>NC_139384.1:77325000-87325000 GCF_054392235.1 Sus scrofa | reverse complement strand
ATGCTAGGAAACACACCAGACACGACTGCAAGGAGGATGTATACAGACTGGAAGAGCTAAAACAAGAGTGTGGGGAAAGAGGCTGCAAATATACAACAGACCCAGACTCAATTTCTTGAAATCTGAAACACGGTACCTACGGAAAACATTTCTGGAACAAATGACTCAGGAAGACAAGCATATGCAAAAGAAATACCAGGTAATGCAACTGAGAAAGGGGGTCTGTGAGATTCATAGGAAAGGCTGAATTCATGGGGCAAGCTTTTGGTAGAACAGCGGGGAGGTTCTTCTGGATGGTGGGTGGGATCCACAGAGAACATCCTACCCCCTGGGTTCCAGGAGCCCAACTGCACAGAGACCAAAAAACATGGAAGCTCCCACCACTCTTGGTCCCTGACACTGAACAAAGTGCAAATCTAAACGGGATGGGCAGGAGACAAAAACCTTGTGGTTTTGTGTCACAGTACCCCTGGAGCTCTCAGGAAGAATGACAGCAGCAGCCCACATTTCAGGCAAGCAGGAATGTCATGCTTCTCCCCAACCACAGCCACAGCCCAAGCCGCCACGACTTTTTCATCAGTGACCAAAAATTCGATGATTGAGGAACAAACACACCACTCCCAACCTGTAAAGGAGAAACCTCCAAGAGAACTAGACTCAAAGGGAAATATTTTTAACCAATTATTATCCAGTGTCCATAAAAAAATAACAAAAATATGCATTACTGAAACCAACGGGATGTGGCCTAAGTGGTCTCAGAGGGAACCCGATAAGCCTCAACACCGACTGATCACCAAGCAAGAGAACAGAGGCAAACGGGTCTCTGATTCAAAAGTCAAAAAAAAAAAAGAAAGAAAGAAAAAAAGAGCAACCATTCTGGACTGAGACACGGATTCAACCTCCCAACAAAACAAGGGCTGTATTTTATTTAAGAATGCAACGTGGAGTTCCCATCACGGCGCAGTGGAAACAATCTGACTAGGAACCATGAGGTTGCAGGTTCGATCCCTGGCCTTGCTCAGTGGATTAAGGATCCTGCGTTGCCATGAGCTGTGGTGTAGGTTATAGGCACGGCCTGGATCTGGCACTGCTGTGGCTGTGGGGTAGACCAGCAGGTGTAGCTCTAATTGGACCCCTAGCCTGGGAACCTCCATATGCCATGGGTGCGGCTCTAAAAAAAAAAAAAAAAAAAGAATGCAACGTGACGGAGTTACTGCTGTGGTTCAAACGGGTTAAGAACCCAAATTTATCTGTGAGGATGGAGATTCGTTCCCTGGCCTCACTGAGTGGGTTAAGAATCTGGTGTTGCCCTGAGCTGTGGTGTAGGCTGTAGACTCGACTTGGTTTCTGAGTTGCTGTGGCTATGGTGTAGGCCAGCAGCTGTAGCTCTGATTTGACCCCTAGCCTGGAAACCTCCATATGCTGCAGGTACAGCACTAAAAAGCAAAAAAAAAAAAAAAAGGCAAAAGATAAAAAAGAATACAATGTGAGCCACTTTCTTTTTTTTTTTTTGTCTTTTTTTGTCTTTTGTCTGTTGTTGTTGTTGCTATTTCTTGGGCCGCTCCCGCGGCATATGGAGGTTCCCAGGCTAGGGGTTGAATCGGAGCTGTAGCCACCGGCCTACGCCAGAGCCACAGCAACGCGGGATCCGAGCCGCGTCTGCAACCTACACCACAGCTCACGGCAACGCCGGATCGTTAACCCACTGAGCAAGGGCAGGGACCGAACCCGCAACCTCATGGTTCCTAGTCGGATTCGTTAACCACTGCACCACGACGGGAACTCCCTTTCTTTCTTTTTTGGCAACTTCCACAGCATATGGGAGTTCCCCGGGCCAGAGCTACGACCTACGCTATAGCTGTGGCAACACTAGATCCTTAACCCACTGAACCCAGCTGAGGATCGAACCCATGCTGCCATAGAGACCACACCAGATCCTTAACCAGATGCACCACAGCAGGAACTTCAACATGAGCCCTTTTTAAATGTGCCTGAAATAGACGAATTTTTGCTAACAAAATGCTAGAACTGACAAGAGAAGTGGTCAAAATCTCAACAGGCCAAGTGCCACAGGAGAAATAAGGCAGCTGGAGAATTGTCAGATGCAAACATGGTGGCAGGCCAGCTCTAGTGCCGAGGTAATGGATGTCCCCCTCACTGGAGACTGTTCCAGAGAAACTGGGGCAGAAACATGACTGGAAGCCACAAGAAGCCTTAGTCCCACATGACAAAGAGACACAGGCAAATAGGAGCTAAATAGGAGTGGACCAAACCTGAAATTCAAGGAGTGCTGGGGTAAGAAAATCATTAGTGGACAGCATCAGGACATGGGGAAGGAGGAAACCAGGGGCCGTTCCCAGACGCCCAACACACACCATGACATGCCAATCACTCATGTGGATGGTCATGTAGGTTCAAAAGGAAACGCCCTGAATGTGATAAACACAGACAGACAGAGAGATCTATCTTGAATCAACAGCCAGGATCAGGCCCGGTCCTGCTGATAATAAACCAAGCTGCATACGCCCCTGTGGTTCTAGAAACACTAGCTGATGCAAAAAGGCACATGGCATCTGCACCAGGATGGGGGAGACCAAGTGCCTGAGGATGGTTTACCTGGAGAACGAAGCCAAGGGAAAAGTGCAAATAATTAAGAGATATCAGGGGACAACCAGGTAGAAAACATGATGATCCCCAAACCAGAGCAAAGCAAGTCCTAAAACACCTAGAAACAAAGCTCACTGAAAAAGTATGTGACCAGGAGCTCCCTTGTGGTGCAGTGTGTGAAATTTCTGGCATTGTCACTGCAGTGGCTTGGGTCGCTGCCGTGGTACAGGTTCAGTCCCTGGCTTGGGAACTTCCACGTGTTACAGGCACGGCCTAAAAAAAAAAAAAAAAAGCATATGACTAAACAAAAAAAGAAAGAGAGGAAGAAAGAATGAGAAACCATACAATGACTAAGTGCTTTACACCTCAGTTTTCAAAGTTTATCTTAAAAATTTAATGGTCAAAACTTGAGAGGAGACACCATGCGCTTACAATGCGAAAAGGCAGTACTATGAAAACACATGGTTCTTCCTAAATTTATCTGTGAATTTATACATCAGAACCCCAAAAGGAGTTTCCTTTGTGGCTCAGAAGGTTAAGAACCCACTTAGGGAGTTCCCGTCGTGGTGCAGTGGTTAACGAATCCGACTAGGAACCATGAGGTTGCGGGTTCGGTCCCTGCCCTTGCTCAGTGGGTTAACGATCCGGCGTTGCCGTGAGCTGTGGTGTAGGTTGCAGACGCGGCTCGGATCCCGAGTTGCTGTGGCTCTGGCGTAGGCCGGTGGCTACAGCTCCGATTCAACCCCTAGCCTGGGAACCTCCATATGCCGCGGGAGTGGCCCAAGAAATAGCAACAACAACAACAACAACAAAAAAAAGACAAAAAAAAAAAAAAAAAAGAACCCACTTAGTATCCATGAAGATGTGGGTTCGATCCCTGGCCTCACTCAGTGAGTTAAGGATCCAGCATTGCACAAGCTGCAGTGTAGTTTGTGGACATGGCTCAGATCTGGCGTGGCTGTGGCTGTGGCTGTGGCAGACAGCTATGGGTCCAATTCAACCCCTAGCCTGGGAATCTCCATAAGCTGCAGGAGTAGCCCTAGAAAGACAAAACAAACAAAAAAACAACCCCAACAGATTTCTTTTTTGGAGAAATGTGGGAGGACACATGACATAATTATTCTAAAGAATCAGCATGTCTGAAAACATGGGGGGGAAAGACCTGAGAAACAAAAATTGAAGTAAGACTATAAAAACACCATAATGCTACAATAACTAACACTGAGCAATACTGAGAGAGTAATTGAAAAGTAAAAAGATGAGACAAAAATTCATGGGTAAATGGCAATTTAGGAAATGCTTCTAGGTATTTCAAACCACCAAGAAAGGTTTTCCTGAGTTTATTCTGTTGTTCTAGAACTTCTTAAATTGAATGTTTATTCCATTTCTTTTCATTGTATCTGAATACTGCCAAAGGCTATGATTCTTTCCCAAGGACAGCACTGGCTGCACCTCAGAGTGTCAATGTGTTTACATTATTGCTGATTTCTGTTTATTCTGTCTTGGGTGTTTTAATTTCCTCTTTAACCCAAGAGGTAGATAAAAAGGAAATTCATTATTGCCATAAGGTTAGTCATTTTACCTCTTTCTACATTTTAAAATTTATTTCTAGTTTTACCGCATTTTTCTCAAAAGAACGTGGTCTAAGATATTTTGGTCTCTTTCTCTCTTTTTTCATGTTTTTATTATACCCAGTATGTGGTCAATATTTATAAAACGGGTGTGATCCCTATTTATAGGACATGGCCTTTGAAGGCCATGCTTCCACCTGGAGGTGCCCCTCAGAATGTCGGGAAGCTCTTACAGGCCCCCCTCAAGCTTTTCATCAATGTCTCTGGGCCCAGGGCCCAGGGGTGTATGTTCTAAGCAGCCCTGCAGGTGAGCTGGATGTGTGCCTTTGGCTAGGAACTGCTGTGTAAGCTCAACCCTGATCACTTTTCTGTTCAGGTTTTCTACCTTCCACTTATTTTTCCTTTATTTGCTCTGCCAAGGACTGCAAAGGCACACTTTTCTGCCCTCCAGCATCTTTGCCTGTATATTCCTCAACTGGATGGAATGAGGAAGAGACACATTTATGACCCTCACATCGGCACGGGAAATAGACTGTGTCATCTAATTCTCAAAGATTTTTTGACAAGTAGCACCAAGGCTAGAACACCATAAATGAAAAGACCTCACAACAAAAAAAATTAATCCTATTGGAATTCCTGCTGTAGCTCAATGAGTTAAGTATCCACAAGGATGTGGGTTCAATCCCTGGCCTCGATCTGTGGGTTAAGGATCTGGTGTTGCCCTGAGCTGTGGTGTAGGTTGCAGACACAGCTTGGATCCTGAGCTGCTGTGGCTGCGGTGTAGGCTGGCAGCTACAACTCCAATTCGACCCCTAGCCTGGGAACCTCCTCCATATACCCAGGTGCGGCCCTAAAAAAGCAAGAAAAAAAAAAAAAAAATCTGACTGCAGCAGCTCAGGTTGCTGGAGAGAAGCAGGTTCAATCCCCAGCCTAGTGCAGTGGGTTCAAGGATCTGATGTTGCCACAGCTGCAACCTAGCTCAGACTCGATCCCTGCCCTGGGAACTTCCACATGCCTCAGGTGTGGCCATAAAAAACAAACAAAACAAAGCAAAAAAAAAAGTCTCCATCACAATGATTATAAATTAAGCTAGAAAAAAAGGTGCAATATCAATTGCGGAAGACTAACACTCTTCCTATATAAAAAGCTCTTGCAAATGAGTAAGGGCAGTATAGGGTGGTGTCCAGGACACTACAGAGAGATAGCAGTGGGTGATTAGTTAGGATGGTTACTAGACTAAATTCTCTGAGTATCAACTTCATCATAAGTAATAAAACGGGGATCATAACTGCCTAGTTCACCAAACCATGAAAAATGAGGACTCAGAATGAAGGCTTGGTACCTGGCACACAACAACAGTGTTCACAAAACACTGAAATAAATTTTTTGCTTGTTTGTTTTTTAAATTTGCTTTTTAGGATCACACCTGTAGATACAGAAGTTTGCAGGCTAGGGGTCGAATTGGGAGCTGTAGCTGCTGGCCTACACCACAGCCATAGCAACTTGGGGTCCAAGCCTTGTCTGCGGCCTCCACCATAGCTCATGGCAATGCCGGATCCTTAACCCAGTGAGTGGGGCCAGGGATCGAACCAGCATCCTCATGGATACTAGTCAGGTTTGTTACCACTGGGCTACAACAGGAACTCCGACATGAATTGTTGATAAGTATTATTACGCTGTATTTAAAAAGCTCATTGGGCAGCAATAAAAAGGGACAAACTGTTAGCAGTTCCCACTGTGGCTCAGCGGTAACAAACCTGACTAGTATCCATGAGAATGTGGATTCAATCCCTGGCCTTGCTCAGGCATTAAGTATCAGGCATTGTCTTGAGCTGTGGTGTAGGTTGAAGACATGGCTTGGACCCCGAGTTGCAGTGGCTGTGGTGTAGGCAAGCAGCTATAGCTCTGATTCCACCCCTAGCCTGGGAACTTCCATATGCTGCAGGCTTGGCCCTAAAAAGACCAAAAAAAAAAAAAAAAAGGAACAAACTGTTGATATAGCCAACAACTTGGATGGTCCTCCAGGGAACCATGCTCAACAGAAAAAGCCCATCTCAGAAGGCTACAGGCTGTATGTTTCCATGTACATAACATTCCCGACAGGACAGAATTTCAGAGACGGGGGTAAATTCGTGGTTGCCAGGGTGAGGGGCTGATGGGTGGTGAGTGGCAGCAGCTGAGAGGTCACGTGGTAATGGAACAATTCTGTAACTCGAATGTGGTGGTGACTCACGGTGCTACACACGGGATAAAACTGTAAAGAACTACACATGCACATACATGCATACACGTAAAACTCGAGAATAAATTAAAACATTCAAATAAGTTCTGTAGATCAGCTTCCCGACTAGAGGCCATGCGGGCTAGGGAAGGCCTAGGGAGGGGCCGTGCAGAACATCCCCTCACATTTCTTTGCAACTTCTCCTGAGTATATCATTATTTCCAAATAAAAAGTTGATCAAATCCAAAATAAAGTGTGGCCCTCAAGACAGTCATGGGAAAGTCATCAAAAATAACTTGTCTAGGGAGTTCCTGCCGTGGCTCAGCAGAAACGAATCAGACCAGGAACCATGAGGTTGTGCATTCGATCCCTGGGCTTGCTCAGTGGGTTAAGGATCCGGCATTGCCGTGAGCTGTGGTATAGGTTGCAGATGCAGCTCGGATCCCACGTAGCTGTGGATGTGGCGTAGGCCAGGAGCCACAGCTCAGATTTGACCCCTGCCTAGCCTGGGAACTTCCATACGCCGTGGGCACAGCCCTGAAAAGACAAAAGACAAAAACAAGACAAAACAAAACAACAACTCATCTAGGGTGTTCACCTGTGGTGCAGCAGGTTAAGGATCTGTGGTTGTCACTGCAGCAGCTTGGGTCACTGCTGTGGTTGGGGTCCAATCCCCGGCCTGGGAACTTAAATGTGCTGTGGGTATAGGCAAAAAAAAGACCCCTCACCTGGCCCATCTTTTTAAATTTGTTTTTCCTTCCTTTTTGGCTGCCCCTTGGCATATGGAGTTCCCAGACCAGGGATGAGATCCAAGCCACAGTTGGGATCTATGGTGCAGCTGCAGCAACGCCAGATCCTTAACCCACTGTTCGGGGCCAAGGACCCAATCTGCATCGGGTACTCCAGAGACACCACTGATCCTACTGCTGTGCCAGAGGTGGAACTCCCAGCCCATCTGCTTTTGAAAGATACTCGCCCATCACTGACATGTAAATGCCCACTGAACCGTCATAATCCTTTTCACCTACGGAAGGAGAGGAGGCTGGAAAAAGCCGGGGCTATGCTGCATGTCCAAGGCTGGCAGTTCTAGCCTGGAACGTACTCTGTGTTAATCTGGGGTCCTCTTCAAAGACCAAGTATCTACGCTGCCTTTTCTAGTGTGAGAGTCGTACCCAAGCACGTGATACATTCAGAATCACACAAACTGGGAAAGCCGTGGAGCTGTAACAGCAGGGTGTCAGCAAGCATGTGGTTTTCGGCAGAGGGAGGGCTGCCATTTTGCGATCTGTGCCTCAGGGTTTCCCAAAAGGGAGAGGAAAATTATTCCCATTTTAAAGTCTTCTCATCTGATAAAGACAGAAAACCTGTCTTGTGCTAGTTTGTCGTCAACTCCTTCCTGACAGAGTTTTTTTTGTTTTTTTTTTTTTTGTCTTTTTGCCATTTCTTGGACTGCTCGTGCGGCATATGGAGGTTCCCAGGCTAGGGGTCGAATCGGAACTGCAGCCACCCGTCTACACCACAGCCACAGCAACGAGGGATCTGAGCCATGTCTGTGACCTACACCACAGCTCACGGTAACGCCAGATCCTTAACCCACTGAGCAAGGCCAGGGATCAAACCCGCAACCTCATGGTTCCTAGTTGGATTCATTAACCAATGAGCCATGACGGGAACTCCCTGACAGGGTTTTTAAACAGAGATCAGCAAAGGCCACCTGTCTGCACCTGACACGCTCAGCTTCCCATTCCCACAACCTTCACCTTCAGAGACCCCTTGAGCCTCAAGCTGGCTGGGCTGCTGCTTTTCTAAAACAAAGTGCCCTTGCAGAGGGAATCAATGCGAGGCAAGCCGACTTAGAGAAGTTCTAAGTAAACACTAGGCAGGGGCATGAAAGGAGAATGAAGAGAACTGTGGTTGGTGGGACCCACTAGCATTCGAAAGCTCTTGACAAACGGTGCCCCCATAAGGTGACACTGCCTGTCCGGGGGAGGGGTGACCCACCTTACTGATGATAGAAACTGAGGCTCAAAGGAGGTGACTGCTCCAGGCCCATCCTGCTGATGGACCAACCCCTACCTGATCCTGGGGTCTCAGGCTCCACCAGGGAGGAGGCAGGGACATGCACTCAGGGCTGGGAGACCCCCTCAAGGGGCTTGTCTCAATTCCGGTGGCTCCCAGGTCTGGCGCTAGGACCCCCCACACCAACACACACAACGGTGAGCTCAAGGCAGATAAGGAGACGTGACCCAGACCTCAGGTCATAAAGCGCTTCCACAGCGAATCCTCTGCCGACAGGGAGACGCCTATTTTACACATGATGAAAGCAAGGCCTGCAGTCACGCCACCTGGGTCAGGCGACACAGCCCATCTTTTGCCTGAAGCTCGGGGCTCAGGGATCCTAGTCTCGGGCCCCCTCTGAAGGCGCATTATCACCGGAACTGAACTGGGAAAAGGGGTCCCCAGCTGCGTGTCCAGAATAGGGAACCTCCCAAGCTGGACCAGCCATACTACAACTCTTTTGGGCGAGAAACCTCAGCCCCAGACCGCCCCCCCCAACTCCAAAGTGGTCAGGGCAGGGCCAGAAAGCAGGCTGGGGCTGCAGAAATCAGGGAAAATCTATAGGGGCTCCACTTAGGCCATGCAGCATGGGGTGTCCTGGAGGGGCTCCTTCCTTGGAAGCCACTGCCTCCAAGTGGACCATAGATGAGGGAAGACAGCCCAGGGAGAGAGGCCTGGGGAAAGATGAGGGCATGCCTATGCCACCTCCTCCAGGAAGTCCCCTGGGACCTGCCCCGCCGCCTGAGCCAGGGAAGCAGCAGCACCCCCAGTTCCTGAGGGCTATTTCCGGGGGTGGGGGGGCAGGGTGACCATGGGGATTTCCACACTGAAGGGAGGACTTCAGCCAGCCCTGAGGCCACTTCCTCAGGCCGAGAGGAAGGCCAGTCCAGGACAGTGAGGGCAGCAGCACAATGTCCCTCCTTGGGGGGGGGGTGAGTGAGCACAAACCACCCCTGAAACCCCCTCCTCCTCCAGGCAGAGCCCATTGCACACCCCGATGGAAAGGGCAGAGGACAGTCCCTTCCGTCCCTGACCCCAGAGATGAGGAAGGACACAGCCCCCATCCTGAGACCCCAGAAAGATGCTAAAGTCTGTGCAAAGCCAGCCTTCCCAAGGGGGTCCCCAAATCCTCCTGGCAGCCAGAGTGGACTCCCCAATATGCACACAGCTCCTCTCTCTGCCCACAGCCCTTGGGGTTCCCATCTCCTCTGGGTAAAGCATGAATCCTTCTGCCCATCCCCTCCCATCTCTCAGCCCCCAACTCTGCTCCAGCCATACGGCCTCCTCAACATTTTTCCAACATGCCAGCCCCGGTCAGGCCCCAGGGCCTTGGCACCTGCTACTCTAGACTCAAGACATCTCCTTGGAGACGGATGGCCCCTACCACCCTGTGTGGCAGCCCCCCGATCTGCTGCCTGACACTTGCTGTGTGCTCCAAGGCCACCGCCTGTCCTTCTTGTGCTGTGTCCTCCACGCTCAGTGCCAGTTAGAGTGACCCATTCGTCCAGGTTCGCCTGGGGTGTTCCCAGTTTGAATGCTCCAAGTCCCAGACCCCAGGAACCCCCTGGCTCCCCAACAAGCCAGGCCAGCTAATCACCCCAGTGCTGGATCTACACAGTAAGTGCCTAATACATACTTGACTGAAAAAAGCCAGGACATGGGCAGGCTGTGGAGAGCTGCGGCTCTACATCACGGGCCCTCTGGGCCTAAGTTTCCTCTCCGCCCTCCTCCATGGACTGGAGACCCAAAACCCCATTGCGGCTGGGGAGCCCCCACCTCAGCCCGGCACCATGTGAATGACACAGACGCCCCACACCCCAGCCAGAGGCCCGGGCTCCGGGTGCAGGACAGACACTGATGCTGGGCTGACCACCAGTCACCTTCCTCTGGCCCCAAAGCAGGTCATGTGAGTGTGACAGCAGCTCGTTCTGCGCTCCCCTCAGGCGCAACTTCAGGCCCTTCACCACACACCTCCCTCAGGCGCAACCAGCTGCCAGCCCCACCCCACCGTTGGCTTGGGGCTGCACCCTGTCCCAAACCACCCACCACACGTGGTCATCTGCTCACGAAAACGTGATGCCCCGAGGCAGCGGGGTCCTACCTGAGCTTCCAAACTGGGCACCAGCCAGGGAGGCAGACCGGCTCTTCCCGTTGGCCACCGGCAGGGGGAACATCTGCAGGGAGGGAGAGGGGGAGATGAGTAAGGGGCACAGCCCGGGCACAGGGCACCACTGGCCCAAGGGGAGAAAGGCTCTCCAGTGAGAACCAGCTCCTGGAGGCCCTCAGGAGAACAGCCTGGGGCACCAACAGTAACCCTGGGTATTTCGAAAACTTCTACCCCTGTCTTTCTGGGGGGTGGAGTTGTGGTAAAATAACCTATTTAGGCGCTTGATACAACATATCTACTCTTTTAAGTGATACAAAATCTCCTTTAAATTTCAGCTTAAAAAAAAAAAAATGAGATCATGCAAGTTCCCCTGTGGCTCAGTGGGTTAGGGATCAAGCATTGTCACTGCTGTGGCTTGGGTTCAACTCCTGACCTGGGAACTTTCATATGCTGCGGGTGCAGCCAAAAAAAAAAAGAAATTCCCATCGTGGTTCACTGGAAACGAGTCTGACTAGCATCCCTGAGGATGCCCGTTTGATCTCTGGCCTCGCTCAGTGGGTTAAGGATCTGGCGTTGCCATGAGCTGTGGTGTAGGTTGCAGATGCAGCTCGCATCCCGCATTGCTATGGCTCTGGCGTAGGCCAGTGCCTACAGCTCCAATCTTACCCTTAGCCTGGGAACCTCCGTATGCCAAGGGTGTGGCCCTAGAAAGAAAAGAGAAAACAAGACCATTCACACTCATAGATGGATGTAAAGGTTGCCTGAAACACTCGTGTCTCAACCAAAGACACTGACCTTCCTGCCAAGTCCAGTGTGTGTCCCTGACCCCCAAGTGGCAGGATGGGGACGGGGAGCAGGCGCCCTGCATGCTGGGCTCTGTGCTCAGATGCTGCCATCGGAAGGGGAAACCGAGGCTCAGAGAAGTGGCAAGGATGGATCTCCTGGGCAGGCACCAAGGTGGGAGAGTCACCACCCCTCCTGTTACCTCACCCAAATTCAGTGTTGGTGTTAAGTCCCTAAAGATTAAACGGCTTAGCAGTATTAACTGGGAAAACCCAACATCAACAAACCCACGTGCCACAGAGAAAACAAAACCTGTCCATCCCGTCCCTGCCCCAGGGGGTTGAGTTTTAGAGGTCCTTGTAGGGGTCCAAATGATTCAAAGCGGCCAGAATCGGGGCTGAGAGTAACCAAAGCCCCCAAACCTTTGCTCCATGGCTGCCCCAGAGGTGGAGGTGTGGGCGCGTGGGTGTGATTCTCCGGCAACATCATGAGCCCTGGCAGTGACCAGACAATAGGAATCCTGCCCCGACACCCCATCCCACAGAAGGGGAAACGGGGCCACAGGCTGAGCTGGCTGGGCGAGAGCAGAGCCATGGAGGGGTGGACTGGGCTGCACGTGGGGCCTCTCAGGCTGGCTTCCCCTCTGGGGGCATCCAACCCAGGACCCTTTCCTGCTGGGGACACGGAGGTCTGCCTTGAGGTGGGTAGGCCTGGGGAGTAGCAGCCAAGTCCCCCACCCTTCCTCGGGAAGTGGGGACTCAATTCCATTTCTGTTTCACTCTGGGTGGTGGTGGGGGGCAGAGGCTGCTGACGTGGCACTTGCCACAGGGGCACTGGGCCGTGTCTTATGGGTGCCTCAGGCCTTGTGATCAGCCCAGACGGGTCCCCACACCCCTCGGAGCCTCAGCGCTCCCATCAGTGAAATGGTCTCAGAGCTCAGACCACATGGGCCGTTGTGAAACCCAAAGGCACACAGGGTCCCTGGGCCCACAGAGGCCTCTAGGCACGTGCCTGCCCACCTGCCCACGGTGCCCTCCCTACCCCTCATCCTTCAAGGCCAGGGTTAGGGGACCACTGAGGCCCACAAGTCTCCAGAACCACCATTCTAACAAGGGAAGCTCAGGGCCTGGGTAGAGGTGGAATTTTTACAGCATGGTGCAGTCTTTTTTCTGGAACTTAATGGGCACTTGCTTTGTTTACTTTATACAAACCTGCCCCAAGGAAGCTTCCCTTTAAATTCTTCTGTTTTGATTAAAAACAAGTTGTTTTAAAAAACAAGCGAATTCAGTTTCTCTGGGGCAGATAGGAAGAAACAACCAGGCAGGGTTGGAGGAAGAGATGGGAGCTGTGACAGGGGCTGCCTCTGGGCCTGAGGCTCGCCTAGGCCTCTGTCCTTACAAGCACGAAGAGGGAGAACAAAAATCCAGTTCTGGGCTTACTGGGAGGAGAGCCACCAGGCACCCCATCCGTGCAGCCTTGGTTTCCTCATCTGTGAAATGGATTGCTGGTTCTGAGCCGGGGAGGGGGGGGAGTATGGACCCTCCAGACACAAGGGGGAGGTGGACAAGTGGTAGGGGCTGCTGGGTGGCAGGGGCCAAGGGGCCAGGTCTCTAGGTCTGAACCTGCACCCCCCCCCAGACCCCCAAGCCAGTCTGTTCCAGCCCAATAGTCTGTGACTTGTCAGTTTAACAAAAAAAACAACTGAGCAGCACCCCTGGTTACTCAGCTGGGGAGGCAAAAATAAAATGGGGCTTAAAAATACCGGCATGGCCCTTCCGGAGCCGCGGCCGCTGTCCCGTGGGCTGTGTTTTTCCGCAGAGTGGCTGATGTCGTTTCAGTTTGGGGACTTTTGTTTTCGATAGAACTCAGTGGCCTGGGCCTCGTACTGGCAGAGGATTAAATTCAGACCGAAAGCATCCTCCCCAACCTGTTTCAAACCAAAATGGTGCTCGCTGGGGGAAGGGTGGGGGCAGGATTCAGGAAGCCTACACACAATTCCCAGATGTGCGAGGAGATGGCACCTATGACAGGTGGTCCACCATACAGGCAGGCAAACCTAGGTCCCCAGTCCTCCAAGGTATGCACCACTCCCACTCTCCCTGGGCCTGTCTGACCTCTGGAAGCTGGCACCCTCTCTGAACCTCCATCAGCCTGGTTGGGGGAAGGGGCTATGTTGAGTGGAGCACACTGCCCAGGAAGTGTAAGGACACCCCCCCCCAACCCCCGCAGAGCCAGCACTGCCCACAGATTCCCGTGCAATGCTCTCAAGGTCTCCTCCCATCACCTGCACCTGAACTGCTGGTGACCCACCATTCTGGCTCCCATGTGACTAAATGACTGAAGAATTACAGATCCACTGCTATCTGTGTCCTCTCCCCACTAACAGAAGGTCCCTTCATGTGGGTCACTGAGGCGCTGGGCACCCCTGTTCTTTGCATCCACAAGGGAGTGAATAACTCTGATCACACCACTGTATAGGTCAAAAACCAAGGTCACTGTGTGCCCAGGGCCAAGCTAGGACCTCAGGGACAAACCCCACCAAGGAGGAGCTAGAGGCCCTGGGCAGACCCCTCCCTCACTCTGGACCTGTTTCTCCCTCTGTAAAAGGGCAGGTTGGACTCAGTCTGTGCTGGGCAAAGAGCTGTGTGACAGGTTCCTCTGGACACTGCTCCCTGCCATGAGGGGTGCCAGTCCATCCTTTGGCATGCACCCCAACTTCCCCAGCCCCACCTGGGGCCCTTTCACCCAAACAAGTTTGAGGTCCAAATGCTGGGGGTGTTTTTGGCAGATGCTTTTTTCCTGGGGAGCCTGTAGGGCGCCGTGCATAAGGGGGGGGAAGGGAGGGTGGGACCACTCACCATGCTGAAGTCCAGGAGGTCACTGAGCTCCTTGTCCGTGCCCACGGGCGCCATCCTCTGCGGCTGGTTCATTCTCCAGCAGCAACGGGGGCCCGATGGCCAAGGGCCAGGAGGGGCTCCTCAGGCCTAGAGACAGCCCTGTGTGGTGACCCACGGCGGGTGCAGGGGCAGGAGAAGAGAAGAGGTATGAGTGCCGAAGGCTGAGGCGGACCGATGGGAGTGGAGGAGCTAAGAGCCCCTCTAGCTGCTCTGAGGCTCTGGGTCTTCCCACGCCGAGTCCCTTCCAGACCCTGGGGGTGGGGGCAAGGCGGCCAGGATTCGGGGATTTGGGCCCCTTGAGACCCCTCCCCAGAGCCCTCGGGGAATTTGAACAATGGGTGGGGGAGCGCACAGAGTTCAGATTCCCGAAACTCCCTCAGCGACCACCAGGGAATCAAGTTGCAAATTTTAAACTGGATGCGGGGCGGAGTGGTCCCTTCCCAGCTCGGGCAGAACCCGCCCCTCTTCCCCGCCACTTCTCTCATTTCCAACCACCCCCAGGCTTCCCACTGGCCCCGCCCCTGGGAAGGGGGAGGGGCGACCCCAGCCCCGCCCCAAGGGAAATTTGGTGACTCCCCCCCACCCGGCAGCTGTCAGTGCACGTTGAAGACCCAGGCACCCCCAAATTCAAGGGGAATTAAATCCACAAGTAGGACGGCAGGCAAATCCCCCTTCCCGCTCCAGGGCTAAAGGAGGGGTCCGCCCAACACAAGGACCTACCCTCACAGCTTCCCTCCACACTTCGCCTCCTCCTCCCACAAAAAACAACTGAACTCTGAAAGAAGAAAAGCCACCCTAGGTTGTTTTATTGTCACCATGTATCCGGGAATTATTTTTAAGCAACTTTAAAAACATTCCTTGCCTCCCGGCCCTGGAAGGGGGGGGGGGGGAGTTGTCCTAATACCAGGGTTTCCCCAACAGGGTCCCCAGGGCTCCTTTCTAGAACGGGGTGGGGGATCCACCTGCCAAGCCCCGTCCCACACCCCGATGAGGGTCTCCGTCCCACAGTCAGACAGCGAAGTCCCTCCAGCTTCTCTCCCCGGGGACCCAGAAGGGGGCGGGAGCGGCAAGCAGAAACCGAGGGGTTAGAGGGGGTTCCGAGGTTGAGGAAGACCCGACATCAGAAAAGGAGAAACCCCCGCTTTGTTTGCCAACTGGAGACGGGTGTGAAACGGATGCCCCAGAGCACCCCCTCCTCCGCGAAGCTTTTTCTTCTTTGGAGGGCGTGTGAAACTGACTTTTTTGAGGAGTACGAAACCGCACTTTTTTGTGGGGTAGCTGAAACCGATTTTAAGGCAGACCTGGGGTGGGGGAGACTGAAACAGGCTTTTCAAGGAGATCCGAGACACTTCTGGGGTATCACAAGGACTTTTGGAGACTCGAAGCGAACTCAAAAGATGTACGAAACCACTTTGGGAGAAAGAGGGGCAAGGAACTTCTCGCTCTGGGGGGAGGGGTGGGAGGAGGCCCGGGAAACCAACCCCCACCCTACCCCCCCCCCAGCAGCCGGTGCGGGCGGCGCGGCCCGGGAGCCCTTTGAAGCTCGCGGCGCTGCCGCCGCCACTGCGCTGCTCGCCCCGAAGCAGCCGCCGCCCGTGCCCGCGTACCGCGGAGCAGATGCGGCCCCCGGCCAGGATTTCGGCCCCCGCCTGCAGTGGCGCGGCGCACCTTCCCCGCAGACAAAAGGACGCTCCTTCTCCCTCTCTCGCTCCCCTCCAAACTCCGGCGCCGGCCGGGCCCCCGGGGGAGGGGGCGCCCGCGGGCCCCGCGCCGCTACCCCGCCGCGAAGTTGGGCAGCCCAGCGGCGCCCCCCGCGCCCCCGCCCGGCTCCGCAAACTTTCCTCAAGTGCCGACTGGCGGGGGCGCGCGGGCCCGAGCGCGCCCTCCACGTCGCCTGCCCCCTCCGGCGCGCAAAGTTGGAGAACAATGACTTCGGCCGCGCCGCCCCCCGCCCGGCCAGCCACTGCTCGGAGTCTCCGCACCCCAGAGCGGCCCAGCCCGCCAGGCACCGAGCGGCGGAGGGTCCCGGCGCGCTCACCTGCTCGGCGCGGCCCGGCCCGCAGCGCGCGGGGGGCGGCGACATGAACGGCCCCCCCGGACAAAGGGGCGTCGCGGCCCCGAGGGGCGCGCGTGGGCGGTGGCGCGTAGCCCGGCTCCCCGCGTATCCGCTCGGCGGACCGTCCGCGGTCCGGGCACTGGCGGAGGCGACGCGAACGGAGGCCGCGGTGCCCGCCGGCCGTGTCGCTGGGCTCGGTCCGGCCCGCTACGCCCGCGGCCGCCGCCGCTGCCTCATCTTCCTGCGGCGGGAGACATGTTCCGCCCCCAACCCGCGCCCCGCCCCCTACAGGCCCCGCCCCTCATCAGCTCCGCCCCGCGTCCGCCCGCGGATCCCTCCGCCGCGGTTTGCACGCCGCCCACTGCCACACGTCCGCCCCACGCTCCCGCCGAACGCGGCAGCGGGCCCGCGGAGCCCAGCGCCTGGAGCGGGCGATCCGAAGAATCGTGGGCCAACGGCATGAGGTGGGGGCAGGGACTATCTTCCAGAGCGGAGGCGCACGTGGATTTGCCGCATAGCCGTGACGCAAGCGGGAAGGACCGAGCGATGGAAAGAGAAGGCCGAGCGGACGAGGCCAATTGGAAGGTGCGAAAGCCTGATTGGCGGGGATGCCGGCCGTTCGCAACCAGGCTCCGCCCCGCCCCGCCCTCCCCTCTGCGCGTCCGGGTAAAGAAGGAGGCGGGACTCTCCGAGCGAGAGGCCGCGAGAAGCGATGGGGGAGGTGGGGCTTGGAGTTTTATTCTCAGGTGTGCATGGCCGGCCGCACGGCCTTTTGGGCTTGGTCGTGTCTGAGTTCCTAGGTCTGGCCCCTGCTGCTGGGTCTTGCGAGCGGGCATTCCAGACTTGGAAGGAATAAATCAGACCTATTTTCCCGTGGGGTCACTGATGCAGCTCTGTTTCAGGGTCAGAAATTCCCCCCGTGGAACCCACTCTGTGCCTCTGACTTGCTGGTTGCCTTTGTCTGCCTGAGACTCAGTTTATTCGTCGATAAAATGGGATCTTGGCCTGAGTTTGGACAAGGACTTAAGACCTTCTGACTCTCACTGGTCTGTGAGAGTCACTTAGATCCCCAGTTCCCTCCCACGTCCAGAGGCTCTTCAGCTTTTGAAAACCACAGACCCTACAGGATGGAAATAATTTTTTTTTCTTTTTGCCTTTTCTAGGGCCGCTCCCATGGCATATGGAGGTTCCCAGGCTAGGGGTCTAATCAGAGCTGTAGCCGCTAGCCTGCGCCACAGCCACAGTAATGCAGGATCCAAGCTGAGTCTGTGACCTACACCACAGCTCACCGCAACGCCGGATCCTTAACCCACTGAGCAAGGCCAGGGATCGAACCCGCAACCTCGGATTTGTTTCCGCTGCACCACAACGGGAACTCCTGGAAATAATTATTATAAATGAAAATAACACACTCTGTCATGGCCCCCTGTGTCCGCAGAGAGAAAGCTACACTCCCCTCCAGGCCAGGGATGGGCTCTTGACACAGCAGCCTCCTCCTTGCTCTTCTAGAATCTGCCTGGCTCATTCCTACCTGGGAGCAAAGGCTCTTCCATCCCTTCTGGAGCCTTGAGCCAGTTCAGTTCAGTGCTGCCCTCAATCCAGGGAACAGGACTGAAAGGAAGGAAGGAAAGTGGGGATCCTGGGGGGAATGGAAGTAGAGAAGGCCCCAGGGGCAATTGGGGAGCTCAGGAGGAGCCTAATAAAGCCCCCTCCTGCCACGCCCAAACTGGGCTGACCCTCACCCTGACCCCTCCAGGGCCAGAGTGCTCCCACGTGGGACAGGTCTGGGGAGGGGAGTGAGGTTCTTGGGGTCTGGGTTCAAATCTGGCATCCCTCCCTACACCACTGGGACTTTGGGCAAGTACTTCCCACTGTCTGGGCCTCAGTTTCCCCATAAGGAAAATGGAAGGATGAAGTGAGGGATGTGTGTTCTTATCCTGTGGCCTCTTCCCCACTGGCAGACCTGGGCATCTGGTGGGAGGCCCCCTCGGCCCCTACCTTTCCCTGTGGACCAACCCTGACCTCGCAGGTCGGTGGCCTGCTCTGGCTTTCCCCTAGCCTGGGGGTTTCTTGGGGACCAGGCTGAGGCAGAGGTCCCTCAGGGTCCCCAGCCTCACTCAGGGTAGGTCAGCACCCCTTCCCCCTCCAATGCTAAGGGTATAACCCATATAGAGCTGGGGCCAGTGTTTCTGGAATTACACATCCACTGAAGGGGAGAAATGATCTGTTCATGGGCCATGCAATCATTGACCACCGACTGTGTGCCAGGCTTGGTGCCGGGCATTAGAGCACAGTGGTGACTGTGACCTGTCCAGCCCCTACCCCTTGGGCCAAGATGAGCCATCAGAGGAACCCCCCTTTTGTCCCAAACGTGTTCTTTCCATCCACATGTTTGGCTCTCAGGTCCTCACGCCTGAGTGATTAAACCCATTGTACAGATGAGGAAACTAAGGTTCCAAAAGCTCCTCTCTGGGGCCCAGTCCACCCTGGGGCTCCTCACACCTGCCAGGAGGCCCTCCTGGCACCCACAAGCCACTATTGTCTTCTCTGGGGAGGCCCAGCATGGAGCTGAGTCACTGGGAGGAGCAGCCTGTGGGGGCCCCCACTCAGCCACAACCTCTGCCCAGCCCCAAGGCCCGGGTGCACCCCACAGGGCCCTGGCACAGGGACAGGCGGCCAGGGGCCCCTTGAGGGCGGCCCACAGACCGCTTGCCCGCCCCCGCCCATCTGACTGTGGCCTTTGTTCTCTGCTGGGTGCCCGCCACTGGGCCAGGCAGGCAGGAGCCCGCTGGAGACCTGCCTCCCCTCCTGCTCCCCCCACCATCCAAGCCACACCTACTGTGTGCTGTTCCCCCCGCCCCCCGCCTCCGGCTGGGGACCCCACAGGAGGGAAAAGACCTCATTTCTGGTTGGGAAAATGGGAAAACGAATGCCAAGGTCAGGTTCCCACCGTGGAGTAAGGCAGCTGGGGACAGAACGGGGGATGGATGGCCGTGGAAAGTTCAGGAAGACCATAGGTGTGCGAGCCAAGGTTGTCCACAGAGAGAAAACAGTTGGACTTCGGATGTGGGGGCCACCCTCCTGACCTCGTTTGCGTTTGTCTCCAGTGTGGGCACCTTCTCCTGGTGTGTGAACAGACACCTCCCACTCCCCACCCCACCCAGGCTCTCCCTGCTTTTTTGAAGCCTTGGAAGAAGGGAGGGGTATTTATCACTCCAGCCAGACCTGCACAAACCATGGTCTCAGAGTGCACTCTCAGGAGGGTAGGGGACGGCTACCTCCAGAGCTGGGGACTTAGTGGCTCATGGGACTCCTGTGGAGGGGCCTGGCCCTGACCTGTCCATCCTCACCATGACGCCTACCAGGAGCTCACTCTCACTCACTCATTCATTTGTTCTCCTGGCTTCTGCAGGGCCCGCTGCTAGGGGCTGGGCCTGGGGGTCTCCCTGGATGTTGGGGGGGTGCTATTACCCTCTGCAGAGGAGGGAGGAGGTGCTGGCCATGTTGAGTATTAAGCAGATGCTGAGGCAGCAGCCCACTGGCGGCTCCCCAAGCCTGCCTTCCGTGGTGCTTGCAGCCATGAGCGAAAGGAGGGAAGGGGACCCAGGATGACTGGGTGCGGTTCCCTCACTGCAGGCTTGTCCTGGGGAGCCAGTGGGCCAGGAGGGCAGGGTAGTGGGGGCTCTCAGGGGGGCTGAACCCCCGCCTCATGCCCCCTATTGTCAGGGGACCAGAAGGGACCCCGAACCCGCCCTTCCCTGGGGTGGGTTCCCTGGGACACTGAGACTTGGGTGTGACCAGAAGCATGAATGAAGTCAGGGGGCAAAGAGCAGGGCGCACTCAGCATGTGGGCGGGGGGACAGCAGGGGCAAAGGCCCGGAGGTGGGACTGTGCTGGGAAATTAAGAAACCCATGAGGTCTTGAGGTTGGAGCCCAGAGAAGTGAAGGGGAGAGAAGCCAAGGTCAGAGAGTCCGGTCTTTGGGGGGAGGGCACCTTGGTGGGGGTCTAAGCAGGAGAGGGACGTGGTTCCACTGCTGCTATGTGGAGGCGGCTTTAGGGGCAGGAAAGGAGGTGGTCCTTCGAGGGGAGAAGGGCTGGCCGTGGGGATGAGGGAGGATGAGGGGAAGATTGGCAGGTTTAGGGGTAACGGAAGGCTATCCCTGGAGGTGGGGGTAGGGAGACAGCCACCCACAGGAAGTCCTACCAGGACAGAGGCAGGGCTTGGCCAGGAGGGGCTGCAGAAACGAATGAATGAGTAGGGACCCTAGTGTAAACTCCAGCTCCACACTGAGCCCCAATTCTGCTCTGAACTCCTACCCTGGACCAGACTGGCAGCATGGGGTGAGACCTGGACCAAGCCCAAGAACACAGTGCCTCCTCCCCTGGGGCCCCCCCGCCCGGCCCTCTCCCCCGGCCCTGCGCCCATCTGCCCCCAGGGTTGATGCCACCTGTCGAGGACGGCCCTTCCCCCTCCTGGCCTGATGCCCACAGCTCCTGACTCAGGGGCCCCCAGGGCCTGTCCCACCACATTCCGGGGCGGCCTGTGCAAACACAGGGCACCTCCCGATCAGCCCCCTGGGCATTGTCCAACTCAGTTCCCTGGGGGCGGGGTGAGGGGTCTAGGGCAGGGAGCCCAGCTGGATCCCACCCACAGGGTGGCCCCACTGACCTCTGCCTGTGGGGGCACTGGGATGCTCCTATTCACCTGGGGGACCCAGGAGTAGGGGGCAACTCTTGAGCTTCTTGCAGGAGGCAGCAGGCTTCACCCCCATTGCTCAGATGGGGAAAGCTAAGGTTTAGATGCATGCCGGAGGCTGGCCAGCTGCCTCCACCTGGTTTGCTTGCCCTCGCAAGCTCCTTTACCTGTTCCCTGGTGCCTTCCAAAAATGGGGAGGGGGGCGTGTAGCTGTCAGCACCTTGCCACATTAGGGGGTGCAGGTTTTACTCAAAAGTGCTGGGGGTTTTACTCAAAGCCAGGAGGATGACAAGATCTCACTGGGGGCTGGGAGCTGAGCCTGAAATGCTGAGGTGTCCCCCAGGCCGGCAAGAGTGACCAGGAAGGGGGCACAGCTGGGGCAAGAGTGGGAGGTGGCGGGGGTGGGGGTCCCAAGCTGTTCCCTGGTGTGTGCTGAGGGCCATGGTGCGCCCTTGGCAGTTAATGACACTGACCCCAGTCCTGGCCTTCTCCCCTCCCCCACCTCACAACCTCTGGGGCTTTCCTGGAGTCTCCATCCCTCTGCCCTGTCTGTGCCCTCCTTCCAGGGCACCCTTCCTTCCTCTCACTGTATCTGGCCCTCTCCTCCTCATCCCCTGGCTCTCAGTTTGGGTGCCGCCTCCTCTGGGAAGCCTCCCAGCAGGTCAGGCCCCCTGCCCCTCTTATAATTCCTGTTGTTTCACCTTGTTTCTGTCACCCCATCACTTGCAACACATTAGAGGCCCCGGGGGTGGAGGCCTGGCCTTCTTGCTCATGTCACCCCACGAGGTGTGGTGCTCACCCCAGGAGAAATGCTGCATAGCCTGGAGGGTGGCAGCTGGCGGCCAGGGTGAGGCAGGGCTGATGGTTCTGAGGGACAGGCTTAGGGCCCAACAGGTGGGCGGCCAGGAAGGGAACAGAGCATGAGGTCTGCTCCCGGTCCTGGGCCTGGGCTGCCAACAGATCCAGGTATGAGTCCCACCTGCCTGGTGTCTTGGCTGGGAGACCCTGGGCGGGGTGGGGTGGGGTGGCTGAGCTGGGTGGTTCTTCACCCTGGTAGTGGCTCAGTGGCACTTTCTTTCCCTGAGGTAACTTCTCACTGAATCTCCCCTCTGCCTTGTGAGGCAGTGACCCTACAGCACCTGTTTTGTTGATGGGGAAACTGAGGCCCAGAGGGATGCAGTTACTTGACTGGGCTGTGAACTCTGGAAGTGTTCCGTGCCCAGGACCATCTGAGGGCAGGACCTGCAGGTGGGTTTTTATGCCTGTGTTACAGGAGGGGCAGGTCGATGGGGTCACCGGTCACTGTGATGTGGTTTCTTTTTTTTTTCTTTTACTTTTTAGGGCCATACCAGCAGCATATGGAAGTTCCCAGGCTGGTGGTCAAATCAGAGCTGTAGCAACACCACAGCCATAGCAACACCAAATCCAAGCCACATCTATGACCTACATCATAGCTCAAGGCAATGCCAGATGCTTTTTTTTTTTTTTTTTCTTTTTTTGTCTTTTTGCCTTTTCTAGGTCCGCTCCCTTGGCATAGGGAGGTTCCCAGTCTAGGGGTCTAATCGGAGCTGTAGCCACCAGCCTACACCAGAGCCACAGGAACTGGGGATCCAAGCTGCATCTGCGACCTGCACCACAGCTTACAGCAATGCCAGATCCTTAACCCACTGAGCAAGGCCAGGGATCGAACCTGCAACCTCATGGTTCCTAGTCGGATTCGTTAACCATTGTGCCACGACGGGAACTCCAAGGCAATGCCAGATGCTTAACCCACCGAGTGAGGCCAGGGATCAAGTCCATGTTCTCATGGATGCTAGTCAGGTTTGTTAGTGCTGAGCAATGACAGGAACTCTGGGACATGGTTTCTTTTTGGCCATGGCCATGGCAGGCAGAAGTTCCTGGGTCAGGAATTGAACCTGAGCCATGGCTATAACCACAGCCACAGCAGTGACCACACCAGACCCTTAACCCACTGAGCTATGAGGGAACTCCTGTGATACAGTTTCTATGCCCAGCATCTTCTTATCTGATCCCTAATTGCACTGTGCAGCCAGCAGGGAGTGTGTGTGGGGCAGGATCTGTGGACTTGACTGTGCTCTTTGCACTCCCAGGTTTGGAGGAGACTCTGAAAAGCCTGGCCTCCACCCCTACTACACACGCACTGCCTCCTTGCCTTCTTTGGCGGTGGAAAAGGCATAAAAGCCAGAACTATTAAGGGACAAAATTCTTTAAATGTGACTACATAAATGCAAAAATGCTTCTAAGTCATTAAAGAACCACAAATGAGTTTAAAGGAGTTGTGACACCTGGGGAGGAAATATTTTCAACATTATAACAGAATAAGGATTTGTGTCCTTCTTATACAAAGAGTTCCTAAAAATCAATAAGAAATCAACCCAAAAAGGAGTTCCCTTGTGGCACAGTGGGTTAAAGAGTTGACTGGCATTGTCACTGCAGCAACTCAGGTGGCTGCTTTGGCTCAGGTTCAATCCCTGGCCTGGGAACTTCCACTGCCCTTTGTGTGGCCAAAGAAGAAAAGAAAAGAAAACAACCAAATTGAAAACTGGGTAAAGGAATGAAGAATTAGGAGTTCCCATTGTGGCTCAATGATAACAAACCCTACTAGTATCCATGAGGATGAGAGTTTGAGCCTTAGCCCTGCTCAGTGGGTTAAGGACCCGGCATTGCCGAGTAGGCCAGCAGCTGTAGTTCTGATCTGACCCCTAGCCTGGGAACTTCGATATGCCACAGGTACAGCCCTGGAAAGAAAATTAAAAAAAAAAAAAAAAAAGAAAGAAATGTACAATTAGTTCGCCCAAGAAAAAACACAAATGGCCACTGGAGGGACAGAGAAAAAGAAGCCTAAAATCACTAATGATGAAAGAAATGCAAACAAATACCCACAAACAAGAAAGCATCTTTTGGCCTTAGAGTTGGCAAAACAGTACAGTGAAGTTGGGTGTGGGGGCCTCTGGGGGTGCTTGTTAGGATAAAGAAGCTCTACATCCCTTTCAAGTTCCCCTCCGATTCCAGCCCTAACACTCAGGAATCTAATAAAAATGACAGGACAAGCAGGGATGTTCACAGACCGTGGTTTGTGGCAGTGAATACTTGGAAAGAACCCATGTGAGCCACCGGCAAGGCAGAAGAAGATCTGGCCGTGGCTGCACAGGGAGTACGCTCAGTCCCGACCGACAGCGAAGGGGGCCTGCAAGCGTGTCCTGAGCCACAGAATCATCTGAAGTGGCCTGTTCCGATCAAATACAGGTTCGAGACCCATGGTGCCATTTCGATTTTGGGAGTAAAGCTTTTGTGAAGGCAAAAAAGTGTGTATCGAAAAAGTACAGGAGGAAATGCCCCGAGGGTTCCGTGGTTACCCTGGGTGCGGGGTGGGGGGCACTTTCAGTTCTTACTTTATATTTATATTCAGGAGGTGGGATGAACTGAGGTAGGATTTTCTTTGCTGTGCGAGTGTTCATGTTGTTCCGGTGGTTTTTAAATTCAAAGAAAGTTTAGTTTTTCAAGTCAGGGCTGAGGCTGGCTCTCTGAAGAGGAATGGACTGGGGAGTCATTTCCGTCGAGGGGGATCCTTGACCCCTTGAGGGACCACGCTCGCTGGGCGTTCCCTGGGTGGGGGGGCTTTCAGCTGCCCCAGGGTCCTCTGGGGGGAAACCCCTGGTGCCCCGGGGAGCCCCCCCAGGGCCATCCTGAGACTGAGCCAAGTACCTGGAGCACTGCAGAGAGAGTCCACGCGGGTTACTTCCCCACTCGGAGCCCCAGTTCTCATCAGTGAAAGGGGACCATGAGGATGCCACCCACCAGGGCAGGTGCGGGGGGAGCACAGAGGGACTGCCCCTTCCCCAAGGGGAGGGACGGCCCCCAGCACTGCCCTGAGGAACTGGGTTGTGGGGGTCAGGGACCCGCCCCTCTGAGGTCTCTGTCAGTGTTGCCTCATGGGCCTGTGACCTCTCTGGGTCTCATCTATAGGGTCTGCAGAATGGGCACAGAGAGGACAGACACCCCCAGGCAGGGCCGGGGTCTGGGCAGGCCCCATGGGAGAGCTAGGGGCAGAGGCTCCCACCTGTGTACTCCCACCTGGCCTCCATCCAGCCCCTCCAGCCACATGGGCTTCATCCTCCCTGCTCCTCGGACACCACGCCTCGCTCTGACTTCAGGGCCTTTGCACAGCACACCTCTTACCCTCACGCTCCAGACCATCATGCTGGTTTGTCAGCTCTCCCCTTGTCCCCAGCATGCCCACCACTGTCTGATTTGCTTGCTCAGTGTCCCCACCCGCCCCAGTTCCTCCAGGGCAGCACCCCCTGCCTGACCTGGCCAGTGCTATGTCTCCAGAGCCCAGCCTAGGCCTGGCATGCTGGGGGCACACCTGGGATGGAGAGGCTGGGAGAAGGGTTGGCCCCCTGTCACAGGTGAGGAAATTGAGGCTGAGGGGGAGGCCTGAGGTCAGACAGAGGCCCTAGAAGCCCAGCTCAGGCAAAGGCATTTCCTCTAGCTCAGGGGCTGCGGGGTCCTAGGCAGCTGGTGGGGAGCCTAACGGGCCTGTGTGTGTGTGTGTGTGTGTGTGTGTGTGTGTGTGTGTGTGTGGCAGTGGCAGCTGGGGCTCCTTGGGGGCCCAACCCCCACCCAGAGCGCAGGAGCAGGGAGGGAGGGGGGAGGGGAGTGGAGGCAGCAGCTGGCGGCTGGCCCTGGGCCAGCTCTGAGCCACTGCTGGGAGGGCCTGCGTTGGACTGGTCTCTGTGTCTCTTTCTCTCTCTGCATCTCCCTTTTTCTGTCTCTCTCAGACTCTGTTTCTCTGTCCCCTCTCTGGTCATGAGGGTTGGGGGCCGGTCCCGATTCAGGGCATTCGAATTCCCCCTTCGCCTCCACCTGCCTGTGTGGATGAGGGAACAGGAGGATCCCCAGCCTCTGACCCCTCCTGAATTGGGGACCTAGGGGACCCTGAGCAAGTCTTCTACCTGCAGTGTGGTCTCCATCTCTGGGCCAGGGCACTGGGTAGGGTGGGGGCAGTCACAGCCAGCCTGGAAAGAAACAGTTACCAAGGAGCCACTTTAAAGTTCCCATCATGGAGTTCCCGTCGTGGTGCAGTGGTTAATGAATCCGACTAGGAACCATGAGGTTTCGGGTTGGGTCCCTGCCCTTGCTCAGTGGGTTAACGATCTGGCGTTGCCGTGAGCTGTGGTGTAGGTTGCAGACGCAGCTCGGATCCCGCGTTGCTGTGGCTCTGGTGTAGGCCGGTGGCTACAGCTCCGATTCGATCCCTAGCCTGGGAACCTCCATATGCCGCGGGAGCGGCCCAAGAAATAGCAACAACAACAACAACAACAACAAAAGACAAAAAAAAAAAAAAAAAAAAAAAATCCCATTAAAAAAAAAAAAAAGTTCCCATCATGGCTCAGCGGTTAATAAACCCAACTAGCATCCATGAGGACACAGGTTCGATCCCTGGCCTTGCTCAGTGGGTTAAGGATCTGGCATTGCCGTGAGTTGCAGTGTAGGTGGCAGACATGGCTCAGATCTCGCGTTGCTGTGGCTGTGGCGTTGGCCAGCGGCTACAGCTCCAATTCAACCCCTACCCTGGGAACCTCCATATGCCATGGCTGTGGCCCTAAAAAGACAAAAGACAGAAAAAAAAAAAAAAAGGAGCCACTTTATAGGCATGTGTACCTGTCATGGGGGTTCAAGTTGGGTGGCCGGGGCAGGGGATACAGAGGCCAGGGGATGCAAAAGCCCTGAGGCTGGGGGGTCACCCCTAGCTAAGTTCCTGGGTCCCCATCCCCAAGTCATACCACCCAGCAAGCTGACCTGGCTGACCCTGTCCACTGACTGCCCTTACGGCCCCTCAGGCAGGAGGGCACTGGAGCGCAGGGAGCTGGGTGACCCCCCCCTCTCCCAGGACACTTACCACCCAGGTACATCCCCCCCCCCACCTCTGCCAGCACAGCAATCCCACTGAACCTCACTGACAATAGAATCCAACAGGCAGAAATATCCTTGGGGGCTGCAGTTTAATCACCCCCTGATTTGCATTTTTGCATATTAATGTGGCAGAGCTGCTAATTTTGTGGTATTATTTTAAAGGTGCAGAAACTCTGGAATTGCTGTGGGCTGAGGAGGGGCCTTCCTCACCAGGCCTGGGGGGCTGGGTCTCTGGATACAGGATCCCTGCCCTGTGTTATCACCCTTGCCCCCAGGCCATGCCCCCCAGGGGTCTCATTGTTTCTGCTCTTGAAATTGGGGCATCAACCAGTAGCCAGGGGAATGGGACCTGGAAGGGGATTCTGGAATTTTCTGCAGGTGGCTCCATCCTGAACAGCTGACTGCCCTATAGTGGGAAAATTGAGAATTTAGGATCAGGCTGTGTCTTAGAACCTTTGGATGCTGTCAGGAATCCTGAATCCAGCTGTCATTCTCACCCCCTGCCCTCAGGCCAGAAACCTGGGCCCATTGGCAGCCCCTGTGATGGGCTGCACCCCACATCTGGCCCCCAGGCTCACTCAGCCCTCTCACCTCAAAGCCTTTGCACATGCTGTTCCCCTGTCTGATGTGCTCTTCCTTTTCCTGCAAGGTCACCTGTCCAGTGGCCCTCGAAGCTACCCTAACCATGCATGTGCCCAACCTCCAGGTCCTCATTGCAAAGCTGGAAAACCGAGGCACAGAGTGGTGAGGCCAGGTCCTTGGGGCCACACACGGTCCTCCCAGACAGCTCCCCTCCCAGGAGCCATGGGGAGCTGGACCTTGGGGACTCCAGGGCTTGGGGTTCAAGCCCCGAGGTGAGCACTTGGGTGCGTGCTGCCACCTGGTGCCGCTCTTGCGTCAGCGCCTCCACCTGATGGAGCTCATTCTATGCTGGGGGATCCCAGGAAGTCCCCAGGTGCGCGGATACCCAGCCCACCAGACTCTCCTGGGCCCAGGCGCCCCCGCGCAGGTACCAATGTGTGGGATGGAGAGGCATCTAGGGTGAGGAAGGAAATGGGGGCTCGATCTGGCTGCTCCCGAGCTGACCCTGTCCTGACCCTTCCCACCCTGCCTTGACTGCTCTGAACCTCCCCGTCCCACCCTTGCCCTAATCTGACCACTCTACGTCCACATTGACCTCTGACCTGATCGGTGGCAGTGCGAGCGCCAGGGCTGGGACCCTCCGCGCTGAGTGGGACAAACATGTGGGCCGACATCCACTAGGGGGCGCCCGCCGCCCAGAAACCCGCGGGACAGTTGCGGCGTGTGGTGGCCATCTGCGCATGCGCATGTCCTCTTGCCTAGCCTTCCGAGTGCTGTGGCTCCGCGTGTACGTCCACGTGGGCCTGGGCGAGTCCTCGCACACGGGAGCCCCCTGTGCTCGCGTGTATATGAGCGAGCTGTGGTCACACGCTTGGTCCTGCTTGCACGCTGCAACAGCTCACTTGAGTACAGTATGCTCAGGTGTGTTCACGCGTGTATGCGGGCCCTGGCGTGTCCGTGCACATGCGCGCACATTTGTGTTTGCACTTGTGAGCCATGATGATGTTTGCTTTCACGTGTGCACACATACCTGCCATGCCCAGAGGTCCATGTCTCCTTCATGCTTTGATCTGTTGGCCTGCCTTGGGTCATGGTCACATGCGCATGTTCCCACGTGCTGCCTGGCATGTTCACGTATGTCCGTGTCCTAAAACGTGGGTGACATGCTCTGGCATGTTTACTGCCTGTTCACATTTGTACAGTGCCAGGGCATGCTTGCATGTGCTCGATTGTGATGTGACACGCATACGTGTGTTCACACATGCTCACATATATCCCTACCTCTCTGGCCTCCATTCAGTCTCCTCCCACCTGGTCAGTGGACACAAGCTCCATGTCACCTGCTCTAAACTCCTGGCTCCTGCACCAGGAGCTTCTGGCTGAGTTGACATCTAGGCCTTTGCTGTGGTGTTTCCCTTCAGCCCAGACCTCCCCAGGACTCTGTTGGCATGTCCCTAGCTCAGCATCACTTCCAGTCAGTGCTGGCCCCCACAAGGCCCCCCATCCTGTTTCTTTTTTGCCCTCACCTGGGTTTCTGCTGTTGCCTGTCCCCTATCAGGAGCTGTGCTTGAAGACAGCCCTGATGTCTGGGCACCTACCTGATAAACAACTCAGAGGCTGGACTGGCTGGAGGACATGCTCAGTGGTGCCCATGATTATGGGAAATCCATGCCCAGCTCCAGCCTCAGTCAGCCAGCTCCAGGGAAGTTCCACCATCACAGAGCCTGCCAAGCAAAGCGGAACCTCCCTGAAGCCCAGCCACCAGCCCTTTCCTTTCCACTTATACCATTGGAAAGGGGTGCCTTTCTCTTCCTTGCTGTTCCCCCCTCCACCCCCTCGAACTCCTATTGATCCTGTGGGGCCCTGTGCCATTGGCCCCTCTTCTAGAATGCCTTGCCTGTTCTCCTGGGTGTGAACGGACAAGAGGCCACCAGAGAGAGCAGGCAGGGTGATCCCAGGTGGTCCAGGACAAGTGTGCATCAAAGGTGGATGACAGGGAGGGGGAGTGCCGGTTCCTGGGCTAACCCGCAGCTGTTAGCAGCACTGACAAGCAGCCCAGGAGGCTCTGCTCTGAGTGTTGTGTCCCTTCATTGCTGTGCCCCAGTCCCTTCATGCCTCTGTCCTTCCCTCTGTCTGTCCCTTCTCTCTATCCCTCACTCTCTCTCCTCCTCTCCCCTCCCCCATGGTCACCCCTGGCCTGGCCACCCCCTAGCCCCCAAGGGCCATTTCCTTGGCAACAGTGGCCATAAGGTCAGCTGCTCAGATCAATCTCCTCTCACCCCTGAAGCCCTGACCCTGGACCTGGAAGGTGACAAGGAAGTGGGGTCAGGCCTGGGGTCCAGGGTGAAGGGATGCAGTGGGGTTAAGACAGGGCTCCCTCAGCCAGGGCAGGGGTGGTGAGCCTTGGAGAGGGAGAGTGGGTCCCTGGAGGTAGGGTCAGCAGGGTCAGAGGTCAAGTGAGCCCCGGGCTCACACTGATTCCAAACCTAGTCCAGGCCTGTTCTTCTGAGCACTCACTATGTGCAAGGACCAACGTGGGGGAGGGCGCGGGGAAGAAGGGCTCAGTCCTTGTCCCAATTTATAGCCGATAGATAACAAGGCCACCCGGCCAGGCACTGGCCCTGGAAACCACGGCTGCATCACCGAGCAAGTCCCCATCCCAGCTTCTGAGCTGGCTGCCATCGGTGCTTCTGGAATATTCCATTACTGCCACTGAGCAGGTGAGCAGGCCACCATTACTGCTTCTAGAATATTCCCCCACCACTTCCAGAATACCCCCCCTCACTTCTAGAACAGTCCACCATCATCACTTTAGAATAGTCTCTTCACTTCTAGAATAGTCCACTGTCGTCACTTCTAAAATATTCCATCATCGCTTCTGAGCAGTCCACCATTACAGCTTCTAGAATATTCCAGTCACCGCATCTAGAATAGTCCACTACGGCTTCTGAGCAGTCCACCATTAAAGCTTCTCGACTATTCTACCATCACTGCTTCTAGAATAGTCCATTACTGCTACTGAGCAGGCCAGAATTACTGCTTCTAGAACATTCCACCACCACTACTTCTGAAGAATCTACCCTCAGAGGCCTTTCGTTTTTCCCTTTTGGGGACGGGGCAGGGTAAGGTCCCTAAACACACCAGAATGAATCAGCTTTCTCCCTTCCTCAGCGATGGGGGGGACAGCTCAGCAGAGCAACACAGAGGGGTGGGGGCCACAGGGGGCCGGTTGCAGGTCGATGAGCTGGGCCTGTGAGGACATTGATCGCTAAGTGTATTTGTATAGATCCTGGGACAGGTAGCCGGGGGCCCGCGGGGAGGGGAGGCAGGGCCAATGAGCCTTGGGGTACCTTCGGGGCTGACTGGGGACACCAGGGCTGGGGGGGGGGGTGGCAGCAGACTAGAGAAAACACCTCCTCTACTTGCTTCCTCCTCCTTCTCTCAAGCTTCACTTTCCCCAAGGGGGTGGAAGAGAGTGGAGGAGGTTTGCAGTGGGCCTCCTGGGCCCCCTTTTCCAGAGGAGACAGCGATAGCTCAGAGAGGTCAGGCTGCAGCCCAGGGCCACACAGCATGGGGGTGGGAGCCACAACTCATTATGCTGATGCAAAAACCTTTCTTTACCACAAAGCCTTTCTTCCCCCTCCATGGGGCAGGCGTTGGGGAGAAGGTGGGGGTCCCCCTCCCAGTCCTCCAGGCGGGGCCACTGGCCCTTTAAGAGCCTCGTTTTGGCGAGGCCTCAGGTTATCGATTGCAGCCTTGGAAACGCGATTAGATTATCCAGGCTGGGAGCGGCAGGCTGGTGGGGGGCTGCTCTGGGAAGACAGGCTTCTTGTAAACGGTTCCCCTAAGGGCACTGGGGCTGGGTCTAGGGGGATCCATCCCGAGGGCTTCCCGGATGCCTGAGGCCCGGTACTCCCTGGACGAGAGGGTAGATAATGGGCACCTCCATTTTGTGAATTTGGAAACTGGGGCGCACAGAGGGGTGCGTCTTTGTCCCGCCATATTTACCATATTTACTGAGCGCCTCATGTGAGCCGGGTGCATGAATCCAATAGTCACTATATAGAAAAACATAACCAAGCAGTACTATTATCATAAATAACAACTGTGTTTAGTAATTGGCCCCTGCCCTTCCACGAAGCCTTTCTGCACGTCCTCTCTGAGCACCGCAACCATGTGGAGTGGGGAAGTTTATGATCCCATTCTACAGACGGGGAAACTGAGGCTTGAGCTCTCCCAAGTCAGAGGGGCTGAGCCAGAGCATGCAGGCCCCTGGGGCGCCTCCCTGGCGGATCACTCGGAAACAGAAGGGAAGGGAGCAGGGGTGGGGAGTGGGAAAGCAGCGCGGGGAGGAATGAAGGGCCTCTGGATGCGTGCGGGGGGGCTGGGGCGCCCCCTCCATCACCAATTTCTGAGCTTGGGGAGAAAGCTCCACTCACCCGTGGCTTGGAAGCTGGGCGCGGACGTGAGGAGGTGCACCTCACGGCGCATGCGGACTTCCACCTACTGTTTGCGCAGCCGCAGACCCTCACTTGAGCACCTGTGGGCCGGCCAGCAAGAGCTGATTCCCACAGCTACCCTCACACACCCCGGAAGCGCCCTCAGAGGCTGCGTTCCAAATGCTCGCACAGTGAATGGTTGTCGATTGACTAAACAATAGTACTTAGCAATAATGGCCATAGCAGTAAAATAAGTCCAAACCATTTAGACTGGACTTGGACTCCTTTTTTGTCATTTTAGGGCCGCACCCGAGGTATATGAAGGTTCCCAGGCTAGGGTCCAATCGGAGCTGTAGCCTCTGGTCTACACCACAGCCACAGCAAGGAGGGATCCGAGCTGCGTCTGTCACCTACATCACAGCTCAGAGCAATGCTGGATCCTTAACTCACTGAGCCAGGGCAGGGATGGAACCCGCGTCCAGCATGGATATCAGTCAGGTTTGTTAACCGCTGAGCCACGATGGGAACTCCTGGATGTTGACTCTTGATTACCCTCTCAGCCTCATCATTCCTCAAACCTCTATCATCTAATCATTTCCAACATTTAGTGAGTGCCGACTGTATGCCCCAGCTATTCCCCTCGTCCTCTCAACAGCCCTGTGAAAAATAAGCCATCTGATCTGTTGACAAAGGAAGAAACAGGTCCAGGGAGGTGGAGGGATGAGTTTGCAAAGCCCAGAAGATGAGACTCTAAGCTCAGGTCCATCTGTGTCTGGCCCTCAGGTTGTCTCTGAGGAAAGGGCCTTGATCCTGTATTTCTGAGACTCTGGATATGAGGAAACTGAGGCACAGAGGTAGGGAGCGGCCTGGGTGTCTCCCAGAGCCTCGAGGAGGCAACAGGAGGCAGTTCAGACAAAAGTGGAGATGAGCTGGGAGTTCCCATTGTGGCTCAGTGGGTTAAGAACCTGACTGGTATCCATGAGGATGTGGGTTTGATCTCTGGCTGTGCTCAGTGGGTTGCAAGCTGTGGCGTCACGGATGCGGCTCTGATCTGCTGTGGCTGTGGAGTAGGCCGGCAGCTGCAGCTCATATTTGACCCCTAGCCTGGGAACTTCCATATGCTGCAGGTGTGAGATGAGCCTGGTTTGGGCCATGACCACACAGTGTGGCTTGAGTGCTTGGCCAAGGACTACCCTTAGGGAATGGGCCTGGCCATTGGAGGAGGGGTTTCAGTAGAGGGAGGTTCACGGAGGGGAGTCCACCCTTGCCCTCCCAGAGGGGATTCTAGACCAGCCAGCCAGAAGGGTGCTACACACAGCAGGAGCTTAGTAGATGCAGAGGGAAAGCCATGGGGTGACTGCCTGGGGGCTGGGCAAGAGGAGGGCCAAGGAGGAGGGGCCCATCCTGTCCTCAGTGTTTCCCCTGCACATCCCAGCACAGGGCCCCCAGGACTCCAGTGTGCCCTCAAATAGTGACTAGCACTCCACGCCCCTGTCCCTCTGTTTCCCCCATCCCTCTGTCCCTCCGTCTTCCAGTCCCTCTGTCTCCCCTGTCCCTCCTTTTCTCCGCCCTTTTTCTCCATCTCTGTCTCTGGGCAGAGCTGCAGCCATGTCTCCTCACCCCTTAATTCTGGCTCACCCCCTCCCCTGTCCCTTCCAGGAGCCACTGGCTGTGGCCTTTCCGGGTGCCTCAGTCCCCAGCTATGTAGAGCCTGCTGGGGGGCTGGAGACACTGGCCCACAAGCTCAGGGCCGCAAAGACTCGAGGAGTGCCACTGATGCCCCCCCCAGAGCAGGGTCTGAGGCCACCAGACTCTGTGGCCCTGGCCAGGCCCCTGCCTCTCTGGACAATGTTACCCCATTGTAGATCATCAGGCTGGGTGTGGGGGACCCCAAAGGGCTGGGCCGCCAGGCAGCTGAGAGGGGACACTCGGGGGCCCATTCCCTCCAACCCCACCCCCCAGCCTGACCTGCATACAGTGTCCCGCTCTGTCCTCCAGCGTGGGCCCCCCAAGGGCCAGTCACCCGTGGGGAGGGCAGAGAGAATATGTGAACCCACCTGTCCTTCAGGCCATCACCTCCCTGTCAGGTACCTCCCTTCACACCCAACTATGGATACTGAGGTAGCAGCAGGGCAGGGGTGCCTGAGCAGGGCCCCAGGTGTCCCTCTTGCTGGCCCTGGGCACCCCATAGATCCCCCAAGTTCCCCCACAGAGGGGCTGTGGGAGGGGAGCTGGCCTTCCAGGCAGAGGGAAAAGCTCTGATGCAGGCGGTGTTGCAGGAGCCAGGAGGTGAGAGGGAGAAGGAGGCTCAGATGCTGGCGGGGCTGGGCCTGGGGAGCCCTGTGGGCCATGGGGAAGTCTTGGGTCTTTTTCTGGAGTGCGCTGGGGAGCCACAGGAAGCCACAGAGTGATGGACAGATGAGGAAGGAGTCATGAGGGGGGTTTGTTTGTTTGTCTGTTCGTTTCGTCTTTTTAGGGCTATGCCTGTGGCATAGGCATATGGAAGTTCCCAGGTTAGGGGTCAAATCAGAGGCATATCCACTGGCCTGTACCACAGCCACAGCAATGCCAGATCTGAGCCGCATCTGCAACTTACACCACAGCTTGCAGCACCACCAGATCCTTAACCCACGGAGCAAGGCCAGGGATTGAACCCACATCCTTATGGATACTAGTCAGGTTCTTAACCCCCTGAGTCACAACGGGAACTCCTGTTTGTTTTTTTTATGGCCACACCCACAGCATTTGGAGGTTCCCAGGACAGGGATTGAATCCAAGCTGCAGCTGTAGCAACACTGGATGCTTTAAGCCCCTGAACTTGGCCGGGGATCAAACACACACCTCTGCAGCGACCCAAGGCGCTACCGTTGAATGCTTAATCCACTGTGCCGTAGCAGGAACTCCTGGAGTTACATTTTTAACTGGGGACTCTAGGTGCTGGGAGGGGAGGGACCCTGTAAGCAAGTGGAGAGTAGGGGAGACTGGGACGAGGCTGCCTCCAGGCCACTGAGACATCTGAGTTCAGGCAGGGATGGAGAGATGGGCCAGGTTTGCCTTCCTGCCCAGTCCCCGAGGCCCAGAGAGGAGATGGGAGGCTGGGAAGGGGCCGAGGGGCGGGAAGGGGTGCAGGGCAGTGGCTGTGGCCCTGCTGGCCCCTCCGAAGCAGTAATTAAGGGCTCCCGGCGTCCCCGCGGCGTGATGTATGTGCGCCTTAACTAATCATTTATTAGGTCACTGATGGTTCGTCAATATTAATTCATTTATTTAAACAACTCGGCTCCGTAATGAAGATGTTGCCTGAGAGGGGACGCCGGTGGGTGGTGGGGCCTGGGCTGCGGAGAAGGGGCTCAGGCCCAGGTCTGGGGGTCTCCAAGGCATCCAGAGTTGGCATCTGGGTGAAATGTCCCAGAAGTTCAGGGTTACGCCAACACCTCTGGGCCCTGGGAGTCTGAGGCCAGAACAAGAGGTGAGCTGCCTGAAGGCCCAATCGTGACTGGGGATGATAGGGAGCTCAGAATGACCCCTGGGGACCCCTCACCATTCACTGGCCCCCTTCCTGCTGCCCTGCTTCTCAAAAGCAAACTCTAGCCCAGCAGCGTGGCCCTGGGCTAAAATGCTCAAGGTTGGCTTTATCCTTTTTTTTTTTGTCTTTTTTTGTCTTTTGTCTGTTGTTGTTGTTGCTATTTCTTGGGCCGCTCCCACGGCATATGGAGATTCCCAGGCTAGGGGTTGAATCGGAGCTGTAGCCACTGGCCTACGCCAGAGCCACAGCAACGCGGGATCCGAGCCACGTCTGCAACCTACACCACAGGTCACGGCAACGCCGGATCGTTAACCCACTGAGCAAGGGCAGGACCCGAACCCGCAACCTCATGGCTCCTAGTCGGATTCGTTAACCACTGCGCCATGACGGGAACTCCTGGCTTTATCCTTATGGGTGCTGTGCCCTCTGCCTGGTGCACTCTTATCAGTCTGCCTGCAGGCAGGCGGACTTACTGAAAACATTTAAAAACAAAAACCAGGGGGAGTTCCCACTGTGGCTCAGTGGGTTACAAACCCAGCTAGTTATCCATGAGGACCCAGGTTCGGTCCCTGGCCTTGCTCAATGGGTTAAGCATCTGGCATTGCTGTGAGCTGTGGTGTAGGTCACAAATGCGACTTGGATCTGCCATTGCTGTGGCTATGGTGTGGGCCAGCAGCTGCAGCTCCAATTTGACCCCTAGTCTGGGAACTTCCATAGGCCGTGGGTGTTGCCCTAAAAAAAGCAAAACAAACAAACAAACAAAACAAAACAAAACAAAAACAAAAAACCCCAAACCCAAACCCAAAACCAAACCAAAACCAGGGAATTTTCTTTGGCTCAGAGGGTTAAGGATCCAGCGTCATTACCGCTGTGGCTTGGTTTGCTACTGTGGCACAGGTTCCATCCCTGGTCTGGAAATTTCACATGATGCCAGTGGGGCTAAAAAAAAAAAAAAAATCAAATCACACCCCTCCTCTGCTCAAGAGCCATCCATGACTCCCCAGTGCTCTGCAGAGAAAATCCAAACTCATCTGTCTCCACTGATCTCCCTGATCCCCCAACCAAGGGCCCCCCCATCACATCTCTATTACCCGTGATCCTGTCCTGGCGATTTGTTTACCTGTTTGTCATCTGTTTTCCCTGCCAGCTCACCTCAGTGAGAGAAGGAACCTCGTCTGCCCCAGCATGTGGGTGACATTCAACAAATGTCCCTCAACAGCAGACACTTTGGGGCCTGGGTCTTGGCCCCATGGACCCTGTAATTTTCAGGACACAGCTGCCTGTCCCCAGCAAGCCTGCCCTCCTCTGTGCTTTTGGAGGGGCCAGATGCAGGGGCAATGTCCCTCCATGATCTGGTCCTTGGCAGCGACCACTCTGGGGAGTGGCCCTTGAGATCCCTCCCAGACCTGTACTTCAAGGGCCCATCAAGCCGCCATGTGAAGACTTTTCTTCCTTCCTGTCATGCCCGGGTGCCCTCCTGGTTAACCCACCTTCACTCAGCCTTGGTCTTGGGCTCAGCCTTTGGGGACCCCATTTGGAGACACCATGATCAGAGGTTCTGAGGTCCAGAAACAGGAAATGCACATCTCAAAGCTCTCCTACCTTCTGCTAAGAAAAAGAAAAATAAGATATTTAGGGAGTTCCTGTTGTGGTGCAAAGGAAATGAATCTAAGAACCATGAGGTTGCAGGTTCGATCCCTGACCTCGCTCAGTGGGTTAAGGATCCGGCGTTGCCATGAGCTGTGGTGTAGGTCCCAGATGCGGCTTGGATCTGGTGTCTGTAGCTGTGGCTGTGGCCTAGGCTGGCAGCTGTAGCTCCGATTGGACCCCTAGCCTGAGAACTTCCATGCACCATGGGTGCGGCCCTAAAAAGAAAAAAGAAGGTACTTAGGAGTTCCCTATTGGCCTAGGAGTTAAGGATCTGGCACGGCTGCTGCTGTATGAGTTTGATCCCTAGCCCAGGAACTTCTGCATGCTGCAGGCAACGCCAACAAAATTTTTTTTTAAATAACAAATAAGGAGTTCCCGCTGTGGTACAGTGGGTTAAGGATCCAGCATTGCCTCTGCATTGGCTCGGGTAGCTGCTGAGGCATGGATTCAATCCCCAGCTCAGTGTAGTGGGTTAAGGATCTGGCGTTGCCACAGTTGTGACGTAGGTTGCAGCTGCAGCTGAGATTCTATCCCTGACCCAAGAACTTCCATATGCTGTGGGTGTGCCAAAAATAAAAATAAGAAAGTATATAAAAATAAGGTATTTAATGAAATCTGCCCTGAGATGGCAGACACAGGAATGAGAGTGAAAAGCAGGGTGTAAAGGGACATAAAATTCAAGGCACCGGAGTTCCCGTCGTGGCGCAGTGGTTAACAAATCCGACTAGGAACCATGAGGTTGCGGATTCGATCCCTGGGCTTGCTCAGTGGGTTAACGATCCCGAGTTGCTGTGAGCTGTGGTGTAGGTTGCAGACGCAGCTCGGATCCCTCGTTGCTGTGGCTCTGGCGTAGGCTGGTGGCTACAGCTCCAATTAGACCCCTAGCCTGGGAACCTCCATATGCCGCGAGAGGGGCCCAAGAAATGGCAAAAAGACAAAAAAAAATAAATAAATAAAAAAATTCAAGGCACAGTGACCTAGAGGCTGGGCATCCAGAGTCTTGGAATTCTGGGCTATCAGGATTAGGGAGTTTCAGGATTTCAGGATTCTGTGGTTTTCAGGGCTTGCTGCTTCATTGTCCACCCAGGAGGCAAGGCAGCTATAGAGGGAGGTGAGCACCTCTCTCCTGAGGAATTTCCAGGTCCCTGCTGGCCTGGGATGGGTTTTTTTTTTTTTTTTTTTTTCGGCCACCCCAAGGCATATGGAGTTCCTGGACCAGGGATCAGATCTGAGCCACATCTGTGACCTATACTATAGCTACAGCAATGCTGGATCCTTAAACCCACTGTGCCGGGCCGGAGATCGAACCTGTGTCCTAGTGTTGCAGAGATACTGCTGATTCCATTACACTACACCAGGAATGTCCCTGGGATGGATTTTGTTCTCTCCTCTTCTCCCAAGAGCCTCACTGACCTGGTCGGCCAGCAGGACCTTGCCTGAGCTTCCAAAGGAGTGGTGTAGCCATTGTCATGACAACAGTGGCTGACATCTCGCCTCTCACAGCCAACTGTCCTGGACACAATCCTTGTCCCCTTTCTACAGAAGGGGACACTGAAGAACCGTGTAGCTGGGTTACACAGCAGACAAATGTCAAAGCCAGGACTCATGCTCCTGGTCCCTACCTCTCCCAGTCCAAGCCATTGCTAACAGGCATCCAGCCAGGGCCCTCTCCTGCTCTACACAGTGCCAGGCTCCCCACTGCCCACAAGGTCATGTCCCAGGTGGGCTCTCAAGGCCCACACCCTCCTGGCCTTGCCACACACAGTGCCCCCTCTGCTTGTCCCTCGCTCTGCAGCCTGGGCTCTGCCCTCGCAGTCCAGGACGTTGTGAGGTTTCAACAGGCTCCCTCTGTGGACACGTCTAAGGGGCCCCGGGGGGACCAGCCAGTTGTGCCCTCGGCCTTCCCAGCAGTGGCTTCCTGTCCTGGTTCTGGTTCAGGCTTTGACTTCAGTGCCCATTTTACAGATGGGGAAGCCGAGGCTCAGCATATGCAGCAGGCTGGCTGGGCAGGTGTGAGCCCAATAATCACAGTGATCACATCTCAGCCCTGGGGGGTTGTGAGGATTGGTGACTTGTTCATTCATTCCTTTGTGGCCCTGGGGGGCAGCTCTGGTCACTGGGTGACCTCGGGTCCCAGTTGGTGAGTTTAGGTGGGGTGGACACAGAGCTGGACACTGACATTCCAGCCCCCAGGAGGTCAGGGTGAGCGGGTACCTTTGTCTTCACGCTCAGAGGTGGCATCACGTCCAGGCTGGGGCTGGCCCACAGTGGTGGTGGTTCCACCCACATCCCTACCTGACAGCAGGGCCAGCCTCCCAGGCCTGCCAGAGGCTCCTACGGTGCACCCAGGAGGCGTCCCTTGCCTTTCTGCACGGCTGGAGGCGGCTGAAGCCCTCAGGGCCAGGAGTGGGGTCTCGGTGGCCCCGTGGTGTGTGGCGGGCCAGCACTGGTTCCCGCTCCAGACATGACACCGCTGGTCCATGTCTGGGGGTCTCCCGGGCTCCCTTGGGACCTTCCACCAGCTCTGCTGGTGTGTGAGGCGGCAGCCGGGGCATTAAAGTTAACTTCCTCTTAAACAGACTTAATTAGTGTTCTCCAGTCCCACATAAATTAATCGTGGCCAGCCACGGAGGCTGGAGCGCCCGATCGATGGGCAGCTGGATGGCGGCGAGGAATTCTCCAGCTCATCCGTCACGTCACTCTGGCTGATAACTGCTCACGGCTTTATCTTCATCAACCAGGCCCTGGCGGCCAGAGGAGGCTGAGAGGGGGTGGCCCCCTCTGGGCCTCAGTTTCCACATCTGTGAAGTGGGGGGATGCCAAGATGAGGTGAGGTTGGCAAGGAGCCTTCAGAGGAAGGAGGAGTAGGAATCACATACCAATCCCCCAGCGGGTCAGAGGACCAGCCTAGTGCCAAGTATCACCTAATTTAATTCTGGCAAGTGGCTGCAAGGCACCTGTTTCTGGATGTCGGCTGAGGGCAGAAGAGATCAAGCCCCAGACCATAGTTTAACCACGTCTCCAGGTGCCTCCTGCTCTGAGCACTGGGACTTTGGGGACGGTCACCTATGGTGTGGATTGTGTCCCTGCTATACTGGGGGAGGGGCTGGGAGGGGTGGCAAATCACCCAAGAGACCTGGTACCCCAAGGACTTCCTTCTGCTAAGAAAGGAAGTCACCTCCCTTCAGGAGTCAGTGGGCTTGAACAGAGTGAGGTTGTCCTGGGAGGTGAAGGGTGAGGCAGCTCCCAGGCCACCCCTCTGGACAAGTCTAGCCTGGCAGACCTTTGCTCTCTCAAGGCCCGGGGGCCAGGCAGAGGTCTCCAGGAGCCCTCTGAGTGGGGACAGTGACCCTGCATTCCTGCAGGTCTAACAAAGGTACCTCCTGGGCACCAACTCCTGGTCTGGGCACAGAAAACATTGTAGCGACAGCCTCCTTTGTTGGTAGAGACAAACAAATGAATGTCTAATTGGAAAACTGTGGCAGGTCTAGGGAGCGCTTCCTGGAGGTGGGGGCATTGGGCTTAGGGAGAAGGGTGGCCAAGGGCAAATGGATGTCGCTGCAAAGGGGTAGAGGGTGGCGGAGGTATGAAGGAGCTCCAGGAAGGCCCCAAACCTGTAACCATTCTGCAGTTGGCGGCAAGAGAGTGGGTTGGGAGAGCTCCCATTGTGGTGCAGCGGAAACGAATCTGACTAGTATCCATGAGGATGTGGGTTCAATGCCTAGCCTTGGTCAGTAGGTTAAGGATCTGGCTTTGCCATGAGCTGTGGTGTAGTTCGCAGACTCAGCTCAGATCCTGCGTTGCTGTGGCTATGGCATAGATCGGTGGATGCAGCTTGGATTCAACCCCTAGCCTGGGAAATTACACATGAGGCTCTAAAAAGACAAAAAAAAGAGGGGGGAGGAGGATGGGTCACATGGTGAGAGGCAGAGTGCAGTGGTGGAGTGGCCTTGGAGCAGCGACTTGCAAGAAGGTTCTGATCAGCACCCAGAGTTTATGTGGGGGTGTGGTCTATTTGGGGGTGTGGCCTGGGCAAGGTAGAGCCAGGTAGGGTCTCCCCTCTTTGAGGGCAGGGCTCAGGTAGCAAATGCTCCCACACCACATTAGAATTTGGACCAAATGAGGTCCTGGATGCTGGTGGCAAACAGAGCTGGACATGGATGCTTCCAGGCCTGTGCAACAGAAGAGGAACAGAAGGGGGGTGGAGTCCAAGGGGTGTTAGAGGCTCTGCTTGGGGTGTGGGGAGGGCTCCCCAAAGAGAGGACTTTGAAGAAAAAGGAGCTGGCTAGGTGACAAGAAGACCGGTATCTGCATGTGCAAAGGTCCTGAGGCAGGTGCAGCAGAATCTTGTTTGGTGGAGAGAGAATGAGGGACGGAGAGTGGAAGAGCCTCAAATCCTGGGTGTGGCGAGCAGGAGTCTGGGTTTTAGCGAGAAGGGAGGGAACCATGGGGGCTTCCAGCAGGTGTGTGTGGGGGGGCTCTAATGTAGTTATCTTTTGGAAATCTGCCATGGAGACTGCGGGGGCAGGAGGAAAGGAAGGGGGGGGGACCAGGCAGGAAACGAGGGGTGCATGGAGTGTAGGGGTTACAGAGATGGCCAGATAATGGTTCAGGTTTGGGGGGGGTGGAAGGATCAGGGAAGATCCCCCCCACAGGCCTGGGGAGAGGCCCAGGAGGTGGTGTGTCCCCGCCCCCACCCTTACAACCTCCTGAGCGCAGACAGGAGTCTTCGATCTTGGTGGCTTGGGGCTGCCTGGAATTATTATTCATAACCATATTTCAGGCCCAGCTGCTGAGCTGGAATCCTAGCTCTGCCTGTCTGCCGTCCACGTCTGGCTGCTGTAGGGAGCAAACTGTTCCTGGCCCAGAATCAAACAGCCACCCAGGTGGGCAGCTCCCCCACTTGGCTGGCCTCAATTTACCAGTCTGCGCAGTGGGATTTCCTGTGGACCATGTTGGCTAATGGGGCTCTGCAGGCAGGGGCAGCTGCATGTGACCCCCACCCCCATCCGCACCCCCCTGGCTATGAGCTCTGCCCTGGGGAGCCTCCTGGGCTGGGCTGGGGGTGACTCCACACACACTCCCCCTCCAGGCTTCAGATTCACCCTGTGGGTCTAGTTCATGACCAGGCAAACAATTACAACAATACCAGTAATAATAATCCCTATCCAGTGGGGGCTGAGGGGGGCTTCCCAGGTACCCCTGTTATTTCGGCCAAATGACCTTTCCCTCCAGCCTGGCAGGAAGGATGCTGGCAGTTAGAGAAAAATGACCACTGTGGACAATGATGGTCTGGGTGGGGCTGAGCGTGGTTCTGTGCAGACGGGCCAGAGGCAGCCAGCACTGCGTCCATGTCCCAGGCCACCGGTCTGCTTGGGCCAGTCTCTGAACCTCAGTTTCCCCATTTGTGAAACTGGGTGCTTTTGCCCAAGACAGACTTCTGAAGCTTGGGGCTGAGGACTGGGTGCGAGGGACGAGGTTACCTGTGTAAAATGAGCCCCAGCCCCATTAGAACCTCACCTCCCAGAGGGGAGGTTGGGCCCCCTGCCCTGGGTGTGTCTGCAGAGCTTGGACATGGCAGGGGGGCAGGCAGGAAGGGACAAGGAAGGAGGGGCTGCCCCTTCCCTTTAGGGGACCCGGTGCCTCTAAACTTCCCTGGAAGTTTGAGAGGGTCTTTTTTTTTGTCTTTTTAGGGCTGCAACTGAAGCATATGGAGGTTTCCAGGCTAGGGGTTGAATCAGAGCTGCAGCTGCTGGTCTACACCACAGCCACAGCAACACCAGATCCTTAACTCACTGAGTGAGGCCAGGGATGGAACCCCCATCCTCATGGATGCTAGTCAGATTCCTTTCCACTGAGCCACGACGGGAACTCCCTTGCATCCTTGAGCCTCGGTTTTCCCAGCTCTGCGATGACTTCACTGATTGGCATGCCCTTTTTGGGCCTGGCCCCCCTCTCTGTACCACTTGCATCCCCCCAAGGGATGAGGAGCTCACCCCCTCTCCAGACCCCAAGAGTGGAGGTTTGATGTGCAGCAGGCTGGGGCCCGGGGACGGGTCTGGGGGAGGCAGTTCTGAGAAGAGGTGGAGACAGTTCTCAGAAACCCCCGAGACCCTGAGGGACTCCTTCCCCTTCTCAGAAATGCTCCCCCACTGTGCCGGAAGACGACTGAGCAAGAAATGTGGGCCCCCGCAGGCAGGGGGCTCAGACCACCACAGACACCAGTCCTTGACTCTGTTTCCCCACCTCCAGCTGCTCCCCATCCTCCACCTCTCCAGCTATGGCCCCTCACCCTTGCCCCCATCCTTGCCCTCCAGGCCCAGATCCTGCCGGCCCCCTCCCGACATCCCCCCAGGTCCTGAGTTAACAGCCTCCCTGCCCTGCCCAGGCGCACTTGACACTTTGAGCTGACAACACCATTCTTCCAGAAGTCGTACCCACCCAGCACAGATTTGGAGGCTGCTACGGCCCTGTCTGCCTGCTGTCCAGACATACTCCCTGCCCCCACACTAAGGGGATGACACAGTGACCTGCAGCCTCTCCTCCCCACAGCTGCCGGGTTGCTCTGGCCCAAGGTCATCTTGGACACTACACCCCACCAAAGTCGAACATCTCTGGGTCCCCACCCCCAGGAAGCAGAGCCAGCCCAGGGACAATCCCTCAGGGTGTCTTGGGTGGCAGCCCTGGGGCGGTGGGTCACCCTGATGTCTGGCTGGGAATGGCCGCCACACACAGCAGGCTGACAGTGGCTCCTCCTGCACAGCTGGCGTCTCCACCAGGGTTCCCAGCAGGGAGGATACTGATCCTTGTCTGAGTGTTCATACCGGAGCCCTTACCTGTCCCAAGTCACCCCCGTGATCTGGAAGGAAGGTAGGGCTCTGGAAACTGGTGGGTAGTGGTTAAGACACATGGGGCCCTGCCCTGGTGTCAGGAAGGAGACAGTGAGAAGAAAAGGAGAAACAACCCTCGCCCAGCCATTCCCAGAACACAGCCCCTCCCCCAAAAAAACCCCAGGCAATCATCCCAGGAGCCCCACCTGGGAAGTGGGGGGGTAGGTGTGGGAGAGGGAATCAGACTCAGGTCCCAGCCCCCACCGGGGTTCCTGTGCCCCTCTCAAGGGGTCTCCATGGGGTGACCCCCTCCATTAACGCTCTGCCACCCAGTCCCTCCTAAGGATGGGCGGCCTGAACTCCTGGGCACACCAGCTCTGCCTCAGAAATCACTGACAGTTCCGCAGCTTTTGAAGCCCCCAGCCTCCCGTTTCTGCCATAAACATTACAGGTTTCACATCCATCAGAGCTATGCTAAGAAGCAAACAGGGGGGAAAGGGAGAAATAATGATTCGGAGAGGAGATGGAGGAAGTGGCATCCTCGGGCATTGCTGGAGGGGATGTGAGACGGGCAGCCACGGGGGAGAGGGCCTGCCCATCCCTCAGGACTGAAACGGTCGCCCGTGGACAGCTGCACCCTCAGGTTGCAAGGCTGGAGGCTGGATTTTTTTTTTTTTTTTTTTTTGCTTTTGCTTTTTAGGGCCTCATCTGTGGCATATGGAGGTTCCCAGGCTAGGTGTCGAATCGGAGCTACAGCTGCCGTCCTACACCACAGCCACAGCAATGCCAGATCCGAGCTGTGTCTGCGATCTACACCACAGCTCACGGCAATACCAGATCCTTAACCCACTGAGCGAGGCCAGGGATCGAACCCACATCCTCATAGATCCTAGTTGGATGTGTTAATCGCTGAGCCATGAAGGGCAATTGAGCAAAGCTGGATTTTTTAAAGATTGAGGTCAAGCTGACCTAATGTAAAGCTAACCATTTTGCAATGAACAGTCCAGTGGGTTTCAGTACACTCACGACAGCGTGCAAACATCACCTCTGGTTCCAGAATATGTTATTACCCCCCAAAAAAGCCCTGTCCCCATCAGCACTTGCCTGCATCCCCTCACCGAGCCCGACAACCACAAACCCACTGTTTCTGTGGACTGGCCTGTTCTGGATGTTTCCCATCCACGGAATCCCACACTGTGTGTCCTTGTGTGTCTGCTTTTCTCACTGAGCATCATGGTCTCAGGGTCCTTCTCTCCTTTTTAGGCTGAGGGATGCTCTCCATGTGAAGGGAACTCATTGTTTATCCATCATCTATTGATGGGTGTTTGGGCTGTTTCCACCTCTTGACTGTCGTGAATTTTGCTGCAGTGAACACGGGTGTGCAGATATGTGTTTGAGTCCCTGCTTTCTATCCTTTTGGGGGTACACAGGAGTGGGACTGCTGGGTCATATGCTAATTCGATGTTTATCTTTTTGAGGAACCTCCAGACTGTTTTCCACAGTGCTGCCCCATTACAGCTCCTGAATGTCCCCTTCATCCTCTGGGGAGAAAACCCATGGGAGAAAACCCATCTGAGAAAGTGGGGGCAGGAAATGGAGAGGCTTGGCGAGGTGGATGCTCAGCCCCAGCTCAGCCAACCATAGGTCAGACTCTGCGCTCCCCACCTCGCCTCAGGTTCCCCGTCTGACAGGTGGGCAAATGGGGACAGACAGGGGCTTCTGATCTTTTTTTTTTTTTTTTTTTTTTTTTTGGTCTTTTTGTCTTTTCTAGGGTTGCACCTATGGCATATAGAGGCTCCGAGGCTAGGGGTCCAATCAGAGCCCGGTCTATGTCAGAGCCACAGCAATGCAAGATCCAAGCCACATCTGCAACCTACACCACAGCTCACAGCAACGCTGGATCCTTAACCCACTGATGGAGGCCAGGGATTGAACCCGCAACCTCATGGTTCCTAGTTGGATTCGTTAACCGCTGAGCCACAATGGGAACTCCCAGGGCTTCCAACCTTTGCACATAGTGGCAGGACCCCTTTTTTTCAAAGACCGACTTGCAGAAGGCTAAGGCTTTGGACAGATGAGCAGGGCTCCTCTCCTCCAGGTGGGATTACAGGCTGGGGCACCTGAGTGTCCTGCTGTTGCTCCAACAAACTCCACAAAACCACACACATTTGTTCTCTTTCAGTCCTGGAGCTCAGAACTCAGACATGAGTCTCACAGGTGCGGGCAGGACTGGTCCTTTCAGAAGCTCAGGGGGAGAGTCTGTTGCTCCTTTTCCAGCTTTTGGAGGTGCTGCATCCCTGTCTCACGCCCCTTCCTCCATCCTCACAGCTGGCAGCACGGCATCACCTGTCTCTATCCCTGGCCCTCCCACCGCCCTCTTATGAGAACCTTGGGATGACACTGGGCCCCCGGGGAACAGAGACCTTCTGGCCCACAAATCTGAACTTATTTACTCTCTGGCCCTTTGCAGCCTGATCTGCAGGAGTAAGAGGAGGCAAGGCTGAGGAGAGCCTTTTCCAGGGAGACGGAGCTGACCTGATGGAGGAAGACGGACGCCTGAATGCGGGGGCCAGAGGAGGGCTGGTGGACAGCATCTCAAGCTGGGAGATGAGTGGCTTGCCAGGTGGTCACTGATGGGGACACGGAAGGACCCTGAGCCCAGGGAAGATGGCTGAGTGGAGGGCCTGGGACAGTGCCCTCAGGAGAGCACTGCAGTGGCCCGTGGGCCTGGAACCTCCTCTGAGGCCTGGTGGATCTGGGCCAAGGGCCCCAATTGGGCCCTTAGGAGTGGCCCCTGGGTTGCCAAAAGTGACTGGTGGGGACAGTCTAGAAGGCCACATGGTGGAAACTCAGAGAATCCAGAACTGCCCTGCAGGCGAGGCAGCCATCAGGTATGGAAGGTCTTCTGGGAGGCCGCCCAGCTAGTCTGGGGGCAGGCTCCAGAATCCAGAAAGTTCCCCCAACCCAGGAAGACCAGGGCCCATTAGGTGTAAGTGACCGGGCAGAGGTGCCCAGATGGTGGGGGGCTAGGCAGGCCCGGGGGCCAGGGTTCAGCACGAGCAGAGCTGCAGATGACGACCAGAGGCCAGGAGGCTTCATGCCACACAAAATGGCTCTCTCAGGCTGCACCAACTGCCCCGTGGCCCCAAGGGCGACCTGTCCAGGCCCCCAGCTCCACACTGAGCTGGCCCCAGTGGCCCCTTCTGGCCAGGCCGAGCACCCCGCCTGGGCCCCTGCAGCCTCCCTGGCTCCCTGGGCCCCGCCTGGCACTGCCCCTAGAGCTCCGAGGATGCCCGGAAGGATGGGCCATGGGGAGGGCCGGGCGATCAATACCTCCGACAGCGGCGGGGGCGGGCGGAAGCAAGGCCCGGGCGCTGCCTGTTGTCCCCCACCCCACCCTCCAGGAAGGCGGATAAGACTCAGGGACCCTCTTGAGTGAAGCCGGGCACCCGCCTGCCACCCGGCACCCCTATCTGCCGCAGAAGGACCCAGTTCCTGAATTGCTCCGATGGGCCGCATCGCAGGCCTCCACCGAAGCCTTTAATAGCCTGGGCCTAATGTTTTATTGTTGGTTTTAAAAGTGTAATTAGTTCAAGTGTAAACAGAAAAAACCTGCTTAATTAAGAATTTTTAAACAGGGGCATAAAAGCGCTGGCGGAAACACTGCGAACCCCTAACTGCTTTCATAAAATCGATCGGGAAGAGGCTTGGAGCGCAGGGCCGGGCGGGGCGGGGGGCGCGGGGGCTGCGGGAGAACCTTCCCATGGAAGCCATTCGCCCAGCGGCCTGGGCCCCAGGGACCTGCCGGTTTACGATCGGGGTCTCCGGTCCGGTGCCTAATGATTTTTACGCATTAATGGAGATGACAGTTGGCTAAGACGAGTCTGTTTAAGGAGCCTTTATGGGTGGCTTGGAGCCGAGTCCTGAGACCTGGGGCGGCTGGGTGGTGTGAGCCCCGGCCCCCACCAGGGAGGCCCTGGGCCTGACCCCTCCTTGGGCTGGTGGCCGGCCAGCCTCTTGGTGTGGGACACACACACACACACACACACATACACACAGTATCGGTTTGGTGGAAGCTCGGTGGTCACTGGGTCACCTCCTGGCTGATCAGGCCTGTCCCCTTCTCGTGTAGATGTTCTCCCTCAGTGTCAAGTGCATGAATGCCCCCCTGGACACAGTCAGTGCCTGCCTTCCACAGGGGGTAAGGTGGTGTCCACAGAGGTGCTGGAGGGCTTGGTAGGAGCCAGGGCCCAAGGCGAGATCGCCGGACCCCTGCTGATGGAGAGGGTGGGTGGAACTGCCATCTGTCGCCAGGTGGTCATGAAGGCCCAGACTGGGCCTGACCACTCTCACTACTTTCAGCGCCCAGCAGTGGTCTGCTCCAAGCGTCACACTTGAGGGCCAAGAGAAGGTTCCAGAGAGTGGAGGGGTTGATGGCACCATGCCGGTGTTGACTGGAGGGTCCTGGGGCCAGCTGTGGCTCAGCCCCAGAGCCCTAGTCTGTGAAGGGGTTCCATGGCCCTCCCTCGCCCACAGCCGCTTTCTGAGGATGGGAATCTGCGGTGTTTTGGAATGGTTGGCAGGTGGAGCTTGGGGTCTGGGACCCACTTGGGGTCTCAGAGCCTCGAGGGTAAAAAGGGGCTATGGGTCCCTTCACCACTGTCCCCTAAGACCCTCCTCAGGTGTGCCCAGCCCTGCTCCCTAGGAATGGCGATGGGGGACAGGAGATGGCCTGGGCTGAGGTCTTTGTTTGCCAGAAGCTGCAGGGATTCTGGTGCTACTGTCCCTGTATCCCACGTGGCCAGAACACTGTCCCACTGGAGCGGTGTGGACACCTGGGCCTGCCAGCCCCATGTGACCTGGGGTAAGATCCGGCTGTACCCAGCTCCAAGGCCCCATGGAGACCCCTGGGGAGGGCCCAGAAGGAGGAGACCCTCCCTTTCCTGAACAAAGAAGCCATCTGCAGGAGGTCCTAGGTTCTCAAGTCCCTGTTACCTGGGCAGGAAGGGGACCTGTGGACGCCGACCAGGTGATCAGAGAGGCTGAGATAGTTGCCTCAGGCAGCCCAGTGGGACAGGGGAGGGTGAGCAGGAATCTTGGGGTCTTCTCTTCCTAAGGGACAGGAACGAGGTGGGTCCCCTTATGGCCCCCTACTTGCCTGCCTGCTAGTACTGGGGTATATGGGCTGAGCCCCTAAGTCTAGGGGGTACGTCCTGGGAATCATAAAGATACTGATACATGGAGGGAGGCCTGGGGCTGCATCAAGGCTGTTGCCTGAGCCCCGCCTGCTCGCAGCCGAAGCCACGAAGGCAGATCAATACCTGGCGAGGCAGACAGACTGGGGATTTCTCTCCTTTAATTGGGAGGTGCCGGTGGGGAGAGAGGCGGGCTGGGGCCAGATGTGCAGGCATGGCCAGCAGCGCTGAGGCCAGCGGGTGGGGTCTGGGGTCTCAGCCCCGCTCTGCAGCTCTCCTATTTGGGGTCTCTCTGTCTCGTCTCCCTCTCTCTCCCCACGTCTCTGTGTTTCTTTGTTTTCTGTGTCTTTGCATCTCTTTATCGCCCCTTTGTTGGTCTCCACTTCTCTGGGTAAGTCTTTGTGGATCTGTCTCTCTTTAAAAGAGTCTCCATTTCTCTCTTTGTCTCTTTCCCTCTCAGTGTCTCTCTGTCTCTCCCTCTGCCCCTGCCTCTCTGTCCTTCTCTCTCTCCCTCTCTTTCTCTCTCAGAATCCAAACTCTGACTTGAGATCTTCCCAGAATGCACCTCCAGGAGCCCCCAGCCCTGGATGGAATGCAGTCAGGCTCACCTCCCTGTGGACACCAGGCTCCCACCCTGGCCCTGCTTGCATGTCCTTTGTGTCTGCAGCGTTTGCTCAAGTTTGAACAAGCTTCCATCATGTAAAAGCCACAATTTCCAGGGAAAATCCTACTCTGGCCTTGGCTGGCATTCCTGGCATGGCCCTGGCCCCCCAGTCCCAGGTGCTGCAGGCCTGGCTTCCTGTGCCTGATCTGTTTGGACCCTTGCCATCTGCATGGTGGGGGGTCTGTACTACAGATGAGCAGATCCAGCAGCTCCCCTTCCTTTCCCCACCCTGTGTTAGCATCTTCCTCTGGGTGGGACCCTGACTGAGTTCTCAACCCCTTGGAGCCTCAAGACTACTGTCTACAAAGTGGGGGGTGAGTTTCAGAAAATGATTCCAGTACCCTGAGATGAGCAGGGCTCCCTTAGCAGGCAGATGCTTGTGGGTGTGAGAAATAAGAAACTGGATTCCAGTGGCACCAATAAGAAATCATGGAGTGGGCCTATGGGCTGAAGTCCAAAGATGGCAGCCGCAGGTAAGGCTTGATCCAGCAGCACAGCCTTGTCACCAGAACCCCAAGATAATGGCCAGCAGCCTTTTCCCTCTTTCAGGTGCAGTGGAAGAGAGACAGAGAAAGAAGGAACAAGAGGGAGGGAAAAGGAGAGGGAGAGAGATGTATCCCCATTGTCCCTTAAGCAGTACAAGATCTGAGGTTTGCTTTGACTAGATCACCTAAGTCATAAGACCACCCGGATTTAATCCCTGCAGGCCTGGGATGAGCAGCTTTAACTGGCTTTGCCTCTGGTATGGAATTTCCTTGGGGATGGAAATCGGGCCCATTGGGAAGGGAGAAGGAAGTTATGATGTCAACAGTGACTATCTGTGCCTCCAGCCCCCAGTCCTGCCTTTGCAGGGGAGAGGGTGGGGAATTGAGGAAGGGGCAGCAATGCTTGTGCAGCTGGATTAGGTCAAGCTACCCAACCCTGGTCAGCCCCAACTTCTTTCCACCTCCAGCTCCCATGCCCACTCCTCCAGGCAGCCTTCCTTGACTCCTCCACCCTGAATTTCCCCAGATGGAAATGTTCCTGCTGGCTTAGCTCTGGCCACACAGGGCTGAACTTATCCAGCTTTGCGCCCACCCCTGAGGAAAGGTTGTGGGTCTCAAGGCCTCTCTGACCAACACTCCCCCATCCCTATCATCTACATGTTTTCAAACCCTGCCTCCCTCTGACCAGTTGTGACCTGGGGCATGCTCTCGTCCCAGCCTCAGTTTTTCCTCCTGGAAGAGAATCTCGATCAGGGAGAGGATCTGGGGGTGGAAGAAGGGCTCTCAGTCAGCATTTCAGCCAGAGAGGGAAAAAACATGGGAGGCCTGGTGAGACTTGAACTTCAGAGACGCAGCAAATGCATTTTTAGTGCAAGAGCAAGTTGTAGTGCGCATTCCAGTCTCCACGTGACTCTCTGGGCAGGAGGGGTCAGGTGGCTGCCAGCGACCAATAAGACCATGGCTTCTAGCTCCACCCGTGCTGGGGTGGGGGCCCGGAGGCCTCCCAGAGGGCATCTGAGAATGGGGGCTGGACCCCCACAGATGCCCCCAGCTCTGGAGGAGGGCACCTGGCGCCCAGATTTGGGACGACTTACACTAAATATTAGTCGTTTAGCTGATGTCCCATGTAACTAGCCTCCTGATTTTATCCCGGAATCCTGCAGGGGAGGCCGGCTTTGTGGGTGCCCCCCACCACCCAGGGCCTGACTGACCTCAGGAACTCTACCCCCTCTAGCGAGCATTTATTAAGCACCTACTGGGGAGCTTAGACACACCCCCAGAGGTGGGGTGGGGTCAGCGGATGCCTGGATTTGGAGGAGCCGTGGCCCGGAGAGGCCAGGACCCCACCTGGGGTCACAGAAACCCAGAAGGAGCTCCCTGGGGGAGAGTGTGGCCGGGCCTCCGGGAGCCCCCATCCCACCGGGCCTGGCCACCGCATCCCTCCTGAGGCTGCAGATCGATGGCTTCGTGGTGTTTGCAGGAGCCGCTAGCAGCCCAGATCGAAGCCGGCAGGGAAGGTGGTGGGGAGGGGCGTGGGGTGGGGAATGGACCACAGGGGTGAGCAAGTGTGTGTACATGCTTGTGTGTGCATGTGCATGTGTGTAACCGTGTGCACGTGTATGCAGACATGTGCGTGTTTGTGTGTGTACCTGTGCACACATCCGTGTGGGAGCAATGCATTTGCATCAATATCTCTGTCTGCACACCAGTCATCTGTGTAGACATCCAACCAGTGCGTGCCTGGACGTGGACGTCTGTGTGGTCTGTGTGGACGCATGTGTACCTCTGTGTGTGTCCCTGAGAAGGACCCTCTGAACCCTGTGGCCTTGTCTTTTGTGACTGGTGGTCTGGCCGGGTTGAAGAGATCACCCTGGGCCATGGGCGGCACAGGCCAGGATAGCAGGGACCCTCAGGAAGCCAGAATCACAAAGGTCGAGGGTCCTGGGCAGCCTCAGGGCTCAAGCTCCATGGTTCACAAGTGGACACCAGGCTGGTGGTCCCAGGATGTCCACCTCCACTTTGTGGCTGGACAGGATGGTTGCCAGGCCACCATCCCTCAGAAGCCACTTAATAAACTCCCAGTATGAGAGGGGCTGGGGGCCAGGGGATCCAGAGCCAGAGCCAGAGGTGCGGGGCTATAGAAAACCACCTAGAGACACACACAGTGGCAGCTCTCACGGCCTCTGTCTCTGTCTGTCTGCCTGTCTCTTTATCTCTCTCCCTGTCTCTCTGTCAGCCTTGACCCCATCAGGCCAGCAGGATAACAGATCCATCCATGAAAACAGATATAAATAAGGATGCCCCCCAAGGGCACGCTTTCCTGGGGAGGTTTCTCTTTGCCTCAGGAGCTCTGGCCTGTGTGTGGCCAGCAGAGGTTAGGATCAATATATTCACAACCAGTGGACAGAGCCCTCAAGTCTGCCCTGCGCAGCAGTTCCCACCTACCTCCACCCTTCTGGTCACAGCAGCTGGAGGGAGTGAAATGCGCACTAGATTGTGCCACTCTCCTGCTAAGACGCTTGCTGGCTCCCTATTGCTCTTAAGATCAGATCCAGGCTCCTCACATTGGCCATATCAGAGGTGTGTCCTCCTGTCACCCCATTTTAGAGAGAAACACTGAGGCTTAAAAACAAACAAACAAACAGGAGCGGTTTCTCAGGGCTCCCTGAAATGCTGCCTCTTGGCCTTAGGTCCTAATTTTGCCCCACGTAAAACTTAACTCTCAAAACGAGCAAACAAAAACACTGAGGCTTTGGGTGGAAAAGGGACCCAGGCAAACTTCTGAGTTCTGGCTCGGCTCAGAGAGTAACAGAAGCAGCAGTCAGGCATGAAAGGCTATGAGAGGAAGGTTGGATACAGGACAGGAGTCCAAAATGGGGAAGGACCTGCTAAAAGTTTCCAGGTGCAAAAACTCAATGCCCGAAATTTCCCAGCATGAATGCGCAGGCACATTTACTCAAAGGAGAGAGCCTCACTTGTGTTCTAGTAACTCTTAAGCTACAAACAAATGTGACAGTTTAAATTCTTATTTCCAGGCTGTAAGTTCAAGGGGAGAGGGATCTGCCTGTGCTGAGAAGCTGGGAGCAACTAAACCAGGCAGTGACAGTGAGGCAAGAGGCACCAGAGCAGACCCGAGGTTGGCAAATGATGTTCCATACTTGGGGGCTAAATAGTAAATACTATCTACTAAATAGTAAATACTGCAGAGACCGAAAGCATGACAAAGCCCAGACATCACTGCATCCCAGAAAACTGATCTTCATCTGGACCCCAGTTTACCCAGAAAAATCACAATCCACTCCACAGCCTCTGTTTACCTAGAAGACCAACTCTGTGATACAGTTTTCTATATTACAATAATTTGAGCTCTATTCTCATTACAAAGGTCATATGTTAACCTTATAGACACTTCAGAAAACACTGATAAAAGCAGAGAAAACCAAAGGAACATTGCCCAGTCCATCTGTTCTGGGTTGAATAGAGTATCCCCCTCTCAAATTCATGTCCACCGGGATCTTAGCATAGGACCGTCTTTGAAATTAAGGTCTTTCCCAATATCATTAATTAAGGGTCTTGAGATGAAATCACTCTGGAGTTAGGGGGGGTCCTAAATCCAACAAGACAATTATTTTTTGCTTTTTTTTTTAAGGGTTGCACCATACCCGCAGCATAGGAAGTTCCCAGGCCAGGGGTGGAATCATAGCTGCAGCTCCTGGCCTACACCACAGCCACAGCAACACAGGATCTGTGCTGGGTCTGAGACCTATGCCACAGCTCATGGCAACGCCAGATCCTTAACCCACTGAGAACAAGGCCACGGATGGAACCCCCATCCTCATGGACACCAGCTGGGTTCATTACTGCTGAGCTACGACGGGAACTCCAACTACTATTTTTTTTTTTGGGGGGGGGGTTGGTCTTTTTTTTTTTTTTGCTATTTCTTGAGCTGCTCCTGCAGCATATGGAGGTTCCCAGGCTGGGGGTTGAATCGGAGCTGCAGCCACCCGCCTACGCCAGAGCCACAGCAACTCGGGATCCGAGCCGTGTCTGCAACCTACACCACAGCTCATGGCAACGCCAGATCGTTAACCCACTGAGCAAGGACAGGGACCGAACCCGCAACCTCATGGTTCCTTGTCGGATTCGTTAACCACTGCGCCACGACGGGAACTCCCTATTTTTTTTTTTTTTTTTAAATGCCGGCCCCTGAGACATATGGACGGTCCCGGGCCAGGCAAAGATGAGACATTCCTGGAGATGATGGTGGGGATGGTTGCATGACAATGTGAATGTGGTTAATGCCACTGAGCTGTGGGCTTGAATGGTTACGCAACAGGGATGGACCTAGAGATGATCATAGGAAGTCAAGGAAGCCAGACGGAGAAAGACGAATATCATATGCTATTGCTTATATGCTGGATTGGAAAATAAAATGATACAAATGAACTAATTTACAAAACAGAAATAGACATGAAAACATAGCGAACAAACTTCTGGTTACCAAAGGGGAGGCATAAACTAGGAGTTTGGGATTAATATACACACACTACTATATATAAAATAGATAACCAGGAGTTCCCGTTGTGGCGCAGAGGAAACAAATCCAACTAGTAACTATGAAGTTGTGGGTTTGATCCCTGGCCTCGCTCAGTGGGTTAAGGATCTGGTGTTGCTGTGAGCTGTGGTGTAGGTTGCAGATGTGGCTCAGATCTAGCATTGCTGTGGCTGTGGTGTAGGCTGGCGGCTACAGCTCCGACTCTACTCCTGGCCTGGGAAACCTCCATATGCTGCGGGTGCGGCCCTAAAAAGCAAAATAAATAAATAAATAAAATAGACAACCAACAAGGACCTACTGTATAGCACAGGGAACTCTACTCAATGTGTTATAACAACCTATAAGGGAAAAGAATCTGAAAAAAATAGATATACATGTATGCACAACCGAATCACTTTGCTATACACCTGAAACCAAATCAACAAGCTTCAATTTAAAAAAAAGATGGTATACACAAAAAAATAGCTCAGATGGTAAATTTTACGTTACGTCAATTTGGCCACAATACAAAAAATTTTTCAACGGGAAAAAAAAGGTAAAATTTGTAGCGATTTTTTTTTTCTTTTTAGGGCCACACCTGCGGCATATGGAGGTTCCCAGGCTAGGGGTCTAGTCGGAGCTGTAGCCACCGGCCTACACCACACCCACAGCAACCCCAGATCCCAGCTGCGACTGTGACCTACACCACAGCTCACGGCAATGCCGGATTCTTAACCCACCGATGGAGGCCAGGGGTGGAATCCGCAACCTCATGGTTCCTCATCGGATTCGTTTCCATTGCACCACCATAGCAACTGCCCTGTAGCAAATTTACACACAGCAAAAAGCACAGATCTTAGTCTCTAGTTTGATGAGTTTTAACAAAGCCATGGCTCGTTAGGTAAAAAGAGTCCTACCGCATTGCAATGCTGTGTTTCTTACTGGTTCTCTGTTTCCTTCTTGTTGGCTTTTGCCCACAGCAACAGGGGGTGCTGTTGCCAAGAACCAGAAGCAACCTGAAGGGCCCTCAAAAGGGGGCTGGTCAGCCCGGTGGGCCTGCCTCCCAGGCGGACACTCCGCCCAACTACATGTGCCCACATGGGCCAGGCGTCTGGGGATAATCTTGAGGTCAGAGCGTGTCACAGGAGACGTGCGTGGGGGATACACACACTTGCACAACCCCAGCCTGTGTCTGGAAGGAGCCTCCAGACCCCTGTAACGTGGCCCTCCAGGAGGGGGGCCAAGACGGTGGTCTGTTTGCTCCGTTCTGTTTGGGATGGCTGAAAATATTGCTCACGACTACATATAATAAAGTAAATGCGCTTGCAATTTAAAATTCACTGCTGGCGCCAATGTCCCCTGAGAGCAGAGCCCCCTCCCCAGTGCAGCGCTGAAGACTCTTCCTGGCTGACAGGTCTACCTTGTCTGCCCCCACCCCCGCCCCACCCCTCAGATTCCGGCTGCTGGCCTTTGAGACTCACCCCTTCCGCTGGCAGAGGACTGAAGTCCCTTCCCAACTATGACTAAAGGCTCAAAGGATGTAAGAGTGGGTGGGAGGGAGATGAGAGGAGACACATGAAGGTTTTAGAACAGGGCCTGGAGGATGGTAAGCAATCAATCAAGTGTTACCTTGTGGAGGGACGGAGGAGAGGGTGGTGCAATAGACAGTGAAATGGATGATTGTCTATGTGGTAAAAGGGGGAATGAATGAGCCATAATGGAAAAGTGAATACATAGGCAGAATCAGTCTGTAAATAAGGGCTCAGGTGAATATGTAACAAATGTGATGCAGTGGAAGTGAACCTGAGTAGTACCCATGAGAATGCGGGTTTGATCCATGGCCTCACTTGCTGGGTTAAGGATCCGGCATTGCTGTGAGTTGTATAGTTCGCAGAAGCGGCGTGGATCCTGTGTTGCTGTGGCTGTGGTGTAGTTCAGCAGCTGCAGCTCCAGTTCAGCTCCTCGCCTGGGAACTTCCAAATGCCATGGGTGAGGCCCTAAAAAAAAAAAATAGGTAGGGGAATGGACAGATGGAAGGATGGTGAGTGTGTAGAAGAATAGAGAGATGATGGATAAATCCATGGGTCTATGGATGGATGGTGGGTGATGTGTTACAATATGAATGAAAGGAGTTCTCTGGTGGTCTAGTGGTTAGGAGTCAGCGCTTTCACCACTGTGGCCCTGCCTCAATCACTGGTCTGGGAATTGAGGCCCCACATTAAGCCACTGCATGCTGCAGCCAAAATAAATAAATAAATACATAAATAAATAAATAAATAAATAAATGCATTTCAGATCCATCCTTCTTATAAAATAAAATATAGATGGACAAATGGATAGATGGATGATGAAAGAATGGATGGAAGGTAGATGGATGGATGATAGGTAATGTATTAATATATGAATGGATGGATGGATAAAAGAGCATATTATAGATGATAGATGAAGGATGGATGGATGATAGATATAAGGATGGATAAATAATGGATGGATGGATGGATGGACAGATGGATAGGGGAATATATTGCAGATGATGGATGTAAGGATAGATGGATAGATGGGTCTATAGGTAGATGATGGATGTAGGGATGGGTCTGGGGGTGGATGATGAATGTAAGGATGAATGGATGGATGGATGGGTCTATGGAGGGATGATGGATGGATGCGTGGATGGAGGACCATATGCATGGACGAATGAAGAGATGGATAGACAGATAGGTGCATAATTGTCCCCATGAATCCCACATCCAACAGGGCTACAGGCTACCACTTCCAGGGCCTGGATGCCATCTGCTGTCCCCTGCATCTCCATCTCTCCCCACATTCAGGAAGGGAACCCCAGGGGACCCAGAGCCAGCTATGCTGTCCCCTCTCACACCACCCACATTCCTCCTCCCCAGCAAGGACCAGTCCAGGAGCAACGAATGGGGTGGAAGATGCAAAAGAGTAATTAATCTACGGAGGGGAGAAGAGTGTTAATACCTTGAAGACACGGGGGACACACTGTCAGCTCCTACCAATTAGTGGCCTAAACCTGTGTGGGTGCTCTCGGTGGTATGGCTGAGTTGATTACTCTAATTAATTTTGCATCGACCAGCATGGATCTGCCAGGGAGCGCTGATTGGCTTGGGAGATGGATGCCGCCGGCCCGCCTGCGGACCCCATGGCCCCCACCTCCCCGTCCCCCAGCCATTCAGTGCCTCCTTCATCCTCCAGTCTGCAAGGTCACCTGGCCTCCTCAAAGGCCCTGGGCAGGGCGCCCGGCCTTGTCCCTCCTGAGTCCAGCCCTCTGCCCCAGACACACCCAGGCCTGCGGGACAAGGAGAGGGCACAGCTGTATCCCAGCAATGATGGTTGGGGAGGAACTAGAGGCATCTTCCAGGGCGACAAGAGACCCTTCGTTGGCCCAGAGACAGGCCGTGGCCACTGAGGGCTGCCCGATGGGGGAGCATATATGTAGGTGAAAGAAAAGTTCGTAGCTAATGAAGCTTCTCCCGGCCTTGGCTTCTGGCAGCAGCCAGACTCAGCTTCCCCGTATGTGAGAGACTTCCGTAAATCAGGGGGTTTTAGTTTCCTACGCCTGCTATAATGAACTGCCAGCAATGCAGTAGTTTAAAACTAGACAGTTCTGGAGGTCACGGGCCTCATGGGGCTACACCCAGGCCTGGGCAGGGCTGGTTCTTCCAGAGGCCTCAGGGGAGAATTGGTTCCTGCTTTTTCCACCTTCTGCAGATGCTGCATCCCACAAATGTGGAAACTATGGATACAGAATGCTGTCTGTATATATGTGAACTCACCATGATATAGGTGTTAAATATCTTATAATTCTAACTACCAATTATGTGTCAATAAAGCAAAAATTTTAAAAAGGCAGTAAAGCAAAATATTTGGATGGGAAAGCACTGTGTCCTGAATTAGGTCCTAATTCCTTTTTTTTTTTTTTTTTTTTGGTAACACACACAACACAAAGAAGTTCCTGGGCCAGGAATCAAACCCACACCAGAGCTGCGACCCAATCTATAGCAGGGATAATGCTAGAGCCTTAACCCACTGAGCCACCAGGGAACTCCCAGATCCTAATTCGATCCCTCATTTTTTTTTATTTTTTCTTTTTTGTCTTTTTAGGGTCACATATGAGGCATACGGAGATTTCCAGGCTAGGGGTTGGATTGGATTGCAGCTGCCAGCCTATGCCACAGCCACAGCAATGCAGGATCCAAGCCACATCTGTGACCTACACCACAGCTCATGGCAATGCTGGATCCTTAATTCACTGAGCGAGGCCAAGGATCGAACCCACGCCTTCATGGATACTAGTTGGGTTCGTTACTGCTGAGTCACAACAGGAACTCCTATTCCTCACTTAGAAGGCTTCAGCCACACATTTTAAGCAAGAAGTCATGATACACACAGCCTATTTGTCCTCCCTAAAGATGCTGAAGGATGGAATGCAGCAAACAGAATAAAGCAAAGAAATCCCCAAGGAAGAAGACATGGTGAGTGATCATAGCATTTAAAGATGAAACTGAGTATGCATAAGGGTTGAAAATAGGATGATAAAACAGCAAATATAATTTTTTTTGTCTTTTTTTTTTTTTTTTTTGCCTTTTCTAGGGCCGCTCCCACGGCATATGGAGGTTCCCAGGCTAGGCGTCGAATCAGAGCTTTGGCTGCCGGCCTACATCAGAGCCACAGCAACATGGGATCCGAGCCGAGTCTGTGACCTACACCACAGCTCACGGCAACGCCGGATCCTTAACTCACTGAGCAAGGCCAGGGAACGAACCCACAACCTCATGGTTCCTAGTCGGAGTCGTTAACGACTGAGCCGCAACGGGAACTCTGAAACAGCAAATATAATGTTGAGAGACAATGGGTAACACACAATCATTTAAGGGACAAAAATCCTAGATCATACCAACAAAAATTGAGAGTTTCAGTAGATACTGCTCTATTAATAAAGTAGCTTCTTAGAGAAACTCATGGTCACTGCTGTTTTAACCTGAAAGAATCTACTGGTAGAACAACCAAGTGCTGTATTCTTCCCAAGTTACTGAAGAAAAAATATCCGAAAAGACATTGGTCAAAATCCAAAGAAATAGGAGTTCCCGTCGTGGAGCAGTGGTTAATGAATCCGACTAGGAACCATGAGGTTGCCGGTTCCGTCCCTGCCCTCGCTCAGTGGGTTGACGATCCGGCGTTGCCATGAGCTGTGGTGTAGGTTGCAGACGCGGCTCGGATCCAGCGTTGCTGTGGCTCTGGCGTAGGCGGGTGGCTGCAGCTCCGATTCAACCCCTAGCCTGGGAACCTCCTTATGCCGTGGGAGTGGCCCAAGAAATAGCAAAAAAAAAAAAAAAGAAAAAAGAAACAAAGCAATCGGCAAGAAACACTGCTGGAAGAAAAAATAAAGTCACATGATCAGGGTAAAGCTAGAAATCTCTGGCATACAAATCAAGGTAAATGAGACAAACTCACCTCTTTTTTTAAAGACTCCCAATTTGGGGGAAAAATCCAACTTCATGTGCACACAAAAAACCCAGCTGACTTGGGACCATAAAAGTAATGATTGTGGGAATTCCTGCTGTGGCTCAGCAGAAATAAACCCAACTATTATCCATGAGGATATGGGTTTGATCCCTGACCTTTGTCAATGAGTTAAGGATCCGGTGTTGCCACAAGCTGTGGTGTATTTTGCAGATGAGCCTCGGATCCCATGTTGCTGAGGCTGTGGTATAAGCTGGCACCTGCAGCTCCAATTCGACCCCTAGTCTGGGAATTTCCATATGCTGCAGGTGCAGCCCTAAAAAGACAAAATACAATACAATACAACACAAATAAAAGTAACAATTGTGGAGTTCACACTGTGGTGCAGTGGGTTAAGAATCTGATTACAGGAGTTCCCATCTTGGTTCAGTGATAACAAACCCGACTAGAATCCATGAGGATGTGGGTTTGAGCGCTGGCCTCGCTCAGTGGGTTAAGGATCCAGCATTGCCATGAGCTGTAGTGTATATTGCAGACATGACTTGAATCCCACACTGCTGTGGCTGCGGTGCAGGCTGGCTGCTGTTGCTCCAATTCAACCCCTAGCCTGGGAACTTCCATATGCCTCAGGTACAGCCCTAAAAAGCAAAAAAAAAAAAAAAGACTTGGATTTGATCCCTGGCCTGGAATAGTGGGTTAAAGTTCTCCATAGCCCACAGCTGTGACTCAGATCAATCCCTGGCCAGGGAAGATCCATATGCCGTGAGTGTGGCCATAAAAAAACCCCAAACTGGAGTTCCTGTCATGGCTCAGTGGTTAGCGAATCCGACTAGGAACCATGAGGTTGTGGGTTCAGTCCCTGGCCTCTCTCAGCGGGTTAAGGATCCAGTGTTGTCGTGAGCTGTGGTACAGGTCACAGATGAGGCTCAGATCCTGCGTTGCTGTGGCTCTGGCATAGGCCAGGGGCTACAGCTCAGATTAGACCCCTAGCCTGGGAACCTCCATATGCTGCGGCTACAGCCCTAGAAAAGACAAAAAAGACAAAAAAAAAAAAAAAAAGAAAGAACCCCAAAGCCAAAACAAACAAACAAAAAAGTAATATTTGTTCAATGCCATGTGGGACCCTGGATGGGATCCTGGGATAGAAATGGGACACTGGTGGAAAATGGGAATCCCAAACAAAGCGGGAAATTTAGTTTATAATCATGTACCAATATTGCTTTTCTTCCTTCCTTCCTATCTATCTATCTTTCTTTCTTTCTCTCTCTCTCTCTTTCTTTCTTTTTGTCTTTTTAGGGCCACACTCATGGCATACGGAAGTTCCCATGCTAGGGGTCTAATCAGAGCTGTAGCCGCTGGCCTACATCAGAGCCGCAGCAACAATGGATCCGAGCGGCGTCTACCACCTACACCACAGCTCACAGCAACGCCGGATCCTTAACCCACTGAGCAAGGCCAGGGATGGAACCTGCAACCTCATGCTTCCTAGTCGAAGTCATTTCTGCTATGCCAAGACGGGAACTCCCAATATTGCTTTCTTAACTGTGACAAATGTGCCCTGGTGAAGTAAGATGATAATGTCAGGAATTATCTATACTATTATTACAATTTTTTTTCCCTTTAGTTGCACCTGTGGCAGGCAGAAAGACAAGGGACTGAATTCACACTATAGCTGCAACCTAAGCCACAGCAGTGACAACCTCGGATTCTTATCCCACTGCACCACCAGGGAACTCTTTGTTATAATTATATAAATATCAAATTACTCCAAATTAAAAAAAAATTTTACAACATGGGAGAAAGTCTAGATGAGTTTGCATATGGCAATGACTTTTTAGATATAATACCAAAGGAATAATCCATGGAAGACCTAACTGATAAGCAGGATTTCATTAAAATTAAAAATGTTTCTAAAAAAACTTCTGAAAGTCACCTTGAAGAAAATGAGAAGACAAGCCACAGATTGGAGAAAACATTTCTCCAGATGTGCAAAACACATCTGATAAAGGACTTGTCTCCAAAACATACAAAGAACACCTAAGACTCAACACTAAGAACACAAGCAACCCAATTCTAAAAATGGGCAAAGACTGTAACAGACACTTCACCCAAGAAGACGTTGAGATGGCAAATGAGCACATGAAAAGATGTTCCGCATCCTAGGTCATCAAGGAATGCAACTACAACAACTACAAGATACCAGTGCACACCTGTCAGAATGGCCACACTCTGGAACACTGACATCACCAAGTGTTGATGAGGATGAGGAGCCACTGGAGTGCTCATCTATTGCTGGGGGGAATGCAGAATGGTCCAGCCTCATTTGTTGGTTTCTTTCAAAGCTAAACATACTCTTACCACACGATCCAGCAATGGTGCTTCTTGGCATTTACCCAAATGAGTTGAAAACTTACGTCCACACAAAAACCTGCACATGGATGGTGATAGCAGAGTTTCATTCATAACTGCCAAAACATGCAACCAACCATAATGTCGTTCAGTAGGTGAATGGATAAATAAACATGGGACATGCAGGAAATGAAGGGCTATTCAGCACTAAAAAGAAATGAGTTATCAGATTGTTATGATCACTATAAAAAAAAAAGAAATGAGTTATCAAGCCACGAAGGATACGGAAGAAACTTAAATGCATTTTTTTTTTTTTTTTGGCAGGGGGGCTGTGCCTGTGACACACAAATTTCCCAGACCAGGAGTTCCAACTGTGGTGCAATGGGATTAGTGGAGTCTCTGCATTGTCAGGATGCAGGTTCACTCCCTGGCTCTTCACAGTGGGTTAAAGGATCTGGTGTTGCCACAGCTGCCTCATAGGTTGTAACATGCAGCTCAGATCTAATCCTGGGCCTGGGAACTCCATATGCTGCAGAGGTAGCCCAAAAAGAAAAAAGTTCCCAGGCCAGGGATCAAACCTGCAGCATAGCAGGGACCTGAGCCACCACAGTGACAATGCTAGGCCATCAGGTAACTCCTTAAATGCATTTTGGAAAGGGAAAGAAGCCAATCGGAAAATACTACTTGTGTGATTTCAACTATGTGATGCTCTGAAAAAGGCAGAATTATGGAGATGATAAAAAGGCTCATTACTGGAATTCCCACTGTGGTGCAATGGGATCAGCAGTGTCTTCGGAGCCCTGAGACACAGGTTCAATTCCTGGCCCAGCACAGTGGATTAAGGATCTGGCATTGGTCACAATTGCAGCTCAAATCTGATCCCTGGCCTGGGAACTCCATATGCTATGGGTGATGAGAAAAGAAGAAAAAAGAAAGCCCATGATTGTCAGTAGTTGAAGGGAAGGAGGGGTGACTAGACAGAGCACAAAGGGTTTTTGGGGTCCTGCAACTATTATGCGTGATATCATAATGGTAGATACATAATATCATGCAGTTAAAACCCATAGAATAGGAGTTCCTGTGGTGGCACAGCAGAAATGAATTCGACTAGTATCCAAGAAGATGCCGTTGGAGATGAGGCATTGCCATGAGCTGTGATATAGGTCACAGACACACTCGGATCCTGTGTTGCTGTGGCTGTGGCATGGGCTGGCAGCTGTAGCTCTGATTCGACCCCTAGCCTGGAACTAGAATATGCCATGGATGTGGCCCTAAAAAAACCCCCAAACCTACAGAATATTAGTACAACCACTGTGGAAAAGAGTATGGAGTTTCCTCAGAAAACTAAACATAGAACTACCATATGATTCAGCAATCCCACTCCTAGGCATATATCCAAATAAAACTGTAATTTCAAAAGATACATACATGCACCCCTATGTTCATTGCAGCACTATTCACAATAGCCAAGACATGGAAGCAACTTAAACGTCCACAGACAGATGCATGGATTAAGAAGATGTGGTACATATATACAATGGAATATTACTCAGCCTTAAAAAAGAACAAAATAATGCCACTTGCAGCAACATGGATGGATCTAGAGATTCTCATACGATTCCAGGCAAATGAAAGCCAGAAAGGCAGGAGAGGTCACAATTTGATATCAGACAAAAATGACTTTGGGGAGTTCCCACAGTGGTGCCAAGGGATTGGCAGCGTCTTAGGAGCACTGGGACACAGATTTGATCCCTAGCCTAGCACAGTGGATTGTCACGTTGTCGCAGCTGCAGCTTAGGTTGCAACTGAGGTTGGCATCTGATCCCTGGCCCAGGCACTCCATATGCTGTGGGGAGGACAAAAATGAGGAGAAGAAAAGTGACTTCAAGATAAAAAGAACAGAATGGGGAAGGAAAGCCATGTATACTCATTAAGAATATAGGACAAGGAGTTCCTGTAGTGGCTCAGCAGAAACGAATCTGACTAGTATCCATGAGGTGCAGTTTCGATCCCTGGCCTTGCTCAGCAGGTTAAGGATCTAGCATTGCCATGAGCTGTGGTGTAGGTTGTGGACGTGGCTAGGATCCCACATTGTTGTGGTTGTGGCCTGGACCAGTGGACAGCTCCGATTCACCCCCTTGCCTGGGAAACTCCATATGCCATGGGTGTAGCCCTAAAAAGTAAAAAAAAAAAAACAAAAAAAACAAAAAACAAAAAACAAAACCCAGATACCTCATAATAGGTTTGGGTATTTTTAAATTTGTTTTCTTTTTTCTTTTTCAGCCACCCCTGTGGTATATAGAGGTTCCTGGGCTAAGGATCGAATCTGAGCTGGAGCTACAGTAAAGCTGGATCCTTACGGCACTGCACCATCATGGAACACCTTAATCAATATTTTTTAAAATTGAAGTATAGTTGATTTACAGGGTTGGGTAAATTTCCAGTGTATAGCAAAGTGATTCACACATATGTGTGCGTGTGTGTGTCCATATATATATATATATATATATATATATATATATATATATATATTTCTTTTAAAATATTCTTTTCCATTAGGGTTTATCACAGGACATTGGATATAGTTCTCTGCACCATGGAGTAGGACCTAGCTGTTTATTCCATCCATGTTTAACAGCCTGCATCTGCTAACCCCATCCTCCACTCCATCCTTCCTCAACCCCTACCCCTGTGCAACCACAAGTCTGTTCTCTATGTCTATGAGTCTGTTTCTGTTCTGCAGAAAGGTTCATTTGTGTCATATTTTAGATTCCACATATAGGTGATATCATATGGTATCTGTCTTCCTCTTTCTGACTTACTTCACTTAGTATGAGAATCTCTAGTTGCAGCCACATAGCAGGTTTTAGCCCATCTCTGCTAGTACTTGTCAAAAAGAATATGTAGAAAAATAAGTCTGACAAGGGACTTCCCATGGTGGCGCAGTAGATTAAGGACTCGACTTTGTCTCCATGAGGATGAGGGTTCAATCCCTGGCCTTGCTCAGTGGGTTAAGGATCCAGCGTTGCCACAAGCTGGGGTGTAGGTCACAGATGTGGCTCAGATCTGAGGTTGCCGTGGCTGTGGTGTAGGCAGGCAGGTGCAGCTCAGATTTGACTCCCGTCCTAGGAACTTCCATAGGCTGTGGGTGTGGCCATAAAAAGAAAATAAATTGACGAGAACCAGCGTGGTTTAAATAATGAGACTGAGCTCGCAGACACATAAACCTCTGCTGGGCCAGTGGACGGAATTCTTCCTGAGATCCAGGGATCAAAAGCCAGTCACCTACCAAGCCCCAAAGAAATTCCAATACCTTCCTAAGAGTAGTAAGAGCACTGGCCATGTTTGTCAACCACAGTGAATAAAAATAGGAGTAAATACCAGAATATTACAATTCAAAGAGATACATACACCCATGTGTTCATTGCAGCACTATTCACAACAGTGAATACACAGAAATAACCTCAATGTCCATCAACAGATGAATGGACTAAGATGTGATACAGGCATACAACAGAATATTACTCAGCCATAAAAAAGAACAAAATAATGCTATTCATGGCAACAGAGATGCAACTAGAGATTATCATACTAAGTGAAGTACATCAGAATGAGAAAGACAATTGACATATGATATTACTTATATGTGGAATCTGAAATACAGCACAAATGAACCTGTCTACAGAACAGAAACACACTCATAGACATAGAGAACAGACTTGTGGTTGCCAAGGGAAGGGGGAAGGGGATGGACCGGGAGTTTGGGGTTAGTAGATGCAAACTATTACATGTAGAATGGATAAGCAATGGGAATTCCTGTCGTGGCTCAGTGGAAATGAATATGACTGGTATCCATGAGGACGCCGTAGGTCCAATCCCTGGGCTTGCTCTCAGTGGGTTATGGATCTGGCATTGCCATGAGCTGTGGTGTAGTTCATAGATGCCGCTCAGATCCTGCGTTGCTATGGCTGTGGTGTAGACCAGCAGCTACAGTTCCAATTTGACCTCTAGCCTGGGAACCTCCATGTGCTACAGATGCCTCCCTAAAAAGACAAAAAAAAAAAAAAAAAAAAGGATAAGCAATGAAGTACCACCATATAGCACAGGAAACTATATTCAGTCTCCTGGGCTAGACCATGATGGAGGATAATACAAGAAAGGGAATGTGTATATATATATATATATATATATACACATATATATGACTAGGTCACTTTGCTGTACAGCAGAAATTGGCACATTGTAAATCAATTATAATTTTTTAAAAAGGGAAAAAATACCAAGGTCTTAAAATGAACTTGTAAATCAACTCTACTCCAATATAAAATAAAAATTCAATTCATAAAACTAAAAAGGAAAAAGACCTAATTTTTGGCTCAAAATGTTTCCAGGGTACCTGAGAAACAATGATAAGGAAACTCTCCTCACTAAAATATATGGGTGGTGACTGGGCACAAATCCATTGCCTTAAATGCTTTCATGGCTAAAGGAAAAAACAGTGAATGTAAATAAAGTCAGCAATTCAAGAAGACAACCACCCCCAAAACAGAACGAATGAAAGCAGAGGAACAAATTAATAAAGATAAAAGCTAAAATTAACGAGTTAGAAAAGGGGAACACAGCAGAATTAATAAATAAATCCCACAGCTTCTCTAGAAAAAAAAGCAAAACATTCTAAAACAGATAAACCAGCTAGTGGAATCCAGAAAGAGAGAAGAAACGCAAATAAGAATTAGGAATGAAACAGAGGCTATGAAACGATAAATACCGAGGGCATTTAGATGCATAAAGATAAAGCAGTGTAGGATTATATGCTAATGAACCTGGAAACTGGGATGAAACGGATGGTTTTCTAGGAAAAACATAAATTACCCAAATCGACCCAAAAAGCAGCACAATACTTAAAAACATGAGAGAGCTTTGCCTTAAGATGATACCATAGGTTTCTACCCAAAATAACTGAAGAAAAGAAAAGTTCAAACAAACACTTGTTCATAAATGTTTATAAGCAGCATCATTCACAGCAGTCAGAAGGTGGAACAGCCCAAATGCCCATCAATGGTGAATGAATAAACACACATGTCCCTCCACACACGGGGGCATCACTCAGCCATGAAAAAGAGAGAAGCAGCACTAGACACTTGCTACCACGTGGACAGAATTGGAGACCACAATGCCCGGTGAGAGAAGCAGACACAGAAGGACACACAGTGTGGGATGCCATGGATGGGAAATGTCCAGAACAGGCACATCCACAGTCAGAGAGTGGGTTCCTGGTTGTCAGGGGCTGGGGGTAGGAGGAGGGGTAATGCTAATGAGGATGGGGTTTTTAACTAGGGCGATGTGATATCGCAATTTATGATAAGAAATATAATATGTACCTACAGTCGACTAATCTATGACAAAGGAGGCAAGAATATACAATGGAGAAAAGAGAGCCCGTTCAATAAGTGGTGCTGGGGAAACCGGACAGCTACATGAATGAAATTATGAATGAAAAGAATGAAATTAGAACACTTTCTAACACCATATACAAAAATAAACTCAAAATGGATTAAAGACCTAAATATAAGACCAGATACTATAAAACTCTTAGAGGAAAACATAGGCCAAACACTCTCCAACATAAACCACAAGGACATCTTCTCAGATCCACCTCCTAGAGGAATGACAATAAGAACAAATAAAAACAAATGGGACTTAATTAAACTTAAAAGTTTCTGTATAGCAAAGGAAACCCTAAACAAAACAAAAAGACAACCCACAGAATGGGAGAAAATATTTGCAAATGCAGTGACTGATAACCTCTGCAGCTCGATACCAAAAAAATAAACAACCCTATCAAAAAATGGGCAGAAGATCTAAACAGACAATTCTCCAAAGAAGACATACAGATGGCCAAAAAACAGGAAAAGATGTTCAACATCACTAATTATTAGAGAAAAGCAAATCAAAACCACTATGGCCAGAATGGCCATCATCAAAAAGTCTGCAAACAATAAATGCTGGAGACAGTGCAGAGAAAAGGGAACCCTCTTACACTGTTGGTGGGAATGTAAATTGGTGCAACCACTGCAGAAAACAGTATGGAGATTCCTCAGAAAACTAAAAATAGAATTGCCATTTGATCCAGCAATCCCACTCCTGGGCATCTATCCAGAGAAAACCACGACTCGCAAAGACACATGTACTCCAATGTTCATTGCAGAACTATATACAAGAGCCAAGACATGGAAACAATCTAAATGTCCATCGACAGAAGAATGGATAAAGAAGATGTGGTACATATACACAATGGAATATTACTCAGCCATTAAAATGAAAGAAATAACGGCATTTGCAGCAGCACGGATGAACCTAGAAATTGTCATGTTAAGTGAAGTCAGTCAGATCGTGAGACACCAACATCAAATGCTATCACTTACATGTGGAATCTAAAAAAAGGACACAATGAACTTCTTTGCAGAACAGATGCTGACTCACAGTCTTTGAAAAACTTATGGTTTCCAAATGAGACAGGCTGGGGGTGGGGGATGGGCTGGGAGTTTGGGATGAAAGTGCTATAAAATCTGGGTTGTGATACTTATTGTACAACTATAAATGTAATAAAACTCACTGAGTAATTTAAAAAAAGAAATATAATGAACAAATGCTAGAGAGGGTATGGGGAAAGGGGGACCCTCCCACACTGTTGGTGGGAATGTAAATTGGTACATCTACTATGGAGAACTGCATGGAAGTTCCTTAGAAACCTAAATGTAGAACTACTATATGACCCGGCAATCCCACTCCTGGACATATATCTGGAGAAAACCGTAATTTGAAAAGATTCATCCTGGATGAGTGAGCAGATGATGATATATTCATCCTTGAACATATCCTTATGGGCATACTACTTCTGTTTGAAATGATGCTGTGTTTTGGTTGTGGCCTGAAGCTTTGAAGTGCTACTTGGCATCTCCTTTCTTCCATGGAGCGCTTAGCATTCGGCAACATCAGAGCTGGTCAAATACTAGTTAGGTCACCTTAGTCTTGCTTGCCTCTACAGAGTCATCTTTGCATGAATCCAGTGGTGGGTTTTGTTTATGTTTAAAATGGTTTTTAACTGATGTTGATGAAGAGCAGTGAGTACCTAGAGCTGTGCCACCAAAGAGAGGAAATTCTATCTAAGAAGGTGTATTTCTGTACCAGAGCCGTGTCATAACCATCCTTTGGGCCCTCTGCTGGAATAGTAGAATCAAGTCTTGAATAATGCCTTTTTAATTATATCCTCTAGTATTATAGACGTAGGACAGTACTGTATCATACCTCTGTGAATATAAAATATCTTGTACCTGCTTTATGATATGTAGTCGTGACTGTGCTTTATCAGAGCTGTTTTTAATGATGTTATTCTAGAATGTTTTCTTTCCAGATGATGACTGAGAAGCTAATAAAAAAAATGGTGCCAGGTACCACGACAGTAACAAAATTTTGTCGTTTTCTAGGGTTTTGTTTTTTACCTTTTTTTTTTTTAAATGGAGTGTGCTAGTTGTCTCTATAATTTTGTTCAGATGACTGCAGAACCTGGAAAAGCTGTTGCTCCTATTGATGCATAACATACTGCTATTGGTCTTTTTATATATATAAATAAATAAATATATATATATATATAAAGAAAAGATTCATGCACCCTATGTTCATTGCAGCACTATTCACAATAGCCAAGACATGGTAAGAACTTAAACGTTCATGGTCAGAGGAAAGGATAAAGAAGATGTGGTACGTGTGTAAGGAACCCGAGTAGTATCCGTGGAGACGCAGGTTGGATCCCTGGCCTTGCTCAGTGGGTTAAGGACCCGGCATTGCCATCAGCTACGGTGTAGGTCGCAGACACGGCTCAATCCTGCGTTGCCGTGGCTGTGGCATAGGCCAGCAGCTGCAGCGCCAATTTGACCCTTAGCCTGGAAACTTCCATATACCGAGGGTGTGGCCCTAAAAAGACAAAAAGTAATTAATTAATATAATTAAATATGGTACAAATGAACTTATTTACAAAACAGAAATAGTCGCACAGACTTTAAAAAAAATCTTATGGTTACCAACGGGGAGATGTGGGGGAGAGGGATAAATTAGGAGTTTGCGATTAACATATACACACTCATATATAAAACAGATAACCAATTAAACTTTAATAAAAAATTTTAAAAAATAGATAACCAACGAGGATCTACGCTATAGCACAGGGAACTCTACTCAATATTCTGTAATCCCTTACTGAGGAAAGAATCTGAAAAAACACAGATATATTTATAACCAAATCACTTTGCTGTGCACCTGAAACTAAGACCGTAAATCAACTCTACTCCAATATACAATAAAAATTAAATTATAAATAAGTAAATAAATAAAGAAGAACTGTATATTTGATCTTCACCCCTGTTGCTGGCCCAGAGCTCTTAAAATGTTGGAATTTCCTATGTGATAAGAGAGATAAAGAGGTCTTTCTTATTTACAATAAGCCCCCTTCAACCACACCTGAGTTTACATTAATGAGGCAGCTTTTGGACTGCCCCAAAGCACCTGGGGCAGGTAGCCAGGGAACCAGCCAAGGGATCAAGGGATGAGAACTTTCGGCTCCCACCCCCGTATTTCTAGGGCTGGGGAAGAGCTGGAGATTGAGTTCACCATCCAACAGCCAATGATTTAATCCATCATGTCTATGGAGCAAGGAACCCTCTGAAAAAAACCAAAAGGACAGGGTTCCAACAGCTTCTGGGCTGTTGGACAGGTGGAGATGCTGAAGGGTGGTGCCCAGTGGGGGCGCAGAAGCCCCGAGCCCTTCCCCATACCTTGCCTCCTGCATCCCTTCCATCTCATTGTTCCTGAGTCGCATTCATCTTTTTAAAAAAATTGAAGTAAGGTTGATATATGTTCATTTCTGCTGCACAGCAAAGTGATTCAGTTATATGCTTACATATATCCAGACAAAACTCTTAATTCAAAAAGATACATGAGGAGTTCCCGTCGTGGCGCAGTGGTTAACGAATCCGACTAGGAACCATGAGGTTGCGGGTTCGGTCCCTGCCCCTTGCTCAGTGGGTTAACGATCCGGCGTTGCCGTGAGCTGTGGTGTAGGTTGCAGACGCGGCTCGGATGCCGCGTTGCTGTGGCTCTGGCGTAGGCCGGTGGCTACAGCTTCGATTCAGCCCCTAGCCTGGGAACCTCCATATGCCGCGGGAGCGGCCCAAGAAATAGCAACAACAACAACAACAAAAAGACAAAAAAAAAAAAAAAAAAAAAAAACAAAAACAAAAAGATACATGAACTCCAGTGTTCATTGCAGCACTATTTATAACAGCCAAGATATGGAACCACTTAAATGCCCGTTGACAGAGGAATGGATAAAGAAGATGTGGTACATATCCATACCCACAATGGAATACTATTTACCCATAAAAAAGAATAAAATAAGGCCATTTGCAGCAACATGGATGCTGAGTGAAGCACGTTGTAGCCTTTTATAATAAACAGACAATCTAGTAGGCAAACCAGTTTCCCAAGTTCTGTGAGCCGCTTTAGCAAATTAATAGAACCTGAGGGGGGCAGTCCTGGGACTCTCTGATTTATAGCACTGTTGACAACCTAGCTTTTTGCTGAGTGTCTGAAGTGGGTGTCAGTCTTGTAGGACTGAGCCGGGTGGAGGGTGTCAGAACTGAGCTACAGTTCAGATACTCTGCTGGTGTCTCAGAGCTACTTGCTGTGGAAAAAAAAACTCCAAATATTCGGTTTTTGGTCTTTTTAGGGCATACAGAGGTTCCCAGGCTAGGGGTCGAATCAGAGCTGTAGCTGCTGGACTATGCCACAGCCACAGCAACATGAGATCCTGACTGCATCTGTGACCTACACCACAGCTCACGGCAACGCCAGATCCTTAACCCACTGAGCGAGGCCAGGGATGGAACCTGCATCCTCATGGATGCCAGACAGATTTCTTTCTGCTGAGCCATGAGGGGAATTCCAACACATTTGTTGATAAGAGGTGGACTAGCATGTGAGCAGGATAGTATACTGGTGTATAAAAGCTTTGAAACTAGACAGAGAGGGTGAGCGCACAGCAGTGTGAACATAGTGCCACCAAATTCCACCCTTGACAAAGGCTGACTCTGCTATGAATTTCACCTCGGTGTTTTTTTTGTTTTTTTTTAACAATACACGAAAAAAAATAAATAAAAGGTAAAGCCAGACGACTTCATAAGGAATTTCCTTCCCGGTTAAAGAAAGAAGTGAATTTGATTCCATGTAACTATCCCGAGGATGGGAAAATGAGAAACACCCAAAAACAAGGTAACTAGTGTCCCATGGGCCTCCACTTCATGTCCACAAGGACCCTCAGAATGTCATCTTATTTGGAAACAGGGTCTCAGCAGATGCAATTAGTTAAGATGAGGTTGTGCTGGAGGAGGATAGATTCCAAGTTCAATGCCTGGTGTCCCCATATGAAGTCAAAGGCAGAGGACACCAAAGACTGCCAGACCCACAGAAGCTGGGAGAAGGACCAAGAACCTATTCTCCCTTTGCAAACAGCCCTGCCTACTGACACCTTGACCTCGGACTTCTGGCCCCAGGACCGTAAGGGAATACCTCTCTGTTCTGTTAAGTTCAGTGGGTCAGTGGAACTTAGTTACAGTGGCCTCGGGGCATTAATATAGCCGCCCTCCATTATCTTATGATATGAGCAGACCCCAATATGCAACCCCCAAAAGACAGAATGAAAAAGCCATCTGCAGACCACCCCCACTCACTAAAGGCTGCCAAAGGATAAACTCTCCTCCAGGTGAATCTAGAAATATTGGAAGAAAAAAAAAACCCACCATCATCAATTAAGGCTGATTCCAGATGGCAGAAGTTAGTGTTATAAAATCTATTCAATTAAAAATAGACTTCACTGTCTGAAGAGACTGGAGGAGATGAACCAAGGGCTTGCCAGGAGATGCCACAAACATTTAATAGAGACTGTAGTTAAGGCAAGACTCTACCTTCAACGTGATGAAGAAATGGACGGGTCAGTAGGCATCGTTATAAACCACGTGAAATCTTCACAGACGTTGTGAAAAAAGAGGTTCCCATTAGCATCTTGTACAACAAGAAGAATTCACTTGAGCCTTGACCAGTGACAAGGTGTTCCTGTGGAAACAGGATGCTGGGGGTGAGGTTCATACTAAAGCCTGGAACTTGCACTAGGCAACCCCAAATCCTTGGAGCCTGCACATCAAGAGTGAGGGCTGAAGGGATGTTGAAGTCCTTCTCATGGGCTCAAGCCCCCTTCTCTTTTCCACGAAGGCTTCCAGGAAATCCCTATTAGGGAAGTTGGGATTTCTATCTCACCAGTATGGGTTGACCCCATATGGAAGCTCTAGCCAGCTCCATAAAGCAGGATAACAAATAGCCCAGGGTTAATCCTGGAAGGAGAGGTAACACTTGAGACAATCCCGACTGGGGCTATAAAATCAGTATAATTTGTCACAGCTGAAATAGGAAACAACTCACTCATTGCTATTTTCAGAGGGTGTTGTTTGGAGGAAACCCCAAGAGAGGTTATGAAGTGCCATCAAGGTGTTCAAGATGGCAGTTCCTGTTGTGGTGCAGTGGAAACAAATCTGACTAGTATCCACGAAGATGTGGTTCGATCCCTGGCATTGCTCGGTGGGACGGGGATCTGGCATTGCCGTGAGATGTGGGGTAGGTCGAAGATGTGGCTTGGATTCCACGTGGCTGTGGCTGTGGCACAGGCTGGCAGCTGCAGCTCTGATTCCACCCCTAGCCCGGGAACTTCCATAGGCTGCAGGTATGGCTCTAAAGAGAAAAAAAAAAAGTTGTTCAAGATGGTTACAACATAAGTATGCAAAACCCACAGTAGCTTTCCACAGACCAGCAATAACATGTGAAAACATAGATTAAGCAAAAAGAATCCATTCACAGTAGCAATGAGAACAAAAACTCAAAAGTCTTTTGGGGGGGGAAGAAACACGTGTAGGACTTTTAAAAAATACAAAGCTATTGAAGGACAACAATTAACATGGAATAAATGAAAAGATGTTCCAATTACTGAGTTGAAAAGACCCAGTAGCGTTAAAAATGTCAATTTCCTTCATATTCATCCATACAACTTTATTTCAATAGCGATCAAAATTCCAGATTTCTTTCCACAGGGTGAAGGAGAACTGAATAACATTATTCTCAAGTTCATGTGGCAGAATACACCTTTGGAAGTTGCTAGGATTTTAACAGCAGAGTAGTTGAGGGTGGGGAGAGGAGGGGTTTACTGGTTTTTGCAAGAAATTGAAATGCATTGTGAAATTACAATAACTCTAAAGTTACAGTATTGTTGGCTAACCAAACTAGCTTTGAGTACAATTGAGGTGACTTTCCATGTTCAGCGGAGGAGGCAGCTGTTGGTGCAGCTGTTACCGTTACAGATAGAATGACATGGGTTTTTGATTTCCCTCCTTACGCCAAGGATCTAAAATCTCTTGCAGGTGTCGAGGTCATTGTATGATGCTCATGGCAGCATTCTTTGACTTGTCTTTTAAGATTGGAAATAATCTTGGAGTTTCCATTGTGACTCAGTGGGTTAAGAACCCAACTAGTATCCATGAGGACGAGGATTCCATCCCTGGCCTCGCTCAGTGGGTTAAGGATCTGGCGTTGCCGTGAGCTGTGGTGTAGGTCACAGACGCAGCTTGGATCTGGCCATAGTTACCGTGACTGTGGCATAGGCTGGTAGTTACAGCTCTGATTTGACCCCTAGCCTGGGAACTTCCATATGCTGCAGGTACAGCCATAAAAAGAAAAAATAAATTAATTAATAAATAGGAAATAATCTCAATGTCTGCATCAGTCTGGCTCTGAATCCTACAAACCAGTCCTGCCCTGGTGGGAACTTTGCAGTGATGGAGGAGGGTTAATATCCTGCCCCTGGGCTCAACTCTGTGACTTGCTGTGGTCCAGGGGTCGGGAAGAGCTGAGACCCAAGCAGGGACCTGAAATCACCCTACTGATGTCTTCCCAGTGTTCTGATGCTTGAGTTACCCAAGGCTGCATAACCACTAACCCCCCACTTAGTTGCTTTACACAATACCCATTTATGATGTAATTTCTGTAGCTTAGAATTTGGGGCGCTTGGCAGAAAGTATACAGGGATCAATTGGGCTCTGTGAAAAGTAAAACACCAGAAGTAAAAGCAGAAAGCTGATGAGGAGCTCAGTGGGTTAGGGATCTGGTGTTGTCACTACAGCAGCTCAGGTCACTGCTGTGGCACAGGTTCAACTCCTGGCTCGGGAACTTCCACATGCCATGGGTGCAGATAAATAAAAGAAAAAAGAGTGTAGGAGTTCCTATCATGGCTCAGCAGAAAAAAATCTGACTAGTATCCATGAAGGTGCATGTTTGATCCCTGGCCTCGCTCTGTGGGTTAAGGATCCGGCATTGCCATGAGTTGTGGTGTAGGTCGCAGACAGAGCTAGGACCTCCATATGCCATAGGTGAGGCCCTAAAAAAAAAAAAAAAAAAAAAAAAAAAAAAGGAAGAAAAAAAAAAGAGTGCTCTAAATGTGATGTGGAATCCTGCACAGGATTCTGGAACAGAAAAAGGACATTACAAAAAACATGGCAAAAATCCAAATCAAGTCTATAAGATATAAATTAGCATTAATTTCTTGTGGTAACAAATCCACATGGGTGACAAGAGATTTCCATGAGAGTGGGGATAGGAGAGGCTTTGCCTTATCTTTGCAACTTTTCTGTATGTCTAAAATTATTCCATGGAGTTCCCGTCGTGGCATAGCGGAAACAATCCAACTGGGAACCAGGAAGTTGTGGGTTCAATCCCTGGCCTCTCACAGTGGGTTAAGGATCCAGCATTGCTATGGAGCTGTGGTGTAGGTCAAAGGCATGGCTCAGATCTGGCTGGTAGCAACAACTCCGATCCAACCCCTAGACTGGGAACCTCCATATGCCACGGGTTCAGCCCTAAAAAGACAAAAGCCAAAAAAAAAAAAAAAAAAAAAGATCCAAAATAGGAAAAAAAATTCAAGAGAAGAAAACTGCTGTATCAGTTCTAAGGAATTAAATTACCAATGGTTATACTTTCTCCATTCTTTTCCATATTGTCTAATTATTTCTGACCCTGGCAACATAATACTTTTATTTTATTTTATTTTCATTAGACTATAATTGATTTACAGTATTGTGTGAATTTCTGCTGTGCAGCACAGTAACCCAGTCATACCTATAAATACATTCTTTTTCTCATATTATCTTCCATCATAGTCTATCAACATATTCCTTTTTTAATCAGAATGAGCTGCTACTCTTTTAGCCCAGGTCACAGTCAATGTATGAACCATTTTTGTAACCTCCTTTAATATTCACGTACAATCATTTTACATGAATGTACATGTCTACATAGGAAAAATTGCAAAAGGGTTCTCTCTGAACTGGGGAGAGGGATATTTTGTGTTGATTATCCTCATTTCACTACAATTTTGCCACCACCGACATGCAGGGTTTGTGCACTAAAAATTAATAATGGAATTCATTTTTCTACCCATGAACTTTCCCCATGGCCTCCTGCAAATTTGCCCAATGACCTTTCCCAATACCCGCAATAATTGATCCTTAATCAAATATTCAAATGGGCGCTTCGAGGTGAGACACAATGATTCGGCAACTTTGATGATAAATAATATTTCTTTGCCTCCCTCCCCCACCCTGCCAGCTGCTATGTGCCTCCCTGGTCCCTCCCACTTTTGGAGCCTGATCCCAACATCTCTTCCCCCTACTCCCGCTCCTGCCCCACTGGAGTCTTGCAAATATCTTTTGGTTTTAAGAGTTCCCCTGGGAAGCCTTGTTCTAAATGAGGTGTAAAAATCTAAGCGGCACACACAAAAAAATAGCGAGAGGTTGGAATCAATAATCTCTTCACAGCTCCATCGATTAACAACCATATTCTTCATTTATTAATTATGAAGGGGGATTTCAGAGCCGCTGTCTCCTTCTTTTGCCGTAACATGGCGGTGGGGGGGGGGCATCCTGCTTCTAGCGGCTGTCTCCCCCTCCAATGCTGCCCTGACTTTGGGACCTGTGGTACCCTGGAACTGCATCCCCCACAGGCCTGGGAGAAGAGGATGGAGGCAGGCATCTGCCCCCACCTGCCGGTCCAGCTGGGAACAGAGAGCTTGGGAATCGGTCTTGTAGCAAATCATTCTATTTCTTGGTTTCTTGGCTTCTGGTTTCCCCTGTCTCCCCCATTAGAACACAAGCTCCAGGAGGGGCCTCACGTGCTTTTTCCCTGCTGTGTTTCAATAAAGATTTGCTGAGTGACAGTGCAGATGGAGACCAAAGAGAGAGAGCAGCCAGAGTGGGGGCAGTGAGTGTCAGTGTTACCTGGGCTGAACCTGGGTATTATATGAGGGCAAAATGTCCTCAGTCTGGGAACTCATGGGGCAAGAGCCAGGCCATACTCACCCTAATCCCCACAGGGCAGCATCAGGATGGCCCAGAAGAGACCATAGGAAATGCCTGTGGTGGACAAATGGATGGGTGAATTGATAAATAGATGGGTGGGTGGATGGGTAGAAGGATGGATAGGTGGGTGGAAGGGTGATTGAATCAGTGGATGGGTATGAGGGTGGTTGGATGGGTGGGTAAGTAGAAGGGTTGATGAATGAATGGGTGTGTCAGTGGATGGGAGGATAGATGGGTAGATGAATGTGTGTTTGGGTGCAAGTATATGGATGGGAGGAAAGATGAGTAGAAGGCTAAAATGATAGATGCATGGATGCTTGAATGGATAGATGAATAGGTAAGTGAGTGGGAAGGTAGGTGAATGGTTGGGTGGATGGATGGATAGATGGATGGATGGATGGCTAGCTGGCTGAGCAGACAAACAGATGAATGAATAAGTGTGTAATGTATGGGAGAATGGATAGACAAATGGGTGGATGGGTGGATGAATGGGTGGGTGAATGGATGGATGGGTAGACTCCATAGGTGAATCAATGGATGGATGGATGGATGGACGGATGGATGGACAGATGTGTCATTGGGTATACTGGTGAATGTATGGTTTGTTGACATATGGGTGGATGGATAAAAGGATAAATAAATGGATGCATGAATGGATGGATGAGTTGGTGAATGCATGAAAGATGGGTGAAAGTTTTGGTGAAGGGATGGATGGATAGGTGAGTGAGTGGATAGGTAGATGAGTGAATGGGGTGGAACGTGTGGTGGAACGGGCAAACAAATGGATGTATGGATGGATGGCTAGAAAGGTAGATAAATGGATGGATGAATGGGTAGGAGGATGGATGGGTGAATCAATGGATGTGTGGGTGGATGGATAGAAGGATGGAGGAGCCATTGCATGAATGGGTTTGCTGGTGAATGTATGGCTTGTTGACTGTCTGAGTGGATGGGTGGACAGATATTGGACGAGTGTCTTGGTGAAAAGACAGATGGGTGGGTTGTGTGAATCAATGGATAGGAGGATGGATGAATCTTGGATGGGCGTCTTGGTGAATGGGTGGATGAGCGGGCATAGAGGTGAATGAATAGAGGAGTTTAAGTGTGACTATTCTACCGTACTTCCTTTCCAAGTATTGACTGTACCTGTGCAGGTGCTGTGGGAGGAAACAGGAGTGACCAGTGGCGCTCTGCAGCTACCAGAGGTCGGAGGGAAGGGGAAGGCTTAGAGGACAGTGTCACAAGAAACAGAACCAGCCCAGGCCTGGGAGGGGAAGAATGGGACTCCAAGGCGAGGAGGGATTCTTGGAAAGGTAGGGACCCCCTGCTCTCTCCCAGCTGCCTTCCCTCCTGAGGGACCCCTTGCCCCCACCTTCCGCCCACCCCACCCCCTCGCACACTGCACCTTCCCCATCTTTTGCCCCGTCTGCGTCCCCCACCCCCAGTCCTCTGGGCGGATTGCAGCAGGAGAGGGGGTGGCCCCTGGCGGGGTGCTGAGGTGCAGAGTCGCGGAGCGGGAGCTGTCAGCGCCAGATCGCGAGGCGGGGGCACCTCCGCCCGGGGTCGATGGGAGTGGGGGCCCGGGCTGCGGTTTACACTGAATCCACGAAAATCACCGAAGCCTGAAAAGTGCTCAATATGCCATCGACCGCTCTCTGCTGATCAGCGCGGCCGCCGCAGCGGGCTGCGAACAGGGGCGGGGCGAACAGACCCGGCTCCCACCGCAGAGGCCCCGCCCCCCACCTCCCCAGGCTCCAGCCCCGTCCCCACCCGGGCCAGGGACAAGCGTCCCCCGGTGCGCGTGCGGACTCCAAAATCCTTCCCCCGGGGTTGTGGGTGACAGGGAATTAACACAGAAAACCTGGTTGCTCCACTGCCGGGCTGTGTGACTCGAGTGCGTTTCTAAGCTCTCTGGGCTTCAGTTGCCTTCTCCGTAAAATGGGTGCTGTGACATGTCCTCTGTGAGGAATGCCTGGCCTCCTTGCATCTGTGGGTTCTGCAGTTCATCCCATCTTTTTTTTTGGGGGGGGGGGTCTCTCCTTTCCTTCTCAGCTGGGGGAAAGGGTTTCAGCAGAGGGAAGAGGGTGTGCAAAGGTGTGGAGGCTTGACACCACGCAGGTCATCAGGGAGCTCCATGGAAAAGTAGCTGCCGACTATCTTGGAAAAGAGGGTGAGCGGGGAGGGGTGGGTCTGCTGTGCGGTATCTTTGGCTTTTAACCCCGGGGGCAAAGGGGAGCCTCTGGAGGATTTGGAGAGACAGGAGTAGATCAGCACCTTTCCCCCCAGAGCTGGCCTGGCCTCCTCAGACCCACCCCCTAGGCCCTTTGGTCATCACTTTCTGCCCTGACTCCACACTGGCTCCTCAGGGACCTTTCAGGTCCAACTCTGAACCGGTCCCACCCCTGCTCCAAGCCCTCCCCTGGGACTAGTCCTACTGCATGTCTAGTCACAGGCCAGCCAGCCTGCTGTGCTCTGTGTAGCGCTCTGGTTGGCTAGAGCAGTCTCAGCAGCTGTCCCTCAGTTCTCACCTCACTGGGACCTTGTCCTCCTGCCTGGAGTTCTGCCCCCACCCAGTGCACCTGCTAAACCCCTCCTCACCCTCCCAGCCTCTTCCCCAGTGTCTCCCAGGCTGTGTCCATTCTGTGCCCCCAGCCATGGTTGAGGGGGTTGCCAGGCCAGGGGGCCTTTGTAGCAGAGACTGGGGTGGGGGCTTTAGTAACACAAAGCCAGGATCTTCCTCCAACAGCCAGGGAAACTGAGGCCGACCAGAACCCAGTCCCCAACCCATCCCTAGCGGGACCCCACACTGACAGTTCCCAAGAAGGAGAGAATAAAAGGGGATAATGAACTGGTTTCCCTTCCCCCACTCCTTTCACTGGAACCCCCCTTTCTGGTCTCTTCTGTGAGTCCTCCCCTCCCCCACCCTGGAGACTCAGCCCCACTCCAGGACCCCCATCTGACCTTTGCAGGAACAGGGCCACCCTTTCCCCACCCCTGCGTCCTTCTCCCCAAAGGTCAGGGAGCTAATTTCATTCCTGTGTATCTCTCACACCTCGATGATTAATAATTGAAGAAAATGTATTTCTTCGGGGGCCCAGGATAAATCAGAAATAACTTCAGCATTCACGTGCTGCTGGCGGGTGGGGAAGGGAAGAGCCAGGAGAGGGGAGGTGGGCTTCGGAGAGTCTGGCCTTTGTGAGGCTACTGAAGAGTCATTTCAAAATCATCACCATAACAGCAACAGCAAGAATCATTCACTGAGGACTTGCTCTGCATGCAGAGGCACTGTGCTTTTGAAGTAAGTGAGCTTGCTGCCCCCATTTTAGAGATGAGGAAACTGAGGCCCAAATCAGGCATGGGAAGTGTCCTGCCCAAAGTCACAGAGCTGGGATTCAAACTCAGGTGGGTCCTGTCCAGAAAGTCTTCTGGCATCTTCCTTTCAGTTGGGATCTGGAAAGCACAGGCCCAGATGGGGTGGGATGGGGAATGCTTGACTCCCATATGGGGTCTGTTCACAGCCCCCAGGACTTGCCGTGTGGAAACTGACGCGGTCAAAAGTCACCGAGGTACTCCCATGTTCACAACAGCACTATTCACAGTAGCCTAAAGGTAGAAACATCCCGAGTGTCCATCAACTCATAATGGACAAGTAAAATGTGGTCCATCTATATGGTGGAATTATGTGCTATTCAGCCATGATAGGAATGACGCTCTGACACTCGCAACAACATGGATAAACCTTGAAAACACGGTGCTCAGTGGGAGAAGCCAGTCAGTCACCTAAAGACAAATACTGTTTGATTGCATTCCCAGGAGGTCCCTAGAGGAGTCAGATCCACAGAGACAGGAAGTAGATGGTGGGGCCAGGATCTGGGGGAGGAGATGGGGAGCCAGTGTTTCATGGGGCAGAGTTACAGTCTGGGGTGATGAGAAGGTTCGGGAAATGACGTGGGGATGGTTGCATAACAGTGTGAATGTACTTAATGACACTGAGCTGTGCACTTAAAATGGTGAAGATGATAAATTTTGTGTTATATATATTTTACCCCAATTTAAAGCTTTTCTTAAAAAAAGTGAAACACTGACATATTGCCGATGAACCTTGAAAACATGATGCTCAGACACAAAGGACCACGTAGTGTGTGATTCCATTGACATAGAATGCCCACACTCGGCAAATTCATGGAGACAGAACACAGGTTAGTGGTTGCCAGGGGCTGAAGGGCTGAAGGCAGGGAGGTTGGGTGGGTGACTGCTAATGGGGATGGGTTTTTTGTTTTTTGCTTTTTAGGGCTGCACCCACAGCATATAGAGGTTCCCAGGCTAGGGGTCGAATTGGAGCTGTAGCCACTGGCCTACGTCAGAGCCACAGCAATTCAGGATCCGAGCTGTGTCTGCAACCTACACCACAGCTCACGGCAACGCCGGATCCTTAACCCACTGAGCAAGGGCAGGGACCGAACCTGCAACCTCATGGTTCCTAGTCAGATTCATTTCTGCTGTGCCATGAGGGGAACTCCCGAATTGTATGTACACTTTAAGATGGTTAATTTTACATTATATGAATTTTACCTCAATTGAAATGAAAAATATATTGAGGGCAGCCCATCCCCATCCCCATCTCTGAGCGTTTGTCTGTGTTTTGGTGATACTGACTCCCCATGTGATGGGGCAATAAATTGTAAATGTTTTTTTAACCCAGTTTTAGACATTCAGGGCTGGGGGAACAGTCTTTATTATTCATGTGCTGATCCCCAGTTGATTTCAACCTGTTCCATTTACCATGTGCTATTTTGCCATTTGCCCAAACATCATGTGATCAGACTAGCCTTGCTGCCCAAGAGAGGGGGATTGATAAAGAGCAATGTCTTCTCCTCTGGTGGAATGCTGGGTGGATATTAAAGCAGATGGATGCAGTGGTTAACGAATCTGACTCAGAACCATGAGGTTGCGGCTTCGATCCCTGGCCTTGCTCAGCGGGTTAAGGATCTGGTGTTGCTGTGAACTGTGGTGTAGGTCGCAGATGTGGCTCAGATCTGCCATTGCTGTGGCTCTGGCATAGGCCGGCGGCTACAGCTCCGATTAGACCCCTAGCCTGGGAACCTCCATATGCCGTGGGTGCAGCCCTAAAAAGACAAAAAGACAAAAAAAATTAAAAAATAAAAAAAAGTTAAAAAAGCAGATGGAGGAGAAATTTTAATGACATGGAAAGATGCCCATGTGCTAAAGTGAGAGACACAGCCCATGACAGCCAGAGGTCACACCAGCCCATTTTGGTAAAGACCCAGGCCTCTGTCAGCATTCTCTTGGGGTCCTTGCCTGGAGCCAATTGAACAGAGCAATGTCCTGAGTCTCTGGAGAAGGACATGTTCATATCCCTGACTCTATGCCCACCTGTAGTGAATCAAATTGTGTCCCCCCAAGGTCATGTGGACTTATTTGGAAATACAATATTTGTACATGTAATTAGTTATGATGAGGTCATCCTGCATTAGGGTGACCCTTAAGTCCAATGACTGATGTCCTTATAAAAAGAAGAGAGACACACAGAGACAGAGAGAGAAGACGGCCAGGTGATAGCAGAGGCAGAGTCTGAGGTGACATGGCTACCACCATGCTAGAAGAGACAGTAAGAATACTACCTTAGAGCTTTAAGAGGGAGGGGGTCCTGTGACATCTCAATATCAGAAGGAGAAAAGGGCCTTGCTCTTTTTTTTTGAGGGCCACACTCATGGCATATGGAGGTTCCCAGGCTAGGGGTCTAATCAGAGCTGTAGCCGCCAGCCTACACCACAGCCACAGCTACGTCAGATCCAAGCCAAGTCTTTAACCTACACCACAACTCACGGCAACACCAGATCCTTAAGCCGCTGAGCGCAAGGCCAGGGATTGAACCCGCAACCTCATGGTTCCTAGTTGGATTTGTTTCCGTTGCCCCACGATGGGAACTCCAGAAGGGTCTTGCTCTTCACTGACATGCCTGCCTTGTTTTTCCTATTTAATCATCTGTAAAATGGGCATTTGAAGAACAAATGCCTTAGTACATGGAAAGTCCTTAGCATGACCCTAGCTCACTGTCAGTGCTCAATAAATAGTATGAAAAAGATAAGTCCGAAGCAGAGACAAGCAAGGAGGTGGCATGGAGACCACCCTAATTCTGTAACTGTTGCAGTCGCCCAGCTGGTGACTTCCTCTCTCTGGTCCTCGCCCTCCTCATGTGAGAACAAAACATAGCTGATGTCAGTGGAGAAACAAAGAGTTTTATGGACACCTCATTGAATCCTCAAAGCCCTACTGGGCAGGTAGGACTTTACCCCCACAGGACAAGTGGGAGCCCTGAGACTGTAGCCCACGTGCCCGAGGCCACTCAGCCTGTGCCTGGTAGGGACGCGATACTACCTCAGGGAATCTGGCCCCTACCTAAACCCCTGAGATGAGGCTGGGCATTAACTGGTCCCTTTGCTGGGATGTTGGAAGATTTTAAGTGAATGGTCCACCAAGCAGGAAGCGCTGGATGAATCTGAATTACGGCCGCCGCCGTTGTTGTTGTTAGTATTATTATTGAAGGGAGCAGAAGGGGAGGAGGTGGCGGATGGCGGGGCACCAGCCCCCCTTAAGCCCTTTTCCGAGCTTATTAAGCGCCTCGGGCCGCGGCGATCGATGGCCACTGGGCGCCGGCTGCAGCATCCCTCCCGGCAGCAGGCCGCGCATGCGCGCGGGTGCGGGATTGATCGGGGCCGCCTTGGATCCATAGAGCGCCGGCCCCGCCCCTCCTCCCCGGCTCGCGTTGCCCGGCAACCGCGGCTCAGCGCGCTCCCATTGGCCGGAGGCGCGCCGGACTCCCGGGCGGCGCGTGGTCAGTTGGTCAGCGCGGCCGCGGCGTGGCCGGGGGCCTGGCTCCGGGCGCGGGTCGATGCCGCCTCCCATCTGACCTTTCCTGGCGCGAGGCGGGGGCTATGGGCGGGAAGGGGACCTGGAGAGGATGGAGCGACCCGCCCGTCTTGGAAAAAAGTTTATTGACCCGAGTCTTATCTCGGGGACGCATGGCTTCCTGGGGTGGGGGCTAATGTATAGCCGGGGTGGGGGATGAAGAGGCTGCGAGGACTCCTCCCCAGCTCTCCCCTGGCCTCAGCATGCATGGGGCCACATCTGCGACCTCTACCTGGCCACCTCCCTTGGATAGCTGGCCCCATTCCTAGCTGGGAAAACCAAGACTTGGAAGAGTTCAGCGACTTGCCTGAGCCACAGGGATTTATAGGATGGAGGTGAGCCTGTTGCTCAGAAAGTGTGACTAGGAGCTTTGAATTCTCTCTGCCACACCAGGCTTACCACTAGACACCGCCCCCCTACCCCCGCAAAGGAGGCAGAAACATTTTCCCAGTTCTCCATGGGTCCTACACGCTCAGTGCCCGTCTAAGGAGGCACAATGATTTAAACTGTAATGTTGAAATTAACGGCTTGGGGATGCTGTGGGATCTTGGTGTTGAAAGGGCACCCCCCTTTCACAGAGGTCTGGGGAGAGAAGGCTCAAGACGAGAGACTTCAGAAGACACCGGTTGTTGTGAAAGGGGTGGGCGTGTGTGGTGCCCCAAACCTTCCAGTAAAAAAAAAAAAAAAAAAAAAAAAAAAAACCAAAGCGCCCAACAGTCAATTCGGTTTATTCAAATGAATAATTGGATAGTGTCAGAGAAAAGTTTATTGTAAATAAATAAGATGTTGTTTATGATAAAATGGTAGGGGTCCTCGTGTGGGGCAAAAAAGATTTCTTTGAGGGTAAAAAACAATAGTGAATTATTTGAAGCAAATGTGTGATTGTTAAAAAAATTAAATGTAATAGTTGTAATATGCATACTGTACTGTGCAGTCCCAAAAGATTTGTTTAAATGATCCCAGTAAATCTCCCTCCAGACACACACATCTAAAAATCAGTATGGTTTTACAGTGGAGGAAACTCTCAATTCAGCTCTATAATCACTTTACGGGGAAAAAAAGGGACAAAACTGTTGGCCACAGGCTCACCCACCTAAAATCAAATGCAGTCATTCTGCTCAGCCCTCCTCCCTAGCCTCTGTGCCACACACAGACACACTCTACAAGGCTGTCAGCCTCCCTGGGTTTTGCATTCATTTAATTTTATTTTTCGCATAATGCTGCACCCAGTTTCCTTCCTCAGCCTTTGCATTTCTAATTCTTAGCAGCTGAGGAAGGTTGCATTGAGCATTGACTGGTGGAGTATGTGGGGGTTATTTTTGAAAGCAGATGCTGGAATTCAATTTTTATTTTAACCTGGTTATTGAGTGGGGACAGGGAGGGAGGCAGAGATTGGCTAATTCATGTACACGATGAAAAAGCTGGATTTTATCAAAGGATGAGCTGTGTGGACAATGGCTGCTTGGGTTTATGAAATGTGAGTGGTTGAGCAGCAGCTCTGAAAAAGTGCTGTCTGTGTGAGTGAGTGTGGAAGTCCTCGTGCATTTGAGTATGTGAGTATAGAAATGAATATGCAGGCATGCGTCTGAGTGTGTGTTCATGCATGTGTGTATGTGTGTGAGTGGCTACGTGTACATGGGAACGAGTGTGAGTGTGTGCGCACCATGTGAGGCAGTGGGGAGAGGGAGTAGGCAGAGGCTGGTCTGTGCACGTGACTGTGTAATTCTTAGTGTGTGTGCATGGGTGTGCAAGGGTGTAAGTGGGTACAGGTGTGGTGTGAGTGCATGCATGCATGTATTTGTATGTGTGCACATGATCGTGTTGTGGTATGAGGGTGTGTGCAAGAGTGTGCATGAGTGTGTGGGAGAATTGTGTGTGTGAATGCATACCTGTGTACAAATGTGTGAGTGGCTGCAGTTGCATATGAGTATGTGTGCTTGCAATCAAGTGCCTTGTCTGTGCACACGCGTGAGCATGTGAGGTTGTGTAGCTGCACCCCCACCCCTCCTGCCTTCCTCACTCACCTAAGCTCAGCTCCCAACTTTCTGAGGCTGCTCCGTCCCTTCCTGGCCTCCCTGCCTTCTCTCCTGATTCTCCTGCTGCAGGGACCTGAGCGCATTCATTCCATAATTGCCAGCCTCCCTTGAGCACTACCTGAGGGCAGGGGCCTGAGTCTGCAACATGGCTTGGTTCTTGGTCCCCAGAGCCCAGGACAGGATGACTGGACAAGAGTAGGACAGTTGTAGGTGTGCCCCCTTCTATGGATGGGGAAAGTGAGGCCCAAACAACAGTCCCCCACTCCAGGATGTGCCTCCCACCCCATCTGAACACTGGCCCTGATGGGTGTCAGCTGTCCTAGAACACTGTCCCCATTGGATGTGGCCAGGCTCATGGATTTCCGAAGCCATCGCTCCAGCTGGCAGCTTTATTAACCCAATTCGACTGATGGAGTGATGGTCATGTTTGCTTATTGGCTACTTCTGCCCCCTCTAGGGATCTGGACCACACCTCCATCTCCATCAGCCCAGGAGGACAGGGGACACCAGGACCCCCTCAGAGGCCCATCACACTCACACAGTTACTCACAATTGTACACTTTTTGTGATTGGGTCAGTTTGAGAGGACCTTTCCAGAAGGTGATGTGCCAATATCTAACAAAAATTTAAAAGCCAAATTTAAAACTCGAGCTTGGCAAAGACGCAAGATTTTATCTGTCCCCTTCCCCTCTTGGCCCCAAACCCCTTAAAACCATGTCTAGCACACAGTGGAAACTCAACAAATGATAAGCAAATCCCCCTGACCTGTGTTTCTGCTGCTAGAAATGCATCCCACGGGGGCACACACAGTGTGGCAATATTTACACAAGAGCATGTTCCCAGGGGTGTTCATTGTTCCAGCAAAAATCTGGAAACAGCCTGAATAGCCCACAATAAGAGGCTGTTGAAATCAGTTACAGACCGCCCGCAGCTCCAAGCGCTATGCAGCTGTTCCAAAGGATGGTACCAGCCAGGAAGAGGCTGTGACTGTTCCTAAGACAGATTTGGAGAAGAGGCCAGCTGTCCCAAAGGAGTTAGCCACTTAAGTCCCCACAAAAACCTGCACAGAAGTGTTTATAGCCGCTTCACACCTAATTGCCCAAACCTGGAGGTAACTGAGATATTCTCCAGCAGGTAGACAGACTATCCAGACATTACTCAGCGCTAAGAAGTCCTCAAGTCATGGAAAGACACGGGGGAGTCTTTAATGCACAGAACTAAGGGGACGAAGCTAGTCTGAAAAGACTACACACTATGACCCAACACTAGGGCACTCTGGAAAGGCAGAACTCTGCACACAGCAAAAGGATTGGTGGTTCCAGGGGCTGGGAGGGTGTGGGGTATGGGTGAGAAGGGACGAATAGGTCAGCACAGAGGAATCATTTTAGGACAACAAAACAATTCTGTATGATGCTGCAATGGTGGGAATACAATATTATGCAATTAAAGCCCATAGAACTTACCACACAAAGAGTGAGCCTTGATGTAAGTACAGACCTTAATATGCCAAATCAAAGGACCTCATACTGAATGGTTTAAATGACAGGAATTTATTCCCCCTCAGCTCTGGAGGCCAGAAGTCCGAGGTCAGGGTATGAGTAAGGCTGGTTCCTTCTGAGGCTTGATGGAGAGAGGGGATTTGTTCCAGGCCACTCTCTAGCTTCTGGGGACCCCTGGCAATCTTGTTGTTCCTTGGCTTGTAGAAGCAACACTCCAATCTCAGCCTGCATCTTTATGTGTTTCTATGTCCAAATGTCCCCTTCTGATAAGGACACCAGTCGTACTGGATTACAACACACCCGAATGCCTGTCTTAACCTGATCATCTGCAAGGACTCTATTAGGACCAAATAAAGTCACCTTCACAGGTACTGGGAGTTAGAACTTCAGCATCCTTTGCAAGGGACTCAACCCAACCAAAAGCAATTACTCACAATCTACTAATGTTGATTCATTCATTGTAGCCAGCTCACCACACCAACGGTGACAATAAAGGAGGTTCTGGGCAGGGGTGTATATAGGAATTTCCTACACACGGCTTGTTTTTCCTGTGAATACAAAACTACTCCAAAGAGCAGAGTCTTTTACGAAAGAAAGAAAGAAAGAGAGGGAGGGAAGGAGGGAGGAAGGAAGGAAGGGAGAGAAAGAAAGAGAGGGAGAAAGAAAAGAGAGAGAAAGCTAGGTGCCAAACAGTCAGTAGAGATGCTCACATTTCAGTAAAGAAATGGGGGCATATCTGTGTACATGTGGAGACTCCCATTCGTATAAATACAAGGACACCTTGGAACAAGGGCTGCCATGCCCCTGGGATGGGGATGGGGCCCTGCCTGATCCAGCCCCTCATAAGCCCACCCTCCTCCTATCACTAAGTCTTTGCATATGCTGTTCCCCCCACCTGGAAAGCTGTCCCTACTTCACTTAATTAAGTCCTGTTCTGCCTATAGCTCTCAGGGCAATTCCTCTTCTCAGGGAGCCCCCAGGCCATCTGTCCTGCCCCAACTCCCCCTTTCAGCCCCCCACTTAGACTGGGTCATGCTTTAAGGTCTGCCACAGCCAGACTGAATTTCCCTGTCCCCCTGTGCCATGTCCAGTTCTGGCATACAGTAGGTGCAGTAAAGATCCTTTGAGCAAGTGTAAGATTAAAATAAATGGAGACTTGGAGTTCCCGACGTGGCGCAGCGGAAACAAATCTGACTAGGAACCATGAGACCGTGGGTTCAATCCCTGGCCTCGCTCAGTGGGTTAAGGATTGGGCATTGCCGTGAGCTGTGGTGTAGGTCGCAGACGTGGCTCGGCTCTGGTGTTGCTGTGGCTCTGGTGTAAGCCGGCAGCTGTAGCTCTGAATTAGACCCCTAACCTGGTAACCTCCATATGCCGTAGGTGTGGCCCTGAAAAGCAAAAATAAATAAATAAATAAATAAACAAACCAAAAAAAAAAAATAAATGGAGCCTATATAGCCTTCTGCAGCTAGAACTCAGCAAATGGGATCACTGCCTGAAGGGTTATTAGCAGCCATCTAGAGCCCCCACTCCACGAGCCCCCAAGCCTGGGGGGGGTGGACAGAGGCCCTTTAAGGGTCCATCGCCACCCAGCACCCACCCACCTGATGAGGCTCAAGCAGCCCATTAAGCGATTTTTTTCCTCCACTTACAGCTAGCAGCATCGACAGGGATACTCAATATCTGAGGGGCCTCTGGCCTTGGAAGAGAGATTGCAGCCGCCTCGATAAAATATTCCCTCTTGTCAGCGCCTCCCCCACCCCAATGAAGCTGCATGTCTGATCCCCTCCCCTAATGAGCTCTCTTCTCTCCCCTCCAGGCAGATGAGATGCTGCCCCCTCCCAGCCTTTCAAGCTCAGCTCAAGTGTTGGGGGTGATGGTGGAAAGAGAATTATTCCCACCTCCCATCTACCCAGGTGCTGGTGGGGTCACTTCCCCCAGGAAGTCCTCCCAGATCACTTGAACCCAGACTCTGGATTCCTGTAGCCCCACTGATCTCATGCTTTGGGAAGTGGGAGGCTAGGTGTACAGAGCAACCGAGACTTGAACTTGAGTGGGGTCACACAGAAGTGTCCAGATGCCACAGTTCTCAACTGTCCACTTGCTCAACAAAGAGGGAGGCAGAGCCGGGCTCTGGTACTCCCAGCCCCATGGGGCTGACATGGGGGGCTGTGCAAGAAGGGGTGGGGGCACAGGAGATACAGAGCAGGGAGGCACCAGGTAGGGTGCCGGGCAGGAAGGAGACCCATCAGGACACAACAGCAGCAAACTAGAGAGCAGACAACCAAATGTGACTGGATGGGGCTTGTCCAGCCAGCCTGGGGATGGGAGACATGGGGTCTGAATCCTGTGGCAGGGGAGGGAACTCAGAGCTCCAGGTTGGAGGAGAAGCCCCCTCCCCAGATGAAGACTTCTGGCCCTCACTTCAGCACCAAGAACAGCTCCCTGCTCCTCTCTGGATGGGAGGGGTCTTCATTCATCAGGGCACTCAGAATTCAGGGTCGCTGACAGATCCTCCTGGGACCTCTCTGGGCCTCAGTATCCCCAGCAAAATAAAGAAAGTGCCTTGCCCTCAGGGGGCATAGGGCATGGGGGGCAGCAGATGTCAACGCTGTTTGTAAACCACGAATTCCTTCCTGGGCACTGGCCACGACTTTTCTCACACAGGAAGGACCTGGTGGGGGTTGGTGGAATGAATGAGTAAATAAATGTGCCAAAATTTCAAACCTGGAGTTCCTGTTGTGGCTCAGCAGGTTAAGGACACGACTAGTATCCACGAGGATGTGGGTTCAATCCCTGGCCTTGCTCAGTGGGTTAAGGACCCAGCATTGCCACAAGCTAGGGCATAGGCTTCAGATGCAACTAGGATCTGGGATCTGGCATTGCTGTGGCTGTGAGCCAGCAGGTGCAGCTCCAATTTGACCCCTGGCCTGGGAACTTCCATACACCACAGGTGCGGACCTAAAGAAAAACAATAATAATAAAAAAAAATTCAAACCAGACCCAAACCCCTTGTGTGTAAGAAAGGGGAACTGAGACCTGAGACCTGAGGAGAGTATAGTTCTGCACTACCCCCCAGCCAGACTGCAGAACCTGCTCTCCAGGCCTAAGGGCTAATAGGTGGAGAGGAGGGGAGCACTGCTGCTCACAAAAATGAGCCTGACTCATTGTCCAAATACTGATCCCCCATGCTGGGTGACAACAGCTCTGGCCAAGCTCTCAGGAAGCTCCCAGGCTGGTGGGCAGAGAGGGGACATTGGATGGGCCAGAGGGAGAGCCCTAGGCCTTGGGAGTCCCTGGCGTGGGGTAAGGGTGCTGGAATTGAGGGGGCTGGAGAAGCGCAATGAGGGTTCTGTCTGGGAGGGGAGGGGCAGTTGTATAGAGGGAGAGGCATTGAGACTGGGCTGTGCAGGTAGAGTAGGAGTTTCCAAGGGTGAGCAGAGGGACTAGAATAAGTACAGGCCGGGAGGTAAGAGAACATGATCTATATGAGGAGAGTTGGGAGGAACTCAACTGGGGAGGACGCCCCCATCCAGAGTTGGGAGGAACTCAACTGGGGAGGACGCCCCCATCCAGAGGGGAGGATAGGGGTAGACTGGGGGACCAGAGTCGCAGCTGAAGGCCCACTGGGGGTTCAGCCAGGGTGAGGAGTAGGTGGGGGCTAGAGGGCCTGTTCAGAGGGACCCAGGCACCACGGGGGTGGGGAGACCAAAGCTTCACCTTCTCCCCACTAACCAGACATCAAACTCAGCCTCCTCCTCTTCCAGGTTATTAATTTTTCAGAGAAGAAAATGCTTTTTGTATTTTTTCCAGGCAAAATATTGATAATGGGCTTAATGTGCCTTTCCTGCTTTTGTGTGTTAAGAGGGCTTTTCCGTCCTGGTTGCTGCAGAGGCTGCATCCCACCGCTACACCTACACACAAACACACACACACACACACACACACACACACACACACACACACACCACTGCAGCCCCCCATCGGCTGCTGAGGCCTGGGTGTCTGCAGAGACGGCTGGGAGTGCGGCTGGCTGGCAGAGGGGCGGGGGAGTTTTGATCGTTGCCGGGCGGGTTGGCGCAGCCCCCTACCCGCCTTGAGCCCCCCACCTCCTCCTCCACAAAGCCAGACGCCCGCCCCACAGTGGGTCGATGCGCCCTGCCAGGGGAGCTGGTGTTTCCAGCGGCTCTAGGCTGACATACATCTCTGAATTGTTTGAAATTTGCCTGCCTTTCTCTCAAGAAGCAGGAAGGCAGGGAGGGCCATTCATTTGTCCTTCCACCCACCCACCTACCCATCCAGCCTCCCATCCACCCATCCACCTGTCCATTCACTCACTCAACTGTCACCCAGTTACTAGGCACCTACTAGTATGTGCCAGGCCAGTGCTAGAGTCACAGCAACCACCAGGTGGCCCCTGGGGCCCTGTCCTCCTGGAGTTCCTAATCTGGTGGGAGAGAAGGGTGCTAAGCCAAAAATAGCAGAAAAATATATCCCTACAAATTGTGACAAGACTGTAAAACAGGGAGGGGCTGGGAATTCAGGGCAGTGACACCAGCTGAGCCCTGAAGGGCCAGGCAGATGGCCTCTGGAAAGAGGGACGGTGAGGTGCTCAGACTTGTCTGGGGGGAGTGGTCTGCACAGGGCCCCAAGGCATCCAAATCTGCTCTGAGTGGTTCTCCACGGAAGGCTCAAGGATGCCAGCCAGCCAGGCCTCCCCAGGGCACTGATTCAGCAGGGCAGCCTCCCTGAGTGGCACCAGCAAAGCACCAATAACTTGGTGGGATGGAGCCAAGGGCTGAATCTCCAGGGATAGGCAAAGGAGGGTCCTGGGGCCAGACAACCTCAAGGACCCCCTTCCCTCTTTGTGCTTTGGGAGGGCTCACTTCAACCCCCAGGCCTCAGTTTTTCCATCTGGAAAATGAGTGTGGTTAGCAGCCCCATTTCCTACAGCCGGAGAAGGGACAAACCAAGGTGACCCAGATCCAGGGCTTAGTGCAGAGCCCGGCATACAGTAGGTGCTCAATAAATGTGAGGGCCAGTGATGATCACGTGCGTGCTTGATTAAGGAACAGGAACCCTTTGCCAAGCCAGAGGCAGATCAAAATGCAGAAAGCCAGAGCATGTCACCTCATGTATGAGTTAGCTATTGCTGTGTAACAAACCATCACAGATTGACCAGATTCAAGCAATACCCATTGATGGCCTGTTGGGTTCTACGTCAGGAGTCTGGGCAGGACTTAACTAGGCCCTCTGCTCAGGTCCCCCAGGCCACAGTCAAGGTGTCAGCCAGGCTGAGTTCCTTTCTAGAGTCCAAGTTCCTTTTCCAAGCTGACATGGTTGTTGGCAGAATTCAATCCTTATGGTTGTAGGACTGAGGTTTTTTTGGGTTTTTCTTCTGGCTTACAGTAATAAAGGTAGCAGCTGTTTCCCAACACATATTCCCCTCCAGGGACCCCTGACAACAAGGCAGCTCATTACTTTAAGGTCAGTAGGAGAATCTGTGTTGTCTTATATAACACAACATAGTCATGGGGGCACCTCCATCATGTTTGTCATATTCCACTGGTTATACATGAGCCACACCTAGGGGAAGGGATTATACAGGATATAACACCTGCAGGTAGAGATCCTGAGGCCATTAGAGTTCCACTGACCACATTCTGCTTGGGCACACACTCACATGCACATAGGCTCACGATCGTGCTTTGCAAAGGCCATGAAAGTGTGTGTGTGTCAATGGATATGTAATAGCAAGTGTTTCTCTTTTCACATTGCCTGCTGGGGAGCTCAGAGCCAATACTGTGACCTACCTCTGGCAAGGGTTTAGAACCACTTGCTGTGGGTTTTTGGACCAACTTCTCTTCTAGCTATAGCTTCTCTACACTTCATTTCTAATTTTTTTTCTCTGGCTGACTTGCCTCTCTGCCACCCTCTCCATCCCAACTTTCTGAACCTCAAAACAGATGACAAGGACAGCAGCTCCCATCTGCTCAGCATATGATCACTGTTCTAAGGGCTTTACATGGATTCCTTCATTTCATCTTTGCTAAAAGCCGTTCATGGGGATGAGGGAAATGTTCCACCTAAGAAGTGGAATAGGGAATCCGGATTAGAAGCTGGGCTCAACGCCACAGTTTGAGATCTTGGACTACAAGCATTCATCACATAAACTAAATGAAAACACATACAGAATTCTTTTTTTTTTTTTTTGTCTTTTTGTCTTTTTGTTGTTGTTGTTGTTGTTGCTATTTCTTGGGCCGCTCCCGCGGCGTATGGAGGTTCCCAGGCTAGGGGTCGAATCGGAGCTGTAGCCACCGGCCTACGCCAGAGCCACAGCAACACCAGATCCGAGCCGCGTCTGTGACCTACACCACAGCTCACGGCAATGCCGGATCGTTTAACCCACTGAGCAAGGGCAGGGACCGAACCCGCAACCTCATGGTTCCTAGTCAGATTCGTTAACCACTGCGCCACGATGGGAACTCCCACATACAGAATTCTCTAACATAAATCATACTATTGTTTTCTTAGGTCAGTCTCCCAAGGCAAAAGAAATAAAAGCAACAATAAACAAATGGGACCTAATCAAACTTACAAGTTTTTGCACCATGAAGGAAACAATAAACAAAACAAAAGACAACCTATGGAATGGGAGAAAATAGTTGCAAACAATGCAACTGACAAGAGCTTAATTTCCAAAATACACAAACAGCTTATGCAACTCAACGACAACAAAATAAACAATGCAATCAAAAAATGGGCAGAAGAACTAAATAGACATTTTTCCAAAGATGAACAGATGGTCAACAGGCACATGAGAAGATGCTCCTCATCACTAATTATTAGGGAAATGCAAATCAAAACTAAAATGAGGGAGTTCCCGTTGTGGTGCAGTGGTTAACGAATCCGACTAGGAACCATGAGGTTGCGGGTTCGATCCCTGCCCTTGCTCAGTGGGTTAAGGATCCGGTGTTGCCGTGAGCTGTGGTGTAGGTCACAGACGCGGCTCGGATCTGGTGTTGCTGTGGCTCTGGCGTAGGCCGGTGGCTATAGCTCCAATTAGACCCCTAGCCTGGGAACCTCCATATGCCACAGGAGTGGCCCTAAAAAAAGGAAAAAAGACAGCAACAACAAAAAAACTACAATGAGGTATCACCTCACTCTAGTCAGAATGGCCATCATTAAGAAGTCTACAAGGGAGATCCCATCATGGCTCAGTGGTTAACGAATCTGACTAGGAACCCTGAGGCTGCAGGTTCGATCCCTGGACTTGCTCAGTGGGTTAAGGACCTGGCATTGCTGTGAGCTGTGGTGTAGCCATAGATGCAGCTCAGATCCCAAATTGCTGTGACTGTGGTGTAGGCCAGCGGCTACAGCTCCAATTCCACCCCTAGCCTGGGAATCTCCATATGCCTTGGGTGTGGCCCTAAAAAGACAAAAAGATCCCCCCCCAAAAAAAGTCTACAAATAACAAATGCTGGTGAGGATGTAGAGAAAAGAGAAGGCTCCTACACATTTGATGGGAATATAACTTAGTGCAGCCACTATGGAGGTTCCTTAAAAAATTAAAAATAGAATTATCATATGATCCAGCAATCCCACTCCTGGGCATATATCCAAACAAAACTACAATTCAACAAAAAGATACATGCACCACTCTGTTCATTGCAGCACTATTTACAATAGTCAAGATATGGAAGCAACCTAAATGTCCATCGATGGAAGAATGGATAAAGTTGTGGTACATATATACAATGGAATATTACTCTGCCATAAAAATGAATGAAATAATGCCATTCAAGATTCTCATTCATAGCAGATTCGTTCATGAGAGCTGCAAACTCGATGTAATCCAGATGTTCATCCAACCCAAATCCCACATGATATCACTTATATGTGGAATCTAAAATACGGCACAAAAGAACTGCTATGAAACAGAAAGAGCCTCACGGACATAGAGAAAAGACTTATGGTTGCCAAGGGGAAGAGTAGTGGGAGAGGGAGGGATTGGGAATTGGGGATTAGCAGATGTGAACTAGTATGTACAGAACGGATAAACAACAAGGTCTTACTGAATAACACAGGGAACTATATTCAATATCCTGTGATTAAACCATACTGGAAAAGAATATTAGGAAGGAAGGAAGGAGGGAGGGAAAGAGGAAGAAAGAAAGGAAGAAAGAAAACACACAGACTGCTCTGCAAAGCAACCTCAGAAAGAGTCAAACCAACCAGCAGGAAGGTTGCACAACAGTCACCGCCTCCCCATTCTTAGAACCTGAACCCAGAGCTGGACAGCGGGGCTGCCTGGGCATAAATAATCTGTAAACACCCCTCCACCCACACATCAATCTCAGGCAGGTCGGAAAAAACAGTCGCTCACTGGAGTGAGCAGCCAGAAGTTCTCGGCCCCTCCAGCCACTGGACAAGGGCCTGGCCTCACGGCCCTCCCAGAGGCCTCCAAAGGGAAGCTGAGGGGCCTGGGCCAGGCAGGATGCTTGCTTGCACCACCTATTTAGCTGTTCGTGTGGGCTGCACAGGCCTTAGCCGCTCCTGCAGAGCCTTGAACAGAACTCCCAGCAGGTAACTGTCCCTACCACACACCCCTGGCCTGAGCAGGATGATGGGGACACCAGGGCATGTTGGCATCCAGCTCTCCTCGTTGGAAACAAGGGCCCAGCAGTTCACTTGCATCAATTCCCAACAATCCACCATGTTCCCCTTTTTACATGTGGGGAAACTGCAGCAGAACCCAGAGTCCACCAGCTGGGGCCCAGGTCTGTAACTGTCGAGGTAGCAGGGGCGCTGGGGCTTCGGTCTGCTCACCTGCAAAAGGAAAGTGACTGCCCACCCTGGCCTTCCCCACCACAGGGACTGGGGGTGGAAGGTGAGCTGAGACCCACACTCCAGTGATGCCTAAGGATGCTGAATGAAGGCCCCCCTGCCTGAGCCTGCCCCATCATTTTGCCCCATTGAGAGGAACTAGAAAAAATCCAGCCCTGGGGAAGGTCCAAGAAACAGAACTTCCGGGGCTTGGTGCACAGAAGTGGACTGGGGACTCTGGCACCAGCCCCTAAAACCAGGGCCTGGCACTGCCTCCTCCAGAACCTCCTGTGATGTGCGGCCAGAGTGGGAGTGGGGGCTGTAGGGGAAGAGCCCGCCCCTCGCCCTCCCCTCCTGCCACCCCCCAGTCTGGCTCCCCCAGGATCAATGCATGGATCAATGCCAAGCTCTGGCCTCTTGGACCTGCTGCAAACTCTCTCCAATCCCGCCACCAACAGGTTTTCTCTACCTCAGACACAGCTTGGTGACTGCAAGGGTCACAAGCAGTCCCTGAGCTTCTCCTGGGTGAGTCTGCACCGTGTGTGTTTTGTGCCCATTCTGCAGACGAGCAAGCTGAGGCTCTCACAGGGTCCATGATGTGGAACATGGTGGGGGCACTGGGGTTCACATCCAGAACTTCCCCTTGAGCTTGTGGGGCAAAGCCCATGGTACCAAGGGCCCCGAGCAATGAGGCATCCAGTTGGTGCCCCAGAGGGCAGGAGTGAGCCGCCCCAGGCCAGCGCCAGGCTCAGCCTCCTCACCTGGGAGATGGTCAGCCTCAGGAGCACTCAGCTGACTCCACACATGTCCACCTGCATCCTGCCCATCACTCTGCTTCTGGGACCTTCAGAGGGCATTTCCTGGGCAGCTGAGAGAGGCCTGCTCTGGGAGGGAGGAGCCTGGGTTCTGCCTCACCTGGAAAACAAGCGAGGGGTTGACCAAGTGACCCTGGCCCTCCCCAACCCCTCCGTCTCCTGCCGGTGCTGTGGCTGTGGGGAGCCCCCACCCCCAGGCCTTGCAGCCCATGGGGTACCCTCCTAATGGAGCCTGGCCCTTGTGTCTTGCTCCACTTGGGTCCTTGGCCTCCTCTGGTTGGAGAATGAGGAGGGATCTGGAGGGGGTCCTTCCCCAAATTCCCCAGGGAGATGCTGCCCAAGGGTGGGGGGGTGGGTGTCTAGTTGCTTAACCTCCTGCTGCACAGGGAGATCAATGATAATAGAAATGGTTGTGTTGTGGTGTGTGTGTGTGTGTGTGTGTGTTTTAAGGGAGGAGGAGGAGGCCGGTGTTTCCTACGCAGCCAAAGTCGGGGATTTATTACAGAGGCAATTACAGAGGGAGCCGGCTGGGACTGCTGGGGGCCAGGGTGCTTGTTAGGGAGGTGGGCTAACCAGCAGTTACAGCTGTTAGCGCCGGAGGGGAGGAGAGGGGAGGGAACCGCGGGGTGGAATAGAAGGAAGCGGGAAAGGCAGACGAGGCGGGGGAAGGGGGGGGAGAGGGGCATCAACCCCCCCCTTCCTTCCAGGCAGGAGAAGCTGACCTTCTCAGTCAGCCCCTTGGAGCGGGGCGGGGGGGGGGTGTCCTAAGCCAGGCCCTGGTCTTCCCCCCACCTCGGAGCTCCCAGAAGTCAATGTGGAAAGAATTTGGAGTGGGGACAGCAGCAGCCTTTTGCGGAGGAGCCAGCTGACCCTTCCTTTCCCAGGTCCCTTTAATGATTACCTGTCTGGGTGGGAGCCACCGGGGAGGATGCAGGAGCCCCTCCCAACTTTTGTCCCCAAGGCCTAGATGATGGCTCACCGGTTCCAGAATAAGGGACACGCTTCGAGTGCAGGCTGAGCGGTCACCCCCACAAAATGCCAGAGTCCATGGGGGTCCTAGGTTCCCTGGGATGGTCCAAAGGACTGGGTGGGAGGGGAGGACCCTGAGCAGGGTCCTTCTGTGCAGCTGGTCCCCCTGCCCCACGAACTCAGCCAGGACTTCATCACTGCTGCTGGAGGCCACTTCTACCACCAGCTGGACACACCAATGTGTCCACAACCCATGCAAACTGGGCTCACAGCTTGAGGCTCCCCAGTCCTGCAGGCCTCTGCTCACAGGTCTCGGGACTTCCCCGAGCCTGTTTCCTCATCTGAAAAATGGGGATAATTGTGTTTCTCCCTCATTGTCTCACCTCCCCAAATGCGCAGCAGGCAGAAGGAGTAGTGGGGGCAGGCGGGTAGAACCCAGTTCCGCTGGGCTCTTGACTCCCCCAGGGTTCAGGGACCCCCACCCCCACACCTGAGGAGGGAGGAAGGAGAAAACAGTTTCCTTCCCGCACACCGTGACTCACCTGCTGGGCTCAGGAACAAACAGCTCTCCCTCCCCTCCCCCACCCCCCAATCAACGCTGGGAGGGGGTGGGGTGGGAGGTGGGAGTGGGGTGGAGTCATTTAAATTATGATGCTCCTTCATTTGGACTGGTGATGGAGGGACTTGTTCTACAGGCCACTGGGACCCTCTCCTGCTGGCTTCCCAACCAGGGAGAGAAAGCCCAAGCCCTCTTAATCTGGCGTTCAAGGCCTGGCTTGACACTCACCCCCTCCCAACAGTTCCCAGCTTTATCTCACTGACTCATTTAACAAATATTTTCTTGATGAAGGCCTGTGAGGTGCCCGGGACCGAGTTAACACCAGCCTCCTGCCCCTGCTCCATCCTCTTGTGCCCCAGTTATAAGGGGTCTTTTCATCTCTTGATTCATCTATCTGACCTGAACTCCTGCACATCCTACAAAACCCAGCCTGGAGGAAATCTGATCTCAGGGGTATAAGTGCTTGTGTCATCTTTGTCTCTTCCTCCCCAAGCACAGGAGCTGCACAGGGAGGGCAGGGCTGCCCTGAGGGATTCGTTAAATCAAGAACGGCACAGCTCCCTTCTTCCATCCTGGACTTATAGATTCAACGCTTATAGATGCACCCGGCCCCATCTCTTCTTCTCAGGGTCCCTCAGAGAAGTCTCTGGGGTCCTCTCAGCCCCAGGGTGCAGGCAAAGGAGACAGACCTGGAAGGCAGCTAGGAATAGATGGGGGCTAGGCTTGGAGCTGAGGGGGGAACCCTCCTCAGCCTCCCCTCCCCCTTCCTGGCCTGGCGGAAAGGGCATGGGTGTGTTCAGATAAATTGCGCATTAATGGGGCGCCAGGCCAGGGCGCGGCTTCCCTGCCGGAAGCCGCTCAGGGTAACCCACTGGGGCCGGGCTGTCGGACCCTCCCCAGGTGGGAGGGGCGAAGTCCTCACTCGGGCTGGGACCTCCATCACGGCGTCTGGAAAGTGGGCGCTCTCCAAGGCTTGTCCTCCCCCAACCCTCGCCTCTGTTGTCTCATCCTGGGCTCCGGGGATCCAGGGCAGGACCCTCCCGGGTGTCGGATGTCGAAGCCGGTGTGCTTGGGCTCCTCGGGCTCCGCAAAGTCAGTACCGCCAACAGGCTGAGGTGGCTCCTGGAGGCACCTTGGGGACAGCCCCGCGGCAGCCTGGCCTGGATTCCCCAGACTGGGGCCTCCCCCCATCCCACCTCCCGCGCCCTGCACCACCTCTGTTCCAGGATACCTGGGCCGCCTTTCTGCAAGGAAGAAAGCGTTGTGGATTAAATATATATACATATATATTTACCTCTTTAATTGTCAAAGGAGCGTCCCTTCCAGGAAGGGCCAGAGGGTGCTCAGGTCCGGTCAGGGCCGGAGGGCTCGCTCAAATGTTGAGGCCAGAGGTTGGCCGCTGGGGTGGTTCCGCCCCTCCGGAGCGGGCGCAGGACGCGGGTTTCGTTGTGCCGGGGAAGTCCGCGGCCTGCGGCGCCAGGGCCGCGCAGTCATCGGAGTTGGGTAGTGGGGCTCCCGACCCAAACCTTCCACGTGGCCGCAGCCCGCGCCCTGCCAGGCCTGGCCGCGACTTTCCCGACTGAAAACTGCGAAACAGGCAGTGGGGAATTCCTCACTAAAACGGTCGTTGAGGAGTGGGCAGGTGTGATCTCCACTGAGCCCAGAGACCAAGGGTTCGGGCCTGAGGGGGACGTATTGGTGTCCCAGCCCCTTCTGGCTGCGTATCCAACTGGGCCTCTCCGTATTTACAGCGTTGGCGTCCGGAGGCTCCGGCCCCCAGCCCGGCTCCGGGATCTGCACCGGATCCCAGGTGCGCAGAGAGAGCGAAAGTAGGCGGAGGCGACGGAAGAAGAACGAGCAGACCTCGGGCGCCCTGGGATTCCCCAGGCCCTGCGGGTCAGTTTCCACAGCGCGGGCAGGCGGTGCGGGCTCAAGTTCCCCAATCCCGGAGTCCCCCGCACCAGCCCCGGCCTGACGGCGACCACCCACCCAGAATCGTAGTGGCAGGGGTGGAATTCTCTCCGCTACCAGTGCCTCGAACTCCCGGCCCGCAGAGGCCGAGCGGCTGGGGGAAAGGGGCGAGGACGCGCGGCCCCGGGGACCCCCGCCCCCGCCTGCCGCGGACTCCCAGCCCCAGCGCCCCCGCGCAAACAAGCGCGGTGTTTGCAGAGAGCGCGGCGGGCGGCGCGGCCCAGGAGCGATGAGGATTCGATGGAGCCGCATGCCGCGGCGGGGGTAACGGAGCCCGGGCGGGCGCGGGGATCGATCGGGCGCAGCTGTCGCCGACACGCCCGCGGGAGCATCCACCCCGCGGGCCAGCGCGACCGGGCGCCCGCGACCGCAGGCAGGCGGCTCGGAGGTTCTGCCCGCCAGCGGCGAAACCCTAACGTCTTGGCGCCCCAGGTTCGGTGCTGGGTTGTCCCTGGCACCCATCGTCCTAGAGTGGAACCTTCAGACACCGCGGGCACGACCGGCCTGGGACCCCTGCCAGGCCAGGAAAGTCTGGCATCCTACCCCCAGCCCCCAATCTAAGTAAAGTCCTCTGACCCCGCCCGAACGAAGGCACGGGAGTCAGCTTGGAGCACGCGAGCCCAATCAGGTGCGCTTGGCCAGGATTTGGGATGTCTGCTGGTTTGGGGGGATGTACCTGGAACTGACATGGATCTCGGACTTGGGCAGGACTGGAGGGGGACACGAATCGCCACTATTTATTAAAACCTCGCTCTAATAAAAAGGAGGGAAGCGCAGCGTCTGGTGACTTTCATTTCTTTTCCGTGGGGGACAGATCAAATCACAGAATCAGTTGGGACGCATGGAGGGGCCTAGGGGAGGCCCGGAAAGGGAAAACTTTGAGTATAACAGCCCCTCCCCATATTTTTAGCTGCGAGGGGCAGCCAGGACAAGCAACTTTTCCTGTCCTAGAAGAGGGGAGGTGGACGTAGTGACCCAAGCTGGAGCGAGCGTGGGGTGTCATGGCAGGGGCCCCCAGGGCCGGGGAGGAAGCCTGAGCCCCAGCCAATTCCCCCTGCCGCTTGCTGGACACTGCAAGACCCCGGGTTAGCACGACCTGAGACCGCCCTTCCCGGCTTCTCCCAGGCCCAGCAGTGCACAGAGAGGGTGGGCATTGACTGGGGCAGCCCAGCATGTATGGAGGCACCTCAAGGGGCACACTCCAGGGGCTAACTCCAATTGTCCTCGAGGGGATACAGAGGCCAGAGAACATCCTCAACTTGGCCCAGGTGCTGGCGGGGGTGAGGATGGGGGTCGCCCTGCCCCCATCCAGCCCGCCCTTCCCGGGCCCGCAATTTGCCTAATGACCCAAGATCGATCAGGGCTTGAGCCACTGGCCAGTCCGTGGCCAGTGCAATTCTATTTTACTAATTACTAAAAGGCTGCTGGTGGGGGAAGCTGGTTCTGGGGCTCCAGGGGGCTCCTTGCTCTCTGGATGTTGGCAAATTTTTGCTCCATCTCCCACATGGAGCATAGCCTCTTCGGGATCGGCATTCCTGTCCCTGGGGCCACCCTAAGAAGGGTAGGGGCTATGTGGCCAGGCAGCCCCTGCCCAGTGAGGTGCTTAGCGTGTCCTGAGGCAACAGAGGGGAGGGGCCCCTTCCTCTCAAAGCTGCGGTCTGCCTCTTTTCTTTCAAAATGGACGCTTTCTCCGTTAGAAAAACCACACACGCTTGTTATAAAAATGAAAATGATAATCAAGCTGGAGGAAATACGTAAAGACAGAGGTGAAAGGCTGCATGCAGATCCCACCCCACCCCCTCAAGGAAGCTTGGTGGACATTTGGGGGTACTTCCTTCCAACTTTGCCTTCCCGCCTAGGGAGACCTCCCAGCCCCCACCTGACCTGTGCTCCTGGGGCCTGGGATGCAATCATTTTATGAAGGCTGATTGATTTTTAGATCCCACGATTATTTTTAATTATCTGTGATTGTTGGAGAATGGGACGGGGCGGGCTGGAGACCCGCACAGCCAGAACCCCCTCCCAGACTTGGAATCTGCCTGGGGAGAGGGATATTCAGTTGTGCGGCCTGCCCCTTTCTGCCCCTTCTGTTTTCCTGCCTGGAAGATGGGTGTACTGATGTATAACCAGAAATTACAGATAAATCCTGAATTGAGAAGTCTATGGACCCAGACCTGGGGGCAGGGTGTGCACTTGGACAGAACATGAGAAAGGCCACCATCACTCTCTACCTCGGGTCTGAGGCAGATGCAGAATGACATGGCGATGCAACTGCCCCTTGGGGCTGTGTGAGAAGAGACTGTGTGCCTAGTAAACAGTAGGTAGCTACTAAACGCTGAGGTCTAAACCCAAGTCACTGAGAGGGGTCCCTTTTAGCCTTGGCCCACCCTCCAGGAAGTGGATCTGGATGGGGCTATTCTAGTCTGATCCCCCCATGCTGTGGGTTGAATCATCCAGGAGACAGCCCATCCCCCTCTCCTGCTTTCGGGTGGACACAGAGGTGCCTCGTACTCTCAGTGCAGCAGGCAGGATGGCACCCTCCTCCCCGGTGGCAAGGAAACAGACACTGAAAGGGCCCTGGCACCAGGGCCAAACCTAGTGCCAGTTCAGAGAAGCAAATCTCCAAGGTGCAGCCACCTTGAGTGTGTGTGTGGGGAAATCCCCTTGAAGGTGATGGGGGTGCTGCTCAATGGTTTGTGTGAGGGGGGAGCTCCTTGATCAGGCCCTCCCCTCTGTCGCCAGTTTAGAGCCCTGGTCGTCCCCATGGGGTGGGGGTGCCTGGGGGACCCCAGCGGTCACCCTCCTGGATAAGGGAAAATTACCCCCTGGGGCAGGTGTAATAGAGAATGAGTGGGGTTGATCTTGGAATCCTCCCCCCCTCACGCTCTGGCCTTCAGATGGGGGCACGCTTTGGGGGCTGACCTGGCCACTCTGGACTCCCCTTCCTGACCTGCATCTTACTCCACTAGAGGGGTCACCTGGGGGGGGTCTTCTGAGTGTGGGAGGCCCCCTCATTTATCCCAGGTGCCAAAGGGGCCTGGGCTTTACCTGTCTCTGTCTCTAGATGGTGAGGAAAAGGAGCGCCCTCGTTCTCCCCACTCAAAAGAGAAACCCTAGAGAGGGAGTGGGGGGAAGCAGGGAAGGTGCATCTTTGGCCTGTCTGAGCTGAAGGGCGCGAGGGGGTCTTTAAGAGTTGTCGGAGCTGCTCCCACGCTGGAGATGGAGGGAACTAGAAGGACCTGGAATTGGGAAGTGACTTTGGCACCCCTGAAGCCAGCTGATCCATTGTACAGCTGGGGAAACTAAGGCCCATGTGCCACCCAGGGGAGCAGATCCAGACACTTGGGGGACAGGCTGTGACCCAGCCTGAGGATCCTCCTCTCAGCACCATTCCTCGCACACAGGCCTTTGTGTGTGGGGGGGGGGGTGCTATGACTCCCCACCTGTGTTCCTATAGAAGGGGGTGAGCAGGCAGAGAGCCCACCTCCTGGCGGTCTGTGTGGAGGGAGCAAGTGGATCACAGTCCTCCACCCAGCCACACTCCTGCTCTCTCCCTAAAGATGGACTGACAGGTACCAGGCAGGAAAGTAACCTTCGACATCTTGGGGAAAGACAGCGTGAAGGTCCCCAGCCCCACCTCGGTGGAGTCTGTCCTCGACCCCCGCCCCTTGTCCTGGGGTACTACCGGTGCGGGGGGTGGGGAACACGGCCGTCGCAGAGGCAGGGGACCCCAGAAGCCCAGGTTCTGGCCCACTCCACCTGCCTGGCGCTCGAGGGGGCCGGGGCGGGCGGAGAGCGAGGCGGCAGGAGGCGGCGGCGAGGGGAGCCGGTGGGCGGGGGCGCTGACGTCAGACCCGGGCCCGGGCGCTGGCGGCCGCTCCCCCGCCACATCCTGGTGGCCGCGTTCGCAGCCGGGCCGGGCCGTGCGCTGCGCAGCCGGGCAGCCTCGCGCGCAGCCACCGGGGAGCGGGCGGGGGCCATGCGGCGGCCTTGAGCGCGCCAGGCAGGCGCCGAGGAGCGCGCGCGGCGGGCGGGCGGCCGAGCCGGCGAGTGGCCCGCGCGCGGCGGCCAAACATGGAGCTGAGCCTGGAGAGCCTGGGGGGCCTGCACGGCGTGGCCCACGCGCAGGCGGGCGAGCTGCTGAGCCCGAGCCACGCGCGCTCGGCAGCGGCGCAGCACCGCGGCCTGGTGGCGCCCGGGCGCCCCGGCCTCGTGGCCGGCATGGCGAGCCTGCTGGACGGCGGTAGCGGAGGCGGCGGGGGCGCTGGGGGCGCAGGCGGCTCGAGCGGCGCGGGTGGAGGTGCCGACTTCCGTGGGGAGCTGGCGGGTCCTCTGCACCCAGCCATGGGCATGGCCTGCGAGGCGCCGGGCCTGGGCAGCACCTACACGACGCTCACGCCCCTGCAGCACCTGCCCCCGCTCGCGGCCGTGGCTGACAAGTTCCACCAGCACGCGGCGGCCGCGGCAGTAGCCGGAGCGCACGGCGGCCACCCCCACGCGCACCCGCACCCTGCGGCCGCGCCGCCCCCGCCGCCCCCGCCGCAGCGCCTGGCGGCCAGCGTGAGCGGCAGCTTCACCCTTATGCGCGACGAGCGCGCGGCGCTCGCATCCGTGGGCCACCTCTACGGGCCCTACGGCAAGGAGCTGCCCGCCATGGGGTCGCCGCTGTCACCGCTGCCCAACGCGCTGCCGCCTGCTCTGCACGGCGCCCCGCAGCCGCCGCCGCCGCCGCCACCGCCGCCTCTGGCCGCCTATGGAGCGCCGGGCCACCTGGCTGGGGACAAGCTGCTGCCGCCCGCCGCCTTCGAGCCTCACGCCGCGCTGCTGGGCCGCGCGGAGGACGCGCTGGCCCGCGGGCTGCCCGGAGGCGGCGGCGGCGGCGGCAGCAGCGCGGGCGGCGGGAGCACAGCTGGGCTGCTGGCGCCGCTGGGCGGGCTGGCGGCGGCCGGGGCGCACGGGCCGCACGCGGGCAGCGGCGGCCCGGGCGCTGGAGGAGGCGGCCCCGGGGCAGGCGCAGCAGCCGAGGAGATCAACACCAAGGAGGTGGCGCAGCGCATCACGGCGGAGCTGAAGCGCTACAGCATCCCGCAGGCCATCTTCGCGCAGCGAATCTTGTGCCGCTCGCAGGGCACGCTCTCCGATCTGCTGCGCAACCCCAAGCCCTGGAGCAAGCTCAAGTCCGGCCGCGAGACCTTTCGCAGGATGTGGAAGTGGCTGCAGGAGCCCGAGTTCCAGCGCATGTCGGCGCTGCGCCTCGCAGGTAGGAGCGCGGCGCACACCGCTTCACCCTAGGGTTCTGGCTCGGGGGCTCCCCAGCACCAAGCAGTGAGGCAGCGGAGCGCCCCGCCTCCCTACCCATTCGACAACCTTGTACCCCGCCACTGGCTTGGGACCCCCTTGCTGGAGGCTAGAGCTTGATCAGCACCCCTGCCTATCTGTACCGTCGCCAAAAGGGAGAAAAGGATTGTGCCGCCGTCCCTCCCATAGACTCCCGCCCAGCCCCTCTGGGAACCAGAATGGGGTTCCTGGATCCTTTTAGACTCCTGGAGGATCCCCAAGACGCCAGCAGGGTCGCTCATTGTGCGTGTGTGTGTTGGGGGGGGTGTGCCCCAGACACGCTGCCGCTTTCACCTCCGGGTGCCACTCCCCTCCACGCGAACAGCCCCTCGCTGCGCCCTCAGCCCCCGGGGCAGAACGCTGGGACCATGCACTGGGCTCCAGAGCCTTGGCGGCCGGGGCCGGGCCCGCGCGCAGCCCCCGGCCCTAGCGCGCGCTTCTTTGTAGCTGGGCCTCCGCGATCGATAGCCCCCTCCCCCTCTCCGGCCGCTGGCAAAGGTCACCCGAGAACGGGCGGGGGAGGGGCGGCCCGGGGGACCCTCGGCCCGCGCGGCCAGGAGGCCTTCACACCCCAGCGGGCCGCCAGCCCCGCGCGCGTTTGCTCTTGGCTCGGGTGCGCGCACCCCTCCGGCCTCTCTTGTCCGTTGTGTGTTTCTGTCGTTTCTACTTCTCTCTCTGTCGGGGAGGACTGGCATCTATTTTTGGCTCGATCTTCGTTTTCGTCCAGATCTCCTTCTTCTCTCTCCTCTCTGTCGCGCTCTCTTTCTATCCCTCTTCCCCTGTCTCAGTCTCTCACTCTCACTGATGCTCACCTCCCTCCTCCCTCCCAGCTGACAACAGCTAGGTCCACACCTGCCCCCAGCCAGCGGGGGGTGGGGTGGGGTGAAGGACCCCTTCTACCGGGTGTGTGGGGGTGCAGGAGAGCCCCCACTCTCACCATAGTGGCCTGGCTTGGGGTGGGGGGGGCGTCTTTTCCTGGCCGTTCTGGTGAGGGGATGCAGCCGCCCCAGCCTCAGGGACAATAGCGGCCTCGGGCGCCTGATCGATTGCTTCGCTGTACACAGGGGCGACTGGGGCTGGATGGAGTGGGCTGGGGCTCAAAGCAGGCGCCCCTTGCATAGGAGACCAGGCAGGATTTGGCTCTGCCTCCAGCCTGAGGAACCAGGCAGCAGGGCTGGAGGGGGGGCTGGAGGAGAGGGGGTGCCCGTGGGGGATGGAGGGGGGTATCCGTGTTATTTTACTTCCCTTCTCACAGGCATCCTGGACCACCTGGGGAGCCTGCACCCACACCCAGGTCTCAGTTTTCCCTTCTGCAGTGCCAGGTGACTGGCTGAGCTTCCCATAGGCTTCCTAGATTCTCCACTTTGAGGAAGGAGGAAATCAATCCTCCTGTTATGTGGCAGGTGACCAAATGCGCCGGGAGGTTTCTGTGAAATGTTAGAAATGGCATCAGGAAGTGGGACAGTTTTGTGTAATGGGCAGGATGCATTCTGTCCTGTTCCCCACGAAACATGCAATAACACAAGGGTGCTCTCAGGGAACACTCAGTCACATCAACACACAGTCCGGTGTGGTGTAGGTGACATCAGGTAGCAGGGAGCACGGCCCCAGGCTCTGGCCAAAGGCAGAGCTCTAATGCTGTAGATAGTAAGCAGCCCTTGTTGAATGGGACAACTCGTGAGGTCTGACTGCCACACTCTTTCACCTCCTCCCAGCATATGTGTTCTGGGGACATGTCTGACATGCACGTACCCACAGGACACGCGCCACTTTCTTTTTTTCTTTTTTTTTTTTTTTCTCACTGTCACGTCATGGTTGTGTAACTAACAGGACCTACCAGTGGTATTTGAATGTAACATTTCCAGGCCAGCTAAGACTGACTAGGGCATCTTAGAATGACAAGCCTCAGGGGAGAAATGCCCCCACGGTGAGAGGTGAGAGGCACCTGCTGTGGGTGGGGGAGCAGTGACAGCCAGCGGCACCAGCTCCCAGAGTCTGTATAAGCATGGAGGGGTGGGGCTACTAAGGCAGCAAGCCACCCCACCTCTCTCAGCCTCAGTGTCCCCCTTCAGATGGGTCAGAATAGTGGCCAGCTCAGGGCCAAGTGCGGGAAATGGAGGGGGCAAATGCAGGGGCCGGCACATGCTAGGGTCCACGGGACACTGGACGTGACTGCTAGTTTGTCCCCTGATCTTTCAGCTGCTGCCCATGCCCTGACTCCACCACCCTTGTGTTCTGCTTGCCAGCCTCACCTCTGGCGAGCCTCACCTCCAGCCCGTCTATACCACAGGGCTGGGCCTGAGATGTTAAGAGGTGGCCAGGCTGGCCAAAGGCTGTGGGGTAATTAGGTGCCGACTGGCCAAGAGGCTTTTAGTTCCAGTCGCTGCGCAAATGAAAAGCAGTTAAGTGGCGGCAAATCGCGGCAGTTAGGGGGAGGCAGCCGGGCACATCCCTCCCCTACACGCAGCCCTTCAGGACAGCCCAAAGTGCTTCCCAGGTGCCCCCGGCCCACATGACCCAACCTGAGCAGGGAGCACTCACTGCTCTTGTTCCTCCACCTCCCCATCTAAGACCCACCCAGCCTTTGACTTGGCAGCTCTGTGCCCAGTCTAGAGCTCAGCTTGAGCACCTGCCTCCCTCCTTGGCTCCTGGCTGAGCTGCCCCAGCATCCCTTAGGGTGTCTGGCCCCCGCTGGGACCAAGAGAGAGAAAGGAGGGAGAAAGTCACACACAGAGAGAAAGAGATGGAGATTGGCCAAATCCGAGAGAAATGCAAAAAAAGAGACAATGAGAGACAGAAAAGGAGAGACTGGAAAATGAGAGGTGCGAGAGCTCCCAGCGCAGCCCCTGCACTGGTCCACTTGACTGGGTCACCCCCCCACTTAGCCCTCCCTCCCCCCCACCTCCCTGGCCTGGAGCTGAGGAGAGAAGGGTGGTTTCTTTGTTTCTCTGAAGCAGGAAGGAAATCCGACCATGAAGACCTCAGGGTCCCCAACTCCCGTGGCCCATGCCTGCCAGTCTTTGTGACTCAGTTTACCAAAATGTAAAGTGTGTGTGCACTGGGGAAGCCACGATCTGGGTCTGACACTCGGAGATTCTGGACCCTTCCCACAGGCCCACAACTCCACTGCCATGGGGCGGGGGCCTTCCCTACCCCACTCCAGGGTCCTGAGACTCCTGCCCCTTTGGAGCCGCCACCTCTTCCAAGCCCTCCCCAACTGGGTCTCAAGCAGTAATTACTGGAGAGGGGCTGGGGGAGGGACTGGCGGACCCCTGGGCAGGGGTGGGGTGGTCGATGAATTCGAATTACCGTCTCTAATTCATCACCGTCCCCTGGTCGATAGCTTTGGCCGCCTTCAAATATTGTTTAAATTGCAACTCCAGAGGAAAAGTATTTAGGGTAACTGATCAGAAAACATATATATATAATAAAACATTAGATGGAGACGACTGATAAGGCCATCCCCTCCTCCTTGCCCACTGGTGAGCCCTGAACCCAGAATCTCTGAAGGATAGGGGAGGCCAGCCTGGGGGAAACTGAGGAAGGGAAGGAGCCATGTCTGGAGCTGGTGGGGGGTGGGCGCAGCAATGGTGGATATCTGGGTTGGCAGTGGGTGGGCAGTGCGGTGGTGGCTGGGAGTCTGGAGGGGATGGTGATGGAAATGGGAAAAGGCACACCAGCTGCCCCCCACCCAGATGAGGGCAGGCCTGTCCCCCACCTTCCCACCATTCTGCACCCACCATCCCAGGTGTTGCAGGGGGTGGGGAGGTGGGGGGCTCGTCCTGAACTGAAGAGACTCAATCCTGGGGGGGGTCCAGTCCAGGAGTCCACTTGGAGGAACAGCATCCATCCCCCACTAGCACTCTGGACTTTCCCCAACAAAGGCCAATGCACCTTCTGTCAAACCTGACCTTGACCACAAGAGTCCACACCTCTTACAGACCTCTCAGGAAAGACATCTCAGCAGAGAACTTGGAGACCTGGCCTCACCTGGGCTCTGTCACTGACTGATCCTGGGCAATGGTCTGAGCCTCAGTTTCCTCATCTGAGCAATGGACAGAATCAGATGCCACCTTGTAGGTGCTTGATGGGGTTTTTCTTATCAACCCCACCCCTCCAGAACCCCCAGGATGCATTCACAGAGCCTGCACCCTGAAGTCACACTGCTTAATCACCCCCTCATACCCACATCCCCTTGTCTTCGGGGAGGGCCCGGGTCACCCCCCAGCACCTGTGCTTCATGGGATCCACAGAGAACGGGCAGGATGACAGAAGGGGCCTGGGACCTGGAGGGGACACTGCAGACCCACGCAGGGAAGCAGGGAGTGATGGGAGACTGGGGCTGTGCGGCCAGAGCCATGTGGGGCTGAGCACGAAGCCCAGGGTCCCCCCAAACCAGCCCCCTCCTTCCAGACCACAAGACCCAAGTGGGGCAGCCCCAGCCCTTGCCCAGGCTTGGTGATTCTGGCTCAGCCACCTCCTTGCAGAGGGAGAGGGGGAGGAGGGGGCATGCTATCAGATGGGGAGGGGGCTGCTGGGATGTCCAAGCCCTCCCCTCCCTCTTATCCACCCATCAGGAATGAAGGACCTTTTAAGCCCACTTTACAGACCAGTAAGCCAAGGCTGAAAGGAAGGCAGGTGCTTGCCAAAGCCGCACACCGGAGAGTGAGGCAAAGCCTCAGCCTCCCCAGCAGTAAATGGGGCTTGAGATGTCCAGGCTCCCACCTCCTTCAAAGATGGGGAACATTCCGGGTAGATGGCCTGGCAGAGACAAAGACTAGGGGGAAGCTCAATGGCCTGAGGCCAGGGACAGGAGGGTGGCTCTCAAGGTCCTGTTAAGGTCCATTTTACAAAGGGCTTGGTTGACCCTCAAGGCTGAGAGGGGATACCTGCACTTTCCTTCTGTCCCAGAAAAGGACAGGATCACCGCCCATGTAAGCTCCCCACCACCACCAGGGACAACCAGAGACCCCTATGGAGGGTGTGTGGATGTTGGGTCCCAGCTTCCGCCTAGCCAACTCAGAGCCACTGCTTCTGTTTTTCCTGGTGAACTACCCCCTCCAGGCTGCCGGCCCTCAGGGTGAACCTGGGTGCTGCACTGGAGGTCCAGCTCTCTGTGGACCCCAGGCCAATAATCCCTTCCTGCCTGAGAGACATGGATGGTCACCCCAAGTCACAGAGAAACATACAGAGGAATGGGGGGGGGGCTCATCTTTGCACCTTTATTCTCAAGACCCCTTAGCCTAAAATCCTAGGACTAACCAAGCAGCCGTTCTCCCAAATCTCCTTGCCTTAACCCTGCTTCCTCCCTATCAACCATCACCATTCTAGTCCGAGCTGCCCACTTCTGGCCTCCTCCTTCTCCTCCACACTGGTGCCCAGGCTCCACTCTCACTCCTGGTGTTCTCTCTCCGAAAGCTGGAGAGGGCTTGTTATGGTAATTCACATCTCCTCTGCTTGGTACCCACTGCATGACTCCCCCAGAGTTCAGAAGCCAAGGAAACTTCCTGCCACAGCCCTAACTTTCAGTCCTGCAAGGATGCAGGTGGAACCACCGAAGACAAAGGCTGGGAGGTGGGAAGCCAGAGCTGCTGTAAGGATCGAGGCTGGGCCCCTGTGTCTGGAGTCTTTATATGTAGCAGTGAGCTATGCTTAACCAGGGAAGTTCAGGCTGGTTTGAATCAAGTTTTTAATTAAATATGGCCCCAATCAATAAGAAAGGCTGCACTTCTAAGGGAGGGGAGAGACTGGCCAGGAGCCAGGGACTGCGTGGGAGACTCTCCTCTCCTCAGGCAGTCCTGGGATACCTGCAGTCTCAGTTTCCCCTCTGCCAATTGGGTGTGGATGGGGTAGGAGACTACTCACCTGACGCTGAAGTGTTGCCCTGTGGACGATGGGGGGCTCAGACCTAACAAGTCACAGGTCACACGCACAAAGCCACAGGCTGGCAGCGGTGGAAAGAGAAACAGGGACTCCTGGGGGCCACAAGAGAGAGGGGATGGAAGTGTACACTTGCCGGCACACAGTGTAGACGCACGTGGGGAGCGCACGTTGGAGATGCAAAGGAACGGAGATGTAAGTGAAAATCCTCAGGGACACAAGTGTAGACGCTCACATCCACACCAGGGCAAGTGCGTGCCGGCTCACGACCCCCACTGCCCTCAGCTCGCGCGTATCCAAGGGGGCAGACGGTGCCGCGGGCGGCGTAGGGAAGAACCCGCCTCCTGCACAGGCGCCTGGGATTAATCAAGGCCCTCAGCTGGGCTGTTAGACAGCCTGTCCGGGGCAGCCGCTGGGGGCAGTTACCCTCAGACCCCAGGCCCTCCTGCTGGGGGGTTGGGGGAGGGTCGCGTCCGCCCGCGTTGACCGGGTTGAGTGAAGGGAGACCTGGTGAGGGCACAGCAGGGCTCCACGCGTCTCTACTCACCCTAGCTCACCCTCACACGCTGGGGAAGGGTGGGTGCCTCTGTCCCCCCAAGTAGCGCCTCCCCGCAGAGCCAGCGAAGCAAAGGAGGGTAGCGGGGGGCCTCCGCGAAGCGCACGTCTGGGTCGACAGAAGTGGATCTTCCAAACGCGAAGGGACCTAGGGTGCTTCCGCCCACCGCTGCCCGGATGGACGTGGGCGCACGTCGCCGGGTGTAAAGAAACCCTTGCCCTGCACACCCGCGGCCTCCGAGAGACTCAGGACAGGAGGGCGTAACCCCAACAGGCGCCGAATCCCACACGGGGGAAATCACTTCCCGCCCAGTGGGAGCCGCTTCTGGGTTTGCCTCCCTCCTGGCGCAATCCCGGACTTCGCTTGTTCAGCGCAGCCGAGCGCAAAGAGCCGGGCGCCGGGGCACTTCCAGAGAGATGCGCGTGGCCTCGGCTCCTGCCTGTGTCCGTGGATGAGTCGCTTCCCCTGAGCACCTCCGTTTCCCCGAATGGAGTCTAGAATCTCCAGCCTTGTGGGAGCACAAAGTGGATAAAGAAAAAGGCTCCTGCACGCAGAAGGAACGACAAAGTCCCTCGTGTGATTCTTATTTTTCAATTTTAATTTTTTTTTCCACGTCCTTGGCATGTGGAAGTTCCCGGGCCAGAGATGGAACCCGCGCTGAAGCAGGTATCCGAGCCGCTGCAGAGACAACGCAGGATCCTCAACCTACTGAGCCACAAGCGAACTCCTTGACCCTATTCTTTAAAAATGCTGTATGGGGGAGTTCCCGTTGTGGCTCAGTGGGTTAAGAATCCCGCACAGTGTCAGTGAGAGTTCAATCCCTGGCCTCGCTCAGTGGGTTAAGGATCCTATGTTGCCGCCTAGGTGGCAGATGCAGCTCTGATCTGGTGTGGCTGAGGCTGTGGTGTAGGCTGGCAGCAGAGCTCCTATTCGACCCCTAGCCTGGGAACTTCCATATGTCTTGGATTTGGCCTTAAAATAAATAAAAATAAAAATGCTGTATTTTTTTCAGACAGCAGATACAGTCACCAAGTTCCAAATCTAAGTGGAACAGGTTCTCCTATCCGCAAACCACAGTTTCTATTCCTCCTTCTAAGGAGAGGTTACACTTAATCCAGCAGCCATAACACACCTTCTTTTCCTTTTTTTCTTTTTAAAAACCACAACCAAGAGCCCCTGGTTCTGCTGTGCTTCTGCTTCACGGACACCCAGAACATCCACGTCAGGAAAGACAGTGCCTTGGGCCTCTGGGGCATTTTTGCTGGCTGCATAGTATTCTCTCCGGCCATTTCCTTCTTGTTTCAACCACCTCCCCACACAGGGCCATGTAGGCTGGCTCAGCTGTTTTGTGGTCACCTCCTAGAGCTGCAATGAACACCGTTTTGCCTGTGAGTTTATCTGTGGGTTAATTTCTCAATCACTGAGATGCTGGGTTCCCCCTACCCCCATGTTGGCCTCTCTACTCCTTTTCTTATCACTGGTTCCTTTCCTGTCATCTTTTTCAAATCCATTTCCAGATGCCAGCCACTGCGACTTCTTAACATTTTTTTTTTAATAAAAGTTGTGTGTATGTGCGTGTGTACCCGCCAATGCCGTAAGCCTCCTGAGTGTGGTGCCTGAATGCCTGAATCGCAGGAGGTGTGAGAGCAGCCCCTGGACACCCCTGTCCCCCCACCCCAGGCATTGCAACCACCAGATGGAGCGCCCCCCCCCCCCAGGGGCAGCCAGAGCCCAGTGGAAAGGCTCATTTCCCTGATAAGTCTTTGAAAAGCTCAGAACTAATTTGAAAATGCGGCCATTAAAATCCCATCAGGGGAAGCAGAGGGGCGGGGGGAGAGAGGGAGGCTGGGCAACAGCCAAGGTGCGCTCAGAGGCTGGAAGGGGAGCTTCGGGCCCAGGAGGAAGGGAGGGGGGTGACTTTGCTCCTCTCACCCATGGGAACCCCTTCCTTCCTGGCTCCCTGGGTGCAGGGTGTGGCTAGTCAGGGTTGAGGGGTGTATGTACACCATTCTCCCCTTGAGAGTGACACACTGTATGACCTTGGGCAAGTCATTCATGTCCCTGGCCTGGGGGGGCTAGCAGAGGATGCTCAAGGCAGCTCAGCCCAGTGGGGACATGCCACCAGGGTGGGGGCATCCACATGCCCCACATCTGGGGCCCTGCAGCTGGTGGCCCGGGGCGGGACGTGTCACCAAGGAAACCGGTCATCATCACAGCCGGAGACCTGGCTCCGTATTGAATTGTCTGCTCTGCGAAGCTGAGCTGAGCACAGGAGGTGGCCAGACGGGAGGGAAATGGTGGCTCTGGCTCAGCTCCCAAACCTCCACCCCCGTGCCCAAGTGGACACACATTGCTGTGAGGGGGGCTGGGGGCAGACAAGAGCGGCTCTGGGGTGGCTTGGGACTCTGCACAGAGTGGCGTGACACAAGGAAGGAGGACACTGCTGACTTCTGGAGCCATGGTCTGCCCTTGTCAGACCCAGCCTTTCAAGGTGGGGGGCGGGGTGGGGGGGGTCACCTGGGACTACCCTGTCTCCTGCCTTCTCTCCTCCCTGGGCTTCACTCTCCCCCCTCCCCACTGTACCCAAGTGTCCCCTTTGGCTGGGCCTCCAGTTCTGTCTTCCACACCCAGAGCTCTCTGGGCTCCCGTTGACCCCCCAGATATAGCCCACACATACCCACCTGCATCCCCGTTGCTCAGCCAGGCAGCCAGCATCCCTTTTTTAAAGCTTCTCCTTTATCTGCCATTGTCAGAGTCACGTCTTTGCATCAGACTGTGGCTCTGAGGTGGGGGGCTGCATCAGTCTCCAGTCATCTGTCCCCAGCAAAGCTTTGCACATGGTGCACGCTGTAGGTGCTTGATAAGCATATGAATGAAGGAGGGAGAGGTTGCAGGGTCCCACCGTGGCACACATTTGGACCTTGCTTCTTGGATCCTCCTGATCCCTAGACGGTGGCACTGGCACCCCCGTGTACAGACAGAACGTCAGGGCCATGGGTCTCCACGCCCGCTTGATACACCAGGAAACGGATGTCCACAGAGTGTGGGCTCAAGGCCACTCAGCCCCTGGAGCCCAGGGCCCAGGATTCCCGCTGACCCAGAATGGTGAGATGGTGGGCTGACAAGAGCCTGTCCTGCATCTCTACACTCAAACTGGGGGGGCCACCCACACTGGCTGTCACACTCAGCAAGTCACATTCTGTCCTTTATTCACACTGCCTCCGAGTCCCAGGCCATTCGAGGTCTTTCCTGCTGCCCCTCACAGGCCACATCCCCCTCCCCCCAACCCCCACTGCCCCTCAGATCCCTACCCACCGCCCACCTTGTTGGCCTATCTCACCAACAGCTCTGGCTTTGGTCACAGGTTCTCCCTCTACTCAAACTGCTGTGCCTGGACACCCCTCCCAGTGGCAGCAAAGCACACTGCACACACCACCTCCCCCCAGGCCCTGTGCAGCCCCACGCACACACCCTGGACAGACTGGGCACAGACAGAGCCTGCATGGTCAGCCCACTGGACCAGGGATGGCCCTGGATAAGCACAGCGGTGACAACCATCTCACCCCTCCCACGTTAGTCACCTGTCCAGACCACAGAGGGCCTCTGGGGGAGGGAAGGGGAAGAGGCAGAGAAGGTGGGAGAGGATGTAGAGGAACAGGATGGGGAGGTGGAGACTGGGGGAAGGGGGAAGGGAGGGAGGAGCAGGGAGAGTAGGAGAGCTTGGGAGGAGGCGGGAGAGAGGTGTTTATCAGGCAATGATGGGGAACAGGTGCAACCCCAGCTCCCTCCATTGTGGACCTGATTCTCTTCATCCACTGAAGGGTGACTGAATCTGCACCCCCCAGCACTGCCCATGCGGCAGCAGACCCCAGCTTCTCCCTCACTGAGTGGGGTCAGGGTGCTCCCTGCTGAGGGCCCTCCCAGGGGCCCAGACTGCCTCACCTGGCCCTCCAGGACAGTGGCCAACTGGGTCTCCCAGCACAGGATCTTCCAGTCTGGACTGAGTCCCCTCACTGCCCCACCACCCACACCGTGGGTGGGAAGCATCACCAGGGGCGTCACCATTAAACAAACACAGCCAGCTGGCAGTCCCCCCCCCCATCCATCCACTCTGTGCTGTTCTCTAAAGGAGGGATTTGGGGTTCTGCTGAGGGTGGGTAGGAGAATTTCCTGGAGCAGGGGCCACCCTGGGCCTTGAGGGGTGTGTAGGAGTTCTCTGGCAGAGGCAGCCCAACCCCTCTTCCAGACCTGAGTTTCTCCATCCCTCCCCTCTCCAGGAAGATTCCAGGAGAGATATTGAGGCTGGAGGCCTGCCCTGAGAGGGAGAGAAATTTTATGGTGGCACTGAAAGTGGGGCCCAGACCTTCCTGCTCCCAGAGGCCCAGGAATGGGAACCTCACCTCCGCCCCAGCAGAGGACTTTTCTGGTTAAATCCCCTCCCATCGCCTGACAAGGCTCATGATTAATACTGTTTTCCAGCTGAGGAAACAGGTTAAGTGAGTAATTCACGGAGTGACGGTCTGCCGTCTTAGGTCCTGGAGGAGAGCAACTTTCTAAAAAGGCAGGAAGCGGGAGGGGGAGAGGTGTTTGGGGAGCACATCCCAGAGGATCTGAAATGAAAGGGAACTTAAAGGACCCCCCCAACTCACCTGTCTTTGCCGCCGCCTGGACTGGACCGCCGGAGCCGACCTTCCTACCTGGAGCCCCGCCCTGGGCTGGGCTGGGGACGGCTGCCCCCTGCCGGTCACAGTGGGAACCGCGGGACAGGCCCGTGCAAAGGCCCGACGTTAGCTCTTGCTGGGCGCCCCGTCAGAGGGCTCATTTAGGAATGGGGGGTCTCAGTCTCTTCTGTATCTCTTTCGATTCCCTCCAGGTCCTCTGGGACCCCCGGGAGCCAGCCCAGAACCCTCCTCATCCATGGGCTCCCAAAGGACTGATAACAATGAGTGAAACAGGGAGGGGTTGGGAAACCAGAGCATCTCAGAAGCAGTAGCTCCTAGTATTAGCGTCTCAGTCTCTGGGGTCACTGAGGGTGGACAGGAGAGAAAGTTGGGGCCAAAGCTCTTACTCCATGGTGCCCCTGGATTGAGCGGAGAAATGATAAATGCTATGGAAAGTTTTAAGAAAAAAGCTGGGGGAAGGGGAGTGTTGCAGTATTAAATTGGGAGGGGTCAGGGTGGGCCTCACAGATACTTGAGCAAAGATTGGAAGGAGGTGAGAGAGCTGTGAAGAAACGTGGAGAGGAGAAGAGCACTGCAGGCAGAGATGACAGCCAGTGCAAAGGCCCTGAAGGTGCCCGGGATAAGGGGCCCAATGAGGTGGGGAGGGGTCGGGCAGCTGACATGCACTGAAAAATGTTTGAAGGAGGCAGAGCATCCCAATTTTGCAGTTGAGGAAATGGCAGTGCTGCAAGAGAATTGACTCACCCAGAGTCCCAGAGAATGTACGAAGGCCCAACCCCCACAACAGTCCCAGGGGCCAGCCCAGCTGACTCCCCCTCTGCTGTCATGGCAACCGCGGTGGGTGGTGAGGGCCTGTGCGCAGGGCCCCGCCATATCCCTCCACCAGAGGCTGGGAAGCCCTGGTGAGGGAACTCAGGCTGAGCGCCCCGGTATTGGGCACATACAAGGTGGGCCTGATGAGAACAGAGGTGGTGTTGGTGTGGATGGAAGCGAGGGTGATGGAGGTAGGCTACGGATACAGGTGGTGGTGGTCACGGTGGAGGTGGTAGTGGTAGATGGATACTGATGGTGGTAGAGATGAAGTCATGGCAGAAGAGGTGATGGGGAGTTCCCGTCGTGGCGCAGTGGTCAGCGAATCCAACTAGGAACCATGAGGTTTCCGGTTCGATCCCTGGCCTTGCTCAGTGGGTTAAGGATCCGGCATTGCCATGAGCTGTGGTGTAGGTCGCAGACTCGGCTCGGATCTGGCGTTGCTGTGGCTGTAGTTCAGGCCGGTGGCTACAGCTCCAATTCAACCCCTAGCCTGGGAACCTCCATATGCCATGGGAAGCGGCCCTAGAAAAGGCAAAAAGACAAAAAGACAAAAAAAAAAAAAAAAAAAAAAAAAAAAAAGAAGTGATGGAAGCGGAGGTGATGCAGGTGGAGAAGGTGATAGTGGTAGAAGTAATTCAGGCGGTGAAGGTGGTTGTAGAGGTGATGCAGGTAGAGGACGTGATGGAGGTGGAAGTGATACAGGTAGAGAAGGTGATGATGGTGGAGGCGATGGAAACGGGTCATGGAGGGCATGATGAGGTAGAAGTGACACTGACAGTGGAGGAGGAGGTGCAGGCACATCACATGGCAATCCCCAGGGGAGGTGATTGTGGAAGAGGTGGCCACAGCACTGGCATCGAGGTGTGGCATCGAGATGTGAGGCTGGTGGCTGGTGCCCTGGGCAAGTCCTTCCCTCACAGCCTTGGTTTTCACTTCTGTGAAAGGGGCCCATACCCAGGCCTCTCTTCCTCCTGGGGCTGCCTCCAGGGATTGCAGTGGCCTTTGGGGCCGGGCCGAGGAGATCCTCGGCACTGGGAAGGGAGACCGATGGGGGGAGGGTGGTGATAGAGGCGGCCCGGCCGCACCGCTGGGGGCTGTGGGGGATGGAAGCGATGACAAAAGCTGCTGGCGGTAAACAGCTCCGACTGGAGCCCAGATCGATCTGGGCTGTGAGGAGCTGTAATTAGATTGAACGCTGGGAAGGGGGGGCTAGCGGAGCCTCTTTTTGCTGCAATCGACAAAACTCGAAGTTTTTTCACGACTCTGCTGGGCCCGGCCCCTCCCCCAGCCTCGGCCTCTGGGGTCCCTGTTAGGCACTGGATTGGAGAAGGGAGAGGCAGTGGGAAAGAGGTGACCCACATCTTACCTCCCTCCCATCTGCAGTCCACCATGGCTCCTGCCAGGACTTGCTGAGCCACCTTGGGCAACTGGCTTGCCTTCTCTGAGTAAATAAGAAGGCAAATCCCTGCTTTATGGAATTATCATGAGAATTAAAATATATATATAGCACATGGAAGGCCCTGGACATGTTAAAGCTCTTGAAAGGTTTCTCCGTTAGTTCTCTGTCTGTAAATGCCTCTTGTGTATTTGTAAGTAAACTGCTAAGTGACTGCATGAGTAAATGAATGAATTGATTGCAAGATTACAGCTGGTGGGCGAGAAGGGCCTCTTTTGAAATGTAAAGGCTTGGGCTGAGTTTTTGACTCTCCCTGGCCTTGCTGCCTGAGACACAGCTTTCCCTTGAAATGATGGGGACGTGCCCTCCTCCTGTGAGCCTCTCAGGCTGGCCAAGTTCCAAGAAGATGGGCGGGTCGAGGCAGTTCCTGGTGCTTCCTTCCCGCATGTCTTCATGCAGATAAAATACGAACAAATGTTCTCTCTGCCCCAGCGTGTGTACAAAAGGCTAGCTGGTATCCTGTTCATCCCATAGGCTTTGGCCCACAGAGTACTGGGATGGCGTTTCCCTTCTTATACAGCTGTTTGCTTTTCCAGGAGTTAGTGGTTGCCAATCACAAACTTTCCCCATGTCTCCCCTTCCACTGCCCTTGGTGCTCCTGCTCTGACCTCATGGGTGCCCTCTATGTCTTGCTGCCTTTATCTTGCTACCTTCCAGGCTCTCTGCTCTTCACTGGGGGGGACCTCTCTTCCCTGTCTTCTAGATTGAATCATCTTTCCTGAATCCCATACCTTTCTTTTTCGATTTACTTCCACATTTTGATGGAACACACCCTCTAGTAGCTTTCTGAGAAAGGGTACGTGGACGTCAATGTTTGAAGACGTTGAATGTCTGACTGTGTCTTTAGTCCACCTCCATGCTTGCTGTTTGGCTGGGCACCCAATTCCAGCTGCATATAGAATTGTGCTGAATTTTTAAGACATTCTTCAAATTGCCTTCAGAATTTTGAAGGCATTCTTCCCCTGGCTCCTAGTTTTCAAGAAGCCTGAAGCCACTCTGAATCAAGTCCTCCAAATGGCACATGGCTCCTCTCTGGGAGCTTTTACATTCTTCCTCCCAGGTCCCTGACATTTCATGAGGCTGAGCCTCAAGGAGTGTTGTTTTTTTTTTTTTTCCATTCATCGAGCTGTCCATTGAACTGAACCCTTGGGTCCTCCAACCGTGGATTATTTTTCTCCTTATTTATTGGGCTCCTCTAGTTTCAGACAACCTCTTGCTCAGATAAAAAAGCTGCTCATGGGAGTTCCCATCGTGGCACAGTGGTTAACGAATCTGACTAGGAACCATGAGGTTGCGGGTTCGGTCCCTGCCCTTGCTCAGTGGGTTAAGGATCTGGCGTTGCCATGAGCTGTGGTGTAGGTTGCAGACGCGGCTCAGATCCCACGTTGCTGTGGCTCTGGCGTAGGCCGGTGGCTACAGCTCCGATTCGACCCCTAGCCTGGGAACCTCCATATGCCGAGGGAGTGGCCCAAGAAATAGCAAAAAGACAAAAAAAAAAAAAACCTGCTCAGTTCATCCTCTAACTTCGTCATCACCTTTCTCTCATTTTCCTTCTTTGCATTCACTTGTATTTTCAGGGATATTTGCCTCATGTTCCAATTCTTACATTGACTTTATTCCAGATATATATATACACATACAGACACACACACATTTTTTGGCTGCACCCACAGCATATGTAAGTTCCTAAGCCAGGGATAAAATCTGAGCTGCAGCTGTGACCTATGCCACAGTTATCGCAATGCCAGATTCTTAACCCACCACACCACAGCAGGAACTCCAGCTATTATATATTAAATTCTAGGAGATCCTGTCGTGATGCAAAGGAAACAAATCCGACTAGGAACTTGCAGTTTCCTTGAGGCTGTGAGTTCAATCCTTGGCCTTGCTTAGTGGGTTGGGGATCTGGCGTTGCAGTGAGTTGTGGTATAGGTCGCAGATGCGGCTCGAATCCCCTGTTGCTGTGGCTGTGTCATAGGCTAGCAGTTGTGGCTACAATTTGACCCTTAGCCTGGGAACCTCCATATGCTGCAGGTGTGGCCCTAAAAAAGCAAACAAACAAACAAACAAACAAAAAACAACAAAAAAACTAAGAACATTGTCTTCCCCTTTAGTTGTCCTTTTTATTGAACAGCATCTCTTTCTTGTCTCATGGATACAGTATTTTTCTCTTACCCCTCCAAGAATATGACTTATAGCTGTGCCTGATTTGTCTATTTCTTGTGAGATCATCGGCTCCCAATCCTTCTACCATTTTTCTCCCTCTTCCTCTCTTTCCTTCATTAGAGCCTTTCCTGAAATGTCCAATAACCTCCGACCGTCATTCTCATTTAATCATAAAACCTGAAACAGCCAATTAGAAGCGCAAGGTGTTCCAGGTCAGAGGGAGCCAGGGAGGGAAGTGGTGCGTCAGTTCACACGGGGGAACCTGTCGTCCCTGAGAAATGAGCCACAGTGCAGGGGACATTCATTTATTCCTGTGGATGTGTGGACATTGATCTGGCATGCTCTCTGGTTCGGAGTGTTCCAGAACCAAAAAAAAAAAAAGTCAGCTTGGTGTGTGGTCCCAGCAGGCCATCAGGGCTAGCAGCGGGATCTGCTAGTACAGCCTGTGCCAGCTGCCACTTCTGAGGGTGACGGAGTCACTGGGGACAGTGGTTCTCACAGAGACAAGGAGGGGGGCAGGTCTCCACAACCCTCCGCCTCTGACTAGTACGTAGACGAGAAATTGAGACTCTGATAGAGTTTCTGGTGACGCTTATCTTTTCCACTCATTGGCCCCCACAGCATCAAGAGGAAGGGCCCACTCTGGCGCTGGGGCAGGGAGGAGCAGGGCCACAGGCTCCAGCCTGGCTCCACCATCCTGAGATGCTGCCCTTTGCCTTTTGCAAGCATCCACTGCCCACAGGCGGCCTCCTTCAGCCTGTTCTGTGCTCCATGCTAGGTGGCCCTGGGAGAGGGACAGGTGGACTCCCATTCTCCTTAGGTCCTCCCAACTCCAGAGGGTCCCTTGAGGACCTGAGGGGAGCCAAGACTAGATCTCAGCCTGCTGCTTTTTTAGGGGGCAGAGGCCAAGGTGGGGCTCAGATATCAGAATCAGGCAGTGGATGCAACTATTAGCCTGATACAGGGTCTCTAAACTGGTCTGGCCTCAGAGGACAACCCAGGGAAGGAGGCCTGGACTGTCACCCCACTTCTGAGAAACAGTCATTCCAGGGGAAGTTTACTGGAGTTTGCAACACCCACCAAGGACCTATTAATTAACTGTTTCTTTCACCCAAGTCTACACTGAGCCAAATAACTCACATGTAGAGTTTCAACGTCATTTCCCCCTCCCTCCAGGGAGAAGGGAGGGTGGGCAGAAAGCCACCAACACTGGCAGTTGTACTATCTGGGTTCAGGATTCTTGTGGGGGGGCGTTTGGGGATATGAAGCTGGGAGGGGGCTAGCATGCAGAAGCGGGTGGGAGGGATGGTGATCTGTGTCTGTGAAGGCTGCTCACATTGTGTCCCTTCTTTGTTCCTCCCCCCCAATCTTCCTCCTTTGTCTCCCCACCCACGACTGTCGGCCCTCTTCTCCTTCCATAACTGGCTGCCTCTCCCACCGTCTTGCTGCCTCACGGTCTCTGTGCCCTCCCTCCTCCCGTCTTCTCTTCTTCCATCACTCGCGTGCGTTTCCTCGCATGCCTGGCTTTCCTGGTGTCTCTGTCTCTCTACTCTGGGCTGTGTGGTCTGTCTTCCTTCGTCCGGCCGCGCGGGGGCGCTCGACCTGCTCGCCCGCCTGCCCCGGGCGCTGCTCGCCCACAGCCTGCAAGCGGAAGGAGCAGGAGCAGCAGAAGGAGCGCGCGCTGCAGCCCAAGAAGCAGCGCCTGGTGTTCACCGACCTGCAGCGGCGCACGCTGATCGCCATCTTCAAGGAGAACAAGCGGCCGTCGAAGGAAATGCAGGTCACCATCTCGCAGCAGCTCGGCCTGGAGCTCAACACCGTCAGCAATTTCTTCATGAACGCACGGCGCCGCTGCATGAACCGCTGGGCCGAGGAGCCCGGCGCGGCCCCCGGGGGCCCCGCGGGCGCCTCTGCCACCTTCTCCAAGGCCTGAGGCGCCCGGGTCCCGCGCCCTCGCAGCCTCGACGGCCTGGGCGCTCCCTCCCACGTCCCCCAACCTCCACCCTGCCAGCCCGGAGACCCGCCCCAGGGGGGGCCTGGAGGGGGTGCCTCCGGGCCCCCGCACCCAGGGAAGGGACGCAGCACACCCCCCCCAGCCCAAGTGCACAAAAGGGACCCCCTCCTCCCTCCATCCCCATCCCCTTCAGGCCAAAGGAAGCCCTCCACCCCCCAGAGGGGAGGGGGTGACAGAAAGGGGCTCCCCTGGCTCCCTTTCAATTCAGGACCCCAGAGGGCCTCGAGGAAAACCAGGGCTCACGTGTCGTCCCGAAAGCGGGTCAAGAAGCACATACTAGAAACAAACCGGGTATTTAAAAAAGGAATTTAAAGAATAACCCCTCCTTCGCCAGCCCCCGCCCCCACGGAGGGAGGCAGGGCGCCTTCCTCTCCAGCCGTCCCCCACGGACGCTTCCCCGGGAATTCTTCCCTCTCAAAGTCGCCAAAGCCCACGTCGAGCCGGATCCTCACAGTGCCCCAACCCCACCAAGACCAACCCTGATCCGCCGGCAGAACTGCCCCCACAGCCAAGAACCCAGCCGCCCTTCCCGGCGGCCAGGATTCTTTGTGCCAAGAATTGCCTGCCTTAACGTCTGGGGAGGGGCCTGTAGAGGCGACCGCCCAGCACCCATAGGCGAGCACCCTTCCCTACCTGTCCCAGACCGGAGGAGACGGCAGCTCAAACAAGCGGGTAATTCCAGACGTCTCCTTCCCCGCACCCCACTGCCCGTTCACTTTACCGCTAGGCACCTTGATGAATGATGCGCAGGGAGAGACAAGACCCCAGGAAACAGAAGAAAACACCCAGATTCCACGGAGAAACGGGCCCGGAGAAAGTAGGAGCGCACATGCGCCCCTGCGCGCTGGGGTCGCGGCGTCACTCTCTGCTCGGGACCCTCCGGAACGCCCTCCACCTGCCCGCGCTCGGGAGTGCTGCGCGCGCGTGGACCTGAGCCGCCGCGCTCTCCAAAGAGAAGGAAGGCGATGAACAAGGTGGAATCTGCTTGCTCCGATTTTTGCCAAAAAAAGGAAAAATAAAAAGACAAAGGGGAAGGAAAGGTCAGAAAAGATGAGCACGTCCCCCTCCCCCCACCTCCCCTGCTGCCTCCAGGTGACCTCGGGATTGGCAGGCAGGTGGATCCCAAAAGCCCATCCCCCCCGTCTGGGCTCCTAAGCTGGAGGTTAGAAGGAACCTCTCCCTACAAACCTGCCCCCACCGCTGCCTCCTAGGGAGGTGGCCGCCCCCCCCCCTTGAGAATGCAAGAGACATTTCTAGTGGAATGCCCCTCCCCCTCCCCAGGTAAAGGCTACCTCACTCAAATGTTCATGTCTGTGATTGGAAAAATCACGCCTGATACCAAAGATTTCCCCCAAGGACTTGTGCTGGATGCTAGGATTCCCTCGCCTGGGAACCACGTGGGAGTGAGGGTCTGCTTTGGGCCCTGCCCTCCCGGGTGCCAACCGCCCCCTACCAGAGAGAGCAGAGCGAGAGAGAGCGCGAGAGCGAGAGAGAAAGAGAGAGTGGGAGAGAGAGAGCGCGCGAGAAGAGAGGGAAGGAGAGAGTGGCGAGGTCGATGAGTGCCTTTTTCTTGAACCAAAGACGTGTGTGAGATGCTCTCTTGTCCTTATCGACTCGCTACTCTCCCCGCTTTTCAAGCAGCTGGATCTGAGTGATGCTTCTAGAACCTTTGTGTGTTGGGGCAGAATCCCCTTTCCCGTCCGGCAGCCCCTCCCCGCAGACACACGCACGCACGCACGCACACACCTCTGTTCTTCCCGCTGGGAGCTGGGGTCTGGGCGGCCGTGGCCCCGCCCCCAGGAACACCGGAGCATCTGCTTGCCGGGCACCCGGCTTCTCTGCTGGTTAAGGCACTTGCCCATCTACGCATTCAAGGCCCAAGACTCAAAGGCCAGGGCCTCGGTCTGTCCCGGGGTGGACCGTGAGGCACTGACTCGGGACGCCTCTGGTTGTAGAACGTTCTCTTACGGTGAACTGTGGTCAGATCCGGCAAGCCCCATGGACGCCTGATTCCTAAGTCCCCTTCAAACACTTTGCTATGACACGTGCGCACACACACCATCTCCCTCTTTCCTCCCCCTCCCCCTGCTTTGGCAGCTCCCCACCCTCCCCCTCCGCTCCAGACGACCCTCTCCCCTCACCCCAACACCCAGCTGGTTGTTGCATACCAAAGACCGTTCTCCACACAGGGAATGACACCTCCAGCACAGCTCCTTTGAGCCTTTGACAATTTTCTCTGAAATACCTCAAGATATTTAATGTATAGTTTATGTGATTAAAAAAAAATCCTTAGCTAGTTTTTGGAATACGTGACTTGAAGCTTTATACCGTTAAATTATAATTTTGCAGATGATGGTATGTCATTTCTTTGGTGATTTCCGTGGGAGACACATTGAATGTCGAGGCAGGAAGCTGGGTGGTCGGAGGCAAAAGGCCAAGGGAGCGAGAGCGAGAGAGACTGGGAGAGCGCGAGGAAGGACCAGGCGTTTACAGATTTCTTATTTCAATGAGTCCTTTAGGAAAGAGAGGAGCGAGAGAGAGGTACACCTGTTCTCTGGCGTGTTCTGTTTCTCGTTTTTTGGAGTCATGTCTTATGAGAGTATTTATTATTCTATGTGTTCTGTGTTCAAATGTAATTTAAGAAAAAAAAAAGGAAGAAAAATGAAAAAAAGACGCAATGGAATTTGATTTGATGCATGACTAATGTACTTTTTCTTGAAGATAATGTACTAAGTGGAAGGGTGGGGGGTTGGGGCGGGGCTGCGGGGCCCCAGGATTTGATATGTTGCATCTTGTGTTTCATGCGGTGCAGTTCCGTGCTCCTTGGCGCTGCTCTGTATTCATTCCCCCCTTTCCAGAGATCTGTGTCCAGCCGGCTGTTGGTGTGAGGGCCTCGGGTGGAGAGAAGAGAGCAGGCAGGCAGTGGGCCCTGAGCACTCACTCCCACGTCCCCACCTCCTGGCTCCCCCGTGCCTCCTGCCTGCACCCAGGGACGGGCGGCGGTGGGGGGGGGGCAGTGCCCCGGCTCTCCTGGTCCTGGTCCTTGGGCACCAGTGGGCATCACTGCTACCTTGGACGCCCCCATCCGGTTTCACGTTAGCATGAATTCCCAAGTGTCTTGTTCAGAGGAGAGAGACAATCAGCCAACTGGAGTTTGGTCGCCCAGAGTGGTGGGGGTTGGGGTGTACCCCAACTTCCCCATATCCCAAGGGCCCTCCTGAGACAGCCTCCCAGGCAGGCACCTGCCAGGGTCCCACCAAGTCAGCCCAGCCTCCCCGGGGTGCGTGCCTGTGGGGTCCTTCCTCTAGGCTCATGCTGGGACTCTAGAGAACAAAGGGGCCCCAGAAATCATGAAAGGGGGCTCTGGAACAGTCTCCCAGCCTGCGACCCCACTTCTGCCATGAGGCGCCCCCTCCCACCAGGGGAGAGCCCACTTTCCAGAAGAGGCCCCAGGGAGAGGGGTTGGGGGAACCACAGGGGGTCCCTCACTCTCTGAAAGACAGAAGGTCCCTTGTGGAGGGCAGGGGGCACAGGTTCTACCCACCTGAAGTGGGGTTGGGGGCAGGGCGTGTTCCCGGATCCCTGCACTGGCTGGAAATTAGGCCACTTCACATTCTCAGCCCAAAGAAGTTTCCTCCACACCAGCCAATCAGTCAGCTCCCTGGGCTCCTCCTGTGGCCCCAGCAGGACCCCCAAGGGCTGGTCTTCTGGGGGGGGAGGTTCTCTCAGTCAGGGGTGAGAGAGAGGCCATGTAGCCCTGAGTTGCAGTCAGGACTGGATGCTAGGGCTGCTAGGGCTGCCTTCAGCGGGGACACTGTTTGGTCATCCAAAGTCCTCCCCCCCCACCCCCCCCACCCCCGAGCTAGAGGGCACCGAAGCCCTTCCCACCCTACCCTCAGGCTACAGGCTTAAAAGTTTAAAAAAAAAAAAATTCATCATTGTTAACCATTGCTGTGCTGGATTTGTTGTTTTGTTTTTCTCCAATAAATTATTTTCTAGTCACTCACCTGGGCTTGTGCATTGGCTGATGGAAGGAGCAGAGTCGGGGGTGGGGGGGAGCTGGTGTAGGAGGGGGAGGCATGGGGTTTGCCCCCCACAAAGGGAACCTGGGAAAGAGGAAATGGACCTCTCCCTGCCCACCCCTCTCTGAACCCCCACCCCCATAGGGCGCCCCCCTCCATAAGGTCTTTGAGCCAACCTAGCCCCAGATTTTGAGGGCTCTGCTTCTGAGGCATTACAGCCCTTTGCTTTCTGCAGCCTAAAGTGCAAGGTGGTTTATCTGGGGGGAAGAAACCAGGACAGTCGGGTGGAGGGAGAGGCTGGGCGGTGCCAGGACTGGGGCTCATAAATGGCCCTGGGACTGGCCAGCAGGCAGCAGTTGGGAAGCCAGGGCTGGAATGCAGAGTCTGATCAGCACCTTTCTCCTTTTGGAGAGCAATAACGTTTTATCCACACTACCCCCCTGGAGTTCCCACCGTGGCACAACGGATTAAGAATCTCATCTGAGTAGCAGCTCAGATCTCTGCAGAGGTGCAGGTTCCACCTCTCGCCGGGCACAGTGGCTTAAAGGATCCAGTGGTGCTTCAGTTGCGGCATAGGTCGCAGCTATGGTTCAGATTCAGTCCTTAGCCTGGGAATTTCCACTTGCCACAGATGAGGCCATAAAATTAACAAACACGTTATCTACCCCTGGGTGAAGAAAAAACCCCAAACCTTGGCCCCCACCCCGGCTTTCCCTGAAGATCCCCCATTGGGCCACTAGAGGTCAGTGTTTTGATTTTTGAAACCAGGAGACTATTCCCTGGGGCATCACAAAAAAGAAATTTAGGGAGTTCCCGTTGTGGCGCAGTGGTTATCGAATCTGACTAGGAACCATGAGGTTGTAGGTTCGGTCCCTGCCCTTGCTCAGTGGGTTAATGATCCGGCGTTGCCGTGAGCTGTGGTGTAGGTTGCAGACGCAGCTCGGATCCAGGGTTGCTGTGGCTCTGGCGTAGGCTGGTGGCTACAGCTCCGATTCAACCCCTAGCCTGGAACCTCCATATGCTGCAGGAGCGGCCCAAGAAATAGCAAAAAATTTAAAAAAAAAAAGAAATTTAGGAAGAGGGAGCCTCAAGAAGCCCAGGTTTATTAGACAGAGAAGAGCATGTAGAGCCCTCGTTCTTGGGGAAGACCTCTTCCTTGCTGAGTGACACTAAGCCCAGGCAGTCACTGCTTCTGCTCGGGTGAGGGTGGCTGCCCTGACACATCAGGAGGAACTTGGCCCCCACTGGACCCTGGCAGCCACTCCACGGGTGATGGCTGCCTCTCTGCAGGTGAGGGCTCTACCTCCATCGGCTGCTGGCTCGTGGATGATTCTCTTGCACTTGGTGGTAGAGTTTCCACTGGAGCAGCAATGGTTGAGTTGGAACCTGGCACGGTCCCCTCCTTGGAGGGCCCGAGCTCCTTCTGCCAGATGTATGGCCAGTTCTTCCAGGACAGTTTTGGGATCTTCCAGAGGGATGGAATCTCCTGCAGTGGTGCTGCCTGGATCTTCAAAGACAGCTGGCTCGAAGGCAGTGACTGGCTTTCATAAAATGTCACCTGGCTCTCCTTAGATGACAGTGACCTCTCCTTGGTTGGTGGCAGACCCTCAGGCAACTTCTCCTGCAAAGACCCAGACTGTTGGTTCAAGGAGAGGGCTGAGCTTTTGGTGGGAGGGTTCTGGTTTTCCTGATAAGGAGCCGACTGCCCATCCACAGTCAAGAATGAGCTCGCCTGGGAGGCAGGCTGCATCTCCTCGGAGGACACCTTCCCCCGGTACTGGTGCCGCTTCCTTCCCAGGAACGACATCTTCCTGGAGGACCAGAGGGATTCCTTAATGTTGGAGGACAGCTCATCAGGTGGGGTTGTGTGATCAGAGAGCATGTCACTGTTGACCCCTGGTGACCTCCGCAGAATTGTGCCCTGTGTGATGAGGTCCGCATAGCCCTCCCGGTGGGAGAAGGCATAGCTGGAACGCCGGGTCCTTGACTCCCGGTGTAAGTAGGGCATGGGCTCCACCACAAAGACCTCTTCACTTGGCGTCTTCCCCTCCTCCTCTTCCTTCTCCTACAGAGCAAAGAGGGGATCAGAAGCCATCTGGCTCCCAAGCCGTGTCAATTGTTTCCTGATCACCTCTTCTCCAAGGGGGACCATTCAGAGTCCTTGGCCACCATCGATTGGCCAGGGTCTTTCTTACTCAATTGCCCCAAATAGAGTCCTCCCTCGGACCTGACTTTGGACCAGCCAACCAGAGTCCTTCCCTGGAACTTAACTCTGGGTCAGACCCCCTAGGCACGTTGGGCACCCTCTGCCGGCAAAGCCAGAAGAGGTTAGCCTGGGGCAGCCAGGTATCAAGCCTATGTGGCTGAAGGTGGCAGGTTTGTGGCCCTGTCTTAGTCCACCATTCCAGTCAACTCTGGAGCCCATTCCAGCTGCAATCCATCCATCTAGGTTTTGGTTGCATGAGCCAGTAAGTCTCCGCCCCCAACTTTTTTCATTGTGGTAAAATATGCATAACATAAAATGTACCATTTTAACCATTTTTTAATAGTTTTTTTTTGGTCTTTTTGTCATTTTAGGGCCGCACCTGTGGTGTATGGAAGTTCTCAGGCTAGGGGTCTAAGTGGAACTGTAGCCGCTGGCCACAGCCACAGCAACACCAGATCCAAGCTACATCTTCAACCTACACCACAGCTCATGGTAACTCCGGATCCTTAACCCACTGAGTGAGGCCAGGGATCGAACCAGAAACCTCATGATCCCTAGTCAGATTCGTTTCTGATGTGCCATGACAGGAACTCCTCCTTTCTTCTAAAGACTAATATTCCACTGTATGTATATATCATATTGTTTACCCGTCATCAACTGATGAACATTCGGGCTACTTCGAAGTTTCCCCTTTTGCCTACACCATTTCCAAGTCATTTCTGTCACCTCAACCCTCAAGCCCTAGTTACTTCATGCCGAGAGACCAGGTCACGTCAGCAATGGCCTTTTTCGTGCTCCCACTGCTTCCACCCCCAGAAAGTGCAGCTTCCCCTTAGGGACCCTGAGGCCTGTCATTGAGCCCCCCTGGGGGTACTGGGTGTGTGTTTGGGTCTCTATCCCCTGAACCCCCAACCCTGTGTCTCCTTGGAGTCCCTGCTCCCAGCAGAGGCTCTGGCTGCCAGGGTTCCCCCTCCCCACCCCCCGCCCTGCACCTTGAGTGGTGGCCTCTTGAGGGCTTGGTAAATGACACGGAAGGCCAGCACAGGCAGGGTGTTCAATGACACATTCAGCAGGATCACCAGCAGGATGGGGGGTTGGGACAGCACATTGAGGTCAGCGTCTAGAGACAAGGAAGGGTCACAGCTGGCCTGGGGTAGAGCCTTCCCAGAGCCTGCCTGGTGCCCCACCCCCACCCCATCTGCTTCCCCTCCTCCCCACCCTCTCCGCTTCCCCTCCCTTCACTCTTGTGCAAATTCTCAAAAGAGGTTGACACTCCCTGCACACACACAACTCCCCCCACCTGCATGGCCAAGGAGAGCGAGGTTCAGAGAGGGGCAGAGAGGGTGTTCCAACCGGGTCCCCCCACCCTAGTGGCCCAACCCTACCAGGGGCTCACACAGAAATGGGAAGGTCTTGGGGGAGATTTTGAAGAGCCAGATGCTCTGGGTGAGGCAGGTCATGACCACATAGAAGCAGAGGCTGAAGAAAATGGCCAGTATGGACAGGACCGTCCAGTACTTGATGATGAGGATGACCTGAAAAGGGAGAGGGAATTAAGGAAGGTGGGCTGAAGCCCGGGATGGAGCTCCATGGGGAGGGTAGGAGCCCGGCACTGGGAATCTGTGAAGGGACGAGTCACTGAGCAGGGAGACCTCAGTGTTCCTCTGAGGCCCCTGGGGGTGGGCAGAAGGGCAGCCACGCCTACCTCCATGGTAATGGACAGCAGGCCTGACAAGGCCACCACCACCGCGAAAGACTGGTAGTCACTGAAGCTGACAGGCCCGGCTGAGTCATGGCTGATCCACAGAGTCATGAAGAAGTTGACTAGGGAGGTGGCCATGCCATGGCCAATGGCTTGGAGGAAGACCCAGTAGTTGAAGAGCTCATCCTTCTGGCCTACAATGTACAGCTCAGGCAGCTCCAGGCTCTGCTCAGCACTCACATCCTGGCAGGTTGTGGGGTGGAGAGGCTGGCTCTTGGGACCAGTGGGGACATCCTCTACCCTACCCTAATCCCCCAGAAGAAGGTGGGGCAGAGACAGGAGCATCTACAGGGAGGGAGGAGCTGCTCACCTGCTCGAAGAGCCCAATGTAGAGAACCGGGAGGGTGGTGTACAGCAGGTTGAAGAGGGCCAGGAACCAGCCTTCATACAGAGGCTGGGGGTAGGGGGTGTGGAGATGGGGAGAGGAGAGGGAGAACGCAGTGAACCTTCAGAGCTAACTGGCCAGAAACAAAATCAAATCTGTACCCAAGGAGTCCCACCCAAGCTAGGTCGGCACCTGGAGTGGATTCCAGGTGAGTTAGAAAGTCAAGTTGCAGCCAAGGCTGGGATAAAGATCAGGGCTGAATTAAGTGATCAGGACTGGAAGATAAAATGCAAAGAGAAAAGGCATGGTCTAATTCTCTTTTTGTGTGTGTGTGTGTGGGGGGGGCATTGGTGCACCCACACCATGCAGATTTCCCGGGGCAGGGATGGAGCCTGTGCCACAGCTGCAACCTGAGCCACAGCAGTGACAATACCAGATCCTTAACACACTGAGACACCAGGAATTCCTTCTAATTCTTTTACAGCAGCATCTTTGAGTCTGTTTTAAGTGGGTGATCTCAATAAATAGTTACAGGAGGGCAAATGACTACAGAGTGTGTTTTTAGAGAATTTTCAATTTAGGAAATTACTGATGAAGAAGAGTTGGACAGGATCTCCCAGACAAACAGTACAACTCCCTTCCCAATGCGTGAATCCAGACCACTTAAAAGAATATCAGTTTCAGTTCCAAAAACCACTTTCTGTGCATTCTGGGATTGAGCAAATAAGAGTCAAAGTTTCTACCAGAATCAAGTTTCTCACTGTTGGAGATAAGAGTCACAAATGAGGACATGGAAAAGGCTAAGCTGAGACTTGTTCTGTGGGTCTGGAATCAGAGTTATCAGTGTGAACTCAGACACACAAAGATAGGTAGGTGGCTGTGTATAGATATAGATGTGTGTCTAAACATGGGTTAATGTGTGTGCATTTCCTAGCTCTGTCTGCTAAGAGGGTAATGGCATCCCAGTAGCAATAAGCACCCCCACACTTTGAGCTTGGTGTCTAATTACCATTCTCTAGTGAAGATAAATGGGGCTCCTTATGGGAATGGCTCATTCCAGGCTTGGGGCAGGGAAAGGACAAAATGGGCCTGGAAGCTTAAGTAGCACCAGGAATTGAGGATGTGCTCAGAGAAGAGCAGGCACATGTCAAAGGGGCAAATCAGGGACAATCTGAGCAATAAAACATAGAATAAAATAAATATCCATGAGCCCATAGCAATCAGAATCGATAAGTGAATGAATAAGTTGGGGAGAAGGAGCAGTTCTTCCTATAGAAGAATACTAACTAACAAATGTAGAAAGACTGGACACCATCCCCTCTAAGATCAGGAACAAGACAAGGATGCCTGCTTTCACCGTGGCTATGCAGCACAATGGAAGTCCTAGCCAGAGCAATTAGGCAAGAAAAAGAAAGAAAAAGCATCCAAGTTGGACAGGAAGAGGTAAAACTATCTCCATTTGCAGAATCCCATATGCAGAAAATCCCAAAGGATTCACAGGAAAGCTACTAGTGCCAATAAACAAATCCAGCAAGGCTGAAGGGCACAGATAAACACACACACAAAATTGTGTTTCTACCAGCAATAAACAAGCTCAAAAGGGAATTAAGAAAACAATTGCATTTATAGTAGCCTCTTTTTTTTTTTTTTTTTTTTTTCTTTTTTGGCCACCCCATGGCATATGGAGTTCCTGGTTCAGGGGTTAGACCCAAGCCACAGTTGTAACCTAAGCCGCAGCTGTGGTACTGCCGGATCCTTAACCTCCAGCTGGAGATCAAACCTGCATCTCAGTGCTCCCAAGAGGCCACCAATCCCATGGTGCCACAGTGGGAATGCCTATAGTAGCATTTTAAAGCATAAAATATCTAGAAATAAAAAGTAAAACAGAGCAGTTCCCATGTGACTCAGTGGTTAAGGATCCGGCATTGTCACTGTAGCAGCTTGGGTAGCTGCTGTGGCAAGGGTTTGATCTTTTTTTTTTTTTTTTTTTTTTGTCTTTTTGCCATTTCTAGGGCCGCTTCTGCAGCATATGGAGGTTCCCAGGCTAGGGGTCTAATCGGAGCCGTTGCCGCTGGCCTACACCAGAGCCACAGCAACGCGGGATCTGAGCCGCGTCTGCAACCTACACCACAGTTCATGGCAACACCGGATCCTTAACCCACTGAACAAGGCCAGGGATGGAACCCTCAACCTCATGGTTCCTAGTCGGATTTTTTAACCACTGAGCCATGACAGGAACTCCAAGAGTTTGATATTGACCCAGGAACTTCTGCATGCTGTGGGTGCAGCAAAAAAAAAAGTAAAACAAATACATGTTTGGGAAGGGTGCTGCCATAAAGCTTCCTCTCCAATACCTGGGTATTAGTGACAAGGAATTCCCTCCCTCTTGTGGCAGTCTATTCTCAGACAATTGCCTTATATACAGACGCCACTGCCCAAGGAGTCCCCTAATATTCTGCAGAGCACATGTAGTAATCACCATGATATTGTCCAGAGTGTTGAAGCCAGGGGCCCACATTCTTATTCTCTGGGGTTCAAGCTCTCATTCTCCCTGCTTAAAGGATGTCCATTTGGAGCACCTGTCTGGCCATTGCCTCAAAGTTCAAATTTGCCAAATTTCCCTGAAAATGCTCAGCACAGAGCTGGCCATGAAACATTGCCTCCCTTTACCTGGAATCTATACCTCTATGAATGCAGCCAAATAAAAGACTTTGTTGCTCTGTGACTTCAGGCAAGCTGTGCCCCGTGTGGGACCAGAGTGGAAGCCTGCCTGCTGCCCCCAGAACAGCCCCAGAGGGAACCCCCTTCCAGCACACCTGGGCAGTGAAGCCACTGTAGAAGGAGAACCAGATCTGGACCATCATGCTGGCCAGTGTCTTGTAGATGAAGTAGCGCAGGAACTTGCAGACCCGCATGTAGGACCAACGTCCGTGCACCAGGAGCAGCCGCTGCAGGAAGTGGAACTGGGCCAGCACGTAGTCGCTGTTCTGCACCGCCTGCATGCCCTCCTGACCCGCCAGCCCCACGCCAATGTCCGCAGCTGCGGGGGTATATGCAGCCGGTCAGAGCTAGGCCCCCCCAGTGCACTGCCCATCACCCACCTGCTGGTGGCCCACAGGCCTCCCCCACCCCCGGCCCCGGCCCTGCTCCCCATCACCCACTCTTGATCATGTTGATGTCGTTGGCACCATCCCCAATGGCCAGGGTCACCACGTTCTGGTATTTCTTGACAAGCGCCACAATCAAGGCCTTCTGCTTGGGCGTCACGCGGCAGCAGATGACCGCTTGGCACTGGGAGGCCAGTTCCACAAAGGCCCGCTCTCGCCGCTCCTCGGCACTCTCGCTGGTGGTGGAGTCCTTGTCTTGTGATGCCAACCCCGAGTTCCTCAGCTGGATCCCAAGAGTCCGCCACATCAGGGACAGGCGCCTGGCCTGCAGAAGCTTCTCCTCGCCAGGCTCCTGCCACTCTTCTGTGTCCAAGGTTGCCTTCTGGACTAGGGCCCGGGGCTCCTTGCGCAGGGACAGCAGCAACTGGTCCTGGTCCGTGGGGGTTGGAGGGACATCACCTGCTGCACCCCTTCCCTCCAGGACACCCCTGACGGGCCCTCCTCCCAGGCTGGGCCTGACCACATCCCCACTTGCTCCAACACCACTGAGAACCATCTCGCGGTGAGGCACTTAAGGCCCTTTGCCTCTGCTTGTCCAACACGGCATCTGGGAGCCTTTTGGTGGGGGGCCCCCCCAGCCCTGGCCCACGGCTCCTCCCACCCATTCCCATGTCCCAGGGCCCTGCCATCCGCCCTGAGCTGACACTGACCAGGAACTCCCCATTAATGACCAAGGCGATCTTGACCTGCGTTGGGAGCTGGTTCTTCCGGCGACCCTTCTTGCCACCCTGCAGGTTGTTGTTGTTCTCCCAGTAGGACTCCAGGATCCGCCTGCGGGGGCCCAGCGGGGGCTCAGCCCTGCCAGCCATACAGGCCCCCTGGCACCCAAACCCCGTGCTGCCTGGGTCTCCCCAGTGCTGCTTGGGAGCCTGGCCAGGCAGAGGCTGAGGGCACTCTCTGCAGACCCTAGGGCCACACCTGGGCTGAGGATGCCCTGCCACCACCCTCAATCCCCCAACACGGGTTCATCCGCCAGACCCCCATATCTTACAGTATCTCCTTCTCTTCCAAAATGACCATGTTCTCTGAGAGCAACTGGCAGGCAAAGCCGATGTTCACAGCTGTCTCTGCAAACCAGTCAGGCTTAGCCCCCAACAGCCTGTTGCCTGAGGGCCTCACCCACCCTGCCCATCACAGCAGCCCACCCCTTCTGCCCCTGCCACTATGATTAGTTCAGAGTAGGCATGTGCTCAGGTCAGCCAATGAGAGCCAGCCCTGAGACTGTGGTTGCAGCTCTGAGCATAAATGGGTTCCACTGGCCTGGCTGGGCTGCAGACAGGAGGTGAGACTGGGGCCAGGGCCAAGGGATCATAAGGCACATCATACCTAGGGCCCCAGGGAAGTTTTAGAAGCCTACAAGAATGACTTAATTTCTTAACAAAAAAAAAAAAAAAAAAAAAAAAAAGAACATAAAAATCCATCCTGGATATTTCTCTTTATGCCAGCACAGCTGTCAAACATCATTTGAAATATTTTGGGAATTCCTGTCGTGGCTCAGTGGTTAACGAATCTGGCTAAGAACTATGAGGTTGTGGGTTCGATCCCTGGCCTTGCTCAGTAGGTTAAGGATCTGGCATTGCCGTGAGCTGTGGTGTAGGTTGCAGATGCAGCTCAGATCCCGCATTGCTGTGGCTCTGGCGTAGGCTTGGCAACTACAGCTCCGATTAGACCCCTAGCCTGGGAACTTCCATGTGCCATGGGTGTGGCCCTAGAAAAGACAAAAAAAAAAAAAAAAAAAAAAAAAAAGACAAAATATTTTGTGTGTATGTGCCTCCCACCTACAGAAGTACTAAAGCAGCCCAGCTGGCGCCCATGCCCAGGGGGGTGTCCCAGAGAGGCCTCAGGGGGTGAGAGAGTCAGGGCTCCAGGGCCTGAGACCTGAAGTTCCAGGCCAACTTGGCCACTAGGTAGGTGGGCCCCTGAAGCAGTTGCCCATGCTCTCAGAGCCCTGCTGGTCCATCTATCATGCAAAGGTGATGAGGGCCCCACCTCATGGTGCTGCCAGGGAGCCAAACACTCAGGAGGTGCTCAGCATAGCACTGGACACCCAAGGCTGGTGCCCAGGGACCCCGGCCTTTTCCATTGCTCCCAATCCTCCCTTCCCAAGGACGAGGTGGATGGCAGGGCTGAACGCAGACCAGGTGTACGGGTCCCACCCACCTCCCTTCTCTCCATGCTGGAGCGGCCACCCTGGGACCCACCTTGCTTGTCCCCAGTGAGCACCCACACTTTGATGTTCCCCTGCTTGAGACATTTGATGGTTTCAGGGACACCGTCCTGGAGCCTGTCCTCAATGGCTGTGGCTCCCAGCAGCTGGAGGGTGACGGATGGTGACAGACTGAGCAGGGACATGGCTCGCTGGCAGGGCTGAGGGTATGGAGTGGCAGGTGCGGGCACCCCCCCCCCAGCTCCACCCACCTGGAGGTTCTGTTCCATCTCCTCATACACCTGGTGCAGGGCGTGGGCCCGATTCTGAAGCAGGATGCTGGCCTCCTGGTGCCGCTGGCGCCACTCTTCGTATGTGTCCTCGTCCACCTCCTTGTAGGCCAGGCACAGTGTCCGCAGGGTCTGCTCTGCAAAGGACTGGGGACCAGGCAGGTACCCCTTTGTCACCACCTGCCTCCCAAGGCGCCCCTTGGCCCTTCTCCCTCTTCCTAGGCTCATCCAATATGCCCCCATCCATAGTCTGTCCTCCCCAGAGGGGGCTGGGCTCACGGGCCATTGCTCCACACTGGCTTGGGCTTAGGCCCCCAGATGCCTGGCTTGGTTTTGCCTCCAGGCCTTGCACCTGCTGTTCCCCCTGCCAGGAACATTCCCGCCCCGAACCAACCCCCTATGATTTTCAATGGAAAAAATTCTTTTTTTTTTTTTTTTTTTTTGTATGCCCACAACATATGGAAGTTCCTGGGCCAGGGACTGAACCCAAGCCACAGCAGTGACCATGCCAGGTCCTCAACCCACTGAGCCACCAGGGAATTGCACTGTGGCAAATTCTAACTATTCCTCAAGGCCTTCAGTGAAGCCCTGGCAGACCACTCCCAGGCAGGGCTCCCCGAGCCTTGGACCCCTCTCTCTGTCTCCTTTTTCAAGGGGCTGAGGCCTCTGGAAAGGGGGAAACGGGAAAGGTCCTGTGGGGCTTTGTCTGTGGCTCCAAAGGAGACCCAGAGCTCTCTCACCCCAGGGCTGCCCTGGGGGCCTTCCTTCCCTCCTATGGCCCAACTCAACTGTGCCCCAGGCTTTTTGCCACAACAAGGGGGTGGGGTGCAGGTGTCGTTTGAGATCCAGACTGGAGGTCTGCTTGAGGGCTGAGCTGGGACGTGACAGCAGCTCCCTGGGCATCAGGAGCTCCAGGCAGACCTTTGTTCCTCTCATGCAGGGTCACCCGTCTGCTCACCGTGCCATCTCGTGCCACTCCGGGGCTCTGGGTCTCCTGAGTTCTGGGTCAGAAACCAGGCACCTGCCCCACTCCTCCTGTCCCCCCCCGGGGGTCCCAGAGGGTCAAGGCTGGGCCAGCACCATAGGATAGTCCCAGGTTAGAATCGGTATAGGAACAGCTCCCTGAAGGTGGGGAACCTATGGCTGAACCTTGAGAACCAAAGGATCCTGAGCAAAGAGTGGAGGAAGGCATCAGGCAGAGGGGTTTGCATGTGCAATGGTCCTGAGGCAACAGCAGAGCATGGAGGAGACTGCAAGCCAGAAATTGGGGTTCTGGAGGACCCCTGGGAGGAAGGAGAGACCAGGCTAGAGAGGACAGCAGGAGACAGAAAGACAGCCTGAAAAGCTGGGACTAGGGGTTTGGGTTTCACCCGCAGAGAGGAAAGATTTGGGCTAGAAAGGCCTGAGTGTGTCTTAGAACCTAGGCCTGGCTGGGAGATGGGGGCAGCATCCAGGGCAAAAGCCCAGCCATAGGGGCTCCTGTGACTCAGAAAAAGACGTCCCTTCTGGGAAGGCGCAGCTTGGAATTTGCCTCCTTCTCAGCCCAGTGTGTGTGAGTGTGCGCGCACGTGTGCATATGTTGGACAAAACAGTGCGCAAACTGACCAAATGTACATGGCCACCCTGGGTACCCGAGACCATTTCTCTGCCACTCTCCTTCCTCCTCTGCCCTTCTCCTCTTGCCCCTGTGCCCTTACCCTCCTATCCCTGTGCCCTCACTCCTGCGCATCTCCCTTCCCTTCTGAGAGGGACTCACGGCCAGGGCATCCTCTGTGGTCCACTCCATTGGGCCTTTCTTGTGCAAGCGCTCATAGATGACCGTGTCAGCACCTTTGGTGTAGAGGTAGATGGAGCCTTCGGGGGTGCGGACTGTGGAGGAACAGGCCCGGCTGCCCACAGGTGCTCCCCTCCCCACCTGCCCCCACCCTGGGGCTGCGGACACTCACCGAGCACTGACATCCGCTTGCGGATGCTGTTGAAGTCCATCATGGCCAGGACCTGGTATACCCGCTCCTCCCCCAGCTCCATCAAGGTGATGCTGTCCTGCGTGCGTGCCAGGAACACATAGCCGAAGTTCCGGGCTGCTGTGACCAGTGCCTCCTCGTCTGGGGAAGCTGCCTGATACAACAGCTGGTCTGGCCAGGAGTGGATAGGGGAGAGGGCAGGGGGCTGGGAACTTGCCCTCCATTGGGGACCGGCCATCCCTTTGCAGAAGGGCCCACTTCCATCTCCTTAACACAGGGAGAGAGGACACGGACATGGACACAGAAAGTGTCCCACAGGCATTTGCAGGATGTCAGTCTCCAGGGCCAGTATAACACCTAAGCCCAATAAGGGAAGGTGGGTGGGTGGGTCCGGGTGGGTCCCAGTCTATGTGACCTTCTCCTCCCAGCAAGGAGTTTCACAGGGACCTGAGCACCCTCTAACCAGATGGGAGGTGCCCTGATTCTTGCTTGGGCAGGAGAGCATCTCGGGAGCCCAAGACCGGGGCACCCTCAGGGCTGGCTCACTGTTCTTCTCCTGCACCATCACGGTGTGGCAGATGGCCAGCACACGCCAGAACTCGCGCACTGTCTGGTCCTTGTTGGCTCGCACGATGCGCAGGAGTTCTGCATCATGGAATAGCAGCTTCCCATCGGCAAACTTGTTCCAGCGGTAGGGGTCCTCCTGGGGGTGGTGGGGGACAGGCCAGCCCTGGGTGGGTCATTGTCCATCCTCCACCATCCAGGGCTTCAGGGCAGGCATGGCTCACCTTGAGTGGGGTCTCTTCTTCCTCTGAACCTGGGAAAAGACCCTGCTTCAGGCCTCAGCTCCTAGGACCTGCTGGGGGTCCCGCAGCCCCCCTCCCCAGGCCAGGCTTCCTGAAGCCATCAGACATAGCTGGACCAGCCAGGTCCGGGCTCTGGACCCAGCACCTCAAACAGCCAAAAGTCCCAGCCTCAGTTTTGCCTTCTGTATGGAAGAGAGAAAAGATGCTGCCATGTGTCCCCGGGAGGGCCCAGAGTGGGGATCAGCCCTGTGGAACATGTTTGGTTTGATCTCCTCATGGTATCTGTTAAAAATTGGGACTTGGCCATCTGCTTTGAAAAATTAGGTGGTTTACCATAAAAATATGGCTCCATGGCACGTCTAGAAACATCAGCAGTCTGGCCTGGTGTTGGTGCCACTTGACACAGGCCCCATTGCCCCCCATCCCCCCAAGACCCCGGCTGAGGGTCAGAGGCATGTACCAGAGGGCATGGGCCCAGGCCTGTGTCTTGTGCTGGTGACGACCACCACACCCAGCTATTGACGGTGGGGGGGGGGGTCATCTGTTGGCTCCTCACCTAAACCCCATCCACTACTTTTAAACTAGACCAGGGGTTGGCAAAATATGACCCACAGCACCAGCTTCTGTATGGCCTGCAAAAACCAAGAATGCTGGTCACATTTCCAGAGTTGCGAGAAAACCAAAAGAGGAAAATTATCTTGTGATATGTGAAGATGCCATGAAATGCAAGATTCGGAGTCCCTGTGAGCAGGACATGCTTTCCCAGGACAAGGGCCAAACTCAGAGATGGGGGAGGCCTGAGCAGCCCAAAATACTTACTCCTGTGTCCTTTACAGAAATAGTATATTGAACCACACCCCCCTCCCCACCTCCCCACCCCTCGCCAAATGTGTTGAAGCCATTTGGCAATGGTTCTGGGGCACAAATCTGGGGGGAGGTTGCTGGGTGCAGCGGGGCAAGGGGGTCAGGGCGGGTCCCCACCGTAGATAACGCCATTGATGCAGCACTTCTTGAAGGTCATGATGTTCTGGGTGAGGGTGCCCGTCTTGTCAGAGAAAATGTACTCCACCTGGCCCAGCTGGTCGTTGAGGCTGGTGCTTCGCGCTTTAGCAGGAAAGTCCTGGGGCTCGTAATACATGTGCACGTCCCAGTTGATGAAGACGCTGTTCCCCAGGTAGATGAACTCGGCGCTGCCAAGGCAGACCACCCTGTGGTCACACCCCGGCTGGCAGGGACCTTCCCTCCCACGGCGGCGGTGGCAGGGCTGATCTGGGGCAATGGGCGGGGCGAGGAGGCGGGGCTCACATGATGAACATGGCCATGGGCACCATGACGCTAAGCAGGATGAGGAAGCCCCAAAAGATGAAGAAAGTATCCATGTCCTCGCTGCGGTCGTGCTTGGCGGACACGTAGTGGTGCGTGGCCTTGAACTCCTTCACCTTGAACCGGAAGCCCAATGTCAGGGCCGCGGAGATCACTACCATGCTCAGAAATATCTGCTCAGAGGACCAGAGGGGGCACGGCGTGAGAGGCACGCGGGCGGCAGGCAGTTAAGACACCCCGGAACTCACCAACTGAGACACGTGCTCTCAGTGTGAGGGGACAGACACAGAGATGGGGCGGCCCCCAACTCTGTGTCAGGTTGGGGCAGGGGGCCGAGGTTGGGGAGGGGTTGGCAGCCCCAGGAAGAGGGGTATTTGCAGGGGTTTTGCTTGGCTTAGCGGCTGTTTTGTGTGTGTGTGTGCTTTTTTTGTTTCTTTTCATTTTTGGCTGACCCGCAGCATGTGGCATTCCCCAGCCAGGAATCAGATCTGAGCCTCAGTGATCACCTAAGCCACAGCTGCAGCAACGCTGGATTCTTAACCCACTGTGCAGGGCTGGGAATTGAACCTGCATCCTAGTGCTCCCCAAAACGCCACTGAGCCCTTTTCGCCATTTTTTTTTTTTTAATAATAATGGCTGCACCTGCAGCATATGTAAGTTCCCAGGCTAGGAGTTGAATGGAAGCTGCAGCTGCCGGCCTACACCACAGCCATGGCAATATCATATCTTTAACCCACCTAACAAGGCTGGGGATGGAACCTGAATACTTGGAGAGACAGCATTGGGTTCTTAACCTGCTGGGCTACAAGGAGAATTCTGCGGCTGCCATTTTTAAAATTACTCCTTCAGGAGTTCCCCTCTTGGCTCAGTGATTAAGGAACCCAACTAGTATCCATGAGGATGTAGGTTCAATCCCTGGCCTTGCTCAGTGGGCTGAGGATCCAGTGTTGCTGTGAACTGTGGTGCAGGTCACAGATTCGGCTGGGATCCGGCATTGCTGTGGCTGTGGCATAGGTCAGCAGCTACAGCTGTGATTTGACCCCTAGCCTGGGAACCTCAATATGCTGCAGGTGCAGCCATAAAAAGACAAAAAGACCAAAAAAAAAATCATTTAAAGTTACTGTTTCAAGGGAACGATATCTTGTCACTTATGATGGAACATGACAGAGGATAATGTGAGAAAAAGAATGTATATGTATTTGTGACTGGGTCACTTTGCTGTACAGTAGAAAACTGACAGAACACTGTAAACCAACTATAATACAAAAAATAAAAATCATTAAAAATATAAACAAATTAAAATAAAATAAAATTACTATTTCAATAACTTTTTTTTGGCCACATCTGCAGCATGAGGAAGATCCCAGGCCAGGGATTGAACCTGAGCCACAGCAGTGATCTGAGTTACAGAGCCACTAGGGAATGCCCCCCTGCCCCCAGAACTTTTTATAAAGATGAAGTTGATTAGGCATAAAGTTAAGGCTTGCTAAATGTTAACGGAGGAGAGGTGAGCATTTGATAATCTCCTGTGGGTTTGGCAAATGTCAGGATCGAATATTATTTTATAAAAACTTTTTTTTTCTTTTTTTTTTTTTGTCTTTTTAGGGCTGCAGCCATGGCATATGTAGGTTCCCAGGCTAGGGATCGAATTGGAGCTGTAGCTGTTGGCCTATACCACAGCTATAGATAGCAACGCCAGATCTGAGCCACATCTGTGACCTACATCAACAGCTCGAGGCAACACTGGATCCTTAACCCACTGAGTGAGGCCAGGGATCGAACCTGCATCCTCATGGATGCTAGTCGGATTCGTTTCCGCTGAGGCACGACAGGAATTCCAAAAAAAGCTTTTTTTCAAATCATCATTTTAAGAAAAAGTTCTCTGGTCCACAGACCTACCATGGAGTCAGGCTGCATACTTTGCAGAGGAGGGAAGCTGAGACTACAAAATGATAGCCCAGGCTTCTGTCTGTGGTTGGGGCCCTTTCTCTCCCCTCCTCCATGTTCCCCCACCCAGGGAAGTGGCTTGGGGAAGCTCACCAGGACCACCAGTCTGTTCATCAGATGGTCCAGCTTGGTTCTCTTCAGATGGATCTTGCCACAGTTTTTCATGATCTTTGTGTCAAAACCTGCAGGGTTTCCATCCACCTAGCCATCAGTCCACGCAGGCATGCATTCATCCATCCATCCATCTGTCCATGCTTCCATCCATTCATTTGTCCAAACACCCACCCATCCATCTGTCCATCCATCCATGGATCCATCCACCCAAGCATTCATCCATCCATCTTTCCATGTATGCATCTGTCCATGCATTCATCCATCTGTCTGTCAATCCATCCATCCATCCATCCATGCATGCATCCATCCACCTGTCCATGCTTCCATCCATCCATCCACCCACCCATCCATCTGTACATGTATCCATCCATACATACATCCACTCATCTGTCCATCCATCCATCCATCCATCCATCCACTCTTCCATCTACTCATCCATCCACCCTCTTCCCTTCCCCTATCACCCCCCATCTATCTATCCACTCGCCACTCGCCCCACCAGCCATCTTTCCATCTACAAACAGCCTAATTTTTCCAGTCAAAACAAAGGCACTGGCTCAACACATCCGTTTCATTTTAGAGAAACTATGCCAGGAGCCCCTCATCCTATGGCAGTAGACATGCAACAGCCCGGCCTGCCTGTGACTTTTTGCCAGTGACATCAAGGCTCTCACCCACCCGCCCCCGACCTGGGCAGTGCACACCCCGGGTCTGCAGGGTGGCCGTACCGGCGTAGATGACCATCCCATAGCAGGTGTCTGTGTTCCGGATCCTGCAGCCACGCAGGAGGATGTTGCCGCTATCCAGGGGATATTTCTTGCCCTCCCACTCCAGGCACCCCACGAAGTGGTGCATCCGGCTGTTGGGCTCCTCACACACCACTTTGCCTGTGGGAGACCTGGCCGTCAGGGAGCCAAGGGCACGGCTGGGCTTGGCCACACCCCTCCAATGTGCGGTGGGGGACATGGAATATTCGTCACTCTCCGGCCAGGGCCACCCTCACAGGTCCTGCACTGCCCCAAACCTGACCCACTGGCACCTCTACTGCCACCACACAGCCTCCTCCTGGATGCTCCAGAGCTGGCCCTTTCCAGTCTCAGGGCCTGTGTGTGTTCTGTTCCCTATGGCAACGTTCACATCTCCTCAGGGAAGCCCTTCTTGATCCTCCATCCAGATCTGGTCCCTCCCCTGCTGGGCCCCTTCTTCCTGGTTAAAATCCTGGGAAGGCACATTGATTCTTGCAGTGGTATCATCAGTGTCTGTGAGGTCCAGGAGTCTCACCTGAGCTGGGGACCCAGGCCCAGCACCTAGCACATAGGAAGTGCTCAGTAAATGAGGGAGGAAGGAAAGGACTCCCAGGTCCAGAATCCTAAACCACAGGGGACAAGAGCAGGGCATGGCACTGAGTTCCCCATAAGGCAGCAGGGATGGGCTTGTCCACCAGCACCCTGAGACAGTGTTTTTTTTTTGTATTTTTTTTTTTTGTTTTTTTGACAAAACCAGCCCCAGGTGCAAAGGCTGGCCCAAGGCAGCATCTGGTGGGTGGCCTGGGACCCAGGAAGGGAGTGAGCTGGGGGGTGGCTACAGGGCCCTTGAAGGCCCCTTGCCTGACCCCCTTCCTTCTCAAGGGCTGGAGCCCAAGTCTGTCCTCAATGTAGAAAGGAAAGCTATCTGGGGAGGGGCAGGCAAAGGACGGAGGAGCCCATGGAGCAAGCCCTCGCCTCTCATCACTCCACTGAGCCTCAGTTTCCTCCTCTGGAAAAGGGTCATGCTTTGCAGGAAATGCCATGGCAGCTGGAGCAGGTCAGGACCCAGACAGCCATCAGGGTAGGTACAGCCACCCTCCACTTGAGTTAAGACTTTTCCCCAGATTCATGAACAGACGTGCAACCAGTGGTTAGATGCTGGGGTTGGAAAGATTCTGGTCTGCTCCAGAACCAGTTAGAGTAACTTGCCTTTGCAATACAACAAGGAGATAATAATTGTAATAGTGATAACAAAGTATCCCTGTGCTAGGCTCTGGCAAACAGGAACTGGATCCCTAGATGTGAACTTTTTCTTTCTTTCTTTCTTTCTTTTTCTCTCTTTCTTTCTTTCTTTCTTTCTTTCTTTCTTTCTTTCTTTCTTTCTTTCTTTCTTTCTTTCTTTCTTTCTTTCTTTCTTTCTTCCTTTCTTTCTTTCTTTCTTTTTTGCTTTTTAGGGCTGCACCCACGGCATATGGAGGTTCCTAGGCTAGGGGTCAAATCAGAGTTACAGCTGCTAGCCTATGCCAGATCCACAGCAATGCAGGATCCAACCCGCATCTGTGACCTACACGACAGCTTGTGGCAACACTGGATCCTTAACCCACTGAGTAAGGCCAGAGATGGAACCCGCAACTTCATGGTTACTAGTCAGATTCATTTCCACTTCACCACATCATGAACTCCTGAAATGTTTGTTTTTGGCCCTGTCCAAGGCATGCAAAAGTTCCTGGGCCAGGGATCGAACCCACACCACAGCAATGACAATGCTGAATCTTTAACTTGCTGTGCCACCAGGGAACTCATGAAATGTTTTACTTTCCTGGGGGAAAATAAGAAACTTGTAGGTGTAGGACAGTTGCCTGTCCCTGTGGGCTCTCCCACCATGCAGATGAATTGCTCGCCAGTCCCCACAGACTGCCATTTCAAGTAAATAACCAAAGGCATTTGCTTTAAAGTGGTCACGTGTTAAAAATAAAGTATAACATCAGGGAGTTCCCTGGTGGCTTAGCGATTAAGAATCGGCCATTGTCACTGTTGTGGTTTGGTTCACTGCTGCGGCACAAGTTTGATCCCTGGAGCAGGAACTTCCACAAGCTATGAACATAGCCAAAAAAAAAAAAAAAAAAAAAAAAAAAGTAACACCTGATAAAACACTGCAGCACCTATTGTAATAACAGAAAATGCCTCCACTTCTCATGGATTTGAGGGATTGGATATAGGCCTAGAATAAGCCCATCTCTGAAAAGCCATCCCAACCCCAATAGTCTGGGAAAAAAAGGAGAAAAAGAACAACGGATAGAGGGGGCTGGAAGATGCCGCCCAACACCCCCACCATATCCCGTTACAACCCCCAGCCCAGCAAGCTGGCAAACCTTTGCTCCCACTGCACGAGATGGGGGACACAGGGGCACAGAGGGGTGGAGGAGTCTGTCAGCTCTCACCTTGGAAGGATGCCATCTTCCTTATGTTGGTCAGTTCATGGTGCGTGATTGTCGGGGCCTGCCTGAACTTCAAGTTGGTCTCCCTGAGGATGAGAAGGCCAAAGGTGAGGACAGACCGTGCCTGGGCAAGGCGTCCCCAGCCTCCTTCCAGAGTCACCCACACATTTTCCCTTAGCACCCACTGTGCTCCAGCTGCTGAGCAGGAAGCGGAGGCCCAGAGAGGGAGGGGGTCTTGCCTGAGGTCACACAGGGTGTTTCCCAAAGGGGTGAGGCAGACCCTAGGCCTTCTTGTTCTGAGGGTGGTGCCATGTGGCACACAGTGGGGCTTCCAGAAGTGGTGGTGCAAAGGTGAGTCCCTTCCCCTGGTTTTGTCTTAGTGCCCCTGCTGGCACTTCCATCCGTGCTCCCAGGGCAAAGGGCCACAATATCCAAGTGGGCAGGGTGGGCGGCCACCAGGTCCCCAAAGCCCTAGTGCCGACCCAGTCTCACCCGTCGATGTCAGCTGTCTCCACATAGCACAAGCTGCTGGGCTCCGTGCTGGCCAGCAAGACTAAGTCAGCCTGGGGTAGGGGTGAGGTGGGAGGAGACGGAGTTGTGCATTGGGCTTGGGTGGGGTGGGGAGGAAGCTGCCCATAGGGCGCACAGGGGGCAGCCCTCCCACCTGAGCACCCCAGCTCACCGGGACAATGCTGTCCTTGTGCAGGCAGACCAAATCTCCCACACACAGATTCTTCCATTTTCTCCACAGGAAGCTGCATGGGTGGGGGTGGCACGGGTGAGGGGGTGGCTCAGCCTGGGAAGCCCCAACCCCCCTCCCGCCTGCCCTAGAGGGCCTGGAAGAGGGGGTGCAGTGCAGACACCCTCTGGTGTTTTGCTTCCCACCTGCAGGTCCCTGTCTACCAGCCCTGGGGGCCAACCCCTGAAGGATTCCCTGAGCCCCTCCTTCCCACCCTCCCTTGGCTCAACTCTCAGATCCACAAGGGTGAACAATGAATGTGGCTTCAGCTGCTGCCCCTTCATAGGCCCACCCCAGGCCTGGTAGACAGCAGGTGCCTAATAACGCTGGCCTTGGTCCCCCCCCCAGGATGTTCAGGAGCATGGAGGATGCTGGATGATCTTCCAGGCACCCCTCTCAACAGTGTCCACCTCCGACTCTGCTGGCATCCCTGCGCTCCTCCTCCCACCCCGGTATGGAACCCACACCCACTGCGGCAGCCTCACCTCTTCCCCACCAGGATCTGGCATGGCCTGTTATTGATGGCCCTGTCGCTCCTGTGTCGCCCCTGGGCCAACAGAGGGTAAGTCAGAGCAATGCTGCTGCCCCGCACACTGCCCAGGTGCCCTGCTAGCGAGCCCAGGCCCTGCTGCGTCCGTCCAGCCATCCTGCTGTCCGCCGCAGCAGGAGGGCACGTTCCGCCTCCTGCCCGCGTGGACACCAAAGCCAGGTGCTGTGGCTGGAGGGCCACTGGCACTTGTCCCTTGTGACCACAAGGCAAAATGGGCACAGCCCACCAAGGCCACTGTGCCCACCTCCCATGGCTTGGCCCCCTCCCACCATACCCAGGGTCCCACCTGTACCCCCGCCCCTCCTCTCCCCCTCTAGGGCCCTGCTTACAATGTCATCCACTAGGTCTCGGGTGGCTCGGATGGTGAGGAGGCAGACCAACGGGGCGAAGAGAGTGAACCAGGGCAGTGTGGAGATCTCAGGGATGCCCTAACATGAAGAGTGGGTGACACCGGCCCATGCTCCCAGGCGCCTCCACACTGCCTCCCCGGCCCTCCCACCCAGCACACCCTGCCTCTCAACCTAGCATCCCGTGTCCCACCTGCTGACCACCTGGGTCCAAGGTCCGCTCCCTTCTGCCTGGACCTTCTCCCCACAGTGCCTCTTCCCCTTCCACGCCTTCTCCTCTAGGAAGCCTTCCCAGTCCCAAGCTCCTTCCCTCCTCAGGGCCTTGGTGCTCACTGGTTCTCCTGCCTGTAACCCTCAGGGCTGAGCTCCAAGAGGCCCCAGACAAATCCAGGTGGGAGTCCCCATCCCCATCACTGGTTCCCACCACATGATTTAATGACAGTCACCCTCACCAGTCCCTGAGGCACCTGAAGACAGGTGTTCAAGTCACTAAGTCCCCAGTGCTCAGAATAGAACCTGCATACAGTAGGTGCTCCATAAATATTTATTGGATTGATAGATAAAAGCGAATGTCTCACTTTACTCAGTACAGGATAAGATTCTAGACGGGTGTTGGAGTGTTCTGGAAAATGTACATCCCACATAGGGCTCCACCCCTGCCCCACCCATCACCACCTATGATGGGCCTGATGCCAGGAAGTGACGTGGTGGGTCCCAATTCCCTGATCCTTCCTCCTTGTCCTCTAGGGTCAACTCAGCCTGGGGACCAAAGGAGCCATAAGGCCTTCTCAGACCTGGAGGAGCCACCCACAGACCCTTATCATTCAACATATAACTGCGCCAGGCCCTGGGCCAGGCAGTGGGGACCCAGCTATGAGGGTGTCCCAGTGTGTGGGAAGCCAGACACTGTCCCAACAACCACATAGACACACATGCAGTGGAACCACCCTGGGTCTACAGAGCCACATGGGAAGGATGGGAAGGGAGGGCTCCCCTGGAGGAAGTGACTTGAACAGTTGGAAGGAGTGGGCACAGGTGCTGACACCTGGAGCTGCCCCCACCTGCCCTACCTGGAGGACGATGATGAGAAGGAAGTAGAGGTTGGACATGCGGTGGAACTGCTCATACAGGTTCAAGGGCAGGAAGGAGAAGACGTTGTACTTAGCCGTGTGGATGGCATTCCTCTGGAACAAGAGCCGGTGTGGGGGCACTGGCCAGGCAGGGACCCCCCTGCCCACCCGGCCTTGTCCACACTGGGTGCAGATTCAGTGAGCCGAGCTGTGACCCCAGGGCTTCCCAAAGTGAGACCCATGCAGGGGTTTCAGGTGGAGCCTGTGGACACACTGCCCTGCAAAGGTTACATATTAACTGATTTCGGGCAGAAGAGACACGTGAAGCTCCAGCCCCGGACCAGTGATTCAGTGAGGACGGTGTCGAGGTCAGTGCGCGGGGCCTGCCCACCTTGTACTTCTTCCTCCACCAGCACAGGAAGGCCTTCTGCTTGAACTGCCTGTTGTAGGCCTTGTTGTTGGCCTGCACCTCCCAGGTGAACGCTGGAGCGGGAGACAACAAACACAGGCTAACAACACCCTGGAGGAGGATAATGGGCCCTCAGGGGATCTGGCCGTAAACAGAGGGAAGGTCCACACTGCCCCTGCACACAGCAGGCGCTCCACTCAGGGCACCCAAGTGGATCTGAGGGGACCCTGAGCCAACCCTGGGCCCTGGGAGACCCATTCACTCCCATTCCTTCTCTAGAGGCATACACTGAGGCCTGAGGACAGGCTGCAAGGCAGCTGAGGCTCTATACCCAGCCCAGAGAGTTCTGGTTCACAGCCCCTGCATCCTGAGTCCACCTTTCAGTCATGGGGTTTTGAATCATCGGGAGTCCAACGAAAATGCCACGCTGTGCCTCTCACGTCCCCACTTCAGCCACTACACTTTCTTTCTTTCTTTTTTTTTTTTTTGCTATTTCTTGGGCCGCTCCCGCGGCATATGGAGATTCCCAGGCTAGGGGTCCAATCGGAGCTGTAGCCATCGGCCTACACCAGAGCCACAGCAACGCAGGATCCGAGCCGCGTCTGCGACCTACACCACAGCTCACGGCAACGCCAGATCGTTAACCCACTGAGCAAGGGCAGGGACCGAACCCACAACCTCATGGTTCCTAGTCGGATTCGTTAACCACTGCGCCACGACGGGAACTCCAAGCCACTACACTTTCTAATGTCGCTTGGCTTGGTCCACCCATCCCCTCCCGCACCACCCCCATCTCTACACTGGGCCCCAACAGGCACCTGAGTTCTTGTCCTCCTCAAGTTCTTCTCGGTACACGAGACTGCCCATGCTGGTGGGGCTGTCGGGGAGAGGGGCCTGAGGTCACATAAGTGGCCCAGCCCTGACTGGACAGTGCCCATCATTCCACCCTTTTTGAACTGTTGCATCCATCTGCTGTCCTCTCCCCAGCCAGTCGCTGGCTGTGTGTCCTTCCCTATTACAGCTGGTCAGTTGGCCACTGCTTCCCACCCCCACGGCTCCGTAGGACCAGGCCCCCACAGCTTCTCCTGGGATAACAGCACCCGTGCCCTCCCCGGCTGCTGCCCCTCCTGCCCCAACCCCAACACAGAGCACAATGCCCAACCTGGCCAGGTGCTCGGTCAATGTTTGCTGATGGACTAAACGGGGTCCCTGGGTTCTCCATCATATCCTGAAGCATGTATACGAGGGCCAATGTGCTCTGAGAGGTCTGAGAATGGTCTCAGAGCAGCCAAGCGTGATGGAGAAGACAAGGGGACACCAGACTTCCACAGAGCCTGGGAGTTTCCCATCAGTTAGTTCCTGGTAACCCCTAGTCCCTCCAAGCCACCCCCAGCACTCGGCAGCTCCTTCTTCTCCATGACCCAGCCCCACTGTTCCCTCGGCCAGGAGCACCCCACCCGAGCACCCCACCCGCTGACCTGGCCAGAGCCTCCTCACCCTTCTGCTCTCAGCTCATACTTCCCGGACCGCCCAGGCTTGTTCTGGCACCTCCTCTGGGCTCCCCCTCTGCCTGCAGTGTCCCCCATCCCAGTTCTGATCACCCTCACTCCTCTGCTTCTTCCCCTGTCTGGGCTGCCTGCTGAAATTGGAACCTCTAGGTCAGGGACTGCTGGCGTCTGAGTCACTGGTGTCCCGGGGGGCCATGGAGGGAGGGCCTGGCTCAGGGCCAGATCTCATGCTCCTGGGAGCCCAAGCAAGGCCCTCGCCCATTCACCAGATGAGGAAAAGTAAGGTTCAGGGTGAGTGAGGCTCAGTCAGTGGGGCCCAGAGACAGGGGGAACCCGGCCGGTAACAGAAGGTGTTGGAGGGATGCTGATGGCCAGAATACACTCAAAGTTTATCTGGGGCAGGAACACCCCCCTTCCCCGCCGCCCCCGGGCTTGCTTCCTCCTCACTCGCACTCTCAAGCTCGCCAGAACGCCCACCAAGCCCCCCGGAAATCCGAGCATTGCCGTAGCGAAGCAGCGTAGGGTTCGATGACCAGTCCACCCCCCTACGCCCCGAGGCCTCCCTGGACCGGGAGATCCGGGTCCACAGGACACTGGGCGCTCGGGAGCCTGTCCGGACCCCGCCCAGCGCGAACCTCTAGGAGGCGCCTCCTCCGCCGCGGCTATGACCTGTAGCCCTCAGGCTGGGCGGAGTCCAGAGAGGGTGCGCAGGCGTCCGGGGACGCACAGCTGCAGGAGGACCGCCGTTCACCTGCGCGGGCCGGGGCGGACGGGGCCGGGCTGCCTGGGGCGGTCCACGGGCGTCCAGGGCGACCGACGTGGTGGAGCTGTTAGCCCAGTTCCAACGGGCCTGAAACGGGCGGCGCGGGCTTGCGCGGGGTGGGGCGGGGCCTAGGGGCGGGGCCGGGTAGATGAGGGCGGGGCCATGGCTTGTGGGCCAGAATAGAGGCGGGGCGGGGCTAGGGGGCGGAACCTGCAGAAAGCGTGGCCTGGGGCGAGGTCAGGGCATAAGGCAGGGCCGAGCAAGGCCTTCTAGCCCAAAGGGGTCAGACGTGGGCAGGGCCGAGGGGCGAGGCGGGGCAGAAGGCGGGGCTGAGCGTGACCTCGAGGAACCTGGCCCGAGGGAGAGAGGCCAGGGGTCGGGGAGGGGCAGAATACCGGGGTAAGCGGAGACTTGCAGGATGGGGTGGGGCCCCAGGGAGCCTTGACCCGGTTGCGCCGGACCTTGCAGAGAAGGTGGGCGGGGCCCTGGCAGAGGCAGAGGCAGTGGAGGGTCTCTGGAGTGATGGCAGCCTATGGGTGGGCCAAGATGGGGGTGCTTGTAGAGAACAAGGGGTGTCAGGGCAGGGGCGGGCTGAGGCTGAGGTTGAGGCTGAGGCGGGTCAATGGGGAGGATCCTTCACAGCCGGGTAGCATGGAGGGGGTCTTTATCTGGGCTTGGGTTATTAAGGGCCTGGTCATTTAGGAGCAAAACCTTGTAAAGCGCTGGGTGGGGTGGATTGGACCCTGCTGAGGCTGGGCGGGGCAGGTGTTGGTTTGGGGCGCAGAAAGGACTCATTGGAAATCGCTGGTACAAGTGGATAGATTCTGAGTTGCCTGCCTGGATTCTCATTCATTCATCCTGGTCCAGTTCAGGGAGCATCTCCTATGCGTAGGTGCAGTGTTGGAGGCCAGGCTGGGGGAGGCTCTTAGAGCCCAGGAAAGAGCCCATAAGGTCCTGGTCTGGTGTGTGCCCACCCAGGGTGGGCTGGGCTCTGGGGGCCTTCCTGAAGGTACCAGAGGGGTGGGAGCCAGCAATGAGGGTAGGGCAGCGTTCAGGCCAGAGTGGGGGACTTGAGCCAGGGCAGGAGGTTGTGTGGGAGGCTCTAAGGAAGGTAGTGTCCACCTAGGAGGGGCAAACTCGGGGGGACAAGAGAGATGATTAAGCTGTTTTTCATAGTCTTTTAGGAACCCTCTGAAGGACAGAATTAGAAAGGTATTGGACAGGGAGTTCCTGTCATGGCTCAGTGGTAACGAACCCTACTAGGATCCACGAGGACGCAGGTTGGATCCGTGGCCTCGATTGGTGGGTTAGGGATCCGATGTTGGCTGTGAGCTGTGGTGAAGGTTGCAGACTTTCAGATCTTAGCCGATGTGGCTGCAGCTCCGACTCCACCCCTAGCCTGGGAACTTCCATACCCCTCAGGTTCGGCCTAAAAGTAAGAAAAAAGAAGAGAAAAAGAAAGAGAGAGGGAGAGAAAGAAAGAAAGAAAGAAAGAAAGAAAGAAAGAAAAGGGAGTTCCCGTGGTGGCGCAGTGGTTAACGAATCCGACTAGGAACCATGAGGATGCGGGTTCGGTCCCTGCCCTTGCTCAGTGGGTTAACGATCCGGCGTTGCCATGAGCTGTGGTGTAGGTTGCAGACGCGGCTCGGATCCCGCGTTGCTGTGGCTCTGGCGTAGGCTGGTGGCTACAGCTCCGATTCAACCCCTAGCCTGGGAACCTCCATATGCCTCGGGAGCGGCCCAAGAAATAGCAACAACAACAACAACAAAACAACAACAAAAAAGACAAAAGACAAAAGAAAAAAAAAAAAAAAAGAAAGAAGGAAGGAAGGAAGGAAAGAAAGAAAGAAAGAAAGAAAGAAAGAAAGAAAGAAAGAAAGAAAGGAAGAAAGAAAGAAAGAAAAGAAAGAAAGAAAAGGAGAGAGAAAGAAAGGGAGAAAGAGAGAAAGGGAGAAAGAGAAAGAAAGAGAAAGGTAGGTAGGTAGGTAGGTACTGGGCACTTCCACCACCCTTCCCTGCCCCCCAGCCTTGGGCTGGGTCCTTCCCTCTGGCCCAGCCTTGACCCAACAGACCTTTATGCCTGTCTTACTGCCCAGTCCTCCCACCTGCCTGGAGTGGGAGCATCATCCAAGCTGATGTTGAGTGAATGGGTGAATGATACGGGTGAATGATGTGGGTGGTGACAGCACACAGGAGCTGACCTCCCATCATAGCAGCAGCCTCTCACTCCCATTTCTTGGGAAGCCCTGGGGTGCCAGGTAAGCCCCTTCTTCACTTCACTCATTCAGCCAGCCCTACCCAGCAGTTACTGAGAAAGACTCTGGGGGAGGGGCTTGGACAAACTGCTCTAACAGCCTCTTGAAGAGACCTCATATAGAGCATCTGTGAGGAACAGGTGGGGGACAAATTTCCCCTGGGATGATGACAGAGAAGGGAAAACATGGGTTTGCAAAGGCTCTTCTGTCTCCAAGAGCCAGCAGGTTTGACATGCTAAAATCTCGCATACCCCCACCATGGGGAGCAGGACAGACACTACATAAACATGGCTTCTGGGATGCTTCTTGCGTCTTTTATTTAGAAAACCACTACTTATTTACAGAAGAGGTGGGGGAAGGTGAACTGGTCACAAGAACAGCCCCAAAGGGACAAGACTGTGGCAGAGGTCTGACTCCACCAAGAACATTCTCTCAAGGCTCCTGTGGATGCAAAATGCTGCCCACCATTGAGCCTTCTGCCACTGCAATGTCTCCCTAATGAAGTGCCCTGAAGGACTTGGGATGGAGAAAAACAGGGTACTGACCCTAGATAGTTGAAGTACCCATCTAAGGAATAATTTTTCTTTCTTTCTTATTTGCTTTTTAGGGCTGCACCTGCAGCGTATGGAAATTCCCAGGCTAGGAATCGGAGTTACAGCTATCGGCCTATGCCACAGCCAAAGCAATGCCAGATCCAAGACGCATCTGCAGGCTATACCACAGCTCACGGCAACACAGGATCCTTAACCCATTGAGTGAGGTCAGGGATCGGACCCACATCCTCATGGATACTAGTCGAGTTCCTTACTGCTGAGCCACAACAGGAACTGTAATAATTTCGATGAGCCCATCTTCCCAGGCAGAGAAAAGCACGACCACCATTAACTGGAGATGCCTGTTTTCTCGTGATTAGCAGTAATCTTTCCATGTTTTGACTACATGGTTTTTGGTTTTTTTTTCCCCAGCAAAAACATCTATATATCTAAGCTCCTCCCTTAGCCTCTATGGAACAGTTCCTCTGAGTTGAGGGGCTATCTCTCCAGCCACAGTCCTCAGCGAGTTCCTAGAATAAAACAACTCACAACTTCTTAGGTCAAGGCTTTATTTACTTTTCAGTTGACACCCCCAGGACCCCCAGTGGTCCTCCTATGCAACCCTGGCCTGTGAGGCACTGCCGTGTCCTCAGCCAGGAACCTGTCCTCTTGGCCTTTAGCAGAAACCCAAATGACTTCTGCTGAAGCAGTGGAGTGGCAGGAGGCCTCCTCCAGGCAGCCTCCTTCCAGCACCTTTGTGTTCCTGCCTTGGGGCCTGGGGCGCCCCAGCATCTTCCAGTCCATTAGGCTCTTCTGGCTTCACTTTTTGCTTCACACAAGTGGCCACCCTTCCCTTCCCAAGTTAGCTTCTCAGATGTGCAACGTACAGCAGCTGTCTGAGTCTCCCACCCTTCAGCCCTTGGCAGCAGCCCCCACCTCACGGGTGGCAACTCCATCCACAGGACCTGGCTGCTGGCTCCATTGTTAGCACCTTGAGGGAGCCAGAGAACACAGCCCTGGGTCTGCTCTAGGACACTAGCCCTGGGACAGGGGCTACTTGGGTACTGGGCTGGCTGTCATGAAGGAGTAGGTCCCACTCCTGATCCCCACCATCAGGGGTGATGTGACCTCCACTGCACGTGTAGAGCCACACCTGGCACCAAGAACACCTCAAGACGCCATGAGCTCTAAAATCCATACAAACATTTATTCCGTCCCTGCCTGGGGGGCTGGGGAAGGGGGTCTGGGAACTGGGGGGCTGCAGGCCTTTACAGACAGCCCCCGGATGAGGGCGGGGCTCTGGCGGGAAGACAAGTGTCCAGAGGCCAATGGGCCCTGGGGCATCCGGAAGGCGAGGTCCTGGGGGCTCACGGAGGGGCTGGCTTGTTTCCCAGAAATTTTGGGGTCCAGGTGGGCTAGGGGAGGCCAGTGCACACCTGTCCAGGCCCAGACCGAGCGGAAACCCCAAGGCCTGGCAGCTGCTGGGGTGACATCTGGCCCCTCCCAGCCCTATCCCCACCCCCCAGGAGGGAAGGCAGCACCAGGGTCTTGCTCCTCTGGGTGGGGGAAGACAACTGTGCAAGTCATCAGATTTAAATTAAGAATAATAAAAATAACAATACAAAATAAAAAGACAACCCCTGTCACAAACAAACCTTCGACAAGCCTGCCCAGCCGCCTTCCGCCCCCCTCCCCACCCCCACCACCCACGAGAAGGGGCAGGAGTAGTGGTCTCGCCTCCGCCCAAGGTACCAGCAGGGCCCGGCTGGGGTGCCGGGTGGGGTGGTCCCGGCCTCGCCCGTCAAGTCAGCAGCAGTCTCCAGAGGACAGAGGTCTGGGGCAGGGAGGCAGGGACGGGCGAGAGGGGTAAGGCAGGGGCTCGGGACTCCGGGTGGGGTCAGTCTCAGCGTTGGGCTCTCTGCCGCCGGCTCCTCCCATTCTCGGTTTTCCGTGTCTTGGCGATGTGGACAGGGTTAGCTCTCGAGATTTATTGCACTGTTTTGGAAGAGGCCTGGGGTAGAGGACGGGCCGGGGCTGCGGGAGAGGTGGGCGGGCAGGCGGCGGTCACCGCTTGGTCTTGGCGTCTTCTCGGATCTTCCAGATCACCAGGTGCATGCAGGCACTGGCATCCTCACTGGAGCTGTGCCCATCCACTGTGGGGCAGACAGAGGCGTCAGGGTGGGAGCCCATGGGACCCACCACACTGCCCCCACAGCCCAGGTGCTCACCATTGTCCTGGATGATCTGTCTGAGGTAGTCGGCCATGAGATTCCGCAGGGAGCGCTTGTACGGGAGGCCCAGGCGATGCGGGAATAACACGGACGTGTCCACCACGGTGCTGTGGATAACCTATGGGTGGGTGGGCAGCCAGTCAGGGATCCCAGGGTCCAGGGCCCCGGGAGGGCTGGGGTGGAAAGATGCCCAGTCCTAGACCCCAGGCCCCCTCCCTGGGCGCCCCGCCTGCCTTCTGAGGACCCCTGGGGAGCCAAGGATGTGGTGGGCCAGGGGGTACCTTCAAGGCCAGGAGATCACTCTCCAGGCTGTGGCCAATGAGGATGGTGTCCGAACTGAACATGCTGAGCAGCACGGCCTGGACATCCCGGAGTGAGATGCTTGTGTCTGCGAGGTCAGCCTCAGTCACCCCTGAAAACCTAGGGTGGAGGATAGAGGCCTTAGGGAGCTGGGGAGGGCATGGGGACCCCACCCTGGGCGCCAGGCTGCAGGCAGGTGGGCTGGGCCCTGGCAGAGGGCGCACCTGGTGTTATAGTCGACGATCTCGTTGTCCGGCCTGACGAAGGTGTCGTACACAACTTGTAGGTCTGTGTCCACCACCGTGACCCGCGTCAGCTCCAGGCCGTACGTGGTGTAGGACTGCAGGGGCCAGAGCACATGCCTCAGACAGAGCATCCTGGCAGTCCTCCCTGGCCCCACACAACAATGATCACGAACAAGCCCCCCTGGGTCCCTGAACCCCGAAGGCAGAGGCTCAGACCTTGCTTTCAGAGGGGTTTGTGTATGCTGAGCAGGGGGTGGACCCAGCGGCTGTTCCCCTCTATCCCAACACCCTCGCTGGCTCCAGGCTCTGGGCAGAGGGACCAGGACAGCCCCACTGGATAGCAAGGCCCCCACGCTTGACAGGGCTCCTGAGGACTTAGGAAGTCCAGGGTCAGCAGGGCCGACTCACCATTTCACAGTCAAGGGCATAGATTCCTGGGTGCGCATCTCCTGACAGTTCTTTCTCAAAAGTCTTCACAAACCCTTCAAGGCTTTCCTTCCGGCCATCCTGCACGTGTTGCTAAGGGTGAAGGTGAAGGAAGGTCAGGGCGGCAGGTTCGGGAGGGCAAGGCTGGGCTCACGGGACAGGGCCGGGCAGCTTTCATGGACTGTTCTCCTCTTCCCCAGGCCCCCAGACCACGCAGATAAATCAGGGATGGAAAAGGGAGCTGGGGGTCAGGGCTTCGGCCATGATCAGGGATGGGCTTCCCAGGATCGGGGTCGGGGGTGGGGAAGTGGCCCAGACACGTACCTTGGCAACCTGACAGCCGGTGGAGCCGATGGCAGCCGAGCAGCACATGTACTGAGTCTCCCAGCCACCAGCCACTGAAAAGGAGACATGGTCAGCAGAGGCTCACCTTGACGCCAGCCTCATGCCTCCCGGAGAGTTGGTCTGCCTGGTCAGGGCGCCAGGCCCGAGCAGTAGCAAGGAGCCAGTATGGCCTGTGCAAGCCCCACCCTGCGAGAGAGGGCATATACCTGGTGTGCCCCCGGGGGGGCCGCCTGCCCAGGTGGGTGTGCAGGCAGCCAGAGGGCAGCTCAAGGAGCCCCGTGTGCTCCCATGAGAGGGACTCTGGGCACATCGGGTCGACAACCAAATGAAACAAGCAGCCTCAGGACAGGACAAACCCTTCATTCCCGCCAGGGCAAAACCACCCCCGTGTCTCCATGGGAACAGGCGAGGACAGGCCAGCGGAGGAAGCCTTTCTTTTATCTGCCTGTGAGCCAGACAGGAAGGCCTTTGTATCACTTTTTCCATAAAGAACAACAAAGGGAAAGAAAGTTACAAGCGGTCAGAGCAGGCAGCCAGCCACAGCTCAGCCGGGGGCCTGGGATCTCACCTCGGTTCCGGCGGAGCCGTCCCCAGTGGTAGTAACACTCCTCGTCGCGCACACAGCGCCCAGAGGAGGACACAAGGTACTCAGTGCCACAGCGGCAGCAGACCCTGCAGGAGGCTGCGGGCAGGGACAGGGAAAGAGGGGACAACGTGTCAGGACAGCCCACTCCCTCCAGAAGGCTCTGCCTGGCCCCCAGGAGGGTGGGGTGTGGGAGGGACTCACAGTCCTTGGGCTTCTTCTCCTCTGCCGTGAAGATGACAGCGCCTCCCGGGCGCTCGGGGTGTGGGAAGGGGTAGCCGTTCTCCTTGAGCTGGTCCTCGGTGAGCAGGTACTCCTTGAGGCGGCTGTACAGGGCGGCCCCTGGAGACAGCAGGAGAGGGGTCAGCCCTAGACTGAGGCCAATGGGAGGCTGGATCCAGAGGCTGGGCGAGCCACCAGGGGCTGCGCTGGAGGAGCCAGGCTCACCCTTCAGATCTTCCACACGGGGGCTACTGGGTCTGCTGAGCGAAAAGCTGGTCTTGGCAGCCAACTTGCCCCCCAGCACCACTTCATGAGACACAACTCTGCGGCTGCTGGTTTCTGGAAGGGGGGATAGGAAGGTAAACTAGGTTCTGACACCTGGTCCCCCCCAAGGGCTCCCCACCCTCCTCCAGAAGGGGTCAGCTTGACCTTGTGTGACCCCCCCAACCCTGATTCTTTGGGGACTAGCAGGCTGCCTGGAAGGCCCTCTACTCCCCCGGATCTCCCCCTTGCAGGAAGGGAAGAACTTCATAGGAGATCTAATGGCCTTCTCGGGCTGTTTGGAGCCCGGGGGTGGGGGGAGGCAGAGCAGAAGAGCTGAGGAGAGAGACGGGCAGGCGCTAATGCATCCTTCAAGAGGGGTCAGGAGATGCCCTCCCGCACTCAGCACAGAGAGGCGGCCCAGACACTCACTGTGAAGAAGCCCCCCATTAGCGGTGGCCCCTCAGCTCACGGAGGGCGGTTAATAGCAATAGGAAGCTGTTCTGAGGGTGTGGGGCCAGTGCCATCCTCCGCAGAAGCCTGGCAGCTGGGGAGCTGGCACCCAGAGCTTTTGTCTGGCGAGCTCCTGGAGCTTAGAGCTGCAAAGAGGCTCCAGCAGCAAGGGAGACCCAGAGTGTGGGGAGGGGGACCTGTGCTGAAGGCTGGCCCGGGTCTTACGCATGTGACTTACTGTTGAGACCAGGCCCGGTGCGGGGGACCAGGCCCCGCAGCTTCTTGAGGGTGTTCACAGCAACATTCAGGTAGATGTTCTTGCTGGGACTGCGGTCGTAGGCCACCTTCTCCTCATTGAGCGCCTGTGGGCACACACGCAGCTCAGCCCTGCCTGACCCGGCCCCACCCCCATCCAGCAGCTGCACCCCCACACCGCAGGTCACGCACCTTCTCTATGGCTTCCTGGTTAGAAGAGCAAAATTTGAGGCACTCCTCAATAAATAGGTTGAGATACCGCTGACGAATGACAGTAGGGACTTTGCCACCAAACTCTTTTGGGATAATGGGCTTCTTTAAACTCTGGAGGAACAGAAATCAGCAGAAGTTGGGATACTCCTGCCTGCATGCACGAGGCACGAGGTACTTCTCAGAGCTCACGGGTGAACTACACACCAGACAGACCCTACCAGCTTAGAGGCACCAACAGAGGACCAGCCAGTGTTGACAAGAGAGGAAACTGAGGGCGGGGGGGTGTGTGGCAACTCTGTGACCCTGCTCAGTGTTTGTAAATGGAACCACTCTGAGAGAAATCTACTAAGAGAAAAGGACAGAGGGAGTGGGCAGACAGGAGAGGAAAGCCTGAGTGGATGGGCGTGATTACCTGTAAGGATGGGCTGTGTGCCACGCGCTTGGGGGTGACAGTGGTGGTGGTCTTGGATGCCATGCCGGACAGTGTGCGCGTCTTCAGGGGCTGGCTGCCCAGCTCAGGGCCATTGGGAGTCTGGCTGGTGCTGGCCGAGAGGGTCCTCTTGGCACCTGTGGGGGCTGGAGGGGGACAAGGGACATGAGGACAGGAGGAGAGCACGCCCATCACTGAGCTGCAGAGCACCAGGCGGCCGCGGCCGTTCAGCGTCAGCAGGACGTGCATCTCGGAGCACAGCGGGAAGGGCCGGGGTCTGGCCCGTGGGCTGTGGAATGACATTAGGTTCTATCTGCTTTCAGGCAAGTCCATCGAGGCAGGGAGGCAAAAATGGGACTTTGGAGGCCGGCTCAGGCAAGGTTGCCGCCAGGGTGGTCCAGCGAGTGGCACGGGGCAAGGGGAGCCTCTGCCACATGTTCCGGCCCCCGACTCTGAAGCATTGAAGTGTGAGGGAGGAAAGGCCCTGGCTCCCAGGCTGAGGACCAGAGGGTACAGGACACCCCAAGCCCACTCATTGTGACCACCGGCCGCCGCACAGCTGCCTCTGTATTCTGCCTCTCCCTTTGATGAGGTCACAAACCACACAGTCTCCTACCCCCAGGGTGGAGAGTGGTCACCAGCAGGGCTATTTCTAAGGGCTCCAGGCAGGGTGGCAGCAGGCAGTGCAGCCAGGGAAGGGGTGGGTGGTGTTTTCGCCCTGAGGAAGGGCAGGGGTGGCAGGGTCAGGGCCTGTCCCATTCCAGGGTCAGCCTGGCAGGCCACGGGGGAGGGAAGCTGCCACCTGGCCTCATCGCTAAGGATGTTTGCTTTTCAGTGATGGAAGGAGAGCTTTCAGGGTCTTTTACGGCACGAGGCACCAGACATCAGGTGAGTCCCCCAGGGTTGCTTGATTCAGTCAAGGGTGAGGGCCTCCAGGGACACCCCTCAGCATTATGCCAGATTCAAGGCACAGCTGGTGGGAGCCTCCTAGGAACCAGGCAGGTGGGGCAGAGCAAGGATCACAGGGAGAACCCCAGGTCAGGCGACAGAGGGGGGAAAGGGGCAGACACACCTCACCCAGCCTCCACCCCTAACAGATAGGCCCAGAGCCCCAGACATGACACTAGGCCTGACTTAGTCTCCTTCTGACAGCTGGGGAGACTTCTATCCCCATTTCACAGATAAGCACACTGAGACCCAGATGGGCCCTGCTCAAGGCTTCTACCACTGGCATAAAAAGGAGACTGGCCTTGAGCTCCTACTGGGTGAGAAACACTCCTAAGACCAGGGCCCTGGGGCTTACCTGCAGCCAGGAGGGGGTTGGGGACGTGGGCGATCCTCTTCTTCTCTCCAGGGGCCGAGATGTGGACTGAGGATGGCTGCTGGACAGCCTGGAGGAAGCTGACTGACTCCCTCTGTGCCTGCTGGGCCCGTCGGTAGCACACCTCCTGAGCAGTAGGAGGCCGGGCAGGAGGCACTGGGCCTCGCCTCATGGGCTCTGCCTGGGTGATAATTCCCAGTTCCAGAACGCATGTCAGAGGTACCCAGAGTGGGCTGTCCAGGGCAGCAGGATTAGGGTAGCACTGAGGGCTGAGTGGCAGGGGCTCCAGGGCTGGGATGGGGCAGGCCTCCCAAGCTTGCAGGTGTCCTGGAAGGAACTGCCTGGCTTCCTCCTGAGCTTTCAGATACTCTGGTGGGAACCAGCTGGGAGCTTCAGCTCTCAAATTCACCATGATGTTTTCACTATCCTAGAGTCCTTCCAAGCCCTGCTCTCCTGGTTGCTGAGTGTCCAGACCATGCCCTGGGCCCTTTATATAGGGACAGGGTTGGTGGAGCCCCCAGCCCCTAGATTAGATCTTGCTTGATCCAATCTTCTCTGGACTGTACCTCTGGAATCCCTCCACAGGGGTCCGGTAATTAGATCCAATCTAGTTCTTAGACTGGAGCCCTGTCTTTTGCCCTAGCCTTCTCTATGCTAGCTCAGGGCTCAGACCACCCCCACAGTGACTGACAACAATTTTTGTCTCTGGACCACAAGGGAGGAAAGCTAGGTTCAGAGAGGTTACACCACTTACACACACACAGCATGTGTCCCCTGGCAGCCCTGATATATAGGCACAGGGTGGGTGGAGCCCCCTGCCCCCAGATTAGATCTTGCTTGATCCAATCTTGCTTGATCCAATCTCATCTGGGGAAAGAGATGATTAGATCACCGGCAGCTCTGGGATGATTAGATTACCTGCAGTTCCCAGGCTAGAGCCCTGTCTTCTATGCCAGCCTTCCCTGCTCATGCCACCCCCACTCCCTCTGGTGACTGAAACTGTTCCTGTCTTCTTCAGACCACAGTGGAGGAAACCTGGGCTCAGAGATGTTGTTCCACTTGTCCAAGATCACACAGTACCTTGGAGCTGGGACTGGGACAGGGCAGTGTGACCCTGCTGGAGGGCTACTCTCCCCTTCCTGTCTCTGCTCTGTGCCCCGCTCCCCACCGGCACTAAGCACAACTCAATGACTAGAGGGGGGTCTCAGGCACATCTCTGTAGGACACAGGTTGCCAGAAGCAGCCATCGGCAAGGGCACACGAGGTCCTTGTTTCTGCAGAGGGAGATCTTGTCCCTGCTGCCAGCCTCCCCCCAGGACCCAGAAGTGGACACTTACCCCCTTGCTTTGCTTGGAGAGGTGCGAAATCCTCCTTTTCTGCCCCGGGAACAGAGTGGCCAGCCCTGAGTGCCCCTTATCCTCAGCCTTCTCGTCCTTGGGAGGCTGGAACATACACCCGTCCCTCAGTGAGGCACCCCCCACTGCTGCCCTGGCCTTGGGCAGGTGGGGGATGTGAGACTGGGACAGGGAGCGGTGGGAAGACAGTGACTTGCTTGGGGGAGTAGCTGCCGCCTCTCCCTCCTTGACCTCAGGAGGTGTACCAGGCCCTGCTCCACAGGTGAGGAAACAGACTCGGTGCCCCAGAGCCCACCTCTCAGGCCTGCGGAGGCAAGTTCTGCAGACATGGCCCAACCCACTCTCAGGGCCTGCCTCCTGCTCCCTCTGTTCCAACCAGCACAGGATCAGAATCTGGGAGTGGAATGGGAAAGCAAAGGGCTAGGACCAGGGTCCCACTGTGAGATCCCTCAGAAGCTGTAGGTTCTATGCTTGGACTGGCAAGGCCTACTTTGTTTAGAGCAAGCTCCCTCTGGTGGCTGAGGTGAGGACACTGGAGCAGGGCACCAGAAAGGCTGAGGGTGGTAGGGCTGGGGATGGGAGGGGAGGGCGACTGAGTAGGAAAAAGACAGGGAAAGACAGAGGGGAAAGTAGGGGCCAGGAGAGGAGAGAGGCTTCAGGGAGGTGGCAGAGGGCAGCAGAGCAGGCCAGGATGGAAGGTGGTGCCCAGTACCCCTTGGCCGGAAGGCTTTCACAAGCCTGTTGCAGGACCCTGCCAGCCAAGCTGTAGCCAGCGTCCTCTTCCTGGATGGGGCGCAGGAGGCAGCAGGAAGCCAGTGAGGGGTCCTGAATTCTGAACAAGCTAGGAGGCTGACACTGAGGCTGAGACCCTGAGCAAGTCATCGCGGAGACTCCAGTCCTAGGGAAGTTGGGAAGGAGCCCAGCCCACCCCAGCCTGGGCCCGGCCTGCCCTCACCTGCCGAGCCAGCCGGCCCTTGTCCTCTGTCTTGACAGCGGTGGACTCGTTGAAAATTCGCAGGCACTCTTCCATGGGGTCAGAGTCAAAGTCGACCTCCTTCTCCAGGGCAGCGTAGTCCACATCAGAGCCCGCCCCCGAGGAGGAGGAGGATGAGGGGGAGGACTGGCCAGCTGAGGGGGGCGGGGAGGCCTTGAGGCGTTTGGGCGGCCCCTGAGCTGCAGAGAGACTCAGGCTAGAGTCCGTGTCAGAGTCGGAGTCAGAGTCGGAGCTGAGGCTGGGAAGGGCAGGTGGCCGGAGTCCCGGTGCCTGGGACCCGGGGTCCTCGTCCTCACTCTCATCCCCAAAGAGGTCGGCATGGCTCAGAGCCCGCCTCTGCAGCTTGGGGGCGTCCCGGGGGGCGCCCTCATCCAGTGAGCGGGCCTTCCGCTCTATCAGCTTCCCTGATGGGGTCTTCCCACCCGTCCTGTCTGGCGGAGGGTGGGCGCCCACCCTTGTGGGGCTCTGCCGTGGTCCCGAGCCATTGGGCCGGCCTTTCCCTGAGCTGATCACCGCAGTGGCTGAAGATGGCTTTTTCTTGGTCCCATGGGGCCGTTCCGCCCTGTGCCGGGGGCTGCTGGCCTGCGGACCCCTCTTGTCTCCACAGGGCTTCTCGGCCGGCCTCCCACGTTCTGCATCCCTATTCTTGTCTGACTTCCGGACACTGTCCTTATGGCCAGTGGCTGGCAGCACCCTACTTTTCTTCTTCTTGGGCTTCCCTTCCTTGGGGCTGCTGTGCTCCTGTGAAGGCCTGGCTGGGGAGCTGGGCTTGGCAGGGGGTGACCGGCCTGGGCCCGTGGGCGGCTGCCCAAGATCCCCCACATCGTACTGCACGGCCATCTCCTTAGTCTCCCGGAGGCTGACCTCCTCAGGCTCTGGGCCCTCCCTGGAGCCTGGCCTCCCTGGGGCCTTGCTCTCAGGGCCTGCTCGGGCTCTTGGGGGGCTGGCAGTGGTGGGCCTATCCCCAGGAGCTGCAGCAGCGTCATCGTCTGAGTCTGAGAACCTGGCATCACAGCTGCCAAAGGGGTCACAGGGCTTCTTGGGTGCAGGTGTGTAGGGCTCACTGCTGCGGGAGCCCCTGGGCCGCTTGGGGGCCCTGTCATCCTTGGCGCTGGCCCTGCTTAGCAAGCGGGCAGAAAAGTTGGACAGTGGGTCGTATTCCAGGTCTGTAGACGGCTTAGAGTTGTCCACCACGTACTTGCCACTAGGGATGGGGCGGCCATACCGCCGGGGCTGGCTCACAGCCTTGGGAACATACTCCAAGGCACTGACACCCCCTCCACCATGACCCTGACCCCGGTCCAGAGAGGCCAGCGAGTACTTGCTGCCAGAGTCAGCAGGGGCAGCCAGCGGGGTGGGCTGGTAGCCGCCATCAGGGCTTAACAGGCCATGGCCGCTGGGGTTGTAATCGAAGGACAGTGGGAAGGTGTCCCCATCCAGGCCAGCAGCGGGGCAGGCAGCAGTGCCGCAGGGTGCTAGGGCAGGGGCCTCCACTGAGCTGTGCTCCCGGGCCGTCTCCAGGAGCTCCTGGTACCGCCTCTGTTCGAGCTCCACCTCAGAGCGCACAGCCTCAATGGCTTGGTTGACCAGCTCCAGCTCCAGGATGTCTGAGTGGGGCTCATCCCCTCGGCCCAGGGCCCCATTCTCCCTCTGTGAGGAGGGCTTGGGCAGCTCGGGGTTGTATGGGTCATAACCAAGCCCTGGAATGGGAGAGGGAGAAAACAGCAGTGAGTAGGCCTGCTACAGCAGCGGCCATGGGAGCCAGCAACCAGCCACGTCTTGGTTCTTCCCAGGGCCAGCAGGGAATAACAGAGAACTAGCTTTCCAGAAACTACCAGGGAATGAGAACCACTGAGGTACTAGTGGCAACTCAAGGTTAAGAGGGGGCCCATCCATGCAGGCACTGCCCCTGGGAGGCTGCCAGGTAGGGTGAGGGGCACAGAACCCTGGCCCCAGAGAAGGCCACAGGAGCTGGGTGCTTTACCAACTGGGATGGGGTGGTGAGGTCTGGGGAGCTGGGCTTCCTGCAGCTGGGGGAGGCCAGACACCCAGCCAGGGCGGAGAGCACAGGGTGCAGAGACACCGGACCAGAGAGCTTCCCAAGCAGAGGGTGTGGAGTGGAGAGGGAACAGAAGGCTGGGCTGGCCCCAACCCACCCAGAACAGTGGCTGGATGCACGCAGCCCTGCCTGGTAACAGTGCCTGTGGGCTCTGTCCCCACTTGCTTTCCTGCCTGCAGAAAAGCCCACTAGCAGAGCAAGATGGAGAAAACAGCCCCAAAGTGTCTACTGCTGAGGAGCACCAGGTATACAGAGGGGAACTGAGGCAGAACATCAGCAGTGCAATGCCAAGGGCGTAAAAGATGTTCAAACAACATGTAACGTTGGGGAAACAAAAAGTGGGGTGGATGGAAAAGTGGGCACACTTGTGTCCATCTGAATGGGGGCAGTGGGTGGGCAGCTCCTGTTATTTGCCCAGCTCTAGAGTGTATTTCCACCCATGCTGGCACGAAACTTACAGAAAACTCACTTATGAACAGAAGTGCAGAAATTCTCAGTAAAATGCGAACAAATAAAGCCCAGTGTTCCAAGAAAGGAATAATATACTGTATTCAAACATTCCAAAATCTAAAGATAGTTCATCAAGACATTCACAGGGGAGTTCCTGTCGTGGTGCAGTAGTTAACGAATCCGACTAGGAACCACGAGGTTGTGGGTCTGATCCCTGGCCTTGCTCAGTGGGGTGAGGATCCGGCGTTGCTGTGAGCTGTGGTGTAGGTTGCAGACAAAGCTCAGATCCTGCGTTGCTGTGACTGTGGTATAGGCCAGCAGCTACAGCTCCGATTCTACCCCTAGCCTGGGAACCTCTATATGCTGCGGGAGCGGCCCAAGAAATGGCAAAAAGACCAAAAAAAAAAAAAAAAAAAAAAAAAAAAAAAAAGACATTCACAGGACATAATTCTGTAAAACCTCTAAAGAAAAAAAATGAATCGATCTGATGACCTGTGGTTGTCAGATTGATGGCCAATTCTCCCAGGAGCCTCCATAAGGAATCAGTAGTGCCCATACTTGGACTGGAGTCCGGGGAGATCCATCTTGGACCTCTGACCTCCAGAAGTGCCAGAGAAAGCTCTGTGCTATTTAAAAGCACTCAGTGAGTGGTGTCTTGCTGCAGAAGCCCCAGGAAACTCCCACATCACTGAATGAGGAGGTACTTGGAAGATGGGTGATGTAGGGGCCATCAGCCAGGCCAAGGTTGCCTGGGGGCTCAAGGTAGGACAGGCTCCACTGCAGGCCTATGGTCTGTCTTTTAACTTGGAACTTATTTTTCAACTGATACTTAGGAGAAACGACGCATGTACACATGTATCTGTGCTTTAGACCACTAAGAACAAGCTGGGGATGAGCCGGGGCTGAGGGTTATACATGGGGAGATAAAACCAAGCAGTAGGAGTTCCTGCCGTGGCACAGTGGTTAACGAATCCGACTAGGTTGCGGGTTCCATCCCTGACCTTGCTCAGTGGGTTAAGGATCCGGCGTTGCCGTGAGCTGTGGTGTAGGTTGCAGACGCGGCTCAGATCCCGCGTTGCTGTGGCTCTGGCATAGGTTGGCAGCTATAGCTCCCATCGGACCCCTAGCCTGGGAACCTCCATATGCCGCAGGAGTGGCCCTAGAAAAGGCAAAAACACACAAGAAAAACAAGCAGCAAAGGCCAAAGGGGGCAGAGGGACAGGGCTGCCAGGGAGCGGTCCTCCATGCCCTCACCTTCCAGCTGCAGATGCCAGGGTGAAGGGCGTTGTGGAGGCCAGGTCAGGACATGTGGCTACTGGGCCCTCGGCCCTAAGCAAGGGTGAAGGAGCTGTCCAAAAGGAAGGCTTCTAAACCTCAACAGCAAGATCCAAGGCCCCTCTCCCAGCCCACCTCAACCCACAATGGGTCCAAAGGCACTAATGGCAGACCCACTCCTGGCCCACCACCTGCCCAGGTGAAGTGAGTAGCCAAGGTCTCCCCTCCCTGTCTAAGTCCTGGCTCAGTGAGGGGTTACTTGAATCCTGCAGGTCTCTGGGGGCCTCCAGCCCACCCACCTCACTCTCCAACCTCCCTCCTGAAGCTAAGAAGGCTCTCGTCCCACCTGGCTCCCCCAGGTGGTGGAAGTGCCCCCCAGGGGCGGTGGGCACAGCAGGGTGAGGATCTAATGGATGGGGTCCTTTCTCACCCTTCACCCGCTCTGTTGGCAAAGGGCAAAAGCCATGCACAAATAACCAGGAGTGCCCCTAACCTTCGCCATCAAGGGCAGAGTTGAGACCTCTGCACTTGGTTGTTTTTTGGGTTTTTTTGGTGTGTATGTTTTTATGGCCACACCCTCGGCACATGAAGGTCCCCAGGCTAGGGGTCTAGTTGGAGCTGTAACTGTCGGCTTCCACCACAGCAATGCCAGATCCGAGCCGCATCTGAGACTTACATCACAACTGACCGCAATGCCAGATCCTTAACCCACTGATCGAGGCCAGGGATGGAAACTGCGTCCTCATAGATTACTAGTCAGATTTGTTTCCGCTCAGCCAAGATGAACATTCCATGCATTTTGGATTTTTAAAGCATTCCCCTACCACCAAGTCTGTGCTTGGGAAGTAAGAAGAGGAAGGGGGTGCCCTAGGGCCCAGTCCCCAAGCAAGGAAGTGAGGCGCAGGCTGCAAGGCTGAGAAGGGCCCCCCCCACCCCCCAGCATCCTGGTGGAGAGTGGCCCTGCTTTCTGACGTGAAGCCTGTAACAGCATCAACTGACTTTAAGGGAAATTGGCCCCCTCCACTCCCATTAGCCTCCAGGCAGCCTGCCCGCCCAAGGTGCAAGTGTTCAGACTCTGGAGGGGGCATAGCTCCTGGCCAGGCCCAGCCCTAGCCCCCAGCCCCTTGATCTGAACATCAGGAACCCTGCTAATGTGGGATACTTTCAGACTTGGGGGAGGCTGCCTCCCCAACTCAGCTACACCAAAAAGCAAAACAGCCCTGGGAGGGACTGAAATGGTCTAGGTCAAGACCCTCCCCCAAGGCCTATTTCCCAGTGTCCTATAAGGCCACATCACCTGCCCAGGGGCTTGGCCACAGCCCCCTGGGGCTCAAGAGTGAGTGCACTGGCCCCTAGGCCCCTGCCACAGTTACCTGAGGCTGGCTTGGGGATAGGAGATAGACAATGGAGAGGGTATTTGTGATACCTAGCCCCTGCCCCAACCTGCCTCTGGGGTTTGGTCCCTCAAGGGACCAGTGGGAACTGGAGAAGCTCCCCAAGAAAATATTTTACAGGCAACTCTACAGGTGATCCTCGAGAGCTGGGGAAGGGCCATGGGGGGGCCTTAGAACATACCTTCCAATTATTGGGGAATTCATTCGAGTAGAAGCAAATGAGCCTCCTCTGGGGTTTGTACCAGGGAAGCATGCCTTTGGTAAACAAGATTAATTGGGCTGTTTTTCGGAAAGGGAGCCAATCTTGGATGGTGAGAAAGCTCTTTGAAGGCCTGGCTGATGGGGTTACACTTTCTGGGGCAGTGGGGACCCCTAGGCCCAGACCTGCCCAGCAGTCACTTGAGTGACGCCCCTTGGTGTCAGGTGGGGAAGCCTCTCAGAGGCCTCTCCCCAGACCCCTAGCCTTCTGGAGCCCCAGAGAAGGGAGAGGGCTGGTTCCCCCTCCTGGCTCTGGCCATGAGTAGCTCTCCCAGTGACCAGACCAGTGCTGATTGGCTCTCTGACCAGCTTCTGAGCAAGTGTCCAGCACAGGCGCCAGGCCTGTTTCCCCAGATCCACAGCAGGAAGAACAGACGCGGGGCCACAGTGTTCAGGGAACAGATGGCACGGAACCGACAGAGTCCACGGGGAGTTGAAGGGCAAAACAGAGTAGTGGTCCTTCCGAGTCCCAGGTGGCCACCTCCAATCCCTCCAAAGCGTCCCTTGGCCAGGAAGCAACCTCCACCCCAGGTCCCATCCATACCTCTGCTGCTCTGCTCCCACCACGACCCTCCATTCCAGAAAACACCTTGCCCTCTGAAACCACACAGACACCCATCCCATGAGCTCTAGCTACACGTGGAATTAATGACAAGTGGAAACAAGCAGACCAGCCAGCATGAAGACCCCAATGGGAGCTCATGACCCCACCACGAAGGCTCCAAGGCCATCCTCTCTAATCCTCACAGTTGAGAGGTCTGACCCAAACCCAAGATTCTCTCCACTCAGACCACAATGCCCAGCCACTCTGTCCTCTCTAGCCAGAAGGACCCTCATCACCCACCCCTCCTCTTCTGGGTCCAAAGTGATAAGCACCCAGCTACACAGGGGTCCTGCCTCCTGCTCTGTGCCCTGACAGACTTCAGCAGGGATACCTCCAACCCAGAAGGCAGTCACAACCCAAGGGGGCGGGCAGGGTGCTGGGAGGTGACTAACAATGGTCCCTGAGCAGGACACAAGGACCAGTCACAGGGCAGAGCAACTAGACTCCTCTTGGCCCCAGTAAGCTGCCCAGGTAACAGAGGCCCCAAAGGTGGAAAAAGGAAGTCATTTCCACAGGGGCAGAAAAGATGCAGCTAATGACAGGAATGCAGGGTGGGAGGCTGATGGGGGATCACAAGATTTGAGCACCCTCCATCTACACACACACACTTTGGGCTTTCTTGGGACGTGGGACCTGGCAGACAGTACCCCCCAAGGTCACCCCCCAATGGAGGCTGGAGTAACCCCCAGGTCCTCAGAGGGGCCAAGTCTGCCCCTGGGCACCATCAGCCAGCCCCCTGGGTGGGGGGACTTCCTCAAACTCCACTCTTGAACATCAGGTCAGTAGCCTTAAGCCCAGGGGTGAAGGCACTTAGCCATTCACATATTCCAGATTGGAAGAGCGACCCAGACACCAGTGGGAGAGAACCACAGTGACTACCATGAGGGGGTGCTTGGGTGCACACAGGGGCCGTCCCAGACATGCCCACTGCCGCGGCATGGCTGTGTCCAGAGAAGCAGGGTCTGGAGTCCTCCTCCCCACTTGAGGGCCTGGGAGGGTCTCCTTCTGCCCTGACAAGGCCCCCAGCTCCTTCAGCTTGAAGCCCCCACCTCGGGGAAGCAGCACAAGGTGCCACACAGCCAGATCTGGACCAGCCACTCAGGGGCAACACTGGTCACAACTGCAGGCCACCTGCCACTCTCCCCGGAGGACCAGGGGGTCTGCTCCTTTCCACTTCTCTGTCCTCACTGATGGTCCAAGATGGGTCCAAATGACATTCATGGTAAAGAAAATTTTAAGAATCCCCTGACCAGATCCCCAAAACAGGTTTCCAATGGGTGTTTCTTCCAAAGCACAGGCTTCCTGAGGGCCCCTGGTCTGGAGGCCCAGCAGCGCAGCTGTGTCAAGTAAAGCGAGGCAGGGACATAAGCCCAGCCAGGGAGACAGCACCTTCATGGGTGTTCTAAGGACTCAGGGCCAAGGTGAGTTGACTCCATCCTCTAAGAAAGTTCCCCCATATTTGTTACACTGGGGCAAATTTTTAAAGGCACAAGAGGCCCCAGATTTCTATGAGGAAGTAAGGACCAGAGACAAAAAGGGAGTAACTATTCCCAGTCAGAGGCGCTATGTGTAGTATTATAGCTACCTGTTAAAGAATCATCTGGATTACAGACTAGTGGCACTGTTGTTTCACAAGATAATGTTTGAAACTATTCCAATGTTCAGTGGCGGAACTTGCAATCCTCAGTTTGTGGTCTGCCAGCTAAAGGTGAAGATATATTCCTCCAATTCAGGACCCACCCGACGGGAAGACAAGTTCATGTACTTTGAGCTCCCTCAGCCATTGCCTGTGTGTGGTGACATCAAAGTAGAGTTCTTCCACAAACAGAACAAGATGCTAAAAAAGGACAAAATGTTTCACTTTTGGGTAAATACATTCTTCATACCAGGACCAGAGGAAACCTCAAAGTAGAAAATGGAAGTCTGTGTGATCAAGAAAGTGATAGTATTTGCAGTATAGAAAGTGCAGATAAAGATAAGGAATATCTAGTGCTCACTTTAACAAAAAATGATCTCGACAAAGCAAATCAAGACAAGGCCAACCAATACTTTTCTCCAAATTTTAAGGTGAAGCTGTACGTCACAAAAACAGTTAGAGGAGCCATCAAATCCAGAGGCTAGCAGTTCAACTTCGGTAACACCAGATGTTAGTGACAATGAACCTGATCATTACAGATATTCTGACACCACTGTCTCTGATCCAGAAAATGAACCTTTTGATGAAGATCAGCATACACAAATTACAAAAGTCTGATTTTTTTTAATAAAGAGGGATAAAACACCATAAAAAACAAACTTGAATAAACTGAAAATGGACCTTTTTTTAAAATGGCAATAGGACATTGTGTCAGATTACCAGTTATAGGAACAATTCTCTTTTCCTGACTAATCTTGTTTTACCCTATACATCCACAGGGTTTTGACACTTGTTGTCCAGTTGAAAAAAGGTTGTGTAGCTGTGCCATGTATATACCTTTTTGTGTCAAAACGACATTTAAAATTCAATTAGGATAAATAAAGATAGCACTTTCCCATTAAAAAAAAAAGTCTCCCCATAGGGTCACAGGTGGGCAGCATTGGCTTTTATCAGTCTACCTTGAAGGCAAGTACTGGGGAAGGTGACAGAGGGCTGGCCATCAAGGTGGGTCAGCCCTATCCCCTCCTGCAGGCCACTTTGGTGAGCTTTCAGGTCTCTGAGGACAAGCAACTGTGATGTGTGACCATTAACTAGGCAGGGATGGATCTAGCCTCAAGAACACACAAGGACAAGCAATGCCAGGATGTGCTGAGTGAATCTGGCTTCGGTGCCCCTTAGACACAAGCTTCCCATCCCCTGCCACCCAGCAACTCAACATGCTGACCCCTGGCTCCTTTCTGCACCCCAGCCTCAACTATGCTGCCAGCACAAAAATCTGCAAAGGTTACACCAGCCAGAATGGCCATCATCCAAAAGTCTACAAACAATAAGTGCTGGAGAGGGTGTGGAGAAAAAGGAACCCTAGTACACTGTTGGTGGGATTGTAAATTGGTGCAACCACTGTGGAAAGCAGTAGAGATTCCTCAGAAAACTAAACATAGAACTACCATTTGATCCAGCAATCCCACTCCTGGGCATCTATCCAGAGAAAACCACGACTCGCAAAGACACATGTACTCCAATGTTCATTGCAGCACTATTTACAATAGCCAAGACATGGAAACAACCTAAATGTCCATCGACAGAGGAGTGGATCCAGAAGATGTGGTACATATACACAATGGAATATTACTCAGCCATTAAAAAGAACGAAATACCAGCATTTTTTGCAACATGGATGGACCTAGAAACTATCATGCGAAGTGAAGTCAGCCATACAATGAGACACCAACATCAAATGCTTTCACTGACATGTGGAATCTGAAAAAAGGACAGACTGAACTTCTTTGCAGAACAGATGCCGACTCATAGATATTGAAAAACTTATGGTCTCTGGAGGAGACAGTTTGGGGGGTGCAGGGATGTGCCTGGGCTGTGGGATGGAAATCCTGTGAAATCAGATTGTTATGATCATTATACAACTACAGATGTGATAAATTCATTTGAGTAATAAAAGAAAACGGAAAAAAAAGGAAAAAATCTGCAAAGGTTTGTGGAATGAATAAAATATCAACCACGAGCCACAGACCCCACAATGCCTTAAGCATGTACACTCTTGCAGACACAAGCTTGGTGCTGACCAAAAGGGACAGTCCCTTCAGGACAGATGGCACCCAGCAGCCACACAGGAAAGTTAACTGGCTAGAGAACAAGTTACAAGTTGGCATGGTCCCCTGCCAGGCCTGCTGCAGGAGGAGCAATGCTGGGAGTCAGCCCCTCCTTCACCTCCTAGGCCCCTTAAAAGCAGAGCCTGAGAGCCCCCCCCAGGCCTTTTTTTTGCTCCCTCTCCCTGCCCAGAATATTGGATTGCTGCCCACCACCCTCCCCTCTTCAAGCCACCGGGCAAATTTCTATTCACCCTTCAGAGCCCAGCCCAGTAACTGCTTGCTCAGGGACAGCTGCCCAACTCCCTACAACCTCAGGAGCCAAGTGCTCTCTCCGGATACGGGCCCACGCCTGTGCTGCTCAACACCCCCTCCCCTTGCAGAGTCCCCACAGCCTGGTTCACAGATAAGCACTGATCTCAGAAGACCCCAAAGAGCCGGGGAGGGCCAAGGGCCAGGGCCTGATTTTACAGGTAGCACCAAGGCCCCGGGACACCTGCGTGTGTGTGCATGGCCACACTAAGGCCACGCCTTGCGAGATGGCCAAGTCCCAACCCCCAGAGCACCCAGGCCCACTAGTCACCCATCCTGCTCTCCTCCAACAACTAAGGCAACAGACAGGAGAGCTCTTCCCTCAGAAATGCTCTGGGCTCCCAATCCTGCCTGCAACTCATGTAGCCCGCCTGGGAAGGGCGCTCCCCATGGCCCTTTCGAGAAAGCTGGCACCCGGAGGAAGCCACAGACTGGCCACTGCAGGACCTGCCACCATGAAGGAGGCCAAATGGTCAGGAGACACCTTTGAGGAGATCCAGCTGGCACCTGCCCTGACCAGCGACCAGCCTCCAGCTCCTGCAACCCTCCTTCCACCCTTCTTCTTAGTGTTCCAGTTTTTCTTGTGACTCAGGCAGACCAACAGGAGTCTGGCTTCAGCACACGGACAGACTGAATGAACCAAACTCCTAGGCACCCACCGCTTGGCTTAAAAACCACACTCTTGTCACTAGAAGTTATTTTGTCAAGAGGATTCTGAGGCAGAGTGGGGGTGGAAGATGACGGCAAGGCAGGAACAAAGAATCTGCAGCACAGCTGAGCGAGACGGGGAGGTGCGCCGCCTGCCAGGGGTCTACGTTGTTACTCCATTTTGCAGAAGAGGTAACTGAGGCCAGGCCTCCCAGGCCAGGCTCTTGGCACCATGAAAGTAAAGCCTAAATGCCTTCATCTGGGGCCCCACTCTGCCTGTAGGGGTTGGAAGTCAGCCATGGTGCTTGCACTTCTTCTCTGAACAATGCTCTGGGGGTGACGCACACCTGAGCACCACGCACGGTCCCGAGCTCTCCCAGCTGGCTTGCTGTCCCTGCCAACCCCAACCCGAGCACCTGGGCTGCTCTGCCTCTCCTCCAGACTTGGAGGAGCCAGAGGAAGGTGGAGATTTTTAGGGCTTTTCTCTTCCTTACCGGCCTCAGCGAGCCTCTTCCCCAAATACAAAATAGGCCAGGGGCTGGGGTACTGATCAGCCGCAACACCAATGACACCCAGGGGTGGGGGGCGGGGTGTGTGTGTGTGTGTGTGTGTGTGTGTGTGTGTGTAGGGGAAGGGGACCAATCTGAGCACTGCAAGACACTCAGCAGCATCCCTGGCCCCCACCCTCTCATCACCAGGAGCACTCCCCAGCTGTGACAACCACACAGGTCCCTACATCGCCCTGTAGCCCCTGGGGATCAGGATCACATGCAGTGGGAGACATGGCTTTACTGACACTAAGCAAAGACTCCTAGGAAATACCCAAACAGCTGAGGTGCAGATGCATCCTTACTCAAATGGCCTAAGCCTGGATCTGGGAAAAAAGGCAGGTTTTTAAAGCTCGCCAGGTGCTTATTGAGGAGCTCTGAGGTGTGGGGACCACAGGTCTTTGGACGGCCTCTACCCTCACTGGGGTTTGCAAAACCTCAGCAATAGAATCCAACTTAATCAACAGGGCAGGCTCACCACTACAGGAGAAAGACACAAAGTGTTTTGTTTCCAAGGCTGGGAGGAAGCAGAGCAAGCTGGCAGAGGCGGGACTTGGGGCAACATACACATAAACATTTTTCTTTTGACTTTTTGGTATTCTCTGATGTTTCTAATGACTACTGCTGGGAGTCCAGCAAAAAGTGCTCTGAATGGAGACAAGGAGCCCAGGCTGCTGCCAGCTAGAACACAGCCCTCGAAGACAAGGGTTGCTCCTAGGCAGGGTTGAACTGCTAATAAAACCTGTTTGTGCTCCTCCTGGTGTTGAGAGACCTCTACAGAGAACTACTCTGAAAACCCACAGCACCTCTCCTCCACTCCCTCTTTACAGAAAAGTCAAGAACAAAAGAACAATAGAACCACCCACTGGATGGCAGTGAAGCTCCTCCTCTGGGAGGCTGAGGCTCTGCCCCCTGAGCCTGGCGGCACACAGCTCCCTGGGAGGGTGGGGAGGTGAGACTTGGCTCTCACCAGGGGTGATCCTGCCCCCAGGGGACACTGGACCACTCCTGGAGACATCTGTGCTTGTCACAACTGGCAGGCTCCTGACAAGGAGGGGGTGGGGGCCAGAGATGCTGCTCCACCTCCCACGGGGCTCAGGACAGCCCTGGGAGTGACCAATGCCCAGAGTTCCTGCTCCTCCTCTGGCTGGCTTCAGAGTTCCCACCTCAGGTGAAAGGCCCTGGCTGTCCTGACCAAAGACCACACTGACAGCCAGCTGGTAAAAACCCTCTGGTCCTCAAGTACCCTGGCCAGGCCTCCAGACAAGAGACAGTATTGCTCTGGGCTGGGGCTCTCAGCACCAGTCTCTCCCTGGAAGAAGGGGGAAGTGTTCACTGCAGTTCATGCTGGAAAAGAAAACATCAGATCGAGGAACGCACTTGTTCAGTCCCTGAAGGCGCCGTCATCAGGGCTGTGGGAAGTCTACCCAAGGGGAGGACAGCTAAGGGGCTGCGGTGACTGCCGCTGCAGCCCTCCTGCTTCAAGTCAGCTCACAGATAATACAACACAAAACCCCACCTCTGCAGGAAGCGCTGGTTTCTCTGGCCCCAGCCTCCCTACCCGGCTGGCTCTCCTCACGTGGAGCTCCTCTGTAGAAGCATGGCTTGCAGACTGCAAGGGGCCGCTGGGGGCCTCATCTGAGACTGGGGGGGCGGGGGGACGAAAAATGATGCTGTCACTACTACCCAGCTAGGGTCACCCTGGCCTCCCCCACAAGCAGGTCTTCCTCCAGGCCCATCCTCAATACTGCCTCTCCCAGGTCTCAGTATTACCTCTTGGCCTCAGGGGAAGATGGAGCACAATGCGTGATGGGACCCAGGTCCCACGGATGTTGACAAGAGAAACTGGCAAGAAGTAGTGAGGGTCAAGGGCCTGACAGCCAAAACTCCACCCCATGTCCCCCACTTACCAGCCATGTGTACACAGGCATGTGGCTGTCCCTCTCTGGGACCCAGTTTCCTCATCTGGGAAATGGGGATGACCATCCCGCCCACTGGTCAAGGTCAAGGATGAAGAACACGAGGGTATGCGGCAATAACTGGGGCACTCCCCCTAGTCCAAGAGCAGGAGGTAGGGGTCCTGGAGCACAGGAGGATGGATCTGAGGGCCAGAAAGAACGGTATGCCTGCCTAGCCCTTGCATGGGCCTCAGACCCTGCTGGAAGGTTCAGGAGGCCATCAACCCAAGGCCACTGGTGCTGGGTCACACAGGGCTGCACACCCCACCTGCAGGCAGGCAGCCAACACCCAGGACCTCAGCATCCCTGCCCAGCCCACACTTGCCAGAGCACCTCTGCTTGGGCTGTCTATCTGGTCACAAGTGGACCCAGCCAGAGCCTGGACTGCTGCAGAGTCTCCAAACCCAACAGGAAACAGGGTTATCAAAATCTGGAGCAGGGGGCAGCTGTAAGGGAGGGGGAGGTCTAGGTGCACACTATCCCCTGGCCCACTCAGAGGGCTACCCCGTGAGCATGACCAGAAGATGAAACAGAGTGTCAGAGAGGCCCCATGGCAAGAAAGAGGCTGAGCTGGGCTCCAACCCTGCCTCTCTAGGGCAAGGCAGAATTCCACCAGAAGGTAACAGAGGCCACCCCCCACCAGAGACGGGAAAAGGACTGCTTATTCTCACCTGCGAAACAAAATGCAGATGCACGGGGATCGGGGGTAGGCAGTGGCCTTTTCTCCTGTGGGAAGGGAAGCAGACAGGGCAACATCACCAAATGGGCTCTCAAAACCTGGCCTCTGGGAAAGTCACTGGCCATTCAAGAAATGAATAGCACAGGATGAACGCCCAAGAAGAGAGACCAGAGCTCCAGAGTTCAGAAGGCTGGAAGGCCATGTGGAGTCTGCAGACAAGTTGCTGCTGGGGGCATGGTCCCTCCCTATCTGTCCCAATGGTAAGGAGCATCACTCGCCAGGCCAGGCCAAGTCGGTCAATAGATGGATTGAAAACTGCACTGTCTTGAGTTGAAAAAGGACACCGGGAGGCCGTTGACACTCAGCTGGGGGTAAGGCACCGCTGGAAACTAAGGCACCTGTGGGCCAGGCCAGCTTCCCTCCTCAGGGGTAAGTTCCTGAGAGCAGGGCCCACAATGCACACAGCCCCAGGCCTGGCACAAATGTGGAGCCAGGCAACCAATGCTTGCATCTGGCTGGCTGTGAACAGTGGGTGGCAGGTGCAAAAAGTCAGGACAAACTTACAATGGAAATTTGAGAAAATGCTACCCCCTCCTTTTTTTTTTCTGGCAAAATGGGAGAACAAGCCCATTATTTAATCTTAGCAAGGGCGCTCCTCTTTGAAAGTTAAAAGGCTCTGAGATGGGGATTCTTTCATGGGGAAAGAGAGAGGATGCCGAATGAAGAATATGAGCCTGAAAGAAAAGGGGAGCCCAGTCCTGAAGGACAGGAGCCCCAGTGAGAGCCCGAGTTCCCCTCCGGAGTAAGGACATCCCTGCAAGCCTTTCCTCGCGGTGCCCCTCTTTTTGCCCCCATTCTTAACAGCTCAAGTCCCACACTCCCCACAAGCAGCGTGACCCCGGGCAGCTCTCACCGAACTCTGCCGCGACATTGATAATCACCACGGTACTGTAATGCTCAATCTAGAAACGTTCACTTGGAAGCCTGACCCCCACCCCAACACACACACAAGCAAGTGGATATGTTGGCACACGGCTCAACACACAGCCCAGGTTCCTAAGCAAGATCCTCTAGACTGCTACTGTAAACAAGAGAGGCCACAATCAGCGGCGCGGCGGCCGAAGAAGCGCAGAAGTAAACAAGGGCTGCCACGAGCACTCGGGGCCGGGGAGGCGGCGGGAACGGTTCCCCCGGCATGAGCTCGGGCCTGCCAACCAGTGTCGGCCGCGCTCCTTTCCCGAGCCCGGCGCGCTCCACCCTTGCGACGCCTCTAGGAGAACGGGTCCCTTCGTTGTTTACGTTTTGCACTCGTTGAAGCAGAGGTTTGCAGAGGTCGCTCAACGTGGGCCCCGGGTAGGTGGCCCGGACTTGGGGACACGTCGCCCGCGAGCGAGAGAGAAGAAGGTTGGGCGGGGAACTGGGGGCCAAGGAAGCCCGGGCGCCGGAGTGCTGAGCCCGGGGCGGGCATTACCTGCTGCGGGGGACGCCGCTCCGCCTCCCCCGGGTGCGCCCGGGCTCCGGGCCCCGCGGTGCCGGAAGTGGCAGTAGGGCCGCCGGCAGGGCCCCCCGGGCGCCCCAGCCCAATACGGGCAGTCGATGGCCCGGAAAAAGCCGGTGGAACGTAGCATGGTCCGTCCCGCGGCGGGGCCGCGGCCCGGAGCCGCCCGGGCCCACGGGCCCCTCACTGGCGCCGCGGTCGCCGCCGCCCGCGCCTCACGGACCCCGCTGCCGCCGCCATCTTGCTCCGAGGTCCCCGGAGGCCCCCGGGACGCCGCCGCAAGGGACCTCGGGAGCAGCTGCCCGAAGTGCGCCTGATCAGAAACACCTGCTCCCGCGGCCCCAAGGAGGGTCATGGACCCATGGCCCAGGACAGGCAGTCGCGGGGGTAGGGGTGGTGGGGGCGAGACGCCCTGCCTACTGTCTCCGGGAGCCTCGCCGGCGCCGCCGCCTGGCCCTCGGTGGCGGCAACAGCGCCATCTTGAGCCCCAGACCCCTGCGGCGCCTGGAGCTGTCCACGGCACGCCTGATCAAAAAAAAAAAAAAAAGGCCCCCCTCATAGTCCAGCTGTGGCTTAGGTGCATTTAATTAGTTTTATTAGCACGTCTCCCTGAGGCGCCCTCTGCTGGTCAACACGAGTCCTGCGGGCGTGTCTCACCTGCACCTGGAGATCTGCACCGGAGTTACCCAGCTCAGGCTCTGAAACTCAACTCCGCCCGGGTTGACTTCGAATTAGTGCTCACGTTTTGCACTCGTTGAAGCAGAGGCTTGCGGAGGTCCCTCGACTTGGGCTCCGGGTGGACTCCCACTGGACTCTTGTCTGAAATCTCATCCCCAGGTCCACCAGCGGAACCCTATTCCGATTTACTCATTTGTCCACCAAATATTGACCCTAAACCGTATTTTATCTGTTCATCAGATAATAGATATTCAGGTGGTTTCCGCCTGTTTGTTGTGAATTGAGCCTCTGTGAACATGTGTGTATATGTATCTGAGTACCAGTTTTGTTTCAGTACTAGTTTTTCAAATGATGTAAATTTGTTTGTTGCCCTTTATTTAAATTGGGGGAGATGCTTCATAAAACTACAATTCCCAGCCTGCCCGCCAGCTGGCAATTGCCAAGGATCCCCGTGTGAGCACAGGGTGGGGGTGCAGTCTGTGCAGGTCATCTCCTCCCTCTCCCAGCCCATCTATCCTTACCTCAGCCACCTGGCCCCGGTGGCATTTGGGCCTGAGACCCCTCACCCCAGGGGTCTCTCGATGCCAGCGCCTCTTCCACCGCCAAGAGGAGGGAGGACCCCTCAGCCTGGCCCTGACAATGCTAGTGAGGTGAAGTCAGGTCACCCCTGAGCTTGCACTTACTAGATGCTTCCTCTGTACTCACTGACTGACCTTGGTTATTTACTCAACAAATATTTACCAAGGACCTACTATGTGAGTGCCAGACCCAGTGCTAGAGACATCAGTGAACAAAGCATAGATCCCCACCCTGGCAGTAGTAGCGTTCTAGAAGAGAGACAGCAGGAGATCAGTAAAGGAGATACTTAAGTACAAGGCCGAGAGTGCTCTTCTGGAGGATGGGTGATAGGGAGAGTAGGGAGCTGGGGAAAGGGGTGGTCCATGGAGTCTGATGGGGAAGTGGAATTTGAGCAGTTCAAGGAGAAAGCCAAGCAGGCATCTAGGGTAAAGGCATTCCAGGCAGAGGGCACAATATGTGCAAAGGCCCCAGGGCAAAGGCGGCACCAGGCTTGTTGGAGGAACTGCAAGGAGGCCTGTGTGGCTGCACCTGAGTGAGTAAAGGGGAGAGAGGGAGAAGGTAACAGCGGCAGAGAGGGGGCAGGGGCAGGTCATGCAGGGCCTGGTTGGCCTCAGGGAGGACTTGGGCGATTCACCCTGGAGGGAGGTGGCAGCCTGGAGCGCTGAGTGCAGAGGAGGGCAGGGCCTGACTCACAGAAAGTGATCACAGACGCCTTCTGGTGGCTCCAGCCGGGAAGGCAGACTGTGAGGGCCAGGGCAGGAGTCCGGATCAAGGGTTGGTCCAGGTGGGCCATGAGGTGGGATTAGGTGGAGGCAGGAGAAATGGACTGGTTCTGGGTATGTTTCAAAGGTAGATGTCCAGTTAGAATTCCAAATGGGGAGTTCCCGTCGTGGCGCAGTGGTTAACGAATCCGACTAGGAACCATGATGTTGCGGGTTCGGTCCCTGCGCTTGCTCAGTGGGTTAACGATCCGGCGTTGCCGTGAGCTGTGGTGTAGGTTGCAGACGCGGCTCGGATCCCGCGTTGCTGTGGCTCTGGCGTAGGCCGGTGGCTACAGCTCCGATTCGACCCCTAGCCTGGGAACCTCCATATGCCGTGGGAGCGGCCCAAAGAAATAGCAACAACAACAACAACAAAAAGACAAAAAAGACAAAAAAAAAAAAGAATTCCAAATGGACCGGATGAGGGTGGTGAGACAAAGAGGGGAGTCAGGGGCGAGCCCAAAGATTTTGGCTGAAGCTGCAGTGACTGAAGGGGAGCAGACCAGAACAGACTAGGGGTGGGGCTGAGAACATCTCGGGTCTGGCGTTGAGGACGAGGTCCAGCTGGCATGGACCAGGGGGTGTCCTCAGCACACAGGGGATCTGAGCCTAGCGGGTAGGGCCAGGGGTCCTCGGGGCCACCTGCCGACGGAGCATTCAGGAGGCAGAGGGGAAATCTCCAATCTGCTTCCGGGGCCCATGATAGTGCGTCCAAGAGAGACTGAAGGGAGGGTCTGCACGTAAGGACCTCAAAGGGACAGAGAAGCCTGACAGCTTCTTGTCCCTGGAGCGGACAAGGGTCCAGGGAGCGACATCTGTGGGCTTTCGGGCCAGAATCCAGCAGAAAGGGAGTAAAAGGGTGCCAGATGGGGGCCATCTTAGAGTAGAGGGCTCCGTGCCGAGTGGGGCGACCTTGACGGCCCCAAGGGCAGGACCTTGGGGAGGGGGTCGGACGGAGCCGGTGGCGCCATTCCAGGGGCGGCCGCCAGATGGCGAGGCTGCCGCCTTCCCGGGGCGAGAAGTGAGGAAACCGGTGCGGAGGGTCTACGCTCCCCGCACCACAGCCCCACCGGCCTTCTGGGCTCCGGAGACTGCGGAAATCTGGGATGCACTTTTCCCAAGAAAGGGTTCAGAGTTCTCACCAGTTTCTCAATGCTCTCGAGGCCCCTTTTCCTCCCAGCCCTCCACCCAATTGGGAGCCGGCAAACGTGAGCAGTCGGGCGGGGCAAGGGTGGCCGCGTGAAAGGAAGCCGGGAATGCGGGGTACCCTCGGGGGAGGAGCCTTATAGAGCCAGCTAGTAGCCCGCTAGGAGCTGGCTCCTCCCGCCCCCGGAAAAGGGCGGGCAGCGGACGCCCCCAGGCGCCGTCACCGCGCCTCGGTTGCTGGGTAACGGAGAGGGAAGGCGGGCCGGGGGTGCAGCTGCGCGAGGCGTGGGTGCTGCTGGACTTAAGCGCGTGGCTGAGGGCGAGGTACCCCCGGGCCTTAAGGCTGTCGGGCGTCACTATGCGTCCCTGTCAGTGGGTCCTTGACAAGATCCCCACCGGGTCCCGGGACTCACTGCCTCAGTTTTCCCAAGAGGAGGCTAGGGACTACACTGACCAGGGGGACAGGGGAGTCCGAGGGCCCACCGGCTTGGGAAAGACCACACAGGCTCTGGAATCGGGTTTTAAAAAAGCGTATTTAATTAAATACCGGGATGAAGCCAGGCAGGGCAGGGGCCCCCCCTCCCCCCATCTTGAGAGGCCAAACTGGCTGGAACCAGGTCCCAATGACCACCGGTCCCTCCAAGCCCCTGAACACTGGGAAGGCGCCAGGGACCTGGGTCCTCAGACCACAGTCCACCTTCTGTGGACAGGAACCGGCTGGGGCTGGGACAATCATAGGGCTATCCAGACAGTCACAAAGGGAAACAAGGCCCTGGAACCACCCCCACCCCCAACTAAGGCATCTCACCAAGGGTTTTGGGCAGATGGACCAGCCCAGCAAGTACCTGCCCAGATCCACCCGCCCAGCTCCAAAAGGGCTTCCCGCCCCCCTCCCCAGGACCCCGGGCAGCTGTCCCTGGATCCTGCCAGGGCCAGTGAGGGTCCGCACCAGTGCCATCCAAATACCCCAGCCCCCAATGAGGACAAGAAGGTTCTGGAACAGATGGGGATGCCACAGACCTCCTGCAGCCCAAGGCAGGATGGGCCCTTTCAAGGTCCGGGACGGGGAGCCTGGGTCCCCTTCCCATTCCAGGGCGGGGGGTCTTCGGTCATTGTCCAAAATGAAATCCAGAGGAAGCCACAGTGGGAAGACACCAGGAGAGAGGTGGTATTTACCCTTCCCGATCCAAAGCTCAGTCCATGCAGACCCTCCCCCCACACCCCCTAAGGACAACAGACCACTCGTGGGGCCCAGATCAAGGAAGGGATTGGCGCCTGAAAAAATATTCTACCCGGTCCAAAAAAATCGAGCTATCCCAAAGGGGTTCTGGGGTCAGCCCTCCTGCTTCCTCCCACATGGGCAGAACCTCAACCGAGGGTCTAGGGGCCCTGCTGCCCAGGGGGTCGTGCAAGGAAGAAGGGTGGGGAATGGTGCATTTCTCCCACTGGCTGTCCTGGTCCCAAATAGGAGGGACTGATTGTCACGTGATGCTGCACAAGGCCAATGTCGGGGACTCTTCCCCTTCAGGAGGGGAGCTGGTCATGTGCCAGCTCCCCCCCAAGTCTCTCTCACTCATACACTCGCACAACCACCCAGAGGGGGCAGTGCAGCCCCCACCCCAGCAGAGACAGGAAAATAAATAAGCCTGCATTCATACCCACCCATTGTACCCCCCCAATGAGTTAAACTGCTCTTTGGCAGACCCCGTTTCTTTCCCCCACCACGAGTCTCAGAAGCAAAACGGGGACCCCTATGGAAACCCTACCACCTCCCCCCTTCCCCGCCCCGCCCTTGCTGCTGGGGAGCTAAATGTCCCCCCACCGTGGGTAGTGGGGCAGAACCTGTGGACACCTGAGATTGAGTACCCGAATGGGGGCAGCCGGGCTGCACCCCGTTTCCCTGAACGTCTCCATGGCTTTCAGTGGGGTGATGGGTGCCCCCCCTGGGGGGGAATGGGGGGACAGGAGGCAGCCCGGGGGTAACCCCTGGTTCACCTATGGCTCTTTGCACACTTCATCCCAACCTGGAGAGAGGGGCCTGGGGGCCAAGTCTGAACACTGGTTAAGGGGTGCCTTTCCTGGGCCACCTCCCCCAAAGCCCACACATCCCCCAAAGCAGGGAGGCGGCAAAGGGGTAAGGGGAATGCCTTCTGGCTACCCACCTGGGGTCCCTGTTTAACAGCTGGGAAGAGAGTTAACAATCATGGCTATATACAGACACGGGGCCCCAGCTACCCCTCAGGAACAAAACCTCCAAGGCCCAGATAACCCCGGTCCAGTCTCAGGCCCCCTCCTTGTCTTCTTGAAGGGGGCAGGGGCATTTTGGGGGCCCCTACGGGGTCACTGGAAGGGGCTGGACTGGCAGTCAGTCCGGCCCCGCCCCAGGCCCGGGACAGCAGACGTGTTGCTGGTGCTCCATGCCCAGGCCCAGCGGGGGCGTGCTCAGGGCGGCTGGACCAGGGCTCTACAGGACAGTGGAGGCCGGGCTGGGCACCGGGCTGGGCGCGGGGCTGCCCGCCAGGCTGCAGGGCAGCGAGTCGCTGGGCGAGGTGCTGCGGGTGCCCGGGCGCCGGAGCAGTTCCGGGCGGAAGCCGGGGTGGCGGCGAGCGTGCTTGGTCAGGTGGTCGCTGCGTGTGAAGCGCTTGGAGCAGAGCGGGCAGGGGAAGCGCTTCTCGCCCGTATGCGTCCGGTGGTGGCGGGCCAGCTCGTCGGAGCGCGCAAACTTCTTGTCGCAGCCTGGCCAGTCGCAAGCAAAGGGGCGCTCACCTGGGCGGAGGGGACAGAGGCCAGACAGAGGTCAGTGTGGGGAGAGGGGATATTCTCCCTTCTACTTCCTATGGCTAACAACCATTACAGACCCGGAGCAGGTGCCACAGGTTAAAGGAAAGAACCTAGAGTTCTCCCAGGCCTGCCTGCCCACTCCCCCACCCCCAGGACCGGCGCCACCTGGCTAACATGTGTCTCCTGGTGTACTTGCCACACACGTGCCCGCTCTGGAAAGCAAGTTGACTTTCTGTGGGGGCTTCTCCTTATGCAAACGAGTCCTGCTGAACCCCACCCCGCGAAATTCCCTTATACCTTTCCGGTGGGGCATTCCCGGCCTCCCAGGTGCTGGCGGCCCCAGTTAACCCCCTTGCTTTTGGAAATGACCACCCGGCGCGCCGGTGTGAGCGTCGTCTGGACAGCTTCCCCTGCTTGACCGCTGACCCACATGGCCCTTCTATGAGCACAGGATACCAGCAAAAGGACCCCACCCCACCCCCACCCCGGGCCGCGCTCGCGGGGTGGGGAAAGGGACGCACGGCCCACCGGGGACGCCCCAGGGTTAGGGCGCGGGAAGGGGCGGCGCCAGGAGGCAGCGCGGGACTCGCCCCGCCCCCGCGGAACAGACGGCCAGGGGAGGGGCGGGCCGCCGCCGGCAACTTCCTCCGCAGACCCCTCCCACCGCCGGGCCGGCCTCGCCCATCCTGCCCCTGCTGCCGCCATCCCTGCTCGCCGGTCCCACCCGCTTATTCTGTGGGGATCCCTACCCCAGAACAGTGCCTCCCGACCCCTCATCTGACTCGGTCGCGAACCCGCAGCCTGTGTTGTCAGGTCTCCCAGGCTGACCGGGGGCACCCTCACCACGCCCCAGTCCCAGGGGCCGTGAGCACCCCCGTTTGCAACCTTTCGGACCCAGCGCCGGGTACCTGGGACTCTGGAACCCCCCGTCATTATTTTGCCTAAAGACCAGGGGTTTTGAAGGGTGTTTGGGGGGTTGTGCAGATAGAATGTGGATACACGGGCAGGGTCACCCTTGTGCTTGAGAGACAACCCTCGTGGCACTGAGGGAGTCCAGCAGAGGAAGGGGGGACAGCCAGATGGGGGCAGGAAAGGAAGAGCCACAGGGGAGTCAGGGTGGTACCTAATGTGTACACTGGAAGGCCCACACAGAGTACTGGATGGCTGGGTCTGCAGTGACCCTAGCTGAACCTGCCTCAGGGGACCCACCTGAGAGGAAGTGTGACAGAAGAGTGTCCCCTCAAGCAGCACCCTGGTGGGGGATTGCAGAGCCAACCAGAAAGCAATGGCAGGGAGGGTATGACACACCCGCAGCCTTCGGGGAGCAGAGCCTGGATCCTCTCGGTGACCTAGTGACAGACATCTGTGATCTTAGCTCAAGGCCTGCCCTGGGGAGGAGGGCTGGGAGGGGCGAGGGGTCAGGAATGCAGAGGGGCACTGGTGGGCTTCAGAGCAGCTTCTGCCCAGGACAGAGCTAGACTAACCCCCCATCCCTTTCTCCTGGCCTCACTCAGCCAGCCCTACCACCCACAGCCACGGAGAGGGATCAAAGGTCAGCAGGGCCTCCCCGAGTTTCTTGTGGGGTACCTGTGTTACGCCCACAGCTGAGGGAGGGCCCCAGGAGGCGGCAAACCCAGCTGTGCTGATGCTACCTCCGGTGGGGGGCGTCACAGACAAGTGTGCTGCTGGGGGGAGAGCAACAGTCCCCAAGACCACAGGTGGCCCCAAATCCCTGGGGGTTGTCGTCTCCACACCTCATGCCTCCCCTGCAACAAGCCAAGAGGCGGAGTCCGCAGCAGTTGGGGGAGGGGTCCCAGTGGGGACATACTCAACAGAATTTCAGGGCTCAAAACACCCACCCCATTTGGCTCCTGAGGGCTGAAGTCTGGGGGAGGGGAGTCAGGTATGGGGTCAGGGCTGCAGCTTTAAACCCACCCGGGGCCTGGGGAAGCGATGCCCCTCGGAGGGGCACGCAGTCCGGTCGCCATCTTACAGGGCACAGGCAGGGTGCAGCAGAAGGGGAGGGGGCCATCCCACCGCTGGTGCGTCCCGCAGTTGGCTCACTTCCCCATTTCGAGCGGTGGGGCTGGTCCCACCCCACCCCCGCCCCGCAGCTCTACTTTGCAAGGAGCAGGTTACAAGTGCGGTGCCAGTGCCCGCAGGGGCCGGTCGAGAGCAGCCGACGGGAACAGCTGCCGCACGTAGCTCGGCGGTGGCAGGGACAACCGCAGCCCAGCCCGCTCCACTCACGTGCTCCCGCCGCCAGGGCCGGGGGTCGCCTGCCAGCCCCGCCCCGCGCCGCCGCGAGTAGCGCACGTGCACACGTGGCTGGCAGGACGCGGGAGCACAGGCTTCCTGCCCCCAAAACAACTTTGGGCGAATGCCTGCAAGATGCCAGGCCCTGACACCCTCTCACAGACACTGGCCGGGAGCAGGGGGCAACGCTCTCAAGGCTCAGAGCCGGCTCGCCCAGGTGCCACCACCTGTCTGTTCCGGCTAGACTGGGCGCGGGGCTAGACTGGGCGCGGGACGTGAATGGGGTGGGCGGGGCTGCAGTGGACTTGACCCTCTATTTGGGCTGGGCCTGTGGGTGAGCTCAGGACAGCCGGAAAATGGAGGCCAGGAGGTCCTGGAGACCTGTCATAGGGGAGCCAAGAGGTGGTACCATGCTCCAGGCCTGGCTCAGCCTGCCCCGCCTTCACCCAGGGAGAGAGTGTGGGACCTCCCTGGGCTGGGAAGGGGGCCAGGGCCAAGGGTCTGACAGCTAACCTGCACTATAACCTCCTGAGGTCATCTTTAACCTAAGAGTTGAAGATGGAAGTGTGGCCCGCGGCTAACACTTGCACAAATGCCCACCTACCGGGTGGGCTGCGCTGGGGGAGGGGCCCATGGAAGGAAGCATTTCAAGAGAGCTGGGGAAGCTAGAGCTGCAGCAGATGGGGGGGCGGCGGGCAAGGCGGCGGCGCAGGCGGCTTCCCAAAGGAGATAGGCCTGAGAGGCCGCAAGGAACCCAGAGGACAGAACAGAGATGCCACTGAAAGCTGAAGGACTGATGGTGAGGACTGCAGGGCAGGGCCCAGGATCCTCCAGCCACTCGCCATCCTGATGTCTTAAAAAAAACCAATCTGCGGGAAGTTCATCTGCTCTGCGACCTTAAACACTCATTAAACTTTGCACCCCACCCCCACCCAAGACTTCCCTCCTAGCCCTACTCCTGAAAGTTTTCCATTTCTTTTTTTTTTTCCCTTAAGTTTTTATTTATTTATTTTTTGGCCAATGGCAGCATATGGAGCTCCCAGGCCAAGGATCAGATCTGTGCCTTTGCTGCAGCAACACCACATTCTTAACCCACAGTGCCAGGCTGGGGATCGTCCCAGGGCTCCCAACACACCATCAATCCCATTGCCACAGCAGGAACCCCAAGTTTTCCATTTCTTTGGCTCAGCTGTGTTGCCACCAAAAGCATAAGCAGAGGTCTCCCCGCCCTCAACTCCCCATGTGGAACCTGGCAGCAAATCCCATCAACGCCCCATCAAATTACCTCCAGCTCCCACCCTGGCTCCTCTCAGCTCCAGCCCCCAGCTCAGGCGTGGACTGGTGCAGTAGCCAGTGAGTGGGCTGGTATGTGGGCTGCCCAGTCTGTGCTCTGCCCCCTGGCTCAGAGTCAAAGCTGAAATCTTTACCTTAGCCTGGGCTCCTCTGTAGCCCCACTAGCTGCTCCTCACACACTAGGTTCCTGCCACCTGGAACCTCCCCCATGTCACTCGTCACACACTAGGTTCCTGCTCCATGTCACCCTTCAGTGCAGTCTCTCTCTCCTGCTGGTGTACCTCCCCCTCCACTGTCTCCCACATCTCAGCTTTTCTTATCCTTGTGCCCAGTCTCTTAGTGTGAAATCTGCCCCATGTCCCATTGTAAAGCTGAGGGCACAGGCCTGACACACCGTGGGGTACTTAATATATCCATGCAAAGTCTACAGACCCAGAGAAGGGCGCTCAGCTCACTGGTTCCAGCAGGCGCTAATGGCTAACCAGCTAGCCACGATCTAGTCTACCCCCGTCCCTCAGGTAGGATCTGTGGCTACTACCCCCCATTTATTTAAAAGGTGGGCCCTTGCCACCAGCTCTCCTCACTCCCAGAGAACCCAGGCTACCCTGACTTACTTCCCCACCGAGATAGGCATCTCTGCCACAGAGGGGGACCCTCTCAGTCCTGGGGCACCGCTCCCACAGGCCCCCCCCCAGAGCATGCTGTTCCAGAGGCCTGCTGTTCTGGAAACAGGACTGGGTGAGGGCGGGGGCCCCCCTCTCTAGGAGGCCAGCTCTTCATGCTGGTATCATGTGCCAACTCCCGGGCCATCTGGGCCACCTTTATCAGGAAGCCTGGGTGGGGGCTGGTTATCGCCCCCCACAATGTGGGGGTGCTCCACCCCCACCCCCAGCTAAGGCACAGGCACTATGGCCAATCCCAGCTGCTCACCAAACCCCAATGCTGGAGAAGGGGTCGAAGTGGGGAGGCAGTCCTGGGCACTTGCACCCCTTGGGCATGGCACTGCCCCTCTCTGCCCCTCCAGATAAATCACTGGGACTCCTGAGCCCCACCTCGTCCTGGAGAGCTCACAAGCTTTGCTCAGATAGCCCTGGGGGGATGTGGTGACCATGTCCCCTCTGGCCTCAGTTTCCCCATCTGCTTCTCCTCCTGGGGGTCTACTCAACAAATACCACCCCCAACCCCAGCTTGGGCTGCTAAATCAACAAACAGGGGGTTACCGCAACTGTCTCTTGTCCCCCATGTCTGGGGCTTCCCCCTCCCACCCAATCCTGGACAAGCACACCTCTCTCCCTCCCACACAGCTCCTCCAAACCCCTCTCCCATCCTAATCCCTTCCTCATAAACGGATTTTCTTCAGCTGGGAGGCCTGCCTCCCCGCCCACCCCTACCCTGCCCTTGGGATTAAAGGGAACACTCACCTCACACTTACCTCCCTGGCCCCCTCCCCACCTCCCACTGCAGCCTCGCAGCAGCAGCCTCCCAATCCTCACCCAGGGCCCCTGCCCCCACCCCCTGCAGCCGGGTGGTGTCCCTTTGCTTAGGACACACCCTTCCCCACTTCTTCCAACCTCTTCCTCCTGGAAGCCCTTTCCTCCATCACCGCTGCTGTCAACAGCCCCCAGTGTTCTAGGAGCCCCATGGAAAGGGCACTGGGCCATGCCCACAGTGCCTCGCACACACAGAAAACCCTCAGCGACTTCTCAGGCTTAAGCAAACAAGGTTTTACAGGGGGTCTCAACTGGAGGTGATCCCACAACCCCCAGGGATCACTGGGTGATGTCTGAGGACATTTGTCCTTGTCACAACTGGGGGTGCACCCAGCATCCAGTGGGTGGGGGCCTGGAAGGCTGTCCAGCACCCCACAGTGGCCAGGACGCCCCAGATGGAGAATGACCCAGACTCAAAGTCGGCAGCTCAGAGGGGGAGCCCCAGACTAACAGCTCCAGATCCAGATCTAAGCTCCCGGGGGACGAGGGTCTGAGCCCCCCAGAAGGTGCTGTGTGCTGGGGGCTCTGGGACAGGGGAGCAGTCCAGAGATGGAGGAGGCTGAGAGAGCAAGTAGACTGCCAGCCTCTCCTCCGCCCCCGCCCCACCTCCCTCCAGCTCCCTCGGTATCCACGGCAACCGTGTCAACATCTCCTGCAGCTTCCAAGTCTTTCCCTGCCCCAAGCCAGAGTCAGGAGACCTCATTCTGGGCCAGGGGCTGCAGGCCAGATGCAAGGACTAAAGCACAGACCTCCACACTTCCCTGCAGCTGGCGGGGGTGGGGGGGGGCTGTGAAAGACCCCGTGGCCTCTCCTGGCTTCCCCACTCCAACCCTCTCTGCCAAATGGAACAGCGAAGATGGAGGCACCACACTCCACTTGCCTGACTCCTGCTGTGCCCGGTGGCTCATCTGTAAAATGGGGCCAGGCCAGGATGGGAATTCTCTTTACAGAAAGGAGGGCGGTCAGGCAGAGGCAGGTGGGAAAGGACACCCTCCCAAAGACCCTCAGGGAACACCGGCTCAGCAGGGTTCCTCAGTAGATCCCACCCTAGGCTAGCCCCCAGCAGTGGACAACACCATACTCACAAGCATGGCTTCCCCACCCCTCAACAGGCACAAGGGCAGCTGCCCCCTCCCCTGGGGGCTAGAAAAGGCAAAAAACCTGAACGAAGACCCTGGGCAGGGTTTAGAGGTTCTGGGGGCCAGAAAGGTGAGGAATTAATCATGAAGCACGGGGGTGCCCCAAACCCTCCAGGACCAAATCAAGGGTGCCTGGGTGCAGGCTTTCACTCCCAGAAACGTCTTTTTTATCAAGGGGGCTTCGCGACAGCACATCTGCAAGCACAGGTCCCTCAGGGGCCAAGGCACAAGGGCTGGCACCCTGCCCCCCATCACTGGGACACCCCGACTGACCCCAGGGCCTCGGTTTCTCATTAAAAACAGGAACAGCAATGCTGAGATCCAGATCTTTGACTAGGAGTCTTTCCTTCCCCATGGGCTAAGGGGGGGGCGGCCAACACTGGCTGAGGGCCTAGGGGGCTTCTGAGGACCCCAGGAAAAGCTGGGGAAATGTCCCTCAGGAGCCATAATGTGAGGTGCACTGGCCACCCTCTTTCACCAGACCCAGGAAGTCCGACAACATAAAAAAACAAAAACAACCAAACCAGGGAACTGGAGATATCAGCGACATTCAAGTGTCATGGCATCCCTGTTTCCACCACACTGCTGGGACCAACCCTGCTTACCCCCACCTCCTCCGCGTGTTCCTACAATGGGAGCAGGTCCACCGAGCCGCGCGGACACACGCTGCTGCCTAACGTGACCCCCATAAGGATCCCTCAGGGAAAAGCGGCGACAAAGCCTTTCATACAGACAGAAAACACACCCGCAAGGACTAGATCGTGTGCTATCAACTGACAGAGCCCTAAATCCAAGTGCACGCCCACCCAGTCGCCCCTGACCTTCCCAACCAAAGGAAGACCGCCAATGCTCAAACTCTGGCTGCCGACCAAGGCCCACCATCCCCTGCCTCCCAGCACAGGAGAAAATGCTGAGGATGAGACTCCATGGGGGACACTGGGGGAGGATCCACAGGAGGAAAAGGAGGCCAGAGCCTCCTGCCTCCAGTTTCCCCCAGAGGCCCAATCCCTACACCCGGGTGAGCTGAGACATGACAGTGTCGCCAAATCCACCCCCTACCGGCTCCTTCAGCAGGTGGGGGGAAATGCGGTGAGGACGTGACACCCTCAGGGATCTCCCTCCTCCGCAGACTCAGGCCCTAACCCGCATTTCCAGCCCACCTTCCGCCTATTAAAACAGGAAAAGGAAAAGGAAACGTACGCGGCACCCCCTTAACCTGGCCCCGCACCAGGCGCTCAGCCGCCCTCTGGCGTGAATCCTCGCGGCTACCCCGGAGGCAGCGCCGCGACTCCTCCTGCTTTTCTACAGATAAGAAAATCGAGGCATGGGAAGGAAAAATAACCTCACAGCTGGACGTTCCTACCATGGTGCCCAACACTCAAATTCGAAACCAAAAGAAAAGAAAAGAGAAATGAAGCCGAAAACGAAGGGGCCCGAGAGGCCCGATCCACCAGCAGACCCCGCCGCCACACGCGCCGCGCCCCTCCCCAGCTCCTGCCTCCGCGCCCGCCATCCGCTCACTGCCTGCCCGACCGCGTGGCCGCCACGCCCCCCGCGCGCGCCCCACCCACTGAGGCCCCGCCCTCCCGGCCGGCGCGGCGGCAGCACGGGCGCGCCCCCCTCCCCGCCCCCGACGCGCCACGCAGTTTCGGGGTCCCAGCGGGGGAGGGGGCACTGGAGGCCGCCCCCGCGCGGACCGAGCGCGCGGCCGGGCTCACCTGTGTGCGTCCGCAGGTGCGACTTGAGGTGGGAGGATTTGTAGTACGCCTTGGCGCAGCCCGGGAAAGGACAGCGGTGGCTCTTGGCCGCGGCGGGCGCGGCGCCGGGGGCGCGGCCAGAGGACGGGGACGAGGCGGCCGAAGAAGACGAGGCCGGCGATGCGCCCCCCGCAGCGGCGCCGGGCCCGCCGCGCAGGTCGGCCAGGATGCTGGCGGCCAGCAGGTGGGGTGCGGCGGCGGCGGCGGCGGCGCCGGGGCCTGGGCCCGGGACGACGGGGACCGGCGGCGGCGGTCCCGGGGGCCCGGGTGGGGCGGCCTCGCGGCGCGGCGCGCGCACATCTAGGCCGGTGGCCGAGCCCGCGCCCTCGGGGCCCGGCCGACCGCGGTGCACCACGGCGCCCGAGGAGATAGCCATGAGCACGTCGGCGGCGAAGTAATCCACGCACGCCACGGCTGCCGACATGCCAGGCGAAGGGCGCGCGGCGCGGCCGAGCAGGCGGAGCGGAGGCGGCGGGAGCAGCGCCCGTCCGGCCGGCAGCGGCTGCTCGAGTGCGGGAGGCGGAGGAGGAGGAGGAGGCCGGCGCGCGCCGCCGCCGCCGCCGCCCGCGCTCGGCCCGCCCCGCCCCGCCTGACGCGCCCTGACGCACCGGAGCCCGCGGGGGTGGCCGCGGCCCGCCCCGCCCGGAGGACGCCCCCTCGGGGCGCGCGGCCACGCCCCCCGCCCGGCGCGCCCTCCACCACTCTACCCGCCGCGCGAGGCCGCCGGGGGGCGGGGCCCTGGGCGAAGGAGCCGCCCCCTCGGCGCGCCCACTCGAGCCCCGGAGCACGCCCCCTCCCCCTTTCCCGAGAGCGCCTTCTATACGGGAGGTGCCTTCCACACGGGCGCGGCCGCCCGCCTCCCGGTCCGCTACCCGCAGCACCAGTTCCTCACGCCAGGAGGCTCCGCCCCGTCCCCGGTACGGTCCCACCCCCGGAGCGCGCCCCGCCCCATCCCGGCACGCCCCTCCCTCCTCGGACGGGCGCGCCCATCCCTGCTCGGCGCGCGCCCCGCCTCCTCGCGGGCTCGCCCACCCCCGCTGGTGCGCGCGGCCGGCGGGAGCCCTCCCCTTCCCCGGGCTCTTCCACCCCTGCCCGGGCGCGCCCCAGGTCGCGATGGGGAAGGGCTCCGCTCCCCACGTGGCCCGGTGGGGGTGCGGAAGCGGCCAGCCCCGCCCCCTGGCCACGTGCGCGACCCTCCCCCCTCACGTCCTCCCGGGCCTTTGGCCCTGCTAGACCGCGCTCGCCTGTGTCCCGTCGCACCCTTTTGTCCGGGGTCCCACTCGCCATTCCCTGGGATCCGAAGCTAGACGGGGGTGGGGGGGGGGGTGGCCACTCCCGGCCTGGCTGAGTCGAGCGAGCCTGCGCTCTTTCCTCTTTTTGCGCCCCATTCGAGAGTCACTAGGTGAGGAGGGCTGGGGTCACAAAGGGCGGGGCTCGGTGCTTTGATGGGGCAGAGTATCCCATCCTTGCTGGGACATAGGAACGTCGCTTCCCGGTGCCCGGGATGGGGAAAGTGGGGCCTCGCCAAGCTTCCGAGGACGTCCAGCCCAAATTGTTTAATTTGGAACGCAGATGCTCGGGGTCCGCCTGAGCCGCAGGCCTGAGTCGGCAGGCGCGTGGAAATGGGGCGATGGGGTGGCCCCCTCCAGTGTGACCACGCCCCTGCCCCTTCCTAGGCGGGCCACGGGGGCTGTGCAGTGACCGGAGCGACCTCCAGGGGGCCTTCCTGCACGGGTTCCAGTCGGCTCACTAACCCTCCCTGGGTTAATGTGAACAGGACTTTATACTCACCCACCCCACCTGCAAACCCCTCCCCGCCACACCAACCCGCACACTAGCCCGACATGGCCTCATTTCAGCTCCTCGTTACCAGGCTGGTCACTGTCCCATGGGTACTCCTGGTCTAGGCCTGACCACCCTTGGTGGTGCCAGCTTGTGCCAGCTCCTTTTGGGCACTTGCCCTTGCACAAGGCTGGACAGGGAGGAGGAGCACTGAAGTACCGATTTCAGGCTGCAGACAGTACATGCAACACCATCGTTTGGAGCTGAGTCCACTCCAAAGGACCACTATCCAGGTGAGCACTGGGGGGCACTTGTGGTCAGCATTCCTACTGGCCTGGGCCTCCTGTGCCTTTGAAGCCTAGAGGGTAGACCACCTGGGCAAGCCCCCACCCTCCACCATCTCACCAGCTGTCTGGGGCCTCAGAGCACCAGCCACTGGTCTTTCCCACTCCTTAGGTCTGGTCTCCCACAAGTCAGGAAGGGCTTTGCAGGTCCCCCTCCCTGCCTCCCAGCCTACCCCAGCACGTGGGAAGAAGCAGGGCAAGAAAAGAGGCCAGGACCCTTTGTTGGTTCCTTCCACTGATGTTTATTGGACCCAGAGCAAGATACCTTTGTGGCCTTACCCTCTGGGGGCTCACAGTCTAGAGTACAATGATGTCACAGGTGGAAGGTCACAGAGCTGACAAATGAAGGAGATAGGGGCGACATCCCAGAAAGGGCTCTACCTGGGGTCTGAAGGTCAAGTAAGCAATCACAATAGGGAGAGCCATGGCAAAGAAGAGATCAGGACCATGGGACCCAGACAAAACCTCCTAGAGCCCCTGGTGGGCACCCACTCCCAGAGAAACACAGGGTCTTGGACCCATGACTTTTATTTGGGGGCCCACACTCTGCCCATGGTGTTTCTTGTTCACACCCTGGGTGGCCTGCGGACCCTCTTGCCCCCCCTTCCCTCCTCCCCATGCTCATTTCTGCCTTGTGTGCTGTCACCTTATCCTCACTATGACCCTTGAGTTGCCACCCCCATTCCATAGGTGAAGAAATCCAAGTTCCCTGGTGGCTCAGCAGGTTAAAGATTTGGTGTTGTCACTGCTGTGGTGCAGGTTTGATCCCTTGCCCAGGAACTTCCCCATGCCTCAAGTGCGGCCAAAAAAGTAAAAAGGAGAATAAGATATTAGGGGTAGGAGAGGACCCAGAAGTGGCCTGAAGCATCTGGACCATGTGCAAAGCTAAGAGGCAGCAGAAGGTTTGGGGGCCTGAGCTTCTCTCCTGGCTGGTCTCCCACATGGCAATCAGTCCTTTCTTCAAGCCTCAGTTTCTTCCTCTGTAAATGGGGGCTCATCTCCAGCCTTCCCTCACAGCACTAAGAGGCTCAGGGGTAGGGGCTCTTGCCAGGCCACAGGGCCTACGGAGCGGGGCCAAGGTGAGCAGGAGGCTGACATGGATGTGTAGAAGAGGGAGGCCTCAGGGGGGTAAGAGCATAAGGTTGGTGCTGGTGATGAGAAGGCCACATAAAGTGGGTGGTGTCCAGAGCATCAATGCCCTGGTCCAGACAGTTCAGGGGCAGATTGAAGGCTTGCATATGTAAACACGTGTGTACAACACTCGTCTATGTGCACAGATATGCTGAAAGGGCCATAGGTTTTGGGTTTTTTTGTTTTTTATTTTTTTGCTTTTTAGGGCTGGACCTACAGCATATGGAAGTTCCCAGGCTAGCGGTCTAGTTGGAGCTGCAGCCACCGGCCTACACCACAGCCACAGCAACTCAGGATCTGAGCCACATCTGTGATCTACACCACAGCTCACAGCAACGCTGAATCCCCGACCCACTGAGCAAAGCCAGGGATTGAACCCCCATCCTCACGGATGCTAACTGGATTCATTTCTGCTGCGCCACAACAGGAGCTCCAGCCTTTTTTTTTTTTTTTTTTTTTTTTTTTTTTTGCTGCACTTGCAGCATGTAGAAGCCATTTTCTTGCAGTATGTTCAAGCCAGGGGTCGAACCCATAACACAGCAGTGACAATGCTGGATCCTTAACCCACTGAGCTACCAGGGAACTCTGTGCCTTTTTAATAGGACTTTCTGTATAGTTCAATCTTTTCTTTTTCTTTTTTTGGTCTTTTTGCCTTTTCTGGGGCCGCTCCCGTGGCTCATGGAGGTTCCCAGGCTAGAGGTCTAATCGGAGCTGTAGCCGCCGGCCTACGCCACACCCATAGCAAAGTGAGATCCGAGCCACGTCTGCAACCTACACCACAGCTCATGGCAACACTGGGTTCTTAACCCACTGAGCAAGGCCAGGGATCGAACCCACAACCTCATGGTTCCTAGTCGGATTCGTTAACCACTTAGCCACTATGGGAACTCCTAGTTCAATCTTTTCTTTAAATCCATGTGCTGTATTTATTCTGTTTTCTTTAAAATGTCAGCAGGTATGCAAGCAGTGCAATTATGGGCAATGGGTGCTTTCCTTTTATAGTCCTCTGTATGAAAAATTATTTTCTAAACAACTCCCTTCCCTTTAGTGTGGACTGATCAGGGAATCCTGGGGCCCTCACCCTAGCTAATAGGTCAAGGTCAACTTCAGGGCAGTATCAGGGACCCCTGGTGGGAGGCGCTGAGGAGGGTACCTCACCTTGGCATGTTCTTCCTCAAATCAGAAGTGGTTTGACCTCAAGAAAACCTCAGATGGGCCCAGATTAGGGGGCTTTTTACCAAACACCCAACCAGTCCCAAATTGTCTAGGTCATGAAAAACAAGGGAACACTGGAGCAGTGTCACAGATTTTAACAGACTAAGGAGACACGATGTCTAAACAACAGGTGGGTTCCTGGGATGGACAGTGGGGCAGAAAAGGATGTCAGTGGGAAAACTGCTGAGACAGGAGTGAAGACCGAAGCATGTAAATGGGTAGGAGCCCAAGACTGTTCTTGGTTCTGACAAGACGGTCCTGGGAGGGCACTGTGGGGAAGGGAAGACATGACACCTTTTCTGGAAATCCCAAATTAGTCCAAGATGAACCTCTGAAAGCAAACAGGAAGAGTGGGTGCATCCACTTAGGATCCTAGCATCTGACATCGGAGGCACCCTTGGAGTCTGACATCATCACCACTTTGTAGGGAGCCAGCAAAACAGTAAATGTGGTAACTTTGACCCAGCAATTGCACTCCTGAAAAAATACCCTAAAATTATTCTTCAGGAAATAGGTGTGTCTGTGTATGGCTCCGCTGTGATAAAGGGAAGAAAGGAGAACCCATGGGGGGTCACTGTGTCATGGAGCATGTGGTCACGAGAGATCCAGAACACAGCGTCAGCAGCGGATGTGGTAGGGGGTCTGGGGAGCAGGTGATTTGGCAGCACACACCCATTTCTGCCACCTGCCTATGGCTGTGACCCCCACGTCCTGTGTGGGTCCTGCTCTTACAACACAAGAGCCCCCACACTACTGGAGCATGGAGCTGCCGGTCCAGCAGGGTGTTATACTCTGACCACAAAGCATTTTTAGAATCCAGGTACATTACAGGAGCTCCCTCGTGGCCTAGTGTTTAGGACTTGGTGCTTTCACCACTGCGGCCTGGGATCAATCCCTCCTCTGGGAACTGAGATCCCACATCAGGCTCCTGCACATCGTGGCTAAATAATAATATATTTTTTTTTTGTCTTTTTTTTGCTATTTCTTTGGGCCGCTCCTGCGGCATATGGAGGTTCCCAGGCTAGGGGTCGAATCGGAGCTGTAGCCACCAGCCTACGCCAGAGCCACAGCAACGCAGGATCTGAGCCGCGTCTGCAACCTACACCACAGCTCACGGCAACGCCGGATCGTTAACCCACTGAGCAAGGGCAGGGACCGAACCCGCAACCTCATGGTTCCTAGTCGGATTCGTTAACCACTGCGCCACGACGGGAACTCCAATAATAATATTAAAATAAAATTTAATAATAGGAGTTCTCCTGTGGAGCAGTAGGTTAAGGATCCAGTGTTGTCAGTGCAGCAGTCCAAGTCACTATTGTGACACAGGTTCCATCCCTGGCCTGGGAACTTCCACATGCCATTGGCATGGCCCCCCCCCAAAAAAATTTTTTTTTAACTTTTTTGTTTGTTTGTTTTTGTCTTTTTGTCTTTTAAGGGCTGCACCTGCAGCATATGGTGGTTCTCAGGCTAAGGGTCCAATCAGAGCTGTTGCCACCAGCCTATGCCACACCAACACCAGATCCGAGCTGCATTTTCGACCTATACCACAGCTCGCGGCAATGCCGGATCCTTAACCCACTGAGCGAGGCCAGGGATAGAACCTGCAACTTCATGGTTCCTAGTCAGAATCGCCTCCCCTGCAACACGACGAGAACTCCTTAAACTTTTTTTTTACAATCATCGCATTTTGTATTCTCCTCTGTAACCCATCCATGTTGATTTCTTTTTCTTTTTCTTTTTTTGGTCGGTCACAGCCATGGCACATGGAAGTTCTCCAGTCAGGGATCAAACCTACACCAGTTTCAATCTGTGCCACAGCTGCAGCAATGCCTGATCCTTAACCTGCTGCACAACAGGTTAAGTTGTGAGACCTTTCTTTCTTTCTTTTTTGTCTTTTTAGGGCCTCACTGCAGCGTATGGAAGTTCCAGGCTAGGGGTCCAATCAGAGCTGCAGCTGCTGCCCTATACCACAGCCACAGCCATGCCAGATCCAGACAGTATCTGCAACCTATACCACAGCAAATGGCAACGCTGGATCCTTAACCCACTGAGCGAGGCCAGGTATAGAACCCATGTCCTCAAGGATATCAGCTGGGTTCTTACTGCTGAGCCACAACCGGAACTCCTTTTTTTTTTAAGGGCCATACCTGGGGCATATGGAGGTTCCCAGGCTAGGAGGTGAATAGGAGCTGTAGCCGCTGGCCTACTCCTCAGCCACAGCAACACCAGATCCAAGCCGCATCTGCAACCTACACCACAGCTCAAGGCAACGCCACATCCTTAACCCACTAAGCGAGGCCAGGGGTTGAACCTGCGTCTTCCTGGATGCTAGTCAGATTCATTTCTGCTGAACCATGATGGGAACTCCCTCCTTTTTTTTTTTTAATTAGGTCATATTTATTTTTGTCTTTATTTCCATTATTCTACATCTGAATTTATTTATGATTTACAATTTTTGAGATTTTATTTTATTTTATGGCCACACTTTAGGGTACATGGAAGTTCCTGGGCCAGGGATTGAATCCAAGCCACAGTTGCAACCCTATGCTGCAGCTGTGGCAATGCCAGATCCTTTAACCCACCGTGCTGGGCCAAGGATTGAACCTGTACCTCTGAGGTGACCCCAGCCACTAAACTCAGATTCTTTTTTTTTTTTTTTTAGGGCCGTACCCACAGCATAGGGAGATAGGGAGGTTCCCAGGCTACAGGTTGAATTGCAGCTGTAGCCGCCAGCCTGTGTCACAGCCACAGCCACACCAGATCCCAGGAGCGTCTGCGACCTATGCCACAGCTCACAGCGACACTAGATCCTTAAGCCACTGAGACCAGAGATCGAACCTGCATCCTGATGAATGCTAGTCAGATTCCTTTCCGCTGATCCTCACAGGAACTCCTAAACTCAGATTCTTTTTTTTTTTTTTTCTTTTTCTTTTTAGGGTCGCACCCACGGCATATGGAGGTTCCCAGGCTAGGGGTCAAGTTGGAGCTACAGCTGCCGGCCTATGCTGCAGCCATAGCAACAAAGGATCCAAGCTGAGTCTTCGACCTACACCACAGCTCATGGCAATGCCAAATCCTTAACCCACTGAATAAGGCCAGGGATCAAACCCACAACATCACAGTTCCTAATCAGATTTGTTTCCACTGTGCCACGACGGGAACTCCTAAACTCAAATTCTTAACCCACTACACCACAGTGGGAATTCCAACAGGAGACCTTTCAATCCATGTTTATTTCTAAGGGGTCAGATGTGGCCTGGGTGGTCTGCATGCACAGGAGATGCAGCCAGCCCCAGGCCAAGCCTAGCGGTGGGGGGCTGGGAGCTGGGGGCTGAGGGTGGATGTATGGCTGTCTTCCTCCACAGGAGGCACCAGGCCCCTGCTCTGAGGTACTAGAGGGAGAGCCCAGGACCCCAGCCCTTCTCTAGAAGGCAGGAGGAGGCAGGCTCTGGACTGAACCTGGTTGTCCCTCCCCAAGCATCCTTTTCATTCTCCACTCCTCGGCTGGTCCAGATCTCTGGAAAGCAGCAGATCCCAGAGGCACTTTTCAGATGGCCAGTTGCAATGGGGGTCACCCATGGGGATAACCACTCTGTGACCTGCTGAAGATAACAGGCCTTCTTCAAGACTGTCTCCTGTAAGGTGGGTCAGGTGGCGCTCTGTAGGCTTCCCAGTGCGTACTGGCTCAGCTCCTCCCAGCCGCAGCCATGACCACAGCCAGGCCCGTCCATCTCACCTGCACCTGGACACATGTGGCTCTGACCTGGGCACGGCCCTGGAGTCTGGCAGCACAGAGCACAGTGTCCAGCAGGGACACCCCTGCGTCCCAAGCTGACTTGAGCACAGGGAAGGCCAGGCCTTAGCCATCTCCCCTGAAGTGGTGATAGTCGGGACAGCAATCCCGGCAGTCCTGCACTGTCATCATTTAGATCCACTTGGCACATGGCAGGAGCTTTGAAACATAAAGAAGGGGACCCTGATGCTGGGCTGACACCCCCATCTGGTAGAATCTCACAGGTAACAGGTAAGCCCTGAACCCTGACCCTGAACCATACAGACAAGTACCTGTCCTGGGGGAATGCCCAGGCCTTCAATCTGGGTGCTTGGGGCCCTGACGGATGCATCCACCCTGAGACCCCATCTTGGATCTGGGCGCTGCAAGGCTACCCCTCCTCACACAAGCACGGCCACCTCCCCCTGCTCCTCCTGGAACCTCTGGGGCCCCCAGTTCACACCAGAACCAGAGGGGTGGGTTCCACCAGCTCAGCCTAACAGCTGGTCAGTGAAGCAGGGTCACCTGAGGAAGCGAGGGGAAGACGGAGGACTGGCCCTCGGGGGCTGGGCCCGCAGGAAGTCCAGTCTGGGTTCCATGCCCCAGACCCCACCCTCAGGGAGGCCCACACCCGGCTCAGGCTGAGGCCATCCCTGCTGCAGACACACACCCTGGGTGGCTGCATCCCCTGGGGTCTCTGAGTGCTGGAGCTACGGAGGTCAGAAACAAACAGCCTGGATTCTGCTTCTGAGACCCAGGGGCCCCTGTGTGAGGTGGGCCAGGCCCGGTGTCCATGCAAGGACCAAGGTTCCAGCAAGATGGAGTGCACCCAGTGAGAGGCAGGAGAACACTGCCGGGTGTAAACGTTTGTGTCCTGGGAAGTTCACAAAATGGAGAACCGAAAGTTGGCGGTTGTCCCAGGCGGCCTGGCCCATGGGCAGTACCAAGTGGAAGGGAAAGGGGAACGCATCCTGGAAGGTACCAATGGCTTCCCCTCATCACAGCCCCTGCCTCTGGTTCCCCAGAGCCAGAGGCTGAGACCCAGAGGAAGGGCAGAGTCCACGGGCCGGGTCAGCCTGCGAGCCTGTGGTCCCCAGGGCCTGCCTTAGCTTACCCCTTCCGTGCAATGGGCAGGCACGGGGGAGAAAAGCTCCTGTTGGCGCCAGCACCGAGCACTAGGACTATCCAAGCCAAAGAGGTAGCGGAGTGGGGAGGCACCAAAGACAACTTTTCCAAATTCTTTCTATGGCAGTGTCCTGTGGAACCAGCACTACATGGAATACCTTCAAGGCACCAACTATTTATTATGACAGTGGGGCCTGCGGACATTCAGTAAAGAAGACAGCAGGGTTTGGACTAATGGGGATGACAGGGCCTGGAAAGAGATCCACCAGCACGAAGCTCTTGGAGCACAATAAAGGTGGCCCTTCAGCCTGGAAAGAATGGCCTTTTTGGGAAACGGGGTCTGGGCAGACGATTTGGAAAAAAGCAGTTTGGGTCCCTACCTCTTTCCCAGAAGTCCTTTCTAGAATTAGACCAAAAAATTAAATACATATTTAAAAAGCAAGCCATTCCATTTACAGAACAAAACATGAAATGTTTGGGTTTTTTTTTTTTTTTTTTTTTTTTTTTTTTGTCTTTTTGCTATTTCTTTGGGCTGCTTCCGTGGCATATGGAGGTTCCCAGGCTAGGGGTCCAATCAGAGCTGTAGCCACTGGCCTACGCCAGAGCCACAGCAACGCGGGATCCGAGCCGCGTCTGCAACCTACACCACAGCTCACGGCAACGCCGGATCGTTAACCCACTGAGCAAGCGCTGGGACCGAACCCGCAACGTCATGGTTCCTAGTCGGATTCGTTAACCACTGCGCCACGACGGGAACTCCTGAAAACATGAAATGTTTTAAAATCTCGCAGTAGGAGGCTCTCTCTGAGCAGGATACAAAAATGCACAAGCTGTAACTGGTAATGACTAATAATGATTTTAAATGCCTGGAAAACCTAAGAAATTAAATAAAAGTAACAAACAAAAAGACAGTCACATACACAATCCAAGTCAAACACAAATTCAGGTTGAAAAAAATATATATATATATATATCGGCTGCACCCGCAACATATGCAAGTTCCCAGGCCAGGGATGAACTGCACCACAGCAGCCACAACACCAGGTCCTTAACCTGCTGAGCCACCAGGGAACTCCAAAATACTTTTTTGTTTTTGTTATTGTTACCTTTTTCTTTTCTTTTTTTTTTTTTTTTTTTTTTTGTCTTTTTAGGGCTGCACCCGCAGCATAAGGAGGTTCCTAGGCTAGGGGTCAATTCAAAGTTGCAGCTGCTGGCCAAAGCCACAGCCACAGCAACACCAGGTCCAAGCTGCATCTGCGACCTACACCACAGCTCACGGCAACACTGGTTCCTTAACCCACTGAGCAAGGCCAGGGATCCAACCTGGGTCCTCATGGATACTAGTCAGATTTGTTTCTGCTGTGTCACAATGGGAACTCCCAAAATACTTAAAAAAAAAGACAATGGGCTAATTTTCTTTTTTTGTTTGTTTTTTGTCTCTATAGGGCCACACCTGCAGCATATGGAGGTTCTCAGGCTAGGGGTCCAACCGGAGCTATAGCTGCCAGCCTACACCACAGCCACAGCAACGCGGGATCCGAGCCGCATCTGTGACCTACACCACAGCTCAAGGCAACGTTGGATCCTTGACACACTGACCGAGACCAGGGATCGAACCCACATCCTCATGGATGCTAGTCGGGTTCGTTAACCACTGAGCCATGACGGGAATACCTTAATTTCCTTGATACGTATAAAAGTGCTCCTAGAAAACAACATCAAGAACTGAATAGAAAAATGGACAAATACAAATATTCCAAATATGTTGGAGTTACCATTTTGGTTCAGTGGTAACAAACTTGACTGGTATCCATGAAGATGCAGGTTCAATCCCTAGCCCTGCTCAGCAAGTTAAGTATCTGACATTTCCAGGAGCTGTGGTGTAGGTCACAGATGTGGCTTGGATCCAGTGTTGCTATGGCTGCAGTGTACTGTGGTTTGGATCCTTAGCCATATGCTGCATATGCCATAGCTGCAGCCATAATAAAGCAAATAAAATAAATACATGTATGTAATACATACAGATTTTTTTCACTTTTTTTTTTTTTTGGTTTTTCGGTTTCTTTTTCTTCCCCCCCCCTTTTTTTTCTTGCCACACCTGCAGCATGCAGAAGTTCTCAGGCCAGGGATCCAAACCACACTACTGCAGTGACCCTAACCACAGCAGTGACAATGCCAGATCCTCAACCACCAGATCTCCAGGGAATTCACTAGACTTTGCCACTTTCTATATTAATGGTAGAAATGATCAGCATAAAAATAAATCTAACAGAAGCAATGAGCTGTTTGATTATACTTCTGGGAAATACAGACAAAGTTGCAATGAAATGCTATTTTCCTTGTATTTTAGGGCCACACCCATGTCATATGGAGGTTCCCAGGCTAGGGGTAGAATTGGAGATGTAGCTGCCAGCCTACGCCAAATCCAAGCTGAGTCTGCAACTTACACCACAGCTCACAGCAACGCCAAATCCTTAACCCACTGAGCAAGGCCAGGGATCGAACCTGCACCCTCATGGATGCTAGTCAGATTTGTTTTCATTGAGCCACCACAGGAACTCCTGAAATACTATTTAAAGAGCTCATAGGAGTCCCCTGGTGGCTTAGTGGGTTAAGGATCTGGTGTGGTCACTGATGTGGCCATGGTCACTGCTGTGGCATAGGCTGGATCCTCGGTCAGGAACTTTCCCATGCTGCAAGCACAGCCAACAAATAAATTTTAAAAAGTCACATACCCATTTAGAGATTGATGGAGAGAAAGTCCTTCCACCTAGCCCTTCCTTCCTAGCAGTAAGGAATTCAGCCTACAGAAAAACTACTACTTGGGTAGGAAGACATTTGGACAAGGATACTTGACGTAGCACTGTCTGTTACAGAAAACTGGAAAAAAAAAAACTAAATTTCAACAAAGAAACAGGATAAATTACAGTGCTAATAAAATATGCTGCAGCCACTAGGACTGAATCCAGTCTATATGTTGGAACATAAACACTCTCCAAGCCACCGTGAGTTAGCGCACACTTTCACATAAACTTATTAGATACACAAGTATACTTTCTTTGCTGAAACATAAGAAATTCTTTTTATCTCTGCCCCAGAGGAAGGGAACTAGGCCTGGACGTCCGGAGTGGGAAGAACACAGAGTTTTCACCCAAAGCTCTTTTACACTCAACTTTTTTTTACTGTGTGTCCCAAAACATTTTTCTTCACTTGTAAGCCATCGCTTTGGACTTAAGGAATTTGCATCTGATGAGATGAAAAGACAATGGTCTCTGCGACAAGGGCAGCACCAGGAGTCAGTCAGTGGGAGCACTGGGCAGAGGGTCAGGGTCGGGGGCTTTGGGGAAGAAATGCTGCAGCAAGAGGCTGAGAGGGGTCAGACGTGTAGAGAAACGTTAGCCTTGCTGAGACGTATGGGCACAGAGATCACCCTGTGCAAGGACCCCGCGGCGGAAAGGACGAATGAGCGAGAGGACCCGCAGTTCGCGGCTTTCCTGAGTGCACATCCCATGTTCAGATTTGCTCCTAGACGTCCTGGATTATCAAACACGACCCTAGACTCGCAGCAAGAGGGTCCGTGGGGCTCGGGAGGGACGAAGGCACAGAACCTTCCCGCCCACCACCAGGGCCGGGCACCATCCTGGGTTAGAGACGGCGGGACCGAAATCGGGACCGGGGGCACTCCCGGCTCTTCGAGCGCCCCAGGAACAATTCCCAGTTGCGAAGCACAGAAAGCGCTGCGAGGCCTCGCCCCGCTCGGCGTCAACGCTGACACACAGCCACGCCGGCGTCTGTCAGCCCACTGGATGAGCCCTCACGGGCGGAACGGCGGCAAGGGCAGGGACGGCTGGCCGGGGTCCGAGCCGCCGCCACTTACCGCCGAGGCCACGGCTTCCTCCAGTTCCGCCGCCTGCCGCTGCGTCTGCGCGCGCCACCCCACTTCCGCTTCCGCCCCCGCTGTGACCCCTCAGCGCTGTCCCGCCCCCCAACTGGCCGAAACACCGCCCTCTCTTAAAGGGGCCGCGGAGCTCTAGAGGCCAAGGAGGAAGCACCTCCAGGTCCTGGCCTCGCCACTGCCCAGTGCCCAAACACATGCCCAGTCGCCTCCCGATCTCTGAGGCCGTCCTCACTCTAGAACGCCCCCGTCAGAAGTCTCAGGGGGCACTCCGCAGGATCCGGGTGAGCCCGGCGTCCGGTCAGGGTCCAGGGAGACCCTGGGCCATCCCGGTCTTCAAGGGCATCCCGGGCGGAGGATACAGCTCGGACCAAGGCCCCAAGGCGTGTTGTGGAAGAGCTCCGCGTGACCTCATTTCTGGGGAGACCCCACGAGGCCTCAGGCTTGCTGCTGTCTTCCACTGGGTCCAAAAGCCTGGGTTTGCTAAAGACTCTCTGGGACCCCTCTCTATGCAGGGGTCTGAGGACAGGTGGGGCGGAAATCACAAGCACAGTCTGTGTACAGAAAGGTGCCTGCCTCTCTGGGACCCCAGAGAAGTCCTGGTCCAGATCCGCCGCGGCCACTTCCACACCCAGTACTGTCTTGGAAACAGGGAGCCACCACCCTCCCCTGGCTCACTCTAGGACCCGAACCCCAACCCTCTTCTGTAGGGAGAGTAACCCGATACCTGCAATTGTGCTGAACTTTCCTGGGGGGTTGTGGACAAAGTCCAGAGCTTGCGGAGCCCCAGGAAAAGCACACTAAAGTCAAGAAAGGGAAAGGAACTTTAAAATTTTTAATCTTTAATTTGTTTTCACGTTTTTCCTTCGTTTTGCTTCCAAAAGGAAAGGAGAGCGTAGCTCCGTTGCCTGTACATTGTCCACGCCCCTGGATGAGGGGCAGGTCCCAACGCCTGCCTACCGGCTGCCTGGAGGGCAGTGCTTGGGGAGCCCGGGGATTCACATGCAGCCCCCAGCGCCGGGGCGAGGTCCGGGCGCCGCCTTATCGCTGAGGTCCGTTAGGCTAGGTGCGCTGGCTGGGCAGCTCCTGGGAGATGAAGCGGCGTAGGCGCTCCAGGTACTGGCTGTAGAGCTCGATGTCGTTGTGCCCAGCGCCCTCTACCCATAGGGGCTCCACGGCCTTGGGGCAGCGCTCGTAGAGCGCCAGCCCATGCGAGAAGTCGATCACCTCGTCCTCCGTGCCGTGGATGATGAGCACCGGCGACGTGATTTTGGACACCTTCTCGATGCTGCGGGGCGGGGCACGTTAGGCCTCCGCGCCCCACCCCCGCCGAGGCCCCACCCCTGAGCTCCGCCCCCCGCCCTCAGATCCCGCCCCGCGCTCACTTGGGGAACGCGTCAAAGCAGTAGGTCTTCTTGGTGTCAGGGAAGGCGACGCGCATGCCCGAGGTGAGCGGGGAGTGCAGCACCACCGCGGCGCACTCGTAGCGCGAGGCCAGGTCCACAGTGGGCACAGTGCCGATGCTCTGCCCGTACAGGACGATGCTGTCCGGGCTGATGCCGTACCTGGCAGCGGTGGGGTCTGGATCAGCTGTGATGCCACAGGCACACACCCCTCCCACTGCCCGCCCATTCTCCACGCAGGCTCCAGGCAATAGGGTCAGGCCCAGGGACCCTCCCCTGCCCCCAACACCGAGGCAGTCCGCTCATTTGGAAGGCAGAACCCGGACAGGAGTGAGGGAAGCTGGCCGATCACCACCCCAGGCCGCCTGGCTGTACCCTCAGTTGCCACAGGTCACACCTGGCCAGTGCCCCTGTGAGGAGAGTTGAGAGGCATTGAGGTGCACTGCACTGTAGTTCCTGGGAGCGGTCCCTAGGGCCTCGCCTGCTCCTCCTGGCCACCCCCCACCCCTACACACACTTGGCCAGGGCCACATGCAGGACCTGCTTGGGCCCTTCCTGTTCCTGCTGTGCGGAATTGGCCAGTCCCTCCTGGTGGCCCTGGAAGGGGGCACATCTTCCTCCCAGCACCCGCACCCTCACCCATCCCTGGCCCTGGGAAATAGAGGCAATCATGTCCTCTGATGTCTCAGCCAGTTTGCAGCCCCTCAGGTGCTCAGTACAACACTGAAGGACAGGAAGAGCTGCTCCCGAGGGAACAGTGGGTGGCCACCACCTCCTTCTCTGGGCACCTTCCCTACAGAGTGGCCAGGTTATAGGCACGACTCCCATATCCAGACCTTCCCTCCCCTGGTACAGCTGATCCAGCCCTACGACTCCCATGTGCCCTTTCCTGACACAAAGACCCCCCCTCACTACCCTCCCAGCGCAAGGGTCCTCCCTGGCCTACCTTTCACACACCCACAGCCCTGACCTCAAAGGGCATCCCCTCTTCCCAGCGGCCAGGGAAGGTCTGCGTCTCACCTGGGCAACCCACCTGGGTACTCGGGGGCCATCTTCACTGTTTCCACTACCAGGCCTTGCAGATGCCACCTGGCCTTGTGCCCACCACCCTGGCCACTCTTCCCCGGCCTGCTTCCAGGTTTGCAATGACCACCACTGTGCTGGGCACCAGTGCAGTCCTATCAGTCAGCTCCAGGCAGGGACCCCCAGCTGCCACCTGGCTCTCTCCCCCTGGATAAACTCAACAGCTGCCGGATGGCATGGCTCTTCTTTCCAGACCTTCCCAGCCCCAGGTCACTTCTTGGACCCAAGTCTCCTATCCTCCTGCTGACTCTGGCTGTTGGGGATGAGAGACCAAGTCTCCGGAGGTCAATGCTGACAGATGACAGAGCTCAGAACCCTCACCTACCAAGAGGTAAGATTCTGCCATCCGGCATTCCCGTCATGGCTCAGCAGAAACAAATGTGACTAGCATCCAAGAGGATGCAGGTTCAATCCCTGATTTCACTCAGCGGGTTAAGGATCCAGCGTTGCCATGGGCTGTGGTGTAAGTCGCAGATGCGGCTCAGATCTGGCATTGCTGTGGCTGTAGCATAGGCCAGCAGCTACAGCTCTAATCAACCCCTAGCCTGGGAACCTCCATATGCTGCGGGTGCAGCCCTAAAAATAAAAAAAGATTCTTCCATCGACTCCCAGACAGTGGGGACAGGCTGAGGCAGCTGAGCGTGGACACATACCTGCACAAACCCACCAGCATGGGTCCCCAGTGTCAGGGCGGTGCCAGGAGACCCTGCTCTCAAGGCCTGCCACAGGGACTGCCTGGTGCATCACTACAGCAACCATGCCCCGTCTCCCCAGGGCAGGCTGGCTCTGGTCCCCGCAGGAGCTGGTTGCCCAAGTCAGCCAGGCAGGCCAAGATGGGGCTATGCCGAGCAGGCAGTGTGTGCCACCTCCGGGAAGTGGGGGTCAGGTGATCTCCCTACAGATCAGAATAGGTGCAGGGCCACACTGCACTATACCCAGGGAGGACCCAACTTCTGCCAGTTGACAATCCCACCAGCTACCAGGGCTGCGCTGGGTAACGAGCTGCCTAAAAGAATCTTCCAGGCCCAGAGGAGCCCCACCCTCAGGATAAGGCCAAGTTCCACAATCAGAAGCCTGAATCAGAGGCCTGGCCCCACCCTGCACCCCAAGTGCTCCCTCAGCCTCGGCCTCCCAGTCCTTTTACACAGCCTTCACACGCCACCGCTGGGCCCAAGTCCTCTGCACACCACTCCCTCCAGGCAGAGCCTCCACCCCCAGAGGGATGCCTCCAGGCCCTGTCCATGCCCCTGCCCAGGCAAGAGGCTCCCAGGAGGGGCCAACCCCAGGGAGGTGAGAGGACAGCCAGCCTGCCTCCCTGCACACCAAGCACGCCTGTCACCATGCAGGGGAACATAGGTCAGGCCTCACCCTGAGGTCCAGTGTGGCCACAGATAGGGTCCCTCTCCTGCAGGGCCACCGACCCAGGCTTCCTCCCTCCCTGGAAGGCAGCCCCAGTGCCAGTATGGGTACCTTCAAACCACCAGTTTCACCCAGTCCAATCACCTGTGAGGAGCCGTGCTGCTTTCCCCCCCGCCCCCCGCGGTGCCATGCTCACCTGGTACGCAGGGCCTGCCAGGCAGCATCAATGTCGGCGTAGAGGTTCTTCTCCGAGGGCTTGCCAGAGCTGACGCCGTAGCCGGAGTAATCATAGGAGAAGATGTTGCAGTTGATGCGCGTGCCCAGGCCGATGTAGAAGCTGCTCATCTGGCCCAGGTCCACTGCATTGCCATGCGAGAAGAGAACCGTATATCTGCGGGTGGGCGGTGGAAGCACAGGTCAGGGGGCAAGGGAGCAGGGGCGGGGGAAGAGGTACCCACCAGGAGAGACAGAAGGGCATCAGGCTTCAGCCCGTGAAAGAAACCACAAGGACCTAGTCAGGTTCTCAGCACAGGTGGAGCGCCAGCACGAGCTCAGGAAGCCACAGTGCCCATCACAGCTAAGATGCCTATGCCCCTGGGCAGCAGCTGCCTCTCCTCTGGAATCATTCCTTTCGAAGGGACTCTGACAGCCCTGAGGAGGGCGGGCACCTATGTCTGCTGCACAAGACAGCAGCTTTCTGTCACCAGGACTGCCCACAAGTGAGGCCAAGCCCTGTTCAGAGGGCTGAAGCTCCCCTCCTAGAGAATGACCACGCCCTCATTTCTGCCTTGGGGCCCAAGGCAGCCCTGCAAGGCCCGCATGCCCAGGGCAGGTAACCAGGCTGGTCCTAGCCGATGGACACTTCCAGAGTCTTCCTCCTCTGGTGCCACTGGCCCCCACCCAGCCGAGCCCAGCCCAGTCCAGCCGAAAGGTAAAAGCCTGCCCTTTGGACTCAATCCAGAGCCAGAACCCGGCTGGTTTGAGGGCAGAAGCACCTGGAAGCCCCCACCTCTGCCCCACAGTAGGAACAGGGAGTCAGACTTGGCCCAAGCTGCCAGCCAGGCTACAGGTGCCCCAGCCTCAAAGCAGGTGCTGAGGCCTCAATGGGGACCAAGAGCCCTGGAGACCATCCCTGGGCAGGTAAAGACTGAAACCCGGAAGCAGGAGGCTCTATGGTGAGCAAATGGCATGACTCAGCCACTAGAAGCCACTTTGCTATGGGGTCTTTTCATCCCAAGACAGGCTGCCTGTGGCAGTTCCTTGGTGGCCAGGGGCGGATCTCATCCACTGCCCCTTGAGCAAGAAAAATCCTGGGGGCATCCACTCCGCCAGATGGGCTCATGCAAGCTCTGGTCCTAGCAGGGCACCAGCCAAAAGGAGATCCCTGAGGACGGAGCATATCCCGGGCCTGGATCTCACCTGGCGCCTGGCACGCAGCGCACGTACATGCAGGAGATGCGGTTGCCGCGGCTGCTCTTGGTCAGGAAGACCTCGATGGTGTCCAGCTCACGCTGGCTGTACTGGAAGTCAGCGCGCTCCATCAGGTGGAGCTTCCAGCGCCCAGGGGTGCCAGCTGAGGCCCGCAGGGTCCCCGAGGGGGCGGCCCCAGCCCCGCCGGGTCCAGGTTCCGGCTCAGGCATCAGCGAATAGGTGGGCTCCGGAGGCAGGAAGGCGAGCTTGGCAGCAATGCGGCCAGGACAGGGCGGGCAGCAAAAGAGGCAGCAGAGCTCGGTCACTGACAGGCCATTCATGGTGGGCACCAGGCCCTGGGGCAGGCCTCACCCGGTGGGGGACGGGAGAGGGTGCTTGGAGACAAGGGCAGGGGGCAGGGCACCCCCCAGCCACCGCCCCAGACAAGAGCCCCGTTAGGAGGCTGCAGCCCAGCCCCATTGCGGTCCAAGCTGAGCCCTCAGGAGCCTCGCAGCCTCGTGTGTCCATGTTGTGCAGAGGGAGAACCTGCAGAGGAACAGAAAGATGTGGGGTCCCTGGGGTACCACTGGGAAGGCAGAACATGTCCCAAGCCCTCAGCTTCCCCACAGTGCAGTCTCTGAAGGCTCCGCCTGCCACCACAGACCTTGGGCCCAGCCTGCCCTCCTTAGGGCACCAAGACCTCCCCAGCAACCCCTTCTGCTAGCTTTCCTCATCATCAGGCACCAATGCCTGCAGGCTGTGCTGGGCCATCAGACCTCCAGGCCACCCAGCTCTCCCCAGCAAAGGCCATGCTCCAGGCTCAGAGAAGCCCTATCACCCCCAAGGTCCCTCTTCATCTGCCACCCCCGGGTGACGCAGCTCAGTCGAGGTGAGGACAGACTGCTGATCAGAGGGACCCTGGAGCAGGCTCCCAGTGCCAGGCCTCATGTCCACAGACAGGAGCCCAGGCGGAGGAAATACAACAAACAAAGGCTCTGCAAACAAAAGCAGGATACATCTCTAGGCTGGGAAGGCCCAGAGCTCAGACAATGGCTCTCTCCTGTGCTCGGGGCCAGGCCTGGGGGTCAGCCGGCTGAGGTAGATCATGGGAGCCTGGGACTCCTTCCCAACCCAGAGGTCTGTGGCCTGGGGCAAGTGGCTTCACCTCCCTCGGCCTCAGCTTCCTCAGCTTCCTGGTCTATCAATGCAGACACCACTCTTGTCACAGAAACAAGGAACAAGATGAGGGGTAAGTGGTGGAGAGGACATGGCTCAGAGGAATGTGAGTCCTCCCTTCTGCAGAATGTTGTGAAACACTGTCTTAGACTACAGCTAGATCACAAAGGGAGCTGGCAGCATGAGACTGGAAGAAACTACAATGATTTGAGAAAAACCTACTCATTTACTCCGTTTTCCCTGCAGGCTGGAAGAGAGGGAGACACGCTCACAGCTCAGCACCAGCAGCAGAGCAGCTGAGCGCACTGCGTGTGGGGGCCATAGCGTTAGAAAACCACTGGACCAGGGCCCTGGGAGTCAGAGTAGGTCCGTACAGTCTGAAGCCCAGAAACACACCTGCTCCGTCCAGACCTGTGATCTGAGACCAAGGGCTGCACAGAGCCACATCCCACAGTCGCCAGGACTCCAGGCACATGGAGGGGAGTTGGCGGGGGAGGCAGCAAGAGCCACAGCGAGGACACGAATGGCCTCCTGGAATCCCCAGACTCCCAGGGGGATGCTGACTTTAGATGCAAGTACTTTCAGAAGGCAGCATCCATCATACTGGTTCCCAGGCAAAAGTGAGTTGGCCCCCTGAGGACACATGCCAATGCCAAGGGCATTCTGGGTTGTGACAACTGGGAAGGCAGGTACTAGCATGGAAAGGGTGGAGACCAGGGATACTGCTCAACACCCCACAGCACACAGGACACCCTCCCTCCCGCTCCAGAGAGTCAACCAAACTGAGTTTGCTCAAACATATTTTCAGAGGTCCAGGCCCCAACAGGTGACACTCCACAGGTGCTTTGGTGGCTTGGTCTAGAGTTTGGGCAGCACAGAAGGCTCGTTCTGAGAAGAAGGCCTGGCTGAAAGCCAGTGCACAGGAAGGGGGCCCCCAGCAACCTGAGGATGAACAGGAACACCAAAGTGGACAAGGCCCACTGACCAAGCCACAAACCCAGGTGTCAACCTTGACAGCTCCCTGCACCCTCAGATCCGCCCATCACAGGGCCTGCTGACTCCATTCTCCCCCTCCCACAGTCACCTGGTACATGCACAGTCTCCTTTCTCGCTGGTCCACTCCTTGGCCACCATCACCCCCACCAGAGCATTCTCCCCCAAACAGCCAAAAGATCTTTTCACAACACAAATGTGATCATGCTACCTTCTAGGGTGGCCCAGTGGCCCCACTATTATCAGGATAGATATCAAATCCTTCTCCACTGACCTGCCAAGTCATCAAGGGGCTTGGGGCCGACCTCCCCAGCCTCACTCATCTTGTACCTTACTCTCCCCAGGTGAGCCCCACTGCCCCCTCCTGCCTCAGAGCCACAGCCCACCTGGTTCCCCAATCTCACTAGACAGCTCTTGCCCCTTGTCCCACCCACCATTCAGATCTCCCTGTCAGCGCTGCTCCAAACAGGGTCAGTACCCCTGCACACTGTCATGGTTCCAGATCTCTCTCTGCAGTTCATATGTTCATGTTCAACCATATGCCCCTCAAACCAAAGAGAAACTCCATGAGGGCAGGGCCACTATTTGTTCTTGCTCAATGAAATGGCCAAAGGACCAGGGCAAAGGGGAAAACTACAGTACAGTACACCACGTCTGACAGAGAGGAGGAATGGTCTCTTTAGCCATGCAGACCTGGGACCAACCTTCTGCTGTCTTTTATGGATGTCACTGACTGCGCCTCAAGAGCCAGGCTCGGGCTGGACAGAGCACACTCAGGTGCCTCACTCACTAGGTAGGCATCGCTGGCACCCAGAGCCTAGCAATTCCATCCCAGGTGGCAGTGTCATAAGGAACAAGACAGAACCAGACAACTGCAATACTTCAGGCCGACCTAAATACGGACGACTGTGATGGCACCTCACCCAGCCAGTCAGGGTGGGAAAGCTGCAAGGAAGAAGGTGCCCTCTGAAAAGCACAGGGCAAATGCCAGGTGACAGAGAGCAGGGCTGAAGGCAAGACCCAGTGGTAACAGCAAGTTCTAGGAACTGTGGCTCCAGAGCTAGAAGGACACTGGGAAGAAGAGGTGAGCAGGGGAGTCCTGGAGAGAGCCAGGGCTGGGTCAGGCCGCACCCGTGAGCCCTGCTGCAGTTTGGACTTCATCCTGGAGTGATGAGGAATCCTGAAGGAGTCCTAGGTGGAGAATGTACCCCATGGATTAAGGGCTGTGAACGTGCCCTGGCTGCATCCTGGAGACAGGAATGGAGCAGAGGCTGGGAAATCTGCCTAAGTGTCACTGCCGGCCAAAAGACGCCTGCGAAACGGCAGAGGTGTCTTGGAGACGTTAAGGAAGCAGGGCTCCGCTCCCGCTGATGGAGAGGGCCCGGGTGTCGGGCTGGGGGACCGGTTCGCGGGCAGAGGCAGAGTCCGCGGCTCGGACGGGGCACTCCCCGAAAGCAAGGTAGCGTCTCCAGGACGGTGGGCGCACACCGCAGGTCGGAGGGCTGAACGGACAGCGGACCGGGCTCTGTCGGACTCTGTCCCGCGATTCTCAGGCCTGATCTGAGGGTCCTCCTCCCGGACCGCGGCCGCCCAGTGAGTGAAGGCTCTCGGGGGCGTCGGGCCGGGCTGCCCTGGCCTCGCGGCCCGCCCCGGCTCCCCAAACGGCCGCAGGAGGCACTGAGACCTCGCTGCACCGCCGCACCCGCCCCTGCCTGGCACTCACCGCTGCGGCCCGCGCCCCCCGGCCCCGGGGCCGCGCTCCATGGCTCCCGGCCGCCCGCCCTTCCGTCAATCCCTCGGCGCCCCGGCCCGGTTGCCTGCACCGCCACGGCCGCCGCTCCCCCGCGGGCGGAAGTGAGCCTCACTCCTGCCACCGCCCCGGAAGTGACGCGAGGTGCGCGCGAGGGACAGGGGCCGGGGGCCGCGCGGGGCGCGGGCGCGAGGCGCGCATGGGGGGAGGGGCCGCTTTCCTGGGGAGCAGGGCAAGAGTAGTGGGCGGGGACCTGGTGGGTGGGCGGGGACCTGGTGGGTGGGCGGGGACCTGGTGGGTGGGCGGGGACCTGGTGGGTGGGCGGGGACCTGGTGGGTGGGCGGGGCCGGGCAAGTTGGACAGGTTTCCGGTGGAGACACAATTCACTGGTTCCTTTACTCATTCCCAGGCCAGTACTAGGGTGAGGCAAGGGAGGCACTCGTCTCCGAAGCAAAATTTACAGGGTGCCAAAAAACTTCTTAAGATGAAAAAATTTTTTCTTTTTAGGGTTGCACCCGTGGCAGCAGAGATGCAACCGCGGCCTACGCGACAGCAACACCAGATCCAGATCCGAGCTGTGTCTGCGACCTACACCACCGCATATCCTTAACCCACTGAGCCATTCCAGGGATCGAACCCACATCCTCTTGGACACTGGTCGGTTTCCGTACCACTAAGCCACAAGGGGAACACCGAGATAGAGGAGTTTCTATCGTGGCTCAGTGGAAATGATTCTGACTAGTTTCCATGAGGATGCGGTTTGATCCCCTGCCTTGCTCAGTGGGTTAAAGATCCAGTGTTAACTTAAAATAGATTTACAAGGAGATCCTGCTGAATAGCATTGAGAACTTTGTCTAGATACTCATGTTGCAACAGAAGAAAGGGTGGGGGAAAAATGTAATTGTAATGTATACATGTAAGGATAACCTGACCCCCTCGCTGTACAGTGGGAAAATAAAGAAAATTATTTTAAAAAAATTAAATACATTAAAAAAAAAAAAAAGATCCAGTGTTGCTGTGAGCTGTGGTGTAGGTCACAGAAACGGCTCAGATCTGGCGTTGGCTGTAGCGTTGCTGTAACATTGTTGTGGCTGTGAATGTAGCCAGTGGCTACGTCTCCAATTGGACCCCTAGCCAGGGAACCTCCCTATGCCGCAGGTGCGGCCCTAAAAAGCAAAATAATCATCATCATCATCATCCTCATCCTGGGAATTCTTGTCGTGGCTCAGAGGTATTGAATCCAACTAGCATCCATGAGATTGGCCTCGCTCAGTGGGTTAAGGATCCAGCATTGCTGAGATTCAATATGAGTCACAGACATGGCTCAGATCCCACGTTGCTGTGGCTTGTGGTGCAGGCTGGTGGCTACAACTCCAATTCTGATACCAGAAAGATGATAACAGAATCCGGGTTCTTATTCACGGCAGTGGAAGAATGAACTCCACGAACAGAGGCAGTAAGCAAGCAAAGTCTTTATTAAAGGAAAGCAAACAGCTCCCAGGGTTTCTGGGAGGGGGGAGAGGAGCCCCCTTTCTCTATTGTCCTATAGATTTTTTTTTATTCCTTAAAGATGGGGGGGGGTACCAACCTTGGGTCCAGAAAGATGTGGTTTTCTCCCATTGGCCTTGTTTAATTACCTGCAGCAGTCCTTGTCCAATAGGGTCTTAGGCGTGTAAATATCCCATAAATCTCGTAGTTTCTTTGCCCTTTTCTTCCCGTAAACTGAGTCACAGGGGATTAGGGATTAGTGTCAATCCGGGCGTAGGTACACTCCCTATAGCAAACAAGGCCTGTGGGGATGTTACTCCCTGGAGTCCTTAAGCCACAAATGTTAATCAATGGCCATATCAAAGAATGCATCAAAGCCCATGTTCCTACACTGACTACCTGAATTAATATTCTGCCTCAATTTGACCCCTAGCCTTGGAACTTCTATATGCCACAGGTTCAGCCCTGAAAAACAAACAAACAAAAAAACCAAAAAAACTTGAAGGCGTTCTTATTGTGGTGCAAGGGGAACGAATCCCACTAGTATCCATGAGGATTTGGGCTTGATCTCTGGCCTTGCTCAGGGGGTGGGGGATCCAGTGTTGCAGTGAGCTGTGGTGTAGGTTACAGACTCAGCTTGGATCCCACGTTGCTGTGGCTGTCATGTAGGCCAGCAGCTGCAGCTCCAACTAAACCCCTAGCCTGGGAACTTCCATGTGCTGGGAATGTGGCCCTAAAAAGACCAAAATGACATTTTGTTCACCATGGATTCTTTTGCACTGTTTTTTTTTGACTTCCTTATTTGTTGTGCCTGAGGCAAAGGCCCTGTGCTCCTCACCCAGCCCCTCCCACTCAGCTCACCCTGCCGGAAGTGAGGCAAAGGTAGAGCTGAATGAGGATGAGGGTTGGGAGCAAAAGAGCAGTATGATTGAAGGTGACCCAGGAACTGAAAGGATGAAAATGCAACCTGACTCTCCCAGAACCCAGGAAGTTAATAAGAAGCTCTAAATGCCCTCGAATTCCAGACCCTGTTCCCTATAGGTAAAAGATCATACTTTTTGCTGTTTTAGGGCTTGCTTTCTGCTCTGTACAAAACTTTGTGGAAGGGGAAAAACAGGCCCCTGAGTATGTGCCTCTATGCTTGAAACTTCTTGAAACTACTTGAGATAACAGGGAAAGGGTTCCTAACTGCTTGTTTGGCTTCTGTAAACCTGCTTGCATAAGATAAAAAGAGGAGAAGTCAATCGCCTAACCGACCCCAGTAAGATCGGGCGTGCCACAAAATGTTGAAAATTCTGATAAATATATCTTGGCGACAACATGTCTCCCCTGCCCAGGAACAGGCACAAACATGTAACTCCAAAACAATTTAAATTAATTGGTCCACAAAGCGCAGGCTCTCGATGTTTTAAAATGATTGGTTTGTGAAGTGCGGGCTTTGTTGTGAACCCCATAAAAGCTGTCCCGACTCCGCACTAGGGGCCACAGTCCTCTACCCCTGCGTGGCGTATGACTGTGAGCCCCAGCGCGCTTGGAATAATCCTCTTGCTGTTTGCATCAAGACCGCTTCTCCTGAGTGATTTGGGGTGTCGCCTCTTCCGAGTCCAGACGAGGGGGATTTTCCTTCTGCTGGCCTTTCATTTGGTGCGTTGGCCGGGAAACCCCGCGACCACCCCTCACACCCAAGAACCGACTTGGAGGTAAAGGGATCCCCTTTGGAATGTGTGTGTGCGTGCCGGCCGGCGTCTCTGTTCTGAGTGTCTGTTTTCGGTGATGTGCGCTTTCAGTTTGCAGCTGTCCTCTCAGACCGTAAGGACTGGGGGACTGTGATCAGCAGACGTGCTAGGAGGATCACAGGCTGCCACCCTGGGGGACGCCCCGGGAGCTGGGGAGAGCCAAGGACGCCTGGTGGTCTCCTTCTGTCGGTCAGAGGACCGAGTTCTGTTGTTGAAGCAAAAGCTTCCCCCTCCGCGGCCGTCTGACTCTTTTGCCTGCTTGTGGAAGGCGCGGACGGGTCGCGTGTGTCTGGATCTGTTGGTTTCTGTTTCGTGTGTCTTTGTCTTGTGCGTCCTTGTCTACAGTTTTAATATGGGACAGACGGTGACGACCCCCCCTTAGTTTGACTCTCGACCATTTGGACTGAAGTTAAATCCAGGGCTCATAATTTGTCAGTTCAGGTTAAGAAGGGACCTTTAATTCTGAGATTATCCTGGCTGTTAAAGCAAATATTTTTCAGACTGGACCCGGCTCTCATCCTGATCAGGAGCCCTATATCCTTACATGGCAAGATTTGGCAGAAGATCCTCCGCCATGGGTTAAACCATGGCTAAATAAACCAAGATAGCCAGGTCCCCAAGTTCTGGCTCTTGGAGAGAAAAACAAACACTCGGCTGAAAAAGTCAAGCCCTCTCCTCATATCTACCCCGAGATTGAGGAGCCGCCGGCTTGGCCGGAACCCCAATCTGTTCCCCCACCCCCTTATCCGGCACAGGGTGCTGCGAGGGGACCCTCTGCCCCTCCTGGAGCTCCAGCGGTGGAGGGACCTGCTGCAGGGACTCGGAGCCGGAGGGGCGCCACCCCGGAGCGGACAGACGAGATTGCGACATTACCGCTGCGCACGTACGGCCCTCCCATACCGGGGGGCCAATTGCAGCCCCTCCAGTATTGGCCCTTTTCTTCTGCAGATCTTTATAATTGAAAATCTAACCATCCCCCTTTCTCGGAGGATCCCCAATGCCTCACGGGGTTGGTGGAGTCCCTTATGTTCTCTCACCAGCCTACTTGGGATGATTGTCAACAACTGCTACAGACACTCTCCACAACCGGGGAGCGAGAGAGAATTCTGTTAGAGGCTTAAAAAAAAAAAAAAAAAAATGTTCCTGGGGCCGACGGGCGACCCACACAGTTGCAAAATGAGATTGACATGGGATTTCCCTTGACTCGCCCCATTGGGACTACAACACGGCTGAAGGTAGGGAGAGCTTGAAAATCTATCGCCAGGCTCTGGTGGTGGGTCTCTGGGGCGCCTCAAGACGGCCCACAAATTTGGCTAAGGTAAGAGAGGTGATGCAGGGACCGAACGAACCTCCCTCGGTATTTCTTGAGAGGATCATGGAAGCCTTTAGGTGGTTCACCCCTTTTGATCCTACCTCGGAGGCCCAGAAAGCTTCAATGGCCCTGGCCTTCATAGGACAGGCAGCTCTGGATATCAGAAAGAAATGTCAGAGACTGGAAGGGTTACAGGAGGCTGAGTTACGTGATCTAGTGAAGGAGGCAGAGAAAGTGTATTACAAAAGGGAGACAGAAGAAGAAAGGGAACAAAAAAAAGCGAGAGAAAGAGAGGAAAGGGAGGAAAGACGTAATAAACGGCAAGAGAAGAATTTGACTAAGATCTTGGCTGCAGTGGTTGAAGGGAAAAGCAATAGAGAAAGAGAGAGAGATTTTAGGAAAATTAGGTCAGGCCCTAGACAGTCAGGGAACCTGGGCAATAGGACCCCACTCGACAAGGACCAATGTGCATATTGTAAAGAAAAAGGACACTGGGCAAGGGACTGCCCCAAGAAGGGAAACAAAGGACTGAAGGTCTTAGCTCTGGAAGAAGATAAAGACTAGGGAAGACGGGGTTCGGACCCCCTCCCCGAGCCCAGGGTAACTTTAAAGGTGGAGGGGCAACCAGTTGAGTTTCTGGTTGATACCGGAGCGAAACATTCAGTGCTACTACAGCCATTAGGAAAACTAAAAGATAAAAAATCCTGGGTGATGGGTGCCACAGGGCAACGACAGTATCCATGGACTACCCGAAGAACAGTTGACTTGGGAGTTGGACGGGTAACCCACTCGTTTCTGGTCATCCCTGAGTGCCCAGCACCCCTCTTAGGTAGAGACTTATTGACCAAGATGGGAGCACAAATTTCTTTTGAACAAGGGAAACCAGAAGTGTCTGCAAATAACAAACCTATCACTGTGTTGACCCTCCAATTAGATGACGAATATCGACTATATTCTCCCCTAGTAAAGCCTGATCAAAATATACAGTTCTGGTTGGAACAGTTTCCCCAAGCCTGGGCAGAAACCGCAGGGATGGGTTTGGCAAAGCAAGTTCCCCCACAGGTTATTCAACTGAAGGCCAGTGCTACACCAGTGTCAGTCAGACAGTACCCCTTGAGTAAAGAAGCTCGAGAAGGAATTCGGCCGCATGTTCAAAGATTAATCCAACAGGGCATCCTAGTTCCTGTCCAATCTCCCTGGAATACTCCCCTGCTACCGGTTAGAAAGCCTGGGACCAATGACTATCGACCAGTACAGGACTTGAGAGAGGTCAATAAATGGGTGCAGGATATACACCCAACAGTCCCGAACCCTTATAACCTCTTGTGTGCTCTCCCACCCCAACGGAGCTGGTACACAGTATTGGACTTAAAGGATGCCTTCTTCTGCCTGAGACTACATCCCACTAGCCAACCACTTTTTGCCTTCGAATGGAGAGATCCAGGTGCGGGAAGAACCGGGCAGCTCACTTGGACCCGACTGCCCCAAGGGTTCAAAAACTCCCCGACCATCTTTGACGAAGCCCTACACAGAGACCTGGCCAACTTCAGGATCCAACACCCCCAGGTGACCCTCCTCCAGTACGTGGATGACCTGCTTCTAGCGGGAGACACCAAACAGGACTGCTTAAAAGGTACAAAGGCACTACTACTAGAATTGTCTGACCTAGGCTACCGAGCCTCAGCTAAAAAGGCCCAGATTTGCAGGAGAGAAGTAACATACCTGGGGTACAGTCTGCAGGACGGGCAGCGATGGCTGACGGAGGCACGGAAGAGAACTGTAGCCCAGATACCGACCCCAACCACAGCCAAGCAAGTGAGAGAGTTTTTGGGGACAGCTGGGTTTTGCGACCTTAGCAGCCCCACTCTACCCACTAACCAAAGAAAAAGGGGAGTTCTCCTGGGCTCCTGAGCACCAGAAGGCATTTGATGCTATCAAAAAGGCCCTGCTGAGCGCACCTGCTCTGGCCCTCCCTGACGTAACTAAACCCTTTACCCTTTATGTGGATGAGCGTAAGGGAATAGCCCGGGGAGTTTTAACCCAAACCCTAGGACCATGGAGGAGACCTGTTGCCTACCTGTCAAAGAAGCTCGATCCTGTAGCCAGTGGTTGGCCCGTATGCCTGAAGGCTATCGCAGCTGTGGCCATACTGGTCAAGGACGCTGACAAATTGACTTTGGGACAGAATATAACTGTAATAGCCCCCCATGCGTTGGAGAACATCGTTCGGCAGCCCCCAGACCGATGGATGACCAACGCCCGCATGACCCACTATCAAAGCCTGCTTCTCACAGAGAGGGTCACGTTCGCTCCACCAGCCGCTCTCAACCCTGCCACTCTTCTGCCTGAAGAGACTGATGAACCAGTGACTCATGATTGCCATCAACTATTGATTGAGGAGACTGGGGTCCGCAAGGACCTTACAGACATACCGCTGACTGGAGAAGTGCTAACCTGGTTCACTGACGGAAGCAGCTATGTGGTGGAAGGTAAGAGGATGGCTGGGGCGGCGGTGGTGGATGGGACCCGCACGATCTGGGCCAGCAGCCTGCCAGAAGGGACTTCAGCACAAAAGGCTGAGCTCATGGCCCTCACGCAAGCTTTGCGGCTGGCCGAAGGGAAATCCATAAACATTTATACGGACAGCAGGTATGCCTTTGCGACTGCACACATACATGGGGCCATCTATAAGCAAAGGGGGTTGCTTACCTCAGCAGGGAGGGAAATAAAGAACAAAGAGGAAATTCTAAGCCTATTAGAAGCCTTACATTTGCCAAAAAGGCTAGCTATTATACACTGTCCTGGACATCAGAAAGCCAAAGATCCCATATCCAGAGGGAACCAGATGGCTGACCGGGTTGCCAAGCAGGCAGCCCAGGGTGTTAACCTTCTGCCTATAATAGAAACACCCAAAGCCCCAGAACCCGGACGACAGTACACCCTAGAAGACTGGCAAGAGATAAAAAAGATAGACCAGTTCTCTGAAACTCCGGAGGGGACCTGCTATACCTCAGATGGGAAGGAAATCCTGCCCCACAAAGAAGGGTTAGAATATGTCCAACAGATACATCATCTAACCCACCTAGGAAATAAACACCTGCAGCAGTTGGTCAGAACATCCCCTTATCATGTTCTGAGGCTACCAGGAGTGGCTGACTCGGTGGTCAAACATTGTGTGCCCTGCCAGCTGGTTAATGCTAATCCTTCCAGAATACCTCCGGGAAAGAGACTAAGGGGAAGCCACCCAGGCGCTCACTGGGAAGTGGACTTCACTGAGGTAAAGCCAGCTAAATACGGAAACAAATATCTATTGGTTTTTATAGACACCTTTTCAGGATGGGTAGAGGCTTATCCTACTAAGAAAGAGACTTCAACCGTGGTGGCTAAGAAAATATTGGAGGAAATTTTTCCAAGATTTGGAATACCTAAGGTAACAGGGTCAGACAATGGTCCAGCTTTTGTTGCCCAGGTAAGTCAGGGACTGGCCAAGATATTGGGGATTGATTGGAAACTGCATTGTGCATACAGACCCCAAAGCTCAGGACAGGTAGAGAGGATGAATAGAACCATTAAAGAGACCCTTACCAAATTGACCACAGAGACTGGCGTTAATGATTGGATAACTCTCCTGCCCTTTGTGCTTTTCAGGATTAGGAACACCCCTGGACAGTTTGGGCTGACCCCCTATGAATTGCTCTATGCCCCCCCCCCCCGGCAGAAATTGCCTTTGCACATAGTGCTGATGTGCTGCTTTCCCAGCCTTTGTTCTCTAGGCTCAAGGCGCTCGAGTGGGTGAGGCAGCGAGCGTGGAAGCAGCCCCGAGAGGCCTACTCAGGAGGAGACTTGCAAGTTCCACATCGCTTCCAAGTTGGAGATTCAGTCTATGTTAGACGCCACCGTGCAGGAAACCTCGAGACTCGGTGGAAGGGCCCTTATCTCGTACTTTTGACCACACCAACAGCTGTGAAAGTCGAAGGAATCCCCACCTGGATCCATGCATCCCACGTTAAGCCGGCGCCACCTCCCGATTCAGGGTGGAAAGCCGAAAAGACTGAGAACCCCCTTAAGCTTTGCCTCCATCGCTTGGTTCCTTACTCTATCAATAACCACTCAAGCTAATAGTAAACGCCTTGTGGACAGCCCGACCTCCCATAAACCCTTATCCCTCACCTGGCTACTTACTGATTCCAGTACAGGTATTACTATTAACAGCACTCAAAGGGAAGCTCCCTTAGGGACTTGGTGGCCTGAGCTACATGTCTGCCTTCGATTGGTAATCCCTGATCTTAACACCATGTCCACACCCCCCGATATACTCCGTGCTTACGGGTTTTATGTTTGCCCAGGACCCCCAAATAATGAAAAATCTTGTGGTAACCCCAGGGATTTCTTTTGTAAACAATGGAGTTGCGTAACCTCTAATGATGGATATTGGAAATGGCCAACCTCTCGGCAAGATAGGGTAAGTTTCTCTTATGTTAACACTTATACCAGCTCTAAACAATTTAATTACCTAGATTGGATTAAACAGAAAACTACCAATTGCTCTCCTTCAGACCTGGATTACCTGAAAATAAGTTTCACTGAAAAGGGAAAACAGGAAAATATTCAAAAGTGGATAAACGGTATGTCTTGGGGAGTAGTGTACTATAGAGGCTCATGGGGAGGAGAAGGATCTATTCTAACTATTCGCCTCAGAATAGAAACTCAGATGGAACCTCCGGTTGCTGTAGGACCGAATAAGGTATTAGCCGAACAAGGACCTCCAATCCAAGAACAGAGGCCATCTCCTAATCCCTCTGATTTCAATACAACCTCTGGATCAGTCCCCACTGAACAGTTGGGCCTTGCTTAATTAATAGGTTTGTTGCCTTTGTTAGAGAATGAGTGAATGCAGTCCAGATCGTGGTACTTAGACAGTAGTACCAAGGCCTTCCAAGCTAAGGAGAAACTGACCTTTAGCCTTCCTAGTTCTAAGATTAGAACTATTAACAAGAGAAGAAGTGGGGAATGAAAGGATGAAAATGCAACCTGACTCTCCCAGAACCCAGGAAGTTAATAAGAAGCTCTAAATGCCCTCGAATTCCAGACCCTGTTCCCTATAGGTAAAAGATCATACTTTTTGCTGTTTTAGGGCTTGCTTTCTGCTCTGTACAAAACTTTGTGGAAGGGGAAAAACAGGCCCCTGAGTATGTGCCTCTATGCTTGAAACTTCTTGAAACTGCTCCTAACTGCTTGTTTGGCTTCTGTAAACCTGCTTGCATAAGATAAAAAGAGGAGAAGTCAATCGCCTAACCGACCCCAGTAAGATCGGGCGTGCCACAAAATGTTGAAAATTCTGATAAATATATCTTTGGCGACAACATGTCTCCCCTGCCCAGGAACAGGCACAAACATGTAACTCCAAAACAATTTAAATTAATTGGTTCACAAAGCGCGGGCTCTCGATGTTTTAAAATGATTGGTTTGTGAAGTGCGGGCTTTGTTGTGAACCCCATAAAAGCTGTCCCGACTCCGCACTAGGGGCCGCAGTCCTCTACCCCTGCGTGGCGTACGACTGTGAGCCCCAGCGCGCTTGGAATAAAAATCCTCTTGCTGTTTGCATCAAGACCGCTTCTCCTGAGTGATTTGGGGTGTCGCCTCTTCCGAGTCCAGACGAGGGGGATTTTCCTTCTGCTGGCCTTTCAGAACCTCTTTGAAGATGGTTAGGGCAGAACTTGCTGGGAGGAACAGAAGCAGAGGCTGGACCAGCCTCACCCTTGCAAGCCTCCGCCCTTTGCAGGGTGCCTTTCCTTTGGCCTGTAAGCCTAGTCCAGCTCAACCTCTCCACCCCCCACCCCTCCTCCACCCTGTAGGCAGCCCCAGCCCCTCCCCTCCCCAGGGAGTCTAATCTTCAGCTTCTTTGCAGAGATAAGCCTCCCAGGCCAGCCCTCCCCTACAGCCCCATTCCTGGGTCAGCTGGCTAGAGAGGACTCAGTCTCAGGAATGGACACTGTCCAGGGGTGGTTTCCAGCCTGTTTCCTCTGGCTGCTTGCCTGGGACCCAGCTGCCTCCTCCCACAACTATGAGCCCTAGGGGGCCGTCGTGGGATGTTCCAGTCCCCCCCAGCCTGGGCTGCCCCCCTCTAGGCTCCCGGTATCAGCTGTTCTGCTGAGGTCCAAAGGTCACAACTAGGGCAAGCTCCTTCCAATTTCCTTGTGCCAGAGCAGGAAGAGGCCTGTCCACAGTCTCCTTCCCTGGCCCCTTCTCCATCTCCAGCCCCTTCCCCTGGACTAGAAAGGGCCAGAGATGTGGCTGCACCAGAGCTGAGCTCCACCAGGACTGAAATGCCCCAAAGAGAATATCTGCAGACCTGCCCTGAGCAGAGTAGGGGGCAGGTGGTGGACCCAGGAGGTGGGGGTAGGCCCAAGTCTCCACTCAAATATGACTTGCCCTGCTCTCACCTAGTTGCCCCACTGACCAAAGGCGCTGCTGTGAATGTCCCAAGGTCTCAGAAGGTCAGTAACTCCTCTCTCCTCCCTATCCCAGAGCCCCTGCTTGGTGTTGGCCCATTTTTTCCCACCTCTTTTGCCCCTGTTCTCTGCCCCAGCCCAGCCAACCTTGCCAAAATTGTTCCTACCCCAGGGCCTTTGCACGTGTGGTGGCCCTAATAGACACAGGGCTGGCTCCTCCTCCTCTTCAGACACTCACTCTAATATCACCACCTCAGAAAGCTCTCCCTGACCACTGTTAGAAATTACAATAACTCTGGCTCCGGTCGTCAGTGTCAGAAAGTGAGACAAATGGAGTTCCCATCATGGCTCAGTGGTTAATGAATCCGACTAGGAACCATGAGGTTGCGGGTTCGATCCACAGCCTTGCTCAGTGGGTTAAGGATCTGGTGTTGCCATGAGCTGTGGTGTAGGTTGCAGGCATGGCTCGGATACTGTGTTGCTGTGGCTGTGGTATAGGCCGGCGGCTACAGCTCCGATTCGACCGCTAGCATGGGAACCTCCATATGCCGCGGGAGCGGCCCAAGAAATGGCAAAAAGACAAAAAAAAGAAAGAAAAAAGAAAGTGAGACACGTGGACAAGGAGAAATCTCGACAAGGCTCTTTACTTCTGCAGAAGAGAGCGGGCACTCCAAAAAGTGTGTGTGCTAAAGAAAGGATGCTCCCCTATTTATCCCTAACACAGGTGATGTACCTGTCCCCTTCCCACTGGTCAGGTTAGGGTGCACACTCTTCCCCATAGGCTAATTTGAAACAAATTGTTACTGGGAGAAGAAGGAAAGGGGAGGGGTGGGGGTCACAGGAAGGTGAAACCAGAGCAAATTAGAGTAATCAAGATTTCCTTTGATAGAAAAGACATTATGTTACTTTCCATACCACCCCCCACACAAAAGTCCCCACCACACACCCAATTTATTTTCATCATAGAACTGGCTATCAGGAGCTGCTGCCATGGCTCAGCAGGTTAAGAAACCAACAAGTGGAGTTCCTGTCATGGCTCAGTGGTTAACAAACTGGACTAGTATCCATGAGGACACAGATTTGATCCCTGGCCTTGCTCAGTGGGTTAAGGATCTAGTGTTGCCATGAACTGCGGTTTAAGTTGAAGACGCAGCTCGGATCCTGCGTTGCTGTGGTTGTGGCAAAGACCTGGGGCTACACCTCCGATTCAACTTCTAGCCTGGGAACTTGCATATGCCTGCATATGTGGCCCTAAAAAGACAAAATACCAGAGTTCCCATCAAGGCTCAGTGGTTAATGAATCCAACTAGGAACCATGAGGTTTCGGGTTTGACCCCTGGCCTCGCTCAGTGGGTTCACGATCCGGCATTGCCATGAGCTATGGTGTAGGTTGCAGACATGGCTCGGATCCTGTGTTGCTGTGGCTCTGGCATAGGCCAGTGGCTACAGCTCTGATTCGACCCCTAGCCTGGGAACCTCCATATGCCTCGGGAGCCGCCCTAGAAAAGGCAAAAAAAAAAAAAAAAAAAAAAAAGAACCCGACTAGTATCATGAGAAGGAAGCTTTGATCCCTGTTCCTGCTCGATGGGGTTAAGGATCATGCGTTGCCGTGAGCTGTGGTATAGTTCGCAAATGTGGCCTGGATCTGGCGTTGCTGTGGCTGTGGCGTCTACGTCTCCAATTCCATCCCTAGCCTGGGAACTTCCATAGGCCGCACATGCGGCCCTAAAAAGAAAGAAAAACAAAACAGAAAAAGAATTTGCTGGAGTTCCCATCATGGCTCAGTGGTTAACGAATCCAACTAGGAACCATGAGGTTTCGGGTTCAATCCCTGGCCTTGTTCAGTGGATCAAGGATCTGGCATTGCTGTGAGTTGTGGTGTGGGTCGCAGATGCGCTCGGATCCCCGCGTTGCAGTGGCTCTGGCGTAGGCCAGTGGCTACAGCTCCGATTGGACCCCTAGCCTGGGAAACTCCACATGCCACTGGAGCGGCCCGTGAAATGGCAAAAAGACAAAAAAGACAAAAGAAAAAGAACTTGCCATCACTTTACTGTTTCCTTGTTTATCATGTCTTCTCCATATTCCATGGGCTCCAAGTTCTCCGGGGCAGGAACCGAGGTTCTTGTCCACCATGGGCCCAGCTGTCCCCATGCTGCCTGATGAATCAATGGATGCATAACACATGGGAGAGGGTTAATTCCCAACCCAGAGGACGGCTCTTGAGAAGGTGGAAGGGGGCTCCATGAGCTTTGGGGTGTTGCCGGCAAACCTCAAGCCAGGGTGAGGTGCTGTGCTTTTCCTCTCTCCTGTCCTGAGACACTCAGCCCAAAAGGAAAATAACTTGATGACAGTAACCAGTGATCTTAAAAACAGTCCCACCTGGGAGTTCCCGCTGTGGCGCAACGGGATCAGCAGGGTCTCTGCAGCGCCAGTACCCAGGTTCCATCCCTGGCCTGGCACAGTATTAAGGATCCAGCGTCACCACAGCTCCCATGTGAGTCTCAGCTGTGGCTGGGATCTGATACCTGAACCAGGAACTCCACATGCTGCAGGGCAGCCAATAAATAAACAAATAAAACAATCCCACCTGGAGCAGTGAGTTCCAGCCCTGTGCTGTCCAACTTGGAGGCCAGCAGAGCTCTCACACCTATTTCAATTAAATTGAAGGAGTTCCCCTTGTGGCTCAGCAGAAATGAATCTGACTAGTATCCATGAGACCGCAGGTTCAATCCCTGGCCTCACTCAGTGGGTTAAGGTCCAGCATTGCTGTGAACTGCATTATAGGTCGCAGGCAAGGCTTGGATCTGGTGCTGCTGTGGCTGTTGTGCAGGCCAGAGGCTACAGCTCCAATTCGACCCCTAGCCTGGGAACCTCCAAATGCCCTGGGTGCGGCCCTAGAAAGATAAAAAATTAAATAAAAAATAAATTAAAATGAATTAATTCCCTGGTGCCTCAGTGGGGTCATCATTACCACTTCTGTGGCTCAAGTTCAATCCCTGGTCTGTCATTTCCAAATGTACAGGCAGGGCCAAAAAAAAAAAAAAAATGCAGCCCTGAGGTATGCAGATAAATACAAGGCTGTTAGTCTTTTTATATGACTTTATGGGTTTTTGGGTTGTTGTTGTTGTTTTGGTTTTTTTTGATGTGTTTGTTTGGCACAGAGATTGAATTTGCACCACAGCAGATAAACAAGTCACAGCAGTGACAACTCTAGATGCTTCACCTGCTGAATTTGACCACGGAACTCTCGATTTATGTTTTTACGGGCAATATATTTACATAGTTCAGAATTCAAAGAATTCTTATGAGGATGTAGGTTCGATCCCTGGTCTTGCTCAGTAGGTTAAGGATCTGGTGTTGCTGTGAGCTATGGTATAGGTTGAAGATTCGGCTTGGGCCTGGCTTTGATGTGGCTGTGGTGCAGACCAGCAGTTGCAGCTCCAATTCAACCCCTAGCCTGGGAACCTCTATATGCCAAGGGTGTGGCCTTAAAAAGACCAAAAAAATTTTTTTTTCAAAGGATTCTAAAATGCCATGCATACAACATCTTTCTCCCAGTCCTATTCCCCAGGAAATGGACAACCTAATTTCAAAATAGCCAAGATTTCCAGTTGCTCCTGTTTCAGTGCCGAAAGTCTCAGGCATCTTGGTCTCCTGTGAGCAGGTGTAAAGAGACCTTCCCCACTTTTCTTTTTTTTCTTTTTAACACACAGAGTGGCTTTCAGCCACACTGCACCGATGGTCCCTTCTTCCACCTTGCAATCACCTCATGCAACCCCCAGGGACTGGCCCACTGACCATATACTCAGTTCCCTTTTAATGGACGTGTAGGTTGTTTCCACAGTAGGTGAAACAAAAACCACGTGGGGCACATCCCACTCGTGGGCACGACTGGCAGGGAAGATCCCAATAAGAAGGTTCACAATCAGAGCTCCTGTCGTGGCGCGATGGAAACAAAACTGACTAGGAACCATGAGGTTGAGGGTTCAATCCCTGGCCTCGCTCAATGGGTTAAGGATCCGGTGTTGCCGTGAGCTGTGGTGTAGGTCACAGATTGGGCTCAGAGCTGGCATTGCTGTGGCTGTGGTGTAGGCCGGCAGCTACAGCTCCAATTTGACCCTTTGCCTGGGAACCTCCATATTCCACAGGTATGGCCCTAAAAAGACAAAAAAAAAAAAAAAAGATTCATAACGATGCCTCCAGGAAACAGAGAAATGGTAGGTTCCTCCTCTAAGAAAAACACACCATGGTGGGGATGGGAGGACACTGGGAAATGAGGTTATGGGTGATTTTTTTCCTCTTCTTCACATTTGGATGTGTCTTCTGAGTTTTGCTGGGCAAAGGATGTTTCACTGTTAGGATTAGCCAGAAGCTGAAATACAACTAGATGGGTAAACAAAGACTGTCTATTAAAAATTAATGTTTGTGGGGAGTTCCCTGGTGGCTTAGTGGGTGAAAAATCCGGTGTTGTCACTGATGTGTTTCAGGTTCATTCCCTGTCCAAGGAATTTCTGCATGCCATGGGTGTTGCCTCTGGGGGGGGGGGCATTTCTAGGGCTGCTTCTATGGCATATGGAGGTTCCCAGGGTAGGGGTCTAATCAGAGCCGTAGCCACCAGCCTACACCAGAGCCACAGCAACGCGGGATCTGAGCCACATCTGTGACCTACACCACAGCTTACAGCAATGCCAGATCCTTAACCCACTGAGCAAGGCCAGGGATTGAACCTGCAGCCTCATGGTTCCTAGTCAGATTCATTAACCACTGAGCCACAGTGGGAACTCCGGGTGTTGCCTTAAAAAATTTAATGTTTGTGCTTCTTGGTAAAGATCCAAAAGAATTGAAAGCAAGGACTCAAACACATACCTGAACATGAATGTCCATGGCAGCATGATTCTCAGCTGCCAAATGTAGAGGCAACACAAGTGGACCAAGGGATGAACAAATGTGGTCCATCCACACAGATTATGACTCAGCCTTAAAAAGGAAGGGGATTCTGACACCTGCTTTAAGGTGGCTGGACCTCGAGGACGCGATGCTCAGTGAGAGAACCCAGACACAGAAGGACAAAGACTGTTGGATTCCACTCACATGAGGTCCCTAGAGGAGTCAGATCCACAGTGACAGGAAGGGGATGGTAGGGCAGCGGCTGGGGGAGGGGTGGGGGAGTCAGTGTTTCATGGGGACAGAGTTCCAGTTTGGGAAGATACGCAAGTCCTGGAGATGACAGTGGGGATGGTGGGGCGACAATATGCGTGGGCTTGATGCCACTGGGCTGTGCACTTAAATGGCGGAGATGGTGAATTTATGGTGTGTGTATTTTAGCACAGGAATACATGATAAAATACATGAATAAAACTTTGTGAAACCAGGAGGTGGGGGGAGAGCTTCAGGTGGTTGGGGCAGTGCCGGCGTCATGCACTAAGACCCATGCTGTTACCCTGGGCCCAGAACTCAGAAGGGCCCCACCTGCACTTTACCGCTCTCTGACTTGTGTCTTGAAATTCCTAATCGTATTTGAACAAGGACATCTGTATATTCATTCTGAGCTGCGATCTGTACGAGGTGCAGCCAGTTTTGGTTTGGGGTACAGACAGGGAGGCAGGCCCAAAGTCAGGGTCTGGGACCCTGGACTTGATGGAGAAACACCCCAGGAGGCAAGTTTGTCCTCGCCCCAACCCCAGGGGAGAGAGTGAGACAGAGTCAGGAAGTGGGCTTCTCACATAGCAAGGAAGGAAATGGGGGGGGAGGGGGCTCCTGAAAATAGCACCACTGCTCACCCAGCTGATTGGGGGTGGGGGTGGGGGAGGGGAGCTTGGCCAGAGATAGGAGACCCAGGGGACTTTTCAGAGGAAGCCCCCTCCCAGAACCCAGCCCCCTTCTATACAGTCAGACCTAGCACCCACCTACCCAGCCTCAGAAGTTGGGTTTCCAAGCAAAGAGATGCCAGAGAGCCACCCTGGCAGCTTGGATTAGGGTTCTTCAGAGAAATAGAACCAGTAGAATATATGTGCGAAATACAGATAAACGGTTGTACAGAAAGAGATGTAGGAGTTCCCGCTGTGGTGCAATGAGATCTGCAGTGTCTTGAGAGCACTAATTTGATCAGTGGAAGCAGGTTCAATCCCTGGCCCCACACAGAGCATTAAAGATATGGTGTTGTAACTGCTGTGGCAAGGGTTCAATCCCTAGCTTGAGAACTTTCACGTGTCACTAGCACAGCTGGAAAAAAAGAAAAGAAAAGAAATGCACACAAATATATACAAGCCCGTACTCTGTGACCTCCTTCCAGTCCCATTCTTGGCACCCTCTTAAGAGGCTCCCTTCTGCCCTGTCCCAGTTCTTCCCCTCTGAGAGGTCACCAGTGGCTGAATTTCATCACCATTGACGCATTTTGCCTGATTTTATACTTTGTGTGAATGGAGTCCCACAACTGCTTCCCCCCTACATGCTTCATCACTCCACACTGTGGCCCTGAGGTGCAGTACAGAGTTATGTGCTGCTGGCACTCGCCTTTTTCTTTGCTGCATAGTATTCCACCATGTAAGCACATCACCAATTCTTTTTCTTAAACAAAAATTGTTTTGACTGTACCTGCAGCATGTGGACTTTCTGGGGCAGAAGGTGGAGCTCCTGCTGTGACAATGCCCTCCTTAACCCGCTGCTCCAAAAGAAACTCCAAGAATCTGCATTTCTAAAGGACCTCAGGTGATGCAGGTGCTGCTGCTGGTAGGGATCCCTTTTGGAGACACTGCTGTCTCGCCACCCCGCCTCAAAGAGAGCGGCCTGGAGACAAAAGCTGCCTCCTTCTGATGCTAAAAGCCAGAGATGGTGAATGTGGTATTTGGGGGAGGCATTAAATAACTGCAATTCCTTATCTGGCCTGAAGCCAGGGATTCAGACCTTGCGGCCTTTGGTGGGTAGGTGGCGCCAGTGCTCACTTGATCCTTGGAGGGTTGCGAAGGGGTGCCCGGCTCACTAGAAGTTGCCTGGGCGATCCCATCCCACTTGCCCACTGAACAATAATAACGTGGGCCATTAACATGCATTGAGCTCTCACTGTGGGCCAGGCAACGGGGATATCACCATAGACAAAATTTCCAGCCATTGTGGAGCACTCTAGATAAATGAGATATCACCAGCTGATACAAACACTCGAAAGATAATAAAATACAAAGTGGGCCAGAAAAAACAGCGAGTACTAGAGATGGGGGTTTGGCTCTGACCCTCCCACTCCATGTGGCCAGGGATTTGGGGAGGGTCATTGGGAATGTGTGCCTGGTGGAGTGCATTTCCAGCCTCCTGTCATGAGAAGAGTTGCAAAACTCAGAAACAAAGGTTTGTGGTCTTCCTAGCTGTGCCAGGACCTACTTTTGGCTAAGCTGGAGTCCCAGTGGACAGCTAGGCAGAACAACTTGGGATGTGAGTGGGGGAGGTGCACACAGAAACCTATCCTATTATTTTATCAGTTAAAATAATCAAAAGGACATGGTTGTAATGCAAGAGAGAGAATTGGGTGGATAGGAGACTGCATCTTTAGACTGGGTTACCAGCAGTACTATCTTATGGAGTTTTGGGATTTTTTTTTTTTTTTTTAGGGCCACATCTGCAGCATATGGAAGTTCCCAGGCTAGGGGTTGAGTCAGTGCAGCATCTGTGACCTACACCACAGCTCACAGCAACACCAGATCCTTAACCCACTAAGCAAGACCAGGGATGGAACCCACGTCCTCGTAGTTACTAGCCAGGTTCATTACCACTGAGCCACCACGAGAACTCCTAGAGTTGTTGGAAGGACTAATTGAGATGACATCAAGAGTTTATTTTATTTTATTATTTATTTATTGACCATGCCTGGGGCATGCAGAAGTTCCCAGGCTAGGGATCAAATCCATACCATAGCAGCGACAATGTTAGGTCCTTAACTGTTAGGCCACCAACTCTTGATATACAGTGTTTAGAAGTGTGTGTGGTTCCAAATAAGTGCTTAGTAAATATTAACTACTCTTCATTATTATTGCTATTTCAGCATCTGAGGCCTCAGAATGCAGAGAACCAGGTAGGTTATAATTGTGTATAAACTAAGGGTTAAAAGGTTGTGAGCAAAGAGGTTGGGTTTTAGAAATTTGTGACATTTAGGTTTGCTTTATAGAAACAAATGGTTTCCGGTCTGGGGGAATTGCCAGGTGACAGATGGTTGGCAGCCGATCGTGCGGGCGCGCGCGCCATGGAGCCCTCTTAGAGTCTGGGTAGGTAGACAGGGACTCACTTATTGGAAGTGTCCTGTAACCTCCAGGAAGCAGAAGACAGCAACTTTCCCCTGCTTGTCAGGCTCTAGCAGCCTTTAATCTGACTTCCCTGGGCAGTTGAAGGAAGTCCCCCCAAACCCATTTACAGGAAGATCTCCACAGAGGCGGGAAACACCTGGGGCCCATACAGCTGCCCATAGCAACCTCAGAAAGTCAACAGGATGAAGAACCTAACGGACAAAAGCTACACAACTTGGCTCAAGGAATGTTGATTTTGGCCCCAGCCCTGGAAGATAGCAGACACTTGGAGGGCAGCCCACTTCTCTCAGGACTCGTTTTCATTTATTGACTGACGACCTTGCAGCCCAGGGCTTATGGCTGGCAGCTGACCCAGGCTTCTAACTGACTCCAGCACTCTTTGCTGCTCATCTTACAATCAGGGGGGACCGATTCCATCTCTTTGCTGCCTTTTGGTGCTGGACATTAACCTACCATCATGAATTTTGAGGGTCAACATTACTTGTGAGAGGTGCTAGATGATGAACAAAAGGGACAGTATGAGTCAAAACTCTTGGTCTATAAAAGACACAAGTCACAGTTGCTGTTGTGTCTCAGTGGGTTAAGAACCCGACATAGTGTCCATGAAGTTGAGGGTTAGCTCCCTGGCCTTGCCCAGTGGGTAAAATACCCAGTGTTGCCCCAAATTGTGGCATAGGTCGCAGATGTGGCTTAGATCTGGTGTTGCTGTGGCTCTGGTGTAGTCTGGCAGTTGCAGCTCCAATTCAACCCATAGCCTAGGAGCGGCCACAGGTGTGGCTCTGGGAAAAAAAAAAAAAAAAATGCTGAAGTCATGACTCAAATTAGCTTAAACCAAAACAGAAAACACAAGAAAGCCCAAGGGCTATCTGATTCTGGTATGGCTGGATCAAGGTGCTTAAACAATCCTGTGAAGCCACAGACTACTCTTTCTTTTTTTTTTAGGGCTGCACCTGTGGCATATGGAGATTCCCAGGCTAGGGGTCTAATAGGAGCTGTACCTGCTGGCCTAGGCCACAGCCACAGCAACGCAAGATCTGAGCCACACCTGCGACCTACACCACAGCTTATGGCAACGCCGGATCCTTAACCCACTGAGCAAGGGCAGGGATCAAACCTGCATCCTCATGGATACTAGTCAGATTCATTCCGCTGAGCTACAACGGGAACTCCATGGACTACTCTTTCTTTCTGTGGTCTGTCCTCTTCTGTTTTGGCTTCATTCTCAGACAAGCTCAACTGTTGGGTGACAAGAAATGACTCCTGGAAGCCCCAGGCTCCCACCTTATGGCACCATGAGAGACTCTGCTTTACATTCAGATAAAGTCCTAAGACTTGACTCTCATTGGCCCAACTCAAGTCACATGTTCATTCCTGAAGCAATCACTGTGGCAGGGTGGAAATTCTCTGATTGATGGGGCTAGCTGATAACCTAGAACCACAGGCATTCAGAGTGTGAGAGAGATAGTTCTCCACAAACACTGGGGTGCCCTGTCCAGAAGGGTGTACAGGGTCATAGGTGGGTAGAACACAGACACCACTTACAGGTGCCCAGCCTTTGTGGGACTTCCAGGAAGGAGATGTCAATCCATTTCTATTCCCACTCCAATCCTAGTCCTGGAAACATAAGCACAGACAGCTCCCACATCATACTAATCTGTGACTGATGCTGAAGAACATGGAGGTGTTGGAAGGCCCCTGCCCTGTTTATTGACTCATCCATCATTGGCCACCTGGGTTGTTGCTTCCAGGTCTAGGCTACTGTGAGTAGAACTCCTATGAGCATTCCTGTGAAAGTTTTTTTTTTTTGGTCTTTTCAGGGCTGCGCCTGTGGCAGATGAAAGTTCCCAGGCTAGGGGTCGACTCAGAGGTGCAGCTGCTGGGCTATGCCACAGCCACAGCAACGCCTGATCCAAGCCTGCTGATGGGAGCCACATCTGTGACCTACACCATGGCTTGCGTGGATCCTTAACTCACTGAGCGAGGCCAGGGATTAAATCCACATCCTCATGGATACCAGTCGCGTTCTTAACCTGCTGAGCCACAATGAGAACTCCTTCTGGACAAGCAGTTGAATCCCTGTTTGTTTTTTGTTTTGTTTTGTTTTGTTTTTGTCTTTCTGCTATTTCTTTGGGCCGCTCCCGCGGCATATGGAGGTTCCCAGGCTAGGGGTTGAATCAGAGCTGCAGCTGCCAGCCTACACCAGAGCCACAGCAACGCGGGACCCGAGCTGCGTCTGCAACCTACACCACAGCTCACGGCAACGCCTGATCGTTAACCCACTGAGCAAGGGCAGGGACCGAACCCGCAACCTCATGGTTCCTAGTCGGATTCGTTAACCACTGCGCCACGACGGGAACTCCTGAATCCCTGTTTTTAATTCTTTGGGGTATATACCTGGGAGTCAATGCCTGCCTCCAGTTTCACCTCCTCTGCTGTATCTATGCCCATGGCTAGGTGGTACCAGAGCACAAGTGATGCCCCTGTACTAAGCAAACAGTTGTTCTGTGTTGTGCGCCCGGCTCTGCCCCCTCCACACTGCCTCCCCTCTCCCAGACTGCTTCTCTCCCCCACTCAGCGCTGTTCTTTGGATGCACTGACTTGGTGCATGACTTCCTCAGGAAAGATTTAGTGGGCCTTTGTTGCTTTTCCTCCCCAAGGTGGAGTTCTTTGTGTTGGCACAGATATGCACGTTATAGGATACTGTATGGATAGCATGACAGTAGGGTCCCTGGACTAGGGGAACTCATAGGCAGACGGGTGGGTTGGGGGCCTGCCAGCATCTCTCAGTCTGCAAAGAAAGGATTTCAGAAATCTTGTCCGTTCCTGTCCTGAAAGGAGATGAAGGCGGCAGGCAAACAAGAGGTAGGAAGAAAAGGATCATTTCTTTTCTCTCCTTTTCTTTTTTTGGCTAAGACCTCAGTATACAGAAGTTCCTGGGCCAGGGATTGAACTTGGGCCACAGCTGTAACCAGAGCAACAGCAGTGAAAATGCTGGATCCTTAACCCACTGAACCACATGGGAACTTCATGAGTTTTTCTTTTCTTTATTTTTTTTCTTTTTCTTTTTTTTCTTTCTTTCTTTTTTTTTTTTTTTTTTTTTTTTTTTGGTCTTTTTGCCTTTTCTAGGGCTGCTCCCTCGGCATATGGAGGTTCCCAGGCTAGGGGTCTAATCGGAGCCGTAGCCACCGGCCTATGCCAGAGCCACAGCAACACAGGATCCGAGCCGCGTCTGCGACCTACACCACAGCTCACGGCAACACCGGATCCTCGACCCACTGAGTGAGGCCAGGGATCGAATCCACAACCTCATGGTTCCTAGTCGGACTCATTAACCACTGCGCCACGACAAGAACTCCCAAGTTTTTATTTAGAAAAGAAAAAGTAGGAGTTCCCGTCGTGGCGCAGTGGTTAACGAATCCGACTAGGAACCATGAGGTTTGCGGGTTTGATCCCTGCCCTTGCTCAGTGGATTAAGGATCTGGCATTGCTGTGAGCTGTGGTGTATGCCAGCAGCTACAGCTCTGATTAGACCCCCTAGCCTGGGAACCTCCATATGCTGCAGGTGTGTCCCTAAAAAGACAAAAAGACCAAAATAAATAAATAAACAAACAAATAAATAAAAGAAAAAGAAAAGAAAAAAAAGAGAGTGACCAGCTTCAAGCAGTATGATTTCCTGGAGTGCTTTTTTACACAGGAATAGATGGGCATGCCAGGCAATGCTTTGCAAATTAAGATGAGAAACACATGGGGTTGGACTCTCAGAGGCCTGCAGGGTTGAAGAGCTGTGCTGCAGTGGAGACTCCAGGAGAGGTCTCCCGTCCAGCCACTCTCTTCCAAGGGTAGACCTTTGTGGGATCCTGGCAGGGGCACTCCTAGGTTCTTGCAGGAGTGGAATAGGGAGAAAATGGAAAGGTAGAAAAATTTCCCTCTTCAGGGTCCTTTTAGACCTAAACCTTTCTTCTTGCTTAGCAGTGGGGTTAAACTGGGGTCTTCCTTACAGTGGACATTTGCCAGTCTGTTTCGAGGGTGCCTTATGCATTGTAGGGTGTTGAGCAGCATCCCTGGCCTCCAAGTTTTGCTGTCAGGAGCACCCCTAATCCTAACAACCATAAATATTCCTAGACAGTGCCCAGGGTCCCTTGGGAGTGGTGGTACCTATTGCTCCTGGTTGAGATCTGGCTTACACCTGTTTAACTAGGATGAATAACTGAATTTGCTGATAAAATAAGCTTGTTTTGCCTTGGAGTCAAGAGGTCCCCTTTGCCTACTGTACAGATGGAAAAATGAGACTGGAGTCTGCGGCCCTAGAGGATAATTGGAACCTGACCGCATCCAGGTATCTAGGGACAGCCCCTCTGGAGCCACGTGGCAGCAGCAAACTGGACTCAGGGAGTGACTACAGCGGGTGTCGTGTGCCCCTCTGACTCAGTCTCTTCACTCTGCTGATTTCCCAAAGGGCCTCCAAGGTTCGACTTTTCCCGGCCGTCCAGTGGGTCTCGAACCCTCGAAACAGAGCCAGCCCCGCTCTAGCGGGTCACCTGAGCGGCGCATAGGGGAGAGGCGGAGCGAGGCGGCGGCGAGCGCGGCCTTGTGGGGATTGTAGTCTCGGCCCCGCCTTCGCCTCGCGCCGACCCCGCCCCTGGAACTACGCTCCCGTCGTGCCCCGCAGCGCCAGGCGGTGGTGGAGGCGGGGCAGGTGGGCTGGTTGCTAAGACTTGGTGAAACGCCGCGCTCCTGCCGGTATCCTCAGGTAAGCACCGGGTCTCGGGCTCTTGCGACCCAGGCTTCCGAGGAGGGCGAGCGGGGGGGGGGGGGCGGGGGGCGCGGCTGCGGGGACATCGTTTGCGCGGGGAGCGAGTGGGTAGCCAGGCCCTGTTTCTGCGCGCCTCGGGCGGGAGCTGGCAGCGACGCGTGTACGCGTGCGCGGAGGGCCGTTGGGCCGCGGGGACGCGGCTCTCCGCGCGCATCTACGTGTTGCGCGTGCTTCTGCCCCTGCGGTTTGTTGTGAAGACCTGGTGCCGCAGCTGCTTTCGGTGCGCCCTTCCCTCGTGTCATCGCGGCCAACCCTCTGCCTCCTTAACAGCTTCCCACCTTCCTTGGGTGAAAGGCCTCAGTCTTTCTGAACGTCCTAAACCGTGACAGTCCTTCCTGTTTCTTACGGAATGTGTGAGCGGGCAAGGCCTTCTTAAGTTCTAGCCTCGCGTCTCTCCCACACGCCACATGCCCGAGGTTTTTGAACTTTCCTGCAGAAGCCTGCTTTTAGGGAGGCGATTGTCCGCAGGTAAACACGCAAGTTATCCCATTAAATTCGAGTTTTGCGTTAATAACGAATATATGTGTATATGTTTTTTAGTGTATTTCCTAAAGATTGCATGGGACACACTTTTGATAAAAATTATCAGCTCAGTGACTGTGGCATAGGCCAGTGGCTATAGCTGCGATTCAACTGGGAGCCGTCGTATGCCATGGGTGTGGTCCTAAAAAGAAAAAAAAAATTATCAGCTCACTTGGCATTTGAATTTATCAGGGTGAGACCCCCACCCCCACCCTGATAAATTGTTTTCTGGAGACGCTATGCAGACTTGGTGGCCTTCCACCAGTGGGTGTGGTGGAGACTTCAGTACTGGATGTCTCCAGCACCCTCTGCACAGGACTCCCCACCCTGCCTCATCTGCCGTCCAGGCCCAGCTGTGGGTTACTCTCTCCCAGGAGCCTTCCTGGAGTCTGCCTGCCACAGTCAGGACTGGGCCCCTGAGGAGCTGTGCCCCAGAACAGGGCCATGCCTCGCATGGATTTTTGCACTTTCTGCCCCTGACGGCATGGTAGTGGTGGATCCTGTTTCACTGAGTGGGAAGCTGGGTTGGGGTCAGGACAGGTACCCTAGGTCTTAGCCAGGAAGGTGCGGACTTGGGGAGGACGTGAGGCAGGGCCCGGACACAACTAGTGGTGAGATAAGGCCTCTCTCTGGGATTGGGTGTCACCTGCAGAGCCTCAGCTCACTGAATAAGCACCCTATCCCTACTCCTCCTGGAACCCTGGGTGCAAGTGCCACAGGAATTCCTGAGCACTGGATGAGGAGACTGGCTCTTAAGGGCCTGGCTTGCTGGTCCAGCAGACCCTCCAGGGGCTTCCCCAATGCAGTGAGCCCTCCCTGGCAGTCCATGCCTGCAGCAGAGGCTGCAGCTGTCAACGTAAACTCCCTAGCTGTAGGCAGAGGGAGTTGGCCAAACCCAGGTCAGGGCTGAGCTGGGCAGGACCAGTAGAGAGCGCAGCAGGGAGGGGTGTGGGGTTTTGAGAACAAAAAGAGGAACAGGTCAGCCTCGGACCATGTTTAGGTATCTGGAGGTGTTTAAGCAAGTCGTGGATGTGGGTGCTGTTCCCAGATGGGCTGCTCCCTTTGTTGAGGGGGGGTCACTCTCTGCAGAACCTGCTTCTCATCTGTAAAAGGGGCTCAGGACACCGATCGTACAGGGCTCAGAGGGCAGAATCAGGGAGCTCTTGGCCACCTGGCCGAGAGATCAGATCCTGGCTCTGCCCTCCTAGCCAGTCCCTTGGCCAGTAGGAAGCCGATAGCCCTAGTCTCCCTCTGGGGTCACTGAATGGAGTTGGGGAGCCCAAGCTCAGAGGTATGAGGACATGCTGTGGGTACAGCACCAGCCTTGGTCAGGAGGTGCTGGGCCTTGTTTGGGGTCTGCTGACCTAGCAGATGTCCCCCCGTCGCCAGGAACAGCAGCTTTACTGAGATACGATGCACACACATTGTGTGGGTTACCCACTTAAAATCTATGTTTTAGCATTTTTAGTATATTTATAATGTGTGACTATCATCTAATTCCAGAACATTCCACCACCCCAAAAGGAAGCTCTCTTCCCCCATCACCAGTCACTCCCCTTCCTCCTCCTCACCAGCCCCTGACAACTAGGAACCCACTCTTTGTTTCCGGATATGCCTGTTCTGGGCATTTCCCATCCATGGAATCCCACACTGTGTGTCCTTCTGTGTCTGCTTCTCTCACTGAGCATCGTGGTCTCCAGGTCTGTCCACGTGGTAGGAGTGTTCGTGCTTCTCTCCTTTTCAGGCTAAGTGATGTCTCATTGTGTGGAAGGACTGCATTTGGTTTTTCCATTCATCTATCAGTGGATGTTTGGATTGTGTCCACCTTCAGCAAAGCAAGCTGCAAGCCACATCTGTGACCTACACCATAGCTCACGGCAATGCCGGATCACTAACCCGCTGAACAGTGCCAGGGATTGAGCCCATATCCTCATGCGTACTAGTCGGGTTCGTTACTGTTGAGCCATGACGGGAACTATTGTTCACCTTTTGCTGTTGTGAATCGTGCTGCTGTGAATGTGCGTGGGCAGGTTTCCGTGTGGATGTGTGTCTTCACTTTTCCTGGGCACATACCTGGGAGAGGAGTGGAGTTCAACTGGTGCCCTCCTGGGTTTTCATTCACCCTCCCCTAGGAGCTGGCGTCCTGGCCAGCAGTGTCCTGGTGGCAGCCTCCTTTATCTGTTGCTTGCTTTGTTTTAATCAGATAGGGGTTGCACTCTTGAAGGGACAAATGGGACTGTGTCTGTCTTTTGCCTGGGAGACAGTGGGAGCTTTTGTGGTCTGGAGCCGGCCATAGCCTCCCCGGCACAGTGTGTACCGGGAGCAGATTTGGAGCTGCACTGTGGACCCTCCTGAGGGCCCCGCCTGGCACAGGGGTCATGGGTGCCCGAGGGACCTCTCCACGCTTGCTACTTCTCAGAACTGCCACCAGCACCCATTCCTGTGTTCGCCAAGCTTGTATGGCGAGCTTCAGACAGGTGGTGGTGGGCAGGGACCTTGTGTGCCCTCTGGGGAGCCATGGGTCAAGGAGTGAGACAGGAGCATCTCAGCAGTAAATCCCCAGTAAATAGGAAGTGATCTCAGCACTTCCTAGTTCATGGGGATGAGACGGCAGGGGCTGGTCCGCTGCCAGACGCCACCAGGGTGCTCTAGTTGGTGTGGACGGGCAGTGGCCCCCAGGTTTTCTGCGGTTGTGTGAAGATGATCTGTCGTTCATCTTTGATGCCAGCCAAGGCAATCCTGGCTGTAGGAATGTAACGCCAGGCATGAACGTAACAGGAATTTTTTAGAAGACACATTTTTTTTTTGTCTTTTTGCCTTTTTCTTCTCCTGGAGCATATGGAGGTTCCCAGGCTAGGGGTCCAATCAGAGCTGTAGCCACTGGCCTACGCCAGAGCCACAGCAACGTGGGATCTGAGCCACGTCTGCGACCTACACCACAGCTCACGGCAACACCGGCTCCTTAACCCACTGAGCGAGGCCAGGGATCGAACCCGCAACCTCATGGTTCCTAGTCGGATTTGTTAACCACTGTGCCACAGTGGGAACTCCCAGAAACCATGTTTTTGAAAAGTGCGAAGAAAAACAGGTGGAATGAATCTCAATAATGCATTTCTTTATCCCGACACCTGCAGAGTATACCCACTGTAGCAGGTAGTCAACACAATCGTCTTGGTTTCCGTGGGGAGCTGATTCCAGGGCCCTTTGAGGATAGCAAAATCCGCCGATGCTCCAGGCCCTTGTGTAAGATGGTACAATTGGTCCAGCGTGTCCATGGATTTCCTGTGGATGCAGAGAGCCGAGAGCTGACTGTGGGAAAAAACCTATGAGATGGTTTACATTTTTCTTGTACTGAGTCTCTGAGGTCAAGTGTGCATTTTCACTCATGGCACATCTCAAAGAGAAAGGGGAAAAAGCCACCTAAGCAAGGGTGAGTTAAGCTCCGTACAAACCAAGCGTTAGTAGGACGTGAGTAAGAGCATGACCGCTGCTGCATAGCACTTGGGCTGGAGCTCTCGGACCACCCTCCAGACGCAACACGCTCCCGGACCCACCCCTCCAGCTGACCAGGCCTCCCACAGCCGAGGATGATGCTCTGCTCCGGTCTCTGTCTCCCACAGTCAGAACCATACCGAGGATGGACCCCGCCCTGGGCATCATGGAGCTGCGTGGGGATGTGAAGGCCGGGAGCCCTGAGGGAGAGCTGGCATCGTGGGAAGCCCTCCCAGTCCTGTCTGAGCAGCAGTCGGGGGACGTGGAGCTGGTACTGGCCTACGCTGCACCTGTCCTGGACAAGCGCCAGACCTCACGCCTCCTGAAGGAGGTGTCAGCTGTCCACCCGCTGCCTGCACAGCCTCATCTTAAAAGAGTGCGTCCCAGCCGAGACCCTAGCCGCCCACACACGCTGGAGATGCTGCTATGCCTGGCGGGGCCAGCCGCAGGCACACGATCGCTGGCCGAGCTCCTTCCGACACCAGCCGTGGACCCCTGCGGCCTGGGTCAGCCCTTTCTCGTGCCCGTGCCTGCCCGGCCGCCGCTGACCAGGGACCAATTTGAGGAGGCGCGCACCCACTGGCCCACGTCCTTCCATGAGGACAGGCAGGTGACCCGAGCCCTGGCCGGGCAGCTCTTCTCAGCGCAGGAGCGAGCTGTGATGCAGGGCCACATGGAACGGGCTGTGTGGGCGGCACAGCAGGCGGCCTCCAGGGGCCTGAGGGCTGTGGGGGCAGTGGTGGTGGACCCGGCCTCGGGCCGTGTGCTGGCCACAGGCCACGACTGTAGTGGCACGGCCACCCCCCTACTGCATGCCGCCATGGTATGCATTGACCTGGTGGCGCAGGGCCAGGGCCGTGGCACCTATGACCTCACACACCACCCTGCCTGCTCCTTTGCCCCAGCTGCTGCCCCCGAGAGTGTCCGTGTCGGCTCTGTGCGCAAACTGGAAGAGGACATGGATGGCCTTCCCTATGTATGCACCGGCTATGACCTGTATGTTACCCGTGAGCCCTGTGCCATGTGCGCTATGGCCTTGGTGCACTCGCGTGTGCGACGCGTCTTCTATGGGGCACCCTCGCCCGATGGTGCACTGGGCACCCACTTCCGCATCCATGCCCGGCCTGATCTCAACCACCGCTTCCAGGCCTTCCGCGGTGTGCTGGAGGCCCAGTGCTGCCAGCTGGACCCTGATGCGTAGGTGCCTGGCTCTGGACTTCCTCAGCCTCCCTTGCAGTCACCAGGGGCTGCTGTCCCACCACAGTTTAGAAACACTTGCCTCCCAGCCTGGAGCCCACACGCACTGTTCCAGCTGGCTCATGGAGCGCATTCCTGCCTGGATGAACCCTTCCCTGGGTGTGAGCATGGCAGGTGTCCCGCCAGGCCATGTAGCTGGGCGCCTTCAGACTGGAGCCCCCGGGTCCACTGGGATCGTGTCTTCTTTTCTCAGGTGTCAGGTATCAGCTCTTATGTGTGAAAATAAACAAGTTAAAACCAGGTTGGTGTCTGTTGACAGAGATGTGAGGCCGTGGTGGCTAAGGGTCCCTGGGTTCGCTGGTTGCTTTGCTGACAACTGGGTTTGTATAGTAGGCGGCGAGCTTCTGAGCCGAGTAGGCAGAGCAGGGCCTCCAGAGTCTGGAAGGCTGTGGCTGGACTCCGATGAGAAGTCCCATCACCCTGGACCCAGCTGACTAAGGCTCCCTCCAGGCCACCCACTTCCCATCCTTCACAGAGGCCAGAGGGCCAGGTGGGGGTCTGCCACAGCATGGTTGGTGCTGGAGCCTGTGTATGTGTGAGAAATTCAGGGCAGCCATTTGTCCTCCCACCAGATGTGTTTTGACTGACCAGGTGCGGCAGGGCCCTGAGACATCCCTGTGCTGAGCCATCCTGGAGCCCCAGCCAGAGGATGCTCATGTGGGCAGGGCATGTGGGGGGCTCTCCCAGAGCTGGGATGGTGGGCAGGCCAGTGAGCTACTAGGCCTGCAGTCAGCAGGGCAGGGCTGGGCTGAGGATCCCCATGGGGCCCTTGCTGAGCAGGGGCCAGGGACAGGCCTGAGGAACTCCTGGTCACTGGAACCTTCTCACCTGGACCACCGCTAGGCATGGCTTCCTCACTCCCTCTGGTGCCAGGCATGACCATGTTGCCTGGCCCATTTCCTGAAGCTGGCATAGTCTGCCTACAGGTCCCTTGATTAACTGGTGAATCCTGCTCAGTTACACACCATCGTGGTACCTCTGTGAGAGGCTGCTCTGTGACACCAAGCTCTTGGGCTCCAGGGCAGGGCTGCTGGGTGCGAGGCCTGTACCTGGGCATTTCACTTGGGTTGTGATGGGGTCCTTGGCCCTGTAAGACCCTCAGGAGTGAAACCCGCAGGCCAGAGAGGTTGTGTGATTTACCCGAGGTCACACAGCGTTCGTTGAGTGTGGACTTAGTTCTTGGTGACTCAGTGACTCCTCGTGGCCTTAGGAGGCCCTCAGAGCCACCCATGGATAAAGGGGACATTTGGGGGCCGGGAGGATGAGAAGGCAGGGGGTGGTGGTGGGAGGAGTGTCTCTGGGATCCTGGAAACATCCTAGCTCTGGCCCGGTGCCTCTTCTCCCATTGGTGTACAGGCTCCCAGGAGCCCTGAGGTGAGGAGTTGATTAGGGTCACAGATTTGGGGCTGGGCTGGTGTTTGGATCAAGAGCCCAGACACCCCTGTGAATGGTCTGGTGGTTAGGATTCTACCTGCAACAGCTGCCTAGTCCTGCAGCTTGTGTTGGGGTCACCAGCAGCCGTGGGGACCCCCTGACTGTGTCTGTCTCCCCTCCAGGTGGCAGCAGGCTTCCACTCCGCCCTGTCGTCACTGTGGAAATGTCAGGTGAGTCTTTCCCCTGACTGGCAGTGGGGGGATTACCAGCTTCTTGGTCCCTCTGGGAACTGCCCAGGTGGCTGGATGCACTGTGGCCCCCTGCAGGCACAGCCTCGCTCTCCTCCAATTTGGGTGTTGGGGTCTCCCTGGGCATGGGCCAGATGACAGGGAGACACGTCTTCACGGTGATCATCTGGCAGCAGAGAGCCTGTGGGGTGCTGCTCAGAGGCCAGGAAGAGGGTGGCTCTGGGGAGCCAATGGTGCTGTGCTGTGTGTGGGTGGGGCAGTGGCCCCTGTGGGTCTGTGCAGGTGCTGCCATGGCAGCATGTACGCCAAAATGGAGCCACACGGAAACACCCACGGCCTCTGTGTGGGGATGGTGTGCACAATATGACGTTCCATGTTTCAGAGCTTGAAGTCCCACTTCTGAGACCTGGGAACATGACCTTAGACCTTATTAGAGATTTTATGAGGTCACGTTGGTCCTAAGACAGTGTGACAGACGTCCTAAGAAGGACACCTGGACACAGACACACAGAAGCTGTGGAAGAGGGAGGCAGAGGTGGGATGTTTCCACAAGCCCAGGACTCTGGGGTCCCAGAAGCTGGAAGGGGTGGGAAGCACCCTCCCCTAGAGCCTCCGGAGGGAGCGCGGCCCCACCACACCTGGATCTTGGTCATCTGGCCTTTAGAATGGGACAGGATACATTTCTATTGTGTTAGTTTAAGCTCCCCAGTCTGGTCATTTTTGATGCCACTTTCCCCACTGAGTGCATGCGTTCCGAGTGCCAGGACCTTCCCTGGCCTTACAGGTGTGACTGTTCCAAGAAATCGCCACGAATGCAGTGATTTACACAGAATCAATGCTCTCACAGTCCTGAGGTCAAGGGTCTTATTTGGGCATCACAGGGCTAAACCCAGCCCTGGGCAGGGCTGGCTCCTCTGGAGGCTCCAGGGGAGAGTTGGTTCCTCTTTTCCACCTTCTGGAGGTGCCGAATCCCTGGCTCTCAGCCCCTTCCTCCATCCTCACAGCCAGCAGCTTGGCATCTCTTCCGACTCCTCCTCCAACCCTCCTGCCTCCCTCTTAGGAGGACACTGTGTCAACACTGGGCCCCCAGCAAATCCATGGGTCACCACCACCTCAGGGGCCTTCACTTAACCCCACCTGCAAAGTCCCCTCTGCCATATGAGGTGACATATCCACAGGTCCTGGATCCAGATGGGGATGTCCTTGGGGGTGTTACAAGCTGATCATAGCCTGAGTTTTGTCCCTGCTCCCTGTCCCTGCAGGAAAGGAGAACAACTTCCCCCCGCTGCCCAAGTTCATCCCGTTGAAGCCCTGCTTCTACCAGAATTTTTCTGATGAGATCCCCATCGAGCACCAGGTCCTGGTGAAGAGGATCTATCAGCTGTGGCTGTGTAAGTGGGGGGGATGGGGGGTTCCCATACTACCCCAAGACCCAGGCCCTGGAGTGGTCCAGGCCAGGATGCTGCTTGGGCCCGGGTGCTGAGAGGGTTTTGTAACAAAGCTCCTTTCTGATAACTCCTGTTCCTGGGTAGCTGGGTGGCTGGGCGGGACCCCTGCCCCTTCTCTGGCCCTGCGCTCTTGGGAGCAACTCCCCAGGAATGGGAGGAGTGTCCCGGTTTAGCTTTCCTCCTTCCCCCAGTCTACTGCGCCACCCTGGGCGTCAACCTCGTCGCCTGCCTGGCCTGGTGGATTGCTGCCGGCTCTGGAGCCAACTTCGGCCTCGCCTTGGTCTGGCTGCTGCTCTTCTCCCCTTGTGGCTACGTGTGCTGGTTCCGGCCCGCGTACAAGGCCTTCCGGTGAGTCTGGTGTGGGCAGCCCTCAGGGAGTGTGCATGCTGACAGTCACCTCAAAACCCAGGCCACTACTGTACAGCACCGGGAACTGTGTTCTTGTGTTAGAATATGATGGAAGGTAATATAAAAAAAGAATGCGTATAGGCATTCCTGCTGTGGTGCCATGGGATTTGTGGCATCTCTGGAGCACTGGGACATAGGTTCAATCCCCAGCGTGCCCCAGCAAGTTAAAGGGTTGGGCATTGCAGCTGAGGCATGGGCCACAGCTGTGGCTCACATCTGATCCCTGACCTGGGGTCTCCATATGCCACGTGTCTAGGGGAAAGAAAAAAATAATATATGTGCATATATGTGGGTGACTTTGGTGAGAGTAGAAATTGAAGGAACGTTGTGAATCAACTATACTTAAAAGATTTTTTAAAAACTGAGGGGAGGGAATTCTCTGGTGGCTCAGCAGGTGAAGGATCTGATGTCGTCACTGCTGTATCTTGGGTCACTGGTAAGGCATGGGTTCAATCCCCGACCCAGGAATTTCTGCATGATGTGGGCACAGCCAAAAAAAAAGGGGGGGAGTGGGACCCCTCACCTCCATGTTGGGTGCCATGTGGGACTGCACCCTGGCCTGCTGCCCTGGCCCACACGTTAGCACTGGCCCTTGCTCTTGTCCAGTTTGGATGAGTTTACGTCAGGTACAGATGATGGCTCATGAGTCAGATCCAGCCACTGTCTTTTAATAACTTGGAGGTATACTTTATGCAACTCATCTATGTGACAATTCAGCATTTCCAGTATCTTTACAAGGTTGAACAACCATCACCTCTAATTCCGGAACATTCCATCTCCCCAAAGAGAAACTCTGTCCCCATCAATAGTCACCCCCATCACCTCCCCAGCCCCTGAAAACCAGGAACCCACTCTCTGCGTCTGTGAATGTGCCTGTTCTGGACGTTTCCCATCCATGGAATCCCACACTGTGTGTCCTTCTGCGTCTGCTTTTCTCACTGGGCGTCATGGTCTCCAGGTCTGTTCACGTGGTAGCAAGTGTCAGGGCTTCTCTTTTTCAGGCTGAGTGATGCTCCTTGTGTGGCAGGACCACACAGTGTTCTGTTGATGTGCGTTTGGATTGTTGCCCCCTTGTGGCTCCTCTGAGTCTTGCTCTGTGAACATAGGCTCCCAGTCAGCCCCCTGCTACTCAGCTGTGTGCCCCTGGGATTGGTCCCTGAATCCCAGACTTTCAGGCTGAATCAGAGGGGGTCCCTGATGCCCTCTTGAAGGCAGGAACCAGAAACTCACTCTCTAGTGCTGAAGATAAAGGGGTTGTTGCTTGAGCCCCCCAGCTGGCTCAGGTGAAGGGGCATAGGATCAGGGACCCCTGCAGGCTTTGGACACAAGGCAGCTCTGCCTTCCCCACTCTTCCTCCCGCACTGGGTCCCTTCCTTCATGAGCGGCCTGGGAGAGTCCCCCTACAGCCCTCCCTCCCTTGTCCAGGGCAGCAGACCTGGTTCCAGCACAGAGAGCATCTTGAACCTGATGTTTACCTCCCAGATTGACCCCTGATGACCGTGTGAAGGCCACGTGCCATGTGCGTGTGGTCAAGACTTCAGTTCCAAGGAAGGTGTCTTACATTCCCTCCGTGAGGGATGTGTCGAGCATGGCGTCCTCGGAGGAACCGCACGGGGCCCTCATGGTCAGAACCTGAGGAGGAAGACGTCCTAATCGCCACCCCGTCTCATTCTCCTCATGCCATGGTAACGGCTATTTTCCTTCCTTCCAGATCTGACAGCTCCTTTAATTTCATGGCGTTTTTCTTCATCTTTGGAGCCCAGTTTGTCCTGGCCGTCATCCAGGCCATCGGCTTCTCAGGATGGGGCACATGGTAAGCAAGGGCCCCAGGAGCCCTGATGACCGTCCCCTATGATACATGTTCACTGTGGAAACATGAGTCCTGCTGGTGCGGGTGGAACACTGTGATGAGGTCCCCAGCCCAGACCCTGACGGCTGGAGGAGGGGTGACGTTTCTCCCTGCTCCGTTAACCCTCCATGGAGGTGCCAGGTCCTGGCATCTGCTCCAAGGTCACTGGGGCCCCTGTGTGGTAGTCCTGCCCACTTTCTGTCAGCTTGTGCAGGGCCACCTGGCTACAGCTGCCCAAGGGGGACCAGGGAAGTGTGGTCACTGTTGTGTCCTGTGGGTCAGAGAGCAGCTGGAGGGCCTGCCGCACCGTCTTCTGTTTGTTTGTTTTTGGGGTTTTATACAAGGCCGCAGAAACAAATAACTCCGGACTTAGTGACTTAAAATGAAACAAGCTTATCATCTCACATTCTAGAGGTCAGAGGCCAACTTGGGCCTCATGGGGCAGGTCTGGTTCCTCCAGAGGCTGCAGGGGAGATTCAGTTCCTCCTTTTCCAGCTTTTGGAGGTGCCGCATCCCTGGCTCACGGCCCCTTCCTCCATCCTCACAGCTGGCAGCATGGCATCTCCCATCTCTCTGTCTCTGACCCTCCCTCCTCCCTCTTATGAGGATCTCGTGGTGACACTGGGTTCCCGGGGAATCCAGGGTCACCCTTATCTCAGAGGCCTTCACTTAACCCCACTTGCAAAGTCTCTCTGCCACAGGAGGTGACACATTGCAGGGCCCTGGAGCAGAGTGTGGCACTGTGGAGCCTGCGGGTCTCAGGCGTCAGCGTGGGGCGAAGATCGGGTGGTTTCCCTTCCCGCCCTCTGTGCTGCCACGCTGTCTCGATGACTTCTGGTTAAGGTTTCCTCTAAAGTATCAGGGCTTCAGAGCTGAGAAGTTGCTGGGTCACGCCCTCGAGCATTCTTCCCCTGGGTGGGTTTTCTAGCTCCTGGTTGCGGGTTCCTGTTCCCATTGATTTCGTGGTCTCTGTCCCTGTCACCTTGCCATGTCCTTGGGCATGGCCACCAGGTTACTTGGACCCCCCCCGAGCAAAGCATCTCCCTGAGTTCCTGACGTTGCTCTCTCTGCTCATGGGGAGCAGATGCTCGGTGTTGGCCCCAAGTGCTGGATTTCCTCCTGGCCGACGGCTTCCTAGGTCTGGGTCTGGGGTCCCCAGGACTCACCCCAGGTGCAGGAATTCACTGCAGGACCCCCAGGATTTGGCAGATGGTCATCCTCCACCCAGCACGGCCGAGACTCCAGACTCTGGGAGCAGAGCAGGTGCCTGTGTAGACCCTGTTTTGGCATTGACGGCATAGGGACAGGGAGCCCTTAGGTCTGATTCCAGGTGCCATGGTCCCATGCCTGCCTTCAGCCCCCTTCTGTCCTCCGCCCCCACCACCCAGCTTTTCTGGTAGAACCGGGGGTCTGTACCTTCCCTGGTGGCCCAGCCTGCAGAAAGGGAACAGCAGGAGCTGACTCCCTTCTAGGGGGGCAGCTCACCCCAAAATGTCCTCTCTGTGAAGTGGAGAGGAGGGTGAGGGTGGTAGTGCTGATAACAGTATAGTAACAATAACACCCCTGCTTGTGCAGGTGCATCTGAGCAACCCCTACCCCCACCCCATGGCTCCAGGCTGCTCCCTGTAAAGGAGTCTCCCAGCCCACTCCTGTAGACAGGGACAGGCCTGGGTGGGGGGATGGGGCTTGGGATTAGAGACCTTTGCTTCCTGCCAGTGTGGGAAGCAGCCCCAGCTCTGGTTTCTTGGAGTGTCCCCTATGATGACCTCTTGGCTCCGCAGAGGCAGGAAGAGGAGACGGGGCCCAGCCCATGGCCTCCTGGGGGGGCACCAGCAGGGACTTGGGGCCCAGGGGCTGCAGCCCTGCCCGACTGCATTCACTGTGACAGGCCAGCTTGTCCCTCCCCTGCCTGAGGTCCGTCATTGCTTGAGGTCTCCCTTCTCCAGGGTTTTGCCCTCGGTTCCTTCCTTTTCAGCTCAAGGTAGCTGCAGTCCTGCAGGTCACCTCCAGGGGGTAGCTGCCCATGCTGGGGTCAGTGGTTTCCGGTGGCGCTAAGGGGATGCTCCCAGCCTGTCCTGGGCCCGCGAATCTGTCATTGTCTGCTCTGCAAACACTTCTCTGTGAATCCGTAAAGGAGAAGGACTTTTTTCTTTTTTTCTTATGGTCGTACCTATTGCATGTGGCTGCTTGATGTGGCTCTGGTGTAGGCCAGCGGCTACAGCTTCGATTAGACCCATATGCCGTGGGAGCGGCCCAAGAAATGGCAAAAAGACCAAAAAAAAAAAAAAAAGAAATGTCTTACATGTAAAAGACCATGATGCTCTTTTGCACTTGGAAACCAACAGTGACCCCAGTACCACAGATGCTGACATGTGTCAGTACTGTCCGCTTGTGACCTTTCCACGGGGGCTGCATAGAGGTTCTCAGAGCCAGAGCCGGCACTGCCCTCCACCCCAGTGCCCTCCCTGCCAGCATCTGACACTGCCTCACCATAGCTGCGTGGGTACAGTGCTCTGACACCCTCAGGCTTCATTTGAGCTTCCTTAGCATTTCCCAGAAGGTCCTTTCCCCTTCAGGCTTCCTTGTGGCTTATTAAAATGTGGCCTTAGTGGTCAGTTCACATCAGACTCAGGTGAGGTGTACACGTTCCTTGATCCGGGGTGTCAGTTGCCCTGTAGTTCCCACCGAGGGCTCTACTGTTATGCCTTCACAGCCCAGGAAGTCACACTTTGTTTTTTTGGGGGGCTATGCCTGTAGCATGTGTAAGTTCCTAGGCCAGGAATCAAACCCATGACATAGCAGTGGTGCAAGCCACTCAGTGACAACACAGGATCCCTTTTTTTTTTTTTTTTGTCTTTTTAGGGCCTCACTTGCAGCACTTGGAGGTTCCCAGGCTAGGGGTCGAATCAGAGCTGTAGCCGCCAGCCACAGCCACAGCCACAGCATCGCCAGATCCAAGCCACGTCTGCCACCTACACCACAGCTCATGGCAATACCAGATCCTTAACCCACTTATCGAGGCCAGGGATTGAACCCGCAACCTCATGGTTCCTAGTCAGATTTGCTTCCACTGTGCCACAACGGGAACTCCAACACAGGATCCTTAACTTGCTATATACTACCAGGGAACTCCCCAAAAGTCACCCTTTTAAGTGCATGACTTGGTAGTTTTTAGTGTATTTACAAGGATACAGGTACATCTCCTGTATCTAATTCCAGAACATTCTACCTCCCTAAAAGGAGACCCTGTCCTCATCAGAAACTCCCACCCTCCCCAGCTCCTGACAACTAGGAACCCACCCTCTGTCTATGTGGACCTGCCTGTTCTGGACATTTCCCATCCATGGAGTCCCACACTGTGTGTCCTTCTGTGTCTGCTTCTCTCACTGAGCATCGTGGTCTCTAGGTCCGTCCACGTGGTAGCAAGTATCGGGGCTTCTCTCCCTTTCAGGCTGAGCGAGTCTCCATGTGTGGAGGGACTGGTGCGTTGTTCATCTATGGGTGGACATTTGGGTTGTTGGTACCTTTCTGCTGTTGCTGATAGTTCTGCAGTGAAGGTTCTACAAGTGCCTGTGTGGTGTGGATGTGGTGTGTTTTCATTTCTCTCAGGTACACACCTGGCTGACACGGCCCAACCCTCCCACAGCTTTTGCAGGCTATGTCCTTGTGCACGTTCTGTCCCCATCTCCCTGGCTTTAGCCCCTCCAGCTCCTGGCCCAGCAGCCCTGGGGGAGTACCTGGTGCCCCTCATCCCCTCCTCAGCCCTCATCTGCAGGCCTGTCATCCTCTTTGCCTGGCCTGGCAGGTGCAGCAGGTATTCACGTGACCGTCTGTGACTGATCGAGGCTCATTTATCCCCGGCTGCTCCTGAGCCCATTATCCTGGGCAGTCAGTGAGGTGGTTTTCTGGAAGCTCCAGCTGCCAGTCCCTGCTGGGCACATCTGAAAGCTGGGGCTTTGGAGCAGCTCCCTGTTCTACATCCCCATCCTCCCCAGCAGCTGCGATCCCTCTTGTTCGGAATGCCAGATCCCGTGCGAGATTATTTTTCCCCAGGGCGACGCTCTCGCAACCCTCCCCCTGCCCAGGAGCCCACAGGACAACATTCAGTCACCCCTGGCCCTGCCCAGCTGCCTGCCCAGCACCCGCCCAAGCCCCTGGCTGCCCAGCTCTGCTCACTCCCCTCAAAGTGCAAAGCAGTGTGCACTTATACATGAGAAGGTCTCTCCTGGCATCACAGAAGGGGCAAGGCTTGTGCTCATATGTGCATGTGCACACGGGTCATATACGTGTGTGCCTACACACGCATGTTTTTATAAATACTCTCTGGCAGGATCCGTAGCAGAGGAGCTCACTGATTCCCTCTGGGCTGGGCGGGGGTTGGTGGGAGAGAGACTGTTTATTGTGTATGTTTTCAAGGTTCTTGAATCCTGAACTGCATGGCTTTATTACTTGCTAAGGAAAAAGAGTCTCAAAAATACTGTATTTCCTGCCTCCACTCCCAGAGGCAGACATGGAGAGAAGGTGGGTTCGTCCATGTACCGTCTCAGGGCATACCCACTGACCCTCAACTTTCTCTTGTTTCATGTCTCTTTAGTATAACTTGTGTTCGTGTTGTTCCCAGCCAGTGGATGTTTAGCTTATCCCCAGCTTTTCCTTATAACAAATAATGCTATGGCATAAATTCTTAGAAGTAAAACAGGCGGAGAAGGAATAAGTGTGTAAGTCTTGTTATAGGTCGGGCCCCATCACTGTCCAGAGCAGAAGAGTTTTGGACTTCCCTGGTGGCCTCCCTAAGGATCCAATGTTGTCACTGCTGTGGCTCTGGTCACTGCTGTGGTGTAAGTTCAGTCCCTGGCCTGGGAGCTTCTGCATGCTGTCAGCAAGGCCAAATAGTACAGTTTGCACCTCTGTTCCCTCACACTCCATAGGTGCCAGAACGATGGTGGAAGAACATTACCTTTCCTCACTTGCACGTCTTCCTTGGTGGGTCTGAGCACCATTTCTTAAGTTTACTGGTTTCCTGATAGTCCTTGTGTGAATTGCCCATTTCTCTCTGTCATTCATGTTTTTATTTTTACGTATTTATTTATTTTTTTAAGGCTGCACCCATGGCATATGGAAGTTCCCAGGCTAGGGGTCTAATCGGAGCTACAGCTGCTGGCCTACACCACAGCCACAGCAATGCCAGATCCAAGCCACGTCTGTCACCTACACCACAGCTCACAGTAAGGCTGGATGCTTAACCCACTGAGCAAGGCCAGGGATCAAACCTGCAACCTCATGGTTCCTAGTTGGATTTGTTTCTGCTGCGCCGACAGGAACTCCTGTCATTTCGTCTTTTTTTTGTTGATTCTTCAGAGCTCTTTACATAGGTGGGATAGCAGGTAACTTGTCTGGTATTTGCACTGGCTCCCATGTGCCCTCTCGTCCCTTGCAGTGGTTGGCTGGCAGCGATTGGGTTCTTTCAGATCAATGTCGGGGCCGCCGTGGTCATGCTTCTCCCCGCCATTATGTTCTCCGTGTCGGCCGCCATAATGGCCATTGTGATCATGAAGGTAAGTCCTTCATCCCAAGATGTACAGCTTCTCAAGCATCCTGACCCCTGACCTCCTATCCCTCGGGGCTCGTCTTATCCCTGTTTTGCACTGCGGTCTGTAGGCATCAGCCACGTGAGAGTCATCCTGGGACCACATGGAAAGTGATGAGGCTGATGATGTGTCCGCCTAGCCTTCCCAGAGGTGACTGTCTTGTCCATCTGCCTCCTGGGCGCCCAGCAGCACTGCATGGAGAAGCCTGCCCTGTGTTTTTGTCTTTATTTCTTTTTTTAGGGCCACACTTGCAGCATATGGAAGTTCCAGGCTAGGGGTCCAATCAGAGCTGCAGCTGCCAGCCTACACCACAGCCACAGCAACGCAGGATCTGAGCTGCATCTACAACCACAGCTCACGGCAACATCGGATCCTTAACCCACTGAGCAAGGCCAAGGATTGAACCCACATCCTCATGGATCTTAGGTTCATTACTGGTGAGCCACAAAGGGAACTCTGGCCCTGTGCTTTTGAAAGTGGGGTTCTGAGTACCTCCTATCCTCCTTGCCTCAGGATCCCAGCTGTTTGGCAGGTTCTGAGGCCGTGCCCTGGGCCTTCTGGTTCCCCCATGTTTGACCCCAGTGTCGTTTGTCTGCATGGAGGACCCCAAGGGCTAGGAGGAACCAGCGGGAAGTAGACCCCCCTGGAGGCTTGAAGAGATGCCAGACAGAGGCTGTGGAAGGGGCGGGGGCAAGTGCAATTCCGCCAGGAACTTAGCACAGACGGAGAACTAGAAAGCAGTCAGGCCGCAGATCCCTCTATGCAGGGAAGGGGCTGGAGGTCAAGCATGTGCCCAGAGCAGAGCTGACCCCATCAGGGTCCTCAGCACCTCCCAGGCTTGGGAGTCCAGCAGGAGGCAGCTGCACAGACAAGCCCTGCCTCGGACATGAGGGGGTCTCTCCACTGTTCTGCTTTCTCTATCCTGCAGGTGCACAGGATCTACCGAGGCACTGGTGGAAGCTTCCAGAAGGCACAGACAGAGTGGAGCACGGGCGCCTGGCGGAACCCACCATCTCGGGAAGCCCAGTACAACAACTTCTCAGGGAACAGCCTGCCTGAGTACCCCACCGTGCCCAGCTACCCAGCCAGTGGCAGCCAGTGGCCTTAGGGGGATCCCAGCTCCTCCTCCCTGTCCACTCTTGCTGCCCTGGGTTTGGTGAGACCCCTGCACAGCTGGGACAGCAGGCCCCAGGGACTCTTGGGGACCTGGGCACACCATCATCTCATCTCCAAGAGCAGAGCCCCTTGTGGGCCCTGTCCACGAGTTGCCTGGCCTCTGCTGCCCTGCAGAAGGACACCCTCTTGGTTCCAAATGCATTTGGCCACTGTGACGTTTGCTGTGCTGCAGCTGCGTCCTGTCCCCTTGGGGTCTCAAGGGCAGATCCGGGCTGAGGACTCTGAGAAGGGCTCTGGCCTGGTGTCCATCCCCCCATCCACTGTCCAGGCAGTTGCCCTCAGCCTGGGCCCAGGCAGAGGGAGGCCTTCCCAGCACCAGGCTCACCAGGCAGTGACTTGATGTGTAGCCAGGTCCTTAATGTTTGTTTGTTTTTGCCTTTTTTAGGGCCACACCCAGGCTAGGGTTCTAATCGGAGCTGTAGCCGCTGGCCTACGCCACAGCCACAGCAATGCCAGATCCAAGCCATGTCTGCGACCTACACCACAGCTCACGGCAATGCTGGATCCTTAACCCACTGAGTGAGGCCAGGGATTGAACCCACAACCTCCTGGTTCCTAGTTGGACTCGTTTTCACTGCGCCATGACGGGAACTCCAGGTCCTTTTTTTTGTTTGTTTGTTTTTCTTTTTTTGTCTTTTGTTTTTTTAGGGCTGCACCTGTGGCATATGGAGGTTCCTGGGCTAGGGGTCGAATCGGAGCTGTAGCCGCTGGCCTACACCACAGCCACAGCAATGCCAGATCCAAGCCATGTCTGCGACCTACACCACAGCTCACGGCAATGCTGGATCCTTAACCCATTGAGTGAGGCCAGGGATCGAACCCGCAAACTCATGTTTTCTAGTCAGATTCTTTTCTGCTGCGCCAAGATGGGAGCTCCGGTCCTTGATGTTTTTGACATCAAGCAGAAGAGCCTGCAGGGAGAGCCAGAGGCCCATTCACTCTCCGTGCCACGATCTGAGCTTCTCCCTGTCTGTCCGTCCATCCATCAGCCAGCTTGCCTCCAGCCTCCATGCCTGTGTCCATGCTTGTTCTAGGATACTCTCTTCTCCATGGCAGGGGTCTCAGAGCTGGGACCCTCAGGCTGGACCTCATTAGACCCAAAACCGGGGTGACCCCTTGTAGGGGGAAGGGGAGCCACTGACCTGTCTCTACTTGATGGGAACAGGAAGATGGGGCATCTCCATGGAGCATAGACTCTTGGCTGCCATGCACACCCCACCCCCACCCCTACCCACCCCTGCTGCTTTGGGGACAGCAGTTGTTGCTTCTTGGGAAAACAAGGAGATGTGACAAATCTGTGCCTTATTGACAAGCCATTCCTCTTCCTTCCCCCTTGGTCCTTCCAGCTCCTTTCTGACAAGCAGCCAGCACCTTTGTAAATGAACGGGCTCCCTGACTGCTGCCCCTCGGCTCATAGTGGCCCGGCCTTCAGGGCAGCACCAGAACTTCCCAGAGGCCTCCCTCCATGCCTGTGTCCACTGGCCTGGCTGCCTGAGCTCCACACCCCATGGTGTCTGAAGGTGGCCACAGCCCGCTCCTGGGTCTGGGCCCCTGACAGCCAAGGCCCCCCGGGGATGAGAAAGCTGGTCCTGTCAAGTCTCAAGCTGGCCTCCCTCAACCAAGGTGTGCGCCGTGCTCACCCAGGCACTGCTGGTAATGGGCTGCAGACCAGGTGTTGGGGTTTGCATGCAGCTCCCACCTCTACCCCTTGCTCCTCGCTGTACATCGTGCTTTTTGTTACGTGAAAATATCCAGGAAATAAATCCGTCCTTTCTGCATCAGGTGAGCCGCCATGAGGGCAGTTTGTGGCATGTGTTTTCCCTGCCTGGGATCCCAGGGCACAGCCTCTGACATGATAAACCATGACCAAGCTGTGTGTCTGGGCCCACAGCCTGTCTACGTGGCCAGATGCCCAGCATTGGGTTGGCTCTGCCTGAGGCCCTGCCCTGAACCCTGTGTCCATGCACCCCGGTGCCGTTTCTTCAGTTGCCACTTCCATCGCTTCGTTTTCTTCATGCTCAACAGCTTTCATTTGAAAAAGGAAATTTGTGGAAAATGAGATGCCAGTGCCACTTGCATAAAGGAGACATAATGGGAGAAGTGGCTGAAATATGGACAGCTCACTCTGCAGAGGCCCCCAGCCCAGCTCATGTGTGGCTCTGGTGGCAGAGTGGACACCTGTGTGGACCCACGAGGGAGGGTGGTAGGTCTGTTACTCACAGGATGCCAGCGGAATGGCATTAACTCTGCAGAGAGAAATCAGATGAAACCCAAGGCAAATGGCTTTTCCCCCAAGTTCATATGAAGTCCTCACCCCACACCTCAGAATGGGACTGCTTTGGGAAGAGGGTCTTTGCACAAATGATTCGCCAAGGGGCTGTCACACTGGAGCAGGTGGTCCTAATGTAGCAGGACCAGTGTCCTATTAGAGGGGACCTCCAGGAATTACCTGGTGGTACAGTGGGTTAAGGATCCGATGTCACTGCTATGTCATGGGTCTGATACCTAGCCCGGGAACTTTATGCTGCAGGTTCAGCCAAAAATAAAAAGGAGGGGATGTTTGACAGACACCAGCAGGGACCACATGGAGACAGGCAGAGACAGCATGATGCTGCTATGAGCCAGGATTGTCTGTGACACTTGGAGGCTAGGAGAGAGCTGGGGGGATGGGGCAGGCTGTCCCTCTGCAGGAATCAGCCTGTTACACCTGCTCTCTTGGGCTCTGCCCTCCTGAGCTGGGAGGGGATAAATGTGAAAGCCATGCAGCTGCCCCTCAAATACTGAGGAAGAATATCAGGGATATGAGGAGGTTGCAGGTGCTGGGCTGTAGGGAACACGCCTGGGGCATGGAGAGCAGTGCTGGGGTGGGCAGGCAGGCAGCGCAGATGGAATTTGAGGCCTGGATAGGAGGTTGGATGGTGGGCACTTGGGTCTGGGGACTGGATCCGTGCTGTTGGCTCAGAGATGTAGGATATGGGATGGGATGGAAGTGAGAGAGGTCCAAGGCGAAGTCAAGAAGGGGGCTGACTGCTGGAGCAGCCATAACAGGACCAGAGACCCGGGCCCTAAACAAAGGTTTCACCCATTATAGCTCCAGGCCTAGATACCCGGGGTCCGAGAGGTCCCAGGGAGGGTCCTTCCTCGTCTCCCAGCTCCAGGCTGTGCCTCTGTCCTCACAGCTCCCTCTAGTCTCAGACAAGGACACCATCCTGGGATCCAGGGCCCATCCACATCCAGTTATGATCTCAGCTTCCTCCTTACCTTTATTGCATCTGAAAAGATCTCATTTCCAAGTATGGTCTCGGGTTCCAGGATGTGGGGCCACCACTCAGCTCCTCTGGGGGACCTTGGCCATCAGAGCAGGAGGAAGAGCAGAAGGTAGCCTGATGTGGGCACATCTGCCAGCCAGGCCCTGCCAAGGCTGTAGTGAGGGGCCTGGCTGCTTAGCCCAGGAGCCCTTGCACCCTGAAGGCCTCAGTTCCTGCACAACTGCCCCTCATGGGTCCTTTTGGCCTCAGTTTCCCTTCTGTGGCTCATGGTGATCAAAGAGAACTCCGGTCCCAATCATGGGTGAGCTTGTGGTGTCAGGCCTCACCTGCAGTTGAACACTCTCTTCCATTGGGGTTGGGGTGAGGGTGCTGGCTCACCCTCAGAACATGCATGTCCAGGAGTTCCTGTCGTGGTGCAGTGGTTAATGAATCTGACTAGGAACCATGAGGTTGCGGGTTCCATCCCTGGCCTTGCTCAGTGGGTTAAGGATCCTGCGTTGCTGCGGCTGTGGTGTAGGCCGGCAGCTACAGCTCTGATTAGACCCTCAGCCTGGGAACCTACATATGCCGTGGGAAGCGGCCCTAGAAAAGGCAAAAAAGACAAAAAAAAAAAAAAGCATATCCAAGGCCTTGTCCCACTGGGGGAGAGGCCAGGCTGCAGAGAGGGCTAGTTCAGTTCAATTCGACAAAATGCACTGGGGCACCTGCTTGTACCTATGGGCTGGCACCAGACACCAGGACGCAGCCCTGATCCCATCCTGAGGTGTCTTCATGGAGCTGCCTCTTAAAGGGTAAAGGAGCAGAAGGGGGCGCTTCCTGCCTGTCTCTTCCCGGAAATCCACAGCTATTTGGGATTTACTTGGAGGCTGGGATGTTGTGTGACTTTCTGGGATGGGGGAGTGGGGTAGGGGGCAATGGAGAGACTAGCACATCCTCTTTACAATGTTCTTGTTATTTCATCGAGAATCCCAAAGGGGCTGTTTGCCACCCCATCTTTCCCAAATGGTGTCCTCATGATCAAAGCCAAAAGGAAGCAAGAACATGTGGACCACATTTGAAGTGGGTTGAAAAAGAGGAAGCTTGAAAGGCTGTTTGCTTTTTCAAAGATCTCAAGTGATTAGAGAGATATATATTCATTTGAGGCAGGAGGTCCTGTGCTGGCAATTCTTTATTCACTAATTCATGGACTCTCATAATGTACCCAAGGGGGTTATTGTTAGTTATAACTTAGAAGCAGAGGAGGACCAGAGGGGGTCAGTGACCTACCCATAGTCACACAGCCACTGGGTGGCACAACCCAACCCCAGCTATGGCCTTTCTACATTCTTTTTTTTTTTGTCTTTTTGCTATTTCTTGGGCCGCTCCCGCGGCATATGGAGGTTCCCAGGCTAGGGGTCTAGTCGGAGCTGTAGCCACCGGCCTACGCCAGAGCCACAGCAACGCGGGATCCAAGCCGCATCTGCAACCTACACCACAGCTCATGGCAATGCCAGGTCCTTAACCCACTGAGCAAGTGCAGGGACCGAACCTGCAACCTCATGGTTCCTAGTTGGATTCGTTAACCACTGCGCCACGACAGGAACTCCCCTTTCTACATTCTTTCAGCTGCACAGGCCACCCTATCTTTTACAGGATCAAGGCTGGAGCTTCCTTTTAAGGCTCAAATATCTCTGGAGAAGAGGCCACCATGTCCCCTGCTCCCCTGGAAGCTGAGCAACTGAAAGCAGATTTCCTTAAACATTAAGAATGGAGGAGTTCCTGGAGTTCCTGTCACAGCTCAGTAGAAACGAATCTGACTAGTATCCATGAGAACACAGGTTCTATCCCTGGCCTCACACAGTGGGTTAAGGATCTGGTGTTGCCATGAGCTGTAGGGATAGGTTGCAGACATGGCTCAGATCCTGCGTTGCTGTGGCTGTGGCATAGGCCAGCAGCTGTAGCTCTGATTGGACCCCTAGCCTGGGAACTTCCATGTGCCACACCTTTGGCCCTAAAAAACAAAAACAAAAAAAAAAAGAAGACACAACCATACAAAATCTACAAGATGTAGCAAAAGCAGTTCTTGGCGGGGAGTTCATATCAATACAGGCCTTCCTCAAAAATCAAGAAAAATCTCAAAGAGTGTATAGAGGAGTTCCATGGTTAATGAATCCGACTAGGAACTATGAGGTTTCGGGTTCAATCCCTGGCCTTGCTCAGTGGGTTAAAGATCACTGTTGCTGTGGGCTGTGAGCTGTGGTGTAGGTTGCAGACACGACTTGGATCCTGCTTTGCTGTGGCTGTGGTACAGGTCGGCGGCTACGGTTCTGATTCGACCCCTAGCCTGGGAACCTCCATATGCCACAAAAGCAGCCCAAGAAATGGCAGGATTAAAAAAAAAAAAAAAACTGGATAGAAGAGGAGAGTTGGACCAGGGAAGTCTGAGGAAGTAAAACCTGGAGTTCTCCAGAATCTGGGAGGATTGTGGAGTTGTTTCATTCATTTATTCACCACACACCGTGACCACACAGACTGAGTGCCTGCTGTGTGTGCCTACAGACCCAGCAATGAGCAAAACAGATGTGGTCTCTGGTTTGGTATGGCTGGTGGAGGAGGGTGACTTGAAACAAACACACTCCTTTATGTTAAGGCTCAGGTTGGAAGGGGTCAGCTTGTACCGAGAAAGGACAATGGGGGAAGAAGCTTGGGCTTCCTGGAGGTAGTGACATTGCAAGTGGAGCTGAAAGAGGAGAACTGGGTCAGAAGAAGCCCTAAACTGTTGCCATTCTGCCATCTCCTTCTACTTTAATTCTCCTTCCCCAAATTTGTCTGCTGGACAGCAGGACAAAAATCAGAGACCATGCAATCTTCCATCTGCCAAATCTAGCTTTTAGCCTTTAGGGTCTGGCCCTTGGTCACTCTGCTCCAAGCAAGCTTATAACACCATCTGAAACGGTCATGTCCATTTATTCACTGTCCTGTCCATCCCCTCGCTCAGGACTGAGAACTCGCTGGGAAACCGTGCCAAGAGTTTAGCTCACCATTCTATTTTCAGAACAGCTGGCAGGCATTTAATAAAGACGTGAATGGATGAGTTTCCCTCAACACTAAAAATGCCCCGCAGGAGGCACGCGGGCCACGCGGGTAGGCCCTGTCCTGGGTGATGCTGGGCCTCACTGCGGGGTTCTTGCCAAGCTCCCCCTACCCAAGCTTTTTCTAGGTCCAGGATGGACTGACAGTACATGAGCAAGTACTCTACACTGCACTTGTTGAGCGTCAGCTGCTTGCTAGGGCCTGTGCTCAGGCGGCAGGCCCAGGCGGAAGGTCCAGTTGGACCAGTGCCTTGAGTGACACCCTCCTTGGCTCCTCGATTATGTCACAGCTCCTTCTGGCTCGGAGAAGCACCGCCCCGTCGCTAGCCTATCACTCTACACAGCTCTCCCCACCCCAACCAGCAAGTCTGCCGCAGGACTCCCCGGAAGTTGGCTTATCCACGCGCTGACCACGCCCGCGGCACCGCCCGACCGTGACGTCAAGTGGCGAGACCTTGACGCCACAGAAGCGCGGTGGGGCGGTGTCTCAGTGACCAGCCACGCGTCTCCATGGCAACGGCGGGGGCGGGCCAAGACCGCGGGCCAGAGCCCCGCCCCCCAGAAGGGTTGACTGGGGACCGCTCCTTCCCCGTCCGTGCGCGCCCTCCCAGCCGCGCACCTCCGGCGGTCCCCCCGGCTGCGGCCCAGCCACCCTGGAGCAGCCGCAAAGCGTGGCGGCCGTCGCGCAGTGTCGCCCGCTGCCGCAAAGCGGCGGGCGCGCCGCCGGGTCCCGCCTCGCGCTGTGACGTCACGCGCGCGCCCTACGGCCTCCGGCGGCTGCGCAGTGGGCGCCAGGCCCTCCCCCGCGACGCTGGCGGCGTAAGCGCGGGCCGCGGGCGACGCTGTGAGACCGGGGCGAGCCGGGCGCCCGCGCGGCGGGGACGGCCCGCGCCCAACATGCGGAGGCCGGCGCCGACGGCGCGGGAGCGGGGGCCCAAGCGGGCGCCAGAGCCGGAGCGCGAACAAGGTCCGGAGCGGGGGCCCGCGCCGCGCTGCTGAGGGAGCCCGGGCCGCCCAGCCCGGCCGCCCGGCCGCGGGGCCACGGCCACAGCCACAGCCACAGCCACGGCGGAGGCCGTCAGGTAACGACGCGCGCGCCCTCGCCGGCGGTGCGGCCACGCGCCCCGGTCCTGCGGCCCCACCCCCACGGATCCTTGGATCCCGCCGCCCGTACACCCCGCGCTTCGGACCCCCGCATCCCGCAGACCCCCGGTCCCCCGGCATTCCCGCACCCCAGGGGCCCCCAGAATCCTAACTCTGCTCTTGTGGAACTGTGCATTCCCGACTTTGCTCTCCCACTGACCCCTAAACTGCGACCCCACTGCACCTATGGCCCACTAGCCCCCACACTCTGGACTCCAACCCTTCTCCCCTGTACTCCAGACCTTGCCAGTGACCCCCAAAATCAGGCCCTGCAACCTCTCGTTCCCACTCATCCGCACACTACAGACCTCACAGCTCCTTACTGATTCTTCATTCCAGACCTCAGTATTCTTCATTCCAGACCTCAGTATTCCAGACCTCACTGTTCCCTCGCTCCAGACTTTGTTGTCCTCCACTCTCCCTCAGTCCCACCCCTCCTCCCTTCTTCACTGCTCCCTAGTGCTCAAGCACACTGTCCACTTCCCATGTCCTTCTATTCCTCCAGCTCTCTCTCCTGGGCCCATGGCTGCTGCCTACGCTGCCGCACACTTGCCCCTTTGTGGCTCTGCAGGATTTGGGGGTGAGCCGGGGGCTGGGGGCAGAGGGGAGGAGCAGCAAGAGGGGTCTGGTCTGGAGGATCTGTTTTGGGCTGCTCAGGAACTCCTGGCTCTCGCCTGGCTGCGCCTCCCCCTTCCGCCCTCGCCACCGGCTTTGTTTTCCGGAAACACTTCAGATGGGGGGGGGGGGTGTAGCGTCTGTGCCCTGCCAGGGACAGCACTTCCCCTGTCTTCTCTGCCCCAGTTTTCTCAGGGGACACTTTCACGTTCAGGGCTGGGGGCCTTAGAGAAAGCCCTGCTGTGACGTCTGGGGCATCATCCTGGGTAGGCTTTGGGCAGCTGGGTTATTCCCTTGGCCTCCGGATGGCATTGTTTGCAGGAAACAGCCTGGAGGGTTCTGTGCACGTAGGTGGAGTCCAGTATGTTCTCCCCTGCCCCCTCCACCGGGAGACCTAAGCTTGGTCAGTGTCTGGGACTCTGAGGTGTCCACATATTCATTCTGTGGGGCCTCAGGGGCCCTCTCTGCCTTCTCGGGACACAGATAAGCTCAGTTGGCATTTCCCAGCCTCCAGAGACTTCTGTAGCTCTGGGCGTGAGAGATGAGTGGGAAAGTATAGGGGCTCTGATCTGGGGGGCAGAACTGACTGTAGGAGGATTGATCTGATAGTGAAGGGGGTGCTTGCTGGGGCTGGAGGCAGCCCCTGAGAACAGACTGATCTGGACTGCAGGTTTGAAAGGGGGAAGTTTGTGGTTGTCATCAGGAGCTTGTTTTTCTATGTTGTCTCTTCACCAAATTGTGGCCTGCTCTGGGCTCTGCAGGCATGTGGATGGGTGGATGGGTGGGGGCTGAGGATAGCACCCACAGGTGCACACATCAGGGCCCCAGATGTTCATTTCCGCCCCTGCAGTGATGTCTGTGGCCCTGCCTCCAGAGAACGGAATTAAGGAGGCCGCATGGAAGTGGTGGGTGTAGGTTGAGTCTCCTGCTGCCGGGGATGGGGGCAACTGGCTCCTGGGCTAGGGGGTCAGTTGTGTCCACTGCATTTGGCATTGGAGGGAAGAAGATCTGAAGGAGCTGATGGACCCTCATCCACACAGTAGTGGTCAGGTACGCATCTGACATTTCTGTGTGCAGGTGGCTCTCAGGTCTTCTGGGTTTCTTTGATTTCCCTGAAGCAGGCTGGGAATGGGTGTCTCAGTACCTGGCTCTGAGCTGTGACAGTAGACCTCTTTGCACACCGACTACTCTGAACCTCCTCCTTTTCACTACGTAGTAATTATCTCTTGGTTGCAAGAGGAAGTAGGTGAGGTTTTGTTTTTGTTTTTGTTTTTTTTAAACTGAAAGCTATCTTCTCATCCCAGCTCTGGGGAAGCCAGCCAGCCAGCCGAGGCATTCAGGACAGCTGCAGGGCCACCTGTGTCCTTGAGGATTTACTGGTGGGTCTGAGCAAGTGCTTAGGGTGGGCCCAGTCCTTGCAAAGCTACACTAGGGACAGTGGCATGTCTAGTGGACATCCTGAGTTACTACAGAGCAGTCCCAGGCCACCTCAGCAGGAGGGTTTCTCTGTGTGGTTGTGGGGTGGTCGGGTCTCTTCTCTGGGTGGAAACTTCTTGGGTCTTTCTCCCTTGAGGTCCTTGGAGGCCTTACTGGGAGACATTACCAGGCTGCGGGCTGGGGAGGAGGCTGGCTGGGGCGTCATGACCGGGGTGCTAGCCTTCATCAGGGTGGGGGGAGTGAGCCACTTTTGTTTTAACCCTAATGGGAAACAGGCCCTTGTGAAGGAACCCTGTGTGCTGGTTGGGGTCATGTCAATGTCAGTGTCCATTGTCTGCTTAGGGCTGTCAGCCTGATGGGGGCTTTGCTGTCGTGATCTAGGCAGTGAGTGCGCTCACCCCGGAAAGTTCTGGCCACTGGCTTGGAAAGGTTCCCTTTGGGTGGTGTTTTTCCATGCCTGAGACCAGGCCTCATAGGTGTGGCAGGTCTCCCCTTCAGGCAGCTTCACCCCTGCCCCTCTCTGTTCATGAGCTTTGGAGGGCTGTGCTGGGTGACCTCCCTCCCTCTAAGTTCCCGTCCTACAGACAAGATGGAGTAAGGCCTCAGTGGTCTCTGGTAGAAGGACCTGGGGTCTGCCGAGGCCGGCCATGGACCTGTGATCCTGGGGACGCCTGTGCCCACTGGCCAGAGCCTGAGTGGAAAAGTGGTGGTGGAAGCACCCATTCCTTGGGCTCCTATGGCCCGCAGGGGCCTGTGAACACCTATCCTGTTTCCCTCCTGCTCTTTCTTCCACGCAAGGAAGGAGGATGGGAGGGACTCTCAGGGAGGGTAGTTGATGGTGGTACGTTTGTTCCTTCTCAGAACCCCAACGTCCCCCTGGATCTGGGCCCGCAGTGCCCAGTCCTTTCTCATGCAGCCCTTCCTGTGAGTTTCTTCCAGCAAGCGTCAGGAGTTAGGTTGCTTGGTGGGATAGGCCGAGGTACACAGTCCTCTTGCAGCTTTTATCTGCTTAAATTCCAGAGGACCAGTCCCTCGCTTCGCAGTGGGAGACTGAGCCTGCAAAGCATGCGAGTGCGAGGGGTCCTGGCGGGCACAGGGACAGGGGCCCCTCACTTGGGCAGTGACCAGGGGATAGGAGGACAGTCTCATTGTGCCTAAGCCTGTGGGGTGAGACTTCTCTTCCCTGCCGCTCCCCCCAGCACCGTGAGGCTACACTGCATCCTGGGAAGAGTAGAGCTGCCTGCTCTCCTTGCGGTGGCTCAGAGCCTCCCCTGCCAGGGTGCCCCATCTGGCCGAGGTCATGCGGGGTCATCCTGGGTCATGGCGGGATCACTGTTTACAGTAGAAATAGATGTATGCTGTTAGGTGTTGCAACCTTTCATTGACCTGTGATGTACTTTAGAGTTTTAAGAAGTTGCGCTTGATGGTGACTCCTCAGTTACCTAGAATCTCCTCCCTCCTGGAGGTGGTGTTAGCCAGGCTTGGTGTGATCCTCTGGAATGACTGTCATCTTCCCTCCCTCTGAGGACTTGGGGTTGCAGGGCAGCAGTGCTCATTGTGGGACCTCGATTCAGAGGTCACCTGAGATGACAAGCATTTGAGGGGCTCTCCCATAGTCATGTGCCCTTGCCATGGTCCCAGGGCCAGGCTGGTGGGCACAGTAGGGCTCTGCTGGGCGCCCGGGAGGTGACCCAGCCAGGACTGCAGGGCAGGTTGGTGGAGTGTGGGCTGAGATTAAGAACCCCAGGCAGAAAATTCTGGAAAGACCAGGTGCTTTGGGGAGAGAAGGGGTGGAGGGTGGTGGGGGGAAGGTAAGTGGGAACAGGCACCTGAGGGCACTCTTCCTTGCTGCTTCTGGAGTCGGCCTAGGTATTGTTCTGGGCACTGTACTGAAGACTGGTGTCCTTACAGAAACTTCAACACAGTGGGCTAGGCTGCAGAAGGCTGGCTTGCCCTGCAGCCAGCTGCTTGTGTTGCTTAACATGGACGGGCCAGGAGGTTTCGGATCAGTGCAACAGCCCCCAGAAACCCTCGTGCTGCCCCTTTTCCCCCCGCCAGCTCACACCAGCAGGTGGCAGTTTGGGGCACGCTCAGCCTTGGCCTGGGCCTGCCTTCCCCGCCTGCCCTCCCCTGGAGGGCCATAGTCATGGGCTGCCTTTTCCTTAAGCCTCGACCATGAATCTAGTGGGAATTTGTGTCAGGGACACTTCCTAGACCCACCTCTCCCCTTGTCACTGTGGACGACACCATGGATGTTGGGCCGGTCATTCTCTAGAGCAGCCCTAGTTGTGATGACTGCAAATGTCCCTGGTGTTGACAAGTGTTGGGGAGAAGGCACTGTGGTGAGCTGCAGCTAGGGACCTGTGGGTGCCTGTCTCAGGGCTCCCTGCATGCATCTCTGGGCCCCCACGGGCCTGCCTTTGCCCCCAGGAATTGAGAGTGTGGAGGCGGGTGGGAGGGAGCCAGTGGGCGGAGGCCTGGGGACATACAGCACATCTGGACCTGAAACTGTCTCATCTGGGTGGCCTGCCAGGGTTCCCTGCGGGCACTGTCTTCCCACTCACCTCGGGCCACCCTGCTGTCCTGAGATGATCCTTTGCTCCTTCCTGGTCTCGACCCTGCCCTCCAGGCTGCTGCTTGGGAGACCTGGGCCTCCTCTGCAGGTGTTGCAACCCTGGGGTTGCATCTGTGGCTGGTGGAGGGTGGGGAGCCAGTTAGGAGACATCTCCCCTAGTGTTTGGAGATTACCGGGCCGCAGTGGATGCTCCTTTCCCTCCCTCCATAGCTGCTCCCTGGCTCATACCCCTTGCCTGGTGCCTCTCATGCCGGGCTGCTTACCTGTCTGAAGTGGTCACAGCACTGCCGCCTTGTGGGCAGTGCAAGTGTTTTGGAGGCACAGGTATGTCTCAAGATCCCGAGCAATGCCTGTGGCCCAGCCTAGCCCCCAAGGCACATAGGACTCTGCCTTGTGGAAAGTGGAAAGCTTGCCACTGCCTGTGTAAAAAGCAGAAAGCGACAGGTGATGTCCTGTCCATTTTGTTTGACTTGGTGTATTTGAGGTGTGATCAAATGTTTAAATACATCTTGGTGTGAGACGGTGTATGTCCTTCTTTTTTTGAGTGTGTGTCTTATATAGGCATGGCTCATCACCATTTGGAAGCTAAATGTTCATTGGAAATCTTGACTTTAACAAATATGGACTCGAGTAGAAAACATCAGTGCTCTAGAGACCCAATGAGAATCCTGTGGGAGGCTGTCAGCACTGCTGTTATGCGAAGCCAGATGTTGCTATTAAGAGTGCAGGGTGGCCAGTGAAATTGTAGTTTCAGGCAAACCACTAGAAATTGCTTAGCATAGGCGGGAGTTCCTGTCGTGGCTCAGCGAAGACGAATCTGACCAGTACTCATGAGGTTGCGGGTTCGATCCCTGACCTCGCAACCTCATGAGGGTTAAGGCTCCAGTGTTGCCCTGAGCTGTGGTGTAGGTCACAGACTCGGCTTGGATCTGGCGTTGCTGTGGCTCTGGCATTGGCCAGTGGCTGCAGCTCCGATTGGACCCCTGACCTGGGAACTTCCACGTGCTGTGGGTGCAGCCCTAAAAGAAAATAAATTGCTTAGTGTAAACATGCCCCAAATAGTGTGTGGGATATACTTGTGCTAAAACTTTTTTATTGCTTATCAGAATTTCCTTGTTAACACGGTACCTGTTTTTATCTATGTTTGGGCACCCTAGGCTGGTGTCAGCCTGCTGTCTGGGCTCAGGGAAGGTGGGCTGCGGTATGCGGTGGGTGCTGGCCGAGGAAGTGTGGGGTGGAACCTTGGTGATGAAGTGGGGGTGTTCCCAGCCAGCTGCAGGCCCTGCCGTGGCCACGCCTCTCATTGTCTGGGGCAGGCCAGGCATCTAGTGATTGCACCCTCTAGGCAGCAGGGCTTCTGCATCTCTCCGCTGATCTTGGGGACCAAGTTCTGCTTGCTCACAGGCTGAGCTGCCGCGTCTCTCTGGGCCTCCTGATGCTGAGCTAGGTGCCCCAGGACCTGGGGACTAAGCCTGTGCTGGGCAGTTGTGGTGGGACCTCAGCCCAGGGATGCTGGGAAGGACTGAGCTAGAGGCAGTGAGTCAGCCCTTCCTCCCCTCCCCACCTTCTCACTGGTTTCTGCGTCTTTTACTTCCTGTGGGCACACACCTCTCTATTTCTCTGAGATATTTACAGCTGTGTCTGTCACAGAAGCTGCTTAAACCCTGGGAGCAGGAGGTGTGGCTCTGGCAGCCGCCCCGCAGGTCAGACTTTGATCTGTGTTGGATGAGCCCTGTTCTCTGGGCCTCTGCCAAGCCCTGCTCTCCGTGCCCCTCCAGATAGCTTTGCTGAGGTCCCAGGCTTGCCACTGTCTCTAGTTGGGATACAGTGCACCAACCATAAAGCTCACTAGGGAGTACGTCTTGGTGGTTTTAATCGTGCAGCCATCACCTCTAATTCCACAGCACTCCATCAACCCAAAAGATTGGAGATCTCGTGGCCTTAAGCCCTGGAGGGACATACAGGGAGGAAATGAAAGGCTCAAAGCCCTTAACAACCAGGAACCTACTCTCTATCTCTGTGGATGTGCCTGTTCTGGATGTTTCCCATCCATGGAATCCCACGCTGCGTCCTTCTGTGTCTACTTCTTTTACTGAGCATCGTTGTCTCCAGGTCGGTCCATGTGGTAGGGGTGTTGGTGCTTCTCTTCTTTTCAGGGCTGAGTGATGCTCCCTTGTGTGGAGGACACGTGTGTTTATTCACTCTTCAGTTGACGGACATCTGGGTGGTATGTGCCTCTTGACTGACATGAGTTGTGCTGCTGTGGACATGCAGGTGTAGGTTCTGTGTGGACGAGTTTTCAGTTCTCCCAAGTGTGCACCGTGGCTGGATCGCATGATAACTCCATGTCTAACTTTGGAGGAACCGCTGACTGTTTTCCGTGGCATTTGCACCATCTCATGTTCCACCTGCCGTGGCTGAGGGTCCTATTTCTCCACGTCCCCACCGGCTCCCCCTCCAGGGTCTGCATCCTGGCCTCACACAGTGTCTCTCCTGTCCTGGGTGGGGTCTGACCTTTTATCTTGATATCTCTGCCTCCTCAGTCTGTGAACTCTGGCCAGTTTCTGGAAGACTCTTTTCCCGCTGCCCTGCACTTTCTGGAATGCCAGCTGTGTGGAGCATGTGGGCGCTGCAGCTGGTCCTGCCCTTTGATGTCACAGACAGGCCGGCCTCCCTTGCCTGCCATTCTAGAGTGACTGATAGGCCCACGGGGCCATGGGTACAGGCCGTGTGATACCCCAGGCCGCTGCCTTGTTCTCGGTGTTTTTCAATAGCAAGACACTCCCACGTTGAGAAAAACAGACATGACGGCAAAGCCTAAGGGATGTTTTTGAAAAGTCACTCAGAACCCAGGAGATGGGCACTACTCACACCTGAGTGAGACCCTTCCAGTTGCCTGAAGAGCAGGAGGTGTTTATGAGTGGGGTCCGGCCACTCTCTGTAGACCCTCCCCCTTCAAGAGGCTGTGCCCCACGGCCCGGTGCTCCCACTGCTGTGGACAGAGCACCACTGCTGCCTGTTAGCCTCCAAGTGGGGTCACGGTGCACCAGCTTCAGGTGAGGGTTGGGGTTGTCTGGGAGGGAGGCCTGTAGGAAAGCCTGAGGAAGCTCCAGGTGGGACACAGGTGCCAGGGTTGGGCAGGGGCTGGCTGTCCCTCCTGGAAGGCAGCTGCCTTGTGCGGCAGCTGAAAAGAGGGCAGAGTCCTTATCCAGGGACCTGCTGGCCCTGGGGCACATGTATGGGTGGGGAGCCAGTCTGGACTGGCTGGGTGGGTGACACTCCATCTGCCCCAGTGAAGCTGGGGAGATGGGCAGTATTGTTTTCTGGTGGGTTTGCAGGTGCTTTGGGCCTTTCATTTCCTCCCTGTGTGTCCCTCCAGGGCTTAAGGCCACGAGATCTCCAGCCCGTGTGTCTGCTGGCACTGCCCTTCGCACTTGGAGGCCATTCACGCTCCTGAGGGTGGTCCAGGCCACTGGCCCCAGGCTAGAGGATGTGGTGAGAACTGCCCCTCACCTTTCCCTCACTGTTCTCAGGAAAGTTGGCCCCTACTTGCAGGGGGCAGGATGGGATTCCAGGTGTGGAGTGGTGGGGGAAATGCCTCTGCCCTGTGGGCACACGCTCTGTAGGCTGCACATCTGGCTTCCTTGCTGTGCAAGGAGGTCCTCCCTCACCTGGCTGGGGGGCCGGGTTTGCATCAGTGCAGGTGCCCTGCCCCCATGCTCTGGCTGGCTCCTTTTTATCTCTGATAGTCTGAGAGGCAGAGGCCAACTGAGGCTTACTGAGGCCTTAGCGTTTCCTCGTTCTCTGCCCTTCGTTTCTTCCACCTGTGTGTTCCTTCACCAGATGGTCACTGTGTTTTTGCCTGGGACCACTACTGTGCCCTTGAGGAGCGTGTTTAGTGGCTCAGGCGTGCTGTCAAGGCAGTGAGCATTGTGGTGGAGGTTGAGGAGCTGGGCGGTGACCTCTCTGGGTGACATGTGTTAGGAGCGGAGCAGGTGCGGAGGTCCTAAGGCAGGAGCCTGCCCACCTGTCACCTAGATCATGTGGGTATCAGGGAGGTGACTCCCAGAGGAATTGGTGAGATATTTCTTTATATATTTATATATTTATTTATTGGTGAGATTTTTAAAAAATTAAATACACTGTTTTAGGTCAATTTCAGATTTACAGAAGAGCTGAGAAACAGTTTCTTTTGGCCCTGTGAATAGTCACTGTCGTTCACGACTGCCTTAGCCCCAGAGCTGACATGCCAGTGTTGAAACGTCATCCTTAACCAGAGTCTGTGTTTTCCTCCATTTCCTCTCTGCCCCAGGACCCCCGTGACATTTGGTTGTGTCCCCCCCAAGTGTGACAGTCTCACCATCCTTCCCAGGGATGTCCCCAGGCTGAATGTGTTGGGGTTTTCTTGGGATTGCACTGGGGCTATGTGTTATGGGGGTAGGGTGGGGAGACCTCAGGAGAAGTGCCCTTATCACCCATCACCACGCCAGGGGTCTCTGCTGCTGCCTTTGGCCTGCCCTCCTGGCTCTTTCCCCTTTTTCCCCCTTCTCTCCCATTCTGGAGTCAGAAGTCACAGGCTCCAGCTGAGGGTCCTTCCTGCCTCTCCCAGCTTCCAGTAGCTCCAGGTCCTTTGTGGCCCATAGCCACCTGTCTTGTGTGTCTCTCTCTCTTCTCTCCTCACCAATTTCCACTGGACGCACCCTGATTTACAAATACAGTCACATCCTGGATTCAAAGGAAGGGTGGGAGGGTCTTTGGGGGCACAGCTCAGCTCCTCCCAGGATGGATGCTCGGTAATGGGCCTGAGCACACCAGGGCGGGGCTCACCCTCCATATGAAGGTACGCATGGGGCCTTGGCTGAGAGGCTGTGGTAGGGCCGAGGGGAGAGGCCAACGGCTGCCATGTTGGAAGTCTCCAGATCTGCTTCCTCTAGGATGGTGTGCGCCAGCCCTGGGCAGTGCTGAGCTCCTGCCCCATGCCTGGTGCCGCTGAGGGCTCTCCTGTGCATTTGGCTTCTGCTAACTGGCGATTCTCAGGCTGGGCAGTGCGCGAGCGCGAGGGCAGGATAGTCAGTCCTGGTGTGTGGCAGGGTCCAGTCCCGTCTACCCCTCTACCACCGGTGTTCCAGTGCAGCAGCTCTGTATGTCCCAGGTACCGTCCCAGCGTCCAGGTGTCTCTGCCGAATGCTCCTGTGGAAACACCTGGTGACTGCTGGGTGTGGGGCTGAGGCTGAGGAGCTTGTTTTGGGAACCTGGCCTCTTGCTGTGGAAAGGTTGCAGGGAAGCTGTTCTGAGTCCCCTGATCCTCTTGGGCTCACCTGTAAGTTGGCAGCACCTGCGTCTCTCTCCACACCTGCTCTTCATGACCATGACCACCCACACCCCCCAGCGTGATGTTTGACTACCTTCTAGAAGTGCTTTTCTTGATGGGTTGTGGGGTTCTTCTCCAGCAGGGTCTGGGCGGGAGCCCTGCATATCCTCTTGGGGTGGTGGGCCAGCTTGTGCCACACAGGGGCCTTTTCCTCATGGTTACTAAGAAATGACTTCAGGCCATATGTTCAGTCATCGTTGGTGGTTTACCTGGCAGCCTCTGGAAGGGGAGGTGCCCTGGGGGAGGGTACCCCCTCCTCTACCATTCATTTAGGGTGTAAATCAGTGTGTTGTGACCCCATTTCTGCTTAATTCATCTTGATGATGACCTTGTCCCAGGGGTCACTCACCATTTTAGGGCCTCTTCCTTCCTCTCTGCTGTCATAGCACGTAGCAGTGACCTCAAGCGTCTCAGCTCTGCCCTGGGGTCAGCATGTCTCCAGAGTTCAGGTCGCTCTTGGAGAGTGGTGCATAGACGCCTACATCTGGCACTCGGGGGCCTCATAGCTGCTGGGGTGCTGTGCCCTGGGCCCAGGTGACTCCTGAGGGAGGGACGCATGTGTCCAGAGATGCCCAGAGGCCGCAGCCAGGATCGCACCAGAGTCCTGGCACCTCCCAGGTGGCACCTGTGGCAGAGTCTGCAGAGCACTTTGGGGCCGGCCTGCTCCCAGGGAGGCAGGCTGTCTGCCTCTGCCCTAGACTTGCCCTGGTCCTGGGCTGGGGCTGTGCCCATGATGTCAGCCAGGGACTGTGACATCACTGGGTGGAGACGGTCAGAGAAGGGGGTTCCTGGAGCCTCCACCAGGGGACCTGGCCCCTGGCCCTGACAAGATGGAGGACCTCCAAAAGAACATGGCAGGTAGCTCACCTGATCTGGAAGGCAGCACCAGGGGCTGCCTGGGGACTGGCCTGGGCAGCGAGGGTGGCCTGATAATGAGGGTCTGGCTGGAGCCTACTCCCCTGGAGGTCCTCCCTGTGTGGGGGTAGTTCTGAGTGCCCCTGGGGGGAACTGGGCCCATTGTTTGTGTTGAGACTGCCTTTGTTTTAGGGCCCGGTGAAGGTTCTTGGAAACCCTCCACCGTGATTATTTTTAGCTCCAGTGCCTGGATTTCAGAGACACCTGCTTCCACATCTCCCCAGGTGTGCTGAGCCTGCTGACTCCTAGGCTCCATCCCTGCTCCCCCCAGGCCAGTGTGAGACTCGCTCCTGCTGCCCCCTCTCAGGTCCTTCTGGCCTGCACATGTCCCAGGAGAGGACTCAGAATCCCCCTGTGTGTGGGTGTTGGGCGTCCCCCCAGGGCACACTGGGGGTGGCAGCTCTTGTTTGTGGGGTGAGCAGGGGCTGGCGTCTTGGGGCCTGCCCCTGGGAGGGTCAGGGTCAAGGGCTTCTCACCGGCTCCCTGGTGCTCACTGTCCCCTGCAGGCAGTGACCCACATGGTGGCTACCCGCCTGCTCTGCTGTAAGGGAGCTGATGGGGCAGATATAAAGCAGTGCAGATGGCCACGTGAGTGGTGAGTGGTGGTCAGGGCCTCTGGTCTTGCATTGGGGGCTGCGTGGGCCAGCTCCAGATGGGGCGTACACACTCTAGAATTTCTCCTTTTGTGCCTGGTTGCTGCCCCTCTGCAACTGCTGGGACCACAGTGGACACCAGGGCTTGGGGTCCAACACAGGGCACTGGATGTGGGCTGTGCCCAGGCTCTTGGGTTACATGGGTCCCTGCAAGGGCCTCCTTACCCTCACCTGCCACTGCCAGAAGGGTGTGGGAGGGCCCTGCTGCACAGTGTGACCAGGAGGATGGGCCTGCAGAGTGGGGCTGGGGTGGTCCCCCGGGTGGGGCCCAGCTCGCTGGAACTGAGCCTGAAGTGTAAGCACTCAGTTAACAGCAGGTGTCGCCGATGTCATGTTAGGCTCACCCAAAGGACCTGCCAGACCTGGGGCTTCCTTCCATCCTGTAGGGGCTGGGAGTGAGGATATGTGCTAGGGCTTTGAACCAGCCCCAGGGCATATGTCTCTTGGCTTGGTGGCTTTCAGAGGGAGGCCCTGGGGGCCTAGAAGAGTTTGCTCCCAGGGTCATGAGGCCAGGCAGACAGGATGGTGGTGCCTCTTTGGTGTGGGACGTAGACCGGAAAGCGGGGATCATTGTCCAGAACGGAGGCCAGCCAAGGCAGGCATGGGGGCTGCTATGTGCCGACAACCAGGGAAAGGCTCCGGGAGGGGCCCCTCTTGTCGTGGGGCCACAGAGGCAGGACGTGGACCGGGAGGCTGCACCCCAGTCTGTTCCCACTCTTGTCTGTTCCTGTGTTTGGTGTCCCTGGTGACCAAGCCCACCTGGTCACTACATTGGCATGTCTCAGGTGTGCTGGGAGAGGCTTTCCTGTCACTTGGGAAACTCTTGTGTCCCTTTGCCCCTCGTGTGTCTCGCCTGGCCTCGTCTGTGTGGAGACCACCCTCAGGTGCTCTTTCTGGACCTCTGTCCACACAGCTACCTTCTTGCTTTGGTGTGTCCACCTGTGGGGACAGCCCCTCAGGTGTCCTGCTGCTGGAGTCTGCCTGTCACTGTGCTGACTGCTTCCTTTGGTTGTGCCGTGTATGGGTGGGGAGTGAACAGTGGGCATGCAGTGGGCATCCTCCGGAGATAGCAGGACCAGAGGGGGAATGCAAGTGTCTCTTTATAATCTGAAATTCACGTGGCTGACGCGCTGGTGTGTTTCCACGGGCCTTTATGTGTGTGTGTGCACAGCATGTGTTTTTAATTACTTTCTGATGGGAGAGAAAACCCGACTGGAAATCACTCCTAAGCATCTGTTAGCAGGACAGTGCATAGATTTCTCTGTCCTTTCAATGGGGAGTCTGGGGGGATGTCAAAGGAGTGAGGATAATACATACAGGTGTGATGTCCAGGAACGAGAGGTGCCCGCTTGTGTGCTGGTGTTGAGGCAGTGGACCTAGGGGCACAGGGCACCAAGGGCTGTGGCTTCAGTTTTCTGACTTTTCTGAGTTTTTACCAAGTATGTGCATTTTCTATAAAAATCCCATGCCAGCTGGTTGCCATTTCAGGGAGTGCCCCTTTCAGCCCCAAGTGGCCTGTCAGCAGCCCCAGAGCCGAGTCACGCAGGCTCTACCCTAGGCCCCTAAGTGCACCCCCCCACCCCCTTCCGTGGCAGCTAGTCCTGGCCCTGCCTCCCCTCCATGCCTCACCTGCTGGGTGCCTTTCCTGTGATCCTTTTTGCACCCACAGTCACTTTTTTTTTTTTCCTTCTATGGCTGCACCCATGGCACATGGAAGTTCCTGGGCCAGGGATTGAATCCAAGCTGCAGCTTCGACCTACACTGCAGCTTTGGCAGTGCTGGATCCTTTCACCCACTGCACTGGGTTGGGAATTGAACGCACACCTCTGTAGCTACCTGGGCCACTGCAGTCAGGTTGCTAACCCACTGTGCCATGGCGGGAACTCCTCCACTCACTCATTTAAATAAGCATGTCTGGCCCCTTCCCTGTGTCTGGCACTGGTCTGGGGGCTGGGGTGCTCTCTCAGTCCAGTGGGGGAGATGAGTCCCTGGAGGTAAAGTGGGAATGGTTAGGGAAATGCAAATCAGAACCCCTGCAAGATCCTCCTTCCCCCTGGGACAGCTGTACCAGAGCTGGGAGGATGCAGAGAGTGAGGATGGGAGTAGAAGATGGGGCAGCTGGCAGAGAGGTATCCTGGCAGCTCCTCTGACGATTAAAATAGAGTTTCCACCGGACCCAGCAGTTCCAGCCCTAGGTATGTGCCCGAGAGGAAGGCAAGCACTCGTCCTCATGGAAACTTGTACACAGATGTCCACAGCAGCACAGTTCACTGCAACTCAAAGTGGATCCAAACCAGGTGTCCTTCAGTGGATGAGTGGATCCCTCCACACACAGCTGTGAAAAGGAGAGAAACACTCACTACCATGTGGACAGATCCCCGAGACCCCGAGGCTCAGTGAGAGAAGCAGACCTAGAGGGACACACGGTGTGTGACTCCACGGATATGGGAAATGTCCAGAACAGGCATATCCACAGAGTTAGTGGTTAGTTGTTGTCAGGGGCTGGGGAGGGTAGAGTCAGGGTGAGTGTTGATGGGCTGGGCTTTCTTTTTTTGTCTGTTTTTGTTTTTTCTTCTTTTTAGATCCACACCTGCATCATATGGAAGTTCCCAGGCCAGGAGTCGAAATGGAGCTGCCACTGCCAGCCACGGCCACAGCCACAGCAACACCGGATCCTGTAGCTGTTGGTCTACATCACAGCCTTGGCAACACTGGATCTAAACTGCACCTTGCAGCAATGCCAGATCCTTAACCCACTGAGTGGGGCCAGGGATCATATCCGCATCTTCATGGATACTAGTTGGGTTCTTAACTCACTGAGCCACTATGGGAACCCTCTCTCTTCTTTTTTTTTTTTTTTTTTTAACCCCAGTGAATTTTATTATAGTTGCACAACCATCATCACAATCTAATTTTACAGCATTTCCAACCCAAACCCCCAGCCCATCCCTACCCCCCTCAGCTTGTCTCCTTTGGTTAACCATAAGTTTTTCAAAGTTTGTGATTCAGTTTTTGTTCTGAAAATAAGTTCATTGTATCCTTTTATTAGATTCCACATATAAATGAGAACATATGATGTTTGTGTCTCACTGCCTAACTTCACTTAGCATGATCATTTCTACATCCATCCATGTTACTGCAAATGCCATTATTTTATTCCTTTTATGGCTAAGTTAATATTCCACTGTGTATACATACATCTGCTTTATCTACTCCTCTGTCGATGGACATTTAGGTTGCTTCCATGTCTTGGCTATTGTATATAGTGCTGCATTGAAGATTGGGGTACATGTATCTTTTCGAACCATGGTTTTCTCTGGATAGATGCCCAGGAGTGGGATTGCTGGATCATATGGTAGTTCTATTTTTAGATTTTTACAGAATTTCCATACTTTTTTCCATAGTGGTTACACCAGTTTACATTCCCACCAACAGGGTAAGGGGGTTCTCTTTTCTTCACATTCTCTCCAGCATTTATTGTTTGTAGACTTTTTTTTTTTTTTTTTTTTTTTTTGGTCTTTTTAGGGCCACACCTGCAGCATATGGAAGATCCCAGGCTAGGGGTTGAATTGAGCTGCAGCTGCTGGCCTATGCCACAGCCACAGCAACTTGGGATCCGAGCTGCATCTGTGGTCTACACCACAGCTGACAGCAATGCTAGATCTTAACCCACTGAGCAAGGGCAGGGATCGAACCTGCAACCTCATGGTTCCTGGCCAGTGTAAGGGGGTACCTCATAGTTGTTTTGATTTGCTTTTCTCTAATAATTAGTGATGTTGAACATCTTTTCATGTGTTTTTTGGCCATCTGTATGTCTGTTTAGATCTTCCGCTCATTTTTTGATGGGGTCATTATTTTTTTTGGTATTGAGCTTCAATGGGTGATTGTATATTTTGGAGATTAATCTCTTTTCAGTCACTGCATTTGGAAATATATTCTCCCATTCTGTGGGTTGTCTTCATTTTGTTCAGGGTTTCCTTTGCTGTGCAAAAACTTTTCAGTTTAATTATGTCCCATTTGTTTATTTTTGTTTTTATTGTTGTTACTCTAGGAGGTGGATCTGAAAACATACTGCTGTGGTTTATGTCAGAGGGTGTTCAGTCTATGTTTTCCTCGAACAGTTTTGTAGTATCCAGGCTTATATTTAGGTCTTAAATCCACTTTGAGTTCATTTCTGTGTATGGTGTTAGGGAGTGTTCTAAATTCATTTTTTTACATGTAGCTGTCCAGTTTTCCCAATACCACTTATTGAAGGGACTGTCTTTTCTCCATTGTATATTCTTGCCTCCTCTGTCATAGATTAGTTGACTGTAGGTGCATAGGTTTAATTCTGGGCTTTTAATGCTGTTCCACTGATCTATATTTCTGTTTTTGTGCCAGTACCACATTGTTTCCTTGTTTTTGTTTTTGTTTTTGTTTTTCTTTTTAGGGCCACACTTGCAGCATAATGGAAGTTCCCGGGCTAGGGATCAAATTGGAGCTACAGCTGCTAGCCTATGCCACAGCAGCATGGGAATCTGAGCTGAGTCTGCAACCTACACCACAGCTCATTGGCAATGCCACATCCTTAACTCACTGAGCAAGGCCAGGGATCCAGCCTTTATCCTCATGGATCCTAGTTGGGTTTGTTAACTGCTGAGCCATGAAGGGAACTCCAGTACCATACTGTTTTGATGACTGTAGCTTTGTAGAATAGTCTGAAGTCAGGGAGCCTGATTCCTCCAGCTCTTATTTTTCTTTTTCAGGATGGTTTTGGCTATTCTCCATCTTCTGTGCTTCCAAACAAACTTTAAAATATTTTGTTCTAGTTCTGTGAAAAATGTCATTGATAATTTGATAGGGATTGCATTGAATCTGTAGATTGCCTTTGGTAGTGTAGTCATTTTGACAACATTGATTTTTCTAGTTGAAGAGCATGGTATATCTTCCCATCTGTTTGTGTTCATTTTTGATTTCTTTTATCAGTATCATATAGTTTTCAGAATACAGGTCTTTTGTCTCTTTAGGTAGGCTTATTCCTAGGTATTGTATTCTTTTTGATGGCAACAGTAAATGGGATTGTTTCCCTAATTTCTCTTTAGGGAAAGAGAAATCTTTGTTAATATACAAAAATGCAGTCGATTTCTGTGTATTAATTTTGTATCCTGCAACTTTACTAACTTCATTGATGAGCTCTAACAGTTTTCTGGTAGGGTCTTTAGGATTTTCTAAGTAGTGTCATGTCATCTGCAAACAGTGATAGTTTTACTTCTTCCTTTCCAATTTGGATTCTTTTTATTTTTATTTTTATTTTTTTTGTCTTTTTGCCATTTTCTTGGGCCACTCCTGTGACATATGGAGGTTCCCAGGCTAGGTGTCGAATTGGAGCTGTAGCCACCGGCCTACGCCAGAGCCACAGCAACTCGGGATCTGAGCTGCGTCTGTGACCTACACCACAGCTCACGGCAACGCTGGATCCTTAACCCACTGAGCAAGGGCAGGGACCGAACCCGCAACCTCATGGTTCCTAGTCGGATTCGTTAACCACTGAGCCATGACGGGAACTCCAGGATTCTTTTTATTTATTTTTCTTCTCTAATTGCTGCAGCTAGGACTTCCAAAAAATTATGTTGAATAGGGTGGCAAGAGTGGACACCCTTGTCTTGGTCCAGATCTTAGGGAGAATTCCTTCAGCTTTTCACCATTGAGATGATGTTAGCTATGGGTTTGTCATATATGGCCTTTACTATGCTGAGGTAGGTTCCCTCTTGCCCACTTTCTCTAGGGTTTTTATCAGAAATGGGTGTTGGATTTTGTCAAAAGCTTTTTTTGCATCTATTGATAGGATCATATGAGTTTTATCCTTCACTTTGTTAATGTGGTGTATCACACTGATTTGTGTATATTGAGAAATCCTTGCATCCCTAGGATAAATCCCACTTCATCATGGTATATGATCCTTTTAATGTATTGCTGGATTCTGTTTGCTAGTATTTTGTTGAGGAATTTTGCATCTTTGTTCATCAGTGATACGGACTTGTAGTTTTCTCTTTTTGTTGAATATTTGTCTGATTTTGGTTATCAAGGCGATGGTGGCCTCATAGAATGAGTTTGGGAGTGTTCCTTCCTCTGCAAGTTTTTGGATAAGTTTCAAAAGGGTAGGTGTTAACTCTTCTGTAAATTTTTGTTAGCATTTGCCTGTAAAGCCATCTGGTCTTGGACTTTAGTTTGTTGGAAGTTTTTTGTCTTTTTACCATTTCTTGGGCCGCTTCTGCGGCATATGGAGGTTCCCAGGCTAGGGGTCGAATCAAGGAGCTGTGGCCGCTGGCCTACACCAGAGTCACAGCAACGCGGGATCTGAGCCACATCTGCAACCTACACCACAGTTCATGGCAACGCTGGATCCCTAACCCACTGAGCAAGGCCAGGGACTGAACCCGAAACCTCATGGTTCTTGGTTGGATTCATTAACCACTGAGCCACGAAGGGAACTCCCTTGTTTGTTGGAAGTTTTTAAATCACAGTTTCAGAGTTCCTGTCGTGGCACAGCAGAAACAAATCTGACTAGGAACCATGAGGTTGCATGTTGACCCCGGCCTCATTCAGTGGGTTAAGGATCCGGCGTTGCCATGAGCTGTGGTGTAGGTTAAAGACTTGGCTCGGATCCAACGTTGCTATAGCTGTGGCATAGGCCAGCAGCTATATCTCCGATTAGACCCCTAGCCTGGGAACCTCCATATGCCACAGGTGCAGCCCTAAAAAGCAAAAATCAATTAATTAATCACAGTTTGAATTTCAGTACCTTTTTTTTCTTTCTTTTTAGGGCTGCACCCACTGCTTGCAGAGGTTCCCAGGCTAGGGGTCGAGTTGGAGCTGCAGCTGCTGGCTTACGCGACAGCCACAGCAACGCAGGATCTGAGCCTTGTCTGCAACCTACACCACAGCTTATGGCAACACTGGATCCTTAACCCACCGAGCAAGCCCAGGGATAGAACCTGTATCCTCATGGATACTAGTCAGGCTCATTAACAGTGAACCATGATGGGAACTCCCGTCTCTTTTTCTTGATGAGTCTGGCTGTGTTTTTTATTTGTTTTTGTTTCGGCTTTTTTAGGGCTACACCCGCATCATACGGAAGTTCCCAGGCTAGGGATCGGAGATGCAGCTGCTGGCCTACACCACAGCCATAGCAATGCAGAGGAATCTGAGCCATGTCTGTGACCTATACCACAGCTCACGGTAACACTGGATCCTTAACCCACTGAACAAGGCCAGGGATTGAACCTGTGTCCTTATGGATACTAGTCTGGCTTGTTACTACTGAGCCACAACAGGGCCTTATCAGTTTGTTTTTTTTTCTCTTTTGTCTTTTTGAGGGCTGCACCTGTGGCACATGGAGGTTCCCAGGCTAGGGGTCCAATCAGAGCTGTAACTGCCAGCCTACACCACAGCCACAGCAACACCAGATCCAAGGTGTGTCTGTGCCGCAGTTCACAGCTATGCTGAATCCTTAACCCACTGAGCACTGAGCGAGGCCTCATGGTTCCTAGTCGGATTCATTTCTGCTGCACCATGATGGGAACTCCCAGTTTCGTTGTTCTTTTCAAAGAACCGGCTTTTAGATTCATTGATCTCTTCTGTGGTTTTCTTCATTTCTTTTTCATTGATTTCTGTTCTGATCTTTATGATTTCTTTCCTTCTGCTAACTTTGGGTTTTGTCTGTTCTTATTTCTCTAGTTGCTTTAGGTGTAAAGTTAAGTTGTTATGTCTTTGTTGTCATTTGCTTCTAGGTAGTTTTTAATTTCCTCTTTGATTTCTTCAGTGATCCATTGATTGTTTAGTACCATGTTGTTTAGTCTCCATGTGTTTGTGTTTTTTGCAGTTTTATTTCTCATTGATTTCCAGTCAAATAGCATGGTGGTTGGAAAAGATGCTTGATATGATTTCGGTTTTAAATTTACTGAGACTTGATTTGTGGCCCAGAATATACTCTATTCTAGAGAATGTTCTGTGTGTACTTGAAAAGAATGTACATTCTACTGCTTTTGAAAGGAATGTTCTGTAAATATCTACTGAGTTCATCTGGTCTAATGCATCATTTTCGGGGGTTTGGGGTTTTATTTATTTATTTATTTATTTGTCTTTTTAGGGCCGCACCCACAGCATATGGAAGTTTCCAGGCTAGGGTTTGGATCAGAGCTATAGCCACAAGCCTACACCACAGCCACAGTAATGCCAGATCCAAGCCATGTCTGCAACCTATACCAGAGCTCATGGCAACATTGGATCCTTAACTCACTGAGCAAGGCCAGGGATCAAACCTACATCCTCATGGATACTAGTCAAATTTGTTTCCATTGAGCCACCATGGGAACTCCTAGCTTTCTTTTGATTCCCATTTGCCTGGAATATTTTCTTCCATCCTCTCACTTTCAATTTGTGTGTGTCCCTAGAACAGAAGTGGGTCTCTTGAAGATGGCATACATATGGGTCTTTTTTTTTTTTTTTTAATCCATTCAGCCAGTCTTTGTCTTTTGGTTGGGGCATTTAGTCCATTTATATTTATGGTAATTATTGGTATACATGTTCCTATTGCCATTTTGTTCATTGTTTCGGATTTGTTTTTGTTGGTCTTTTTTCTTCCCTTCTCTTGTTCTCTTGTGATTTGATGAGTATCTTTAGTGTTGTGTTTGGATTGCTTTTTCTTATTTGTGTGTGTGTCTCCTGTGGAATTTTGGTTTGCAGTTACTGTGAAGTTTTGATATAAGAGTCTGTATATATAAGATTGTTTTCAGTTGTTGGTCTCTTATTTGCAAGTGCATCTCCAGTGTCCTGCATTTGTACCCTCCTCATGGTTTCTGCTTTTTGGTAGCATATTTGTGTGTGGATGATTTCCTACCTTTACCATATCTATGCCTTTACTGGTGAGCCTTGTCATTTGCAACATTTTTGTTTCTAATTGTGGCTGTTTCTTTCCACCTAAAGAAGTTCCTTTAGTATTTATTGTAAAGCTGTTTTAGTGGTGCTAAAGTCTCTTAGCTTTTTCTTGTCTGTAAAGCTTTTGATTTCTCCTTCAAATCTTAATGAGAGCCTTGCTGGGTAGAGTAGTCTTGGTTGGAGGTTTTTTCCTTTCATCACTTCAAGTAATTTGTGCCATTCCCTTCTGGCCTGCAGAGTTTCTGCTGAAAGATCTACTGATAACCGTATCAGGGTTCCCTTGTATGTTATTTGTTTCTTTTCCTTAGCTGCTTTCAGTATGTTCTCTGTCTTTAATTTTGATCGTTTGATTAATATGTGTCTAGGAGTGTTCCTCCTTGGGTTTATTTTATGTTATACTCATTCTGCTTCCTGGATTTGAGTGAGTGATTTTTTTCCCATAATAGGGAAGTTTTTGGCTGTTAACTCTTCACATATTTTCTGTGGCCCTTTCTCTCTTTTCCTTCTGGCACCCCTATGAAATGGATGTTGGTGCTTTTAAAATTGTCCCAGAGTTCTCTTAGACTGTCTTCTTTTCAATCTTTTTACTCTTACTTGTTTCATGTCAGTGATTTCCACCTTGCTTATTCATTCTTCTTTTTTTTTTTTTTTTTTTTGTCTTTTGTCTTTTTGTCTTTTGTTTTTTGTTGTTGTTGTTGTTGTTGTTGCTATTTCTTGGGCCGCTCCCGCGGCATATGGAGGTTCCCAGGCTAGGTGTTGAATAGGAGCTGTAGCCACCGGCCTACGCCAGAGCCACAGCAACGCAGGATCCGAGCTGCGTCTGCAACCTACACCACAGCTCACGGCAACGCCGGATCGTTAACCCACTGAGTAAGGGCAGGGACCGCACCCGCAACCTCATGGTTCCTAGTCGGATTCGTTAACCACTGTGCCACGACAGGAACTCCCTTGCTTATTCATTCTTATGTCTCCTATATTCTGCTCTTGGTTCCTTCTAGTGAATTTTTTGTTATTGTATTTTGCATCTCTCCTTGTTTAATATTTAAATCTCTTTCTTTGCTAAATGCGTCTTATAATTTATCAGCATTTACCTCCAGTTTATTTCCAAGAATCTTTACTATCATTGCTCTAAAGTCTTTTTATGGAGGGTGATAAATCTCCAGATTACTTTGCCATTTTTCGTTTTTTTTTTTTTCTTGTTCCCTTATGTGAGTCATAATTCTTTGCCTTTTCATTTTGCATAGGTTTTTGGCGTGATCTTCTTTTTGCAGACAGTAGGGTTGTAGCCTCTCTTACTTCTGATGTCTACTGCCCTTGTGGCTGAAGTTGGTACAGGGGCGGGGGGTGTTGCTGCAGGCTTCCTGCTGGGAGGGACTGGTGTCTGCCCACTGGTAGGTGGAGCTGATTCTTATCCCTCTGGTGGGTGGGACTTTGTCTCTGGGTGTGATCAGAGGTGGCTATGTGCCTTGGGGGTCTTTAGGCGGCTTGTTTGCTGTTGAGTAGGGCTGTGGTCCCATTTGGTTTGTTGTTTGGCCTGGGGCTTCTCAGCCCTGATGGGTGGGGCCAGATTTTTCCAAAATGGCCACTTCCAGCAGAGTTCACACCGATGATTATTCCCGAGACCTTTGCCTCCAATGTCCTTCCCCCACAATGAGCCAGAGTCACCCGCTGTTTTCCCCAAAGAGCCTCCAAGAACCACAGACAGGTCTGACTCCGATTCCTGTGGAGTCTTTGGTTTGCCCTGGAACCAGTGCACCAGTCCAAGAGTGGGGTCTCTCTTTCCTCCAGTCCCATGGAGCTCCTGCACACAACCCCCACCTGCCCTCAATGCCAGATGCTCCAGGGGCTCCTCCTCCCGAATCCAGATTCCCAGGAGTGGGGACCTGACGTAGGGCTCAGAACTCTCACTCTCATGGGTGAGCCTCTGTGATATAGTTACTTTCCAGTCTGTGGGCTGCCCATGCTTATATCATGTAATTGCTCCTCCTAGGGTCTGGGTATTGCCTCTTCTTTGTCTTCTGGAAGAGGATATCTTTTTTTTTTTTTTTTTTTTTTTTTTTTTTTTTTTTTTTTTTTTTTTTTTTTTTTTTTTTTTTTGTCTTTTGTCTTTTTTTGTCTTTTGTTGTTGTTGTTGTTGCTATTTCTTGGGCCGCTCCCGCGGCATATGGAGGTTCCCAGGCTAGGGGTTGAATCGGAGCTGTAGCCACCGGCCTACACCAGAGCCACAGCAACGCAGGATCCGAGCCGCGTCTGCAACCTACACCACAGCTCACGGCAACGCCGGATCGTTAACCCACTGAGCAAGGGCAGGGATCGAACCCGCGACCTCATGGTTCCTAGTCGGATTCGTTAACCACTGCGCCACGACGGGAACTCCCCTTTTTTTTTTGATAGTTTCCTTCTATTTTGTTGAAAGTTGTTTAGCAGCTGGTTGTAATTTTGTTGTGTTTGTGAGAGAAGGTGAGCTCCAGTCCTTGACTCTGCCATTTTAATCCATTTTTTGTTTTGTTGTGTTTTGGCCACACCCACAGCATGTGGCAGGTCTCAGGCCAGGCCTGAAAGAGCCTCATAGCAGACCCCAAGTGCTATAGTGACAATACTGAATCTTTAACCCACTGTGCCACCAAGGAACTTCTGTGGTTTCTTTTTGGAATGTTCTGGAATTAGAGGTGATTGGTGCACAGCTCTGCAAACATAAATCATTGTTTAATAAAAACCATTGATCTGTCTACTTTATTTATTTTTTTACTTTGGTTTTTTGGCCACACCCGCTGCACGTGGAAGTTTCTGGGCCAAGAATCAAACCACAGCTGTGGCAGTGCCAGATCCTTAAACTGCTTCACCACTTTCTTTTTTTTTTTTTTTTTTTTTTTTGTCTTTTCTAGGGCCGCTCCCATGGCATATGGAGGTCCCCAGGCTAGGGGTCTAATCGGAGCTGTAGCCACCAGCCTACACCAGAGCCACAGCAACGTGGGATCCGAGCCGCGTCTGCGACCTACACCACAGCTCATGGCAACGCCGGATCTTTAACCCACTGAGCAAGGCCAGGAACCGAACCCGCAACCTCATGGTTCCTAGTCGGATTTGTTAACCACTGCGCCACGACGGGAATTCCCCTGCTTCACCACTTTCTGAACTGTCCACTTTAGAAGGGGATTTTAATCTTTATTTTTGGCCACGCCCATGGCCCATGTGGTGGTTCCTTGGCCAAGGATCCCACCGGTGCCACAGCAGTGACCCAAACCACTTCAGTGACAGAGTTGGATCCTTAAACTGCTAAACCACTATGGAACTTCTGTTCTGTGCTTGGCATTTCTTGTGGGAAGTTTCTGCTGCTATGGACGTGCCCTGGGGAGCAGGGCTGAAGTCTGTGGGAGTTTGTCTTTGATAGAAAACTTAAGATTATCATCCTTTCACAGAGACCCGCCTTTGGACTAAACCCCAAGTACTCTAAAGGGGCTCTTGCTGTGTTTCCCAGTGTACAGATGGAAAGAGGGCAGCCCTTCAGGTCCCAGCCATGCCTGTGACCTCCTGGGCTTGTCATCCCAGAGGCCCTGTGCCATCGCATGTTCTGGGCAATGCCTGGCTTGGGGATCCTCACGGGCCCCCTTTTCTGCATCTGGCCCCTGTTGCTGATGGACATGCACATCGCACACCCTCACCTCCTCCGGTCTCTTGTCCACCAGAAAATGGCCCCCAAAGCCAGCCAGGCCTCATCCCTGCCTGACCAAAAGCTTGAGGCAGCTCTGGCAGCACCTTACCCAGCAGGGTCTGCCTGCTGGGCACCCCAGGAGAGGAGAACTGGTGGGGCCCACTGAGTCCCACGGGTGCTTTTGTCACCATGCACCTTGATTGGTTGGTGTTTGTTTTTTTGTTTGTTTGTTTTTCATTTTGTCGAGGAATAGTTGATTTACAGAGTCGTATGGCAGCTAAATCTTCACTTCAAGGAGGAAGACCTAGGAGTTCGCATTGTGGCGCAGTGGTTAATGAGTCTGACTAGGAGCCATGAAGTCACGGGTTGGATCCCTGGCCTCGCTCAGTGGGTTAAGGAGCCAGCATTGCCATGAGCTATGGCGTGGGTCGCAGAAGCAGCTCGGATCTGGCCCCTTGCTGTGGCTCTGGCATAGGCCAGTGCCTATAGCTCCGATTAGACCCCTAACCTGGGAACCTCAGTATGCCGTGGGAAGCAGCCCTAGAAAAGGCAAAAAGACAGAAAAAAAGGAAGACCTAAAGTAGAGCTGCAGACAGTTCCTCTCCAGGGCTTGGTGCTGTTCACAGCAGAAGGGCTGCCGCCACAACCCAGTTCTAAGTTTACTCCTGAGGCGTCAGGCGGGGACAGGCAGGTGGGCTGCAGAGGTGGGATGGATGGACAGAGTCAGCTGGGGTAAAGCGATGAGCACGACTTGAGTTTGGAGTATTTCCTCTTTTTAATGTAATTATTTCCAATCAGTTTAACACTTGACTCCCAAATTCCTGGCATTGAGCAGCCGTCACCCTGCAGGTAACTGTCACAGGCAGGGAGTGACGTTTGGAACTCTGAGATGGCCCAGGTGGAGGCCACCTCAGGTGGGGATGCCAGCCTGCTCTTGTCACTGCCCTGGGCTCCCAGGCTCTTCTTCATGGTCTACCCTGGCCTCAGGAGGCTCCTCTGGAGCTGCAGGCTTGCTGTCCTTTTCAGAAAGGGCAGGGCTGGGCACTGTCCTAGGTGGGGTGGGCACTGCTGGCAGGAGGAGTTAGGTCAGCTAGGCTGCCCCTGGTTCACTGGTGGTCCCTCCACAGCACTCCATGGGGGGCTCCAGGTACCTTCAGGGGTTTGCATGAGCTGCATTCAGGCCTTTGTCACCACCCTAGTACCACCGCCCACTGGCCCCAGGAGGGCTGCCCTACCTGGTAGTGAGGAATGGCCCCTGCACACCGTGGCCTGTGCCCACTGCCGGGTGTGAGGCCACAGAGCAGCCTGACAGATTTTAGAGGGGTTGGGGCGGGGGATGTTATAGGAGCAGATTCGTATTTTCTTTCTAAAAAGATTCCTGTGACTTTGGTGTAAAAGCGGCCAGAGGGGACAGAAGGAGACAGAGCTTGTGGGAGGGCACTGTTACTGTGGCCAAGAGGAAGGGGATGACTTGAGAGGCCAGGCCAGCAGGTAGGGGAGAGCCCCCATCTGTCTGAACAGCAGGGTGACTGGCTCAGATTGGGGTAGGAGAAAGGATGAGCCAGAGCCATAGACAGACCTGGGTTGCTTCTCAGGGTACCTGCCCTGAATGTCCCGATGCCCCAGCTTGTTGGCTGGCCTTCCTTGCAACCCAGGGGTGGTTGGGGTGCCCTCAGTTCTTTCCACAGCTTCAGCTTTGTGGAGAAGAGGCTGGGCTGGAGCTGCCCAGCAGCACATACCGCCCATGCCCAGTCAGGCTGGGAGCCCACCCAGTCCCCTCGGGGCCTCCATAGCCTCTCCCGCCCCCTGGCTCTTCACGGACCTTGCTAGCCCACCTGACCACAGGTCTCAGGCTCCTGAAGCCAGGCCCGGGGACTTTGATGCCACCTCAATGTTTGGGTGGGTGTAGGATGGAGGAGGGTCCCCAGATCAGGGACAGGACCTATCTCCTGGCCTTGGGTGCTCTCTGCTCTTCTCAGGAACAGTCCCAATGGCCTGGGGCTCCCCACCTGGCTTCAAAGTGCTAGAACCTGTCTCACTTGATTGGGTATCTTTTTTTTCTGCACGGCCATCCTCTGGCCCCAGAAGGTTACAGGCCGCAGAGATCTTTCCAGAATGTGGTCCTGCCCCTGGAGCCCCCTCTTGGCATTGCTCTCAGTTAATGTCCTGTTCTGGGTCCCCCTTCCGGGCTGTGCTCTGGATCCCAGGGTGCTTCCCAGGCAGGCAAATCACAGCCTTCTAACTTGTGCCTCTGTTTTTCCACCAGCCAAGCACCACGAGATTTGAACCTTTGGGACCTGTCAGCAGCATGTGTCCTCCCCTGTTGTGCGACCCCAGGGCCACCGAGATGAATGCCATGGCCGGGCCCTCCCAAGCGCCCGCGTCTCACTAGCAGGGGCCCGCCGGGCGCCATGGTGTGCTAGCCCCGAGAGCCGCCGCGACCGCAGGTCTCCGTGGAGCCGGGATTTGCACGGCAGCATAGTCACCGTGGAGAGGCCAGGGTACCACAAACTTATGGATTTTGACAAGAAAGGAGGGAAAGGGGAGTCGGAGGAGGGCCGGAGAATGTCCAAGGCCGGCGGCCGGACCAGCCACGGCGTCCGGAGCTCAGGAACCAGCTCGGGGGTCCTGATGGTGGGCCCCAACTTCCGGGTCGGGAAGAAGATAGGCTGTGGCAACTTCGGGGAACTCCGGCTAGGTGAGCCCCGCCCATTCACTTTGGGGGACTTGGTGGGGGGGAATTGTTGGGACTGGGGGCACAGGTAAGTGGGTATGAATTCCTGCTCCTCCAGAGGAAGCCGTGCAGGAGGGCTGGACCAGGGCTTGCATATGTGTCCAGGGATATTTGTGTTGGGGCTCCAGGCCCACCATGCTTGGGAGGGCCAGCGCAGGTGTCCAGGTGCATCTCCTCCTCAGCACTTAGTGTTTGGGAGTTGTGGGCAAGAAAGCCCCCATCCAACGGTCAGTGCCCACTTTTCAGCCAGTGTTGCTGGTGTCTGATGTGCTCAGTGGTCCCGCAAGGCCAGGTGGAGAGGCTGGTCCTAAACCTGAACGCTGACCACTTCAGAAGCGCTGGGGTTGGACTTGGGCAGCAGAGCCTCCCTGCCCCAGGCTCTGGGTTTCTGAGCCAGTGGATTTTTCGAAGGCCAGGGCCCAAACTCTGCTGATGGGAGGGGTAGGAGGTACGGGAGAAACAGGGCCCCTCCGCAGAGCATGGGGCCCCACACATCCAGCCTGACCTGGACCCATGGTTGGCCAACTCTTTAGCTTCTCCTGGTTGGGGTCTCCTGGACTGGACTCTGCTGCCCCATTAGGGTGTGCACAGATGTGTGCTCACAGATGTACGCATACACACAGGTAGGCACACACATACTCACGCCCCTGGGTCCAGTCCTATCCTACAGCTTGGGGCCATGCTGTATATAGCTTTGGGGACCCAGATGGTTGTCCTGGGGCCAGTCATTGGCACTGGGAGTAGCAGCCTAAGCAGCACAGGTCTGGATCTACAGATGGCTGAGCATGCATCGAGTGCTGTAGGGGTAGCAGTTTTTAGGTTAAAACCCCTTTTTAGAAGTAAGTTGGCTCCATATCCGAGGATGCGAAACCCTTGGGTACAGAGGGCTGAGTGTATTTGTTCTACTGCACCGTTTATGTTAAGGGCTTGAGCAGCTGCAGATTTGGGTATTCATGGGGGCTTCTGGAACCATTCCCCATGGATTCCAAGGGACAACTATGTTCCCTTCAGCCTGGCTCCTTCTGCTCAGTGCATGTTGTTTCCCGTGCATGTAGTCAGTTGCCTTTTGTTATTCTGACCATTTGTATGATTGCACCCCACTTGTTCAAGCATCCTCCTTCTCAGGGACTTTCGGCTGTGCCCAGACTTGGGGTGTTGTGAATAAACCTGTGCTGAGCATCCTTCTTCAGGTCTCGAGAACGAGGGTTTTCATTAAAGTGCTGGGTCATGTGTGCTTATGAGAAACCACCAGACTAGTTTCCAAAGTGGCCATAATGACTTTAAACTCTCGCAGACAGCATGTGAGAGTTCTGGGTTTCCTCAACAACACTTGCAGTTGTCAGGCTTTTCCATTTTGAGCATGTTAGTGGGTGTAAAGTGGTGCCGCATTGTGGATTTTATTTGCATTTCCCTGATGACTAATGTTGAGCATTGTTCCCTGGTATATAGCATGTCTTGTTTTCTGGCAGTTTCAAAAATTTTCTTTTTATCTTTGGTTTCAGGTTTTGATTCTGACTTGTTTAGGTATGGTTTTTGTTCTCTTTATCCAGCTTGGGGTTCATTCGTCTTCTAGGATCTGTATATTGACATTTTTTCATTAAATTTGGGGAAACTTTACCATTTTTCCCTCAAAATTTTTTTCTGCCTCTGTTTACTGTCTTGTCATTCTCATGCTCCAATCACACATCTGGTAGGAGTATCTGATGCTTCCCACAAGTCCCTCAAGTTCTTTTCAGTTTTCTTTCAACCCATTTTCTTTTTTCAGTCTAGATAGCTAGCTTTTATTGCCCTATTAAAGGATCACCCTTCTTTTTTTCCTGCAGCATACGATGTATGATTTGATACAGCCACTAAATTTTTCATTTCATACACGGTATTTTTCATTTCCATTTGATTCTTCTATTTTTCTGTTGAGATTTCCCATCTGTTCGTTAATTTTTGTCTTTTCATTTAAATCCTCTAACATGCTTGTAGCTATTTTTATTTTTTATTTTATTTTTTAAAGACCAAGTTCATTTTGAAATTCCCGTCATGGCACAGTGGTTAACGAATCTGACTAGGAACCATGAGGTTGCAGGTTCGATCCCTGGCCTTGTTCAGTGGGTTAAGGATCTGGTGTTGGCGTGAGCTGTGGTGTAGGTCGCAGACGCGGCTCGGATCTGGCGTTGCTATGGCTGTGGTGTAGGCTGGTGGCTACAGCTCCAATTGGACTCCTAGCCTGGGGACCTCCATATGCCACGAGAGCAGCCCAAGAAATGGCAAAAAGATTTAAAAAACAAACAAACAAACAAAAAAAACGAAAGTCATTTTATTGTTTTCTTTTTGTGGTCGCCCCGTGGCATATGGAGTTCCCAGGCCAGGGATCCGATGCGACCCAGGCATTTTGCGACCTATGCAGCAGCTGAGGCAACGCCAGATCCTTCATCCACTGTTCAGGGCCAGGATTGAACCTGCATCCCAGTGCTCCCAAGACTCCACCAACCCCATTGCACCACATCGGGAACTCTGCTTGTAGTGATTTTAAATGCCAGTGTCAGAGTTCCTGTTGTGGCTCAGCAGTAACAAACCTGACTAGTATCCATGAGGATACAGGTCAGTCCCTGGCTTTGCCCAGTGGGTTAAGGATCCAGCATTGCCATGAGCTGTGGTGTAGGTTGCAGACACAGCTTGGATCCTGCATTGCTGTGGCTGTGGCGTAGGCCAGCAGCTATAGCTCCAGTTTGACCCCTAGCCTGGGAACTTCCATGTGCCTCGGGTGCAACCCTAAAAAGATTTTTTTTTTTAATGGATTAAATGCCAGTGTCTTTGGTGCTTTTGATTGTTTTTCTTTTGTATGTTCTTGTTCCTTTTCTCATACATCTAGTGATGTCTTAGTATATATCACCAGACTGTGGATGCCCTATGTGAGGTCTAGATTGTGCTTCATCCTGGTGACTCATCTTGACTCCGTCAGGGACTGGTTTTCAGCTTTGATCAGGTGGGCCGCAAGCAGACACGACTCAAGGGATGGAGTCGCCCCCTCCCAATGTGTGGGCTTTCTGGGTGCTCAGGAGTTCAGGGAGGCTTCCATGCTCTGTATGGCTGAGACTCCAGCATCTTCCTGCCTTCTGCAGCCCCCTGGCATCTCCCTTCTGCTCACAGCCCCCCTGGTGTTGTCCTCTGTCAAGCTTTGCAGACTTGTCTTTGGCACGCACTGCTTAGCTGAGCATTGGTGAGGCTTTTGGAGCTCAGAGTACCCGACACAGATTTCAGATGCCCGCATACGCACACCCATGTACTCACTTGAAACCCAACGGGACTCCAGGACTTTGGCTCCCCCAGAATTCATGTGTTCAGTCAAAACACAGTGTTTCTTCAAGGAGACACAGAACAGGATTGCCAGTTGCCAGAAAGGGTCAGTAAGACATCATCAGAGTTTAAAATAATCTGCCTATCCAAGAACACTGTTAGGAGCACACCTCAGACTGGGAGGCGATATTTGCTGAGCAACATTGGACAGAGCACTGGGATCCAGGACACAGGAAGGGACAACGACTCAGGAATAAAAAGATAGACCCTGCAGTTAAAACTGGACATGAGAACTGAATAGACATCTCTTAAAAGCAGACGGATAAATGGCTGGGGGGGCACGGAGGGTGCCTCGTCTCTTCAGCCCCAGGCAGTGTGGCCCACAGGACACCTGCTATGCATGTGTAGCTCAAGCCAGCCAACCCACTGAAGAAGTGACCTGGCTGCCTGCGGAAAGGCCCATGTGCAGTGTTCAGTAGTGGACACTGGAAACAGGCCGGGTGTGTCCTGGGTTGGGGCAGGATGCACCTGGGCAGGAAGCCAAGGGAATCAGAGAAAGCGTGGCTTTGACTCCTTGGGAGGTGAGGTGGGATTGGCCAGGAAGGGGCAAGGGTGAGGGGATACCCTCTGTGTTGATGGGTCAGGGTGGCATAGGGGCACAGATCTGCCAAAGCTCATCAGTTGCTGTGCATTTCATAGGTAAATGTTGCCTGCCAGGGGAGAGAGGACTAGGTATATGTTGAACTCATTCTGCAGGCCGGAGTCTTGGGGGGCAGGGTACTGATGTCTGCAGCTTTGAAAGGCCTCAGAGATGAGGTTAACGGGTGATGGGTGTGCAGCTGGGCGACAGGACAGAGCACATTGTGAATTGTGTGATCCAGGCAGCTCACTGCACGCACTTCTTCCTGTTTCTTTGTGTTTAAATGTTCTTGATAAAATGTTTGGGGGAAACATGCCTACATTTTAAATCAAGAGCCAGGACCAGAAAGAGCTTTCTGCCCAGCTAACGGGTGTCTGTGTCTCATAACCTAGGGAGTGGAGTCTGAGGTGGGACCCATGCACTCACCCCCTCCAGACTATGGCAATGAATGGAAGCAAAGATAGAGAGATTGGAGGGAAAGAGAGAAAGCTGTGGCCTGTCCCGGGTGGCAGGATCACGCACGCACATGCACATGCAGAGCCGAGTAATGTCTCAGGACACCTAGAAAGGAATTAGCTTATTTTAGTAAGGCTGCTGGATATACTGACACATTAGCTCTATTTGTCTGCTGGAGCAACGATTGGAAAATACAAATTGGAGAATAGTAGCAATCATAAGAGCGCCAAAACCCATCAAGTACTTCCAGAATAAATCTCCTGAAGGCTGTACAGCTCTCGACACTGAGCGCTATGAACGTGGCTGAGAGAAGTGAAGCAGTTCCTGAAATGTGGACAGCTGGTTCCTCTGCAGACTCTGTGACACCCTGCAGGTTGCTGGGGAAGCTGACAAGCTGACTAAACTGTGATGGAAACCGACCAGGGCTGAGCTGAAGACCCCCACACCAGGCACCACAGTGATGAGACACTGGGACGGGACAGTGACCGGGTACTGACTGATGGGCATGAGGGCCCTCACCTTGGCCTGTAGGGTCATACACAATGGTGTCTCGGCCACTGCATGGGTGGGATGGGACTGCCCAGCCCAGGTATCACCCAGACATCCCACTGCAGAAGGGTGGAGAGTAATCTGGGGCCTCTTCCCATACAGGATCCTCCCAGGGATAAGACCTGGCTGCATAGGGACTCAGGCATAATGTTGTGGCACGCTGGCCGGGGGCCGTGTTGGTGCTCAGACCCAGGAAGGCATCTGAGGGTGCAGGCAAGCCAGCCTGCGAGGGGCCGAGATGATGATGCAGTGTGCACGGGCGCCTCACAAACATGCAGAAGGGCCCAGGTGAACCTGCAGCCCCTGAGTGACACAGATGGTCACCTAGCAGCAGTGGCTACACTGAGGTTTGGCCGATGCTAGGAACTGGTTTTAGGTGAAAAGCTGAACTCCTCCACCAGGTTCTGGAGCTCGTAGTTTTGTAGCTTGGTGAGGTCAGGTGTGTTGGCTCAATCTCCATAGGCACCTGGAGGTCTGCATGGGCTAGCGATGGGCCAGGGAGAGACCTCCTGCCCCAGGCATGTCTTTCTAACCCAGGGATGCAGGTTATGCCGTGGGCCTGCTGAGCTCTGCTGCAGGATCCCACAGAAAGGATCCTGTAGAGGGCTTGGCAGCAGCCCCTTGATTGGGCAGAGGCAGGGTTGGCCATGGGGGGCAGGTGCCTGGGGGAGCTCACAGGGCTGGAGGAGACAGTGGGAAGGCAGGGTGGGGGCCCAGGAGACAAAGGTGTGTGGCAGATGGGGGTGCCCACAGTGGGCAGGGTTGCCTTGCGGGCATCCTTTTCCCTCCCAGGTCCAGGAGAGCTGGGCCAAGCTCAGGGTGGGCTACTAGGGAACAGGAGGTGCCTCTTGGAGGGGTGGGTCATGCGGGTCTCCTGCGTGCTGGGGTCCTGCCCACCTGACCTGATGTGCCTCTCCTCCCACAGGAAAGAATCTCTATACAAATGAATACGTAGCTATCAAATTGGTGAGTCTGGGCCCTGACCCCAGCCCCCAACCTGGGCCGGCCCCTTGCTGGCCACCAGCAGAGGCTGTCCCCATGGCCTGGATCCCACGTGGGAGGAGGGCAGGCCTGCACCCTTGATAACGTCCACTGTTGCCCTCGCCCCTCCCAGGAGCCCATCAAGTCCAGGGCGCCGCAGCTGCACCTGGAGTACCGCTTCTACAAGCAGCTCAGTGCCGCAGGTACCCTGGAGCTGTGTGTGTGTGTGTGGGGGTGCGATGGGCGGCCCACTTGGGCATTGGGCATCTCCTGAGCCTGAGTGTCCTCTGCCCTCAGAGGGCGTCCCTCAGGTCTACTACTTCGGCCCATGTGGGAAATACAACGCCATGGTGCTGGAGCTGCTCGGGCCCAGCCTGGAGGACCTGTTCGACTTGTGTGACCGCACGTTCACGCTCAAGACGGTGCTCATGATCGCCATCCAGCTGGTGGGGCTGGGGAAGTGCCGGTGGGGTGGGGGCGGCGAGGGGCGGGGCGGGAGGGAGAGGCTGCGAGGGGGCGAGGGGCGGGGCATATGGAGAGAGACGGGGCAGGGGCTGGAGGGCCGCCCAGGAACAGCTGAGGCCTGTCCACAGATCACGCGCATGGAGTACGTGCACACCAAGAGCCTCATCTACCGCGACGTGAAGCCCGAGAACTTCCTGGTGGGGCGGCCGGGCACCAAGCGGCAGCACGCCATCCACATCATCGACTTCGGCCTGGCCAAGGAGTACATCGACCCCGAGACCAAGAAGCACATCCCGTACCGCGAGCACAAGAGCCTGACGGGCACGGCGCGCTACATGAGCATCAACACGCACCTGGGCAAGGGTGAGCTGCATGCGGGCTGGGCGGGGTGGGTGTGTGTGTGTGTGTGCAAGGGCCGGGCTGACCTGCTGTCCCCCCCGCAGAGCAGAGCCGCCGTGATGACCTGGAGGCGCTGGGCCACATGTTCATGTACTTCCTGCGTGGCAGCCTGCCCTGGCAGGGGCTCAAGGTGGATTGGGTTCTGGGGTGGGGGTTGGGGGCTCCCTGCTGGTGCTAAGGCGCTGACCGCTCTCCCTCTTACCCCCACAGGCAGACACGCTCAAGGAGCGCTACCAGAAGATCGGGGACACCAAGCGGGCCACGCCCATTGAGGTGCTCTGTGAGAGCTTCCCAGGTGAGAGGCGTTCCCCCATCCCCTGTCTCTACACACCCCTGTCCAGGGCTCCCCGCCCTAGGTGGCCCCTGTGCCTCTCTGACCTCCAGCCCTGTCACTCCGCAGAGGAGATGGCCACTTACCTGCGCTATGTGCGGCGCCTGGACTTCTTTGAGAAGCCGGACTACGACTACCTGCGCAAACTCTTCACCGACCTCTTTGACCGCAGTGGCTTCGTGTTTGACTATGAGTACGACTGGGCCGGGAAACCCCTGGTACGTTGTCGAGGAGGGGCTGTACGGGATGGGGGTCTAGTGGGGGTGTGTGGGGGGGGGGGTCGGGGGAACGGCCTCTGGGCCTCAGCTGCGTCCTGCCCCCTTGCAGCCCACGCCCATCGGCACGGTCCACACCGACCTGCCTTCGCAGCCTCAGGCTCGGGAGAAAGCCCTGCTTCATAGCAAAAACCAGGTGAGCTGCTGTGCTAAGGATCCTCACAATGGGGGGTGGCAAAGCGAGGACACATGACTCCCCTGCCCCCTCTTCCCCACCCAGGCACTGAACTCCACCAATGGGGAGCTGAATGCCGATGACCCCACCGCTGGCCACTCCAACGCACCCATCACAGCCCCTGCAGAGGTGGAGGTGGCTGATGACACCAAGTAAGGCCCCCCACGGCAACTGGCGGCAAAGATCCCCTGGGCCGCCCCCTCACGCCCAGCTCCCCCCTCCCCCGCCCATCCTCCATTACCCTCCCAGCCTACACCACCTCCCGCTCTGTGTCTGCCCCTTCCAGGTGCTGCTGTTTCTTCAAGAGGAGAAAGAGAAAATCGCTGCAGCGACACAAGTGACCCTGGGCTGGTGGCCCCTGAATCCTCTCACTGCAGCCCCTCGGGGCCAGCTTGTCCACGGCCGTGTGGCCACAGCCGGATGCAGACTGCAGGCCCGGCAGAGTTGCCGCCCCCCCCCACGTGGGGTCACTTCTTTCACATAAGACTTTGGTCGAGATTTTTACACCTGTGTCTAGTCCTTCCCTCCAAGAGCATTAACTATTTAAAACAAGGAACAGAGAAAACCAGAGCGGCCGCCCTGCCCTGCGCCCGCCTGTGTCCACTGAGTGAGTAGTGCGGCCCTGCCATCCAGCCTGCCGCCCCGTTAGTGTCATAAAGTGCAGCTTGTCTCCCTCGATCCAAAGGCCGTTTTCTCGAGGGGGCGCTGTGGGGCGTTGCTGCTGGGGGTGAGTCTCCCCTGGGCCTCCCCAAACCAAAGGGGAAGGTGGGGAGGGGATGGCCCCCAACCAAAATGCTGCACCAAAGCCTGGGCCGGCGGGCACGGTCCGAGGGATGTCCTGCCGACCTGCTCACGAAGCCGTGGGACCGGAACTGGGGGCAGCCACCTCGTGGCCTGTGGGCGGCACAGGCACGCAGGCTCCTTGTGTCCGCTCTGTGCTGCCAACCAAGCGGTGGAGACAAGCGCCTTAAAGCCTGTCCCAGCCCCGCAGGTGCGTGTGGAGTGGGCAGCTCCATGGGTGTGGTCCCTGTGGTCCTCTGGGGGCCCGGGTGCTGCACAGGCAGAGCAGCTGGGGGCTTCCCCATGGTGTGTGCGTCTAGGTCTTGCTTTAAAAAGTGTACAGAAATGGCACTTCCGTTTCTCCGATGCTTCCTGGAAGCCATAGAACTTAGGGGCTTTTTTAAAAAAATAAAGGAAAATGAAATCAGTTCCGAATGTGGTGTCCAGTCTTTCCCAAGGAGCTTGGCTGAGCCAATGGCAGCTCAGATACACAAGTCTCTGGGAAGGGACAGCTAGGAGGTGGGACAGTTTGGGGAAGGAACCAGGTAGTGGCAGACCCCTTGCTCAGGGGACAGTTGGAAACAAAAGAACAGAACTAAAGTGAATGTAAGAACCAGGTTTGGTTTATGTAAGAACCAGGGTAGGGAAAACAGCCAGTGAAACAGAAACCATAAACGCGGGAGCTAAAAGGACCTGGTTCTTTGCCTGAGTCTATACAAGCGCACAAGTGCATTGAAACCCTGACTTAGATAGCTTCCCTTCCAGGAGCAAAAACCTTCCAGCTGTCTCTGGATGATTGAGTCTGGAGCGAACCCAGCAGCACGAAGTGGGGGCCTCAGTCACAGCAGAGGAAAATGATCTCAGTAGCTTTGGACTGATTGTGTGTCCTTCAGCATTTGTATGTTGCCACCAAATCTGCCGTGGGACGGTGTTAGGAGGTGGACCTTTGTGATGGGTCCAATGCCCTCCTGAGAAGAGGAGGAGATCAGAGCGCGCTCTGCTGTGTGAGGACACAGTGGGCAGGCGGTCATGCAGGGACCGGCCACACTGATGTTGGACTGCAGCTTCCAGAAGAGAGAGCAGTGCTGTGTGTGGTGGTATTATCGCAGCCCCAGCTGGCTAGCAGGACACCCGTGGCAGCAGTCCTCAACACAGCGTAACAGGTTCCGTAAAATCCCCAAGTCCCCATGGGAGGCTGGCCTCCCACTACCCTTGACCCCCGCCCCTCATGTGGGAGCAACAGCAGGGGGCTGCCAGCACAGTGGCCAGAAGTTCACAGCACAACCAGAACAAGTCCCACACCCCCACGGAGCAAGCCCCAGCCTCCTAGGGAGATGGCATGAGGCCAGTGAAGGGCAAGACTGTCCCCAAAGCATCAGATGCGAGACCATCGTGGGTCAGAAATCCAAAACGAATGACGGACGTGGACAAAAACAGACGCCAATCAGATTCGGGAAGAAAAGGTAAGAGCAAATGATTCTAGAAATGAATAAAGCACAAGGGGCCTGAGGCTCCAAGGAAAATTTGAGAAGAGGCCTGGGAAGCAGGAGATCAAGAGCTTGGAGAGGTGAGGCAGATGGTGACTGTGAGGGGTTGGGGGTGAGGAGGAGGCTGTAGGCTGTGTTGGCCTCTGAGCCAGTACTTAAAGCTATTGCTGAAGGAGCTTTCTAGAGCGAGTGGGAGAGCAGCCGCCCCCAAGGAGTGTCCTTGCAAGGCTTAGATTTTAAAGTGATGACCATGCTCAGGACCTGCAGGCGGAGACAGAAGCATGTGCTGGGGTTGAGATCCGGGCGTTGCAGCCTTTCCGGAAGCTGGCGAGACGGGTGTGAGCTGCGGCTTCCCCAGGCCTCCAGGATGGCCTTCAAAGCACCAGGGCCATGCAGGGTCAGCAGCAACCCTATGGGGACAGGACCCAGAGCATTGGCTCTGTCACAACTTTGATGATAAACAACAGGGTGGAAATAGAAGGCGGTCCCTGTGTTCGTGCCCACGAGGTTTGTGCACACGACGCTGTTTCCACTGCCCCCTCTCATGCTATCTCTTGCCTTTTATTTCACTTCTAACGTTTGTTACAAGCCCACAGTTCCACGTTGTTATATTTGCTTTATATGGTCGAGTCTTTCACAAACTTGTAAAAGTTTTCTGTGTTTTCCTGTTCACACTTCCTACTGGCCTTGGCTGCCTCCTGCCAACTGCAGGCCCATCTGATACCCCCCTGCCCCTTCTGCCTGGAAAGCTCCAGGTAATGCGCCTTGGACTGCGGGCTCATTGGCAACAAATTCTCTCAGCTTTTTGGTTGCCTGGAAATCTGTTTTGCCTGTGTTCATACAAGGTGTTTTCTGTGGGAAGGGGATTCTCACTGGGCAGGTGGCTTGGGTTTGGCTTTCTTGGCTTACTTAGTGCTTCAGAAAAACTGTTCCTTCCACTGTTCCTGATGGCAAATGAATAGGCACTACTCACCTCTGCAGAAGAAGGTGCCCGTGGCCGTGGTTGTGCCAAGGTGCCTGGCCAGGTATTGGACCTGTGGGACATCACCAAGTCCTCAACCACCAGGCCACCAGGGAACTCCTGGAATGTGCCCCTTTTGTCTGGCTGCTTTTTATCTTTGTTTTGAAGTTTTTTACTCTGATGTGTAGGTTTCTTTCTTTTTAATTGAAATATAGATGATTTACAATATTGCATTAGTTTTTAATATATAGCAAAGTGATTCTATGTTAGATTCTTTTTTAGATTTTTTCCATTGTAGGCCATGGGAGTTCCCACCGTGGTGCAATGGGTTAAGAATCCAACTGCAAGAGTTCCCATTGTGGCTCAGCAGTATCAAACCTGACTATTATTCACAGGATGTGGGTTCTGTCCCTGGCCTCGCTCAGTAGATTAAGGATCCAGTGTTGCCGTGAGCTGTAGTATAGGTAGCAGATGCAGCTTGGATCTGGCATGGCTGTGGAGTAGGCCAGCAGCTGCAGCTCCGATTTGACCCCTAGCCTGGGACCTTCCTTGTGCCACAGGTGTGGCCATAAAAAGAAAAAGGATCCAACTGCAGTGGCTTGCCTTGCTATGGAAGTGCAGGTTCAATCCCTAGCCTGCTGCAGTGGATTAAAGGATCTACTGTCGAACGGCTGCAGCATAGGTCACCCCTATGGCTTGGATTTGATTGCCAGCCCAGAAACTTCCATATGCTGCAGGTGGAGCCATTAAAAAAAGAAAGAAACCGTTATAGGTCATTATATGATATTGAATATAGTTCCTTGTGTTGTTACATATTTTACGTATAGTACTGTGTATATGTTAATCCCACACTCCTCATTTATCCCTCCCCTCTCACTTTCCCCTTTGGATACCATAAGTTTTCTATGTCTGAATTTGTTTTGTAAATAAGTTCATTTGTGCTGTATTTTATTATGTTCACATATAAGCAACATCATATGATCTTTTCTTTGACTTAATTCACTTAATAGGATAATCTCTAGGTCCATCCATGTTTCTGCAAGTAGCATTATTTCGTCCTTTTTTATGGCTGAGTAATATTGTATTGTATATATATGTACGACATCTTCTTAATCCACTCTTCTGTTGGTGGACACTTAGGTTGCTTCCATGTCTTCGCTGTTGTAAGTAGTGCTGCATTGAACATTGGGGTGCATGTATTTTTTCCAATTATGGTTATCTAAGGATATATGCCAAGAAATGAGATTGCTGGATTATATGGCAGCTCTTTAGTTTTTTAAGAAACCTCCATACTGTTTTCCATAGTGGCTCCACTTTTTACATTCTCACCAACAGTGTAAGAGGGTTCCCTTTTTTCTACATCCTCTCCAGCATTTGTTATTTGTAGAGGGTTTTTTGTTTGGTTGGTTGGTTGGTTTGGTTGGTTGGGTTTTTTTGCTCTTTAGGGCCACACCCGCAGCATAGGGATGTTCAGGCTAGGGCTACAGCTGCCAGCCTACACCACAGCCACAGCAACATGGAATCTGAGCCATGTCTGCAACCTACACCACAGCTCATGGCAACGCCAGAAGATCTCTGACCCACCGAGCCAGGCCAAGGATCAAACCCACATCCTAATGGATACTAGTTGGATTTGTTTCCCCAAGCCATGAGGGCAACTCCTGTTATTTGTAGACTTTTTGGTGATGGCTGTTCTGACCAGTGTGAGGTGATGCAGCATTGTAGTTTTGACTTGCATTTCTCTAGTAATTAGTGACATTGAGCATCTTTTTATGTGCCTTTTGGCTGTCCGTGTGTCTTTGGAGAAATGTCTGTTTAGGTCTTCTGCTCTTTTTTTCTTTTTTGGCCACATATGTGGCGTGTGGATGTTCCCGAACCAGGGATCGATCCCCACGCCTCAGCAGCGACCGAGCTGCTGCAGTGATACCAGATCCTTAACCTGCTGCACCATAAGGGATCTTATGTCTACTTCTTGTTTGAGTTTGCTTTTTTATTGAGTTGTTTGAGCTGGTTTTCTTTGTTTGTATCCTGCTGGATGTTTGCTGAGCTCTTAGATTTGAGTTGATAAATTTCCTGCTATTATCAAATATTTGTCTTGCCCATTTCCCTCTCTTCTCCCCCAGGATTCCAGTTGCCTGTAGGTGGGACTCTGTGGTAAGATCCCACAGGTCTCTCCCACTGTGGTCTAGTTTTCCCTTTTCCTCTCTAGGCTTCAGTGTGGGTAATTTTGACCTGTCTTTGGATATTGTGTTGCGTCTGCCTATAAGCTACCCAAGTCCAGAATATTCTGTTCAGATGTTTTTTAGTTCCAGAATTTCCATTGTTTTCTCTTTGTAGAGTTTCCATTTCTCTGTTGAAATCCTCCATCTTTTCACATAAACCAGATGGATTTCCCCAGACAGCAGTCCTCGTCAGGCAGCTTGTGGAGGGGTCTCTTAATTCTCCAACTGGGAGTTGAGCTGGCTAGTTGGGCTGGTTTCCTCTTTTTATTTTTTTTTTTATTTATTTTTTTTTTGTCTTTTTTTGTCTTTGTTGTTGTTGTTGTTGTTGTTATTGTTGCTATTTCTTGGGCCGCTCCCGCGGCATATGGAGGTTCCCAGGCTAGGGGTCCAATTGGAGCTGTAGCCACCGGCCTACACCAGAGCCACAGCAACGCGGGATCCGAGCCGCGTCTGCAACCTACACCACAGCTCACGGCAACGCCAGATCGTTAACCCACTGAGCAAGGGCAGGGACCGAACCCACAACCTCATGGTTCCTAGTCGGATTCGTTAACCACTGCGCCACAACGGGAACTCCCTGGTTTCCTCTTTAATCAGCTTCGGTTTTAGTGCAGATAATCACAAAATTCATTTATGTCTTCACCCGCAAGCCCCACATTCTAACAGATTTCACACTGCTTCTCCAGCCTGGCTGGCTCACCACCCAGTGCGAGGCAGAGTCAGTCTCATGGGAGACAGTCTACCAACTCTCCCAGCTCTTCTAAGGCTATTCTGCCAGTCCACACAGCCACCAGCCCTCACCTGGCTCCCCTTCCCCAGAGAGTGCCCTGCCCACAGCAGCTCCCAGCCCCACAGCTGCTATTGGGGGCCGCTCACCATCCTCCTTCACCTGGAACGCACTTCCCTCAATGGAATTAGTTCCTGTAGATTTCTTGGTATCCATAGCTTCTTGATGTATTTTAAATTATATTTGGTTATTTTTTAAACATACAATGAGGGCTTATTTGCAGATATGAATATATGGTTATTCTAATTTAGGGTATGTGATGTGATGGTCTCATGTACATGTACATCATGAAATGATCAGACAAGGTAATTAACACACCCATCACTCACATGATTATGCATATGGTTTACTCTCTTGGCCAATTTCAAGTATAATATACAGTATTATCAACTACAATCACCACACTGTGCATTGGCTCCCTAGAACTTAGTCATCTTGGAATTGAAAGCTCATATCGTTTGATTTCATCTTTAGGCTCAAGTTTAGGCTCCACATATAAGTGAGATCCGATGATATTTATTTTTCTATCTTTGGCTTATTTCACTTAGCATTCATGTCCTCCAGGTTCATCCATGTTGCAAATGATAAGACTTCTTTCTTCTTCTTTTTTTTTTTTTTTTTTTTTTTTTGTCTTTATAAGGCTGCACCCACAGCATATGGAGGTTCCCAGGCTAGGGGTCAAATCAGAGCTGAAGCTGCTGGCCTACACCACAGCCACAGCAACTTAGGAACTGAGCCTCGTCTGTGACCTACACCAAAGCTCACGGCAACGCTGAATCCTTAACCCACTGAGCAAGGCCAGGGATTGAATCTGTGTCCTCATGGATACCAGTCGGGTTCGTTAACTGCTGGGCCATGACGGGAACTTCCCCCAGAACTTTTTTTTTTTTTTTTTTTTTTTGGTCTTTTTGCCATTTCTTGGGCCGCTCCTGTGGCATATGGAGGTTCCCAGGTTAGGGGTTGAATCAGAGCTGTAGCCACTGGCCTACCCCAGAGCCGCAGCAACGCAGGATCCAAGCCATGGCTGCAACCTACACCACAGCTCACGGCAATGCCGGATCCTTAACCCACTGAGCAAGGCCAGGAACTGAACCCACAACCTCATGGTTCCTAGTTGGATTCGCCAACCACTGAGCCACGATGGGAACTCCCAGAACTTATTTTTTAAGGCTGAGTAATAGTCTGTAAAATACACACACAGACACACACACACATACACCATATGAAAATAAGGAACTATTTTGAACTGAATGATACTGTGCTTATTATATACCAGAATACAAACACACCTATTTTTTTGGTCCATTCATCCATCAGGGGACACTTAGGTTGTTTCCATGTCACACTATTCACTGTAAATAGTGCTGCAGTGAACATGGGGGTACAGAAAATTCTTCAAGACAACTGATCTCATTTCCTTTGGCTATATACCCACAGGTGGGATTGCTGGATCATATGGTAGTTCTATTTAAAACTTTTTAAGGAACTTCCATGCTGTTTTGCACACTGGCTATACCTACATATGATTTCTGTAATGACTCTGTCCTTTTTCTTTTTCTTCGCCATACCCGTGGCATGCAGAAGTTCCAAGGCCAGGGATTGAACCCTCATCACAGCAGTGACAACACTGGACTCTTCACCTGCTGAGCTACCAGGGAAGTCTGAATGTGTTCTTTTTCTAGTTTTAACCAGCTAAAGCTATGGTCTGCCATCACAGTCTATATCCTAATCAGAAATTGAACCTCTTTTATTATCTCTTGAATGTCTATAGGATCTGTAGTGGTGTCCCCTTCTCATTTCTTTTTTTTTTTTTTCTTTCTTTCTTTCTTTTTTTTTTTTTTTTGGTCTTTTTGGTCTTTTTGCCTTTTTCTAGGGCCGCTCCTGTGGCACATGGAGGTTCCCAGGCTAGGGGTCTAATCGGAGCTGTAGTCGCCAGCCTATGCCAGAACTACAGCAACATGGGATCTGAGCCTTGTCTGCGAACTACACCACAGCTCAAGGCAACGCCAGGTCCTTAACCCACTGAGGAAGGCCAGGGATTGAACCCGCAACTTCATGGTTCCTAGTTGGATTCGTTAACCACTGTGCCATGACAGGAACTCCCCCTTCTCATTTCTGATAATTAGTCTTTTCTCTCTTTAAAAAAATTTTTAAAAACATCAAATAACCAACTAATGGTTTGTTTGTATTTCATTTGTTTTCTGCTTCATTTTTAGTCTCATTATTTTGTTATTTCTCTTGTTTGGGGTTGAACTTGCTGTTAATTCTCTATTGTCTTAAGATGAAATCTTAGACCATCTATTTTAAACCTTCTTTTCCAATCTGTGAATAAAGTATAAATATCCCCCTCAGTTCTGCTTTCACAGGATCCTCAAATTCTGTTAGAGTTACAGTATCATTCAGTTCAAAATAGCTCCTAATTTCCATATGGTTTCTATTTTAGCCTATGTTTATGTTAAAGTATTTAATTACCAAACCTTTGGGGATTTCTTATTAATTACTGTATGGTTGATTCCAGTTTGATTCCACTTTAGTCAGAGAACATGCTCTGCAGGAGATAAATTATTCTTGTTTAGACCCGAATTATGATACAGTGACCGATTGTGTCATTGTTTCCTGTGCACTGGACAAGAACTTGTGTTCTGCAATTGCAGGGAGTAGTGTTTTGCATATACTGACCAGGTCAAGTAATGTTATTCATGTTGTTGAAATCTTCATGATCTTTTCTGATTTCCTCTGTCATTTATAGAGAGGTGTGATGTCTCTCTTAGCCATGAATATAGATTTGCTGATTTTGCCTATAGTTTTGTTCTGTCATCTCTTTAAATCTTCTCTTTCTTTGTTGAACATTTATTGTAATTACTGAGCTATGCCTCCAGTGGTTTGTTTTTTTTTTTTTTTTTTTTTTTTTTTTGAGATCTTGGATCCTTCTTACTATCATTACTCTAAAGTCTTTCGGAGTTCCCATTGTGGTTCAGTGGCAACAAACCTGACTAGGATCCATGAGAACGTGGGTTCAATCCCTGGCCTCGCTCAGTGGGTTAAGGATCTGGTGTTGCTGTAGCTGTGGTGTAGGCCAGCAGCTGTAGCTCCAGTTCAACTCCTAGCCTGGGAACTTCCATATGCCGGGGATTTGACCCTAAAAAGCAAAAAATAAAAATAAAGTCTTTTTCATGTAGGTTGCTTATGTCCACTTCACCTAGCTGTTCTGGGGTTTTGTTTTGTTTCTTCATCTGGAGTGTGTTTCTCTGCTATTTCATTTTGTCTAGGTTTCTGTGCTTGTGGTCTCTTTTCTGTAGGCTGTAGGGTTGTAGCCTCTCTTGCTTCTGCTCTCTGCCCCCCTTGTGGCTGAGGTTGGTTCTGGGGCTTGCTACAGGCTTCCTGATGGGAGGGACTTGTGCCTGCCCACTGGTGGGTGGAGCTGAGTCTTGTCCTGGTGGGTGGGGCTGTGTCCCAGGCTGTGATTAGAGGTGGCCTGTTGGCTGATGGGTGGGGCTGTGTTCCTGCCCTGTTTGTGGTTTGGCCTGGGGGCTATGCCTGCAGCTGTGCCAGATTTTTCTAAAATGGCATCCTCCAGGGGAGCTCACATTCTCTGGGGCCTCTACCTCCAGTGTCCTGCCTCCACAGTGAAACGCAGCCAACCCCTCCCTCCCCAGGAGATCTTCCAAGAACCACAGGCAGGTCTGACCCAGATTCTTATGGAGTCTCTGCTTTGCCTTAGGTCCCAATGCACATGAAAGCCTGTGAGCACCCTCCCACAGTGGTGTCTGTTTTCCCCGGTCCTGTGGAGCTCCTGCACTCAAGTCCCACTGACATTCAAAGCCAAATGCTCGATGCTTCCTCCCAAAGCCAGATACCCAGGCTGGGGATCCTGATGTGGGTTTGGAACTCTCACTCCTGTGGGAGAGCCTCTGTGATAGGGTTATTTTCCAGTCTATGGGGTTGCCCACTCACCAGGTATGGGATTGCTTTTTTTGTCTTTTTAATGGTCACACCCACAGCATATGGAAGTTCCCAGACCAGGGATCGAATCTTAGCCACATGTGGAAGTGCCATATCTTTAACCCACTTTGCTGGGCTGGGGACTGAACCTGTGCTTCAGCAGCCATCCAAGCTGCGACAGTGGGAGTCTTAATCCATTGCGCCACAGATTGGAACTCCTAGGATTGCTTTTATCATGAAAGTGCCCTCCCTACCATCTCGTTGTGGTTTCTTCTTTGTCTTTAGGAATAGGACATCTTTTTTGTGGTCTATCTTGTTGATGGCTGTTCAGAAATAAGTTTTTTGTTTGTTTGTTTTTGCTTTTTAGGGCTGCACTGCGCATATGGAAGTTCCCAGGCTAGGGGTTGAATCAGAGCTCTACCAGCCTATACCGCAGCCACAGAAATGCCACATCTGCAGCTGACACCACAGCTCATGGCAATGCCAGATCCTTAACCCATTGAATGGGGTCAGGGATCCAACCCACATCCTAATGGGTACTAGTCAGGTTCATTTCCACCATGCCACAGCGGGAACTCCTCTAGTTTGTTGTGATTTTGGTGTTTCATGAAAGGAGGTGAACTCAAGTCCTGCTCCACCATCTTGTCTGGAATCCCTTCTTGTCAACTCTCTTTTTTTTTTTTTAGGGCCACACTCGCACATGATGCAATGATGCATTAGGGCATATAGAAGTTGCCAGGCTAGGGGTCCAATCAGAGCTACAGCTGCCGGTCTACACCACAGCCACAACAACACAAGATCTGAGCTGCATCCGTGACCTACACTACAGCTCATGGCAATGCCGGATCCTTAACCCACTGAGTGGGGCTAGGGATCGAACTCACATCCTCATGGATACTACTCGGGTTTGTTACTGCTGAGCCACAACGGGAACTCCTATAACTGACCCTCTTATTGAGAAATGTTTTAACTTTGAGTAACACTTACTGCCTTAAGGTTTACTTTGTCTGATGTTGATGGAAATACACCAACATTCTTTGGGTTATCATTTGTATTGTATAACTTTTCCATCTTTTATCTTCACTCTTTCTGTATATTTATATAATTAAAGTGAGACTTGTAAGTATCGAGTGGTTTAGTTTTGGTTTTGTATCCAGTCTCAACAGTCTTTTTTAAGTAGAGTGTGTATTGTGATTCTTAATACAGCTGAGCTTCTGTCTACCATCTTGCTGTCCATTTTCTTTCGACTCCATCTCTCCCTTGTCTTTAATTTCATTTTTGAAGGGCACAGAATTCTAGTTTGGTAGTTCTTTTTCTTGGCTGCTTTTAAGACTTTTTCCTTTGGTTTTCAGCAGTTTGACTACACGTTTTTTCCTCTTTTATTCTACTTTGGATCACTGAAATTTTATTTTTCTCTTTTTAGGGCCGCACCCACAGCATATGGAGGTTCCCAGGCTAGGGGTTGAATTGGAGCTGTAGCTGCGGGCCTACACCACAGCCACAGCAACGTCAGATCCAAGCCACATTAGTGGACCTACACCACAGCTCATGGCAACGCTGGATCCTTAACCCACTGAGCAAGGCTAGGGATCGAACCTGCATCCCCATGGATGCTAGTCAGATTCTTTTTTGCTGAGCCTCGACAGGAACTTCTGGATCATTGAAATTTTAAAATATGTGGGAGTTCCTGTCGTGGCGCAGTGGTTAACGAATCCTACTAGGAACCATGAGGTTGCGGGTTCAGTCCCTGCCCTTGCTCAGTGGGTTAACGATCCGGCGTTGCTGTGAGCTGTGGTGTAGGTTGCAAATGCAGCTCAGATCTGGCATTGCCGTGAGCTGTGGTGTAGGTTGCAGACGCGGCTTGGATCCCGCGTTGCTGTGGCTCTGGCGTAGACTGGTGACTACAGCTCCAATTCGACCCCTAGCCTGGGCACCTCCATATGCCGAGGGAGCGGCCCAAGAAATAGCAAAAAGACAAAAAAAAATGTGGATTGATATTCTTACTCAGTTTGAAGTTTTTTTTTTTTTTTTGTCTTTTCTAGGGCCACACCCACAGCATATGGAGGTTCCCAGGCTAGGGGGTCAAATCAGAGCTGTAGCTGCCGGCCTACACCACAGCCACAGCAACACTGGATCCCAGCTGTGTCTATGACCCACACCACAGCTCATGGCAATGCCAGATCTGTAACCCACTGATGGAGGTCAGGGATCAAACCCCAAAAATCTCATGGTTCCTAGTTGGATTCGTTAACTGCTGAGCCATGATGGGAACTCCCTTATTTTAAAGATTTTTAGCCACCATGTCTACATTCTCCCTCTTTGTCTCCTCTGGAATTCCAGGTTAGGCCCTCCTAAAGTTTGTTTTCTATGTATATGAGTCAGTTTCTGTTTTATAAATAGTTTCATTTGTATCGTTTTTTTTAGATTCCACATATCAGTGATATTATATGACATTTCTTCTCTGACTTACTTCACTTAGTATGATAATCCCCAGGTCCATCCATGTTGCTGCAAATGGAAATATTTCATTCCTTGTGGTGGGTGAGTAATATTCCTGTGTGTGTTTATCCATTTAACTTTTAGTAGATATTTAGTTTGCTTTCCTATCTTGGCTATTGTGAATAGTGCTGCTATGAACATGGGGGTACATTTATCTTTTCAAATTAGTTTACATCTTTTTTGGGTATATGCCCAGGAGTGGGACTGCTGGATCATATGGTAGTTCTATTTTTACTTTCCTGAGGAACCTCCATATGGTTTTCCATAGTGGCTGTACCAACTTATATTCCACCAACAGTGTAGGCGGGTTCTCTTTTCTCCACACCCTCTCCAGTATTTGTTATTTGTAGACTTATTAATGATGGGCATTCTGTCTGATATGAGGTGGTACCTCATTGTAGTTTTGATTTGCATTTCTCTAGTAACTAGCAATGTTGAGCATCTTTTCATGTGCCTGTTGACCATCTGTATGTCATTTTTGGAGAATTATCTGTTCAAGTCTTCTGCCCACTTCTTTTATTGGACTTGGACTTTTTTTTTTTATGTTGAACTGCATGTGTTGTTTGTGTAGGTTGGAAATTAATCTCTTGTTGGTCATATTGTTTGCAGATATATTCTGTCATCCTTAGATTGTCTTTTCATTTTGTTTGTGGTTTCCTTTGCTGAACTAAAGCTTTTAATTAGGTCTCATTTGTTTTTTGTTGTTGTTGGTTTTTTTATTGTCTTGTTGCCATTTCTTGGGCCACTCCCGCGGTATATGGAGGTTCCCAGGCTGGGGCCAAATCAGAGCTGTAGCCACCAGCCTACGCCAGAGCCAAAGCAACTCGGGGATCTGAGCCACATCTGCAACCTACACCACAGCTCACGGCAACGCCGGATTCTTAACCCACTGAGCGAGGCCAGGGATCAAACCCGCAACCTCATGGTTCCTAGTTGGATTCATTAACCACTGAGCCACGACGGGAACTCCTCATGTGTTTATTATTCTAGGATACAGATCCAAAAAAAATATTGCTGTGATTTATGTCAGAGGATGTTCTGCCTCTGTTTTCCTCCAGGAGTTTTATAGCATTGTCTTACATTTAGGTCTGTAATCCATTTTGAGTTTATTTTTGTATATGGTGTTAGGGAGTGTTCTAATTTCATTCTCTTACATGTAGCTGTCCAGTTTTCCCAGCACCACTTTGTTTGTTTGTTTGTTTGTTTTTAGGGCTGCGCCCTCGGCCCATGGAGGTTCCTAGGCTCACGGTTGAATTCAAACTGTAGCTGCTGGCCTACACCACAGCCCCAACACCACCAGATCTGAGTCATGTCTGCGACCTACACCACAGCTCATGGCAACGCTGGATCCTCAATCCACTGAGTGAGACCAGGGATTGAACCTGTATCCTCATGAATACTAGTCAGATTCCTTTCCGCTGAGCCACAATGGGAATGCCTATTCCTAGGTTTTTTACTCTTTCTCATGTGATGGTAATTGGGGCGGTCTCCTTGATATCTTTCTGACATTTTGTTCATGTGTAGAAATCCAACAGGTTTCTGTATGTTGTTTGTATCCTCAAACTTTACTGATGAGCTCTAGTAGTTTTCTGGTCCTGTTTTTAGGATTTTCTATGTACAGTATCACATCATCTGCAAATAGTAACAGTTTTACTTCTTTCCAGTTTGGATTCATTTTTATTTTCTTCTCTGACATAACTAGGACTTTCCAAAACTATGTTGAATACAAGTAGCAAGAATGGGAATCCTTGTCCTCTTCCTGACTTTAGAGGAAATGGCTTTCAGCTTTTCACTATTAAGTATGATGTCAGCTGTGGGTTTGGCATATATGGCCTTAATTCTGTTGAGGTATGCTGTAACTCCAATTTCTGAAATACGTCTGGGTCTGTGTCCATTTTCTGTTTTCTCTCTTGCTGTGTAATTTCTGAGCTGGTGAGGACATTGTCATGGCAGCTAGCAGTGGCTGCTGCTACTGTTGTCTGTCTCCAATGACAGATAGCTATGATTATCTTTGGCAGGGAGATAGTCACAGCAGCTCACCATGACCCTGCACAGCCACAGGTCCCAGGATGGAGCACAGATGTCTCCAGGGGCTGTTCTGCCAACTCCACCATCTTGTTGCCTCTTTCTGCCACATCTCTGCTCCTGCTCATGCCCACCCCGCAGTTACCCTGATGCCATCATCCTGTCCTGAGGAGGCAGCCCTAACTGCAGTGGCCGCCCTGCCCCCAGGACCGGCTGCTCTTCAGGCTACACTGAAAGGTAGTTCGTGCCCTACCCCACTCCTTGGGTCCTCCTGCAGTGTGGCTGGTCTCAGGAGGTGACGCGGACCCTGAGGGCCAGAGCTCAGGGCACAGAGAGGGTCTCACCAGCCAGCCCGTCCTGGGTCTGGATCATACCTTATCCAGTAAGATGCCTCATCCTCCCGCAGACTGCCTCTGGCTGCTACTTGTTCCCAAGTCCTCACTGTACAGGATCTAGTGTGAGTGTGAAAGCAGGAAGTCCCTGGAGCAGACCAGCAGGTCCTCTCTGGGTGCAGCCCCATGTCCAGGGGCACAGCCAACAAGACCCCTGCATAGCTTGTGCACCTGCAGAAAGTGCCAGGAGGATCCCACGGCTCCACCATGTGGCCAGCACCTGCTGATGGCTGTGCCCATACTGCCCACCCTCCCTGGGCTTCCCTGTTCCTGCTTAGCAGGGGCACAGCGGGGACCCAGTGGTCTCCTGCAGAGGTCAGAAGGACTGGGGAGGGTGGAGGGTCCCCACCCACCAGGAGCTCCATATGATCTGGATGCCCCGAAGGTGAGAAGTCCACACAGGGAGACAGGCCCTCTCCCGGGGCGGGGTGGGGGGAACAGCTGCAGGGTCCCATCCCTCCAACTCCAACAGGAAGCAGCACATGGATCAGGGATGGTATGTTTCTTTCCTTTATTTAAAAAAAAAAATTGGGAGAGCGGTGTGACAACACACCTTCCATGGCTTCGGGGAGGACACAGGCTCCAGATGGGAACATGGGTGGGAGGGGCAGTACCTGCGGGTGGGGGAAGGGCTGCACCCTCCAGCACCTCTGAGCAGAGCGCCCACCTGGGGCCGGAGGTGGGCCAGCCAGGACGCAGCCACCAAGACTGGCCCGCAGCATTGCCCCTCCCAGGTGGACAGGGCTGCTTCCCGTGTCCATGGCTGTAGGGCTGGGAGGGGCGTCCAGAGGGGCTGGACAGGGAAGGTCCTTCACAGGGGCCCGCTGGCTGGGCCTGGGCCTGGCAGGAAGCTGGCCTGCAGGACCTCAGAAGGGCTCAGGCCCGTGTCCCAGGGAGGGTCAGGGTGGCCTGAATGTCCCCGGTGAACAGACCAGAAGGAACACAAGATCCCACCCACGTACTAGGGCCCCGCACGTGGTCTCCTACCAGAGAAATGGGGATCCGAGATGCATTGCCATGTGCAGCTGAAACAAACATGAGGCGACACCCTACACCAATCCTATGGTCAGGCAGCCAGTCTGGCAACCCTGAGCTGCAGGGGCAGCGGGTAGACCCTCGGCTCAGGGTGGGGTCAGGCCAGCCCTGCCCCTCGAGTCCTGAGGGATTGTCTCCCACCACCCGCCTGCCCACCCCGCCACCTCCGGGCTTGTCAGAACAGGCAGCCAGCTCGCCGGTGCCCAGAAACATGGCAGGGAGCACACGGCACGTGGGGTGCCGGGCACAGCGGGGTTGGACGGCCTACTTGTGCTGGGTGGTCAGGGGCCTGGCACCCCCCCTTGGACGTGCTGGGCCAGGCAGCCTAGGTGTAGAAGATGACCTCGGGGATCTGACCATCCTCCACAGACGTGCCGTTGTTGTTCCCAGCCGCATAGCAGAAGGTGAAGCACGTCTTGGCCCCCGTTGTGGGCGACTCATGGGTTACCTTGCGTAGGCCCTTGGTGCCGTAGTGGGAGTCAGGGCCCTGTGGGGGTGGGGCCCAGTGGGTCAGGGAGGATGCGCTGCATGTGACAGAGTGAAGCCCCCCCTCAACCACTAGAGGGTACAATGGACAGTCAGGGTCCTGGGTAGGGGTCAGAAATCAGAGTCTGGGTTGGGGCTAGAGAAGAAGGTTAGGGTTTGGGCTCTGGTTGGGGATCAGGGTCAGGTTTGGGGCTGGGGTCCTGGGATCGGAGCCAAGAGCCAGGGTCCTGGGTGGGGGGCGGGGTCAGGCACACCTTGAGCGTGGCACATGCTGTGTAGTTGACGTTGGGCAGAACCTCCACCGGCTCCTTAAACATGACCCGGAAGGTGCTGGCAGAGCCATCACAGCTGAAGCCTGTGTCGTTCTGGCCCAGAACTGTGTTGCTGTCAGTGTGGATGATCTGAGGGCAGAAGCCAGGTACTGCTCATCAGGGTGGTCCTGCCCAGGTGCCCACCTGCATGACCCCACGGAGTCACAACCGAGGGCAGAGCCACACCCCCAGGCCCCGCAGATGGAGGGTCCAGCCTGTGACCAAGGAGGCTGGGGGCAGGGGGAGGGACCGCCCTGGGTCTCGGGGTCTCCAGAACATTAGTCTCACCTTGTGGGAATAAACAGGAGCAGAGCCTTGACTGGGAGGGAGGGAGCGGAGGGGAGGGCGGGATCTGCAGGAGAAGAGGAGGGGCGGGTACCTGGATGTTGACTTGGTAATCCGTGGGCCCGTGGATGGAGCCATAAAGTCCAAAGCCAACCACGAAGATGCGCTTGTTGACGGAGAACCTGACTCGGCCAGAGGAGGGAGCTGCTGAGCTACCTGACCTGTCCTCAGACGCAGTCCCTGCCCCCACCCCCGGGATGCCCGCCCAGGTCCCCAGCCTTGGCACCGCACCCCCAGGACTCCATTCCCCTCCTACACTGTCCCAGCCCCACCCCTACATCCCTGCCCCTGCGCACCTGATGCGGTCGCTCGTGCCACTATAGCCCCAGCGGCTCTCCACCTGCTGGAAGCGGTTGATGCTGCACTCCTTCCCGCGGAGGCAGCAGCGTGGCCGATCAATGAAGTCCACGCGGGGCTTGGGGTTGACGGTGAAGTGCAGGAAGAGGCTGACCACCTCGCGGTCCACGAGGATGCCCGACTGCGCGGGCCCTGTGGACACAGAGGGTGGGTTGGGAAGGTTGGGGCAAGCCCCGAGTGTGTAGAAGACACCGGGAAGCAGGGGATCCAGCACCTTGACGACTCAGCATCTTTCAGACCTGACACGAGATCTGCAAAACGTCATGGGTCCAAGCAGCCCTGGTGGGGCGGATGACCCTTCTGCCCTTGTTTGGGCAGGGGTCCAGCGCAGACATGGGGCCAATGCTAATCCGCCAGCTAATTGGGCAAAATCCCCCTTACCACCCCAGGTCTCCCAGCCTCCACCAGGACCTCCCCAGGTGACCACTGCTGGCCCACCCAGCAATTGCCGCCCATCCCTGGCACCTACAGGGACAGGGAGATGCCAGCCCCCAAGACAGGCCCCAAGCCAGTAGCCTAGATGTACCAATGAGACCTTGACAAGGAGGCCACAGGCCAGGGAGGGCAGGCGGTTCTGGGGCCGCTCAGGACTAGAGCCTTACATGCAGCCCAGTCAGCCACCTGGTCGGTCACCTGTACCAGGACAGGGCACTGAACACAGGCCTCAGCGGCACCATCCTCACTTTACCAGAATCACTTACTCCACCAGCTTTGAGTTCATTTCCGCCGCCCGATGGCTACAGCTGGGCCCATGGCCCCACAGCCCCACATGCACACAGATCTTAGCAACAGGGAAAAGAGATTTCCACAGATCACATGAGCAATTAAGATGCAAAACTGAATAGACTTTAACCATCTTTTTTTTAATCTCTGCAGAGAAAATGCAGAAAGAAAAACACATCAGTCCTCAGTCATGACGCACTTAGCCGGCGGGGTCTTTGGGGGAGTTTTCCCCAAATTTCTACTTTCCTGGATTTTCAAGTGGAACAGAATAAGCAGAAAGAGCATTCTCTGCAACAAATGACAGAGCTGAAGCCCCATGGGTACCACCCCAGAGTGACAGGGCAGGGACCCAGCTCACATTCACTAGATACACATTCCAGGTGCTTGCAGGCTGGGGGGGATGGCACTTCCAGATGACCTGAGACCCTGGGGGCTTTGGTGGCCAGGTGGGCTGGGGACCGTGAGGAGAGCAGTTTGGGGGTGCACGCACCCAGTCAAGTCTGTTTCAAATCAAAGAGGGTTAATCTGTACAGTGAGTACCCCCAACTGGTGTATGGGAGACACACTCAAATATTCATTGGTTTGCTGTTGCTTGCTAAAGCTGGCAACCCTCAGCATTCCAGGCCAGTATGGCCTGCGGTCGGCACCATCCAGAAGATTGATGCCAAGAAGAGGCCCAGCCAAGGGGAGGGATGCCAGGTTGGCCAACATTGCCACACAGCTCTCCCACGGAGAGGGAGACAGTCAGGGATACCCCCACCTGGGCCTGAACACCAGCCCCTGTAGCAGTGGCCCCCACAGCCCCCTGTAGCCCCAGACACTTCCCACCCCTTCACAGGGCTCAGCAAATATGTGGGTGCCAGAGCCCAGCCCCCGGGTTGTAAGCCAAGATGGGGACCCTCAGGGCCTGGTGCACTCAAGCACACGCGGTGGACACTGAGACATGGAGGGTCGGAATCTGTGGGCGCTCCCAGCTTCACAGTATCGAACCCGGTCCAGGCTTACAAGAACACAGCAAGTGTGTCATCAGCACAGAGAAGCTGTCATGGGGTTCTTGGGTGGACATGGCCAGCGCCAGACCCACTGGGGCAAGGCCAAGGGACACAGACTGAGTCACACGCATGGTCCCTGGGGATCAGGCTCCTCCTGAGCGTTCCCTCGGCCCTCTTGACTGTTACCTGCAGCAAACTCCTCGATGGTCATCAGCGGGAAGCGGATGAGGGCCAGCGCCTTGCCCAGAACCTTCCGCTTGTTCTCAGGCGTCACCTGCAGCTGCTGCCGCTGACACTCAGCCTCGGACCAGCGGACCACGGCATTGAACAGACGCACCTCCCGGATGCCCAGGGTGTCCCGCTCCAGCACGGCCACCAGCGTGTCTGCAGGGAAGGGCTGTCAGCGGGAGGTGGTGGGGTCTCTACTGGACAAGTGTGTCCCCCAAGCCTGCCCCAGCCCCGCGGCCTCACCTAGGTCAATGTCAGTAAAGCCCTCCGCCGTGATGGCGTCAGCCGTGTTCTTGTCAATGTTCTCCAGGCACAGGCTGGCGAGCTGCGGCTCATCGAAGAGCCTCGCCTGGTTGGGGGAGAGCATGTCAACAGCCAGCCCAGACCCGTCCTGGCTCCAGAGTGGTCACGATTTCAAGTTCCAGGAACCAAGGTTTCCCCAGGGTATCTGCCGAGGGTCCAGGGGGATTTTCTTCCTTGAGGTTCAGAGAGTCAGTGACCACTGCCTGGGGCCTGCACCTCTAAAGCTGGGGCACCTGGCAGTTTAGGCCCAGTCCCCAAGTAGGGGCCTTGAGTGGGGCAGGAGCCCTAGGAGAGGGCTGAGAATGAGTACAGGACAGGGCAGTGCTGTGCCTCTGACCACATGGGGGCCAGGGAGTGAGAAGATTCTGGTGCCTTCTGCCCAGGAAGCTGTTAGACAGCTTGACTCCCACACCCTTCTGCCTAGGGCCTGGCTGGGGGCTGGGACCCCCAGGGGGCTGCCACTCTCAACAAATGGCCGGTAGTGGCCCCCACACAGCTGTCCAGGCTCTGGCCCCTGAGAGTGGCTCAGCAGTCTGGGCCAAGGCCCAGATGTCACCTCTGCGAGGGGTCTGTGGTACCATGATGACACCTGGTTGCCGCCCTGTCCCTGCCACCTCCTAGTCCCCAAAGTGGTACCAGCCCCACTGCAGCCAGCAGGACCAAATAGCCCCAAAGGGGGCCCTCTAACGAACACCTTTCTCCTCACACCTGATTCCTGCACAAGGGCACCAAAGTGCAAGTAGTAAACTTGGCTGACTGAATGGCATGGGCTATTCTGCCAACAAGCTGCCCTACATGAAAGGTGACCTGGGAAACCCCTAGAACTCACTGAGGTGCCTCCAGGGGCCAGGCCAGGGGACGAGGTGAGGGAGACTCTCACCTTGGCGCAAGACTTAAGGGGCACCTAAAACTCAGCAATCCCCCCACTGGTCCTCCCCTGCCCCTCCCTGTGCCCTCAGCCCACCCTAGCCGCACATCCTCCCCAGTCCTGGCGCCCGCCCCAGCCCAGCACCTGTGTGAGCAGCATGAACGCATTGTCAGCCCTCAGATTCTTCTTCAGGAACTCCACGCAGTGGGCCTCGAGTGCCGGCACCGCGTACTTCTTGGCGGTGTACAGAGTGGTCATGACCGTCTCGGGCCCGATCTGCACCTCATCCGAGTACAGAAACCTGGGGGTGGACACAAGCGTGAGCACAGCCCCCCAGCCCCCACCCCCTGAGGAACCATCCAGCATCCGTGGCCCTCTGACCTGTGGATCTGACCCGGCAAAGGCCATTACCCGAGAAAAGGAGCAGAGCTAAACCGCCCACCTGCCAACAGCAGGAAACATGTCTACACAGCAGGCGGGGATCTGTCCGGCTCCTCTGTGAGCAGCAGGGTATTTGCCCCAGGACAGGGAGAGGCTTTGCTTGACCCAGCTGTGAGGTGCAGACACTGGTGGACGCGGTGACCACCCGCCTTTGCCCAACTCTGCATGGTGTCTTTAGTTGGGTCGATTACAAAGTCACCGGGAAAATGGTGCAGACATGGAGAAATCAAGACTCCTGGTGCCCCTCAGGTGGGAGCACCTCGGAGGCAGCCCTGGGTGCCAGGTCACTCCTCCATGTGCCCAGAAGTGATTGCCTGGGTGCACAGCAGCAGGAACCACTCGAACAGCTTGAGTGTCCGTGCACGGGCACCATGGACACATGGACATGCAGGGCGGGACAGAGGAGCCCAACCAGGAGGAGCCCAAAGGGTGAACTCCTGGAAGGTGCCCGCTCTTCTGGGACTCAGCCCCTTGAGAATGCACAGGAAAACCACACAACAGTGGCTAGTGTCCCTCAGGGTCAGGGACAAAGAATGACCACCAGTGTCAGCAGTGCTGAGGGGGAACCCTGGAAAGGGACAGGCCAGGGCACGTGCAAAGAGACAGTGTCCACTCTCTCAGGAGCAGCCGTGGTTATCAAAACCCCAGAGATAGAGAGAGATGGAGAGAGAGGACAGGGAGAGACACGGAGATGGAGATGAGATGGGCTAACAGCCTTCAACTCCAGGTCCTACCAAGCTTAGGCTAAGGCAGAGCTTGGCTAACTGCAACCAGTCATTTGGTTTTGGTTTTGATTTTTTTTTTGGGGGGGGGGTCTTTTTAGGGCCTTACCCACAGCATATGGAGGCTAGGGGTCAAATTGGAGCTGTAGCTGCCAGCCTACACCACAGCCTCTGCGACCTACACCGCAGCTCACAGCAACGCCAGATCCTCAACCCACTGAGTGAGGCCAGGGATCAAACCTGTGTCCTCATGGATACCAGTCAGATTCGCAGATTCGTTTCTGCTGAGCCATGGTCGGAACTCTTTTTTTTTTTTTTTTTAAGCAGATGTGACTTTTACATTTCTATACTGTTTTAAAATTATGGTAAAATGGGAGTTCCTGTTGTGGCGCAGTGGTTAAGAGAACCCGACTAGGAACCATGAGGTTGCAGGTTCGATCCCTGCCCTTGCTCAGTGGGTTAAGGATACAGCATTGCCGTGAGCTGTGGTGTAGGTCGCAGACATGGCTCGGATCTGGCGTTGCTATGCCTCTGGTGTAGGCCAGTGGCTACAGCTCCAATTGGACCCCTAGCCTGGGAACCTCCATATGCCGCAGGTGTGGCCCTAGAAAAGACCAAAAAATAAATAAATAAATAATTACGGTAACACATAACATAAAATTTTCTGGGAGTTCCCATTGTGGCTCAGTGGTAACAAACCCAACTAGTATCCATGAGATGTGGGTTCCATCTCTGGCCCCTCTCAGTGGGTTAAGGATCTGGCATTGCCATGAGCTGTGGTAGAGGTTGTAAACACAGCTCGGATCCTGTGTTGCTGTGACTGTGGCTGTGGCATAGGCTGGTGGCTACAATTCAACCCCAGCCTGGGAACTTCCATAGGCTGCTTGTGCGGCCGTATAAAGCAAATAAATAAATAAATAAATATTTTAAATTTGCTTTTTTTTTTTTGGTGTGTGTGTGCCCACACTCATGGCATGAGGAAGTTCCCAGGGCCAGGGATCAAAAACCCATGCCACAGTTGCAACCTGTGCCACAGCTGCAGCAACATCCCATCCTTAACCCACTGTGCCATGTGGGAACCTCCCCATTTTAACCATTTTATTAAAGTGCTCAGCATTAAGTACATTCACACTATTTTGCAACCACCAGTCTCCAGAACTTTTTCATCTTCCCCATGAAACACTGACTCCCCCTCCCCTCCCCCAGCCCCAGGGCCCCCCATCTACTTCCTGTTTCTGTGGATCTGACTCTTCAGGGAACTCACACGCATGGAATCAGATAGTAACTTTCGCGCCTGGCTTATCTCACTGAGCATCACGTCCCCAAGGTTCATCCATGTTAAAGCAGGTGTCAGAATCTCTTCCCTTTTTTTTGTCTTTTTTTGCTTTTTCTAGGGCTGCTAGCAGCAGCATAGGGATGTTCCAGGTCAGGGATCAAATCCAAGCCACAGCTGTGACAATGCTGGATCCTTAACTCACTGTGACACAGTGGAAAGTTCTGGATGTTTTTTCCGTTTTTTTTTGTTTTGTTTTGTTTTGTTTTTGGCCTAACCTGCAGCATACAGAAGTTCCCTGGGGCCAGGAACTAAACTCTAGGCCACAGCAGTGACCTGAGCCACAGCAGTGACAGTGTTGGATCCTTAACCCACTGAGCCATCTGGGAACTCCTGGTTTGTTTGGGAGTTTTTTTGTGGGTTGGTTTTTGTTTTTGTTTTTGTTTTTGTTTTTTTTTTTGATCTTTTAAGGGCCACACCCATTGCGCATGGAAGTTCCCAGGCTAGGGGTCCAATCGGAGCTACACTGCCAGCCAACACTACAGCCACAGCAACATAGGATCTGAGCCACATCTGTGACCTATACCACATTTCACAGCAATGCTGGATTCTTAACCCACTGAGTGAGGCTAGGGATCAAACCCACGTCCTCAAGGATGCTAGTCAGATTAATTTCCACTGAGCTGCAAAGGGAGCTCCCTGGTTTATTTGTTTTTAATAATAGCTATCCTTGTGGGAGTGAAGTAACCCCTTGCTATGGTTCTGCCACCTGTTTCGTAAATAAAGTTTACTTGGCACACAGCTCTGCCCAAGTGTACCAATCATTTGAGGCTGCTTTGGTTGCCTTTGCAGTGATAGCAAGGAGCAGTGGAGACAGAGCCCCTGCCATCCCCAGGCAGTCTGTGGCCTCTGGTCTGAGAAAACTGTCTGGTAAGACAGAGGAGCGAGATTACTCCAGGAAGTGCTGTGTGTGATTAGCTCCCAGGAGTCAACAACATTAGGTGGAGTTGATGGGAACCAACCTACACCTGATGGTGAACTCTGGACACCAGAGGAGCGAAGGAGGTGATGACACCGGGGGCGGGGGTGGGGGGGCTTCGAGCACATGGTATAAACAGGAAAGGACAGGAATGAAGGCAGCCAGCCAAGGCCCCCCATGGTGGTCTTGGAAAGCAGAGACAGGCTCTCTCCATTGCCCTTCGCTTTCTTCCCTTTCTCTCTGTGAACCAATGCCATTTTGATCATCAGAAGGGAAAAAAATAAACTCTACCTTTGAAAAGTTGTTTCAAGTTACCCAGACCATTTCCAGCCAGCATTTCTGGAAAGAGGAGGACCAGCCTCCACCATGTCTCGCAACCTGTATGCAGAAGCCTCACCCCAGGCATTCCCTATCTTTGCTTTAAAGTCCTTGAGAAAACATTTGAAAACTCAAAGAAAATATAGGTGGAATTTTTAATTCTTATATTAGGCTATTCAAAAACTCTGTTGGGGAGTTCCCACCATGGCTCAGAGGTAATGAATCTGACTAGCATCCAGGAGGAAGCAGGTTCAATCCCTGGCCTTGTTCAGTGGGTTAAGGATCCAAGGTTGCTATGGCTGTGGTGTAGTCCAGCAGCTGTAGCTCCAATTTGATCCCTAGCCTGGGAACTTCCATATGCCACAGGTGAGGCCCTAAAAAGACACACACAAAAAAACAAAACACCAGAAAACCTCTGTTGGAATTCCCTGGTGGCTCAGTGGATGAAGGATCCGGTGTTGTCACTGCCGTGGCATGGTTCAGTCCCCAGCCTGGGAACTTCTGCATGCTGCAGCATGGACAAAAAAAATCTAATGAGGGATTCAAAAATGCTACAGCATAGATGGACCTGGAGACAATGATGCTGAGAGAAGCAGACACAGAAGGACACACAGTGTGTGATGCCATGGATGGGAAATGTCCAGAACAGGCACATCCATATAGACAGAGGGTGGGTTCCTGATTGTCAGGGGCTGGGAGCCTGGGGTGATGGAATGTTTTGGAATTACAGGTGATGGCTGCATAACTCTGAATGTACTAAAAGGGTAATTTTTATGGTACATGAACTACATCTTGATACGAAAAATAGAAAAATGAAAATGTGGGAGTTCCCGACATGTTACAGTGGAAGCGAATCCGACTAGGAACCATGAGGTTGTGGGTTCGATCCCTGGCCTTGCTCAGTGGATTAAGGATCCGGCGTTGCCATGGGCTGTGGTGTAGGCTGGTTGCAACAGCTCCAATTAGACCCCTAGCCTGGGACCCTCCATATGCCATGGGTGTGGCCCTAAAAGGACAAAAGACAAAAAAAAAAAAAAGAAAAGAAAAGAAAAAAGAAAATGTGGTAGGGGCCACCAGAGCCCACCCCTCATGGGGGAAACTTCCAGGGAGCTGTCACCAGGGGGTCTATGTTTTTTAAACATCAGGTGTGTTTCCCACCCCCACCCCCGCCCCCCACGGTAGGAAGGAGCTGGAAAGTCTTACTTGAGCAGCGCTAGGAAGGCAGCCGGCTCCACGTCGGGCAATTCGATCTCAGTGGACGTGGTGGCCATTCCTCCATTGAACATGGCATCAAAGACAGCACTGCCCACGGCCAGCACAAACCTGCCATATCAGAGAAGACCCAGTTACCTTCTGAATTGGCCCCCCTGGCTCCTGAGTGTATGGTGACGGTCCCTGCAGCAGGGACTCCCCTGCCAACACCTGCAGCAGCATCACCTGCCCAGAGCATCACTGTGGCTCATCCAGGAGGCTGGCACTGAGGAGCAGGCAGTTCAGAGGGTTCAACAGAACAGAGGCCAGAGAGGTGAAGCCATTTCCCCAGTGGTTAAATGGCTTAGGGCCCTCTGGCTGCTCCCCCAACCTCACTCACTCACTCATTCATTCCCTCCCTCCCTTCCTCTGCACATACCATTTCAGTGCCCAGACTGTGGGCACTGGGACCCTGGCCTTGTTGCAGGGAGGCAGCCAGGGGTCCAGGGCAGACAGCCCGACTGGGGGAGGAGGGGGGGAGAACACAAGCCACGAGGAAGCCAAGGTCAGGGGAGGCCTGGCAGGGACACTCAAACCAACTGAGGCCAAGGGAGCATTAGTGAGTGGCCATGGCAGGCCTGTAACTGCTGCCCCTGTGTTGTGAAGCCATGGCCCTCAGGGCCCACCCCATGACCGCTTCCCCCCAGGGAGGCAGAGACAGCCTGGGAGCCCAGCTCAAAGCCTGTCCCCTGCAGAGCTCCCATCCTCTGGGTCTGCAAGGCCCCCTGTGCTACATCCTCTCCCAGGGTCCCCATTGTGATGCATGTAGGGCTGCAAACAGCCACTCCTACTCAGAAACCTCCAGAATCAGCAGACACAGCCCATGTCCCAGCCTCTGCCCTGTGCCTGGGGCGACCTTCCCATAGAACCCAGTGAACCCCAGGCTGGGCAGCCCCTGATTTTCCACAAGGGGGGACTCCAGCTGCCCCGTACTCCTCCATCATGGGTGTATGCCCACCACCATGCCAGGCCCTCATCTGGCCCCCAATCCGGCCAAGGGCTCGACAGCACCAAGGCCCAGACCAGAAATGAGGCCCAGGTGTGCAACCGAGTGTAGTGGGTGAACAGTGACCACCAAAGTCACATCCACCCAAAACAGAATGGGACCCCATTTGGAAATTGGGTCTTTGCAGATGTCATTAGTTAAGACAAGACCACCCTAAGGAGTTCCCTGGAGGCTCAGAGGGTTAAGGACCTGGCATTGTCACTACTGTGGCTCAGGTCACTGCTGTGGTGCAGTTCAATCCCTGGCCTGGGAAATTTCCCATGCAGCAAAAAAAAAAAAAAAAAAAGATGAGACCACACTAACCCAGGCTGGGCCCTTATGAGAAGAGGGAAATTTGGCCACAGACATATGATGACAGAGGCAGAGACAGGAAGGAAGAGGCCAGAACCCCCAGGAGGCAGGAAGGACGCTCCCCTGGAGCCTCTGAAGGGAACGCAGCCCCACCCCCTACCCCTGGATCCTGGACCTGCGGATTGGATTCCAGGATTGAAAGAGGGAAACTGCAGGTCTGCTCTGCTCGTCAGGCACCCTAGGATGCTCCTGCATGGCAGCTGCCAGCCCCACAGCAGCCTCAGGCCACTTGCCCGGTCATCCTGCAGCTTGGCTCCAGGTCCTCTGCACTGCACTCCCACATGATCCATAAATAAAGTGCCTTCCCATCCTCCTTCCTTTCTAGACTTAACAAAGCATCTTGATCTCCTGTGGGGAAACCTTTCCCACTGAGTCACTGGAAAGAAGAGGCAGCCCACCAAGGCCTGGTGTGTTAGCGCAGAGCCCTGGAGGCCCTGTGGTCAAGAGCCTCACGCACCCTCAGCGCAGTCAGCAGACACGATGGCCAATGCCAGGCCTGGCAAGGCCAACAGCTCAAGAGGGTCTGATTATCTCCAAGGCTCCTCCACACACGGCCTGCCTGTTTGCCTGCTTCCTCGGGGCCTCCTTGTCCGTGCAGGCTTCTGCCCATCCTCAAACGGTGACAATAAACATGGCAAATCAAACCCACAATAAGACACTCCCTCACCCCCAGGACCACCAGCCTAAAAACTACAGACAATGACAAGAGTTGCCAACGATGTGGAGAAATCAGAGCTTGGTGCAGGGCGGGTAGGAAGGCAAGGTGTGCAGTGGCCATGCTCAACAGGCCAGTGGTCCCCCAGAGGGTTCAACATGCAGTTGTCCTCTGACCCAGCAGTGCCCCCCGGGGTAGGTGCCCAGAGAGATGAGCACACATCCAAATGGAACCTGTGCTCGAGTGTTCACAGCAGCACGACTCAGAACAAACCAGTATCCCTCGACAGATGATGGATGAATAAAATGTGGTCCCTCCATACAAGGAAGATTAGGTTAAAAGGAGATTCTGACACCTGCTCCAGTGGGGATGAAACTGAGGACAGGATGCTCAGTGAGAGAAGCCAGTGATTCCACTCCTAGAGGAGTCAGATCCACAGAAACAGGCAGTAGATGGTGGCGCAGGGCCTGGGCGAGGGGAGAGGGAGTCAGTGTTTCAGGGGGACAGAGTTTCAGTTTGGAAAGAAAAGGGCAAGTTCTGGAGACGATGGTGGGGATGGTCGTGTGACAAGGTGCATGTGCCTAATGCCACTGGGCTGGTGAACCTAAAAATGGTTAGGACGGTAAATTTTATGGTATGCGTATTTTACCATAATTTTTAAAATTTTTGCTTTTTTTGTCTTTTTAGGGCTGCAGGTGCAGCATATGGAAGTTCCCAGGCTAGGGGTTGAATCGGAGCTGTAGCTGCCAGCCTACACCACAGCCACAGCCACACCGGATCTTTAACCCACTGAGTGAGGCCAGGGATGGAACCCACATCCTCATCGATACTAGTTGGATTCATCTCCACTGTACCCCAATGGGAACTCCATCAACATTATTTTTAAAAGCAGTTTCCATGTGGCACAGCAGGTTAAAGACCTAGTGCTGTCACTGCAGTGGCTCGGGTCGCTCCTATGTCATGGGTTTGATCCTTGGCCCAGGAACTTCCACATGCCATGGGTGCAGCCCAAAATAATAGTAACAAAATAAACAAATACATTTCCCGCTAAAAGGAACTAGAGATCCTTGGAGAAACGGCTGATTCCAGAGCTGGGGCAGGAGAAAGACACGAAGAGCTTGGAGTGTCTTATGGGGCCAGAATGTAAAGAAATGCTCCCAACATGACGGGGAGCTGTTGAAGGGACATGAGAACCAATTGTAAGGGATTTCTCTGGCCAAATCTGGGATGATGCGAGCAAGAATAATAAAGTCTATACAGGGCAATGACCCACAAAGTAAAATAAATATCCATGAGCCCATGACAAAATAAATACAATACTGAAGGAACGGATGAATAAAGGGAATGGAGGGCTCTTCCTTTCAGAATTCCAGTTAACAAATGCAGGAGTTACGGAAATAGGAAATCACCATGTGGCAGACGCCAGAGTAAATAACTGTTTCCAGTAAGAGCCGTCATCCCTGGATCTGTACCAGCAGGGAAAAGTAGGAGTAGAAACGGGATGTCTGTCCAGTCCCAAGCATCACCAGGAAGGGTGGTTTACAAGGGCATGGCAGTGACATTCCAGTGGCGAAACCTACCCCATGGCCAAGGCTCACGTCACATCGCCAGAGATGGGTCCGATGGACGTCGTGGGCTCCTGATATGCTGCATAGAGGACACACACCAACATTTTACATCCAGACACACAAAGGGGATGGAAGCAGAAAGATGGGGGAGCTCCCTGGTGGCTCAGTGGATTAAGGATACGGCGTTGTCACTGCCGTGGCTCTGGTTACAGCTGTGGTGCTGCATGGCCAAGAAAAACAAAGCAGAAAGACGAGGAAAGACATATCCTGCCGAAGGAACTGCCAGAGAGCTGGAGTGACTGCACTGACAGCAGATGAAACAGACCGAAGATGAGGAATGTGGTGGACGGACAGAGGGGCAGTGCGTGGGAGCAGATGACAATGTTCACAACCAAGTCCCAAGCCACACGAAGCAGAAACTGAGTGTTAAAGGGAGAAAGAGACGATTCAACCATCTTGGTGGAGTTGCCACCTCGTCCTCTGCCACTGACAGAACCCGCAAGGATACAGGAGCCACACCGTCAGCCGACCTTTACAGAACCCTGCGCCCAATGAGGGCAGAATGCGAGTTCTTCAGCACAATGGAACATTCTCCAGGACAGACCAGGTGCCAGGCCAAACAAATATCCACAGAGGCACTGCCAGCCATCAAAGCATGTGCTCTAGACAGAGGAATTAAATGCTACTTCAACAACACAAAGCCCTCTGAGAAAGCCCCAAGCACTGGAACATGAAACAACACGTCTCAGAAACCCATGGGTCAGAGAAGGAACACAGGGGAGTTAGAAAAGATGGGTTTTTGTTTTCTTTTTTGATTTTTAGGGCCACACCCTTGGCATATGAAGGTTCCCAGGCTAGGGGTTGAATCGGAGCTGCAGCTGCCAGCCTGCTCCACAGCCACAGCAACACCAGATCTGAGCCGTGTCTTCAACCTACACCACAGCTCCCGGCAACGCTGGATCCCTGGCCCACTGAGCGAGTCCAGGGATTGAACCCACATCCTCATGGATACTAGTCGGATTCGTTTTGCTGCACCACAAGGGAACTCCTAGAAAAGATCTTAATTGGAACAAAAATGCAAAGACTTCCCATCGCAGTATGAGGAACACCACTAGCAGAGCAATTAGAGGTAATCAGTATATACACATTACATGAAGAGCTAAAATCAGCAAGGTAAACCGCAGTCTCCAGGATCTAGAAAATCTAGAAATTCCTTGTAGTGAAAGGCTGGAAATAACCTATGCCCACTGACTGGTGAATGGACAAAGCCAGGGCCATCCATGCAGTGGAACTCAGTGGTAACAAGAACTACTTAAGCAATAAGAAATGAACTGATTCCATCAACAGATGACTGGATTCGGAAGATGTGGTATATATACACAATGGAATACTACTCAGCCATAAAAAAGAATGACATAATGCTATTTGCAGCAACATGGATGGAACTAGAGAATCTCATACTGAGTGAAATTAGCCAGAAAGACAAAGACAAATACCATATGATATCACTTATAACTGGACTCTAATATCCAGCACAAATGAACATCTCCTCAGAAAAGAAAATCACGGACTTGGAGAAAAGACTTGTGGCTGCCTGATGGGAGTGGGAGGGATCGGGAGCTTGGGCTTATCAGACACAACTTAGAATAGATTTACAAGGAGATCCTGTTGAGTAGCATTGAGAACTTTGTCTAGATACTCATGTTGCAACAGAACAAAGGGTGGGGGAAAAAATGTAATTGTAATGTATACATGTAAGGATAACTTGATCCCCTTGCTATACAGTGGGAAAATTTAAAAAAAAGAAAAAAAAAAAAGAAAAAGAAATGAACTGCTGATACAATGGTGTGGTTGGAACTAAAAAACAGGACACTGGAGTTCCCTTGTGGCCCAGCAGGTTAACCATAGCAGGTAAGGATCCTGCATTGTCACTGCTATGGCTTGGACTGCAGCTGTGGTGCAGATTTTATCCCTGGCCCAGGAAATTCTGCTTGCCACACACACAGCCAAACAAAACAACATGAAAAACAAACACAACACTAAGAAGCTGAACCAAAGCCTATATATTCCAACTAGAATTAGGATTAGGGTTAATATGAAATTTCTAAAAATAGCAAAACCAGGGACACAGACAGAAGATTAGTGATTGCATAGAGCCTGGGGTGGGAGTGGGGACTGAGGGCAAGTCGGGAGAGAGGCCTCTGGGGTGACAGAAGTGGCTCCCAAACTGGGCACTGGTGGTTGTTATCCAAATGTATAATTTTCTCCACGGCCAATCATCAGATCAAACTAACCAAAATCCATTCAAAGGGCTAGGTAACATCCCACGCCCACACTCCATGGGAACGCTCAGTGAACACGGAATGGAAAGAAACTTAAATTAAAGGGGATTTGTTGAAACCAGTATCAACAATCACATTTAACTTCAGAAAACACCTCTGCTACACAGCAATGCCCTGGTGGTCAGAAATGCAGGCAGAACAAAAAAAAAAAAACGAGGCGGAAACATGAGCGGGAATGAGAAATTACTTGCCCACAGAGTGATTCTCTCATTTAAAATCCTACGACTTGAATTCCCTGGTGGCTCAGTGGGTTAAGGATCTGGAGTTGTCACTGCAGTGGCTCAGGAACTTTCATGTGTCGTGGGCACAGCCAAAAAATTAAAAATTAAAAAAATCTAAATCAAAATTAAGTTATACAAAAGACTCAGTCTCTTGGCTGCAAGAGCCACATTTCAAGGGCTCGGAAGCCACATGTAATTAGTGGCCAGCACTGGAGAGCACAGATCTAGAACATTCCCATCATCACAGAGAAGTCTACTGGACAGCACCAGACCACAGAATCAGTGGAACAATTATTAACACTAAGAAGCGTTCAGAAAGAAATTGTTCAGATCACGGAGTTCCCATCGTGGCTCAGTAGTTAATGAACCCGACTAGCATCCACGAGGATGTGGGTTCCATCCCTGGCCTTGCCCAGTGGGTTAAGGATCCAGCGTTGCTGTGAGCTGTGGTGTAGGTTGAAGATGAGGCTCAGATCTAGCATTGCTATGGCTGTGGTATAGGCCAGCAGCTACAGCGCCAGTTCGGCCCCTAGCCTGGGAACCTCCATATGCCACAGGTGTGGCCCCAAAAAGACAAAAAAAGCAAAAACAAGAAACTGTTCAGATCAGACAAAAATAAGCAAAAAAAAAAAAAAAATCTAGAAAGAACCAGCCAGAAAAAATGATGCAGAAATTATTCACCACTGGAGTTCCCCTCTTGGCTCAGCAGTAATGAATCCAATGGGCATCCCTGAGGATTCAGGTTCGATCCCTGGCCTTGCTCAGTGGATTAAGAATCCAGCATTGCAGTGAGCTGTAGTGTAGGTCTCAGATGCGGCTGGGATTTGGTGTTCCTATGGCTGTGGTGTAGGCTGGCAGCTACAGCTCTGATTTGACCCATAGCCTGGGAACTTCCATATGTCAAGGGTGTAGACCTAAAAAAAAAAAAAAAAAAAAGAAAGAAAAAAGAAAACATTCACTACTGAGGGGGGAAAAATTGAAGCAAAAACAATAAACATGCAAGAGCTATTTGAACAAACTACAAAATTTTCTAAAGGACACCCCAAAATGCCCTGGATAAATGGAGAGACATGCTCCCACATACACTTTGAATTCTAAACTGTCAGCTCTCCCAACCAGGTATCTTTGGGAAGACCAGTCCTTCCAGTAAACCCTTTTAGCACTTGACAAGTTGATTCTAAAGATCATAAGGAACCACTGAGCCAGGGGGTGGTCAGCTACAGCCCTCAGACCAAATCTGGCCCACCATTTGTTTTTGTAAATAAAGTTTTACTGGCACACAGCCATACCCATTCATTTCTGGGTTAGAGCATTTGTGCTGCAGAATTAAGCAGTTGGGACAGAGACCATGTGGCCTGCTGAGACTATTTACTAGCTGGCTCAGTAGATAAACTTGCCAGTGCTGCACTAGAAGGGAAGTTTCACAGGGAAAACGATGCTTTCTGTCAGCACCATTTTTCAATGACTGTTGGATAGAGGGAGGGAGAGAGGGAGGGAGGGATGGGTGATTGAATGTAGAAGAGTGAAGTGTGTGAGACCAGTTGAAAAAGTCTTGATAAGGAATAAAACTGGAACAGCCTCAGCAATCCTCAAAACCCCGCCATAAAGTCACAGTCATCAAAACGGTGTCATTGGGCGCAGCACACACAAATAGATCAAAGAAAGACAGGGACCCCAGACACACGCTGCTCCACTTTCTGGGCTTCTCTGTGCCGCTAGGTTTCCCGTGATAGAAGAAAGGTATTTTAGATATTAATGTTGTGGAGCTGTCTGACTTATACAGTGTTACCTTACAGATACCTGGCATTTCCTCATAGGGAGCCCCTCAAGTGTAGACGCCAGGCTTTCTCCTGGGCACATGAAATGCAGGACGGGGAGGCAAAGCCCTGCTCATAGCCACACAGTCACACATAAAGCCAACGACAGCCAGGGAAAGTTAGAAGGGAAAAGAGTGTAGGGCAAGGAGGTGGGAGCTGCAAAGCTAAGCAGAATGGGCGGTGGTCTGATTGAGGCCTGAGTGTGTTCGGCCCAGGCCCTTTGAAGTCACACAAGCCAGGCCGACTCCAGCCCTCCTGTCTCCCATGCCCAGGTCACCGGTCACCGTGCACCATGCAGAGTTCACAGCCCCCCTGACCCCAGCCCAAGACCACCCCAATCCAGGGTCCTGGGAGATGGTGGGTCTGGACCCCACACCCTTCCAGGAAGTCAGCACAAGCCCCTCCCCGCTCTGCCAGGTGTGAGGGACCTCAGGCCTTGTTCCCCAGTTACCAGGTCCGCCTTTCCTCCTTTCTGCCCCAGGCCGTTCATTCTTTCAGGAAAGCGGTGTTTAGCTGTGTCCTCAGGCCCCTTCCAGGACCATCTTGAGGACTGGCCTGAGTTCTGCAGGATGTCCCCAAGCTGGGTTTATCTGGTATTTTCTGAGAGGACTGGCTGTACTGGTTTCCTGGGGCTGTTCTAACAAATCACTGCAAATTGGGTGACTTGAAACAAGAAGAATTTATTCTCTCACGTTCCTGAGGCCACATGTCCAAGATCAGGGTGATCAGAGTGTCACAGGGCCGAGCTCCCCACCCCAGGCTCCAGGGGAGGATCCTTCCTGCCTCTTCCAGTTTCTGGTGGCCCCTAGGCACCCTGGGCTTGTGGCTGTGTCCCTGCAGCCTCTGGCCCCACTGTCATGTGACTGTCTTCCCTCCATCTCTCCTCAGAGTGTCCCTCTAAGGACACTCAACGTTGGATTTAGGACCCATTCAGATAATCCAGAATGATCTCTTGCAACTCTTAATCACACCTGCAAAGACCCTTTTTCCAAATCAGCTCCCACTCACAGGTTCTGGGTGTCAGGACGTGGGCACACATTTTGGGGAGGAGGCACCATTCAACCCAAGACACTGGGGTTACAGGTTTAGGAAAAAACACGCTAAGGTGACGTGCCCTTCTCATCAATTTCTGCTGAGGGGGGGGCTCTGTCACCCCCAGGATATCACTGTGAAATTGACCTTGACCATCTGGCGAAGATGGCATCTGCCCAATTTCCTCTAGGTTGGGTTCTAGTCTTCTCTTTACAAGCAAGCCCCCAGATTGGGCCCACCCAGGATTGGAGGTGGGAATGAGGTCCAGAGGAACTCTCCAGAAGGAAGCTTGTCCTCTCTCCACCTCTGTTCCATCAGTGAGGGTCTTGGGTGTTCATTTTAGACTCTGGCTCATGACCCCCCTGTATTTTAAGCCAGCCCGTACAGAGGACGAGCCCTGGGCCACTGTGATCAGCACAGGGTCCATCCTCCCAGTGGTCCCGGGAAGGAGGGGTCCCAGGGCTCAGTCCCCAGTCACGGGGGGAAACTGAGGCTCAGCAAGGGCCAGGGTCACTCATGGGGCAGTCATCTACCCGACCACTGACCACTGGAGGTAAAATTTCAACAATGCATATGAAATAATCACTGAAAGGCTAAAAAGAAAAAGAACTAGCACCTTCAATGGAGGACGCCCACAGAGCAGGAATGTGGGGTAGGAACGGTGCGAGGGAGGCTGGGGGCTCAAAGGCAGCACATCCACCACCTCCAGCTCTGAGTTTTCGGTGGGGGGGGGGGGCTGCAACACACACATGGTCCTGAGGACCCAACCACGGGCCTGGAACCTTCCTTGGACAGGAATTTAGACCCAGTTGTTCATTAATAACCAAGAAAAACCAGAAAGAAGGATTTCAGAGGCACAGGCTAAACAAAAGCCACACATCAGAAAGGTAGAGAGGACCCTCACAGCAGGCTGGGGGACACTCCAAGCAGAATGAGGAGAATCCCCCTAACCCCTCCCCTAACAGAACCCCCTCAGCGCCTCCCCGCTACCCAGAGAGCAGGGCCAGAGGAACCAGCAGTGGGCAGGGCAGTGTCTGACATCAGCCCCACCCCACCTAAGGGCCTGGGGGCCGCATCCTAGAGACTGGCAGAGGGATGGGGCCTGGACCCAGAACTCCCGCCTCTGGAGAAGAGGCCTTGGGGGTAAGGGGTCAGGGAGCTGAGGGCAGCACCGAGATGGGGGGTCACTGCAGGTTCTGTGGCTCAGGAGTCTGGGGGTCTTGGGTTCATGAGCTGGAGGTCTGATGAGGCTCTGGGGTCTAGCCCCAAAAAGGATGGGGAAGTCAGGGGGAGGAGGTCATGATGGAGGATGTGGAGGGAGGTGGCTGTGTCTGGGGTCCTCAGGCTGGCCAAGCTGGGACAGCAGGGCCTGGAGAGCCTGGCAGGGGTTGAAAGGTCCCAGGAACGCCAGGGGTGGAAAAGGTCCCTTGGTCTGGGAGATCCTGGCCAAGGTGGTGGGGTCAGGGGTCGCAGAGCCAGGAGTCACTGATGAGAATGAAAAGGCAGAGGGTCTCAGGACCAGAATATGGCTAGTATCTGGAAATACGGGGTGGATGGGCGCCTGGTAGGGCCGAGGAAGGATGGGGCCTGAGGATGATGGGTACTGGGGACGAAAGGGTCCTAGAGACACTGGATGTCCGGGGAGGGCAGGTCCCTGAGCCAGCAGGGTTCCGCGAATGGCGGGTCCCCGATCCAGGGAAGATGGGTCCTGGGGATGGCGGGGTTGGGGGCCGGGGGTAGGTCCCAGGGGTGGCAGGGTTCGGGGACGGTAGGTCCAGGGGGTTGGTGGATCCCAGGGGTAGCGGGGTTCGGGATGGCAGGGGCGGGGGCGGAGGGTTCGGGACGGCGGTCCCGGGACAGCGGCCCACCTGTGCGCCGGGATGCGCTGCGCGCCGAGCCCCTTGCCCACCAGGAAGTGCACGTCGCAGAGCACCTCGTTGTTGAAGAGGAAGGCGAAGCGCTCCTTCACCGTGGGCTTGGTGGCCTGCCAGTTGTAGACGGGCTCGCGCAGCAGCGCGGCCGCCCCCGGCTCCTCGGCCGCCCGCTCCCCGCCCGCCGCGGCCTGCGCGCCCGGCCCCGACACCGGCGGCGGCGGCCCGGGGGCGGCGGGGGCCGGAGCGGCGGCGGCGGCCGCCGCGTTGCCGGGAGCCGGGGCGGCGTTGGCGCTGGGCCCCGGGCCGCCCCCCGCTCCCGGGCCGACCCCCGGCGGGCACGACGCGCGCCCGCCGCTCCCACCCGCCGCCATCTTGTCGGTGCGGCGCCGGGCGGGGCGGGGCGGGGAGGGAGGGGGCGGGGGAGGGGGGGTAGAGCGGAGGGGGTGGGGCAAGGGGGGGGAGGAGGGGGCAAGGGGGGAAGGGAGGGGAGGGGGAGAGACCGGAGAGGAGGGGCAAGGGGGGGGGAGGGGGCGAAGGGGAAGGAAGGGGAAAATTAAGCGTCTAAAAAGTGACTGGGATGGAGTTCCCTGGTGGCTCAGCAGGTTAAGGATTTGGCGTTGTCATTGCTGTGGCTCGGGTCATTGCCGTGGCACAGGTTCGATCCCTGGCCTGGAAACATCTGCATGCCGGGCAGGGCAGAAAAAAAATAAAAGGGTTGGGAGACCTCAGGATTCTCAAAGCCTGGTCCTTCCCGTGGAGAAGGGATTTCTTCATTTGGGCGGTGGCCCATGGACCGCCCGCAAAGCCACAGGCAAGACATTCCTCCTCAGTGTCCAGTTTCAGCCCGAATCCTGGCCGGTTCTTACCTCCAAAGCAGACCTTGAATCGTCTCCCTTTTCCTGGGTCCCCTCGAGGACCGGCTCTGCTCTCACCTCAGGGAAGTAAATTTTTAACACTGGGCTGCATGGGGTTTTTTTCAGGGTGGGGGGCGCCCCCATGTTTTCATTTTGCACTGTTCCGGAGAATTCTGTGGCAGTCCAGGCCCCATTCCACTACCACTGTCGTCTAAAACTGCCCAGCTTGCTCCCTGACAACCACCAGCCCCAACAACCCAACCTTCCTTACTCTTTTTAGAATCTAGCCTCCTCCCAACTTAAACCAGGTCTTTGGGAGCCGCTGCTTAAAGCCCTCCAGGTGCTCCCCATGAAAGCCAAACCCCTTCACCTGGGAACTCAGCTCTGTGGATGTCATCAGCCCTCCTAGCTCCTTGGCATTAGCCCCACCCCTACGATAGACTTCCACTATCAGCCTTAGCCCCTGGATTTTAGACACTCCCACCTTGCCAGCCCACTGCCTCTGCCCTTTGGGGTGAGAAATGAACAGAAGGCCAAATCGTACAACATTATAACCATGCGCAAAGCCATCTCAAACCTGATTTTTTTTTCAAAGATCTTTGTTTCACTTTAAAAGTAATATATAGGGGGAGTTCCCGTTGTGGCGCAGTGGTTAACGAATCCGACTAGGAACCATGAGGTTGCGGGTTCGGTCCCTGCCCTTGCTCAGTGGGTTAACGATCCAGCGTTGCCGTGAGCTGTGGTGTAGGTCGCAGACGTGGCTCGGATCCTGCGTTGCTGTGGCTCTGGCGTAGGCTGGTGGCTACAGCTCCGATTGGACCCCTAGCCTGGGAACCTCCATATGCTGCGGGAGCGGCTCAAGAAATAGCTAAAAAAAAAAAAAAAAAAAAGTAATATATAGGAGTTCCCACTGTGACACAGTGGGTTATGAATCCGACTGCAGCAGCTCAGATCCCCGCAGCCCAGCACAGTGGGTTAAAGGATCTGGTGCTGCAGCAGCTGCAGCTCAAATTCAATCCCTGACCCGAGAACTTTGACATGCTGTGAGTGTGGCCATAAAAATTAAATAAATAAAAGTAATATATAAAAAATAGAGAGGATTTCCTGTTGTAGCATAGTGGAAATGAATCCAACTAGTATCCATAAGGATGCTAGTTGGAGCCCTGGCCTCACTCAGTGGGTTAAGGATTTGGCATTGCCATAAACTGTGGTGTAGGCTGCAGATGCGTCTTGAATCTGGTGTTGCTGTGGCTGTGGTGCAGGCTGGCAGCTGCATCTCCAATTCGACCCCTAGCCCAGGAACTTCCACATGCCTCGGGTGTGGCCCTAAAAAAAATCATATATATATATATTAAAAAAATTTTTTAATGGTTCATCCAAAGAAAATCAGGCTGTAGAAGTAGAACTAGGGGCTTGATAAAGAAAATCCTGTCTTGTCTTGAGGATAATTATGAATTCATGGTGCTCAAACTTGACTAGTTTCATGAGCGCATCATTCATTAATCATTATTGATGAGAGATACCGTTAAGTGGGCTCCTGTGTGCCTTCAACACCCCCAAAACTCGGAGAAGCAGCCCTTCTTTCCCTCAACAAAATAGTCCAGGCCCACACTGCACCTTTCCTGCTCTGAAAAATAATAAAACTAGTTAGTCTCCAAAGAGCCCTATTTCTTGGAATGGGGAAAAATACTGATGACTTGCATTCTGGATATGGGGTCACCTCTCTAATTACTGCACGCAGATTTGTGATGGGAAACTGATTACAGGCTACTTCAGTGGTCAGGTAGAAATAAGAAATTTCAAAGATTGGGAGTTCCTGTTGCTATTTCTAATTTAGCTCCAACAATGCTCCATTAAAACCCTGCAGCCTGCCTGCCAGCCAGAACCGCCCACCACCTGTCCCTTGTAAATAAAGTTTTATTGGTACACACCCACTCCCATTTATTTACATGTTAGAGGCAGATCTGAGTAGTTGCCACAGAGACCGTATATAGCCAGCCAAGATGAAAATATTTACTCTTTGGCCCTTTACAGAAAACGTTTGCTGATTTCTGCTCTTTAAGTGCCTCACCCAAAGTATAATTTTACCCTTTTATCATTTGGTGAACAATATATGTCTCCAAAGATCCTACTATAACCTGCATAATTTCTTGTTCATCTGTCAATATAAAATATAAATCCAGGCTGTGATAGTAATATCAACAGTATCTAAAATAACTGCGGTTGGAAATTAAGCTCTACAATCACAGATGCTATCAGGAGAAGCCTGAATGACTCAACCACTGATTGGTTCAGGGACCTGGGCATGTGACTAGTCCTGGCCAATGAGATGAAAGAAATAGCCTGCATGGGTAGGGACATCTATCCCCATCATCCTGAGCCTGGAGGCTGACCTAGCTTAGGGCTCTTTGTTCTGTAAACTAATAAAGTCTTTATGGAGTTAAGCAAGCAGAGTCAGGTTCTCTATTACTCGTGGCCACGGGCATGTAACTGGTGCAACTGGCCCCAGTGGCCATCTCTGAACACCTCCCACTAATGATGGACAGGGAAGTGACTTTGTCTTCGTGTATGTCTGTTTTAATAATCCCTAACACTGTGTGGTTATTTACGGCCTCTCCCGGTGTCCTGTAGGGATAGTTTCCACAACTCCTGCAGACACCAAACTCTAAAGATGCTTAAGTCCCTTATAAGAAAATTATGTAGTATTTGCATTATAAGTGAAACAAGTATGAGGGATGTATAGTACAACATGATAAATATAATGAACACTGCTGTCGGTACATATATATGCTATGTGATATATCTGAAAGTTGTTAGAAAATGCCAAGAGTTCTCATGACAAGGAAAATTTTTTCTCTTTAACTTTGTATCTATAGGAGATGATGGATGTTCACTAGTGATAATCATTTCATAACGTATGTAAGTCAAATCATATATGCTGTATACCTTAAACTTATACAGAGCTGTATGTCAGTTCTAACTCAAAACTGGAAGAAGAAGAAAAAAGAAAATTATGTAGAATTTGCATATAACCCATGCACAAATGATTCATATATCATTTCTAGACTACTTGTAATACCTGATATAATGGCAATATTCTGTAAATAGTTGCCTGTGTACAGCAAACTTAACTTTTGCTTTTTTGTTCTTGTTGTTGTTCTTGTCTGTGGCGTGCAGAAATTCCCAGGCCAGGGGCTGAACCTAAACCAAAACAGTGACAATGCTGAATCCTTCACCACTAGGGAACTACCTCCCCACACCCTTTTTTAATGTTTTCAAGCTGCATTTGGTTGAATCTGTGGATGCAGAACTTCAGACAAGAAGGGCTAATGGTGAAAACAGTTGCTTGATGTGTAGTTTCTTATCTATTAATACCTAACAAGGTCAAAGATTTAAAAGCTTCACTGGGAGTTCCTGTTGTGACACAGCAGAAACTAATCTAATTAGTATCCATGAAGATGCGGGTTCAATCACTGGCCTTGCTCAGTGGGTCAAGGATCTGGTGTTACTGTGAGCTGTGGTGTAGGTTGCAGACTCAGCTTGGATCCCTCATTGCTGTGGCTGTGGCATAGGGCCAGCAGCTGCAACTCCAATTTGACCCCTAGCAAGGGAACCTCCATGCCACAGGTACCACCCCAAAAAGAGCTGCACCAAAAAAAAAAAAAAAAAAAAGTTTACCATTTTCAAGGGAGTTTGAAGATTCACAAACATTACATGCTGGCCATTCCAATCCTAGGTATATACCCTAGTGAAATGCAAGCACATAGATAGCCAGACATATCCATGGACGTGTTGCTTTTTTTTTTTTTTTTTTTTTTTTTGGTAATAGCCCAAATCCAAAAATAACTCAAGTCAAATAATAAATAACTTGATGGTATATTCACACAATGGAATATATGCAGTCATGACAATGAATACACTCTGCCACATGGAATAATCTAGACAAATGTTAATTGAAAGAAACCAGACACAAAAGAATACACGCAATATAATTCCACTTATGTAAAGTTCAAAAAGTGGAAAAACTAAATTCCCACTGCATACTCATGTGGTCAAACTATAAACAAAGTGAAAAAGTAATAGATAAATTTCCAGTTACTGGCTACACTAGGGGAAGGGAGGACTGGATCCAGATGAGTCTTGCTGTTGCACTGGGGGGTGGGGAGGGTTTCTAAGGTCCTGGCAGTGGTCATGTGCTGGCTTTATAATAATAACTTGTTAAATTATCCATTTGCATTCCATGCACCTTTCTGAAAATGCACTACAAGTCACAATAAAAAAGGTTTTCACAAATAATGTTTTAAAAGACATTAGGGGGAGACTTCCTGTCCCGTCTTAGTTGTTAACGAATCAGACTAGGAACCATGAGGTTTCGGGTTCGATCCCTGGCCTTGCTCAGTGGGTTAAGGATCCAGCGTTGCCGTGAGCTTTGGTGTAGGTCGCAGATGCAGCTTGGATCCCATGTTGCTGTGGCTCTGGCATAGGCCAGCAGCAACAGCTCCAATTAGACCCCTAGCCTGAGAAGCTCTACATGCCACGGGTGGGGCCCTAAAAAGCAAAAAAAAAAAGCTTGGGCTGATCCTTTCAAGATGGAGGCATATATATGCCACAGGTGTAGCCCTAAAAAGACCAAAAAAAAAAAAAAAGAAAAAAGCAAATATAGGGAATTCAGAAAGCTTTAGCCATTTCAAGAGGGATGCAAAAATGGGACTCTCTGCAAGGAGTAAAATAGATGATGTTTGATCCCCAATCTTGCAGCTTGTAACTGCCCTCTTGCTACAAAGATGAGTCAAAATTCTAAGAAACTTAAAAAAAAATCTGGAGTTCCCACTGTGTTGCAGCAGAAATGAATCCAACTAGTATCCATGAGGTTGCCAGTTCGATGGCCTCATTCCTGGCCTCCTCACTCAAGGGTTGAACTGGAGCTGCAGCTCTGGGCCTACACCACAGCCACAGCAAAGCCAGACCCAAGCCACTCCTGAGACCTACACCACAGCTCACATTAATGCCAGATCCTTAACCCAGTGAGCAAGGCCAGGGGTCAAACCTGAGTTCTCTCTACCACTGAGCCACAATGGGAACGCCCCAAGACACATTTATTTTAGCAAATTACAAGGAAATATTCTGAAATGTGAGAAACAAATGTTCAATTTTAATATGCTGTATTCATTATATTTTAAACTGAGAGCCTTTTATAAAGGGCTCTAGATTTGAAAATATTTTATTTTTTTCTTTTTAGGGCTGCACTTGGAGTATATGTAAGTTCCCAGGCTAGGGGTCAAATTGGAGCTGCAGCTGCCAGACTATACCACAGCCACAGCAACACCAGATCTGAGCTGAATTTGTGTCCCATGTTGCAGCTTGTGGCCGTGCCAGATACCCACTGTGCAAGGCCAGGGATCGAACCTGCATCCTCACAAACACTAAGTTGGGTTCTAAACCTGCTAAGCCACAACAGGAACCCCCGAAACTCTTTTAAACTTGTACATACACACTTAAAAAAAAAAATCACCTTTGGATAGAGAAGGGGATCACCATCCTGCCCTCTTTGAAATGCCAGAGCCTGGAACAGGTTGAGTGGATGACTTTGATCAGAACCTCTCCCTTCCCGTTGGCAAGATTATCTTGTCTAAATAAATCAGGGCAAAACACAAAAACTGGTGAGTTTTCCATAATGCTATTTCAAATCACCAATTTTAGGACCCACAGGTATGAAGGCAGTTAAATTGCTTTTGAGGAATATTTTACAAGATTTTTTTTTTTTTGTCTTTTTGCCTTTTCCAGGGCCACTCCCATGGCATATGGAGGTTCCCAGGCTAGGGGTCTAATTGGAGCTGTAGCCACCGGCCCACACCACAGCCACAGCAACACAGGATCCGAGCCTCGTCTGTGACCCACACCACAACTCACAGATCCTTAACCCACTGAGCGAGGCCAGGGATCGAACCCACAACCTCATGGTTCCTAGTCGGATTCATTAACCACTGTGCCACGACGGGAACTCCAAGGTCTTTATTTTTTTAAACATCTCACCCTTCAGAAGTCTGCCAGGGAAGAAGCCAACACATCTATCTATAAATGTGTTTATGTTTCAAATAACAATAAAACAAAAGTTGTAGGGCACAGCTCTGGCCCAGTGGGTTAAGAATCCAGCATTGCAGCAGCTGTGGCATAGGTTGCAGGTGTGGCATGGATTCAGTCCCTGGCCCAGGAATTTCCAAATGCCACGTATGTGGCCAAAAAACAAAAACAAAAAAACAAAAAAAAAATGTTTTTGTTTGTTTGTTTTGCTTTTTAGGGCATCTGCGGCATGTGGAGGTTCTCAGGATGGGGTCAAATTGGAGCTTCAGCTACCAGCCTACACCACAGCCACAGCCACGCCAGAACCAAGCCGCATCTGTGACCTACACCACAGCTCACAGCAACGCTGGATCCTTAACCTGCTGATTGAGGCTGAGGATGGAACCTGCATCCTTATGGATACTTGTCAGGTTTGTTCCCACTGAGCCACAACAGGAATTCCCCAAAAAGAATGTTTTAAATTTCTCTGGACGACTGGATGACATTCCAGAACAGGAGCAATGCTATGGTGAGAGAAAATCAAGAAAATGGTTTTCTGGGGAGTGGAGGGAATTTTCTGGAATACAGGAATGTTCTGGGTCTTGTTGGGGATGGGTGACATCTCGCATTTCCCTAAACTCATCAAACTACACTCAGGACCTGTACAGGTCACTGTAAGTAAACTATACCTCAGTTAAGTTCAGTTGGCATAAAAATATGAACATTTTTACCTTTAGATGTGGCATCTTTTCAAACACACAGAAATTAGCTGTGAATGCAGAAAGTTGAGCCTATCCAGACCCAGGGGTGACAAGGGAAGGTCGCCAAGCCTTTTGCCTCACCGCATTGATGTTTCCTGTTTGCTAATTAAACACCTACCCAGGGGGATCACGGGAATCCTTCAGGGATGGTGCCTGAGTCTCACACCTAGGGTCCTTGAACCACCCCCAGCCCTGTCTAAACTGGTGGTGGCCTCTAGACGGCGCTGTTTCCATATCCAATCCCAGGAGTTTTCATTCATCTCTGGAGCCTCCCCTGCAACTGTTATGAAACAATCATTGGCAAGCAAGATAGGACTTCATTTCACCATAAATGCATGACATTGAAGAAGAAAATACGGGGAAGCAGCAAAAAATTGGAGAGGAGCCAACAGGAGGCCAGGATTTGCCACCCCAAAATATGCCACCCTGGAGTAAGAATTATTTTGAGCTGAAGGCTTTTGAGTTCCTGAAATCCCTTATCTGCCTAAAAACAGAACCTCATATTGTCATAAATCCCTGCCTGGGATTGACTCTAATTTTCTCTTCTAGGAGAAGACAAGACAGCACCCACAGAGACATTGTCACAAACTGTCACATATCCAGCCTCTTGTCCTAAAGGCCATTTGTCTTTCCTAACATTAATTTGTGCTCCTGTAAGTGGCCTTTCTCACCTCCCTTTCCCCCATTATGATGGTATATGAGCTCTCACATCTCAATATTCCTTTGGTTTTATTATATTTATTTATTTATTTATTTATTTTGCTTTTAAAGGCCGCATTAGCAGCATATGGAGGTTCCCAGGCTAGGGGTCAAATCAGAGCTGTAGCTGCTGGCCTATGCCACAGCCACAGCAATGTCAGATCCGAGCCACATCTGTGACCTATGCCACAGCTCACTGCAAACACTGGATCCTTAACCCACTGAGGGAGGCCAGGGATCGAACCCGCAACTGCATGTTTCCTAGTCAGATTTGTTTCTGCCGCGCCACAAGGAGAACACATGGTTTTATTTTTATTTTTTGTTTTTTCATAGGGCCGCACCCATGGCACATGGAAGTTCCTGGCCAGGGGCCGAATTGGAGCTGTAGCTGCTGCCCTTTACCACAGCCACAGAAGCTCAGGATCCTTAACCCACTGAGTGAGGCCAGGGATCAATCCCACATCCTCATGGATCCCAGTCACGTTCGTTACTGCTGAGCCCCTATGGGAACTCCTCCTTTGGGATTACCTTCTTTCTGTGATGCCCCAAGTATGTTAATACATTTTATGCTCCTTCTGTGAAAACATCATTGTCAGTTTAATTTGCAGGCCCCCACTCATGAACATAAGAGGGTAGAGGAAAAGATTTTCCTCCCACATGCACCTGAAGGTTGCCAATGAGCTCAGCGGTGGGTTGAGGCTTCTTGATTCTACTTGGCCTAAATTAGCTTCTAAAGTAGAAATACTTCCAAAAAAGACATCCTAGTCCAGGGGGGACCACCTACAAATAGGTCAGTGACCCTAAACAGGTGGGAACCAGCCCAGGCACATGGCCTGGATTTAACCTCTGGGCCATTTATTTTATTTATTTATTTTTGTCTTTTTGCTATTTCTTTGGGCCCGCTCCCGCGGCATATGGAGGTTCCCAGGCTAGGGGTTGAATCGGAGCTGTAGCCACCGGCCTACGCCAGAGCCACAGCAACGCGGGATCCGAGCCGCGTCTGCAACCTACACCACAGCTCACGGCAATGCCGGATAGTTAACCCACTGAGCAAGGGCAGGGACCGAACCCGCAACCTCATGGTTCCTAGTCGGATTCGTTAACCACTGCACCACGATGGGAACTCCCCTCTGGGCCATTTAAAGTCTCATACCCGGTCAGACTGCAGGGTGTGCCTGGACCCAGAACAGAAGATTCACCCTCAGGAACATCACAGCTCTTGTAGGTTCATAAATTGTGGCTGTGACTGGAACAGGGGAAGGAAGGAGAAACTGACTCCCCCTGTTTCCAGATTTCCTACCAGGGACCTTGTCTGACACCCCTCAGCACAGATGACATTTCAAGCTGGATAATTTTTTTTGGCTACCCCCACAATGTGTGGAAGTTCCTGGGGCCAGGGAGTGAACCCAAGCCAGGGCTGCGACCCAAGCCTTAGCAGAGACAACGCCAGGTCCTTAACCTGCTGAGCCACAGGGAACTCCCCTAAATTCTTCACAAGGAGAAGTCCAGCCCTCCCCATCTCCTACCTGCAAGTGAGGGGAGGCCCGCCCTCCCAAGAAGGCAAAACAAAGAAGACCAGACATGCACCCCAAAGAGCGAGCCGCCAGGTGATATCAGCTAACAAACCTGGCACAGAAACCAACTGGTCCCCTCTGCCCTCCCGCCCCCATTCATTATCGGGAAAACTGTGGTTGCCGACCTCCCGTGTGGACAACATAAATGAAAACACTTATTTGCTTAAGATGTTTTCTAAGCCCATGGCACTGATATATTTTATGTATGTTCATTCTGGGCCGTAAAGTAGTTCTGGACATAAAGCAAATACCGTACGATACTTCCTTTGTGATGGGAAGGAGGGCAGAGAGAAGGCAGTGAGGGAGGCAGGTGGGCAGAGGAGGCCTGAGTGTGAAGTAACAGCAGGCACAGGGCCCACCTCCAGCCAAGGACACATCAGCCCTTTGCCTGTGGGCAGGTGACCTGATATGGCTGTGCCTCCATTTCCCATCTGAGACTGTCTCTTCTTCCCTGCTGGGGTGTACAGAATATACCAGCCCCAAATGCAGGAGTTAGAGGCTCTCCTTTTTACAGATGGATATACTGAGGCCCAGGTGAGGGTAAACCCAAGCTCACATGGAGGGGCCAGAGTGGGGGTGAGAAGGCCAAGAGGGGAGTTCCCACTGTGGTGCAGTGGGTTAAGAATCCCACTGCAGGAGTTCCCGTCGTGGCGCAGTGGTTGACGAATCCGACTAGGAACCATGAGGTTGCGGGTTCGATCCCTGCCCTTGCTCAGTGGGTTGACGATCCGGCGTTGCCGTGAGCTGTGGTGTAGGTTGCAGACGCGGCTCGGATCCCGTGTTGCTGTGGCTCTGGCGTAGGCTGGTGGCTACAGCTCCGATTCAACCCCTAGCCTGGGAACCTCCATATGCCGCGGGAGCAGCCCAAGAGATAGCAAGAAAAATCAAAAAAAAAAAAAAAAAAAAAAAAGAATCCCACTGCAATGGCTCAGATTCCTGCAGAGGCTCAGGTTCAATCCCTGGCCTGGGAAATTCCATATGCTGTGGGTGTAGCCATCAAAAAAAAGAAGGCCAGGAGGGACCACCCATCCAGACATCCAGAGAGCTCAGTCACCCTGTCCCTCCACACACATTTATTGAGCGAATATGGCATGCCCGGGACTCCGGAGGAACAGGCTAAAGATCAAGGACTCAGGGTGAAACCCAAGATAAGGCAGAAATGGAGCCTTTTTTTTGCGGGTGGGGAACCTGCAGCATATGGACGTTCCTGAGCTAGGAGCTGAATTGGAGCTGCAGCTACCAGCCTATGCCACAGCCACAGGTACGCCAGATGGGAGCCGTGTCTGTGTCTGCAACCTACACTATAGCTCATGGCAATGCAGGATCCTTAACCCACTAAGCAAGGCCAGGGATCAAACACAAGTCCTTATGCATATTAGTTAGGTTCATTACCGCTGAGCCACAATGGGAACTCCATGAGGGAGAGATGGGGCCTTTTGACCTGAGCTCTCCAATGGGGGAGCCCATAGCCCCAGCTAGCTACATAAACGGAGGGAAACAAAAATGAAATCCACAAAGTGTTGTGTTTCTCATCTGCATTGGCCACAGTTCCCCTGCCTCCTAGTCACATGTGGCTGGTGGCTGCCCAGATGGGGAACACATCCATCATTCCAGGCATTCCTGTCAGAGGGCGCCAGGCCACAGTCTGAAGCCTTCTACTTTTAAGTGATAACCGGGGATGAGTGCCATTTTGTCACCTGAAAGCTGGGGCTATTTTGCTTTGAGACCAGAGCCATGTTGTGGGAGGAACTGCATACACACAAGTAAATAAGAGACAAAGTGGCAACATCCAAATAAGACTGACTGTAGCAATATCAGGATCCCACTTGTGACATTGTAATAGACTTTTGCAAAATGTTGCCACTGGGGAAATGTTATTTCTTAACAACTGCTGTGACTCTACAGGGGGTCATGGTAAACAATCTAAGCAGGAAACATTACCTGGATGATGGAATTTTGGGGCGCCCCCCCCCTCAATTTTGGCATGCCTGGCTCACCTGTCCCTGGCCCAGGTGGGAAGCTGGTTTCTCGTCATGGTCAGCCTGGCACCAGGCCTCCGAGAAGGGATAAAATGGTTCAGGAGCCAGGATCGACCGTGCTGGGTGTCAGAGGACCAGAGGCTGGGAGTGGGGTGGGGTGGTGACAGACTCACTTTCTGATGACAGGGTGGGGAGGTGGCGGGTCCTGCTTTGAACGTGCACATAAAATGGTGGCAACAGGATCTCGACTGTCTGTGAATCTGCTGGGCTCCAGAGGCCCGTCCAAATCCCAGAGGCACGCAAGGCAGATTGGTGAATCCTGTCCTCACCCAGGTGTCCCACCCTGGAGTCCAGCCTCTCTCCCTCCCTCCCTCCCTCCCCAGCTCACCCCATCACAGCTTCCACCAACGAGGGAAATCCTTCCTCACATCTGACTTGATTTCATCATGCTAAACCAGTTTCTCCTCCTCCTGGGTGAGTCAAAGACCAGGACAGGCCACAATTTCCTCTGAGTCCAGACAATTAGAGAGGTTGTCAGACGGGGTGATCCATGGGGAGGGACAATGGTGGGAATAAAGCCTGCACACATCCCTAAGCTTTGGGGAGGAGACGCCTGTGCTGATGAGAAATCACTTCTCAGTGCACTTATGGAGCACCTGCTGTGTACCAGACCTGACCCAGACATGGTCCTCTCAGCTTTTCATTCTTACTGAGGGGAAATTCACAGCATATGAAATTCACCCATCAAAAACGGAACACTTCAGAGAGTTCCCTTGGTAGTTCAACAGTTAACAAACCTGACTAGGATCCATGAAGATGCAGGTTTGATCCCTGGCCTCGCTCAGTGGGTTAAGGATCCGGTGTTGCTGTGAGCTGTGGTGTAATTTGAAGACATGGCTCAGATTCCGTGTTGTTGTGGCTATAGTGTAGGCTGGCAGCTACAGCCCCAATTCGACCCCTAGCCTGGGAACCTCCATATGCGGCAGATGTGGCCCTAAAATAGCAAAAAACAAAACAAAACAAAACAAAACAATGGAACACTTCAAGGAGTTTCTCTTGTGGCTCAGTGGGTTACGAACTCGGCTAGTATCCATGAGAATGCAGATTTGATCCCTGGCCTTACTCAGCAGGTTAAGGTTTCGGCAATCCTGTGAGCTGTGGTGTAGGTCACAGATGTGGTTCAGTTCCCACATTACTGTGGCTGTGGCGTAGGCCGGCAGCTACAACTCCAATTGGACCCCTAGCCTGGGAACCGCCATATGTTGCAAGTGCAGCCCTAAAAAGAAAAAAAAAAAGGGGGGGGGAATACCTCAGGGCATTTAGTACATTCACAGAGCTGTGTAACCAATCATGCCTAATTCCAGAACATTCCATCATCCCCAAAAAAACCCAGTGCCCATCAGCTGTCACCCCACCCCCTCCCTAGCTGCATGAGTCCACTCTCTACCTCTGTGGGTTTGCCTGTTCGGGATGTTTCCCACCCATGGAGTCACACACTATATGGCCTTTGGTGCCTGGCTTATTTCACCTAATTTTTTTTTTTTTTTTTTTTTTTTGTCTTTTTGTCTTTTCAGGGCTGCACCTGCAACATATGGAGGTTCCCAGGCTAGGGGTCAAGTTGGAGCTGTAGCCACAGGCCTATGCCAGAGCCATAGTAATGCCAGACTCAGGCCATGTCTGCAACCTACACCACAGCTCACAGCAACGCAGGATCCTTAACCCACTGAGGGAGGCCTAGGATGGAACCTGCAACCTCATGGTTTCGTTAACCACTGCGCCACGACAGGAACTCCTGAATTTTATTTTTTAAAAATTAGGTGAGGGAGTTCCCAACGTGGTATAGCAGAAACGAATCTGACTAGGAACCATGAGGTTGTGGGTTCGATCCCTGGCCTGGATCAGTGAGTTAAGGATCCAGCGTTGCCGCGAGCTGTGGTGTAGTTTGCAGACGTGGCTCAGATCTAGCATTGCTGTGGCTGTGGCATAGGCTGGCGGCTACAGCTCTGATGAGACCTGTAGCCTGGGAACCTCCACATGCCATGCGGGGTGCGACCCTGAAAAGACAAAAGACAAAAAAAATTAAAAAATTAAAAAAAAAAAATTCATTTATAAAGAAACCAGTTTTAGGTTTACAGAAAAATTACAGATAGCACAAATACTTTCCATACCCCCGCCTGGTTTCCCCTATTAGAACCGCACCACAGCAGTTGGCCATGAGGGTAGATGGAGGGCACCTCCTGAACCCCAGGTGTGATCCTCTGTGCTCTCCGGGTAACAGATCCAGTTTGCTGGGACACCTGCTCCAAGCCCCATTTACCGAGGTGCAGACAGGTCACAGCATCGGAATGGCTTTAGCACCTCCAGCTCCGGGATTTTCCTGCCACTTCTCCAGAGGACGTGGAAGGGGCGGGACCAGCTGAGAGGAAACCACAAACATCAAATGTATAGGAGCAGCTCTGAGAACAGGCTGTGCCTGGCAGCGGCTGCAACTTGGCCAGCAACAGGGGGCAGGCAGAAGTCAGTGGCACAGCCTGGCAGGGCTGGACAGGGCTTGGTGCCACCTGAGAGGGCGGTGGCTTGGCATGTGGTACCCACCCTATTCCCCCCCCACCACGTATACCAGGTCAGGCAAGGGACTGGGAGGCACCCAGAGGCATTGAGATGGGGCATGTGGGGGGACCAGGTGGGGTCACTGCAGGCTTTGAGAGGAGGGCACTAGGGCGCAGGGCCCAGCTACTTGGTGTCCCTGAAGATTCTTTCTGAAGTGCTAGGAGGGGGAGGGTGTCCCACCTGCCAAGCCTGGGGTCCTAACCTGGATGGGGATCCTGGTGCCTAAGTCTTGCCAGGAGTCCTTCCTGACAGTCCAGAGCACCCCTGCCCCCCAAGCCCCACCTTGGCAACGTGCAGGCTGTTTCCAGGCACTGGAAGGTACCTCCTCACTGGCCAGCACCTGTCTGTTCTGTGGCCTCCCAGCCATCACCCTCACTGGGCTGCCTGCAAGGGTGACAATGGCTCACTTGGTCCTCTGGGCCCCAAGCCCACACTCCACGTGGCGGCAAGAAGTCCTACCAAAAATGACATCCAATGGGGGTCTGTGCCCTGCTCACATTCCTTCTACGTGTGTCCACCCAGGGGTAGTAAAACATCCAGACAAAGGTACACAGACATTCACAGCAGCACGACTCACAGCACCCAAAAGTGGGAAACTCAGCCTCCCTCTGTGGATGATGGATAAATACAATGTGGTCCGTACAATGGAGCATCACTCGGTCAGGAAAAAGAGAGAGACACCACGTTCACTGCAATGTGGATGGGCCTTGAGGACCTGATGTTCACTGAGAGAAACAGACACAGAGATTCCAGGGACCAAGCCTTGACCGGCCCACCCCTGACCAGCCTGCTCCCCACCCCAGGCCCTGTAGGGGTGACATCATTTGTCTCTTGATCTTCTCACCATGCAACTTTCTTGCCTCACCTGGTTTCTCTCAGATCCCTGCTTGTCAGAAGACGAAACTGACAAGCATGGCAGTCTGGAAAGGGGCTGGGATTCCAGACCCTGCTGCTGCCCTTAACAACTGAACTTCACTGCCCCCTTTTGTCTCCTGCCTCCAGGAAGTCTTCCCTGTTCCACTTCCTCTCCCTTCCCCCAACCTCCCAGGATCAGAAGTTGGCCCTGGGCTGCCCAGCAGAGACCTGCATACAGTAAGAATGTAATCATGGCTGAGGGGATTAAGTCTACAGAGGGAGGAGAGCCAGCCAGGAGGGGGAGGTTTGAATTACTGGGGTTTACTGAATTAAGTTGCATTGTCTAGGGGTGCCCCTCCCCCACCAAAAGCTGGTTTCCTGCTTCCCCTTGGATCTGCAACAACAGCATGCTTTACCCCACCTAACCTTGGTTGTGGGGTGACACAGGAGAGCTCCCACAGCCAGGCCTCTCGATCTACCCTCTGTTGTGAGGAAGCCCAAACCGCACGGGGGACCATGTGCCAGCCTTGCCCTCGGACCAGCCCCCACCTGTGGATGACCGACCCAGGTGTCCCGGAGCAGAGCCGAGCAGTTACAGGGCAACAGAAAACCAGGGGGTGCGCGCGCAAACTAGTTTTTATGACTTTTATTAAATCCTTACAAAACAGAATATAAAATTCCGGCATTGACAGTTGGTGTCAAGGAAAACTTCTGAGCTGTATCAGTTCACCTGGTACAGTGGAGTTAAAGTGCTTGGATGTTTTTTCCCCCACTTTAAAAAAAAGTTGTTTTTTTTTTGTCTTTTTTACACATCTTAACATTGAAACACTGCTATTCCCCCTTCCCCCAGCGCCAGAGCAGCCTGGGACCAGGTTGCTCATTCACAGTAACGGTTCTGACCAGTCCTCCGGGCCGCGCTGTCGATGACAGGGGGGAGGAAGTGGCTGTCCCACCTTTGAAGGAAAAAAAAAAAAAAAAAGCTGCTCACAGCTCAGCTTTCCCTAGTAAAATGGCCATGGCGCCGGCTGCGGGAGAATCCATTTGTTTTTTTTTTTACAAAAAGGCAGAATCCCCAAAATTGCAAAACGTGGAATCACTGATGGGCGAGAAATGATGGGGGGTGGCCTCCCCACCCCCAGTCTTTGGAAAGGCCAGTCCACAGATCCGGGCGGGCGGGGGCGGCGGCCCCCCACCAGCCACCACGGACTGCGACAATCTACGAGGCTGAGAGGGCCGCAGAGACCGCACCCGAGCCACCCCTCCCCCCCCACATTCAAGTATTTTTCAACAGGGAAGGGAAGCGAACCGCTGTCTTAAGAAACTAAGGAAATGGGCGAACAGCTAGAAGCCAGACGGCCGCGGGGCGCCCCGCTGGCAGAAGCACGTGTGCGGTAAAAAAGAAAGCCTGGATTGCATAGTGTCCCACCCGAGGGCGCAGGGCGTCAGAGTCTCCCCGGCCCCGCGGGTCACGCGACTTCTGACTCTGGCGCGGGCGGAGGGGGCGTGGCGGCCGCGGCCTTTCCTGAAGGCGGGCGGGGCAGAGACACCGCCCTTGGGGGTCGGGGGATTCTGAGACGCCCGGAGTAGGGGGCCGACAGAGCTTCCACGCCAGAGCCGGGGAGCGACCGGGCGTGACGTGGCCATGATCAGACTGAGCCCTGAGAAAAGGCACTCGGGTGCCCGGGTGGAGGGGGTCCGCGGGACCCCCCCGTTGGCTGACGGCCGCCTGTCTGGCCCCCCCACCTCCTCTAGCGCCACTCTCCCGGGTGGACTGTCCCCGGGGGGGCTAAGGGCCCCGGTCATTTGCAGCTTAAGGTCAGGATCCGAGGGAGCCCGGATTGTCAGTTAGCAGGGGGTCCAGTGGGCGGAGCCACCCCGCCCGCCCCCAGGTCCCCCTTTTACGACAGAGACCTGAGAAGCCCCTGCCCCCGCCCCGCTCCCAGGGTGTCTGTGGGGAGGGAAGAAGCTACCGTCTCGTCAAGGGAGGTGGGGGGCGACCCGTCCCTGAAAATACTGTGAGCGTGGGGAGGGGGACGCGCGGTCCGGCTCCCGCTCGCCCGCCCGGGAAGACGCCGCGCCCTCCTCTCCTGAGTCACGCGGGCGGCGGGGAGGGGCCTTCACAGTACCGGGCGCATCTGGGGCCGGGGCGGCGGGAGGGGGCCCACCCAGCCGCACGCCCTCCGTTCTCCTCCCCGGCGCCCGCTTTGCTTTTAACACCGTTAAGAGGGGGGAAAAAATCTTTTTTTAAAGAAAGGGAACAGAAAAAAAGAAAAAAAACCCAACAGCAGAAACCTTATATAAAAAGACCCCCCGGAGCTGAGCTTAGCGCCTAGGAAGCCAGATGGGGGGCGGGCAGCCCGCTGGTCACCCGCAGGCAATAGCTTAAAAAAATCTTTAGATCTGAAGGGGGTGGGGCGGCCTATGTACAGAGGGAAGGAGGGGGTCACGCGTGCTCTCCCACCAGGACCACGGGAGCGGCGGACAGGCTGGCACGCTGCCGCCGCTGGGCCAACTTGGACTGGGAGGGCGGGGAGAGCTGCAGGCAGCGTGAGGTAGCTCGGATGACCACGGGCTGGTCCTGCCCCGCCTCCTCGGCCGCGTCCTCTTCTCGCTGGGCCAGCTGCCGGTTCATGGCAATGGCCTCGGCTGCGAACGAGGTAAGGTCTTTGGCACAGCTGTTCCTGGGGACAGCGGGGGCGGGCGTGGGGATGGGTCACCAAATAGAGGGAGGTAGCCACCGTCCCCCTGCTTCCCTCGGGAGCCCTGGGGTCTGTGCAGTTCCTTGGGAGCGGGGCCCCAAGAGACCCTGGCCGCTGGGGGAAGGGGTCTAGAACCTCTGCTAAGGTCCCAAATCCGTCACCCAGTACAAGGACACCCAAGCACTTGAAGAGCTTCTCGCCACACGACTTAAGTTTTTTTTTTCTGTCTTCTTTAAACATCTTCACATGTGGCGCCCCCTCCTGGACCCGGGGTTTCCCACACGGGCCTTACCTCTGCAGGACCATGGGCGTGGGCAGCGTGTTCTCTGGGGCGCACTGCAAGGAGAAAAGAAAGGGCAGTCTGAATAGCAGAGCCTGGCCCGCCCTCTGGGGCGCCCAGCGGTCTGTGAGAGGGGCAAGAGTTAAAGCCCTGCACCTGCCCCGGAACTGAGCCAGGCTGGGGGGAAGGGAGGCGCAGCAGGAGCCCCGCCCTAGTGGGCGGGGCCTGAGTCTCACCAAAGCCACTCCCTCCAGATGGTTCCCAGCTGCGGAAAGGGGTTGGGAACCCCTTCCACCAGCCCATCCGCCTTGACAGTGGGGCCCTAGTGCCAGCTTGTACTTTTGGGTAAGGCCCCTGCCCTGCTGGCCTCCCTGCCTGGGATGGCAGCCCATCTGGGAGGCACCCACTGGGCAGAAGAAACATCTTTTCTTGGATTGGTGGGGACAAATCTCTGGACAGGGTTAGCAGGGCATGGATCTACCCTGGCTTGCTGCCCACCCTGCTACCTGGCTGACCTCAGCTTCATGCTGTTTGAGGCCTGAAGAGGCCCCAGTGCCTCCAGGACACAGGGCCTGGCAAATAGCTAAGAAGTAACTCCTGCAGTCCCCTGGCCCAGTCAGGGCAGGGGTCTTGATGCTGGGCTGCTGAAGGTTCTAGTACCCTTGCCCATCCACAGAGGCTGGATGGAGGTGAGTGGCCTCCCACGCCTCCCAGGGGATGCAGCTGGAGACTCACCCCCTGCACCCAGGGATGCTGCAGGACTTGGGCAGCGCTCAGCCTCCGCTTGGCATCACGGACGAGGAGCTTCGAGATGAGGTCTTTGGCAGCGAAGGAGATGTGGGCCCAGTCCTTCTCAGGAAACTCGTACTTACCCTCCTGAATGCTCTCAAACAGCATGTTCTGGAGAGGACACAGGAGAGAGGGGTCATTTCAGCCAGCAAGGGTGGAGGCCAGAACTGCTTAATGGGCAAGCCTGGACCCGGAGGAGCACTGCACGGGAACACAGGAAGTGAGTGACACTTCCATCAGGGCCCCCACAATCCACCACATTGAGTATGACCTGGGCCCAGGGAAAAGGGCCCTGGCTGCAACCCCCCAATACAGCAGGATGGACAGAGGGCTGAAAAGTGCCCTGAGATCAGCCAGCAAGACCAGTAGTTCTGGGGGGCCAAGGAAGGCAAGGACCCAGTGGTCTGGAAATGGCTGGTAGGCTGGACCAGAGTGGCTTCAGGGAGGAACTCGGTAGGTTCTGCCCAAATGGAGACCAATTTACAAGCCAGATTTTGGGGTCACTGGGCCGTGAACCCTGAGCCGCCTACAGTGCATAGAGGCTAGAACCTGATCACCCCAAATCATAGGCCTCACTCCTACTTCAACTCCCTGACCCAACTGCTTTCTCCAGGGGGGTGGGGAACCCAAAGAGTCTCTGGGAACCCAGGAAGGCCAGGCAGGCACTGCCCTATGGATGTCATCAGTGGTTAGAGGCCAAGCCCTAAAGGACTCTCAAGGGGTACACCCAGCAGGGCCTTGGGTGGGTGTAAGTGTGGACGTCCACAGGCCGGCCTTGGGGTGCACTGGACAGTCCTGGGGGATGCTCGGTCTAGGTCCACCAAGGTGAGGGGTAGCTCTCTGCATGGACGAGGCCTTTGGGGTGCACTGGGCAGGCAGAGGTGGGAGTTTACAGTCCAGGTCCCAGAGTGTGTGAGCGCGAGTGCACGCGTGTGCCTGCCTTGGCAGGCCTGGTGGGGTGCTCGGGTGAGGGGTGCACGGGAGGCCCCTACTCGCACCTGGCAGGCAGGGCAGGCCTCTCCGCGGTCCCAGCCGCAGTCGCTGCCGCAGTGGCCCACGAAGGGCGGGTAGCCGCTAAGCAGTATGTAGAGGATGACGCCCAGGCTCCAGAGGTCGCAGCGCTTGTCGTAGATGCTGGCTTCCTCGCTGAAGGCCTCCACCACCTCCGGGGCCATGTACTCAGCGGAACCGCACTGCGGGCGGGGGGCAGGGTGGGGCATTAGGGCCCGGCGGGGGTGGGAAGCGGCGGGAAGCAGCGTCCACAACTGGGACTTCCCTGAGACCGCAGCCAGACAGCCCCGCCAGACCAATCAGAGGCTGCCGAGGGGGCCCGCCTACCGGCCAATTAGAGGCTGCTGCTGGGTCAGCCCCGCCCCAACCCTCTGCCCCCGCCCAATCAACAGGTGATGGCAGCCCGCCCAGCCCCAAAGAGCCTGACCGCGGCCCCGCCCAGCCGCACCCCCTGGGCCAATCAGCCGCTGTTGCTAAGCGGAAGCCCAGCTCCAAGGCCCAAGCAGCCAAACAGGCTCCACACCTTCAGGTTACGCAATCACAGCCTGGGACTAGATCTGGGGCCATTTCAGTCGTTTGGCCCCTGTCAACACCTACTCCTCCCAGCCCCACTCGGAGCACCCTGACTCCGCAGGCCCTTACCGGTGTGAGCAGCTCCGGGGTGGAAATGGGGGAGCAGTCCCCGTTGAGTTTGATGCCACTGCCCAGGTCAAAGTCGCAGATCTTCACAGGGGAGACCTGGGAAGGGTGGCACGGGGCAGTGTGGGTAGCGGCCCCACCCTCTGGGGAAAGGAAAGCCATCCCCACCCCCAGGCGCCACTCACCTGGTTGGGGTGCTCACAGAGGATGTTTTCCGGCTTTAGATCCCTGTGGGCGATCCCTGCAAGGAGAACCAGGAACCACGAGGGAATGTCAGGGGCAAGTGGGCATGCCTTCCAGGAGTCCTGCACAGGTGGACTGGGAGCAAGGCTGGACACTCAGGGACCCCTGGGGCAGGCCGCTCACCTTTGTTGTGTAGAAAGTCCAGGGCGCTGGCCACATCCTGCACCACCACACTGGCTTCCAGCTCATTGAAGTGCCGCCGCTTGTGGATGTGGCTCAGGATGGAGCCTGGGGCCAAGCCACAGAGCAGAACACAGAGGGATCACCTCCACTGCCCAATGCCCAGCACCCACCCCACCCTGGCAGAGAAGCCACTACTCTGGCCTCCTTGGGCCCCAAGTCCTCCAGCGTGAGCTGGCGTGTGGACTCCACAAAGCCCCTGTGCTGTGCAGCTCCCCCTCTCCCCCAAAAGGCTCTCCCTGGTGGCACTGAGCCTCCAGCCCATTAGGACCCAACTGAAATGTCCCATAGGCCCCACATACCGCCCCGCATCTTCTCAAACACCAGGTAGAAGCGGTCCTCCTCCTCAAAGAACTCAATCAGCTCCAGAACGTTCCTGGTGTGGGGGGCAGAGAGGCAGAGGAAGAGTGAGTCTTCCCCAGGCCCCTGTCACCCACAGCCCAGCCCAGGAGGGGCCCTCCTTCTCTACCCCCTGAAACCCACCCCACCCCACCCCACTCAGGAAGCCTGAGCCTGGGGCCATGGGCCTGCTTCCACCCTGCCCACCTTGGACTGTCAGCCTGCCTGCCGCTAGGCCCACCCACAGCACCTGGCACTGGGCCTGGCACACAGTGGGGGTGATGAGGTGTTCAGGCCACTGAGAGATGGCTTGGGGACCAGTGCTGTGGCGAGGGGAGGTCACATTACCTGTGTCCCTGGCACTGATACAACATCTCCACCTCCCGGAAAACCCTACTCCGAATGTGGCCCGGCTGCTTCTCAATGATCTGAAATGGCGTGGGGGGAGGGAGAGATTCACCAACTGGATCATCAGGGCCCCCCACAGCCCGAGGGCCCCGCCAGAAACTTCTCCTGTGCCATGCCTGACACTCATTAGACTCTGAAAGCAGAGCGTGCCTATGGGGGCCCAGAATTTACTGGAAGTCAAAACTGTGGTGTCAGCACCAACTGGGGGCAATGTGTTTCCCAGAGGCATCTGAGGAGGGGTGAGGGGATAGGGAAAGCAGGGAGGTGGAGCCGGCCAGCTTACTACCCCCTGACCCGGACAAGCCTTGGGGCACATTTGGGACCTGGAACCCCTGCAAAAATACCCCTTGGAGTTCCCGTGGTGGCGCAGTGGTTAACGAATCTGACTAGGAACCATGAGGTCGCAGGTTCGTTCCCTGGTCCTGCTCAGTGGGTTAAGGATCCAGCGTTGCTGTGAGCTGTGGTGGAGGCTGCAGACACGGCTCAGATCTGGTGTTGCTGTCTGGTGTAGGCCGGTGGCTACAGCTCCGATTAGACCTCTAGCCTAGTAACCTCCATATGCCGCAGGAGTGGCCCTAGAAAAGGCAAAAAGATAAAAAAACCAAACCAAAACAAAACAAAACAAACAAACAAAAACTATCCCTTCAGGGCAGCAGGTTCCTCCCTGTCTAGGAGGGTGGTGACCACCAGGCAGGTTGGTTCACACACCACCCAAGGAACTGGAGGGGCCTGGGGGCACTTGGCTACCAGCCCACTTGCCTGGGCACCAATCTTGCCCCCAGGTCCCACGCTAGTCTGGGCAGATGGCCCTGGTCCTGTGAGCCCAAGTTTGTTTCAGGTCGGCTCAGCCTGGCCCTACTGCCCATGGGCAGGCTCAGCCTCCTGGGATCCCAGAGCATCAAGAAACCAGCCCACGCCTCTGCCTTCACTTTTCCCTGACACCCAGGAGCTCTAAGGACCAGAGGGTTCTGGGCCCGCCCCTGGGGCTCCCCCAGACACTCCACTCACAGAGAGGTGAGGTCGGAAGGTGCTGCCAGCGCTCTCCCAGTGTCGGGGCCCCGACACCCATGGGGAGCTCCTCCCAGGTTGGAGCCTGGGCCTCTCTCACTGAGTTGGGGGTAGGCTAGGTCACCATCAGGCCCAGAGGTCCCTGCCCACCAGCAGCTTGGGGGAAGGGATGTGGGGTGTTCCTCAAGCTAGGCTCCAGCAGCAGGCAGGCAGGTATGTCCACTGGCCACCAGGGCTGGGCCACTCTAAGCACTGTCCTGCCTGTCTAGTGACAAATACACCTGTCCCACAGAGGAGCAGAGCCACCAGATTCTGGGGCTCCTTGAGACAGTGCCACCAGTGCACCCTTCTGGTGTTAACTGACCCTCATCCCGTTCCGTGGGAATGTGGCCACTTCACAGAGGAGACAGTGGTGCCTCTTTGGAGGCACACAGCCTTCTGGGAGGTCACACACAGTAAAACCCAACCCCACCGAGCCTCAGAGTGACAGAGGCCAGGCTGCCCAGTAGGACCCTTTGGATGGAAGGGGCCCAGGAGAACACCTATTGTGGTACCTGCTCGATGCCAGATGTCCAGTTCTTCACTGCCCACCCTACCCAGGAACTCCCAGGGCACAGGAACCACAGCCACCCCAGTCATTACACTTCCTCCAGGACCCGAGGCATCCAGCCAGGCCTGCTTGCCAGGGAGTACCTGGCCCTCCTTCCTGGACGTCCAGCCTCCTGGGACCCCACCCAGCCCTGAGACACGGTCACGAGGGAGGCCTGGAAGGCATCTCAGAACGTGGAGTCTGACGCTTGGCCAGGCAACACAGACTTCGCAGCCACACCCTGGGTCAGGGGCAGCACAGGTGTGCAGGAGGTTCTCCTGGGCCTGACCCCATCTCCCTTATGCCCAGCTCCCCTGGGCTTAAGTATGGCACTGCCTTTCCATCTCTGTAACCAACATAAGGCCTGGCCTGTGTGACCCAGCAAGTGAGCACTGGCTCTGCCTGAAGCCCCCAGTTCCTGGAGGCCTCTCTGACACCAGATCTTTGGCCACATGCACAGCCCCCCGCCCCGCCCCTTGTGGTCACTTCCCACTTGGACTTGGGGGCTCAGCCCAGGCTGACCTGGATTCCCAGGGGTGGCCTGAGTCACCGGCCTTGGGGCCATTTTTAGACACTGGTTTTCCCCAGCTGCCAGTCCCCCAGCTCAAATGCCAGCTCCCCTCCTCCCGCCATGGGTGGCCTGCGCCAGATCCCAGCCACTGCCAGGGAGAGGCGGGGGAGCTGCCCACATGCCGGGGGCCAGCTCACCTTGACGGCATACTCCTGATTGGTGATGAGGTTGACACAGGTCTGCACGCGGGCGTGGGCACCCTCCCCAAGAACGTCCTCCTGCAGCTGGTAGACATCTGCCAAAGCAGGGGCAGGGGGCAGTGAGAGCCGTCCTGGCCACCATCTGCCCCACACCTTGCCCCCATTGGCCACACTCACCTTCAAACCTGCCAGAAAAACTGTCAGTGGCTCGGCACCTCTTCTTCTTCTTGCCCCTCTTCTTGGCATCAGGGATGTCGATGGGCTGGCTCGAGGGCATATCTGTGTAGGGAGACCTGGGGGTGAGGCTGACCTGGCACAGGAGGTGGCCCCTGCCCCCACTTACTGCAGGAGGCGCACCCTCCCTTCCAACCCCTTACCAGGGCGGGCTGGGCACTCCAGGCTCAAGTCCGTCTCCCCGTGGTGGGCCTGGTCTAGGGAGAAAGCCAGCTCGAAAGGATTCTGCCCCTACAGAAGAGGACCAGAGAGAGCTCAGGCCCCGGCCCTGGCCCAAGCATGCCCCTGACCCGACCCCATGTCCACATGCTGCAGGCCAGAAAGCCTGGCTCAGCGTGACCACAAGGAAATGGACCTTTCACCTTCAGCCCAGGGCCCTTGGGGCCTCTGAGAGTGGATGTGGGGTGGGAAGAAGCCAGATGCAGGCGGCCAGGGGATGCTTGCCTCCTAGAACAGGGCTGAGTCACCGTGGGGCCCAAGCCATGCCTTGAAGCTCAGTTTGCTCACCTGCAGGATGGGGCCAGCCCCACAGCCTGGCGATCCTGTGCGGGCGCAGGGATCAAAGGCATCAGGGAGTTAGGGCGAGCGAGTGAGTCACTAGCTACCCAGGCAGGGCTCCCAACTAGGCAGCCCTGCCTGCTCTCCCACAGCCCCTGGCCTCAGTTTCCCCTCTGTGAAAGGGGGCACCACTGCCCTCTTTACTTCACGTTGTTCCCTTGTCCCCACTGCACCTTTTGCACGGGACGATTCTCACCACCCCACCTCTGCTCCTGACACTGCCTGCGATGGCCCCAGCCCCCCAGCTCTGTGCATCCTGAAGCAACTGCCTCCTCTCCTGGCCCACACTGGGCCACTCCCTGCCCTGCCCCATCCACCCCACACACCCCAGGAGGGAGCCCCTCACAGGCCCCAGTGCCCAGCTAAGAAAAGAGCAATGTTGGGGAGGGGCCCCAAGACTGGGGGAGTGCCCGGGGGAGTGAATAAAGGCAGCCGGGGTTCCTCTGAACATAACACAACCTGATAAACACATGAGGACTGGCAGCCCCAGCAGGGCATGAGAATGAGGCCTTAAGGCTGGAACTCTGAGACCCTACCAGGTTCCCCCATTCTGGCAGACCAGGTGCCAGGGCTTCAAGCGTGTGTGCGGGGCCTCTCCATGTAGCAAGTGGTGCCAGTGCTGATGCTGGATGATGTGGACCCAGCCCCTGACCCTCTCTGTGCCTTGGGACAACTGGAACCAGGGCTCTGGCAGGGGAGTCATCTGGCAGAAAAGGAGTTCCAGGAGAGCCACAAGAGACACCCAGGGGCCCACCGGCAGAAGGGGCCTGGCCAAATTCCTGTAGATGGGAGGCCCGGAAGCCAGTCCAGCAGCAGAGGGGCAGGCAGAGGTCAGAGGGAGCGGCTGGAAAACAGGCGTGGGCCCTCCAGCCTCCCCACCCGCCCTGCAGATAGTTGCTAGGAGGCCTGGCTGGAGGGGAGGGGAGGGAGGAGGGGCTCCAGCCAGTCCCTGCAAGGGCTCCAGCAGCTGGCCCTGCCTGACTGCAAGGGGGTCGGCACCCAGGGGTTGGCACCCACAGGGAGTCAGGCACACAGGTCCTTCCACTGAGAGGTGCAGCCACAGGAAGCCAACATGGGGGTGACTAGGAGGGAGGCTGGACGTGCTGCTCAGGCAAGCGGTAGCACTCACCAGCTTCTCACCTCAGCCTAGTGACATCAGCCTGGGCCTGAAGCACCCACAGGTGACTCGGGAGGAAGCCACCCCCAACTTGTGGGACCATGTACGAGCACAAGGGCCTAACAGGGGCTCCAGGTCCTGTCACTGCCTCCAACTCAAAGAGCTGGACCCTGGAGAGGAAGCGTGGCTGAGCCACCAAGGTGAAGAGACACCAGGCATGGCCAGTTCCTGTGTCCCTGTCACCAAGTGCAAGGGGAACCAAAGACAAATCCCCACTATTTCTAAGCCTCCACTTTCCCATTTTTTGCGGGGGAGGGGGGCACCCTCAGCAGGTGGAAGTTCCCGGGCCAGGGACTGAACCTACACTACAGCAGTGACAATGCCGGATCCTTAACCTGCTGAACCACCAGGGAACTCCCACTTCCTCATCTTAAAATGGGGAAAATGTGTCAGAGACACCTAGCAGATTTGTCTATCTGCTGCCCTGCTGCCAGGCTGAGGGAGGTGCCCCAGCCCAAGGAAACAGTCTAGTGCAATAGAAGAAGCCTCCTAGCATGGCCACTCAGAGGGCCACCTCAGAGCCAGGGCTCCTATCCAGTATCCCCCCAACTCCCTCAGGACTCCCACAGTGCCACCTCAAAGCAGGGCTATCTGGCACCCTGCAGATGCCAGCCAGCTGTAGTACAAGGCAGTGTGGACAGGCCAGGCCTAGAGCTGGCTGCGGGTTTCTAGTCAGCAGGCCTTGGCAGGAGGTGGCTGGAACCATCCAGAGAGTTCGACTTTGCTTTGGCCACTGTGCTGGCCCCACACGCTGACCCCATCTAGGCTCAAGCCCAGCCCTGGGAGGGCTCAGACCACCGCCAGTGACATCTCAAGTCCATCCTGCTCCTCTTGCCCAGCCCTGAACATTTGGACATGCCAAGGCTGTGTCTGCCCCGGGGGTAGAAGCGAGGATGACAGGAGTGTGGGCAGGGGTGGGGCGCTGGCCCAGGACGCTGGCTGGACAGGCCTGGGAATTTTAACCCAGTCTCGGCTTGCTCCTCCCACCGTGGTGTGCAGTTTGCCTGTAGGTATATTCGCGCGTGCACACATACACACAAATGGACATGCATGCACGCGTGAACACACACACCTAGGTCCTGCCTTCTCTACAGGGCAACAGGTCCCTGCCCAGGGAAGCCATTACGTAACACAGCTAGCAAGGTGGGGTGGCCGCTGCGCTGACATCACTGCGTCCCCTGGGCCGGGCCCTATGGGCCACTGCCTAGCACCTGCCTGTGCCCCCCTTCCCCCTGCCCCAGACTCGTTCATCTGAGACCAGGACTTGGCGGCCACAGCCAGGGGGCCCCAGCAGAAACTTCCCGCTCTGACAGGAAATAGCACTCTGGCCTAGGGTGTCTGGAAGGTGGAGGACTGGGAGAGCATTCAATCCACTGCCCCATTCTGCAGACCACCTAGGAGGGCGTGGGGGTGCCTGCAGCCCTGCCTGGGGTTTCTGGAGGAAGGACTCCACAGACCCCACAGGCCCCATGACGCTGGGGTCAGGACTGTGGCCTGCAGATGCCCCAGTGCACACTCAGCAGGGGTCTTCAGGAGACACAAATCCAGGGGCCCCCACAGGCGGGGGAGGGGGGGCAGCAGAGGAAAGACCTTACTGGCCCCAGGGCGCTAGGGACTGAACTGTGTGGCCTACTGAACGCCCTCCCCCCCAGTATACCCCTGGCTGGGGTTTGCGGGGAACACATAGGAAGGATCCCCATAGGCCAGACTCCTAGAAGAAAGACCCACAGGCCCCAGGATATCAGAGACGGGACTGCGGCCAATTGAACACCCCTACCAGTGCACAGCTGAAGCAGCCCCAGGAGCGGGGTGGGGTGCTGCCCCGAGCTCCCGAGGGATCCTGGGGTCGGGCTCCCGCGCCCTGCCACCGGCCACTCCAGTGGTACGGCCGAGGCGCCCCCAAACCGATCCGGCCCTCACCTTGAACGAACGGTGGAAGCCCTGAAGTTCGGCTGTTTTCTTCTGCACCATCTTCTGTCCGGGCCCCGCCAGCGGGGGAGGGGACGAGGGGCCCGGGGGGCGGCCCGTGGGCGGGGGGGCGGCCGAGAAGGGGACCCTGTGGGCGGGAGCAGACAAAGGAGGGCGTTGAGTGGCCGCGGCCAGCGCGCCGGGAGCCCAGGCCAGGGCGGCGAGGCTCCGTGGGGCCCGATCCCCGCGCCTGGGTTGGAGCCAGGCTGGGGTCACCGGGCCGCACTCACCGGGGTCGGGCTCGGGCCGGGGCCGCAATGCCGCCGCCCGAGACGCGCCGCAGCCCGGACCCCGCTGCGCGGACCGCGCGGGGAACAGCGCCGCCACCGCCGCTGCCGCCACCGCGGACTCCTCCGTCAGGGCCGCCACCGCCGAGAGGAGCCGGGCGCGCCGCGTCGCCACCACCTTTATAGCCAAGTTCGGCCCCGCCCCGACGCAGACCCCGCCCCTCATGACCCGCCCTTGTGCGCACGACGGGGGCGGGGCTGAAAGGCCGCTCTAGCCGTGGGGCGTGTCTGCGCGCGTGCGCCTTGCAGTGCTCCGGGTTTCTGGCGCGGGACCGGGCAAGATCCTGACGCAGCCGGAGACTCGAGGAAGCCCGCGGGACCCTGGCACTGAGCCAAAGCCCGGCCCTGCCCTCTGGCAACAACATTAGTCTATTGGCCGGGGCTAAGATACACTGACTCCTTTTAGCCACTCTCCTGCTCCAGAACCTGCCATGGCTCCCTCTTGCATCTTTGCTTGAGAACCTGGTGTGTCTCCTTTTCAGCTTCTTGATCCTGGCCCCAGCTATCGTGCAGGAGCACCCCAACTGGCTTAGAGGCTTAGCCGCCTCCCCAGATTGCTCCCCCAAAGTTCACCCTATTATTGGCTTGAAAAGGGGACCACTGGAGTTCCCTTGTGGCACAGCAGATTAAAGATAGGGCGTTGTCCTGCTCTGGCTTTGGTCGCTGCTGTGGCGTGGGTTTGATCCCTGGACCATTCGCAGCCAAAATAAAAGAAGAAGTAAAGAATAGGGGACTGCAGTCAGGCATGGGGACTGAGCTCTATGAAGGACTGTCCTTCAGTCCTGCAAAGAAGTGTTTCCCCTGACTGATGGAGAAAAAGGCCAAGGGGTGGGGGCCACAGAACAAAAAGCAAAACACAACCCCGTTTCAGCTGAGGCCCTGACCCAGATCTGAGAGCTTCAGTTCATCCTGAGCCGGGCCAGCTCCCTGTCTCTGTCCCCACAGCCCTGTGGTGCATGGTCCTTAGACCTGGGCCTGGCCACGTGGGGGCACAGGTCTGGACTGTCCTCCCTCTCCTCCAGGCCCCAGTCTATCCTTCCAGGGGCTTCTCACCCTGCCCCAGCTATCCCCCAACCAGGCCTGAACTGGGTGATCACCTTCCCTTTGAGGCTGCCTCAAGTTACATGCTGCCCCCCAAGGCTACAGCTCAAGGCACAGGAGCTGTGAGGGCTGACCTCAGTCCTCTGGAATGTTTGGTGGGACCTGCAGGGAACTCCCCAGCCAGCCCCCAGCCCTCACCTGACCCATGCACGCATGGGTGTTGTGTGTGTGTGTGTGTGTGTGTGTGTGTGACCTTGGCTCCAGGTGTTTGGGGTGGGGCTGCTAGACCGGCCTGCCCAGGAGGCCTCAGTCTCCCCCCACACCATCCCACCCCTCTCCTCACCTGGCTGTCCCTTCCCACTCATGCCCGGGAGCCAGGATCCTCTCTGTGTGTACAGTCACCTGTGCTTTGGGATGGCTGGTGGGTACAGCTGGGTCCCTACCCCTCCCCAGAAGACCAGCTCTGTCAGAGCCCCGATCCTCTCACTGCTGGTCCAGCACCCAGCACAGGGCCCAGCACCCACACAGGAAGTGCTCACTCAGTGCTGCTGAAGAGAAAGGCCATAGTTAGCCAGGCGTGCCTGCGTGTCTGCATGCACGCATACAGGGGTTGTGTCAGTGTGTGAGCTTCCAGAGGCTGCTTCCAGAGCCCAAAGACTGAAATCAAGGCATTGTCGGCAAGGCCACACCCTCCGCAAAGGCTCTAGGGGAATATCCTTCCTGCCTCTTCCAGCTTTAGTGGGTGCCAGCCACGCCTGGGCTCCTTGGCTTAGAGCTGCATCACCCTGTCTCTGCCTCATTTTCATGTGGTGCCATCTCTGTGACTCTCCTCTCTTGGAAAGACATCAGTCATTGCCTTAAGGTCACCCTATTCCACTATCACTTCATCTTAATTGGATCACACCTGCAAAGACCCCGTTTCCTAAGGTCACGTTCACAGGTTCCAGGAGTTGGAACACAGACCTATCTTTCTAAGGGACACAATTCAACCCAGACTGTAAGGGGCAGGAACCTTTTCCGGGCATGTGGCTGTGATGCTTCTGTCTCCTGTGGCAGGTAGTTAGCTGTATCTGTCCCTGTGTGTGGATCTGAGTGGAGTTGCTAGTCACAGTGACCTCAGGGAGCAGAAAGGCAGTGGAGTCTTGCCCAGGGCCATCCTCCTAGGTCCAGCCAAGCTCAGGTCCTGGGCAGCCTTCTTTGGGATCCCAGCTGGTGGAGGCGGGTTTGTTCTCAAAGCCAAAAGCCAGGTCCTCCACTGGGCAATGCTCAGAGGAGCTGTCTTACCCTTGCCCACCTGCGACAAGTGGTCCCTTCATGGGTCCAGTACCCCCAGGGTGAGGAAACAGGAAGCTCAGAGATGGAAAAATGGCTCCTGCCTCTGGGGTCCTTCCACTGAGGTCTGCCTTTCAGCCCTGCTGACTTCGGGGCCAGATCATGGTGTGGGGAGGCATCCTGGGCACTATGGGCTGTTAAGCAGCATCCCTTGTCCCCACCCTCTTCATGCCAGGAGCCCCCCAGTCATGAGGACCACATATGCCTTCAGCAACCACCCAGTGTCTGTAGGGAGAAGCTTCTCAACTCCTGTATGAGAACCACTGCTTCTGCCTGCTGGGTACATGAGGGCGGCTGCCAAGGGAGCAGTGGTATGAGTGCTGGGAGGGGCTCCCTGTGCACACAGAGGCCCTCTAACATGGGTAAGGGACATACATGTGTGCACACACATGTGGACTTCAGTGCTGGAAAAGTGAGTGCTTGCATGTGTGTGTCTGTGTGTGTGTCCATGCGTGCATACAGTCATGTACACACATTTGCTGCCATTCCTTTGCACGTGTGTGTGTGTGTGTGTGTGTGTCTGCGCGCGCGCGCACACACAGTCACTGCCATCCCTGCATCAGGACAGGCTGGAGACTCCCCAGATGCCTCTGAGCCCCCAGGGCTGAGGAATGTGATTGGCCTGGGTGCAGGCCCCTGGGTGTGCCCCACCTGCGCTGAGGGTCACAGGGCTGTTGCCAGTGAGAATGGGTGATGGGAAGGGGCCCCTGTGCCTTGCCTGCTGGCTCTCAGGACACAGCCCTGTCCTGCCACAGGCCGGCTGCCAGCCCCAGACTGCCAATTCCTGACATCTTCCTCGAGGACGGCCCTATTTAAAGGCTGAGCTCTCAGAGGTACTGGGCGCCCAGGTGCTGGGAGGTGCCTGGGGGCCTGGCCACCCTTCTCACTTGACCCTGTGCCCCCAGGAGTGGAAGAGAAACACCGCCAGGAAAAAGCTGGCCTGTTTCCTCCATCCCCCAGGAACACAGTTGGGGCTGGGGCAGTGACACTCAGTCGGGGGCAGGTCCAGGAAGGCAAAAGACAACACAGAGCCAGGACAGGCAGGGTCCAGGACCAGGGTACTTTCCCCACCCAAGGATGCCAGGGGAGGCAGCCAGCTGGGGAAGAGGCCTCAGGATTGCCTTGGTGGGCCTGATATCCGAAGGCACTGGCCAGCTTCCTGTATCAGTTGGACCAATTCCCTTCCCCTCCTCTCCCCTGCAGCAGTTCTGACCCAGCTTCCCCTGTGGCACCTTAGGGGGCCAGGAGGACAGGGGTGTTGGACCCCTCTCCCACCCATCATGGAGAGGGTTTGGCAAGCTTGAGGCTAAAGAGGCGGGGAGCCAGCTCTCTCAGTGCAGCACCACCAGCTCTGAGAAGCCCCTCCCTCCTACAGGGATGCCCTGCTGATGTTGTGTTTGGGGTACATGGGTACCCCAGGGGAGATGAAGTGTGTCCTGCCCCTGAGCCCTAGGCCTCTGCTTCCCCCTGCCTCTTATGAGCCAGGAGGTGGCAGGTTGGCTGGCTGTGTGGTGTCCACTCTGACCACCTCCTCCTGGGCTTGACCAGGCTGTTGGAGCCCTGAGATCCTGGAGGGCTCAGTTGTGCAGTTTATCTCCTTGACAGCATCCAGGGGACCCCAGGACAGCCCAGGGCCTCCAAACCCCACAGGTAGAGCCCCCAGATTTAGCGAATACAAATATAGGATGCCAAGTCAAATTTGTTAACCGTTGAACAACAACAGGAATTCTCGAAGTCAAATTTGAATTTCAGCTAAGGAATAAAAAACTTTTCAGTATAATTCCCATGTATAAGCATATCTCAGGCACAAACATATGCCAAACAATTATTCATTGCTTATCTGAAATTCTGTTGTTTATCTGAAATCCCATGCTTGGGGCTGGCCCTGTGGAGCTGGTGCTGGGATCAGGCACTTGGGGTTGGGGTGACTCTGGGCATAAGCAGGTGGATTTAGACTCCTGGGCTGGCACACAGCCTGGCCTATACCCCCTCTGCATGTTCCCACCTGTCTGGATCCCCAGGGACAGGAACCACAAGCCCCAGGTCTTATCCATCCCCCAGATAAGGGAGGGTGACAGGCAGGATCATCACTGCTGGGCTGGGGCCTCTGGACGTGGGGCCCGGCAGCAGGAACATCTGATGCAAGTGGCTGTAAGTGTCCCTTCCTACTGGCTGACTCACAGCCTGCTCCATTCCAATGGCTCAGCAGTCCTGGGGACAGAGCCAGGCCCGCTGTCCTCTTTGGGGGTGGGGAGAGGGCAGGGAGAAAGGAAAGCAGGGGCGGGTGTGGCCAGCAGCTCTGAGAGCTGGCCTGCCTTCCTGGATGTGGGTGTTTTGGCAGCTGTGGGGCCCGTCCTGCTGTGATGGCAGCCTGGAGGGGAGTGGGGGTGCTGTGGAGCCTCCCAGGGGTCAATCAGTGAAAGTCCCCAAGGGAGGGTTGGGGGCGTGGTTGCAGGCTGAGCAGTGCTGGCCCAACAGATGGCCAAAGGCCACCACTCTGCCCCAGTGATCGGGGACAGGGCACTTGCTTTTTGTCCCATTTTCTTTCTGCCCCGTGGTCCAAGGCAGTGGACACCAAGGTGGCTCTCTGGGGAGCCAGGTCGCCCACTCCCAGCTGACCTACTCCCCAGCAGTGACCCAGGCATCACAAACGTGAGCCCTTAGTTTTGAGGAGAGTTGGAAGGGCTTTCCCCAGAAACTGTGGATATAAAATCTTATGAGGCAGCCTTCTTTGCAAATGAGATTAAGGGCTGTGAGATGGGGATGATCTGGATTAGGGAGGTGGGCAGTGTCACCACAGGGTCCTTATAAGAGGAAGGCGGGGGGTGGGGTGTCAAAGGCAAAGAAGGGAAATGCCAGGCTGCTGACTGTGAGGATGGAGGAAGGGGCCTCAGGCCAGGGATGAAGTGCCTCTAGAAGCAGAAGATGTAGGAACTGACTCTCCCCTGGAGTCTACAGAAGGACCAGCCCTGACCACATCTGGGTTTGCCCTCTGAAACTTTTGACCTCTAGGACTGTCAGAGAATAAAGTTCTATCATTTTGAACACCTAAATCTATGGTAACTTTTTATGGTGTCCCTAGGAGGCTCATTACAGGCACTAATATCCGCAGTAACCTAGAGTTCCCATTTAGCAGATGAGCAAAATGAGGCAAGTCCAATCAGGGCGGGGCGGGGGGGAGGCCAACTGACTCCTGCTTCCTGACCAGGGATTCTGATGGGTCTGGGGTCAGGATCGATGTGTTCAGGGGGCCCATAGACCTCGCAGCCTGGACTCCTGGGCCCAGTTCTGCTGACCTGCTGGAGGCCCCAGAGGCCACTGCGGCGGGAGGCGGGAAGGGGGCGGCGGTGTTCTGTCTGACTACGGGGCTGGCGCAGGGACCAGGCTCCAGGAATGTCCTCCCCCGGGGTTGGATTTGCTTGTGCTGCTAAACGCTCCAGCCGATCTGCTGCCGGGCGTGTGACCTGGCGCCTTTGAACCCTCCCCGCCCTCTGCAGCGGGACGCCAGAGGCGCCCAGCCCAGTTCCCACGCCGTGACCCCCGCCAGGCATGCCTTCCCTGGGTGCTTCTTCCTCAACCGCGTAGCGGGGCTGCCCAGGGAGACTTTCGCCCATTGCTCTGTGCTGGCGGTCGGCGGGGGTCGGTGGCGGGGACACGGTGGACTGCAGGTCCTGGGCCGGGTGCCCTGGGTATCCGGGTGGCCGCGCCTGCGCCCTGGTTCACGCGCTGGGCCCCTAGGCCCCGAGGCGGGAAGAGTTACCAGAGCAACGCGTTTGCGTCGCCGAACTAGGCACAGCGCCCCGGCTCTCAGGGAGTGGGAGGTGGGGCCTTGGCCCTGGGCCAATAGAATTCCAGAGACTGAATGTGTGGGGCGTGACCTGGGGGGGGGGCTGCTCTCCTGCCAATGAGGTTGTTGTAGTCGAGGCCACACTAGGAGGATCACGCCCCTTTAAAGGAACCACGAGCGTCTCACCGTATTGGCGCACAACCAAGCGGTAAGGGGTCCGCAGGTCTCCCTGAGCCTCAGTTTACCCAGGGGCACGGGGGCGTCGCATTCAGAGCTCTCAGTTCTTAGGAAAGGGCCCCGCAGCCACCCCCTCGCCCCACCTCTGAGGATGACCCACACCCTGCAGCTTTAGGGCGAGCGCGCCCCTCAAAAGACCGTTAGGCACCGGGGGGCCGGATTTGTCCCCAGGCCTGGGCCCCTGGAATCACTACTCCCCAGGGTCCAGGGAACATCCCTTAGGAGGACTCTATCTCCGTCTGTAGGTCCAGGAGGTTGGTTCCTGTCCTCAAGTCCCAGTGTCCTGGCACTGTCCCCAATAGCCCTCGGTTCCGATAGCAGAAAGCAAAGGCGATTGGTGGTGAGGGACTGTTTCCTGTGGACTCTGGGCGGCAATGGCCACAGCCGTAATGTACCCACTCTAAATGGGCCCTCTTCTCTGCTATCAGGTGGCCCAGGTCAATGAAACAGTAATCAGGGGTAAGAAGTCACAGTGGCTGATCCTGGGAGTAGACAGCAGCAAAAGTCACACAAATACACACACAGACACACACACAGGCAAGCCCCTGCCCAAACTACTGACTTGCACCCTGCGGGTCTCAAGCCTGGAGTGCCCCCAGGGGTGGTCTATGAGGTGTGGAGATGCCTGGGGTCCTGCCCAGTCTCTGCCACAGTTGGTGTCAAACAATAGGCTGGCATCTGGAGGGGAGGCTGGGCCCAGAGATCTGGGGAGGAGGGGGACAATTAGCTAGGTGGGGTCCCTAGTCCATGTTAGGCTTTGTGATATGGACCCAGCTACTTCCTGGTGTCCCTCTTTCCTGTTCCTCCATCACTTCCAGCCCCAGCACGCAGAGACACCACTAACTTGGGGTGTCCTGTTTGACCCTTGTTTCCTGGGGCGACTTAAGATGTTAGCTTTAGGGGAAACTGGGCGGAGGGCATCCAGGACCTCACAGTACAATTTGTGCAACTTTTCTGTAAGTCCAAAACTAGTTCAAAATAAAGTAAAATGATAAAGCACACCACTAGTATTAAGCATTTTTTTTTTTTTTTTTTTTTTTTTTTTTTTTTTGTCTTTTCAGGGCTGCACCCGTGACATATGGAGATTCCCAGGCTAGGGGTCCAATTGGAGTGGTAGCCGCTGGCCTACACCACAGCCACAGCAATGCTAGATCTGAGCCGTGTCTGAGACCTACACCACAGCTCATGGCAATGCTGGATCCTTAACCCACTGATCAAGGCCAGGGATTGAACCTGCGTCCTCATGGATACTGGTCAGGTTCACTAACCACTGAGCCATGACAAGAACATTATTGTCTCCTCTGTAAAAGAATGACCTGTGGGTGCAGCATGGCCCTCTAAGGTGTGAAGCTGGAGATATCCCAGAAGTGTCACAGCCTCCAGCTGTTAAAATAAGCAGCCTTGGATTTCCCATCATAGCTCAGTGGTTAACGAATCCAATTAGTAACCATGAGGTTGCGGGTTTGATTCCTGGCCTCGCTCAGTGGGTTAAGGATCTGGCGTTGCCGTGAGCTGTGGTGAAGGTTGCAGAGGCAGCTTGGATCCAGGCTGGCGGCTACAGCTCTGATTAGACCCCTAGCCTGGGAACCTCCATATGCCACAGGTGCGGCCCTAGAAAAGACCAAAAAAAAAAAAAAAGGCAGACTTTCCTGCTTCCAAGGGGATTATACTTTCAGATGGCCAGCTTTGGTCTGGGGGGGCCAAGGGCACTCAGCCCCTGAGGCCCTCCCATTTGGCTGTCCATGGTCTCCAGCCAGTGGGAGGCTTGGCCACAGGTCCAGGATTCTTTGGGGCTTATGGGGGTACCACTGGGGTGAGCTATCTGTCTCCTGTGGGCCAGCATACTGTGCTACTGGTTCTGAGAATGGAGGAAGAGGCCTCTAGCCCAAGATGCAGGTGTTTCCAGAGGCTGGGAAAGGCGGGAACCAATTCTCCCCTGAAATCTCCAGAAGGATCAGTGCTGCCCACATCTGGGTTTAGCCCCATGGGACCATATAGGACTCCTGACCCCCAGGACTGTGTGATGATAAATATGTGTGGGTTTTTCTTTCTTTTTTTTTTTTTTAGGGCCACACTTGTGGCATAAGGAAGTTCCCAGGCTAGGGGTTGAATCAGAGCTACAGCTGCCGGACTATGCCACAGCCACAGCAACGCAGGATCCAAGCCATGTCTGCAAACTACACCACAGCTTTCGGCAATGCCAGATCCTTAACCCACTGAGTGAGACCAGGGGTTGAACCCACATCCTCCTGGATCCTAGTCAGATTCATTTCTGCTGGGCCACAACAGGAACTCCCTAAGTATGTGTGGTTTTAAGCCACCAAGTGTTGGTGAAACCAACATGCCCTCATCCCAGGCTCATCCTAAGGTCTGAGAGTGCAGGCTGTCTACTGCTGCTCTGACAGATGGGCAGGGCTTCTGGGTGCTCTGGGAGCCTGGACAAGTATATTCACTTGACAGAGAGGGTGGGAGAGTCCCCCCATTCTGGGTCTTTCCTGGAGGAACTCATGGTGGCCTTCGAGCTGAGTGGGAGGAATTGGCTCACACAAAGCGAGGAAACGGTCCGGATGGCAGTAGATGGCCGGCCAGCAGATGCGAGGCGTCTCAAGGCTGCCTCCCTGCGTCATGACCAACCAGGGACCTTGCTTGCTGAGGACCAGGGCGCAGTGCCCAACCTGAGAGAGAAGTTGCCAGAAATTTGGTAAGTCAAGGCTGGGGGTCCTGGGCTGGGCTGACTCCATCTCCACTTTCCAGCAGAGTGGTGAGTGGGCCAAGTGTCCCTACTGGATAATTGAGGTCAACCCCGACATTAGCTAGACACTCAGGCGGACCCCCAGTGCTGGGCAGTGAGGGGGACCCTGATGGCCTCAAGTGTGTGGACCAGCCTCCCCTCATCTGTATCCCGGGTGGCCTTCGGTAGCAGAATTATCATTCAAGGATGCGAGGACCACAGTGGGAAGGATGAATTATTGAGAAGAGGCAAATCCACGGAGAGTGCATATGTGGTCATCGAGGGTGGCGGGGATGGCAGGGCGAGAGCTAGGGTTTCCTTTATTTTTGGCCACCCTGCAGCATATGGAAGTTCCCAGGTGGAGGATCAGATCCAAGCCACAATTGTGACCTATACCACAGGTGTGGCAACACTGAATACTTGACCCAATGTGCTGGGCCAGGGATCAAATTTATGTCCTAGTGCTGTAGAAATGCCACCAATCCCTTTCTGCCACCTGGGAACTTCAAATTATTTTACTTTTAACTATATATATTTATTTATTTATTTATTTATTTTTTAGGACTGCACCCATGGCATATGGAGGTTCCTGGGCTAGGGGTCAAATCCTTGCTGTAGTTGCTGGCTTATACCACAGCTCATGGCAATGCCAGATCCTTAATCCACTGAATGAGACCAGGGATCAAACCTATGTTCTCATGGATATAGTCAGATTCGTTTCCGCTGACCTGAGATGGGAACTCCTACTTTTAATTATACTAAATTAAATATTAATTTGTAAAGGAATTATATGATATAAAGTCATATGTTAATAAAATTTTATATCATTTTATAATTAACCTATGAATAAATTTATAAATTGATATATATCAGTATATTAATTCATTTTCTTAGCTGGCAAGAGAAGGAACTTTATTTTTTTATTTATTTATTTATTTTTTTTGTCTTTTTTGTCTTGTTGTTGTTGTTGTTGTTATTGTTGCTATTTCTTGGGCCACTCCCGCGGCATATGGAGGTTCCCAGGCTAGGGGTCGAATCGGAGCCGCAGCCACCGGCCTACGCCAGAGCCACAGCAACGCGGGATCCGAGCCGCGTCTGCAACCTACACCACAGCTCACGGCAACGCTGAATCGTTAAGCCACTGAGCAAGGGCAGGGACCGAACCCGCAACCTCATGGTTCTTAGTCGGATTCGTTAACCACTGCGCCACGACGAGAACTCCAGGAACTTTATTTTTTATTTGTTTTTTGTCTTTTTAGGGCCCCACCTGATGCATATGGAGGTTCCCAGGCTAGGGGTTGAATCGGAGCTGCAGCTGCTGGCCTATACCACAGCCACAGCAAGGGATCTGAGCTGTTTCTGTGACCTACATCACAGCTCACCGCAACGTCAGATCCTTAACCTACTGAGCAAGGACAGGGATCGAATCTGCATCCTCATGGAGACTAGTCAGATTCCTTTCCACTGAGCCACAATGGGAACTCCAAGAGAAGTAACTTGAAATGTTTATTAAATGATTTTGAGGAGTTCCCTTGTGGCCTAGCAGTTAAGGATCCAGCATTTTCACTGGTGTGGGGTGGGTTCAATCCCTGGCCTTGGATTTTCTGCATGTTTCAGGCACAGCTGAAAAAAAAATGATTTTGACATGTTTTCTTTGAATTTCGATTTCATTTACTGTATTTCAGTATGCAAATTTTTCTGACTATTTTCCTTATATATTCATCAGAAAAGTTGATCAAAATAAGTATTGTCTTTCCTGCAATAAATATTGCAATCCCCATTTTTTTTTTTTTTTTTTTTTGCCTTTTACAGCTGCACCAGCAGCATATGGAAGTTCCCATGCTAGGGATCGAATGAGAGCCGTAGCCTACAGCCTACATGACAGCCACAGCTACAGCAACGCAGGATCTGAGCCTCGTCTTTGGCCTACACCACAGCTCAAGGCAACACCAGATCCTTAACCTGCTGAGTGAGACCAGGAATCGAACCCATGTCTTCATGGATACTAGTCGGGTTCGTGACCACTGCGCCATGATAGGATCTCCTTCCTTCCCTCCCTCCTTCCTCTCCCCTTCCTTCCTTCCCACCCTCCTTCCTTCCTCTCTCTGTCTCTTTTTATAAATTTTATGGCTGAACCTCCAGCATGTGGAAGTTCTCAGGGCCAGGGACTGAATACAAGCCATAGCTATGACCTACACTGCAGCTGCAGAAACACCGGGTCCTTTAACCCACTGCACAGATTGAACCTGTGCCTCCACAGTGACCTGAGCCACTGTAGTCAGATTTTTAACCCACTGCGCCACAGCAGGAATACCTTTTTTTTTTTGGCTGAGGCATACAGCAGCTTGATGTGAGATCTCAGTTCCCAGACCAGGGATTGAATCTGGGCCTAACCATTAAACCACCAGGAACTCTTCCTTGTAAGTTATTCTGTATAGGATGGACCAATAACAAGGTCTTACTGTTTAGCACAGGGAACTATACTCAACATCCTGTAATAAACCATAAGGGAAAACAATTTTTTTTTTTTTTGTCTTTTTGCCTTTGCTAGGGCTGCTTCTGTGGCATATGGAGGTTCCCAGGCTAGGGGTTGAATCGGAGCTGTAGCTGCCAGCCTACACCAGAGCCACAGCAACTCGGGATCCGAGCCGCGTCTGCAACCTACGCCACAGCTCATGGCAACGCCGGATCCTTAACCCACTGAGCAAGGCCAGGGATCAAACCTGAAACCTCATGGTTCCTAGTTGGATTCGTTAACCACTGAGCCACGACGGGAACTCCCAAACAATATTTTTAAAAAGAATGTATGTATTTATATAACTGAATCGCTTTTCTGTACAGCAAAAATTCACAACATTATAAACCACTATACTTCAATTAAAAAAAAATTCAAGAGTTCTCTTGTGGCTCAATGGGTTAAGGATCCACCTTGTCACTACTGTGGCTCGGGTCACTGCTGTGGCTCAGTTTCAGTCCCTAGCCTGGGAACTTCCATATGCTGCAGATGCTGCCAAAAATAAATAAATAAATAAATAAAATCATCCTTGCTGTTTTCTCTATTTTCTATCTTTTGTAACTTCTGTTTGTCTGATCTTTGTCCCACCAGTCAAGGTAAAAGGATGCCTATTGTTTTACATTTTACTAGTGGTTAACTATATATATAAACATAGTGAACTTAATTTTATCAACATCTATGAAACAGTATCTTGCTTTTGATCAAAGAAAGAGATGAATATATTCATTTAACATCTCCAGCAAATGTGACTCTTGGCCTAGAAAATGCAGGAGAATCAACTTCCCATTCTGAAAGCAACCAGTTATGAAATCAGCTCCAAAATGAAGAGATTTCCTATATGTTTCAGACACAACCATTAAGAAAGTAGAACAGAGGAGTTCTTGTTGTGACTCAGCAGGTTAAGAACCCAACTCATATCCATGAGGATGTGGGTTCAATCCCTGGGCTTGCTCAGTGGGTTAAGGATCTGGCATTGCTGTGAGCTGTGGTGTTGGTCACAGATGTGGCTCGGATCTGGTGTTGCTGTGGCTGTGGTGTAGGCTGGCAGCTGTAGCTCTGATTTGACTCCTCGCCTGGAAATTTTCATATGTCCCATTATAAAAACAAACAAACAAAAAGAAAGTACAATGGAGGAGTTCCCGTTGTGGTGCAGTGGACACGAATACGACCAGGAACCATGAGGTTGTGGGTTTGATCCCTGGTCTCTTTCAGTGGGTTAAGGATCTGGCGTTGCCACGAGCTGTGGTGTATGTCGCAGACATGGCTCGGATCTGGTGTTGCTGTGGCTCTGGTGTAGGCTGGTAGCTGTAGCTCCGATTAGACCCCTAGCCTGGGAACCTCTGTGTACCATAGGTGTGGCCCCAAAAAGACAAAAGACAAAAAAAGAAAAAAAAAAAGGAAAATCATCTCCCTCATGGGAACGACCAAAAATAATGAAGATTAACTTGAAATGTGCAGATAGGAATCATCCAAAACAGATATATCCAGAGACAGAGGCGGTTCGTGGTTGTCAGGGGCTGAGGGGAGATGGGGAAGACTGCTCATGCAAACAGGGTGTCGTGGCTATAAAATAATGGCAACAAAGAGGGGCTTCATTAAGTTAGGGGGCAATCATAAAATGCATGCTTCTCAACACAGAGACAGGTCTCTTTGGGCTTTTTCAAATCCCCCATTTTTCCCCAGGGCCAACTCCCCCTTTCTGTGACCCCCACATGGCCTCTACTTTTGGGGGTCAAGATGAGAACCAGTTATCAATTTCCAGATTCCACTATTTTTATGAACTGGAAAGGATTCAAATTCATCTTCACCGTGATCTTCGTGCCAACTTACAAACTGCTTCTAGAAGCAGCAGTGCTGACTGACATGGTAGAAATGGGTGGCTGTAGAGACACCACTGACAAGTGCTAGTGCGACCCAGGGAATGAGGACTTTATCATTTTAATCTTCAATTAGAATTTATTTTTATTTTTTGTCTTTTTGCCTTTTCTAGGGCCGCACCTGCAGCATATGGAGGTTCCCAGGCTAGGGGTCTAAGCGGAGCTGCAGCCACCAGCCTACACCAGAGCCACAGCACCATGGGATCCGAGCCTTGTCTGCGACCTACACCACAGCTCACGGCAATGCTGGATCCTTATCTTTAATTAGAATTTAAACAGCCACAGCTGGTTGGTGGCTGCCACACTGAACAGCGTGAGTCTAGGACATTGGAAACTTCCAGTAACAGGGGCTCCTGACCTTCCAAGACAGCCCTCCTGAGCAGGTCCTGACTTCTTGGGAACGTCCCAGTTCACCAGTGGCTGCCATCTTTGTCGCATCCACTGGAATGATGGAATCCACAGCTGTTTCTCAACAGCAGCCCCTCCTGTGTTGGCCAGGAGGGAACAGGGCCAAGTGGGTTCCTTCCACCTCTGCCTGTCTGACCAGACTTCCCAACACAAGCGCTTGCCCCTGGCTACCTCTCCTGGTCGAACAACTTTTATGGTGAACTGTCCTGTTGGGACAAGTGGTTCTCAGGCCCGTGGCAGGAGGAGATGCCTGGAGGCCGTCCCCAAATTCTTGCCTTCTGGGCAGCCCGCTAGTGGGCCTAGGCGTTCTGTGTGCGAGTTATTTCCTTATACACGGTGTATGAATTCCCTGTGGCAGCTCTAACAGGTCACCACAAACTCAAGTAATTAAATAATACAAATTTATTCTAAGTTCTGGAGATAAGTCCAAAATAGGCCTGTGGGGCTAAAACTAGGTGCAGGCAGGTCTGGTCCTTCCAGAGGCTCTAGGGGAGAATCAGTTCCTCCTTTTCCAGCTTCTGGAGGCACCACATCCCTGGCCCCTTCCTCCATCCTTACAGACAGCAGGTGGCATCTCCCGCCTCCCTCTTTATGAGGACCTTGTGATGACACTGGGCCCCCAGGGAATTCAAGGTCATCGCCATCTCAGGGGCCTTCACTTAACCCCACCTGCAAAGTCCCTTCTGCTATGTGAGGCGACACAACCAGAGGTCCCAGGTCCAGAACTGGGACATCTTTAAGGCTGTTGTTTCAAATAACAACATCTCTCCAAACTTTAATCTGGTCCTGGAAGTCTCTGCGGTGTGTTTGCAAAATCAAGGGGTCAGGAAACAGCGGTTAGTTTAGAAGGTTGTCTCCAAGGATCTTCGCTCCAAGACTCTCTTTCCCTCCAACAGAGACGGCGCGCCCTCTAGGGGCGGGAAGCTCCATACCCGCCTCGAGCGAGCACAGGCCCTAAGCTGCCTCCAAGGGACTCCTGAGAGTAAGTTTTCACACTCGCCCTGTGTCCAAGGTCACAGGTTCCCTAGGACTTGGCAGAGACAGAAAACACCCCTCTGTCTATTTTCTCTCAAATCTATTTTTCTGCACTCTGTTCAAAGTTTTTTGGAATCTCTGTGTAGCAAAGAGGCGGTGGTTAATATCATGCTTGGTAAGTGCTGAAAGCATCGCAGACAAAGCAGAAATGAGAGGGAAGTGGGCACCTTCTCAACCTGCCTTCCAGACACTTGTGCTCCATGCCTGCCCTGCACCCGTGAGGTCTAATCGTACCAATATCCTGTCCGCGTCTGCTCCCCTATCTGGGGCACTTTGACGGGTCACAAACCCTTGCGAGGACTCCTGGTGACAAAGATGGTGACATGCCCCTAAGCCGGGCCCCCCTGCCAGGAAAACAGAAATGACACCCAGCAGCCGCAGGGGAGGAGACGGTATGATTTATTCCGATGTTCGTGTGGGAACATCCACGGGCGTGGGGGCGGGTACATGGGACCCCTGCCCACAGCCCCGCCGCCTTTCCGACCTGGCCAGTGGCCTGGGGGGCACAGTGGTTATGGCATTTGGTCGCAGTTCTGCACTGAAAAGGAGCTACATTCAGGCTGTCTCCTGAGGAGTCGGACCTGGTGGCTTCTGGAAGGACCAAGGCCAGGTCGTGGTAATTGCACTTGTGCGGTATTGGCGTTGGCGCCCTTCTCCCCTGCAAGTGCCCGGATACCAGATGCGGCCCCACGCCCTCAGGTGCAATGGGGAGGTTTGGTTCCGGAGCTACAGAGGGTCACACGCACAGGGTTTTGATGGGATGCTGGCAGGTGTCTGACGAGAGGTGACTCCAAACATTCAGGGAAATTCAAAGGCCCCAAACCCAGAGAGCAGCAGCCTGTTATTCTTGACAGGGGATGTTTCTCTTGGGGGCAGGGGGTGGGGAGCTCACTTATCTGTATGTAAGAAACTTTCTTCCCATAACATCTCATGGCAGTGGTAAATGAAAGTGTAAGAACTCAATCTTTTATGCAATGCAAAGGGGCCACAGGAAACCTGGGATGTGTGCGTGGGCTTGGGACGAATCCCGGAGGAACTAGGGACAGAAGTGGTCTGGGGAGGATGCAAGCGGGTAGGGTGCTCACTGCGGGATCAGATTCCAGCCTTGGCCTCACTGGGCCCAGCACCCCACAGGCTGAGCACCGGCTTAGGTCGAGCAACCCCCTAGGCCAAGCATCCCCCAGGCCCAGCCCAAAGGAGACAGGGCTGGGTGGGGTCGTGTCCTGGAAAATGCAAGTGGTTTACAAACAAAGTGGGTTTTCCTGGCTGCTCACAGCACACAGAACTATGGAATTCAAGTTCAATCTCCCCAGCAGGGCCAGGAGACTGGGGTCTGTGCAGGCCCACAGTTGCTGTACCTCTCGATCAAACAGAGGAAGCCACCCTGTGGCATAGAGCTCTGGGCTAGGAGACACTGGTCCCTGTTCTGGAGACGTGGCTCTCCAGTAGTGGCCTCAGTGACATGGGGCTGAGGGCCTCTCAGTGGCACATCCGTGCAGTCATTTCTTTCTGTTAGGAAGAAGCAGAACATCAGGTATGGACATCAGGAAATTGCATGCAAGGGAAATTGCGGGGGCGCAGGCTCAAGGGGCAAACCTTACAAAATACAAACAGACAGCAACACAGACCCTTCCTGTTAAAGACCAGTCTGTCTTTAGAATGAACTCTGAGCATCGTTGTGGGAGAAATGGCCATGGGATATGACACTAAGCTCAAAAACAGTGAACCCATCACAAAACTGTACACCATGGTCTCTAGTAGTTGGTGAGATTCACATAAAATGAACCGTGGTAGAGCAGCATCCACCTCCACCACGGTGTCACCCTGCCCCTGGCTCCAAAACACCCCACTGCACCACGAAGCATGTGTACCATGACTTTAACTCTGCAAAAACCTTTGCTGACAGGCAGAGCCTGCAAGGGAATATGACAGTTATGTGAAGACATTTTTTAGAGATTTTTCGAAGTTGGAAAAGAATAGACTTTTGCAAGGACCCAAAGTAACAGACAAATCCAGGAAAAACAGCCCCACATGGAATGTAACCTGGTGCAGTCACTATGGAGAACAGTCTGGCAGTTCCTTAAAAAACCAAAAACAGAGTTACCACGTGATCCTACAATCCCACTCCTGGAGTGGTAGAAAAGTCTAATTCAAAAAGGTACATGCACCCCAATGTTCACAGCAGCACTATTCACAACAGCCAAGACATGGAAGCAACTTAAATGTCCATTGACGGATGAATGGATAAAGATGTGGGGTGAGTGTGTGTGTGTGTGTGTGTGTGTGTAATGGAATATTACTCAGCCATAAAAAATAACGAAATAATGCCATCTGAAGCAATATGGATGCAACTAAAGATTATCATACTAACTGAAGTAAGTCAGAAAGAGAAAGATAAATGCCATATGATACCACTTATATGCGGAATCTAAAAAAAATGAAACTGGGAGTTCCTGTTGTGGTGCAGTGGAAATGAATCTGACTAGTATCCATGAGGATGAGGGTTTGATTCCTGGCCTCTCTCAGTGGGCAGGGGATCTAGTGTGGCTGTGAGCTGTGGTATAGGTCTTAGATGTGTTTAAGTTCCAGTGTTGCTGTGGTTGTGGCACAAGCCAGCAGGTGCAGCTCCGATTTGACCCCTAGCCTGGGAACTTCCATGTGCTGTGGCTGTGGCCCTAAAAAAGACAAAAATAAAATAAAAAATAAAAAATAAAAAAATGAAACAAAAGAATGTATTTATAAAACAGATCCGCAGACATAGAAAGCAAACTTATGATTATTAAGGGGGAAAGGGGATGGAGGGATAAATTAGGAGTGTAGGATTAGGAATTTCCATTGTGGCTCAGTGGTTAACACACCCAACTAGTATGTATGAGGACACAGGTTTGATCCCTGGCCCCGCTCAGTGGGTTAATGATCTGGCCTTGCCGTGAGCTGTAGTGTAGGTTGCAGATGCATCTTGGATCCTATGCTGCTGTGGCTGTGGTGTAGGCTGGCAGCTACGGCTCCGATTCAACTCCTAGCCTAGGAACCTCCATATGCCAAGGGTGTGGCCCTAAAAAAGACAAAAAAAAAAAAAAAGGGAGTGGAGGATTAACAGAAACACACTACTATGTATAAAATAAACAACAAGGATCTGTATAGCACAGGGAACTATATCAATATTTTGTAATAACCTATAAGTGAAAAAGATTATGAAAAAGAGACATATATGAGTGTATAACTGAATCACTTTTTTGCATGTCTGAAACTAATACAAGACTATAAATCAACTATACTTCATTTAAAACAAATACCAAAAAGCAGGCTCACCTGGGGACCCAGGAGGAAACTGTGAATGGGGACTGAAAGTGATGACCTAGTCTCCCCAGGGGTAGAGCCATACACCCAGATCCCGCCTAGCCCTGGATCATCCCAGCATTTCCGAGCTTGGGGAGAAACCCAGAGAGGGGAACGGAGGTGCATCCCACTCTGTAATGACCCTGGGGATGTTCACCCTGGAAGAGTGGCAGCAACTGATGGGCACTGGGAGAGCAGCCACCTGTGCCCTTTGACCTCACAGGTCCTGCTCAAAGACATTTGGTTAATGCTGTGCCCAATGGGGTGACCTGGATCTGGCCACCCAAAGAGTCCCAACTCTAGGGTGGGGTCATTACTGACCCATGTGGCCAATCCCTGGAGGGAGAGAGTGAATGGTTGCAGGGACTGCGGAGGGGAATGGAGATGATGCTGATGGGGATAAGGCTTCTTCAGGGGTGCTGGAAGGTTCTAGAACTGGAGAGAGGTGGTGACTGCACAACTCTGTGCATGTACTAAATACTGAGGTGTTCACTTCACAAGGGCCAATTGTACGATGTGTAAACTTAACCTCAATGAAAACCAACAAGCAGTCTTCCTCGCTCTCCACGGGCGCAGCCCTCGCACCCGCAGCCCCCACCAAGGCCTGCTGGCTCCCGGCCACTCACCAGCGGCTCCAGCTCCTTGGTGTCGATGAGGCCGAATTCCGTGACGAAGTAGTAGAAGTGCTTGTAGCAGGTGTTGACGTGCGCCTCGGAGCCCAGCTGCGCGATGCGGTCAAAGTGGTGGATGTAGACGTGCACGAAAACGCGGAAGAGCCGCGACAGGATCTTCTTCACCACCTGCAGGAAGTTCTTGGGGAACGGCGTGCCTGCACGGGCGACAGGGCGCAGCGTGGCTGGGTCATGGGCGAGCGCCTTCCTCCCAGACCCATCCTGGCCTCTCCCTCTGCCCATGTGGCAGGCATGCCCCCCACCACTCCCGCCTGTTGCCTCTGCCCTCGCTGCGCCTTCTCACACCCCAGAGCCAGAGCTCCCTGCCCTCCTGGCGGAGGGGAGGTGCACCGGCTTCCTTGACGGTTTCTAGTTCTCTTTTTCGAAAGAGCACAAGACAAATCAGAAAACCACGTTTTGGCCTTTCACCTTTTGCACTTAATATATTTCTCTCTCGCCATCCTAAGCAAATTTCATGATACTACTTTACACTGGAATGTACATGCCTTAATTGCACACACACTTTATCGCTCCTTCTTCTATTACTGAATTTAATACATTTTATTTCTATTTTTTTTGGTTTGTTTTTTGTTTTTGCTTTGTAGGGCCACACTGCAGCATATGGAAGTTCCTAGGCTAGGGGTCAAATCGGAGCTACAGCTGCAGGCCTACACCACAGCCACAGCAACGCAGGATCTGAGCCGCATCTGCGACCTACACCACAGCTCACAGTTATGCCAGATCCTTAACCAACTGAGTGAGGCCAGGGATCGAACCTGTAACCTTATGGTTCCTAGTTAGATTCCCTTCTGCTGCTCCACACAGGGACTTCTTTATTTCTATTTTTATTGCTATTTCCCCCCCTTTTTTAGGTCCGCACCAGAGGCATATGGAAGCTCCCAAGCCAGGTGTAGAATCAGAGCTGTAGCTGCCCGGCTAAACCACAGCCACAGCAATGCCAGATCCGAGCCGTGTCTGCAACCTACACTACAGCTCATGGCAATGCTGGATACTTGACCCACTAAGTGAGGGCAGGGATCCAACCTGCTTCCTCATGGATACTAGTTAGGTTTGTTACCACTGATTCACAACGGTAACTCCTCTATTTTTATTTAAAAAAAATTTTTTTTTGTCTGTGCCCACAGCATGCAAATGTTCCCAGATCAGGGACTGAACCCGTGCCACAGCAGCAACCCAACCACAATAGTGACAAGGCCAAGTCCTTAACCACTAGGCCACTGGGAAACTCCAGTATTTTTATTTTTATTTTTTTTTTGCTTTTTGGGGCTGCACCTGCAGCATATGGAAGTTCCCAGGCTAGGGGTCTAATTGGAGCTACAGCTGCTGGCCACAGCCACAGCCACAGCCATAGCAATGCCAGATCCGAGCCGTGTCTGCGACCTACACCACAGCTCATGGCAATGCCAGATCCTTAACCCACTGAGAGAGGCCAGGGATCAAACCCACAAATTCATGGCTCCTAGTCGGATTTGATTCCACTTCACCATGACAGGAACTCCTTTATTTTTATTTTTTTATCTTTTGTCTTTTTAGGGCTGCACCCATGGCATATGGAGGTTACCAGGCTTGGGGTCAAATCGGAGCTGTAGCTAGCAGCCCACACTACACACAGCAATTTGGGATCTGAGCCGAGTCTGTGACCTATACCATAGCTCACAGCAATGCTGGATCTTTTAACTCACTGAATGGGGCCAGGGATCAAACCCGTGTCCTCAGGGATCCTAGTTGGGTTTGTTACTGCTGAGCCACAACAGTATTTTTTTTTAGGGCCGCATCCATGGCATATGGAGGTTCCCAGGCTAGGGGTTGAATGGGAGCTGCAGCCACAGCAATGCCAAATCCAAGCCATGTCTGTGATCTATACCACAGCTCATGGCAACACTGGATCCTTAACCCACTGAGTGAGGCCAAGGATCAAACCTGCGTCCTCATGGATACTAGTCAGGTTCATTTCCACTGAGCCACGAATATGGGAACTACCCTTCCAGCATTTTTAAATTGTGGTAAAACACACCTGCTCTGAGAATCGCTGACCAGCCATCCTCTGCCAACAGGCTCCTTCAGGGGGCTAAGCGCCCCTATGTGCTCCTCCCCCTCCCTGACCTCATGTCCTCTTCCTCCTCCAGGACAGAATCCTAGTGGTCATTCCATCCAACCAGTGCTGGGGAGAGGGGCAACAAAGGGGACCAGCCCCTGACCTTCAAGAGGGGGCTCCCAAGCTAACACGTAGGGGAAGGAGTAGAGAGGTGCCACCAAGCGTGGGAAACCAAGGTGTGCCAGGTCCACAGTTCCTGAGGATGGAATCAACAGCAGCACCAAATGGCCAAATGGCGCTGTGCTTCCCTCAGGGCGAGGAAAGGCCCTAAGGACACGCAAGTAACTTCCGGAGAGACGCGTGTGCAGGGAGGTTCATGGCGCAGCCAGACCGAGAGCAGCCAGACCGAGTTGGGGGCGGAAGACCAGCCCTGAGGCTGCTCACAGTGGGAAAGGCCCCAGGCATGTGGAGAAGGAAGGCAGATGGGAAAGAGACCCCCCCGCCCTGACGACCTGCGCCTCCCCAGCTCCCCTCCTGCATGTCTGGGGGCCCACGGAACTGATGGGACCCATATTCTGCTGGCCCGACGCGTTTGTGAACGTCTGTTACAGGTGGACAGGCCTCAGCAGCTGGGGGCCGAATTCTGGGGACTGTTCATTTGGCTTCTGGGTGTTCTCCCTGAGGGGAGAAAAAGGCTGAACAGAAGGAATGCTCGTGAGATGACCACGTCCATGGGGCATCTAAGGTGCACATGTCCTCCGCAAAGACCTAGGTGGGAAGTGGCCTAGAAAGTGTGCGGCAGATGTGTTACCAAGTGAGAAGGAGGAAAGACGGGAGCATGGCCTGGCACCAGCTACATGGGTCCCGGCCTGCTCTGCCCCCCTCCTGAGGAGTGTTGCTGGGAGTCACTGAGGTCATCCTGGGTGGAGAAGGAGAGGCAGCCCTGCAGGAGAAGGGCCTAGAAATGCCATCTTTCAGGACTACATTGCCTATGCTTGCAACGATGCTCTCGCATGGGGGTTGCAAATGTGGTGCACCGCCTGGTTCTGTAAATAGTTTTATTAGAACACAGGCCCACTCTTTATGCACGTGTGTCTGTTTACGTATCGTCCATGATAGCTTTCAGGCTACATGGCAGGTCCAAGGAGCCTAGACAGACCATATACACCACAAAACCAGGAAGAGTTACTATCCAGCCCTTTCTGGGAGAGTCTGTGGACCCTGGGTCTAACCTGGAGAGTGTGGGCAGGTGGCTTTGGTGCCTAAATGGATGCAGAGGCATGTGTGGTGCCAGCATACGAAAGTGAAATTTGGACAGGTCTTTCCTTGACTCAGCCACAAATCTAACCCCGAGAGGCGTGGCAAGCTCTGGTTCTGAGCAGAACCACAAACAAGCAAAGAACAGCATTTCAGTCGGCCTGCCTAGCTTGGGGGGTCGAACCAGACCAAGGGGAGAAGAAGACTGATAGGGATGGGCCGGGGGTGGTGGGATCAAAGCTGAGGGCTGCACACCGCTGTGCATGTACTTCAAGGCCCCTGAACCGTGAGCTTTGGGAGGTGGTACTGAGGGCACGGGGACTCCATGCAGTAAAACTGTTACTAAAAGAACACAAGAGGCATTCCCATCGTGGCACAGTGGAAACGAATCTGACTAGGAACCATGAGGTTGCGAATTCGATCCCTGGCCTCGCTCAGTGGGTTATGGATCCAGCGTTGCTGTGAGCTGTGGTGTGGTGTAGGTCACAGACGTGGCTCGGATCTGGTGTTGCTGTGGCTGCAGTGTAGGTTGGCAGCTGTAGCTCCAATTGGACCCCTAGCCTGGGAACCTCCATATGCCGCAGGTGCGGTACCAAAAAGCAAAAAGCAAAAAACAAACAAACAAACAAAAAAAAACAAGAACACGAGAGCAGCAGAGACTCACCGACGTTGGTGGGGAAGACGTCCTCGTTGTTGATCTGTACCTCAACCCAGTCCATGAGCAGGTCCATGTAGCGGGGGGCTGAGAGCGCCGTGGGCCGCCGGAACTTGTTCTCATCCTGCCAGCGGTACTCGTACTTGGGGCCGCCTGACATGATGGGGCAGGAGCGCTCGGTGCAGCCGTCACTGATGGTGCCGTAGATGAGGTTGATGCGGTTGAAGAAGTCCACCACGTGCACGGCCACCCAGTCGTTGAGCTCCTCGCCAGCAGGCAGCTGCACGGCCAGCTTCAGGTCTAGCCCTGCGTTCAGCGATGCCTGTGCCTTCTTGTGCAGCTCAAAGCGCTGGGTGCCCGGCTCAAACTTGCGCTTGGGCCGGAAGGTCTTGTCCTTGTTGAAGACCTGTTTCAGCAGGAAGGGGTTGGACATCTTGGCGGGGCCTCCACAGGGCAGGGCGGGCAGGATACTCGAGACAGGGCGGTCACTGGGCCCCGGGTTTTCCCCAGACCTGGAACACACAAAGGGGAAGTGTGGGCACTTGTTCCCGGGCTAGGCCCTTATTTGGAAAAAGTCTGCAGATATGATTGAGTTGAGGGTCCTAGCAGGCGCTCTTCCTAGATCACCCTGGTGGCCCTCATCTGATGACGGGGGTCCTTGTAACACAAGACAGATAACCGGGAAGGGGCTATAGGATGACGGAAACCCAGTGTCCCTCCAGCTCCTCCTGAGCCTTCTTTCTGCACCGTCATCTGTTGCATGGGGAGAGTGACAAACCCCTCAGAGGGTGGGAGAGGCTCATACTTGGGACATCATGTACCAGCTCCACTGCCATCACTGCTGTGGTTACAGCTCTCTGTCTGTGTGGGCCTGGCTGGGGTGGGGTTGGGTCTGTGTCTCTGGGGGCAAGGGTGGGGTTGGGTCTGTGTCTCTGGAACTCATCTGGCTGTGCCACACGCACCGCCTGTACAATACATAATCACTTGTGAGTAATGTTATCATACACCCCCCTTCCTTTGCCCTGGGACCAGCAGCCTTGTCCGGCAGCCCCTCCAGACCAGCATGCTGTGTAGCAAGCTGCCACACACCAAGGGGCTTTGAACCACTCACCTTTGTTACCAGAAAGTTCTGGATATCCCATGTCTGAAATGGGCCTTGTGTGTCCTTCTCAGGGGTCCCCTCACCCCCCCAGACCCGAGGCGGCCATGCAGAGAATGGATGTCAGTGCCACCAGGCTGACCTCAGTGACAGAGAAGCAGTTCCTGGAGGGCAGGGCCCAGGCCGGCAAGTCTGGTGTCCCCAGCACACCCTTGTCTGCAGGATCAGGTGGGAGTGACCAGGAGAGGGAAGGACCTCAGTAGACATTTTGTAAGAGTAGAGTCACCACCACCACCACATCCTGGAGCCTCCAGGCTCACAGCCCTTCCACCCTGGTGGGTCTGGAAAGCAAAGTGTCCAGGCTGTAGAACTGGAACCTTTGGGGCCACCTTCCATAAGCCTTGGGGTTAATTCCAGAGGCTGGACAGATGGTAAAGCGCTTATGCCAGTGTTCCAGTGGTCCTGCCCCGGGGCAGGGAGCCTGGCAAGTGATGCAGACTCTGATCTAAGAATTCAAGAAAAGGCTGCCTGGCCTAAAGGGAGATGGAGCTCCATCCAGCCAAGAGATGGAATGTGTGTGTGTTGGGGGGCAATGTTTCTCCCCTCAGGGAGAGGGTGACCCTAACTCCATCCTCCTTCTGCGTCCTTAGCGTGCACACAGGGCCTGCTCACAAAGGGCTCAGAAGCCTCTGATGTGAGAGCAGGGAAGAGCCCTTCCTGTCCTGGTGAGCGGGGAGAGCGTGGTTGGCAGAATGGCGGCCCCAGAGATGCCCTGTCCTGGTACTGGGGCCTGTGGACGTGTCCCCTCATGTGGCAGAGGGGACTTTGCAGGCGGGGTTAAATGAAGGCCCTGAGATGGAGGTGGTCCTGGATTCCCCGGGGGCCCAGTGTCATCACAGGGCCTCATAAGAGGGAGGCGGAAGGGTCAGAGGCAGAGATGGGAGATGCCGCGCTATTAGCTGTGAGGATGGAGGAAGGGGCTGCGAGCCAGGGATACGGTGCCTCTAGAAGCTGGAAAAGGAGAAATGGATTCTCTCCTGGAGCCTCTGGAAGGACTAGCCCTGCCCAGACCTGGGTTTAACCCTGTGAGGCCCAAGTCAGACCCCGACCTCTAGAACCATGAGACAGTCAATGTGTGTGGTTTTCAGCTACAAAGTCTATAGGGACTTGTTACAGCACCCCCGGGAAACCCAGAGAGAGGCTACACAGATAATCCTAGAGCGCCGGGCAGAATAACCTACAGTTGACATCACTGGGTCGCTCAAGCCCTAGTTACATCTGGGCCTGGACCTTCTGTCCTCCCCACTGGACACTGTGGGTTGCTGGAAGCTGGGCATCTGGGGTCAGAGCCAGAGGGATGGGAAGAGCCCCAGTGAGGAGGAGAGGGACCCACCTCCGCCCCCAGAGGATGGCTCTGATCAAAAAGGACAATCACTAGGGCTGCAGATGATGGGGAGCAGTTGGAACCCTCCTCCAGCACTGCCAGTAGGAATGTCAAATGGGGCAGCCACTGTGGAAGACCGTCTGGTGGTTACAAAAACACAGCATTACCATCTCACACAGCAATGCACTCCTGGCGCCCACCCAAAAGAAGTGACAACACACATCCACACAAACATCTGTAAGTGTGCATGCCTGGCAGCATGGTTCACAGCATCCAAGAGGTGGGGTCACCCAAATACCCAGTAACAGGTGAACTCAACTACACATGGGAGCATCACTCAGCCATGAAAAGGAGAGAAGCACTGACACTCACTACCATGTGGACGGACCGGACCCTGAGACCGTGATGCTCAGTGAGAGAAGCAGATGCAGAAGGACACATGGTGTGGGATTCCATGGATGAGAAATGTCCAGGAGTTCCCGTCGTGGCGCAGTGGTTAACGAATCCGACTAGGAACCATGAGGTTGCAGGTTCGATCCCTGCCCTTGCTCAGTGGGTTAACGATCCGGCATTGCCGTGAGCTGTGGTGTAGGCTGCAGACGCGGCTCGGATCCCGCGTTGCTGTGGCTCTGGTGTAGGCCAGTGGCTACAGCTCCGATTCAACCCCTAGCCTGGGAACCTCCATATGCCGCGGGAGCGGCCCAAGAAATAGCAACAATAACAACAACAACAACAAAGACAAAAGACAAAAAAAAAAAAAAAAAAAAGAAATGTCCAGAACAAGCACAGCCACAGATAGATAGGTTGGGTTCCTGGTTATCAGGGCCTGGGGAGAGGGTAGGGTGACTGCTCATGGGAATGGGATTTCTTTCCTGGAGTTAGAATGTTCTGGAATGGATAGAAGTGATGGTTGCAAATAGCGAATATACTGAAAACAACGGAATATACACGTTAAGTAGAGGGAAGAGTACAATATGTGTATGACATCCAATTACGACAGCGTTTTTTGTTTATTTTTTAAGATTTTAATTTTTTCCATTATTGTTGATTTACACATTCTGTCAATTTCCGCTGTACAGCAAAGTGACCCAGTCAGGGTTTTTTTGTTTGTTTGTTTTCTTTTTAGGGCCACACCTGTGGCATATGGAGATTCCCAGGCTCGGGGTCCAATTGGAGCTGCAGCTGCCAGCCTACACCACAGCCACAGTTATATGGGATCCGAGACACATCTGTGACCTATGCCACAGCCTGTGGCAACACTGGATCCTTAACCCACTTAGAGAAGCCAGGGATCGAACCTGCACCCTTATGGACACTGTCAGGTCCTTAACCCATTGAGCCACAGTGGAAACCCCAAAGCAGTTACTTTGTAACGTGGGGTGCAGGGGACGAGAGCCAGTCAAGGCTGGGCCTCTGCCCCAGGCACTCAAAGAACTAAAGACATTTCTCTCTCAGTTCAAAATGAGGCCAGTACTGCCTGTAAACCTGATCACTATAAATGGTAACATTAGCACCAAAAACTGCACCGAAGGAAATGTGCAGTCATTGACATCCCAGTGAAGGCTTGGCGACGTAAGGACTGCTTGGTGATGCAGCTTGAGGCAATCTGTGCTCTGTCCACAGACCAGGAGTGCCTTCTCTTCCTTCCCCAAAGCCGGCCCTGGAGCCCCAGCCCCGTCATCACTTCCTGCCACGGTAGTTAATACCCAGCACGGCACTTAGTAACCCTTGAGGAAAAACGGAACCCCCACTTCACAGATGGGAAGACTGAGGCCCAGACCCAGCACTGCTGACATGGGGGTTGTCTGGGGTGCTGTCGAGTGTGGAGCAGCAGCCCCAACCCCCACCCCCTTGATGCCACTGGCACCCCCAGTGGTGATGACAAGCACAGATATCCCCAGATATTTTCCAGCATCCCCTAGGGGCAGGACTTCCCCAGGGAAGAACCATTGGGTTATAAGATCATGCATGACTCACTACTAACTAGCTAGTGATTAGTAAGTCACTGTTCAGCCTCGCATGTGGCCACAGGAATAGCAAGAGTTTACACCCAGACTATGGGGGCAAAGCCTTGGTTATTTCTGCTGTGTCACCAGCCTCCACAGCCCCACCTCTCTGTTCTTTGGGCTTCCATGAGTCTGATCCCAAAGCCAGAACCAGATGCCTATGGAGCCAGTACAGGTGCTTCCGGTTCAGACCCTCCCTGGTTTTAGGGGGGCGCAGACATGGCTCTGGGTGCCCAAGTCCTGGGGGGCAGGAAGCTGGTACCTCCGAGAAGGGAAAGCAGCAGAGTACAGGATGCAGCCACCAAGGCCCTGACGTGGAAGACCAGGTGAGCTCAGCCTCGGAACCCCCAGGAGACACTGGTTAAAAGAGACCACCTGCCCCACCCCTCTCTCAGAAGGGACCAGCCGTGTCCCCTGGGCTAGGCAGCCAGGACCCTTGTACCAGGGCATGTGTGCTTCTCACGCCAGGTGGGAACCCTGTGGCCCCGCCCATGGCTGCCAAATGCCCAAGGGGTCGTGACCTGCCCATGTGATGAATCTGCAGACATAGTGGCTCTCAGGCCACTCCAGGTGCAGATCAGGGGACAGTCACCCTGTGGGGACCAGTTGGAGAAGCCAGCCAACCTCTCCTGCGCCCACCACCTGGCGGCACAACCATACTCTGGCAAGGAGATGACGAAGTGGGTGTCACACTCCTGTCCAGCCAACGTGGGGCAGGGCCGGCCATGGAGCCCCCAAAGCTGCTTCTGCGTATCCCGCCCATCCAAGTTCCTTGTCCACCCTGCAGCCAGTCTCCTAACCTCAGGGGAATCACAACACCAAGAAAACACTGCCTTCTACTTATTTGAGTCTTCCCCAGGGGTGGGACTCTAATAGCTGACGATGTCACCTGGGGACCTGAGACCTGCCAGACAGGAGCGGAGTGGCGGGGAGGGCCTCAGGGAGAGGACACAAGGCCCACTGGCCCGGCTGACCCCGTGTCTGTCTCCAGCCCTTCCTGCCATGGAGCAGACCCAGGCCTGGACAGTTCTGGAAGATAGGGTGGGACTGTGGAAGGAGTGTGTAAGGTTCCTGCCTGCCTTTCTGTCTCCTCAGAAAGTGGGAGAAATTTTTTTTTTTTGTCTTTTTGCTATTTCTTTGGGCCGCTCCCGCGGCATATGGACCCAGGCTAGGGGTCAAATTGGAGCTGTAGCCACTGGCCTACGCCAGAGCCACAGCAACGCGGGATCCAAGCCGCATCTGCAACCTACACCACAGCTCACGGCAACACCGGATCATTAACCCACTGAGCAGGGGCAGGGACCGAACCCACAACCTCATAGTTCCTAGTCGGATTCATTAACCACTGCGCCACGACGGGAACTCCCAGAATTTTTTTTTTTAAGTAGGAGCAATGATTTTCTGAAAAACTTCCTGGGTGGGCAGAGTTCCCGCCAAAAGCAAACAGCTTTCTAGCAGAAACACAGACTCCCACAGCTACCGGAAGGTGCCTCTTCCTTGAGAAGCGCTACAGGAGGCCAGGGCCCCTGGGATACACTCGCGTGCACACACACACACACACACCCCACCGCCGTCCCAGGTACCTTTTTCTCTGCCCTTCTTAGAACACCTCTAAGGACCGCGTGGGGAAAACCAGGACAGGCTTCTCGGAATTCAGCACTAAGGGCTCCCCTGCTTCTTCCTGAAGAGAGATGCGTGTAGTACTGAGAAACTCCTAGAGTGACAAAAGTTAAGATGACAAAATTCCCCTGCCTCAGCATGCACTCACTGCCACCCCCCACCCCGCCCCTGCATTTTGCTGAAAACATAACAAAACACAGTTCCTGTGAGCAACCGCCTTGAGTGAGCTGCTGCACCTCAGCCCAGTTGCCACTTCCTTCCGGTGCCTCCACATCCTGCCTGGGCCACTGACATTGCCATTGCTGCTGCAGGGATGGGCCCCAACCCCAGACGTCAGTCCCGCATGCTCTGGATGGCCGAGTGAACCCTGGCCCCTGGCCTGGCAGCCAGAGTGTCTGGCTGTGGGAAGCTCGGAGCCCTGGATCTGTCCTGTCAAAGCCCTTTGCGCCCCGAGCTATCTTCCACCATCTACATGTTTTGGGTTTTTTTTTTTGTCTTTTTAGGGCCGCACTCACGGCATATGGAGATTCTCAGGCTAGGGAACTACTCTGAGCTGTAGCTGCCGGCCTCCACCACAGCCACAGCAACGTGGGATCTGAGCCACATCTGCGACCTACGGCAACGCTGGATCCTTAAACCACTAAGTGAGGCCAGGGATCGAACCCACAACCTCATGGTTCCTGGTCGGATTCATTTCCACTGTGCCATTATAAGAACTCCTGTGGTTTTTTTTTTTTTTTTTTTTTTTTTTATAAATAAAAGTCAATTCAGATATAATAACATACTTTTTTCCTTCTTTTTGCCACACCCATGGCATATGGGAGTTCTCGGGCCAGGAACTAAATTCAAGCCAGAGCTGTGACCTGCGACACAGCTGCAACCATGTTGGCTCCCTAACCCACTATGATGCGCTGGGCTGGGGATTGAATCAGCACTTCCAGAAAGACAAGCTGGATCATTACCCTGCTTGACACAGCGGGAACTCCAAAGTCCACCCTTTTAAAGTATACAATTCAATGGTTTTCAGTAAACTCATAGAGCATGCAGCCGTCACCACTAAGTCCAGAACAACCTCAGCACTGCACAAAGAAACCCTGTGCCCAGAAGCAGTTATTTCCTATCCCCCTTTTATAAAAGGGCCACTTCACATTCCCTAAAAAGACATGTTCAAGTCTTCACCCCTGACACCTGTGAATGGACCGTGCTGGGAAATGGGGTCCTTGCTGATATAATTAGGATGAGGTCACGCTGGAAGAGGCTGGGCCCTCAGCCATTGACTGCCATCCTTCTAAGAAGAGGGAGACCTGGACACAGATGAAAGGAGACAGCCATGTGATGGAGGCGGAGAGATAGGGATCCGTCTGTGACCCAAGGGCAGACCAGGATTGCCAGGCACACCAGAAGCTGGGAGAGGCAGGAAAGACCCTCTCAGGGCCTCTGAGAGTCCTGAACCCACAGCAGATAAGAGGTGGCTGGCGATCTCAAGCTGGCTCTCCCCATGTCTACAGCCTTCACTCCACCAAGATGAAGAGAGGGTGCTGGGGAGCTACCTGGTGGCTCAGTGGGTTAAGGATCAGGTGTTGTCATTATAGTGGCTCAGATTGCTGCTGTGGCGCAGGTTCAATCCCTGGCCCGGGAACTTCCACATGACATGGGTGTGGCCAAAAATAAAAAAAAGAAGGGGTTCTGCATGTACACAGCTGAACACACAACTCCTCCAAACCTCGTTCCTGTCTTAGCTCCCCACAGGGGCAGACAGACTGAATGTTCAACAAAATGGTATAATGAGGGGTGGGGGTGGGGGGACAGAAAGGAGAGTTGTGGATGGTGTGTCCGCTTAGAAGCCACACCTCTTCCTTCTGAGGACCTCAGACCAAGGACGCAAGAGCTGCCATGGCATGTTTAACTGATCCCAGACCTGCATGTCAGAAAGGGTAACACACAGGAAACAGCACCCACAAACTCTTGTCCAAACACCAACTCCCCTCTGCTGGCTATCCAAGCCTCCTTTCCACACCAAGGTCCTCGGGATCGAAACTCGCCTGTGACCACCTCCAGTCTGTGAGGAGGGCCATCCATCAAGTGGCGCACTCTTTCCAGGGATGGTGACTCTGCCCCAGATGTTCATGGCTGTCATGACTAGGGAGTTCCTGGCACTGAATAGGTGGGGCCACGAGGCTGCTCCAGGATGTCCCATGCCCAGGACACCTCCATGGAGAAGGACCCAGCCCCACATGTCTTATCTGGGACTTGGGAGCTACAGGAATGACCATCTCCTTCCCAGAATCCAGTTTCTAAAGTCAGATTTGCCTTTTTGGCTTAAGCAATCTGAACCTCGAAATTCTAGGAAGTCAGGAACAGAGCTCACCAGCTGGGGCATGTCCAAAATTTCCCAGAGTAAAAACCCAAGTTCCAAGCATGCTGCCTGGGGAATTTTTGTTAAGTCTCCATTTTAAGAAGCCCTGGAAGAGTTCCCGTCGTGGCACAGTGGTTAACGAATCTGACTAGGAACCATGAGGTTGGGGGTTCGATCCCTGCCCTTGCTCAGTGGGTTAACGATCTGGCGTTGCCGTGAGCTGTGGTGTAGGTTGCAGATGCAGCTCAGATCCCACATTGCTGTGGCTCTGGTGTAGGCTGGTGACTACAGCTCCGATTTGACCCCTAGCCTGGGAACCTCCATACGCTGTGGGAAGTGGCCCTAGAAAAGGCAAAAAGACCAAAAAAAAAAAGAAGCCCTGGAGATGAGAGAGCAGCTCCCGGAATGATGGTTAGTGGCTTTTTCCTGAACCTGGCTGGCTTGGGAGGGTCGTGGCATGTGCAAAAGACTGCCTTAACCATGTTAGGAAGACATCATCTGAAGGGTCCTGGAACTGAAACAGCACTTCCACGAAACCCCACAGGGACCAAAATGACCACTTCTGCTTTTTCTGAGAGAGGCGACTTAGAACTCAGCTTATCACAGCATCTGTGGCGCTTGGTATGTGAACACCATGCTCAAGATTTTAAAGATGATAGAGACACTCCTACAGGGAGGTTCAAATAAAAAGTAAACTCTCAGGCCATGGAAAGATGTGAGGGACCCTAAACGCACATCACTAAGTCAAAGAAGTCCATTGGAGAAGGTGATGCTGTGATTCCAACTCTATGATGGTCTGGGAAAGGCAGAGCAAAACTATGGGGACAGCAAAAGGATCTGTGGTCGCCAGGGGTGGTGAGGGTGGAGGGGTGAGGAGGATTGAACAAACAGGTGGAGCACAGGTGATTTTTAGGGATATGAAACTACTCTGTGTGCTAAAATGATAGATTCCTGTCAGTTTACATTTGCTTAAACCCAGAGAACATATACCACTAAGAATAAACCCTAGTGTACTACAGATGCTGGCTGACAATGATGTCTCAGTGTGGGTTCTGCTCTGGTGGGGGGAGTTGACAATGGGGAAGGAGGTGCATATATGGGGGCAGGGAGTACCTGGGAATTCCCTGAAACTTCCACTCAATTATGCTGTGAGCTTAAAACTTCTCTAAAAAAAGAAGTCTATTAAATATATATATATGTATATATACACACACATACATATATTTAACACATTCACCAATTACCACACACCAAGCACTTGGCCAAATCTTTTGAGTTGCTCATCCCATTTAAGAAATAACTACAGCCACAAATAGGAAGCAGATAATGACAAATTCTATGAAAGCAGGAGTTGGACATATATTTGCACAAAGAATAAGCACTGTGGAAGGCACCAAAATATGATATATGCCTCATGTGTAATTTCTAACTTCTGGGTAGCCATAATGAAAAGTAAAAAATAAACAAGTGACTTTTAACATTGATAAGATATACTATTTAAACCTAGGACACCAAAATAGCATTCCAACATCTAACAAATAGAGAAAACACTAAGGAAATATTTTGCACACACACACGCCATCTTAACACACTGGGTCTCAGAAATCTGGTGTGTACTCTACATGGATGGCACATCTCATTTTGGCACATTCTGGGGACTCACCAGTCATGCAACACTGGAGAGCTCAGCTCCAGAGGGTCTTAAAAGGGGAAAACCCGGAGTTCCCGTCATGGCTCAGAGGTTAAGGAACTCAACTAGTATTCATGAAGACGCAGGTTCGATCCCTGGCCTTGCCCAGGTGGTTAAGGATCCAGCATTGCTGTGAGCTGTGGTGTAAGTCACAGACGCAGCTCAGATTTTGTGTTGCTGTGGCTGTGGTGTAGGCCAACAGCTGCAGCTCCATTTGGACCCCTAGCCTGGGAACCTCCATATGCCGCGAGTGTGGCCCTAAAAAGAAAAAAAAAGGTGGGGTGGAACCCATCTGCTGGAGGACAGGAGCAACAGGGCAGGTGCTGTTTGAGGCAGGCACCAAATTCAGACTCTGGTGAGAAACTGGGTGCCCTAGGGTGTGGGCAGGGGTGGGGCAGCAAAGACTTCCCCTTGCTTCACTTCATGATCAGTACCACAGACACCGACAGGCTACCATAACTTGGGGTGGGGGAGTATGCCCCCAGGCACTCAGGGCTTCCGGAGGCGGCAGTGCTCTGTTCTGACATTGTCCATCCATGGCATCAGTCAGTGCTGAGTCCGTGAAATGGGCTAAAAAGAGCCCCTGAACTTTATGCTGGGTGGAGAGTGGGATGAAGAAGCGGCTGACAGAGGCCAAGTGTAACAGAAGCAAATCCAAAATCACAAAGTGCAGGCAGGCAGTGGGGTATGAGATACAAATCCCATGCCACAATTTATCCAACTGTATGCTTTGAATGTGTGCAGTTCACTGCAAGTCTACTGAGCCTCTATAAAAAGGTTTAAAAAAAAAAAAAAGAAAGAAATCCAAGGGGCAGAAAGCTCCTGTGAATAAATTCTGGGAGACTCTTACCCCCAAATGAGCAGTGGCTCTCTCAGTGGGAGCATCACTGGTCATTTATTTACAAAGAGCCTGTGACTCTGCGTATCTTTCAATCACCTCTCCTTCCCTTTTCAGCGACGTTTTGTAAAATACTCGGCCATTGAAAGCAAATACAAGCCCTATAGCCAGTTCAGAGACAGAGCTGTGGAGTCACCAGGTAGTCAGTGCCGACACCTGCCGACCAGCCCTTGCCCGCTGCTCAGGGACTCTTGGGACAAGGAAGCCTGCTTGCAGAGGGCAGGTGTCCCAGTGGGCTGGGGGCCCTAAAATTCTGTGGGCTTTCCATCCATCAGGAGGTGGGGTCCTGATCAGCGATACAACCAGGGGTGACCTAAAGTAACATTTGTAACCGCTAATTGGACCAAGGGCCGCCACGGCTCCTGCCCCTCCACCACTGTTCACCCCCCTGAGGGGCCCGGTTGTCTGGTCCTCCGCGGTTGTCCCCCCGCCCCTAAGGGCCCGGCCTCCCCGCCGCCCGCGGTCGTACCTCCTGAGGTCGCCCTGCCCGCGGTCGCCCTCTCTGAAGGACCCGGCCTCCCTCGCCTCTACCACCGTTCACCCCTCTGAGGGACCCAGCCTTCACACCGCCCGCGGTCATACCTCCGAGGACCCACCTGCCGCCTGCTGTCCGAAGGATCTGGCCACTCTCGTCGCCAGACTCCGCCCCCGGGGCTCCAATCAGCCTTGCCTCGCCGTCCGCCGCGGAAAAACTCCGCGCACCACTGCCCCGCCCCGGATATACTTCCGCTCCTGTCCAAGGCCTTCCCGGAAGTGGAGCGGAGACTGCCCGCGGGCGGAGCAGCTGAGTGCCCGGAGCGCTGGACCGGGCCTCGAGGTGGGGCCGCCGTGGAAGGAGGAGCTTGAGCGGGCCGAGAACGCCTGCGTGGAGCGCGGTCAGGGGCGGGGCCAATAGAGGGGTGGAGCCCTCTTTGGGAGCTGAGGTTGGTGGGCGTGGCTTGAAAGAGGAGTAGGCGGTGGGAAGTCGCTAGTCAGTTGCGAGGGCGGGCCTACGCCGAGGGGGCGGGAGAGGGCGAGGCTATGTCACAAGAGAGCGGTTGGTTGGTGAGCGATGGGGGCGGGGCACGAGGGCGCCGTTTGTTGGTGCGCGGCAGAGGGGCGTGGCTCGAGGGGCGCCGTCGGTTGGCCGGCGGCGGGCGGCGGGTGGTGGGCGGTGGGCGGTGGGGGCGGGCCATGGCCCTGCTGCTGTGCCTGGGCCTGACAGCTGCGCTGGCCCGAGGCTGCTTGCACTGCCACGGCAACTTCTCAGAGAAGTTCTCCTTCTACCGCCATCACGTGAACCTCAAGTCCTGGTGGGTGGGCGACATCCCTGTGTCGGGTTCGCTGCTCACCGACTGGAGCCAGGACACGATGAAGGAGCTGCATCTGGCCATCCCCGCGGAAATCAGTGAGTACCCCGGCCCTGCCTGCACGCGCTCCACGCCCAACCAGACCCTGGGCCAGGCCTCTCTCACAACTCTCCTCTCACCCCCAGCCCGGGAGAAACTGAACCAAGTGGCAAACGCCGTGTACAAGAGAATGGATCAACTGTACCAGGGAAAGATGTATTTCCCGGGTAAGGGGGCGGCCGCCACAGTGGGAAACCGAGGAACAACCCCGCGGCCCCAGGGCATCTCACGCTGACCCATCCACCTGCCCCTGACCTTCTCCCTCCTGCCTCCCCCCATTAGGGTATTTCCCCAACGAGCTGCGAGCTATCTTCCGGGAGCAGGTGCACCTCATCCAGAATGCCATCATCGAAAGTGAGCAAATAAGGGCTTCGGGGATGGAGGATGCTGCCCAGAGCCTGAGGACCCAGGACCACAGGAGTGTTTGCCTCTTTCTAGGCCTAGGCCCAGGTTCCAGCCAGGGCCTGGCTGAGACTAGAGCCATGTGAATAGGGATCTGGCATGATGCAGCTGGGTGTTGGAACTCAGAAAGGACAGAAAGTGGGGAGAAAGTCTGCTCCCTGGGAGTTCCCGTCGTGGTGCAGCGGAAAGGAACCCGACTAGGAACCATGAGGTTGCGGGTTTGATCCCTGGCCTCGCTCAGTGGGTTAAGGATCCGGCGTTGCTGTGAGCTGTGACGTAGGTTGCAGACTCGGCTAGGATCCTGCATTGCTGTGGCTTAGGCCAGTGGCTACAGCTCCAATTCGACCCCTGGCCTGGGAACCTCCATATGCTGCCCTAAAAAAACCCCCCAAAAACACAAAAACCAAAAACCAAAAAAGTTTCCTCTCTGAGGGGGGACACTCTCATCTAGTGGACACCAATAGGACACCTGGAAGGATAAATTTTGACCTGTCCCTATCATCTCCCCCAGCCAGTCCCTGGAGGCCTGAGTATTGCTACTGCCCTTCCCCATGGTTTGCTTCACCCCAGGCTGGGGCCATGGACACTCCTGAGCCTTGGGCAGCCTGGGAAGGTGGGCTGGATGGGGAGGACAGTCTAGGCCTGCTAAGAAGATACCATCTGTGCTCTCACCCTTTCACAGGCCGCATCGACTGTCAGCGTCACTGTGGTGAGCCTCTGTCCAGGTTGTGGGGTGCAGCAGCAGCAGCATGGGGCCCCAGAGGCTGAGGGTGAGGGGACCTTCGGCTGCCTCTGGTCTATTGCAGGCATCTTCCAGTACGAGACCATCTCCTGCACCAACTGCACAGACTCACATGTTGTCTGCTTTGGCTACAACTGCGAGTAAGGCTCAGAATCACACACCTGCCTGTGTGCCCACCGCCCCCGCCCCAGCCACAGGGTCCAAGGGTCTCCCTGGAGTGGGCCCCTCCATCACCTGGGTGGGGGGAATGGAAGCTCCCCCCAGCTGGCCCCTCCATGTCCTATGTGCCGGCAGGTCGTCGGTGCAGTGGGAGACAGCAGTGCAGGGCCTCCTCCAGTACATGTGAGTCAGGGGAGCTGGGCTTAGGGTGGGGACCCCAGTCAAGGCCACTTGGCCCCTGACTCCAAACCTGCTGTTGTTGCAGAAATAAGTGGCACAAGTAAGTTTCCCCTTTCCAAACCTGAGTTTGATCACAGGCAGTGGGGCACGTGTGCCCTCTCCGGTGAGTATGTGCCTGGCTGAGGCCACACCTGATGCCAGGGACCCAGATTCTTTCTCCCAGGGTCTTGGAGCTCAGCTGGCACAAGCGGTATATCCTGGTTAGAGTCTCCACAGAATCTGGTCCCACCCATGCCCCAAGAAGTGGGAATGCTGTGGTCAGAGGCAGGGAGGGCCCCCCATGGTGGATGTGGGCCCTAGTGAAGAGCCTAAGGACCACAGGCACAGCCTTATCCCCAATGCTTAGAGCTAACTGAGGCTGCGTCATTTCTTTCAGACAGAGCACCAGCACGAGGTGAGGTCTCCAAGGTCCATCCTCTGGGCAAGGAGGGGACGGGAGGGGTGGGGTTGTCCAGGTCATTGGGGGTGGACAGGGGTGTTAAGTGCAGTAGGCATAGCTGGGCAGCTCTCTCTGCATCTGGGACATGTGGAAGTCACCTCCGCAACCACGCAAGTGCAACACTTCATGAATAAACATGAGCTCCTCCTCCTCCTGGTCTGGACTCACAGAACCACTCCAGCCTTGTGAGTGACCCAGAGGAGGGAGGCTGCAGGGACTGGGCGGACTCCAGGGGCAGGGGCTCCCCCACTTCTTTGGAGCCCTGGTTGTGGGGGTGTTGGGCATGACCCCAGGGCTGTCTGAGTTGAGCTTTGGGAGTCTGCCTGCAGCTCTCTCAGGTGCCCCACCTGGGAGGAGGGGCCTAGCTCCCAGCAAAGGCCCACAGGGCAGGGCACCCCTATCTCCCTGCAGCCTGATATCACCAAGCTTCACCTGTCTGGAGCCCCCACATCTGGCCAACCTGACTCTGGAAAACGCTTCTGAGTGCCTGATGCAGCACTGAGGGGAGCCGGCTGGCCAGACCTGTCTGAGGCCATGGTGTGGGGCCAGGACTCCGTTGGACCGTTTGGGCCTGACTGATGGAGCAGGCCTGCTGCTGCCTGGGTGCCCCACCCTCCTTGGAGCCCAGGCCGGGCTGGGGCGGGAGGAGGGTAAGGGAGATAACGTGGGTTTGTACAGAGTATAGTGTTGACGTGGGGAATCACAGCAATCTGATGGAATGATTAAATATCCCTGACATTTTCTCATCGTGGAACAGTCCTTGTTAGCAAGATGGGCTGGGGTCTCAGGTAAAGTGTGTTCTGGGTGCCGGGCAGGGATTCCCCCTGCACAGATTTGCGTTAGTAACAGGCAGGTGCACAGGGAAACCAGCCTTTAGAGCGATGACTCAAAGGGAGGCCAGCTTGGGTGCACCCTGGGGTTCCTGTTACATCAGGCTGCCCCAGCCCAGGCACAGGAACTGCTATCCACATGGCTGAGCCTCTTTCTGAAGCTCACTATGGGGGCCGTGAGGGAGATGAACTCAATCTGCCTCTGCCCAGGACTGAACAGTGAGTAGTTGGAAGGCTAGGGGGAAAAGTGCTGCCAGAAGTGCCCTCCTGCCTGAAAATAGCTTCACAAACCCGGCGGTTCTCTGGCTCTGGGCTTCCCTTCTGGGTGGCTGCCAACCACCTCCCAACTCCAGGAACACTGCCCTCTGCTTGCCAATTTGGGTCTGGGTGATGGCTTGGTGGAAGCACAACAATGAGTGGGAGATGGACACCCCAGGCCCCTGCTGCAGCCCATGAGCTAGAGAGGGTTGGTTGGTAACCAGGCAGGGGTGGTCCGAGGCCTCTCTCCCTACCTGCCCATGTCTTGGGATTCAGGTTGGAGTTGATAATGGGCCCTGTCTGCTGACACATCCCTCTGTCCATGTGTGTCAGTGAGGCCATTGGCAATGTGAAGAAGAAAAAGAGCAGCAGGCCTGTCTTCCAGCACATCTTCCTGTCACTCAGCCCACACACCCCATGGCCAGCGGGGTTCCTGCACAGCCCTGTGGAGGGTCAGGTGGTTCCTTGGTGTTTTCACCAGAGCCCAGCATGCTGTGGCCCCTGAGAGGGTGCCCTGCAGCTCCGCCCTGACGAGAAGCCCCAAACTGACAACCCCAGAAGCCCCAAACTGAGAACCCCTGGTCAGGGGCACACATGGCCACAGGTGAGAGACCCAGCAAGTAAACGTCTGTTTTGCAAGTTTATTGATCATCTTGACACAATCATTACAGCAGCGTGATATGTCTCTCTGTCCTTTATACGGGAATGTCAATAGCAAAGAAGTTCTTATATAACACATCATACAATTTCGAGGTTCTAGAATCACTGCACAGGATTCTGTAATAGATTACTCTACATGCTAAAGTGACAGTTTTCATCAAAAGGAAAGTTCAACGTCATTGAGGACCATCATCTCTGAGGAAAGTTGAGTCTCATGGGGGTGGGCCAGGACCCCCTCTCTGTGCGTGATGCACAACTCAAGGGCCTAGCTGCCCTAGGACAGCCGAGGGGCCCAGAATTGGGCCCTCCAGGACTGGGGAAAGCCTGCAGGTGTCCAATGATGAGGAGGGGACTGGAACTGCAGCACCCCCAACTCACAATACCCCGACCAGGGCATGGAAGCCAACACAGCCTAGTCTCTGCTGCAACTGGGATGCCCACCAGGTGTCATGAAGACATCAATGGAATTGGACAGGCAACAGCCTGCAAGACCCTCCCCCACCGTGTCCTGGGGGATAACGTGCCCCTCGGCATGAGGATGAAGAGGAGTGTATCCTGGCTGAACAGCTGGCAGGCTCTTTCTTCATCCCCAGCTGCCACTGGGCAGGGTACCTGGGGACTCAAGGACTCAGATGACTGAACAGACGTGGATGCACTGGCCTGTCCAAATCTTGCCAGGTCCCGATCATCCTTGGGCAGCCCCTGCAGCCATGTGGACAGTCCGCTCCAGCTATAGGAGCCCCTTCTGGTCTGGGCACTGAAGCGGGGCTTCTCACCAAAGACCGTGGAGAGTCAAAAATGACGGATAAATGAACGCAACATAAACCTCTCTGTCTACACAGTGGACGACAGTGGCCTTATGTTATCTCCTGGGCTAGACCCAAAGCCAGCGAGAGGAGAGCCCCAGCCCTTGGGGCTGCCCTCCCTGCAAGTCCCCTCCACAGTGGCCTGAGGTGCGTTCAGCACTTGGCCAGGGTCTCCTTCATCTCCTCCAGCAAGTTGCTCAGCAGCGTTGGATCACTGCACTTCCCATCCACCGACACCGACTTTTCACCCTGCAGGGAAGACGGCGCCGTGAGAGGCTGCGGAGGAGGCTGGCCCCTTCCCACGCACTTCTGGGGAGATGGAGCAGGTGCACTGTGGCCCATGTCTCCTATGGGAGGAACTACAGGGCCTGGACAAAGGCCAGAACTGGAGAGACCCTGGAGAGGCACTCTGGAAGAACTGGGCAGAGGGCTGTGGCCTGTGGCCCAGGCTCTGCGTGCCAAAGGGAAGCCTGGGGACTGCTGGGCTCACCTGGAGCTAAGCCTGCAAGGCGTGCCCCCTGAATAGGCACCAAACATTCAGGAACACACAGTGGGAGGCAGCTCTGAGGACAGAGACAAAGGCTGTGAAACCGACAGACACTTGAGCAGAGGTCTTGCAGCCAGAACCTGGGAACTGACATTCCCCATGGGGTTTAAAGAAGGCCTAGGGTCTAATCCTATTCAAAACATCTGGAGGGAGGGGTTTCCTGTTGAGGCGCAAGGGGATCAGTGGTGTCTTATGAGCACTGGGATGTGGATTCAATCCCTGGACCAGCAGCTATGGCTCAGATCTGATCCCTGGTCCAGGAATCCAAGTAGGACAGAGACAAACTGCAGCCTTTCCCTACAGTGGAAAACACCACATCCTGGGGTAGATTTGCTGGGAAACTGGCCTCAGTGAAGTCTCAGGGTTCTTCCCTTACCCAAGTCCTTTGCAAGGTCCTAATAAGAAAGATTCTAACAATGTGGGTCAGACAGTTATTTAGTAAAGATATATTTTTGGATTTCATGATCCTTGTATTTATCAGCTTAAAATAAATAAATAAAAATAAAAGATGTGCCCACCAGCAGAAAAGACATAATGGAAGGTCATGGACCCTGATAAGAAGTCAATGGAATGAATCCAACTGGAACAGACAGCAAAAAAGGAGTTGGAGGTGGTGGGGGTGGGCCGAGCCTCAGAGACCCAGAAATGAAAAGTCTGAGATTCGCATCACTGGGACCCCAGAAGGAGAAGATAAAGAATGCAGCGCTGGAAGTTCCTGAGTGGCACCATAGGTTAAGGATCCAGTGTGGCAGAGGTTGCAACTGTGGCAAGGATGTGATCCCTGCACTGAGAACTTTCACATTTTGGGAACAACAAAATAAATAAATAAATAAAAGCAGTGCTGAAAAGGTATTTATTTATTTATTTATTTGGTCTCTTTAGGGCCGCACTCATAGCATATGGAAGTTCCCAGGCTAGGGGTTAAATCAGAGCTGTAGCTGCTGGCCTATGTCACAGCCATAGCAAAGCCAGATCAGAGCCACGCCTGCAACCTATATCACAGCTCATGGCAATGCTAGATCCTTAACCCACTGAGCGAGGCCACGGATTGAACCTACATCCTCATGGAGGCTAGTCAGATTCGTTTCCACTGAGCCACAACGGTAACTCCCTGAAAAGGTATTTAATAGTTGAAAACTTTCAAGTTTTGCAAAAAACATAAACCTAAGTTCAGCAGACTCCCAAGAGTTAGGATGAGCTTAAGTAACTCCAAGCACAGACAGTTCACAAACTGCTGAAAAAAACAAAGAAAAATCTGAAACAGCCCGAGAAAAACAATGCACTCCCTCAAAAAGGAAAATGGTTCCTTGTCAGAAAGCACAGACACCAAAAGAAAACAGCTTATTTTTGAAGAATTGAGTGAAAAGACTTGCAAAACCAGAATTCTATACCCAGCAAAAGCAGCCTTGAGGGAAAGTGAAATATAGAATAATTACATGGACTGCAGCAGCTTGGGTGACTGTGGAGGCATGGGTTTGATATCCAGCCTGGCGCAGTGTGTTAAAGGATCTGGCGTTGCTGTGGTTGTGGCTTGGATTCAGTCTCTGGCCCAGGAACTTCCACATGCCAAGAGTGCATATGAGAAAATACTCCACATCACTAATTACTAGAGAAATGCAACTCAAAACTGCAATGAGGTACAACCTTACCAGTCAGAATGGCCATCATTAATAAGTCTACAAAGAACAAATGCTGGAGAGGGTGTAGAGAAAAGGGAACCCTCCCCTACACTGTTGGTGGAAATGTATACTGGTGCAGCCACTATGGAAAACAGTATGGAGGTTCCTCAGAAAACTAAAGAACTACCATATGATCCAGCAATCCCACTCCTGGGCATCTGTCCAGACAAAACCACAAAGAGATACATGCACCTCTATGTTTACTGCATCACTATTCACAACAGCCAAGACATGGAAACAACCTAAATGTCTGTTGACAGGTGAATGGATTAAGAAGATGTGGTACATGTATGCAATGGAATACTACTCAGCAGTAAAAAAATAATGAAATAGGAGTTCCCACTGTGTGGCACAACAGGATCCATGGCATCTCTACAACTCCTGGCACAGTTGGCTAAAGAATCACGTGTTGTCACAGACGAGGTATAGGTTGCAACTGTGGCTCAGATCTGATCTCTGGCCTAGGAATGCCACACGCCATGGGGAAGCCAAAAAAGGGGTTGTGGGGGGAAAGAATGCCATTTGCAGCAACATGGCTGCAACTAGAGATGTTCATACTAAGCAAAGTTGGAAAAAAAAAAAAAGACAAATACCATATGGTAACACTTAGATGGGGAATCTAAAATATAACACAAATGAACCAATCTATAGAACAGAAACAGACTGACAGACATGGAAAACAGACTTGGCTGCCAAGGGGGAGGGGGAAGAAGTGGGATGGACAGGGAATTTGGGGTTAGTAGATACAAACTATTACATTTAGAATGTATAAGCAATGAGGTCCTACTGTACAGCACAGGGAACTATATCCAGTCTCCTGGGACAGACCATGATAGAAGATAATTTGAGAAAGGGGATGTGTATATATGTATAACTGGATACTTTGCTGCATAGCATAAATTGGCACAACTCTGTAAACCAACTGTACTTTAAGCACAAACGATCCGAACACAATTGAAAAACAGATAGTGACAGGATAATCCAAGCTCTATGGTGTCCAGAAGAAATTCTTCCTTTTTTTTTTCTTTTTTTGTCTTTTTATCATTTATTGGGCTGCTCCCACAGCATATGGAGGTTCCCAGGCTAGGGGTCGAATTGGAGCTGCAGCTACCAGCCTACACCAGAGCCACAGCAATGCAGGATCCAAGCTGCGTCTGCAACTTATACCACAGCTCACAGCAACACCGGATCCTTAACCCACTGAGCAAGGCCCATTGAACCCGCAACCTCATGGTTCCTAGTTGGATTTGTTAACCACTGAGCCACGACAGAAATTCTAGGAATTCTTTCTAATGTAAGGATAAAGGCAGGTTCACAGTAAAAGACATAACACCTAAACACCAATCAAATGAAAGCAGGAATGGCCGCACTGCTATCAAACACAGCGGCCTTTGGAGCAAAGAATGTTGCCCAGGATGGAGGAACACACCTACTGATGAGAGGGTCCATTTGCCAAGATCCCACGATTCTAACAGTCTATACCATATGCCAACAATAGAGCGCCCACACAAGGAGCAAAGCCTGACCAAATGGAGGAACGGACCAGCTGGAGACACTGGTCTCACATTCCTTGCTCATATCATCAAGGGCCAGCAGAGAGGAAATCTTCAAGGACCCAGAAGAATCAAAAGCACCATCAACCAAGGGGACCTAGGTGACAAGTACTGAACAATTCCAGGCACCTACGGAACTCCTGTCCACAAAGACCACAGTTCAATGGCTTGTCAGTAACACAAAAGCAACAGGAAACTCTGATCCATGGGACATAGAGGAAGTCTTGATAGAAATTAGAAAATGTTTTAAACTGTACAGAAATGAAAATAAATCATTAAAATTTGCAGGGTTCAGCTAAAGGGCAATGCTTAGAGAAAAATTTATGGCACTAAACATTTTCTTAGAATAAACAGGTCTTTTGGAAAGGTCCAAGTTTCCACCTTAACAACCTCACAAAGGAGCAAAATAAACCCCAAATAGAAGTAAGGAGCTAGGCAGCATAACTCCATAAAATTTACTTACTGTTTAAAAACATGGTAACTTTTTTTTTTTTGGCGCCTACCCACTACATGTGGAAATTCCTGGGCCAGGGATTAAACCTATACCATAGTAGCAACGCAAGCTTGACAATGGTGGATCCTTAACCCACTGGGCCACAAAAAAACCTCACACAGTAACTTTATTTTAAAAGTTGGTTCTGGGAGTTCCCACTGTGACTCAGCAGTAATGAACCCAACTAGTATGAGAATGCGGGTTCGATTCCTGGCCTCACTTAGTGGGTTAAGTATCCAGTGTTGCTGTAAGCTGTGGTATAGGTCGCAGATGCAACTCAGATCTGGCCCTGCTGTGGCTGTGGTGCAGGCTGGCAGCTGCAGCTGATTCGAGCCCAAGACTGGGAACTTCTGTATGCTGTAGGTGTCGCCCTAAAAAAGTTATTTCTGAAGTTGATTTTTCAAAAGAGCAACAAGAAATTTCCTGGTGGCTCAGTGGGTTAAGGAGTTGGCGTTAAAGCTATGTTTCTGGTTTGATCCCTGGCCCATGAACTTCTGCATGGCGCTGGCAGGGTCACAAAAAAAAAGGATCGACAAAATGGGTAAGTCTTCTAGCCAAGAAAAATGGGAGAAGACACAAATTACCAACATCAGCAATGAGGGAAGGTTTTCACTGATCCCTCAGAGACTAAAAGGACAAGAACACTCAACCCATGATCAACTCTGTAACTAGGATGAAATGGACCACATCTTGAAAACCACAAACTACCACGACTCATACAAGAAAAAACAGATAAATTAAGAATTCCTACAATTTTGGAGTTCCCGTCGTGGCTCAGTGGTTAATGAATCTGACTAGGAACCATGAGGTTGCGGGTTCGATCCCTGGCCTTGCTCAGTGGGTTAAGGATCTGGCGTTGCCGTGAGCTGTGGTATAAGTTGCAGACGCAGCTTGGATCCTGCATTGCTGTGGCTCTGGTATAGGTTGGTGGCTGCAGCTCCAATTCGACCCCTAGCCTGGGAACCTCCATATGCGGCAGGAGTGGCCCAAGAAGTGGCAAAAAGACAAAAGGACAAAAGAAAAAAAAAAAAAGAATTCCTGCAGTTTTAAGAAGTTGAAGTTGTAGATAAAAACCTTTCAAAAAAGAAGGCCCCTGACCTGATTTCCTTGGTGAATTCTACATAACATGCAAGAAGATGTACACTGACTACACGCCACCTCTTCTACAAAAGGCTAGAGGAAGGAATGCCTCCCCACTTAGTTGGTGAGGTCCCAGTGCCAAGGCCAGAGGAGCGCAGGATAGGCCAACATCCTCCTGAACAGGGCTCAAAGCTGCAAAGGCACAGTGCTGAGGAGTGGAAAGGCTGGGTGGGACCTTCCTGAGGGCTCACCTTCTTCACCAGGAGGCAGACGTGGTGTCCCTGGATGGAGCGGCTGTACATGGAGGCGCAGGAATCCACTCGTTCCACAACTACAACAGAGGGCAAGGGGTGAGGCTGGGCCAGCCCTGGGGTGGGGAGGAGTCACATGTGTAGAAAAGCAGAGCCATCTATCAGCCATGTCCAATCCCTTACCGGAAAAACGGTGATGAAAACAGATCTTTGCCAGAAGGTTCTGGAAGGACATACTAATGCCATCAACCTTGATTGAGCTCATGCTCAGGTCCCCAGACTCCAACAACTTGGCAAAGGCATCACTGTGGGAAAGGGACGGAACGGGACAGTAAAAACAGGGGGCCTTGGTGTGTGCCTGTGGCTTAGGGTCTCCAAGGGTGCTGTGAGAAATCAAGAGCTGGACTATGTCCCCGAAACTCCTATGTTGAAGCCCAGACCCCCAGGACGTCAGAATGCAACTGCATTTGAGACTGGGGTCCCTGTGAGAACAAGACACGTGACCGTCTGCACTCCAAACAGGATGGCCTCAGGATGACCCACTTCTGCCATCACTGGTCTCAGCCTGCAGCACTGGGAGGAAACCAATACCTGTGCTTGGACCACAGGACCTGCGCTCAGTGTTATGCAGCTGAGCTGGCCGGCACAGCAGATATGCTGGGCTTTTTGTGCTCACCATAAACCGGTCACCCGACAGTCCGTGCACTCTCACACCTTAAATCAGAGAGCATGGCTGAGGTGATTGCACCCAGAGCCTGGCACAGCATGGAAGGGGGCATACCTGTAGCAAGGTGTGGTGACCAAGTAGGAGGTGCAGGTGAAGTGCAGCTTGAAGTCGAGCTTCTCATGGGTGGAGCCTTCGTCATTCTGTTGGAGTAGGGATGCAGGGTGAGTGTGGGCATGGCTCCAGAGTAGGGGTTCTCTCAGCTGGCGGCCCCACTGCTGCCTTGCTTCCCCGTACCTTGGCAATGAAGGATAGTGTCCCCTTGAGCTTCTGCGCCATGACGATGCTCTGAATGGTGAACACAAACTGGGCTTCGTTGGAGATGCCTAGTGAGGGTGAGAGGGGCCTGAAAAGCAGCGCAGGGTGCAGCCTGGGAGCGTGTGTGTGGCTATCCCAGCAGGTGGCAGGTACCCCACAACCCAGGGTCTGCCCTCAGTGATGGCCAGTCCTGGGGCCACTCACCAGGGGGCAGCTGGAAAGGCACAGGGACACCATCATGGACTGAGGAGCCCTCTGGCCGGGCCAGCCGGGCGTTGAGTGAGTCCAGCACGTTGAGTTCCATACTCTTGAGGAAGCTGCTGCTCTGGTTCTCCAGGACCACGGACACGGTGACCTGGCTGTCCTTCTGCAGGCTGCCCTGCACATCGTATGTCTGCACAGAGCAAGGCAAGGTCAGCAGTGCAGGGAGCCCACCAGGGGCCCCTCCGGGCCTGGATGAAGGCCCAAAAGTGTGAGCACAAGTATGCAAAGGAAGGAACGTTCTGGACCCTCACTCAAGGACACTGAGTTTCAGATATGTACACAGATTTTAGCTATTCCCGATGCACGGCTCTGCCTCCACACACCCTCACAGAGAAAGGACCCCCCCGAGCCTTCCGTGGACCATGCTCTCTGAAACACACTTCTCACTCACCATTTTGATGTACGAATTTTCAGCCAAGAGGCAGTAGCTAGACATGGGCTGGGAATAAGAGAAAAACGTGTCAGCTTTGGGTGCCAAGAACCTGAGCGTGATGTCTGCTGAGGGTGGGGCCAGGTGTAAGCTTCCAGGTGCTCCCGCAGGAAATGCTAGGCCCAATGGAGCGGGTCCTGGACAGCATGAGCCCACACCTTGGGGCTCCTGACACTGTCAGGGCTGTCTGGGGAGGACCAGGCAGGCGCCGGTGGCACCCTCACCGGGAGGGGCTCCTCATCTAGTGCGCCGTTCTCCACGGGCTCAGCCACTCCTTCCCTTGGAGGTGTCTTCTTTTTGGATTTCTTCTTGTCTTTGGGCCTCTCCTCCTTGTCCTTCTTGTGTTTCTTCTTCTTCTCCTTGGAAGTTTTCTAAACAGAAATAGTTCAGGTCAATCCCACACTCACGTGGGTACCACAGTGGTGATCGAATCTCATATTGTGGGGACCAAGCATGCTAAGGTAAAGGGCCCACACATCAGGGTGAGCAGGCCAGCAATCCCCAGGGCTGCAGGGAAGGGCCACCACGAGGACCCGGGAACTCACTGCTGGGCTGGATAGTCGTTGCTGCTGGGTAAAATGCATGAGGAAAACCAGGGAGAGTGCAGACGTGATGGCCCAGCAACCACAGAACTCCTCAGTGTCTCCCCCACCACCCCCCCCCCCACACACACTCAGACACTCACATCAGCATGACTCACAGCAGCCAAAAGCTGGGCACCACCCAGTGTCCACCAAAAGGTGACAAACACCGTGCAGTCCCTCCACACATGGAGCATCACTCAGCCATGAAAAGGAAAGAAGCCCCGATACTTGCTACCACATGGACGGACCCAGAGACCACGATGCTCAGTCAGAGCAGCAGACACAGAAGGACACACAGTGTGGGATTCCATAGATGTGAAACATCCAGAACAGGCACATCCACAGAGACAAAGGGGGGGTTAGTGGTTGTCAGAAAAGAGGAATGGGGGTAGGGCTGATGACAGAAATGGATTCCCTTTAGCAGTGATGGGACGTTCTGGAATTAGAGGCGGTGGCAGCAGAACCATGAATAGTTCACTGTGGACGAGTTACAGCTCAATAGTGCTGTTGTGGGTCAGAGCCCCATAGCCACGGCAATGAGAAACCACTGGTGGGATGTGGGCAGCAGTGAGCACCTCTTGCCTGGCTCTCGTACCTTTTCAGGCTCCTGGTGCTCGTCCTCGTCAGCATCCTGCACCTCTTCCCTGGGCTCCTCAAGCCCCTCCTCAGGGGCAGTGGCTGCAGCATTCACCCTGGGCTCTTCCTGTAGGAAGCCAAGTGAGAGGCTCAAAAGGCAGCTCCCTCTGCCCTGACCCACCCGCCTTCCAGGGACACCCGGCCATGAGGAGCCTCCCTTGGCAGGCTAGGTGTGTTGTAAGGACGCAGGTGTGGGGCCTTGATCTGAGCCAGTGGCCAGCTGAGGGGAGAGGACGCCTGGCTTGAGGCTCGCTGGCACTGGCCAGCAACCCTGCATGAGACCCCAGAGGCACCAGGCTCCAGCCGGCAACATAATGCAGCTGTTCAGAGCTGCTGCCTGGCTCTGGGGGTCCGGGCTCTACACCGAGCAGTGTCACACAGCCACTGTCAGGGTAAGACGCCGGGAACAGGACCGAGCTGGCCCAAAGTTGTCTGTGTGCCTTAGGGTCCCCACGTATCCCTTTGTAGCCGGGGTGCAAGAGGCCAGAAGGGCTGTGGGTGATGAAGGGGAAGGGCCAGGCAGGGCACCAAGGGAGCAGGGAGCACCCCAATGTTTCTAAGAGGCAGCCTCCAAGGCCGAAGAGCACACGTGTCTGGCCAAGGAGCACCTTGGTACAGGTCGCCATCAGGCTCTTACCGGGGCTGGGGCTGCAACAGGTGGAGTGGTGGACAACCAGAAGTCCAAGTCCTCACCCTGAAACCAAAGGAAGGTGGCCTTTGGCCAGAGCACAGGACAACCCGGTCAGGCCTGGAGCCAAGCAACATGACCTACATTTGATGCTTCTATGAAAGCACCCGACCCCACGGCCCACTGATGGGAGGGAGCTGGGTCCTTGGGACTGCCCATTGCACCAGGGCCTCACCTTCTCTGCTTCCTTTCTCTTCTTCTTCTTCTCTCGCTCCTTCTCCTTGTGCTTCTTCTCCTTCTTTTTGGGTTTCTTGCTCTTTTTTTCTATGACGGGGATGTCCTCTTTCTCAGGGGACTTGGGGGTCTCAGCATTTCTGTGTTTCTGCACAGGCAGCTTCTCGCTGTCAGCTAGGGGCCTGGATGGTCACAGGAGACTTGGCCTGGGATGAGGCTGGGGGAGGGGTACCCTAGCCACCCCTCTGCTCCCATGGGACAAGGAGAGTCTGAGTTATGTCCAGCACTCACTTGTCCAAGTCGATGTCTAGGGCCCTGTAGGGGTCGTTTGGGTCTTTGTCATCCTCGTCGCTGGGCAGGGCGTTCTGAGGGAGGACGGGAATGCTGGGTCAGGTTTGCCTCGCCCTATCCCCCCGACCCTGCCGAGCCTTAAGGGTCTAAGGAAGCACCCCCACACTCTTCTAGGAAAGAGACCACCAGGTCCACACTCGCAAGGGCGTCTGACCTGGGCCTGGCACTCAGGCCGAGAAACCTGTCATTAAGCAGAAGCCTGGGGGCCGCCTGCTCAGAGCTCACTGGACAGAGCTGGTTGAGGCCCTCCCCACGACAGGGACAACAGCAACGGGTGGGCCCCCACGGGGAGGGCCACTGACCTCAGGCATCTCCTCAGTGACGATGTCCACGCGCTGGGCAGGTGCGATGTCCTCATCGCTCTCTGTGTGCAATGAGCTATGGCGCCGTGTGCCCCGCCTCTCCCGCTCCCTCCTCTTCTTCTTCCTCTTGTCCTTCTCCAGCCGCTGCTGATGGCGCCGCTCCTCCTCCAGCTTCACGTACTGGTCCGACATGGGCATCCCTGCAAACAGTGCATACTCAGTGCTCGGTCCTGGGCCCAGGCCACGGCCACCCTGAGCACCATGCCTAGGGTTGCAAGAGGATGCATGGGCACTGCCCTCTAGCTGCTGGGACATGAACAGAGGTTAGCACGGCACATGGCCTCTCTCTATTGGGATAAGGTGGAGGCCAGGTGCTGAGACAGTGGGAGTGCAGGTCCCTATAGATACTTGCCTGGCACTTTCAAGGGCACTGAGAGGTCAATTTGCACCACAGGAATGTGGTCCACACCCGGTGCATCCTGGTATCGCTGGAGAGGAGATAGCAAGGCACCCGTCACTGGGCAGGGCAGCGGCCCAAAGCAACAGAGTCACAGAGATGGGGGTGGGGAGTTGGCATAAACATAATGTACAGCGTAGAATCCAACACTCAGTAATTTTGTTCATTAGAATCTTTTCCTCCCAAATTAGAAAAGTAGTGCAGGAGTTCCCGTCACGGCGCAGTGGTTAACGAATCCGACTAGGCACCATGAGGTTGCGGGTTCGATCCCTGCCCTTGCTCAGTGGCTTAACGATTCAGCGTTGCCGTGAGCTGTGGTGTAGGTTGCAGACGTGGCTCGGATCCCGCGTTGCTGTGGCTCCGGCGTAGGCTGGCAGCTACAGCTCCGATTCGACCCCTAGACTGGAAACCTCCATATGCCGCTGGAGCGGCCCAAGAAATGACGAGGAGAGGGAGAGGAGAGGGAGAGGAGAGGGAGAGGAGAGGGAGTGGAGAGGAGAGGAGAGGAGAGAAGAGAAGAGAAAAGCAAAGTAGTGCAGGCTTGGAACCAGGATAATGTGGTACCTCCTGCCCCCAGGATGGCTGGAATCAGCAGGGCCCACAGGCAGGTTCGGGGGGGACAGGCTGGAGCCCCTCAGAGAAGTGAGCAGAGTCATCCAGTGATCCCAAAATCCCAAAAGCAGGGAAACAGCCCAGCAGCCGCCATGTGGAGCCTGTCTCCCTGGGGCTCTGCTAGGTGGGGTATGAATGAAGACAGAGGCACCAGGCAGGACCCATGTCCTCTGGTGTCCACTCCCTCCCGCTGAGGCACCACATCTGCAGCCCTGCACACCCAGCTGAGAAGCCTAGCCAAAGATCCACTTGTGGGGCTCGGGATCAAGAGCCCCTTCCAGTCCTGTCTGGGGACCTGCCAACAGCCCAGCACACCAGGGGACCATCCCTTAAGGACAGGCATGCCTCACCTTTTGGGGGGACGGGGAGCTCTTGATGTAAAAGGGGTTGTTGGCCTGCTCCTGCTTCCGGGCCTCCCGGCGCTGTGGGGACAGGGTCCAGCATGTACATCAGTGGGTGTGTGAAGCCCTCGTGTCCTCCCAGGCGCAGGCCACCTCCTCACACCAGACCCAGGATCCCCAGTTCCTTTCACTGTTGGCCTTTGACCCAGAGGAGACCGAGGCCGGCGGTGGGCAGGAGCAGGTATGGAGACGGGTGGAAAGCACAACAACCCAGAGGGTTCAAGACTGGGGTCAGAGAGGCTGGCAGAGCTGCCTGAGGCTACCCACTCAGGGACAGAGCCTGGGGTAGGGGCAGGAGCAGGGAGGAGGCCTGGTGGGGCAGCATCCCTGGGCACCACAGGTCCTGAGTGAGGTCAGGCCCCACAACTCTCCCTGGGGAAGGCCTGGCTTGAGAAACCACCCTCACTTCAACAAAATCCAGTCCCATGTCAAAGGTGGGCTCAGTGCTGGCACAGGACAGCGGGACATAGCCCAGACGTGACTGGGCGCTCACCCGGGCCAGTTCCTGCTCATCTGCCTCAGGCGGCCGCTGCTTCGCATGCCGCTGCTCCTCGTCCTGAAAGATGGCCTTGGGCTTCTCATCCTCAGACTCACTGTCCGAGAGTGGCTCGTTGATCCAGGCATCCAGGTCCAGGCTGCAGGACACAGTGAGGTCACACGGTGGCTCCGGCCTGCACGCCTGGCCCCGGATACTGCCGTCCCCTTGGAGAAAGGACAGGGAGGCTGGGCAGCTGCCCAAGACCAGAGTAGGCCAAGCCAATCAGAGACCCTGCACCCCCTGAGGGTCGCCAGCAGACCTGCTTCCTAGGGATGACACCAGAGATGGGGACAACAGGTTCCAGGGGAGCTGGCGAGGACCCCACACGGCCTGTGTCCTGCCCACAGGGGCTCAGGCCTCTGGGGCCGTCCTCAACCCTCCCGCACCTCTCCTGGCTGGAGAGCAGGTCCAGGGTGTAGTTCTGGTTCCATTGGCCCTCTTGCTGCCCGCTCTGTGTCCCCTGACGGGCCACATGGCTCACCCTTCGGGGACCGGGACCTTCTTCTGTGCCTTCGGAGCCACTGGGTTCAGCTCCCCAGCAAAGAGAGCACTCACTTCTTCTGCCACCGGCATGTCCTTGGCCTGAAGCTTCTGCACGTGCTTGACCAGCTGCAAGATGCAGGATGCCTGTGGGGGCCACGGAGAGAAGACAGGAGTCAGGGAGGCCTGACTCAGCTGCCATGGGGCATCACTCAGACCACACAGACGCCCAGCTGTTGCTGGAGCCCCACCAAGGTCCTGAAGTCTCTGTGAGAAGCCACTGGCCATGGGGCCCCACCAGGAGAGGCCAGCTTGGCTACTGTCTTCTTTAGGAGGCATAAAACAAGCAAGCCGAGGGTCCAGGGGTGGAGAAAGGTCTGCCACACACGGCCATCAGCCTGAAGACTCGCCTCCAGGAGGTACCAAGATGCACTTGACCCAGGGGCTCTCGGTAACTGAGAAGCCTGTGTCACCAGGGTGCGAGGAGGAGACTACCAGGTCGCTGATGACCACGTCACCACCTAAAGTTCTCTACAGACCAGCTTCTTCTACCCACCTGGCCACCAGCCACCAGAAATCCATTGTTGCCTCTGACACTTCCCTCTGGGGCCAATGGACCACCGACTCTAGCCGACCACATACTCTGACGTCATCTCTCACCATCTCCTGCCACCCCAGCTCTCACTAGAGTCCCCCTGTGGGTGACCGTCCAGGACTCCCACAGGGTGGTCCCACAACTGCGCATCGCCTGGCCAAGGTGGAGTTGTTTTCTGGGAAAGGAAGAGCCACCACCCACCCGCTCCTGGACCTCCAGGTCTGCGCTCTGCACAAACTGGGGCAGCCGTTCCACCAGGAGCTGGGTGACCTCCTGGGCTGCCTGCGCGTCCGCAGCCTGCTCCTTCTGCTGCAGGATGGCCGCATACAACTTGACCACATTCTGCACATACACTGCCTGGATGTGGCCCGGCAGGGTGGTGACTTTGGGCCGCAGCATGGCCTCCAGGGTCTGCTGGGGATCCTGCAGGTGCCTGTGGACAAGGAGGGCTGGTAAGTCCCTGCCCAGCACCAGGGGTGGAAGAAGGGAATTTGGAGGAAACCACCTCAGCAACAACGTAGTAGTTACAGGGTAACTGGACAAAAAAAGCTGAGAAAAGGGAAAGAACACTGTATCCACAGTGTCAATCTGGCTATGATCTGTGACTACAATGGGCAAGGGCAAGTGTCTGAGTAGCACCACTTACTGACTTTCCTTCTGTCCCTGTGCAGAGTGCAGCAGATGGACAGGTGGGTGTGGCAGAGGCTGGGGAAGCAGAGGAGCCACAAGGCTCCAGGGGATGGGTCTGCCAGGCGCACCCTTCCCTTTGGGACCAGGAGGACCCCTCGTGCTCACTCACTCAGAAAACTCTCCGCAAATCCAGGCAGCCGCGTAGAGCACCTCGCAGATGCCGTTGCGCTGGGTGCTACTGGCCACTAGGTGGGCACTGTCAAGCAGCGCAGACATCTGTGACACGGCAAACCTGCGGATGGCCTTCACGCGGATGGCCACATCTAGCATCTGTGCGGCGATGAGGTGGCCATGGCGGGTACCTTCCAGCCGGGTCAGCTCCACAAGGATGCTGATGTACCTGCGGGACAGAGCCTGTGAGGGAACCTACCTGGCTGCCCTACCCTGCCCACACTACTAGTCATGGGCACTCACCACTCAAAGTTGGTGATGTGCTGATAGTTGGACTGGCTGCAGATGTCAATGATCTTTGTGAGCAGCTCGTCGCGGTAGGTGGTACCCTCGGCCTTGTCCACATGGGTCATCAGTTTCTTAACAATCTCCATCAGGTTCTTCTTAGACACCTGGGGGCAGGGCCAGTGAGGGAAGGGGGGATAGCTGGGGCAGGGCCAGTGAGGGAGGGGTGGGGTGGCTGGGGGCAAGGGCACACACCATTCCATACAGGAGATCAAGGGCCCGTAGCCGGATGGACTCATCCTTGTCGTCCAGGCACTGCAGGACGAGGTCCTTGTGTGCTTGCACAGACTTGGGGTGCGTCCTCAGGATCTTGGACATGGCCAGGAGCCCCAGATACTTTACTGCAGAGACAGCGAGGTACCATCGAACATGGCTGTAGTACAGAAAGGATGTGGCCGGCCCACAGCCCCAGCCCGCTGCTCAGCCCTAACCACCTGGGTACCATCGGCTGGTGTCTCATGAATACAAGGCACCACGGCTCACCTCAACCAGCCCAAACACAGGGTCATCTAAACCAGAGGCAGCCAACTGGGTGGCAGGCCAGGTCCAGCTGCAGTCCATCTCCGTAACAGAGTGTTATTGGCATGGGACAGGCTTGTCACCTGCACCTGCCAGGCAGCTTCTGCACTACAAATGGCAGAGGCTGCACAGGCTGCAAGGATGAGGATACCTCTGTGGCCCTTTCTGCGAACCCTGCTCCAAACAAGCAGATCTAGATTGAACATAAGCAGTCAGCACACCTGGGCGCTCAGGAGCCCTTGCCACTGCAGTCCTGCCCCCAGGGAGGTATGACCAACTCCCCACTGTGCTTCCATGGCTCCTCCCCTGGCTGCTCCCTGCTACCAGGTCTTTTCAAGGACCTCATGGGGGTCCCACCTCCTTGTCCATGTGGGCACGGAGCCCAGGGTTTAAAGACCTTCCTGGTAGACACAGCCAAACCACACGTTGAGACACCGGTCAAAGGAGCCCACTGTGCAGACACAGGGAATGGCTTCCATAGCCCAGCACCTGCTCTCCTCCCGTGAAGAGAAGAACAGAGCCTACAGAACCTGGAGGGAGGGGCAACTCACAGTTCTGGTCAGAGTCTTCTATCAATATCCTTAGTTTCTGAACACAGAGCTGCAAAGGGGGAGATCAAACCAGACATATCTTCTAAACCAACAGTGGGGTCGGCCACCCTGGGCCTACCTCACGCCCCCACCCACCCTGGGTCCCAAGGGCCCAGCATTCAGCTCAGAGGGAGGCGCCCCTGGAGCAGCTTAAACTGGTCGGAGTGTGGGGCAGAGGGAAGCAGAGGCTCTGGGGGGGGCCCACACCCAGTCTGCCTATGCTGCCCAGCTCCTGGGGCCTACCTGGATGCTGGCGCTGTGGTTGGGCATGCCGGAGGACAAGGAGATGAGCACTGCAAGAGACAAACCTGGGTGAAGAGCATGTGTGCAGAGGGCAGCTTGGCTCCAGTGCCCACCAGGAGCATCGCCTCTGCCCAGGGCGATGGGGTGAGGAGGGACATGAGACAGACACCACCGTATCAGGAGCTGCTTGGCGAGGACAGGTTAATATGGCAGGCCCAACTGTGCTCCTGGAAAGGCCGGTCTCTGACAAGGATGTCTGGAACTGGACTCTGGGGTCCCCCTGCCCCTACACTGTGCAAACACAGGATCTCCACAGGCACCTGCTCTTCTCCTGGGGTCTGGGGTCTTGGCCATGCTGGGCAGAGGCACCTGCATGACTGGCCCTAGAGAGAAGCCAGGCTGGGCACCAGAGGTCCTAGTCCAGGGGTGCACCCCACCTGACAGCCACCGCCCTGCCATGTGCGATGGACCAGGCCTGCAGCCTCTCTGAGCCCACTCACTTTGCCCATCACCAGGGCCATGTGTGATCCTGCTTCAACCCTGTCCTTACCCAGGTTTCTCCAGACGCTAGGGCTGCTCTCCAGGCCAGCCTGCCCTGCTCCCAAATCCCATGTCCACCCTTCCCCTCCCTGTCAATGTCACTGACCCTCACGGCTCACACAGCAGTCACCAGCGTGCATCCTGGACCAGCTTCCTCTGCTTTACTGAACTTAAGACCGCCCATGGGTCTGCGAGGAGTGTCCCAACAGTTCCGGGAAGGGACAGGCAGGCAGTGAGAAGCTAAACCCCTCAGACCAACTCCCACTGATGTCTATAGGAAACCTGGCCACAGGGACACACCACTCCAGATAGTGAACTGGGAGTGTGTGTTTGTTCTCACTAATTCTGCTGGTTGTAGGTGCTACGCTGAAGACCCCACCCCCACCCCAGGGAAGTGGCGTGATGTGTGAGACATGCTTTAAAATGCTCAGGAAAGTTGGTCTTGCTGGAAGCCTGGCAGACGCCAGGGCACTGGGTTTACACTGGAGCCCGCGATCAGCCAGCTGGGAGTGAGCACGCTCACCTCAGCAGCTGATGACAGCCCCTGCTGCAGCAAGATCACCAGGAGCTCACCTGCAATGACGGTGTTCACACACTCGTAGAGGAGGGACATGGCGGACGTGCTGGCGGAGGAAAGAGGACATGGGAAGACCCTTGGGCACCATGCGTAGGCAGGAAGAACACAGAGCTCATGCTCGGTGCCACCCCGCCAGGGGCACCTAGAGACCGGGGTGAACGCAGCCCAGGACGAGCGAAGGTGGGCACGAGGAGCAGCAACCACTCTGACACCCTCACCATGATGCCCTGGAGCCCAAATACCCCAAATCCAAGAGCAGAGCCACTAAAGCCAGCCCATGTGAACTGTCACTGATTCCATGGCTTCACCATAAACATGGTGACCAGTTACTTATTTAAAACCAATAACATGGAGTTCCCATGGTGGTTAACGAATCCGACTAGGAACCATGAGGTTGCGGGTTCGGTCCCTGCCCTTGCTCAGTGGGTTAACGATCCGGCGTTGCCGTGAGCTGTGGTGTAGATTGCAAATGCAGCTCAGATCTGGCATTGCCGTGAGCTGTGGTGTAGATTGCAAATGCAGCTCAGATCTGGCATTGCCGTGAGCTGTGGTGTAGGTTGCAGACGCGGCTTGGATCCTGCGTTGCTGTGCTCTGGCGTAGGCTGGTGGCTGCAGCTCCGATTCGACCCCTAGCCTGGGAACCTCCATATGCCGCTGGAGCGGCCCAAGAAATAGCAAAAAGACAAAAATAAATAAATAAATAAATAAATAAAATAAAACCAACAACATCCTTAGCCCCAACACCTGCTGCACCTAATCATCTTTTTTTTAATGTCCACATCTGAGGCACATGCCTTTTTTTTTTCTTTTTCAGGTCCACACCCACGACACATGGAAGTTCCCAGGCCAGGGCTCAAATAAGAGCTACAGCTGCCAGCCTGCATCATAGTCACAACAATGCCAGATTGGAGCCACGTCTGCAACCTATACCACAGCTCATGGCCATGCTGGATCCTTATTCCACTGAGCAAGGCCAGGGATCAAACCCAAATCTTTATGGATCCTAGTCGGGTTTGCTACCACTGAGCTACAAAGGGAATTCCCACACACCTGAGGCACATGAAAGTTCCCAGGCCAAGGGTCAAAGCTGAGCCTTCACATGACCTGAGCTAAGCAACTGCAGTCGGATTCTTAACCCTCTGTGCCACAGAAGGAATTCCCTAATCACCTTTTAACACATGACTGGCACATGAACCTGGGAACTGAACCCCAGAAATGGAGGTGACCTGCCGGCAGCCCAGGACTGGCACATGGCAGCTCTGATGTCTGACTTGGGCTAGAGGCCCTCAGTTCCTCCTGCCACACCTGGCCACATCCCTGGGGACCCCAGGAGCAGGATCTCCTGGTACTTAACACTTGGCCCCCACAATTCAACTGAAGGCACCCAAAACAGCATGGAAGGTTCTAGAACATTCCAGAACCGGGTGGTGCCACTGTCACCTACAGCTCTTCAATTACACCACAGAGGTCTACCTATGAATCGGGGGCTGAGTGGGGCAGCTTTCTCCATCTTGTTTTAACTTTGATGCTGCAGAAAGAGCCCAGAGACCTGGCCAAAACCCAGGCCTGTGCACCCTCCATGTCCCCCCACCCCCAATGCCTGCCTGAGGCCTACCTGTGGATGAGGTTGGTGAGAGGCTCAATCAGCTTCTTGCCCAGCCTTGGTTCCAAGGGGGTCAGAGCACCAAACTAGGGGAGAGAGGCCACTGGTCACCCGCAGCAGGGACAGGACAGCAGCCCAGTGTTCTGGGCGCCCAAGTGTGCCTCTCCAGGTGACAGAAGAGCACAGACCGGAAGGGACACTTGCCAGTTTGATAATCTTGATGAGGACCCAGTTGTTGGTGGAGGAGGTCATGAGCTTGAAGAAGAGTGGGGCGAGGGAAAGGTAGTTCTTGGGGTTGCGCCTGGCCAACTCGCAGATGACATTGACAGCTGCCGACTGGACACCTGTGAAGTAAGGCCCCTATCATTAAGTGGGCATCCTCCTCAGCTGGCCCTCATATGCAGGGCCTCTGTCAGCCCATGACGGAGCACCTCAGGGTATGTCCCCAGCAAGATCAAAGTGACTCCAGGTGCTGGACACCCACCCTGCAAAACAGCTGAGTCCACCTCCACCAGTGGCTGCCACCATCATGCCCCTGCCCACTGCTTCTGCCGCCTCAGCTCCTGCTTCCCGACCACACTGAACACCCCTGATCCACCGTGATGCACAGCAGGCTGTCCCAGGACAAGCGTGGGTTTGGAGAAGCTATCTACATCTGTGCAGCCCAGGGTCTCCCCACCAGAGGGAGGTATAGAAAAGGAGAGGCGGAAGGAAGAAACCAGCCCTGTGGTGTGGGACTGCAGTCAAGGCATTGGGATAAATGTGAGGCAGCTGACAGACAGAGAGAAAGACAGACCTCCATAGGATGGAGGGTGGGGTCTGCTCAGGGCCTAGAAGCAATGACACCCAGTCACAGAGACGAGCACACCCAGTGCCCAGGTCTTGGTTTCTAAATCCTACACCAACTAACCAAACCAGGGCTGCTCAGAGAATTGGCAGATTCCAGGGCTGTCAGGAAAGGCAAGGGCGAGCTTGGCATCTCACGATGACAGAAAGTAAGGAGGTACCCTATGGGGGGGGAAGGCCTAGGACAGGGTCCCAGACCTAGTGTCCCTCCCCCAGGCCCTCACTGACGCTGGTAGAATGCCACAGCTCCGCCTGGTCCCCTTCTTAAATCAACAAACCAGGATCAGGGTCCTCCAGCTTCTCCTTCAGGCGGGGGAAGGCAGGGCGCAGAGACTCAGGGTACTTCAGGAACACCTTGTACATAATCAGCACGGCCTTCTTCCGGATGTATGGCTTGGTGTGCGACATCTGCAGGGGCAGAGGGTGTCAGTCTCCCTGCTGATGCCTTTGTGCCCCACACTCTGCTCCACTCACCTCCCCCCACCTGCCCTGCTCACTTCCCACACTGCCCACCATCTCACCTCCATCACCCAGAGGAAACCCTCTCTCCAGCTCATCTGGCTTCTGGCCTCTGAGCCTGGCCTGCACACTTACGCCACTGCCCCACCAAGCCCAGGGACCACGCAACAGTGTCTTAGACAGAATTGAAACCCCTCCTTCTGTCCATGACTACAGCCTGCCCTTGAGAGGCTGAAATCCATCTCCTGGATTCAATGGGACCCGCTGAGGGACAGGAGGAGGGAGGGAGGCCCCAGATATAAAGTCGCACTGCATAGAACCTCCACTTGTCAACATTGGCCTCAGAACCCCCTGCCTGTCTGCATCTCCACACCAGATCGCTGGAGCTCCTGTCCTTCCTCAGGACTGTGCTCTGGCCAGGAGGGCCTCTGTACCTAGATGGGCACACTCCTCACCTGTCAAGGCCCCAGGGAGCCTTGCCCTGAAAAAGCCACCCCCACCCCATGACCAGGCAACACTCATGGTGAACAATGCACTAACGCCCGCCCCTAGTATGTTTAGGACCGCTTCTACCAGACGGGGTCCACACACTCCCTGAGGAGGGCTTGATGGCCAGCACAGTCAGCTCTGCTGGCCAGTCTGTCTGACTCTACCTTTGCTGCTGGGAAGCCCAGGGAAACAGCATGGACAAAGGGATGGGGCCGTGTCTGGACAAACCATTTACAACAGGTGGTGAATGGATGCAGCCCGGGCTGCATCGTGCTGACCCCGGATCGAGAAGCCAAATGTACTGAGAGCCTCTGAGACCAAGAGCAAGCCTGGCCATCCACACAGTGAACAAGTCATGTCTGGAGAGAACCCTCTGGGAGGAATGTACCGTTCCACGCTGCCCTGCGTGGCCGGATGGGGAAGACCACCATCACCAGGAGAATTGGGCTTTGTGTGGGCGGCCCTTTCAGGGCCAGGGTTGGCTGGGGTTTCTGCCTTTTGGATGGACTGAGCCACGAGAAGTCAAATTGTGCCCAGAAGGAGTTCCCGTCGTGGCTCAGTGGTTAATGAATCTGACTAGGAACCATGAGGTTGCGGGTTCGATCCCTGGCCTCGCTCAGTGGGTTAAGAATCCGGCGTTGCTGTGAGCTGTGGTGTAGGTTGCAGACTCGGCTTGGATCTTGTGTTGCTGTGGCTCTGGCATAGGCTGGCGGCTACGGCTCCGATTGGACCCCTAGCCTGGGAACCTCCATGTGCCGAGGGATCGGCCCAAGAAACGGTAAAAAGACAAAAAAAAAAAAAAAAAAAAAAAATTGTGTCCAGAAAATAAAAGGCTTCCTGGCCAAAGAGGGCAGCCAGGACCACCTCACGGGCACTGCCTGCTGAGACCACTGCTTACAGCCACCCAGGCTTCAGTAGGAACCCAGCTGGCGGGTTACAGGATCACCACTGCCATCGCCCCCAGCCAGACCCTGCCCCTTCCCTGTAGGACTTCAGGGGAGCGAAGTGTCCCAGGCCCCCACTGATCGAGGGGGAAACAGTGACTCGGTATCCCAGCCCATCCCAGGGACCCAGGCCATTTCCGCATGCCTGAGTGTTCTTGGTGTGACGTTCGTTATAACCTCCGTTTCCCAGTCACCTATGTGGTCCCAATCACGGCAGGGAGCAAAGAGGCAGCCATGCTCACAGACTCACCAGTGTCATGATGTCATTGGCCAAATCTCTGGCAAGATCTGGGGTAACAAAACAGGACAGGCCAGTCAGTGCAACGCCAGTGTCGTACTGGCTGGGGCTGCTCAGGTCCTGGAAAGGGAGAGAGAGGGATTAGAGATAGGTGCTGACTGTGCCTCACTGGGTCCCAGGAGTGCCCACCAGCCCCATTCCGGGGTCTGGAGACGAGCTTGAACAAGAACTCAAGGGGAACAGCCAGTCTCTCGCTCTTTCACTGAGGAGGAGCTGGGACAACTGTGGGGAAGGTTTGTCTCAGTTTTGCAGGAGACACAGGGAGCTGAGGACTGCCCCTTGCTCCACGCATAGCCCAGCATCCCAGGGTTGGGACAGAGCAGATCAAGGACCACCCATGCCGGAGGGCCCCGGGCCCAAGGTGCAGCCAGTCACGACCACCCAACTGCAGGCAGCAGGACAGGACCCCCAGAACCTCTGTTCCACTGAGGGGCTTCCCTAGGGCAGCCAGAGACAACTGCTCTGGGCCCCTCCCCAAAGCGGAAGAAGCTTCACCTTGAGCTCTACCTCTCAAGGGAGCAGGAAAAGCAGACGAGAAGTGCCCACCTGCCCTGACCTCTGACAGCACTTACCTGTGCTCCCACTAACCCCATCTTGGCACTGAGAGGAGCCCTATGGACCCCACACTAAGGAATCGCCTCAAGCAATCCCTCCTTTACATGTGGTAAAACACACCAAGTGGCCTATTTAAGAGTTAACCTCCCAGGAAAACACGTTTTTTTTTTTTTTTTTTTTTTTTTTTTGTCTTTTTGCCTTTTCTAGGGCTGTTCCCGCGGCATATGGAGGTTCCCAGGCTATGGGTCTAATCGGAGCTGTAGCCACCGGCCTACACCAGAGCCACAGCAATTCAGGATCCAAGCCGTGTCTGCAGCCTACACCACAGCTCACGGCAACGCCAGATCCTTAACCCATTGAGCAAGGCCAGGGATCGAACCTGTAACCTCACGGTTCCCAGTCAGATTCGTTAACCACTGTGCCACGACAGGAACTCCAAAAACACAGACTTTTAAGACTCATTCTAGTAGAGCTGAGGCACAGAACAGTCCCTCCAGTTCGATGTGATTCACAAAAAGCCAGAGAAGAGCAGCGGATGCCCTGGGAGCTGCCACAGGGCTTTCAAAAACAGAGGTGTGGAGGAGTTCCCCATGTGGCTCAGCGGTTAACAAATCCGAATGACATCCATGGGGACTTGGGTTCGATCCCTGGCCTCACTCAGCGGGTTGAGGATCCAGCATTGCCGTGAGCTGTGGTAGAGGTCACAGATGCTCAGATTCTGTGTTGCTGTGGCTGGTAGCTACAGCTCCAAGTGGACCCCTAGCCTGGGAACCTCATATGCCATGGGTAAGGTCCTAAAAAGACAAAAAAAAAAAAAAAAAAAAAAAGAAACAGAGGTGTGGAGGAACACCCAGATGGCCGCCAGGCAGCCCACCCACTTTGCAGTGCCCACACCATGGTCCCCTGCTGTGTGTAGCCTGGGCTGGGATGGGAATCTCTGACCCCATGACCACTGACAAGGAAGCAGGAAACAAAAGATGTGCGCCAGGTACTGGGGCCAGAGGAGGAGCAGGTCCCTCAGTGACCCTCCAAAGCCACTACAGAGCTTGAAAAACTGCACGGGACTGAGAGAGGAGGAGTTGAAAGGAGAAGTGCTGTAGGCAGCCCGCCACATCCCTGTGGGAGGCCCACCTTGCGGATCTGGTTGGTGGTCAGCATGATGACGTCGGTCCCCTCATGAAAGCACTGGGAGGCAGCAAGGTAGCCGATTCGCTGTGAAGGGACAAACAGAAGTGTCAGAGGCCCTCAGGGGAGCGCCCATAGGGAACCGGGAGGAGGGCAGCCCTGGTCCCAGCCTGTGGTCTCTGCAACACGTCTGTGTGACCAACATGCACGTCCTCACTGCCTTCTTGGCAGCCAGGCCTGCTTTTAGGACCCAATGGAGCAAGTCTTCACGAGTGCCAGTTAAATGTAGGCTCCCAAAGCCACGCTTGTATGTGTCTATGACATGTTAACACGCGTGCAGTGCACAGGCCCAATTTTGGCAAATACAGCACTGTGTTTCTCTGCCAAGAGTACTAAAACTGTTCATGGCTAGGAGCCCTGCAACCCTGAGAAAAAATGCTCAGCAGGTACTATGAGGCACTGGGCAAGGTAGTAAGTGGTGGCCTCTGGGGCAGATGATCAGTGTCTGCTGGTTGTTTTTGTTTTGTTCTGCGGAGTTACAAATTTTAATTTGTATTAAGAAACACATATCCAGAGCTCCCTGGTGGCTCAGTGAGTTAAGGATTTGGCACTAAGGATCTGCTATGGCATGAGTTCAATCCCTGGCTCAGGAACTTGCAAATGCCACGTGTAGCTGGGGGAGAGGGAAACAAGCCAACCCTATGAACCCTAATCTCACTGGTATTACTTACAATGGAAAGAAAAACATGATGCAAGTGGCGGTAACACCTAATGTGACAAAAGAGGTGATACTGTATGGCTCAGTCTGACGACAATGGGTTGCTGGTATTTCTGTCACTGTATCCCCTCCCAGCGTGCCATGTGCCATAAGAAGGATGCCCTCCTCCCCCAGGATCCCCACCACACAGGGCTCAAGCTCCAAAGCAGCATGTTCCCCTCACCTTGAATGTGAACTTGGAGGCACTCATCACTTCTATGATGTTGAAGGCAGCCCAGCTGATGTCATACCCTAACATCTGCAGCTGTGGAGGAAAGAGGCAGAGGTGGGTTCTCACGCACCTGCCCAGCTCAGCTGCATCTAGCTCCCAGCCCTCAGGAGGCGGTAGACATGGGCTATACAAACAGATACACACACACACACACACACACACACACACACACACACAGGGGAGGAGGAGGTCATTTCTTCTGCTAAGTGAGTCCTCATGTTTAAAAACACAGGGAGGAGATTCCATTGTGGTACAGTGGAAACAAATCCGACTAGGAACCATGAGGTGGCGGGTTCGATCCCTGGCCTCGCTCAGCAGGTTAAGGATCCGGCATTGCGGTGAGCTGTGGTGTAGGTTGCAGACACAGCTCTGATCTGGCGTAGGCCAGTGACTACAGTTCCGATTAGACCCCTAGCCTGGGAACCTCCATGTGCTGTGGGTGCAGCCCTAAAAAGAACAAAGACCAAAAAAAAAAAAAAAAAAACACATGGAGAGGTTAGTAGCAGATATTAAATAACGTCTGATGAATAAAGATCTGCGGTTGAAATACCAGAGTTACATGCACTGGTTAAAATCCCCAAAGGATGTATTATCAGGTTACCCATTCTTCTCCCTCCTCTGACCAGTACACAGCCCAAGCCCACACTCTGACCAGGGACTGCAGAGCTCCAGCACCAGGCTTCGGGGTGCTGCCCGCAGGGGAGTTATGACTACAGGGGGCACTCCTGCCTCTGCACCACTGGAAAGGGCCACTGGCTCGGGGCTCTGAGGTGCCCTGTGTCACGTGATCATCACGGCATGCCTCTCCCTGCACCAGCCTCTCCTCAGCCCAGTGCCTGAAGTAGACAGAGCCCATCTATGGTGGTAGAACAGATGGACAGACCGAGGTAGAGATGGTGGCATCAGACCAGGCACTCACGTAGGTCAGCTTGCAGACCGCATTTGCTTTCACCGCAATGTTGTCCTGCTTCAGTTCTTGCTTGATTTCATCAATGCACTGAGAGATATATTTTGCCTAAAAGGAAAAGAGACAGCTAAAACCTAAAGAAGCAGACACAGAAGGACCCACAGCGTGCAATTCCATTTACATGAACTCTCCAGAACAGGCACATTCAAGGTGAGAGAGTGGGTTCCTGGCTATCGGGGGCTGGGGAGGGTAGGGTGTAGGGGTGACTGGTGTAGGGCTTTTTTGGGGGGTGATGAAATGTTCTGGAACTAGGTGGAACAACTTCTGTAAGTGTTCTATTTTTTCTTTTTTTCCTTTTTAGGGCCACATCACAGCACATGGAGGTTCCCAGGCTAGGGGTCTAATCGGAGCTACAGCTGCTGGCCTATGCCATACACAGCAACGCCAGATCCAAGCCTCCTCTGCGACCTACATCACAGCTCATGGCAACACCAGATCCTTAACCCACTGAGCTAGGCCAGGAATCGGAACCTGCCACCTCATGGTTCCTAGTCGGATTCATTTCTGATGCGCCATGATAGGAACTCCTCTGTGAATGTTCTAAAAAGCACCGAATTACACACATCAAAAGGGAGAGCTGCATGGTATGTGAATTACACCTAACAAGGCTGTTATCTTGAAAAACCCTGCCAATGGGACAAGCTGCGTGGGATCCCTCCAGTCTCCCTCCTGAGGGGCAGGGGGCCACGGGAGAATAGGAGCAGTAAGGGCTGTGTGAACTTTTTCTGCTTGCACAGATATCTGATTTTTTCTTTACTGAAAAGTTCTAAAAGTTAAAAAGAATAATTATTTCAACACAGAGTACTAAAACGCACATGGAGTTGTGCTCACTGCCCACATGCAACACTGCCTACCATGGTCAGGAGTACCCAAGGGTCCCCTAGGAGGGCCCCACTCATGTTTCTCCCTGGCTCTGGGGCCATCCAACAACTTCGTCAGGCAGGGCAGACGGCAGGCGCTAGGGCGGGCTCCGAACCTGCCGCTCAGTAACAGACTGCAAGGCACAGCCACTGCGGCCACCGCTGTGTTCACACACCCAACAGCAGACAGGCCTGGACCCTTTCCACTTTTTTGCTCCGATGACCCACGCGGCTATGGACATTTGTGTGGACTTATGTTTTCAAGTCTCTTGGGTTTCCTTATTAATTCAGCACTTCCACCAAAATGCCAAACAAAAGGCCAGTACTGACTAACATGACCCCATGTGGTGCAAGGCTCCCACCGCAACCTGAGATGGCACAGACGTTGCCATGGCAGCCCTGAGAGAAGACAACCTGCCCCCCAAGCAAGTCGCCACCACCACGGTGGGAGCGGGTGGGGCGCCACCTAGCGGCACCCCCATCCCATCCACAGAGCACAAGGAGCCCAGCTGCCACCATCTGACCAGGAGCAGCTGCAGGATCGAATGGTTCCCCACCCCCACCCCGGTGCTGCGCAGGGTGGCGAGCAGGGACCTCTGCCCAAGTGCCCACACCCCTTGCACACATCACCCTGGAGACCCCCATTGCCCCAGCAGAGGCTCTCAGGGCGGGTGCCACCAAAGAAGCATCTGATGAATATTCTATGACCAGAAGGCTACAATGGAACACCTGTCACCAGATCCTTCCAACCGGCTTTCAATTACTGACCCCTGGGTTTCTAAGTTCCAGTCCCTGTGCACGATGACCCCTTTGTGCACCCTAGATTGGCAGTTAATGATTTAAGAGGAAGGAAGAGAGAGACAGTTGCAAGTGCAAGACACAGCCATGGTGGGAGCCAGTCTGGCAGCTCCTCGGTGCATAGGGCTCACACAGAGACACCGGCACCTTGGCAGAGAGACGCCTGTCGGTTAGCCAAGGGCCAATACGACGTGCTCCTGTGCACCAGTTTACAGGTGGCCCAGAGACCCCTTGGCTTTTGGGAAGCTGAGGAGAGCCCACTTTCAGTAAAGTCTGTGCTGCTGCCATCACTGTCCAAAGGCAACTCTCATGAGTTCCCGTCGTGGCGCAGTGGTTAAAGAGTCCGACTAGGAACCATGAGGTTGTGGGTTCGATCCCTGCCCTTGCTCAGTGGGTTAACGATTCAGCGTTGCCGTGAGCTGTGGTGTAGGTTGCAGATGTGACTCGGATCCCGCGTTGCTGTGGCTCCGGCGTAGGCTGGCAGCTACAGCTCCGATTGGCTGGCAGCTACAGCTCCGATTCGACCCCTAGCCTGGGAACCTCCATATGCCGCAGGAGCGGCCCAAAGAAATAGCAAAAAGACAAAAACAAACAAACAAACAAACAAACAAACAAAAAAACCCACAAAGGCCAACTCTCAGAGGCAGCACACAACAAATGAAGACTGCTGGGTCCTATCCTGGTTTTGGTCCTGAGTGCCATGCAGGGCAGAGAGCTGGGCCTGGTGAACACAGCTGCTGGGGAGTGAGGGGAGCTGGGGTGGTGGGTGCTTTCTCCCATCTATTCCACACCACTGACCCCAGGACTCTGCAGGCCCTGGCCCGGGGCTCCAGCCCAGACAAGCTCACCACCCCTAAAACAGCTGCCCCCTGAAAAAATCAACACCCGGAGAGAACACAAGTGAATCCAGAGTCTCTATGCCATACTAACCCCAAAGCCCAGGATACAATCCCAAGTTATTCAAACAAGAAACAAGACAACATAACCTATACCCAAGAAGAAGCCAATGAAGATGAGCCCCCAAGGTACCCCTGGCTAACGAATTAACACATGAAGATATCAATTCAGCAACTGTAACAGAGCTCTCTTGACCCAGAAGAAAACATGCTCTTAATGAATAAAAAGAGGAAATTCCAGCAGAGAAAGCAAAGTGACATGAAACAACACAATGGAAATTCTAGACATGAATAGACACTGCATGGACTATACAGGAAATCGGAGCTGAGAAGTCAGCCAGTGTGAAGGTGCAACAGAAAGCAGGCAGTCTAAAGGGGAGAAGTGTGAAAAAGGAGGACCAGACCTCGGGACTGCGGTGCACCACTGCAGGCCCAGAAGAGGAAGGGGTGGACAGAATGTTTGAAAAACCACCGGCTGACACTTACCAAAATTTGGTGAGAGACATAAATTTACAAGTTCAAGCCGCCTAGCACTCCCCCAAATATAAAAGAAAATCACACTCAGATATATCATAAACACACTGCTGAAAAGTGAAAATAAGGAGAAACTTTAACAGAAGCCAGAGGAAAAGGACATGCCTTGTCATGAGAAAACATGGAGGCCAAAGGAGTGGGAAGAACCGTGGGTCTCAGGCTCTGTAGCCAGAACACAGCCCGCAGGAAGGCAGGCAGAGGAACAGCTGCAGGACACGGTCCCTGTACCTCAGGGCATTCACTGGGGGACAAATGAGCCCACAGGATGCGGCTGACCTGCAGGAAGACCCTGCGTCAACATTACTCTTCAGCTTCAAAACAGGTGTGCAGACTCTCGATTCCTACAGACAGGAAAAGGGAGGGAAGGGCCCTAAAACAGTGAGATGATCTGTTTCATACTCGCTTGGGAGTGCTTAAAAACAGAATCATGGAGCTCCCACTGTGGCGCAAGAGGATCAGCTTGCAGCTGGGTTCTATCCTTGGCCCAGTGTGGTCTCAGCTGAGGCGTAGGTCACAACTGCAGCTGAGATCTGATCCCTGGCCTGGAATCTCCATATGCCTTGGGGGAGCCAAAAATGAAAGAAAACAACCAGTCAAAAAGTCATACATATGAAGTTAAAGTAAGGAATGTTGGAGACATGATTATATTAGCCTTTGTAGACTTATTTACACACAGCATCACTAATGAAGAAGTATTTATTCTTCTTTACAAAGAGAAAAAAAATGGTCAGGGTATAGACCACGCTCTAGATCTAGAAAATGATACAGGTAGATCTCTGAAATTTTGCAGGATAGTTTCCAGACTGCTACAACACAACATATATGGCAATAAAGCAAGTCACATGAATCGTGCATATACTACACTGGAGTCTGTTAAGTGTGCAATAGCACTATGGCCATAAAAATAAGGCAGACACCTTAATTAAAAAGACTTTACTGCCTAAAAAACACTAACCACCAATATCTGAGCCTTCGGCGAGTTGTAATCTTTTTGCTCGTGGAGGGTGCTGCCTCGATGTTGTTAATGGGGAGCCCGTGGCAGTTTCTTCTTCTTCTTTTCTTAGGGCTGCACTCGCAGCATAAGGAGCTTCCCAGGCTAGGGGTCAAATCGGAGCTGTAGCTGCCAGCCTATGCCACAGCCACAACAATGCAGGATCTGATCCTCGTCTGGGACCGACACCACAGCTCACTGCAACGCTGGATCCTTAACCCACTGAGCAAAGCCAGGGATCAAACCCGAGTCCTCTGGATACTAGTCAGCTTCGTTAACTGCTGAGCCACGATGGGAACTCTGGGATGGAGGTGTTCTTTTTTATCATTTATTTATATATATATATTTTTCTACTGTACAGCATGGTGACCCAGGAGATGTTCTAAAATTAGGTTGTGATGATGGCTGTATAACAATAAATAAAATTCAGTGAACTAAAAAAAAAAAAATCAAAGATCACTGAACACATGTTGGGGCGAGCATGCGTGTGAACATGCGTGCGCGCACATACATAGGATACTACTCAGCCATAAAAAAGAATGAGGAGTCCTGATCGTGGCTAAGCAGTAACAAATCCAATGAGTATTCATGAGGACACAGGTTTGATTCCTGGCATCACTCAGTGGGTTAAGAATGTGGCATTGCTGTGAGCTATGTATGGTGTAGGTCGCAGATGAGGATCAGATCCTGTGTTGTTGTGGCTGTGGCACAGGCTTGCAGCTACAGCTCTGATTTGACCCCTAGCCTGGGAACCTCCATATGCCATGGGTATGGCCCTAAAAAGACAAAAATGGGAGTTACCGTCGCGGCGCAGTGGTTAACGAATCCAACTAGGAACCATGAGGTTGCGGGTTCAGTCCCTGCCCTTGCTCGGTGGGTTGACGATTCGGCGTTGCCGTGAGCTGTGGTGTAGGTTGCAGACGCAGCTCGGATCCCACGTTGCTGTGGCTCTGGCATAAGCCGGTGGCTACAGCTCCGATTCGACCCCTAGCCTGGGAACCTTCATATGCCGTGGGAGCGGCCCAAGAAATAGCAAAAAGACAAAAACAAAAACAAAAAAAACAACAACAAAAAAAAACGATGAGAGTTCCCATCGCGGTTCAGCAGGTTAAGAACCTGACCAGTATCCATGAGTATGTGGGTTTGATCCCTGGCCTCACTAAGTGGGTTAAAGATCTGGTGTGGCTGTGGTGTAGGCTGGCAACTGCAGCTCCAATTCAACCCCTAGCCTGGGAACTCCTGTATGCCGCAGGTGCGGCCCTAAAAAGAAAATAAAACAAGACAGGAGTTCCCTGGTAGCCTATCAGGTTAAGGATCTGGTGTTATCCTTCTGTGGCTTGGGAACTTACACATGTTGCAGCCAAAAAAAACTACAAAGAGATCACTGACCACAGATCACCATAACAGATATATTAATAATGAAAAAGTTTGAAAATGTGAGAATTACCAAAATGTGACACAGAGACACGAAGTGAGCACATGCTCCATATGGGGTGCCACAGGCCTTCCCTTTGTGAGATGCAGTGTCTGTGAAGCACGATAAAGGGGAACACAGCACAGTGAGGTCTGTCTGGGTTCAACACTTAAACTCACCTTTTTCAAAAAAAGAAGTTAGAGATGCAAGCATGATGAAATTTCAAACACCTTAGCCTGTTCCAGGCAGATGCACATGGCACCACAGAGCAAACAACAGTGAAATGGACGTGTGATTCAGAATGTAACTGAGAACAAAGGAGACAAATTTCCTTCATGTATGCACCTTGCAGGCAATCATAAAATCATCATTTCAATTCTGTCTGCTCAGCAGAGTTCCCTGGGACACTTTAGACCCCAAGGTCCCAGAGCCCTGCCCTGACGAGGGGAGTCAGATCTCTAGGGGTGAGGCCCAGAAATTCTGAAGTTGATTCTGAGGTGCTGGCAAGCTTAAAAACCATGGAACTAGGCCCTGGACTTCTTTTTAAGAGCAGTTTTAGGTTCACAGCAAACCTGAGAGGAAAAGATTTCCAATCTATCCCTGCCCGCCTGCCATGCACAACCTCCCCACCATCAATGTCACCCACCAGTGGGATGTGCTACAATCGATGAATCTACAGTGACACAACATTACCACCCAGGATCCACAGTTGACACTAGGGTTCACTAGTGGGTTTGAACAAAAGTACACTGCCACATGCCCACTGTTTCACTGCCCTAAACCCTCTGTGCTCTGCCTCTTTATCCGCCTCCCCTGAGCCCCACACCACCAATCCTTCCGATTCTCCAGAGCTCTGCCTTTTCCAGGGCGCCCTGCAGCCAGGCCGTAGTGTATGGTGGCTGTTTCGGACCAGCTTCTTTCCCTCAGTCAATGCGCATCTAAGGCTCTTCCTTCTTTCCGCAGCCTGATGGTTTCTTTCTTCTCGGCAATGAGTAACACCCACCCACCTATTGGAGGACATCACCTGGGGTGCTTCACCCCTTGATATTTCCAAGAGATCCTCTCCAAATTGTCTCAAACATGCAAGGCCTGCCAATGGTCACAGCTGCCGGGAACCCAGAGCCCAGCAGTCCTCAGACCTTTAGGGGCATGGACGTGGTTAAGACCACCTCCACCACCAGGAACAAGCTCTAACTAAAGCAGCACTTTCAAGGCACTTCAATCTCTCAAAGCAGAGAAATTTCAGAAGGGAGCTGGGGGGTGGAGGTGGGGGTAGGTGGCAGGCACAGTTACTCCATCCACCTTGCCAGGAACAACCCAGCTGCGATCTATGACCATCACTCAACAAGAAAATACACTTTAACCCAAAGACACAGGCAAGTCAGGGTTGAAATGAGCGCACTTTGCCTTGAATCCAGAGACAATCCAGAATTGGGTCAGTGCGGGCCAGGGGAGGGAGGGATCGACGGTAAAGTGGGTTTCTTTTGGTGGGGTGACAAAAATATTCTCGAGTTAGACTGTGCTACTGGCTGCACAATTTGGAAATACATTATAAAAAAATTAAATTTTAAGCTTAAAGCAGATAGATACTAAAACATATTAAATTATTTCTCAATAAAATCACGTAAAGAAAAAAACCACCTGAGTACAACCAGAACCCCAAGATGTTATGTTATCCAACAGGTGACCCAGACGGGCTGCAGTCTCTGGTTCTGCAAACGCTTGCACTTTGGTCTACATTGGGGTGATGGCCCCTTCCCCTGGACAACAGCCACCTGGAAACCCTGCCTGGCAGTGGAGGAAGGAGGCGACCCTGAGTGCCAGGGCCCCTGGTAGTGGACGGTGATACTGGCCACCCAACAAGAACAGAACCAACAATTCATGGCCTGACAGTGGCCCATGGCAGCAGCTTGAGGGGGACAGTGGGGAGGGAGCTCTGTGAGGTCTGTGCCCACTGCAAGCCCTGGGGACAAGGGTGGGGGAAGACTTGGTCATGAAGCAGTGAAAGGGCCACAGCCAAGCCTAAGACTTCCCCACCTTCACGGCTTCCCCAGAGGAGATCCTCAGTGGGGCAACTGTGTGGTGGGAACATACAACACACGGGGCCATGCTTGGGACACCTGTGGTCACCACTGACAGTGCACCTGGCAATGAGGGCCAGAGACACTGCTTCCCCCCTACAGTGCCCACACAGAGGATGACCAGCCGCCAGTGTCCACAGCGCCCAGGGGGGCCCCAGCCTTGAGCTCACCCAGGTCACCATTCCTTCCTTTCTTCCAACCTCCTGGAACTGCCAAGCAACAGGGCATCCCTGGAGCTGGTGACCAGCACAGGCACAGCTCATCACAGGGACCCCACCCCAGACTGGTCCCCATGGCTGCCACCCCCCAAAGCTTGGTCACATGCTGACTGGGGCCTGGAGCGTGCCCTCTGAAAAGCTCTGACATGTCAGTGAAGCAGACAGAGAAAGAGACAGTTTCACCAAGACTGCGCCAGATCAAGAAAGGAGTGAATGTGGGCGGGGCCCTCACAGCCTGCTGTGGGGACAGGAGCCACAGAAGCCTTTCTGACAGCTGCAACACTGCTGTGAAGGGCTGAGGCTGCACGGAGTGGTGCATCGAATGGCCCAGAGGGGAATCAACCCAGACGTCCGGCCACAGCCCAAAAGACAAAGGCAGTATGGTATAGACAGCAGACTACAAGCCACAGGACCCCTCCCCACAGCAGTGAGTGAAAGCAGCAGGCAACAGAGAACCACACCATCAGCAAAGCCAGCTAGACAGTTTAGGGACACATGTTTAACCACAAGCAAAGCTAGGAAATTACATTCGGAGAACTCAGGATATTAAATACTATGACGCTGTAACTGTACAACATTTAACTCAGTACATGTGCAGGTATGCTTTGCAACCAGTAAGAATTAGAAAAAAAAAACCCAAATCTAGAAAACACACCCTTGGGGCTTTTTAGGAAAGCCTCACTGCTCTCTTTCACATTCACAACCAGCTTGGGGCTTGTGCTACAACTCAGCTCAATTCTGAGCCTCTGCTAGGAGGTTAAGGGCTCGCCCCACAGGACTGCCCCCACCTCACATGCCAATCACAGGTCCAGGTCAACCCCAGAGCTTCTGACTGACCAGCTACACATCAGAATTCCCAGGACTCCCTTTCTCCTCAGGGCAGCTCTTACTCCTGTTTTCCAGTGCAATACACAACAGGACACAGGACACAGATGAATAGTGGATGGAGAGGGAAAAGGGTGGGTCCAGAGGCACCGCATTTGTCCCTGTGGCACACGGATGCTTTCACCAAGAATCTCCCTGAAGCCCACAGTGTATGGAGATTCTCACAGAGGCAACACCACATAGGCACAATGGATCATAACTCACCCCTCTGCAAAGTAGCAGGGACAGACCAAAAGTTCCAAGCTTCAAATAGGGACCCGGTCTTTCTGGTGACCAGCCCCATCCAGAAGCCCACAAAAAGTTATCGCATTAGAACAAAAGACGCTCCAATCACCCAGGAAACCCCAAGGGATTTAGAAACTGAGTGTCAGGAACCCAGGGAGCAGGGACCAAATATCCCAACAAGATGCTCTGACTACTTTTGTTGAAACCACAGAGGTTCCAGGAGCTCTGTGACAGAAGCCAGGACAGAAACCTTATTTCACAGTATTGTAACATCCAACAATACAGAGACAACCTAGGGAACAAGGGCTGCCCAGATGTAGAGGAAAGCATTAGGGAATTCTGGGAAATTTTTCTTATCAATTTAGGTCAGGGTTCTCACCTGGCCCATCCTGATGTCTGGGTGTCACACAGGGGGAGACCCAGCATCAAATGGGTGGGGCCAGAGATGCCACTCCACACCCTAACTCCCACGGGGTGTCCAGGACGGCCCCACAGAGAATGGCCCAGCCCTGATGTCAGCAGTGCCAAAGGAGGAAGAGAGACCTGACTCAGAGAAACAATCTGTTTAACTTCCTCCTATCTTTAGTCTCCTCAGAAGTTGTTAAAATAAAAGGAGTCTGGTGTTCCCACTGTGACGCAACAGGAGAGTGGTGTGTCTGGAGCACCAGGACACAGGTTTGATTCCTGGACCAGCACAGTGGGTTAAAGGATCCAGTGTTGCTGCAGCTGTGGTACAGGCTGCAAATGCAGCTTGGATTTGATCCCTGGCCCAGGGAACCCAAATCCTGCTGGGCAGCCAAAAAAGAAAAATTTTTTTAAATAAAATAGGTAGGAGTCCCCATGGTGGCACAATGGAAACAAATCCGATTAGGAACCATGAGGTTGCAGGTTTGATCCCTGGCCTTGCTCAGTGGGTTAAGGATCTGGCGTTGCTGTTCACTGTGGTGTAGGTTGCAGATGCCGGTCGGATCCAGCGTTGTTGTGGCTCTGGCATAGGCTGGCAGCAACAGCTCCCATTAGACCCCTAGCCTGGGAACCTCCATATGCTGCAGGTGTGGCCCTAAAAAGCAAAAAATAAATAAATACGTAAACAAAAAGTAAAAAAATAAATAAAAATAAAACAGGGAGTTCCCACTGTGATTCAGTGGATTAAGAACCTGCTAGTGGGGTTCCCGTCGTGGCGCAGTGGTTAACGAATCCGACTAGGAACCATGAGGTTGCGGGTTCGGTCCCTGCCCTTGCTCAGTGGGTTAACGATCCGGCGTTGCCGTGAGCTGTGGTGTAGGTCGCAGACGCGGCTCGGATCCCGCGTTGCTGTGGCTCTGGCGTAGGCCGGTGGCTACAGCTCCGATTAGACCCCTAGCCTGGGAACCTCCATATGCCGCGGGAGCGGCCCAAGAAATAGCAACAACAACAACAACAACAACAACAACAACAACAAAAAAGAACCTGCTAGTATCCACAAGGACTCGGGTTTGATCCTTGGCCTTGATTATGGGTTAAGGACCTGGTGTTGCCATGATCTGTGGTGTAGCTCACAGATGTGGCTCGGATTCCATGCTGCTGTGGCTGTGGTGTAGGCCAGCAGCTATAGCTCTGATTCGACCCCTAGTCTGGGAACTTCATATGCCGCAGATGGGGCCCTAAAAAATAGAAAAGAAAAAAAAAAAAAAAGCCAGGAGTTCCCGTCGTGGCACAGCGGAAACGAATCTGACTAGGAACCATGAGGTTGTGGGTTCAATTCCTGGCCTCACTCAGTGGGTTAAGGACCAGGCATTGCTGTGAGCTGTGGCGTAGGTCGAAGAGGTGGTTCAGAACTGGTGTTGCTGTGGCGTAGGTCAGCAGTTATAGCTCCAATTGGACCCCTAGCCTGGGAACCCTCATATGCCGTGAGGCCCTAGAAAGGCAAAAAAAAACAAAAACAAAAACAAAACCCTCCCCCCCAAAATTAAATAAAATGGATCTTACACAAATAGCCAAAAAGTACCAAGTGCTTACCCATGAAGATGTAACACGTGCTTCAGTAACCATCCCCAGAGCAGATGCCTATCCCACACACCTCACAGCCCCAGGGGCCCAACACACCTCAGCACTGGGTTGAACTCCAGGAAAATACCATTTTTGAGGTCAGAAGCTTTACAATATTAGCATTTCAGATAGTTCAATCTTAGTCCCAGATTATGCTCAATTTCAAAATATTATTCCTTCTCTTGGTATTCCCAAGGGATGTTCCAAGACCCCAAAGATACTGTAATCTTCAGACACTCAAGCACTTTGAATAAAATGAGTCCCCTTTGGAGCACAACAGAAACAAATCTGACTAGTATCCATGAGGATGCAAGTTCAATCCCTGGCCTCGATCAGTGGGTTGGGGATCTGGCGTTGCCATGAGCTGTGGTGTAGGTCACAGATGCTGCTTGCATCCTGAGTTGCTGCGGCATCAGCAGCTACAGCTCTGATTTGACTCTTAGCCTGGGAATTTTCATATGCCATAGACGTAGTCCTAAAAAGCAAAAAATAAATAAAATTAAATAAAACGGCACAGATTTCCATACAATGCACACACATCCTCCCTCATACTTGAAATAATCTCTAGATTAGTGTCTAGATACATCTAGATCATCTCTAGACACAAGGTAAGTCAGCGCTGTGTCAATGGCTGCCTGTGTGCGGTAAATTCAAGTCCTGACTATTGGAATATTCTGGGATTTTTTTTTTTAAAGTACTTTCAATCCATGGCTGGCAAATGAAGAACCAATGGATCCCCAAAGCTGATTGTACATGACTAAAACTGCATTTTTTCACAGTTCAGACACTGGTTAAATGGATTGGAAATTCTTAGACCCAAGCAAAAACACTTGGATGCAGAAGAGTGCCCAATGCCTTGAGCTTGGGACAGAAAAACTGGGAGCCGCTTCAATGCCCCTGGGGTAGGAGGTCCCACGTGCATTCACACCCAGGAGGGCTGAGGCCTCAGGAGCACTTCGTGGGCATGGACAGCACTCCATGGGCATGGACAGCATTCCACGCCCACGAAGGGCTGCTTCTTCGATAACAGGCAAAACGCACAACAGAATCTTATAACCCTGGATTTCTATGTGCAGAAAAAATTCTCAAATTAACTTCTGGAGAGAGGTATGTTATGGGTATAATTTTATAATTTAAAAAGATTGAGGGGGGAGTTCCCAACGTGGTTTGTGGTTAATGAATCCGACTAGGAACCATGAGGTTGCGGGTTCGATCCCTGGCCTTGCTCAGTGAGTTAAGGATCCGACATTGCCGTGAGCTGTGGTGTAGGTTACAAAAGCAGCTCGGATCCCGTGTTGCTGTGGCTCTGGCGTAGGCCAGTGGCTATGGCTCCAATTCTACCCCTAGCCTGGGAACCTCCATATGCAGCCGGAGCGGCCTAAGAAATGGCAAAAAGACAAAAATAAATAAATCAATAATAAAAAATAAAAAGATTGAGAGGGAGTTCCTGTTGTGGCTCAGTGGAAACAAACCCGAGTAGTATCCAAGAGGATTCGGGTTTGATCCCTGGCCTTACTCAGTGGGTTAAGGATCCAGAATTGCCATGAGCTGTGGTGCAGACACGGCTCAGATCCCATCTTGCTGTGGCTGTGGTGCAGGCCAGCAGGTATAGCTCCAATTCTGCCCCTAGCTTGGGAACATCCATATGCTGCACCTGCAACCCTAAAAAGCAAAAGCAAAAAAAACCAAAAAACAAAAAACAAAAAAACAAACTATAATAATAAACACAAAAACAAATAAATAAAAATATCAAGGAATTCCCTGGTAGCTCAGCAGGTTAAGGAGATGGTGTTGTCACTGCTGTGGCGTGGGTTTGATCCCAGGCCCTGGAACTTCTGCAAGTTGCAGTCAAAAAGAAAAAAAGTAAAAAAAAAAAAAAAAGACTGAAAGAGGAGTTCTCGTTGTGGCTCAGTGGTTAACAAATCCAACCAGGAACCATGAGGTTGCGGGTTCGATCCCTGGCCTCACTCAGTGGGTTAAGGGTCTGGCATTGCTGTGAGCTGTGGTGTAAGTCGCAGACACCACTCTGATTAGACCCCTAGCCTGGGAACCTCCATATGCTGCAGGTGTGGCCCTAGAAAAGACCAAAAAAAAAAAAAAAAAAGACTGAGGGGAAAAGCTTCCCTGGAGTTCCCGTCATGGCTCAGTGGTTAATGAATCCGACTAGGAACCATGAGGTTGAAGGTTCAATCCCTGGCCTTGCTCAGTGGGTTAAAGATCCGGTGTTGCCGTGAGCTGTGGTGTAGGTTGCAGACAGGCTCAGATCCCGTGTTACTGTGGCTCTGGCATAGGCTGGCGGCTACAGCTCTGATTTGACCCCTAGCCTGGGAATGGGAACCTCCACATGTCGCAGGAGCAGCCCAAGAAATTGCAAAAAGACAAAGAACAAAAAAAAAAAAAAGAAAAAGCTTCCCTTCAAATATGAAGAGTACTCATAAGAATAAAATGTTGAAACTCATTTTTTTTTTTTTTGGTTTTTTTGCCATTTCTTGGGCCGCTCCAGCGGCATATGGAGGTTCCCAGGCTAGGGGTCTAATTGGAGCTGTAGCCACCAGCCAGAGCCACAGCAAAGCAGGATCCAAGCCGTGTCTGCGACCTACACCACAGCTCACAGCAACTCCAGATCGTTAACCCACTGAGCAAGGGCAGGGACCGAACCCGCAACCTCATGGTTCCTAGTCGGATTCATTAACCACTGCGCCGCGACGGGAACTCCAAAACTCACTTATTTTTTTTCCCAGCCATATCCAAGTTTTAGGAGCAAAGACATTCACAAGTGAAATTCCCCCCCACTTGCCAACATTATCTGTGCTATATCTTAAGGATTAAAATCAAGCACCCAGAAACATTTAAATTAGCCCACAATTTTTCAAACTTCTTTGACTCATTGTAAAAAGTACATTTTCCATGGTAGCCCAACTCACACCAGGGCACATGCACACATCACACACACACACACACACACTCAGTATCAGAAACTGAAACAGTTTTCAAAAAACAATTACGCTGTCTGTAATCCCAGATTTTCTAGTTTCTTCTTTTGGGCCAGCATTACATCTCTCCCTGCACTCCCATAAGCACTCAGCAAGGTGGGAAAGTGGCCACTGCCCCCACTTTACATCAAGGGGCTCTCCTCAGGTGACCCAAATAGGCCCAAGAACCCGGACTTAGGTCTCTCAAATGTCATGCACTACACCACATTGCCTTTCCACGTGGCTTTTAAATTTAAAGCTAAAATCTATCATAAAAATAAACTCTGGGGGTAGTTCCCATTGTGGCACAGCAGAAAGGAATCCGACTAGGAACCATGAGGTTGCAGGCTCGATCCCTGGCAGCACTCAGTGGGTTAAGGACATGGTGTTGCCATGAGCTGTGGTGTAGGTTGCAGACAGAGCTCAGATCTGGCGTTGCTGTGGCTCTGGTGTAGGCCGGCAGTAACAGCTCTGATTGGACCCCTAGCCTGGGAACCTCCATATGCTGCGGGTGTGGCCCTAAAAAGACAACACCAACAACAAAAACCTCTGGGGGAGTTCCCTTCGTGGCTCAGCTGTTAAGGATCCTGACTAGGATCCATAAGGATGCAGGTTTGATCCCTGGCCTTGATCAGTGGGTTAAGGATTGGCATTGCCATGAGCTGTAGTGTAGGTAGCAGCTGCAGCTCGGATCTGGCGTGGCTGTGGCTGTGGTGTAGGCCAGCAGCTGCAGCTCCAATTAGACCCCTATCCTGGGAACTTCCATATGCCACAGCGTAGTGCTAAAAATAAAATAAAGAAAAAAAAAGAAAACCACAAAACCCCTGGGAAGTTCCCTGTGCAGCAGGTTAAGGATCAGGCCATGCTATAGCTGTGGCATGGGTTTGATCCCTGGCCCAGGAACCTGTGCATGCCGTGGGTATGGCCAAAAAAATAAATACAATTAACTTTGAGAGAAAACTGTACTACTACCAGAAGTCTTCCCTGGGGGGGCATAGCAGGGCCAAAGGGAAGCATCCATCTTAAAGAGATTGGGCAGCTAGAAGAGTCCTTCCTAATACCTGGAATCCATACCAACTTCCTTCTAATAAGGAAACCTTGGTCCCTGAAACCACATCCTGCTGGGAATCACTAACAGGCCAACAGTCATCAATTTTCATCAGTTCCAAATGAAGAAAGCATAGCGAGGATGCTGCCACTGATGATGGGCACACACCCCTAAATCCAGACATCCTAACTGGAGTGTGAACTCCTCCATCAGAAAGGCCCCTGAGCCTCAGAACCCAGGGAAACGACTGCTTCAAAATCTCCACCAAAGGAGGGGAGAGGCTGGAGGGCACTCAGTGCGGAAAGGAACCTAGGGGTACAAGCACCTTCCAAATTAGCTTAGCCATGCTCAGCACCTGAAATGCAGCCCAACCAGCCACTCTCTCAACTCACAACGAAACTGAAATCAGACCAGGGTCAAATACACTTGTTACCAGCACAGCTGACCACAGCTTCCAACATGCTGCTAATCCCAAACGAACCCAGAGAAGAGAAGGGGTGCCGGAAATGAGCTAAAAAAACCTAGTTACATGTCAGCGAGGTCACACCCGTTCTGAAAAAGTGTAACAAAGAGGCAGGAACTCAGGCTCCTAGCAGAAGAACAGAGCTGGAGCCTAGGGCCCTTGGTGCCTCCTGGCAAATTCCTTAACTTCTCTGCACCTTCCTCTCTGTAATGCTGGGCTTGCCCGGCGCCATTGTGAGGAGGGCTAGGCGGCCTCTGGCACTAGGATCGGCACAAGATCAAACAGCTGCTCTCCTTAGGGCAGCCTCTCCCTCCAGCGGGGAAAGGGGGACTTTCTTCCCTGTCCCACTGCGTAACTGTAGGCTTGGGCCTTCTTCCTTGGAAGCCAGCAGCCCGGTGGTCACTAACTCGCCCAATTCCTCCTAAATCTAGGTCACAGGTTGGGGGGATGGGGGAGAGATGAAAATGGTGCCCACGATTGTACTATGATTTCTGGAAAGCGTTTTCCTTCCTGGCTGTGGAGTTTCTACTTGAAGTCGGCTTCTCCCTTGCAGGACCCCTGAGGGGTTTCCTTATTTTGGCCTAGGGCTTCCGCTGTCCCCCCATCGTTGCCCCCAAGAGTGGCGGCCTGGCCATCTTCCAGGGGCGGGGTGGGAATACCGGCCCAGGAGGCTAGGCCCAGTTCCAAGCCGGGCACCAGGGAGGATCTGGACTTGCGTTAATCCCATAAGGGGTTCCCTCTGGGGGCGACCTACGGACAAGGTCCCCTAAACAGGAGCCCAAGACCTGGGGTGGGGTGGGGGTCCTGCACTTTGAACAAGAAATCCAGAAACATGCTCAAGACGGGAGAGCCGCCGCTGGGCCAGTGGCACTGGGTGTGTGTGACGACACTGCCAAGCCTCTTCCGGGGCTACCCTCGGGGAGGAGGAGGCGGGCCCCCACCGCCGAGCGGGTAAACTGAGGCTCGCGGACGGAGCGTGCGTAAATCCAGGGCGGATAGGCAGGCGGGGCTCAAGCCAGGAGCGGGGCCTCTGTCTGGGTCCTGCCGGGTAGGACCGATTCGGGATCGAACGGGGTTGGGGTCAGGGCAAGAAGCCCGGCCAGGTTCAGCGCGCCGGGCTCACCTCGTCCTCCTTATGGTTCCGGATGCCGCGCACCAGGTCCTGCAGATTCTTGTCGAACATACGGTCGATGCTGCCCTTGACCATCTTGAGAGCCATCGCGGCGGCGGCCACCGCCGGGCTCGAGACTTGGGAGACGCGCGGCCGGGTGCCCTGAGGGGGCAAGGGGGCCTCGCCTGCCGCCCGTGGAGCGCTGCGCTGCCGGCCGCCGCGGTGGGGCGGGTTCCCAGGCCAGGTCGGCGGCGGTCGGCGGGGTGGCGGGGGCGGGGGCGGAGGCGGGGGCGGCGGCGGCGACGACCCGCTGGGCAGGCCGCGCTCCCTTTCCCTCCGGCTCCGCGCCGAGCCGCTTGCAAATGGCGGACAAGATGGCGGCCGGTCAGCTGACGGCCCTAGCAGAGTCCCGGCGGCCCGCCCCCGGGAGCCCTGCCTCCCTAGAAACCCCTCCCCTTCAACTTACTGCGTTTCCATAACAACGCCAAGCCGCCCAATGGAAACGCAGACAACGATCACAGGGCCCTTCGGCCTTGCTCTCTACGGCTCAAGACTCTTCCCTCTCATTGGTCAGTGACATCATTAGCTCCACCTACTTCCCCGTTCAAGGTTGTAACCACGCCCCCTTGGCGTGCCCTCTCTGCCCCGCCCCTCAGCTAAGTGACAGGCGTAAGAGAGCCCAGCTGTGGGTGGAGCCTGCTATGGGCGGGGCGCCCACGTGGAGTTTCCCAGGCAGGTTCCTGGAGAAGGATCCAGCTCCGCCCTTTCTGATTGTAAAAGCTGACACTGAGAACCTCCAAATTCGACTCTGTCTCCAGAACGTCTCACAAAATCCTATCATATGGGCAGACAGGGATTAACATGCCCACCTGGAGAAGCTGAGGACCAGAGCTAGGACTTCAATCCAGTTATTCACTCAAGAAGTTTTTTTTCTTTTTCCCGCAGCACCAAGGGCATATGGAAGTTCCCTGGCCAGGAATCCAATCTGAGCTGCAGCTGCAACAACTCGGTTTTTTTGTTTTCCTTCATTTTAAAAAGTTTTATTGAAATATAGTTGATTTACAGCCTTGTGATAAACACTGAATTCTTAACCTACTGCTACGGGCAGGGATCTAACCCGCGCTGCCTCAGACAATGGGGGATTTTTAACCCACTGCACCACAGGGAGAACTCCCCCATTCAAGGAAAACTTATTGAGCACCTACTTTATGCCAGGCCTCCCTCCCAAGTGAATGAGATACAAGTGGTTCCTGCCCACCAGGATCCACCACTAAGAGAGTAAAAGCGAGCCACAAACTGTAATGAGATATTAGCAACACATGTATCTGCCAAAGGATTTATATCCACAATATACCTGAACAGAAAATAAAGCAGAACCAAACAAAAAATTCCTACAAAACGAAAAGAGGTGTTCTCATTGTGGCACAGTGGAAACGAATCTGATTAGTAATCATGAGGATGTAGGTTCAATCCCTGGCCTTGGTCAGTGGCTTAAGGACCTGGCACTGCCATGAGATGCAGTGAAGATCACAGACACAGCTCAGATCCCACATTGTTGTGGCTGTGGTATAGGTGGGCAGACAGAGCTCTGATTTAACCCATAGCCTGGGAACTTCCATATGCCATGGGTGCAGCCCTAAAAAGCAAAAACAAAAAACAAAACAAAAAAAACACCAAAAATAAAAAGACAATTCAGTTAAAATATGGGGAGTTCCCGTCGTGGCGCAGTGGTTAACGAATCCGACTAGGAACCATGAGGTTACGGGTTCAGTCCCTGCCCTTGCTCAGTGGGTTAACGATCCGGCGTTGCCGTGAGCTGTGTGTAGGTTGCAGACGCGGCTCAGATCCCGCGTTGCTGTGGCTCTGGCGTAGGCCGGTGGCTACAGCTCCGATTCAACCCCTAGCCTGGGAACCTCTATATGCCGTGGGAGAGGCCCAAGAAATAGCAACAACAACAACAACAAAAAGACAAAAAAATAAAATAAATAAATAAGTAAATAAATAAATAAATAAAAATATGGCACACACAGCAAAAATTTATGAATAAAGCATATCGCAAAAGAAGACATCCAAGTGGCCATCTACCTCAATCATCAAGAAAGTGTAAATTTAAACCACACTGATATAGTTCTGGACTCTGGAAGAATAGCTAAATTTAGAAAGACTGAAGAGTTCCAGTAGTGGCTCAGTGGTTAAGGAAACTAACTAGTATCCATGAGGACGCAGGTTCGATCCCTGGCCTCACTCAGTAGGTTAAGGATCCAGTGTTGCCGTGAGCTGTGGCGTAGGTCAGAGATGAGGCTTGGATCCTGCATTGCTTTGGCTGTGGTATAGGTGGGCAGGTACAACTCCGATTCAACCCCTACCTAGCCTGGGAACCTCCCTATGCCGCAGGTACCGCCCTAAAAAGACAAAATACAAAAAAAACAAAACAAAACAAAACAAAAAAGACTGAGGATATTAAGTGTTGCAGGGAAGTGGAGCTACTGGAACTCTCCTGTCTTACACTTGAGGTAGAAATGTAAAACTATACAGTTACAACAGAAGCCTGTCTGGCTGTATCTTTTAAAGCTAATATACCTGTTCCCTCTGACACAGAAATTCTACTACTGTTCCCAAAAGAATGCATAAACACATCCACCAAAGGACCTGATCAAGGATAGTCAAAGTAACTGTATTTATATTAGCCAAAAACTCAAAATGATCCAAATGTCCATCAAGAAAAAATGGAGGAGTTCCTGTGGTGGCGCAGTGGTTAACGAATCCGACTAGGAACCATGAGGTTGCGGGTTCGATCCCTGCCCTTGCTCAGTGGGTTAACGATCCAGCGTTGCCATGAGCTGTGGTGTAGGTCGCAGACTCGGCTTGGATCCCGCGCTGCTGTGGCTCTGGCGTAGGCCAGCGGCTATAGCTGCGATTCGACCCCTAGCCTGGGAACCTCCATATGCCGTAGGAGCGGCCCAAGAAATGGCAAAAAGACAAAAAACAAAACAAAACAAAACAAAAAAAAAAAAAAAAAAAAAAAAAAAAAAAGAAAAAATGGATATATAACTTGTGGTATAGTCAAACTGTGGAATACTGTGCAACAATGAAAATGAAAAATTACTAATACACAGAACAAAATAGATGAATTACACAGATACAATATGAACATAATAAGCCAAACACAAAAGAATATACACAGGGAGTTCCCTGGTGACTCAGTGGGTTAAGGATTTGGCATGGTCACTGCTGTGGTTCTGATTACTGCTGTGGTGCAAGGTCAACACCTAGTTTGGGAACTTCAATATGCCTTAGGTGCGGCCCTAAAATGAAAAGTATCTAAAATGATGAGCTCCTGGTGTGGTTCTGTGGAAACAAATGAATTAATGGCCAAAAATTTTCCAAATTATATATATATATATATAATATTTGAAATATATATATATATATTTCAAAACTATCTAAAAACCTCAGTGGAGGAATTCCTATTGTGGCTCAGCAATAACAAGCCCAACTAGTATCCATGAGAATACAGGTTCAATTCCTAGCCTTGCTCAGTGGGTTAAGGATCCAGCATTGCCATGAGCTGTGATGTAGGTCACAGACATGGCTCGGATCCCAGGTTGCTGTGGCTATGGCGTAGGCCGGCAGCTATAGCTCTGATTTGACCCCTAGCCTGGAAACTTCCACATGCCACAGGTGAGGCCCTAAAAAATCAGGGGGAAAAAAAAAGCTCAGTACAATTATAAATGTAGTAAAATTCATTGAGTAATTAAAAAAATGATATCAGAGGTATATTTATGCACTTCTGAGAATCAGGTTCTTTTGTAGAGAAAATATCTGTTTCACACAAATTTTGTTTATATGGAAAAATATTTACATCGTAGTAGTGATATATATTTCCGGTATTACTGTAAAAAAAAAAAAGAAAAAGAAAGCTCAGTAGACTCCAGGGGAGATAAACACAGAGAAAGCACAACCAGGCACATTATAAATTAAAGTACGGAAACCAGAGATAAGGAAAAAAAAAAGACCATGATGGAAGATAATATAAGAAAGGGAAGATTTCTGGGAACTGTATCTAATCACTTATGATGGAACATGATAATGTGAGAAAAAAGAATGTATACACGTATGTGTGACTGGGTCACCTTGCTTACAGTAGAAAATTGACAGGACACTGTACAACAAGCTATAAAGGAAAAAATAAAAATCGTTATAAAAAAATAAAAGAAAGGGAAGTTTGGAGATCCCATTGTAGCTCAGTGGGTTAATAATCTGACTAGTATCCATGAGGATGCTGGTTTGATCCCTGGCCTTGCTCAGTGAGTTAAGGATCCAGTGTTGCCGTGAGCTGTGGTGTAGGTCACAGATGCCACTCAGGTGTGGCATTGCTGAGGCTGTGGCGTAGGCCAGCAGTTGTAGTTCTGATTTGACCCCTAGCCTGGGAACTTCCACATGCTGCAAGTGGAAGTTGTCAAAAAAAGAAAAAAAAAAGAAAGAAAAAAAGAGAATGTATATATATTTATGGATGTTCTTTATTTCATTATTTATTTATTTATTTATTTATTTTTGACTCCTAGCCTGGAAACTTCCATATGCCTTGGGTGTAGCCCTAAAAAAAGGGTGAAAAAAATAACAAGAACCTGGCAACAATATCTGTCAAATGTGGAACCAATATGTGTTTTCAGACAAATTAATGCTGAGTGATTTTGTGGCCAGTAGACCTACAATAAAAGAAATGTTTTGGGGAGTTCCCATTGTGACTCAGCAGTAATGAACCTGACTAGGATCCATGAGGATGTGGGTTTGATCCCTGGCCTCACTCAATGGATTAGGGATTCAGCATTGCCTGGACCTGTGGTGTAGTTTGCAGACCTAGCTTGGATCCTGCATTGCTGTGGCTGGGGTGTAGACCAACAATTGTAGTTCTGATTCAACCACTAGCCTGGGAACATCCATATGCCGCACCTGCAGTCCTGAAAAGCAAGGGAAAAAAAAAAGGGGGAGTTCTCTGATGGCCTAGTTGTATTCTCATAGCCATGGCTCTGGTTGCTGCTGTGCAGTGTAGGTTCAATCCCTGGCCCAGGAATTCCTACATACTACCTGTGTAGCAAAAAAGAAAAAAAAAATACCAAAAAAGAAAAATATTTTGGGGAGTTCTCTTTTAGCGTAGTGGGTTAAGAATCTGGTGTTGTCACTGCTGTGGCTTGGGTAGCAGCTGGGGAAAGTGTTCCACCCCCTGGCCTGGAAATTCTGTATGCTGTGGGCACAGCCAAAAAAAAAAAAAAAAAAAAGCATAAAAACCCACAATGAAGAAAATATCAGCATTTTACATGAAGAGAGGATCTGATCCTGCACTTGACCAAATCACCTACCTCCTCCCCCAATCTCAACCCTGTCAGATCCTGGTGAAAGGACACATACCATGTGCCCTCCACACGTGGGAGCATCACTCATCCTGAAAAGGAGAGAAGCCCTGACACTCACTGCCTACCACGTGGATGGACCTGGAGATCAGGATGCTCAGTGAGAGAAGCAGATACAGAAGGACGCAGTGTGTGATTCCATGGATGGGAAATGTCCAGAACAGGCACATCCACAGACGCAGAGAGTGGGTTAGTGCTGTCAAGGGCTGGGATGTGGATGAAGGTGACTGCTGATGGGGATGGGGCTTCTTTTTTGGGTGATGGAATGTTATGGAATTGGATAGAGATGATAATGGTACAACCGTGGGAAGGTACTAAATACCACTGAATTGTATACTTTACAGAGTGAACTGTATGGTAATGAACTGTGTTCCGATAAGACTGCTATTGTAGGGAGTTCCCGTTGTGGCTCAGTGGTTAACAATCTGATTAGGACCCATGAGGTTGTGGGTTTGATCCCTGGCCTTGCTGAGTGGGTTAAGAATCTGGCATTGCCGTGAGCTGTGGTGTAGGTCGCAGATGCGGTTCGGATCCCACGTTGCTGTGGTGTAGGCCGGCGGCTACAGCTCCGATTAGACCCCTAGCCTGGGAACCTCCATGTGCTGTAGGATCGGCCCTAGAAAAGGCAAAAAGACAAAAAAAAGAAAAAAAAAAAAAAAAGACTGTTATTTTAAGAAAATGACAAAGTGGTGGGCAAGAGAGAGTGTTTAATAAAAAAGAAAAATGGGGAGTTCCTTGTTGGCCTACTAGGTTAGGGACATGGCATTGTCACTGCTGTGGCTCTGGTCACTGCTGTGGCATGAGTTTGAACCCTGGGTGGAAACCTTTGCATGCCCAGTACATGGCCAAACCAAACCAAACCAAACAAAAGCGCTGAGTGCTGTGTGTTTGATGATTGACTGAACCAAGGTGTGGATGTGTGTATGACTTGGTGGGATGATACAAAAACAGCCCAGAGTCATCCAGTGGTTGTTTAACCCAAATTAACTCATTTTGACCTCACTGTCCCCTGGGAGGAAGTGACTCCACTTTCCAGATGAGGAAACCAAGGCCTCTGAGCTGTGCCTAGCCAAGTTCAGCCAGCAGAGCCCGGATTCCCCTCAGTGGTGTTGTCCTCCTCCAGGAAGCCCTCCCCTGATGGCCCTTGGGCTCCTGAGACACAGTCGGTGATCATAAAAGCAAGATGACCACACTTTGTGGGTGGTCTTACCTTTGGGACCCTCTTTTCTGAGGCTGCTAGACAGGAAGCAGTGCTCCCAGGGTCACTGGGGCCAGCCTGGCTGTGGCTCTGTGCCAGTGGGGGCGGGGCCACCCCTTGGCAAATGCCTGGTCCTGCTCCAAGGAGGGGGTGCACCCCAGCAGGGACCTCAAGCCAGACTTCCTCCCCCTCCCACTGTGGCCGAGAGCTGATTGGCCCACCCCATGGCCTCCAACCACCTGTTACTGCCTGTCTCCGGCCACCCTGCCTGTGTTCCATCCTGACCACCAGGCCCAGCGTGGCGGCTGTGGGGTAAGAGGGGCAGAGGGAGGCCTGGGCAGAGGTGGGCCCTCCACCCCAGGATCTAGGAAGGCATCCAAGGTCCATAGGGGTCCCCAAATCCTGTGGCTGCCCTCATACCGCCTAGGGGCACACTCCCCTCCCCCATCAGGCCCCTCCCCCACCATCTGCTCTTGCCCCAGGGAGGGGTTCCCTCTCAGTCCAGATATGAGTCACATTAATGCTTAAGCCAGAGGCACTGGGAACCCCAAAAAGCAGGGATGGGAGGCCAACAGGCAAGTTTGACTCCAGCTCTGCACAACCTCAGGCCCATGCCTCTGTCTCCAGCCTCAGTTTCTTCACCTGCCCTACGGGAGCAAAGGCAGCCAGAGGAGGTGGGACCCCCAGCGTTGAGGTCAGGAGCCCTGGGACCTCCCGCCCCTGGCCTTCCTGTCATGGCCAGAGCAAGGCTAGTCCTTGCTGCTGGGCCTTCAGCTCCCAGACTTAGAGGGTCCAGGGGAGGCTGGGTGCCAGGAATTGTGGGTGAGGATGGTCCAAAGGAAGACCCCAGGGGGGCAAAGGCCTGGGAGGGGATGGGCCGCATGTTGACTGGTCCCACTGGCCTTGGCCACCGGATAAAAATAGTCCCTGGTCTCAGAGAACATGAGCCGACCCTGGGGCCAAGGGTTCCGGTTTGGGCTCCTTGCTCACCTCTGTGTGACCAAGGGCAGGACTCAGCCCACTCTGGGGGCCCAGGAGCCCCTGTACTCAGCAATGCTGGGGCCTCAGAGATGCTGGCCTATCGGGAGGGGTCCCAATGCCGGCCTAAGGGGTCAGGAAGAGTTCCTGGCTGCTGGGCCATATCCTGCTGAGTGTGAATTTACCAAGTGAAGAGGGCTCCAGGCAGAGAGAAAAGCCAGGGCTTGTTGTGGGGATGGGAGAGGAGGGACCCCTTTTCTCTTCAGGTCAGGCCCAGACCCCTAGCAGGGGCTCAGCAAGTGTAGGCTGCTTCTTCCCCACTCTCCCCAGCCCTACCCTGGACCTGCTGCTTCTCAGACGTCTCCATGACAACCAGGGCCTTGGAAGAGCTGGATGGAGGCCTGGGCAGCTGCCCAGTGGATGAGGACCTCTCTGCACTGGCTGACCCCTGCCCAGGCCAGCCCCGGGAGGACAGGGCCCGAGGTAGAGAGCCCCCCCAATGAAGCCCATGCCCCACCCTCCTGCTGAGCTGGATGGCTCACCCTCAGAGACCAGGACTAGGACTCCCAGCTTTGACTGGCTTAAACAGTGCCCCCCCCCTTCCCAAGCTCTGTACCCATTACTATCTCTCGGGAGGATTGTAAGGAGCCTAAAGAATGCAGGTGTTAGACCACATGGGTGAGGGTTCGAATTCCAGCTCGCCAAGGAAGTGTTGTGTGCCTCTGTGCAAGGCTGCCACTGAGTGTGTTTGCTTTCTATTCTGTGAAATGAGAGCAGCCAACCACCCTTCACCCAGCACAATCCAGCGGAGGGTGGGACTAGCCTGGGGGTCTCCACGACCGTGACTCTCCTTCTTTCCCCACCAACAGCAACATCCAGGCTGGCTGACTCCAGCAGCTGGCCCCATGTGAGTAGCCAGGGCCCTGGGGTTTCAGCCTATTGTGTGCCTGGTAAGGGGGACATACTGGTCAAGAGGGGGGGCTTCTGCAGCCCATGAGAAAGGGCTTGGTCTCCCTTAGAGGAAAAGGAGAAAGAAACACCCAGGTCGACAAGTGACTCCCCACAGGATTCTCAGGAACGGGCTCCTGAAGGCGGCCCCATAGGCAGTGTGGACCTGGATGCCAGACCCAAGAAGACAGAAAAGGAGCCTGTGGCAAAAGTGGCCTCAGGCCCCGGGAAGGAGAAGCTGAAAGCAGGAGCAAGTGGGTTTCCAGGAGGCAGCGGTGAGGTGGGGGGTGGGTTTGGATCAGCATGAGGCGGGAGAGTCCTGGCTGGGGGGAAGGGGCAAGAGGGTGCCTGGGCCTGACTGGTGTCCAGGTGGGGTATAGGCAGTAACTAAATGGGCTACGAGCCTCTGCTAATTCATGACAATATCTTAGCTGCTACTAAGCTCACAGGGCTAAGTTCCTCCTTCTAGGGCCGTGCAGCCCGGCAGGGCAGAGCTGAGTTTAGTTGCAGGTCTGTCCCTCGGGGCTGCCAGCGCCCAGCCGGTCCTTGTTCCCACAGCCCCTCGGAGCCCAGCACGGAAGAAAGCACAGGCCTCACCGCCCCCAAGGCCGCCGCCAACACCCCCAGCCCTGAGCGAGGAGCTGCCCTGGGGAGATCTGACGCTCAACAAGTGCCTGGTGCTCGCCTCACTTGTGGCGCTGCTGGGCTCCGCCTGCCAACTGTGCCGTGGTGAGCTTGCCCCCCAAACGTGGCAGCTCTTCCCGGAAGAGCGTCGGCCCCAGGCAGGGAGTCTGTGCTCCTCCCCTCCAGGGTGGGGCACGCCCCCTTCCTCTGAGTGTGAAGGGGTCCTCACTGCCCTTTGCACTTCCTGCTCTGGGACAGACCTTGTGTGCCCCATGGCCACGCCTCCCTTCTATCCTGGACCTGCTTTGAGCCATTCCCCACCTCCCCGAACTTCCCCTGGGGGAAGGCCCATGGTGCAACTCCCTCCACCCTGTAAATAGGCCCCGCAGAGCCCCCACTATGGGCCCAGGACATGCTTTGCATGCCCGGTTCTTTTTTGGTAGTGTGCTGCTTTACCTGGGCCCAAGGGTGCTCTGGCAGCATCCTTTTGTCACCTGAAAGAGGTAGGTTTGAAGGGAAGTTCACCACTGCAGGAGAGACCCAGGAACCTTTCCCAGAGCACGGAGGGACCCAGCCCAGCCTCAGTGTACTTGCAGGAGTCCAGCTGGGCTGGTTTGCCTATCTCTAGGAGAGGGGCTCTAGAGGCTGGGCAGGACAGTGTGGTGTGGTTGGTCCCTTGGCCAGGCTGACAGGCATTCCCTCCTGATCCTGCTCAGAGGCCGTGGCTGGGGAGGCGGAAGCCCGTGTACCTGTCCCTGTGCCGTGGGTCACACCAAGCTCGGCCCCAAAGGAGTCAGCTTCGCCCCTGGTAAGGGCTTCCTTCAAGTGACCCCATTAGGGGAAGGGGCCTGGGTTGTGGAGGAATTCTCAGCAGACCCACCACCCCACACTGTCCGCGTTGCAGCCAAAGTCTGTGGCCTGGGCCCCCCCATTGGGACAGCCCCAGCCTCAGGCGAAGGAAGAGGAAAGGGCCAAGGTCCCCGAGGTTCCTGGGAGCAGGGAGGCTGCAGGGAAGGACGAAGGGGAGTCTGAGGAGGCCGCTGGCGAAGAGCCCAAGGAGAGGCCAAAGAAGGAGGAGAGGCTTAGGAAGGAGCAGCTGCGGAAAGAGGAGAGGCCCAGAAAGGAGAGGCCCCGGAAGAAGAAGTCACAGAAAGAGGAGAGGCCTCGGGCTGCCAGGGAGACCCGGGAAGCCCTACTACGGCGCTGGGAGGCACGTGAAGGGGGCCATCGACCGTGGGCACAAGATCCCGGTGACTCCGAGTACAGGAAGAGGCAAGCGTGGGCCTCCCTGCTGCACCGGGCCGAGGAAGACCGGCCTCGAGGCCGAGGCCGCCAGAAGCAACGCACAGGCAAAGGACGGGACTGAACAAGACCTGGTCCAGTGCGGGAATCTCTGGACCTCTGCTGGAGGGTTCCATGGTTTCAGAGAAATAAAGCGAGTGCTGCGGCCCCCTTCATCGCCTGCTCCTTTTTGCTCAGACCCCAGGACCTGCCCAGGCCTGAGTGGCAGGAGTGGGGAGCTTCAGGTGGATTGGGGGCAGGGAGGCAATAGATGCCGACAGGACAGGGATGACCCGGCCCTGCTCACCAGTAAAGTGCCCACAGAAGGAGGCCCTCGCCTATCCCCAAACACGCATGGACACTCCAGCCACGTGCTTTCTGGTCTTTATTGGGGCGATCGGGTTTGAATAAATATGGGCCGGGGAGCCACTCGGGGCATGGCGCGGGGTCACCGGCAGCCGCACTCGGTGGCCACCATGTTGGGCACGTGGTGGGCACTGATGCGCTCCTCAGACAGGCTGATGAGGAGCTTGCCTGCGTAGGCTGTGGGCACGCAGCAGGGCGGGCGGGCCAGGGCGGCGCCGCGGGCCTGCATCTTAAGCAGAAGCACCACGTGGTTGCCATACCGCGGGTTGCGGTCCGATTGCGGCCAGCCGCAGGTGCCTTGGCAGTTGTTGGCTTGATATGTCTCGGGGATGAGCACCGAGCGCTCGGCGCGCAGGTCCACGCTAAGCTCGCGCAGCGCACAGGGCCCATTGGAGACCGCGGTCCCAGCGCTGCGCTGCGCCCGTGCCGGCCCGCTCCGTTCCCTCCAGCGCCACTCGGTGCGCAGGCCCTGAAGCGCCTTGAGCAGCAACACTGCGCGCAGCGGGCCGCCGGGGTCCCCTCTGTCCCCTGGGCACAGTGCCAATAGGCGTGCCAGCAACGGGGTGGCGGTGGGCGGCAGCCCGGGGAGGCCGCGCAGCTCGGCTGCTGCCGACTGAAGTTCGGTGGCCACTCGGCGCGCTAGGCTTGAGGCCCACATCGCGGTTACCGGACCCTGCAGCGGCGCGGGGACGCCAGCGGTGGCCGCGGTGGGCGGCGGCAGCAGCAGCAGCAGTGGCTCCTCGCCGTCGAGCAGGCGCTCCAGCGCCGCAGGGTCCGACAAGTTGACCTGGCCCTGCGGCAACCCGGCCAGCGCGCCCGGGTCCAGGGCCAGACTCGGCGGCGGGATTCTGGCTGGGGGTCCCCGCAGCGCACGCACAAGGCGCGTGAGCGTTTCCAGGAAGGGGTCGGTGCTGGGCAGAGGCTCCTCGGGCTCTGGGGACAGCCTGGACGGCGGAGCGCGGGGACGTGAGGGCACAAGCCTGCGCTGCCCCCACGTCCCTGCGCCCCCAAGTTCTGACTCATGCGCACCTGGGCTGCGGGAATGGCATTGAGTCCACCCGGCCGTGTGCGGGCATCGGCACCGGCCCCTGCGGCGGCAACAGGAGCAGGGCCGGGGTCATCCGTGTGAAGCAGCGAGAGTCGGCGCCAAACAGCAGCGCCTGCAGCTGGGCGGTGCTCAGGGAGGCACCTGAGGATGGAGGCAGGAGCTGGCTCAGCGACTGGAAGGGGGGGGGGTGTTTCCGAGGGCAGCCGCCCCAGCCCGGCTCCAGTCTGGGGGAGGGGGCTACCATTTCCGCGGCGTCGCAGGGTCAGAGCAAGCCCAGAGCCACGCCAGGCCCTCTCTGGGTGGTCGACCGCCAACGCCAGGAAGCCAGAGTCCCTAGTCGGGCAGAGGCTCTGTGGAGATGGGGACTCAGCCAGGCTTGCTGGGGCCTTGGGACACCAGCCCTGCTTGCCTGCTGCCCTAAACATCCCTGCAAAATTCCAACTTGGACAGTCACAGCCTTTCTGTTAGGTGCAGTTAACCCCCCCCCTCAATAATCCCGCCCTTGCCTTGAATGAGGGCTCCTGGTGGCCCAGGGACAGCCTCATTCACCTCTCTGGTACCTGGGCGCCGGGCAGCCCAGCCCCGGTGACAGTGACCTCTGGGCCGGGCCCTGGATACAACACCAACAGCGCCAGCTCCAGGGGGCTGGCTTCTCCAGGTAGGGGCTCCTGGAACTTCAGCAAGGGTGTTGGCTCCCACGACACTGTGGCCAGGACAAAGGGGGAAGTGGACAGAGTTGCCTGAACCACAGAAGCCCAAGACCCTCCCCCAAAGCCTGTCGCCTGTGCAGGAGGGGGAGCCTCAGTGGGGGGACGGCTCTGGCTGGAGACACTTGATACCCTTGGGCTCCAGGTGCCAAACCTGCCTGGGACAGGCAACCTGGGAGGAGGGATGCATAGGGTGGGTGGTGGAGCACTGCCCCCACTGCTGTGGGTTACCCAAGCCCTTGGGGTCTCTTGGTCTGAAGCTCTCCTGGAGGGAAGCCATTCCCTGCAGTGGGTCCCTGAGGTCCATGGCCGTGTGTATTTGTCTGTTGCTGGACCTTCCCAGGTACTGGAGGAGGCACTCCCAGACAGGGCAAAATAAGGTCACCCACCTGTCTGGCCATCAGCCTCAACTTCCTGAGGAGGCTGGGTGCGGCTCTAGGCAAGAAACAGTCGTCTCCCATCCTGAGACTAGAGCCCAGTCCTCTGCCCACCCACCAGGTCCCGCTGCAGCCCCCACGTACCTTCCTCCAGGTGCAGGACCACCAGTCGCTGCCCCCTGGGCTCCCCCAGCCATGCCTGCAGCTGCTGCAAAAGGGGCAGGGCAGCCTGCCTGAGGCTGGGAGGGCAGAGCCCAAAGTTGGCCAGGTCTTGGGGACCCCAGCGGGCATGCCGCACAGCCTCCAGGAAGGCCTGCTCATAGCTGCTTAGAGTCCCCACCACCCACAGAAAAGGACTGCTCCCATTGCCAGGGTCTCCATTCAGGGTCACTAGGCACAGGGGGTCCTGAGGGCCACCCAGGGGCCAGGCACCAGGGGGCGGCCAGTTCCAGTCCCAGTGGAAGATGAGCCCCTCGGTGCCTGTGGCTGGCTCCCTGGGCAAAGCTGGGGTGCTGGAGACCTCTTCTCTGGGGGTCCCAGCCTCCAGCAGGGCCCCCATTGCTGCCAGCACCAGGACCAGCTGAGAGAGAGAAGGACCCTGCATCCTGGCACTTTGAGGGGCTGGGCTGCCCTGGCTTATATGGGGGAGCAGGAATGTGGGTGTGGGAGGCCAGCCCCTATCTCCTTCTGGGATGTGACCTTGGAGGCCGGTGCCTGCTGTGAGCCTGGGCAAGCCAGCAGGCTTCTCAAAACCTCTTCTGTTCCAACCTGACTGCCTATCTCCTTACTAGTGATAGAAGGGTGGCCTGTGACCCATTTGTCAAGACTGTCCTTGACAAGTTTTCCCCTTTTAGAGCCGGGAGTGGGAATGTGAGCAGGGAGTGAATGGCCAGACTGTCAACAGCTTGTGGTGGGGGTAGGGGTGGCTGGAGGAAGGCAGAGGTGGAGTCCCTGCCCCAAAGGGATGTGTTGCAGTGTTCAGACTGCTGGTTGCTCCCAACCCCACAGGCCTGACACCTCGCCTGGGACTCCCCAAGGAGAGTCAGCAGCCTTGGCTCTGCTCTCCTCCCAGAAGATGAACGCAGACCTGCGGCTGGCTGGCAGGATCTCTCCTTACCCAGTGAACTCCAGAGCACAGTGTCACCAAGAGCCACCACTTGGGGTCCTGGTGGTACCCCATCCCTGAGCCACCCCTGAAAGTGGTAGGGGGCAGCCATGCATGTCCACCTTCAGGGAGTGGGTGCTGCCCACCCAAGTCCACATAGCAGTCCACTCCAAGTTTAGCAGAGGCTTTTTAATAGGCTCTGGGCACACGGCCCAGCCCTGTATAAAAACACCCCATTTTATTCCAAGGGTGGAACACAGGAAAACAAAAGCATACTTGCTGGCACAGGGGTAGCTTTTCAGTTGGTGGGGGGAGGGGGAGGCATGTTCCCAGGGCCTTCGGAGGGCAGTGGGGGCCTCAACATCGGAGGCATGGGAGTTGGGGGATGCACCCCGGGATTTGAGGGGTGAACTCCAGGAGGCTGGGGGTGGACTCCAGGAGCTGGAGGATGGACCCCAGGAGGTGGAGGGTGAACCCCAGGAGGCTGGGGGTGGATCCCTGGGGCTGGTGGATGGACCCCAGGAGCTGGTGGATGGACTCCTGGGGCCTGGGGGTGAACTGCTGGAGCTGGTGGGTGCACCCCTGGGGCCTGGGGGTGAACTGCTGGAGCTGGTGGGTGCACCCCTGGGGCCTGGGGGTGAACCCCAGCAGATGGGGGAGGATGGACCCCTGGGGCTGGAGGGTGGACCCCAGGAGCAGGGGGATGGACCCCAGATGTTGGGGGGTGGACCACTGGTGCTGGGGGGTGGACCCCAGGAGCTGGGGGATGCACCCCAGGAGCAGGAGGGTGCACTCCAGATGCTGGAGGATGGACCACTGGGGCTGGGGGGTGGACACCAGGAGCTGGTGGGGGTAGCTGAGGAGGGCCGGGGGGCCCCGAGGGTGCAGGCCCACTGGGCGGCATAGGTGGCAGAGGCAGGCCTCCAGGTGGAGGCGGGGGCAAAGACTCTGGCAGTGGAGGCCTAGGAGGCAAACCATTCATCAGCGGGGGTGGGGGCCGCTTCACCCCGGGAGGCCCGGCAGGGAGGCTTGGTGGGGCTGGTGGCTTTTCCATCTTAAAGTGGAACTGGAGGAAAAACTGGAGAGAAAGGAGAAGCTGAGTGGGGCCCCTTGGGACCTTGAACTCCTTCTGGAACTACCCTGGCCTGGAGTGACTCACCTGCTTGGTTTCCCGGTTCCAGTGAGTCCAAAACTTGCCTTCAGCCTTGTCGATCTCCCTGCTGGGAACCTGCATGGGGCGGGGGGTGGGAGCAGAGTTCGGTTCTGGGGCAGTAGGGCTGGCTGACATTCTTGCTCCACTGCTTAGCAGCCCAACAACCCTATAAGTCAGGTCTTACGCCATCTCATTAACATCATGAACCTGGAAACCGGATGTGATCAAGGAACCCCTCAACAGCCCGGCAAGGGGACATATCACTGCTGGGGACACATAAGGGTCTCTGCTTCCTGGCAGACACCCACATCAGGACACCCAGTCCCCCACCCCACAGGGGCTGGCATGCTACCTTGAAGGCAATGGTCTCATAGGGCTCAGCGGCCATGAGCAAGTACTGCCAGCGCCGGTCTGGGGGTTCAATCCGCTGCTCGTAGGCTGACATGAAGCGGTGGCGGGGTGTGATGCCCTCAGCGACCTCAGGGTAATCAATCTGTGGGGACATGACCAGGTGGCAGCACCATCTTTTGGGGGCCCCCATGGGGCCGGAGAGGAACGAGGAGACCTTCCCCTCAGGACAGGGACCCCAGGGCTTTGCTCACCTGGAACAGGAGGCTCTGCTGGCCCATCTCTGTGTCCCTCTGCTTGGTCACTGAAACAGAGGAGGGTCTCAGGGCCAGGCTGGCCTGAAGCTAAGGGGCCCCGGGGCTGGCCTCATACCACCCACCACCAGGAGAGTGGTCTGCAGGGTGGTTGCCTGGCTGGTGAACAGTGGAGTCGCCTGTAGCCAGATGGGCACCGCCCAGGGCCAGGGGCTGGAGTTGGTTCCCCACTGCTCCCACAAGACCTGGGGAGCACCTTGTGGGTGGAGAAGCCTCACTTTAGAGCTTTGGGTTGCTCTCCACACAGCTCCCAGGCTCTCCACCACTTCCCCCACATCTAGGAAGGGGCCTGAAGGGCCAGCTCAGCTGAAAGGCCTTTGGTGGCCTCTTTAGGGCCTCTGCCTGCCAGCCTAGCCTGGGTTCACGAAGTAGGCCTGCCCCAGAACCTCTGCCATCATGTCCTGCCTTCCTTGTCACTCCCAGAAACATGATCCCTGAGGCTCCAGCAGCCCCTTAACTGGCTTCCTGGAGCAGGTGGTCCAGACGCTGCTGCCCATGCAGACCCTCACCCTTCCCGCCCCCCCTTTTCCTCAGGTGGAGGAATTGCAGCTCCGAGGTTAGAGATGAGGGCCTCACCAGGGTCTGCTGCTCCTCTGGTCCCCAGGGGAACCTTTCTGATGGGAAGGGAACAGAGCCGCCCCAGAAGGGTGCTGCTGTGGGTGTGGGCAAGTGAGGACTGTGGGGAACAGTAGTCTGCATGACTCGGGGCTGGGGCCCCCTTACCTTTGTAGCCTGGGCGGCCAATCTTCACAAACTTCTTCACCTCCACCTTGACCTTCTCTGGCGCCGGCTGGGCGGGGGCCTCCTTGGCCTCCTTGGCTGCTCGCCGGGCCCTGCCGGGAGGAGAGATGCAGTGCTGTGGCCCCTCTACACAGGCCGCCAAGGCCATGGACCCAGGTGCCGGGAGCACCCCACCCCCTGCCCGACCTTGAGGCTGGTCTTGGAGGTGAGGGGGTGGGGTCAAGTAGGGTGAGTGCAGGAGGGGCGGGGTGAGGCACTCACAGGTTGGTCTGATGCTTCTTCCCTTGGGTGTGCGCAAGGTAGCTCCCCTAAAATGTGAGAGGGTCACACAGTTCAGGACTCTGAGTGGGAAGTGCCCGGGTGCCTCTGACCGGCCCAGGCCAGCCTCTATCTCCAGGCTGGCACTGGCAGGCCAGGGTGCAGGTGAGGCCTGGTGGCCTGTGGGTAAATCCTGGCATGGATGTGCTATGGGGCCCCGAGATTCTACCTTGATGACCCCCACATGTCAGGTGGTCTCCATTGGGGGCTTTCTGACCCCCCACCCCAGGACACCATGCCCACGATGGTCCCCCACAGAAAACCAGCCCCAAGGCCGTGGGGGAGACCCTCTCATATGAGACTGTTCAGTGCTGCACTGAAGCCTGGAGCTGTGAACCAACTGGAAACAAACCCAGTGCTAGATGGTGAAGGACAGAGGGAACCTCCTCGTCATGGAGGGAAGGAGCCCAGCGTGAGCAGCAAACTAGAGCCACACTAGCCAGACCTCACAACCCAACACCCCTTGGGATCTCCTCATGGAGATCCACTCAAGGCTGTGGTGCCTAGTGGGGCAGGATGGGGGTTGGGGCAGGATGGGGGTTGGGGCGGGATGGGCCGCACCTCATTGTTGTGCAGTGTCAGGCACAGCTTGCACTCGTAGGAGCCCAGGTGGTTCTTCATGAAGTAAGGGTCCTGAGGGGGAAGCACAGTTGTCAGATGGTGGGCAGCATGCTGCCAGTGGCTGGGCTGAGGTACAAGGCCTGCCTCTGTTCCTGAATCCTGGCTCTCCTGCGGTTGGCACTGAGAGGGCACTGAACCCTTTCAGGAATGTCTCAACGCTGAGCCTGAAGAACCCTTAGTTGATTATCTCAGAAAATCCTGAGTTTGATCCCTGGCTTGCACAGCAGAATAAACTCCCAATGGTGAGATGGTATAGACCTGGGTGGCCGCCAGCACCTGTGAGCAACCCCCTCCCTCCCACTCAGGTGTGTATTTAAACGTGCTGCAGCATCTCAGGACCTCAGGGGTCAGATGGTTGTGGAGCACAGCCTCCTGGGGTCCACGGAATCCCTCACCTTGGGGTCTCACTTGGGTGGTTCCGCTCTTAGGGGACACTGGGCCAGCTCCGGGCATCCAGTGTTGGGGGCTCCTGGGCTACTCTAAATGCCGTGGTGCCTAGGTTGGCCCTACATGTCCACAGTGCTGTGTGTGGGGGGGACCTGTCCACCAACAGATAACTGTTGGTCTTCGCTGCCTGTGGTTGCAACGTTATTAACTCACATTGGGCCTCTGAGGCTTCACCACTGGCAATCCCACAGGCCTCTGCCTAAGTAAAGCTTCCTGTGGTAAAAACCCTTCAAACATGGGGCTACCAACAGAAAATGGTCTATGGGGGATAGCGAGAGCTGCTGTTCTAGGTCAAGTGCCCTGGTTCAGAGCAGGACCTTGAGGCCAGAGAAAATGGTGGGCAGGGCTACGGGGCCAGGGAGTACCTTGTTGATGTCGATGGTTTCCAGGGCCAGCTGCCGCAGGCGCTCCCTGCGATCCCGGTTGCTCTCAGAGGAGGAGGCCACACCCCCGCTCCCGGTCTTGCCGCCGGGGCGATGTTGGAAGTCCATGGCGAGGGCCCTGGGGGTTTACCAGACCAGGGGAGAAACCTGCCGAGGCCAAGGCCAAGGCAGCCATGAGGCTGCTGCATGTGAGACCTCGCCCTCCTGGGTTCAGACTCACCCCCACTCTGCACTCTCTCTGCCCTGCCAGCCCCTGGGCCACCAGAAGACTGGGCTGAGGGCCCACGATGAGCCATGTGCACAGAAATGAGGAATAAGGATGCCTGAGGAATGCAAAGGCCCAGAGACCCGAAGTGTTAACGGGGAAGGTGAAGCCAAGTTCTTACTGGTCTCACCTTTTCCAAGAAGCCTTCCCAGACTGCCCTAGCCCATAGTGTTCACTCCCTCCTCGTGGCTCCCTTTCTGCTTATCTACACTTTTTTTTTTTTTTTTTTTGGCTTTTTGCTTCTCAGGGCCACACCTGCAGCATATGGAGATTCCCAGGCCAAGGGGTCAAATCAGAGCTGCCAGCTGCCAGCCTATGACGCCACAGCCAGAGCAACACAGGATCCAAGCTGCATCTGCGACCCACACCACAGCTCACACCGACATCCTCATGGATACTAGTCAAGTCCTTAACCTGCTGAAACACAGTGGGAACGGCTACACTCAATTTCCACAACCTAAATTCTTATTTTATTTTCTTTAGGGCCGCATCTGTGGCATGTGGAGGTTCTCAGGCTAGGGGATGAACTGGGAGTTGTAGCTGCCGGCCTAGGCCATAGCCACAGCAACATGGGCTCTGAGCCATGTCTGTTACCTACACCACAGCTCACAGCAATGCTGGATCCTTAACCCACTGAGTGAGGCCTGGATCGAACCTGTGTCCTCGTGGATACTAGTCAGATTTGTTTCCACTGAGCCACGATGGAAACTCCCTAAATTCTACTTCTCTGGCTCAGCTGTGCATTTGTTGGAGAGAAGGAACAAGTCTACTTACCTGCCCCCTCCCCCCACTGCCTAATGCACAAGAGATGTTTAAGATTTGTTCGCACCTGAGGAGGGCTTTCTGGAGAAAAATACTGAGTTTCTCCTCCACATCCTCGTCAGCCAGGCCCACTGCCCATTTTCCACACTTTCAGGCTCAGACCCAACCTCTCTTTCTCTCATCTTACACTGTCCTTCGCTGGCCAGTGCTGGCCTCAGGGCCCCCTGATTTATTTATTTTTTTAAATTTTTTTATTTTTTATTTTTTTTGTCTTTTTGTTATTTCTTGGGCCGCTCCCACGGCATATGGAGGTTCCCAGGCTAGGGGCTGAATTGGAGCTGTAGCCACCGGCCTACGCCAGAGCCACAGCAACGCGGGATCCGAGCCGAGTCTGCAACCTACACCACAGCTCATGGCAACACCGGATCGTTAACCCCCTGGGCAGGGCAGGGACCGAACCCGCAACCTCATGGTTCCTAGTCGGATTCGTTAACCACTGAGCCACGACGGGAACTCCAGGGCCCCCTGATTTAAACTGGTGCTATCATGTCTCTGTTGGGGTAGGTTCCCAGGGATGAGGCCCAGGAGTGAATAAAACCCTCCAGAGACATCCCCATCCCAACCCCAGGGTGCCTGGATGAGCCACCTCATGTGGCAAGGGAGACAGTGCAGATGGGGTTAAGGCCCCTGATTTGGTGGTGATCTTGGATTCCCCGGGGGACCCAGTGTTGTTACAGGGTCTTCATAAGAGGGAGGTGGGAGGGTCAGAGGCAGAGAAAGATGGGAGATGCCATGCTGATGACTGAGGATGGAGGAAGGGGCAGGGATGCAGTGCTTCTGGAAGCTGGAAAAGGAGGAACCAACTCTCTCCTGGAGCCTCTGGAAGGCATAAAGCTCAGTGCGACTTCTGCTAAACTTGTGGTCTCCAGAGCTACATTTTTAAGTCCTGTCGTTTAAGCCACCAAGTCTGTGGTGGCTCACTGCATCGGCCACAGGAGACTAGTGCTCCGGGCACAGGCCAGCTGTACCATCTCCCTGCAGTGCAACTGATGAATTAACAGAAACCTCACATCTGGTGACCAGTGGGGTGATCTTTCAGTTGGCTGCAGAATTAACAGGGCTAGACTTTTTATTCATACAAGTCCAGCCAGGGCCTCTAACTTGTGAATCCTGTAAAGCAAGGTATGAAAGACAACAGCCATCAACCATCACCATCATCTCATAAAACAGTGACCACAAGCCTGTACTGCCCACCACGCTCAGGGCGACACTCAGGGAAGAGCACACCCAGGCGGCCTCCAGCCAGGGACTGATCACACCCGAGGGGAGGCCCTGCATCCGAGTGGCCCTGGGCCCAGCTTCAGCACCAACTCCCTGGCAAGTCAGCGCTTCACTCTCTCAGAAACTGGGATGAAGGGCCTCTTGGCAATGAGGCAGGTACAGTGGCCCTAGGGAAGCTGCGGTGAAGCCAGGCTGAACAGATGGCAAGTCCATTCAAACCTACCTACTGAACAACAGGCAGCCCCCACCCCACTGTGACCAGAAGGCAGGAGCCCCTGGTCCAGAGGAGATCAGGAGTCTTTTCTGGGAAAAGAGTGCCAGAGAAAGTATTCTTAGACTGACGGTTGGGGGCCTGCACCAGCTCCAAAACCTAGCACCTTGCCAGGCCCACTGAGTTCACTAGTTGAAAAGCACTACTTCTTTTTTTTTTTTTGTCTTTTTGCCATTTCTTGGGCCGCTCCCATGGCATATGGAGGTTCCCAGGTTAGGGGTCTAATCAGAGCTGTAGCTGCCAGCCTACGCCAGAGCCACAGCAACGCAGATCCGAGCCGCATCTGCGACCTACACCACAGCTCATGGCAACGCCGGATTGTTAACCTGCTGAGCAAGAGCAGGGATCGAACCCACAACCTCATGGTTCCTAGTCGGATCCGTTAACCACTGCGCCATGACGGGAACTCCCGAAAAGCACTACTCTTGATGCAGAACTGCTAACAATATAAAGAGACTCAAGGAATTGCAAGTATCAGAAAACAACAACAAAAACCAGTGGAACCTCAATGGAGGAGAATAATATTCTTCAAGATCATGGGAGATGTTACTGCACCATGAAACCTGAATAGCATGCCAAGAGTGAGTTTGGTGAATCAAAACCACGCAGACCCTTTAAAAGAAAAGACATGATAATCCAAACAAAAAATTGAACACAAGTGCTCTAAGGTCAGCCAAATAAAGCTTTCACACAAAACAGAAAAATGAAAAACAACCAACAACAAAACAAAAGGAGGCAAAGCAAGAAACCCTGGACCAAAAACAGAACCAAATGTGGAGAATATTATCAAAGGAATGACATAAGAACTCCAAAGTTAAAAAAGGTCCTAACACAGACACAAACAAAAAGACTCTCAAGATCACGAAATTTTACAACACTAAAAAAAACTTTAAATTTCTACTAGACAGGAAAAAAATGAGAACTGAAATGAGAAATCAGGACAGGATCAGATCCCTCAGAACAGCACTTAATGTAGAAAACATGCTATAATTCCACAGTTCCCACTGAGGGTTTCTTTTTTTGGGGGGGGTGGGGCTGCACCTGCATATGGAAGTTCAGAGGCCAAGGAGTCGAGGTGGAACTGCAGCTGCCAGCCTACATCACAGCAAAGGGGGATCTGAGCTGCATCTCTGACCTACGCAGTAGCTAGCGGCATTGCTAGATCATTAACCCACTTCATAGATATTAGGCGGGTTAACCCTCTGTGCCACAATGGGGACTTCCCTACTGTGGATTTTTAATCCAGAATTTTACTCCCAACTTTTTTATTTTTGTTTTTTAAGGGTCGAACCTACAGCATATGGAGGGTCCCAGGCTAGGGGTTGAATTGGAGCTGAGGCCGCTGGCCTACACCACAGCCAGGGCACCACCAGATCTGAGCTACATCTGCTACCTATGCCACAGCTCACAACAGCACCAGACACTTAACCCACTGAGCGAGGCCAGGGATCGAACCTGCATCCTCATGGATGCTAGTCAGGTTTGTTTCAGCTGAGACATGATGGGAACTCCTACTTCCAAACTTCTGACTGTGGGGGTAAATTAAAGCCATTTTCAGTTAACTGAGAACTCACAATAAATAAATGAGCTGACCTCTTCAAAAACTACTCCTTATGCTCTGATAAAAGGAACGAAAAAGATGGTCAGACTGAAAACTAAAGCCAGACCAGGGTAACCTGGACAGAAGGTTCTAGGACAACCACTCAGAAGCAAAGTGGGGGCTCCAGTCCCAAAAGCAGGATTAGGCCAGCTTTAAGAGGGAAATTTCCATGGGAGAAAGGAAAAAAGAAATCCATCTGTGGGAGTTCCCATTGTGTTAAGGACCAACATTGTCTCTGTGAAGATGGTTGTGTTCACTCCCTGGCCTCAATCAATGGGTTAAGGATCCGGCATTGCATCAAGCTGCCATACAGGCTGCAGCTGCAGCTGCCACTCGACCCCGGCCCAGGAATTTCCACGTGCTGCAGGTGCGGCCATAAAAAAAAAGAAAAAAAGAAAGAAAAAGCCATCCATTTGTTTAAATCTGTGGGAAAACACAACTAATCAGTGTGTGAAGTAATGACACGTTGAGAAAGAAACAAGCAAAACAAAACAAACAAACAAAAAAAACAGGCAAAGAAAATCAGGCTAACAGGAAAAGAAGAAATTAATTAGCTTTGGAGGACGATAGGAAAAACAGCGTAAGAAAAACAATACAGCTGAATACATTGCTTGCCTGAACAGCGAATACTATTTTCAGCCCTAAAAAATAAAACACGATCTGACAAAACTCACGATATCCACATTCAGAATATGGAGGGCGAGGTTGGAGAGGGTGGGTGGCAGATAGAAATGAAACCTCAAACCCGGCGCAGCCAAAAAGAATAACGTTATTTACAAAGCTGCTCTTGGTAGTTCTGAGCTGACAAAAGAACAGAAAAAAGAAGCGATCGGGCACCTAGTGTGACAGGTGGGGAAATCATTTAACTTTGTGGCACCGCTTGCCAAACGGGCCTGGCTAACGGGCCCTGGTGGCCTCGGGTGCGGTGCCAGGAGTTTCGCCGTCACCCCCACCCGTTACAGAAACCAGGTGACTCCCAGACCACATGGCCAGCATACCAACGGGCGACTGCCGGGGCACACGGAAAGCGCCTCGGGAGCTGCCGCCCTACCGGACCGGCATTTATGGCCCGAGCTCCGAGAGGGCGGGGAGCGGGCACCCACCCTCAGCCTGCGCCCCCGCCGACCGCCCCTCGCCCTCTCCCCTCCAGGGAACTCCCGGGGGTCTCCGCCCTAGCCCCTCGCCGCTCCTGACTCGCCTGCGCGGCCTCACTGCCGTAGTCTATTCAGACTCCACCGTAACCGCCTATTCTGCCGCCACAGCCGCCGCGACAATTTCGACAGGCGCACGCGCGCCAAGGGCTAAGGAAGCACTTCCGAGGGCAGGCGAGGCGGGGCCTTCCGTGTGCGCATGCCCAGCCCGCCTAGCGGCGCGGGGCAGACGTTCCGGATGCTGGAGGTGAGTGGCGAGCCGGGAGTGTGGGCCGGAAGCCGAAGTGCGCGTGCGCGTCGGCCCCCACCCTCTCTCGGTGGGCCTAATTCGCGGGGCCACCTCTCGCGGGATAGCGAGTTGCGTCTCGCCCCACCTCCACTTCGCATGCTCCAGGTCGCTTCAGTTAAGGGCGCCATGGGTCGTGGCGGGCCACCTTATTGCATGGTTGTATATGGCAACCGTCCACCTTGCTCACTATCCCGTGCGCCCCGTGAGGGTTCACGTTCTATCCAGGCGGCTCCCAGCACTGTACTGACACGCACCAGTGATTGACAGGCTGAGCGGCCGCAGAACGCGCAGGCGTAGTTGCCCGGGCTGCGCTTCCGGAACGGTGCGGTGGGACTCTTTTGGCGCCGGCAACGGCGCGAGTGGGGACGGCGGCCGGTAAGGCGCGGTTTTCGTTCCGCGTTCCGGGTCCCGGCGGCGCCATGCGCTTTAACGAGAAGGAGCTGCAGGCGCTCTCCCGGCAGCCGGCCGAGATGGCGGCTGAGCTGGGCATGAGGGGCCCGAAAAAAGGAAGCGGTGAGCGGCCCGGGGCGCCCAAGCGGGCGGCAGGCGGGGCTGGGCAGCCACCGAACTCGCGCGAGCCTTCCTTGTTCCCGTAGTGGTGAAGCGGAGACTGGTGAAGCTGGTGGTCAACTTCCTCTTCTACTTCCGGACGGACGAGGCAGAGGTTAGGCGCTGGGGAGGGCGGGGTTGGGGGTAGGGGGTCGGGGCGAGGGCGTGGGGGGGGACCGGAGCCAGGGGGCGGGGCCGGGGTCTGAGGGGTGGGACGGGCTTGGGTGGCTGGAGGGTTCCCCGCACCGCCCCTTACGCGTCCATCTGCCCTCAGCCCGTCGGAGCCCTGCTGCTGGAACACTGCAGAGTCACCCAGGAAGAGCCCAGCGGCTTCTCCATCAGTGAGTGCGAACTGCGGCCAAGCTGCCCGGCCCCGCCCCGGCCCCTCTTGCATCTCTACCGACAAAGTCCATTGTCCCGAGCAGCCCCACTCGCCCTGGCTCCTCCCCGTGGGGCCCAGGCAGAGCTTGCAGCGAGGAGGGCGGGAGGCAAGAAGTCTGACATCAGAGTGGGCGCAGAGTTGTGTATTTCTGAAGAATCATCTCTGTCTCACGCCTCTTCTCTCAGCTTCTGGGGCGTCTTTGGCTTTGGTTTTTTTTTTTTTTTTTTTTTTTGTCTTTTTAGGGCCGCACCTCAGGTATGTGGAGGTTCCCAGGCTAGGGATCGAATGGGAGCTACAGCTGCTGGGTTACGCCACAGATCTGAGAAGCCTCTGTGACCTACACCACAATTCACCGCAATGCCGGGTCCTTAACCTGCTGAGCGAGGCCAGGAATTGAACCCACAACCTCATGGTTCCTAGTCGGATTCCTTTCCACTGGGTCGTGACGGAAACTCCAACCCTTGGCATTTCTTATCTTGTAGAAGCGTCACCCCATCTTCGTCTCCGTTTTCACAGGATACTGTTCTCAGGGTGGTTGTGTCCAGATTTCACTTTCCATAACAACACTAGACCTGTGGGTTAGAGGCTCACCCTTCTGCAGTGTGACCTCACCTTAGCTACTTAGGACCGCAGCGACCCCACAACCAGACAGAGTCACGGTCCCAGAGAACGTCTTAAACGTTTTAAGACTTGAACATATATTTTGAGGGGGATACAGTTCAACTCAAAGCCAGCTAGTGGGAGGCAGTGAGCCCAGGCTGGGGCTGGAGGAGAGGACAGTTCTGGGTTGGGCAGAGGTGGGAGTAAGTTGGGGCAGAAGGGGGCTGCTCCCTTTGCAGGCTTTCTAGAGGACCCAGAGAGGAAGTACCACTTTGAGTGCTGCAGCGAGGAGCAGTGTCAGGAGTGGATGGCCGCCCTGCGCCGAGCCAGGTGGGATGTGGGCTGGTCCTGGGGGTTTGGGGCAGAGCAGGTTGCTGTGGGCTCACACCACTGTCTTCCTCAGTTACGAATTCATGCGAAGGAGCCTCGTCTTCTACAGGAACGAGATCCAGAAGGTGACTGGCAAGGTGCGCGTGGGGATGGGCAGGAGCGGTGGGCCTCCTGGGCCCAGGCTCCCAAACCCCTCCCACCACCCCCTACCACCCATCATTCCCCCACAGGACCCCCTGGAGCAGTTCGGCATATCGGAGGAGGCCAGGTTCCAGTTGAGCGGCCTGAAGGCTTGAGTCCCGGCTGGGGATCGTCACCTTTTCTCCTGGGGCCTGAACAAGTGCCCCCACCCTGCTGGGCCATGGGTTTCCTAGCCAGGCTCCAGTTTGCTGTGGGAGGTGTCTTGACTTAAAGACTTCAAAAGCCCAAAGCTGGTCAGGGCAGGTAGGGGCTGCCTTTTTGGAGAAACAATCCAGCAAGCCTCCTTGGGGTGCACTGGGACCTACTGGACTGATTTGGCACCCTAGTGCCACGTGCTGCTTCCAGGGGACGAGTGTCCACTCCCAGGAGCTGTGCCTGGGCACCCAAGGCTGGCGTGCTCTCCTGCGCTATGCAGGCTGAATGTATAAAATTAGATTGTGCTGTGAAGGGCATGGGGCTGCATTGGGGCCACTGTGAATTCTCTTGCTGAAAAGGCAGGCCTTAGCCGGACGCCTGTGGGCAGAGCTGGAAGATTTGCCCTTGGGATGGCCAGTTTGTTCTGTTTAAATAAAGGTACCTCTTTTCCACATGGGGCAGTGGTACAGTGAATGTGGAGAACAATGTGTCTTTTGTAGGCTAGTGGTCCCACTCTGTCAAAGCTGGCTCCTGAGGGAAGTGAGGCCCTGTCCAGGTTCAAAGTTCATGTGCCTGGGAGGAAGGGGCTAGGCCACCTGAACAAGAGGAGAGGAGGTCCAGAACCCAGAGCTAGTAAAGCCAGGGAGGCTGGGACCCTGGTGCTCACAGGCCTTCTGTGTGTGAGCAGGATCTTGTGACGGGTTTTGCCGGTGTTCAGGTCCCCAAGCAGTTGATTTTATTTAGTTCATCAAAAAGGAGGTTGCCCTGGGTGGGCCTGACCTAATCAGGTGTACGCTCTTGAGGGGCTGGGCCTCCCAGAGGTGGGCCCTGCTGTCCACCTTCAGGAGCTGGTGGTGTTCCCTGCTTGGTGGATGGGAGAGCAGCCCCGGACCCCCTCCGCTTTCTAGGATTTGACATGTCACAACTAGGAAGAAACACTGCCACCAGACCAGGTTCAAGTGAAAACAGGTATTTTATTACAGCGTCTAGAAGTGGAAACGCAGAGTGTAGTGGGGTTCCCTTGGGAAGAGGGGAGCCAGCGCCCCATCTGAAACACAGGCTACCAGAACAACAAAGCAAAGCCTTACAAACTGAGGTGGAGATGTGAGAAAGCGTGGTTGGACGAGCGAAAGAGAACCAACGGTCGGACCTCGAGCAGGATAAATAACAGCGGTGAGTTTTTAAATAGGTCACGATTCCTAGAGGAAGGGAGGGTCGCCTTAGTTGTTAGGTTTTCCTGAGCAAAAACTGTAGCCATCAGACCTGAAGTGCCCGCGTCAACAGCAGCGGCAGGTCCTTCCTGTGGTCAGTGGCTGAGCTCAGGCCGAGGGTCTGGGACTGGAGAAGAGGCTGAGCTGGGCACCCTGTGCGGCAGGCCCTGGGCCCATGAGGGTGTGCAGAGGACAACTAGGTGTGGCGGTCTCAAGCCCACCCCCCCAACGAGTGACGCAGTGTTTGTGTACAGTGTTGCTTTGTTCCAGACGGGCACTCCTGTTGGCCCTGCAGCTTTTCAGGGAGCCTTGTACTCCTGACACAGGGAGGGGCCTTTTGGAGAGGGGCCTGGGGGTCAGGGCCAGGCCAGCACCATCGTGCCTGGGAAGCGCTGCCCTGGAGGGCAGGGGCAGGGTGGCTGGTCACAGGAGGGGCACTATCTCCAGCCCCAACTGCTGCCTGCACAGGGCTGTCCTGCTCTGCCCTCATGGCCTGTGTCCTGTCCCACAGGGCCTCCGCCCACCTGCCCGCAAGGCTGGCTCTAGACCTCCCCAGAGATCAGGAAGCAGGCCCAGGCTCTGGCCACCAGACAGACCCTTTCGGGCAAGCAGAGGGCTCTGGGCATCCACCTCAGGGGTGGGGTTGTGTGGGCCAGACTGGGGGAGGCTCAAATCAGATCCCCATGGAAGGCCCACCTCCCACACTCCTTGGCTAGTGCCATCTCTGGAGCAAGCACCTAAGGACGGGGCTCTGACCCCTTGCACCCAGCCTTGGCCAGGGCACCCATCTCAAGAGTCTGGGCTCCCTGCCAGCACCTTTGGCCAATGTCCGCCCTTTCAGGGGACTGAGAAGTGCTCAGGAGGCACAGACAACACTGCCCCACCAGGAACCCAGGACCGGTCACAAAAACTATGCAAGAGGGGTGAGAGCCCTTCCGGCTACCTGGGGGCCTCAGGGGATGCCTGCTGCCCGGCCACCCCCAATGCTCCTGTTCCCAAGCACCACCATGGCCCCTCCACATGGGGCAGGTGTCATCCCCAGCTGTGGGGTTGGTGGGCAGACCCTGGGCCAGCGCCACCGTGCACTTTAATAGGAAGGTTTCCCCTCACTTTTCTCTTTAGTTTACTGTGCATTCGTCATAAAATCTAAAAATAAATGAAGTCAAGTCTATGAAATTTATAAATTTTCATCACATCTCTATAAAATACTGTCACCCGTCAGCGTGACTCTCCTGTAGACACACCAGGCACCCACAACTAACCTGCCCGCATTTCCAACCACCACTATGGGAGCCAACCCTGCATGGGTGGCCTGCGGCGCGAGCAGGATGAGCAGAGACGTACAAAAGTAAATGCACTTGTCACACGAGCCAGCCAGGCAAGAGTCGGGTACCAGACCCTCCTCACAGCACCACTCAGAGCGGGTCCCCTCCTTGAGGCTCCGCCACTGCAGCCTTGCCGCTGGTGGACCCGGCCCTTCCTATGCCAAAGGCGGATCCCGGACCGGGCTGCGTCCGTTCACAGTGCTGAGTGGGCGGGCCTTCTCTGAGGAACCGCCTCCACCTGGAGACGCTGCCTTTGGTATAGGAAGAGTGGTGGGGACACACTGGGCAGGCGCTTCAAAGGACTGGTTTGGCGTTGGTCAACCTCGAGAGTCAGCACCAAGAGGACATGGAGGCGCGAGCCTGGCGACAAGATAGCACCGGCCCGGCTGGCGGCGTCTCCGGGCGGGCCAGTCCTTCGGTAGATGTCTTTATATAGATCCTCTCATATATAGTATTTACACTTCTCAATAGGTTGCCTTTACGACTTCAGTGGAATAAAATAAGTCAAAATTGTTTATACTTTTTAAAAAACGATAAATACTTTATCTAAAACTATCGACAGTACAGGCTGGAGCCAGGCCCCAGGAGCCGTCTCCGCAGTTCTGCGCAGCGCTGATTCACAGTAGAGCCTGTCCTCTGGCTTCTGTCCGTCCTTGCCGTCCTGTGGTGGGCGCGGCACCGCCGGCCCGCCCTGTCCTTGCATAGTCTCGCGGTTGAGGTAGAAATCCTAGTTACCTGCGGAGACGGCACGGGAGGAAAGGCAGCACAGTGTTAGTGTCTTCCACGAGCCTAGGCGCTCCTCTGGGCCAGGGGACCAAAGCCGCCTACAGACAGACCAACAGACGGACCAAGGTGGTGGCTTCAAGGACCCCTGTGCTGCGCCCCTGGCCCGTCAGAGGCGGGATGTCCCCATCCCAAGCCTTTGCAGTGTGCGTGGGGTGCTGCCTGGGTTCTGGCCTCCTCTCCCCACCTCCCCCCCGAAACCTTGGAACTGAGTCCCTCCCTGGTCACCACTCTGGGTGTGAGGTGGGTACTGTTCAGCTGGGGCTGCCTGTGATGGGCCTGGGGCAGGGGACGGAAGGCAGTGTCCACCGTGGGCCTGACACCCGACCTCCATGTGCACATCTATCCTCTCCAAGTCAACATCTTCTATGACGGAGCGAGGCCACTGTGCACTAAGCTGTCCTACCTCCTAGGCTTCTGCAACAGGACTGAGGCATAGTCCATCGCCAGGCCTCGGACAAGGCTGTCTGCTGACCTGCACCCTAACCAGACTCCAGCGGCCTCCCATCTGTTTCCATTTAAACACAAGACAGCCAGCCAAGGACAGCAGGCAGGCCCTGAGCTTGGCCCTGGTGCCCAGTTTCCATTTGAGTACTTGCCCCCTGGGCTGTGGGCTCGCCCAGGAAGGCCCCTGTCCCAGGGGAAGTGGATGTAGCACCAGCTGTGGCCGGGCCAGGAGCACCGTGCCCAGCTAACTGCCTGCCCCTCCTAACAGACACCTGCCCTGTCCAGCTCCCAAAGGCGGGCCCTTCCTATGCTGTCCCTTGCAGACCCCACACAGCCAGTCTGAGACTCACAGGCTGAGAGGAGGAGCTGTGCTGTGGTCCTGACTACAAGGCACTGCCCACCGGCCTGGCCTGCCTTCCTGTGTGGCCAGGGCCATGCCCACCCTTACCTACCAGCCCCTAGAGGCAGAGGCCTTTAGCTAATTAAGCCCAACACATGACCCAACAGTGACCACTGTTCTCTGAAGGTCTGCTCTGTACCAGGGGCCTTAAATCCTACTTTAAGGAAATGGGCTAAGGCCCAAGAGCGCACAGAAGGCAAAGCTGGATCCTGAGCTGGCTGGGACCCTGGCCGGCAGACAGCAAGCCTGGGGTGGCAGCAAGCTTGAGCTGGGCCTGATAAGCCAGAACTCCAGCCTTGTCCAGCTCCTCTGGGCCCCTCCGTGGGGGACCTGGTGAGAGGGTCCAGTCAGCGGCGGGGCTAGCCACGCCCTCCCTTGCTCTCGGTGGCAAGCTCAGGCCACCCCAGGTCCCTTGCCTCCCTGGCCCCTCTGCGGAGCCGTGCGGGCCCGCCTGCTCTCTGCAAAAGGAAGGACAGTTCAGTGTCTGGTATGGGCCGCCTGCTCAGGCTCTCGCCTTACCTTACAGAATACGGACTGCTAGCTAAGCAAGGTCTTTATCGCGGCTTAACCCCCGCAAGGCGCGCGGCATATGGAGGCGGCATGCCAAGGGAAACCCACACGGCGGGCGGCCCCGTGGAGCTGGCCTGCGGGATCATGGGTGTGGCCTGGGCCAGGGCCAGCCCAGGCAGGGGCTGGTGGTGCACCGTGAAGGAGGGGCGGGACACCTTGTGCGGGAGGGAGGCCAGCTTGATGGACACAGAGGCGTTAGCAGGCGGCAGAGAGGCGGCAGAGGAGGCAGGTAAGAAAGCTTGGTTAGCCGGGAGGGACGCAAGGTTCTGCAGAAGCACGGGCTCAGAGTTAGCCGGGAGCAGCGCGGGGGGAGGAGGCAAGGCAGCGTTAGGGGGGGGCGGTGCGTGAAGGGCGGGCTGCCCTGGAGGGGGCCGGCCCAGGTGGGGAGGGGGTGGGGGCGGCCTCGGCTCCGCAGAGGACGGGGCCTGAAAGGAAGAGGCCGGGGTGCTGGCCACCGCCTGCAGCGGGGTTAAGCTCAGCGTGGCGCTGCGACATGCAGCCCCACTGCCGAAACTGGCTCCAAACGGATGAGCGGAGGCGGGAGGCACCGCGTGGTTAAAGACACCTGCAAACAGGAGAGAAAAACTCAGCTTCAACAGGCGGGCATCTCGTTAAGCCAAGAGAAGCACGCGGAAAGGGGGGAGCAAACGGCAGCTGCGGCTCCGCGTGCATCACAGGTGCGGGTGCAAAGCGCGGGCAAGTGGGGCTTACCTGCAGGACAGCTCCAGGCCACCCCTCTCCCCACCCCGGGGCCCCAGCTGTGAGCTCGGGGCTCCTCTCCACCCTGCATGAGCCTGGTATGCACAGCGAGCGCCAGCCCCCAAGGCCGCCTGGAGCCCCCACGGCATCAGGCTTGCCGGTGTCCTCCCCCTCCACAGGGAGGAGGAGAGCTGAGTCGTGGCGCCGGCTCCTCTGAGAGTAAGAGGGATGCCGTCAAACCAGAGAGCCTGGCACAGGCCGACTCACGCGTGAGTGCTCTGCCCACACGACAGTCACGTCTGCGCTTCCTGAAAGGAAACGAGGTGGCGGGCGCAAAGTGGACCGGGAGGGAGACGTGGACACAGCCTCTCCCCCTTTAGGGGGCCCTGGAAGGGAACCTGCAAACAGTGGTGGTTAAATCCTGCGGCCCGCATCTCGTCCCCAAGTGGGTCCCATGGGACCTAACCAGACAGGACGGCGCTGCCTACCTCCAACTGCGCCGCCAGCGACCCCGGAGGAGAAGCTGCCCATGGCGTGCGAGTTGGTCAGTCTGGTGGCGGCGGACGAGCCATGCACCAGGCCGGCGGCGGGCACGGAACTGAACAGGGACTGCAGCACGGATGGGCCCAGGTTGGCCTGCAGGGACATGGGGCCCAGTGTGAACTGCGGGCTGGGGGCAAAGGCGCCCAGGAAGGGCCGGTGTGTCTGGGTGGCCGGGGCCGTGCTGCCTGCTGAGGACACTGCCGGGGTGAGGCCTGGGCCACTGAGGAGGCCCCCAGGGGGTGCGGTGGCGGCGGCCATGAAGAGGTTGTGGCCATTCTTCACGTCGGGCTCACGGTCACGGCCCTTGCCCGCCTTGCTGTGCACCAGAGAGGCCTTGTCCGTGGGCCCGCAGGTGGGCAGGCCCCCCTCGCCCTTTGGGCCCAGTCCATCCAGCTGCCTCTTGTTCGAGAAGGGGCCAGGTTCTGAGGCGCCGCCCTCCTTGCCCCGTGGGGCAGGGAAGCTCAAGGGCGCACCCAAGCCAGCCGCCTCGGGGGCCTTGTGGGAGAGAGAAGCACCATCACTGAAGCTGTGTAAACTGAGGTCGGTTGCCAGGCCCCCGCCAAGGGCAAAGCCGCTGGCAGGGTGGCTGCTGGGACTCAACCCGCCTGCCGCTGGCAGGGTGCCCGAGAAGCTCTTCCTGGAGTGGGCGGCCAGCTTGGTGTCGGCTGAGCTGGGCTCCTCCAGGCTGGGCCGGAAAGCAAACAGGGAGCTGTGGCTCAGAGTGGAGCTGGCCTGCAACGGGCTATCAGCCGCCCTGGACAGGCCAAGGTCGGAGATGGGCGAGAACGTGGACTTCCACTTGCTGCTGTTGACTGGCTCGCTGGCCGGCGGCACCTTCCTTCCCGCCAGGCCGCCACCTGATGGAAGAGGCAGTGGCCATGAGGCCCAAGCGGAGGTTGTGGGGGACCAGACCACTCCCAGCTCAGAAGGACTTCCACCCAAGAGAAGCCTCTTTTGGGAAGACAGGACAGGCCCTGGGTTCGGTGGAGGCACAGGCCAGCCCCTGCAGGAGGGCAGGTGTGTGGCTCAGAGGACCAGATGGGCCCAATTTAGCCCAGCCAGCACTGAGGGCACCTGTTGTAGGTGTGGCTGCCTGCAGAGAAAGGACTGAGGGGGCCAGGTGACAACTGACACCACGCAGGCACAGCTCTGGATGCCCGGTGGGGCTCCTCACAGGCCAGGCAGGTCCAGCCCGAGCAGCAGGGACACAGCCTGGGTCACATCATGGTGCCAGGGACTCAGGCTTCAGTGAGCACTGATACTCACCATTTTCCAAGGTTTTCGGAGGAGATTTGCTTTCTAAGGAGATTGTTGCAATTTTTCTCTCGATTCTATCAAGAACAACAAAAAAAAAGAGATATGAATGTTTGTCATCCTTGTGCATGTCAGAGAGCTGCAGATTTACACTAAACTGCCAAGGAGGCGAGCCCTGCCTAAAGGAGGCCAGGCACCCACGAGCTTGTGCAACGGCCCCCATGCTGGCGAGATGCTGCCTATGGTGGCTTGGCTGAGAGCTGAGCCCCAGCATAGGAGGAGGGAGGCTGTTTCCCAATACACAGAGACAAACCCCAATGCCAGAAAGAGCTGTCTCCATGTTCAGTGTTCTCCCAGCTCTATGAACCGTGTCACCCACAGACAGTGGACACTGCCATCTAGTATGTGTCCGTAGGTGAACCAAATTACAAAACGGTGTGTGTTTCACGTGTCGGGATTTTTATGGACCATCTAAAAGAACCCTGACCTCCAGGGACACAGAACTCCTAAAAAAAATCCAGAGCTTTGAGAACATAATTTCTATCTGTGGTAAAATAACCCAAACAAGACCCTGGAAACTCAGGCAAGCAAAGACAACATAGAAACCAGTCCCGAGGAGATGTAACACTTCTGCGCCTTGTAGGAGAGAAGGACACAGGACACGGGCAGCAAACTGAGAACATGACCAGAGGGCAGAGTGCACAGTGCGGATGGTGTACCTGGAGGGGGGTCATGGACCAGAACACACAAGAACTCTTAAGATTTAACAACACAAGACAACCCACCTCAAGTGTGGGCCCAGGACCTAAAGAGACATCTCTCTGAGAAAGAGAAGATACTGAGTGTCAACAGCTGTTAGGGAGACACTGTCAGAACCAGGAGATACCCCACACCCAGGGGAATAGCTACTATATCAAAAACAAACCCAGAGGAGTTCCTGCCGTGGCTCAGCAGTTAACAAATCTGACTAGCATCCATGAGGACGCAGGTTGGATCCCTGGCCTTGCTCAGGAGGTTAAGGATCTGGCATTGCTGTGAGCTGTGGTGTAGGTCACAGACGCAGCTCGGATCCTGGGTTGCTGTGGCTGTGGTGTAGGACAGCAGCTACACCTCTGATATGACACCTAGTTTGGGAACCTCCATATGCTGTGGGTGTGGATCTAGAAAGCAAAAACAAAAACACAGAAAATAACAAATGCTGGCGACAGCGTGGGAAGACTGGCCCCCTCATGCATGGCTGGCAGGAATATAAGACTGGGCAACTGTGCACAGCAGTCTGCTGGTTCCTCAGAAAGTTAAAACATGGATGTATCACATAATCTAGCAATTCCACTCCTAGGTACTGAGCAAACTGAAAACAGGTTTTCAAACAAAAACACATATACAAATGGCAGCAGCAGGATTCACAAGAGCTTAAAACTGGAAGCAAGCCAAGTGTCCATGCACGGAAGATGGATAATTATGTACAAGGTTGTCCATCCACACAGTGAAATACGACTCAGCCTTAAAAAGGAAGGAGATTTTTTTTTTTTTTTTTTTTTTGTCTTTTGTCTTTTCTTTTTGTTGTTGTTGTTGTTGTTATTGTTGCTATTTCTTGGGCCGCTCCCGCAGCATATGGAGGTTCCCAGGCTAGGGGTTGAATCGGAGCTGTAGCCACCGGCCTACGCCAGAGCCACAGCAACGCTGGATCCGAGCCGTGTCTGCAACCTATACCACAGCTCACGGCAACACCGGATCGTTAACCCACTGAGCAAGGGCAGGGATCGAACCCGCAACCTCATGGTTCCTAGTCGGACTCGTTAACCACTGCGCCACGACGGGAACTCCCCGGAAGGATATTCTGACACCTGCTGCAACATGGATGGACCTTGAGGACGTGATGCTCAGTGAGAGAAGCAGACATAGAAGGACAAAGACTATCTGAGTCCACTCCCAGGAGATCCCTAGGAGTCAGATTCATAGAGACAGGAAGGAGATGGTGTGGCAGGGGCTGGGGAGGGGTTGGAGAGTGATTATTAAGGGGTATGGGGTTTCTTTCTAAGGTGATAAAAAGGTACTAAAATCCATAGTGGTGATATCTGCACAACCCCATAAATAAATCAGAAATCACTGGATTGCTCATTCTAAATGAGTAGTAGAATATGTGAATTATACCTAATAAAGCTGGGGTCAAAGAAAAAGAAGGAAGAAGACCCTCCACCATCAGATGAAGAGACACAAAGTGTTTCTGAGAGCCTCAGGGCACGCTTCTCGGTTCTTTCCCCACTGTGGTCAGCTGGCCTCCCCTCCTCTCTGCCAACAAGTGACATCTGCACCCCTGGGCCACCCCATGATGGGCCACTGACCCAGGACCTACAGGCTCAGCAGGTCAGCCCTACTCTGGGCATAGGGAGACACTAAGCACCAGGTGGCAAGAGGCTCTGGGAGGTCCCGTTTCTTAAAGGGAAACAATCCAGGAAGTAGCCTGTCTGCTCCAGGACATGCCCCACATGAGGGACCATGGCCCATGGGTCGGTGTGAAGCACCCAAGGTCGTGACCCCTGGCCCCCCACCCAGCGGCAGGTGGAAGCTGCCTGCCTTGCATCCTGACCATGCCCTGCCCCCACCCTTGCCTGGCACTGCCGGGCTCATCCTCCGAGCCCTGCTCCTCGTCCGAGGTCAGTGGGGAGTAGTGGGCCCCGTTGGTCTGGCTCAGGGGCTTTTCCTTCTTGAGCACGGGGGGCTGGTCATTGTCCTGGTAGGGGACAGGGGAACTCTTCAGAGAGCTCTCAGGGGATGAGATGGCCGTGATCTCCAAAGGCTGGTTGATGTTGTTAACCTGAGGGGTCAGTCAGACACAGGAGACCGTCAGTGGGCCCCTCAGCACCCCTTGCCCTTCCCCACGCCACTCAGGGCCTCACCATGGAGTTGAGATTCAGGGGGGACCCTGAAGACTGAGTGAAGAGGCCAGCGACAGATGGTAGGGCCCGGCGCTTGGGGGACACGCCCGAGCTCAGGCTGGGGGTCCCTGCCGATGCCCGCTTTCTTCTGCCCCGCTTGCGGCTGTCCTGTCCATGGCTCTGGCCACTGTCCCCGCGAGTGCCCGATGGCAGGGGGCTGTGCTTGCTGGATGGCGACTGCTTGGCACTGCCAGCACCGGCTGCGATGGTGAACACGACCCTCCTCTTGGCTTCGCTCTCTGGGTCTGAGAAGCCAGCCTCAGCGGGGAGGTCCCCTTTGCTGGCGTCAGGGAGCGGGCCCTGGGTGGCCAGCCGGGGGCTGGTGCAGAGCTGAGGGGCGGGTGAGGCAGAGCCACAACTGCGAGGCTGTGTCAGCAGGGGCGGGTGCTGCGGGGTGGAGCTGCGGGACCCCATGGTGGCAAAGAGACTTCCGGAGCTGGAGGACTCATCCAAGGCGGGGGGCTCAGCTCCAGGGGCAAGTGGCACCGGGCTGCCAGCCAGGGTCCCACTGATGGCCATTGAGCCAGCGTAGGTGAAGCCTGTGAGAAGGACACAGTTTCTCAGGGGATGCTCTGGGGGAGCGTGAGGAAGCTAGGCTCTTTGCATCATGGCACGACAGACCCCCCCTTCCCTGGTCCAGGTGAGGACAGGTAGGGGCCCTGGGCTGTCACTTGTGTGTTGCTTCCCACTTCCTGACCCCAAGGCATGCCATGTGGCTGCTGACCACCAAGGCCCTGGTGCAGCTCAGACCTGGGGCAGGGGGAATCAGGCTGGCTGAGCTCTCACTCTGAGACCACGCCTCACGCGGCTGGGCCAAGAGCTTCTCACCTGTGGGAGGCAGGGCAAGACCTTTGCCCCCGGCAGCACTGCCCCCGGCGCCATGGGCATTAGCACCCATCTGCTTCTCAAGAGTGGTGGAGGTCTCTCGGGCCTGTGGGCCTGGGCTGGGGGTGCTTCTCTGTGGACAGAAAGTGCAGGCTGTCAGCGGGGTCGGAGCAGCAGAGCAGGTTGGGAGCAGGCCTGGGCACACGCCTCAGCAAGAAGAGTTGGGGAAGTGACTGTTCAGGGAGCGAGCACGGTGGCAGCCACCAGAAGGTTCTGACCAGATGAGGGATAGCTATCTGACTTCAGTTCTAAAGGCTCACTCAGGCTAGTAAGCTGACTGGGGGCAGGCCAGGGAGGAACAGGCAGGGGGACATGAGGGGCTGCAGCGATGACCAGTGCCTGCAATTCCACTCCTGCATGGAGCCAGATGAAAACAAGCAGCCACACAAAGCCTGCACATGCATGTCCACAGCAGCATGATTCACAACAGCCCAATGTGGGAGCAAAAGGTGAAGGGACACACACACACCATGTCCTCCGCATACAGAGTGTCACATACTGAAAAGGAGAGAAGCACCGAACACTTGCTACCACGTGGACGGACCTGGAGACCATGATGCTCAGTGAGAGAAGCAGACACAGAAGGACATATAGTGTGGGATTCCCTGGATGGGAAACGTCCAGAACAGGCAAATCCCCAGACACAGAGAAGGGGTCCTGGTTGTCAGGGGCTGGGGAAGGTGGGGGTGACTCCTCACGGAAAAGGGGCTTTTTCTGGGGTGATAGAACATTCTGGAATTAGAGTTGGCTCCACAACTCTGTTGAACATTCTAAAAAGAACTGCACTGCACCGTATACTTCAGAGGGGTGAGCGGTATGTGAATGATGTCTCTATAAACACAAAAAACAGCCCAGGCTATTCAGCAGTGCCATCTCCAAGTCCACAGGTATGAGGCAGAATGCAAATGAGGACCAGAAGGAAAGGAGAAGTTTCTATAGAATCTGGAAATTTTACTCTCTCTCCACCAGAACACACCACCTTTTACTAAAAAAGGTCTACAACAAAGACAGAAAATATTATTGTAACCGAATCTGGAAATCGCAGGTCCTATTTCTCTTGAGCATCGCAGTCAGACTGATTTTTAACCACACAAAATTTAACAGAAAGGGACTAAGCCTCGAGGCCACGAGGAGAAATAACATAAACAAAGGCCTCTCCCTGTTTCCACATGTGGTGCCCTCTGGGCACCCTGCTTCCGGCCCAGGGCCTGCACTCACCACTTTTTCAGCGCGGCTGGGCAGCACCACGCTGGCCAGAGGGATGCTGACAGGCAGCTTGCTGGGCTGCACGGTGCTGAGCGGGATGCTGACAGGCAGGCTGGTGATGGCCTCCCCACTGCTGGCGTAGGCGCGCTCCCTCACACCCTGCGGACACACCGCCAGACCGCCTGCTTCTGGGCCCAGGAAGCCCAGGCCACCAGCACCCCCCAAGGAACACGGAAGCCCTCCAACCACAGGGCTAGGGCCCTTGGCATTGCTCCCGCTCCTGCCCTTCCAGGGCCCCACTGGTCACCCCAATGTCCATCCACTCATTGGGCCCTCAGGCCTTTACCTTCCCCATACACCCATACTCGCCCTCTCCCGTCTGCTCCCCTAGCCTCGTTCCATGGTCACCACACCTGCCCTCATCCACTGGCTCTCTGCTGGCCAGGCCTGGCCTCTAGCCCAATGACGTCTCCACCAGCCCAGCCTGGCCCTGCAGGGTGCTGTGTGGGAGAAGAGAGGCCTTACCTTCTCGCTGCCCTTCTCTCCCGTCATCTGTAAGCCTGTGGGGGACGAGGGCCGAGGATCTTGGGGGCTCAGCTTGATGCCGTTGGTGATGCCGGGGCTGTGGTATGGGAGGCCATTCTCCTTGGTGGGCTCCACTCTGCAACAAGACCGTCTTTGCTCATTTTCTGGGGAGCCCCACAGCCATGGCTTTGCATTCAGAGATGGTGGCCCAGGCCCAACAAATCTCTGAATCTCGTCCCTCTCAAAAGACCCCCACAGGGCCCAAGGGCACCAGTCCAGCTGGGCCAAACTCACCGTGGGTGCAGATCGCTGGTGGCTGCCTTGTTGCCAGCCACGTGATCCTGGCTCAGGTGACGCCTCAGCACCAGCTTGGCAGGGGAGAGCCTAGTGTAGTCAGGCAGGGCCAGGCCAGACAACTTCTCGAGCCTTGGCCGGCCGCCATGGCTGGGGGTGCAGGGCACGACCTCCTGGTCCAGGGGGGAGGTCAGGTACTGGGGAGTGTTCTGCTTGGGCGAGGGTCGGCTGAGCGCGCTGCAGAGCTCGTAGCTGGCCGCATGGCCATTCATGGAGAGTTCCGGGCTTGTGCTGCTGAAGTGGGGCAGGGAGAACTTGGCACAGTCCAGCTCCAGGCGCAGCCGGCCAGGCTCAGCCTCTGGCTCCCGGGCCAGGCCACCCCTCCCCCGCAGGTGCGCAGACAGGGTGTCATCGGGTGGCACACAGGACTTGAGCTGCAGGAGCTCCTGCTGCCGCTGGCTCTTCTCCAGCTCCACGATGCTGATCTGTGAAGAGGCACACATGTCAGGGAGGCCGGCAGGGACAGCCCTGGGACAGCGAGAGGCTGGAGCAGGCTGGCGCCTGACGAAGCCCAGCAGTGTGTTCTAATGCGCTGAGTGTCCAGGTGGGTGTGAGAAAGCGAAGCACCGGGCACAGTGTCTGCTATGGTGGCTGGCGGCTGTGAGTAGGAGAGATCGGGACGCTATGTGGCAGGAGGTGTTTTTTTGTTTTTGGCAACACCTGTGGCATGTGGAAATTCCCGGGCTAGGGACTGAACCTGCACCACAGCAGCAACCCAACCCAATCTGCTGTAGTGACAACGCACCAGAGAGGAACTCCTCTTTAGCTTTTCCCTACAACAAACTGGCTCCTCTTGATTATACACAAGGAGATTGCTCCCGTGGGCACAGCCCGAGAGAGGACCTACTGTGGGGAAAGGGCAGCAAAGCTCTCCTGCGACACACAGGGCTGGGACCCTCAGGAAGCAGCTGGGCAGGAACCGTGACAGGACCTCCCCCTGCTCCCACACCTGCTTCGGGAGGGCAGTCTAAGGAAATGTCCCCATGAGGAGGCTCCGGGGCACAGAAATTCACCATGGTACAATCTCGCAGTGATAAATCCTCTGAAAGAACCCTGAGGGTCCAGCGACAGGGAGAGCTCACGTGAACCGTCAGAGCTCAGTGGGGAGACACGGAACAAGACACAAGGCCTCGGCCCGCACACGGGCTCCCGAGAACCAGAGCCAAGGCCGTGTCTTGCTGTGCTCTCTGGTCAAGTTACGCAGGCACTGAGGCAGCAGGATGAAGGGAACCTACACAGTGTGCTTTGTCCCTCCCGCACTTCTCCTCACTAACCTGAGACACAAGCACAGGCCTCCCATCTAGGTGCCCTGACTGCCCACCCAGGAGCTGATGAGGACAGAAGTCCAGGAGGAGGCGGCTCCAGGGCGCCAGCGTTCCCCAGGGCAGCTGGAGCCCAGAGACCCCTTGACAAGCCTCCTACCTGCAACTCCAGGCAGTGCCTCTGCTTCTCCGAGATCTGGCTCTTCAGGGCCTGCTTCTCTTTCAGCAGGTTCTCTAGGGACAGTGTGGACCAGTCCAACTTCAGTTCCTCGCAGCGAGCCTTGAGCTGCGGGGACAGGGCATCACGGCCATGAGCCCCAGCCAGACCGGCCCCCACCCCAAGGCTGTGCAGCCGTAGGGAGATGGGAGGAGCCTGCACTGACTGCCTGCCTTCCCGGCAGAGAGGTCTGCTTCCTGCTCATTGGGCTCTGGGGGGAGGTGGGCGGGCATCTGGGCAGGTGTCCCTGAGGGCCTGTGTGCTTGAAGCATAGGGCCTGCTCTGGAAGGCCGGGCTGAGGGGCAGCCCAGGGCAGACAGTTCCCCAGCAGGGAGCAAGGGAAGGGCACCAAAGGGTGGGACGGGATGCCCGTGACAAGCCAGCCTCCTGCATGTCTACTGGCGTGAGCCTAGGGTCCCCGGAGAGTGGGCTCGTGGAGGTGCCCAGTCCAGAGGAGGCAGAGGAACAGTGAGGCCTGGATGTCCTGAGAGCCTGTGCCACCTGACAGAAGTTTGAGAAGCGGCCTGCCCAAGGGCGCCCCACCTGCCACCCCCACAACATACCAGCTGCAGGCTCCGGCTTCGCAGCTCCCTGTTGCCCTTCTCCAGCTGCTCTGTCTGCTCCCGCAGCTGCTGGTTATGAGCCGAGATCTCCTTCTGTGCTTGGATCAGGTCATTGTAGGTCAGCGCCTTCACGCCCAGCTGAGGACACAAACAGCAGAGGTGGCGGGAAGGCACAGTGCTGGCTCACCCTCCCAGGCCCATGGAGCTGCTGGGGAGTGGCCCTCGCCCACCCTCCATACTGCCAGAGTCAAAGGCACCAGAAAGGCAATGGTCCTTCTGGACCTCGGCCCCCGATCCCACATGTCCCTAGTCTGCACTTGAGGTCACATGCTTGGCTTGCCGTGAACCAGGGTGGCGCATCTCTACCTCGTCCAGTTTCTGCTGGAAGAGCCTCTTGATCTCCTCTTTCTGAGCTTGGCAGTGGCCGAACAGTTGCTGTGCGACGCCCAGCAACCGGGCGTTCTTCTCCTGCAGGGGTGGAGGGCCATGGGCATGAGGCCCCGAGTGAAGGGCGCCCTGCACATGCCCTGTCCCCTCCCCCCAGCAGGCCCACCTGGCTGATTCAGAACAACACAGCCAGGGTGGTGGACAAACATGCACAAGGCACAGAGCCAGCCTGCAGAGGGCACATGGTGTCACACGGTGGCTGTCTTGAGTTATCAGTCTATGAGGAGCCACAGAACCTATGCTTCCCTCCCTCAAAAAAGCCTGGGTGCCTACCCTGCGGCCCCCAGCACTACCACCCAGGCTGTAGGGGATACTCTCCGTGTCACCTGGGGACGCTTCTCAGCACGGGAATGCTGTCATAGCAGGCCAGGGCCAGCTCTGCCAGGGGCCATTGGGCCCTGTAGGTGAGGGGACCAGGGCCCCTCAGGCCCACCCTCTCACCTGTCCAGAGTGCTCACCCTGGAAGCACTGGGGGTGCGGTCGCTCAGGCACGGACAGATCCCAGCCCGGCCAAGGCCACAGGCAGGCTCACCTTCTCCTGGTCCAGCAGCTGCTGCAGGTTGGCTTTGTACTGAGGAGTCTTTGTGTACGCCAGGAACTGTAAGTACTGAATCTTGAAGGATTCTAGGAGAGCCAAGTGACATGCTTTTGACACAGAAACAGCCAGGCTGAGGTTCAACGCGGGGGTTCAGGAGCGATGTGCAGGCTCCACGGAGCTCACACAATATGGCCGCCATCCAGGCCTTTGTCCCATGGGCATCTATCTGATAGCCACACCTGTGCCTTGGCCCTACCTGGGGTCCCTCAGTAGGAAGACTTCCTGTGTGTCCCTTACAGCTTCTGCTGTCACCAGCCCACCTTTCCTTTCTCCCAAGAACATGTGGGTTTCAGTTCCCTTATCTGGCAATTTTCTTGGTAAACACATGCTACTGATGTGGAACTGAGGAAACTGATAACTTCCAAAATTTCACAGGGGTTTCCTTCATCTAGTTTCTAAAGAGACAAGAAGCATCTCAAACTAGCCCAATAATGTGAGCATGTGCTCAACTAAAGCGGTCAGGGCCCTGTTCCTGCAAGGATAGATCCCCCAGTGCAGACACAGGGGCCAGCACCCTGTGTGTTTGTGTGGTGGGGGGAGCAGCACCCTCAGCCCCACTCGACTCCAGGAGCCCCACATGGTGACGACCACAGATGCCCCTAGACATGCTCCATATCCCCTGGGGCAGACCTCAGCTCTCGTCCCCACCCTCTCAACCCCCAGCATCAGGACCCTCATTTGGGTGGCTCACCTAGCAGCTTCTGCAGTGCGGGCGGGGTAGGTGCCAGCAGCAGCTGCTCAGGGGGGTGCCGCTGCACGCTGGGAGGTAGCTGGTAGAATGGGCTGTGAGGTGGCCTGTGCGCATCTGCAGGGAGACAGCCGTGGTCACATTTCTATAAACGGCACATCCGGGGTCCTGGACGCCACTACAGGACTCTACAGCTTTCTAACAAAGTCCAGACAGCACCAGCCCCTAAGTCTCAGCACTCCTGGCAGTCAGCCCACGCCCGCATGGCTTTGGAAGCTCCCCAAGCCAGGCTTCTGCCTAGGCCGGCATCACTTGAGGACACACTCTCCCAAGAAAGCCCCCAGGAGCTCTCACGGGGGTCTAGGGCGTTGGCACCACACAACACCTTCTGGCCCAAGCCCAGCAGGCTGTGGTAGCAGGACAGGGGCTGTGTCTAGTGGGCAAGGACCCCCATGGCACGGCACAGCATGGGGGCGCTCCTGGGGCAGCTCACCCTGCGGCGAGGGTGATGCCGCCCGCGACACGGTCTGGGCATGCAGCAGGTCCAGTGCGCTCTGGGTCTTCTTGGGCTTGCGCTCGGGGTTCGTGGAGCTCATCTTCTTGGGGCGCCCGCGCTTCCGGCCGGCCATCTTCCGGCCCTTCTTGTTCAGCTTCTTCTTCCGGGCTTTGGAGGGAGATGGCTTCTTGATGGTGGTCGCCCCAGCTTTCTCTTCCTCAGCACCAGAGTCCTAGCAGAGGCCCAGGTGAGGAAGCTGCATGGACCAGGGGCACCCACCCCCTTGAGGGCCCAGGGTCAGGCAGAAGCTCACCACGGGGGTGTCTGCGGGAACGGCCGCCTTGCTCTCGGGCACCTTGGTCGGGGTGGTCGTGTTGCTCTTATTTTCTCGCTGCTGCCGGCGCCGAGCTGCCTCCTGTTCCTCCTGGGGAGCAAGCGTGGCCCATGGCCCTTGAAGCTGGCCTGGCACCAGTGGGCATCTGGAACCCTTGCTCTGCCCATCTCAAGCCCCTGCCCGTGCACATGGAGGAAAGCGAGGCCATGCCTGGAGAACGCCCCCAGGGGGCCGAACAAGGCTCTCAGGCATTGACACGGGCCCTGCGGCCCATAACACTGTCACAGCACCTTCTGCCCCAAGCCATGGCAAGTACATAAACCCCGGGGACCCTAACAGGGCAGGAAGGAAGGACCTGGGACCCTGGGGCAGTTGCTGCCAACTGCTATCAATGGGCCCATTCAGACCCATGTGCCTGTTTGAATCTCCAAAGAAAAAGATGTGGACACACATCCTATGAGGTTCATATGCCAAATGACCGGCGAGCACGAGCCTACAAGCAGCACTAGGGAGGGTGGGGCGGCAGAAGCCACCAGATCACCAAGATGCTCTTCACAGGCCTTAGCTCATTTGATGTAACCCGCTGTTCTCAAAATGTGGCCCTGCTGAAGCTGCTCGTGATGAGGCACACACAGAAGGGAGAGGCCCCAGCACCCAGGCCCTCGCCTCCAGCTGGCCCTTTGGAAGCCACAGGTTCTGCTCGGCAGCAAGCCCAGTGTTAGGTCCAGGATAGATACACAAACTTACCCTGAGTTTTGGGTTTTTCAGACTAGAAAAATAGTTTTCAAGCTAGAAACGGAAAAAGAAAAGGTCTCATTAGCAGTTAGTCCAAAACCCTGCCAGGACGAAAGCAATAGAGGGTTCAGGGGCAGAAGTGTCAGGGGAGCATCTCTGCCCCAGGCCTGCCCTGTAGCCCTTGGGTGCCATCTCTGTAGGCAAGCAGCACTGTGGGCTGAGTCCAGGCCAAGGCCACTACTACAGGGTGTCACTTGGGACAGTGTCTACCCCAGTCACCCTCCAGTGTCCCAGGGCAGGAAGGGGCGTTGCGGGTGGGGCTGTGGGACACTCACTATGGTGCGGTCGATGGTATGCAGGTAGTAGGAGACTGGCTTCCCCGTCCATGACACTGAGCCCTTCAGCGGCGAGAGCTCCACCACACGCATGATGGTACCAATGTCTGCACACGGCAGGCCACATGTGAGAGTCTGTGAAGTGCTCGGGAAACGACGCCGCAGGGCTCTGCATGCCCCTCACTCTGTAGCCCAGCCCAACCAGGGAGGAAGGACCCAAGCCCATCAGGGCGGTGTCCACAGCGCTGTCCCATCTAAGGTGTGCAGCCAAGGATGAGGGTGACAAACCCACAGGGTGGGCATGAAGCACTCAGAGGGCGATTTAGAAACCACACAGATGCAAGGATACCCAGTGCCCAGAATCCAGCATCCATGGCCCAAAGGCAGAGGCTGTGCACACAGGGCCCAACTGTGGCCCTGTCAGCTATGCACCATCCCTCAGCCTCTGCTCAGCCTGTGGGTCTCACAGGGCATGGCTGCTCAAGGGCCATGGGGCCACATCAGAAGTCTGTGCTCATCACAACTGTGGGGCTCCTACACTGGTAGGGAGGGGCAGGGAGGCTGCTCCACTCCCCATAGTGCCCAGGATGCCCCCTTGTCACAGTGCAGGAGTGGTGAGGTTGCCTGAATGCAGTCAAACTGCTTAAATCGTACATGTCAATGATTCAACAATAGAGGAGCTCTTACCACTCAAGTTTCGACTGTTTATCCTGAAGTTGAGAGGTGCGAAGGGCTTTGAGGACACGATTCTGCCACCTGAAACACAGAGAGTGGTCACTGCCAGGCAGGGGACCATCAGGGACAAACAGCCTGATGAAGGGGAGAGCAGCAGCACAGCAGCTTCAGGACAGACAGGAGCTCTGACGCGGCAGCACAGGGGCTGTGGCCTGTCCTAATCTTAAGGTCAAAGCAAACCAAGCAGCATCGTCCAAGCCCCAACCCATCCCCTGAATCCTTTCCTGCAAGACGGGCTCTCGGGTGTAGCTGGCCGGGCACCCCCTGCGCCATCTCTGGCCTGTGCAGATGCCTCCACACTCCCAGTAGATCTGAACTGGAACTGGGCCCAGAGCCCACATGGACAGACACACATAAGCTATTGGCTCAGGCGGCAGTGGCCGCATGAAAACAGTTTTCTGGTTAAGTGCTCAGTCCTGTGTGCTCCGTCTCGGGAAGAGCATCTGGGCAGAATCACCGTGTGGTATCTTGTCCCAGCACAGAGCGCTGCATGCACTGTAACAGACACTGTCAGAGATACGCTGCTGCTCCCAAGACATCCCAATATAACAAACAGGGCCAAAGAGAAAAGTCAAAGAAAAGAAAACACATTTGTTACATATCAACTGTAGCAGTGGATCCAGCACTGCCACAGCAGCGGCTCAGGCCACTGCTGTGCTACAGGTTCAATCTCTGGCCCAGGAACATCCACATACCTCAGGTGCGGCCAAAAAAACCCCCAAAACTCTAACAGGGGAATTCCTGTTGTGGCTCAGAGGGTTAAGAACCGGACTAGTATCCATGAAGATGAGGTTTCGATCCCTGGCCTTGCTCAGTCGGTTGAGGATCTGGCATTGCTGTGAACTATGGAGTAGATCACAGATGGGGCTCAGATCCAGCATTGCTATAGCTGTAGTGTAGGCTGGCAGCTGCAGCTCTGATTTGATCCCTAGCCTGGGAACTTCCATACGCTGCAGGGTGGACCCTTAAAAAGAAAAACATCAAAAACTGGAGCATTCAGGATCTACACCCACACCCACAGGGCCCGAGGCAAAGGCAGCACCCCAGTTCAGCCTGGTCTCTGGAGCCCCCACCTTGAAGGAGGCTGTGACAGGCCCCTTGCTGCCTGGATGCCAGCTTAGGCAGCGGGCTGGCTGTGCCAGGAAACAAGTGAAAGAAAGCTCAGCAGCCCTGGGGTCCACCAGAGACACAGCCAGAGACCGAAGTGCTCTCAGGGGTGCTGGGCATCACAGAGTGCCCAAAGTGTGGACTGCAAAGAAACAGCCCAAGAGCCCAGAGGCTCTAATTAGGAATCTTCCCCCTTCAGGGCCTACAGGACCATGGGTACTCCAGGGGACTTCGATGGGCAAGTCACTGCAGGGTGACAGACCCCAAGGGACAGAAGGGGGTGGCAGGCAGTCTAGGCCCACCAGGTGTCCCAAGCCAGCCATGGGGTGAGTGCAGAATGGGCAATGTCCCATGAGACAATGAGCCCACATGCCCATGGGCATGTGCAAAAAGATGGAGGGGCCATGGCCCACAGCCCGAGTCCAGAGCATCAGAACAACAGAGCCCCAAGTGGTGCCCTCAGGCTGCTGGAGAGTGGGGGATGGTGCAAAGCTGGTGCCCTGGGCGTCACTGCTCCTCCCCTGGGGCGGGGGCAGGAGGGGGATACAGGGCTGGGGGCCCAGTGCTGGGAGAGGGGCACCTCATCAGGGCCACACAGCTCCACCCTACGATAGCCAGGGCCTGGGCCCCGAAGGGGAGCTGCTGACTGCAGAGCCTGCTGGGCTGTTGGCATGCAAGCTGCATATCCAACCTCACGCCAGGTCACAGCCCCCTGGGGCACCCGGGATACTGTCATGTCCTGCCAGGAGGACTCAAGGACCGGCACCCCGAGGGAGGTCAGAGCTCCAAGGAGAATATATCCTAGCTGGTGTGCACCTGGGCGCCAGGGGAAAGGAGCCTGTGGGCCACAGGTCTGAGTACTTGAACCCACAGCAGTGGAGTCAGTTCTCGCTCCTGAAACAGAGAGGGCCCCAGACCTTGGCCTCCTGCACCCAGGAAGCCACCGACTTCCCTGCAGGGAGAAAAAAAGCAGCAAGGCCTCGGCTCTCCTCTCAGTGAGGCTATGAGAAGCAGGCGTGAGAGCAAAGGATGGGGAAGGCACACAGCTCTCCCTGGGGACAGACAATGCACAGGCTGGGAACCCTGCACTGCTTGTTGGGACCACTGACAGTGCTGTGACTAAATGATGTGGTCTGGAGAGAGGGGCTGGGGAGGCCGGGTGTCCTGTGCCCCCTTCCTGAACAGGCTGAACCTGCTCCCTTCTCGGTGTTAAGAGTCTCATGATCTGGGAGACCCAGCAGCAGTCACAAGAACATGAACTGTCGTTCAGACAAAACCAGCCAGCTCCTACCCGTTTAGAAGGCTCCTGACTGGGCATTACCTATTAGCCACTCCACCGACTGGGCATTACCTATTGCCACTCCACCCACACGAGGCCACCTCAGGCCCAGCAGAGGGACCCCTGACACCTGCTGCCTGTACCTGGGCAGGGCGCCGCTTCACTGTAGGCAGCCAAAAAAAGACCTCAGAGCAGCTCCCTATCCTGGTCCCTTCAGAGACCACCCACTTGGAGACAGCCCTTCTCAGCTTCACCTCTGGGCTGGGGTAGGAGATCAGAACACAAGACAGAAGCCCCCCACATTTCCGAGAAGTGAGCCAGGCAAGGATGGGGAGGTCGGGCGCCAGGAGCTCCATCCTGAACAACTGGTCTCAGCACCTTCCACCCAGCCTGTCCATGGATGGTCAAAACTTGAAGAACGGAACGCTTCCCCCAGAAGGTTCTGGCCAGATACCCAGAGAACTCACTCCATAAAACCACCAACATAATCCCAAATCTAAAAGCTATCACAAGCACAGGGAAAACATACCCTACCTAACTGTGAAACGGATTCTTAGGAAGATATTGTAATCCGAGAGTAAAAATTTGACTTTCAAGCTTCATGCTGTGACCTCACTGCAGCTGTGCTGCTGTCTGGGCAGCAATTCGGAGATTCAGACAAGCAGTGACCTCCCCTCCTGCACCCGGGTCTGGCCTGTGGGCAGCAGGCAAGGGAGAAGTGGGAGTCTGTAGGGGCAGGATGGTCCAAATACAGGAAAGGCCCAGCAAGCAAGCCAAAGGGGCTACCTGGGCCGTGCCCTCAGTGCCCCCTGCTGGGGCTGCCAGATCACACGGGACACCCAGTCAAATCAATTCCACACATATGATTAATTCTCTTTTAGGAGAAGCCAGGATGTATGTCCTTGTGCTAGGAAGTTACTTGCTGGCTACAGGCTGCCCACGGCCCGCCTGCTAATCTGGCCACTGGGCCGCTGCCAGCCCAGCTTGCCTGGGACGGGATCAGGTCTATTTCACTACTTTGGCTGAGCTGGGAGGTGCCCCACCCACAGCCTTTCCACTGGGCCCAAATGGAATGATACCAGTAAGGACCCCAAGCTCATGATCAGGGCCACACCTCATGGTTATGAGTAGGTCGGTCAAGCACACGCATGGCGGACAGGGTGAGGGAGGGGAGTACGTTACCTTCCTTCATGTTTGCAAACCGCTCCTTCAGCTGGTGATCCACCTCAGGACCAAAGGCAAAGTTATTCACAAATATAACACTGCAAAATAATATTCCAGTTGAGTGAAACGCAGGTTCTACTTGCACACGTGTACAGAGCTGCAGAGCCTATGCCTAGTGCCTCCACTGCAGCTCACTTGGGGCCACCCTGGCCCTGCTGCACTGCCTCCACTCGGGCTGGGGACGGGCTCCTGGGCCCACAGGTGGGACGGATGCTTAGAAAGGTCCAATGACAAGCAGACGTGGACACAAGCCCAGGGCAACCTGCCCCCCTGCCCCCCTGCCCCCCATACACCCGAGGTTGGAACGTGGCCAGCACAAACATCACCTGGGCACACAGTTGTGAGGATACCTGGGCAGTAATGCAGCACAGGCCGGGCAAGCTGCACCCACCCAAAGGCCCAAGGGACCAGAGCGAAGTTCTCCCAGGGGAGGGCATGGCCCAGCCCTTCCCACTTCTCAAGGGTTCCTGGCACCAGCTGGCCTGAAGACATACACACCCCCCCACCCTGTCCCCACTCGCTCTGGCCCACGGAGAGGAACTCTCTGAATGGCTGGACTCAAGGAACAGCCATACCATTGGTACATTTGAAGACTCCCAGGGAAGGCAGACCGTTCTGATTAAAACAGCCTTGCCTAAGGCTGGGCCGCAGCAGCAGCACTGCAGACAAGGTTTCCTTCCTCATCTGTGTGTGGCAGAGAACAGTAAGCTGCCTACCAGCCCCGCGCTATGCGTTTTGAATCTTTGTACGAGGACAAGAAGACCAGGGTAGGGACAGACTGAGGAGTAGAGCAGCAGGAGAAACACTGAGGTGTAATGAAGGCTTTCTCCCTGCCGAATCACTCGAAAAGATGGAGGCGTCCCTGGGGCTGACAGGCCGGGGGGGTCCCACAGGGAGCAGGACTGGCCTGGCCAGGTCCTCACTTGAGGATAGAGCACTGGAAGGCTGGACGCCGGAGTCTCAAGGTGACTAAGTGGGGACAGGGTGTGAGTAGAAAAGCCCTGGGGTTGCTCTGGCGGGATTCCTCTGTGAGGAAATGAGGAGGCCCCAGAGCCAAGATGAAGGCCCCTGACGACAAAGGAGCTGGCAGCGAGGGGACACCCTGCACAGGAAGCAGGCGGGCACCAGGCAGGGGGGCTCTCAGGGAGCTCTTCCACCCTTGAACAGTACAATGCTCCAGATGCTGCCTGTCTGCACTCCCCACAGGAGGGGTCCCCATGGCACCTTTAGTCCAGCTTGGCCCAAGACAACCTCAACAGAGTCCCCAGACCCCTTGCCATGGGGACACCAACAGGGTCGGTGTGGTTCTCTCAGGAAAGGGGCTGTGCCTGGCTGGAGAGCACAAAAGGACAGGCTTTCTGAAAGGGGAATGCCTGTCTTCTACTTGTCCCAAGAATCAGATAGTGGAGGCCATGGGGCCAAGTGCGGCACACATGGGAGGAGCGGGGAGGAAGACTTCAGTTCACGGAGTGCTGAAAAAGTGTGACATGCCACCTCAAGGTCATTGAGGGAGGGCCAGGCCAACTCTGCTGATCTATACAAGCACCTGGCACTTCAGGGCACAGCCATCGCCAGATGCGAAAGCACAGCAGTCCTGTCTTGCTCTCCAGACCCAAGGCCAGGGAAAGACAAGGGAAGCTGATGAGGCAGAGCGGGGGAAAGGAGCGGCGGGCAGCAAGGATGCCTGTCAGGTCCCTGCACGAGGGGTACGGAAGCAGAGATGCTGGCACGCTCAGGCTTCTGCATGCCACAGTGCTGCTGGCTACTCCTGGGGAGCAGAGCCCAAGGGCCATGCTTGTCAGCCCCGCTCTGCTGGTGTGACCCCCAGGGTTCTAGGGAGCTAAGCTGCCCCTGCCACCCATCTCGACCCTGCCAGCTGGTCCCTGTGGCCTCACCTCTAGGCCCCGGCCGTACCTCGTGTTGGCAATCCGCTCCCTCCACTCCTCCGAGAGGAAATCTCCCCTTTCCAGCTGAAAGGAGAAAACAGGAACAGCCTATTACTCAGGGGTCATGCTCCCCTCTGTGCCCCACCCCACCTGCCCCCCCAAAAGAAATGGTATGAGCAGAGGCCCTGAAGTGAGAAGGACATGGCAGTGTGGGGCTCCCGGGAGGGGGTGCTGGGGAAGAACCGAGATCACATCTGCAGGCTAGCCACACAGGAGGTCCTGGCTCCCAGGGCACTGGGTAAAGTCCCCCTGCAATGTCCACACAAGGCCAACAGGGGGCACCCCAGGCAGCTGTTGGGGACAGAGTTGCAGCCCAGCACTGGCAGTGCAGTGCTGGCTGCTTGGGGGAAAGGGAAGCCACACCTTTGTTGTGGCTGCTGACCTGTCTGTCTGAGAGCAGGGCCATCCTCACCCCTTCAATACCTGCTCCCATCACTATTTTTGCTAGCAGACTAATCTCCTTGTGCCTCAAGGCCATAGTCTGTCCAAGAGAACAGGTCTCGTTAACCTAATTGTCCAGAGCTGTAACATTTAGTAAACGAAGAAATCTTGATTTTTTTGTTTGTTTGCTTTTTAGGGCCGCACCCGTGGCATATGGAGGTTCCCAGGCTAGGGGTCAAATCAGAGCTGCAGCTGCCGGCCTATGCCACAACCACAGCCACACCAGATCCTTAACCCACCGAGCGAGGCCAAGGATCGAAACTGCAATCTCATGGTTCCGAGTCGGATTCACTTCTGCTGCACCATGAGGGGAACTCTAAGAAATGTGGTTTTATAATGCTTTAGAAGAGACTATCATCGAACTCCTGGGTGCCCTCCCAGAAGAAGTGAAAACAGACCTCCATAGGAAAGCCTGTAATGTACCCCCTGGTCCACAGCAGCAAAAGGTGGGAACAATTCCCGTGTCCATCAGTGGATGAACCATGTGCTCCACACATGGGAACATCACTCAGCCATCAAAAGGAGACAAACACCGGCTACCACCTGGATGGACCCTGAGACACGATGCTCAGTGAGAGAAGCAGACACAGAAGGACACACAGTGTGGGATGCCATGGATGGGAAACGTCCAGAACAGGCATATCCAGACACAGAACGTCTCTGGGTGAGCGCTGGAGACAGCTTTTAACCTGCCCCCATCTGCACACCACCACTAGTGCTGCGAGGTGCCCGAGAGGCCCTCCTCTGTAAGATGGGGTGGCACTGCCCAGCAGGCCTCACCCGGGAGGAATGGCTACAGGTTGGTCACCCTCCAGAGCATAGGGAAACCACCCTATCCTAAGGTGTGCAGGAGCTGCCCTGGTCGGGGTCCATCCTGGGGTTCTTGGATCCTGCCCTCCTGGGCCTGCCATCGCTCCCTGTACATGGCCCAGCCAGGCTTGGGGTGCAGACCCAAGTCCCAAATCCTTAAGGCGCTGCACGGGGAAAAGCTTGCACTGCAGGCCTGAGGCTGCATCCCTGGAAGGCCCCTGGGCGTCTGGCAAACATAGGCTCCTGCTGTCCTCTCAGTATCTGGGGTCTCTTCATGACCAGCCCCAGTGAGAACCCGGGCTGGGTTCTGTGAGCCCCCTGGGGGCTGCACCTCTGCTGTGGTGTCACGTTTGAGGGAGATTAGGCGCACCCGTGGACTCTGAAAGCTGTGTCTGGTGCCGTGGACCCACCCCATGCCTCCTCCCTCTGCTGATTCTGCTGTCCTGTCCCTGCTGCGTCCTGGGCCTGTCAGGCTCTTCCCCTGGGACTTCTCTCTCCAGGGTCTCTGGATCCTCCCCTCCTGGGCCTGCTATTGCTCCCCATTCAAGCCACACCATGTCAAGCCACAGAGCTACTGTTCAGCAAGGCAAGAACACAGCCACTGTCCCATCCTCACCTGCCAGCCCTGTACTGGCTGATGATGGTGACTGGCTGAGATGGCTCCGAGTCACTGAGGCCAAAGTGCCCGAGTCAGCAGCAGCAGAAAAATGTGCATGGCTTTCCTATAACCCTCAGCAGGGGCTCGTGACCGACCTCAAGGTAACCAAGACCCCCAGCTAAGGAGGAATGCTATGGGAGCACAGACAAGGAGCGCCCCCAGCCTGCACAGGCAAGAGGGCTGCTATCTGCATGGCCGTCCTTGCCACGGGGAGACACAAGCAGGACAGGGACATCCCCACCCAGGACATTCAGCATCACCACAGACGTCCTCCTGAGCCACCACCCACCACTGTACGGAACACATACTCCAATCTCAAGGGAAAGAGCATGGCCTCCAGGAAGCACCCATTCCTACAGGGAGACCAGGGTGGCTTACCCCAGAGACGGGGGGGCCAGAGCTGCTGACGGGTGGCCCTGGGCTGTAACTGTGCTACTGACCCAGGAGCAGCTCAGGGACACAGACACAGTGCAGTACCAGACCACCCGACCATGGACGAGCCTCCTGGGAGGGGCAGCCTCACCCAGAGGGAGCCCACGCCACCCCCTGGCCAGATGCCTGGCCGGGGCCCTTCCCCTGAGGCATTTCCTGGACACAGGCACCTGCTGTTGTGCCAGGGTCACCACCAAGTGCCAGCAGCACATGGTTACCCGGGTATTTCCAGCCAGAGGGGGTGCCCCGAGGTGTGACAGATGCCGGCAGAAGCCAGCGTAGGGAGGGGACAAGCTCTGATACTGGGAAAAGCATGCTGGGCTATTCTTAGGCTCCATTGGCCTCGTTCCCTTTTCAGTTACTCAGTGACGGAGACAGGACTCCGCCTGCCAGCCCAGGCGCCTGATCCAAGCCACACAGAGCCGCAGGGAGGGCCCTCCAGACCCAGCACACAAGCTCCTGCCAAATCTGAGTGTTCGGCAGGGACTGTCACTATGCCCGCCTGGAGCAGGGCCGCCTGGAGCCAGCTGCTCCAGACATGGCCACCAAGGCCGCAACCAAGTGTCCTCTGAGCTGAGCTCTGCTCCAGCCACTTTGTAGGGGCCACGGTGCAGCTGATGAGCAAGGTTTCCATGCAGGGAGCCCTGCCAGTGCTCCAACTGATGTGCCACTGACCCCTGGAGACACCACCGGGCCAGGCGTTGCTGCCTGGCAGTGCCAAGGGGAGGAAGAAGTGAGAGGCAACCTTCCAGGGCAAGCAGCCACCTCTCCCTCCAGCCATGGGGTAGGCACCAGCAGCCGAAAACACACTCCAAGGAAAGTGGCAGAGGCTGCAGCAGGTGGACGGGGGCATCCCTGGGGCCTGCACCAACGCAGACTTTGCAATACATGCTCGAACCCTTGGCCCTCTCACCAGAGGCAGGGGTACTTTCTCAATGTAAAAGCCCATGTCTGGAATTCCCATTGTGGCTCAGCAGTAATGAACCTGACTAGTATCCATGAGGACAAGAGTTTGATCTCTGGCCTCGCTCAGTGGGTTAAGGACCCAGGGTTGCCACAAGCTGTGGCAAAGGTCACAGATGCAACTTGGATCTGGCATTGCTGTGGCTGTGGTGTAGGCTGGCAGCTGCAGCTCCAATTTGACCCCTAGCCTGGGAACTTTCATATGCCACAGGTGTGACACTAAAAAGGAAAAAAGAAAAAAAAAAAAAAAGCCTATGTCTTAGGTCATGAGGTCTCAGGAATATGGTATGCTGCCCAGGAACTCTCAGCAGCATACTGGTGGATCTGGTGCAAGAAGGAAGGTTCCTGGAAACAAACCAATGGGACTGACTGCCCTCAGCCTGAACAAGGAATGCCAGAGGTCTTCAGATGTGGGAGGGACATGTGGGGGCCAGAGGATACACCCCTTCACTTTCCATGGAGGGTAGAGAATCTTCAAGAAATTCCACGAGCAGCAAGGAAGGGGTTCTGGGTTTGTGCTGTGGATGTGCAAGTCCTGCTGCAAAAAAAGCAGAGGAGAAGTTATGCACCAGCACCACCCTGGCACAAGATCGAGACATCGAAAGAAAGGAAAACCAAAAACTGGTCCCCTCAGGGGTGCAAATCCCCTCGACAAAATAGGATCAAACCCCAAACTCGACAATGCATGAAGGAACTATATACCATAGGACTAAGTAGGATTGATCCCAGAAGCAGAGGGCTGGCTCAACCTCCGTGCTCCTCACATCAAAAGGCCAAAGAATAAAATTGCACCATCATGTTGACAAATACACAAACAGCATGAACACAAGATAAAAATTTCCAGAAAAACAAGAATAGAGAAGCACTCTGTCAATGTGAAAGAGAACATCCACAAAAATACCCAAAGCTAACATCACATTCATGGCAAGAAACTCTAGGCCTTGCCCTCTTGCCACGCTTGTCCACACTCCAGCTAACACAGTAAGACAAGAAAGGAAAGGGTGGAGAATGGGAAGACATGTTCAAAGGCAACAGGATCAGAGTTTCTGATGTGGCTCAGGAGGCTAAGAACCTGACTAGAATCCATTAGGATGTGGGTTCAATCCATGGCCTCTCTCAGTGGCTAAGGATCCGGTATTAGCACAAGCTGCAGCATAGGTCACAGATGTGGCTTGGATCCTGCATTGCTGTGGCTATGCTAAAGGCCAGCAGCTACAGCTCTGATTCAACCCCTAGCCTAGGAACTTCCATATGTCACAGGTGTGGCCATAAAAAGGGAAAGAAAGAAAGAAAAAGAAAGAAAGGGAGGGAGAGAGAAAGAAAGAAAGGGTGAGTGACAGGATTGTCTATGAAGAGAATCCAAAGAATCAACAACAACAACAAAAAAACCCCTGGAACTAATATAACAACTATAGCAAGGTTGCAGGATAAAGGTATCACTGTAAGTTACTATACCGGATACAGAGGTCAACTGCTTTCCTACAAATCAGCAATAAACAAGTGGAATTTGACATTAAGAAGATAATACCATTTTTATCAGCACCAAAAAAAAAAAAAAAAAAAAAGAAAGAAAGAAAGAAAGAAAGAAATAGGTACAAAATATGTAGAAAACATACATAAGGAAAACTACAAAACTCAGACGAATGAAATCAAAGAAGAACTAGACAAATGGGAGTGTCCTGATGGTCTAGTGATTAAGAATTTGGGGTTGGAGTTCCCGTTGTGGCGCAGCGGAGGCAAATCCAACTAGGAACCATGAGGTTCTGGGTTCGATCCCTGGCTTCACTCAGTGGGTTAGGCATCCAGCATTGTTGTGAGCTGTGGTGTAGGTCACAGATGCGGCTCAGATCCTGCATTGCTGTGGCTGTGGCGCAGACCAGCAGCTGCAGCTTTGATTAGACCCCTAGCCTGGGAACCTCCATATGCTGCAGCTTTGGCCCTTAAAAAAAAAAAAAAAAGAATTTGGGTTGTTACTACTGTGAGGCCAGTTCAATCCCTGGCCTGGCAGCTTCTATATACTGTGGCAAGGCAAAAAAAAAAAAAAAAAAAAAAAAAGTATATATATACACACAGACACATGCAAACACGGAAAAGAACTAAATCAATGGACAGTTATTCCATGTTCATGAAGAGGAAGACTCAACACTGTTGAGAGGTCAGCCCCTCCCAGTTGGACAAACAGAGCCAATGCAAACCCAACTGAAATCCCAGCAAGGCAGTTTATGGGCAATGACAGACTGATGCTGAAGGTTAGCGGAGGGGCAGATGTCCTGGTGTGGCCAGTGCATCACCGTCACTGCAGGGAAGAATGAAGCTGGAGGCTTGAGGCTCCACCATCAGGGTAGGATGCGGCTGGCAGGGCACAGCACCCACCCAAATGCAGCACTGGCCTCTGACCAAGGAGGCCAGTGGAGAAAGGCAGTCTTTGCAGCAGGCGGGTAAGGGACAAGTGACATCCACACACGGATGGATGACTTTAGACCCAGACCTCAAACCTTCACAAGAATTAATTCAAACCAGGCCACCGACCTGAACGTAAAAATGCAAAACCGGGCAACTCCTACAAAAAAAATTTTTAAGAGCAATCTAGGTGAGCTTAGGCTACTTTTTTTTTTGGTCCCCGCCTATAGCATATGAAAGTTCCCGGGCCAGGGACTGAATCAGTCCCATGGCAGTGACAACCCTGAGTCCTTAACTGCTAGGCCACCAGGAAACTCCAGGCTTGACTTTTATACAACACCAAAAAAAAAACAAAAAAAAAACACACAGTCCACCAGAGGAGAAACGGTGAAGCTGTTCTAAGAATATGGAACCTCCTGTTCCTGCCACCCCATCCATCTGATTTGTTTGATTTTCCTAAGGCAACAAGGAACCCTGAATGGCCCACAGCCACTGTTGCACAGGATGGCAGAGAGGGAGAGAAGTGTTGTAGGGAAGCTTCCAGAGGGAGGGGGCAGCAATGGGACAGCTGGGTCTCACAACCTGGGGGATGTGGCGTGAGAAGAGAGGGCATGTTAAAGGTCCGTTTCGGACCTCCGCCCACGATGCCCCAGTGGTGACCAAGGGGATGACTGCACGGCAGTCCACAGGCCACAGAAACCCTGGGAGAGAGACTGATGGAGCCTTGAGCACAGAGTCACATGGGAGCTGTGATGCAGATGTGGATGCCCTGGGCAGGGGAGCAGAGTGAGAAGGCCGGAGCATCAGGGGTCCAGACATGAGCCCCGAGGAGCTTGGGTGTCCAAAGGCCAGGCTGAGCGATGGAGAGTGAGGGGAAAAGGAGCAGAGAGGCAGCAGCATAAGGAGGGCCCCATGCTGCCAGGAGGGCAGCAGGAGAAACATGTCACTCAGTGGCCCTCAGCCAGGGCAGATGCTGCTTCACCCACACCCCACGGCCCACAAGCTGGAGCTCCCAAGGCCTTGTGAGGTGCGGGGAACACAGGATGGGCGGGGCCATGAGCACAGGAAGAGGGCAGGAGCTGGATGCCCTGCAAAGGGCCCCCAGAGAAAGGACGCCAAGTCTGGCTGAGAAAGTGTACAGAGAGCTGGGAAGGGACAGGGGGAGCTCCGGGTGGCACGAGGAGAGTGGTGGCGGGTCAGGGGAAGGCACAGAGGACTGGCGGGGCTGTGCCATTAGCCATGGGGGCATGGGGGCAAGGGGGCACGGAGCGATGCACTCACTGTGTATTCTGCATGCTTTTTTCCATACCATTTCATCCACTTCCTGAACTCTCGGTCCATGGTCTGCCAGGGAAGAAAACCAGACAGTCACAACCTTGGGCAACCAGGAAGGTGCCTGTGGCTCCCTGTGTTCCCTCCCTGACTGCCCCCACCGTGCTCAGGGTGCTCTTGAAGCAGCAGCCTCACGTGACCCCAGGGTTCCTGGGACCCAGTGTGTTTCTGTGGGGTAATGCACTTGGACTCATGCCCTCCTCAGACCCTGCACCCCCTAGGCAGATGCTGGCCCCCAAATGGAGCCAGCTGACCTGGTGGTATGCGGGGGTAATGGCTGGAGCCTTTGGTGGGGCAGCAAGGGGACACAACCAGGTCTTCTGGACACAGGCAAGGGGGGAGCCGCCCTCCCCCTGAGCCCCGCAGGTCACAGGACACAGATGCAACCACACCCGAGTGCCAGAACGGCTCACCTCCGCGTACTTGGCTGGGATGTCGGCTTTCTCGACACCATAGTGATGTTTGCAGTTGGTGGCTGCGGCGACCTGCAGCACGACCTGGCCCACTCCTAAGAGAGAGGAAGGCAAGTGTCAGTCGTGTACTGTGACAGGTGTGGAGGAGAGGCCACACCCAAGCTGCCTGGAGGTGGCTGCAAGGTCACCAGACATAGGACGCCTCTCAGCTGGGAGCCCAAGGGTCACAGAATATGTCCATGTGCCCAGGCTGTGGCTGAGCCCTCAATAGGGATCGAACCTGCAATCTCATGGTTCCTAGTTGGATTCATTTCCACTGCACCATGATGGGAACTCCCCACGACCTATATACGCTTTTTAAAAACGGCTTAAAGAAAGGAGTTCCCTTTGTGGCTCAGTGATTAATGAATCTGACTGGGAACCATGAGGTTGCGGGTTCGATCCCTGGCCTTACTCAGTGGGTTGAGGATCTGGCATTGCCATGTGCTGTGATGTGGGTTGCAGACGCGGCTCAGATCTGGTGTTGCTGTGGCTGTAGTGTAGGCCAGCAACAACAGCTCCGATTGGATCCCTAGCCTGGGAACCTCCACATGCCACGGGTATGGCCTTGGAAAAGACAAAAAAGACCAAACCAAATCAAACCAAACAAAAAAAGCCAGCTTAAATCAATGAAGACACTGCCAAAGAAGCCACCTTTGACCCCATATGCAGAGGGCCCAGGCTGAGCGTCAAGGCCGTGCCTGTGTGAGATGGGACTTTCAAGTCTGTAAGGTTCTCTCATGGAACACAAGGTCACAGTGGGGTGTCAGTGATGCCCCCAAGGGCTGTGCTTGGGGTTCCTAATGAAGCAGTCTCAAGACATGCCAGACAGCCCACTCTCAGCCCTGTCACTTTCACAGGTCCCAGCAGGACTCACACATGGAGGGAACCATGGTGCACCTGCCCGGCCCTAGTGTCAGCTAAGGGCAGGCCCCTGAACCCCTACTCTGTGCAGGAGAATGTCCCGTGAGCAAACAGGGGCAAGGGAGTACCAGCAAGATGTGGGGCTGGTCTGCAGTGGTCCCTGGGGCCACCTATGGGCCCAGAAGGGGTGCGGCAAGGCGGGGGGAGTCGGGGGGGGGGGCAAAGAGGCTGGGCAGCTCCTCTTGTGGCAGGGGAGGCAGGCCCGTGGCTCAGCGCTGGTGGCAGGTACTGGGAATGAGCTCCAGGTGGAGCCCATGGCACCCCTGATGGCCAGCTAAGCAGGACAGAAGAGGCAGGTTTCAGGCATAGGCAAGATGGGCGGGGAAAGGAGCAGGGCTGACAGGAGGTCTGGGGGCACCTGCCCAGTGCACAGGCTCCACACTCACCGCTGCCCAGGTCCACAAACAGGTCATCCTCGGTCATCTTGATTTCATCGATCATCTGGGCGACCAGGTCGAAGGAGGTCTCCCCATACACCTCCGGGGAGAAGGGCTCATAGTTGTTAAGCTTCTCGGGGTCAGTCACCGAGTGGTTGTAGACCTGCTGCAGGATGTGGCGCAGGAGTCCAGTGGATGGCCGCGTGTTCAGCTTCATGGGCTGCGTGGTGCCCTTCCACTGCAACACAGGAGGTGCAAGACAGTCCACCTGGGGCCCTCACCCCATTGCTGCCCGCCCAAAGCAGTGACCATGTGCATGTGTGCAAGTGTGTGTGGACCTGTAAGCATGCACACATGCGTGGTGTGGGCAGGGTGGGTGTGCCCCCATGGGACAGGGAGGTGCGAGCTCTGGCACAGCTTTCTCAGCTGGGCATCCTGGCGGGCACTCTTGTTACAGGCACCTGCAGTGCTGGGGAAAGGACAGGAGGGGCGCTGGGAAGGCCCAAAGGGACCACTTTGGAGGTAAAGCAGGCCAGCTCATTCAGCAGGGGTCCTCACCCCTCCCCACACACACTCCAGTGCCCTGGGGGCACTATGGGCCTATGCTCCCAGGTGGTCAGGGTCCAGGACCATTGCTAAACCACCCGGGTGACATGACGGGCAATGGTATCCTGAACTACAGTGCAGGGATCCCATACGAGACAGCCTCGGGGAGGGCAAAGGCCACCTACCAGCTGGTGGATGCTGTCGATGGCCCGGTTGTACTTGTCACAGAGCCTCTGCATGCTTTCAAAGCTGAAAAAGGCAGGGGAAAGGTGGTGGTTACCACCAAGCTCTGAACCAGCCACAGGCCTGGCAGGAGGGTCTGCAGGAGGACAAGGTGTGGGGCACAGGCCACAGGGGCACTGTGCAGCCTTGAGAGCATCTCAGAGGGTCAGGCTTTGCACAGCCCTTCACAAACTCCCATGGGTGGGGGCATAGCCAGGGCGCCAAGGGTCACCCGCAGGCACAAAGGCTCCTGGCTCCAATGAACAGGCAGAAGGGGACGATGGCCGACACCCTGACTCTGCAGAAAGGGGGTGAGCACCTCCCACTTCATGCTGGCATCACTTCTGTTTACTGAGACTTTCTAAGTTTCTGGCACTTTCAGACAGAAGTAGCACATGTTAGGTATGGAATGAGGGAGTTGTCAGGAGCATTTAATGAGACTGGGTTCTCCCAAACACCAATGGAGCAGGTATTCCGTGTAATCCCCTAACCCAGAGGGCCCCAGAGAGCGACATCTGGGGCACTTGTGGTCGTCACGATGCACTGAGTGGTAGGAGGGTGAGGCTGCTCCAACCACCTTGCCCAGGATGGCCCTGCATCAGGTGCTGTGCTGCATGGAAGAGGCTGTCACTCAGGGTGGTGGTGGGGGATGCTGTCCAAGGCCACGGACACAGAGCAGCCAGATGGCAGCCTCCCAGTGAAACACTAGGAGCCTGGGGATGCTGACAAGAAATGGAATCTCCTGTACGTGGTGACACGGGGAGCACCCAACCTGATGCCCCTCCCCACCTTCATCTTTGCGACCCCCACCCCTTCATCTTGGCCTGGATGGACTCTGACAATTTAAGTGCGTGTTCCTTTGCAACATGCAACACTGGGACCCATACCCACACGGCCAGTCCAGTTTCCTAGGACGGCAGCTGCAGCTGAAAAACAAAGGAATGGGAGAGCAGGAAAGAGCAGGCCTGGTCAGAGCCTAGGAATCCTCACAAAGACAGATGCCAGGCAGACACGCGCAGCCCGACCAGCTCAGAGGAGGCAGACACCATGAACTGGAAACCCAGGTTCGAGGGGCACTGACCATGTGCACAGGAGGAGATGGTGAGGAGGCAGCAGGGTCCAGCCCACGGCCACCGCTGAGCCAGGCCAGGCAGGATCCCAAGGAGTACAGCCGGCTGTCAGCGGCCAGGCGGGGGGGGTCCCCACCTCCCCAGCCCAGGGTCTGCGAGTGACACTCCCAGCTGCCCTCTCTGCAAAGCATAAGGATGGACTCAGTGATGGAGCCCAGAGCCCCAGCTCCAGTGTCCTGCAGTCCTCAGGGAGAACACAATGTGCTACCGCCCATCTCCCTCAAACCTTATAGCTAGGCCCTCAAAACTTCTGACACACCTGGAAGGGACATTTTCCTGGGAGGATGAGCAAATGTGAAGCTCAGAGGAACCTGGGCATCCTGGCCCCAATGGGGTCTACCTGACCAGCTGAGCTCGGCTCTTTAGTCTGGCCCTGCATCACGGACCTTGCTCTGATGCAGGGGTCCCTTGGGTGGACACCATCAGACCACCCCTGCCCTCCCCAAGCCCCGCGTCCTTCCAGTCCTTCCTCAGCTGACTGAGCACAGAGGGAACAACATTAAACAACCACCTGCAAGCAAAAGTGCCTTTAAAGACCCTGGCTGCTTTCGCCCGAGCACACAGCACTCAACCATCAGGAGGCAGGAGGTGCACTGCACTGAGCAAGAGACTGACAAGCAATGTCAGCACCCACAGAGCCCTGAGGCTGGAGGCAGGCATCCTCAGTAGGCGTCAGAGCCACAGATGCACCTGGCCCTGAGCCTGTTCACACTTACTCTGGTCCACAGGATGGATGGGGAGGGGAGGCGAGGAGAACAGGACCAGGGGACCTGGCAAATGCTCCACAAGCAGAAGTGAGACCAAGGGAGCAGGCCTGGCTTCGGAGTCTGTGCAGGGCCCGAGGGTGCCTCAGGCAGCTACCTAAGCCCACAGCCTGCCTGCAACTGTAAGCCTGCCAAGGGCTAAAATAGGCGGGAGCTGGAATGTCATCCTTCTTTCTCAAAGAAAAACAAAAAAATTCCAGGCAGGCATTCCAGTCACGCCTCACCCTTCCCCACCCACAGGACTTTCAGCAGAGATCCAGGATGCGCCTGCAGGAAATGGCCAGAAGTGGCCAAACCCAAGTGAGACCCAGACTAGAGCTGGGCAGGACCAAGACTCACAGGCTGGGCCAGGGGGGCGGTGCTCCCCGGCAGGAATGCTGGGTGTTGGCAGCTGCCGGCTATGAAAACAGTGACTCCTAACTCGGGGTAATTTCACACATACCAATCCCAGTTTCGGCAGTGTGCTCTTTCCAATTATGTCCTCACTCTGACAGCCTCTGCCAATATTTGATAAACATTTCCTACTAAAATAACTCCACACAGGCCACAGCCAACTCTAAAAGGAAATTTCCCATCAGGCTGCACCATCGAAGAAGATCTAATTATAGGCTGTGTCCCCACATGTGCTGAGCTTGTCCCCAGTACAGAAGCAGATCAGGCAGAACCCTGCTTACCTTTTGGTATCGTAGTCGATTAAAACATAATTCTCCATAGCAAGCTTGAGATCTGGGATTTCTTCACAGACCCATCTGAAATACAAAGAAAATTACTATTAGTGCTCTATTTTTGTTTATTCTTAACACTGTTCTTAAACACAATTTACTCCCAAAATATAAAAACAAAACATCCTCATCACTTAGCTCCAAATGTGAAAGAGAGAGGGGAAGCGTTACTTTGAAACAAGTGCTGTAAAGTTTCTGATGCTGGAGTTCCCACTGTGGCTCAGCAGTAATGAACTTGACCAGTAACCACAAGGTTGGAGGTTTGGTGCCTGGCCTTGCTCAGTGGGTTGAGGATCCGGCGTTGCTGTGAGCTGCGGTGTAGGTCATAGACGTGGCTCAGATCCTGCATTGCTGCTGTGGCAATGTGAGCCGTACTTTCTAGCCTGGAAACTTCCACATGCTGCAGGTGCGGCCCTTAAAAAAAAAGTTTCCAATGCTGTTATGAATTACACAAGTTTTTATGAAGCTTCAAGTTCAAACAATGTTGGCTATTAGGAGTTAAATGAACTTACGTATTACAGGGTCTAGGAAACCAATGAGCTCAAATCAGAGAGTTTGAGAAACAACACACTGACCAGAAACCAAAAGTGAACTACTATTTGAAGAATTAAGAATTAACTAATCCTGTGACAGACAATGGGGCTTCAACAAACACGCTGCAAGGAGAAAAAAAAAAAAAAAGACGGAGGAGGAATCTGAAGATTATAAGACAAAAAACTGTGTCCACCAATCCCAAGGTGTAACCATGACTGGATGCCCATACAATCTTGAGAAAAATCGTGAAAGAGGAATCATCACTCACGGAGAATAAAAGGAAAATAAGGGATACTGTGTAAAAAAAAAAAAAAAAAGAACAAACTCCCTGAAAGACACATTACCAAAATTGACACCAGAAGAAACAGATATCTGATTAGTCCTATACCTATTACAGAATTTGGCTTCCTAACCAAATGCCCTCCACAAGGACTTTAAGCCCAGATGGCTTTACTGGTGAATTCTTTTTTGGCCACACCCACAGCAGGCAGAAGTTCTCAGGCCAGGGACTGAACCTGTGTCACAGCAGGGACAACACTAGACCCTTAACCCCCTGAGCCACCAGGGAACTCCCTTCACTGGTAAATTTTATCAATCAGTGGAGAAGAGATAACACTAATCCTTTTCAACTTTATGAGGCCAATGTTACTGTGGTACCAAAATCAGAGGAAGATAAGACTCATAAAGTCATTACAACGACGGAAATCTAGAGACAGGTATCCCTCAGAAACACAAATACTAAAATCCTTTAGATATATTAGAAACATTAGTAAATCCATTAGAAATATTAGTGACTTATTAGTAAACATCTTACTCGAGTGGAGTTTATCCTAGGAATGAAAGCAGCCTTCTGTTGGGTGAGGCAGTGTCACTTGATGACATGGGGACCTGGGGACAAAGAGGGCAGCAGAGTGCCACCTCCTCCTTCCTCTCTGTGCCCGCTCCCTGCACAGCCCAGGCAGCAGCAGGCAGAGCAGAGGGAGGAAAGCTTGCTGCTGAGGCAGTAGCTCAGCCACTGAGCCCAGGCCTTTCATCAAGTGGAGGGCGGCTCCTGACACTTCTAGTTTCCTGAGAGTTTATCATGAATAGGAGTTGAATCTTGTCACATGCACTTTCTACATCTGTGGAGACTATCGACTGTATGATTTTTTTTCCTCCTTTATTTCTTAGTGAGGTGAATTACTATGATTAGTTGTAGAATGTAGAAAGCAGAGGGCAGCTTTCCCCCTTCTGCCCACCCCTGCCCTGCCAAAAACATGCACTGGCCTAGCCACTGATCGGCTGGCATTTCCACCTCAGGGGTCTGGCTCCCCTCCCTTCGGGAACTCCCAAACTCACAGTCACAGTGCCTACCTCCCATCACCCCCTTTGCTCCCTCAGACCCCTGTTGTCACTGTCCCCATGATGCAGCAGAGTGAGGCTTTACTGCTGCTGATCACTTCTCCTGGTGAAGTCTCTGTCTAGCACACATGCTTTCTGCCAGGAGGCCCGGTGGCCCACACCAAAGTGGCTGTGTGAGCCCTGGCAGGCCAAGGTTGGGACGGGAAGGGGCCTTCGGCATTCTATCACAGGTCCTGTATAGCACCGCACATGGAAAATGAACAGACAGCAATGAAGACCGGGAAGGAAGAAGCAAAACTGTCTCTACGCACAGACACATGATTCAACACACAGACTGTCCTAAGGAATTTACAGAAAAGCTACCAGAACTCATGTGGACTTTAGCAAGGTCACAGGACACGAGGTCAACTGTGTTTATAAATACCAGCAACAAAGACTTTTAAAAAAAGAAAAATGTTGGAGTTCCCTGGTTGCCTGGTTGTTAAGGATCTGGTGTTGTCACTGCTGCGGTGTGGGTTCGATTCCTGGCTGGGAAACTTCCACATGCCACAGGCATGGCCAAACAAAGAAGGAAGGAAGGAAAGGAAGGGAAGGAAGGAAGGAAAATGTTATGTTACTGAAAATAACATTAAAACATAAATCTGGAGTTCCCGTCGTGGCGCAGTGGTTAACGAATCCGACTAGGAACCATGAGGTTGCGGGTGCGGTCCCTGCCCTTGCTCAGTGGGTTAATGATCCAGCGTTGCCGTGAGCTGTGGTGTAGGTTGCAGACGCGGCTCGGATCCTGCGTTGCTGTGGCTCTGGCGTAGGCCGGTGGCTACAGCTCTGATTTGACCCCTAGCCTGGGAACCTCCATATGCCGCAGGAGCGGGCCAAGAAATAGCAACAACAACAACAACAACAACAAAAAAAGACAAAAAAAAAACCAAAACCATAAATCCTTCTTACTGTACAGCACAGAAAACTATATCCAATCTCTTGTGACAGAACATGATGGAAGATAACATGAGAAACAGAATGTATATATATATATATATATATATATATATATATATGTACGACTGGGTCACTTTGTTGTACAGCAGAAATTGACATAACATTGTAAATCAACTATATTTTATTTATTTACTTTGTCTTTTTGCCTTTTCTTGAGCCCCTCCCACAGCATATGGAGGTTCCCAGTCTGGGGGTCTAATCGGAGCTATAGCCGCCGGCCTATGCCAGAGCCACAGCAATGCAGGATCCGAGCCATGTCTGCGACCCACGCCACAGCTCATGGCAACGCCGGATCGTTAACCCACTGAGTAAGGCCAGGGATCGAACCCACAACCTCATGGTTCCTAGTTGGATTGTTAACCACTGTGCTACGACGGGAACTCCATAAATCAACTATACTTCAACAGAAAAAATTTCAAAATAAAGCAAATATAAATTTAAAAGCTGTAAATTCTTAGGGAAATTTTAATAAAAGATTTGCAAGGCTTCTACATTGAAAACTATAAAACATTGCTGATAAAAATTAAAGGCAACATAAATAAATATATAAACAAACAATGCTCATGGAATACAAGGCTAAATATGGTTAAACCTCCTCCTCAAGTTGAACTGCAAAATAATTCCTATAAAAAGCCCAGTGGGGGAGTTCTCATTATGGCTCAGCAGTTAACAAATCTAACTAGTTCCATCCCTGACCTCGCTCAGTAGGTTAAGGATCTGGCATTGCCATGAGCTGTGGTGTAGGTCACAGACGCAGCTCAGATCTGGCGTTGCTGCGGCTGTGGTGTAGGCAAGTGGCTGCAGCTCCGATTGGACCTCTGGCCTGGGAACCTCCATATGCTGCGGGTACGGCCTTCAAAAGACAAAGAAAAGAAAAAAAAAAAGAGCCCAGTGGGCTTTTTTTGAGAAACAGGCTGATTCTCAAATTGACAGAGGTAGAGAATCTAGAATTGACAAAATAGGAGTTCCCACTGTGGCTCAGCAGGTTAAGAAGCCAACCAGTATCCATAAAAATGCAGGTGTGATACCTGGCCTCGCTCAGCGGATTAAGGATACGGCATTGCCATAAGCTGTGGTGTAGGCTGAAGACATGGCTCATATCCGGTGTTGCCGTGGCTGTAGCGTGGGCTGGCAGCTGCAGACCCCTAGCCCAAGAACTTCATATGCCTCGTGTGTGGCCATAAAAAGGAAAAAAAAAAAAAGAATTGACAAAATAGTCTTTAAAAATAACATCAATGTTGCAAGACTCAGGCTACCTTAATTTGAAAGTGTGAGTATTGGCAGAGAGATAAATGAATAGATCAATGGTACAGGACATGGAAATCCAAAGAAAGACTACACTTTAACAACTGATTTTTCACAAATACACCAAGGCAATTTGATAGGGAAAGGAATGTCTTTTCAACAAATGAAGCTGGAACAACTGACTACTGAACGGGGGGTAGGATTCTAACTGCCCATAAACATAAACCCACATCAGACACAAAGATTAATTCACAAGCGATCTTAAATCAGGACGCAAAAGCTAAAACCACAAAGTTTCTTGAAGAAAACATGAGAAAAACTGAATGAGTCCTACAGGCAAAGTTTTCCTGGACCTGACCTGATTAGCCATCAAAGAATGAACTGGTCAGACACATGTACTCCAATGTTCATTGCACTCTATACAATACCAAGACATGGAAACAACCTGAATGTCCATCGACAGAAGAGTGGATAAGGAAGATGTGGTACATATACATAATGGAATATTACTCAGCCATTAAAAGAAAAGAAATAACGGCATTTGCAGCAACATGGATGGACCTAGACATTATCATGCTATGTGAAGTCAGTCAGACAATGAGACACTAACATCAAATGATATCACTTACATGCGGAATCTAAAAAAGGACACAGTGGGAGTTCCTGTCGTGGCTCAGTGGTTAACAAATCCAACTAGGAACCATGAGGTTGCAGGTTCAATCCCTGCCCTTGCTCAGTGGGTTAAGGATCCGGTCCTGCCGTGAGCTGTGGTGTAGGCTGCAGACACGGCTGGGATCCGACATTGCTGTGGCTGTGGCGTAGGCCAGCGACTACAGCTCTGATTAGACCCCTAGCCTGGGAACCTCCATATGCCGAGGGAGTGGCCCAAGAAATGGCAAAAAGACAAAAAAAAATAAAAAATAAAAAATAAAACAGGACACAGTGAACTTCTTTGCAGAACAGATACTGACTCACAGACTTTGAAAAACTTATGGTTTCCAAATGAGACAGATCGGGGGTGGGGGGATGCACTGAGGGTTTGGGATGGAAATGCTATAAAATTTGGTTATGATGATTGTTGTACACCTATAAATGTAATAAAATTCATTAAGTAATTAAAGAAAAAAAAAGAATGAACCGGGTAAGTGAAACACCTGCCCTCATCAAGACGCCATTAAAGCTGCCATCAGCTGTGCTAGCACAGCGCACTCACTAGGTGCTCACAGCCAAAATATGTTAAGATTCCTATAACTCGGGAGAAGACAAACAATCCAATCTCAAAACCCAGCGAAAACTCTTCTCCAATGTAAGAAGTCAGAGCTCCCCAGACAAGTGGCCAACTCTCGGGCTGGGACAGGGAGGATTCAAGATGACTGGAGCATCTTGTGGTTCCAGAAAGTGAGAATGTGCTCAGAACAGACAGGCCCAAGTTGAAGGGACTGGGGACAAACGGAAAAGACCTTCAAGGCCAGTATGGGAACAATCTCAGCAGGAGTGGGCTGTGACCCACAAAATGAAGTAAATGCCTACAAGGGAACAGATCTTCCTCACAGAAGAGTTCCAATTAGAAAGTCGGGGGAAAGCAAGGGGCAGGGAAAGCCCCCTTTCGAATGCTTCGGAAACTAGTTTGTAGGTGAGACCCACCTCTGGATGCCAAAATCAGTGGCAAAAGTCCAAGAAGAAACAGGATAGTTGCATAGTCTCCAAGTATTCCCCCCAAGATTTTTTTTTTTTTCTTTTTTGGTCACACCCATGGTGACCTGGGACTTAAAGTTCCCAGGCCAGGGATCAGATCCGAGTCACAATTGCGACCTACGGTATGGCAACACCAGGTCCTTAACCCACTGTGCCAGGCCAGGAATCGAATCTGTGTCCTGGGCCTTCCAAGACACTGCTAATCCCATTGAGCCACAGTAGAAACTCTGACAAATGTTTCTTCTGCATCCATTCTATACCATTTGAAAGCAGACCACAGACATTACATTTTCATTCATAAATATTTCAGTATTTCCGGTAAAAGTTTTTTGGTTTCTTTTGTTTGTTTGTCTTTTGTCTTTTTAAGGCTGCACCCATGGCACAAGGAGGTTCCCAGGCTAGGGGACTAATCGGAACTACAGCTGCCAGCCTACGCAAGAGCCACAGGAATATCAGATCCAAGCCGAGTCTGTGGCCTACACCACAGCTCACAGCAACGCCAGTTCCTTTACCCACTGAGCGAGGCCAGGGATCAAACCCGAGACCTCATGGTTTCTAGTCAGATTTGATTCCGCTGTGCCACGACAGGAACACCTTTCCCAGTAAAAGTTATGGCCTTTTTTCCGCCCCCAAACATAACTATAATGCCACTGTCATACCTAGGGAAAATAACACAAGGAACAGTAGTGAATTTCCTCAAACTCACACTGGGCATCTGTGAAGAACCTACAGCTAACATCATCTCAATGGTAAAAGACTAAATTTTCCCCCTGAGATGGAAAAAAAAGGCAAGAATTCCAGCTTTCACCATTTCCCTGTAAAATTATCTTGAAGGTCCCACCTAATTCAGTAAGGTTAAAAAAAAGAAAGAAGTAAAATCATGAAGCCTAGAAAGGAAGAAGTAACACTCTCCCCACTTGCAAGTGACATAATTATTTCCCCAGAAAATCCCAGGAAACCTAAGACCGATGAACTGAGTACAAGGTCATGGTTAATAAACAAAAATCAATTGTTTTTACTCCTGAGGAGCAGGCAAACAGAATATACAATTTAACACACAATCCAACAGCACAAATGAGATAGGAATAAATCTTAACAAAAGGTTATCCAAGACCTCCACACTACAACACCAGAGCAATGCCAAGAGAAATGCTGAAAGGCCTAGGTAGGTAGAAAGATAAACCATGTTCATGGATTGGAAGACTCAACAGTGACAGCAAAGCTTTCCAAAATGACCTACAGATTCAATGCAATTCCTAAGGAAAAAAAAAAGCTGATTCTAAAATTTACATGGAAATGCAAAGGATGTGGAATAACCAAAGTGATATTTAAAAAGAAGAACAAAGATGTAGGGATTACTCTGATCCTCTGATTCCAAAGCTTACCACAAAGCTACGCTAACCAAGCTTCTGTATCTCCCGAAGGACTGAGCCATGGACCAGCGGCACAAAACAGAGTCTAGAAATAAACCAACTCAGGAGTTCCCATTGTGTCTCAGTGGGTTAAGAACCCGACTAGTATCCATGAGGATGTGGGTTCGATCCCTGGCCTCACTCAGTGGATTAAAGATCCCACAATGATGGAAACTGGTGCAGATCACTGATGCAGCTTGGATCTGATGTGGACTGTGGCTGTGGTGTAGACTACAGCTCCAATTGGACCCCTAGCCTGAGAACTTCCATATGCTGCAGGCACGGCCCTGAAAAAAAAAAGAAATAAACCAACTCATACACTGTCAATTGATTTTTCACAAAAGTGACAAGGAAATTCCACAAAGAAAGGACAGTTTTATCAAGCGGTGCTAGAACATCCATATGCAAAACAATAAATTTTACCCCTGGAATTTCCATTGTGGCTCAGTGGTAACTAGTATCCATGAGGACTCGGGTTCAATCCCTGGCCCCAATCAGTGGGTTAAGGATCTGGTGTTGCTGTGGCTCTGATTGGACCCCAAGCCCAGGAGCTTCCATGTGCTGTGGGTGCAGCCCTGAAAAAAATAAAACTTCAGGAGTTCCCATCGTGGTGCAGTGGTTAACGAATCCGACTAGGAACCATGAGGTTGCGGGTTCGATCCCTGCCCTTGCTCAGTGGGTTAACGATCCGGTGTTGCCATGAGCTGTGGTGTAGGTCGCAGACATGGCTCGGATCCTGCATTGCTGTGGCTCTGGCGTAGGCTGGTGGCTACAGCTCCGATTCGACCCCTAGCCTGGGAACCTCCATATGCCACAGGAGCGGCCCAAGAAAAGGCAAAAAGACAAAAAAAAATAAAATTAAAAAAAAAATAAAACTTCAACCCATACTTTGCAACCGCATGTTAAAAATTTATTCAAAATGGATGAAAAGATGTAAATGTAAAACCTAAACCATAAAACTTCCAGAAAACATAGGAGAAAATTTTCGTGACCCTGGGTTAGGCAAACATTACTAACCATGCAATAAAAACCCTATAAAGTATAAAATAGAAAAGAGTTGATAAATTGAACTGTTTTCAAAATTTAATTTTTAAAAAAATTATTATCATCATTATTTGTCTTTTTAGGACCGCACCAGTGGCTTATAGACGTTCCCAGGCTAGGGATCGAATAGGAGCTGTAGCTGCTGGCCTACACCTCAGCCACAGCAACTCGGGATCTAAGCCTCGACTATGACCTACACCATAGCTCACACCAGCACTGGGTCCTTAACCCATTGAGCTAGGCCAGGGATCGAACCCAAGTCCTCATGGATACTAGCTGGGTTTGTTACCATTAAGCCATGACGGGAACTCCTATCAAAATTTAAGACAGCTGCTCTTTAAAAGACACTGTTAGGTACATTAAGAGACAAGCCAAAGACTGGAAGAAAATATCAGCAAAACACATACCTGATAAAGAATAAACCAGAAAAATAAAGAATGCTCAAAATTTAATAATTAAGAAACAGGCAGTTTTGGAGTTCCCATTGTGGCTCAGTGGTTAATAAATCTGACTAGGAACCATGAGGTTGTGGGTTCGATCCCTGGCCTCTCTCAGTGGGTTAAAGATCTGGTGTTGCCATGAGCTGTGGTGTAGGCTGCAGACGTGGCTTGGATCCCACGTTGCTGTGGCTGTGGTGTAGGCCAGCAGCTATAGCTCCGATTAGACCCCTAGCCTGGGAATTTCCATATGCTATGGGTGTGGCCCTAAAAAAGACAAAAAAAAAAAAAAAAGAAAAGAAAGAAACAACCAGTTTTTTAAAACAGGCAAAAGATGATTAATGTCATCAGTTACTAGGAAAATTCTCATTAATACCGCAATAGCTCCACACGACTCAAAACTAGTCCAGCAAAACCCCATTCACATCAGCAGTCTGCAACGAGAGCCAGGGAAGCTTTCCTGCACCAAGGTAGGACGGGCCCCTCCTTCAGAAAACACCTTGGCCACCTCTCTTCATACCAATCCCACTCCTGGGTATTTACCCAGAAGAAAGGAAGAAGTGGCTACACAAATACCTCCACAGGAATGTTTACAACATTTTCTAATTTTTTAATTTTTGTTTATTTATTCGTTCATTTATTTATTTATTTTTAGGGCTGCACCTGCAGCATATTGAAGTTCCCATGCTAGAGGTAAAACTGGAGCTGCAGTTTCCAGCCTATGCCACAGCCACAGCAATGCTGGATTCAACCTGCATCAGCAACCTACATCACAGGTCACAGCAACACCGATCCTTAACCCACTGAGCAAGGCCAGGGACCGAACCCGCATCCTCATGGATACTAGTTAGGTTTGTTACCACTGAGCTACAATGGGAACTCTTACAACAGCTTTTTAAGTACTTGCCAAAAATCAAAAACCACCCAAACATATCAGTCATCTGGTGACCTGAGAAATGAAATGTAGTCCTTCCTGCAATGGTGGGCTCCCCAGGAATGAAAAGGAAAAACTACTGATACAAACAGGAAGAATCTCAAAATCACCTGCTGACAGGCAAAAAAAAAGGAGTACACAGTACCATTCCATGTGTGTAAAATTCTAGAAAAATGCAAAGTGATCCACAGTGGCAGAAAGCTGGCCAGGCTACCCAAGGACAGGAATGGAGAGAGAGGTGGCCGACAGAAGGCGCGGGGAGACACAGTCACAGCCACAGGGCCAGACTGCAAGCTCTACACACACACACACACACACACACACACACACACACACACACAGAGCTTCCTGCACACACACACACACACACAGAGCTTCCTGCACTTAAATCCCACCTCAGGAGCTCCCGCTGTGGCTCTGTGGTTAGCAAACCTGACCAGCACCCATGAGGATGCGAGTTCATTCCCTGGCCTCACTCAGTGGGTTGAGGATCCAGCACTGCCGTGAGCTGTGGTGTAGGTTGCAGGCACGCCTCAGATCCTGCTTTGCTGTGGCTATGGTGTAGGCTGGCAGCTACATCTCTAATTGGACCCCTAGCCTGGGAACCTCCATATGCTGCAGGTGTGGCCCTAAAAGACAAAAAAAAAAAAAAAAATCCCACCTCAGCTGTGTCTTAACAAATGTGAACATGGAGAAGAGGAAAGTGGATGGAGACGAAGAAACAAAAGCAGCTGAGAGCTGCCAAGCATTAGACTGGGCTCATCACACTCACTGTCCACCTCTGTGGCATGTCAGAAATTCTTCAGGATTGGAGTTTCCACTGTGGCGCAATAGGATCAGCAGCACCAGGACACAGGTTTGATCCATGGCCCAACAAAGTGGGTTAAAGATCCAGCATTGCCACAGCTGTGGTGTAGGTCACAACTGTGGCTCAGATGTGAGCCCTGGCCCGGGAACTCCACATGCCAGAGGAGGGCAAAAAAAATCCTCCAGGATCAAAGGTAAAGTAAGAGAAGAACAAGATAAGGTAACTACCATCTTTGTCAATGAACAAAAGCTGTCTGCAGGGACAAAAGGGAAGAAGGTGAAGTCACCATGAGACCCAGAGGATGCAGAGCAGGCCTGGGACTGGCAGGCACTGGCAGCCTGGGAGAGAACCAGGCCTGGCTGGACAGCTGCCAACCCAGTCCCGATGTCCCGAATGGCAGGGACAACCCCTCCCTGCAGAAGGGAAGCAAGTGGGGAGACTGGCCCACCCTGGAGCCTGCTCTGCTCCAGAGAGCAGGTGAGAACCAGGCTGGCCAACTAAGCCCGTCACCTAACCACACAGCTCTACTTCCTAACCCGCAGCCTTCTTTAAGTGACCCAAACTAAGCCAATCCTAACACTATTCCACCGACCTATGGATTACACCATAAAGGGAAAATGTGATCTCAAATTCTCAACAACAATCATCCTGTGAGATTCATAAAAACCATTTCACTTAGTCTTCCACACAATCCTGCATAGAGGCCCTGCTTGGCCCTGAGAACAAAGCAAACAAGCTCAGGGAGGCTGAAGCTGCCCAGCTACCTGGTGGCAGGACAAGGCCTCGCATCACAGCTCAGGGTACTGCCAGCCTGGTTACTGCAGGTTCATGTGGACTTAATGGTGTGTGGCCCAGGTGGTGGCTACATGGTTAAGGATTTTAAGGAACAAGGCAGCAAGACTCCAGAGTTACAATCACACACACAGGAGTGGTCACAGAATTTCATGCATGTGCCACTGTGGGCAATGTGGAGGCCACCGCAGACCTCGGATTCAGCACAGGGAGAAAGCCCACTAGAAATGCGGCAGGAGGCCTTCTTCCCAGCTCCTGCCTGGGTTAGCCTCCTGGGTACCCACACTCCTCTCTGCATGCCTCGCCCTCGGGGTGGGCTGGCAGAAGGAAGAGCAGCCCAAATCCCTTGGGGAGGAGAGTAGAACAAGGTGATGAGGGAAGAGGGGAGGGTCCCTTGGGAACCTGGCTGCTCAGGATTTCCATTCCTTTCCACAGGAAGCCAGCTCTTGAAGCACCAAGGCCTGAGTCCAGGACTATATCCTGATGACCCGATCCCTCTGACCACAGTCACCTGCCTCCCAAGTCATCTTGAGGATGCTGATGTGTGTCAGGACAGAGGGCTAAGCGGGTTGAAAGCAAGAGCCATAAGCCTGAGATGGTGTTAGAGAGTGCGGGTTGGGGGGTTCTGCTGGAAACTCAGGGCCAGCAGCCCCTAGGGCCCGCCCTCCCCAGGCCCCGCCCTCCAGGGCCCCACCCCAGAAGGTGCCACACTCACCGGATAGTCTCGATGATTTCGTGAGCAGCATCGTGGTGTTTATCCTGAAAGACAATGGGACAGGGTTGAGAGCCGTCCCTCCACCCTCCGGTGATGGTGGTGACCAGAGGAGGTGGGCGCTACAGCCCCTACCCACAGCACTGGGGTGCTGTCCTGGGACCCCTGCTACATGGGATACTCTAGACTTGGGAGCGCCTATTCCTGTGGCACACTGCCACCCAGCAGGCAGTGCGGAAAGGGCCAGGATGCAGTCTAAGCCGAGTCTCCTTCCCCATCCTGTGCCCTATTGCCTCCCGAGTGCCTGCTAGGACTTCTGGGCACTTCTGCAGCTCCGAGGCTCCAGGAGTGGCTCTGAGGCCTCAGTTTCGCATCTGTAAAGTGGAGAAACACCAACTGCAACCACTAGGAGTGTGCCTCTGGCAGTCCTGCCACCCAGCTACAAGGCTGCCCTTGCCAGGCCTCACTGGGCTCCATGGTGAGGGGGCTGGCCTGGCCTCTTTCCCCAAGGAGGATGCCTAGAGGTCATTCTGGCCTTTCACTGGGGTCTCCTCAGCCACTTCACCCAAGACCTTGCAGAAACTAGGTTAGGATGCTTGGCTTGGAGGTGCCTAACTCTAGACTGCACCTTCCCTCCACTTGGTAAAGTGAAGGTTCCTCCTACAGTGAGAGGAGGGGGCCGTGAAGATGAGCAGTGGCTGGAAGTGAGCTGATAAGCCCAGAGCTACCAGCTCTGCACCAGGACAGTGACCTACACCTCTCAGCCCAGGCCATCTCCACGCTTCACAACAGAGGAACAGCAACTCAGGCAGAGACCCCCTGGGGCCATTGCACAGGTGCCAGGAAGGGCCTAGGACAGTGCCCCACATAGTCCAGCGTTTCCTAAGGTCAAAACAATCATGAAACACCTTTTGCATCCTAAGCCTCAACAGGTCTAGTGAGATATAATTCACACAGAACGGACGCCCTTGTTTCAGGTATACAATTCAGTTTTGTTTTTTTGCTTTTGTTTTTTTTTGCCACACCCATGGCATGTGGAAGTTCCCTGGCCAGGAATCAAACCCGCACCATAGCAGTGATCCCGGCTGTGCCAGTGACAATGCCAGATCCTTAACCTGCTGTGCCACAAAAGAAGTCTACAATTCGGTGGGTTTTTTTTTTTTTTTTTTAATACATTCAGGGTTGTATAATTATACCTCTATCTAATTCTGGAACATTCCATCACCCCAAAAGAAGCCCCATCTCCTTTAGCAGACATGCTCCAATCCTCTCCCCAGACTCTGACAACACTAACCCACTCTCTGTCTCTGCGGAATTGTCTGTTCTGGATGTTTCACATAAGTAGAATTACAATATGTGACCTTTTGCCCAAAATCTTTTTATTTTTTTAATTTTATGGCTATATCCTTAGCATATGGAAGTTCCTGGGCCAGGAATTGAATCTGAGCCACACCTGCGACCTACATTGCAGCTGCAGCAACACCAATCCTTTAAACCACTGTGACAGGCCAGGGATTAAACATGAACCTCTATAGCGATCCAAGACACTGCAGTCAGATTCTTTTTTTCTTTAGGGCCACACCTGCGGCACATGGAAATTGCCAGGCTAGGGGTCCAATTTGAGCTGCAGTTGCTGGACTATGCCACAGTTACAGCAATGCCAGATCCAAGCTGCATCTGAAACCTACACCACAGCACATGGCAATGCCGGATCCTTAACCCAGAGTGGGGCCAGGGATCAAACCCATATCCTCATATATACTCGTTGGGTTCTTAACCCACTGAGCCACAACCGAACTCCTGCAGTCAGATTTTTAGCCCATTGTGCCACAGCAGTAACTCCCCAAAAATCTTATTTTTTTTTTTTTAGGACAAAGAAAAAAACTAATCTTCTATTGTTCTTAATAATATCCTCCAACTTACTAAGGATCGAGCAGTAAATATTAATTGAACTCTTATTACTCAGACAAGTCCAGTGTGGGAGATGGAGCCATATAGACCAGAGGTTCCCAAGGTAGGCCACCCAACCCACAGCATCAGCACCACTGCTGACCCAGAAATCACTGAGGGACACAATCAGCCCTGACACCTTGTGGCAGATGTCAGAAGACACTGGGCCCAGCTGGGTTTGGAAAACAGTCTGGGAGCTCCTCAAAGGTTGAAAAGAGAGTTACCATATGACTGAGCAACTCCTCTCCCAGATGTCTGCCCAAGAGAATTAAGAATATACATCCATACAAAACCCCGAAGACTAATGTGTTGGCTTTGGATCTTAACAGCCAAAAGGTGGAAACCACCCATACTCATCAACATATGAAAGAATAAACAAATGTGGTCCCTCCTCAAATGGGAGGATCATTCAGTCTGAAAAGGAGAGAAGAATTGACAAGCCTACCACATGGATGGACTTTTGAGACCATGATGCTGAGAGAAGCAGACACAGAAGGACACACAGTGTGTGACTCCATGGATGGGAAACGTCCAGAACAGGCACATCCACAGAGACAGAATGGACTCCTGGGTGTCAGGGGCTGCGGAGAGGATGGGGTGACTGCTGATAGGGAAGAGGTTTCCTCTTGGGATGATGGAATGTTCTAAATTTGGTAGCAGTGATGATTGACCCAGTGAATACACCACAAGTCAGTGAACTGCACACTCAGGTGAATGAGTTGTACGGTATGGTTACTGAACCTCAAAAAAGCTATTAACGGAGTTCCCGTCGTGGCGCAGTGGTTAACGAATCCGACTAGGAACCATGAGGTTGCGGGTTCGATCCCTGCCCTTGCTCAGTGGGTTAACGATCCGGCGTTGCCGTGAGCTGTGGTGTAGGTTGCAGACGCGGCTCGGATCCCGCGTTGCTGTGGCTCTGGCGTAGGCCGGTGGCTACAGCTCCGATTCGACCCCTAGCCTGGGAACCTCCATATGCCGCGGGAGCGGCCCAAGAAATAGCAACAACAACAACAAGAACAACAAGAACAACAAGACAAAAGACAAAAGACAAAAAAAAAAAAAAAAAAAAAAAAAAAAAAGCTATTCACAACACCAATAAAGTCTATCGGATTAAATGTCAACTATCATTAAAAGCACACCCCCCCCAGTAAAAAAATACTGAGTATATAAGACACTCCCATGGCTAATCTACTGTGTCGCTGGTCAGAAACATTCAGTGACTCTAGTAATAAAATTCACTTAGCAATAAAAAAAAAGTTAGTTGTAATGAATGCTGACTAGATGTGGTGTTTGAGGAAGCAGAAGTCTATATTTCTGTAATTAGACTGTGATATCATGAACTCAGATATAAAATAAAAAAGTTTTGGGGTTATTGAAAAAAAAGGAACAACAACAACAACAAAAAAAAGGCAAGGCAGAAAAAGAAACATTTAGTGAGTCTAGATGCACAGTCCTAGAAGAAATTTGGTATGGTTCCCATACCACTGACCCAACAAAGCAGAGAAGATGCCATGTTGCAAGGTCTATTGAGGAGACAAACTCACACAGCAAAGCATAACTACGTGATGAAGTGGTTACAGGGTGACGAGGATAGTCAGTCTAGAACTGTCCACCGACTCGCTCTCAAATCACACTTTTTTTTTTTTTTTTAAAGGGCTGCACCTGCAGCATATGGAAGTTCCCAGGCTAGGGGTCAAATGAGAGCTGCAGCTGCTGGCCTACACCACAGCAATTCAGGATCAAAGGCTCAATTGCGACCTACACCACAGCTCACGGCAACGCCGGATCCTTAACCCACTGAGCGAGGCCAGGGATTGATCCTGAGTCCTCATGGATACTAGCTGGGTTTGTTTCCACCTCTGAACCACGACAGGAACTCTGAATCACACTCATTCCGAGGGAAGCCGGCTGCCATGGAGTGAGGAGGCTCATGCAGTGCCATGGGAGGTGTGCAGGGAGAGCGGCCGCGTGAGGGGCCGTCCTGGAAGAGGCAACGCCAGCCCTGCCCGGCCTTCAGATGAGGCTAGTGCCTCTACTGCAACCTCATGATCAAGTCCGAGCCAGAACCACCGCTCATCTGTTCTTAACTGGGAGAGACAATAAATGTGTGTTGCTTTAAGTTGCTAAATCTGGGGTTAGTTTGTTATGCAGCAATAGAAAAAACAATACATGCTCTGTGTTAAGGCTAATAAACTACTCCAAGAGCAGAGCCCACAAGAACAAGCTTTTTTTGTTTTTTGCTTGTTTTTTAGGGCCGCACCTGTGGCATATGAAGTTCCCAGGCTAGGGGTTGAAACAGACCTATAGCTGCAGCCCCAAGCCACAGTCACAGCAACTTGGGATCTGAGCCATGTCTGCGACCTACACCATAGCTCATGGCAATGTCGGATCCTTAACCCACTGAGTGAGACCAGGGATTGAACCCACATCCTCAGGATACCAGTCCAGGTTGTTACCACTGAGCCACATGGGAACTCCCCATAAGAACAAGTTTTAGAGTAGCAGGAAGACGTGACAGTAACCAGAAAAGTTGGATTCAAGAAGTCTGATTCCAGTCAGCACCATGAAGTCACAAATGGCACAGGCTCCGTAAAAAGGCCCATGTGCATACACTGGGTGCAGGCACAAGCCCAGTCAGCTGGAGCAGTCGCTGCCTGGCAGGCCTGTGCCCGCTCCAGGCCACAGTCCTCATTCGGTCCCTATGGGAAGCCACATTCCTCTTGCTCGGGCTGAAGGGGTCCCATAGCCGGCAGGTCGAAGCCTTGCTGAGTTACTGCATCTTAGACTAAATCATGCAGACCGGGGAAGAGTGAAGCCTGGAATTTGGTCTCAGCTATGAGATGAACCCCAGTCTTCCCGGCTTTAGAACCAGAAAGTGAGAAGAAAGTTTACAATGCTTCCATCAACTGTCCTGAGATGTATAATTTAAGATGCTCCATCACCATCAATGATTCAGAAGCTCTCACAACTTCTTGGCTGGGCCTCTTCTTACTGTTTCACAGACCTTTGGAACAGAGATGCCAGAAGCAGACCCAGGAAGATCTGATGGAGAACAGCACAAGGAAGCCTGAATTTATGAGCACCCCAGGGCTTCTCCCTGGGGGAGCCCTGGAACCCAGGTTTAAGGCCCAGCCCTCGTCTCCTTACAGAGGATACTCCACGCCTCCCCCTTCACGGCCCACATTCCCAGCCAGTACTGGCTGCTCGCTGAGTCAATGAATAACCATGCTCTTCTACTGACCACATCATAGCATCCACAAAAAGCAGCTCAGGGGTTCTTTCACACAGAACTCTGTTTAGCAGAAAGCTGCTAACCAGGAGAGCTGGGGTGATGGGAAAACGACTGTAATAAACACAACCAATCCTACCAAAAAATAATCCTGTACAGAGACTGTTATCAGGCCTGAGAGATGACACTAAATCCATCCCCTCCCCAGTTCAAGTCCGCCCAGCACAGACTTCCATGCAGAGGGGAGGGATGGGGGTGGGGGTCCAGGTGTCCCTCTAAGCATCTGCCCAGCTTCGTCCCTCACCATGAGGACAGACTTGGGAATAGGACTCCACCCAGATGCCTGCAGATCGGGACGCAGTCTGGCTCTGTCCTGGCTCATGCCTATGGGCCCTAGTCTCACGTGAGGAGTCTGGACCGGATGGCCTCCTAGTACCCTCTGCCAGGTACCAATCCCCACCAGTTCATGCTAAGAGTTGCAGGCTGTCTAGAGATCTCTGTCCCCAGAGGGCACAATGAGAAGCAGAGGACAGAGACCAGGAAGGAGGAGGTGGGCTGGGTAGGCAGGCACTCTCAGACCCACCCACTCCATCCTCCTTTTCCCACAGTCACTGAGGAAAACCACAGAACCCAGGGTTCCTCTGAGGCAGGGTCTTCACAGTGGGACAAGCATCAGAACCCCTGGAGGCCCATGAGAGTCCTGGGCCGCCAAAACACAAAGGTTCAGAGTTGGCAGGTCTGGGCCCCAGGAACCTGCATTCCTAAGTCCTAGCTGCTGTGGAGGCTGCTGGCCCAGGGTCCTGCTCTGAGAACCACGGCCTGAAGAAAGCAGGGACCACACTCTTATCACTGCCTGCTGGAGGGGGTGGTGGAGGGGAGGGGGGAAGCACCCAGGAGGTGCAAGGGGGGCAAAGGGACCCTTGTCTGCCATCCCCACTCCCAAGCAGCTGCAGAGGGTACTCCCTGCAGTGGGGGTGCTGGCCTCTTCCCTGGAGGCCCTGGGGTGGGGTCCCCAGCGCTCCTCACATGGTCCTGAAGGCCACAGCAAGTAGGACAAAGGGCTCCTGGGGCCGAGTGCAGACCCAGGGCAGCCTCCATGGCCCCTCCAGCAGCACTGCGCTGGGCCCACAGCAAACTGACACAGGAACCAGGTTTTGCAAGATGGAGAAGCACATGGGAAAAGGCAAAGGCAGGGGGAGAGGCAACGTGGCAGGAGGTCTGTCTGTCTGCCTGCCTCATTGGCAAGGCTTAGAGAGCAGAGGTTTGGCTGGAGGAGTGTAAAGGGATATGGTGCAGAGAGCTCCCGGTCTGCGGCTGAGAAGCCTAGTGGGTGATCGATCAGCGGAGGGTCCCGCGGCCTGGGCCCCACTGGGGAGCACCCACTCACTAGGGAGAATGAGCAGGAGCTGAAGATGGAGGGGAGAGGTTTTCATAGAAAAATAGAAACATGGGCGGGGCATGGGGTGGGGGCCCAGAGTGTCAGAAAGCAGCACATGAGCCACATCCACGGTCAGCCCAAGATGTCTGCAGGCCCCTGCAAGCCCCAGGAAGGTGGTAGAAGCCAGCCCCATAGGCTGCACCTGAGGACAGGCCAGACCACGGCCCAAGTCTGTGGGATGGGAACCGGCCTTGTAGGGTGATGCAAAGAAGAGAACACTAAATCAGCGCCTACACTGGGGCGCTACCAGTGGGGAGCAGGAGGCCAAGAGAGCCAGGTCTCAGGCAAAAACTTGGAGAAAAAGGAAACTGATCAAAGATGCAACACAGAAGCACCCCATGCTGCTGGAGGGCCAGATGGTAAGACAAGGAGGCAGAATGTTTGTCCCCAAAATCCAAGGAAGCCCTAACCCCAGGGGGAGGGAACTTTGAGAGGGATTAAGGTTAGATGAGATCATGAGGGTAGGCCCCCTGCTGGGATTAGTGTCCTGGTAAAGAGAGAAAGTGACGCAGCAGGAAGGCGGCCTCACCAGGAACTTACCATGCCACCAGGACCCTGACCTCAGACTCCAGCTTGTAGGATGGTGGGAAAGCAAAGTCTGCAGTTTAAGCCACACACGCTGCAGTCCAAGCAGAATAAGACAAAGACCCCCAGGATGCAGGCAGGAGCCTGGGTTCATACAGTGACTAAGAGGGGAGGCAGGTGACATGATCCTGCTGAGAGGAGGGAGGAAGGCACAGGTGGAAAAACAAAGTCCAACCAAAGGTGGCAGCTAGGAATGTGGAGTTTTACCCAGTGCCAGCAAGCCATGGCTCAACAGTTACAAAATGCACTTTCCCAGGCTGGCCCAGGAACCCAGGGCGGGACCCGCAGGCTCTGAACTCAGGTGCCAGAACACCCCCAAGCGGACCCCAGGGTGGCCACTGGTCCTGGTGTGCTGGAAGGGCTGGGCAGAAGGACCTCCCGTGCATGTCTGTTTTATTTATTTTTTATTTTTATTTTTATTTTTTTTTGAGTCACTTTTTTATTTTTTAATTATGATTTACAGTATGTTTGTTTCAAATCCTGGTTCCAGAAACTTCGAGCCAGCACTCATTTCTCCTCTACAATGCTTTGAAAGGATCCAGGCTCCTTGAAGAAACGCTGACCCCAGGGCTGGGCCAGAGATCCCAGACGGGCCTGGAACACCCCAGGTACTGAAAGGAAGGAGGGGCCCCACAGACGGACACAGGCATGCCCGGGACCCAGGAACACCCTTAAGGCACTCTCCGAGGCTGACAGTCACATCAGGCTGAACTGCAACCTGTGGGTCCCTACTGACCCTGTAAACATGTAAGTAAATGGAGAGAAGGGGCAGGTCTTTCCCAGAAGTGCTCTAGCAAATACAAGCGGAGTGAGGCGGAGGATGAAGAAAGTGCTGTGAGGTGGGGAATCTGCTGAGGGATGTGGAGGTCAGCAGGCCAACATCCAAGGACAGGTCACCTGTGGGCCTCCACCTACCTCTCCCAGGTAAGAGGGATGAGTAGGGATTTCACAGTAGAGGGACATAATCCTCCCAGGGGCCAAGATCAACCCCATCAACAATGAGGCCCACCAGCACTAGGGCCCCAGAGACGACATGCCATGGACACGGCCCCATGTCTGGGGGACTCTGGTCGAGAACGCAAACACATCTCAACCTGGGGCCTGGACAAACCCACACTAGGGCCTCTACAGATGACTGGACAGTTCCCTTCAGAGCATCCAGGTCATGAAAGACGCCTGCTGCCTGAGAGACAGAGGGACTGTGCAGATGAGGGGAGCCCATGGGGGACCCCAGACTGGGTCCCAGAGCAGACAGGGACATGGAGTGGCTGAATCCCTGATACTATTCCAGGGTGACTGCCCAGCTTTGATTAGGGCACCCTTGGAGGCTGACAGAGGGTGTGGAGGGACACCACGCTGTTTTTGCAGAAAGTCTAAAATCCTCTTAAAGTTTTAAATGCTGACTTGCAAGTTCAGACACAGAACAGCTCTGGCAGGGTTGGTATCCCTCATACAGCCCTGCCCTGCCAGCCCCGTGCCCACCCCCAGACCTGGATGGAAAGCTTTCCTGCTGCCTGAGGCACACTCCGAAGACCAACACAGCTGCTCAGGGCTGCTCAATACACAGCGCCTTTCCCCCACGATCACACATGCCTCAGCTCTGAGGAGAGGAAATGTGTAACGTGAACCTCCATTAAGGGATGTAACATCACAGTCTGAATCTACTTAAACATCTCAAAACTCAGTAGAGTAAGTTTGCTTTTTTTTTGGCCGTACTTGTGGCATGTGGAAGTTCCCAGGCCACATATTGAACCCTTGCCACAGCAGCGACAACACTGGATCCTTAAGCTGCTGCACCACCAGGAAACTCCCAGTTTGCTAAATTTTTTTTTGTCTTTTTAGTGCCACACACGCAGCATATGGAGGTTCCTAGGCTAGGGGTCCAGGTGGAGCTGTAGCTGCCAGTGTGCCAGATCTGAGCTGCATCTGCGACCTACATCACAGTTCACAGCAACGCCGGATCCTTAACCCACTGAGCGAGGCCAGGGATCGAACCCTCATCCTCATGGATGCTAGTCAGATTCATAAACCGCTGAGCCACGGCGGGAACTCCCCAGTTTGCTATTTTAATAACAACCTTATATTTCATCCAGAAGTTTCCCTCTCACGGGTTTATAGGATGGAGCAAAGGCGGGTGATGAGGGAGGCACTGAGGGGCCACACAGGAAACCCCTCTCCCCCCTTCTTGTTTTCTGTCTCCTAGGGGTCCTGTTGCTCGGTATTCCCCAGTGCCTGTGCCTTGTCTCCTTGGCTATAGGATGACAGTCATGTTCCTTTTTCCACCTCAGGGTGATGCCTGGAAGCCTCTTTGGCACCGTCTCTGTCTCTCCAAGCTGTTCCTCCTGTTCCCACCAGCCAGGTCTCTCAGGCCTGTGGCATTGAGCAATACCCCGAGTGTTCATTGAGGCCGTGCTGGTGTCTCATGTGGGTCCCTGCATCCAAAGATGGACCCCTGGAGTTCCCTGGTGGCTCAGTGGTTAAGGATCTGGCATTGTCACTGCAGCAGCATGGGTCACTGCTGTGGTGCAGGTTCAATCCTTGGCTCAGGAACTTCCGCATGCCAAGGGCACACACGCACACAAAAAGTGGACCCCAAAACACTCTATCTCGACTATGCCAAAACCAATTATATCATCATGTAGTTTTGTAAGGTACCACCACTGGGAGAAGCTGAGTAAAGAGAACACAGGATGTCTCTGTTATTTCTTATAGCTGAGCAAGAATCTATGATTACCTCAAAATTAAAAGTTTAATTAAGAAATAAAAGAGGAGTTCCCATCATGGCATAGTGGAAACAAATCCGACTAGGAACCATAAGGTTGTGGGTTCGATCCCTGACCTTGCTCAGTGGGTTAAGGATCTGTCGTTGCTGTGGCTGTGGTGTAGGTTGGCAGCTGTAGCTCTGATTAGACCCCTAGCTTGGGAACCTCCATGTGCTGTGGATGCGACCCTAAAAAGAGAAAAAGACAAAAAAAGAAAAGAAAGAAAAAAAAAGAGAGACTGGTGGGGGCAGGCCCCCTGTAGCTCTGTCACCTCCTCCCCTAATACACATCCAAAGTTCTGGCTGCCTCAGGCTCCCCCCACCAGGAACAGTACACAGTTCCTGAGTACTGGCAGTTGGCTCTTGGGGGACCAAAGCTAAGAGCCACACACACCGGACTTTTCTGACTATCCTTTCCTCTTTTAAGGTGGCTACTTCACCCAAAGAAAGCCATCAAAGGGTTAATCTGCCTTGTACCTTAGATGGATTAGGCAGGACTCACAGCAGAGGTAAGATCAGAAAATACTCCGTGAGTCACAGGGAGGGATGGCTCACTCGGCCAGCCGCCCACTTCAGCTACTACTCACAGCCGAGTTAAGGGCATGACTGCTCAGCGGGCATTCATCAGAGACTCGTGGGCTCTCAGGAGGAAGCCGGGGGCGGGGACAGTCACCCTGGGCTGTTCCACACCCACAGCCTGGGTGAGTCACAGAGGGAAGGACCACTGCACACCCTAGCAGGCTCTCGCCCAGACCACCTGCTCCCTCTGAGCTGAGACTCCGTTTTTGCACCAAAAGAAGGGCCGTCCTGCTTTAGAAATGCCACCATGAGCTATAAGTCGATATTAGGGAACCCGCGGCCACAGATGGAACAAGTCCCGCTCTATACCCCCGCCCTCCTATTTGTCAACTGAGCTTAAGCCCGTTTTCAAGGCTGGACATTTCCATGTGTGGACGGTTGTGGTTGCTTGTACTTCCCCCTGTGGATGTCCCCTCCTCAGAGAAGCCACCCACACCTCCTCCAGCCCCTCCCTCTGGGACCTCAGCAGATATATGCCTGACAATACACCTCTACTGGACGTCTATGTTTATAGATTACCTCCCAGCCATCCTTTGTTTGTGTTTCTTGAGATTAAGAATATTGTCTACTACCCTCTGTGTCCCCTGGAACACAGTGAATTATTCGGGAGGTACTTGGAGAATGAATGAATCAATGAACAAACAAGCTCAGTCATTTCAAAAGTGTGGTCACATGAGTAATCTGACCTTCTGAAAAGTCGAGCTTCTGAAAGTAGCCCATTTTCTTAACGTATTCATCACCAAGTCATCATAAAATAGGAACTCTTAAAAAGCACTGCCATCTCATTTCCCGTGAGAAAGCAAGATTCCTCAGGGGGGACATAGAAGGGTAGCAGATGTCACCATAAAGCCTGAGGAAGGTTGTGGCTCACTAAGCACTTCACGGGGTCCTTGTGACCACCGGCCTGGTAGTGAAACAGCCACAGCAGGAATGGCTGCTGACATCAGGTGGAGCATCAGGCAAGCAGCGCACACCCACACCCTGCCAAGAAAGGCCCCGGCCAACAGTGGAAAGACACTCTCCACTTCAGAACCACCTGCCACCAGAAAGCCAGGTCCCAACCAGGGCCTGGATACACGAGGCCTTATTTACAAGAGTTACAAATCTCTGTGGCTTTGCTCTGCCCCAAATAAAAGTTGGTGATGGGGACAACACGACCACCTCCAGATGAACTTCATCTTAGTTTCAAGTGCCTGAGTGCTGCGCCATTGTGGCTTTCTAAACGCTTCCAATACTCAATGTAGCAATTTTTTTTTTTTTTTTGTCTTTTTGCCATTTCTTGGGCCGGTCCCGCGGCATATGGAGGTTCCCAGGCTAGGGGTTGAACCAGAGCTGTAGCCACCAGCCTACACCAGAGCCACAGCAATGCAGGATCTGAGCTGCGTCTGCAACCTACGCCACAGCTCACGGCAACGTCAGATCCTTAACCCACTGAGCAAGGCCAGGGATCGAACCCACAACCTCTTGGTTCCTAGTCGGATTCATTAACCACTGAGCCACGACGGGAACTCCCAAACATAGCAATTTCTAAGATGCCCAAGTGTTTTTATTAAACATACGAAGAGCCAAGACCCCAGTCCCACTCCCGAGTGTTTTCCCAAGTGAGGTGAATATCCAAGTTCACATGGAAACCTGCCCCAGGATATTTATAGCAGCTTTCCCCCATCCCTTCAAAACTGCAATCACCCCACAAGTCCTGCTACCCACAGATGAATGAATGGACAAATGAAAAATGGAAACACAGCAAGATAAAGAAGTGACTTCTGATATTAGCAACAATACAGTTGAATCTGAGATACGTTTTGCTGAGTAAAAGCAGCCAGAATCAAAAAGCTACATGCTGTTACTTCTATTTACCTGGCTTTCTGGAAATGCCAAAAAGAGAGATGAGTGGCTAGGAGGCTAGTGGCCAGTAGCAGGTGGGATAATGGAATTGTTCTGCTGTCTGATGGTGATGATCTGTCAAAACTCCTAGAACTGTGTGCTATGTGAACTCTACTTCATGTCTACTGAGGATAAAGAAACAATTATATTTTGAAAAACGCACCGGCCAGCCAACCAGCACCCGACTTGTGCAGGAACAGGGCAGGCAGGTGGATCAGCTGGAGTTTTGAAGGCTCTCCCCCACTTTCAGTTTCCGTTCCCTGGGACACCTCCCTGCCCTGCCCATCGCTCAGGCCACCCGCCTGGGCGACTGGGAGCTGCCCAACCGGAAAAGCCAGAGCCCGGGCACAGCCGCGCCTCCGGGCGCAGGAAGCACAAAAATAGAATGCGCCGGTGCGCGCAGCAGGCTGGAAACCTCCGACCTCGGAGAACCGCGGAGAACCGGGGCCAGCAGCCAACATCGGCTCCCGGGCGGTCCCAGCGTCTCGAACCCGCCCCTCGCCGCGACGTTTCCAAAAACTGACACACTCAGAGCGCGCGCGGGGGGCGGGGCGCGCGGGCTTCCCCGCTGGGTCCCCTGGAGGCCGGTTTCCCCGCAAGCCGCGCGCGCGAAAGGGCGCCCCAAAGGCGCCCGCCCACGGCGCCTCCTGCGCTTTTCCCTCCCGAAGGCGCGCTGCCCAGCCCAAGCGTGGACCCTGGGCCACGGACACGCACAACACGCCGCCACTAGGGACGAGAGGCCCAAGCACCCACCCCGCGCCCTGCATCTCCGGAATCACCGGGGGACGCCTTTGTAAATTTCCGCTCAGCCTGTCATTTTCCAAAGCCCACTCAAGAACAGGCGACAGAATGCCTCCTTTCCAAGGGTCTGGCCAACCCTCCCACTCAAATTATGGGACAAAATGCCTCTTCTCCAGGGGTCTGGCCAGCCCACCCACTCAAGATCGGGGAACAGAATGCCTCCTTTCCAAAGGTCCAGCCGGCCAGTCCTGCCACTCAAGATTAGAGAAACAAAATGTCTAATTAAAACAAACAAACAAACAAACCTGGAGAGAGGAAAGAAAAAAGGGTGTCCTCAAAAATAAAAAAGATGAGCACGATGACAGCGCCAAAAATAAACTACCAGAAAAGAGAAACCCTACATGTCAAATCCTAAAGTACGAGAAGGCAAGCGGGCTGGCGGTCCAGGCCCCGAGAGCGACGGGGGTGCCCGGCCCTACAGAGGCAACGGCAGCCCGGCTCGGGCGCTCCTGGGAGGCGCGGGGTTCCCGCGGCTGCGTCTGCGCCCCCGGCTGGCCCGGGCTCCCCGCTGCCCGCCCTGCGCGCGAGGGCTGGAAACGGCCGCGGGGACCCCGGCGGGGCGGGAAGAGGGGTCCCAAAGAGGGTATGGGGACTAGAGTCGCTCAGTTTCTCGGTGGGCCCAGTGAGCACCGCGGGGGGCGGGGGTCCGAGGGTCCAGGGGGAGGGGCGGCAGGGGAGGGGAGGGGCGGCACTCACGTAGACCGGCAGCGGCCACGGGTAGACGGCGGGCTCGGCCCCCACGGGCGACTTGAGCCTCAGCTCCAGCTTCTCCCCCATGTCGGCGCGCGCGGCCGCCGCACCATGCTAGTCGGGCGGTTGGGGGAGGGGCGGGGCGCCGCCGGCGGGGGCGGGGCGGACGGGCGGAGGAGGGCGGGCTGGCGGGAGGCTGAGGGGAGGGGGCCTGGCCTGGGCCTCAGCCGCCGCCGCCGCCGCGCTCCCGTCCGGCCCCCGGCTCCCTCTTTGTGATCACAGGCCCGGGGCCTCCAGCGCCGCCGCCATCTTGGGCCGGCGTGAAGCGAGCACAATGAGCCGGGGGCAGGACTGAACCACTCGCCGAGCGCGCGCGGGGGGGGTCCCTGCGCGAGACGGCGGCGCGCGCCCGCTGCCCCGCCCGCAACGCCGCGCGCCCCCCCCGCCGCCCCGCCCCTTGGGCTCGCCCGCTCGCACGCACGCACGCACGCACGTCCTCGGCTGCCCTCGGTCGCCCCCACCAGCCCGAAGTGGGGCGGGGGGGAGACCCTGTGGGGCCTGAGGGTGGAGGGGTGGGGAACCAGCCCCCTCCCCGCAGTGATTAAACTATAATTCCTCATTAAATGGTACAGCCAGAGTCTTGAGTTCTGCTCACAAGGATGCCATTTGTTGAGTCTGTACTAGGCGCCAGACCCTGGGCACGCAGTACTGGCAATAAGTAAATGCCCTGCCCGCATGAAGCTGCCATTTTAATTGGAATAGCAGTGACGACAGTCAAGGGGGAAAGTAAAGTATGAAAGTGAAGTATTGTCAGTGCCACTGGGATAGTTAATATTATGTGTGGCTCCTCTGGGACTCGGCAAACACGTTATTCCAAGTGTGACGAGGGACGTATTTTTCAGAAGAGATCAGTATTTAAATCAGTCTTTTTTGTGTGAAGGAGACTGCCAACCTCATGGTGTCGGTGGGTCTCGTGTAATCAGTTGAAGGATTCAAAGGGGAAAAAATAGGGTCCCCTAGAAAGAGGGAACTCTTCCTCCAAAGGCCTTTGGACTCTAGCTGCAACACCAGCTCTTCCTTTGTCTCCAGCCTGGAGTCCTGCCCTGGAGATTTCTGACTTGCCTGCCTCAGAGTCACATGAGTCAACAGTTTTTTGGAATTCCTGTTGTGGCTAAGTGGGTTAAAACCCATATTAGTATCCACAAGGATGCAGTTTGATCCCTGGCCTCACTCAGTGAGTTAAGGATTTGGCCTTGAGACAAGCTTAGGTGTAGGTCACCGATGTAGCTCACACCTGGCTATGGCATACGCCAGCAGCTGTAGCTACCATTTGACCCCTAGCCCAGGAATTTCCATATGCCACTGGAGTGGCTCTGAAAAGAAAACAAGCAAACAAAAACCTCCTGTCTTTTATTTTATGTATAAATACTGAATAGAGAGTTCCCTTGTGGCACAGTAGGTTAAAGACTCAGCGTTGTCACTAAGCAGCTTGGGTCACTGCTGCAGCATGTGTTCAGTCCCTGGCCTGGGAACTTTCACATGCTGTGGGTGTATACATTCTAAATTTTATGTATGTGTATTTATAGTATATATTATAAATTTAATATACTGTATATATACATACCTATATATTTATACATTTAATATAGGTGTGTATATATACAGTATAATTTATACATAGATGTATATATTGTTGTATACCTGTATTATATATGTTGCATAGGTATTATATGTATATATGTGTATATGCTATATATAGAGACACCTGTATAAGTATTTATAGATATATACAAATACATATATTTACACCCAGGTGTGTATTGTGTATATACATTGTACATATGTATGTGTGTATATATTATATATAATAGAAATATAGACTGTATATATATATACAGTACATAAAATGTGTATAGATTTCTATATGTAGGTGTATATCTGTGTATATATGTATGTGTATATTATATATGTAAATATGTATATTATATATGTAAATATGTATATTATATATACTATGTATATATACCTAGGTACCGTTTTTGTGTGTGTATGTGTCTATATATGTATGTATTGTGTATGTTGTATATATTATATATGTTTATATGTGTATATGTATAGATACAAACTAGTTTTGTATGTGTATATATAATGTATATTTGTGTGTGTGTATTGTATATATACTCTATATATACACACCTGTATTTTGTTTTGTTTTGGTTTTGATTTTTTTGGCCAGCCTGAGCCATGCAGAAGTTCCTGGGCCAGGGATCAAACCTGAGCTACAACGGTGACAACACCGGATCCTTAACCCACAGCACCACAAGAGAACTCCAAAACTTGTATATTTTTCTATGTGTGTATACGTGTACATTTATGCATGTGCATTGTGTAATGTATACACACATGCTATGGATTCTGTTTGTCTGGAGCACCCTCACTGATGCAGACACTAATGACAGTTGAGCCCCTGCTCTGTGCCAGCCAGAAAGCCAAAGGCTTGTCCTTTCAGTGTCTCACTTAAGTGTCACAACCTCTTGGGGAGAGGGGTGGGTGATGCCACTCTTCCCAGGTGAGTGCCTCTAGGTCAGAGAGGAGCAGACCTAAGGGGCAGGAGGCTATTTGGAGCCCAGGTGGAGTTTTAACAGCTGTACAGCCTAGCAGTCCCCAAGTCCTCCTGGTGGCTGCTCACAAGGACTGAGCAGGGAGGGACCAGAGCTGAAAGAGGAGATGGGGTAGCACTCATAGGTCTGAAGTCCCAACCTAGGCTGGCTCCCTAAGGGTGCTGAAGGCAGGACTATGCTTACCCTGGGTGCGGGGCTTCCTCAGAGCCGATCTCTTTCTGAAAAAGCATCCATGCTGCACTTATGTGCATGTTTGCCCCACAAAGCTTTTAAAAACAGATACCCCTGGTTGTGGGGAGAACATGTTGGGGAGTTGCAGGGGTTCTGGTCTAGCGGGGAGGGCAGGGGGCTCAGAAGATAAGCCCCAACTCACAGGGCCAGGAGGGACTCAGCTAAGCACAGCCTTCAAGGTCTCAGAGAGAAGGGTCCCTGCTCCTCCCTGCTCAGTGCTCAGCGACCCTTCCCAGCCTGTGAAGTCCAGAGCCCCTCCCCCGTCCCCAACCAGGGAGGAGAGCCAATGGCCTCAGCTCCCAGGATCCAGCACTAGGAGCTATTTTAAGCTATTTTAAGCTTTCATCCCATAGGGCGCAGCCAGAGCTATTGTCTCAGGAAATGCTCTGCCTGTCTCTCCCCCTCCCTCCCTCCCTGCCTCTACCACCTTGTCCCCTCCCCTCATTCTCTCCCTTTTTCTCTCTCTGTTCACCTCCCCCTTTCTGCAGAGACCCCCAGGGTATTCTCCAACCCTGACTCAGGCAGCCAACCAGAGACAGATTCACAGACAGCTGCTCCCTATCCCACTTCTCCCTGTGCCCACCCCCCCACATTGGAGGGATGTCAGAGTAAGCCCTGGTCAGGTGGTACCCTGGGCCCAAGGCCAAGGGCACCTGCTTCCTTAGACTCCTCCCTCCCTCTGGTGTCACTGTCTCTCATTTCCTCCAGAACCTTCCCAGACTCCCCCAGACAAGGCCAGGCCCAGGGTGTGCCTTCACCCCGCCCTGACTCACAGGAATTCCAGTCCTGACCTAGCCCTCCCCACCGGGAGAACTCTGCCTGGTCTCTAGGACCTTAGAGGTCATGGGCCATCACTATTGCTGTTGGAATTGTTACTTAGGTTAGATAGGTTACCAACACCCCCTTCCCAGTTTGTTCAGGACTGCCCAGGTTTTTAGGGCTGGAAATCTGAGGGAAACCTCAGTACTGGGGAACCTGGAAGGGCCAATCAGCCTATTTAGGATGGACCTTTCACTTAATCTCCCAACCCTAGTGGTTTGCGAAAGAAAGGGAACCTCCCCCTTCCTTCCTTCATTATAGCCTTCATTCCATCCATTCACACTCCTTTTGTTCAACTCCTTTATTCTGCAGATTTTTAAAAAATTTTTTTGTTTTTTTTGTTTTTTTGATTTTTTTAGAGCTGCACCTGTGGCATATGGAGGTTCCCAGGCTAGAGGTTCAACCAGAGCTGTAGCCGCTGGCCTACGCCAGAGTCACAGCAACACCCAGATCCGAGCTGCGTCTGCGACCTACGCTACAGCTAACGGCAACGCCAGATCCTTAACCCACTAAGTAAGACCAGGGATCAAACCCGCAACCTCATGCTTCCTAGTCAGATTTGTTTCCACTGCATCATGAGGGGAAATCCTATTCTGCAGATTTTTGTTGTTATTGTTTGGCCACATGCAGAAGTTTCTGGTCCAGGAATTGAACCCTGGTCACTGCAATAACCAGAGCCACTGCAGTGACAACACCGGATCCTCACCCCACTGAGCCACGAGGAAACTCCATTCAGCAAGTGAAGCATCCTACTACATAACAGACACTCTTCCAGGTGCTGGGAATGGGACAGGGCCCCTGTCCTCACAGAGCAGCAAACAATAAATTGAAAAGGTGTGATTTATTATTTGGGGATGTAATATCTCAGGGACCGTTGAAGGAAGGGAGGCCCTGGAGGGAAGGGGCAGCTCCAAATGCAGGTGCCGAAAGGATAGGGCCAGACCTCACCCAGGGCCAGGCTGGCTGCTGCAACATAGCTGTTCTCACCGGGTCATCCTGCCACCATCCCACCCCCAGGACTTTGGTGACTTCTAGGGAAAATCTGTAGTTGTCACAATTGGAAGGGAAGTTCTCCTAGAATCAAATGGGTGGAGCCAGGGATGCTGCTCAACCCCCACAGTGCCCAGGATGCCCCAGAGGATGTTCCCCACCCCACCTCCCAATGCCTGCAGTGCTGGGGGAGACCCTGCACTAACATCATTCTGATCTGTTTGTGCCACCAGAATCCCTCACAGGCAGGGACTCATCCTGGGTCACCTCTACAGCCTGAGGTGGCCTAGAGTGGAGCATCGGGATGTGGACGCCCACCCTCCCCCCAGCACCCCAGGAGTGATGTGTCCCTGTGCAAGTGAGCGCTTCCTTGAGTCATTTCCTCTCATTACCATCAAGGTCCCTGTTGCAGGGTGGGTTCCCTGGAGGTGACACTGAGAGCAAGGACTGGAGCGCAGGCTGTTGGTTGGAAAGGTGCAGAGAACAGCACGGGTGGCTGGGGGGTCAGTAAAGCAGGGAAGAGCAGGTGCCCAGAGGGTGACTAGAGCTTCTCTGTCAGAGAGACTCTGGGCCACCGGCACACGCACACGCTGGAATTGGCCCACTGAGGGCGAAGGAGCTGGAGTACTCACACACCAGCCCCATCATGAGTTAGGAGTGTGGTGGGCACTGCAGCTATGACTTTCTAGGCATCTAGCCTGCCACCGCCCTGGACTAGTGCTCAGGGACAACATGCAGACACTGGCTGTTGGAATCTCGAAATGGTCATGTCTGGTAGAAAAGACCGCAATACCGGCAGAGGCAGATTCAATCCATAACTGACCTGGTCCATCCACCCCTATTGTGTTGCCCTAGGCCACAAACTTCCTGCTGTAACCATGGTCTTCAACTCCAGAGCAAGCCACCTGCAGACCAGCCACACCTTCCCAAGGCTGGCAGTTCTCCCTTGCTGCTGATCGCAAGACATTCAGATATCAAAAATGTAGCCATGACTGGAATTTCCCTAGCAGTTAAGGATTCGGCATTGTCACCACTGTAGCAGGTGTTCAGTCCCTGGCAGGTGTTCAATCTTCTGTGTGCGGCAGGCAAGGCCCCCGCCACCAAAAAAATGTGACCATGAAAAGAAACTCAGGCATGCTCAAATCAAAGAAATACCTTCTTATCTCCATTAACTACAGGTTTAATTTTAGAACAGCTTAGATTTACAAAAAAAAGTTGCAAAGGTTGGTACAGAATGTACAGAGACCCTGCAGACCCTGTGCCTGGTGCCCCTATTTTCAGCACGTTACATTACTGTGATATGTTTGCCCCAGCTAAGAAACCAAGATGGATACAGTATTATCAACTGAAGTCCATTCTTTATTAGAATTCCCTAGCATCCTTTTTCTGTTCCAGTCTCCTCTGGGCAGTGACAATTTCTCAGACTTTCCTGGGTTTTAATACCTTGAAAGTTTTGAGGAGGAACTGGTCAGGTATTTTGTCCTTCAATTTGTTTTGTTTGTTTAGAAAGAAGTCTATTAAACTAGTCACTTGGTAACTAATCTGTGTGCTTTTTGGTTGTATGTTATACCTCAAATAAAACAAAAGATGGGAGTTCTCTGGTGGCACAGAGCGTTAGGGATCTGACGTTGTCACTACCATGGCTCAGATCGCTGCTACAGCTCAGGCTGGCCGGGAACTTCTGCATGCCATGGGCATGGTCAAAAAAAAAAAAAAAAAAAAAAGAGAGAGAGAATAAAATAAAACCAGATTTGGGATGATGGGAATGTAAAATGGTGCTAACACTGTGGAAAACAGTTTGGTGGTTCCTAAAAAGTTAAACATAGAATCGCTATGTGATCCACTAATTCTACTCTTAGGTAGAGAGCGAAAAGAATAAAAAACAAACTCAAACGGATATTTGCACACCCATGTTTGTAGCAGCACTATTTACAATTTTTAAAAGGCAGAAACACTTCAAATTTCCATCAGTAGATGAGTGGGCAAATAAAATGTGGTTCCTCCTTACAATGGATATTACTCAGCCTTAAAAAGGAAGGAGAGTCTGACATCTGCTACACCATGGATGAACCTTGAGAACATGATGCTTAGTGACAGAATTTGAATATAGGAGGACGAATACAGTCTGATTCCACTCCCAGAAGGTCCCTAGAGGAGTCAGATCCACAGAGACAGGAAGTGGGTGGTAGGGCAAGAGCTGGGAGAAGGGATAGGGAGTCAGTGTTTCATGGGGCCAGAGTTTAAATTTGGGAAGATGAGAAAGTCCTAGAAATGATGGTGGGGTTGGTTGCACAATAATGTGAATGTGTTTAATGCCACTGAGCTGTGCACTTAGAAATGGTGGAGATGGTAAAGTGTAATATTATGTGTATCTTACCGCAATTAAAAGAAAAACAGTGGGGGAGTTCCCGTCATGGCTCAGCAGATGAATCTGACTAGTATCCATGAGGATGCAGGTTTGATCCCTGGCCTCGCTTGGTGGGTTAAGGATCCAGTGTTGCCATGAGCTGTGGTATAGGTTGCAGACGCAGCTCAGATCTGGTGTTGCTGTGGCTGTGGCTGGAGGCTACAGCTCCTATTTAGCCCTTAGCCGGGAAACCTCCACATGCCACAGGTGCACCCTAAAAAGCAAAAATAAAATAAAATTAAATTAAATTTAAAAAGGAAGGAAAACAGTGGTAGCAAATACAATCCTAGTAATGAGGGATTTTTTCAGAATTTTGTTTTGTCTTTTGTCTTTTTAGGGCCACACTCGCGGTGTATGGAGGTTCCCAGTCTAGGGGTCTAATCAGAGCTATAGCTGCCGGCCTATGCCAGAGCCACAGCAATACCAGATCTGAGCTGCATCTGCGAACTACACCGCAGCTCTCAGAATTTCTTATGGCAGGCCCTACCCCATTCTATTTTTTTTTTTTTGGAGACTTTATTTTTTTTGTTTGTTTGTTTTTTGTTTTGTTTTGTTTTGCTTTGCTTTATCTAGGGCCATTCCCACGGCATGTGGAGGTTCCCAGGCTAGAGGTCGAATCGGAGCTGTAGCCACCGGCCTACACCAGAGCCACAGCAACGTAGGATCTGAGCCATGTCTGCAGCCTACACCACAGCTCAGGGCAACGCCGGATCCTTTAACCCACTGAGCAAGGCCAGGGATCGAACCCGCAACCTCATGGTTCCTAGTCAGATTTGTTAACCACTGCGCCACGAAGGGAACTCCCTTACCCCATTCTATTATAGAAAGACATAGAGAAGAACTTGAATTTCCTTTTATCATGGCTTCAACATCCAATCCATACAGGGTTTTGGTTTTTTTGGTTTTTTTTTTTTTCTTTTTGGGCTGCACCCGCTGCACATGGAGGTTCCCAGGCTAGGGGGCAAATTGGAGCTACAGCTTCCAGCCTACGCCACAGCCACAGCAACACCAGATCCAAGCCAAATCTGCAGCAATGCTGGATCCTTAACCCACTGAGTGAGGCCAGGGAAGAAACTTGCATCCTCATGGATACTAGTTGGGTTCTTAATCCAATGAGCCACAAGAGGAACACCCCTCTGCTGGTCTTAGCAGGGTCACTCACTTCTAGTGCCCATTTAGCAGGTGGAAGGCAGGCTGGTTGCTCTAGAGGGCTTCAGGTGGGCTGGCTCCTCTCTGATCTCTGTCCTCCAGTAGGCGAACCAGACTTCAGTACATCCTGATGTTCCAATGGCTCTAAGAGGATGAGAATGGAAGCTTCCAAACCTCTTGAGGGCATTTAAGGGCCAAGCTTTCTCCACTAAGAAGGAGTGATTTAAAGACAGGCTCTTCATAGGATTTCCCATTGTGGCTCATCAGGCTAAGAACCTAACTAGTATCCATGAGGATGCAGGTTCAATCCTTGGCCTCACTCAGTGGGTTAAGGATCTGGTGTTGTCATGAGCTGTGATGTAGGTCACAGGCTTGCTCGGATCTGGCGTTGCTGTGGCTGTTGTGTATGCCTGAAGTTGCAGCTCTGATTTGACCCCTAGCCTGGGAACTTCCATATGCTGCAGGTGCAGGCCTAAAAAATAAAAAATAAAAAAATAAAGACAGGCTCCTCATCCTGCTCACCTCTTGTTTTTGTAAATAAAGTTTTATTGAAACACACACACATTTGTTTACACATCATCTAGGACTGCATTCCCACTACAACAGCACAGTTGAGCCATGGAAACAGAGACCACTGGGCTGGAAAGTCAATAATATTTACTCCCTGGTCCTTTGCAGGCAGTTTGCCAGCCCTGCCATAAGGCCTCAGAACTCTCCCCTTTTGAAATCAGTTGCTGAGCTGTGCCTGCCAAGATTGTGAGGGGTGGGGGGCTGGGGGTTGGCTGGGAGAAAGCCTCCCTGTGTCCCAGTCATGGCTTAAACCTGGGCTTTCTTGCTGGATTTGGCCCCCAGGGGCTGTCGTTTGCTGAGCCCTGATTACTGGGGCTCAAGGCACAAGCAGCAGTGGGTTATTTATCTGTCCTCTTTCATACCTTACAGAATCCCCACTAGTTTAGCTCCCTGGCCTAACACCTCCATTACACAGGCACTTTCTTCCAGTAGAAATGTAGCCTGTAAACACTTTGACTGTACTGATGGCATTTACAATGTCCCCTGACAAGGCCCACAAACTGCATTTTTTTTTCATGGTGAAGACCCCTAGGCAGAGGATGCAGTCTTGTCACAAGGTGCTCTGAGAAATTTCAGTGAATTCACCACATTCCCTCACAGGGAAATGGAGGAGCTAACAGCTTTTCAAGGCCCCCTTTTAAAATCTCTAGAGGGGTGGCAAGGACTGCAGAGAACAGAAAACTCACTGAAAACTCCTGCTACTGCCAACGTCCAGCCTGCTAACCACCTCCGGAGCCCAGGGCCTCTGAGTTCCCTGTCAATGGCAGCTTTGGCAATTAACCCACCTCTGACTTGAGCACCCATTCCATGCCTGGGCTGGACTACCCACAATCTTACTCCATTCTTCAAAGACCCCCATGGAAGACATTCTTTTTGCATCTAGTTCTTACTTCTGCTGTAGCAAAGCACCACAAAGTTAGTGGCCTAAAACAACACAAATTCATTATCATGGGAGTTTCTGCTATTTCACAGAGGGTTAAGAATCCGACTACAGTGGCTGGAGTCGCAGCAGTGGTGCCATTTGATCCCTGGTTAAAGGATATGGCGTTGCCACAGTGGTGGTGTAGGTTGCAGCTGTGACAAAGATTCAATCCCTGGCTCAGAAACTTCCATATGCTGAGGGTACAGCCATAAGATAAAAAAAAAAAAAATCATTATCATGTGTATATTGTTCCCCTGGAGAACTCTGACTAGAACACTGGGCTGAAATCAAAGTATTGGGAGTTCTGGTTGTGGCTCAGTGGTAACGAATGCGGCTAGTATCCATGAGGTCACGGGTTTGATCCCTGGCCTCGCTCAGTAGGTTAAGGATCCAGTGTTGCCATGAGCTGTGGTGTTGGTTGCAGACAAAGCGCGAATCTGGCATTGCTGTGGCTGTGGTGCAGGCAGCAGCTGAAGCTCCAATTGGACCCCTAGCCTGGGAATTTCTTTTTTTTTTTTTCAAATGGCTGATTTCTTTTTTTTTTTTTTTTTTTTTTGTCTTTTTGTCTTTTCTGTCTTTTGTTGTTGTTGTTGTTGCTATTTCTTGGGCCGCTCCCGCGGCATATGGAGGTTCCCAGACTAGGGGTTGAATCGGAGCTGTAGCCACTGGCCTACACCAGAGCCACAGCAACACGGGATCCGAGCCGCGTCTGCAACCTACACCACAGCTCACGGCAACGCCGGATCGTTAACCCACTGAGCAAGGGCAGGAACCGAACCCGCAACCTCATGGTTCCTAGTCGGATTCATTAACCACTGCGCCACGACGGGAACTCCTGATTTCTTTAATAATGATTTTTGTTTTTTCCATTATAGCTGATTTACAGTGTTCTTTCAATTTTCTACTGCACAGCAAGGTGACCCAGTCACACATACGTGTATACATTCTTTTTTCTCACATTATCATGCTCCATCACAAGTGACCAGACAGAGTTCACCCCTAGCTTGGGAACTTCTATATGCCTCGGGAGTGGCCTAAAAAGAAAGAAAAAAAAAAAAATCAAAGTGTCAACGTGCTGTATAGCACAGGGAACTCTACTCAATGCAGTGATAACCTATATGACAAAAGAATATGAAAAAGAATGGGTATGTATATATGTATAGCATTCACTTTATTGTACAGCAGGATTATCACAACATTGTGAATCAACTATACTTCAACAAAACTTTAACAAATGAAAAAAGAAGGAAAGAAAAATTTTGGGGGGTCTTTTTTGTCTTTTTAGGGCCTCACCTGCAGCATATGGAGGTTCCCAGGCTAGGGGTTGAATCAGAGCTACAGCTGCCGGCCTATGCCACAGCCACAGCCACAGCAACGCCAGATCTGAGCTGAGTCTGTGACCTACACCACAGCTCATGCCAGCGCTGGATGCTTAACCCACTGGGGGGGGGGCAGGGATCGAACCAGCAACCTCACGGTTCCTAGTCGGATTCGTTTCTGCTGCACCACGACGGGAACTCCAAAAGGAAAATTTTTAAAAATAAAATCAAGGTGTCAGCAGGGCTGAATTCCTTTCTAAAGGGTTAGGAAGGAGCCATTCCCTTCCCCTTTTCAGCTTCTGGGGGTTGCCTACATTCCTTGGCCTGTGGCCATTTTCTGCACCTTCAAGGCCAGCAGCACTGGGCTGAATCCTTGGCATGCTGCCATCTCTCTGACCTTTCCTCATTTTTATTTATTTATTTATTTATTTATTTATTTATTTATTTATTTATTTTTGTCTTTTTAGGGCCACACCCACAGCAGGTGGAGGTTCCCAGGCTAGGGGCTGAATCAGAGCTACAGCAGTTGGCTTACGTCAGAGCCACAGCAATGCCAGATCTGAGCCGTGTCTTCGACCTATACCACAGCTCACGGCAATGCCAGATCCTTAACCCACTGGGCGAGGCCAGGGATTGAACCTGCAACCTCATGGTTTCTTGTCGGATTAGTTTCCTCTGTGCTGCAATGGGAACTCCCCTTCTAAACTCCTCACTTCTAAAGCCTCGTGAGGAGTTCCCTGGTGGCCTAGCAGTTAAGGATCCGGTGTTGTCACTGCTGTAGCTCAAGTCACTGCTGTGGCTGGTGTTCCATCCCGGGCCTGGGAACTTCTGCGTGCTGCAGGTACAGCCAAATAAATAAATAAATAGGAGTTCCCGTCGTGGCACAGTGGTTAACGAATCCGACTAGGAACCATGAGGTCGCGGGTTCGGTTCCTGCCCTTGCTTAGTGGGTTAACGATCCGGCGTTGCCGTGAGCTGTGGTGTAGGTTGCAGACTTGGCTCGGATCCCGCGTTGCAGTGGCTCTGGCGTAGGCCAGTGGCTACAGCTCCGATTCAACCCCTAGTCTGGGAACCTCCATATGCCGCGGAAGCGGCCCGAGAGATAGCAACAACAACAACAAAAAGACAAAGACAAAAAAAATAAATAAATAAATAAATAAATAAATAGCCTTGTGATTCCCTTGAGTCTACCAAAAGGATAATCCAGTATAAACTCCTCGTTTAGGGTAAAATCCCCAATTGGTCTCCCAATTAGGTTAGCTAAATCACAACTGCAATTCCATCTATAACCTGAATTCCCTTTTAGGCTAACACGTCCACAGATTTCGAGGACTGGGATGTGGAGGAGGGACATACACCTGCCTTCCATACTTTATAAACATCCCATTTTGCAGATTAGAAAATGGAGACTTTCTGGGTTTGGTGACTCACTTGAGTCACAAGGGATTGTCAGTGGTTGCACTGGGTTGGTCAAAGTCCAAGCTATTCACCAGGGCTGTGATGGGCAGGGCCCCAAACACTTGTGGGTAGGAGGAAGGCTGAATGTGGGGTTAGGAAAAGAGGAAACTGGGTCTCTCATGAAATACAGGAGGTGGAGTTTTGTTTTGTTTTGTTTTGCCACACCCTCGTAGCAGAAGTTCCTGGCCCAGAGATGGAAATCTCCGCCACAGCAGTGACAATGCCGGATTCTTCACCGTTAGGCCACCAGGGAACTCTTAAGGGAAGTTATTTTAGAGCCCTCCACACCCCACATAAAGCCCCTGGGGTCTGAAGTTGCACTTCCTCTACCCCTTAGTCTGGGCTGCTGCGTTCTCCCCACCTCACCAGGATCTGGCCTCCTGTGTCTTTCTGGGCAGCTCAGCGCTCTCCGTGGTCCTGAAATGCCTCCCCACCTTGTCTCTTGGCCAGAGGTATGGGTCTCTGAGGTTCTAGCTCCTGCTTCATCTTGCTAACTATATCCGAGGCCTCCTTATTTCTAGGCCCTTACTTGCTCTCAAGATGGGGGTCATCCTTGAATTCTAGGGCAGCCCAAGAACTTGGATCTTTCCCAAAACTGATAGGGATAGAGTAGGATAGTTACACAGATAGTTGGAGAAATCCCAGTAGGGGACCGTAAATAGAGAGGGAAACCTAGGGAACTTTGAGAGACCACTGTAAGTTTATAATCGCTCAAGAAAGCTATTGCAATGCTGTGGAATGAAGCAGGCTCACTTAACTATAAAACCATAAATAAGAGCACCATGACAGCCCTAATTTGACCTCATAGGGTCAAGTAATCTCTTATCTGATACGAATGAGGAGCTAGTGATGTAAACCTGATGTCTATTCAAAGAATGAAGGAGGCAACTTCCCACACACCTCTCCACTTTCCTTGGGTTATTAAAATGTAGCCCACCTGATCCTTGGGGAAGAGCTTTCTCGCCTGCCCACCAGTATCCCTCACAAGCATCCTATGTTTTTTTTTTTTTTTTTTTAAAGGGCCACCAGTTCTGCATATGGAAGTTCCCAGGCTAGGGGTCAAACCAGAGCTACAGCTGCTGGCCTATGCCACAGCCACAACAACGCTAGGTCCAAGTTTCGTTTGCAACCTATGCCAGAGCTCTCGGAAATGCCAGATCCTTAACCCACTGAGCTGGACCAGGGATCAAACCTGCCTCCTCATGGATACTAGTCAGGTTCATTTCTGCTGAGCCGCGATAGGAACTCCTCAAGCATCCTATCTTAATAAACCTATTTCTTGCCTGTCACTTTTTCTCTTTCTGAATTCCTTCTGTGCTGAGACACAAAGAACCTGAGCCTCAATAAGTCCAGATACAGGTGAGTTATTCTAATTAAAAACTGTGGGTTGGAATTCCCCATGGCTCAGAGGAAACAAATGTGACTAGTATCCATGAGGACACAGGTTCCATCCCTGGACTCGCGCAGTGGGTTAAGGATCTGGCATTGCCGTGAGATGCGGTATATTTCGCAGAATCAGCTCGGATCTGGTGTTGCTGTGGCTGTGGCGTAGGCCAGCAGCTGTAACCCTGATTCCACCTCTAGCTTGGGAACCCCCATAAGCCGCGGGTGTGCCCCTAAAAGAGACAAAAAGCAAAACCCCTGTGGGTTCAAGTTCCAATCTGCATTTCTATTGGGTTCAAGTTAGAGGTGTTTCAGTTTTACAACCTCTGAACATTTTCACACTTAGAGACTCTCAGTGGATGTGCAGTAGTGAGTCCGTGATTGAAGAAAGCCCTCCCTTAACTGCCATGTCTCTTAGGAATTAGTCAAGGTCAAGTGTCCAATGTTTGTTTGTTTGTTTGTTTTTTTGTTGGGTTTTTTTGGCCATGCCCAGAGCTTGGGGAGGTTCTCAGGCCAGGGATCAAACCCCTGCCACAGCACTGATAACACTAGATCATTAACACACTGGAACTCAAAATGTCCAAGTTTTGGCTTTAAGTTATACCAGTTTGAGCATGCTGATGAAAAAAAAAGGAGTTCCCGTCGTGGCTCAGTGGTTAACAAACCTGACTAGCATCCATGAAGACTGCAGGTTCGATCCCTGGCCTCGATCAATGGGTTAAGGATCTGGCGTTACTATGAGCTGTGGTGTAGGTTGCAGACGCAGCTCAGATCCTGTGTTGCTGTGGCTCTGGCGTAGGCCGGCGGCTATGGCTCCAATTCCACCCCTAGCCTAGGAACCTCCACATGCTGCAGGAGCAGCCCAAGAAATGGCAAAAAGACAAAAAATAAAAATAAAAATAAATAAAAACAAAGGAAAAATAGGAGTTTCCGTCATGGCGCAGTGGTTAACTAACCTGACTAGGAACTATGAGGTTGTGGGTTCGATCCCTGGCCTTGCTTAGTGGGTTAAGGATCTGGTGTTGCCGTGAGCTGTGGTGTAGGTTGCAGAGGCAGCTTGGATCCTGTGTTGCTGCCTCTCTGGCATAGGCCACCGGCTACAGTTCCGATGAGATCCCTAGCCGGGGAACTTCCATATGCTGAGGGAAGCAGCTCTAGAAAAAGGCAAAAAGACAAAAAAATAAAAAATAAAAACGAAGTAAAAATAAACAAAACCAAATTCTATTCTGCTATTTTGACCTCATAGCAGCCTCCAGAAGCCATCTGGTCAACCACATAGGATTCCTAGAATCTCCAGATATGCTTTTTTAAAATGTGGTAAAATACACATAACATAAAATGTACCATTTTAACCATTTCTTTTTTGCTACACCCACACCATATGGAAGTTCCTGAGTCAGGGATCAAACCTTCACCATGGCAGTGATCTGAGCCATAGCAGTGACAATGTTGGATCCTAAACCTTCTGCACCAGGAGGGAACTCCCCATTTTAACCATTTTTATAATGACAATTCAGTGGCATTTAAGTACATTCACAATGTTATGCAACCATCCCACCATCATCTCCTGAATTTTCTCATCTTCCCAGATTAAAATCCTATCCTCACTAAACTGTCACTCCCCCAGCCCTTGGTACCCCCATTCTATGTTCTAGTCTCTGTCTGTATGGATTTGCCAATTCTGTCTTTTTTTCTGTTCCAGGATCTTTTCCAGGGTACACATGAAACTCAGATGTCACATACACCCTCTCAAGTGCCTTTTGGGTGACACACAGTGTCACAATTTTTTTTTTTTGTCTTTTAGGGCTGCACCCACAGCATATGGAGCTTCCCAGGCTAGGCTGGCATATGCCAGAGCCACAGCAACGCTGGATCCAAGCTGCATCTGCAACCTACACCACAGCTCATGGCAACACCAGATCCTTAACCCACTGAGAAAGGCCAGGGATCAAACCTGTGTCCTCACGGATGTTAGTCAGTTTCATTTCTGCTAAGCCACAATGGGAACTCCCATAAATTCTTATTTTTGATGACCTTTATGGTTTTGAGGAGCACTGGTTGGAAATTTTCTAAAATAACCCTCAATTGTGACTTGTCTGGTGTTTTTCTTTTTTTTTTTTTCTTTTGCTTTTTAGAGCCACACATGTGACACATGGAAGTTCCCAGGCGAGGGGTTGAATCAGAGCTGCAGCCACAGCAACAGCCATGTCGCAGCCATAGCCACCCCAGATTCCACCCACATCTTCAACATATACCACAGCTCATGACAATTACAGATCCTTAACCCACTGAGCGAGGCCAGGGATTGAACCCTCATCCTCAAGGATAGTAGTCAGGTTCATTACCACTGAGCCACAGTGGAACTCCTTTTCTGGTGTTTTTCTTATGATTAGGCTCGAGTGGTGGGTTTTAGGAAGGAAGGTTGAAGAGGTATATTATCATATTATCAAGGGTCTGTGCTATCAACATGACTTATCACTGTGAATTTTGGTCCTGATCACCTGGCTGAGGTGTGTTTGTCAGGTTTCTCTACTGTAAATTTACTCTTCTCCACTCTTTCTACTTGTACTCTTGAAGGAAGTCACAATGCACACAAGAGGTGGGGAATTATGTTCCCTCTCTGATAACTGACTATTTCTGTAAACTATGTTGAATTCTTCTGCCTGGGAGTTCTGTCCAGGCTCCCATTTATTTATTTAATAATTTATTTATATCAGTATGGAGTCATGATATTTATGCTATATTTTTTGGTTATAATCCAAAAATATAGCATAAATATTGATATTTATGCTATTGCTATTGCTTTATCTTGTGGTTCCAGGTTTGGGCATTAGGAAATCCTTCATTTGGTTTCTGTGTTTCTACAATGTCTTCCCATCACTCTGGTAGATTTTTTAACAATTAGTTTCTGTACCATAAGATGTTCCAGGCTTATCATGTGTATTTCCTGCCCAATCTAGAATCATCCACTTCTCCAAAAAGCTCTGGTTCCATTCGTTGGAGAATGGCATTAGAAACCAAGATCTGGGTGCTGGGTGTCATGGACTATTAAATGTTCCTATGTGATATGAGTCCGTATAAATGGCTTTTGATAATCACTTTAAGGATAGTGCTAGACAACATTGTTCTATAAAATCATAGGCTGTTCTTGCTGTTTTCAGTACCACTGGTGAGAAAGCAACATCTTCCTCTTGCCTGAAGGGTGTGAACCCTGTAGGTGACTTTGACTGGGAGAAGTGGCCTGGATTTCCAGCTCAGGTGGGAAGCTTCAAGCAAAGGATGTCTAGACACAACATTACACTTGGTAGTTTCCAAGGAAACAGGACCCTGCATCCTCATTTTAGCCCAAGTTTAATGGCAATCTGTTTACTCATGGCTCTGCGTAAATTTGAGCCAAACAGGAGTTCCTGTCGTGGCTTAGTGGTTAACAAACCTGACTAGCATCCATGAAGACGCAGGTTCGATCCCTGGCCTTGCTCAATGGGTTAAGGATCTGGCGTTACCATGAGCTGTGGTGTAGGTCGCAGACGCAGCTCAGATCCTGGGTTGCTGTGGCTGTGGCATAGGCCAACAGCTATAGCTCCAATTCCACCCCTAGCCTGGGAACCTCCATATGCTGCAGGTGTGGCCCTAAAAAGACAAAAAAAAAAAAATTTAGCCTAGCAAACTGAACTTCATGTAAGTATAACCAAAACTCTACATTTCTCCCAAATCCTATAATAAGTCTATTTTTTTGTTTGTTTGTTTGTGAGATGCTCCACGCTTTCTCTGCTAGGAGGTGTCTGATATTTTGGGGACTTACTAGGCCTAACTTTCTGAAACCACTGTTGTGTTCCTGGAGGTCTTTATCAGATGGCCTTCACCAGTGAAGTGGGTCCGGGGTGGGGGAAGGGCTATTACTAAAACTCAGAGAAAGAAGTGGAGATTAGCACCGTTGCTAATCCCAGGTCTTTAGGCTCATATTTTCTGTGTAATTTTGGACAAGACATTCAGTTGCAGAGTTCCCACTGTGGCTCAGTGGAAATAACCCAACTAGTACCATAAGGATTTGGGTTCAATTCCTGGCCTTGCTCAGTGGGTTAAGGATCTGGCATTGCCATGAGCTGTGGTGTAGGGTGCAGATGTGGCTTGGATCCCGAGTTGCTGTGGCTGTGGTGTAGGCCAGCAGCTGTAGGTCTAATTTGACCCCTAGCGTGGGAACTTCTATGTGCTGCAGGTTTGACCCTGAAAAAACAGGAAAAAAAAAAAAGGACACTCAGTTGCTCTCAGCCAGTCTCTTCATTAGCGTAATGGGGTCAGTAAATTTGTTCCAAAGAACTTCCATGGATGTTGTGAGAATCAAAGAAGAGAAAGAAATGAGACACATTTCATGGAGTTCCCGTCGTGGCGCAGTGGTTAACGAATCCGACTAGGAACCATGAGGTTGCGGGTTCGGTCCCTGCCCTTGCTCAGTGGGTTAACGATCCGGCGTTGGCGTGAGCTGTGGTGTAGGTTGCAGACTCGGCTCGGATCCCGCGTTGCTGTGGCTCTGGTGTAGGCCGGTGGCTACAGCTCCGATTCAGCCCCTAGCCTGGGAACCTCCATATGCCGCGGGAGCGGCCCAAGAAATAGCAACAACAACAACAACAACAAAAAAGAGAGAGACAAAAGACAAAAAAAAAAAAAAAAAAAAAAAAAAAGAAATGAGACACATTTCAAATGTCCACTTCACGGGAGGAAAGAAGGTAAAGGTTTGGGGGAGGGGGTGGCTGCAAAGTGGGTGGGCGCAGAGAGGGCCAGAATTAACAATCCAGAGATTTAATCCCTTTTCCACTTTCCTCCCTGTGAATCATTTGCAGTCAGGGCTTCCCGGAATTAGGATTGCAGATTTAGCAAATAAATATACAGGATTTCTAGTCAAAGTTGAGTTTCAGATAAACAATAATTTTTGTTGTATGTCCCAAATATCGAAGAGGACATGGTGTACTAAACAAAACTCACTATTTATGTGAAATTCAAATGTAATTGGGCGGTCCTGTATTCTACATGGCATTCCAACTCAGAAACACGCAGCCTTTTTAGAAAAATGGCTCCAAGTACCTCTGTTTGTGTAACAAGCCATGTTTGTTATAATGAGATCCTGTCATGTGACCATAGTTCCTTGGCAGGGATTGGGTCTCTCCCAAAGCAGCCAGCCTATGAGGTGGCTTGGAGCTCCAGCCAATAGGGATATGGGCGATGACTTATTGACCCAATTAGAGCCTTCCTCTATAGGAGAACAGAAGGTGGGTTTCCCAGGTAGAAAGAGAAGTGTGTTCAAATCCTACTTCTGCCCCTTAGTTTGTGCTTTGGAGAGTCCTCAGCATCAGATTTTCTGTATGAACCTCACACTGGCATTAAGTGAAAGCACCATAAGCAAAGCCTATACTAAGTACTCAATAAATCTGCCTGTTGTTATCATTATTAACACCTTTGCCCTTCTTTTTTTCTTTCTTTTTTTTTTAGGGCTACAGGTGCAGCCTGTGGAAGTTCCCAGGCTAGGAGTTGAATCTGAGCTTATGCCACACTCACGGCAACACCATCTACAGCTCTGCGATCTACAGCTCATGGCAATGCCAGATCCTTGACCAGCTGAACAAGGCTGAGGATCAAACCTTCATCCTGATGGATACTAGTTGGGTTCTTAACCCTCTGAGCCACAATGGGAACTCTGCCCTTCTTTCTTTTTCATGTCAGTGCTGCCCTTCCTTCTTCCCAGGAGATTAGGCCAACAGGGAAAACAATAATCCCACTTTACAATTGGTGAAGCCATGGCCCAGGACCACATTGCTGAGTTCCTGGTGGAGTCTTGGCTATGAGGAAGCCCCTCCAGACACCTTAGCCACCTTCCTGGTGGCCCAACTCACACTGCAGCTGTGACAGCAGTTGCCAGCTACTCCATACCCTCCCAGCAGACCTGGTGCCTGTGGTTACCAGTACTATAGGTGATGTAAGATGATGGATTCTTTGTTGAGATCTCCTCCCAGCCACCAGAGGCCTAAGGCAGCCTAACTGGTGTCTCTGGGGGATGGAGGTGCCTAGCTGCTCACCCAGACACCAGCTAGACATAGCTTCTACAGACTCCACCCTTCAAAGGCAGAAGCAGAAGTGATTTCTGACTCTGAGTCAAATGGCTGGTGCTCTGCCACTGACCTTCTGAGTGACCAGGGCAAGCTACCTCCATCTTTCGGATCCAAGCTTCCTCACCTGCCAAGTGGGCATTGTATCACTTTATGTGCATGTATTATTGAGCAAACATTGTTGACAAAACCAAGTATCAGTGGGAGTTCCCTGGTGGATCAGTGGATTAAGGGCCCAGTGTAGTCACTGTTGTGGCATGGGTTCAGTCTCTGGCCTAGGAACTTCTACATGCCATGGGCACAGCCAGGAAAAAAAAACTCAGTTAAAAAAGAGTTAGGGGTTCCTGCTGTGGTGCAGTGAGTTAAGGCTCCAGTGTTGTCTCTGCAGTAGCTTGGGTTGCTGCTGAGTTGTAGGTTCAATCTGGCAGCAGTGGGTTAATGATCTTGCATTACCATAGCTGCGAAGCAGTTCACAGCTGTGGCTTGAATTAAATCACTGGCCCAGGAACTTCCATACGCCATGGGTGCAAACAAAAAACAAATAAATAAATAGGCAAAGTTTCTGAATAGATAATTCTCTAAAATATATATACAGTCAATGACCTCATAAAAAGATGGTCAATGTCATTACCCATCAGGGAAATGCAAATCAAAATCATGAGATATGGCTCTATACTCACTAGGAAGGCTAGAATCACAAAGACAGGTAATATCGGAGTTCCAATTGTGGCTCAGTGGAAATCAACCCATCTAGTATCCTAGTATCTAGGATTCGGGTTTGATCCCTGGCCCTGCTCAGTGGGTTAAGGATCTGGCATTGCTGTGAGCTGTGGTGTAGGTTGTAGACACGGCTCGGATCCCCTGTAAGCTGGCAACTGCAGCTCTAATTCAACCTCTAGCCTGAAAACTTCCATATGTCGAGGGTGTGGCCCTAAAAAGAATAAATAAAGGAGTTCCCGTCATGGCGCAGTGGTTAACGAATCCGACTAGGAACCATGAGGTTGCAGATTCGATTCCTGGCCTTTCTCATGGGTTAAGGATCCGGCATTGCCATGAGCTGTGGTGTAGGTCCCAGACGCGGCTCAGATCCCGCGTTGCTGTGGCTCTGGCGTAGGCCATTGGCTACAGCTCTGATTAGACCCCTAGCCTGGGAACCTACCCTGCAGGAAGCGGCCCTTAGGAAAAGACCAAAATAAAATAAAATAAAAGAATAAATAATTTGTGAAATAGTAGAAAAAAAAATACACACATTGGTCTCTGACCCCCATTCCCTGGCCAGAGCTCCTAAATCCCTCTTCATTTCCTTGTTGAGCAGAGCGTCTTTTGTTCTAATGAGATAGGTCTGCCTGGGCTCCTGGCTGCGACCAAGAAGACCAAGCCAGGATTAGATACTTGGAACTCTCAGCTTCAACACCATTCTCCAGGGAGGGAGAGGGCTGGAGACAGAGGTGAGAATGGATCGTGTCTATGTAATGAAGGTACCATTAAAAATCCCTAAACCGTGGGGCTCAGGGAAGTTCTTGGTTGGTGAAGACTTGGGTATTCTGAAGAAAGAGCGTGGAAGCTTTGTGTGCCCTCCCGCACACCTCATCCTCAGCATCTCTTCCACCTGGATGTTCATTTGTATCCTTTATTGCATCCTTTTAGAATAAACCAATAAACAGTAAGGACACTGTTTCCCTGAGTTCTGTGATTTGTTCTAGCAAATTATCCAGAGGGGGTCATAGGACCCTCCAATATCTAGCCAGTTGGTCAGAAGCACAGGTGACAACCTGGACTTGCAATCAGCATCTGGCACGCGTGTGCATGTGTGTGTGTGTGTGTGTGTGTGTGTGTGTGTGTTTATGTGGGGGGGGGCAGGGGTTGTCTTGTGGGACTGAGCCCTTACCTGTGGGGTTGGACGCCATCTCCAGGTAGACAGGGTCAGAATTGAGTTGTATATCTCCCAGCTGAAGTCCCAGAGAACTGCTTGCTGTGGCAGGAAAACCCCACATATCTGGTGTCAGAATTGTGAGTGTGCATTAACGTGAGAATAAAGGAGAAACTCAGGAGTAGAAAGGACTTTAAAAAAAATTTTTTTTTTAGGGCCACAGGTGCGGCATATGGAAATTCCCAGGCTAGGGGTCAAATGGAGCTGCAGCAGAGGACCTGTGCCACAGCTGGCAGCAATTAGGGATCCTTAACCCACTGAGCGAGGCCAGGGATAGAATCTGCATCTTCATGGATACTCGTCGGGTTTGTTACCACTGAGCCGCAACAGGAACTCCTAAAAATTTTTTTTTGTCTTTTTAGGGCTGCACCTGTGGCATATGGAAGTTCCCAGACTAGGGTGGAATCAGAGCTGTTCCCAGACTAGGGGTGGAATCAGAGCTATGCTATAGCCACAGCAACGCTAGATCCGAGCTACGTCTGCAAGCTACACCACAGCTCATGGCAATGCTGGATCCTTAACCCAGTGGGTGAGGCCAGGGATCAAACCCAAATCCTCATGGACACTAGTCAGGTTTGTTACTGCTGAGCCATGACGGGAACTCCTAAAAATTTTTTTTTATTAAAGTATAGTTGAATTACAATGCTAGGACTTTTTTCTAAAAGTATCTCAGTAGTTATTATAAAAAAAGGGGGGCAGAAGCAATAGCAGATCTGGTTTCCTATTTTATTTTATTTTTAAATTTTTAAAAAATATTATATTGAAATATAGTTGATTTACAATGTGTTAATTTCTGCTGTACAGCAGTGATTCAGTTATACATATATATTGTTTATATTCTTTTCCAGTATGATTTATCACACGATAGTAAATATAGTTCTCTGTACTATGCATTAGGACCTTGCTGTTTATCCATTCTATATATAATAATTTGTCTCTGCTAATCCCAAACTCCCAATCCTTCCCACCTCCAACACCCTCCCGCTTGGCAACCACAGTCTTTTCTCATGGTTGCTTTATTTTCTTTGTTTTTAGAGCCCCACCTGTGGCATATGGAGGTTCCCAGGCTAGGGGTCAAATCGGAGCTGCAGCCACTGGCCTACTCCACAGCCACAGCAACACCAGATCTGAGCCGTGTCTTCGACCTACACCACAGCTCACGGCAATGCCAGATCCTTAACCCACTGAGCCAGGTCGGGGATCAAACTTGCATCTTCATGGTTCCTAGTCAGATGTGTTTCCGCTGAGCCACGCCGAGAACTCCCACAGTCTTTTCTCTATGTCTTTGAGTCTGTATTTTTTCCATAGATAAGTTCATTTATGTTGTATTTTATTTCATTTAAAAATTTTTAATTTTTTTGGCTGAGACCATGGCATAGAGGAGTTCCCAGACCAGGGATCAAACCTGAGCCACAGCAGCGACAACACCAGTTGCTTAACCCACTGCACCACCAGGGAACTCCATGTGTCATAGTTTAGATTCCAGATATAAGTGACAGCATATGATATTTATCTTTCTCTGTCTGACAACTTAGTATGATAATACCTATGTCCATCCATCTTGCTGCAAATGGCATTATTCCATTCTTTTTTATGGCTGAGTAGTATTCCATTTTGCATGTGTAGGCATGTGTCTATGTATAGATATGGCTTCTTTTTTTATTCTTCCATATTCATAAGCCCTCCCTGTGTCATACTTGTTAGGCGAGGATAAAGTTCTTCCTATTCTAGGAAGGGTCTGTCTCTGCCTCACAGCAGTGGGCATGGCTCTGGCTCGTTCTGTGCAATAGGACGACAGCAGGTACTTAAAACTAACCCCATGAGGGAGTTCCCATAATGGCTCAGTGGAAACAAATCTGACTAGTATGCATGAGGATGCAGGACCAATCCCTAGCCTCACTCAGTGGGTCAAGGGTCTGGCATTGCCATGAGCTGTTGTGTAGGTTTCAGATGCAGCTTAGATCCTGCATTGCTGTGGCTGTGGTGTAGGCTGGCAGCTGCAGCTCCAACTCGACCCCTAGCCTGGGAACCTCTATACACCTCTAGTGCAGCCCTAAAAAAAGCAAAAAACAAAAACAAAAAAACAAAACAACTTACCCTGTGAGGCTCAGGGCCCCTGGCAGCTGGCTGGCCCTGGAGGGTAAGCACAAACTCATGGAACTAGAGTTGTGCTGAAGCCGGCTCACACTGGCTCATAAGGGCTGATTGTTGAATATTTGGGAATTTTGTTGCTGGAGTTTTAAATATAGTCAGTATCAAACATTAAGTTTCTATAACATTAAGCTATGGCAACATTCAATTAAATAAATTGGATTTGAAGCAAAGGTAATCCATACTAAAAAACTCTGTTCCTTTGTTTCACTGTTTTACCATCGTTAGTTATGCCTATTGTGTGAGTATTGCGGAAATCCTATCTGCTAAAGGCCAACTCTAGCCTTCATATCCTGTAACCTAACTCCCAAAAATGGTGATATTAGGAGGTGGGCCTTTGGAAGATGATTAGGTCATAAAGGTGGAGTCTGCATGAATGGGATGAATTCCTTGTAAGAGACCCCAGTGGAGTTCCCTGTGGCTCAGTGGGTTAAAGATCCAGTGTTGTCACTGCTAAGGCTTTGGTTACAGCTGTGGCACAGGTTCAGTCCCTAGCCTGGGTACATGCTGCAGGCATGGCCAAATAAAACAAAAAGAACCAAAAAAAACAAAAAGGGAGAGAGAGAGAGAAAGAGAGAGAGAGACCCCAGTGAGTTCCCTTACCCCTCACACCATGTGAAGACACAGTGAGGAGATGGTCACCTACGAACCAGGAATCAGCCTCAGCAGACACCAAATCTGCCGACACCTTGACCTTGGACTTCCTGGCCTCCGTAACTGAGAAATAAATATCTGCTGTGGTATTCTGTCACAACAGCTCAAACAGTGTGTTACAGCCTGCCACTGTATATCTCTTCCCAACTTTGCACTCAGTGATGGCACAATAGTAACTTGAAATCAGTGGGAATATTTACAACACAGAAATTGGCAAAGCTAACAAATAAATGTCCCTCCAACCCCCACTCCCAGGAAGGAGCCAGTGGTTAAACATTTACTAACACACATTGCATGGAACATTGGGCCAATTCAAACTTTGGAACCAAGATCAGCTGAGCCTAGCTGATGAGCAGATAAGAAGGAATGATGATGGCCTAAGCCATTGAGCTTTTATATATTTTGTTACATGACTTTATCACACTTGCTGATATACCAAGTGTCCATCATATTGGACCAAGAGAGTGCCAGAGCAGTGAAGCGCAGTGTAGATGTGAGAATATGTTAAGGATAGCATGTTGGATCCCAAAGGTAGCTGGGAACACAAGCAAACATGGGACCTGGGTTTGAATCTGGCAGGTTAATAGCTGTGGGGTTTTAGTTAATTGACCTCACTTCTCTGAGCATCTTACTGTCAAGGGCAAATGGAAATGACCCCATTCATTCATTGACTTGAAGATCAAAGTAGAACACAGGAGTTCCCTGGTGGTTCAGCAAGTTAAAGATCTGGTATTGTTGCTTCTGTGGCATGGGTTCAACCCATGGTCCAGAATCTTCCACATGCTATGGGTTTGGCTAAAAAAAAAAAAAAAAAAAAAAAAAAAGAACACAGGGGTATACCCTAGGCACTCAATGAATTCTTCCATAAGGTGATGGCTGATCTGGTCCCAGATGACCTTGCCAAGGTCACCTTCCTTCACTCCCCTTCTTGCTCACTCTGTTCCCACCACACTAGTCTCCTCTATGTTCCTCCACCATACAAGAACCATAAGTTCATTCTAACTCTTCCCTTTGTCCTGTCGTCTTCTTGGACCATTTACCCAAAAACTGCTCTTGGCTATGAATGTGTCTTTCGCCTCTGCTCATTGCCAAAGTCACCACAAAATAGACACTTAATATATTGTTATCAAATGAATGAATGAATAAATTGGTGGGTGGATGGGTGGATGAATGAATGGTAGGGTGGATGGATGATTGGCCTATATGGGCGGACAGAAGGGAAATGGATAGATAAGGATGGAGAGATGAATATGGACAGATGGAGATGAATGTATGGATGGGAGGATGGATGAATGGAAGGGTGGATGGATGGATGAATAGTTGATGGCTGATGGAGATATGGATAGACAAATTGATGGATGGTGGCTGGGTGGGTAGATGGATGCATGGATGGGTAATTTGTGGATGAGGAACTGATTCAGATCTGGAATTGAGACTGATTACAGATGTCCAAACCTCTGGCTAGGTCCCTGTGCACCAGGCTCCAAGCCAAGATCATTTCAGGAAGAGCTGTACCTTCTCTGGGCCTGACTAGCACTGCTCTCTGCTGGCTGTTCTGGAATTTGCAGGTAGCCCGCCAGCTCCCAGTAATATAGAAATAGGCTCTTGTCAAAATCATTCTCTTTTTTTGGTCTTTCTGCCTTTTCTAGGGCCGTTCCCACGGCATATGGAGGTTCCTAGGATAGGGGTCTAATCGGAGTTGTAGCTGCCGGCCTACGCCACAGCCACAGCAACACAGGATCTGAGCCTTGTCTGCAACCTACACCACAGCTCATGGCAACGCCGGATCCTTAACCCACCGAGCAAGGCCAGGGATCGAACCCACAACCTCATGGTTCCTAGTCGGATTCATTAACCACTGAGCCACCACGGGAACTCCCCAAAATCATTCTTTAGTCTTCATCAACTTAACGAACACGTATTAAGCACATATCCATACATAAAACAAAAAGACAAAGACCCCTGCATCATAGAATTTGAGTTCAGGATGAGAAAGCTGGTGGATACTGATCATGAACAGAGAGATTAGGTCAAAAACTTGGTGTTGGGAGAAGAAACATTTTACGGAGAAAAATTCAGCTGGCAAGGGAGGAGATATCACGTGGGCTTCATTTTGTTAAAAACCAGCTTTATTTAGGCATAGCTGACAAACATTAAAATGCACATACTTAAATTGCAGAATCTGATAAACGTTTTTGTTGTTGTTTTGGCCGTACCCATGGCATGTGGAAATTCCCAGGCCAGGGTTGAACCTGTACCACAGCAGCAACCTGGGCTGCTTCAGTGACAATGCCAGATCTTTAACCCTCTAGGCCACCAGGGAACTCCCAGAGGGCAGAATTTCTCCATCTTAGCCCTGCAGACATTGGGGCTGAAAAGGTGAATCCAATTTAAGAAACCAGATCCTGGAGTTCCCGTCGTGGCACAGTGGTTAACGAATCCAACTAGGAACCATGAGGTTGCGGGTTCAGTCCCTGCCCTTGCTCAGTGGGTTAAGGATCTGGCGTTGCCGTGAGCTGTGGTGTAGGTTGCAGATGCGGCTCGGATCCCGCGTTGCTGTGGCTCTGGTGTAGGCTGGCAGCTATAGCTCCAATTAGACCCCTATCCTAGGAACCTCCATATGCCGAGGGAGCGGCCCAAAGAAATAGCAAAAAGCCAAAAAAAAAAAAAAAGAAAAGAAAAGAAACCAGATCCTGAGAAGGGGACAGTCACTCCCGCAGCTCCTAAGTTCCAAATGAGACATTTGGGACTGAGTGACACTCTGAAGGGGGTGTCCTGGGCACTTCAGGTGTGGAGCAGCCTGCCTGGCCCCCTTAATACCAGAAGCCTCCCAGCTATGACAACCACAGACATCCCAGGCATGGCCCAGTGTCTCCTGGGGGCCAGGGTCACCCCCACGTGAGAAATGCTGGGTTGATCCTCCTTAAGCACAATGAACAAGGACTTTGGTTTAACTGTGATCCCAAAACAGATGAGAAAACTGAGGCTCCAATAATGACCTGCCTGAGTACCCAACAGAATTGGGGGCATACCCGAGGTCTGCAGACCCCTCACTCCACCTCACTCCTCCTCATTTCACCATTCTCTAAATCTGTGCTCTCCAACACAGCATTCACTAGCCACCATATCCAATTTTTTATTGTAGTAAAATATACCTAACATTAAACCTATCATTTCAACTATTTCTAAGCACATATCTCGGTGGCATTAAGCACATTCACACTGTTGTACAACCATCCCCACCATGATCTCCAGAACTTTTTTACCTTCCCAAATGGAAACTGTCCCCATGAAACACTGAGCCCCCATTCCCTTCCGCCTCCCCAACCCCCCATCTACTTCCTGTCTCTTTAGATGTGACTCCTCTAGGGACCTCCAAGAGGTGGAACCAGACAGTCACATCCTTCTGTGTCTGGCTTCTCTCACTGAGCATCATGTCCCCAAGGTTCATCTATGTTGGAACAGGTGTCAGAGTCTCTCTCCTCCTTAGGGCTCTCTCTCCTCATTATAGGGATGGAACACATTACATTTACGCATCATCCCTCAATGGACACTTGGGCTGCTTCTACCTTTGTTCATTGTGAATATGCTGCTGCGGACATGGGTGTGCAAATATTTGATTGAGATCCTCCTTTCTTTCTTTTTTTTTTTTTTTTTTTGGTCTTTTTTTTTTAGGGCCATACCCATGGCATATGGAGGTTCCCAGGGTAGGGGTTGAATCCAAGCTGTGTCCGCTTGCCTACACCACAGCAACACTGGATCCAAGCCTCACAATGCTGGAGTCCTTAATCCACTGAGCAAAGCCAGGGATTGAACCTGTGCCCCCATGAATACTAGTTGGGCTCGTTAACCACTGAGCCATGACAGGAACTCCCCCTGCTTTCTTTTTTTTATACCAGCTTTATGAGATATAATTTACATACTTTACTATTCACCCATAAAAAGTATATGGTTAGTAGTATTGAAATATATAAAGACAACCCACAAGGGTTACATATCGATGGATTACATTTTTTTTTTTTTTTTGTCTTTTTGCCTTTTCTTGGGCTGCTCCCACGGCATATGGAGGTTCTCAGGCTAGGGGTCTAATCGGAGCTGTAGCTGCCGGCCTATGCCAGAGCCACAGCAACTCGGGATCCAAGCTGCTTCTGTGACCTACACCACAGCTCACGGCAATGCCAGATCCTTAACCCACTGAGCAAGGCCAGGGATTGAACCCGCAACCTCATGGTTCCTAGTTGGATTCCTTAACCATTGAGCCATGATGGCAACTCCGATTACATTTTTTTCTTGGCTGTGCCCACAGCACGCAGAAGTTCCCAGGCCGGGGATCGAACCCATGATATGGCAGTGACAAAGCTGGATCCTTAACCCGCTGAGCCACCAGGTAACTCTGGATGGATTTGATTTAGTAATGTTGAACGAATAGCCCTTGTGAGCTTATTTAGAATCTTAAAATAACACTTCACCTGGTAATTACTAAAATATCCATTGGTCATTACCAAAATGGTGTACAAAGTGACCGAAAATAATTTAACCCCCTTCTACAGGAGGTGCCTGTACAAACCTCAGCTGACAAAGAAGCTATCCTGAACTGGCTGAGCTAAAAGTCACAGTATTGGAGTTTCCTTGTACAGCAGCTTAAGGATCCAGCCTTGTCACTGCTGTGGCAATTTCTCTTTTCCTTCCTTCCTTCCTTCCTTCCTTCCTTCCTTCCTTCCTTCCTTCCTTCCTTCTTTCTTCCTTGACCAAGTGGCAACATGCGGAAGCTCTAGGGCCAGGAATTGAGCCTCACAGCAGTGACCTGAGCCACAGCAGTGATAACACTGGGTCCTTAACCTTCTGAGCTACCAGGGGACTCCCACCCTGCAATTTCAAGATTCAGACTCTGGCCTCAGAATGTGTGAGAAGGAATTCCTGTTGATTTAAGCCCCCTAGTTTGCAGTCACCTGTTACAGCAGCTGCAGGAAACACATACACCCTGAATCTTCATCCCGCCCCATGTGGTGGTACCGAGAGACACAGCTCAGAAGGGGCTCAACCTTCAAAGGGACATTCTAAGACCTGCAACCACGTGTTTGCAGCTAGAAATTGTAGGCCACTTTGGGACCCCAGAGGAGAAGAGGGAAGTGGATTTTTTCGGTGACTTATCACCAGTAAAAACCCTGAACACACAAGTTCCCCCTGGAGGCACTAGGAGGCCTGACAAACAAATGGCAGCTTCCTGCTCTCTCCCAGCCGCACTCAAAAACAACTCTCCCGCCCTTCCCTGTGACGCAGGAGAAACAGGCACATTTAGAAATGTAGACAAGCTCAAAGAGGACAGTTTTCAAAACACCCACCAGCTCCCATCCAAAAACAGATGCTGTTTAATATTTGAGGGTTCTTTGCTTGGATGTTTTTGTAACCTTGTATTTCAATAGTATTTACATATTTATTTTTACAGGACTGGAATCATTAGTGAACGTCTGAACATCTTGTTTTGTAACCTGCATTTTTTTTCTCTTAAGGGTGTATTATGGTTTGGCAGTTGCTCAAAAAGCTAAACATGGAATCACCACATGACAGAACTCCTATGAATGCATCCAAAGGAGATGAAAGTGGGTACAAGAATAGATATTTGTCAGAGTTCCCATCGTGGTGCAGCAGAAGCAAATCTGACTAGAAACCGTGAGGTTTTGGGTTTGATTCCTGGCCTCGCTCAGTGGGTTAAGGATCCGGCGTGGCCATGAGCTGTGGTGTAGGTCGCAGATGTGGTTCGGATGCCTCGTTGCTGTGGCTCTGGCGTAGGCTGGTGGTAACAGCTCCGATTAGACCCCTAGCCTGGGAACCTCCATATGCTACGGGTGCAGCCCTAAAAAGACCAAACAAACAAACAAACAAACAAAAAGAATAGATATTTGTACACACACATACAAAGCAGCGTGACTCACAAAAGCCAAAGGGTGCAAACAACCCAAATATCCTCTGAAGGGATTAACACACGTGACTGTCCGCATGTGGGAGCATCACTCATCCTGCAAAGGAGAAGCACCAACACTCCTACCACGTGGATGGACCTGGCGACCACGAGGCTCAGTGAGAGAAGCAGACACAGAAGGACACACAGTGTGGGACTCCATGGATGGGAAAAGTCCAGAACAGATGCACATCCACAGACAGAGGTGGGTTCCTGGTTGTTAAGGGCTGCCAATGGGAGGGTCAACAAACAGTTATTGTTTAATGGAAAGGCAATTCTGTTTGTGATAGGACAAAATTCTGGAAATAGTGATGACTACACAACAATCATCATGATAAAGCCAAAAAAAAAAAAAAAAAGCGTGTTTTCTTTTCTACTCAAGGTTCTATAATAACCTATATGGGAAAAGAATCTGAAAAAGAATGAATATATGTATATGTATAACTGAATAGCTTTACTGTACTCCTGAAACTAACAACACTGTAAAGCCAACTATATTCCAATTAAAAAAATTTTTTCTTTTGTCTGCCTCCGAGCCATATGAAAGTTCCTGGGCCAGGGATTGAACCCACACCTCAGCAGCAGTGCCTTGATCCACTGCAGAGACAACCCAGATCCTTAACCTGCTGAGCCACAAGCGAATTCCTAAAACTGGCAATTTTTATGTTATATGCATTTTACCATAACAACTTTGTGAGTGAATCTTTCAGCCCCAGGAGAGCCTTTGGGTGAGGTTGACATCTTTTTTTTTTTTTTTTTTTTTTTTTTGGTTTTTTGAGGGCCACACCTGCGGCATATGGAGGTTCCCAAGCTAGGGGTTGAAACAAAGCTACAACTGCCAGCCTACACCACAGCCCCAGCAACGCAGGATCCGAGCTGTGTCTGCGACCTATACCACAGTTTATAGCAACGCCGAACTCTTAACCCACTGAGCGAGGCCAGAGATCCAACCGGCGTCCTCATGGATGCTAGTTGGGTTCTTTAACCACTGAGCCACAATGGGAACTCTGATTTTTTTAACTTTTTATTTTTAAATAATTTGAGGCTTGCAAAAGAATGCAAAAATAGTTCCCAGCATTGCTATATACCTTCACTGTGAGTTCCCAAACATTCCTTTGAAACATTTTATTGTGGAAAAATCAGAGTTCCCATTGTGGCTCAGTGGTTAAAGAACCCAACTAGCATCCATGAGGACCTCGTGAAATTTACCATTGTGCCCATTCCTGTGGTCATGTCCAAGCTGGAGCATAGAACTGCTGGTGTGATTCCTTCCAAGGCCACAGTGAAATTCAGGACAGTGGGGTCATTGGGCAAGAGGAAGAAATAAACCTGGCTTGTAGGGGTAGGGTGCTGTTTACCTGGTTTTTGTGGTAAAAAATACATACGACATAAAAATTACCATCTTACCTCTTTTTTTCTTTTTGGGGGGGCGGGGCATGCTCTTGGCATAGGGAGGTTCCCAGGCTAGGGGTCAAATCAGAGCCACAGCTGCAGCTGGCATTTGCTACAGCCACAGCAACACAGGATCTGAGCCCTGTGTGTGACCCACATCAGAGCTCACAGCAACGCAGGATCCCCGACCCACTGAGGAAAGCCAGAGATTGAACCCGAATCCTTATGGATACCAGTTGGATTCACACCTGCTGAGCCATACCAGGAACTCCTCTTTTTTTTTCCTTGCTTTTTAGGGCCACACTTGCGGCATATGTAAGTTCCCAGACTAGGGGTCAAATTGGAGCTGCAGCTGCCGGCCTACTTCACAGCCATAGCAACTTGGGATCCTTAACCCACTGAGAGAGGCTGGGGATCCAACCTGCATCCTCATGGATACTAGTCGGGTTCATTACCACTGAGCCGCATTGGGAACTCCCCTTCTTAACTGTTTTTAAGAGCACAGCTCAGTGGCATTAAGCACATTCACACTGTTGTACAACCATCTCCACCATCATCTCCAGAACTTTCCCTTCTTTCCAAACTGAAACCCTGTCCCCATGAAACAGTGACTCCCCCTCCCCTCCTCCAGCCCCTGCCCCACCATCTACTTCCTGTCTCTGTGGATCTGACTCCTCTAGGGACCTCCTGGGAGTGGAATCAGACAGTCATGTCCTTCTGTGTCTGGCTTCTCTCACTGAGCATCTTGTCCCCAAGGTTCATCCACGCTGGAGCAGGTGTTGGAGCCTCCTTCCTTTGTAAGGCTGAGTCATATTCCTCTGTATGGATGGGCCACATTGTGTCTATCTGTCATCTGTCCATGGACACTTGGGTTTCTTGTATCTTTTGGCTACTGTGAATCATGCTCCTGTGAACATAGCTGTGCAAATATGTCTTCAAGACCTTGCTTTCTGTTCTTCTGGGGATGCACCCAGGAGTGGAATTGTGGGATCATACTGTGAGTCTATGTTTTACCTTTTAAGGAACTACCAGACTTCCCCACAGCAGCTGCACCATTTCACATCCTTTGGGAGCAGCAAGGGTTCCAACAATTTCTCCATATCCTTACCAACACTTGTCATTTTCCATCTTTTTTTTTTGACCACACTCGTGGCTTTTGGGGGTGGGGGCACATCAGTGCCATGGGGAAGTTCCCAGGCTAGGGTCGAAATCAGAGCTGTAGCCGCTGGCCTACGCCACAGCAACTCCAGATCCAAGCTGCGTCTGCGACCTACACCACAGCTCATGGCAACACCAGATCCTTAACCCACTGAGGCAACACCAGGGATCAAACCCTCGTCCTCATGGGATACTAGCTGGGTTCATTACCACTGAACCACAATGGAACTCCAACCTGTGGCACATGGCATTTGAAAGTTCCAGGGGCAGGGATTGAACCTGAGCCAACGCAGACACAAAGGTGGTATCCTTAACCTGCTATGCCACAGTGAGAACTCCTCCTTCTTTTTGCTGTTAGCCATCTAAGCGGGTGTGAATTGGCCTCTCACTGTAGTTAACCTCTCCTGTTTTAAGCCAGTGAGTCGGAGGCTTTTTTTCCTGCAGCAGATCCCAGCTTCTCTGACTAATATAAACACTGCTGAAGCCACCTCAGCAAGTGGAAACTCTAACAAGCGACCATTCACATGCAGATCAAGACAAAGAGTTCCCAAAGAGTTTTTTTCATAAAGAAACTTCCAGAGGCCGGGGCAAAACCAGCTTTCACCTCTACTCCTTGTGGGAGAGTAAATTCTTACATTTCCAGAAGGTCTTAAGTAATAGCTATTTCTTTGACCTAGAAATTCCACTTCTAGGAACTGATTTTAAGAAAATTATCTAGAATACACCAAGAGAGCCAACACATCCTCTGGGTAATAACTACAAAATTGGAAACTTTGAAATGTCCCACAGTGGGGATTGCCTCCCGCTGTGGTAAATTAAGGTATTCTAGGTATTTTTAAAATTTTCATTTTTTAATTTTTTGTCTTTCGAGGGCCGTACTTGCGGCATAAGGAGGTTCCCAGGCTAGGGGTCTAATTGGAGCTGTAGCAGCCAGCCACAGCCACAGCCACAGAAACTCCAGATCCGAGCAGTGTTTGTGACCTACACCACAGCTCACGGCAAAGCCAGAAGCTTAACCCACTGAGCGAGGCCAGGGATTGAACCCATAACTTCATGGTTCCTAGTTGGATTCGTTTCTGCTGAGCTATGGCGGAAACTCCGGTATTCTAAATAAATAGAGTGGAAAGGGGAATATTCTATAGGCAGTATAAGTGACTGTTAAGATGCACTGTACCTAACCGACGAAAAGCAGAAGCAATCCAAACCTCCGACCACAGATGATGGATAAAAAATGTGATCCCTCCACACACGGGAGCATCACTCATCCTGCAAAGGAGAGAAGCACCGACACCCCTCTCACATGGACGGACCTTGAGACCATGATCCTCAGTCAGAGAAGCAGACACAGGACACAGTGTGTGTGTGACTCCATGGATGGGAAACGTCCAGAACAGGCACATCCACAGACACAGAGAGTGGGCTTCTGGTTGTCAGGGACTGGGGAGGGAAGGGGGGTGATGGAATGTTCTAAAATTGGCCATGGTGATGGTTGTATATATCTGTTTGCACTGAGCTGTGATGGGAACTCCTAATGCTGGATTCTTAACCTGCTGCACCATAAGAGAACTCCAAATGGTACCATTTAAATGGGTGAGGTATATAGTATGTGAATTTATCTGAATAAAGCTGTTCAAATATATTTGGAGTTCCAAAAAAAAAAAAAGATGCAGGTATACAGAATAAATGTTGTGATATACAGAGTTGCCTGGTAGCTTAGCGGTTTAAGGATCTGTTTCCTTACTGTTGTGGATTGCGTCACTGCTGTGGAACAGGTTTGATCCCTGGCCTAGGAACTTCCTTAGACCGTGAGTGCGGCCAAAAAAAAAAAATATATATATATATATATATATAATATATTATATATAAAATATTATAGAATATAATGTATATTTGTATATCATGTAATATAGACTAATACAAAGGTCTACATTATATTAATGTAAATTTACAATACATATTTTATATTATAAAATTGATTTGTGTTACTTTAAATTTTATATTCTATTAATATGATATAAAAATAAATTATATTGTCCATAATATAATATTTATGTGTTTAAAATATATAATGTAATTTATAATGTATTGTTTAAAAATATATAATACAGAGAAAAAGATTCAGTAAGAAATATGCCAGCATGCATTTAGCTTCCTTGAATGAGCATTGTTGCTCTTATAATTTAGCCACAAACACTCTGTAAAAGCAAAGGAAAAATGTGATGGGGAGAGAGGGGTGGGTAAGGGAGGGTAGGACCAAGAGTACAGAGCACTTGTGTTCGGCTGTCACCTGTGAATCATTCTTCTGTTTTCCACATAACAACACCTTTGTAAAAACATTAGCAATATCACAAAGTAAAATACTAAAAAGCATATTAAAGAAAGTAACAAATATAAATATAAATATAAAAAAATGTAAAAATGTATAAACAAGATATGTGTACCCCAGTGTTCATAGCAGCACAATTTACAATAGTCAAGACATGTAAACAGCCTAAGTGTCCATCAACTGAGAAATGGATTGGAGTTCCTGTTGTGCCTTGGCAGAAATGAACCTGACTAGCATCTGTGGGGATGTGAGTTCAATCCCTGGCCTTGCTCACTGGCTTAAGGATTTGACATTGCTGTGGCTGTGGTGTAGGTCAGAAGCTGCGGTTCCCATTCGACCCCTGGCCTGAGTGCTTCCATATGCCACGGGTGTGGCCCTAAAATAAATAAATAAATAATTAAATTAAATTTTAAATACAGAGAAATGGATAAAGAAGATGTGGTACATATACACAGTGGAATAATATTCAGCCTTAAAAAAGAATGAAATAATGCCATTTGCAGCAATATGGATAGACCTACAGATGATCATACTAAGTGAAGTCAGACAAAGAAAGACAAATTTCAGATGATATCACTTATATATGGAATCTAAACAAATGATGCAAATGAGCTTATTCACAAAACAGAAGTAGACTCACAGAAGGAGAAAAACATATGGTTACCAACTGGAATAGTGGGGAGGACACAGGAGAGATAAATTAGGAGTTTGAGGGAGTTTCCGTTGTGGATCTGTGGAACTGAATCTGACTAGTATCCATGAGGATGCGGGTTTGATCCCTGGCCTCGCTCAGTGGGTTAAGGATCCGGCATTGCAGTGAGCTGCGGTGTAGGTCGCAGGTGTGGCTCAGATCCTGCGTTGCTATGGCTGTTGTATAGGCCAGTGGCTATAGCTCCGATTGCACCCCTAGCCTGGGAACCTCCTTAAGCCACAAGTGTGGCTCTAGAAAGATTAAAAAGAAAAAATTTAGGGGTTTGGGAATAGCAGATACAAATTACTATATATAAAATAGGTAAATGGAGTCCTCACTGTAGCACAGTGGGTTGAGAATCCAACTACAGCAGCTTGGGATAATGCAAAGGTTTGGGTTCAACCACTGGCCTGGTGAAGTGGATTAAAGGATCTAGCAGCAGTGACAGCCGTGGCTCGGATTCAATCCCTGGCCCAAGAACTTCCATATGCTGCAGGTGTGGCCATAAAAGAGTAATAATAAAATAAAATAAAATAAAATAAAATAGATAGGAGTTCCCGTCGTGGTGCAGTGGTTAACAAATCCGACTAGTAACCATGAGGTTGCGGGTTCGGTCCCTGCCCTTGCTCAGTGGGTTAACGATCCGGCGTTGCCGTGAGCTGTGGTGTAGGTTGCAGACGCGGCTCGGATCCCGCGTTGCTGTGGCTCTGGCGTAGGCCAGCAGCTACAGCTCCGATTGGACCCCTAGCCTGGGAACCTCCATATGCCACGGGAGTGGCCCAAAGAAATAGCGAAAAGACAAAAAAAAATAAAAAATAAAAAAAAAGATAAACAACAAGGACCTACTGTATAACACAGGGAAGAACTATGCTAAATATCTTGTAATAACCTATAAGGGAAGAGAATTTGAAAAAGAATATGTCATAATATACATACGTGTATAACTGAATCACTTTGCTGTACACCTGAAACTAACACAACATTGGAAATTAAGTATACTTCAATTAAAAAAATATATATAGGAGTTCCCGTTATGGTGCAGTGGTTAAGTCCGACTAGGAACCATGAGGTTGCAGGTTTGATCCCTGGCCTTGCTCAGTGGGTTAAGGATCTGGCATTGCCGTGAGCTGTGGTGTAGGTCACAGACGCAGTTCGGATCCCGTGTTGCTGTGGCTCTGGCGTAGGCCGGTGGCTATGGCTCCGATTAGACCCCTAGCCTGGGAACCTCCATATGCCGCGGGAGCGGCCCTAGAAAAGGCAAAAAGACAAAATAAATATATATATATATATATATATATATATATATATAAACAAGACAAAAAGCAGACCACAGTTTGAGATAAGCCTGCCCATTTCTGCCATCACCACCCCCAGTCCTTGGTGAGGGTGTTTTTGCAAAGCTGTCACAACACCAAGAGTTTATCGCGCGGCAGCAGACCTGTGTGGGGATTTGTGGCCCAATCCAGACTTCTGAGGCCATCCTCAGGCCTCTTTCTCACCAAGTGATCGTTTTGGGTTTACTTCCCTTTTCTTGCTATCTATTCAAGGGTCCGGAGGCCTTCTGACTTTCTACTTGGCGAGCAATGTTCAAAAAAAGAGCTGGGCTTGAAAACAAACGATGCTGACCACGCTGAAAGGAGACTGAGCCCCTTTTATGTTTACTTGATAGCACTTTTCCCCACCCCCATGCCCTTAGCAAGCAGAAGTTCCCAAGCCAGGGATCAAATGTGAGCCACAACCTTGACCCAAGCCACAGCAGTGACAAGACTGGATCCTTAATCCAATGAGCCACAAGAGAATTTCCTGCAAGTTATATTTTGCTATGTCTGCTCGGTCCCATCTCTGTCTACCACTTTGAAAACTTCATTTCAAAGTCTACTGTAGACATTGAATCCCTTCCTTAGGCACACTGTTTACTGAGGATCATCAATAAAAGTGTCTTTGATATTTGGATGAAATTCGTTTGAGTGAAATGTACATGTCCCCACTGCACTGACTGATGGGCTCTGCCAAACTCACTTAATGTCACCCACAGCCCCTCGAGATCCTAAACATTCCCCTCAGCCATGGATGAGTTCCCTCGGGCAGCTGCAGAAAATCATCAACATAGCGTCTTAAAACAACACAGATTTGGGGTTCCCAGCCGGCTCAACGGGTTAAGGATGCAGTTTTGTGACTGTGGTGGTGCGAGATTCAATCTCTGGTCTGCGAACATCTGCACACCACAGGTGCGGCCAAAAAACAAAAAACAAAAACACAGTTTCATCCACTCAAAGCCCTGGAGGTAGGAAGTCTGACTCAGGCATCACCCACATGCAGGCAGGGCTGGTTCTTCTGGAGGCTCCAGAGGAGAGTTAGTTCCTCCTTTTCCAGTTTCTGGAGGCACCACATCCCTGGCTCACGGCCCCTTCCTCCATCCTCGTAGCCAGCAGTACAACATCATCTGTTCTCTCTATTCTGACTCTCCTGCTTTCCTTTTATGAGGATGCTGTAAAAACACTGCCTGCCTCCCTAATCCAGGATCATCTTCATCTTAGGGGCCTTCACTTAGCAACCAATGCCTGCAAAGTCCCTTTTGTCACGTGAGGTGACATGCCTACAGGTCCCAGACCAGGACAGGGATGTCTCTGGAGCTGTTACTCAATGAATCGTACCCCATGAATCTTTTTAAAAATCAGAGTGAGATCTTGTGCAAACCCTGCCTCGCCATACTGAATTTAGCAGGATACCAGGTATGGACCCTCCATCCTTGACATCCTGTCCAATGTCTTCTACTATCCGTTCGCAGCAGCTCAGCTCTCACCACCTCCAGGAAGCCCTCCTTGATGCCTCTCTCTCCCTCCATGCAGGCCAGGCACCCTCACCTCTCGGACTTGCTGCTCCCAGCAAGGCCCCTCCCCTTCATTTGATTTCTCCCTCTGTCCCCAGCCAGCCCAGCCAGGGTGGGTTGCCATGTGCACATCCTGAGCCTTCCCCACTGGTTCCTCCTTGTCAGCACATAGTGACCGTAGATTAGATGGAGAAAGAAGGAGACAGTGATGCTGAGGGGAGACTGGATTATGCCTGGGGATGGCTGTGGTCATTACACTGTGGGAGGTGAGGGCGCTCTTGACACCCAGTGGGTGGGGCCAGGAGGGCTGCTCCATCCCCCACAGTTCCCCTGGGTGCGCTGAGTGTGGATGGGGGAATTCACTTCTTCTTCTTTTCTTTTTTCTTTTTCTTTTTTTAGGGCTGCCCCTGAGGCATGTAGAAGTTCCCAGGCTAGGAGTCCAATTGGAGGTGTAGCTGCTGGCCTACGCCACAGCCATAGCAACTCGAAATCCGAGCCATGTTTGCACCTACACCACAGCTCATGGCAACACCGGATCCCCTATCCCAGACCCAATGAGGCCAGGAGGCCAGGGGTCCAACCCGCATCCTCATGGATCCTGGTCAGGTTGATTAACTCTGACCCATGCAGGCAACTCCCTGGGGGAACTCGCTTCTGCCTCAGGAACCCAACCCTTACTGCCAGCTCATAACTGAGACCTGACAGTGAGCAAGACCCTGCTGTGGGACGAAATGTGGAAGGAGACTTTGTCTTGATCAGTGTTTAAAATCTCAGAGGCAGGTGCCTTGGTGCCCCCGGCATGCACATGCGGGAGTAAAGCAGAGGAGGAAGGTCCCCATCCTGTACATCCTCTCTGGGGTCACTCCCCAGAACCAGAGCCCACAGCTCCCCACATCCCTGCTGGGAGCTGGCCCCTCACCCCGCCCCCGAGATGCTCTGAGCCCCTACTTGCACCCTTCCCAAATACAACCCACCCTGACCCCTGACTCCTGACCCCACTTGCACCCATTTTCTCCTTCACCTGTGCTTTTTCCCAAGCTGCTGAATTTTTTTTAACCAAGAGGCTACACTTTTTTCTCCTTTCCACCCATGGGGATTCCAAATTGAAGCATAATTTGGCCAGCAAAGTTGCAGGGCCTGCTGATGAGGAAGGGACCTCCTACCCTGAGTCTTGGGTCCAGAGGCTCCTGCTGGCTCCCTGTGGACTAAAGAGGCCTGGATGTGGCCTAAATATCAGCCCCCCAGAGACTGATCGGGGCTGATCAGAGGTTCTGCGTGGCCACAAGGACAAAGGCTTGAGCTGCCCTGCCAGGCATCACTGGGGGGCCTGATCATGGCCTGGCCGAAGCTGTGGAGGGTACACATGGTGTGACCCAGCAACCAGTGGCCGTCCATGGGCAGTTCCAGATATTGGAGACATTCCAGAATTGCCCATCTGTGTAAGATACTGAAGGGCAGCCATGAGGCAAAGACCCAGATTTCGAAATCCTCTTCCAGCCTAAAGAAAACAGAGCTTAAACAACGGCGTACAAATAGTAAGGACACTTAAGTAGCCCCTTCAGGTGGGGGAGGGGAGTGAATTCTCAAAATAAGAGGAACATTGAAAACAATTATAACGTTAACCAAAAATTCAATTGCTTTTTTTTTTTTTTTTTTGGACTTTTTAGGGCTGCACCCATGGCATATGGAAGTTCCCAGGCTAGGGGTCAAATCAGAGCTATAGCTACCTGACTACACCACAGACACAGCAACATGGGATCCGAGCTGTGTCTGCAATGCCGGATCCTTAAGCCACTGAGGGAGGTCAGGGACCAAACCCACATCCTCATGGATCCTAGTCAGGTTTGTTACTGCTGAGCCACAATGGGAACTCCTCACCTGCTTTTTGTTTTCACCATGAGCAGGAATTCTAAGCAATGTCATATATATATATATATAACTTTTTTTTTTTTTTTTTGCATGTGGAGGTTCCCAGGCCAGAGATCGAATCCACACCACAGCAGTGACCCAAGCCACCACAGTGACAACGCTGGATTCTTAACTGCTAGGCCACCAGGGAACTCCAAATTTTATTTTTTATTTTTATTTATTTATTTTTTGCTTTCATTCTTTTCGGTCATTGATTAAATATTCTTTCCCTGGGAAATTTCTTTGGTTGGCTTCAAATTTGCAGTTATTCCAGTCTCTGCTGAGACTTTTTTGTCTTTTTTTTTTTTGTCTTGTCTTTTTAGGGCCACACCTGCGGCATATGGAAGTTTCCAGGCTAGGGGTTGAATCAGAGTTGCAGCTGCTGGCCTGCACCACAGCCATAGCAATGCCAGATTTGAGTCTCGTCTATGACCTACACCACAGCTCACAGTAACACGAGATCCTTAACTCACTGAAGGATGCCAGGGATCAAACCTGTGTCCTCATGGATACTAGTCAAGTTTGCTAACTGCTGAGCCAAGATGGGAACTCCCTGTCTTTTTAGTTGAAGTATACCGGTGTTAATTTCTGCTGTACAACAAAGTGATTCAGTTATTCATATATATTGTTATTTTTTTTTTTATGGCCACACCTGCAGCACATGGAAGTTCCTGGGCAGGGAGCAAACCTGAGCCTCGCCAGCAACCTGAGCCATTGCAGTCTTTTTTTTTGGCTTTTTTCTTTTTAGGGCCACACCTGCGGCATATGGAGTTTCCCAGGCTAAGGGTTGAATCTGAGCTGTAGCTGCTGGCCTACACCACAAGCACAGCAGCATGGGATCCGAGCCATGTCTGCGACCTACACCACAGGTCACAGCAATGCCTGATCCTTAACCCACTGAGCAAGGCCAGAACCCTCGTCCTCATGAATATTGGTTAGGTTCCTTAACCACTGAGCCATGACAGGAACTCCTGCAGTCTGATTCTTAACCCACTGTGCCATAGCAGGAATTCCCACATTCCTTTTTATATTCTGGTTTATCACAGGATATTGAATAGCGTTACCTGTGCTATACAGTAGGTCTCTGTTGTTTATCCATCCTATACACACTAGTTTGCACTCCCAAACTCCCAATCCTTCCCTCTGCCTCTGTTGAGTTTTAATAATGTTTATAGGGAAGTACTAAATTAGACACTTACATTACTTATAAATACCATGTAAGTAAACAATGAATTTTGCATTCCACATGGAAGGGAATTTGGGGACACATGCGGATTCAGCCACATGTTTTGGAGAGTATATTTCTATAAGTTTTGTAATAATTCAAGGTCCTTTTGTGGAAAGTTTGTGTCTCCAACCCCAATGGGCACAGTAGATTGGAAATAAAAGAGACGAAAGTGAGAGGCAGGGACTGAAAAGACAAAGAAAAAAGTAGGAGTAGCTTCAGTTCCTTGTAACACTTTGCAGACTCTGTGCCTAAACCCTAAAAGCGTGAAAGAAAAGAGACCTGCAAAGAATATTTTTTTTGCTTGGGGCAAAATTTAGTTCACCCATGGAATAGCTTTGTGAGTTCATCTTCAAGGAGAAGCATTTCTGCTTCAGTCCAAATGTGACAAGAAATATTTTACTAAATTTGAGTAATACCTTTAACACTGAAACTTCTCTTTTTAAACTGTAAATTGTTTCAATATGTGAAGGAGCAAATCCAGAAAATCATCTTTGGGAAAGATCATTACTAGGTTACTACAGAAAATAATTCTGTCTTATGCTGCGATGAGAGGGCTGGGACCCTTTCCTCCAAATACCCAGGACCTTTGTCGTCAGAGCCGCCTGGGGGAGGGAGTCCCTCAGGGGGAAGGGACCCCAGCGAGGGAGCCGGGGACCATGGTGGAGACGTGGCCACAACGAGACACCCCTCAAGCAGGCCCAACCAGGCGCCCCCGCCCCAGGCCCGGCTGTGGGGGGGAGGCCGGGGCGGGGCGCGCGCCGCGCACTCCCGTCACGACGGGAGCCCCGCCCTTTCCGCGCGCCCGCAGAATTACGACAGCGGCGGGGGGGCGGGGCCCGAAGCCTTTTGCCCAATCCAAGGGGCGGCTCCACGCGAGTCCGTCGCGTTTCACCAATCAGATGCCGAGAGGGGCGGGCACACCTGGATTTCCTGGCGGCACCGCCCCCTCGTGCGGCCGCGTTCCCGCGGAGCGTGGGCGTGGCCTACGCGTGATGCCTATAAAAGCGGGCGGCGGTGGCGGCGCCATTTTGCGAACGGCGAGCAGCGGCGGCGGCGCGGAGAGGCGCAGCGGAGGTTTTCCTGGTTTCGGACCCCAGCGGCCGGATGGTGAAATCCTCCCTGCAGCGGATCCTCAACAGCCACTGCTTCGCCAGAGAGAAGGAGGGGGATAAACCCAGCGCCACCGTCCACGCCACCCGCACCATGCCGCTCCTCAGCCTGCACAGCCGCGGAGGCCGCAGCAGCGAGAGGTGAGCGCCCCGCCCCCGCCCGAAGCTTCCAGAAGCGGCTCCGCGCAGGCCCGCAGGGGGCAGGCGGCGGGGCGCCACGGAAGTCCCGGGAGCGCGAGGTCCGCCCCTTTGTCGATGCCACAGTCGCGCGGGGGGCGGGTTCTTGGCGGGATGGGGGCGGGGCCCGGGGGCGGGACTGGGAGCGTGGGTTGTGTCTCAGGTTCGGTTGCCCGACGGATGGTGTATCCCGTTGAGTTTGAGGGACACTGGAGTCTTTGGATTGGGGACTTCAGGTACCTGGTCGGGTTTAGGGGAGCACGGGAGTCTCTGGGTTGGGGGCTTCAGGTATCTGCTCGGGTTGCGGGGGGGCACGGGAGGTCACGGGCTGGGGACGTGAGATTCCGTGGCCAGGTTTGGGGCAGCGGGACCCGAAGTGGAGTCGGGTCCCGAGAATCTGTGATTTGCCGATGCGGAGGGTTTGATCGTTCTGCGGCTGGACGAATTCGGCCGAGCCACCCCCGCCCCCGGACGTGGCCCCGGGACGCGGCGGTCCTGGGCGCCACGTAGACGGCGCCCGGGGCCCTTCTCAGGGTGGTGGCCGGACCGCCCCCTCCCCCGTTGGGCGGTGGAGGGCGGGGGTCCAGGTGAGCTGCGGTTCGCGAGCTACTTGACGACTGCCCCGGGAGATTTCCGCGGCCAGACCCCGAGCCGTGATGCAGACGTCGGCGTGTCGGGGCGCCCCGGATGGGAGCTGAGCAAAATGGAGGCGACTTTGGGCCCTGTTTACACTGCGCAGCAAATGGCTGCTGGCGCTGCCGGTTGCGCGATTGTGAAAATCTCCCCCGGGGCCGAGGGCCTCTCTGCTGAGATGACGCAACCCGAGGCCGCTGGGAGTGCGCGGGAGGGCGTCTCTGCGGGCCTGTCCCCGCAGCGCTCGCGTGGGTCCGAACGGGCCCCTCGCTTCCCAGCAGGTGTGGACGATGAAAGGGTCGAGGCCTGGGCTGCTTCTGTGAAAAGACAGGTTCCTGGATCACTAGGAAAAGGCTGCTGGATTTCGAGGTCTCCACTGCAGCCTGAAAAGTGGAAAAGGGGAAGCTGAAGCCGCTCGACTTAGAAGTGGGAAGTAGAACCTGATGCAGGCTTGGCTTGAGACAGTTTGTGGTGGTCTTAAGATAAAGGGTGAGACAGCCACCCAGGGGATGAATTGGGCCCTTAGCCAGCATTACCCCCCACCGCCACTCCAGAAGTTGGATTTGAGAGGCTGCTTGTTCTGTGATTGCATAACTATCTTAACTGGTGGCCAGCAGGTGTTGATTTTTGCACTTGGAGGGGTAAGGGGCAGGGTCCTAGGTGGATTTGGCTATCAATCTAGCCTTGCTGGGACTTGAGTCCCTCACCAAAGGCCAGTGGGTCTATTGCCAGTGCTGCTCACCAGCCCATTTCCTTCAGTTCCAGGGTCTCCATCAACTGCTGTAGTAACCTGGGTCCAGGGCCTCGGTGGTGCTCCTGATGTCCCTCACCCACCCCTGAAGATCCCAGGTGGGCGAGGGAATAGTCAGAGGGATCACAATCTTTCAGCTAATTTATTTTACTCTGTAAGTATTCTGGTTCCTTGGATTTCCTGGGTACCTGAGGTGGGGGGAGAGCAGCCAGACCCACAGCATCTGTTACTTAGCAGGCAGAAATGTTTCGTGCACCTGTCGTGTGCCAGGAACTGTACACCACTTTATCAAATTCTCTAAATCCAGGGTTCAAGGAACAAAGGTGCAAACAACAGCCTGGGCCTTGCCTTATGTAGCCTTTGCCCCTCACCCTGGGGCACCTGCTCTGGCCCCGGGCCAAGCCACCACCCCACAGCCAAACATTAGTATTGCAAGGGACTAGTGCTTTTCTGCGTTTTTAAATTGTCATCAGTAGGAAGGGTGAAGATTTCCACCCTGTGAAGGTTGGTGTCCAAGGTTGGCTTTTTTTCTTCCACAGGATAATCGGCTGAATGTAACAGAGGAACTAACGTCTAATAACAAGACGAGAATTTTAAACGTCCAATCCAGGCTCACAGATGCCAAACACATTAACTGGAGAGCGGTGCTGAGCAATAGCTGCCTCTACATCGAGATCCCAGGCGGCGCTCTGCCCGAGGGGAGCAAGGACAGGTGAGGGCAGGGAGCTGCCTCTGTGTGCCTGGAGGGCAGAGGAGGGAAACCAAAGTCAGGAATCAGTCAAGCCATGATTATTTTGGGATTCCCCTTTAAAGCTGTCTCAGCAGTTATCACCCAAGGGATTCAGGGGGACATCCAGGGACCTTGGTGTTTTCATGTTTGAGGGCATCTAGTAGGTGGGGCCGAGAACACTGCTCCAGCACCCTACAGTGTCCAGAATGGCCCCTCAGGAGCACCTGGCTCCAGTGTCAGCAGTGCTGAGGGCGACCCTGGACCCAGAAGGAACTGGCGCTCCATGTAGATCAGGCCCCAAAGATACTTGGAGGTCTCGGCCTGGGGTCCCTGAGGGGTTGCAGGTGGGTGGGTCCTCATGCTGGAACTTCAGCTTTGCAGTTCTTCTCGAATTTGCTGAGGAGCAGCTCCACGCTGACCATGTCTTCATTTGCTTCCACAAGAACCGCGAGGACAGAGGTAGGTGGCACCATCACCATCCTCTGCAGGGGTGAGGGGAGTGGGGCCCCACTCTGGGGAACAGGTGGTTCTCATCTATTGGCTTTTCCTCTCTCCGCAGCCGCCTTGCTCCGTACCTTCAGCTTTTTGGGCTTTGAGATTGTGAGACCGGGGCATCCCCTTGTCCCCAAGAGACCCGACGCTTGCTTCATGGCCTACACGTTTGAGAGAGAGTCCTCTGGTGAGGAGGAGTAGTGTGATGCCTGGGCCCTTGGCCTCGATCGCAGTCCCTTGTGTGCGCTTTGTGCTGCGCCTCTGCGGGTGGTGTGATTAACTGCGTGCTGACCCATGTCAGCCTGCTTCACCTGCTGGGTTTGTCCGCATGTTGTAATTGTGCAAATAAACGCTCACTCCAAATTAGCCGTGTATTTCTTGGAAGTTTAATATTGTGTTTGTGATACTGAAGTATTTGCTTTAATTCTAAATAAAAATTTATATTTTACTTTTTTATTGCTGGTTTAAGATGATTCAGATTATCCTTGTTCTTGGAGGAGGAGTTTCTTATTTTGAAGTTTTTTGGAAACAGTCTTAGGTCTCTTAACTTGGAAAGATAATAATCTACTCTTCTATTGCTCTCAAAAATCTGAATAAAAGTGATTATTCCTCCAAGACCTGTGTGGGCTCAGTGGTTTTGACTTTCAGCCGGTGGCTGTCTCCCCGAGAGACTGAAGGGCAGGTCGTGGTGGGCCAAGGGGAGCGGGGGCTGTGCCAGCCTCCTGAGCCTTCTGCCGCAGGGTGGGGAAGCCAAGGGCCTGGTCTCACCTCTGGCCCCAGCCAGCCTTTGAGTTCCTTTGAGGGGCTCAGCCCTGGGCTTCCACCCTGTCTGCTTCCAACCGTCACCTTTCTGGCCCCTCCACGGGTGCCCTGCCCCACCCCTTGGGCCTACTGCTGCCTTTCCCAGGACCATATCCTGGGGTGGCCAAGGTCAGAGGGTGTCTGCTTCTCTTGCTGGCCTCACCTGCTGCTGCTGGTTTTTTTTACACCCATCGTATATGGAGGTTCCCAGGCTAGGGGTCAAATCAGCTGTAGCCGCTGGCCTACATCACAGTTCATGGAAATGCCAGATCCTTAACCCACTGAGCAAGACCCGAGGATTGAACCTGTGTCCTCATAGGTGTTAAGATTCATTTCAGCTGAGCCAATAGTGGGAACCCCACACCTGCTGCAGTTAACTGGGCTCTGGGAAGTGGCCAGGGGCAGGGCAGGGGCTGGCGGGACTTTCCCAGCTGGGTGGTAGAGTGTATATGTCTGTGTCCTGGGCACTCCTCTAGCCCTTGTATGGCGTTGTGCTGGGCAGGAGTACTGCTGGCACGTGTTGCCCCAGAGCAGAGGTGGGGTGGTCTGAGGCAGCCAGAGATAGTGCTGCAGCAGGCGAGGTGGGGACTGAAGAGCAACAGGGCTGCAGCGCCATCTGCCAGCTTCTGGGTGCATCACCCGGTGGTTGACAAATTAGCTGTAAAGGGGCCATCATTGCTGAGGGGAAAGGAGCTTGGAAGAATTTGAGCAAAGCTGGGGTTGGGTGGGATATTCAGCTACTTGTAATGACACAGTTGGTCCTCAAAGGTCTGAGAAGACAGCTAGACGCTCCTAGTCCATGTGGGTAGGGCAAGGGCAGAGAAAGGGCATTGGAGTTGGAGTGTTGGAGGAGGAATGGTAGTGAAGCAGAGACTAGAGGGAAGTGTGTTTCCGGTGAGAGGAACAATGGGTAAGGCTTGAAGGCCAGAAAACACCTCCAAGGGTTGGCCATGTATCTGGAGGGCTTGGCCAGAGAGTGTGCAGAGCCTGTAGAGGTGTCCCATTGTGTTCTGAAGGTACTAGGGAACCACAGAGATGTCTGAGTAGGAGAAAGACCTGGTCACGTCTGGGGTTAGAAAGTTCTTCAAGTGGGGAAGTTCCTGTTGTGGCTCAATAGTAACGAACTTGACTAGGGACCCATGAGGACGTGAGTTCAATCTCTGGCCTTGCTCAGTACATTAAGATCTAGCATTGCCATGAGCCGTGGTGTAGGTGGCAGACGCAGCTTGGATGTTGGGTTGCTGTGGCTTAGGGCAGCAGCTGTAGCTCTGGTTCCACCCCTAGCCTGGGAACTTCCACATGCCACAGGTGTGGCCCTAAAAATAGAAAAAAAAAAAAAAAAAAAAGGAAAAAAGTCCTCCCCAGAATTGCCATGGTGGGGTAAGTGAGTAAGTGAAGTGTGCAGGCAAGGGCGGTGGGACCATCGGGGACCCTGTCTACTTTTCAAGTGAGTAAGCAGACCTCATTCTCTCCCTCAGGGCCCCTGATGAGTCGTTTGTTTATTCCATTCTCCTAAACTACAACTGTGTGTTAGCCTGGGCCCTGCCCTCAGGGAACCCAAAGCCTGGTGGGTGAGGTGAATGGGTGGCAGGCAAAGAGATGAATAAGTAGTTCTAGATGGTGACAAGTGTGCTGTGGAGAGAAGCAGGATGAGGAGCTAAAAAGGGCCCAGGAGGTACAACTTTATTTGCTTAGAATAGGTAGGATTCAGAGCTTGGCAGAGAGAACAGCTCATGCAAAGACTTGGTGGCTGGACAGAATTTAGTTCACAGAGGAGCAGCTAGGCAGCTGCTGTGGGGGCAGGCATGGAAACCATGGGAACCTTTGGAGAGACTCCACTTGGGTGGGCTGTGCTGGGGTGGGCTGGCTGGCTCAGGTTCTGGGGAGCATCCCTTCCCTGGAGGCCCCAAGCAGCTCTTGACAAGGATGTTCACACTTGATGTCCTCAGCACAAGGGTTTGCTCCAGGACTGGAAATCCCTCCAGTGCCTCCATATGGAGGAGTGTCCACACTGTCATGGAGACGGTGACCATCAGACTCCGGTACCAGGAGGGCACTCTGGCTTCTGCTGGAGAGTGGGGGGCGGTGGGGGGAGGGTTCCACACACTGAGAGACATTGATTGGCAGGGGGTTCCCCACCTGAAGTGGGGTGGGCAGCACTGACATCAGAATGCCTCTGCAGGCACCAGCCAATAGCCCTTAGCCCTGGAAGCAGGGGACCTGCATTCCTGCGGAGGACTTGGGCCCTCAGTTTCTCTGCTGGCCTTCTGGCCCCTTCTGGAAGGGGGTGTCCTCACTATGGTGGAGACACGGGCCACCACCCCACCCTGGGAAGGGGAGCCTGCCTCTTGGAGAGGCTTGGAACTGGTGTATCACTCATAGGAAAGGTCAGTCCCACAGCAGCTCTAGGGCAAGGTCTAGTGAGGCCTCAGTGGCCTGGGCCAGATATTCACAGCACAGCCAGTCCTCCAGGTGGGGCACCTCCCCACCCACAGCCCGCTCTGCCAGGTGCAGGACCAGCAGCGCACGCCGCACCAGCAGCCAGGGCCCCAGCTGGGCTCTGCGGCCACGCAGCTCCTGTTCAGGTCCCCAGAGCAGCACCTGCAGTGCACAGCGCGTCCGGGCTGCAGAGGGCCTCACGCGGGCCAGCTGAACCGCCAGGTGCTCGAGGCCGACAGCCAAGGGCGTGGCCAAGGGTTTTCGGGGACCAAGCAGCTTTTGGAGCAGGCTGCTCAGCTGCCGCGCATGGGCGCCCAGTGGGCCCTGGGGACACGGGTGGACGCGGCCAAAGTCTGCCAGCAGCAGGCGTGGGGGTCCAGTGGCCCCACAGCCCCGTGGGGACATTAGCAGCAGGTTCTCAGGCCGAAGTTCAGCCAGGGCTGCACCCTGCGCCTCCAGGTGCTCCAGGGCCATGCTCAGCTGCAGCAGCAGCAGAGCCACGGCCCTTGTGAACTTCATGGGCGGCTGTGTGCCCGCCTCCACCAGCCACTGGGCCACCGTGAGCTCTGGCACCTCCGTCGCCAGGGCCACGGGGCCCCTCCAGGGCATCTCGGGCAGTGTACCCTCAGGCACCAGCCCACACAGCCCCTGGAGGTTGAAATGTGGGGCCAGCAAGGCCTGCAGCTCCAGGCCCCATGGGTGGGGCTCCTCTGCTCCCGGCTTGGGCACCTGCAGAGTAGAGGGGACCTTAAGAACCTGACCATAGTGTACCCCCCGCCCTCCGCAAGCCAGCACAGGATGCCTAGCAGCTCTACCTTTCCTGAAGCTTTCACACCCACTCCAACCTGCTGCACCATCGCTGCACCCCTCCAGAAGCAGGGGTGCATGTCAATTCAGATGTTAGTTGCCAGCATGATCTTAAGGAAAACTGCATCAGGGAGGAGGATGGTGTTTAGGGGTCAAACTTTCCAGCCTGCCAAAGGGGCTGGTGCTTTGGTAAAGAGGGAGGTGAGAACTAAGTTACCAGAGCTGGGCTGTCCATCCAGTAGAAATACAGTTCAGGCCATGCTCTAATTCAAATTTTCGGAGTTCCCGTCGTGGTGCAGTGGTTAACGAATCCGACTAGGAACCATGAAGTTGCGGGTTCGATCCCTGCCCTTGCTCAGTGGGTTAAGGATCCGGCGTTGCCGTGAGCTGTGGTGTAGGTTGCAGACGCGGCTCGGATCCCGCGTTGCTGTGGCTCTGGCGTAGGCCGGTGGCTACAGCTCCAATTGGACCCCTAGCCTGGGAATCTCCATATGCCGCGGGAGCAGCCCAAGAAATAGCAAAAAGACCAAAAAAAAAAAAAAAAAAAACAAAAATTTCCAGTAGCCACATTTGAAAAAGTGAAAAGAAGCAGATGAAAGAAACTTTCTTCTTTTTTTATTTTTTGTCTTTTCTTGAGGCTGTACCCACGGCATATGGAGGTTCTCAGGCTAGGGGCCGAATAGGTGCTGTAGCTGCCAACCTACTCCACAGCCACAGCAATGCCAGATCTGAGCCGAATCTGCAAACTATACCACAGCTCATGGCAATGCTGGATCCTTCACTCACTGAGTGAGGCCAGGGATCAAACCCGCATCCTCATGGATACTAGTCAGATTTGTTTCCACTGCCCCACAATAGGAACTCCCTGGGTTTTTTTTTTTGTTTTTTTTTTTTTTTATATTGAGTTGTATGAGCTTGAAAGTAATTTTCATAATCTATTTTATTTAATTCAGTGTATCCAAAATGTTATCATTCAACAGGTTATTAATGACAAAAGTATTAGATGTTTTACATTATTATTATTAATAATAATAATACTAAGTCTTGGAGGCCTGGTGTATATTTGACATTCAGAGCACTTCTCAGTTGAGACCAGCCCTATTTCAAGTGCTCAGAAGTCATGCGTGGCTAACAGCTGGAGTACTGGACAGCAAAGCTCTTTCTAGGAAGTAGGAACATCACCTCTGGGGATTATATTTGAATCACCTTGGGGCAGGTGTTAAAATTTACAGGTTCTGAGGCAGGGCACTGAGTGTGGGTATCTCAAAAACAACCTTGCCAGGAGTTCCCGTCGTGGTGCAGTGGTTAACGAATCCGACTAGGAACTATGAGGTTGAGGGTTCGATCCCTGGCCTTGCTCAGTGGGTTAAGGATCCAGTGTCGCCATGAGCTGTGGTGTAGGTTGCAGACACGGCTCGGATCCTGCATTGCTGTGGCTCTGGTGTTGGCCAGTGGCTATAGCTCCGATTAGACCCCTAGCCTGGGAACCTCCATATGCCGTGGGAGTGGCTCAAGAAAAGGCAAAAAAAAAAAAACAACAAAAAAAACAACCTTGCTAGGGGCCTCTGAGATGGGAACGTGATAGAGCTGTCAGCTAAATAACTCACAGCAGCAACAGCTTAATCCTCCATGCTCCTGTCTATAAAATGGGTCCATAGTAACACATCCTGCCCAGTTGGTGAAGTTCCTCCAAAATGGTCCTGCATCTGACACTTGGTGGTCTGGTGTATTTGATGGGACTCATCTTTTCTCTTAGAGGTGCACGAAACGGAAGCATTTTGTAACAAAACATGGCAGTGCTCACATGAGGATTAGCTGAATGAAAGTGCCTAAAAGTCCTTACAACAGGGCAAGACGTGAACAGTGCTCAGTAGTACATTTTGGTGATTGTTGAAAACGACAATGATGACAATGTCGACAAAGGTGATGGTGGTGAAAGTGGTAAGTATCAGCCGACTGTGGCTTTCTGGTGCAGGAACTCACTGGAGAGGACCCTGGGAGGCGTGGGGAGAGTTTAACAAGACTCCCAGGAGATTCGAATGTAGGTGGCCCACACTTTAGAAACGTGGTTCCACGGGCAGACGGTGTTCATTTATGTGTTATTTGCAAAATAAGCTGTTAGGCCGAAAGTGCCCTGGGTTATGTCTTGGAAATTGGGGAAACCTCCCAGGAGCTGGGGCGGAGGCGGGGCGGGGCGGGGCTCACCTTGGCAGCCAGGAGGTGCCACGCCTCCTCATCCGCGCGCACCAGGCGGTAGTACAGGGCGTCCCCGCTCTCCAAGCAGGGCGAGCTGTCCAAGAGGCGGAAGTCGTGGCCGGGGCGGCAGGGGCCGGGGCGGCCCCCCAGGAGCCGGGCGTGCAGCCGGGCGTGCACGACACGCAGGCCTTCCAGCTGCCTGGCCTCCAGCGCTGCGTGCACAGCCTCCGGGCGGTGCAGGTCGTGGAGGGAGAGGCCCAGCTCTGCGTCCAGCGAGCAGAAGGGCAGCTCTGCAGGCGGACGGGCTGGCTCCACCCTCTGGTCGCCTGCCCTGCTCTCGTCCACACTGAGGGATCCCAGAAGCGGCTTCCGATGCTGCCCTGATTGAACAGGGCTGGGACTGGGGGCCTTGTGGGTGGGCAGTGACTGGGTCCTGGTCAAGGTCTTCTTGGGCAGGGGTGGAGGCAGGGGCTGCGGGTCAGCCAAGGGAGGCTCCGGTGTTCTGGGGCGGCAGGGCTTGGAAGGCAGCAGGTGGGCACGGACCTCACCTATTGGGGGAGTGGGGAGGGGCTTGAGGATGCCCAGAGTGTGTGGTCCTGGGCCCACGACTCCAGCCTCAGCTTTGATTCCCTCATGTCTAAAATGGAAAAAATACCAGCCAGCCCAACGACCCTGTGGGTTAAGAATGCCCTCTCCAGTTTACACATGAGGAAACGAAGGTTCAGAGGAGGGACAGGTCAGAGGCAGAGAAACATCCGGCCCAGCATGGGCGACCCCCACTTCCCTGTGTGGCTCTGGCCAGGTGACTGAGCCTTTTTGAACTCGTTTCCTCATTTTTACAAGCTAGTGAAAGCCAGCTATTTTTTTTTTCTTTAAACAAAGAGCTTATTAAAGATAATTTAAAAGCTGCTATAATCAAGTTAAACCATCATTGGGCAGAGCATTCTTTAGAAGGTAACGAGAGACTTTACCTCTATGCTCTGGCTGCCTGGGACAGCCACTTGTCCCATATCCCACCCAGGGCCCCACCCCAGCGCTCACCAAGGTTGCTGTACGTGGGCTGAGTAGGCCAGGTGGGGGTGTTGACCCCGGTGGTCTTAGTGGGTGGCTCCGGGTCACTCATGCTGCTGGGGGAAGGTCAGAGTACAGGGCATGTGTGGGTGGGGTCCTGCACCTGCTGTGTGGCCCTGGGAGGGTTGCTTGACTTCTCTGGGCAAATGTCACCCATCAACTTTTCAGGGCAATGGAAAGTGCCCTGACTCTTTGTGACATGGGCAGGACATCCAGCTGTGAGGGCAAGAGGTGTGGGGGGGGAGGGGACAGCTTGAGGCTGGTGACAGTATTCAGGGACCCAAGCTTAGGCCTTTTCCCCAGAGCTCAGCCCCCTTCAGCTGTGCAGTTGCCAACAGCAGCCCGGCCCCCAGCCCTGCCCCACCCAGATTCCAGGTCACCCCAACCTTGAAAACTGGCCATTTCTGCCCCACCCCACCCCCTCCCCACCCCACCCCCTCCACCCCACCCCACCCCCTCCAGGAATGGCCTACCTTCAGGACTGGTGTGACCTTGGGGCAGGGAGGGGGGGCCTTGGGTGCAAACTCCCAATAGCTGCAGCCCCTGGCCTGCCGGACTGTCTGACCGGTTGCTGGCAGTGAACCGGAAATGCCCAGACAACTGTTAGACCGCAGGCTGGGGCAGGGGGGGGTGCTTTATGCATTACTTCCCCATGACTGCTGGCCTTGGTTCCAGGGCTACAAGGGATGGGGGGAGATGAGAAGACTGGGAGAAGTCCTAAAGTTTACACAAGGTGGGCAGTAGGGGGGAACTCAGAGAGACAGAGGGAAGCAAGACATTTTAGACCCCTGTACCTTTGGGGAGGGCAGGGAATTCCAGCAGCAACTGTTTAAGGAGAAGTTTGACTGGGTGACCCTTCTCTCTGAGGTTTTCACCCCTCCAGAGCCACGTCTCCCTGCAGGACTGTCTGAGAAGCCCCCAGTGCAAGCACCCCACTTCCTGCCAATCCTAGGACCCTTGGACTGGGAGCAGTTTGCTGCCTAAGCACCAGCTCAGCTCCAGCTCAGCTCTGACTTGCTGTGTGACGCTGGGCAAACACCACCCCTCTCTGTGTTCCAGCAAATAAAGAAAAGTGGTCCCTGCTTGCTGCCTCTTGACAGCCACACTAGCTGGATTTTTCATTAACGTGTAATCATCTCACTTCCCTGTCCCCACTGCCTTAATGCATTTATTTAGAAAAAGACATTCGAGGAGCTCCCATTGTGGCTCAGGGGTTAACGAACTCGACTGGCATCCATGAGGATGCAGGTTTGATCCCTGGCCTCATTCAGTGGGTTAAGGATCTGGTGTTGCTGTGAGCTGTGGTGTAGGTCCCAGACAAGGCTCAGATCCCACGTTGCTGTGGTTCTGGAGTAAACTGGCAGCTATAGCTCCAATTCGACCCCTAGACTGGGAACCTCCATATGCTACGGGAATGGCCCTAAAAAGACAAAAAAAAAAAAGAAAAAGAAAGAAAGAAAAGAAAAGAAAGAAAGACATTTGAGGAGTTCCTGCTGTGGCTCAGTGGAAATGAACCCAACTGGCATTCATAACGATGTGGGTTCGGTCCCTGGTCTCACTCAGTGTGTTAAGTATCCAGCTTTGCCATGAGCTGTGGTGCAGATGTGGCTCAGATCCCCGTTGCTGTGGCTGTGGTGTAGGCCAGCAACTGCAGCTCCAATTTGATCCCTCGCCTGGGAACTTCCATATGCCACAGGTGGAGCCCTAAAAACCAAAAAAAAAAAAAAAAGAAAAAAACATTTGAGATAGATTTACCATACTGGAGAATTCCCTGGTGGATCAGCAGGTTAAGGATCCATCGTTGTCACTGCAGCAGATCAGGTGGCTGCAGTGGCACGGGTTTGATCCCTGCCCTGGGAACTTCCACATGTTAGCAGGTGTGACCAAAAAGAATTACCATACATGGAAAATCAAGAATGGTAAAAACCTGGGAAAACCAGGCAGTGTGAAATTCTAGCTTAAGCACACAGTGTCCAAACTGTTTGGGGAGTTCCATTTGTGGCACAGCAGAAACGAATCCGACTAGGAACATGAGGTTGTGGGTTCGATCCCTGGCCTCGCTCAGTAAGTTAAGGATCTGGCATTGCTATGAGATGAAATGTAGGTTGCAGACGTGGCTCGGATCTGGCATTGCTGTGTCTGTGGCTATGGCTGTGGCATAGGCCGGCAGCTGTAGCTCCGATTAGACCCCCAGCCTGGGAACCTCCATATGTAGCAGGTGTGGCCCTAAAAAGCAAAAACAAAAAAACAAAAAAACCACTGTTTGGGGGCCTAAGGCTCACCCTGTTGGGCTGCTGTCAGGAAAGACAACCTAGCTGCAAACACAGCCCCTCCCCCACTGTAATGACGACCCAAGAAATCACTGCAGATGCAGACATTTTTGCTTTGTAGTTTGAGATCTTTCACGCTCAGGTTCTTCCCTGGCCCCCTCTCATTTCCCTCAAGGGCAGTGAGCCCAGAGAGGGCTGTAGTCCACACAGGGTCACACAGCAGGTCCAGGCTGGGCTGGGGGGCATTCATGGGCTGTTGCTGGATGACCCTGGGTGTGGGAAAGGAGACAGACTTGCCTCATGGAGTCCTCCAAGTGGGTGTCCTCCTGCGTTTTGGGCAACACTGACCTGCTGACTCCCAGCGTTTCCAGAATGAGGGTCCATAACTTGATTCAATATTTTTTCTTTCCCAGCACTTGGCTTCTGTAATTCACAGAATTTATACTCTCTGTCCTTAGTCCATGAGGCTGCCTATGATTTTGGTGGATTTCAAAATCATGCAATGGGAGGATGGTGGGCTTGAGAAAGAGTCTGCAAATTATACCGGACAAGGATTCCACAATTCCTGGGCTGTTCTGTGTGGAAGAGAAGGGACCAGAGGTGCTAAGGAAGTGGCCTCTGCTCAAACTCTTGCCAACTATGAATTCTTTTTAATTTTTTCTCTTTAAGGCCACACCTGAGGCATATGGAGGTTCCAGGCTAGGGGTCAAATTAGAGCTGCAGCTGCTGGCCTACACCACAGCCACAACAATGCCAGATTCCAGCCGCGTCTGCCATCTACACCACAGCTCACGGCAAGGCTGGATCCTTAACCCACTGAGCAAGGCCAGGGATCGAACCCTCATCCTCATGGATCCTAGCCAGGTTCATTAATCACTGAGCCACAAAAGGAACTCCTTAATGTAATATATATATATATATATATTTTTCTTTTGTATTTCGTCTTCTTAGGGCCACAACCCCGAGGCATATGGAGGTTCCCAGGCTAGGGGGTCCAATCAGAGCTGAAGCCGCTGGCCTATACCACAGCTCACGGCAATGCCGGATCCTTAACCCACTGAGCAAAGCCAGGGATCGACTGAACCCGCGTCTTCATGAATGCTAGTCAAGTTCACTAGCTGCTGAGCCACAGTGGGAACTCTTTATGTTTTTTAAAAATCTTATTTGCAAACTATGGCCCCTGGGCTGACTGGCTGTTTTTGTAAATAAAGTTTTATTGGAACCAGGGCCAGGATTAGGGTGTTGAGAGTGAGGAAGGGTCATGCCAGGGCAAGGTGGATCCTGTCTTTATTCAAAAGGCTTTGGGACTTCTCTAGTGTCTCATTGGGTTAAGGATCCAGCAGTTGTCACTGCTGTGGCTTGGGTCACTGCTGTGCTGTGGGCTCTATCCCTGGCTTCTGCATACCATGGGTGAGGCCAAAAAAATTTTAAAAAGGTTGATATTTTATCCATTGTGAACTTGGAGCATGAATTGATATCATTTATAGAATATTGGTCTTTTTATTCCTTCCTTTTTTTTAGGGCCACACTCAAGGCATATGGAAGTTTCCAGGCTAGAGATCAAACTGTAGCTGCAGTTGCCCACCTATGCCACAGCCACAGCAACACCAGATCCAAGCTGCATCTGAAACCTACACCACAGCTCATGGCAACCCTGGATCCTTAACCCAGTCAACAAGGCCAGAGATTGAACCGGAGACCTCATGGTTACTAGCCAGGTTACTGCTGAGCCAAAACGTTAACTCCCTAGAATCCTGATCTCGATGACTGCGTTCTGGGCACCCCTTTACATTTTGTGCCCCAGGTCAGTGCCTACTCACCTCACCCTGGGCTGGAATGGGGGCTAGGGAGAGGGGCCAGGCAGGGACAAGTGATGACATCCCAGGGGACTTCTCCACCCAGGACGGGTAGGGTCGGGGGCAGCCGGTGGTGGGGACCTCCTGCCTGCCTCAAGACGGCCCTCCTGGAGAGGTGGGGGGCCCTCTATGGGGGAGGAGAGCAGAGTTACCAGCTGACATCTCCTCCGCGACCCCCAGAGCCCCAGTGGACAGCCCTTCTCTGAGGCCACAAAATGGGGACCGCTCACCTCATCTCACCCCAAAAAGTGGCCCCTGTATCGTCCCCGCCTGGCCACCCACCACCTTAGGGGGGCACGTGGAGTTCCAGCACCTAAAGACGTTCATCCAGAACCTGTGAGTGTTACACGGCGGGGCAGGGGAAGGGGGGAAGTAAGGTGCTGATTGATTAGATGAGGATGGGGAGGACCCTGGATTCCCCAGGGGCCCAGTGGTGTCACAAGGTCCTCGTAAGAGGAAGGCGGGGGTCAGAGGCAGAGAGAGATGGGAGATGCCTCACTGCTAGCTGTGAGGATGGAGGAAGGGGCTGTGAGCCAGGGATGCAGCGCCTCCAGAAACTGGGAAAGGAGGAAGTGACTTCCCTGGAGCCTCCAGAGGAGCTGGCTGCTGATGTGTTTTAGACTTTTGAGCTCCAGAGTTGCTGAACAATCCACAATCTCAGTTGTTGTAAGCCACTAAGTTTGTTACAGCAGCCATAGGAAGCTCATAAGTTGTTCCCTGCATAAAAGAGGACCATAATCCTCTAATTATAGATGAACACAGGGCACAGAGAGGGGCAGTGACTTCCCCCAGGCCCCATAGCATGGAGGACACAGACCCTTCTGAGGGGCCCCGCCTTGGGGGCTTCTGGCCACCAACAGGACAGGTCCCCCTTCAGCTGCCCTTGGCCACCCGAGGAAAGAGGACCTCTCAGCTGCATCCCAAGAATAAGACAGGGTTCAGAGAATCCTGGATCTTGTACCTGATCTGAACCAGGGATTCAGGCAGCCCTGTGGATGGCGAAACCAAGCCACATGAGACAATCTTTCACCTGCTTTTGCTGCAAGAGGAATAGGGGAAAGGAGGCTCCAAAGGGTTGCCCACAGCCCTCAACATGTCCCTACCCTGCATCTGTCTCCTGTGGGGCAGGAAGGAAGCTTCCTCTCATGTTTCAATAGGGAAACCAAGGCGTGGAGAGTGACCCTGGGACTGCCCCTTGGCCATGGCTGGTGGCTTTGCCTTGGTCCACCTCCTTCCAGAAAGAGCACAGGCCTTCAGAGGCAGTGGGAAAGCGTGGTTCTGCACCTTGTTTCTCCTTTCTTCGATGCTGCTGGCTCTGTCCCTGGAAAGAGCCTGGGGCCAGAGTTTCCCTGACAGCCCAGTTCACACCCTGCCTCTCCTTGGTTGGGCACTCTGGGCAGCCGCTAACCCTCCCTTTGCCTATATGTAAAATGGGATCCTAACAGAACCCAGCTCACAGTGTCATCATCTGCATAAAAGGAGTTAAGATAGGCAGCATGGGAACAGCGCTGGGAACAGCATGGGTACCTGAAGTGTGGCCTCTAATGTTATCACATGGGTCATTCTCCATGACTTGGGGCATTCAGCTTTGAGGCTGAAGCCAAGTAGCTCCCCCAGGGAGCCCAGCAGCCCCTACTTCTCCCCCCACTTCTCCCAGGGGAATTTTTGTTTTAAACGCTGACATTTGTTATTAAATTGGTTTCATTTTTATTGGATTCAAATCAAACACAGCAGGGTAGGGGCTTGGGGGTCTTGGTTTGTTTTGGGACGGGGCAGCAGAAGGGGCTGGGAGATCCCAATTCATGATGTTCTCTAAGTCCTAACACTGCTAAGACCTCTCTCCCATCTGGATGATGCTAAAGGCACTTGGATGTCGTTTTGAGGGGCCCTCTGGGTTGTCAGGGCAACCAAGGTCAGGAGGATGTTAAGGGGAAAAAACTAGTCCATTCTGTTCGATGTAGGTAGAGTACAGGACTGCTGGACACCCCCTTTGGTCCTCACTCACATCCTGCTGTGAATGGGGCTGGGGAGTCCCCACCCCTGGCTGACTGCGGTCAGCCCCGTTGGCCCATGTGCCCATTGTGGGGACAGGACCAAGGCTCTTGATGTTTCCAGCTCAGGGAGAATAGCCAGTGTCCCCTTTCCAATTTTGTATGATTCCTTTGCTCAAAACCTCCAGGGTTGACAGCTTTCCCTCTGGCTCATCTCAGAAAATTCTCAAGGGACCCAGACTCCCAGTCAATCACCAAGCTTTACCCTCAGACCCATTTTATAGACATGGATATCAATGGTCCAGGTGATCCTTAGTCGCCAACTAAAATTACACGACTGGGCAGGAGCGGAGCTGGCTTTGAGCCTTCCTATGATATGAGGTCCTTGAGAATCCTGTCTAATCTCCTGGTCAGAACCAAGCTCCCTTCCAGCCCAGCTCTGGCACCACAATATTTTTTGTGTCCTTCCCCCCTGGTGATGCCCTAACTGTGGTCTGGCCGAGGTAGAGAGTCGGGGCAAAGACCAGGCTGGGGGAGGCAGGGTCATGGATGGTCCCATCTGGTGTCTGAATACTTCTGCAAAACCTCAGCTCCTGCTTGCCTACCCTCAGTGACAGGGTACTCACTATCTATAGGGCAACAGGGCCATGATCTTGTGGAAGCTCTTTCACCTGAGGTAAAATCTGTCTGTGATCCCCTACTCTCTGGCCCTAGATCGGCCTCAAAGGTGCAGAGACCAAGCTGTCTCTGTCACCTTCTCCCAACGACCCAGGTCCAGGCCTCTCTGTACCTTGACCTCCTGTCCTGCCCTTGCTCCCCATCACTGCCCCTGCCATGCACAATACAGGGACCTGGAGAACCATCCATGCTCTGGTCTCCTTCTGGAGGTGAGCAGTGGGCCACAGGGCTGGGCAGGGATGGGTCAGACTCAGGACTGAAGATCACTCCAACTGCCTGCTGAAGAGGGACACCATGGAAGTTATGCTCCTGGGCCAGGGGCCAGGACAGCTGTCCCTCCTGTGTGGTGAGGGCTTGGGGAGCAAGTGGCAGCTGGAAGGGCTGGTGGGAGGAGCTGGGGAAATGGCTTCTCCTAGTGAGCCAGCAGGTCCTGGGGAGAGGGAGTCTGGAAGCAGGGGCCTGGGTCAGCGGGTCAGGGACCATCCTGTGTGCTGGACCCCTTCAGGGTGGGCCTGATCTGCTCGGTGAGACCCTAGCCCAGCCCCTGAGATCTGTCCCAAGATGGCCAGCTGAGCGGGGCCTGGTGTGAGCTGACTGTGTGGTGTGAGCTGGGTGTGTCACAGGTGTGAGCTGCCTATCCCAGGGGTGGGTTGTGCTCTCCCGTGAGCCTTGCGTGCTTGCAGTGAACTCTGGAGCTCAGGGCACCTTCCTAGTGTCAGCTGGGTGTGAGGTGTGTGTGTGTGTTCCACTCTGGGGCTGTGTGTCTGGTGGTATGTCCCAGAGTTGCATAAGTGTGTGCTGTGTGTGTGTGGGGGGGGGGCATCCAGGTGTGAATGGTGCAGGTTTTCACGAGCCCTGGCCTGGGGGCAGGCAGCCTTCCTTGGAATCCCAGGTGTAGACCATCTCCACCAGGTGTGAGCTGTTTATGGTGAGGCCCCTGAGTCTCTGAGACCCACCCACCACCACTCTGCTCAGAGACCACACCAAGGGCAGGAAGACAGGGTGAAACCCTTACAAAATACTTGAGAAACTCTGCAAAAGATGCATCCTGATGAAAAAACAGTCCTGTGGTTGGGTCTCTACAAAAAAGGGGAAGTTCTGCTAGGAGCCGGCTTGTGGCCGCCCCCTATGGGAAATGCATAGGTGGTCATGGTCGGCACACGGGCCAGCAATGGGCTGGCATGGACGTGGACAGAGACGCAGCCTCCAGCCCAGGCCCAGCAGCCCGGGTCCGGGAAGCCGTCCGGGGGCCGCTCAGATCATCTTCATGTTGAACTTGCGGGCGCCGCTCTGGCCCGCGGCCGCGGCCGGCCCGTCCACCTTACGGAAGGAGTACTCCACGGAGAAGTTGTTCTTGTGCTGCCCGCGGCCACGGCTCCACACGAAGAGCAGCAGGAAGCAGAAGAGGACGACGCCCAGGAAGGTGATGCAGCCCATGGCGGTGGACACCAGAATGGTGGTGAGGTCCAGCGGGAAGCGCATAGCCGCCTGCGTGTCGTTGCGGCCCTCACCCAGGGTCCGGTTGGTGGCCGGCTCAGGTTGCACGCTCAGCGTAGCGAAGTAGGTGTCGTTGCCACCCGCGTTGCTGGCCACACACGTGTAAGTGCCGCTGTCCCCGGGCTGCGCATCCCGGATCTGCAGCGTGCCGCCCGGCAGCACGCGCGCCCGGCCGGCACTGGTGGCGGTCACCGCGCGGTGCCGTGGCGTCACCCAGGCCACGGTGGGAGCTGGCTCGCCTTCGGCGCGGCACTGGAAGCGTACGTCGTCGCCCGCGGCCGCCGTGACGTGCTGCAGCCGCCGCTCGCGGATCTTGGGCTTTCGGCACACGAAGTACTCGAAGAGCACTGAGTCTGGCAGGTTGCGCAGCGCATCGCCACGGACCTCGGCTGGGGTGGCGCAGGCGGGCAGGCGGCCGTCAAAGTTGAGGGTCTTGCGGCGCTGTACGATCCAGAGCAGGCGGCAGTCGCAGGCCAGCGGGTTCCCGTCCACACGCAGCGTCTCCAGCGTGTTGACAGAGTGGAAGGTGCTCTCCTCTAGCGTGGACAGCAGGTTGTTGGAGAGGTTGAGCAGGCGTATCTGCCGAAGCCCCAGGAAGGCCTGCGGCTCCACCACCGCCAGTAGAGCTCCGGCCAGGTGCAGCTCGCGCAGGCGCACCAGGTCACGGAAGGATCCGCGCGGCACCGTGCTGATGGGGTTGTGCGACAGATTGAGGCAGGTGAGGTGGGCCTGGTGGCGCAGGGCGGCAGCTGGCACGGCGGTGATGTTGGTGTGAGTGACCGATAGCGAGGTCAGGTTGAGACCCCGCAGGCTGCCGGCGGCCACCTCCTCCAGCAGTGGCCAGTTGTCGATCTCCAGGTGCAGTAGCCCTGGGAGCCTCTGGAAGTTTTGGTCCTCCAGGGCGGCGATAGCCAGGTGCCGCAGCCGCAGGGCGCCCAAGCCCCGCAGGTGGCCCAGCGACTCGCCCGACAGCGCAGTCAGGTTGCAGCGCTCCAGGGTCAGCTCCTCGAGGGCCAGCAGCCCCGCGAAGGCCCGGCGCGAGATGAACACCAGGTCGTTGTCGCCCACCTCCAGCCGGCGGAGGCTGCGCAGGTCCTGGAAGGTGTAGTCCAGGAGGATGACCAATTTGTTCTCACTCAGGTCCAGCAGCGTAAGGTTATCCAGGCGCGTGAAGACGCCAGGCGGGATGAGCTTGAGCAGGTTGCCGCGGAGGCGCAGCTCGCGCAGGCGGGGCAGGTTGGCGAAGGCGCCGGGTTCCACGTGCGCGATCACGTTGTCGCTCAGGTCCAGCTCCTCCAGCAGCGGCAGGGCGGCCAGGTCGCCCGGGTTCAGGCAGCGGATGCGGTTGCGGCTGAGCTCCAGTAGGCGTGTCTCGGCCGGGATGCCGTCAGGCACAGCGGTCAGTCGGCGCCGGGGACAGGCCACCGCACGCGTCTGCGCTGTGCACTCACAGCGGGCCGGGCAGCCCCCGGCCGGGGGCGGGGCTGCAGGCAGGAGCAGGAGCTGCAGGCTCAGGACACACAGCCAGCAGGTCATGGTGCGGAGCCTGGGCCTAGGGCCACACCACCATCCTTGTGGGCACCTGGGGGAGGGGGCAGCGTTAGCAACTACATCCCGTCATCCTGCCACCCCACCCCCACATCCCATTCTAGCAGTGTGCTCAAGAAGCGTTTATCCACCTTGGGACCTGTGATCTCTCTCCTGGGGGCCTCTGCCCAAGGACGGTGAAGGGAAGCAGCATGAATGGATGATCAGGTGATCAGGTCCATGGAGGAAACGACTTCATACCGGGACAGGTGACATTTGAGCTGAGACACTGCACTGGGTTGAATTGTGTTCCCCCAAAAGATATGTCCAAGTCCTAACCCCAGTATGTGGGAAGGGGGCCTCATTTGGAAATAGCATCTTTGCAGATGTGATGGGTTGAGATGAAGTTATATTGGATCAGAGTGGTCCTAAATCCAATGACCAATGGGTTTATAACAAAAGGGACATTTGGATTCACAAGTAGATGCACACAGAAGGAATAGGCATGTGAAGACAGAGGTAGAATGATGTGTCTACAAGCCCAGGGGACCCCAGAAGCTGAGGGAGAGTCAGGAAAGACCCTCTCTTGAAGCCTTCAGAAGGAACATGGCCCTGAGACTCCTAGATTTCAGACTTCTGGCCTCTGGAACTGTGAGAACATAGATTTCTGTTGCTTTAAGCCACTCAGTTTGTGGTTCTTTGTTTCTGGACATGGGAAGCTAATATAGACCCAAAGAATGATCAGGGAAGGGCTCTTCCCTGATCATTGGATATCGGTGAAAGAGGTTTCAAGCAGGGGCAAGAGCCAATGCAAAGGCCCTGAGGCAGAGTGGCTGGCAAGGCTGGGAGAGGAATGAGTAGGGGTGGGGAGTGGGAGATGCACTGGAAGGTCACAGAAGCTGGATGGTGTGGCCGGGGAGGAGCAGATGCCCGAATGCCTGGGCCTGTGCACCTGCGCCTTCTGAGTTGTTCCATTTCTCCTGGCAGTCAGCTGGCTCTCCATCCTCCATCCCTACACTCTGCTGGGCTGCAGCCTAGATCCTGGGTTGAGGTGGGTGGAGGTGGGGAGGGAATAGCTAGATGGCAGCTGGAGGTGCTGCTCCCTTGGCCAGGAAGCTATTCTCAGCATCTTAGCAGCCGAAGCCCCCAGGCAACCCCCGACTCCCCTGGACACATCCCTGCTGTCTTTTTCCTCCCTGTTCCCGTAGGTCTGGGTTAGCGGGGACCCAGACTGTAGATCTTTATTTGCTAAACATCTGTGGGCCCAGCTCCTGCCTTCCTGGGCCCTTTTGGGAGTTTTAGGTGAGAGCAAACACACACAGAGCCCTGAGTAAAGGCCGGCTTAATGCTAGAGATGAATCCTGTGTAACTGAGGGGTGAATCTGTACTTTACTGGTGTCATCAGGTTAAGATGAGTTCACAGGGGAGTAGTGTGGGTATCCTTATAAAAGGGCACATTCAGATGCAGATACTCAGGGAAGGTGGCCATTTGACAACAGGTTTATGAGCTAAGGGACGCCAAAGACGGCCGGTAACAGCCAAGAGCTGGAGGAAGCACAGAAGGACCCACCCCTTGAATCTCTGGAGGGAGCACAGCCCTGATGACACCTTGATTTCAGATGTCTGGCCACCAGAACAGAGAGAATACATTTCTATTGTTATATATATCCATACATATTTTTTTTCTTCTTGCCTGTGCCGAAGGCACATGGATGTTCCTGGACCAGAGCTCAAACCCACGCCACAGCTGTAACCAGAGCCACAGAAGTGACAACAACAGATCCTTAACTACTGACCCACCAGGAAACTCCAAAATTCTGTTGTTTTGAGCAACTCTGTGGTATTTTGTTATGGCAGCTTCACACACTAATACAAGACCTAAATGGTGAGTTCCCTGGTGGCTCAGTGGGTTAAAGATCCAGCATCACTGCTGTGATACAGTTTCCATCCCTGGCCCAGGAAATTTTGCATGCCACGGGCCTGGCCAAAAAAAAACAAAAACAAAAACCTAAATGAGTATCCATAGATCTGTGAGGAAAATTCACACAGGGGAGCAGAGCAGCCTGAACAAGGAGGTTTGCTGCAGTGTTGTTTGGAACAGCAAAAAACTGGAACTAACCTAGATATCCATCAAGAGGGGATGAGTTGAATAAACTGTGGTCTTTGTCTGCTGTGGAATAGTAGAATACAGGGAGAACCTTGTATGTACCAAGGAAGAAAGACAGTGGAGATGCCATTATATGAGGGGGAAAAAACCCAGAACTAATCTAAGTATCCATCAACAGGGATTGGTTAAATAAATTGCATTGTGCCTGTTATGGGATTAAGAAGGCTCATAGGTACTTAATAGAGAAAGAAAGCTGAGGTATAGTTATACAGAGGACAAAGTGGAGCTAACCTAAATGCCCATCAATAGGGGATCAAAGAAGCCATAATCCCTGGTTATCATGGAATGCTGGGAGATTTCAGTATACCCACAAGGAAAGATGGCTGAGTTTCATGGGAGACTGGGGGCCGGGCTAGGGGGAATCAAGTTTGCCATACAATCACAGACAACACAATCCTATTCGTGGGGGAAAACAAATAAAGCAAATAAATAAAACAGAAACACCTGGGAACTCCCACGCCCTGTGGCACAGCACTGTGAGTGGTGGGAAAGGAGTGGCCGAGGCACCTTGGGTCTCTAGGAGGTCAATGTCTTAGCTCCCTGCCCCCCGCTGGGGAGGCCATCGGGGAGGCAGAGAGCAGAAGCGAGAGGCATCTGGCTTTGCCCTCCCACTGCAGCTGTCCTTAATCCAGACCTGGGCATAGCAGGGAACATAATCTTTCCCTGAGGCAAACTCCCTTTCCAGGCTCTTTTTCTAGGTCATTCTCTCCCATATGGTTGCCCTGGACAACATGCAGGGAGGCTGTGTCCCAGGAGCCATGGAAGAGCCAGACCGACAGTCCCCTGTCCAGCTGCCTCTTGGGCCTTAGCAACTTTCTCCCTTAAACTGGCTTGGAGTCACTCCCAGGTCATTGTCCAGCCAGGGCTGCTCCTGGTGGTCCAGGGGTAACTGTTCATAACCAGGGCTGGGGGACAGCTCCTCAGCAGCCTGCTGTGGTGGAGCTGGGCCCTCCCTGGTGCTGCCCCAAGAAGGAAATGGATGGTACCATTCAGGTCCCCAGACAGACTCCTTGTTGGGGGAGCTGCCTGAATTGTTTTTCCTATGGTAGAGAACTTCAGGCCCCCATCCCCTCCTCCCCCCACCACTCTGCTCTAGCCCCTCCAGCTTCCTCCTCATTCCTCTAACACACCAGGTGTGGTCCTGCCCCAGGGCCTTTGCATGTGCTGGGCAACACCCAGACCACTAGTTCCCCATGGCTCACTCCTCGACTTTATGGGGGTCTCACCCCCAATGTCACTTCCCTGGTGGCTCTCTTCCCTAAAGTCCCCCCACTCCAGTCTCTCTGAAAGGCCATTTAAACCCCTGTTCAAAGCTGTTTCTCTTCCTGGACTGGAAACAACACCCTCATCAAGCAAATCTGGGCCAGCCCTGTGCTAAGGCTCCACCTGGATAGTTCCATTTAATTCCCACCATAACCTCATGGCGGGGGGGGGTGTCCCCAAGTCACCCCTACTTTACAGAGGGAAACACTGAGGCTCAAAGCTCAGGCTCACACGACGCGTCAGAGGTAGCAGGGGACAGTCTCAGGGTGAAGTTGGGTGACAACCCTGTAACACTTGCTCATCTCCTTTCATTTTTTATTATTGTTTTTTCAAACAGAGCCCAGAGATGGTTCTGGCGGTTCCTCCAGCTAGAATTTAAAACAAAATTCTGCTATTTTTGCTGGACCTGTCTTTATCATCACATGTGGAGACCCTGTAACTCTGGTTTCCCCTCACTGGTTTATTCCCTCCATCAGTCAGTCAACAAACACGAGGCCAGGCATTTTCCATGTGCTTCAGACACAGAGTGCACAAGACAAAGAGGTCAGCTTTCTCAGAGCCAACAGATAACAAAGAAGGTGAGTAAATACACTCTCTTCCAGCTCGGGTGGCCACAATCAGGGAAAAATAAATCCATGAAAAGGATGATGAAGGTGTCAAGAGGATTGCAATGATCTAGTTAATGAGAAGGGATGGAGACTTAGGGAGAAAGGGAGCCTAGCAGATGGGGCAGCGGGACTGAGCAGTCCAGGCAAGGAGGCCGGGGTATGCACTGCAGAGGAAAGAGGATGTTTTCAAAGCTTAAACTGTTTCTTTTAAGCTGGAAGGTGTTTGTTTTTGTTTTTGTTTTTGCTTTTTTAGGGCTGCACTCACAGCATATGGAGGTTCCCAGGCTAAGGGTCCAATCAGAGCTACAGCCGCAGGCCTACACCACAGCAGTTCAGATCTGAGCTGCGTCTGCGACCTACACACCACAGTTCACAGCAATGCCGGATCCTTAACCCACTGAGCGAGGCCAGGGATCGAACCTGCATCCTAATGGATGCTAGTCAGATTCATTTCTGCTGAGCCACAACGGGAACTTGATAAGCTGGAAGAATTTTTTAAAAACAACTGTCACAGAAGGTGGAAAAGAACAAAGTACTCAGGTGACAAGAGGTCAGGACAGCCAGGGCATAGCTACTTGTGATACAGTCACAGAAAGACTGGCACAGTCCTCTGCTCTGAGGCACTGTGTGACCTCGGAGGAGAGACACGCCCTCTCTGGACCTTGCCTGTCAAAGAGAGTGAGACCTGGGGCATCCTGGGAGCTCTCACACTGTAATTGCTCCTGGGATGAGAGTATGGCTGGTCCTTGGAGCCCAGCAGGGGCGCTCCAGCTGTGACCCAGATCGTGACCTCTAACCTCTCCTCCCAGCACAGCCCTGTCATCTCCTCTGCGGGGGGCAGTTGTGTGGTGGGGAGGCAGCTGGGCACACTGGCAGCTGGAGCTTCTGAAGCCTCCCGCTTAGGGTTCCGGCTTCCCAGGCGGGAAGGTCTGGTTCCAGGCAGGTGAGGGGGCAGAGGGGGAATTGTCTCTGCTTCTAGAAGCATCACTCAACTCATTCTTCTGCGCTGGGCTGGGAAGCCGGAGAGCTTGCAGGAGGGTGGTCTTGGTAGAGGGCTGGGGGGTGGGGGCAGTACTGAGCCGAGATGCCCGAGTACCCCTCCATCTCTGTCACTCTTGTATGATCGTGGGCTGGGCACCTCGAGCAAGCTGGTCACCCTCTCTGGGACTATCTCCTGGCCTGGAGGCCTGGGCCTTGCAATGGGGTTAGAGCTAGGATCCCAGGTCTGGACTAAGGTAGGGGTCTGGATTCTGGTCCTGCTTCTGTCGTGAAGTTTTTAGGGCATTGGGTCCATTTCCCAAGAGGCAGTGAGAACACCAGTCATGCTCAGTGGTGCGTGGGGCAGGCCCATGGCAATGGCCGTGCACTGGGGCTGGGCTGGATGATCAAATGAGGCTGAATGGGAGTTCCCGTTGTGGTTCAGCAGAAATGAATCTGACTAGTATCCATGAGGATGTAGGTTTGATCCCTGGCCTCACTCAGTGAGTTAAGGATCTGGCATTGCTGTGAGCTGTGGTGTGGGTCACAGACACAGCTTGGATCCTGTGTGGCCCTTGCTATGGTGTAAGCTGGCAGCTCTGATTCAACCCCTAGCCTGGGAACCTCCATATGCCGCGGTGCTGTCCTAAAAAGCAAAAAGAAAAAAGAAAAAAAATGAGGCCCAGTGGACAGGCTGATATTGGTTCTATACCTTTCTTTCTCTGCCCCTTCCCTCTTCCTTGAGGTCATGGCCTTGGGGGAGATGACACCCACAGGGACATCAAAGTCCCTACCTGCCTTTCTTCACCCTGCAGGAACCTGCCATCCTCCTGGGGCCTCGCGTCCTCTCCGCCCAGGACTAAAAACCATCTGTTTGCTGCTGGCTGCTGATCTTGTGCCTCTCCTGAGCACCAGCCCTGGGGGCCCAGCCATCTCCCGACATCTGCAGGAGGCCCTGCAGTGTCCCAGCCTCACCGCTCCCCTGGCAGTGCCTCACTTACACCCCCAGCCAATCCGTCACAGGTGCTGTCAGCTCCACCTCCAAATATATCCCAGATCCACCTCGCTCTGCATCTGTGCCACTGCCAGGCCAGCACCAACCCTGCCAACCCCCCACCAGCACAGACTCCTGCTCACACCCTGGCATTCAACAGACACCCCTCATCCCGCTGGCCTCAGTGTTCCCACCTGCAGAATGGATCTGGAGATGTAGGAGGGTCCCTTGTCACCACTGATCTTTGGGGCTGGAGCACTCTCGGCAGGGAAGGGCTATCTATCCTGGGTGCTATGGGGGGTGGAGTAGCCTCCCTGGCCCCGCCCACTTGATGCCAGAAGTTCTCCCCGCCCCTGCGCCATCATGACAACCACAGATGTCCCCAGACATTGCCCAAATCCTCTGGGGGCAGGATCACTGGGTAAGAGCCCTGTTGTTGAGGTTGTTGGGCACAGAGCAGGAGGAAACAGGCTGGTTATCAGCTTGTGTTATGGACGGGGCAGGAGAGGCCCAGAGAGGGAAGCGGCTTGCCCAGGGCCACACAGCAAGAGATAAGCAGATGTAAGGCTCAAACATAGGACTCATCCCCTATTCTCCATGGCTCTCCCAGGGTTGGGTTGGGAGAGCCTGTCCTTCATGGAACCCCAGCTTCTGCCAGCTCTGCAGATCCAGGAGCCTGCCCTGGGCCAGTGGGGCTGAACTGTGAGACCCTGGATCTGCCCTTGACAGAGCCTCAGGGTTAGCAGGCAGGTGGCTTATGGACGAGGCCTGGGGGCTTGGCGCTTCCTGGGCTATAGGTATAGCCATGTTGGGGGTGGGTCCCCACTGTGGCTGCTGATGCCGGAAAACTCCCTCCCCACGTGGACTGAGCCTTTCCCATGCTGAGCATAGGGCAGACCAGACCCCAGAGTCCCCAGACCCCCTACAGCACCAGGGCTGCCTGCCCCCGTTTTTCAGATGGGGGAGCTAGTGGCTGAGAACCTTCCTGTTTCTTCTCCCTGTGAGGGGCAAATCCCACAGGGGCAGGGCTGCCCCAGCTCAGTCTGGGAGAATAGGTGTCAACCCCCACAGACAGAGTCTCAACAGCCACAGTGGCAGCCACAGCAGCTTCAGCAGGGTGGCCATGGTCACTGTGGGTGGGAGGTGGGGGCTGACCTGTGTGTGGAATCCTGCTCCCCGGCTACATTCGAGGGGGCCAGGCCCTGCTCAGGACCTGGGGGTGCAGTGGCACCCAGCCTTCCTCAGCGCACTGCTATCCCATTTCAAATGTCCAGTGCTTTTTACTACTTCCACAGATATGGGCAACCATCACTTCTATCTAATTCTAGAACATTCCATCACCCTAAAAAGAAGTCCCATTCCCATCAGCAGCCGCTCGCATCCCCTCCCCAACCCGTGACAACCAGGAACCCACTCTCTGCATCTGTGGCTGTGTCTCTGTGTCGGCGGATGTGCCTGTGCTGAATGTTTCCCACCCATGGAGTCACATGTTGTATGTCCTTCTGTGTCTGCTTCTCTCACTGAGCATTGAGTTGGGTTGGTGAGCAGGCAAGACACAGCTAGGAAATAGATCATTTGGGGAAAGCGGGGGTCTGCTGTGGTCTGATGCTGTGTCCAGCGTGGGTGGGAAGGCCTGTCTGAGCTGAGACCTGATAGGTGGGCAGGAGCGAGCCAGGGGAAAGTCCTGGAAATGGTGCTTTGGGTGGAAGGACCCACCAGGGCAAAGGCCTTGGGGTGCAAGTAGGCTGGTGCTTGGAGGGAAGGCAGAGGAGTGGCTGGGGGTTCAGGGTGCACCTGCATTTGGGGCTGGGAGTTGGATTGGCGAGGGCAGAACCAAGCAGGGTGTTGATTCTGAGAGTGATGGGGAGCCATGGGGGGATTCTGAGTATGAGCATGACGAACCAGAGTTGGAGTTTGAAGCTGAGTCTGGTTTTGTGTGGTCTGGCCCCGTCACCCTACATCATCTGAGCCTGCAAACTTGGGTCTCCTGCCTGGACAGTGATGTTGTGAGGGCGGGGACCACATTAGTCCTTTCTCTACCCCCAGCCACCAACAAGCACAGATCTGGGTGCTCTGGGGGCCCAAGAATATCCAGTGAGGGAGTTCCCTGGTGGCCTAGAAGTTAAGGACTTGGCATTGTCACTGCTGTGTGGCTCAGGTCACTGCTATGGCACAGGTTTGATCTCTGGCCTGAGAACTTCCACATGTTGCAGGTGAAGCCAAAAAAAAAAAAAAAAAAGAAAAAAAAGAAAGAAAGAAAGAAACCAAAACAGTGAATGAGGCAGAGAATCTGGGAAACTTCAGTGCCAGGACAAGGACTCCCTGGTCCTCATTAAAACCCACCCGACTGCCTTGGAAGAGACTTTTAACCCCCTGAGCCTCAGTTTCCTCATCTGCAAAAGAGACTGACATGACTAACAACCAGCCCCAGCTGACGAAGGGGCAGGTGAGAAGTCAGCAGAATGGTACTTTATAAGCTGGGATCCTTCCAGAAAAGTCTCCACTGGGTGCTGGCTAGGGTCAGGCACCCTGAGTCCCAGGCCTCATTTTGCTCTCAGCCAAGCTGTCACCTCATCTATTTATTTATTTATTACTTATTATCTATTATTTTTAGGGCTGCACCTGTGGCATATGGAAGTTCCCAGGCTAGGGGTAGAATAAGGCTGCAGTTGCTGGCTCACATCACAGCCACAGCAACTTGGGATCTGAGCTGCGTCTGCGACTTACACCACAGCTCACAGCAACACTGGGTCCTTAACCCACTGAGGGAGGCCAGGGATCGAACCTGCATCTGCATGGATGCTAGTGGGATTTGTTTCTGCTGTGCCACAATGGGAACTCCATTCATTCATTTATTCATTCGTTCAACAAGCATTTAACAGGCATCTTCTGTGTGCCAGGCGCTATTCTAGTTCTTGAGAGAAATAGCTTTGAACAATACAGACAGAATCTCTGCCACTCATCTATAGATGATAAACAGAAGAAAGAGGCAAAACAGAGGCTGTATGTGGGCAATGCTAAGGGAAAAAGAACAGGGGAGGTGGGGTCTGGGGTCCACAGAACAATGGCCCCTCCAAAGATACTCACGTCCTGATCCCTGGAACCTAATTTATGTAGCAAAGGAGGATGAAATTAAGGATGTTGTTCAGTTCTCCCTGAGATACAGGTGACTCTGGATTCGCCGGGGAGCCCAGTGTTATCACCAGGTCCTCATAACAGGGAGGCAGGAGGGTCAGAGGCAGAGAGAGGGGAGATGCCTCGCTGCTGGCTGTGAGGATGGAGGACGGGGCCGCGAGCCAGGGATGCGGTGCCTCCAGAAGCTGGAAAAGGCAGGAACTGACTCCGGAAGGACCAGCCCCGCCCACACCTGGATTTTAGCCCAGAGGCCCCATTCGGCCTCTGACCTCAGGGCTGTGAGATCATCAGGGTGTGTGGTGTGAAGCACTAGGTTTGTGGCCATTGGTGGAGACTCATGCAGGGTCTTTGCAGTCTTGAAGCAGCAGTGGGCGGAGGCCTCCATAGAGCTGTTTGCCTGCTCTGGGAGCTGGAAGGCAGAGGGGCCAAGCGCCCTGTAGGGTTTGTATTCAGCATCAGCTGAGAGCAGGGACCCACCTATGCAGGGCAGGGGCCCAACATCTGACCATCCAGGCAGGACCTGGGAAAGGAAACCTCTCTTCCCCTTCTCCCCAGGCAGCTCTGGACTAATTTGCATAAAGTTCTTCACCCGAGGGGCTGGGGCTGCTGGGGGGAGGGGAACGCCTTGCTGGAGCAGAGGCGGTCTAGCCCCAGGGCTCCTGGCCTGCTAGCAAGGCCCTCTTTCCCTCCTGGCCAGGCCCCAACCCTACCCCCCCATTCCCCCATCTATTCTGAGCACACTTTCTTCCTCACAGGCCGCATGGGACTCTGCCTCCCGTCCCCTCCCAGGGCAGGGGGACTTTGGGCAAGGCTGAGCCAGGCCCCCCGGGGGTGCAGCAGCTGAACCCACAAGGAGGCTGTAGGGTGGGGAACAGATGCTGGCAGCTGGGCCCACATCCCCCACCACAGCTGGTCTGGAAGGAGCCAGGTAGCGTGGTTTGGCCGGACCCCAAACGCTCCCCATTCGAGCTTCTAAACGGACTTTTGAGGTGGGGCCCAGCCACAAGAACCTGCTTTTGAGGACACACTGTGACCCCTTCAAGACTGGTGTGTCCTGCGTCCTAGATCTGGGCCCTCCAGGGACTTTCATCCGTGACAATTCATTAAGTCCTAATTAGCCTCCGTCTGCCGTTAGCCCTCTTAATCCTTTGGGGGCTGGGGGCCTCCTGACCCACTTTCCTTGCCAGCCTGAGCAGGGGAGCCTTGACTGTCCTCTTTGCAGGAGAGGCCTCTAGGTCCAGAGCCATGTTCCGAATGCCCATGGCTGCTCAGGCGCTAGCCTGGCCCAGCCCTGAGGGTGGGAATAATGAAGCCCCCTTGAAGAGAAAGAGTCTAAGAGTGGTCCCTGGCTCACCTTGCATCACTCAGCTTAAGAGTCAACATCTGAACCGGGGTCCAATGCCAGCTCCCTTCTGCTGAATTCCAGAGCCCCCGACTAGGGAGGGCAGCTGGAGAGCCCTCTTCAGAGGCCTGGGATTGACATGTGGTGGTGGGCAGCTTGCCCGGGTGAGCCCACCTGGGGCAAGCTTTGCTTGGTGAGTTCTTCCGAGAGGCGCTCTACCTGCTGACTAGGTGGTGACTCAGGGGTGCCCAAGAATGACAGCATTGTGGGAAGAGAAGTCAAGCTGATGCCTCAGATCGGCTTTATATTCCCACTCAGCAAGGTACCTGCAGATCCTGGGCGTAATGTGGGGGTGGCTGGGAGCAGCCCCCTCCATTCTACAGATGAACACTGAGGCTGAGGGGTGCAAGGCCAAGCTGCTGTCACAACGGTGAGGATGCTGATGCCTGCCCCACACCAACCCAGCATCCATCTCAAGCAGCACCAGGCCTGGGGCGAATGCTCCTCGAGTGATGACATCCCATGTTGATGTCCCTTTCCAATTTGGAGCTCAGAGGGGGCTGTCCTTTGCCGGAAGTCACTAGCTGGGACAGAGAATGGAGAAGCAGAGAACAGAGGAAGGCTGGCTTTAGCCCTTCTGAGCCCTCACTCCATGGTTGGGTGGCCTCTTCCCATCACCCCAGGCCATCTGGGGACAGTGGAGGGGCGGCACTGGGGGTGGGGGTGGGGTTACGGGGTAGGCCCATGGGTCCTCCAGCTTGGATCCTGTCTCAGATGGCTCAGAGGGAAATGGAGCATGGCAGCCCAACGGCCCCAGACCTCTCCCCGCCTGCGCGCACCGGGTCTCCATCGGCCTCATCCAGAGACTCTTTTTCCTCCACCTTCAGGCACTCGTACCCCAAGCCCTTTCCCAGCCTCCATACCCCCTCCAGGGAGCCCTCCTGGGTTGCTCCAGGTTTCATAGCCCTGCCTTCCCTGAAAGTATCCCCCGCTGCACACACATATCAAGCCCCAGATGGTCCCTCTGTCTGCTGCCATGGTGCCGCAGACACCCCCCCTCCCCACGCCCCCACCAGAAACAAGAGGTTCTCAACCATCTCTGCACAAACATGGATTCCCCAGGGGCTGCTGCTTGTTTAGAATGTGGGCTCACGGGCACAAACCCCAGAAGTCCTGATTCCTCAGAGCTGGGGGGCTGGGGTACCTGTGCTGTTAGTGCCTAGGGCACATGCTGAAAAAAATCAGTTGTAAGGCAGTCTTAAAATTAAGGAACTGGTCATTTCCTGCACCCAGATCAAGGCACAAGGTGCTGTCTCCCCCACTTCAACTTGTTGAATGGGGCTCAGTGGCCTCCCAGGCCAGGCCCTAAAGTCCCTGGGGGCACTCAGGCCCAGACTCAGAGGATGGGGAGAAGCCCCGCCATCCTTGTTGCTGCTTGGACTCGGGCCCACGGTGCAGGGGGCTCAGCGCTGCACCCCCAATCTCTCTCACTCGGCTGTCCCCGGCCCCAGGGATGCAGCAGGTCCAGGTGTGGACCCCAAACGCTTCCTTCACCTCACTGACAGCTCGGCACCCCCAAGGCTGGACCAGACCCCGGTGGCGGGTAGAAGAGAAAGGCTCAGGGTTGACGCTTCCATCCCCACCGTCCCCCATCACTAGACCCAGCCAATACCCCCTTCTTCCTCCCCACGGAGGAGGGACGCATCTCCCCCAGGCGTCCTCATTGCCCCAGAGAGACGCCCACCTGGCTCCCCTCTCCTCGGCGCTCCAGGGGAGGGACAGGGGGACCACATCATGGGCAGCAGCCCCCCAAAGTTTCCAGGGGGAGCTCTGGGGGCCTGGCGAGAAGCAATGCCCCCAGAAGGGGCGCGCAGGAAGAGTGCCCCCCGGGCGAGGAAGGGGGAGGCCGCGAGCGCAGGCTGCGGGGCGCAGGCGGAAAGGGGTAGCCAGGCCCGGCGCGGCCACTCACCTGGGCGGCTCCGCCGCGGACACGGCGCGGGCTGCGGCGCGGGGGCCGCCCGGAGCCAACACGAACCACCTCCGCCGCCGCCTCCCGGGTCCGCCGTGCGCGCCCCCGGCGGCGCGTGCCCGCCGCCGCCCGCCCCGGCGCGACGGGCTGCGCTCGGCCATGCGCGCGGCCGGTTGGCTGGGGTGCGCGGCTCCCGGGCCGCAGGTGTGCGGGGCTGCGGGGCGCGAGGACACGTGCGCGCAGGTGCCGGATGCGCACCAGAGCGGCGGGCGGGGGAGGGGAGTCCAGGCCCCCGGAGCGCTTGCGGTTCCGTGCGCACCCGTCCTCATTCGCGCGAGTGAGGACCCCCGTGGCTATGGCCTTGGTGGGCCTGAAGAGGCTGAGGTGCAGGAAGGAGGGGCTCGGCATCTGCGCCCCTTTGGGACCTGTCCCCTCCTCGCTGCCCGCTGTCCAGGCCCCCACAACCTGGCACCTGGACATCGGTCCCAGCCTCTTCTGTTCCAGCCAGCCCTCTAGGCCCATTCCCCACAGGGGCCCAAAGGATGCTACACTGCTGACCTCCAGAACTGACTATAGCTCCCTGTTTCTCTCCAGATCATGTCTACACTTGGTGTATGTTTCTGGATCTTCCCTACCCATGCCTTTCTCCCACCCTCTGCCTCACTCCTTCCCAGTGCTGCTCCCCAGCTCCTCAAATGTGCCAGGCTCCTGCCTGTCTCAGGGCCTCCACTCTGCCCTTCCCTCTGCCTGGAATGCCTTTCCCTTCATCCTTTTTGGCTGGTTTGGAATCACTTGTGTTTATCTGCCCGGCATGCTGCAGTGTGCAGAGTACTCAGTGGACCTTTGTGGGAAGAATGGCTCTTCCACTTTTATATACAGTGGTGGTTTGGGAGCCCTGGGAACCCTCATACTTGTGAGTCCCAAGTTAGGAGGGGGGGCCACCTCATCCGATAAAAAGCATCTTGGGAGTTCCCTGGTGGCTCAGAGTTAAGGATCTGGCCTGTCACTGCAGTTGTTTGGGTCACTGCTGTGGTGTGGGTTAGGTTCCTGGCCCAGGAAATTCCACATGCCGGGGTGCAGCCACAAAAAAGAAAAAAAGGCATCTCATCAGAGCAGATGTCCTATTATCACTAAATGTTGGAGTGAAAAGGCTGAGATATTGTGGTTCTTGAGGGTAGACAGTCCAGAGCAGAAGGGGGACCAGGACTGGAATGTCCGGATCCCCAGGACAAGGCAAGCCCAGCATCGGCCCCGTAGGGAGTTCACCCCCTGGAGTCTGATGTGGGAGGCAGGACGTCACTGCAGTGTGGGGTGAGGGTATTAGTAGCAGAGGACAGCGCGGGGCGGGGGGCGGGGAGAGGAATCCATCCCCCACCTCGCCGTCATGCCGGTAACACCCAGCGGGATTACCCAGCGCTTACTAGGTGTTGGGGGCTGCATTCTAAACAGGGGCCCTCATGTGCTTGCTGCAGCCTCGCTGCTACAGGTGGACACATTCCCATTTCGCAGACCAGTATATCAAGGGTCAGAGATGTCCTTTGTCTCAAGGTGGGCCTGGCTACCCTAGGGGCCAGGCGTGTAACCTTGCTGGTCTCACCCGCCTCCCAGCCTTCCGCGCCTGCTGCGCCCTCCCGGCTGCTTCCTTGGTGGCTTGGCATCAGCTCAGCCACCTGTGACTCAAGCAGGCTCCGTTCCCAGACTGTCGCGTTGGCCAGAAGCCCAGAAACTGCATCCCAGGAGGCTGCAGGCCAGGTCCCCAGGGGACAAGGGGGCGGATCTCTTCCTGGCCTGCAGAGGTCCAGGAGGACGTGGGCTCCCCTCCCTTGTGGTTCCCACCCCCATGGCCAGCCCAGTGCCTGTACAGAGGAGTCACTGCGGCAGAGGCTGTGTGACCTCAGGGCGGTTATTTGCCAGCTCTGAGCTTCTGTCTCCCTTCTGTAAAATGAGGCTCTGATACCTGCCTCCCAGGGCTTTTGGAGGAGAGTGCGTATTGGGCACCTACTGTGTACCAGGTCAAGCGCTGGAGGGAGGAGAGGTGGCAGGGGTTAGCCACAGACCCTGCAGGGGAAGAGACTCAGAAGATAATGACAAAAGGGGGTGGAAAACTCAGCAAATAATCAGTACCTGACCTGGTCTGGGGGCCAGGGATGCTTTTCCCAGGAGGCGGCCTGTGAGATGGTTTGGGTTTGAACTTGTGTCCTGCCCCTTCCTGGCTTTGGGACTGTGGGAGAGTCCCCTCCAGCCTCAGTTTCCAAATCTGTAAAATGGGGACCTGAATATTATCCATCTTCTAGGGTCACTTAATGACACAGGGAGACACCAGGGTGCTTGACGGCTCTGCCTGGCTGAGGGGCGCTTCCTGCCTCAGGACCTTTGCACGGCTGTTGCTTCTACTTGCCCGGCCATTTCCCCAGACATCAGCCGGGCTGATGGTGGCTCCCGTCTCCACCCCTCCCTTCCTTCTGTCCCAACTCTGCCTACTTGCCACTCTCCCCCATTAAGACACTGTAATTTACTGATTTATACTGTTTATCATGGGCCCTGCATTCTTTGCTGCCGTGGTTGCGGTAGACACAGAGTAGGTGTCCAGTAAATACTGGCTAAATGAACGAAAGATGCAGTGACATTGAAGGCTGTCGCTTTTGTCCCCGGAGGTGGGTTTCTGGGGGTCTGTGTGGGAAAGCATCTCCTGCTCCCTGAAACCACTCTCTTGTCTTGTCCTCTCTGTGCTTGGCCGGCATCTCCCTGCTCTCTGTCCCAAGAAGGAGCCCACTGAGAGCAGTGGCCATGCCCGTCTTGCTCACCGTGATATCCCTGGAGCACATAGTAAGTCCTCAGCACCCGACTGGGATGTGCATGTAGGCATTGCTGTCCCCGTTTATTTATCAGGGAGAGGGAGGTGTGCTCAGCCACTGGGTGGCCCCCTCCAAGCCCAGAGCCCCCAAGTGGGATGTTGCCATGGTGGGCAAAGTGGGCGTGGGAAAGGGATACAGCCAGTGTTTCCAGCCTCCCAGGTGGTGGGGCAGTAGTACCTGGTTGCCAAGGTTATGATGGGGATGTTGCCATGGAGATGGACCCCCTGGGAGTAGAGGATGGGCCCAGATGGGGGAGCTGTGGACCTGGAGCAGAGGGCCTGGAGGTGGCTGCCAGCCCTCCTGGGTGGGGTGAGGGTGGGTCTTCCCTAGTCCCTGGGTGTCCCTCTGGGTGGGGTTGTGGTGGGGCCATGGCTCTCCCCATTCTGCACCCTAGGGCCTAGGAAAGCCAGCAGGAACCCTTAGGTGGCAATAATTATTTCTAAAATTAAAATTTTAATTTCTTCTCTTTTCTCCTCCTTTCTCTGACGAGATGTACAGGACTGGCGGTCGGGCCGGTGCCTCGGGAACCTCAAGGGTGGCCCTGGACTGGTGGGTCCCCTCCGAAATGGGAGGGGAGTCCTGGGTTTCTGGCAAGCAGGAGTGCAGAGGGTTTGAGGCCTTGGGATCCAGACCCCTGGGACAGCGCTGGGTCCCTGCTGGGTGACTTTAAGCTAGTGGCCTAACCTCTCTGAGCCCCAGTGGCTGTATCTGTAATGCGGTCATCATAACAACCTGTCCCTCTAGGCTGTTGGGGGTGGGGGGGATGTGGGCCTGTACTGTTTACAAGTCTCACTGATGCACAGTAAACAGCTGTGAGTTGTTAGCTGATGTTATTTACTGAGTCAGCATTTCTGCGGGCTGTGCATGGGGGTGCTAGTCTCCAAATGCCACTCCTGCTCTCAAGAAGGGTCCCAAAGCCAGATGCAAGGCAAATGACCCAGGACAAACAGGCCACAGTGGCTGGGAGAGGCCTGCCGGCAGAGGGCCTGTGGAGGAGAGCCTGGAGGGTTGCCCTGACATGGCATTGGGGCCTTAGCAGCCTTTGGTGTGGCCTAGAGGCTGGCAAGGGCCTCGAATGGACACTTGCCCCTCGTGAAATGTGGTCTTTGATGACAGTCTTCAGAGACCCAAGTCAGACTGATAAACGGCCCCCTCCCCCAGGGCCTCCCTGCAGAACTTACCAAAATCCTGCTCTTTTTTGGATGAATTGAGAAAGCTGTCCTTAGTGCGGGGGCCCCACAGCATCCCCCCTCAGAGCCCTGTGCCCCAGGTCCCGTGAGCTTTCTCTGTCTCTCCCCCACCTTGACCTCCCTGAGGGGCCCCCCAAGGCATGCAGTGATCCTCCTCCAGGACTTGTGAGTCAAAAACTCTATTTCAATTCCCTTGTGGTCCTCAGGTGAATGGAGGCTGACCCTTAGACACTCAGGGCCACCACTTAGTATTGACACAAGAAGGGGACATGCTATGTTCTTGGAGAGCTGTGAGCATGGAACGAGGAGAGATGAAGATGGAAGGGGCACTCAGCCTTTGTCTGAAGGGAAGGTGGGAGCCATAGAGGGGTCTAGGCAGGGAGTGTGAGGATCATGTTTGTGTGGCCACGTGGGAGGATTCTAGGTAGGGAAGGTAGGAGCTTTGAGAAATATCTCCCTGACAAGTACCCCCTCCCAAGCAAGTTCTGGATTCATTTAAAAAACTCCTCTGGGAGTTCCCGTCGTGGCGCAGTGGTTAACAAATCCGACTAGGAACCATGAGGTTGTGGGTTCAATCCCTGGCCTTGCTCAGTGGGTTAAGGATCTGGCATTGCTGTGAGCTGTGGTGTAGGTCGCAGACGCGGCTTGGATCCCGTGTTGCTGTGGCTCTGGCGTAGGCCAGTGGCTACGGCTCCGATTAGACCCCTAGCCTGGGAATCTCCATATGCCCTGGAAGTGGCCTTAGAAAACGCAAAAAGACAAAAAATAAAATAAAATAAAAAAATAAACAACTTCTCTGATACACACAGAAATGAATAGCCCCAGAAGATACCCAAGGAACTGTGGGCTTATGTTAACTTTTAATTATGGAGATTTTTTTCCTTTTCTTTCTTTCTTTTCTTTCTTTTTTTTGTTTTTTGTTTTTTGTTTTTTGTCTTTTTAGGGCCACAAACATGGCATATGGAGGTTCCCAGGCTAGGGGTCGAATTGGAGCTGTAGCCATGGGCTACACCACAGCCACAGCAAAGCCAGATCCAAGTCATGTCTGTGATCTATGCCACAGATCAATTTGTGTGTAGATCACTCAATCACAGCCAGGCTGGATCCTTAACCCACTGAGCAAGGCCAGGGATTGAACCCGTGTCCTCATGGATACTAGTCAGATTCGTTTCTGGTGAGACACGATGGGAACTTATTATGGAGATTTTCAAGCACAAGAAAACCGGAGCAAATCCTGCCAGGAACCCAGCCCTCCTGTTTCAGCAGGACCCTCCTTGTTCTCCCAAACTATGTCATGGCGCATCTTTGACACTATATAATTCTATCCATAAATATTTGTTTATCTAAAATATAAGGACTCAGGAATTCCCTGGTGGCTCAGCAGGTTAAGGATCCGGCATCATCACTCCTGTGGCGTGGGTTTGTTCCTAGGCCCAGGAAATTTTGTGTGCCACAGGTATGGCCGAAGAAATAAAAAATAAAATATAAGGACTTAGAAGAAACATACTTTCACTATTATTCTGTACAAAAATTAAAAATTAACAGCAATTCCTGATTATCCTCAAATGTCTAGCCAGGCACAATTTCCCCTGATTGCCTTGTAAATTTTTTCACACTTTATTCAAATCGGGATCCAAATTAGATCCATTCATTGCAGTTGGTTGGTGTCTGTTTTAATGTATAAGTTCTCTCTGCCTCTCTCTTTCTTTATCATGTATTTGTTGAAGAATCTAATTATTTCTGGATTTGTCTAATCATTCATTCAATGTACCTCCTGGTGACTGGTACCCCTAGGATACCTGGCATCTTGCCTGGGTTATAAGATGGACTAAGATAGGTGCAGTCCTTGACCTCAGGGAGCTTCTTGGGGGGGAGTGCACAGAATACACGGACACACCCATCTGTGTAACATCAGTGTGGATGGTGGTTGAGGATTGAAATCGCACCGTGGATAAAGCTGGATCTGTGGTGATCAGGAATTGGGCTGTTTGGGGAGGAGGGTCAGGGAAAGACTTCCATTGAGTGATGGCCTAGAGAAAGCAAGTGATGAGGTTTGCATGGTTCAGGAGCACTGACAGCATGTGCAAAGGCCCTGGGGTAGGACTAAACCTAACACCCTTGAGGGTTGGGGGGGTGGGGGCCGTTGCAGGATAATGTGGAGTGAATGTGGCTGAGGAGAGAGGAGGTGAAGGCAGAGACGGGGATAGGAGGGATCCTGCACAACTTTGAGGATCTAGGAGTGAGGTTTTGTCCTGATGTAATGGGAAGACCCTGGAAGGTTTTAAGTAAGGGACAAAGACATTCTCTGAGCTGACCTGCTGCTGAAAACTAGGGGATTGGAGGGGGTGCAGGGAGACAAGAGAAGGCAGGTACCATTGTGATCGAAGTGACAGGTGCTGGATCCTGAATCACAGCAAGTATTTTAAGCAAGTAAATAACACAGCAGCAAATAATTTCAGATTTTGCAAATAGGGACTGTCTTAGTTCTTTTTTTCCAACATATATCATTGATTTCATTTTCTTGCCCTATTGCACTGTTCAGACTCTCAAGTACAATGTCCAAGGAGACTGTGGAAATCCTTGCCTTGCTCCTGGTCTTGGGGGAAAGCATTGGTTTTTCCCCGTTTACAGTGATGTTAGCTGTAAGTTTTTCACAGATGGCCTTTATCGGGTTGAAGAACTCCCTTCTATTTTTTTTTTTTAGTTTTTAGGGCTGCACCCACAGCATATGGAGGTTCCCAGGCTAGGGATCCAAATGGAGCTACAGCTGCTGGCCACAGCCACAGCCACAGCATCAGATCCAAGCCAGGTCTGTGACCTACATCACAGCTCATGGCAACACTAGATCCTTAACCCACTGAGCAAGGCCAAGGATCAAACCTGCACCCTCATGGTTCCTAGCCGGATTGGAACTGTGTCTGCTGCACCACAACGGGACCTCCACTCCCTTCTATTTCTAGTTGTCAAGATTTTAATCTGAATAGGTATTGAATTTTGTCAGATGCCTCTTCTGCAGCTATGACATGGTTGTGGGAACTTCTTTATTCTATACATGTGGTGAATCACATTGATGGATTTTCTGGTGTTAAACTAACCTTGCATTCCTGGCACAGGCCCCACTTGGTGGTTATGTGGAACCATCTTTTGTGTAGAGGGCTGGGTCTCTTCTGCTGCCGTTTTGTGAGGGATTGATTCTTGCATCTATATTCATGAGAGATATTGGGCTGTGGTTTTCCTTTTCTGTAATGTCCTTTCGCTTATGCTGCCCTCACACAACAGGTGGGGGACATTCCTTCCTTCTCTGGTTTCTAAATTTGGATTGGTGTTATCTGTTCCTTAAAAGCTCTGGGATAAGTTCTAAAGTAGAATTATCAGTAGCTGCTGATGGACGGGATGTCAGGGGTAGCAGGGTCATGGGTGATGCCAAGGTTTGGGGCCTGAGTAAGTGGGGGAGTTGGGTCAGTGCATCCTGGGATGGGGAAATCTAGGGAGGTTGGCAGGCAGAAGGGGGGCATCAGCTTGGAGCATGCTGATTTGGGGATTCCTCTAAGACACACAATGCGTGTGAGTCTGGTGCTTTGGGGGAGTTGGGGTCAGGGGAAGGGAACTCAGATTCTCAGTTACCAGGGTGGCGCCCAAGGGCATGTCTTCCTGGAACCAAGGCCCCCCTCTCAGAAGTCCTGATCTATATGCTGGGAATGTTATCTGCCTGGGCTCCTCATTCCTGGGTGAGGCCTGACCTCTACTGGCTCTGGTCAGCCCGGCTGGGGACAGGGTGGGTGGGCGCTGGTGGGGATATGTCAGGAGCTGGCCTTGGCCCTGAACACAGGTAGAAAGCAGGAAAAGACCGGGAGGCCAGAGGCACTGTGAGCTGGGTTTATTGAGCGTCAACGAAACACCCAGCCTGATGTGGGGCGGGGGGTGAGGGGAGGAGACCTATTCCTGTGAACAGCGGGGGCTCTCGGTGGGCTTGGAGCCCGGGAGGACACAGAAAGCAGGAGGACCAGACCCCCGGGGCACCCCCACTCCCACCCTGGACCAGACTGAGCTCAAACCAACAGCCCCAGGGATCCAAGACCTCCCACCCCATTTGTAAAGTTGACAAAAGCTTCTTCCTTTCCCAGCCACCTCCGTGTCTGAGTCCAGGCGGGAGGACTCGGTTCCTCTTCTGCCTCACTGGCCAGGAGACTGGACATGGACAGCCAGTAGCCTCAGGCGGCCACTGGGGATCTGTGGCATCACTGGTGCTCCAGTTGCGCAGGGATGAGGGCTCCCTGGGGCTGTAGGCGACAGGACCGGACCTGGCTGTGAGGAGGAGGGGAGAAGGTTCCCTCCCTGTCCTGGTGCCAGGCTGGCCGGCAGTTCCTTCCATTCTCTGTTTGCTGTCCCTCTAATATGTGCTCCTTCCCTCTCCACCCAGCTTTAGGTCTCAGTTTCTGCACCCATGATAAAGGCTTTAGAGCACAGAAGGGATGTGGGGGACAGATAGTGCTGGAGGGAGCCTGCCCACCGGCTGAGGATCCCCCCTGTGTGACCCTGTACACGCTGCTCAACCTCTCTGGGCCTCAACTTCCTCACAATGAAGGGGGATAACAAAAGGGTTGGGGGAGGGCAAAGGGGACCAGAAGGTGTGCATCAGCCCATCCTGTTACCGAAGCTGTTTGGGGGACAAGGCAGCTGGGGGGAGGGACAGGGCTGACTGTCAGCAATGTCAGGGTCCTGTCCAGCTTCGGGAGACTCTGGAATCTGCCGTGGGGCGGGGTCCTGGGGATCACCGGCTGGGCTGAGCTGGTCTCAAGCCAGGGTCTGCCCGTCTCTCCCCGTCTGCCCAGGCGTCTGGCAAAATCTCCCAGAGTGGAGCCTCGGCGGATAGCACCCGGGACCTATGGGCCAGCACTCGGAGGCTGTGGGCCATGGTGACCGTGGGCACGTGGAGCAGGGCTGGCCCCGGGTCCGATGGCTGCAGCGTCAGCCTGCTGTTCCGGGGCCCGCGCTGACCGTGGGTAGGGAGCTCGAAGGGTGGGATCCGGGCTGGGGTCAGTGGGCAGCCTCCAGATGGCATGGTGGGCCAGCTGGTGGCCCAGCAGGGCCAGGTGGGGGATTTATACCCTGGGCAGGAGGGCGGGATCGGTGTCACTGGCCAGGTTACCGTGTCCTCCTTTCTCCTTCTTCCGGCTCTAGTCCCCGCCTCTGTGTCTGCCGTGCTTTGCCTCCCTCACTCTCCCTCTCCATCTCCCTCTCTGCTTCTGGCCTTCTCTTTCGCTGACTCCTTGTAAAATATTAAAATTTCAATATAACACTAAATGTAAAATATTAAATATTAAATCTCTCGTGAAATATTAACACCTTAGGAATAGGCTAACATTCCCCTCCGCCCCAGCTTTGATCATCATCTTCAATCCTGCATCAGCATCATCTTTCTAGAGCCTTCTCTATGTATTAAAAAACAGCATAAAAGCTTAAGAACTTCTTGAAAATGTCTTAAACAAATGGTGTGACAACACGCACATCAGCCTGCTACACTTGCTTTCACTGTGCCATTGGGCACAGCAAGTCTTAGTGACCTCTCACTGCATAACAAACATCCCCCAACTGGGAGTTCCCTGGTGGTCTAGTTATTAGGATACAGCCCTTTCAGCACTGCATCCCAGGTACAATCCCTGGTCTGGGGACTGAGTTCCCACATCAAGCCATGGCATCCCATGGTCAAAAAGTAAATTAGAAAAAAAAAAAATCCCCCAACTGAGTGGCATAAAATACTTTATTATTCCTTATGGTTTTGTGGGTTGGCTGTAAAGTTCCTATGCTGGTGTCACCTGGGCTAATTCAGGAGACCTCAGACACCTGCAGTGTTGACAGGGGCCAACACTGAGACCCTCACAAGGGTGTTGGGAGCTGGCTGTTGGCTGGGAGCCTCAGCCTCCACGGGGCTTTCATCATCCATAAGCTGGTCCAGCTTCCTTCTAACACAGTGGCCCCAGGGCAGCCTTCCAAGAGGACAGAGGTGGAAGCCGCAGGGCTCCCCTGCAGACTAAGGTCTGAGTGCCCACAGCATCACTCCTACCATATTCTTACCATTAAAGCAAGCCCCCAGATTCCCCCTACTGAGAGGGAAGCTGCAGGGAATATGTGGCTATATTTAATCTATCCCTGCATAGAGAGATCTGCCTGTCTGTGAAAAGTCGCTTGGTATTTGGCTGGAGGAAGCTGAGTTTACACAGCAGATCCCCAGTGGGGGGCACTAGGTTATTTATGGTCTTTTACAAACGAGGTCAAAATGACTCTCCAGGGTGGATGTGGTTCAGTGGAACAAGCTCATTTGATCCCCCTTTCTGGGGCATTCTGCCTGAGCAGCCAGGAGGTCAGGGTCTCCCTCTTTCGGGCCCCCACAGAGTTCTGTTCTGACTTGAACGCAAAGATTTGTGCTTTTAACCAACTCTTTGCCTAACTGCAGGCCACTGAGTAGATATTCGATGCTCTTTCTTGAGCTTAAGAAAGGAACTGGGAGTTCCCTTAGTGGTTCAACAGAAACGAATCTGACTAGCATCCGTGAGGACGCAGGATCCCTGACCTTGCTCAGTGGGTTAAGGATCCGGTGTTGCCGTGAGCTGTGGCGTAGGTCGCAGATGCAGCTCAGATCCTGCATTGCTGTGGCTGTGGTGTAGGCCTGCAGCTGTAGCTCCAATTCGACCCCTAGCCTGGGAACTTTCCATATGCTGCTGGTGCAGCCCTAAAAAGACAAAAAAAAAAAAAGGGAACTGGACCTCAGAGAGGTCGAGACAATTACTCTCAGCCACACAGCAAGTGGTGGGAGGAAGTTGGGGCCCCAGATTTTGTGGCCCTTGAGAATTTTCACCTCCATCATCTTGCTGGGAGGTAAGGGGTGGGCAGAGAATGGTGTGAAGCCTGGGGGCTGCTTTGAGGGTGGGGGGATGGGGTCAGGAGGCAGCCTGTACATGCCCCACTTCCCATGTGAGAGAAGCTGGGCTGGAAAGCCAAGCATCCTTGTCCTGGCCCCAGGCTGTCCCCGGGCTCTAACAAGGTCTGAATTGCCTGCAGCCTTGCTGTTCCCCACCCTGGGGTCCAGGCCCCTGGGCTCTCTAACCCCAGGATCTCAGCTTCAGACAGGGAAGGCTGGATGTGTGGAGAACAGAAGCTCTGGTGCCTGGGTTCTGGGTCCCTCCATCTATGACCTCCCTGCGAGTCCCCATCTCTCAACTGTCGAATGGCCCAGGGGAATCACTGACCAGGAGCAGGGCACAGTGAGCTGGATGTTGGCTGGCTGGGTGCGCCAGGTTCTAGGTCACAGCCTTCCCTGGGTCTGTGACCCCATTTGGTCCAGAGCCCCCATTGCCCAGCTGCTGGGGCTGAGGCTTCTGAAATGTAGGCTGGTGGAGGCAGGGCCACCAGATGGCAGGAGGGGGCAGGGAGGGTGGGGGCACGTGGGTGGGCTGCATGGCCTCACAGCTAATGCCTAGTAGCAGGGGGAACGCTGCTGGCCATCAAAGAGCTCAGATGCCGCGATAAGCCAGCTGGCTGCAGTTTATTGGGTGGTTGACAGTGAACAGGGGTTGCGTTCCCTTCTGCAGCCGCTTCCTGTGTCCCCAGCTGCTGGTGGAGGGGCCCTCAGTCTATAATTCCCCACTAGAACGACTCACACTTAGTCACAGCCTCCCTGTTCCACTCACTCAGCTCTCTTGAGGACAAGGTGGCTGTGCCGCTCTCAGCAGGAGAGTCCCATGGGGGTAGGATCCTAACACGGACCCTGGGTTCAGGAACAGGGGCCAGGAAAAAGCCCTGCTTCCTGAGGACGGGGCATCAAGGGCATTTGTGACAGTGGCCTGGAGTTGCAGGCTGAGGGATGGGAAGAGGGTTGGGCCAACTCGGATGTCATGGGGTGGGAAGACAGGGGTGGGGGCAACAGCAAGACTCCATCTGGTTTGTTTTTCCCAAGGTCATGGCTGTAAGCAGTAACAAACTGGTTTTGGTTCTGGCCCACTTGCGCTGGTGTACAGAGGCAATGAAGGGACAAAGAAGCAGGGACCAGTCACTGGGACATGCCCACTGAGAAGGCTCGCCTGGGGGGTCTGCATGGGCTATGGCCCCCAGGGGTTCTAAAGGCCTACTCATCTCCTGCACCCCTGCCCCCCGCCCCACCCAGATGGCACACTCAGTCACCTCCGAGCTCCCCCAGTCCTGGACATGAACCATGCCCTGCGCTCAACTCTGCTGGACAAACTGAATCCTCAGGACGGGCTTCTGCCAGGACACTGTGGCTAAAAGCGAGACTGTGGAGCTCGGGGATACTTGAGGTTTGCAATTTTATTAAGAAAACAAAAACATAACCTATACAAAAAGTAAAGTTCTGTCCCTGCAGATGGCCCGTCACGGGGGAGGGCAGCCCGAGTCCTTGGGCATGGCATGCTGCCTGCTACGCGTCCTGCTGCTGGATGAAGGGGTTGGGGATGGCCTCCATGCCGTCCTGCGGGCAGATGAGCACCACGGAGGTGCCCCGGCACACCACCAGGCCCAGCTGCCGGGTGTCCTCTGTGAGCTTGTACTGGTCGTCCGGGTCTGTGAAGAAAGAGGTGGTGGAGTCTCAGAGGCCCAGGTGTGGAGATGTGCCTGGGGAACTGCGGCAGGGGTGGGCTGGGGGAGCGTGCTGGCCGGCGGGTGGGTGGGCGGGAGCAAGTGCCCAGGACGCGCTCTGGAAACTGGCACATGCAGCCTACCCTCCTTCCACAACGAGAACACCACCCGGGGGACCGCATCCTCGGATGGGCTATGGAATCAAAAGCCATCTCTAAAATCTCAGAAACCCTAGAGGGCCACCATTCACCCTCGTGCCAATGGGCTGTTCACAGTGAGGCAAGGGACCCCAGGGAAGTGGTGACAGTGAGAGTCCTCCTGAGGTCACAACAGTTAAGCCTCCCTTACTGTTAGCCCAAGACAGTGGGGTGGGGGGGAAACCGAGTAGGGGTGAGGCCCCCCCCACGACCAGACCCTACAGAAGGACAGCTGTCCAGGCCCACCCCTCCTCTCCCTTCTTGGAACTGAGGAGACGGGGTAGGGTCTCTGCCCCAGGGCTGTTCTGGGGTGAGGAAGGGGCACATACTCTGCTGACAAGCAGCCAGGGCCCCAGTGGGAGCAGGCTCTGAGGCAGGAACAACAGGCATACTGTAGGGCATGCCCTAGTTCACTAGGTTCCCAACACAGAGGGCATCCTTTTCCAGAAAGTCATTCGCCCAAGGAAGCCAGGCCAGGATCCCAGTGGGGGACTCTGGGCAGACCCAGTGGGAAAGAAAATGAGGGCAAGGCAGGAGGCCCCACAGAATCGCTTCTCCCACAAGGAGGGCCTCTCTCCCTGGTGGCCTTGTGACCCTGCTGTGTGGCTGCAATCACTCTTCACCAGAGTAACTCGGGTCTCAACGTCCACAGTCCCTGGAGGAGCAAGACACTGCTTTTCTTCTCGGCCCTGACGTCCCCTTCACGCCTCTGTCAGGAGCTGCAGAAGTTGCTGGCTGAGGGGCAGGGACTGGCCTGACCACAGGTGGGGAGAGTCTGGGGACTTGGGGAGAAAGGGACTGGGGGCAGAGAATGGGGGGACCCTCTGTCAGCAGCAGGGAGTTACTGCACAGGGACAGCAGGAGGTAATGGGTCTGAAGGAACCCCAGGGCAGCTGGGTCTCTCATGGGGCCGTGGCATCTTTCTGGCCAGACCAGGCACACTCCAAACCCACTGGTGCTCAGGGTCAGTGATGAGCGGATCAGCAAATACTCCGCACCTCTGAAGGCTCAAGATGATGGGCTACTGGGCCTCGCCAGGACCGTGAGAGATCAAACACATCTGTCAGCCGTCTGATCCACAAGGCACAACATTCATGGTTAGCACTTGGGTGGCAGCTGAGTGACTTTGGAACAGTAAGGAAAGCCTGGCAAGGACGCTTGGAGCCCCGCCAGCTGCACTCACCTCTCATGTATTCGATGGTGCCATCCAGCACGAGGTTGAGGAGTGGGTCAAACCCTTTCAGGATTCCACTGGCTTGTCAGAATCACCGAGAAAAGAAGAGAGACAGAGAGATGGAAGATCAGTGGTCATCCTGGGGCAGGTTTGAACTGCATCCAGGTGTCGGCAGGATGGGGGTGCCCCACCGGCAAGGGGTCACCCTGCAACCAGATGCAGATGTGGGAGCAGCTGCTCTGGAGACAGGGGACCAAGGAGAAAGCGAGGGAAGGGCTCCCAGAAGGGGAGCAGTGTCAGCTGACCCCAAACCACCCCCACCAGAACAGTCAGCGAAACCTTGTGCCTGTTTTGTAAACAGTTTAACTGGCTCACAGCCATGTTCATTTGCTAAATGTCGCCTGTGGCTGCTTTCCTGCTGCAATGGCAGTTGAGTGGTTTCAAAAGAGACAGTCTGGCCTGCAGAGCTGAAAATATTCCATGTCCGGTCTTCTATAGAAAATGTCTGTCGGCCCCACCTGAGTTTGAAGCCCTGTCATTGCGTCCTTTTCCTGCTTGACCCTCCCCTACGGAACAAAGACTGTGATAGAACCTACTTCATGGGGTTATGGAGAGTGGACAATGCATTCGGGCACTTGGCCTGGGGGCCGGGAGCCCACACCTGTGGGTCTGCCCCCCTCAAGGGGACGGGTGCACTGTGGCAGGCGGGCAGGATTCTGAGACAGAACCGGCATTCCCTCACCCCGAGAACACGCCTGGGAACCCCCTCCCCTCAGTGTGGAACAGGAGCAACGATGGGACATCACTCTGTGGTCATGTGACAGAGACAGAAGGCTTCGCAGCTGTAATTAAGGTTCAAGAGTCGGCTGACTTTCAGTGAACCTAAAGGGAGGCTATGCTGGGTAGGCCCAACCTGAAAGGTGAGCTACTAAAGGAATGGGCACTTTCTGGACAAAAGAGATTTTCCTGCTGGCTTTGAAGAAGCAAACTGCTAGGCGATGGACAGAGCCCATGGCAAGGGCAGCAGGCAGCCTCCAAGAGCCAAAAGGGTCTCTGGCCCACTTTAGCCAGAATACGGGGACCTGAGTCCAACAACCAGTGGGCAGGCAGGAGGAACTGGGTCTCAGATGACAAGCTCCCAGAGACACTCTTTTATGGCCACCTTGTCAGCGACCTGAGGCACCCAGAGTATAGAAACCACGCACACTGTTGAGATAAAAACGTGTGTTGTTTAAGCAGCTAACTGGTGGCCGTTTGCTCCGCAGCGTTGCAAACATAAGCACCCCGAGACGAGACCTATCTCCTATGTTTCAGAGCTAGGATGGTACTAGCATGTTCAAATCCTCACTGTGCCAGGTACCTCGACTGGCAGGCACTGACTGTGCTTTTAGCCATTCTGATGCTACTCAACTGTCCACAGCTCAGGGAAGGAGGGATCTGGAGCACTGTTTAAGAAACTGAAGATCAGAGGAAGCTGAATAAGTGAAATGTTGACCTTGAATTATCTGTCAGGGACTTCCTATCGTGGCTGAGTGGTTAGCAAATCTGACTAGGAACCATGAGGTTGCAGGTTTGATCCCTGGCCTTGCTCAGTGGGTTAAGGATCTGGTGTTGCCGTGAGCTGTGGTGTAGGTCGCAGACACGGCTCGGATCCCGAGTTGCTGTGGTTCTGGCATAAGCGGCGGCTACAGCTCCGATTAGACACCTAGCCTGGGAACCTCCATCGGGAACCCTGTTAACACTTTACCTGCCTTGAACTCTTTAATCCCCACTGCTGAGGTGGGCGGAGTCAATAATAGCCTCTGACAAAGGAAGAGACTGAGGCTCAGAAAAGATAGTGCCTTGCCCAAAGTTCCACAGCAGCTGAGTGGACAAGAGGGCTCTGCCATGGACGGCACTGCCCGCATGACCCTGCAGTCTCCTTACCAGATTCCAGTAGGAGACGCAGAGTTAAAGCCTCACAATAACAGCAGAAAGCTGCAAACTGTGTGACAGGTACTAGTAGAAGCTCATAACAAAGAGGCCTGACCTGGGCTGGGGAGTCAGGGAAAGCTTCCCAGAGCAATGGTATTGAGCTGCCAGTGGGGAAATGACCAAGTTAACTTGGTAGCCAGTTAACCTGGTAAAGGTGCTCAAGACAGAGAAAACAAGTATCTTTACAGCCCTGTGGCGGTTGAGAACTCCCAGCATTACTCTGGAGCAAAAGGTTCCTCCTTTACCCTGGAACAACCGTGAACAAGGAGATGGGATTTCTTTATAACAGATCCCTCTGGTGGCTTCATAAAAATTGACCATAGGGCCATGGTTCTCAACCGGGTCAGTTCTGTCCCCCAAGGGACAGTGGGCCATGTCTGGGAGGTCTGTGGTCGTCACGAATGGGGGGCTCCTGGCATCAAGTGGGTGGGAATCAGAGATGCTGTTTCACACTCTACAACGCCCAGGACAAACCTCCACAGAGAACACTGCTGCCCCAATGTCAGCAGTGCCGAGCCTGAGAAACCCTGGTGCAGGAGCACGGTGAGGAGCTGGGGCAGCCACCTGGGTGAGAAAGAACCACAGCAGGCAGAGCAGTGAATCCCAGCCACTGGGTTTTGGGTTAGTTTGGGGCCTTTTCCCGTGCCTCAGTTTCCCCACCTGCAACAGGGCCGTAATCGTTCCTACCTCCCGGCGCCTTTTGCAAGCCGGCACGAGTTCTCCGAACTAAACGATTAAAGCGCCGCCCAGGTATTCGTCATCAGTACCGCTGCCCGTTACCCCGTGTGGACCTTAAGAGGGGGAGAGTGGGGGGGGGAGGCAGGGGGCGGGGCCTCACCTTCGCGGCCTCCCTGGAACTTCACCCGAATAGTCTTGTCGATGTACTTGGACAGGTCCAAGATGCTTTCCTTCTTTTTCTTCTCTTTGTCCTGCGAGGAAAGCACATTGCGTGAGGGGGGAAGCGCGGCCAGATTCTGCCCCGCCAGCCCCTCCAGCCAAGCCAGCCGCGCCGCACGCTCACCGCCATCTTGCCGCCGCCGCCGCGCCGCGCCCTTTGGCCTCTGCCCCCTGCACATGCGCGGCGGACGCCTGGCGCCTGCGCAGCGCGGGGCGCCAAGGCGTTGCTGGGAAACATCTGCCGACGCCTGCGGCGGGGACCGGGCGACATGGCGGCGGTGGCATCGCTGGCTCGGCTCGCGGCGGCCTTCGTTCTCCTCGCAGCCCAGGTGAGGGCGGCGCCGACCCTGGCGGCCTCGCCATCCGCGGTGCCATTACTCCTTGGCCCCCCGACCCCGCATAGGGGTCCGCTCGGCCTGGCCTGGGGGTCAACCTAGGGTGTCCGTGCCCCCTACGCGGTCGGCCCGCGGGCTCGGGGCCGGCAGTGACCTTGCCGGACTGTCCCCGGCGCGTCTGCCTTCCCTGCCTGGAAGCCCTTCCCAGCCGCAGCGTCACCAGGCCCCGCCGGAGTCTTAAGGGGGGGTTCCCCCTCTCCTGCCCCGAGCCCCGCTTGTCCACCCCGGGGTCTCCAACCGCCGCCAGAGACGCCCCTCTAGCTTCGTGACTTTGGTCTGGGAGCTACCCCTCTCCGAGCCTCAGTTTCTCCTTGAGTGCGACGCTATCTGCCTCGACCGTGGTTGTGGTAAACTGTCCAGCGCGGCACCCAGGGTCTGGCGGTGTTGGGACGCAGCCGGGAGCCCAGCCCCGAAGTGGGGTCGAATCGCCGCCGCATCTTTTGCTCGCATGACCTTGGCAAGGGAGTTCCCCGCTTTGAGTATCAGTTCCTTGTCTGCAAAAGGAAGATAAGTGTACAGTATAGAGTCAGCGAGATGATATATGGGATCATGAACGCGCAGCATGCTACTTCTCTGTCATTTAACGTTAAGGGTCTCCAGGTGCTAGTGGGGGGAACTACCACGAGGTGGCTGATATACATTGTCATAAGTGCATCTTTTATTACCAAATCCTCCCCCTCTCTCAGGTTCCACAGCTTAGGCAGTGGTGGCCCCCAACAGCTCCCAAAACTGGGTCATTAGCCTGCTCCAGCCCCTCCACCTCTGCTCCAGGCAGATGGCTTTCCTCTGTGGCCACTTTTGTTCTCTGCACCCCCGGTTCATTCTCAACACTGCAGGAGCGATCTTTCTCAAAGTGTGTCATGTCTTGTGCCCAGAGGAGAGCCTTCTGGCAGCTTCCTGGTGCATTCGTGAAGCCCCTGTGATCTGGCTGTCAGGAAGCTTCCCCTTTCCAGCTCTAGTGTATTGAAGGCTCCCTGCACTTCTCTCTTTCGCCCAGGGTCACAGAATGGTAGGGAGTGGGTTTAGGGCTGTGAGCAAGCAGCCTCCTGTCAGTGGAGAGCTGGTCTTCCTCTTGAGCGCCATGAAGAACCAGGCCCAGGGAGGGTTCTGTATGTAGGGTTGTGTATGAATTGCCTGGTCATACACTTAGCCTCAGCTTCATTGCCCCTCCCTCTCAGGCTCTCTGGGACGCCCCCCTAGCTGCTTTGCCAGCCCCCTGTACTTCCCTGAGCCCTGTTCACTCATTTTCCTCAGCTGTCTCAGCAACTCGAGGCAGGGACCTTGAGCTGTCTGGGTATTCCAAAGGAGTGCAAAGCTAGAAGCAGGGGGAGGGTCATGGAAACACCACAGAATGAGGGATGCAATTGGCCTGGGAATGCTTTTCAGGAGCAGCGGTGCCTGCAGGGTGTTCTGAAGGACGAGTAGGAGTTTGCTAGGTCAGGAGAGCAGATGGAGGGTGTTGCAGGTGATGTGAGCAGGGCCAGGCAGAAGCGTGAGAGCTTTATTTGGGGAAGCTGTGGCTCCGCTCTAACTGGTGTATTTTCAGTACAGTGGTTCCACCTGAGAATGGTGTCATCCCAGTGGAGGCTCAGGTGCACTGGCAGGGAGGCCAGGGAGGGAACGTCAGGGGAGTGGCTCCAGGCCGAGGGTAAAGGGCAGATGGAGCCTGTGGCCCTCCCAGGCTGGGGTCCAGGGAGTGGGCTGGACAGGTCAGAGCTGCATGCTGGAGGCCCACGTGATGAGGTGTTTGGACTTTATTCTCAGCTGACTGAACTTCATCCTGAGTGTGGGGAGCCAAGAAGAGTGTTGGAGAGAGGGAGGAGCTCTTGGGCCATTGCTTTCCGGAACAGAACCCTCCCTGGGCCTGGTTCTTCATGGCGCTCAAGAGGAAGACCAGCTTTCCACTGACAGGAGGCTGCTTGCTCACAGCCCTAAACCCACTCCCTACCATTCTGTGACCCTGGGCGAGGGGTTGCACCTCCTCAACTAGACAAACACACACTCCCCAGTTACTATAAGGCATGTACATAAAGGCCTATGTGGGGCCTGTTACTAAGCAGATCTGACCCAACATTGGTGCTGTCTCTGCCCCTGCCATTGCCCCACTCCACCTGGCCCTTTACCCATACACTTTCCCCCTAACCTGCCCCTTCTCCCCTCCACTGCCCGCCTCCGCCTGCCCCTTCCCCCTAACCCTTTCCACTTGCCCCTTAACCCTCTCCCACTTTCCTTCACCTGAACATCTTTCTCTAAGCATCCCAGGACCTAATTTTCCCCTCCTAGAACCCACCAAGTCTTAGGAAGGCTGCGCCCAACCTGGACCCTTGAGCTTCTCCCAAAGCCCTCTGACGTGGATGCTTTCACCATCATCATGAAGCATAATTTCCCTAGAGGCTCCTGAACTCACTTTATGATTGTGATGTGTTGGGAAGTGGCCTGTCTTCCATAGTCCCAGCTGTTCTTGGTTTTCCAAACTGGGATGGGCCACACTGGAAGGCAGGGTACTCACATCCCGGTGCCCTTTTGAAGAACTTCTCCCAGCGCTTAACTTTGGGGAGGAGACCAAATTCACATTGACAATGTGGTTTCTGGTATTTGATTCAAGCCCAGGTTTATTTCTTAACGGAAAGCCAGTTGTGCACATTGGGGGAGGAATCTGGGAAGTGTGTGCTTGTGCTTTTATTTTTTTTATTTTTTGGTCACCCTGTGTGCAGCGTATGGAGTTCCTGGCCCAGGGAATCAGATCCGAGCCACAGCTGTGACCTACACTGCAACTGCTGGATCCTTAACCCACTGTGCCAGGCTGGGAATTGAATCTGCATCCCAGCGCTCCAGAGACGCTGCTGATCCCAATCCTATTGTGCTACAGTGGGAACTCCTGCTCTTGTGCTTTTAAAAGACCTTAAACATTTTTTTTCTATCCATTCCCATTGTATATAAAGGACAGTTTTCACCAGCAACTCAGGTCCCCTAGGTCAGGGGGCAGCAGATGTTTTCCAAAGGGTCAGACAGCATTTTCAGCTTTCGGGCCACCTGGCCTCTGTTAGAACTCTGCAGCTCTGCAATTGCAGCTGAGAGCATCTGTAAGCCCTGCATGCCGGAACTAGGCTGCTGTGTTCCAATAAAACTTTATTGATGAATATAGAAGGTGGGCTGGATTCCCCCTGGGTTTGAGGGGTCACAGACTCCCTGAAGTGGCCTGGGGTGGGGGCGGGGCTCTGAGCGGGTATGAGCCATTAGAAGGGGCACAGGTCCAGGCACAGAACAAGGGGGCAGTCTGGTGGGGAGAACCTGGAAGAGGGAGATCCTAGTTCTGCCTCAGGTCGAGGGAATGAGGTTGGACAGGAAGGGGACGACAGGAAGGGAGTCACATGAACAGCCACAGGGCCCAGGCAGCTGACCGGATTTCCTCCCCAGCACATCTGGAGTGAGCAGTGCTTCTGACGGGCATGGTCGACGTCTCTCTCCAGGGGCCAAACCAAATCATGGAGCAGACGCATGTGGGGGCCACCTGGGCAGCGGTGGGACCCGGGCCTGCATCCTACGGGGACAAGCTCCCTGGCCTGAGAGCTAGTCTGTATCCTTCAGGCTGTGGTCAGGGCTACAGCCCCTCAGGAGCCCTGTCAAGTTAGAGGCCCCCACCCCCTGCAGCCCCCAGCTTGAGAAGGCCATGTTTTGGGGTGGCTGTAGGTCTGTCCCCAGCAGACAGGTGCCTGCCACCTGTTGTTTCTGTGGCAGGTTCTCGGGGGATGCTGAGTGCAGTTTCCCTCTCAGGCCCCTGGAGCCTGAGTGTTCAGTGCGAGTTTGGGTCTAGTCAGGCCCCTCCAGCTTTAAGAAGCCAAGAGGCCAGGGTAGGCTCAGGGCTTGAGGCAGGAGGCTCTGTCTTCCACCCCTTCCTCCCTCGCAGACCCTGCAGCCCGGGGAGCAGCCCAGCCCTGGGCTGAGCCTGCCTAGGGGCCCAGCAACCCAGACAGACATGGTCTGGTGCTGTTAGACCTGCTGGGGTGAGACGAGGTCCTCCAGAGGTGGAAGTTGTCCTCATGGGAGACTGTGGAGCCCTGGGAGGAAGGCAGCAGTTCAGGCAGGAGAGGGACAAGCAGGGAGTGGGGACACTTGCATGAAGTCAGTAGGTAAAGCCTTTTTTTTTTTTTTTTTTTTGCTATTTCTTTGGGCCACTCCCACGGCATATGGAGGTTCCCAGGCTAGGGGTTTGAATCGGAGCTGTAGCCACTGGCCTACACCAGAGCCACAGCAACGTGGGATCCGAGCCACGTCTGCAACCTACACCACAGCTCACGGCAACGCCGGATCCTTTAACCCACTGAGCAAGGGCAGGGACCGAACCCGCAACCTCATGGTTCCTAGTCGGGTTCGTTAACCACTGCGCCACGACGGGAACTCGGTAAAGCCATTTTTTACGTAGATAAAGCCTCTCCATGTTACACAGAAAAGATGAGAGCCAGCCCCTCCCGCCGCCTGGCCACCCCATTGCCCTGGAAGCGGGGGTCCAGTGTTCTGAGGACTCTGGTTCCTGCCCCTCTGCCTCACCTTGAATTCAGATTCGGAGCAAAGGTCCACAACGGGGTGTGGTCAGCTAGCTGCCCTCAACCTTCCTCCCGGTTAGAGTGGGCAGGGTCCATGTGGTCTTTTGTGTGGCTTCCCTGAGCAGCCTGCTGCCCAGTAGACCATGGCAGGAGGAGCTTGAGGCCGGCCACCAGCACCTTGTCCCTGTCCTGGGAGCAGAGGGTCGGGAAGCCCTGGGAATTCTGCTGCCCATGCCCATTAGAGGCACTGCTCGCTGGGGATGTACCAGGGAGGAGATCCATTCAGCTGCCTGGGCCCTGCTGCTGGCTGTGAGATGCTGTCTCTGTGACTCCATCGGCCCGCCTGGCCCAAGGCAGCTTGGCCTCTCACTGTCCACTTCCTATGCCTCTGACCCGGGGGTTCCCACTGATCTATGCCCCAGCAGGTGCTGGTCACATGACCCAGGCTCCACTATCCCCTGGGAAGGGAAGCGTCAGTCCATGGGGCCTGAGCTGTGCCTCAGTGGCCCATAGGCCATTCTCCCAGGGGCACCTGGGTCCAGAGTGAGCCATGAACCTGCTGGGGCGCTGGGAGACCCTCCGGGCCTGGGGACAGAGTTGCTGACTCACCCTGTCCTCTTCCTGCCCCATGACAGAGGCATGGGGCTCTTGTTCTCACCATCCCGTCAGTCCTAGGAGGGCTACCCTGTTCCTGCATTGGACCCCACAGGGCCACGGTCAGCACCCAGGTCTCCCTGAGGAGGCTCATCCCTGCCCTCCTCATTGTCTCCACTGTAAGATGTGTATGGTCGTGCCCATCTGTTCTGGAGGAGGGAGCAAACCATCCCAAACCAGGTCAAGCCTGGAGGCCGGGTGCCCAGTGCCCTGATGGCAACCCCTTACCCCCAGGTGGCCTGTGAGTATGGCATGGTGCACGTGGTGTCGGAGACTGGGGGCCCCAAAGGCAAGGACTACTGCATTCTCTACAACCCGCAGTGGGCCCATCTGCCCCACGACCTCGGCAAAGCCGTGAGTACTGCCTGTTGCCCTCGCGGCTGGGGGCCCCACCCCTGCTGCTCCCCCCAGTCTCTGAGGGCCCCTGGAGGGAGGCCTCCTGGCAGAGAGAGCACCGAGGACAAGGAGGGACCTCTCCTGGGAAACTCAGGAGGGATCTGGTCACTCTAGGGGCCACTGAGGCCGCTGGAGTTGGGGTGTCCCCAGAGGAGCTCCCCAAGCCCTGTGCTGGGCTAGGGTGGTTGTCCTGAGTGGAGTGACAGCAGAAGCCGTCCCTGTCACTGTCTTCAGGGACAGCTGCATGCACTGCTCCCTGGTCCAGCCTCACTCCTTCCAGAGGGACCCGGGATGCCCAGCCTGTTGCTTAGCTCTCACCACAGAGGCCAGTGCTCACACGTGCCCCTCGGGGTGTTTGTAAGAGACTCTGAGGGTTCCTGAGCAGTTCCTCCGAGCCCGTGCTGCCTTGCAACCCGCCCTCCTGCCCTGTCCTCAGCGTGCGTATGTGTGTGCACACGTGCACGTGTGTGAGGGTGTGTGTGCGGGGGGCCTCTTCTGGCGCTGTGTGTGGGGTTGAGACCTGGTGTGCTTGAGGTGAGGCTGTGGGGACAGTGGTTACTGCAGTGGCCTGGATGCCCCAGCATTGGTGGGTCCTCTGACACCTTGACTCTGCCCGGCCTGACTTTCCGAGCAGCTTGTGTGAAGGCCGCCCCTCTCAGTCTCTGTTGCAGGTTCGGGACTGGACGGGCTCCGTGCTCTGCTCTCCATCAGACCTGCCAGCCAAGGGCTTCAGCAACCAGATCCCACTGGTGGCGCGGGGGAACTGCACCTTCTATGAGAAAGTGCGGCTGGCCCAGGGCAGCGGGGCACGTGGGCTGCTCATCGTCAGCAAGGAGACACTGGTGCGGCTGCTGGGCACTCCCCTGGGAGCCTGGGACCCTGGGAGGCAGGATCCCGGCAAGGGTTTGAGGCATGGGCAGGGAGCTGGCCAGGGGAGACGAGGATTTGGTTTCCTGGCCATGAATGGACTTGAGTCTTTGGACTGTGGTCCTGGAGGGGGCCCTGCCCTGGAGCAGTCCTGGGGGGCCGACAGGGCCTGGGGCAGAGATCTGAGGGTGCTATCTGAGAAATGGGCATGGGCCATGTGCCAGCCTCTCCCCAGGCCTTCCAGGGCTGACTGGTGCCACCCAGCCCCAGGTTTGAGAGGGAAGGGGAGCTTTTCCTCCCCAGAAGGAGGGACTGAGCCTGCAGGCCTGCCCTCCAGCTGTGCTCCCTCCCTGCCTGTCCCCCAGGGACCCCACAGGTGTGGGACTCTTCTGCCCCCTCAGGGAGGGCTGGCTCTTGTGGGCTGTGCTGTCAGAAACAGTTGCCCCACCCTGGTGGCCTTGGTGAGCTAGACAATTGCCCTGTCCCCTCAGGTCCCCCCAGGAGGCAACAAGACGCAATATGATGAGATTGGCATTCCTGTGGCCCTGCTCAGCTACAGGGACATGCTGGACATTTTCGAGGTAGGGCTCCCCCCACCAGTCTGACCCAGGCTTAAGAAGACGGTGGGTCCACAGTGCCGTGCACATCAGGAGACCTCGGTCCCAAAGGTTCCGCATGGCCAGGGCCTCCTGGGCTCCAGAGAGCTCTCCCCTGACAGTCCCCGGCCTGGCCCCCACGCATACACATGGCCCTGTCTGCCCAGTGACCCTGTTCATCTTTGGGGAGTTGGGGCTGGAGCGGGGCAGCTTCAGCACAGTGACCTGGGAACAGTCAGGTTCTGCCAAACCCTTTGCAGTTTGCGGCAAATATCCCGATCCCACTCTCCCTGTGGGCAGTGCTGGCAGCTGCCAGGCCTCTGCCCAGGCACCTCCACTGGGTGTACACACATTACATTCCACCTGGGTGTGGGGTCTGTGCTCCCACCTGCATGGTTCGTCGCCTGCCCTGAGTGAAGCTTGTCCCAGCAGAGCCACCTTCCTTGGGGTCAGGAGTGACGGGTCAGGGCATGGGGCGAGGGCCTCCCCGGCCCCTGGTTCCCAGCTCCATGCACAGGCCGGCCCAGGCTCTTCTGGTAGGCAGGGGGCCAGGTAAGCCACCCCCACAGGAGCTCCCGGTGTTCTCCGAGGCAGACTTTCGGCCGGACGGTGCGGGCAGCGCTGTATGCACCCAAGGAGCCAATGCTGGACTACAACATGGTCATCATCTTCATCATGGCTGTGGGCACTGTCGCCCTGGGGGGCTACTGGGCCGGGAGCCGGGACGTGAGGAAGTGAGTGCCCACATGTGTGCCTGAGTGATGGGTGGGCAGCTCTAAGGCGGGGGAAATCACTACAAGAGGGGCTTCTGCATGCACAGAGAGCTTCTGGAAAACAGCTGCCGTGCACACCCAGGAGACCTATTGAAGGCCCTGAGTGTCCTGCTCCCCAAAATTCTGTTCTGCCACCAGGATTCTGGGCCCACCTGGCCAGGGGTGTCCACAGGAGACCCCCCTGGCAGCCCAGGGAAGCCTGTGGAGGGGTCAGCGCAGGGTTGGGGTGGTCCTGTGGGGCCCAGGGCACCATAGCTTTTCACCCAGCAGCTCTCACTGTGAGGACCTGAGCTCCTGGCGCCGTCCCATGAGGTCCTGGGGGCAGGGACTGGCCCATGGGGCAGGTGATGATCATAACGTCCTGACAAGCAAACCCCAGCTGTGCCAACCCCTTGTGCCGGGTTTACTGCCTGTCCTTCCCCCTACCCGTGGCCTTGGCCCTTGGGGAGTTGTGCCGGCTGGCAGGGCATCCCCGAACCATCTGTGTCTTTGGAGGAGGTACATGAAACACAAGCGGGACGATGGGCCCGAGAAACAGGAGGATGAAGCCGTGGACGTGACGCCCGTCATGATCTGCGTCTTCGTGGTCATGTGCTGCTCCATGCTTGTGTTGCTCTACTTCTTCTACGACCAGCTTGGTGCGCCCCTCCCCTACCCCACCTGACCCACCGAGGTCCCGTCTCTCCCCTTGGGGCTGTCACTGTCGGGGGGGACCTAGCGCAGAGCCCTCCCCTCACTGCCTGCCTGCCCTGCAGTCTACGTTATCATCGGGATCTTCTGCCTGGCCTCCTCCACTGGCCTGTACAGCTGCTTGTCACCCCTCATCCAGAGGCTGCCATTCTGCAAGTGCAGGTGAGCTCCTGGCGTGGCCCCCACCCATGGCTCTGCTCGTGGGGTTCCCACCAGGCTGCCTCTTGGCCCATCAGCTCCTACCTCCCGTTACCCAGCCCCTGGGGCTCCACAGCTCAGAGGTGCTGAGGACCCCTCACTCTCCTGCAGCCCCTGATCAATCTGGCACAGGGAAGGCATACAGCAGGTGCCCACTCGTTGATGTCTAGGGGCTTATGGGCCTTGGGTTCAGGGCAGAGTAGGGAAGTGGGAGTGGCTTTTGACTCCTGCCTCCCAGCCCCAGGGCAGCCTCCCTCTCCCCAGGTCCCGCTCTCTGTCAGGCCCAGTGGGACATGGGCTGAAATAGAGGGACGTGAGGAAGGGGAAGCAGGCCAGCCCCGCTCGGCAGTCCCTTTCCCCTAAGGCCTGCTCTGCCCTGCCCTTGGGAGCCTCCCTTCTAGAAATGAGAGGTGAGGGATGGGATGTTTGACAGGAGAGGTGAAGGGGAAGAAAGGGCAGGTCAGGTGGGGAGGCTGAGGGCTTTGGGTGCTAAGGAGAGACAGGGCTGGGGGTGGTGGTTGGAGGCCCCTGACGCCCCCACCTGCCTGCCCTCAGGGTCCCTGACAACAGCCTGCCCTACTTCCACAAGCGGCCTCAGGTCCGCACGCTGCTCCTGGCGCTGCTGTGCGTGGCAGTCAGCGTGGTGTGGGGTGTCTTCCGGAACGAGGACCAGTGAGTGCACCCCAGGGCCTGGGCATGGGGGTGGGGGTGGCTGTCCTCAGGTGCTCTGGCCTCCTCGCTGTCTGACTGGGACAGCTGGAGCTGGGCCAGCTCCTGGTTATGAAAAGCCTCCTGTCAGTGTCCTGGATGCGTAGCCACGTGCTGTCCAGGTGCCGACAGGGCTCAGCTGACGGCCGCCCGGCCATGGCTGCCCTGCAGTTTGTCCACTGCCATGGGCACTGTGATTGCAATCTGGCATGAGATGCCACCTCTGTGGCTCCATCGTGGCGCCTGCCTGCTCAGCCAGCAGCCCTCTCGGGGGGTGAGGGAGGTGGGCTCTGCTCCCCTAAACACCCACCTCTCCAGGCTGCATCCCTTGGCAGGCCTCATGCCTGCGGCATGGCCTGGAGCCCGGGTGTGTGTGTGTCCCTGCTGCCTGCCGTCACTGACACCATCTGGCACTTTCTCTGAGCTTCTTCTGAAGCAGTTAAACGCTTTTGGCTGTGCTGCTGGTTGGAGCCACAACAGATTTAACTGGCAGAAGGAAAATGTGAAAATATTTTGAGTCCTTTGTACACAAAGAGAATGTGAACTCTCACGGTTAAATCAGAGCCAAGAAGGCTGCTCCCTTGCCCGAACTTAGAATAGGCCTCGGTTTCCCCCATGTCTAGGTGCCCACGTGGCCGTGGCAAACCTCTTTGTTCTCACCAGTGCCCTGGCCTGAGAGCTTCTTATCCTGAGCCCAGGTGGAGCGCTCATGAGTGACTTGAGGGGCAGAGAACCTGGAGCCTGGGGTTACCCAGCTTTTTTTTTTTTTGGTCTTTTTAGGGCTTCACTTGCGGCCTATGGAGGTTACCAGGCTAGGGGTCAAATTGGAGCTGTAGCTGCTGGCCTACACCACAGCTCATGGCAACACACCGGATCCTTAACCCACTGAGCAAGGCCAGGGATCGAACCTTCTTCCTCATGGATGCTAGTCGCATTCATTAACCACTGAGCCCTGACGGGAACTCTGGGTTACCCAGCTTTAATCTTCAAATTCAGAAGTGGTTCTGATGGTGTTGGGCCTGGGGCAGCGAGGCCTGTTCCCAGGGACTGCGGACCCCAGTAACCCCAGCCCCTGTTTCCTGAGAGGGTCTGTGGCATCTGGCTGGGTGCAAGTTTGGCTTTTCTTTTTTTCTTTTTAGGGCTGTACCCTTGGCATATGGAAGTTCCCAGGCTAGGGGTCAAATTGGAGGTGTTAGCTGCCAGCCTGTACCACAGCTGCAGCAATGTGGGATCCGAGCCACATCTGTGACCTACGCTGCAGCTTATGGCCATGCCAGATCCTTTAACCCACTGAGCAAGGCCAGGGATCGAACCTGCATTCTCATGGATACTAGTTGGGTTCATTACTGCTGAGCCATGATGGGAACTCCCAAATTTGGCTTTTCTAAGTCATTTAAAAGATACTTTTGAAGAGAAATTTGAATCCAGTTGGAGGCACGGCTCCCTCCTCCTGCAGCCTTGCCCCATCCTGTGAAAGCCCTGCCGCACAGGGACAGAGGTCCTGGCATATGTCCACTCCCCTCTGCCCTTGTGGGTGGGGGAGGGCCCATTCACCCCTTGCACCTCCGGGCCATGGCTGCCCAGCTTGTCCCTGCCACACGTCCCAGGGTCTTCGCAGCTGGGCCACAGCAGGCTGGGTGAGGGATGGCTGGGGAGGGAGGGACTGGCAGGTCAAGGCTCCTGGCCGAGACCCTTCCCAAGGCTAACGCTGCGCTGCCTTCTAGGTGGGCTTGGATCCTTCAGGATGCTCTGGGCATTGCCTTCTGCCTCTACACATTGAAAACCATCCGCCTCCCCACATTCAAGGTGAGAACACAGAAGATGCGGGTAGGTGGGGGGAACTCTGCAGACAAGGGTACCCAGCCTCTTGGTGTTGGCCCAGCACCTCCCTCCAGGCAGCTCTGCCCATGGCCTTCTACTCTGAGCCTGGCCCTGTGTAGGGGACCTGGTCTTTGCTCATCTGTCCCCCTGGTGATGGAGCTTAAGTATCAGCTACAGAGTTGCAACAGCTCCTGTGACTTGTCTGTGGGGACACTAGGCCAGGTGCAGTGGGCCCACCTCCTCCCTGGCGATGGTGCTGTGCCAGTGAGGGTGAAACCAGGGGGGCCGAGGCCTGACCCCAGCAGAAGGAACTTAGAAGCACACAGGAAACGTGAAGATGGCTGTCACCTCCCCAAACCCGGGGCTGGCTGGTCACAGCTGTGTCCTCTCTAGTTTCCCATCAGAAACTAGACCTCGCCTCCCCGAGCCTCCACCTGGCGTTGCCCCAGAGGATGGGGCTGCCTCTGCTCAGACTTGCCCACAGGGAAAGTCTGAACGCTGTGAGGGGCGGGTACACATCCCAGTGGGTCTGTGCATCTGGGACCCTATGCCGGTCCCTGAGCCTGGCCCTCAGGACGCCCTGTCCCCAGGCCTGCACACTGCTGCTGCTGGTGCTCTTCATCTACGACGTCTTCTTCGTGTTCATCACGCCCTTCCTGACCAAGGTGGGCCCCTTCCCTCCCCACCCCCGCAACCCATAGGGCCCTGCAGGCCCCTTCTGATGCAGCCTTCCTTCTGTTAGAGTGGGAACAGCATCATGGTGGAGGTGGCTACTGGGCCGTCGGACTCGGCTACCCACGAGAAGGTACGTGGTGCCCGGGGGCCGAGGTGCTAGATGGAGCAAGCAGAGGTCTGGGCAGGTCCTGGAGCTGGTTGCCTCCTTCTCCCCAGCTCCCCATGGTCCTGAAGGTGCCCAGACTGAATGCTTCACCACTGGCCCTGTGTGACCGGCCCTTCTCCCTCCTGGGCTTTGGGGACATCCTGGTCCCAGGTACTGGGCCTGGGCTTGGGTGGACCGGGGTTGGGGGTCCTTGGGTTGTTGGGCAGTGTGTGCAGCCCGGGTGGCAGAGAGGCGGCCCCTCGGAGGTGTTGTCCATGCTACACAGACCTGCCCGCCTTGCCAGCCACACTGCCCCCAGGGTCCCTCCCCCCACCAGGTGGCCTCTGAGCTGGGGTTTGCACTCTCATCCATCTCTGGTTACCCACCACAAGTCCCGGGTGTCACCCCCAGCCCGGCCCTGAGCCAGAGAGGAATACAGGTCTTCCCACGGAAGCTCCTGGTGTGAGGCCGGGGCTGTGGCCTGGCCTCTGGCCCACGTCCTCTCTCCCACAGGGCTGCTCGTGGCCTACTGCCACCGCTTTGACATCCAGGTGCAATCCTCCAGGGTCTACTTCGTGGCCTGCACCATCGGTAAGCCCACAACCCCAGGGCCCCAGCCTTGCCCCATCTCTGTGTGGGCGGGGTCGGGCCTGTGTCCACCTCACAGCCTCTTCACCTTCCACAGCTGTTGTTGTTTCTCTTTTCTTTTGTCTTGTCTTTCTCTTTTTTCCTTTGTTTTCTCTGTTTCTTTTGTTATCAAAGCCATTTACACCAAAGGGATGTTTTCTCGTTTTCTGTTGGACCCACTTGTTTCTAAAAATGTCTAAACCAGGGTTATCTTGTGGCTCAGCAGGTTAAGGCCATTGGCATTATCACTGCTGTGGTTTGGGTTTAATCCCTGACCTAGGAACTTCCACATGTCCTGGGTGCAGCCAGGAAAAAAAAAAAAAAAAAAAAAAAAGTCCAAACCAATTCTGTTGTCCCTCTTGTTCAGCTCCTTAGCAAAGTGGGGGCGCAGAGTGCACAGGCCCCCTTCCAACACTGTTGACCACCAGCAGGATGCCGCCAGCCTTCCTGGCATATTTCGGGGCCATTACCTCTGCCCCTCCCTACCCAGGTTCCTACAGGTCCAGGCCCCACCCTACCTGGCCTGGCCTCTGGGCTTACAGTCTCCATGATGAGTCTGTCCAGATGCACCTGCAGAGCTTTTCTCGGTGTGAACCACAGTGTGTCACATCGTTCTGTAGTTCCTGTCATTGGAACCCTGTAGTTTGCTCCCGTTGAACCACTTTAGGACCTGTGGATAGTCCCTAGCCGATGATCGGGAACTCTCCCTGCACTGTCCTGTCACTGGAAATGCAGAGGTAAGGGTCAGAGCAGGTGGCCGGGAGTGGAAGTAGGTGCTGGAGATGGGGCTCTTGACCTTGGAGGAGAGGTTCCAGTAAACGGTGTGTTTTCTTGTAACTTTATGTTGGAATACTTGCACATCTTAGTTGCCAGATTAGTACAGAGGACTCCCACCCCGCCCCCCCCACCCCCTTTCCTCACCCCCCACCCCTGCGCTTAGGATGAGCATCTCTAACCCCTCATCTCATCTGCTTTGTTTTCCTTCCATCCACATGCTCTGTGTGCACGTGTGTATACGTTTACAGTCACACATCTGTAAATAACACATTTTATTCTGAACTTGAGGTCAAAGTGCAGATATGGTGCCTCTCCACCCCTCAGTCCTTCCTGGCTGAGGCACAGGATCAGAAACAGTCTTTTACATGATCACAGCTTGGGGAGAATTTGACTTCCTCCCGTACACACCTTACTTTCATTCAGATCCTTTCCAGTTAAAGGTTTATAAAAATGAGCCATTGGGTTATATTTCTAGCTCCTCCTCCAGCTCTCATGGATCCAGACATTCCTCCCTGCGGGGACCCAGTGTGCCCCCTTGCCTGCCCCAGCGGGTGGGGCGTGGCCTGAAAGGGGTGGGGAAGATGGTGCGCTTCTGGAAGCATCCACTCCCCTCAGCTGGTCCGCTCTCTGCCTCTCCTGCAACCCCACTGTTTCCAGCCCTGCAAACGGTGGTAACGCGCTGCCCATCTCTGTCCCCACAGCCTACGGCATTGGCCTCCTGGTGACGTTCATGGCGCTGGCCCTCATGCAGCGCGGCCAGCCCGCCCTCCTCTACCTGGTGCCCTGCACTCTCGTCACCAGCTGCGCCCTGGCGCTCTGGCGCAGGGAGCTGGGCATGTTCTGGACGGGCAGCGGCTTTGCGGTGAATACCAGTTTGCTATGACTGTCTGCAAGAAATAATAGCCTAATAAGCCCTAACTAGAGTTAAAGTTGAGTAAGACCTCCTAGTGTTACAACTAAACCCCGCAGCCCGCGCCTGTGGGCAGATCTCCCAGTCTCTTGAAGGTTTTGCTTGGGGTGCTGTACTTGCGTGGCCACTGGGACAGGGTGGGGGACCAGCGCTCTTGGTGGTGCTACTGAGGGTGATGCTGCCACCCCCTGGCTGAAGGCACAGGTGCTGCAGTTGGATTTGGGCTTCCTGCTGCTTCCACTTTGGGGAGGGGAGCCAGCTAGGCCTTTGGAACAGAGGACACTGTCCATGCAGCACAGGGCAATGGCATATCCCCATAACTCTGGAGGATGTTGCTGTTCAGTGGCATTTCTCAGGCCCTCTTAGGAAATCTGCCCTGTCCTGACGGGGCCCCTGAGCATTTCTTACGTGTGTAACTTGTCCACATAGATGCAGCCACCTGAGTGCCCACTGCAGATGGCATGACTGTTGTGGCCCTGGGTTCCCATCAGCTGCCTGACAATAGAACCCTCTCCCAGGCCCTCGGGCAGGTGTCCTGCAGAGGTCTCAGTCTCAGTGGGGGTCGGCTTTGCCATAGAGCAGGTGGATTAGTTCTGGGAGGTCCTGGAGGGAGAACAATTCCGAGAAGTCAGAGTGGCTGCCCCTGGGGCCCTGAGTGCTGGTGGTGGTGCTGAGTTCCTGGAGGGTGCCTCCCTCTCCTGGGCCTGGAGCCCACCCAGGTGGGGGGGCTCCCTGCCCTGTGCCCCTTCCCCACAGCCCCGCCCCCCGTGCCCCACCAACCAGGCGTCTCTTCTGCAGAAGGACCTACCTCAGCCTGCATGGGTACCTGCTGCGGCTGATGGCCCTCAGCCCCGGGCGGACTCGGATACCACCACCGCCCAGCAGCCTCCCGGGCAAGAAGCACTCCCGGCCTCCCTGCCAGCTGAGCAGTCCCCAGAACCTCCTGTACCCAAGGAGACCGAGGCCAGTGCACCCCCCCGGGAGCCTGAGAGCCCCACCGGCCTCACCCCCAAACCTGCAGGCCTACCTGACCCCTCGGCCTAGGGGAAGGCACACAGACTCGGACTTTCACCGCCGGCCCCCCGCGCCCGGGACTGGACCCGCCTGGCCCCCAACTTGGTGCTCTGGTCTGGCCGGTGCGCGCGTCCTCTTCTTCCCGTCTGGCTGCAACCCGGACCCCAGCCCTGCTCTGAGCCTGAGCGGCGCTGCACAAGCCCTGCCGGCCCAGGCCCTCAAGCTAGTGCCAGCTCCGCAGTCTTCCTGTCCGGGTGGGGCCCCGGGGAGGGTGGCGGCAGACATGCCCAGTTTGGTGCTTCCCTGGCTGCTGCTTCCCTTAGGTCCTAGGGCCTGAGAGGGAGGACCTCTGCCTCCTGAGGGAGGGACGTTTTTGTCCAGCAGGGCCCCAGGGGTTTGGACTCCAGTGTCGCCTGCTAGGTGGGGTCTGGACACCCCCACTCTGGGTTGGGGGCATGAGGAGGGGGCCCGCGGTGATCTCCAAGCCCTGCCCCACAGCCATTCATTGCCGGGAAGCGCCCAGCGCCTGTGCTCAAGCTCCTCCGTGTTTTAATAAACGGCCACGACTTTTTGAAATACTTGGTAGTGTCGCCTCTTGGGGCACGAGTCCCTGGGACTGCTCCTCTCAGGGGCAGGGCTGGCGCCAGGCCAGGGCCCATTTTGCCTTTCCGCTTAGAGGAACTTGGCCCCCACCCTCGCCATGGGCATCTGCACGCTCTCAGCCCCATCCAGTGCACGCACCTCAGCCTCCAGCTACAGCAAAGGCGGGGAGCTTCTGGAATGTGGGAGGATATTTGGAACTGGCGTTATGTCTTCTACCTCACCGACAGGGTTCTCTGAACCTCAGGACAGATGCCGCCGGCCCCCATGTCACCACCTGGCGACAGAGCCCTGCCTGCTCCTCCCCATCCATGACGAGAGGGAAGGCACAGACCCTCTGGCTCCAGGGCCAGCTCTGTGTCCCTCTGGTCCCGCCGCTGTGCTGCAGATGGCAGGTGGGGGCCAAACCACGATCCATTCCAAACAATACCAGCGCCAGACAGACTCACCCTCTCTGTCAGCCACGCCTTTCGAGAGAGAAATGATGTTTATTCCTAAAAAAATCAGACGACAACTTCCACCTGGTTAGGTATGTGTCTTAAAAAGAAACTGGTGTGTGGGTGGGGGTGGAGCAGCTGGACCTGCCAGGACCCACGGGAGACCGTGGCCTTGGAGCTGGACCTGGGCTGCAGGCACAGGGCAGCCTCGGGGGAGGGCCCCAGTCTGGCCTTCCTCTAAGCCATTTTGTATGGTGGTGTAAGAACACGGAATCTATTCTTTTCTGTTTTGGAAGTTTGACAAATGTCAAGGAATTCAAAGGCAGATGTTAGTTCCTGAAGTTTCCGTTTGCGGTTTTTGCCTTGCTTCTGTTCGAATCTTATAATTAAATACAGCTTTTGATATTTACACCTGAGTCTTTGCCTTTTCTGTGGAGCTGGGGGAGGCCTCGGTGGGCCAGGCCTGGGCGGCCTTCGTCCTGCAAGGGTTCCAGTGTGGAGGGAGGCGCCAGGAGCAAATCCACAGCCGCTAAGACAGGGTTCCAGCTTTGCTGCAATGCGGTGCCTTCCTTCAGGGAGGTGAGGGTCGCAGGAAGCTTAGAAGCTTTTGGATACTGCTAGCTTGTCTGTGATGATCTAAGAAGCATGGAATCACCAAGAGCAGGGCCTGCAGACTTTCTGGAAAGAGCCAGATGGTTGCTGTCACAACCAATCAGCCAGCTGTGTAGCTGGGAGCATCAGACAATGTGTAAACAGACAGGCATCAGACAACATGTTTTCGGTGTTAACTGTGGCCAGAAACTTGGTGGGCACCAAAATGTGCATTCATGCAGTTTTCACAGGTTACAAAATACTCTGTTAGATACTTTTCAACTATTTAATAACATAAGGCCCTTGCTTAGCCAGCAGCTGCCCAAAGCAGGTGGCGGCCGCAGCAGGTGGAGCACAGATCTCGAGGGTTGCAGGTTGCATGCATGGTGGGGCAGCTGGCCCTGTCCTAACGTGTGTCAGCTGATGCCAGCCCCTCCTTTACACATAGGGAAGGCAAGGCTCCGGGGCTGGCTCCCCCAGGTTCGTATCAGGCACTCGCCACAGTACCATCAGTGTTTTGCGTCTGAACTACAAAGTGGACCAAAAGTGTGAGCACAGTGATTTTCTTTCACTAAGCAGGGCAGATCTGACATATTTCTCATTCATTCACAGGCTCCTTCACTCATTTGTTCATGGCAGGCCTACTCTGTGCCAGGCCCTCTGCTCAGGCCCAGGACCCGTGTGTGAGTCTAGGAAGACAGCCCATTCTGGTGAGGAAGGATAGGACTCAGCACAGGAGAGGCCTCCGGCTCCGTCTTGTGGGGCAGGTGGCAGGGCAGGCTGCCTGGAGGAGGCAACTGTTGAGCCGAGAGATACTAGAAGGGCTGTTTCCCGCTGCAGCTGCGGTGGGGAGGTGAGAGGAGGGCAAGAAGCCTGGCTTGAGAGGGGTGGGGATGGTCAGCCACATGAGGAAGTCACCACCTGGATGTCACCAGCAGGTGAGGGGGCTGGTTTTCTAGAAAGAGCCTGGCGGCTTCCCTGGCAAAAAAAAAAGATAGCCCCCAGGAGTCATGAGCTTCTCCCACACAGCTGTCCAGCTCAAAGTGGGATGCAAAATAAACACCTGGATTCAATCACAGCCCAAGGGATTGATAAATATTGTTGGTGATTGTGGCCACGTATCACACTGAAGTAAACTGTCAGGAACGGGGAACTGGGGCCAGGTATGTGGGTATTATCTTCACAACTTTTCCATAAACGTGAAACTTCCAAAATTAAAATTCGTTAGCGGAGTTCCCGTTGTGGCTCAAAAGGTTAATGATCTGGCTTGTCTCTGTGGTGTTGCCAGTTCAATTCCCAACCCGGTGCAGTGGGTTAAGAAGCCAGCATTGCCCCAGCTGTGGCATAGGTCGAGAATGTGGCTTGGGTTCAAACCCTGGTCCAGAACTTCTATATGCTGCAGGTGTGGCCGGAAAAAAAGGAGAAAAGTTCATTTAATAATCACTGGGAGTTCCCAGGTGGCTCAATGGGTTAAGGATCTCATTGCCATTGCTGTGGCGCTGGTTAGAAATCATAATTATTCACACAGAACCCCTCCCCAAGCTCTTTCCTACCCTGAGCATCTGCTCTCACAGGTCCAGGGCACACCTCCCCTGCCTTCTGTCCAGGGTCATCTGCCCAGGCCAGTGCCCTCCACCCAGACCTCACAGACCTTGCGCAGCTCCCGAAAGTCCGAGGGTTCAGAACCCACCTCCCCACATGGCTCTGGGAACGGCGTGCCCACTCCCCTCCCCTCTGCTGGCCCAGCCCTTTCACACAGGGGGCCTTCATGGGACACACCTGGGCTCCCACAACCCCACTGTCCTTTCAGAGTCCCCCCCCACACACCGCAGGGTGTCAGAGGTGGGGGAGGGCCTGGGTGGGTCGCAGGGGTGCAGGGGAAGGGGCGCAGTGGGGGGCTGTCATGGGAAGCTGGGGAAGGCGGCGCCCCCAGCTCAGGTGAGGCCGGGGTGAGCGGGAGGGCGGGGCCTTCACTGGTGCCGCCCCCAGCCCCGCCCTGTCCGCGAGGCTTTAGGCTCCCGGGGTCGGTTCGCTGCGGGAGTGGGGCCGCGGTGCAGCGTCCGGCAGAGCGCGGTGAGTCTGGCGTCACGAAAATGAGGCGGCAGCCCTCTCCCTGCGCCTGGCTTCGTCGGGTTCTCGCGGGGGACCCGTCAGGCTGTGTAGACGCCGCAGGTGGTATAGATGTGGTTCGGGCTGTTGGACGCGTCGGACTGTGTAGACGCCCCCCGGGGTTGTGAATGAGGCCGGGCCCTGTAGACGCAGTCGGGTACCCGGGGTTTGGGGGGACCCCGAGGGCTCCCTGTCCCCGACGGCCACTCTCCCACCTTCCCACCCGGTAACTCGGGTAAACCCGCGGTGGTGCCTCTGCAGGAGCTGCGACAGGCGGTGGAGGGTGGGGGTGGCAGGAAACCATGGACCAAGACTGGGAGGTTTCTGGGGGTTTGCTGAGGGGACCCTTGCTTACCTCCCTGTGGCTCCTCTCAGGCAATCCCTTGCTTGTGAGTGAAAATATAACAAGGACTTGGGGGTAACAGTTTAGGGAGGGTGTGGTCACAGGGCCTTAATTTTGGGTGTGGGTCGTATGGGGGAGGGGCCGTAGAGTCAGTTACCTGGGGCTGGAAGCTTCCCCCACTCTCCCCCTACCCATTGCTGGGGAAGGTGGCTGCCCAGGGGTCCTCCATGGAGGGCCCTCCTGTCCCTGTCTCACCTGGGGTCAATCTGGGGCTCCCAGCCCAGGTGTGGTGTGTTTATAGTTGTGAGTGGGATTAATTGTAGGGCCAATGATGGATTGCCTATGGCTGTGTGTGGTTGTGTCCTTGCCTGTTGGTGTGTGTTGTGTGTGTAACTAGTATGTGACTACACATGTGTGTCACAGTAGTGTGTGGCTATGTGCATGATCACACTGAGATCCTGTATGATTTTGTGTGTATGTGTATGGGCCCTGCTTCCCAATTTCCTTGTTTGGGAAGTAGGGACAGGAATTCCTGATGCTCCACAGGAACCCCCAGGACGCAGCATGTACCCTCCTGTGCCACCACATCAGGTGTCACCTTGGACCTGCCCACCGTGTGGGACAGTGGTGGACAGGCCCCGAAGCCCAGCCTGGGTGAGATCCATGTTGTTCAAAGCACACTTGGCCAGATTCTGAATGATTAGGATACAATGTGTGGAGCTGGGAGAGACTTCACACAGATGGGCTGGGTGGCTTTTCCTTTAAGTGGGCACCCAGCTCAGCACAAGGCTGCGTGGAGTCGGGTCCACCTCTGGTACTGCAGCCACTGGTGCAGGCAAGTGTCCATCCTGGAGGAGGACGTGGGGGCAGAAGTGGTGGTGCCAAGGTCTGGGCATCTGTTCCTGTCTGTGGAGTAGAGGGAGGGGAAAGAAACTGGCAGGCAGAGCCTGTGGCCCTGTGGCCCTGTGACCGGTGTGTGGGGAGCAGGGGCCTGAACCCAGGTGTGGACACTGAACCCCCTCCCTTTGGCCACCCACCATCCGTCTTCCTGCCATGGGTGGGCTTTAGAGCTCTTGGTCCATGTCCCTAGGGCTCCTCTGTCTTACCTGGATAGCAGTGTCCTGGGGGAGCCATACCCAGTTCATGATGGAGAACCACCCAAGGCAGGGGAAATTCCTGAATTCTAGGACTCTGTGTAAGAAACAGGGGGGACAAAGAGGGAGACAGAAACAGAGACAGACAGGAACAGAGAGACAGAAATAGAGATGCAGAGATAGAGATACAGAGACAGGAACAGAGAGAAAAAGAGACAGGGAGACAGAGAAGATAGCTAGGGACGGAGGCGGAAAAAGAAACAGAGAAATAGACACAGAAACACAGAAGAGACAGGAACAGAGAGAAAAAGAGAGAGACACAGGAGACAGGACAGAGACAAGACAGACCCAGGGAAAGAGACACACAGAGACAGACAGAGATTGAAACAGAGATATAGAGAGACAGATACAGAGACAGGGAGATAAAGGTAGAGAAAGAGGGAGAGATAGAGAAGAGATGGTTTCTCCGAGCCTCAGTTTCCTGATCTGTAAATTGGGGACATCGGTGCTGGTCCCCACCATGGGAGTGACATCAGGGCTAAATTAACTGTCACAAGTCTGGGAGCCCCACAGAGGTTTTAGGCATGAACATTCTGCCTGTGACTTGTTCTCTCTCGCATAAGCACACCCCAGCCACAGAAAAGTGGGAGGAGGGAGAGATGGCTGTTGCCAGTTCTTTATTTTAGTATACATGGCTCTAAAATTAAGGTAGAGGACAACGCATGCTGGGTTGCTGGGTCACATCTGCCTCAGACATTGTTGTATTTCCCATTTTACCTCTACTAATTCGGAGAATGATTTCAGAATCGTCTTCATTGCAGAGACGATAACCCTTCCCCCAGGGTCTCCTAGTGTTCAAATCTTGCATGACCACAGCACAATGATCAAAACCAAGAACTTGACATTAAAATGACCATAGGGAGTTCCCATTGTGGCTCAGCAGGTTAAGAACCCAACTTGGTAGCTGGTTTGATCCCTGGCCTTGCTCAGTGGGTCAGGGATCTGGTGTTGCCTTCAGCTGTGGGCAATGCCACAGATGGGGCTCGGGTCTGGCATTGCTATGGCTGTGGCATAGGCCAGCAGCTACAGCTCTCATTTGACCCCCAGCCTGGAAACTTCCGTATGCCACAAGTGTAGTCCTAAAAAAAAAAAAAAAAAAAAAAAAAAAAAAAAAAAGGGAAATGAGCATTAAACACTGTCAAATGTCCTTTTTCTGTTCTGGGATCCCATCCGAGATCCCCTACTGTGTTTAGAACCTGTGTTAACTGTACAAGTCATAAGTGACTGGAGGTTTCTTTCTTTCTTTTTGCTTTTTAGGGTTGCACCTATGGCATGTGGAAGTTCCCAAGAAGGGGTCAAATCAGAGCTTCAGCTGCTGGCCTATGCCCCAGTTCATGGCAAACCTGGATTCTTAACACCTTGATTGTGGCCAGGGATTGAACCTGCATCCTCATGGATACAAGTTCGGTTCGTTTCCATTGAGCCACAATGGGAATTCCTGGAAGTTTCCTTTTTCAATCTTGTCTTTATCCGTTTTCCTGGGTATCACCCATGTTTATCAGTTTCTGGCTTCAACGCCCCACCCCCACCCCCACCCCGAGTCTCTGACTCCCTTTTCCTCTGTGCACGTTAAAAAGCTACAAAAACATGAGATAGCATCACTGCAAATAGTTTTCTCACAAACACCTCTTCCCTTGAAAACCTAACAAAAAGTCCACAGACAAAAAGGGAAAGAAAGAAAGAAAAAAAGACCAAGCTTATTAAATTTCCTGCAGACTTGCTGAGTGATTTATTTCATGAAGTGGGGGCAGTAGGGGAGGGGAGGTTTCCTGGCTGGATTTGGGCCTGAGGCGCAGGACCAGGAGAAATAGGAGAGGCTGCAGGGCAGACAAGAGATGCCTGTTCCATAGACCAGTGTGCTGCTGTGGAAGCAAAGAAGGGGAGATAAACGGGCTGGAAAACTGTGAGCACCTTGGATTAGTGGTAAGAAACAAATTAGGGAGGTGGGCGAAATGTTGAGACTGAGGAAGAGAAAACACTTTAGGAGCCCCAGGAGCAAAGCCAAGGTGAAGTTTGGGGTTTTACTGAATGAAGTTGAGAGTTGACCCTGCTTGGAAAAAAGTGACCCCAAGTGGTATATTTCCCTTGGAGAGGCTGAACTGCTGTTTGAAGCAACTGGATAAAATCAGCCATTAATGGGGCATAGGCCAGCAGCTGCAGCTCCGATTTGACCCCCAGCCTCAGAACTTCCATATGCTGCACCTGCAGCCCTAAAAAAAAGAAATAAATAAAAATACAAAAGACAAAAAGAATTTGGCTATTAAAGGCAAGCAGAGGATTCAGGGTGGGGCTTGTCGTGGGGGGCGGTGGCTGCAGGGGAGGATGCCGGAAGGGAACAGGATGGGCTGCAGAGAAGAGTGTGGTTTCTGAGAAGGAGAGTGGAAAGGTCCTGGGGCCTGCCTCATGTATCAGCTCTCAGTTGCTGCGTAACAAATGGTCCCCCAAATTAACAGATTAAGACAGGCATTTATTATGCCAATTTCTGTGGGTAAGAATTTGGGATGTGTTACAGAGGAGGGGGGCAGGTCCTGGCTCAGAGTGTCTCAAGGATGTTGTAGAGCACATGGCAGCGGGGCTGCCTCACCTGAAAGCTCGACAGGGTGGGGGAGCTGCTTGAGCCTCCTCACTGCATGGCTGCTGGTCCCTCGCACGAGGGCTCAGGAGGGAAGTCCTCTGTGCCTTTTACAACCTCAGATGACTCAGCCATTTCCTCTGGGATTTTCTATTTTTTAAGCATGAATCAAATGCAGCCCACACTGTAAGGGAGGAGAATTAGGCTCCACTCAAGAGAGGCGAGGCAGAGATCTGTGGATCTTTAAAACCCATGACCTTGGGCAAGTTCCACAGCTCCTGGTAGCCTCCATTTCCTCTTCCTTTAGAATACAGCCAGTCTTGTAGGTGGGTTGTGGTGCTAAGTTAGATAATGAAGGTAAATGTTGTTTAGTGCAGTGCCTGCCAGGTAGAACATGCTTGTTGACTTTTTTTTTTTCCCTAATCTTTATGGCTGTACCCTTGGCATGTGGAAGTTCCTGGGCCAGGAAATGAATCCAAGCCACAGCTGTAACCTATGCCACAGCTGTGGCAACATCAGATCTTATAACCCACTGTGACAGAGTAGGTAAAACCCACACCTCTGCAGTGACCTGAGCTGCTGCAGTCAGATTCTTAACCCACTGCGCCATGGTGGGAACACTGCTTGTTGACTTACTTATGCTGAAGGTATTTTTCTCTAGTACATGTCTGTTCTCTCAAGGGACGATATACCAGCTATAGTCACCAAACCAGAACTCCTGGAGCTGTGAAGTCAGGTTGGGGAGTGAGGTAACTTGCTCTCTCTGTCCATCCTGGGCTGGACATGCTCTTTCGCTGGCTCCCCTTCCAGTAGTCAGCCACTTCTGCAAAAGGGGCTCCAGGGGGATCCAGGCTTGGCTCCTTGGCAGAAACCATCTTACCTGGTTTTCCCACAGGTGCAGCCGGCACAGTTCAGGGGAAAACCCACAAAGCGGGGGATGCAAAAGTGGAGGTGATAGGCGTGAGGGTATAGACAAGCTCATCAGGCAGATGCAAAGGCCCTGAGGCAGGACAATGTCTTGTGGATTTAAGGAGAGGCTGGTGTGGCCAGAGCAGAGGGAAGAGCTGAGGACAGACAGCCGAGTGGGTGGGACCAGGTCTCTCAGGGCTTTTGCCCTGAGTGAGAGCTGGGGGAGGCCCGTGCAGAGGTGGACAGGGCCTGAGTCAGATTTCAGCTGGCTCCCCGAGGGTGCCATGTCGTGGAAGCAGCCAGCCCTACTGAGGGGCCTGGGAGATCTCTGTGTAGCCCAGTGTAGAAAGCATGAAAGTGACCTGGTCCTACAAGGATCTTGAAGGAGGAGCTGATGGCATTTGCAGGCCAACTGATGGAGAATGTGAGAAAGGCATCAGAATGGCCATGGGGGGTTGTGGTCTGAGTGGGCATAAAAGTGGAGCTTCCATCTGAGATGGGGAAAATGGGGGAACAGAGATTCCGGGGCTGAGAAGGGGTGTCGGACTGGTGGGAACGAATTATCCCCAATTTGGTGGCCTGAAATAACTCCTGTGTACTATGTCAGGATCTCTGTAGGTTGAGTCTGGGTATGACTTTGCCAGGTCCCCTCCCTGCTCAGGGTGTTTCAGGGCTTCGATGGAGTGCTGGCTGGGCTGTGTTCTCATTCCAAGGCTGGGCTGGGGAAGGATCTATTTGTAAACGCCTGCTGGTTGCTGGCGGATGACCACAGTTCTGGCTGGTGGACACCCTTAGCTCCCAGAAGCACCTGCACTTCCTTCCCATATAGGTCCCTCCAACATGCTGACCTATTCACCAGACCAGCCAAGAGGGTCTTTTAGCCCAAGTCTGCTAAGATGAGGGTCCTATATGATGTCATTTAATCATGACGGTGACATCCCATCACCTCGGCCATGTCCTATTGCTTAGGAATACACCACAAGCCCCACCCACACTCAATGCAGGGAGATTAGACAGGGGTGTGAGCACCAGGAGAAGGTCATCTTAGGTCACCCAGAAGGAGGTTCCAGTAGCCAACTGAATGTGAGTCTGGAATTTAGAGGATGAGTCTGGCTTGGAGATGTCAGAGATGTTATTAAAACCACGGACTGGAATGGGGCAAGGTGCATAGCTGCAGGTAGTCTGTGAAAATATTTACTTTTTCTTCTTGAAGTGGTCTCCTTTTTAAACCTAAAAAGGAAGCTTAATCGCTGACATGCACAAACAGCAAACAAGTAAGAGTGGAACTGAAAAACAAACTGGGTAGAAAGCCAAAGGGTGCTATCCATTCATGAATGTCCTCCAGGGCCCAGGCTAAGATGAAGCAAGCAGGACACTCACCTTGGGCCCAGAGTTTAAGTGGATGCCAAAAAACTCTAGATCTAGAGAAATGATATTATAGTGCAATCTTGGAAATATCAGGTGAATGCGGAGGAATTCTGGATATGCCGGGTATCAACGTTTTAAGCAAAGATGGACCTGGGCAGGGCCAGGATGGGGAGAAGAGAAAGATGCTTTGGGCGTATGCAGGATTGATCCTGTATTTTTTTTTTTTTGTTTGTTTTTTGGCCACCCCTTGGCCTATGGAATTCCCAGGCAGGGATCAGCTCCCAGCCGTAGCTGTGACCTAAGCCACAGCTGCAACAATGCCAGATCCTAAACCCGCTGTGTTGGGCCAAGGTTCAAACCTGAGTCACAGCACTCCCAAGATGCTCCCGAGCCCACTGTGCCACAGAGGGAACTCCTGGATCCTGTCTGTATGTAAAATGTTGATATTCTGTGGGTCGTAAGAGTTTTTTGGTGTTATTTTGATTTTTTACAAAATGTTGCGTAAACTATCATTTTTCCTCCTTTTTTTTTTGGCTGCCCCTTGGCATATGGAAGCTCCTGGGCCAGGGATCACACCTGAGCTGTAGTTGCAACCTCACTGGGCCAGAGATTGAACCTGAGTCCTGGCGCTGCAGAGACACCGCCAGTCCTGTTGTGCTGCAGTGGGAAAATCCTATTGCTCTTGTTGCAAGGGATTTGGTGCCCCAACCCCCCTGCCCTGGCCTAGCGTCCTGCAGCTAAGGTTGACTCTCTCTGGAAACAGGTTCTGGCAAGTGTTAGCATAGCTTCGAAGGCACGCTGGGCTTAAACTGAGCCTCTCTGTGCAGGTCAGGAGGCTGGAAACAGACACTTTCCCCGCCTCATTCACAATCACAGCTCAGTTCTCAGGGCCCCTTCCTTGAAAAGCCCTGAATGTCTCCAGACTTTCCCTGGCCTGTGAAAACAAAGTGGGAGGAGGGTGACCAGATGTCCCAATTTCCACGTTAAAACTGGAAGCATCCCAGGTGACCTGGGGTGACTGCCACCCCACATGGGGGGTGGCTTGCTCAGTGTTACCCCATCACTGCTTGGCTGAAGCCATGAGATGACAGTGGTGTGTGTTTCTGGGGAGGGGAGGCTGACGGAGCCTCTGGTTCAGCTGATATCTCAGTGCTGACCATTGGCAGTCTGGTTCTGCACCCTCTTGGTGCTTTGGTCATGTCACATAGCCCCTTCACTTTCTGTCCCTGGACGGGGGTGGACACTTCAGATCTTTGAGCAGGTACAGATCCTTCTGGAAGCTTTCAGGGATCATTCTGGTAACAGGGATGGCGTCTTCCGCCTCCACTCTGTCTTTTCTGCCTATTGCACAGTCATTCTTTAGATCGGCCTGGGTGTTCTCATGTATCTCTCAAGCTCAGGTAGTAACTTATCTTTGGACGTTGCTTTCAGAAAAATGAATTATGCCTCATCCTGTCAAGGGCGCTCTCTCAGCCCGAGGTCACCGCGTGGAGCCAGCAATCGTCTCTTCTCTTTTCTCTGATTTCTCTTAATCGGCTATCTTCCCTCCTTCCTGCTCTGCTTTTGTATTCCACCCTCAATCTTTGCAAAAAAATACAGAAGTAAAGCACATTCTAGAAGATGTTTTGCCATCTGAGATTAGAGGCGTGAAGGATCTTCTTGAAACTTCCATCCCTTTGCCTCTCTCTTCAGTAAAGTGCCCACCCGTCTGAGCCAGGCTGTCTCCATTATGTTTGAGTGAAAGGCGAAAGATACATTGAAACAGGCAGACTTGTTTTTTGATCTACCCAACACCAAATGATTTGTCTGAGGCACCTTTAAAAAAAATAAACAAAAAACCTGAAGTAGACTTTACATCTTGCTCAGAAATTTATTTCAATTTAGAAATGTGGATGTTTGGGGAAAGTCGGGTTTCAAATGGACTTACGTTATGACTAAAGAGGGATAATTAGCTGGCGATCAATCTAGCCTTCATCTTTTGAGCCTCAACATTAGATGGAAAATAAAGCAACACAGAGACGTTGCTACTTGGAGGGTCTTGGTCCATTTTCTGCAAAGCCAATAAGCACACTCCCATTTCACCTTTGGTAAAAGCATCAGCTTTTCACTCAAGCAAGAAACACCTTTTCTGTGCCAACCATTTGCAAAGACTTTGCAGGGAGATGAGAGGAAGGGGCAGGTGCAGAAGGCTTTTGCAGGGACTGCAGCGTGGGTTTAGTTTACAAATAGTTTGACACGCTTTGCCTTGTGGCCACTTGTGTCATCTCATCAAGATTTTGCCCCCAAGGGAGGCCAGTTGGTGAGAACACAGACCTCCCCCGAGGCTCCTTGGTCTCCAGGGACCCTTTTCAGAGGTGGAGGACAAACTTAGGAGGGAGGTCCTATCCTGACCGTGGGCAGTGCATGGGTCTGCCAGGCCTCATGGGAATGGGCATCCCATGGCATGCAGAGGTGACGCCATCTAGGATTCAGATAAGCCTGACATGGTGTTGATTAAATGGTCTCTTTTTTACAATGGCTGATAAAGTGGGTGAAGGCCTGTCGTGTCCTTGTAGAAGTTCCTGCTCCCCACTTTGGCTTGTCCAACAGCCGTAAATCTTGATCTCATAAGAGACACAACCCCAACTTTTACCAGGTCAAGCAAAGATTGGCTCCTGTGCCTGGGCGGTCAAGGATCACCTGGCCCCAGGAAGGGCTGGGTCACTCTTTACTGTCCCTGAGGTCCTTCCCTGGTTGTGACCCCCACCTCACAACATTCACCAAGCCTCTTCCTTCCTAGGGGAGGCCAATGAGGCTGCCAGTGCCCCAAGCCTAGCCATGGCAGCTTAGGAGGCCCTCTGGGAAGACTTTCATCCTGCCTATTATTAGTTAAAACCTATGAAATTGATCATATCCTGTTCTTGGGTACCTAAAATGACAGTTTCGTATAGTTGAAATTCAAGGAAGAAACGTGGTTAGCCACCTTCATTCATATGCAACCCTTTGGACAAATCACTGATGGGGATGAGGGGTGGTTATGATTGACAGGCCTGGGTCCTAGGGGGCAATCATCAAGAGGGATGGAGGGGGGGTACTGTGATTGGTAGGCCTGGATCCAGTGTGGACGAATCACTGATGGGGATGGAGGAGTGGTTACTGTGAGTGGCAGGCCTGGGTCCAGTGAGGACCAATCACTGATGGGGGTGGACACCGAATACTGTAATTAGCAGGGCTGGGGGCCGGCTGGGTGGGGCATCATGACTAGGGTGGGCCTTTCCCCAAAGAAAAGGATTCTAGGAATGCAAAAGAGGTTGTCACTCATGTGCCATAGAAAATTAGAACCAAAGGAACAAAACTGATCAGGGACCAGACAGGAACTGAAGCATTGAGAGGTTCACTGCTTTGCTCGGGGCTAGAGAACGAATTGGGTTGAAGCCATAATGTGGTCCTTGGTCTTCCAGTGATCTGCGTTCCTTCTACCTGACGAGAGGGGATGGTGGGGGAAGGGCAGGCCCATTGTCAAGGTGCTCATCCTACAAAAGATCTGCCCAGTGCCCCAACTCAACACACAGCTCTCTTCTGGGTCAGCGCTGAGTAGCAAGGCCCACAGAGAGCCTCTATTAGCAAGTGGGCCTATGGGGCTAAACCCAGGCGTGGGCAGGGCCGATCTCTGTGGAGGCTCCAGGGAAGAGTTGGTTTCTGCCTCTTCCACCTTCTAGAGGTGCTGCATCCCTTCCTCCATCCTCACAGCCAGCAGCGTGGCATCTCCCGTCTCTCTCTGCCTCTGTCCCTCCTGCCTCCCTCTTATGAGGACCTTGTGATGACACTGGACCCCCGGGGCATCCAGGGTCACCCCCACCTCAGGGGCCTTAAAGAAAAGTCTCCCTGTCACGTGAGATGACACATCCACAGATCCGAGGACCAGGATGGAGACGTCTTCCAGGCATTACCCTTCCTGCCACAGTATCCAAAAAAAAAAAAAAAAAAAAAAAAGCCATTTCTTGGAAGTGCCTAGAAATACTGTCAAATGTTTCAGACCAAACATTCTGCCTTTTCTGAGCTTTGCTTAGTTCCAAGGCTGATTTTGGAGCCTGATTTTTATCTGCCCTCCACCAGGCCTGCCAATGGCTGGATGAGGTTTCTCTACCCTTCGGGGAGGCCGCACCGGGGTCGGGCCAGGGCACGAATGCACTGGTGTGTGGGGCTGGGGCTGGGTTGGCAGGAGGCCTGGCCTCTCCTGAGTCTCTTCATTTGTTCACAGGTACTCAATCTTGGCCTCCACGTCTGGATGTTTCTGTTTGTGAACAGTTCTCCCTTCTCACATCTCAGTTTCCAGGACGTATCAGGTCCCCTCTCTCTCTTAATTCCCTTCTGTTTTTAGTGCGGTAAATTATACACAATGTAAAATTTGCCATCTTCACCATTTTCAAGTGCACAGCTCAGTGGCATTAAGCACATTCACATTGTCTTGTGACCATCCCCAGCATCATCTCTAGGACTTTCCCATCTTCCCAAACTGAGACTCTGTCCCCATGAAACACTGACTCACCAGCCTCTGCCCCACCATCTCCTTCCTGTCTCTGTGGATCTGACTCCTCTAGGGACCTCCTGGGAGTGGAATCAGACATTATGTGTCCCTCTGGCTTCTCTCACTGAGCAACACGTCCTCAGGGTCCATCCATGGTGCAGCAGGTGTCAGAATCTCCATTTTTTAAGACTGCATCACATTCCTCTGTATGGATGGACCACGTGTTTTTACCCATCATCCATCAATGGACACTTGGGTTGTTTCTACCATTAGCCACTGTGAATCATGCTGCTGTGAACATGGGTGTGCAAATATCTGTTTGAGACCCTGTTTTCTATTCTTTGGGGTGTACATATGCCAAAGAGTGAAAGTGCTGGAGCATATGGTTCTATGTTTAATTTTTTGAGGATCCTCCAGGCTGCTTTCTAGTCATCTGCACCCTTTTGCGTTCCCAGTACAAGTGCACAAGGGATCTGGTTCCTCTCCTTCCTTGCTGACACTTGCTATCTTCTGGTTTGGGGTGATAGCTGTTCTCCTAGTGTGAACTCTCTCTTTTCAACTCATCCTTCATGAGGCCGTGGGGGCTGACTGCAGGGTCAGCAGCCACAGTCCCCACGTAGGACCTGCTCTTACTTGTGACACCAATTGCAAGTTCAGGGATGTTCCGTATGAACTGTGTCCTCCCTTGAAATTTGCATTAGAGTCCTGACCCCCAGCACCTCAGAAGGTGACCTGATTTGGAAATATGGTCTTTGCAGATGTCGTGAAGTTAAAAGGAAATCAGGGTGGGCCTGAAGCCAATATAGCTGGTGTCCTTATAAAAAGGGGACAGTTGGACACAGACACACATGGGGAGAAGGCCGTGTGAAGATGGAAGTAGAGAAGGAGTGATACAGCCACAAGCCAAGGGACATCAGAGATCACCAGTGACCCCCCAGCAGCCAGGAGGGAGACTGGAACAGATCTCTCTTGGCCTCAGAGGGAGCTAGCCCTGTTGATCTGCTGACTTCTGACTCCTGGCCTCCAGAACTGGGAGATGACAAGTATCAGTTGTTACAGCTGCCCCGGGAAACTAATGGGGTGGGGTGTTTTCCCCAAACCACCCTGGGGTTTGACAGTTCACTAGAAAGACTCAGAAATCACTAAGAGCTGTCACAATCACAATTACATCTTTAAGATTAACCATAACAGCAGTTCCCATCGTGGCTCAGTGGAAACAAATCTGACTAGTATCCATGGGGATGCAGGTTTGATCCCTGACCTCGCTCAGTGGATTAAGGATCTGGTGTTGCCATGAGCTGTGGTTCAAGTCCAAGATATAGCTCGAATCTGTTGTTGCTGTGGCAAAGGCTGGCAGCTACAGGTCTGATTCTACCATTAGCCTGGGAACCTCAACATGCTGCAGATACTGCCCTAAAAAAAAAAAAAAAAAAAAGTTGTAACAGTCAGATGGATTAAGATTATGGACTAACATCAGCCAAAAAGGAGTTGCCATTGTGGCTCAGTGGCCTAAGGACCTGACCTTGCCTCTGTAAGGATCGGGGTTCAATCCCTGGCCTTACTCAGTGGGTTAAGGATCTGGCATTGCTGTGGCTGTGACATGCGCCAGCAGCTGCGGCTCCTATTCAGCCCTTAGCCTGGGAGTTTCCATATGCTGCAGGTATGGACCTCAAAAGAAAAGAAAAAAATATCAGCCAAAGAGAGAGACTCACAGGGCTGGGTCCAGCTGTCTGAGGCCCATCTGGCTGTTAGCACAGAACACTGAGACTGGGGGATCCTATACAACACACATTATTTCTCATGGTTCTGGAGGCTGGAAATGCAAAATCAAGGCACTGGCAGGTCTGGTGTCTGTGAGGCCTGCTTCCTGGTTCATAGAGGGCTGTCTTCTTACTGTGTTCTCACGTAGTAGAAGGATCTAGGGAGCTATCCTGGTTCCCTTATGAGGGCACTAATCCCATTCAGGGAGCTCCACCCTCATGACCTAATTGCCCCCAAAGAGCCCACCTCCAGATAGCAGCATGTGGGGGGTTAGGGAATAGAAATTCAGGGGAATACACAAACATTAGTCCATTGAATCGGGAGAATCAAGTCATCAACTGAAGTTCTGATCCCCTTCCTGTGCAGTCAGGGCACATCCTTCTGGTCAACAGGCGACAACAGGCACAGACTGTTGCCAATCAAGACAGCTGCCCCAGGCTCCAAGGTCTGGGGCTTTCACTGGGCACAACTGATTTATTCTAAGTCATTGATGGACCTCAGTCTCCCAGAGATCACTTCCCAGAACCAGAGGCAAAAGCCAAAGTTTTTTCTTTTTCTTTCTTTTACTGTGTCCACAGCACGTGGAAGTGCCAGGGCCTGAGACCAAACCCAAGCTACAGCAGTGACAACACTGGATCCTTAACCCACTGAGCCACCAGGGAACTCCCAAACCCAAAGTTATGACTCCCATAAGGAATATCTCTCCCCCCTTGAATCCCCACCCCTCTCTCTTCCTGATATATTTGCCTTCTCAGCTGCTGCTTAAGGAAAAACTAAGAGAAGGCAGGCATGATGGCCCATGGTGCACAGATGAGGTTTTGCTCTGGGACAGAAAAACCCAAGACGTGGGCTTCTCTTCCTGGGAATGCCAGGATCCTGGCGGTTGACCTCCATGCTATGAACACTGCTGGGGGGCTAGGCCCAGAGATTTGTGTTTTCCATAGAGTATCAAGATCCCAGTGACTACAGCACTGAAATCAGTGCCTGTCCAACTTGATATAACATGGATGGTTATCTCTGTGTCTTTGCCTATAAAGGCTGCATCCAGGATTTTGGTGTGAAGCATATCCAGTATCATCAGTTCTAAGTATTTTATTAATTTAGCTATAACTTCTTAGAATCATTAATTCATTAGAAGTGATTTTTATATTTTCAATCGTGATTTCCTTGTTATTTCTAGTGATCTGATTTAATTGCACTGTGGTGAGAGAAGTGGTCTGAGATTGAGCTTTGTTGATATTTGCTTTGTGGCTACTACATGGTTAATTTTTGTAAATAGGCCAGGTGTGTATGAAAAAGTAAGTTTGTTCTCTAATGCCGAGAATATATAAGTCCTTTAAACAAACTTGTGTCGTATTTTGCTATGTGGTACATATGAGTTTAGAATTTTTATCTCTTCCATTTTGTGACTTTCGCTTTTTACAAGAGACCACTTAAAGCACTTAATAGCTTAAAAAAAAAAGTCTTACCTGATAAATTCTTTTAGCTTGTAAGATTAGTACTTTTGTACTTTTTCTCTTTTTCTTTGTTTTCCTCCCTTTTCCTTGCTTTCATATCTTTTTCACTCTACTTATGGGAACTTATCCATTTTAATTCTCTTATTAAAGTTACCCTTAAAATGTTATCACAGACACTTAACAAATGTGGAATTTGTCCATAGTCTCTCCTTTTTTTTTTCTTGAACCTTAATGTCTTTTCACTGCAACCATCCCTTCTGTCTTGTGTGCTAGTTCAGCGTTGGTTTTTTGTACACCCACATTGCTCATTATTAGTATTTTATATACATAGAGCTTCTTTATATGTTCCCACATGTACACCAGTGTCTGGACTCACAGAACTACTTCTCACATTTTTCCTCTTAATTCAATTTTATTCTTCCCCAGATACATTCTTCAGTAGCTTTTTCAATGAAGGTCTGTTAGTGGTAAAGTTCTCGGTCTCTTCCTGGAAATGTCTGAATTTCATTTTCTTCCTTGACTAAGTTGGTTTATGCATATAATTGTTGGTTGACCCATTCCCTCCCACCAATCTGAAGATATTCTTCCCTCACTTCTGATTTCTTTTCTTTCTTTCTTTCTTTCTGTCTTTCTGTCTTTTAGGGCCGCACCGGTAGCATATGGAGGTTCCCAGACTGGGATTTGAATTGGAGCTGTAGCTGCTGGCCTATGCCACAGCCACAGCAATGCAGGATCTCAGCTGAGTCTGTGACCTACACCACAGCTCACAGCAAGGCCAGATCCTCAACCCACTGAGCAAGGCCAGGGATCAAACCCATGCCCTCATGGATGCTAGTCAGATTCATTAACCCCTGAGCCATGATGGGAACTCCGATTTCTTTTATTTCTGATGAGAAATCTGATGTCACTCTTTTTTTTCCTTCTTTTTTTCCTTTTCTAGGGCCGCTTCCCGCGGCATATGGAGGTTCCCAGGCTAGGGGTCGAATCGGAGCTATAGCCACTGACCTATGCCCAGCCACAGCAACGCGGGATCCGAGCTGCATCTGCGACCTACACCACAGCTCACGGCAATGCTGGATCCTTAACCCACTGAGCAAGGCCAGGGATTGAACCCGAAACCTCATGGTTCCTAGTTGGATTCGTTAATCACTGAGCCATGACAGGAACTCCTGATGTCACTCTTAATCAGCCTTCTGTTGTAAATAACCTATCTTTTCTTTCTAATAACTTCCATCATCTTTCCTCTGTTTTTATTCTGTAGATCATAGTGCTTTTCTTGCCCTTTTTCTTTTTTTCAGTCTTTTTAGGGCCATACCTGCAGCATATGGAGGTTCCCAGGCTAGGTGTCAAATCGGAGCTATAGCCACTGGCCTACACCACAGCCACAGCAACTGCCAGATCTGAGCTGTATCTGCAACTTACACCACAGCTCACGGACAAAGCTGGATTCTTAAGCCACTGAGCAAGGCCAGGGATCGAACCTGTGTCCTCATGGATACTAGTCAGGCTTGTTTCCACTGAGTCATTACAGGAACTCCCATAGTGCTTTTCAGATCTGAGGATGCATGTCTTTCAACCACTCTGGGAAATTCTCAGCTAATTTCTCTTAAAATATTGCCTCTCTCCCTTGTCTAGTTTCTCCTTCTGGAACCCCTATAAGATATAGAGTGGTACCTTCTGTTCTATCTGTGCTATGTATCAATTAACCTCTGTCACAAGTTTTCCCACTCTTCTCTTGCTGCAATCTGGGTAACAGATCTATCTTTTGAGTCATTTATTCTTTCTTTTCTTTTTTTTTTTTTTTTTAGGACTGCAGCCTTGGCATATGGAAGTTCCCAGGATAGGGGTTGAATTGGAGCCACAGCTGTCAGCCACAGCCACAGCCACGCAGGATCCAAGTCATGTCTGCAACCTATACCACAGCTCATAGCAATGCCAGATCCTTAACCCACCAAACAAGGCCAGGGATTGAATTTGTGTCCTCATGGATACTAGTTGGGTTCATTTGTGCTGAGCCACGGTGGAAACTCCTGAGTCATTTATTCTTTTTTTCTTGGCTTTTTAGGGCCACACCAGCAGCATATAGAGGTTCCCAGGCTAGGGGTCTAATCGAAGCTACAGTGGCCAGAGCCACAGCAACACCAGGTCCCAGCTGTATGTGCGACCTACACCACAGCTCATGGCAATGCCAGATTGTTAACCCACTAAGTGAGGCCAGGGATCAAACCCACAACCTCATGGCTCCTAGTTGGATTGGTTTCTGCTGCACCACAGTGGAAACTCCCTGAGTCATTTATTCTTTATTGACCTGCATCTGTTGTTTAACTCATCTACTGAGAATTTAATCCTAATGACTATAATTTTCAGTGTTAGAACTTCTACTTTCTAAAAAGTTGTACCCATTTTTTTATGAGATCATTTTTCATAGTTTCCGTTATTTTATGTCTGAAAGAATTTCAAACAGATCTGTTCTATAATCTAGGATAGTTTCACGTTCTGAATGTCTTCACTCAGACATGTCTGGTACTGCCTTCTTGTGTCTGCTGACTCTTTCTGTTAGTGTTTTTTTTTTTCCCTCTAGTGTGTTTTGCACTGTTGGGTTGCAAGCTTATTCTCAGCGTGCTTTTATCCGTGGGGATTCTGCAGAGCCTGGGATGAGGGTGTTTTTCTCTTGACAGATTTTGTTTTACTTTGTTTTTCTGCCCTTCACCCATTGGGTTCAACTTTTTAAAAGCAGAGGAGTAGCTGGGTTTTCTTGGCAAAAAATCACTCTGGCTCCAGTGTGGATTATGAAGTGGGGGGACCAAGTCTTGGCAACTATTCAAATTTGAGGTGGTGACAGCTTGTACTAAGCAGTGTGGATAAAGACAAGTGCTGGGTGCTAGATCAAGGGTCAGCACACTACGGCCCATTGCCTCTTTTTTTTTTTTTTTTTTTGTCTTTTTGTCTCTTTTAGGCATATGGAGGTTCCCAGGCTAGGGGTCCAATCGGAGCTGTAGCTGCCAGCCTATGCCACAGCCACAGCAATGTGGGATCCAGGCTGCCTCCAAGACCTACACCACAGCTCACAGCAGTGCCAGATCCTCAACCCACTGAGTGAGGCCAGAGATCGAACCTGCAACCTCACAGATGCTAGTCAGGTTCGTTAACTGCTGAGCCACAATGGGAACTCCTCCACTGCCTCTTTTTTTTTTTTTTTTTTTTTTTTTGTCTCTTGTTGTTGTTGCTATTTCTTGGGCCGCTCCCGCGGCATATGGAGATTCCCAGGCTAGGGGTTCAATCGGAGCTGCAGCCACCGGCCTACGCCAGAGCCACAGCAACGGGGGATCCGAGCCGCGTCTGCAACCTACACCACAGCTCACGGCAACGCCGGATTGTTAACCCACTGAGCAAGGGCAGGGACCTAACCCACAACCTCATGGTTCCTAGTCGGATTCGTTAACCACTGTGCCACGACGGGAACTCCCTGCCTCTTTTTTGAAAACACTCTCATGTGTGTTCATGTACCTAGTGCTGCTTTCATGACATCATAGCAGGGTTGAGTAGTTACAACACAGCCTGTGGGACTACAAAGCTGAAAGTGCTTCCTCTCTGGCCCTTTTTGCAGAAAACGTTGAGTGACACCTGTTCTAGAGAAAACTCAGGGTATAGAATCTGCAGGACTTAGTGCTGGATTAGTCTGATGGGGATAAGTTCACTCGTCCCTAAGTATCTGAGGGGAATGGTTTCAGAACCACTCGCCCCCAATACCCAAACCCGCATTTGCTCAAATCCCTTATACAAAATGACTGAGCATTTGCACATAACCTATGCACATCCTCCTGTATACTTTATATCATCTCTAGATGACTTATGATACTTAGTACAATGTAAATGTTGTGTAAATAGCTATAACTAGAATATAAAGGCTATGTGAATAGTTGTAGGCATGTGGCAATTTCAAGATTTGCTTTTTGGGACTTTGTGGAATGTTTTTGTTTTTGTTTTTGTTTTTCACCTGAATATTTTCTGTCAGCTCCTAGTTGAAGTTGTGGCTATGGAGGGCCAACGTTAAGTGAGAATTCAGGGCTTGGGCAACTGTGTGGATGAGAAGTTTTGGAGAAAGAAAAGTAGTTTAGTTTTGGACAGATTGTGTTTTGGCGTTACCTCTGTTGGCCTGGAATTGAGGGGTTTCCCGAGATGTGGGACTTTTCTGGGACTGAAAGCCCCGGGAAGACTGAGACAGTTGGTCACTCTAAGTGTTGGCAAGATATTGATAGAGTCAAGATGGGAGTTTGAAATGCGTTCTAAATTTGCTTGAAACTAAACAGCTCTCTGGTGCTGAGAGCAGCCCCTGGCCAATAGACAGATGGAAAATGGGACTCAGCCCTACAACCACGAGGAAGTAAATTCCGTCAACAACAGGGAGCTCAGAAGTGGATCCTTCCCCAGTTGAGCCTTCAGATGAGAATGCAGCTAACACCTTGATTGCAGCTGAGTGAGACCCTGGGCAGAGGAAGCACTAAAACATGCCAGAATCCTGATGCTTGGAAACCTGGATGAATGAGTGTGTGTTGTTTTAAGTGGCTACATCTATGGCAATTTGTTATGCAGCAGTAGATGACTGATACACTTCCTCGAAGATGACCCTTACTTGGTCCCTCCTGCCACAGGGATTTTACCTATTTTGTTCTTAGCATGTGGACACCTGTTGATTCCAATGGGAATTTACTGGATTCTTCTTTATCCTTCAGAATTCAGTTAACTCATCTCTCCATCAGGAAGCCTCCCCTAACCCCCCTCTCCAGGTCAAAGTTTCCTTCTTATAGACACTCAAAAGCCCCATGGAAAGACACATCTCTCCTTTCCAGCCTTTATTGTAGCTGCCATTTTAATTTACTTGGGTCCCTGTCACTAAGATTTACGCTCCATGAGCTGAGAATTGCAACTGTCTCATTCAGGGCTGGGTACCCAGCACAGAACAACCAGGCCTGGCCCAGCGTAAACGTCGGATTGATGGGAATGGAATGAATGGTGCTTCTATATTCAATGCTAAATAGCAGTAGGGGCCCTCCTGTGCTCTAATGATGGTGATGACAAGACAATTTAGAGAACACAGGAATCCTTAGAAAACCCATGGGGTTGGGGGTGGCAGGGGTGGCTGGGGTTGAATGAACACAGTGTGTGTGTTTGGGTGGGGGGGTCAGTGAGCTCATATACTAAATTTGAGTTTCCAGCCCTAATCACAGAAGTGAATCTCGGTGTCTTTGTCCCTAAAACATTTCATCAAGTGATTCTTAGAGATTCTCTGGCTCCTCAGAAGGCAATTCAGCTCAAGTGTAAGAATAAAGGGGTAAGTGTTGTACAGACTTGCCCCCCTACCCCTGCCACCCCAGCACAGCTCCCCTTTCTCACCAGCTCTGGATGGTGGCAGTGAGGCGCAAAGTGGCTGTTCCTAGCAGGGACATGTTACCATGATAGGATGGGACATTTGGCTGGGCCCTAGGATGGGATTCCAGGCTTAACAAGAAATATAAGCAATTCAAACAAATAACAAATACTTTCTTTTTTTAGTACAACTATTTCCTAGATTTTAGACAAGACTATTAGAGAGTCAGGGTTCTCCAGAGAACTAGAATCAGTAGCCTGGAGAGAGACAGAGACTGAGAGATTTTAAGGAATTAGCTCATAATCCTTGGAGCTAGCAAATCCAAAATCTACAGGGCAGGATGCAAACCCAGGGAAAAATTGATGTTGCAGCTCAAGTTCCAAGGCCATCTGGAGATAGAATTCTCTCTCCCTTAGGGGGGACCTTGGTCTTTTCTCTTAAAGCCTTCACCCGATTAGATATGGCCCACCCACACTAGAGAGACCATCTGCTTTACTCACCATCAACTCATTTAAATGTTAATTATGGATTTCCCTTGTAGTGGAGCAGGTTAAGGCTCTGGAGTTGTCACTGCAGTGGCTTGGGTTCAATCACTGGCCTAGGAACTTCCACACTCCACAGATGTGGCCAAAAAAAAATGTTGATTACATCCTCACAGCAGCTTCTAGAATCATGTTTGACAAAACTCCAGCACCATGGCCTAGCCCCATGGGACACACAGAATCAACCATCACAAGGTTTTTTATATCTACTTGATCTAAAATCCATTTCGCTAGGTGTCCTGTATTAGATCTGCCACCCAGGCCTGCCACCCATCCCTGTGGGCCTCCGAAGTAGCTCCACTCCCACCAGAAAAGCACTTGGCTGAGAGAGCACCTTTGTGGACCCCTGTCTGGGGAAATAGAGCAGGATTGCTCCCCCACTGCCTTCTCTGTGGTGCTCACATGGGGAAGAGTGTGTCGGAGGCCAGGTATGAATCATTTCCCTCCCACAGGCATGAAGCACCCTCCCCAGGCTCGGGGGCAGAAGGGGAGGTGATGAGATTCTGCACCCACCCACCCCAAAGAAAAAGGCTTTTCTGCAGGCTAAGAACATGCTGGGTTTGGCATAAAGGTCTGTTCAGGTCTTAGGAACATAAGAGAATTCTCCAGCAGGGAGCTGAGTGTGGCTTAACACATGTCAGACTCTCTGAGTTTTATGTGGTGGAAACCAGCTGCCTTACATGAATTTGCTGGCTCTTGATATGGAGCTGTTCCAGAGGTGGAAGTGCCGGAGCTCAGCCTATCCCCACCTCTCAGCTCTGCTTCCTTGGATCTGAGGTCCTAAGTCCCTGGGCCCTGGAGAGACAAAGGTCCACCAGATCAGGAGGTGCATTCTGCCTATTCGGCAGGGGAGAGAGCTGGAGGCCAGAGTTGTTAAGTCACACACCTTTTTTTTTTTTTGCTTTTTAGGACCACATCTGTGGCATATGGAAGTTCCCAGGCTAGGGGTCAAATCAGAGGTACAACTGGTGGCCTCCACCACGGCCACAGCAATGTGGGATCTGAGCCGCATCTGGGACCTACACCACAGCTCATGTCAACACCGGATCCTTAACCCACTGAGCAAGGCCAGGGATCAAACTCACATCCTCATGGATCCTAATTGGGTTCGTTAACCGCTGAGCCACAGAGGGAACTTCCTGAGGCCAACATTTTACTTTCAAGTAGGATTTAATGGATGAAGGAGTGTCATATGCACTTCCTATGCCACCTGCTTAGTGGCTTATATCCATGCAGTCTATTACCTCTTGGTGTTTGTGAGTCAGGAGCCCAGGAATAGCTTTTGCTGGATCTGCTGTTCATGGTCTCCTTCAAGTGTGCGATCAAGCTATCAGCTGGGGCTGCCATCTCATCCAACATCTCAGCTGGAGAAGGATCTGCTTCCCGTCTCACAGGCTTGGGGACTGAATTTGGTTCCCTGTGGTCACAGGACCGAGGACCTCAGTCTCTTGCTGGCCAGTGGCCAGAGGCCTCAGTTAGCACTGCCACATGGAGCTCCCCAAGGAGACAACTCAGCAAAGCCAGTGAGAGAGGGGTCCCCCACCAAGACAAGCCCTATAATCTGATGGAATATCACCCCGTACAGGTAATTGGGTCCATTCCATCAGCTTTGCCCTAGTCTATGGATCAGAAGCAAGTCACAGGCCTGCTCACCCTGGGGGAGGGTGGGGTGGGGCAGAAGGGGGACCTTCAGGAGGCAGGTCATGGCTGCCATCTTGGTTCTGTCTGCCATGGCGTGCATTCCACCTCTCAGGCTGGCAAGCATTCCAGTTGTGCTTAGTGGACCACTTTACTGCAGTACAACATTTCCTGTGCCACCCTGGAGTGAATCCACCACCCCCCCAGCAGCAGATGGAGAAGGCTACTTTGCCAGCACCTGCATGGTGACACCGGGGCAAACTCTGGCATTTACATTTGCAAATCCTCTTGCACATCAAAGCATTCGTGGTGACCTATCAGCTGGGGACAGCCTTATGCAAGAATGGGCAAATGTTTCTAATGGGCCAGAGAGGAAGTATGCTTAGCTTTGCAGGTCAGATTTGTCTCTGCCTTGATTAACCAACTCCACCTCAGCATCATGAAGGTGGCCAAAGATGTACATAACCCTGGTTTTCTCAGACTTGGCACCACTAATATGTTGAGCTGGATTGTTCTCTGTGGGAGGCCATCCTGGGCACTGTGGGTGTTGAGCAGCATCCCTGGCCCCCACCCCTCAAATGCTGGGAACAGCCCTTCCGCCAGGTATCACCAGAGCAGGCAACATTGCTCCCAGCTGAGAACCACTGATGCCACCAAATGGGCATATCTGTGTCTCAATAAAACTATTTATAAAAACAAGGCATGGGGCCAGCTGACCTTGGACTCAACATTTACCTTTAAGATGAGGTCAGTACGCACTGGGATTGTGTTGCCAGCCACAATGCATTTAGAAAATGGTTTGTGTTCTTTCAACCAACTTGGAAACCCAAACACAATGCTGGGGACTATCCCACAGGGTGTATTGGTCCCACAAGTGTCTGTGTGTCTTGTGGGTGTTCTGTGATGAGCATTTTCTGAGGAGGTGGACAAATGTGGAATCTTGGGGAAGAGCTGGTTGCAGAGAGGATGGTCCATGAATGCCATAGAAGAGGGTCTGTAGCTAAGGGTGCAAGAGGTCAGGAGGGCTCTCTGGAGGATGAGGCTGCTGCGGACACCCCGAGAGTGGAGGTGGAGTGGTGGATGGTGGGGCCTGGTGGGGAGGATTCCGCAGACACCCCCATGTCACCCTGGTCCCATCATGAGAGAAACACCAGACGGACCTCCAGAGATGGACATTCCACAAGATATTAAGACTGCTCGGGCATCACAAAGTGAGAAATTCATAGCCCAGAGGGGTCATGAGGAGGTCTGACAGCTGAATGTCACAGGGGATCCTGGGTGGGAGACGGAGAGGGACGTTAGGGGAAAACAGAAAATCAGAACACACTGTGGACCTAGAGTGAGGGCAGCTTGAGTAACAGACATTTATTCTCTCGGTCTGAAGGCTGCATGTCCTGGATCAAGGTGTCAGCAGTGTTGATTTCAGGGGTGTGGGGGTTGGGGGGGCTTGCCCAACAACACTACAACCCTCTATTACTCCTTCCTCCCTCCCTCCCTCTTTTTCGGCTGTACCTGTGGCTTGCAGACAGCCACCTCCAGAAGAAGCACAGCCCTCTATTCATTAATTATTTTTTCCTTTCAGCCATACCCGAAGCATGTGGAAGTTCCCAGGCCAGGGATCAAATCCAAGCCACAGCTGCTACCTGTGCCATAGCTGCAGCAATGCCAGATCCTTAACCTTCTGTATGACAGCAGAAACTCCCAGACCTCTATTATTTAGACTTCTGCCTCCAGTACTATAAAGTCATAAATCTGTATTCCTTTAAGCCTTGTTACAGCAACTGCAGGAAACTCATGCATATTCTTTCCAGCAAGGGACCCACAGGGAGCCCATTTGCATCAGTCCAGCCAGCAATCATGTTGAATCTGTTTTTTGACTGTTTGGGTGGAACCCTCTGATGCCTAGGGTGCAGTTGATGGCTGTCAGGTCTGCACAAGGAAGACCCTTGCTTAGGGGAAGAGAAACTAAACGCCCCCCTGCTCTGATCTTGTTTCTCTGTCTCTTTTCTCTTGGTTTCCAGGTCACTGCTCCCGGGTCTGGGAACCATGGAGCCCACCGCCAGTGACTTACAGCTGGTGCCCGGGGCAGCCAAGGATGTCGAAACTGCAGGTGTCACATGCTCCTGGGCTGCCCTCTCAGCTGTGGTGGCCACCAGCATCGTCATTGTCACCCTGGGAGTCCTCATGGGTGAGTGGCCATGGGCTTGCAGGGGTCCACACAGCAGGTGACTTGCAGAAAGTCCCAGAGCAAAGGGCCAGGCAGGCAGGCCATGAAGGCCCCCCAAGAGCAAAGCAATTGGGCTGGCTGCCGAGTATGACTGCACTTAGTTCCAAGATGGGCATTGACGTAATACCTGTGTATTTCAGGTGTCCCATTGCCTGGGTTCTTAAGGAAGAGTCATAGCTGGGGTAAAATGGAGACCAACAGGGAAACAAACTTTTTAAAAACTCTTGAGAAATTTTAAAAGTAGTAGAAAGTATAAGAAATTAACCATAGTTGACTTTCCCGCCTCCCACAGTCAACGGTGGCTCCCATTCCATATTTGCTTCCAGTGTATGTTCATATTGTTTACAGTGGAACATACAAAATGATGACCCATCATGAATGATGTTGGGCTGAGTAATAAAAACACACAAAGGAGTTCCCTGGTAGCTCAGTGGGTTAAGGATCCAGCATGGTCCCTGCTGTGGCGCAGGTTCTGTCCCTGGCCTGGGAACTTCCACACACCATGGGCTCGGCCAAAAAGAAAAGAAAACAAGCACCCACACAAAGAAAGCTCTTTTGATATTTTGGTAGAAGGATCCACAGACCTCTACTGACTGTGCAGGGTTCCAGGGCTGTCCCATACCAGTACTATCAGCACAGTAGCCCTGAGCCCCAGCACTACTTAGATTTCATCCATTTTTTTTTTTTTTGGTCTTTTGTTTTTTTTAAAGGACTGCACCCATGGCATATGGAGGTTCCCAGGCTAGGGATCCAACTGGAGCTGTGACTGCTGGTCTATAATAGCCACTGCAATATCAGATCCGAGCCACGTCTGTGACCTACACCATAGCTCACAGCAATGCTAGTCTAGACCACAGCCACAACAACGCCAGATCTGAGCCTCGACTCCTACCTACACCACAGCTCCCGGCAGCGCCAGATCCTTAACCCACTGAGCAAGGCCAGGGATGGAACCTGCATCCTCATGGATGCTAGTCAGATTTGTTTCCACTGAGCCACAACAGCAACTCTGACTTCATCCATTTAAATTAAAAAACTGGTAAAATTGAGTTCCTCTGTCTCCACCAGCCATGTTTCATGGGTGGCTTGTGGCTTCTTCAGGGGATGGCTCAGATCTAGAACCTTCTGTCATCACAGGAAGTCCAGCTGGGCAGCCCTGCTCTGGACAAGGCTCCTGAGATGATAAGCTTCTTAGTTCTGTGTCAGGATGTGAAAGTCACCTTTCATGTGTGAAATGATGATGGTAACAAAAGTATAAGTTAGCCATCCAATGTGGGTTACCCCAATATTTGGTGGCAGTGGGTTAAGGATCTGGCAATGTCGTGTGTGTGTGTGTGTGTGTGTATCATATAGATATGTATCTGGAATAGCTCACAGCCTGGCATGGCTGATGGACTCCCCCTGGTGGCTCTGGGGGGAAGTGCAGAAAGTGTGTGTGTGTGTGTGGGTGGGTGTGTGTGGGTGTGTGCGTGCGCGCGCGTGCGCTCACGTGCGCACACACATGTGCTCACACTAGGGAGAGGCAGGAGACAATTTCACACCTCCATTATATAAGTCAGGTACATTTTGGAAAAACACCTAGATATAATCTCCAGGAAGTCCTCTGAAATCAAGGCAGGCTTTAAAGAAGCACTTAACATTTATTTATCTTTTTTTTCCAATGAATTTTATTATATTTATAGTTGTATAGCCATCATCACAACCCAATTTTACAACATTTACATCCCAAACCCCCAGCCCATCCCTCCCCCTCCACCCCCACAACCTGTCTTCTTTGGTAGCCAAAAGTTTTTCAGTCAGTGAGTTAATTTCTGTTCTGCAAATAAGTTCATTGTATCCTTTTTCAAGATTACACATTTAAGTGGTAGCATATGACGTTTGTGTCACACTGTCTGACTAACTTAGCATGATAATTTCTAGGTCCATCCATGTTGCTGAAAATGCCGGTATTTCATTCCTCTTTATGGCTGAGTAATATTCCATTGTGTATATGTACCACATCTTTATGCACTCCTCTGTCGATGGGCATTTAGGTTGCTTCCATATCTTGGCTATAGTGCTGCAATGAAGATTGGGGTACATGTGTCTTTTTGAACCATGATTTTCTCTGGATAGATGCCCAGGAGTGGGATTGCTGGAGCAAATGGTAATTCTATTTTTAGTTTTTTGAGGATTATCCATACTATTTTCCGTAGCAATTGGACCAATTTACATTCCCACCAACAGTTTAGGAGGGTTCCCTATTCTCCACACTTCCTCCAGCATTTGTAGATTTTTTGATGATGGCCATTCTGGCTGGGTAGGGTGGTACCTCATAGTAGTTTTCATTTGCATTTCTCAAATAATTAGATAGTTTTGATGAGTTTTTTGGCCATCTGTATGTCTTCGGAGAATTGTCTGTAGCTCTTCTGCCCATATTTTGATGGGACTGTTTTTTTTGTTTTGTTTTTTGTTTTTTTGTATTGAGCTGCAGGAGGTTTTTATGTATTTTGGAGATTGATCCCTTGTCAGTCTCTTCATTTGCAAATATTTTCTCCCATTCTGTGGGTTTTCTTTTTGTTTTGTTTAGGGTTTCCTTTGCAGTGCAAAACCTTTTCAGTTTAAATAGGTCCCATTTGTTTTGTTTTTGTTCTTATTGTCATAACTCTAGGAGGTGGATCTGAGAAGATACTGCTTTGTTTTATGTCAGAGAGCATTTGGCCTATGTTTTTTTCTAAGAGTTTTTTAGTATCTGGTCTTATATTTAGGTCTTTAATGCATTTTCAGTTTATTTTTGTGTATGCTGTTAGGGAGTGTTCTAAATTCACTGTTTTATACATAGCTGTCCAGTTTTCCCAGTACCACTTATTGACGATACTGTCTTTTCTCCATTGTATATTCCTGCCTCCTTTGTCATAGATGAGTTGACCATTGGTGCATGGGTTTAATTCTGGGCTTTCTAACCTGTACCACTGATCTATATTTCTCTTTTTGTGCCAGTACCATACTGTTTTGATGACTGTAGCTTCATAGTATACTCTGAAGTCAGGGAGCCTGATTCCTCCAGCTCCATTTTACTTCCTCAGGATGGGTTTGGCTATCCTGGGTCTTAGGTGCATCCAAACAAACTAAAATATTTCGTTCTAGTTCTGTGAAAAATGTCATTGGTAATTAGGTAAGAATTGCATTGAATCTGTAAACTGCATTTGGCAGTATAGTCATTTTGACAATATTGATTCTTCCAATCCAAAAGCATAGTATATCTTTCCAAATGTTTGTGTCATCTTTGCTTTATTTTATCAGCATCTTATAGTTTTCAGAGTACAGATCTTTTGTCTCTTTAGGTAGGTTTATTCCTAGGTATTCTATTCTTTTTGATGTGATCATAAATGGGATTATTTCCCTAATTTCTCATTCAGATCTTTCATTGTTAGTATATAGAAATGCAGTCAATTTTTTTTTAAGGGCCACACTTGTGGCATATGGAGGTTCCCAGGCTAGGGGTCAGATTGGAGCTGGGCTATGCCACAGCCACAGCAATGCAGGATACTTAACTCACTGAGCGAGGCCAGAGATTGAACCCATATCATCATGGATTGTAGTCGGGTTTATTAACCACGGAGCCATGAAGGGAACTCCCAGTGCAGTTTATTTCTATATATTAATTTTGTATCTTGCAACTTCACCAAATTCATTGAAGAGCTCTAAGTTTTCTGGTAGTAGCTTTAATTTTTTTTTCTTCTTTCAAATTTATTGTAAATATATAGGTTGAGATAGAGATAGTGAGGGAGAAGGGAATACATGCCCTAAACTTACCAAAAAGAATTGGCTAGAGATGATAGTAGTATTAGATATATGATAGAACTATAAAATGTACTTGAAATCATCAGTACAGTTAAGGAACAGTGAAGAAAATCATGCATGGTTTTTGAACATTAAAGCAAAGACTCACACATGCTATGCGGGTCAGTGGAGGGAGAGAGGGAGAGAGAGAGAGAAAGAGAGGGAGAGAGAGATTGAGATTGAACTCAGACTTCTCCAGATGAGGAGAATGCCCTTGTTCTGGGAGACAGTGATTTCATCAGCACCATGGAGAGTGGCATACATTCTCTATTACTTGTTCTTTATAGAGATTATAGAGATGCATTTCCAGGGAGACTATTAATTATAGCCAATCTTAATTGAAAAGGCAATATTGATGTCTGTGACTACACATGTAGCTCCTAGGATACTCATTCATTCCTCAGATTCATTGCTTTTTTCTGGCCAATTCTCTTGCATTTAAGATTGGCCTACTTCCTCCATCCCTTCCCAATAAAGCCTTTGAGGTTCAAAGGTAAAGTTTTAAGGCCTCCTGTTGGTAATTTTTCTAAAGTCTCTGGTAAAATTGATCTCTAAGACTTGTGAGCATGGGCTCTGATTTCTGGCTGAGACACAGGATCCTTGGATCTTTCATGAAACCCATCTCTGAACTCAGTTTTGTGCCTGACTGACTTAGAAAGGATCTGTGGGTAGAGAGTCCATTTAAAAAAAAAAAAAAAAAAAAAGAGGACAGTAGAATTTTAATTTGGGGAGATTCCTGCTGAGGAAACTAGATCAATCTTTGCTAAATGACCTGTCTGATATCTATATTCTTTGTCTGGAGGATTAGGGGTATTTTCACTGTGGGAAGGAGGGTGAAGATTGTGTATGTATTTTGGTTCCTCTCTCACCTTGTCCAAGATCCTCTTAGTAATTTGTCTGGGGTCTGCATTCCCACTCCATCCCGCCCCCCCCCCTTTTTTTTTGGTCTTGTCTAGGGCCACACCCATGGCATATGGAGTTTCCCAGGCTAGGAGTCTAATTGGAGCTGTAGCCACAGGCCTACATCAGAGGACAACTACCCTACAGCAACATGGGATCCAAGCTGCATCTGCGACCTACACCATTCTGGTAGCGTCTTTAAGATTTTCTAGGTATAGTATCATGTCATCTGCAAACAGTTGATAGGTTTACTTTTCCTATCCAATTTGGATTCCTTTTATTTCTCTTTCTTCTCTGATTGCTGTAGCTAGGACTTCCAAAACTATGTTGAATAGTAGTGGTGAGAGCCGACATCCTTATCTTGTTCCTGATCTTAGCGGGAGTTATTTCAACTTTTCACCATTGAGAATGATGTTAGCTGTGGGTTCGTCATATATGGCCTTTATTATGTTGAGGTCGGTTCCCTCTATGCCCACTTTCTGGAGGGTTTCTATCAGAAATAGGTCTTGGATTTTGTCAAAAGCTTTTCCTGCATCTATTGAGAGGGTCATATGATTTTTATTCTTCAATCTGTTAATGTGGTATACCACACTGATTGATTTGTGGCTATTGAAAAATCCTTGTATCCATGGCATAAATCCCACTTGATCATGGTGTATAATCCTTTTAATGTATTGCTGGATTGGGTTTGCTAGGATTTTGTTGAGGAATTTTGCATCTATGTTCATCAGTGATATTGGCCTCTAATTTTCTTTCTTTTTTTGTGTGTGGTATATTTGTTTGGTTTTAGTATCAGGGTGATGGTGGCCTCATAGAATGAGTTTGGAAGTGTTCCTTCCTCTGCAATTTTTTTTGGGAATAGTTTCAGAAGGATAGGTGTTAACTCTTCTTTAAATTTTTGATAGAATTTGCCTATGAAGCCATCTAGTCCTGGATTTTTTTTTGTTGGAAGTTTTTTAATTACAGTTTCAATTTCAGTACTTGTGATTGGTCCGTTCATCTTTTTCTATTTTGTCTTGGAAAATAGAAATTCTTAGAAAATTCTATTTCTAAGAATTTGTCCATTTTTTTCTAGGTTGTCTGTTTTATTGGCATATAGTTGCTTATAGTAGTCTTTTATGATCCTTTATATTTCTGTGATGTCTGTTGTAATTTCTCCCTTTTCATTTCTAATCTTATTACTTTAAGCCCTCTCTTTCTTTTTCTTGATGAATCTGGCTAAGGGTTTATCAATTTTGTTGATCTTTTCAAAGAACCAGCTTTTAGTTTCATTGATCTCTTCTGTGTTTGTTTGTTTCTATTTCATTTATTTCTGCTTTGATCTTTATGGTTTCTTTCCTTCTGCTAATGTTGGGTTTTGTCTATTCTTCTTTCTCTAGTTGCTCTAGGTGTAAAGTTGTTTATTTGAGATTTTTCTTATTTCCTGATGTAGGCTTATATTACTATAAATTTTCTTAGAACTGCTTTTGCTGCATCCCATAGGTTTTGGATTGTTGTGTCTTTGTGGTCATTTACTTCTAGGTATTTTTATTTTTATTTATTTTTTTTTTTGTCTTTTTGCCTTTTCTACAGCCGCACCCTTGGCATATGGAGGTTCCCAGGCTGGGGTATAATTGGAGCTGTAGCTGCCAGCCTATGCCAGAGCCACAGCAATGAGGGATCCGAGCCGTGTCTGTGACCTATAACACAGCTCACAGCAACACCGGATCCTTAACCCACTGAGCAAGGCCAAGGATTGAACCCACAACATGGTTCCTAGTTGGATTTGTTAACCACTGAGCCACGACAGGAACTCCTACTTGTATGTATTTTTAAATTTCCTCTTTCTTCAGTGTTTAGTAACATATTGTTTAGTCTCCACGTGTTTGTGTTTTTTTTTTTTTTTGTCTTTTGTTGTTGTTGTTGTTGTTGTTGCTATTTATTGGGCCGCTCCCGCGGCATATGGAGGTTCCCAGGCTAGGGGTTGAATCGGAGCTGCAGCCACCGGCCTACGCCAGAGCCACAGCAACGCGGGATCCGAGCCGCGTCTGCAACCTACACCACAGCTCACGGCAATGCCGGATCGTTAACCCACTGAGCAAGGGCAGGGACCAAACCCGCAACCTCATGGTTCCTAGTCAGATTCGTTAACCACTGCGCCACGACGGGAACTCCTGTTTGTGTTTTTTAACAGATTTTTTCTTGTTGATTTCCAATCATATAGCGCTGTGGTCAGAAAAGATGCTTGATACGATTTCAGTTTTCTTAAATTTACCGAGGCTTGATTTGTGGCCCAGAATGTGATCTATCCTAGAGAATGTTTCATGTGCACTTGAGAAGAATGCATATTCTGCTGCCTTTGGATGGAATATTCTATAAATATCTATTAAGTCCATCTGGTCTAATGCATCATTTAAGGCCTATGTTTCTTTGTTGATTTTCTGTCTGGATGATCTGTCTATTGCTGTAAGTGGGATGTTAAAGTCCCCTGCTATTACTATGTTACTGTCAGTTTCTCCTTTTCAGGTTGTTAGCAGTTGCCTTATATATTGAGGTGATCCTATGTTGGGTGCATATATATATTTATAATTGTTATGTCTTCTTGGATTGATCCTTTGATCATGATGTAATGTCCTTCTTTGTCACTTATAATATTCTTTATTATAAGGTCTATTTTATCTGATGAGTATTGCTACTCCAGCTTTCTTTTGATTTCTGTTTGCATGGAATATTTTCTTCCATCCTCTCTCTCTCTTTCTTTCTGTCACTCTCTCTGGTTTTCTTTTCTTTTCTTTTCTTTTTTTTTTTTTTTTTTTTTTGGTCTTTTTAGGGCTGCCCCCGTGGCATATGGAGGTTCCTAGTCTAGGAGTCAAATTGGAGCTGTAGCTGCTGGCCTACACCATAGCCACAGCAACGCAGGATGCCAGCTGCATCTGCAGCCTACACCACAGTTCACAGCAACATCCCAGATCCTTAACCCATTGAGTGAGGCCAGGGATAAAACCTGCATCCTCATGGATACTAGTCAGATTCATTTCCACTGAGCCATGACAGTAACTCCTCTGCTCTCACTTTCAGTTTGTATGTGTCCCTAGAACTGAAGCAGGTCTCTTGAAGACAGCATATATATGGGTCCTGTTTTTGTACCCATTCATCCAGTCTGTGTCTTTTGGTTGGGGCATTAGGTCCATTTACCTGTAAGGTGATTATTGATGTGTATCTCCATTTTTTTTTTTTTTTGTCGTTTTGCCTTTTTTTTTCCTAGGGCCACCCCTGCAGCATATGGAGGCTCCCAGGCTAGGGGTCCATTTGGAGCTGTAGCCGCAGGCTTACGCCACGGCCACAGCAACGTCAGATCCGAGCCGCATCTTCAACCTACACCACAGCACATGGCAATGCCAGATCCCTAACCCACTGAGCAAGGCCAGGGATCAAACCCACAACCTCATGGTTCCTGGTCGGATTTGTTAACCACTGAGCCACAATGGTAACTCCTGATATGTATCTTCTTATTGCCATTTTGTTAATTATTTTTTATTTGGTTTTGTTGGTTTTTTTTTTTTTTTTTTTTTGGTCTTTCTAGGGCCGCACCCATGGCATATGGATGTTCCTGGGCTAGGGGTTGAATTGGAGCTACAGCTGTCGGCCTACACCACAGCCACAGCAATAGCAGATCAAGCCACATCTGCAACCTATACCATGCTCATGGCAACATTGGATCCATAACCCACTGAGTGATGCCAGGAAATGAACCTGCATCCTCATGGAGAGTAGTCAGATTTGTTTCCACTGAGCCACCATGGGAACTCCTTGGTCTTCATGGTCTTTTTTTCTTCCCTTCTCTTGTTCTCTTATGGTTTGAGACTATCTTCAGTGTTGTGTTTGGATTGTTTTTTCTTACTTGTGCATGCATCTGTTGTAGATTTTTGCTTTACATTTACCATAATGTATCGATACGGGATATATATACACAAGATTGCTTCAAGTTGTTCATCTCCTAATTGCAGGTGCATCTCCAGTATCCTACATTTGTACCCTCCTCTTCTCACAATTTCTGGGTTTTGGTAGCATATTTGTGTGTGGATGATTTCCTCCCTTTACCATATCTATGCCTTTACTGGTGAGCCTTGTCATTTGTAATATTTTTGTTTCTAGTTGTGGCCATTCTTTTCCACCCAGAGAACCTCCCTTAGTATTTGTTGTAAAGCTGGTTTAGTGATGCTGTATTCTCTTAACTTTTGCTTGTCTGTACAGCTTTTGATTGCTCCTTCAAATCTGAATGAGAGCCTTGCTGGGTAGAATAATCTTGGTTGGAGGTTTTTTCCTTTCAATACTTTAGTATATCCTGCCACTCCCTTCTGGCCTGCAGAGTTTCTGCTGAAAAATCAGCTGATAACCTTAGTGGGATTCTTTTGTGCCGGGGCCAGCTCAGCAGGATGGGGCTGAAGAACGGGTGCTGTGGAACTTAGGGAAAAATAGTTAACATAAAACAAGACACAGAGACATTTATCTTAAGTAAAGGTGGGAGCCAGGGACTCAAGGTCTCAGGGACCAAGAGCACCGGGGAACTCCAGATCTCAGGGACCAAGAGCACCCTGCCTCAAGAAACCACACTGCTTTTATTGTGAGATTAAGTGAGGAGTGGCTATGGGTGGATCATACAGGGTTTACTATTATATAAGTTCTTTTACTATTTAAAAAGCCACTTAGGTGGTAAAGGGTTAAGCTCTTACTCTGACCTCTAGGCACATAACAGTACTTAAGCTTAAGTCATTTATGCCTTTAGGTCTTTGCTCTTAAGCTTAAGTCATTTACCAGCACTGTGACTGTTTTTCCAAAGAAGGAAGATGGGATAAAATAAGACAAGAAGATGGGATAAAGTAAAGAAGGACAAGATGGAATTTTCAAGTAAACATGTCTTGCGACACTTTTGTATGTTATTTGTTTCTTTTCCCTAGCTGCTTTAGTTGTTTTCTTTTTTCTTTAATTTTGGTCAGTTTGATTAATACGTGTCTCAGGGTATTCCTCCTTGGGTTTATTTATTTTTGTCTTTTTAGGGCCACATCCATGGCATATGGAGGTTCCCAGGCTAGGGGTCAAATCAGACCTGTAGCTACTTGCCTATGCCACAGCCATAGCAATGCAGGATCTGAGCTGCTTCTGCAACCCATACCACTGCTCACTCCTTAACCCACTGAGTAAGACTGGGGATCGAATCTGTGTCATCATGGATACTAGTCAGCTTTGTTTCCACTGAGCCACAATGGGAATTCCCTCCTTGGGCTTATTTTATATGGCACTCATGTTCCCTAGGTTTTAATGTATGATTGCTTTCCCATGTTGGGGAAGTTTTTAGTTATCTCTTCAAATATTTTCTCTGGCCCTCTTTCTCTCTCTCTTCTCCTTCTGGCATTCCTATAACATGGATGTCAGTGCCTTTAAAGTTGTCCCAGAGTTCTCTTAGACTGTCTTCCTTTCTTTTTGATCTTTTTTTCCTCTTCTGTTCCACATCAGTGATTTCCACCAGTCTGTTTCCACCTTGCTTATTTGTTCTTCTGCCTCCTGTATTCTGCTCTTGGTTCCTTCTAATGAATTTGTTATTTCAGTGGGTTTTTTTTTTTTTCTTTTGCTTTTTTTTTTTAGGGCCACTCCTGTGGCATACAGAGGTTACCAGGCTAGGGGTCAAATTGGAACTGTAGTTGCCAGCCTATACCAAGCCACAGCAACGCAGGATCCAAGCCACATCTGTGACCTATACCACAGCTCACAGCAATGCCAGATCCTTAACCCACTGAGTGAAGCCAGGGATTGAACCTGGCAACCACAAATTCCTAGTCAGATTTGTTTCTGCTGTGCCACAATGGAAACTCCAGTTTCAGTTATTGTGTTTTGCATCTCTGCTTGCTTAATCTTTAAATCTGTTTGTTTGCTCAGTGTTTATCGATCTTTGCCTCCAGTTTATTTCCAAGATCTTGAATCATCTTTACTATCATCAGTCAAAAGTCTTTTTCGGAGTTCCCATAGTGGAGCAGTGGTTAATGAATCCGACTAGGAACCATGAGGTTGCGGGTTCGGTCCCTGCCCTTGCTCAGTGGGTTAACGATCCGGCGTTGCCATGAGCTGTGGTGTAGGTTGCAGACGCGGCTTGGATCCCGCGTTGCTGTGGCTCTGGTGTAGGCCGGCAGCTACAGCTCCAATTGGACCCCTAGCCTGGGAACCTCCATATGCCGCGGGAGCAGCCCAAGAAATAGCAAAAAGACAAAAAATAAATAAAAAATAAAATAAATTAAAAAAAAAAAGTCTTTTTCGTGGAGGCTGGTGATCTCCAGATCACTTAGCTTTTTTGGGAGGGGGGCGTTTCTTGTTCCCATATCTGAGTCATAATTCTCTGCCTTTTCATTTCGTATAGATTTTTGGTGTGGTCTCCTTTTTGGAGACAATAGGGTTTTAGCCTCTCTTGCCTCAGTGTCTGCCCCCTTTGTGACTGAAGTTGGTATGGGATTGGGAGGTGGTACTTGCTCCAGGCTTCCTGCTGGGAGGGACTGGTGCCTGCCCACTGGTAGGTGGAGCTGATTCTTATCCCTTGGTGGGTGGGGATCCTCTGTGTGTGTGCTAAGAGGCAGCTATGTGCCTGGGGGGTCCTTAGGCAGCCTCTTTGCTGATGGGCGGGGCTGTGGTCCCATTTGGTTTGTTGTTTGGCCTGGGGCTTCTCAGCCCTGATGGGTAGGGCCGGATTTTTCCAAAATGGCCACTTCCAGCAGAGTTCACACCGATGATTATTCCCGAGACCTTTGTCTCCAATGTCCTTCCCCTTCAGTGAACCACAGTCATCCCCCATTTCCCCAGAAGATCTTCCAAGAACTGCAGGCAGGACTGACTCAGATTGTTACATGCTTTGCCCTGGGACCCAGTGCACATGAAAGCCTGTATGTGCCTTTCAAGAGTGGGGTCTCAGTTTCCCCCAGTACCATGGAGCTCCTGAGCATAAGCCCCTCTGGCCCTCAACACCAAATGCCCTGTGGGCTCCTCCTCCCAATGCCAGATCCCCAGGCATGGGAGCCTGACTTGGGGCTTAGAACTCTCACTCCTGTAGGTGAGCCTCTGTGATACAGTTACTTTCCAGCCTGTGGGCTGCCCACCTGGGGGCTTGGGGTTGCTTACATCACATAATTGTCCCTCCTACAGTCTCAATGTTGCCTCCTCTGTCTTCTGGAGTAGAGTATCTTTTTAGATAGGTTCCAGTATATTTTGTTGAAGGTTGTTCAGCAGTTGGTTGTAATTTTTTGTTGTTATTTTGTTGCCTTTTTAATGTTTTTTATCTTTTTAGGGCCACACCCAGGGCACATGGAAGTTCCCAGGCTAGGGGTGGAATTTGCATCCTCATGGATGCTAGTCAGATTCTTTTCTGCTAAGCCATGTGAAAAACTTTGTAATTTTGTTGCTTTTATAAGAGAAGTGAGCTCCAGGGAGGTCCCAACATGGCTCAGCGGTTAATGAACTGTGGCTTAGTGGTTAACAAACCCGACTAGTATCCACAAGGACATTGGTTTGATCCCTGGCCTTGCTCAGTGGGTTAAGGATACAGCATTGCTGTGAGCTGTGGGTAGGTCACAGACGTGGCTCAGGTCCTGTGTTGCTGTGGTGTAGGCCAGCAGCTGCAGCTCCATTTCGACCCCTAGCCTGGGAACCTCCATATTCCACAGGTTTGGCCCTAAAAAGACAAAAAAAAGGGGGCGTGGGAAGCTCCAGTCCTTCTACTCTGCCATCATAATCCTGTCTCCAAAATTTAAATTTATTTATGTATTTTCATTTTTGGCTGCCCTGTGGCATATGGAGGGCCAGGGAGCAGATCCAAGCCATAGATGCAATGCTGGATCCTTTAATCCACTGCCGGGCTGGGGGGCTGGGGATGGAACCTGTGTCCTGGGGCTGCAGAGACATCTCCCATCCCATTGCACCACAGGGGAACTCCAAAATTAAAATTTAAAAACACCTTTTTTTTTTGGCCATGCCATTCAGCATGCAGAAGTTTCTGGGCCAGGGACTGAACCCATGCCACAACATGGTTCAGACCTGAGCCACAGTAGTGACATTAGATCCTTAACCCACTAGACCAGCAAGGAACTCCTAAAAACAATTTTTATTTATTTATTTTTTGCTTTTTAGGGCCGCACCTATGGCACATGGAGGTTTCCAGGCTAGGGGTCGAATCGGAGCTACAGCTGCCAGCCTACACCACAGCCACAGCAATGCGGGATCTGAGCCATCTCTGCAACTTACACAACAGCTCATGGCAATGCCAAATCCTTAACCCACTGAGCAAGGCCAGGGATAGAACCCACAACCTCATGGTTCCTAGTCGGTTTGTTTCCACTGTGCCACAATGGGAACTCCATAAAAACAATTTTTAAATTACAATTCAAATTTGTCCCCTTCCCACAACAGCTGAACATTTTTACTTTGGATTTGTTGGCCTTGGGGGAGTCTGGGGAGAGGGCATAGGGGCCTTGCTGGGCTGTTTTTCATTTCCTGGGAGCCTGTGGTTATTTCAGAGGAAGAGTCTGAGGCTTATCCAAATACCCCAGAGCATAAGCATTTGGGTCTACACAGCAGGCTTGTTTTCTTTCTTTTTATTTCCTTGCATGAGAGCACAAACTGTTTTAGAATTGCTTTTTATTCTATCCATTGAATAAACACATATCTAAATATCAATCTAGATGGATATTCACACAAAGTTGGGACCCAGCTTTTTTTTTTGCAATTATGATTGTTTTTGACTAGTATGCCCCTTTGCCAATTTCACACATTTTTGAAAGTTCGAAATCCCTGTGTTCATGTATTGTATAGGGTTGTAGTCTTTAAAACCTTTTAGGGCTGTTCCTCTTTGCTGTTGGGTACTTTAGAGACACAGTGTTTCCAGCAGTTGGAAACTGTGTTTTTCTGAAAGTGGCATCATGGTGCAGGGCCTGGAGTCTGAGGATCCTGGTGCCCCCAGCTGTGGTTGTGGCCCTGGGGTATTCAGTGACTTTTTCAGGGGAGGAGGTGGGAATTGTCCCAAAGCCAAGAGAAGGGCTTCTGAGGCCATTTCAGCAATTTGTGACCCTGGGCCAAGGCACATCCAGTTGGACGAGGATGGCCAGAGCTGGTCCAGCCCTCAAGGACATCGGGGGACACCTGGGGCTTTGTGCTATACCTGGGGGCTCAGGTGGGTGATGGGGGAGAGCTGGTGAGGCAGCATCTTTAATCACTCAGAACCTGGGAGTCAGGCCATCCTCATCTGTCAGGATGACCTGACCCTGGGGTGGTGGGGGCCTGGGCGGCCAGCTGAACTGGGTGCTGCCCCTGCAAGTGGGCGCTCTCACCAGGCTCTGGTCTCGCCCGCAGCCTCCCTCTCTACACAGGGCGTCTTAGTGGAGCACACAGCGGAGCTGCGAGGGATCCGGTTTGCCTGCAGCTTGCAGCAGGAGAGCTCTGATTACTACCGCATGCTGACGCCCACCCTGGAGGCACTGGTGAGGGTCCTGAGAATCAGGGGGCAGGGTAAGGGGGTGTGGCAAGTGGATGGCCAGGGGCTCTAACAAGGCAGCGCCCCCTGGCAGAGAGAGTAAAGCAGACTCTGAGTCAAGGATGTGGGGCATGGGCAGAGTGGTGGTGCTGGTGCTTTCTAGACCACAGGGCACACAGCATCTGGTGGGAACAGGCTCCTGAAGACCTAAAGGCCACATCAAGAGGTTGTAAATTTCAGTTCAGTGGAAAAATCAAACCAGTGGGAATGTGAAATTGTGCAGCCGCTGTGGAGAACAGCCTGGCATTTCTTCCAAAGTTTAAAAATGGAGTTGCCATCTGACCCAGCAGTTCTGCTCCTGGGTATCTATCTGCTCAAGAGAAGCAAAAAGTGTGTCCACACAAAAATTTGCACACAAATGTTCATAGCAGCGTGACTCATAATAGCCCAGAGTAAAGCAACTCAAATGCCCATCCACAGATGATGGATTAAACACACCCTGTTGGCCACCTACACACACACACACACACACACGCGCGCGCGCATTGTTTGCCATGAAAAGGGGTGAGACACTGACACTTGCTACCACATAGATGGACCTTGAGACCATGATGCTCAGTGAGAAGAGCAGACACAGAAGGACACATAGCGTGTGAGTCCATGGATGGGAAATGTCCAGAACAGGAACATCCACAGGGACAGAGAGTGGGTTCCTAGTTGTCAGGGGCTGGGAGGGGGGAACTGATCATGGCAATGGGATTTCTTTTGGGGCATGAGACTATTTTAAAACTATGATAAGGTTGTACAACTCTGTGAATATACTCAAATGCATCTAAAACACATTTAGGAGTTCCTGTCATGCCTCAGCAGTTAAGGAACCTGACTAGCATCCATGAGGACGCTGGTTCAATCCCTGGCCTCACTCAGTGGGTTAAGGATCCGGCATTGCCATGAGCTGTGGTGTAGGTCACAGATGCAGCTCGGATCTGATGTGGCTGTTGCTGTGGCTGTGGTGTAGGCCAGTGGCTACAGCTCTGATTGGACCCCTAGCCTGGGAACCTCCATATGCTATGGTTGCAGCCCTAAAAAGACAAAAAGGCAAATAAATAAATGGACACTTTTAAAAGGTGAGTCTTATGGTAGGTGACATATCCCTCAATTTAAAAAAATGTTTTAAATTTTATCTAAGAGAAATACAGGGGAGGCTAGATGAGAAATTTTTAAATTGTGGCATGTGGAGGTTCCCTGGCTAGGGGTTGAATCAGAGCTGTAGCCACTGGCCTACACTACAGCCACAGCAACTCAGAATCCGAGCCACGTCTGCCACCTACACCACAGCTCACGGCAGCACTGGATCCTTAACCCACTGAGCGAGGCCAGGGACTGAAGCAGCATCCTCATGGATCCTGGTTGGGTTCGTTAACCACTGAGCCACGAAAGGAACTCCCAGAATTTTTTTTTTTTCAAAGGGCTGCAATCGAGGATTGAATCTGAGCTGCAGCTGAGACCTACGTCAGATCCTTTAACCCACATGGAACTTCCATGTGCTGCTGGTTGGCCATTTAAAAAAAAATGTAACACAAGCCCCATGTGTACTTTAACATTTTCTGGTAGCCACTTTTTTTTTTTTTTTTAAAAGTAAACAGAAGCAGGTAAGATTGTTTGTAACAACACATTTTACCTGACCCAGAATATCCAAAATATTATCATTTCAACATGTCTTCAACATACATAGAGCAGTTATTAATCATATATTTCACATTCTCTCCTGTGCATTCTCTTTTCCAAATCTGGTGGGTGTTTTACACTCATATCTCAGTGTGGACCCTGAATTTCCATTGGGAACACTCCATCCATATTTAGATTCGGTAGCATTTACCCAAATTGCTCCAAATACACTTAAGTTTTCTGGTAACTGAATCAAATGTCTGTTTTGAAATCTAAGTGTGAATTCATTAAAATTGAACAAAATGTAAAAATCAGTTCCTCTGTGGCAATAGCCACATTTCAAATATTCACTAGCCTCCTGTGGTTGGGCGACTGCCATATGGGTGAGACAAATGTAGAACATTTTGGAAATTTGTAGAATGTTCTGTGGGACAGCATGGGTCTAGATGTGGGCGGTGGTGAGTGGACTCAGAGGGTGTGGTTCAGAGAAGTGAATTGAAGCATGTTTTAGGAGGGAAAGTGAACACACATGACTGCATCACCTGTGTTTAGGGAGCGGGGCATGGTGACCATAAAGTTTGGGACATAGGAGTTCCCACTGTGGCACAGTGGGTTAAGAATCCAACTGTAGCATCTCAGGTTGCTGTGGAGGCACAGGATCAATTTCCAGTCCAGTGCAGTGGGTTAAAGATCCATTATTGGCGTGGCTGTGGTGTAGGTCACAGCTGTGGCTCAGATTGAATCCCTGGTCCAGGAACTTCCATATGCCACAGGAGGGATCCTAAAAAGAAAAAAAACTGGGGGTGGGGGGGGCTGCACTTACAGCATGTGGAAGTTACCAAGCCAGAGATCAAACCCATGCTGCAGCTGCAACCCAAGCCACTGCAGTGACAGCACTGGATCCTTAACCCACTGAGCCACAAGGGAACGCCCAGATTTGTTTTGTTTTGTTTTTTTTTTTTGTCTTTTTAGGACGGCACCCATGGCATATGGAGGTTCCCAGGCTAGGCGGTCTAATCGGAGCTATTGCTGCCGGCCTATGCCAGGGCCACAACAATATGGGATCTGAGCCGCGTCTGCGACCTACACTGCAACTTAGGGCAATGCCGAATCCTTAACCCGCTGAGCAAGGCCAGGGATCGAACCCACAACCTCATGGTTCCTAGTCGGATTCGTTTCCACTGCACTATGACAGGAACTCCTCCCAGATTTTTTTTTGTCTTTTTTTTTTTTTTTTTAGGGCTGTGCTCGCGGCATATGGAGGTTCCCAGGTTAGGGGTCGAACCAGAGCTGTAGCTGCCGGCCTACACCACAGCTCACAGCAACACTGGATCCTTAACCCCATAAGCAAGGCCAGGAATTGAACCCGGTTTAAACCTGTTGGTGCTTCTCTCCTCGTCAGTCCTCGTGTCTACTAGTTGGTTTTGTTAACCACTGAGCCATGATGGGAACTCCCCAGATTTTTTTTTTTTATTTAAAATTTATGTAACAGAAAACTACCCATTTTTTCTTTTTCAAAAAAATTTTATTAAAGTATAGTTGAGGAGTTCCCGTATATAGTTGATTTACAATGTTCTGTGAATTTCTGGTGTAGAGCAAAGTGATTCAGTTTTTCGTATTCTTTTCCATTGTGGCTTATTACATGAAATTGAATACATCTCCCTGTGCCAAACAGCAGGACCTTGGATCAAAATAGCTGTTGATCTATTTTACATATAAAATTACCCACTTTTAAAGTGAAAAATTCAGTGGCATTTAGTCTAGTCACATTGTTGTGCAGCTGTCACCTCTAATTTCAGAACATTCCATCACCCCAAAGGGAAATCTGTCCTCATGAGCAGTTACCCCCTTTTTCCTCTCCTCCAGTCCCTGATAGCCAGGTGGGTACCTTCTGTCTCTGTCTGTTCTGGACGTTTCCCATCCAGGGAATCCCACACTGTGTTCTTCTGTGTCTGCTGCTCTCACTGAGCCTCGTGGTTGCCAGGTCCAAGCACGTGGTGGCGAGTGTCAGTGCTTCGCTCCTTTTCAGGCTGTGATGCTCCCATGCGAGGAGGGCCACAATTTATTGATCATCTGTGGATGGAGCACTCTTTTCACAGGCACGACCCCGATGTGCCCCTCCTCATCACTTCCGAGTATGGAGTTTACAAGGAGGTGCTTTCCCACCCCCTCCCCAGTTCTCCCCACAAGGGGTCTCTGCAGGGGCTCACCTTTACTGCTGTTGTTTCCGCTGCAGTTTGTCAGCAGCTTTGAGGAGACAGAGTTGGAGGCCAGCTGCCTGGGCTGCACTGTGCTGAGTTACCAGTGAGTGGGGGCCTCCCTGGGGTGAAGGCACCATGGTGGACCCTGGGGGGTTCCAGCGGATTCCGGCAGAGAGGCGCCCTTCCTCTCCAAGGGCCATCTCCCTACAGGGACGGGAATGGCAGTGTCCTCGTGCACATCCGGCTGCGCTTCCTGCTGCAGCCCCTGCGGACGCTGAGGCCAGGCCTGGAGGAGGAGTTGTTACAGCGGGGCCTCCATAGGAGGCTGCAGGGCCACGGCCTCCCCCTGGCCACCTATGGCACCATCGCGTCAGTGTGGCTCACAGGCAAGTGACCCCAGAGACAGGGCTGGAAGGGAGGGACTGCTGGGGCCGGGGAGCCTGGTGAAGTTGAATTAAACTTTAGGTTTTCCAGAGTTCCCTTGTGGCACAGTGGGTTAAGGATCTGGTGTTGCACAGCTGTGATACAGGCTACAACTCAGTACTAGTTCGATCCCTGGCCTGGAAACTCACATGCCATGGGCATGCCAAAAAAAAAATTTTTTTTTTTTTGGTGTTTTGTCCTTTTAGGGCTGCACCTGCTGCATATGGAGGTTCTCAGGCTAGGGGTCTAATGGGAGCTGTAGCTGCCAGCCTACGCCACAGCCACGCCAGATCCGAGCTGCATCTGTGAACTACACTACAGGTCATGGCAATGCCGGATCATTAACCTACTGAGCACGGCCAGGAATCGAACCCATAACCTCATGGTTCCTCATTGGATTCGTTTCTGCTGCGCCATAATGGGAATAAACTTTAAACAGAGTTCCTGTCATGGTGCAGTGGAAACGAATCCAATGAGGAACCATGAGGTTGAGGGTTCGATCCCTGGTCTTGCTCAGTGGGTTAAGGGTCCAGCATTGCCATGAGCTGTGGTGTAGGTAGCAGATGCAGCTCAGATCCTGAGTTGCTGTGGCTGTAGTGTAGGCTGGCAGCTGTAGCTCCAGTTAGACTTCTAGCCTGGGAACTTCCATATGTCATGGGTGCAGCCCTAAAAAGCAAAAAAATAATAAAAATTAATAAACTTTAAGAGTTTCCACTGTGGCACAGTGGGTTAAGGATCCAACTGCAGTAGCTCAGGTCCCTGCGAAGTTTCAAGTTCAGTCTCCAGCGTGGTGCAGTGAGTTAAAAGCATCTGGCTGTTGTCACAGCTGCGGCTCAGGTTCCATCCCTGGCCTGGAAGCTTCCATAAGCCACTAGTGCAGCCATGAAAAAAAAAATTGTTGCCTTGATCTTACCTGAGGTATGTTCCTGGTCCCCTCTCCACCACCCCTGACTTACTGGGCGAGTCTCAATGACCCTGCCAAATGCTCTCTGCAGTGATGGAAATATTTTAGGTCTGTGCCGTGCACCCTGGAAGCCCCCATGTGGCTGTTGGACTCTTATCATGAGAAACAGAATGTTTCATCTGATTTTATCTTCATGAATTTAAGTTGCAATTTCAGTAGCTCCTGGGTGGACAGAGTGGCTCCCTGCTTTGCAACACAGTGTTTTCAAAGAACCTGGCCCCTTGGTAAGTGAGCTTCTATTTTTTCCCTGTTTTGCTGCAGGAAGCCAGAGGGGGCTGCTTACAGAAAGAGACTTAAAATCAGGTATGTGTATCAAGCTCCTCTGAGTTCCCTCCCCTCTGCCCAATTTTCTCAGGGGTTTCCTGAGGGTTTTTTGAGACACAAAAATTGGAAATCCCTCCAACATAATAAGTTTTGTGCACCAGCCTTTTGTGGGGGAAATAGATTCATAATCCTGTATGAGCAAAGAATTTAAAAACAAGGCATTTTGGAATTCCCATTGTGACTCAGCAGGTTAAGAACCCAACTAGGAGTTCCTGTTGTGGCTTAGTGGTTAACGAATCTGACTAGCATCCATGAGGACGCAGGTTCAATCCCTGGCCGAGCTCAGTGGGTTAAGGACCTGGTGTGGCTGTGGTTGTGGCCGGCAACTACAGCTCTGATTAGACCCCTAGCCTGGGAACCTCCATATGCCGAGGGTGCGGCCCTAAAAAAAAAAAAAAAAAAAAAAGAACCCAACTACTATCCATGAGGATGCAGGTTAGATCCTTGGCCTCGCTCAGTGGGTTAAGAATCTGGCACTGCCACAAACTATAGCATAGGTCAAAGATTCGGCTCAGATCCTGCATTGCTATAGCTGTGTTATAGGCTGGCAGCTTCAGCTCTGATTCGCCCCCTAGCCTGGGAACTTCCATAGGCCACAGGTGAGACCCCAGAAAGAAAAGGCAAGGAGTTCCCCGGTAGCCTGGTGGTTAAGGATCTGGTGTTATCACTGCTGTGGAGTGGGTTTGATCCCCGGCCCAGGAACTTCAGCATGCCACATGCATGGCCAATAAACAAACAAAAAATAAATAAACCAAAAAACAAACAGTTTAGGGGGGAAAAAGAAAAAAGAATAGGTACCACCTGGAATTTCATTGTTTTTAATATTTTGGTGACTCTCCTCCCAGAGGGCTCACAACACATGTAGATACATTTATTTAGCTTTACATCAACAGTCCCCAACTAGGGATGATCCTGCCCCCCCTCCACGGGGACCCTAGACAATGTCTGGGGACATCTGTGGCTGTCACAACTGGAGGTGCTCCTGGCATTGAGTGAGTGGGGTTAGAGAAGCTGCTCCACCCCCAACAGCGCCCAGAATAGTTTCCTGGCCCCCAGAGAAAGACTGGCCCCAAATGTGAGCCTACACTTAAATTGCAAAGTTTCTGTTAGGTGTATTTTACCAGAACTTAAAAAAATTAATTTTGGAGTTCCCATCATGGCTCAGTGGTTAGCGAACCCAAGTACTGGCAGTGGGGACATGGGTTCGATTCCTCGCCTTGCTCATTGGGTTAGGGATCTGGCGTTGCCGTGAGCTGTGCTATAGGTTGCAGATGCAGCTCAGGTCCCGCATTGCTGTGGCTGTGGTGTAGACCGGCAGCTACAGCTCCAAATGGACCCCTAGTCTGGGAACCTCCACATGCCATGGGTACGGCCATAAAAAAGACCAAAAAAAATTTAATTTCACCTATATTTTACTTTTAAAAAGCATGACTGGTAGAAATATAAAAGTACATATATGGCACACTACACTTGAGTTGCACAGCCCTGGCCCCGTGCTCATTGGCATTCTCGAGTTAGGTCTCTGTCCTGATTATGAGAAAGTGATTTCAGAAATGCTCAGAGAAAAGAAAGCAGAAATGTTTCCCACACTCTGGAGTTTCCATGTGGAGGGCGGGCTCTCCCAGCAGCCAGGAAGGACGGCATGATGTCAGCAATGTGGTTCTTATTGGCCTCAGGTCGCTGTGTGGGGAATGCCTTTTCCTGTGGAAACAGCCAGTGTGTGACCAAGGTGAACCCAGAGTGTGATGACACCGCGGACTGCTCCGATGGAACCGATGAGGCCCACTGTGGTCAGTCTGCTTGTCTGGTCTGGTCTCCTGGCCACGTCCCCTTTCCAGAGTCAGTTGCTGGCCCTGCTCTCTGGCCCAGTATGCCCATCACCCGCAGACATGTGGGCTTGGCATTTGCTGGAGCTGGGCAGAGAAGGGGAGGAAGCACCCACGATACGATAAGAAACATGAGCAGCGAGCAGAGAAGGGAGACCTCGAGGTGCATGGAGTGGAGAGCCCTTGAGTGAGAGGGGAAGAAACCAGGCTGATAAGAGGTCCTGGTCAACCTGCAGGAAGCCTCAAGTGCAGGAACTGGAGCTATGTCTTGTATATGGTGGAAAGTCACAAAGAAGATATGAGAAAGGGAATCTTGCAATTGAAATGTTGCAAGAGTAGTCAGCATTTTTCTAGCAATACTAGCCCATTCAATACAGTAAGAACAGCAGTTTAAATATTGGAAAGGAAGAGAGAAAACCGTTGTAATTTGCAGTGGGTGTGGTTGTCTAAGTAAATCAATAAATTGACTAAAAAAATCTATTGGATAAATAAGACAGTTCAACAATGAGGGAAAGATAGGATAAATATTAACATGTAAAAAACTGTTGTTTTGCTTTATGCAAGTTATAATGGGTTAGAAGGTATAATGAGAAAAAATCCCACTCTTGGAGTTCCATTGTGGCACTGTGGGGTTAAGATCCCAACATAGTGTCTATGAGGATGCAGGTTTGATCCTGGCCTCATTCAGTGGGTTAAGGATCCAGAGCTGCCAAAAGCTGTGGCATAGGTTGCAGATGCATTGGACCTGGTGTTGCTGTGACTGTGGCATAGACCTGCAGCTGCAATTCTGATTTGACCTCTAGCCCAGGAACTTCCATACGTCACAGGTGCAGCCATAAAAAGAAAAAAAATTCCACTCTTGATCAATAGCAACACAGTATAACATAAAGATGTGACATGTCTATAATAATTGTATATAATTATAAAATTTTACTGAAGGACCTAAAAGACTAAACACACAGACATGTCATCCTATGAAAAGATGAACACACAAAGATTTTGAAACTTTCAAAATACATGGTGAGGGAGACGTTCACAGTGATGTGGAGGATGATCTGTGGAGGCTGATTGAAATTGCCAGGCGTGGTTGGGGTTCTCTAGAACTTCCTCAGGTTCAGTGGTTCACTAGAAGGACTTATAGAATTCAGTAGAGCTGTTACATGGGTGGTTATAACTTCTTACAGTGAAAGGATATGGATGAAAATCAGTAAAGCAAAAGGCACAGAGTCCAGGAGACACCAGGCTTTAGCAAGTCTCCAGTTATCCTCTCCCAGTGGAGTCACGTGGACAGCACTTAACTAATTCTCCCAGCAGCATATGTGACAACACAGGCAAAGTATTTCCATCCAAGGGAGCTCACCCAAGCCTTGGTGTCCAGGGTTTGTACTGGGGGTGGGGCACATAGGCATGTAGCACCCATACAGCTGACTTTAGGGTATGAGGGTCCTATAGCTGCTGAAACAAATCCCTGGCTGAGTGGATTAAACAACAGAAATTTATTCTCTCTCAGCTCTGGAGGCTAGAAGTCCACAGTCAATGTGTCAGCAGGGTCTGTTCCTTCTGAGGCTGTGGAGCAGAACCTGTCCCATGCAGTCTCCTTGCTTCTGGTGGTTTGCTGGCATCACTGGCATTCTTTGAACATGAGGGCTGTGGGGATGAGAGATGTGCCAGGATTGTGGCCAAGGTTCTGCCTTCTTGGGGTCCTTGTTGGTGATCTCTGTCTTGCAGACTGTGGTTTGCAGCCTGGCTGGAGGACAGTCGGCAGGATTGTGGGTGGTGTGGAAGCGGCCCCAGGGGAGTTCCCTTGGCAAGTCAGCCTCCGTGAAAACAACGAACACTTCTGTGGGGCTGCTGTCATCAGTGCCAGGTGGCTGGTGTCTGCTGCCCACTGCTTCAATGAGTGAGTCCATGGCCCTGACTCTCAGAGCCCACCCCACCCCATTGCACCTTCCTTCCACTCTGGGGACCCCACTTGCCTGAGTGTCCTCAAAGCTCCTTGGAACCTTTCCTCCTTCCCTCAATCTCCCCTCCCCTTTCCTCCTTCCCTCCCTCCAATCCTTCCTTCCTTTTCTTCCTTTCTTTCTCTCTCTCCTTCCTTCTCTTTTCTTTTTGTTAATCTGAATGCATTAAAATTTGTTTAAATTGTGGCAACGTATATATAACACAAATTTTCTTTGTGTGTGTGTGTGCTTTTTAGGGCCGCACCTGCAGCATATGGAGGTTCCCAGGCTAGGGATCGAATTGGAGCTGCAGCTGCCAGCCTGCACCACAGCCACAGCAACACAGGATCTGAGCCACGTTTGCAACCTACACCACAGCTCACAGCAATGCCATATCCCTAACCCACTGAACAAGGCCAGGATTGAACCCGCATCTTCATGGATCCTAGTTGGGTTCGTTAACCACTGAGTCATGGAGGGAACTCCCAAATTTACATATTAAGTATACAATTCAGTGACATTAAGCACATTCACATTGTCATGTGACCATCCCCACCATCCATCTCCAGGACTTTCTCATCTTCCCAAACTGAAACTCTGTCCCCATTAAACACTGACTTCCCCAGCCCCTGCCCCACCATCTACTTCCTATCTCTGTGGATCTGACTCCTCCAGGGACCTCAGGTAACTAGAATCATATAGCACTTGTCTTTTGAGACTGGCATTTCACTTAATGTGTTTTCAGGGTTCATGTACAGTGTAGCATATATCAATTGCGTCTTTCCTTTTCATGGCCAAATAATATTCCAGTATGTGGATGGCCACACTTGTGTTTATTCATTCATCCTATCCATGGACACTTGGGGTTGTTCCCTCCCACTTTTTTTTTTCTTTTTCTTCACTTTTTAGTGCCATACTGCAATCTATGCAAGTACCAGGCTAGGGTCAAATTGGAGCTGCAGCTGCCAGCCTACACCACAGTAACGCAGGATCCAAGCCACATCTGTGACCTACACCACAGCTCATGGCAACACTGGATCCTTAACCCACTGAGTGAGGCCAGGGATTGAGCCCACATCCTCATGATACTAGTTGGGTTCATTACCACTGAGCCACAATGGGAACTCCTTTTGACTGTTGTGAATCATGCTGATATTTGAGATTGTCTTACTCACTATTTCCAATTCCTTTGGATATAAACTTAGAGGTAGAATTTCTGGGTCATGTGGTGATTCTGTGTTTACTCTTTTGAGGAACCACCATCCTGTTTTTCTTAGTGGCTACAGCATTTTCTATTCCCACCAGCCATGTGCAAGGGTTCTGATTTCTCCACATCCTTGAGAGCTTGTAAAGCTGGTTTGGTTGTGTTGAGTCCTTTTAGCTTTTGCTTGTCTGTAAAGCTTTTGATCTCCTCATCTAATTGCAATGAGAGCCTGGCTGGGTAGAGTATTCTTTGTTGTAGGTTTTCCCCTTTCATCACTTTAAATATATTGTGCCACTCCTTTCTGGTCTGAAGAGTTTCTGTTGAAAAATCAGCTGACAGCCTTATGGGGGTTTCCTTGTATATTATTTGTTGTTTTGCCCTTGCTGCTTTAGCATTCTCTCATTGTCTTTAACTTTTTGTCATTTTGATTACAAAATATCATGGTGTGTTCCTCTGGGTTTAATCCTGAATGGGACTCTCTGTGCTTCCTGAACTTGGGTGACCATTTCCTTTCCCAGGTCAGGGAAGTTTCAAGCTATTATCTCTTCAAATATTTTCTCACGTCCTTTCTCTTTTCTCCTTCTGGAACTAGTAATGTGAATTATAGTGCGCTTGATGTTGTCCCAGAGTCTCTTAAACTGCCCTCATTTCTTTTCATTCTTTTTTTCTGTTCAGTGTCCATGATTTCCACTACCCTGTCCAGCTTGCTGTTCTGATCCAGCTCACTGATCTGATCCAGCTCACTGATCTGTTCTTTTGTATCATTTAGTCTACCCTTGATTCCTTTTAGTGTATTTTTCATTTCGGTTATTGTCTTCATCTCTAGTAGTTCTTTATGTTTTCTAAGTCTTTGTTAAAAACGTCTGACTTCTTACTCTTTGCATCCATTCTCTTCCCATGTTCTTTGACCATCTTTATGATCACTACGCCGAATGCTTTCTCAGGCTGATTGTTTATCTCTACTTCACTTAGTGATTCTTCTGGGATTTCCTCTTGTTCCTTCATCTGGAATGTGTTCCTCTGCCCTCTCATTTTACCTGAATTGCTTTTTGTATTTTTGCGCATCTGGTAGGCGAGTTACATTTCCCAGCCTTGAAGAAGTGGCTTCTATATATGTCCTCTGTGTCCAGCAGTGCACTTCCTTCTCATCACCCAAGCTAGACGTTCTAGAGATTCCTCCTAAGAGGACTGTGTGGTGAGCTGACTATGTGGGTGGTCTGGTGGGCTTGGTGGGCCCCTAGTCTACCTGGTTGCTAGACCTTGCCTTGTGTGGATGTTGCTGGCTGCTGTTTAGCAGGCCGTGGTCACAAGGATGGAGAACCCTAGGGGGGTCTCAGAGCTAATGCTGGCTCACTGTAGGGTGGACTCAAGGTCTGAAAACTCTGGGCTCTTGTCCACCCACTGGCAGTTGAAGCCAGATCCTGGGATTAATGACGACTCCTAATAGGTAGAGCTGGTTTCTGGAGTCTGGCTGCAGGGCCCAGGCACCCCAGAACTTGTTTCAGATCATTGGGTGTGGGGAGTGGGCAGTTCCTAACACAGTTGGATATGGGGTCCAGAGTGTCGGGAGGGTTGCATTGGCCTAATAATGGGCAGGACCAGGGCCCAGCTGGTCTCAGGATAGGGTCTGGCCTGTTGTTGGTGGACTCAATCCACAGGCTGTGGGATCATAGTTTTCTTGCATCTGCTGTCTGAGGCTGATCTAGAGGCTTGTGCAGTCTTGCTGGTGGGAGGAGCCAGTCCCTGCTCACGGTGGGTGGAGCTATGCCCTTTGGTTGGCTGGGTCATGTCTAGGGGCGTGTCTGGAGGCAACTGTGGGTACTTTAGTCTTTAGGCAGCCTATTGGCTGGTGGATGGGGTTGGCTGGTTGATGGGGCTGTATCCTTACCCATTTAGTTGACTGGCCTGAGGCCTCCCAACACTGGTACCTGCAGGCTGTTGGGTGAGGCCAGGTCTCTGAGCCAAAGAGCCAAGATGACAGCTGCCAACATCAGTGTTCATGATGCTGAATGCTTCCAAATCTGTCTGCTGCCAGTGTCTATGTCCCCAGGGTGAGCAGCTGTCACCCCCTGCCTCTCCAAGAGGCGCTCTAAGACCAGCAGAAAGGTCTGACCATGCTCCTGTCAAATTACTGCTTCTGCCCTGGCTCCTGGTGCACATGAGAGTCTGTGTGTTCCCCTTAAAAGTGAAGTCTCTATTTCTCCTAGTTTTGTGGGGCTTCTGCAGTCAAGACCCCACTGGACTTCAAAGCCAAATGCTCTGGGAGATTGTTTTCCTGCTGCTCAACCCCCAGGCTGGTGAGCCTGACTTGGGGCTCAGAACTCTTGTTTGCATCATAGAATATCTGCAATAAAATTGTTCTCCAGCTTATAGGTTGCACACCTGGAGGGTAGGGGACTTGATTATATTGTGAGTCTGCCCTTTCTTCCCATCTTGTGATTCCTTTCTTATGTTTCTAGTTGTTGATCTTTTCTGGTAGGTTCAGTCTTTTCTTTGATGGTTGTCCTGCAGATAATTGTGATCTGGGTGTGCTTGTGAGAGGACATGAGCTCAGGGTCTACTGCACCATCTTGGCCACTGTCCCAGCTTCTCCACATCTCACCATCATTTGTTACTTTGTTTTTGGTCATGCCTATGGCATGCAGAAGTTCTGGGGCCAGGGATCGAACCTGCATCACAGCAGTCACCCAAGCCATAGCAGTGACAATACCAGGTCCTTAATATGCTGAGCCACCAGGGAACTCCCACTCTTTTTGTGTGTCGCTGCCAGAGATTGAATCCGAGCTATAGCTGTGACCTACACCATAGCTGCAGCAATACCAGATCCTTTAAACCACTGTGCTGGGCCTCAGCAACTACTTGAGCCACTACAGTTGAATTTGGGTTTTTTTTTTTTCCTATCTTTTTTTTTTTTTTTTTTTTGTCATTTTAGGGCTGCACTTGTGGCTTATGGAAATTCCCAGGCTAGGGGTCCAGTTGGAGCTGCAGCTGCAGGCATACTCCGCAGCCACAGCAACTCAGGATCTGAGCCACGTCTGTGACCTACACCACAGCTTATGGCAATGCCAGATCCTTAACCCACTAAGTGAGGCCAGGGATCAGATCTGCAATCTTATGGGTATTAGTCATGTTTTTAACCCACTGAGCCACAACGGTAACTCCCTGTGGTTGATTTTTTTTTTTTTTTTTTTTTTTGCTTTTTAGGGCCTCGCCTGAGGGATGTGTAAGTTCCCAGGCTAGGGGTCAAATCGGAGCTACAGCTGCCAGCCTATGGCACAGCAATGCAGGATCCTTAACCCACTGAGCAAGGCCAGGGACCAAACCTGCAACCTCATGGTTACTAGTCAGATTTGTCAGATTTGTTTCCACTGAGCCATGACGGGAGCTCTTCTTTGCCCATTTTTGAATTGGGTCTTTTTTTTCTTGTTGCTGAGGAGGGTCACAATCTTTAACAACTAGAGTGGGCAATCTGGATGGAGCTGGCCAAAGGGTGGGAGAAGGTTCTGGAAGCCTCTGGCTGTGTCAAGCATGGCTGTTTGTTTGTTTCCATCTGAGGAGTCCTTAGGGAGAGGGCAGGAAGCATAGGCTTCCCTGGGAAACCATTGCCTAAGAATTGCCCCCAGGGGTCGCTAACAGAACAGCCTGTTGGGGTTCTGGGAGAAGCCTACTCCCTGCCCAGGAAGTCATGGTCTGGGGGACAGAGGTCACATAAGCAATGACATTCAAGGCAATAAGTGTTTTTATTATTATTATTTAAAATGTCATTCTAGGAGTTCCTGTCATGGCTTAGCGGTTAACAAACCTGACTAGTATCCATGAGGACGTGGGTTCAATCCCTGGCCTCGCTCAGTGGACTAAGGATCTGGCATTGCCGTGAGCTGTGGGATAGGTCACAGACATGGCTCGGATCCCCTGTTGCTGTGGCTGTGGTGTAGGCCAGCAGCTACAGCTCTGATTAGACCCCTAACCTGGGAACCTCCATATGCCCTGGGTGCGGCCCTAAAAAGACAGAAAAAAAAGTCATTACTGGAGTTCTTGCTGTGATGCAGTGAATTAAGTATCTGGCATTGTCTTTGCAGTGGCTCAGGTTGCTGCTGAGACACAGGTTCGATCCTCAGCTTGGGTACTTTCATATACTGTAGGTGTGGCCAAATAAATGCTCGATTAATTAAAATTTCATTCTTTTTGGAGTTCACAGTGGCCTAACGGATTAAGGATCTGGCATTGTCACTGCTGTGGCTCAGGTCACTACTGTGGCTCGAGTTCGATCCCTGACCTGGGAACTTCCGCACACCACAATCATGGTCAGAAAAATAAAATTTCATTCCTCTCAATATTTTATTATGAAAATATTTAAACAGAAAAGATTAAAAAACCCAGCCCAATAAGCACCCATGAGCCTGTGTCTAATTGCAAATGTTGTGAATATTTTGCCATAATTTGCTTTCTATATGTACACACACATATGTTTATATATTTTTGCCAAAACATTTGAAATTAAGTGGAAGGCATCATGAGGCATCACCTCAGAATCTCCTATACACATCTGTGGCTCGTGTGCCCAGAAAACCATTGTCACGTAAGAAAATGAGAAACGGCTGCACAGTGTGATCTAGCAGCCAATCCATATTCAAATGCCTCACTCGCCTCACCCTAATCCCAGCCCTGTAGGATCCTGTCTTTGTTTAAATGTTGATGATTCCTGCACCATGAATTTTTGGTTTGGTTTTTTGTTTTTTTGTTTTGTTTTTGCATTTATTCAGAGTTTTGACCATGTAGCATGAGAGTAGTATTATTAGTCTCAGTGGCTGAATTGTGGAGCGCTCTCCTTAACCTTTGCCTCCCAGGTGAGTGCCTAGCTCTTCTCACCCTCCAAGCCATCCTCTGAGCAGTGGGGGGTTGTTTGTCCTGCAGGTTCCAAGACCCCACCGAGTGGGTGGTCTACGCGGGTACCACCTACCTCAGTGGCCTGGAAGCCAGCACGGTGCGGGCCCGTGTGGTCCGGATCATCACACACCCCCTGTACAACTCCGACACGGCTGACTTCGACGTGGCAGTGCTGGAGTTGGGCGGCCCCCTGCCCTTCAGCAGGCACGTGCAGCCTGTGTGTCTCCCGGCTGCCACCCACGTTTTCCCACCCAGGAAGAAGTGTCTGATCTCCGGCTGGGGCTACCTCAAGGAGGACTTCCGTAAGTACCTGTTGCTCGCAGCCAGGCTGCCGGGCAGCAGGCAAAGCCAAGCCAGGCCATGCAAGCAACACACAGTCTGACCTCTTTAGCTGCAGATTTGCCTGCTCGCTGAGGTTTACTAATAACCCCGAGTGGCGGTTACAAATTCGTGGTGGTTTGTGGTCGTCCTGTGATACGAAGCTTGAGTAGTTCTAGGCGACATCCTGCCTTCTTGGTTCAGTGAAGACTGGAATCCATTGTCATTTTCATGGTCTATTTACAGCCACCTTTTATTTATTTATTTATTTATTTATTTATTTATGCATTTTTGTGCTTTGTGGCAGATTGCACAAAATCAAAACTGGCCCCATGTGTAGAGCTGTAGTGCTGGCTGGTGTCCCAAGCACAGGGGGCTGGGATGTGCCTTATGGGGAGGAAGTAGGTGTGTCACACAGCTTCATTCAGGCATCAGTTACAGCGCTGCAGGCTGTGAGCTCAGTGGGAAGGCATCAACGTGTATTAGAGGGTGTCTTTAGACAGAAACATATGTACTGTCACGAGGTTATGTGTGGGTCGGTTGTGACCAAAGGTTTGTGAGAGTCTGACCCTTTGTGTCCCCAGGAGCCATGGGGGCAGTGTCCACTCATTCAGTGTTTGGGTAACTTTACAGCACAAAATTGACTTTATGGCTCAAATTGACTGACATTTGATGGTGACAGTAATGGGAAGGAACCCAACAGGGCACAATAAAAATGAGCAAGGGACAGGGACAATTATAGGAAAGGGCCTGAGATGGTGATGCCTCAGCAAAAACTGGCTGTCCCCACTCCAGGGACTGGACAGGAAACATATCAGACAGAAGCCCCCGGCCACATGGAGCCGCTGGTCCAGACCAGTGCCAGCAAATGGAACTTCCCTTCATGGTGGTCACAAGTTACAACTCTGCCATCCGCTATGGGAGCCAGCTGCCCCATGAAAGGGGCCAGTGTGGCTGAGACAGAGTTTTACATTTTGTTTCATTGTAATGAATTTCAATGTGAGTTTAAACAGCCTCTTATGGCCCATGGCTACCATACCGGACAGCACAGTTCCAGAGGGCAGTAGATATTAAACAAGATAAGTGATGATGGGAAGTTCACTTGCGGCACAGCGAGTTAAGGATCTGGCGTTGCTGGAGCTGTGGCACAGGCTGCAACTGCAGCATGATTTTGATCCCTGGCCCAGCAACTTCCACTTGCCTCGGGTGTGGGCAAAAAAAGAAAGAGGAAAAAAGATAAATGACGAGTGGTGTGCACAATAGAGAAAAATAAGGTGGGGGGGCTGCAGTTCAATATGGGAGGGTTAGGAGAAGCCTCCTTGAGAAAGGACATGAAGGAAGAGGGTGGGCAGATTCACAGGGAAAAGCATTCTAAGCAGCTGGAACAGCATGTGCAAAGGGCCTGGGGTAGGCAGGCCAGGCTGGGGCTTTTGGATTTGAGCCAGGTGGGGTGGGGGGAGGGGAAAATGCCCTGGAGGACTTGAGGAGAATGCTACCTAATCTGATGTAATGTTTAGCTGAAATGGGGCTCCTGCTGGGCTAAGAAAAGACTCCAGCAGGTAAAGGGAGGCCCAGGGAGGGCAGGTTTGGGTAGGGGAGAAAGGGAGCCTCATTTTAGGGTATCAGTTTTGATGCCACTGAGCTGTCCAGGCCTAGCAGGCATTTATGGAATGTTTACTCCCAGCCCATTTCTGAGCTGGTGCTGCAGCAGCTCTATTGTGGCTGAGAACAATGAGGCACAGCCTCCCAGCTCGGGGTGGCTGCCAGGGTCCTGGAGTGCTCATCCCACTTGTCTCTCCCCATCCCGGGCAGTGGTCAAGCCAGAGATGCTGCAGAAAGCCACCGTGGAGCTGCTGGACCAGGCCCTGTGCGCCAATCTGTACGGCCACTCGCTCACTGACCGGATGGTGTGTGCTGGCTACCTGGATGGGAAGGTGGATTCCTGCCAGGTGAGCGCAGGGGCCTGGGAAAGAGGCCAGAGGCCCCAGACAATACCCCTTCCCCCCAAGTGGCTGCCTGAGGCTCCCCTCCCCCGAAAGGGAATCTTCTTGGTTTCTGGTCCATCACCAAGATTTCCTGTTTGGTTACTCACATGGTTGTGGGTTTCCTTTTTTAGTTTGTCTTTGCTCTCTTGTTAAGACCTGGTGGGAGGGGGAGAATGCTTAGGCTGCCACATCAGACCCAGGAGCTGGAGAAAATGGCAGGAAATAGAGCTTGAGTCAAGGTGAGCTGGGTGTGAGGAGCAGACAGGGGATAGCAAGACAGGATGAGTGCAGGCAGTGCTGGCAAGACTGGAGGACACAACAACTGCCGGTGAGACGTTTGGAGGCGATGTTGTTTATTTGGGTCGGGTTGGGTTTTTAACCACCAGTGGTAGAACTGAAAGAGGTCTTAGAGACCCCATAGTCCAGCTGTTCTGTTGTAATTTTAGGAGAAGAAACCAAAGTTCTGAGGTGTGAATTATCAGTCCATGTGTGCTGTCCATGAGCTTGTGGGGAAAGAGGTCTCAAATCAGGACTCCTCTTCTGACCCTGTGGCTCTGGGATTGGGACTGCCTGCAGCCGAAGTGCCCTGATCCCTCCTAAGGGTGTGTCTGTCTCCCAGGGTGACTCAGGGGGCCCTCTGGTCTGCGAGGAGCCCTCCGGCAGGTTCTTCCTGGCCGGCATCGTCAGCTGGGGAATCGGCTGCGCAGAAGCCAGGCGTCCGGGGGTCTACGCCCGAGTTACCAGGCTGCGTGACTGGATCCTGGAGGCGATCACCCTGACGAGCAAGCCTCTGGCCCCCACGGTGGCCCCCACCCCCCCTACCCCCAGCACTGCCTGGCCTACCAGCCCCAAGAGCCCAGTGGTTGACACCCACACCAAACCCACGCTGGCCCCCAGCACTGCACCTCTCCACTTGCCCACAGCTTCCAAACTGCAAGGTATGTTCTGGGGAGATAGCATAAGTCAATGTCTGCTCAGTGCAGGGTCTGATGTATTGGTACTGGCTTGCTGAAGCACTCATGGGAAAGAGCTAAGAGATTGATTAGTGATGTCTGCCACAGGCACAAGGGGAGGCACTGAATACCCTTCACATTTACTGCGTGATAAACTCAGGCCACCCAGGAGGGTATACATGGAATGTCCAGAAGGATCAGCAAGAGGCAGTGGGCACAGGGGTGAGAGAGAGTAATTTGGAGTTATCACAGACACACCACCCACCCCATCTCAACTTTGTGGCTTCTGAGGACCCAGGTCCCATCAGCCCAGATCTGATACTGGGCCCCCTTTACCGTCCCACAGACCTGCGAGGTTCGAAGCCAATCAAAACTCCGCCTCATTTAAATGGTGCCTGTACCTGCCCTGCCCACAACCCCATAACACCCCAACTCTGCCTTTGTCCAGGATATGGTGTATGTCAGGCTGAAGCTGGTGTGACTAGGGTTTTATTGCTGCGTTTTTACCTTCTTTTCCACTCATATCCCCCAGTCAGGCCAGTGCTCGATTGAGATCTTGGGGCACCTTTAAGCCTTGATTTCTTCAGCTGTCTGATGGGATGGTTGTGCCCTGGCCCAGCCAGAGCCTAGAGGCTGTGCTTGGCATCCCCAGGCACCTCTGGAACCAGGGTGGTTCCACCACAAGCAGGTGAGGACCCTCCTGTCTTGTCCCTGCAGAGTGTGGGGTCAGGCCAGCACTGGAGAAGCCCACCCGGATCGTGGGCGGGTTCAGCGCTGCCTCCGGGGAGGTGCCCTGGCAGGTCAGCCTGAAGGAGGGTTCCCGGCATTTCTGCGGAGCCACCGTGGTGGGGGACCGTTGGCTGCTGTCAGCCGCCCACTGCTTCAACCAGTAAGGCCCCCTCAGCCTGGCTCCCCAGCATCACCAGGTCCCCCCACCATCCAGCCCCCTTGCATTCAGACCGTTCACGTGGCCGTCCGTGTGCTGGGGGGCCTCCCTCTCCCCACCTCCCCAGGATCACAGTGTGTCTGGACATCCACCTGCAGATGGGTGGTGGGGGGCAGTGTGAAGGAGAAGGGGCTTTGGGCTGACTAGCGGGGGTCCAGGCACCTCCCCTTCTCTCAGAGGCAGGTGGCACTGACCTCTTCATTGTCACAAAGTTGCGGGAGCTTCTAATGCCACTGGGCCAATTTCCCCATGTCCCAGATGAGAGAAATGAGGCCCAGAGGAACTCTCTGCCTTACCTATGTCCCCTGGTGTCCTCCCGGAGCCTGGGCCCTGCAGTTCCGCCTGGGACTCTGGGGGCCACAGGGGTGGTGGTGGTGTGTCTGAGCGGCCCCTCCCCGGCAGCACGAAGGTGGAGCTGGTGCGGGCCCACCTGGGCACCGCATCCCTCTCAGGCATCAGTGGGAGCCCCGTGAAGATGGGGCTCAGGAGGGCGGTGCTGCACCCCCAGTACAACCCCAGCATCCTGGACTTCGACGTGGCTGTGCTGGAGCTGGCCAGGCCCCTGGTCTTCAACAAGTACGTGCAGCCCGTCTGCCTCCCGCTGGCCATCCAGAAGTTCCCCGTGGGCCGCAAGTGCATGATCTCCGGATGGGGTAACACGCAGGAAGGAAATGGTGAGCTCCCACCCGGGGCTCTGGCCTCAAGGCCCCCAAACCACCCACCTCTATGCTACTTCTGCGTAGCAAACTTCTGCCCGAGGACCCAGTGCAGCTGCTCTTTATAAATAAAGTTTTATTGGCACAAAGCCACAACTACTTGTTTACAGGCAGCCACAGCAGCTCTCTTGCTGCAAAAGCAGAAGTGGGTGGCCCATAAAGCAGAACATACTTACTCTGTGGTCCATTATGAAAAAAACTCAGGGGCTCTTGTGTTGTATCCTTTGGAAGCTCCCCAAGAGTTAACGTTTCTTTGAAACCTTAGCATAGCCCCCCTACAGGTCACCAAAGTGCTCAGGAACCTGCGTGGGGGGCAGAGGTGAGATTCCACGGCTCCTAGGTGGGCCCTGGGGTCCACTTTACATGCATCTCTGAGAATACATGCACCTCTGTGTCTGCAGGAGGGGGGTGGTACCTCCCTCTGGGGTTAGGTTAGAGGAAAGCTGGACACGGAGAAGGAAATGGTGATCATTCTGTAAGTGGCCTTGGTGCGGGTCTCCTCCTTCCCACAGCCACCAAGCCTGACATCCTGCAGCGGGCATCCGTGGGCATCATAGACCAGAAGGCATGCAGTGCCCTCTACAACTTCTCACTTACGGACAGAATGATCTGTGCGGGGTTCCTGGAGGGCAAGGTTGACTCCTGCCAGGTGAGTTCCTGAGGCCTGGGCCACACCCAGAGTGCCTCTCCCCCACTTCACCTCCCCCCCCCACCCACATTCAACATGCACTCCAAGTAGAAGGAAAAGGATCTTCCCTGTCTCGGAACTGGAATGGGGAAAACCTGGAGACCACTCACCTATCTAATCATGTTATTTAGAGATTGTACTTTGTCCACACAGATGAAGCAGCAGTTTTAAAGTATGCAGGTGGAGTCTCCTTATGGCTCAGAGGGCTAAGGATCTGGCGTTGTTGCTGCAGCGGCTGGGGTTAATACTGTAGTGCTGCTTCCATCCCTGGCCCCAGGCACTGCCACATGCCAAGGGCACGGCCAAATAAAAAAAAAGTATGGGTTGATCTATACAAAATGTATACATACTGATTTTAAAAGCTCTATAGTGTATATTAACTGAAGAAAAGCTAATTAACAGTGTATGTGTGTGTGTGTGTATATATATATATATATATAATATATAATTAATACATATAATACATATATGACCACCCTGTCACACTTGATATGTGGTTGATCCATTTTAAGGGGAAAAGAATTGGCTCCAGAACATAAAGAGGCTAGCTGAACCCTGCTGTCAAGGCCAAAGAAACACACAGGTAAAGAAACTCGGGAGTTTCAAGGTGCCTAGCAGTGTAGGACCCAGCATAGTCACTGCTGTGGCTTGAGTTCAATTCCTGGTCCAGAAACTTCTGCTTGCTGTGGGCTCAAATAAAGGAAAAAAAAAAAAATTCAGGGAATTCCCATCGTGGCTCAGTGGTTAACGAATCTGACTAGGAACCATGACGCTGCGGGTTCGATCCCTGGCCTTGCTCAGTGGGTTAAGGATCCAGTGTTGCCGTGAGCTGTTGTGTAGGTCGCAGACGCTGCTCGGATCCCGCACTGCTGTGGCTCTGGTGTAGGCCAGCGGCCACAGCTCCGATTTGACCCCTAGCCTGGGAACCTCCATATACCATGGGAGCGGCCCAAGAAATGACAAATAAATAAACAATTTAAATTAAAAAAAAAATTCAGAGGCCATTCTTACTTAGAAGTATATATGCAGAATATAAAATAAAATATCAGTAAATTAAATCCAGTAGTATATGAAAATACATCACAGCTAAGGTGAGTTGATCTCATAGAAAAGTTGGCTCCACATGGGAGAATCAATTAATGCTATTCATTCCATTAGTAGATTGAAGAGAAGAAACAGGCTCATCTTCAAAACCATAGAAAAGAGCATCCAATTTTTATTTTATTTTATTTTTTTAGGGCCAGACCCGAGGCATATGGAAGTTCCACGGCTGCAACTTACACCACGGCAACTAAACCCACTGAAGCCAGGGATCCAACCTGAGTCCTCATGGATACTAGTCTGGTTCTTTACTGCTGAGCCACAACATGAACTCTTGATAATATCTAACAACACTTTGGGGTTTTTTTGTTTTTTGGTTTTTGTTTTTTGGTTTTTTTTGTTTGTTTGTTTTTGTTTTTTTAGGGCTGCACCAACAGCATATAGAGGTTCCCAGGTTAGAGGCTGAATCAGAGCTGCAGGTGTTGGCCTACACCACAGCCATACCAGATCTGAGCCGCTTCTGGGACCTACACCACAGCTCACAGCAACGCCAGATCCCTAACTCACTGAGTGAGGCCAGGGATTGACCCTGCATCCTCATGGGTATTAGTCAGATTCATTTCTGCTGAGCCACAATGGGAACTCCTTGAATTTATTTTATCGAAGTGTAAGTAATTTACAGCATCATGTTTGTTTCTGTTGTATAGCAAAGTGACTGAGTTTGTGTGTGTGTGTACATATCTTTTTTCATATTATTTTCCGTTATAGTTTAATACAAGATATTGAATATAGTTTTCCCTGTGCTATGCAGTGGGTTCTCGTTTATCTATTTTTTATATTGTGTATCTGCTTAATCCTAAACTCCTAATTTATGCCTCCCCCCCACCTTTCCCTTTGGCAACCATAAGATTGTTTGCTATGTCTCTGGATCTACTTCTGTTTCATAAATAAGTTCATTTGCATCCTATTTTATTTTATTTTTTTTGTCCTTTTAGGGCCACACCCATGCCATATGGAGGTTCCCAGGCTAGGGGTTGAATCGGAGCTGCAGCTGCCAGCCTACACCACAGCCACAGCAACTCCCAATCCAAGCCTTGTCTGCAACCCACACCACAGCTCATGGCAACACCAGATCTTTAACCCACTGAGCGAGGCCAGGGATTGAACCCATGTCCTCATGGATGCTAGTCAGGTTCACTAACTGCTGAGCCAGGACGGGAACTCGTGTATCATATTTTAGATTCCACATGTAAGTGATATCATACGGTATTTGCCCTTCTGTCTGATTTACTTCATTTAGTATGATAATCTTTAGGTCTATCCGTGTTGTCGCAAATGGCATTATTTCATTCTTTTTATGACTGAGTAATATTTCATTGTATAATATGTACCACACCTTCTTAATCCATTCTTGTCAATGGACATTTAGGTTGTTTCCATGTCTTGACTGTTGTGAATAGTGCCGCTGCAACACTGGGGTGCATGGATCTTTTCGAATTAGTTTCATCTGGATACACGCCCAGGGGTGGCATTACTGGATCATATGGCAACTCTATTTTTAGTTTTTTAAGGAACCTCCATACAGTTCTCCATTGCTGTTGTACCAATTTACATTCCCACCATGTAGGAGGGTTCCCTTTTCTTCACACCCTCTCTAGCATTTATTTGTAAACTTTTTTTTTTTTTTTTTTTTTTTTTTTTTTTTTGCTTTTTAGGGCCACACCCGTGGCATATGGAAGTTCCCAGGCTAGGGGTTGAATCAGAGCTACAGCTCCTGGCCACAGCCACAGCAACTCGGGATCAGAGATATTTCTGAGACCTACACCACAGCTCACGGCAATGCCAGATTAACCCTCTGAGCAAGGCCAAGGATCGAACCCGCATCTTCATGGATCCTAGTCAGGTTTGTTAACCACTGAGCCACAAAGGAAACTCCAATTTGTAAACTTTTTAGTAATAGCCATTCTGACTGGTGTGAGGTGACATCTCACTGTACTTTTGATTTGCATTTCTCTAATAATTAGTGATGTTGAATATTTCTTCACATGCTTATTTGGCCATCTGTATGTCTTCTTTGGAGAAAGGTCTTTTTAAGTCTTCTGCCAATTTTTTGATTGTATTCTTTTTTGTTGTTGTCGAACTGTATGAGCTATTCGTATATTTTGGAAATTAAGCCCTTGTTGGTTGCACTGTTTGCAAATATTTAGCAACATGGGATCTGAACTGCACCTGCAAACTATACCACAGCTCACAGCGACACCAGGTCCTTAACCCACTGAGCGAGGCCAGGGATCGAACCTGCATCCTCATGGATATCAGTCAGGCTTGTAACCCGCTGAGCAAAGTGAGAACTCCCTTTTCTTCCATTCTGAGACTGTCTTTTCATTTTGATTATGGTTTCCTTTCCTGGACAAAAAGCCTTTAAGTTTGATAAGGTCCTATTTGTTTATTTTTGCTTATTTCTACTGCCTTGGGAGACTGACCTAAGAAAACACTGGTATGATTTATATCAGAAAATGTTTTGCCTATGATCTTTTCTAGGAGTTTTATGGTGTCATGTTTTATATTTAATTTTTAAGCTCTTTTGAGTGTATTTTATTTTTGTGCATGGTGTAAGGATGTATTCTAACTTCACTGATTTACATGAGGCTGCCCTGTTTGCCCAGCACCAATTGCCAAAGAGACCACCTCTTCTCCATTATATATTCTTGCCTCCTTTGTCAAAGATTGACTGTAGGTGTATGGCTTTATTTCTGGGCTCTCTGTTTTGTTCCATTGCTCCATATGTGTGGTTTTTGTGCCAGTAACACACTGTTTTGATTACTGTAGCTTTGTAGTATTGTCTGGGAGGGTTATGCCTCCAGCTTTGTTCTTTTCTCAGAATTGTTTATGAGTCCTATTAGGACTCATAAGAGTTTAACAACATGGCTTGATAGAGGCTCATCATACTAAAGTCAGGAACATCTCTTTCCCCAAAGTTGGTGGCATAGAAAAAGGAATTCCATTGATAATGGGAAAAGTCTGTCCAATGTCTGGGGAAAAAAACTTTAAAGGATGTTCAAGATCTTCATGGAGAAAATTATAAAGCTCTGAAGAAAATGACAAGTTCTGGGTGATCAGAAAAATACACCATATTCCCAGATGCTAAGACTCCATATGGAGATACTTTTCTCCCCAATTTTTTCCTATAAGTCAGTGCACTTCCAATAGCATTTTGGAATAGCCATACGGCTTTAGCTGGTTTTAAAAATGATACAGAGGAGATATGGAACAAGACAAGCCAGGATTTTTTTTTTTTTTGCTTTTTATGGCCACACTTGTGGCACATGAGTGTTCCCAGGCTAGGGGTTGAATCGGAGCTGCAGCTGCTGGCAATTGGTGCAGCAAGGCAAGATCTAAGCCACATCTGCAACCTACACCACAGTTCATGGCAACACCGGATCCTAACCCACTGAGCAAGGTCAGGGATCAAACCTGGGTCCTCATGGATACTAGTCAGGTTCATAACCACTAAGCCACAATGCAAACTCCCAAGCTAGGATAAATGAGGAAGAATCAAAGACATGTACTGCCAGCAACAAAGATGTAAAAGAACCCAAGACAAAAGAGAATGTGTCACTGGTCTATTTCTGTACAAACGCCCCATAAGCTTAGTGGCTTAAAACAACAGTTGTTTATTTGGTTCATGAACCTGCACTTGGGAAATGCTTGGTGGGGCTGGAGAATCCACTTTCACAATGGTGCATTCACCAAGCTGGGAGTTCAGCCCGTCAGGGCTGTAGGCTGTAGACTCCAGGCCTTAGGTCTCCTACTGGCTGCTTGGGCTTCCTCACAGCATGGCGGTGGCACCAAGCATGTGGATCCCGAGCCAACTGGCTGAAGCCGTACCATGTTCATGACACTGCCTGGGGAGTTACATCCAGGCACCTCAGCCCACCCACATCCACAGGTGGGAAACATGGCCTCTGCTGCTTGATGGGGGAGCATCCAAACAAACATGAACTGTTGAGCAGAGACCTCTGGAAATGGTCTGCCATGCAAAACAACAAAACCAAAAGGAGGAATGAGACCCAAACAAACCAACAGAAGAGGAAAAGGGAGGAAACAGAAGCAGTGATTCAGAGACAAAACTTACCTGAGAGTATAATGATTAACATCAGAGAGGTGAGAAAAGACACTGCCTCTGCGAAGAAAGAACAGGGTGCTGGAAGGGGTTTTTCAGTGGCTTAGAAACCATTTCTGTGGGGAAAAAGCCCTTAAAAAGAGAGATGAAGGTAAAATTTCTCAGAAAGCAGAAGAAAACTAAGAAATGAGAAAGGACTACAGAAGGAGGAAGGCAGAGCTGAGATTATCAGAGATAAGAGGACCTGCCAGAGGGAAGAGGCCCTTTGAGTGCTTGACAGAAACAAGACATCACCCGAAACTTCTGCCTATAGATGAAGACGTGATGCTGGCCGTTTCCATAGTGGGGCAGGAGGACAAAAAGGATTGAAACTCCAAATGGCATCAGACTTCAATGGTAACGCTCAAAGTATCACTGTTGCTAATATTGATTACAACATACATGTCCAATATTGATTACAACATACATGTCCATTCATAGGCAGTGGTTTAAAGACTGGTAAATATCTCTTATGGGAACCTAACCACTAGAGCTTCTGAAACCAGAATCCTGGACTCATCAAATCCTGGCTCAATTTCTTAATAGCTGTGTGACCCCAGGCAAGTTGCTCAACCTCTCTGGGCCTCAGATTCTTGTGTTAAATGGGATTCACAGCAATCTATCAAGGTTACCTTGAAGATAACTGCTGGATGAATGCTGCAAACTGTAAGATCTCACATGTGACATGCTTATTATATAATGGTAAAAACAAATATCCCCCCCCCTTTTTTTTTTGCTTTTTTTAGGAGCATACCTGTGGCCTATGGAAGTTCCCAGGCTAGGGGTTGAATTGGAGCTACAGCTACCAGCCTACACCAGAGCCACAGCAACGCCAGATTCTTAACTCAGTGAGCAAGGCCAGGGACTGAACTTGCGTCCTCATGGCTACACATTGAGTTTGTTACCTCTGAACCACAATGGGAACTCCAACACTACAAATTTTCTACAGATACATGTAAAGCAAAGTGAGGCTTTGGGATTAGCAGCAGGGCTGTTTCAGTCCCTACAGCCTTGTAACAAACTAACTCCCAAAGCTTGGTGAACAACAGCCATTTCATGAGGTCGCAGAGTTCATGGGCTGGGAATTCAGACAGGACGCAGCAGGGCTGGCCCCTCTGAGCCACCTGACATTTAAGGCCTTGGCTGGGCAGGTCCAGAGGCTGAAGCTACTCGTGGCTGGTGGCTGGTGGCTGAGACAATCTGGAGGCATTTCTAGTCGCAAGTCTGAAGCCAGATGCCAACTGGGATCTCACCTATACCCCACATGGTGGCTCCCCTGAGTGGCCTCCACCAGGGCTCTTGAGCTTCCTGACAACATGGCAGCCTACACCCAAGAACAAGTGCACCCCAAGAAAGCAAGAGGGAAGCAGGTGGCACTTTTAAGACCTGACTCTGGAAGTTGCCTGGAATCACTGCCCCCAAAGTCTGAGGGTGAAGGAAGTCACAGAGGTCTGCCTGGGTTCAAGGGGAGGGACAGACCCCCACCACTCAACAGAAGGAGCATCAAGGCCTCATTGTTCAAAGTCACAGCAGTTTTATGGTAATACTCTAAAAAATAGTAAAGAAATTCCGCTGTACATGGAGTTCCCATCGTGGCACAATGGTTAACAAATCTGACTAGGAACGATGAGGTTGCAGGTTCGATCCCTGCCCTCACTCAGTGGGTTGAAGATCCTCTGTTGATGTGAGCTGTGGTGTGGGTCGCAGACGCAGGTAGGACCTGGCGTTGCTATGGCTGTGGCATAGGCCAGCTGCAACAGCTCCGATTGGACCCCTAGCCTGGGAACCTCCGAATACCATGGGTGCAGCCCTAAAAAAAAAAAAAAAAAAAGAAAAGAAAAAAACAAAAAGGAATTCTTCTGCACAGAAAAGCCTGGACTATCCATGAAGGTAATTTTTTTCTTTAGGGCTTTCTGGGTTTTTGTTTTATTTCCAATACACACCTAAGAGGAGTGACTTACGCAAGGTCACACAAAGTTCCCCAGCCAGGCTCCTCTGAGGGGTCTCTCCCACTGGTGGGAGCAGAGGAGGGCCTAGCAGTGCCCTCTGTCCCTCCTTCTCAGGGTGACTCTGGGGGCCCCCTGGCCTGTGAAGAGACCCCCGGCGTGTTCTATTTGGCGGGGATTGTGAGCTGGGGCATCGGCTGCGCTCAAGCCAAGAAGCCAGGCGTGTACACTCGAATCACCAGGCTGAAGGGCTGGATCGTGGACACTATGTCCTCCCACCCCACGCCACCACTCGCCACCACTCGGACACTCGCCAGCAGTCTTGCCACCAGAACAACAGCTGGCCCCACAGTCCCAGGGATCACAGCCAGTAGACCCACACCTCTGGCCACCAGCAGGGTGACCAGCCAACCTGCCAACAGGACTGCCACAGCCATGACCACCACTGCTAGGGGAGAGACACCACTTCCACATGTCCCAAAGCCCACCATGGGCATCCAGCTGCCAGGTAACTGGAGAAATGGAGTGACATGTGGGAGGTGGGGGGACAGGTCCTGTGTTCACCTGCAAGGTCTGCCGCTGCAGCATCCCACAGTCTGGGGGGCTTAAGCAACATGTGTTGGGGGGAGGGGAGGTCACAGCCTGGAGGGAGTATCCTGGCAAGGACACTGGGTCACAGAGGGACCAGGTAAAGAACACCAGAAAGGGTACCCAGGAAGAGCAGCTGGGGTGTGCAAAGGCTTGGGGGCAGCAGGGGATGCTGGTCTGGCCTCCGGCTCGGGAGGTGTGGCCCCAAAGCTCAGGGCACTAGAAACCAGCTTAAACACATTTTGAGTATTGAGAAAAGCCCAAAGGAAGTTTGTAGGACCAGGCCCTGTGTCCCTTCCTGAGGTGTTTTTCCAAGGTGGGTCCCCCACTCCACTCCCTGCTCCTCCAGGGTGCCCCCACGCAGGGTTTGTGCAGAAGATACATGGTCCATCTGCCCTCCGACCTGACCTGGTACTCGCCTCTCCCACAGACTGCGGCCTGGCACCAGCCGCAGCACTGACCAGGATTGTGGGTGGCAGTGCCGCTGGCCGAGGGGAGTGGCCGTGGCAGGTGAGCCTGTGGCTGCGGCGGCGGGAACACCGCTGTGGAGCCGTGCTGGTGGCTGAGAGGTGGCTGCTGTCAGCTGCGCACTGCTTCGATGTGTGAGTTGCGCTCAGAAACTCAGTGGGGGCACCTCTGCACCTCTCCCATACCAGCACCTGCTGCCCCAGGCCATCCCCTCCTCCCTGCAACACCCCCTGCCCACCCACCACCCGAGTCTGGTCATGCGGGCATCCAACCTAGGGGCCCTGGGCCAGGCCTGCCAGAGACTCTGGGACCGAGGGTACTGCCATCCCCAGCCCACCTACCCTGATAATTGTCTCTGCCTTGAAGGCCAGAGCCCCACTGGTGGAGGGAACACAGTGGGAGGAACAGGCCAGAACAGGTGGGAAGGGTGAATGGGGTCCTCTGGCCACCAGAGCCCTACTGTTAAGTAGGAATGGACACAGACTGTAGTGTTCCCACAGTGCATGGTGGCTGGCTGGGCACATCTGGGTGTGCCCCTCCTTGTCCTCCCCACTGTTCTAAGAAAAAGGGAAGCAGTGATGGAAAGAGGCCAATTGCCCAGTGCAAGGTCATCGGCTGGCCGCTGACACAGCTCTGCTGGGCAGGGTGCAGGGGGGCCAGGGATCTGGGCAGATGCCTGTCTCCTATGTCCCACAGCTATGGGGACCCCAAGCAGTGGGCAGCCTTCCTGGGTACTCCGTTCCTGAGCGGCGCAGACGGGCAGCTGGAGCGTGTGGTGCGCATCCACAAGCACCCCTTCTACAATGTCTACACCCTTGACTACGACGTGGCGCTGCTCGAGCTGGCGGGACCTGTGCGCCGCAGCCGCCTCGTGCGGCCCATCTGTCTGCCCGAACCAGGGCCTCGGCCTCCCGACGGCGCACGCTGTGTCATCACGGGCTGGGGCTCCGTGCGTGAGGGAGGTAGGCACGGCCAGCCCCCTCGCCCCCTCCGAGTTAGGGGTTTGGGGTGCAGGGAAGGACCCCCTCCTGATCCACTGGGGGGGCGGTCTGCACTGCACAGGGCGGGCATGAGACCCCACCCGGCCCCGTCTTGCCCGCAGGCTCAATGGCAAGGCAGCTGCAGAAAGCGGCCGTGCGCCTCCTCAGCGAGCAGACATGCCGCCGCTTCTACCCGGTGCAGATCAGCAGCCGCATGCTATGCGCTGGCTTCCCACAGGGCGGCGTGGACAGCTGCTCGGTGAGCACACTGCAACAAAGGACTCTGCGGGGCCTGGCTCCACCCTCCGGTGCACCCCCTCAAATGGGTCAAACGGCACCTTTCAGGTCTCAGAGTTTTCACTGAACGACCATCTACTGGACATCCCTCCTGAGCTGGGTTCCACCCCACTGCACCCTCCCCTGGGCCAGGAGAAGGTCGGGAATGGGTCCCCACGGTGGCTGCTCTACGAAGCAGGTGTCCGACAACATCTGCTCACCCCAGCCCCAAGCCCATTCCCCAGATAACAAATGTGAGGCTCATGTGGGAAGCTGCTCACCTGAGGCACCCACGGTGCCCCAGCGACATTGTCTGGTGGCCAGTGGCCCAGGGGTATGCAGATGAGCCCAGCCTTCCCCTGGCCACTGTGGGGGAAAGTACTGGCCTGCTGAGTACCTCCCCCCTCTCCTCCCCTCAGGGTGACGCCGGGGGACCCCTGGCCTGCAGGGACCCCTCCGGCCGGTGGGTGCTAACTGGGGTCACCAGCTGGGGTTACGGCTGCGGGCGGCCCCAGTTCCCGGGCGTCTATACCCGGGTGGCTGCTGTGAGGGGCTGGATCTGGCAGAACATCCAGGAGTGACGACTACGTGGCTGCCCGGGCCTGGGACCAGCGATATGACGGCGCAGGAGTCAGCCAGCCATCCCACCCAAGATGGGGTGTCCAGGTGGCAGGTGGGGGGTGGAGGGGGCTGTGGGTAACTGGGGTGCAGTTAACTGCATAATCTGTTCCAATAAACACAGGTCTGTAGCCTGCTGGCTCAGCACCTCTGTGTCACAGCAACAACCCCCCTGTCCCCCCCTCACACAGGGCCTGGGGTGGGCAGAAGGATGGGGGAGGGGGAGGCCTTTCAGGGAGAGGGCTGCCTCCCCCTCAACAGCCTTTGGGCAGCCTCATCCTTAGGGCTCCCATTTATGTGAAGGATACACTGCCTGTCACCTGGGAATAGGGAACACTAGGGGAGGAAGGGCACAGAGGCTCTGTCCCCACAGAGGCCCCTGCAAGAAAGACTCACAGGGTTCTCTCCACCTTCCTCAGCAATCTATTTGTCCCCAGAGCAGAAGGGGTCTGGCCACACACACACACCGCCCCCCACTGCCAGGCCAAACCTGGACTCTAGGCCCGGGGCACAGGGTGACTGACCTGAGCATGTTAGAGCTGCTCCAGGCCTACAAGCCCCTCCTTTCGCAGGAGGATCCTTGCTCACCCAGCCAACCCTCCCCACCCCCTTCTCATTTCTGCTTTAGCAGGAGTAAATGTAAACATTTAAAGGGTCCAGAAATTTAAAAGCCACAAACAAAAACTTAGATGGAACCAATCCGGACCAAGACGGCAGTGAATCTGGCCTCCCGCACACCCCGATTCTCAGTACTCCCTGACTTTAGTATGTCTGCACATTAAAAACACACCCACCGGCGGCCAGGACCAGATGTTAAGGACCAAAAAAATAAAAGAGGTGGCACCCACTCCTTTGGACAAAGCCCTGCCCCTTCCGCATGGGCAAATGCACAGCCTGCCCCCCTCCCTTGGGCTTTATTTACTCCAGTTAACCCCTCCCGCCAGGTGGACCAGAGGCTGATCTATCACCATGCTTTGGCCACTGAATAAAGCTTGTGCCCTGCTGATCTCTGCTTCATTACTCACCTACCCAAACAGAAAAAGGACCCTTCCCTGCCACTGCCACCGAGGCAGCTGACCTGGTTAGAGAAAGAACCCTGACACCCAACCCCGGGGACTGCTGGCGGGAAGCACCCACTTCGGGCATCTCCAGGGCCCCCAGTGGGTCTGGGAGCATCTAGTCAGACTTCAGAGGAGACTTTAACAACCAAGACAACTTGGATAGCGTCTCCCCTTCCAGCCCCTGCGAGGACTGGTTCAGGTTTGTTAGAGCACCAAGCGGGTCCCCCAGGGAAATCGCTGCGAGGATGCATCCTCCTTAACTGTTAATCCCCCCAGGTCCGCCCACTGACAGACTGCTTATTTTCTTTTGCAATACCGTGTGCCCTGACATAAACTGGCAGACAGGGAAAAGCTGGCCAACTACTGGCTCTCCAAATTCGGCCGTTCTTCCATCTGACCTCTGTAATGTACTGCTAGCACTGGAGAAAAATGGGACAAGATCCCCTATCCAATTTTTCAGAGCTTTGCCAAAACAGCCTTTACAAGAAATTTGAGGCTAGTTCAAATCTCTCTCCCAGCCCTGGAATCTCTGTCTGAGGATCTTCCAGACTTCTTGCCACCACCCAGGGTGGCCCCTGCCCCTCCTACAGCTCATAGGACGCCCCTACTTCTTCCAACTCAGCATCCTTACCTGCTGCCCTCGCTGCCCCAACTCTCAGCACAGCCCCCAAGGGACTAGTCCAATGCACACCCGTAGTGGCGTCCAGTACCAGCTCTCTGGAAGCAACAGGCCATTCCCCGTTCAGGAGGTCCCCACTGGGGAGGGGGATGACCACCATGTATGTCCCCCTTCCCTCCCTCAGATCTACAAAACTGGAAGGATCGACCCAAGGGGCTGAAGGAAGACCCTCGGGAAGGCCTGAATTTAGCCCAGGGAATACTCTACACACGTTCCCCCACCTGGGCAATGGCCAAACCCTCCTGGACATCTTATTCTCCGGGGAAGGAAAGGCAGTGATTATAACTAGTGCAAGGGAGGAAGCCTGTCAACAACACCCTCTACACCAGCCTTGAATCCTGGCCATTCCTGTCACGGATGGGGGGGGACCATGGAGAAGAAAATGGTTGGCAGTGCCTCACATTTCAGGGATTTCATTCCTTTTTGTTTTGTTTTTTTCCTTTTTTTTAGAGCTGCATCCACAGCATATGGAGGTTCCCAGGCTAGGGGTCGATCAGAGCTGTTGCTGCCAGCCTACTCCACAGCCACAGCAACGCCAGATCCGAGCCACGTCTGTGACCTACACCACAGCTCACGCCAACACCAGATCCTTAACCCACTGAGCGAGGCCAGGGTTTGAACCATCCATCCTGCCTCATGGATGCTAGTCAGATTCATTAACCACTGAGCCATGACGGCAACTCCTGTTTGTTTAGTTTTTTTTTTTTTTTTTTTTTTTGGCCTTCCCCATGGCATGGGAAAGTTCCCAGGCCAGGGATCAAACTCATGCCACAGCTGTAACCAGAGCCACAGCAATGACAACACCAGATTCTTAACCCACTATGCCACCAGGGAACTCCACAGGATTTGATTCCTAAGGGCATTCAGTTGGCTGGGAAGAAACCTATCAACTGGAATAGGGCTCAGGGTGGTATCCAGGGGCGGGAGGAAAACCCCTCGGCCTTCCCGTGTACACAAATGTGAACCTGGGGGCAGTGGAAGGGAGGGCCACTTTAAGCTCCATTTCACTTCCCAGAGCACCCAGACAACAGGAGAAAGTGACAGAAGTTGGAGGGAGGGCCCGCCGTGCCAGAGGTGGGGTCTGCATTTTGGATGTTAGGGATCTGGAGGTGGATGCCAGGGAGGATAGATGAAGAGAAAGAACTGTCAGTGTTCTGGCTTCAGGGATTCAGGATCAACCAACTTCCAGTGATGATGCACCCCCAACCCAGTGACATGGACGAACTGCGCTGGGTTTCAAAGACCATGCCCACAGTGGAGAGAAGGGCTCCAAGCCAATCAGCATCCATACCGCCTGCAGGAGGGCCCCTGGACAGGGGTGCCCCAATGGTACTGGAAGGGAGCTAAGGGACACAGTGTCCTGGCTCATGCTCACTGGTCATACACGTGAAAGAAGCAGAGAACCTGGAGGAGCCTCGGCTGAACCTGACTGTGGGGGGTAAAAAGGCTAACTCTCTGGAGTTCCTGCTGCGGTGCAATTGGATCGGTGATGTCTCTGCAGCGGCAGGATGCAGGTTCAATCCCCAGCCAGGCACACTGCTGCCACAGCTGTGGCTTAGGTCCCAAGTGTGGCACAGATCTGATCTCTGGCCTGAGAACTCTATGGAGTATGCTCTATGGCCATGCAGCCAAAAAAGGAGGAGAAAAACCAAAAAAGGTTGACTTTCTTTTTTTCCTTAGAGCCACACCACAGCATATGGAGGTTCCCAGGCTAGGGGTCGAATCGGAGCTACAGCTGCTGGCCAACACCACAGCCACAGCCACGCCAGATCTGAGCTGCATCTGCGCCCTACACCACAGGTCATGGCAACACCGGATTCTTAACCCACTGAGCGAGGAGGCCAGGGATCGAACCCACAACTTCATGGTTCCTAGTTGGATTCATTTCCACTGTGCCGTGACAGGAACTCCAAAAAAAAGGTTGACTTTCTTTTTTTTTTTTTTTGTCTTTTTTTTTGTTGTTGTTGTTGTTGTTGCTATTTCTTGGGCCGCTCCTGCGGCATATGGAGGTTCCCAGGCTAGGGGTTGAATCGGAGCTGTAGCCACCGGCCTACGCCAGAGCCACAGCAACGCGGGATCCGAGCCGCGTCTGCAACCTACACCACAGCTCACGGCAACGCCAGATCGTTCGTTAACCCACTGAGCAAGGGCAGGGACCGAACCCGCAACCTCATGATTCCTAGTCGGATTCGTTAACCACTGCGCCACGACGGGAACTCCCCAAGGTTGACTTTCTAGTGGACACAGTGTCCACCTACTCAGCCTTGAACACCGACAAAGCAAAAAGATGAAGGATAACTCTAAGATAAAGCGAGCAGAAGGGAGGCCGCAGGGATATAACTTTATAGAGCCCCTGGAGTAGGATGCAGAAGGTAGAATGCTGTCTCACTCTTACACGTACCAGAACGCCGCTCAGCTCCCCTCAAAGGAAAAGATGCACTATACAAACTGGGAGCTACAATTCACCTCAGAGACCAACACCTTACCATCGCAACACCCAAAGCTCCCTTCCATTTTGCAGCCCAAGTGCGACTGCCCTCTGCCAAGAATAACAGCCTGATTGACCCTGAGGGTCCCCAGTAGGGACCCGGGACACCATGGGCAGAGTCAGAAGGGCACCGCCCCTCGTAGTCAGGCTGTGACCCAGTCACAATCACCCAAATAAAAACACAATACCTCTTAAGCAAAGAAGCCTTAGCAACACAAAGCCTCCTCAAGCAAGAGCTCCTTAGACCCCGCTGGCCCCCTTGCAACACTCCTCTTCTGCTGGTAAAGGAGCCAAATGGGAAGCTCAGGACCTCTGGGCTGTAAATGAAGCTACAGAGGAGATTCACACTGTGGTGCCCAACACATCACCGCTCTACCTACGCCCTGAGAGGACCTGGTACTCCGGGTTAGAGGCCCTCTTGCGTGTGCCCCTAGCTCCAGAATCTCAATACATTTTTGCGCTTGGGTGGCAGAAACCCTGACAGCATGGGAAAATAACAATTGTGCTGAATGTTTCTGTATCTCCAAGGATTTAAAACCTCCCTATGGTTTTTTTTTTTATATTTTTTAGGGCCGCACCCACAGCAAGCACATGGAGGTTCCCAGGCTAGGGGTCTAATCCGAGCTATAGCTGCCAGGCTACACCACAGCCACAGCAACGCCAGATCCGAGCTGCATCCTCGAACTATACCACAGCTCACGGCAACACTGGATCCTCAACCCACTGAGCGAGGCCAGGGAGTGAACCCACATCCAGATACTCGTCGGGTTTGTTACTGCTGAGCCAAGGACGTTGGTCACCTCAAGTTAGAACAGGGAGCTATTCAACAGTGGATGACATTTCACCACCAGCCCCACCAAAGAGCTTCCTCACCACGATGCAGTTAAGGTCTTAAATCACCGGCTGAGGGAGGATACAGCTGCAGAGGAGAAAGCGCACACCTCCCTCTGGCAGGTAGAACACTTAGGGTTCATTACAGAAAAGGGGCAAAGGGCCCTGTACAGGGAGAGGAAAGAGTTGCCAGATGGCGCCTCTAGTACAAGGAAGCAGCTCTGGGGTTCCCAGGATGGTCGGGTCCTGCTGCACAGGGATCCCTAACTGTGGCTTAATCGCTAAGCCCTTGTGAGAACACTGAAAAGGGGAGGAACTTGACCCCTTCCAGGGGACCCCCAGTTGTGACCAGGCATTTCTGGAACTGAAAAACCATCTCATGAGACCCCCAAGTTAGCTCCTCTGACCTGAGCCATCCCGTCCACACATACATGCATGAGAAAGGAGGAGCTGCCCTGAGCGTTTACACAATCGGGGACCTCTGACTCAGGCTGCAGCCTATTTTTCTAAAACTGGTCCAAAGCACGAAAGGAGGACCCCATGCTTAAGGGAGGGGGTCCTCAATGAGGCTGACAAATTAACCTCTGGACAGTCCCTGACCCCCACTAGCTCCAGCTTCTCATAAAGAAAGGGGGCACACGGGTCAAACCCTCCAAGTCCAAGTCAGGCTTCTCTAAGATCCTTCTCTCTTCCTACCAGTTCCCCCAGAACTGAAGTCCTACACTCCCACCTACACCCCAGAAAAAAGGGGAAGGGCTTTGAGGTGGAGCTTTTTTTTTTTGGCTTTTTAGGGCCATGTCCGGGCCACATGGAAGTTCCCAGCATAGGGGTCGAATCAGAGCTGTGGCCGCCGGCCTATGCCACAGCCAAACGGGACCTGAGCCCTATGACCTACCCCGCAGCTCATGGCAACGCCAGATCCTTCCTTACCCCACTAAGCAAGGCCACAGATCGAACCTGCATCTTCATGGATATTCGTTGGATTCATTTCCATTGCACCACCACGGGAACTCCCCAGATGGGGCTATTTTAAAAGCCCAGGATTCCCAGGGTGGGTGGTTATGACCATGGGCAGCTGCCCCTCCCATTGGCCACTGCACTGCGCCAGCCGGGACGCCCGCCAGAGCACAATCACAGGCAGGGGGCCCCCATACTGATTGCTCATCACGTCCATGACGGCCCCGTTTCTCATGCCTCCTTCAACAGGTGGTTAAAGCTTGCCTGTCCGCCTCTGGAATAAGCCCACCACTCACCACATGCACCCCCCACCCCCAGAAAGGTCAAGGGAATGACCAACACCCAGCATAGAGCCACATACCCAGGTCAAGACAGATACACTGATTTGGGGGGGGTGGGCATGTAGAAGTTTCAAGACCAGGGATCAAACCTCCACCACAGCAGAGATAGCACCAGATCCTCAACCCACTGCACCACCAGGGAACTGCCTGGCAAACTGATTTTACAGTAATATCCTGGCCACAAGGAAATCTTAGCTATCTGCAGGGTTTTGACCGACATGTTCTCAGGCTGGATGGAGGTCATCCCCATCGAACCAACACTGCCCTGGAGGTCTGTCTCGATGGCGCTGCTCAAGGGACAAATCCTGGGTTTGGGCTAAGTCCATCCAGAGCGACAATGGCCTCCCTCTGTTTCAGACTACCGAGGGAGTCCCTAGAGCTCTAAGAATTAAATGGGGTTTACGTCCCATTCGGAAACCACAGTCCTCAAGAAAAGTAGAATAAGTCAAACCCTCCAGAGAAACTGAGCCAAACTCTGTCAAGACACTCATCAACCCTGGATCCCCCTTCTCCCCACTGCACTTGCGAGAATGGGACTCACCCCTCGAGGAAAGCTCAGTCTGAGTCCATACGAGCCCGTACACGAGAGGCACGTTCCTGAAGGACCAGCTCCAAGATCAACCTTAGGGACACAGCTCGACAGAAACATGCCTTACAGAGAGGGAAATAATCCCAGCTTTCCACCGCAAGACAATCGAGCCACCTTCCCTCCTGGCATGGCCATACATCCTTTCTCCCCGGGGACTGGGTTTATTTGAAAACTTGGAAGGCTGGAAACCCACAAGACCAGTTAGTGAGACCCCAAGTGGAGAGGACCTTATCTAGTCAACTCATTCTGCCCTCAAATTACAGGACCCATCCTACCAGAGGGAAAACATCACTATGTCTGAGGAAGAAGTGACTGGGCCACCCACTCGTTACCCTTGTGAACGTGTCACAGACCTTAAGTTCCTCTTCAAAAGGACAAACTTACCACCAACTAAGTAATGCGGTGGACAGGCTGAGTATTTGGCCTTGCCATTACTATTGCCTTACTTGACTTCTGGTGTTCTGCCAAATGCCCTTCTCTGGCAAACATCTTGACTGTCCATGCTGGATGTTAACACAGGAAACAGGATGAAGAGCCATTATGGACAACTCTTCCTTATATTCTCTGCTCTATTTCAGACAACTATCCATGCAGAATGGGAACTTAATGGAATCGCAAATTTCTTGCCCATGGGCAAAATCTATCCCAGGGCTGGTCCGTCACCCACATCCACAGTGACGCCTATGGATGAAAGGTGTTACATCTTACCCCTGAGAATGACGACCTCACTCTCACCTTGGCTCACAGCTCTGCCAAATTTAGCCCTCTTGAAGTCCACGTCCCACCGCAACATAGTTGCCTGCTTGGCCCTCACCCCTCATGTTAGCATCGCTAACAAACACAAAGCACTCACTCTCAAGTGCCACCACTCTAACTGATCTCCCACTTCCACCGCCCCATGAACGGCCACCCCCCCAAAGGGAAGAATCGACAGTAACACCCTGGAGCTGCTGTGAACTCCAATCAATGTTTCTCCCATTACCTCACAATTTAAGCGCCCTGGGATTGACTCGTGTGGAAATCTCACCCATTGGTGCCCTCTACTCTGACTCCGTGAATATACACAGGGACCAGATGGGAGATGCACCTGCTGGGAAGAGACGATGTCTGATGTTTAGTCTATGGCTCTCCCAAATTTCTGGGGAAAAGTCACCAGTCAAGAATTCCCCCAGTGACCCCCAATATGCAGGTGGGCTTCTCTTCCCACACTGCAAGGCCACCGCCTCTTGGGCCAGCCTCTTATGAAGGTGGTTCAACTCCTCATAAGTGCACCAGGCATGGGCTCCCTCTGGGTACCTACCTGTTCCTTTGGAGCCCAGGGATAAACCACTTGCCCTATCAGAACAAACCTAGCCTACCCTTGCTTAGATGATGCCCAGTTTGTGCAAAATGCATGCTACACTAGCTAAGTTTTAGGAACCTAGGTATAACCATTCATAACATCACCCAGGCCTGAGACAAAAAGGCAATAAAACTCATCCTGGAAGGAGTAGGGATTGCTCTGGGCCTGGCAGCCCCCTGGGAGGTTTTACGTACTACGAAATCACGGCACAAAATCTCACATGGGCCCTTGAGAACTTGTCTAAAAACATGAGGGATGCCTTCCAAGGATCCCCTACTTCTCTGGACTCAGGAGCAAATACTGTCCTTGACTATCTCCTGGCTGAGCAAGGGGGGAGTCTCTGCAGTTACCAATAAAACTTGCCCCACACTCTCATCAGACTGAGATAAACATAAAAGAGATACAAGAGCAAGCTCAGAGGTTACAAAGATATAACACACAAGGTCCTAACCCAAGCTCCATCTGGAATATAGTCAAACAGGGCCTTCCCAATAAAACCTGGTATCTTCCTCATCTTGATGCACTAACTGCTATTAATCTCCTGATCATCTTCAGGCCTGGCCTCTCGAACAGCCTTGTCAGCTTTTTTAGTAAATGGTTCAGAGTCCTCAAGCTTCAGCTGATACTCATACAGGGGGGTATAAGCACTGGGACTGCTGCCTGGTGACAATCAGATATATTTTAGGCAAGTCAGGAACAGCTCTGCTACAGAAAAAAACTATTCCCCAAGTTCAACAGGAAGCAGCCTCAGAAGACACACTTTCACCCTCAAGAATGAGGGGCAAAGGAGTTCCCGTCGTGGCGCAGTGGTTAACGAATCCGACTAGGAACCATGAGGTTGCGGGTTCGATCCCTGCCCTTGCTCAGTGGGTTAAAGGATCCGGCATTGCCGTGAGCTGTGGTGTAGGTCGCAGACTCGGCTCGGATCCTGCGTTGCTGTGGCTCCAGCGTAGGCTGGCAGCTATAGCTCCGATTCGACCTCTAGCCTGGGAACCTCCATATGCCGCGAGAGCGGCCCACGAAATAGCAAAAAGACAAAAATAAATAAATAAATAAATAAATAAAATTTAAAAATTAAAAAAAAAAAGAATGAGGGCAGGGAGTTTTCACTGTGGCACAGTAGATTAAGAATCTGGCTGCAGCGGCTCCAGTTTCTGGCCTGGCACAGCAGGTTAAAGGATCCTGAATTGCCACAGGTGTAACGTAAGTCATAGCTTTGGCTCAGATTCATTCTTCTTCTTCTTCTTTTTGTTTTTTTTATAACAACTGGCCACTCCTGCAGCATATGGAAATTGCCGAGCCAGGGACAGAACCACAGCCACTGTAGAAACAACACCATGTAGTTATGTTGTGAGCCACAAGGGAAGTCCTTTGGTTTGAATTCAATCCCTGGCCCAGGAACTTCCATAGGCCTCACCTGCAGCCATTAAAAAAAAAAAAAAAAAAGAAGAAGAAAAAAAAAAAAGGAATGAGCAATAATAAGGAAGGGAGTAGTTTGTCACCAGAGCTGCTCCAGCCCTTTCCTCACAACCTATCCACCCTGACCTTTTGCAGGAAGGAGGTCCCTGCTCAAAACCTGCCAACCACCACCCCACCTTTTAGTAGGAGTGAACAGAAATCTTTAAAGATTAACTTTCAGTTAATCCTAATGCATAGAACACGAAGACACATACACACAAAAACAAAACCACGAAACCCTGCTGGGAGGAAAATGGTGGCAAATCTGACTTCCAACAAACGCTGTCTCATTATGTGTGGATTTTACTACATTAGCTTATTAAATAACACACGCATCCGCAGCCTCGACCAGACATTAAAGACCAAAAAAGATAAAAAAGAGGTGGCACCCCACTCCCTCGGAAAAAGCTCAGCCCCTTCCCGCGTAGACATACACACAGGCCTCCTTGTTAAAATTAAGCCCCTCTCGCCAGCTAAGAAGCTGATCTGTGAGTTCGTTTGTTCACGCGTCTCCATACTTTAACTGCTGAATAAAGCTTGTGCTGTGTCCATCTCAGCTTCAGGCTCCACGGAACAGAAAAAGAACACCCCCTAGGAGACATAGAGCCTAAGCCGGCCCCCAACAGGGTCCATATGACACAATTCGGTAACAGGGGCACTAGGGAAGGCACCACCCGGGCCAGGGGCCCCCCAGACGCAAGTTACACTCGCCGGCACGTGTGCGCGAACGGGGCACGGAGAGACAGAATACCAACTGTCCCAGCACCAGTCTGGTCCTCATAAACTTCTGGCAGGCAGCACGCACACGTTGGCCCCCGCCTCACAAACAGCATTTATGGAGATGGAACTGGGAGTGGGGTGGGGTGGGAAGTGGGCTGCTGGCGCGTCGCGATCACATGTTGGCTCGTTCTCGCTGCAGCCGAGAGTTGTAGGCACGGGACACGGTGTTCCAGGCGTCCATGTAGCGGTCCATGCACATGGCGATGCACTTCTAGGGACGGGGAGGGCGCGGGGCTCAGGTCTGGACCGCTGGCTGGGACCCCCAACACTCCCAGCAGCGGACTGCGCACGTGCCCACCGCACCGCCCCGTTAGTCCGCGCAGGCGCAGAGACCTCCCTGTCGGTCGGGGCCCACGACCAGTCTGGCTCCCTGGGTTTTACCTGCTCCGAATTGTCCAAGGAGCCCCCCGGCTTCCCGATGCACTTCCGGAAGCACTTGTCCGTCATCCTCTGTGGGGACACACGAGCGCTCAGTTGCGACTCCTCTCCCAGGGGCCCCGACCACCCTCAGCCCCGCCCCCGGCCCGGCCCCGAACCTGCAGCAGCTCCTGCGCGTTGGCCACGGCGATCTGCACTTTCACCTGCTCCATGATAAGCCCCGGGTCCAGCTTCCCGCTGCCGGAGCTCCCGAAATCCGAGCCAAAGCCGCCTTCCATATCTCCGCAAAGTCAACTGGAGTGCGGCCGCGTGCGCCCTCCCCAACCCGCGCCGGAAGTGGGCCGCCCCGTGGACCCACGGGAAATGGAGTCCGGGCACGAGGGAGCATGGGCGGGCGGGATACCCTTACCGCGCGGGGGGAGTCCCGCGCATGCGCAACAGGAGCAGGCCGCCGCCGATTTCCCCGAGACGGATGGAGGCCCAGGGTTCCGCGCTCAGGCCCCGCCCCCCGCGGGTCTCGCCGCGCGTGCGCACGAGGCGGCGGGCACTTCTACACTAGACCTTGAGCCCGGGGAGGGACATGGGCGTGTCACGTGGCCAAAGGGGCGTTGGTGAAACCCGTGGGTGAGGAATGCCAAAAACTAGGATAGCGGGTCAAACTAGGAACATTAGAGGATGAGAGCTCCCGCTCCAGCTGGCTGGCGTCGGAGTGAACTCAGAGGGAGATTTTTAAAACCAAAATGTTTATTGGAGTGTTGTATAAAAGTTTCCAGTCATAAAAGGTATATTACAAATCATTGGAGAAAGCAAAACACACGTTTGGCATGCATCTTAAAAATCACCCACAGATGTCTGAAATGTGTCCAGACAGCCGGGTTCTTGAAGCCGAGTCCACCAGCATGTTGTACAGATGATCCCTTACGGGTTGGAATTAAGACCTTTCCAGTAGCTTTAATGTCCTTGAGGAATGTCAGTCCCAACTCGGATATGCTGATATAAATAGAACTGCTGGGAAGACCGTGTGAGTAAAAACCCCAAGTCAGAAGCCTTGCTGTTAGGAAAACAGCTGAACGCCCAAGTCTTAGGTGAGCACCCAGGCCCCGGGGGAAAGGCAGCAGTGTCTCCCAGGGATTGCCTTGCCGACCTCATCCTTGTAGGCCACTCCTTCCCTGGGCTGGGCCGAGAATGAGTTTTCTCTAAATTGGTGCTACAGTTACTTGCAGTCACATGACAAGGGCTTAGAAAAAAGAATCACTTCGGCATCATTTAAATGGCTGAAAGTTAAGCATGTTAAAGGGCAAGTGCAAATTGTTTCCTAGGCTATGGCTGCCATTTTAACATTGGACTCTTGTTTCCAAATACTTGAATATCCACAACTGTTATCCAACTCCAGCCATAACTGGCCACCAGCCCAGCATACCCACCAAAGGCACCTCAGTGCCTGCCTGGGCCACCTCTAGGGTCCACTCAAGACCTCATCCAGGCAACTGTGGGGCAGGGATATGACCAAAAGGTGGCTTTGAGGCAAATCACCTGCGAGGAACAATCCCAGCCAGGGAGCCTGGGGGCTCTTGCAGGCCCCAGTGCAACCCTGGGGCTGGTTTTTCTGGGCCGGCAGTGAGGGTAGGGCCCTCTCCCTTCCTTCTGGGCCAGAAGCCCTGCCTGCCAAATTGTGTCAGCAATTCAGACCCAAAAGCCAGGACATAGCTTTGACCCCCAAATTTCCAAAATACCTTGAAGGATGTGGCTGAGCCCAGTGCAGTTTCCACATGATTAGGGGTCACCTCCACCCACCCTCCCAGCACCTCATCACGCCCTCCAGACCCTCACTAGCCCTCACTTCCTGCTATGGGGAGGGGTGGGGAACAGCCCACGGCCTCAGAGGCCTGGAAGCCTCTCACTCTTGGGGAAGGTCACACACTGGGTGGGGATGGTGCGTTGCCAGGGCAGGAAATGCTCACCAGGGGCCTGCACCTTCCCCGAGAGGCGAGGCTCTGGTGAGATGCGTCTCCTTCCACAGGGGTGTCCCTGTCCAGGAGCTCAGTGGCTGTGGACTTAAAGCCAGGGGCTGCGGGGAGATTGTGGACTCAGCAGCAGCGCTGGTTTTATCACATGGGCACTTTCCTGGCCAGGCCTTGTGGTGAGCAATTCCCAAGGAAAGGAGGCAGAGTGAAGTCCGAGGGGCTGGCGCTCAGGCTGCATAGAAATTGCCCGCTTTCAGGGGCCAGCCTGCCTCCATGGCTCAGTATTGCGTCTCTAAGACTCAAGCTGCACTTTCTGAAGGACGTTTGCCGTCCGGTGCTCAGGGCCCACTGAGACGGTCCCCCTACGCCACCCCCCAAGGGGGACTGTCCTGGTGACCCTGGTGTGTGAGCCCCTGAGGTGGGATACCGGCAATCTGTGTACTGACCAATGTAAAAAAATAAATATCCGTTAAAAAAATAACTTCTGTGTATCTATGTGGCAGGGGTGTCAAAGGTAAGCTGATGTGGGGAGGGGGTCTCCGATGGCCAGAAGCTGAGCACAACGTGGAGCCATCGTGGAGGGGTCAGCTGGCACTGGCAGGCCTAAGACATCATTTCAGCAAGGAAGTTACAAAGGAAACCAGCACGTCACGATGTGCCCAAGGACACAGAGACAGCGGGCCCCCTCGCGCAAGGCAGAGCCAGAGTGGGGAGTCCAGTGGCTCCTCTTAAGTCACCCTCCTCCCAACAGGGGGCAGGGAGTGGTTACACGTGGATGTGCGGGAGCCCAAGGCGTTTGCCTCTGAGGTTGTCACACTGGCCCCTCCACACTTAGCTGGGCACAAGTTTTAGAATGGGATCGTCCCTGTGCCCCAGGCTTCCCTTTCTCCTGCCCCACCAGGTGAGGAACTCAACTGCAGAAAGCTCCAGAAACCTGAGGGTCCAGCAGCCAGAGAGAGAACCAGGGGGCCCATCCCAGGCGCCCCGAGTCCCACCGGGAGAGCAGGAACAAACTGCCAAAGCCCAGGCTGGAGGCCAAAGCCTGTGATTCCCAGCTGCTCCCAACCCCTCACCCCGTCCCCGCTGGGCTGGGTCACCAACGTCCGATGGGACACCCCTGCCCCCCACCAGGTCAGAACCTGGATTATGAATTTGGTTTTTTAAAAGCTTAATAAAACAAACGACAATTGAATTCCTGCAGTTTTGCTGTCCACCTCAAGACCTCCTCTTCACCCTGGCCCCCAGCCGCAGTGGAGACCGAGGCAGTGGACAGGCCCCAAAACCAGCAGCCTGTCAGCCACTAGCTTCCAGGGCCTCGAATTCGAAGGTGAGATGATGGGGCACTGAGACAGTCTGGACAGTGGTGATGAAGGGTCCAGGGAAACCCACCGACAGGAAAGATCAGCAGAGACCCACCCCCACGCTCTGGCAGTTTGCTTAAAAATTCTCTAGAAATGTACCAAGGACTAAAGCCAATGATATAAAAATAGTCTTCAGTGGCTCTGGGTAAAGAAAGACGTGTGATGAGGCGCGTTTGGTTCACATCACGCGGCAGCCTCGAGAGGTGGTCCTCGGGTCCCCCTGGAAGGAAGCGTGGACAGCTGCAGTCAGGTGAGCCCAGGAGGGCATGCGCCCACCTGGCCAGGCAGGTAGCTGGTAGTTCCCCCACCCCTGTCAGAGAGGGGCTGGACCAGAGCCACCACAGGAAGCTCGCTCCCAACAAGATGACAGGGCTGGTGGCTTCAGCCTCAGTGGCCCCTGTTCCAGAACCTTCCATGTCTCCCTCACCTATGTTCTGAGCTAAATGACATGTTACAGTTATTTCAGACCCCAGAAGAGTCTTATATTTACATCTAATTCAGTGTGGTCCCCGGGGCCCCCATCAGCTCCCGAAGGCCATGAAGTCACCAGCCTCTCACTATGGAGGAGAGATGGGAACAGGGCTCGACGAGAACCCTTGGGGCTGCACCAGGTCCCTCTGTGATGGAGCTGGCTTTCAACACTCCACTCCTGGGGTGCCCAGGCCAGTACCTGAGGACCACATGATAGCCAAGCCCAGGAGACAAGGACTCCTGGCCCCGCGGCTGTGAGCGCTGTGGCCTGGCCAAGGCCAGCTCTGCCCAGGGCAGCCACAGGACCAGGGCCCGTGGCAGTGGGGGTGGGGTGGGGTGTTCCTGCGCTGCCCGGAGCCTCTACCTGCTGATGGAAAAGATCCTCCTCTCCAAACTCAGCGGCCTCGTCCTCAGCCTCCTCCCCATTCTCGGCCTCCCGTGCCACTGAGGACTGTTTCACGGTTCTTATGGCCACTTCCTGTGGGAGACAAGAGCTACAGAACACGCCGACCCCAGATGCCAGGGACTCAGCTCACAGGTGAGGGTCACGGTGCTTGGATGCCAAGACTGGCCCAGGCTCCACCTCCAGAGGGACCCCAGGACTGAGGTGGAGGAAGGCACCCACCTCCCCGTCAGCGTTGACCAGGACGGTCCGGAAGCTCCCACCAGTGCCCCAGCTGTTCTGGCTCTTCCACACGAGCGTGGATGGGGGGCTATGAGCCACCCCTGCACCGGCCGCCCACACCTGGGGACACAATAGGAGAACCTCTGGGTTAATGTCGGCTCAGGTCCCAGAGGCATGTGCCACCAGCCAGCCCTCTATCACAGGCCCCCCTGATGCTCTGGGCATTTAATCCTTCCAGGCCTCATGGGTCCTGCCCGAGGATGATCATCAGCAGGGTAGGAAGAAGAGACTGAGGTTCACAGTGGCCAAGGGCTCTCATCTCAACAAATAGGCCAAGCTGGGATGGGAAGCCCTGGACCCTGTGCCCGTTACATCTCTCGCCAACAGCTGCCAGCCTGGACTCAGGCGCACTGCCACTGTGGGCCCTGGCACATCACCTAGGCCTCCCCAGGGCTGCAGGGAAAGCCTAAGAAAGAAATGCTGGTCCAGGTGATCCGTGATAGCAGGTGGCTGATATCAGAACTGTGTCCCCCCACCCCTTCCCAGCCGCTCCTCACACCCTGTCCCACCCACCCACTGGCACCCCCCAGCCCACCTGCCTGCCCCTCCGCAGCCACCTACCGTGACGGTCTGGCCAGCCCGCAGCACGTACTTGGGCGTGAACTTGTAGGCGATCTCTTCCCCTTCTAGGACCTGCCTCTTGATCCTCCAGTTGCCCAGAGACTGATCCTGGCAGGGAAGATGGACAATGGCACACAGTTCGGAGAAGACCCCAGGGCCTCCCAGCGGGTGGGGGTGAGTGGCCTCACCTTGTCCGAGCTATTCTTCAGCTGCACAAACTTGCCCTCCAGGTCAATCTCTTCTATGCTGATGCTGCCCGAGGCCGAGGCCTGCTGGGCCATGTGGAAGCTGCTGCTGCTGCTGGTACTGCTGCCTGAGCCGATGCCGCTCGAGCCCGTACCCAGCGGCTCCTCCACCTCCAGCCGCTTCCGCTTGCTGCGGCCTGAGCGCCCAGCCATGGACACACTGCTGCCGCTGCTGCTCGAAGTGGCTCGCGAAATCGTGATCCGCGATGAGGGGCTAGGGGACAGCTTCAGCCTGCAGTGGGGAGGCGGTGGGAGGCAAGGAGTGACTGGGGGCTGGAGAGTGGATGGTTCAGCACAGGACAGTGCCAGGTGGACAGACAGCTACACTCAGCCACCCACCTACCCCCTCCTTGCCCCCACCTCTCCTCCTCGCCCTCCAGGAGTTTGCGGTAGGCGTTGATCTCCATATCCAGGGCCAGCTTGACGTCCAGCAGCTCCTGGTACTCAGCCAGCTGCTGCTGCATCACATCCCGCATCTCTGTCATCTCCCGCTCCTTGGCATCCAGCATCTTCCGGAATTTGTCCCGCTCCCCTGCCATCGTCTCCTCCAGCTCACGGATCCGGTCCTCAGCCGCGCTCGCCTGGGGTGGGGGTCCACACATGTCATAAGCAGTGGCCACCCAAGTCCAGGCTTCCTCCCTGCTTTCCGGGGCCACAGGCAGGTGGCCACAGGGCTGAAGGTGGGAGGGAAGGCCCCCCAGCATGGACTGTGGACAGAGCCCAGGCCCTGGGAGAACCGAGGGTCCAGCAGCTGGGCAGCCCACAGCCCCACTCAGGGCTCAGGGGCAACAGGGGCAGGGGAGGAGGACAGGGCATCACTGGGTGCCTGGCATTCACGGCTGTGCCACCACCAAAGTCCCAGGGCTGAGGGGCTCAAGAGGTACCTGCTTCTGGAGGCTGGAGAGCTGGTAGCTGAGGGACTCAAGCCGCATGCGGGCTTCCTTCAGCTCCTCCCGGGCGGCGCTGGCGGCCTTGTCATTCTGGTCGGAGCTCAGCTTGGCGTTGTCCAGCTGTGGGGACAAGGTGATGTGAGGGCCCGGGTGGGACAGGGGAGCCAGCGTGTCCCGCCCTTCCACGGCCGTGCACCTTGGCCTGGTAGGTCTGCTCCAATTCCAGCTTGTAGAGCCGCACTTGCTCATCGTGCTGGGCCCGCAGCTCCTCCAGCGCCTGTGCCATCTTGAAGTCGTACTCTTGCTGCCGGCTGCTGTCCACCTCCACCAGGCGCCGCTCGTGCCGCCGCCGCGTCTCCCGCACCTCCTGGGAACACAGTACATGCTGACCGCCCTGCCCTGCTCACAGGATCCCTGACAACCATGGGGCTGGGTCCCTTGTTCACTCCCTACAGCACATGTCACAGCCACCGCACCTAGAAGCGCCCCACCTAGGAGTCCCAGCTGACGGCTGAGCAACACACGTGTCCTCCATGCACGGGAGCATCACTCAGCCTAAAGAGAGAAGCAGAGACACTCGCTACCATGTAGAGAGACCCTGAGACCATGATGCTCAGAGAAGCAGACACAGAAGGACACACGGTGTGGGAGTCCATGGATGGAAAAGGTCCAGAACAGACACATCCAGATATAGGGAGTGGGTTCCGGTTGTCAGGGGCTGGCAGGGAGGGATGGGGGTGACTGCTGAAGAAGATAAGCTTTCTTTTGGGGGTGATGGAATGTTCTGGAATTAGAGATGATGGTTGCACAACTCTGAATTGTATTAAATATCATTAAATTAATTGTATGCTTTAAAAATAGTTGTTGGAGTTCCTGTCGTGGCTCAGTGGAAATGAATCTAACTAGTATCCATGAGGATGCAAGTTCGATTCCTGGCCTCACTCAGTGGGTTAAGGATCTGGTGTTGTCATGAGCTGTGGTGTAGGTCACACAGACACGGCTTGGATCCTGCGTTACTGTCGTTGTGGTGTAGGCCAGCGGCTAAAGCTCTGGTTTGACCCCTAGCCTGGGAACCTCCATATGACGCGGGTGCAGCCCTAAAAAAACAAACAACAACAACAAGAAGTTAGGTGAAAAAAACCAGAATGCTCATGGCAATGGGTATAGAGTTTCCTTCTGGGGAGATGGAATTTTCTGGAATGAAGAGGTGATGGCAGCACAACTCTGAATGGACTACAACCCACTCTAAACTATAAGCTTTGAAAACTTGCTCCTACGGAACTATTTCAATAAAGCTGTTACCAAAAGAAGAATCCCTAATGGAGCCCATCCCAGGTGCCTGGGGTCTAAGACAGATACTGGCCCTCAGGACAGCAGTGGGCTGAGACAGTGACCAGTCGACAGACACCTCCGCCACACGCACCAGAAACTGACCAGATGACAGTGGGGTGAAGGGCAGGCGGGGCAGCTCCAGGGAAGGGAAGCTCTTTACTACAAAACTCAAGCTACAGAACCCAGGCCCTCATCACGAGCACGGATTATGAGAACAGCGGGAACATTTCTAAAGGAAGCCAAGCATGTTTACAAAGACCCAAGAACATGGCAGAACACCCTCTACAGCCCGCCTCAGAGACCCCTTGTGGGGTACCCTCCTGCCCCCTACAGCCTCCTCACGGGCTCCTCGACAGATGTGGGCTCCACCTTGGAGCTCCTGGCAGCTCTAGCTAGAGCCGGGCCCGGCTGGAGCCAGAAGCCACTGCGCAGCTGCATGGACATCCTTCCCACCAGCGCTCGTCCCCAGAAGTGAGCACCAGAGCGCCCGGCCCCAGGTTCCATCCTGGCTATGACAACACAATGGGCTGTGATGAGGTGGGAGGGCCCAGGGGACAGGCTCAGGAATGCTGGGTGCCCACACGAGCACCCTGCTGGCCCCAGCGGGTGCAGAAACCCCACACTACCTGCCGGGGACCCCTAGTGGCTTCAGGCCAGGTCTGGCCACGCCAAGGAGCCGAGGCCCAGAGGTCCAGAGATGAAGAGGTCAGGATTGGGTCTGCCGTGGGTTGAATGGTGCCCCCCCAACCCCCCACCCCCAAAAGGTGTATCCATGTCCTGATCCCCAGGACCTGTGAGTGTGACTTTCTTTGAAAAGAGGACTTTGGACATGGTTAAGGGCCTCAAGAGTATCCCAGACTATCCGGGGGGCCCTTAGTCCAAGGAGACAGAGGGAACACAGCCATGTGACGATGGAGGGAGGATCAGGGTGTCATGGCCACATGCCCAAGGACACCCGGACCCCCAAGGCAGGATGGAGGGGCACCCAGGCCACCGAGAGGGACCCACCTCCTCAAAGACATCCTTGCGGAAGGCCAGCTCCTCCTGCAGGCTCTGGCAGCGGTTCTCCAGGTCCACGCGCATCAGCGTCTCCTTCTCAAGCTGCTTTTTGGCCACCGCATGACCGTCCTCTGCCTGGAGACACAGGACAAGAAGCTGGTGACTCTGTCTGCTGCAGTAGGTGCTCCTCGGGGCCCCAGGATCACCTTAGACACCCACGGGGCATGTGCGGGGCCAGCCCCCAGCACCGCAGACGCTACCTTGGCCAGCTGGGCCCGCAGCTCCGCCACGTCATTCTCCAGGGCACGCTTGTCACTGAGGGCAGCGGCCAGCTCCATCTCACTCCGGTGGAACACGGACTCCAGGTCCCTGATGCGGTCCTGGGCCCCCATGAGCTCACCCTCCCTCTTCTTGGCGCTGAAAGTCAGGAGTAGAAGTTAGTGGGTAGCCCAAGGCCAAGTTCACACCTGTCTCTGGGCCCGGGGCCCTGATCAACCCTTGCTCTCAGTAACGGAGCCTCATCTTCTTCAAATCTGCTCTGCACCACACGCCCCAGCAGCGACTCAAAAGAAGCCTCGAGGACATCGATGTCCTTCTTTGAGACTTTTGGACACAGGAGGGATCAATGAGGGAAGGACTCTAATTTTTTAAAAAATTCATCTATAATTTATGAAAGTTATAAATTAAAACCCTGACCTTGGAAAAGTTGATCTCATTTGTAAACTTAAACTATTTCAGGTGACCTCGCCCTGCTTCTAATAGACAATTAATGGCTTGCAACTATAAATATGTAAGATACAAAGGATATTTTAACACATAACTCTTAATAGAGTGAGCATTTCTGATTCTTGTCCTATGTCTTCTTGGGGCTGAAAGCTTCCCCAGTTCCCCAGCAAAGAACTGAAACTGAGGGAGTTCCCGTCGTGGCTCAGCGGAAATGAATCTGACTAGCATCCATGAGAACACAAGTTCAATCCCTGGCCTTGTTCAGTGGGTTAAGGATCCGGAATTGCCGTGAACTGTGGTGTAGGTCGCAGATGCAACTCGGATCCCATGTGGCTGTGGCTATGGTGTAAGGTCAGCGGCTACAGCTCTGATTTGACCCCTAGCCTGGGAACTTCCATATGCTGCAGGTGCGGCCCGAAAAAACAAACAAACAAACAGAACTGGAACTGGGCCATGCCCAGCAACAGTGGGGACACGCAGGGTCTCTCCCCATGGATACCAAGAGGTGGAGCAGCATCCCTGGCACCCCCTCCACCTGCCTGGTCCTGACAACCACAGACATCCCTGGTATCCCGAGGGCAGGTCCGTCCAAGGTGAGAGCCACCAGGGACACCACACCTTTATGGAGGCATAAAGCCCAGTGACTTCAGCTGCCAGGCTATGTTCTCAACACCAGCCCTTGAGACAGGAGCTCTATGCAGGCGTCACACCATGAGGGTCTGGGGTCCCCCCAGCCCATGCTCTTGAGCTTAAACCACACAGCCCTGGTTCTTTACCTACAAGGGGCTACAGACCCCATTTCCCCAGAGAGTTTGGGGAAACTAGAATCTGTGCACCTGCAGGCCAGCTTCATGGAAACACTGTCTATAGGGCGGAACTTTTCCGTGGGTGGAGACAACAGAGATCTGCTGCCCCTCAGATGTGAGTGTGTGTTTCAAGGGCAGATGAAGTGGTGGGGGGCCCCACAGAAGCTATACTTCCACGGCCCGTGAAGGAGGGGGGCCTGGGCCTGAGGCCTGGGGTGAGGTGTGCAGGCCTAGACAGCAACGAGGCCAGGGTGATGGAAGCACGGCGTCAGGAAACGTAAAAAGCTCAACAACCTCACCCCCTTCTAGGGTTCTGCAGAACATGGAAGGGGCCAGAACGGAGGGGCACTGGCGGCCTCATTGGCTTAAGTGCCTGCTTCTTAGGAGCATGAGGCACAGTAGGGCAGATCCCGCCCCCGCCTAACACTAATTCCTGGAGGATTAGGCGGGAGAACCTGGCCTGCTTCTTAGGTCCTCCAGATGGCCACCTGCATTTCTGTCATCACAGGGTTTCCAAAATACTCTAGGAAAAGAAAAGCACCAGCCAGGGGGGTTCACCTTGTCGGGGGTTACATGTACCCACGTCTCTGCAGCAAGGGCTCAGCTCTCAGTGTGAGGGCCAGCGGGCAGCCCAGGAAGCCTTCCTCCCTGCCAGGGGGGCCAGGGAAGGGACCATTCTGACTGTGGACGGTCACAGGAGCCTTTGACACAGCCCAGGGACTGGGATGGCACTGCGCCACAGGCACCATTGGTGGATGGTGGAGCTCGCCAGCAGAAAACACGCTGCATTGTCTAATGGCGTCCACTTTGAGTTTAAATTTAAAAAGGCAGGAAAGAAATGTGCCAGATTGGCAGAGGTGATTCTGGACTGGTCGAGGATCTCTTTAAATTAGATGCATTATCTGCCTTCTCAACTTGGGAAGAACAAAGATAAGCAGAAAGAAATGTGAATTTTTGGCCCAGAGCAACACCCAGGGTTAAAGGTGTCCAGAAGGTTCCAGAATCCATGCTGCTACAGAGAGCAGCTGGAGGCAGGCAGTGCTGACTCTAGGGTTTTCTTAATCTATTCCAAGAAGCAGAGATCACTTTTTAGTTCAAAAACATAATAAGGAGTTCCCGTTGTGGCTCAGCAGTTAACCAACCCAACTAGTATCCATGAGGACACAGGTTTGATCCCTGGCCTTGCTCAGTGGGTTAAGGATCTGGCGCTGCCATGAGCTGTGATGTAGGTTGCAGACACAGCTCTGATCCTGCATTGCTGTGGCTGTGGTGTAAGCCGGCAACCATAGTTCTGATTTGCCCTAGCCTGGGAACCTCCATATGCTGTGGGTACGGCCCTAAAAAGACAAAAAACAAAACAAAACAAAACAAAAAACCAAAAAAAACACCCCACATAATAAATGGGGAGTTCCCTGGTAGTTCAGCAGGTTAAGGATCCAGCATTGTCACTGAAGTGATTGGGATCACTGCTGTGGTGTGGGTATGATCCCTGGCTCAGGAATTTCCACATGTCATAGGCGCGGCCAAAAAAAAGTCTATTAATTATTAAAAAAAAAAAAAAAAGAGTTCCCGCTATAGCACAGTGGGTTAGGAACCTGTAGCTAGGAATCTACAGTTGTATGTAGGCCCTCAGCTTCCCGGGGTGGGAGACACAAGAGGTGACACAGGGGCTGAGGCTGGGCTCTGTGGCTGGGGCGCCCCTTCTCTGGGGAAGTAGAGTCAGGCCCAGAACTACCAGCTACAGTGGATTCAGTCCCAGCAGAGCTGCTGGTTTTTTGGGGTTTTGTTTTTTTTTTTTTAGGGCCACACCTGCAGCAAATGGAAGTTCCCAGGCTAGGGGTTGAATTGGCGCTGCAGTTCAACCTAGGTGGGATCCAACCTATGCTGCAATTTGTGGCAATGCCGGATCCTTAACCCACTGAGTAAGACCAGGGATAGAACCCGTGTCCTCATGAACACTGTCGGATTCTAAACCCACTGAGCCACAATGGGAACTCCTGAGCTGCTGGGTTTCACATTTTCCCATGGTCAAATTATGTTGGGGGTATAAAGGTTCTGGACAGGGCAGCCAGAGGGCCAAGCCACAGGGGCCATCCCCGCAACCAGCAGCCCTCTCCCAGAAGGGCTGTCCAAGTTGGGAGGCCGGCACAGACAAGAGCACCACCACATAGAGGTCGACCACCCCTGCCCTGGCCCCCTGGTGCACCCTGGAATCAGGCAACATCACACCAGCAGCACCCCCACCTCTTGTTGGCCTCTTCCAGGTCGGCTCCTAGCTTCCCGATTTCTATCTGCAGCCGGGCCCGGTCCCGGGCCGTCTCGTCCAGCACCCTGCGGGCATCAGCCAGCTCCGACTCGTACAGCGTCTTGATGCCGCTCACCTGGGGGCACAGCGAAGCCAAGATGAAGGCCCCCCCACCCCCGACACAGCACCCACTCACCCAACACTGCCCCGCTGGCTTGGCCCCGCCAACCCCGGGGCTATTCCATCCTGCCTGCCGCCCATATCACTGGCCCCCACCAGGTTACATGCCAGCTGGGCACACAACTCAGATTCCCTATTGACCTCCTTGTCCCCCCACCCCACATCAAGGGACACAGGGCTGTGTTTACAAATGTTTGCAACTAATAGGACTGCGAGGCACCACCTCACCCCACGAGGATGGCTACGTCCATTGAGAATGTCAGTGAGGACGGGGAGAAAACAGAAGCTCCACACACAGCTGGGGGATTAAAAAGGTGCAGCCGCCACAGAAGTCTGGCGGTTCCTGTGACGGCTAAACACGGCAACCACTGACCCAGCAATTCCTCTCCCAGGCATCCGCCCAGGAGAAAGAACACACACAGCTACACAAAACCTGAACCCACCCGTTCACAGCTGCCTCACTCCTAACAGCCCCAAGGTGGAAACAACCTAAGTGTCCATCAACAGATGGACAGGTCGGTCCCTTCACACTCAGGAGCATCACTCAGCTGTGAAAGGGAGAGAAGCAACCAACACTCACTACCACGTGGATGGATGTTGAGACCATGGGGAGAAGCAGACAAAGAAGGACACACAGTGTGACTCCACGGATGGGAAACGTCCAGAACAGGCACATCCGGAGACAGAGTGGGCTAGTGATTGCCAGGGGCTGCAGAGAGGGAGGGGAGGTGACCACTAAAGTCTAGATATATATATATTCTTTTGTCATTTTAGGGCTGCACCCATAGCATATGGGAGTTCCCAGGCTAGGGGTCGAATCAGAGCTGTAGCGGCTGGCCTACGCCACAGCCACAGCAACACCAGATTCAAGCTGCGTCTGTGACCTACACCATAGCTCACGGCAATGCCAGATCCTCAACCACTGAGTGAGGCCAGGGATCAAACCCACGTCCTCACGGATACTAGTCAGGTTCATTAACCACTGAGCCACAATGGGAACTCCGGTTTCTTTTTTTTTTTAAACTGTGATTTTTTTTTTTTTTTTTTTGGGAGGTAGGTGATTATGTAAGTTACAAGTTCACAACATTCACACACTTTTTTGTGATTCACAATTTTTAAAGGTTGTAATCCATTTGTAGTTAGTATAAGATATGGACTACACTCCCTGTTATACAATGTATCTTTGCAGCTTTTTTGCTTTACACATAGTAGACTGTCCCTCCTAATCTCCTACCCCTATCTTGCCCCTCTCCAGGAAGGGGCTTCTTTTGGGGGTGATGAGAATGTTCTAGAATTAGATAGTGGTGATGGTTGCACAGCTCTAAATATATGAAAAACTACTGAACTTAAAAGTAGGGTTTGAGTGGGTGAAGTGCATGAATTATACCTCAGTAAAGTTGCTAAAACCCCGGAGTTCCCGTCGTGGCGCGGTGGTTAACAAATCCGACTAGGAACCATGAGGTTGCCGGTTCGATCCGTGGCCTTGCTCAGTGGGTTAACGATCCGGCATTGCCGTGAGCTGTGGTGTAGGTTGCAGACGCGGCTCGGATCCCGTGTTGCTGTGGCTCTGGCGTAGGCCGGTGGCTACAGCTCCGATTCGACCCCTAGCCTGGGAACCTCCTTAGCCTCAGGAGCAGCCCAAAGAAATAGCAAAAAGACAAAAAAAAAAAAAAAAAAAAAAGTTGCTAAAACCCTTTCTGGGGCTGGCAGAGGATGACAAGGCAGCTAGGTTTGAAAGAGGCACCATTTCCCACACAGCTACAAGTAGCAGCAGGTGTCTGTGCTGGAGGTTAGCTGAGCTCCTGCGAAGGTCATTCCCCTCCTTTCCATGGAAAAGGGCCCTGAGTTGAGGGAGGCTCAGGACAGCTGCCAAGGACTTGCTCCCTAGCAGGGTGGCCACCATCCTTGTTGGCCTGGGACCGAGCAGATGTGGGACTTTTCAAAGTTAAAACAGAATGTCATGGAGCTCCTGTCGTGGCACAGTGGTTAACGAATCCGACTAGGAACCATGAGGTTGCGGGTTCGGTCCCTGCCCTTGCTCAGTGGGTTAACGATCCGGCATTGCCATGAGCTGTGGTGTAGGTTGCAGACATGGCTCGGATCCCGCGTTGCTGTGGCTCTGGCGTAGGCCAGTGGCTACAGCTCCGATTCGACTCCTAGCCTGGGAACCTCCATATGCCGCGGGAGCAGCCCAAGAAATAGCTAAAAAGACAAAAAAAAAAAAAAAAAACAAAAACAGAATGTCAGGACAGATCAGGACAAATCAAGAAGAGGTGGGATTTAACAGCCAGTCTGAGACGCCCACCCCCTATGGCCTGGGTCTAGCTATCCTGCCTCAATCCAGCGCCCCTGGTGATTTCATCCCTCAGCAGGGACCCATTTCACAGATGGGAAAAGCAAGGCATAGGCAGCACAATGCCCTTGCCTGAGCTGTCAAGGTTCAGGGTGCAGCAGTCTCCTGGGGCAATTCTGAGCTGCCACAAAGACAAGGCAAGCTTCTCCCTCCTGTGCCCTATCCACCCACCTCCATTTCAGCCTTCTGGAATGAACCCCACAGTCACCAAGGGTGGCCGATCCCACTATCCAAAGATAGCTGGACGCCTGGGTTCACACAAGTGTCTTTGCCCTTTCTCCCACCATCTCACCTTCCAGAACTCTCTGAAGCCCAAGGGAAGGCCTGGCACCTAGGTAGGGGCCTCAAGCAAGATCTTCAGCTCCACAGACCAGGCTCCTATGGGGGCCCTTTCTCTCTGGCCTCTGCTCAGGGCAAGAGGGGCTCAGATGGACCGATACAGTAGGAAATCAAGGGGAGATGGGAACAGAGGCTGTGCAGCTCAGGACCAAGGAAACCCAGCACGTGACACTTGTCCACTGTGGACTTCAGCTTTAATTTTTTTTTTTTTTCGTACCCTGGCATGTGAAAGTTCCTAGATCAGGAAATGAACCCGCGCCATAGCAATTGCTCAAGCTGCTACAGCGACAACAGCAGATCCCTAACTTGCTTCACCACAAGGGAACTCCCTGACTTTTAAAATATTCCATTAATGGAGTTCCCTTCATGGCTCAGCAGTTAACAAACCTGACTAGGAACATGAAGATGTGAGTTCAATCCCTGGCCTCACTCAGTGGGTTAAGGATCCGGTGTCACCGTGAGCTGCAGTGTAGGTTGCACACACAGCTTGGATCTTGCGTGGCTGTGGCTGTGGCCGTGGCCGTGGCCGTGGCCAGAGGCTACAGCTCTGATTCAAACCCTAGCCTGGGAACCTCCATTTGCCGCAGGTATGGCCCTAAAATAACCGCCCCCCAAAAAAATCCATTGAGATACCACTGTGCCCCTGGCCCGGCCTGCCCATGAGAAAACAGCAGGTGAACCCAAGGGGGGAGCACCCACAACATTCCAGACACCCCTCACACTGTCCAAGACATTACGGACCAGGAGAGGTGAAGGAACTATCACAGCCCAGCAGGGTCCAGTCAGGAGGCCCAAGGGGTCCTGGGGCCAAGAGGACATCAGGCAACCAAGGAGACCTGAGCAGGGCTGAGTGACGTGGGAGCTGTGCCACACTGACTTGAGACACTGATGGGGACTGTGTTGCCCTCACCTGTCTGTGCACCTGAAACGCCTGAGAACTAAGCTCAAGTAATTCAAACACATCACATGTTCATCTCTGCAGCTGAGAACTTGGGGACCCCACCAGACCCTTGTCCTGGACCTGCTCCGGCCATCTTGGCTAACTCTGGGGGTCTTGGTAAAGTGCAGGCAGACTGCAGGATCCAGCTGGTTCCCTTCCAGATTCCCTCCCACCCCCGCTGCAATGAAGTGAGTCAAGGTCATTGGTTAGTTTCCCAGTGCATATGTTATGTTAAGTGTGCAAAAACATTATGTCTAAAAAAACAATATACATCCTTATTTTAAAATACTTTATTGCTAAAAAATGCTAACCCTCTCCTGAGCCTTCAGTGAGTTGTAATCTTTTTGCAATAGTAATAGCAAAGGTTACTGATGACAGATCATCATGATGAATACAATAAAATGAAAAGTTGGAGGAGTTCCCAATGAGGCTCAGCAAGGTAAGAATCTGACTGCCATCCATGAGGACACAGATTTAATCCCTGGCCTCACTCAGTGGGTTAAGGATCCAGTGTTGCCATGAGCTGTGGTATAGGCTACAGATGCGGCTTGGATCTGGCGTTGCTGTGGCTATGGCGTAGGCCAGCCGCTACAGCTCCAATTCAGCCCCTAGCCTGGGAACTTCCACATGCCGAGGGTGCAGCCCTAAAAAGACAAAAAAGGGGCAAAGTTTGAAATATCTAGAAAATTACCAAAATATGACACAGAGACCTGAAGAGAGCAAATACTGTTGGAAAAACGGTGCAACAGACTCGTCCAATACAAGATTATTACAAACCTTCAATTTGTGAAAAACACAATCCCAGAGTTCCAGGCGTGGCTCACAATTAAAAAAAAAAAGAAACCAGAGTTCCCACCGTGGCTCAGTGATTAATGAACCTGACTAGTATCCATTTTTAAATGGCTAAGTGAAAACAAAAAAGGTATTTTGTGACACAGGCGATCATATGAAACACACATTTTGGTGTGTATAAATAAAGCTTTATTAGCAAGCAATGTGGCCCACTCCTCTGTGTACTGTCTGTGGCACTGTCCCCAGAGCTGCCTGCTCCTACCTGAGACCATCTGCACGCAGAGCTGAAAGCAACTCTCGCCCTTTCCAGAAAATATCTGCCGAACCCCATCTCCAGCACTGGGACGAACAGATGGCTGGTGTCACAAAGGCTCTTTCAGACCAGTAAACAGGTGTTCTCTGGACAGCCCTGGGCACAGCTTGGGCCTTTTGTTTTGTCTTTTACGGGGCTGCACAAGTGCTGAGCTTAAGGAATCCCAACAAATGTGCTAATGTGTTGCCGTGGTGGGAGTGGGGTTCATGTAACCCGAGATGGCCTTTTCCCGGGGTCCCAGACTTGCCCCCCTGAGGACCTGTCTGTGTCCCTGGGGAAGAAAACCATCTAGGTTTAGAACCACAGGCAAACACTGGTTGTCCCCAAACCAGTGCTCAGCTCCTGCTTCCTGGGTCCACCAAGGGAACCCTCACCCCACAGCAATGGGACACCTGGGCAGTAAGGGAAAGAAAGCAAAGCCTGGAGGAACTTAAAACCTGGCTGAGGAGGCTCCCCCGGGAAGCCTGCTCCCTCCCTGGTCCCCTCCTGCCCCCAGCACACAGGATCCCTCTCACAGAAATCTGGCCAGCCCCCAGCCTGCCAGAAACCCTCCGGTGACATGTGCACTTGGCTGTTCACCCCGGTACCGCTCAGCCGGACAATGTATAGCTGACTTCCGAGGGGAAAGGCCAGGCCAGGCTGGGCTTGCACACGGGAACTTTCCTCTACTTTACGCACTTGGACACTTCGGCTCGATTACACACACACAATATGCTCACAACGTTTTAAATGACATCATCAAAGGGTTCCTTAAATGGCTTCCCAGCCTTGACAATGGCATTTGGGGCCAGACTGTCCTCTGTAGGGGGCCATCTTGGACATTGTGGGGTGTGGAACAACATCCCTAGCTGCCACCCGCTCAACCCAGTGGAGCCCCCAGTATGACAACCACAGATGTCCCCAGAGTTTACTCAGTGTCCTCTAGAGGCACAGTCTTTACAGGTGAGAAGCGGCCACACAGTTAAAGTGCTGGGTCCTACCATACCACGCCTTCTGTGCAACTGACCTACTCACCACCAGCCAGAGCCCAGGCTGCTCCAGGAACCCTGCCGTGCCCACCTATCAAACACCGGACCTTTGGTAGCCCACAGCCATTTCCGGGTCACTTGCTCCACACAAGAGGTTATTGGCTCCCTCCACTGACCCACTACGAGGGGCATTTGTCACCTCAACCCCAAGCTCTAAGAGAGCAAGGTCGTGGGAACCCCCTATTCCAACTGGGGACACACCTGTCACCTGGGTGCCCTAGATCCTGAGCACTGCCCTCAGGCTCACAGTGGGGCAGGGCCTCCCCCGCTCCCACCCGCTGGTCCTGTCCTGCAACCACCTCAGCAGCTGGAGAGTAAGTCCTGATGCTGCCCAGACATACGGGGCCAGATCAGGATCTCCAGGCCCAACCCCTGCAAGCGCTCTAGGGCACAACCCCATTCGGTGGGACCGGCACCCCCAAAAGTCAGTGTGGTGGTTCATCCCGCTTGCAGGCAGGACAAGAGGCAAGGGGAATGACCACAGGCTCTGGGTCAGGCAATTCCAGCCCCATTGTACAGATGACAAAACCAAAGTTCTGGGAGACTGAGTGACCTGCCCAAAGTCACAGATTAAAAGCAGGGTTTGGATCCCAAGTTTTAATCAACCCCAGACCACCTAGTACACACTAACAACCACGAGATCTTCTCACTCCAGAACACCCAAGCCATACCTTATATCCAATCCCTGTCTGGAGACCATTAACCAGGAACAAAAGAGCCCATGGAGTCCTGTGGATACCTGTCTCTATTTTTTTTGCTTTTATTCCAAACAAATGTGAACTCATTGTGGCCCCACAAACAAGCCCAAAAGGTGGTTATTTATTATTTCCACTTTACAAAGGGGACACTGAGACACAGAGAGGTTTAGTGATTTGCCCAAGGTCACACAGAGGCTAAGTGGTTCCCAGAAATATGCCTCCCCCCAGCACCCCACCCCTCTTCTCCTCCCAGAAGTCGGTCACTTGGCCCATTCTCTGGATGGGGAGGAGCTAAATGCTACCTTCAGGACCTAACTGACCCTCCCACGGGGGAACCACGTGGTGGTGGGCACTCCTGCCCTGATTTAGAGAACCTGCCCTTTGGTTGGCCTAACCGGTGGGAGAAAGGGAGGGCATTAGGTTGGCAGCCAGTCAGGACAGACCACATCCAAGACCCCCAGACACCCACCCTCTTGAGCGCAGGGCTTATCCAGGCCCTACTCCCTCAGTCTGCACCAAAACTTCCCCTGGTTCCCCAAGACCTCATGCCTCCCCTACTCCTCATATTGCAGGGAAAGGGAGAGGCAGGGGCCACAGACTATTAGGCTTCCATCAGCCAAGGGGGTCTTGAGGCCCAAGGGACCTGGAGACATCAGATGCTTCCCCACCCACCCCAGGCCCTGTTAAGACTGAGCCTACTGGAGTTCCCGTCGTGGAGCAGTGGTTAATGAATCCGGCTGGGAACCATGAGGTTGCGGGTTCAGTCCCTGTCCTTGCTCAGTGGGTTAATGATCCGGCATTGCCGTGAGCTGTGGTGTAGGTTGCAGACATGGCTTGGATCCCGTGTTGCTGTGGCTCTGGCGTAGGCCAGTGGCTACAGCTCCGATTTGACCCCTAGCCTGGGAATCTCCATATGCCGCGGGAGCAGCCCAAAGAAATAGCTAAAAAGACAAAAAAAAAAAAAAGACTGAGCCTACTACTCAGCCCCATTCCAATCCCCAAACTCCCCAGGATTCATCACTGGACCATTGCAAAGTTCCACAGAGAACCGAGAGCACCTGAGTCACCCCAGGAAACCCCCTGAGAGCCTCCACTCCTCCTTAGAACCCCCTCAGAGAGCTGTGGCCTCCCAGTCTCCTTAGAGACCCCAAGAAACTCCAAGTTTTCTCCTAGGACACTTGAACACCCAAACACATCCCAAGATTCCCCAAAACTCCCTTAGGGGCAAAGCTTATGCTGGCTCACATCCCACCATTTAGGGGCCCCCTAGATCTCCTCGGACTCTTCGGTGGGTGGGGCCTGCCCCACTTCCACCACTCCCACAGCCCCCCTCCCCACTCCTCCAGGGATCCCTCAGGAAATAGACCAGCCCAGTCTGCATCCCTCATTCAGGAACCTCCACTGAGATCCCATCAAGTATGCCTCAGAGGATAGGTCTCCTCCCGTGTGTACCCCTTGTCAGGGCACCCACAATCCCCTGGGTCCCCTTCAAGGAACTGGTCAGCCTCAGAATGCACTCCTCACTCGTGAAATACGTGAAACACCTGCTCCAGTGTGCACCCCTCACTCAAAGCTCCCCAGATCCTCAGGGACCCATCAGAGAACGGGATTCGCCCTAGTCTGCACCCTTCTCAGGGGATCCCCAGATCGTCCGGGATCCCTCGGTGGATGGGGCCGGTGCTAGTTTCCAGCTCTTGCGGGGGTGCTGTACCCCAGAAACCCCTGGGGTCCCTTGTAGGCGCCCATCCTGACCTCCAACCCTCACTCAGGATCCCTTTAATCTCTCGCGGGGTCCCTCAAGCAGGGGCACGCCCCAGCATGCAACCTTCACTCAAGGGATCCCCGAGATCTTCCCGGACCCCTCGGTGGGCGGAGCCAGCGCCAGTCTCCACCTCTCGCATGGGAGATGTCCCCCAAACCCTCTGGAGACCCTCAGAGGCCGGGGCCCAACGAAACGTGCGACCCTAGCCCGGGGCCCCCGCAACCCCTGGGGACACCTCGGTTGGGCAGAACCCGCCCCAGTGCCCCCTCTCGCACGAGGGTCCCCGAACCCCGTGGGACCCTCGGAGGCCCGCCCGCCGTAGCGAAGATCCAGGCGCCCGCGCCCACCTCGCGCGTGGTCACCTCCTCCTTCTCGGAGATCTTGAGGAGGAGCCGGTCGTTCTCCAGCTCCAGCGCGCGGACGCGGTCGATGTAGTGCGCCAAGCGGTCATTGAGCTCGCGCAGCTCCTCCTTCTCCTGCAGCCGCGACAGGCGCGTGGGCGACAGCGGCGTAGCGGGCCCGCCCGCGCGGCCAGGCGGCGGCGTGGCCATGGCAGCGGCAGCGGCGGCGGCGGCGGCGGCTCGGGGTCCGCGCGGCTCAGAACGGCGGCCGCGACTCGGCGGGCTCATTCAATCCGCGCCGCCGACCAAGATGGCGCCCGCCGCCCGCCGCCGCCACCGCCACGGGGCAGCCTGGGACTTGTAGTCCCACCGGAGCCGCGCGCCGCACGCCGGGAGCTGTAGTCTCCCGCTCCGTTTCCCTCGCTGTCATCAACTCAGCAGGCGCGGGACGACTGCCCAACTGCCCGCTCCAAATTCCAGCTCTGCCACTGTGTGATGCCTGGTTTCTTTTCGGGCCTCAGTTTCCCCACTCATGTAACCTACCTACCTCTTTAGAGCCTCATTAAAATTAAATTTGGTGAAGAAACCTCAGAAATATGTTCCGTGATCTCACCCATATGTGAAATCTAAAAATCCTGAAACAACACCAAAAATCCCCCAGCCGCTTATAAATAGTGTCAGGTTGTCCTCCGAAGAGGTTTACCAATTTCCAGTTTTGAAGCAATGTGTGAGATTGTCTGTTTTCCTACATCTGTCAATCCTGAATCACTAACTTTTATTTGAATGTCTTATTATGTCTATAAGTAAAGTTTTGCAGTTCTCTCTTGTGTGTATGTGTTTCTTTCTTTTTTAAAAAATTGAACTTTGGTTGATTTACAATGTCGTGCTAATTTCAGGTGTACAACCCAAGCTCATGTACACGGAAAACAGATTGGTGGCTGGAGTGGAGGGTTTGAAGCAGTGAAGGGCATCAAAGGGTGCACATTTCCAGTTATAAGATAAATGCCATGGGGATGTTATGGGCAGCATGATGACTATAGATAACAATATTGTATTGCATATTTGAGAGTTGCTAACAGAGTAGATCTTGGGAGTTCCCTGGTGGCTCAGTGGGTTAAAGATCACACTGCAGTGGTTCTGGTTGCTGCTGAGGCATGGGTTCAATCGCTGGCCTGGCACAGTGGATTAAGAATCCAGCCTTGTCACAGCTGTGGCATAGGTCACTACTGTGGCTCAGATTCAATCCGTGGCCCAGGAACTTTCATAGGCTGTGAGTGTGGCCATAAAGAAGAAATTCTCATCACAAGAAAAAAAAATCCTATAACTATGTATGGTGATGAATGTTACCTAGGCTTATGGTTGTAATCGTTTCCCACTATATACAAGTATGGAGTCAGTAAGTTATACACCTGAAACTAATAGGTTATTTATACATCAATTTTAAAATATCTCAATTAAAAAAAAAATGCTCAGTGAAAGAAGCCAAACACAAAAGGCCACACAGTGTATGATTCCACTTATACAAAATGTCCAGGAGTTCCATCGTGGCTCAGTGGTTAACGAACCTGACTAGTATCCATGAGGATGCAGGTCCGACCCCTGGCTTCACTCAGTGGGTTAAGGATCCGGGGTTGCCATGAGCTGTGGTGTAGGTCACAGACAAGGCTCAGATCCTGAGTTGCTGTGGCTGTGGCGTAGGCCGGCAGCTACAGCTCCGATTCAACCTCCAGCCTGGGAACTACCAAATGCCACAAGTGCAGACCTAAAAAGACAGAAGACAAAAATAAAATAAAGTAAGATAAGATAAGATAAGATAAATAAAATAAAATAAAATAAATATCCAGAAGAGACCAAAAAATGGAACAAGTTCTCTCCAACTTGGTGCTTTGGACATTTGGGCTCCACTGCTCCCTCTGGTGGAGAACTGACTTATTCACTGAAGGATATTGATAGACAGCATCTCTGGGCTCCAGTAGCACCCCCACCCCCTTCAGCCAGGACAACCAAAAATGTTCCTGTTGCCACCTGTCACCAAAGGGGCAAAATCTCCCTCAGTTGAGAACCACTTCCTTCCTCTAACCCTGGCACTTGCCATCTGTTTTTTCTGCCTCAAGAATGCCTCTTCCCAAACATCTCACCTCCAGGAGCTTGGCGCAAACAGCCTTGCTCACGGACCCCAACAAAGCACACACTGAGAACTCGGATTCCTGCTCCAGCCCTTGCAGGCGTTGGGGGGGAGTCTCCCCTTAGTGCTCACCTGTCTTGAACCTGATCTTCACTAACATTCCCCTCTTACCAGAAGCAAAGCCCCCACCCCACCCCAGCACCCCACAGGTGTGAGTCCCTGGCTAGATCATGACTATGCGGTCCTCTCCAAAGTTACCTTTATTTGTGGACCCTATGCTGTCACCTTGTCCACAAATAGAAAAGAACTTTGGTAGAACATGATGGTGTTTAAAACAAAGTACGAATAAGTGATACCACAGGAGGCAGGGCTGGAGGAGAGAAAAATTATTGAGGTTTGGGTTTGGGGCTTTCAGGGGGTCATCTTTCTCCCCTCCACGCCCAGACTTAGCTGCAGCGCCCTCCCCATCAGAGCTGGGCCACAGACCAACTTAATCCCCACCTCCTGCCATTCAAGAGCCTGCAGGGTCCCATCTGGCACCCACCTCGCTGACCCCTTTTGGCACTTGAATGTTCCATCCACCTCCAGGTTTTTGCCTGTGCTGTTCCCTGCACCAAGAATGCTGTTCCTTGTGCCTCAACCACGGGCCTGGGCCTCAATCTTCCCGTCTGTGAAATGGCGTCGGATTCCTATTCTCTGCCCAGATCTGTGCCCCGAGCTCTCCCCTCCACGGCCCCCCCGCGGACCTCCGCACCCGCAGGACCCCCGGGGGGGCTGAACTCCAAGTCCCAGAAAGCCCTGCTCTTCCCAGGGTTGGGGCCGGGTCTTTCTCTCCGCGCGCTCAGTTTGGGAGGCTTCAGCAATTTTCAAATTTCGGCGCTGAGCGGACGGGGCGGGGACAACTGCGGCCAGGCCACCTCCCCATTAGCCCGAGGCCCGGGCAGAGAAGCTGGTCTGTCCACTCCGCTGGCTCTCCAGGCTCGACAGGCGGCAGGGGCTCTTGGTCCATTTCCAGGACGGGAAATTGAGGAACGGGGTGACCCGGGGACCTGTCCTGGGACCCCCAGCAGGGGTGGGGCGGAGGCGAGATTAGAACCCGCGGCCCTCTAACCCCAGGGCGCTGGAAAGTTAACAGCCAATTGCTGCCTGCTTTGAGGCCAAAGAGTGCGGGCGGTGGGAGAGAAATCCCGAGCCAGGGGTGATCCAACCAGTCCCTCCCCACTTCCATCCCCCATCCCCTCCCGCTTCTTCCCTCCCCGCTGCGCGCGGGAGTTTGGCGCCAGATTTTTCAAAATCTCAGCTGAACGGCTGCCGCTGGCTCCCAGCCAGGATCGCGAGACTTGATTCTAAATTCTGGCGCCTGGATTCGGGGGACCGCGGATTCTGGAGTCTGCACTGGAATCTCTCATTCCAGAGCCTGGACCTGGGGGGCTGTGGATTCTCCATCGGTCGAGTGGCACAGGTTCCAAAGCCTGAACCTAGGGGCCCCTAATTCGCAAACCTGTACTAGGGGGCTGGGATTCCAGAGCCTGAATTTGGAGGGTCCTGATTTCAGAGCCTGGAGGAAGGCTGGATCTTGAACCCAGATTCCAGAGCCTGCAGGCTAAACCTGCAGAACTAGGGAGCCTGGGGCTGGAACCCTGAAATCCCAATTAAAGTGCTGGGCTGGAAGGCATAATTAAATGGACAGACACTGATTGGACCTTTCTGTGAGCCCTGCATTGGGGCCACATCAGTGAGAACAACAAAGATCCAGCAGGGAGCTGACAAGTACAGAGTAGAGAGACAAAGAAAAGAGAGACCTAACAACTGAGTGAATGTATGGGGTGTTAGGATAGCAAGTGGGGAGGAACAAAGCAGGACAGGGGGCTTGGGTGGAGCCTGTGAGGTAGGGGGTGCATTTTTTTTTTTTTTAAGCATATGGAGGTTCCCAGGCTAGGGATCAAATCAGAGCCTCAGCTGCCGGCCTACACCACAGCCACAGCAACGCCAGATCTGAGCGGCATCTGAGATCTACACCAGCGCTCACGGCAATGATGGATCCCACTGATCAAGGCTAGGGATCGAACCCGCAACCTCATGATTCTTAGTCGGTTTCATTTCCGCTGCACCACAACGGGGACTCCAGCGGGGGTGCATTTTTAAACAAGGTGGGTCTCTTGGAGGAGGTGTCACTGGGGCAAGGACTTGAAGAAAAAGAGGGCACTATTCAGGTGAACAAGTCGGGAGCCACCTTCCGGGGAGAGGGACGAACCAGTGCACAGTCCACACCCCACAATGGTGGACATGGCAAGGGACAAGAGAAGTTCCAGTGGATGAAGCCAGGTGTTAGAGAAGGAAACATCTGTAACATCTGTGTATTCGTTATCAAGTGCCGTGTAGAGAAATATAGTGGCTTAAAACCATTCTGCTGAGCCAGGTAGGGAACTCCTGAATGTCTCTGTTCTTTAGGCTTGACAGCTAAGTTAGAGACACTCTTTGTGTATTTGATGTATTTCCCATTTCAGAAATGAAAAAACCCAGATTTCTGTTGTGGCTCAGTGGTAACAAACCCAAATAGTATCCATGATGATGTGGATTTGATTCTTGGCCCTGATCAGTGAGTTAAGGATCCAGCGTTGCTGTGAGTATGGTGTAGGTCACAGATGCGGCTTGGATCCCACATTGCTGTGGCTGTGGCCTAGGCCGGCAGCTGAAGCTCAGATTCAACCCCCAGCCTGAGAACCTCCATATGCCACAGGTGCAGCCCTAAAAAGATCAAAAAGATAAAAAATGAAAAAATAAACCACACTTCCTCATACTGCTGTATAGAACAACATGGTCCCAACAGAAACAGAATATCCCACAAAAACAAAATGATAATTATGTGACCAATAGAGGCAGTTAACCTTAGCAAGGGTGATCATGTTGCAATGTATAAATGTATCAAAACAATACCTGAAACTTAACACAGTGTTCTATGTCAGTGATATCTCAATTTTAAAAAGGAATATCTTCCCAAAAAAAGTAGTTACTAAATATTCTAGTAGCTGCTTTAAAGAATGAAAAGTTTGTGATTAGCAAATGCAAGCTATTATATACATGGACTAGATAAACAAGGTCCTACTGTAGAGCACAGGGAACTATATTCAATATCCTGTGATAAACCATAGTGGAAAAGAATATGAAGAAGAGTATATATGTATGAATCACTTTGCTGTAGGCAGAAATTAACACTGTAAATCAATTATACGTCAAAAAAATAAATTAAAAACAAATTATCAACAAAATCCCTTCCAGAATGCCATGTTTAAAAAAAAAAGTGAGGGAGTTCTCTTCGTGACTCAGCGGTTAATGAACACGACTAGGATCCATGAGGATGCAGGTTCTATCCCTGGCCTTGCTCAGTGGGTTAATGATCTGGCGTTGCTGTGGTGTAGGCACGCAACTGTAGCTCTGATTCCACCCCTAGCCTGGGAACTTCCATATGCCATGGGTGTGGCCCTAAAAAGCTAAAAAAAAAAAAAAAAAAAAGTGAAAAGAAACAGAGAGAATTTTCGGGGGGGGGTTCCCATGCCCACGGCCTAAGGAGGTTGCCAGGCTAGGGGTCAAATCAGAGCTACAGCTGCTGGCCTACACCACAGCCACAGCCACACCAGATCCGAGCCTCAACTCCTAGCTATACCACAGCTCATGGCAATGCCAGATCCTTAACCCACTGAGCAAGGCCAGGGATCAAACCTGCATCCTCATGGATGCTAGTCAGATTCATTTCTGCTGAGCCACAATAGGAACTCCAGAGAATAATTTTTAATATGTTTTACTTAACTTGACACACTCAAGATATTCTAACCAATACTGCAATCAACATACATTTTTTTTTTTTTTTTGGCCGCATCCAAAGCATCCAGAAGTTTCCAGGCCAGTGATCGAACCCAAGACTCAGCAATGACAACACTGGATCCTTTAACCACTAGGCCACCAGGGAACTCCAGCATCCACAAATTACTAATGAGCTATTTTATATTCTTTTTTTTTTTTTCCTTACACTAAGTCTTCGAAATCCAGTGTGGTTTTTATACTTACAGCATATTGCAACTTGGATGCTAAATTTTCAACAGTTTAAGACAACAATAAAGTTGTGTTTAAGGGGAAAGTATTTAACACCATTTCTGTTTGTGTGTTTTAGTTAAATAAAATTAAATTCAGTTTGGAGTTCTCCAGCAGCCTAGTGGTTAAGGACCTGGAATCGTCACTGCTATGGCTTGGGTCCCTGCTGTGGCTCAGGTTCACTTCCCAGCCTGGGAATTTTGGCATGCTGCAGGCACAGCTGAAAACAAATAAACAACAACAACAAATTTTAATTAAATTTGAAATTTGATTCCTTAGTCAGTCTAGCCATATTCTAAGTGCTCAGTAGCCTCAGGTGGCCGCTAGCACCTAGCCAGCACAGGTGGAGAGGATGCTAAGAAGCCACCCAGGCAAGGGACTATAGTGACGTGGGCTGGGGTCGGTACTGCACTTTTTTTTTCTGGGACACCTGCCACTTATGGCAGTTTCCAGCTAGGGATGGAATACTCGCCACAGCAGCAACCCAAGTTGCTGCAGTGACAATGTCAGTTCCTCAACCCGCTGCACCACAAGGGAACTCCTAGTGCCACTCTTAGACCCACCTGTCCCTCTTCTGGACCTCTCCCCACACCTCCTTTTTCAGCCGTCACTCCAGTACCCAGGACTCCAGAACCCCCTGTTTCCAACACCTGGGCGGATGGCCTCTCCTAAGGCAGGTGGTGCCCCCAGTCTGCGCACCCCCAGGACCTAGAGGGGACAGAGGGGAGCTATTTTGAGGCATGGATTTGTGGGCTGATCTGCGTGCAGGTGAGGACCCTCCCAATACAGGACAAGCCTTGGGGAGACAGAGAACAGGATCTACAAAAGGAGGAATGTTCTAGAATTGTTGCCATATTGCTTTGTTCTCACAGCTTTATCAAGATGTAACTCACATACCATCTAATTCACTCTTTAATGTGTATGATTCAGTGGTTTTAGTACGTTTACAGATATGTGCAGCCATGGCCACAATTCTAGAACATTTTCATCTCCCTGAAAAGGAACTCTGTCCCCATCAGCAGTCACTCCCCACCCCTGCCCAGCCCCTGACAACCAGGAACCCACTCTCTGTCTCCATAGATGTGCCTGTCCTGGACGTCACCCATCCATGGAGTCACATACTGCGTGTCCCTCTGTGTCTGCTTCATATCACAAGTGGCCAGGGGAAGCCACACTGGGGGTGGGGGTGGGGACAGGGCCAGATGGTGCGGGCGGGGGACGAGCAGCAGGGACAAAGGGCCTGGGGCAGTACCATGCCAGGCACAGTCAGAGAACAGTGGGAAGGGGTTCCCACTGGGGTTTTGTGTTTGGAGGGTGAACAGAAGAGGGAAGTGGTGAGACCCCCAGTTTGGGTGGGAGCCCTCTGGGCACCGTAGGGAGAGCCTGCTGAGGGTGGCAGGGGTGTCTAGGGAGGGAGGGGTAGCTTTCAAGGTAACTGCAGTGGGGAAGGTGTACAGAGCATTTTCTATGGGCCAAGCCCAGTCTGGGTCTTGGATTTTGTTTTGCTGTGTTTTACTTTTTTTGGGCTGCGCCCCAGGCATGCACACGTTCCTGAGACAGGAATCAAACCTGCATCACATCAATGACAATGCCAGATCCTTAACCCACTATGCCACTAGGGAACTCTGTAGGTCATGGGTTTTTGCAATCCTTTGGACAAGCTGATTTTCCCAGAAAAGGGAGTTTCAGAGAGGTTAAGTCACCAAGTACAGGACACATAGCTTGTGAGGGCTGGAGTGGGAAGCGGACCAGGCGAGCCTGACCTCAGAGCAGAGCCTTCCCTGGACATGGAGTCAGAGACATCCTGGCCTCCTCCTGCAGTGGCCACTGCCCCAGGCCCCGCCCCACCCCCACCCTCCTCTTCAGTCTCCCCAAACATGCTCTGGCCTCCTGACCTGTGCCCTTGACATCTCTGCCACCTCGTGTGTGTCGCTTCCACCTCCTCCCAGCCCATCCTGTCTTCCCAACATCTCAAAGTTCAGGTGATGACTCACTCTGACTGGAAGCCTCTCCTTAGGGACAGAAATCATGTCTTGTTCATCTTTGGGAAAAAAAAAAAAATGATGTCTCTCCCCTGCCTCAGGCATGCCAATGGCTTCCTGGCACAGCCCAAGTCACATCCAGAGCCCTCCCATGGCCCCCAAGCCCCACCTTGCTGATCTCCCCTCTCTTCCCCCCACTCTGCTCCTGGGAAGTGCCAGGTGTGGCCCTGCCTCAGGGCCTTTGCACATGCTATGCCTGGAGCTCTCTCCCTTCACAGATTACCCAGCCCTGCTTCTTCATGCCACTCAGGTCGCAGCTCAAATGTCCCCTCCTCCAAGAAGCCCACCCTGACCCACCCCACCCAAGGTAGTTGTGTTACCACCCCCTATCTTGACACCAAGTCAGCACCCAGTAGGCCTTCAATCAACACCTGAAGGTGAAACAACCTCCCCCATTTAGAAAGCAGTTACTTGGAGTTCCCGTCATGGCGCAGTGGTTAACGAATCCGACTAGGAACCATGAGGTTGCGGGTTCGGTCCCTGCCCTTGCTCAGTGGGTTAACGATCCAGCGTTGCCGTGAGCTGTGGTGTAGGTTGCAGACACGGCTCGGATCCCGCGTTACTGTGCCTCTGGCGTAGGCCGGTGGCTACAGCTCCGATTCAACCCCTAGCCTGGGAACCTCCATATGCCGCGGGAGCGGCCCAAGAAATAGCAACAACAACAACAACAACAAAAAAGACAAAAAGACAAAAAAAAAAAAAAAAAAAAAGAAAGCAGTTACTTGAGTTCCCCTTATGGCTCAGCGGAAACAAATCTGACTAGCATCCATGAGGATGCAGGTTCAATCCCTGGCCTCGCTTAGCGGGTTAAGGATCCAGTGTTGCTGTGAGCTATGGTGAAGGTCACAGATGCAGTTCAGATCCTTTGTTGCTGTGACTCTGGCATAGGCCAGGAGCTACAGCTCCAATTGGACCCCTAGCCTGGGAACTTCCATATACTGCAGGTACAGCCCTAAAAATACAAAACAAAACAAAACAAATAGAAGGCAGTTACCAAGCACAGAGCCCTCTTCTAAGTGTGAACCAGAATGAACATAATTGTGCCTGGAACAATCCTAGATTGTGCTGTTACTTCCGTTTTGCAGAGGGGGAAACTGAGGCACGGGGTCGTGGAATGACGTGCCTGAGTTCACGCAGCTGGTCAGGAGAGAGGCTGGGGTCCAAAGCCAGGCAGGCAGAAGTCTCTTGGTCACCCCATCCCTGCCCTGAGTCCCACATTCTCCTCACCCGCCCTCACACCCCTCCTGTCTCAGCTGGCCCGTTCCTGGTGAGGACCTATACTGGAGCATGCAGACAGACGGCTGCCTTCCCACTGCATCCTAATCCCGTCTCTCCATCTCCTGGGACACTAGCCCCAGCAGGGGGCCCACCCTTGTAGCCTCATCTAACCCGAATCTCTCCCAAAGGCCCCTCCTCCAGTACCCTGCCATGAGGGTTAAGGCTTCAGTGTTTGGATTTGGGGGGCACAAACCTTTGGTCCATAGCACTTCCTGTGATGAGAGAGGCCCTCACCATTCAAATGTCCCTCCCCAGGCCTGGGAGTCCCAATCTGGCAGCATCCCAGCACCCATGCTGGGAGGGAAGCTGGTTTCACCCTTGCAGGCGGACCAGCGCCCCAGCCTCCTAGAGACTTGGCTTCCCCCTCTGAGCACGTGACATGGCTCTCGTCACCAGGTGTGCTTGGGGTGGGGTTAAGGTGGGTCCCAAGAAGCAGGGCTGGGACTAGGAAAAGGCAAGAACTGCGGCATGATGAAAAACCATATTTGCATGTAAGATTTTTTAAAAATCAAAACCAATGTGGGAGTTCCTTTTGTGGCTCAGGAGTTAACCAACCCAACTAGGATCCATGAAGACGCAGGTTCCATCCCTGGCCTTGTTCAGTGGGTTAAGGATCCAGTGTTGCCAAGAGCTGTTGTGTAGGTCACAGACGCAGCTCGGATCCGGAGTTGCTGTGGCTGTGGTGTAGGCCAGTGGCTACAGCTCCAATTAGACCCCTAGCCTGGGAACTTCCATATGCCGAGGAAGCAGCCCTAGAAAAGGCAAAAAGACCAAAAAAGAAGAAAAAACACAAAAGACAAAACCAAGACAGAAAAAAGAAAAAAGACATAAATTTAAAGATTAAAAAAAAATATACTGATCTTATTCTGGACTAGTGGTGATGCTGCTGCAAACTTGTGACTCTACAGAAACCCCCACTGAACTGGATACTCCAAAAGGGTGGATTTTATGGTATGTGAATTTTTCTCCCAATTTAAAAAATGAGAGGTAAAAAAAGATGATCTTGCTGACTGAGTTTCTGGAGCCCCTTTCAATCCCACGCCTCCCAGTTTCTCTTCTTTCCTCACCCTAGTCCAGGCATAGCCCTGTCCTTCCTCTGCATCTGCCACATCAGCCTCCCCGCAAGGCGCCAGGCCTCTGTCTGCCATTTCCTGTCTCCACCAGGAAACACCTACTCATCCTTCCAAACTCCCTTTGCTTATTCTCCTCCCAGACCCACATCCCCCAGCCTCCTCCCTCCAGACTCCAAGCATCTTGTGTGAACTCTTGGATCTTGGGACATCCTTGGACCATTCAGCTCTGTGCCCTTGGACTATACGGCACTGTCTTCCCAGGGCTCTGTTCCACCTCTGGAAATGGCAACAATCACACAGGTGCAATTTTGTAGGCACTGCAGGTGAAACTGCTTACAAAAGGCTTAGCATGAAGTAAATGTTCAAGAAGTTTGCTCTTATGAGTATCTTCAATTTAAGGCAAAGTTCATGTTAAAAGTGCTTATCTGTTCTGGCTCAGAGGAAATGAATTTCACTAGTATCCATGAGGATGCAGGTTCGATCCCAGGCCTTGCTCAATAGGTTAAGGATCCAGCATTGTTGTGAGTTGTGTAGGTCGAAGAGGAGGCTTGGATCCCATGTTGCTGTGGTGATGGTGTAGACCGGCAGCTACGGCTCCGATTTGACCCCTAGCCTAGAAACCTCCAGATGCCATGAGTATAGCCCTAAAAAAAAGTGCTCACATTGACCACTTCTAGAGACCAGGGATCTCATTCGCCAAGTGGGTGAGAATATGCCCTGTCTTTTGGCTGGTGAAGTCCCCAGATGACGCGTTCTCTGTCGGGGTGGGTGGGGGGGGGGTGAATGCTTCCCCCACCCCTGTAGACTGAGTCACTTCTAGAAGCAAACAGGGAGAGCCTTAGGGCTGCACTCAGAAGCAAAATTTAAGGGGCTGCCAAAAACTCAATCATCAAGATAAATATTTTAATGCAATATTTTAAAAAATCAAAATCAGGAGTTCCCGTCGTGGCGCAGTGGTTAACGAATCCGACTGGGAACCATGAGGTTGCGGGTTCGGTCCCTGGCCTTGCTCAGTGGGTTAACGATCTGGCGTTGCCGTGAGCTGTGGTGTAGGTTGCAGACGCGGCTCGGATCCCGAGTTGCTGTGGCTCTGGCGTAGGCCGGTGGCTACAGCTCCGATTCAACCCCTAGCCTGGGCACCTCCATATGCCGCGGGAGCGGCCCAAGAAATAGCAACAACAACAACAACAAAAGACAAAAAGACAAAAAAAAAAAAAAATCAAAATCAAAGCAAAAAAAAAAATTCCTGATGACTAAAAGATCAAAATTACAAGTAAAGATAGGATCTGAACTTGCACCTACAAAACTCACCTCCTTGCCCTCTGCCCTGTCAGATCATATCTGTATTTATTTATTTATTTGGGCCACATTCACAGCATATGGAAGTTCCCAGGCTAGGAGTCAAATTGGAGCTACAGCTGCTGACCTACGGTCACAGCCACAGCAACGCCAGGTCGGAGCTTCACCTGCAACCTACAACGCAGCTCATGACAAACCAGATCCTTAACCCACTGAGCAAGCCCAGGGATAGAACCTGCATCCTCATGGATACTGGTTGGGTTTGTTATCACTGACCTACAATGGGACATCCAGATCATGTCTGTACTTAAAATCTTGACTTTTGTTCATCATGGGTGGGGAGTTCTTGACATACATTTCGGTTAAAAATTTTTGCAGGGGTGGAGTTCCCGTCGTGGCACAGTGGTTAACGAATCCGACTAGGAACCATGAGGTTGCGGGTTTGTTCCCTGATCTTGCTCAGTGGGTTAAGGATCCAGCGTTGCCGTAAGCTGTGATGTAGGTTGCACACGCGACTCGGATCCGTGTTGCTGTGGCTCTGGCGTAGGCCGGTGGCTACGGCTCCGATTAGACCCCTAGCCTGGGAATCTCCATATGCCGCGGAAGTGGCCCTAGAAAAGGCAAAAAGACAAAAAAAAAAAAAAAAATTTGCAGGGGCGAGCTCCTGTTGTGGCTCATTGGAGATGAAACTGACTAGTATCCATGGGGACACAGGTTCAATCCCTGGCTCCTCGCTGTGGATTAAGGATCCAGCATTGCCATGAGCTGTGGTGTAGGACTGAGGCTACAGCTCCCATTCGATCCCTAGCCTGGAACCTCCATATGCCGCAGGTGCAGCCCTAGAAAAACAAAAAATTAAAAAAAAACTTTTTTGGCTTCACTCACAGCATGCAGAAGTTCCTGGGCCAGGGATCGAAACTGTGCCACAGCAGCGACACAAGCCACTACAGTGACAATGCCAGATCCTTAACCTAAGGAATCACCAGGGAACTACTAAACTTTGAGTTCAGAATTGTTGCTCAGTGGTGGGTTGAAAACCTGACATAGTGTTCATGAGGATGCATGTTCAATCCCTGGCCTTGCTCAATGGCTTAGACCCAGTATTACCACAAGCTATGGCATAGGTCACAGATGTGGCTTGAATCCTGAGTTGCTGTGGCTGTGGCTTGGCCAGCAGCTGCAACCTCAACTGGACCCCTAGCCTGGGAACCTTCTTATGCTGCAGTTAAGGCCATAAAAAAAAAAAATTAAGGCACAACATTGTAAATCAACTGCAATCAACTACATTATTTGCTTATTTGACGACTGAGTTTTGTAGCATTCCCTTAAAATTTGTGCCTGAGGTGGTGGATGCTTCACTCTCCTCACCATACAACCTGCCCTGGTTCCGATAAAACTTTGTGGACAAAAACAAGTAATGCAACACAACAATTACTGGAAACCACCCCTATGCCCAACAACAGGTGAATTGGATAAACTAAATATGGTCTATCCATGCAATATATTAGTCAGCATTAAATTAAAAGGAGGAAATTCTTTTTTTTTTTTTTTTTTGCTTTTTTTTTTTTTTTGAGGGCCGCACCCGTGGCATATGGAAGTCCCTAGGCTAGGGGTCGAATCAGTTACAGCTACTGGCCCGTGCCACAGCCACAGCAAGCCAGGATCTGAGGCTCATCTGCAACCTACACCACAGCTCATGGCAACACAGGATTGTAAACCCACTGAGCAAGGCCAGAGCTCGAACTTGCATCCTCTTGGATCCTAACCAGGTTCGTTAACCACTGAGCCACGAATGGAACTCCCAAAAGTAGGAAATTCTGACGTATACATGGATGAGACTTGAAGACATTATGTTCAATAAAATAAGTCAGACACAAGAGGATGAATACACTATGATCCCATCTATGGGAGGTTCCTTTTTTACTATTATTAAAGTATACTTGATTTACAACATCTCTTCAATTTCTGTTGTACAACAAAGTGACCCAATCACACACAGTTTCCTGTGCTGTGCAGTAGGAGCCCATTGCTGGTCCATTCCAAATTTAACAGTTTGCATACAAAAACCCTGAGTGCCCGTCCATCCCACTCTCTTCCTCCTCCCTAAAGGATAAAATTCATAGAGACAAAGTATAATGGTAGGTGACAGGAGCTGGTGGTAGCTCATGTTTAACTCCCAGGAGTTTATGTTGGGAATGATAGAAAATTTTGAGGTCTAGATCACGGTGATTGTGACACAGCATTGTGAATATATTTAACACCACCAAACAGTATGCTTACAAATGGTCAAAATGATATATAGCACGCATATTTTACCATAAAAAAAAAAAAAAAACAGGGGGGGAGTTCCCGGTGTGATGCAGCAGAAACGACTCCAACTAAGAACCACGAGGTTGTCGGTTCCATCCCTCAGCCTCACTTTGTGGGTTAAGGATCCGGCATTGCCGTGAGCTGTGGTGGAGGTCGCAGACACTGCTCGGATCCTGCGTTGCTGTGGCGTAGGCCAGCAGCTGCAGCTCTGATTCAACTCCTAGCCTGGGAACTTCCATATGCCGCGGGTGTGGCCCTAAGAACAAAAACAAACGAAAAACAAAACTCGCAGCCCTGGGCAGTAGTTTACTTGATTTTTCAAAAAATTGCATCTATAAACTTATTAAATACATGTTGCACATATAAAATACTGTGTATACAAAATACTGCCGCTGTTACCTCAGTCCTCCTCCTCACCCGGCCCCCGCCGGTCTGTCCCTTCCGGCGCTGCGGGCCGCAGGGACCTCGTATGGCCGCCAGGTGGCGCCAACTCGCCTTACAGCGCCCAGAACATTTCGCGCCCCCACGGTGGGCGGCGCGGAGGCGGCGGGATGCGTCAGCTCGACCGCTGGCCGAGGAGCTGGGGGAACCGAGCGGCGGGGCAGAGACCAGACCCCAGGCTGGCGGGGGAGGGGGCGCAGCTGTGAGTCACCCGGGAGCCCCTGATCGACCGTGGGAGAAAGTCCTACGCGGGCCTGCCCGCCTGGCTCGTGAACTGCTTTCCCGGGGAGAGGGCGAGGCTGGCGGCAGTCCCAGAGTGCGGCCGTGCCTGGCGCACAAGTGTGGTTCCAGTACGAATTAACCCGTAGCTTGAGGGAGTGGAAGCCTCACGAAGCCTCAGTTTCCTCTTCTACATCATGCAGATAAGCATAGCCCTTGCTTCCTAGGTTCTTGGGGATTAAGAGATAAGGCAAGTGATAGGGGGAGCCTGATACACAGTACTCTCAATACACTCAGCGCCCTCTCCGGAGGGAGGAAGTAAAAGTGGCGAGCATCGCGGGAAGCGTGCCAAGGTGGCAGCACGCAACGCCTGCAAAAATGTTTTCCCTCGATCTCTCTCCGGCCTCTAATTCCCCCACTGTCAGGTGAGGCGCGGAGGTGCAAACAACCCAAAGTGAGGCGCCAGCAGGGGGCGCGGAACCTGCGAGGCGGAGCCACCTGCACCTCCCACGCTCGCCCCACCCTGAAACTCGCGGCGGGTGGGGAGGGGGCATCGCGTCTCGGTCCTAGGCTTTGCAACCCTTGCTTCTGGGTACCTCGAGGCGGCCTCTTACGACTACCAGGTCGTAACTGACTCTACGGAGTGCGTACTGTGTACCTCCCTATTAAAGTCAAGGCTTCCTGCAACCCAATGAGGACAGTGTGCATTGTCATAGGACAGGTGGGGACTCAGGCCGCCTTCGCAGCCCCCAACTTTGGAGACCTGGAGGCAGTCTCCCGCAACCATCACCGCTTGCTTGTTATTCGCTTACTGCGTACTCCTAATTTTATTTTGCACTCCTGCAACCCAAGGAGGCCAGCGCTGCATTCCCATTAGACAAGGGCCCAGAAAGTTAAGTCACCCTGGGTCTGGGGTCCCTGCAGCCTGGGGAGATCCCGGAAACCATCACTAGAAAGGATCAGGCTGCAAACAGTGCTCTCTCCCCATGCAAAACCCCAGCAGGACTTGGAAAGGTGCAGGCCGGGGACTCTCCGAGGACGGGGAGGGGATTCCAGGCCCCCCCGAAAGTCAGGGCCGCCTGGCGCGCTGGAAATCCCGCGCGCGCCCCGAAACGCGGCTCGGCTGCCGGGAAATCAGGAGAAAACTTCTGCTTTTTTTTTTTTCTGGCACTCAAACTCCCCGCTCCCCCCCCTCGCGCCCTCCTCCCAGCTCTCGCCCCCACGTGGGGCGCCCCCGCACGGCGCCCCGCCCTCTTCCCACCGCCAGCCAACCGCGGCGCCTGTTTCTCTCGCCTTTGTTTTTCCTCCAATAGGAAGAGAAGACGGTCCACCGGGGCCACGCCCCTATTGTACAGTCTATAAGTGGCGGTGCCCGCGGCCGCGGGTTCAGATTATTGAAGCTGAGGACTCGCGCTGTTAGCGGTCGCTTCCTGGATTATTTTTTGCTGAGGTATTTGCAATCTTTTTCGTTTTTTGTGGAGAGGATTTCGCTGCGATCTGAAGGTCTAGACGAACGCTCGGGCTCCGTGGGAAGGCTTTGGGCTCTCCGGCCTCGGATTTTTCATTTTCATCCTTGGAACTGTCGTGTGGCTGTTTTCCACTGTGGATTATAACTGCAACATGACACTGGAAGAGCTCGTGGCATGCGACAACGCGGCGCAAAAGTAAGTAACCGGGGCCCCGCCGCCTGAGGTCGGCCGGGCCGGGCGGGGACCGGAGTACCCGGTGGCCGATCCGGCGCTGACCCCCATCTTCCTTGGCTCCAGGATGCAGACGGTGAGCGCCGCGGTGGAGGAGCTGCTGGTGGCCGCGCAGCGCCAGGACCGCCTCACCGTGGGGGTGTACGAGTCGGCCAAGCTGATGAATGTGTGAGTCAGACCCCGTCCCCGGGATGGGCGCGGGTGGGGACTCCCTTCGCTTTGCACGATCCTTGCTGCGCCCCTCTCTTGCATGGGGCTGGGACATCTCCATGTGTCCCTACTGTGGGTTGAGGGCCTTTCTGCTTTCTGAGTGGGGAGGCTGCAGTATCCCGGTGCTGCATCATGTGTAAGCAACCTCCCCATCAATATCCCTGCCTTACCTCCCCCCGCCCCCGCCCAGAACCTTGAACCGAACATCACCTCCATCCCACCGTCTGCAGGCATACACGATTCCCGGCAACCTGCGGTGTCTTTGCTTTTGCAAACTCCGCGCTGCGCGGTGGCCCCTCCCCAGTCCCCAGCTGACCCATCGCCCTCCTCTGGCCCCTCAGGGACCCTGACAGCGTTGTCCTGTGCCTCCTGGCCATTGACGAGGAGGAAGAGGATGACATCGCCCTGCAGATCCACTTCACCCTCATCCAGTCGTTTTGCTGTGACAACGATATCGATATCGTGCGGGTGTCAGGAATGCAGCGACTGGCACAGCTGCTGGGCGAGCCGGCCGAGACCCAGGGCACCACTGAGGCCCGGGACCTGCACTGCCTCCTGGTCACGGTGAGCTGGGCCTCCGCCCTGCCCCGCCCCACCCGCACCTGGGCCGGTGTTTGTCAACAAAGCCGAGCTGACCGGTCTGCACCAGCTCAGCGCTCAGCCACGTTAGGCATGTCCCGTGGGCAGCCCGCTGGCCTTAGGGCCTCATCACCCAGCGAGCTATTTTGAGCCAGCTTGTTTTCCCCAAAGGGGCCCTGGGAGGGGGAGGTTCCCCACCCCCTTCTGGAGCTCCCACTGAACCCGGTCTTCTCCTCCCACAGAACCCTCACACAGATGCCTGGAAAAGCCACGGCCTGGTGGAGGTAGCCAGTTACTGCGAAGAGAGCCGGGGGAACAACCAGTGGGTCCCCTGCATCTCCCTCCAGGAACGCTGAGACCCTTCTGGTCAGAACCTGTTGCTGCCAAAAAATAAAACAAAATAAATATTTGACACCCCTCCCCCCAGAACAACCCCCCAAAACAACCCAACCCATGAGACCATCGGGGGCAGGATCACTGGAGACTGAAGACAGGAGAGGGGAGTGCGCAGCGGTGCCCAGCCTGGAGCAGCACGCCAGAAGTGGCCACCGTGTGAGGAGAAGATGGGACCCAGGCCAGCAGGAGAGGGGACCCCGGAGCTCGGGCCTGGTGACAGAGCAGAAGCTGCGGTGGGGGAGCTGCTGCCTCCCTCACAGTGGAGGGCCTGGACTCCACATTCCGGGAGTGGGGTGAGACTGCACCCCCATCCTTCTTGAGACGGGAGCTGTCATCTGCAGATGGGCCTTGCTTGGCAGAGGGTCTGCACCCTGGCCAGGACTTAGACTTTGGGACTTGGGAGCAGGGGCTGAATTTGCTCTGTACCCAGGAACTCCCAGTTTGCAAACTAAATAGACAATCTATTTTGTTACTTGCACTTGCTACTTGAACCACTGAAAGAGAGATGGGAGGCTTACAGATACATATATTTTTACTTCTACTATGACGGCCTTGTAATAAATTTCTAAAGCTTCTGGGTTCTTGCATACTTGTGCCCCGGCCTCAGGGAGCTACTGGGACCCCTCTGCCCCACCTCCCGCTGGCACTCCAGCAGCGCTACCCCTGCCCACCCACCCCCTCTGCAGGCTCACCAGGAAGTGTTACTTAAGTCCGAGTTAGCTGCTCCAGGCTCCTTGCAAAAACAGTGCCTCTTCTCTCTGCAGCCGGCGCCACCCAGGTCCAACAAATCTTTGACTCTTTTTTTTTTTTCTTTTCCCCTCCTCCTGCCCCATAGCAATTAAAAGACCGGTTTATTACGAAACCTGGCCGCCGTGCCTCTGCTGTTACTGGCTGTTCTGGAGCCAACCCCAAACTCTGGGCACATATAGATGCACCCCTAGGGGGCTGGCCGCGGCCCCTGGCTGTCCAGCCGGCAACGTAGCCCAGGTCCTTAGAGGTCAAGGGGGCACCTGCGGCCACACTGCTAGGGGGGCTGGGAGCTCAGAGCTGCCTCTGGGCTTGCGCTTTGCAGGAAGTTTTGGGGATCACCCCCCAAGGGCACCCCCCGACACCCAGGTCTTCCTTCTCCCAGGATGGGCCTCTTCACTGCACTAAAGAAAAAAAGAATTTTTCTTCTCTCCCCAAACCGAAATCAACAAGCAGAAAAATATCCCAAGGAAGTCGTGCTGATGGCCCAGTTGGGCTTGGCACGCTGCTCTAAACCGAAACTGAGGCCTGGCCGGCCACCTCCCTGGTCTCCCCAAGTCGCAGGCGTGGCGTCGCCCCCCGCCCAGCGCTGGGAGCTGGGATCGCGGCCCACTCCCTAATTCCGGCCTCAGTCTTGCCGCCTCTGCAGCATGGTCTGCAATACCCCTTCCTCTACCCTGCATCCCAGGCCTGGGAACCCAGCCGGGAGGAGACCCGCGGACCAGCCGCAGGCCGCGACCTTTCCACGAGGCCCCACGTGGGCGCGTGAGGAAAACCCCGGCGGCCCCCTCACCGCACCCCCCGGGAGTCACGAGGCTCGGGGGAGCCCCGCCGGGGGAGGATGGGGGAGGGACAGAAGAAGGGGGAAGTCCCAGAGCGAGAGGAGGGGGAGGGGCGGGGATCCCTCCAGGCAAGAGGGGAGATCCGGAGAAGGGAGGGAGGAAAACTGGGGAAGGAGACTCCCTGTAAGGGGTGGGGGGAGGGGGGACGCTAAGAGGAGAGACCAGCCCCGAGGTGGGGGGGAGGGAGCAAGAGAGATGTGGGACGGAGGGGAAGGGAGGGAGAAGCCAGGGAGTCTAAGAGGGGGGGTGGAAGGAATCCCTGTAGGGATTAGGGGGAGTTTGAAGAGAGGCTTTAGGAGTGGGGGGAGGGTGTGGGGGAACTCAGAGGGGCTAAATTGGGGAGGGGGAGAAGGGCTGAAGGAATCTCTGTAGGGAGTGGGGGAAGGGAATGAGGAGACCTGAACCCCAGGGGAGAGTCTAAGGGGGCGTGGTGGGGGAGGAGTGGGAATCCTGTTTGTTGGGGTTGGGAGCTGAGGAGACTGGAGAGGGGGGATTTTTCACGGGAGAGGGGGGGATGGGGGGAGATGGGGAGGAAGATCCCTGAAATGGACCTGGGGAAGGGTGAGCAGAAGCTAAGGGACCTCGGCGGGGGTGGGGGGAGGGGTCTCAGTAGGGAAGGACTAAGGTGAACAAGAGTGGGCCCAGTGTCCCGGTGGTGGTGGTGGTGACCTGGAGTTCCCCTGTCAGGTGGTCAGCTAGAGGAGGCTCCCAGAAGGCTCCACCCATGGGTGTAGGCCACTTAGTCCCCAACCTGACTCTGGCAATCCAGAAAGGCTTCATGACCTCTGACCCACTCCTCCCTAAGTCCCCTATGCAATGGGGGCAAGACTCTCGGCCCCAGGGCTCCAAGGAGATTCAGGGCATGCATGGGGCCCCAGCTGTGCGACTCTGAGGTGGTGCCTTAATCTCTCTGTGCCTTCAGTTCCCCCCTCTGAAAAATGAGGATAATAATGCTACCTACTTTATAAATTGCTGAGGTTAAATCTTTAGATTAGCTCTTCCGACATAGGAGGTATAAAAAGGATTACCCGTTATTACAAGTACCACTATTATCAGCACTATTATTATATCTTCTGCATTTCTAGAATCATCTCCTTTAATCCTCTCACAGCCACCCTGTGAATTAGCAGAACCCAGGCTAGAGTGAGGAGAGTGGGACACGCCTTTGGTGAAAGATTTAAGACAGCAAGCGCCCCAAAACTCAGTTGGCAAGATAATTTTCAGACATTGTATTTTTTAACTCGAAGGCAAACCAAAAAAAGTGAGAAAGAGTTCCCACTGCGGCACATCGGGGTTGGCAGTGTCTCTCCAGCACCAGGAGGCAGGTTCCATCCCAGGCCCAGCACAGTGGGGTTAAAGGATCCGGCCCGTAGCTGTGGCTAGATCCCAACTGCCGCTCAGATCAGATTCCTGGCCCAGGAACTCCATAAGCCGCAGGGCGACCAAGAAAAGGATAAAAAAGAGAGAGAGAAAATCTCTTGGAGACCAGAATTGTAAGTTCCGATACGATCAGCTGATCTGTCCCTTGGACTATTCGCGAGCACCGCTCCTGACCCCGTCCGTCTCGATTTAAATTTAGGATATTCAGGCGCAGTTTGCAGGGAGAGTAAAGAATTCTCCAAGGGGGCGTGGCTTTCCAGGAGGGGCGTGGCTTCCCCAGGGAGGCGAACCCTAAGGCTTGGAAGCCCAGCTCCACGCTGAATGGGCGGAGTCGCGGCTCATAGGTCCTAACAGCAATTCTCATTATCATCATTACTGCTATTATTACTATTGCTGTTGTCTTTGTTGATATCGTTAATAAAAGCATGGAGTCTCCCTAACCCAACCCAGAACGGCTGTTTCCTGGAGTTAATAACAGCAGCTCGGCTTATTCCGTCTTCCCTGCGTGTAAACACCCTTAAACTTAATCGCGGTCCACGGAGGAGGATGCTGTTCTCCCATTTTCCAGGAGAGGAGCCTGAGGCCCAGAGCGGAGGAGCCACAGCCTGGCCAGGAGTCTTGAAAATCCAGGGGATGGGGGGCAGGCTGCACCCCAATACACTTCCCCACCTCGAGTTCAGGGAGGAGTGGCCACAGGTCACCAAGGCTAGGTCACTGCTGCAGGTAGCCTTCCCTCCCTCCTCGCCAGCCATTGCGGGCTGCCAGCATCAGCAGGACGGGGCGCGCAGCGTCCTTCTCAGCTCAGCGTCCTTCTCAGCTGGGCACGTGCGGCTAGGGTGTACTCGCTTCTGTCCACACCTACCCCCTCAGGACTGAGACACACCGGCTCACAGGCACACCTGGAGATGCACTAACAGCTCCCCAAAACTCATAAACACTGCCTCCCCAAGGGTTCCCCTGGAACACCCGACCTCCCTTTCCATGTCTGTCCCCCAAACACGCAGCCTCCATCAAGTGTCTGTCTCCACGTGTACACACACACACCAACGTGGACATGGACACAATCACATGCATGTTGACAGATGTGTAAATACAGCTGTGCTCCCTGTCCCAGGCCTCAACAGTGGGTAGGCTTCCCACTATTTCCCTGAACTCTCCCTGTCCGGGAAAGAAGGATGGCCTCGTGAGCAAGTCATGAAGTCCATAAAGTCCCCCTAGACTTGGGGAGCAGGCGGGGGTTGGGGGGGTGGAAGATTGCAGGAGTGAAACAGTCAAATATGGCAGTGCAAATGGGAGAAGCAATATGATAAGAGCTGACGTTGCAATGGCCCAGCCCTCAGCCCTGTTATCGTTTATCATCTTCGAAACAACTCCGTGAGAGTACAGTTATCCTCTGCTTTTTTACAGAGGGAACACGAGGGTTCAGAGAGGAGCAGGGACTCACCCAAGTCACACCGTTGGACAGTGGCAGAGTCAGGGACCAAGCCAAGGCCTGTATAATTCAGAGTTAGAACTTTATGTATATACAGTTAGGTACATATATATGATTGAGATATAATTCACATATCATAAAAGTCATCCCCTTAAAATATAATTTAGTGGGTTTTAGTATATTCATCAAGTTGTATGATCAGCACCAGGATACAACTGTAGAACATGCTGTCTCCCTAAAAAGAAGCTCTGTCACCCCTGACCACAGTGGTTGTGAGACCCTGGCTCCGCCCACTTCCCCTGCCTTGCACCTGCCCTGCCCTGTTTGGAATGACAAATCCATCCAGACATCCTTTGCTCCTCATTGTCTTCAGAGTTAGGCTTCAGGGCCAAGAGGGCTGGGAGAGATGTGTTTTTTTCAGCCCAGGCCTCTCATGGCCAAGCCCCTCATGCGACTCAGTTTGCACTTCATGCTTGTGGCATAAAGATTCAAGTCTGGATCCAGAGTCACGTATAACCAGAGAATGACCCATCAGTGACCTCCTTCTTGGACAGACTGTTTTGTCCCTAAGGGAAACACACTGGCCTGCCAAGTGCTGAGGCCTGGCCAGACACAGTGACACCACCCAGCCTGGGGACGCTGGAACCGGGCGTAGAGGCTACTGACCCTGTGCCCTTAGGCAAATTGCTGCTCCTCTTTGGGCTCAGTTTCCTTGTCTGTACAATGGGCATATTAAAGCAAATGCCCAGCTCTGAGGCCATCCTGAGCATTAAATGAGTGAAAATATGTAAGGTATTTAGAACAGCAGGGAGCCCTCCAGAGTCCACTGTCACTGTGCATATCCGTAGGTGACTGTTGATCTGATTCTTTCTGCCTCTGCACGTGTCTGCCTCTCAAGCTGTGTCCCTGTGAGCAGGGATCCGTCTCTGAAACTGTGTGGCCGTGTGTTTGGGGGGTTGCGTCTGTGTTAAGTGGGATCCTGGCCTCGAGGTTCTGGAGTCCCCACAGCAAGCCTGGGACCCAGAGCTCCTGACCTGCTGGGGTGCCACCATAACACACTGGTTCCCGGTTCCCATTTCCTCAGGATGGACATCTGAGAAAAGGTGGAGGTAGGGCTAGCTCCTTCTGAAGCTCCCTCCTGGTGGCCTCAAGTGTTCCTGGATGTTCTTCCCCTGTACCTTCATGTGTCTTTACCTCTGTGTCCATGTGTCCCCCTCTCGTAAGGATATCGGCTGTGATGGATAGGGCCGCCTCATGACCTAGTCTTAAACTGATCACCCCCAATGACCCTTTGCCTGATCAGTTCCTATGCCCAGGGGGTTAAGACTTCCACATCTTTTGAGGGGACACAATTCAACTCACCCCCCCATTACCCAAACCTGAATCCCCAGTCCCACATGAGGACACGTGAGCCCCCCACGGTCACATGCAACCTTTGGTTTCCCAACCAAGTGCTCAGCAGCCCCAGAAACCCTGAATGCGTGAAAACACACGCTCAGAGCCACTCACTGCTCTGACACACAGATAAAGGAACACGCTGCCTCCAGCACATTCGGGGCCAGGGAAGGAGTGGGGCGTTCATTTACTCACCCACCAACCTCACGCTCGTTGTTCTAGGGTGTTCTTGGCGGCTGACAACTCCCTGGTACTTCCTGCCCGCCCACAGTGAGATCAGGAAAGGCCAGGACAGCTGTGTGGTGTTGGGGATGAGGATTGTTTCAGGTGACCTCAGGGTGGCCCAGGGAACCTGGATAGCTAGCATCTCAGGAGTGGTTCTCAGACCTCAGGGGGGATAGCAGCCCAGGGGCTCAGCTTCACACCTCTGGGTCTTTTGATTCTTTCCAGCCCCCGGGGGTACCCATGTCTGGGGGAGATGAGGATCCCCCTCTCCTGGAAACAGCAAAAGGAATCCAGGCACTTTTCAGCAAAAGTGTTGGGCCTGGCTTCTAAATAGTGTTTCCTTCCTTGATCCCAGAGGTCAGGGTGGCACCTCTGGCCCTGTCCCTTTTGTCCTCATCTTTCCCCCTTCCCTCTGCAACCCCTACCCAAGGGCTTCCCAACTCCTCATCTTAACCCATGGTTCCTCTGCCTGGGGGGGCCCCCCACCCCCGGAAAACCACACCCCCCAGGCAGCTAGCAGTACTTCACCTGCTCTTTTCTCTCCTGACCCCAGAGACCAGGCAGAGAGTGCGGCCTCCCTACTAGATTTCCCTGTGGCCACGGTGCCCCAGGCAAAGGGGAGTGGAGGGACCTGGCCATGTCTGCTGGTAGGGGAAAGTCTGGGAATGATGCCCCTGGAGTTGTGCACCAAGGAGTCAGGGAGATCAGCAAGCTGCCACCCCCAGCCCCCACCCCCACGTGGACAGGGAGGCACCAAGTGGTCAAGTTCACTCAGCAGTTTGCAAATATCCAGGGACCCATGAGATAGCCTTCAAAGACCCAGAGTGACACACACTCCCAACCCACCCCAGTAAGTTGGGGGTGGCAGCGCGCTTGCACACACACACACCCACACACCAGCTCCATCTGGGGAGGTTCGCAGCTCCTCCCCATTCTTTCCCATTCCTTCTTGTTCCCCCAGCCCCCCACCCCTGCGGGGCGCCAGATTCCCAACCTCAGGATAGCACCAGGGCTCAGGTTGGGTGAGGGGTGTCCTGGGGCAGCCGAAGACTCTAGTGCACACGTGCGTGTGCCCACCCCAGGTATGAGCAGGCGCATTGCAGAGGGTGAGGCCGCGATCGCTAACGACATGACCTGCGGGCGCGGGGTGGCGTCTGTGCCTCAGCGTACACAGCAGGCGTGCAATAAATGCGTCTGGGATGGCTGGCAGGGTGGTGGAAGGGCAGAGTTCTGGCCAAACGGGGAGGGGCAGCCCCAGAGCTCTGGATTCGAATCTAATTTCAGCCGCTAACCAGCTATCGGCGGGCACACGCGTGACTGTTTCCCCCTTCAATAAAGGAAAAGCCTAACCGCCCTCCCACGCGGCGAGGTGAAACCAGAAAATGCCCCAAAGAGCTCTGCAAAACGCTCGGCCTGGAGAACCCTTATTACTCCTTCCCTCACCCAACTCTCCCGCCGGACACTGGGGGAGGGGCGGGTTGGAGGGCCCTGATCCAGGCCCCAGACTCCCCTCCTTCGCCACTAGGCCAGAGTCCCAGCTTCCTTCCTTGTTCCTTAAATTGGATAATTGGAGTCAGAGGCGGGTGTATGAGAGATAGGAATCCTCGAGTGGGCGAAATTCAGGGGCCCGTCTCCCTACTGTCCCCACGTACCGACCCTCACCAGCATCCCCGCAGGTGCGCCCTGGGCGCGCAGCCTGTGCATGCAGAGCCCCCAGCGCCGGCCGCGACCCCCTCCCATGCCCCGCGGTGCCAGCCTCCCTGTAGTGCCCGCCAGGCGCGGTGTCTGCGGCGGGCGCAGCATGGTGATGGTGGGGGGTGGTCCAGGCCGGCGGCGGCTGCGGCGGCCCGGGCGGCGTCTCCCCCCTCAACCCCTGGCGGCAGGGCGGCTGGGCCGAGGGCGGGGCGTCTGCACAGACCCTCCTTTTGTGAGCGGCGCCTTCCCCAGGCCGCCTGGCGCGCAGGGCCCGGGCACCGCGCCAGCGCCCGGAATAGCCTCCCTGCCCTGCCGGCTGCCCCACGCCCCGCCGGAGTCGCCTGACCTGCCCGGCTGGCGCGGGGGTGGGGAGCTGGGCCGCGGCGCGCGGAGCTGCGCGTACGAAGCCTGTCGTAGGCAGCCGCTCTCCTTCTTGCAAAGGCTACTGTGGGCGGACCACAGGCCTGCGTTCAAGGCCTACTGTGTGCACGCGCCCAGCTGCCTACAAACACCTACAGAGAGCAGATACCCTCGCATGGGCCAACGCCCACAGCGCGCAGACACTGACATTAAAACACCCCCTGGAGTTCCCGTCATGGCTCAGTGGTTAAGGAATGCGACTAGCAACCATGAGGTTGAGGGTTCAATCCCTGGTCTTGCTCAGTGGGTGAAAGATCACGGGGTTGCCATGAGCTGTGGTGTAGGTTGCAGACGTGGCTCTGATCTGGCATGGCTGTGGCTGTGGTGTAGGCCAGCAGCAACAGCTCCAATTAGACCCCTAGCCTGGGATCCTCCATATGCTGCGGGTGTGGCCCTGGAAAAGACAAATAAAATAAAACACCCCCTGTGTGTGGCCCTCCCACTGTACCCAGGCACAGACATGCTCACCAAGGTCCTTGAGCAGAGGGAGGCTTCTGTACTATCAGAGACCCCCATCTTTGCAGGCAGCAGGTAAAAACCCTGGTTCGAGCACATCTGCACGGACATGTACCGTGTGTGGTCACCAGGACGGCAAACACATTCCAAGTTCCTGTGTTCTATGTGTGGACTCCTGACTCAAGTGGATTTGGGGTGGGAGGAGTGTGCAGGGCACCCACTGAGAGCTTTTGTGGGTGCCTCAGTTTCCCCTCCTGGAGAAGAGCTCTGTTGTGCTGGGGTCGCTGCTGGTTCTGGCTGGGAGGGGCTCTGAAGGTGTGGAAGGAAGTGGGCTGCACAACCCCTCCTCAGTTGTGGTGGACTCAGGCCTGCAGGGCTGCGGGCAGGGCCTCCTGCCCTTCCTGGAGGCCCGGGGGAGGTGTGAAGGCAGGCCAGCTTTGCAGGCTGTGCGCCAGCGGGTGGCTTCCCTGAAACTGGGCACAGCAGCTGGGAGAGGTTTCCGGGCCCGCCCGGCCCCACCTGGCCCCGGGCATTCTCGGCAGATGGGTGGGGTGGGCGGGCAGTGCCAAGCGGGAGCTGAGCCCAGCCTGCACATGCCCGGTCAGGAGCCACCAGGCATGTGTGCACACCTGTGTGCCTGTGTGTGTGAACTCTGCAGCCCGCATGCCAATGTACATGCTGGGCACACACACTGGCTTACACCTGTGGACTGCACACTCAGCCAACAGCCCCAGTCACCCTTAGGCTCCACAGGACAGAAATGTTTGTCTGCTTCAATGACTGTGTCTCTAGCGCCAGACGGTTGGTTGGCTCTTGTTAAGTTTTTGTGGGTTGGATCAGTGGAAAAGTGGACACATCATTTTGCAACTGTGTTCCCTACATGGTGGACACTTATACATCTGGAAACAACAACAAATTCCTTGGGCTAACTTTCTAGCCATGTCTGCAGGGGTGTGAACAGATCACGCCTGCACACACACCTGTGGGTACCATGCACACTGAGGAGGAAATGCATTCCCCTGCAGAAATGAGCCAGGTGTACACACACAGGCCTGCCTAGTGGATACACACACATTTCTGTGCACACAATCTTCCCTCTTCCCTGCCTGCAATCTGCCTGTGCTGTCCACATGCCACCACGCTTCTGGGGCCACTTGGGTTTGTAGGGGCTCATCAGGGCACCATAAACTGCCCCCCACTCCCCAAACATCTGTTGCCAGGTGGCCATATGGCTTGGGATTTCTATCATTTGAGCTTCTCCTCGGGCCTAAGCTGTTTCTGCAGAAGGCCCCGGAAAACATGAAGATGGAATTGGCGGGGTCAGAGCTATGCAGGATGGAGGGGGGCTTGGAGAGGTAGCTCCTGGACACCCCCAGGAACCATCCTTCCATTTAGCAGCCTGGAAAACTGAGGCCCAGGGGGAGGGGGATTGTGAGAAGCAGGCACCCTGGCTGGGCCCCTTTTCTTTCTCATCCTCTTGTAGCCGAAACAGTAGGTTCCTACAGTTGGTCTGCAGCCAGGGTGGGGACAGGAAGGTGGGGACCATGGGGATGAGGAGGCCTCAGGGTGGAGGGTGCCTGTCTGTATCCTGGAGACACAGAGTGAGGCCGGCAGCCCAGAAACGCCCACCTTGGCAGACAGACACTCACAGAGCTGACAGGGACCCAGTCTGGGACAAACACTCATTGGCTCTTTCCTGTCCTGTCCCAGATGCTCCCTCCTCAGCCTCCAGATGGGACTCCTGGGGTTCCTGTCCTGTAGGAAGTGTGTATGTGTGTATGTGTGTGTGTGCATGCGCGTGCCTGCGCGTGTGCTTGGGTGTGCATGTGTGTAGGTGTGTGCTTGCTGTGTTTGGTATATATGAGTGTATATGTGGGTGACATGCATTTGTGTGTATGTGGGTATTTGTTTAGGTGCACGTCTTTGTGAGTGCCCATGTGCACACACACACGTGTTTGTGTATTTATAAGCATGTGTACATGTATTTGTATGGATGTGTTTCGTGTGTGTGAGCACATGTGTTCCTAAGCACATGTATTTTTGTGTGTATGTCCACACATGTGCTTGTGTGCTTAAGTGTTTATGTGCTCTGTGTGTGTTCTCACGTGTGTGTCGGAGAGGGAGGTGGTGCTCCATGAGTCCCCAACATGCAAACTTCATATTTAGGGATCGACTTTCATGGGTTTGGGGCCACTTGTGCGCACACACATACACCAACAACAAGGGTAGTAATAATAACAGCTAGCTTCTATTGCTGCTTGGTCCCATTTCTAAACACCCCTTTTTTTTGGTATTGCTTCCCATTTCTTAACACCCTTTTTTTTTTGGCTGCACCCATGGCATATGGAAGTTCCTGGGCCAGGGATCAAACCCAAGCCACAGCAGTGACCCAAACTGCTGCAGTGACAACAGCAGATTCTTAACCTGCTGTGTTGCAAGAGAACACCACTTTTTTTTTTTTTTGGAAGCTAAGTTTATAGAGGCCTAATTCACAAATAGTAAGTTCAGGCTCTTTAGGTGTACAATTTGAGGAATCCTGACAAATGGGTACATCTATGTAACCCTTACATAATCAAGATTGAGAACAGATCCCCCCCCTTCCTGTCCCTTTGTGTAGTCAGTTCCCTCTCCCACTATCAGTATCCTCCCCCACTACCAACCCCTGCCACCACCCATCTCCTCTGTCCCTACATTTGGCCTTTTCCAGGAAGTCATATAAATAGGATTACGCAGAACCCAGCCTTTTGAGTCTGTTCTTGAAACTCAGCAAACTGCCTCAGAGACCCATCCACGTTGCTACATGTGTAAGTAGTTTGTTCCTTTAAAAAAATAAAAAATAAAGATACAAACACATACCATAAAATTCACCCCTTTGAAGGGTATAATTCCGTGGTTTTTAGTGTATTCAGACCGGTGCAACCGTCGTCTATAATTCCAAAATATTTTTATCACCCCCCTAAAAGAAGCCTGGTCCCATGAGCAGTCACCTCCACCCCCTCCCCCAGCCCCTGACAACCAGGAACCAATTCTCAGGGTCTGTGGCTGTGCCTTTTCTGGACATTTCCCATCAATGAAGTTTCACACTATATGGTCTTCTGTGTCTGCTTCTCTCACCGGGCATCAATATTTCAAAGTTAGTTTGTTCCTCTCTTTTCTTTTTTTGCCTTTTTAGGGCAGCACCCGAGGCATATGGAGGTTCCCAGACTAGGGGTCCAATCAGAGCTGCAGCTGCTGGCCTACACCACAGCCACAGCAACACCAGATTTCAGCCGAATCTGCAACCTACACCACAGCTCACAACAATGACAGATCCTTTAGCCACTGAGTGAGGCCAGGGATTGAACCCACATCCTCCTGGATACTAGTCAGATTCCTTTCCGCTGAGCCATGACAGGAACTCCTAGTTTGTTTCTCTTGATCACTGACTAGTATTTCAACCTATGGTCCCACCTGTTTGCCTGTTCACCAGGAATGGGGAGCTGGGTTGTTTGCTGTTTCTGGTGGTTAGGAATAAAGTTGCTACAAATATTCACCACGGAGGTGTGGACCTAAGTTTTCATTTCTCCTGGATAATACCTAGGAGTGGGGTTACCGGGCCCCCTGGTGAGAAAACGCTTTACATTAATTCATTTATTCTTCATAAACTAGGAAGGAAATACTATGATTAGATGCATTTTACATATACAGAGAGTAGATGTTCCCACAAAGGCGCGGGCGCACACAGACACAGAGCAAGCTGGGATCTTGCCCCGATCACCCACAGAGGCCCGCCAGGATCCACGCACATGCCCAAGACTCCCAAGGGCGCACACACGAAGCAGCCGGGTTGTCACGCCCCACACCCCCGGAACAGACGCCGGTGGGGCCTGCAGACCCAGACGTGCTACAGACACACTGCGATTTGTTCATCTTTCCAGCCAACTCGTCTCGTCCTGACAGTAATTAGCTCCCAGACTGGCGGGGAGACGGTGAACAGGCTCAGAGTCATCGCCGCGGCTCCACGCCCACAGGCCACCGGCACCCTTGTGTGTGGTGGGGGAGCGGGCGGGCTTGGTGCCCCTCCTCCTCTCCTCCATCACAGACAGGCCCTGCAGGGTCAGCTAGGGTTTCCCACCCTCTCCTCAGAGCCAGCAGAGGCTCTGTACACAGATCTACGGTGCTTTCCATGCGGTATCCCATGAACTTGTGCATGCCTGAACCCCCCAGGCGTGCAAGTGTGTCGCTGCACCGGGACCCGGGCACTCCACACTCGGGGAGCGTGTGCACGCGGCTGGGTGCTCCTGGAACTTGCGGGCGCGCGCCCAGGGCCGGCGTGGCGGGGGTGGGGGCGGGGCGGGGGGGGTCTGAGTTGGATCACGCCCCGCCCCGCTGCTCTGACGGGCCGGAAGACCTGTGGCGGCGGGCACTGGCGTCACGGATTTCCACTGGAGACCTTGCGCGGGGGCCGGGATTCCCTGGCGCAGGAACGCCTGTGACGGCGGCGCCCGCCTGCGCCCGCCGCGCGGGGAGGTTGGACCTGGCTGGGATGACATCAGCCCCAGCGTTGCTGGAGCTGGCCTGGGCGGGAGGAGGATCTGGAGAAATGAAAGTGATTCTGGCTGCGGAATCGCGCCCCAAGCCTTGTACTTGCCCGGCTACGGGTTGAGCGCTGTGTTCCGATCAGCCCTGAGCCAGGTGCGGCCAATGTCCCCATTTCACAGGTGTGGAAACTGAGGCTCGTGGGCCCTCACCTGTGAGACTTGCATGCCTCAAGTCCTCATCTCGGGGTTCTCAAAGAGTCACCCAGTCGAAAGAGTGAGGGGCCGGGGCTGGAAGCCCCCTTTTCCCAGCCCCTTCTGGGGTCTCGATCCCTCACCCACCAGTGTCCCTCTCTTTTCCGTAGCGAGCGGGCTCAGAGAGGGCCTGGGCTGCCCTGGCGCCACCCAGCAAGTTGGGCGCTCAAGCCAGGTCTGTCCACCCTGTTGGTCTCTCCCCAGCTCTGGCCCCTGCGGTGGCCAGAGGCGTTGCCGGCGTCAGAGCCGGGCGCCCAGGCTGCCCGGCGGGGTGTGCCCACCGGCTGGCTGCCTTTGTGCTGAGGCCAGGACGAGTAGACTCTAAAAATAGCCTGGGAGGAGGCGAGGGCTATTTTTAGCCTGCGTGGCGGGGCTAAGGCCCTCTCGATTCCTGGGTCAGCAGCCCTCAGGCCAGGGAAGTGGGGAGGGGGAGGGGACTCCACTTTACAGGGTCCTTACCCTTCCTGGGAGTTCCGACCCCTCCAGGTCTTGGGGTCAGCACCCTCCGCCCCCGGCCCTGTTCAGTGCGTAGCCAGCCCTGGGGAGGGCGGCTGGGGAGAAAACCTGGGGCGGCGGGGGGGGGGGGATTGCCCGAGGCCACCTTTCCTGAAACCCCACCCGTTTCTCTAGCTGCCCAGGCCTTTTGTGGGGCAGGGAGGCTGCTTTCTATTTTGGGAAGGTGTTGGAATAGTTTATCCGGCTAAAAATAGCCGGTTTGGGGATTCCTCCACCCAGGCTGGCCGCTCCGCCTCTCCACCTCCTCCTCCTCCTCCTGGCTGACCAAAGGCTTGCCTGGATCACAAAGGACAGACAAGGACAAACAGCCCCCAGGAGTAGGGGTCTCCCTTGGGGCAGACCTAGTGGGGCGATTTCCTTGTTTCCTGATTGTGGGGGAGGGGCCGCTTAAGGGCGTTCCCACGTTCCAGGTGAGCCAGACTTTCTGGCCTCCGTGACATCTCACATCAGAATTCCGTCTCCTGGGCAGGGTGGGGCTTCCCCGACTCACCTTTCACCTCCTTTCAGGGTTGTGACTGTAGGCTCTGCTGTGAAGGGGTCTTGACTTCTACACTCTGGCTGAGGCGGGGAACAACATTCCCAAGAGGGAAATCTGCATGCGTGGGTAAACCGAGGCACAGAGGATCCAGGGCAGGAGTGGGACCCATTTGAGGCTCATTCCCCAACCATTTCATCTCTATTTACACTTGAGAGTTTAACAGCTGGGCAAACTTGAAGTAGTGACTCTATCTCTCTGTGCCTTCAGGAAAATGGCATAATAATCACGATAACGATATTGTAAAAACACAAGTGCACAGATTAGAGACTTTAGAACGGAGTCCTAGCAGGTGATGGAATGGGCAGCCCCAGAAAGGATGCTGCGATGGTTGGCTGGAGCAGAGAACATTTTGGGTTCCAGGTGGCTCCACACTTTGAGGCTTGATGCTCCTTACTCATAGTCCTTGAAGCTCAAAGGAGTGACCCTTTGCTATAGATCAGGAAATTGAGACCCTGGGATAATTTCATGGGACAAGGGCCTCATGACTGGTGACACATGGGAAGCCAGAGAGGTGTCCTGACTGTCTTGGCTCTGACCTGCACCATATTCCACAGCTGCCTTTTGCATTCATTCACCCGTTCCTTTCCTTCACTCACTCGGCAAATATTTGTTGGGCACTGTATGAGTTTCCTATTGCTGCTGAAATAAGTCACTGCAAACTGCCTTAAAACAACGCAGACTGATTCTCTTACAGTTCTGGAGGTCAGCAGTTTGAAGTCCATCTTACTGGGTTAAAATCAAGGTTTCTGCCAAGTCCGCCCATTCCTTTTGGAGGCTCTGGGGAGAATTCCTTTCCTTGCCTCTTCCAGGTTCTAGAGGCACCAGCCTCCTTGGTTTATAGCCCCGCAACCAGTGGCCTTTTCTGTTGCCTCTGCCATCACATCACTTTCTCTGACTCTGAACCTCCTGCCTCCCTCTCCTAAGGATCTTGAGAGGACATGGACTCCCCAGGGGGAATCCAGGATCATCCCCAGGTCAAGATCCTTAATCTAATCCCATCAGCTAAATCTGGAAAATATTCATAAATTCCAGGCATTAGGACAGACATCTTGGAGGATGGTGCTTATTCAGCTTACCCTAGGAAGCCAAGGAGGCACAAAAGCTGACAGGTGCTTGCCCTCAAGGAGCACGGGGTCCATGGCCCTGTGGATCAGGTGGTCACAAGGATAGACATGATTATAAACAGGGTTGCCAGATAAAATGCAACACACCTGGTTAAATTTGGGATTTTGGATAAATTTTTAGTATCTATATACTATTATATTTAACAATATCTGGGACATACAATTAGATTTTTTTCTCCCAGGCTAGGGGTCAGATCTAAGCTGCACCTGCCAACCACAGCCACAGCAACGCGGGATCCTAGCGGTGTCTGTGACCTACACCACAGCTCAGGGCAATGTGGGATCTATAACCCACAAGCGAGGGCTCAAGCCCGCATCCTAATGGATACTAGTTGGCTTCTTTTCTGCTGCACCACAATGGGAACTCCCAGAAATAATTTTTTTAAGTATATGCTTCATTTAATATTTGAGTTGTACTGATACGAAATATATACACTACTCCCGTGGGTGACTAGACCCCAAATTACAGTTCGGCAGGAAAGGGTTTTTATCAGAGGCAACAAGGTAATATGTGTGTTAGGATCGCATTGGCCTTGGCGTAGAGAATAGGCATAAGCACAGAAGTACGTTCTTCACCCAGCTTTTCATTTAGCGCTGTTCCAGGGACTTGCAGTATCTTCCAGCCTTTGGGTGGGCGGTCCCATGCTGCAGGCTTGTGCTAGCACATGCGTATCGCGCCTCGTGCCCTCCAGCTCACTGGTCCTCTCGCCCAATCAGAGGCCGAGCCTTAGCTGGGTCTGAGGGTGCACGAGCTTCCGCGGCTCTGGCGCCTTCTGTGCAGCCTCCGCGGGATGGCGGGGGGGGCGGAGCCTGGAGGTGGGCGTGGCGTAGCGCCGCTTCCCGGGCAGTGTGCCCTGAATGCAGACTTTCCGAGGCTTTTGGACGGGTACCGGGGCTGCGGAGCATCTGGGAGGGCCCGGCCGGCGTCTAGAGACCCCGGGGTGTGGCCATTCCCGCGCCTAGTGCCCTGCCTGTTGTGGGCGCGAGCCTGGGGGCGGTGCCCGCCCTCAGTGGCTCCTCCCAGTGATTTGGGCTGGAGGTCGAGGCTCTTGGAGGGGGCGAGGCTCTTGGAGGGGGCGAGGCTCTTGGGGGGGTGTCTCTGGTACCCCGGTCTCCAGGGCCGGCCTGGGAAATAGGGCGATGGCTGCGGCTCCCCTTCTGAGAAGGGGGATTGGATCCTCCTCTGTGGCCGCCCGTCTTCGGAGAAATGGGCAGGAAGTGGAGAGGAAGTGGCGGCCCCCAGCCCTGCTGGCAGGTCCTCGGTCCTGGGATGGATGGAAAGGCAAGCCGCCTAGACTGTCCATCTCCCCGATCGTTCCCCTGGATCATAGCAGCCAAGACAACGGGCGATGTGTCTCTTAGTGTTTTACTTTTACCATCCTGCCCTGTGATTTTTGCTGCCTGGCAAAAGTCTGGCAGGGAAGATAAGACCCTGGAACAGAGAGTAAATGGGGCTTGGCATTTGGCTGGAAGGGCCCGAGAGTCAGAAGAGAACCCGGTTCCTGGGACTCTTTAATCAATAGAAATTGATAAGAGGCCACAGGAGAAATTCAGGCACAGCTTTACTGGAACTTGTGCTTCCGCAAGAGGGAGCAAGAAAAGTAACAGATTCCCTTTCTGGATCCTGGTGGAGGGGCAAGCTGGTCCCTTAAAGGTGGTGAGGGTGGGGGCAGATTGCAGGGTCAGATGGGAGGGGTGGTTTAGGTGGTGTCCTCCCCCCCCCCCCTCTGCCCTTGGTGATGTTGTCTGCAGGGATCATGCGCAGGACCCTGCTTTTGCTCACCACACTTCAAAAGTGTCAGTGGGGCTTTGGCCTTTTTTTTTTTTTTTTTGGTCCTTTTGTCTTTTAGGGCCATACTCGCTGCAAATGGAAGTTCCCAGGCTAGGGTTCAAATTGGGGCTGGTGTATGCCAGAGCCACAGCAACTCGGGATCTGAGCCAAGTCTGTGACCTACATCACAGCTCACTGCAACGCCAGATCCTTAACCCGCTAAGCAAGGCCAGGGATTGAACACGCAACCTCAAGTTTTCTAGTCGGATTCACTTCCTGAGCCAGGATGGGAACTCCAGGTTTTGGCCTTTTTGTATCTTACTCTAAATAATTGTTCCACTTGTGTGGGTGTTCCTATCATGGTGCAGTGGAAGTGAATCTGATTAGAAACCATGAGATTGTGGGTTCGATCCCTGGCCTCCCTCAGTGGGTTAAGGATCCGGCGTTGCCATGAGCTGTGGTGTAGGTTGCAGATGTGGCTTGGATCTGGTGTTGCTGTGGCTCTGACCTACGCTGGTGGCTACAGCTCCAATTCGACCCCTAGCCTGGGAACCTCCATATACCGTGGGTGTGGCCCTACAAAGACAAAAATAAATAAATGTTCCACTTGTGTATGTGTTTGGTTATTCTTAGTCCCTTATAATTTCTTTGTATTCTATTGCTGGAGGAGACCCTTGATCACGTGAAAGCGCTGCAGTAGAGGGTCCCAGATCCCAGCCTGTTTCATTTGTCCCACAGGCCAGGGGATGTCAAGGGCATTACAGAATCTTAAGACTGTCAGCCAGTTTTAAGTGTTGGAGGCTTATTATGTACTTTATGCCTATTAAATATCTTTACAAGAACCTGGTGCTACTAATTACCCTTGTTTCACAGACGAGACACTGAGAAAAAGAGAGTTGAGGGGCCGAAGTCCCCCAGCTAAGCTGGTGGTGGACAACCTGCCCCTTTACCATTTCATGGCTTGGCCTCTGGTTGGGATGCTCTGAGGCCATGAGACATGCTGCCCAGCTGGCCCCATGTTCCTGCCCTCCCAGACACTCAGAGGGAGATAGTGGGTTCCACCAACCTGGGCACTCCAGACAGCCTTCAGGAGCCCACAGAGGGGATGTCTCCAAGGGTGCTGGCCAGGAAAGAGACCAGACAGGAAGGTGGCTGGGACGAGCTGGCCGTAGACTCAAGCAGCAGGAGTGTCAGGGGATGCCGGCCCCCACTCCTTCCTCCCAGATGGGGGATTTCTAAGACCAAAGGGTGGGATCTTGGCTCCCTTTTACCGCCAAGCCAGAACTGTTTCATGTCTCCCACTAGATGGGGGACTGTAGCTCTTACCCCATAGGTGTGCCTAGGTTGTCCCAAGAAATTTTGAGGCCCTGGTCTGGGAATTCCTCCTCTACAGATGCAGCTTCCAGGTGGCTTTGGGGATGGGGACATGAGTGTTTGTCAAACTCAAAATCCTACTAGGAGTTCCCAGGTAGCTCACTGGGTTGAGGGCCTGACATTGTCACTTCCGTGGCTCAGATTCAATCCCTGGTCCCAGGGGACTTTCACATGTTGTGGGTGAGGCCAAAAAACAAACAAACAAAAACTTCAAAACCCATCTAGACTCTCCTGAGATGTGGGGAGGGGTTGGGGGCAGTACAAGCAGAATTTTCCTGAATGTTCTGTAGGGGAAGAACTAACCTTTCTCCTGCTAAAAGCCAACCTTCTACCCAGGACTGGAGGCTCTAGAAGGGGGTGTGTCATCACATGCTCCAGAATCCCGTTGCCATCAACCTGTGATGATTCATCTTCTCAATAAAAGGAGAGGAGTTGAGTTAGCAGACATCATTAAGATGTCTCTAGGAGTTCCCATTGTGACTCAGCAGAAACGAACCTGACTAGTATCCATGAAGATGCAGGTTCGATCCCTGGCCTTGCTCAGTGGCTTAAGGATCTGGCATTGCCATGAGCTTCAGTGTACGCGCAGATGCGGCTCAGGTCCCACTTGGCTGTGGCTGTGGCCAGCAGCTGAGGCTCTGACTCCTAGCCTAGGAACTTCCATATGCTGTGGGTTCAGCACTAAAGAGAAAAAAAAAATCATCTCTGGAAACCTAAGAACAGAAGACCAAAGTTATGAGAAGGGATGTGGTCCTGGCCACCTGCTGGCTGGCCCCACCCACCTCAGTGTGGAGCACAGACTGCATGCTGACCTGAGGGAAAAATGTCTTTCTCAACTTTGGGTTTGGGGTCCTTCCCAGAGTGATAAATTCAGGCAAGAAAGAGCCTGACATTCTTAGAATTGGCTCTCTAGAGAGGCCTTGCATCACTTTTTCCATTGTAAACTCTGTGCTGGTATCTCCAGACCAGCTACACATGGACAGCAAAAAGTGCCGAGCCTTATGTGGCCACCCAGGGGGAACTCCCTCATCTGGGACACCTTGCTGCCCTTTGGGGTGTTTCCCACAATCATCTCTCTGGATCTCAGTGGTGGGGAGACTGAATCCTGAGCCTGCCTCATTGGCTACTGGGGCTCCAGAGTCCAGCCCCTGCCTGTGAAGGTCTTCCGTGGAATCTCAGACACTCAGCAGGGTGGGCTTCCAGAGGAGGGCTGATCCCAGTGGGAGGGGTTTGAGGTTGGTTGTGGGTCAAAGGCAGAAGTCCTGATAAACTGGATTAAAGTCATTGCTTAGATAAGAACTTTTGCATCCACACCACGGCCTCACGCTTTTTTTTCTTTTTCTTTCTTTCTTTTTTTTTTGGTCTTTGGTCTTTTTAGGGCTACACTCACGAGATATACAGAAGTTCCTAGGCTAGGGGTTGAATCAGAGCTGTAGCCTCTGCCCTACACCACAGGCACAGCAAAGTGAGATCCAAGCCTAACCTGAGTCCTCGTGGATACTAGTTGGTTTCGTTGCTGCTGAGCCGTGATAGGAACTCCCCCCTCCCCCTTTTTTTTTTTTCAATAAATCACAGCAGCAGCTTGTTGTAGGATCTTAGTTCCCAGACCAGGGATCAAACCTGGGCGGCAGCGGCGCAAGTGCCGAATCCTAACTGGATCACCAAGGAACTCCCAGTCTCACACTTTCTTTAGTATGAAAACAAACCTTCCAATTATTAGAAAGATTGGTGGGAGTCAGATGTCAGCACATGTCCAAAGGTTTCTCGTCAGTAGAGTCTATTGGTGCCAAATGTTTAAGCATAGAAGAATGCCTGGAGACGATATGAGAAAAAGAACGTATGTATATGTCGACTGGGTCACTTTGCTGTACATCGGGAATTGGCACACCATGGTAAACCAATTATACTTTAATAAAAAAAAAAGAATGTTTGATATGAAAGGTGAAGACAGGTGTGGAGAGGCACTGCTCGCGTGTCTTCAACGAGGGAAGATTACCCTGGCTTCTGGGAGTGCGGTCAGTGGATAACCCTCAGCTGGCAGCCCCTTGAGGAAGCGCTTCAGGTGCAGAGGCTGCTGGCCCCAGGTCAGCCCATCCAGTAGCTCATCAAGGTGGAGGGAGAGAGGCCATGAGGTCAATTCTAAAGGACTGTTCCAGCTCCAGAGCTCCAAGTTCTTTCTTTCTTTTTTTTCCCAAGTCCTTTCTAGTAAACATCCTGAACAGGACGACTGGGTCTGTGTGTGGGTGTGTCACATCTCCTGTAGGGAGATGAACTTGAAGTTACAGAAATGGTGAAAACAGACAGCAGACTTGAGTTTGCAGGGGTGGGGGAGGGAAGGATTGGGACTTTGGGATTAGTAGAGGCAAACTATTCTCTATAGGATGGATAAACAAGGTCCTCCTGTATAGCACAGGGAACTAACTGTATTCAACCTCCTGTGATAATGCATCATGGAAAAGAATCTGAAAAAGAATGGATATACGTATAGCTGAGTCAATTTGCTGTACAGCAGATATGAACACAACATTGTAAATCAACTATACGTCAATAAAATCATTTTATATTTTATTTTATTTTTTTGCTTATTAGGGCCACACCCGCAGCATGTGGAGGTTCCCAGACCAGGGGTCGAATCAGAGCAGCAGATGCTGGCCTATGCCACAGCCACACCAATGCCAGATCTGAGCTGCATCTGCAACCTACACCATAGCTCACGGCAACGCTGGATCCTTAACCCACTGAGTGAGGCCAGGGATCGAACCCGAAACGTCATGGTTCCTAGTTGGATTCATTTCTGCTGCACCACAAAGGGGAGCTCCTATTGATAAAATGATTAAAAATATCTTCTAACTTGAAAAGACAAAAGCAAGGAAAAAAAAAAAAAGAAATGGTCAAAGAATGGTAGGACTAGTCTTTCAGAACTACTGCAGGATCTTTACAGTTCCTATAGTTCTTGTTTTGACTTCATGTTACTGGTGTGAGATTCATCTCGGTTGTGGATTGTGCCTCTTACTGTTATGAAGATACCCCCGAAGGTCTCATTTGGTGCTTTTGGCCTTGCTTTCAACTCTGAAACTAAGCACCAGTGGTTAGACTGACTTGCCCAAGGTCACAGGGAGGCCAGGCAGTTTCCACTTGTTGAAGTTTTTAAGTGTGTTTAAAAGAAGAAGAGGAAGAAATCTAAAAACAGGATAAAGGAATTGTAGAAGGAAAAATATAGGTTGTAGTAGAGAAAAGGCAATACATAGTTTAAAAAGGGATGATAGGATTTATAGACATGAATTTGCTGGGCACTACAGAAGGCGTGGTTGGGAGATGGGCTGCTGATTTAAAATTGTGTAATGGATCTGGTCTTCCCATGCTTTTCACTTGTGGTTTCTTCTGAAGAGAGCATCCAAGTCTGAAGGGGCGCCAAGGCCAGTGATGGAGTTGGATATACATACATCTGGCACCTTAATCCTGAGTTCTCACCACCGTATTCATGTCCCTATTCTGCACTGCTCAGCATTTTGTGTTGATAAATTAAAAGAGCATGATGTGCTGGAATGGCCCTGTGCCATAGTCCTGACTGCGGGGAGGCTGCTGTCATGCAATGGTTCTGAGCATCTGAGTTAAAGGTGAGCCTCTTCATTTCATAAATAAGATGCAGTCATTTTGCTTTGAAAGGGACATAGTACATATTTTTTTTAACTTTACAACACCTCCTGAGCAAGGGTTTTGTGAAGGAGAACGCCATGTCAGTGAACACTTGTACACTGCGTTTCTTAAAAAGTTGGTTGCAAATGCAAGAAAGGTTACAGGTTCCCGTCTTCTGAACAAACTGTCTTGCAAGTTCCTGTGCTGAGAGGCAGGCCAGCTTTGTGGGGCTTCGCTTGCTCCCCCCACAACCATCCACGTTTAGAAGGTTAAATGCTTACCATCGTGACATTTGCAATTTTTGAACAAGGTGCCCTCAAATTATGGATCTGGTCCCAAAGAGAGGCCTTGTGACTCAGAACTTGCCATTTCTCCCCTCTTGGTTTCAGTGAACTCATGCGTGGAAGGGGTACATCTAAAAACGATACTAGTGTCTTAAGTTCGTGTATCGACCTGATGGTCATTCCGAATTCCTTGCTGACTCTCTGGGGAAGGTCCCACATAGTTCGTTCCAACTCAGCCCTTGGACTGGACCGGCTGGCTGCTGTCCTGTTTATAGGGTTCCCAGAGCTGATTAGAAATGTTCCAGACTCCTTAGCATGAAGGGTCCTGCCATCCCCACCACCTCCCCTCCCCTGCCCGACTCCAGCACACCTGGCTCCATGGCCCCCGGCCTTGGCTGCAGTGGCTCTGTCCATCCGATGTTGTCACTTCTTCCCACCTCATCTCCCAGCCCCAGGTTAACCTTAGAGGTGCCCAGTTATGTGACATTCCTGGGGCTGCCTAACAAAGTGCCACAACAAGGTGGCTTAAGACAACAGGAATATATCCTCTCAAAGTTCTGGAGGCCAGAAGTCCAAAATCAAAGTGCTGACAGGGCTGATTTTTTTTTTTTTTTTTGGCTTCACCCACAGCGTGCAGAAGTTCCTGAGCGAGGGATGGAACCCTTGCCACCACAGAGACCTGAGCCTCAGCAATGATAATGCCAGATCCTTAACCCAGTGTTCCACCAGGGAACTCCATGAGCTTGTTTTTTTTTTCTGGAGGCTCTAAGGAACCACCTCAGGCCTCTCTCCAGCTTCTGGTGCTGCTGGCAATCCTTGGCTTGTGGCTACATCACTGGATTTCTGACTCCATTGCCTTGTGGCCTCCTTCCCACTGTGAGTCTCCCTGTGTCTCTGTATCCAGACCTCCCCTTCCTTTCTCTTATGCAGACACGATCGCTAGATTTAGGGCCCACTGGGATCCAGCATGACCTCATCTTCACTCAATTTCACCTGTAAATCTACTTCCATCTAAGGCCACATCCAAAGGTACGGGGGTGGGGGTGGGGGGTGGTTAGGACTTGAGCATACAATTGCGGAGGGAACAATTCAGCCCAATGCACGAGACCAGCTCATGCTCTGCAGCTTCTCCTGGGCCCTCTCCCTGAGTCTCCAGGTGGAGTCATGTCTCCCACTCTGTGGACTGATGACTTCATAGAATTTGCTGACTTCATTCAATGTCCCTGGGCCATAAGCTATGGACTGGCTCTTCATACTGAAAGCAGGGAGTGTGTTTGCTGGGAGCACAGTGAGTTATATCCTCAGCACAACAAAAGAATTTGGAAACATCTGTTGCAGTGGGTAGACCCATGTCTTCCCCTAATTTGTGCTCACCTGGAAACTCACAGGGTGATCTTTCTTGGAAATAGAGTCCCTGTGGATATAGTTAAATTAGATGAGGTCATGCTGGAGTAGGTGGCCCTGCCAATGACTGGTGTCCTTACAAGATGGAAGTGTGCACACAGCCACATAGGCCTTGTGACAACTGAGGCAGAGACTGGGGATGAGGACACCAGGGATGGCCAGAAGCCACCAGAGCTGGAGGGGGCAGCAGGGGCCCTCCCCTGGGACTTCAGAACTTGGGGAGGGTAAGTGTCTGCTGGGTTTGTTTTTTTGTTTTTGCTTTTTAGGGCCAAACCTGTGGCATATGGAAGCTCCCAGGCTAGGGGTCAAATTGGAGCTATGGCTGCAGGCCTACACCACAGCCACAGGAACTCAGGATACGAGCTGCATCTGTAACCTACACCACAGCTCATGGCAATACTGGATCCTTAACCCACTGAGTGAGGCCAGGGATTAAACCCATATCCTCTTGGATACTGGTTGGGTTCATTACTGCTAAGCTGCTAAGCCACAATGGGAACTCCTAATCTTATACTTTTTGTTTTTTTTCCAGGAGAAAATTTTTTTTTCAGTTATATATATATATATATATATGTTTATTTCAGATTATTTTCCATTATAGGTTATCAAGCTTTGAATATAGATCCCTGGAGTTCCCACTGTGGTGCAATGGGATCGGTGGTCTTGGGAGCGCTGGGATGCAGGTTCGAGGCCTACCTAATTCTCTAACAAGAAATGGGAAAGCCCATTGAAGCTGGTGTCCACTTGTCTATGCTGCTACCTAAAGCCCGGTTCCAGCCATGAGCCTCTTCCCAGGGCAGGTCGGTGGTGGCGGTGGCAGGGCAGCTGTCACCACTGTCATCACCATCACCACCACTGGAGCCAAGCCCCTGCATGCCACCCCATCCCTACAAGCAAGCAGTGGCCAGGGAGCCAAGGATGGTACAGACCCATGAGGAAAGGGACAGTGAGCCTTTTTATTGTGGATTAATTCACTTGGTATTAACAATTCCACACAATATTAAAACACTGCAGGAAAGTGGGTATGGCACACCTGGAATTTTTTTTTAAAAATCAGAAATAAAAACCACTGGACATCCAAACACAGTTGGGGTAGAATCTGCTAGAAGCACAGTTTGCTCTGAGAACTGGAACTGGTCTTGACAATGTTTGGCAATGGTCTCTGCAGACAGAGAAGGAAGGGGCAGGGTATTGACATATGGCTTCTTTTCAGAGGACCCCGCACAGGCTCTTGAAGGACGAGCGACCTTTGGTGGCCTCACCGTGTCCCGGAAACTGCCTCTGGTCACTCATGCTGGGATCAGGGGTCCGATGGCCTTTTCCTGCCTGCCTGCAGCTCGAGATGGATGAGCTGCCTGGAGGCCCAGCGACGTCTGGACAGAGTGGCCGGGACATCAAAGGAAGAAAGAGCACCTTCTGCCCGGCCCAGAGGTTTGTGTCCCCATCCCGTGGGCCAGAGGTCACAACCCAGTCACTTAATTCTCGGGCTGGGGGACACCTTGGGAGAGAAAGGGGGAGGGGAGAGGAGGCTGTGGGAGGAGGGAGACTCCAAGTCACCCAGCCCTGCCTTCTTGTGTTTCCTTCACTCCCCTGTGACGTGCTTGAGACATGCTGGTTTCCCCAAGGTCCACTCCTGGCCTCATGGGGGCACTTACGGCCGCCAAAATACCCTCAAAACGTGTTTTCATGCCGACACGTGCACAAGGAAACCACAAGCAGAACACACTGTCACGTGGGCACTGATGCTTCAAGCCTGCATTAGGGACACTGACGATTACTCTACAAGGAGGAAAGGAAGGGAAGAAAGAGGCCCTTTTTCTTGGCTAGAAAGAAGCCCAGAGTGGGGCCTTGCTGACAGCCCCCCCCGGGCTCCGAGACTGTGGTGCTTGGGCAGGGGTGGCCTTGGGTGGGTGGATGGGGAGGACAGTGGTCCAAACCTTCCAGGAGCCTCAGTTTACCAAGACAGCTGGGCCCCTGGCATTCCCACTAGGGGACCCCTGGCCCAGGAGGGGACGATGTGGCCGCTGAACTCAAGTTCCTCCCACCCCTCAGCCAGGGGTCCTGGGCTTTGCTTCCCACTGGCTGCTCGGGTCACTTGGGTGGGGACACGCAGTGGGGCTGGGCTTGGCACAGCTGGCAGGGCAGGGGGTGGAGAGAGAGGGGAGGTCTGGGCCCTGGGGCTCTCCTGACGCTGATCAGGACCCCTCCTGCTCTCGGGGGCCAGGAGTGCATGGCCCCGGCTTGGGCTCAAGGGATTAAGGCTTCTGACCCAGACCAAACAGTTACCAGTCAGCAGAAAGCTGGTGGGGGGGTCCTCGCTGGCAGATGCGCTCTGCCAGCTGCCCCCCTCTGCCCCTTGGCTTCAGTCCCGCCATGCCCTGCCCCCAACTGGGCATGCCCGGGGTTTCTAGAATGAGCTTTGTTTGTCCTGCTGCTCTGTCAGAGTGCAGGCTCCCTGTGCAGTGAGAGGGGGCAGCATCGTGGGGGGGCTTTGGGGACCCTCCCCGCCCAAGTGCTGCTTCAGAGAAGCCAGACTCCCCAGGCCCCAGGTGCTCCCGGACCAGCCGGAGAGAGCTGGATGCCAGGGAGAAAGTTGGCCTTGGTCTGCACCCTGTGTGGGCCGGCTGCGAGGTGCAGCCATGCAAGGTCTGAGACCCAGGGGCACGAGGGGAGCTCGGGGCTCTGGGCCTGGCCCCAAGTGCCTTCTGCCGGCTGCCCAGGATGCTCCTTCTAGGCCTGGGATTCTGACCTCCTCCCAGGTTGCAGGCAGCTGGACCCAGAGCTCAGGGCGGGAGTCCCGGCAGCTGTTGGTAGTGCTGGCAGGTGAGGGCAGGTGTGCGTTGGGCCTGTCCTCCTGCCTCCCATCCTTTAACTGTCCTTGTCACACAGAGGAAACAGCAATTGTAAAAAAGCCTCTGTCCTGTCCCCAACGGTCAACTCTAGGACCTCACATTTCCAAGGATGTTGGGAGACACATCTCATTTCCTCCCGCAGATAAGACGCTCCACGTGGTAGGGCGATAGTGCAGAGGGAGCACTGAGAGTGTCTCTCGAACTCCCCGGCCTTCACAGCTACTTCCAGATAATCTCACACCTTGTTACACCCTGAAGCACCAGGCAGCCCTACTCACTGCGTAGGCCTCCCCAGGCTGCATTTCTGTTTGAAAAATGGCCTTGGAGATGCAGAAAGTGGAGAAAAACAAAGCAAAACAAAACACAGAGGAGCCGAATATGACCACAGCCTCTAACTGCCCACGCCGATGTCTCGTGCTTAAAACAAAAGAAAACACAGCTGGCAGGCACAGTGACCAGACCCCTGGGCTGAAAACCCATTTCTGGGACGGGCGGGGTGCCCAGGAAAGGGCAGGGGCCGCGGCATGGCTGTCGGGTGGCACATGCCATACAAAAGCCACACAACAGGGTGACCCTGGGTGACAGGGATGCATTTCACAGGCAAAGCCCCCCTCCCGGCCCCTAAAATCCACATGTGCAATGTCACACAATCCAGTTTAGCTCTAGGTTCAGCCGATGTAATCTGATTTTAGCGGTTTGGAATAACAAGTTTTCAAATGAAAGGGAGAAAAACTTCCCCCCCAAAAGGTCATTATGTCCCTTCCCAGCCCCCACCCAATCTTATTCTGCTTGAGAGCCCCCCCCCAAAAAAAAGCATCACATCATCAACCTGGCAGAAGTCATCACAAACGGCCAACAGTGTGAGACTTGCCACCTGGCCGGGTTGCCCAGGCCAGCGGCTAGTTCACCCACCTCCTTCCCATACCCTGGCCCAGCTCGGCTCTGAGCCACAACCCAAAGGTCAACTCAGTTTTCAAAAACTGTTAGCACACCACTTGGGCATTTCAGTTATTTCCAATCGGAAGCGGTGCAGAAGCCCGGCCCTTAAGGGGGCTGCATTGCGGGGTCTGAAAATCCATCTGAAATCAGAGGATCCATCTTAACCCATCTGGGCAGTGGCAACTTTTTGCATTTCTTTTGGAATTAAGAGTTTTGCTGGACTCTGTACTGAATGGCGCCCTGACTGGAGGCTGGGTGTCGGGGAGGAGTTGAGCGCAAGAAAACAAAGCTATAAGATAATACAAGGCTTCTTGTCCTTAAAGGGGTTCTCGGAGGCAGGGACTCCCACGAGCAGGGGGTCATTCCGGGCGTGCTGCTCACAGTAGCTCATGAGTTCAGATGAGGCTTTGGAGACCTGCGTGTGGGCACAAGGAGCAGAGAGGAGAGATAAGAAGGGGCCGAGGTACCCCTGTCCACTGCAGCACAACTCACAGAGGCCAAAAGGTGGAGACAACCCCAGTGCCCATCAGTGGTGATGGATAAATAATTCGGTCCCTCCACACAAGGGAGCATCGCTCAGCTGTGAAGAGGAAAGAAGCACTGACACTCGCTACCACGTGGACAGATCTTGAGACCACGATGCTTAGTGAGAGCAGCAGACACAGAAGGACACACAGTGTGGGATTCCATGGATGGGAAACATCCAGAACAGGCACAGCCACAGACACAGAGAGCAGGTTCCTGGTTGTCAGGGGCTGCGAGGGGGAGAGGTGATGCTCATGCGGCCAGACTTCTTTTTGGGATGATGAGAACATTCTGGAATTGGATAGTGGTGATGGTTGAATTAAATACCAGACTGTTTAAGATTAGAGAAGGACTGAGCCTTCTCCAGCAGCTGTGCAGGGTTTGAAGGTAAGGGTCAGATGGATTCAGTCTAAGACTCCATCTCTGCCCAAGAAAGGGCCTGGCAGGAAGATCCCTGCCTGTCCACCACCCCACGTGGGGACAAGCCCTTCCACCTTTCATTCTTGGGCCCTTTGACCCCTTGGGGTTTCAGTGGCTCTGGTAAAGGGCCTGATCCTTAGGACCCTCTGCATCAGAGTCCCCCAGAGAGGAGGGAGACAGGAAGGGGGGGTGGTGGTGCTGGTGGGGCCGGCTGCGCTCTGAGAGCCTATCTGGGCTCCCCCCGCCCTGGGCTCCTCGTTGGTCACTTCGGCCTCCCCCACCCCCGACGCAGCCCCCTTCCCATCCTCGCAGCCCATAGGACCAGGGGAAGGAGTAGGGGGAGAGGAGCGCTCTGGTAAGTCTGCGGAGGGGCTGTTGCACCCCAGACCCGTGGCTGCCGGCTGGGATCTCATTGCTCCGCTTGGAAGATGAGCCTTCCTGGGCCCTGGAGACAGAGGTGCTACGCTCCCTCTGCCTCCGCTTCCACCCGGCCGGCCTCTCAGGGCCGGCCTGGTCGCCGTCTTGGGGCCGCAAAACCTCAGGCGGGACTGGGAGGGTGACCGGTCATGCCCGACTCTGCTCCTACGTTCAAAGCTCGCGGGGAGCCTTCCCAGCATCAAGCCGGCAGTGAGTCAGCGCCCTCCGCCAGCGCCGGGGCTGGCTCGGAGCAGAGGAAAACCACTTCAATGGGGGCCTGCTTTGCCTTTAGGCCCAAGGAATGCTTTGAATGCTCAGAGTCCTGGAATATCCAGACGCCCCGTGGGAGGCCCCCAACACTCCCAGGGCGGTGCAGCAGTCTCCTCCCCACCTGGCTCTGTGGGGGGTGCAAGGAATCACAGCAACTCCCACCCCTCCGCCTGGGCAGTGTCTGCACGCCCCGCCATCCCTTCTTAAGGAGTCCCTACCACCAGCAGCCAGAGAGGATGACGGCGCTGAGGGAAGCAAGGCCTGAACAAACATGAGGTGATGGCTGACTTCATGTGTCCACTTGGTGAGGCCATGGTACTTGGCTGTCTGGTCAAACTGCTAGCCTAGATGTCTCTATGAAGGTATTTTTAGATGAGATTAACATTTAGGAGTTCCCCTTGTGGCTCAGTGGAAATGAATCTGACTAGTATCCATGAGGACATGGGTTCAATCCCTGGCCTGGCTCTGTGGGTTAAGGATCCAGCATTGCTGTGAGCTGGTGTGTAGTTCGCAGACTCGGCTCAGATCCCATGTTGCTGTGGCTGTGGTGTAGGCTGGCAGCTGCAGCTCAGATTGGACCCCTAGCCTGGGAACCTCCATAGGCCGTGGATGCGGCCCAAAAAAACAAAACAAAACAAAAAAAGCATTTAAGTCAATAGACTTTGAGTAAAGCAGATGACCCTCCAGAATGTGGGTGGGCTGTATCTAATCAGTTGAATGCTTTCAGAAAAAAGACTGAGGGTCCTTCAAGAAGGAAGGAATTCTGTCTCCCAAAGGCCTTGGGACTCAAGCTGCATCAGCTCTGCTGACTTCAGACCTGCCAGACCCACACTCCCATGAGCCAGTGCCTTAAAATACCTCTCATGCTCCCCATCTCGCTAATGTATATGTACACTCCTGATTAATCCGGTGGGTAGCTGCAGCATGGCTAATGTGGAAGCACAAACCACCCGTGTCTTCCAGTGGAGACTCCTTGGCCCTCACCTTGCTGCCTGCAAGCGGGGGTCTGGGGCAAGCATCAGCTTTTTGGAGGCAGTTCACCAATCTTTGCAAAGAGGATATGGGTTTGGTGAGAAGGTGATTCTGAAAAGTGTCAGGCACTTTTGTCATGTGAAAAGGCATGACTGGCCCATTGGTCTAGATGCTTTGAAGCCCAAGATGTCATCCTGATGGCCACTTTAGATTCAACTATGAAAACAAATGTGGTCCCTCCTCACACAGAGAGATCACCGAGCTCTTGAAAAGGAGAGAAGCACCAACACTCGCTACCATGTGGACGGACCTTGAGATCATGATGCTCAGTGAGAGAAGCAGATGCAGGACACACAATGTGTGATTCCATGGATGGGAAACATCCAGAACAGGCACATCCACAGAGACAGAGAGTGTGTTCCTGGTTGCCAGGAGCTGGGGGAGGGGAACGGGGAGTGACTGCAAATGGGACAGGGCTTCTTTTTGGGGTGATGGAATGTTCTAGAATTTATTGATGATGGTTGCACAACACTTTGAGATAACCAAATGCCACTTGAATTGTGCACTTTAAAAATGGTTAACTTTATGCAAAAAAAAAAAAAAAAGAAAGAAAAAGAAAAATCCTACAGAGCTGACTGACCAATTATGCACTATGTTATTTTGCTTTGCATGTTCCTGGTCCCTGATGGGTTAAGCATCTGTGAGCAGGAACTGCCTGTCCCTTTTCTTTTCTTTTCTTTTTATTTTTGACTGCACTGTGGCCTGTGGAAGTTCCCAGGTCAGGGATCAAACCTATGCCACAATAGCAACCTGAGCCACTGCTCAGGTTGATATTGTGACACCAGATACTTAACCTGGGAATTCCTGTTTTTTCCTTGTTTAGCACAAAAATAAAAAATGTTTTTTCTTTTTCTTTTTTATTTTATTTCTTTTTTAAGGGCCACACCTGTGGCACATTGGAAGTTCCTAGGCTAGGGGTTGAATCAGAGCTGCAGCTGCCGGCCTGCACCACAGCCACAGCATTGCCAGATCTGAGCTACGTCTGCAACCTACACCAGAGCTCACAGCAACACCAGATCCTTAATCCAGTGGGTGAGGCCAAGGATCAAACCTGCATCCTCATGGATACTAATTGGGTTTGTAACTGTTGAGCCACAATGGAAACTCCTGTTTATTAAAAAAAAAAAAAAATGCAATCAATGCAGAGTGAAGTGATGGAAGTAAACAGTGAAAGGCCCTGTGTCCTCCTTTCCCCAGGGCTGGGTCTCTAATTTCTATTTGCATCTGTTACAAAGGAGCTGGACAGAAATCTGAGGAAAAGGGGGCAGAAGAGAAAGTGCCTGTCTCATGCTGACCCTTTTAGCAGGACCCAACATGGCCTACACTGACTGGTCAATCGCCAGTCTAGATGTCTCATGAAGGTATTTTTAGATGAGATTAACATTTAAATCAGTGCATTTTGAGTAAAGTGGATGACCCTCTATAACATGAGTGGGCTATATCTAATCAGTTGAAGGCTTTCAGAGAAAAGACTGTGGTCCCTCAAGGAGGAAGGAATTCTGTCTCCAAACGGCCTTCAGATTCAAGATGCATCAGCTCTTTCCTGGGGCCATCCAGGGAAGGACCCCCTAGGGCTGGGACTGCTCACAGAACTTGAGGCCTGGCTCTGGTCCCCCTGTGTTTATAAAGTATACTGGCACATCAAGTGTCACAATCACCCGCAATGTATGTTTACATCAATCAGCTGTCCTTCCACTGAGAAAACTGAGGCTCAGAGAGGTTAAATGAGTGGCCCAAGGTCACATAGCAAGAGGCACAGCTGAGTGCAAACCCCTGCTGTCCTGCGAGCCTCCATGCCCACCGTTTGCTGAGGTCATGCCCAGGGTCTCTCTCTGCTCACCTTGATGCGCTCGATCCCGGCCTCGATGCGGAGCTGCTCCACCAGCTTCCGAGCCTGGGCTATGTTGTTAGTGGCTGACATTGTCTGCCATCAGCTTTGGGCCCCTGTCGTCCAGAGAGCTGTGGGGGGAAGCAGACAGATGGGAGATGGCTATGAAGTCCCAGGACTGCAGGTAGAGGACAGAGAGGAGGGCCACCCCAGTTCTGACCGTTAGCCACAGATCTACCATGGGCATCCGTGGGAACATACGTCTTTATTTCTTAGGGATAAGTGCTGAGGAGTGCAATTGCATGTTTAATTTTTTTTTTTTTTTTTTTGTCTTTTTGTCTTTTTGTTGTTGTTGTTGTTGCTATTTCTTGGGCCACTCCCGTGGCATATGGAGGTTCCCAGGCTAGGGGTTGAATCGGAGCTGTAGCCACCGGCCTAAGCCAGAGCCACAGCAACGTGGGATCCGAGCCGCGTCTGCAACCTACACCACAGCTCACGGCAACGCCGGATCGTTAACCCACTGAGCAAGGGCAGGGACCGAACCCGCAACCTCATGGTTCCTAGTCGGATTCGTTAACCACTGCGCCACGACGGGAACTCCTGCATGTTTAATTTTTTAAGAGAATGCTGGACTGTTTTCCAGAGTGGCTGCACAATTTTACATTCCTACCAGCCAGGTACGAGCGACGTTTATTTTTGTAATTCAGCCATGCACATTTTTTCTATTCCCTACGGCAGTGAAGATTCTCCCCCCACCCCACCTTTTTTTTTTCCTTTTTGGGCTGCACCCACAGCACATGGAGGCTGGAGGTTCCCAGGCTAGGGGTCTAATCGGAGCTACAGCTGCCGGCTTACACCACAGTCACAGCCACATGGGATCTGAGCCACGTCTGTGGCTTACACCACAGCTCACAGCAACACTGTATCCTTAACCCACTGAGAGAGGCCAGGGATCGAACCCAAAACCTCGTGGTTACTAGATGGATTTGTTTCCACTGCACCACACTGGGAACTCCTGAAGCGTCTCCCTTTTCCATCCAATCTACCTTTAGTGAGCCCTGGGAGAGTGGTTCTCAGACAGGGCGGTCCTGCCCCCAGGGGACATTGGGCCATGTTTGGAGACATCTGTGGTTGTCATGACTAGGGGGCCCCTGGCTGCTCAACCCCCCACAGTGCCCAGGACAGGCCCCCATAGAGAATGACCCAACCCCAAATGTTGACAGTGCCAAGGCTAAGACGCTGAACCTGATCCCTGCTCACACTACACCCCGGAACAAAGCCCTGGTGGGTCAGACAGTGTAGACCAGGGTGGCCCCCAGCATCTGTGAGTCACCTCCCCTCCCTCCCACTCAGGTGTGTATTTAAATGTGTGCTGAATCCTAGGACCTCAGGGGTCAGAGGGTTGTGGAACCCAGTGTACTGGGGTCAGTGGAATCCCTAACCCTGGGGTCTCACCGGGGGACATACTGCCCCCAGCGGACACTGGGTGACGTCTGGGGACCTCTGTGGTCACAACAGGGGGAGGGTCTCCTGGCATTGAGATGGGGGCCAAAGAATGACTTGGCCCCAGTGTGCACAGTGCCTGGGTTGAGAAAGCTTCCAGTGGGACCCTCATGGTGTTAGCTTGGGGTCTGGGGTGCAGAGCCCAAGTTCAGAGGTCCGGGGAGCCGCCTGGCAAGGCTGACATTTACCTGGTCATTCAGTAGCACTCTGTGCTTCTGTCATGCTACACTGTACCTCTGTCTGCTCCCATCAGGAGAAATGGGTAGCTGCAAAAAAGTAACACTTTCATGTTTTCAAAAAATCTACTTGGCAATAAAAAGGAATGTACTCTGACCTGGCACGTCTTGGATGGACCTCCAGGGAATTGTGCCAAGTGAAAAGGCCAGTCCCCAGAGTCACCAGCGGTATGGTTCCATGTGTAGGACATCTCCGAGATGACAAGGTCACGGAGATGGTTGCAGGGGGTGGCCTGGGAGGGGCCTGGATGGAAAGGTGGGTACCAGGGTCCTCGTGCTGCAGGAAGTGACTGTGGTGGTAGGTTCACGAGTCTGCACAGGGATAAACTTGCAAGAGATGTAATATACACCCAAGCACAGCTGCGGGAATCTGTGTCAGATGGGTGGTCGCCCCACCCCGGCTGTGACCCTGCTTGCACTGGGACATCGCGACCACGGGGGGAAACCGGGTGAAACATGCAGGGACTTTCTGTGATTTGGTACAATTGCGGGTGTATCTACAGGGATCGCCATCCAAGTTTCCATTAAAAAAGATCCCTGCCACATGGCTGGCTCTCTGCCTTCCCGCCAGACACCCAGGGCCCTTTCTGGGTCAGAAAAGGCCCGCATGTGTCTGCTCTGGGTGCACAGGGCCCACGTGTGGGCTTCCAGAGGGCTCTGATTCAGTAGACAGCTTCAAAGCGGCCACAAAATATCCAACTCAGGGAAAACCGCCCTTGGTTCGGCTTAAAAATACCTAAATTACTCAGCGCTAAATATAGACGCTTGCAGAGAACAAATGGGTGGCCCCATGGTATGTTTTCCTTGGAATGCTGGGGAGTCCTGCTCAGCACCCACACTTGGAGTGGCCACCAGGACCCCAGGAGCCCTGGCCACCTCATGGGGCTACCTCCAACCATGGTCTCTGTCCTAAGCTCTGCACCGCGGGCTTTCTGTCTGGCACAGGGCCCTGAGAGGCTCTGTCTGGGCTGGGTTACAACTCCGACGGCCAGAGGCAGCTGCAGTGGGGTGTGTGTGTGAGTGCACACACGTAGGTATGTTTATGTGTATGTGCAAGTGTGAGTGTGAGTGCATGCACACGTGTGTACATCAGTGTGTATATATCTGTGTGCATGTGTGCACGTGCATGAGCGGCTGAGCCGCCAGGACCAGACAGACTGTTACGGCAGCCTAGGCCGCACACTGAAGCCCTGGTCCTGGCAGGTGTTGCCGTCAGTCGCAGCCTCACAGGCCAGCGTGCCCCCCAGGATCAGGTCAAGTCCCACAGGATGGGCGGCGGTGGTGCTGAGTCAGCCCAGGCACAGGCCTCACCAGCTGCTTCTCCACCAGAGGCACGTGACAGCCACGGGCACCGACCTGGCTGGGCCTGCCCAGGCTGGTGGAGCCTTAAAAGGCCCTGGAACCAGGCAGGGCCCTGGGAAGCTCAGGGGAGAGAGCGGGAGCAGGTGGCTCCAGGAGTTGGGGGTGAGGTGGTCGGAACTGCAGGCAGTGGTCAGTCTCCCAATTGTGGGTTCAGCCTCTGTGGAGAGGCCGGTTGAAGCCTGGTGAGGCCAGGGTCACGACTTGGGGTGAGGTTTGCCTAAAAATAGAACCTTAACAGAGGCCACCAGGCCCTGGCTGGCATCCCAGGAAAGGGCTAGGAAGTCACCGGGTTCAGGCTGGCGCCCGCAGAAAAATCAGAGGCACATGGCTGAAAGGCAAGGACCGGGAAGGCCAGTGCACAGGGGACGCCTGGGGAGCTGTGCTGATTATGAAGGGAGGGTCATTACCCACATGTTACAGATCTGGGCTGAGGTATCAGGCCCCAGTGCACATGAGAATTAAATACGGCCGGGGAGAGTGCTATTCTCGATGGTGGACTCGGGGATGGCCCCTCCTTAGAACAGGGGCTCACCCCTGAGGCACTGCTGGCACTGCGGCGGGTCACTCTCCGTGGGGCTGTCCAGAACACTGGGGGTGTGCAGCAGCCTCCCCAGCCCCCACCTACTCAATACCAGGAATACTCCCCACCCTAGTCATGACAACCACCGACGTCCCAGTCATGGCCCTGTGTCCTTTGGTGGCAGGAACCTCTGGGTTAGATGAGGCCTCGTTTTCACAACCAAAGAAATTCTGTATAAAAAGCCATAGAATGAAAAAGAAAATATTCACAGGTTGGTGAAAATGTACAGGGTAATGATTCTCTGCTACGGAGAAGTTACGTTCTATCAACTGAAGCAACAGAACAAGGGGAGAGGCTCAAAAGCTATGATCATATACAAGTATCTACAACTTCTTCATGGCAAATTGATAAAACTATAACCCCCAGACCAGTGACTAGGAAAATTCATGGCAGTAATAAGCTAGAAGGTGGCCTCTTTGTCACCAATGAAATATTAGGAATGGACTCACTTGAGTAATTCATGTAAGACGTGATTTAACTGGTAAAACACAAAGTGAATGAAGCAATGGAGGGAAGTAGGCTGGAGGAATCATGAACTGCCACCACTTTGTTTAAGTGGGACACCAGGAAGCCACAGAAAAGTGGCACCTGATGGAGACAGGAATATGCTCATCCCCAACGCTCTGGTCTTGTCAGCCGACCTCAGTCTCACAAACTGGACATCAAGAGCTACAAGGCTGGGAGTTCCTGTCGTGGCTCAGTGGTTAGCACACCCAACTAGCATCCATGAGGATGCAGGTTCAATCCCTGGCCTCACTCAGTGGGTTTAAGATCTGGCGTGGCCATGAGCTGTGGTGTGGTGGCAGATGCGGCTTGGATCCTTCGTTGCTGTAGCTGTGGTTTAGGTTGGCAGCTGTAGCTCCAACTTGACCTCTAGCCTGGGAAGCACCATGTGCCAAGAGTGGGGCAATAAAAAGAAAAAAGACGAAAAAAAAAGAAAAAAAGAGCTACATGTCTGTCCCCTCAAATCCCTCGCTGGGGCATTTATCCCAAGGGTAAAAACCAAAAGAAATAAAAAGTTGTATATAGAAGATGTTTACAACAGTGTTATTTATAATAGGTTAGAATGAAAAGCACATGTTCTGCAATGGGGGAATGATGGATTCAATGGGGTGTTTTCCTGGTGGAGCCTTAGGCCACTGTTATAAATGGTACCTGAAGATGTGGAGACGGGAGTTGTTACATGAAAAAAAAAAAAAAAAAAAAAGAAGGGATATGTATGAAGTGAGGATGTACTGTTATTTACCACTATATTAAAATATACGTGGATAAAGGCAGAAAGGGAACCTCGAAGTGACAGTCTGGTTAGTGATTGTTCTTATGAATTCCTTTAATGAAATGATTTCCATTAAGGTCAGTTTGCATCCAGGAAAATCCTTGCTTTTGGACGTGCAGTTGATGAGAGCTTACATACGCCAACAGTCCTCCTATAGCCAATACATTATCAGGAAAGCTGTGGTGATCATTGATGTACAGGTTTTTGTAGAACCTGTCTCCATTTTTCCTGGGTAAACTCCTGGGCGTGGGACTTCTGGCCACTAGGAGAGGTGTATATTTAACTCTACAGGTTAAACATTTTCAAACAATTTCCAAAATCAACTCACTATTTTGTATTTTGAAATAATCACGGGCAGGCAGTTGCAAAAATAGTACAGAGAGTCCCGTGCACCCTTCTCCCTGCCTCCCGGGATGGTGACATCTTATGTGACTGTGGGACAATATTAAACTGGGACCCTGGAATTGGCCTGATGCTGTGCTGTGCTCAGGCTCTACCAGCCCTTCCACGACTCATTTGTGCAGAAGCGATTTCAGTCATCACACATCCCTCCATGAAGGTCTGGTCTAAACATCGCCTGTCACGGCCGTTGTCCCTGACTGAGAGCCAGGTTGCTCCCTGCTGTACCTCCGACAGAGCCAGGCCACTCGCCAGCAGACCTGCCACTGAGACCACCCCCACTGACATCTGTGGCTGGATCATTCTCTGTGGGGCTGTCCTGAGCACTGCAGGGGTTTGAGCAGCATCCTGGCTCCCAAGCACTCTGTGCCAGGAGCATCCTCAGTTGTGACAACCACAGATGTCACCAGACAGTGCCCAGTGTCCCCAGGAAGCAGGATCTAAAGCTTTTATGAAACTCTCTCATCAGAAGAAACCTTGCAGCCAAAAGAGGTTCATTTAGGTAAAAGGCAAACAGCTTTTTGGAACTGAAATGGTTCAGTTTGAACTGAATGGTACTGACTGAAATAGAAGTTTGTTTCAAAAGGGGTTTAAATTTCTTTCTTTTTTCTTTGTCTTTTCTAGGGCTGTACCCGTGGCGTATGGAGGTTCCCAGGCTAGGGGTCTAATCGGAGCTGTAGCCGCTGGCCTATACCAGAGCCACAGCAACGTGGGATCTGAGCCAGGTGTGAGATGTACACCACAGCTCACAGCAACGCCGGATCCCTAACCCAATGAGCAAGGGCAGGGATCGAACCTGCAACCTCATGGTTCCTAGTTGGATTCGTTAACCACTGAGCCATGATGGGAACTCCCAAAAGGGGTTTAAATTTCTTAACTTCCACTGACCTTTGTGACTGGCAGAAGTCACATGGGGCCAGGGCTTCCCTCAAACTCAATCAACAATACACTTGGAGGCAAGAGCACAGGCCCTGGGGGAAAGCACAGGAGGCGGAGCCCTGTGGAAAGTGGCAGACCTGAATTCTGCCCAAGCTCCCAAAGCTGCGTGTGGCTTGGGGAAAGTTATCTCCCTGCTCTGAGCTCTGGGAGCTCTGTTCACTGATCAGAGCGACACTCCCTCTCAAAGCAGGGCCTAGTGAACCTCTAGGTCCCCAAGCTCCTGTGCAGGAGAACAGGGACCCCAGATGCTGGCAGCCATGGGGAGGGCCCTCTTTCAGGAACCCGTAGCAATTGCGTAATGTAAACACAGTTGTTGGTGAGCCAGAATGAGAGATGAGGTGACCTGGACTTTCTGTGCCCAGTGAACGTGGATGGGCCGGTTTGTTGGAAGCTATTGAGAAATCTCGTTCCACTCCAAGTTTGCTGGCTCTGAGGTGGCCTCGCCCCTCACCTGCCCAGGGGCTTGGGCAGGGCAGGTTGTCACCAAGCCCACCTGGCCCAGGGGAGATCCAGTTTGAAGTGGATCATATTGCAACTAGGGGTGGATGAAACAGAGCCAGAGCTGGAGAGACCTGAAATGGTCCATTTTCTTGCCCTCTGATCTGACCTGTGCAGGCCCCTCCCCTACTGAGCCTGAAACAGAGCTGAGGCTGAGCTTCTTTCGGCTGGGCTCCGAGCCCCAAGAGTCCCTGATGCTGGTCATGCTCAGTCACTTTCGTGCCGGTTTTGGACACAATTAGCATCGGGTGACCCTCCGTTGTGTAACTTGCCTGCTGAGTCCACCGAAGTCATGGGTCTCGGGGAGAAGCAGGGCCTCCTCCCAAGGGACAAAGGCCACCAGTTCCTGAAGATACAATGTGCATTTACAGCCTGGCTCTGCCTTCAGTCTCAGCTCAGCCTCCTTAACCCGGAGAGGAGAGTGGATTCCCATCTGTCCTCCTGCGGTTCTGAGATCACGATGACCTACATCAGTGGCCCCCTCCTCAGCCCCCTGGACTTTGGATAAAAATCTCTACCTGCAGATTTTGCTCATATGATTGTGGGCCAGCTTGTGTGGACAGGCTCTCCTGCTGAGGGCAACTGGCAAAGCTGCACAGAATAGAGAAACTTGAAGGCACTAGAGGGCTAGTAAGAGAGTGAAGGACTTCCATCCAGGAGCTAGGGGAGGATGGAAGCCCAGAGGTCTGGTTTTGGAGCTACTTTTTCCTGGCGGGGAGGGTTTGCTAAGGGGCTGAGTGATACCTCTATTGGCCTCACAAGGCTAGGGGTGCAGAGGTGGAGGTCCAGGGCCTCCTAAGAACAGAGAGATTGAGGTGCTCTCCCTTAGTATAAGCAGAGATAAAAGCACTTAGTATAAGCAGGGACAAAAGCCTTCTAAGAAAAAGGTCCATAGGAAGCAGAAAGACCCTCACAGCTACTGCCTCTGAGTTTGGCATAACCTTAGTCCCTGATACTGAACTGAGGCAACCTTAGATTGCTAGCAGCCCTAGGTGCTGGACAGAAGTAAACGTATGTGAATCCTTTCTGTTGGAGAACAACAGTATCTTAGGCTTCAAATTATTTCCACAAATAAGTCAGCAATCACAATATCTAGCACACAATCAGAAATGACCAGGCATATGAGAAGACAGGACCACGTGAACAAAAATCAGTAGGAGCAACAGGCAATACAAAAAGACTCACAGGGGTTCCATACACTGGAAGTGACACATTCTTAAAATAACTACGTTCAGGAGTTCCCATTGTGGCTCAGTGGTTAACAAATCCGACTAGGAACCATGAGGTTGTGGGTTCGATCCCTGCCCTTGCTCAGTGGGTTAAGGATCCGGATTGCCATGAGCTGTGGTGTAGGTCACAGACACGGCTCAGATCCCAAGTTGCTGTGGCTCTGGCATAGGCCGGTGGCTACAGCTCCGATTAGACCCCTAGCCTGGGAACCTCCATACGCTGCGGGAGTGGCCCAAGAAATGGCAAAAAGACAAAACAAAACAAAACTATGTTCATTATGTTCGGGGATTAATAGGTAAGATTGGAATTTTAGCAGCGAATTGGAAACCACAGAAAAAGAATCAATGGACATGTGGAAACTGACAATATCTGAAATGAACACAATGGAAGAAGTAGTATCATTGGAGGAAATTAAAGAGAAAATCAGTGAACTAGAAGATAGGAAATATCCAGAATGAAGCATGGAGACACAAAGGGAAAGAAATCACAGGAGACAAGGTCAAAGACGCAGTGGATTACACGGTCTGATCCACACGTAACTGGACCTCTGGAAGGAGAGAGAGAATGAAGCCGAAGCAATCTTCGAAGAGATGGTGACTGATAATTTCCCAAAATTGATCAAAAAAGGACTCTAAATCTGACTAGGAACCATGAGGTTGTGGGTTCTATCCCTGCCTTGCTCAGTGTGTTAAGGATCTGGTGTTGCCGTGAGCTGTGGTGTAGGTCGCAGACGTGGCTCAGATCCCGAGTTGCTGTGTCTCTGGTGTAGGCCGGTGGCTACAGCTCTGATTCAACTCCTAGCCTGGGAACCTCCATATGCCGCAGGAGTGGCACAAGAAATGGCAAAAAGACAAAAAAAAAATTAAAAAAAAAAAGTGACCCTTAGCCACAGATATAAGAACCCTAGAATCTGCAGGAAAAATATTTTATTTTTTTGACTTTTTTTTTTTTTTTTTTTGGTCTTTTTGCCTTTTCTTGAGCCTCTCCTGTGGCATATGGTGGTTCCCAGGCTAGGGGTCTAATCGGAGCTGTAGCCACTGGCCTACACCAGAGCCACAGCAACTTGGGATCCGTTAACCACTACGCCACGACAGGAACTCCAGGAAAAATATCTTAGAAACTAACAGAGAAATGGCCAATGAGCACAAGAAAAAGTTCTCAGACTTCCTTTCATGGCTCTGTGGAAACCACTCTGACTAGCATCCACATGGATGCAGGTTCGATCCCTGGTCTCTCTCAGTGGGTTAAGGATTTAGCATTGCCTGAGCTGTGGTGTAGGTTGCTGATGTGGCTAGGATGCTGCATTGCTGTGCCTGTGGTGTAGGCCAGTGGCTACAGCTCTGATTTGACCTCCATATGCTGTGGGTGTGGCCCTAAAGAGACCAAAATAAAGAAATAAATAAATAAATAAAAAGAAAGAAAGAAAAGTTTCTCAATGACTAGTTATCAGGGGAAGTACATGGGAAAATCATCAAAGACTGCTTCAAAACCACTAGAGTGGCAAAAATCTAGAAGACTGATAGGAGGATGTGGAAACACTGGAAGTTTCACATTACTGACGGGAGTGTACCGCAGTACTACCACTCTGGAAAATGGGTTAGCAGATTCTTAAGAGGTTAAACACATACTTAACCTATGACCTCGTAATTCCTCTCTTAGGGATTCATCCAAGATAAATAAAAACATTTCCACAAAATGACTTGTACAAGACGTTCATATGTCTGCAGTTAAAACAGCAAAAATTGGAAGTAACCCAAATGCCCCTACAGGAGTAATAGGAGAATGGATAAACAAACAGTGGTAACGCAAGGATCTGGTGTTGCCACTGCTGAGGTGCAGGTTCAATCCCTGGCCCCAGAACTTCTGCATGCCTCGGGCACAGCCAAAAAAAAAAAAAAAAAACACCACTCTGTCAAGTGAAGGACAGACATTAGAAATATTCTCTATCTCGACTAAGGTGTTGGTGTACACAGGTTATAGATTTGTCAAAATTCATCAAACTATATGTGTAAAATCGGTTCATTTTACAGAAGAATTAGACCTTAATAAAATCAGTTCACTATAAAACAAACAAACACAAGCTGCAGGAGAGAAAAGGACAAACATTTTGACAGACCCATTGAAAATTCTAGACTTGGTGAAAATAACCGTCAAGAATTAGGGTAAAAGAAAGACATTTTCAGACAAATGGAAAGACTCCGTCACCAGCAGATCTGCCTTATTAAAGGCAAAATATGGCATTTTGGTTACTGGGTTCCAGGGGTTGGAGTCCCTAGTACTACTTTGGGAGGTGGCTCATTTGAATTGTGTGATTTTTCACACAGAAAAAATGAAGTTAGCATCTAAAACAAATATACATATGTTTCCATCTGCTGCAATGGGTCCAGAGCTAGAGTGATGGGGACCAGGCCAGCCATCCCTGGAGACTTCTCGGTCTAGCTGACCCCTCCCTCTACTGCCCCAGAAGGGCCCTCAGCAGCCCCAGACAGACTCCTTTGCCCCCTCCCCACCCCCTCCATCCCTCCTCTCAACAGCTGGAGCAACACCTGAAAACATCTTTGAGTCTGTCCCTGCCCTACTCAGAAACTCCCCAGGGCCCCTGAGCCCTCAGAAAATCAAGTACAAAGTCAAAGCTTGTCACTCAGTCACTCACTTTCCTCTTCCTGGAATTCCACCCCCCAACCAGCCTGCTTGCTTTGGACTAAATGTTGTGTCCCGCCAACCCGCACATACAGAATGCATGATGAAGCCCTATTCCCAATGTGACGGTATCAGGAGGTGTGGCCTTTGGGAGGTGACTGACTAGGTCATGAGTGTGGACCCTCATAAATGGGATCAGTGCCCTTAGAAGGGGCTGAAGTAACCAGAGTTCTCTTTTTCCACCCCCTGGGTAGAAGTGCTCCCCAGGTCATGCAACGCACCATCCTGGGCCTTTCTGCGTGGGGTCACATCTTGTATGGGGACCTGTGTTCACCCAGGTGATTGGTACACCTGTCTGCCTGCCTCTCCCAAGGGCTGGCAGTTCCTTATGATATCTTTTTCTCAGGATGTTTTTCTCAGAAATATCTTCCACTCTGACCCCCTGAAGCATCATCACAGTGTGACTGCTCTGCCTAAAACCATCTCAAGTTGAAATTTTAAAGAGAAATAGGATATTTCACATCCACAGAATCACACAATCTGTGTCCTTCTGTGTCTGCTTCTCTCACTGAGCATTGTGGTCTCAAGGTCCATCCATATGGTAGCAAATGTTGATGCTTCTCTCCTTTTCATGGCTGAGTGATATTTCATCATATGCATGGAATGACTTTTTTTTTTTGGCTTTTTAGGGCCACACTGGCAGCGTATGAAGGTTCCCAGGCTAGGAGTCCAACAGGAGCTGCCGTTGTCGACCACAGCCATGCCAGATCCAAGCCGCATCTGTGACCTACACCACAGCTCATGGCAACACCAGATCATTTAACCCACTGGGTGAGGCCAGGGATTGAACCTGCAACCTCATGGTTCCTAGTTGGATTTGTTTCTGCTGGGCCATGATGGGAACTCCCTGGAATGACATTTTTAAGTAAACATTTTGCAAAAAAAAAAAAAAAGAAAGAGGGAGTTCCTGTTGTGGCTCAGCAGTAACGAACCTGACTAGTATCCATGAGGACGTGAGTTCAATCCCTGGCCTCCCTCGGTGGGTTAAGGATCTGGTGTTGCTGTGAGCTGTGGCATAGGTCGCAGACAAGGCCTGGATCCCATGTTCCTGTGGCTGTGATGTAGTCTGGCAGCTGCAGCTCCAATTTGACCCCAGCCTCAGAACTTCCATATGCCGTGGGTTCGGCCCTAAAAAGAAAAAAAGAAAAGAAAAGGAGAAAAAAAAAAAAAAAAAAGAAAAAGAAAAAGAAAAGGAAGAAAAAGAAAAGCCCTCATCTTGGTGTTGAAGTAGAAGCTATATATTTTCCTAATCAGAAGGAAAGTACGTACAACCACTATGGAAAACAGTATGGAGATATCTCAGAAAAATATAGAAACTTTAAATATAGAACTACCATATGACCCAGCAATCCCACTCCTGGGCATGTAACCAGACAAAACTTTCATTGAAAAAGATACATGCACTCCTATGTTCATTGCATCACTACAAACATTAGCCAAGGCATGGAAACAACAATCAGCAAATGTCCATCGACAGATGAATGGATTAAGATGTGGTGTATATACACAATGGAATATTACTTAGCCATAAAAAAGAAAATAATGCCATTTGCAGCAACATGAATGGAACTAGAGACTCTCATACTAAGTGAAGTCAGTCAGAAAGAGAAAGACAAATACCAGCGGGGCACGGTCCCTGTATCGTCCATGGCCCAGTGCATTTGGCAAAGAGTATAGACATGGGGGGACCCAGGTCTGAGGGTCTCCACACACTGGGGGGTGATGCTTCTTTTTCTGAGGAAGGACTAGGGCAGAACACTGGGGACATCAGTGACACCAGCACTGGGCCTGGGGCAGGCCTGAGTGGCCACCAGCGTCAGAGAAAACCCTGAGTGCCTCCTGTCTGGTTATGGTTTGTAAGTGATGCTGGGGATCTTGGAGTTCCCGTCCTTTTTTTTTTTTTTTTTTTTATCTTTTTCAGCCACACTCACGGCATACGGAAGTTCCCAGGTCAGGGATCAAATTTGAGCTGCATCTGTGAACTACACTGCAGCTGTAGCAACACCAGCTCCTTAACCCACTGTGCCAAAGAGGGAACTCTGCATTTTCTCCCAGGACATGAGCAGGCTGTCCTGCCAGCTTCCAACACGGCTACACGTGTGTGCTCCTGAGAGGCCCCTGCATAATCACCTCTGCCCCCATGGAGGACAGCCCCTCCCCACCCCCCAGGAGGACTTATCATGTCTCTGTTCCTTTGCTACTGCTGGCTGGTGTTTCCTGGCAGTCATGTCTGCTTCCTTCTGGCTGGGCGGGTTAGATGGGGTAATGGGCACTCCCTCAGGCAGGCCAGGCACTGTGGGCTCTAAGGTGGCTTTCTACTCTGGGTCTGCCAGGATGCCTGACATGACTATGTGTCCGGATCGCTCTTGTGGCGGGGTGGGGGGAGGAACACATGGCAGACAGGGATCTGAGACCTTGTTGGAGGCAAAGCCAAGAAGCAGCCAGCCAGCCTGGGGCCCCGAGGCTGAGGCGCAGGGCAGATGGGAGAGTGGGATGGGCATGTAGCCCAGGCGGCCAGGGAGGACACCCCATCCCGCAGGGCATCTCTGGCAGGCAGACACAGAGGCCCCAGCAGACATGCCCCCTGCTCAGCCTGCGATGCCATCTCAGCACCGGAGGTGCTTTCCGGCTGCTCAGGAAGCAGTGACAGCGAGAATGCCATGCCTGCAATGGCTTTGAATTCCATACATAGCTCGCATAGCTGGGAGGGTGCCGCTCGGCCGGCCTGAGAAACGACACCGGCCACCAGTGCTGCCTCCTCACCAGAAGAGAGGACAGGATGCCAGTGGAAGCCTCTGAAAGTTGGCTGCTTCAGGCTGCGTAGAAGGAAAAGAATGTGAAAAATGTGGCTGGCGGGGCAGAGGCAAGGGGAGCAGGGCCTTCGAGGAGCGGCTTCTGGTTCTGGTGGCCCTAGAGGGAGCTCCTGAGGACCCCGCCCCAGCCGGCCAGGCTGTCATTTCCACAACCTGCAGAATGTGGACCTGCAGAGCAGCCGGTTCCTGGGAAGCCACGGCTGCACCTCTTCCCCCAGGGAGGTTCTAGGCAAGACCTAGACTAACTGCTCCGTTCATGGAAAAGCGGGTCACGTAGTGCTGGAGGATTGAAAACAGGGGGTTCAGGACTCTGTTCTCCCCCTAGCCCGCTGCTCCTCTGTTCTGCATCTCAGAGATACAACGACTAGAAGCAGCATGAGCTACCAGGCCTGGGATGAGGTGAGGTGGGAGCCCTGGCTCTCAGAGAGAGAGAATGTCCCCAAAAGGCCACCTACTGTCCTGAGGAGGATGAACTAGTCCAGGGTCTGTCCTCCCCCTGTCCCCCTACAGCCCTGCTGACACTGGTGCAGGTCATTCACTGTGGGAGGCAGAGCAGCATCCCTGCCCTCCCCACACCAGAAACCCCTTAGCTGTGACAACCACAGGTGTCCCCAGACATAGCCCCATGTCTCCAGGGGGCAGGACCACCCCTCCAGTTGAGAAGCACTGGATTAGAATCCCTTGACAGAGCCCTCATGTCAATGCCTCTGTCCTGAATTTTGCCATTAATGACAACAGGGAGGCTCATGAGACATGGGAATGAAGGTTTTATTTCTGGGGTGTGGTGCTGGTTTCAGGGCCTACCCTGAGTCAGGGCTAATGCCCCCCCCCCCACCTGTGACCTGGAGTGACCCCCCTGGGCCGCACCTGGGGGACTGGCTGGCAATTATGAAGCCTTTGTCACACACCCCACCTTCACCAGCAACCTAGCAAGGGCCTCGTGGGGTCTGTCCACACCTCTACGATGACGCCCAGTGACCTTGTGCCATCCCCTCTCTAAGTGTGCAGCACCCGAGAATACTAGGGGACATGGCTCTGGGGCCACCTTGTGTCCATGATAGGGGCTGTCCTTGGTGGGCCTACTCTAATCAGGGGAACAAGGGTGAAAGGGATCCCACATGAGGGAGAGCCCTTGTTGCCAGCTCTGACGATGGAGGTGGCTAGGTGACAAGAAATGGAGGAGGTTGCAAGGGAAGGGGAAGCCCAGTGCTATGGCTGCAAGGAACTGAATTCTGGAACAACCAAAATGAGCTCCAGATGAGGCTTTCAACTGCAGCCTGGTGAGGCCCTGAGCAGAGAGGGTGGCCATACCTCGGCCTGACCACTGACTCCCAGAACCATAAGCTGGACTCGATAGCTTGTTAGGTGGCCTGGAGAGCTGATGTGCTGGCCAGGGGGGCCTGAGAGGGGTCTTCTGACTGTCAGCCTGCTTTTTTCTAGCACTTTCTGTGCTAGATGCTGGTTGTGGGGCTGGCATCCACTCTTCCCGCTGGGCATGGACAGGACACTGAGCGGCTGCCCTTCTCTTTTGCACCAGCCCTGAGGCGCAGGTAAAGTGTGCAAACCAGAGGTATTCCTGGCGGCTTCTCCATCAGCAGGCCACCCTGCTCCAGGACATGAGCACCACATGCATGTCATCTCCTGATGGCACAGGAAGTCGGCCTTGGTGAATCCCAGCTCAGAGCCTGGCTGCTTCCAGGCAGTTCTGAAATCCTCCTCCCAGCCTCCTCATCCAGGCAGCTGGGGCTCGTATGGCCAGTGAGCTGGGTGAGTCAGAACCTGAGGAAGGTGGCCTTGTGGAAGGAGGCGGTGTTGGGCAGCAGGAGCCAGTGTCCCTGTTGTCCCCAGCCTTGTCCTGGGCCTGCAGAGCTCTGCTTTCGGGAAGGGGTGGGGGTGTGTGTGTGGAGGGGAGGCAGGCAGGCGGCAGAGACTGCTTGTCCTCGGAGAGAACAGAAACAGCCTTCATTTTGCTTTAAAACTTCCGGAACCGGTAGCTTTACAGCTCACCGAGCTTCTGAATTCTTTCCTCCCAGGGCCCGGCAGTCTGACCCTCATCCCCGCCTGACATTAAAGAGGAAGGAAAAAACACAAAACCCTCCCAAACACAAACCTCCAGCCAGATTTGACAGGAGGACAAACAAAGCAGGGGTGGGAAAGCAGGCTCTTCCCCACCGGGGCTAAAGAACTGCTCCCGCTCCCGGTACACTGCGTTCAGAAGCAGAGGAGGCGGGCGGGCTGCTGTGTTAAAGAGGAAAAAAAATCCCAAAGCAAAACAGAATGAGATGAGGTTTGGGAAAGCAGGCTCCGGGCTTCTGCTGAGAATAAGCCACCCTCTTGCAGGGCTGGGGAGCTGGCTGGCTGATGGCTGCACCAGTGTGCACCGTCATGGCTGTGGACCTTTTCTTTTCTTTCTTTTCTCTTTTCTTTCTTTCTTTCTTTCTTTTTTTTTTTTTTTTTGGTCTTTTTGTCTCTGTTGTTGTTGTTGTTGTTGCTATTTCTTGGGCCGCTCCCGTGGCATATGGAGGTTCCCAGGCTAGGGGTCGAATCGGAGCTGTAGCCACTGGCCTACGCCAGAGCCACAGCAACTCGGGATCCGAGCCACGTCTGCAACCTACACCACAGCTCACGGCAATGCTGGATCCTTAACCCACTGAGCAAGGGCAGGGATCGAACCCTCAACCTCATGGTTCCTAGGCGGATTCGTTAACCACTGCGCCACAAAAGGAACTCCCTTTTCTTTCTTTCTTTCTTTCTTTCTTTCTTTCTTTCTTTCTTTCTTTCTTTCTTTCTTTCTTTCTTTCTTTCTTTCTTTCTCTCTTTCTCTCTTTCTCTCTCTCTTTCTCTCTTTCTTTCTTTTTTTGCCTTTTAAGGCCGAACCCGTGACATATGGAGGTTCCCAAGCTAGGGGTTGAATCGGAGCTGTAGCCACCAGCCTACGCCACAGTCACAGCAATGCCAGATCCAAGCCGTGTCTGCAACCTACACCACAGCTCACTGCAACACTGGATCCTTAACCCACAGAGTGAGGCCAGGGATCGAACTCACGTCCTCATGGATGCTAGTCAGGTTCATTAACTGCTGAGCCATGACGGGAACTCCATGGCTGTGGATTTCTTGCAGAGAACAACCTGGCACCAGTGTCTGTGGTGCTGAGGGGGGAGCCCTGGTCTAAGCTCTGCAGAGATGCACGCACATTGTATGTTAGGGTGATCAGCTCAGAGGGAGGGGCAGGTGCCTTGCAGGGTCCTCAGCAGCTGGGGTGGGATGGTCTCCTGGTCTTGCCCCTGGCCCCAAGCAGGGTCACACAGAGAGGGGACCTGTGAAGGGCCACTCCCACCACACTGGCATTGGGACTTTACTACAAAGGAGACAAAATCTCTTACAGCCCCCCAGAAGCCAGGAGCCGAGCTACCCCCTACCCCCAGCCAGGGCTGGCTCTGGGCTCCCAGCTCTGGGCCTGAGCTTCTCCAGGGTCAAGGTCACCCTGGCCTGGCGTGGAGAGGGCTGGCCATGTAAGGGCCTTCTGTGACCTTGTGCATCGTGACCTTTGGTGGGATGCGGGGGCTGTGAAAGACCAGTTGGGTCTTTGCCAGGCAGACGTTTCCCAACAGAAGGCGCGTACCCCCTAGAGACCAGCGTCTTGTGACTCCCTGTCAGCTGGTCCTTTTGTACACGGGCTAAATTGGGTCCCCGGGCAGCTATATTTAGAAAAGGCTAGGAAAAAAAAAAAAAAAAAGAATGAATGAGATGCCCACAAGCGAGGGGAAAACAGAGCTGCAGGGCAAGTGGCCGCCCTCGACTGAAGCCCGGAGGCGGGAGGACAATGAGCCGCGGTGACAGAGGGTGACAGTGCAGCTGATGCAGGAGCAGAAGAAAGGGCCCTCTCTGTCCACCCAGAGGATGACTGTAGTCATGTGAGGGTGTGCAAGCTGGGAACCAGGCCGGGCCAGTGCGCTGAGTGCCCGTGGATCAGGTCACCCCTGTTCTCAGCTTCCCGGCACCAAGGAAATGCCGTCACCCTGGCCCCGTGAGGGTGTAGCTCAGAGCTAAAGGGCAGGAGGCTGTGAGAGAGGGAGGGCAGGTCCAGGCCTTCCCACCTGGGCCTGGACAAACTCCTACACATCCTGCAAAACCCTGTGAAGTGTCACCCCCTCTGAGAAGCTCCTGGTCCACTGTCTGTGCACAGGCCGCATCAGAATCCTTCCTTGGGGTATCCCACAGCTCCCCGGACCTTCCTTGGGCTGCATTTCCTGTGGCCACCAATTCCCACAAATCTGGTGGCTCAAAACCACACATTGATTATTTCACAGCCCTGAGGACAGGAGTCTGACTCCGGCCTCATGGGGCTAAACCCAGGTGTGGGCAGGGCCGATCTCTCTGGAGACTCCAAGGAAGAGTTGGTTTCTGCCTCTTTCAGCTTCTAGAGGTGCTGCATCCCTTCTTCCATCCTCACAGCCAGCAGCGCAGCATCTCCTGTCTCTCTCTGCCTCTGATCCTCCTGCCTCCCTCTTATGAGGACCTTGTGACGACACTGGGCCCCGGGGGAATCCAGGATCACCCCCATCTCAGAGGCCTTCACTTAACCCCCTCTGAAGAGTCCCTCTGCCACATGAGGTCACACGTCCAAGCACCTGGAAGTAGAGAATGTGGGCATCTTTGGGGGCTGCAGCTGGAAGCTGAGCACCAAGGGACCATCTGGATGGGAGGGTTTGGTTACAGCAGTTCAGGGCGTTTACAAAGGAGGCTCCTTCCAGGAATTCACTCTGTCCCCAGGATGAATCGCTTTCCAAGGATAGGCCTCCCAGGGGCAGAGGACCTGGCCACACTTGAAGTCCATGGTGGATGCCACTGGTAGGCATGTGCCTGGGATGGCGCACTCTGCAGATCAGGTGCAGTGCTGCTGAGGACGGACCTCGGGCCTGGGTCACAGGCTCTAGCTTCTTGCTCTGAGCTCTGGGTCACTGGCCAAGATGGCAGCACCAGTGTGACCAGTGGTTCCTGAGCATTGCTGTTCCACCTTGATGTTGTTAAAAAGAGCTGGAACCAAACAGACCCAGAGAGGCTCTCCCCAGGGGCTAGCTAGAGTAGGGACATTTTTCATGTTAAAAAAAGAGGGCCAACAGTATAATTACTTGAACAACTTTAGAGAGCTGCCTGGTGTGGGGAGCCAGACTCTAGAGCAGAGGGGGCACTGGTGAAATCTAGGGACATCTGTGGTCTTCCCAGCAGGGGGAGGCTCCTGGCATGGAGGGGGTGGGGCTAAGGGTGCTGCCCGATACCCTGCAGTGCCCAGGATGGCCCCCCACAGAGGACGGCTGGGCTGTGTCAGTGGTTTGGGGCGGGGAGGGGGGACCCCCGCCCAGGGTCCTCTTTCCTGTGAAATGTATACATTGTTTTGGCTCCATCAGTTTCAAGGGAGAAGCCCGGGTGAGCCAAGGCCACTGCTGTGGCTCCTGGGGCACCTGCTGTAGGCTCAGGCCACGCATCATTAGTGTTAAAACTCCTGAGGGGCCCCAGATGCTCACCAGGTGTGGACACAGGGGTTTGCGGTCAAAGCTCAGGATGTCCTGCGCTGCAGCAAAGCATCAAAATTTCTGGATGGAAACCTGGCTTGGCGCTGACCTTTGTGTGTCCTGGCTGGAAGCCTGACCTTCAAGCCCAGCACCGAGGGGTGGGAGATGGAGGGGGGCAGAGAAGCAGCAGTCTTGTCTGAGATGCAGGTTTTAGCCTCAACAAAAGTGCTGCTGGGCTGCATCCTCATAGGACATGGAAGGGGAGCACGTGTGGAACTGTGGTGTCTCCTGTGGAATCTTCCAGAGGCCAACTGCAGAACTACTGCTCCTGGTGATCCAGGGTGCCCTGAGCCCCCTGATTGGTTGGGAAGGAGGGATGTCAGGGCCCGGGTTCTCGAGGGGGTGCAGAAAGCCCCCGGCCAGAGTGAGTTAATCTTGGCTTCCAGCGGCCTCTGCCCCAAGATGAGGTTTCGCTGACCCGCCCGGAATGTCTAACAATGAGACTGAGTGTCTGGTTCAGCTCACGCTGACATCTCCTTTCTCGTCCATCCAAATTCCATTACGCCTTTTCTTGTTAATGCAGAAACGCAGCCAAGCCCGGCTGCCCGGGAAGCACCAAGGTCTCCTGCTGCTCTCGCCAGAAAGGGGAGCCATGGCTGGGGGGCTGGGTGCCTGGCTCTCAGGGTCCCTGAAGGACTTAGGAGAGGTGGCTTGGGCTGGCACCGCACATTAGGAAGTCTCTAATGCATGGGCCCTGTGGGGTCCTCACAGGACTCTGCGTTCTCAGAGAGCCAGGCAGAGCTGCCAGACCTCTGCCCCTGCCCTGGAGCCCCTCCTTGCTGGCCGGATGAAGCCCACATGCAAGGAGCAGTAGGTGACCTGTAGCAGCTGCTGGCAGCCTCCAGCTGAAAGGCAGCAGGCACCCAGGACCCAGTGCCTAAGGTAACAGCCTCGAGGTAACAAATTCTGCCTATACCTCAGGGACCCTGGAGCAGAGTCTCCCCCAGGTGAGCTTCTGGGCAAGAACATGGCCTGGTGGCCTGGTGGGACATGGAGCAGAGGACACAGTTAGGCTGTGCCTGGACCACTGACTCGCTGTGAGATGATGAGTGGGTGGAGCTTGGGATAGTTTGTTATGCAGCATCACTAACTAATACAGCAGAGGGGCATGACCTGCAGAGAGGACCCAAGCCTGCAGGAGATGGACGGGGATGTGGCCTGATAGGGCCTGCCAGGACGCTCCCTCATTCTTCCCACCAGTGTCATGTCACTTGGGCCTGCCACTCCTGAATTAAGTTATGCGACTGTAAAAAGAGTATTAATAGAAAATACAACACTGATGTAAAAGACATAATAACATCTCCCTCCTGACTCCAAAGTCTTTGACTAGAATGACTGCTCTAGGAAGGTACAGTGTATGTCCTGCTTGGAGAAGCCAGTCCCAAGCCACGCAGCTGGGGAATGATAGGGCCAGGAGGCAGCCAGCTGTGGCTCCCCAGTCATGTCAGGGAAGGGGCTACATCAGGGAAAGAGATTTGCTGATCTATCAATTCCAAGCCAAAGAGCCTTTTTTTTTTCTTTAGGGGCCACACCTGCAGCATATGGAAGTTCCCAGGCTAGGGGTCGAGTCAGAGCCAGCCTATGCCACAGCCACAGCAACACCAGATCTGGGCCCCATCTGCGACCTATGCCACACCTTGCGGCAATGCCTGACTCTTAACCCACTGAGCGAGGCCAGGGATCGAACCCACATCTTCATGGATACCAGTAGGGTTCTTAACCCTCTGAGCCACAACAGGAACTCCAAAGAGCCACTTTGAAAGGAAAGCATTCATCACCAGCCACACTCCTTGGCGCCTTTTCAAACAAGTCACCTGGAACCCCACTTGCAAAAGCCCAGGACTTTCCCACCTCATCAGAGCCCCGTCTCCTCCCTCGCTGTCTGTGCCTTCACCACCTACTGCAGATGTGCCTAAGTGCACCCACTTACACCCAGATGGGTCCCATGCCAGGCATGGCAGGGACGATGCCTCTGTCACGGCAACCACCTGCTGAGATAGAGCCTAGGTCTCCATTCCTGTTTTGCACTCTTCCCTGCTAGACACTTGCAAACATCTGTCCCCGTTACCCTGGCATAGCCCGGGGATGTTGGGAACACAGGAAAGAAAACAAATCGCTGTGATTCAACTTCTCTGCCTCCTCCTCTTCTCCTTTTTGACAGCTTTGCTAAGATATAAATTCAGCAACCAAGCAATTCACCATTTAAAGTGTTGCCTCATTCAATGGTTTGGGGGTATATTACACTATTAATTTTAAAAAATCATGATAAAAATATATAGGTGACATAACTTTTGCCACTTTACCTTTTTTTTGGGGGGGGGGCGTGTCTGCAGCATGCTGAAGTTCCCGAGCCAGGGATCAAACCTATGCCACAGCAGTGACAACACCAGATCTGTAACCTGCTGCACCATCAGGGAACTCCTCATTTTAACCATTTTAAAGTATACAGTTCAGTGGCAGGTGTACCAATTATCTGGGTGAAAACAGGTCCCTATACAAGATGTGACCCCACACAGGGAGGCCCAGGATGGCACACTGCATGATCCGGGAAACACCCCCAGCCAGAGGATGGGGTCAGAGGGTGGAAAAAGAGAACTCTGGTTGCTTCAGCCCCTTCTAAGGGCACTGATCCCATTCACAAGGGGCCCACCATCATGACCTAGTCAGTCACCTCCCAAAGGCCATACCTCCTGATACTGTCACATTGGGAATAGGGCTTCGACATGCATTCTGTGTGTGGAGGTTGGCGGGACACAACATTTAGTCCAAAGCAGGCAGGATGGGGTGGGTGGGGGGGAATTCCAGGCAGAGGGAAGTGAGAGACAAGCTTTGACTTTGTACTTGATTTTCTGAGGGCTCAGGGGCCTTGGCGGGTTTTTGAGGAGGGCAGGGACAGACTCAAGGACATTTTCAGAAGTTGCTCCAGCTGTTGAGAGGGGGATGGAGCAGGTAAGGATTGGAGCAGACGCCCCAGGCAAACTCCTGGCCCCCACCATGAACAGTCACTCCCACCCCCTCTCCAGCCTCTGACACCATGAACCCACTCTGTCTCTGTTGATTTGCCTGTTCTGGACATTTCATGCCAGAGGAGTCACATACTGTATGTCCTTCTGTGTCTGCTTCTCTCACTGAGCATCGTGGTCTCAAGGTCTATCCATGTGGAACCAGCTGTCGGTACTTCTCTCCTTTTCAGGCTGAGTGATGTTCCTCATCCACTGGTGGGCTGGGGTTGTGTCCACCTTTTGTCTGCTGCGACTCATGCTCTGTGGACACACCTGCACAAACCTCTGAGCACCTGGCTTCTCAGAGCCTGCCTCCTCAGCTCACCTTCTCACCGAACTCCCATGGCTATCCCCGACCTAACTCTCTCAGGGAAAGTAGCGATGGCCCCAGAGGGCACTGAGGGGTCCTCTCCAGGGGGGCAAGTGGCCATGGAGCCTAGGAGACCATGTGATGGTTAATTTTACATGCCCAGTTTGGCTGCCTAGTTATGCATATGGTCAAACATTCTTCTGGATGCTTCTGTGAGGGTGTTTCTGGATGAGCCTGCCACTTAAACAGGTGGACGCTGAGTAAAATGGACTACGCTCTGGGACACATGTGGGCGCATGCCTCATGCATTTGCATGAAGGCCTGAACAGAACAAAAACCAGGCCTCTCCTGAGCAGGGGGAATTCTCCAGTGACGGGCTCTGGGTCTTCACTTGGCAGCCTCTAGTTTAATTCCTTAAACTAACTTTCTCTATTTATACATCATTTTGGTTCTGTTTCTCTGGAGAATCCGGACTAATACGGACCACCAGGTGCTTTGTGGGTGGAGACAAATGAGCTCGAACCCTGGCCTTGTTGTCCACCAGCCCTGGGCCTCTCTGACTCAGGGACTCCTCGGCTGATAAGCCTCAGTTTGCTCACCTAGAACCTGCTCCCTGGGGCTCCTACAAGAACAAAATAAGAGAAGGAGCTGGGCCTGGCTCACAGGAGGCACCTGATAAACATCTGTTGGGCTGCCGAGGGGGGTCGGCAGGAAGTGGTGTGGCAGCCAGCCGGGTGCGAGGGAGCAGAGCCAGGCCTGGCTGGAGCTGGCTGACGTCACTGGCCAGAGCTCTGTGTCTGCAGGTGCTGCAGCACAGGGACCTAATCCCGCAGCACGAGGCCAGAGCCACTGTCCTGACACCTGAGTCTGGTGGCAGTGGCTCTGCTGTGATCCCCATACACGTGTATATCCCAGGGGACCTGGTGCAACTGAGCCCTAGACCCCCTGTCAGGAAAATGGGGTGTGGACCCGTGCTTCTCTAACCAAGAGCCTGAAAGGACCGAGGCTGGGGGAACTGGTGACCACTGGGAAGTATCGGGTTTCAAATAATCATCTTCACGGTCATTATTGCTCCTGTCGGCTGGGCTGGGGTATGGATGGCAGGGCACTGGCCCCAAGCATGAAATCTGAAAACTGTCACTGTGATCACATTTTTTTTTTTTTTTTTTTACTGCATCAGTGGTATGTGGAAGTTCCTGGGCCAGGGATTGAACCCTCACCAAAGCAGTAACAACACTGGATCCTTAACCCACTGAGCCACCAGGGACCTCCCAATGATCACATATTTCATGCAATATTTCTTTAAAAAGTCAAAATGAATGCAAAATATCCATGATGAATCAGAGGTCAAGGTTTTCATTAGAGACAGGATCTGATAGGGCTGGGATTAGGGCGAAGCAATCCTCTTTGTAACTGAAATTTTTAACCTTCACCATGGATTTTTTGGGGCATGAACTTAGATTTTTAGGACATATTGCTACATCAGGCTACAACATAGCAACGGTGACAGTGTTTCCTAGTGTCCCCTTCAATTCTACACCTGGGGCGAGTGTTTAGCTCTGCTCACTCTGGGCAGTCTCTGCCTGGGACATCTGCAGGCTGCACAAAGCAGAGGTGTGGCACCCTCAGGGACAGACAAGGTCCAGGGAGCTGGAGAGTTTCCATGTGTGACCACTATGATTAATGATGAGCCCTGCATGGGCCAGGCCTGTGTCAGTGCCTGCAATCCTCCTTCGAACTCCCGGGAGCTCTCAGCCCCATCTCATCAGTATGGGATGTGAAATGTGCGCTCCAGGCTACACCTTGGATGGTGGCAGGGACCTGGGTCCCTGAGATTCAGCCGTGTCACCACGCCATACAGCAAAAGCTGCTCAAAGGCCTTCAGGACTCCAGGATTAAGTGCCCTGTGCGTGGAAGCGTGCAAGCCTGGGCTGAGGATGCTGGGGGGTGCAGGTGGCTCTGGCCCTGCTCAGGTGTGGCTGACTCAGGCTCTGTTCACAAAGCAGTGTGGGGAGTTCCCGTCGTGGCGCAGTGGTTAACGAATCCGACTAGGAACCATGAGGTTGCGGGTTCGATCCCTGCCCTTGCTCAGTGGGTTAATGATCCGGCGTTGCCGTGAGCTGTGGTGTAGGTTGCAGACGCGGCTCAGATCCCACATTGCTGTGGCTCTGGCATAGTCCAGTGGCTACGGCTCTGATTCAAACCCTAGCCTGGGAACCTCCATATGCCGCAGGAGCGGCCCAAGAAATAGCAAATAGACCAAAAAAAAAAAAAAAAAAAAAAAAAAAAAAAGCAGTGTGGGCTGCAGATAAAAGCCCCCTGCACCCTACTGGGCCATTAGCCGGGGCCCCCCGGGCAGCACTGGCCATACCGGAGGCTGTAAGGGGAGCCCCACAGAAAGACTCTAGGGTGACAGGGAGCAGGGCCCTGAAATGTCTAGGAAGCACACGGTCCCTCAGAGGTGGGGAGGGAGCCCCAGAGCCCTCTGGCTTCTCTCTAGCCCAGGGTGTTGAAATCCCAGCACCATGGGTACCAGGTACCCTCTGGGACCCACCCCGTGGCTACGAAGGGCACACAGAGCCAGGAGTGCTGTGGGTTAAACCATATCCCCCAAAGACACACTCCAGTCCTGACCCCTGACCCTTGGGAATGGGACCTTATTTGGAAATCGGGTCACTGAAGATGTAATTAGTTAAGATGAGGTCATACCGGAGTCGGGAGCGGGGCGGGGGGGGGGTGGTGGTGTCGCTAAATCCAGTGACTGGTGACTGCATGAGGAGAGGAGACACACATACAGGGAGAGGCCAAGTGAAATCAGAGGCAGCGACTTGGGTGGTGCATCTATAAGCCAAGGACACCAGGGATGCTGGAAACCACCAGAGGCTGAAGAGGCAGGAAGAACCCTCCCCTGGAGCCTTCTGAGAGGGGGGGCCCTGCTTTACCTTGGTCTTGGTACTTGGCCTCTGGAATATGAGAGGATGCACTTCTGTAGTTTTAAGCCCCCAGCCTGTGGTACTTTGCCAGGGTGGCCCCAGGAAGCCACTTGGGGGCTTTCTCGCAGCCCCTGCCAACCACCAGTGCCTGTGCCCCAACCCTCAGAACGGAGCAGGCCCTGTGCCCTTGGGCTGTACACTGTGTCTATGAAGCAGGCAGCCCTGTTCCAAGGCATTAAGAGAGGCTCAGGGAGTTCCCGTCGTGACGCAGTGGTTAACGAATCCGACTAGGAATCATGAGGTTGCGGGTTCGGTCCCTGCCCTTGCTCAGTGGGTTAACGATCCGGCGTTGCCGTGAGCTGTGGTGTAGGTTGCAGATGCGGCTCAGATCCTGCGTTGCTGTGGCTCTGGCGTAGGCCGGTGGCTACAGCTCCGATTCAACCCCTAGCCTGGGAACCTCCATATGCCGCGGGAGCGGCCCAAGAAATAGCAACAACAAGAACAACAAAAGACAAAAAGACAAAAGACAAAAAAAAAAAAAAAAAAGAGAGGCTCAGACTGCTGTATAGCACAGGGAGCTATATCCAATCACTTGTGATGGAACATGATGGAGGATAATGTGAGAAAAAGAAGGTATGTATATGTGTAACTAACTGGGTCCCTTTGCTGTACAGCAGAAATGGACAGAACATTGTAAATCAACTATAATACAATGTTTTTTTTGTTTGTTTGTTTTTGTTTTTGTTTTGTTTTCAAAGAGAGGCTCAGAGGTGAAGCAGTGAAGCCCCACCACAATCCAATCCCCCCACCTCTTCAGCAAGCCCCACAGTGGGTCCCCGCTGCCTACGTCCTCGATGGAGAAAGACGCTCTTTCCTTCCCAAATCAGTGGTGGAACCCATGGAAATGAAACACCAGGCTCAGACAAGCACAGGGGTGGAGAAGCCACGGGGCCCTGAAAACAAAAACACCATGTGCAGAAACCCGTGGTGAGGGTCGAGGGAGAAAGTGACAGCTGCAGACGGCGTGTGAGGGAGGGTCTCAGTGTACAAATGGACTTTACGAGTAAAGGGACGAGGGGATGGGAAGACCCAGCGAAAACCAAGGCCGGCAGGAGGAAGTGAGAAACTACGATCAACGAAACAGAGAGAAACGAGAGGGGAACCTGCGAAACCGAAAGCTAGTGCTTTGGGAAGAGGGGGGCAACTCTGGCAGGCCTTTAGACAGACTGATGGGGAGACACCAGGGACCAGGGTCAGGGACCAGAGCCGGGCGTGATCAACGAGCATCTGGTAGGGGAAAGGCTTGTAGGAGGATGCTGCAGGCTCCAGCAGCCAGCGGATTAGGTAATCTACACGAAATGGACCAGTTTCCTGGAAAGGCACGTGTTTTCCAAACCAGTTGTGGCTCCAGATCCGGCTCCCGACGGTTCGCACTCACTTCGATGCCCAGCCCTATGCTTTTCCCGTCCACAGCCCCCTTCATCTCGGCACCATGCTTGGGAAGAGTATTGTTTCTGTTGCAGGAGATGAAAGGAATCCGCCTGAACGAACGTGGCTGAGCCACTGGGAGGCGGACCTGGGGTTTGAACTTGGGTTTCCTGGCAGGGGGCCCAGCGCTCTTTTTGCAGTGACACAATTCCCAGTGTGTCATGTGCGCGTGAAATACTTGGGCTTGTTTGTTCCTTTTCTAAAAAACAAGGGATTCCAAGCTCATGAAGTAAGATAAAACGTTACATACCTTTTTCAATTTTTCCAAGAAGCAGCACCACTCTACCCTGTTTAGAAAGAAAGAGAGAGAGAAAAAAAAATCGTGGTTAAATATTTTTAACTTAATTATCTCCAGCTTTTCTCAGAGAGATACTTGGCTGTCGCCAAAAATGTGGCATTTGATTTGGAAACTGGCTGTGTCCTCCAGAGAAACGTGGTGGGGGCGGCTTCTGGAAAACTCACTTTATTCTTTACAACCGAGCCATTCAGGAGGGACAACTGCTTTTCTTTGGGGAGGCGGGAGTCAAGTTTTCTTGCAGAACTTGTATTATTCCATTTTGGGACATGGGGACCCCAAGCTTTGAAATGGAACCGAGCCTTGGCATGTAATGCTTGGGGTTTTTCCGTGTCTCGTTTTCAGCTTTGATGGAAGCCACGTGCCAGGCCAACAAAGGGAGAGGTGGAAAATTCGATGTTGGGGCAAAGCCATTAACCTTGGGTGGAAGAGGTGACAGGTATATGGGGGCAGGAAGGCGAGGGGTCTGAGGCTGGCTGCCTGGGGTCAGAAGGTCACCGGGAAAGGAAGGAAGTCCCTGTGATCAGCCCCGAGGGCAGGGTGGGCTCTGATGCTTTGGAACTGCTGTTTTCCAGGGGATGGGAGCTCCTGCTCCAAGCGGAACCCTGTACGGAGCCAAATCTCTGATGATGGATGCACACAGTGTGAGGGGTCCTGGGGCTGCCACGTCCAGCTGCCAGAGTGACCCCCTAGACTGAACGCCACACTCCATGCTGCACTCACCAGCTGCCCCAAGGACACACCGCCCAGGGAGGCATCATGGGCTACAGAAGCCTGACTTGTGCTGTGGGGCTGACAACCAGCTCGGTCAGAATGATGCCTCAGCCTGTGCTCCCAGGACCCTCACAGCTGCTGGGCCACAGGCCACACTTGCAAAAGCCAGCAGTTAGCCCACCCTTGAGTTCTCGGGGAGCCATCCTCAGGGCCCATTCTGCTATCAGTTGCCCTGGAGGGTTCAACTGAAGCCCCAGCCCCCAGCCCCAAGCAGGCCAGACCTCCTGAGCTACCAGGCCATGAGCAAGGCTGTTTTCCTCTGGCTTCGAAGGTCCCCTGTGGGCTCTGCAAACCTGCCCCTCTTCCTCTGCAAACGTTAGCTCTTTCTACAAATCAATGGAGTTTTTTTCACCTACACAAAGGGACGTGCTACTGCTGCCACTCCCAGACCAGAGCCCAGGGCCACTGAGGGAGGCCCAGCAGGTCTCAGCCATAGGAAGGAGGTGGCCGAGGTGGCTTCTGGCCCTTGGCACTGCTGACCTTGGGGTTGTCCTGGGCACTATGGGGTGTGGAGCAGCCTCCCTACCCCACCCACTCGGGGTCAGGAGCCCCCAGCTGTGACAACCACAGACTGGGGGCAGAGAGGCAGAGTCACACTGATGAGACACACAGACACAGAGCAAGGCACCCAGCGGGGTGGTCTCCTGCCCTAGGCCCCGGGAGGCCAGGGACTCCAGCTCCTCCCTGCTGAGCTGGGTGTGCCAGGCCCCAGGGTGCCAAGGCCTCTCCTCCCTGCACAGCCAGGCCTCTGAGGGCCAGCCTGAGCATGATGCATGGATGACAGTGTGGGAACAGGGGTGGGGGTGGGGGTGATATATAGGGTCCGGCCTCATCATCTGTGGGTTCTGTACTTGGGAATTCACCTACTTGCTAGAAAGTATTTGTAACCCCCAAACTGGTGTGGGGTGGGGGGAAGTCTGCAGTCATTTGTGGACACAGGCAGAGCAGTAAAACATCTGAGTCACTGACAAGCATTTTCCCAGCTGAGGTGGAACTGGGCGGTAACCAGGGTCCTTTTCACCATTTACGGCCATGGGGTTTTTCTGCTTCTTTTTTGGCTGCGCCTGCAGCACACAGAAACTCTTGGGCCAGGGATTGAACCCACACTGCATCAACGACAACGCCAGATCCATAACCCACTGAACCATCAGGGAACTCCACATGTTTGTTTTCTGGTGGGTGATTCTACCACTCGTAGAGCTGCGGCTGAGCACAGGAGGCTGGGACGAGCCTTATGGGGAGAAAGTAGGTGTGTCAGACAGCTTCGTTCAGGCATGAGTTACGGCGCTGCAGGCTGTGAGCTCAGTGGGAAGGAATCAACAACGTGTGTTAAACAGGGTGTCTTTTGACAGAAATGCACATACTGTCACGAGATTACGTGTGGGTCGGTTGTGACCAGAGGCTTACAGGAGCCTGACCCTGCATGTCCCCAGGAATGACCACTCATTTAGAACTGCTCCTCATAACAAGAACCACCTGTATGTGTATTTTCTCTTCTTTATGACTCTGAAAGTAACACAGTTTCATTTTACCAATTCTGGAAATCACGTAGAGTAAAAAAAACATCCATAACCCCACCACCTTCTTTTTCCAGCCGTACCTGTGTCATATGGAAGTTCCCAGGCTAGGGGTTGAATTACAGCTGCAAATACCAGCCCACACCTCAGCCACAGCCATGTGGGATCTGAGCCGCATCTGTGAACTACACCTCTGCTCACGGCAACGCCGGATCCTTAACCCACTGAGCGAGGCCAGGGATCAACCTGCATCCCCATGGATCCTAGTCAGGTTCATTAACTGCTGAGCAACAAAGGGAACTTCTCCATTTTTTTTTTTTTTTTTTGTCATTTTTGCCATTTCTTGGGCCGCTCGCACAGCATATGGAGGTTCCCAGGCTAGGGGTCTAATTGGAGCTGTAGCCACCAGCCTACACCACAGCCACAACAACCCGGGATCTGAGCTGCGTCTGCAACCTACACCACAGCTCACGGCAACACCTGATCCTTAACCCACCGAGCAAGGCCAGGGGTCGAACCTGCAACCTCATGGTGCCTAGTTGGATTCGTTAACCACTGAGTCACGACAGGAACTCCTTTTTTTTTTTTTTTTTTTTTTTTTTTTTAAAGCATATACGCCTACCTATCCATTTTTACAAATTCAGGTCCTCTAGACTATTTGACCATCTGCCTTTAATCAATTTTCTTAACGTCATACTGTGAGGGAATCATTATTTTCCCATGGCATCAAATTCTTTTGCATGGCATGCAAAAGTTCTTGCCCAGGCCAGGGATCAAACCCGCACTACAGCAGTGACAGCACTGGATCCCCAACCCACTGAACCACCAGGGAACTCCAGACCATGAATTTTCAAAGTGTATGCACCTGTGTCACCATCACACAGGTGACACAGGACATTTGCAGGACCCCTGCAGATATCCCAGCATCCCCGCCAAAGTAAATCACTGTTCTGATGGAATTATTTATTGTGATAATCATCATTTTCGTCATTATGATCATCCTGACTTTCCCTCCTGAAGAAAGGAAAGAAGGTACAGATTCTCACTGCAAGAGGAGCAGCTGGTCAGGTGGGAAGAATGTCCTAGAAGATTCTAGAAGGTTCTAGAAGCCAGCTTGCCAGTATCTGCTGGAGGGGTGGTCGAGGAGTAGGTCTTTCTGGCCTGAGGTGCACAGAGGGGGCTTTGAGCAAGCTCTGGCCCTGGCTCATGTTGTCGGTCTGTCCGCCCACTGGCTCTCAGAACCCCGACGCCCCATCTGTAACATAAGGACCCCAGGGCATTGCTCTCTGGGTCACAGTGAGGACAAAAGGGGACAAACACGGCCCAGTGCAGAGGAAGGCACCAATCTACAGCAACGATTATAAGAAAAATATGATGGATATACAACATAACACAGAGGTGCGCTGCATTTTACTGTGCTTCATGCAGGTTTGTGGCAACACATTCCGCCAGTAAGAGTGTGCTGCTCTGCCCTGAATGCCAAGAAGTGGTTTTGGGGCTGGAATCTCCTCCCCGGTAGGATGCTGTGCAGACTGTTGAAATGACAACCAACGACTGAGAATATACGTAGCTTAGTTGATACGGCAGAGCCGGGGTTTGGGAGGACTGACTCCATTTGTGAAGGGAGTTTTCCTGGGGGGTAAAGTGCTGTCAGACAGCAGCACAGAGAAGCTGTCTGTGAGAGGAAGAAGCTATCTATTCCGCAGACTTCACTGTTGAAAAATTTCACCATTTAAGAAGCTGCCACAACCTCCCCATCAACATAGAGGCAGGACCCTCCACAAGCAAAAAGATTACAACTCACTGAAAGCTTAGATGATGGTGGTTTGGTTAGTGTTTTTTAAGCAATGAAGTCTTTTTTTTTTTTTTTTTTGTCTTTTGAGGGCCGTACCCACAGCACATGGAGGTTCCCAGGCTAGGGGTCGAATCAGAGCTGAAGCCGCTGGCCTACACCACGGCCACAGCAACACGGGATCTGAGCCACGTCTGTGACCTACACCACAGCTCATGGCAATGCTGGATCCTTAACCCTCTGAGCAAGGCCAGGGATTGAACCCTCAACCTCATGGTTCCTAGTCGGAGTCCTTTCCACTGCACCACGACTTGAACTTCTGAAGTCTTTAAAACAAACAAACAAACAAAATAAAACTAAACTAAACTAAACCTGAATTGTTAGCAGTAGGAGCTGGCTGGCTCCAGGGTCAAGGGCCTGGCTCTAGGGCAAAGGTCTTTGGTCCTGGGGCTGACATGGGCTACAGCTGAGGATTTGATCCTCGTTTCGTGGATGGTGGAGGCTGGGGAAGATGTGGCTGGGCTGGGGTCACACAGGATTGTGGTTGGGGACATCATGGTCACTAAGTGTTTGTCATGGGTCATAAGTTGAATTTCCCTTCTTTCTCCTGAGGCAGGTTATGAATGCTTTGCAGACTTGGCTTCGGGGTCCCTGATGCTTCTGGAGACACACGTAGTTCTGTGGCTCACCAGTGAGACAGAGAAAAATCCCAAAACCCCTGGTTCCTTGAGTCTGCTTTTTCATTAGCAAGGCCCTGCTTTCCATGCAGGAGTTGGGGGAGATCTTCACACATGTGTACGAGTGTGTGTGGGGAGGGAGTGGGTCACTAGGGCAAGGGGTCTCTCCCAGGGCAGTTCTACCCCACTGGGGACACTGGGTCATGTCTGGGGACATCTGTGGTTGTCATACTGGGGGATTCCTGGCCTCATAAGGGGGCGGGTGGGGAGGCTGCTCCACACCCCACAGTGCCCAGGGCGGTCCCCGAGAGGATGACAGGCCAATGTCAGCAGTGCCAGGCAGGGGACCTCATCTTGGCTGCTGCACAAGCACTCTTACACCGAGGCAGGGACTCCCAGACCGGCCTGTGGCAGCAACTTGGGGTGTCCTTGCCTAAGTTCTCATCTTGGCTGGTCTCAGCTCAGCTGCTCAACTGCCAAGGCCTCTCCTGGAGAGATTAAAAAATAGATCATCTGCTTTTTCTTTTTTTTTTTAAAGCCTGAGAGCACATCGCCCAGCAGAGGAAGCTGCCGGGGCAGTGAAAGAAACCGGAAGTGCTTCTTTTTGATGTTCTACCAGCTCATCTGCAGAGGCAGGAGGGTAATCCCCTTCCTCCGGCGTTTCTCTTAGAAGTTTCTCTGCATTCTACTTCTCAGAACGAAACTGGGCTCCTGGGCAGGCACTTACGCCCTCCACCCACACGGGGCTTTGCAGCAAAAATCCAACGGATTTGGAAGGTTCACATCAGAGCAAGGACCCTGGTGCCCCGTGACATCCCAGAGTGGCTGCCACCACCTCCCCGCCCCCGCCTCCTGTGCCCTCAGCCTGTCCTTGGCCCAACACGAGGGGTGTCCCAACTTGTCACATCTGCAAGGAGAGACACCTACAGCTGACTCTTTAAAAAAAATGACAAATAAACATTATATGTGTTTTTTTTCAGTTGAAAGCTATCCTCACTTTCAGTATTTACGACACTGGGGTCAGGGTCACCCTGTGGGGGCCTGTCCTGGGCACAGATGTGTGAGGACGGTATATCTGCTCCCACTCCCTCGGTGCCAGGAGCCCCCTGGTCATAACAAGCACAGATGTCCCCAGACTTGGCCCAGTGACTCCTAGGAGGCAGAGTTGCTCCCACTGCTCTTCTACTGAGAACTTCTGTTCCAGGATTCTTGCGTTAATGTCTTTGAATCCCTTCAGTGGATTCGTTTTAAGTAGAAATTTTTGCAGAAGCTCCCAGGCCAGGGATTGAACCCACGCCACAGCAGCAATAAGGCCGGATCCTTAACTTTCTGTGCCACAGGGGAAACTCAACTTACTTCCGGATCCTTAACTTTCTGTGCCACAGCGGAAACTCAACTTACTTTTAAAAAAATGGATTCATATTGAGATACAACATTGTGTAAGCTTCAGGAGTTCCTGTCTTGTTTTGATACATTTATTTATTGTAACATTTCTACCTACCCCTCACATCCTTCCCTGGCCTGAGAAGGATTTGAGGTGCTTCCATGAGGGCAAAAAAGAAGTCATTGAGGAGACAGCGATGTGGTACTTAGCGTGGGAGGGGAAATGGCAGGAAGAAATTAATAAAGTAATTTAAGAAAAGAAATAAATAAGGAGAGGTGGCAAAGTGGGGGTGACCGTTCTGAGAAAGGACTGTCTTGTACTCATTTTAAGTATGGGTACTTTTCAACTATACGACAACAAAAATAATATCCACTGGTTACAGCTGGTTGGATACTGTCTGCCAAATATCCACCTGTCCCCACTCCACTGAAGCTCAGCACATGGCTTTCTTTGGACAAAGGGTCTTTGTACTTGAAAGATGTTAGGGATCTAGGATGAGATTGTCCTGGGTTCAGGGTGGGCCTTAAATCCAATGACGGGTGTGTTTATAAGAGAAAGTGGGAGAGATCTGATGCTCAGACACACACAGGGAGAGGCCGCAGGAAGATGAGGCAGAGAATGGGGTGACTGGCCACAAGTCCAGGACCCCACACCACCCAGAAGCTGGAAGAGGCAGGAAGGGTCCCCCTATGGAGGGTGTACTTCTGGACTCTGGCCTGCAGCAGGTGAGAGAATGTCTGCTTGAAGCCACCCAGCTTGTGGTCCTTTGTTACAACAGCCTCAGGGGGAAAAAAAAAGTCTTTTGGTATGGGACCTTGAGTGGGAAGGGCTCCCCTCCCGCTGCTGGACCAATGGGCTCTGGGCACTTGGGGGAACACAGAGAGGGTGCCCTGACCCTCACACAACTTCTGAATCTCACAGGGTCAAAAGATCTAAGCTGCTGGTATGGGAGAAAGGCATTGGTTGGTTCCCTGCATCCAGGATTAAATCGACCAGAACTACAGACATTTGGGATTAGGAACCCCTTAGCCCAAGGTTCCCAAACCCTGGAATCCCCTGGGGGGATGCTGCAGTTGACCTGGAGCACTCAGGCAGTGGTCTGGGTGTGGCCCACTGGAGAGGCCCCAGGCGACTGCTCTGGGCAGCCAGGGTGAGGACCACCCCCCCACCCCCCCCACCCCGCCCCGTGAGGCCAGCCCACACCCACAGGAAAGGGAGGCCCAGGAGTTCCACGTGTTTAGTGCTCCCGGATGGTGAGGGTGGAGTAACGCGTCCAAATGTTTAATGATGGTAGGAAACAAATAAAAGATTACATTTCCGCCCTTGGGGAGCTTTCTGGGCAGTTGGAGGAGGTGGGAAGGGAGGGGTTCTTAAGATGCATAATAGACTACTGTATGTCATATAATGCTACATAATGAACACACTTTTTTCTAAAAGGTCAAATATTTCAGTTTGGTGGCCACATAGTCTCTGCAGCAAAGACTCAATTTAGTAGCCCCCAAAGACAACATGTAATGAACATGCTGTGTCCCAATAAAACTTTATTTGCAATCACAAGCAGAGGGCCAGATTCTACCACCTGGCTTCAGTTTGCAGAACCCTGAGCTGAAGAGATGAACAGCCTCTGAGGTTAAGGAACGGCAGTAACTTAATACCGTCTGACCCTGCCATTCCACTCCTAGGTATGCATGTCCCCAAGAGACATGAAAACACATGTCTGCACAGAAAAGTGTTCCCTAACGTCCAAAGGAGTATTATCCATACTAGGCAAAAAGAAGACACGACCCAACTGTTCATCGATGGGTGAATGGATAAACAAAATGTGCTGTATAGATGCATATAATAGAGCATCACTCAGCCTGAAAAGGAGAGAAGCACTGACACCCACTACCATGTGGACAGGCCTGGAGTCCACAATGCTCAGTGAGAAGCAGACACAGAAGGACACACAGGTTGGGATTCCATGGATGGGAAACGTCCAGAACATACACATCCACAGACAAAGAGAGAGGGTTCCTGGTTGTCAGGGGCTGGGGAGAGGGAATGGGGTACAGGGTTATTTTGGGAGTGATGAAAATATTCTGGAATGAGATAGTTGTCACAATTGCACAACTTGGGGAATGTACCGAAAACACTGAATTGTATACTTTATTTACGCATTTACTTTTTATGGCTGCAACTGCATCATGTGGAAGTTTCTGGGCCAGGGATTGCATCTGAGCTGCAGCTGCAGCAATACCAGATCCCTTAACCCACTGTGCCAGGCCAGGGATTGAACCCATGACTCTGCAGTGACCTGAGCTTCTGTAGTCAGATTCTTAACCCATTGCATCACAGTGGGAACTCCCAAATTGCATTCTCCAAATGGGTGAATTTTATGAAATGTGAATTATATCTCAATTATTTTTTTTAAATTTTTTTATTTTTTGCTATTTCTTTGGGCCGCTCCCACAGCATATGGAGGTTCCCAGGCTAGGGGTCGAATCGGAGCTGTAGCTGCCAGTCCACGCCAGAGCCACAGCAACGTGGGATCCAAGCCGCGTCTGCAACCTACACCACAGCTCACGGCAACGCCGGATCGTTAACCCACTGAGCAAGGGCAGGGACCGAACCCGCAACCTCATGGTTCCTAGTCGGATTCATTAACCACTGCGCCATGATGGGAACTCCCTCAATTATTTTTTATTTTTTTGTCTTTTTGCCATTTCTGTGGCTGCTCCCGCGGCATATGGAAGTTCCCAGGCTAGGGGTTGAATCAGAGCTGTAGCCACCAGCCTACACCAGAGCCACAGCAACGCGGGATCTGAGCCGCGTCTTCGACCTACACCACAGCTCATGGCAATGCCAGATCCTTAACCCACTGAGCAAGGCCAGGGATCGAACCCGCAACCTCCTGGTTCCTAGTCGGATTCATTAACCACTGAGCCACGATGGGAACTCCTCAATTTTTTTTTAAAGTCTGAGAGGCTTCCTACAGTAGACAATGTCCGTGCCCAGAGCTTGAGGGTGGGTAAACCCTGGCTGGAGGCCCCATGACAGGCCCTAGCTGGATGGTACCTGGAGTTCAGGCAAAGATGCAGGTGGTCAGAGCAGAGTGGATGGAGGATCCATAGCTGGAGCCAGGCAGGTGTGGTCAAAAATGGGCAGGCCATCCATGTAGAGTTTGGGTCTCTTCCTGGGCCTGAAGGAAATTTCTGTGTCGGTAGTGATGGGTCCAGGGTGGAAGGACAAAAGCAGGGTCTCACTATGACTTTCGAAGTCCCCCTTCATGAAAAAATATTAAATGTACTTAACGACAACATAGGTTTAAAGATAGAGACCATCTGGGCTGGATTACTATATTCATGGATTTCTTCTTTAAATTAAAGCCCTCTTGTGGGCTTCATGGATAAGCAGTCCTGGAGACCAGGTGGGAGGAGAGGCTTTCAATAGCCAGGATGAGAACCATGTGAAGGACATGGATGGAAGCTGTGATGGGTGGAGAGGAATTTAAGTCGTTGACAATGTGGGGGAGGGATCGAGGAGGATCTGAAGTTCAGGGAGGCCCTCTGCCAAACCAAAGAGTAGGCTGTGGGGAGGGAAGAGGTGGGCCTGAGACTGGGGGTATCTCCCCAGAGGACCAGAAGTTGGGCCTCTGTGCCCATCCTCCACCCCCACCCCACCCTGTCGCTAAAGGCCTGACCAGGGGTGATAGAGCAGGGCTGGCGAATCATTGCTGCCTGTAAGGTGGTCGGCAGTCAGTCCTGTCCTAGCAGCTCTCTGGGCCTGAGCAGGGAAACAGCAGGGCATGTGAATGGATGGGCTTGGCCCTGTGTTGATAAAACTTTATTTACAAAACACACAATCACCATGGGCCATGATTTTTGCCCCCTGGTCTGGAAGCTCCATCAATTCCAGTTACATGCTGACAGTGATTTTCCCTAAAACATGAGGTGCCCTTACCATCTGCAGATTCATTTCTCCTTTGGAGTCTCCCGTGTCCTCTTATTTACACGTTGTCTACACCAGCCAAGGGGGTGCATGGGACAGTGACTGGCCACACAGCTGGAGATGCCCACCATCCACCACACTCCGGTCAGAGGGGCAGACGGCCCAGAGCAAAGACCAAGGCTTCTTCCTGAGCGCAGTGTGAATGGAGCCAGCATCTGCCCGGGTGACAGGAGACACCGGGTGCATGGGGGCTGCTGCTCAGATGCAGAGTGAAGGGAAGCAGCTGGGAGGCCTGCATCCATAGAGCCCGCCTGGGAATGGCCCTCACGGCCGGGTGTCGACATGGGGAACAAGTCTATACACGCAGATGCACACCCTTTACACTCACAGTCATGTGCACAAACACACACACAGACTTAGACACCCCTACCCAATATATACACACACTAACACATCTACACACATACGCACACCTCCACATACAAATACGCACATATACAAACACAGCCACACATACAAATGCACACACATACACACATACCTCCACACATACAAATACACAAACACACACATACATACACACCGCCTCCACTGTGGTCCACATACATACACACATATACTCACCTACACATTCGAATACATACACACCTCACATACACACACATAAAAATACACATGCGTTTCCGTTGTGGCTCAGTTGTTAATGAATCCGACTAGGAACCATGAGGTTGCAGGTTCGATCCCTGGCCTTGTTCAGTGGGTTAAGGATCCGGAGTTGCTGTGAGCTGTGATGTGGGTCGAAGACTCAGCACGGATCCTGGGTTGCTGTGGCTGTGGTGTAGGCTGGCGGCTACAGCTCCGATTAGACCCCTAGCCTGGGAATCTCCATATGCCGTGGGTGTGGCCCTAAAAAGACAAAAAAAAAAAAAAAAAATACACATGCACCCACACACACATCCACACACCTACAGATACAAATATGCACACTTCATATACATACACCACACACACACTTTTGCATATAGATGCAAATACACACAGATAGACACACATACCACACACACAAATACATGATGATCACATACAAATACACATATACATACACAAATATACACATATACAGAAAACACGCGTACAAATATACACACACAACACATACAAGCACACAGAGTTACACACCTACACAAAGACATCTATACATACATACAAACACATGCACACAAACGGAAGCTTACACACACACACACAAACACGTAATTACACACACAAACACAGTTCATCAGTGGGAAAAACCACAGTATGAAAAACCTGGTTGAATCCATTAAACACAGAATTAAGTCTGTCTAATTTGGTCTCATAATGGCTACAAAACAGACTGTAACATTTAGAATTCTTGCAAGAAAAGCACGTATGTGATACATAGTTTGTTGAGATAATACTAGACCAAGTCCCCCTTGGCGCTGCTGACACTGGGGCGGGTCATCCTCTGGGGGGCCTGCCCTGGGCGCAGTGAGGTGTGGACCAGTATCCCTGGACTCCACTCACTTGATGTCAGGAGCCCCCCAGGTGTGACACGCACAAATCCACTTTCTATCCGAGTGGACTGGTTTATTGTGGTCATTTCTGCTGGTGGAGCTTTAAACTGGTACAGCTCCTGCCAGGTACCCAGTCTGGCAGTTACATACAGAAGGCTGATTCTCTCTGAGCCAACACAATTCTGCAAAGCCCCAAATATGTGCTCTCGGTCTCTGCCCAAGAGGCTGAATACTACACAGCAGTGAAAAAGAGGGGGCAGATTTCCACATACTGATGTGTAGAGTGCTAGGAGGGGATTATGTCGGGTCAAAGGGAGTGGGTTTCCCTGACTGAATGGACACCATGCAGGTCACAGCTCTGGGTACCCCTCTCCCGTCAGGTTCTGTGCAGATGGAGGAGGCCGGGCTGGCACGTGACCGGAAGATACACACCGTGTCTGTGCCCTGTCCCCTCACATCTGCTGTCTTCTCCGCTCTCTGCAGAGAACCATCTAGACACCTCCCATGGCTGTGTGTCTGCAAGAAGCTGGAAAAACACTGCATGAACGTGACAGACCTTGGGAGGTAGAGGCTGGCTGTGGAAGGAGGCCGAGGTGCCGGGTTCTGCAGCTCCAAGGAGCAGGGACATCCCCAGGTGGAAGCTGCCTCACCTCACCTCCAAAACTGGGTCTGCCAGGAGCCACCACACCTGTGCTGGGTGGAGTCCAAGTAAATCCATCCAGCATCCCCCGCCTCCACTGTGGTCCACCCATCACCTCTGTGGGGTGGGTCTCACTGTACCTGCACCTGGTCATCACATGCTAAGCGCTACAGCCTGGCCCACTGAGGATCTATGCCGGCGTATGCCACACCAGAGCTCGAGTTTTCTCTCCAGGAAAGCCTGCTTTGAGTTTAAATTTAATTTAAAAAATTTAATTCTGTGAGGCTAGAGGATTGAGCAAAGGCTCAGAGCCAGAAGCATGCAGAGAGGGGGTTGTCAGAAGGAAAGCAGCTGTCCTGCATTGGCGTCCCAGAAAGGCAGGTGCAGGGTGAGACTTTTTATTTTCAAATTGTGGCAAAATACACATAACTTAATATTCATCATCTTCACCATTTAAGTGCACAGCTCAGTGGCATTAAACACATTCACACTGTGCAACCATCCCCACCATCTCCAGGACTTTCCCTTCTTTCCCCATGTGTCCCCATGAGACTGACTCCCCCTCCCCTCCTGCAGCCCCCGCCCCACCATCTCCTTCCTGTCTCTGTGGATCTGACTCCTCTAGGGACCCCCTGGGAGTGGAGTCAGACAGTCTCTGCCCTTCTCTGTCTGGCTTCTCTCACTGAGCATCACGTCCTCAAGGTTGATCCACGCTGAGGCAGGTGTCAGAATGCTCTCCCTTTTTAAGGCTGAGTAACAACAGCAAAAAAGCCAGTCACCCAATGGAAAAATGGGCAAAAGACCTGAATAGGCTGTTCTCCAAGGAAGATATACAGATGGCCAACAAACACATGAAAAAACGCTCAACATCCCTGATTATAAGAGAAATGCAAATCAAAACTACCATGAGATACCACCTCACACCAGTCAGAATGGCCATCATTAATAAGTCCACAAATAACAAGTGCTGGAGGGGATGTGGAGAAAAGGGAACCCTCCTCCACTGTTGGTGGGAATGTAAGCTGGTACAGCTGCTATGGAGAACAGTGTGGAGATACCTTAGAAATCTATACATAGAACTACCATATGACCCCGCAATCCCACTCTTGGGCATATATCCAGACAAATGTTTCCTTAAAAAAGACACATGCACCTGCATGTTCATTGCAGCACTATTCACAACAGGCAATACATGGAAACAACCCAAAGGTCCATCAACAGATGATTGGATTAGGAAGATGTGATATATAGATATATATATACACACACACACACACACACACACACACACACACACACACACAATGGACTACTACTCAGCCTTAAAAAAGAATGACATAATGCCATTTGCAGCACCATGGATGGAACTAGAGACTCTCATACTGAGTGAAATAAGTCAGAAAGACAAAGACAAACACCATATGATATCACTTATAACTGGAATCTAATATATAGCACAAATGAACATTTCCACAGAAAAGAAAATCATGGACTTGGAGAATAGACTTGTGGCTGCCTGGGAGGAGAGGGAGGGAGTGGGAGGGGATTGGGAGTGTGGGGTTATTGGATGCAAACTATTGCTCTTCGAATGGATTTACAATGAGATCCTCCTGTGTAGCATTGAGAACTATGTCTAGATACGTATATCGCAACAGAACAAAGGGAGGAAAAAAATGTATACATGGAAGTGTAACTTGGTCCCCATGCTGTACAGCAGAAAAAATAAATTAAATTAAATTAAAAAAAAAAAGGCCGAATAACATTCCAGTGTGTGGATGGACTATGTTTGTTTATCTATCATCCGTCCGTGGACATTTGGGTTGCTTCCGTCTTTTGGCTGTTATGAATCATGCTGCTGTGATTTACATGCTGTGATTACAGGTTTGCCAGTTATCTCTTCCAGCCCCTGATTTCAATCCTTTTGGATCATTCCCTGATCCAGAAGTTGAATTGCTAGATAAAGTGGTAATTCTATGTTTAGTTCTTTGAGGAATCGCCAGACTCTTCTCCATAGTGACTGCCCCATTCCCATCAATAGTGCATGAGGGTTTCAATTTCTCCATGTCAATACCTGTCCTAAGTCCTATTTTTGTCTGAACCTCAGTACCCTCATCTGTTGAATGGGCTCATGGCTCCTCCCACAGGCCTGCTGGGAGGCCCCACGAAAGACAGTGTTTGGATGTCAGACCTTGTTTTGCTTTTAGGGGACCTTTTCCCCTGAGCTGTCAGGGAACCAGGGAAGATATGCTGGTTGGCTTCTATCTTGTGTGTGTGTTTGTGTGTGTGTGTGCACGTGTGTGTGCACACCACCCCTGGGGATTCATCTGGAAAGCTGCTGAGAGATGAACAGCCCAAGAGAAGACGCTGCCCTCACATACACACAGACACGGATACATGTCGCGTGTATGCATGTCCCCAGAGCAGGGGTCACAGGGATGATGGCCTCCGAGACTGAGTTTCCCAACCCACGGCAGGACTGCCTCAGATGACGTGCAGACACGCAGCCCGGGCGGGCCTGGGAAGCCGGCAATAAAAACAAACACGCCGGGGTCAGTTCCGGCAGAGAGCTCCGTTCGGGTGTGCACGTGGGGTGCTGGGAATCTGCACGGGGTGGGGTCTGCCCCTTCCTGCAGGGCTGCTGCGGCTCCGGGACGTGTGCAGAGCCAGTGGAGGACAGGGTCACCAGCGGGGGAGGGGGCGGGGCGGGGGGGGGGGAAGGCTATAAGTGGTGGCTGGCAAGCCTCAGACTTCTGGCAAAGGGGGAGACTTGGCACCCCTTTTCTTCTGAGTTCACTGACTCTGCACCAGTCACCAGCTGTCCCGCACATGTGCAAAGCTCTGGCGGTCTGTCTCCTCCACAGGCTTGCAGGCTGGGTACTAGGTCAGTGGATTTGCTATACTGAGTAACAAATCATCACTATCTAGTACCACAGGGTTTGGGAGTCAGGGCAGAGCTAAGTCCTGGGCCCCAAAAGGCTAATCCAGGTGAGGCCTGGGGCTGTCTTCTTATCAGAACCTTGACTGGGGAAGGGCCTGCCTCCTAACTTCCCCAGGTTGTTGCTACAACTGGCCTCCCCTGGCTGCAGGGCTGGGGTCCCCACTCTGGGCTCTCAGTCCTGGCCTCGGGGCCCCTCCATGCACCCTCTCAGAATGTGGCCCCTGACGTCTTCAAGGCCAGCAAGGGAGGGTGTCGTGGAGAGCCTGCCAAATCCCAGTTTTACAGGGCATCACCCACTCCCAGGTGTGACATCTGTCACCTCTGCCACCTTCTCCTGGCTAGAAGCAAATCACAGGCTTTACCCACACTCAGGGAGAGGGCATTATGCAAAATGTGATACTGGAAGGGTCAGCATGTGCCTGAGACCATCTCCCTGGGCTGAGAAAAGGCAGAGCGAAGGTTCATGGTTCCCTGAGGTGGCCGTGCCGGGCTACGAGGGGTGGGGATGCCCTCCAGGTAGGCCCTAAAGTGGGGAAGGGCCTTCCAGCAGTGGATCTGGCCATTACACGTATTACTCACAAGTATAACTTATATGTAACACACGTATACACACAAACACATATATATGCCTACATATATACATTTGAACAAATTTAAAAAGAAAACAGGGCTTTCCCACAGAAAGCATATGGTATTCATAAGCAGCACCACATCACAGACAGATTTTTTTTTTTTTTTGGCTGCATCCATGGCACACGAAAGTTCCCAGGCCAGGGATTGAACCTGTACCACACCAGTGACAACATCAGATTCTTAACCCACTGAACCACCAGTGAACTCCAGAGAGTGGAGACTTTTAGAAGTGAGGCTCTGAGGCTCTGAGATGTGCTTAGATTCGGCTGGAGGCAAGAGTTCAGCCTGACCCCCTTCCCAGCCTGGGGCACTTGCAGAAGCGGGTCCTGGAACCTGAGCACAGAGGGCAGCCCTGTGAGGACTCGCCTCCTATACAATAAAAAAAGCTATTTGTGTTTTTCTATTTGACTCTCTTTCTGTATGGTAGGCTTGATTCTTGGTGGAAGGAGGCAGAATATGAACAACAAAACAAACTGCACTCAGGGTGAGGGCAGGTGGGCTGTTGTCCTTTGCTTGGTCAAGGGCAGCCTCAGCTCCCACGGTTCCAGGATCCAGGGAACCTGGGCAGAGAAGCACCTGTCCGCCACACCTATGAACCCCTCGGCCCTGATCAGGGCCCAGGTCTTTCTCTGTAGGGGGCATTGGGGGCATGGAGCAACATCTCTGCCCCACTCCCACTAGGAATCATCTGGCCCCAGTGTCCACAGAGTCAGGCATTAAAGGAATTCCAAGTCACATGCTGGGAAGGGGTGCAGCAGGGCTGGGAACCCCTGACTCCTGCATCCCAGGTCGGGGTGTGGACCCAGACTGACCCCCCTGCATGGAAAACCACTGGCTCTGGCGGGGTGCCAGTGCCGTCTGTCTGCAAGGGGCCAGGAAATGGCTGGGAGGGACGGTTAAACAGACAAACATCCCGAGAATGCAAACCGCTCCTCCCTGCCCTGGAGGGACCCTCGCTCCTGGGGTCCTATCCCTGGACAGGTCCAGACACAGAGGCCCGGAAGGTGGCCATCCAGATGCATCTGACATGTGTCATGTTAACAAGAGCCAAAGAGGCCACACCCAGCAGCTCCACCACTGTCTCGGGTCACCCGTCTACAAAGGGGCAGCTGGTGACCCACCTGGAACCCCGCAGGGACCTGAACCCCTACCCTGGCCACGGGGGCTGGTTCTGGGAGCCAGGTGCCCGCCCAGGATAAGGGAAAGCAGGAAAGTCACAGGATGGATGCGGGGCAGGAGGTGGACAGCAGGACTGGGCCAGAGTGTAAGAGTGCTTCCGCTGGAAGCCTTGGGAGCGTACGCCTGCAAGTCTGGAAGTGTCTAGGGTGACGAGGGGAGACAGGCAGCTCTGCCTGTTCCTGGTCACCTCCTTGGTGACGTGTCCACAGTTCTGGTGATAAGGACATAGGAGTCTTTGGGGACCATCATTCTGCTGGCCACACACAGTTTTAAAATAATTTTTTTTTTTTTTTAAGGGCCGCACCCACGGCACATGGAGGTTCTGGCGCTAGGGGTCGAATTGGAGCTGCAGCTGCCAGCCTACACCACAGCCACAGCAACTCCAGATCTGAGCTGCATCTGTGACCTACACCACAGCTCACAGCAAAGCTGGATCCTTAATCCACTAAGCAAAGCCAGGGATCAAACCTGCATCCTCATGGATGCTAGTCAGACTCATTTCTGCTGAGCCACAACGGGAATTCCTAAAAGAATTTTTAAAAAATGATTGCCCATATTTAAAATCAAGCTGTTACAATAGCTGGTATGAATCACAGGGAGTCTGGGTGGTGGTACCTCAGACCTTCAGGGGGCCTGGGATCCCAGGATGTGTGAACACTGTCCTGCAGGCCCAAAGAGCTCTGGAGGCCATCCTGGCCTGTCCCAGCTCATGAGCTGTAACACTCCCCGCTGCATATATGCTTTCATGAGTGAGGGTGGGGTGAGGGGTTGAATTGCTCCCCGCCCCAGTTCCTGTGTTCCTAACATGAGGGTATTAGGAGGCAGGGCCTCTGGGAAGTGCCTAGGTCATGAGGGTGGGGCCCTCATGAATGGATCAGCGCCCTTACAAAGGAACTCTTACCAGAGAGTGAATGCCCTGGCCCTTCTGCTGGGGTGAGAAGATGGCTGATATGAACCAGGAATTGGCCCTCATCAGACATCGGATCTGCTGGTGCCTTGATCTTGGTCTAGAGCCCCCAGACTGTGAGGAATAAATGCTGTTGTGTATTAGCCTCTGGTCTCTGGCACTGAGAAACAGCAGCCTGAATGGAAACAGTCACGGCAGGTGTAACTGTTAAGGGGAAGTCACACTGGAAGAGGGTGGGCCTAGTCCAGTATGAATGGTGTCCTGCAAGAGAGGACATTTGGCATGGCCACACACAAGGAGAGGCCACACAACAATGCAGACAGAGACGAGATGATGCTTCTACAAGCCAAGGGACATAACAGGCTGCCAGCCACCCCAGAAGCCGGGAGAGCATGGGACAGAGCCTCCCTCAGAAGGAGCCGCACTGCTGACACCCTGACCTTGGATGTCCAGCCTCCAGGGCTTTGGGGGACAGATCCCTGCTGTTTAAGCCCCCAGGCTTCTGGCTGTGCTAGGTGGCCCTGGGCAGCTCAGCAAGTGGCATCCTCTGGGCTGACAAGGACCATGCAGCAGGAGAGAGAACACAGTTCCAATTCTATAAACAAGGAATCTAAAACGGAGAGAAGTTTCCAACTTTCTCATCACTGCAGTGCCCAGCTTAGGTCACGCTCCTTCTCTTGGATTCCCTCACCCTACCCCAAGCCCACCCACCCGCCTGCCAATGGCCTTTGCTCTGCCTTTTCTTCCAACTCAGCTTGGCTCCCTCCTCCTCCAGGAAGCCTTCCTGGCTTGCTCTTCCCTGGGCACTGTCTTAGAGCCATATCCTCTTTAGCCACTGCAGTCTACATGGGGACTTTAAGTCATCTTTGCATCCCCAATGTCCGGCCCTGAGCAAAGGCTCAATCCATGGGTGACAAACTTTGAAGGGAGCAGTGGGAGGGACGTGTGTGGGGAGACGAGGGCCCAAACACCACAGCTGAATGTATCCCCCCATCCTCCGCCCGAGACCTCCACCCCTGTCTGCACAGGAGAGCCCTGGCTGGTCCGGACACCTCTGCCCATCTGCCCAGTTCTTGAGGGCCTTTCTTCTCCCCTCTTTAGCTCCAGGTCAGGCTATGAGGCAGATTCAATGTGAATCTCACAGGACAGTCTCTGCAGTCCCTGGGTCAGAAGGTTCTTTGAGCAACCCCAGCCTGATAGTCATCTGCGCTTTGGCCTCCTTCCCGCTTCCAAGAGAGTTTTCTTTAAGGACAGAAAGTTCCTGATAATGAGACTAGAGAAACAACAAAAAAAGGACAGTCAAGGTGACAAAATGGTGGGGTGGTGGTGGTGGATGCCAGGTGTCAATTCCCTCACTTGCAAATCGCCCAGGAGGGCTGGGGGTGGGGTGGGGTGGGGGGGAGGAGCAGTTCCCAAACCGTGGGAGGGTGAGAACTGGCCCTCTGCTCATCCTTGGTGTCCAGAACACAGCAGCAGCACTGTCACACCTGCAGCCAAATCCCCAGGGAGTGGCTTGGCACCCTGCCCAGTAGTGACAAGGTTTCCTGCTCCCTGCTCTATATTCTTGGGACATCAGCTCTTCTCCTTCAGGAGGGAGACCATAAGACATGCCCTACCCCCCTACCCCCCCAGGTGCCTGGCGAGGTTCCTCCCAGTCACTCCTCCTCATTCAACATATGTGTGTTCGGAAGCTCTACTCATGGCCAGCACAACTTTGAGGGGGAAAATAGTACAGTTTTCCCACGAGAATGTGTGGCTGTTTGTTCAACATGTGCTAGGTGAACAGCAAATGTTTAGGGGGGATGGGGGGGGTGGGAAGGTGTGCATGGTAGCAGTTTGTGCAGGGCCTGGCCTGTGGCCTACGGCCTGCTGGGTGCCTGATGTTTGTTCCCATAATTCTCTTTTTTTTTTTTTTTTGTCTTTTGTCTTTTTGTTGTTGTCGTTGTTGCTATTTCTTGGGCCGCTCCCGCAGCATATGGAGGTTCCCAGGCTAGGGGTTGAATCGGAGCTGCAGCCACCGGCCTACACCAGAGCCACAACAACGCGGGATCAGAGCCCCGTCTGCAACCTACACCACAGCTCACAGCAACGCCGGATCGTCAACCCACTGAGCAAGGGCAGGGACCGAACCCGCAACCTCATGGTTCCTAGTCGGACTCGTTAACCACTGCGCCATGACGGGAACTCCCCCCCATAATTCTCTTTAATGCAGGATGCTGATGTTGTCCTATGAGACCTGCTCATCATCTCTGGCTTGGATTAGGACTTTGGTCAATGACTTCCTGATTCATCACAACAAAACAAAAAGGCAAAATGGGAAATACTTTGTCACAGGTGCAAGGAACAAAACGTTGAGGTCCTTGTTATATAAAGATCTCCAGGAAATCACTAAGAGATGAACAAACCAACTTAATGAATGTGGGATCCTAGATAGGATGGACAATGGAGAAAGTTCATTAGTGGAAAAACCAGTGACATTTGAATCAGTTCTATGCTTTAGTCAATAGTACTGCAGCAAGATTGGTTTCATAGCTTTGATAAATGTTCTGTGGTTATGGAAGAGATTTTGACCAGGGGCAAGCTGGGTTAAGTGTTTCTCTTCACTGTTTCTGTACCTCTTTCATAAGCTGCAAATTATCTCAAAACCTTCAAAATGAACTGTTAACAATGGACATAAAAATCAACCAAAAAATTACCACTACAATGACCATTATGAAAAATTTAAAACTCTCTAGTCCTCTAAAAATTATAGGGAAGGACATCTCTGGTGGCTCACTGGGTTAAGGATCCAGCATTGTCACTGCTGTGGCATGGGTTCTATCCCTGGTCTGGGAACTTCCACATGCCATGGGTACGGACAAAAAAAAATTATAGATAGTTCACTAAGACATTACTTTTGGACTTTAATCCAAGGAGACCAACAAACCCTGGTACCTGGATGCACAGAGGGGTCTGGGCCGGGGCCGGGGGGCGGGGAATGGCTATGATAGACAACACGGGGGCTGGTGACAGAATTTGGATACAGATCATGGCTTAGATGAGACTGTGTCAGTGTGAAATTTCCAGATTTTGCTAACAGTCCTGCGATTCCATAAAAGAATGTTCTTGTTCTTATTAAAAACCCACTGAGGTATTTTAGGGTTAAGGGGCATGACGTCTCCAACTTAACCGTAAATGGTTCCAAAGTCATGTGTGGACTTTCACACAGGAACAACTACATAGATATACAACTGTATGTGTATAAATGACCACGCAACTATGCATACTGCTATACGTACCCTGTAACTCTGTATTCGCTCTCTATGTGCACATGTACACTTAGGCAACACATGTACACATGTCTACAAACACATATATACACAGAAAGAGTTATACGTAAAATAACAAAGCAAATGGAGCAGATGTACACAATTGGCAAACCTGATATCAAAGGTATAAGGAGTACCTTGACTTATTCTTGCAAATTTTGGGTAAGTTTAAAATTATGCTGAAGAAGTTCCTGTTGCAGAGCCATGGAAATGACTTCGACTAACAACCATGAGGTTGTGGGTTTGAACCCTGGACTCGCTCAGTGGGTTAAGGATTCGGCGTTGCTGTGGCTGTGGTGTAGGCTGGCAGCTGTAACTCTGATTCAACCCCTAACCTGGGAACTTCCATATGCCACAGGTGCAGCCCTAAAAATGAAGTAAAATAAAATAAAATTACACTGAAAACAGTTAGAAAAGACATCCTGGAGCATACTTTAACAGCAATGACCTTCAGACTGGGACAGTGGGTGAACTTCTATTTATTTTATTTTAATTTATTTTTAAAAATTATAGTTGATTTACAATGTTGTACCAATTTCTGCTGTAGAGCAAAATGATTCTTTCTCTATATACAAATATACACAGACACACACACATTCTTTTTTATATTCTTTTCCATCATGGTCTATCCCAGGAGATTGGATACGATTCCCTGTGTTATATAGCAGGAACTCATTGCTTATCCATTCCAAATGTAACAGTTTGCATCTACTAACCCCAAACACCCAGTTCATCCCTAAACTTCTACTTTTTTTTGGAGGGGGGGTTCACACATGTGGCACAAGGAGGTTCCCAAGTTAGGGGTCTAATTGAAGCTGTAGCTGCCAGCAGCCTACACCACAGCCACAGCCACATGGGAACCGAGCCAAGTCTGCGACCTACACTACAGCTCATGGATACGCTGGATCCTTGACCCACTGAGCAAGGCCAGGGACTGAACCCGAGTCTTCGAAAATACTAGTCGAATTTGTTAACCGCTGAGCCATGATGGGAACTTCAAATTCACCCTTTGAAGTGTACAAATGAATGACTTTCAGTGTCTTTTCTTTAAACCTGTGTGTTTTCTGAAAAAAAAAAAAATTTTTAAACAAATGAGCAAGCATTATTTTCATAAATAGGGGGAGGGAAACTACTTAAAAATACCTCACTTTTTTCCTCTTTACAAACTGTGGACCAGCTGGGAAGACAGAGCTGTGGAGCTGGAAGACAGGCGGGTGAGAAGCACCCAGGCCTTGGAGATGGCCAGTCTGGGGCCAACCCCAGTCTGGACATCGCCTGGGTTTTTGCTGAGCCTCGGTTCCCTCGGAGGAGAAAACGGAGATTGGATTCACACATGCTCCCCCGCCCTTGTGGAAACTCAGAATAAACACTACATCTGGATCCAAACAAACACAACCCCAAGTCGTCACTGCGGCAGAGAAGGCGGACACGGCCTGGCCAGGGACTTCGGTCATCGAAGCAGTTAAGTCACACAGCCAGTGTGACCCAGATGTGCTGGGTGAGAGGACCCTTCACCTCAGGGGTCTCTCTGCCCGAACCCATTGCCCCAGCCTGGCCATGAAGGACACCAGAGAGATCCTAAGGGAGGGACTTTTTACACAATCCCTGGCTAGTCCTCAAAACAATTCAGATCATCAGAAACACTCTGAGAAAGCCACAGCCCCAGGAGCCTGAGACGTGATAACTAGACGTCATTGTGTGGGTCCTGGGACAAAAAGAGGATGCTAATGGAAGGCCTGGTGACCACGGAATAAACTAAACGGTTGGGCCCCACTAAGGCTGTAAGTTGTCAACTAGGGGGAGGGCGGGTGATAGGGAGACGGGCACTCTCTGTACCGTTGGCAGCTTGTCTGTAAATCTAAAAACAACCACAAAAGGGAAGGTTTACTTAAAAGGTAATCAGAGCTGGCCAAGCAGTTCTGACAGCTGTGTTTGGTGACATCGTCCTGGGAGGCCATGTCACAGTTCAGGCTACATACTGTTGGCAATGGTGAGGCTGGGTTTTGGCTGAGGGTCCTGCCCCTCTGCAGGTCATAGGTCACCTTTGGGTAAATAAATGGTTTTTTTTTTTTTTTTTGGTTTTTAGGGCCACACCCACAGCTAGTTCCCAGGCTAGAGGTCTAATCAGAGCTATAGCTGCTAGCCACAGCAACGCCAGATCCGAGCCACATCTGCGACCTTCACCACAGCTCACAGCAACGCCGGATCCTTAACTCACTGACGAAGCCATGGATCAAACCCACAACCTCATGGTTCCTAGTTGGATTCGTTTCCACTGAGCCACAATGGGAACTCCGTAAATAAATGTTCTGTTCCCTGACAATGCTCCCCCAGTGATGTCAGCATCTGTGGGTACTGACTTGTGTCCCCACAAATGACATGTTCAAGTCCCAACTCCCCAGGCCTGTGAGAGCAATTTTATTTGGAAATAGGGTCACTGGATATGATCAATTTAATGCGAGGTTGTGCTGGGGTAAGACATCCTGCGAAGCTGAGGGAAATAAGGACACGGAAACACACAGGGAGGCCACAAGCCAAGGGATGTGACGTAAGGATGCCAGGGACCCTGGGAACTGAGACAGCAGGAAGGACCCTGCCCTGGAGCCTTTGGTGGGAGCGCGACCCTGCCACACCTTGATTTCTGACTTTCAGCCTCCTAAACTGAGAGAACAGATCTCTGGTGTGAGCTGCTTGTGTGCGGTCCAGGCACTCATGCAGCATGTGACAGGTGACAGGCCGGTGATGCCGAGCTGGGCCGCCATAGTTCTCTGTCGGTGTGGGAAAGGTGTTTTCTGAGCCCTTCCTTCCATTTATACGTATATATATATATATATATATATATATATATATATATATATATATATATATATGTTTTTGGTAGGGCCGCACCCGCGGCATATGGAGATTCCCAGGCTAGGAGTGTAATGGGAGCTGTGGCCTCCGCCTTACACCACAGGCAAAGCAATGTGGGATCTGAGCTGAGTCTGCGACCTACACCACAGCTCATGGCAATGCCGGATCCTTAACCCACTGAACGAGGCCAGGGATCGAACCCGAAACCTCATGGTTACTAGTCGCCAACCACTGAGCCTCGATGGGAACTCCAGCCTTTCCTTCCTTTTTTTTTTTTTTTTTTTTTTTTTTTTTTTTTTTTTGTCTTTTTGACATTTCTTGGGCTTCTCCCGCAGCATATGGAGGTTCCCAGGCTAGGGGTCTAATCAGAGCTGAGCTGCCAGCCTACGCCAGAGCCACAGCAACGTGGGATCCGAGCCACGTCTGCGACCCACACCACAGCTCACGGCAACGCCGGATCGTTAACCCACTGAGCAAGGGCAGGGACCGAACCCTCAACCTCATGGTTCCTAGTCGGATTCGTTAACCACTGCGCCACGACGGGAATTCCTTTCCTTCCTTTTGCATTTGTTATAGAACAGCCTCTTCCGCCCTCTCCTTTATGGGGGCATGAGAAATCCAGAAGGTAGGACGTCCTACAAGACTCTTGGGCTTTAGAAAAGAGGTCGCTTCCGTGTGAAAGAAACAGACACCAAAGGTGGAGGCTGTTCCTCCACGGACGGAGGCCACGCTGGTCACTAGATACAGTGGGGTTGGGACAGGGCTCTGGTGCTCAGGAAACAGCCACCAAGCCCCAAAGACACACTCGAGGGGTGACATGGAAATTTCTGATTTGGGGCTGGATACCAGGTGACATAAGGATGGGGGTTTTGTGCTGAGGTACATGCTGGAATATCTGGGGTCATGGGCATGATCGTTGCCTGCAAATCACTGCCAGGTGGTTCAATGAAAAGTGTGTGCAGATTGATAAATAGATAGATGACAGGGAGATATATCAACAGATGACAGATAGATAGATTTTATGTATGTGTCAAAGAGATGGTAGAGAGACAGGTAGGTGACATCAATCAATAGTTAGAGGATATATAGCTAGACGACAAGTAGACAAAGATAAATAGATGAGGTACAGGAGAGAGAAGACAGATAAACAGGACCGACGGGTGACAGATAAAACAGCTACAGACTCCTCCCACAACTTAGTGCTCGTACACACATAAACTTCACACAAATGCCAAGTCTCCTCTATGGGATCCTAGAACTTTCCCAAATCTAAGTTTTCTGAGACACTCGACGAGAGCTTCCTTCCTGCCTCCCCCCACCACTGGTCTCTGTCCATAGACCAGGCACTTCGTCCTGCCTGCCCCTGCTAGGTGCTGCCCCGTGGCATCTGCAGAGTTGCTCCCCACCACCAGCCTGGCTGCTCTGTGCCCTCACCACACTCAGCCATCCTTCTGAGACCTAAGCCTGGCCCCATACATCTCTGGTGTATTCCTGCCCTCCCGACCCTGCACTCTGGGGCACTGTGGACATTCAGGGCGGGTTACCCTGTGGGGGGCCGTCCCGGGTGCTGCAGGGGATGGAGCAGTCTCCCTGGCCTCCACCCACTCAATGCCAGGGGCCCCTCAGTTGTGAGGACCACGGATATCCCCAGGCACCTTAGGGTCATGGGTTGGGGGCTTCACTGTGGCCGACTTGCAGACCCAGGAGGCGATGAGGGAGAGGCTGCAGTCAGACCCTTCCTGAGCTTCTGCATCTGGAGATGCTGCTTGGACCAACTGTTTCCTAATGGGATCCGGGGTCTCTCCTACCCCCTAGACCTCCTCTGTGCCCCCATCCTCTACTTAGGGAGGGCTCCGATGACCAGGGCCCTGGAAGGTGGACAGACAAGATGCTCCTTGGGTGGTGATTTCTATGATGAGAATCTCAGCTGCAACGGAGCTGGGCTGAGGTCTGGCAGCATCCCCAGGCCCCAGGGAGCCAGTGGATCCAGCACCTGGGCCTGGGAGCACCCGGGGGCTGGGGCTGTTATGACAACGTGGAATAGGATGCACAGGGCAGGCCCCACTACCCCGACTGGTCAGGGGCTGAAAGGAGGCTTTGCCCAGGAGGGAGGGGAGCACAGCTGGGCTGCTGAGTCATCTCGGGGCTCCTGCATTTCACAAAAGGTTATTAACTCCAGGCAGCATCATGCCAACCACTGTAGCATGAAAGGAACAAGATGCTGGCTCAGGCTCCAGGGGTCCCCAGGAGCATCTGACCATCACTCGTGAAACAGAATTCAGAGATACCAGGAAAGCCCATGACTAATTTCCTCAGAGGGTCTTCATCTCAGCCAGGGTGCCCCCGCCCCCACACTGCTAACATCACAGGTCATTCTCTGTGGGGGGATGTCCTGGGGTCTGTGGGGGTGCAGCACCCCTGGCCCCCACACCCTAGATGCCAAAAGCCCCCCAGTCGTGACAACCACAGATGTCCTAGACATAGCCCAGCGTACCCTGGGAGGTGCAGTCGCCTGGGGGGAGACCCTTGCTAGGGGACGGCCAGTCCCCACACCCCGCTACTGCACACATCAGGAATAGGGCCATAGTCAGGACTAAACACATCAGGGTGAGAGTGAGGGAGGAAAGAGGCCTGATGTTGGGCTCTGGGCTCAGAAGGAAACAGGGTCATGAAGACATGATGAGTCAGAGAGAGCATTTGGCTTACAGGCCCCGGCTGGCTCATCTCTGAGGAGCTGGTGACGGCACTTTCCTTCCCAGAAAACTGAGAGGTATGGATCCACCCTCAGATAAGGACGGGGGCCCTTGCTGCAGGATTACGTGGAAGGGAAGCTTGGTTAAATCTGCGAGCTTCCGTCTTGGTGGCCCCTCTCCCTGTTCTCAGCGTGGAGCCACGTGGCAGCACCTTGCTCGGCAGACACTTACGAGCGGCCCTCACTCCCTTCTGCAGCTTCGCTGGGTTTCCTGAGTGTACGTGTAGGAAGGAAGGACTGTCTAGGTCATGGCCCCCACCTTTGCTTCCTGGCTCGGGGCTGGCGGCAGGATCCCCCACCTGGCAGAGAAGGGGCCAGGGAGCAGCACTGGGGACCACGAGGCCGGGCAGGGGTGCTGGGCAGCGGGGGCCAGCAGGATCCGGAGGGTGGTGTCCTTGAGCAAAGGAAACTCATGGTGGGAGAAGGTGTCTGCAAACGTGTGAAGGGGCAAGTGACAAGGAAAGTGGAGGTACTGGCTTGGAATTAGGATCTCGGTGTGACCGCACAGCTTCTCTAGTAGGTAAGTAAATAGACAGACGGAAAAGTGCTAGAAAAAAAATGTACATACATAGATTCTTAGATACATGACACATGGATAGATAGGTAGGTAAACAGCAGATACATCTAGCCACCTAGAAGCCATGACACCTCAAAGGCCCACGAGAAGCCAGGGCTGTCCCCAAACAGGGCTTGATGGTCCAGGTGAGATGTCCTTCATCTGGCACCACAAGACCTAAGGATTTCTCTGTAGCCGTGGAGCAGCGGACCCCAGCTGTTCTCTGAACCCAGTCACCAATCCCAGACATGTGCCCGAGATCTCAAACTTACAGAAGCAGGTCTCATTGCTTGGCCACCAACATCTGGCCCAAGGGGAGACTTGCTCACTCCCAGATTCAACCAGGGATGGGCACAGAACAGCTCAGGCCCCATCCAGCCAACAGCTTGCTTTTGTAAATAAAGTTTTATTGGAACACAGCCGCCCACATTCATTTACAAGTAGCTTTTGGAGTCCACATGGCAGAGTGGGAGAGTTGCAACAGAGGCCTTCTAGGCTCCAAAGTCAAAAATAGTTGTTCCCTGGCCTTTCAGAGAAAAAGTCTGCCAACCTCTGCATGAAGTTGACCTCGGGTGGCTGACAGCTCTCGATGGCGTTGGGCATGTTGCTGGTCCTCCTCTGCTGAAAGGCTTCTGGCACTTCTGCTCCATTGTCACAAGGGGACTGCTGAGCTCCCTGCTGCCTCTCTGAGCTGAGAGAGAGGATGTGCTGGGGGCCCTGGCCTTCACTGTCCTGGTTGGAAGCTTCTGAACACAGTCTCTTTCCAGGCCAGGGACTGCCACTCAGAGGGCTATTGTCCCTCGCTGCCAGGGCCCTCACAGGGGCTGCTGGGCCTGTGTGTTTTTAACTGCCCTCTTCCACTAAGCTCCCCAGTGTCCTTTTTGCTTTTAATTTCTGCTTTAAAAAGTAATTTTTGAAAAATTTTGTAATCATTACAGATCCACAGGAAGTTGCGAAAACAATGTGCAGGAAGTCCTGTGGACCCTTCCCCTGGCCTCCCCAGGGGTAGCATCTTGCATAATTATAGTCAGTATCATAACCAGTGTATCTTCATCTGCTTGGACTGCAGGGATACCACAGGCTAGGGGAGCTTAAAGCACAGACATTCGTTTCTCTGGTTCTGGGGGCTGGAATCTGAGATCAGGGTGTAGGTGTGGCTGGTTCCTGGTGAGGGTTCCCATCCTGGCCTGCCTTCCTGCTGAGTCCTCACCCAGCAGAGAGTGCTCTGGTCTCTCTTCCTCTCCTTATAAGGACACTAATCTCACAGAGGGGGTCCACCCGCATGACCTCATCTCCTCATGTAACCCTAATCCTTCCTAAAGGCCCTACCTCCAATATCCTCCCACCTTTCAGCCATGGGGTGGGGGGGTTTAGATTAGGGCTTCTACATAGGAATTGACACAAACATTCAGTCCATTGCAACCAGGAAACTGACACTGATACAACCATAGAGCATACTCAGATGTCCCTGGTGTTCTGTGCACGTGTGTGTGTGTGTGTGTGTGTGAGAGAGAGAGAGAGAGAGATTCTATGCAACTTTAGCACACATGTACATTCATTCCCTTGCTATCAAAATCAAGACTCAGTTCCAAGACATTGCCCCCCCGCCCCATCTTTCAGCCACACTCCCCCCTAATCCTTTCCCCAATGCACCTGCTCAAAGACCCAGGGTCCTCCACAAAATATTAGCAAACCCCATCAAGCAATGTATGAAAAGGATTCTACACTGTGGCCACATGGGGGAATGCATGATCGGTTTAACATCAGAAAGCTGGTCAACATAATCCATCCTGTTGACAGAACAAAGGACAAAACTCATGAGATCATCTCAAGAGGTGCAGATGAAGGTCTGACATGTTTCCATGCTCCTCTGTCACACAGACACTCAGCAAATTAGGAATAGAAAAGAATTTCCTGGAGTTCCCTGGTAGCTCAGTGGGTTAAGGATCTGGCCTTGTCACGGCTGTGGCATGGGTTTGATCCCTGGCCTGAGAACTTCCACATGCCATGGGTGCAGCCAAAAGAAAGGAAGGAAGGGAGGGAGGAAGAAAGAAAGGCATCCAGATCAGAGAGGAAGAAGGAAAACCATGTCTCTCCTTGCCAATGACAATCTGGGTACAAACTGCATGGCAGAGCACTGGAAGAACTAGCTAGTCTGGGAGCCCAGAGTCTCTCCTGGGCTTGGCTGGGGGTGGGGGTGCCGGCTGGGGTGATGGGGGTCCTGCCAAACTGTGACTGGCCTTTCCAGCCTCATCAACTTCCTTGGGACACCCTGAAGGGCATCAGATTAGAGAGTCCCACTGAGATAAGCCCCTGACGGGCTCTCTGTAGAGGGATAGGTTGTAAACAGACCTCTTAAAACACGTCATGAGGGTTTTGCTTTTTATTTTTAAAGTCACCAGCTGCCCAGAGCCCAGCACGGTGGGTCAAAGGGCCTATTCTTTGGCTGGGAACAGTGAGGGGACAGAGGGCAGCTGGAGTCAGAAGCGAGCCCTATGAGAATGTTGTCCCATCAGGGGCCATATTTCTTCTCTGTCCTCCTCTGACCTCTGCTCCAAACTGTCTGCTGACGTGTCTGTCCTTGGCTGCTCGGTAGGAACCCCAAAAGCAAGGTGACCAGCCCTTCTGGTCGAGTGTTCTAAGTTCCGCAACTGAGAACCCTCAGCTCCAGGAAACCAGGGCAGCCCAGACGGCTGCTCACCTCAGAAACTTCTCCAGCTGGTCCCCTTTCCTTCCAGGCTCCCCCTGGGCTACATGGCACCATCGTTCTCCTTGGTGGCTTAGGTGTTACACTAGGGACCCCATGCTGTACCCCAGCCAGGTCTCCTCTCAAATCTCCCATGCGCCTCTCAGCCTTCCTACATCATTCCCACCTCTACTCCTGCATCTGGTCCCCTCCTCCTTGTCCAGGCCATGGGAGCAGGGAGGGCGCCCCTGGGCCCTGAGCACAGAGAGTTGTGCAATGTTTATTATCATTTAAAACATCACCACCCATGATGGAAGACAGTATAAGAAAAGGAATGTATATATATGTTTGACTGGATCATTTTGCTGTACAGTAGAAATTGGCACATTGTAAATCAACTATAATTTAAAAACAGTGAAAAAAAAAGAAAAAAGAAAACATCACTGTACAGTGCTACAACACAGATGAACCCCAAAATGTGCTAGACACAAAAGACCACATACGGTGTGATTCTACTTACAGGAAGCATTGGGAACAGGCAAATCTACAGAGACAGAGAGTGGGTTATTGGATGCCAAGGGCTGGGGCGCTGGGGGGCTAGGAGAGATTGATAGGGGGACAGGGTCTCCTTTGGGGGTAATGGGAATGTTCTGGGTGTACATGGTGGCGGGGGTTGTCAACTCTGTAAATATATTAAAAACTGTTGAGTTTGTACACTTAAAATGGTAAAGTTTAGAGTATGTAATTTTTTCTCCATAAAGCTGTTAGAAAATAAATGATAGGCAACATTATCAAGAGGTTAGGCCCTTCATCCAAATGAACTTTTCAAAGGCATAGGTTTTTAAAAGCATTAGTTATATATTTTTTAAAGGATTGAAAGAGTTATGGGGAAAACAGATCAGGTAAGGGAAAACGAGAAGGAGATTTTCAATTTTATCCATTGAGCACATAATCATTTTCACATAGTTTATAGATTAGAAAACCAGGGCTTAGAAATGGTAGAATTATGTGAATTGTATGTCAGTAAAAGTGCTCCCCATCAATTGATCAATCCATCCATCCATCTACCCATCCACCCGCTTATCCATCCATCCATCCACCCACCCATCCATTCATCTGTCCATTCATCCACCCATCCACCCATCCATTCACACACACACACACACACACACACACACACACACACACTTGCTCAAAATGGAAGAAACACAAATAGAATTCAGGATTTATAAATCATGGTCCAATACTATTCTTATCCTTTAAAAATGTCAACACCTATTTTATTTCTCAAAGTTGAGCACGATTCTTATTAGTACATTGTTCCCTGGATTCCTGATGCTCTTGGTAACCTAGCAACGTGACGTCTCTCAGAGGATAAGGTGGAACATTCTCCTGCAGCATGTTCCACTCACAAATAAGCGCTCCGCACTCAGAGGGCTGTACGAACCAATGATTCGGAGGGTAAAAGTTAGCAGCCCTCCTCGGCATCTGTTACAAGATTTGTAAAAAACACTTCTAGGTGCCCGTACTATTTCCCACGCTACCCTGTCTCCACTCTGCCCTGCTTTCTCTCTTGTAAGATGCCAGAAATGCACAAGGGATCCAACCTCGGCATTTCACCGACCCCATGAACAGCCTGGGAGTGACAGGCTGTTGCCCACTGCCTGTATCTTGAAGGACCAACCCCACCTACTGAGCTTCAAGGCAAACCTTGCTTTTGTGAAGTCAGGTTGAAAAGCAATGGTGGCTGGCATTCAAGAGGTAAAACATAATTTATCCTTCTTATTTATGCCTATTTGCTATTTTCTAGCTTTTTCAGAATACTGTCATTTGAAAAAAAAGTTAATTTTTTAAAGGGAGAAATTATGGGGGACCAAGCATGTGACTTGGAGTTCCTCTCTCTCCCAACTGCTTGACAAGACTCTTCACCTAAAGAACCAGTGTAGATGGAGTTCCCATTGTGGCTCAGTGATAACAAACCTCAATAGTATCCATGAGGACGCAGGTTTGATCCCTGGCCTTGCTCAGTGGGTCAAGGATCCAGTGTTGCTGTGAGCTGTGGTGTAGGTCACTGACATGGCTTGGATCCTGCGTTTCTGTGGCTGTGGCTGTGGCTGTGGCTGTGGCTGTGGCTGGCAGCTACAGCTTCGATTTGACCCCTAGCCTGGGAACTTACATATGCTGTGGTGCAGCCCTAAAAAAAAAAAAAAAAAAAAAAAAAAAAATGTAGAGGAAAAATTTTTCCCAGGGCTAATGACTAAAGGAAACCCTCTTCCACACTTGGGGAGATTCAGGATGGATGAGAGGCATAAAGTCAATAAAAAGAGCAAACTGGAAAAATTACTCACAGCATATGTAATAGACATATAAAGAGCACCTAACAAATCAACAAGAAAGCCTCAGGAAAAATAAAGGTACTTGAAGAGATACAAACAGCTGAGAAGGGGGAGAGAGGGGAAGTGATCTCTTTAATAACCAAATAAATAAATTAAATCAAAGAGACATTATTTTTCACACATTTGACTGGCAAAACTTTTACATTTAATTACTAACCATTATAGTAAGGCTGTGGGGGCAATGGTTCTGCTGAAAGGAGTTTAAATTGGTATAAGATTTGTGGAAGGTCATTTGTCAACTAACTCAATTTTAAATGCGTGGGGGAGCATATGAGAAATCTGTACCTTCCCCTCAATTTTGCCATGAACCTAAAAGCCTCCTAAAAATAAAATCTACTGAAATAAAATAGAGCATACTTATTGTACTGTCAAAAAGTGATGGTCGAAATATACTGCTACATTTTTGTTACAGATGGAAAAGTATAAGTTGTTTTATTTTTATTTTGTTTTAATAAAGCTCTCCCTCTGTCACACGACTTGTTTCTAGCAACAAAGCAGACTGCATTGCTTATGTCTTCCCTCCTGTAAAACCCAAGCAATACTGGATTGAAGAAAACTAACATCCTGGCTCACAAGAAAGGAAGAAAACCAGCAGAGACTCAAGATTCAAGAGAGCTAAGGACCAGAGTGGGGAGAGATGGTGCCAAGGCTGTCAGGCTGAGAGCCAGGGTGTTAGGCTCAGCCACCAGGACCTTGGTGTTACTTTTGTGTTTTTGATCTCTCTTTCTTTCTTTTTTTTTTTTTTTTTTTTCGTCTTTTGTCTTTTTTGTTGTTGTTATTGTTGCTATTTCTTGGGCCGCTCCCACGGCATATGGAGGTTCCCAGGCTAGGGGTCCAAACGGAGCTGTAGCCACCGGCCTACGCCAGAGCCACAGCAACGCGGGATCTGAGCCGCGTCTGCGACCTACACCACAGCTCACGGCAACGCCGGATCCTTAACCCACTGAGCAAGGGCAGGGACCGAACCCGCAACCTCATGGTTCCTAGTCGGATTCGTTAACCACTGCGCCACGACGGGAACTCCTCTCTTTCTTTCTAAGTTATAGTTTTAGGTTTACAGAAAAATTGTGAAGACAGTACAGAGTTTCCACATATCCCACACCCAATTTCCTTTTTTTTTTTTTTTTTTTGCCATGCCCAACTATACAGAGGTTCCCAGGCCAGGGATCGAACCTGAGCCACAGCAGTGACAACACCAGATTCTTAACCACCAGGCCACCAGGGAACACCTCAAGTTTATACTATTGTTAATTTCTGGCAGATCTGTCTTAATTAATGAACCAATATTTATATATTATTATTAATTAAAATTCGTATTTATTCAGATGTCTTTAGTATTCCCTAGTGTTTGTTTTCTGTCATAGGATTCCACCCAGGATCCCATGCTACATTTGGAGGTTGTGATGGCTAATTTTATGTGTCAACTTGAGTGGGCCAGGGGGTGACCAGATACTTGGTGAAACAGTCTGCTATCAGGGTTTGTCTGATGTTTTCCTCATAGTTAGACTGGTGTGATGGATTCTGGGGAGAGATGCTGCAGAGACAAAGTGTCCCTTCCATCCCAGGACATGATGGGGACACACTTGGTATATGTGAAACCAAAAGCACAGGGAAAAATAGAAAAACTTGTGCATCAGAGGACATTATCAATAGAGTAAAAGGCAACCCACAGAATGGGGGAAATCGTAGGTCCAATGAGGGGTTAATGTCCAGAACACATAATGAACTTCTATTAAACCAACAACAGCCTGGTTTAAAAATGGGCACCTGAGTGGACATCTCTCCCAAGAAGACATACAAATGGCCAAAAACCAGAGGACAGGATGCTCAACATCACTAATCATCAGAAAACTATGAGTCAAACCACAGGAGATTGCCCTTTTCGCCCATTAGGATGGCTACAATGAAAATAAAAAAGCAGCAATAGAAAAGAACAAGATTGGTGAGGACGTGGAGGACGGAAAGCCCACCTGGCTGTGCAGAGGTGCAGTGAGACATCCACCTCCATCTGTGTCTCTGGGCTTCTCTGAGGATTGGTAGCCATGGTCCTGTTCTCACCCCAAGTGGCTTAGTACCTGGAGCTAAGAAACCATCCTAGGAGTTCTTGTTGTGGCTCAGTAGTAACGACAGTGACTAGTATCCATGAGGATGTGGGTTTGATCCCTGGCCTCGCTCAGTGGGCTAAGGATCCGGCATTGCTGTGGCTGTAGTGTAGGCCGACAGGTGCAGCTCGGATTTAACCCTGGCCTGGGAACTTCCATATACTGCGGGTGTGGCCCTAAGAAGACCAAAAAGAAAGAAAGAAAGAAAGAAACCTAAAAGGTGGTCCCACACATTTGAGGAATCTACTAGAACCCAGCAGCTGGGAAGAGACATGCTCTCAGCCCAGGCCACCCGGGGTCCTCCCAGCTAAAGCAAGTATGCAGTGCACCCAGCATTTTCACACACCCCCACCTCCATGGAAAGGTCTAGAAAGGTCAGAGGTCGAATGGGAGCAGCAATCACATTTAGCACGTGATTCTCATCTGGCCGTCCACTTAGCTTTTTCCATAAGTTACCCAGTTGCATGCTCACAACAACTTGGATGGTTATTATTCCACCAGCAAAGAAGGAAGCTGAAATATAGGAGGATGAAGAAACTTGCCTGAGACTCGTAATTATAATTCATGGGCAGATCTAGACTGGACACTCGGCCCTCTGACCCTCACATCAATGGTGGTCAATTCCCATCTACCCCACCCTCTCGACGGGGCTTGATTCCAGGGAGCAGGGCTTGCTATTGGAGATTTCCACTTTCTCACACGTGTTATTAGATTTATGTATAAATACATTCTCAACGGAGCGGGGAGAGGTGTGTGTGAAACTTGATTTCTAGGGAAAAGAGAAAAATCTTTATTCTTTTATGCATAAAGCACAACTGTGCAGATAGTGCATAAACAGATATGCACTATCTGCACAGTTGTGCTATGCGACAGACCTGTGTTACTGGCATTTCACGGGTCTTCCATAAGGAGAATTTTTTTCTCATCAACACCTTTTTAAAATTTTTTATGGCTGCACCCTTGGCATATGGAACACATGGAAGTTCCCCAGCCAGGGAGCGAATCCAAGCCACAGCTGTGACCTACATCACAGCTGTGGCAACACAGGATCCTTTAACCCACTGCACCAGGCTGGGGATAGAACCCATGCTACCACAGAGACAAGGCCATCCTTAACCTGCTGCACCACAGTGGGAACTCCTCTCATCAACTCTTTGATTATGAGAACTCCAATTTCTTCCAATAATGAACAACCTCCAAAGGTGAACAATTAAGATTTTTTTTTTTTTTGTCTTTTTGCCATTTCTTGGGCTGCTCCCGCGGCATATGGAAGTTCCCAGGCTAGGGGGTCTAATCGGAGCTGTAGCCACCAGCCTACACCAGAGCCACAGCAACTCGGGATCTGAGCCGCGTCTGCGACCTACACCACAGCTCATGGCAACGCTAGATCATTAACCCACTGAGCAAGGGCAGGGATCGAACCGGCAACCTCATGGTTCCTAGTCAGATTCGTTAACCACTGCACCACGACAGGAACTCCATCTCCAAGATTTTTTAATTGAATTTTCAGAGTTCCCATTGTGGCTCAGCAGTAACAAACCTGACTAGTGTCCATGAGGATGCTGGTTCAATCCCTGGCCTCACTCAGTGGGTTAAGGGATCCGGCATTGTTGCAAGCTATGATGTAGGCCGCAGATGAGGCTCATATCTTGCATTGCTGTGGCTATGGCACAGGCCAGTGGCTACAGCTCCAATTTGACCTCTAGCCTGGGGACTTCCATATGCTGTAGTGCTGCCCTAAAAAGACCCCCCCCCCAAAATTGAACTATAGGTGACTTACAATGTTGTTAGTTTCAGGTGTACAGCAAAGTGATTCAGCTATATATATATATATATTATTCTTGTGCACAGCCTATAAACTTAGCACTCTCTGCATCTCCACTTGGCATTAGCTATTATTTCCCCCCATGTCAAGATTAAGCTAGTAGCCAAGAGATGTAGTGCCAGCCTTAAACTGTTGCACAGCATCTCAGCTCATCTTTATGGCACCCTGGATTTGCCTACACACTTCAAGATCCCATCTGAATTTCCTAGTGTCTAAACCACTGTGGATTCTAGAGTGTGCATGTTTATATTCTGTTAAAGAGCTGTGTTAGCTCAGTTCTCTCTTTCCAAAGTAGCTTATTCTGATTAGCTTTGTCATCGTTTCGCCGCTCAGCATGGAAACAAAATGAAATTCCAGTTGGAGGGAGGGAGGGAGATGAAGCTGGCAATCTATTAAAGAAATAATAAATATCCACTGAATGTGGGAAAAAAATTAACATCAACATGCTGGTGGTTTTTCAGATTTTTTTTTTTTAGGGCCAAAGATGCGGCATATGGAAGTTCCCAGGCTAGGGGTCGAATTGGAGGTACAGCTGCTGGCCTACGCCACAGCCAGAGCAACAGAGGATCCAAGGTGCATCTGGGACCTACATCACAGCTCGTGGCAATGAGGGTTTCTTAACCCACTGAGTGAGGCCAGGGATCAAACCTGCATCCTCATGAACATTAGTTGGGTTCGTTTCCATTGAGCTGCAATGGGAACTCCTTCTATTTATTTATTTATTTAATGGCCACACCAAGGCATATGGAAGTTCCCAGGCTAGGGGTCAAATTGGAGCTGCAGCTGCTGGCCTACACCACAGCAACACCAGATCCATAACCCACTGAGCAGGGCTAGAGATCAAACCTCAGTCCGTATGGATACTAGTTGGGTTCATTACTGCTGAGCCACAACAGAAACGTCATAAGATTGTTTTCCATGTGATTCTGTTTCTGATTTGTAAATAGGTTCATTTGTATCATATTTTAGATTCCATATATAAGTGGTATCATATAATATTTGTCTTCCTCTGATTGACTTCACTTATGATCATCTCTAGGTCCATCCATATTGCTGCAAATGGCATTATTTCATTTTTATGGCTGAGTATATTCCATTGTGTATATGTGCCACATCTTCTTTATCCACTCCTCTGTCAATGGACATTTAGGTAGTTTCCATGTCTTGGCTATTGTAAATAGCGCTGCAATGAACACGGGGGTACATGTATCTTTTCAAACTAGAGTTTTCATCTTTTCTTGGATATATGCCCAGGAGTGGGATTGCTGGATCATATGGAAACTCTATTATTAGGTTTTTGTTTTTTTTTTTTTTTTTTTTTTTTTTTGGTTGTACCAGTGGCATGCAGAGGTTCCGGGGCCACGGATCAAACCCACACCACAGCAGTGACACCAGACCCTTAACCCAATAGGCTACCAGGGAACTCCTATTTTTTTGAGGAACCTCCATACCATTCTCCATAGTGGCTGCACCAATTTACATTCCCACCAACATTGTAGGAGGGTTCAACACTTAAGTTATTTTTTTTTAAAGTATCACTATGAACTCATATTGTTTAGCTATATGGTATGTCTTTATCCACAGCCAGCAATAGAAAATAACAATTGTGCTGGATGTTTTTAAACCTCCAAGGATTTAAAAATCCCCCCTACCTTTTTTTTTTAAGGGCCGCACCAGCGGCATATGGAGGTTCCAAGGCTAGGGATCAAATCGGAGCTGTAGCTGCCAGCCTATGCCACAGCAACGCCAGATCTGAGCTGCGTCTGCAACCTGCACCACAGCTCATAGCAGCACCAGATCTTTAACCCATTGAGCAAGGCCAGGGATCGTCCTCATGGATACTAGTCAGATTCGTTTCCGCTGAGCCACGATGGGAACGCCAGCATTATTCTTTTTGATGTGCAATTAGGATAAAAAAAAAAAAGTCAAAAAAGGCTGGGCTGGGGTGGGGGCAGTGATCGCAAAAAAAAGAAAAAAAAAAAAACAAGGTTAAGAAAACACTGATTTATACTGAACCAGTATCACTTCCTCATTAATTTACTTTTAAGGGAAGGAAAAAAAGATTGAAGCTGAACTAAAAGGTCACCTCACTATAAGCTGGAAAGGGGTCTAGTTTCTAGAAGCATCTCCAAAAATGGGAAGTTGAGTTTCCAGTGAACATTTCCACTGAGTGCCAATGAAGAAGAGGGACCTGGGGTGGGGGAGCGGGGCATGACAGGAAGTTTGGTGCCCCACGCATGGCTGGAAAAACCAGATGCCACTGGGTTCTGCAGTCTGCTCACAGGACGGCCGGCTGTCCCGCTCTGCGAGTGTAAACACCACGTGATGCTCTGCTGACGTGCGGGCTGCTGTCCCGGGGTAACCCTGGGGAGCCGGCACTTTCCTTCGCTGACTTGAGGAATGTCTGTCTGCTTGAAAATCTACGCTGGGATCTGAGGTTTCAGTTTCACCCATATAAATACTGCACTGGCCTAACCCTTCCTCGGTTCATCCAAACAAACCAGGCTGGTTTCTGAGAGCATTTCAAGAGGTGCTGGCCAGAGAGCGATGCCCTGCTAGCTGGGAAACGAGGGATGCAGGGGCTGAGGGAGAGGATCCTGTGGCAGCCCAGCATGACACTCCCCGAAATTCCCAAATTCCGGGAGGTTTGGGCATGTCTCTAAGGTTGTCAAGTAGGTTGTCAACCTGGGTTTGGTCTGAAACATCGAAGTTCAGAGGCAACATGGAAGGGCTTGTATGAAAGAATCTGGTGGTTCTCCCCCCCGCCCTGACCCCAGGATCCTTGACTCTTCCTTTTTTTTTTTTTTTTTTTTTTTTTTCTTTTTTTTGCTCTTTAGGGCTGCACCTGCCGTATATGGAACTTCCCAGGTTAGAGTCGAATCGGAGCTACAGCTGCTGGCCACAGCCACAGCCACAGCAACACAGGATCCACACCTGCAGCCTACACCACAGCTCATGGCAATGCTGGATCCCTGGCAAGGCCAGGGGTTGAACCTGCATCCTCATGGATACTAGTCGGATTCTGATGCACAACAGTGGGAACTCCTTACTCTTGCATTTTTAAGGTAGCGTCTTCCTTTGTTAACAGACTGCACAGGGTAGGAAAAGGGTTCTCCCCTCGGGAAGCACTGTGGACATTTAGGGCCCTGACATCCTCTGAGAGGTATCCTGGGCACTATACGGGGTGAAGCAGCCTCCTTGGCCCCATTCACCCAGTGCCCGGCTCCCCCCAAAATCATGATAACCGCAGATGTCCCCAGACATGGCTCAGGGTCCCTTGGAGGCCAGAGTGCCCAGGTGAGAACCCTATCTAGAAGAACTTGTGATACATGAACAAGCAACTGTCGTTTGTGGCTTGACCTTAAGGAATATCCGTGGCGCAGCTACTGAAAGGCTGGGCCAGGACTCCTTCTCCCCCGCATCAGGGCCCTAGGCAGGCCAGCCAAACCCTCCTGTAACTCGGGGGCTGCACAGTCAGTGCCCCATGGGGTACTTGCTACTGCAGCCATAGTTGGGTGAAGGCACAAAGGAACGGTGTAGAAAAAAAAGACATGGCAATGCTGGGGAGTCCAGCTGACACCCACGCAAGTCATCGACAACATCCTTTTCCTCATTTGTAATCTCATTGAGAAAGTTACATCTGCAACCTCCACAGGACTTAGAAAAACTTAAGCCAGAAGTTTAGAAAAACAAGTGACGAGTGAACTGAAATGTTGCCTCCGGGACAATGAAAAGGTGGAAACAGCATTTTGTTCCTTGAAATTCCAGGCCTTTCTAGTGCATTTAAAACAGGATGCAATTTGTAAAAATTCAGATTATTGAGTGGCCTGTGTTTAGGGGGTGGGTTACAACAGGTCTCATTATTTGAGCATCTGGTATCATGAATTCAATGGCCATGAGCTGGATCATGAGATACAACCTAAGAAAAGTTTTGTAAAATAAACCCACTGTTTTGCAAAGGCACTCACAGGGGATGCACCCAGAGCGAGAGGGGTAATGCCAAATGGAGCTTCCCCCATTCAGTCCCTGTTCTAGATGTTCTCATGGTGAAAAGCCACGCACTGTGTGATTATTGCTTCCCTTCTTTTTTTTTTTTTGGCCTCGCCTGTGGCATGTGAAAGTTCCCAGGCCAAGAACTGAACCCACACCACAGCAGAGACAATGCCAGATCCTTAAGCCACTAGGTCACCAGGGAACTCCTTAATTTTAACCATACAGCCCCTAAATGCAGGCTGTCCGTCTCTGTATGTAAGTGAAGGTACAGCAGAGTGTTCTGACACTGGAAGGAAAACAAGCTGTGTTTCTGGACTCACGAGGGACAGTCAGAATGTTCTGCCTTATCTTTTTTTTTATTAAAAAGATTTTAATCTTTTTAAAAAATCTAATAATTAGGGGAACACTTTCAAGGCAGCTAAGAACATCAACTCTGGAAGCAGAAGCTCGACTGTCCAGTGGCTGTGGGATACAGGGAAACTGAACTGGAATGGATTTCCTGGCTCGTTGCCTGCAAAATGAGGCCAGTAGTAGCATTTGCCTTAAAAGGCAGATGAGTCAAAGATCTCCTGGAATTGTTGCTCCAGTGAGTCTCATATTTCCTGGTGGAGGGAACTGTATACACTCTTAAGAATGATTGAGGAGTTCCCGTCATGGCTCAGCGGAAATGAATCTGACTAGCATCCATGAGGACACAGGTTCAGTCCCTGATCTCACTCGGTGGGTTAAGGATCCGGCATTGCCATAAGCTGTGGTATAGGTCACAGGCACGGCTCTGATTTGGCGATGTTTGGTGTGGGCTAGCAGCTACAGCTCCTATTAGAACCCCAGTCTGGGAACCTCCACATGCTGAGAGTGAGGCCCTAAAAAGACCAAAAAAAAAAAAAAAAGAATGATTGAGGCTACACTGTATGATAAAAATACATAGACTCTTACACACACAACTGAGTGTAAAACCAGTGAAGTCTGAATGAGCTTTATGGGTTTTACCCCATGTTGGTTTGCTGGATTTGACACCGTACTTTAGTTAGTCGAGATGCCAACAACTGGAGAAGGAAGGGGTCCATGGGATCCCTTGCACTTTTCTTTCTAATTCCCTGTAAATCTATATTTAAAAATTAAAAAAAAAACATACAGGTTGGAATCCTTCTTAGATACAATACCAAGAGCACAAGTAACACAAGGAAAAAAAAGATAAATGGGGACACTTCATCAAAGTTAAAAGCATTTGTGTTTCAAGGAGTTCCCTGGTGACTCAATGGGTTAAGGATCTGGTGTTATCAATGCTGTGGCTCTGGTTACTGCTATGGCCTGAGTGTGATCCTTGGCCCAGGAACTTCCATATACCGTAGGTGTGGCTGACCCCCCTTCCACAGATATGTACAACATTATGATGATAAAAAGGTATTGGGGGGCAGTGCATGAGTGGGGGACCAGGGGGCTTCTGGGAACTGTGTACTTCCTCTCAGTTTTGCTGTCAACCTAAAAATGCTCTAAAAAATAGTTTATCTTTAAAAAAAATTATTGAGGACCCAAACAATTTGTGTTGAAAAAATAACCTGGAGTTCCCATCATGGCTCAGGAGAAACGAATCTGACTAGTATCCCATGAGGACACAGGTTCCATCCCTGGCCTCACTCAGTGGGTTAAGGATCTGGTGTTGCCATGAGCTGTGGTGCAGATCGAAGACGTGGCTCAGATCCAGTGTTGCTACAGATGTGCTGTAGGCCAGTGACTACAGCTCCAATTCAACCTCTAGCCTGGGAACCTCCATATGCCTCTGGTGTGACCCTAAAAAAAAAATACAAATTAAAAGACAAAAGAAAAAAAAGCCTATTTGTAAATTTTTAGTAGGGCTACATTTTTATATGAAAAGTAACAAAAAAAACCCCATTTTTTTTAGGGAGAATAGTGGGGTTTTTGCATTTGCAAATGTCTTCCATGTCTTGCTTGATTGAAAACAGTTGGATGCTCGTATCAATTTCTGTGTTCAGCCTGCTCTGACATCAGAACCCAGTACCTGCTGGGAAACTGCGCACGTGCGTGAGAATATGCGAGCGACAGAGGCCAGGAGCACTTAGCCTTGTGATGCAACCAGGGAGAACCTGCTGCAGACTCTCCCTCCACTCCACAGCTGGAGAAACAAGCTCAAAGTCAGCACCAGACCTGCCCAAGTCCATATCAGTGCAGCTCAAGCAGCGAGTGGCCCGGGACACACCTGGAATCCTGTGCCTCCAAACACCTTGGCTGTGGGGAGGTAGCTCCTGACCAGCAGCACCTCGCCACTCGGTGACTCCAAGGTGACGCGATGAAGGAGTCCTGCTGAGGCCCGTGCCATTTTGCAAGCTCACTGTTCACATGCCCATGTGCGGTATATGCCTCTGTCACCCTTGCCCTGCCACCAGTGTTCCCGCTGCTGGGCAGCAGGAAAAGATAAACGCCTGCAGATGGAAGAAGATATCACTTCCCCCTCCAAGATGCCATCGAGGAAAAGAAAAGGAGGTGGGCATCCCAGATGGTCCTTCCCGCTCCTTCCAGGAGCTGCCAGGAGCACTTGGGAAGGAAGCCAGCTGAGCCCCCGAAGCGATTCTGACCAGGGCTGAAGCACCCTCGAGCTCTGGCTCCACTCTACCCACCCCCTTTCAAGAGGCGTAAAACTCAACACTTTCAAGAGAGAAAATCAGTCTGTGCAAGAGCCCCAGTTACACCAGCCCCCGAGTTGGTGAGCAGATCGCAGATGGTGAGTGGCGGGGACACCTTGGGCCGGGTCCCCCGCGCATCTGAGCACCAGCCACTAGGCTCACAGCATGAGCCGCCTCCGATGGCATTCTGGGAATCTAAATTAATCCCAGACGCCAGGCTGTGGAGCAGAAGCCGGGCTCTGCCCAGGCAGCAGGCCACCCCTCTCCTCTTTTCCGCTTTTCTTAGATCACAATTGCCTTTTATAGCCAGGTTGGTGTTTAATAACCAGAAGAGGTCAGAGGGTGAAAGTAGTAACAAGTGAAGGGTAGGGCATGGGAGGACAGGCCAGACCAAGGCTAGAGCCCAGGCCCTGGGCTCCGAGGCAGGTGCTGGGCCCAGAAGTGCTGAGAGGTTGTAGGTTGGGGGCTGGTGAGGGTGATAGGGAGGGGCAGGGTGGGCATCCCGAAGCTCTGTGAGGAAGGGTGCATTGCCCACCTTCCCTTAATTTTTGCTTTTGGCCACACTGAGGCATGCAGAAGTGCTGGGGCCAAGAATCAAACCCGTGCAACAGCAGTGACACTAGCCACAGCAGTGACAGCACCCGATCCTTAACCCTCTGCACCACCAGAGAATTCCAGTTTTTAAAGATGGAGGCGAAATATTTCGGCCCATGTCTTGCACCAAGAGGCAGACCTGCTGTGTTCTTTCCATCCCACCAGGCTGTAGGGGGATGGTGGTGGCCCTCTGGAGAAGCCCAAGGGATCCAACCATTCTGGGGAAACACGCATGCAGGGCCGAGTTCTCGGAGTCTGGACCCACTGAGACTATGCAGGGCTCATGCTGGCAGGGTGGTGACAGAATTTAGGAAACCCAACTGTCTGAACAATGCAGCTCTGCAATGGAGAGGATAACATATGTGTGTTTTTTTTTTTTTTTTTTTTTTTTTTTTTTTTTTTTGTCTTTTTGCTATTTCTTTGGGCCGCTCCCGCGGCATATGGAGGTTCCCAGGCTAGGGGTTGAATCGGAGCTGTAGCCACCGGCCTACGCCAGAGCCACAGCAACACAGGATCCGAGCCGTGTCTGCAACCTACACCACAGCTCACGGCAACGCCGGATCGTTAACCCACTGAGCAAGGGCAGGGACCGAACCCGCAACCTCATGGTTCCTAGTCGGATTCGTTAACCACTGCGCCACGACGGGAACTCCCATATGTGTGTTTTTATCCATTGTTAACAGATTTTTTTTTTTCTTCTTTTTATGGCCGCACCTGCGGCATATGGAAGTTCCCAGGCTAGTGGTCAAACTGGAGCTGCAGTTGTGGCCTATGCCACAGCCACGGCAACACTAGATCCAAGACGCCTCTGCAACCTTGTGGCAACGCTTCATCCTTAACCCACTGAGCGAGGGCAGGGATCAAACCCACATCCTCATGAACACTAAGTCAGGTTCTTAATTCACTGAGCCACAATGGGAACTCCCTGTTCACAGATTTTTTTTTTTTTTTTTTTTGCCTTTTTGCCTTTTCTTGAGCTGCTCCCGTGGCATATGGAGGTTTCCAGGCTAGGGGTCTAATCAGAGCTATAGCCACTGGCCTACACCAGAGCCACGGCAACGCTGGATCCTTAATCCACTGAGCAAGGCCAGGGATCGAACCTGCAACCTCATGGTTCCTAGTCGGATTCGTTAACCACTACACCATGACGGGAACTCCTCACAGATTTTTTTTTAAAAAAAGTTTTTCACAGGGCTTTACAGCCGGGAGGAATTTCAGAGTTTGTCTCATCCAGACTCATTTCACAGTTGGGCCACCTGAACCCCAGAGGGAGGCACATTTCTGTTTTGAGGAACTGAAAGCTTCCTGCTCTGTGCCTCAACCCTGGCGAGAAGCCCTTTCCCCACACCGTCCACGACTTGCCTCAAGGGGCTGCGTCTCCTTCGCCGCATATTTGGGGATAGAGCGTGGGCTGGGGGGCCGCTTTTCCCAGGTTTAGGCAGGGGATGGAAAGAGTGAATTCCAGCTGGGGCTTCCCCCTCCATCAAAACAGTCAGCCCTGCAGGCCCGGGAAAGCAACTGATTTCTGGGGGTTGATCAGGTAGTTACTGGAATCCAAAGCTTTGTTCCACGGATGTTAGCTTCCTGGGGCTGCTGCAACAAACCACACTGATTTGGTGGCTTAAGGCAGCAGAAGTGTATTCTCTGCAGTTATGGAGGCCGGAAGTCTGAAATTAGCCTCACTGGGCTGTGATCCAGGTGTGGCAGGGCCACACTGCCTTGCAGGCTCCAGTGCAGGGTCCTTCCTGACTGTTCTCAGCTTGAGGCCGAGTCTCTGCGGTCTCTGCCTCCATCTTCACATAGCCTCTCCTGTGTCTGTGCTGAACCTCCTTCTGCCTCCTTCTCATACTTACGACTGCCTGTAGGGACCACCAGGATTCTCTCTCCAGAATCGTTGTCCACTAAGGGAATACAGTCACCGGTTCCTGGGCTTTGGGGCCTGATATCTTTGGGGCCATTCTTAAGCCAACCACAAACTCTCTCTCCAGGGCAAATGTGCCCAATGCCTGGGAATGCCTCAATGCCTGGGCCTGGTGGCCCCCTGTGGGAGTTTCCAGAAGCCAGAGGTGGGAGGAGAAGGAGGCTGAAGCAACGAGCGAGGTGGTGCAGTCTCCCTGAGGACGCCCTGACCTGAGGGTGGGAGAGCTCCCGTCTGGGCTGATGAGAGAGTTCCAGAACCAGGCAGTGATAACTACTGGACAATAATGAGGACGTGCCAAATGCCAATGAATTGTCTACATCAAAAAGATTTTTAAAAAATGAAGGAGTTCCCATTGTGGCGCAGTGCAAACGAATCCGACCAGGAACCATAAGGTTGCAGGTTTGATCCCTGGCCTCGCTCAGTGGGTTAAGGATCCAGCGTTGCCGTGAGCTGTAGCTCTGATTCCAGCCCTAGCCTGGGAACTTCCATATGCCAGGGGTGTGGCCCTAAAAAGCAAAAAAAAAAAAAAAAAAAAAAAGAAGAAGAAGAAGATGGGAAATAAAATCCACCCAGGCTCAGCCTTCTATCTGCCAGAGCTCAGCCTGACCCAGGGGCTCGTCCCTTGTCTGCCCCACTTCAGCTGCAGGGCTGTTGTCGAATGTGGTGGCTGTCAGGATCAACCCCTTGCTCACTACTGAAAACAAGTGAGAGGCTTTCTAGGGAGCAGCCCTGAGACAGCCTGCCCACTCCTCCCTGGAAGGTGGCCAGACAGCACACGCAGGACACGGTGCTTGGGGAGGCAGCCCCTCGACAAGAGGGCCTGAGATCAGATGGCATTTGAGAGAAAGGTGAGACAGAGCCAGACCTCCCCACAGAGCAAACCACGTCGGTCTCAACTCTTAAAAGTCAGGACAGTTTGCAGGTGGCGAGTAGGTGGAGGGAGGGAGGAGCGGGGGAGCTGAGGAGGAGAAAAACCGAAAGGCGAGAGTAATATCTGATTCAGCAAAGGTTCTGCCCACACAGGATCTGCCCCGTGAAAAATAGAAACCCAACACTGAGCAGGGGCAGACTTGCAAACTGAGATGACAAATGGGACCGGGGAGGCTTTCTGCCCGAGTGCACAAGCGCCCATGCGTGCACTCGCACACTCATGTGCGCACACACACACACATGCACACACACACGCGGGGCAGGAGAGCAGCAAGGCTATTCTGGCAGAGGCAGCCAGTCCAGCCAGCACTGTGGGTGCCAAGGGTACAGCACATAAGCTCCCCAAGTGACGCAGGTCTATGATCTGGACACAGGCAGCTGGCTCACATGGCCCAGATGCAGGCACACCTGTGCCGGCTTGGACTCAGCCCAGAGTCATGAGGCGGCGACCCTGGCAAGCTGCCCTCACTTCCACTGGACACCCCGGGCCAAGGCGCTTGGGGCCTCCTCAGGCTACTCCTTCTCCTGCGGAGAGCTCAGAGGGAGGGTCCCAGAGCACAGAAGCACAGGACATGGTGGCCCTGGGGCCTCCCAGGGCTGGGGTTCGCTGGCACCCTCTCAGCCAGCTCCTGGCCTCTGTCAGACGCCTGCAGGCCTGTGAACACAGCCCAGCCTGCGTGCCTGCTCGGAAGCCACACTTCCTTCTGCAAGCTTTTTAAAAAACTGAGGTGAGATCTGCAGAAAAGCAAATGAACCAGTTTAAAGGGAACATTTCAGTAGCATTGAGTGCATTCACAAGGCTGTGCAGCCTCAACCTCTGTCCAGTTCCAAAACATTCTCAAAGGAAGCCTCGTCTCCAATAGCATTACCCCTCTCCCTCTCCAGCCCCTGACAACCAGGAACCCACTCTCTGACTGTGGATGTGCCTGTTCTGGATGTTTCCCATCCATGGAATTCCACCCTGTGTGTCCTTCTGTGTCTGCTTCTCTCACTGAGTGTCGTGGTCTCCAGGTCCGTCCACGTGGTAGGAGAGTCAGGGCTTCTCTCCTTTTCAGGCTGAGTGATAGTTCTGTGAGTGGAGGGGCCACGTGGTGTTTATCCACCATCTGCTGATGGACACTCGGGCTGCATCCCCCTTCTGCCTGCTGTGAATGCAGCTATACACTCGTATGTTTGAGGATCTCTTCAGTTCTCTTGGGAACACACCTAGGAGCGAACTTGCTCCGTCATTTGACTCCCTTTCCACTGATGCCCCAGGCCAGGCCTCCCAAGTCTGCACCCTGCAGCTGGCTTCCGGAAGTGTAGCTCCTTATAATGGGCAGGTGCACATCTATGGGGATGATGAGGAATGAGGATCTTCAGAGGGGGCACCCCCAAAACCAAGCAATCAAGGTAAATGATATCTTAACAGGCTGTTGTAAAAAATCAAAATGAAAGCACAAAACTCACCACCGACTGTAAAATTAAGACAGGATTGGGAGTTCCCTGGTGGCACAGTGGGTTAAGGACCTGGTCTTGTCACTGTAGCGGCTCAAGTCGCCACTGTGATGTGAGTTTGATCCCTGGCCCAGGAATTTCTGCATGCCATGGGCGTGGCCAAAAAAAAGAAAATCAAGACAGGATTGTCAACAGTGCCCAAGTCAGGAGGAAAAATCAGAATGACTGATCCTGTCTGGATTTATTTAATTTTTAAAAAGAATTCAGTGAACTTTTATTATATTTATAGTTGTACAACCATCATCAAAATATTTATTTATTTATTTATTTATTTGGTCTTTTCTAGGGCCGCACCCACGGCATATGGAGGTTCCCAGGCTAGGGGTTGAATTGCAGCTGTAGCCGCTGGCCTACGCCAGGACCACAGCAACTCAGGATTCAAGCCGAGTCTGTGACCTACACAACAGCTGTAACTTATACCACAGCTCACAGCAACGCCGGATCCTCAAGGCCAGGGATCGAACTCACAACCTCATGGTTCCTAGTCAGATTCATTAACCACTGAGCTACGATGGGAACTCCAAAATATTTAAATTTTCTTAAACAAATTTTTATTACAGTTGATTTACAATGTTGTCAATTTCTGCTGAAACTTGGTTCATCATGGATTTGTGCTTTGCTTTTGGATTTTCAATAGAAATAATGTTATGTCAAAATATTTTGCTTTTGGAGTTCCCATCGTGGCACAGTGGAAATGAATCTGACTAGGAACCATGAGGTGGCAGGTTCAATCCATGGCCTCGCTCAGTGGGTTAAAGATGTGGCGTTGCTGTGAGCTATGATGTAGGTCGCAGAGGTGGCTCAGATCCCACGTTGCTGTGGCTGTGGCTGTGGCGTAGGCCGGCAGCTACAGCTCCAATTAGACCCCTAGCCTGGGAACCTCCATTCTATAGAACTGGGATGCTAGAAGATGGGAGCATGTGGAGGGTGGGAGTGACGCTCGCCCAGCGTGTCCCAGTACCTGGCACCCAGAAGGGTCCTGCCTGTTAACATCAGTTGGGCTGCCAGGACCTGGGAGAGGCCAGCACAACCCAAGATGACCTATAGGAAATGGTGCACAAGCTAAGGTTTGCTCTTTGTTTTCTGTTGGTCCAGAGGTGGAGGGAGTGGGTGGCCCTGGCCTTGTCCTCTAAGCCCGTTTCCTTGCTGGCAATGTAAAGCCCCTGTTAGTAGGGTTTTGTGGGGACGAGAACAGATTCTCAGTCAGTGCAGCAGGTTCTCAGTCAGTGCCAGGCCCCTCTCCATCTCCATCCCCCCGGGGCCTTAGGATGAACTTTTCAAAGGAGGAGAAGCAGGCTCAGGACAGGTGGCAAGGTGTGGGTTTGTGCCACCCCAAAGCACCTGGCATGGAGACACCATGCTGGTGAGGCCCTTCTGAAAACCAACCTGGTTTGTGTGTGTTGAGGGAGGCGGTGGGGAAGCCACTGGCTTCTCCCCAGGGCAGCAGTTTCCCTGAGGGGCACCTTCTGCCACCCTGCCACCCTATGGGGCTTTAAGGAAGCATGTCTAATTTTCTTAGAAAATTATCTGCTCTGTAGGTGGCACCAGCGGGCACTTCTCTCGGCCCTGCCTGGCCCTGAGCATTGCTCAGTCAGTGTGGCCAGGCCAGGTTTGTGTCCCAGCAGCCCAGTTCCCAGAAAGCAAGGGAGGCTGGGGACCCAAAGGGCCAGCATCCAGTGCCTTGTGTGAGGCCTCCAGAACTGGGAGAGGCTGCATTTCTGCTGTTTCAGCCACTCAGCTCATGGTACGTTGCTACACCCATGCTCGCAAACCAATATGCTGCTTCATGCAGTGCAATGGCCTTCGGAGCCCAGGGCCACAGACTGTCCACCGTAGAACATTCTGGTGGGACCCTGGCCATGCCTGGTCTCCACCCCCAAACCCTCAAAGGTTCATATTGGATGGAGACGATGACATTTCAAGAAAAGCACCTGTCAAGGGTCTCAGCCGCAGGGAGAGGGCTCAGGCAGCCTAGGGATGGACTTTACAACGACCAGCTTTAACGTCTGCAAGATGCTGAAAGAAGGGGTTTGGAGCAGGGTGGGTTGGGGGTATCGTCTTCCTGGCTGGTTTGGTTTCCTGTGGCCAAGGATGCGGACACCTGTCTTTTGAGCACTGAGTTTGAAACTCTTAGTTCCCAAAAGGCAGCAAAGGGAAGAAACTCAAAGTCAGACCCAGGGCAGGCACTGGGGTCACGATGTCAGACCGGGCAGAGAGCCAGTTGGGAGAAAGGCCATAGCCGTCCTCAGAAACCGTCCCCTCCCCCACCCCCCACCCCCAGCCCAGCCGGTGGCGCTGGCCCTGGTGGTGTTCAGTTCTGTACTCTGTGGAGCTAGTTCCCTTCCCCGCCCGCTTTCCGAGAAGCAGGGGGCCCCTGGGTGCCGTGCCCAGGGCTGCCCCCGCCCAGACCGTCGCGAAGCCACTCAGTCGAGTGATCTGGCCCCTGGCGAGACAGCCTGGAAAGGCACCGTGGGAGATGATGACCCAGCACCAGGCTCGCGAAGGTCTCCGCAGACTGACTTCAGGGGAGAGGAATTCCGCCGGCGGGTGTCTAGACTGCGGTGTTTCTGGGATGCAGAAACCGGGAGCCAGAAGGCCGGCGCGCGGGAGGGCTGTGCTGCCACCTGGCGGCCGCGGCTGAACGGGCTGCATGGCCAAGGCCCAGGCGCATGTGAGGTGGCCCCCGGGTGCTGGGGCATCCGCAGTGAACAGGGCAGAGGGGTCCCGGCCCTCGAGGGGCCTACGAATCAGGGAAGGAGCCGTGCAAAACCTGCCTTGATAGAGGGCAGGTGAGATCCCGGAGCTAGGGATTCCACGGACCCCAGGAGGCTGGGTTCCACCACCATCTGACCCCTGAGGACCTGGGGATGCCTCACACGTTTAAATATACACCTGAGTGGGAGGGAGGGAGACTCAGAGCTGGAGGCCACCCTGATTTATGCCATTAGACCCACCGGGATTGATTTTGGAGTCTAGTCTGAGCTGTGGATCAAATTCAGTATTTTTCCAAATAATTAACGCAGGGTTTCTCCCCCTTGGCACTGCTGATGTTGGGGCCAGGTCATTCTCCGCGGTGGGGCTGTCCCAGGCATGTGGGGTGTGACTTCTGCCAGCCGGAGGCAGGTTTACCTTCATAGGCCCCTGCTTCCAAACAGTATCATGGAAAGTTACAATTTGTCACTGCCTGGGTGTGAAGAGGAATACAAACCAGGCTGAATCCTTATTGTCTGTTCCTCCAGGTATTATTCACTGTGGGTTGACTGATTTTAAAAGAATTTAGGAGTTCCCATCGTGGCACAGTGGTTAACGAATCCGACTAGGAACCATGAGATTGCAGGTTCGGTCCCTGGCCTTGCTCAGTGGGTTAAGGATCCAGCATTGCAGATGCGGCTCGGATCCTGCGTTGCTGTGGCTCTGGTGTAGGCTGGCGGCTACAGCTCCAATTGGACCCCTAGCCTGGGAACCTCCATATGCCACGAGAGCAGCCTAAGAAATGGCAAAAAGACCAAAAAAAAAAAAAAAAAAAAAAAAAAAAGAATTTAAAAGAAGTGAAAGAGGAGTTCCCTGATGGCCTGTGGTTAAGGATCCAGTGTTACTACCGCAGTGCAGGTTCGATTCCTTGCCTGTCAACTTCCAAATGCCATGGGTGTGGCCAAAAAATTAAATAAATAAAAATAAAAAAATAAAAGAAGTGCAAGAAGGCTGCTAAGTGTCTCTGGGGGCCCTGGGCACAGGCCTCCTGGGACGATGGCTGCATCTGTGCTGCCGGGACCACCTTGGGTGTGATGCCGCTTCTCACAGAGGCCTCCCCTCTCCTTGCCCAGGCTGGGTTGGCCCACTCTGCACAGGCCCAGCTCCTGGATGTTTGCTTTGAAGCGTGGGGCACAGGGCCATGTCTAGGGATCCCTGTGGTTGTCACATTACGGGGGATCGGCCCCACACGTCCACAGTGCTGAGTGAATTGTCCTGAGCCTGAACTAAAGAGATGCCTATTAGGCACTTAAAGCTCTCAGGCTGTGGGTGCAGGGGCACTGAAGGAGGTGGGGCAGCCTGACCCATTCCTGCAGGAACCACGTGTTCCATAGCCTGAGCAGGCCACAGCAGGCTAGGGGGCCACGTCTGGGAGCCATGTCAGCTTGAGAGATGGATGGAGGGAGAGTGGGAGGACAGTTTCTACATGGCTGCCTGAGTTTAAGACTTCCCTGAACAGGCACTCACTCCCTGCCCACCAGGTCTTTGCTGAGGCCTGGTTTGGGGTTTGGGGGTTAAAATGTACATAACATATAAGCTGCCATTGTAACCATTTTACACAGTTCAATTCAGTGGCATCAGTGCAAACATTACCTCTATTTCCAGAACTTTCTCATCTTCCCCCCAAAAAAGCCCCAACCCCATCATCACCCTCCCCCAGCCCGACAACCTGGTACCCACTCCCCGTCTCTGTGGATGTGCCTGTTCTGGACGTTTCCCATGCACGGAATCACATAGTGTGTCCTTCTGTGTCTGCTTCTCTGAGCATCGTGGTCTCGAGGTCCATCCACATGGTAGCGAGTGTCAGTGATTCTCTTCTTCTCAGAGCTGAGTGATGCTCCAATGCATGAAGGGAACTCATTTGTTTATCCATCATCTGTTGATGGACACTTGGGCTGTGTCTGCCTGTGTGCACACATGTTTCCCACACCTCAAAGTAGGGACCTGGGAGGGGAGCTGCTGGGCACGTGGCAGCTCCAAGTTTAACTTACTGAGGAAGCACCAGTCTGTGTTCCATCTGACTGTGCACATTAGTTTTCAAATACCAAGACGTCCTCACTTTTAAGTGAGCAGCCAAGGCTGCAAGCAGCACACCCAGGAGGACGGCTAGGGCCTCACAGTGCCAAGGGCAGAGCTGGAATTCGCAGCTGTGGTTCCTGCAGTGGCGTAAGGATCAGCTGAGATCATGCAGGCAGAGCGCCCTGCAGTGCTGGGTGGCCCTGAAGAAGTGGGCACTTGCTGTCCCCTCACATCCTTATAGTCCCCCAGAGTGTGCTCATGCCAGGCTGGGCGGCAGCAAATCCCGCCTGTTTTCCAAGCAGCCACCGCAGGCAATGATGTCAAGTTCCCTAAGGGTCTTTGTCCCTGGGCACCAACAGGGACGAGGGCAGGGCAGACAGAGAACCCCCTGGGGGGCCTGCTAATGTTATCTCGGGGTCTCTATCCCACGGCACCAACTCAGAGGCCTACTTGAGGTGATGGAGCAGGAGAGGTCACAGCCAAGACTGGTGATCAGAGCTCCCCATGGATGATGAGGGTGCTGGACCTGACTGCCGGCCTGTGCCCAGCCTGCCTCGCTGGTCAGGGGAGGATGGGAAGAAAAGCAGGCTGTAACTCGGAAGTTTGTGGTCAGCGTGAACCTCTCACACCTAACATATGCACTGTGGAAGCTTCTGTAGGTCACAACCCAACATGTTCAGGGTCAAGGCATCCAGGCCCGTCATCCTCAGCAGGGCAGTCCTCGAGACACGTTCCATTCCTTAATCACTCCACACATATTCTCCTAAATAAAGGTTTATTGGCATGCAGCCCTGAGCGGTAATTTACAAGGACAGCTCTAAGTCCTCTTGATGGAGGGTGTCCAGTCCACAAAGCCAAAAATAGTCCCTCTTTGGCCATTTCTGGAGAAAAGTTAGTGACCTCTGGACTGGACAACGCCTGACAGACCTAACATTCTAGGTCGGGGAGAGGAACACGTACACAGATAACTGCATGAAGCAGAGACGGTTTCACTCGGTGGCATCCAGGAGAAAAGGAAGGCTGTTCGGAAGGACTGGGGCTGTGGCACCCTCACTGGAAAGGGACGCGGGAGCACAGATCCTAAAGTGATGCGGGCCAGCAGTGCGAGTACTAGGGGGAGAGGAATCACATAGTGTGTCCTTCTGTGTCTGCTTCTCTGAGCATCGTGGTCTCGAGGTCCATCCACATGGTAGCGAGTGTCAGTAGCTCCTGCAACTGTCGGGGGCTGCGAAGATGTCTTTGGCGGTTGGCGGGGAGGGAATGGGTGGCCACGTCCAAAGCTGACCGGCCCTTGGGAGAATGGGGAGCGGGTATGGGGTGGCAGGGGCAGGTCGGGGGTGGCAGGCTAAGCAGGGACTTCACTGATCTGACGAAGCTTCTAAGGCTGCAGCTGAGCTGGCATTTCTTTCCTCCACGTGACACAGCCCTGACTCAGCCCTCCGAGCTGGCAGCCTGGAGGTGAGACCTGTGGACGCTCAGAGGGGTTTGTGGGAGCTGCCTGGGCTGGGCCCTGATGCCCTGTCCACCTCCCTCACCCCCCCACCTGGTGCTGACTGGAAACAGGCAGCTCCCCCAGAGCTCCTTCCTGGGAGTGGGCGTGAGCTTTCTGGAAGCCTTAGGCCGGTGGCCATGGAGCCAGCTGCTGACATCACAGAGCAAGGCTGTGGCTGTCAAGACCCCGGGGCAGGGGTTAAAGGGCTTTGAGGAAACCAGCACAGGGGATCAGGACCACATGTCTGAAGACAGTGCCCCATTCACACACAGGCAGTGATCCAGGGTCCCGTGCACCCCATCCGCTGCAGAGTGGACAGGGCCGCACCAGCCTTCTGACCTCATCCTGTGGACCTGAGACCAGAACCATGAGCTCCCCAGACCAGGAGTTCCGGGAGAGCTCCGAGCTGAGTCATCCCCCTGGCGGGGGGTGGGGGCGTCCTGGGTGCTGCATGGTGTTGAGCGGCTTCCCTGGCCCCACCCTCTTAGGGCCAGGAGCCCCCAAGTCGTGACCACCACAGATGTCCCCAGACATGGCCCAGTGTCCCCTGGGGCAGGGTCACGCCCGATGAGACCCCGGTCTTGGTCCAGTAATGGAAATGACTTTGGAAGCAGCAGCTCAGCCCCTGAGTCTGGACCCCTGTGGGCACAGGATGGGTTTGGGGGTGGAGTGTGGAGCCCACAGAGCTGCCGATTCCGGGCTGCTGCGTGTGGAAGCCGTCAGCATAGACGCTGAGGTTTGTTGCCCAATCCCTGGAAAGCACAGCTCCCAGCCCTCCATGTTTCACGGCCAAGAAATCCAGCAGAAGCCCGGGCAGTGTTCCTGGCACTGCGGCTGCAGCAGATCCCTGTGACACCAAGCTTGTTCCCAGGGGGTGCCGGGAAAGAGACCCAGCTGCCCGGTGCAGCTTCTGAAGCCCCTCCCCCTCAGAGGGCTGGACCTGAGGTGCTCTCACCCTGGGGGGGGGGGAGTCTGGGGACATCTGTGGTCATCAGGACTGGGGGTACCCCAGCATCTAGGGCTTGGGGACCAGGGAGGCCACGCCACACTCCACAGTGCCCAGGATGGCCCCCCACAGACCGTGACCCGGCCCCAGCAAACACAGTGCCAAGGGGGAAACCCCGGGTTAATTATTAGAGAAAAGATTGAGTCTGATGCCTGCTTACACTAGACACAAGGACACATTCCTAGGGGTTAGACGGTACGAACCAGGATGACCCCAGACTATGCAGGTGGCCTCCTTTCTCTGCCACTCAGGTTGTGTATTCTGTCTGCACGTCAGGAACACGCTGGGGGCATGGGAGACAGAAGCCACAGTCCTTGTAGCCAGGGGGCAGGGAGGGCAGGGCTTGAAGGCCATCGACCCAGGCTCCAGCCCAGGCAGCCCATGCTTTCCCCAGGTCTGCACGCCCCTGGAGGCCGCCCTGCGAGCAGAATGATCTTTCCCAGATTTTCCTGGTCAGCCCGGCCCAGCTGAAGCGTGTGGAGTAAACAGGGATGGGCGCCAAGGACAGCGGCTTGGCCTTGCTGCAGGGGACACGCTCGGGGGCCAGGGCCCAGCCCAGAGTGCCCCCCCCCCAAACTTCTGGCCTCGACCTTGGAGCTGAGCCAGTGCCGGCCTCGGGCCCACCCTTGGTTTAATGCTCTGCTCTTGCTATCTAGAATCTCCTGGTAATTTTTGAACAAGAGGCCCGGGTTTTCATTTTGTACCAGGCCCTGAAGATTCTGTGGCTGATCCCACAACTGAAAGCGAGTTTCTGAGGCCTCCCAGCTCTGAGCACCATGTGGCCACCAATGCCCTGGGGGAGGCTCAGGATGGGGGTGCAGGAAACTGGGGAAACCCAATGTCACAGGTATTTGAATTTCCAAGCAGAAGAGTGATTTGGGGTCATACCTCCTGCGTCCAGCCTGGCTCTAAACCCAAGTGTCCAGTGTGAGCAGAGATCAGACACAATATTTTTTCTGAATAATTAACATAGGGTCTCCCCCTGGCACTGCTGACATCGGGACCGTGTCATTCTCTCTGGGGTCGGTCCTGGGCACTGTGGTGGGTGGAGCAGAACCCGCCGGCCCCCACCCACTCAATGCCAGACTCCCCCCCCCCGCCCCATCGTGACAACCACGGATGCCCCAGGCATGGCCCACTGTCCTCTGGGAGCAGAATGCCCCCTGGTTGAGACTGCTGGCCTAGCTGAGGGCCTGGGCATTTTCCAGGAGGCAGAGGTGACCCATGTAGGGACCAGACCCCATGTGCCACTTCAGCTCTGACTCTGCCTCAGGGACTGAGAGCCTGGGGCCTCCATGAGTCTGATCAAAAGCAAGAGAGCAGCCTGGACAGAGGGCCATTCTCCAGGACTCCTGGCCATCACAACTCACAACTGTCCATGCACTGCCCACCGATTCCCACCTCCAGCCCTGCAAGCCGCCACCTCCAGGAAGCCCTCAGAGCTCCCTCCTCACCAGCACCCTGCCTTCTGCCTCCAACGCTCCTTCCAATTCCTTAAGGTTGCCATGGACGTGGCCTCCTCCAAGACCTCCCTGGACCTCAGGCTCTCATCTCTTTGCTCAGCCCCGCCTCAGCACATTTCCTAATTTCTTCTTCTTGTGCTTCTCGTTTTCTTAGGTGTCTGTGCCAGCATTGTCCTCGGAAGCCGGGGCTTCACTCACTGATTCACCACTGTGTCTGGCACCTATGACCGTCCTTGGCCTGTGCTGGGCGCCAGGTCAGTGTTTTGATCGGCAGCCTGACCCACCACTCACTCTCCCGCCGCCTGGCTTCTCCACTTTCCCCCTCCTTCCCCTCCTCTGACTGAGGCCACAATGCTTGACTGTACAAGTTCTTTCCTTTAGTCCTTTTTTTTTTTCCCCCAACAAATGTGTACTTTGAAATAATCTGGGGTTTACAGAAAAGTTACAAAGACAGCAGGGAGAGTGCCACCTGCCCTTCCCCAACCACCCTTCCCTGGTCCATGTTTGTCACAGCTGGGAAAGTGATATGGGGACACCTTTTTCAGATTTCACCAGTTTTCCCCCAATGTCCTTTTTGGGCACCAGGATCCCCACACTTTCATTTAGTTGACATGTCTCCTTAGTCAACTCCGGGCTGTGACAGCCTCTTTTCCCCTGCCATTTTATTATTAATTCTTTATTTCCCATTAAAAATGTCAGTTAAGGTTTGTTATCGTTATCTGTAAATGAATTAATAAACATTTAACATTTTTCTCGGTTTTAATTTTGAATCTAGTAACTTCCAATAAATGTAATCCAAATAACACAAAAGCTCTTTGGAAACTTCAGGACCAAAAAGTTGAAGAACCTACATCCTAAAGTGGGGTAGGTGAGCTCTGACCTGGGGCCACATCCAGCCTCCGTGTGGTTTTGTAAATAAAGTTTTATTGGCACACATCCACGCCAATGGATGGCATGGAGGCATTGTTTCTGGCAAGTGTCACGCCCAAAGGGCAGAGCTAAGTAGTTATAGCAGAGACAGCCTGGACTGAAAACATGAAAATATTTAAGGTCTGGCTCTTTATAGAAAAAAGTTGCTACTGTCGATCTACATTGTAACAAGTTTGTAGCAAGTGTTTAAGATCAGGCCAAAACCTAATCAGGGTGTGAGGCCCCCCCAGACATTGAAATACCATCAAAATGTCCATTAGGTAACATCTTTCACAAGCAGTAAAAAGGGGGAGTTCCCATTGTGGCTCAGTGGTAATGAACCTGACTAGAATCCATGAGGATGCAGGTTCAATCCCTGGCCTCGCTCAGTGGGTTGCCATGAGCTGTGGTGTAGGTCACAGACTCGGCTCGGATCCAGCGTTGCTGTGGCTTGTGGTATAGACCAGCCACTACAGCTCCGATTAGACCCCTAGCCTGGGAACCTCCCTACGCCGAGAGTGCAGCCCTAAAAAGTAAAATAACAATAATTATAATAATAATTTTTTTTAAAAAGCAGTGAAAAGGAGAGAAGCACTGACACTTGCTACCATGTGGATGGACCTGGAGACCACGATGCTCAGTGAGAGAAATGGACAAAGAAAGACACACGTGTGGGATTCCCTGGATGGGAAATGTCCAGAACAGGCACATTCACAGAGTGGACTTGTGGTTGTCAGGGGGCTGGGGGAAGGGGGAAGGACTGCTGATGGGGACGGGGCTTCTTTTGGGATGATGGAATGTTCTGGAATTAGCTGGCAGTGATTGTAGCACAACTAGGTACTAAAATGCACTGAACTGTACACTTTAAAGAATGCATTGTATGGTGTGTGAATCACATAGAAATACAGCTGTTACTTCTTTAAATTTTTTTAACTTGTAGAATTAAGGAAAATGAGGCAACAGGCTACAGGACACTATCCTATTCCATCTCCCCACACACCAGGCCTCGTGACCACTGCCCTGCCTTGTAGTCCCCCCTCAGACATAGCAACGGCCCTCACTCTCCCCTCCCCCGCCACTGCACCCTGGAGCAGGGCTAATGGCACCCCAAGAGGTCACTCATCCTGCAAGATCAACACGGTATAAAGAAGGGCAAGAGTCAAAGCCGTTTCCTCTCAAAGCAAACTGGAAAGATCTTGGGCATGAATCCAACATCTTCAAACAATTACAGGCAAAAGAGATCTTTAGGAAGTGTCCCAGCTATTGGTAGGATTCTAGGCCCACGGTGCCAGCCACACCAGGGCCCCGGGGGGTCTTCACAGCACGGAAACCCCTGGCTGGGCAGCCGGCAGCGTGTACAGACTGGACTTGTGGGGCAAAATGCTGGCTCCACGCAAGGCTGTCCTGTGACCTTGGGTAACCTCCTCCGGCCCTGGTTTCCACTGTCATTTATCAAGGCGCGAAGACTCCTGCCGGCAGCACGCTCCACAAGGCGGAGATTACATGACCCGAGCAGGGCTTGTGCCAGGAGAGGCCCCATCCACGGTGCTTTTGTTTGCTTTAGGCTCCCTGCCCTGCCCTGGAGGCCACCGGTCCCCCTTCCCTCCTATACCCTCCAGTGCCTTACTTGAGTTCAACCCAGAGCCCCCAAGGTGGGTTGAGCCGTGTCCCTCAAAATTCATGTCCATCCAGAACCTCTGGCAGTGACTGGTATAAACTGAATTGTGTTTTCCCCCAATTCCTGTGTGGAAACCCGGACCCACAGGACCTCAGACTGGGACCAGGACTGTATTTGAAGACCTGGTCTTTAAAAAGGACATTAAGTAAAATGAAGCCTTGAGGGTGGGCCCTGAGCCAATGAGACCTGGGTCCTTATAAAGAGGGGATTAGGGCAGAGACCCGCACAGAGGGGAGACCACGTGAGGACATGGGGAGAAGGTGGCCATCGAGGCACCAGCCCTGCAGACATCTCGATCTGGGGCATCCAGCCTCTGGCACCGGGAGAGAATAAGCTCTGTTGTTTCAGGCCCTGGTCTGTGGTATTTGGTCATGGCAGCTAGAAAAGACTAGTTCAGTGACCTTATTTGGAAATAGGGTCTTGGCAGATGTAATTAAAGTAAGATGAGGTCACACCGGGATAGGATGGGCCTGAACCCAATGCTGCTGTCCTTATGAGAGGAGAGACACCCAGAGACACAGGGAAGAAGGCCATGTGATGCTGAGGCAGAGGTGGGGTGATGTCTCCACCAGCCCAGAAGTGCCTGGAGCCCCAGAAGCTGGAAGAGGCAGAAAGGACACTCCCCTGGAGCCTCTGGAGGGAGCACAGCCCTGTGACATCTTGGTCTCAGCCTTCTCGCCTCCAGGACTGTGGGAGAATAAACCTCTGTTGTTCAAAGCTGCCCAGTCTGGGGTCACAGGCTATGGTGGCCCCAGGACACTGCCACCCCCTTCCAGTGTCCCCTCCCCCCCTTTGACTGTCCATGGGGGAGCCAGGTCATCCCAGGCCACCTTTAAAACACCGCTCTGGTTAGCAGAAGGTCTCCTCTGCCCACCCTTGTCCTGCTTCTGTTCACTTTTTGTTGTTGCTGTTGACTTTTATCTTTGATGAGATATATCGGTCCACTTGGGCTGCCGTCACAGAACCCCAGACTCTACTCCTCACCATCCTCACCGTCCGGGAGGCTGGAAGCCCAGGATCAGGTGCCGGTGTGGCCGCTTTCTGGCCTGCAGATGGCCACCTGCTGCGACCTCACATGGCGGGGGGAGCTCTGGTTTTTTCACTTCCTTATAAGGACACTAACCCATCCTGGGGGCCCATCCCCATGACCTCACCTAACCCAAGTCAACTTTCAAGGCACCCATTTCCAAACACCATCCTGCAGGGGAGTTAGGGCCTCAGCATATGAACTTGGGGGGCAAAAATCTTCAGTCGATTATTATTATGTAGCATCCACTGTGTGCGGGCCAGGGGCCAGGCATGGGATGCATGAGGCCTCTGCGGCTCCGCAGCGCCTGGCAGGGGAGCTGGCCAGGAGCTGACACAGGCCTGCTGCCCTAACAGCACCCCCTCTCCCCAAGCCCTGGCTCCCTCTGAGCCACTCCTCTTAGTGGAAGTTTTCAAAGAACACGCAGCTTGGCCCTGCAAAAGTTAACGGCCACAGAGGATTCCTAGGATGCAGAGCACATCTAGGGAAAGACTCGGAAACCAGTGATGTCAGTCGTCACAGGAGGGAACGCCAAGAGCTGGGGGCACAGGTGGGAGGGAGATGCCATCTTCACAGGACACCATCTGCATTCTTGTACCATGGCATATTTATTTCTGCAAAAAGTCTATTTTTCTTCCTAGGGGCGCATGGCCCAAGTGAGGGTGGGCGAGGGAGAAGCCATGTATTGATTGGCCCGGCTCCCCTATTCTGCAGCTCAAACTGGGTTCCCTGCATTGCTGGGGGCAGACAGGCGGCTGGGGCCGAGGAGTCGAACCAGAACAAAAAAGTGTCTCATACCCCAAAGAACTGAAAGTGGGGTCTTAAACAGATAACTGAGCACTCGTGTTCATAACAGCATGATTCACAGCAACTAAAAGGTAGAAATAACCCAAGTGTCCATGGACAGATGATGGCTAAATAAATGTGGTCCAGCCATACAACAGAATATGATTCAGCCTTAAAAAAGAAGGAAATTCTGACGTTGCTCTAATGTGGATGGATCCTAAGGACATGATGCTCAGTGAGAGAAGCCAGACATGGAAGGACAAACACTGTCTGACTCCACTCCCAGGAGGTCCCTAGAGGAGTCAGAGCTACAGAGACAGGAAGGAGATGGTGGGGCAGGGGCTGGGGGAGGGGAGGGGGGAGTCAAGTTTCATGGGGACAGAGTTTCAGTTTGGGAAGGTGAGAAAGTTCTGGAGATGGATGGTGGTACAACAATGTGAATGCCACTCAATTATGCACTTAAAAATGGCTATTTAGGATGGTAAGTTTTATGCTATGTGTTTTTCAATGCACACACACACACCAAAAAGATGCCCCAAATGCTCATGGGAGCCTGAGTCTGTCCTGGGGGTGTGTGTGTGGGGAGCAATGCAGCCCGTGTACAAACATGGCAACCCTGGTGGCCCCACAACACAGGTGACGGTCCCCAGCTGGCACCTCTGCCCCCCAAGAGGTGGCTGAGCACATCAAAGTCCTGAGAAGGGCACAGGAACCAGGTCTGCAAACTTTCCTGTTAATTCTCAAGGATAGAGGAGGGGCAGGCGGGCAGGCAGGGGGACCCGGCACCTCTGCTCCCACCCCCAGCTCCTCGGGTGCTTACTGAGCTTGGACAAGTCCACTCCAAGGGCTGAGCTGTTCCTGCCCCAAGAACAGGAAGACAAGGTCAGCTCAGGACACAGAAGTACCGCCTCACTGCTGTCCTTCCTGGTGGACGCGGGGTGGGACCTGCAGAGGGTGCACTCTTGCTGGTCACCTCCCAGGGGAAAGTTCTGTCCCCATGGTTCTTTCAGTCAAGGGGAAGGGTCCTGGGGTGGGGAGCAGGGGCTCAGAGCTCCCCACCAACCTGCTGAAGGGCTTGGGGTCCCTCACTCAGGCCCAGGTTTCCATGGATACCAGGGAGGCTGGACGACCCCTGACACCTTCAGGAAGAAGGAAGGCAGAGACCAGAGGGGAGGGTCAGGGGCTCAGGCAGGAGAATTTCAAAGACAACAGGGTGATGTGACATGCTTCCTGTCCATCCAGAACCCTCACTGTGCCTCCTGGGGACACGGACGGCAGAACTGATAACCTCACCTCCTCTTGCAGCAGCCTTGGGCAGCAGGGCAGTCATCACCCCAATTTACTGAAGGGAAAGAGGGTGGGAGCAGATGCCTGCCTGAAGGGGGTCTCAGAGTGGGAGGTGCTGAGGTGGTGCTGCTTCCCGCAGGCCTGGCGCCAGTGGCCACCCCACCCTCAAACATTGTGGAAACAGCCCTGAAGCCTGCTGGGCCTTTCCCCATCACTGCTGGGGGTGATTGGGGCACCTCACCTTCTCTGTGGCTCAGTTTCCTAATGCAGAAAACCAGGAAATCAACTGATTGCTGCCATGGGTGGGATGGAACCCTCTATGGCTCCCTACTGCCCTCAGGATAAGATAGTCTCTGCCCAAGGCCTCCTTGCTCCCTCTGCTTCACCTTGCACCCTTGCCCACTGTCCTGGAAGCAGCTTCTGCTCCCAAGCACACACCCTCCCACCCCAGTCAGCTCCATGGCACCACCAACCTCAACTCAGACGTCACTTCCTCCAAGAAGGCCTCCCTGAAGCCTTGGGGGAGCACCTGCTGTTGCTCTCAGGCAGTGCTGTCACTATCAGCTCACTCAACCAGGGTCTCAGCTGGAGTGATTCTACTCCTCTCCCACCCCCCCACCCCCGAGCAGTTGGGGACACCTGTGGTTGTCATTAGTGGGAGGCTCCTGGCATTGAATGGGTGGGAGCAGGGATGCTGCTCCACCCCCCACGGTGCCTGGCCCCGTCCAGAAAATGACTGCTCCCTCCTACCCGGCCATCAGTGCCGAGGGGGCCAGCCGGCCCTGCCCCTCAGCATGGGGACAAGGGAGACTTGGTTGACGGTTCACCAAGGGGCCCGTGTGGGTGTGGCCCCATCCCCAGTCCCCAGCTGCCTCTCTTCCCACCTTCTCCGCATGCCTGTCCTCACTGGCAGCCCTGGCTCCCTGGTCAAGGACACCCACAGCTCGCAGCCCAGCTCTCCCTGCCTTCCAGCCGCTTGGCTTTGTGAGCCCAGCACCCAGGGGCCCTGGCTCCAAGCTCGCCTGTCATCAGGCAGAGCTCTCGAATCAGCTGGGACGTTAGTCAGGGAGCCAGGGACAGCATGTCCCATTCCAGGGGACTCACGAGCTGACCTCGGCCCTGGCCGCTGACTCAGCGAGGGAGCCCAGTGTGATCATCACTGCTTTCGGGGCGTGGTGAGTGCGCTCCCTGCAGGCCCCTATGTGTCATGAGTCCTGCTCACAGGCTCGCCTCTCCGCTGGGGAGGTCAGGTGAGGATTCCTCCCCAGCTCATTCCTTCCTTCTTTTGCTCACTTGCTAAACATCCGGCCGGCGGTTGGGCAAGATCCTTGACCTGAAGGAGCTTACGGTCCAGCCTGGGTAACAGATGCAGCTAATTAGAATGTCACAGAACAGTTACCGCGTGGCCCTGGGCCAGTTCCTCAGCCTCTCTCAGCTCCTAGTTTCTCTGTGAGACGGAGCTGGTGATCTCTAATTGGCAGGGTTGAGGTGAGTTTCAGAACGAGCACACCTGAAGGCAACCGGGTAGGTGTGTCAGTCAGCTACTGGTGTGTGACAAGATGCCACAAACGTAGGGTCAAAAACAACATCCTTGATCATCTCCTGGTTTCTGTGTTAGGAAAGAGGGTGTGGCTTAACTGGGTCCTCAAATCGGGGTCTCAAAAGCCTGAAATCGAGGGACTGGCTAGGTTGAGTTCTCCGCTGGGAACTCAGGGTCGCCTCCCAAGCTCATCTGTGTGGTTGGCAGAATCCACCTCCCCGCAGTGGTAGGACTTTTCCTGCTGGTTGTTGGGTGAGAGTAGCTCTCAGCTCCGAGGCTGCATGGCCTCATCCAGCTCATGATGTGGCTGTTTGCTTTCTTCAAGGCCAGTAGGAGAGTGTCTGCCACTACTCTGGTCTTTCTCCCTCTCGCTCTCTCTCTCTCTTTTTAATCTTTTTAGGTCTGCACTCACGACACATGGAGGCTTCCAGGCTAGGGGTCGAATTGGAGCTGTAGCTGCTGGCCTACACCATAGCTCACAGCAACGCCAGATCCTTAACCCACAGAGCGAGGCCAGGGATCGAACCTGCGTCCTCATGGATGCCAGTCAGATTCATTTCTGCTGAGCCACCATGGGAACTCCCCTCTCACTCTCTTTATTGTGATAAAAGGCATCTTGCCATCTTAAATATTTCTAAGTGCACAGCTCAGTGGCATTAGGCACATTCACAATGTCATGTGACCATCCCCACCATCATCTCCAGGACTTTCTCATCTTCCCGAATGGAAACTCTGTCCCCATGAAACACTGACTTGCCAGCCCCTCCCCCAGCCCCTGCCCCACCATCCACTTCCTGTGTCTATGGATCTGACGCCTCTAGACACGCTTCTGATCTCTTGGAAGGGCCCATCCCACCCAGATGGCCCCCCTTGTGATGAACTCTAAGGTCAACTGATTAAGGGTCTTCGTGACACCCGCCAAGTCCCTTTGGCCATATCACACCAGCCTAACCACAGTGGCATCCCACCCATTCCAGGCTCCACCCACACTCGGGAGCAGGGATCACACAGGGTGTGGACACCAGGGGCAGCCGTCATGGGCGCCGTCTTGGAGTTCCACCTCCCGCAGGAGGTGCACAGACGTGGAGGGTGCTGCTATTGTGAAGGCTCCCGTGAGGGAGAAGCACACGGCAGCTCTCTGGGCACAACCCCCCTTACGTGGGGCACAAAGGAGGCAGCAGTGAACTTCGGGGAAGACTTTACTCCAGCCACGGGCTATTTCAGCAGGCCTCAGAGCTCAGGCCGAATGGCTGGGCGAGGACAAGGGACGGTTCTCACCCCCACAAAGAACTGGGGTCCCTCACAAGGATTCTGGCCCTCCCCGTCACCCATCTCTTTGGGGAACCCTCAAGAGGCAGCACTTGGCGGCCCTCCTGTGGATAACAGGACTGCGGTGGTGACAGCAGGCCCACCTTCTGTGCTTGAAAAGGTCAAGTGAGTCACCTGGGGTGCCTGTGCAAGAGGGAGGTGCATCTAGATCTGAACCTGAGCCTTCTGGTGCTGGTAGCCCCCACAGACATGCAGATGCCCCCCCCCCCGAGAATAAACCCACCAGAAGGGCTGGCTACCCACAGAGGTGGCAGATAAGCCACACAGAGCTGTGGGAAAAGAGTGCCGCCGCCCTGCACAGCAAGCATGGGGCACAGCACCACCGAAGGCTGGACATTCGTGTTTCTTCAGCCCCGCCTCCCCCCAAACCCCCGCCCTGCCTCCCCCCAAACCCCCGCCCCGCCACACACACAAGCAGGAGGAGCTGACTCCACTTTGCAGACCTGTGGTGGTTCTGCACACCCACAAATGAAGCAAAGCCAAATTCTGCGCACATGATACATAGCCCGGAACTCTGCACACACAGTCCCCACGCCAACTTCCTATTTTCGCGCTAGAGTTACGTGAGATGTCACCACTTGGGGGGAAGCTGGGTAAAGGGTGCATGGGACTGCTCTGTACCATGTGTGCAACTTCCTAGGGATCCGGAATTACTTCACATGAAAAGTTGTCGTTTTTTTTTTTTTCTTTTTAGGGCTGCACTTGCGGCATATGGGAGTTCCCAGGCTAGGGGTTGACTCAGAGCTACAGCTGCTGGCCTACACCACAGCCACAGCCATGCCAGATCCAACACATCTGTGACCTATGCTGTAGCTTGTGGCAATGCCAGGTTCTTAACCCACTGAGTGAGGCCAGGAATTGAAACCGCATCCTCACGGACACTATGTCAAGTTCTCAACCTGGAGAGCCAAATGGGAACTCCTCAAATGAAAGTCAGCTGAAGCCATGGGTCTGTTTAGGTGACTGAGACAAAGCAAACTAAGGCTTCTTCAAACACCCTGACTGGCCTATGGCACCCTGGCAGTACTCCCCAGCAAGGAGGGTATGGAGGGCGGAGGGGGAGGGTGAAGAGACCCTTTGCTCAGCTCTGGTGAAGGCTCAGTGTGGCTGTGTCTGGAATAACCGTGTTCCCTTCTTCCCCATGTGGCCAGCAGGATTCTAACTCCTCAAGCCCCTGCCCTCTGCAGACCAACCCCACAGTGTGGACAGGAGTGTGAACCTCTGATAAGATTCTATTCCTCTGATTAGGTGATTTTGCACAGAAGAAGGCATCTGGGGGAATGTAATTAAAGTGCCAAGTCAGTTGACTTTGAGTTCATCAAAAAGACAATTCACCTGGGTGAGCCTGACCTAATCAGGTGAGAGACTAGAGGGAAGAAGGAACCAGGGAGGAGACCACGCCGCCAGGCCAGACTTGGGTGGCCTCCAAGAGCTGAGAATCGCCATAGGTGGTGGCTAGCAAGACAGCAGGAACCCTGTCCTGCCAATGGTCTGAGAGAACTTGAAAGTGAGTCCTTTCCCAGTCGAGCCTCAGATGAGAACTCGGCCCCAGCCAAGCCCTGTGGAACCCTGAGCAGAGGCCCAGCCAACTGTGTCCACACTTCTGCCCTGACAGGGGAGACATAAGCTGCTGGGTATGTGGTGGCCTGTTATGCAGCAATAGCTAGCTAGTATACTCCCATGTGATGTCAGAGCAGAGTGCCTGGGGTTTTACTATCACTGTCATACTTAGTCACACACAAGATGTTCCTCCAGATCAGGAAATTCCAAGGGTTTTGGGAGCTGGAAGCCGAGAACTGCGGCTGAAGTACAAAATATGTATTTAGCAAGATCATACCACCCAAAGGACCCACCTCTAATTACCACCACATCGGGGGGTAGGTTTCAACATTTGAATTTGGGGGGACACTAATGGCAATTGGAAACAAGCTCCCAACACCCCAATTCCCTGTGATACTGTATTTGTGGTACCTGCTCAGGCCCCCACCCCCACCCCCAACTGCTGAGCACATCCCCACCCAGGCCTCCCCCGGCTATACCTCAGTCCTGTTACCCACACCCACTGTGTACTTGGCACACAGACATGAGTGTTTTAGCCTGGTAGGGCCTGGCACACAGTGTCTGCTGACTCAGAGGACAAAGTGGTGGGAGAAGGAGTAAGGAGGCAAGAGGCAGGTCCTCGATGCCCACTGGCTCAGGTGGAGTCAGGCAGGGCTGCGAATGGACCCTAGGATGTAAGGGACCCCTTCTGCCTACCCCCAGTGGGCCCCGCTTCAGCCTCCACATGGCTCTCTCTGCTCGCCTACCTTCGTGTCATATGTGATGGTCACCTTGTGTGTGTTTTGAGTCAAAGAAGGCCTTGAACCTGTGACTCTACCAATGACCACATGTGTGCATCATCTCTGCCCTGAGGGAGGCTGACTGTTCCAGCGGTTGCCTAGCAATGCACCCAGGCCTTTGGATGCCCCACTTTTCGCCTGGGCTGAGCCAGTCCCTGCAGCCCTACGAGTGGAAGCCCTGCTCTGCAATCTCGCACATGAGTCTCTCGGGGCCTCAGTGTTCAAACTGGCAAATTTGGGTGGCGGCACTAACCAGCTTGTGAGTGGATTAGGCTGCAGGGTTGGGAAGACTGAGCTTGGGTGGGACCACGGTGGGAACACAGCGGAGCATAAAGAGACTGATCTCCATTCAGCCTGGAAGCAAGACTCTTGTGGAGCAGGGTCCCCCCTCAGTGCTGCTGACATGGGACTGGGACTTCTTTGGGGCACCATCCCAGATGCTGGGGGTGTGGAGCAGCCTCCCTGCTCCAGCCACTCAGTGCCAGGAGCCCCTAAGTGTGACAGCCACAGATGTCCCCAGATACCACCCAGTGTCCTGGAGGGGCAGGATCACCCCGGATGAGGGGTCAAGCTCATATTTTGAGTCACCCACGTGGTAGGCTGCAGGGAGAGGTTTAGGCCCCCCCCTCAAGGCAGCAGCAGAGGAGGGGGTGCGTAATTCCGTTTGTATTGTATAAGCTTTCTGTCGGGAAGGCTGCGGTAGCAGCCGTGACCTTCTGTAAGCAGAACATTTTAAGGTTTTGACTGTATATCTTGGCAGTTCTTTCAGGAGAACAACTTGTCCGCGGAGAGAACTGATAATAACGTGCATTTCAACATGCCCAGGACAGATCTGAAGCGGGTAACCAACCAGGGGAAGAAGCGAGCTCTAACTCCCCACACAAGGGCCACCCTCTCAAGATAAAAAGCTTTCAGCAGAAATGCTCCTCAACTCCGGGGAGAATGAGGGCTATCAGGAAAGCACTGCGCTTGGCCAGGTGGGGAGTTCTGGGTTTCTGTGCTGAGCAGGAGCTCTGGGGAAATGCTGCAGAACCTTTTGTTTTTGTTTTTGTTTTTTTTGGCAGCCCCATGGCAAATGGAGTTCCCAGGCCAGGGATCATATCTGAGTTGCCATTCTGACCTACACTGCAGCCGTGGCAACACCGGATCCTTAACCCCCTGTGCCAAAGTGGGTTTGGGGGTGCAGGGGCCCCATACTCCCAAGGGCACAGGGCCTGTGCTTTCTGCCTCCCTCTTACACCCAGCAGATCCACAGAGGATCTGGGTCTGCAAGGTGGGGGCCTCAGGACAGGTGTCTATGGGACTCTGGGTGCTGAACCAGAATGTCCCAGAGAACATGAGTGGGTGGTCACAGGGCTCTAGGAGGGTGGAGGGGTTGACTGAAGACCCCTGGGTGGCTTCCTGCATCCCCTACATCTCCACCCGTGCCTGCTCAAGGTCCAGCCTCGCCAAGCTTCCGTGGACCTTCTCCTCCCCCTAGTGGCTAAAGGTGGGAAGTGCAGGACTCTGGAGCCCGTCTCCAGCCCCAGGCACCCAAGGAGCAAATGCCCAAACAGGTTCTCTTTCAGCCCTGGCATCTGCAGAAATTGAGTGTGGCGGATCAGGGTGCTGTCGCCAAGAGGGCGGGGGTGGCCCTTGCTCAGTGACATCCCAGCTCCCCTGGGATGAGAACCCATAGCTCATCCCCAGCGCTATGGGATATGAGGGCTCCCACAGACACCTAGCATAGAGCCTGGCTAAAAGGATGTGCTCACAGTGACGTTTAAACTACAAAATCAGGAGTTCCCATCGTGGCTCAGTGGTTAACAAATCCGACTAGGAACCATGAGGTTGCAGGTTCGATCCCTGGCCTTGCTCAGTGGGTTAAGGATCCGGCGTTGCCGTGAGCTGTGGTGTAGGTTGCAGACGCGGCTCAGGTCCTGCGGTGCTGTGGCTCTGGTGTAGGCCGGTGGCTACAGCTCCGATTAAATCCCTAGCCTGGGAACCTCCATATGCCACGGGAGGGGCCCTAGAAAAGGCAAAAAGATAAATAAATAAATAAATAAACTAACTAACTAAAAAATCATCAGGAAAAGCCCAAATTCCCAACTTGGAGGAGCAGGTACAGGAGGGAGTAGGCTCCCCTGGATCAGGGAACCCCGGCAAGGCCTGCTGCGTTCGCCTGCTCAGTGGAGAATTCTATCTCCTTCTAGCAGGGTCTGTCCACTGGGCATTGCTGACATGGCCGGGTCACTAATGAGGCCATCCTGGGCACTACGCAGTGTGGAGCAGCATCCTTGGCCCCCACCCCCTTGATGCCAGGAGCCCCCACAGTTATGACAACCACTGATGTCCCAACATGGCCCAGTGTCCCATGGAGGGGGAAGGAGATCAGAATTACCCAAGGGGGAGACAGCTGAATTTCAAACAGTGCAAGGATTTAAGTGTAAAATATGCAATCTGAACAAAATGCAGGTGAATTGTTGTTTATGTTTTTGACATGTGCAAGAAGGCCACACAAAACACGAAGGAGGACACAGATATGCATGAAATGGTTCAGATCCCGGAGGGCAGTACCCAACGTGAGCAAAGTGCAAAGACACGCTCAGGAAAACAGCAGAGGGCGTCCAAAGAAATAAAGAGAGTTCAAACAAATCACCAGGAGAAACCAGCACAGAAAGGTCAGTGAAGGACACAGCCTGAGAAATGGCTGTGCTCGCGAAAAGGAGGCACAGACACAGCAGCTGAAATTGTCCTGGCTTGTCGGGATGGACTTGGGATGGAGGAGATGGGCCTGGGATGGGAAATGGCGCATTTCTGGAGGCCTTTGCAGCTCAAGGTCAAAATGTAAATGAGAACACCCAGACTTATATTCACAGACGAGGCAAACCCACTCCAGGAATTTCCCCCAAACCAAGGACGCTGGAAGTTTGCACAAGGGCAGCCATCCCAGCGCGTGGCAAGAGTTGAAAAGTTGAAAAGAGAACAAAAAGAAAAACAGAAAAAGAAATGAAAAAAACCCCAAAAGCCCACCAATAAGACCAGTTAAATCAATTATAAAATTATTTTTAAAGAAATAAATTATAATTCAAACAACAAGGAAAACTACTGTATAGCACAGGGAACTATACTTAATGTTCTGTGATAAACCATAATTGAAAAGACTCTGAAAACGAATGTATATATATGTCTGACTGGGTCACTTTGCTGTGGACCAGAAACTACCACCACATTGTAAATCAACTATACTTCAATAAAATAAAGATTTTTTTGTTTTTTTGGTTTTTTTTTTTTCTGGTTTTTTTTTTTTTTTTTTTTTTTTTGCTTTTTAGGGCCACATCCAAAGCATATGGAAGCTCCTAGGCTAGGACTGAATCGGAATTACAGCTGCCGGCCCACACCACACTCACAATACCAGATCTGAGCCGCCTCTGTGACCTCTACCACAGCTCACAGCAATGCCAGATTCTTAACCCACCGAGTGAGGCCGGGGATTGAACCTGCAACCTCATGGATCCAAGTTGGGTTTGTTAACCACTGATCCACGACGGGAACTCAACAAAGTAAAGTTTTTAAAAAGAAATAAATTATAACTTGCCTCTAACACAAAATGTGAAGCCAGTATGAGGAAAGAAGATGGAAATCTAGGTTGCTCACCGAGGTGTCATGGCAGCGGTCCTCACTGGGCAGGGGCTGTGGTGTGACTTGCCTCTCCTTTGTCTTTCTCTAAATGAAGTTTCTTTTTTTTTGGCAGCACCTGCCGCATATGGAAGTTCCTGGGCCCAGGATCAAATCAGAGCCACATGGAGTTCCAGTTGTCATGCAGAGAAAACGAATCCAACTAGGATCCATGAGGATGCAGGTTTGATCCCTGGCCTCGCTCAGTGGATTATGGATCTGGCATTGCCATGAGTGCTGGTATAGGTCACAGATGTGGCTCAGATCCTACATTGCAATGGCTGTGGTGTAGGCCAGCAGCTGCAGCTCTGATTCGACTCCTAGCCTGGGAACTTCCATATGCCATGGGTGTAGCCCTAAAAAGCAAATAAGTAAATAAGTAAAATCCAAGCCACAGCCATGACAACACCAGATCTGAGCTGCATCTGTGACCTATGCCACTGCCTGTGACAACACCAGATCCTTAACCTGCTGAGGGAGATCAGGGATTGAACCCACATCCTCACAGACAACATCAGGTCCTTAACCCAGTGAGCCATGATGGAAACTTCTCAGTTTCTCATTGAGAACTATGTCTAGATACTCATGTTGCAACAGAACAAAGGGTGGGGGAAAAAACGTAATTGTAATGTATACATGTAAGGATAACCTGACCCCCTTGCTGTACAGTGGGAAAATAAAAAAAAAAAAAAAAAAAAAAGAAAGAAACTTCTCAGTTTCTTTTTACAGGAAGTCCTTTGGACATTAACACCGAAGAGAAGGCATGAGCGGGCTCACTCCTCCCTCACGCTGCACAGACACAGACACCCTGCAACAGCCTCGCCAGGCTGCCGGTGGCTCTCCCAACTCCCCTCCTGCTTGGCGACTTTGTGAACCAGAGTTAACACTGGGCCTTGGCGGAACATAAACAAGCCAGATGGACCCCAGGCCTCCAATCTCAGCTTCTGGTCACTGTCTGCAGGGACAGCTTCTCTCCCCAGCTGAGCTAATAACTTTACTGAGGCTCACTTTCTACATGTCATAAAATCAGCCAGTTGGAAGTACATAATTCAAGGATTTTTCAGTCATTTCACAGCCACCCCCGCCACACGGCACAGAGTTCTGGATCCTTCCCTTCGCCTGGTAAATGCCTGGTGCCCAAGCACAGCTCATCCCCAGCCCCTGGAAAACCCAGTCCAGCCCTGCAGATTTGCCTTTTCTGGAAATTTCATCTAAATGGAATCAAAGAATGCGTCATCTTTGGGGTCTGCCTTCTTGTCTAACATTTTTTCTTTTGCACACATACACACACGCACGCATTGGATAAGAATGTATGTTATGAAGCTGTCAGAGCTCCCTGAAATTTACTGAAATAGTAAACACAACCTGAATCAAAAATCCATCAGAATTTTTTTTTTTTTTTGATCTTGCCCATGGCATGCAGAAGTTCTGGGACAGGGATTGAACACAGCAGTGACCACACCAGATCCTTAACAGCTAGGCCATCAGGGAACTCCCCAGAATTTCTGCTAGAAATGGAAGCTTATTCTAAAGATAGCATGAAAGAGGAAACTCCGTGGGAGGAGCAAAGACACTTGCGACAAAAGCAGAGGAGCACAGAGCATGATCCTGCCCGCAGGGAAAGAGGCTAGGCTGAGTGAAAGAGCAGGCAGGCCACAGGCAGCAAAACCGCAAGGAAACTTCATTCACTCTATTTCCTCTTCCTATCTCACAAAAAGCCACGCAAAGTCCTCTTGAGAATAAGACCAGATAGCAAACAGAGAAGAGACCGGGTCAGAGCTCTAGTTTGCTTCTACATCTTCCTGAGGCCTTTGCTAATTTTCCTGACCAGCAGTCCAAGGATGGAAGGTGCTCCCTGTGGCTCCCGTGCACTCTTGGTGGATGAAACAAATCCTGAGAAACGCACAAAGCTGGGAAGGTGCAGGTGTGCTGGTGTGCCGCGCAAGGACACCCGCCTGGACAGCAAGACAACTTCTCAACTGACCCCGGCTCCGAATGGTCAACCAAATGCTCTCAAGAACTTTAAACATGGACAAGAGAAAAAAACTCAAGACACTGACCTGTGCTTGAGGCCTGGCTGTCTTCAGTGAGGAGGTTCAGGAACCCAGTGTCCACTTTCTGGAAGAAAAATGCACTTTGTTAGCTAAGCATGATTTGGCCTGAAATGCCAGGCGGGTGTTCCTCGGCGTCAGTGAGGAAGATCAGACATAAAGATGGCTCTGGAGCCCCGCCTTTTGGTTACTTTGCCAGACTTTGGGGATAGCACAAATAAGATGATTCCAAAGGCAGAGAGGTTAACAAGGCAAGTTGCCAGAAAGATCTGCTAGCAATTTATGATGTTTTCCACAGGTTCCAAAACTAAATTGGAAGAAAAGATTAGATATCCACATGACCTTTTATAGTTTATACAAAGACATTCGCCTGCATCATTTGACCCTCATGGTCCCCTCGGAGGAAGGGAAGGGGGCTGAATCAACCCCCTGCCTGGAGATGCTCCAGGGTCGTCTGAGGCAGGTGATCCACTAAATACAAGGTGGGATCCCAGATGGGGCCTTGGGGCCAAAAAAGAACAATAGGTGAAACCAGTGAAATCTGAATAAAGAGTGCATGGAGGTGAGTTCCCTGGTGGCACAGCAGGTTAAGGATCTGGCACTGTCACTGTGGCGGCTCAGATTGCTGCTATGGCACAGGCTTGATCCCTGGCCAGAGAGTGCACTGAGGTCACAGAAGTGTCTATCTCTTGCTCGTCACAAACTCACTGTGCTTATGAATGACATGACCATTGGGAGAAATTAGGTGATGGGTAGACAGGAACTCTCTTTGAAATGTCTCTGAAAATCTAAAATCATTATAAAATTAAATGTTTATTAAAAATAAATGTAAAAATTCAAATGCTGGTTCCCTTTCTCCTAGTTGAGGCTGCTTTGTGGCCAAAGGCCAGGATGGAGAACTGCCATCCCCTCTATCACCTGCAGGTGGCGCTGCGGCCCCAGAAACGCCCTCGGCCCCGGAGCAGCTAGAATCTCATCCTGTCGCAGAATCTTCTGTATACAGACCCTCCACCTCTGCCTGAGGCCCTAGGGGCACCCTGGACAGCGCGGAGGGTGGGGCAGCAGCGGACTGCAGGGATGAGAGATGAGAGGACCAGAACAACAGACCTGGAGGACAGGACTGGCTTCTCAACCTTGCAGGGGCCATCTATGCGTACAATCCTTCAACTTTTCATTTTTTAACCAATTAAAGGCTCAGAAGAAGTTGCAGAGGAATTCTCGCTGTGGCGCAGTGGGTTTAGAATCCGACTGCAGCAGCTTGAGTCACTGTGGAGGCAATGGTTTGATCCTTGGCCTGGCACAGTGGGTTAAATAAAGGCTCCAGCACTGCCCCAGCTGTGGCTGGGATACATCCCTGGCTTGGGAACTTCCATATGCTGTAGGTGCAGCCATATTAAAAAAAAAAAAAAAAAAAAAAAAGAAGTACAGGTGTCCTGGGCACCCAGGGAGCTGGGTAGCTCCCTGATGTAGGCTCCTTACCCAACTAGGGAACATTATCAAAACCTAGAAATGGTGACTGATAAACTAAGCACCATTTTTTCAGTCTTATTGAGATGTAATTCTCATGCCACACAATTTGCCTATTCAAAGTGCATAATTCAGTAGGGCTTTCTTTTTTTTTTTCTTCTGTATATTCACAAAGTTGTGTGACCATCACCAACTTTGTGCAACCCCAAGAGGAGAACTCATCCCCATTACCATTCCTCCCATCTCCTTCCCCCAGCCTCTGACAACCAGGAATCCACTCTCTGTGGACGTGCCTGTTCCATGGAATCCCACACTGTGTGTCCTTCTGTGTCTGCTCTTCTCACTGAGCAACATGGTCCCAAGGTCTATCCATGTAGTAGTGAGTGTCGGTGCTTCTCTCCTTTTTGTGGCCAAGTGATGCTCCGGTGTGTGGAGGGACCACACTGAGTTCTTCCTTTTACTACTGATGAGCATTTGGGCTGTTTCCACTTCTGGCTACTGTGAATCATGCTGCTGTGAACACGGGTAACTTATGAATCATTTTTGAGATGTTTTCTCTCTTGCTGCCTCACATCTACCATCTGCAAATCTCCCGGCCCCAGCACTTTAACGCCAGCTGCTGGCTGTTCTCTAGTCCTTGGAGCTGGACTTGGGCATTGAGGTGACTGCCACAGAGCCCCCACTCCGGCTGTGCTCAGCCCAGACCAGCTTGGGCCAGAGCAGAGAGGACAAAACTCGTCCCTGCAGCTCCATCTCCGGGGGCTCACAGGACAGCAGGTTGCGAGGTGTGCCAGCTGGCGCCAGGCTGTCCCTGTGTCCTTCATCCGAAAAAGACGCTGGGCTGTCACTTTCCCATCAGGGTGAACCTCAAGCCCCCATGAAGGGAGGTGGGATCCATCAGCAGGATCTGCTACAGAGTTTGTAGAGCTGATGGCAAAATGAAACTGGGGGACCTTTTGACCAAAAATTATTACAAATTTCAAAACAGTAACAGCAGAACCCTGGGAGGCAGGGGCCTGCCTAGAGCAGGGCCTGTGGACCACACACCCTCTGCCCTTAGGAACTGCCCATGAGACAGGGTCGGAAATCTCAGACACAGAAAACGAAGACACCATGTGCAAAGTGCTCAGTGTGAGGGAGAAACAAATCACAGGGAAAACAGGCAGAACTTACAACGGTGGCGAACAGAGGCCCTCGTGGAAAAGACGAGAGCTCACTCTTGTCACAGGCAACACTTCCTACAGCTTGGGAGCCTCACCTTGTCACATGCTTTCTTTTTCATTTTTAAAAAATTAAGACAGAATTCACATACTATAAATTCACTCTTTTAAAGCATGCAGTTCCGTGGCTTTTAGGATACTCACAAGGTTGTGCAACCACCACACTAACCCCAGGACATTGTCATCGCCTCTGAAGACACCCCGAGCCCATCAGCATCATATGGTTCAAAGCCAAGTCTCCCCCAGGAGAGGCGAGATCCCAAACTGTAGGAAGCACATGTGTTCTGCTCACCATGGCCTTCAAACTGCTTTCACAGCTGGCCTGCAGGCGGTCCTCCCGAGTTCTACAGATTTTGCAGAGTCCAGTCGGTGCCAAGGGCACAGCCTGGGGAGCGTGGTGGATCTGGGAGGAGCGGGCTGGCCCCAAAGGAACTAAATCCTGCCTACAACCATCTGAACTTGGAAGCAGCAATTTCCCCAGTTGAGCTTTCTTATGAGACCCCAGCCCTGGCCAACACCTTGATTCCAAACCAGTGAGAGACCCTGAGTGGAGATCTCAGCTCAACCACATCCAGATTCCTGATCCACAGAGACTATGAGATAATAAATATGTTTTTCAAAATTAAACTATAGTTGATTTACAATGTTGTGTTAGCTTCCGGTGTATTGCAAAGTGATTCAGATACACATATATATATTTTTCCAGATTCTTTTCTCTTATAAGGTATTACAAAATATTGAGTAGAGTTCCCTGTGCTATATACAGTAGGTCCTTGTTGGCTATCTATTTTATATATAGTAGTGTGTCTCTATTAATTCCAAACTCCTAACTTATCCTCCCTCCCCTTTCCCTTTCAGTAACCATAGTTTGTTTTCTGTCTGTGAGTCTGTTCCTGTTTGTTACACAAGTTCATTTGTGCCATAGATTCCACATATAAGTGCTATCATATGATATTTGTCTGTCTAACTTCACATAGTATGATCATTTCTAGGTCCATCCATGTTGCTGCAAATGGCATTATTTCAACCTTTTTATGGCTGAATATTCCATTGTATATATGTACCACACCTTCTTTATCCATTTCATCTGCTGATGGACAGTTAGGTAGTTTCCATGTCTTGGCTATTGTAAATAGTGCTGCAATAAATACTGGCGTGCATGTATCTTTTCAAATTATAGTTTTCTCCAGATATACGCCTAGGACTGAGACTGCCAAATCATATGGTAACTCTTTTTAGTTTTTCAAGGAACCTCCATGCTGTTCTCCATAGTGGCTGCACCAATTTACATTCCCACCAACTTTTCTGTAAAGGACCAGACAGTTACTATTCAGGCTTTGTGGGCTATCAGTCCTTTGCTGCATATTCCTGTTTGTTTTTCCCAACCCTTTAAAAATGTAAAACGCATTCTTAGCTCCCAAGCTGTATAAAAACAGATGAAGGATAAACAAATGTGGCCCATCAATACAGTGGAATATTACCCAGCCTTAAAAAGGGACAAAATTCTGGGCGTTCCCTCAGAGGGTTAAGGATCCAGCATTGTCATTACTGTGGCTCTGACAATAGCTGGGGCATGTTTTCGATCCCTGGCCTGGAAACTCCTGCATGCCACAGGTGTGACCAAAAAAACTCCCAACAGGAATTCCCATCATGGTGCAGCAGAAACGAATCCGACTAGGAATCATGAGGTTTTGGGTTCGATTCCAGGCCTCGCTTAGTGAGTTAAGGATCCGGCGTTGCCGTGAGCTGTGGTGTAGGTCACAGACACGGCTCCAATCTGGTGTTGCTGTGGCTGTGGCTGGCAGCTGTAGCTCCAATTAGACCCCTAGCCTGGGAACCTCCATATGCCACGGGTGCGGCCCTAAAAAGAAAAAGAAACAACAACAACAACAAAAAGGAAGGAGATTCTGACACCTGCTGCAACATGGATGGACCCTGAGTACGTGATACTCAGTGAGAGGATCTGAATACAGAAGGACAAATACAGTCTGATTCCACCCCCAGGAGGTCCCTAGAGGAGTCAGATCCAGAGACAAGAAGGAGATGGTGGGGCGGGGGCCGCAGGAGGGGGAGGGGAGTCAGTGTTTCATGGGGACAGGGTTTCAATTTGGAAAGAAGGGAAAGTTCTGAAGATGGATGGTGGGAATGGTTGCACAACATGAATGTGCTAAATACCACTGAGCTGTGCTCTTAAAAATTAAGATGGTAAATTTTATATTGTGTACATCTTAAACAATTAAAAGTAATTAATTATAATTTAAATACCTAATTTATTAATTTGTCTTTTTTGTCTCTTCATGGCTGTGCCCGCAGCATATGAAGGTTCCCAGGCTAGGGGTCGAATCTGAGCTGTAGCCACCGGCCTACACCACAGCCACAGCAACACCAGATCCAAGCTGCGTCTGCGACCTACACCACAGCTCACGGCAATGCTGGATCCTTAACCCACTGAGCAAGGCCAGGGGTGAAACCTGTGTCCTCATGGATACTAGTCAGGTTCGTTAACCACTGAGGCACGACGGGAAGTCCTAATTTATTAATTTTTAAAAACAGGACAATGTAGGCTGGACTTGGCCACCTGTCTCGTTTGCCAGCCTCTGATGTCCATCACCACAGTATGTTTGTCACAACTAAGAAACCAACATTGGTACATGACGACAAATGCTATACTTTATCCAGATGCCACTGGGTTTTCCATGAGTGTCCTTCTTCTGTCCCAGGATCCCATCCAGATCCCACAGTCCATTCAGGTGCTTCCCTTTTCTCAAAATGATTTCACTCTAGGTCCTCATTTTAGGAAAATCTAGAGTTTCCGAGCCACTTAGCAGGAAAGGTCAAATAAAGGAGGGATGGTAGTGATGAAAGCAGGTGGTCGCCACTCGGGGCCCAGTACCCCCACTGAACTGGGATGAGGGGTATCTCTGGACCCTCACAGCAGGCATCAGGTGGGACTGGCATCAACACTGGCCATGTGGCTGCACCAGAACTTGGGAGACCTCATATCCATGGCAGCAGGGTTGTCCTGCTAATCTCTGTGAGGAAGGACATGATCTTTCCGTTCTCCCAGGAACAGGTCAGTGGTAGGACCTCGGGGTCTGTGGCAAGTCCAAGCTGAACCTTCTGAGGAGCTGCTAGACTGTTTTCCAAAGCAGCTGCTCCATTTTCCACTCCCGCCCATTCTTAGCCATGTGCTCAAAATGGTGGTGTTGCTTTTATTTGTTTGTTTAAAAATTTTTACTTGAGAGTTCCCTTGTGGCACAGTGGGTTAAGGATCTGGAGTCATCACTGCTGTGGCTCTGGTTGCTGGTGTGGTACAGGTTTAATCCCTGACCCGAGAACTTCTACATGCTATAGGCACAGCCCCAAAAAACTTCTTTATTTGATTATTTCATTTTTATGGCCTATTTTAAATTATTTCATTGATTTATTTTATTACTTAAAATTATGTTTATCTCTCTTTAGTATTTTTATTTTACTATTTAAAAATTTTTAATTATTTTATCTTCTTTCATTATTTATTATTTTTATTATTTAAAAATGTTTACAGCAGCATTGTTTACAATAGCCAAGACATGGAAGTATGTCCAATCAATCTAAGTGTCCATCAACGGAGCAATGGATAAAGAAGCTGTGGTACATATATACAATGGAACATTACTCAGTCATAAAAAAAGAACAAAATAATGCCATTTGCAGCAACATGGATGGACAGAGAAACTATCATACTAAGTGAAGTAAATCAGAGAAAGGCAAATATCTTATGACATCACTTATAGGTGGGATCTAAAATATGACACAAATAGAAGTTCCTGTTGTTGTGCAATGGGTTGAACGGTATCTCTGTAGCACCAGGTCACAGATTCGATCCCTGGCCCAACACAGTGGGTTAAGGATCCAGTGTTGCTACAGCTGTGGCATAGGTGACAACTGTGGCTCAGATCTGATCCCTGGCCTGGGAACTCCATATGTTGTGGGGCGGGAAAGAAAGAAGGGAAGGAAGGGAGGGAGGGATGGAGGAAGGGAAAGAACAATGACACAAATGAACCTATCTATGAAACACAAACAGACTCACAGACATAAAGAACAGACTTGTGGTTGCCAAGGGGAAGAGGGGTTGGGGGAGGGATGGATTGAGAGTTTGGGATTAACAGATACTCACTAGTATGTATAAAATAGAAAATCAACAAGAACCTGCTGTATAGCACAGGGAACTATATTCGGTATCTTGTAATAACCTATAAGGGAAAAGAATCTGAAGCTGTACACCTGAAACTAACACAATATTGTAAATAATTTATAGTTTAATGAATACAATTTAAAAAAAAAAGAACAGGAGTTCCCATTGTGGCACAGCAGAAACGAATCTGACTAGGAACCATGAGGTTGCGGGTTTGATCCCTGGCCTCACTCAGTGGGTTAAGGATCTGGCGTTGCCCTGAGCTGTGCTATAGGTCTCAGACATGGCTCAGATCTGGCATTGTTGTGGCTGTGGCATAGGCCAGCAGCTGTAGCTCCAATTAGATCCCTAGCCTGGGAACCTCCATATGCCGCGGATACAGCCCTAAAATAAATAAATTAATAAATTAATAAAAGAACAACAAGAATTCCTGCTGTGGCTGAGCGGTAGCGATAATGGATTCAGTTTGACCCTGGCCTCACTCAGTGGGTTTAGTATCTGGCATTGCCATGAGCTGTGGTGTAGGTCACAGGTGTAGCTTAGATCTGGCATTGCTGTGGCTGTGGCGTAGGTCAACAGCTGCAGCTTGGATTCTCCCCATAACTGGGAACTTCCCTGGCGAAAAAAAAAAAAAAGGGAAAAAAATTATTTTGAATAAAAAATAAATAAAAATTTTAAAAGAACAATGTGGTATGTGTGAAGAACATATTTACAAAAGTGTGATTTCATGGTACAGTCTGATTTCCTGTCTTTACAAACCACTCACTGATCTGGCAAAAACTACCTCAACATGAATAAATAAGTATTGGTTCATTAGCTGTGCTTTTTTTTTTTTTTTTTTTTTTGTCTTTTGTCTTTTTGTTGTTGTTGTTGTTGCTATTTCTTGGGCCGCTCCCTCGGCATATGGAGGTTCCCCGGCTAGGGGTTGAATCGGAGCTGTAGCCACTGGCCTACGCCAGAGCCACAGCAACGCGGGATCCGAGCCGCGTCTGCAACCTACACCACAGCCCATGGCAACACCGGATCGTTAACCCACTGAGCAAGGGCAGGGACCGAACCCGCAACCTCATGGTTCCTAGTCAGATTCGTTAACCACTGCGCCACGACGGGAACTCCTAGCTGTGCTTTTTTTTGGTTGCCTGCGGCACACTGAAGTTCCCAGGCCAGGGATTACACCCTTGCCACAGCCGTTACAATGCCAGATCCTTAACCGGCTGAGCCACCAGGGAACTCCTACCTGTTCTTCATTAACACAAAGTGACGAACTACTCCTCCAAGTTATTTTTATCTTCTTTATTATTATTCATTATTTTTGTCTTCCTTTATTATATTTATCAGAATAGTTCATTATCTTATTTCATTATTATTAATTTTAAAATTATTATTTATTTATTTTTGGCTATTGCATGCAGCGGCTTGATATGGGATCTTAGTTCCCACACCAGGGATTGAACCCCGGGCTGCAGTGATGAAAGTGCCAAATCCTAACCACTACACCGCCAGGGAACTCCCTCATTTTGTTATTGTTACTGTGTGTATGCATCTGGCATGTCTAGTCTCAGAAAGTAGGGTAATGACCCCTTCTCACCCTCTGGAGATTTTTGAGAGTGGAGGGTAGGAATTAGGAACACTCTACACTTCTGTAGCAGATGGAGCTCTCTATGATGTAAAGAGGTCTGCATTCAGCCTGATGCTGGTGCGGTTTCCTGTCTGAACACCCACGAAAGCAGTGCCACCAGGGACATCGACCTATTCAAAGTCACATGGGTGTGGCAGGCCCAACTCTCGTGTGGAGCATTTCAGGAAAATGCTTTCTTTCTCCTTTTTAATTGTTATTTTTCACTTCGAGTTTAATGCGATAGGCACTGAAGACCAACCACCTTCAGTTCCTAATCCCTGATTTGCTTAGCCCCGGGCCCTCCAGCACCTCAGCAGGATCTGATTGGAAAAGCACAGGACATTTTACAGGCGGCCACAGGGAGGTACACTGGTGTGATCTCAGAGGCCAGACGTTCTTCCATCAGAACCAACCATCACACAGAGATGACCTGCAAGGGCTCCGGGTGTGGGGCAGGAGTCGGGGACACCCAAGCCCATGGCCAGGAGTGCAATGGTCACAGCGGCTGTCGGTGCCAGGACACAGCACCCACAGCCCAGCCGAGCTCTCTGCTCACAGCCCTGAGGTCAGGGCTCCAACTTGGGCTCCCAGGGCTAAATCCAGGTGTGGGCGGGGCTGGTCCTTCCAGAGGCTCCAGGGGAGAGTCGGTTCCTCCTTTCCCAGCTTCTGGAGGCGCTGCATCCCTGGCTCACAGCCCCTTCCTCCATTCTCACAGCCAGCAGCGAGGCATCTCCCATCTCTTTCTGCCTCTGACCCTCCCGTCTCCCTCTTATGAGGACCCTGTGATGACAGCCCCATCTTAGTGGCCTTAACATGCCCTTCTGGAGAGTTATTTCATCACATAAAGTGACACATTTCCAGGTTCCAGGGATTGGGGCCCAGACATCTTTGGGGGCAATTATTCTGCCCACCACTCCCCATAACACCTGACAATGTGAGTGAATCTAACCCTAAGAACATAGTATTCAAAGGCAGATCCCAAAAGATCACACGCAGAGCAATATCTTATTTATAAAGTTAAAAACGACTCAGTTTTCTTGAATAGGTTTTTTAGGAGTAAAAATCTACTTACAACATACTTCTAAGGAATACACGTAAATAAGACAGAAGTAAAGAAACGACGGGAAAGTGGATGTGAGATCCTGGCGTGGGCCACTTTGGCTCTGGGAGGCAGGCGGGTGGGTTGGGGGATCCCAGAGTCACAAATGGCTGGTGAGGCCCCAGTTTTTGTGCTCAGTGCTGAGGCCGTGGGTGCCTACTCTGCAGAATATAGACATAAAAGAGGGCCTGCCTACAAGGGAATATTACTCAGCGCCAAAATCAAATGAGCTATGAAGCCAGGAAAAGACAGGGAGGAACCTTAGATGCAAATCAGCAAGTGAAAGAAGCCGATCTGAAAGGGCTACACGCTCTGATTCCAACTCTAGGACATTTTGGGAAAGGCAGAGCTATGGAGACATGGAAGGATCAGGGGTTTTGGAGGCTGTGGGGAGAGAGGATGGATAGGTGGGACACAGAGGCCATGAAACTACTGTGTGACACCGTGATGATGGACCCATTTGTCCAGACTAATGCAGGATGGTAATAAGAGGGGAAAGTGTGTGAGAGTGTGTGTGTGTGTGTGTGTGTGTGTGCACACGCGCGTGCGCGCATGCACACACACACGTGTAGGAGGGAGGCAGTATGTGGGAACTCCTTGTACTTTCTGCTCATTTTTTCTGTAAACCTAAAAGTGCTCTAAAAAGCAGGCTATTAGAAGAGGCCCTTGGAGTTCCCATCATGGCACAGCAGAAACAAATCAGACTAGGAACCATGAGGTTGCAGGTTGGATCTCTGGCCTCAATCAGTGGGTTAAGGATCCGATGTTGCTGTGAGCTGTAGTGTAGCTTACAGACGCGGCTTGGATCTAGCCTTGCTCTGGCTGTGGCTGTGGTGTAGGCCGGCAGCTATAGCTGCAATTAGACTCCTAGCCTGGGAACCTCCATAGGTCTCGGGTGAGGCCCTAAAAAAAAAGAAAAAAAAAAAGAGGCCCTTGAAGGGATGAATTAGGAGAGTATACCAAGAATCAGGAATCTGATGAAAGAAACACACATATACACAAAGAGAGAGGAGTTCCTGCTGTGATGCAGTGGGTTAAGAATCCGGCTGCAGCAGCTGGGGTTGCTGTGGAGGTAAGGGATCAATCCTCCACCCAGCACGGTGAGTTAAGGATCTGGAGTTGCCACAGCTGTGGCATAGGTTATACTTGCGGCTCGGATTCAATCCCTGGCCCAGGTCTTCCATATGCCATGGGTGCAGCCATTAATAAAAAGGGGTGGGGGAGGGAGCCCATCTTAGCCTAGATGATGGCTCTGTGCTCACACTTGACCAGCCGACTCCTTTATCAGGCTGTTGTGAACAAGACCCAGAGACAAGCTGGATCAGGCCTGGCCAAACGGATATTCTGCTCTTCCCTCAATCCTCTGCCAGTATCATAACAAGATAATACCATCAGGATCAAGACCTCTTGGCTGCTCCAAGTCTGGATTAACCCACTCCAGAGCCACCCCCAGGCCTGGGGACCACAGTGGCCCCATGTGCGGATCAGATGAGAGCCCTAATAGAATCAGGCCCCAGGATTACTCCCAAATCCCATTTGACTGTTGGAAAGCATATTCTGGCCGGAGCTGAGCTGATTTCTTTCTTCTTCTTTTTATTAGAGCTGCACTCATGGCATATGGAGGTTCCCGGCTAGAGGTGGAATCGGAGCTGTAGCTGCTGGCCTACACCACAGCCACAGCAACTTGGGATCCGAGCTGCATCTGTGACCTACACCACAGCTCACGGCAGTGCCGGATCCTTAACCCACTGAGCAAGGCCAGGGATCAAACCTGTGTCATCATGGATACTAGTCAGATTCTTTTCTGCTGAGCCACGATGGGAACTCCCTGGAGCTGAGCTGATTTCTGGAAGATTGTGCCGGGTGGGAGGCAACATTCTTCCTTCTCCTGTTATACCGGCCAGGCTCCGTGCACTGGACCCTCAGCCGGTTCCTATCACCATTCCCACTTGGGAGATTCCATCCCTTCCACCTCCAGCTCAAGGCTCTTAGCCAGGACCCTCTGCCTCCCTCTGCTCCAACACCATTCGGAACCAGAAATGGGACCTGTATCTGTCTCCCACCCACCTTGTTTCTGTCTTCAAAGCTCTGAGGGGAGAAGGGTGAAAGTGGCTGAAATAAGTGGACAAAAGCCATCCCAAAGAGTTCCAGAAACTGCAACTCTGCCCAAAATGCCCTGGGAATGGACTGTGCTCCTAATTCCTGGTGAAATCACAAAGTCAGTCACTCCCTAGGGCATTTCTCTGGGATGGCAGGTGGTATGCCTTTTTTTTTTTTTCTTTTTTCTTTTTTTCTTTTTAGGATCACACTCACAACATATGGAAGTTCCCAGGCTAGGGATCAAGTCGGAACTGTAGCTGCTGGCCTATTCGCCACAGCCACAGCAATGCCAGATCCTTAACCCACTGAGCTGGGCCAGGGAATCAAACCCATATCCTCATGAATACTAGTCGGGTTCATTATCGATAAGCCACAAAGGGAACTCCTGGTGTGCCTTTTTTTTAAAGGGTAATTGGGCAAATAACTTAATGTTCCCATCCTGACTGATTTCCAGAGCTACATTTACCTGCTGTGATGGGCGTCTCCAAGGACCCCAGCCTCGTGGGGTTCACACCCACCCTGCAGTCTTCTCCCATCTGTAGCAGGGTGGGTGTGCATGACCAATTCAATGTGGCAGCAGTAATAGCATGTCACCTCTGAGGTCAGTCACAAGAGACATGTGGCTTCTGCCTGCTCTCAGGCAGTGAGGAGGCTCAAGCAGCACTATGGGAGGCCCTCCTGGAGAGGGGCCAAGTGAGGGGTCGTCCTGGAAGCAGCTCCCCCACCCCAACCCCGTCAGGCCTTCAGATGAGGCAGCCTCAGCTGCCATGTGCTCTGCAACCTCCTGAGACACTCTGAGCCACGACCACCAGGTTAAGCGGGTTCCAAATTCCTCACCCATAGAAACTGTAAGAAGGGGAGTTCCTGTTGTGGCTCAGTGGTAATGAACCCAACTAGTATCCATGAGGACACAGGTTCAACCCCTGGCCTCACTCAGTAGGTTAAGGATCCGGCATCATCATGAGCTGTGGTGTAGGTCCCAGACACGGCTCAGATTCTGAGTGGCTGTGGTATAGGCTGGCAACTGCAGCTCCAATTTGATCCCCAGACCGGGAACTTCCATATGCTATAGGTACAGTCCTAAAAAGACAAAAAAAAAAAAAAAAAAGGAAGAAATTGTGAGAGAATCTATGCTGGTTGTTTAAGTTTCTAGGGTAATTTGTTACATAGCAAGAGACAACTGATATACCTGTCGTCTGGGCTGATTCAGCTGACAGCTTCACACAGACGTTTTGTCAACCACTAGGACTTTCTAATGGAAAGCAACAAACACCACCAGGTTTTTCATTTGCTTGCTTTCCTACCACCTACAGACCTGATAAATGAGGGGTGGGGACAAGACAAATCCCGATGTGGCAAAGTCAACTAGGGGAGAGAGCAAGACACTTGGGATGAGAAAAGGAAGCCATTGGGATCTCACAGATTATCGAGAAATACCAGCACCTGGTTTCTGAGACTGAACAAATCCACTGCCCTGACCCACTTTCTTCTAAAGCAGGGTCTCCCCCTTGGCTGTGCTGACATTTGGGGCCGGCCATTCTCTGGAGGGACCAGCCTGGGCACTGTGAGGGGGTGAGAGCACCCCTGGTTCCCACTCGCTTCATGCCAGGAGCACCCCCAGTGTGACAACCACGGACATCCCCAACTTGGCCCAATATCCCTTGGGAGGCAAGATCACCCCCAGTGGAAAACCGCTGCTCCAAGCACATCCCTCTCAGGCAGGAACGGTGGGGACCTAGTATTTGACAGGCAGACCTCCCCTCCCCTAGACACACCCCCACCACCCAGGCTTCAGGTTCTTCTTCTGGGAACCAAGTGTGTGGGACTGGGATGTTGAGCCCCCTTCTGTTCCCACAGTGACATCCCACCAGGGCGTGGCAGGAGCGCCTCGTCTCTCTGGAGTCTCCATATAGAAATGCACTGCAGTCATCAGCCCAGCCTTCACTCATCACCACAGCAACCATCTAAATATGTCACCCTGAGGAGCACTGATTTCAATGAAGGGGGAGGAGAAGCCTTGGGGCTGGGATAGCAGCCTGAGCCTCGCCACCTGAGCTCCTGAGCCTGCTGGGGAGAATGGGGAGGTGCCCAGGGCAGATATGCTGCTCCACAGCCACGGGACTGACCCAGGTCAGGGGCCATCACACCCCAGTGGGGTGGGACAAAAGGGCCTGGTGTGCCTGACCCAGGGGACAGAGATCTCTGGGAGCCGAGCAGAGGGGGAAGGAGGCTGTTGCCTTAGACTCCCAACCCTCCTCCACGTAGCACAGGGTGGGGCCCCTGCTTTATAGCATCTGACCACCAGGGTTTATTCTGCTCTATGATGGAGGCAGGGATCAGATTCAATATTGTGCCAAGTAATTAATACAGGGCCTCCCCCCAAGCCCACACTGTCAACGGTGGGGAGGTCACCCTCTGTTGGGGGCTGTCCTGGGTGCTGTGGGGTGTGGAGCAGCATCCCAGCCCCCACCCACTCAATGCCCAGGGCACCTCCAGTGTGATGACCACAGATGTCCCTAGACCTCTCCCAATGTCCCCTTGGGGAGACGATCACCCCCTGTGCTAGGCAGCAATCCTCAGACCCCCACTACCACCTGGAACTGCACTATACGAAGGGAAAGGCAACAGATTTGGGAAGAGGACCAATATCCAACCATAAATAAAAGAAAGAAAATGTATACACGCGGGTTTCTTTTTCCACTCAAAATTAAAATCGCTTCACTCAGTCCCTCTTCCGGGGGTGGGGTTGGTGGGGACAGATATTCCTGGGTCTGAGAGGCAGTGTGGCAGCATTCGATTGTGACTTCATGACCGACTAATTACCCTGTGCCTCAGTTTCCAAATCTGCAAAATGGAGATGATGGCAGCACCTCCTGAACGGGCCTGTTTTCTGGATTAAATAAATGAATGTCTATAAAATGCACAAATCAGTGCCTGGCATACTGTTAACAGTGTATAACTGCTTTATTACTAGATCATCTTCCTTATATTAGAACGTCCATTACTTGCTTTGTTGACGTGACTGGGGATCAGCAAAGGGTCTCTACAAAGGGCCAGATGGTGAATATTCACAGCTCTGTGAATCAGATGGTCACTGTCGCTACTACTGGACTTGGCCAGTTGCAGACCAGGAGGTGAGGCTCTGTGTTAATAAGACCTTACAAACCCAGGTGGCTTAGGTCCGGCCCACAGGCTGGAGTTTGCGACCCCACAACTGGAAGACGGTATGGGAGGAGATGGTGCTATTTTAGCCACCAGCACTCCAAAGGAGGCAACACTACAGAGGCCACGCTGCAGTCTCTTGTCCTGAAACTAAAGCCTGGCTCCTAATGAAGAGCTGCCTGCTGCTCCTCACCATCACTCAGCAAAATCATCCCAGACCGTCCGTGACACAAAACCTCCTACCACAGAGGTATCGCTTCTTAAGCTTAGATTCAGGGAAGAGGCTGCCCTTCCCCATCCCCTGGAAAAATCCACCGGCCACCTTCTGTTAACAAACACCTCCTCTTTAACAACATGGGCTGCAAAAGGCATCCCAATATTTTGACCTGCTGAGCAAAATTTTCTTACTATCCTAGACAGGGCAGTTTACCACTTGCAAAGTCGCCACCGGGAATGTCCCTGAGCAATCCGTCCATCACCAAAGTGAGCAATGCCTTCTGTGAACGGAGGGCCTGAAGACGCCTCTAGGAATGTGACTCGATGTCCTGTGGAGGCTGCAGGGGTCCTGGGACTGAAAAAGGGCGCCAGGCAAAGATGAAAGAAATCCCAATGAAGCATGGGCTGTAGTTTATAACGGTTTCTTAATTGGGACAAATGCACCAGACTGAGGCATGATGTTAAGAACAGGGGGAGCGGGCGGTACGTGGGAACTCTCTGCACTGTCTTCTCAATTTTCCTGTGTATCTAAGACTCTAAAATGAAAGTTCATTTAAAAAGAAAAGGGGAAGAAGGGAGTGACGACAATTAGCTACTTATGCGGGAGAAGGCTTAGAAATGTGATTGAGGGAACATTAAGTTCCTGTGACAGCATCCCATAATGACAGGGTTATATAAAGCCCAGAAAAGAAAGACGCTAAAAACAGGATATGCTAATCAGCGGAGGAAGTTTGCTCCCGGGAAAGGAATGAGGAGGGGGAGAAAAGACAGGTGGCTGGGTGGCTCCTGCAACAGCCATGGTAGACCTTGATGCAGGGGCTGCTGGTGGAGGAAACTTCTGGAACATCCCAGGCAGATCCAGGCAATGTGGTACATGCACTCGGGAGGCCGTGATGCCCAGGCCCACTGAGTGTGCAGCCAGCACCTGAGCCTGGGGGCAGGCAAGGGTTTGGAGGATGGAGAGTTCTAGAAAATAGGGGTGAAGCCGTGGTCCAAAAACAGCGGGTATGATGCAGTTAACTTACTGGACACTTTCATCTACAGCGCAGTCTCTCCCCTTTGACTATTCTTCGTGGGGGGCCTTCCTGGGCGCTACAGGGTGTGGGGTGACATCCCCGGCCCCCCGCCCTACTGATGCCAGTAGCACCCTTGAGAGTGATGACCGCTGATGTCCCCAGTGGCAGAGCATCCCAGATGCTTTTTGTCCTACAAAAGCTAGCAATGTACACACAGCTCACAAGAATGTAATTACCCTCATTCTACAGATGGGGCACTGAGGCTGGGAGAGGTGACAAAGCCAGGAGGAAGCCTCAGAGAGGCGGGTCATCAAGACTGTGGAATACCACTTTTTTTTTTGTGGCCTCATCTATGGCATATGAAAGTTCCTAGAGCAGGGATCAAACCCGAGCCACAGAAGTGACAACACCAGATCCTTAACCCACTGCACCACCAGGGAACTCCAAACAGCTTTGAATGTTTTTGGGGTGTTTTTGGCCAGAGTAAGCAGCTTGATATGGGATCTCAGTTCCCAGACAAGGGACTGAACCCAAGCCACAGCAGTGAAAGCGCCAAGTCCTGTCCACTAGATCACCAGGGAACTCCCTGGAATACCACTTTTAATAAAAAGGGGCCTCTGCACTTTGCCTGCAGGCCAAATCAGGCAGCCCTTTGGGTTTGTAAATAAAGTTTTGTTGAAACACAGCCATGCCCACTCACCTACTTACTGGAAATTCGTGCCCCCCAAGGGCAGCCAGCCTGGGAGAGGTGAAATGTTTACCCTCTGGCCCTTCCTTGAGTTTACAAGCACCTCACAGAGATCCTCCATCACCGCCTCAAGGCCTTGCAGCATTTTCTTTTCAGGCTCTAAGTGCTCCCTGAATATTCTGTTGAAGGAATGGAGACAGCAGAGGCAGGCTCCCCTGGAATAGAAGGAATCTGGGCTGGTTCTGCCTGGCCCTGGCCAAAGAGGCCACCTATTCCCACTGGCCAGCTCCACCCTGGCCCAGGCCCCAGGAGCGCCCCAGGAGGTATGCGGGACTGTGGGGGTGACTAGGAGCTGGCGTGTAGTCTGCCTTTGAGACCCAGGTGCGTGGGCTGCACTGTCATCTCCGCCAGCTCTCACGTGGGATGGACGGAGCAGGCCTGCTCTGAGCCCTGGTGTTTGTGGGAACCTCGTTCCCCGACCCTACAAGGTCAGCCCTGCAGCCTCGGGAGAGTAAAACTTGCTGAGTAAGGACAGGCACCGCTGTTCCAGCTGCCTGGGTACAGTTTTGCCTTCTGGTGCTGAGACCCACGGAACGTGCTTTCATCTAAAGGTCACCTTCGCCCAGGCTTTCTCCTCATCAGCACTGCGGACACTTGGTGCCGGGTCACTCTCTGGAGAGGAGCAGCCTCCCCGTTCCCGACACACTTGGTGCGGTGCCAGGAGCACCCCCAGTCCTGACGACCACAGATGTCCCAAGACATGGCTCAGTGTCCTATCGGGGCAGAATCATCCAAGTGAGTCCCCAGGGTTAGGGATTGCACAGACCTGAGATGACTGTGCTCCACAACCATCTGACCCCTGAGGTCCTAGGATGCTGCACACACCTGAGTGGGAGGGAAGGGAGGTGACTCAGAGCTGGGGGCCAACCTGGTCTACACGATCTGACAAGCAGAAATTTATTCTGGTGTCTAGTATGAGCTAGAGACCTAACTCGATCGTTTTTCCAAATAACCAACACAGGATCTTCCCTTTGGCACTGTCGACATTCAGACCCAGATCATTCTCTGTTGGGGGTGAGGGGTATCCCTGGGTGCTGTGGGCGGTGGAGCAGCATCCCTGCCCCTACCTGCTTGATGCTAAGAAAGAGCCCCCCGCCCCCACTCATGACAATGAAAAATTTCCCCGACTTTGCCCAGTGGCAAATATGGAAACTACCTGCTCTGTAAAAGTAATGCCTTGGCAGCAAGTGCTGGACTCTACTGGTCAATCAGAGGCCAAACTAGGGTGGTGATGCAATGAAACTAAAAGTCAGGCAGGAACAACCCAGACGCCTCTGAGTGTTCCCACCTAACAAGACCCAAAGGTGTGGTTTGCTGGGGGTTCCTGTTTTGTTTTCCAAACCTTGTTTACTGCATGAACTGACCCACAGCAACTGTGTGCATTTCCTGGGGCGGCCGGATCCGCAGACAGAAACGGATCCTCTCCCAGGTCTGGAAGCCAGAGGCCCAAGATCAAGGTGTTCGCAGGGCTGGTTCCTTCACAGGCCGTGAGGGAAGGGCTGTCTGATACTCTTGCAGCTTCTGGGGTTGCTCTCTTAAGTTCCTGGCCTGCTGACACAGGCACATCACCCCACTCTCTGCCTCCATCATCATACTACCTTCTCTGTTGCGTCTCAGTCTCCACATGACTTTTTCTTTTCTTTTTTGGCCACGCCCGTGGCATGCAGAAGTTCCTGGGCCAGGGAATCAAACCCAGGCCACAGTAGTGAGCCGAGCCACAGCAGTGACAACACCAGACCCTTAACCCACTGAGCCATCAGGGAACTCCACATGGCCATCCTATAAGGACACCATCCACTGGATGTCAAGCCCTCTGAAATCAGGCATGGTTCTTTTTTTTTTTTTTTTTTTTATCTTTTGTTGTTGTTGTTGTTGTTGCTATTTCTTGGGCCGCTCCTGCGGCATATGGAGGTTCCCAGGCTAGGGGTTGAATCGGAGCTGTAGCCACCGGCCTACGCCAGAGCCACAGCAACGCGGGATCCGAGCCGCGTCTGCAACCTACACCACAGCTCACGGCAACGCCGGATCCTTAACCCACTGAGCAAGGGCAGGGACTGAACCCGCAACCTCATGGTTCCTAGTCGGATTCGTTAACCACTGCGCCACGACGGGAACTCAGCATGGTTCATTTTAACTAATCACACCTACACACACCCTAATTCCAAATGAGGTCCAATGCCCAGGCACTGCGGGTTGGGACCAGAACATAACTTTGGGGGGACACAATTTCGCCCTCAGCACCACCTCTTTGGCCGTCTCTCCCGTTTCTCCTGCCCTCCTGGCCTCGCCCCACCCCCCAGCTCTCCTGCCCAACACGTGCTTGCCTCAGGCCACGTCCTTCACGCTGACTGACTGTGCTCCTGGATAACCGGCAACCCGCCACACTCCTGATTTCCAGCCGCCTCCTGGAGGGCTGTGTGCTCAGAACCAGCTCGCTTGGGAACATTCCCTCTCAAGGGCTGAGGAGGGGGCGTGCTCAGCTCTGTGCCCGTCCCAGGGTCATGAGTTTGAGGCAGGCAAGTGGATGACGGCATCGTGGGCCCCTGGAGAGTGACACCTGGCTGGTTGGAAGGAGGCACTGCTCCCAGTCCAGCTGTCACCACATGGGAAGTGGTCCAATGTCAGAAGTTCTTCCAAGTGTCCTGAGAAGCTGAGAGGTTGGTTTTTTGTTTTTTTTAAATCATGAAAGCTCCTAATTTTTAAACACTGGCAACAATTCAAAATTTAAAACCCTGGGTTTAAAAAAAGGTTTGTCCACCAGAAACAAGGCTAACTGCATAACACTTAAGAGGATGCTCACAACTGCCTTATAAATACATCTTCCAAACTCAAGGGGCTTATAATCAAGTGACCTCCAGGAGTTCCCTGGTGGTTCAGTGGTTTAAGGATCCAGTGTCCTTACTGTTGTGACTTGGGTTCCCGCTGTGGTACAGGTTTGATCCCTGGCCCGAGAACGTCCACATGCTGTAGGTGCAGCCAAAAAAAAAATTACGTAAAAATTAAAAGTGACCGGAGTTCCCATCGTGGCGCAGCAGAAATGAATCCAACTAGGAATCATGAGGTTACTGGTTCGATCCCTGGCCTCGCTTAGTGGGTTAAGGATCTGGCATTGCCATGAGCTGTGGTGTAGGTCGCAGATGTGGCTCAGATCTGGTGTGGCTGTGGCTGTGGCATAGGCTGGCAGCTATAGCCCTGATTCAACCCCTAGCCTGGGAACAACCATATGCTGCGGGTGCGGCCCTAAAACAGACAAAAGACAAAAAAAAAAAAAAAAAATTAAAAGTGGCCATCAAATAAATATAAGTATATAGCTCTCACCATTTTTTTTAGAAATTAAAACACCACTAGGTTGGTTAAGCTCCCAGGCATTTGGACTGCATTAACCTATAAAGCACCAGAACCAGAGTTGGAGAGCAATAATTAGAAGGTGGGGAGCCCTGGAGTTCCTGTTGTGGCTCAGTGGTTAACAAACCCGACTAGCATCCATGAGGATGCGGGTTCAATCCCTGGCCTTGCACAGAGGGTTAAGGATCCGGCGTTGCCATGAGCTGTGGTGTAGGTCACAGACGTGGCTCGGATCCCATGTCTCTGTGGCTGTGGTGTAGGCTGGCAGCTACAGCTACGATTCGACCCCTAGCCTGGGAACCTCCATATGCCGTGGGTGTGGCCCCCCAAAAAACAAACAAAAAAAGAAGTGGAGAGCCCTCTGGGGCGCACAAGCACAGTCCTTCAAGGTACAGAGGGACATAGAGGCCCCTGGCCCCCTGCAGCCTCCAAGCCAAGAAAAGCCTTAAAACCATGTCTATGGACACTACTCCTGAGCAGGAGTTGCGATCAAGTTGCCCAGCTCTGAACTGAGGCCCTAGGGGACCTTGAGGCCAACATAGCTGCAAGGTCAGGAACCACTCCCTAGTTTAGGAAAGGAAAAAAACCTGTTTCAAAAAAAGAAAAAAGAGGCTAGACATAACATAAAATACTGTCCAAAGCCAGCAAGAGGAAAAGGAAGAATTCAAATTCGGCCTTAACTGCAAAGCTCATAAACAGGGAGACCCAGTGTAACCAAATGGTTCCCACAGGGAAACAGTGATGTGTGGAGACACTGTGAGGGGGCTCCCGGCACTGATCAAGTGGGTGGGGATCAGGGATGCTGCTCCACAGTGCCCAGGACAGCATAGGTAACAGACATGGCTTGGATCCCAAGTTGCTGTAGCTATGGTGTAGGCAGCTGTGACTACAATTTAACTCCTAGCCTGGGAACTTCCATATGCCGCAGCTGTGGCCCTAAAAAAAAGCAGAAAGAAAGAAAGAAGGAAAGAAGGAAAGAAGGAAGGAAGGAAGGAAGGAAGGAAGGAAAGAAAGAAGGAAAGAAGGAAAGAAGGAAAGAAGGAAAGAAAGAAAGAAAGAAAGAAAGAAAAGGAAAGACAGACAGACATATTTGAATATGTGCTTGCATATGCAAAAAAAAAAAAAAAATTCTAGAAGAAAACACCAAAGCTGTTAACAGTTACAATGGTGAGTAGAACTGAGGTGCAGGGCTCAGGGTTATTCTTTGTTTTATGCCCTTATATATAATTTGACGTTTTATTTACCATGAGCATAGTACTTTGACAATTCAAAAAATTAGTTCTACTAGGAGTTCCCATCATGGCACAATGGAAACAAGTCCAACTAGGAACCATAAGGTTGTAGGTTCGATCCCTGGCCTTGCTCAGTGGGTTAAGGATCCAGCATTGCTGTGGCTGTGGTGTAGGCCGGCAGCTGTAGCTCTAATTAGACCCCCTAGCCTGGGAACCTCCATATGCTGCAAGTACGGCCCTAAAAAGAAAAAAAAAAATTAGTTCTACTAACTGTAGGTTTGATGATATTAAGGAATTATCCAGCCCAAAATGTCAATAGTGCCTAGGTTGAGAAACCCAGATGTACAGAAAATACAATTTAAAGAAATCTCTACAAGACCCATATATATGCTGTCTTCGAGAGACCCACTTCACTTCTAGGGACACATACAAATTGAAAGTGAGAGGATGGAAGAAAATATTTCATGCAAACTGGGATAAAAAAGAAAGCTGGAGTAGCAATACTCATATCAGACAAAATAGACTTTAAAATGAAGAATATTTTAAGGGACAAAGAAGGTCATTACATAGTGATCAAAGGATCCACCCAAGAAGATGATATAACAATTTTAAATATCTATGCACCCAACATAGGTTCACCACAATATATAAGGCAACTGCTTACAACCTTAAAAGGATAAATCAACAATAACACAATAATAGTGGGGGGCTTTAACACCCCACTTACAGCAATGGACAGATCAACCAGACAGAAAATCAATAAGGAAACACAGGCCCTGAATGATGCATTAAACCAGATGAATTTAATAGATATTTATAGGACATTCCAACCAAAAGCAACAGAATACACATTCTTCCCAAGTGCACATGGAACATTCTCTAAGATTGATCATATCCTGGGCTACAAATCCAACCTTGGTAACTTTAAGAAAATTGAAAGACAAAGACAAATACCGTATGATATCACTTATAACTGGAATCTAATATACAGCACAAATGAACATCTTCACAGAGAAGAAAATCATGGACTTGGAGAATAGACTTGTGGCTGCCTGACGGGAGAGGGAGGGAGTGGGAGGGATCAGGAGCTTGGGGTTATCAGATACAACTTAGAATAGATTTACAAGGAGATCCTGCTGAGTAGCATTGAGAACTATGTCTAGATACTCATATTGCAACAGAACAAAGGGTGGGGGGAAAAATGTATACATGTAAGAGTAACTTGATCCCCGTGCTGTACAGCAGGAAAAAAAATTAAAAATAAATAAATAATTATAATTGTGATACACACTAAGGGCCCTAAAAAAGAGGTGCATGATGATGTGAGAGAATAATAGTCAGGGAAATTGACCTAGTCATGGAAATTAATAAAGGCTTATCTGAGAAAAAAAAATTGAAATCATATCAAGCATCTTTTCCAACCACAATGCTATACGACAGGAAATCAACAACAAGAAAAAATGTGCAAAAAACACAAACACATGGAGAAGAAACAACATGCTACTAAACAACCAATGGATCACTGAAGAAATCAAAGAGGAAATTAAAAAATACCTAGAAGCAAAGGACAACAAAGATACAACACTCCAAAAAACCTATGGGATGCAGCAAAAGCCGTTCTAAGAGGAAAGTTTATAGCAATACAAGCCCGCCTCAGGAAATAAGAAAAAGCTCAAATAAATAAGCTAACCTTACATCTAAAGCAGCTTGAGAGAGAAGAACAGACAAGACCTAAAGTTAGTAGAAGGAAAGAAATCATAAAGATCAGAGCAGAAATCAATGAAATAGAAACAAAGAAAACCATAGAAAAGATCAATGAAACGAAAAGCTAGTTCTTTGAAAACATCAACAAAATTGATAAACTCTTAGCCAGACTTATCAAGCAAAAAAAATAGAGGACTCAAATCAATAAAATTAGAAATGAAAAAGGAAAAGTAACAACGGACATCACAGAAATACAAAGGATCATAAGAGATTACTATATGCAACTATATGCCAATAAAACGGAAAACCTAGAAGAAATGGACAAATTCTTAGAAAAGTACCATCTTCCAAGACTAAACCAAGATGAAATAGAAAAGATGAATGGACCGATCACAAGAACTGAAATTGAAACTGTGATTAAAAAACTTCCAACAATCGAAAGTCCAGGACCAGAAGGCTTCGCAGGTGAATTCTATCAAACATTTAGAGAAGAGCTAACACTTACCCTTCTGAAACTATTTCAAAAAATTGCAGAGAAAGGGATAACCCCAACCTCATTCTATGAGGCCACCATCACCCTGATACCAAAACCAGACAAAGATACCACAAAAAAAGAAAACTACAGGCCTATTTCACGGATGAACATTGATGCAAAAATTCTCAACAAAATACTAGCAAACCGCACCCAACAATACATTAAAAGGATTGTACATCATGATCAAGTGGGATTTATCCCAGGGATGCAAGAGTTCTTTAACATCCGCAAATCCATCAGTGCAATACACCACATTAACAAAAAAAGAAAAAAGAAAAAAAAAAAGAAATCTCTGAGAAAGGGCTATGAGACAAACAACCAATCAATCAGTAAGACTTCCACTAATGGCTCTGTTCTGTTCCAGGATCCCATCTAGGACACCACATTGCATGTATTACGGTGTCTATGTGTCATTCCTAAAACACCCATACATCCCCGTTTTGCTGATGAGAAGATGGAGGTTCAGAGAGGTTAAGTGACTTGCCAGAGTCACAGAGCTGGTGAGTGGCACAACCTGGATACAGCTCACACCTGAAAGACTCCAAATCCAGGAGTAAGTACTCCAAGAATGCCTCTCTCCCTCTCACCCCATCCTAAGTCCCTCTCCAAACACGCAAAGGCTGGTCCCTGATTCTCCATTAACACATGGGATGATCTGAGGCAAGCAGCTGAGTGATTAACCACCATGACAGAACTAAGTAGGCATCCTTCTCTTCAAACAGTCACCTTGAGAAACTATTTCAAAGCAATATGCCATCTCATGACATTTCTGGATGCATTCACGGAAATCACATTCAAAGACAAAGCAAAAGTCATACCTAAGAAATACAGTCCTGTGTCTTGGCAATAGTAGTATTTCCCACTCAACCCAGATCACCTCTGTTCCTCTTGGACCCTCCACCTTATTCACCCTTGAATGAGCTCTGGCCAGGTAGAGGGCACTCTAAGATGGTCCCCCAGCAACCCCCAACTCCTGGTACTCATGCCTTGTACCAATGCCTCCTGCTGAGTGTGAGCAGGACCTGTGACTTGCTTCTAACCACTAGAATACAGCAGAGGGATGGGATGTTATTTCTGTGACTATCTTATGTGAAAGTGTAACTTCCATCTTGCTAGCAGGATGCTGCTATGATGAAGCTGCTATGATGAAGCAGGTTTCCATGCCAGGGAGGCTCAGTGGCCAACAGCCAAAACACTGAGAATGGCCTCCAGCCAATGGCCAACAAGAAACTAAACCATGCCAACAGTCACATGTGAGCTTGGAAGTGATCTTTCCCCAGCTGAGATAAGACTGCAGCCCAGACCGACAATTTGATTGCAATGGAGAAACCCTGTGCAGAAAATCCAGCTCAGCTGCTCCTGGATTCCTGATCCACAGAAACTGTGAGACAATAAACGTGTGTGGTTTCACGCCACTAAGTTTGTGGTGACTTGTTATGCAGCATTAGCAGATTAATACAGACTGTTTCCAAATTCAAATCCACCCTCTAAAGATAAAAATCTGAAATGTATTTGAAATACACAAAAGCAGTGCAGCCTGCTCTTGAAGGCAATCACCACCCAGCAATGCTCCAAGGACAAGGTCCTCCAAGGTGACTGTTTGAAAATGGGGACGGCACTTGCTTCAACGTGACATCTAGGGGTGGTGGAACAAAATAGAAATGCTCTTAGCTGACAATCATAACCAGATTTTCACACTTAATAGCATATACTACATCAGGCAGTGTTTCTACATTATCAAGCTGGACAAAAATCTGTGCTGCTGTGTGTCACCAAAAAGAAAACCTGATTCAGAAAACAATGCTATATGTTATATATATATATCGTACTACTTTTCTTAAAACAGAACTGCCATAACGCCTCCTCCTCTAGCTGAGACTAGAATAGACAGAAGTCCAGATTTTTACACACTTGGAACTGGCAATGTTTTAACACATGGAACATTCTATGGGGTTGCAACTGCTTTATATTCTTCAAACATATTCCAACTGTGCCAACCACCCTAACAGTTGGTGATATTCATAAATGAACAGAAACAGATCACATTCTCAGAGACAGAAGCACAGTGGAACTAAAGGGTCTCTCCACCACAGAGCGGGTCTTGTTAAACCCCCGAACCATCACAGAAAAGAGGAGTCTGGCTTTTATGAAACATCCAGGCTCAGGGAAGACTGGGAGAGAAAATGCCATGGCCAAGTTCAGTGTTATCCATTGAAAGCCCGTTACTGGGAAGACCAGAAAATGCAGGCGAACAAGGAGAAAAAGAGGTCGCTCAGGGTTAAAGAGGCAGGGAACATTATTTACCAAACCAGGCTGTTGAAAGACCACAAATACCAGCTTGCATGGCCCCTCCTGAGCACAGCTCTGAAGGACAGCCATGACCTAAACTGGTTCACGTGTGGACCTTGACCCACAAGAGAACTGCTGGGAAACATTTCCCCAGGGTCCTATAGGATACCAAGAAAAACATAGGAAAGGAGTTCACTGGTGGCCTAGCAGGTTAAGGATCTGGCATTGCCACTGCAGCAGCTCGGGTCACAGTGGTGATGTGGGTTCCATCGCTGGCCAGGGGAACCTCCACATGCCATGGGCATGGCCAAAAGGAAAAAAAGGAAAAAGAAAAATACATGAAAAACTTCCATTCACATATATTGCTTGGGGGGTTCTCAATGGGAGATGAGAAACAATTTTGCCCCCAGGGGAAACTGGCCAATGTCTGGGGACATCCGTGGTTGTCATGACTGGGGCATCGAGTGGGTGGGGCCAGAGATGCTGCTCCACACCCCACAGCGCCCAGGATGGCCCCACAGAGGACGACCTGGCTCCAGAGCCGCCCGATGACAGCAATGCTGAGGCTGAGAGAGCTGCCCAGCCTGGCCCTCAGGGCTGGAGGGACGCATCTGTCTTTATTACAGACCCAAATCTGTGTCGTCCCCGCAGAGGAAAACGGCCATTTAATTACATTTCCATACCTGCTACCAAGAATTTTTCTAGGGAAGATGGTTTGGTCCTATAGGATACCAAGAAAAACATAGGAAAGGAGTTCAGAGCAGCCACAATTCCAAACACATTATCTTTGGCTTTAATCTCATTACATATGATTAAGGGGCAATTATGCCCCCTACCCAGGGATAATGTCTGGGGACATCTGTGGTCATCACAACTAGGGGACTCCTGGCATCGAGTGGGTAGGCCCAGGGATCCTGCTCCACCCCCCACAATGCCTAGGATGCCCCCACCACAGAGGATGACCACTGTGTCAGCAGGGCCATGGGGGGACCCTGCCTTATAAGCAATAAGCCTGGAGGAGAAGGTCCAGAGTGGAAGGTGAGGCGTGCAGTCAGTGGGGATCGCACCTGCGAGAGAGCAACGAGGATGAAAAATCGGGAGAGCAGGTAACTGTGCGCAGCTCTTGCAATTTATCTCATTTTGTCATCACCTGAAGTTTGATATTGAGTTCTTGTATTTCTCCATTTGAAAGGTGAGGAAACAGAGGAGGGAGGCTGGGTGGGGGGCTGGAAAGGGCTTTGCAGTGCACAGGGTGTCAATGGACAAGTGGGGTCATCATGGACTCATTGTATAACCTCCCCGCAGGCTTTACGACTGCTGTTTTGGGGTTTGTTTTTCTTTTTTTTTTTTTTTCTTTTTTTTTAGAATTTTAAAAAAATTATTTTTTATTATTTTTTATTTTTTTGTCATTTCTTGGGCCGCTCCCGCGGCATATGGAGGTTCCCAGGCTAGGGGTCGAATCGGAACTGTAGCTGCCAGCCTACGCCAGAGCCACAGCAACGTGGCGTCTGCAAGCTACACCACAGCTCACGGCAACGCCGGATCGTTAACCCACTGAGCAAGGGCAGGGATCGAACCCGCAACCTCATGGTTCCTAGTCGGATTCGTTAAACACTGCTCCACGACGGGAACTCCTGTTTTTCTTTTTGTCTTTTGTCTTTTTAGGGCCTCACCCTCAGCATATGGAGGTTCCCAGGCCAGGGTTCGAATCGGAGCTGCAACTGTCCCAGCCACAGCCACAGCATCACCAGATCCGAAATGCGTCTGCCACCCACAACCACAGCTCATGGCAACACCGGATCCTTAACCCACTGAGTGAGGCCAGGGATCGAACCTGCATCCTCATGGATGCCAGCCAGATTCATTTTCACACTGAGCCACGATGGGAACTCCACAACTGCTGTAAACCGGGAACAATGACATCCACCTCAAACGTTTAAGGCAAGGTCTCCCCCTCAGCACTGTACATGGGCCGGGTCATTCTCTGTGGGGGGTTGTCCTGGGTTAAGGGCTAACTCAACTTGGATGGCTCAATGGCTTCTGGCACATGGCAGGAACTCGGTGAATCCTTCTGCCGTTTTCCATTTTTCTAGGAAGTGGGGTGCAGAGAAGTCCCCCCAGCAAGGCCCCTTGTGCTGCTCCCCTGATTTGGGGTCAATACTCAGCCCTGCACAGCCTCTGTGTTTAGGTCACAGACTGCCCTTATCTCCAAGCCAGGGACAGTCCATGGCACAGATATTCCACTAGCCATTCCTGGGCAGAGTGGGGTAACTAGATGCCACCCTAGCAGTGACCTAGCATGGCTTGTGTGCCACCATCCTTCTCCAGACATGAGTGTGAATGTCTCTTTGACTCAAAGGACAAGCCCATCCCTGTGACACCATAATCCCCCTCTTGCCCCAACCAAAAATCTCTAATTCTCTGGCCACCCGCTTCTGATCACCAGGCCTCTGGACAGAGGTCAGTGGCAGCCTTTGGAAAATTGTTGACAGTTTCCTGTCCCATCTGTGTGGCCCTGAGCTGGGAGGGGCGCAAGTGGATGCCACCATGGTCCCAGTGACACACACCGAAGGAGGACATACAGCGACCCCCGGGCACATGCTTTCTGTGGCCAGGCTTGGGCACAGAGCCCAGGATGTGACAGAGGGGGAACCACATAATATGACCATCCAGGGATGACACCGCCACCCCCTGGCAAGCTGTCTTCCCAGGTCCTCCTCAGCCTGGCCCGCTAGGGTCATGGGACAGTCACCTGCTGTGGGGGCAGGGCCGCAGAAACCAAGACCAAGTCCTCACTCTGCTCCCACCAGGGGCCTGACCTGGGACATGCCTGTGTCTACAACACAGATGAGAGGTCAGACGGGGGGATGCAGCCCTGGAGCGGAGGGCAGCATCATTTCCCAACTTCACCTCCAACTTCGTCCAGCCTCGGCTCCCAGGGTCAGGAGTGGCCTTCAGGGTCGGACCACACCCACCGCAACTGAAACCCTCCCAAGGCCCCAAGAACAGGCCTAGACTCTTCCTCACGTTGGCCTGTGGCTATGGTGGCAGCCAGTGCGGGAAAAAAATATTCGCATTAATGTACACCACAGTACTTATATCAGCTGCAATGTAACATCAACAATACTATTAACAGTGATCACCACAACTGCACTAATAACTTGTCTACCCCGCACCCAGGTTAGCGCCTTGTGCACCATCTCAACCCTGAGGACGATCCTGGACCAGGATTCCTATCCCATTTTGTCAAAATGACAGAAACAGAAACAGACATATCCAGTGTTCTGCCCAAAAATCCTACAGGGAAAAGTCATCCAGAGGCCAAGCAATCATTCCAACCCCAAAGTCTCACCATGCCACAATGCCCTCTAAGTCCACAAGGCTCCCGAAGGCTCCAGAAAGTCTCATGATCCTAGACCTTTCACCTCCTCCACATCTTATCACTCTAGGGCTCCCTTCCACAAAGGGGGAAGGAACCTACAACAACCCCAGAGTCTCACCTCACTTGCTGCTTTTGGTTCTTCCTTCTGAGTTACAGGCATGGCCGGTTAAGGCCCAGGGCTGGCAAGACCCACATCCAAGGTGTGACAGCTCAACAGCCCCAGACACAGAAAAATTCACGCCCTTGTGCCAGACTCTCAAGGACAGGGCTTAAAACGAAAATGTGTCAAAGATCACAGCTACACAGGCTTGACCTGAGCCAGAGATGGGCATCCCCAGCAGCCCGTCAAGGACTACCAGTGGTCGAATGTCCTAAAATGCAACCACTTAGACCAGGAAAGGTGGGGGGTCTTGTAAAATAAACACAATATAAAATTCACAGTTTTAATCCTTTTAAAGTGTATGATTCAATGGTATTTAATAAAGTCACAGAGTTGTGCAAGCATCAGCACTATCTATCACCCCAAAATGAAACCCTCTCCCCATCAGCAGTCACTCCTCATTCCCCCCTCCCCAGCTCCTGACAACCAGGAACCCACTCTCTGTCTCTGTGGATGTGCCTGTTCTGGACATTTCCCAACCGTGGGATCACTGGGTCCTGCGTCTGCTTCTCTCACTGAGCATCACGGTCTCAGGGTCCATCCACATGGTAGCGAGTGTCAGTGCTTCTCCCCTTTTCGTGGCTGAGTGATGCTCCCATGTGTAGAGGGGTCAGTTTTGTTTATTTGCTTGTTTTGTTGGATGAAATGACATTTGGGTGGTTTCCACCTTTTGGCCATCGTGAGTCATGCTGCTGTGAACATTAGTTTTCAGAGTTTGGTGTGGATGTATACTCTCATTTCTCTTGGGCAGATACCCAGGAGTGGAATCGCTGAGTCACATGGAAAGTCTAGAGTTACTGCTGTGGCTCAGCAGGTTAAGAACCTGACTAGTATCCATGAGGATATAGGTTCGATCCCTGGCCTTGCTCAGTGGGTCAAGGATCCAGCATTGCTACAAGTTACAGCATAGGTCGAAGATGTGGCTCAGATCCCACATTGCAGTCGCTGTGGTGTAGGCCGGCAGCCACAGCTCCAATTCAAGCCCTAGCCTGGGAATCTCCATATGCCGCAGGTGCAGCCTTTAAAAAGTGGGGGGAGGGGAGGAAACTCTATGTTTGACCTTTTGAAGAGCTGCCAGACTATTTTCCAATCAGCTGCCCGTTTTCCACTCCCACACAGGACATGGAGGTTCTACCCTCTTCATACCCTTGCCAACACTTGTTATTATGTGTCTTTATTCCAGCACTTATGAAGGGGTGTCTGTGGTTTTGATTTGCATTTCTCTGAGGGCTAATAACATGGAGCATCCTTTGATATGAGACCACAGTTTTTAATGCTAAGAGAATGGTGCCTCAAAGCTGGTCTTGCACACCCAACTCTGTGGCTGGTTCTGTCACTTAGACAAAAAAGCCCGTGCAAAACACAGGCAGTGTTGGAGTTCTCGGCATGGCTCAGTGGTTGGTGAATCCAACTGGGAACCATGAGGCTGTGGGTTCGATCCCTGGCCTTGCTCAGTGGGTTGAGGATCTGGCATTGCCATGAGCTGTGGTGTAGGTTGCAGATGCAGCTCGGATCCCGAGTTGCTGTGGCTCTGGCATAGGCCAGTGGCTACAGCTCTGATTCGACCCCTAGCCTGGGAATCTCCATATACTGTGGGAGCGGCCCAAGAAATGGCAAAAAGACAAAAAAAAAAAAACAAAAAAACAAAACAACAACAACAACACAGGCAGTATAGTCAGCTTTGTCTTGTGGAAGAGCTGTAAGGTGGTACAGTCCAGGGCTGGTGTCCCTCCTGGTTCAGCACCCCAGTTGTTGTTTTTAATTAAAGTATAGTTGATTTACCATTGTGTACAGCAAGGTGATTTGGTTACATGTGTGTGTGTGTGTGTGTTTTCTGATTCTTTTCTTTTCTTTTTTTTTTTTTTTAGGGCTGCACCTGCGGCATATGGAAGTTCCCAGGCTAGGGGTCAAATCAGAGCTACAGCCACTGGCCTATACCATAGCCACAGCAACTGGGGATCTGAGCCGCATCCGCAACCTATACCACAGCTCACGGCAACGCCAGATCCTTAACCCACTGAGCAAGGCCAGGGACTGAACCCACATCCTCATGGATACTAGTCAGGTTTGTTACTGCTGAGCCACGATGGCAACTTCCCAGATTCTTTCCTCTTATAGGTTTTTACAAAATATTGAGTAGAGTTCCCTGGCCCTTGTTGGTTATCTATTTTATATATAGTAGTGTGTATCTGTTAATCCCAAACGCCTAATTTATCCCTCCCCCTTTCCCCTTTGGTAAGCATAAGTTTGTTTTCTATATCTGTGAGTCCGTTTCTGTTTTGTAAATAAGTTGATTTGTACTGTTTTTTAGATTCTGCATAAAAGTGATATTGTTTGTTTTTCTCTAGCTTGCTTCACTCGATATGAGAATCTCTAGGTCCATCCATGTTGCTGCAAATGGCATTCTTTCTTTCTTTTTATGGCTGATTGATATTCCACTGTAGATACGTGCCACATCTTCTTTATCCATTCCTCTGCTGTTAGGCACTTAGGTTGTTTCTATGCCTTGGCTACAGTGAATAGTGCCACTATGAACATTTGGGTGTCAGCTCCTCAGTTCTGAGCCTTAGTTTCCTTATCTAAAGACAGACCTCAGAGGGCCACCCCAGGAGGTTGCTCTTGGGGCCAATGCAGCCTTGGATGGGATCTACCATGCACAAAATTAAATGCAAGAAAACAGTGACCAGTGAGTCACTGGAATCTTGATCTGGGGCAGGAGGAGGGGAGCAAGATGCAGCTGCAGCCCTGGGGAGGAGGAGCATCACATTAGCCCCAGAACCCACACTCTAGCACATTTTGGAAGAGTCAGCCCTGGGCTAAGTGAATAAGAGCTCTTCTAAAGAAACAGCTGATGTAGCTATAACAGCAGCTTGTCTCCAAGAGGTACCAGGCAAGAATCCTGCATTGTGGGTTCAGCTATGGACACCAGGGGAAAGTGTGTGGTTGGAAACTCCATCCACACTTTAGGGTCCAATGCAGCCCACAATGGGGAGGCACTGTGATCCACATCACAGGCAAGAAAGGAGGTAAGAAGCTGTGAGGAGACAGAGCTTTATCTGTTAGGTAGTTCCCTAAGCCCTACCAGTTTCCTGCAGCTGCTATAACAAACTGCCACACATTTAGGGCTTAAAACCCCACATATTGACTCTCTCACGGTTCTGCAGAAGTCTGACTCTGGCTTCACAAGGCTAAACCCAGGCCTGGGCGGGGCTGGCCCCTCCGGATGCTCCAGGAGAGAATCGGTTCCTGCCTTTTCCAGCTTCTGGAGGCACAGAATCCCTGGCTTGTGGCCCCTTCCTCCATCCTCACGGCCAGCAGCGTGGCATCTCCCATTTCTCTCTGCCTCTGACCCCCGCCTCTTATGAGGACATGTGATGACACTGGGTCCCCTGGAGAATCCAGGGTCACCCCCATCTAAGGGACCTTCACTTAATCCCACTGGCAAAGTTCCCTCAGCCATGTGAGGTGACATGATCAGAGGTCCCAGGATGGGGACATGGACGTCTTTGGGGCCATCACTCTGCCTATCACAGCTTGCTTCTGCTTTTTTCACTCTTCCATGCCTTTATCTGAATAAAAAAGCCCATTTTTTCCTGCCCATTTAATCCTTGCTGGCTGCTATACATACATTCTACATGGTCTGTGCAACTGCCCTTGAGGAAGGAGCCTCTTTTATAAATAAAACCAATCAAGCAATGAAAAACTGAAGTTCAGGCTAAAGAAAACTGGGTAAGGTCCCCTGGTGACTGCGGTACAGAGATGGATGGATGCTAGAAGGGTTTGGCATGTCACTGGACCCGAGGGTAGATGGAGGCCGGGCACAGTGGGAAGGGGTAGCCATGGAGGTGGGGGTGGGGGGCTGACAGCAAACAGGTTTGTCAGAGCAGAGAGCAGAGGACGTCCTAGGGGAGAGGAAGTAGGGGTGCGGCCCAGGGGCAGGAGGGAGATAAATCCACCCTGCAGAGAAAGCTGCCCCAGGCTGGCCACAAAGGGACAAGGATGGGGGTGGAGAGCTGGTGAATGGAATCAGCCAGAAGAACTCAGATCTTTCCAAAGCCCCCCAGGGCTGCTGCGAGAGAAGCAGCAAATGGATGAAAATCCCACCAGGCAGAGAAGCACAAACAATTTAGAGGTTTAAAAATAGATGATGGGCCCTGTGATGCCACTTCTGGTGTCCACCCAGGAGAACCAAAAACAGCTGTCCACACAGAAACCTGCCCGCAAATGTTCACTGCAGCATGGGTCACTGCAGCCAAAAAGCGGGAACATTCCAAGGGCCCATGAATAGAGGAACGCACAAAGAAGTGACATTCACACAGTGGCACACTAATTCCACTGGAAAATACGAACATGGACCGACCTTGAGACCACGAAGCTCAGTGAAAGAAGCAGACACAAAAGGACACACAGTGTGTGATTCCATGGATGGGAAATGTCCAGAACAGACACATCCACAGACACAGAGAGTGGGTTCCTGGTTGTCAGGGGCTGGGGGAGAGACAGTGTTTAACAGGGACAGTTTTAAATTTATAAGATGAAAAGGTGAGGAGATGGATGGAGGGCATGGTTGCACAATGGAGGTGAATGTACTTAACACTACTGAGCTGTATGCTTAAAAACTGTCAAAATGGAGAATTTGGTGTGACGTGTAATTCACTGCAATGAAAAAAACAAAACAAATCAGAGTGGGCAGAGGTGGATGCAGGGAGGTGAGTTAGGAGGCTGACACAGCACTGAGCAGAGAGCTGGGGAGCGGGAAGTAAACGGGGCAATGTCTGGTGTGTGATGAACTGATTTATTGATCCCCAGAAACTACTGTGACCAGCAGGCCCCTCCTCCTGAGCAGTGGCAGACACTCGGGGGATGGTCCGTACACCCACCCCTGGCACCACTGGCTGTTGTTTGCTGAGTAAAGAGACCACTGAAAAAAGCTTCAACACAACAAAAGGTCCCATTCAGTGTCCTGGAGCAGCTCTTGGAGGAATTCCTGCCCCTTTCTCCAGGGACATCTCCCGGGGCGCCTGTTTCACTTTTAAAGGACACACCAAACACTTCCCCTCAAGACAGCCTGCATTCTATCATGCCCCTGCTTCCGCCAGGTGCTCCACAGACCTGTGAACCAGCCCTGGGAAGCAGGGACTGGGCAGGATGGCAGGAACACCAGCGCTGCTTCAAAGCCTTGGGCCACCTGTCTCAAAACTCTACATCAGGGTTTTAAAGCCAACCCCCGCCCCCAATCAGGATGTGGCTCCTATCCAAAACTGAGCCAGAACACTCAGGCAGGGCCACTTCTGCTGTGACTTCAGCCACCCACCCCATGCATGGATTTCTACAATGGGACCCATCTGTCTCACAGTAGGAGGACACCGTTTCTCCCCAATACCCTTCGGTATCTATGACCACAATATGCAAGAAAACGTGTTTCCAGCTCCCCAAAATCACCTCCAGGAGCACAGCCTTTGCTGGGTGTGGTTGAAGCAGGAAACAGTTGACATCACATTGCAAAGATCAAAGTAAAGTTCGCAGCCCAGGTCGGAGGCTACGTTGTCGGTTAGGGAACCCAGTGAGGTGTTGGGTAACCCAGGCCTCCTTCAGCAAGTGACGGGCAGGAGACTAATCCAGGCCTCTGAGTACCTGGTAGGGTACTCACGAGACATGCTGGGGCCAGTGATCAAGTTTAGAGCAAAATATCTCACAAACCCAGGCCAAGAGGCATCTTGCAAAACTCCTGACTAGTCCTCCTCATGGCTGTCCAGGCACAAAAGACAAGGAAAAACAGAGAAACTGTTACTGCTCTGAGGGGCTAAGAGGATGTGATGACTAAATGTCCTGTGGGATCCTGGAGGGGTTCCTGGGGCAGAAGGGGACATGAGAGGGAAGCTAGTGAAATGCAAACACAATAGAGGCTGGAGTCAACGGTGACGCACCCAAAGGTCACCTGGTAGGTGGCAAAGGTGCCGGGAATGCAGGATGCTAACATCAGGAGAGGCTGGACGAGGAGTACACGGGGCTCTCTGTACTACCTCTGAGACTTTTCTGGACATCTGAAATTAGCCCAAGTAAAAAGGTAATTAAAAAATAATAATAATAAGTCTCGGAACTCAGGCCACTATCTTTCTTAGAGATGATGAATGTACAGGGTGCTGGCTGTGGTACTCAGAGCCACAGGCATGGGTATCGGCTCATCGCCTGCCCCATCTCATAGCCAGGCAAGCGGAGACCCAGCCGAGCGGGGAGTCTGCCGATCTGGAAATGAGAAACGGAGCCGAGACTGGAATCCAAGGTTCCAGTGCTCTGGTTCCCCATCCTTCGTCCCCTCAAACCTGTATACACATCTGAGGTTTGTGAACCTCACCAGATGGGCTTTTACTTTCCTTACACAGCCCTTGAGAAGCTCCTGGAAGCCTCCAATGAGACAGAGAGAGACAGGACATACAGAGAGACAGACACAGAAAGACAGAGACCAAGGCCAGGGGGTGGGGGGAGCCAGTAGGTTTTTTTAAACAATAAAAACCGCCCACCCAGCTCCTCCACAAAACCCACCCAGTCCCATTTCCTCCATCACCTCCTCTGTCTATTATTCAAGTCAAAAACAACTTTTTGGAGTTCCATCGTGGCGCAAAGGAAACAAATCCAACTGGGAACCATGAGGTTGTGGGTTCGATCCCTGGCCCAGCTCAGTGGGTTAAGGATCCAGCATTGCCGTGAGCTGTGGTGTTGGTCGTAGACACAGCTGTGGTGTAGGTCACAGACGCAGTTCGGATCCCACGTGGCTGTGGCTCTGACGTGGACCAGCAGCTACAGCTCCCATTAGACCCCTAGTCTGGGAAATTCCATATGCTGCGAGTGTGGCCCTAAAAGGACAAAAAGACAAAAAAAAAAAAAAAACAATCAAAACTTTGCATTTCATTAAGTAGCAATTTGAAGGAAAAATTCCACATCTCAATCCTGCCTCAAATATTTAAAAGTCAACCTGGAAGAACTAATTTGTCAGTTTTTCAACCTAAAGAGAAAAGTGTTTCTAAGCTCAGCAGGTGTTAAAGAAGAGCCCTGACCTGGTACCCAGCCAAGGGAAAGGGAGTCTTCATTTTCACGACAACCCGGCTTCTTCCAAGCTCGCTCTGGGAAGCTTGGCCAGGCAACCTATGACTCTTGGAACATCATTCTGAAAAACTTCCATGGCCTGACATTAAACGGGTTTGTCTGAATATGCGTTTGGGTGACTGTTACTTCACTGTTACTGTTTTGTTTTTATTTACCTGCTTTTTTTGGTTTATTTTGCAAAAGCTATGAGCACAAATATTTATACATAATTTTACATTTTACACCTTAAAGTAACATTATAATAAGCATAATTGATATTTTATTTTATTTTGTGGCTACAGCATGCAGCAGGTTGATGTGGGATCTCAGTTCCCAGACCTCAGCAGTGAAAGCAATGAATCCTAACCACTAGGCCACCAGGGAACTCTCCATAATCGATGTTCTAAAATGCGACCTATTTTTGAGCTATCAGATGCAACAGGTCATCAAATCTAAGAGCCTGCTGTTTTTTTTTTTTTCCTTCTCTTTTTCGTTTTTTTAGGGCCACACCCGCAGCATATGGAATTTCCCAGACCAGGGGTCTAATCAGAGCTATAGCTGCCAGCCTACACCACAGCCGCAGCAACACCAGATCCAAGCCATGTCTGCTTGGACCTATACCACAGTTCACAGCAACACCAGATCCTTAAACCACTGAGCGAGGTCAGGGATCAAACCAGCAGCCTCATGGTTCCTAGTCAGATTCATTTCTGCTGCACCACAACAGGAACTCCGAGCCTATTTCTAAGACACATGTCCTTATGTATCATGACACTTGAAATAAATGCTCTGTCTCAGTACAGTACAATGCTATGGGAAACATAACCATTCCATACATTTGTTTCCATATCATTAACCCCTGCTCAGTCAGAAGGCTGTGGGAACCAGCTCCTAAATAGGCAGCATCTGAAGCAAGTTCTCAGAAGTTAAGTATTATTTGCTTTCCCAATACTGGTGCTTAAATGAAACCATAAAAGCTATGAAACCCCAAGTTCAAGTCCAGCATCACTATGAACCTGTGAAACCCCTGGACTGCAGTCTCCCCATATGTAAATCACTCATGTTGGAACAGAGGGGTGGACAGACTTTTTCAGGAAGGGGCCAGAGAATCAATATTTTCTGCTTTGCAAGCTACACTATGTCATATGTGGTGGGAAGCCGCCATGGGCAACACATGAACGGATGCATGTAGGTCTCTGCTAATAAGTCTTTGTTTCTGGACACTGAAATGTGAACTGTGTATCATTTTCATGCATCATGACATATTATTCTTCATTTGATTTTTTAAACCTATTTAAAAACATAAAAGAAATTCTTATTCTTAGCTCAGGGGTCATATAAAAACAGATGACAGGTGAGGATTTGGCCCATAAACCATGCTGGTCCCTGGACTGGAACAATCCCAGGACCCTTCCAGAACCGACTTTCCTCATTCTTTTTCCTTTTTCCTTTCTTTTTTTTTTTTCGGACATGCCTGAGGCATGTGGAAGTTCCCAGGCCACAGGAGCAACCAGAGCCACAGCAGTGACAACACCAAATCCTTAACCCACTGAGCCACCAGGGAACTCCTCAAGCCACATTTTTCAACGAGCAGATACTTGAGCAGCTCTCCAAATAACCCACAATGTGTCTAAATGCTAAGCTATACTCACATGCCTCCAGAAGTATTATCTTCTTCTAAAATTCCCCCATTCCCTTCCTATACCTGCCACATCTGGTGTGGCAGCCACTAGCCACGGCAGGGGCGGGGCGGGGGAGGGGGGGTTGTCCAGAATTGAGCAGGAGGGATGAAGCTCATTCTAAGATGTAAAAATCTGTGAATGCAAATACACATCAGATTTCAAAGACGGTAGGAAGGAAAGAACATGCACATCATCTCCATGCTGATCACATGCTGAAATGATAGCATGTCAGACACTTTGGGTTATAGAAGATATAACCTTGAAATTAGTTTTACCTGCTTTGCTGTTTGGACTGTGGCTGGTTGAACATTTAAAATTACATCAGGAGTTCCCGCCATGGCGCAGTGGTTAACGAATCTGACTAGGAACCATGAGGTTTCAGGTTCGATCCCTGCCCTTGCAGAGTGGGTTAAGGATCCTGCGTTGCCATGAGCTGTGGTGTAGGTTGCAGACACGGCTCAGATCCCGTGTTGCTGTGGCTGTGGCGTGGGCCAGCGGCTACAGCTTCGATTAGACCCCTAGTCTGGGAACCTCCAAATGCCGCGGGAGTGGCCCAAGAAATGGCAAAAAGACAAAAAAAAAAAAAAAACCTTAAAAAAAATAATAAAATAAAATAAAATTACATCAGAAGCTGGAATCCTGTTTCTACTGGGGAGCATTGGCTTTTGGAGTGGAGAACATGGAGGAAAAAATTCATATAAAACTCCATACAGTACAGTTACACCTTTCCCATCGGGCACTCAAGGTTACTCCGCTGTCCTTAGTTCCTTGTCCATAAAAACAAAACAATGGGGAGGGAGGTAAGAACTGGCAGAGAGCACGGAGGATTTTTAGGGCAGTGAAATTGTTCCACATGATACTGTAATGGTGAGTACATGTACGTGTACGTCGGTCCCAATCCAGAGAATGTACAAAACCAAGAGGAAATCCTAAACCCTAAACCATCACCCAGTCCTAACTATGTCCGTGTAGGTTCAGTGATTGTCACAAATGTCCCACTAGTGGGGGATGTTGATATGGAGGAGGCTGTGCACACATGTGCCTTCTGCTCAGTTTTGTTGTGAATCTAAAGCTGCTCTTAAAAAATAAAGTTTGTATTTTAAAAAATATATCTTTTTTACTTTAATGCAATCATAAGACCATAAAATCTTATCAGAAATAGTTTAGCCCAGTGGTTCCCATGTGGAGGTGACTCTGCTCCCCAGGGGACACTGGGCCATGCCTGTGGCATCCGTGGTCATCATGAGCAGAGGGTTCTTGGCATCGAGCGGCTGGGGCCAAGGATGCTGCTCCACACCCCACAGCATGCAGGACACCCCACAGAGGACACCCTGGCCCCCCGTGTGCATAGTGCTGAGACCCCGCCTTAGTCAAACCCATCACATGAATAACAAGAACACTTCCTGTTACAGAGCACTTTAGAATTCCCATTGCCTCCTTCCGCAGGTGCCTCATTTGATCCACACAACCTGGAAGGTAGCCAAGGTGGTACTCCTGTCCCATCTTACAGATGACAAATAATCAAGAGCTTCTCCTGAGCCATAAGGTAACTTGTGACCTCCACATTCCTGTCCCTATAAATGTGAAAACTCCCACTTCCTCCCAATTAGACTAGAGTTCTCCATTTTCTGTGAGAAAGTGCAAGTTTTTACTTTTCCAATATTGAGAAGGGGGTGGCATTTGTAACTGGGACCACACAGCATCACAAAACTCTCACACCCCAAGGGTAACTCTTTTCTAGGGGGTATGGGGTGCACTGTGTCCCCGTAAAAAGATACATGTATATTCCAAGCCTTGTACCTGGGATGAGACCTGATTTAGAAATGGCATCTTCACAGGTGTCAGCAAGTTAAGGTGAGGTCACACTGGAGTAGGGTGGCCCTAACCCAGTGGCTGGCAGCCTTAGCAGAGGGAAACATGGACATACATGAGGTTTATAAAGATTCCCTCTTGGACCAGATTCTACTCAGGCTATCTTGAACTTTTCAATAAGGTCTTGACTTCGGGGTTTCCATGCTCATCTCTGCATTGTCCAATTTAGGCAAGAAGCCTGCTAACCTGGTTGATCAAGACTCCCCCGTCCTCCACATCTGATCACTCTCTGCCCCAGGAATCCTGAGAGATCTCTTTAGCCAGAATACCCCCTGATGTTTCCTCTTAGCAATTCTCCACCCTCTGACCCCCACCTGCTCCTTGGCCATGTGTTCCCATTTGTCCATGCTGTATTCAGAGTGGAGCCCAGTTCTTTTTTTTTTTTTTTTTTTTGGTCTTTTTAGGGGCACACCCACAGCATGTGTAATTTCCCAGGCTGGGGGTCTAATTGGAGCTGTAGCTGCCAGCCTACACCATAGCCACAGCAATGCCAGATCCGAGCTGTGTCTGCGACCTACACCACAGCTCACAGTAACGCCAGATCCCTAACCCACTGAGCAAGGCCAGGGATAGAACCCGTGTCCTCATGGATACTGGTTGGGTTCATTAACCACTGAGCCATGATGGGAACTCCGAGCCCAGGTCTACACTGAGCTCCCTTTTCCCCACTGTAATAGCTACCAAGCAAAGCCTGCTTTTACTACTCTAACCACTGTCCCGTCTTGGGTTTTCTTTGACAGACGCACAGGGTGATGGCCACGTGATGACAGAGGTAGAGACTCAAGTGATGCATTTCTAAGCCAAGAGGCACCAAGGGTTGCTGGAAACCACCACCCTCCAGAAGCTGAAAGAGGCAGGAAGAACCCTACTCTGGAGCTTCCGGGGTTGGGATGGGGTGGGGAGAAATTTCTGCCCACACTGATTTCAGACTTCTGGCCCCCCAGGACTGGGAGAAGATAGATTTCTGTCACTTTCATCCACCTGGTCTGTGGTGCTTTGTCACAGGGACCTCAGGAAAGTTGCTTGAGTAGGGAAAGACAAGGCTGGTGGGGCCAGGGCCTTATTCACTGACCCTCCTGGCCCCAGCCTGTCTGCTCCAGCACCAGAGCTGCATGGACCTGGCTGGACTTCTCTTGACTTTTTTGTCCATCAAATTAAGGAATTTCTTAAGAAGGCAGGGGTCTTGGCCTTGATAACAAAGAACAAAAGATCTGATGAGTTGTAACTGTCACAAAGCAGAGCTGGCAGGCAGCTTTCAAATTAATTTGTACCCTAGACTCACCCAGTTCCTCACCTGGACACATCCTCTTGATAGCAGAGGCAGCAGAAAAGTGACATGTGCACACCCACGCAAACCCACAGTTATGAAAAGCAGACTCTCAATTAATCGACATACACTGAAGTCACCTTTTTGTGTTTTATCATCACCAAACAGTTAACTTTCAGAAATTCCCCAAAAGATAGCCATTTCCACAAATCAGCTTCTCTCCCTGGGCAATGCACCCCGGCATTCAGCAGGTGGGGGCCGGGAAGGCTGCTCTACACTCACGGCCCCCAGGAGACCGCCCCCAACAGAGAATGACCAGCCCCGGTGTCCACAGAGCCTGGGGAGGCAGGGAGACTCTGCGCTCAAGGTAGCGAGGAAAGGTTCACCCTGCCCTGTGCTCACACCAGGCCAGCTGCGCTCCCCCCACCTGTCCCCTGGCAAGCCTCACAGTGCAAACCTTCTCTCTGGCCTCTTCCCTGACGTCCTTTGCAAAGGCACCATCCCCACCTCTCCGCCCCTGAAAGGCCTCTTCCTGTCGCCACACCTGTGGAGCTCAGGACATACACAGGCCTGGGCGCCCATCTGCGTCACCCCCAGGGACCCTGACTCAGAGAGCCAGGCCAGGGACAGAATGGCCCCAGGGGCCCCCATCCCCACACCGCCCCCCACCCACACACAAGCGTCTCATTCACGTGGCGCTCCCGGCGCCTGGCACCCGTCTGAAGCTTAAAATAGGCACACAACCAGCCTTTGTTGGGGAGAGGAAGGAAGGAAGGAAGGTTTCAGACAAAGGAGACAGCAAACTGCACCATCCAGGAAAGCCAGGGGGCCAGTGCTGGGCGGGTGGCAGGGAGGAGTGGGAGGGGCCCCTACTGGGGTCAAAGTGAAGGTCGCTCCAAAGGTAGGGTGGGGCCAACTCCCTGGTGCCACCAGGGCCCTGGGAGAAATTTCAATTTTGTTGAGTGGGTGATGAGTTGGTGAAGGTGGCAGGGAAATGACAAACCATCCTCAGCTTTAGGGAGAGGACTGGGGGGAGAGGAGGTCAACCTACCAGAGCAGAGAGGCTAGAGGCTGATCGGCCAGCTGGGATGTTTGGAGCAGGAGATGGTGAAGCATTTAACCCCAGGCAGGAAGAAACACATATGCAAGAGAGAGGCAGAACCAGAGGCTGACGCCAGAAAGACCCCACTTCCAAGCTTCAGTTTAATGGGTTACTGAACTCCCAGGAAAAAAGAAGCCATTTACACAGCAGTATGAATCTTCACTTCCAAAACGTGGAAGCACCCCAGATGTCCAGTGATAGATGAATGGATAAACAAATGTGATCCCTCCACACATGGGAGCATCACTCAGCCGTGAAAAGGAGAGAAGCCCCAACACTCGCTACCACGTGGATGGACCTGGAGACCACGATGCTCAGTGAGAGAACAGACACAGAAGGACACCCAGTGTGGGATTCTACGGATGGGAAACGTCCAGAACACCCACAGGCTGTGAAGCAAGGGAAGGGGGAGAAGTTTGTGTCAATGCCCAGCAACCATGCAGCTGTCCTGGGAACCCTCCTCTCTACAAAGTGACAGAAAGTTCCAAAATCATGGAGGCCAGGCCCAACTACGCTTAAAAGACGATTATTTGTTTCCAGATGCAAATGAGAAAACCTGTAATAACACTTTGGAGGGAAGAAGGCGCTTTTTACACTACAACAGGGTGCACCAAAAAAATGCCTCCATTCAGTAAGCACAGGGCTACAACGTGTGTGTCAGGGTAATTCACATTTGGTTGCCTCTCCCTTCAAACTATAGGGCCTCGGGCTTTATGAAACACAAACAAGAGCAGAAAACAATGGCAACGGTCATAATTATTTTTAGTGTGAGACCAAAAATCACCCAAAGAACTCAAACTTCTGCAGAAGTCTCCTGCACTAGGTAACAACTAAGGAAATGAACCGCCTATTTAGGCATCTTTCCTGGCCTGAAACTGAGCTTAAGCTCATATTCAAAATCAGTGTACGTGTTCAAAAGCCCCACAAAAGACCCACCTAGGAAGAAGTCAGCATTTCTAAAATTCTTTAAAAGTAGTGTGATCTTTTTTCCTCTCAAAATGAGAGCATGAGATGATACAAAAAACTAACCCAATCGTGTAAACCAACTATACTTTAATAAAAAAATTTTTAAATTAAAAAAAAAACACCAGGAGTTCCCATCGTGGCGCAGTGATTAACGAATCCGACTAGGAACCATGAGGTTGTGGGTTTGGTCCCTGCCCTTGCTCAGTGGGTTAACGACCTGGCGTTGCCGTGAGCTGAGGTGTAGGTCGCAGACGCGGCTCGGATCCCGCATTGCTGTGGCTCTGGCGTAGGCCGGCGGCTACAGCTCTGATTAGACCCCTAGCCTGGGAACTTCCAAATGCCGTGAGAACGGCCCAAGATATAGCAAAAAAAAAAAAAAAAAAGACAAAAAAACACCAAATCTGCATGGCCATACTTCTTTCCTAAGGCTCAAAGGTGAGATGTAATCTTTAAAGAAGAAAATAACTTAGTTTTGTTTCCAATAGGGGGTCTCCACCAGAGGCAGCTTTGCCCCCTTGGGACAGGGAGTAATGTCTGGGGACATTTGTGGTTGTCATGGGGAGGATCTTGGCATGTCATGGGTGAGGGCCAGGGACGCTGCTCCACAGCCCAGACCACCCACGACAGGACATGCAGAGTATGACTGGACCCCAATGTCAGCAGTGCCCAGGGGAGCGACCCTGGTCCATCACACACACTCCAGTTCTAAGTAGGTGTACAGGTCCCATGACAAAGCTTCAGAATCCAAGGAGACCCAGGCAGATCTGTCTTTTTATGTTGTTGTTGTTGTTGTTTTGGCTGTGCGCATAACATGTGGAAGTTCCCAGGCCAGGGATCCAACGCTCGCTCGCCATAGCAGCAGCCTAGGCACTGCGGTGACAATGCCAGATCCTCAACCTGCTGCACCACAGGAAAACGCCTTCCCCTCATTTTTAATAATAATGAAGAATAAACATTTTCGCAGATTCTTTTTTAAAGTTCCAGAGGGGATTCTTATGTGCACCCCAAGATTGAGGGACTGGAGTCAAGTTCCAAGTGATTCCTTCCCTCCCCTCCTTGACAAGCCAGTAATTCTACCCACCCACCTTCCTCCCCCCCAAAAAACCTTAATTTAGAACATTATTATCAAGGCGCACGAACCCTCACCATGTGCCAGGAGCAAGCAAGGTGCACGCATCCCCTCATTTGACCCTCGCGGCAATCCTATGAGGTGCCTGCTCCTGTTTTCTTTGCCATTCTACAGAGGAGTAAACTAAACCCCCCAGAGGCAAGCCAGCCAAGCGAGCAGCCAGAGTCAAGATGGGAACACAGGCCCACCTTCCAGAGACCATGACCTCAATCTGGGCAAGACCACAGCACATGACTGAACAAGTTTGTGAACTTGGCATTTGCCTCGCTGACACCTAGCAACAGGGAAGGCCCTCAGCTGCTGTTCATCAAGCTTGTCTTCTCCTGCCCACCTTTCAACCCTGAGCAACCCTACTCCCTGGGAAAAATAAAGTGCCACCTACATCCCTTAGTATCATTGTCCCCAAAACTCCCACTTTGATTCCTCGCTCCTGAGCCCAAAATTTCCTGAAAAATTCAGTCACCAACTCCAGGCTTTCTGCTTCCCAAGACATTCCCCTTTGCGCACCACATCCCAGAAACGGACCTCGCAAAGTATGTCCAACGCCCATCTCCTGCAGCTCACTGCTTTGCCAAGGAGTCTCTGACCCATGCCCCCTTGGACCCCAATGATCAGCCAAAGCCTCAGTGACTCCCCTCGTCAATCTTCATAACTGACTTCTGAGGCCCCCATTTCCTCCTGAAGTCACCCTCCTGCAGAACACCTGCAGCTTCTATCCCACCTCCCCCTTTCTCATCACCCACACACTCCTAACTCTCCACCTCTCCCCACAGCTCTCCCATGCCTTTGGAAAGGAGCCTGACCCCCACCTGCTTCCCTCAGCTCCCCCTCAGCTCTGCTCTCTGGCCCTGTGCCAGCTCATCCTGACCAGAGGTCCTCAATCACCCTTCCTAGACAAGGGGACCAACTCCATCGCAGTCCTCTTCCCAGCTAACTTGGAGCCCCAACTCCAGTCCTGATCCCTAATTCTAATGCCAGCCCCCAACTCCGGCCCCCTCTTCACGATCCTGACGCCCAGCTCCAGCCCAGATCCCTGACCCCTCTTCACAGACCCTAGCCCCTCCTCACAGACCCTGACCCCCAACTCCAACCCGAATCGTAGGCCCCAGCCTCCCCTTCACAGACCCTGACCCCCAACTCCAGCCTGGATACCCCAGCCCCCGTTCAGTGGACCCCAATCCCTAACTCCAGCCCAGATCCCTGGCCCCTCCTCATAGAACCCAGCCCAGATCCCCAATTACAACCCAGATTCCCCGGCCCTCCTCAGACCCCAGCCTCTCCTCACAAACCCCGACCACAACTCTAACCCGGATCCTCGGCCCCCCCTCACAGACCCCCACCCCCAACTCTAATCGGGATTCTCCGTCCCTCCTCACAGACCCGGACTCCCAACCCTGTCCGCAGCCAACTCGGAGCCGTTCCAAGACCCCCACCTGGGACCGTCCGGCCTCCCCCTCCGCCCCGGCCGCACGCCCGCCCCTGACGCCCGAGACAGGGGCGGTGGACCCCATCCCGATTCGCGGCCGCACGTGCCCTTACCTGCGCTCGGACCTTCGCGGCCGCCTCAGCCCCGCCGCGCAGCCGAACCCACCACGGGGCCCGCGAGCGCTCGCTCCCCCCCGCGGGGGCGGGGCCGGCGCGCGAGGGGCGGGCACTGGAGGCTGGAGCGGCCAATGGAAGGCCAGGGCGGCGGGAGCTAGGAGTGGGGGCGGGGCACAGATCAGGCAGCGGGGTAGGCTGCACCCAGGAGAGGGGGCGGGGCGTGGGACGCGGGCGGGGCCAGGAGGCGGAGCGCTGAGTGGCACCGCCGCTGGCCACACGCAAGGGGAGAACGCGAGAGGGAGGAGCTATGTTAATATGCAAATAGGTACGGTGTGGTGGATCTAGCAGCTGGGCGACTAGCCGATTTTCTGAGGTGACTTGGTGACGTCAAGGAGGCGCTGGGCTGCTCGTGAGTTTGAATCCCGGGTGGGGCCATGGGTTCAAATCTAAATCTTAGCTCCCTTGCAGGGTAAGACTGTCCCCTACTGGAGTTCCTGACCTAGCGCCGCGGAATCCAACTAGGAACCATGAGGTTGCCTGTTCAATCCCTGGCCTTGCTCAGTGAGTTAAGGATCCAGCGTTGCTGTGAGTTGTGGTGTATGTAGGTTGCAGACGCCGGTCAGGAACCTGCATTGTTGTGGCTGTGGCTAGGCTGGCAGCTGTAATTCTGATTAGACCCCCTACTCCGATTAGACTGTCCCCTACTAATCAGTCCCTTGATCTACAGGACTACAATAATAACTGCTCCCTCTAGCTTAAAGCTCTGCATAAGGCTAGGAGGTGAAATGATATTATCCCCATTTTATAGAGGAGGAAACTGAGTCTCAGAGAGGTTAAATTCAAGTTCATTCACGCAAGCTTGTCTCATAATTTCCAGGGTTTCTTAATGTCCTAACTGCTGGGCCTTGATTGTAAAATACAAATTCCTGGGCCACACACAACTCAAATGAACCTAGACCCCTGGAATGTGCATTTTTAGCATGCTTCCCCCTCCACCGCCCCATGGGATTTTAGGCAACATTTGGTATGTCTCCAAAAGCATCCAGTGGACATGAAGGGGAGAATTTCTTACATGGGAAGCTGGAGCCACCTTATTCTGGGACTTTGAGAACTTTGTGCAACATTGTTACCCTGTGATCTGAGCTGCTGGCCTCCCAGCTGAGCCCCCCCAGGGCTGCTTTCATCCCAGCAGGAACCTGTCTCCTCAACCCTGCCACATACAGGCAGAACCCAGCGCCGGGGCCTTTCACTTCCCAGTTCAACCCTGCAGAAGGAGTTACTCTCTGAACAAGAGTTACAAACCTGTGGCCCTCTGACAAGACACAGCCCCCAAAATCCTGTAAAAATTCAAAATTCGTTGCCAACATTTAAAAATCAGGACATTTCACAAAATGAACCCAGATTTCCAGGCCCTCCCAAAAAATTGAGAGGTCTGGTAATTCCTAAGAGCCCTGGGAGAAGGAGCTGAGCACGTGTCACTCAAGTCTTCCTTTGTGGCCCCAAAAAAGATTACGGCAGGGCTGGGGCAAAGCAAGTGAGGCACTTTTCTCAAATCCAGAACCTGAAGGGGTGCCCCCAAAGAGACAGAAACACTCACCATCAAGATAACTAATGACATTTTTTTTTTCTTTTTGCCTTTTCTAGGCTGCTCCTGTGGCACATGGAGATTCCCAGGCTAGGGGTCTAATCAGAACCGTAGCCACCGGCCTACACTAGAGCCACAGCAACTCGGGATGCGAGCCACATCTGCAACCTACACCACAGCTCACAGCAACGCCGGATCCTCAACCCACTGAGCAAGGCCAGGGATCGAACCCGCAACCTCATGGTTCCTAGTCGGATTCATTAACCACTGCGCCACGACGGGAACTCCACTAATGTCATATTTTAAAAATTCAAAATAAATGCAGAAATAATTCATGATGAACAAAATAGCCAAATTTTTAAAGAAAGTCAAGGTCTGATTCTGGCCTTGTGCAAACCACCTCCCTTGCCACCAGCTACCCCTAGCTTCCTTTGCATTAAATATTGCATTAAAGTAAGTATCTAGACGGCTGAGTTTTTGATCACCTATGGCAAGTGCCTCCATCTCCTCACCCTAGTCCTGGCCCTGCTTATAAATCTGTGAACTCTGGAGTTCCTGTTGTGGCTCAGTAGGTTAAGAACCCAGCTGGTATCCATGAGGATGCAACTTCGATCCCTGGCCTCACTCAATGGGTTAAGGATCTGGCATTGCCACAAGCTGCAGCATAGGTGGCACAGGCAGCTCAGATCCAGTGTTGCCATGGCTGTGGCGTAGCCCTTAGCTGCAGCTTCGATTTGACCTCTAGCCTGGGAACTTCCAAATGCCATAAGTATAGCCATAAAAGAAAGGAAGAAAGAAGCAAAGGAAGAAAGGGAGAAAGAAAGAAAGATAAATAAATAAATTTGCAAACTTTGCCCTGAGCAATTTAGTAGATGGGAAAACTGAGGCCCTGCAAGTTTCTCCCCACGTAACATAGGGACCATAGTGCCCATCCCATCCGTTCCACTTGGTGCGGTAAATACAGGGTCCAGAAGGACCTGTGAGATGTTTTGTGGGGACCACAGGGGTGAAACACTGAAATGTTCCCACCATGCCCCAGAATCCTCATCACAAAAGTCCAAACTCCCCCCACACCCCCATCCCTCACTTCCCCATTCCTCCCATCCCTCATCCTTTTCAGGGGGCGAGCTGACTTCCCCACCCCAAAGAAGGTGCACTGGTGGGGGATGCAGGATCCACTTCTTTATTGCAGGAAGACTATTTCTAGAGCGAATGCTACACAGACCCCACGACGGGGGCGGTGGGGGTGGGGGGCACCCACATGCGGGGGGAGAGGGGACAGGGGTGGGGTCACAGAAAGCATGGCCTGGCACAGACCCCAGACCCAGGGGTGCCGAGGCAGGATGGGCCAGCAGCTGGGGCAGGTTCTGCGCCCCTACTGCAGAACCCCTCTCTTCCCCAGGGTTGGGGCAGGAGAGGCCTGGAGGCGGGCAGGGCCCCAGGGAGATTGTGCTATCAGGGTGTGTCCCTGAGAAAGGGCTGCAGACCCCTGCCCAGCCCCACTTTCTCCTGCACCTTCAAGGGGGAGAGGTCAACACCGGCTGCCGGTGGGCCCTGGACCCGCCACAGGGTAAGTGGCTCAGCTGTGCTCAAGCAGGGTGCTGCCCGTTCTCCTTCTGTGAGCCTGTCCATGTGCCGGGTGGTGACACACACATGCACTTGCACACACACAAACACACACACACTCTCACCTTCTCACGGTGTGCCCAGTAAATATTTGCAGAGTGAATAGCCACACAAACACAGAGGGGAAAAAACACACAGCTACCAAGACAGACGTGAACAGTCCCTCTTATCCACACACAGTCCACATTGTCCTACGACCACAACCACACAGGCTCTCATTCATATGCACAGGCATGTGCGCACACACACACACACACACACACACACTCACACACACACAGCTTCCTTATACCTAATGACACCAGTGCTGCCAGTGGCCCCAGGGAGAGGCCCAGGAGGCAGGGAGCTGAGGGCAGCTCCAGCCACGTCCAGCAGGCAGCCAAATGCTGCCCACCAGCACATGAGCTGGGAGGTGGGTCTTTCCCTGGTCAGGCCTTCAGATGAGACCAGAGCCTTGCTGATGCTCCCAATTACTGCCTCACAGGGAGGCCATACGTGTGTGCTATTGGCCAGCTGCTGAGTTTGTGGTCATGTGTTACCCAGCAATGGCTGATGGATACAGATGCGGAGAGCCACCTTACTGCAGAGTCGTGTTCCTCAGACATTTGGGACAAGCAGATCTACAGATGCTCACTGCTCAGTCATCACCCATTCCTGAAAATATAGCCATGTACAGTCAGCCCTCTTGCAGGTGCGAAGGCTCACATATCTCAAGGGTCCAGTCCTGTTAACACCACCACAACCTACCCCTACCTACACCCTATACTGTTATCACACATACAGACTGTCACACACACAGAAGCCACCCCCAAATGCTTTTGACTCAAGATGGACAGTGCATCATCCCAGTCCATCCCAGATGGACAGTGTCTCCCCCACCCCCTGCAGGCTTATGTGTCACCTTCATACTCGTCTTACACAGCCTCATCAGGTCCCATGAGTGTGGTATCATCAAGACACCCACAAAAACACTCAGAATCTCACTGTGGTGCACACACCCTAACTCCAGGACCCACACCTGCCTAGGTGATCCCCCCACCAGGGCCCAGATGGGAAGAAGTGGGCTGGGCAGAGCTTGCTGGTGCTGAGTCCAGTTGCCTGCCTCTGGATGGGTCCAGCACTCCCTCCCCAGCACCTCAGGTCCCCTACCCCAGGCTCAGTGGTGACAAACTGTGCCAGTCTCTGTCTGCAGGCTGTGTCCTGGAAGGCCCTCTACTTTCACTCTGGACAGACCCCTGGAGTTGTGCTGTGGCCATTGGCCGGTTCTGAGCCGTACCTGCCTGCACCCCAGGCCCAGGGCAAGGAGTGGGACTCGGGGCTGGCGGGGTGCTGCTGTGGGCCCTGTGGTTATTGCCTGGCAGCCTGAGACCCAGCCCGCAAGGCCCCCCACCAAGGTGTGGGGACAGGAGTGAGAAGGGAGGTCTGGGACCCGAGAAGAGGGGTGCAGGCCACAGGTCATGAGGGATGGAAGGGCGATGGGGAAGCGGATGTCAAACACCTAATTGGAGAAAACAAAATCTGAGGTCCATGTGCATTTCAACTCCCTCCTCCCCGGCAAGGTCACAGTGATCTAATGGGGGCAGGGTGCAGGTCTGGCTGAGGGCACCCAAGGGAAAGAGTCAGAAGTGGGGGTCATGGGAGACACAGAGACAGGCAGAGATGGGGAAAAACCAGCATCCTGGGTTCCGACAGGCAGCATCCCCCATTTTCCCACGTGCAGACCAAGGGGGCCGCTTCCAGCACTCAGCTTGGGGTGGTGGTATAGACCAGATGGGAGGGCGGGAGCAGGAGGCAGAGTGATGAGACAGAACCCGGTTGGGGCCCCGAGTCTGCCGCAGCCTCGCCGGGGCCTCAGTTTCCCCACTGGAGATGTTGGATAAAGGGAGAGGAGTGGAAGAGATGAGGCGGGGAGGGGAGGAGAAATGGAGGGGGAGGGGTGGAGGAGGAGGGGCAAGGGACTGGGGAGCCTGGGGACCCAGACAATGGGGCGCTGGTGGTGGCGCTCTGGGCTCACATGAGGACGCATTTGCCCTTGATGCGGTCTGTCCTCTTCTGTTTGCTGGAGCGCTTGCCGTCGATGTTTAGGCTCATGTTCCGGCGTGTCTCCAGCGTAAGCAGCTCTTGGAAGAGCTCCTTGACGTTATAGTTCATCTTGGCCGACGTCTCCATGAAGGCGCACTTCCACTCCTGGGCCACGGCCTGGGCCTCGCGGGTGTCCACCTCCCGCTGCGTCTCGTCGCACTTGTTGCCCACCAGCATGACGGGGATGTCCTCCACACTGCCCTTGATCTGCACGATGAGCTTGTAGATGGGGCCCAGCTCCTCCAGCGACTGCTTGCTGGTGACTGAGAAGACCAGGATGAAGGCATGGCCCTTGGAGATGGACAGCCGCTGCATTGCTGGGAACTGGTGGCTGCCCGTGGTGTCGGTGATCTGCAGCGTGCACACGCTCTTGTCACAGCTGATGACCTGCCGGTAGGTGTCCTCAATGGTGGGGATGTAGGTGTCCCGGAATGTGCCCTTGACGAAGCGCAGCACCAGCGAGCTCTTGCCCACGCCACCCGCCCCGAACACCACCACTCGGTAGTCGTTGCTCTGCTCAGGCATCTTCCACGCAGGGGTGGGGGGCGGGGCTGGAAGGGCTGGCGTAGGCTGCTGGAACCCCAGACTGACCCTGCATGGAGAGGAGCGTCAGACACCAAAAGCCACCGAGTCGAGAGGGGGTGGGAGGGGCGGCTTCTCAGAGGAGGCAGCGTTTCTCCAGGCCCACCGAGAAGGCCACTCTAGTCGATCTTGTCGACTTGGCCATTCTGCCCAGCAGGCAGGCTTGGAGCCAGACCTTCTCTGCCTGCCTGCTTCCCTTCCATGGAACTCTGGGGTCTAAGCTCCTTTCCAGGCTCAGGGCCAGGTACTCAGCTGGAGGAGGTGTGGAGATGGGAGCATGGGGTGCCCAAAAACTCCTTTCCCCCTGCGTCCTCCCCTAGGCCCTGGACGGTGCTGAATTTTCCCTCTCTTCCCAGCAGGCCTGGCTCTGTGACCTGGGCAAGCTGCTTTGCCACCCTGAGGCTCAGTTTTCTCCTCTGCAAAATAAGTAAAATGCTGCCTCTCTCCAGGAGTCACAGGCTCCCTGCTCTCCCCTCAGCCTAGACGCTTGGAAACCTATTGCGAGCTGGGTAGCAGGGCATCTCTAAAATACAGCTTGCTGGGCCGCTACCCCAAAAGTGGTGAATCCTTTGATCCAGGGCCACAGCCCTGGGAACTTGCATTTTAAAACTGTTCTCCTCCCCTGGTCCTATAAGTGTGATCCTAGTGTTGCATATCCAAGAATTTGCAAATAATGAATCAAGTTTTCCAAAGCAACCCAGCTTGTAAATGAGAAAACTTAGCCTAAAAGAGAGAAAGTCTCCCTCCCTGAACCCCAAACCCAGACTATGGTCTGGCCTGCCCTGGCCTCCTGTTCAGGTCTGTTATGCCTGTAGGGACAGAATTCCCTGGGAGGGGGGGTCTTTTATCCTCTCTCCCCTTCCCTGTGCTCAGAGAGGTCGGGTGACCTCGGGAGGTCACACAGCACAGCAATTCCTAAAACGATGGAAATGGGGGAAGCACCATCCCCTGGGGGTGAGATGGCAGGAGGCCTGTCTCCAGCATCTGCATCCTTATTTTATAGAAACAGCTGAGACCCCCTTCCCTGGCTCCTTCTCAGCCATCTCTGAGTGACCCTCAGCCAGGGAGGGGGGATGTCTACAGTGGGAGGGAGAAAACATGGGAGGATGCAAGCAAGATTGCACCCCAGCCATGCTGCTTTCCTCAGGTGTGTGTATCAGGGCTGTGTGTGTGTGTGTGTGTGTGTGTGTGTGTGTGTGTGTGATCCAACAATGTGAACCTGCTGGTGAAAACCCCGGCAAGTAAGTTGTCGGCCTCGGTGTTTTCATCCATGAAATGTGACCAGTGGCAGTACCCACTCCATGGAGCTGCTGGGATGAGCAGTGCCATAAGCTGGGTAAAGCCCTTGGCCAGGTGCGTGGCACATGGGAGCCCTCAGTAAAGATGGACGGACATGATTATCCATCACAAGGGCCCAGCATGTGAAGCACTTGGCTGGTGGTGGGTTGGGAAGCCACGTTCCAAATCATCAAAAGTACCAGGTTTGTCAGGAAGACATACGATGGAGGTAACAGCCGACTTGGACCCCACAAATGACATGCCAGGCACACTTGTGGGAGCTTTAGCAGTTCTAATGCAAGGTGGACTTTGAGGCACATCCGTGACAAGCAAAGCATTGGGAAGAGGTTTGGGGGCTCTAACAGGGCTGCCAGTCTGCTCTGCAGTCACTGCCCTTTCCCGGGTGGGCATCTCAAGACCTGGTTGACAGCCAGGCACTGCCATGACTGCTCAGGGGACCTGGGGTGCCCAGAGACCAATGGTTCTCTCGTCCCAGACCTGGTCCTTGCCTTGCTCTGGGGGCAGACCCCTTGGCAGAGCTCCAAGCCTGTCAGCAGGGTTGTCCTCTAGGGGGGCTCCCCAGGGCCTGGAATCCCTGACTAGGAGCCCCCATTTAATAACCCCCCAAAGCCACACCAGGATCCTGCCTGGTGCCCTTTGAATCCCACCCTCACCTCCCATGGGCTGAGGTGGGGGGAGGGGGCTGTGGGCACTGAGACTCACAGGGGGGTCGCATGGGCTCAAGGTCACAGCAGGAAGGTGGCAGAGCAGACCAGGTTTTGAACCCAGCTGTGGTTGCCTACACAGCCTGGGGTCCTTCCCCTGTGCAGGGCAGCCCATCCAGAGACTCCCAGGCCAGGTGGGCCTCCCAGGTCCTGAGTCCCCAGAGCCCAGCCTGCAGCCTGGAGACCTCCGGTGCAAGAAAGCAGGCCCCAAGCCAGGGGAGGGCCTGGGTACAGAGTGCCTGCCCCAAGGGGTCTAACCTAGGGACTACTGACCAATGAGGGGTTTGATGAGAGAAGTCCTGCTTTAGGGGGGTCTGAGGGAACGGAGACAATCCGGGCCGGCCCAGGGGCTCCCCTCGGCTCAAGGAGGATCTAAGCAGTGGGGGAGGGGCACCCCCAGGGGAGGGGCTCCTGGGCCAGTGGCTGGGCTTGGAAGGGGGGCAGGAGGGAGAGCTGAGTGGGTGTGCGGTGAAGGAGGGGGGAGATGGGCTCAGAGTCCAGCTGACTGCTCCCGGAGGGGCCCTGACTACGGACCGGACAGAGAGAGGGGCTGCGGTGGGCCGGAGGAGGGGCTGGCTTGGCCTAAGGCTCCCTGTGAGTACCATGGGGGAGGGGGGATTGTGCGGAGAGGGAGCTGTCCAAGGTGGGCGCGCGGAGGGCATCCAGGCCAGGGCCCAGCCTGACTGGGGAGGGGGTTCCGGTGGGGCCTGGCGTGGAGGAAGAGGGCCCGGCCCCGCGGCGGGGAAGGTGGGGCTCGGACAAAGGAGGGGCGCGTGGGGAGAGGACCTGTGGGCCTCGCGGGGGGATGCAGCGGGCCCCGGCGCCCCGGCCCCCCGCCCTGGACGCCTACCTGGGCGCTCGTCCCTGCGGCGCCGCCGCGGCTGCTGCTGGCCGGCTCCGTGTCCGCTTGGGCGCCGCCGCCCCCCGCACGCCCGCCGCCGCCCGCCCCAGCTGCCGCCGCCGCGCCCGCGCCCGTCCCCGCCCGTCCCCGCCCGCCGCCGGGCGCCGCGCTCCGCCCCTCCCCGGGGACCCGCGCCCCCGGCCAAGGTCACCACCGCCCCGCGCCCCGCTGCGCGCGCGCAGCCCAACACGGACCCCCTACCCGGACCCCCGTCCCGCACCCCTTCCAGGACTCAGATCGGACCCTCGCCCTGCATTCCCCTCCTGGGGTACACTGGGTCCTGCCAGAGGCGCAGTAGGGAGCGGGGGTCTGCTTTCCAAAGAGGAAGCTGGCGCATCCCTGGTCACCCAGGAGCACGTCTCGGCAAGATGGGGGCAGAGCTGAGGTCACCGGAAAGCAAAGGGAAGGGGGCAGTTGGAAGAAATGCAGGTAAGGGACCTGGGAGAACAGAATGGGACATCCTTGAATTGTTGGGGCTGGGGTGTCCAGTGCAGGGTCCTCTCCAGAGGGAGTTCATTGAAATCAATAAATAATCAACCAATCAACATACAGACTATGAAAAGGCAGAGGTGGCCCTAGGGGGCTTGTGGCAATGGGGGTGTACCTAGAGAATAGACCTGTTTCCTCGATTTTGTCCTGGCAGGGGTGGGACTTTGTCTGGGTTGGTGCCCCTAAAGGCAGCCCACCAAGGCAGAGATTGCAATTGGGCCCTTGAGTTGGGGTGGAAGGGGCATTTGAAGCTGGGGAGTGTACAAAGGGAGCCAGGGAGATGGGTCTGTGGTTTTCCCAAAATGTTATCTTCCTCAAATAGGAGTTGTCTCTGAGAATAAAGGTTTGCCTCTGGGAAGTGTCTGTGCACCTGATGTCTGTGTGTCCATATTTAAGCCAACAAGACACCATCAACCCTCCCTCTTGAAGATTCGGAGGGTGGAGACTCATCTCAGAGGAGACTGGGCTTTGGGAGACAGCAAATAGATGAGGCATGGTGTGAGCCTGTTAGAGGAAGCGCCCCGTGATGGGGAGGGACTTTCTGGGGTCAGGTGGTGAGCTCCCCATCATGAGGTATATGAGCAGATGGTCAGCTAGAGCCCAAGGGCCCCTCTGGCTCTTGATTCCTTGATTTTTGCTGACCCACCATGTCCATAGCTCTGGCCGAGCCAAACCTTCCTGTTCCCTTAGAGATGTGGGCATCTGGTTCCCCCAGAGGCTGGGCCTCTGAGGTTCATCCTGATTCTGGAGCTTGAAGGGCTCCATTTCTCCCTGATTCACATACCCCCCCACCCCCCACTGATGCATCTCCTGGCCACTCGCTCACACCTGGACCACCCCACCTGCCTCCTTCCTGATCCTTCAGGATTGTCCCCTCCAGCCCTCCTTCCACCCTGGCATTCACTGCTCAGCCTCCTCTGTTCTAAGGCCACCCGTGGATTCCTTCACTTCTGAGTCAAGGTCCAGCTTCTCAGCCTGGCATTCAAGTTCCTCCTGACCGTCTCTGTGCTCCCCTCCATTTCCCCATCCAGCCTCGGCTGCTTGGAGCAGTTCCTGGGCACACCTCCTATCTGCCCTGTCCTAGATGCCCCAGGGGGGTGGCATGGCTCCCTCCCCACGATCTCCAAGGCTCTCAGCCCCTGGGGGCAGACAAATCCCACCCTCTGGTCTGGATCACCACGTCCCAGCTTAGGGTTCCTTTGAGCCTCAGCCTCCCCATCTGTGAATGAAGCTCCTCACTCCCTCCCCTCTCAGGGCTGCTGGGAGTGATTGGGCATGATGGGCATGATGTCTACCCTCATGGGCCTGCCCAGGCGCACAGGTGCTCAGAGGCGACAGTCCCACTTCTTCCCGCTCTGACTACCTGCCTGCCTGCCTCCAATTTCTGAGTGACTGGCGGTGCTGGGCTGGGCTTCAGGCCTCTGGCCGGCCTCTGACTCCTCGGGCTCCAGCCCAGGCAGGGGGAGGCTGACTCATGCGCAGGAGCGTGGGCACAGGCAGCAGTTCCACGCTGTGGCTGCTATTTATAGCTCCCAGGCCAGGCTCTCCGCCTCATGAGCCAGGGGAGGACAGACCTGAGTCTCCTTCTTGATCTCCTTGGGCACGGGGCCCAAGCCCCACCTGAGCACCCCAAACTAGGACGGCAGTACCAATGTCCCCATGGTCACCTGGGAGAGCCCTAGCCCTCCTGAACACATGGGTGTGTGTTGGGAATTGTCAGCTCAGAGAAGGGAATCTGCTCGCCGTAGGCAGCCCAGCTGGAAAAAGGCTAGGCTGGGGCTGGAGCTCGTGTTCATCAGGCTCCGAAGCCGCAACCCAAGCTTCCTGATGTCCCTGGCGGTCTGGGGACCTGGTCTGGGAACCCACACCTGGCCTTTGCCATTCCTGATCTGCAGAAGTCCTCTCAAACACAAAGGGACAGCCATTCACCTGGCAAGCCCCAGCCCCTCACCTGGCCTTGCAGCCCAAGGGACTTCCCCCAGGCCCACCATGCAGGAAGGCAGCCAGCTGGCTCACATGCTCTACTCCTTCTGTGCTCCTAGGGTTAATGCAATTATGTGGACGAAGCTGAGGCTGAGCACCACGGCCTTTCACAGATGCAGTTTGGCCCACAGAGGATTTTTTGTTTTTAACTTTGGTGTCAACATTAAAAAATAAGGGGAGTTCTCGTCATGGCTCAGGTGTTAAGACACCCGACTAGGATCCATGAGGACACGGGTTTGATCCTTGGCCTCGCCCAGTGGGTTAAGAATCCAGCATTGTCTTGAGCTGTGGTGTAGGTTGCAGACAAGGCTCAGATCCTGCGTTGCTGTGGCTGTGGTATAGGCTGGCAGCTGGTAGCTCCGATTAGACCCCTAGCCTGCGAACCTCCATGTGCCATTGGTGCGACCCTAAAAAGCAAAACAAACAAACAAAACAACAAAACCATTAAAAAATAAGAAGATCCTGTGTCAAAACACAATTGCCTTGAAAAGTGAACAGGCTGGCATATCGAGCCCAAGTTCTGCCTGCCAGCACCTGTGGGGGCTGGAGCCCAGCCCATGGTGGAAGATGCTTGTCCTTCACTGAAGCTGCCTGCCTGGCCCCTGAGGGGTTCTGCCACCTCTGAGGAGCAGAGTCACCGACGACTTCCCCACCAGCAGGATAAAGCCGGGCAACACTTGGGTCCTTTAACTGAGAGTCAGGGCAGCTTTGATCAGTTAGAGGAAAGGACTGTGACAGGCACAGAAGACCTTAGGCTCTTTGCACAGCTTGGAAGAAAGGCAAAATTCCAGCCCTCTCTCCTGTCAGCAATGCTGCTCACATCCTAGTATGCACAGGATGGCTCAAATGTCCACAGTGACGAGGTAGGGGGACCCTGTTCTAGGGGCCAACTTGCCCACCTGAATGGCAGGACCTGAAATTGCTCTGAGGGAGGCCCAGGAGTTCCTGCTGTGGCTTAGTGGTAACAAACCCAACTAGCATCCATGAAGATGCAGGTTCAATCCCTGGCCTCACTCAGTGAGTTAAGGATACAGTGTTGCCATGAGCTGTGATGTAGGTTGCAGATACTGCTGCAATCCTGTGTTGCTGTGGCTGTGGTGTAGATAGCTCTGATATGACTCCTAGCCTGGGAACTTCCATATGCTGCAGGTACAGCCTTAAAAAGCAAAAAACAGAAAAAACAGGGAGGCCCAGCCGGTCCCTGGGGGGAGAGGGCTGTGAATGGGCTCTACATGTGGCACCTCAGCCATGAGTCACTCAGACACTGAGGAGACAGGGCTCTGAATGGCCCGCCTGCCCACCCAGCTCTCTTCTGCTGGGCTGGGCACACAGCCATCGCTTCAGCCCTCAGTGAGAACAACTTGGCCAGGTCAGCTGTTCTGCCCTGGGAGGTGCAGAGGCCTGGGCAGTGGTGGAGGGCAGAGAGGGTCTTTCTTTTCCAACCCCATCTGGCCTCAGCAGGCTGACAGCCTGGAGAAGAGGTCTAGGGTCTTTCCAGAACTAACCCCATGCCTTGCATCAACCCCCCCCCCCCCCGCCCTTGGGAGTCCCAGCCTAGTGCCTCCTGCAGGTGGCTCGGGGAAGATAAGATGGGTTGATTGCTGGTCATCCCAGAGTCTACAAAGGCAGCTCAGGGCAGACAGGGGCTGGGGCAGGTGAGATGCATGGCCTCTTCCTGCAGGGCTGAGAGTCCAGAGCTGGTGCTCAGGGTGGTTCCTGAGGGGCCAGGTGCAGGGCCACACCGTCCCATCTGGTGCCTTCTTGGGGCCCACAAGGTGCAGACGGGCTGGGAACCGGCACTCCCCTCCCACCTCCCAGCTAATAACTTCACCAGAAACGCAAACAGCAGACAACAGAAGCCAAGACACACTGTTATTACTGTTGATTCAACTTGAGAGGCCTAGGTGCCGCCTCCTAATTTTCTTTTCTTTTGTCTCCAGATCAAGGAGGGGAACCCAGTTGACTCTATCCAGCTGTTGCCTGCATGGTGAGCCCTGATTCCACTCCAATCAGAGCAGACTATGGAGGGTGACAGGCTGGGCCGGAGGCTTCCTAGTGGAGGGTGACACTCCAACAGATTCCACTGAGGATTGGAACCTAGTCCCCGCTCAACCCTTCCACTTGCAGGGCTCTGAATGGTGCCCTGCCCCGTGGGGACCCCATAATTGTGCCACCAGGAGCCTGCCTGCTCGGGGCCAAGAGGAGCCTTGTGGAGCAAGTGACGGGGTGGCTACATCTGTGTGCAGACTGGTCCAGAGCCCCAGGCAGTGAGCCACCTGCAGTCTCCTTTAGCCAGAGCTCCTGTCACCACATGATTCCTCTCATGTCAGAGTGGGGGGTGGAGGATGGAGCCACTGAGCTGGCCACCATGGGTGGGTGGTGGGGAACTCAGGAGGGAGGCTGGCCTCCATCAGATGGGATGACCACTCTTCTTACCTCAATGTGGAGACACTGACTCGCCCTAACTGGGGAAAACCGATCAAAACCTGCCACATGGGAGGTCCTATTGTGGTTCCGCAGGTTAAGAACCAGACTAGTATACATAAGGACGTGGGTTCAATTCCTGGCCTCGCTCAGTGGGTTAAGGACCCAGCACTGCCATGAGCTGTGGTGCAGGTCACAGACGTAGCTCAGATCCTGTGTTGCTGTGGCTGTGGCATAGGCTGGTGGCTACAACTCTGATTCCTCCCCTAGTCTGGGAACTTTCATATGCCACAGGTGCGGCCCTAAAAAAAAAGAAAAAAAAAAAAAACACTGCCACGTGACACTGTCACCCCTGTGGCCTAAGGAAGCAGATGCCAGAGCTGACCCTTTCTCCTCTGGTCACAGCAGACAGCAAGGGCATTCTTGGGGGGCTCACGGGACCCTAGAGTGAGGCCAGAGCCTAGCCAACAGAGGCTGGCAGGTGCAGGCATGCTGGGGATCCAAGGGGACTGGGAACCCGGGTGGCAGTGTTTGAGGGGTGAGGAGGGACACTGAGGTCCCCCTTCCTCAATGGTGAGGTGGCCTGCAAGCTGGCTTAGAGTGGGGATGATGGGGGCGGGTGGGGACACTGCTGTGTGTGCTTCAGGTGATGGGGGAAGGGGTAGGGAGTGAGGGACTCCACCCAGCCCCACCCCATGGGCCACACCACTAGCTGAAGGCAGCTCTGGAATCTGGTGGCTCCAGAGCATTCTGCCCACCAGGACCAAGGCGAGCAAAGTGGGGGCAGGTGGATGCCAACACCGCTGGGTTTAAGACAAAGTGGAGATGATGTTCCCACACCCACAGGGTCCCTTTCCCAGTGTGGGAACAGGGTCAGGCCACAGGGGATTCAGAGGTGGGTCCTTGTAAAAGTCAGACAGAAGTTCCTAGAAATGGGCCCAGTACTTCCAAGCAGTGGATGGGAGACCAAGAAATTGGAACTGAAGGTTCTCATAACAACATTGAAGGAGGCTGTGACAGGGGCCAAGGTTGTACGCTTTTGCGTTTGTGTAGCCGAGCTGGAGGCAGCAGGCCAGCGCCTGGGGTGTCCCCTCGGACAAGCAATTAGCTGCACCTGGAACCACCCTGGGGCTGGGGTGATGGGCTAGAGGCCCTGCTGAGCCCAGGCGACAGCACGGGGAGGCCTGCCCTCATGGGGAGCTTAACCAGCCCCACTATGGCAGCAGTCTTCCTGATGTGGCTCTGGGCTGCAGGCAGCACTGAGACAGGAAGGAAACCAGATTCAAGGAAGGCCCTTGGGCCCCATGGCCAAGTGGCTGAGTGAGGGGGCAGGAAGGGAGAGAACTGGGAAAGCCAAGGCCCCACCTCCAGGCTTCCAGACAGACACAGCGAAGTCCCCCAGGAAGGGCGCTCAGCTCATCCCTGGGACCAAACACTGGTTGCTACAACTACGCTAACAGAGGTCTGTTGCCATAGAGCAGAGTGGCACCAAGGGTTTGCACCAGCCCCATAGGGCTCAGTCTCCTGTGTTCTTGCTTCATCTGAGTCTGGTGTGGGGAGTTGAGTCATATGACCCCTGACCCTGGCCTGCAGGGGTCCACCCTGCCCTGGAGACCTGGGCACGCAGGGCCAAGAACCAACAGCCAAGCCGCCTCCGACCTGCCCACAAACTCTTGGCTCTGGGCCCCCTTTGCCTTAAGGAACCAAGAAGCTCAGCCCAGCCCAGTGCCCCAGCCCCCATGGAGGGGCTCCCACCAGAAAGCACAGAATTAGAGGTGGTTCCAAGGTCCTTGGGACCCCTTTCCCCCCAGAAGCATAGCCTTGAATGACAGGAATTACAGTCTCCTGTGGATCTGAGCCTCCTCGAGAAGGAACTCTTTCAGAAACTGTTCAGGGCTGCATGTGACCAGTGTTTGGACCCCCTGCGAACTCTGGGTCCACACCAGTCACATTCTGCAGGGCTTGAGGGAGGCTGAGGATGGCCATGGTGTTGGCACTGGAGCCAAGGGAAGGAGGACAAAGGCCTGGGGGTTTTCAACAGCAGCTCAGCTGGCTGCTCCCATCCTGGTCCACAGTCGGGGGCGTATTTGGGGTGGGGAGGGCCTGGGCCTGACCCCACCTGGACGCCCGTCTCTGCAGCCCCTATGAGTCACCAGATCCCTATGCCCGAGGACGACATGGCCACACAGCTTTGGTAAACACTTTTTAAGTGAAGTATCTGAAAAAGGAGTAGTGGTGCCCCATGGTTCAGGGTGTAAGATCTGGGGCTCAGCGTGGTCTCTGTCAGCCCCTCTGTGCGCAGGCGAAGCCTGGGCCCAAGCTTGTCCCCTGGGGTTGGCAGGGCGGGTCCACGGCCTGTGTCTGGTGGGACTCAGGTCCAGTGGGGGTAGGGCAACCATGACGGGTGCAGGGTGGTCACCATTTGAGGAAGACCATGCCGGCCAGGACGGCATAGCCCAGCACCAGGAAGAGGACCTTGAGCAGCCGGTCACTCTTCTCCTCCAGTTCCTTAGCCAGGATCTCAAAGAAGGTGACAAAGAGGAATGTGCCACCCGCCAGGCCCTGCAGCAGCACAGAAGCCACGCTGCCTGGCACTCCCCGGGCGCGCTCAATGCCCAGGCCCAGGCTGATGCCCAGGGGGATCATGGCGCTCACGGGAATGGCCAGCTTGGCCGCATCCCTCAGGGCCATGGAGCTCCTGGCCATGCTGATGCCCAGGGCCACAGCCACCAGCGTCTCATGGATGGCCACACCCACAAACAGGCTCACCACCTTCTCCCCCTCCTCCTGCAGGCCCAGGGCCAGGCCCTCAAAGACAGAGTGGGCTGACAGGGCAAACACCAGGCTGAGGAGCCGCATTGGGCTGGAGCGCGACAGCTCCTGGACGCTCAGCCCATGGCTGTGCCCATGGGGCTCCCCATAGAGCGTGTGGCCCCGCGGGCCACCCATGAAGGGGCTCTCATACTCCGAGTCACTGCCGGCATCTGAGCTGGCGTTGAACGTCTCCAGGTCGATGAAGGCCGGCCTCTCCTTGCGGAAGGTCAGGACCAGCTGCTCCAGGAACACAGTCATGAAGAAGCCCATCAGCACAATAGTCTCAGCCAAGGGGTAGTCGGTGCTGATGTGCCCGAGACTCAGGACTTTCTGGAGCTGGAGCAAAGAGTGTAAGAGGGGGAGAGGGACGGAGAGGTTCAGAGGCAGGCAGTCTGGAACCCCACTGCCCTCACAACATGGTTCATCAGATGTCACTGTTCCATTAGCAGAAACAGCCAATTCATACAGGTTTAAAAAGGGGGGAAGGGCCAGTGGCTCATCTTGGATGGATTAAAAAAAAAGAACTTTATTAGAAGGGGAATAGGCCTTTCCAAATTTTAACACAGTATAGTGGGCTGCACTGTGACCCCTATAAGATGTGTCAACCAGGAAACTTAGAATGTGACCTCATTTGGAAGGGTCTTTGCAGACTTAACTGAGGTGCAATGGGCTGAACTGTGTCCCCTCGACCAAAAAAAAATTTCCCCTCTCTCTCTCTTTTTTTTTTTAAAGGCCCATACCTACAGCATATGGAAGTTTCCATACCAGCAATGCCAGATCCAAGCTGCATCTGAGACCTACACCACAGCTCACAGCAATACCAGATCCTTAACTCACTGAGCAAGACCAGGGATCGAACCTGCATTCCCATGGATACTAGTTGGGCTTTTAACCCGCTGTGACACAACAGGAACTCTAGGACTGGTTGCTTTATAAGAAGAGGAAGAGGAGTTCCTGTCGTGGCGCAACAGTTAACAAACCTGACTAGTATCTATGAGGACTCCGGTTCGATCCTTGGCCTTGCTCAGTGGGTTAAGGATCTGGCGTTGCCCTGAGCTGTGGTGTAGGTCGCAGACACGGCTTGGATCCCGCGTTGCTGTGGCTCTGGCGTAGGCCGGCGGCTATAGCTCCGATTCGACCCCTAGCCTGGGAACCTCCATGTGCTGTGGGAGTGGCCCTAGAAATGGCAAAAAAAAAAAAAAAGAAAAGAAAAAAAAAAGAAGAGGAAGAAACACTGGGGACCATCACGTGAAGAGGCAGCCAGAGGTAGCAGTCTGCAAGGCAGGGAGAGAGACCTCAGGAGGCCCCAGCCCTGTCAGCATCCTGGTCTGGCACTTGCAGCCTCCGGCACCAGGAGAGGATAAACGTCTGTTGTTTAAGCCTTGGTCTCGAGACTTTTGTTATGGCCATCCCAGGAAGCCTGGACATGAGATAAGGATCTGGAGATGACATGATCCTGAGTAAGGATGGGTCCTTAATCCAATGACAGCCAGAATCTTATGAGACAGAAATCTTATGAGACAGAAAAGGAGGGGCTGAGTGACAATGGAGACCGAGATGGGTGATGCTCACTCAAGGCAAGGGACGGCAAGGACTGCTGGCGATACCCCACAAGCCAGGAGAGATGCGGGACAGAGCCTCCTCACAACCCCAAGAGGCCCCAGCCCTGCCAATACCCTGGTCTCAGACTTCTGGCGTCCAGACCGTGATATCAACCAGGATTTGGCCCTGACGCCTGCCCAGGGTCTGCCTCCTACCCAGAGAGGCTGGTTCTGGCCTCTGACCACCCTGGTCAGTGGCTGGGAATAAATGCAAGGCTTGGCAGCACATTCAGCCATGCTCCTCAGATCCCCTGAGCCAGGACTGTCCAATAGAACTTTCCAGATGACAGGAATGTTCTCTATCTGTGCTGATACAGAAGCCACTAGCCATGCGTGGCCCATGAGGACTTGAAATGTGGCTGGTGAGGCTGAGGACTGGCATGTTGAACTGCGTTTTATTTTAATTCACCGAAACCTGACCAGCAGGAATGGTGAATGGCAGCCACAATGGACCAAGAGACAGGCGCTCTGGCTAAGGCTGGCAGGTGGCCAGGAGGCATGGGAAGCCTGGGAGGAGGGGCAGGACGAGGGAATGGTTTGGGAGGACTGAGAGGGCCTTGAGCACACTGAAAGGGAATAGGAAGGGGCAAGGTCATTCCCACAGTCCAGGCCTGAGGGGTGATACTACAGGAATGCAGAAACTGGGGGCGGGGGGACATGTGCAAGAGCATCAGAGAGGACTCAGATCTTATCTTTATTGATGCCATCTTTATGAGTTCACTGAACTGTGTAAAGAGGAACTCAAGCTTAGCAGCCAGGAGTCCAGGAGGGAGATGGGCTTATAGATAAAGCAAACAGCATGGCGGGGAGGCCTGTGTGCCCAGGGATTGAGGCTGGCTCCCAGCCAACAGCCAGGGAGAAACTAGGCCCTCAGTCTGACAGCCAGGAAGGAACTGAGCCTGCTTTACATCCACGTGAGCTCAGAAACTGATCCATCCCCAGTCGGATTCTGAGATGAAACCACAGCCCAGTGGATACCTTGACTGCTGCCACATGAGAGCCAGGAGCAGGGAACCAGACAAGTGGTGTCCAGAATCCCAATCCAGAGACACCACGTGGAAATAAACATGTGTTGTTTTAAGATGCTAGGTCTGTTATCACCTGTTAGGCAGCAGTAGCTAACTGATACAGGAGTTGTAGAGAGGCCCCAGTCGCTACTTTCAGGGTGAAGTGCATGCTGACCAGGGCAGGCAGTCTAATCAAGTATTGACTGATGAGCCTATCAGCTGGGAATCTCAGGTCTAGGGCAAACCCCCTGTTTACCAGATAAGACCCAGAGGGGAGAAGCAACCAATGTGTGATCACACAGCAAGTTCATTTTCTACTTCCCAGCACCCTTACAGTGTCAAGGCCCCCAAGCTTGGTGTTAGGGCTGAAAAGCACTAGAGAGGGGAGGAGCAAGACAGGGGAAGGGGATTAAGAGGTACAAACTATTATGCATAAAATAAATAAGCTACAAGGATATATTGTACAGAACGGGGACTACGCCAATAGTTTATAACTACACAAGGAATATAACCTTGAAAAATCATGAATCACCATGTTGTACACCTCTAACTTAAACAATCTTGTACATCAACTATATCTCAATTTAAAAAGAAAGGAAAAAGGGAAAGTATAGAGACCCTCTACCATAAGGTGCCAAGGGCTGCTGCTTACCTTTTCCCTCACGGCGGGCAGTAAAGCATTGAAGCATGTGGCCAGAAAGACCCCGCCTCCAAAGGTGTTGCACAGTGAGAGGATCTTTTTCGAGCGATGGGCCTTCTCAAAATCTGACTCGATGATCTTTACGGGGAGCAGGGAGCCAAGCAGCATGAAGAAGAACACGCCCACCATGCAAAGGATTTTGGCCACCAACAACTTCATCATGGTGGCGGCCCGGACTGCTCCGGTCACCGGTCGCGGCAGGGCCAAACCATGTGTGGGCGTGCACTCTGTCCCAGGAGGTGCTATGGGGTCCAGCCACACAGCCGGGCGCTCATGCCTCAGCCTAGCCACTGTGAATGCCAGGAACAACCACGTCAGCTGTTGGACTGGTTATACAACTAGCTCTAGGGAGCAAGCCCATCTCCCCCAGCATCTCACCCCCATCCCAGGTCTGACACACATCACTGCCTTCCGCAGAAAATTCTCCATGGCTGTCCAACATGGCTAGGGAGTTAAACTTAAATAAGATGTAGAATTCAGCTCCTCAGGTGTGCTACCTGTATTTCAAATGATCAGGAGTCACCTGTGTCTAGCAGCTACCATACTGGACAGCACAGAGAACATTTCCATTGTTGCAGAATGTTCTGTGCCCCACTGCTCTTACATAAAATCCAAAAGTTTTACCCTGAGGCAAAGACTCTCCACCATCATCTCCCCTCACTGGTCTTTATGATCCCTAAAGGTGCCAAGCACATTCCTGCCTCAGGGCATGTGCACCAGTTGTTCTCTCGGCTTGGACCCTTTCTCTTCCCTGACCTTCCAATGATGTTTGTTTTCCAGGTCACTGCTTCCAGGACCCCTCAGGAGGGCCACCCGTGGGCTGACCCCTGCCCTAAATGGCATCCCTTGTACCAACCGCAAGGCCTGGTGCAGAAGAGACGCTCAGTAACCGCTTGCTGAACAAATGGATGAGCTGAAGCATGTGGACCTCTTTACCAGACTCAATGAGCCAAAGTGGTACAGATCTCACCCTAGACCTGAAAACATCACTGTTAGTAGGAGGGACCCTGCTCCCTTGTCCTTTAGGCTTCCTCCCCAGTCTCCCAGTTCTCACTGCCTGCGATCCCACATCAGCTAAAATGCCACCTCCCACCCCCTCCCCTGGCATTATTTTCTGGCATTATTGGTGCTACAGGGAACTACATGATTTAAAATCCCTATATGTCCACAATCGCCCTGGGCTGCTACCTCCACGGGAAAGGGGAGGCGCCAAATACCTGTGAGTGTCCAGATCCCCCGGTCTGTGGCGCTGGGGTGAGGGGAGTGGCCTGGACGCCCTCAAACCGAGGGCTGATCGGGCTGGGTAAAGGTGATCGGCTCATTCATTCATCTTTTCATTCAGCACGTAATGAACGCCTTCTGTGTGCTCCGCGCTGCACCGGGAGCCTAGCCCAAGAGGGGACAACTCGCGCTCCGCTGGGAGAACCCGACGCAAATCACACATATCACCGGTAAAGGCGAAACCACGGCGGGTGCCCCGGCGGGCCCTTGGCTAACGGACGAGAAAGCCTCCTCCGCCCCGGGATGCCCCGCCCGGCCCCCAGCCCCGACCCAGCCCGCACGTACCTTCGCCGAGTCCTCACCCGCCAGTCTGAGCCGCCCGCCGCTCAACCGCCGCGCGGTGTTTGACCCCACTGCCGCGCTCCCGGCCAAGCCCTAGCTCGGCGCGCCGCTGCCTACGCCCCGCCCACGCCTTTGTCTACTGGTCCCCTCAAGCTCAGCGGGACAAGTTCTCCAAGCCACTGGCTACTGTGACTGCCATTCACCCCGCGACTCCACCTCTCCCACAGGCATGGGAAAGTAGTTTCCTCCCATTGAGCGGCGGGTACAGCCTCCGGGCGGCTCCGGCGGGAAACTCCAACCATAGAGGAAAGGTTCCGGTAGTTTGGTTTCCAGAGCTGTCCAGGGGCCCCTGGTGCTGAATACCGTTCAGATCTAGGCTTGGCCATTGTCAGGAAACGATTTGCTAAGGAAGACTATTTCTCTCGGAGAATCCTCGCTGATGATGCCCTTCCTATGGGCTTAAGAAGCAGGTTTATCCGTTCAACCTCTCTGCCTTCTATGTGCCAAGGCCTTTCCTTGGAGAATATCTGTCAAGAGAACAAAAAAATCTCTCCTTTTTTGGATCTTACATTCTAGGAGAAGACAGAGGAAATAATTGATAAACATAATAAGTGATAAAGTCATGTCAGAAGGCCACAAGCGCTCTGGAATAATAGAGCCTAGTAAGGGTTATCAAGAGTGCTGGGTGGGAATCCCCGCTGCCATGCAACAAATCGACAACGTCTCTGCAGCGCCAGGACACTGGTTCCATCCCTGGTCAGGTGCAGTTGGGTGAAAAGATCCGGTGTTCCCACAGTGACTCTGATCTAATCCCTGGCCCAGGACACTTTAATTGTAGCCTTTGAGAGGCCCTGAAACTGAGGACTCATTTATGTGAACATGGATTCCTGACCCACAGAAACTGTGAGATAATAAATGTTGCTCTTGTGAGCCACTGAGTTTTGTGGTAATCTGTTAGGCAGCAAAAGATAACATATATAACCTCATGGTTCCTGGTGGGATTCATTTCTGCTGTGCCACATGAGTAACTCCCAGAAAGTTTTAAAAAATGATTAAGAAACGTCTTATGATGTATTACTAAAGTTGTCTCATAAAAATATTAAGTCGGAGTTCCCGTCGTGGCGCAGTGGTTAACGAATCCGACTAGGAACCATGAGGTTGCGGGTTCGATCCCTGCCCTTGCTCAGTGGGTTAACGATCCGGAGTTGCCGTGAGCTGTGGTGTAGGTTGCAGACGCGGCTCGGATCCTGCATTGCTGTGGCTCTGGCGTAGGCCGGTGGCTACAGCTCCGATTCAACCCCTAGCCTGGGAACCTCCATATGCCGTGGGAGCGGCCCAAGAAATAGCAACAACAACAACAAAAAAGACAAAAGACAAAAAAAAAAAATAAAAATAAAAATATTAAGTCAAATGTAAAAGAAAATATAGGAGTTCCCATTGTGGCTCAGTGAGTTAAGAACCCGACATAGTGTCTGTGAGGATGCAGGATTGATCCCTGGCCTCACTCGATGGGTTAAGGATATGGTGTTGCCTTGGCTGTGGCGTAGATTGACAGCTGCAGCTCCAATTTGACCCCGAGCCCAGGAACTCCCATATGCCACAGGTGTGGCTGTAAAAAAAAAAATTGTCTCAGGAGTTCCCGTTGTGGCACAGTGGAAATGAACCCAACTAGGAGCCATGAAGTTGCGGGTTCAATCCCTGGCCTCACTCAGTGGGTTAAGGATCTGGCATTGCCATGAACTGTGATGTGGGTTGCAGACTCGGCTCGGATCTGGTGTTGTCGTGACTGTGGTGTAGGCTGGCAGTTGTAGCTCCAATTAGACCCCTAGCCTGGGAACTTCCATGTGCTGCGGGTGCAGCCCTAAAAAAGCAAAAGACAAAAAAATTGTCTTGTAAAAATATTTAATTGAATATAAAAGTAAATATAAAAAGGAGAAATGATAACCTTTGGTATAAAATGGTAATAAAATTACCAATTGAAAAGTGGGCTGACAGTTAAAAAAGCAATAATCAAGAACCAATGCTAATTTAAATGAGGGCATTGGCAGGAGAGGTGGAGGGGAGTGGATGAATTTGAGAAATACCTTGGAAGAGGAATGGACAGGATTTGGCACTGGTCTGTCTGTGGGCTGCAGAAGTGGAATGTGTTGGGCATGATTTCTGGTTTTCTAGTTTGAGCAGTTAGATGGATCCTGGTGTTGTCCACTAAAATAGAGAAGACTGGAGGAGGCACCAATGTTGGAGGTGTCAAAAGACTAAGTTTGGCTTTGCAGAGGTTAAGTGTGAGACATCTATAAGTTCTTAACCTTTAATGCCACTTTCTGCCTGCATGGACTTGCTTCATTATAGACAATATGTGGTAGCTATTTTTATTATTAGACATAAAGTGACTTGACTCTGTTTTCCATAATTCACAACAACAACAAAAGATTGTTTTAAATAAGAGCACACTAGGTTAATGCCTGCAGGATGACACCCTACAGGCTGACAACCTCCTACAGGAGAATTATTTTTTTAGGGAAGAAATAGATTTATTAGGATAGGACACTTGTGAGAGATGTAAGCGGGCAGGCAAGGAGGCTCTGTCCCGAGGATTCAGTGGGCTACAGTTTTTTCATCTAAGGGTACAGGAGAATTAATAATATGCAGTATTTATTCATAATTCTTTAGAGGATAAGACTTCTCAGAGAAGAAGCTGCCTAGCTTTGGGCTTTTATTTATTCCAGACGTATTTTTGAAAGCTTCCTAGACTCTAGGACCTATGTAAGAGCGGGTATCTTCAGAGTACCATACAAAAACAAATACTGACAAATTGGATTGCACTGACTATTTCAAAAATCTCCCCTAGTGGAGTTCCCCCTGTGGTGCAATGTGATCGGTGGCATCTGCAGCGTCAGGACACAGGTTTGATCCTGGCCTGGCACAGCGAGTTAAGGCAGCTGATCTTGCTGCAGCTGCAGCGTAGGTAGCAATGTGACTCAGCTCTGGCCCAGGAACTCCATTTGCAGGGGAACAGCCAAAAAAGAAAAAAAAAATCTCCCATAGTCAATGACTATGAATGAGCTAAAAAGATAAGTGACAGGCCAGGAGGAAATGTTGATGATAGATGAGACTGAGATTTTTTTTTTTTTTGTCTTTGTGCCTTTTCTAGGGCTGCTTCCTCGGCATATAGAGGTTCCCAGGCTAGGGGTCTAATTGGAGCTGTAGCCACTGGCCTGCGCCAGAGCCACAGTAAAGCTGGATCCAAGCTGCGTCTGTGACCTACACCACAGCTCATGGCAATGCCAGATCCTCAATCCACTGAGCAACGCCAGGGATTGAACCCGCAACCTCATGGTTCCTAGTCGGATTTGTTAACCACTGCGCCACGACAGGAACTCTAAGACTGAGCTCTTAATAGAGAGCAAACATCCAAAAATGGGAAAGGATTTGAACAGACAATTCTCAGAGCAAGCACAAGAGGTGAATAAATATAGAAAAAGATGCTCAAGACATACAGATAACCGTGGACATAGGAACTAAAACCATGTGAACAGGTTTGGGTTTTTTTCTGTGTTTGGGTTTTTTTTTGGGGGGGGCACACTTTTGGCACATATAAGTTCCCAGGCAAAGGGTGGAATTAGAGCTGCAGCTGCCAGCCTATGCTACAGCCACAGCAGCCCCTGATCTGAACCCCAGCTGCAACCTACACCACAGCTCATGGCCTTGGTGGATCCTTAACCCACTGAGATCCTCATGGATACTAGACATGTTTGTTACTGTTGAGCCACAATGGGAACCCCAGAGCAGCTTTACTGAAGTATAATCAACCCTTCATGGTACAATAAACATATTCATATTCCAAGTATACAGTTTGATAAGTATTGACTTATGTACACGCCTGTGAAACCATCGTCACAAGACAGTGGACATCAGAGTTCCTACTCTAAGGGCACTCTTCCAACACTGCTCTGCATGCTGCTGCATGGCCATTTAGATGTCTTGCTGATAAGCGTACATCCACAGGGGAACTGTATATCCAGGGATTCTAGGATATCTGGATGCTCAACTTTAAAACTTAATGTAGGAGTTCCCACTGTGGCGCAGCAGGTTAAGAATCCAGTGTTGTCTCTGTGGTGGCACTGATGCAATCCCTGGCCCAGAGCAGTGGGTTAAATGTCGTAGGTCGTAGCCATGGCTTGCATCCCATCCCTGGCCAGGGAACTTCCATATGCTGCATGCGGCCAAAAACGGGAAAAAAAAAAAAAAAGGAACTTAATGTCCAGCTGGCTTTTCTCCTTTGGCACTGTGCAAACACAGGGTCTACAGGACACCTGCTATCCTCCTGGAATCTGAGATCTTGGTGGAATATGGCAGAGGTGCCTGTGTGACTGGCCCCCGGTGAGAACCTAGGTTGGGTCTCCAAGAACTAACTTCCTTGCAGGCTGTACCTCACTCATGCAGTCACGTCTCCTTTGGGAGGAATTAAGTGTGTCCCTTGGGACTCTGCTGGGAAAGGACTCTGAGAGTTTGTCCCTGGTCCCCTGGACCCTACCCCACGCCTTTTCCCTTGCTGATTTTGCTTCATATCCTCTTGAGATAATAAACCACAGCCATGATCACTGCTGAGTCCTGTGGCTCCTCCTGGCCAGCCCCCTCGCCTAGGGTGGTCCTGGACACCCTCATGGATGCCCTTTTGTAATGAACAACACTTGCTTTGTCTTTCCATCTTAGCCATTCTGGTGTAGTCATCTCACATTATGGTTTAAATTACTGTTCCCCCAATGGTTAGTGAAATTGAGTCCCTTTAAATGAGCTTATTGGCCAATTGCATATCCTATTTTTCAAAATGCCTAAGTTTCTAGGGTTTTGTTTTGTTTTGTTTTGTTTTTGTCTTTTGACGGTTTGCACCCAAGGCATATGGAGGTTCCCAGGCTAGGGGTCTAATCGGAGCTGTTGCTGCCGGCCCACACCAGAGACACAGCAATGCCACATCTGAGCCGCATCTGCGACCTACACTACAGCTCATGTCAATGCCGGCTCCTTAACCTACTGAGCGAGGCCAGAGATCAAACCTGCAACCTCATGGTTTCTAGTCGGATTCGTTTCTGCTGAGCCACGACAGGAACTCCAAAATACCTAAGTTTTTTGTTCATTTAAAAAATGGCTTATTTCTATTTTTCTCATTGATTTGGAGAGGTATTTTATATCTTTCATCAAGTATGTTACAAATGCCTTCACCCATTCAATGGCCCACCTTTCCCTTTTTTTGGCCACACTCATGGCATACAGAAGTTCTCAGGCAAGGGATCTAACCTACGCCACAGCAGTAACCAGAGCCACAGCAGTGACAACACCAGATCCTTAATCTGCCGAGCCACCAGGGAACACCTCCCTTTTCTTTTAATGCAGTCCAGTTTTAGGTTTTTTTCTTTTTCTTTTTCTTTTTTAGGGCTGTACCTGTGGCATATGGAATGTCCCTCACGCTAGGGATCGAATTGGAGCTGCAGCTGCTGACCTGTGCCACAGGCACAGCAATGTGGGATCCAAGACTTAGCTATGACTTACACCACAGCTTGTGGCAACGCCAAATCCTTAAACCACTGATTGAGGCCAGGGATCAAGGCCAAATGCTCATGGATACTAATTGGGTTTGTAAACTGCTGAGGCATAATGGGAACTCCTGTTGATTCAAAAAAAAAATTATGGTTAGAGCTTGTGTTAGTCAGGGTTCTCCAAAGCAACAGAACCAATTGAATGCCTGCCTACCTACATACCTATCTATCTATTGAGAGAGGGAGAGGGAGAGAGGGGAATTTACCTATGAAAATGAGTCATGAAGTTGTGGGAGCCGGCAGGTCTGAAATCTTAAGGGCAGGCTGGAGATCTAGAAGAGATCTGACATTGCAGCTCAAGTCTCAAGGATTTCTTGAGGCAGAATTCCCTCTTCTCAGGAGGTGAGACCTCAGTCTTTTCTCTTAAGGCCTTCAACTGACATGGAAGATCAGCCACTCTACGCAAAGTCGATAGATTCAAGTATTAATCTCAGGAGTTCCTGTTGTGGCACAGTGGAAACAAATCCAACCAGTATCCATGAAGACTTGGGTTCGATCCTTGCTCAGTGGGTTAAGGATCTGGTGTTGCCGTGAGTGGTGGTGTCACAGACTCAGCTCAGATCCCACATTGCTGTGGCTGTGGTGTAGGCCGGCAGCTAGAGCTCGGATTCAACCCGTAGGCTGGGAACTTCCATATGCTTCGGGTGCAGCCCTAAAAAGACCAAAGGAAAAAAAAAAAAGTTCATCTCATCTAAAAATATGTCCCCAGCAACAGCTAGCCTGGTGTTTGACCAAATATCTGGATGCTGTGGTCTAGCCATGTGGACACATGAAATTAACTACCACAGTGCTTTTTGTGTTCTCTTTAAGGTAATTTTGCCTACCTCAAATCATATCTTGTATTTTCTTCTGCCATCTTTTTGGCTTTACCTTTCATAGATTTTATTTGTATACATTTTAAAAACAGGCAAAACTAACTCACCAGCAGATGCTGGGGCAGTGCTACCCTTTGGGGGTCATGAGTGGAGGAGGCTGGTCAAGTTCTGCTCTTGGTCTGGGTGCCAATGACACATGGGTAGGGGTTCTCCCTTTGTGAAAATTCATTGAGCTGTTTGCTTATAATGTGTGTACTTTTGTGCATGTATGTTACACTTTAATGAAGAGTTTAAGAAGCATAATAATGAGAGAGAGGAATGAACTCCCCAAGTTCACAGGGGCTTACAAAGACTGGGAAACAGCTGTAAGCAAAGCAGAATTATTTGTAGTTTGCACCCTCCAGCCTCTCTGCTGAAGGTTTTTACATTCTCTGACCCCACATGACATCAGGCAACGCAAGATGGTGGCCCCATCACAGCATGGCGCCCAGCACAACGCCCCTGGTTAGGAGGACTTAAAATGATGGAAGGGGAATCAATTCTAGAGGCGCAACTGCAATCGGCAGGACTGGACCCATTTCTAGGCTGCAGCCCAGGTGGTTTCAGGATTAGAGGTGGCCCTATTCCTTTTGGTCCTTATGCTGAGCCTGGCCCGCAGGGATGGAGGTGGTACCGTTGGGGAGGCTGCGGGTCCAGTGCGCCCCCTGGTGGCTTTACTCTGTCATCTACGGGGCCACGACCTGAGGGCTTGGTCTGTGTTGTGACCTTAAAATAATTGATTTTGCATTGGTGGGGTCAATTTGGGAAGGGATAGGGTCATGTGGGGAAGATAACTTACTTTTGGAGTTTTCGAGTTGCCTGGATTGGGTGGAAACCTTTGCTATAAAGATACAGCGACCCTCTAGAACCAGTGAAAAAATTATTTTTGCTGGTGGCAAAATGGTCTGGAATATTCGTGGGGGTATTTCTGACACATTTATTTAGGGTCTACAATGTGCTGGTAATACTTCAGGGTATGGTTTCTCAGACTGTGCACTGCTGATTTTCCAAGCTGGGTCATTCTCTGTGGCGGGCTGTCCTGGGTACTGTGGGGTGTGCAGTAGCATCACTGGCCCCCATTGTGAAAGCCACAGATGTCCCCAGGCATCACCTGTTGCCTCTGGGAGGTAGAATTGTCCCCGGGTGAGAGTCCCTGCTTCTGTGAGAGAGAGTCATACCTTGTTTCTACCTCATTGCTTCATGGGATTTAATCTACGTGGGGTTTGCTGTCCAGCTCCTAGGAATAATGACCAAGGGGGTGAAGACGGTGAGAACAGAGCCTTTGTAACTCCATTGACAGCAGCGGCTGCCTTACATCTTTTTTTGTGTGTGGTCTTTTTGTCTTTTTAGGGCTGCACCCGAAGCATATGGAGGCTCCAAGGCTAGGGGTCAAATTGGAGCTGTAGCCACTGGCCTATACCACAGCCACAGCAACAAGGGATCCAAGCCACATCTGAGACCTACACCACAGCTTACGGCAATGCTGGATCCTTAACCCACTGAGCGAGGCCAGGGATTGAACTCATGTCCTCATGGATGCCAGTCGGGTTCGCTAACTGCTGAGCCATGATGGGAACTCCAGCTGCCTCACATTTTAAGGCTCAGTCTAGTCCTGGAATATTTTGCCAAGTCACGACTTACGCTAAATCTATGTTTAATTGCCATTTAAAAAAAATTCAATGTACTTTTTTTTTTTCTTTTTCAGCTGCACTCTCCACATATGGAAGTTACCAGGCCAGAAATAAAACCTGAGCCACTGTGAAGATCACAACAGATCCTTGACCTGCTGTGCCACAGTGGGAACTCCAAAATCAATGCACTTCTGACAGGAATATTCAGAAATATCCCATTTTGGGAGTCTTTTTAGGAACCCACCCATAGCATATGGAGGTTCTCAGGCGAGAGGTTGAATTAGGGCCACAGCCACAGCCATGCCAGATCCAAGCTGTGTCTGCAACCTACACCACTGGGTGGGGCCAGGGATTAAACATGCATCCTCATGGATACTAGCCAGATTCTTTTCTCCTGAGCCATGACGGGAACTCCAGAAATATCCCATTTCTAACACGCGTGGGATCAAGCACTCATTCTCCCTGATACACTTATCAAGTCCTGTATAGGAGCCTCCGGCTTCTGGGGTGAGATGTTGACATACCCTTTTTTTTTTTCTTTCCCTCTTCTCCACATTTCCAGCGGTTCCAAAACAGAAAACTTCTGGATCTTTCGCGAACTCTTAGACTGGGTGTTGGGTAACTTTGCAAGAGTCTCTGCAGGGCCTCCCAGGGATGCGCACACAGGATGGGAGGGAAGGTGTGACTTCTATTCCCTCCCTCCACCCTGTGCCCACCAGCGCCCCTCAGCATGGGCTTCTCCAAACAGGTGCCTCAGGATCTCCAGGTCTGCTTGTTTGAAAATACAGAACCAGTAGGGGGCTGGCTAAATAAATTCAGGGGAATGCATAGTCTGGGTCAGTAGTTCTTGAGCTCTGCAGGGTGTTGAGTAGCCTCCCTGGTTTCCACACACTTGATACCAGGAGCACCCCTCACTCCTGACATCCAAAAATGTCCCCAGATCTCACCCAGTGTCCCCTGGGGGGCAGAGTCACCCTGGTTGACCATTGCCACCCTAGGTGAGTTTTTTGGGGAGGGTGGGATGCAGGTGTCAGTGATAAAAGCCCTCAGATGATTTCAAGGGCAGCCCAGATGGGGACCACTTAATCTGCACCTCTGAGCAAGAAGCCCCCAGCCAATCCTTGATCATCACAGATAAAGAGGAAACAGGCTTCACTGGCACCATGAAGCGTTAAGATTTTGCATGTTCTAGAAGGTTTGTAAAGCCTTAGAAGGATGCTGGAATTTTTCTCTCTCCTTTCTTAATTTTTATTTAATTTTTTACTTTTTAGGGCTGCACGCGTGGCATGTGGAAGTTCCCAGACTAGGGGTGGAATCTACACCACAGCTCTAGCTCACAGCAATGCCAGATCCTTGACCCACCAAGTGAGGCCAGGGATCCAACCCCATCCTCATGGATACTAGTCAGATTAGTTTTTGCTGCACCACAACAGGAACTCCTTTCTGAATTCTTGAACAGACTGATCTAAACTGGGCTTGCATGGAAGTGACGGCAAGGGAGTCACTAAAGACCCAAGATGCCACGACTCCTGCCAGACTCAGGCCCTGAGGACTCAGGACTGCTCTTCAGAACTTTGGACAGGACAGAGGCTTAGAGGCAGGCTATCAGGTTCTGGTTGGCTGGGAGACTTGGCTGAGCTCAAGTCTATGGCAAACGGGCTCTAAGACAGCCCAGTAACTCCCACTTCCCAGTGGCTGTGGTTGTCCTTTGAGGACAGGACCTGCAACTCACTTCGAACCAACAAGATAGGTGATGACTATCCTCAGGATTACATCATGTTACAGAAGGTTACGTCCTGCTCACTGATTGCCCCCTGCAGCTTTAATGATGAAAGTGGCCATGTGGGGAGTTTCGGAAGGCTATTATTATTTTGGGGGCCGCACCTGTTGCATATGAACAAGGTCAGGGATTGAACCCACGTCCTCATGGATACTAGTCAGGTTTGTTAACTACTGAGCCATGACGGGAGCTCCCAAGGCTATCTATTATTGATCCCAGTGATAGCCATGTCATAGTTGCTGGAACCTGTGATACCATACATAGCAAAAGGGTTTTTGCAGGTGGGATTAAATTAAGGACTCTGAGATGAGATGGGGGTGATCTCTCATCACCCAGGGCGGGTCCAGTATCACCACAAGGACTGTTATAAAAAGGAGGCAGAGGGAGTTCCCTGGTAGCTCAGTGGGCTAAGGACCTGGCATTGTCACTGCTGAGGCTTTGGTTGCTGCTGTGGACTGGGAACTTCCAAACGGCACTGATGTGGCCAAAGGGGGAAAAAAGAGATGCAGAGGGGGATTGGACACAGACAGGAGAGGTCATGTGAAGACAGAGGTAGAGACTGGACAGACGTGGCCAGAAGCCAAGGACACCACAGCCCCTGGAGGATGCAAGGGGTGGATCCTCCCCTGGGATGCCTGGATGGAGCGCTGGCTTTTGAACTGGAGAAACTGGTTTTGTGCATCTGGTTCCCAGAACCATGAGAGAGTAAAAGTGTGTTGGTTTAAGCCACCAAGTCTATAGTAATTTGCTCTGGCAGCCCCAGGAGATGAATAGAGGAGGCCCCATTGGGAGGCAGGGGGACACACAGAGCTGAGGGCCACTTCTGGGAGCGGAGGGAGTCAGGCCTCAATCTACAAGGTAAGGACTGAACTTTGTCCACAACCTGTGAGCAGATACCACAGACCAGGCTGGGACCCAGGCAGAGACCCCAGCTGAACCTGATTTCTGACTCAGAGAAACTGGGAAGTAACCAAAGTATTGGGTTTTTTTGGGCCATGCCTTTGGGATTTGGAATTTCTGGGGCCAGGGATTGAACACATACCACAGCAGTGACAACACCAGATCCTTAACCCACTGAGCCAGCTGGGAACTCCTGCATTTTTATAAAGGAATCATTTCCTTGGGCAGGTGGCTGAAGCTATGTAAAATGCCGGTTTACTGCATCAACTCAGTGGTTCTCAAGACTGAGTGAGCCACCAAGATTAAGTGTGCAGAAATCAATGAGATTCTGTGCAAACACAGATCAGAAACTCAGAGCTGGCCGGGCCACCTTCCTCACCTGCTCCACTGGTGCCCACAACACTCGGCCTGTGCTGGGGAGTTGGGGTAGTGGTGTAGGGGAGCGGTGAGGACAGCAGAGAGCTTCCATGTCCACCAGTGGCACCAGGAATGGGCCCTTCCTCCTCTTTGAAATTTAAGTCTCTGCTGGCCACCATCCAAGAGACAAGGAAAACACCATGGGAGTTCCCATTTGGCAGAGTGGAAACGAAACTTACTAATAACCATGAGGTAGCGGGTTCAATCCCTGGCCTTGCTCAGTGGGTTAAGGATCCAGTGTTGCCATGAGCTATGGTGTAGGTCGCAGATGTGGCTTAGATCCTTCGTTGCTGTGGCTGTGCCAGCAGCTATAGCTCTGATTCAACCCCTAGCCTGGGAACTTCCATGTGTCACAGGTACAACCCTAAAAACCTAAAACAAAACAAAAACAAACAAACAAAAAAAGGAAAACATTGAGGTCATCTCTGCAGGACGTGGAAGCTCAAGGTCACTGGAGGATGGAAGGCTAACTCCTTGGAGCTGAAGGTGGTAGGTGTCGCAGGCTCCTGTTCCAAGGGCTGAAAGTGTCCCCACAGCCCAACGGCCAGCTTGCAGCCAAGTGCAGGTCCTGATGGGCCCCTCTGCCCATGTCATATGTGTGGCCTCCAGAAACTGGAAAAGGCAGGAACTGATTCTTCCCTGGAGCCTCCAGAAGGTGCCAGTCCCATCCATGCCCAGGTTTAGCCCTGGTCCCACTCCTGGCCTCCAGGACTGAGATGATGTGCGTGGTTAAAAGCCACTGAGGGAGTTCCCATTGTGGCTCAGTGGTAATGAACCCAACTAGTATCCATGAGGATGCAGGTTCGATCCCTGGCCTTGCTCAGTGGACTTAAGGATGCGGCATTGCAGTGAGCTGTTGTGTAGGTCACAGACGAGGCTCGGATCCCACGTTGCTATAGCTGTGGCATAGGCCAGCAGCTGCAGCTCTGTTTAGACCACTAGCCTGGGAACTTCCATATAGCGAAGGAGCGGCCCCAAAAAGCAAAAAAAAAAAAAAAAAAAAAAAAAAAAAGCCACTGAATTTGTGGGAACATCTCAGGGGCTGTAGGAAATATATACATGACCTGGTTCAATGGTTTCAAGGTGACTCATGCGGGGTCCACCCAGGCTGGGGATTCCTGGAAGCTCGGGTCAGGGAGGGTGGGAGTGGTGCTGAAAGAGCAACACAGAGCAGAGGTCACGATGTCTATTTATTCCCCACACATTATGCTTGTCACCATGGCTAGCACTCTAGAATCAGGACATATCTCTCCGGACGCGTGCAGAGCGCAGGTGGCTGTCTCCCTAGAGTTACCTACGACACATGGCGATGGGTCTACCTCACAGACGCCCCCCCACCACCAGGAGCCTCAGGTGATCCCACTGCCAATATGGGCATGGGTGCAGTGACGCTAGCGACATCTCCTCCCCACCCTGCCCCTGCCCAGGCCAGGGCTCAGGGGACATCCACAGTGGCTGACCCACCCCTGCTCCAGAAGCTGCTTCCATGGCTGCCTGGAAATCTCCCAGGGCAGGTGGCACCAGGGCCCTGCAGCTGCCACCCCGAACAGAATGAGAGCCTGCTGAGGATGCCATGCGTTGGGTCAGTGGGACCACCTGGAGGCAAGAGGGCAGTGTCTGGGACACAGGGATAGGCTGGGATGGGGCCATGAGGGTGCCCCTTGCAGTCTGTCGGTCTCGAGCACTGGGAAAAGAGGATGTAGATCAGACACGCATCCATCAAAACACGCAACAGGAAAAAAAACCGTCCTGTGCACCCAGGACATTCCCCTGGCCCTGCTGGGCGCTGGACGACGGAACCGTTGTCTAGGAACCTGCAACTGAGTTCCTCATGCACGAACCCGGGTCCTAGGGCCGGGTGTGGCTGGCAGTGAGCTTGTCAGAGCTGGGGTGGCCAAAGTCGACTCAGGAAGGGCTGGGAGGCCCGAGGCCAGACCAAGGGGTCGGGGCTGCAGGAAGGGCAGCAGGGCCACGGCATCCCCACAGGCTGCTTCTCCGACAGCAGTGAGAAGACTACCCCACCCTGGGAATATTTTAGAAAACACTTTAGTCACTAGGTTTGGGGGGGTGTTGGAGGGAGATGGATGCTGGTCTGCACTCACAGCTTGCTGGCTCTGTTTCGAGAGAGGTCTGGGGGCCATGAGAGTACAAAAAGGGAGAGAAGGGTGAAGGCAAAAAAAAATAATAATAATAAAAATCTGTCTTAACATGCAGGTCCAATTTCTTTTTCTCTCGTGGGCAGTCCAATGGGAGAAGACGGCAGAACACAAGAAGGCTTCTGGTCGGCCACGCAGGACCCGATGGCACTGGGACAGCTGGAGGAAGAAGACAGGAGGGTGGCGGTCAGGAGATGGAGCCACGCGGTGCCTGTGGTGGAGAGGGCGGTGGGAGGACAGGCTTAAAGCAAATCCTCAGCCAGATGGGATTTGAAGGCACTCCAGGGATCCGGCTCCGACCAGTGATGAACACAAACTTGACCTCAGATGTGTGTATGTGGTTTTTAAATTTTTTGGCTACACCTGTGGCATGTGAAAGTTCCCAGGCCAGGGATCGAACCTGAGCCACAACAGTGACTGAGCCACTGCAATGACCATGTTGGATCCTTAACCTGCTGCACCACCAGGGAAATCCCCTCCCCGCCTTTTAAAGCGCACACGCACACGCACACACACGTCTGGAAGGAAAAGTATCCAGAATCTTAACATTTGTTGCTGTGGATGGAAAGGTTTGGGTTGTTCTCCACTGGTATTTTAACATTTTTGTCCTTTAGAATTTTCTATAAAAAGTCATGGTTAAAGAAAAGCATAAAGAGGGATGGTGACAAATAAGGGAAAGCAGGGAACGCACCCCCTGGGCAGGAGAGCCACCTGTGCCTGTGTCCATGGAGACGGGATGGGGATGGGGGGGCCCTGGACACTAACTAAGCTGGCCAAGGCTGTTGGGGACCCTCCTGGGACATCTGGGTGTATTTTTTTTTAAAGCAATTATTGTACATGTCACATCTGCTCACAGCAAGAAACAAAACAAACCAAAATCAGAAAACCTGGACATTAACATCCAGAGTGAGAGGCATGTGCCAGCCTGTCTTCCACATCCAGTCACAGCTGCCCATGCTCTTGCGAGAGCACGGCAGACTCAGGAGGGGTCCACCTCTCATCCGCATGGCCCACCTGAACGGTAAGTGGAAGGGGATTTGGGTGGGAATGCTTGGCAAGGGCCTGGTGTCCTGAGATGCCCCCGCCTGGCCTTGATGGCTCAGGGAGCCCCCAGCCCCGGGGACTCACAGGCCATCACTCCTGCTGGTCATCGTTGCTGGCACTGGGGGTCCGACTGCGGATCTGACTTCGTAGCTGTTCTATCAACTCTGGGTTCTGCTGCTGCATCTGCTGAGCGAACTGCTGGCCCCTGCGGAGGTGAGCAAAGGCTTGGCCCATGCCCAGCTCCACCCCCACCCCAGGGTAGGGGACTGTTCCCTGGAGGACATGGGCCCCAAGAGCACCTGGGGACACTACTGTGCAGGCCCCTCCTCCCCTGGGAGCCACCCCACCCGGCAGATCCACTCACGCCTGGATGAGACTGGCCAGGTCGTTCTGCGAGGGACTGGTGCCCGGAGTCCCCAGGGGGTTGTGGCCACCCGAAATCATGCCAGACATGCTGCAGAGAGAGCCCTTGACTCGCAGACGGCCCAGCCCCCTCCCTCAGCCACCCCACTCAGCCTCTCCCCTCTGCAGGCAAGAGACCTTTTCTGTTGCTGCCAAACCAGCCCAGGGCCCACCCTTCTCTCTGACTGCAGCCTGTGTTTCATCGGCTTCCCCTGGAAGGTCCTTTCTTGGCTTAAAGGTAGTGATTCTCAACGGGGCAATTCTGTCCTCCAGGGACACTGGGGGATGCCGGTGACAGCAAAGACCACAGGATGCCCGAGTTCATTTACAAGAAACGTCCAGAAGAGGCACACTGGAGACAAGGGAGGGGGTGGAGTGACTGCTGATGGGGACAGGGCTTCTTTCTGGGGAGATGAAAACTCTGGAATCAGATGGTGGCGACAGCTACAGGACATTGGTATACTTGGCACCATGGAACCATAAACCTTAGAATGCCCACAACGGTACATTTTATGCATCTTTTACCAGTCATTTTAACCACAAGACCCAAAGAAGAACGGCTGTCACTTACAGCTGTTGAACCTGGGGATTATTCATTAGATTTGATGCCTGAAGAAAGAACAGACTTGTCAGCGTAAGCACTCTGGGCACCAGGCCCACCTCCTCCCTGTGCCCTGACCCTCCTCTGCTGCCCAACTTTGACCGTGGCTGGACACATATTAAGAGATTCCAGGAAGTTCCCACTGTGGTGCAACAGTACTGGCAGTGTCTCTGGAGCTCTGGGACAGGTTTGATCCCCAGCCCGGGGCTGTGGAACTCCATGATGTCCCAGAGTGACCAAAAAAAAATTTTATTAAAAAGCTTAAAAAAAAAAAAAAAAAGCGCTCCCAGGCATCACACTATCTTCCCCGACCAAGGCTGCCTTGGGAGTCACCTGCTCTGTGGATGACAACGTCCTGGATGCTGTCCTGCAATCTTGGCCCCATGGGATTATCTCCTTAGGCCAATTTCAAGATTTGGATGAGCAGGGAGCTGAGGAGGCGGCTTCCGGGCCAGAGAGCGCTACCAGCCGGTCTTGGCTTGTCCACTGGGCCTGCCATCCGGGCATTACCACACAAAGCCACGGGGGACTATGACCCCTGATCCAGATGCATGAGGCCAAAGGAGTGGCTACTGTCAGGCAGAGCCCCCGCCGGGCCTCCCTGGGTGGCCCTGTGCCCACCTCATCCCTGGGCAAGGGCAGTGGCCAGGCTCTAAGACATGGGAGGCCAGATGCCTCTCGCTGAGGAGGGGGCTTCTCTGACGACCAGGGTTCCAAGCTCCTCTCCCTGACAGCTGAGACCCCACACCCCCGCAGTGTGGCCCGAGGACCAGCAGGACCACCTAGGGGTGGATAGGCACCTGCAGACACGCTGGGTGCCTGCTTCCAGAGGATGTCCCTGCACGGAACACTCGCCTGGGGACCTGAGTGTCTGGCCCTGGAGGTGGCCCTTCCTCCGCCGGGCCCAGCGCCCCACAGTGTCTTGTCTGAGCTTCAGGGAGAAGGCGCGGCCACTCTGCTGTCACTGTGTCCACACCCTGAGGGGCCCAGGCTGTGTTATTTGGCCTAGAGAGGCAGGTTTGGTTTGTCCTCTGTGCTCAACACTGAGGGTCTTAAGGGGCGATGTGGACCCTGCCCCCACCCAGGACATGGCACTCGTGGGACATGTACAGCTGTCATCTTACCATGCTCATAAAGCTCGGGTTGTTCAGCAGGCCTGCGATGTCAAAGCTGCCAACACCTCCCGTCTATAGGGGGAGAAAAGCCTGCTTAGTGTGTGTGGACACAGGACCCTGATGCCTGGCCCCGGAACTGAGAAGCAGGGTCCCACGTGGGCCCTGTTTGGAATCCTGGGCGTCCTAGCAGCCTTGGCAGCCCAGCCCTGCGGCCAGACAGCACTTTGCAAAAGGCATGCACCACAGTGTGGGTTACTCAGGAAAGGCATGGCATGTTAGCTGTCTTTCCCGTCCTGACGCTGACCTGGACAGACGGCCCTTCCCAGGGGTGACCAATCCCTAGGGAGAGTTATGACTCGCCCAAGGGTGCTCCTTTCCCACACAAACTAGCCAGTGCACAGTGGCACCCCAGGCCCTCCTCCTCCCATACTCAGGGCCCTGTCCCTGCCCTCATCACCCCAGGTAGCCCCTGCCCCAGAGCCCAGGGATCATTCAAACTAGCGAATCCTGATCTCACTCGCCCGCCTGCCTGCTCCTTCTGAGGGATCCATACCACAGGCTCTGTCCCCCAGGAGCCCGAAGGCTTCCCTGGGCAGGCCCCTTCCTCTTCCTGGGGGTCTGTGAAGATAAGCTTCTTTCCGTACAAAAAGACTCCATTAAACACATGCTGCCCCCCACCCCTCCCTTCTTCTCACACAGGGCATGCCCAGCCCTCAACCCCATGCCTCAGGAGTGTCTGCCCCACCACCCTGTCCCCATGGCTCGTCCCTAGGGGACTCACAGGGCTGGGCGCCTCTCTCAGCCTCAGCTCTGCGACCTTGAGGTTGGACTTGTAGGTCTCATTGTCGGGGTCCAGCTCCAAGGCCTTCCTATAGTAGGCCACGGCCTCTGTGTGCTTGTTCAGGCTGGACAGTGCCAGGCTGCAGGAGAGACAGCAGGTGTGTGTGGGGGGGGCCTGGGAGGCTGCCCGGGTCATGAGGGGAGTCAGGCTCGGGGAGGGTAGCACAAGACCCGGAAGGCGGCAGAACAGGGGTGGTCAGAACCCCCTGCTCCAGGCAGAGCGGCATCACAGAACTGTCCTCGGACCACACCTGAGTTTATTCTGCTAATGAGGAGCCTCAGGATGGGCATTTGTCCGGGAAGACCAAACAAACTCACCCCAGCCTTTGGGGAGGAAGGTGCTAGAGACAGGTGATTAAACCCTTGAACAGGAGTTCCTGTCATGGTGCAGTGGTTAACGAATCTGATTAGGAACCATGAGGTTGCAGTTCGATCCCTGGCCTTGTCCAGTGGGTTAAGGATCCGGCGTTGCGTTGCTGTGGCTCTGGCGTAGGCCAGTGGCTACGGCTCCGATTAGACCCCTAGCCTGGGAACCTCCATATGCTATGGGAGTGGCCCAAGAAATGGCAAAAAAGACAAAAAAAAAAAAAACCCTGAACAGCGAGACTGGAGACTGTCTCCACTGGTGACTGTCTTGAATGCAGGTCAAGGGTGCAGTGCAAACCCCAAGGGGATGGGAGCTCTGCCTTGGGACCCACCCTGACCTCGCCCTGTTTGCATACTTTACAACGAGCAGGTGAATGTACGTGAAATGGTTCTGAGTTCTGTGAATCCTGATGTATAGTTGGTGGAGAAGCTCAGATGATGGCCTGGACATGACTGGTGGGTGAGGTGGGAAGTCCTGTGGAGCGGAGTCCTTAACTTGAGGGGCCTGCATGGCCCCCAGGCAGGCAGTGGCTGCACTGTTGTAGAGGTCGGTGAGCTGGGGTGGGCAGGTGGTGTGGAAAAGATTCCACCGCACCAGGAGGAAGCCCTGCACGGGTGCAGGTGTGGACGCGGGTGAGGGGTACTTACCCCATCCTGCCGTAGGCCTTGCTATAGGACGGGTCTATGCAGATGGCTCGCTCACAGTCCTGTACGGCGCCTGCGTAGTTGCCCAGTTTGCTGTAGGCTGCAGCTCTAGGGGAGGAAAGAGGGCAGGCGGAGCTGACTCCTCATTGGCCGCCGAGGAGGCGGCACGGGGGCAGCATCAGCCTCCATGGCTGTCACAGGGGGTTTCCAGGAGTGTGAGGCCTGGTTAGATAAACACGGGTCGAACTCAGGCTTCTGTCGGCCAGGGGCCGCCGGGGTCATGCAGGAGGACCCAGCAGTCTGTCCCATTTACTGGGGAATCTGAGGCTGAGGGAGCAGAGGGACAGCCGGGACAGGGAGAGGAAGGGAGGAGCACCTGCCCATCCCCTGTGGCCAAGTGTCTCAGCGTCACTTCCCTTCTGGTTGGGTTTGTGGTATTTGCACTTTATGTCTCCTAGAGTTTCTCAGTACATAAAGATGTCAGGCAGGAAACACTAAGTGAGAAGCGGCCATGCGGGCGGGCAGAGGGTACAGGAGGCAATTCTCCATGCCACCTGTGCAGCTTCCCAGGAAATCTCAACCTGTTCCATGAGAGCAGTTCCAAGGCAGAACCTGAAGCTCAGGGAGGCTCTACCCTGGGCAGCTGGACCTGCCGCAGCTTCCGGCCTCTGCACACAGCTCTCACACAGATATTCGACTCCCTACCTGCTTTCCTCTGCCTGCTTCTTGCCGCCACTACACCCCACACCGTGGGCAACAAGGGCTGACTGTTTAGCCTTCCCTTTGGGTCATTGGCTCTGCCACATAGAGAACAGAGCCGCCCACCTCCAGCGTGCCTGCTGCCCCTTGCTCACAGCTTGCCAGCCGCCTGGCATGTGCTCTTATTTGGGAGAGTGGCTGAACCATCACCACCCTGCCCTATGGCTGGACCACCCCTCCACTCCCTCCTGTTCCCTGGGGGACCCGCGCTCGGCCGTACCTGTTACAGAAGTAGACGGCATTGGAGGGGTTCAGCTCGATGGCTTTCCCGTAGAAGTGCACGGCGGCCTCAAAGTTTTCTACTTTCATCTGTTCATTTCCTGAAGAGAAAGGGAGGAAAGCGTAGAGCCAGCTGTTTCCATCAGACCCCAGAAGTCAAAGGTGCAGCCTCAGCTTCCTAGCTTCTGTCTGAAGGTGTGAGATTTTGGGGCCAGGACGCAACACTTAGCTACAGGCTGAGGCTGGTGACTTGAGGAGGAGGGTGGTGTTTGTGTCCAGTATAAGGCCTGGCCCGAGCCAGCTCTCACTGCTCCAGTTTTGGTATTTAGGAACCTAAGCCTCAAATATTGTTGCTCTTGCTCCTTCCTTCAGAAACAGCTGGTTTCTTTCCCTTTTTTTCTTTTTTCTTTTCAGGGCTGCACCTGCAGCATGGAAGTTCCCAGGCTAGGGGTTGATTGGAGCTGCAGCTGCTGGCCTACACCACAGCCACAGCCACAGCCACACCAGATCCGAGCTGCATCTGTGACCTACCATAACTCACTGGATCCTTAGCATACTGAGTGAGGCCAGGGATCGAACCTGAGTCCTCATGGATACTGGTCGGGTTCTTAACCTCTGAGCCACAACAGGAACTCCCAGAAACAGTTGTTTTAGTGAGACATAATTCACACACCATGAAACTCACCCTTTGAAAGTATAAAAGCCAGTGGCCTTTAGAATATTCAGAGTTGTCCAACCGTCATAACTAATTCCAGAACATCCCGTCAGCCAAAATAAGCCCATCTCTCTAAGCGGGCACCTCCTAGCCCCTGGCAACCACAAATCCACTTTCTGTGTCCGTGAATGTGCCAATTCTGGGTGTTTTCCAACCATGGAATCACACACCATGTGTCCTTCTGTGTCTGCTCCGCTCACTGAGCATCTTGACCTCCAGGTCCAGTCCGTCCACATGGAAGTGAGTACTTTTCTCCTTTTCACGGCTGAGGGATGCTCCCGTGTATGAAGAACACGGTGTGCAGATCCATTCATCAGCCGGGCAGTTTTCACATCTTGGCTGTTGTGAATCGTGCCCCAAATATCTTTGTGGGGTGTCTGCATCTCCCCTGGGCACACCTGGGGGGTGGAACTGCTGGGTCATGTGGTCACGCTGTCTAACCACTCTGAAGCTGTGGGAGCACCCTCCGCAGCAGCCTCACCACTGACACTCCTCCCCGTCAAGGGTCTGATTCTCTACGTCTCTGCATCCGTGTAAGAGGTTCCAGTCCCGTCCCCAAAGGCCAATTAGCCACTCGTTGCTCAGCACCCCCTACCCCCAACTGGCGGCCCTAGCAGGCCTTCAACCTCCGGAGAGGCAGTCCTCACCTTCAGTTTTGAGGCGCTCTGCCTCGGCGGAGTCCTCCTCTGAAGGTGGGGTTTGCTGGGGGCTCCTCAGATCCTGCGGCACTTCCTGGCCACAAAACAAAGGTGAGCTGTTTGAAGGGCTGCAGGAAACTGCTGTCCTCCTCTGAGCACCACCTGGGCCCCCCACACAGGGGAAGCTGGTGCTGAGGGATAGCAACTCAGACCCTTGCCCCAGACCCAACCACAGCCCCACGGCGCAGAGGCTCACCTTGCCTGAGGCAGCTGCTTCAAATATCTCTGAGAGAGTCTGAGGGAGTGCGAGGTCGCTATCCTCCACCGTCACCCCAAAAGCGGTCTCCAGGCACTGGATTGCAACTGCCAAAGGGACAAAGGCATGCCCTCTGAACACACCCCCGCATTTCCAATTCTGGGGGTGGCCCTCAGTTCCTTCTGGGTGAGCTTGCTAAGGCCTCAGGGCACATCAGCACCTCACATGTGCTGTGGGGCTTAAAGGTCCCGGCTTTGATGCCTTGGAAACTCAGGCAGGATGGCCCTTGAGCCCCGAGGGATCCAATGGGTGATGCAGTGCTGTTGGCTGTTATAGTGCTGGGGCTGCCTGAGTGGGGGCCTTGGGGCCTAAAGCACCACTTGGCAGGAAAGGTGCTCAGGGACGTTCTGTCCAGCCTGCAGGGGAATCTGGAATCCAGCTGGAGCCTGGAGCTGGAGGACAGGCTTCCCTAAGTCTGCACAATTGGGCGGCTGCATGATCACATGGAAGCAGCCCAGATGCCAGTGGGGGGCCACTTGTGCAGAAGCTGCCCTGGCCACCAACCCCCATGCCATGGCTGTGTGATCCTCTGCTCTGCCCCAGAACACCAGCACCGGCCTCCTCTGTGGGTGGGGCCTCTCAGTCCCAGGGCCCTGACCCCAGCATCAGAGATGGGTCTTCATCCTTTCCAGCAATGCAGATCTACAACCAGACAAAGCCACAGCAGTGGGTCCTCTGCCTAAGCCTGGGCTTCTGTTGACAAAGACCCAGGGGGGTAGTGGGGATGGCATGTGGATGAAGGACTCCTGGAACAGCAGTGCAGAGGACCTGGTGCTGCAGGTCCCCCTGCCTGTCTCCCCAGAGCACTGCCTGGCAGGTGCTGAATGGCCACCTCCTGCTGTGTGGCCGTGGGCAGAGTGGGCTGGCAGGGAGTCTGGCCCAGGCACCCCCTGCTCCCTCATAAGACTTGTAGCCCTATACACCTGAAGGGGGATGAAGAAACTTCGGGACCTGCACCTCGCCAGGAGGGGAGACCAAGGGACACCTGCAGGAGGCCTGGTCTGAGGTAAGGGAGGGCAGCCCGGCGTGGTGGGGGGCGAGCTGGAAGCAGGACAGATTGGTCCCCATGTCTATCTGGGGCTTGACATACTTACTATGAAATGAGGACCGGGACCAGTACCTTTGGCTGGTCAAGTGCGCCGGCTGATAGCACCAAGCCCCCATGGGGTTTTAGGCATGGATGGAGGGGGTGGGGAGGAGGGGACAGAAGCTGGCAGCAGGGGGCAGTTCCTGGTGCGGGGCAGCAGGCAGTGCCCCACACGTACCTTCCAAGCTTTCCTGGGCGTCGGGTGAAAGCCCCCCGTGCCGGAGCTGGTCATGCAGGAAGCGGATGATGGCATAGGCCAGGCGCTTCTTGTTGTCCATCTTGAGATGGGAAGAGACAAAGCCTGGGGGGCGGGGGTGTCTCAGGATCTGTGGACACAGGCCAGGGCATGAGGACAGGATGCGGATACAGCCACAGCTGGGCCTGGCTACCCCCACACAATCTGCAGAAGCACTTCAAACTCACTGGTTAATTTTATCTGCATGACAAGTGAGGCAAAAATATGAATCAAGCCCATTTCCCAGATGGGACACTAAGGCTGCCAGGCTCCTTGCTATCCTGCCTGACTCTGACCCAAGGGTGATGTGGCCTAGGGACACAGAGGGCCAGCTGCAGCCCTATCAGAAAGGAAATGGTCCAACAGTTCTGAGTCCCCAAAACCAGAGGGACATGGCCCACCCTCGCTCAGGCAAGGAGCACCGACCCCTCCCAGGCCATCGGAGGCCTCTTCTGGTTCCTCTCTGGCATGCTGTACTCCCAGGCCAGGTGTGTGACCCCGCCCCGGGTGACATGTGGGGACATCTGGGGTTGTCAGGACTGAGGGGATGGCCCCACAGTGCTGAGGTGAGAACCCTGGGGGAAGATGAGGTAGAGAGAGCTGATGCACACAGCCTCACCCCTGCACAGGACCACCTCCCATTCAGAGGAAGTAGGTCCCAGGCCTGCCTGAGGCCGTGCAGGCCTAACCCAGGCAGCTGGGGTCTGAGGTGTTAGGCATCTTGGTCCCCGCTAAAATGCCCCTGAGGTGAACAGGCCATGAAGCCTCGAAATCAAAGGGTGGCCTTCTGGCTGAGATATCATTTAACTCACTGCTGGCCAGTGGCAGTTAAATCAAATTGGGGAGAGCAATTCATAACCCCAGACTTCCCAAACTGGTCAAGAGCAGACTGGGTGAGGGCCGCCCTGGGCGCCTCAGAGTCACAGGCAAATGAAATCAAAACACATGGTGCTGACCGCCCTCAGAGCTTTTTTCTGGTTCATGGAAAACTACGTTCATAGGACAGTGTGTGATTCCATTTACGTGAAACGTCCAGAACAGGCCAACCCAGAGAGACAGAGAGTGGGTTGCTGATTGTCAGGGGCTGGGGGCGGGCTTCTTTTGGGGGAGACGAAATGTTCTGGAATCAGTGGTGAGGGTCGCACAGCACTGTGAATATACTAAAATCTACTGAGTTCTATGTATGTGAATTCTATCTCAAATTTTAAAGCGTGAAGTACTCAAAGCAGCCGTGTTTTGTGTGGCTGGAAAGGGCGTGACGGCCACCCCGGGAAAGCTCTTCGGGGATGGTAACAAGCTTTCCTTCCCCACTTTCCTATACAATGAGCCTTTACCAAGCAAGTGCCTTTGGCCCAAGAGCGTCTCTGAAACTGGGAGGTCTGGGATCAGGATGGCCCAGAGCCTGGAGGACAGATGGCCCATCCCAGATCCACAGGATCTCAGAGAGAGGGCCCACGGAGACCAAGAGCACAACCTGCTTGTTCTGAGGCCAGCAAAGCCCCCAAAGGCAAGTCATCTTCCTCAGCTGAACCAGCCAGCCAAGATGTCAACAATGCGCTGCTTTGGAGTTCCCGTCGTGGCGCAGTGGTTAACGAATCCGACTAGGAACCATGAGGTTGCGGGTTCGGTCCCTGCCCTTGCTCAGTGGGTTAATGATCCGGCGTTGCCGTGAGCTGTGGTGTAGGTCGCAGACGCGGCTCGGATCCTGCGTTGCTGTGGTTCTGGCGTCGGCCGGTGGCTATGGCTCCGATTCGACCCCTAGCCTGGGAAACCTACACATGCCACAGGGGTGGCCCAAGAAATAGCAAAAAGACCAAAAAAAACACACAAAAAAAACAAAAAAAACAATGCACTGCTTTTACAGACACAGGGCAGCATCACTCACAACAGTCAAAAGGGGGACACAACCCAACTCTCCATGCACGGATGATGCATCAACACAACTTGGTCTGTTCACACACTGGAATATGATTCAGCCTTAAAAAGGGAGGGGGGAGTTCCTGTTGTGGTTCAGCAGTTAACAGACCTGACTAGTATCCATAAAGATGTGGGTTTGATCCCTGGCCTTGTTCAGTGGGTTGGGGATCTGGCGTTGCTATGAGCTGTGGTGTAGGCTGCAGATGCAGCTCGGATTCAGCGTTGCTGTGGCTGTGGTGTAGGCCAGCAGCTACAGCTCTGACTAGACCCCTGGCCTGGGAACCTCCATACACCATAGATGTGGACCTAAAAAAAGACCAAAAAAAAAAAGGATTCTGATGTTATTACAACATGGATGGACCTTGAGGACATGATGCTCAGTGACAGAAGCCACACACAGAAGGACAAAGACTGTCTGATTCCACCCCTGGGAGGTCCCTAGAGAAGTCAGATCCACAGAGACAGAAAGGAGATGGTGGGGCGGGGGCTGGGGGAGTTAGTGTTTCATGAAGACAGAGTTTCGGTTTGGGAAGATGGGAACGTCTTGGAGATAATAGTGAGGATGGTCGCATGACAATGTGAATGTACTTAATGCCACTCGGCTGTGCACTTAAAAATGGCTAAAATAGAATATTTTATGTCTTTTTTACTATAATTAGAGAAAAACTTTTTGTTTTGTTTTTAAAACCTAAGGTCCTTCTCTTAGGATGTGAACCTCTGAGATTGCAGGACCCTGATCCTTTCAAACATCCATTTAGCTGAGAATGTCTTTTGCATTCCCTTGTCACAGAAGTTTCTGCATTAACAAGTTTCATTTTCTTCAGGGCTCCAAAGCCCACAGAATTTACCACCTGGGCCTTTATGTTTGCCGACCCCCCACCCCCACACTTTTCAATCACTGTAACAGTGAGCTGGGTAGAGGGGTGCCAGGTCTCATGGTGGGGGTGGTCAGAGGTTGACAGGAGACACAGTAAGGTCACAAGACTGAGCAGCTACAGTGCAGCATTCCAGGCACTGCTTTGCAGCACAGCCCCCCTGCAACATGGGAGAGCCAGCACTGGGTCACACTGGGCTTGAGGGGGTGTGGGGCGGATCTGCTTTCCCTCCCAGGGAACTAAAGTGGGGCCTTGCAGGGACAGCCATTAGCTTAAGAGTGGAATAAAACAGCAATCTGACTTCATGTGACAGCTGTGAGGACAGAGGGGCTGATTCCCAGGCACCATAAGGGTTCAGAGAACTGAAAGACAAAATCATACCCCTTCCCCACACTTTGTTCTTCCAAGGGCCCTTTCTGCCTCAGGGCTTCTGCACGCACTGCTATCACCCATTCCCTTCCATTTCCAAGTGGCCTGGTTTCCTGCCTCCTGGGCTTCTCCAGGCCTACTGATGTGACTTCCTCCTGCGTGTTGGCGCTGTCTGCCCCAGACTATTAGCATCAGGGCAGGATCATTCCTCTTGTGGAGGACTGTGCACTGCAGGGGGTTGAACTGCACCGTGGCCTTTGTCTGATGATGTCCTCTGGGAGTGGGGTGGGGTGTGGGGGTGAGAATCACTTAGGGTGAGACCCCAGGGAGAGGGATTCCACAGACCCCAGGAAGCTGGGTCCTGTGCCCATCTGACCCGAGGCCCTAGGATGCTGCACAGATTTAAATACACTGGAGTAGAAGGGAGTGGAGGCAGCTGACCATAGGGGATTTATTCTGATGTGCAATGTGAGCTACGGATCAGGCTCATTTCTTTCCTAAAATAATGAATCCAGGGCCCCTCCCCTGAATCACTGCTGACTCGGGGGCTGGGTCACTCCGTGTGGGGGCCATCCTGGGCATTGCAGGGTGCCAAGCAGCACCCCTAGTCCCCACCCTCTTCAATGCCAGGAGCCTCCTGCTCACTGGTGACAACCACAAAAGTCTCCAGATGTCACCAAACCACCCCCAGCTGACAATGAGCAATAAACATCACGTGGGAAAAATGAAGGTAGGCACAGGTCAGATTTTCTGGCCAATGACTTGGCTGCAAACTTTTGGCAAACCCCAAGTTTGGAGAGTATTTTCGGTCTCAGAACTGCAGGAAAGGGCCTTTGAATCCACAGTAGGGACTCAGCACCTACTGGACACAGGCGTCCCCAGAGGACTTCCGCTCTCCTCCCCCGTGGCACAGACTCTCTTTGCTCCCTCATTGCCTTCCTGCTCCTGGTGGCCCAGTGAGGCGAAGATGCGCTTTTCCACTGGGCCCTGGGGACTGAGGAACAATCACGACTTGTTGGGTTCTGTGAGGCTCAGGAGGAACCCCAGGTGCTGGTCTGCAGGTGAGAGCCTGGCTCGGGGACAGAGGCTGGCTCACCTTTTCATCTTATTATTAAAAACACCCCATTCCTTTTGTTTCCCTGCCCAAAACTGAACATTCGAAGGGGAAGATGCATGCCTCACTAAGATGAGTGAGCCGGGGAGTTCCTTTGTGGATCATCAGGTTAAGGATCTGGCATTGTCACTTATCAGGTTAAGGATCCTGGGTTGCTGCCGTGGTGTGAGTTCAACCCCCAGCCCGGGAACTTGCACATGCCACCGGCACAGCCAAAAAAAATTAAATAAGTAAAAATGTAAATTAAAAAATTAAAAAAGAAATAAATATGAGTGACCTGGACCTGGGCCCCAGGAAAGAACATCCTCTTTCTGAGTGGCTGCCCGGTCCCACCTCCACCCCAAATCTAGCTCTTCTCACAAACACCTGGTGTGTGCTAGCTTGTCCTCTGCTCCTCCCTCCCCTCCCCGGACACCTTAGATCCTCAGAAGAGGGCCATCCCGAAAGCTGGAACTCCATCTCAAGCCTGCTCTCCACACTGCAAACCTTCCATGGCTCCCTGAAACCTCCTGAGTGGAAACCCCACCAAAGCCCCCATGCTCTGCCTACACCCAACCCTCTCCTCTCCTCCCGTCACCAGGGACCATGCACTTTCCCTTCAACCAAGCCGGTAGGTCACCTCCTCAGACAGAGCTAGACACCCTCCTCCTCCAGCAAGCTCAAGTGCCAGCCCTGCCTCTGGCCCAGCATCTCCTACAAGGCCTTCCAGCCTATTCCTGGCCTGCCCACCACCCACAGACTGTGAGCCATTGGACGGATCACCTTCTCCAGTCCATATGGACTCAGGAAAATTTTGGATCCCTGTCATGTTCAGAGCCACGTGGCCAGGTTCACTTGGGAGATCATTTCTCTTGGGTTTCCTCGTCAGTAGAGAACGACAAATCCGTATTTGTCCACCTATCAGCCGTCCCCTTTATTCTTTCACTTTCAGGTGCATTGGCTACAGGGGCCAGCATTGGGTCTTGGCAAAAAAACAAAAATAAAAAATTAGAAGTTCCCACTGTGGCGCAGTGGGAACCAATCAGACTAGGAATCATAAAGTTGCAGGTTCGATCTCTGGCCTTGCTCAGTGTGTTAAGGATCTGGGTGTTGCCATGAGCTGTGGTGTAGGTTGCAGATGTGGCTCGGTTCCCGAGTTGCTGTGGCCCTGGTGTAGGCCGGCAGCTGTAGCTCCGATTCCACCCCTAGCCTGGGAACCTCCATATGCTGTAGGTGTGGCACTAAAAAGAAAAAAAAAAAAATTAGAAAATGCAGGAACCAAGTAAGAACAGCTCTTAATCCAGGTCAGAGCTTAACCCGATCCAGAGCCATGGGAGAATGAATTATAAACCTCAGGTGAAATTCCTGGAGTGTTCAGGACTTTTCATGCCCTGACCCGAGTGCTGTATATGCAAAAGCTTATTTCAGGGGTCAGCAAAACATTTTCTGAAAAGGGCCAGCTTCTCAGGCCACAGGTAACACGTCTGTGGTATGTGGGCTGTGTTCCCACAAAATCTTTCACTAAAACAGACTGCAGGGTGACCTGACCCCCCCGGTTACAGTTTGTTTAATCTAACTCATTCTATAGAACAAAAAAATGAGGCTTTTAAAGATGGGGGTGCCACCCAAGGTCACCCAGCTAAAATGCAAATCAGTTCTAAATGGTCTGATTTCAGAGTCTGAACTCCAAGATACCCGTTCCTCAACCACAAAAGTGGGCACACACACAAAACCTTGCACGTGACTTCTCAGGGGCTCACACACCCCTTGCCTCTGTGCAGCAAGCACACTGGTGAAGAATCACTAGTCTAGGGTTGGATTCTGCTTTGGCACCATGGACATCTGGGGCCAGACTGTTCTCTGTGGGCCCATCCTGGGTACTGTGGGGTATGGGGCAGCATACATGGCCCCCACCCCCTCGGTGCCAGGAGCACCCCCAGTTGTGACAGCCACAGATGTCCTCAGACATTGCCTAGTGTCCGCTAAAAGGACAAAACCACTGGTCTAGGGAGAGGAAAAGCAAACCAAACACCAAAAAAAATAAGAACATCACTCAGCAGGGATGCAGAGCGCACACACTTCCAGCCACTTAACAAAACCAGTTGTCGTCTAGGAAGACAAGTAGCAGGAACCCGATTAAAGAATGCTCCAGGTGTACTTAACCTCACAATGACCCTAAGAAGCATACACTTCTACAGTCCCTATTCTAAAAGGAAAGGGCTGGGGGAGACGGATAGCGACTTGCCCAAGAGGCCACAGCCAGCAGGGGTGGAGGACCTAGTCTTCAACCCCAGATTTGTCTCACTTCAGCACACCATGCAGAGGCCCTCAGTGTGAAAAAAGACCCCTCCTGTGTTCTCACGTTGCGCTGGGGTCTCTGCGACTTTAATTCTCATGGGAAGCCCCCCAATCCTAGGCAGAGGCTGTGACAACGCCTGTTTTACAGAAGGGGAAACTGAGGTTCCGAGACGCCAAGAGACTGACCAAGGTGGAGGCGGCGCTGGGACAGGAACCCCGACCTGAACCCCAGGAACAGAGGGACTCCGGCTTAAAAGAACCGTGTTTCCGGGAAGCAGCGGCCACTCGGCGAGCGCTTACTACGTGCGGGGCGCTTTACCTCCTGCTATCCACTCACGGACCTGCGAACCCGCATTTCCCGGGCCTAGGGTCCAGGGGAGGGAGATCCCGGCGGGCAAAGGCCCGCCCGATACCTCCTGCCCTCAGTTTCCCTCCGCGCTGCTCACTCACAACACTCCCCCAATTGCGGCGTCCCCGCCCCAGATCGACGTCCTCTTACCCACCCCGGAACCCCAGGAGCCCCGAGCCACTGACCCCAGGTACATCCGGCTCAGCGCCGAACCCGCGACTCACCTCTCAAGCAGCCGAACCCGGACCCACCGACGGCGGCGCCTGCGCACCGCGGCACTGCCCGGCCCCGCCCCCAGCCCCGCTCCGCCCCCAGCCCCGCAGCCTGCGCAGAAGGAGCCGGTGGCCGCTGGATTTCATTCTGCGCAGGCGCACCAATTATCAAGGCGGGAGTAGGAGGAAGTGACGTAATGTAGAGGCGGGAACGAGCTCGTCGTTAGGGCAACTGACCTCTGCGACCGAACGGAGGCCGGAAATCCGGATCAACTTGTCCTCTAGGCCGAAATGGAGCGGTGCATGGTGGGACAGTGGTGGACTCTTGTGGGTCGGCCGAGCCCGTCACGTGGCACCGTGTCCGCCACGTGGTGCACCTGCTGCTTTTGGGTATCTGGCGCCCAGAGGATCACAGGCGGTCTTTGAGTGGGGGCGACTGTTACCCTCTCACTGTATTTATTCATATATTCACCCACCCAAACATCCGCGAGTTCGTTATTTCATTCATTCAATCCATAAGAATGAATACTAAGATATTTGTTTACAGTAGGTGCATAATAGTAAACAAGTATTTATTACACACAAACTATAAAGACCAGCAAAACTTTTGCTTTCATTACCTTGTATTGGGGTACACAGACAATAAACTGGTAAACTAATACGTAAATGAACAAGTTCTACTTAATGGCAAGCACTGTGTAGAAAAAAATGGGGTGTTCTGATTGTGATTGGGGCGGTAAATTTGTTGGGTTGGTTAGGGAAGACCTCTGTTTCACATGTAGATTTGGAGAACTGGGAAAACACTCCAGGTACAGGGAACAGCAAAAATGAAGACTAACGTAGGATTACGCTGGATGTGCTCAAGAGAGAAAGAAATCGAAGGTCAGTAATGAGACATTCCCTATTAAATGACCACCATTAGCATTCAAGTTGCCAGAGTGTTCTCCCAATTCATTTTTTTTTTTCCTAATTCATTTTTATTCAACTTAAAATGCATGTACTCAACACCCTGGGTTTACTCAACACCCTGGGTTATTTTCATTTATTTTGCAGAAATAAAAGACGTAGGTTTAGGGACCAGTTTTAATTTTCTTAGGTTTTTCTTTCTGTGTGCCTTAGACGGTTCAAGGTGTTTTTTGTTTTTTTTTTTTAACTGACAATACTACATGCAGGTAAGGCACAGTTCCAACACACCTGTTGTTTGAAGTTCTGCATCGGTTTACTGAAGCTTTCTCAATGATGCTTGCTTACATTTCTGCTTTTTAAATAAATGTCTTCTTAATTTGGTTGTCTAACTGGATTCAGCTGGTATATGTGGAGGACCTTTAACCATTAGATGCTAGAAGATGAGCAGGATGTTGGTAATGGAATAAGTGCCTGAGGTTTCGTAAGCGACCACTAACGGAGCGCCTTAGGTGAAGGTAAAAACTTGCAAAACTAGCCAAATACACAATTAAGGTTGGGAGGAGGTAATGACAAATTAATACAGGAGCTAGAAGCCCAAACGAACGACTGGCACAAAGAGCCGCAGAAAAGATTCGAGGCGCCTGCGGGGTGGGTTCCCCTGGAAACACCTCCCCCGCTAGCCTTCCCGAAGGCTCCGCCCTCTCACCACTAAGAGCCAATGATGGACGGGGGTGGTTCAAGCGACCGCGCAGAGGAAGTCTGCGCCCCTGCGCTCCGCCTCGCGATGTAGGTGGGGCTAGGGCGCGCGCTTGCGCCCTACTATCCAGCACACACGCTCTCCCAGCATCCGGTGGGCGCGCGGGCGGCGGGCGCCTCAGTCGGGACAGCTGCGGCAGCAGAGAGGACCGAGGCTGCTGACCGCTGCTCCGACGCGGACCAGGTGGAGGGAGGGGCCGTCACTGAACATTCGCCCACCATGAAGCCCCCAGCAGGTACCTGCTTCCCCTTGGTGCGGCCCCGCTCACCAGATCCGGGCGCCCGGTGCGCACTCGTGCGCACTCCTGCCTCCTCCCCGGGGTCGCCACTGGGGCCTACGAGCGGAGCCCAGTGACCCTCAAGTGATCCGGGCCCGAACGGAGGAGGGGGTCGGCGAGCCCCAGAATGAATCCGTGTTCCAGCGCGCCTTCACTCATTCGGCAAACTCCATGTTTCTTCTGCTGGGGACGGGTCGGGCTCTGGGATGGACTTGAGGGAGTTCTAGACACAGTTCCAAAGCCGGAGACCAGCATTCAAGAAGCAAAATCAAGCAAGGACTTTAGATGGTGGTTGGTGCTGGGGCTGGTCATACATCTTTAAGGGAGGGCAGTCCTGGAGGGCTTCTCGCAGGAAGTGGCATTTGATTCAGCTTGGACCCAGTGGAGAGAAGCAGTTGTCCTGCGGGAGAAGCGTCCCAGTTGGTGGGAACCTCGAGGGCAAGGATGGGGAGGCAAGCACAGGGGCAACGCGTTTGGAAAGCAACAGGTCATCTTGGCTAGAACACAGCTGGGGGTCTCTTATGTTGAACAGAAGGGGACTGCCGGGAATGGTTTTCATTTATGGGAGCTTTGCAATCTGTATACTCTGTTTTAGAAAATGGCCCAGGATGTTGCGTGGTGCCTCATGGAACTTGGTTTGCCCACCTCTCTTCCTTCAGGTCTTTCTGCAGCCCATTGGGATGATGGTAATAATTGTATTAAAGATAATAATCATAATTAGGGTTTTTCAGGTCTCAGGAAGGCAGGAGTGTTGTCTGCCTTTTTTGCTGCAGAATTGTTAGCTCAGAGACTTGGCACACTGGTGATAATCAGTAAATATTTGTAAAATGAATGTGCTCAAAGTTTCAAATCCTAGCTCCTTCAGAAGATTTTCCTGAGAATTCCACTATATTTCCCACCTCTTTGGAGCTTCTGGAGCCCTTCTTTACTACCAAATTTAATGCAGACCCACAGTTCCTTTTTTGCAGTTCTAAAATCCAAAATAGTCTGCAAAGATTTTCCCTTAAATTTGCAGCAGTCATTTGGCTAAAAAAATCTAATCTCTCTCAGCTTAAGAGCCTTTTTTATCCCCACTTGGTATGTATCAGTGTTCCTCAGCTGGGGTGATTGTGTCCCCTCGGGACACTGGGCCACATCCGGTGACATCTCTGATCATTGTGATCTGGGGGCGGAGGTGGCTGGCCTCCAGTGGGTGGGACCGGGGATGCTGTTCAATACCCCACCATGCCCAGAATGGTCCCCAACAGAGAATGATCTGCTGTGGTACAACAGGATTGGTGGCATCTCTGCAGTGTCAGGATGCAGGTTTGTTCCCTGGTGGCACAGTGGGTTAAAGAACCCAGTGTTGGAGTTCCCGTCATGGTGCAGTGGTTAACAGTACCTGACTAGGAGCCATGAGGTTGTGGGTTCAATCCCTGGCCTTGCTCAGTGGGTTAAGGATCTGGTGTTGCTGTGAGCTGTGGTGTGGGTCGTAGATGCAGCTCTGATCCTGTGTTGCTGTGGCTCTGGCATAGAGCGGTGGCTACAGCTCCGATTGGACCCCTGGCCTGGGAACCTCCATATGCCGCAGGAGCGGCTCAAGAAAAGGCAAAAAGACAAAACAAAACAAAACAAAAAAAACTTCAGTGTTGCAGCAACTGCGGTATAGATCATAGCTGTGGCTCAGATCTGATCTCTGGCCCAGGAACTCCACATTCCTCTGGATGGCCAAAAAGAAAAAACAAAAAACCTACCCGAGAGACACCATACACAGGCCCAAGCCAATAGCACCTTGCAAAGACCCTTAGTGTTCTCAAAAGCAGGACTCCAGGACCACTGTTGCCCTGCCCCTCTCCTGCCTGCCAGAAGGGGGAAATGAAACACAGGTGCCCATTTCCTTGGAGCAGCTTCTTCTTGCTTATTATGCATTCCACACCCAGCTGGCCTCTATTCTTTTACTCAGGTAGTTTGGGACAGGTGTAGCCATTGCAGACCTTCAGAAGCTATGGGAATGCCATTGGGGGACCTCTCTGAGAAAGGGATGTGAGAAGAAAGGCCAGCATGGTGGGGCTCAGGGCAGAGAGGACAACCCCCAGCAGGCCCAGGAGACTTCTTGAAGAAAGCTCGTGTGAGAGGGTACAGAGAAATTGGCAGAACCAAGTGGCTAAATCCACTGTAGTGCAAACAATGCAGAACAGGGGTCAGGGAACCAGTTTGTATGGGGCCAAGTGGTTTAGACTTGTCAAGCAGGCTGCACCCCTTCTGGGTCACAGTCAGAAGTGAATTTAGCTCAGGGGCTGGAGGGGGACAGACAGGATGTTTGCCAGCCCTTGGTGTAAACTCTGATAAAGGGTTTGAACTTTTATCCTGAGTGCAGGGTGGAGCCCTGGAAAGGGGGCAGGAGGACCCAACCACCAGATGTGCAGATTTACAAAGGTGGGCTGAGCACAGTCCCCTAGTTCACAGCATGGAATGGGATAGGCTGCCTGGCTTTGAATCCCACCTCTGCCACTTGCTGGCTGTGGGGTCAAAGGTGATCTCAGGATTCCCATCTGTAAAGTGGGGCAACAGAGGATGCAGATTACAGATCTGAAGATTCAGTGAGGTCAAAACATGCCCGACCACCATAAGGTTCAAGTGATAGCCGCTGTTGTCTTTTATCCCAAAACTCTTGGGGCTAGGGACATTTGAATACCCAGGATTGCCCCGTCTTTTAGAAAGGTAATACAGTACACGTGTCACATATCACAATCTGGAAGGTCGGGGGTAACATGCTGTCATCAAACAAATGACTCAATGCAGTGCACGTGTATATGAGATGTCCACCTAAGCACTGCTGACATCTGGGGCTCAGTCCTCCTCAGGGCATTGTCCAGAAGGGCAGGATGCCTGACCACACTGATGCAGCAGCATCACTCCCTAGTTGTGACAATGACAGGTCCCTGGTGTCCCCTGAGGACAAGATCATAATGTGTGTCAGAAGAACTGTTTGCCTTCTGTTTCCCCACTAAGCCCTTGAGCTTCACCATCAGCTCTGGGAAACCATGTCCTCCCCCATCCCAAACCTTACCCTGACCCCGATTTTGATTCCGGGCTTGAAGCAGACACATTGGGTGTGGGGTTCTGTCTCCTGGGTCCAGCCTGTGCAGGAGATGCCCTGGATGTGGCGGCGCCATGCTCTGCTGTGAACTACCTCCGGTGGGACCTGAGCGCCCAGCAGATTGGGGAGCTCACCACAGAACTCATCGAGCAGACAAAGCGTGTGTACGACCGCGTGGGCACCCAGGAGCTTCAGGATGTATCCTACGAGAACACGCTCAAGGCACTGGCTGACGTGGAAGTGTCCTACACAGGTAAGCCTGGGCAGGCCCTGCCTGGACTGGGGTACTGGTGAGCAAAAGGCTGCTTGGAAGACCCACGGTGTCCCTGTGCCCTCCTCAATTCACTCCAGGCGTGGCCGGCCCACCCCATCTCCATGGGCTGTGTCACCCATGGGCTATGTCGTCTGAGGGCCCAGAATGGGCAGCCCTGGACAGAGTCTGACAGCCCTCCTCTCCAGGAGCCATGTACCAGGTGCTGGCGCCTTGAAGCTGGAACCTCCTCCCCTGTCCTGGGGCATGTTTGTTCCTTCTGAGTAGTTTGTTCCCAACTCAGCCCCCTTTGGTTTTTCTCCTCCCTCTCCCCCACCCCCCATGCTCTGAGTAACCTGGTCCCCTGAGGCACTCTCATCACCACCCAGTGGCTCCTTCTCTCCCCTGTGAGGTCTGTCCACTCCCTCTCTGGTCAGACAGATACAGAGCCTCCTCTGTAGAAGTTGACAAGTCTGAGAACTCTGAATCTTTAGGAAAGTTGCTTTTCTGGGAACCATCTAGAATCCCTGAGTTCTAGCTGCAGGATTCTCATGTGTCCCTGATGCCTTGCCTGCGCATGCTGGGACTGCAGAAGGTCCTGGAGGTAAGGGCTGTGCTCAGCCAGCAGGTGGAGTGCCCGCAGGCCGGCCCTGCCCTCAGTCACCTGCTCCAGGCCTCTGTCTCCCCCTCGTGTCTGACACAAGGAGGATTGATTCCCACTTACTGGGCATCACCTGCCTGCCAGCCGTGATTTGGTCTCCCCATCGCCACCTCCACTCCTGGGACCTTTTATTTCTGTCCCCGCTCAGTAGTCTGAGTCATCTTAAAAGAAACTAGAGGAGTTCCCTTGTGGCCCATTGGGCTGGTGTTGTCACTGCAGTGGCATGGGTTTGATCCCTGGCCCAGGAACTTTTACGTACTGTGGGTGTGGTACTGAACTGGGGTACTGGCGAGCAGAAGGCTGCTCGGAGGACCCACAGTGTCCCTGTGCCCTCCTCAACTCACCCTAGAAGCAGTCTAGAATTGAAACACTCCCCTCAGCTGGCTCTTTGGTGCCTGGCCACGGGCCCCCTTGCACCTCCTCCCATGCCCCCATCTGGGGGCTTTGTGCAGGCCAAATAGCCCACCCCTCTGCCTTGCAAGGCATGGAGTTCTCTGAGGAGATTGAGCTCTGCCCCTGGGTGCCCCTTCCTGTGCCGCCTCTCCCCACGCCAGCTGCCTGGACTAATCCCACACTCTGCTGTTTTGTTGTCACACTCGGTGCAGCCACAGCCTGCAAATCCCAGATGGACAGAGGCTGTTTCTGTCCTATTCACACTCGTTCTCGGGCAGCCGACATCAGGCCCACCCAGAGCCCACCGTCTTTGGTTTAGTTGGCAGAGCAGATCACTGCCCACAGAGGGTCTCCACAGTATAGCCCACCCACCAGACCTGGGGACATTCTCGTGGCCTGGAACCGTGGAGGGCACCAAACTGTTATTTTAATTCAGACCTCTCCAGTGCAAAGTATATGCCTTTTTTTAAAAGGTGCTTTATTGAGTTTAATTAACACACGTCTCTAACACATACATTTCAGTGTTTTTGGTGTGTGTAGCATATTCAAACATTACCGCTACCTAATTTTATTTTATGTTTTACTTATTTATTTTGCTTTTTAGGGCTGCACCTGAGGCATATGGGAGTTCCCAGGCTAGGGTCAAATTGGAGCTGCTGCCGCCAGCCTATACCACAGCAACGCCAGATCCAAGTCACGTCTGCCACCTACACCACAGCTCATGGCAGTGCCAGATTCTTAACTCACTAAGCCAGGCCTGGGATCAAACCTGCATCCTTATGAGTACTAGTCAGGTTCTTAACCTGCTGAGCTGCAATGGGAACTCCCTATCACTACCTAATTTCAGAACTTTTCTGTCACCCTAAAAAGAAGCCCCTTCCCCATTTGCAGTTACTCCCCACCCCCTCCCCAGCCCCGACAATACTAATGCACATCTGTCTGTGGCTGTGCCTATTCTGGACGTTTCCCATCCATGGATTCCCACACTGTGTGTCCTTCTGTGTCTGCTTCTCTCACTGAGCATCGTGGTCTCCAGGTCTGTTCACATGGTAGTGAGTGTCTGTGCTTCTCTCCTTTTCGTGGCTGAATACTGTTCCAGTGTGTGGATGGGCTTCAGGGTTGTGTCCACTGTTTGGTTATTACGAATCATGTAGCTGTGATTGTGTGTGTACACGTTTTTGGGTGGACGGTGTTCTTTCTCTCTTGGGTGTCCCCTAGGACTGGGGTTTCCAGGTCATGTGGTGACAATTAAAGCTCACACTCTCACAGCAACCCATGCGCTTCCTGTCTCACAAAGTGCATACATGTGCTATGAGGTATAGAATCACTGGGAACTTGCAGCATAGCCATCAATGGCCATGGCTCTTTCCTGGCTTCCAGTCCCTTTAGCCTGTTTGGGTCTCATCCTACCTCTCTGTCATGGTCTTTGGCTTAGGGTGTCATGAGTTGGATCCATTCTCCCTTGGACTGTGGGTCCCCGAGGATGCGTGTTCATCTCTAGCCCAGGGCCGCCTTGAACAGTGTCACCGATCGACTTGGCCGCATGCTGAGCCCCCTGCCTGGGCGTGAGGCCCGCGCCCACCTGTTTCCACATGGGGCCTGCTTTCTCACTGTCCATCGCCCCTGTTTCAGTTCAGAGGAACATCCTTGACTTCCCCCAGCACGTGTCTCCATGCAAGGACATCCGCACGGCCAGCACGGAGGCGGACAAGAAGCTGTCCGAGTTTGATGTGGAGATGAGCATGAGGCAGGATGTGTACCAGAGGATCGTCTGGCTGCAGGTGCGTGCGGCAGACAGGATGCAGCTCTGAGCGCGGGGTGGGGGCACGGACCAGCGTGTAGACCTCTTCAGACTGTTCGCTGGGCTTGACACGGTAGAAAGCTGCAGAGAGTTGTAGAGGTGGGAGGTGTGAATGTAATCTGCCTCGAGCTGTGCTCATGGGCCTGGTGAAGGTGGTAAGTGTCACAGTAGGGCCGTTTTACCACAATAGACAACATTAAAGATGTGACAAGGACAAGTGAGAGGAAGGAGGAGAAGTATGATGTGCCCAGGCCTTCCCACATCCATGCCGTCATCTCACTCTCCAGCCTTCCTGGTGTCACCTAGAGGGGCTGTCCTGCCTCCCACATGAGGTAGGATATGACTGGCTGGCATGTGCAGTCCCTGCTGCCTGGTCGATGCTCCCCGCAGCCGCTGAGGGCCACTGCCCACGTCCCAGGAATGCAGAGGCTTCTTGTGTGGCTGGCAGGTCCTTCTTAGAACTCTTGACCCATTTCCCTTGGGACCAGGGGAGGCTCCGTGTGCTTTATGCAGGAGTGGCTGGGAGTTTCTGACAGCACAGGTGGTGTTTATTTTCACTGAAGTTTTTATTGGGACTGTTGTAGGTTCACATACAGCAGTAAGAGATGAGTCCGGTAGGTCCCAGGTTCCCCCGGTATCACATTTTGTAGAAGTAAAGCTAGTCTCACAGCAGGATCCTGACGTTGGCACAACCACCCTTTCTCGCTATCACTCTGTGCCTTTCGAAAGCCTCCTGCACTTCTTTCAGTTTGTGGCTGTTTGCAATAAATCAAGTTTGTGTACAGGTTTTGTGTGGACACAGGTCTCCATTCCTCTGGGATAAGTGCCTGGGCTGCAGTTGCTGAGTCCTGGGAGAGTTGCCTGTTTTGCTTTTTTTTTTTTTTTTCTGTCTTTAAGGGCCACACCCACAGTATATGTAGATTCCCAGGATAGGGCTCGAATCGGAGCTGTAACCACTGTCCTACTGCACAGCCACAGCAACGCCAGATCCGAGCCGCATCTGCACCTACACCATAGCTCACGGCAACGCCAGATCCTTAACTCACTGAGTGAGGCCAGGGATTGAACCTGTGTCCTCATGAATACTAGTCAGATTCATTTGTGCTGAGCCACGACGGGAATGCCACCTATTTTGCTTTTTAGGAAACCACCTAACCCCTTTCCAGAGCAGCTGCACCGCTTTTATCCTTTCTTCAGTGACAGCTTCCCCTCCCCTTTTCTGCTGCCTCGCCAGCACCTGGCATCATCCTGATTTTTTGTTGTAAACGGAACTTTGTTTTTCGTGTTCTAGGAGAAGGTCCAGAAGGACTCACTGAGGCCAGAGGCGGCACGGTACCTGGAGCGGCTGATCAAACTGGGCCGGAGAAATGGGCTCCACCTGCCCAAGGAAACGCAGGAGGTGGGTGCCCCTGACCCCCCGCCCGAACCCCAGGAAGGAAGGCCTACCTGGAACAGTGCTCCATCTGCACCTGCTCTGCCCTCAGTTTTCCAGGTCACAGGGCTTCCCCAGAGCAAGAAGAGCATGCGGGAGCGTAGCAGCCTCTGCCTCTCCCGCACAGTGCCCCCATGGCTCTGGTGCTATGGTTCTCAAGGAAGACATGCTGCCCCATCCTCAGCACCTGCTCCCACCTGCTTCCTCCTGACACCAGGCCTGTGGGTTTCCCACAGTAGCGGCTGTGATTGCTGGTGTCCTGTGGGTCAGTTCTGATATCATCCATCTGGAGCCAGTGCCAACCCCAGTCTGGGGTTCAGCCCCTCACCAGCCACAGGTCCAGGTCATCCCTGTGCTTCTGGCCATTAGGTTAGGTCAGGGGCTCCCACGTCCCCTCCATTGATTTGCAGAGCAGCAAGCGGCTCCCAGGACTCAGGAACTCAGTTCTTGTTCTAGATCACCGGGTTGGAAGGGATGCAGGGGGAGAGGTGCAGGGAAGGGCACGGGTGTCCCTGCTCCCTCCAGGCTGCATCCTCCTCAAGTCTCCCTGTGTTCACCCACCCTGAAGCTCTCTGAACCCCACCTGTTTATAGAGACTTTGTTTCATAAGCACAGTTTTATCACTGGCTGTTGGCATCCAATTCAACTTCTAATGCTCAGCTTTCCCTCCCAGGGAGCAGTTGTGAGGGTGGAGCTCAAAGTTCCAGCCCATCCTCTGGTTTCAGGCTTTAGGAGCTATGTGCCAGGAAGGGGCATTTTTCTTTGGGTCACAGCATCACACAGGTCATCTGCTGATTCCCCAGTGGGCGCTGAGGCTGGGAGAATGATGTGACATTGACAAGTGTGGTTCCTGCCTTCACCTTCTCCCTCTCCTCTCGGCTGAGCCCCGCAGCCTCCAGGTTCCAATGGGGGCCACACCCGCAGGCCTGTGTCTCCAGGTCCTCCCAGCTTTTTAGGAAGGCCTGGCTGTGCAAGTTTGCATCTGAGGTGGCTGTCTGTCCCCCTTGGGCCAGTGCGGTCACCCCTACCATGCGGTTCTTCATGCCTCCTGCGTGAAGCTCTGAGCAGTCTGGATGAGGGAAGGAACTGCCCCCGCCCCGGCAGCCACTGTACTCCCTGCTGAGGGCCTGTCCCTTATAGTCAGAGGTAGGTTGGTGCCTCTGATGAGCTGGGAGACCCCCGACTAGTGCCTCTGCCCCCACCATGGGGCAAAGCCTTTAGCTCTTCCCATTCCTGGTCCAGCTGGACGGTCTTCCTGGGGCACCCTGGGCAGTGGGCAACGGGCAGCTCAGCTCCTACCCCAGGAGGCAGCCTGGGGGTGCAGGGAGTAGGAGTGGGGCAGGCACTGGAGCCACCCATGGTCAAGGGAGGCTCCTGTTTGAAGTGTGGGCACCGAGGCCCAGGGCAAAGTCCCATTTGTGTCTTCATGGCTGGAACCAGACGCGGCTCTGCTGCCAGCTGGCTGCGTGCCCAGAGGCCAGTCACTGAACCCCTTTGTCCTCTGTTCACCATCTGCACTGGGGGGTGCCCTGAGGACCACCCCCAGGGGTCGTCGTGAGGGTTGAATGAGGCTGTTTGTACAGAGCACAGAGGACAGTGAGGCCAGTGGTCAGGAGCCACTGCCGCTGAGAAGAGCTGGCTCTCACGGTTCCGGAGAGGAGCTGGCTCGCCTCGGGAAGCACCAGGGTCCGTCAGGAGTCGGGGGGCTGTAGTCCAGAACCTTGAGTGTGGTTCCCCTGGAAGGAGTGGGCTTGGGATTGGCTAGTTTGAATGATCCTGAGGCTCTGGGGTTGGGGGCTAGCCAAGGGTGACCAGAGCAGGGGTGGGGACCTGAGTGTGGGGACTCCATGGGCTGGGCTGCTGCCCTGCATTGGCTGGTTCACGTGGAAAAGGAGTGCCCCTGGGCAAGATGTTACTGTCCCTAGGGATTGGCTACCCCTGGAAGGGGCTGTCCCTCCAGTTCAGAGTTAGGAAATGAAAAGACGGTTGTCACCTGAGTCAGGCTGACCCAGAGGTCAGTGACTGTTCTCGTGATTAATACAAAGGCCGCCCCAGAGCGGCACCTTGTGCTGGAAGAAACGAGGACTCAGAGAGCCCTCAGTTGGTTCCTCCTGTGGCTGGAGACTCCTCTGGAGCTGCAGGCCTGGTGGCTTGGAAATTTTGGGAAGTATCGTGTGTGGTCTGTGGGGGCTGTGTGGACTGTCTGGGCCAGAGGGACCCTGAGGACAGAGCCCAGAAGAGGCGTCCAGCTGCCTCTGGGTGGAGTCCTAGGTGCTGCCTTGTCCTCCAAGGGAGCCCTGTTGTCATGCCAGGTCATGGATGTGGAGGGGGTGGGGCATGGGGAGCTGCAGTGAGGCCAGTGCCCAGGAGGGCTGATTCTAGCCAGTCTGCTCCATAGGCCCGAGCTCTGCCGAGCTGGTGGGCACACGCCCTCCCATCTCCTGTCCCTGATGGGTGCTCCAACCACGGGGCAGGTGCTGTCCTGCTGGGGGGCCTGGGCCCTGGGGAGCGCCCCCACAGCTGGCCCAGCAGGGTCCCACGTGGTTGCTTCACCCACATCGCTCAATCGCTGTTGATAAAAACTAGACCCTGAAAGAACAAAAACTAAGTTCCATTAAGATGGCCAATAGGAGGTGGCACTGTGGTGCAGTGGGTTGAATCTAGCTGCATCAGTTTAGGTTGCTGCTGAGTGGTTCCATCCCTGGTCTGGTGCAGTGGGTTAAGGATCTGGTGTTGCTGAAGCTGTGGTAGGTTGCAGCTGAGGCTCTGATTCCCTCCCTCCCCCAGGAACTTCTGTGTGCTGTGGATGCGGCCATAAAATTGAAAAAAAAAGAAAAAATGGCCAAAGCTCAGGCTGTTGACTCTGGAGGTGATTCCTGCAGAGGAGGGTCTGGAAAGCTCCTTGAGGGGCCCTAACACTTAGGCCCCAGGCACCAGGGTCTCTGAGGACCCACGCAGTGTCCCGAGCCCATAGCCCTTTTTCTCCTGCCTCTCTTTGCTCAACCCCCTCATCTGCCTTCTCTCCCTGGGGGGCCCTGGATCTTGAAGCCCCTCCATGCTCCTGCCTGCTCTCACACTGTTCTTTTCCTTCAGAAAATTAAGAGCATCAAAAAGAAGCTAAGCCTCCTGTGCATCGACTTCAACAAGAACCTGAACGAAGACACGACCTTTCTGCCGTTTACACGAGAGGAGCTGGGTATGTGCATGTGGTATGGGGTTGGTGGGAGGGAGGAAGAGAGGAAGGCATCTGTGGGCTCCTGGGAGGGCTCTTCACCTGGGGTGCTCAGGGTATTTGGAACCCAAGGTTCTGGATTCTTCCTTGGGGGGACCATGGGCTGCCCACCGAGACTGCCCGCACAGGAGGCGTCCCCCCACCCCTCTCTGTGACATTTGTGTCTTTAATGCTGCAAAATGACAGGCATGGACAGAGGTTTTCCCCACACCACCTATGCCTGGGGCCAAAGGGCTGGGGCCTGGGTGCCCTTTTTTTAGTACCTGTTCTCTTCCCCAGTTGCTATGTTTTGAGAAGCTCACTCCCATAGGAAAGCGGCTAGAGTAGAACAAGAGAGACCTGGTGCCACCCTGGCCCAGTCTCCCTCCCTCTGTGGACACAGTGGGTGCTGCCCTTAGCTGTGGTCTCGGGACACGTGGCCAGGAGCAAGGGCGCCTCCTGCTGCCCCTGAGCGCAGGCCCCCTCGGGGAAGTCCCCCAACCTTCCCAATGTCCCCAGGACGCTCTTCTCATTTCTGGGCCTGTCCGGCTGGAGTCAGGCCTCGGGCGGCACATTCAGTTCCCCTCTCCAGGCTGCATTCTTGTTGAGTGATGACTCAGCCTTTTACAAATTTTCTTCCGTCTTCCCCACATTGACAGTTTTGGGAAAACCCAGGATAGATGGGCAGCAGCCTGTGAGCTCTGCCCAGGGACTCAGATGGGACCATGCGGTTCTGGTTCCATGTAACGGGACGTTGCGTGTGGTGTGATGTGGCATTCGCCTCTGTGGGGACAGGCCTCCAGGGCAGCTGGGTTGTGCAGACACCTGCAGATGCATGCTGTCCTGGGCAAGTGCCTCAGATCCATCCATCCCACCCACCTCTGCTGCCCTGACTTCTGGTCCCCACCCTGTGTCCCGGGCAGCATCTACCATGTAGCTCCTGGCGTTTGGGCAGACGCGGTTTCCTGGCCAAAGAATCCCAGGCCTCTGGAATCCAGCAACTGATCCTGCTCACATGCCGTCTGCAACTGCTGACCACCAGTCTGTCCAGCCCAGGGACCCCCTATCTTGCCCCGGCCTCCCACACAGGAGAATGAACCCCCAGGGGATGGTCTCTCAGGGCTGGGGCAGTGGCCAACCCAGCAGGGTTTGGCTGCGTCTCAGTTTCAGTTCCAGCTGAGCAGGAGCCGTACTGGTTTATTTTCTTCTGGTTGCGAAAAGAATGGGTGTCATTTTACAGAAGCTGAGATGGTGTGTTTGTCTCCTCCCTCCCCCCACCCCCATATATAGAGGGTCATATGTGCATACGTAGAACTTTGTTTTTTTCTCCTTGAGCCCTGATCCCTCGGCTAAGGCAGTTTCCACTAGGCATTTCCTCTGTAATGTTCCTCACATCTTCACCACTAGGGGGTGATTTTCTAACTCCAATCTCCCTGTCTGTTCGTATCCTCTTGCAAGTCAGAGGATCCCCCTCCCGTATTTCCTGAGGGGTCTCTGTGTCTGTGGGGTGTGATCCTGTGCTGTCATCACTTACTTTGATGCTCATTCTCCTGTTCCGGCCTCGAGGAACCCATTCAAGTGGATGTGTCCCTGTGATGCTTCCATGTGACCCAGGGTGTGCCAGCTTCATTTGTCCTCTTCCCAGCCCCGCGGGGAGTCAGAACCAAGGTCTGGTGCCTAGGGAGCTATGCCTCCAGGCCCCCAGCAGATGGGAGCTAGAAATGCTTACCTGTGTGCATGTGTGTGCAGACACACCTCCGTGAGTGTGTCTCAGCACCTTCAGCTCCAGTTTAGCCCCGTGGGGTTCAGCTGGTGGCATCCCTTCCATGCTTTTACCACCTTCACCAGTGAGAGCCAGGTCCTGAGTAAGAGAAAGAGTTCCAGGGCCTCACAACCCTAGTGGGGAGGACGTGCCAGTTCCATCCAGGGCTGCCTGGGAGTCCTGCCGCCCTCTGGCGCTGGTCCCAGAGAACACACGGGAGCAGTGGCAGGTTTCCAAGGCGGGGAGAGTTTTTGATGTTGTCCCTGTGGGTACAGAGGTGGGCTGAGAGCGGCCTTGAGCCCAGAGCATGCGGGGGCCGCCCTGGCACCTCACTCTCCCACGTGGGAGGGAAGCCCACCCTCCTGCCTGTCCTCTCAGAGCCGCTTTCGCTCACACAGGAGGGCTCCCCGAGGACTTTCTCAACTCGCTAGAGAAGACGGAGGATGAGAAGCTGAAGGTTACCCTCAAGTACCCACACTACTTCCCCCTTCTGAAGAAGTGCCATGTGCCAGAGACCAGGAGGAAGGTGGAGGAAGCCTTCAACTGTCGGTGCAAGGAGGTGAGGGGCTGTCTCTGCCGGCTTGGCACCCGGCAGGCCACTGGGGTGAGGTTCTGGCTTCTTCCCGAGCTTGTCCTCCTGCTCCCACCCTCTCTAGCCTTAAGCCCTCTCTCCTTGGGGTGTTGCTCATGCCCCATGAGCTCGGGTTTGCAGATGTTCCCCCCTCCCCTCCCCGCCCTGGGCCTCTAGCCTGGGGGGCCGGGCCTTCTAGCTCCTGTTCAGCGTCTCAATCAGAAGAGCTGGTGGATGGGCCCCTACCTGCTCCCTGCAGGCACTAGCAGTACTCACTTGGCCTCACAGGTGCTATAGGGGAGCTTGCAGGACAGTCCTGTGATCCTGCCTTCCTGGGCTGCAGATAGGCCACATTGGTCCTGTGGTGACTGGGTCTCCCAGGAGAACCCCCACTGCAGAACCAGAGAGGGTGAGCCCCAGGCCACCTGGGGCAGCGCACTTCTCACTGTGCTGCTCTCTGCTCCGTGGCTGCAAGATTGTATCATTAAGCCTGAGTATAAAGATCTGCAGGCTGGGCTGCGCATTAGGGGTTGGTGTTGCCCCGCCTTAGCCCTGCACTTGACTGGGGCAGAATTCCAGGTCAGGGGACCTGGTGCTGCGGAGACAGCGCTGCTGGCCACTGGCTTCCAGCCCCTCGTCTGGCTGGACATTCTGGCTCAGCCTCCTGGGTCTAGTTGGTTTCTCGCAGATGAACCAGGCCAGCGGGAGCTTCCTGTTCGAACAGGCCTGTTTGCTTGTAAACAAATCAGGCACATGTACTTTTTGTCTGTCCCACTTGGCTTGGTTGGCTGGGTGGAGCCCTCAGAGGTGTAGCAGAGCCCTGAGGCCAGGGAGGTTGGCCGTCGTGCTGTCTTCCCTCTGGCTTGAAGCTGACACATTTGCACCCTTGCTGCTTTCTAAGAGGACCCAGGGTTTATAAAGAGGATGGGTTACCTCAGGGCCCCAAGAGTCTCGCCTGCTGAGGCCACCGAGCTGGGGAGCTGGCCCTGGAGCCCTGCCCGGGGAGGGCACGACCTGTGGCCCCAGCCATCTGTTGATTGCAGGAGAACTGTGCGATCCTCCGGGAGCTGGTGAGGCTGCGGGCGCAGAAATCCAGCCTGTTGGGGTTCAGCACCCATGCTGACTACGTGCTGGAGATGAACATGGCCAAGACCAGCCAGGTGGTGGCCACTTTCCTAGGTAACCCCCTCCCCTGCTCCCACCGAGGGCCATGGGGGCTCAGGGTGACCTTGACTGGACATGAGAGCCCTGCTCTGGCCACTCTTGGGGATTCCCAGGGCCTTCCCGCACCCTGATTTGGTCTCCAGGGGTGTGGGGACGCAGGGAGGTAGCCTTGCCTCTCCCCTCGCCCCCAGATGAGCTGGCCCAGAAGCTGAAGCCCCTTGGGGAGCAGGAGCGGGCTGTGATCCTGGAGCTGAAGAAGGCCGAGTGCACCAAGCGGGGCCTTGACTTTGATGGCCGCATCAACGCCTGGGACATGCGCTACTACATGAACCAAGTGGAGGAGACACGCTACCGTGTGGACCAGAACCTGCTCAAGGAGTACTTCCCCATGCAGGTGGTCACCCGTGGGCTCCTGGGCATCTACCAGGAGCTGCTGGGGCTGACCTTCCACCTGGAGGAGGGTGCCGCTGTGTGGCATGAGGATGTGATGCTGTATTCTGTCAGGGATGCAGCCTCAGGCAAAGTCATCGGGAAGTTCTACCTGGACCTCTACCCGAGGTGTGTGCGGTGGGCCCCCGTGCCACTCCTCTGCCCAGGGGTGTGGAGGTTGGGAGTCAGGGGGGAGGCTGAAGTCAGCAGTCTGTGTATCTGATTGATGGAGGGACGTCCTGGAGTCACACCCTCTGGGCTGACCTGGTGAACAGAGCAGACCGTGGCAGGCCTGACCCCATGTCCCTCTGCAGGGAAGGGAAGTATGGGCACGCAGCCTGCTTTGGCCTGCAGCCAGGCTGCCTGCGGCAGGACGGGAGCCGCCAGATCGCCATCGCAGCCATGGTGGCCAACTTCACCAAGCCCACGCCTGACGCGCCCTCCCTGCTGCAGCACGATGAGGTGGAGACCTACTTCCATGAGTTTGGGCATGTGATGCACCAGCTATGCTCCCAGGTGGGTGTGGGCAGGTCCGAGGGCGGGGGTCCTTGCTGCTGCACTGTTCGTCCCGTGTCACCACGGATGTCCTGACCCCCGTATCAGCTAATATTGTTAAACCCCACGGGCGGGGTGTGTAAACAACTGAAATGTATGTACTCAAGGTTCCAGAGGCTGGAAATCCAAGATCAAGATGTCAGCAGGGCTGGTTCCCTTTTTTTATTTTTGGCTGTGGTATGAGGAAGTTCCAGCGCCAGGGATCAAGCCCAAGCCACAGCAGCAGCAATGCCAAATTGTTAACCCGCTAAGTCACCCGGGAACCCCAAGAGTTTTCTTTAAAAACACAAAAACAAGGAAGTGAGGAAGGGAAGAATGAGGGCAAAAAGGACCATTGCCTGCAAAGTCTGATGACACCAGTGATGAGAATCAGCGGGACGGTCCTGGGGGCAGACATAGCACAGCCCTGGGTCCTGTGAGCAGTGAGCTCAGCGAGGCAGTGGGGATGAGCTGCCTTCTCAGTGGGGGCGCTGAGGCTCAGCAAGTCCAAGTGACTCTCACAAAAGGCCCTTGGGGCAAAGGCAGGCTCACCCTGGGGGTTCTGGGTTCCTGCCTGGCATTTGTGCCCACAGCCCCGCCGCATGTATGCTTGTACCCGGCCCCTCCTCATGGTCAGCACTTTCTTCTGAGGGCGAGGGCTGTGTGCTTCAAGAGGGTGTGTGGGAACAGTTTACCACATTGTGCAGCCATCACCAGGGCCCTATTTTTGAACATGTCCGTCACCCCAGAAAGAGCCTTCAGGAGCCTTAGCAGTCACTCCCTCTGCCCCCTCCCCAGAAGCCCCCTCCCCTGACAACCAGGAACCCACCCTCTATGTCTGTGGCTGTGCCTATTCTGGATGTTTCCCATCCGTGGGGTCACACACTGTGTGTCCTTCTGTGTGTGCTTCTCTCACTGAGCGTCGTGGCCTCCAGATCCGTCCACACGGTAGCAAGTGTCGGGGCTTCACGGCCGAGTGATGCTCTTGTGTATGGAGAGACTACTTATAAGTGTGTTTATGAGCAGAAGGTCTTGACTTTTAAATTCAGTCTGTTAACTTTTTTCTTTCACAGTTTGCACTTTTTTGTGTGCTGTGGAAGAATTTGTTTCCTAACCCAAGGCACTAAGATTTTGTCCTAATTTTTTTTTCTAGAAGTTTTGTAGTTTTAGCTCTTCCTTTGGTGTCATCCATCGTGGTTAAGTCTTGTCTGTAGTGTGAGGGTGGGGGTCACCCACTCACCAGCTAGCAGCAGCAGAGGGCAAGCCTGCGAATGTATATCACTGCCCCCGCTCCCCTTCTGGCTTCTGCATGGTCTACTCGGGTTACTTCCCATCTCTGGACCAGCGGTCCAACAGGGGTTACTTCCCATCCCTGGACACTCTTTTGCCACTGACCCTCATGGCTCCCTCACCTCCCTCAGTTATCTCTTGGTACAGCTGGTTCTCGTTGTTCATCACAGTTCTGTTCTGTAAAGTCATCTCAAATGCTGAGGGAGGAATTACTGAGCCAGTGCTCCTAGGGACACAGGGAGCCAGGCTCCCGAGAGAGCCACTGGTCACTGCATTGTTATAGCTGATCCATGAGCAGCCTTGTGTGATGTGTGTTTCTGTTTAAAGACACATGGTCTGATACAAGTTGATTCATTCACTGAACCCCCTGGCACCGGGGCTGGTCTGAATGATGCTGATCTAACACCCATGTCTCCTCTGTGAGTGGGTCACCGCCCTCGTGCTCAGGATACCACACAACACTTCTCAGGGCAGTCTCAAACAAAAACAGGAAAAGGCCAACATCAGGGCATTCAGGAGACCATGAATAGGATGCTTATCTCCAGGTAATAGCTGGAGCTGGAAGGTGGCATGGGGTGACCCCAGGAGTAAGGAGGCTGAGGGTGTCCTCTGCGTCTGCCCTGCTGCCCTTAGGCCTAGAAAGGACGGGCCAGGGTCACTGGGCTTATTTGGCCCAGCGCCTGCCAGGCCTGGGTTCCCCATGTGCTGCCTCAAGCACGGTGTCTGCAGGAAGAATTTCAGTTGCACAGAAATGGAGAAGAGAACTCCTGTCAAGCACCTCCTAGGTGGCTCAGCGGGTTAAGAATGGGGCGTTGTCACTGCTGTGGCTCTGGTTCGATCCCTGGTCCGGGAACTGTCACATGCCATGGCCGTTTCCTCCACTCCCCCAGAAAGAGCACTCCTGTCAAATGCCATCCAGATTCGCCATTTCCAGGTCCTTGCCTTTTGAGATGCAGGGCTTCCTGAGAGTGCTGGCTTCATGGGTGGGGGTGAGGGCAGCGTGCTCACTCCACCTCCCTGGGTGTCTGGGCAGGGAGGGGTCCGGGCACGCCTGCAGCTCCACCGTCCCATAGGCCGAGTTCGCCATGTTCAGTGGGACACACGTGGAGCGGGACTTCGTGGAGGCACCCTCGCAGATGCTGGAGAACTGGGTGTGGGAGGCAGAGCCGCTGCTCAGGATGTCCCAGCACTACCGGACGGGCAGCGCTATCCCGCAGGAGCTGCTGGAGAAGCTCATCAAGTCCCGGCAGGCCAACACAGGTGCGGCTGGGCCTTGGTGGGGTGGGGGCCCCCGGTTCCCGCTGCATCCGCCGAGGAGGCCTTGCACCACCTGGCTGCAGGGGGTGGCATGAGCACAGAGCCAGCCTCCCTGTCCTTCTACCACCCAGGCCTCTTCAACCTGCGCCAGATCGTCCTGGCCAAGGTAGACCAGGCCCTGCACACGCAGACGGCCGCAGACCCGGCTGAGGAGTACGCCCGACTCTGCCAGGAGATCCTTGGGGTCCCAGCCACACCAGGTAGCCACACTCCAAGCCAGGCCCACTTTAGAGGTCAGGGCAAGAGGTTCATAGTGATGTATGAGGGGGTCTGGGAGGAGGAATTTGACCTCTGGCCTTTCCTGCTTTGGTTTCTGGGCTGGTCCCTCCACCTGGGGGCCGTGGGGGCGATGGGTAGGGTGGGCGGCTCCTGCCTCCTGGAGCACCCTCCACACATGCAGTGGGAAAAGCCTGGAAGGAGCAGAAGAGACAAGGGTGTCAGGCCCAGATATAACGAGTAGACCAGGTCTGAACACATACGTGTCGGGGTAGACATGGTTCACTCCTTCATAGGCAGTGGAGTCCCTTCAGAAGGCAGTTAACCAGCGCATCATCCTGTCCCCATTGTTGGGGGTGGGTCCTGCCCCTTCACACTGAGCCTCAGCAGCCAGTGGCGGCAGGAAGATGCTCTGGGTTGAGCCCTTTTGAGTTTCTGCAGAAAGTGGGCAGATGTTTATTTCTCCTGTTAGCCCCAAGGCCCCACTAGAAGTGTTGGGCCAACTCCTCCTCTTGGGTGGGGCTGCTTTGAAGCCCCCCTCCTTTGGGAAGGGGCACTGAGAGGTCTGGGGGCCCCACCAAGAGCCTCTCTGCTCCTTCCCAGGGACCAACATGCCTGCGACCTTTGGCCACCTGGCGGGGGGCTACGATGCCCAGTACTACGGCTACTTGTGGAGTGAGGTGTACTCCGCGGACATGTTCCACACGCGCTTCAAGCAGGAGGGCATCCTGAGTGGCAAGGTGAGGAGCTGGCCTGGGCCCTGAGGGGCTCCATCCTGGCATCCTGCTCTCCTGCCCTTTGTGTAGTCACTGTAGAGGCCATGCATCCTGCTCCCGCCCCCCCATGCACGTGAAGGGCCCCGAGGAGTATGGGAAGGGTGCACAGATTGCTGTTGGGGTTTTCGAGCTGGGAGGGGTGCTGGGCCCCTCCTGCAGCCCCGCCCTCTCGGCAGGTGGGCATGGACTACAGAAGCTGTATCCTGAGACCTGGCGGCTCCGAGGATGCCAGCGTCATGTTGAAGCTCTTCCTGGGTCGGGATCCCAAGCAGGATGCCTTCCTCCTGAGCAAAGGACTGCAGGTTGAAGGCTGCGAGCCACCAGCTTCTTGACAGCTTGGGGGTTTGGCGCACCCGCGGGCTGGGCCGTGCTCTCCCTGGCCCTGGTGCCTTAGCACCCAGCCATGGCGGCCTCTAGCCCAGGGGTGGGGTGGGGGAAGGGCTCTGCGTCCCCCAGCCCCCTGCAGCGGCCTGGGCAGGAAGGTCTCCTCTGGAGGTGTCTGGTGAGCCTCATCCAGGCTCTTCTTTGTTGCACTAACACAACCCCTTCCTGGGGAGTTTTCCTAGTTTAAATGGGTTCTTTGAAATGCAGCCATTAAAACAAAAGACCCCTGGTCTGGTCTCTGACCCCTGTCCCTTCCACCTCAGAGGAGCGGCAAGGTGGTTGTGGGTTCTGCCGTGACCTTGGTCAGGGACTGGCCCTCAGGCCAGGGACACCAGGTAGTTGAGTTACTCTCTTGGGAGTTCCCGTTGTGGCTCAGTGGGAACAAATCCGTCTAGGAACCATGACGTTGCGGGTTCAATCCCTGGCCTTGCTCAGTGGGTTAAGGATCCAGCGTTGCTGTGGCTGTGGTCTAGGCTGGCAGCTGTAGCTTTGATTAGACCCCTAGTCTGGGAAGCTCTACATGCCACGGGTGGGGCCCTAAAAAGCAAAAAAAAAAAAAAAGCTACTCTCTTGGGCTGGTCCTTTCTGGATGGTGACAAGTTCGGGTCACTGGGAGACAGCTGAGCCATGGAGTGACCGGTGGGCAGGGACTGTGGCACCAACCTGCTGGGATTGCTCACCAAGTGTCTGTTTCTTGCCAGCCTCACCTTTCACCTCACAGCCTCCCTGCGCTGTGCTGGCAGTGTGGGACCAGTTCAGGAGTGATGCGCCTGCTCTTGGGCCCGTAGTGAGCGTCCCTGGGGCCGCACCCCTCTTATGACCCCCCCAGCCAGGATCTTTGGGGTGGTGATTTTCAGGAGCCAGGTGTGACTGGGCACCACTGTGGGGAGCCTGGTAGTGGCCTACCCTGTCTCCACGTCTTGTCCTGCTCACGGCTGGCTGGCTCCCTCTGGCCGTTAGTGGCGTGATGAAGTCTGGGCCGCTGGAGGGGCTGCCTTCCTAGTCCTGGTAATTCAGAAAGGCATGAGTGATGTTTGGTTGCAGTGGGAGTTCAGAAAGTGTCCTTCAGGGGAGCAGGAGGGTGGATGTCCCCCCTCCCTCTGGTCTGGATGGTCCTGTGTTTCCTTCCGTGGCCTTTGACCTCTTCTTGCCTCTGGTCCTTTGCCCTAGGACTAGGCAGTGGAGTGGGGGGGTGGGCAGTGGAATGAGGGGGTGACCTTCTCCTCCTTGGGGGCACAGGTCAGCTCTGCCTTCCCCACCCTCCTCTGTTTCACCTGCCCCAGGCTACTTGGCTGTAGCCTGGCCTGTATCTTCTGCCCACTTCTGTGCCTTCTCTATAGGGCAGGGGGACACATGTTCATGGCTGGTCTCTGGCCCAGAGCTGGTGGGCGGTGGGTGCCCTGGGGCCAGGAGGGCTGTGCTGAGAGTCACATTTGAATTATCTTGGTTTTGAAAAGGACCATACCCAGCCTTCCATCAGGGTACCTCCTGAGGGATAGAGGCTGTGTGCTGAGTGGGGTGGGGGCTGGGTTGCTTACCTTCCCCCTGCACTGAGCCCCCAGGTGGCTGCCTCCTGGCCCCCGTGTACAGCCCAGGTGTAGCGTTGGCACCCGAGCCGTGTGCTGGGCTGTTGTGAGAGTCAGGCCATGGACCCCCACGTAGGCAGGTCAGGACTGGGAGGGGAGGCCTCTGTAACCTCCTCTCCCCGGTCCCAGAGCCCAGACGGAAGGTGGGCCAGAGGCCTGTCTGCTCACTGTGCCTAGCTCCTGCCCTCCCAGGAGCCCCAGGGTTCGCGCTGAACTCAGATATTTGGCACCCAGGCTTCCTGGCAGCCTGTTTCAGCTTCTCTAGTCACTGGAGGACTTGGAAGTAGGGGCCCCCAGGAAACTTGTGCTCAGAGCCCTGGGAAGGTGGCAGTGGCAGTGGGCACGGGTGTGGTTACCAGAGTGGGCAGAGCGTCCTGGACACAGTAAGTGCCTCACCAAAACTGCTGTTTGTCCAGCCGCACAGGGACCCAGGCTCAGGTCCTTAGGTGGGAAGGGGCAGCGGTGCAGCTGTCACCGGGGTTGAGTGTGGGCAGGTGCCACATCTTAGATGTTCTGCCATCCCCTTCCAGGTTCTGACAGGATCCCTGCCAATTGGGGCTCTCGCTCTCCTCACCACCTCCCCCCCCGCCCCTCCTACTTGAACAAGAAAGGAAAACTTTGTAAAAGTTTTGGGCAGGTCCTGCCCTGTGTCCCCAGGCTGAGGGAAGGGGAGAATGGCCGGGCCCTTCCCAGATGAGAACCAGCACAACCGCTCCCCTTATCCCTGCCTCACCCCCATCTGAGCAGGGTTGGGCCCCAGATGTCCTGGAGGGCTGTGTATTCTCGGCTCTGGCACAGCTGGCGGGGTGGGGGAGTCAACCGGGCCCCAGGTGTCTTGGAGGCTGTGTATTCTCAGCTCTTGGCACAGCTGGTGGGGTGGGGGACACCCTAGAGAATTGCAGATTAAAACCACAACAATACATCCATCAGAAGGTCTAAAATTAGTACTTTTACCAGTGGAACGACTTGTACCTCATGAAGCTTCAGGCACATCCACCAAAGATGCTGTTCCATTTGTACAATAGAAGACTCCACAGCAAGGACAGGACACACCATATGCAGAGCTGGGCTGCCTGCGGGGAGGACTCTCACAGACGTTCAGTGAATGAAGCCAGAACAAAAGGGGATGAGCTATAAGCTTAACTTGTCTCTGAAGTTCAAGAACAGGCAAAAAACTCACTGATAGGCTCTTCCCAAAGTGAAACATGGAATTCCCATCTGACCTAGCAATTCCACACCTGAATATAAGCCCCAAAGAACTGAAAGCATTTTCCCCTCAAATAGCAAATCTCAGCCGACTCAGGGCCAGGGCTGCCAGGGCCCCAGTTCTTGGCAGCGTTTGTTTTGCACATTCAGATGTTGCAGCCGAAATCCAGAGAGGAGGAAGGACAGAGGCAGAATGCATGTTCCAGGTTTGTCCTTTCTTTCTTTCTTTTTTTTTTTTTTTTTGTCTTTTTCTAGGGCTGCACCTGTGGCATATGGAAGTTCCCAGGCTAGGGGTGGAATCAGCTGTAGCTGCCGGCCCATGCCACATCAATGCAGGATCCAAGCCGCATCTGGCACCTACACCACACGACGCTGGGTCCTTAACCCACTGATCAGGCCAGGGATCAAACCCGAGTACTAGTTGGGTTTGTTTACCACAGAGCCACCATGGGAACTCCCTGTCTTTCTTTTCTTTTCCAATCAGGAAAACAGTTGTTTTTCCAGCAGCATCATCCACTAGGCATCTGCTAACTCTGTTGGTGGAATTTGATAGCATGTGCCTCTCAGCTGAGGGGTGTACGTGAGGGTGTCAATGACAGGGATGTCTCCAGTGGCTGCCGTGAGGGCAGTTTCCATGAGACAGGAGGAGGGAAGCCTGGTTGCAGGGGAAGCAGATTAGCTCAAGACCAGGACGGGAGGGAGGGCAGGGATGAGTAGCCTGGGCTGCCATCCTTCTCAGTTTTAGTTTCTACCCCGTCAAATGTTGCTGCTCTCTGGCCCCAGCAGGAAAGTAAAGGGGAGAGGATTTGGAAAAACCCCAGGGCTTTTGCACTTGCTTTCCTTTGTATATGTGTGTTTGTGGCTCTCATCTCTTTCCCCCCCACCCCTCATCTTTTTTTTCTCGGCATCCATGGCATGCGAGGATTCCTGGGTCAGGGATGGAAGCTGTACCACAGCTATAACAGAGTCTCAGTAGTAACAACACCGGATCTTTAACCTGCTAAGCTACAAGGGAACTCTCCCTCCCTCCTTCATGCCCCTACTCAAATGTCAAATCCTCCAAAAGTTCTTCCAGGATATTGCTGGGTACAATTACACTTTATTTTCTTTACCTTCTCACATGCATCACATCTGAGCCTATGACATATTTACTTGTGCATCTGTTTTCTTTGACCCTCCCACCCCACGTCTGGGTTCATTGCAGCATCCCTCTGCAGCAAGCCTGTTGTCAGCCAGTAGGAGTCATTCGGTATGTGCAGAATCAATGGAGCAACGAAGCAGACTGCAGTACTGGGTGTGCCCAGCAGGTGGCAAAGCGTCACTGCAGGTTGCCCTTCAAGACTCATCCAGTAGGTACCTGGATGGAAGCTATTCTAAGACGTAGGACAGATGTCTTGATCTCCTGGACCAGTGCCAGAGAAATACAGTATGAGCTGTGTGTCACTTTAAGTCTAGTGACCAAGTGGATGGAAGCAGTTGAGAGTAACTGTTGTATTGAATTAAACACAAGCATCGTTTCAAAGTGTTATCACTATAAAAAGCTATTAATGAGGAGTTCCCATTGTGGCTCACCAGATTAAGAACTTGGCTAGTATCTGTGAGGATGTGGGTTTAATCCCTGGACTCACTCTGGGTTAAGGATATGGCGTTGCTCTGAGCTGTGGTGTAGGTTGCAGATGTGGCTCAGATCCAGCATTGCTGTGGCTGTGGTGTAGGTTGGCAGCTGCAGCTCTGACTCAACCCCTAGCCTGGGAATTTTTAGGTCCACCCTAAAAAGAAAAAAAGGGAAAAAAAAACTATTAATGAAATATTTTATACTATTTTTCTTTCCTAAAGGCCTTAGAAACCAGTGTCATATTTCACAGCAAAGTTCAGTGTGGGGAATAGTCACATTTCAAGATGCACTAGCACTTTCTGTAATGGACAGTGTGTTACTGGACCAAAAGATGAAAGGTGAGACGCCTCAAGTTTGAAGGCTGTCTGTGGACACTGGACCTAGCCAGGGCGTGGAAAGAAAGCTGTTTGGTCACTCCCTGGGTCCTGCTTCCTCTGTGTTATCACGTGACTGTGCCAGTAAAGCCCATGTCTCCAACCCAGAGTGGAAGAGGTCTTCCTTCTTGGCGGGATCCCCACTGGTAACCTCACCAAGTCACTAGATGGAAGATAGAGTGAACCTGTTTCACTGATGATGTGATAAGCACTTGCTTAACCCCAGGACCACAGCTCTCTCTTTTCTACTAAGGGAGATGACAAATTTCCTCCTTCAAAGAGGAGTTTGAGTAGGGCATTCTTTTACTGGTAGCCACAAACTACAATCAAGCACGACTGAATATTTTATCAGTTACCTAAAGGAACTGACCCAGAATGATGCCTCTAGAAAGGGTTAGATGAAATCAGGGGCCGAGGCTTGATAAAAGCTACAAGGAACCCCTGTTTATCTGCTGAATGAAAGGCAGAGGATGAAAAGACAACTGATACAGTCATTACCAAAATAATACATTTCTTAGGCAGAAGATGTTTTCTTTTTTTTTTTTTTTTGGCTTTTTGCCATTTCTTGGGCTGCTCCCGAGGCATGTGGAGGTTCCCAGGCTAGGGGTCCAATCAGAGCTGTAGCCACCTGCCTACGCCAGAGCCACAGCAACATGGGATCCGAGCCGCATCTGCAAACCTACACCACAGCTCACAGCAACGCTGGATCGTTAACCCACTGAGTAAGGGCAGGGATCAAACCTGCAACCTCATGGTTCCTAGTCAGATTCGTTAACCACTGAGCCACGATGGGAACTCTGCAATGTACCTTCTTAAAAGAACCTTTTTTTCTGAACTCTGCAAAGGGTCATTGTGACTTACTGCTTGGTGCTTTGTATGTGCTTTCCTAAACCATGCTGTTATCTTTGGTGAGCTTTATGTACAACGTCAGTATGTCATTTTGACGTGTGATCCTTTGTCTTGAAAACATACGTGTATGTGCCTTAGACTTTTAATAGTCGGCGCAGTTCTCAGAGGTGAGTATCTATCGTCCAGGTTGAAAGGCTCAGTTTGGCTGGAATAAAATTCCCTTCTTCTCGATTGTTAATTGAACTTCTGTAGACAGGTAGAAAGATGGTACATTATATTAATTCCAGTAGACCTTGTGCTTTTTGCCGACCTGGGTTCTTGGTGAGTAAAAAAAGTAACAGGAGTTCCCATTGTGTCCCAGAGGAAAGGAACCCAACTAGTATCCATGAGAACTCGGGTCAATCCCTGGCCTTGCTCAGTGGGTTAAGGATCCTCCGTTGCCCTGAGCTGTGGTGTAGGTTGCAGACGTGGCACGGACCTGGTGCTGCCCGTGGTGTAGGCGGGCAGCTACAGATCAGTTGGACCCAGGATCCAGCGTTGCTGCACCTGTGGCTTAGGTAGCAACTGCTGCTTGGATCTGATCTGGGGGAATTGCATATGCTGCTGGAGGGCTAAAAACAACAACAACAACAACAAAAAAACTACTGACCTATAATATATTAATAAGTAGTCTTATTAATAGAACATTAACGTAAATAACATTAATATTACTAATAAAAGTATACAATGCCTTACACATTTGTTACTGTGTTAGATTAATAGTTATTGTTTCAATGTCAAATAGCTCAGACATCGAGCTGCGCATGCGCCTCATCTGCTTAGGAAGCGTGCGGATGCGCCTGGGGCTGGAGGACGTGCTGGGCTGCTGGAGGCATCTCAGTCCTGCGGAGACACTGCCCTCCCATAGAGGGCGCGGAGACAAAACTCGCGGCCCTCAGAGGAACCGGGAACCCAGAGCCTTATGGGACTTGCAGTTCACGGCCTCGGCGGTGCGCATGTGCACTGCCGAGTCCGTCCTGGGCGTGCGTCCGGGGGCGGCGGCCGAGGCGTGAGTTAACAGGGTGCGACGAAGGGGGGCGCGGGTGGGCGGAGTGGTGAGGGGTCAGCTAGACTATCTGCAGTTAGCGCCTCCGCACGGCGGAACCGGGGTGCTGGGTTCTGTGTCACCTGCGACCGCACCTGGGGTCGCAGCACTCGAGCACCTCTGGTCCAGGCCGCGCAGCCGTGATGCTTGCCAACCCTGAGCCTGGCCCGTGGGGCAGCGCGGGTAGATAGGGCGGCGGGGTCTGGAGCAGGGTCCCGGGAGGGAGGGGTGGCCCCGGGTGTTCCCCTTGGCGTTTGCTGCACCTGTCACTCTTCAGAGGGCAAAGGAGAGTTAGAGAGGTCGGGCAGCTTGCCCAGGGCCGCCCAGCACCCGTCAATGCAAAGTCTAAGTCCTACCCTATGAAAATGCCCCTGGATGAAAGGTCCGTGGGGCAAACTCAGTTATGAAGTGAATGGAGCTCCCAGAGATCGAAAGTCAAAGGGAAACCAAATGCCCAGAATTCTGAGTGTAGACTCATATGGGCGCTTGGACAAACCAGGGCGGGTCTCACCTGAGATGGTTCTGCCTCCCACCACTGGGGACACGGGGACCGCGTCTGGGCACATCACACTGGGGATGCTCCTGGCTTTGGGTGGGGCCAGAGAAGCTGCTCCACACCCCACAACGCCCAGGACGGCCCCTGAGAATGATCCAGCCCTAGTGTTGGCGGTGCCAACGGGAAGAGACCAGGGCTTACACCTCAGCATTGTGATTCTAGTGATAAGATATCCACTGACTCCCACACGCATCTGCTCAGGAGTGAGGAGGCAGCTGACCATTCTGCCAATGTCCCAACGACAAGCTCAAGGACCTGTCCCTTCCCCCTGGGGTTGCTTTCATTTTTCGCTGCCGGGAAGCCCACATTGGGCCTTCCCTGATGGAGGAAGAATGAGTTTCAGTGGTCTCAACACTGAAAGGGAAGACTCTGAGCCAGGTGCCACAGGCCTGGGTGAATGAGAACCTGACGGGGTCACTGACACCAACCATAAGGGAGGGAATCACATGACCATCCAGGGGTGGGAGATGATTGGTCTGGAAAGAGCTCCTGGACCCATTGCCCTGAACTGTAAAGTCAAGTCGGGAGAGCAGAGACATCAAGGTGTCAAGAGTGCCCTGCACCCTCTGAGGGCTCCAGGGGAGGATCCTTCCTGCCTCCTCAGGCCTCTGGTGGTAGCTTTCAGCCCTTGGTGTCCCTTGGCTTGCAATTGCATCATCCCAGTATCTGCCTCTGTTGTCACATGGCCTCTCCCTATTTGTCTGTGTCTCTTTTAAGGACACCAGTAATATTGGGGATGAAGGATGCTCTCTACTCCAGTATGACCTCATCTTAACTAATTACATCTGCAAAGATCCTGTTGGCAAATTAGGTGCCATTCACAGCTGCTGGGGGGTCAGGACTTGAGCATATCTTGTTTGGGTGACATGAATCAGCCCACGGCAGTCATCACCAGAAGTGCTCCTTGAAGTAAAGTATTCTGTGTCTTGAAGAGGCATCTGCACCCTCAACTGTGGGGCATGGCGGGGCTCAGCAGTCTGCACCCACAGCTCCAACCACAGGGAGTCAGAGCCAGCTCTCAGGGAAAGAATTTGCATCAGATTCCCTCCCCTCTGGAACTTGGTAAAAGCTATCATTTTTAGATATTTAAACTTTTGTACTTTTTTGTTTGTTTTTGTCTTTTGTCTTTTTAGGGACGAACCCTCAGAATGTGGAGATTCCCAGGCTAGGTGTCGAATCCGATCTATAGCTGCTGGCCTACACCAGAGCCACAGCAACGCTGGATCCAAGCTGTGTCTGCGACCTACACCACAGCCCACAGCAACACCGGATCCTTAACCCACTGAGCAAGGCCAGGGATTGAACCTGAGTCCTCGTGGATACTAGTCAGGTTTGTTAACCACTGAGCCATGACAGGAACTCTTTTTGTACTGTTTTATCTCAATTTTATTTCATACTCTGTAAGAGAAGCTGACTGCAGTTCATGTTTTCCTTTGTATTTTCATAATTCCAGGTGATAGCACTTGGTGTCTATCCTTGCTGGCTTTTGCTATATATTTATACATATGTGTGTATATATGTGTATTATATCTATAGATGAGCATAATATTGTTTTGATTTTATTATTCCTTTTGTGACAGCATTATGAGATATAATTCACATACTGTACAATTCATTCTTTCAAAGTATGAAATGTAATGGTTTATTATAGTATATTCACAGAGTTGTGCAACCATTATGTCTCTCTAACTCTGGAACATTCCATCACCCCAGAAAGAAGTCCTGTCCCCATTACAGTCACTCCCCCACCCCAGTTCCTGACAACCAGGAACCCACTCTCTCCCTGCAGATGTGCTTGTTCTGGACGTTTCCCATCCATGGAATCCCACACCGTGTGTCCTTCTGTGTCTGCTTCTCTCACTGAGCATCGTGGTCTCAAGGTCCATCCATGTGGTAGCGAGTGTAGGTGCTTGTCTCCTTTTCGTGGTCAAATAATTTCCCACTATATTGATGTTGTATGTGGTGTTTATCCATTCTTTACTTGATGGCCTTTTGGGTTGTTTCTACCTTTTCACCGTTGTGGGTTATGCTGCTGTGAACATGGGTGTGTAGGTTTTTTTGTGGATGTGTCTTTTTTTCCCCCCAATTTTTTTAGGTAGATACTAGGAGTAGAACTGAGTCTTATGGAAACTGTAACCATTTGAGGAACTGCCAGACTTTTTTTTTTTTTTTTCTTTTTAGGGCCCCACCTGCAGCATATGGAAGCTCCCAGGCTGAGTTGGAGCTACAGCTGCTGACCTACGCCACAGTCACAGCAACTCGGGATCCGAGCTGCGTCTGCGACCTACACTACAGCTCATGGCAACGCTGGATCCTTAACCGGCTAGGCAAAGCCAGGGATCGGAACCCAAATCCTTCTGGCTCCTAGTCGGGTTTGTTAACTAGTGACCCACAAAGGGAACTCCCCAGACTTTTTTTTAGGGCTACACATGACATATTGAAGTTCCCCGGCTAGGGGTCAAATTAGAGCTGCAGCTGGGGGCAATGCCAGACCCTTAACCCACTGAGTGAGGCCAGGGATTGAACCTGCATCCTCACAGACACTATGTCAGGTTCTTAACCCGATGAGCCCCAACAGGAACTCTAGATGAACTGCCAGACTTTTTTACAGTGGCTGCAACATTTTCCATTCCCACTTGCATTGCATGGGGGTTCCATTTTCTTCCCATCCTTGGCAACACTCATTATTGTCTTTTTTTTTTTTTTTTTTTTTTTGTGGCTGTGATCTTGGCATATGGAAGTTCCTGGGCCAGGGATTAAACCTGAGCCTCAGCAGTAACCTGAGCCACAGCAGTGACAATGCTGGATCCTTGACTCACTGCACCACCAGGAAACTCCTTGTCTGTCTTTTTGGTTCTAGCCATTCTGAAGGTGAGGTGCTATCTCCCTGTGGTTTTGATTTGCCCACTAACTCTGACGGTTAGTGATGTTGAGCCTCTTTTCATGTGCTTATTGCCCATCTGTATAGTGTCTTTGGAGCCTTGTCTCCTCTTTAACTGAGATTTTTATTTTAAAATCATTTTACTTTTTCTTTTTCTTTTTTTGTCTTTTTGTCTTTTCAGGGCCGCACCCACGGCATATAGAGGTTCCCAGGCTGGGGGTCGAATCGGAGCTGCAGCCACCGACCTACACCAGAGCCACAGCAACGCAGGATCCGAGCCACACCTGCACCCTATACCATAGCTCACGGCAATGCCAGATGCTTAACCCACTGAGCAAGGCCAGGGATCGAACCAACAACCTTGTGGTTCCTAGTCGGATTTGTTTCTGCTGCGCCACGATGGGAACTCCAATCATTTTACATTTATAGAAGAGTTGCTGGGATGGCATAGAGACTTCCTACATAGTTCCCACAGCTTCCCTTTGGGTAGTGTTCTCAGCCGTTTGTTTTTTTTTTTAAATTATCACCCCCTTTTTAGTCATTTTTCCCCCTAATCCCCTTTCCCGTGAAACTCTTTTTTGGGAGGAGGCTACTATTTTTTTTTTGAACTTTAAATTTTGATTGATTATAGACTCATAAGAAGTTGCAAACTCAGGGCCGAGTCCCAGGTACCATTCCCCAGCCTTCGCCTTGGTCGCAGCTCTATAACTATGGAACCAGAAGGCGAGGTTTTCGCTGAAGTGACTGAGCAGGGTTTTAGCAAATTGGGTTATGCAGAGATGAACAAAGTTCTCAGGAGCCCAAAGGTCAAGGCCAAGTTGGGATGAGGGCTCAGAGGGGCTGAACAACATTTGGTCATGGACAGGAGTCCCGAGTTGCGGAATCAGCACAGCCCAGATCCAGCCTGAGCTCCTTCCTGGAAGGAAGGGAGTCCCCTGGGTCTGGGGGGACTTCAGAATTCCCCGCAGGCATTCAGGACCGCATGCTCCTGTTTCTCCTAAGGTGGGACGGGCCTGTCTAGGTCCTTCCTACTATAGTGTGAAGCAGAAAGGTCTCGAGGAGAAGAGAGGAGGGTGGGAGAGGGAGCCAGCCATGGGAAGGGGGAGGTGAATCTGATTGATGCAGGGGCGGGGACACCTCAGGGGTCTGAACTGAGCCTTCCAGGGATGTGGGCCTGGGAGGTCGTTCTGGGTTGAGCTGTGTCCTCCCCCCAAAAATTCATGTCCACCTGGAAACTCTGAATGTGACCTTATTTGGAAATAGAGCCTTTGTAGTTGTAATCAGTTAAGATGAGGTCATACTGGAGTTGTGTCAGGCGTTGGGGGGGGCGTGTCCATATAAGAAGAAGGGAGAGGGAGGTCCGTGGTGGCTCAGTCCGTTAGGGATCCAGCATTGTCATTGCCATGGCTCGGGTTCAACCCCTGGCCTGGGAACTTCTGTACACTTCGGGAGTAGCCAAAAAAAAAGAGAGAGAGAGACAGAGAAGTTCCCGTTGTGGCTGAGCGGGTTAGGAAACTCGACTAGTATCCATGAGGATGTGGGTTTGTTCCCTGGCCTCACTCAGTGGGTTAAGGATTCGGCATTGCTGCATAGGCTGCAGATGAGGCTCCCATCTGGCGTTGCTGTGGCTGTGGTGTAGGCTGGCAGCTACAGCTCCGATTTGACCCGTAGCCTGGGAACTTCCATGTGCCACGAGTTTGGCCCTAAAAAAAAAAAATTAAAAAAAGAGAGAAACAGAGAGATGATGGCTATGTGAAGGGGAGGCAGAGACTGGAGTGATGGGGCCGCAGAAACTGGAAGAGGCAGGAAGGACCCTCCCCTGGAGCCTTAGGATGGCCCTGCCACCCCACAGTCTTGGATTTCTGGCTTCCAGAACTAGGAGAAAGTTAATTCTGTTATTTTAAGCCCATTTATTTTAAGTGCATGGTCATTACAGCCTGCCCCCCCACCTCACCCCTGCCAGACGCTAATACCAAGTGCTTCACAGTAAAACTTGTGTGCTATTGGAGTTCCCATTGTGGCTCAGCGGAAATGAATTTGAGTAGCATCCATGAGGACACAGGTTCGATCCCTCGCCTCGCTCAGTGGGTTAAGGATCCGGTGTTGCTGGTGTAGGTTGCAGACTCAGCTTGGATCTGGCGTTGCTGTGGCTGTGGTGTAGGCTGGCAGCTACAGCTCTGATTCAACCCCTAGCCTGGGAACCTCCATATGCTGTGGGTGTGGCCCTAAGAAGACAAAACAAACAAAAACTTGTTTGCTACTAAGACTTTCAGTATCTTCATCTAGAAAATGGAGCCATTAAGACCCCTGGCCTGCCTGATTTCCATGACTGTCCTCTGTGTGTGGGGTCACCTCAAGTGCTATGGGGGTTCTGGGACCTGGGGACAAGGCTGGGTCTGGTCCTCACCCCGCCTTTCTCCTCCTGCAGCCCTGCCTGCCCAGGAATCTGCCTGCCCAGAGGAGAGGATGGCTGCTGGCTGCCTGCTTCCCTGGCAGCAGGTGAGTGGGAACTTCTACCTCCCCTGAACACACCCAGTGCTCCGGAGGGAGCACACCTGCTGTGTGAGAAATGAGGGAGGACTCCCCATGGGTGTCTGGGTCTAGGCACTGGGCTCCTCCTGGGAATAAGATGTGCACAAGGTCCCTGCAGGGGAGCTGTTCTTCCTGCTATCCCCCAGCACCTCTGGAGAACATGAAGATCCCAAAACTTCCTCTGTAGAGCAGGGAGGGGCTGCCCCAAGGCAACATCCTTTTTTTTTTTTTTTTTTTGGCCACAATTTAAAAATTGTGGTGAAATACACATAAAATTTGCCATCCCCACCATTTTTAAGTGCACAACACCGTGGCATTAAGCACATCCCCATCATTATCTCCAGAACTTTCTTATCCTCCCAAACTGAAACTCTGTCCCTATGAAACACTGACTCCCCCTCCCCTCCCGCAGCCCCTGACCCCACCATCTCCTTCCTGTCTCTGTGGGTCCGACTCCTCTAGGGACCTCCTGGGAGTGGAGTCAGACAGTGTTTGTCCTTCCATGTCTGGCTTCTCTCACTGAGCATCATTATTCTCCACATTGGAAAAACAGGGCCAATCCATAGTTCAGTTTCATTTCCCTTTGGAGAACAAGCCCTTTCTTGTGGAGCTTTGTAAGCACCCAGATGGTCCAGGCAGTGTCTGTGACATTCTCATTGTTTAGATCCCTTGCCCAGGTGTCTTGATTCTGCTCTGGTCCCTGATTCCAAGTCCTGGTAGCTGAACCTGTACCTGCTCTTAGGTCACTGTGGCTGAAACAGCCCATGTGCGCCAGGTTTCAGTCTGGAGCTTTGCGAAAAGCAGAGAAGTGCCCCACCAAGGCTTTTTTCCCCATTTTCCCCAATTGTTATGATTTCTCCATTATGAAATAATAACAATATATTTCTATAATTTATTATATCATAAAAATTTACCATAATACTATAATGATGATTTTTTTTTTTTGGTCTTTTTAGGGCCACACCCATGGCATATGGAGGTTCCCAGGCTAGGAACTGAATCAGAGCTGTACCCACTGGCCTACACCACAGCCACAGCAACTCCAGATCTGAGCCGCGACTGCAACCTACACCACAGCCCAGGGCAATGCCAGATCCTTAGCCCACTGAACAAGGCCAGGGATCGAACCTGAGTCCTCATGGATGCTAGTCAGATTCGTTTCTGCTGAGCCACTACGGGAACTCCTACTATAATGATTATATCGTAATATAAATATACTAATACACTTAATAAATACAAGCCAATAATATTTCATAATGATTTTTTTTGTTATACATCCCATGTAATAGCCATAAAATACAAAGCCATTAACTTTTTTCCCTTTTTATTTCCTTGCAAATTTACTCAAAACCTTGCAGCAAGTTAGCAGTTACAGGGTTAAGGTTAAAGCCTTGGGGAAGAAATGGGCTGGAATCTGGCAGCTATAGCCTCCAGGAGAAAAGGCAGCTTTTTCTGCTCTATTTAAAATGTTGCAGTAGCTCTGGGCACTCATTTAAGCTTTTTTCCGCCATCTAAGAGGAATGGGCCTGGGGGATGTTGAGTATGTTTGGTCCTTTCCACATTCCTCCTTGTAACTGTCTGGGCCCTGTTCTCCCAGAAGAGGGAAAAGACCAAAGGTGTCACCAGCACTTGCTTTTTTTTTTTAAATCTCACTTCAGTCAGAATGGCCCAAACCTGCCAGGGGATCCAGCATATCCACTTCTCTGGGATTGCATCTTTCATTGTCAAATTCCACCTAAAAAAAAAAAAAAAAAAAAATTCCCATTGTGGCTCAGCGGGTTAAGAACCTGATTAGTATCCAAGAGGATTCGGGTTCAATCTTTGGCCTCGCCCAGTGGGTTAAGGATTCAGCGTTTCGACAAGTTGCAGTGCAGGTCACAGACATGGCTCAGATCTAGCATTGCTGTGGCTGTGGCCTAGGCCAGGCAGCAGCAGCTCTGGGAACTTGCATATGCAGCAGGTGTGGCCTTAAAAAGAAAAAAAAAAAAAAAAAAACCCATTATCAAATTCCAGATAGCTTTTCCTTCTCAGGACAGTCTGCAGCCCCCACCTTCTAGGCACCAAACATTCGTCACCCACTAGCTGTCTACCCCTTTTTCTCTAACTCTGCTCCTCCTGAACAGGTAAGTCAGGGGCAGGGGACCAAACCCCACTCCCTGCTCCTCTGTGCCTTGTAACGTGGAAGTCCAGCTCTCTGGCACCCAAGAACTAGTCTCTGTGGACCCCATGTTTTGGATGAGGGCCTCATGGTCAGATGGATTGCTCCCTGTGGCTTCTGGGGTCTCTGGCTCTATCCACAGCAGAGGCCACAACCCATGAAAACTAATTATTTGGCCCTCAGGACAAGCTGCGAGGTTGTCCAGGAAAGGTCAGTAATATACCTGCCATCGCATGACCCTGGAACAGCCCAGCTGTGAATAAGAGAATAAAGGGGAGATTCTCAAATGGGCAGGGCATGCTCACAGCTCCAGAAGTTAGAATTATAGCCGAAACCCAGCCTCTGTCCACCAGCACCAATTAAGTCTTGGAGACAGAGTTTTGTATGAAGTGGAAAGAACAGCTTTATCACTTTGCCGGGCAAAGGAGGACACAAGCAGGCTAACACCTCAAAACTGTATCTTCTCTTGAGAGGGGAGAGCAAGAGGTCTTACAGGTTTAGCTTGAAAATCAGGCTGTTGATAAGGATTAGGGTGTCTGCATTCTTCTCCCTCCATAGGTAACCATTAGTAATAAGTCAGTGGCCAGGGCAGTACATAACATAATGGAGACTTTTAACTAGTTTTTAGCTGTAACAGTATTTCCTAATCATTAACTCTTAAGTCAGCCTTTTGAGACAGAAGGGAGGCTTGGGAGGCTAAAAGAAAAGGTTTTTGCTTCAAAACTCAAGGACCTAGGGTTTCTTGTACATGGTTTCAGAATCACTGGTTTAGGAGTTCCTGCTGTGGTTCAATGGGATTCGCTCAAACCCTGGCTGGGTACAGTGGGTTAAATATCCTGCATTGCTGCAGCTTTGGCGTAGGTTGCTGCTTCGGCTTCTGATCCCTGGCCCGGAACTCCATATACTGTGAGACGGTGAAAAAAGAAAAAAGAAAAAAAAAAAATCACCAGTTCAGGGAGTTTTGTAGTGCAGCAGGATTAAGGATCCAGTGTTGTCACTGCAGCAGCTTGGGTCTCTGCTGTGGCACGGATACCTTCCCTGGACCGGGAACTTCCACATGCTGCAGGTGCAGCCAAAAATAAAAAATATAAATCAACACATTACAAAAAAAAAAAAAAAAAAAAAAGAATCACCATTTCAGTAAGAAGTGGGGAAAACATTTCCATCAGGCCCCAGCATCCATCTGTCCCTCAGGCTGTAAGCCGATGACAGGTGGCCACCAGGTGCACCTGTGGAGTCTGACCTCTGGGTGCTCCAGTCCAGCTGTACTCCCTCTGGGCATGGTGTGGGCCGGGTGGGGGGCGTGTGGGGGGGCTCCTTTCTTGAACAGAACCGACATGGTATTTTAGGAAGTGGTAACCTTGGAGGATGTGGCTGTGTATTTCACCGTGGAGGAGTGGGAGCTACTGGACCCTGCTCAGAAGAGGCTCTACAGAGGTGTGATGCTGGAAATATGTGGGAACCTGGCCTCCGTGGGTAAGATCAGCCGTTCCTTCACGTGTTGGTCGGGTCATGTTTATTTAGCATCTACTATGCGTAAGAACTATGCTGGGAAGTGGGGGTTACTGGTGAGTGAGTAGGGTGTGGTTCCTGCCCTTGGGGGGCTTAGTCTGCTGGTTTTCCCAACACAAGGAATGGCCTGATTCCTTCAGTGGACAGCAGCCAGAGCAACCGCTGAAATGCATCTTAGATTAGGAGGATAACATCCCTGATTCCTCTTGGGAACAGAGTCAGGACATGTGTATACTCTCTGCCAAAGTGAAGAGCCAGGGTTTTTAAAAATTTTTTTAAATTGTTGGAGTTCCCATCGTGGCTCAGCAGAAAACTAATCTGACTAGCATCCATAAAGATGCAGGTTCGATCCCTGACCTCGCTCAGTGGGTTAAAGATCCAGCATTGCCTTGAGCTGTGGTGTAGGTCTCAGACTCGGCTCGGATCCTGTGCTCGGATCCTATGCTATGGCTGTGGCATAGGCTGGCAGCTACAGCTCTTATTTGACCCCTAGCCTGGAGATCTCCATATGCTGCAGGTGTGGCCCTAAAAACAAAAATAAATAAATAAAAATTTTAAATTGTGGTAAGGAGTTCCTGCTGTGGTTCAGCAGGTTGAGAACCTGACGTAGACTCCATGAGGATGCAGGTTCAATCCCTGGCCCAGCTCAGTGGGTTAAGGGTCCAGCATTGCTGCAAGCTGTGGTGTAGATCACAGATGCAGCTGGGATCCCACATTGCTGTGGCTGTGGCCTGGGCCCGCAGCTGCAGCCGCAATTTGACCCCTAGAAGGGAAACGTCCATTTGCCATGGGTGCAACCATAAAAAGAAAAAAATCATCTAAAATTGTGGTAAAATATATGTAGCATAAAATTTTTCCTTTGAATAATTTTTGAGTATACAATTCAGGGACATTAATTACATTCACATTGCCTTGCAGCCATCCTCATCATCCATCTCCAGAACTTTCTTATCTTCCCCAATTGAAACCGTCCCCATGAAACACTGACTCCCCATCCTGTCCCCCAGCTCCTGGCCCTTCCATCTATTTCCTGTCTCTGTGGATCTGACTCCTCTAGGGACCTCCTGGGAGTGGAATCAGATAGTCTTTGTCCTTCTGTGTCTGGCTTCTCTCACTGAGCATCACATCCTCAAGGTCCATCCATGTTGGAGTAGGTGTCAGAATCTCCTTCCAGTGTGTGGATGGACCATGTTGCGTTTATCCATCATCTATTGATGGACACTTGGGTTGTTTCCACCTTTTGGCTGCTGTGAATATCGTTCTACAGGTATCTCTTCTAGTCTTGCTTTCAGCTTGTATGTGTCTCTACCAGAAGCAGAATTGCTGGATTATATGGTGATTCTACGTTTAGCTTTTTGAGGAACCTCCAAACTGTTTTCCACAGCAGCTGCCCCATTTTTCATCCCCACTAGCAGAGTACAAGGGTTCCAATTTCTCCACATCCTCTCTGATACTTATCTTATGTTTGTTTGTTTGTTTTGTCCATTCTTGCAGCATGCAGAAATTCCTGGAACAGAGATTGACCCCACAGTACAGTAGTGACAATGGCGGATCCTTAACCTGCTTCACCACAAGGGAACTCCTGGTTTTTCTTTTAACAATTCTTCCTTCCTTCCTTCCTTCCTTCCTTCCTTTCTCTTTCTCTCTTTCTCCATCCATATGCACCCAGGGCATATGGAAGTTCTTGGGTCAGTAATCAAGTCCAAGCTGCAGCTGCAGCCTAAGTCACAGTTGCAGCAACACCAGATCCTTAACTCACTGTGTCACACTGGGAACTCCTTTTCCATTTTTTTTAAACCATAGTCATTTTAATATATGAAGTGGTATTCACTGTGGTTTTGATTTGCATCTCCTTAATGACTAATGATGTTGTGTTTCTCTTCATGTGTCTGTTGGCCATTTGTCTTTCTTCTTGGGGGAAATGTAAACCCACATTTTTAAAAACTCAGTGAATTTTATTACATTTATAGTTGTACAGCTATCATCACAACCCAGTTTTATAGCATTTCCACCCCCAAACCCCTAGCCCATCTCCCCACCTGTTTCCTTTGGAAACCATAAGGTTCTCAAAGTCTGTGAGTCTCTTCTGCAAAGGAGTTCATTGTGTCCCTTTTTTAGATTCCACATATAAGTGATAGCATATGACACTGGTGTCTCACTGTCTGACTAACTTCACTTAGTATGATAATTTCTGGGTCCATCCATATTGCTGCAAATGCCGTTATTTCTTTTCTTTTTATGGCTGAGTAATATTCCATTGTGTTTATGTACCACATCTTCTTTATGTACCCTTCTGTTGATGGAGATTTAGGTTGCTTCCATGACTTTGGCTCTTATATTTTGTGCGGCAGTGAAGCTTGGGGTACATGTGTCTTTTCGAGTCGTGGTTTTCTTTGGATAGATGCCCAGGAGTGGGATTGCTGGGGCAAATGGTAATTCTATTTTCAGTTTTTTGAGGAATCTCCATACTGTTTTCCATAGTGGTTGCACCAATTTAAATTCCCACCAAGAGTGTAATAGGGTTCCCTGTTCTCCACACCCTCTCCAGCACTTTTTTCAGATTATTTGATGATGGCCATTCTGACTGGTGTAAGGTAAACCCACATTTTTTAATCAGGAAAATAAAACCTTTAGCTTGGTCAGTGTGCCACCCCTCCTGTGTACTCTTCTTTCAGAAGCCTTGAGGAACTCAAGTCCTGAGATTGGCATTGAGGATGGCACAATATCCTCAGCACAAGCTTCCCAAGTCACCAGTCTCTCTCCATGGACAGCATATTCACTCTTTCGACCAGTGGTATCTTCCCACTTGGAGCAAGGAGAAGCCATGTGGACCATGGGGAAAGAAACCCTCCAAGCTTCCTGTTCAGGTAAGAACCAGGCAGATATGAGCTTTTGGGATGGGGCAGCGTCTGGGGACTTCAGTCAAAGACCCCTCCACAGAGGTCCTAATTTTCTAGGTAGGAGGCTGAGCTCCTTGGCTGTACTTTCCCGCATAACCTTCGCTTTGTCCTCTGGCAACTTCTCCTTTGGTGAACTAGCATCCACTGCCCCTGTTTCAGCACAGAGGAAAGAACATCCCCTTTCTTTCTAGAAGCCCTTCTACCTGTGTCCCCCATAACAGCTCTTCCCTCTCTGCTTTCTGGGTAATTCTTTCTCTCTGTCATTCTTCTTCCTTCTCCTTTCTAGAGCAGTTTCTTCTCCATTTACAATTCCCTCCCCAGCATACTGATCCATCTTCCCTTCACCTTGCCTTCCCCTGTATTCAAAGCTTTTTTTTGTTGTCGTTGTTGTCTTTTTAGGGCCGCAACCTTGGCATATGGAAGCTCTCAGGCCAGGGGCAGAATCAGAGCCATAGCTGCCGGCCTACACCACAGTCACAGCAACACCAGATCCCAGCCGTGTCTGCAGCCTACACCACAGCCCACGGCATTACTGAATCCCCAACCCACTCAGGGATCAAATCTGCGTTCTATTGGATGCTAGTCAGATTTGTTTCCGCTGAGCCATGACAGGAACTCTCCAAGGCTGTTTTTTTTATTTTTTTGTTTTTTGTTTTTTTTTTTTTTGGTCATTGAATTACTTCATTTATTTAAAAGTTTTTAAAATTGAAGTATAGGTGATTTATAATTTCTGCTTTTCAGCAAAGTGATTCAGTTATAAAATTATACATGCACACGTGCACACACACACACACACACACACACACACACACACACATTCTTTCTTTTTCCAGCATATGGAAGTTCCCCAGCTAGGGTTCGAATTGGAGCTGCAGCTGCCTATGCCATATCCGAGTCATGTCTGCAACCTACACCACAGCTCATGGCAACGCTGGATCCCCGACCCACTGAGCAAGGCCAGGGATCAAACCCAGATCCTCCTGATACTAGTCAGATTCATTTCCCCTGTGCCACAATGGGAACTCCCTTAAATTTAATTTCTATTTTATATTGGTATATAGTTGATTTACAATGTTGTGTTAGTTTTAGGTGTGCTACAAAGTGATTCAGCTATATATGCATACACACATATACTTATATCCGTTCTTTTTCAGATTCTTTTCCCGTATAGATTATTGCAGAATATGTTATCTTTTTTCCCCCTTTTTAGGGTCACACTTGTGGCATAGGGATATTCCCAGGCTAGAGGTCAAATGAGAACTGCACCTGCTGGCCTGTGCCACAGCCTAAGCAACTTGGTATCCTTAACCTACAGAGCAAGGCCAGGGATCAAACCCACATCCTCATGGATACTAGTTGGATTCTTAACCTCCTGAGCCATGATAGGAACTCCTATATACATTCTTTTTAAATATTCTTTTCCATTAGGTTTATCAAAGGACATTGGATATAGTTCTCTGTGCTATGCAATAGGACCTAGTTGTTTATCCCCTCCATGTATAGCATCTTGCAACTGCTAACCCCAACCTCATACTCCATCCCTCCCCAACCCCAACCCCCTTAGAAACCACAGTTCTGTTCTCTATGTCTGTGAGTTTGTTTCTATTCTGTAGACAAGTTCATTTGTGCCATATTTTAGATTCCACATATAAGTGACATCATATGGTATTTGACTTTCTCTTTATAACTTACTTCACTTAGTATGAGAATCTGTAGTTGCATCCATGTTGGTACAAATGGTATTATTTTGTTCTTTTTTATGGCTTAACAAAGCTTATGTTTGAACATGAATCCACACATGCCTTGTGTATGTTGGAAATACTTTTGTCCCATTGTTCTTAAGGTAGAAATCTCTTTGTCTCCCTCACCCTCAATTTCTTTCAGATTGGAAGACTAGACTGAAAAGCCAAGAGTCAATTTACAGGAAGGATGTTTTTGGGGAAGAACCACCTGGTACTGTGAATATTATAAAGCTCCCCAGAGAGGACTGGGGAGATGCTCAACTTGAGGAGAAGCATGAAGAGCCCCAGGGGCTTTTAAGACAAATGGGGTACCTCCAGATAGAGGCATTTACTCAAGAAAAGGCTACTGCCTGGCATGAATTTGGGGAAAACTGTAATCTCGGCTCAGACCCTGTTTTATCACAGAGAGGTTCTATAGGGAGACATTTCCATGACTGTGACTTAGCTATTGAGAGTTTGGCATCTGATCCATTCTTAAACTGTCATCAGATGGGATATGCAGACCAGAGACCCTGTGAAGGGAATGAAAGTGGAAGGGATCTCAGCCAAAATAATCACCCTTTTCAACATGGAAGAGTTCAAACAAGGGGGAAATCTGCCTGTGCAGAAAGTTGGAAATCATTTAATCAGGAGATGACACTTACCATACACGGCAGAATTAATACAATGGAGAAAGCCTATGAATGTCATCAGTGTGGGAAAGTCTTCAACCGGAGGCACTCCCTAAGTGAACATCAGAGGATTCACACAGGAGAGAGACCATATGAGTGTCAAGAATGTGGGCGAGCCTTTACCCACAGCTCAACCCTCACTCGACATCTGAGAACTCATACTGGAGAGAAGCCCTATTCGTGCAGTGAGTGTGGGAAAGCCTTCAACAGGATTTCATCTCTTACCCAACATCAGAGGATTCACACAGGGGAAAAGCCCTATGAGTGTAAAGACTGTGGGAAATCCTTCTGCCAGAGTTCTTATCTGATCTTGCACAAGAGGACGCATACAGGCGAGAAGCCCTATGAGTGTAATGAATGCAGAAAGGCCTTCAGTGACCGTTCTTCTCTTAATCAACACGAGCGGACGCACACTGGTGAGAACCCCTATGGGTGTCACCAGTGTGGAAGGGCCTTCAGCCAGAGGTCTTCCCTGGTTCGGCATGAGAGGACCCACACTGGGGAGAAACCATATCGCTGTAATGAATGTGGGAAAGCCTTCAGCCAGAGTTCTTCCCTTATCACACACCAGAAAACACACACTAGCCAGAAAACCTATAAAATAATTGATTGTGGGAAAGCTTTCTATCAGAGCAGCCATCTTGTTGGATGTTAGTGGTTGCATATGGCTTTACAAAGTACTGCTTATCGCTTTACCATTCAGACTTTGCTCCTCTGATGTACTCCTTGAGAAGAAGTAGGCTAAGTCCATATTATGGAAGGAAAGAACTGAGGTCAAGAGTTGAGAAAGGATCTTTTAATGGGGAGAAATAGTCATTGAACAATGCTCAATGAGCTCTGCCGTCTTGGAAAAGATTGGTAAATTAAATGGGATTTTGCTGAGAATTAACACAGTAATTTCTTTGTTGAAATGGAGTTCCTACTGTGGCTCAGCAGGTTAAGAACCTGGCTACTATCCATGAGGATGTGGGTTCGCTCCCTGGCCTCGCTCAGTGGGTTAAGGATTTGGCATTGCTGTAAACTGCAGTCAAACGTAGGGAATGTGGCTCAGATTTGATGTTGCTGTGGCTGTGATGTAGGCTGGCAGCTGCAGCTCCAATTCCACCCCTAGCCTGGGAACTTCCATATGCTGCAGATGTGGCCCTAGAAAGAAAGAAAGAAAGAAAGGAAGGAAGGAAGGAAGGAAGTATTGTTTCAACTTTTTGTTTCAGTAATCAGTTTTCATATTTTTCTTACTCCTTCTGCCCCTGTTGGTCACTTAGCTAGGTCCTGAGTTGTCTCACACACTACTTGTCACAGTACCATGGCCATGCAGAACATATGCTAAGACAGAAGGTGCTTTGGCTGGGAAGTGAAAAGCAAAGAGTGCCAAGTATTTTATGTAATTATATCTAGTGAAGTCAAAACACATATGTAAATGGGGAAAGGCCAGAAATGTGGAGAAATGAACAGAGTTTCCTCGACAGGGTCATCTGATTATGTGTGGTTTTCTGCCTGCTGCCATTTCACTTGGTACTTCTGGGATCATTTTCACAATAAGAAACAGAGGAGCCCAAGGGATTTCAAGTTTCATCAATTAGTTGAGGAGGACTGTGGACACTGAGATGGTAAGGATACAATGCAGTAGGTCTTGGGACGTGGAGAGGTGAAATGACCTTGGGAAAAGCCTACTGTGAGATGTACTTGCCAGAGTGTGGATGTGTGTCATCATTACCAACATTTATGGGGTGTTTACTATAATTCCAACACCAGTCTAGCCTCTGTATGTGTTTCCTCATTTTACCTTTTCAACAAACCCCAGGAGATAGGGGTTTTTACAGAAGGGGACACAGAAATAAGGTATCTTGGAGTTCCCGTCGTGGCGCAGTGGTTAACGAATCCGACTAGGAACCGTGAGGTTGCGGGTTCGGTCCCTGCCCTTGCTCAGTGGGTTAACAGTCCGGCGTTGCTGTGAGCTGTGGTGTAGGTTGCAGACGCGGCTCGGATCCTGCGTTGCTGTGGCTCTGGCGTAGGCCGGTGGCTACAGCTCCGATTCAACCCCTAGCCTGGGAACCTCCATATGCCGCGGGAGCGGCCCAAGAAATAGCAACAACAACAACAACAAAAGACAAAAAAAGACAAAAGACAAAAAAAAAAAAAAAAAAAAAGAAAGAAATAAGGTATCTTACCCAAATTCAGCCAACCAGAAAGTAGGGGGATCTGTATTTGAACTTGAGCAACCTATACCAGGCCACTGCCACATTTATAAGTAAGGATATAAGGTGTTTTCCAAACTGTCCCTTGAAAGTCACCACTGGAGTTCCCACTGTGGCTCAGCAGCAATGAACCCGACTAGTATCCATGAGGACTCGGGTTGGATCCCTGGCCTTGCTCAGTGGGTTAAGGATCCATCATTGCTGCAAGCCGAGGCATAGGTTGCAGATATGGCTTGGAACTGGCGCTGCTGTGGCTGTGGCATAGGCTGGCAGCTCTGATTGGACCCCTAGCCCAGGAACTTCCATATGCCACGGTGTGGCAAAAAAAAAAAAAAAAAAGAAGAAGAAAAGGGATTCTCTAAACTTCTGGGTGTTTAATATCCTTCTCCTCCTTTTTTTTTTTCCCCATGATGGAGGTATGTGGAAGTCCTAGGGATCAAACCCATGCCACAGGAAGTTCCTTTTTGGCTCAGTGGGTTAAGGATCCAGCGTGTTCACTGCTGTGGGTCTAGTTATAACTGTGGCGCTGGTTGAATGCCTGGCCCATGGGAACTTCCAGTTGCCCTGGGTGAGGCCAAAAAGGCAAAAACAAAAACCTGCACCACAGCAGCAACCTGAGACTCAGCAGTAACAATGCTGGATTGTTAACCCAGTGAGCCACCAGGGAACTCCTGCAACACAATTTCTAGTCAGAACATCATCTGTTCAAAAAAAGTGCTATATTTCAAACACAAAGATGCAAAGATGTTCTATGAGCATCATCAGGTCACTCCGAGATGTACTGAGTGGGAGCAGAGCTGTGTTGAAGGAGCACATGGCAAGTTCAAATTTTCCTTGTGAAAGAAGTTGAGAATAGGAGTTATGTGTACCACTTACTAAGCTATTGTCTCTCTGCTTCAGACCCACTATAGGAGTTTCCTGCTGCTGCTATGACAAATGACCACATATTTAGTGACTGGAAAAAGCTAGGTTGGTTTTTTTTTTTTTCTTAAAGTATAGTTGATTTACAATGTTGTGCCAATTTGTACTATACAGAAAAGTGACCCAGGCATACATATATATATACCTTCCCTTCCTTCCTTTCCTCCCTCCCTCCCTCCTGCCTTCTTTTTCTTTTTGTCTTTTAGGGCCACACCCATGGCATATGGAGGTTCCCAGGCTAGGGGTTGAATTAGAGCTGTAGCCGCCAGCCTACGGCACAGTCACAGCAATGCCAGATCTGAGCTAGGTCTGTGACCTACACCACAGCTCATGGCAATGCCATGAGTGAGGCCAGGGACTCAATGGCATTTTGCTCAATGGCAATGCCCACTGAGTGAGGCCAGGGACTGAACCTGCGTCCTCATGGATGCTAGTCGGATTTGTTTCTGCTGAGCCATGACGGAAACTCCTTCTTTTTTTCTTTTTAAGGCTGTACCTGTGGCATATGGAAGTTCCCAAGTTAGGGGTCAAATTGGAGCTGTAGCTGCCAGCCTACACCACAGCCACAGAAACACTGGATCCAAGCCGCATCTGCAACCTAGCCACACCTTGCAGCAACTTGAGATCCTTAATTCACTAAGAGAGGCCAGGGATCAAACCTGCATCCTCACAGACCGTGGTGGGTTCTTAACCCACTGAGCCACAGCGGGAACTCCTATACATTCCCTTTGTCATATTATTTTACATCATGGTCTATCCCAAGAGACTGGGTATAGTTCCCTGTGCTGTACAGTAGGGCCTCATTGCTTATATATTTAAGTGGTAATAGTTTGCATTTGCTAACCTCAAACTCCCCATCCACAGCTAGTTTATCCTTATCAGAGTCCTGGAGGTCAGAAGCCCATGTTCAAGGTATGGGCAGGACTGGTTCCTCTGGAGGCTCCAGCAGAGTTTGTTCACACCTTTTCCAGCTCTGGAGGTACCACATCCCTAGCTCGAGACCCCTTCCTCCATCCTCACAACCAGGGGGTCAGCATTTCCCATCTCTCTGCCTTTGACCCTCCTGCCTCCCTCTTGGGAGGATCTTGTGATGACACTGGGTTCCCAGGGAATCCAGGACCATCCCCATCTCAGGGGCCTTCACCGAATTCCACCTGCAAAGTCTCTTTAGACATTCATGAGTTCCAGTAATTAGGATGTGGATATCTTTGGGAACTTTTATCTGCTGGCCGCAGCTATCATTCAATACTTTGCTTCGTGATATGAGTAGAAATGTTGCAAACCATGATTCTGCTTTGCCAGCAGCTTGTGCTGATTGGAGGGAGGATGGAAGACAGGAGGAGAGGGATTGGAGGATGTCTCTGTTACCTTGGTGCTTGAATAACATCCCTGCGTGGCCTCAACACCTTGCCTCGCCCTCCCCTCCCTCAGAAAGCCACATGCTACTCTGCTCTCGTGGCAATGGATGTTTTGTGGAGGTCAGAAACCAGTCTCCATTTTTCCACCTTAAGAAATGAAATGACATTCTTTATGTGTGATGCTCACAAGATAGATCTCTGAGTACATAATGGCAACAGGCAGGAGTGCTTGAGGTCTATGACAGGACCCAGTCTTAGGCAGACCTCGAAATTCCATGCTGATTTATTGAAACTTGGCATTCATTATTAATATCTATCTATCTATCTAATTTTTTTTGCTTTTTATGGTTGCCCCTGCAGCATATGGAGGTTCCCAGGCTAGGGGTCAAATCGGAGCTGCAGCCACTAGCCTACACCACAGCCACAGCAATGCCAGATCTGAGCTGCATTTGCAACCTACACCACAGCTCACGGCAATACTGGATCCTTAACCCACTGAGCAAGGCCAGGGATTGAACCTGCATTCTTGTGAATGCTAGTCAGATTGGTTTCTGCTGAGCCACGATGGGAACTCCCATATTTTTAAAAGTATATATTTTTTAATAGTTTATAAAGCCAGCAAGTAATTTATTTTTGCCTTGATTTTTTTTTTTTTTCTTTTTTGGCTGCACCCATGGCATATGGAAATTCCCAAGCCAGGGATCGAATCTGAGTGGAACCTGTGATCTATGTCACAGCTGCAGCAATGCTGGGTGCCATAGTAGAAATTCCATTGCTTTTTACATGTTAATCAAACACATTTTTATGAAAGCACCTAAACATTTTTGGAAACATTAAAAAAGCATTTCTTTCTTTCTTTTTTTTTTTTTGGCTGTGCCCGGGGCGGGGATCAAACCCACAGCACAGCTGTAAGCAAAGCCATAACAGTGACAACACTGGATTCTTAACCCACTGAGCCAGGAGGGAACTCTAAAAAAGAAATGTAAAAAATTCTGTAATTAAAATGACAAGTGCTAGCAGAGTTTGGGCGTCCACTTAATGTCAAGTGAGAGAATGTTTTCTAAGAGAAGCAGGCATATTAAATATATTTGGTGTTTGGCCCCCATCTATTAAGAGTATTAAGAATTTTCAGGTCCATTCCAAATTTATATAAGCTTTTTTGTTGTTTGATATCAGTTAATAGAGGAATTCAGTTGCCTCTGGGATATCACCGCTTTTTAGAAAAATAAAACCTTTAAAAATATGGTGACAAAATAGATAAAAAAATTAACCATCTTAATTTTAAAATATACATTTCAGTGGCATTAAGTACATTCATATTGTTATGCACTATGAGACCCTTTTCATTTTGAAAATTCTCTGGCTAAAAACCTGATCAAACATAAATTTCTTTGCAGCATAAAACGCACACCTGAGGACTCTGACATCTCACACCTGTGGCTGTGATGACACTAGTTCAGCAGAGAGGCTGGGGTCTCAGATCCACCTCCCACAGGGGGAAAAAGTCCCCAGGGCAGAGTTGCTGATCCCTAGTCCCAGCAGTCGGGGCGCTGCCTTCTCGTGTCAAGGTTACAAGTCAAGAATCGAGCTAGGCCGGACTTGCCGACAGTGACATCACGAGCATCTTCGTTCTTAATCGAAGGGCACGTTTCCACGGTGACCTCACCCACATGGCTGACTCCTGACCCCGGAGGTCACCAGGTCACTCCACCACCCCCTACCCCTCGTCCCGTTCAGTCCCGGCACGGAACAGGAACAGAGGGTGCTTCACGTGCAAAGTGAATCAGGACTCCCCGTTCCTGAGGACTCAGGGCTGGTGGCCAAGGGGCAGGTTCTGCGCCGAGCTATCTCTGGGGTTACGGGTCGGCAATAGATCCATGAGGCCAGTCACTCAATGATCAGAAGGCGTGCCTGCGGCGCAATCTGGCAAAAAAAAACACAAAAAACCGGGCGGGGCTCGGAGAACTGTCCAATTGGGGGCGCTAGGGGAGGGTCTCGGGAAACTGTGCAATCAGAGCCCCCGGCAGTAGTAATGCTCGAGGTCCTGCCCAATCAGGTCAGCGGGACGCGGAGCAGCTTCTACTCAGGAGCCCGGTGGTTGTTGAGTGCCAAGAAGACCATCCAATCAGAGCTGGGGCCGGGAGCGCTTCCAGTCCAGGTGCAGGTCGTTTTCGGCCGGTCGTGGCGCTCTTGCGCACCTGCCCCGCGGGGCCTCAGGTGTTTGTTCCCCATCGCTCTCACCTGCCCAGGCCCTAGGGAGGACGCCCGGGAGATCCTGGAGCAAGGCGGAGATGGTGAGTGCGTGAGGTCGGGGCTTGAGACTAGGAGGGGCTGGGTCGAACCGGCCAGAACTGGCTAGAAGCGGTTGCGGGTGGGGTCCCAGCGTCCCGTCCAGTTTCTGCGCGGGAGTCTGGGGTCTCAGGACTGCCTGGGTGGCCCAGATGCGCACAACCGCCCTCTGCTTGGGGATCTGGGAACCTCAGCCCCTGGTCGTTTCCTCCCTGCCTGCAGCCTGCGGGGGCGGGTGAGGAGTCTGCGGGGACCTACTTGGGGGCCCTGCGCTGGTAAGGGTCTCCTGGTATGCCCTAGGTCCTGAGTGACTCCCATCCCAGTTCTCATTCCCTAGAGGGACACGACTGGTCGATTAACCAGATGCCGGTGCTGAGGAGGAAAGACAGAAATGTTTCCTGCCCCCGGGGTCTCACAGGTGAAGGGAGAAAAACAAAGGTCAAAGGAAGCCCACCCTGGGGTAAGGCAGCACGCCTCACCGTCCCCCCTTCCTCAGCAAAATGCACTGGCTACAGCCAGTGTCCTTTGTTCAGCGAGCACTTCAGGGAGTAGTGGGGGAGGGGTGCTCCACGTGGTAGCGTGACTGCACCTGACCCTTGTAGTTATTAACACAGACCTTTGTGTTCCAGTTCAACACTGCCCCTTCCTGGGTTTGTCACCTTGAAAAGATGTATTCACTTACTGGAACCTCAGCTTTCCAGCAGATGTAAAATACATTTAATTAATACAGCAGGGGAGTTCCCGTCGTGGCGCAGTGGTTAACGAATCTGACTAGGAACCATGAGGTTGCGGGTTCGGTCCCTGCCCTTGCTCAGTGGGTTAACGATCCGGCGTTGCCGTGAGCTGTGGTGTAGGTTGCAGACGCGGCTCGGATCCCGCGTTGCTGTGGCTCTGGCGTAGGCCGGTGGCTACAGCTCCGATTCAACCCCTAGCCTGGGAACCTCCATATGCCGTGGGAGCGGCCCAAGAAATAGCAACAACAACAACAACAACAAAAAAAAGACAAAAAGACAAAAAAAAAAAAAAAAAAATACAGCAGGAAACAGTATTTTCAAAAGAATGAGTTTCAGAAGAAAAAGTCTTACATTCCACTTGTTAAACATTCATTTAAAATCTCCCCCAGTCTGCAGTAAGTTTCTCAAGACTGTTCCTATGGATGATAAACAGAATTCCAGGACTTAGCCTCCAGAATTCTGGGGGGAAAGCATGTCAAAGAAATAGAGAAATTCTCCTTTCCTGTACAGCTGCAGAGAAGTGAATATAGTGCCACAAAGCGTGGTAGGTGAAATTGGTGAGTGTTAAAGATTCACCAGAAATATCAGTGACTTAATTTGTGACAGTAGATAATAACTGTTGTTTCTTATTATCTGCAATACAGTTTGCTTAAATCTGCAGTAAGTTGATAGTTGTCCATGGAAGAGGTGGAAATACAAGCTTCCTGATAACCACTGGTTGTTCTCTGTATTTTTGCGTCACTAGTTTATTTTTGAGATTCCATATACAAGTGATATCATACAGTATTTGTCTTTGGCTTGTTTTACTTAGCATAATGCCAAGTCCATTGATGTTGTTGCAAATGGCATCATTTTATTCTCTTTTATGGCTGAGTAGTATTCCATTGTGTACATGTACCACATCTTCTTTATCTGTTCATCTGTTGATGGACACTTAGGTTGCTTCCATGTCTTGGCAGTTGTAAATAGTGCTGCAGGGAACATTTGGGTGCAGGTATCTTTTTTTTTTCCTTTCTTTTTTGGCGGCATATGGAGTTCCTGGGTCAAGGATCAGATCTGAGCTGCAGCCTAAGCCAAAGCTGTGGCAACACTGGATCCTTAACCCACTGTGCTGGGCCAGGGATGGAACATGTGTCCCAGCGCTCCCAAGATGGGGCCCATTCTGTTGTGCCATAGCAGGAACTCTGTGCAGGTTATCTCTTTGAATTAGTGTTGCTGTTTTTTTTTTTTTTTTTTTTTTTTCCAGATATATACCTGTTTGTCCTGTGCCATGTATTGAAGTATCTGTCATTTCTGCCTGCCTCCAAGTGGCTGCCCTGTCGTGAATCAGGTCTCTCATAAACACAGGCCTGCCTGGGGCTCTGTTCCTTTCTGTAGACCTAGGTCCATTGTGTCAGGAATGCTCTTGCCTTAAAATCCTTGCTGTGTGTGGCTATAAATAAATTAAATCATGTCACAGGCCAGTGGGTTTCCATTCCTCTGAGAGTCTAAGACACGGCAAAATCTAGTCTTCTGTGGACTTTAATTCATGCCTCTTGTAAGGTCGAATACAAGTGAAAAATAATAGGCTTAATTCTCCTTGTTGAAAATAAGGGAAGAGGAGTTCCCGTCGTGGCGCAGAGGTTAACGAATCCGACGAGGAACCATGAGGTTGCGGGTTCAGTCCCTGGCCCCTGCTCAGTGGGTTAAGGATCCAGCGTTGCCGTGAGCTGTGGTGTAGGTCACAGATGTGGCTCGGATCTGGTGTTGCTGTGGCTGTGGTGTAGGCTGGCAGCTACAGCTCCAATTAGATCCCTAGCCTGGGAACCTCCATATCCTGAGGTTGCAGGCTGAAAAGACAAAAAGAAAAAAAAAAATAAGGGAAGAGACTTCCTCTTGTTTCCTGTTTTTAGAGCATTTAGAGAACTTGTTAAATTCTTTGTGCTGTTTCTTTGACATGCATGTAAATCTTTCTAAAAGCTAAATAAACTTTTGGCACCTTTAGTACCCAGGAATGCCTTTCTCAAGGACCTTGACCTGTCTTTTTGAAATGTCATCACCCAGGAAGATAGAGCCCCCATAACCCAGTTTCTGCGGAAGGGTAGGAGCCTAAGTTGGGCGGATGCCTCTTGTCATAAAGAAGTTAATTTTTCCTTTGGATAAAGGCAATTAGCTAACACAGGTGGTCACCCCAACTAAATAAATTTAGGAAGAATTATGGGTAACAAATGGTGCTATCAAGTCCTCTTACCTGACTAGCTTTGTTCGAGAACAGATATGCAAAGGGTTGATCTGCCTGGTTCTATGAAGAGTGAGGTGTCTTACAGTCCTTGTAATCTCTTAGATTGTAATAAGTATCACATTCTGGCTTAATGCTGATTCGATAATGGAATTGTTTTCTTTCTCTTCTAAAAAAAATCCTTGTTGTGTGATGGGCATGTTCCCATCTGGTTCTGCAGAATATTTTGGCTGTTTTTGAACATTTGTTCTTAATAGGTTTGTGAAGTTAGTATGTCAAGTCCTAAAAAACATACCTGGTTTGGGAATTTAATGAATTTTGTAAAGACTATAGGTCATCTTGGGGAGTTTGATATTGAGGTCTTTTTAAGAACATGTGCCATCCTTTCATTTATTTCATTTTGCTTTGTTATTATTCTGGATTTTTATTTTTTGTCTTTCTAGGGCCGTACCCACGGCATATGGAAGTTCCCAGGCTAGGAGTCACATCAGAGCTGTGGCTGCTGGCCTATACCACAGCCACAGCAACACCAGATATGAGCCTCTCTAGTCTGTGACCTACATCACAGTTCATGGCAATATCAGGTCCTTAACCCACTGAGTGAAGTTACGGATCAAACCCAAGTCCTCATGGGTACTAGTTGGGTTTGTTTCTGCTGAGCCACAATGGCAATTGCCTGAAATTTATTTTTATATTGAGTTTTATCCTGGAATCTTTTTCAGAATCTTTTCTGTGATCATATTTTTGTCCTGTTGGTTTCCTACATGTACAGCTGTTTGAGTTAAGCATTAAAACCAGTATTTCTGGAGTTCCTGCTCTGGCACAGTGGGTTAAGAATCTGGCTGCGGGGAGTTCCCGTTGTGACTCAGTGGTTAACGAATCTGACTAGGAACCATGAGGTTGCAGGTTCGATCCCTGGCCTTGCTCAGTGGGTTAAGGATCTGGTGTTGCCGTGAGCTGTGGTGTGGGTTGCAGACGTGTCTCGGATCCTGCGTTGCTGTGGCTCTGGTGTAGGCCAGTAGCTACAGCTCTAATTAGACCCCTAGCCTGGGAACCTCCATATGCTGCAGGAGCATCACTAGGAAAGGCAAAAAGACAAAAACAAAAAACAAACAAACAAAAAACAAAAAAGAATCTGGCTGCAGTGGCTTGGGTTGCTGTGGAGATGTGGGTTCAATGCCTGGCACAGTGGATTTAAAGAATCTGGTGTTGCTGCAGCTGCCGTGTCTGTCACAGCAATGGGTTGGATTCAGTCCCTGGCCTTGGAGCTTCCATATGCCGCAGATGCAGCCATTAACAAAATGGCAAGGGTTTTGTTTTCTGTATTGCACATTTGTTCATTTTCTGGATTGGAGAGCTAGTATAATGTTGACTAATAGTGGGAGCAGGAGTTCCCATTGTGGCACAGCGGAATGGAATCCGACTAGTATCCATGAGGATACAAGTTTGATCCCTGGCCTCGCTTAGTGTGTTAAGGATCAACAATGCCATGAGCTGTGGTGTAGGTTGCAGACATGGCTGGGATCCCATGTTGCTGTGACTGTGACATAGGCCAGCAGCTGTAGCTCTGATTTGACCCCTAGCCTGGGAACTTCCATATGCCATGTGTTTGGCCATGAAAAAGAAAGAAAAAGGAAAAAAAAAAAGTGAGATCAACTGGCCATACTTCATTTGTACATAATTGTCTTAGAGAAAACACTGAACTTTTACTGTTTATATATTCCTTGTTCTTTTTTGAATATTCTTTTATAAATTTTCCGTTATTTGGTCATGCACATTATCATATATCTCCCAATGGTAGGAGTTTTTTTACTATATGACTACTGAATATTATAAAATGCCTTTCAGCAACTCTGAGATAATTATAGGTAAATCGTATGAGTCGACTTTAGAGTTTTCTATTGTATGATACAACATCAGTGTGAGAAAGTGCACATGATGTATGTACAATTGATGGCAATATTAAAAAAAACCCTTTGTGTAATGAAACTCAGCCCTAAATGTAGAACAAGCTTTTATGCCAGATCTGAAATGAACCCCAGCCCCCTCCCCCTCCAAATATAACCGATATGTTGAATATACTAAATTATGTGAATGTATGTATAATTATGCATGTATATAATTGTATATTCATATATATTTTATATTATTATTTTTTTCTTTTTATGATTGCACCTACGGCATATGGAAGTTCCCAGGCTAGGGGTGAATGGGAGCTGCAGCTAAGGCCTACAACACAGCCATGGCAACACTAGATCTGAGCTGCATCTGTGACCTACACTGCAGCTTGTGGCAGTGCCAGATCCTTAACTCACTGAGTGAGGCCAGGGATTGAACATGCATCCTCACAGACACTGTGTTTTGTCCTTAACCCTCAGAGCTGCAACGGGAACTCCTACATATATATTTTAGATTTTTAGGTATCATTTTGCAGTCTTAGCTCAAATGATTATTTTACTGTTGTCCTTTACTCTGCCCTGCAGCCATTCATTCCAGTATATGTGTATTGATATCAGCATATACACACACACAAACACCTGAAAAATCTCTCTCTCTGTATATATATATATATATATGTATCTCCCACTCCATATCCCTTCACTCTGCCGCATTTTCCTCAGTACTTATATTTAATTTGTTTGTTTTCCTCCAAAACAATTTAAGATCCATATTGTTCAGAAGTTTTGTTTGCTTAGTGCTGTAGTCCTAGTGCCTGCAAGATCTATAACCTAAATAAATTTTCCTAAATGAAATAGCCAGGTGTTAGCTCTCCAAAGTATTCTTGCCTGAGACACAGAGCTTGGCCTCTCCCTAGTGCCCGGGAGAAGACAAGCTTATCTCCTCATCACAGTGGGAGATATCACACACTAGGGGAACAACTGTGAGTGTGTGAAGGAAGGGCAGGTGTGCCAAGATGGTGTGATGTCATCACTGTTCTTCATTGCCTCTGCTGTGGACTACTTTTAATAATGTCTGCCTCACAGAGTTACTATAAGGACATATGAGCTAATGTGTGTGAAGCTCCCTGTAAGTCTTTCTCTGTAACCAGGGTGCTCAGTGGCACATTTAAAAAATGAACATTGTAAAGAGTGTTACAGGTATTTGATGGTTTCAAGCTAGGTATGTTGAGAGTCCCTGTTGTAGTCAGCTGGGACACCGTAGTAAAAATCCCCCAGTCCGGGTGGCTTATACGCAGTGGACATTTATCCTCACAGTTCTGGAGGCTGGAAGTCCATGACCAAGGCACCAGCAGATTCAGTGTTAGGTCAGGGCCTACTTCATAGGTGGCCCTCTTCTTGATGGGTCCACACCCAGCAGAAGGGTCAGGGAGCTCTCTGGGGTCCTTTTTTTTTTTTTTTTTTTTTTACTTTTTTCAATTCGATTTTAATTTTATATTGGAGTATAGTCAGTTTATAATGTTGTGTTAGCTTCAGGTGTACTGCATAGTGAATCAGTCATACGTAGACATATATCCATTCTTTTTCAGCTTCTTTTCCCATGTAGTTTATTACAGAATATTGAGTAGAGTTCCCTGTGCTATACAGTATGTCCTTGCTGATTATTTAATCTTTTTTTTTTTTTAATTTTTTTGTCTTTTGTTCTTTTAGGGCTGCACCCACAGCATATGGAGGTTCCCAGGCTAGGGGTTTAATTGGAGCTGTTGCCTCCGGCCTCCACCAGAGCCACAGCAATGCCAGATCCGAGCCACGTCTGTGACCTACACCACAACTCACGGCAATGCCAGATACTTAATCCACTGAGCAAGGCCGGGGATCAAACCCACAACTTCATGGTTCCTAGTCGGATTCATTTCCACTGTGCCACGACGGGAACACCCTTGATTATTTTATATGTAGTAATATATATATATTAATCCCCAACTCCTAATTTATTCCTCACCCCCATTTTTTCTCTACGGTAACAGTAAGTTTGCTTTCTGAGTCTGTTTCTGTTTTGTAAATAGGTTCATGTGTATTATTATTATTATTATTTGCCACACCCACAGCATGCAGAAGTTCCTGGGCCAGTGATCAAACCCATACCACAGCAGTGACCCAAGTCATATCAGTGACAGTACCGGATCTTAACTATTAGGGCACCAGGGAATGCCAATGTATCATTATTTTAGATTCCACGTATGTGATATCATATGGTTTTTGTCTTTCTGTGTCTGGCTTTCTTCACTTAGTATGATAGTCTCTAGGTCCCTCCATGTTGCTGCTAATGACATTATTTCATTCCTTTTTATGGCTGAATGGTATTCCATTGTATATATGTTCCACATCTTAATCCATTCATCTATGGACATTTAGGCTGTTTGCATGTCTCAGCTATTGTGAATAGTGCTGCAGTGAATATAGGGGTGCATGTATCTTTTCCAGTTACGGTTTTCTCTGGGTAGATGCCCAGGAGTGGATTGCAGGATTGTCTTGTAGTTCTGCATTTAGTCTTTTAAGGAACCTCCATACAACTCCATTGTTGTTGTACCAATTTACATTCCCACCAACAGTGTAGGAGGGTTCCCTTTTTTCCACACCCTCTCCAACATTGATTGTTTGTAGACTTTTTTGATGATGGCCATTCTAACTGATGTGAGGTGATACCTCATTGCAGTTTTGATTTGCATTTCTTTAATAATTAGGGATGTTGAGCATTTTTTCCTGTGCTTTTTGGCCATCTGTATGTCTTTGGAGAAACCTCTTATTTAGCTCTTCTGCCCATTTTTCAACTGAATTGTTTTTTTTTGTTTTGTTTTGTTTTTTTCTTTCTAAGAGTTTTATAGTATCCGGTCTTACATTTAGGTCTTTAATCCATTTTGAATTTATATTTGTGTATGGTGTTAGAGAATGTTCTAATTTCTTTCTTTTACATGTAACCATACACTTTTCCAGCACTGCTTGTTCTGGGGTCTTTTTTTGCCCATGCCTGTGGCACATGGAAGTTCCTGGGTCAAGGATCAAACCCATGCCATGGTAGTGATAATGCTGGATCCTTAACCCACTGAGCCACCAGGGAACTCCTCTGGGGTCTTTTGTATAAGGGCACTAATCATTCCTAGACACCCTCAAAAGGCCCCATCTCCGAACACTATCTCATTGGGAATCAGATTGTAACATGAGTTTGGGGGGAGGGCACAAACCCTCAGTCTGTAGCAGTCCCCAAGCCCACCCTAGGTTTGGGGGTTCACCAGGAGGCCTCCCAGGCTTCAGTGAGTAGTTATGTTTGGGGCTGTGATTTCTGTCCCTAAGAACAAAGTGAATTCAACAGAGAGAAAGGTGCCCAGGCAGATTACGAAGAGACCAGGTGCAGAATGCTGAGGGTCCCCTCCTGCAAAATCATGCAGGCAAGCTTCATTCCTCCAGCAGCCCTGGTGACAGCACAGATGAAGTGCTCTGTTAGCAGGGTTTTATGGGGGGGCTGGTCATGTAGATGTCCCCTGATGAGCCAGAACCAAGATTCCAGAGGCCTAGAAGGACGACTTGGCCTTGAGCATAAACTGTATTATTTGCATAAAAAAGGTAGAGGAACCACTGCTGTCAGAGAGGTGAGACCTCTCCCCAAATCTGAGTTCCAGACACCAAGGGGGACCTGCCTCTCATATGGGGCTTTATAAGGAGAGGGACTTTACACCCAGGCTTCTCTGTGCTGTCAGTCCCCTCGGCCTTTGGACGGACATCTTCCCAGCAAATTTATTATCAGTAGGACTATAGCAGTGGAGGGAGACCAACCTGCAGTATCTATTTCCCTTCCGCCCTTTGGGGTCCTGGACAAAGCCAGTTCAAATAAGTCCCATTAACCATGGGGAGCTTAGAAAGCTACTTGGCTACAGGCTCAAGAGTTCTGCATAGCGCGTGCGTACCTACATGAGTATGTGTGTACCCTGTACTCTCTTCCCTGGTCTCGGGTTATCAGTTCCCAGACAGCACAGCTCAAGCAGGAAGCTTGATCACCTGAGTGCCTCCCAGGGATGTGACAGTGTCCAGATGGGTTGCATACCTGAGAAGAGCAGCAGAAGGCACAAGTGGTCCTGGGCGGGGCAGAGCCTACGGTGGGCGGGGTCAGTGCGGGGCAGCTGGGCTGATAGCTGCGGTAGAGTGGGGGCACCGTTGCTTCAGTTTTGTTACCCACATGCTCTAGTTGATGGACCTAAGCCTGTGGACGGCCTTCAAGGCCATCTGCCTGGAAAGCGACAGTTCTGAAGTTCAGCCATTGCCTGACTGCAGGTCCCATCGCAGATCATGCCCTCTCTCGGGTGACTGTAAGGGAGTCAAAGGTGGCCAGCCTCTGTGAGGTTTCCCTAGTTAGGGACAAGTGCTCCTCGTGGTGGGGTTGGATGCCTGCCCTCAGGTCAGCACAGCCTGGGAGACCTGAGCAGCCCAGTGGGCACACTGTTGGGTTTGAACCTACAGTCAAGTTCAGGCAGTTAGGATTTGAGTTTAGAATTCTGTAAAACCTAAGGGGCTTCCCACAGCAGCAAAGCCCAAACCCTGCCAGGTCAGACAGCTGTGTTCTCAGAGCAAGTAGCAGCTCTGAGATGGTCCCAAGCCTTTTTGTCTGTCTGCCTTAGAGCCCAGCTGAACCTCTGCTGGTCAGTGGGCAGCCTCTGAGGGTCATCGTAAGAGTCTGCCTGCAAACTGAACACTTTTACCTAAAATTCCAAAAGTAGGGAGCTCCTATTGTGGCACAGTGGTGACGAATCCGACTAGTATCCATGAGGTCTTGGGTTCAGTCCCTGGCCTTGCTTAGTGGGTTAAGGATCCAGCACCGCCATGAGCTGTAGTATAGATTGCAGGCACAGCTTGGATCTGGCGTAGCTGTAGCTGTGGAGCGGGCGACAGCTACAGCTCTGATTTGACCTCTAGCCTAGGAACTTCCATATGCCTTGGGTATGGCCCTAAAAAGCTAAAATAAATAAATAAATAAATAAAATTATTAAAGTAGATCTCTACTTGGAGATGGGCTGTGTTGGAGTTCTAGCTCTGGTGCAGTGGGATCGGGAGCATCCCTGCAGCACCAGGATATAGTTTCAATATCCAGCCTGGTACGGTGGGTTAAAGGATCCAGCGTTGCTGCGGCTGTGGTAAAGGTTGCAACTCCAACTTTGATCTGGTCCCTGGCCAAGGAACTCCATATGCTCTGGGGTGGCTGAAAAAGAAAGAAAAAAAAGGGAGAGAGGTTGCTTGCCTTTTCATTTTGTTTCCCTCTTTTTTTGAACCACCAGTAGGTAAAAGTCAGTAAAAAACCATTTATGGGAGTTCCTGTCGTGGCGCAATGGTTAATGAATCCGACTAGGAACCATGAGGTTGCAGGTTCGTCCCTGGCCTTGCTCAGTGAGTTGGGGATCTGGTGTTGGGGATCGTGAGCTGTGGTGTAGGTTGCAGACCCAGCTCGGATCCCACGTTGCTGTGGCTCTGGCATAGGCCAGTGGCTACAGCTCCGATTCGACCCCTAGCCTCCATATGCCGCGGGAAGTGGCCCTAGAAAAGGCAAAAAGACAAAAAAAAAAAAAAAAAGAAAACCATTTATGGAGAACTAAACTTGTTTCTAATACTTAGAGTTCATGGCCAACTCCCGCACCAGATGCAAATAGCGGGGAGGCTGGGTCTCACTTTTTCTTTGCACTCACTGGGATGATCCCTCAGGCATTTACAAAATTACAGATACTGTTTGTATCAGTTTTTATCATACAGTCAGGTGCAATAAGTAGCCATAAAACAAAACCGTTTTAAGTAAAAAAAAAAAATCCCTTCCCCTTTTTTCTCATTGCAGTCAGACCCTGTGTTCTTCTTCAAGGAATGCCATATAAGAAATTACCATAGTGTGGGTGGCTTAGAAATGTGTTTGTTCTGTTTGTTCTCTCACAATTCTGGAGGCTGCAAGTTCCAAATCAAGGTCTTGGTAGGGTCCCTCAGAATCCTCTAGGTTTCCTGGGCCTTCCCTGGTGGTCTGGTGGTTAAGACTTGGTGCTTTCACTGTGGTGGCCTGGGTTTAGTCCCTGGTCTGGGAACAGATCCAACATCAAGCTGCAGTCATATCACTTCTGGTGGCCCCAGGCATTCCTGTGCTTGTGGCAGCATGAGTTGAGCCTCTGCATCTCTCTTCACATCACTGCCTTCCCTATGCACCTCTGTCTTGGCATTTTCCTCCTGTAATAAGGACACCAGTCTCAGGATGAGGGCCCACCCTAATGACCTCATCTTAACTCGATCACATCTGCAAAGATCCTATTTCCAAGTAAGGTCACATTTCTTGGTAAGAGGGTTTAGGATTTCAACATATTTGTGGGGGCAGGACTTCATTTAACCCATAACAAGTCCCTTGTAGTAAGTTCAGTATTTACGGAGGGTGTCACAGCTGCCAGGGAGGATCCTGGCTGGCACAGGTGGGGTTGGGGGTGGGGGAGGGCAGGCGGCTGCAGCTGCCAGCAGACAGGTTGAAGAAAAGGTGGAGTTTCCCATGTAAAGGATTACATTTAAAATAGATAAGCAATGAGGACCTATTGTACAGTACAGGGAACTATGTCCAGTCTCCTGGGATAGACCATGATGGAAAATAATATAAGAAAGGAAATGTATATATATGTATGACTGAGTCACTTTGCTGTACAGCTGAAATTGGCACATTGTAAACCAACTGTACTTTAATAATAAAAAATAAAAAAAAAAAAAGAAAAGCTGGGAGTTCCCATCATGGCGCAGTGGAAACGAATCCTACTAGGAACCATGAGGTTGTGGTTTCCATCCCTGGCCTTGCTCAGTGGGTTGAGGATCCGGCATTGCCATGAGCTGTGGTGTGGGTCGCAGATGTGGCTTGGATCCTGTGTTGCTGTGTCTGGTGTAGGCCAGCAGCTGTAGCTGTGATTGGACCCCTAACCTGGGATCTACTATGTGCTGCCAGTGCAGCCCTAAAAAGCAAAAAAAAAAAAAAAAAGCTGGAGTTTCCCCTTCTGTTTGTTTGAAATTTTGCTTCAGCTCTAGGAACTGATTTAACTTTTCCTCTCCCCATGCAGTGCCATCTTTTAACATGTTTTCCCATGCAAAGCTCGCTTTGGGGAACTTGGCCTTTTCTTCTGCCTGGATGGAGGCGAGAATCAAAGGCATTACCAGCCCTGGACTTTGTTTCCTCACTTGAGCAGCATGACCACAGGCAGCTGGTGTGTCTGGTGAGCCAGCCCACCTGGAGTTGGAACTCTAACTTTTACCTCCATCAACTTCTAACCTTGCAACTGACAGCAGCTCAGCTGCCCTTTCATCCCCCAGGTGACTCCACAGCCACTGGGGCACCAAAGGTTCACCCTCCTCTCCCTCTTCACCCTTCCACTTCCCAGATGGCGCTTCTGCCATATTTTAGTGAGTCAGGGTTGCAAATCCCACGTCTAATGTGTCTGGTGTCCCCAAGACCACTCCTAGGTCCTGTTAGGAGGACCCATGTGACTCAGCTCATAGTTGTATTCACGACCGTGGTTTGTTAAAAAGACACACAGTGAAATCAACAAAGGGAAAAGACACATGAAGAGAAGTTGGAAGGAAAGCAGGTGAAAGCTTTCAAGAGTCCTTTCTCTGGGGAATCATACCTGACATGCCAGATAGCCCCAGCAGTGCATTGTGACAGCATGTCTGTGAGGGAGGCTCATTAGGGACAGTGCCTGGGAGCTTTACTGACAGCTGATACGGTACATGTCAGCATGTATGCCAAGCCCAGATTCTCAGAAGCAAGGAGGTGCTCAGCATTCTCAGTGTTGTCTGCATAATCAGGTTAGAGACGGTAATGAGGGTGATGTGAAACCCTCTAAAACTAAAGTTCCCAGGAGTTCCTGTTGTGGCTCAGAGGTAATGAACCTGACTAGTATCCATGAGGATGCAGGTTCAATCTCTGGCTTCACTCAGTGGACTAAGGGATCAGGTGTTGCCATGAGCTGTGGTGTGGTTGCAGCTGCAGCTCTGATTCAATCTCTAGCCGGAGATCTTCCATATGCTGTAGGTGTGGCCCTAAAAAAAAAAATAATTTAAGGTTCCCAGTCACCAGCCAAGGCCACCCTTGCCAGCAAATGTTACTAAGGATAAAGTTAAGGCTTGCAATATCTATTCCTTAACTGTACACTAGGTAGGAAAACTTATTAGAAGAAACTCTACCGGTAACTGTACTGCAACAACTCACCTGGGTTGTAAGACTCACCTGACTCAGGGAGTTCCTGTTGTTCCTTGTACAATAGGGATATTCCTATTAGGCTTCTGCTCTGTTGAATGGCTACTCAATTCTGGCATCACAATTATTGCATGAGGAGTTCCTGCTGTCACAGCAAGTTAAGGATCCAGTGCTGTCTCTGAAGAGGCTTGAGTTCAGCCCCTGGCCCAGGAACTTCATAGGCTGTGGGTGTGGCCAAATAAAAAAATGGTTGCATGAGAGTGTTTTCTTTCTCCAGCTCTTGGATGTAAGTGGGTTGATGAACTCTCACTTTTTTTTTTTTTTTTTTTTTTTTTTTTTGGTCTTTTTGCCATTTCTTGGGCCGCTCCTGCAGCATATGGAGGTTCCCAGGCTAGGGGTCCAATTGGAGCTGTAGCCACCGGCCTACGCCAGAGCCACAGCAATGTGGGATCCGAGCCGCGTCTGCAACCTACACCACAGCTCACGGCAACACCGGATCGTTAACCCACTGAGCAAGGCCAGGGATCGAACCCGCAACTTCATGGTTCCTGGTCGGATTTGTTAACCACTGCGCCATAACGAGAACTCCTTGATGAACTCTGTTAAAAATGGCTTAAGGGGGAGTTCCCGTCGTGGCGCAGTGGTTAACGAATCTGACTAGGAACCATGAGGTTGCGGGTTCGGTCCCTGCCCTTGCTCAGTGGGTTAACGATCCGGTGTTGCTGTGAGCTGTGGTGTAGGTTGCAGACGCGGCTCGGATCCCACATTGCTGTGGCTCTGGCGTAGGCCGTACAGCTCCGATTCAACCCCTAGCCTGGGAACCTCCATATGCCGAGGGAGCGGCCCAAGAAATAGCAACAACAACAACAACAACAAAAGACAAAAAAAGACAAAAGACAAAAAAAAAAAAAATGGATTAAGGGAGGCATGTACCTCAGTGGTTCCTGTACTCAGGGGTTGGCCTGACATGCCCTTGTGCCCAGCAGGGGAGGGACAGGGACAGGAAGGAAGTTGAGAGTGCAGCCTCTAGGATGGTTTGTAAAGAACCATTGTCTCCTGGAATTTGAGGCAAGGGAGTGTTTCCTTTGTAGGAAGGCACTGTTGAATCCTTTATGTATTTTTAAATTATTTTTATTGAGGTATAGTTGATTTACAATGTTGTGTTTCTGCTGTACAGCAAAGTAATCCAATTACACACACACACACACACACACACACACACACACTCTTTTCTAAAATACTTTTTCTGGAGTTCCCATTGTGCAGCAGAAACAAATCCAACTAGGAACCATGAGGTTGTGGGTTCAGTCCCTGGACTCGCTCACTGGGTTAAGGATCTGGCATTGCCGGCTTCAATAGAAATGTTTCAGTCAGCTAGTTGGACTGTCCCTATGGTCTGGAGTTTTTTAAGACAGTATGACCAGCTGGCCCTTTCAGCAGGTTGGGTTCATACAGGCCCACTGACCTCTCATATTTGATGAAGGGAGGAGAAGGAAAGTTTCCAGTCCTTCACTGTGTTTTTATTACTTAAAATCTCATCCAGGTGACATTGGGCTTCATGTGTTTATGGTGTGAGACAGGAGGAGCTGAAATTGCTTGTATCATGAAGGATTGATGGGTCTTAAAATACAAATATTGTTTCATTGGTATAGCATTTTTTTCATTTCTGCAGTGTGGTCTGAACCCTTTGGTTAGAGAAGAATAAAACTTGAGGTGGTCATAGTAAAAATGTAGAAACTTGTTCTCTTTAGTGTACTAGTGCTGTTAACTCTTTGAAGACATGGGTAAGAGGTGTAGTGAGTAAGTGGTAGATAGACATTAGGTCACCACAGTAAGAGGTGTGACGACTGAGTGGTAGATAGACATTAGGTGACCACAGAATCATGTTTGAAGGTCCTCTGCTTGGGTCCAGTTGCCCAGTGCTGTGAGTCTCATACTTCTCCTGTGCATATCTTGGGTGTTTTTTAGGATTCAGTGGTTTTTGAGGATGTGGCCGTGGACTTCACCCTGGAGGAGTGGGCTTTGCTGGATTCTGCTCAGAGGGAGCTCTACAGAGAAGTGATGCTAGAAAACTTCAGAAACCTGGCCTCAGTGGGTAAGAATGACATCGTTCCTTCACTTAGTCTTTTAGAGACAAGCATTTCTGGCACATCACTATTCCAAGATTTGGAATGCAAAAAGGGAATTTGTTAACAAGACAGACATGGTCCCAGCCATCATAGAACTAGAATCTAATAGTTTCTCTCCATAAGAATGAAAATGTTAAGTGTTAAATTGAATTCTTACTGTAAAGAAAGCTCCCTTAGTATCATTAGTGGATATAAGTTTCATGGGGCCTTCGGGCCAAGTGAGGTCTGTTTTTGAACCTTGTGAGAATTTTATTGTGTTTATTGCAGTGCTTACCATCTTGACCCCTTGTATTTTTTACTGATGAAATCTTGACACAGCTAAACTCCTTGGTGCCTTTTTTGACTAACAAATACCTTCTTTCTTGTAAGTTTAGTTCCATTTTTGCTTTCAGATGATGAAACTCAGTTTAAGGCCATTGGGTCAGTTTCTCAGCAGGATGTTTATGGGAATAAAATATCCAGGAAACATAACATACCAAAGTTCACTGGAAATGATTCCTGGGCCTCTGTCCTAGGAAAAATTTGGGAAGAGCTCAACCTTGAAGATCAGCACACAAACCAGAGGAGACATCCAAGGTAAGTCTCACTCATGAGAGAAGGCAGCATTCCGGGAGAGAATCTTAGTATGTTATGAAGTTTAAAAAGCAAGCAAACAAAACACACATAAGCCTAGATCGAATTTGTTCATTCATTGGGATTTTCATGAAGATTTTTTTTCTTTAAATGTGACATTGATGTTGAGTGTTAGAAACAATCAGCAGGAGAGCCTATGTTTAAGAAACATTGTTTTTGTAATGGTTGTGGTTGAGCTTCTTCCATGTTATTGAGTTCATTCCACTTTAAAAGAAGTCAGATAAGAAAGAAAACCTAGGAGTTCCCGTCGTGGCGCAGTGGTTAACGAATCCAACTAAGAACCATGGGGTTGCGGGTTCGATCCCTGCCCTTGCTCAGTGGGTTAAGGATCCGGCGTTGCCGTGAGCTGTGGTGTAGGTTGCAGACGCGGCTTGGATCCTGCTTTGCTGTGGCTCTGGCATAGGCTGGCAGCTACAGCTCCGATTAGACCCCTAGCCTGGGAAACTCCATATGCCGCGAGAGTGGCCCAAGAAATGGCAAAAAGACAAAAAAGAAAAGAAAAGAAAGAAAGAAAACCTAGTCCCCATGCTATACAGTGGGGGGAAAAATTATGTTGGGGAAATACCAATTAAAAAAAAAAAATCTGCACATTAACTGAAATTGGAGAAAGTCTAATCTTTGTACTTACTGATAAATATTAATAAGTCATTAGTAATCAAACTGCTGATAACATGCTTCTCATTTTTAACAGAAATCATGTGGTGGAGAGACTCTGTGAGAGTAATGGTCAATGTGGGGAAAGCTTCAGTCCAATTCCAGATCTTAATCTGTACCAGAAAATTCTTAATGGAGTAAAATGGTGTGAAGCTCATGCAGATGGAAAAGCCTTCAGGCACCATTTACCCCTCAAGAGTCACCACACTGCTCACACTAGACACAAACCATATCAATGTCAGGAATGTGGGAAGGTCTACAATTGTCGTTCACACCTAAGGAAGCATGTGAGAAGCCACAGTGGAGAGAGAACCTACACCTGTAAATTATGTGGAAAAACCTTTCCTCGTACTTATTCCCTCAACCGGCATATAAGGATTCATACTGCCAAGAAAACCTATAAATGTCAGCAATGTGGGAAAGCCTTCATTGATTTTTCAAGTCTTACTAGTCATGAGAGAACTCACACTGGAGAGAAGCCATATAAATGTAAGGATTGTGGAAAAGCTTTTAGTTATTCCTCAACTTTTCGAAGACATATGATAACACACACTGGAGAGAAGCCCTATAAGTGTACAGAATGTGGGGAAGCCTTTAGCTATTCCTCAACTTTTCGGAGACACATGATATCCCACACTGGGGAGACACCACATAAATGTAAGGAATGTGGGGAAGCTTTCAGTTATTCATCAGCTTTTCGAAGGCACATGATAACACACACTGGAGAGAAACCCTATGAATGTAAACAGTGTGGGAAAACCTTCATTTATCTCCAGTCCTTTCGAAGACATGAAAGGATTCACACCGGAGAGAAGCCCTATGAATGCAAGCAATGTGGAAAAACCTTCATTTATCCCCAGTCATTTCGAAGACACGAAAGGACGCATGGTGGAGAAAAACCCTATGAATGTGACCAGTGTGGGAAGGCATTCAGCCACCCCTCATCCTTTCGGGGACATATGAGAGTGCACACTGGAGAGAAACCTTATCAGTGTGGTCAGTGTGGGAAAACTTTCAACTGGCCCATATCCTTACGAAAACATATGAGGACACATGCTAAAGAGAAACCCTATGAATGTAAACAGTGTGGAAAAGCCTTCAATTTGTCTGCCTGCTTTCGAGAACATGTGAGAATGCAGCCGGGAGACAGATCATATGAGTGCAAGTTATGTGGGAAAGCTTTCTATTGCCACATCTCCTTACAAAAGCACATGAGAAGGCACACTGCAGAGAAACTTTATGAGTGCAAGCAGTGTGGGAAAGCCTTCAGTTGGCCTGAACTTTTGCAACAGCATGTGAGAACACACACTGCCGAGAAACCTTACGAGTGTAAGGAATGTGGTAAAGTCTTCAAATGGCCATCATCTTTACCAATACATATGAGAATGCACACAGGAGAGAAACCATATGAATGTAAGCAGTGTGGGAAGGCCTTCAGTTGTTCCTCCTCCTTAAGAAGGCATGTGAGAACACATGCTACAGGAAACCACTACATATGTAATGTGGGAAATCCTCCTGCAAATGAACTCATGCACAGTGCTTCAGAAAATTCACATCAGGAGAGAGGTCTTATAAAAATTGTAAATCTGCCATTGCCCTTAGGAGTATCTCATCGTTAAAATGTACACATAGGGAGTGTATTTCCAGTTCTTTTGCAAATAAACATTTAATTTTATTTTTATTTTTTATTTTTTTGGTCTTTAGGTCCACACTCATGTCATGTGGAAGTTTCCAGGCTAGGGAATCAGAGCTGCAGCTTCCAGCCTAATCCACAGCCACAGCAGTGCTGGATCTGAGCCTGTCCATGGCCTACATCATAGCTCATGGCAATGCCAGATCCTTAACCTACTGAGCAAGGCCAGGGATCAAACCCACATCCTCGTGGATCCTAGTCAGGATTGTTAACCACTGAGCCACAAAGGGAACTCCCTTTTGCAAATAAACATTTAGATGAAAATTGTCAAAGTACCCTTTTAGCTCTAGTACATAAATTTTGCAGGTAGTGGTTTCCTTCTATTTTAAGAAATAAAACATTTAGCTTTACAGTTCGTTGGATTCATGGGTGGTTTGAAATTTATTATTATTATATTTTTTAAAATTTTATCTTATTTTTTCTTTTTCAGCCACACCCATGGCATGTGGAAGTTCCTAGGCCAGGGATTGAATCTGATGTATAATTGTAACCTATGCCACAACTGCAGCAGTGCTGGATCCTTAACCCACTGCACTGGGGATTGAACCAGTGGCTCAGTAGAGACAAACTGGATCATTAAATACCCACAGTGGGAACTCCTTGAAGTGTACTTTTAATGTGTAATTAGTTTTAATATCTTAGTTCTTTAAATTGTTCTTAAGAGGTTATTGGAACAATGACACTGATATTTGTTGGGATTTTCTTACTGGCTTAGTGTGGCACATACTGGACAATTCACCCATTATGTGTTTTCTACCATGGTATTGAGAAAGAGTATTTGTTTATTTTAGGCCAGAGGAGCCTCATTCACACACATAGTTGGCAGAAATTTGTAATGCAGAGTTTTGTGAAGTTCATAGTCTCATGTGAATTGTTATTTTCAGCTTTTTTTTTTTTTTTTTTTTTTGGCTTTATGGGGCTGCACCTGCAGCATATGGAGGTTCCCAGGCTAGGGGCCAAATTGGAGCTACAGCTGCTGACCTACACCACAGCCACAGCAATGCAGGATCCAAGCTGCGTCTACGACCTGCACCACAACTCACAGCAACTCGGGATCCTTAACCCACTGAGCGAGGCCAGGGATCAAAGCCACAACCTCATGGTTCCTAGTTGGATTCATTTCCGCTGTGCCACGGCAGAAAGTCCTGCCCTTTGCTTTGTACTGGCTTGTGACTGGGAATTGAACAGTAGGATTAAATGGAAGAGACACTTGTGATGCAACCATGAGATAGATAAACAGAGTTCTGGATTGTGTTGTCAGCATGGGTAATGGTGGGAACCGTATTTCCCAGAATCGCTTCCTTTTATGATTCTGTGTTCTGATTTACTGGTAGCCTATTGGCATGTGATTTGGAAGGTAGAAGTGAAGCCATTGCTAAGTTTCTGGGGCCACATTAAAGTATGATAGAAAGATGCTTAGGGGCTTCTTGGAAGCTTTCAGTCCATTTACCTGATTGTTGGCCTTACCAATCAAGAGTACCATCAGGAGTTCCCATCATGGCGCAGTGGTTAACGAATCCGACTAGGAACCATGAAGTTGTGGGTTCGATCCCTGGCCTTGCCCAGTGGGTTAAGGATCCGGCGTTGCCGTGAGCTGTGGTGTAGGTTGCAGACGCGGCTTGGATCCTGAGTTGCTGTGGCTCTGGCGTAGGCTGGTGGCTACAGCTCTGATTCAACCCCTAGCCTGGGAATCTCCATATGCCACAGGAGCGGCCCAAGAAATGGCAAAAAGACAAAAAAAAAAAAAAAAAAAAAAAAAAAAGAGTACCATCAAAAGAAATGCCAAGTATTTGATTTCTGTTTTTCTCAGAGTTGTAGGCTTACATAAATATCTCCAAGAGCTCAGTGTCAAGGATGCATTTTAGGGTCAGGTACTCACAGTTTGGATTTTCCTTCAGACCTCTAATTCAGACTCATGGTTAGTGATCAATCCCTAATGCTATGATGGTGTCTGCTCTTCTCTGGATGTTAATATTTTCTTTAAGGTCTAATTTATAAAGAGAACTCTTTGTAAACTTTTCATGGCTCTCTGATCCTAATTCTACCACAAAAGCTACAAAGTTGCAGCAGAACAAAACAACATATGGAACTTTGTTAATCTAATGTTCTGAGTCCTTCTATGTGAGAACTGATGCCTTCCTGATAAATTTGGGGAGATGTCTTGTTAGAGTTGAATGCAGTTCCTTGATACGGGTTTAATTATTATATTTGATTATGACTCATAAAAACAATGTTTTATTTTCAAGTGCAATCTTCTGTATGTATTTCTTTTCATTTTTTCTAGGGCCCCACCTGTGGCATAGAGAGATTCCCAGGCTAGGGGTCCAATTGGAGCTGTGGCTGCCGGCCTACACCACAGCCACAGCAACAGCAACGCGGGATCTGAGCTGCATCTGCGATCTACACCGCAGTGCATGGCAACACTGGATCCTTAACCCACTGAGCGAGGCCAGGGATCAAACCTGCAATCTCATGGTTCCTAGTCAGATTTGTTAACCACTGCGCCATGATGGGAACTCCTGTATGTATTCCTTAGAAATTTTTTAAATTGTGTTTTCAAGTCATTTGTATACAAACAGTATTAGTTTCCTAGGCCTACTATAACCAAGTACTACAACTGGGTGGCTTAGGACAACAGGAATTTTTGTCTCATAGTTCTGGAAGCAAGAGACCATGCTGCCTTTAAAAGTGCCAGAAAAGGATCTGTTCCGGCACTCCTGTCTTCTGTATTTTGTTCACTGGCTTGTGGCAAGCATAAGTAATCTTCATGTGGCATTCTACCTGTGCATGCCTATCTCTTCACGTGGCATTTCTTTTTAAGAACACCATACCTATTGGTTAGAGCCCATCCCATTCCAGTATGACCTCATCTAATTTATATCTGCAACAACTCTGTTTTAAGGTCATGTTCTGAGGTACTGAGATTTCAACATGGATTTTGGGGGAACACAGTTCAACACATAACACTAACAAATATTCTCTTTCATTTACTGAGCATATATTAAAATATGCCATTGCAGTTATGGATCCCAAATCAACTCTGTTAATTTAAGTATTGTACATTATGAGTCATTATTAGCATGTATATACAAGTTAAGGCCGTTTGTCATGTAAACATTTTTAAAAAATTTTTACATACTTGAACATTTATCATTAAATGGATTGCTTATTCATTGTTAATAATAAAAGCTTAAATAGTATTTTGTCAGTGCTCTCTAGCCCCAAACCACCAAGACCACACTGTTTGATCAAACTGGGTATAGTGAGTTAAAGCAGTTTGAATGCACATATAGTGGGTTGTATCAGTCAGGGCTTGTTTAAAAGAATGTATTTTCAGGTTTGGGCTTGTGTTTGCTAAGTTTAGAAAGCGTAAATAATTGAGTTTAGCTAAAACGAATTGGTAGAGCAGCAGTCTGTCATATTATGGAGAAAAGGGGACTGTTTCATCATTTCTGTGATTTGGAGGTAAGCAAACCTAAAGAACATAAAGTATCAACTTGAGTAACATGTAATATAAAATAAAATATATTTGTCATCCTTGAAAAGGAAACTTTTTTTTTTGTCTTTTTGTCTTTTTCGGGGCACACCCACAGCATATGGAGGTTCCCAGGCTAGGGATCCAGTCAGAGCTGTAGTCACCGGCCTACACCACAGCCACAGCAATGTGGGATCCTACCCGTGTCTGTGATCTACACCACAGCTCACGGCAATGCCAGATCCTTAACCCACTGAGCGGGGCCAGGGATCAAACCTGTGTCCTTATGGATGCCAGTCAGATTCGTTAACCGCTGAGCCACTACAGGAACTCCAAAAAAGAAGCATTTTTAATATTTGATAGGAGGAAAGGGGGGAAGCTTTTCATTTTAATGATCTACAAAGCTCCAAAAGCCCATTTTACCTTTTACAAGTATCATTTCCATTTCTGTAGACTTTCAGCACCAGCCAGGAGGAGAAAAAGTAAAATGTAACACCTTGGTGTTTTATTAAAGAGCAGATGAGAAATAGTCTATGTTTTCAAATAAGTTACATGCTAACAAATATCAGTCTCTGTTTTTCCTTTGCTGAAAAAATATTAAAATACTGCAACTATGAGGTGTCAGATCAACTTTGTAACTTTGTAAATTTAAGCATTATACATTTTGAGTCAGTATTACCGGGTGCATACAGGTTTAGGCATTTTTCTTTCTAGTAAATTTTATTTCTCATATTGTTATGATTTTATCAATGTAATTATTCATAACAGTAAAAAATAATAGTTTTATCAGTTTAATTACCAAATGAGTCAAGCAAAGGATATAAAAAGATCCTATTGAGAAAACAAACTTTATTGAATAATACCAAAGCAGAATTAAGTAAAATATATACCATGATAAGGGAGGAGTAAGGAATACAGAATGAATGAAAGTAACGGCCTCAGTAAATGAGGATATCAGCATTAATTTGTATATATTTACAGCATCTAATATGCCTTAAACACTATTTCTGGGACTGTTCAAAGGTGTTGGTAATTGTGGACAGTTACACAGAGATAATCCTCTCTTCATGGATTTAACAGTATTTTCCATAGAAAGAAGATATACACATAGTTCAGTCTCATTTTTGTAGTGGTTCAAGTTTTTAGGGTATATGTGTTTGTGAGATTGTACATTGGCATCTGGGACCAGAGGCTTCATACTGATTTGAACCACAGCGTGTAGGTGTTTGTGTCCAACATCCTTGTGAAAGAACTTAAACATTTGGCATTATCATTTTGCTGCTCCTACACATCGACTGACAGAATTTGTTCTGCAAAAAAGAGTTCCTCACAGCTTGAGGAAGCTTTATGGTTACCTGCAGGTTGCTAACTCCCCCCATGAGTCTTCCAATGAGCAGAGTGACATCTATGCAAGTCCACTATGATTTCCTACTAGAACCTAGGAGAAGAGCTATGGATCATAAGAGGAGAAACTATCCCAGGAATAACTGAAGTGACCTGCTGATGGGGGATACCGTTTTGAGTGACAGCCCAATTGTTAGATACCCTCAAATAGGGGAAATCTTTTCATGCTCTTTTATATTATAGGCGGAGAAAGTATAAGTTTTTGTTTTAATGATCCACAAAAGCCACAGTGCCCCCTTTTGCTTTCCATAGGTATTGTTTCCGTATGCTTACACTTTCAACACAATTAGGAAAGAGAAAAATGTAAAACAGCTTCATGTTGAATTAAAGGGCAGATGAAACCCAGTCTGACCATTTTCTCATGTTAACTCTTGTTTGCAGAGCACTGCAGAGATGAGTGTCACTTCATAATCATTAGTACCTTATATGATCATCCCTCCCCAACGTCCTTCCCATTGATGAATGACGAAGAGTACAGGAGTGGAGTCCTGCTTAAGCTTTTGCACCCTATAATAATAATGGAATCTCTTTTGAAGACCTAACATGTGCTGTACTGGGCACTGTCAAAACTTTTTATTTTTTGTCTTTTTAGGGCTACACATGTGGCATATGGAGGTTCCCAGGCTAGGGGTCGAATCGGAGCTGTACCTGCCAGCCTGCTCCACAGCCACAGCAACGCCAAATCCTTAACCCACTGAGCAAGACAAGGGATGGAACCTACATCCTCATGGATACTAGTCAGATTAGTTTCCACTGAGCTGTGATGGTACTCCTTGTCCAAACTTTTAAATCTATGGAGTTACCGTTGCGGCTCAGTGGTTTAAGAACCTAACTAGTACCCCTGAGGATGCGAGTTCAATCCCTGGCCTTGCTCAGAGGGTTAAAGATCTCACCTCGCTCTAAGCTGTGGTGTAGGTCTCACATGTAGCTTAGATACCATGTTGCTGTGGCTGTGCCATAGGCCAGCAGATGCAGCTTTGATTTGACCCCTAGCCTGGGAACTTACATATGATTCAGGTGTGGCCCTGAAAAGCAAAACAAACAAAAACAAAACCCGCACCAAACAAAAGCTTTTAATCTCACGGCTCTGTAGGACAAGTGTAATTACACAACTTTCAAACTACAGTGTCAAGTTTACAAAGTCTACGTTATATAACATTCTGGGAAAAACCAAGGTATAGGGAACTAGAACAGAATGGGCTGAGTGGGCAGAAAGTCTGTCTACAAATGGACATTAGGAGGGTGTTTTCTTTGGGTGATGGAGTGTTTTGTATTTTAATTATGGTGGCATCAGTATGCATTTATGAAAACTCATAGAGCTACAGTTAAAAATGTGAATTTGGAATTCCTGTTGTGGCTCAGCAGGTTTAAGAACCCCATTAGGATCCATGAGTATGTGGGTCCAATCCCTGGCCTTGCTCAGTGGGTTAAGGATCTGGCATTGCCACAAGCTGTGGTCAAGTGTAGGTAGAAAACAAAATCTCTTATGAGCTAAAAGGAAATTTAAACTCCCCCAAACCTTGATTTTTAGGTGTGTAGCAACAGTATTTTCCACCTCCAAAGACTCGGGGCCCAGCAGGGCTTTCCTGGAACCCCATGTGAAGTTAGGAGTTACTATTCCAGGGTCACACCTGCCCTCACTTCAGGCACATTACCTGAGGACACACTCTCTAAGGTTCACACCCAATTCCTGTTGCCAAAACTCTGGGAATACTGTGGTTCGAATCTCAAAAAGAATCCCACACAGTTCCAAAGGGGATCCTCCTGGAGGTCAAGTGTGGATGTTAATGTTTCCTTATCCTTGGGCAGTCACACCAAGTCCTTTCCTGAAGCCACTTGTGACTCAGGTCCAGGCTACCCGAAATCTTAGGGCCAAACCCAGTCCTGATCCCCACTGCAGTAAAACTTCACTGAAGATCTACATGTGAGCCCCTCTGGCAGTCATTTCTCCGCAGAAATTCCACATGGCTGCGAGGCACAGTGTCCAGAGGAAGGAGTGTGACAGTGACCCACATTCTCCTTCCAGAGTTTCAGTTCCCACATGAACTCAGCCAAATTGCTTCAAATCTGTCAGTCTCAACACCTAACACGTGCACGACGTGGGAGAACGGCGGGCTCAGCAGCGCTCACACTCACGCCCACCTTCCAGCTCTAGTACCCAAGGGGCGAGCAGCCACGTAGGCGCGGTCAACGTCCCCAGTTTTTTTCATGTCCAAACTTCCCAACTGCTCCAGGCAGAATGTGCAGAGATTTTACCAGTGCACAGCACGCTCGCTTCCTGGACACAAACCACCCAGTGGACCCCAAGTCTTGTGGTAAGTGTTCAGAGTAAGAGCCTCCTCAGACACTAGGATTTCATGCTTCGGATTGCTCCCAGCATGCAATGCGACTGCACGCGGATTGGGGCCGCGGAGACACCAGGGAGTCCTGAGGTCCTCATGCTGTTGAGAGTCCTTCCTGTGGTGGGAGCTGAGACATCAACTGTTTGAAGAGCCAGTGAATACGCAGTGGGGGTCAGGGTAGGATTGGAAGTGCTGTGGGGCCTTCCCTCACCTCCTGCCCAAACTCCTGTCTGCCAACTTCCGGTTGGCTTGATGATGGGGCTGGTTGTCAGCTTATGGCCGAGAGACAAGATGTCCGAGCTTGACAGGCCTTTCCTCTCCCCTACCTGGATGCTGCAGGTGTGGTGTGGTGGGAAGGTGACGAAGGGTGGTGAAAGCCATAGGACCTTTGGTGGGAGCCAACCCAGGACCAACAGGGTGGGGAGGCGAACACCAGTGAAGAGCGCAGCAGGAAACATGGTGGCGACTGGGAGGGTGGGGGTTAGGGGGAGGATAGATTCCCTCGAGGCCAGACTCCTGGCGGAAGCAAAGGAACAAGCAAACTCCCTGAGATGTAAGGGAGTGAAAGGCCTTCTGATTACCACACGGAAAATATGTCAAGCCACTGACTTTTAGGATCTCAGGCTTCCGTGACTAGATGATGGCGCTCAGCTCCTAGGAGGTTGCTATGGAGATGAGGGGCTGGGGTGGGTGCAGAAAGGCTTTGTGCACGATGAGGGTTGTGCAGTGTGACACCTCCTACCCTCAGAGCAGGTCTGCCTGAAGGATCCCTTGGGAATTCCTTTGAGGGGGGGGGGCAAAGGATACCCTTTACCATTTGGAATGGAGACGATAAGCCTGAGCAGACAAGTGGATGTGAGCCATGAGAGAGTTAAGGTAAATGGACAAAGCCCCCAGAGGAAGGAGGGAGGGTGTGTGTGTGTGTGTGTACTGGCCTTTCGGTAAGCGTTTCTTTATATATAGCAGGCTTTCTACTGTGTGCTGTTGATTTAGCAGTGATCAGATCCAGGGAAATACCATCCCCTCTTCCAGCTGAATTTCTATGAGAGCTAAACAAGGATACATAAGTGATGGAAGGCATTTCCTCGTAATGAGGTATGGTGAAGTCCTTCTGTAATGGAGCAACCTTTAGTGAGCAACCTTTAGTGGTCCTATTCAGCCATTGGTCAGCATTGTTGTGAGCAAGCCCTTCCCCCAAGCAAGTGACAGTGAGTGACTATTGGCTCTTCCGCCTCCCCTTTCTCAGTATAAAAAGAGCCTGAATTCAGACTGAGGCAAAATGGTTTTTTTGAGACACTAGTCTGCCATCTTAGTCTTAGTCTGCTAGTTTTCCGATTGAAGTCGTCATTCCTTGCCCCAACAATTCGTCTCTGAATTTATTGGCCTGTCCTGTGGCAAAAAGAGTAAACTTGGGTTGGATAACAATTCTGGCTTATACATCATTTGGCTTGGACTTTATGCTAACTAGAACAGCCTGTCTTATGGCCTGCCAAACATGCATTGTAAATCTGCTTTAAGTGTTAAGAAAAAGAATGCATTATCTAAAGGCAAAGAATGTCACTTTGAAGACAGGGATAAATGCCTCCTTTTCTATGACACCCACACTGGTAGTCCTTCCCAGATGCCAAGGCCATACTGACTTGCTGTGTGTGTAGTCATCTGTCTTTTGAAACCTTGAAGGAATGTGCCCCCATCATGGTTGATATATGGTCTTTGTTCTGACAAGATGTACATCAGTGCTGGAAACCATGCTTCCCTGAAGCAGTTTCTTTGAGCTTCTGAGAGGCTGCCTCTTGGGTTCATTGAGCTTGGCTCAAATGAAACTCTTTTCTATTCCTTTTAGAGATGATTTAATGAAGATTTCCCTGGTGGCCTAGCAGTTAAGAACTTGGTGTTGTCACTGCTGAGGTTCAGGTTACTGCTGTGTCTTGGGTTCATCCCTGGTCTGGGAACTTCTATATGCCATAGGCATGGCGGGAAAAGTAAAGAGAGAGAGAGAGAGAGATCATTTATTGATTGTTTGCATTGACATAAGTAAAATATAAGGTGTATCAAAAGGTGGTAAGTCCTAAGGAGAAGGAGAAAGAGGAGGGTTGTTTTTACCCTTTAGAGGTCTGTCTATTAGTGTCCAGTGTCTCAGAGTGTGTGTACTTTTAAGTCCTAGGTTCCAAAGTCTTGATGATTCTGTTTAGGGGCTACATGGTTACGGCCGGGATTACCCATGTTGCTAAGTTGTGTTCAGGCAAGAGTGTCTATGAATCTCATGTATGGCCATGGTGTTTCTTTGCCTCTGTGTATTTTTCCAATTCTGACTATAATAACCTAGTGTTGGCCATTTGGATGTCTCCTTTAAAAAGTATTTATTCAGGTCTTCTCATTTTTTAATCAGATTGTCTGGGTTTTTTGGGTTTTTTTTGTTTTTGTTTTGTTTTTTTGCTATTGAGTTGTGTGAGTTCTTCATATATTAATCCTTTTTTGGATACATATCTTGCAAATAGTTTCTCCCCTTCTGTTGGTAACTTTTTTTTTTTTTTTTTTTTAGGGCTGCAACTATGGTATATGGAAGTTCCCAGGCTAGGTGTCAAATGGGAGCTGCAGCTACTGGCCTACGCCACAGCCATAGCAATGCGGGACCAGAGCTGTATCTGCGACCTATGCCACAGTTCACGACAACACCAGATTCTTAACCCACCTGGTGAGGCCAGGGATCAAATCTGCATCTTCAGGGATACTAGTTGGTTTTGTAATCTGCTGAGCCACAGTGGGAACTCCCTGTTTGTAACCTTTTCATTAAAAACTTTTTTTGGCCACACCCACAGCATGTAGAAGTTCCTGGGCCAGGGATTGAACCCATGCCACAGCAGTGACCCAAGCTGCTGCAGTGACAATGCTGGATCCTTAACCTGCTGTGCCACAAGAGAACTCCTGGTTACCTTTTCATTTTGCTAATGAAGAAAAGTTTCTTAAAATAACTAAAAATACACCTGTCTCAACCACCTCACACCCATTAGGATGACTACTATCAAAATCACAGAAAAACAAAAAAGAGAAAATAACAAGTGTTGGTGAGGATGCGGAGAAATTGGAACCCTGGTGCACTGTGAGTGGGGATGTAATATGGTGCACTTGCTATCATAATCAGTATGGTAGTTCTTCAAATTATTAAAAATAGGATTAACATATGATCCAACAATTTCACTTGTGAGCTATACCCAAAAGAATTGAAAGCAGGGATTCAAAGAGATATTTGTTCATTCACATTCATAGCAGCATTACTTATAAGAGCCGAAAAGTGGAGGCAACTGAAGTGTCCTTCAATTGGTGGATGATAAACCACATGTGGTATATACATACAGTGAAATATTAGTCAGCCTTAAAAAGAAGGAAATTCTGACACATGCTATGACATAGATTAACCTTGAACACATTATGCTAAGTGAAATAAACCAGTCACAAAAAGACAAATACATAGAGACAGAAGGTAGAATGGTGGTTGCCAGTGGTAGGGGCAGGGATGGGGGACAATCAGGAGTAATTGTTTAATGGATATACAGTTTCCATTGCACAAGATGAAGAGTTCTGGAGATGGTAGGTTGATAGTTGTACAACAGACTGAACATACTTAATGCCCCTGAGCTGTACACTTAAAAATGGTTAAGATGGTAAATTTTATGATTTGTGTATTTTACCATGGTTTTTAAAAGCATAACTATCTCAAAATTAGGACCAAATTCATCCTTCATAAAGTATGTCAGTCTCTGCTGGAGTGGAGGGAAGGGCATGTCATCTTTTGAGGCATATGGTGTTCCTGGGCCAGGAATCAGATCCAAGCTGTAGGCAGGACCTAAGCCACAGCTGCGGCATACTACTATTCTGGGCCAGGAATCAAACCTGTGCCCCAGTGCTCCTAAGATGCTGCGGAGCCCATTGGACCACAGCTGGAACTCCAGGGCATGTCATCTTATGTAAGAGTAGTTGTCTGCTGCTGCATAATAAAATCACCTTAAAAACCTATAGATTAAAACAACATTTATTTTGCTAACAAATCTACAATGGAGTGTTCTCTAGGACAACTGGGTTTTAAGGGGTTTATTATGCCTTTTTTTCCCGTGAATCATAGGGAGGTTTATAGCAAATAGTGTTACCGAACTGAACTTGTGTCCACTTAGCCAACTTGCAGCAAAGCCAACCTACTGACACTGGATTGCAGTGAAGCAAAGTACAGTGTTTATTATAGGGTGCCAGCAAGGATAACAGCAACTCATGCTCAAAAGACTCAAACTCCTTGATGGTTTTCAGGGAAGGTTTTTTTGTTTGTTTGTTTGTTGTTTTTTGTTTTTGTTTTTGTTTTTTTCTTTTTGCCATTTCTTGGGCCGCTCCCGCGGCATATGGAGGTTCCCAGGCTAGGGGTCTAATCGGAGCTGAGCTGCCAGCCTACGCCAGAGCCACAGCAATGTGGGATCTGAGCCACGTCTGCAACCCACACCACAGCTCACGGCAGCGCCAGATCATGAACCCACTGAGCAAGGGCAGGGATCGAACCCGCAACCTCATGGTTCCTAGTTGGATTCATTAACCACTGTGCTACGACGGGAACGCCTCAGGGAAAGGTTTTTAATTTTTATTTTTTGGCCATGCCCGCAGCATGTGGAAGTTCCTGGTCCAGGGATCAAACTCGTGCCACAGCAGTGACTCAAGCCTCAGGAGTGATAGCACTGGATTCTTAACCACTAGGCCACCAGAAACTCCCAGGGAAGGGTTTTTAAAGGCAACATTAGAGCTGTGGGTTGCAAGGTACCTGATCAGCTTGTAGACATTCTCCTGATTTGTTGGTGGTGAGGTTAACAGTGTGATGTTTCAGGAATCTCAAGCATCAATCTTCTGGTTCTAACTGGTCTGGGGTCTACATGCTTGTAGTCAGCAATTTCCATTTGGTGGGAGTCTGGTTTCTGTAAAAACATTTTAGGAATATGCATCACACATTGTTATCTATGTCCTTCAGGGAGGAACTAAAAGTTCTGTGACTCTACTATATGGCTGATCAATTGTTTAAATTGTTACCAACTGCTATTCCTTATTACTACATGTTCACATTATTCCAGTCATTAACCCTTGAGCCATCCTGTCTGAGACTCTAGTGAGCCCTAAGGGAATAAAAAAAAGCCTTTTACTTCAAGAAATGGGGACACAGTACTGGGGATGGGGGACTCATGTACCTGAGAGGATCCCCAAGGGTTCTGCTTGGTTTTAGTCCTCCGTTTTCATTGTTACTCCTCAATCCTAAGGGGAAACAAAAGCAGGACAGGAAAAGGAATACAGTTTTGGATAGAGAGGGTTAATCACAAACTCAGGGGAACTTGGTTTCAGTGACAATGTTAACACAAAACAGTATAGTATTTTCCGCCTCCCCCTTTATTTATCCCCCCCCTTTTAGTGAAAGTGTCCTTTTTACATCACTGTTGGTATATCTGCTCTCTGTCTAGTATGAAAGAAAGTCAAAATCAAGTTATAATGGACAAAAAAATTCTCTTGGGTTGGACTCTAAAAAGCTATTACTCATTGTCTTTAACAATCTTGTAAAACAGTCTTTGGTTGTCATTTTCGGAGGTTTGGGGGTGTGCATTACTAGTAGACATCACTAGGTGGTAGGGGAGAGCAGTGGTCAGATTTCAGTAGAAGGATAAGCCAGTGCAAGCTTTAGGATGCTGCTCCAGTCAAGGCTGCAGGTGAAGCACCTTCCCCTGCACACACATGGGGCTCATGTGCCCCTTCAAAAGCCTCTATATTTGACCCTTGGTGTGCCAAATGGCTGCTGGTGTACCTGAAGTTTCTTTGGACAACAGGCTACCATTTAGTGTTGCCTGGCTTTGTGATCCAAAATTTTCCCACTTTTTGCACCCCTCTGCATGTAGGTCTGAGCTGAGCCAACCTTTCCACTCCCCTTTTGTTGAGAGCATTCCCAGGGTCTGCTGGGTCATGTGCTTACCTCTGCCCCTTAGGAATTTTATATGGAAATAAAAAATATGTAAATATGCACATCATGCCATACGTAAAACTTCTTTCCAAATGGACCAAAGATAAAGGTGAAAACTTAATTTAAGAAAGAAACATAAGGGATCACCTTCATGAATTTGGAATAGGAGAAAAGAATTTAAATAGTTCACAAAAATAATAGCCATAAATATAGACTGTACTGTAATTAAGAACTATTTTTAGGGAGTTCCCATTGTGGCTCAGCAGAAATAAATCTGACTAGGAACCATGAGGTTGTGGGTTCAATCCATGGCCTCGCTCAGAGGGTTAAGGATCTGGCATTGCTGTGAGCTCTGGTGTAAGTCACAGATGTGGCTCAGATCTGGCGTTGCTGTGGCTCTGGCGTAGGCTGGCGGCTACAGCTCAGATTAGACCCCTAGCCTGGGAACCTCCATATGCTACAGGTGCAGCCCTAAAAAGCAAAAAGCAAAAAAAAAAAAAAAAAAAAAAAAAAAAGAAGAAGAACTATTTTTAAAAGACTCTATTAGGAATGTGACAGGGCAGCCCATAGGATGGGAGGAGAAGCTCGCAATCTATATTTGGCCAAGAGTTTGTATCCAGAATGTATTATAAGCCCCAACAAATTAATAAAAGTCAAGCAATGCAAGAGGAAGGTAAAACAGAAAGATTCAATGAATCACCCGCAAAGGAAGACATTCAGATGGTTAATATAAATTCAAATTAGATATACTTAACTGTAATTATAATATAGGTATATACTTAGAATATGAATGTTCAGTGTTATTAGTCCTCAGGGAATACAGATTAAAAGCATGGTGAGATACCAGTACATCCTCACCAGAATTGGTAAAATGAATGTATACAAAATATCCAGAAGAATGCCAGTTTTGGTAAAGATGTGGAAGAATTGGAATACCTGTACACTTGCTGAGAGTGTAAATTGATATAACTTTGGAAAACTGTTCCCAGTATCTACTCATGCTAATGCACACCCTGTATCTCATGTATACATACAGATGTATGTACGTCAAATAGAAGTGCATGTGTATTCTTGCCAAAAAGGTTCTTGCTATGATGGTCAGTGCAGCACTATTCACAATAGGTCCAAACTGGGAACTGCTCAAATGTCCATCAACAATACAATGGATAAATATATTGTGGGATAATCACAGAACAAGAATGAATATAAATATAAACAAAGAGACTGAATCTCACAGTGTTGATTAGAAACCCACACACAGGAGTTCTGTTGGTATCTCAGTGGGTTACAAACTCGACTAGTATCCATGAGGACTCCAGTTCAGTCCCTTGGCCTTGCTCTATGGGTTAGTGATCTGGTGTTGCTCTGAGCTTTGGCATAGGTTGCAGACATGGTTTGGGTCTGGCGTTGCTGAGGCATAGGCTGGGAGCTGCAGCTCCAATTTGACCCCTAGCCTGGGAATTTCCATATGCCACGGGTGCAGCCCTAAAAAGGAACCCCCCCTCCACAAAAAGGTATATGCGTGTGGTCCTAATTACATAAAGTAGAAAGTAGGTGAAACTTAATCATGCTATTATCTTTTGGGGATAGTGACTTAAAGCACAAACAGAGCTTCATGTGCTGGTAATTTTCTGTTTCTTGATCTTGTGCCAATTGCCTGGGTGGATTGACCTTATAAGAAATTCAGTGAGCTGGAATTCTCTTTTGACGCAGCATTAAGGATCTGGTGTTGTCACTACAGTGGCTTGGGTCCCTGCTGTGGCTGGGGTTCGGTCCCTAGCCCAGGAACTTCCATATGCTGCAGGCGTGGCCAAAAAAATTCCCTGAGCTATCTTATGTATTCATTTTTCTGTTTGCATATTTCATTTTTATTAAAAAGTTTAGGGGAGTTCCCGTCGTGGCGCAGTGGTTAACGAATCCGACTAGGAACCATGAGGTTGCGGGTTCGGTCCCTGCCCTTGCTCAGTGGGTTAAGGATCCGGCGTTGCCGTGAGCTGTGGTGTAGGTTGCAGACTCGGCTCGGATCCTGCGTTGCTGTGCCTCTGGCGTAGGCCAGTGGCTACAGCTCTGATTCAACCCCTAGCCTGGGAACCTCCATATGCCGCAGGAGTGGCCCAAGAAATAGCAACAACAACAACAACAACAAGACAAAAAAAAAAAAAAAAAGTTTAGGAGTTCCCATCATGGCTCAATGGAAACAAATCTGACTAGCATCCATGAGGACGCAGGTTTGATCCCTGGCCTCACTCAGTGGGTTAAGGATCCAGCGTTGCCATGAGCTGTGATGTAGGTCATAGACGAGGCTCAGATCTGGTGTTGCTGTGGCTGTGGTGTAGGCTGGCAGCTGCAACTCCAATTCATCCCCTAGCCTGGGAACCTCCTTATGCCGTGGGTGCAGCCCTAAAAAGACAAAAGACAAAAAAAAAAAAGAAAAAAATTAAAAGAACCAAATGGAAGTCATATGACTAAATATATATATATCAGCAAAATTAAGAACTCCAAGGGTAAAAGTGCCATTAATATACATACAGCTGAAGAGAGATTTAATGAAAAGTAAGATAATATAGAAATATCCAGGATAAAGTACACAGAGGCAAAATTGATGGCAACTACAAAGGAGAGAGTATGAGACATGGTGATGTTCAAAATTATGGATGTTAGGAGTTCCTGTTGTGGTGCAGCAGAAACAAATCCGACTAGTAACCATGAGCTTGTGGGTTCGATCCCTTGCCTCGCTTAGTGGATTGAGGATCCAGGGTTGCCGTGAGCTGTGGTGTAGGTTGAATCTTGGATCCCGTGCGGCTGTGGTAGTGGCGTAGTCCAGCAGCTGTAGCTCTGATTTGACTCCTAGCCTGGGAATCTCCATAAGCCGTGGGTGTGGCCCTAAAAAGCAATAAATAAATAAATAACCTTAGGAGTTCCTGCTGTGGTGCAAGGGGATTGGCAGTGTCTCTGCAGTGCCAGAATGCAAGTTTGGTCCCTGGCCCTGCACAGTGGGTTAAAGGATCCGGTGTTGCCACAACTGAGTGTAGGTCACAACTGTGGCTGAGATTTGATCCCTGGCCTAGGGGCTCCACATGCCACAGGGTGGCCAAAAAAGAAAAAAAAATTATGGACGTTGAAATGTGGTAAAGGAAGGTAAAGTTATACTTATGGCAGAACTGTCCCAATATGCCTATGTAATATATAATTTAAATATTAAAATTGTATCCAGGAGTTCCTGTTGTGGCTCAGTGGGTTAAGAACCCAACCAGTATCCATGAAGATGCAGGTTCCATCCCTAGCCTCACTCAGTGGTTTAAGAATCCGGCCTTCGGTGGCTACAGCTCCGATTCGACCCCTAGCCTGGGAACCTCCATATGCCGCAGGAGCGGCCCAAGAAATAGCAACAACAACAACAACAACAAAAAGACAAAAGACAAAAAAAAAAAAAAAAAAAAAAAGAATCCAGCCTTAACTCGGATCAGTTTCCTGTGAGCTGTGGTGTGGTTCAAAGACGTGGCTCAGATCCTGCATTGCTGTGGCTGTGGCATTGGCCAGTGGCTACAGATCCGATTTGACCCCTAGCCTGGGAACCTCCATATGCCATAGGTGTGGCCCTAAAAAGCAGACTTGTGGCCATCGTGGCATGTACCACATCAGCATTTTCTGCTCATTGTGGGGGAACTTATTGGAACTGTACAAACTGATACAAATTTCAGTTGAAGGTGGGGTGGGGAGAGGAAGGGATGAAATCTTTCCTCAGCACCATGCTCTCACAACTCAACAGTGTGTACGTTTGATGTGGGGGGAACTAGACCCATGTATTTTTCCCAGGGGACAACTAGAACACCTCATAGTCTAGATGCGGTGGGCCTTTTATGTAAGCCTCACGTGAGATTTTGAGTTAAAACAGGAAAACTGAGCATTATTAATGTAAGTAAATCACACTCATTTCCAGGAAACCTGCTTTTAACTGTTGATTTCCTGATACCTCTTAGAGGAAGGAAGAAATACAGAAAATGGAGTAGAGGAGTTCCCATTGTGGCTCAGTGGAAACAAATCCAACTAGTATCCATGAGGATGTGGGTTTGATCCCTGCCCTCGCTCACAGCAATGCCAGATCCCTAACCCACTAGCTTATTTCACTTAGAATGACTTCCTTGGAGTTCCCGTCGTGGCGCAGTGGTTAACGAATCCGACTAGGAACCATGAGGTTGTGGGTTCGATCCCTGGCCTCCCCCAGTGGGTTAAGGATCCGGCGTTGCCGTGAGCTGTGGTGTAGGTTGCAGACGCGGCTTGGATCCCGCGTTGCTGTGGCTGTGGCGTGGGCCAGTGGCTACAGCTCCGATTCGACCCCTATCCTGGGAACCTCCATGTGCCGTGGGAGTGGCCCAAAGAAAGCAAAAAAAAAGACAAAAAAAAAAAAAAAAAGAATGACTTCCTTAAGGTTCATCCACATTGTGGCATGTGTCAGAATTTCCTTTTTAAAGTTGGATAATATTCTACTATATGGTATATAACTATTGGTTTGCAACCTTGGAAGTTTCCTAGGTGAAATTCAAAATAGGCCACCATATACAGAGGGCAAGGAGAGACCAAAGAAAGAGGGGAACCATTCCAGATTGGTAGGTGGCAGGTTTAATAAACAAAGGTACTTACATACAAGGCTTGTCTTGGGTAGCTGAAACACAAGTAGATCTCTGTGCTTGCCTGCCAAAATCTTAAAAGTTTATACAGGACTTCCCATTGTGGCTCAGCGGGTTATGAACTCGACTAGTGTCCGTGAGGACATGGGTTCGATCCCTGGCCTTGTTCAGTGGATTAAGGATCAGATGTTGCTGTGAGCTGCTGTTTAGGTGGTGGATGTGGCTCAGATGTGGCATTGCTGCAGCTGTGGCATAGGCTGGTGGCTGCCACTTCTATTTGACCCCTGGCCTGAGAACGCCCATGTGCCACAGGTGTGGCCCTAAAAAGGAAAAAAAAGTTTATATAGGTGCTTTATCTGAGTTCATTCAGTCTCGATGGTCTCAAAATGCCTTAACTTTCTCAAAGCTACATCAGTGAAATGGCTGCTCGTGTGTATGGGAACAGTAAGTAAGTGGAATGTATATTCCAAGGACAGGGAGGCAGCATCCAGCGTCTGATTGCCCAGGTCCAAGTTCACTAGTCAAGCAGCAGTCACATCCTCTCGATGACCTCCTCCAACATTATCACATTTTTATACTTGATTTTTTATATACTGTGAAATACCAAAGTTACATGTGCATGTGGCTCTGGTTCTAGGCCCCCTATTTTAGTCCATTACTCAATTTGTCTATGCTTGAATCCATACCATGTCCATACACACTGTCTTAATTATTATACTTAATAATAACCGTTATATTATTATTATTATTTGTCTTTTAAGGGCCACACTTGCAGCATGTGGAAGTTCTCAGGTTGAATAGGAGCTACAGCTGCCAGCCTACACCACAGCCACACAAACGCAGGATCAGAGCCACGTCTGCGACCTGCATTACATCTCAGCCAACCCACTGAGACCAGGGATTGAACTCGCATCCTTATGGATGCTAGCTGAGTTCATTACTGCTGAGTCACAGTAGGAACTACTAGTTTGTATAATTATTGATATTTGATAAAGCAAGTCTCTTGTCCTTGATTTTCTTCTTCTGAAGTGCTCTGGCTATTGCCCTTTCCTCTTCTATGTACATTTTGCAATAATTTTACCAAGTCCCATAAAAAATTCTATTGCGTTTTGGTTGAAATTGCTTTGAACCTATAGATTAATTTAGGAAGAACTGACATCTTTATGACACTGATCTTTCTGCTGAGGAATATGGTATATCTTTTAATATATTTGTCTTTAAAATATATTTAAATGTTTTGTATTTTCTCAGGTATTACGTATCTTCTGTCATATTTATTCCTATGGACTTGGTATTCTTTGATTTACAGTGGGATATTCTCTTTTATTATGTTTTCCAGTAGTTTGCTGATGGTATAATGAAAACACAACTGACTTTAAAATTCTATTTATTAAAAAATTTTTTTTGATTCTGCTGTGTAGCACTGGGAACTATGTCTAGTCACTTATGATGGAGCATGATAATGTGAGAAAAAAGAATGTACACATGTATGCGTAACTGGGTCACCATGCTGTACAGTAGAAAATTGACAGAACACTGTAAACCAGCTATAATGGAAAAAATAAAAATCATTATATTAAAAATTTTGTGTGTGTGTGGAGTTCCCATTGTGGAGCAGTGGAAATGAATCCAACTTGGAACCATGAGGTTGCAGGTTCGATCCCTGGCCTCACTCAGTGGGTTAAGGATCCAGCATTGCTGTGGCTGTGGCGTTGGCTGTTAGCTGTAACTCCAATTAGACCCCTAGCCTGGGAAACTCCATACACCGTGGGTGCAGCCCTTAAAGGTTTGACTGGGTCTGTGCATGTAGAAGTTCCTGGGTCAGGGATTGAACCTCCACCACAGCTATAACCAGAGCCACAGCAGTGACAACACCAGATCCTTAACACGCTGAGCCATGAGGGAATGCCACAACTGACTTTTTACTTTGTAAATTTTTCATTTATTTATCTTTTTAGCCACACCCATGGCATATGTAAGTTCCCAGGCCAGGGACTGAACCCATGCTACAGCAGTGACCTCAGCCACTGCAGTGACAATGTTAGGTCCTTAATGTACTGTGCCACAAGGGAACTCCCACACTGCCTTTTTAGATACATAATTTTAAACAACCAGCACATCTGTAGTTTCTTCATGTTTTCAATGTAAACCATCTTATTGGCTGCATATAATTAAATTTTCTTCTTTTGTAGAACTTATGCCTGTAATCTCTTTCTCTTATTTTATTGCACTATCCATGGCTTTCAATGCCACATTAAATAGAAGTAAAAGTGAACATCATGGTATTATTCTTTATTATCTTACTGAGGTATAATTGATATATATAAAGATAGTTTCAGATATAAAACATAATTTGTTATATGCGTATATCACGAAATGATCACCATAATAATTCTAGTTAACATCCATCTTTATACATAGTTGTATATATATATATATATATATATATATATGTTTTTTGGTGATGAGTACTTTTAAGATCTACTCTCAGTAACTTTTTATTATTTTTAGTAACTTTTAAATACATAATACAATATTATTAACTATAGTCACCATGCTGTTAATTACATCCCCATGACTGTGTGTGTTAGTTCATTGCTGATTCTCCAACAAATAGAACAAGACCTGGTACATAGGTGGCCCTCAAAACAAATCCAGGAGTTCCCGTCGTGGCGCAGTGGTTAACGAATCCGACTAGGAACCATGAGGTTGTGGGTTCGGTCCCTGCCCTTGTTCAGTGGGTTAACGATCCGGAGTTGCCATGAGCTGTGGTGTAGGTTGCAGACGCGGCTTGGATCCCGCGTTGCTGTGGCTCTGGTGTAGGCCAGTCGGTGGCTACAGCTCCGATTTGACCCCTAGCCTGGGAATCTCCATATGCCGCGGGAAGCGGCCCAAAGAAATAGCAAAAAGAAAAAAAAAAAAAAAAACAAATCCCAAGGGAGCCTTTCAGCTAGCCTAGTGAGGGAGGCAACTTCACACTGCTGAGCCCTCACCAGGCGTAATGTTCGAGGGCACTTGCTGTTTCGACTCCCTAAGAAACTCCCAAGGGGACATCCCACCAAAGGACAGAAGCCTGAGGCTCTGAGAGTCCAAATATCCTTTGTCAAGGACGCTCTGGGTTTCCTCTGGGAACAAGCCCTTCATTACCTGACAATACAGTGGGTTTTGGGTGTCCCTTTACTTTCAGGAGGTAACTGCATTGGGGGCTGCACAGGTGTGTAACCTCTCTTTAGCTGTCCTATCCTCTGTTGTCACTCAGTATCCGCTGTGGTTTCCTTAGCACCTGGCAGCCTTTGCTGTCTTCAGCAGCCTTCCCGATGGCAGCCGTATTGGGGGACAAGAGCAGGTTGAGGCCCAGGGAAACATCCCGACACGTCGCCTGGCAATAGTTCCTGGTTACTAGCCAGAAGCAGATGTGAGATCCAGTGAGGCAGGATGAGAAGGCAGGGATTTCTGTTACTTCTGGCCCTGGACAGCATCTCTTCTGGCTTTTTGGGAAACACATTCAGTGCAGCTTCCACCACAGGAAGGATAAGCCACTTGAACCTGGGTGGTCAGCAAAGGTCAGAACTCCCAGCAGCCTCGGGGCCTGGCTGGTAGGGTCTGGGGGCTGGGTTGTGTGCTGGGAGCAATGAAGGGCTGGCTGTCTTTATTTGAACTGCATTTCCCAAGGGGCATGCATTCCCTGGTGTGTTGTCCCAAGAAGTGAGTGCACATTGGTTCAAAGGAATGGTCTCTTGAAACCTGGTTGGGAGCCTGGGGATGACTAGGGAGCCAGAGTTGAGGTGGTGGTAGGTGTATACCATGCATGTGCTGGCCTCAGCCCCAGTTCCAAGGGCTCCTGATGAATGGAGGTTGACGGTCACGTAGGGGCTGTGATTTACACATGCATGTGTCTGTGGGCACTTGGTCAAGGTAGTTGTGAGATTGCTAGGCGTGGTGACCCCCATAGCTGCTGCTGCTGAGTTGACAGTGCCGAGAGCCACTTCCTCTACCTTCTGTCAGAGAGTTGTGAGCAACTGTCCTGGGCCTTGATTGCCCGTTTTCTATTCCCTCCCACCTCACTGCCACGTAGCACTGCTCAAGGCATGTATTCCCAAGGTAGTGATAGATGTGGATCCCTTAATGAAGTCTCTCAGCAAAAAGACACAGAATTAGGCTTGGGAAAGCAATTTGAGAGTTGAAATGGACTATGATGTGGAAAAATCCTGTCACTCCCCACAGTGCTCCTTGCATCTATCGGGAGACCACTGAGAGCTTGCATAGGTATTGTTCTGCTTATAGGAAAGGGCACATGTTGGGGAATAGTTTTGTAGATGAACACATCCCCTTTTCAGATTAAGGGCAACTCTGATTTCTGGGATACAAATTCTGTTACTGGACTATAATAGCTGCAAAATGATAAGTGCCAACTGTATAATGCAGTCTTTTTTTGAAAAAGAAGCCATACTCTGTGGCCCAAATAAATGATGGGAGTCTTGTGACAGAAACTCCTTCCAATTCATTAGTACATGTCACAAAGCTTTTAACTATTACAAATTGAAACATGAGTAGGATTTTATTTTTATAGAGACTCATTACTCTGCTAACTGCATGGATGCAGGACTGTGTATAACTCCCTGCTATTCACAGTTCCCCGCTATTGAGCAGTTCCATTAGGAGTGTTTACTTCAGATGGTCTAGATGCAATTATAAATTAATGAACACGTCCTTGCTTACTGATGCCCCCTATCTTTCAGAGAAAAAATACCACACCTTCCTGCTTTCCCTATTATCTCTCCCGTCATGGATTATTATTTTTTTAATGATTTTTATTTTTTCCATCATAGCTGGTTTACAGTGTTCTGTCAGTTTTCTGCTGTACAGCAAGGTGACTCAGTCACACATACACATATACATTCTTTTTCTCCCATTATCGTGTTCCATCATAAGTGACTAGATATAGCTCCCAGTGCTACATAGCAGGATCTCATTGCTTATCCATTCCAAAGGCAATAGTTTGCATCTATTAACTCCAAATTCCCAGTACGTCCCACTCCCTCTTCCTACACCTTGGCAACCACAAGTCTGTTCTCTAAGTCCATGATTTTCTTTTCTGTGGAAAGGTTCATTTGTGCCATGTATTAGATTCCAGATGGGATATCATATGGTATTTGTTTTTGTCTTTCTGACTTACTTCACTTAGTATGAGAGTCTCTAGTTCCATCCGTGTTCCTGCAAATGGCATTATTTTGTCTTTTTTATGGCTGAGGAGTATTCCATTATGTATATATACCACATCTTCTTAATCCATTCATCTGTCAATGGACATTTAGGTTTTTTCCCCATGTCTTGGCTATTGTGAATAGTGCTGCAATGAACATATGGGTGCATGTGTCTTTTTCAAGGGAAGTTTTGTCCAGATATATGCCCAAGAGTGGGATTGCTGGGTCATGTGGTAGTTCTATATTTAGTTTTCTGAGGTAACTCCACACTGTTTTCCATAGTGGTTGTGCCAATTTACATTCCCACCAACAGTTCAGGAGGGTTCCCTTTTCTCCACACCCTCTCCAGCATTTGATATTTGTGGACTTACTAATGATGGCCATTCTGACTGGCCAGAGCGTACCTCATAGTAGTTTTGATTTGCATTTCTCTGATAATCAGCGATGTTGAGCATTTTTTCATGTGCTTGTTGGCCATCTGTATATCTTCTTTGGAGAAATGTCTATTCAGGTATTTTGCCCATTTTTAAATTGGGTTGTTGGTTTTTTTTGCTGCTGAGTTGTGTAAGTTGTTTGTATATTTTAGATATTAAATCAGTTGCATCATTTGAAACTCATCATGGATTATTTTCCAAGATATATTTGTATCTTTGATGCCAACTCTCTACTTCTTACATAAAAATCTTGACTTTTTTACATCTCTTTTCCTACAAAACTGTATATATTAGAACTGCAAGGATTTTTTTTTCCTGATTCTACATTAAGAGCCTACCATGTGTGCCATGATTGGCATTGAGCCTAACTTTGTTATGAGCTTAGCCTGGCTCTGGTATATTGGAGGTTCAAAGATTAACCTACAGTGAAGATCATGGTTTCTGGGCTAGAAGGGCTAGATTTGAATCCTTATCCTGTCTTTACTACTTGCTAGCTTTGTAATCTGTGGCCCAGTTAACTCACAAAAGGAGATAAAGTGTCTGCATTATAGTTTAGACGATTACTTCGATTTATGTTAACTAATTTATGGGAAACAAACAGTGCCAGATACATGGTAAATATATTAAAAGTGTTTACATAGTGAGAAGAATCAGCCCTTGAGGATAGAGATCTACCTGGCCAGGTATTCAATCCTAAGCAATGGTGTTCTGCTGAACGGAAACCATTTTACGTAATAACACTGTCAACAGATAAGGCCACTGGGTGTTATGTCTTGGAGTAAGGCACAAGCAAGAGAGCACTCAGGGATCACATCATCACAGGGTAAAAAGAGAATTGTGTGGAGTTCCCTTGTGGCCTAGCAGCTAAGGACCCAATATTATCACTGCTGTGGCTCAGGTTCGATCTCTGGCATGAGAACTTCCTCATGCCATGGGGTGTGACCAAAAAAGAGAATTGTGCAAAATCACAAAAATGATGAAATATTGTTAGTCTAGCTGACAAAACTGATTTGTTTCTTTACAAGTTAATTTTAGCGCCAGTCCCTTCTTTCTGCATCCTAAACAAGAAATATTAAAATCCCCAATCATACATTTACACTCACTTTCTGTATCAGAACTCCCCAAGGGCAGTCTCAAGTGTGATGATTTATTAGAACTGACAGGATTTGGAAGAGCCATTATATCATGATTATGGTAAAAGCTTACAGCTTAGAAGCAGCAAAGGGAAAAGGCATATATTTGGTGAAGTCCAGGAGAAATCAAGTGCAAGCATCCAGCTATCCTCTCTAAGTAAAGTTATGTGGACAGCACAACCAGCAAGGGTATGTGACAACATTGAAGTGATGCCAATCACAGAAGCTTACCTGAACCTTGGTTTCCAGGATTTTTTATTGGTGGTCTTGTAGTCATGTAGCAGACAAAACATTCTTATCGGACAGAACATCCCAGGGACTCAAAATTTATTTCCCAAGAACTGGTCAAGGACCAGTTTTTTTTTTTTTCTTTGAAAAGTGTGGAGGGAGTTCCTGCCATGGCTCAGTGGAAATGAATCCAACTAGTATCCATGAGGATGCAGGTTCGACCCCTGACCTCGCTCAGCAGGTTAAGGATCTGGCATTGCCTTGAGGTGTGGTGTAGGCTGGCAGCTACAGCTCTCTTTCAGCCCCTAGCCTGGGAACTTCCATGTGTCATGGGTGTGGCCACACACACAAAAAAAAAAAAAACAAGAAAAAAAAAAGTGCAGAGACTGAGCAGCCAGACCCTGCTGAATTAATACTCCACTGCACACTTCCTGGCAGTGGCCAATCTGGTGCAAAGCCTGCTTCTGTGAAGCTTCTTCCAATCACCTGAAATTAGTCCAATTCCTGTACATTCTTTCTAACACAGAATTTCTGAGATGTCCTATTGTTTCTCAAGCTATGTGATCATGCCATTGCAATGAGTCAACAAACCCAATTTTGTTCACCTGCAGGTGTGCTTCTCATGGGTTTTGGTTGGTAGGCACTGACATAGCAAATATATAAGCTTTTATTCTTATGAATGAGTAAGTTCCTTTAATGGGGAAATTTTTTGTATTATAAGAAATTTCAGGGGAATATTTTTAAATAGTTATGTATTATGATCTCAGAACATGGTTAAAAAGACAGACTTACATTACTGATTTGATAATACATAATTATATTGAAATATTTTAACTTATCCTTTCTCAGTATGTTAATGTTTTCAGTACATACAAACATAAAACCAGTTTTACTAGTTTTCCTCTAAGAAATAAGTACAGAACCTCATGTCTGACTTAAAAAAACATGTATCAGAACTCTCTTGTGGCACAGTGGGTTAAGGATCCAGCATTGTCACTGCAGAAGCCTGAGTCATTGCTGTGGTACAGGTTTGATCCCTGGCCTGGGAACTTCCACATGCTGCGGGCTTGGCAAAAAAAAAAAAAAAAAAAAAAAAAACAGGAAAAGAAACATGTATCTTATTTTGCAAACATAAAAATTGTAATATTTGACCACATATTAAGTTTACTGTTTACAGACTACATCTGGATGTGAAAAGAAAACTCACACAATCTACTTTATATATTTTCCAGGTGCCTATTTCTCAAATGGAACTACTGTCTAGAAGCAAAAATACAGAGTAAGTACAACCACTCTACAATGCAATCAGGAAATGAAGTCCTACATGTTTTCTTACTCACAATTATAACTTTCAGGGTAGAGTCAGGAACACAGGGCCACTAGATATATATGTAGATATATATATATATAGACATATATATATATATCTATATATATGAAGATGTTCACTACACAAATTAGACTCAACACAAATATGGTAAAAACTGGAGAAAAGAGAGTGTCAGAGAACATCACCAACCATGAAAGTAAAAATCAGTGGTGTGGGTGGACATGTTGGAGCTTGCAGGAAGATCTAAATTGTAGACTGCAACATAATGATAATTAGAAGCAAATAAAACTACATAACATCCCAATGGTTACATATTTTAAAATACACTTCAAAAGATCTGTGGGTCCAAAAAGATTTCATAGTGTGAATAACTTTTATATAAGCAATTCATAATGAAAACACTGTATAGCAAAAGGTCTGAAAAAAAAAAGGTCTGTTATTTGGCTGACAGGGTATGTAGTGGGTAGAATGGTGCCCTCCCCCCAAAGATATATCCACTTAAAATCTGTGAATGTGACCTTATTTGGAAAAAGTCTTTGTAAATGTAATAAGGATCTCAAGATGATATCATCCTGGACTCGAGTGGGCCCTGAATCCAATGACAAGTGTCCTTATAAGAGAAGGGGATAAAACACTTAGAGAAGGTGATGTTAAGATGAAGACAGAAACTGGAGTGATGCATCTACAAACCTCAAATACCAAGGATTGCTGGTAGCCACTATAAGTTTGAAGAGATCAGATTCTTCCTCAGAACCTTCACAAGGATCCAACCCTAATGATACTTGATTTTTTATTTCTAGCGCCCAGAACAGGAAGAGAATGCATTTCTCTTTCTTTATGGTGATTTGTTAGGGCAGCCCTGGCAAATAAATTCTTAAAGGAAAATTGTCTCCTAAATGCTATTCTCAGAAAGAACTGGAAGCAATATGATTGGGATCTACTTTAAGAATAAGGCACAAATAAAGCCAACAGGGTATCTAAGACCTCTGTAAAATTTTTGCAATGGTATGCAGTTTGTTGTACACAATAAATGTGACCTGCATGAAGATCTTCCATCATTACTTACTGACATGGAGTTTCTCTTTTGTGTGAGTTTGCATATATTTTGTTTTTGGCTGCCATTGTGGCATGTGAAAGTTCCCAGGCCAGGATCAAACACATGCCACAGCACTGACCCAAGTCATTGTAGTGACAATGCCAGATCCACAGCCCACTGCACCACAAGGGAACTCTTGAATTTTTTTTAAGGATAGGGGACTACAGAAGACTTTCCCCCAATGCTGACATTTAGAGTTTCTCCCCAGTATGAATTCTCATGTGTCTTTGTAAGGATGAAAGCCTGCTAAAGGCTTTACCACATTCCTTACATTCATAGGGTTTCTCTCTACTGTGAGTTCTCAAATGTCCTCGAAAAGATGATGACCAACTGAAAGCTTTCCCGCATTGCTTACATACATAGGGTTTCTCTCCAGTATGAATCCGCACATGTGTTCTAAAGTATGAAGGACTACCAAAGGCTTTCCCACATTCATTACATGCATATGGTTTCTCTCCAGTGTGAGTTCGCAAATGTCCCTTGAAAGATGAAGGAGAACTGAAAGATTTTCCACACTGTTTACATTCATAAGGCTTTTCACCTGAGTGTGTCCTCATGTGAATCCTAAGGTCTGAGGGCCAGCTGTAGGCTTTCCCACATTCCACACATCTATAGGCTTTCTCTCCAGTGTGCATCCTTGCATGTATGATCAGGTAAAAAGAATGAAGGAAGGCTTTTCCACAGTCTTTACATTCATAGGTTTTTTCTGCACTGTGAACCTTCACATGTTTTCTAAGAGAAGAGGGAGAAGAGAAGGATTTACTGCACTCTTTACAAGCATAGGGTTTCTCAACGGTATGAGTTTCTCTATGTGTCCAAAGGTTTGAAGGAGATCTGAAGGTTTTCCCACATTTTTCACATTCATAAGGCTTCTCGCCAGTGTGAGTTCTCATATGGACTCTAAGTTTGGAGAAATATATAAAGGCTTTTCCACATTCTTTACATGCGTAGGGTTTCTCTTCAGTGTGAGCTCTTATGTGTGCCCTGAAGGATGAGTAAGAAATAAAAGTTCTCCCACATTCCTTACATTGATAGGGTTTTTGTCCATGTTGAGGTGATGCTATGGGACTCTTTAGTGATGAAGAATCGATGATGGCTTTTTCAAATTTATTGTATTCATAGGATTTTACTCTAGCAGAAAGTCTCTTAAGTACAATAAGATTGGAAATCCCGCTGGTTTCTCCACCCTGATTAGTTTCTTTACTTTCTGAGGATATGTCCATCACATGACATCTGTTAAAAATAGGAATCATGTTACTCATGATTTGTTACTGATTCATTATAGCTTTTAATGATCAATAGGATTACATTGTTACCACTTTCTACAAATGTATGTTTCTTGCTCTGTTAGAATTGTTTCAAAGTAATATAAGTTGAGAGTGCTGACAGAGGGCTCAACCCCAGGCACCATTTTCAGTGTTTTTAATATATGGGATTTTGTGCCCTGACAGTTGTTTACAACTGAGCTAAATCTCAAAGAGTCACTATTTTCCTTTTTATTTTTATTTTTTGCTTTTTAGGGCATATAGAGGTTCCCAAGCTAGGAGTCGAATTGGAGCTATAGCTACCAGCCTATGCCACAGCCACAGCAACACCAGATCCTTAACCCACTGAGCGAAGCCAGGGATTGAACCTGCATCCCCATGGATGCTAGTCAGATTCATTACTACTGATCCATGATGGGAACTCCAACCTCTGTATCATTTTTATAAAATTGTCTTGTGAAAATTCTCTGTGAATACTTAAGATCTGACATGTATCTACATATATACACACATATACATATTAATATCATGGCAGTCTATCCTGAGACTGACTTTCTTTAATATATGGGTCACTCACCTCAAATGTGTTCCCTGGTTCTTGTGCTGTTCTTCAGTGTTATGGCATTTCCAGTTTTCCCCTAAAATGAAGAACCAGGAATGATTTCTTCTTCAAACATACACTGTGGAGGATTTGACCTCCTGATTTTTGAGTGTCATGATATGAAAAATCAAAACAAATTTACATTCTTTGGAAAGAACTGGCAGGATAAAGGGCAAGAAAATAGGTAGGAAACATGTACATTTCTTTTCAAGAACAATCCAAAAGATAAACAAATTTTATAAGAAAAATGCACTTCTGAGCAAAAAAAAAAAAAGAATTGGAGGAATTTTGGCTATTTCAGGATTTTAACAATAAGGACAAGAGGTCAAAGTCAAAATGATGGCCAGCTTATGGAAAATACTTCCATGAAGACTGAGACTTCTGGTGACATAATGCCCTATTATCAGGAAGCAACACAGGATGGAACTGCTGAAATGCACACGCTGAAACAGCATATGGAAGTTTCTGGGCCAGCGATTGAATCTGAGCTGTATCTGCAATCTACGCTGAAGCACAACAACTCTAGGTCGGGGATCGAATCTGCAACACCATGGAGACAAGCTGGATCATTAACCTACTATGTCACAGTGGGAACTCCTAGAAGGTCTTTCAGTGTCAACAAGGACATTTGTGAGGATGGGGGAAAAAAAAAAAAAAAGGGAAGCTAACCCTTACAGTGGCTAAAAACATTTAATGAGAAAGTAGTAGGTTTCATACATAACATGAGAAAGTTGTTAGACTACATGCTCCATGCTCCATAGTAGTGTGACCCTGACTTTCTTTCTTAGCAATAAATTCCTATTGTTCAGCCCATGTTCTGAAACAAGTGCAATAGCTTGAGGATATCTGCACTCTAGAGAGTAAGTGAAGGAATGATGCCATCCTTACCTACTGAGGCCAGGTTCCTGAAGGTCTCCAGCATCACATCTCTGTAGAGGTTCCTTTGAGCCAGATCCAACAAAGCCCACTCCTCTGGGGTGAAGTCCACAGCCACATCCTCAAAGACCACTGAGTCCTGAAACATGCACCAAATTCTGGCTTAATGAGGTACCACTCTCCACCAGTGTGTGAAGGAGGAAGGGGGAGGCTGACAGCACTGAGTAACCAGGACTCAATTCAGAGCAAGTTTATCCATGGCTCCATGGTCTCCCATCTACCCTAGGGCTTTGTCATCAACTCTCTTTCCCTCTATTCAGCACCAACTTCCTCAGTGATGTTAGCCTGCCTCAGAGATTTAACAGATTTAGTGAACTCATCTCTCCACTGTTTGAATGTGGCTACTTCTACTCCTCCGCTCCATCTGAAGGGTCCAGCTCCATCCACACTACATTGGGGATATAGAAGAAATACTCTACAAATAAAACAACTATTTTGTTTTTAATGAAAATGATTTTATCCCCTTCTTCATGGTCCCATACAGGCCTCAGCCCATTATGAAACCAAGGTCGGGCTTGGATGAGGTTTTAATGAATGAAAACACAGTGAGGGTCTGGGAGCATTTCTTGCTTTTCTCCTTGCCAACAATCTGATTCTTTTTTCTTTTTTGTCATTTTTTTAGGGCCGCACCCTTGGCATATGGGGGTTCCCAGGCTAGGGGTCCAATTGGAGCTGCAGCTGCAGGCTTATACCACAGCCACAGCAACTCAGGATCCAAGCCATGTCTGTGACCTACACCACAGCTCACAGCAATGCCAGATCCTTAACCCACTGTGCAAGGCCAGGGAGTGAACCTGAGTCCTCATGGCTACTAGTCTGGTTCGTTAACCACTAAGCCACGATGGGAAATCCAAAATTTTAATTCCTTTATTTGCTTTTCAAGGGCCAAACTCATGGCATATGGAGGTTCCCAGGCTAGGGGTCAAATTGGAGCTACAGCTGCCAGCCTACACTATAGCCACAGCAACGTGGGATCTGAGCCGCGTCTGTGACCTACATCACATCTCACGGCAATGTGGGATCCTTAACCCACTGAGCAAGGCCAGGGATCAAACCCGCAACCTCAGGGTTTCTAGCCAGATTTGTTTCCGCTGTGCCACAAAGGGAACTCCCAAAAATTTGATTCTTAAGATGCCTTGTTATGCCCAACCTTCAACCCAGGCCCTGATCTGGATATTTCCTTGAAAAACTCCAATCCCTCATAAACTGGCAGGTCCACCTGGTGGAATAAGAATATTCTTTATGAGAAGCATTAATATTTACTTATCTGTCTCCTGTTCTTCTATAAAACAGCAACTTTTCCTTTCTCTTCATGCTCTCTGGGAGTCAGGCAGTGTATTGACAAGTTGGAACCCAGGCAAGAGAAAGGAAGCACAAGACTTCAGACCTCACCACAGTGCCTGCATTCAGGAGCCTCAGTGTTGATGATGACAAGTGATGTCACAATTATGGGTGATAGTTCTTCCTCAACACCTAGGCAAACTGATGTTACATGATGCCAGAACAGCCCTGCCTTCCCTAGAAAAGAGCGCACTGTCCTTCTAGCTTGTGAAGAGGCAGTTGTGAGAAGTGAATTATTTTAAGCCCAGAGGGGTATGGCTATGAGTTCGCCCAGATCGTAAAATGTATAATGGGATCTGGTAGCACTTTCATCCTTAAGGACATCTGCTCCCACTGAAAATCCAGAGCACTGACCTATCCACCAGCCTCTTGGGGGCTCTACACAGAACAGTAATTTCTGCGCCCCCTGGCTTGCAGACAAGCCTAAATGCCCAGCCCCTGAGCGTGGAATCTGATGACGTGCTGCATCCCCCAAAAGCCTTGCCTTTGAGAAGTACATCATTCCACTGACTTCCACATGCAGAGGTGTGAACACAGGCTGCCACACTGCAATGCAGGTGCTACAGTTTGCCTGAACAGGAAACAGCAGAACTAGAATGCTCCAGGTGGGAACCCTCTTGTGAGGCTGGTAAGTAAAGCAACTGCTCTGGGCATCCTTGATCATTCTTGGTGCACTGGTATCCAGCACTGTCTCAAAACAGGCTTCCACAAAATTCAGCTAACTCTTCCGCATTTTAAAACCATCAAAATTCCTAATAGATTCACAACAATGTTAAAACTAAAATGCACTATTGGAGCATCCATGATGTGTGACGTATTTTGCACATAGATTTCCACACATTAGCTCATTTATTTCTCATAATCTCCCAAGTAGCTATCATTACAATCAGTATGGAGCAGAGGAAACTCCATAGACAACAGTCAATTAATACTCTCAGTGTGACCCAGTTAGAATGCTGTAGGTAGGTCTGCCTGCTTTCAAAGCCTCCTAATAGCTGCATTTCTGTTCATACATGTTACGGGATGATTATGCCCGTTATTCCACAGCATGAGTAACGTGACCCAGAACAGAGATCAGCAAGCTTTGTCTATTAAGGTCACACAATACATTGTTAGGCTTTTCTAGCTATGTAGTCCCTGTTGCAACTGCTCAGCTCTGCCTTGCAGCACAAAAGCAGCCAGGGATAATATGTAAAGGAATGCACATGGCAGTGTGCTAATGGCACTTTATTTATACAAATAGGTGGTTGGCAGTGTTTGGCCTGAGGGCTGTATATTGCCAACCCCTGATCTGGAGCAGTGCCATCAAATAGGAAGACAATATAGACCGCATATCCAAATTTGAATTTTCTTGTCACCACCTTATAAAAACTAAGTTGTATTGAAATTATAATACATATATTTTTGGGCACACCCGTGGCACGTGAAAGTTTCCAGGCTGGGGACTGAAGCTGCACCATGGAAGCAACACAAGCCGCTGTAGTGACAATGCTGGACCCTTAACTTGCTGTGCCACAAGGGAAATCCAATAATACTTTTCATTTGCCCAGCAAATACAGTATGAATATCATTTCAACATGTGATCCACATAATTACTGAGATATTATAGGAGTTCCTGCCATGGTGCAGTGGCTTAAGAATCCAACTGCAGCAGTGTGGGTCACTGAGGAGGTGTGGGTTCAATCTTCCACCAAGAACTTCCATATGCTGCAGGTGTGGCCATAAAATAATAATACTAATAGAAATACGTTACATTATTTTTGTTACACTAAGTGTTAGAAATCTAGTATGGATTTCACACATGAGCCCAACTCAATTCTGGGCTGTGTTTCAAGAGCTTAACAGCCACGTGGGGCCAGGGATAGTGGACAGTGCAGATCCCCACTCTGCCTGTCTCCTGAACAGGCCAGTGGAGACTAGAAAAATGGAACATTCTCTTCACGTCGGACATCCTCGGGCTCCCTCTCCTGGCAAATCCCTCTGTCTCAGGCCCTTCCTTCTCTAGGCACTTTTAACTGACTCATTTGGGAAAGATCTATTTGGGTGACAGTTCCTCCTACATGCAGTTATAGGGATACAGCACTTAAGAGAAAAATCCTGAACCACATGAGTCTTAAAATCTCAGAGGAAAGACAATAAGTAAATTGAATATTATCTAGAAAAAGGGATAAGTGCTGTAGGGTAAAATCCAGGACAGTGAAGGCAGTTGGAACTAGGAACAAGAGCAAAGGGACTGGAACAGGTGACATCAAAACAGTGAGATAGGAGTTCCCGTCATGGCGCAGTGGTTAACGAATCCGACTAGGAACCATGAGGTTGTGGGTTCGGTCCCTGCCCTTGCTCAGTGGGTTAAGGATCCGGCGTTGCTGTGAGCTGTGGTGTGGGTTGCAGACACGGCTTGGATCCTGAGTTGCTGTGGCTCTGGTGTAGGCTGGCGGCTACAGCTCCGATTAGACCCCTAGCCTGGGAACCTCCATATGCCGTGGGAGCGGCCTAAGAAATAGCAAAAAGACAAAAAAAAACCCCACAAAAATAACCCAGTGAGATAACCATCTGAGTAACACACAATTGATACCTTGGATGGATTGTTTGTTTGTTTTAATGCCTCTACGTTTTTGAACTATAAGGATCAGAAAGAGAATGTCATGATTTCAAGTGTTTTTGTCAACTTCACCATGTCCCTTTGGAGAGACAGTAGAATCAAAGTGTTCCCAGCCAAGTGCAGAAGCACCATCTACTCCCAGAAATGAACAGTACCACAGGGCTAAAAATGAACTCAAGAATTTGGACAAAGAGCAGTAGGATTTAAGCACAGAAAGGAGTTCCCATCGTGGCTCAGTGGTTAATGAATCCAACTAGGAACCAGGAGGTTGCGCATTCGATCCCTGGCCTTGCTCAGTGGGTTAAGGATCTAGCATTGCCATGAGCTGTAGTGTGGATCGCGGCTGTGGCTTGAATCCTGAGTTGCTGTGGCTGTGGTGTAGGCCAGCAGCTACAGTTCCAACTGGACCCCTAGCCTGGGAGCCTCCATATGCAGTGGATGTGGCCTAAAAGACAAAAAGACCAAAACAAACAAACAAAAATATTTGCAGCAATGAGAGATTATCATACTAACGAAATAAGTCAAAAAGAGAAAGACAAATACCATATATCACTTAAAAGTGGGATCTAAAATGTGCACAAATGAACCTATTTACCAAACAGAAACAGACATGCAGACATGGAGGACAGACTTGTGGTTGCCTGCCCCCCGCCCAACGGGGCCAGGGGGTGGGTGGGGGTGGGGGTGAGGGGGAAGGGGGTTTAAGGTTAGTACGTGCAAACCATTACATTTAGAAAGGATAAACAAGGTCCTACTGTATAGCACAGGGAACTATATCCAATCTTTGGACAGACCACGATGTAAAATTATACATATATATATATGGCTGAGTCACTTTGCAGTACAGTGAAACTGGCACAATATTGCAAATAACTATATAGTCAAATTTTTTTTAATAAAGCTAAGAATACATCTCTTAGAACTACTCAAATTGAAATCTTTGGCAATCTTCTTCAACAAAAACAAAGCTTGGGCAAATAAATTTATGAATGAAAAAGCAGGCATAATTAGGGATGTTCTAGGGATTAAACATGAGAAGAGGGGAATGGTCTAAAATAAAATTTTAAAATCTGAGTACTTCTATACTATTCAGTAGTTGAAAGTAATTTAATAAAATGGTGTTTTCAAACATTCACGGAAAAGAAACAAAAATCCCAAACCATTTTACGGGCCAGTTTTATTAAAAAGAGATCAGTAATTCTTTTTTTTTTTTTTTTTAATCTTTTCAAGGCCGCAACCGTGGCATGTGCAAGTTCCCAGGATAGGGGTCGAATCAGAGCTACAGCTGCTGGCCTACATCACAGCCACAGCAACGCAGGATCCAAGCTGCATCTGCGACCCACACCACAGCTCAGATCCTTAACCCACTGAGCGAGGCCAGGATCAAACACGCAACCTCACAGATCCTAGTCCAGTTCGTTAACCGCTGAGCCACGAAGGAAACTCTGAGATCGATAATTCTATGTGTAGAAGATAATTCCTTTTTCAGAGATGTGCCAAGAGCAGAATAGCACAACAAAATTAAATATCATTAACAAATACAAGCATAAAATTCTACTGAAAATTAGTTTCCTAAATAATGAGTAATAATGTACATAATAAAACACAACCACGTTCATTTTACTCTAGGAATGCAAGAATGTTTCAAAATTAATGCATTTTACCATATTAATAGAAACAGAAAAATCATAATCCACATCATTAGATACAAAACAATTACTAACATATTACTCTCAATAATGGATATAAACTTTTAATACACTAGAACTAGAAGGAACACGGCTAACTGGGGAATATGTGCACAAAAACACTTACTGCAGTGTTAAACGAAATATGTGATATAGTAAAGCAGCTTTCTTGTCAAAAAGATAAGACACACAGTATCTTATTCTATATTGTACTAGAAGTCCCTGTGAATCATTAAAAAAAAAAAGAAAAAGGCAAAATGACAGGACCAAAAAAGCTGAAATATTACTTGCAGGTTAGATTCTGTATGTAAAGATTCAAAGAATTTATAGATGAATAATTAAAATCTATACTTGCATCTAACAAGGACTCCAAAATATTACTCAAAAATGTGTTTACTTCTATGTACTACAAACAGTACTTTAAAAAAAATACCATTTAAATCAGCATCGATACTAGGTAAAGAGGAACAAGGCTTTATAAAGGTTTTGAAAAACACGTATGATGAAAACAATAAAACATCATTAAAGGAAATTAATGGAGAGACATACCAAGACTGGGGATCGCACAGCTCAGTACTATAAAGGATCCATCCCCGAATTCATCTACAGGTTCAATGTAATCTCAACTCAATCTTTGTACTTGAAGTGGTGATTCTAATCTTATTTTTTACACACAAGAAACAATCCCATTGGGCACCAGAATACATCCACTTCTGAGTATACTAGACCAGACCCTCACCTCTGTAGTCGCTATAAACCAACGAGACATTAAAAGGTCTCCTTTTTTAAAGCTTCATAGTCTAGGATATTTGGTGACTCAGTAAAGAAAAATCTGGGTGACACAGGGACCAGCCCTCCCCAGCACCCTGCAACCGAGGACGGAGATTCTGGTCAGAACTGCGGGGGAGGCGCACACCGGGCCCGCGTCATCTTCCAGTAGGTTCCTGCCGCCTCGAACCAGCCCCTCCTGGTCTCCAGCTCGGCCCGCGCACTCACCATCTGGGCCCGCTCTGAGCTCTCCCTGGGGTCCTCCTCGCGGTTCCGCGATCAGGGGAGGTTAGAGAGATGGAGACTGTACACCTGGGGCAGCGCGGGGCAGGTGCGCAGGAGAGCCTGCGGTCCAAGAGCTACATCCATACCCTCGGGAGCGCGAACACCCCCAGCTCTGATTGGATGGAGCTAGGTATTCTCTGCTCTGATTGGGGGGTTCTTCAGCCAGTCCCCTCACAGGGGTTCTGATTGGGTGGTTTCTCGAGACAAACACCTTGATTGGGCAGTGTGTCCTTTGGAGCGTCTGAGGACCGTGCTCCACGCTCCGACGCAGCTAATTGGGCAATTTGCGTGTCTGGCGTGAGTGGTGGGTGAGGTGCGGATCACGTGGTTGAGCCTGGAGGAAAGCTGATTCTCCGCTTCAGAGTTGTGCTTGTCCAGCCTCTTCAACCGGCTCCGGCCCGCTCTTGGCTCTGACCCGAACCTGCTCTCTGCCTGGCCAACCGGGCATCCGCCCACGTCCGTAGCTCCTCCTGGTCCTCCCTTGGACTGGGAAGTCCTGGCTTGGCTTCTCGGCGGAGCGCCCCCTACCCTCGGCCGGAGCCAGAAAGCAACAGACCCGAAGAGCCAGGTGACCTCCGGGGTCAGGGGTAGACACGGGGCTTTGGGGACCACGACCTCTAGGAAGTCAGTACCCACACTGGAGATTGATATCATCCTGTCTGAATTTCAGGAAAAAAAAATTTTTTTCCCACTAGCCTTGATTTTTTTTTTTTTTTTTAGTGTACTTAAAACAGATCTGATTCTGGTTAGCTTCTTTAAGATTTCATTTCTAGGAATTCCCGTCTTGGCTCAGTGGTTAATGAATCAGACTAGGAACCATGAGGTTGTGGGTTCGATCCCTGGCCTTGCTCAGTGGGTTAAGGATCCAGCGTTGCCCTGAGCTGTTGTGTAGGTTGCACACGTGGCTCGGATCCCGCGTTGCTGTGGCTCTGGCGTAGGCCGGCGGCTACAGCTCGGATTAGACCTCTAGCCTCGGAACCTTCATATGCCACAGGAGCAGCCCTAGAAAAGGCAAAAAGACAGACCAAAAAACAAAAACAAAAAAAAAAAAAAAGATTCATTTCTAGAGAGCTCCAGTTGTGCCTTAGTGGGTTAAGGACCGGATGTTGTCTCTGTGAGGATGGTGTTCCATTCTTGGTCTTGCTCAGTGGGTCAAGAATCCATCTGATGCTGCAGGTTGCAGATGTGGCTGGAATCTGGCGTGCCTATGGCTGTGGTGTAGACTACAGCTGCAGCTCCAAATAGACACCTCGTCTGGGAACTTCCATATGCCAGGGGTGTGGCCCTAAAAAGAAAAAAAAAAAAGATTTAATTTCTATCATTTTAACTTACCATCAGGATTTTTTTTTTTTTTTTGGTCTTTTTTGCTATTTTCTTGGGCCACTCCCACGGCATATGGAGGTTCCCAGGCTAGGGGTCGAATTGGAGCTGTAGCTGCCAGCCTACGCCAGAGGCACAACCAATGCAGGATCTGAGCTGCGTCTACAACCCACAGCTCTCTGCAACGCCGGATCCTTAACCCACTGAGCAAGGCCAGGGATCGAACCAGCAACCTCATGGTTCCTAGTCGGATTCGTTAACCACTGAGCCATGATGGGAACTCCAAGGATTTTTCTTATTAATATTTCTATTTATATTGTTTTCTTTCCCAGGGTTATTTTGCTTAAAATCTCTACAGCAGGGAGTTCCCGTCGTGGCGCAGTGGTTAACGAATCCGACTAGGAACCATGAATTTGCGGGTTCGGTCCCTGCCCTTGCTCAGTGGGTTAACGATCCAGCGTTGCCGTGAGCTGTGGTGTAGGTTGCAGACGCGGCTCGGATCCCGCGTTGCTGTGGCTCTGGCGTAGGCCGGTGGCTACAGCTCCGATTCAACCCCTAGCCTGGGAACCTCCATATGCCGTGGGAGCGGCCCAAAGAAATAGCAAAAAGACAAAAAAAAAAAAAAAAAAATCTCTACAGCAGGAGTTCCCACCATGGCAAAGTGGGTTAAGAACATGACTCCTTAGGTCATTGCAGAGGCACAGGTTGGATCCTTGGCCTGGTACAATGGGTTAAAGGATCCAGCACTGCCAAAACTGTGATGTAGATCACAGCTGTGGCTCAGATTCAGTCCCTGGCCCAGGAACTTGCATATGCCACTGGTGTGTTCATAAAAAATAAAAAAAAATCTGTATGCCTCACTCCCACTTCCCCAGTTTGTTGTTTGTTTGTTTTTTTTCCTTTTCAGGGCCGCACCTGCAGCATATGGAAGCTCTCAGGCTAGGGGTGGAATCAGGATCTGATTCCACAACACAGGATCTGAGCCACATCTGCAACCTATACCACAGCTCATGGCAATTCCGGATCCTTAGCCCACTGAGCAAGGCTGGAGATCGAACCTTAAACCTCATGGTTCCTAGTCAGATTTGTTTCTGCTGTACCACGACGGGAACCCCCTCACATCCCCAGCTTCTGCAGGGTTCAGCACCACCCTTTCTCTGGTCCTCAGATCCAGTCAGTCAGTTAGAAAATCAGTGAGACTCTCCCCACAGTCCGGTGGCATTGATCTCAATGTAAAGGTCTCTCTCCCTCACAGTGCCTTCCAAGGAGCTCCTTGGAAGCATTATCTTTCCTTTTGTTAATCAGTCTAATAGGAGTTTCTCTTTTGCATTTATACTCATTTTCTATTAGCTCATTTAGGTGCTTGTTGTCTGTCTCCCTGACACAATTGCACTATTGGAAGGAAGTCTGTGGCATTACTTCACAATCTTAGCCTCTGGGCACACTGCCATTACTATTATTACTAAATTTTCTCTGATATATTTCAGACAATGACTGCCAGGTTGGGGTCTTACTCATAGGAGGTATTTGAGAGCAGTAAGTGAAGAGGAACTGAGGTCAGTAGGCCTTCCCACTGATGTGGGATCTCAGTTCTCAGACCTGTGGTGAAAGCATGGAGTCCTAACTCCTAGGCAACCAGGGAACTCCCTGGAATCTATTTTTTCTGAGGCACCATGGGACTAATGCATAGGCTCCTTTGTTATTATGGTCAGTGCCTTTGGTCTTGACGTCTACTTTTTCTCCTTTTGACTTAATTTCCTGCTGCCCTTTTGTCCCTCTCTTTTTGCCTTTCTGATTCACTTCATTTCACATGTGTCTTCTGCATGCAGTTTCTATCTACATCTTGTTTGGTGAGCCAAATTGAGACTCCTTTTTTATTTAATGGTGAGTTGAGCCAGTTCACATTTGTTGATATCCATAATATGTTTGGTTTCACTTTGTTGTAACTTTTTTGTGGTAAAATACATATAACATAAAATGTACCATCTTAATCATTTTTAAGCACACAGCTCAGTGGAATCAACTCTGTTCACAGTGTTGTGCAACCATCCCCACCATCCCTCTCCAGAACTTTCTCACCTTCCCAAACTGAAACTCTGTCCCCATGAAACACTCTCTATCCCCTCTCCCCTCCGCTGGCCCCATCATCTACTTTCTGTCTCTTTAGGATTTGACTTCTCTGGGGACCTCAACAGGAGTGTCATCATCCAGTATTTGTCCTTCTGCGTCTGGATTATTTCATTTAGCATAGTGTCTTCCTGGCTCATCCATGTTATATAGCATCAGAATGTCATATTTTTTTAAAATACACACTTTATTTTTAGAATGATTTCAGAGGAGTTCCTGTTGTGACTCAGTGGTAATGAACCTGACTAGCATCCACGAGAACACAGGTTAGATCCTTGGCCTTGCTCAGTGGATTGGGGATCCAGGGTTGCCTTGAGTTGTAGTGCTGCCATGAACTGTAGCACTGCCATAACCTGTAGGGTAGGTCGTAGGTGCAGCTCAAATCCCAACTTGCTGTGGTTGTGGCATAAGTTGGCAGCTGCAGTTCCAATTTAGCCCCTAGCCTGGGAGCTTCTATATGCCACAGGTGGGGCCCTGAAGAGAATGATTTTAGATAAGCAAAGGAAAAAAAGTAAAGCTAGTACAAAGACTTCCCTGTATCCCATATCCAGTTTACCCTATGATTAATATCTTTTATTAGTCTGGTACATTTGTTACAAATAATGAACCAATACTGATATATTATTTTTTGGTTTTTTTTTTTTTTTTTTTTGTCTTTTTGCTATTTCTTGGGCTGCTCCTGCGGCATATGGAGGTTCCCAGGCTAGGGGTTGAATCGGAGCTGTAGCCACCGGCCTACGCCAGGGCCACAGCAACGCGGGATCCGAGCCTCGTCTGCAACCTACACCACAGCTCACGGCAACGCCGGATCGTTAACCCACTGAGCAAGGGCAGGGACCAAACCCGCAACCTCATGGTTCCTAGTCAGATTCGTTAACCACTGCACCACGACGGGAATTCCTATTTTTTGAATAAAAGTCCTTATAGGCCAGTGCTGGAGCTCCAACCTCAACAACATGTATTTTAGTGGGCAAACAACCTGACACCCTATGAACTACATACACCAAAATCATGCCATAGTATCTAAAATCTATTTGCAATAGAGCCACCTCATCACCCTCTAGGAGACATCTTGGACTGTTGGGAGCTTTTAGATTCACCCACCCTCAACTGGGGCTTTAATTATACCAGCTGGATTCAATGACAGCAATTTCATGGAGGCTGCCATCACTTTTGTTGGCTGTGAACCTTGATTTGAAAGGTTTTTTGGTTTGTTTTTTTTTTTTTTTTTTTTTTCTTTTTGCCAAATCTTCGGCCGCTCCCGCGCCATATGGAGGTTCCCAGGCTAGGGGTCTAATGGGAGCTGTAGCTGCCAGCCTACGCCAGAGCCACAGCAATGTGGGATCCGAGCCGCGTCTGCAACCTACACCACAGCTCACGGCAACGCCGGATCCTTAACCCACTGAGCAAGGCCAGGGATGGAACCCACAACCTCATGGTTCCTAGTCGGATTCGTTAACCACTGCTCCATGATGGGAACTCCTGAAAGGTATTTTAAAGTCAAGCTTCCAGGCCCACATTTACCTTAAAATTCTGTAAGTGGCTCAGCCTCATTGTTATACCAGAGAGCCACAAAACTCACTGCACCTCAACCCAAGTGGATATTCTCAGGTGGAAACAAAAATGAAGGCCTAAAAAAGAATAAGTTCACGTGACTCATTGACCCACCCTGACCCAGACCTGCAGTCTCCACCTTATTGGACCTCCACAGGCAAAACAACCAAGCCCACCAAATGGTTGACCTCCCAAGGACAAAGACAGCCTCAAGGAGAAAGTTAAATTTTGATACCATGATCTCAACCACTATCCTGGACCCATAGAACTCAGCACATGACCCCCTGCCTATAAAACCTGATTCTCTGCTAACAGCAGGAGGCTCTGAGCTCCTCTTGCTCAATGCTCTTGGCCACTCTGCTGGTCAATCAATCTTGCTTCAGATCTCACTGGTCCGGTCAACTGTCTTTCTTTCCCCGGCAATCTAACAGCCACTTGGAAAGAATATCCCAGTCCCAGGTAACATGGCCCCAGCACCAAGTCCTTAGGAAGCTGCAGGATTCATCTTTTTAAATGTCTAAAATAATAATAATAATAATAAATATTAAAAAAAGGAGTTCCCGTTCGTGGCGCAGTGGTTAACGAATCCGACTAGGAACCATGAGGTTGTGGGTTCGATCCCTGCCCTTGCTCAGTGGGTTAAGGATCCGGTGTTGCCGTGAGCTGTGGTGTAGGTCGCAGACATGGCTCGGATCCCGCATTACTGTGGCTCTGGCGTAGGCTGGCGTCAACAGCTCTGATTAGACCCCTAGCCTGGGAACCTCCATATGCTGCGGGAGCGGCCCAACAAATGGCAAAAGACAAATAATAATAATAATAATAATAATTTTAAAAAGTATGTCTAGACTTAGATAAAGAGACTAAGCACAAAGACTGCTGAAGTACGGCCAAGGCTTGGATTTCAGAGATGTACCAGGGTCTCCAACCCCACAGAAAAGGGCTTTTCTCTTCTGTGTGAGGAGGGTGAGCAGGAGGGAAGTTGGGCGAGTGAGGGCAGTGTATTGACTGTGGGACCAGTGTGCCTGGACAGGACAGGGCCCCTTGGTGGCCCATTCTCTGGAGAAGCTGACCAAGGACTTTTTCTGAATCTCGGTGTTGCTCAGGCATGGTGATGCGCACCCTGCTGATGCGGCGTAAGAAATGGACTCCTAGAACTTGGTCGAGACCAGAAGTGCAGGCTGAACAGGAGTGCCGAACCTCCCAGTGTCAAAAGTCACACGTCAAACCCTTTCAAGCTGATGTGTCTCTGCTCTTAAAGCGCAGAAACCCACGGTGACCTTACTCCCGGGCCGACCGCCGACCCCGGATGTCCCCAGGCTCTCCTGTCCCATCTTGTCCTGTTCCGACTCAGGATAAGGGGATGCTCCGTGGGGACATTGAGTTAGTACTTCCCAGTCTAGGAGGAAGATAAGGAGGGGCGGCCGAGCTGCGGGCGAACGCTAGTTCCGCCAGCCCGGGAACAAGTTTTCTCCGAGCTCCGAGCTCATGTCCGGGACGGACAGGTCTGGGTCCTGAGGAGGAGACCCGGCAAGGAAGGGCTGAAGCCAAGAACCCGCATTTCCGCCCCGCAAGGCGTTTGACCAATATCCCCGCAAGTCACTGAGACCCGGAGGGGCTATAATACCTTTCCAGTCAAAGAAGTCGGCGAGCGCGGCGGGGAGAACTAACAAATGCTGGGGAGGGGCCCGGGAACTGCCCAATCAAGGGACGGGAATAAGGGGGCGGGGGCTGTCCGAACAACTCCCCTATCAGGGTCTGGGAACTTGCCCGAGCTCTATCCATTCATAGGCCTCAATAAGGTGAGTGCCTGGAATACAGTCCAATCAGACTGAAGGGACCTTGAGAACCATCCAATCAAGGGGTTCGGGGGGCAGAATCGGAGCTGTTTAATAAAGGGCGCCGGGGCGGATCTCGGAGTACACTCAGAAACCCGGGGAGGAGGAGTGCGTGGGTCTCCGTCCAATCAAGGCGGAAGGTGGGCGCGCTCCCAGTCCGCGCAGGCGTCACTCTGCTGATCTCGGCGCTCCTGCGCACCTGCGGGGCGCGGCCCCAGGTGTCCTTTCTCCGTTGTCTTCACCTACCTGCATCTTGGGACCGTGGGGAGGACGCCCTGCAGACCCCCCCAGAGCCGGAAGGAGATGGTGAGTGAGCGAGTCCTGGGCCCGAGATCGGGAGGAGCTGATTTGGACCGACTGGGAGCTGAGGCCAGCCCGGGTCTCCCCGCGCCAGCTCTTCGGGTTTCCGACTCCAGTATCTGCTCTCGGCGGCGGCTTGAGGACCTGGCGTCCGGTTCTTAGGTCCAGGCCGCGACCTGAGTTTCCTACTTCGGCTGCGGGGTGGGATCCCGGGATCTTGACTCGCATCTTGGCTTCTGGAGGCAGGGTGGGGGGACCTGGCGTTCTGACCCAGGTCCCTACCCCAGTTTCCGCCCTAGGTCGCGACGGGGCGTGGGGGCTGCTCCCGGTGTCCTGTACTGGGGTCCCGACCCGAGTCTCCAGAAGGGGTGGGGTCCCAGCGTCCGGTCCTGTCACCACGTTGGCGGGGTAGGGCCCAGGTACTGACTGAAATCTCCGCCATTGCCTGCGTGTGGGTCCTGGCTTCCTGCCCCTTCCTGTCCTCTCGTGGGGGTGGAAGGTCCTGACCTGAGTATGCGCAACTTGGGGGTCCCAGGGGACCCACCCTGATCTGTCAAATTCCTACTTGGGTAGGGCGAAACTTTATTCCTGTTCAAAAAACCAAAATTCCGCTGAGTAAATTTTGAAGCTTTTACTGGTTTTATTCAACAATTCACTAAAACAGCAGCTTCCCATCCCGCAAATAGAAGGGCGCAGCCCGGAGCTGAACAGAATGAAAACCTTAAATGGGCAGAAGAGAGCGGGAAAGAAACTAGCGAAAGTGGCTTGTCTGTGGCAGGATTACTTTAGGGAGGGCGGGGGTCTGGCGGGCAGGTTACCTCACTTAAGGTGACCAGGTAATTCCTGATTGACTGGTTTCTGATTCTGTTTATTAAGAGAGGCTGAAACTGTAGTTAAGTTGAGCCTCCTTGTGATTTGGAACTTGCAGAAGCGACCCTATTTGGGGCCTGTGGTTTTGTTTTTAACATTTCTAAGACTTGGATTAGGGTTGAGACTCAGATCTCACTCACAGCTGTGCCAGGGTCTCAGATGAAACAGAAAAAGGGTTGTATCTTCTCTTTACAGGAAGTTGAGAGCAAAACTGTTGGATAGGATGGGGCCTCCCTGTGGTCACTGTATCCTCAGCAGAAGTGGGGACTGTTGGGGAGGCAGCTATGTTCTACATCTCAGTGCTTCTTGGTAGAGGGTGGTGACCCAAAGTCAGGGGCTTGTGGGGAGACAGGAGCCTAAGTAAAGCTAAGGTAAGAAATGGGCGGTTGTGAACACTTGGTTAAGCTAGTGTCAAATAAAAAAAATCCGAATTTCCTAAGGGCAGACTTTCTTTCAGATGAGTTTTTATTGCAGGGGAGAAAGGTCTCTTGCACCAGCACAGGGATTCTGCAGCAGGGAGAATATGACCTTGAGATATGCAAGCATCTCAGGAGTTGGGCAAAGAGAGTTTTTCTTTTATACAGAGGAGTAAACAGAACCAGGAAGGACCAGGTGTGATGCTCTGATGGCAGAACCCTGAGGCCAGCCTGTCCTTAGGGGGCTGTCTGCTGGCTGGGGTTGAGGCCAATCAGGGGTCAAGGGTCAGGAGAGGAGCTAAAACCAAGTCTGACCTACAAGCATTTGTTCTGCTTGGGCAGCGGGGACCAGCAGTTCAGCCAGTCACTGATGAGGCGGAGGTGGGGATTTAAGGCTGTGTCTGGCCTCATCCTGGCTACCTGGCCTCAGTGGGAGTCTTCTCTAAGTCAGGTGTGGATGGGCAGGTGACAGCGCTCAATGCAGCCTGCTGTTTTCCTTGAAGACCAGAGGGTGGGGGTCCTCTCACCCTCCATGGAAGTTTCCAGGAGCACAGGGCTCAGGGAGCATTGAGCATTGTCACCTGACACCTGTGAGCAGCCTCCTCTGGGTCCAGCTCAGCACTCAGAGCTGCCCTTAATCCAGCTTCAGGTTTTGGCAGGTGTGAAATACTGAGTTCTTTGTGCCTGGTTTCTTCTCCTTAATGACGGTGGGAAGCATCTCAGGTCTTTGCCGTTTTCTGCAGACTCGTGAGCGTCTGGGCCTTTGGGGCTTAACCAGAGGTGCCTCTGAGGACAAGTGTCAGTACAGAGACTGTTCTCTCTGCCATTATAATTTTAGGAAACGCAGGCAGTTCCCCACATTCATGTGAAATGAGTGGAGATAGGGATTAAAAAGATTCATAGAAAGAGTATTGACTGTTTCATGCAGGGGGCAGAGTTAGGACATTTGTCTGGTCCTAGTTCACTTCCTGTTCTTAGCTGGTCAGCAGAGGTTAGTGGACATTCTGTGAATAGTGACCTGTGCTTCTGAGATTTGCTCACTTCTGAATAGATGATGTACAGCCTGTTGTGAGGATGCTAGTGAGCAAATGGGATAATCCAGCTCTAGTGACTCAGACCATAAAAGGGGCCTAGAATTTCCCAGCCCTGCATTACCTGTGTGCTATCCTTTGCAGCTTTACATCTGGTCCTTCCTCACCAAGTAGTGTTGTGTTTTGTTTTAATTTTCTGTTTAAAATTCTGCTTCTGCTGAATTTGCAAAAAGTGAATATTACCAGTACAGCACCAGTAACACCGCCTAGAAGGTTTCTCCATGGTTCTCAGCCCTGGTCTGTTTCACCCGTGCTGGTGTCAGTGGTCACCCGGTTCCCTCCTCCATCCAGTCCTGTGGAGCTCAGGGTGTCTCAGGTTTAGGTTTGATTTGTCAGCAGGCTGTTATATTCCTGCTGCTTTTTGTCTCTGAGTGCAAATTTATCACAAATTTTTTTACCCCTGGACTAACATTGGTGGGTTGTAGATCCTGGATATTTTCAGAATACTAGGAGGTGTGGCTGGAGGGCTGGAGTCAAATGTTTATTCCACATCCTGTCCAGCACGGGGAGAATCCAGCTTAATTTTGTCCCTTTTGAGTGTGTCAAGTGGGATCTGCTTGTGGACTGTATATTGGTTCTGTGTATGTGGTCAGTATGTTGGTTTTTTACTGATAACCATTGGGCTTGAACATTTCTCGTAAGTGGTGGTTCATCTTCTGTGAAATAGTTTTCAGTCATTTTCTCACCTTTAATTCATTTGTATGTTTACTGATTTCTTATGTTTTCTTTATATACTCTGGACATTCAGCCTTTTTCATTTCTAAGTGTTGCCAGTACGTTCTCCCAGATTGTAGTTCCTTTTTTCTCTCTGTCCTACACTTTGATAGACACATCTTACCTTTAATAGACTTGAATTTCTCCATCTCTTCCTTTGTAGTGTACCCTTTTTTTTCTTATACAAGAAAACTTCCCCAACTATCAAGTCGTAATGCTTTTGCCTATAATTTCTCAGTGTATTCTACTTTTGTCTCTCATAGTAAGTCCACAGGGAATTGGTTATCATATATGCAGTTGATAAGGAAAAAAGATTTCTTATTCCCCTGTGGATACCCAGTGGTCACTATCCCACGTGTCAAAGCGTCATCATCTCAGCCCTGCCTGGCAGCCCTTGCTCCAGAGTAGACCCAGTTGCCAAGAACTTGTGGACCTGTTTCAGTGTGCTGTGGGTTTTTTCCTACCCAAGTATTTGTCTATCCCTGTGTTAACACCATCCTGTCCTAAACCCTGCTATGTAAAAAGCTTCCATGTCGTTTAGGGAAAATAGTACCACCTTGTCCTATAGAAGATCTTGGCTAATAGAAATTTGCCTTCCATTTCAGTTTTTAGAAGTAGTTTCTCTTTGTTTTTTGTTTTGGTTTGGTTTGGTTTGGTTTGGTTTGGTTTCAATGTGCAGCGGCTTCATATGGGATCTCAGTTTCCAGAGCAGGGATTGAACCTGGGCTACAGTGGTGAAAGGGCCAAGTCCTAACCACTAGGCCAACAGGGAACTCCCTAGGAATAGTTTTTCTTAAGTTCAAGCAAAATGGAAACAACCTCCAAAACAAAACCCAAAGTAAACCTGCTTGTAGTCAATGGAATTTTCTTCAGCTCTTGATCTGGGGAGAAGCTGACGTGGTGACATTAAGTTGCCTTGGGAGAACGTAAGCTGTCTCTCCATTTATTTCATTCTACTGTGGCATCATTCAGTAATGTTTTAGGATTTATCCATAAATCATTTTATATATGTAGTTACACACATTTTAGGACTTAAAGAAAATTAACTTTTAGTAGCTGTTTGCTTAAAAACTCTAATATTTAAAATTTTTACTTTTTAGTTGCTTGTTTCTAGTGATTCAGAATACACTGAGATTTATCTTTATGAGTTTGCATGCTGGAAACTTAGTAAAAATATGATTATGTGCTTATATTCATATTCTTTTCTGGGTGTGACATACACATATTTAAGCTAGGAATAAAGGCAGATGTTTTCTTCTATTATAATATTTTTTTTCCTGTCAAAACTTACACCATTAGTTCCCCTGTTAATGGATTTTAAAAATCAAACATGGGGAGCTCCCGCTGTGGCTCAGTGGTAACGAACCCAACTAGGATCCACAAGGATGTGGGTTCGATCCCTGGCCTCACTCAGTTGGTTAAGGATCTGGTGTTGCCATGGTGTAGGTTGCAGACATGGCTCAGATTTTACTTTGCTGTGGCTGTGGTGTAGGCCGGCAGCTGTAGCTCTGATTGGACCCCTAGCCTGGGAACTTCCATATAAAAAATAAATAAAAAATAAAAAAGTCACATCCACTAGAATAAGATGATTTAACTTTGATTATGTATTATTTCCCACCTTTGTCCATTTTCAAACCTCAGCAGGCTCCATAGAGTGTGTTGAAGAGTGACCTGTTCACCTGTTATTAAGGCAGGTTTGTGAAAATGAGGTGTTTCAACCACATCACTTTATGAACTGTCAGCTCAGAGTTTTTCCTAAAAAAGTTATCAAAAATTGTGTTTTATGGAGAGTTCCCTGGTGGCTCAAGAGGGATGAAGAAGATATAGCGTTGTCACAGCTATGGTTTGGGTTGCTGCCGTGGTTTAGGTTTGATCCCTGGCCTGGGAATTTATGCCGCAGGCACAGCCAAAAAAAACTGTATTTTATGGAGGATTCCCCCCCCCCGCCCCAAGACCAGGAAAAAGTGTGAAGATTTTTGAACCCAGTTTACTCTCTTTTTTTTTTTTTTTTTGGCCTCCCTGTAGCATATGGAGTTCCTGAGCCAGAGATCAGATCTGAGCTGCAGTTGCATCCTACACCACAGGTATGGTAACACTGGATCCTTAACTCTCTGTGCCAGGCCAGGGATCAAACCTGCATCTTGGAGCTGCAGAGATGCCACTGATCTTGTTGTTTTATTTTATTTTTTTTTTCTTTTTAGGACCACGCCTGAGCATATGGAATTTCGCAGGCTAGGGGTTGAACCAGACCTTCAGCTGCCGGTCTACACAACAGCCATAGCAATGCGTGATCCAAGCCATGTCTGCGACCTACACCACAGGTCATGGCAACACCAAATCCTTAACCCCCTGAGTGGGGCCATGGATTGAACTCAAATCTTCATGGATACTAGTCAGGTTTGCTACTACTGAGCCACAATGGTAAGTCCCCAATTTCCTTTTTAAAGGATGCTCTTTCCTTGTTTTCAAGCCTGAGGGCATATCACCACTGTGGGGCCGGTTGTGTTTAAAGACTTATGAGTGGATAGAAAATTGTATTCGTCTCTGCCTAGCTCCTGATTGGTGCTCCTGAAGCCCTTTTAATATCCTGGGTAATAGAAGTATCTTTTGTTCTAACAAGGTGACTGTGGTTGGGTTCCTGGATGAGGTCTGGTCATCAGGAAGACCAAGCCCTGATCACAAGCTTGTAATTGTCAGCTCTGCCCTCCCATGCTCTTAAAAAGGAAGATGGAATTAACAATCAATCCTGCCTAAGCTGAAGGCTCCACAAAATCCCAATAGTATGGAATTTGGCGAGCTTTTGGGTTGGTGACCAGGCAGAGGTGTGGAGAGGGTGGGGCCCAGAGAAGGCATGGAAGCTTCAAACCTCTTTGCATGTTCCTGACTCTACTTATCTGTTCATTTGGATGTTTCTCTGTGTCCTTTATCATGTCCTTTAACAAACTGGTGAATATAAGAAAGTGCTTCTCTGAGTTTTGTGAGCTGCTTCAGCAAATTAATGGAACCCCAAGAGGGGAGTCTTTGGAGGTCAGCAGAAGCCCAAGTGACAGCCTATTCTTGGACTGGCATCTGAAGTATATGTGTGTTTGGGCGTCAAGGGCACTCTTGTGTGACCGAGCCTTGAACCTGTGGGTGTTGATGCCATCTTCAGGTAGAGGGTGTCAGCACTGAGTTAAAGCATAGGAAACACAATAGGAGTCACAGTCAGATTCTTAACCCACTGTGCCACAGTGGGAACTCCCATGTGTTGTCTTTTTGATGATAGCCATTCTGACTTGTGCAAGGTGATACCTTACTGTGTTTTTTTTGTTTGTTTGTTTTTGGCTGCCCAAGAAATGGCATACGAAGTTCCCAGGCCAGGGATCAGATCCAAGTTGCAGTTGCATCCTCCGTCACAGCTGTAATAATACCAGATCCTTAATCCACTGTGCCAGGAATTGAACCTGCATCCCAAGTGCTCCAGAGATGCCGCCAGATCCCATGGTGCCACAGTGGTCCCTTACTGTGGTTTTCATGTGCATTTCCCTGATGATTAGTGACGTTGAACGCCTTTTTATAAGGCTGTTGGCCATCTGTATGTCTTCATTGGAAGAAACGTCTGTTAAGGTCCTCGGCCCATTTTTCAGTGGAGTTATTTGGGGGCTTTATATGAGTTGTATGACTCTTTTTTGCGGATTTTGGCCATCAATTCCTTATTGAACATATCATTTGTAACTATCTTCTCCCACTCGATAGGTTCCCTTTTTGTTTTATCAGTGGTTTCTTTCACTGGCAAAAACTTTTCAGTTTGATGTAGTCCCATTTGTTTATTGGCTTTTGTTTCCTTTGCTTGATGAGACATATGCAAAAAATTATTGCTAAGACAGATGTCCAAGAGCATACTGCCTGTGTTTTCTTCTAGGAATTTTATGGCTTCAGGTCTTACGTTTAAGACTTTAATCCATTTTGGAGTTCCCATCATAGCTCAGCGGAAATGAATCTGATTAGTATCCATGAGGACACAGGTTCCATCCCTGGCCTTGCTCAGTGGGTTAAGGAGCCAGCATTGCTGTGGCTGTGAAGTAGGCCAGCAGCTACTGCTCCAATTCAACTCCTAACCTGGGAACCTCCGTATGCCGAGGGTGGGGCCCTAAAAAAAAAAAGGTGTTGCCGTGATCTGTGATGTAGGTGGTAGACATGGCTTGGATGCCCCCGGTGCTGTGGCTGTGGCTGGCAGCTACAGCTCCGTTTTGACCCCTAGCCTGGGAACTTTCACATGCTGCAGTTGCAGCCCTAAAAAGCAAAAAAAAAAAAAAAAAAGAAAGGAAAGAGAGAAATACAAATTGGAATGGAAGAAGTAAAACTGTCACTCTTTGCAGATGATATGATCCTATACAAAGAAAATCCTAAAGATGCCACCAAAAATCTATCAGAATAAATGAATTCAGTAAAGTTGAAGAATACAAAATGAGCATACAGGAGTTCCTGTTGTGGTGCAGCAGAAATGAATCCCACTAGGAACCATTAGGTTGTGGGTTCGATCCCTGGCCTCACTCAGTGGGTTAAGGATCCAGCATTGCCATGAGCTGTGGTGTAGGTCACAGACACAGCTCGGATACCGAGTTGCTGTGGTTCTGGCATAGGCCACCAGCTATAGCTCCAATTAGACCCCTAGCCTGGGAACCTCCATATGCCATGGGTGCAGCCCTAAAAAGACAAAACAAAAACAAAAACAAAAGCAAAAACACCAAAATGAGCATACAGAAATGTTGTTTCTAACAGCAAACTATCAGAAAGAGAAATTAAGAAAATAATTCGGAGTTCCCATCATGGCGCGGTGGTTAATGAATCCAACTAGGGACCATGAGGTTGTGGGTTCGTCCCTGCCCTTGCTTAGTGGGTTAAGGATCTGGCGTTGCCATGAGCTGTGGTGTAGGTTGCAGACGAGGCTTGGATCCTGTGTTGCTGTGGCTCTGGGGTAGGCTGGCAGCTACAGCTGCAATTAGACCCCTAGCCTGGGAACCTCCATGTGCTGCGGGAGCGGCCTAAGAAATAGCAAAAAGACAAAAAAAAAAGAAGAAAAGAAAAGAAAAGAATTCATTTACAACTGCATCAAAAAATAAAACACATAGGAGTAAATCTAACTAAGGAGGTAAAAGACCTGTACATGGAAAACTATTTAGACACTGATGAAACTGAAGACGACACAAACAAATGAAAAGATTTATGATTCTCATGTATTAAAAGAATTAATATTGTTAAAAAGACCATGCTACTGAAGGGAACCTGTAGATTCAATATGATCCCTAAATTACCAATGGCATTTTCCACAGAACTAGAACACACACTTCAAGAATTTGTACGGAAATACAAAAAACCTAAAATACTCAAAATAATTTTCCAAATGAAGAACAAAGCTGGAGGTAACATCCTCCCTGATTTCAAACTACACAACAAAACCACAGGAATCAAAACAGTATAGTACTGGCACAAAAACAGACTCATAGGTCAATGGAACAGAATAGAAAGCCCAGAAAAAAGGCTTTAGTCCATTTTGAGTTTATTTTTGTGTATGATGTAAGAAAGTAGTCCAGTTTTACTTTTTTTTTTTTTTTTGTCTTTTTGCCATTTCTTGGGCCACTCCCGCGGCATATGGAGATTCCCAGGCTAGGGGTCGAATTGGAGCTGTAGCCACCGGCCTATGCCAGAGCCACAGCAACGCCAGATCTGAGCCACGTCTGCAACCTACGCTACAGCTCACGGCAACACCGGATCATTAACCCACTGAGCAAGGCCAGGAATTGAACCCGCAACCTCATGGTTCTTAGTCGGATTCGTTAACCACTGTGCCACGACGGGAACTCCTACTTATTTTTTTGCATGTAGCTGTCCAGTTTTCCATTTATTGAAGAGGTTATCTTTTTCCCATTATATATTCTTGCCTCCTTTGTCATAGATTAATTGACCAAATAGTGTGATGTCTACCACCTACATCACAGCTCACGGCAACACCAGATCCTTAACCCTCTGAGTGAGGCCAGGGATCGAACCCACATCCTCATTGATACTAGTTGGGTTTGTTACCCACTGAGCCATGATGGGAACTCCCCAATTTGGATTTCTTAATTCCTTTTTCTTGTCTGATGGCTCTGGCTAGGACTTCCAATATATACTCTGTTGATTTAAAGTGGCAAGAGTGGACATCTTTTGCTTCTTCCTAATCTCATCATTGAGTATGATATTGGCTCTAGGTTTGTAGTATTGTATTTTGTTTGTTTGTTTGTTTTTGTTTTTTAGGGCTGCACCCGTGGCATATGGAGGTTCCCAGGCTAGGGGTCCAATCAGAGCTACAGCTGCTGGCCTGCACCACAGCCACAGCAACATCAGATCCAAGCCACATCTGCGACCTACACCACAGTTCATGGCAACGCCAGATCCTTAACCCACTGAATGAGGCCTGGGATCGAACCCACAACCTCATGGTTCCTAGTTGGATTTGTTTCCACTGCGCCATGACAGGAACTCCTGTCATGTTGTTTTTATCATATATGGATGCTGAATTTTGTCAAAAGCTTTTTCTGTGTCTGTTGAGATGATCATATGATTTTTATACTTCAGTTTGTTATGTGTTGTATCACATTGACTGTTTTACAGATGCACAACCATCCTTGTATCCCTGAGATAAATCATAGTGTGTGTATGATCCTTTTAATGTATTGTTGATTTAGATTTGCCACCGTTTTGTTGAGGATTTTTGCATCTGTGTTCATCAGTGATATTGGCGTGTGATTTTCTTTGTATATATGGTGTCATTGTCTGGTTTTGGTATCAGAGTGATGCTGGCCTCATCGAATGAACTAGGAAACATTCCTTCCTCCTCAATGTTTTGGAATAGTTTGGAAAAGATAGGCATTAACTCTTCTGTAAATGTTTGGTAGAATTATCTGTAAGGCTCTCTGGTCCTGGACTTTTGTTTGTTGAGAGTTTTCTTTTTGTTTTTTAGAATTACTGATACAATATCATTACTGGCAGCTGATTTGTTCATAATTTGTATTTCTTTCCTTTCTTTTCTTTTTTTTTCTTGGTATTTTTGTCTTTTTAGGGTTGCACTCACGGCATATAGAGGTTCCCAAGTTAGGGATCCAATCGGAGCTGTAGCCACCAGCCTATGCCACAGCCACAGCAACATGAGCTTAACCCACTGAGCAAGGCCAAGGATCAAACCCACATCCTCATGGATACTAGTCGGGTTCACTAACTGCTGAGCCACAATGGGAACTCCTGTATTTCTTTCTATTTTGCCCACACCTGTGACCTATGGAAGTTCCCAGGGCAGGGATCAAATCTGTAGCTTTGTAAGAGACTCTTATACTACCTTTATTTTTGACTTTACCGATAAGATTTTTCCAATTTATAAAAATATATAAAGTTAGGAGTTCTTATTATGGCTCAGTGGTAACGAACCTGACTGGTAACCATGAGGATGCAGGTTCAATCCTTAGCCTCGATCAGTGGGTTAAATATCCATCATTGCCATGAGCTGTGGTGTAGGTTACAGATACAGCTCGGATCCTGTGTTGTTGTGGTTATGGCATGGGCTGGCGACTACAGCTCTGATTAAACCCCTGCCTGGGAACATCCATATGCCACATGTGTGGCCCTAAAAAGCTATATATAGGAGTTCCTGTCGTGGCTCAATGGTTAACAAAATCCGACTAGTAACCATGAGGTTGTGGGTTCGATCCCTGGCCTTGCTCAGTGGGTTAAGAATCCGGCGTTGCCATGAACTGTGGTGTAGGTTACAGACGCTGCTCAGATCCCGTGTTGCTGTGGCTCTGGCGTAGGCCGGCAGCTACAGCTCCGATTTGACCCCTAGCCTGGGAACCTCCATATGCAGCGGGAGCGGCCCTAGAAATGGCAAAAAAAAAAAAAAAAAAAGCTATATATGTATATATATAATTTAATATTTATATTAAATTAATTATAATTAATAATGATGATTTTAATAATTATAATTACATTAATAGAAATTTCTAGTTATGGTTTTTTTTTCCCCCACTTAGAGAATTCCCTTTTACATGCTTTTTTTTTTTTTTTTTTTTTTTGGTCTTTTTAGGGCCACACTTGTGGCATATAGAGATTCTTAGGCTAAGGGTCCTCATGGATGCTAGTCAGATTTGTTTCTGCTGGTCTACAATGCGAACTTCCCCTTTAACATTTCTTACAAAGCCAGTTGAATGGTTTTGAACTATTTTAGATTTTGCTTATTCATAAAACTCTTTACTGTGCTTTCAAATCTGAATTATAGCCTTGCTAGATAGAGTATTCTTCATCGTGGGTTTTTCCCATTCAACACTCCCTTCTGGCCTGAAAAGTTTCTGATGAATGTTGTTGTTTTTAATATTTTGAATTGTCCCTTTCTGGGTTTTGTAATGCTGTGAAATTTCTTTCTAAGGTTTGGAATTGCTGATTTTTTTTATGGCCACACCCACAGCATATGGAATTTCCCAGGCCAGGGATCGAAGCCATGCCACAGCTGTGGCAACACCAGATCCTTAACCTACTTCACCAGGCCTGGGATCAAACCTTCACCACCACAGCGACAACAGCAGATCCTTAATCTACCATGCCATAGTGGAAACTTCTGGTATTTTAATATTTTGTACTTGGCCTGTGAACCATTTGAGATTTATATTTAGCATGTGGGAGCATTTGCATCTACTAATTTTGTTTCTTTTATAACCATGGACCCTCTCAGATGTTCTCTTTGCTTACATCATCTCAGATATGTTTAACAGGTTCTAAAAACCATCCCATTACATCTAATTAAAAAAACTTTTTCCGGAGTTCCCGTCGTGGCGCAGTGGTTAACGAATCCGACTAGGAACCATGAGGTTGCGGGTTCGGTCCCTGCCCTTGCTCAGTGGGTTAAGGATCTGGCGTTGCTGTGAGCTGTGGTGTAGGTTGCAGACGCAGCTCAGATCTGGTGTTGCTGTGGCTCTGGTGTAGGCCGGTGGCTACAGCTCCGATTAGATCCCTAGCCTGGGAACCTCCACATGCTGCGGGAGTGGCCCAAGAAATAGCAAAAAGACCAAAAAAAAAAAACTTTTTCCCGCAAGTGTTTTGTAATTTCTCCTAATTCCACTTAATCTCAGAAAAACCTGTAATTTTGTTCCTTTTCTACACTTTTTTTTATTTGCTGGAGTTCTGTTATTTTTTAATTAAATTGCCATTGTTTTAAGAAGAATATGTTTTGGAGTTCCTGCTGTGGCGCAGTGGGATCAGTGGTGTCTCTGGAGCACTGGGAAGCAGGTTTGATTGCTGGCCTGGCACAGTGGGTTAAAGGATCAAGTGTTGCCGCAGCTATTGGTGTAAGTCGCAACTGTAGCTCAGATCTGATCCCTGACCTGGGAGCTCCATGTTCTATGGGGCAGCCAAAAAAGGGGGGAAAAAAGGATATGTTTTTTTTCTAATTTATTTTTTTATTTTTTGCTTTTTAGGGCTGTACCCACAGCACATGGAGGTTTCCAAGGCAAGGTCGAATCAGAGCTGTAGCTGCCAGTCTACACCACAGCCACAGCAATGCCAGATCCAAGCCTGTCTGTGACCTACATCACAGCTCACAGCAATGTGAGGCCAGGGGTCAAACCCACAACCTCATGGGTACTAATTGGATTCGTTTCCATTGTGCCACAGTGGGATCTCCAAGAAGGGTATCTTTTTAGCTCATTTGAATTTATGCTTTAAACAGTTTTATTTGACCCATAATTTACATATCATAAAGTTTACCTTTTTAAAGTATAAAATTCAGTGGTATTTAGTATATTTATAGAATTGTGCAACCATCCCCATATTCTAATTTTAGAACATTTTGATCACCCCAGAGAGTACTATTTTGCATTCTGTTTGGCAGTGTTTGAGAGTTCCCACTGCCTCACATCCTCCCCAGCATTTGTTTATACCTCTTCTACCCATCGTAGTGGGTGTGAAGTATCAGCTTGTAGTTTTTTGGTTTTTTTTTTTTTTTTGTCTTTTTATGGCCACACTTGCAGCATATAGAAGGTCAAATGTGAGCTGGGCCAATATTCCACCCCAAGGCTAGGGGTTGAATCAAAGCTACAGCTGCAGGCCTATACCACAGCCACAGCAATGCCAGATCCGAGCCTCATCTGCGACCTATGCCACAGCTCATGGCAACACTGTATCTTTAACCCACTGATCAAGGCCAGGGATTGAACCTGCATCCTCATGGATCCTAGTCGTGTTCATTACCACTGAGCCATGATGGAAACGCCATCAGCTTGTGGTTTTGATTTGCATTTCCCTAATGACTAATGTCTAGCATCTTTTCGTGAGCTTATTGGCCATTTGTGTTTCTTTGGAGAAGGGTCTGTTCAGATGTTAGGTGTGAGCTTCTCTAGTTCCTTCTGTCACTAGTTTGCTGAATTGTTTTCTTTTTTGGCCTCCTCACAGCATATGGAGTTACTGGGCCAGGGATCAGATCTCAGCTACAGTCGTGACTCATGCTGTAGCGATCCCCCAATGCATTGTGCCAGGCTGGGGATTGAACCTATATGCTCAGGCACTGCAGAGACACTGCTGATCCCATTGTGCCATATCGGGAATTCCTGCTAAGTATTTTACCATGAAAAGATAATTGTGTTTGAACAGATGCTTTTTATGTGTCTATTGAGGTGATCAGGTGATTTGTACTTTGTTAATAAGGTATATAATAAAATGCTTTGTGGGTTTTTTGTTTTGGTTTTTTTTTTTTTTTTTTTTTGCCTTTAGGGGCCGCAGCCATGGCATCTGGAAGTTCCCAGACTAGGGGTCAAATTGGAGCCACAGCTGCCAGCCTACACCACAGCCACAGCAATGCCAGATCTGAGCCAAGTCTGTGACCTTCACCACAGCTCACAGCAACACTGGACCCCTGACCCACTGAGCAAGGACAGGGATTGAACCCACATCCTCATGGATACTAGTTGGATTAGTTTCCACTGTGTCACAATGGGAACTCCCAATGCTTTGTTTTTTTGAACCAGATTTTTAAATAAATCTCACTTGGTCATGGTGTTGAACCCTTTTTATGTTTCTCTGGATTTTTTGTGTGTGTGTGTCTTTTTAGAGCTCCACCGTGGCATATGGAAGTTCCCAGGCTAGAGGCCCAATCAGAGCTGCAGTTGCTGGCCTATACCACATCCACAGCAATGCCAGATCCAAGACTCATCTGCGACCTATACCACAGCTCATGGCAATGCCCGATCAATGCCACTGAGTGAGGCCAGGGATCAAACCTGCGTCCTTAAGGATACTAGTCGGATTTGTTACTGCTGAGCCATGACAGAAACACCTATTTCTCTGGATATTGATTGCTAATATTTGAGGAATATTTTTGTCTGTGTGTATCAAGGATACTGGTCTGTGGATTTCTTTACATGCCATGGGATGTCTTTTTCTGGTTTTGGTATCAGGATAATACTGGCCTCATAGAATGGGTTGGGAAGTGCATCCACAATTCAAGTCTGTATGTGGATCCCCAGTTACTAATGGTGTTCGTGATCTTTTCATGTGGTCATTGGCCATTTGTGTATCTTTGAAGAATTGTCTATTCACGTTTATTCCCCCATTATTTAATTATATTATTTGTCTTTAATTTTTTTATCTTTTATTTTTTATTGTTGTCCTATGAGTTTTTATTTTTATTTTTGTCTTTTTAGGGCCACACCCATGGCATATGGAGGTTCCCAGGCTAGGGATCAAATCAGAGCTATAGCTCCTGGCCTACACCACAGCCACAGCAAGGTGGGATCTGAGCTGCATGTGTGGCCTGGATCCTTAACCCACTGAGCAAGGCCAGGGATCAAACCTTCATACTCATGGATGCTAGTCAGATTCATTTCTGCTGAGACACAATGGGAACTCAGTCCTGTGAGTTTTTAAAATGTATTCCTAATACAGATCTCTCATCAGGTGTGTGATTAGCAAACCACATTTGAAGTAGCATTGGCCTCTTTGTAGATGATGATGTAGGGATTTTTTTTTTCTCCTGTTGGCTTTTGCAACCATATTTTTTGTTTAAAAATCTCTGATTTTGGAGTTTCTGCTGTGACACAATGGGATCAGCGGCATCTCTGCAGCACTGGGATGCAGGATTGATCCCCATCCCGTCACAATGGGTTGAGGATCCAGCATTGTTGCAACTGGAATGTAGGTCACAACTGCAGCTCAGATCTGATCCCTGGCCCAGGAACTCCATATGTTTTAGGGTAGCCAAAAAAGAAAAAAAAAATCTCTAATTTTTAATTTCATAGTTGTTTTCTTTTGATATCATTAGTGCAGTATGGTCCCATATTTCACTAAAGATAAAAATTAGGTGTTTTTTTCCTCCCCATTAAAGTCACCTTCATCTCTGTTACCATCAGAACCTTCTGTGACTCTGTGTAGCATCTTCCTTGATTTCTGGGCATGTGGTTATTCATTTGAGAGACTCTGGTGCTTGACACATTCCTCAGGAACCAGGCCTCCTCTTACCCCATAGCTGTGCTAGGCCCTGGGCCCTGGCCTGTTTGTATCCTTGCTGTCCACTTCATCATGACAGGGGGACATGTTTGTGCTTCTTTTGGATATGAGGGGACAAAACTGGCTCCCTGATGCCATTGCCTTCAAGTTATAAGTTGAAGTTGTAACTGAGTTGTACAGGAATTCCTGCTATGGCACAATGGAATCAGCAATGTCTCTGTAGCACCAGGATGTGGATTAAATCCCCGGCCTGGTATGGTGGGTTAAAGGATCTGGAATTGCCACAGCTATGGCTCAAACTTGATCCCTGGCCTGGGAACTCCATATACCGTAGGGCAGCCAAAAAAAAAGGGAAAAAAAGAATTGTTCAGATTCAGCAGCTCTAGAAAATCCATGTTCATTGCATCCTGACAATCTGCTCCTATTCTTGGACCTTCAAGGAAATAACTTATGAGCAAACCTGGGGCCCATTTCCATGTCATATGGGTGATAATTTGATTTTCTGTCTTTATGGTACCTCAGGATCTGCTCTCTCAGTTTTCCCCCCTTTTTGGCTACACCTTTGGCATGTGGAAGTTTGTGGGCCAGGGATTGAATCCGAGCCACAGCTGCAGCTATGCCAGATCTTTAACCCAATACACCGAAGTGGGAATTCCAAAAGCAATTCTTTTTAATCTTGTGTCTATAAATCTACTTCCATTGTTGTTGTCACACTTTTCTTGAATTTCTAGCACTTAACATCACTGAATAATTGGCACTTGATCTGCTTGTCTATTGTCATTTCTCATGAGACTATAAGCTCGAGAGTCCTAGGGATTGATCCAGTTCCCTGACCATTAGCCTCCTCTTCTTCCCACACAGGCAGGTGAAAAGGGACTTTGCTGAATAGAGTATGTGGCTGTTTCAGGAATCACTGGTCTTTGAAGACGTGGCCATAAACTTCACCCCAGAGGAGTGGGCTTTGCTGGACCCTGCTCAGAGGAGGCTCTACAGAGATGTGATGCTGGAGACCTTCAAGAACCTGGCCTTCGTGGGTGAGGATGGCTTCACTCCTGTACTTAGTCTTTAGGAAACAAATATTTCTTACAAATCTCCTTTCTTACTAGAACCAAAGAATGGGAATATGTTGAAAAAAAGACAGACACGGTCTAAGTTTTCATGAAACCTACCTAGGGTCAGAGAACTTTTCCATGAAAACAAATTTCATCTATTTATTTACTTTTTTTTTTTTTTAAATCTTTTTAGGGCCACAATCATGGCATATGGAGATTCCCAGGCTAGGGGTCAAATCGGAGGTATAGTTGCCAGCGTACAACACAGCCATAGCAACACAGGATCCAAGCTGTGTCTGTGACCTACACCACAGCTCACAGCAATGGTGGATCCTTAACCCAGTGAGCGAGGCCAGGGTTTATACCTGTGTCCTCATGGATGCTAGTCAGATTCAGTTCTGCTGAGCCATGACGGAAGCTCCTATTGATTTACTTTTTTTTTTTTTTTTTTTTTTTTTTTTGGCATAGCTGGCAGGATACGAACTATTGATTTACTTTTTATTACTCTTGATCATAAGCCCAAATTCCTAATTTTATAAATGTTAGCATGGTCTCCAGTGTCACCTTGGGCAGTAAGAACGGTGTGATGGGTTTCACCCTGTGAAAGTTACACAGTGGTCAGTTCACATTTGTTGTCATAACCTTGTTGCAGTTAAACCCACTCTTGCCTGTCATCAGTGACATAAGGACCAAAGAATCAGTCCATGTCATGGAGTGCTTTTGGTCCTCCTTCCTCCCTCATGATGAGCTTCCTCCATGAGCAGGACAGCAGCTCATACCACCCCACACCCCATCTCCCAGTGGCAGCTGGGTCAGTGGAGACAGGCTCCATCTAGGACCTCTGTGCCTGTGATCCCCAGGAGAGCACATCTCCCTGGATAAGGGGGAGGTATTTGGACACACCATTAGGAACATGACTTAATCTTTGTTTAAGAAGGTGATGTTTATCATTAACCTGGCTTCCCTGTTGGAGTTTTCATCCATCCTTGCCCACTTGGGAAGTCTTTCTGTAGCTCATCTTATAAAGTGAGCATTTGGGAATGTGCATGTTGCCCAGTTCCTTTCTGCTTTGCCTCTCTGGTAATATTGACTCAGTCTCTATTCTTTTTGAAGTATCTCTTACTGAACAAGCTGCCCTGTTGACTCATTTCCCCTGTGATGGCCAAAGTTCCAAATTTCTCGGAGGTCCTTGGAGTTTTTCTTTGTTCCCATGTCTGTTTTTCCTAAAAAATTTGATTACATTTTTGAATCAGTATATGGAGAGAAATATCTATGTTCTCTTTTGCTTTACTTATATCACCATTTTTTCCCCAAGCATTTAGTTACGCTACTGATTGTTGCAGGTTTTTGCCCTCGAGTTAAAACCACTGGATCAAGTCCTCAATGGAATATTTTGGAGAACAAACTATGCAGTGATGAGAAAATACTAAGATTCATAAGAAATGGTTCTTGGTCTGTTTTTGGAGCAAATTGGATGTTTCATAACATTGGAGATCACCAAACCCAGGAGAGAGATTTGAGGTGAGTGCCACTGCCTCAGGGGAAGGGGAATCTTGGCAGAGTGTTAGACTAACTTGAAACTAAACGAAAGGTATAAGCCCAGGTAAACAATTTTGTACTTGAAAAATTTTCACAAGAAAAAACTTTGGTAAATGTGATATAGGGTATCTTAAACGTAATTCAGTTGGACACAGTGACCAGGAAACCCTATCTCTAAGACAGGGTCTCTAAGTGTATTTGAGCCATAATTAAGCCAGAGCATTAAGCTTGTTGCCCTTTGTTGCAGTGTGGGGAGTGCCTGTAACATACCCATTCATTGAAAATGGCAAATACAGATTCAAAATAATGAAAAACCATCAATACATCATTAATGAAGAAATCACTTTAAATCATTAATCCCTAACACTGTGCTTCCCATTTTTAACAGAAATCATTTGGCAGAGTGTCATCAATGCAAAGGTAATGACAATCATCAATGTGGAGAAACCCTGAACCGGATTACAGATTTTACTGTCCAAAAGGGATATCTGAGATATCCGACTGCAGTTCAGCCCTCTAAATATACTAAGTGTGGAGAAGACTTCAGCGACCATTCTTTCCAGAAGCATCACCAAAGGTCTCACACTGGACATAAATCTTATCCATGTGAGGAATGTGGGCAGGTATGCAGCTCTGTCTCCCACCTAAGCCCTCCTGGAGGAACAGACATTGTAAAGAAACCCTATAACTGTCAGGATTCTGGGATAGCATCTAAGAGATTTGTGAAGAGTCATAGTAGTAAACAGTCTTTAGAGTGTAAGAAATGTGGACAAGTTTTCACTTGTCCCTCTTCCTTTCGAGAACATATGAGAAGCCACCATGGACAGAAAATCCACGTGTGTAGAGTATGTGGGAAATCCTTTATGTATTATTCCTACCTTTTAAGACATGTGAGAACTCACACTGGAGAGAAACCCTATGAATGTAAGGAATATGAGAAAGCCTTCCAATATCCCACATTCCTGGGAGGACATGTGACAATACATACTGGAGAGAAACCTTATGTTTGTGCAGAATGTGGGAAAGCCTTCAGTTGTCCCAAATATTTCAGAAGACACCTGAAAACCCACAGTGGAGTGAAACCCTATGAATGTACAGAATGTGGGAAAGCCTACAGTTGTTCCTCATCCCTTCGAGAACATGTGAGGACACACAGCGAAGAGAAACCCTATGAATGTCAGCACTGTGGCAAAGCCTTCAGGCATCAGCGATATTTTAAAAAGCATGTAAGAATGCACAGTGGAGTGAAACCCTATGAATGCACAGAATGTGGTAAAGCCTACAGCTGTTCCACATCCCTCCGAGAGCATGAGAGAATACACACTGGGGAGAGACCCTTCGAATGTCAGCACTGTGGGAAAGCCTTTACTCGTCACGCCTCTCTTCGAGGACACATGAGAACACACAGTGGGGAGAGAGCCTATGAATGTACCCAGTGTGGGAAAGCCTTCTGTTGGCCCTCATCTTTAAGAAAACATGTAAGAATGCACAGTGAGGAGAAACCCTATGGGTGTCAGCAGTGTGGAAAAGCCTTCTGGTATCCTGCCAATCTGCGAGGACACATGAGGACACACACTGGGGAGAAGCACTGACTGCAGGGACTGTAGGAGAGACCTCATTCTCTCTTGTGACTTATAATGTGAGCAACACACTGTAGAAAAGCCTTATGAATGGGAAAAATGTGGAAATGTCTTCAGCACTTCACTTATTTTGTACATGAAGACTCAGGGCATGACAGAAATCTTTCAATGGGTATAAATATGGTTTTTCCTTTGTAAGTGGCTTGGCTTTAATAGAATCCCAGTGTATTAATTTCTAGTTCATGTTGCTGATCTGAATGTTTATGATAATAGCTATCTTTCTATGTACTCTTCATCTGCACTACCTGCATTTTGTTATCTCAGACTTTGAATAATCATGCAGTCTTATAAAGCTTGTCTCATTTCCATTACAATGTCCTTGGAACCCAGGGTGTTAAGTGGTTTTCAGTTTTTGACATTTTTCATGTGCAACTTTTTTTTTTTTTTTTTTTTTTTTGGTTTTTGTCTTTTTAGGGCTGCACCTGCAGCATGTGGAGGTTTCCAGGCTAGGGGTCTAATCGGAGGTACAGCTGTTGTCTTTCACCAGAGCCACAGCAATGCTGGATGCAAGCCTCGACTGTGACCTACACCACAGCTCACAGCAATGCTGGATCCTCAACCCACTGAGCAAAGCCAGGAATTAAACCCACAACCTCATGGTTCCTAGTCGGGTTCATTTCTGCTGCACCATGGCAGGAACTCCTTCATGTGCAACTTGGTCTAATTTTTAGATGAAAAGTGTTTTTTTTGTTTGTTTGGGGGGTTTTTTAGCTGTGCCCATGGCATATGAAAGTTCCTGGGTCAGGGATCAAACTTGTGCTACAGCAGCAACCCAAGCTGCTGCAATGACAATGCCAGATCCTTAAACCACTGTACCAAAAAAGAACTGGAGATGAAAAGTTTTTTTATTCCTACTTTGCATTATGTTCCCATTGTGATCATGATATGAGACCTGTGTTGTTGCAGTGTCTTTTCTGGTCATGTTATAGATAACTGGAATTTTCTGACTCAGTATTTACACTCCCCTTGATTCTATATTAGTGAAAGTTGTATCTTCCAAGTTGATCGTTGCTAGTGGGTACCATGTCTCTGTTCCTCACAGAAATCAGTAATTGCGGAAAGTCTTGGAAGATAATAGTCTTGTCTGATTAATGTTCATAATTTGGTCTCTTGCTCATTGTCCTTGGTTTTGGTCAGAAATTGGACACAATACATTGAGTTAAGGGTGACCTGGGAGTTCCCTGGTGGTCTAGTGGTTAGGACTCAATGCTTTCGCTGCTGCATCCCAGGTTCAATACCTGGTCTAGAAACTGAGATCCCATACCAAGCTGCAACATGCTACAGCCCCCCTGCCCCACCAAAGGAAGCGCAACCTGGTGGTGGCATGAAAGTGAAAGCTACTGTCCTGATGGTTCTGTTGAATTGTGTTGTCGGCTTGGAGAAGGTGGAAAACTATATATCCCTGAATACTTAATATTACTGGTTCTGAGTTAGCATTCATGGGAGGGAAAAGATGCATGAGGTCTAGAAAGCAGAAGCAAAGAAGCCATCATTCTCGGGTCTTCTGTACCATCAGGAGACAGATGTGTGGCAATTTAGTGGGCCCAAGTTCCAGCCCAGTTTTCTGACTCCTGGCTTTGTCCATGTGGAACAGCCCCAACCAGACACATGAGTGATTTTAGTTCCCTCTTGGTCAGAATCCACACTTCTCCCCAAGCTCCCTCAGGATGGATCCTCTTTGGTTTTCAGGTTCACACATGTCCTTGCATGTTCCTGTAGCCCTTCAGGGCCCATCAAGCCTCTTCAGACATTTGCACTTGGTGATCCTCTCCTATTGTGTGACCCCCTTCATGTCCAGCAATTTTCCTAATCACATGATTTATGTAGGAAGCATCTTATTCCTCTAACAGCATATTTCCTTCCTCCACCCGTGGTAGATTTAATATGACAGCTACAGATGCAGGAAACCTACTGCCCTGGTTGCATGGTCGAAAGTCTGCACTAACCCTGCATTTGTTTCTTGATGTTTCTATGATTAAATACTGGCGAATGTATCTGGCAGTGTATTTCATTTTCTCTTACAGCTGACTGCTCTCTAAATGATAAGCCCAGTATGTTTAATTACTTTCCATTTTTATATGTGATTACCCAGTGTTTTTTACAGGTAACCACCTAGTATGTGGTCTTAAAATGGTGTGCATTTTTCAATCAAATTCAGGTTTCTGCATTATTTCTTAGAGCTCTTATTGCCTAGGTTTTCAAATCTTTGTGTACTCACAAGTGTTGCCGTGCTTTACGTGCATTAGCTGAAAGGATAGGTTGAAAATATCCCATTTTGGAGGATTAACTCATTCTTGTAGTTGGGTCAGTTTTTCTACAAACATTCCGGGCAATATTACTAAATACATAGACCTTTTGACATTCTTCTTTCAGGTGGTGTTTTCTGTTAATTTCTATGCAGCTACCATCTTTTTTCATTAAATGACTTATTCATTCCTAATATCAGAAATCTAAATACCGCTTCCAGCTTCCAGCCAGAGATGACCAGGAGTCAGGCTTCTACAAGTCAACAGTGTGGGAGGGAGAATCAAACATATGTCTTCCCAAGTTGTCTTTGCACAAATGATACTCTTGGTGCGGTGAGCACTTCAGGTGTGGTGGGGATTAAGTTAGGAGATATTGCTCTAGTTTATAGGCATAACCTCACTGAATAAACTGCTCATCTTGGGAGATCCTGCTTCTAATGTTTGTTTTCCAAATAGCTCTTTGAAGTTTAATGGAAAATCAATACTGAAATGGAAACATCTCTCTGTCTTACTTTTTCTTGCTAGTAATTTTGTGCCATATCCACAGGGTTTTTCTTTTCTTTTTTAAAGCATAGTTGATTTATGGGAACCTCCATATGCTGAGGGCATGGCCCTAAAAAGACAACCCCCCCCAAAACATAAAATAAGGTATAGTTGATTTATGATGTTGTGACAATTTCTGCTGTACAGCCAAGTGACCCAGTCATACATTTATATATATTCCTTTTCTTTATACTATCTTCCAACATGGTCTGTCCCAGGAGATAGATATGGTTCCCTGTGTTGTACAGTAGAACCCCATTCCATATCCATTCTAAATGTAATAGCTTGCACCTACTAACCCCAAACTCCCAGTCGCTCCTACTCCCTCCCTCTCTCCCTTGCCATCCACAAGTCTCTTCTCTATGTCTCCACAGGATTTTTCTTCCTGTGGTGGCTGGATATTTGACTGACGGACTACTTACTTCCCAGTGGGTTCCCTTGTATTTTTCTGATGGATGACAAATGGCTCCTGCTCATTTCTCTTTTAATCAGACCTCTCATGTAAAAGCACGGGAGGTGTGGCTATAAACACACAGCGAATTTCACCACTAGCAGAAAGAGAGTTCACACTCAATATTCCAACCTAGGGGGATGTGTGGATCAACCCATGATGTCATTTAAGCTACAACCCAAGTCTTTGAAGAACTGAGAGAAACTTGTCCTTATCTGACATATCTTTGCAACCAAAGCCCTATATTTCATTGTAAGGAAGGGGATGTAAAAGAAATAAAGAAATGTAAAGAGAAGGAGGGTGGAGTTTCCTGGTAGCACAGTGGGTTAAGGATCTGGCATTATCACTGCTGTAGCTCAGGTTACTTGTGTGGCGTGGGTTCATTCCTTGGCCTGGGAACTACTGCATGCTGTGGGTGTGGCCAGAAAAAAACCATGCCTGTGTTTCTTGTCTCTAAATACTGTTGGAAAGTCCTTTGATCCCACTGCTGCCCCCAAATCTGTCAAACAACAAAAATTTTACTGAGTAAATTTAAAAATCAAATTGGGGAGTTCCCATTGTGGCTCAGCAGTTAATGAACTTGACGAATATCCATGAGGCTTCGGGTTCAATCCCTGGCCTTGGTCAGTGGATTAAGGATCTGGCATTGCTGCAAGCTGAGGTGTAGGTCACAGACGCAGCTCAGATCCCATGTTGATGTGGCTGTGGGTGGCAGCTACAGCTCCAGTTCGACCCCTAGCCTGGGAACCTCCATGTGCCACGGGTGCAGCCCTAAAAAGAAAAGACAAAAATAGGAGTTCCCGCCGTGGCGCAGTGGTTAACGAATCAGACTAGGAACCATGAGGTTGCGGGTTCGGTCACTGCCCTTTCTCAGTGGGTCAACGATCCGGCGTTGCCGTGAGCTGTGGTGTAGGTTGCAGACGCGGCTCGGATCCTGCGTTGCTGTGGCTCTGGCGTAGGCCAGTGGCTACAGCTCTGATTTGACCCATAGCCTGCGGTAGCGGCCCAAGAAATAGCAAAAAAAAAACAAAAAAAACAAAAAACAAAAAAAAAAGAAAAGACAAAAAAACTAAATGAAATAATCAAATTAGCATATTAAACAATTTATGAATGAGGCAGCACCACATCTAGCAAGTAGAGAGAAGCACCATTGAGCTGCAGAGAAGGAAAGATTCTTAAATATGGAAAGGAAATTATTAGCAAAGAATGCATTGTTTCAGGCAAGGCCACCCTCCTAAAGGGAATGGAAGTGGCCTATCAAGAAGATTATCTCATGAGTGCTGAGCAGGAAAATCCATATTGACTGCAGGTCACATTCCTGGGGAAGACTGAAACCATAATTTGGCTAGGTATTAAGTTTTGGTTTGCTGATGGGATTTAGCACAACTGACTATACATTTTGGGCCTGATAGCTCTTTTTTTAAAACACATGATATCAAGGAGTTTCTGCTGTGGCACAGTGGGTTAATAATCTGACTGCAGCAGCTCCATTTAATGCAGAGGCTTGGGTTCCATCCCTGGCCCAGTACAGTGGGTTAAAGGAGCCAGTGTTGCTGCAGCTGGGCTTGAATTCCTGGCCTGGGAACTTCCGTATGCTGCGGGTGCAGCCATAAAAAAAAAAAAAAAAACAAAATAAAACATGATATCATGATTCATATAAGACAGAGGTGTTGCTGTTATACCCGCCACATCCCACTTGGGATTATGTCCTATCAGAAGCCCATCTTGCCCTCTTGCAGTTACCAACATCCTAAACTTTTAAAAGATAGTTTCCATTCATTTCTTTTTGGTTTCTTCATCTGTGTATGCAATAATTTTTCCTATTTTACATTGCATGTAAATAGGTATGTACCATTTTATATGAAGTATCTTTTATTAAAAAATGTTTAGCTTTCCATAGCTTAGTACTTTATGCACTTTTATTAACCTGTTTTCACCCTTGTAGGACTATACCTTTTTTTTTTTTTCAATCTTTTTATGGCTGCACCCATGGCATATGGAAGTTCCCAGTCTAAGGGGTCAAATCAGAGTTGTAGCTACCAGCCAATGCCACAGCCACATGAACACCAGATCTAAGCCACATCTGCAGTCTATGCTGCAGCTCATAGCAACACTGGATTCGTAACCCACTGGGTGAGGCCAGGGATCTAACCTGAGTCCTCGTGGATAGTAGTCATGTTCTCATTCTCTCTCTCTCTCTCGGTTTTTGTTTTTTTTTTTTAGGGCCTCACTCTCAGCTTACGGAAGTTTCCAGGCTAGGAGTCAAATCTGAGCTGTATCTGCTGGCCTATACCACAGCTCACAGCAATGCTGAACCTTTAACTGAATGAGGCCAGGGACTGAACCCCCATCCTCATGGATACTAGGTATATTTGTTACCACTGAGCCACAACAGAAATGCCAAAATGAAAGTATTTTTATTTATTTTTTGTCTTTTGTTGTTGTTGTTGCTATTTCTTGGGCCGCTCCCGCAGCATATGGAGGTTCCCAGGCTAGGGGTCCAATCGGAGCTGTAGCCACCAGCCTACACCAGAGCCACAGCAATGCGGGATCCAAGCCGAGTCTGCAACCTACACCACAGCTCACGGCAACGCCGGATCATTAACCCACTGAGCAAGGGCAGGGACCAAACCCGCAACCTCATGGTTCCTAGTCGGATTCGTTAACCATTGCGCCACGACTGGAACTCCCAGTATTTTTATTTTAAAGTGAAGAATGGGAAAAGAAAACACAGAACAAAATTTGAAGGCAAAAAAGTTGTAGAGAGTTCCCGGGTGGCTCAGTGGGTTAAAGATCCAGCATTGCTAGTTCTGTGGCAAGGATTTCATTCCTCTCCCAGAAACTTCTGCATGCCACAGGCGTGGCCAAAAAAAAAAAAAAAAGTTAACTGTAAATTTACCACATGACCTATCAATGCTACTCTTAGCTATCTTCCCAAGAGAAATGAAAACACATATCCACACAAAAGTTTGTGTATTGTGTAGCAAAATCTATAATAATAGCCAAATATTGACAGAAACATAAATGTTCATCAACCAGTGAATGGATAAATAAAATGTGGTATATTCACATGAGGAAATACTATTCAACAATTAAAAGAAACAGACTACTGATCCATAATATGATATGGGTTAAACGGAAAAAAAATCACGTTACAATAAAGAAACCAGATATGAGAGTACACGTTCATTTTATATGAAATTTCCAGAAACTGCAAATCTACAAAGACTGAAAGCACTTCAGACTGTGTGGGGTGGGTAGTGAAGAAAATTAAAACTAAATAGGCATCAGCGGTCTTACTAAGGTAATAGAGATATTTTAAAATTGACTTATCATAGTGGTTGCACACCTTGACACATTTCTTTTTAAAAATCATTGAAAAGTAACACTTGAGAAGTTCCCGTCGTGGCTCAGTGGTTAATGAATCCAACTAGAAACCATGAGGTTGTAGGTTTGATCCCTGACCTCGCTCAGTGGGTTAAGGTTCTGGTGTCGCTGTGAGCTGTGGTGTAAGTCGCGATGAGGCTTGGATCCCTAGCCTGGGAACCTCCGTATGCCGCAGGTGGGGCCCTAGAAAAGACAAAATAAGAAAAAAAAAGAAAAGTAACACTTGAAATAGATGATTTACATGATATACGAAATTTGGCTCAATTGGTTGCAACAATTAATTCTAGAATGATAAAATTGAAAAAAGAACTTATGGAGTTCCCATTGTGGCTTAACAGGTTAAGGACCTGTCATTGCCTCTGTGAGGATGTGGGTTCAATTTCTGGCCTTGCTTAGTGGGTTAAGGATTCAGAACTGCTGCAAGCTGTGGTGTAGGCTGCAGATGTGGCTTGGATCTGGTGTTGCTGTGGCTGTGACATAGGCCTGCAGCTGCAGCTCCAATTCAGCCCCTAGCCTGGAAACTTTATTATGCTGCAAGTGCAGCCATAAAAAGAAAGAAGAAATGAACTTATATGGTCAATTGCTATTATTGGACTTACGTAAATAATCAGGTGAAGTTTGATGTGAACAAATTACTTTTACTATTGTTATATTTGGTTAAAAATGGAGGTAATTGTAGAGAGACAAATTTTGTTTGCACCTTTGTAAATATTAGATTCTATTCCTGGAGTTCCCCATCGTGGCCCAGCAGTTAACTAATCCGACTAGCATCCATGAGGACTTGGGTTTGATCCCTGACCTCTCTCAGTGGGTTGAGGATCTGGCATTGTCGTGAGCTGTGGTGTAGGTTGAACACGTGGCTCGGATCTTGAGTTACTGTGGTTGTGGCAGAGGCTGGCAGCTGCATCTCTGATTTGACTCCTAGCCTGGGAACCTCCATATGCCATGGAGGTTTTTTTTAAAAAAACAAAAAAGACCAAAAAAAAAAAATCAGATTCTATTCCTGTTAATTGTCTTTGAGGTTTTGTTTGTTTGTTTTGCTTTTTAGGGCTGCACCCAAGGCATACGGAAGTTCCCAGGCTAGGGGCCGAATTGGAGCTATAGCTGCTTGCCTACGCCACAGCCACAGCAATGCAGGATCCGAGAAAGAGGGTCTTACTCTGGTATTGGCCTTTAATGATGATGCCATCATCTGTATCTCTCAGACTTTTGCTAAAAGGAGTGACTTCTGGAATTTATTTACTTGTCCTGTGAAATGTCCTGGGCCAGGCATTGAATCCCAGCTGCAGGTGTGACCTATGCTACAGCTGCAGCAACTCCAGATCCTTAACCCACCGTGCCACAGCAGGAACCCCACTTCTGGAATTTTTTGGGGGGGGGCTGCAAATAGCTTTATCCTTTTGGCTGGCAAAGGGGGCCACAGCAGGCTAACGCCCTAAAGATTGTGCTCTCCCTTGGGAGAGAATATGAAATGGTTTTATAGTTTGGGAGTGGAAAATAGGGCCACAGATAAGTTATCAGGGTAGATTTAAGCTTCCATTCTTCTTCAGAGTTGGTGTTTAGTGGCCCCAGGACTGGTTCTGGTGGTCCTCCTCTCTGGCTTTCATTGTGGGGGATTTAGTTCTACAGAAGAACTCAAAGATACGTATATTCCTTGAGGAGAAACCAGGAGTCTCTCCCAAGGCTGCACTGTTTTTTCTTTCTTTTTTTCCTTTTTTTGTCTTTTGTCCTTTTAGGGCCACACCGGCAGCATATGGAGGTTCCCAGGCCAGGGGTCTAATCAGAGCTGTAGCCGCCGGCGTACACCACAGCCACGCAATGCCAGATCTGCAACCTACACTGCAGCTCATGGCAAGGCCGGATCTTTAACCCACTGAGCAAGGCGAGGGATCGAATCCGAAACCTCATAGTTCCTAGTCGGATTCGTTTCTGCTGCGCCACATTGGGAACTCCCTGCACTGTTGTTTCTTGACTGTTTCTCCTTCTCTCTGAATCCCCTTCCTTTCTTTGATTAGCAACTGTTTAAACCTGCCCTTTGGACCTAAGGGAAGGTCATGGAGGCTCACTTCTGCAGTTTAGAACAACTTACTTCAGGTAGGAAAAAACCTGATTTGAAAGGGCAAATGTAACAGTCATTGCAAATGAATCCATTCACGGTGCTGCCTTAGTGGAAGTGCCTTTGTGGAAGTGCCTGTGCACAACAAAATTTGTCTTTGTCTCTGCTGGTGATCATTCTCCTCAGGCTTATAAATGCCTAGATGGCTGCCTCTTAAGTCATCTAACTCTGCCCCTAACTTTTTACATAGTACAAGACACCTCATTGGTCAACTCCCTTAAAATTTTGCATTGCCAAGTTAGAAAGGACCTACCAGGAGGTGACTGTGATTCAAATGTAGCTTCCTCAGATAGATCACTGCTCCCCTGGCCTCCCTGGTACAAGAGAAAGTCCAAATGAGGCTATGATCAGAAAGCTCTCTTTTCCTCTTGAAGTTCAGAATCTGCTGCTAAAGCAATGCTGCCCAACAAAGATTCTTAGACTCTCTGGAATTCCCGTCGTGGCCTCGCTCAGAGGGTAAGGATCTGGTGTTGCCCTGAGCTGCGATGTAGGTTGCAGACGTGGCTAGGATCCTGCGTTGCTATGGCTGTGGCGTAGGCCAGCAGCTGTAGCTCTTATTAGACCCCTAGCCTGGGAACCTCCATATGCTGCAAGTGTGGCCCTAAAAAGCAAAAAAAAAAAAAGATTCTTAGACTCTCTGACTAATGTTCCTGATAAAAGGATAGCCCTTAGTTTTCTTTTTTTCTTTTTAGGGTAGCACCTGAGGCATATGGAGGTTCCCAGGCTATGGGTTGAATCAGAGCTGCAGCAGCTGGCCTGCACCACAGCCACAGCAATGCCAGATTCGAGCCGCATCGGTAGCCTATGCTGAAGCTCATGGGAGCACCAGATCCCTAACCTACTGAGTGATGAATATCTTCATTTAGGATGAACTAGTCAGGTTCTTAACCCGATGAGCCACAGTGGGAGCTCCACCCTTGGTTATCTTTTAGGTGAGCAAGAAGATGTCTGTGCTGTGGCCAACACCACCTGCTGCACCTAAATTAACACTTCTGGGCAAACTGAAACTCAGGTAAGGTCACTAAGCAAGCCACTTGGCTCAAAAGAGTGACTTCTTTGGAGTCAAGGATCAGAGCGTCAAGGATCTGGCGTTGTCACTGCTGTGGCTCTGGTTACTGCTGTGGCACAGGTTCGAACTCCCACATGCTTCAGGTGAGGCAAAAACAAAACAAAGCAAAACAAACCACAAACCCACCAAAATGGGAGAGTTCATGGATTATCCTTAGGAGAAATCTTATCAGAGTGATCAATTACCTCCAGAAGTCAATAGTACATAGTACATAGTACTTCCTCCTCATAGTACAGCAGGAAGAGATACAAAGCATAAGCAGTATTAAAACAGAACAAATTAGAACAATGATTAGTACTACTAGTGGCAACTCAGATGACAGTAAGGCACCAGAAATGAGCCAGCTAAAGATGATACCGGAATCCGGGTTCTTGTTCATGGCAGTCGAAGGAAGAACTCCACGAACACACAGGCGGGAAGCAAGCAAAGTCTTTATTAAGAAAAGCAACTAGCTTCCAGGGCTCCCGGGAAGGGGGAGAAGAGCCCCCTTCTTTATTGTCCTATAGGGGCTTTTATTCCTTAAAGATGGGGGTACCAACATGGGGTCCAAAAAGATGCGGTTTTCTCCCATTGGCCTTGCTCAGTTACCTCTATCAGTCCTTGTCCAATAGGGTTTTAGGGCTGGAAATGTCCCCATAGGTTTGATGACTTCTTTGTCCTTCTCTTCCCTTGGACCAGGTTACCATTCCTCTCATTCCTTTTCTATCAGTTGAAGAGTGGGTTAGAGATTATGGTCTATGTTGGGGAAGGCACATTTTCTATAGTAAACAAGGCCTGTGAGGAATTACTCTCTGGGGCCCCTAAACCATAAATATTCGTCAACAGCCATATCAAAGAATGCATCGAAGCCCATGCTCCTACACTGACTACCTGAGTTAATATTCTGCCTCAAAACATCTTTTGCAGTTTGAAATGTCTTTGATGAGGTCATCAAGTATTTAGGTAAACTTTCTGAGTGGTTCATATGGCAACAGGCACAAAAATGTTCTATTCAGAACTGTTAGGATGATTTCTCTAAAATCATTATCTCAAGTTTTCCAATTTTTAGCTTGCCTGGCTTTGGGAAGAGAGCAGTTTGGTTCTCAATGATTCCAAGTCAAAAGGATGGAAGAAAAAGTAGACATGTTAGTTTGGAGAGTCATAGCCATATGTTGGAGGAAATGAAAAGAATTCAGGATTTAGTCTAATTTACAGGTCAATGCCAAAGATGATTAACATTCCTAGGACCTAATATCCAAATGGTATATTACAGAAACATAATTTTTCTCTCTAAAATCACCTCTACCACATTGAATAATTAATTTGCAAAATAAGTCTGGTTTCAATAAACTTGGCGGGATTATTTACATAAATGTAACAAGAATAACAATTGGTCATGTGCTGAGACCAGCTCAGCAGGTGAGGGCTGAAGAACGGTTGCTGTGAAACTTAAGAAAAGGTTAGTATAGGGAGTTCCCATCATGGCTCAGTGGTTAAAGAATCTGACTAGGAACCATGAGGTTTCGGGTTTGATCCCTGGTCTTGCTCAGTGGGTTACAGATCCGGTGTTGCTGTAAGCTGTGGTGTAGGCCGGTGGCTACAGCTCCGATTAGACCCCTAGCCTGGGAACCGCCATATGCTGCGGGTTCAGCCCTAGAAAAGGCAAAAAGACAAAAAAAAAAAAAAAAAAAAAAAAAAAAAGAAAACGTTAACATAAAACAAGACACAGAGACATTTGTCTTAATCAAATGTGGGAACCAGGGGACTCAAGATCTCAGGACCCAAGAGCGCTGCCTCAAAAAACCACACTGTTTTTATTGTGCTCTTTAGGATTTTGTCAAGTGAGGTGGGGGTTGTAGGTGCAGGATATGGTTCTTTTATTATCTTTTATTATTTTAAAAGTTACATAGCTGGTAGTTGGTTAAGCTTTTACTCTGAAATTTAGGCATTTAACGGTCATTAGCACTGAGGAAGCCTGGCGTCAGCTGTCTATGCATAGTTGTCTAAGCATAGCCTCTAGAGAATCATCGTTGTTCTTCCGCAGATGACAGGGTGACTATCTGTGACAACCCTGCGTGCCTAAGTTTGCACCTCCTCCTCCCTGCTGATGCATATCCCACTAACTACCCCTCATAAACCCCCTGGGGCCTTGAGGCTCCTCTTCCTCTTATTCTAACAGGACATATCATGCTGTGCAAAGGGCATGCCTATCTGCACAGGTCCGGCATGCCTAGATCAATGCATTATGTCCTTATTCAGCTGACCACACGAATAACCTATGCCTTTTGGTCTTTGGTCTTAAGCTTAAGTTATTTACCAGCACTGCGACTGTTTTTCAAGCAGGAATTTAGAGTAAACATAAAGCAGGACAAGATAGAGTTTTCAGCATAGAAAATATAAGCAGAGAGGATAAGAAATGATTGTAGAAACATATCTCCCGACAGTCATGTAGGCCCTTTTAAATCTGCTTTGCTGGAACTTTTCACAAGGACGAACTTAAAGTCCTCTTGAGGAGTTCCCATCGTGGCTCAGTGGAAATGAACTGGACTAGTATCCATGAGGATTCCTGGCCTGGCTCAGTGGGTTAAGAATCCTGTGCTGCCACAAGCTGCGGCATAGGTCAAGGATGCGACTTGGATCTGGTGTGGCTGTGGTGTAGACCAGCAGTTGCAGCTCTGATTTGACCCCTAGCCTGGGAACTTCCATATATCAGAGGTGGAGCCCTAAAAAAGAAAAAGAAGTCCTCTTGAGCCCAGGACAGCCAACCCAAGGACTTGCTATTAGACTTTTTCTGCAGTACCTATAGATTGGTGTGAATTCCTATCTTACTGAGTTTACTAAATATCTTGAGGTTCCTGCACCTGCCAGGAAATGACCTTCCTTACTTACCTAGTAAGGCTGCTGCAAAGCCCTAAAAGCAAGGTATCAACCTGTTTTTCCAAGGATCTTTATTAATTCCATAAATTCAACCTTCATTACTTAAAGCTCTCTGGTCACATCTGAGTCTATACATGTCTCTTTCAAATATGACATTCCAGTCAAAGACTTTGTAATGTAACTGATGTTTCCAATTATGCCCTGTTATACAGGGCATAATTGGAACAGATTCTCATTGAACTCATCCAAATAACTATACTGCCATGAAAATAGGACTCACTAAGAGTTTCTGAGTTCTAGAGGGATCAAGTAGGGAAAAAAATATAAATGTTTCATCATTTGTTTACAGTGGTGTACATTATCAAATTGTTGTCAATCATAGATAGCTTGAGTTGTTTCTTTAAATCTGGAAAAGCAAAATGTAAAAGAACCAGAAATATTTAAAATAAAGAGTAATAAAAATTGTAATTATCCTCATGAGTTTATTCAGTTCCTTGGAATTAATTCTTTTTTAAAATTAAGGTGTAGTTGATTTACAATGTTGTGCCAGTTTCTGGTGTACAGCAAAGTGACCCAGTCGTGTGTGTGTGTGTGTGTGTGTGTGTGTGTGTGTGGGTGTGTGTATTCTTTTTCTTATACTTTTTTCCACCATGTTCTATCCCAAGAGATTAGATATAGTTTCCTATGCTATAAGTAGGACCTCATTGCTTATCCATTCTAACATAATAGTTTGCATCTACTAACTCCAAACTCCCAGTCCATCCCACTGCCTCCTCCTTCCCCCTTGGCAACCACAAGTCTGTTCTCTATGTCTGTGAGTCTCTTTCTGTTCTGTAGGCAGGTTCATTTGTGCCATATTTTAGATTCCACACATAAGTGATATCGTATGGTATTTGTCTTTATCTTTCTGAATTACTTCACTTAATATGAGGAATTAATTTTTTTTTTGGCAAGAAATAGATTTCTTAAGATAGGACGCTTGTGAGAGATGCAAGCAGGCAGCAACGGAAGCTCTGCCCCTGTGGAATTAATTCTTGATCCTGATTTTTTTTTGTTTTTGTTTTTGTGCCTTTTCTAGGGCCGCTCCCGTGGCATATGGAGGTTCCCAGGCTAGGGGTCTAGTTGGAGCTGTAGCCACCAGCCTACACCAGAGCCACAGCAACAGGGGATCCGAGCCACGTCTGCAACCTACACCACAGCTCATGGCAATGCTGGATCCTCAACCCACTGAGCAAGGCCAGGGCTCGAACCTGCAACCTCATGGTTCCTAGTCGGATTCGTTAACCACTGTGCCATGAGAGGAACTCCCTGATATTTTGTTAATAGTTTATGAAGCCATGCATTTCATTGTCAGAGTTCTATAAACTCTTACCCAGTTCAATGGTGTGCTCTGAAAGTTTTTATCAGAAACTTGTACTTTAGAGTAAGGGTCAGAGTGGTTTCTGTGAATCTCTGTGAAGATGACATATATGTGTAAGATCATCAAAATAAAAAGATAACTCTTTGTGAATGACAAAAGACTTTAAATGGCATGGATAAATATCTAATTACAATGAGTTGACAAGGAAATTAGATTATTTCTTTGACATACATTTTGAGATAATAACTAGAATTCTGATCAATAGCATTATACCAGAACATATCAGTTTCCAGAAATTTCACATAGTTTCTGAAACAAGTAGAACATATACAGACTCAACATAAAGAAGGCTTAGTAGGAGTTCCCACTGCATCCCAGTGGGTTAAGGACCTGACTGCAGCAGCTTAGGTCGCTGCAAAGGCACAGATTCATTCCCCCACCTGGTGCAGTGGGTTCAAGGATCCAGCCTTGCTGGATGTCACAGCTGTGCCTTGAGTCAGTCCCTGGCCCAGGAACTTCCATATACCTCAGGTGTGGCAAAAAAAAGGCTTAGTATTAATTCTTTGACAAGGTTTCCCATGTGACTTTATATATATATATATATATATATATATATATATATATGTATTTTTTTTTTGTCTTTTGTCCACTTTTAGGGCCGCACCTGCGGCATATGGAAGTTCTCAGGCTAGGGGTCCTATCTGAGCTGTAGCTATCAGCCTACACCAAAGCCACAGCAACACCTGATCCAAGCCGTGTCTGTGACCTACACCACAGCTCATGGCAACGCCGGATCCTTAACCCACTGAGCAAGGCCAGAGGTTGAACCTGTAACCTCATGGTTCCTAGTCCGATTCGTTTCCACTGCACCACGACGGAAACTCCCCACAATATGTTTTTAATAGGCCAAAATATCTTTAGTTTTCTATAAGACAAAAGTAGATAGACCTGTTTAGTATTTAACCTTTCAGTATTTTATCTTATTTGGAAATGATATATACTTTCAATGAATTACCATCATTTAATTTAACTTAGCAACCTCTAAGGGTTTAAAGTACCAGAAAAAAATTGGGGACTTATTCTAAATATATATAAAATGATTATCACTTAAAAGTTCATGGAGTTCCTGTTGTGGCACAGTGGTTAATGAATCTGACTAGGAACCATGAGGTTGCGGGTTCAGTCCCTGGCCTTGCTCAGTGGGTTAAGGATCGGGTGTTGCTGTGAGCTGTGGTGTAGGCTGCAGACGCCATTGGGATCCCGCGTTGCTGTTGCTGTGGCTCTGGCATAGGCCAGCAGCTACAGCTCCGATTAGACCCCTAGCCTGGGAACCTCCATATGCCACAGGAGCGGCCCTAGAAAAGGCAAAAAAAGACAAAAAAAAAAAAAGTTCACATAAAACCTCTTCTCTCACTTAAGTTTATTCAGTTTTTTGTTTTTTTGTTTGTTTGTTTGTCTTTTTAGGGCCACACCCTCAGCATATGGAAGTTCCCAGGCTAGGGGTTGAATTGTAGTTGCCGGCCTATGTCACGGATCACAGCCATGTCTATAACCTACACCACAGCTCATGGCAACACCAGATCCTTGACCCACTGAGCAAGTTTAGGAATTGAACCCGAATCCTCATGGACACTAGTCAGATTCGTTACCGCTGAGCCACAATGGGAACTCCCTATGTTAAGTCTTTTAAGAAACCTCCATAGAGCTGCACCCATTTGCATTCTTACCAACAGTGTAGGAAGTTTTCCTTTTCTCTACACCCTCTCCAGCATATTGTTTGTAGACCTTTTGATGGTGACCGTTCTGTGTGGTTTGAGGTGATACCTCATTGTAGATTGGATCTGCATTTCTCTAGTAATTAGTAACATTGAGCATCTTTTCATGAGTTTTTTGGCCATCCATAATGATTTCTTTTTCTTTCTAAGTTAGGGCCTCACCCACATCATTATGGAAGTTCCCAGGCTAGCTGTCAAACCACAGCTGCAGCTGCCGGCCCACACCACAGTCATGGCAATGAGGGATCCGAGCCGCATATGTGACCCATAACTCAGCTTATGCCAAGGCCGGATCCTTTAACCCAATGAGCAAGGCCAGGGATCAAACATTGTCCTTATGGATACCAGTCCAGATGGTTACTGCTGAGCCACAATGGGAACTCCTAAATTTGTTAATCGTATATATGGTAAGGTTTATTATCCAGAACACATTTAAAAGCCTTACATGTCAATCACAAAATGCATACAACCCAGTGTAAAAAGTGGACAAAGCACTTGAATAAACATTTCTCCCAGGGTTATAAATAAATGGCCAATAGGAAGTTCCTGTGTGGCATAGTGGGTTAAGCATCTGGCTTTGCTACAACTGTGGTACAAGCCTCAACTGTGGTTCAGTCCCTGGCCAGGGGGAAGTTCCACATGACCGCGGGAGCACTCCAAGGAAGGAAAAAAAAAAAAAGATTAGATGCTTCCCTTCCTGGGACACCAATGCTGGTACTTCTTCAGACACCAAGGTACTAAGGTACCAAGGCCATACTGACTCCCTGTACATGATTGGTTTGCTCTTGAAACCTTGAAGGAATGTATCCCTCATTTGTTTAATGTTCGTCACATGATATAAAACTGTTCTGAATACCACGTTCCTCCTGAGCAGTTCCTCAAGAGTTATCTAAGAGGCTGTCAGTTTGACTCAAATAAAGGTCATTTCTATCTCCTATTATAGATTATTTATTTTTTACTTCCATCAACAAAGCCCTATGACTCAACTTTTCTAGTCCACACTGAGATATGGAGAAATCGGAAGGGAAACCGAGTCTGCACCTCCAGATGCCACCGGGTCCACAAAGCCGGGGGCCCCAATCCCAGATGCCAGGATGTGTCGAGAGTTTCGAGGGTCTTTTTGGTCTGTCACTCAGGAGCTGGGGCGAGGTCTTGTTGAACTGTCCAATCAGCGGAGACCGGGCGGAGTCCGAATTATCCTGCAAGGAGGGTAGGGAGGGACCAGGAGGATGGTCCACGGGGGGGTGGGGCGGGGCGGGGCGGGGGCGGGGCAAGGATTACGGTCCAATCAGGACCGGCGGCGGGCGCCTTCCCAGCTGGTGGATGTTGCTTTCAGGGGCCGCGGAGTCCCGTGAGAACTTGTCCCGCGAGGCCTCAAGGGTCCCATTCCCATCGCTCTCACCTGCCCTGGTTGCAGAGCCACGAGGAGGAAGTCTTGGAGAACCCGGAAGGAGGCGGAGATGGTGAGTAAGCGGCCTGGGATCGAATAGGGAAAAGGCTGATAACAGCTAACCCGAACCTGACGAAAGCGGCCACGGGTCAGGGTCTCCCCGTGCCCCATCCACTCCAGGGTCCGGACCGGATTCTACCCCTCGGCCAAGTGGTCATGACCCGGTGTGTTGTCTGGTCACTGCGCGGGGTCCGGGGCGTCCGGACCGAGTCTTTGGCCCCGTGGAGTGGCAGGGAGGACGCGAAAACTCCCTACCCGGACGGTTAGGCGCCGGAGGAAGGGATCTGCCCTGGACCTGACAGATAAAGTCCAGCCCGGACTTGTCAAGGAGTCTGAATTGCAAATGCCGTTGCGATAGGACCGAGGCTCGGATTTCTGAGATGTGCCAGCGTCTCCAATCGCACAGAAAAGGACTTTTCTGGGTGAGGCTGAGCAGAAGGGCAGTTGGGCGAGTGAGGGCAGTTCGCTGACTGCGGACTAGAGTTTCTGGAAAGGACAGGCCTCCCTGGGTCTGCCTGTTCTCAGGAGAAGCTAATCAGGGGAATGTTATTCAGACGTGGCGGCGATCCAATGTTCAGAGGCCTGCAGGGAGGGAGCCTGATGGTGTGGGTTAAGAAATGGGACACAGAGAATTTGGTTAAGCCCAAATGTGGGGGCAGGACAGGAGAGTGGGCCTTCCTGGTGTCAAAGGTAAAACGTCAAACTGGGGCTGGCTCCTGCCTTACATGCAGGGAGGGTCACGGAGCATTAAATAGAGGGAACAAATGCACAAGGTCCTTGCTGAAGAGCTGACTCAGAACTTGGGAGGTCCCCAGGCCCCTCCTCATATAGAAGAATAAAGTATTGAGGCTGAAGAGAAGAAAGAGCTTTACTGGGGGGGTGCTTCTTAAGAATTGCAATTTGTGGGACACATATTTGAGTTGATGGAATACAATTTATATTTTTGAGGCATGATAAGAAAATTTAAGCATAACATACTCCTTGTCCTTATTGGACCCTCCCTAATGTACATTGTGTATCTGCATTATACATTAACCAGACCTTTTCAAAGGCATAAATGTCTGCTCCACCAGAAAGAATAGAAAATGTTTTAAATTCTTCTTCTGCCACTACTTAGAAGATAACATTCCTTTCCTAAGCCTATAAGGGCTTTGGTGATCTGCAAATCTAGACTACATATCTTTTTTTTTTTTTTTTTTTTGGTATGTCTTTTTAGGGCCGCACCCATAGCATATGGAGGTTCCCAGGCTAGGGGTCCAGTCGGAGCTGTAGCTGCCAGCCTACGCCAGAACCACTGCAACACTGGATCCAAGCTGCATCTGCCACCTACACCACAAATCACGGCAACGCTAGATCCTTAACCCACTGCACCAGGCCAGGGATTGAATGTGTGTCCTCATGGATGCCAGTCAGGTTCGTTAACCACTGAGCCACGACGGGAACTCCTAGACTACATATTTTTGGTGAACTTTATGTGCAATGTCATTATGTCATTTGGAGTATTTTCCTTTGTCTCAAAAATGTATATAAATGCCTTAGACTTCTAGCAAGCAGAACAGCCCTCAGAGTTTTATGAGAATCTGTCTCCCAGGTTATATTCCTCAGATTGGCTCAAATAAAATTCTCTCTTTTCTTTTTTAGGTTGACTATTCATTAATTTTTCATCAACTGTGTAAAACTGAGTCTTCTAGGGAGGAGAAAGCTTAAGAGGTTTATAAAAGGAAAAGCCACAGGTTGTTAAAGCTGTCCGGCATGAATTATGATCAACTCTGACACAGGGAGTGAAATATTTGTCCTTGAGAACTAGGCTGTAACGGCTTATTGAGGGTAAGGGTCGGATAATCATCTTGACATTCTGGACCATTGAGCAGATGTTCTGGATGCCTGCATTAAGACACTAAGTGGTGAAAAAGTTCAGACCTGCATAAGCCCCACTTCCTCAATGACCTGGCTCCATTTTAGAGCGTTCTCTTGGCAATACCGAGTCCATTTTAATTTTCCTTGCACACCTGTCCCCCTCCTGCCCTGGCTCTTGGGCTGGAGGCAGCCCTGGACAGGAGGTACCGAAGGGAAGTGAGTCGCACTTTTGCCTTCAGGAGAAGGGGACTGCAAGCTGCTGTTTGCTGCTGTCTCTTTGGCCAGGAGTAGATTCGGCTTGGAGCCCACCAGGGCGGCAAGGTTCTGGTGCCCCAGAGAGGTCAGGCGGTGAAGGGCTGAAGCTGAAATCCCGCACTTCCGCCCTGCATGGTCACGTGACCTTCAGCCAGCCCTTCGCTCAGAATCCAGGCCTACAACGTTATCAATCAAAGCCGCGTGTGTTTGTGCGCCCAGAGGCCTGTCCAATCAGGGCGTGAGGGGTCGGACACCCCCCCTCCCATCCAATCAGGAACGGGGGCCGGCTCATTCGCTTGTGAGGTGACGTAGTTCGCTGCCGCCCGAGCGTACGGGCGCATCTACCTCATGGGGCGTGTGGTGTCTTGTGGCTGTCGCTCTAACCGGCTTGAGTCGTTGGGATCGGGGCTGCGGAGAGGAAGACCTGAGAGCGCGGAGAGGGGCAGTAATGGTGAGTGCGCGGGGCTGGCGACCAACGCCCTGGGGCTGGTTCGAGCTTGCAGGAAGCGACTGCCAGACGGGGTTCCCCGCTCCCGGTTTGGACCCTAGTTTCCCTCAACAGCGTTGCTCGGTCCCGGTACCCTGTCCTGTCCTCCCTTGGGGTCCTGGGTCCCAGCTCGACCTCAGCCCTTGACCTCAACGTGGGGTCCCGTGAATTCCAACTCAGTCTTTGAACCGGTGGGTGTCTAAGCAAGGACGTGACGACCCCCGGTGCGAACTGTCGGGCTCTGAGGTCCCACCCTGGACCTGACGAATAAGTTAAGTCTAGAGTTGGTCAGGGAGACGCTATTGCAAATACTCTTGTACTAGGGCCGAAGCTTGGGTCTCAGACAGTGCCAGCGTCTCCAACCGCAGAGAAACGGGCTTTTCTCTTCTCTGAGAGGGTGAGAGGAAGGAGGCTTGGCAGAATCAAAGGGCCCGTGATCAGAGGATTCTTGGCCCAGGTCAGAGCGGACCTGTTCTGCATCTCAGTGTTTCTCAATTTAGGAGGTGTGGAGTGGAGTGACTCAGAGTTAGGGGCCTGTGGGTAGAGAAACCTGAGTAAAGTTTGGGTAAGAAATGGATGTTGATCCTAAAAAGAAACAGTTACTTACCAGCAAAACTGGATTTATTTGGGAACAGCAAAAAATTGCAATTCAGGGCAAACTGGGTATATAGCAAAGAGGTACAAGGCAAGTCCAACAAACTTACTTATTGGAGAAAAAGAGAGTTGGGATGGGTTGTATTTAATAAAGTCCATGGAGAAAATGGAGAGTTCGTGGTGATGCTGCTTTGTCATCGGCTAGTTGCTGGAGCAGCCAGTTTCTTGTAGAATGCAGTGTGTGTACATCTTTTCTTATTGTGGCCTGTGACTGGTGATTCTTGTGTTTCTGTTGGGATCTGTAATTGGCATATCTTCCTGTAACTAATGTCAAATGGGACTTGATGAAACTTTCCCTTCTGCCCTGGCCCCGACTTCTTTTTTTTTTTCTTTTTTAGGGCCACACTCTTGGCATATGGATGTTCCCAGGCTAGGAGTTGAATCTAAGCTGTAGCTGTTGGCCTTTGCCACAGCCACAGCCATGCCAGATCCAATCTGCACCTGCAACCTACCCCACTGCTCATGGCAACAATGGATCCTTAACCCACTGAGCAAGGCCGGGGATCAAACCTGCATCCTCATAGATACTAGTTGGGTTCATTAACTGCTGAGCCAGGGCGGGTACTCCCCCACTTCTTTATAGTGTTTTCTCTTGCTTAATTTTCACATGGGCAGTTGAGAACGCTTGGTCAAGCCAGTGTCAAATGAAAAATAAAAACTTTTTAAGGGTGGACTTCCATTCAGACGAGTTATTGCAAGGGAGAAGGTCTGTTGTACCAGGCACTGGGGGCCATGCAATAGGGAGAACATGACCTTGAGATCTGCAAGCATCTCAGGAGTTGGGCAAAGAGGTTTTTTTTTTTTAGGGCTGCACCTGTGGCATATGGAAGTTCACAGGCTAGGAGTCGAATGGTAGCTGTAGCTGCTGTCCTAAGTCACAGCCACAGCAATGCCAGATCCTAGGTCTCATCTGTGACCTTCACCACAGCTCACCAAATGCCAGATCCTTAACCCACTGAGTGAGGCCAGGGATTAAACCTGCATCCTCATGGATACTAGTTGGGTTTGTTACTGCTGAGCGAAAATGAGAATTCGCTAGAGGTTTTTTTTGTTTTGTTTTGTTTTGTTTTCTCCTTCATTCAGAGGAGTAAACAGAACTAGGAAGAACCAGATGTGATGCTCAGATGGCAGAACCCTGAGGCCAGCCTGTCCTTAGGGGGCTGTCTGCTGGCTGGGGTTGAGGCCAATCAGGGGTCAAGGGTCAGGAGAGGAGCTAAAACCAAGTCTGACCTACAAGCATTTGTTCTGCTTGGGCAGCGGGGACCAGCAGTTCAGCCAGTCACTGATGAGGCGGAGGTGGGGATTTAAGGCTGTGTCTGGCCTCATCCTGGCTACCTGGCCTCAGTGGGAGTCTTCTCTAAGTCAGGTGTGGATGGGCAGGTGACAGCGCTCAATGCAGCCTGCTGTTTTCCTTGAAGACCAGAGGGTGGGGGTCCTCTCACCCTCCATGGAAGTTTCCAGGAGCACAGGGCTCAGGGAGCATTGAGCATTGTCACCTGACACCTGTGAGCAGCCTCCTCTGGGTCCAGCTCAGCACTCAGAGCTGCCCTTAATCCAGCTTCAGGTTTTGGCAGGTGTGAAATACTGAGTTCTTTGTGCCTGGTTTCTTCTCCTTAATGACGGTGGGAAGCATCTCAGGTCTTTGCCGTTTTCTGCAGACTCGTGAGCGTCTGGGCCTTTGGGGCTTAACCAGAGGTGCCTCTGAGGATAAGTGTCAGTACAGAGACTGTTCTCTCTGCCATTATAATTTTAGGAAACGCAGGCAGTTCCCCACATTCATGTGAAATGAGTGGAGATATGCCAACCCTAGCTCAGCTAAGGATGGGCGCTGCCAAGCTTAAGAAATGTTAAACAGTGACAAAGACATATAGACAGAGTAAAGTTTAAAGATGGGACCTGGGGACTTAAGGCCTCATGGGTCAAGAGCCGATGCCTCATCATCTTTATTGTGTTCTCAGGAATGTAAATAATGTAGAAAATAGAAATCCCAAGGCCCTCTGCCTCCAGTCACGTTGTATTTTAACTCTGACCGTTATTCTGACTGGCATCGCTAGGGCTGGTGTCAGCTATCTATGCATAGCATCTTGAGAAACAATCAGTGTCTTCTCAAGCAGTTTTCTGACTTGAGCTGACCCAGTTTTCCATAGTCGACACCTTGTCCTCTCAGTTAATGCCTTACTTGCTGAGCCAGTCCCCTCTAGCCCCTTACTTATAGTTTCCTTAGGGTTTAGAAAATACTTTAGGAAGATTTCTCCCCACAGAGATAGGAGTTAAAAAGATTCATAGAAAGAGTAGTGACTGACTGGATCAGAACTTGGAGTGAGAATTGGGGGCATTTCTATACTGAGGGGGAGCGCAAATGTGTGGAGCTCCAGGCTGTGTCCCTCCCCTACCTTGGGACACCCACCCAGGCTGTGTGTCAGCAGGGGGAGTACAGACCCCAGCTCCAGCAGCCTTTGACCTCTGACCTGGGGTTCCCCTGGGCACTGTGGGCAGTTGCTGCTGATCTGCGCCAGCTCACACTCTGCCGCTCTTCCCTCTTGTTTCCCTCATAGGATCTTGTGCCATGTGATTCCCATGTGTGAGTGCTGAATTTGTTTGTTCCCTTACCTGAAGGTGTAGGGTTTTTTGGTTTTGGTTTTATTCTTTGTGTTTTTTTATTTTTTATTTTTTTTGTCTTTTTGCCATTTCTTGGGCCGCTCCCGCGGCATATGGAGGTTCCCAGGCTAGGGGTCGAGTCGGAGCTGTAGCCACCGGCCTCCACCAGAGCCGCAGCAACGCGGGATCCGAGCCGGGTCTGCGACCTACACCACAGCTCACGGCAACGCCGGATCCTTAACCCACTGAGCAAGGCCAGGGACTGAACCCGCAACCTCATGGTTCCTAGTCGGATTCGTTAACCACTGTGCCACGACGGGAACTCCTCTTTGTGTTTTTTTAAATGAGGATGTTCATTTAATAGTTTTCCCCTCCACTTCCCCAGCCTCCCACCCCCTCCCAAACAAGTCTTTTCAACAATAATCGCGTGTTCATTTTTTTGAGAATAAGGTAAACCTCAGGTTAGAGAACCAAGGCCAAAATAACCAAGGCACAATTAGAGTGTGTTCAAGAAACCAGTCACAATTCGACTGGATTAGATTTCAACACGGAGATGATTGTGTTCTTCCAAATCATCTTCAACTTAGGAAGCTCACACTGCTCCAGTATGTGGAGAGACAATACACTTCCTTCTGCTCTCAGTCGCTGAGGAAGAAGTCTTCTTTCCTGATGGACCAGCATTATTTCTTTTTTTTTTGCTTTTTTCCCTTCTCCTTTCCTTGGTTTCCCCTTTCCACGAAGCTTTTTTAGACGCACCTGCTCATCCCTAAAGTGCTGAGGCTCATCTCTAGATGTGTCCTTCCTCTACCATGTGCCCCTTTTTTGGTTTGGTTTTAGATTTCACCAATTTTATATGTACTTACTTGTGTGTGTACAATTTTATCATGGGTAGACATGTATAGCCATCACCACGATCAAGATAACAGAACTTTTCTATCACTACTAAGATATTCATGCTGTCCCTTTATAGTCACACCAGCCCCACTTTCTGCCCCTCCTCATCCCTGATCTCTGGCGACCACTAATCTCATCTCTGTAATTTTCCTAGTAATTTTCTATTGCCTACTGTTTTCCTCTCTTTCTGGGACTCCAGTAATACTAATGTAATATCTTTTGTCTTTGTCCCACAGGTCTTTGAGGCTTTTGTCATTTATCTTTGGTCTATTTTTTCTCTTTGGTTCAGATGGGTAAATTCTGTTGTTCTGCCTTCAAGCCAACTGATTCCTTCCTCTGTCATATCCATCCTGTTTTGAAACCATCCCCTTTTTTAGTTTAGTTATTGTATTTTTCACTTCTCAAGTTTCCATTTGGTTCTTCTTTATATTTTGTATTTCTTTGATGAGACTCAAAATTTTTATTTGTTTCAAGTGCTTTTTAATTGCTTATTGAAGTATTTTTCAGTAGCTTCAAAGTCCTTATCAGATAATTCTTTGTATGATCTTGGTGTTCTCGTCTGTTGACTGTCTTTTAGGTTTAAGTTTTGTTTTTGTTTTTTTTCTCTTCAGCGCCACACTTATGTGTATGGAAGTTCTCAGGCTAGGCGTCTAATCGTTGTTGCAGCTGCCAACCTACACCACAGTAATCCTAGATCCTAGGTGCATCTGCAATGTACACTGCAGCTCATGGCAACTCCAGATCCTTAACCCAGCAAGAGAGGCCGGGGATGGAACTCACATCCTCATGGATACTAGTTGAGTTCTTTTTTTTTTTTTTTTTTGTCTTTTTGCCATTTCTTGGGCCGCTCCTGTGGCATATGGCTAGGGGTCCAATTGGAGTCATAGCTGCTGGCCTACACCAGAGCCACAGCATCATGGGATCCGAGCTGCATCAGCAACCTACACCACAGCTCACGGCAACACCAGATCCTTAAGCCACTGAGCAAGGCCAGGGATGGAACCTGCAACCTCATGGTTCCTAGTCAGATTCGTTAACCGCTAAGCCACTATGGGAACTCCCTAGTTGAGTTCTTAACCTACTAAACCACAACGGGGACTCTCTAAGGTTTAGATTTTTATTCCCTTGGTTGGTTGGTAGCACCTCTCAGTTGGGCGGCCCCCAGGTTGCCCACCCTCCTGGTCTCTTTGTTATTCTTTGAAGCTTTACATCTGTCTTTCGTCACCAAGCAGCATCTTGTTTGATTTTGCGTTTAGGTGAATATGACCTGTACTGCACCAGTAACAGCTTCCAGAATGCTTCTCTGTGGTTCTTACCCCTTGTGTGTTTCACACGTCCTGGTGTCAGTGGTCACCCGGTTCCCTCCTCTATCCAGTCCTGTGGGGCTCAGGGTATCTCAGGTTTAGGTTTGATTTGTCAGCAGGCTGTTATATTCCTGCTGCTTTTTGTCTCCAAAGTGCAAATACAATATAAATTTTTTACATGTTGGAGGAAACTTAAAGGGTTGTAGATTATGGGTATTTTCAAAATACTAAGAAGTGTGTATAGAGGGCTGGAGTTGAGTATTTATTCTACATCATTTCTAGTGCAGGGAGAATCCAGCTTAATTTTGTCCCTTTTGAGTGTATCACGTGGGAGCTGCTTGTGGACTGTATATTGGTTCTGTGTTATGTGGTCAGTATGTTGGTTTTTTACTGATAACCATTGGGCTTGAGCATTTCTCATAAGCGGTGGTTCATCTTCTGTGAAATAGTTTTCAGTCATTTTCTCACCTTTAACTTATTTGTATGTTTACTGATTTCTTATGTTTTCTTTACATATTCTAGACTTTCATCCTTTTTCATATTTAGGTGTTGCAAACATGTTCTCCCAGATCGTGACCTATCTTATTGTTTCTTTTTATTCTATACTTTTATAGACAATTTTTAACTTTAATAGACTTGAATTCAATTTCTCTCATCTCTTCCTTTGTAGCTTACTTCTTTTTCTTTTCTTTTTTTGTCTTTTTCTAGGGCGGCACCTGCAAAAAATATGGAGGTTCCCAGGCTAGGGGTCTAATCGGAGCTGTAGCCACTGGCCTACACCAGAGCCACAGCAACGCTGGAAGTGAGCTGTGTCTGCGACCTACACCACAGCTCACGGCAATGCCAGATCCTTAACCCACTGAGTGAAGCCAGGGATCAAACCATCAACCTCATGGTTCCTAGTTGGATTCGTTAACCACTGAGCCATGACGGGAACTCCACTTATTTTTCTTATACGAGAAAATTTCCCAACTCTCAAGTCATAATGCTTTTTGCCTGTAACTTCTTAATGTGTCCTACTACCTTCACAGTTAAGTCCACAGTAAATGGGTTATTGTATATGCAGTTGATAAGGAGAAAAAGATTTCTTATTCTTCTGTCACCCGCTGGTCACTGCCCCATGTATGAAAAAGTGTCATCATTTCAGCCCTGCCTGGCAGCATGTGCTCTGAAATAGACCCAGTTGCCAAAAACATGTGGGCCCATTTCAGTGAGCTGTGATTTTTTTTTTTTTCCAGCCATGTATTTTCCATCCCTCTGTTAACACCATCCTGTCCTAATCCCTGCAGTTTATTGACATTTCAGTGTGAGTTCCCACTGTGGCACAGGGTTAAGAATCCGACTGCAGAGAGTTCCCGTCATGGCTCAGCAGAAACAAATCTGACTAGTATCCATGAGGACACAGGTTTGGCCCTTGGCCTTGCTCAATGGGTTAAGAATCTGGTGTTGCTGTGAGCTGTAGTGTAGGTTGCAGACTTGGTTTAGATCTGGCGTTGCTGTGGCTGTGGCATAGGTCACAGCTGTGGCTCAGATTCAACTCCTGGCCCGGGAACTTCATGTGCCACATGCACACCCCCTGACTGGCACCACCACACAACACATAGGAACTTTCAGACTCACACCCAGCAGTCCAGGTTTTAGAGCTTCCATTCAGGCAGGCAAGCACCAGCATGTCCCCAATCCCTGCCCTCTCAGCAGAGTTTGTTTTGGGCAAAGGAGAAAAAAAAAATAGCTTTTTGCTTTGCCAAGCAAAGAAGGCCACAGCAGGCTAATGCCTTAAATACTGTGCCCTTCAGCAATAACTGTTTTTTTTTTTTCCCAGAAATTAGTTTTTAAAGTCTGTGTTTAAAAAGTCTATTTAAGCATTTACTTTTCAACTGCTTATTTCTAGTGATCAAAATACACTAAGCTTTATTTTTTGTGTTTGCATTCTACAAACTTACTACTGATTTTGTGATTACCTTCATATTCTTTTTGGGTGTATCATAGTTATTTGAGCTATGAATAAAGGGAGATGTTTTTGCTGTTACAGCGCAGGAATGTCTCCTTTTTTTGCACTTCATTTTATTATACTTTGCAGGTAGTGTGCTGTTTACAAATTGATTATGTTATGTAACCCTGCATCTGAGCAAGTCTTATCAGTTTCTTCTTCCTTCCTTCCTTCCTTCCTTCCTTCCTTCCTTCCTTCCTTCCTTTCTTCCTTCCTTCCTTCCTTCCTTCCTTCCTTCCTTCCTTCCTTCCTTCCTTCCTTTCTTTCTTTCTCTTTTCTAGGGCTGCACCCTTGGCATATGGAGGTTCCCAGGCTAGGGGTCGAATTGGACCTGTAGCCTCCAGCCTAAGCCACAGCCACAGCAAAAACTCAGGATCCGAGCCGCATCTGCGACCTACACCACAGCTCAGAGCAACGTCGGATCCTTAACGCACTGAGCAATGCCAGGGATCAAACCGGAGTCCTCATGGTTCCTAGTCGGGTTTGTTAACCACTAAGCCGCAACGGAAACTCCAGTTTCGTTTTTCAAAGAGCATCTGCTCACTGGTGGGTTACATTTTTTAGCACTAGTGTTCCTTAATGTATATACAGAGTTTTCTAGACATAATTCTGTTGAACACTTAATAGGCTACAGTACTGTAAACATGACTTTTCTGTACTGGGAAACCACAAACAATTTGTGTTACTTACATTATTGAGATATTTGCTTTATTGCAGTATTCTGGAATTAAACCCACAGTGTCTCTGAGGTCTGCATGTATGTTTTCCTGGTAAAATGAGGCCATTAGTTTCCTCTATTAATGATTTTAAAAATCAAGCATGTACTACAGTACAGGTCAGCATTAGAAAGATTTTTATGTCTATTACTACCAAGAGCTCAGGGTGAGAAATACATTTGGATTTTTGAAAAGACTGAGTAGAAACAAGTCTTGAAATGGGGTTTTATGATAAACCATTTAGAAGACCTCAGTCCTTCAATATTAGAAACAGAACAGAAGATAAATAGGAACTTACTAAGCTCATTGTTTCCAGCAATATAAACCTGACATGTTAAGGCATCTCTTGCTCCCACCCTGGTATAGACCTCCAACAGAGACAGGTTTTACACAGGAACCAGCACTTCTGCATTGGGCACATGTATATATATATATTTTTATTCTCCAATTCCACACACCCCGAAAGCTCTCATAATCAAGCACATCTTGACCCAGACTAGTACAGCAGTAAACACAGATATCTATTTACTGAAGAGGAGCAGTTCCCCATCGAACAATTGTAAGGAAATACAACACAGATCATGTATAAAGTTCCAGATTCTCAAGTAACATATGCTTTAGCCATGAGGAGGTATATTATGGACCACAGTTCTTGTGGGTTTTTTGTTTTTTTTCCTTTTTTGGCTGCCCTGAGGCATATGGAGTTCTTTGGCCAGGAATCAGATATGAGCTGCAGTGCTGCAGCTGTGGCAACACTGGAACCTGATCCGCTGTGCTGGGCTGGGATTGAATCTGCATCCCAGTGCTCCAGAGACGCCGAAGATCCTGTTGCACCACAGCGGGAACTCCTTTTGGACTCTTTAATCAATAGAAATTGATAAGAGGCCAGACAAGAAATTCAGGGAAGGCTTTATTGGGACTCATGCAGGAGGGAGTGAAAACAAGTAACAAGTTCGGTTGCTCTTGTTCACTCTTGGGGGAGTTGGAGGACATGGCAAGCTGGTCCTGTAAATGGGGCAGGTCTAGGGTTTGGGCCAGAGAGATAGCTTAGGTGGTCTGCCCACCTCATTGGTGGTCCTGTGTGCAGGGTGCATGCAGAGTACCCTGCTCTTGCTCTCTATACCTCCGAAGTGGCATTTGGGGAGTTCTTGGTGGCACAGCAGATTTAGGATCCAGCGTTGTCACAGCAGTGGTTTGGGTCCCCACTGTGTCAGAGTTTAGATCCCTGGCCCAGGAACTTCCATATGCCATGCGTGTGGCCAAAAAAAGTGGTAGTTGAGGTTTTGAACATTTTGTTTCTTCTTGTTCATAATTTGCCCCTACTGCACATAGACAGTTATTTTTAGTCCTTTCTAGTTTCTTTGTATTTTGTTGCTGGAAGTGATGTTCCTCCAGGTACAAGGATTGCAATAAAGGGTCCCAGGTCCCAGCTTGTCCTGGATAGATGCAGTGAAGGCTTGACTGAAGATGAAATTCCCTTAATTTCACCCAATATTTTGCTCCATTGGGATGACAGTTTGAGAAGCACTTTATACACCTTTAACAAATCACATCTACTAGAATAACATCATTTAACTTAATACTGATTATGTATTTCCCATATTTACTCATTTTCAAAGCTCAACAGGCTCCATAAAGTGTGCTGAAGAGTGACCTGTTCACCCAATATTAGGGCAGGTGTGTGAAAATAATGGACTACAACCACATCTTTCTTGAACTGTCGGCCTACAGCTTTTTTTTTTTTCCTGAGCAGGGTATTAAAAATTTTATTTTATGAAAATATCCCTCCAGACCAGGAAAGAATATGGAAGATTTTAAACTTGGATCCATCTCTGAGCCTTGTGGGCATGTGTCCTTAATATCTGGTTTGTAACATCTCCTCAACCTATGGAATCTTTGAAACATCTGTAATTGTGTTCCATGTACAACTCACATTGTCTTTTTTTCTTTTTCTTTTTTGCCCAAGGTCTATTATTATTTTTTAATAAAATTGCCATTAGAGTAAAAAGAACATATTTTTAACTAGTCCGAGTCTGTTTTTTCAATAGCTTTAATGGAGGTATAATTTATATACTGTAAGGCTTCCTGGTTTAAACTGTAAAAAGCAAATTTGTATCTGCTGGCAGTCACTCTTCATTCCAGGCCTCCAACCTCCTTTACTCTAGGGAGTTTATTAACCTAATTTCTATCTCTCTAGATTTGTGCGTTCTGTACATTTCATATAGGTTATAATGATACTGTCTGTGGACTTTGGTGAATTCTCTTAAGGTTTTTAAAGTTCACTGATTTTGTGCCACGTATCAATACCTCATTCCTCCTGTTGCCAGTGATATTCTGTTGTGAACTTATACCGAGTTTGCTTATGCAAATGAGTTGACAACCTTTTGTTAGCGCAGGTCCTTGCGCCTGAGGCACAGTGAGGCCAAGCCAACCAAAACGTCAAGAGTTTGGAGCACAGAAAGGTTTATTGCATGGCCATGCAAGAAGACTGGTGGCTTGTGTCCCCAGGATATCCCAAACTCCCTGAACCAAAATTACAAAACATTTTTTTTTGTCTTTTTTATGGGGGTACTGCACCCATGGCATAATGAAGTTCCCAGGCTAGGGGTCAAATCGGAGCTACAGCTGCCAGCCTGCTACACAGCCATGGCAACTCAGGATCTGAGCTGCATCTATGACCCGCACCACAGCTCATGGCAGTGCCAACTCCTTAACCCCCTGAGTGATAGGATCAAACCCTTGTCCTCTTGGATACCATTTGGGTTCAGTACTGCTGAGCCAAACAGGAACTCTGTAAAGCATTTTTAAAGGCAGAATGAGGGAAGGGTGTGGTTGATTGTTGCAAATGTCTTGGTGAAGAAACCCTTTTTTCTTATAGCTGTCCACAGAGGGCAGGTCATGATGTTCCTGTAAACCTCTAGCATGATACATGTTATACTTCAGAGGGGAGCTAAAGCAGAGGGTAGCCCTCAGAAGACCCCAAAGGGTCCTGCTCGGTTACACTTTTGAGTTGTTTGCACTTTTTGGCTGTCATGAATCATGCTGCTGTGAATGTCTGTGTGTTAGTTTTTGTGTTGGTGTTTCCTCTCACTTCTGGAGAGATGAAATTGCTGTGTTTTATGGTGACTCTGCTCATCCGTTTGAGTATTTGCCAGACTGTCTTCCAAAGTGGCTCCACCATCTTACCTTCCCACCAGCAGTGTATGAGTTTCCAGCTTCCTCACGTCCTCACCAGTGCTTGTCTGTCTGTCTTATAGACATCCTAGTGGGTGTGAAGAGGTACCTCCTTGTAGTTTTGATTGGCATTTCCCTGATGACTGGTGTCCCATATTTTCATGAGCTTATTGGCTATTCGTAGTTCTTTGGAGAAATGTTTGCTCACATTTTTTGCCTATGATTTAATTGTATTGTCTAGTATTCTCCTTTACTTTAGTTATTGGCCTGAGTTTTTTTAAAGTGTTTTTAGAATTCAGGTATCTTATCAGATGTGTGATTGGCAAACCCCAGATCAGCCTTGCCTTTTTTGGAGGTGATGTGGTGGGAATTATTTTTTTCAGCTATGCCTGCAGCATACAGAAGTTCCTGGGCCAGGGATCCAACCTGCATCTCAGCAGTGACCCAAGCCCCAGCAGTGGCAACACTGGATCCCTAACTGCTAGGTCACCAGGGAACTCCTAGTGAAGATTTTTTTTTTTTTTTTTTTTGGTCTTTTTAGGGCAGTACCCGTGGCATATAGAAGTTCCCAGGCTAGGGGTCAAATCAGAGCTATAGCTGCCAGCCTATGCCACAGCCACCACACGTGGGATCCAAGTTGTATCTGTGACCTACACCACAGCTCACGGCAACGCTGGATCCTTAACCCACCGAGTAAGGCCAGGGATCAAACCTGCGTCCTCATGGATGCTAGTTAGGTTACTATTATTACTGCTGAGCCACTACAGGAACTTGGGGTTTTTTTTGTTTGTTTGTTTGTTTTGTTTTGTTTTGTTTTGTTTTAATTTAGATTTTCTTTCTTGCTTTCTTGATTTATTTCCATTCTTCCTTCCTATGTTCATTCATTCGTTCCTTCTTTCTTTTTTTCTTTTTAGGACTGTACTTACAGCATATAGAAGTTACCAGGCTAGGGGTTGAATAGGAGCTGCAGCCACCAGCATACACCACAGCCACAGCAATGCCAGATCCAAGCCACATTTGCAACCTACTTCGCTGCAACTTTTGGCAGTACCAGATCCTTAACCCACTGAGCAAGGCCAGGATCAAACCTGCATCCTCATGGATACTGGCTGGATTCTTAACCTGCTGAGCTTCAATGGGAACTCCTAATTTAGATTTTTAAAACACATTTTTTTTTTATTAAAATTCACGTTCTTAAAAATAATTGTTTGGGAGTTCCCGTCGTGGCGCAGTGGTTAACCAATCCGACTAGGAACCATGAGGTGGCGGGTTCGGTCCCTGCCCTTGCTCAGTGGGTTAATGATCCGGCGTTGCCATGAGCTGTGGTGTAGATTGCAGACGCGGCTCGGATCCCGAGTTGCTGTGGCTCTGGCCTAGGCTGGCAGCTACAGCTCCGATTAGACCCCTAGCCTGGGAACCTCCATATGCCACGGGAGTGGCTCACGTAAAGGCAAAAAGACAAAAAATAATAATAATAATAATAATTGTTTGATTTTTACTTTATGAGTGTGATGTCTTCCCATATTAATTAATTAGGTATTTTTCTCTCTGTGAAAGACACCTTTGACTTTATTACATCAGATTCTTCCACACTTCTTGTTTGTGCGGCATCTTTCTTGAATTCTGTGCACTTGGTTATTCATTTGAGAGGTGCTGCTGGCTTGACAGATTCCTCAGGAACCAGGCTTCCTCTTACCCAACAGCTGTGTCAGATCCTAGGCCCTGGCCTGTGTCTGTACCCTCAGTGTCCACCTCGTCTTGACAGGGGGTTGTGTCTCTGCCTCTGTTGAATATGAGGGGACTAGCCCAGGCTCCTTGATGCCATTACCTTCAAGTTAAGAGTTGTTCTGATTCAGCAGCCCTGGAAATCTGTGTTCATAGCATCCTGACAATCTGCTCCTGTTCTTGGAGCTTCAAGGAAATAACTTATGAGCAAGCTGGGTGTCCATTTCTGTATCATCTGAATAATTATTTCATTTTCAGTCTTTACCTCGGGAAGTACTTTCTAATTAAAAGCAATTCTTTTTAATCATTTGTCTATAAATCTACATCTATCATTGTTGCTGTATTTTGCTTCAGTTTCCAGCACTTACCATCACTGAGTAAACTGCATTTGATTTGCTTGAGTTCAGTTCCCTGACTGACGGCCTCCCCTTACTCCCACACAAGTGGGTGAAGAGGGACTTGGCTGAAATAGAATACGTGGCTGTTATAGGACTTGCTGATCTTTGAAGATGTGGCCGTGAATTTCACCCCGGAGGAATGGGCTTTGCTGGACCCTGCTCAGAGGAAGCTCTACAGAGACGTGATGTTGGAGACCTTCAGGAACCTGGCCTTTGTGGGTGAGGATGATTTCACCCCATTACTTTTTTAGGGAACAATTTTTTCTTATAACTCTGCTTTCTTACTAGAACCAAGGAATGAGACTATGTTGGGGGGAAAAAAAAAGACACAATCCAAGCTTTCATGAAACCCACCTAGGGTCAGAGAGCTTTTCCATGAAAATAGTTTCATGTATTGATTGACTTTTTATTACTCTTGATCAGAATCATGAGACTAATTTTATAAATGTGAGCATGATCTCCAGTGTCACCTTGGGCAATGAGAACAGTGTTATGCCCTGTGCAGGTTACACAGTGATCAATTCACATTTGATGTCATAACCTTGCTGCAGTTAAATCTATGCTAACCTGTCATCAGTGACATGAGAACCAGAGAATCAGCCCATCTCATGGAGTGCTTAACCTCCCCACTTCCTCATGATGAGCTTCTTCCATGAATGGGACAGCAGCACATACCACTCAATCTCCCAGTGGTAGCCAAGTCATTGGAGACAGGCTCCATCTAGGACCTCTGTGCCTGTGATCCCCAGGAGAACACACCTCCCTGGATAAGGGGACGGTATTTGGACACACCATTAGGAACATGACTTAGTCTTTGTTTGAGAAGGTGATGTTTATCATTAATCTGGCTTCCCTGTTGGAGTTTTCATCCATCCTTGCCCACTTGGGAAGTCCTTCTGTAGCTGCTTTTATAAAAGGAGCATTTGGGAATGTGCATTTTGCCCAGTTCCTTCCTACCTTGCTTCTCTGAAGTTATCTCTTTTGAAGTTTTTTAGTGAATAGGCTGCATCTTGACTCATTTTCCCTATGATAGCCCAAGTTCCAAATAGCCAAGGTCTTCATAGTTTTTCTTTGCTTTTGTGTTAAATTAGGTTTGGGCCCAATTCTAGACACCCTAAACCAATACTCAGTTATTGGACACCATTGCGACATTAACTCAATTCTGACACCATGCAATCAGTGGCAGTTTCCACAGCTTAAGGGTTCATTCCTGTAAGATTCACTCCATGTTCTCTCACTTCAGGTGCCAGCCTTTTTTTTTTTTTTTTTTTTTGTCTTTTGTCTTTTATTAGGGCTGCACCCATGGCATATGGAGGTTTGCAGGCCAGGGGCTGAATCGGAGCTGTAGCTGCTGGCCTACACCACAGTCACTGCAATGTGGGACACAAGCTGCATCTGCAACCTACACCACAGCTCATGGCAACGCCGGATCCTTAACCCACTGAGTGGTGCCAGGGATCAAACCCAAGTCCTCATGGATGCTAGTCAGGTTCGTTAACCATTAAGCCACAATGAGAACTTCCAGATGCCAATCTTAAGCCCACATGTTTACCTATCCTCCTGACCAACTGACTATAAATCAGAGATTTCCATGATCCCCTTCTGAGGTTCAGTTAATTTATTAGTGTAGCTCACAGAACTCAGGGAAACATATGACTTACTAGGTCTAGGTTCATTATAAAAGGATTATAATTCAAGAACAGCCAGATGGAAGAGATGCATAGGGAGTGATTTTACAAAGATGTTTCCATGCCTTTCTGTGTGCTGGTTTCTGTACATTTGCCTGTGTTTATCAACTCAGAAGCTCTCTGGACTTTTAACAAAAATTTTCTGTGGAGGTTTCACTACAAAGGCATGATTGATTAAATAATTGGCCCCTTAGCAGTTGATTGGATCTCTAGTCCCTCCTCCATCCCCAGGGGGGTTGTTGGGGCTAGGGTTGGGTGGGACTGAAAGTTCTAACCCTTCAATCACATGGTTGTCTGTGTTGGCTGCCAGTCCCCATACTTAGTTTCTTTCTAGCAATTTCCTTTATTAATATAAACATATTTGTGATAGAAAGGGCTTGTTATGAGTAATAAGACACCTGTTTCACATTTTTGATCCTGAAGCATTTTCAAAAACTGAGCACAGAGAGCAGATATTACCCCATTGCTTTTATCACACTGGAAATTGGTTTTGGGGAGCCATCATCAGGGAAATGTGGGTGAAGACCCAGTTTATCTCATGAATATATGTTAGTCATCTGAATAACCAAATATGTATATTTCTTTTCTTTTTTTCTTTTTTTCTTTTTTTTTTTTTTTTTTGTTGCCTTTTTAGGGCCACACCTGCAGCATATGGAGATTCCCAGGCTAGGGGTTGAATTGGAGCTATAGCTGCTGGCCTATGTCACAGCCCCAGCAACACCAGATCTGAACTGAGTCTGTGACCTACACCACAGCTCATGGCAATGCCTGATTCTTAACCCACTGATGGAGGCCAGGAATCAAACCTGCATACTCATGGATCCTAGTTGGGTTCATTAACCACTGAGCCATAAAGGGAACTCCACAAATATGTATATTTCTTACTACACTATTGCATGCGACTGTCTTTTCTTATGAAATTTCTTTTATATTTTTCAATCAGTATATGGAAAAAAAATCAATATAAGGTCTCTTCTTTCCTTTATTCCATTTCTTCCCCAAGGATTTAGTTATGCTACCAATTATTGCAGGTTCTTGCCTTCACGTTAAAACCAGTGGTTCAAGTGCCCAGCGGGATATTTTGGAGAATGTACTATGCAGTGAAGAGAAAATAGTAAGATTCAAAAGAAATGATTCCAAGTCTGTTTTGGGAGAAAACTGGGCCTTTCCCAACATGGGACATCAACATCCACCTCATCAGAAGTATTTGAGGTAAGTGGCCCTCCTACAGGAGAAGGGGGTGCCCGCAAAATGGTAGACTCACTTGAAATTAAAGATATAAACCTAGCTAAATAAGTGTGTACTCACAGATTTTTTTTTTTTTTTGTAACAACAGTGTGCTATAAATGTGATGTAGATATTGGGAGTCTGATATAGAATTCAGTAGGAAACAACAATTAGGAAAGCCCACATGTAAAAAACACTGAAAGTTATAGCTCTGTTTTAGCCCTCAGCCAGAGCATTAAACTTGTTGCACTTTGTAACAATTCAGAGAGTGCCAAAACACCCATTCTTTGAAAATGGCAAATACGTAGTGGAAATAATAGTAATCATCAACAAATCATTAATTAAGAAATCACATAGGAGTTCCCGTCATGGCGCAGTTGTTAATGAATCCAATTAGGAACCATGTGGTTGCGGGTTCAGTCCCTGGCCTTGTTCAGTGGGTTAAGGATCCAGCGTTGCCCTGAGCTGTAGTGTAGGTTGCAGATGTGGCTAGGTTCCTATGTTGCTGTGGCTCTGGCGTAGGCCGGTGGCTACAGCTCGGATTAGACCCCTAGCCTGGGAACCTCCATATGCCAAGGGAGCGGCTCAAGAAAAGGCAAAAAGGCAAAAAGACAAAAAAAAAAAAAAAAAAAAAGAAATCACATAAAGTCATTAGTCTCTAATACTCTGCTTCTTATTTTGAACAGAAATAACTTGGTGGAGAGTCTCTGTGAAGGTAAAAAAGGTCATCAGTGTCTAGGAACCCTGAACCAGATTACAAATCTTGCTGTATATAAGGATTGTCAGACTGGAATTCAGCCCCATACATGCACTAAGTGTGGAAAAGCTTTCAGGGATCATTCTTTCCAGAAGAATCAGCAAAGATCTCACACTGGACATAAAGCTTATTCATGCGAACAGTGTGGGCAAGCCTGCAGCTGTGTCTTGTGCCTAAGCATTAGTAGGGAAACAGACATGGTAGAGAAACCCTGTAAATGTCAGGATGCTGGGAGAGCATCTAAGAGATTTGTTAAGAGTCTCATTAATAAACAGTCTTTAGAGTGTAAGAGATCTGGAAAAGCTGTCAATTGTTCCTCATCCTTTAAGGGACACGAGAGAGGTCACTATGGACAGAAAATCCACGTGTGTGAAGTATGTGGGAAATCCTTCAGTTATTCTTGCCAGCTTGCAAGGCATGTGAGAACTCACACTGGAGAGAAACCCTATGAATGTCAAGAATGTGGGAAAGCTTTCACTAGCATCTCACACTTCCGAGAACATGTGAGAATGCACACTGGAGAGAAACCCTATGAATGTAAACAGTGTGGCAAAGCTTTCAGTTGGTGCACTTACCTTCGAGAGCACATGAGAACACACAGTGGAGAAAAACCCTACGAATGTAAGCAGTGTGGCAAAGCCTTCCCATATCTCAAATCCCTGCAAGGACATGTGAGGATACACACTGGAGAGAAACCTTATGTGTGTAAGGAATGTGGGAAATCCTACAGTTGTCCCAAATACTTCAGAAAACATGAAAAAACACATAGTGGAGTAAAACCCTATGAATGTACAGAATGTGGGAAAGCCTTCATTACTTCCTCATCCCTTCGAGAACATATGAAAACACACAGTGAAGAGAAGCCCTATCAGTGCCAGCAGTGTGGGAAAGCCTTCAGGTACCCGAGATCCCTGCAAGGGCACATGATAACACACAGTGAAGAGAAACCGTATGAATGTCTGCAATGTGAAAAGGCCTACAGGTGTCTCATATCCCTGCAGAGACATATGAAGATACACAGTGGTGGAAAATTCTGAATACAAAGACTGTGGGAAAGCCTTTATTCTCCCGTAAAAGCTTATAAATGTGAGCAGTCCCAGGAGGAAAAGCATGGAAAGAATGTGGGGAAATGTTCAGCACTTCACCTCTTTTATACTTGAAAACTCAGGGTAGGACAGAAATCTTTTTGTAAGTGCCTTATCCTGAATAAAGATCCCAGTGTATTAATTTCTAGTTCATCTTGCTGATCTGAGCACTTAAGATAATAACTATCCATCTATGTTTCCGTCATCTTTAATTACCACTTATGTTTTAATATTTCGGGCTTTAAATGATTATATGGTCATATAATACTTGTTGCATTTCCATTACAGTATTTTTTGAGCCCAGAGTTAAGTCTTTTGTTTATTTTCTTATGTGTGATGTGGTTTGAGTTCAGATGAAAATATTTTTGATTCTTACTTTACCTTATGTTCCTAGTATGTGATCATGGTATGAAATCTCTATTGTTGAAATGTCTTTTCTGGCCCATGAACAGATAATGGAATATTCAGACTCAATGTTTATCCTTCTCTGAGTCTATGTAACTGAAAAGTGTGTCTTCCACATTTATTTACTTATATTTTTGTTTAGTGCAATACCTGCAGCGTATGGAAATTCCCAGGCTAGGGGTCAAATAGGAGCTACAATCACCAGCCTATGCTACAGCCACAGCAGTGTGGGATCTGCTCACAGCAGTGCTGGATCCTTAACCCACTGAGTGAGGCCAGGGATCAAACCCATGTCTTCATGGATACTAGTTGGGTTTGTTACTGCTAAGCCATGATGAACTCTGACACATCTGTTACTAGTTCATACCATATCTGTGTTCCTCAGAGAAATTAGTAATTGTGGAATGTTTTGGAAGACCATCTGTCTCATCCGATTCTGTTAGTAATTTGGCCTCTTTTCATGGTCCATGATCTTGGTTGGAAATTGAACACAATACATTGAATTAAGAAGAATGACTTATTGGCATGAAGTTGAAAGCTACTGTCCAGATGGTTCTACTGAATAGTGTTGTCAGCTTGGGAAAGGTGGGAAACTATATCCCAGAATACTTATTGTACTGGTTCTGAGTTAATAGAAGAGGAGGATTCATGTGGTCTGGAAGCAGAAGTGAGGAAACCATGATTTATGGGTCTTTTGTACCATTAGGAGACAGATGTGTGGAAACTTAGTGGGCCTGAGTTCCAGCCCAGTTTTCTGACTCCTGGCTCTGCCTATATGGAACAGCTCCAACTTTCCCTCTTGGGCAGCAGATTCCACTCTTTTTTTACAAGCTCCTTCAGGATACTCTACGGCTTTCAGGTTCACACAGATCTTTGCATATTCCTGTAGCTCTTTGGGGTCCATCAGGCTATTTCCTAAGCCTTCTGAAGATCACTTAGTGATTTTCCTGTACCCTGTAGTCCTCTTCATGTCCAGTGGTTCTCCTAGTCACCTCATTTCTGTCGGAAGCATTTTGTTCCTCTAACAGAGGATGTTTCCTTCCTCTACTTGTGGCAGGTTTAATATGACAGACATAAATGCAGGAAACTTACTTCCCTGGTTGCATTGTTGAAAGTCTACGCCAACCCTGCATTTGTTGTTTCTGGATATTTCCATGATTGCAATAAGCACTTGTATATATATTTGGCTTTTTGTGAGCATTTTCTCTTATAGCTGACTGCTATGTAAATGGTAAACCTACTACTAGGTTTAATGACTTTGCATTTTATATGTGATTACCTAGTGTTTGTTTTTTTGTTTGTTTGTTTTTGCTGCACCCTGGCATGTGAAAGTTCTTGGGCCAGAGATTGAACCTGTGCTGTGGTTGTAGCCTGTACCATAGCTGTGACAATGCCAGAACCTCAACTCTCTGTGCCACAAGGAAACTTCTTTCACTTTAAAAATTATTACCTTTTCTTTTTTGGCCACCCTTCAGCATATGGAGTTCTGGGGTGGAGGATCAAATCTGAGCTGTAGTTGCACCCTATGTGACAGTGTACACCAGATCCTTTAACCTACTGTAGCAGGCCGGGGATTGAACCTTTGTCCCAGCGCTCCAAAGATCCCACTGATCCCATTGCACCACAGCAGGGAATCCCCTTAATTTTTTTAAACATATTTTTTTGGGGTTCATACTTGATGGACTAAAGTGGTCAGTGATTATACAATAGTAAGAAAAACAAGCTGCAAACCAGTGTCCAACAATCCCCTATGCATTGATCCGTCCGTATGGTGGCCTTTAGTATTGAGAGGAATGGCTTCTTTACCTGGACCTTCCAAGTCTCATTCAATTAGGCTATTGGTGACTTATAATCTGAAATTATAAAGATGAGGATTCTGGGATACATCCTAGCCTTTCCCACAATGAAATAACACAGTTCAGCTGAACCATATCTACCTGTAGATTTCATTGACTTTTCACAAATGGCACAGAAAAGTGTAGCACTTGCTGAGAGGGATATTGATATTGGGGAATATATATATATTTATCCTGAAAATAGTGTAAGCGCAATAGTAAAATAAGTATTTCTTTTCTTTTTTGCTTTTTTTGCTTTTTTTTTTTTTTTTTTTTTTTTGAGTGCCACACTCAAGGCACAAGGAGGTTCCCAGGCTAGGGGTCAAATCAGAGCTGCAGCCACTGGCTTATACCACAGTCACAGCAACATCAGATCTGAGCCGCGTCTGTGACCTTCACCACAGCTCACAGCAATGCCAGATTCTTAACCCACTTATCAACGCCAGGGATCGAATGCGCAACCTCATGGTTCCTAGTCAGATTCATTTCTGCTGTGCCACAACAGGACCTCCAAGTATTTCTGATAATCCTGGAACTTGATACTTACATAGATTGAATATATGTACAGATACAGGGTTCAGCTTTGTCTCCCCCAACCCACTGCCCCCAGATTTCATATCCTCCTGGAATCTCAGAATATGACATTTTTTGGAAATAATATCTGTTTAATAGGAGATAACAGGTCCAAAATGGAGTCACTTGAGTTAGGCAGCCAACCAAGAGTTAATAAAAATTTAGAGCTTCAGCATTCCCAGGATGTGGCCCCTACCAGTCAACCTGGCATTTCCTAGTCTACGTGGAAGGGATTCTGTTATTAGACACCTGCCCGCCCCCCTTCCCCTCACAAAATAGAAATGATGCATTCTTTGCCTGAAACAGTACACTCTTGGGTAATAATTTTCTATCCCTTCTCTTTCAAAACCCATCCTTTTTGTTCCTCTTGGTGCTCCTTTCTACTTACTAGATGTATTGCTGCCCAACACACAAATCTTTTATTTATTTATTTATTTATTTATTTATTTATTTATTTATGTTGGTCTTTCTAGGGCCAAACCCATGGCATATGGAAGTTCCCAGGCTAGGGGTCCAATCATAGCTTCAGCTGCTGGCCTATGCCACAGTCACAGCAACATGGGATCCGAGCCATGTCTGTGACATGCCACAGCTCACAACAATGCCGGATTCTTAACCCACTCAGTGAGGCTAGGGATCAAACCTTCGTCCTCATGGTTACTAGTCAGTTTCATTACCACTGAGCCACAATGGGAACTCCACAAATCTTTTAATGAGACCTATTAGATCTTTAAAAGTTACTCACTAGGAGTGCCTGCCGTGGCTCAGCGATTAACGAATCAGACTAGGAACCATGAGGTTGCAGGTTTGATCCCTGCCCTTGCTCAGTGGGTTGAGGATCCAGCGTTGCTGTGAGCTGTGGTGTAGATCACAGACACAGCTTGGATCTGGCATTGCTGTGGCTCTGGCATAGGTCAGCAGGAACAGCTCCGATTCGACCCCTAGCCTGGGAACCTCCGTATGCCCCCAGTACGGCCCTAAAAAGACAAAAAACAAAAAAAAGAAAACAAAGTTACTAGGAGTTCCCTGATGGCTCAGTGGGTTAAGGATCTGGCATTGTCACTGCTGTTGTGCAGATTCTTTCCTGGGCCCAGGAACTGCTACATGCTGTGAGCACAGCCAAAATAAATCAAAGTTACTCAATTGGATTTTTGTTATTTAGTAGATGTGGTGGCAGTAATGGCATCTGAGGCGGACTTCTGATAGCATTTGAGGACAAGGAGCAACATAGGTGTGGTTCAGGGAACCCTTTGAGTCACTTTCTCATTGTCTCCAAGGGCTTGTAGGTCAGCTCCTGTTCTTTCCCATCTCTGCTCTTTTTTGCATTGAGCTTCCACTCTAGTTGGCTTTTCGGTTTTCAGTTTGCAGGTGCTTGGAAAATCCTGGCCCTCTTTTTTTGTCCTAAGATCCATCTGGGAACTGTTGTAGTGGCAGCATGCAATTCCCCATGTGGGGCCCAGAGCCCACAGTCCCTATATGTTGAGGTCTGCTGGATCAGCCCTTTGCCCAGTTCACGGTTTCACAGGAATTGCTGATAGTGCACCCAGGATCTTCTATTTGGAAGTCTGCCATAATTTCTAAGCCCCAGCCCTTGGTTCTGTCCCCCGTTTCTGTGCTGGGATATGCTGGTGAGTTAATCTGCAGTTCCCTATGTGTTTGGAGTCCCTTCCCCAAATTCCACTTTGAGGGCTGCTGAGGGCCGCTGCAGTTCTCCATTTGCTAGAAGTGAGTCCACAGTGTCCATTCTGTGAGGTCTGTTTGATCCTGTCCCCAGTCCTTAATTCTTCGGTTACCACTGGTGTCTCCTGCTCCATTTCCTTGGTTACTATTTATGCTGTTAATGTGCACATGAGCTAAAGGCTATTACTATATGGGAATCTCAGAGGCCAAAAGCCACAAAAATTTGACGGTAGGGGAAGCGAACTTACATGCTATTAGAGCACTTGTCATGTACCCCAAACTCCCGTGTTAGAGTAAATTGGTTACAAAATGGATTAGGTTGACACCAGGTCACCCTCCAACCTGGAGAAAATTCATCTCGATGCCATGAGGTACGATGAAACATCATATAACATTCAACCCAGTGTTACATCCCTTTTAGGAATTAGATTCCCTCTGGAGATGCAAAGTCCTAGCTAAAAAATACAGTGGGATCCTTAAAGTCTAAAGAGTCAAGGATGCCACCTTCTGGCAACACCTGCATATTTTACATCTAAGAAGTATAACCCCGGAAGGTGTAGATATTTATAATAATGTCAAAATCTTAACCAAGCTCATTTTGTTTCTTGAGAACTTACCTTGGTAACCCTTCTTCTTTCAGGGCCCCCAAACATGGCCAGACTGAATGTGGGTTATACCTAATTTACAGCAGGGATCCTACAAAACTACTCCCTGCCCCAGGAGAATTGTAATTTCCATCAGAAGGAATTCTCTAATGGGATAAGATTATTTCGGAGGTGCACTTGAGAGTCCCCAAATGAAACAAACAGAATGGGTTACTTATTTTAATTGGCATACAGAAGCTCCTAAAAGGCTCAAATTCCAAAAATACCTTCATTGAAAGTTTCCTTGCAAAAAACTGATGAAAAATTAATGATATAAATGGTAACATAAAAGTCTTAACAAGTTAACAGCCTCATAAACTCTTTCATATTTACCTTGAAAGGAGAACCCCTTCCAGAGTGGAGACTCAGATATTTTCTGATAAACTGCTACATTATTCTCTAGGAGCATATAGAGGTTCCCAGGCTAGGGGTCTAACGGGAGCTGTTGCCGCTGGCCTATGCCACAGCCACAGAAATGCCAGATCTGAGCCACGTCTGTGACCTACATGACAGCTCATGACAACACCAGATCCTTAACCCACTGAGCAAGGCCAGGGATAGAACCCGCAACCTCATGGTTCCTAGTCGGATTTGTTTCCACTGTGCCATGATGGGAATTCCCCAGGAATGTGATCTTTAATCAGACAACCTGGCATTACCTGGTCAACTGTAAGAGGTACTCCACTGATAGACCCCTCTGGTTCCCCTTAGGAGGGAAAGTTTGCCTGAAACAATGCATTTTTTTATGATAATTTTTTTTCTGCCCCTTCTTTTTTTCTTTTCCTGTAGCTCTTTGGAACGCCTTTGTATTGCTAGATAGGATCTGTCCAATTCATTCGCTTAATAAAGACAATTAAATTGTAAAATTTGATCAGTTGAATTTTTGCTTAATGGCCTGTCAACATGAATTCATAACAGATTGGTGTAGGTCCTAATCCAGTGTTTGGTGTTTCTTTTATTTCTATTTTTTAATTTTAATTTTAATTTTGCTTTTTAAGGCCATACATGCAGCAGGAAGTTCTCAGGCTAGGGGTCCAATCAGAGCTACAGCTGCCAGCCTATACCAGAGCCACAGCAACGTGGGATCTGAGCTGTGTCTTTGACCTATTACTGTGGCTCATGCAACACTGGATCCTTAACCCACTGAGCAAGTCCAGAGATTTAATCCATATCCTCATGGATGCTAGTTGGGTTCATTCCCACTAAGCCACAATGGGAACAAGGTGGTTCTTTTAGAAAGAAGAGACCTGCACAGAAGATAGACATGTCCTCACCATGTGCACTAACAGCAATTGGCATGATCTGTCCACAAACCAAGGAATGCAAAGGATTGTCATCAACTAGATTTCAGAATATCAGCTTCAGCTGTGACAAAATCAATTTCTGTTGTTTAAGCCATCCAGATAGAATTTCACATTCCCTTTGACTTTAGCAAGTCCCAACTTGGAGCCATTGGAATAAAAATCATTAAAAAAAGAAACAACCTGGCACAGTAAACCACTGAATCAAAAGGAAACTTAGGGCCACCTTCACTGAGGACTGAAAAATAGCTCCTCCCTCAAAGAAATAGTCAACATCAATGAACCGAATATTGTACTTTCCGCATATGGTTTAATGTTAAAATTTCAGGAGATTCCTTGGTGGCACAGCAGGTTAAGGAACCAGTGTTGCCACTGTGGTGGCTTGGGTTGCAGCTGTGGCTCAGTTTCAATCCCTGCCCCCAGAACTTCCACATGCTGCAGATGCGGCCAAAAAAAAAAAAAAAAAAAAAAAAAGATAAAAACATTTCAATATCGTTTCTTCTGAAATTAGGAGCAAAATGAGTTTTAGAAAAATGAAATTTCAGTTGATTTTGGTAAATACAAAGATTTGTTTAATGAAAGGAATAGAGAGGGGGGAATTATGTTTTGTGTTGGGGAAACAAGTAAAGCTTAAGCTGTGTTGGCTCAGTAGAATGAGTTGTATCCCCTGACATTCATATGTTGATGTCTTAACTCTCTGTACCTTGGTGTGACTATTTAGAGGTAAAGTCTTTAAAGACATGATTAAATTAAAGTGAGATCCTTGGTATCTGCCCTAATCAAATGAACATGGTGTACTAATAAAAGGAGAAAAATTGGCCACAGATAGTTACAGAGGGAAAACTGTGCCATCTAGACGAAAAAGAGGGAGGATTCAGAACTTAGTTATCAGTTACCAACACTGATAACTCCTTGATTTCAGACTTTGTGCCTCTTAAACTTTGAGAAAATAAATTTCTTTCAATCACCAAGATTTTAGTGCTTTTGTTAGGGAAGCCTATGTAGACCAATACAGTTCCTATGACACAAGTGGGCCTTGGATGTTTGAAGGACAGCCAGAAGCCAGTGTACCTGGAACAGAGTGAGATGGTCAAAGAATAGCAGAGATGAAAAGAGAGTGATGAGGGTGAATAGGCGCATCGTGTCCTGATGCACTGGATTGCCGTGGTGCACTGACTATTGGCCGTGAATGACATGAAGCCTAAAAGTGGCCAGGTGAAGCAGTTTCACAAGATCCTTCTGTTTCCTTGAGAGTAGACATTAGGATGATTTTGTCACTCAAGGTGCTGGATCAGACTGGGGCAGTAGCAGTGGCAGAGTTAGGTGCAGTGAGAGCCTAAACATAGCTTGAAGTTAGAGCCATTTAGAACTTCCTGATGGCAGGAAAGTTGGTTGAGAGGAAAAGACTCAAATTTCCTCCATTATTTTGTGCAGAAAAAAACCCAGCATGATTGAGTTGCCGTAACTGAGATGTAGGTTGTCGCTCATGGAGACTAGTGCTTTTTTTTTTTTTTTTTTGTCTTTTTGCCTTTTCTGGAGCTGCTCCAGCGGCGGCATGTGGAGGTTCCCAGGCGAGAGGTCTAATCAGAGCTGTAGCCGCCGGCCTATGCCAGAGCCACAGCAATGCGGAATCCGAGCCTCGTCTGTGACCTACACCACAGCTCACAACAACACCAGATCCTTAACCCACTGAGCAAGGCCAGGGATCGAACCTGCAACCTCATGGGTCCTAGTTGGATTCTTTAACCACTGAGCCACGACGGGAACTCCTGGAGACTAGTGCCTGAACGTGATTAGTTCAACTATGAATGTGTTAAGATGGAGATGAGAGCAGAACAAACAAAAGCAGAACACAAACAAGAGTTACTAGATTTACTACAATTTAATTTTTTTTCAAAAATATTATTAGAAACATTGGTCCAAAGAGTAAAAATGTGGAGCTGCCAAAGTAATTGCTAGTAGTTAAATCAGTACATGAAAATGGTATTGTCTTGCAAAAGTTAAAAAAAAAAAAAAAGATTTAAAAAGTGAGTCAGGAAGTTCCCATTGTGCCTCAGCTGTAACAGACCCGAATAGTACCCATGAGGATGCAAGTTCGATTCCCGGCCTCACTCAGTGGGTTAAAGGATCTGGCATTGCCAAAAGCTGTTGTGTAGGTCCCAGGCTTGGATACTGCATTCAAGCTGTGGCATAGGCTGGCAGCTACAGCTCTGATTAGATAGCTAGCCTGGAAACTTCCATATGTCACAGGTGTGGCCCTTAAATATAAATAAATAAATACATACATACATAATAAATAAATAAATAAAAAGCGAGTCAAGTGCTAAGCTATGGATGACTAACCATTTTTGAACAATAGATATTTGATATAAAATTGTATATACCCTTTATCTTTTCAAAAAAACAGCTCTGAATTTCATTGGTGTTTCCTATTTTTTTAGTCTCTATTTCTCTCTGATTTTTATGATTTCTTTCCTTCTGCTAACTTTGGGTTCTGTTTGTTCTTCTTTTTTTTTAGGGCCGCATCTGTGGCATGTGCAAGTTCCCAGGGGTCTAATTGGAGCTACAGCAGCAGGCCACAGCCACTGCCATAGCAATGCAAGATCCAAGCTGCATCAGCTACCTACACCATAGCTCATGGCAATGCCAGATCTCCAACCCACTGAGCGAGGCCAAGGATCAAACCTGCATCCTTGCAGATCCTAGTCGGGTTCATTACCACTGAAGCACGACAGGAAAGCCTGTTTGTTCTTTAATCTAGTTCCTTTAGGTTTAAATTTAGAGTGTGTAATTGAGATTTTTCTTGTTTCCTTAAGTAGGCTTTTGTTATAACCTTTGTTCTTAGAACTGCTTTTGTTATATCACGTGGATTTTGAAAGTTGTGTTTCAATTTTCATTTGTCTCCAGGTATTTTTTTTTATTCCCCCCCCTTTTTTTTTGCCATTTCTTGGGCCGCTGCCACGGCATATGGGGGTTCCCAGGCTAGGGGTCTAATAGGAGCTGTAGCCACCAGCCTACGCCAGAGCCACAGCAACGCGGGATCCGAGCCACATCTGCAACCTACACCACAGCTCATGGCAACGCCGGATCCTTAACCCACTGAGCAAGGGCAGGGATCCAACCTGCAACCTCATGGTTCCTAGTTGGATTCGTTAAACACTGCACCACAACGGGAACTCCTTATTTCCTTTTTGATTTATTCAGTCACTCATTTGTTGTTCAGTAGCGTATTATTCAGCCATTGTGTATTTATGCTTTCTGCAATTTTTTCCCCTTGTAGTTAATTTCTAGTCACATACTTTTGAGGTGAGGAGTGATACTTGATAAGATTTCAGTCTCCTTTGAGTTCCTGTCATAGCTCAGTGGTTAACGAATCCAGCTAGGAACCATGAGGTTGCAGGTTCGATCCCTGGCCTTGCTCAGTGGGTTAAGGATCCGGTATTGCTGTGAGCTGTAGTGTAGACCGAAGAAGCACCTTGGATCCTGCCTTGCTATGGCTGTGGCATAGGCAGGCGGCTACAGCTCCAATTAGACCCCTAGCCTGGGAATCTCCATGTGCTGTGGGAGCAGCCCTAGAAAAGGCAAGAAAAGAGAGAGAGAGGAAAAAAAAAAAAAGATTTCAGGAGTTCCCATCGTGACTCAGTGGTTAATGAATCCAACTAGGAACCATGAGGTTGTGGGTTCTATCCCTGGCCTTGCTCAGTGGGTTAAGGATCCAGTGTTGCCATGAGCTGTGGTGTAGATTGCAGATCCTGCGTTGCTGTGGCTCTGGCGTAGGCCAGTGGCTACAGCTCTGATTAGACCCCTAGCCTGGGAACCTCCATATGCTGCGGGAGCGGCCCTAGAAAAGGCAAAAAAAGACAAAAAAAAAAAAAAAAAAAGATTTCAGTCTCCTTAAATGTATCGAGACTTGTTTTGTTACCTAGCATGTGACCTATGAATGTTCTGTGTGCCCTCAAAAAGAATGTGTATTCTGCTGCTTTTTGATAGAATGTTCTAAGCAAGCACAACAATTATTTGAAGTTGCTATCTTAAGTGCACATGCTTTCTAAAAACCTTGAATTTTTACCATCACCTTCAATATTTAATGTTTTTACATCATATTTTGCATCTTTCTGCTTTGTATATTCTTTAACTTCTTATTGTGGAGATAGGTGATCTTACTACTTTTTTCTTTTAAACTTCTTGCTACCTTTTTAAGTGTTGATCTACTATCTTTATATGTTGCCTTTACCAGTGACTATCCCTATGCTATTTTTTGTATTTCTAGTTGTGATAGTTTCTTTTCCATTTAGAAAAGTCCCTTCCCTCTGGTGAAGCTGATTTAGTAGTGCTTTACTCTTTTAAATTTACATGTCTATAAAACTCTATCCTTCAAATCTGAATAATAGCTTGCTGGGTAGAGTATTCTTGGCTTTTTTTTTCCCCACTTTTCATCAATTTGAACATATCATGCCACTTACTTCTGTTTTGCAAAATTTCTGCTAAAAAATCAGCTGACAGTCTTACTGGAGTTCCCTTGTATGTATCTAGTTGCTTTTCTCTTGCTGCTTTAATGGCTCTTTCTCTTTAATTTTTGCCATGTCAAGTGTAACTTTTCTTGGTGTGTACCTCTTTGGGTTCATGTTTTTTTGAGATTCTCTGTGCTTCCTGGACCAGGATGTCTATTTACTTTCCCAGGTTAGGGAAGTTTTTCAGCTATTTGTTCATCAATAACTTTTCTTCCTTTTCTCTCTCTCTTCTCCTCTGAAACCCCTATCATGAGAATGCATGTACACTTGTGGTGTTAGAGGTCTCCTAAAATATCCTCATTTTAAAAAAATTAGTTTTTCATATTTCTGTTTAGCTTGAATAATGTCCACTACTCTGACTTTCAGATCACTGATCCATTCCACTGTATCATCTACTGCTGATTCCTGCTAGTGTACTTTTAAATTATGGTTGATTTACAATGTTTCTTCAATTTTTGTTGTGCAGCAAAGTGACTCTATCACACACAGTTCCCTGTACTGTACAATATGGCCTCATTGCCCATCCAGTCCCAGTTTAACAGTTTGCATTCCAAAAACCCCAGACTGCCGGTCCATCTCACTCCCTTCCCCCTCCCCCTGGGAACTACAAGTCTGCACTCCTTGGCCATAATCTGTTTATGTTTTATAGATAGGGTCATCTGTGCTATATTTTAGATTCCACAAATAAGTAATATCATATGGTAGTCATCTTTTTTTTTCTGGCTTACTTCACTTAGTATGAGAATCTCTTGTTCCATCCATGTTGCTGCAAAAGGTATTAGCTTATCTTTTTCATGGCTGAGTACTATTCCATTGTACATATGTTCCACATCTTCTTAATCATTCATCTGTCAGTTGACATTTAGATTGTTTCCATGTCTTGGCTATTGTGAATAATGATGCAATGAACATAGGGGTGCATCTGTCTTTTTAGTTTTATTTATTTATTTTGCATGAATCTTTTTAAATGAAAGTTTTGTCTAGATATATGCCCAGGAGTGGGATTGCTGGATCATATGGTAGTTCTATATTTAGTTTTCTGAAGTACCTCCATACTGTTTTCCATAGTGGTCATACCAATTTTCTTTCCCACCAATAGTGAAGGAAGGTACCCTTTTCTCCACACCCTCTCCAGCATTTGTTATTTGTTGACTTGTTAATGATGGCCATTCTGACTGGTGTGAGGTGGTATCTCATTGTAGTTTTGATGTGCATTTCTCTAATAATTAGTGATGTTGAGCATTTTTTTCATGTGCTGGCTGGCTATCCATATGTCTTATTGGAGAAGTGTCTATTTAGGTCTTCTGCCTATTTTTCAATTGGGTTGTTTGTTTTCTTGTTGTTTAGTTTTCTTGTTGTCTAGTTGTTGTTTAGTAGGCCCTTGTCTGTGCCTACTAGTATATTTTTTAATTAAAGTTATTGTATTTTTCAGCTATGTTTGGTTATTTTTATATTTTATAACTCTTTAAATTTTGGCTACACCCATGGTACACAGAAGTTCCCTGACCAGTGATCAAACTCAAGCCACAGCAATGATAATGCAAAATCCTTAACCACTAAGATATCAGGGAACTCCAGTATATTTTTTAACTTTTGATTAAAAATCCTTGCTATGGAGTTCCCGTCGTGGCGCAGTGGTTAACGAATCCGACTAGGAACCATGAGGTTGCGGGTTCGGTCCCTGCCCTTGCTCAGTGGGTTAACCATCCGGCGTTACGTTGCCGTGAGCTGTGGTGTAGGTTGCAGACACGGCTCGGATCCTGCGTTGCTGTGGCTCTGGCGTAGGCCAGTGGCTACAGCTCCGATTCGACCCCTAGCCTGGGAACCTCCATATGCAGCGGGAGCGGCCCAAGAAATAGCAACAACAACAACAACAAAAGACAAAAAGACAAAAAGACAAAAAAAAAAAAATCCTTGCTATGTTCATCATTCTTCTCACAAATTTGTTGAACATCTTTATGATCACTACCATCAGTTCTTTATCAGGTAGTGTTTATCTCCATTTCAGTTAATTTTTGTTCTGGGCTTTTGTCTTGTTCCTTCATTTGAGATATATTCCTGTCTCCCCATTTTGCCTAATTTTCTTCTCTGTGTTTATTTCTTTTCTCTCTCTCTCTTTCTTTCTTTCTTTTTTTTTTTTTTTTTTTGGCTATACCCATGGCATATGGAAGTTTCCAGCCAGGGATTGAACTTGAACCACAGCTGCAGCAACTCTGGATCCTTTAACCCACTGCCACCGGCCAGGGATTGAACCTGCACCTCTGTAGCAACCCAAGTAGATGCAGTTGGATTCTTAACCCATTGGGTCATGGCAGGAACTCCTCTGTGTTTATTTCTGTGTATTAGGGGGTCAGTTAACATTTCCCAGTTGTGTAGCTGTGACTTTAGGTAGGAGACAACCTGTGTTCCCATAAGCACACTCCCTTCCAGACATCTGTGCTATATGCCCTGGGCTTGATCCCTACATGGGCTGCCTGTGTCTTTCTCTTGTAGTGGATCTGACCACTGGGTGAGCACTGATAGGGGGACTGTGTCCTGGCCTGTGTGGCTGCCAGGGAACTCCGGTATATTTTCTAACTCTTGATTAAAATCCTTGGCTGCCAGAGAACTCCAGTATATTTTCTAACCTTATGCAGTGGCTGCTGGCCCACTGGTGGGTGGAGTTGAGTCCTGGGGTGTCTGGGTCCTCGGCTCAGGGGGCATCCAGGACATATGATGGCCTGCTAGTATGCTGGTAAGTCCCCCAGTGTTAGATGGAGGACTCCAAAATTGTGCTTGTCCTATGGTAAAACAATCTCCTGAAAATGGCTGCTGTCAGCATCTGTGTCCTCAAAGGGAGTCCATCCCAGTGGCCTCCAGCCTCTCTGGGATGTTCTCTAAGATCAGCAAGTGGGACTGAACCAGGTTCCTTTTATTTATTTATTTATTTAAAAATTTTTTTGCCATGCCCACAGCATGTGGAAAGATCAACAATGGATTCTTAACTTGCTGAGCCACCAGGGAACTCCTGATTCCTTATTTATGTCAGTTGTGGAAAATCTTTTCTGCTAGTCTTTATGTCATTCTTAGAGATAGTTGCAATATAATAGCTGTGATTTTTGCCATGCCCATGGGAGGAGGTGAACTTGGTTTCTTCCCATTCTTCCATTTTCCAGAAATTTTTAAAGATAATTTCCTTTTGTTTCTTTATAATTTTATCACCTGTTTTCTCAATAATTTCCCCTGTTTTATATTTCATGTAAAGAAAATCAGGAGTTCCCATTGTGGCTCAGTGGGTTAAGAACCTGACATAGTATCTGTTAGGATGTGGGTTTAATCGCTGGTCTCACTCAGTGGATTAAGGATACAGCATTGCCACAAAGTGCTGCATAGGTCACAGATGTGGCTCAGATATTACGTTGCTGTGGTTGTGGCGTATGCCAGAAGCTGCAGCTCGTTTGAACCCTAGCCCGGGAACTTCCATATGATGCAGGTGCAACTGTAAAAAGAAAAAAAAAAACGTTATTACCATTTCATAGCAAATATCCCTTGTTCAAAAGTATTTAAAATCTTCCTGTAGTTAGCACTTCGTTTGCTTTATTAACCTATTTTTTCCGTTGCAGAACTATACTATTTTCATATATTTATTCAACTTCCAGCAGCTGTTTTAGTGATTGACAAACCTTCCAATTTGTAAAAAATACAAAAATGAGTTTCCTGGTGGCCTTGCAGTTAAGGACTCCACATCGTCATTGCTATGGCTCCGGTTACTGCTGTAGCTTGGGTTCGGGCCCTGGCCCAGGAACTTCCACATGCCTCAGGCATGGCCAAAACAACAAATGGCAAGATTACATTCTTTTTTAAGACTGAGTAATACTGCTTCGTATATAAATACCACATCTTTATCTAGTCATCTATAAGGGACACTTAGTTTGCCTCCATATCTTTGGTCTTGTAAATGTTGCAGTGAACATTCAGGTACATATACATTTTCAAATTAGTGGAACTTCTGGATTGTATGGTAATTCTAATTGTAATTTTTTGATTAGCCACCATACTGTTTTCTACAATGGCTTCTTCCAGTTTACGTTTCCACCAGCAGTGTAGGAGGGCTCACTTTTTTTTTTTCCAAATCCTGCCCAGCACTTGTTATTTGTTGTGTTTATTTTTATTTTTATTTTTTTATTTTTTGTCTTTTTGCTATTTCTTGGGCCGCTCCCGCGGTATATGGAGGTTCCCAGGCTAGGGGTCGAATTGGAGCTGTAGCCAGCAGCCTATGCCAGAGCCACAGCAACTCAGGATCCGAGCCGCGTCTGCAACCTACACCACAGCTCAGGCAACGCCGGATCCTTAACCCACTGAGCAAGGGCAGGGACCGAACCCGCAACCTCATGGTTCCTAGTCGGATTCGTTAACCACTGCACCACGACAGGAACTCCTCCTTTTCATTTCTGTAGATGGTTTTCATCTCTCTGCAAAAGCTTTTTAATTTGATGTAGTCTCATGTTTTCATTTGTTTCCCTTCCCTGAAGATACATATCCAATTTTTTTTTTTTTTTTTTACTAATGCCAGTGTCAAATAATGTATTGCCTGTGTTAAGTTCTGGGAATTTTATGGTTTCAGGTGTTATATATGTCTTTAATCCATGTTAAGTTTATTTTCCTAGATGGTTGAGAAAGTAGTCCAGTTTGATGCTTTTGCAGATAGCTATCCATTTTTCCCAACAACATTTACTGAGGCACCTGTCTTTTCCCCATTGTATATTCTAGTCTCTTTTGTCATAGATTAATTGCTCATACAGGTCTAGGTTTATTTCTGGGCTCTCTGTTCTCTTCCATTGATCAATATACCTGTTTTTTTGTGTCAGTGCCATACTGTTTTGATTCCTATAGCTTTGTCGCAGTTTCAAGTTATTTACCTTTGTTCTTCTTTTGCAAGATTGTTTTGGCTATTTTGGGTCTTTTGTGTTTCCATATGTATTTTAGAGAAATTTGTTCTTGTTCTCTGAAAGATGCCATTGGTATTTAAGTAGGGAGTGTGTTGAATCTGTACATTGCCTTGGGTAGTATGGTCATTTTAACAATGTTAATTTTGCACACTGTGGAGAAGGTATATCTTTTCACTGTTTCATCTTCATTTTTTAATTCGTCAGTGTCTCACAGTTTTCTAAGTACAGGTCTTTTACCTCCTTGGTTAGCTTTATTCCTAGGCATTTTATCTTTTTGATGCAGTTGTAATTGGGGTTGCTTTTTTGTTCTTTTTTTTTTTACAGGTACACCTGCAGCATATGGAAGTTCCTAGGCTAGGGGTTGAATCACAGCCATGGCTGCCAGACTATGCCACAGCTGCAGCAATGCAGGATCTGAGCTATATCTGTGACCTACCACAGCTCATGGCAATGCCAGATCCTTAACTCACAGAGTGAGCCCAGAGATTGAACCTGCATCTTCATGGATCCTAGTTGGGTTTGTTAGCACTGAGCCATGATGGGAACTCCCTGGGATTGCTTTCTTCAATTCTCCTTCTGCTAGTTGGCTGTTAGCATAAGAATGTAGTGTAGAAATGCAACAGACTTTTGTTGGAATCCTGAAACTTTACTGAAGTCATTTATTAATTCTAATACTTTTTGTTGGCATCCTTAGGATTTTCTATATATATACTGTCATCTGCAAAGTAGTAGTTTCACTTCTGCCTTTCTAATTTGGATTCCTTTTATTACTTTTCCCTATCTGATTCCTTTGACTAAGACTTCATACCATGCTGAATAAAAGTGGTGAGAGCAGGCATCCTTGTCTTCTTTCTGATCTTTTCATCACTGTGTATGGTGTCGGCCATAGGTTTGTCATATACAGCCTTTACTATGTCGAGGTTGTATTCCCTCTGTACTCACTTTGTTCAGAGTTTTTCTCATAAATGGTGAAATTTTTCAAAAGTTTTTTCTGAAACTATTGAGATGATCATGTGATTTTTTTCTTCAGTTGTTTTTTTTTTTTTTTTGGCTTTGCCATTTCTTGGGCCGCTCCCACGGCATATGGAGGTTCCCAGGCTAGGGGTCGAATCGGAGCTGTAGCCACCGGCCTACGCCAGAGCCACAGCAACGCAGGATCCGAGCCGCGTCTGCAACCTACACCACAGCTCACGGCAACGCCGGATGGTTAACCCACTGAGCAAGGGCAGGGACCGAACCCGCAACCTCATGGTTCCTAGTCGGATTCGTTAACCACTGCGCCACGACGGGAACTCCTCTAATTGAAATTTTAAAAAATTAATTTAACTTAATTAACTTAATTTAACTTAATTTAAAAAATAATATCTCAAGGAGTTCTCATTGCGGTGCAGCAGAAACGAATCCAACTAGGATCCATGAGGTTGCAGGTTCGATCCCTGGCCTCGCTTTGGCAAAGATCTGGCGTTGCCTTGACCTGTGGTGTAGGTTGCAGACATGGCTCAGATCTAGCATTGCTGTGCTGTGGTGTAGTCTGGCAGCTGTAGTTCCAATTAGACCCTCCATATGCCTCCGGTGTAGCCCTAAAAAGCAAAAAATAAATAAATTTAAAAAATTAAAAATAATATGTCCAGGAGTTTCTGCTGTGGCATAGTGGGTTAAGGATCAGGCATTGCTGCAACTGTGGTGTAGGTTGAAACTGTGGCTCTGATTCGATCCCTGGCCCAGAAACTTCCATATGCTGCAAGTGCAGCCAAAAAAGAAAAAAATGTCCAAAGTAAAAATGAAGTTATTCAAGTATCAAAATGAGACTAATCAATGAAACATAAAGAGAACCATACATTAAAAAAAATTTTTTTTCTCTTTAGGGCTGCACTCACTGCATATGGAAGTTCCCAGGCTAGGGGTCGAATCAGAGCTACAGCTGCCGGCCTACACCACAGCTCACTGCAATGCTGGATTCCCGACCCACTGAGTGAGGTCAGGGATTGAACCTGCATCCTTGTGGATACTAGTTGGATTTGTTTCCACTGAGCCACGACGGGAACTCCCTAAAATTTTTAAATTATATTGAATGACATCAAATCAAACTAAAATAAATGGAAAGATGGAGTGTGTCTAAGAAAGGACAGAGCCATGTGAATACTTCGCAAATAGCTGTAGGATTTTTGTTTCTTTTTGTTTGTTTGTTTTTGTTTTTAGTTTTTTTGGCCTCACTCACAGCATGTGGAAGTTCCCAGGCCAGGAAGCGAAACTGCACCACAGCAGTGACCTGAACACAGCAGTAACAATGATGGATCCTTAACCCACTGAGCCACCAGGGAATTCCAATAGATATATGGTTTTAATGAAAATTTCATCAATACTGCAACCCAGTTCTACTTGGAACTTCACAACCCCTGCTTCTAAATTTTATAAGATCAATGTTTAGTAATAGCTGTGCTTTCCTAAATAATGTAATTGAGAGGTTTAGAGTAATATGATCAAGCATTAAAAACTTGTTTTGGGGAGTTACCATTGTGGCTCAGTGGAAATGTACCTGACTGGTATCCATGAGAATGTGGGTTCGATTCCTGGCCTCGATCAATGGGTAAACAACCCAGCGTTGCCGTGAGCTGCAGTGTAGGTCTCAGATGCAACTTGGATTTGGCATTGCTGTGGCTGTTGCGTAAGCCAGAAGCTTCAGCTCCAGTTCGACCCCTATCCTGGGAACTTCCATATGCTACAGGTGCAACCCTAAATTAAAAAAAAAACCTTATTTTGTAGCTTAATTATGAAAGTATAATAGAACAATGTTACCATAGGAATGGGCCATTATCACATAAAATGGAAATTTCATTAAACTTCATGGACTTTCACAATACAAACTAATTTAGGGACACCTGCTTTATCAAGAGGTTCTTCCCAGTTTCAGGATCTAAAAGTGGCTGTCTAAGATCCCCACCGGGGGTCTCTTCTGGGTAATTCAGTGAGTGAAGAAAATAGGGAAAAATCTTCATGAAATTGGATTTCATAATGGTTTCATTTTTTATCTTTTCACCTTTTAAGGCCACACCCATGGCATATGGAAGTTCCCAGGATAGGGGTTGAATCAGAACTACAGTTGCCAGCCTACACTACAGCCACAGCAACTTGGGATCCGAAACACATCTTCAACCTACACCACAGCTCATGGCAACTCCAGATCCCCCACCTACTGAGCGAAGCCAGGGATTGAACATAGGTCCTCATGGATACTACTAGCCAGATTCGTTTCTGTTGTGTCACAATGGGAACTTCATAATGTTTTATTAAAATGACACCAAAAGTATAAGCAACACAAGAGAAAACAAATTGGACTACCTAAAAATTAAAAAATATATATATTTTTGGCAGCACCTGCATCATTTGGAAGTTCCAGGGCCAGGAACTGAACCTGAGGTACAGCAGTGACCCAAGCTGCTGCAGTGCAACGCCAGATCCTTAACTCACTAGGACACCAAGGAATTCCAATACTTTCAGTTTTCTAAGAAACCTCCAGGCTGTTTGCCATAGTGGTTGCACCAATTTACATTCCCACTAACTGTGCATGAAGATTTCCTTCTGTTTTTTTTTTTTTTTTCTTCTTCTTCTTTTTGTTTTGGCCATGCCTGTGGAAGTTCTCAGGCCAGGCAGTGACCCAAAACAAAGAAGCAACCCAAGCCACTACAGTGACAATGCCAGATCCCCAACCTGCTGGACCATGAGAGAACTGGAGGATTCCCTTTTGAAAAGAGAATGTTTTGGACAGATTGGTGTATTAAATAAAATATACAGTTGACCCTTCAACAGAGCATGGATTCGGGGTACCAATTCTCTGCACAGTCAAAACTTTAAGTATGTTTTAGTCCACTCTCCATCCCAGAGTTCCCTCAGTATCTGCTGTCCCATGTCCAGAGACTCAACCAACTTTGATCATGTAGTTCTGTAGTATTTACTACTGGGGGAGAAAAATCCATATAAGTATGTTTCAAACACATCTGTACTATTAAAATTAATTTTTTTCCACGTGGTGTCAAGTGTGGGGGCTTTTCTCCTTTTCAGGCTGAGTGATATTCCTGTGTGTGGAGGGACCACATTTTGTTTCTCCATCATCCGCTGATGGACACTTGCACTGTTCATTATAGTTTGCAGTTGCCTCTTTTCTTTCCTTAGCATGTATTCTCAGCACAGCAGCCAGAAGAATCCTTTAAATGCTAAGTTAGGCCCTGTGCCCCCACACACTTCCAGGCATCTCCCTCACCCAGAACCAAAGCCCAGTTCTTCAGGTAGCCCCACAGGGTCTTTACCCCCCTCGGATTACTCTCTGATTCCAGTACCTTTCCTCCAGCTGCATGGGCCTCCCTGCTGTTCCTTGAACACTACTCCAGGGCCTTTGCACAGGCCGATGCTTGCCTAAAACCTTCTTTGTGAGGACAGCTGAAAAATCATCATTTGACACCTGGAGCACTCCCCCACCATTTGCCCATGAGCCCTTGGTTTTAGTCCTTGTAATAGTTTTAATGGTTCCATCATCCCAGATTGGGCTGTAGGAGCCCCTTCCACCCAGCTCCTGTGCTCTTTGGACAAGCCTTCGTCATTTTGTGAATGCTGCCTGGTTTTCTGGAGTAACTAGATGTTTCAGCTCCTTGTCCAGATAGGGTCCCAGCCCCGGATCATCTTTGTCAACATGCAGATTTCTGAACTTGTGCCAGGAGCATCTGGTTCAGTAGGTGGAGACATGGAATTTAGAGGACGTCTAGGAGAATGAATGTCCTAAAAAAAACAAAAAAACAAAAAACAAAAAAAAAACCTCCTCGTCAGTGCAGTGGCTTGAGTCGCTGCTGTGGTTTGGGTTTGATCTCTGGCCCATGAACTTCCCCGTGCAGCCAAAAAAAGAAAAAGAAAAAAAGTTTTAAAAATCCTCCTGGCAGGTTAGGGTGGAATAGGAAAGCTGAGAGGGAGGCGGATGTGATTATAAGGGCCAAGGTGGGAGATCCATGTGGTGATGAACATATTCTGTATCTTGATTCTGGATAAATGAACCCAGCCAAGTGATCAAATTGCATAGAACTTAGAAGAAAAATTGTGAAGTTCCTGTTGTGGCTCAGCGGTAATGAACTCAACTAGTATCCATGAGGATTCAGGTATGATCTCTGCCCTTGCTCAGTGGGTAAAGAATCTGGCATTGCTGTGAGCTGTGGTGTAAACCAACAGCTGCAGCTCAGAATTGGCCCCCTAGCCCAGGAACTTTCGTATGATGCATCTGCAGCCCTAAAAAGACAAAAAAAAAAAAAAAAGGAAAAAAAGAAAAACTGTGAATAAATAAATAAAAATTTAAAAAAGGAGTTCCCATTGTGGCACAGCAGAAATGAATCGGACCAGGAACCATGAGGTTGCAGGTTTGATCCCTGGCCTTGCTCAGTGGGTTAAGGATCCAGTGTTGCTGTGAGCTGTAGTGTAGGTCACAGACGTGGCTCGGATCCCGAGTTGCTGTGGCTCTGGTGTAGGCCAGCAGCAACAGATCCAATTAGACCCCTAGCCTGGGAACCTCCATATGCCGAAGGTGCAGCCCTAAAAGGACAAAAGACAAAAAAAGAAAAGAAAAATTGTAAAGAACCTAACACACACACACACACACACACACACACACACACACACACGAATAAAATAAATTGTATCAATGTCAAGATCCTGGTTGTGACATCCAGCTCTACCTTTGCAAATGTTACTGCTCAAAATGGTGACAAAATCTCTCAGAATTATTTCCTACAACTGCATGTGAATCTACTATTCTCCCAATGAAAATTCCAATTAAAAAAGACCCATACTACTGCAGCTGCAGCATGGATTCAACCCCTAGGCTGGGAACTTGCATGTGCCATGGGTACAGCCATAAAAAAGAAAAAAAAGAGCCATACTAATAGAAATGTAAGCAAGCAGTGTCACAATGGAATGCCAGTAACATGAGAGGCCATGAAAAGAATACATTGCTTTCAAGCAATGACTGTGTAGAGATAAGTGAATGAATACCTCTTGCACGATGAGAATAAAATTCCAGATGAAAAAAAAAAAAAACAGTTTCCAGGTGAATCAGGGAAGCAGCTTTGTTCGGGACCCATGGCTTTCAACTACAAATAAGCTATTTTAAAATTCCTAAAAGGAATGATCATACCAGTTATAGTATCAGAAAACACAGCAATATAACCAGAGATTCAGGAAAACAAATGGAAACAAAGTTAGAAAAATTAAAATTAAAATCACTCATTTTTTTTTTTCTTTTTAGGGCCCCACCTGCAGCATATGGACGTTCCCAGGCTAGGGGTGGAATCGGAGCTGCTGCTGCCAGCCACAGCCACAGCTGCACCGGATCCGAGCCCCATCTGTGACCTACACTGCAGCTCGTGGCAACACAGGGTCCTTAACCCCACTGATCGAGGCCAGGGATCAAACCTGAATCCTCATGGATACTAGTTGGGTTCTTAGCCTACTGAGCTACAACAGGAACTCAGGTTACTCATATTTTTGATCATTGGTTGGCTGCCCATATGCTTTCTGGTACAAACTACAAAAGTATTTGGGGGTAACTTTTTATTTGGATATAATTTCAAGCTTACAGAAGACATGCACCATCAGTACCAAGAACTCCTGCATGTATCCTCACCCAGTTGTCCCCATGTTAATAGTTTGTACCTTTTGCTGTCATCATTTTCTGTGTGTGTATATGTACATATGTATATAGTATTTATGCATCTTTCCCCTCTTAACTCTGAGTAAATTGCGATCTGTTCCCCTGTAACCGAGCAGGGCCCTATGGGGCCTTCCCAGGACAACCCCCTCCCCCATGGTCCCCACCTGCCTCTTGTCTGTTAAAAAACCTTTACCTCCTAGGCCTTCCTCAAGTTGCAAAGAATACATTTAGAGAGTGAGAAAATGCAGAAAGCAACAGTCGAGTAAGATAATAATAATACACAATACAACATAATACACAATAATAATAGTTATAGTAATAGCTAACAATAATATAACAAGAAAATATTTATAATATAGTCTGCCCACGAAACAAAGTCAAGGATATTTAGTTTTTCCTGGAGAGCTATAGATAATATCCTGAGCCATGTCCTTTGAGCTGTTTTGAAGAGACTAAAGCCCCCACCAGGTGGAAGTAGTTAACTGCATGCTGTGGATCAGCACGCAGACCCCAGACAGGTTGGAACCAGAAACTGAATGATGTTGGCTCCCAATTACCTCCCCACCAACTCATCAGAAGAATGTCCACCAGCTGATCCAGCACCCCCACCCCAGACTTTAAAAACCTTTTCCGAAAGCCACAGGAAGTTCTGATCTTTTCAGCATTAAGTGCCTGCACTCTTTGCTAGATGCCTGCAGGAAACGTTGCACTTTCCTTCCCCACAACTCGGCGTGAGTAAATGGGCTTTACTGCACACAGGTGACCCAAGTTTGTTTACCCTGAAATACTTCAGCAACTAGGTCCAAACAGCCAACTAGGAGGTTTTGCTGGTGAAATGGGGCCCTCTTGTGACGATGATTTTCCTCCATTGAAAGCCTTCTTTGTGCATTGTGGATACAATGACTTTGTCAGAATCTGTTACACAAATATTTTCTCCTTGTTGTGGCTTGCCTGCTTGTTTTCTCACAGTGCAAAATATTCAAATATTCAAAATTTTAAGGACAAACTAGGTCATTTCTTTGTGTATCTTTTCCACATTTTCTATCCTGAGAAATCTTTGCCTATCCCAAGATCACAAAGATTTTTCTCCAGTGTTCTTCTAGATGTTTTAGAGCTTTAGCTATTATAAAAACTTATTGTGTCTGAACAGTCATGTCCTTAAAAGGGAGACCTGTAAGAATTTTTGATTTTCCCTAATTTTTGAGCCTGTTAATTGAATGCATAGTCAACCAGACACACCACATCCTGGCCATCTTCCAATGTATATGTGAAATTCTCCAACTGCCAGAGATGACAGCTTGCAGCCCAGAGTTGCCCCAGCTTCACCTCAATCACCCCGGCACCCTCCACTTCCAGGAGTATCCTGCCTAGGACTTGGAAGAGGACTGGGGTTGTGTCCCCAGAAAGGGGCAAGGGGGCAATTAGGCAACATAGAGGCTTCCCTGAGTGTGATGGGAACCAAACATTTGTACAGGGTCTGGGGGAGGCAGCAGGAGGGACAGATGCTCATAGTGCTCACCTGTCCACATTTGAGATATAATATTTAATACATTTACTCTTTATTAACATGGTTAATTTTTTTTTTTTTGTCCCTCCCCATCGGAATCTAAGGATGAGGGCAAGGATTTTTGTGTTAATTTACTGTTGTCTTCCCTTGTCCAGAAAATAGAGTTTGGAATATAGCTATGCTTAATTAGCATTTTTTTTTCAGGATTCCACATGCATTTTTCCTTCAGGAATATCCAATACAAAAAACAAAATAGGCACCAAAGCGAAAACGTGAGCTAGGGCGCCATCCAGTGGCTACTATGGGATAGCACGACGCAGTTATTAGAAAAGCAGTACGTAAACAAATGAATAAAATATGACACATTTCTGGAAAAATAAGGTGTGTTCCAAGAAGCAACATTCCAATAATAGGAATGTCTTTTTATAGGGGTGTAAATAAAGAAAAGTTTTCAGAGAAATGAGCATTTATTGCTTATGTAACAAACATTGCTTATTAGACACCCGGGTGCTCAGGGGTTGCCCAGGAGGCCACGCCCTCAGCCACACCTCTGGGTGTGCTTTCTACCCTAGACACGCCCGTGTGGGGATGTGGGCGGGCCCTCATTGACCACGCCCACAAGCACATTCCCGCTTCCGGAAAGCCTAAGGGGGCAGGGCACCACACTAGAACCAATAACGTCCCAATGACCGGGGAAATAGTATTTATCTGCTCTATGATTGGAGAAGCTGACCTGCCTATCCTCGAGCTTCCACCAACACCAAACGTAGGTCTGCCCCCTTTTTATTGCTCCCAGCTGCCCCGGGGCCGGAAGCGGAAGTGCGATCAAGAACGCTACTGCAGAGTTGGCTGCTTTCATGGGACTACACGCTACTCCTTTTGGTGTCCACAGCAGGGTCAGGCCTTGCGACTGCTTGGCGGCCAAGGCTGGGCGAGGAGCAAGCCGCGCCAGGAGTGGGTCAGAGGGCGGGGTACAGTTCAAAGGGCAGGGGTCGGGGTTATTTAAAGGGTTACTTCCAAAGTCCAGTCTAGGACGAATGGAACTGAGCCTCAGGGGTCTTGTTTGGCGGCGCAGGACCATCTGACCCCCTACACCTTAGGACCCGCGGCGGCCTCACTTTAGGATTTGGGGGAAGGGTGGATATGAGTGAGATGTGGATGGAGGCTGGTTTCCCTGGGCGCAGAGCAAAGCTGAGCCACGTGCAAAGGGGTCAACCAGGGCAACGTGAAACTGAATCCTTTTTCTTGGAAAACAAAAATTCATGTGGATTGTTGTGTCCAGAAACACCTGTGTAAATGCTTCGTGATATCCTACTGTGGCCACTGGATGGCGCCCTAGCTCATTGTGGAAATGGGGACAGATTCTTAGCATCCAAGAGAATCAGACTCCAAGTGGGAGAGGAACGTTGTCTTCTTACAAACAGGTTTTCCCGTCCCACTTTCTGAGATTTTCTGGAAGGAGTCCCTGTAGACTGGCTCCTGTGCTCTTTTAACAAGTCCCCATCTTTTTTGTTTGTTTGTTTTTAGGGCTGCATGTGTGGCATATGGAAATTTCCAAGCTAGTGGTCCAGTCAGAGTTCAAGCTGCCGGCCTGTGCCACAGCCACAGCAGCGCCAGATCAGAGCCACGTCTGCGACCTATGTACCACCAGCTGGTAGCAACAGGGTATCCTTAACCCACTGAGAGAGGCCAGGGATCAAAACCTGCATCTTCATGGATACTAGTCTGGTTTGTAACCTGCTGAGCCACAGCGGGAACTCCAAGCTCCTCATCATTTTGTGAACATTGCCTGACTTTCTGGCATAACTGGATGCTTCAGGACCTTCTTGTCTGGATACTGGCCCAGCCTCTGATCATCTTTGTCATAGACAGATTTCAGAGCCCAGTCAGGCATGTGTAGCTTAGTACATGGGGTGTGGGATTTTGGGGACTCCTAGGAGAATGAGTGTCTTTTAGAAAAGACTTCTTATCAGGCGTTGTCAGTGCAGTGGCCTGAGTTGCTGCTGTGGATTGTGTTCCATCCCTGACCCTGGAACTTCCTCATGCTGGGAAGGACCAAAAAGAAAAAAAAAAATTTAAATCTTCCTAGATTGTTAAGGTGGCATGGGAAAGCTGGGAGGGAGGTGGGTGTGAAGGAGAGCCATATGGTGATGAACATTTTCCATTTCTTGACTGCGGATAAATGAACCTACCTAGGTGATAAAATTGCATAGAACATAAAAGCAAAAATATTGTAAAGAACTTAACACACACACACTTGAATAAAATAGATTGTATCAATGTCAAGATCCTGGTAGTGACATACAACTATATTTTGCAAAATTTTAGCACTGGGCAAAGGCAGAGGAGATCCCTGAGTTATTTCCAACTCCATATGAATCTACAATTCTCTCAATAAAAATTCCAATTAAAAAGGATCTGTACTATGTTGCCACAGCTGTGGTGTAGGTCACAGCTGTGGGTCTGGAACTTCCGTATGTTCTGGGCACAGCCATTTAAAAAAATTAAAAAGCCATACTAATAGAAATTTAATAAAACGATTTTATGGTGGAAATGCCAATAACATGAGAAGCCATGAAAACAGCAGAACACATGGGCTGCAGCTTACTAGTAAATACTAGAGATGAGTGAATGAACATCCTGTCACTGTCCCATCTGCTTTGCAGAAATGAATGTGAGAATAAAATTCTGGGTGAATAAAGAATGAACGTTTGGGTGACTCAGGGAAGCAGTTTTGTTTGGGACTGTTTTCAACCACAAATAAGCTATTATAAAATCCCTTAAAGGAATGATCATACCAGTTATAGTCTTGGAAAACACAGCAGTACAACCAGAGAAACAGGAAAATAAAGCAAATGGATTCCAAAAAACTCGATCAGTAGTAGGGTTTTGTTTTGGAGTTTTTTTGTTGTTTTTTGGGTTTGTTTGTTTGTTTTTTTTTTTTTTTTTTTTTTTTTTTTTTTTTTTTTTTTTTTTTTGGTCTTTTTAGGGCAGCATCCATGGCATATGGAGGTTCCCAGGCTAGGGGTCGAATTGGAGCTGTTGCCACTGGCCTAGGCCAGAGCCACAACAAACACCAGATCCAAGCTGTGTTTTTGACCTACGCCACAGCTCACAGGAACGCTGGATCCTTAACCCATTGATCTGATCGAGGCCAGGGATCAAACCTGCAACCTCATGGTTCCTAGTTGGATTTGTTTCTGCTGTGCCGGGACAGGAACTCCTTGATTAGTAGTATTTTTGATCTTTGGTTGGCTAACCATTTTCTTTCTAATACGAAGTATTAAAAAGTGTTTTGGGGTAACTTTTTATTTGGATATAATTTCAAGCTTACAGAAAAGTTGCACAATCAGTACCAAGAACTCCTGCATATACACTTACCTAGCTTTCCAGATGTTAATAGTTTGTCTCTTTTTTGTGTCATCCTTTTCTCTGTGTGTATATATACACACACACATATATATATGTGTGTGTGTGTGTGTATATACATAGTAATTATGCATTTTCCCACTTAACTCTGGGAGAAAACTGCACTCTGTGCCCTGTAACCAAGCAGGACTATAAGGGGCTGTGAACTGGAGATTGGCACTTGCCATCTGCCTCTACAAGGAATGAATCATGAACCACAGCAGCTGCTTACCTCAACAGCCCCTGAAAGGAGCTTATGGTGAAGATTGGGAGTCCGGCCCTCTGTGATCTTGGGAAACTGGCAGAAGAAGTGTTTAGGTAGGTAGATATTTTCAAGAGGATATTTTATGAGCCCAATTCTTGCATCTCCTGGAATCTAGAAAAGCACTACGATTCTTCATGGTGGTGTCTGCTCCTCAGAACTAGCAGTGGCCTTCTTGAGACTAGCAGCAACCTTCTGCAAAATGTTCTTGTTTGCATGTACCTCCTCTTTCACCAAAATCACATATATATTGACATTACCTCTTTGGAGTGGTATTTCAGAACTATCTGAAATGCTCCCTCCCAAGCTATAGTTTTCATTTTGCCCCAAATAAAAATTAACTCTCAACTTTTAGGTTGTGCATATTTTTAAGTCAACAGGGCCTTCCCAGGAAAACCCCTTTTCCCCATGTCCTCCACCTGCCTCTTGTTTGTTAAAAAAAAAAAAAAAAAAAAAAAAAAGGTTTCTATGTGTTCCCTGAGTTCCAAAGAGTACATTTAGAAAGTGAGAAAGTGCAGAAAGGAAGGGAGACAGTCAAGCAAGACAAAATAATAACACTTTGGCCTTTAAACAAAGTCAAGGACATTTAGTTTCCCCTCCAGATCTGTAGATAATATTCTGAGCCATGTCCTTTGAGCTGTTTTGCAGATACTAAAGCCCCCACCAGGTGGAAGAAGTTAAGTGTAGGCTGCCCACCAGCATGCACACCCCAGATAGATTGGACCAGAACATAGGTGATACTGACTCCCAATTATCTTACCTCCAACCCATCAGAAGAATGTCCACTAGCTGATCCTGCACCCCACACCCCACCCTACCCCCTGTCTTTAAAAACCTTGCCCTGAAAGGCATGAGGAGTTCTGGTCTTTTGAGCATTAACTGCCTACACTCCTTGCTTGATGCCTGCAATAAATTTCGTTTTCCTTCAACACAACCCGGTGTGGGTAAATGTGCTGCCCTGAGCACAGGTGACCCAAGTTTGGTTGGGTAACACCCCTTTATCCTGAAATAGTTCAGTGGTTATTCCCAAGCAGCAAACTGGGAAGTTTTGGTGGTGAAAGGGGGCCCTCTTGTGGACATGATTTTTTTCCATGAAAGCCTTCTTTGTATATTGTGGATACAATTGACTTTGTCAGGATCTGTTTCACAAATATTTTCTCCTTGTTGTGGCTTGCCTGCTTGTTTTCTCACAGTGGCTTTCAAAGAACAAATATTCAAAATTTTAAGGACCCAACTTGATCTTTTCTTTGTGTATCTTGGCCACATTATGTAGCCTAGCTGAGAAATCTTGGTCTAACATGAGGTCACAATGATCTTTCTCCTGTGTTTTTCTAGATGTTTTAGAGTTTTAGGTGCTACACTCAGGCCTGTGATTCACTCAGAACTGAGTTGTGTGCACTACGTTAGGAGGAAGTTACTGTTTCTGAACAGACAGACATATCCTTAAAAGGAAGACTTGTAAGAACTTTTGATTCTTCCTAAATTGAATGCAAATTTGGAGTTCCTGCTGTGGCGCAATGGATTCCATCCCTTGCCTAGTAACTACAATATGCCACTGAGGGGCCAAAAAAGGAGAAAAAGTGAATGCAAATTCAACCAGTTGCCCCACATCCTAGCCACCATCTACCACACATGGGAGTTTCTCCACTTGCCTGAGATGACAGCTTACAGCCAGGAGCTGCCCCAGCTTCACTTCCATCACCCTGGCGCATTCCACTCAGGAGCATCCTAACTAGAACCTGGAAAAGGACTGGGGTTGGGTCTCCAGAAAAGGGAGAGGGGCCAGCTAGGCAGCATAAAGTCTTCCCTGAGTGTGATCGGAACCAAACAGCCGTTCAGGGCCTAGGGGAGGCAGCAGGAGGGACGGGTGCTCATAAACCGCTGTCCACCTTGGGATGTATTATATTTATTATATATAATCTTTATTAACATGGTTAATTTGTTTTGCCCCTCCCCATTAGAATTTAAGAAGGATGAAGGATTTTTGTGTTCGTTTATTGTTTTATCGTTGTCTTCCATCGTGTAGAGAGTAGACTGTGGAATATAGAGATGCGTAATGAGCTTTTTTTTTTTTTTTTTTTTTTTTTTGAGGATTCCACTTGCATTTTCCCCAGTATACTCAATGTCACAAATGAAAACGTGGGCTAGGCCGCCATCCAGTGGCCACTATGGGGTATCACAACGCATTTATTAGTGAGAAAACCAATAGGTAGAGAAATGAATAAACTATGACCCCAATTCTGTAAGACTTTCCGAGAAGAAACATTCCAACAGTATGAACGTCTTTTTAGAAGGGTCTGTAGGCATGAGGAAAGTATTTAGAGAAATAAGCATTTATTGCTCATGTCACAGGACACAGCTTATCACAGACACGTGGGAGCTCAGGAATTGCACGGAAGATCACGTGGCCTCTTCTCGCCATAGCCCCGCCCATGTGAGATCCCCTCTTTAACACGCCCACAATCAATTCCGGAGTCCGGAGAGACCTACAGGTGCGAGAACCAGCACTGGGCCCAATAGCTTCGCAGTGAGTAGGCATAGCGTTTCTCTGCTGGAGGATTGGAGGACGCAGCCAGCCCGCCCATCCTCTGGCTCCACCAATCCCAAACTCGGGCCTGTCCCCTTTTCCGCTCCCAGCAGTCTCGGGGCCGGAAGCGGAAGAGAGATCCGTCATTTTCTTACACCGGACTGCCTGACACTCCTGAGGGCGGTGGTTCCGGTGTCCGGGGCAGGGGCGAGCCACGGCTGGAGTGGGTCAAAGGGCGGGGGCGCAGTTCAAAGGGCCGGGGGTGAGGGGCTGTTATTTGAAGGGCTAATGCCAGCGTCCAGGAAGGCGCCCGGCCACAGGGGTCTCTTTTGGGGGCTCGGGACTTTCGACCCCCTAGACCTTAGAACCGGCACCAGACTCACTTTCGGATTGCTGGAGAGTGGGCATGGGTGAGATGTAATGTAGCCTGGTTTTCGTTGGCGCGGAGCAACGCTGAGCCACGTACAAAGAGGTTGACATCGAGTCTGGACAGCAAAGTAAACCTGGGTCCTGTTTACTTGGGAAACACAGAGATGATGCCTGTGGATTCTGTGTCAGAAAATCCCTTATCTGAGCCCTGCACGTGGGCGGAAATGGTGACAGATTCTTGGTATCCAAGAGAATCAGAGCGTCAAGGCAAAAGAGGGACGTTGTCTTCTTACTGATAGAATTTCCAGTCAGAAGCTGTGCTTTTATTTAATTTATTTATTGTTGTCTTGGAAATCCTTTATTTATTTATTGTTATTTCCCCAATACATTTTTTCTACTGTACAGCATACTTTTTTCTGACATTATCATGCTCCATCATAAGTGACTAGACATAGTTCCCAGTGCTACACAGCAGGATCTCATTGCTAATCCATTCCAAAGGCAATAGTTTGCATCTGTTAACCCCAAGCTCCCAATCCGTCCCACTCCCACCCCCTCCCCCTATGCAACCACAAGTCTATTCTCCAAGTCCATAATTTTCTTTTCTGTGGAAAGGTTCATTTGTGCTGTATATTAGATTCCAGATATATGATATCATATAGTGTTTGGCTTTCTCTCTCTAACCTAGTGTGAGAGTCTCTAGTTCCATCCATGTTGCTGCAAATGGCATTATTTTGTTCTTTTTTATGGCTGAGGAGTATTCCATTGTGTATATATATACCACATCGTCCTAATCCAACCATCTGTTGAGGGACATTTAGGTTGTTTCCATGTCTTGGCCATTGTGAATAGTGCTGCAAATGAACATGTGGGTGCATGTGTCTTTTTTAAGGAAAGTTTTTTCCAGATGTATGCCCAAGAGTGGGATTGCTGGGTCATATGGTAGTTCTATATTTAGTTTTCTAAGGTATCTCCATACTGTTCTCCATAGTGGTTGTACCAGCTTACATTCCCACCAACAGTGCAGGAGGGTTCCCTTTTCTCCACATCCACTCCAGCATTTGTTATTTGTGGACTTATTAATGACGGCCATTCTGACAGGTGTGAGGTGGTATCTCATGGTAGTTTTGATTTGCATTTCTCTAATAATCAGTGATGTTGAGCATTTTTTCATGTGCTTGTTGGCCATCTGTATATCTTCTTTGGAGAAATGTCTATTCAGGTCTTTTGCTCATTTTTCAATTGGGTTGTTGGCTTTTTTTGCCATTGAGTTGTATAAATTGCTTGTATATTTTAGAGATTAAGCCCTTGTCAGTTGCATCATTTAAAACAATTTTCTCCCATTCTGTAAGTTGTCTTTTTGTGGATATATATATATATATATATATTTTATGGTTTCCTTTGCTGTGCAAAAGCTTGTCAGTTTGATTAGGTCCCATTGGTTTATTTTTGCTTTGGGAGACTGACCTGAGAGAACATTTGTAAGGTTGATGTCAGAGAATGTTTTGCCTATGTTCTCTTCCAGGAGTTTGATGGTGTCTTGTCTTATATTTAAGTCTTTAAGCTATTTTGAGTTTATTTTCATGCATGGTGTGAGGGTGTGTTCTAGTTTCATTGATTTGCATGCAGCTGTCCAGGTTTCCTAGCAATACTTTCTGAAAAGACTGTCTTTTTCCCATTTTATGTTCTTGCCTACTCTTTCAAAGATTAATTGACCATAGGTGTCTGGGTCAGAAGCTGTGCTTTTAATGGACAGTTTTCAGTGAAGTAGAAACCAATGACTCAAATGGAGGTTGTTTTGGCACTTTCTAGCTGCAACACATTCTTGGAGGCTACTATCTTTCGTTTTGTTTTGCAACTGGTTTCATCTGCCTTCCCAGCCTAATGAATGTCAGGGAAGGTACTTTTTTCTCAGCGGATTTTTACTATTGCACTGGTATCTGGGCACCAGCTTTGGCCTCCAGTTGTGACTTTTATCAGTTCTCCAATGATATTAGCTAAGTTGCTAAGCCTCTTAGCACCTGCAGTTTCCACATCTGCAATATTGCAACATCCCTAATATTGCCTTCATTTAGCAAGTAATGTGTGCAATGTGATGTGTTGACTGTATTAATGTCAGCTCATCATCATGGTATCACCATCATATGAGATGATCATCCTCATATTATAGTCTTAGACCCTTGAAGTGCAGGCAGGAGAATGACAGCAGTTATGACCATGGAAAAACTGGCAGAACAGGCTTTCAGATGTTATATATTTTCAGGAGAAGATTTTATGAGCACTATTCTTGCATCTCCCCATATCTAGAAAAGCACTAAAATTCTTCATGGTGACATCTGCGCCTCATGGCTAGCAGTAACCTGCAAAATGTGTGCTTGATTGCACAGAACTACCTCCCCACTTCACCAAAATCATATGTGTACTCACCTTCCCTGTACCTCTGTGGAGTGGTTTTCTAGAGCTTTCTGTAATGCTGCATCTTTGACTATAGTCCTCATTTTGCCCCAAATTTAACTCACAACTCTCGTGTTCTTTTTTTTTTTCAGTTGACACTCTAAAATAACATTGGAAGTATTTAGTGATGTTCCACTACCTTCAACTTTGACTTTGAAGTAAATTGTAAATACACATTGTCAATTGAAAGGAAATGCACATCCTAACAGTTGAGAATTATGTTTTATTCATCAGATTTTCTGAGGAATTAAGCCCAGAAGACAACCTCTCAGATCTTCTTTGAGGATCTGCTCCAAAGAGGTACTGGAAGAGCGAGGTTATATAGGAGTTTTGCAAGAAAAAGCAGTGGTAGGTCCATCAAAAGATTACTATTAATTAAAGAAAATCAGATATCTCAAGTTAACGAATTTAGCGCTTTCTATGTATGGGAAGATTAGCTAGAGTCTGGGCTTATTGAAGTCATTTCTTCTATATGAACCTTAGCTATTTAGGGCCAGGATTCTTTTTTTTTTTTTTTTCTCTATTCCTAGTGCCCTCAGGGTGCACAGTTGGGGACTTCAGTGGCTCTGGCTTGCTGGCTTTTCACCTGTTCATTGATAGGGCAACTGACATTTTTTCATCCATAACTTTTAGACAGATTTCTAAATCTCAGGCTAATTTTTTCAAAATGGCATTCATTATTCACAAAATGAAGAAAACAAAAATTACAAATCAAAAATAATTTGTAGGAGTTCACACTGTGGCGCAATGGGATGAGTGGCATCTCTGGAGCTCTAGGACACATGTTCAACCCCCAGCCTGGCATAGTGGCTAAAGAACCAGCCTTACCACAGCTGTGGTGCAGGTTGCAACTATGGCTTGGATCTGATCCCTGGCCTGGGAACTCCATATGCCAGGGGGTGGCCAAGAAAGAAAAAATAATTGTTTGAAATTGGAAGTTACTTTTCTACCATAGGAAAGCATTCTAAAATTTGTTCCCCTGAACAATGATTTCAGTGAGGGTGAATAAAAAACATTTTTGAAAACCATAGAAAATTAATTTTTCAAATTATGTTTTAAGTAAAGCAGTATTGGAAGTATATATATATATATATATATATATATATATATATATATATATATGTATGTATTTTTACCCCATCTCACGTTGGAGGGTATTTTCTGAAATGTTCTAAGTGTTTTGGCCTATTTAATCAGAATATTAAGAGTTTTCAGGTCCAACCCAAACTTATTTATGCTTCTGTTGGTTTTTCTTTTCCTTTTTTTTTTTTTTTTTTTTTTGCTTTTTAGGGTCCCACCCGCGGCATATGGAGGTCCAAAGGGGTCATATAGGGGTCAAATTGGAGCTACAGCTGCTGGCCTACGCCACAGCCACAGCAACACCAGATCCCAGCCGCTTCTGCGACCTACACCACAGCTCATGGCAATGCCAAATCCTTAACCCACTGAGCGAGGCCAGGGGTGGAACCCACAACCTCATGGTTCCTAGTCAGATTCTTTTCTGCTGCGCCCCAACGAAAACTACACTGTTGGTTTTTCTTATATCAGTTAAAATAGGAATGCAGTTGCTATAGTGATATCACAGCCTTTCACATATTTCAAAATATTCCAGTGACACACTCAAAGACAGAGCTAAAAAACATTTCCTTGCAGTGTAAAATGCACACCTGAGAACTGTGGCATCTCACACCTGTGGCTGTGCTGAGACCAGTTCTGCGCGGAAGCTGAGCCTGGGGTTCCAACTTTCCGTGGGGTAAACCTACGCTGCGCCTTGGGTACCTGACTCCAAGCCCAAGAGTTGGGGGCGTGGCTGAGGACTTGGCCTCATCGTGTCAAAGGTCACATATCAAAATATAGCTTGACCCTGCCTTGCAAATGGTACTGTCATTGAGAGTCTGTTCTTAAAGGCACATTTCCACAGTGACCTCGCGGTGTCACGGCTGCGGAGGTCCCCAAGCCCTGTGTCCCATCCTCACTCCAATATGGAGCGATCCGCGGGGAAACTGAGTCTGGACTTCCAGATGCAGGTGAAGGACGCAGGGGAGCCGCTGAGCAGATGTCACATTGTACCCCTGGCCGGGGTCGGGTTCTGCGCAGAGCTCAAATCCCAGGCCTGGGTATCTGCAGTGATGTTCCCTGTGGCTTGTCATTCAGGAGCAGGGACGGTGTCCAATCTGGGCGACTGGGCGGTGTCCGGACAAACAACCAATCAGGGTGGGAAGGGACCAGTTGACCTGTCCATCAGGCTGCGGCGTGACAAGGATTACCGTCCAATCAAGACACGGGCCCCGGAGAGCCATCCAATGAAGGCAGGCGGCGGTTGCCTTCCCAGTGGTGGATGTTGCTTTCAGCCCCCTCAGCGCTGATGCGAACTTGTCCCTCGAGGCTTCGGGTGTTCCGTCCCTGTCACTCTCCCCTGCTCAGGTTGCAGAGTCGCGGGGAGAGCGCTTCGGAGAACCCGAAAGGAGGCAGAGATGGTGAGTGCACGGCTTGGGCCCTGCACACGGAAAAGGCTGATTCAAATTGGTAAGAACCTGGCGAAGGCGCGGGCGGGCCAGGGTCTCCCCACCCACCCCAGTGTCCTGCGTCTCCTCCTTGTTTGAGGGGCGGAGTCCGGGGCGTCCGGACTGAGTTCTTGGCCGAGTGAGCTAATGAGGGCGGAAAGCGGAAAAGCATGGTTATGCTCTGGGTGGCCAGGGGAAGGCATCTGCCCTGGACCTGACAGATCAAGTCAAGCCCGCATTTGTCAAGAGGACTGTACTACACATATAGTTCGATAGGACCGAGGCCCGGATCTCAGAGATATGCCAGCGTCTCCTACTCACAGAAAAGGGCTTTTCTGTGTGAAAGAGGCTGAGCAGGAGAGAAGCTGGGTGAGTGCGGGCAGTGCTCTAACTGCAGGACCAGAGTGCCTGGGCTGGACAGGGCCCCCTGGTCGGCCTGCTCTCTGGAGAAGCTGACCAGGGGCTTGTCTGAATCCCAAGGTTGTTTAAACTTGGGGGCGACCCAGTGTTCAGGAGCCTGTGGGGAGGGAGCCTGATGCTGTGGGGTAAGAAATGGGACGCTCAGAGGTTGGTCCAGGGCAGACATGGGGGTGAGGTAGCACAGGTACCTTCCCATAGCAGGTTCCTTCCTTGCAGGCAGTGACATCATTGAGCGTCTTTATGCTTAAGCAAAGGGCACAGATCCATGGTGATGTTGCCCACTGCGCTGACCCCTGACTCGAGGTGTGTGTATGTGTACGTGTGCGTGTGTCCCTGCCCCAGACCTCCCGCATGTGGAATTTTATAATCAGTGTTTAGGATGCAAAGAACAAAGAGCTTTGTTTGGGGGTCTTAAGAATTGTAGTTTAGGAGACATTTATGTAAAAAAATCGAAAGAATTCTGAGGATGAGAAAGCGTCAGTGGCTTATAAAAGGAAAGTTACAGGTTGTTAAAGTTGCCTGGCAAGGAGTTCCCTTCGTGGCGCAGTGGTTAACGAATCCAACTAGGAACCATGAGGTTGCAGGTTCGATCCCTGGCCTTGCTCACTGGGTTCACAATCCGGCATTGCCGTGAGCTGTGGTGTAGGTCGCAGACGCAGCTCGGAACCCGCGTTGCTGTGGCTCTGGCGCAGGCCGGCAGCTCCAGCTCCGATTCAACCCCTAGCCTGGGAATTCCATGTGCTGCAGGAGCAGCCCTAGAAAAGGTGAAAAGACAAAAAAAAAAAAAAAAGGAAAGAAAGAAAGAAAGAAAGAAATTGCCTGGCAAGAATTGTGCTCAACCCTGACATATGAGGAAGGAAATATTTGTCCTTAAGGGACAGGCTGTCACGAGTTATGTAAGGTAAGTGTCCAATAGGCAACTTTCTGGACCAAGGGTAGATGTTCTGGATGCCTACATTAAGACAGAAAGTGATCAAAAGTTCAGATTCTGTCTGGGTGGAGACCTGCATAAACCCCACTTCCTCAGTGGCTGCCTAGCTCCATTTTAGGGTGCTCTCTTAGCAATACTGACTCCATTTTGATTTTTCTTTGACAGCTGGCCTGGCTCTGGACCAGGGGTTAAGGGCAGCCCTGGAAAGGGGGCACTGGATGGGTGTGAACTGAATCCATACTTTTCTGTTCTGGAGATGGTGTCTGTGTGGCCAGGAGCAGATTCTCCTCTGAACCCATGACCAGTCGTTCAGATCCAGGTGCACCAGAGGAAGCCAGGTAGTAAAGGACTGACGCTTACAACCTTGACTTCCACCCTGCTGGGCCACTGTGACCTCCAGCCCACCCTTTAGGCAAAATCCAGGCCTGCAACCCTGTCAATCGGCAGGGGGTGGCGGGGGGGATCTGCTTGTCACTGTATACTGGTTCTGTGTATGTGATCAGTATATTGGTTTTTACTGATAACCATTGGGCTTGAGCATTTCTCATAAGTAGCGGTTCATCTTCTGCGAAATAGTTTTCAGTCATTGTCTCACCTTCAATTCATTTGTATGTTTACTGATTTCTTATGTTTTCTTTACATACCCTGGACTTTCAGCCTTTTTTCATTTCTGGGTGTTGCCAATACATTCTCCCAGATGGTGGTTCATCATTTCTCTCTGTTCTGTACTTTGATGGACACATCTTACCTTCAATAGACTTGATTTTCTGTCTCTTCCTTTTCTTATTCTTTCTTATTCTTATTTATTATTAATAATAATAAATAATTATTCTTATTCTCTTATTCTAGCTTATTCTTTCTCCTCTGTAAGAAAACTCCCCTGAGCTCTCAAGTTGTGAGTAACTTTCCCTGTAACTTCTCAGTGTCCTACTTTCCTCTTTTGCAGTTAAGCCCACAGTGAGTAGCTTATTGTACATGCAGTTATAAGGGAAAATATTTCTTATTCCCTTGTGGATACCCAGTGCTCATTCCCCCGTGTGTCAAAATGTCATCATTTCGCCCAAGTTCCCCGGTGCCCAGCCACTCATGCTCTGATCCAAATGCACTTGACAAAAAGAGGTGGGCCTGTGATTTTTATTCCATTGGTGTATTTGTCTATCACATTGTTAACAGCATCCTGTCCTAAGCCTTGTATAATGTCCGTAGGAAAAAAAAAATGCCACCACTTTGTTCTGTCAAAAATCTTGGATATTCTTAAATGTTTGTCTTCCATTTAAGTTTTAGAAATAGTTTTTCTATTTTTTTTTAGAAGCAGTTTTTGTTACGTTCAAAGAAACAGAATGAAATTGACCCCCAAACAAAGCCTGAAAGGAATCTGATGGAAGATTGAATGGAATTTTCTTAAAACACTTAACCTGTTTGGGAGAAGCTGACATCCTGGAGTTCCCATTGTGGCTCAGTGGTTAATGAACCTGAATAGTATCCACGAGGACTCAGGTTCAATCCCTGGCCTTGCTCAGTGGGTTAAGGATCCAGTGTTGTAGTGAGCTGTGGTGTAGGTTGCAGATGCGGCTTGGATCCCAAATTGCTCTGGTTGTGGTAAAGGCCGGCAGCTACAGCTCTGATTCTGCCCCTAGCCTGGGAACTTCCATATGCTGCGGGTGCGGCCCTAAAAAGACAAAAAATAAAATAAAATAAAAAAGCTGACATCCTGGTTTCTTTTCTGAGAATATGTCCTATCACTCTGTAATTTCATTCTCTGATGGTTTCATTTAATAACATTTTGGAGTTTTTGCATTAATCATTTAATGTTTTTCATTAGACTTATTTTCAAAAGAAAATTCATTTTCTAAAAGTTTTTTTTCATAATTTTAATGATTTTTATTTCTTCATCATATCTGGTTTAAAGTGTTCTGTCACTCTTACGTATATACATTCTTTTTCTCACATTATCATGCTCCATCATAAATGACTAGATATAGTTCCTAGTGCTATACAGCAGGATCTCATTGCTTATCCATTCCAAAGGCAATAGTTTGCATCTATTAACCTCAAATTCCCAGTCCATCCCACTCCCTCCTCCTCCCCCTTGGCAGCCACAAGTCTGTTCTCCAAGTCCATTATTTTATTTTCTGTGGAAAGGTTCATTTGTGCCATGTGTTAGATTCCAGACATAAGTGATATCATATGGTATTTGTCTTTCTCTTTCTGACTTCATTTAGTATGAGAGTTTCCATCCATGTTGCTGCAAATGGCATTATTTTTCTTTTTTATGGCTGAGTAGTATTCCATGTGTATATATACCACATCTTCTTAATCTCTTCATCTGTCGATGGATATTTAGGTTGTTTCCTAAAAGTTTTTTACTGAAGTATAAATGATTTACAGTGTTATGTTAGTTTCTGGCCTATAGGAAAGAGATTCAGTTATACATATACATATATCCATTCTTTTTTGGGGGGGTTCTTTTTAGGGCCACACCTGCAGGATATGGAAGTTCCCAGGCTAGGAGTCAAATTGGAGCTGCAGCTACAGGCCTATGCCACAACCACAGCAATGCAGGATCTGAGCCCCATCTTCAACCTACACCACAGCTCACAGCAATGCCAGATCATTGATCCATTGAGCGAGATCAGGGATCGCACCTACGTCCTCATGGATACTAGTCAGGTTTGCAACCTGCTGAACCACAATGGGAAATCCCATATATCCATTCTTTTTCAGATTCTTTTCCCATGTAGGTTATTATAGAATATTGAGGTGAGTTCCCTGTGCTATATAGTAGGTTCTTCTTGAATAATTACTTTATATATAGTGGTGTGTATCTGTTCATCCCAAGTTCCTCATTTATTCCTCCCCCACACCTTTCCCCTTTGAAAACCTGTAACTTTGAAGTCTGTGAATCTGTTTCCGTTTTGTAAATTAGTTCATTTGGATCATTTTTAAAGATTCCACATAAAGTATCATTGTATGGTATTTGTCTTCCTCTTTCTGAATTACTTCACTTAGTATGGTAATCCCTAGGTCCATCCATGTTGCTGGAAATGGTATTATTTCATTCTTTTTTATGGCTGAGTAATATTCCATTGTATATAAATACCACAGTTTCTTTCCTTCTTTCTTTTTTTTTTTTTAGGGCTGCACACAGGTCATATGGAAGTTCCCAGGCTAAGGGTTGAATCAGATCTACAACCCCTGGCCTATGCCACAGCCACAGCAATGCCAGATCCAAGCTGTGTCTGTGATCTACACCACAGCTGACAGCAATACCAGATCCTTAACACACTGAGCAAGCCCAGGAATCGAACCTGTGTCCTTATGGATGCTTGTGAGATTTGTTTCTGCTGAGCCACATTGGGAACTCCCTGTACCACAGTTTCTTTATCTGTTCCTATGCTGTTGGATGTTTAGGTTGCTTCCATGTTTTGGCAATTGTAAATAGTACTGCTATGAAATTAGGTTCTGTGTATCTTTTCAAATTATGATTTTCTCTGTATTTATGCTCAGGAGTGGGATTGCTGGATCATATGGTAATACTATTTTTAGATTTTTAAGGAACCTCCATACTGTTCTCCATAATTGTACCAATTTACATTTCCACTGACAAAGTAGGAGGTTTCCCTTTTCTCCACACCCTCTCCAGCATTTATTTTTTGTGGACTTTTTGATGATGGCCATTCTGACCTGTGTGATGTGATACCTCATTGTATTTTTGATTTGCATTTCTCTAGTAATTAGTGGTGTTGAGCATCTTTCATGTTTTTTTTTTCTGTCTATATATCTTTGGAGAAATGTCTGTTTAGATCTTCTAGCCATTTTTAAATTGGGTTGTTTGTTTTTTTAGATATTAAGCTTCATGAGTAGTTTGTATATTTTGAAGATTAATCCCTTGTCAGTTGCTTTATTTGCAAATATTTTCTCCCATTCTGTGGGTTTTCTTTTTGTCTTGTTTATTTTTCTTTGCTGTGCAAAATCTTTTAAGTTTAATTAAGTCCCCTTTGTTTATTTTTCTTTTTATTTTCTTTATTCTAGGAGGTAAATCAAAAAAGATATTGCTGGAATTCCTGCTGTGGCACAGCAGGTTAAGGATCTGGGGTTGATGAGGGTATGGTGTAGGTCACAGCTGTGGCTAAGATTTGATCCCTGGCATGGGAACTTCCATATGCCATGAGTGTAGCTATGCACATGATATTGCTGTGATTTATGTCAAGGAGTGTTCTGCTTGTGTTTACCTTTAAGGGTTTTATAGTATCTGGTCTTACATTTAGGTCTTTAATCCATTTCGAGTTTATTTTTGTGTATGGTATATGTTTATCCAGTTTTCCCAAGACCATTTATTGAAGAGATTCCCTTTCTCCATTGTATATTTTTTACTCCTTTGTTGCAGATTAACTGACCATAGGTGTATGGTTTTATTTCTGGGCTTTCTATCCCATTCTACTAATCTATATTTCTGTTTTTGTGCCAGTACCATACTGTTTTGATGGCTGTAGCTTTGTAGTATAATCTTAAGTCAGGGAGCCCGATTCCTCCAGTTCCATATCTCTTTCTCGGGATTCTTTTGGCTATTTGGGGTCTTTTGTGTTTCCATTCGTATTAAAACTTTTTTTTTGTTCTAGTTCTATGAAAAATGTCATTGGTAATTTGATAGGGATTGTGTTGAATCTGTAGATTGCCTTGGGTAGTATAGTCATTTTGACAATATTGATTCTTCCAATCCAAGAACAAGGTACATCTTTCCATCTCTTTGTATCATCTTTGATTTCTTTCATAAGCATCTTATAGTTTTCAGAATACAGGTCTTTTGTCTCTTTAGGTAGGTTTATTCCCGGGTATTTTACTCCTTTTGATGCAGTGGCAAATAGGAGTGTTTCCTTAATTTCTCTTTATGATCTTTTATAGTTAGTGTATAGAAATGTAGCAGAGAATAACAATTCTCTATGTTAATTTTGTATCCTGCAACTTTACTAAATTCATTGTTGAGTTCTAGTAGTTTTCTGGTAGTGTCTTTAGGACTTTCTATGTATAGTATCATGTCATTGGCAAACAGGGACAGTTTTACTTATTTCCAATTTGGATTCGTTTTCTTTCTTTTTCTTCTCTGATTGCCATGGCTAAAATTTCCAAGATTATAAGTGTATAAAAGTGTTGGAAGTGGGGAGTTCCTGTTATGGCTCAGTGGTAATGAACCCCACTAGTATTCATGAGGATGCAGGTTCAATCCCTGGGCTTGCTCAGTGGGTTAAGGATCCAGCATTGCTGTGAGCTGCTGCTCAGATCCTATATTGCTGTGGCTAAGGCATAGGCTGCCAGCTCCATTTAGACCTCTTGCCCAGGAACTTCCATATACCACAGATGAGACCCTAAAAAGCAAAAAAAAAAAAAAAAAAAGGCAAGAGTGGCATCCTTGTCTTATTCCTGAACTTAGAGGAAATGTTTTCAGCTTTTCACCATTGAGAATGATGTTAGCTATGGGTTTGTCACATATGGCCTTTATTATGTTGTGGTAGGTTCCCTCTGTGCTCACTTTCTGGAGAGTTTTTAATCATAAATGGGTATTGATTTTTGTCAAAACCTTTTTCTGCATATATTGAGGTGACCATAAGTTTTTTATTCTTCAATTTGTTAATGTGGTGTATTGCACTGAATGGTTTGTACATATTGAAAAATCCTTGCATCCCTGGGATAAATCCCACTTGATCATGGTGTATGATCTTATTAAAGTATTGTATACCTCTGCTACTAGTGCCCTCGCCCCCATAGGGAGCTACAGGGTATCCTCCAAGACTCCATGCAGATCTGGCCCAGGCTCTTATGGAGTCACTGCTTCATCCTGGATCCCAGTGCATGTGAAACTTTGTGTGTACCCTCCAGGAGTAGAGTCTGTCTTTCCTTCAGTCCTGTGGAGCTCCTGCACTCAAACCCAACTAGCCATCAAAGCCAGATGCTCTAGGGGCTCCTCCTCTCCATGCCAGGTCCCCAGGCTGGGGAACCTGACCTAGGGCTCAGAACTTTCACTCTTGGGGGAGAACCTCTGTGAGATAATTATTATCCAGCAGTTTTTGGGTCACCCACCTGGTGGGAATGGGATTTGATTATTTTACAAAAGCACCCTTCCTACCATCTCATTGCGGCTTTTTCTTTGTCTTTGTGTGTAGAATATGTTTTTTGGTAGGTTCTATTTTTGATAGTTGTTAAGCAGTTAGTTTTGATTTTGGTGTTTTTGTGAGAGATGAGCTCAAGTCCTTCTACTTGACCATCTTGTCTCCTCTCTCCATCTTTTCCATTTTGAAAGCTTAGCAGTCTCCATAAAATGTACTGAAGGATGACTTGTTCACTTGTTATTAAGTGTGTGAAAATAAGGTGCTACAACCACATCACTTCATGAAATGTCAGCTTACAACATTTTTCTCTTAAGAAAGGTATCAAAAATTGTGGTTTATAGAAATCCCCCTCCATGCCAAAGAGTATGAAGGATTTTGAAGATAGTATCTTTTGTAAAGGACATTCTTTCCTCATCTTCACAACTTTTCCTCATCTTCATCATTCATCACCTTCAGGGTCAGTCATGTTTAATAAAGGCTTTACATCCACTCAGCCCATCCTCGAGGGCTGCTTCTTGCTGAGCCATGTTATCTGCCAGCTCTCCAATCCAGACTTTTGAAAGTGTTTCTTTTTGTTTTTTTTTCTTACTTATTGGGGCTGTGTTAGGAGTTTCAACAAGGCTTACAATGGTGCAGGGTAATGAGAGGGCACTTCTCTGGGAACTGTCCTTGGTAGTGCAAACAGTATGTAGGTGGTGACAGTTCCAAGTTGAGCCTGGCAGATATGCCCTGCTCTCAGCTGGCACATGGAGGAGTCTGGGATCATATTTCTCTCCAAGAAACCTCTATGGAGGTGGATTTGGGAATCACCACATTCATCCTGGAATATAGAAATGAAACCGGACTGGATTCCCTGAAAATTTTTGTATCCTGTAGAAATAGAATGTCATGATTCGAGTTCCATCTCTGGCCCTAACGGGCATGTGTCAAATCATTGACATTTTTTTTTCTGCATCCATGGCATGTGGAAGTTCCCTGCCTAGGGTTCTAATCTGAGCCACAGGAACCCAAGTTGCTGCAGTCACAACACTAGATCCTTAACCAGCTGCACCACAAGAGAAGTTTTATATATTTTATATTTGGTAAAAAAAAATTCTTTTTAATGATGTGTGCACAAAGCTTTATCAATTATTATTTTATTTTGTTTTTTTAGGGCCACACCCGCGGCATATGGAGGTTCCCAGGCTAGGGGTCCATTCAGAGGTACAGCCGCCAACCTATGCCACAGCCATAGTAACATCAGATCTGAGCCATGTCTGTGATCTACACCACAGCTCATGGCAATGCCAGATCCTTTAACCCACTGAGCAAGGCCAGGGATCGAACCTGCAATCTCATGGTTCCTAGTAGGATTCGTTTCCACTGCATCACGACAGAAACTCCAAAATCTCTATCAATTATTGTTGCATTTTGCTTCAATTTCCACTACTTACCAAACACTGAGTAAACTGCATTGGATCTGTTTGCCTGTTGTCACTTCCCACAAGACTGTAAGCTCAGGAGTCCTAGAAATTGAGTCCAATTTCCTGACTATTGGCCTCCCACACACGTAGGTGAAGTGGGACTTTGCTAAATAAAGTATGTGGCTGTTTTAGGACATACTGGTCTTTTTTTTTTTTTTTTTTTTTTTTGCCTTTTTTTGCTATTTCTTTGGGACGCTCCCACGGCATATGGAGGTTCCCAGGCTAGGGGTCGAATCGGAGCCGTAGCCACTGGCCTACACCAGAGGCACAGCAACATGGGATCCGAGCCGCGTCTGCAACCTACACCACAGCTCACAGCAACGCCGGATCGTTAACCCACTGAGCAAGGGCAGGGACCGAACCCGCAACCTCATGGTTCCTAGTCGGATTCGTTAACCACTACGCCATGACAGGAACTCCAGGACGTACTGGTCTTTAAAGACATGGCCATGAACTTCACCCTAGGGGAGTGGACTTTGCTGGACCCTGCTCAGAGGAAGCTCTACAGAGATGTGATGCTGGAGACCTGCAGGAACCTGGCCTCCATGGGAGAGGATAGCTTCATCCCTTTACTCAGTCTTTAGGGAACAGTTTTGGGTTGTTTTTTTTTGGCTTTTTTTAGGGCCACATCTGCAGCATGTGGAAGTTTCCAGGCTAGGAGTCAAATCAGAGCTGCAGCAGCCAGCCTATGCCACAGCCACAGCAACACAGGATCCAAGCCATCTTTGACCTATGCCACAGCTCACAGCAATGCCAGATCCTTAACCCACTGAATGAGGCAAGGGGTCAAACCTGCATCCTCATGGATACTAGTCAGGTTTGTAACCTGCTGAGCCACAATGGGAACTCTGGGAATGGTTATTTTTCACAATGTTCTTTGTTATTAGGGATAATAATGGGTATATTTTGAAAAAATGGTGACCGTGGTCCCAGCCTTTATAGAACTTACCTAGAGTCTAATAGATTTTCCATGAAAACAAAATTTGGGCCTCCCCTTAGCATATGGAGTTCCTAGGCCAGGGATCGGATCTGAGCTGCAGTTGTAGCCTACACCACAGCTGTGGCAGCTCCAGATCCTTAACCCACTGCACGGTGACAGGGATCGAATCTACATCCCACTGCTCCCAAGACAGCACCAATCCTCTTGTGTCACAGTGAGAACTCCCTAAAGTGATTTTTGTTCCTGATGATCAGAATCCTGAGGCTCCATAATTTTATAAATGTGAGCATGTTCTCCAGTGTCACCTTGGACAGTGAGAACAGTATTAAAGATTTCACCTTGGAGTTCCCGTCATGGCGTAGTGGTTAACGAATCTGACTAGGAACCATGAGGTTGTGGATTCGATCCCTGGCCTTGCTCAGTGGGTTAAAAGGATCTGGTGTTGCCGTGACCTGTGGTGTAGGTCGCAGATGTGGCTTGGATCCCGCGTTGCTGTGGCTCTGGCATAGGCCAGCAGCTACAGCTCCAATTAGACCCCTAGCCTGGGAACCTCCATATGACATGGGAGTGGCCCAAGAAATGGCAAAAAGACAAAAAAAAAAAAAAAAAAAAAAAAAGATTTCACCTTGTGAAAGCTACACAATGATCTATTAACATTTGATGTCATCACCTTGCTGCAGTTAAACCCACACTTACCTGTCATCAATGACATGAGGAACAGAGAATTGGCCCATCTCACTGGGTGCTTATTGTCCTCCTTCCTCCCTCATGATGAGCTTCATGATCAGGACAGCAGCCACACACCATCTCCCACTGTCCATTGGCAAGAGGTTCAACCTACAGCCTCTCTTCCTTTCCAGGAGGTGGTGTTATGGCTGGCAGTATGGGTGGAACCCTTTAGTCATAACGTTGCCTGCTTTGGCAACCATCCCCCAACCTTAGGTGCTCTCTAACAACAATCACCTTCCTTAATATAAACCCAGTTGTGATGGAAAGTGTTTGTTAGGAATAACAAAAGACTCAGAGTTCCCATGGTGGTTCAGTGGTAACAAATCATACTAGTACCCATAAGGATGAGGGTTCTATCCCTGGACTCACTCAGTGGGTTAAGGATCTGGTGCCGCCATGAGCTGTGGTGTAGGTTGCAGACATGGCTTGAATCCCGCATTATTGTGGCTGTGGTGTAGGGTGGCAGCTGTAGATTCAATTTGATCCCTAGTCTGGGAACTTCTGTATGCAGCAGGTGTGGCCCTAAAAAGATGGGGGGAAAAAGATTCATTTCACCCTTCTGACCCTGAAACATTTCCCAGAATTGAGGACAAGAGACCAAACATTATTCCATTGCTTTTAGGAATTCCCATTGTGGCTCAGTGAGTTAAGAACCTGACATAGGTAGTTCCCGTGGTGGCTCAGTGGTAAAGAACCTGACTAGTATCCGTGAGTATTCGGTTTCAATCCCTGGCCTCTCTCAGTGGGTTAACAATCTGGTCTTGCCATGAGCTATAGTGTAGGTCACAGACTTGGCTTGGATCCTGCATTGCTGTGGCTGTGGTATAAGCTGGCACCTACAGCTCTGATTCAACCTGTAGCCTGGGAACTTCCATATGTCATGGGTGTGGCCCTAAAAAGACAAACAAATAAACAAAACAAAAACAAAACTCAAAAAACACCTAACAGCATCCATGAGGATGCGGGTTCAATACCTAGCCTGGCTCAGTGGGTTAAGGATCTGGCATTGTGTAGGCTATAGCTCCGATTCAACCACTAGCCCAGGAACTTCCATATGCACAGGTGCAGCCTTAAAAAAATATCCATTGCTTTTGAACCTCAGGAAATTTCAAGAGTTTGGAAAGCTGTGAGCAGGAAGCTGGATGAGGATCCAGTTAATCTGAGAAATAAATACCAGTCATCTGGATTACCAAATGTATATATATTTCTTATAAACCACAATATCACACATGACCATCCTTCCTTATAAAATTTGTTTAACATTTTGAAACAGTATAGGAAAGAAATCTACATGTGATCTCTTTTCTTTCCTTTATCTCATTGTTTCTTTTCCAAGGATTTAGTTATTCTATCAGTTGTTTCAGGTTCTTGCTCTTGAGTTAAAACCGGTGGCTCAGGTCCTCAGTGGGATATTTTGGAGAATGAACTGTGTAGTGATGAGAAAATAGTAAGATTCACAAGGAATGATTCTGGGTTAGGGAGAAACCTGGAGAAAACTGGGCTTTTCCTAACATGGGACATCAGCATCCAGCCCAGGAGAGGCGTTTGAGGTGAATGTCACTCCCATGAGGGGAAGGGGATGTCATCGGACTCACTTGAAATTAAGTACAATCGTGTCCTTGGAGAAGTTTCACACTATAGTACTTTTATACATGTGATGTGGATATAAAACATCTGAAACATAATTCACTAGGAAACAACCCAGGAAACCTCATATATAAAACACTGCAAGTTATGGTTCTGTTTAAGCCAGAGTATTAAATTTGTTACACTTTGTTAACAGTTGAAGAGTGTGCCAAAAACATGCCAATTCAGCGTTAATGGCAAACACATAGTCAAAATAATCACTAACAACATCAATAAATCATTAATAACTAAATCTCTGATAAGTATTAATCCCTAATACTGTGCTTCCCGCTTTGAACAAAATCATTTGGTAGAGAGTCTCTGTGAAAGGAATGAAAGTCATCAATGTAGAGAAACCTGAACAAATCTTACTGCTCATAAGAATTACCTGACTGCAGTTCAGTATCATGAATGCACTAAGTGTTTAAAAGTCTTCAGGGATCATTCTTTACAGAAGGATCAGCAAAGATCTCACACTGGACATAATCCAGAGAAATGTAGGCAAGCTATGTCTCATGTATAAGCCCTCCTGGGACAAGAGACATTGTAAAGAAACTCTATCTATATATGTCAATATGCTGAGAGAGAGATGTGTGAAGAATCAGAGTAATAAATAGTCTGCAGAGTGTAAGAAATTTGGAAAGGTTATCATTCTTCCTTAATCTTTTCAGGGAAATAAGAGAGGTTCTTATGGATGGAAAATCCTTCATATTTTATTGCCATTTTGCATGGTATGTGAAAACTCACATTGGAGAGAAACATTATGAATGGACACAATATGGGAAGGCTTTCACTTGTGGCACACAGTTTTGAGAACATGTGAGAATGCACAGTGGAGGAGTTCCCGTCATGGCGCAGTGGTTAACGAATCCGACTAGGAACCATGAGGTTGCGGGTTCGGTCCCTGCCCTTGCTCAGTGGGCTAACGATCCGGCGTTGCCGTGAGCTGTGGTGTAGGTTGCAGACGCGGCTCGGATCCCGCGTTGCTGTGGCTGTGGCATAGGTCAGTGGCTATAGCTCCAATTCGACCCCTAGCCTGGGAACCTCCATATGCCGTGGGAACGGCCCAAAGAAATAGCAAAAAGACAAAAAAAAAAAAGAATGCACAGTGGCGAGAAACCCTACGAATGTAAACTGTGGCAAAGCTTTCTTTTGGTCCAACTACCTTCAAGTACTCATAAAAATGCACAGTGGAGAAACACCCTATGAATGTAAGGAGTGTGGGAAAGCCTTCTATCTCAAATCCCTGCAATGACACATGAAAACCACAGTTAAGCGAAACTGTATGTCAGGTGTGTGAAAAAGCCTACTGGTATCTCATATACCTGTAAAGACACATGAAGAGCACACACTGGAAGAAAACTTAAATCCAAAGACAGTGGGAAAGCCATCGTTTCTCAACAAGTGTGAGCAACAAAAATGTGTCAAGAAATCTTATGAATGGAAAAAATGTGGGAAATTTTTCCTTTGCAAGTGCCTTATTTTCATTGGTATTCCCAATATATTAGTAGAAGGAAAGGAATCATAAAGATTAGAGCAGAAATAAATGAAATAGAGACTTAAAAATAGAAGAGATTGCTGAGGTTAGGAGCTAGTTCTTTTAAAAGATAAATGAAACTGATAAAGCTTTAGCCAGATTCATTAAGAAAAAAAAATAGCTCCCATGTAAATAAAATAAGAAATGAGAAAAAAAGAAGTTCTCATTGTGACTCAGCAGGTTAAGAACGTGACTAGTATCCATGAAGATGCAGGTTCAATCTCTAGCCTCACTCAGTGGGTTAAGGATCCAGTGTTGCCGTGAGCTGTGGTGTAGGTTGCAGACACAGCTAGGATCTGGCCTTGCTGTGGCTGTGATGGAGGCTGGCAGCTGTGGCTCCGATTTGACCCCAGCCTGGGAACTTCCATATGCTGCAGGTACAGCCCTGAAAGAAAAAAAGAGAGAAAGAAAGAAAGAAAGGAAAGAAAAGAAGTGAAAGTGGAGATGTAAAACTGAAACTACAGAAACACCAGGGTTATGAGAGATTACTAAAAATAATTATGCGCCAGTAAAATGGGACAACCCCGAATAAATAAATTCCTAGAAATGTACTATCTCCCAAGATTTAATCGGGAAGAAATATAAAGGAGTTCCTTGGTGGCCTAACTGTTAAGAATCTGGTATTTCATTGCTGTGGCTTGGGTTGGTACCATGGCACAGGTTTGATCCCTGGACCGTAGGAACTTCTGTATGCTGTGAGTGTAGCCGAAAGAAAAGGTGGGGGGGAGAAAAATAGAAAATGTGAACATGTAACAAGATGGGGCTGGTGCTGAGCCCAGGTTTGGCTGCTAATCACTCAAATGTGTTGGTGGAAAAGGAAAGGTTGCTTTATTCAGGATGCCGGCAGCTTGGGAAGATGGTGGACTAATGTCTAAGGTCATCTCCCAAGTTGCTGGTTGAGAGTCAAAGGTTTTAAAAGCTCTGTGAGGGAGGGGGCTGCAGGGCAGGTGAGCAGTTTGTGCATTTCTCAGGTTAGTTGGCAACAAAGTCAAGTTTTGAGCATTACCAATCCTCTGGTTTCAACCAGTCTGGGGTCTGTGTGCTTGCGGTCAGTAATTTTCATTTGCTTCATGTCTGCTTCCTGTAAAAGCACCTTTGGAGTGTATGTTAGACCTTTATCTGTATCTTTCAGGGGACTGGGTATTTAGTGATTTTGCTATGTGACTGGCTTATACTCTAAATTGTTGCCAAAAAAAGAATGAAATTTTGTCATTAGAGACAACATATATGTTACTAGAGGGTACTAATCTAAGTGAAATAACTCAGGCAAAGAAAAATACTGTGTAATTTCACTCGCATGTGGACTCTTAAAAAGAAAACGTGGATAATCAGCAAAACAGAAACAGACTCACAGCTACGGAGAAACAAGTGGTGCTCATCACAGTGGAGGGTAGAGGGAGGATGAGTGAAATAGGTAAGGGAGATGAACTCCGTCCAATCAGGCCGCCGGACCCAGGAGCACTGTCCAATCAGGGCCGGGGGCGGGCGCGGCCGCGATTGCAGCCCTTGTGGAAGTGGCTTCTGGCTCACTTCAGCGCAAGCGCCGTTCCAGGTGTACCCTCTCCATCTCTCACCTGCCCAGCTTGCGGGGTCTCTGGGCGAGCTCGGAGCGGGGCGGAGATGGTAAGTTTGCGGCCGGGGACCAAAGACCAGGAGGGTCCCATTGGAACTGGCCAGAACCGGCTGAAAAGTTGACGAGGTCCTGGTTACCCGGCTACCCAGTTGCCGCTTCCCAGTCAGCTCTCGGGTCTGGGACCTGGTGTCCTGTACTGTTCCTTCTCCGGGGAACCTCCACGAGCGCTTTGCTGGGGTCGGAGGGAGGCTGTGTCTTGGGGGCGGGGCAGTGGTTGGGGTGGCTGCGGGAGACCCGCCCCTGGACCTGAAGTTCAGCTTTCATCTGGTCTCAGTTTTCAGTAAGGTAAAATAACGGATCCTCTCCCCTTTTCCTTCCACTTAGAGTAGGACGTTCCTCAGGTCTGGTTCTTTGCCTCCTGATGTGGACTGTGTTGTTTTGACTCGTGTTGTTTTGAGCTCAGTCTGGAAATACTGCCTGGGAAAGAGTCTCAGAATTGTCCTGCCTTCCCCTGCAGTTGTAGGGAAATGCAGAAAGTTCTGTGGAATTAATTGAAGAAAGCTCAGCTAGACTTGGAGTGAGGATGGCCCTTAGGGAGAGCTCTATTCATTCCCCACCCCACTCCACCCAACCGATAGACACCACCCCCTACATCTCCAGCCAGAAGGTGCCTCTTACTACCCAGCAGAAAGAAGAAAACCTCTCTGCCCAGGACAGCCCAGCTAGTGAGAAGCCTCCATATTTTGGATGCCCAGCTCCTCCAAATTACTGCTCATCCCTATAAAAGTAGGTCACCTCCTCCTTGTTCTCTGGATTTGCCTGTGATTTAGCATAGCTTGTAATTCCTCCCTCTTTTCCTGAATGCACTTTTGCTGATAAAATAAGTGGCTGTTGTATTGTTAAACTTGACAGTAGAACACATTGAGTTGCTAAAGAGGTGGATCCATGAGCTCATTAAAATAGTGACGCTTTGGAATTACTCCGTGGGGCAGTGGGTTAAGAATCTGACTGCAGAGGCTGGGGTCCCTGGGGAGGTGCAGGTTCAATCCCCACACAGTGCAGTGGGTTAAAGGATCTGGCATTGCCACCCCTCTGGCTGGGATTCAGTCCCTGGAGGGGGAACTTCCATATGCCCACGGGTGCAGCCATAAAGAGAAAAATGTTTTAAAAGTAAAATAGTTGGGAGTTCCCGTCGTGGCGCAGTGGTTAACGAATCCGACTAGGAACCATGAGGTTGCGGGTTCGGTCCCTGCCCTTGCTCAGTGGGTTAACGATCCGGCGTTGCCGTGAGCTGTGGTGTAGGTTGCAGACGCGGCTCGGATCCCGCGTTGCTGTGGCTCTGGCGTAGGCCAGGGGCTAGAGCTCTGATTCGACCCCTAGCCTGGGAACCTCCATATGCCGTGGGAGCGGCCCAAAGAAATAGCAAAAAAAGCCAAAAAAAATAATAATAATAAAATAAAATAAAATAAAATAGTGACTCTTCTATACAAGGTGCAGAGTTTGTGACACTCTGATCCTGTTCCATTTCCTGTTAACACACGGGAGCCAGATTAATGAGACGTGTTCAATTCTGATTAATTTACAGTGTTAGCATGAGGATATTAGTGAACTAATACTGTTACCAACCTGGGTTCTTGGACCTTTTGAGGCCAGATGAGGAATTCAGGCAAAGCTTTATTGAGGTTTGTGCTAGAGCAGGAGGGAGCAAAAACAAGTTAACAGGTGCCCTTGCTGGATCCCCGAGAAAGGGTGGGTTGGTCCCTTAAATGGGGTGACAGTGAGTGTAAGAGGGTGGGTTGGGCAGGAAGGGTGGCTTAAGGGGTCTACCCTTCCCCTGGTGGCATGGTGTGCAGGGATCAGGGACATGACCCTGCTTCTGCTCCTGCACCTCAGAAATGGCCGTTGGGTTTGGGCTTTTTTATATCTTTTTCACAATTTGCCCCAACTGTGATGGGTGCAGTTATTTTTTGCCTTCTGGTTTCTTTGTATCCTGTTCTTTGGGGGGAAACTTGTCCAGGTGTAAGCACTGCAGTAAAGGGTCCCAGGTCCCAGTCTATCTCGGTACCTGTCTTCTGCAAGGAATGAGCAATATCCAGTTATTAAAACTATAAAAATGCTCTAGAAATTTCCTCCCCTAGGCTGTCCATGAACACAGGAGGAAGCAGTGATCTTCAGGCTCTGAGTCACACACTGGGAGGAGGGGCTTTGTCTCCTGTAAGTGACCCATGGTGCTTGAAGTACATGCATCAATGGGGTGGGGTCAAGTTGAGCCCAAAGCTGAGCCACTGAGGGAGGGGAAGAAAGGTGTCCTGGGTTCTTGCTGCTGACTTCCCCCATGTAGGTGGGCTCCAGGCCATAGAACCACCACAGAAGGAGCTGCTGATGCCAAGAGAAACCAGGAGCATGGCGGGGGGGGGGGGGGGGGGAATCCCCCCCAGCAGAAGTGCTGGAGGTGGTCTGTCCTCTGAGGTTGTGCTGCCCTCAGCTGCTTCCTCACCTTTGCTTTGGCCTTACCCAGGAGTTGGTGGATTGTGTATAATGTGTGCTTCTGAGTGAGTCTGTGAAGGTCAGACTTAGGGAAAGCTCCTTGGGTTCAAGAGTGTTGAGAGGGTTGACAAATTTGAGAGTTTCTCTGGGTCGGAACTTCGAATGAGAATTAAGGCCTAGAGGAGGGGGCATTTCCACAGAAGGGGGAGTGCAGGCATGTGGAGCTCTAGGCTCCATCCCTTCCCTGCCCTGGGGGTGCCCAGCTCGGCTTTGACCTCTGACCTGGGGCTTCTTTGTGTACCATAGGTGGCTGATCTGAGCAGGCTCCCCGCTGCTGCCCTTCCGTCTTTTTTCCTTGATGGAATCTTGTCCCATGTGACTCAGCGTTCGAGCACCTAAAGACTTCTGCTCCATTACTATAAGGTATAGATTTTTCGTTTCTTTTTTGTTGTAGGTTTTTATTTTCTTGGTTGAAAATCTGAGCGGATTCAGTGGCAAGCCTGAGGAAGCCAAGAGAATTCTAGAAATAAAATATTAATTTAAAAAATTGGGTAGGAGCACAACATTGTAAATCAACTATACTTTAATATGAAAAATAAATTAAAAAGTAAAAAAAATTTTTGGAGTGTAGTTGATTTACAATGTTTTGTTAGTTTCAGTTGTACAGCAAAGTCAGTCAGTTTTACATATATCTATTCTTTTGCAAATTCTTTTCCCATATAGGTTATTATAGAATATTGACTCTAGTTCCCTGTTCCCTGTGCTATATAGTAGGTCTTCTTTTTTTTTTGCTTTTGTTTTTGCTTTTGCTGTTTTTTTCAGGGCTGTGCCCATGGCATATGGAAATTCCAAGGCCAGGGGTTGATTTGGAGCTACAGCTACCGACCTATGCCACAGCCACAGCAACTCGGGATCCAAGCCGCATCTTCAAACTACACCACAGCTCATGGCATCGTGGATCCTTAACTCTTTTTTTTTTTTTTTTTTTTTAATATGGAACACTTCACGAATTTGCGTGTCATCCTTGCCCAGGGGCCATGCTAATCTTCTCTGTATCATTCCAATTTTAGTATATGTGCTGCCAAAGCAAGCACTGGATCCTTAATTCTTTAAGTGAGGCCAGGGATCAAACCTATGTCTTCATGGATACTAGTCAGATTCATTTCTGTTTGGCCACGATGGGAACTCCTGCTTTTATCCTTAACTGCAAACACACCAGAAATTTTATTCATATTGGAGAGAAATTCTGCATTTGTAGATTATGAATCTCAGATCCCTAAAGGGTTTCATACTGTGACAATGCCACCTGGGGAGTAATCACCCGAATTGAGCTTGAACTTCACGACAGAAATGTGGTGCTCCCGTCTGTTTGCCCTGATACTGGGACCAGGAACCTGGTGTCAAAGGACTGAGCCCAACCCATGTTGACATTCTCTATGGTGAAGGGTCTCTAAACCTGGCCCTACAGCAAAGGAACAGACATCAGTAGAGAAAACAAGAGAAGAATTCCCCATGTGGGGCAGCAGAAACAAATCTGAATGGCATCCATGAGGATGCGGGTTCAATCCCTGGCCTCACTCAGTGGGTTAAGATCTGTCATTGCTGTGAGCTGTGGTGTAGGTCACAGACTCGGCTCAGACCTGGCTTTGCTGTAGCTGTGGTGGAGGCTGACAGCTGTAGCTCTGATTCAACCCCTATCCTGGGAACTTCATGTGCCACAGGTGTGTCAAAAAAAAAAGGAAGGAAGGAAGAGAAAGAAAGGAAAGGAAAGGAAAGGAGAGAAAGAGAGAAAGAGAGAAAGAGAGAAGGAAGGAAAGAAGGAAAGAAAGAAAGAAAGAAAAGGGGAAAGGATGTTATCAATTCTAACTTTGAAAGGAAACAAAACCACTGGGAAAGGAAGTGGAAAAAAAGGCTACAGAAAAGATTTCATTTCTGCTTTCCTGGTCTTCCTGCAATTGCTGTCAATGTGTTTTCCTTCTACATATATGTGAGCCTTCCGATATATTGGGGTTTTGCTGAAAATATCAAGTATTTCTCATTTTGAAATAAGAAGAAATCTTTTTTTTTGCCCACACCTGTGGCATATGAAAGTTCCTGGGCCAGGTATTGAACCTGAGCCACAGCAGTGACAATGCCAAATCCTTACCTGCTAGGCCAACACAGAAGGCCAAGAAGAAATCACTATATTTTTGTCCATGTGGTCACAAAAATCAGCTCGGAGTGTACAGATCTCCAGTTCTAGATGCTGTCCTATTGCTTCTGCCTGGAAGACGTCCTTTCCCTTTTCTGGTAGTGCCAGTTTTCTGGGGATGGATTACTCCAGTGTTTGTGTGTCTGACCCAGTCTCCACAGTGTTGAAAGGTGTTCCTCTAAGTATAGCTTTTTGCTGAGACCCATGATTTTCCTTGAGCATTTAAAGTATGTTACTGCACTGTATTTGTGCTGACATTTCCAGTGAGAATTCATGTATCAACTTTGGTCATCTGTATTGTGTTCTGTTTTTCTCTGGATGCTTTGAAGATATTCTCTTCATCTCCAGTTTTGAGAAATGTAATTATGACAAGTCTTGGTGTAGATATCTTTGTTACCCATGCTTGGTGTTTGTCAGCCTTCTCAGATGTGGGCTTTATATTTTTCATTCATTTTGAAAAATTATCACCAATGATTTTGTCAAAGATTTTTTTTGAGCTTCCTTCTCTCATTTGGTAGTCCAGTTTCATGTGTAGTAGGTCACTAGGTACTGTTTCATGGCTCACAGATGCTCTCTACATTTTTTATACTATATTGCAAAGATTTCTATTGACCCATCTTCATGTTTATGTCTCTTTCCTTCTGTAATCTCTTATCAGGTTTTAATCCCATCCAATACATTTTTCATCGGAGACATTGTAGTTTACATGTCCTGAAGTTGTATTTGGGTTTTTAAAAAAACATTTCCATTTCTCTACATAAGTTTTTGTCATGTAGAAGACAATTATAAAAATTCCTTCTCAAATTCTAACATCTGTATTAGTGCTGGGGTGTTTCAGTAGATTGATTTTTCTTATCATGAATCTTTCATTTCAGCTTTTTTTGTTTATTTTTTTGTTTATTTTTTCAAGTATTATTGAAGTATACACTTTTCTTTTTTTTTTTTTTTTTTTTTTGCTCTTTTTAGTGCTGTACCCATGGCCTATGGAGGTTCCCAGACTAGGGGTTGAGTTGGAGCTGTAGCTGCCCATCTATGCCACAGCCACAGCAATGCAGGATATGAGCCATGTCTGTGACCTGCACCACAGCTCACGGCAATACCATATCCTTAACCCACTGAATGAAGCCAGGTACTGAACTCGCAAACTCATGGATATCAATCGGGTTTGTTAACCACTGAGCCATGATGGGAACTCCTATTGAAGTATACTTGATTTACAATGTTGTGATAATTTCTGCTGTACAATAAAGTGATTTAGTTATACATGTATACACATCATTCTTTTTCACATTCTTTTCCCACATATATTATCACAGAATATTGGGTAGAGTTCTCTGTGCTATAAAGCAGGTCTCCATTGGCCCATCATTCCATATACCTCAGTGTGCATATGCCAATCCCAAACCCCTAGTCCATCCCTCTTCCTGCACCTGTCCTCTTTGGTAACCATAAGTTTGTTTTCAAAGTCTGTGCGTCTCTTTCTTTTCTGCAAAAAGTTCATTTGTATCCTTTTCTTTAGTTTCCACATATATAATATCATATGATGTTTGGTTTTCACCTGTCTAATTTCACTTAGTATGATAGATCCATCCATGATGCTGCAAATGACATTATTTCATTCTTTTTTATGGCAGAGTAATATCCCATTGTACATATGTACCACATCTTCTTTATCCATTTCTCTGTCAATGAACTTTTAGGTTGCTTCTACGTCTTAGCTATTGTAAATAGTACTGCAGTGAACATTGGGGTGCATGTATCTTTTTCAAATGATGGTTTTCTCCAAATAGATGCCCAGGAATGGGATTGCTGGATCAGGTGGTAGTTTTATTTTTTGTTCCTTGAGGAACCTCCAATTCTTCTCCATAGTGGTTGTATCAATTTACATTCCCAGCAAAAGTGTAAGAGGGTTCCCTTTTCTCCACACCCTCTCCAGCACTTATTGTTTATAGATTTTTTTTAGGGCCGCGCCTGTGGAATATGGAAGTTCCCAGGCTAAGGGTTCAATCAGAGCTGCAGCTGAAGAATCAGAGCGACAGCAAGTCGGAATCTGAATTGTGTCTGCACCCTACACCACAGCTCACAGCAATGCCAGATCCTTAACTCATGGAGTGAGGCCAGGGATCAAAATGGCATCCTCGTCAATACTAGTTGGGTTCCTAACCTGCTGAGCCACAGCAGGAACTCCCTGTTTTGTAGCCTTTTTATGATGGCCACTCTGGTTGGTGTAAGGTGGTACCTCATAGTTGTTGTTTTTTTTTTTCTTAACCATTTTATTTTTTTTCTGCTGTACAGCATGGGGACCAAGTTACACATACATGTATACATTTTTTTCCTCCCATTGTTCTGTTGTGATGTAAGTATTTAGACATAGTTCTCAATGCTACACAGCAGGATCTCATTGTAAATCCATTCCAAGAGCAATAGTTTGCATTCATTAACCCCAAACTCCCAATCCCTCCTACTCCTTCCCTCTCCCCCCGGGCAGCCACAAGTCCATTCTCCAAGTCCATGATTTTCTTTTCTGTGGAAATGTTCATTTGTGCTGTATATTAGGTTCCAGTTATAAGTGATATCATATGGTATTTGTCTTTGTCTTTCTGACTTAGTTCACTCAGTATGAGAGTCTCTGGTTCCGTCCATGTTGCTGCAAATGGCATCATGTTGTTCTTTTTTATGGCTGAGTAGTATTCCATTGTATATATATACACCACATCTTCCCAATTCAATCATCTGTCGATGGACATTTGGGTTGTTTCCATCATAGCTATTTTTATTTGCATTTCTCTAATAATTAGCAATGTTGAGCATCTTTTCATGTGTTTTCACCATCTGTATGTCTTCTTTGGAGAAGTATCTAGATCTTCTGGCCATTTTTTGATTGGATTTTTTTTTTTTTTACATCAACCTGCACTAGTTGTTTGTGTATTTTGGAGATTATTCCCTTGTCAGTTGCTTGGTCTGCAAATATTTTCTCCCATTCTGTGCATTTATTCATTTCATTTATGGTTTTCTTTGCTGAGCAAAAACTTTTAAGTTCTGTTTGTTAATTTTTGGTTTTGTTTTCATTATTCTAGGAGGTGAATCTGAAAAGAAATTGCTGTGGTTTATGTCAAAGAGTATTCTGCCTATGTTCCTCTCAAAGAGTTTTGTACTATCTGATCTTATATTTAGGTTTTTAGTCTACATTGAATTTTTTTTCTTCATTCTGGTCCTTTATTGCCTCTCAGGAACCCCACATTTTCCCTCCCTGCACAGTGTCTGCCTTTGGGAAGAGGAGAATAGGGCCTTACACAGCCTCTCCCTGGGAAGTTGTGGCCAAACCCAGCTGGTAGGAAGACAGGGACCAAACCAAATTCTGCTGGAGGAACCCCCCCCCCCAATTTGGTCCAGCCATGGTAAAGCACTCAAGTTCCCTGGGGGAGACCAGTGACAGAGAGGTCAAGGATCAGGCCAAGTGCTGCAGCTGACAAAATAGCCACAGCAAAACAGGCCACATCATGCCCACCTGGGAAATGGGCCAATGGAATCTTCTGCTGGGGGGGTCATTGGGTTGAACCAAGTCTTTGGGTTGGAGGGGTCACTGGAACCAAACCCAGTGGTTTTATAGAGCCACGGTCAAACCATATCTATTTTATTTTCATTTTATTCCATTCTACTCTATTTTATTTTTTAATTTATGTTTAATTTTGTTTTGTTTTGTTTTTTAGGGCTACACCCATGGCATATGGAAGTTCCCAGGCTAGGGGTCGATTTGGAGCTACAGATGCTGGCCACAGCCACAGCCATAGCAAAGCAGGATCCGAGCCACGTCTGTGACCTACACCACAGCTCACGGCAATGCTGGATCCTTAATCCACTGAGCAAGGCCAGGAATTGAACCTGAGTCCTCATGGATACTATTTGGGTTCATTAACCACTAAGCCATGATGGGAACTCCTACTCTATTTTATTTATTTTTTGTTTTTTTAGGACCATACCCATGCATATGGGTGTTCCCAGGCTAGGGGTCAAATTGGAGCTGCAGCTGCTGGCCTACACCAGAGCAACTGCCAGCTCCGAGCTGCATCTGCTACCTACACTGCTGCTGGTGGCAATGCCGGATCCTTAGCCCACTGATCAAGGCCAGGGATAGAAACTGCATCCTCATGGATACTATTTGGGTTTGTTACTTGTGAGCCACACCAGGAGCTCCTCAAAGCATATCCTTTGGCAAGAGGGGTTATTGGACCAAAGCAAGTCCTTTCAAAGAACAGTAAGTCAAACAGAATCCATCATGGTGGTCAATGGGCCAAACTAAGTCTTTTTGGAGAGGGCCTGCCTAGCAGATCTGAGTGAGTCCCTTCAAGGGGAAGGAACTTCAACTTCAGTACCCAAGCGGAAGACCAGATAGACACGGCCAGTAGGCAAGCCTCAGATGCTGATGGTGCAGAGGATGGTGAAGCCTGACAGGGCACTACTGAACAGGACCCTGGGGCAGTGCGGGTATCAGTGCAGCTCCTTCAGATCTCTTTTGCCCTAGTGCACAAATAGCAGCAGCTGCTGAGGTCTATCTCTGCGTTGCCCACCTCAGGATCCTGCTCCACTGCCAGGTCCCACTGTGTGATCTGGTTGTCTGCACCTGAGGCTGCAAAGATCCCACTGTTCTGGGGGTGCCACTCGATGGAGGTCATGGGGGCCATGTGCTGCTTGAAGGTGGCCACCAGGGAGCCAGACTTATTTTTGTGTATATGTTAGAGAGTGTTCTAATGTCATTCTTTTTTTTTTTTTTTTTTTTTTTTTGTCTTTTTGCCATTTCTTGGGCTGCTCCCATGGCATATGGAGGTTCCCAGGCTAGGGGTCGAATTGGAGCAGTAGCTGCTGGCCTACATCAGAGCCAAAGCAACATGGGATCCGAGCCGCTTCTGCAACCTACACCACAGCTCACAGCAACACTGGATCTTTAACCCACTGAGCAAGGCCAGGAATCGAACCCGCAACCTCATGGTTCCTAGTCGGACTCATTAACCACTGAGCCGCAACCAGAACTCCCTCTAATGTCATTCTTATATATGTAGCTTTGTAGTCTGAAGTCAGGGAGCCTGACTTTCTTTTTCTTTCTCAGGATTGCTTTGGCTATTTGGAGTCTTTTATGTTTCCATTCAAATTTTAAAATTTGTTGTTCTAGTTCTGTGAAAATATGCTATTGGTAATTTGATAGGGATTGTGTTGAATCTGTAGATGGCCTTGGGTATTTAATCATTTTGACAATATTGATTCTTCCAATCCAAGAGCATGGTATATCTTTCCATCTGTTTGTGTCATCTTTGATTTCTTTTATCTGCATCTTATAATTTTCAGAGTACAGGTCTTTTGTGTCTTTAGGTAGGTTTATTCCTAGGTATTTTATTCTTTTTGATGTGATAGTAAATGGGATTGTTTTCTTAATTTTTCTTTCTCATCTTTCATTATTAGTATTTAGAAATGCAATTTATTTCTGTGTATAAATTTTATATCCTACAACTTTACTGAATGCATTTATGACCTCTAACAGTTTTCTGGTAGTGCCTTTAGAATCTTCTAATATCATGTCATCTGCAGACAGTGATAGTTTTAATTCTTCCTTTCCAATTTGGATTCCTTTTATTTCTTTTCTTCTCTAATTGCTTTGGCTAGGACTTCCAAAACCATGTTGAATAAAAGTGATGAGAGTGGACAGCCTTGTATCATTTCCATCTTAGTGGAAATTCTTTCAGCTTTTCACAATTGAGAATGATGTTAGCTATGGGTTTGTATAATGGTCTTTATTATGTTGAGGTAGGTTCCCTTTATGACCTCTATCTGGTGGGTTTTTATCAAAAAATGGTGTTGGATTTTGTCAAAACTTTTCTCTGCATCTATTAAGATAATCGTATGGTTTTTATTAGATTTGTTAGTGTGGTTTATCACACTGATTTGTGGATATTGTTTTGGTCAAGTGGCTGTGGTAATTTATGATTCATTTGCAGTAGATAAGAATTCCAGTCAGAATATAACCTATTCTTGATTTTTTAATATTTCTTATTTATGGAAACCTTGATAAATTTTCATATTCATTTTAACATTTTATCTACAGAATAAGCTTCCATGCTTAAAATGAACTCAACTTTAGTCATCATGTGATTTTTGTACATGGCTCACTCTAAAGATTTTCTGCAAATAAATTTTTGGTTTCTGAATGTTCATGAGAGAATTAAGCTAGCCTTTTCTTTCTCATCTTGTCCTTACTTACTTTTGGCACGAAGTTTATATTTGCTTTGTAAAACCAATCAGGGGAAGTTTCTGCTATTTCTATTCTCTGTAAGATTTTATGTAAGATTAGAATTTCTTATTCCTTAACTATTTGGTAAAACTTGCCTATTAAACCATTTGGACCTGATGTTTTCTTTGTGCAGATAATTAGCTACTGGATTACCAAGTAGTCTTTAATTTCAGGTTTTTAGGACTGTTTAGATTTAGATTTTCTGGGGTTTTTTTGTAGTCAGTTTTTATATTTTTCTAAAATGTATTCACTTTATTTATTCTTTCAGATTAGTCTAAAGATATTATCTTTTATATCCCTGATGCATTTATAACTATCTTATTTTTTATGTGTAATAGTTTATTTGTAATTACTCTTTTTTTCCTCATTTAATCTTTGCAGAGGTTTGTCAGTTATTTTTGCTTTTATTAGAGAACAAACTTACCTTTGCCAGTCTTTTCTATTGCACATTTGTATTCCATTTAATTAATTTCTGGTTTTACTCTAATTATTTCTTCCTTTTTATATTCTTTATTCTAACTTTTGTTTGTTTAATATGTAAATTTTCATTTATTTATGTTAAATTTTGTCCATGATAAACTGTTATGTATGAGAAGCAGTTCACAGAATGAAATTGACAATATAGACCCACAAAGGAACCTGCTGAGACCAGCTCAGCAGGTGAGGGCTGAAGAATGGGTGATGTGAAACTTAAGAAAAAGTTAACATAAAACAAGACACAGAGACATTTTCTTAATTAAAGGTGGGAACCGGAGGACTCAAGGTCTTGGGAACCAAGAGCCCTGCCTCAAGAAAGCACACTGCTTTTATTGTGCTCTTTAGGATTATGTCAAGTGAGGAGGGGGTTGTATGGTGCAGGATATAGTTCTTTCATTATTTTTAAAGTTCTGTTATTATTTTAAAAGTCACATACCTGGTAGCTGGTTAAGCTTTTATTCTGACCTTTAGGCATTTAACAATCATTAGCATTGAGGAAGCCTGGCCTTAGCTGACAATGCATAGCATCTAGAGAATCATCATTGTGATGATAATTTTTTAAATTCAATGAATTTTATATTTATAGTTGTACACCATCATCACAAGCTAATTTTAGAAGATTTCCATCCCAAACCCCCAGTCCATCCCTCCCCCACCCAACCTGTCTCCTTTGGTAAACATAAGTTTTTCAAAGTCTGTGAGTATGTTTCTGTTTTGCAAATAATTTCACTGTTTCCTTTTTTTAGATTCCACATATATGTGGTAGTATATGATGTTTGTCACTCACTATCCAACTAACTTCACTTAGCATGTAATTTCTAGGTCCATCCATGTTGCTGCAAATGCCATTTTGTCATTCCTTTTTGTGGCTGAGTAATATACCATTGTGTATATGTATCACATCTTCTTTATCCACTCCTCTGTCAATGGGCATTTAGATTGCTTCCATGTCTTGGCTATTGTACATTGAATATTGGGATGCACGTATCTTTTCAAGTCATGGTTTTCTCCAGATAGATGCCCAGGAATGGGATTGCTGGATCATATGATAATTCTATTTTTAGGTTTTTGAGGAATCTCCACACTTTTTTCTATAGTGGTTGCACCAATTTACATTCCCACCAACAATGTAAGAAGGTTCCCTTTTCTCCACAACCTCTCTAGCATTTGTTATTTGTAGACATTTTGATGATGGCCATTCTTGCTGGTATATTGTGGTACCTCATAATAGTTTTGATTTGCATTTCTCTAACAATTAGTGATGAACATCATTAGTGATGTGTTTTTTGGCCATCTGTATGTCTTTTTTGGAGAATTGTGTAGATCTTCTGCCCATTTTTTGATGGGATTGTTTGGTTTTTTGGTATTGAGCTTCAAGAGGTATTTTATATATTTTAGAGATTAATCTCTTGTCAGTCACTTCATTTGCAAATATTTTTTCCCATTCTGTGGGTTATCTTTTTGTTTTGTTTAGGGTTTCCTTTGCTGTGCAAAAACTTTTAAGTTTAATTAGGTCCCATTTGTTTTTATTTGTTTTTATTGTCATTACTCTAGGAGGTGATCTGCGAAGATATTATTGCGGTTTATGTCAGAGTGTTTGGCCTATGTTTTCCTGTAAGAGTTTTATAGTATCCGTTCTTATATTTAGGTCTTTAATCCATTTTTTTTTTTTTTGTCTTTTTGCCATTTCTTGGGCCTCTCCTGCGGCATATGGGAGGTTCCCAGGCTAGGGATCTAATCGGAGATGTAGCCGCCAGCCTAAGCCAGAGCCACAGCAACGTGGGATCGGAGCCGCGTCTGCGACCTACACCACAGCTCACAGCAACGCCGGATCGTTAATCCACTGAGCAAGGGCAGGGATCGAACCCGCAACCTTATGGTTCCTAGTCAGATTCGTTAACCACTGCGCCACGACAGGAACTCCCCTTTAATCCATTTTGAGTTTATTTTTGTGTATGGTGTTAGGGAGTGTTCTAATTTCATTCTTTTACATGTAGCTGTCCAGTTTTCCCAGCACCACTTATTGAAGGGACTGTCTTTTCTCCATTGTATATTTTTGCCTCCTTTGTCATAGACTAGTTGACCCTAGGTGTGTGGGTTTAACTCTGGGCTTTCTATCCTGTTCCACTAAGCTATGTTTCTGTTTGTGCCAGTAGCATACTCTTTGACTGTAGCTTTGTAGTATAATCTGAAGTCAGGGATCTGGATTCCATCAGCTCCATTTTTCTTTTGCAGGATGTCTTGGGCTATTCTGGGTCTTTTGTGCTTCTAAACAAACTTGAAAATATTTTGTTCTGTGAAAAAAAAAAGCCATTGGTAATTTGATAAGGATTGCATTGAATCTGTAGATTTCCTTGGGTAGTATTTTGACAATATTGATTCTTCCAATTCAAGAACAAGGTATGTCTTTCCATCTCTTTCTGTTGTCTTTGATTTCTTTCATCAGTGTCTTACAGTTTTCAGAGTACAGGACTTTTGTCTCTTTAGGTAGGTTTATTCTTAGGTTTGTGTTTTGTTTTGTTTTTTTAATTTATTTTTTTCTGCTGTACAGCATGGGGACCAAGTTACACATACATGTACATTTTTTTTCCTCCCATTGTTCTGTTGCAATGTAAGTATCTAGACATAGTTCTCAATGCTACACAGCAGGATCTCATTGTAAATCCATTCCAAGAGCAATAGTTTGCATCCATTAACCCCAAGCTCCTGATCCCTCCCACTCTATCCCTCTCCCTCTGGGCAGCGACAAGTCTATTCTCCAACTCCATGATTTTTTTTCTGTGGAAATGTTCATTTGTGCTGTATATTAGGTTCCAGTTATAAGTGATATCATATGGTATTTGTCTTTGTCTTTCTGACTTATTTCACTCAGTATGAGAGTCTCTAGTTCCATCCATGTTGCAGTTTGTGCTTTGTTTTGTTTTAATGTGATGGTAAATGGGATTCTTTCCCTAATTTCTCTTTCTGATCTTTCATTATTAGTATATAGATATGCAGTTAATTACTTTGTGTTAATTCTGTATCCTGCAAGTTTACTGAATCCATTTATGAGCTCTAACTTTTTTCTAGTAGTGTCTTTAGGATTTTCTAGGTATAGTATCATTTCATCTGCAAACAGTGGTAGTTTTACTTCTTTTCCAATTTGGATTCCTTTTATTTCTTTTTCTTTTCTGATTGCCGAGTTCCAAAGCTATGTTGAATAGTAGTTTCAAGAGCAAACATTGTTGTCTTGTTCCTGATGCGCAGCTTTCAGCTTTTCACCATTGAGAATGATGTTAGCTGTGAGTTTGTCATATATGGCCTTTATATGTTGAGGCAGTTCCCTTTATGCCCACTTCCCAGAGGGTTTTTTTTTTAATCGTAAATGGGTGTCGGGATTTGTCAATAGCTTTTTATGCATCTATTGAGAGTATCATGTGGTTTTATTCTTCAGTTTGTTAATGTGGTGTATCACAATGATTGATTTGCGGATATTGAGAAATCCTTGCATCATGGGATAAATCCACTTGATCATGGTGTATGATCCTTTTAATGTATTGCTGGATTCAGTTTGGTAGGGTTTTGTTGAGGATTTTTGCATCTATGTTCATCAGTGATATTGGCCTGTAATTTTTTTTCTCTTTTTTTAATTTTATTTTTTTGTGGTAACTTTGGTTTTTGGTATTGGAATGACAGTGGCCTCATAGAATGAGTTTGAGAGTGTTCCTTCCTATGCAGTTTTTTGGAATAGTTTCAGAAGGATAGGTGTTAACTCTTCTATAAATTTTTGATAGAATTCACCTGTAAAGCCATCTGGTCCTGGACTTTTCATTTGTTGGAAGTTTTTAAATCACAGTTCCAATTTCAGTACTTGTGATTGGTCTGTTCAACTTTTCTATTTATTCTTGGTTTAGTCTTTGAAGATTGTAGTTTTCTAAGAATTTGTTCATCTAGTTTGTCCATTTTATGGGCATATAGTTGATTGTAGTAGTCTCCTATGATCCTTTATATTTCTGTGATGTCTGTCTTTACTTCTTTTTTTTTTTTTTTTTTGGTTTTTTCTAGGGCTACACCTCTGGTATATGGAGGTTCCCAGGCTAGGGGTCTAATTAGAGCTGTAGCCACCGGCCCACATCAGAGCCACAGCAATGTGGAATCCCGAGCTACATCTGTGACCTACACCATAGCTCACAGCAACACCAGATCCTTAACCCATTGAGCAAGGCCAGGGATCGAACCTGCAACCTCATGATTCTTAGTCAGATTCATTAACCACTGTGCCACGATGGGAACTCCTGTTGTTACTTCTTTTTCATTCCTAATTTTACTGATTTGAGTCCTCTCTCTTTTTTTATTGATGAATCCAGCTAAGGGTTTATTATTTTCTTGATCTTTTCAATGAACCAGCTTTTAGTTTCATTGAATTTTTCTATGGTTTTGTTTCTATTTCATTTATTTCTACTCTGATCTTTATGATTTCTTTCCTTCTCCTAACTTTGTGTTTTGCCTGTTTTTCTTTCTCTAGTTGCTTTAGGTATAAAGTTAAGTTGTTTATTTTAGTCTTTTATTGTTTCCTGAGGTAGTCTTGTATTGCTATAAACTTCCCTCTTAGAACTGCTTTTGCTTCATCCCATAGGTTTTGGATTGTGTCTTTGTTGTCATTTGCTTCTAGGTATTTTTTTAACTTCCTATTTGATTTTTTCAGTGATCTATTGGTTGTTTAGTAGCATGTTGTTTAGCCTCCATGTATTTGTGGGTTTTGCAGTTTTTTTTTGGTTGTTATTGTTGTTGATTTCTAGTCATAGCATTGTGGTTGGAAAAGATGCTTGATATAATTTCAGTTTTCTTATATTTACTAAGGCTTGATTTGTGGCCTGGAATGTGATCTATCCTAGAGAATGTTCTGTGTGCACTTGAGAAGAATGTGTATTCTGCTGCGTTTGGATGGAATATTCTATAAATATCTATTAAGTCCATCTGGTCTAATGCATCATTTAAGGCCTGTGTTTCCTTGTTGATTTTCTGTCTGGATGATCTGTCCATTGCTGTAAGTGGGTGTTAAAGTCCCTTGCTATTACTATGTTATTGTGAATTTCTCCTCTTAAGGCTGTTAGCTGTTGCCTTATATATTGTGATCCTATGTTGGGTGCATATATATTTCAATTGTTGTATCTTCTTCCTGGATTGATCCTTTGTTCATTATCTAATGTCCTTCTTTGCCTCTTATAACTTTATTTTAATGTCTATTTATTTTAATGTCTATTTTAATGTCTATTTTGTCTGATATGAGTATTGCTACTCCAGCTTTCTTTTGTTTTCCTTTTGCATGGAATATTTTCTTCCATCCTCTCACTTTCAATTTGTTTGTGTCCCTAGAGCTGAAGTGGGTCTATTGAAGACAGCTTATATATAGGTCTTGTTTTTGTATCCATTCAGCCAGTCTGTACCTTTTGGTTGGGGCATTTAGTTCAATTACATTTAAGGTAATTATATGTGTGTTCTTATTTCCATTTTATTAATTGTTTTGGATTTGTTATTGTTGGTCTTTTTTCTTCAATCCTCCTCTTGTCTTGTGGTTTGATGATTATCGTTAGTGTTGTGTTTGGATTGCTTTTTCTTATTTGTGTGTGTATCTATTTTCAATTTTTGGTTTTCAGTTACCATGAAATTTTAATTTAGGAGTATATATATATGATTGTTTTAAGTTGTTCTCTTAATTGCAAATGCATCTCCCTATCCTGAATTTGTACCCTCTTCTCATGTTTGCTGGTTTTGGTAGCATATTTGTGTGTGGATGATTTCCTACCTTTACTATATATACCTTTATTGGTGGGCCTTTTCATTCATAGTATTTTTGTTTCTAGTTGTGGTCTTTTCTTTTCCACCTGGAGAAGTTCCTTTATTATTTGTTGTAAAGCTGGGTTAGCAGTTCTGAATTCTCTTAGCTTTTGCTTGTCTCCTTCAAATCTGAAGAAGAGCCTTGCTGGGTAGAGTAATCTTGGTTGGAGGTTTTTCTTTTCATCACTCTGAGTATATCATGCCACACTCTTCTGGCCTGCAGTTTAAGCCAGTAATCAAATCAGGGTTCCCTTGTATGTTATTTGTTGCTTTTCACTACCTGCTTTCTTTGTTTTTGTTTTTGTATTTTTGCCTTTTCTAGGGCCACTCCCGCAGCATATGGAGGTTCCCAGGCTAGGGGTCTAATTGGAGCTGTAGCCACTGGCCTACGCCAGAGCCACAGCAACATGGGATCCAAGCTGTGTGTGCAACCTACACCACAGCACACAGCAACGCCAGATCCTCAACCCACCGAGCAAGGTCAGGGATCGAACCCGCAACCTCATGGTTCCCAGTGGGATTCGTTAACCACTGAGCCACAACAGGAATTCCTTCACTACCTTCTTTCAATATTTCCTCTTTATCTTTAATTTTGTTCACTTTGATTAATATGTGTCTCAAGGTGTTCTTCCTTGGGTTTATTTTATATGGTGTTCATTGTGCTTCCTGGATTTGAGTGAGTGATTCCTTTCCCATGTTAGGGAAGTTTTTGGCTATTATCTCTTCAAATATTTTATTTGGCCCTTTCTCTCTCTCTTGTCCTTCTGGCACCCCTATGATACAGATGTTGGTGAGTTTAAAGTTGTCCCAGTGCTCTCTTAGAGTGTCTTCATTTCTTTTCAATCTTTTTTCTCTTTTCTGTTCTGCATCAGTGAATTTCACTTATTTTATTTTGCATTTCTGCTTGCTTAATCTTTAAATCTTCTACTTCTTTGCTCAGTGTTTCTTGTAATTTATCAATCTTTGCCTCCAGTTTATTTCCAAGATCATGAATTATCTTTACTATCATCAGCCTAAAGTCTTTTTCATGGAGGTTGGTAATCTCCAGATCACTTAGCTGTTTTTTGTTTGTTTGTTTTTTGTCTTTTTGCCTTTTCTCGAGCCTCTCCCGCGGCACATGGAGGTTCCCTGGCTAGAGGTCTAATCGGAGCTGTAGCCACTGGCCTATGCCAGAGTCACAGAAACACGGGATCCGAGCCGTGTCTGCAACCCATACCACAGCTCACAGCAACGCCAGATCCTTAACCCACTGAGCAAGGCCAGGGATTGAACCTGCAACCTCATGGTTCCTAGTCGGATTCGTTAACCACTGAGCCACAAGGGGAACTCTGCTGATTTTTTTCTTTTTTTTTTTATTACTCAATTTATGACGTTTGTAGTTGTACAATAATCATCACAATCCAATTTTATAGGATTTCCATCCCACAACCCCAGTGCATCCCCCCACCCCACAAACTGTCTCCTTTGGAGACCATAAGTTTTTCAAAGTCTGTGAGTCAGTATCTGTTCTGCAAATAAGTTCAATAAGCTCTGCAAATAAGTTCAAACATTCCACCTGTCAATGAAAGCATTTGATGTTGGTGTCTCATTGTATGGCTGACTTCACTTAGCATGGTAGTTTCTAGGTCCATCCATGTTGCTGCAAATGCCATTATTTCATTCCTTTTAATGGCTGAGTAATATTTCATTGTGTATATGTACCACTTCTTGTGGTATCATTTCATTGTGTATATGCACCACTTCTTGTGTATATGATCCACTCCTCCATCAATGGACATTTAGGTTGTTCCCATGTCTTGGCTATTGTATATCGTGCTGCAATGAACATTGGAGTACATGTGACTTTTCCAGTCATGGTTTTCTCTGGATAGATGCCCAGGAGTGGGATTGATGGATCAAATGGTAGTTCTATTTTTAGTTTGCTGAGGAATCTCCATACTATTTTCCGCAGTGGTTGCACCAATTTACAATCCCACCAACAGTGTAATAGGGTTCCTTTTTCTCCACACCCTCTCCAGCACTTATTGTTTGTAGACTTTTTGATGATAGCTATTCTGGCTGGTGTAAGGTGGTACCTCATAGTGGTTTTGATTTGCATTTCTCTAATAATAAGTGATGTTGAACATCTTTTCATGTGTTTTTTGGCCACTTATATGTCTTCTTTGGAGAACTGTCTGTTTAGATCTTCTGCCCACTTTTTGATGGGGTTGTTTGTTTTTTTTGGTATTGAGCTGCAGAAAGTGTTTATAAATTTTGGAGATTAATCTCTTGTCAGTCGGTTCATTTGCAAATATTTTCTCCCATTCTGTGGGTTATCTTTTTGTTTTGTTTAGGGTTTCCTTTGCTGTGCTGGAACTTTTAAGTTTAATTAAGTCCCATTAGTTTATTTTTGTTTTTACTGTCATTACTCTCAGAGGTGGATCTGAGAAGATGTTGCTATTGTTTATGTTGGAGAGTGTTTGGCCTATGTTTTTCTCTAAGAGTTTTATAGTGTCTGGTCTTATATCTAGGTCTTTAATCCATTTTGAGTTTATTTTTGTGTATGGTGTCAGGGAGTGTTCTAATTTCATTCTTTTATATGTGGCTGTCCAGTTTTCCCAGCACCACTTATTGAACAAGCTGTCCTTTCTCCATTGTATATTCTTGCCTCCTTTGTCATAGATGGGTTGGCTGTGGGTGTGGGGGTTTAATTCTCGGCTTTCTATCCTGTTCCACTGATCTATATTTCTATCTTTGTGCCAGTGCCATATAGTTTTGATGATTGTTGCTGTGTAGTATAGTCTGAAGTCCAGGAGCCTGATTCCTCCAGCTCCATTTTTCAGGATGTCTTTGGCTATTCTGGCTCTTTTGTGCTTCCAAACAAACTTTAAAATACTTTGTTCAAGTTCTGTGAAAAATGTCCTTGGTAATTTGATAGGGATTGCATTGAATCTGTAGATTGCCTTAGGTAGTATAGTCATTTTGATAATATTAACTTTTCCAATCCAAGAGCATGGCATGTCTTTCCATCTATTTGTGTCATCTTTGATTTCTTTCATCAGTGTCTTATAGTTTTCAGAGTATAGGTCTTTTGACTTTTTAGGTAGTTTTACTCTCATGCAGAATATTCATGAGAAATTTGCCTCCAATATACGTTCCCCATAATGAGCCACGGTCACCCCGTTTTCCCAGGAGATCCTCCAAGAACCCGAGGCAGGTCTCACCCAGATTCCTATGGAGTCTGTGCTTTGCCTTGGGACCCAGTGCACATGAAACCCTGTGTGGGCCTTTCAAGAGTGGAGTCTCCATTTCCCTGGTCCTGGGGAGCTCCTGCACACAAGCCCTGTTGGCCCTCAAGGCCAGATGCTCTGGGGGCTCCTCCTCCCAATGCCAGATCCCCAGGTGTAGGGACCTTACATGGGGCCTAGAACTCTCCCTTCAGGGAGCCTCTGCAATATGGTTATTTTGCAGTCTGTGGGCCTCCCAACTGATGGGTATGGGGTTGCTTATATCACATAATGACCTCTCCTACCATCTTGATGTGGCCTCCTCTTTGTCTTTTGTAGTAGGGTATCTTTTTTGGTAGATTCTAGTCTATTTTGTTGATGGTTGTTCAGCAGTTGGTTGTAATTTTGTTTTCAGGAGATAAGGTGAGCTCCAGTCCTTCTACTCTACCATCTTATTGCTGTCTCTCCCAGATTACAAATCTTACTGTGATTAGAAGAAACTGCTGGAGTTGCTTTAAAATGGACTATGTGTTGGCAAGTCTTCAATGATAACTTCCTCCATTGGATGCAGGGTAGATCTCATTTTAGACCCAAGATGCAGACAGGTCTCTATCTCAGCACTTGTGCAAGAACTCACACTGCAGAGAAAACCTATCCATCAAGAATATGGTACAGCCTTCCCTGTTCTGTCTTGTTCAGAAAAGTGGAAGGTCTTGGAAGTTCCCTTGTGGTGCCGCAGGTTAAGGATCTGGCATTGTTGCAGCTGTGGCACAGGCTGCATCTGTAGTGCAGGTTCGACCTCTGGCTCAGGAACTTCCACGTGCTGTAGGTGCTGCCAAAAAAAGAAGTAACATGTGCAAAGTCTTGCTAGTAAATTCCATGTGAGGAATGTGGAGAAACTGTGTGGTCACTCATCTGTTTTCAGACTCATGAGTGGTGATTTGAGTGCTCATCACAGTGAGCAGGAAGGTTCTTATTTGTTGTTCTGCCTTTAGAAGACATGTGAGGAGTTCCTGTCGCGGCGCAGCGGTTAACGAATCCGACTAGGAACCATGAGGTTGCGGGTTCGATCCCTGCCCCTGCTCAGTGGGTTAACGATCCGGCGTTGCCGTGAGCTGTGGTGTAGGTTGCAGACTCGGCTCGGATCCCGCGTTGCTGTGGCTCTGGTGTAGGCCAGTGGCTACAGCTCCGATTCGACCCCTAGCCTGGGAACCTCCATATGCCACAGAAGTGGCCCAAAAAAATAGCAAAAAGACAAAAAAAAAAAAAAAAAAAAGAAGACATGTGATTATTCATAATGGAATGAAGTCTAGTGAATGTGAGGAATGTAGGAAGGCTTTAGTCATCATTATTTGACATAAAAGCAGTTACCCTGTAAGTGTGCGATGTGGGAAAGTGTTATTCATTTCTTGCACACAGGGACACAATTCCAGTTAAATAACATCTGGTGTACTGAGTGCAATGAGCCCATACACCATGAGGAATCATAGGTTAACTCAGGTGACATGATGGTATGAGAGGCCCAATCAGAAGATCATGCCTTGTGTTAACCATATTTGTGGAGGGACCAAGGAAGCAGGTTTTGTGGACTGGATGGACTCATGGGGTTGTGTGTGCAAGGGATTTTAGACTTAGTTACAAAGCTCGGGAAAAATGAAGTGGATCTTATAATTGAGAAACTAAAAAAGGTTCCTCCTATTAGATTTAGAAGCTGGTCTTACTTTGGGATAATATTTTGTGTTTTCAGACTAGACTATGAAGTGACCTTATGGGTGTCCTCCATCCCAGAGTGGCCTGACTTTATGTTCCAAGGATTGTTTAAGAGAATGTGATGACCATTCTGAGTGCCAGTAGTGGGTACCAGGGCAACTATTTGGCTGTCGGGCAACTATTTGGCTGTCAGGCAACTGTTTTGTCAGCCCCTTCTCTTATCCACAAGCAAGTGAAATCAGGCTTCCAGACCCTACTCTATGATACCCAGATCTTTTTAAGGATTTTGTAATCTGGACATTTTCCAGGGACATCTATACTTGGTATAGAGTTAGTCTTGCCTGCTTTTTTTGAAGGAGTATGACCAGATGAATCCTCTGATGTGACAGCGGCTTGCAGTGGCTTTTAAAACTCTAAAAAGAGGAGTTCCCGTCGTGGCGCAGTGGTTAACGAATCCGACTAGGAACCATGAGGTTGAGGGTTCGGTCCCTGCCCTTGCTCAGTGGGTTAACGACCCCACGTTGCCGTGAGCTGTGGTGTAGGTTGCAGACGCGGCTCGGATCCCGCGTTGCTGTGGCTCTGGCTAGGCCGGTGGCTACAGCTCCGATTCGACCCCTAGCCTGGGAACCTCCATATGCCGCAGGAGCGGCCCAAGAAATGGCAAAAAAGACAAAAACCAAAACTTTAGTTTGGGAGTTCCCGTCGTGGCGCAGTGGTTAACGAATCCGACTAGGAACCATGAGGTTGCGGGTTCGGTCCCTGCCCTTGCTCAGTGGGTTAACGACTCGGATCCCGCGTTGCTGTGGCTCTGGCGTAGGCCGGTGGCTACAGCTCCGATTCAACCCCTAGCCTGGGAGCCTCCATATGCCGAGGGAGCGGCCCAAGAAATAGCAACAACAGCAACAACAACAACAACAGACAAAAAGAGACAAAAGACAAAAGACAAAAAAAAAAAAAAAAAAACTCTAAAAAGAGTAAGGCAACTGTAACAGACATTTATTAGAAATAAAAATGTTTTTTCTCTGAAGACATGACCCTAGGTTACCAAACATAGTCAGTGGAAATATCCTCAAATCGAGATACTCTTTTGCAGAGCTCTGCATAGCTTTCTAAGAAATTGAAGCGATGGAGTTCCCTGGTGGCCTAGCAGTTAAGGACCTGGCACTGTCTCTGCTATGGTGCAGGTTCATTCCCTGGCCAGGAAACATCCACATGCCATGTGTGTGGCCAAAAAAAAAAAAAAAAAAAAAAAAAAAAAAGAAAGAAAGAAAGAGAAAGAAGTGAAGTGAAAGTCACATAACATAGTTAACTATTTTAAAATATATAAATTGGGGGTTCCCTGGTGGTCTAGTGGTTGGGACTTGGCACTTTCCTAGGTTTGACCCCAGTCTAGGAACCAAGATCCCTTATTAAACTGCTGCACACCATGGCCAAAAGATATATAAACACATACAGAAAAATAAAAACTAATACAGTGTTAATTTTAATATACATATTTAATGTTATTATGGACATTTATATTTAGTATATATATTAGTGTATATATATGTATGCACACATATACACAACTTGGTCCATTTGCAACCACCACCTCTAATTTGAAAGCCTTTTCATTACCCCAAAACACCCCATGCCCTTTAAGTAGTAGCTCCTGATCCCCCTGCAATTTTTTCCAGGCAAACACTCATCCACTTTCAGCCTCTGTGGGTTTGCCTATTCTGGTTACTTCATATAAAAGCAGCTACACAACATGTGATCTTTGTGTCTAGTGTTTACTCAGCATGTTTTTGTGGGTCATCCACACTGCAGCATGTCAATACTTTTTGCCTTTTGATGGCAGAGTATGATTGCATTGTGCACTATAGCTCTATTTATCCATTCATGTGTGGACAGGCCTTTGGATTGTTTCCACCTTTTGGTTGTAGGGGAAAAAACACTGCAGTGAGCATCCGTGCACAAATTTCTATGTGAACACAATTGTTCATCTCCATTAGGCGAATACCTACAAGTGGAGTTGCTGGGTCACATGGTGATTCTTTAACTTTTTGAAGTACCACCAAACTTGTCCCCAAAGGCTGCCCTGGCACTATTTGCATTCCCCTCAGCAACGTATGAGTGTTCCTATTTCTCCACAGCTTTTAGACAGAGCTGTGTATTTTTTTTTTTTTTTTGTCTTTTGTCTTTGTTGTTGTTGTTGTTGTTGTTGCTATTTCTTGGGCCGCTCCCGCGGCATATGGAAGTTCCCAGGCTAGGGGTTGAATCGGAGCTGTAGCCACCGGCCTACGCCAGAGCCACAGCAACGCAGGATCCGAGCTGGGTCTGCAACCTACACCACAGCTCACAGCAACGCCGGATCGTTAACCCACTGAGCAAGGGCAGGGACCAAACCCGCAACCTCATGGTTCCTAGTCGGATTCGTTAACCACTGCACCACGACGGGAACTCCTATTTTTTAAAAACCATAGTCCCAGAGTGTATGCAGTGATATCTCACTGAGATTTTCGTTTGCATTTCCTAAATGACCAATGCTGTCAAACTTCTGTGTATTTGCTATCTTCTTTAGAGAAATGTCTACTCAAGTCCCTAGCCCACTTTACTTGTATTTTTTAATGGCCACATCTGCAGCATATGGAAGTGCCCAGGCCAGGGATGAAATCCAAGCTGCAGCTGTGGCGACAAAGGATCCTTTAACACACTGTGCCAGGCGCCACTGCAGACACCACCAGATCCTTAACCCACTGTGCCACAAGCAAACTTCCAAGAATTTCCCTCCTCTTAAGGCTAAATAATATACCAGTATGTGGAGGGACCACACTTTGTGTATCCATTCATCCTTTGATGGACACTTAGGTTGCTTTACATATATTTTTTTGGCAACTCCCACAGCATGTGGAAGTTCCCCAGCCAGGGATCAAACCCATACCATGGCAGTGACCTGAGCTGCTGTGGTGAAAACACCAGATCCTTAACCTGCTGTGCCATAAGGGAACTCCAACATATTTTAATGATTGTAATAAATCATGCTACTATGAACACGGGTGAAGAAGCATCTGTTTGAGACCCTTATAATTCATTAGGGTATATACCCATATTGCTGGATCATATGGTAATTCTTTCAATTTTGTCCCTTTTTTTTGGGCCACCCCATGACATATGGAGTTCCCAGGCCAGGGATCAAATTCGAGCTGCAGCTGTGGCCATGCTGACAGTGATCCTCAACCCACTGTGCTGAGCTGGGGACTGAACCTGTGTCCCAGTGCTCCAGAGATGCTGCTGATCCACAGCAGGAATTCCGTCTTTCAATTTTTTGAGGAAGCACCATACTGTTTCCACAATTGCTTCACATTTTATATCCCGACCAACACAAAGATTCCAATTTCTACACATACTGGTTTTGTTTTTTCGTTTGATAATAGCCATCCTAATCTGTGAGGTAGTATTTCACTCTAGTTTTGATTTGCATTTCCCTAATGATTAGTGATGTTGAACATCTTTTCGTGTGGTGATTGTCCGTTAATATGTTTTCTTTGGAGAAATGTCTATTCAAGTTCACTGCCCAGTTTTGGATTTGGTTGTCTGGGTTTTTTGTTAAGTTTTAGTTCTCTATAAATTCTGGATATTAATGTCTTATCAGATACATGATTTGCAATTTTGTGTGCGTGTGTGTTTTTTAGGGCCGCACCCTTGGCTGATTTGTAAATGTTTTATCTCATTCTATGGGTTGCCTGTTTACTCTGTTAATGTCTTTTGATGCACAAATTCAATTTCATGCAGTCCATGAAATTTGTTTTACCTGTGCTTTTGGTGTCATCTGAAAAAGCACTGCCAAATCCAGTGTCATGAAGCTTTTGTCCTTTCTTCTAAGAGCTTTATTGTTTTAGGTCTTACATTGAGGTGCTTGAACTGTTCTGAGTTCATTTTTGTATTTCATGTTATGTAAAGATCCAAATTCATTCATGTTTTCCATGTGGATGCCCCATTTCCCAGCACCATCTGTTGAAAACAGTCCTCTCCTCATTGGATGGCTTTTTCACTCTTGGTAAAAATCACTTAACCATACAGGAAAGGGTTTATTGTGTACTCCCTTCTATTCCACTGGTCTTTATGTCTGTCTGTTTGCCAGTACCACACTGTTTTGAGTTCTGTGGTTCTGTAGTAATTTTTGAAAACAGGATGTGAGAATTGCCCAGGTTTTTTTTTTTTTTTTTTTTTTTAAAGATTGTCTCAGTTATTCAGGATCTCTTGAGAGTCTATTTGAATTTTAAGATGGGTTCTCCTTCTAAGAAAAAAAATCAGATTTTTATAGGAGTGGCATGAATCTATAGATCCCTTCGGACTGACATTTTAACATTTTTATCTTGCAATTGATGAACATGGGAGGTTTCCATTTATTTGTCTTTACGTTCTTTCAAGAATATTTTCACTGTACAAGTTCTCAGGAAGTTATTTCCAGAGGTTTTTTGTTTTCTTTTTGCTTTTTAGGCCCACATCTATTGCATATGCAAGTTACCAGGCTAGAGGTCAAATTGGAGCTACAGCTGCTGGCCTATGCCACAGCCAGAGCCAGATCCAAGCTGTGTCTGTGACATCCACCACAGCTCCCAGCAACACCGGATCTTTAACCCAGAGTGGGGCTAGGGATAGAACCCACATCCTCCTGGATACTAGTCAGGTTCATTTCTGTTAAGCCACAAGAGGAGTTCCTAAAGTTGGGTTTTTTTGTTTTGTTTTTGTTTTGTTTTTTTGCTTTTTAGGGCCACACCCACAGCATTTGGAGGTTCCCAGACCAGGGAAACCTGGTCAAATCAGAGCTACAGCTGCAGGCCTACACCGCAGACACAGCAACACAGGATCCAAACTGCATCTGTGACCTGCATCACACCTCACAACAATGCAGATCCTTAATCCATTGAGCGAGGCCAGGGATTGAACCCACCTCATGTTTCCTAGTCGGATTCATTTCTGCTGCTCCACAATAGGAACTCCCTTCCGAAGTATTTTATTACTTTTGATGCTATTGTGAATGAAATTGTTTTGGCAATTTCCTTTGTAATTGTTCATTGCATATAGAAATGGAAGTGATTTTTGAGTGTGGATGTTGTATCGCCACTACTTCCCTGAACTCAGGTATTAGTTCTAACAGCTTTTACTGTGAGGTCTTTAGGATTGTCTACATAAAAGATCATGTCATCTGCAAACTGATGTTTTACTTCCTTTCTAACTTGGATGCCTTTTATTTCTTCTTGCCCTGTTGCTCTAGCTAGAAATTGTTATTACCTTGAATAGAAGTGTGAAAGTGGTCATTCTTGTTTCTGATCTTTGAGGAAAAAAAAACTCTCAGTTCCCATTTGAGTATGGTGTCTGGAGTGGGGTTTTCAAAAACGGCCTTTATTATGTTGAGGTGCTTTCCTTCTATTGCTAGTTTTTGTTTTTGTTTTTTTTTTTTTTGCTATTTCTTGGGCCGCTCCCACGGCATATGGAAGTTCCCAGGCTAGGGGTCTAATTGGAGCTGTAGCCACCGGCCTGTGCCAGAGCCACAGCAACGCAGGATCCAAGCCGCGTCTGCAGCCTACACCATAGCTCACGACAACACTGGATCCTTAACCCACTGAGCAAGGGCAGGGACCGAACCAGCAATCTCATGGTTCCTAGTCGGATTCGTTAACCACTGCACCACGACGGGAACTCCCTAGTTTGTTTGTTTGTTTGTTTTTTTTTGTTTTTTTTTTTAGTGTTTTCAATCATGAAAGGTTGTTAGAGTTCCAGTCGTGGCTCAGTAGAAACAAATCTGACTAGCATCGATGAGGACACAGGTTCGATGCCTGGCTTTGCTCAGTGGGTTAAGGATCTGGCGTTTCTGTGAGTTGTGGTGTAGGTGACAGATGTGGCTCGGACCCGCTGTGGCTGTGGCTCTGGCATAGGCCAGCAGCTACAGCTCCAATTAGACCCCTAGCCTGGGAACCTCCATATGCCACAGGTGCAGCCCTAAAAAAAAGACAAAAATCAATCAGTCAATCAATCATGAAAGGTTGTTGAATTTTCCCAAATGCTTTGTCTGAATAGATGATCACTTTGTCTGAATAAGGATGAGCACTTGTTTTTACCCTCCATTCCGACATGGGATATTGCACCGGCTGATTTCCATATTGAACCATCTCTTGAATTCCAAGAATTCCACTTGGCCATGGTGTATAATTCCTTTATACTGAATTCTGTTTGGTAGTATTTTGTCGAGGATTATTGTATCACATCTTATGATGTCTGTAATTTTCTTTTGTTGCTGAGTCGCTTTGGTATCAGGGTAATGCTGGCCTTATAAAAAGGAGTTAGGAACTGTCTCCACCGCCTGTTTTTTTGTTTTTGTTTTGAAAAGCATGAGAGGGATTATTAGTTTGTTTCGTCTCTTTTGTCTTTTCTAGGGCCACATGCGTGGTACGTGGAGGGTCCCAGGCTAGGGGTCTAATGGGAGCTGTAGCCACCAGCCTACACCAGAGCCACAGCAACGCAGGATCCGAGCCGCGTCTGCGACCTACACCACAGCTCACGGCAACGCCAGATACTTAACCCACCGAGCCAAGGCCAGGAATCGAACCCGCAATCTCATGGTTCCTAGTCGGATTCATTAACCACTGAGCCACGACGGGAACCCCATTGGTTGTTTTTCTAAATGTCTGGAAGAATTCACCAATGAAGCCATTAGGATCTGGATTTTTTTGTTGGGAGATTGTGGATTACTGGTTCAATCTGCTTACTAGCTATAGAGGGATTCAGATTGTTTATTTCTTCATGATTCAATCCTGTAGGATTTGTTTCCAGGAATTTGTCCACTTCATCTAGGTTATCTAATTGTGTGTACAGTTGTTCATAGTAACCTTATTAACCTTTATTTCTGTAGAATCAGTAATGATGTTCCCACTTCCATTTCTGATTTCAGTAATTTGAGTCTTTTTTTTTTTTTTAGTCCGTCTCACTAAAGGTTTGTCGGTTTTGTTAATCTTTTGAAACAAACCAACTTTTGGTTTTATTGATTCTATTGCTTTCCTGTGCTCTATTTTATCTCTACTGTAATATTTATTTTCTTCTGCTAGCTTTAGTTTAACTTCTTCTATTTTCAGAGCAATTTGGGCTCTGCATGCCAGTTTGCTCTCAAAGCACTCACAGCAGTTTGGAAAAACAGCAGGGGGAGATTTCCTCCAGGAAGGGAGGAAAGTTTGCAAGGAAGGATTCTAACAAACAAGCCTAACAGTAGCCTCTACCTTTCTCTTGTTGCCTCTCATATTCCAGATTTGTGGGTATCCCACTTAACAACCATAACATTACATTTTTAAAATCCCCTACTTTCATCCAGACCTTTCCTCTGGAAGGACTGTACAGAAGAGACATAAAAGTATTTCCAGGAATTCCCATCATGGCTCAGCAGTAACGAACCCTGCTAGTATCCATGAGGACACGAGTTTGATTCCTGGCCTCACTCAGTGGGTTAAGGATCTGGTGTTACCATGATCGGTGGTGTAGACTGCAGATGCAGCTCAGATCCTGCGCTGCTACGGCTGTGGCAAAGGCCGGCAGCTACAGCTATGATTTAACCCTTAGCCTGAGAACTTCCATACATCTCGGGTGCGGCCCTAAAAAAAAAAAAAAAAAAAAAAGGCAAAACAATGGTATTTTCAGAGGAAAACATTTTGATACAACTTACTCAGAAAAACAAATTGTAAGGATTACTCAGGATGAAATCCTATGTTTTCAAATATTTTCAGTTTTCAAGTTGGCGTTGTAAAACCTCTCAGCCTTTTTGTTAGGATCATTTCTATAGTGTGTGGCTCCCCAAAAATCAGTATGTTTCTGGGGACAGCCACCTTAGTAGGCCAGGAGAAAGGTGAGGAAAGGGGGGGAGGGTGTCGTCCTAATGATAAGGAAAAATTTTAAAACTGCTGTTCTATTGGTCTTGGCCTTGTGTTAGTGATGCTATTGGCTGCGAGTGCTTGAAGCACTCGCTCGGGCGTGTACACTTGTGGGGAGGCCACACACACATTTTCCCTGAGGGAGCCAGTGTTGTAATTTGGCTGGCACTTGCGGTTCTTACTATGATTTTAAGAAGCACCCCAGCAAAAAAGGCATCAAGGAACTTAGAACAAAATGACCCAAAATGGAGAGTATGCTACATGTCCAGGGGCCACACAGCAAGGTCATGGGTAGAGAGAGACTGTGGACCTGCCTTAATTCTGGTTCCTATGTTAAATTTAAAACAAGAACTGGTGGAGGTTCCTGGTGGCACAGCAGGTGAAGGATCTGGCATTGTCACTGCAGTGGCTCAGGTTTAATCCCTGGCCCAGGAACTTGTGCGTGCTGCTGCAGGTGCAGCAAAAACAAACAACAACATCAAAAACCTAAGAACTGGAATTAAGGCAAGGGAAGGGAAAAGCATGGAGACTCAAGTGGCCAGTTACCTAGTTTACACCCAGCTTTCTGAAAGAGAAACTTCATGGGTGAGTCAGCCTGGTCTTACATGTAGTCATTTTGCTAGTAGCTGGCAATATGTCTGAGACAGATTTCTTTGAAATGGATGAAAAGCTTATCGGCAGGAACTTACACTGCAATCAAAAAGCCTAGTGTCAGATCTTCCTGGTGGCCTAGTGGTTAAGGATGTGGTAGTGTTGCTGCTGTGGCTCGGTTTGATTCCTGTCCCAGGAACTGCTGCTTGCTGTAGGCTTGGCCAAAAAAAGGTGGGGGGGGGGAATAGAAAATGTGAACATATAACCAAACAGAGCTGGTAACAAATCCAGGTTCAGTTGCTCATCACTCGAAAGGCCAAGACTTAAGAGACAAGTGTCGGGGGAAAAGGAAAGGTTGCTTTATTCAGGAGGCCAGCCGCCTGGGAAGATGGTGGACTAATGTCTGAGACCATCTCCCAAGTTGCTGGTTGAGAGTCAGAGGTTTTAAAGGCTCTGTGAGGGAGGGGGCTGCAGGGTGGGCGAGCCATTTGTGCAGTTCTCAGGTTAGTTGGCAACAAGGTGAAGTCTGGGCATCACCAGTCCTTTGGTTTCAACCAGTCTGGGGTCTGTGTGCTTTCGGTCAGCAATTTTCATCTACTTGACGTCTGCTTCCTTTATAAAAGCACCTTCGGAGTGTGTGTTAGACCTTCTTCATCTGTATCTTTCAGGGGACTGTGCTGCGCAAGGGAGTAGGAATGAGGAAAGGCTTTCCCACATAACTTACACACAGAGGCCTTCTCTCTGGTGTGCGTGTTTGATGATTTTGCTCTGTGACTGACTTAAGAGTCTAAATTGCTGCTAGAAAAGAATGAAATTCTGTCATTAAGGACATCATACATGATACTAGAGGGTATTAATCTAAGTGAAATAACTGAAGCAAATACTGTGTGATTTCACTCATATGCAGAATCTAAAAAACAAATCATGGACAATCACAGCAAAACAGAAACTGACTCATAGATACAGAGAAACAAGGGGTGCTCATCAGAGTAGAGGGTCGTGAGAAAATGAATATATTGGTGAGGGAGATGAAGAGAGAAGAATTCCAGTCATTAGCCCCTTGTATCACAGCAGGTTACAGATCTGGCATTGTCACTCAGGTGGCAAGGGTCTAATTCCTATCCTGGTAATTTCCACAGGCCATGGGCTCGGCTGAGAAAAAAAGCTTAATGTCAGGCACTTCTACTACAGTACTACATAAAAGAAAAACTTACGTTAAATGCAAACCTCCAGGACTTGCCATTGTGGTTCAGTGGGTTAAGGACCCGAAATAGTGTCTGTGAGGATGTGGGTACAATCCCTGGCCTCGCTCAGTGGGTGAAGGACCTGGCATTGCCACGAGGTGCAGCACAGGCCTAAAGCTGCAGCCCCGATTCGACCCTTAGCCCAGAACCTCCCAGGAACTCTGATGCCGCAGGTGCAGCCCTAAAAGGAGTAAAAAAAGGCACATTTCCAATCACTACAATTCCAATAACCTTTAAAATGAAAAAATATTAACTGCAAAAATCAGAAAAAAAAAAAAACAGTATTCAAATTTATAGCTGAACAAAGAGTTTGACAATACTGTATTTCCAACTTCTATCATTTTTTCCCCTGGTATAAATTTTCTGGAGCTGTATACATGAATTAGCACAAGTGTCTAACGTTACTTAATTGTAAGATTTCCCTCTAGACAGAATGACTTAAGGCTTTTGAGCATCACACGCAGTCACTGTGCTGCTACCCAGTGTGTACCTTCATGTGATTTTTTAAGGATGAAGATTGACTGAAAGCTTTCCCACACTGTGTGCATTTGTGTTTCTCTCCATTGTGAGTCCCCAGGTGCTTCTGAAAGGCTCCAAAATCAGCAAAAGCATTCCCACATTTTCACAGTTTCTCTTCATGGTGCCTTCTTACATGTTTCTGAAAGGATGAGAGCCAACTGAAGTCTTTTCCACACTGTTGACACGCGTAAGGTTTCTGTCCAGTATGAGTTGCCATGTGGGCACGGAAGGATCTGAGAGAAGTGAAAGCTTTCCCACAGTTTTCGCAGTTAGAGAGATTCTCTCCTGTGTGCGTTCTCATGTGTTCTTGAAAGCTTCCGGGCCAGATGAATGCTCTCCCACATGCCTTACATTCATAGGGCTTCTCTCCAGTGTGAACCTTTTCATGTCTTTGAAGAGACTGGAGATGAAGGAAGGTTTTCCCACATACTTCACATTTGTGGGACTTCTCACTGTGTGTTATCATGTGTCTTTGAAATGTGGAGGGATACACGAAAGCTCTCTCACACTCCTTACATTGATACAGCTTCCCTCCAGTGGGAGTCTGCACGTGTCTAGCAGGACTGGAGGACTCACTGAGGGTTTTCCCACACTGCCTGCCTTCAGAGTTTCTCTCTGTGGCGTGAATCAGGATGTGCTGCGCAAGGGAGTAGGAATGAGGAAAGGCTTTCCCACATAACTTACACACAGAGGCATTCTCTCTGGTGTGCATTCTTCGGTTTGAGGGACAGACACAGGCCTGACTGCACTCCTGACCTGGATAGGGTTTTGGTCCATGATGAGCTCTGACACAACTTGAAATGGAAGAAAGATGCCTGAATTCTTTCCTACATCTGGGGCATTTATATGGTTTGATTCTGGAAGAAAGAGTCTTGTACAGGTGAAGAGTGGGAATGTGACTGCAGGTTTCTCCACGTTGATTTCCTTCGCTAGGTTTACAGAATCTGCCCAAATTGTGATTTCTGCTAAAAGTGAGAAGCACTTTATTAATGATTTGTTAGTAGCAATGAACAAGTATTAGAAACAGATCCACAGATATAAAGAATAGCCTTGTGGTTGCCAACGGAGAGGGAAAGATTGGGAATTTGGGGTTAGCAGATGCAAATTATTCTTTTTTTTTTGTCTTTTTGCCTTTTCCAGGGCCGCTTCCCGCGGCATATGGAAGTTCCCAGGCTAGGGGTCCAATCGGAGCTGTAGCCACTGGCCTATGCCAGAGCCACAGCAACAAGGGATCCGAGCCACATCTGCGACCTATACTACAGCTCATGGCAACGCCAGGTCCTTAACCCACTGAGCAAGGCCAGGGATCAAACCCGCAACCTCATGGTTCCTAGTTGGATTCGTTAACCACTGCACCACGATGGGAATTCCAATGCAAAGTATTCTATATAGGATGGATAAACAAGTTCTATGGTATGGCACAGGGAACTATATTCAATATCCGTGATAAAACTTAATGGAAAAGAATATTTTTTTAAAAAGAAATGTGTGTGTATGTATATATGTGTACATATATGTCTATGTATATTTGCGCGTATATATGTATACATATATGTGTAACTCTGTGGGGATATGTGTGTATCTATACGTATGTGTATCTATGTTATGTATATATGTGTGTGTATGTATATATATGTGTGCGTCTATGTATCTATGTGTATATACATAGACGTGTGTGTGTGTGTATATGTGTATATATGTATGTCTAAGTGAACCATTATGCTCTACAGCAGAAATTAACACAACACTGTAAATCAACTAGACTTCAATAAAAGAACCTTAAGAACAACAAAAAAACCCAAGCATTGGAGCTGCATGTCTAGGGAACTCCCACTGTGCGGCACTGGGTTCAGGATCTGGTGTTGTCTCTGTGAAGACAAGGTTTCCATCCCCCGCCCAGCACAGAGTTAAGGATCCAGCATTGCCGCAGCTTCAGTTCAGATTAGATCCCTGGCCTGGGAACTTCCACATGCCATGGGTGAGGCCAAAAAAAAAAAAAAAAGAACTATATGTCTGACTATATTTCAGTATATAAGAATTTGTTCTATATTCTGAATTTTCTGAAAGTAAATTAAATAAACACTTTGGAAGAGAGCTCAGCTGTCGTTACTATACACACACTGTAGATCATAAATGGGATTTCCCTGTAACTGTTTCTACCTGAATTTTGTTTCAAACACTTACTAAGTCAAATTATATTGTTGGGGAGTTTCCATCATGGTACAGGGGAAACAAATCCCACTAGTATCCATGAGGATACAGGTTCAAGCCCTGGCCTCGCTCAGTGGGTCAGGGATCCGGTGTTGCCACGAGCTGTGGCATGGGTTTCGGACTCGGCTCACATCCAGAGTTGCTGTGGCTGTGGCGTAGGATGGCAGCTGTAGCTCCGATGTGACCCCTAGCCTGGGAACTTCCACATGCCACAAGTGCGGCCCAAAAAGGTGAGCAACAACAACAAAAAACCCCACACACAAAATTACGTTGTTGAATAAACAAATCTGGAGCTAGGATTTTTTTTTTTTAATTTCACAACCTACTAGGATTCTATCCTGGGACACTACTGCTTTCTCTTTTGAGTGTAACTCACCTCAGATGCCTGCCCTGGTTTCTCTGAGCTCCAGTACTGTGATCTTCCCCACACTCTCCTAGAATGTCAGCACAAGAATTATATTTTGTGAATTTTGCTATTTTCTGTTTGTGACAGATTTTTTCCTCAGATGTATCCTGCTGAGCAACTGACTCGCTGGCTTTAGACAATGTCTCATAATCTGAAAGAAAAGAAAAATGAATACATGCATTTAGGAATAAGGCTCTGTGAGCAAAGACAGACTCTGAGGACGTCAGCACTTTTACGACCTCAGTGCGGCCAGGCACAAAGGGTCAAGAATGGCAGACAGTTCACGAAAGACCGTCATGAGGCTTCAAACCATAAACCTCTCTCTCTGTGAACCGAAAGGACCCACGAAGCCTGTACCCACACTAATGACAATAAAGGAGCATCCAGTCTGTTAAGCCAAGACAAAAAAAAAGTCACTGCTAACACACGGATTTCCACTGTCCTGAAAACATTATCAGATTCTAGGCTGTGGCCGCGGCTGTCTCATTTACCAGTGTATCTACCGCTTTTCCCATGTTTCAAGTCTGGCAACAGCGCTGATGAGAAATGCCTGTTCCCTGAAGGACGAAGTGCACGGGCGAAGCTCTCCTCACCCACAGAGGCCAGGTTCCTGCAGGTCTCCAGCATCACGTCTCTGTAGAGCCTCCTCTGAGCAGGGTCCAGCAAAGCCCACTCCTCCAGGGTGAAGTTCACAGCCACGTCTTCAAAGACCACAGAGCCCTAAAACACTCAAATTTGTGCAGGAAGATGGGTGAGTCTGTCAGCACTGGGAGGCTGGATTCAAGTCCCGGGAAGTCCAGACAGGGTCCTGTGGGCCCCAGACACCTGCTCAGATTCTTCACAACTCACTCCCTATTTCACAGCACCCCCAACAATCTGAACTTAACTCATTTATCCTGTCTCCTTTTGCCTTACTCCTTTCTACCTGTAGGGCCCAGAAAGAGGGGATACATACGAAATAAACACTTCCATCTGAAAAATGTGCAGCGAAAGGGCAACTGAGCAGGCCTCAGTGGGCCAAACCCTGAACTTCAGGACTAACCCTTGACCAGCTCCTGGGAGAAAGCGTGTAAGGCCCTGGAATACATTGCCTGATAAGAACATCTGTGTGCCTGGGGTCTTGGGCCATGCCAGAGTTTATGCCGACGACATGACTTATGATGTATGCCTGGTTTTTGCCATCCTAGGTTTTGGGGGAACATGGTATCAAACTTCTAGAGAAGCCGGACACTGACAGCTAAGGTCAGTGCATGGGCACCCCAATGCCTATGTGACCAACAATCAATAAAAACCCTAGATTGGCAGTTCTAGGGCTTGGGTGTGCTCCCCTGCTTAGTATATTTCATACATGTAGCAAATTAAACTCTGCACATGCAGTGCAACTTGCACTGAGAGGATAACAAAGTTTGAGTCTACCTCTCCTTCACAATTTCTTATTTTGTGGCCTCACCCACAGCACATGAAAGTTCCTGGCCCAGAGATCCAATGTGAGCCACAGCCACCACCCAAGCCATAGCTGTGGCAAAGCCAGATCCTTTAACCCACCACACCAGGCCAGGATTGAACTTGTACCTCCACAGCAACCTGTGTTTCTGTAGCCAGGTTCTTGAGCCACTGCGCTACAGCAGAGACTCCTCTCCTTCACTAATTTTAATATCTGTCCTTTTCATAGGAGTTCCCTTGTGGTACAGCAGGTTAAGGATCTGATGTTGTCACTGCAGTGGCTTGGGTCACTGCTATGGTGCAAGTTTAATCCTTAGCCCGGGAACTTCCACATGCCACAGGTGGGGCCAAAAATCAAAAAAGGAAAAAAAAAAAAAATCCTGGAGTTCCTGCTGTGGCTCAGGTCAAGGATCTGGCATTGTCTCTGCGGTGACTTGAGTTGCTGCTGAGGCTCAGGTTTGATCCCTAGCCTGGCTTATGGGTTAAGGATCATGGCATTGCCACAGCTGCAGTGTAGGTCACATCTATGGTTTGGATTCGATCCCTGGCCAGGGGAACTTCCATCTGCTATGGGTGAGGCAAAAAAAAAAAAAAAGCCGTGTCCCTGTAATAAACTGTGTATAATCACTATTCTGAAGTGGTTCCCCCTGAGAGCTCTGTGGTGAATCCTTACACCTGGGGCTGGTCCTGGACACCCTGACACAGAGGACCATCAATTCCTTGCAATAAGAAGCAGTTCACTAGAGCCAGTTGAAACTGGCAGAGGAAAGAATCACCGAACTTGAACACTGACAGATGATATGAATCAAGGTGAAAGAGCCTCAGAGAAATGTGGGGCTGCATTTAGTGCACCAACATCTGACAGCAGCACAAAGACAGGAAAGAGGCCATGGGACAAACAATCAAGGCAGCACTGGCTGAAAGCATGCTAAACTTACTGAAAATCACCAAACTACGCAGACAGATGTCAAAGCGAGGCACGATCAAAGTCAAAGGCAAGGAGAAAAGCTTGAAAGCAGCAAGGAAAACACCTTGTCACCTAAAAAGGAACCACAGTAAGACCACGAGCTGATTTCTCAGCAGAAACCATGGAGGTCGAGGTATGGGATAACACAGACAAAATGCTGAGAAAAGGAAAACTATCAATGAGGGATGCACATCCGGAACGTGATCTTTCAGAAATGACAGTGAAATGAACACACTCCCAAGTAAAAACTAAGAGGAGTTCCTGCTGTGGCGCAATGGGATCAGTGGGGTCTCTGGAGCGCTGGGATGCTGGTTCCATCCTTAGCCCCTCACAGTGAGCAGGTGGTACCTGTGGCTCGGATCTGATCCCTGGTCCAAGAACTGTATATGCCATCCCATCAAAAAAGAAAAATAAGAATATTTTGGGAGGGAGGTGGTCAAGGGAAGTGCCTTATAAATACTAAGGCAATTCTTCAAACTGAAAGCAACTGTCCCAGATGGTAATTCAAATCCACATGAAAAAAAAAAAGCATACCGGTAAAAGTGTTTATATAAATACATATCCTCTATGATTTAAAAGGCAGTTGTGTAGCAGCTGCCCAGCTAGCTCAGTCGGTAAAGCATGAGACTCTTAAAAGGCAATTGTGGGAGTTCCCATTGTGGCTCTACAATAACTAACCCGACTAGTATCCACAAGGATGTGGGTTTGATCCCTGGCCTGACTCAGGGGGTTAAGGATCTGGCACCATGAGCTGTGGTGTAGGTCACAGGTGTGGCTCCGATCTGCTGTGGCTATGGTCCACCCCTAGCCTGGGATCTACCATATGCTGCAGGTGAGGCCCTAAAAAGAAAAAAAATTTTTTTTAATTAAAAATGAGGAGTTGGAGTTCCCATGGTGGCGCAGTGGTTAACCGACTAGGAACCATGAGGTTGCGGGTTCGGTCCCTGCCCTTGCTCAGTGGGTTAACGATCCAGCGTTGCCCTGAGCTGTGGTGTAGGTTGCAGACGCGGCTCAGATCCCACGTTGCTGTGGCTCTGGCGTAGGCCGGAGGCTACAGCTCCGATTCGACCCTTAGCCTGGGAACCTCCATATGCCGCGGGAGCGGCCCTAGAAAATGGCAAAAAGACAAGAAAAAAAAAAAAAAAGTTCCCGTCGTGGCTCAATGGTTAACGAATCCGAGTAGGAACCATGAGGTTGCGGGTTCGACCTCTGGCCTCGCTCAGTGGATTAAGGATCCGGTGTTGCTGTGAGCTGTGATGTAGGTCACAGATGCACTCAAATCCCACACTGCTGTGGCTGTGGTATAAGCTGGTGGCTTAGCTCCCCGATGCGACCCCTAGCCTGGGAACCTCCATGTGCCACGTGGGTGCAGCCCTAAAAAAAAAAAAGAAAGAATGAAAGAAAATATTGCCAAAGCTAAACGACTAAACAGGATTAGAGGCCCAGAATTAAACCCACACACCTAGGGTCAATTAATCTATGACAAAGGAGGCAAGAATATACAATGAAGAAAAGACAGTCCTTTCAATAAGTGGTGCTGGAAAAACTGGACAGCTACATGTAAAAGAATGAAATTAGAACACTCCTTAATACCATATATAAAAATAAACTCAAAATGGATTAAAGACCTAAATATAAGACTGGATACTATAAAACTCTTAGAGGAAAACATAGGCCAAACACTCTCTGAACATAAACCACAGCAATATCTTCTCAGATCCACCTCTTAGAGTAATGACAATAAAAACAGATATAAACAAATGTGACCCAGCTAAACACTTTTTTTTTTAAGTTTTTGCACAGCAGAGGAAACCGTAAACAAAATGAAAAAACAACCCACAGAATGGGAGAAAATATTTGCAAATGAAGCAACTGACAAGGAATTATTCTCCAACATATATAAATACCTCCTAGAGCTCATTATCAAAAAACCAAATGACCCCATTGAAAAATGGGCATAAGATCTAAATAGACAGTTTTCCAAAAATGACATACAGATGGCCAAAAAAGCACATGAAAAGATGCTCAACATCACTAATTATTAGAGAAATGCAACTCAAAACCACTATGAGGTACCACCTTACACCAGCCAGAATGGCCATCATCAAAAAGTCTACAAACAGGAGTTCCCGTCGTGGCGCAGTGGTTAATGAATCCGACTAGGAACCATGAGGTTGCGGGTTCGGTCCCTGCCCTTGCTCAGTGGGTTAACCATCCGGCGTTGCCGTGAGCTGTGGTGTAGGTTGCAGACGCGGCTCAGATCCCTAGTTGCTGTGGCTCTGGCGTAGGCCAGGGGCTACAGCTCCGATTCGACCCCTAGCCTGGGAACCTCCACATGCCTCGGGAGTGGCCCAAAGAAATAGCAAAAAGACAAAAAAAAAGTCTACAAACAATAAGACCTGGAGAGGGTGTGGAGAAAAAGGAACCCTATTACACTGTTGGTGGGATTGTAAATTGGTGCGACCACTATGAAAAACAGTTTGGAGAGTCCTCAAAAACCTAAAAATAGAATTACCATATGATCAGCAATTCCACTTCTGGGCATCTATCTGGAGAAAACCATGACTTGAAAAGATACATGTACCCCAAGGTTCATTGCAGCCCTGTATACAACAGCCAAGACACAGAAGCAACTTAAATGTCCATTGACAGAGGAGTGGATAAAGAAGATGTGGTACATACACACAATGGAATATTACTCAGCCATAAAAAGGAATGACAAAATGGCATTTGCAGCAACATGGATGGACCCCGGAAATTACCACACTAGGTGAAGTGAGTCAGACAGTGCTACACACTTATATGTGGAAATTTTAAAAAGGACACAACGAACTTATTTGCACAACTGAAACCGACTCACAGACTTTGAGAAATTTATGGTTACCAAAGGAGACAGGTGGAGGTGGGGAGGGATGGGCTGGGGGTTTGGGATAGAAATGTTCTAAAATTAGGTACAAGTAATATAATAAAATTCATTTAATTTTTAAAAAATGATAAAATAATAATAAAGTAAAAAAGACTGAAGGGATGAAGAGGCTCTGCAACCAGAGGAAAATCGTTTGGAAAATAATGCAGCTTTGGAAGGACCCACTAAGCTTTCTTTTCTGGATCTAGTGACAGTATTATTTAGTAAATGAAGACTGAGCACATGGAAGAATCATGTTAGTTCTCATGTGTACTGTAGCAACCTTTAGAGTTCAGTGTGGAAGTCTGTTAACAGTTACTGTAAATTGGCATTTATGCTACAAATTCTTTTTTAGTCATTTGTCTTTTTGCAGCACAAGTACTAAAATGAAAACATCCTGTGGAGCAAAGTGAGTTTTGATTATGAACTCTATTCAAATAATGGCTTAAAAGAGGTCCTGTTCTGGACAAAGGAAGTTAATCATGTAAAAATCAGAACTGTCCTAAGGTGAAAAGCGTGTTTTGGCTTAAAAGAGATACATGTTTTTTGGGGGGGGCGGGGGGCAAATCTGTGGCATATGGAGGTCCCCAGGCTAGGGGTCAAAATCAGAGCTGTAGCTGCCAGCCTACACCACAGCCACAGCAATGCCAGATCTGAGCCACATCTGTGATGTACACCACAGCTCATGGTAACACTGGATCCCCAACCTACTAAGTGAGGCCATGGATTGAAACTACATCCTCATGGATACTAGTCGGATTCATTTCTGCTGCACCACAACAGGAACTCTGCCCTATACTTTTTGATCGAACAGGTTCATGGTGAAAATTAAAATTTCAAATTTCTTTTAAGGAACTTTTTTTTTTTTTTTTTTTGTCTTTTTGCTATTTCTTGGGCCGCTCCCGCGGCATATGGAGGTTCCCAGGCTAGGGGTCGAATCGGAGCTGTAGCCACCAGCCTACGCCAGAGCCACAGCAACGCGGGACCCCAGCCGAGTCTGCAACCTACACCACAGCTCACGGCAACGCCGGATGGTTAACCCACTGAGCAAGGGCAGGGACCGAACCCGAAACCTCATGGTTCCTAGTCGGATTCGTTAACCACTGCGCCACGACGGGAACTCCAGGAACTTTTAAAGAATAACCATTAAGTCATATTTCACAAGTGGTAAAGAAAGCCTTATTTACTGGAAAAATTTTGTTTGGCATAGTAGTAACTGGGTAAAAAAGGTGTAATATGTCAAAATGAGAAATAAAAAGCTAAAGGCTATTTAGCTAAATAGTATAACTGGAAATTTTTTACTCTTTAGCATGGCTTTTATAAATGCATGGTTAATAATTTTATTTGCTGTTGGTAATTAATAGCTCATTAATGTTTTCCCCACCTCTGATAATGAATTTTAAATTACAAAAAATTGTCCAATAGCTTCAATTTAAAAAGAAACTAGATGTTGAAATAAATATATTTTTATAAAAAAATAAAAAGACGTGGTACATATACAGAATGGAATACTACTCAGCCATAAAAAAGAATGAAATAATGCTATTTGCAGCAACATGGATACAACTAAAGATTCTCATACTAAGTGAAGCAAGTCAGAAGTACAAATACCATATGGTATCACTTATATGTGGAATCTAAAATGTGGCCCAAATGGATCAATCTGCAGAACAAAAACAGACTCACAAACATGGAGAACAGACTGGTGATTGCCAAGGGGAAGGAGAAGGGACTGGGAGTTTGGGGTTAGTTGATGTAAACTATTACATTTAGAATGGATAAGCAATGAGGTCCAACTGTATGGCATAGGGAACTACATCCAACCTTTTGGGATAGAACATGATGGAAGATAATATGAGAAAAAGAATGTATATAGAAGTATGACTGGGTCACCTTGCTATACAGCAGAAATTCACAATATTGTAAATCAACTATATTTTAATTTTTAAAAATTTTTTGAATAAAAACTTCCAATGGGAATTACCCCCTGTGGTGCAATGGGTTAAGAATCCAACAGCAGGGAGTTCCCGTCGTGGTGCAGCGGTTAACGAATCCAACTAGGAACCATGAGGTTGCGGGTTCGGTCCCTTCCCTTGCTCAGTGGGCTAACGATCCGGCGTTGCCGTGAGCTGTGGTGTAGGTTGCAGACGCGGCTCGGATCCCGCGTTGCTGTGGCTCTGGCGTAGGCCGGTGGCTACAGCTCCGATTCAACCCCTAGCCTGGGAACCTCCATATGCCGCGGGAGCGGCCCAAGAAATAGCAACAACAACAAAAAAAAAAAAAAAAAAAAAAAAAAAAAGAATCCAACAGCAGTGGCTCTGTCACTGCAAAGACACAGTGGGTCTCCGGTCCCAGCCCAGCACAGTGGGTTAAAGGTTCTAGCATTGCCATAGCTACAGCTCATATTCAACCCCTGGCCTGGGAACTCCCATATGCCACGGGTGCAGCCATAAAACATAAAAAATAAATAAATAAGGGAGTTCCCTTCATGGCTCAGTGGTTAATGAACCTGACTAGGATCCATGAAGATGCGGGTTTGATCCCTGGCCTCACTCAGTGGGTTAAGGATCACGTGTTGCTGTGAGCCTACCATGAAGGTTGCAGACTCAGGCTTGGATCCTGAGTTGCTGTGGCTGTGGTGTAGGCCAGCAGCTGTAGCTCCAATTGGACCCCTAGCCTGGGAACTTCCACATGCCATAGGTACAGCCAAAGAAAGAAAAGAAAAGAGAAAGAGAAAGAGGAGTTTGGACCTCCCCTCGTGGATCAGCAGGTTAAGGACCCAACATAGTCTCAGTGAGGATGGGTTCAATCCCTGGCCTTGCTCAATGGGTTAAGAAACCCACATTACCACAGCTGTGGCATAAGCCTCAGCTGCAGCTCCGATTCAACCCCTGGCTTGAGAACTTCCATATGCCACAGATGCAGCTGTGAAAAGGAAAAAAAAATTATAAACTTCCAACAAACTGAAGTCCAGGCCCAGATGTCTTCACAAATGAATTCTATCAAACATTTATAGAAGAATTTAACACCTATCCTTCTGAAACTTCCCAAACTCCTCTTTCTTTCAGAGGAAGGAATATTCCCAAACTCATTCAATGAGACCACCATCACCCTGATACCAAAACCAGACAAAGATACCACAAAAAAAGAAAATCACAGGCCAATATAACTGATGAACATAGATGTAAAAATCCTCAACAAAATACTAGCAAACCAAATCCAGCAATACAGTAAAAGGATCATACACCATGACCAAGTGGGATTTATCCCAGGGATACAAATATCTGCAAATCAATCAGTGTGATACACATTAACAAACTGAGGAGTAAAAACCATATGCTGGAGTTCCCGTCGTGGCGCAGTGGTTAACGAATCGGACTAGGAACCATGAGGTTGCGGGTTCGGTCCCTGCCCTTGCTCAGTGGGTTAACGATCCGGCGTTGCCGTGAGCTGTGGTGTAGGTTGCAGACGCGGCTCGGATCCCGCGTTGCTGTGGCTCTGGCGTAGGCTGGCAGCTACAGCTCCGATTGGACCCCTAGCCTGGGAATCTCCATATACCACGGGAGTGGCCCAAAGAAACAGCAAAAAGACAAAAAAAAAACAAAAAAAAAAAAAACCATGTGCTCATCTCAATAAACTGAGAAAAAGCTTTTGACAAAATCCAACACCCATTATGATAAAAACCCACCAGAAAGTGCACATAGAGGGAACCTACCTCAACATAATAAGGCCATGTATGACAAACCCACAGCTAATGGTGAAAAGCTAAAAGACTTTTTTCGCTAAGATCAGGAATAAGACAAGTGTGTCCATTCTCGCCACTTTTATTCAACATAATTTTGGAAGTCCTAGCCATGGCAAACAGAGAGGAAAAGAATAAAGGGAATCCAAATTGGAAAAGAAGAAGTAAAATTATCACTGTTTGCAGACAATGTAATACTGTACATAGAAAGTACTAAAGACCCTACCAGAAAACTGTTGAAGCTCATAAATGAATTCAGAAAATTTGCAGGATATAAAATTAATACACAGAAATCAATTGCATTTCTATATACTAATAAGGAAAGATCAGAAAGAGAAATTAGGGGAGTTCCCAAGGTGGCGCAGGGGAAACGAATCAGACTAGTATCCATGAGGATTTGGGTTCAATCTGTGGCTTCGCTCAGTGGGTCAGGGATCCAGTGTTGCTGGAGCTTGTGGTGTAGGTCTAGATGTGGCTCAGATCCTGCATTGCTGCACCTTTGGTGTAGGCTGGCGGCTGTAGCTCCAACTTGACCTCTAGCCTGGGAACCTCCATATGCTGTGGGTGAGGCCCTAAAAAGGAAAATTAATTAATTAATAATTAAATTAGGAAAACAATCCCATTTATCATTGCATCAAAAAGAATAAAATACCTAGGAATAAACCTACCTAAAGAGACAAAAGACCTGTACTCTGAAAACATAAGATGCTAATGAAAAAAATCAAAGATGACACAGACAGAAACATATACCATGCTCTTGGATTGGAAGAATTGATACTGTCAAAATGACTATATGACCCAAGGAAATCTACAGATTCAATGCAATCCGTAACAAATTACCAATGACATTTTTCACAGAATTAGAACAAAATATTTTCAAGTTTGTTTGGAAGCAAAAAAGACCCCCAAGAGCCAAAGCAATCCTGAGAAAGAGAAATGGAGCTGGAGGAATCAGGCTTCCTGGCTTCAGACTAAACTACAAAGCTACAGTCATCAAAACAGTATGGCACTGGGACACACACAGAAATATCAATGGAACAGGATAGAAAGCCCAGAATTAAGCCCACACACCTACGGTCAATTAATCTACGACAAAGGAGGCAAGAATATGCAATGGAGAAAAGACAGTCCCTTCAATGATTGGTGCTAGGAAGACTGGACAGCTGCATGTAAAAGAATCTAATTAGAACACACCCTAATACCATCCACAGTGGGAACCTGCTTATAGCACAAGCAACTCCAGCCAATATTCTGTGATAGTGTAATGGGGAGGAGAAAGGGCCCTCCCAGAACAAAGGGAAGGCAACATGCAACATCAGCTCCTGGCCAGCACAGTTTTGTAACAATGTAACATAACCTGAATCCATGGGCACAAGCATATCTATAACTGTCCCCTCAGAAATTACAGAATGTGTGTTACCTTATAAGGGGGACAAAGGGACCAGAATGTAAAAGAAAAAATAACAGAGGGTATATAAGACAGCGCCCCTCTGCATTCGGGGCTCAGCCTTTGGATATGAATCCGCTGAGCCATTGCTGGCAGGAATAAACACTGCGTCCTGGCCTCGGTATCCTGTCTCCCTGTATGTAAGTCCTGCAACAATAGTTTATTTGGGAAAAATAATCTGAAAAAGAATGAATATGTGTGTGTGTATATATATATATGTGTGTGTGTGTGTGTGAATCACTTTGTTGTACAGCAGAAATTATCACAATATTGTAAATCAACTATACATCATTAAAACTTTTTAAAAATGGGGAAAAAAATTTTGCAAGAGGTTGTAATTATAGCTCCAGGATCTACTAGTGGAACTTGTCTGGATCTCAGAGAAAGGAGTTCCACCCAGCAGATGCTGGTGTTGTTAGGAAATCAGATACAAGGGAAGTTCGGAGCTCAGTGGTTCATCAGCAGCCAGGTTCCTGCCCCACCTTAAACAAGAGATAAGTGGCCTCTTGTTCCAAAGCAGCTACACTCTGCCACTGGTCAGGATCCACGTGGCTCAGCTCCACAGAGGTCCCAGCAAGTCAAGGGCAAACCTGACTCTCCTTGGTGTGGCTCTCACTGTGTACAGCCTGGATGGCTGGGTTGCTCGGGGACTCTTGGAGCCTACAGATGTCCCTACAGTTAGCCCATTCAGGGTGCCCAGAACCTGTGGGCACCATGGATGGAGCCCCCACCAGGCACGGTCATGGACACTGCACGCCCCTCTCCATGGTGCAACTTGCTGACCTACTGATGGATCCACTCAGCCACCTGCACAGCCATGCTTATCACCATGCCCTGCCCCCGGCCTCCAGCACATCTGCTCAGAACCTCCCCACTCTTGGCCGCTCTGCCCTGCGTGGGTCTCCACCTGGGAAGCCCCCCACCCCCAAGCACACCAATGCCTCAGAGGGTGACATCACAACTTGAGCAAATTACGAGGGTAAGGATGCTTCCCACCCCTCTGGACAGTGGGGCATTCCCCTCCTGGGTCACCTTCACATCACGAAGGAAGAGACAAATCTGATGGTCAACCTCAAGGTCCAGCTGCACTAATGCCACCAGCTGATGGATGCTGAGGGCCCTAAAGAGGACTGTTTTTCTGAAATAGTTGCTTGCCTCTGAAAATATTTAGTAAGTTCCCTCCAACTGCATGGCCCCAGTAAGGTCACTGCACCTTCACAGCAAGCCAAGCCTTGTACGTGTTCTAACCCCCAGCAGCCATGGGGAGGGTGGGGGAGGCACTTCCCTGCAACACCCCCAGCTTGGCCTGGAGATCCTAGGGTCAGGGACCTCTTGTTGCCATGTTCACCAAGTGACCTGTAGGTTATTTATGGCCTGATGCACCCACAGAGATCTGACTCCCTGTCATCACGGCTGCCACCAGCACCTGTCTTGCACTCAAAATCGCCACCTTCCTTCCCCCCATCTGCTACACAAGCCCCTCCTCATTGTACTGTGACCCCTACCACACGTTGACCAAGTGGGCCACACCTGGCATGACAAATATATTTGTGCAAACCTCCGACATTAGCCCTGGACTTGCAAGAGAAAGGATGTTGGGTCTGTCTCCCCGAGGGACACACATACATCCCCAGGCGTGACCCCGCAGCTCTTCACAATGACTACAGGCTAACTCCCCACACCTGTGGCACATGGACGTTCATGGGCCAGGAAGGGACTCTGAGCCACAGCTGCTACTTACACCACAGGGGCAGCAACCCAGATCCTTAACCCACTGCAGGAACTTCCCCCCAAATATCTTGAGGCTCATGTGAGTTAAAGCAAACCCCTCAGCAGGACCCCAGACGGGTACCCTGAGGTAAGCATCAGATAATCAACCCTTTCCTCCAAGGTGGTACTTTTTTTTTTTGGCTGCACCTGTGGCATGTGGAAGTTCCCAGGCCAGGATTGGAACCTGAGCCACAGCGGTAACGATGTATCCTTAACCCACTGAGCCACCAGGGAACCCCTCCTCCATGGTAGTACTTTCTAAAGGCTACCAATTATCCTCAAGGACAGAGACTGCCTCACCCTGTAAACTCACTGCCCTCAAAGGATACATAACACTTTATTCAGATTCTACTGTGGACCTGGCTCCAGAGACCAGGAGCAAGTCCACAGCACCCTGCCCAGTCCACAGTGTATCCATGGAGAGAACCCCTAGGATTATAATCCTGTTACCTTTCATATCCCAGCACCCTTCACCCTCGTGGCACTTTTCCACCTCAGATGTCCTACTCACATACCAGGAGGACCTTTCTTATCTCTGTTGGGAATGGCCATCACTAGTGGACGGGCAGGCTTAGGAACAGGCACTAAGGCCACTGGGAAATAATCAGCCACCCTAAACAATGAAATGCAGACACTCTACCAAACACTGATTCTGACGCAGCAACAACAGGGCTCACTAGCACAAACGGTGAGGACTGACCAAGTGGAGTTGGGGAGTTCCCTGACAGCCAAGTAGTTAAGTGATCTGGCATTGTTACAGCATGGCTGGGGTCATGGGGTAGCACGAGTTCGTCCCTGGCCCAAGAACTTCACATGCTATGGGCCTGGCCAAAAGTAAAAATTTTAAAAAGTGGCGTTAGATATCCTATTGGCTGAACAGGGTGAAGTCTGTCCCTTGCCAACCTCCAGAAGGCATCTTAAACAGATCATGCATAATATAACTAAGATATTTAAAGAAACTCCACACTCCCAGAGGTCCTTGATTTGTTCTTGTGGCTCTCACCATCTCCTGGGGAACAATGGCTACAAAAAGATTTCAAATTGTATTGAATCTGTTCGTCATAGGCTTCACCATCATTGCCTTGGTTGAATGTGCTTGACTTTGTTTTTGTTTTTTAGGGCCACACTTGTGGCGGCATAGGGAGGTTCCCAGGCTAGGGGTCAAATTGGAGCTACAGCTGCTGGCCTACACCACAGCCACAGCAACGCAGGATCGAAGCTGCATCTGCAACATACATCACAGCTCAGTGCAACACCAGATGCTTAACCCACTGAGTGAGGCCAGGAATCGAGCTCAAAACCTCATGGTTCCTAATTGGATTTGTTAACCAATGAGCCACAAGGGCAACTCCTGAATGTGCTTTACAATGGCCTCATATCACGTCCTTGGACATAAATGCTACTTAAAGGATTGCTCTAGCTGACACTGAAGCATCACAGGACAGATTGTCAAGAGTTTAGCTCAGCTGCTCCATGGTACTGCTGCCCTGGTATCCATTCTGTTTGGCCAAGCAGCCTTCAGGGTCCTTGAGCTGACCCTGTCCATGCCTTAGACAGCAGCCACCAGAGTCCCAAGCAAACCTAAGTTTCTGATATGACTTCACCAGTGGCCCTTGTGATCAAGAACCTCCCCTGCTTCTCCTTGTGCATCCCTTAGATAAGACCCCCGTGGCGCCTACACAGGAACTGTCAGAGAGGATCAAGGAAAGAAGACCCAGTTATGGGTTGTCTACAAGAAACTCTTTATTTACCTATTTTTGGCTGCAGCCCACGGCATGCTAAAATTCTCAGGCCAGGGATTGGACTCAAGTCACAGCAGTGACAACACTAAATCCTTAACCATCATAGAGTTTCCATCAGGGAACTCCAGGAAATCCCCTTTAAATATAAAAGGAATTTAAATAAAAGGAAATGGATGGAGAAAGACATACCATGCTAACACCAATCCAAAGAAAACTGGAGTAGCTATATGTCACAAAGAGCAGATTCCAGAGGAAGGGAAATTATCAGGGATAAAGCCAGGCATTATATGACGATGAAGGCATCAGTCCTCCAAGAAGATGTAACAATCCTTCATATGTTTTTGCCTAACAACAAAGTCAACATACAAGACACAAAAAGTGATAAAACTGCAAGGAGAAATGAATGAATCCACTATTAAGGATATTTGAGGAGTTCCCATCGTTGTGGCACAGCAGAAGTGAATCTGACTAGGAACCATGAGGTTGTGGGTTCAATCCCTGGCTATGCTCAGTGGGTTAAGGATCAGACGTTGCCATGAGCTGTGGTGTAGGCTGCAGACGTGGCTAGGACTCTGAGTTGCTGTGGCTCTGGCTTGGGCTGGCGGCTACAGCTCCAACTCAACCCCTAGCCTAGGAACCTCCATATGCCGTGGATGCAGCCCTAGAAAGGACAAAAAGACAAAAAAAAGAAAAAAAAGATATTTGAGACTTCAACACATCTCTATCAGAAATGACAGATCCTATAGGCAAAAAAGTGAGTAAAGACCTAAATGAACACAACAGCTCCATCTATAGCTGAATATAATTCAAACTACAGACGGCTTCATCCAATGACAGCAGAATATATATTCCTCTCAAGTGTACATGGGAACTTCAGCAAAAAAGGCCGCCTCTTATGCCATAAAACAAACTCTAATAAATGTTTTTTTTTTTTCTTTTTAGAGCCACACCCACAGCATATGGAAGTTGCCAGGCTAGGGGTCAAATTGGAGCCACAGCAACTCGGAATCCAATCTGAGTCTGTGACCAACACCAAAGCTCACAGCAACGCTGGATCCTCAAACCACTGAAGGAGGCTAGGGATCAAACCTGCAATCTCGGGAGTTCCCGTTGTGGCTCAGTGGTTAACAAATCTGACTAGGAACCATGAGGTTGCAGGTTCGATCCCTGGCCTTGCTCAGTGGGTTAAGGATCTGGCGTTGCCGTGAGCTGTGGTGTAGGTTGCCGACACGGCTCCGATCTCGAGTTGCTGTGGCTCTGGCTTAGGCCGGTGGCTACAGCTTCGATTAGACCCCTAGCCTGGGAACCTCCATATGCCACAGGAGCGGCCCAAGAAATGGCAAAAAGACAAAAAAAAAAAAAAAAAAAGAAAAAAAAACCCTGCAATCTCATGGATACTACCTGGATTCGTTTTCACTGTGCCACAATGGGGATTTCCCCTAATAAATTTAAAAACATAGAAATCATAACGGATGCACTTCGACTACAGTGTAATTGAACTGGAAATAACAGGGAGTTCCCTGGTGGTGTAGAGGGTTAAGGATCCAGCATGGTCATTGCTGTGGCTTGGGTCACCGCTGTGGTGCAGGTTCAATCCCTGGGCCAGAAATTCCCACCTGTTGGAGGTGCAGGCAAAAAAAGAAAAATTGGAAATGACATAAAGATAGCTGGAAAGTCACCAAAATACTTAGAGATCAAACAACCAAATTATAAACAGCAAACGGATCACAGAAGAAGTCTCTAGAGAAATTAAAAAAAAAAAATTGAACTAAATGAAAAATCAAAATAAAACTGATTCCTTCACGGCTCAGCAGGTTAAGGAGCCAGCATTGTCATAGCTGTGGATAGGCTTGATCCCTAGCTCAAGAACTTCCACATGCCAGTGGGGTGGCCAAAAAAAGAGAAGAAAATCCAACTTATCAAAAGTTGAGGGATACAGTGAAAGCAATGCTTGGAAGGAAACTAGCACTGAAAGGATATATTAGAAAAGAAGCAAAATCAAAAATCAATCATTTAAACTACTGCCTTCAGAAACTAAGAAAAGGTCGAATTAAATACAAACAAAAAAATCCCAAAAACACTAAAATCTGGCACAGATATAAATAAAATCTGAAATAAGAAATCAACAGAGAACATCAACTAAACTAAAGCTGGTTCTTTGAAGAGATCGATAAGATCATAGGCTACCTAGGGAAAAAAATAGAGAACACAGAAATGAGAACTATAGCAATGAAACAGGGACTGTCATTACCCATCCCTGGATGTTGAAAGGATAATAATGGAACAGTACAAATAAGTTTGCCCCCAGATTTAACAACCTAGACGGAATGACCCTATTTCTTGAAAGACACCTCTGTGAGAACTCACACAGGAATAGCTAAGTCTAAATAGTCCTAAATCTATGAAAGAAACTGAATCAAAGTAATAACCTTCTGGGAACCCTCCTACACTGCTGGTGGGAATGTGAACTGGTACAGCTACTATGGAGAACAGTTCCTTAAATAACTAAAAATAGAGCTACCAAACCATCCTGCAATCCCACTCCTTGGAAGTACCCAGAGAAAACCACAATTCAAAAAGACATACACCACAATGTTCCTTGCAGCACTATTTACAATAGACAAGACACAGAAGCAACCGAAATGCCCATCAATAGACGAATGGATAAAGAAGATGTGGTACATATATACAATGGAATATTAGCCATAAAAAAAGACAAAATAATGCTACTTGCAACAACATGGATGGACCTAGAGACTATCATACTAAAAGAAGCAGGCCAGGCAGAGAAAGGCAAGTATCATATATTATCACTTATATATGAAATTTAAAAAAAAAAAAAAAAAAAAGCTTGGAGTTCCCGTCGTGGCTCAGTGGCTGACCAATCTAACTAGGAATGATGAGGTTGCGAGATCAATCCCCAGCCTTGCTCAGTGGGTTGGGGATTCGGGGTTGCCGTGAGCTGTGGTGCAGGTTGCAGACGAGGCTTGGATCCCATGTTGCTGTAGCTCTAGGAAGGCCGGTGGCTACAGCTCCTATTAGACCCCTAGCCTGGGAACCTCCATATGCCACGGGTACAGCCCTAGAAAAGGCAAAAAGACCACCCCCCCAAAAAAAAAGCTACAAATGAACTTATTTCCAGAACAGAAAAAGACTCACAGACATAGAAAACTAACTTATGGTTACCAAAAAGGAAAGGGGAAATTTATGGGGGGGAGGGATGAATTAGGGGTTTGGCATTAACACACACACACTACAATGTTCTAAAACAGATAACCGACAACAACCTACCGTATAGCACAAAGAAGTATATCCCATATTTCCTTGGGGGGTGAGGGTGTTTCTTTTTTGTTGGCCATACCCAGAGCAGGCAGAAGTTCCCAGGCCAGAGACTGAACCTGCACCACAGTTGTTAAGTGACAACACCAGATCATTAGCCCACTGAGCCACCAGGGAGCTCTGAGTATACTCAGTATTTTGTAATAACCTATAAGAGAAGAGAATCTGAAAAAGGTGTGTGTTTCTGTGTATACGTATGTGTTGTGTATGTGTGTATAACTGAATTGCCATAGTATATACCTGAAACTAACACAATAATGTAAATCAATTACACTCCAATTAAAAAAAAAAAAAATAGGAGTTCCTGTTGTGGCTCAGAGGTAATGAAACTGTCAGTATCCATGAGGATGTGGGTTCAATCCCTAGCCTTGCTCAGTGGGTTGAGGATCCAGCGTTGCCCTGAGCTGTGGTGTGGGTCACCGATGTGGCTGGATCCAGAGTTGCTATGGCCGTGGCGTAGACCAGCAGCTGCAGCTCTGATTTGACCCCTAGCCTGGGAACTTCCATATACCTCCAGTGCAGCCCTAAAAAGCAAAAGAAAAAAAAGATACATGCACTCCCCATGTTCACAGCTGCACTATTTACAACAGCCAATAAAATAAATGAATAAAATGTAATATTACTCATCCATAAAACAGAAAGAAATATGCCATTTGCAGCAACATGGATGGACCTAGAGATCATCATACAAAGTGAAGTCAGAGAAAGACAAATATGACATCACTTACATGTGGCATCTAAAATATGACACAAATGAATTTATCTACAACACAGAAACTGACTCACATAGAGAAGAGGCTTGTGGTTGGGTGAGGGGTGAAGGGGGAGGACTGAGAGTTTGGAATTAGCAGATGCCATTATATACTGAATGGATAAAGAAGAAGATCCTACTTTATAGCACAGGGAATTATATTCAATGTCTTGTGATAAACCATAATGGAAAAGAATATATATATATATATATATATGCATGTATAACTGAGTTGCTGTGCTTTACAACAGAAATTAAAACTGTAAATCAACTATACTTCAATAAAGTCTTAAAAAAATAATAATTGCTTGACGTGGGAACCCCCTCACCTCTGATGACCAGAAGTGAAATGTTCTGTGTGAGAGAAAGACAGAGGAGAGCTGTAGTTTGTTGTTTGCTTTTTTTTAACACAATCTCTAATGAAGGACATAAATTGAACTTAATAGAAAAATTATAAAGTGTTACTTAATGCCATCAAAGAAGAAAGGAAAAATTGAGAGATGGTGCTTGTTCTCTGAAAGGAGACGCAACGCCTTCATAATAGCAACTCTCCCAAATAGAAGTACAGTTATAATAAAATCCCATTATATCCACAAGCAGGTTGGGTTTTTTTGGTTTAATTTTTTAAATGGACACACCAGTGGGATATGGAAGTTCCTGGTCAGGGACTGAATCCGAGCTGCAGCTGTGGCAATGCTAGATCCTTTAACCCGCGACACCTGGAATCCGTGCCTCCACTGCGATCCAAGCTGCTGGAGTCAGATGGATAACATGAGGCAGGAGGTAGATGGGCCCCTGGACTGAGAACGGCTGGGACTTGTAAGGGCGAGTAAATTGGGCCTTGCTGCTCTTTGACACGTCAAGGAAAAAGTTAATTACAGGAGCTGAGCTCTGCTGGAGTAGAAAGATAAGAAGACCACATTAATCACTCCTGGGGTCAAGGCGATCTCCCCAATTACACATGTGCGGTATGACTCCTAGAGGTCAAAAAGCCAGGGGACACCAGGCCAGAATAAGTCCACCCTCTGCTTTGGAATCCATCTCTGCCAAAAACGCGCACACATACTGGGCAGGGTCCTATGTCCAGGCAGGTGTGAGAAATAAAACAAGATAATTGGCTAAAGGTAAACAAAGACCCAGAAGAACTGTGCATAGAAGTGATTTGAATCACCTCTCGGGTGCACTCCTCACTCAGGGGGATGCTGGCACCCACACCCCTCTTTAGGGGTGTGTATTATTTCTTTGCTTCATGACTAAATAAACTACTTCTCTTGTGTGCTCTCCCACTTGCACTGTGACCCTAACAATAAACTTCATACCTGTTGTCACAGTTTTTGCCTCCTTGAAACATTCTTGCTTCAACAGGGGGAAGGATCAGGGTAATTCTGCTTCTGGTCTCTAGCTGGTTTAGCTGCCAGGCTGCCCAGGTTCAATTCCTGAGCAGGGAATTAAGATCTCGCTTCAAGCCATCACTCCTGCTGTCTCTCTGAGATCAAACCCACTGTGCCACAGCGAGAACTCATTGGTTCTGAAATTTATGAAAAACTACTTCCAAAAACTGAAATGAGAGGCATATGTCTAGGAATAGTCAAGTTATATCAGCATTATTAACTTAATGCAAAATCACATGGATAATTTAGAAATAGCCTGACAGAGTTCCCATCATGGCTCAGCAGAAACAAATCTGACTAGCATCCATGAGGACGTGGGTTCAATCCCTGGCCTTGCTCAGTGGGCTAAGGATCTGGCGTTGCCGTGAGCTGTGGTGTAGGCCAGCAGCTACAGCTCCATTTGACTCCTGTCCTGGGAACCAACATATGCCGAAGATGCGGCCCTAAAAAGCAAAACAAGCAAAAAACATAGAAATAGCCTGATAACCATGGGTACACCTCAAAGAGTACTCACCGCCCCCAGCACTTCTGCAGAGAGATCCCCTCCCCTAAAACTCGAGGCATCAGCAGTTTCCTCGGTGGTTCTGAGGCAGAATAATAACTCAGGCAGTCAGCATAGGAGCATGGGCTTTGATGCATTCTTTGATATGGCCATTGATTAACATTTGTGGCTTAAGGGCTCCAGGGGATAACATCCCCACAGGCTTTGTTTACTATAGGGAGTGTATCTATGCCCAGATGGACATTAATCTCTAACCGACTGTGACTCAGTCTGTGGGAAGAGAAGGGCAAAGAAACCATGAGACTTATGGGACATTTCCACCCCTAAGACCCCAAAAGACTGACATAGGTAACTAGGCAAGGCCAATGGGAGAAAACCACATCTCTCTGGAGTCCATGTTGGTACCCCCATCTTTAAGGGATAAAAACCCCTATAAGACAATAGAGAAGGGGACTCTTCTTCCCCCTCCCAGCTGTTCTGGGAGCTCTTTGCTTTCCTATAATAAAGACTTTGCTTGCTGCCTGTGTTTGCAAAATGCATTCTTCAGCTCAGTGAAGAAGAATCCAGATTCCTGTAATCTTTCCAGCATCAATTCTACGGTTGGGAGGCCACCCGCATGGGGTGGGGGAGGGACACAAGGCCCCAAGACACCTGCCTTTCCCCCTCCCTGACAGCTCAGCTTGTCCCCACCCCAGATGATGCACCTGCTTCAAGCACCAAAAGTGTTATTTACAGGAGACAGTGTGTGTATGAGAACTCGCAGGATCACTGACCCAGTGTGTAAATGAGAATCCGCAGGATCACTGCTTCCTCCTGCGTTCACAGATAACCACAGGGGAGGGAAATTCAGAAATTCTAGGGCACTTTTATGGTTTCAATAACTGAATACTGTTATCCCTTTCAGAAGACAGGTTTCGTTCACTAATATCCTGACGATAAGATAAAGTAAGTAAATCAGAATTGAACATGTCTGGCTTTATTTTTTAATTGTATGGCCGTAAATCAACCATAACAATTTAAAAAAAAAATGAAATATGCTCCCCCCCATAAAAAAATTCATGGCCGCACTCAGGGCTTATGAAAGTTGCCAGGGCCAGTTTTGTCAAAGGCTGCAAGTGTGGCAGCGCTGGATGATATAACCCATTGCAAGGGGCTGGGATTCAACCCCACCTTCTCAGCAACCAGAGCCTCTGCAGCTGGATTCTTAACCCACTGCGCAACATAGGCGGAACTCCAGACTCGCTTTCACAAGTTATATTTTATGGAATTTTCATTAATCTCGCTCCCACGTATTAACACAAAATGGCACAGGTTCTGAGTGTCACGAACTCTGCACCTTGTAAGGAAGAGTCACTACCATTTCACTGAACACATCTCTTCATCCAGTTCACTATATTGTGTGGAACTTTCTGCATTTCCCCCACAACTGCAGGGAAGACAGAACAATCCTGAGAATCTTCCCGGCGGGTTCCCAAATTGAGCCCCAGAACAACACGAATCAGAACGACACAGTCCGCACCAGGAGGCAAACAGACCTGAGGAACTAACTACTCTAAATGGAAGGAAAGGGGGAAAGGATCTGTTATTTTACCTTTACTGAAAGCTTAAGCGACAGTGTAAGCGAAACGGTCAGGTCCAGGGATGGATGGGTCCCCTACAGCCACCCCAACCTCCCCCCCGCCCCCAAGTCCCGTCCTCTCTCCGACCCCAGCCTAGGGACGGTAGGGGACGCCATGACGCCACTCCAGAGAGAAGGGCTAATTAGGGTGGTAGCTGGGGAGATCCAGGGGGTAGACCCGTGAGCTCCTGCGAGTTCCAGCCAGTTCGAACCAAACCCTCCAAGTTTGCGGCCAAGACCCGGGCACTCACCATATCCGCCTTGCTCTGGGCTCTCCCGGGCGTCCTCGCCGTGGCTCCGCGACCTGGGCAGATGAGAACGATGGAGGAGACACACCTGGGGCTGAGCGCCAAGTCCTTGTGGGCCGAAATTGCGCCCGCCCCCGGCTCTGATTGGACTGTGCTCCTGGGTCCCGAGATCTGATTGGACAGTGGTGCGGGGCTCCGCTGCTTGAAGGGGCGGTTTGCAAAGTTTCTCCTGACCCTAGATTGGGCAACTCTCTAGCCCATCCCTCCTACTGCAAGGTTTTTCCTCCCGACCCCGCCCTGCCTCCCTAAAAGAACAGGATATCAACCGTCCAATACAAAATTACATTTCTTTGGTCTTTTGTTTTTCCTTTTTGGCCACCCCAAGGCATATAGAGTTCCTGGGCCAGGGGTCCTATCTAAGCCACAGTTGCGACCTCCGGCATCATCAGATCCTTCTGTGTTGGGCTGGGTTAACCTGGGTTCTGGTGCTGCAGAGACACTGCCGAGCTTGTTTGGAGCCATCTGGGAAGTCCGAGACACTGCCGATCTTGTTGCGCCATAACGGGAACTCTTAATTTTACATTTTGTACATTAAGCTCTCTTTATATCTTTCATTAGACTTTATTTTTTGGCCATGCCTGGGGCATGCAGAAATTCCCCAGGTAGGGATCGAACACACACCACAGCAGTGACAAGGACAATTCCTTATCCGCTAAGCTATCAGGGAACTATGATTAGACTCATTTGGGTTTTATTTATTTGTTCATTTTTTGGCCCACAACATGTGGAAATTCCTGGGCCAGGGATTGAACCTATGCCAAAACAGTGACCCAAGCCAATGCGGTAACAATGCTTGGATCCTTAACCTGATGCGCCATAAGAGAACTCCTCCTTAGACTTATTTTGTTTTTTGTTTTTTTATTTTTGGCCACCCTGCGACATATGGAGTTCCTGGGCCAGGGGATCTGATCTGAGCCACAGTCACTACCTAAGATGAAGCTGCGGCAACGCCAGATCCTTACTTAACCCACTGTGCTGGGCCAGGAATTGAACTTGAGTCCCAGCCCTCCCAAGACGCTGCTGATCCCGTTGCACCGCGGTGGGAACTCCTAGACTCATTTGACACAGGATTAATTTTATTTCTAATTCTGGATATATTATCTTTTTTTTTTTCCCCCAAATGAGAGTTGCAACATTTATTTCAGGTTCTTTCTCCCTCTCTCTCTCTCTCTTTTTTTTTTTTTTTTTTTTTTTTTTTTTTGTCTTTTTTTGCCACACTTGAAGCACGTGGAAGTTTCTGGGCCAAGGATTGCACCACAGCACCACAGCAGCAACCTGAGCCACAGTGGTGAAAATGCAGAAGCCTTAAGCCACTAGCTCACCAGAGAACTCCTTGAACATATTATCTTTTAAATTAAATCCTCAACCTCCTTTCCATAGCGATTGGAAATGAAATGATGTTTATTTTTATACTGAGTTTGCATCCTAAAAACCTGTTAATCATCTTTTTTCTTATGGTTCCTATATATGAATTTGAGGTTCTAGATACATAATTGTTTCAGCTATGACATGAGATGTTACTTTTTTCAATTCCTTTGTACTTCTTACACCTATTTCTCATAGCGCCGGCTAGGCTATCTAGCAGACTGCTGAAGGCAGCAGGACTATGGGCATTCTTGGTTTGTACATAATTTTACTGGACAAGTGACATTTTTACCCATTGAAAATTCTCATCTATTCCTTGCTAACCAACATTGCAGAAACAGAAATCTGACTGAAATAGAGGCATTTATTTGGGATTTGTTAGGACTGCAACCCAGCAGGCATAGATTCAAGAAGCACTTGAATTGGTTTTTGCCTGAATGCAAAATGGAAGAAGCTTATAAAGGCAAAGCTGCAAGGCCATGGTTAGTTACAAAAGTTGTTTGTCAAAATTTTCAATGGGAACTGACAAGAATGGTGCATATTCAGCAAAAATTTGTTAGGGTTTGAAATCATTAGATAATTTCAGCGTGGGGCCTTGAGAACAAGGTAGCAACTGGTGGGTTTTGTTCTGAATATAACTGTTTGAATGTGTGGGTCTGGTAGTGTTCAAAGAAGATTCAAGTTAGAGTTCCCATTGTAGCGCAACAGGATTTGTGGCATATCTGGAGCGCTGGGACAGAGGTTTGATCCCTGGCCAGACACAGTGGGTATTTCCCCTATGTTGTAGGTCACAACTGCAGCTCAGAAAGGATCCCTAGCTGAGGAACTCCATATGCTGTGGGGCATCAGAAAGAAAGAGAAAGAAAGAAAGAAAGGAAAGAAAGAAAGAAAGAAAGAAAGAAAGAAAGAAAGAAAGAAAGAAAGAAAGAAAGAAAGAAAGAAAGAAAGAAAGATTAGTTCAAGTTAACAGTGGAGCAGGGATGTGTCTGAGAAGAGATCCTCAATGGCTGCCAGATGCCATTGTTCTATGCCTCAACAAAGATTGCTCTCTTACAATTACAGCTTGTTGTGATACTAAATTATTAAGAAATTCACAATCTCAGAGTTCCGTTGTGGCTCAGCAGTAATGAACCTGACTAGGATCCATGAGAATGTGGGTTTGATCCCTGTCCTTGCTCAGTGGGTTAAAGATCTGGTGTTGCTGTGAGCTGTGGTGTAGGTCGCAGATGTGGCTCAGATCTTGTGTTGCTGTGGCTGTTGTGTAGACCAGTAGCTGTAGCTCCGATTTGACCCCTAACCTGGGAACTTCCATATGCCACAGGTGTGGCCCTAAAAAGAAAGAAAGAAAGAAAGAAAGAAAGAAAGAAAGAAAGAAAGAAAGAAAGAAAGAAGGAAGGAAGGAAGGAAGGAAGGAAGGAAGGAAGGAAGGAAGGAAAGAAAGAAAGAAAGAAAGAAAGAAAGAAAGAAAGAAAGAAGGAAAGAAAGAAAGGAAGGAAGGAAGGAAGGAAGGAAGGAAGGAAGGAAGAAAAGAAAAGAAAGAAAGAAAAGAAAGAAAGAAAAGAGAAAGAAAGAAATTCACCATCTGGACAGTAACTTTAATCTTCATGTCAAAGTTTTTTTTTTTGTTTTTTTGTTTTGTTTTGTTTTGTTTTTTGCTTTTTAGGGCTGCACCCACAGCATGTGGAGGTTCCCAGGCATTGGATAGGGGTCCAATTGGAGCTATAGCTGCTGGCCTACACCACAGCCACAATAACTCAGGATCCAAGCCTCATCTTCGACCTACACCACAGCTCACGGCAACACTGGATCCTTAACCCACAGATTGAGGCCAGGGATTGAACCAGCAACTTCATGGTTCCTAGTTGGATTCGCTTCCAATGTGCCATGAGGGGAACTCTTTTTTTTTTTTTTTTTGGGCAGCATTTGCAGCATGTAGAACTTCTGGGACCAAGGATCAAACCCACGCCACAAAAGTGACCTGGGCCATATCAGTGGCAACACAGATCCTTTAACCACTATGCCACAAGGGAACTCCAAACAAGTTCCCTGTAACTCAATGTACTATCCAATTTCCCATCTAAGATCAAAGAAAATGAGCAGAGGCTAAATTATAAGCAGATGAAACTTTCATCTTCCAAGACTTTCTATCATTACTCATTTCTGTGAGGAACACATATATGGTATCCACAAGTAACAAATAACTTGGAGGCCAAAACTTTCAGTAATGAAGACTCAATGGGAGGGTAAATCTTGACTCAGGAGATTCCAGTATCTCTAACAGAGGACCAGGAAAGACATTTAATAATGCCAGCTTCAGATCATTACGGCTTCAGACACACTATGAACATAATGCAAAGAAAGGATAAAATTTTTTTCATCAAAAATTATACCATGTGTGGTCAATTAATCTTTGACAAAGGAGGCAAGAATATAAAATAGGAAAAATACAGTCTCTTCAGCAAGTGGTGCTGGGAAAACCAGACAGCTGCATGTAAATCAATAAAACTAGAGCACAACCTCACACCTAGCACAAAAATAAACTCAAAATGGCTTAAAGACTTACGCATAAGACAAGATACCATAAAACTCCTAGAAGAGAACATTGGCAAAACATTCTCTGATATAAGCCATACAAACATTTTCTTAGGTCAGTCTCTCAAGGCAATAGAATAAAAACAAAAATAAACCAGTGGGAACTAATCAAACTTACAACCTTTTACACAGCAAAGGAAAATATTAAAAAAAACAAAAGACAACCTATAGGATAGGAGAAAATAGTTACAAATGATGCAATCGATAAGGGCTTAATATCCAAAATATACAAACTCATACAAAACAACAAAAAAAAGACAACCCAATTGAAAAATGGGCAGAAGACCTGAATAGATATTTCCCCAAAGAAGACATACAGAACAGCAACAGGCATGTTTAGAGAAATGCAAATCAAAATTACAATGAGGTAATGTAGAACTTCTGGGACCAAGGATCAAACCCACGCCACAACAGTGACCTGGGCCATATCAGTGGCAACACAGATCCTTTAACCACTATGCCACAAGGGAACTCCAAACAAGTTCCCTGTAACTCAATGTACTATCCAATTTCCCATCTAAGATCAAAGAAAATGATCTTCACACCGGTCAGAATGGCCATCATTAGTAAGTCTACAAATAGCAAATGCTAGAGAGGGTGTGGAGAAAAGGGAACTCTCCTGCACTGTTGGTGGGAATGTAAAATGATACAACCACTATGGAAAACAGTATGGAGGTATGTCAGAAAACTAAATTTAGAACTACCATATGATCCAGCAATCCCACTCCTGGGCATCTATCTGGACAAAACTTTCATTGAACAAGTTACATGCACCCATGCATTCATTGCAGCATTATTCTCAATAGCTGAGATATGGAAACAACCTAAATGTCCATTGACAGATGAATGGATTAAGAAGACGTGGCACATATACACAAAGGAATAATACCATAAAAAATGGAATAATAGCCATAAAAAAGTTATTGCCATTTGCAGTAGCATGGGTGGAACTAGAGACTCATATTAAATGAAGTAAGTCAGAAAGAGAAAGCCAAATACCATATGATATCACTTATATCTGGAATCTAATATATGGCACAAATGAACCTACCTACAGAAGAGAAACAAACTCATGGATGTGTACAGCTCCTATTCAACTCCTAGCCTGGGAACCTCCATATGCCATGGGAGCGTCCCTAGAAAAGGCAAAAAGACCAAAAAAAAAAAAAAAAAAAAAAAAGAAAAAGAAAAAGAAAAGAAAAAAAAAATGGAAAACAAACTCATGGATGTGGAGAACAGACTTGTGGTTGCCAAAGGAGGAGGGGGAGGGAGTGGGACGGATGGGGAGTTTGAAGTTAGTAGATGCAAATTTTTGCATTTGGAGTGGATAAGAAATGAGCTCCTGGAGTTCCCGTCGTGGCGCAGTGGTTAACGAATCCGACTAGGAACCATGAGGTTGCAGGTTTGATCCCTGCCCTTGCTCAGTGGATTAACGATCCGTGTTGCCATGAGCTGTAGTATAGGCTGCAGACGCGGCACGGATCCCGTGTTGCTGTGGCTCTGGCGTAGGCTGGTGGCTACAGCTCCAATTCGACCCCTAGCCTGGGAACCTCCATATGCCGAGAGAGCAGCCCAAGAAAATGGCAAAAAGTCAAAAAAGAAAGAAAGAGAGAAAGAAAGAAAGAAAGAAAGAAAGAAAGAAAGAAAGAAAGAAAGAAAGAAAGAAAGAAAGAAAGAAAGAAAGAAAAGAAAAGAAAAGAGCTCCTGCTGTATAGCACAAGGAACTCTAACCACTTGTGATGGAACATAATGGAGGATGATGTGAGAAAAAGAATACAAAACTGGGTGACTTTGCTGTACAGAAGAAACTGACAGAACATTGTAAATCAACTACAATAAAAATTTTTAATAAATAAAAAGTAAGTTATACCAATTTATGCATGGAAAAAAAAAAAAACCCACAAGCCAAAAGCCACTTAATACCCCTAGGGTAGGCGTTCCCCTCATGGCTCAGCGGTAAATGAATGTGACTGGGATCTATGAGGATGCAGTTTCCATCCTTGGCCTCACCCAGTGTGTTAAGGATCTGGCGTTGCCATGAAATGTGGTGTAGATCTCAGACATGGCTCGGATCCCGCATTGCTGCAGCTATGGTGTAGGCCAGCAGCTGTATCTCTGGTTCAACCCCTAGCCTAGTAACCTCCATATGCTGAGGGTGCAGCCCTAAAAAGGAAAAAACAAAAAACACCTAGAATGTCTCTAGGTTCAAAGACATTCTAATGGAGAAATTAGACAAGGTTTTTATGACTGTACAATTAAAATTAAAGTCAAAGATAACAGGAATTCCTGTTGTGGCTCAGCAGAAAAAAACCTGACATGTATCAGTGAGGATGGAGGTTTGATCCCTGACTTCGCTCAGTGAGTTAAGGATCTAGTGTTTCTGTGAGCTATGGTGTAGGTCACAGATCTGGCACTGCTCTGGCTGTAGCTCTGAGCTGAACCCTAGCCTGGGAAACTTCCATATGCCACAACTATGCCCCTAAAAAAAAAAAATTAAATAAATAAATAAAGTCAGAGATAACAAAATACAAGTAGTACAGATGAAGTGAACATGGAGGGATGGTTATTACTTAAGTGTTCAGGTCGGCAATGTGCAGTAGAAATTAATATACTGGGTACCCTGTTGAGGATGAGGCTCTTCCAAAGGAAAAGTTTCCCACATTTTTTTTACGTTCATAAGAGTTCTTTTTTTTTTTCTCCTTTCCTTTGTAGAGCCACATCTGTAAGCAAATTCCCAGGCTAGGGGTCAAATCAAAGATACAGCTGCTGGCATACAGCCACAGCAATTCAAGATCCAAGGCACATCTTCAACCTACACCACAGCTCAGGGCAATGCCCAATCCTTAACCCATTGAGCAAGGCCAGGGATCAAACCTGCATCCTCATGGACACTAGTTGGGTTCTTAACCCACTGAGCCATGATGGGAACACCTCCACTCATAAGAGTTCTTGACAGCATGTTATTTACACTTGTAAGTTTTAAGAAACAATAATGGCTTTCCCACTGTCCTTGGATTCAAGTTTTACTCCAGTATGTGTCTTCAGGTGTCTCTGCAGGGATATGAGACACTGGTGGGCTTTTTCACACAGCTAACATTCATATGATTTCTCTTTACTGTGTGTTCTCATCTCTCTTTTCAGAGACAGGGCATACCTGAAGGCTTTTCCACACTTCAGACACTCATAGGTTTCTCTATACTGTGCGTTATCATGTGCCTTTGCAGGGATCTCAGATGCTTGAAGGCTTTCCCACACTGCTGACACTGATGCAGGTTTCTGTTCACTGTGTGTTCTCATATGTTCTCAAAAGGATGTGGAAGTAATGAAGGCTTTCCCACATTCTGTACATCCAAAGGATTTTACTTCTCTGTGTGTTTTCATAAGTATCTGGTATAACAGAAGTCCTTCTCACATTCCTTAAGCACAAAAGTTTTCTCTCCAGTGTGTATCCTCATGTGTCCTTTAAATGTGTAAACTCATGTGTCCTTGCAGGCTTTCCCACATTCCTTACATTCATAGGGTTTTGCTACACTGTGCAGTTTCATGTGTTCTAGAAGGTAGCTGGACCAAAATAAAGCTTTGTCATGCTGCTTACAGTCATAGGGTTTTGCTACACTGTGCATTCTTACATGTTTTCTAAATTGTATGCCACGAATGAAAGCTTTCCCACATTCTGTCCATTCATAGGGTTTCTCGCCATGCAATGTCATGCAATCTAGAAATAATATCTGAAGGATTTCTGACATGTGTCAGATTTCCCATCTATAAGGAGATCTCTTATGTCTCTGAAAAGATGAGGAAAGAGTGATAGCTTTCCCAGATTTCTTACACTATAAAGATTGTTTATTACTGTAACTTTTCACAAATCCCTCAGATGCTCTCCCAGAAACATTTAAAGGGTTTCTCTACAATGTCTGTTGCCTCAGGAGGTTTTAGCCAGGAGACCCAGCTGCAGGCTAGCCAACATTCCTCACATTCCTCACATGGTTTGAGTCCAGGGTGGGATTTTTGCTGCTTTTTCAGGAAAGAAAGATCCCTGAAGGCTTTTCCACACTTAGTGCATTCATGATGCTGAACTTCAGTCAGACATCCCTTATAAACAGTACAATCTGTAATCCTGCTCAGGTTTTTTCCACATTTATGATCATCATTCCCTTCAGAGAGAATAAATAACTTCTGTTCAAAACGAGAAGCACAGGAGTTCCCACTGTGGCTCAATGGTAATGAACCTGACTAGTATCCATGAGGATGCGGGTTTGATCCCTGGCCCTTTCCAGTGTATTAAGGATCCAGCATTGCTGTGAACTGTGGTATATGTTGTAGTTGTGGCTTGGATCTGGTGTTGCTGTGGCTGTGGTGTAGGCCTGCAGCTGCAGCTCTTATTCAACCCCTAGTCTGGGAACTTCCATATGCTGCAGGTGTGGTCCTAAAAAGAAAAAGAAAGAAATGTTTGTTCCTTAAAAACACCAGGGAGTTCCCTGGTGGCTCAGTGGGTTAAGGATCTTGTGCTGTGCTTCACTGCAGCAGCTCAGGTCACTACTGTGGCAAAGGTTCTATCCCTGGCTCAGGAACTTCCACATGCTACAGGTGCAGCCTTATTTATTAAAATAAAATAAAATAAAATAAAATAAAATAAAATAAAATAAAATAAAATAAAATAAAATAAAATAAAATACTAAGTGCAGGAGTGATGTTGTCCTCACCCACAGAGGCCAGGTTCCTGAAGGTCTCCAGCATCACATCTCCACAGAGCTTCCTGCAGAGTCTCATGGGAAATGACAACAGGCAGTACATTAAATGCAGTTTACTCAGTGATGGTTAAGTGCTGGAAATGGAAGCAAAGTGCAACAATAATAATTAATAGACACTCATGAAAAAGAAATGATTTTGGAGTTCCATTGGTGGCACAGAAGGTTAAGTTTCTGGTGTTTTCATTGCTGGTTACAGCTCTGGCACAGGTTTGATCCCAAGCCAGGGAAATTTCACATGCTGCAGGTGTGGCACCCGCCCCCCCAGAAAAAAACAAACAAACACTGTTTTTACTGAAAAAGCAGATCCTGATGTAAAGACTGAAATTGAAATCATCATTCATATACCATGGACACCCAACTTGCTCAGAAATTATTTCTTTGAAGCTCTAAGAACGGGAGCAGATTGTCAGAATGTTATCAACACTGATTTCCAGGACTGCTGCATCTGAACAACTCTTAACTTGAAGGTAATGGCTGAAGGTAATGGCATTGGGGAGCCTGGGCTGGTCCCCCCATATCCAACAGAGGCAGAGACACAACCCCCTGTCAGGACCAGGGCACAGACACAGGCCAGGGCCCAGGGTCTTGCACAGCTTTTGGGTAAGAGGAAGCCTAATTCCTGAGGAATCTGTCAAGACAGCAGGGCCTTTCAAACAAATAACGAAGCGCCCAGAAATCAAGGAAGATGTCCCACAACAAGAGCTGTGGAGAATCTGATGGTAATAGAGTCAAATGTGATTTTTCTTTCTTTTTTTTTTTTTTTCAACTTTTTTAGGGCTGCATCTGCAGCATATGGAAGTTCTAGGGCTAGGAGTGGAATCAGAGCTATAGCTGCCAACAAATACAACAGCCAGAGAAATGCAGGATCTTCACCACATCTGTTACCTACACCACAGCTCATGGCAATACCAGGTCCTTAACCCACTGAGCAAGGCCAGGGATCCAACCATCATCCTCAGGGATGCTATGTCAGGTTCTTAACCTACTGAGCCACAATGAGAACTCCCAATGATCTAAATACAAGGAATAAGATAAAACAGCAAATTAAACTCAAAGAAGATATAAAGAAGGAGTTAATAAAAATGAGAGAAAAACCATGACATTAAAAAGCCAAATATAGGAATTCCCATTGTGGCTCAGTGGTAATAAACCTGATCAGTATCCAAGAGGAAATGAGTTTGATCCCTGGCCTCACTCAGTGGGTTAAGGATCCAGTGTTGCTGTGAGCTGGGATATAGGTCACAGATGAGGCTCACATCCTCAGTTGCTATGGCTGTGGCGTACGTGGCTACAGCTCTGATTCTACACCTAGCCTGGGAACTTTCACATGCCTAAAAAGACAGAAAAAAAAAAAAAAAGTCAAATAGACTATGCTGGTCATATTCTATTTCACAATCTAAATGAAAATACATAGTTGTGCCCACATTGTAAAAACCAGTCACGTACATTAAATGCACACATAACACTGCTTGGTGATGAAGGACAGATATAAAGCTGAAAAGAATAACAAAATGACCAGGAGTGTCGGCACCCTGGGGACTACCCACTGGGAGATAAGTTTGTTGGAATTGTCAGCTTGTCCTCCCCAGTTGCAACTCTCTGCAGGTCCCAGGAATAAAAAACATTTTTGCTGGAAAATAACTGACTTATATTTTTAAGGTCAACAACCATTTCTTTTTCTTTCTTTTCTTTCTTTTTTAATGGCTGCACCTGCAGCATATGAACATTCCAGGGCCAGGGATGGAATTGGAGCTGTAGCTGCCAGCCTACACCACACTCACAGCAACAGAGGATCGGAGACTGCAACCTACACTGCAGCTCATGGCAATCCCGGATCCTTTAACATACCGAGTGAGGCCAGAGATCAAACTCGAATCTTCATGGATTCTGGCTGGGTTCTAAGCCACAACTACAACTCCCAACAGCCATTTCTTACCCAAACTTTGCTCAGACTTCTCCCGCAGAGGCCCCTGACTCTGGGTCCTTGCTCACCCCAACTCCCGCCCCACCCTGAGCAACACTGAACTGCAGAACAAGACCCTGCAGACCTGGCCAAGAAAGCACTGAGGACAGAGGGGCCTGGGATCTGACAAAGAGCCTTGCTCTCAAGCTCCTCACAAAGAGAAAAGCCCTTTGCTGTGGGTTAGAGATGGTTTCTGAAACAAAGATTTCCTTCTCCATGGCAGAGTGGATCACGCTTCTGGTCAGGCACTTTAACAACCCTGTGACTTTTCCTTTTATAAGCCACTGACTCCCTCATCCCCAAAACACTCTAGATTTTTCACACAAATGTCTCCCAAATAGCAGTGTTTAAGACCCCAAACAGAGCTCTTTGTTCTTTGCAGCCTAAACACTGATGATCAGCCTACATGCCAGGAGAGCTGGGGACCTCCTGGGTCCGGGGTCAGTCCAGTAGGCAGCACACTGTGGACCTGTGCCCTGTGCTTAAGCACAAAGACGTTCAGTGATCTCACTGCCTGCAAGGAAGGAACCTGCTGTAGGTTTGACCTGTGCTACCCCACCCCCATGTCTGCCCTTGACCAACTTGTCAGTATCCCCTTTCTTACCCCACAGCATCAGGTTCCTTCCCCACAGGCCCCTGAACACTGGGTCGCCCCCAAGTTTGAACAACCCTGAGATTTGCAACAAGCCCCTGGTCTGCTTCACCAGAGAACAGTCCTACCATGGGGCGCTGTCCAGTCCAGGCACATTGGTCCCGCAGTCAGAGCAGTGCCCTCGCTCGCCCAGTTTGCCTCCTGCTCAACCTCTTCACAAAAGAGAAAAGCCTTTTTCTGTGCGATTGGAGACGCTGGCACATCTCTGGGATGGGAGCCTCGGCCCTATCGCCACCGTATTTGCAATACGAGTCCCCGTGATACGTGTAGGCTTGACTTTTTCTGTCAGGTCCAGGGCGGATCCCCTTCAACCCTCAGCACATGACCATCCTCAGCCTTTCCTGACTCGGACCCCCACACCGCCAAACACATTGTCAGGACGGCCTGAGCCAACCCTAGGCCAAGGTCGTAAACTTGAGTCCTTAGGAAGGCCGGGGAGTCGGTGGGGGTCAGGACGCCAGGACCCCACCCCACGGCTGAGGGGGACACTCAGGTCTGGACCCCAGGATAGCACCGCAGGACCCAGACCTGCAGCTGAGGCGGAGGTTCTGGTCAGGACAGTACTCGGTGTCCCCACCACGTGGCTGAGGGGGAGACTCTGCTTGGGATCCCCACGGGGGTGGGGAGAAGGATATCCCGGCCTGCCCACCCACCCCCCTTTCAGCAGACTGGGATCAGCCTTTTCTTTGTTCCATCCCAGGAAGCGCACACACCATCTCTGTCTCCTTTCCAGTTCTCTGAAGCGTCTTCACCGCCCAGCAACCAGGGCAAGTAAGAATCTCCAGGAAGAAACACCTGAGGCCTCTCAGGATAACTTCCCACAAGCACCTGGTCAGCTGAGAGCAAAACCTTTGGTGGGGCCTCCAGAGAGTATCCTAAGCTGATTGGCTGGTTGTCCACCAGCCCACCCAGTCGCCCTGGATTGGACAGTTTGCCAGACCCTGCCTCTGCACCTGAGTGCAGGCCACAGAGACTCTGGGGGCTGATCCCACTCCTGGAACTGATGCCAGAAAGATGTTATCAGAATCCAGGTTCTTGTTCAAAGAGGGAAGAATTAACTTCACATACAGGCAGCAAGCAAGCAAAGTCTATATTACAGGAAAGCAAACAGCTCCCAGGACAGCTGGGAGGGGAAAGAAGAGCCCCCTCTCTATTGTCCGACAGGGGTTTTAATCCCTTAAAGATGGGGGTTACCAACACAGGTTCCAGGAAAATGTGGTTTTCTCCCATTGGCCTTGTCCCATTACCTATATCAGTCCTTGTCCAATAGGGTCTTAGGGGTGGAAATGTCCTGTAAGTCTCAGTTTCTTTGCTCTTCTCTTTCTGTAGACTGAGTCACAGTGAGTTAGAGATTAATGTCCATCTGGGCACAGGTACACTCTCTATAGTAAACAAAGCCTGTGGGGTTGTCATGCCCTGTAGCCCTTAAACCATAAATATTGATCAATGGCCATATCAAAGAATGCATCGAAGCCCATGTTCCTACAATGACTACGTGAGCTATTATTCTGCCTCAATCCCCCCTCTAGAGTTGGAGACTCTAACTGGGGGGAGGGGGTGGGGGGTGACAACTGCCCCAACTGCTTTCTGCTGACAAGAGGCCTAGTTAGGGGAAAGCAGTTAGGTTTCCATTCATGGGACAGTCAAGCAAGCTCCGATACATTATATTGGGTACCCCGTCTATCACCATTTGAAGGTTGATAGCTTTTAATTGGAATGTAATGAAGCAAGAAATACAACTGATTATACAGGGTCCGAATAAAAGGATCAAGATCACAATGATGACTGTGGTGAGGAAATGTTTCCACTAGGAGGAGGTCAACCAGTTCCAGAGGGCACCTCCACGCACTGGAGCTGGATTGGACATCTTATGAATCTGCTGCTGGAGAGCTTGCAGGGAATCAGACACATTCTGTGAAAAATCAGGAATATAGACACAACATTCAGATTTTACAACAGCACAGGTAGCTCCTTGAGCTGCAGTGAGTATATTTAAGGCCATTCGTTTTGTAGCACTACGTTTCTTATTTGTTGTTCCATGTTTAGGGCAAAAATAGCTTCTGCAGTATCATTAAGAGCTTGTCGAGTAAAATTAGTTAAGGCTTCCATCCTCAGTATTATGTCAGTGGTTCCTAATGAAGGCACAAATATTGCTGCTAAGTAATCCTACCAGCGGAACACTGATCTGGCCCATTTAGCATGTAAATAGGGAAGGTTGGTTGGTGCTCAGCTCAGAGTTTTCATAATGTTGCCATGAGCAAAAGCCAATCCCAGAGTGCAGCACCCGACCCATCCTGGGGGCAGCCAAGGCCACAGATTACTTCCATATATCCAATAAATTCCATTTGGGGGCAGCCAACATACGCCAGGATTAGATCGCCAGGCCATTCCAGGCCATATGGGAGTCTTATTTGGATTGTATATGACCTAAGAACCATGAGGTTGCAGGTTCGCTCCCTGCCCTTGCTCAGTGGGTTGAGGATCCGGCGTTGCCGTGAGCTGTGGTGTATGTCACAGATGCAGCTCGGATCCCGCATTGCTGTGGCTCTGGCCTAGGCTGGTGGCTACAGCTCCAATCCGACCCCTAGCCTGGGAACCTCCATATGCTGTGGGAGCAGCCCTAGAAAAGGCAAAAAGACAAAAAAAAGAGTAATAGTAAAGGAAATAATAAAGGGGTGGATTAGTCGAGCCCTTTAAAGGACTCCTAAGGAGATCAGGCACTGCTTGACGAGAAAAATATAACCACAACCGATCCCAGCATAGGGGACAAGGCTGAAGTCATATAAGAGGTGGTATCAATTGGCCTAAAGCCCCAGGGGTGCTGAACTGGCTAAAAATAGCAAAAGGTAGAAGACCAGAGGTACCATATAATGGGATGAACTTATAATTTAAGGGGAACTCCTGAAGCTTATAGAACTGGATTATGAGGATCTTTGTCCACATAATCCTTAAGGTTTTGTTTTTTTCCCATAGTGCAAGGGGTGTCCTTGCATCTTGTCCTCTTAGGGACAACATTAAAAGATGGATTTCTATCAAAAATTGGACTCAGGCCACTTGACCAACATCATTTACTGTAAAATGCTGGCTCCTAACATGCTGTAGGAATCAGGGAAGGTGGAGATAGGAGTTTCATAAGGGGTTAGGGACGGCTACTTTAAACCCTTCACCACCTCTCAAGAATTCACAAAAGCTTTTTTTTTTTTTTTTTTTTTTTTTTGTCTTTTTGTCATTTTCTTCAGCTGCTCCCGCAGCATATGGAGGTTCCCAGGCTAGGGGTCGAATTGGAGCTGTAGCCGCCGGCCTATGCCAGAGCCACAGCAACACAGGATCCAAGCAGAGGCTTTGACCTACACCACAGCTCACAGCAACGCCAGATCCTTAACCCACGGAGCAAGGCCAGGGATCGAACCCACAACCTCATGGTTCCTAGTCAGATTCATTAACCACTGAGCCACGACGGGAACTCCTCACAAAAGCATTTTTGTTCCTCACATGCCTTTTGAAAATTGCTAACCTTCAGAAATATAGTAACCTGTGATTTCCCAAATGGTTTCCAAAGGCTACAGTACATAGAGGAGATTTCAGGGTAGGGGGAATGGCAAGAAAGTTCGCCTTGTGATTGGCTTTGTCTGTATCGGGCCATCTCCACCTTGGGACACCCCATTTGGTGCCTCTTGGCATATGGCAGGAAGGTATAAACCCCGACCAGACTACTGGCCCAGAGGGCTGACTTTTAGCTGTATGAGGTCGCTCAGGCACTTAAACAGAACCACAGATGGGGCTCTGCACTGGCTTTGCGTCCAGGACACGTCTCAGGCTCGCACACGCATTCACCCTCCTTTCAGAATTGAACAAAACTGAATGAAGTAGAAAAACCACAAGCTTGCTGCTGCTTCCCTTGTGAGCACTGGTGTATTGGATCCGATCCCAGACGAGCCCCCAAAAGATGATGCCAGAAAGATGCTACTGGAATCCAGGTTCTTGTTCATGGAGCCGAAGAATGAGCTTTGCAAACACACAAGCAGCAAGCAAGCAAAGTCTTTATTATAGGAAAGCAAAGAGCTCCCAGAACAGCTGGGAGGGGGAAGAAGAGTCCCCTTCTCTATTGTCTTATAGGGGTTTTTATCCCTTAAAGATGGGTGGTACCAACATGGACTCCAGAGAGATGTGGTTTTCTCCCATTGGCCTTGCCTAGTTACCTATGTCAGTCTTTTGGGGTCTTAGGGGTGGAAATGTCCCATAAGTCTCATGGTTTCTTTGCCCTTCTCTTCCCACAGACTGAATCACAGTGGGTTAGAGATTAATGTCCATCTGGGCATAGATACACTCCCTATAGTAAACAAAGCCTGTGGGGATGTTATCCCCTGGAGCCCTTAAGCCACAAATGTTAATCAATGGCCATATCAAAGAATGCATCAAAGCCCATGCTCCTATGCTGACTACCTATTATTCTGCCTCAGCCCCAGAGGGCTGAGGTGCGTAGCAAAGGAATGATTTCAATGAGCCCAGACTCTTGCATCTTCCCTTATTTAGAAAAGCACTAAGTCCTTAACTTGAGATGTCTGGTTTTCTTTTGTTGTTGTTGTCATTTATTTTACTTTTTGTCTTTTCAGGGCCATACCCTCAGCATATGGACGTTCCCAGGCTAGGGGTCTAATCAGAGCTGTAGCTGCCAGCCTATGCCCCAGCCACAGAAATGCAGGATCCAAGCCAAGTCTGCAATCTACACCACAGCTCACAGCAATGTCAGATCCTTTAATCCACTGAGCAAGGCCAGAGATCAGGCTCATTACCTCTGAGTTACAACAGGAACTCCTAGGTGTCTGGTTTTCTTTTCTTTTCTTTTCCTTTTTTTTTTTTTTTTTTTTTTTTTTTGCTTTTCTAGGGCCGCTCCCACGGCATATGGAAGTTCCCAGGCTAGGGGTCTAATTGGAGCTGTAGCCACCAGCCACAGCCACAGCAACGCAGGATCTGAGCCGTGTCTGTGACCTACACCAGAGCAACGCCGGATCCTTAACCCTCTGAGCGAGGCCAAGGATCGAACCCGAAACCTAGTCGTACTTGTTAACTACTGAGCCACGACGGGAACTCCAAGAAAAGTTATTATGCTTATTATTTCTTATGCTTCTTTTAGAAATGAATTTGTTTTTTTAGGGCCACATTCATGGCATATGGAAGTTGCCAGGCTAGGGGTCAAATTGGAGCTACAGCTGCCAGCCCACACTACAGCCACAGCAATGCCTGATCTGAGCCGCATCTGTGACCTACACCACAGCTCATGGCAAAGCTGGATCCCGACCCACTGAATGAGGCCAGGGATCAAACCCACATCCTCATGACACTAGTCGAATTCATTTCTTCTGCGCCACGATGGGAACTCTATGAATTATATCTTAATAAAGCTTCTTTAAGAGAAAGAATGATGAATTCTACCAGAATGCAACATGGAGTTATTCATCTTAGGATGCAATATTATGTGCATCCCTGATCTGGTAAAGTCAGGAAGGCTTTGAATGGCCTAACCACAAGCCCCTGCCAGCCCCCAGGCCTGCAGAAAAAGTCCTCTCACCAAAAAACCCTCCTTGTCACAGTGACCAGATACAGGAGTTCCCACTGCAGTGCAATGGGATCAGTGGCTACCCTGCAGCACCAGGATGCAGGTTAAATCCCTGGCCGGGCACAGTGGGTCAAAGGATCCAGTATTGCTGCTGCTTCAGCATAGGTCGCAGCTGCTGCTCAGATATGAGCCCTGGCCCAGGAACTCAATATGCCTTCAGGGAGACCAAAAAAAAAAAAAAAAAAAAAAAAAAAGTGGCCAGATACAGCTCCTGTTTATCCCAAGTAGCAAGTTTCATCTCCCACATCAACCTCTTCTCATCAAAGCCTGCCTCCTGCAGCTGGTGTTCACTCTGTCCCAAAGTACACCCCCAAGTACCCTGCAGGGCTTGAGGTATGTTGTCGCCCAGGCTTGTGAGTCCACATGACTGAAAAACTGCTGTCCCCTCTCTTGCCTGTGTCAGTGTCATGTGTTGGTCTCCCCATAGCCTTCCTTCCCCCAGATTATAACAGAATGCCATCTCCCACTGCAAGGCACACGATGCCCAGCTGTCCATTCTTTGGACAAGCTGACTCTGTCTACCAGTAAGTAGGGTTATTCCTGGTCACCACTGTGGCCTCAGTGAGAGAGAGTTGGAGTCTATGAGTAAAAAGGCATCAGTAGTGGGAAAAACCATCACCATACAGAGAGAAAGGGAATATCCCAGCATAAAGTTACAACGATTCAGGCCACCCAGCTCTCATCTGAATTCACTGGAACCATGCACCTTTAAATTTTGGATTGTTTTGAAAGGTAATAAGACACCTCTTAAGGAAATTATAATGCAACCCTTCCCACCCCACACAGTGGGGTCTGAGGCATCAACTCATAAGCAAACATTAATTGCTCTGCAATAAGAGTTAGAAAGTCATCCTAAATGAGATCAGTAATACTACAAAGAGCAGCACAAAAGCTGAGGTCAGATTTTTCCCCAAAATTCATGCAGAAATGATCTTATATTACTGCAGAATGAGTTACCAAAATTACACTTTCAAAGACTTTTGGATTCTGGAATTGGAGATAAGGGTCTGGGAATCTATATAAAATTTCTAAACCTGTATGCATCTAGTAACTTGGCCTCAAAATAAGGTAAGCAAAAAAAAAAAAAAAAAAAAAAAAAAAAAAAAGATTGGAGTTTCCTTGTGGTACAGCAGGGTAAAGATGTGGCATTGTCATTGCAGCAGCATATGGGTCGCTGCTGCAGCACAGGTTTGATTGCTGGCCCAGGAATGTGCATATGTTGTGGGCACAGCCAGGAAAAAAAAAAAAAAGGAATTAAAGAAAAACCTGCAAAATCCACAATCAAAATGGGAGACTTGGGCACAAGTCTCTGGGTAAGAGAAAGTTTCAGCAGTTAAAAATTAGCTTCCACATCTGTTTTTCAAGTTTTCTCACAGCTTGACCTAGTAGACTTACATAAAACTCTCAAACCAACAATTAGAAAATATATATTCATGGAGTTCACACCACGATACAGTGGGTTAAGAATCCGAATGCAGCAGCTAGGATCCCTTGTTCAGTTCTCAGCTTGGCACAGTGGGTTAAGGATCCGGTGTTGCCATGGCTGTGGTGTAGATAGCAACTGCAACTCTGATTCGATCCCTGGTCCCAGAACATTCACATGCCAGGGGTGCAGTCATATAAAAACAAAAACAAAGAAAATATACGTTCATAATGAACCCATGTGGAGGGTTAACTTTATTTACTTATTTTGGCCACACCTAGGGCCTATGGAAGTTCCCAGGCCAGGGATCAAATCCCAGCCATAGCTGTGGCAACACCAGAGCCTTAACCCACTGTACCAGGCCAGGGATAAAACCCATGCATCCACAACAAGCTGAGCCACTGCAGTCCAGGCCAGGGATAAAACCCACACTTTCCTTTTGCACAGCAAAGGAAACCAAAAAGAAAACAAAAAGACAACTTACAGAATGGGAGAAAATAGTTTCAAATGATGCAACCGACAAGGGCTTAATCTCTAGAATATATAAACAACTTATACAACCCAACAGCAAAAAAAACCAATCAATCAATGGAAAAATGGGCAAAAGACCTGAATAGACATTTCTCCAAAGAAGATATACAGATGGGAGTTCCCGTCGTGGCGCAGTGGTTAACGAATCCGACTAGGAACCATGAGGTTGCGGGTTCGGTCCCTGCCCTTGCTCAGTGGGTTAACGATCTGGCGTTGCCGTGAGCTGTGGTGTAGGTTGCAGACGTGGCTCGGATCTCGCGTTGCTGTGGCTCTGGTGTAGGCCGGTGGCTACAGCTCCGATTCAACCCCTAGTCTGGGAACCTCCATATGCCGCAGGAGCGGCCCAAGAAATAGCAACAACAACAACAACAACAAGACAAAAGACAAAAAAGACAAAAAAGACAAAAAAAAAAAAAAAAAAGAAGATATACAGATGGCCAACAAACACATGAAAAAATGCTCAACATCACTGGTTGTAAGAGAAATGCAAATCAAAACTACCATAAGATACCACCTCACACCAGTCAGAATGGCCATCATTAATAAATCCACAAATAACAAGTGCTAGAGGGGCTGTGGCTGTGGAGAAAAGGGAACCCTCCTGCACTGTTGGTGGGAATGGAAACTGGTACAGCCACTATGGAGAACAGTTTGGAGATACCTTAGAAAGCTATACATAGAACTTCCATATGACCCCGCAATCCCACTCTTGGGCATCTATCCGGACAAAACTCTACTTAAAAGAGACACGTGCACCCGCATGTTCATTGCAGCACTATTCACAATAGCCAGGACATGGAAACAACCCAAATGTCCATCAACAGATGACTGGATTCAGAAGATGTGGTATATATACACAATGGAATACTACTCAGCCATAAAAAAGAATGACATAATGCCATTTGCAGCAACATGGATGGAACTAGAGAATCTCATCCTGAGTGAAATGAGCCAGAAAGACAAAGACAAATACCATATGATATCACTATAACTGGAATCTAATATCCAGCACAAATGAACATCTCCTCAGAAAAGAAAATCATGGACTTGGAGAAGAGACTTGTGGCTGCCTGATGGGAGGGGGAGGGAGGGGGAGGGAGGGGGAGGGATCGGGAGTTTGGGCTTATCAGACACAACTTAGAATAGATTTACAAGGAGATCCTGCTGAATAGCATTGAGAACTTTGTCTAGATACTCATGTTGCAACAGAACAAAGGGTGGGGGGAAAAATGTAACTGTAATGTATACATGTAAGGATAACCTGACCCCCTTGCTGTACAGTGGGAAAATAAAAAAATAAAAAAATAAATAAAAATATTATTTTCAGGAAAAAAAAAAAAAACCCACGCTTTCGCAACAACCTGAGCTGCTGCAGTCAGAGCTGTAGCTGATGGCCTACACCACAGCCACAGCAACGTGGGATCCGAGCCACATCTGCAACCTACACCACAGCTCACGGCAACACCAGCTCCTTAACCCACTGAGCAAGGCCAGGGATCGAACCCGCAACCTTATGGTTCCTAGTTGGATTCGTTAACCACTGAGCCACGACGGGAACTCCTGCAGTAGGATTCTTACCTACTGTGCAAGGGACTCCCGAGGGTTAACTTTAAAGTAACCACATATTGGATGCATCAGGGGTTGCAAGCATCCTTAAAATTGTGGCTTCAGGAGGGATCTTTGCAGTGAAAAACAGCAGTATGTCATGATTTTGGAGGCAGATGCACTAACCTACACATGTGGTAAAATGGCACAGGACTCCACACATGAAATACACACACACAAATGTGTGTATGTGAAACTGGGGAAATCTGAACAAATCCTCTGCATTGTTCCAGTGCAGATCTGCTGGTTTTGACACAATACTCTGTTTACATAAGATGTTACTGTGGGGGAAGCTTCAGAATAGGCACGCACGACCTCTCTGTACTATTGCTATAACTTCCTATGAAACTATAATTATTTTGAAATTAAAAGATTAAAAAAAGAGTTCCCATCATGGCTCAGTGGCAACAAATCTGACTAGGATCCATGAGGATGCAGGTTTGATCCCTCGCCTCGTTCAGTGGATTAAGGATCCCACTTTGCTCTGAGCTGTGGTGTAGGCCACAGATGTGGCTTGGATCTGGCATTGCTACGGCTGTGGCATAGGCCAGCGGCTATAGCTCCAATTAGATCTAATAGTTCCTAGCCTGGGAACCTCCATATGCCACAGGAGCAGCCCTAGAAAAGGCAAAAAGACAAAAAAAAAAAAAAAAAAAAAAAAAAAGGGAGTTTCCGCTCTGGTGCAGCAGGTTAAAGATCCAGCATTGCCACAGCTGTGGTGTAGGTCACAGCTGCAGTCTGGATTCAATCTGTGGCCCAGGAACTTCCATATTCTGCAGCTGAGGCCGCCCCTCCAAAAAAAAAAAAAATGTTTAAAAAACCACCCCAAACAGTGGCTTAAACCAGCATGGAGTTTCTTTTCTCACGTGAGGATGCTCAGAAGCAAACAGCAAGAGTGGCACTGCCAAGTGGATGTGCTACTGCAGGCCAGGCTCCCACGCCTTTTTCCAGCCTGCAGCTGTGATCCCTATTGCTACAAGGTGGCTCCAGCAGCCTGAGGCAGGGGGTCGGGGTTACAGGCAGGAATACAAGGCTAGGGGCGGGGAGAGGGCAAAGGGTGAGGAGAACAAGCCGGTCATCTCTGTCCCTAGTGACTTCTGTCTACCCCTCACAGTCCAGGAACAGGAACTTTGGATGCAAGGAAGGGTGGGAGGTGCTGTTTTTGTTCCATATGTAGTATTTGTGGTTCTTCCTACACAGAGCACCTCCCTGCCCCAAACAACACAGAATTCTGTTAGTTAGGAAGGAGAAGGCAACTACTACTCAGACCACAAGTACCCTCTGCAAATGAAGCCAACAGTACATCTTCACAAAGACCAAATTAATAAAAGATTTAATACGATAAAGGCTACATGTTCTGATCACAATGCCACCGAGTGATGGAATGTGAGAGGTAATTTAAAATACACACATTCTGAATATTAATTTTTCCCCAAGAAACTAAGAGTCAAAATACTCATAGGATAGGAGAAAACTATAATTTGAAAAGACACGTGCTCTCCTAAGTTCACAGCAGCACTATTTACAATAACCTAGATATGAAAACAACCTAAATGTCTATCTATAGGTGAAAAGATAAAGAAGAGGTGATACATATATACAATGGAATATTACTCATAAAAAAGAATGAGGGAGTTCCTGTTGTGGCTCAGCAGAAACAAACCCAACTAGTATTCATGAGGATGTGAGTTCGATCCCTGGCCTCACTCAGTGGCTTAAGGATACAGTGCTACTGTGAGCTGTGGTGTAGGTGGCAGACACAGCTCGGATCCCATGTTGCTGCAGCTGTGGCTGTGGCATTGGCCAGTGACTACAGCTCCAATTCAACCCCTAGTCTGGGTGGGAACTTCCACATGTTGCGGGTACAGCCCTAAAAAGCAATAAATAAATAAATAATGAATGAATGAATGAAAGAAATAATGCCATTTGTAGCAATATGGATGAACCTAGAAATTATCGTACTAAGTGAAATTAGTCACACAGTGAGAGACAAACATCACACGCTATCACTTATATGTAGAACCTAAAAAAAGGATACAAATAAACTTGTTTGTAGTAGAGAAATGGACTCACCGACTTCGAAAAACTTACGGCTACCAAAGGGGATTGGTGAGGCGGAGGGAGTGGACTAGGGGTTTGGGATGGAAATGTGCTAAAATTAGGCTGTGATGGTGGTGTACAACCATAAATATAATAAAATTCATTGAATTAAAAAAAGAATAAAATAATGCCATTTGCAGCAACATGGGTGGAACTAGAGATTCTCGCACTGAGGTACATCAGAAAGAGAAAGACAGATGCCATATGATATCACTTATATGTAGAATCTAAAACACAAATGAACTTATCTATGAAACAGAAACAGACTCATGAACAGAGAACAGATTTGTGGTTGCCAAGTGGGTGGGAGTTGGGGAGGGATGGATTGGGAGTTTGGGATTAGCAGATACAATACAAACTATTATATTGATTTTTTGTTTTTGTTTTTGCTTTTTAGGGCATATGGAGGTTCCCAGGCTAGGGGTTGAAGTGAAGCTGCAGCTGCCAGCCTACGCCACAGCCACAGGAACACGGGATCTGAGCGGCGTTCAGTGACCTACACCACAGTTCACGGCAGTGCCAGATCCTTAACCCACTGAGCGAGACCAGGGATCAAATCCGCGTCCTTATGGATACTAGAAGGGTTTGTTAAAACTGCTGAGCCACGACAGGAACTCCACGAACTATTATATGGATAAACAACAAGGTCTTACTGCATAGCACAGGAAAGTCTACTCAATGCTGTGATTAACCATAATGGAAAAGAATATGCCAAAGGATATATGTTGTGTGTGTGACTGAATCACTTTGCTGTACAGCAGAAATTAACATCAACCTTGTAATTATACTTCATTATCATTAAATTGTTAGTTCAATAATAATTCAATTATTATTCGTTATACTTCAATAAGACAAATTTTTAAAAATATTCACAGGACATATTGGAAGATACTTAGAATGTGATGGTGATGGACATACCCCAACGCAGCACTCTGCAGATCAACTCTGGGTGAGCCAGGCAGGCAGCATGGAGTCCCCAGCAGGTGGGACAAAAAGCAGGCTCATCGTCTACCTCATGGGAAGGACCATGACAAAGGCAGAGCCCCTCCCTGCCCTGGTGCCCTCCTCAGAGAAGCTCCTGTGCAGTGGCCCAAGGCTCTGGGCTCTGGGCATTCTCGCAGGGCCTCCCCTCCGCCCCCATGGGTTCTGCTCCCAGGAGGATGGATGACACGTGACGGTGGACTTGCCACCGACATTCAGGAAGCTCTTCTGTCCTCACAGGCCTCTCCCAGGACTAGCCCCACAGTGATCACAAACGCAGAGGCTGTGGTTTGAGGCAAGAGTGCCCAGGCCATGGGTAAGTGTGCGGGAAGCAAGGACAGCAAACGCTTTGCCACAGCTATGATGATCCCTGGCCTGATTATGGGAAGTGAATTCCGAATTCTCCCCTTCAAGTACTTACTCAAACTGAGGAACATCTATGAAGTGTTTACTTCTGGCAATGTTCCAGAACAAAACGTTTGCATTAAGGTTAGGTTGAGGCCCGCAAACTGGCCTGATTGCCAAGTCTGACCCCATGTAAACAAAGGGTTATGCGGGGAGGGGTTCCTTGAATGCAGACACAAGCGTTCATTTACTGTCTGAACCAGGGAGCAGCTGTGACAGAAAACCTGTGGACCTCAAATCCAAAAACACTTGCCAACTGGCTTCTGACAGAAAAAGTCTGCCTTAGTTTTCTTTTGACTTATGCTTTTCATAGACGTTCTCTGGAGGTCTGCTTTCGTCTTGAATAAAAATCATTCGATTCACATTTGTCTTGGTCCAAACTAACTTTGCTAAGAGCAAAGGACGAGGATCTATTCCTCTTAAATCTTACCATTTTCATTGACTCTTGAACGTCTTTTGTCCAAAAATATCCTGTTTAGAATTGGCTCGATGGTTGTAAGCTGAGTCTTCCAGTCTACAATATAATGGACCACAAACAAGCAGACAAACAAACCCCAAAGTTCTTAGAAAAAGAGTTGGACAAGAAGACAAAAAAAGAATTAAAAATGGACAAAGGTTTTAATAGACATTTCTCCAAACAAGGTATATAAATGGGCCAATAAGAGGCTGAAAAGATGCTGAACATCCTTACTTATTAGGGTAGTAATGATAATGAGATACCATTTCACACAGAGTAGGATCAAAAGTCATAGGAAAGAAATGAGGAAAATGGACCTTATGCCCTGCTGGTGGGAACATAAAACTGATAGGGTAGAGTAGGATAATTAAGTAGTTAATTAAAACTCCCACTACAGAGATTAAAGACAGCCTCGGTTAGACCATATATGGTCAAAGGAGGAACTAATGATGTAAGCTTTGAGGTCTACCCAGGAATAAGGAAGAAAGTGGTCTTGGTCTTCTCCCCTCCCCACTTTTTCTTCCTTTTCTTTTCTTTTCTTTTTTTTTTTGGTCTTTTCTTTAGGGCCTTACTCGTGGCATATGGAGGTGCCCAGACTAGAGGTCTAATCAGAGCTACAGCTGCCAGCCACAGTAATGCCAGATCCAAGCTGCGTCTGCAACCTACACCACAGCTCAGGGCAACACTGGATGCTTAACCCACTAAGCGAGGCCAGGGATCGAACCCTCAACCTCACAGTTCCTTATCAGATTCGTTTCCACTATGCCACAATGGGAACTCCATAACAGCCCATTTCTTAACCTCTGTTTCCTCTTGACTAAAAATTTGGCTAGGCTTCTTCTCACAGGACCCTGAATCTGTCCCCAGTCCTGAGCAAGCACTGAAAAAGTGGCCTGTGGTTCCCCCCTTCTGGGTTTTCCCGGGGATCCGCTGACCACACCCAGACACTCTGCAGACATCTCTGGTCATTTCCCCTTAAAATATTCTGGTTATCTCTGCTTGCCCTTTCTCACCCGATTTTTTTTTAAAGGCTTTTTCTGTTTGAGACTCTTGCAGATTTTTGTGATCCAAGCATGTTTCTGACTCCGAGTATGTCTCCTACATTAAGTCTCTACTATCCAAGGCTGGACAGGTATATAATGATAACAGCTATACAAACAGATTAACATGGACTGCATTTCACAGCATGAAGTACATGGAACCTCCCTGGGGCTTCTCTTACATTAATTCCCCTATTTATAAAGAGAGAAACTCAAAGAAGATGTAAAGAAATGGAAAGATATTCCATGTTCCTGGATTGGAAAAATCAATATTGTAAAAATGGCCATACTACCCAAAGCAATCTACAGATTCAATGTAATCCCTATCAAATTACCCATGACATTTTTCACAGAACTAGAACAAACAATCCAAACATTTATATGGAACAACAAAAGACCCAGAATCGCCAAAGCAATCCTGAGAAACAAAAACCAAGCAGGAGGCATAGCTCTCCCAGACTTCAAGAAATACTACAAAGCCACAGTCATCAAAACAGTGTGGTACTGGTATCAAAACAGACAGACAGACCAATGGAACAGAATAGAGAATCCAGAAATAAACCCTGACACCTATGGTCAATTAATCTTTGACAAGGGAGGCAAGAACATAAAATGGGAAAAAGAAAGTCTATTCAGCAAGCATTGCTGGGAAACCTGGACAGCTGCATGCAAAGCAATGAAATTAGAACACACCCTCACACCATGCACAAAAATAAACTCAAAATGGCTGAAAGACTTAAATATACGACAGGACACCATCAAACTCCTAGAAGAAAACAGACAAAACACTCTCTGACATCAACCTCATGAATATTTTCTCAGGTCAGTCTCCCAAAGCAATAGAAATTAGAGCAAAAATAAACCTATGGGACCTAATCAAACTGAAAAGCTTTTGCACAGCAAAGGAAACCAAAAAGAAAACAAAAAGACAACTTACAGAATGGGAGAAAATAGTTTCAAATGATGCAACCGACAAGGGCTTAATCTCTAGAATATATAAACAACTTATACAACCCAACAGCAAAAAAACCAATCAATCAATGGAAAAATGGGCAAAAGACCTGAATAGACATTTCTCCAAAGAAGATATACAGATGGCCAACAAACACATGAAAAAATGCTCAACATCACTGGTTGTAAGAGAAATGCAAATCAAAACTACCATAAGATACCACCTCACACCAGTCAGAATGGCCATCATTAATAAATCCACAAATAACAAGTGCTAGAGGGGCTGTGGCTGTGGAGAAAAGGGAACCCTCCTGCACTGTTGGTGGGAATGGAAACTGGTACAGCCACTATGGAGAACAGTTTGGAGATACCTTAGAAAGCTATACATAGAACTTCCATATGACCCCGCAATCCCACTCTTGGGCATCTATCCGGACAAAACTCTACTTAAAAGAGACACGTGCACCCGCATGTTCATTGCAGCACTATTCACAATAGCCAGGACATGGAAACAACCCAAATGTCCATCAACAGATGACTGGATTCAGAAGATGTGGTATATATACACAATGGAATACTACTCAGCCATAAAAAAGAATGACATAATGCCATTTGCAGCAACATGGATGGAACTAGAGAATCTCATCCTGAGTGAAATGAGCCAGAAAGACAAAGACAAATACCATATGATATCACTATAACTGGAATCTAATATCCAGCACAAATGAACATCTCCTCAGAAAAGAAAATCATGGATTTGGAGAAGAGACTTGTGGCTGCCTGATGGGAGGGGGAGGGAGGGGGAGGGAGGGGGAGGGAGGGGGAGGGAGGGAGAGGGATCGGGAGTTTGGGCTTATCAGACACAACTTAGAATAGATTTACAAGGAGATCCTGCTGAATAGCATTGAGAACTTTGTCTAGATACTCATGTTGCAACAGAACAAAGGGTGGGGGGAAAAATGTAACTGTAATGTATACATGTAAGGATAACCTGACCCCCTTGCTGTACAGTGGGAAAATAAAAAAATTATTAAAAAAAAAGAAATAGTTAATCCCATAAAAAAATCAAATCAAATCAAATCCATTAAAAAAAAAAAAAAAAAGAGAAACTGAGGTGCCGGGAGAAGGCACAACTCCCCCACCATGGCAATGGGATCGGGGGCCAGGAAACCCCTCTAGACCCCTAGTCCTGAGCTGGCTATGTAGTCTGGCGGAACCATCATGCCCCCAGACTCCTGGGGTGAAAACATCAGGGAGCCCCTACCCAGATCCTGAGGCCCACCAGCCTCCAGAACTCTCCACCAGGCAGGGGCCAGAGTCAAAATGACCCTCACTCGCTCCCCTTAGAGCTCTGCCCTGGTCTTCGATCTGCCTGCTGGCACCACCGGCCCCTCGCTGAGCCCTGCCAGCCTCGGAAACCCGAAGTGCCGCCCGTCAAGTCTAAGGAGCAAACCTTGAAGAGGCTTGCTGGAAGAAACTTCCACTTCCGACTCTGGGGCGGGAGGAGGTGAGGCGTTCCTGGGATGGACGGAGTCTCTAAAGTGAGCGGGCGAGCAGTATCCTTCAATCACGGGGCGGAGACATCATAGTCTGGGACAAGAGTTGGGCCCTCAGGCCGTATCTGCATACCTAGAGGTGCGCCTAGGGCTTGTCTGGGGTCAGGACTGCCCTGTGGGTGTAGCTGTAATCGGCCCCACCCACCTGGGCAAGTCTAAAAGAGGTTTCCTGGGGGCGTGGTTTATGTTTGTCTCTGCTCCGTGGCTTATCTCCCCTCCCACTTAGGTCAAGAAGTTCTTTTGTTGTTGTTTTGTTGTTTTTTTCTGCTTTTTAGGGCTGCAACCGCGGCATATGGAGGTTCCGAGGTTAGGAGTCTAATGGGAGTTACAGCTGCTGGGGTACACCACAGCCACAGCCACGCCAGATCCGAACCGCTTCTGCGATCTATACCACTGCTCACTAGATCCTTAACCCACTGAGCGAGGCCAGGGATCGAACCCGCAACCTCATGGTTCCTAGTCGGATTCGTTTCCACTGTGCCACAACCGGAACTCCAGGTCAAGGAAGTTTTAATTATCTTCATGCTTATAAGGCTATCAAACAATAGCCCATATTTAGGATTTTCTCATGATGGTTCCAATCTTTTACAAAAATGGAATCGTTTCATACACACTTTGTGTAACCAGCTTTGCCTAAACCAATGCATAGGGTCTAACTCTGAAGGTTAATGGGCTTTTTATGGCAATCTGCAAAAAGATCCTCTCAATCTAAATACTCCATCCCCCAGAACCCTCCCCAAGGACAAACACTGTCTCCAACATTTTGCCTAACCTTCCAAAGACTCTGTATACACACACACAAAACTGCAGCGTATTCCTCTAATAAATACTCATTACGCCTCTCCTATGTCCTGGACTGTTCTGAGCACTGAACAATATGGGAAAAAGTGACCACATAAATCCTTCATCCTTCTTAGATTCTAACGAGGAGGGACAAGAAATAACCATATTAACAAACAGCATATATAATAAATACATCCCAATATGAGAGCACATGTCAAGGGCTGAATACACAGGTAAGGAACAGAGGAGTGGCTATGATCACCTGATCTTTCTGCTGCCTCTCCCAGGCCCAGCACAGCTGTTTGATTCCTATTACAGGGAAGCCTCCCCTCTGCCCTGACCCCCACCTCACCCACCCCCACCATCCCAGGGACCCAGACCCACTCCATTCCAGTTTCTAGAAAGGATACTTTTAGCACTAGAGTGCTTACCTAGGGTAACTAAAGAGGAGTTGGGACAAGCCTAGGGCTATGTCTACATCATCCAGAAAGTGAAAAGACAATCCACTGAATAGGAGAGAATAACTGGAAGTCATGTATCTGATAAGGGAACTGTATCTAGAATATATTTTTAAACACTCCTACAATTCAATAATAAAAAGACGAATTATCCAATAAAAATGGGCAAAGGATCTCAACAGACATTTCTCCAAAGAAGACACACAGAGAGCCACTAAGCCATGAAAAGAGTCTCAACATCATTAGCCACCAGGGAAAGGCCCACCCATTACCACAGTGAGATAGCTCTTCACACCCACTAGACCAGTTAGAATCCAAAAGTCAAATAATAAGTCTTAGTGACATGTGGAGAAATCAGAATTCTCATTCACTGTTAGTGGGAATGTAAAATGTGTAGCTGTCATGGCAAATGGCCTGACAGTTCCTCAAGTGATTAAACATACTATGACACAGCAACTCCACTCCTACGCATCTAGCAAAAGCGATGAGAACAGGTTCAAACATACTTATACACAAATGTTCACAATAGCCAAGAGGAGGAAGCAACCCAAGTGTCCATCAATAGGTGAAGGGATAAACATAGGGTCCACCCACATACTGGAATGTCATTCAGCCTTAAAAAGGATATTATGACACAGGTGACAATACAGATGAACCTTGAAAACATTATGAAAGAAGCCAATCACCAAAGACCACATACTGGAGTTCCCTGGTGACTCTGTGGGTTAAGGATCCAGCATTGTCACTGCTGTGGCTCAAGTTTGATCCCTGGCCTGGGAACATCCACAAGCCACGGATTCAGGCAAAATAAAAGACACACACCCACATGTTGTATGATTTGATTCTTATGAAATAACCCAAAGAAGGAAATCTATAGGGAGAGAAAGTAGATGATCGCTTCCTTAGGGCTGGGGTCGGGGATGGGGAAATAGAGAGTGATAAAGGGTACAGAGTTTCTTTTTGAGGTAGTGAAGATATTCTATGATGATGGTTATACAATTCTGCGAAAATGAAAAATCGTTAAACTGCACACTTTATATGAGTGAACTGTATAGCATATGAGTTATGCTTCAATGAAGCGGTTTTTTAAAAATATACCCTAAGCTCTTTAAAGAAAAAAATTGTGACCACTGGATATCTTATTGGACACTACGTGCCTCCATGAAAGAAAAACACCAGAAAAATCACAGCTTGGAGAACACTGAAAACCGTAAGAAGCTACACTGAGAAATGAGACAAGGCAAGGGAAAAAAAAAGTGAACTAAAAGCTGACTCAGCTCTTCCATGTGACCATGAACATGGGAACTGTGGACTTGCAGGTACTGGCCAGAATGGGGTGGTGGCTGGGGCGGAGAGACAGCTCTTCTCACACCCTGGGAGCCACTTCAATGACAATCTCTGGCAGTTTCTATCACAATTTAAAATGAACACATCAACTGCCTTGTTGGCTTTAAAGATCACATGTTGGTAACATGCAGAGATCAGAAATCCCACACAAGCAACTGGAAATTTTGGTGGCTTTCAAGAGGCTCAACCAAGTGACAGGGATTAGTGTGGGTGGAGACCTCCCTTTCACAGTAGACCATTCGGTACCACACTTAGCCCAATTTGTTCACTTAACGACACAAATCACATGGATGTTCCATAGAAGTCGGTTTTTTTTTTTTCTTTTGTCTTTTTGGGGCAGCAGCCTTGGCATATGGAGGTTCCTAGGCTGGGGTCTAATCAGAGCTGTTGCTGCCATCCTACGCCAGAGCCACAGCAACGCCAGATCCTTAACCCGATGACGGAGGCCAGGGATCAAACCGCTGTGCCATGTTGGGAACTCCGAAAGTCAAGATTTTTAAACATGGAGCTCCAGGAGTTCCCTTCGTGGCTCAGCGTTTAGCGAACCCAACTAGGATCCATGAGGATGCAGGTTCAAACCCTGACCTCACTCAGTGGGTTAAGGATCCAAAGTTGCCGGTGAGCTGTGGTGTAGGTTGCAGTCGTGGCTCACACTGCACATTGCTGTGGCTGTGGTGTAGGCCAGAGGCTACAACTGATTGGACCCCTAGCCTGGGAACCTCCAAATGCCACAAGGGCAGCCCTAAAAAGCCAAAAAAAAAAAAAAACCCAAAAACAACCATGGAGCTCCATAAAAATAGTTTTGCAAAACTATCAAATATCCTGTGATCATATAGTTCCTCTTCTGACCACTTTCACAGTTGCATACTAGGTTCAAGGAGAAGGATGGGTAGTTTGCATGTGAAAGTGAGACAGGCTGGGACCCTTTGCTGCACTGTTTGCACCTGCACCTGGAAAAAATGGCTCCTAGAGCAAGTGGATACAAAGAAACTATAAAGGACTAAGAATAGCTGTAGGCATGTGCACTGGGGGTAAATTATAAACATTAGATACAAAAAAGCCAAAACCCAACTGACACTTTTGAGGTGCCCAGAGCAAAGCCAGAGGCCTGAGCAGGATCCCTGCACACTGCACTAAGGTGGGGGGCAGACCTCAGAACACACCCCTACCTTCACCCCAATTAAAGAACCAGCTGCCCTCCACAAGAGGGCCAACCAGGGCCCCTGGTACTTACTTTCCCTCCCTAGCACCAATAAAGCCTTGCCTGAATTCCCCCTCTGGCCTCTCATCAATTTCTATACATTCAAATCCAAAGACCTGATTTGGTAACAAAAGTAAAACATTAAGAAAAAAGACTAACATACCATCGATAAGAAAATAGTTAAAGGAGTTCCTGCTGTGGCTCAGCAGAAACAAACCTGACTAGTATCCATGAGGATGTGGGTTCCATCCCTGGCCTCGCTCAGTGAGTTGGGGAATCTGGCATTGCCATGAGCTGTGGTGTAGTTTGCAGACACAGCTTGGATCCCACATGGCTGTGGCTGTGGCGTAGGCCAGCAGCTGTAGCAGTTGAAGCCTGGGAACTTCCATACCACCGCTAAAGGTGTGGGACTAAAAAGCAAAAAAGAAAAAAAAAAAGAAAGAAAATTGTTAAATCATAGTACAAAGCAGATGTAAGATGTAAGGAAGTAATTATATCTTCATATATACACTGGTTCTCCAGCAAGGTCTATTCTGCCCCCTGTGGGGATATTGGCAGAGTCTGGAGCCAGTTTTGAATGTCACCACTGACTGGGAAGGGGCTGCTACTGGTATCTCATGAATGGAGGTCAGGGATGCTATTCAACACCCTACAGTGCACAGGAAGGCCTCTCTGAAAAGGAATTATCTGGTCCTGAATATCAGCAGTGCTAAATTTGAGAAGCCCTGGTATGAAAAAACTAAATCTCAAACATTATGTTCAAGAAAAAAAAAAAAAAGCTGGTAATGAATATACACAGGTTTCCATTATAGTAGTTTTTAAAAACGCAAAAAAAGATGTTTTTTTTTTAAACCTACATACATGGAGTTCCTGTTGTGACTCAGCAAGTTAAGGACCCAGCATTGTCTCTGTGAGGATGTGAGTCTGATCCCTGGCCTGATTCAGGGGGTTAAGGATCCAGTGTTGCTGCAAGCATAGGTGCAGCACAACTTGGATCTGGTGTTGCCATGGCTGTGGCTTAGGCCCCACATGCAGCTCTGATTCCACCCCTGGCCTGGGAACTTCCGTATAATGCTAGGTGCAACCATTAAAAAAAAAAAAGCAACCCCCCCCCCCCAACAAAATCCCCTACATACACAGCCTAGAAGCCTCCATCTCAAGTTACTTTTCTTCTTTTTTTTTTTTGGATCTCGAAGCATATGGAAGCTCCCCTGGGCCAGGGATTGACCCCATGCCACAGCAGCAACCCCAGCAGCCAAATGTGGAAATGGTGCTTCGTTGAGATTAATGCTTACTCCACCTCACACATTGCTCACTTTGCACAGGGTTCCCCCATATCCACACTAGGAAACTAATTCTTAGTTATAAGTGCTGCCCCATTCAGTGTAAGGTGCTGAGAAGCACCCCTGACTTCCATCCTCTAGATGCCAGTACCACCCCACCTTCACCACCCCCAAGCAGGGACAAAATGTCTCCAAGTATTGCCAAGTGCTCCCTGGTGGTAAAACTGCCTCAGGGATGAAAAATCACTGCTCTAGACCATTCATTTCATGCTGGTTTTCTCCTAAGTCCAAAGTCATAATTTTGCTGCCTGCACTTCAGGGGTCTAAGGCTTTTTTTTTTTGGTCTTTTGTCCTTTTAGGGCCGCACCCGCGGCATATGGAGGTTCCCAGGCTAGGGGTCTGTCTAATCGGACCTGCAGCCGCTGCCCCACACCACAGCCACAGCGACGGCGACGCGAGATCGGAGCCGCGTCTGCGACTTACACCACAGATCACGGTAACGCCAGATCCTTAACCCACCGAGCGAGGCCAGGAATGGAACCAGCAACTTCATGGTTCCTGGTCGGATTCGTTTCCGCTGTGCCGTCTAAGACTTTAACATGAAGATGACGACCACGACGATTAGCTGATACTAACAATAATCAACACTTTACGTTGCCTTCATCTCTTACTAAATGGAGGCAATGCAATGTACGTTTGTTCTACAGATGTGGAAACTGAGGCTCTGGAAGAATTAACAATTTGCCCAATATCACCGGAGAAATAATAAAGGCTTGAAGCCAAGACCGGAACCCAAAGCTGGCGCCCCCCCCGAGAAGAAAAGTCTCCATGCATGGAATACCAGTGGCATAATAAAAATCAACTGATAAAAGTAGTACCTGCCCTGACATTCATCAGGCTGGGAGGGCGGGTGAAGCCACTTGCAAAATCAACAGGAAGCAAGATAAGCTCCAAGAACACGCTGCAGCTGAAAGTGTCAAAACAACCCCCTTTTGAGGCATTCCTGTCTACCTAGCTGTAAACTCTGTCCATTAACAGCATAGCTTCCGACCGTAACCTTATCAGTAAGAAGATAACGTCCCTCTCCCGCCTGGAAGCTCAGATTCTCTTGGATACCAAGAATCCTACTCCATTTCCACCCAGGTTCAGGGTTCAGATAAAGGGTTTCCGGACTCTACAATCCACAGGCATCTCATCTCTGTATTTCTCACGAAAACAGGACCTGGGTCCATGTCGCGGTCCAGACCCCACGGTGACCCCTTTGCACGTGGCTCAGCGTTGCTCTGCGCCAACGGAAACCAGGATGTATTTACATCTCACCCACACGCCTTCCCGGCAACTCTAAAATGAGTCCCGCGCGAGTCCTACGGTTTAGGGCGTCAAAAAGTCCCGCGCTTCACACTAAACCCAAAGGCCCAATCCAGTTCGACTCGGGCTGGACGCTAGAATTCGCCCTTTAAACAACCCCGCCCCCTGCCCTTTGAACTGTGCCCCGCCCTTTGACCCACTCCAAGCGCGGCTCGGCCCTGCGGTGGATTACGGAACAACCACCCTCAGGAGCCTATGTAGGCTAACACAGCAGTCGCCGCGGTTGGCTCCCGATCGCCATTCCGCATCCGGCTCCGGGGCTGCTGGGAGCGGAAAAGGGGGCAGGCCCGAGTTTGGGATTGGCGGATCCCCGAGGATGGGCGGGCTGGCTGTGTCCTCCAATCGTCGAGCAGAGAAACGCTATTCCCTGTTCACTGGGGTGCTACTGGGCACAGTGCCTGGCCCCACCCCCCCCGTAGGTCTTTCCTGAAGCTGGAATTGATTGTGGGCGTGGTTAAGGAAGGGTTCCCACATGGGCGTGGCTATGGCTAGAAAGAGGCCCAGGGGTGCCACGTGATTTCCCGTGCAATTACTGAGCCCCCAGGTGACTGTGATAAGCTGTGGTCTGTCACATGAGCAATAACTGGTTATTTCTGCGAACACTTTCCTCAAGCTAATACACCTCTGTAAAAAGACATTCCAGTTGTTGGAATGTTTCTTCCCCAAAAGTCACTCTCTTCTTCCAGAACTGGGGTCCCATTTTATTCATTTCTCTACCAATTGCTTTTCTGATAAATGCGTTGTGATACTCCATAGTGGCCACTGGATGGCGGCCTAGTTCACGTTTTCGCATTTGTGTCTCTTTTTGCATTAGGGTATAGGAGGGAAAAACGCAAGTGGATTCCTCAAAAAAAAAAAAAAATGTTTATTAAGCATCTCTGTATTCCAGACTCTATTCTCTACATTAGGGAAGACAACAGTAAACGAACACAAAAATCATTGCATTCATCCTTCTTAGATTCTAGTGGAGAAGGACAAAAAATTAACCATGTTAATAAAGAATATATATAATAAACGTAATATATCCCAATGTGGACAGGGGAGCAACTAAGAGCACCTGTCCCTGCTGCCTCCTCCAGGCCCCGCACAGCTGTTTAGTTCCCATCACAGAGAAACCTCTATACTGCCCTAATTGCCCTCTCTCCCTATTCTGGGAACCCAACCCCAGTCCTTTTCCAGATTCTAGATAGGATGCCTCTGGTACAGGAGAGTGCCAGGGTGACGGAGGTGAATTTGGGGAGGTCTGAGGACTCTGGGCAGCTCTTGGGTGTAAGCTGTCATCTCAGGCACTTGAAGAAGCTCACATGTACAATGGAAGGTGGCCAGGATGTGGTGCAGTTTGCTGAATTTACATTCAATTAGGGAGAATAAAAAATTCTTACATGTAGGTTTTCCTTTTAAGGACGTGTCTGTTTGGAAATGATAACTTCCTCCTACTATAGTGCACGCAAATCAGTTCTGAGCATATCATAGGCCTGAGTGTAATAGCTAAAACTCTGAAACACCTAAAAAAAAACAGATGAGAAAATTCTTTGTGACCTCGGTTAAGGAAAAGATTTCTTAGCTAGGATACAAAATGTGGCAAAGACACACAAAGAAAAGATCAGGTGGATTATTAAAATTTTGAATATTTTCTCTTTGAAGACCCCTGTGAGAAATCAAGCAGGCAAGCCACAACAAGGAGAAAATGTTTGTGAAACAGATCCTGACAGTCATTGTGTCCACAATATACAAAGAACGCTTTCAATGGAGAAAATCAGGACCACAAGAGGGCCCCCTTTCACCACCAAAACCTCGAGCTGGCTGTTTGGGACTAACCACTGAAGTATTTCAGGATAAACAAACTTGGCTCACCTGTGTGCAGTAAAGCAAATTTACTCACACCGGATTGTGATGAAGGAAACGGCAACGTTTATTGAAGACATCAAGCAAGGAACCCTGGCAGCTAATTCTCTAAAGACCAGAACTCCCTAGGGCTTTCAGGGAAAGGTTTGTTAAGGACGTGATGAGGGAGGAGGGGTGCAGGGTCCGGGCTCAGCTGGTGGACATTCTTCTGATTGGTTGTTGGTGAGGTAATTGGGAGTCAACATCATCAACCTTCTGGTTCCGACCGGTCTGGGGTCTACGTGTTCTTGGGCAGCATGCAGTTAACTTCTTCCACCTGGTGGGGACTTTGTTATCTGCAAAACAGCTCAAGGACAGGACTCAGAATATTGTTTGTAGCCCTTGAGGAGGAATTAAAGGTCCTTGACTTTGTTTAAAGGCCAAGCTATTATTACTTTTGTCTTGCTTGACTGTTTTCCCTTCTTTCTGCGTTTTCTAAGTTCTCTGAATTTATTCTTTGGTCCTCCAGGAAGGCCTAGGCGGCTAAAGGTTTTTATACAGACAAGAGGCAGGTGGGGATCATGGGGGGTGGGGGTTGTCCCGTGAAGGGCCCATAGGCTCCTGCTTGGTTACAGGGCCACAGATGTTAATTTACTCCCAGAGTTAAAGGAGAGAAAAATGCACAGTTACTTTATACATATGTGTATCTACACACAGAGGGAATGATGGCACAAAAAGGGACAAGCTATTAACATGGGGACAACTGGGTGGAGAAGGAACACGCAGGAGTTCTTGGTACTGATGGTGCTTTTTTTTTTTGTCTTTTTGCCATTTTTTGGGCCGCTCCCGTGGCATATGGAGGTTCCCAGGCTAGGGGTCCAATCAGAGCTGAGCTGCCAGCCTACGCCAGAGCCACAGCAACGTGGGATCCGAGCCGCATCTGCGACCCACACCACAGCTCACAGCAACGCTGGATCCCTAACCCACTGAGCGAGGCCAGGGACCGAACCCGCAACCTCATGGTTCCTAGTCGGATTCGTTAACCACTGCGCCACGACAGGAACTCCTGATGGTGCATTCTTTCTATAAGCTTTAAATTATATCCAAATAAAAAGTTACCTAAAATACTTTTGTAGTTTGCACTAGAAAGCATATGGGTAGCCAATGAATGATCAAAAGTGACAGTTTTCTTATGTTTCTATTAGTGTGGTTTTTTAAAATTTTTTATTTTAAAATTTTATTTATATATTTATTTATTTATAGAGCCTCAGCTACTTACCTATGCCACAGCCACAGCAACTTGGGATCTGAGCTGAGTCTGTAACCTATACCACGGCTCACGGCAATACCAGATCCTTAACCCACTGAGCAAGGCCAGGGATCAAACCTGCGACCTCATGGATGCTAGTCAGGTTCGTTTCCACTGAACCACAATGGAACTTCCTTATTTATTTTTTGACTGCACCCACATCATGTGGAAATTGCTGGGCCAGGGATTGAACCTGGGCCACAGCAACAGCCCAAGCCATAGCAGTGACAATGCCAGATCCTTTACTCAATGTGCCACCAGGGAACTCCAATATGACTCCTTTTTAAGGGGAATTTTTATTGAGAGAGTGGTAGATTCACAGGCAGTTGTAAGACATAATTCAGATAGATCCCTTCTACGTTTTGCCCAGTTTCCCCAGTGGTAACATTTTGCAAAACTCTAGTAGGATGTCACAACCACGATCTTGACGTTAATAATTTTTTTTTTATTCAGGTGTGTGTATTAAGTTCTATACAATTTTATCACCTGGGTGGGTTCATGTATCCACAGTCAAGATACAGAATATAGGAAATGATACGGCTGTGGCTGAGGGTCGCACTTGTGGCATATGGAAGTTCCCTGTATAATCACACCCATCTCCCTCCAAATTTTCTCATCACCATAACCCACCAGGAAGTGGGTTTTTTTTTTTTTTCAAATTTTGTTTTTCTTTTTTCAGCCATACCCATGGAATATGGAAGTTCCCAGCCTGGGGGTCGAATCAAAGCTACAGCTGCCAACCTACACCACAGCTACTGCAAAGTTGGATCTGGGCAGCATCTGTGGCCTACATAGCAGCTTGCGGCAATCAAGACTCTTAACCCACTGAGCGAGGCCAGGGACCAAACCCGCATCCTCCAGGACACTAGGTCTGGTTCTTAACCTGCTGAGCCAAAATGGGGACTCTAGAATTTTTTTTTTTTACTTTTTAGGGCCGCACTTGTGGCATATGGAAGTTCCCAGGCTAGGGGTTGAATCAGAGCTACAGCTGCCGGCCTACACCACAGCCTCAGCAACATAGGATCTGAGCCATTTCTGCCACCTACACTACAGCTCAGGGCAACACCGGATCCCCAATCCACCGAGCGAAGCCGAGGATTGAACCTGCATCCTCATGCATACTAGTTGGATTTGTGTCCCCTGCACCATGACAGGAATTCCCAGAAGTTTTTTTTTTTGTTTTGTTTTTTTTTTTTAGGACAGTCATACTCCTAGGAGCCCCCTAAATCCCACGGCCCCACCTACTGAACTACAAATGCCTGGCTGGGCTCAGAAATCTACATATTCACAAAGATGATCTCGGGGCTGGGACAGTATCCGGACAAGAAGGGCCTGAAGCATCTATTGGGACAGAAAGCCAGGCAGTGTTCACAGAATGATGGGAGGTTGTCACAAGAGCACTGAAGCCAGTTTGAAGGGGCCCCACCACCAAATCTGGGGCAATGGGACCATTAAAACAATGAAGGGGATTAGCCGAGGGCCCTGAGGGCAAATCTGGGGGTGGTGCTTCACGTGGCAAATGATGATTTTGCAATTGTCCCAGCAAAGAATGTTTCAGGCAAGCATCAGCCATTGGAATCGCTTCTGAGATGTTTTCCAATGCCCATCCTTGTGTGCAAGGTGATATTGCTGCCCAGTGCTGCCAACTGTGGTGAAAACAGAAAAGACACAGTAAGGGAGCTAGAGAGTGCCTCAGGCAGGGATAGGGTGCTATTTTATGGAGGGTGGGGTCAGGGAAGACCTCTCTGAGGAGGTAATTTTTGATCTGAGACCTGAGGTAGTTGAGGGAATGAGTCTCAATGTGGGATTCCACGGATGGGAAACGTTCAGAACAGGTACATCCACAGAGACAGAGAGTGGGTTCCTGGTTGTCAGGGGCTGGGGAGGGAGGGGTGGGTGACTGCTCATGGGGACAAGGCTTTTCTTGGTTTGATGAAATGTTCTAGAATTAGCTAGTGGTGGATATTCCCTTTGTGGCACAGCAGGTTAAAGATCTGGCATTGCTGAAACTTCGGCATGGGTTCGATTCCAGGCCCAGGAACTTCCGCAAGCGGTGGATGAGGCAAAAAAAAAAACAAAAAAAAACAAAAAACAAAAAAACAATTAGCTAGTGGTGACTGTTACACAACTTTTGAAATATATTACAAATCACTGACTTGTTCACTTTAAATAGGTCAATCACACATTATGGGAACTCTTAGCTCAATAAAGCCGTTGCTTAGGAGTTCCCATCGTGACTCAGTGGAAACCGATCTGACTAGCATCCATGAGGACTCAGGTTTGATCCCTGGCCTCCCTCAGTGGGTTAAGGATCTGGTGTTGCTGTGAGCTGTGGTGTAGGTCGTAGATATGGCTCCAATCTGGCATTGCTGTGGCTGTGGTGTAGGCCAGCGGCTACAGCTCTGATTTAATCCCTAGCCTGAGAACCTCCATGTGCTGTGGGCACGGCCCTAAAAAAGACAAAAAATAAGAGAGGGTTAAAAACCATCAAGATTGATAACAGGATGCCATCTTAAGCAGAGCTATCTAGACTTCCCATTGTGGTGCAGTGGGTTAAGAATCTGACTGTATTGGCTGAGGTTCCTGCTGAGGTGCAGGTTCAACCCACAATGGGTTGCAGCTGCAGCTCAGATCCATGCTGAGGGTGTGCCATAAAATAATTAAGCCAGGGAGAAGCACAAGGAAAGGCTCTAAGCTATTCAATTTTAAACTAGTCATTTCTAAAAGGTATTGTGGGCCACACATGCAATTTAAAATTTTCTAGACTCCACACTTTCTAAAAGGGAAAAATATTAATTTTAAAAGTACAGACATATAGGTGTGAAATGCATGAATCTACTTTTCCCTGTTTTTTTGTTTTGTTTTATTTTGTTTTGTTTGGTGGGAGGCATGCCCATGGCATGCAGAATTTCCCAGGCCAGGGATTGAACCTGCCCCACGTTGTAATCAGAGCCACAGAAGGGATGACGCAGGATCCTTAACCCACTGAGGCACAAGAGTACTCCTTTTTTCTTTTTCTTTTTTTTTTTTTTGTCTTTTTAAGGGTGCACCCATGGCATATGGAGGTTCCCAGGTTAGGGGTCTAATCAGAGCTGTAGCTGCTGGCCTACGCCAGAGCCACTGCAATGCCAGATCCAAGCCAAGTCTGCAAACTACACCACAGCTTACAACACCACCAGATCCTTAACCCACTGAGCAAGGCCTGGGATCCAACTCACAACCTCATGGTTCCTAGTCAGATTCGTTTCCACTGTGCCATGACGGGAACTCCTTTTTTCTTTTATGTGTATGCGGGTTTTTGTTTTGTTTTGTTTTTTTTCCTGTAGTAAATGCTGAAGCACTATGCAATCCACAGTTAGTTGAAGCTGTGGACATGATGTTGCTGAAACTTGGCCTCTGTCCACTGGTGCTGAACAGAAATGCAGAGACAGAGTTTTTGGTAAAGGAGAAAAGAACAGTTTTACTGATTTGCCAGGCAAAGGAGGCCACAGCAGTCTAGGCCTTAAAGACTGTGCCTTCCATTGGGAAGAACTGCAGGCAGTTTTACAGTAAAAAGGAGAAAAACAGGGTTCTGGATAAGAATCAGTGTTGAGAGCAATAATGCATTCTTCTTTCTTTGGGGGAATCTTTAGTCATCAAAGTTGGTGTCATGAGATCTCAGCATGATCCTGATGGTCTTCTTGGTTATCAAATCTCGATTTTTCCTAAAATAAAAATACTTGTGAAGAGGACAGAGGTGAGGGCAATCTAGGAGAGTCCCTTAGAAAAACCACATGTTTATAATCTTTGACCCACAGGCAACTGTGCTCAGGGTGCCTAATCTGTAGCTCACGGGTGATTCTGTTTAGGGTGCAATTAAGCAGAGAGAGAAGCACAAGGAAGCGCTCTAAGCTATGCAATTTTAAACTAGTCATTTCTAAAAGAAGCTTAAGGAATATAACTTCTTGTAGGTGGGTGAGGTGACTGTATCAGTGGAAAAGTAGATACTGAGCATTACAAGATGCTCGAATTTTCAAACGTACAGAAGGTCGGCACCCCTCATCCTCATGTTGTTCAAGGCTCAGCTGTATTTTGTATTTATCACCATTTGTCCAAAATAGTCTCCAATTCGAAGTTCCCATCGTGGCTCAGTGGTTCACGAGCCTAATATCCATGAGGACATAGGTTCAATCCCTGGCCTTGCTCAGTGGTTTGGGGATCCGGCATTGCTGTGAGCTGTGGTGTAGGTCGCAGACGTGGCTCAGATCCCATGTTGCTGTAGCTGTGGCACAGGCCAGCAGCTACAACTCTGATTGGACTCCTAGCCTGGGAACCTCCATATGCCGCGGGTGTGGCCCTAAAAAGACAAAAAAGAAAAAATATATATATTCTCCAATTAAAAGGGAACGCTTTTGCACTGTTGATAGGAATGTAAATTGGTGCAGCCACTGTGGAAAACAGTCTGGGGGGTCCTCAAAAAATTAAAAATAGTTACCAAATGATCCAGCAATTCTACTTCTTGGGATTTTTCCAAAGAAAATAAAAACACCAATTCAAGAAGATATATGCACCCCTATGTTTGTAGTATAACCAAGCTAGTGCCCTGTGGGGCTCTTAGGCACACAAGCCTTTCTGTGTCCTCCATTGCTTGTTGTCAGGGACTAAGCCTCAGCCTCCATGACCTTCCCTGAGCTCCAAAGGGCAGTTGCTAATCAGGGAATGGAGGCGACGCTGAGTCCAGGGATGAGCCGTGCAGCCTTGGGGCAGAGTCCTGGTTCCTCCTCAAGGAACGTACAAAACAATATTTTTGAGCCCTTCTGTAGATCGAAAACCCCCAACAAATGGAAGAACTGCATGATGAAGCATTCTTCCGTCTGGGAAGGAGGACCACCAGAACCAGTCCTGAGGCCACTAAACACCAGCTTTGAGAAACAATGCAAGCTTGCCTCTACCCTGATCCTTATCCATGGCCCTGATCCTTATGCCACCCCCCAAACTATAAAACCTCCTCCTAACCCCTTCCACGGGGGGCACAGTCTTTAAGGCATTAGCCTGCGGTGGCCCCCTTTGCCTGGCAAAGCAATAAAGCTATCTTTTTCTCCTTTACCCGAAACTCTGTCTCTACATTTCCTTTCAGCACTGGCACAGAGAGGCTGAATTTTGGCAACAGTAGCAACACTATTTACTATAGCCAAGGTATGGAAGCAACCTATAGAGCAATCTATAGAGCAGTGGACAAAGATGTGATATAGGGAGTTCCTGTTGTGGCTCAATGGAAATGAATCCGACTAGGAACCATGAGGTTTGGAGTTCGATCCCTGGCCTCGCTCAGTGAGTTAAGGATCTGGTGTTGCCATGAGCTGTGGTGTAGGTTGCAGATGAGGCTCACAAATCTGGAGTGGCTGTGGCTGTGGTGTAGGCCAGAAGCTATAGCTCTGATTGGACCCCAAGCCTGGGAACCTCTGTATGCCTTGGGTGTGGCCCTCGGAAGCAGAAAAAAAAAAAAAAAAAGATGTGGTATAGGAGTTTCCTGGTGGCTTAGTGTGTTAAGGATCTGGTGTTGTCACTGCTGTGGCACGGATTCAATCCCTGGCCATGGGTGCGGCCAACCAAAGCAAAACAAATAACTAAAAATAAAAATATCCATGAGCATTTTATGTCTTTAGTAGAAAGTCTTCAAAATCCTGTGTGCTAGGGAGTTCCCATTGTGGCTCGGTGGTAACGAATCTGACTAGTGTCCATGAGGACTCAGGTTCAATCCCTGGCCTCACTCAGTGGGTTAAGGAATGGATGTTGCCATGAGCTGTGGTATAGGTCACAGATGCCACTTGGATCTGGCGTGGCTGTGGCTGTGGCTGGCAGCTACATCTCCAATTTGACCCCTAGCCTGGGAACTTCCATAGCCTTCGAGTATGGCACTAAAAAGACCAGAAAAAAAAAAAAAATCCTGTGTGCTACATACTCAATTCAGACACTTAATTGTCACTACACATCCTTGGTCTGTATTTAGATGTCATAAAATTTACCATTTAAAGATTAGATTTTCGTTCCCAAATTGTTCCAATGAGAAACCAGCTCTGCAGGTTTTAGCCCCCTAGATCTTGCCAGGTAACTGGGATGGTTAATTAACCTAATCGAGTGTCATCTTTTAAATTGACATTTAAATTAATTTAATATACATAAATTTAGACATCCATTTCTTCAGTCTCGGCAGCCATGTTTCCATAGCTGCTCAGACAGCAGAGCTCAAAAGAGAGCAGTGCTTAGAGCCACAGGAACAGAAATGGAAGTAACTCAGCTTTGTGATTAGGAGGAGGAGGGATGTGGAGACAAGGGTTAGTGAGATAGAGCTAAAGCCTCCATCATCACATGGAATCATCATGTCCACCACTGCAAATCCATGGAAAGCACCAGAGCTCAACCTGCGATGGCCAGCTGCATCGCCCCCCCCACCCGCACCCCACCCTCTGCTGGTAATGCCCATTCTCAAGCCCCACCTTAGACAACCTCACCAGAAACTCTGGGCTTAGGAGTTCCTGTTGTGGCTCGGCAGTAAGGAACCTGACTAGTAGCCGTGAGGACTAGTATCCACGAGGACCTGGGTTTCATCCCCGGCCCCACTCAGTGGGTTAAGGATTCAGCATTGCCATGGCTGTGGTGCAGGCTGGCAGCTGCAGCTCTGATTTGACCCCCTAGCCTGGGAACTTCCATATGCCCCAGGTGAGGCCCTAAAAAGCAAAATAAATAAATAATAGTAATTTTAAAAAAGAAACTCTGGGATTGGAACCCAGAGATCTGTGTTTTAACAATTACTTCCCCAGAGATTCTGATTCATATACAAGTTTAAGAACCATTGGTGCAAATATTTGAAAGTAAATACCCTAAGAAAAGTAAAAAGCAGCAAATTCCAAGGAACCCACTGAGGCCCCAGCAGATCATGGTCACTTGTCATTTGAGATCTTTGGGTTCTCTTTGTTTCCTTTTGTTTCGTGTTTAGTATTATTTTGTATTGAAATAGAGTTGATTTGCAGTTTTATATGAGCTTCAGGTGTATAACATTGTAATTCACTATTTTTACAGATTACTCTCCATTAAAAGTTATCACAAAAGAATGATTTCCTGTTTAGGAACAACGTGTCAGTGTATGTCTTTGGTGAAACATCATCATCATCATTATTATTATTTTGCTTTTTTTAGGGCCATGCCCATGGCATATGGAAGTTCCCAGGCTAGGGGTCGAATCGGAGCTACAGCTGCTGGCCTACGCCACAGCCACAGCCACAGCGGATCTGAGCCGAATCTGCGACCCACATCAGAGCTCACAGCAATGCCATATCCTTAACCCACTGATCAAGGACAGGGATTGATCCTGCATCCTCATGGCTACCAGTTGGATTCATTTCCACTCGCCACCAGTGGGAACTCCTAGTGGAACATTATTGAAAGTATCCATAGACGCTAGATAATAGAAAGGCAGATAAACAGATGAACTGAAGGGTCTGGATTCCATCCACCCAACCACCCAGACCCACTTGCCTCTGTGATTCCGGCATCCCATCTCAAAGGATGGGCAGAAATGAGACTCCAAATCAGGACTGGAGCTTGACAGCCTGGTGGCTGATGAGGGCAAGGTGGCACCTGCCCACCAGGAGACCCCCTTCTGAGGAGGAGGAAGTTCCTGCCACTGCTCATGCCCTAATGTAAATGTTTCCCTCTGGGAAGATGTGGAGCAACTGGGCCCTCATGGCACCGTTGGTGGGAATGGATTGTGGGGCAGCCAATTTGGAATCAGCCTAGCAGCTTCTGAAAAAGGTTAGCAGACACCTGATCCCACCGTAGCTACCTCATAGGCATCCCCTGGAAAGGAATGAAAGCAAGTTCCAATGCACAGATCTAAGCAGGGTTGTTCATAACAAAACAAATGTCTATCAGCAGGGGAAAGGATGAAAAAAATGTGGTCCATCCCAGAGTTCCCTTGTGGCTAAGTGGGTTAAGGACCTGGCGTTGTCACTTCTTTTTATTTTATTTATTTATTTATTTGCTTTTTAGGGCAGCACCTGCAGCATATGGAGCATCCCAGGCTAGGGGTCCAATTGGAGCTACAGCTGCTGGCCACAGCCACTTCAGATCCAAGCCTACACCACAGCTCACAGCAACCCACTAACCTGCTACCTCATGGTTCCTAGTTGGATTCGTTTCCATGATGAGAACTCCCTGGCATTGTCACTTTGGCGGCTCAGGTAACTGCTGTGGTGCAGGTTTGCTCTCTGGTCTAGGAACTTCCATGTGCTGTCAATGCAGCCAAAAAAAAAAAAAAAAAGTGGTCCATCTATGCAATGGAATATTATTGGCCATAAAGAGGAAACAAGTACTGACACATGCAAAAATATAGACAGACTTCAAAAAATAAGCTCAGTGAAAAATATCAAACACAAAATATCACATATGTTATAAAGATATATCTAGAGAAGAACATACCTGGTCAACTCATGTTATGTAAATTATACTTCAATAAAGCTGCAATTAAAAAGTTGCTCCGGCAGAGGGTGACAGAGACCACACATTCAACTCAGAACCTTGGCGTTCTCTTGTGGTACAGCAGGTTGAGACTGACCTCACTACACTGGTTCCAATCACTGAGGCACGGGTTCCATCTCTGGCCCAGGAAATTCTATATGCATGGGTATGAGGTCTAATTTGCTGACTATCTTCTCCTCTTCCCTCCTCATAGAGGGAGTGAGCTGGACCCCCAAGAAGGTATTCTGCAGCGTCTCAGTCCCCTGGGGGTCCCACTGGGATAAAGCCACCACCTTCATGTAGAGGAATCATTGGATGAACAATTGGCCCATTGGAAGTTTGCTGGGAAGCTGTCAGCAGCCTAAAATGCCTGATTTAACCACCATGGTCCTGCTGAGCCCTACATGTTCGCCAAGTGGCTGGGTGGGTGGAAGAGTTGCTGTTCAGACGTCAACTGGGTCACATCCCTTCACCAAGTCCCAGGGGAAGGAGGGTTCTTGGTGGGGTCAAAGTATGGATTGGGATGAACTGACACTTTGGGATGGATGTAACCAGCGGACAGGGCTTCGCCCTCAAAAGACAACCTCAGTACCACCAGCCTGCCCAGCCCAGTAGGGAAGAGTCAGAGCATGTGGGGTGTTTTGGGGGGCCACCTTGGACCCCACCTGAGACCCAGCCATGGGAGGAAAATAAGCACCAAAAATGCACTTGGATGAACACAAGTGTCATCCCCCCAGTCATCCTTTCAGCCACGCACAGACGGGATGGACAAGGGAGAATTAAATACAATTGAAAAATCATGGGGTAGTGATTAGGATTAGGGGAGCAAGAAAGAGATAGGGATGGGGCCTCCTTGAAAAGAGATTTTAAATTGAGTTCTGGATGGCAGAAGATGTTCACTGTAAAGAAGAGAACAAGAGGAGTTCCTGTTGTGGCTCAGCAGTAACAAACCCAACTAGTATTCATGAGGACGTGGATTTAATCCTTGCCCTCACTCAGTGGTTTAAGGATCCAACATTGCCATGAGCTATGGTGTAGGTTGCAGACATGGCTCGGATCTGGTCTTGCTGTGGCTGTGGTGCAGGCTGGCAGCTACAGCTCCAATTTGACCCCTAGCCTGGGAATGTCCATATGCTGCATGGGTGTAGCCCTAAAAAGACAAAAAAAGGGGGGGAGGGGACATGAGAAAGGCTGAAATGTGGATAAATGCGCACCATACTCACCAGTGATCCACACCGAATCAGGGAAGCCACCCCCAGATTCCTGACCACCAGAGCCCTGTGAGGTGATTGATACACATTTACTATTTCAAGGTACTAAGCTTGGGGGCACTTTGCAAAACAGCAGTAGCTAACTAATACATCCAGATTTCTTTAGGAGCTCCAGGTCCCAGAGATCCCAAATTCACTTCGGGATGGTTACACTTTCCTCCAAGTTTGGTGGTCCAACCCAACCACCATGTAGACAGTTCAAACAAAGGGGTTTCATTAAGATCTGGGCATTAAGGTGTAAGGGTTATCCGTGTACTTCTGGGATTCAAATCCCAGTTTAGCCACTGAGTAACAACAGCAGGTCGTGGGGCAAGTCAGTCAACCTCTCTGAGCCTGTTTCCTCCCATGCACAACAGGGATGTCAGGAATCACTGAGGGTTGAGGGGGTTGCTCTAGTTACTTAATTTCTCTTTTATCTTCCCTCCTGGAAGGTAGAGTTGTGTCCCCTAAAATGATACATTTAAGTCCTTACCCCTGGTAGCTGGGACTAGGACCTTGCTCAGAAACAGGGTCTTAGCAGATATAATTAAATAAGATGAGGTCATACTGGAGTAGGGTGGCTCCAAATCCAGTGACTAGTGTCCTTATAAGAAGAGGGATGTTTGGGCATTCCCGTTGTGGCTCAGTAGGTTAAGAATCTGACGAGCATCCATGAGGATGCAGGTTCCATTCCTGGCCTCACTCAGTGGGTTAAGGATCCAGCGTTGCACAAGCTGCGAGGTAGGTGGCAGATGTGGTTTGGATCTGATGTGGCTGTGGCTGTGGTGTAGGCCTGCAGCTGTAGCTGATTTGACGCCTAGCCAGAGAAACTCCATATGCCACAGGAGTGGCTGTAGAAACAAAACAAAACAAAAAAGGGAGTTCCTGTCGTGGCTCAGTGGTTAACAAACCCAACTAATATTCATGACAGCGTGGGTTTGATCCCTGGCACCGCTCAGTGAGTTAAGGATCTGGCGTTGTTGTGAGCTGTGGCGTAGGCTGGCAGCTATAGCTACGATTCAATCCCTGGCCTGGGAACCTCCATATGCCACAAGTATGGCCCTGAAAAGACAAAAGACAAAAAAAGAAAAGGGACCTTTGGACACACACAGATGGCCATGTGAGGACAGAGGCAGAGACTGGGGTGACACATCTGCAAACCAAGGCCACCCGCACCACCAAAAACTGGAAGAGCAGGAAGGATGCTCTCCTGAAGAACTTCAGAGGGAGCAGAGCCTTGCTGGCCAAAGCCTTGACTTTGGACTTTGGACTTCCCGCCTCCAGAATGGGAAAGAATACATTTCTGTTGTTTTAAGCTCCCCAGGTTTGTGGTTGTTACAGCAGGCGCCCAGAAGGGAATGCAGGAAAGGAATGCGAACCTCTTTCCACCAGGTGGCAGAAAGCAAACCTCAATCAATGCCGGGTAATTCAATCAATTCACTTTTCCTGGGGCCAGGCTAAGTTCATGTGGTGGCTGGGAGCAGGGCCAGCTGGGGGCCTAGGGTCCTTGGGCAACTCCCAGCCCGGCCAGCATCTCTGGAGGGTCTCTGGCTTGCAGTTTCTTGGTCATTCATCTGTTGCCTGGAAACACACACCCTCTACCTCCAGCCTTTCGGCAGCTTCACCTGCACTGTTGTCACTTGGCTATTGTCTGTGGCCCACGTGGCCCACTGGGAGGTTCTGGGGATGAAAGAGAGAACGTGTATGAGGGGGTGGCATTGAAACCTGTCACTACCTCCCAGCTGTCACCTCTCTGTGGTCACTCCACAGCCCCCTCCCCACCCTGGGCTCTTGAGCCCCCTTCCTGGTCCACACCCAACCCAAGTGATCCTGGGGCCTCTGAGCAGCAGGGTCTGAGGTCTCCGGGGTGGGCCCAGGGGAATGAAAGAGCTTTGGAAATGCAAAGACTTTTTCTCTCCAACTTTCATCCAAACCTTGGATTCCAAGTAAACCACAACAACTCGAGAACCAAGAAAGAAATCTTAGCTTCCTCCTTCCCAAGGAGCTGTGTCATCTGCCCCCTTTCTGAGTGCTCAAGGAGGCTGTGTCCCTGCTGGCCAGGCTGGAGCAAGCAGGGGACAGTGAAAGGAAGAAGCAGAAGGAGCCACATCAGCCAAAATGGCAAATGTGACCCCAACCCCATGCTCAGGGACATCCCACAAGTGGAGACAGAGTAGCTACTCTAAAATGCTTCTGATTTCCAGAGGGACCTAGGATTTTTTTCTTTTTTAAGACCCTCAGGGAGATCCCGCGGTGGCATAGGAGGTTAAGGATTCTCAGCTGAGACTGGGATTTGATCCCTGGCTGGGAACTTCTATATGCCTTGGGTCTGGCCAAAAAAGAACCTCAGATCTGGTTCTGCTCTCACTGGCAATGGGAAGGTAATGGGAAGGTTCTAGATCTGCAGTGGGGATGGTTATCCCTAGCCACATGTGGCTACTGAGCAATTGACATTCTTTGGGCCAGTGTGCCCGAGGAACTGACTTTTAAGTTTTATTTCATTTTAATTCATTTTAATTTAAATAACCACAGGTATCCAGCAGATACCCTAGGAGACAAGACAGCCTCGGATAAACTGGTGTGTCCAGCTGACCAACGACAACCATGGAGAGGAGGGGAGCACACAGGGAGAGGCAATTAGCAGCAGACTGGACCATAAATATAATACACTTCAATTGAGGGCCAGTGGAGGGATCAAGGGCGAAAACCTTTAGTTGCCGCCAATCCGTGGCAGCCCTCACTTTCTTCTCCATAGATAAGCCACAAAACCCAATTTGTGTGTTTACATCATAACCCCTAGGGGCTGCACATCCCAAGATCTGAACCCTCAGTGGCCTATTTCCCTTACACACTCCTCACCCCCCACAAAGCACAAGATGGGGTTGTGGGGGAGATTTCTCCGGTTTGTGTGGATCCCAAGCCAGCATCCTTCCCACCCCCTCCAGGTGCAGGCAGGTATAAGAATCCCCATCAGCATTCTGTGAATTTTGAACACAACAGGGTTTAGGGCCATGGAGATTACAAGATTAGCTCCAATATAAAACAGATTTGGAGAAAAATAAGAAAGGGAGAATGGAGGCCTCCCTAAGGTGGTGACCTCTGACCCAGAGCTGAAGGTGAGGGATCCAGTCAGTGGCAGTCAGGGGAGAGACCCTCTCTGGCCCAGGGGAGAAGAGCCAGTGTAAAGGCTCTGGGGTGGGCACAAACTTGGCGTCTCACCCCAAACTCTGGACTAACGGCTTCACATCTCAGAATCCCTCCACACACCCCACCCCTAAGTCTGACATCACCCCAGGCCTAGAGTACCCACCACTCTTTCTCTCTTGGCCTTGAACCTGAGAGAGCTGAACTAGGCCAATAGTCCCAAGGCCTTTGCAGCTCCAGCTTTTGGTTCTCAGATTCTCAGAGCCTCTGTCCCTGGGCTTGAAGAGCAGCAGGGAAAATTCGCTGATAAAATGCACAGCCCTGGGTTTGGCTCCTGGGAAGCCTGGAACTAAAAAAGTTCAGTTTTTTAATATTGAGGAAAAGGGTCTTAGTGCGTATCTAAGGACTAGAGCGAGACTGCCCTACCTAAGATCCCCCCACTTCCACTCTCAGCGCCCCACCCCACCCCCGCCTCCCAGCCACGAGTCACTCCTGGGTAAGACGAAAAAATTATAAGGCTTCTCACCAAACAAGGCAACTACAAGCCTCCCAGGCCCTCCCCAAGTTCTACCCTCTCAGACCCCCAAACCCCTTGTCCTTCTAAATATCTTTACTCCAGCCTGAACCCCAAACTACCTTGACTCTGCAAGCAACCCTTTCCTGCAGCGGGACCGCGAGGGTTAAGCTGCGGCGCCGGGCGCGCTGATTGACAGTCCGGCCGGCGGCTGGGGAGAGCCGACCAATCAGCGACGGCGACCGAGACCCACGTGGGAAAGCAGCCTAGCCATTGGCCAGCGCCGCCAGCAGCCGCCCGCGGAGCCTGAGCCCACGTGCAGCTGCTCCCTGCTCATTGACCAGCTTCCCGGTTCAGGTGGCTGCGGGCCGGGGCGGGGCTGGGGCGGGCAGGGGCGGGGCCGGGGCGGGCCGGGGTGGGGCCCGATGGGTCAATTGGCCCCGGGGGATGGGAGGAGGCGCTTCCAGTCTGCCTGAACTTGGCCGACCCTCGCGGCATCTTCCTGGCACCTCACGGGCCACGATCTTGAGGGAGGCGAGTAGACCCGCCGGTCTCCTGGAGGACCTCAGGGTCCCTGGGCTGGGGAGGAGGCTGGAGGGATGCTGAGGGGTAGAAGCGAAGTGAAGAAGGGTTAGGCTTGCTGCTACAGGAGTGATTGGAGTAGAGCGAAGTCTCTTTCCTCCTGAGAAATTTCTCCTAATGCACCTGGCCAACTCTTACTCATCCGTCAAAACCCCTTTCCAAATTATGTTCTCCCGTACTTTAAGAAGTTGTCTCAAAACTAAGATTGAGCTTTGGCATCCTTCTCTGGGTTTCCTCCCACCCTGACTGCTCCTGGCGGGGTGTGTAGGTGTTCAGAACCATACCCCCCCCACCACCTCATAAGGTGAGGTCCTAGGGTCCCCATCACTAATTAACACAGCTGGAAGCAACAGCGGGGTAGATGAGTGAATGTAGGATGTAGGGAATGCTGTGGAATACCGCAGGCAGGGAGGGGACTGGGGACTCAGGACTGGGTCCTGGCAGGGGTGGGTGGGAGGCCGAGGGTGGGGTAGAGCTGCTTCTGTCCCTGCCACTGCCCAGCCTTCTGTGTTCATGATCTTCTGTCTTGTTACTTTTATTAGAGTCCCTGGCTAAAGTCTTTGTGACTTCTGCCTGAAGATGACCTCTCGGGGCCATCGCAGCCCCCACGAGCACCTTCAAAAGATGGTGAGGCCTCCAGGAACTTTGGTGAGGAGGGCCTGGCTTGGCATTAGCCCCTGGGGGAGAGGGGGTAAGAGGTTGGGGGCTGGGCTCAAATCTAGTTCTCCTGCTCCTGAGAGAGGAAGAGATGTAGGCCTGTCTTGCCAGGCCTTAAGCTGGGGACACCAACCCATCATGGTTTAAGATATTTATTTATTTAGTCCTTTTAGGGCTGAACCCATGACATATGGAGGTCCCCAGGCTATGGGTCCAATCGGAGCTGCAGCTGCTGGCCTACATTGCAGCCATAGCCACAAAAACACAGGATCCAAGCTGAGTCCGCCACCTACACCTCAGCTCATGGCAATGCCAGATCCTTAACCCACTGAGCAAGGCCAGAGATCGAACCCAAATCCTCACGGATACTAGTCAGATTCCTTTCCTCTGCACCACAATGAGAAATCCTCAGTTAATATTTTATGAACCAAAAAAAAAAAAAAAAAAAAAACCTCCCCCCATTCCTTCCTAAAAGACTATTTCTAAGCTTAGGCCGGGGGCAGGCAAACTTCTCTAAAGGGCCAGAGAGTAAATATTTTCAACTTTAGGCCAAGAAGCAAAATGGAAGATGCCTGTGGGTACTTAAGTAATAAGAGAGCAAGCCAGTTATCTTCAGGTCTCAGGAAGTCCCACCCCTCCCTCCTGGGAACTGATGACCTGATTGCTGGGATACTGGGAGCCTGTGGGTCTTGTTTATCCCTCTTTCAATCTCTCCAGGCTCATCCTGAGGCCAGCCTTCCAGCCCTGAACTACCAGGAGGTTCTGGATCAACTCAAGCAGCAGTTCCCCAGGTGAGGGCCATTCTCGGCAGCTGGAGCCTGGCTGTGGCCCCAAGTCCCACTGAGGAAAAAAATCCCACTTGGTGTCTCATTGGCCTAAAAGTCAGAACAATTAAAAGGAAGGGAGTGGGGGGAGGAAGCATATTGGAGGCCGAAGCAAAAAGGAAGGAAAACCGGTAAAAACCAACCTGGCTTGCATTTAAATGTTTGATTTATTTTGTCATTTAGTGTGAATTTGCTTGCATTCAATTGTATATTTGAAGGAGTTCCCATTGTGGCTCAGCGGTAATGAGCCCGACTGTTATCCATGCGAATGCAGGTTGGATCCCTGGCTTCGCTCAGTGAGTTAAAGATCCTGCATTGCATGAACTGTGGCTCGGATCTGGTGTCGCTGTGGCTGTGGTGTAGGCCAGCAGCTGCAGCTCGGATTCAACCCCTAATCTGGGAAATTCCATGTGCTGTAATGCAGGTGCAGCCCTAAAAAGGAAGGGAAAAAAACAAACAAAATGCATTAAGGAGTTCCCCTGATGGCTCAGCAGTTGAGGATCCAATGTTGTAACCAATGCGGCACTGGTTCGATCCCTGGCCTGGGAACTTCCACATGCCACATGTAGCCAAAAAAAAGAACATGAAAACCAGATTCATCTTGACACTGCCTTCAACGTGGCACCAAAAAAAAAAAAAAAAAAAAAAGGGGGGGGGGGAGTTCCTGCTGTGGCGCATCAGGATGGCCAGCATCTTGGGAGCACAGGGACGCAGGTCTGAGCCCCAGCTCAGCACAGTGGTTTAAGGATCCAGCCTTGTCGCAGCTGCAGCTTAGATTTGATCCCTGGCCTGGGGGAACTCCATATGCCCTGGGACAGCCGGAAAAAAAAAAAAAGAAATGGCACCTAGAAGGGACTAGCTCACTTCCTGAAACAGCCCTGCTAGGGGGCTGGGGACAGGGCTCATGCTGGGGAAGGGTTTTGAGGAATCTGGTCTGTCTTTCTTGGCAGGTTCCCCACTCACTTGACATCACAGATGAACAGCGCTTACTACCTGGTGAGCCCCGCCCCTCCGCCCACCCCCATCAGGCAGCTCCTCTCCTGGAAAGGGAAAGGGCTGTTCTGTTTGGCCTCAGGAGTCAGCTTTGGGGACACCTGCTCCTCTACTTTGCTTACTTTAGACAACTGAGGCAACTCACTGAGCCCAAGCTTCCTGTGAGTTTTTCTTAATAAAATATGGAAAACAAGTAATTGCATATTTAAATTAAGGAGATATTTCTTTGGCTCAGTGAGTCAGGAGTATAAGACATGACTGGAGTCCCTGTCCTTCAAAAGTGTATGTCCTAGTGTGTGCTGTCTTCTAGAACTTTCCATGAAGATAGAAATGTTCTCTATCAACAGGGTCCCATATGGCACCCACTAGCCACATGTGGCTCCTAAGCACTGGTAAGGAGCTGAATTTAACTTGATCAAAAGTTAGAGCCACACTTGACTAGTGGCTACTTCACTGGACCAGTCAGCTCTAAAGGAAGGAGAGAAACAGATAAGCAAACAGGGAAATGAGAGTCACAAAATATCAGCATCAAGAAAGCAGAAGGAGATCCCATTCGTGGCTCATTGGTTAATGATTAGTATCCATGAGGATGCGGGTTCAATCCCTGACCTCGCTCAGTGGGTTAAGGATCTGGTGTTGCCGTGAGCTGTGGTGCAGGTCATAGACGTGGCTCAGATCCCACAGATGTGGGATGTGGCCCCAAAAAGACAAAAATACGGAAAAAAAAAAAAAAACACAGAAGGTGAAGGGGTGAAAGTGAGTAAAGATTTTGAGCTAAGGTGGGAGTTCCTGTTGTGGCTCAGCAGGTTACAAACCCAACTGGTATCCAAGAGGATGTGGGTTTGATCCCTGGCCTCACTCAGTGGGCCAAGGATCCTGCATTGCCATGAGCTGTGGTGTAGGTTGCAGACTCAGCTTGGATCCCGCATTGCTGTGGCTGTGGTGTCGGCCAGCAGCTGCAGCTCTGATTGCTTCAGTCCCCAGCCTGGGAACTTCTATATGCCAAAGGTGCGGCCCTAAAAAAAGCAGAAGGAAAAAAAAAAAAAAAGATTTTGAGCTAAGGTAATCAGGAAGGGCCTCTCAAAGGAAGTGATGTTTGTGATGAGACATGGAAGATAAGGAGTTCCTGCCACCCTAGAGAGAACAGGGAAGGTTGTTTCAGGCAGAAGGCGCAGCACACGCAAAGATCCTGGGGCGAGACCAGGCCTGCATTGTTGGAGGAAGAGTGAGTGGCTGGATCAGAGTGAGCAAGAGGGAGGTGGGGAGGGCAGGGAGGGGGTAGGGGTAGGCCATGCCCCCCTTTGACCTTCACTTCATATCTGGAGTGAAAGCCAGGGGTCTCCCTGATTACAGCCCAGTCTGAGTGAGGTAGGCGGTATCCCATTTGATGAGAGTAGGGACAAGAGAGGTAGCACGACTTCCCTAGGGTCACACAGCTGAGGAGAAGCACACACAGCATTCAGTTCTGCACTCTAGCCCATTTGTATCGACCACCTCCCCGTGTGATTGCCATTGCTCCTTTGCAGTTCCAGAAGATCCGGCAGGGGCTCCAGGAACATCACAAGCAGGTGAATGAGGGACCAGGAGCTTGGGATGGGGCTGCCCCTCTTTTGCAAGGCAGGAGAAAGGGGGAGAGAGGGAGGAAGGGAGGGGACAGGGAAGGTTGCAAGGGGCCTTGGGGGCCATGGGAGGACCTGGGCTTTTACCCTGAGGGAGGTGAGAGCCTTGGAGGGCTGGGGACCAAGGGGGCTCTGAGGTGGGCCCGCCCTCCCCCGCATCTCAGGAGTGCATCCCCATTCCCAGTCAGTGCATCCCCCCACTGGTTCTTGCGTGGCTGGACGAGAACAGGGGCCTGTCAGCAGGTTGCGGGTTAGTTGCCTCTGCTAGGAAGGGGCCGTTTGTTATATGCCAGGCTTAGCCGGATGCGGTCTCCATGTGTCTGAGGTTCTCAAGGGCCTGGCTCACACTCGAGGTTGGGTGGGGGAGCAGGCCTGCACGGGGGCCCAGCTCCCAGCACAGGGCGCCTTGCCCAAGCTGAAGCACAGCTTCCACCCCTGCCTGTCCTCCCGCCACCTGGCCCCTTCTCCTGGGTACTGGCGGGACTTTCTGCCTGTGCCAGATGTGACTGGCGGAGGGCCAGGGCCGTGTCTGCGACTTAGCAGGGCCTGGGGTGGGGAGCTCAGGGAACAGAGAAAGACAGATCCAGAGCCTGGGGCGAGGGCGGGGAGGGGGGGTGGCGCTGAGACTGCGGCAGAGTGGGGGGTGGGGAGCAGGAAGCAACCAGAACACGGTTATTCATTCAACAGATATTTATCCATCACCTTCTTGCCAAGTGCTGTTGTAGGCGCCAGGGAAATAGCAAAGGAGAACACAGGCAAACCGCTGCCCTTGGGGTGAGAGGAGCTTGGTAAACAGAAGTGTCAGATGGTGAAGGCTGGGGCAAGGCAGGGATGGAATCAGGAAGCCCCAAGGGGACATGGGGGACCAAGGTAAGAGTGGGTTGCCATTCAGGGTGGTCAGGGAAAGCTGGCTAAGAAGGTGACATTTGGGAAAACTCTTGAAGGAGATCAGAGAGGGAGTGTAGGTGTCTAGAATGAGGAGTAGACCAGGCAGAAGGCACAGCCTGTGCAAAGGCCCTGGGGCAGGACTGGGCCTGGTGTGTTGGAGGGACATCGAGGAGTCCCCTGTGTCTGGATCAGGGTAAATGAGGGAGACAGAGGGAGGAGGCGGCATCAGGTTGGTGACAGGTGCTATCTTGCAGAGACCCTGTGAGCCTCCAGAAGGACTTGGGCTTTTACCCCAGGGAGGTGGGGGCCCAGGAGGGCTGTGAGCAGAGGGTGGGCAGGACCTGACTCAGGTGTTTACACGTGCCCTCTGGTGGGTGCTGCAGGGAAGATGGACAGTTAAGGGCCTGGACAGGAGCTGGGGTCCAGTTAGGACCATCCAGGTGGGGGATGCTGGTGGTGAGAAGCAATCCTATTGTGGATGTGTTTTGGGGAGGAACTTGACAGCACTTGCTGAGTATGGAGATGTAAACGGATGAGGATGAGGATGCTCAGGGCGCAGGTGGGTCTTCACCGAGCATCCCCTACCCCCACAGAAGGCCCCAGGTAACCATCCTGATCCCTAGCCATCTTGTGGTTCCACACAGACCACCTCCCCCTCCCGTTTCCCTTTCCTTGTTCTTTTCCCAGCCTCCTGGCTGTGCATTTAAAATCCCCAGCAGCAGCAGCCCCCCCTGCTCTCCAGCCTGCCTGCACACAGCTCTTCCCCAGGGAGGGCCAGCACGCAGGCAGGAGGGAGCAGCACTTTTCATGCTGAGTGCATTAAAGTGCCAGTAAATTGCGCATTAACGAGCCAGGGCGAATTGGGGAAGGCTCCCCTGGGCCTCATGCTGCTGGGAGGCCCAGCTGGGGAATCCATCACTGGCTGCCCTAGGAGGTAGCAGCCTGGCGCACCGAGGGCTCTGGCTCTGGGATGTAGGACCCCCTCCCTGTCTCTCCCTCCACCATCCTGTTTGCACTAACTGGCAGAGGATGGGACCCGCCTGGGAGTGGAGGCAGATAAACATGCTGGGCCCCCGCGTCTCTTTTTGGGCAGTTGGGTTTGATGCTCTGAGCCTCAGTTTTCTCATCCGCAGAATGGAAACACAACTGACAGCCATGGCGCTTATGCTGCCTTTCCATTAGCAATTACCTCTCTCTGTGAATCGGAACATTTGCCCAGGATTTCAGAATTCACCCTGGGCCAGTCTGGGAGCTTCTTGGCATTTACCACGGAGGGGCGTGTGCATTCATGAGGCCCATAGGCGCTGCCTCCAAAGCCACAAGCCAAATCAGAAATCCATGTCATCCTCTCTGATAGCCACAGGACACACATGGTTCTTTAAATTTTAGTTGACATTCATCAAGTAGGCACTGCCTACATTTCAAGTACTCAAAAGCCCTGTGAGGCAAGCGGCAACCACCTTAGACGGGCAGGTCTAGAACATTCCTAATAACACTATTTAGTCTGTCTGGACTAAATATAGCTGCACAAACACACATTCCCACAGAGCCCCTTATCTGCCCAGAAGGGTCTCCCTAGAGTGACTCCTGGGCAATACTCGGGGGAGCTTGCTGTCTTGTGTGGTCTCTGTCCTCAGCTGGATGCTGCGCACATTCTGGAAACCACTGCTCTTGATTTTTGGTGCCTCACCGTCCAGTCCAGCAGCCCCCAGCACACATGTGGCTATTGATTTTCTTTTTCTTTTTTTTTTTTTTTGAGGGGGTGTTCTTTTTTCTTTCTTTTTTTTTTTTGCTTTTTAGGGCTGCACTCCCGGCATATGGAAATTCCCAGGCTAGGGGTGAAATCAGAGCTGCAGCTGCCGACCTAACCACAGCCATGGTAAGGAAGGATCTGAGCCTCGTCTGCAGCCTACACCACAGCTCACGGCAATGCCAGATCCTTAACCCACTGATCGAGGGCAGGGATGGAACCCGCATCCTTATGAATACTAGTTGGATTCTTAACCTGCTGAGCCTCAATGGGAACTCCCAACTTTTTTTTCCTGATAAAGTTAACTGTTGACTTTTTTAAAAATTGGTTTTAATTTGTTTGGCCATGGCATGCAGCAGCTTCATGTGGGATCTCAGTTCCCAGACCAGGGACTGACCCAGGTTTGAGGGGTGAAAGTGCCAGACCCTAACCAGTTGCCCACAAGGGAACTCCCTGACTTTAAAAATAAGTGACCCTCCTACCCCTATCTGCTTTGTCACCTGCTCTGCTCCCCAAGAGGTAACCACTTGTTTCTTAGGATTTTTGCAACATTTAAGCAAATTCAAATGTCATCCCCACACATGTGTACACAAAGCTTTGTTCTCTCTCTCTCCTTTTATTTTGGCCTCACCCACAGGGTGTGAAAGTACAGGGATCAACAAAGCCACGCCACAATAGCAACCAGAACCACTGCAGTGATGGTGCTAGGTCCCTAACTCACCAGGGAACTTTTACACACCTTTGCTTCTTGAAGCTATTTTAGTTTTCTTTTGTCGTTTGAGGGCTGCACCCCTGGCATATGGAGGTTCCCAGGCTAGGAGTCTAATCAGAACTGTTGCTGCCAGCCTACACCACAGCCACAGCAACACCAGATCTGAGATGCATCTTTGGCCTACACCACAGCTCATAGCAACACCGGATCCTTAACCCACTGAGGCCCAGGGTGGAACCCACAACCTCTTGGTTCCTAGTTGGATTCATTTCTGCTGCACCATGACGGGAACTCCTCTTGAAGCTATCTTAAACAAGGGGTGGCATTCAGGCTTTAGTTTTCAAACTTCCCAAGAAGAGCAGTTGGCTGTGAGCTCAGATCTGGTGATACTTTTTGCCGTATTGTAATGTTGACTGGTGATTAGGGCTCGATTTTTGTCATCTGCGGCCAAAGCCAGCTTCTGGGTACCAAGGGCTTGATCCATGCTAGGTGTGGGACAGAGGGCTCTGCATGACCATGAACCCACCCAGAAACATTCAAGGCAGGTGGTGCAGCTGTTTTGCACATGGGAGACTGGCCTGTAGGGAGGCAGTGGCGCCCAGGGCTGTCTGATAAGGAAGCTTTAGCTGGGATGACATCCTCTCTCCAGGCAGAGAACTTCTTACAGATGATGGAGACTTGTAGTCAATCCTTGGGCTTCCAGCTGGGGAAGGTAGGTTCCTGGGTCCCCAAGGAGGGAGGGCATGGGCTGGGGCTAAGGCACCTCCTGGACCCCTCATGACCCCATGCCCTATAGCACCAGGGGAACCAGGACTCCCAGCACCCAGGGTCTGAGACCCTGCAGCCCTCCGGTCTCCAGAGGCCAAACTTCGAAGACATGGCCACAAGGTCATCCGACTGGCCCCAGCAGGCCCCTGGAGAAGACAAGGACACAGTCCACCAGCTAGACACGTGGCCATCCTGGGACCCTGAGCCCAGGTTTTGGCAGGATGTTCTGATGGAACTACTCTGGCGGATGTTTGCCTTGACTCACGATCAGGGGGAGCACCCGAGATGCATGAGTGAGTCTCCCTGATGGTGAGGGGAAGCAGGGCGTGGGGCGCGAGGAGGGACAGCATCCGTTGACCTTGGTCGCCTTGGTCTCCCCCTCTGTCCTCTCCTTCCACCCATCATCATAGTGACCGAACAGGCAACAGACCTGGTAAGTAGCTGGAATCCTGGGTACCTGGAGGGGGGGCTTCTGGGCTGGGTGTCATCCTGGCTGAGCCCCCAGGTTGGGCATTTGGGTGCCCATGGGGTTGGCCTACTCCCTCCACACTTAGCCCTTGAGTGCCCTCGGAGGACCTGAGCCTGTCTGCAGTTCCACATGCAAGGAGGGATGGCACTTGAGGCCGCTGGAGCATCCTGTCCACACCACCTGGGCCCTCCAAGCCAGCTCTGGTTCTCAGAGCACCCCCGCCCCCACCGCCGGCAGGTCCTTTGTTCTGAACCACCTCCCCAATTCCCACGGGCAGGAAAGCCAGGACCCAGGACCACGACACTTGAAAGTGGAAGTGCTTCCCAAGGCCTCTTTGGGTAATCCCCCTGGGAGGAGGGCAGCCCACTTTGGGGATGGGGGAGGGGCCATGCCCACCATCGATCCACTCTTGTCTCTGCCCAGTTTTCAGCTCTGCCAGGCCCTCCTCCAGCTCCTCTGAGGACACCCAAAAAGGGAGCTCAGGACTGGGCACTATAGCAGGAGGGGTGTTCTCCCACAAGGCCCAGGTGAGACCCGGCACCCCACAGGAAGGCTGGGGTGGGCTGGGGTGGGACGAGGATGTGGCTCAGCTGTGATCTCCTCCATCCGCCTGCAGGAGCTTGCCGGGAAAGCCCATCAGTTTCTGAAGCCTATGTAAGTAGGTCCCAAAACCTTGGGGTCTGAGGCAGGAGGAGCCCAGATGGGAGTGAGAAGGCTTCCTGGAGGAAGGGGCATAATGGTTAGGACCTCGAAGGATGGATAGGAATTTGCTAGGATAGGTCAAAGCATTTCAGGCAGAAGGGAGCAGTGTTTGGTTACGGGAGAGAGAGAATTCCAGGAGGGCTGTGGTAGGACCTTGCGGGATGTATAGTGTGCCAGGGAAATGAAGCCTGAGAGGACCCCAAGTTGGAAAAAGGACACAGCCTCTCTGGGGTTTGATAGATGTCCCCCTCTGGCCAGAGAGGCTCACGGGCTGACTAGCGATCCTGAGGCCTCCCCTCCCAAGATGCTGGGACCCCGAGGACTTTGAAGACACATGGAATAGGCCTGACATCTTGCCCTGGCAATCCAAGAAGCTGGCCATCCCACACCGAGTGGAGAAGATGCGGAGGCTAGATCATGGGGAGCCTGTGCTGGCCACGGCCATCAGCAGCTTCACGCGGCACGCCTTCACCTGCGGCAGGGGTGGCGTCAAGGTGTGGAGCCTGGTCGGCCAGGTGGCAGAGGCCACGTTTCCAGAGAGCTACCTGCGTGTCCAGGTGAGAGGGGCTGGCTCTAGGCTGGGCCAGAGCTTGTGGGAGAGCCACCTGCAAGGGAGGAAGCTCAGCTCAGGCTCTGACCACCCCAGACCCAGGGGGCCTACCTGCGCACCTGCTTGCTGATGTCGAATAGCACCACCCTGCTGACGGGCGGCCACAACCTGGCCGGCGTGAGCCTGTGGGACCTGACAGCACCCTCCCTGCACGTGAGAGCAGAGCTGCCCTGTACGGGCCTCACCTGCCAGGCCCTGGCCGCCAGCCCCGAGGACAGCCTGGCCTTTGCCAGCTTCACCAACGGCACCGTCAGGATCTGGGACCTTCGGAACCAAAGCGTGGTCAGGTGTGGCCTGGAGATGGGCGGGATCAGCCCTAGAGCCCCTTCCCACCTTGGCCCCTAAGCAGGGACCTAGCAGTCTCATGGCCAAAGTCCCTTTCCTTGAGGAACTTGCATTTGAGCCTAAGACCCAGGTTCAAAACTTGGCCAGGCTGTTTCCTCCCAAGCCCAGTCATGGTACTTCTTGTCTACCTCAGTTTCCCCATCTGTCACCCAGGTGTGATTGGGTGGGTGGTATCTCCGAGTCTCAGCTCTGACCCCCCTCCTGATGCCTCTCCTGGCCAGGGACCTGCCAGGATACCTGAACGGAGCCAGGAGCATTGCTGTCAAAGACCAGACCATCTGGACTGGGGGTCTGGATGCTTACCTGCGGTGCTGGGACCTGAGGACTGCTGGGGAGCCCCAGGAATACCAGTTCGAGTCCCAGGTGTGAAGCCGGAGTAGGGCCGGCTCAGCTGGGATGGACCTTGGACTGAAGGAGGTGGACGCGGGGGGAGGGGCAGGGAGGTAGTGATCCCCAAGTCTCAGTGATGCTGTGAAGAGAGGGGTCATTAGCTTTGCCCTCTCCAGCTTCCCAGGTCACTTTGGATGCCTCTGTGCTCTGTAACAGATCAGGTGTTGCTATTCCCATTGAGTCTGAGTCGATAAAGTAGAGATGACCATACCCATTTTTCAGATGAGCCAACCAAGGCCAGAGATGTAAAGTTTGTTTGTTGGGGCCTCACAGCCAGAAAGCAGGCAAGCAGTTGGCCCCCAGGGTGGGTCCCTGTGCACCTGTGGTTTCTATTTTTTTCTTTTTGCCTTTTCTAGGGCTGCTCCTGGGGCATATGGAGGTTCCCAGGCTAGGGGTCTAATCAGAGCTGTAGCCATGGGCCTACGCCACAGCAACACCGGATCTGAGCCACGACTGCGACCTACACCACAGCTCACGGCAATGCTGGATCCTTAACCCCATGAGCAAGGCCAGGGATAGAACCCACAACCTCATGGTTCCTAGTTGGATTCATTAACCACTGAGGCACGACGGGAACTCCATTTTTTTTTTTTTCCTCCTGTGGTTTCTTGAGTCCACTGAGACTTGACTTTTTCCCTGCTACCTGCTCCCCAGATAATGAGCCTATCCCCCAGCCCCCAGGAGGAGTGGGTGCTGGTGGGCACAGCCAATGGCCAGCAGTGGCTGCAGCCCACCCTTGGGGGCCAGAAGCACATGGCGGGGTGTAAGGATGGCACCATCCTTGGTCTCAAGTTCTCCCCACTTGGTGAGTGGCCAGCAGTGGGGGGACATCCCCAGCCTCACACAGACTGACTCCACCCAGCTCTTTCTGGCCCTTCCTCAGCAGGAACCACCCTCAGGGACGCTCTCCACAGAGCTGTGGGGGAGGTGGGGGACTCCCCACTTCCCAGATACCCAGGGGTCTGGCCCTTAGCTGCTGACCTGCCCACTTTCCCCTGTGACGGGGCTCCCCTTTGCCTCCTCCAGGCCAGTGGTGGGTGACTGTGGGCACAGACAACCTGGTCAGCATCTACAGCAGGTGCACAGGGACCACAGTGGTCCAGGTACTGGGGTGGGGCAAGCGGGTGGGACACTCAGGGGCTGAGCCCAGAGCTCCAAACACAGAGGCTCTGAAGGGACCATGTTTGAACTGATGGGCCTTCAAGGGTAGGGGTTGGTGAGCCCCCTCACTCTGCTCCCCGACTCTCCAGGTTCCCGAGTCATCCTCCGTCATGTGCTGTGATGTATCCGCCAGCAACCGCCTGATCATCACGGGGTCCAGGGACCACGCCTCAGTGTACCAGATCATGTACTGAGGCCTTGCCAGGGTGGGTGGGGTGGGCACAACTGGGCCTGTGATCTTTGTCACGTGTAATAAAGCAGCTGGAAAAAGAATTGATTTGGTGCTGCGTCCTGGCCCCAGCCATTGCATGGAGATTTGGAAGGACTCTGTCCAGCTTGCGTCTCTGGGCCTTTTGAGTCCACATTTCCTGAGACTGATCAGAGCCCTTGACCCCCACTGTCGTGGGGGCTGGATGTGGAACCCTTCTTCCTACTCTGTGAGCTCATCTCGTCTCACGCAGAGATGTTCCCAGGCCCTGCCTATAAACCCAGGGATGGGGTCCTCAGTCATTCAAGATACCTGCGTTGTTAGACCAGTGCTTCTCACCCCAGGGGACACCGGGCCATGCCTGGGGTCAAGTGTGATTGTCACAACCTGGGGGGGGGGGCTCTTGGCATGGGGTGGGTGGGGGCTTGCGGTGCTCCTCGGCATCCCACAGTGCCTGGGGTGGCCCTGCAACCAAGAATTACACAGAACCAGTGTCAGCCATGCCAAGGGGGAGAGTTACAGCAGTGGCTCTCACCGGCCAGCACTCTTCCATCCTCTCAGTAGGGCTCCGAAAGCACAATTTGCCCACCCCCGTCCTTCCAGGATGAACAGCATCCTGGGTGGCATCATCTGGACCAGAGAACCAGCCCGTCTTCAGAAACTACCCAGGCATGACTGTTTCCAGCAGGGATACTGCCACCCTGCCATCTCCCCTCCAGAAGCTTCCCTGCCTCACCCTCAGTTCCCTCTGAGCCATGGTTCTGGTGGCAGCCCATGTGAGCTGCCAGAACCAGCTCTGAAGGCTTCCCCACCCCCACCAGCCTCTCCCCAAATCTGGCTCACATTTTCACGGGCTTCCTCTGCTTATGCCTCATCTGGAGGTTAGGAGGAACCCCTGCCCTCCTGGTTTTCACAAGACCAAACTCCTTACCTCTGAGCCTTTGCACATGCTGTTCCCTCGGTTCCCAACAGACCCTTCTATGACTCTTTAGCTCTTCTCTTAGCCATTATCACCTCCTCTGGGACTGACCTCTGCTTAGCCAGGTCATGTGCCAGGCTCTGAGGAATTCTCTGGATTTCAAAGGAAATGTACCTGCACCCCAAATAGCTTCAGGCACCACCATATTCCCTAACTCTTTGTTCGTGGGCAGGGTCTTTGGATGATTCTGTGCAAAGGGCTGGCGGTAAAGCTTTTGGGCCAAGGCTGTAAAAGCTGAACAGGACTCATTTCTCCTGCTGTGTTGGCCCCAAGCTATACACTGACCTGGTGAAACCCCCACCATCCTGTGGTCCCAAGTGTCTACTTGGAGTTGAGCCCCACCTGCCCTCCGGGTGTGAGTATGAAACATCTATTGTTTCAACCAACTGAGATCTGGGGGCTGTTTGTTACATGGCAGAACAGAAGCCACACAGCCCCAATACAACACCCATTTCTTGAACTCAGTGTTTCATGCAGAATGAATTCCCTCAGTGTCCTTATCTGGAAAAAGAGGCTGAAAGAAAGTCACTGACCCACGGCCACACCACTGGAAAGTGGCCTTCTCTCAATAATGGCGCCCAGAAAGAGCAAGGGTCCCCAGTTCCCCAGCCTGAGACGGAAAGGCAGTTGTGATAAATACATTTATTTCCCCAAAGTCCCCCTGCACATCTGGCCCCACATCCAGTGGAGGAGGATGCCAGGGGGTCAGAGAGCAGATGAGATGTGGGGCTCACAGTAGGACAGGAGAGAAAGTCCTGGATGTCTCTCCACCAGGAGTTGGGCCAAGGGTGCAGGAAGAGGGGGTCTCAGTAGACCACCTCGTACACAGTGGCCTTCTTGTCCCCCGAGCCCGTCACAATGTACTTGTTATTCCCGGAGATGTCACAGCTCAGGACAGAGGATGACTCCTTGGACTGCCGAAGGGAGGGGAAGGGGGTGTGAGTCCAGGACAGGGAAGGGGGGGAGAGAAGGGAGAGTGAGGCATGGCCAAGGCCAGTACTGTCTGGTTCGTGCTCCTAACCACCCACCCCTTCAGAAGGAAAAGGCGAGATGGCTGGGGCAGCACCTGCCCCTAAAGATGAGCCTATGGTCCAGGCTGAGACCGACACAAGACTCGGAGGAGCCCAACATGGGGAGCCTAGGCGGGGGGTAGGGGACAAGGGTGACATGGTTTCCAGAGAAAGGTCCTTTTTTGGAGCTGAGCCCCTGGACAGGTGATGGTGCTCCTGAGAAGAACGGGACCACTATTTTTTGGAAGCTCACAGAGGGTGTGCACCAGGCATGAGGCCACACACCACAGCAGAGGGCTAAGGCTTATAGCAGGATGACCCACACCAGTGCTCAGAAAACTTCTGTAGAGTCCAGTGGTACATTTTTAGCTTTTGACCTGAAAGCTCAGTGAAGTCCAGATGAGCTCTAGCCAGTAAGCCCAGAAACCAAATCAGTCTGTATCACATGATTAGCTTTTTTTTTTTTTTTGGCCTCGCCCATAGCATGCGGGAAGTTCTGGGGTCAGGGACCAAACTCGAGGCACAGCACCAACCCAAGCCCCAGTAGTGACAACACCAGATTCTTAACCCACTGTACCACAGAGGAAACTCCAAGATGGCAAATTTTACAAGTATTTTATCACTATTAAAAACAAAAACCTGACGTTGTCGCTGTGATGCAGCAGGTTAAGAATCCGACTGCAGTGGCTCAGGTCAACTGCAGAGGTTCAGGCTGGATCCCCAGCCTGGTGCAGTGGGTTTAGGATCCAGTTTTGCTGCAGCTGTGGTGTAGGCTGCAGCTGCAGCTTGGATTCCATCCCTGGCCCAGGAACTTCCATATGCCATGGGTGTGACTATAAAAACAAAACACGCAAAATCTGGTTGCACACAGATGTGGCCCTCGTGCTGACCATCTGCTTCTGTAGCTCCTGGCTAGTGGGGAGATCCCTCTGTTCAAAGCCCCCCCTACCCTCCCCCAGGTCCCTGGACACCTGGTATCCTGCCAGGGTGGGGACCTCAGACAGGAGGTACCTGGAAAATGCTGGCTCCATATGGCGTCCTCCAGGCGTTCAGCAGGTTGTCCTTCCCTGTGCTCACGAACCACCGCCCTGGGGGAAGGAGGGTGGGGGGTTCAGGAGAGGCGACCACAGAAAGCCTGGGCTGGGGGCTGGGGGCAGAGGCGGGGCAGCCTGTTCTGGCCTCTCACTGTCTTTCCTGCAATTTTTTTTTTTTTTTTTTTTTTTTGGTCTTCTTAGGGCTGCACCGGTGGCATATTGGAGGTTTCCAGGCTATAGGGGTTGAATCAGAGCTGTAGCCACTGGCCTATACCGCAGCTCATAGCAACAGCAGCCACCACAGCCACAGCAACACCAGATCTGAGCTGCGTCTGTGACCTACACTACAGCTCATGGCAACGCCAGATCCTTAACCCATTGAGTGAGGCCAGGGATCAAACCTGCATCTTCATGGATGTCAGTCTGATTCGTTTCTGCTGAGCCACGACGGGAACTCCTCACTCTCTTTCCTGCACTTCTGTCCTCCTCCGGGGGACAGAGCCTCTCAGGAGTCTCCCCCTCTCATTCCAGATGAACTCAAGGCCCCAAAGAGCTCTGACTGGCCTTCAAGAAGGGGGAGCCCCAGGACAGTTGCCAAGTGAAAACAGGGTACTCAGGGAGTTCCCCTGTGGTGCAGAGGGTTAAGGACCTGGCATTGTCACTGCAGCAGCTCAGGTCGCTGCTGTAGAGCGGGTTCAATCCCTGGCCCAGAAACTTCCACATGTCACCGCCTCAGCCAAAAAACTAGAAAAGTAAAAAAATAAAAATAAAAAAATAAACAGGGTACTCATTTACATTTGAATTTCCCATCAACCATACATCATTTTTACTACAGGTGTGTCCCAAATATTTCATTATCTGTTTTTTATCTTAGTCACGCCCATGGCATGAGGGAGTTCCCATGCCAGGGACTGAATCCATGCCACAGCAGCAACCTGAGCCATAGCAGCAATGACACCAGATCCTTAACCCCTTCGGCCACCAGGGAAAACTCCCTGTGTGTTTTTTTAAGCATATGCACATTCCATGAAATACTTGGGACATTTTTTCCTTTTAGGGCCGAACCCATGGGACATGGAAGTTCCCAGGCTAGGGGTCAAATCAGAGCTGCAACTGCCAGCTTACACCAGAGCCTCAGCAATGCCAGATCCTTAACCTACTGAGCAAGGCCAGGGATGGAACCCACATCCTCATGGAAACCAGTCAGGTTCTTAACCTGCCAAGCCACAACAGGAACTCCCACTTGGGACATATTTTTAGTGTCAAATTTTTTTAGTGTACGCCCAAATTTTTTTAGTGTACGTATATCCAGGCAATAGCTGAGATATATCTGCACTAACAAATTAGTTGCTTTTTAGTATAAGTATATCCCATACATTGAGAGGGCATACTTATGCTAGTAAATGATGTGTTGTTTAGTGTATGTCCCACGAAATACTTGGGATCGACTAAGAAATTATTTGTCCTTTAGCATATGTCCCATGAAATACATGTGACATACTTCTACAAAGGAATGATTTGTTATTTATCTAAGATACAAATTAAACCGGGCATCCTGTTTGTGTGGTGGGGTTTTGGTTGTTGTGTTCTGTGTTTTGGCAAGCCTGCCCCAGCACCCTGGAGTCCCTGGCCTGACCCCTGGCAGACACACCGCAGGAGGCGAATTTGAGGGACAGCACGCAGCTCTCGTGAAGGTGCAGCTGGTATTTCTCGGGCTTCCGGACATGCAGGATCTCCACGTTGCTGCTCTCCATGCCAACAGCCAGCCAGTCCTGGTTGGGGCAGTGGCCCAGGGAAAAAATCTGGGGATGAAGAGGGAATGGAGGACATCAAAAACCCTTTGGGTTGTTGGGGGCTGCCCAGAGCTGGGGGCTGGGGGGGAGGTCCTACACCACAGCCCCCACGTGGAGAAGCAGCTGGCCCCGGGCCTGGACGCAGCAGGCAACTGCATGTCAAATCATTAATATTAATCAGAATTACACGGAACCCTGGGGCCTCACATCCATTATCTGCTCTGAACGCACAACAGCTTTGCAGGGGGGGGGGAGAAGGGGGCAAAGCCAGCGGGGACAGGAGCTCCCCTCGAGCAGATGGTGGAGAGGAAGCTGAGGCCATATCCTGCCCAAGGTCACGCAGCAAGTCCACGAAAGACCAGGCCTTCCCACTCCCAGCTTGGGACTTTTGCCACTTGCCAACACCTCTTTTCACTTTGATTTGAAAGGATTCTGTGGCCTCATCAGTCCATACCCGGCCCACGTGTGGCACAGAGAAGAGCAAGACCTAAGCCTCTCCCACCTGAAGCCTCTCGCTGTCTTATTGGCAAATGAGACACGTGTGGAAAGAACCCTAACTTTCCAGCAGAGAGAAAACTGGGTAGTTTCATATGTTCCTGGCCACAGAGAAGTGGTTCTGTATAAAAAAGGGGGGCACAATAGGATGGGAGATATTCACCATGGGATGACGAGATAGGTATATCACCCATCTAAGTTTTGGAGACAGGAGATGGACACGTCTACCCACCTGCACCCCTGATTTCCCTATCAAAGGAAACTTCAAGCTAAAGAGAAGAGATGGTAAAAAAGAAAGAGTTTGGGGGAGTTTCCGTCATGGCTCAGTGGTTAACGAATCCGACTAGGAATCATGAGGTTGTGGGTTTGACCCCTGGCCTTGCTCAGTGGATTAAGGATCCGGCATTGCTGTGAGCTGTGGTGTAGGTCACAGATGCGGCTCGGATCCCAAGTTGCTATGGCTCTGGTGTAGGCCGGCAGCTATGGCTCCAATTAGACCCCTAGTCTGGGAACCTCCATATGCCATGAGTGAGGCCCTAGAAAAAGAAAGAAAAGAAAGAAAGAAAGAGTTTGGGAGGAAGCTTCTACCAAGCTTCAAGGAGGGGGCACGCTGGAGATAGGTTTTGAAGGATGAGTAGGAGTTTACCAGTTGGAGAAAAGAAGGGAAAAGCATGGCAGCCAGAAGGAACAATAAGTGAGGAGGCTTTGGAGGTGTCACCGGGCATGGTGTGTGAGAGGCTAGAGCATCAACGCCTTAAAGGACAGGCCAAGAACTCACCTGTCCCCAAGGCAGTGTGAGACAGGATCTGGGTCCAGGGTATCTGAAGACCTGTCCTTGACACTGCTCAGCCCTGACGAGCCCCCTGATTCTGTCCAGCCCCTTCACATCCTTCAGCCTGGCCTGCCACAGCAACTGCCCTGTGCCAAGCTCCTACACTGGCCTCTATCTGTCTGTGGGGGTCAGCAGCTCCCCTATGGTGAGTCCTGGTGAGAGATCAGGAGCTCTCGGTAGGTTCAAGAGGTTGAAGGCTGAGAGTAGAAACCAGCTACACAAGAAGAGACAAAGGAACAGGGGAATGGCTTGGCAAGAGCAGCTGGGAAGACGTTCTGAGGGTCTTAGCTCCACAGCTTCATACAAATCAGCTCCTTTGTGTTTCCCTGTGTCTGCCTTTGAAGAAGTAAAGAAGGCCTGTGGATCTGTCTCAAGGACAAGAGAGATGGACACAGAGGTCCATCTGGGAGTGGGTGCTTCAGGGGGAGAGGAAGAGAGCCCACATTCCTAGAACTTGTGTCCCCTCCTGCCAGACCCTGTGCGGCACCTGGGAGCTGAAGTCATGCTGCTGCAGCTGGCGGCCCTCCCGCAGGTCCCAGCAGCGCACGGTGTTGTCCAGGCCCCCTGTCCAGAGCCGAGTGCCATAATCAGAAATGTCGATGCAGCTGGCCCCATCCGTGTGGCCCTGGAACTGCCTGAAGAGAAGAGGGCCCAGGTGTCCATCCTGAAGGTGGTGCTGCTCCAGCGTCCCCCGAGGCTGCTCCTCTGCCCCCACAGCACAAAGGAAAGAGATCTAGGTCTTGCCCGAGGTTACAAGGCACCGGCCACCCACCTGACCATGGTCTGGTTCTGCAGGTCCCAGACCACGATGTTGCCATCGCTGCAGCAGGAAAAGCAGACCTTGGCGTCGGGGCTGACAGCCAGGGCGTAGCAGGCGGGCGCTGAGGAGGTCAGCTCCGCCTTGATGCGAGGGGTGGGCGCCGCCAGGTCCCAGATGGACAAGGTGCTGGCTTCACCGCCCACGATCAGACTCCGGCCGTCAGGCAGCAGCTTGCAGGAACGGATGTAATTGTCCCTGTTCTGGGAGCAGTGCGAAGCAAGGGCGTGGGGTTAGCCCCCCAGCCAAGCCTGCAGGAGCCCAGCTGAATAAATCACCCCCATTGACCTATAAGCTCCGCCCCTGCTTGGCCCACAAGTTCCACCCCACTGGCCCATAAGCCCCACCTGCTGGGCTATAAATTGTGTCCGGGTTGGCCTATAATCTCCACCTGGGGGTGGCCTAAGACCTCTACCCCAAATTGTCCAACAAGCCCCACCCTGGTTGGCCTAAAAACTCCTCCCATTGGCCTATAACCCAGCCTCTAAGCGGCCTGTAAGCTCCACCCTGGTTGGTCTATAAACTCCTCCCATTGGCTACAGCCCCGCCCCAGGTGGCCTGCAAGCTCCACCCCATGTATCTGCAGGCTTCGCTGCCCGTACCAAGCAGTCGAGCTGGGCCACTGGCGTCTTGGCACCGGGCTGGCCCACGTCCCACACCTTCACGCAGCCCTTGCCGCCCGTGTACACGTGCTGCGTGGAACCGCTGATGGTGACCGCGCACACCACCTCGCCGTGCGCCAGCGTGTGTAGCTGCCGCGCGTGCCGCGGGATGCCTGCGCCCACCAGCGCGTCGGACGGGAAGGGCACGGGCTGCATCTGCCCGTCCGCAGACACGTGGAAGGAGTAGGCCCTGGACGGGAGGTGGGGCATGATGCACGCGAGGCCGGGACCACCGGGGAGAGGGGAAGGGGATCCCTTAACCCTCACCCCCACCCCTCCCCGCGGCAGGAAGCAGGCTTCTCCTGCCTGTGCCCCCAGCGTTTAGGGAAGGGCGCCACACGATCAAAGGTGAGGGGGAAGTGATACAGAAGAGGAAGAGGTCCGGCTGTGGCCTGGAGCATGGTAAGCCAGCACTTAGTAAATGTCTGCGGAATAGAGGATTCAGGAAGATGCCTCCTGAGTTCCCCAGAACGCTGTCCAATAGTAGCCGCCCACCACGTGGGGCCAGTTAAATTTAAAGAAATTAAAATTTTCAGTTCCTCCGTCGCCATGACCACATTTCAAGTGCTCAAAAGCCACAGATGGCTGATGCCAATCAGACTGCACAGCCGAGAGTGCAGACCATTCCCATCATGGCAGAATGTTCTACTGATCTTGGGGCCAGGTCGTTCTCTGCCAGGAAGGTGGGGCCGACCTGTGCCTTGTAAGGTGTTGAGCAGCATCCCTGGCCCCCACCCACTGGAGGCTAGAAGCAGGGGGGCGTGGCACAAAAATCTACCCCTTGCTGAGAACCACTGCTCTAGCCATTGCTTGTTACACACCTCTCCATCCAGAGAGCAACTCTGGGAGGGGAGCCCCAGTTATCTTACAGAAGAGACTTTCTGGAAAGGCCGAAGGGAAGCCCAACCCCCGCCCCATAAACTTAGAGGAGGCAGGGAGCCCCATCCTGGTACTCACGGCTTTCCCCCAGGGATGGTGGGCAGGGAAGAAGAAATGGATGACCCTCGGAGATGTGGATGAGACTCAAATGCCATCTGCCAAAACACCAGCAGGGGTGTCACAGGACAGGTGATTCAAACCCACATCCGTCCTCTCACTTGCCATAGCCCTCTCTGTTTATCTGCCCCAATCTGTTTCTCAGCCCCTCCCCAAGAAAGCGGAGATGCCGGCTTCTCTACCCTGGCTACAGGTGGGAGAGTGGAGGCTTTTAGATGAAGGAACTCCACAGTCTCTTATCTGGGAATCCTAGGGCCCCAGATTTGGAAGGATCCTGATGAATCTTCTGTCTGATGCTTAGAACAGGGGTCAGCAAATTGCGGTCCCCTACTTGTTTTCATAAATAAAGTTTTACTGACACATAGCCACACCCATTCCTGTGTATGTTGTCTGTAGTGGCTTTTGAGCTATAAAGGTAGTAGAGTCCTTGTAGAGTGGTTGTGATAGAGACCAACTGGTCTGCAGAGCCAAAAATATTTACTATCTGGCCCTTTATTGAAAATATTGCTGGAGTTCCCGATGTGGCCCAGTGGAAATGAATCTGACTAGCATGCATGAGGACGGTTTAATCCCTGGCCTTGCTCAGTGGGTTAAGGATCTGGCATTGCCATGAGCTGTGGCGTAGGCCAGTGGCTGCAGCTCCAATTCAACCCCTAGCCTGGGAACTTCCATATGCTGCAGGTGCAACTCTAAAAAAAAAAAAAAAAAAAAAAAAAAAAAGAAAGAAAAAGAAAAAAAAATATATTGCTGATACCTGTTCTGCCACATCCCTTTCAAGTGCCCACCCAACCTTGGGCTGGGAGTAACTCCAATGACAGGCATTTTATTCCCTCTGGAGGCATCTACACCCACTTCAGGAAGGTGCACTCTCACCAAGCATCTATCCCAGTACTGCCCTCTGGGGCCCATGCAGACACCATCTCCTCCCCCTGCCCCAGCTCGGGGGTCTCATGTCTCTCCTTCAACTCCTCCCCACTTCTAGTCCTTTCCCTGGGCTAGTCCTTCCTCCGCAATCTACCAGAATCACCACAGGCCTTTAAAAATCCGGGCAAACAACTGTACACCATTTGCCAGGAGGCTGAAGTGGACCCTCATGTCCCATGGTGTGGCTTTCTGTTCCTCTTAATACAGCACAGTCACAGGTGCTTTTTCCACAGTCGCAGGTGCTTATTTGTATTGAGCTTGTAGGGCTACTGAGACCTTGAGATCGTCTTCCCACATGCACTCGCCAAGCCAGGACTCCCCTCCCTTTCCCTACTGCCTTGTCTCTCTGTGTTTAACTGGATTCTCCTCCAGCCCCCAGCCCCTGGGCCCTGTTGACACTTCCTGGCATCTCCCACCCTGAGGACTCACCATGGGGGAGCGTCCATACACCACAGAGCCGCTGACCTGGGGGGACAGGTGGAGGCTAACGTAGGAGCTGGGCACAGAGAGGTCCCCATTAAGGGCGCTGTGCGAGCCCAGGCTGAAGGACGTGGTAAAGGGACTGGACAGGGTCAAGGGACTCCTCAAGGCTGAGTGAGAAGAGACAAAGACAGGTCTTCAGACATGCTGGACCCAGATCCTGCCTTCCACTGACTTGGGGGAACTCTGGGGCTCTCATGCTCTGGCTCAGCATCCGCCATACGCTGTCCTGGCTCTAAATATTTACGGATGCTGTTCTGGTCAACATTCCTTTCCCTTTCCTTCTTCAGTGGCTGAACTCCTATGCATCCTTCAAAACCTACATTCATTGTCTGGCAACATTTTAGAAACATCCTAGAGCCTCCCCACTTCATCCCTAGCCTCTAGCCTTGCCCATTTTGGGTCCCTTCCTCTACCCGAGCCCTGATCACGCAGGGCTGGGAGTCTGAGGGTCTGGCTCCCTTCCCCCGCTATTGGGGAGCTCCTTGAGGGCAAGTTTCAGGGCTGATTTCTTTCTGGGACTCTAGAACCAGCACAGAGCCCAGCCACAGGACGAAAAGAATAGCACTGCCATCCCCGTTTTAATGATGGGGAATGTGAAGCTCAGAGAGGTTGGATCACTTGCTGGAGGGCAGACAGTTGATTCAAAGCTGGTCTCAAACCCAAGTCTGTCTAACTCCAAAGCTTGTCCTTCCAGTGCTGAAGCCCCTGAGTAAGTCACTCCCCATCTCTGGGCATCGGTTTCCTCCCCCAACATCAGGCCAAGACAATAAAAAAGCTGAGGACCACAGAGAAGTAGCATCCAGCTCAGAGTCGTGGAAAAGGCAAGGCACCGTCCTAGCTGGAATCCACACCTCTTGCCTCACCCCCCACCCCCCCCACACACACACTGTTTTCTAGAACTCCCCAGAAGGGAGGCACCAGCAGGTGCTCACCAATACTGTCCGTGGAAGGCGCTGGCTTGGCTGCGAGCTGGCGGAGGTGACTGGCCGAGCTGGGCCCAGGGGTAGACGCGTCCTCGGGCGGGGAGGAGTCGCAGGACTTGGAGGCAGGGGTGCTAGCGGGAAGATCATTCTGGGGAGAAAGGGCAGGACTGAACACCTCCAGGCATGGCACCTGGCACCTTGCAGCCCCAGGATCGCAGCAGAAGGTGGGTGGGAGAAGGGAGCAGGGATCCCTGGGTGGGGGTAGGTAGGCCAGGGCTCAAGGGAGGTGCCCGCACGCCTCTGGCCTCAGGTTCGCACACACCAGGGGAACTGCCCCATAGCCCACCCCCGGGGCACGGGGCACGCATGAGTGACTGCACGCACCGGACGGCCAGGTGGACACCTGTGTGCCCACAGGATGCACACACTTGCGTGCCCATGGGAACCAGCAATCTATTGTGAGAAGTGTGCGTGTGTACGTGTGATCAGGTATATGGTGCAGCTATGGGGTCAGGAAGACACTAGACGTTCTCAAAGTCTGGGACAAGGTGGGCCCACCCTGCGGGGAGTGGGGGTCAGAAGAGAAGACAGTGGACAAAGTTAGAACCTGTCACAACCTTTAGGGCCAGGGAACAAACACTAGGATGGGTGCCTGGACCAGGAGACCACAGTGTGCTCCCAGAGGAGAGACAGACACGTAGTCAGTGGATACCCCCTTGCTCCCCATGAGGAGGGGCTGTCCCCCACCCAGTTCCTCCCCAGGGGCATCCTGGAGGGGAGGGGAGGGGAAAGCAGACCTCCAGGTAGAAACAAGCTCCATCTTGGCTTTCTGCCTTCACTTCCTTTGCCTTTCAAGAAACTTCATATCCTTATCTTTCTTTTTTTTTTTTTCCTTTTCGTTCTTTTTTGGCCATGCTCGTGGAAGGCGGAAGTTCCCCCGCCATGGAGGCCAGGGACTGAACCCGAGCCAGAGCAGTGTCAAGGCTGGATCCTTAGTGACAACAACAGATCCTTAACCCACTGCTCCCCCAAGGAACTCTGCACCCTATCTTTCCATCACATGGTGTGTGACAGCCACACTCGCACGCCCACGGGAGGGAGTGGACGGGGCCAACGGCGGGGACAAGAGGGGTCTTTGGGGGGTTTCTCCATTAGAAACAGCGCTGCCCCTCCCCCTCTGTGTCTCCTCAGAGTGGGAGGAGGGCACATGAGATGCGATGGGAGCCCCAACCTTGGCGGTTGCCATAGCAACCTGCTGGGAGGGGAGGCCTAGAAACCGACGCAGTCTCCCTGGCAAGTGCAGGGCAGGGGTCTGGGGAAGATTTGGGGGGAGGTACAAGCAGAGCTGAGCTGTGAATGCGCCAGGGGAGGGCTTTGACGGGGTCCCTACACCTGGCATTAAACATCAGGAGGCGCAAGGAGAAAGTTGCTCCGCTAGGAATTGTCATCTTTCCTTGTGGGAACCACATTTCAGGTTAGGGCTGGTGCGTCCCCCTTGTCTCTCAAAGACGTTAACACTCACATGGCTGGGATCAGCCCAGCGGAGTTGCCAATTCTATAGTTGCACTGTGTTTATTTCCCCGACTTCCTATTTCTTGCAAGAGATACTTGGTTTCTGCATGAGATGGTGAGTTGCCTTTTAATACTATTTACAAAAATGCCTTTTCATATTTATGGAGGTTCAATAGAGGGAGTCCACTTAGGAAAAATTACCTAATATCAGGTGGTTTTGAGGAAGGTAGCAAAATAGTCACAAAGGGAACGTTGCACCACCCTAGCCTGGCTCATCTGTTGTCATTATGTCTGATGCGAGAGCGTCTGTTTCCAGGTTCCCGGGATAAAGAAAATGAGTTTCAAGGCCTCCCCCACTCCTTACCAGGACAAGCTCCTTGGCTCTGGGGAGAGGTGAGCCAAGGCTGGAGGCCAAGGAGGCTGGACTGTCCACCAGGTCCCGACGGGCAGGGATGCAGACGGGGGCCTTTCCACATGGGGTCGTGGCTGGGCTGGGGGGCTCGGAGGGTTGGTCCTGGGTTTGAGGAGGTGACGATGAGTGCTGGTGAAGCGGCAGAGGATGGAGAGGCCCTCTCTGTACTCCTCCCGTGTCCCACCCCAGCCGCTAGACTGGGCACTGCTGACCCACTTGGGAGGATTATGAAACCCCTGGGGCCTCAGCTGACTCACTTGTAAAGTGGGCTTAATGACATAAGCACACAGAGCAACAACTATATCGACTATATCAGGGCCTGGATTTTGTTTTTCATCCCTGAACAGAGGAGGAAAAGTGGGGTCAGGAAGGGGGTGTCACTCCCCCAAAGTCCCACAGTGAGCCAGGGCTTGAAGCCACCTCTGACACCCTCCTTCCACTGTTCTCTGGACCTGTTTCCCACCTGTGCTATGGAGAGTAGGGCAGCCTGGGGTGTCCTGGGTTCCCCCTTCTTCCCCTCCCCCTGCCCCATGCCACCCCCATCCCAGCCACTCCATAGAGAGGGGAACACCAGGACCCCCCGCTGCCTCTGGGCCTCCCAACACCCTAGATAACCCACCACCTGCTCTGGGACCAGGCCTCCGAGTTCCCTACCTCCTAGTCCTGAGGTCAGGGCGGGAGGAGGCTGGGGCGCACTCACCTCGTCCACTACCAGGTTGTAATCGCTCTTGTCTTCGTCACTCTCCTGGGGGGACACAGGGGAGAGAGATCACCTGGCCGTGCCCCTGCCTCCGTGGCCCCTGACCTCTCCTCGGGAGGGTCGGGTGGGGATCCTGGGGAGGGTCCCTCGTGGAGGAGGATGGGAGAGAAGGGGCTGAGTGCCCCAGAGGTGTGGGGTGGCCTCAGTTTACTCCTCTGTGTGGCGCGGGGAGAGCCGGCGACCAGGAGGCATCCTCACCCTCTCCCGGCTCTCATCTGCCCACCCCAGTCCACATGTGCCCCCCAACTCACATAAGGTCCCGACAGATCCTTCTCCTCTGCTCTCTGCTTCCCATTGCCACCCAGGCCGCTGGGTCTCTCCTCTTCCACCACACTCTCCGGGGGCGAAGGGGACACGCTCTGCAGAGACACAGGGGCCAGGCAGGAGAAAAGGTCAGGGTTTCTTGGGCCCCCAGGCTGTGTCCTGGCCCAGCCAAGACCTGGGATACCCATTGCTGTGATTAGGATCCGAGCCTCAAGCTTCCCATCTGGGAAAAGGGACCTTCCAAGGGCAGGCTCAATGTGGTTGTGACTACCACAGAGATCCCCAGACAGGCCCCAGTGTCCCCTGGGGAGCACTAGTGCCTGCTGAGAAGAGCTCTACATGCAAAATGCATTCCATCTTAAAGGCGCAGTACAATAAAAAGAATATAAAAGATCCATCAAGGGGGGTTCCTGTTGTGGCTCACGGAAACAAATCTGACTGAGGATGTGGGTTCCATCCCTGGGCTCAGTGGGTTAAGGATCCAGTGTTGCCACAAGCTGTAGCGTAGGTCGAAGACACAGCTCGGATCCCATATTGCTGTGGCTGTGATGTAGACCGGCAGCTGTGGCACCAATTCGACCCCTAACCTGGGAACTTTCATATGTTGCAGGTGTGGCTCTAAAAAGACAAAAAACAAAAACAAAAAACAAAAACCCAAAAAATAAAAAAAGATTCATTAAGAATTTATTATGTTGATTTTGTGTTGATTATAGGTTGAAATATTTTAGATGCACTGTGTTAAAGTTTACTATTGAAATTGACCTGCTGCTTATTAACTTATTTATTTATTGGCTGCACCCACAGCACGTGGAAGTTCCTGGGCAGGGACTGAACCTGCACCACAGCAGCAGGCCAAGCTGCTGCAATGACAACACCAGGTCCTTAACCGGCTGCACCACAAGGGAACTCCCCTGCTTAACTTTTTTAATGTGGCTACTAGAAAACTTACAATGATGCTTCCACAAAACTAAACAGGTGATTGGAACTGCACGGAAACACACACACACAACAAGTGCTTGTAAAATGGTGATTAAGCTCTATGGGTTGCACCCCCCTCAGTTTTCTGGCTTTGACCCTGTATTTTAGTTTGCACAAGATGTTATCGTTGGGGGAAGCTGGGTGAGGGGTGCATGGGACCTCCCTGTACATTTCTTTGCAACCTCCTTTGCATCTGTCATGATTTCAAAATTAAACAAGTTTAAAAAAATTACCTACAGGGCTCACATGCTACTTCTATGAGGCAACACTCTTGCGGATAGTAAAGTGGAGTGAATGAGGAATAAATCAATGATGGAGGAATGGAATGCTACCCGGGCATGCATGCATTTATTCAACTGCAAAAATCACTGAAGGCTGAAAAATTTATGTATTTATTTATTTTGGATGCACCCACTACATATAAAAGTTCCAGGACCTGGGATCAAACCTGTGCCACAGCAGTGACCTGATCCACTGCAGTGACAGTGCCAGATCCTTAACCCACTGTGCCGCCAGGAATTCCAAAGATGGAAAATTTTAAATAAATGAGATTCTAGTTTTATGGGGCATCTCACACACACACACACACACACACACACACACACACACACACACACACACAAAGGCTCTGGGCGACACAGTGTGGAAGCGGAGATGCAGTCTCCTTCGGAGGCCCCTATCAGCTCAGAACAAGCAGCTTCAGCCGCATGTGAATACAAAGCAAATGTTAGCAGAGAGGGCAAATCCCCATGCCCCTAAACTTACCCTGCTCAGCGCTCTCTCCACTGGAGGGTGGCGAAGAGGTAGAGAGAGAGAAGGAAAAAGAATGAGGGATTTTATCCCACGGTGCCAGAGTGCACAGCTCTCCACAGTGTATAAAGCCCCCTTCCCAGCTCAGAGCCCCCTTCTCCTTCAGACATCCTCGCAAAGAGGGACTATCCCTCCCCTGCACCACTCAGATAGATGCCCAGAGAGGGGTATAACCTGCCCAAGGACACACAGCCCCTTGGGAAGAGGGTTGAACCCTCAAGCCTGCAGCCCTTCCATTCCTTCATTCACACGAGTTTGGTGCCCCTGCCCTCCTCTTCCCGCATCCCCAGCCATGCCCCCAGCCACTGCCCACTCACCTCTGGACCCCTCGGCCTCCACGCCTGTCCGGTCCTCCTTGGTGACCGCGGCCAGCTGAGCCTGGGCGGCCAGAGCTCCCGACAGGGCCAGCAGCCCCGTGGCACTGCCGCCCACCAGCCCAGCTGGGCGAGGGGTGAGGGGCACAGGGGGGGCATGGTGGGACAGCGGCTGGAGCTGCTGCTGCTGGAGAGGAGGGGGGTGGGCCAGGGGTGGGCAGGGGTGGGCTCCCCTGCCCCAGCCCAAGGGACTGTGGAGAGGGGGTCAGGGTCAGGACAGAGGGGGTGCCCTTGGGATTTCCAGAGCGGCCAGAGCCAGGCCAGCTGCCCACCTGGCACCCCAGCTTCACCACCAATGGGGGGCTGGGCTGGAGGCGGGGGCTGGGCTGGAGGACTCACCCCGATGAGACTGTTCAGCTCCCCCACGGTCACCTGCTTGGCCCGCTCCACGGCCTGCAGCACCTGTTGTTGATGCTGGGTGGGGGGGAGTGGGGGACAGGGGTGCTCAGGAGAGCCCCCACCTCCCAGGCAAGGCCCCCTGCCCTTCTTCTCTCACCTGCTACTTCTATTTCCTTTCTCTCCCTCTCTCCCTCCCCCCACCCGTTTTTGGCTGGACCTGCAACAGGAGCAATTTCCAGGGCCAGGGGTTGAACCCACACCACAGCAGTGACCTGAACCACAGCAGTGACAACACCAGGCCCTTAACCTACTGTGCCACCAGGGAACTCCTCTCCCTCTCCTTTAAAAATTAAGAAACAGACAAAGAAACAAAGTCTCTACATGAAGTTAGAACTAATAATTATAAATCAGAGTTTATAAATGTGGGTCTGCCCTCGGCACTGCCAACATTGAGACCAGGTCATCCCCTGTGGAGGGCCATCCCCAACGCTGTGAGGGTGGAGTGGCATCCCCGGCCCCATCCATTTGATAAGCCAGGAACCCCTCAGTCGTGATGACCACAGATATCCCCAAGATCACCCAGTGTCTCCTGGGGACAGAGTCACAGCCAGTAAAGAACCGCTGTACACATCAGCACCCATGTACCCACTACCCAGGTCAAAAAATACAAACTGGCAGCCTCTAGAAGCCCCTGTGCACCCACCCTCCTTCCTTCCTCTCCCCACCTTCATGCAGTGAGAAAACGTCCTGTCTGCGCAGTTAGATACTGAAGCCACATGTGGCTACAGAGAGCTTGAAATGTGGCTGGTGCAACAGACAAACCGAACGCTTCCTTTAATTTAATTTCATAGACATTTAAATGTAAATTTAATGCAATACATTTGAAAAGAAATACAAATTAATACAAACGTAAATGGCACACGTGGCTGGTGGTTCCCGTGTATGCTCTGAGGCCACCAGGGCCCCCACACTCCCCAAGTTGGGGATTGGGGTTGTTCCCACTGAGGTGATGTCCAGATGCTGAGTGGGGGCCCCTGTATGGTGCAGGCCTGTGAGAATGTGTTGGCGTCCAGCGTTAGTACATCTTGACTGTCAAGGGCCAGAGAGTCAAAATTTTCAGGCTTGCAGGCCAGAGGGTCTTTGTGGAAACCCCTCAACTCTGCCCTTGTCTAAGGAAAGCTGCCGTAGACAATAGGGACATGAATGGGCATGGCTGTGTGCCAATAAAACTTTATTTACAAAAGAGGTGGAGGGCTGGTGATTTGGCCCCTGGGCTGTAGTTTGCTGACTCCTGGTCTAGAATCATGGAATTTGCTGGAGTGCACATGGGTGTCTTTTTTTTTTTTTGTCTTTTTGTCTTTTTAGGGCCACATCGGAGGCATATGGAGATTCCCAGGCTAGGGGTCTAATCGGAGCCGTAGCCACCAGCCTACACCAGAGCCACAGCAACGCGTGATCCGAGCCGCGTCTGCAACCTACACAGCTCACGGCAACGCCGGATCGTCAACCCACTGAGCAAGGGCAGGGACCGAACCCACAACCTCATGGTTCCTAGTCGGATTCGTTAACCACTGCACCACGACGGAAACTCCTGCACATGGGTGTCTTAATTCACTCCTTCCTAAAGTTGTTTTACCCTCTCTTCTGTGATTTTACCCTTTCTCACTCTGGGCCACTTGGTCCCCATCCTGGACTTCTGACACCATCTCTAAGCCACCAACCCAAGAGCCCAGAAACCTCAGATTCAGTGGGGTCCAGACCAAGGTGAGCGCCTCTCCCATTTCTTGGCCCCCAACGCAATGAGGGCCCCAATGTATTCACCCTGTGGTAGAGTCTGTCTTCTTGTCTCTCTGGAGATGGAACGCTCCAGATGGAAGCAGGAATAAAATGTAAAGGTCCCGAAGAGCTTGGGGCATTGGCACAAGGGCTAACTTTAATTTTTTAAGTTTCAATGAAGCTGTTTAATTTGCCCTGGCTCCACCTTTTTGTATTATTGTGGTTACAAACACATACAAGTTACCCTTTTAGCTATTGTTTTGGGGCCATGACCAAGGTATGCAGAAATTCCCAGGCCAGGAATGGAACCTATGCCACAGCATGGACAACGCCGGATCCTTACCCGCTGAGCCACCAGGGAACTCCACCCTTTTAACCATTTTTAACCATCCAGCTCATGTGCATTAAGCACATTTGCAATGTCAGGCAATCATCCCACCATCATCTCCAGAACTTTTTCATCTTCCCAAACTGAAACTCTGTCCCCATGAAACACTGACTCCCTAGCCCTGGCCCCACCATCCACTTCCTGTCTCTATGGATCTGACTCCACTAGGGACCTCAGGTGAGTAGAATTAGATAGTTATCTGTCCTTTTGTGACTGGCTTATTTCATTCAGCATGATGTAGGGACTAAGTAATAAGGACAAACTTTTTTTTTTAGGGTGGTGCCCGTGGCATAAGGAAGTTCCCAGGCTAGGGGTCCAAGTGGAGCTGCAGCTGCTGGCCACAGCCACAGCCACAGCGACCTACATCATAACTCATGGTCATGCCAGATACTTAACACGCTGAGCTAGGCCAGGGATTGAACCTGCATCCTCATGGATACTAGTTGGGTTCGTTACCACTGAGCCACAATGGGAACTCCTAAGGACTATCTTTTACTGGATTTTGTTTTTGTTTTCTTTTCAGGCTGCACCCGAGGCATATGGAAATTCCCAGGCCAGGGACTGAATCCAAGCCATAGCTGCGAACTATGCCATAGCTGCGAACTATGCCATAGCTGCAGCAGCGCTGGATCCTTTAGTCCACTGTGCCAGATGGGGGGTTGAATCCGTACTTCCTCGGCAACCTGCGAGCAGCTACAGTCGAATTCTTAACCCACTGTGCCATAGTGGGAACTCCTTACTGGCTGTTTACTAAGCACCTGGCATCATCTTCACCAACTAGAATGTATCAGCTCTTCTAAACTTCATGACAGAGGCACTGAGAGGGCAAGCCACTGGCCCAAGGCCACACAGCCAGGATTTGGACCAAGGTAGCCTGGCTGCAGGCTTGAGGCCCTATCCTGCCCCTCAGCCAACACCTTCTTCCATCCCTAAAGCCCTGCCCCAGCTGGTGCCCAGGCCCACAGGCCACCCAAAAGAACCAGTGCCTGCCACATATAGCCAGCTCCCCTCCTGGCCCCCCAGCAAGCTCACTCACCTCCTGAGTCAGGAAGGGGATAATCTGAGCACAGATTCCACTGAGGCGCTTCACAATCTCGGCCTGGCAGGGAGCAATGGGGAAGAGGCTTGGAGGGGGAGGTTCTCAATCCAGAGGGCTCAGGGCCAGAATGAGAGCCTGGCGAGGAGGCCGGCCACCTGATGTCCAAGGAGGCCTTGACCTGGAAGACTGGGACAGATACACCACCCACCAGACCCACTGAACAGAGATTCCCAGAAAGCAGCTGCACAGCTGCCCAGAACAGATTGGGACTCCACAGAGCTTTGGGTTTGAGTCCTGGTCTCTGGGGGACAAGGTCCCTCTCTAGGATGCGCCTGAGCCCTTGGCCTGCAGCCAGCGAGCAATCCCAGTGCATCATACTCAGGGCTGAGATGCTGTGACACAGTAAGAAACATATATATTTGAAAAAAAAAAAAAAGAAAAAGAAACATACATATTTGGTCTTTGCTCCAGTTCCTGGTACAGAGCTTCTAAAACCCTAGGGATTTCTGAGTGGTAAAGGGGAGAGAGCATCTTTTGTTATTCACAATTAGCCCCTTTCATCCACATCTGAGTTTATTAAGCGGGATGGAATGTTCAGCCCCACCCCCCCAACCTCTGACCTCCAGGGAGGGGAGAGAGGCTGGAGGTTGAGGTAGTCACCCATAGCCAGTGGTGAAATCAATTCTGCCTATATAACCAAGCCTCCCTAAAAAATCCCTAACCAAAGTGGTTCAGAGAGCTTCGGGTGGGTGGTCGCGTGTAGATGCTGGGGGGGGGGGCACCCAGGGGGGGCATGGAAGCTCCCCACCCCACCCCACCTTGCCCTGTGTATTTCTTCCATCTGGCTGGTCCTGAGTGATAGATATCCTTTATCATAAATGGGTAAGACTAAGTCTGAGCTCTCTGGAGTTCTGGGAGCCATTCTAGCAAATTATCAGAATGGGGGGGAGTCACAGGAACCCTGATTTATAGCCAATTGTGTCCAAAGGCCAGGCCCAGACCTGCGATTGGCATGTAAAGTGGGGGCAGTCCCGTGGGGCTGATCCCTGAACCCACAGCATCTGCCTGGACTCTGGGTGATGTGTTAGAAGTGGGATCAAGTGTAGGACATGCAACTGGTGTCAGAGCTGGAGAATTGGTTAGTGTAGAGAAAACCCACAGAGGATAGAGAGTAGGAGAGAAACAGAAGGCTTTTGCTTGGAGGTTTCATCTGGGACCAGGGCAGGGCAGGGGGTGTCCCACAGAGGCTGAACAGAGGGGAAGCGTGTGTTCTGTCAGCCTGTGCTTTGCCTCTAGGGGTGCAGGGTACTGTGTCGGTCTAGGTGAGGTTTGTGTCTTCTATCTGCTACCAGGAGCGTGGAACCAGGCTCCCAGAGCCAGGGCTCTACCCTATGCCCTCCACCCCATAAGGGGGTCCATTTCACAAGCCATGTCCAAGCAGACAAACCCCCTCCCACCCATACCAGAGCCAGCAGACCCAACAAAGCATGCCACAGCAGGCACTCCCAGGCACCTCCAGTCCACTTGAACTTCCTCCCACCCATCAGAAAGCCCCTAGACTCTGTCCAATTTTTTTCTTTTTTGGACGCATCCGTGTCATGTGGAAGTTCCCAGGCCAGTGATGGAACCTGTGCCACAGAAATGATCCAAGCCGCTGGGGTGACAACGCTGGATCCATAACCTGCTGCAGCACAAGAGAACTCCCTCTTGTCCATTTATTCTAATGTTCTGATGGACAGAATCTAAGATTCCATCAACCTCAGAATCTTGAGATCCCTCTCAGCCCCTTAGAAACCATCAGAGAATTTCGAGGTCAGTCTCAGGATCTGGGGGTTTAATCTTGGGCAACTGGAGTCAATTTCAGAAGCTTCAGGTCTAAGTCAGAACCTTGAGAAGCTGAGGACAGAATGGTGGAGACAACCACAGAACCTACGGGTCCATCTCCAAATGTCAGACACGCTGGGCTGAAAGGGACCTCTAAGACTGTCCATCTGTCCCCTTCCCAGGACAGAAGTCCCTCTCCAGCCTGACTGCTGGTCTCTGCTACGAGCCTTCCTTGACAGGCCCCTGCCCACCGATCGTGTCTCTTCTGGACAAGGTCTCCAGAAGTTCATTTTCCTTTCATACGGCTGAAATCAGGCCCCCTGGTCCCCGAGATTTCAGGATAAGGCCCCTGTTCCCTGGGTCTGCAACCGCTGGAGTGCTGGGTCCCTCTCCCAGCTTCCAGACACCCGCACATACACCGACACCCTTACTCCCGCCCCAACACACAGTTACCTGCTTATGCATTTCAATGTTGAGCCCGTAGGACATTTCATAGTACTGAAAAGGAAAAGCCATCTGGCAATGTCCACCATGCTGATGGACGTCCAGCTGCGCTGGGTGATGCTGGATCTTCCAATAGCCCCCAGGCTCAGGGAGATCATCACAGGACCCAGAGCCTCTCAGCCCCAAGGGAGCCCAGAGGAGGAACAGGATCCCCCTCCACTCTCTCCAGGGGGTGGAGCAGGGAGGCAGTGCCCAGAGACCCTGGCTGCTCAGAGGTGCCCCTGAGGACAGTGGACATCCTTGCCTTAGTGTTCTTAAAGGCTGGGAGGGCTCTGGGAGAGAGCCTGGAATCCTAACCAGCCCACTTTATGGATGAGGAAAAATGAGGCCCAGAGCTGGCCAGGACTTACCCTAGTGTGGTCCTAGGGTTGGTATCCACACCCTGAGTTTCCACTCATAGCCCAGCCCTCCTCCTCACTGACCCCACGCCGGTATGACAGCCACTCTCACCATGACATAATGTCGCTGCATTTCCGTCTTCTCACTGGCCAGCTTCTCACATTCCAGCTTGAGGCTGGGAAGGAGATGGGGTGTTGGGAGCCCACTCTCCCCGCTCCCCAGCAGGGACACCCACGGACCCCTTCTGGGCCAGTTTCCAAAGTGATAGGATTGGCTCTTCTCCTCCCCATTTCCTCACCCCCTCCCACACCCTCCCCATCCCTTCTCAGGCTCAAAATGTCCCAGTACGGAGTGTCTGTCCACCTCACCTGTGCTCCTACCTGAAGGCCTTTTATCCTACCCCTGGGGCCCCTCCCTCCTCCTTGCACGCCGGAGGCCCCGCCCCTCTGCCCCCAGCGGCCCCGCCTCTCTCCTGAGGGCCCCCAGGTGAGACCCCCAGGTGAGTTCCTGGGACCTGGGACCCCAGGGCGGGGCGCCCCCGCCCCCCACCCCCCCTCACCTGTGGTACTGAGCCTGAAGAAACTGGAATTCCTCTTTGATGCGGTCGCAGATCTCTAAGATTGAGAACTTGAAGGGCTGACCGGACTGAAGCGGGGTCTGGGGGGGGACGCCCAGGTTTGAGTTCCTGGACGCCCCGCGCCCCCATCCCCCGCAGCCCGGACCCCCACTCACCGGGTGCCTTCCTTGGGGGTACATCCTGCCGTTCCGGGAAGCACCCCCACGCCGCCGCTGGAGCTTGACGATATGGGGTGGGGGGGGCGAGGCGGCGGCGAGGTGGGGGAGAGGCTGGGGCAGGGGGCTGCCCGAGAAGGAAGGGGGCAGGCGGCGTGGGGCAGGGGACCCCGGCGTCCCCCGCCCCTGAGCGAGCGCGCGGGGTCGCGGGGACTGAGGGGCGCTGAGGCCCCTGCTGGGCGGGAGGTGCGCGGCCGGCGCAGAAGGTCGGGCGAGCGGCGGCCGGTTTCAGAGGCGCGGGCGGCGGGCCCCGCGCGGAGCCGCCTCCCTCCGGCGGGGCTCGGCCGGGAGCCGCGGGCAGAGCCGCCTTAAGGTGGCGCCGCCGCCCCCGGCCCGCCCACCCGGCCTGCCTGCCCCGCGCACCCCCCACGACTGCGGCCGCGGTCCCGGGACCACCCCCTCCCTCCGCCAGGGACGGGCGGGGAAACTGAGGCTCTCGTCCAGCCCCGCAAACATCGCCCCTCCTCCCCAGGGCTCAAGAGAGAAGAGTCAGGAAACAAATAAATACCTAGTGGCCCACGGTGGGAGTAGCTCGGTGGAGGGGGTGGGGGAGATGGGGCCAGAAACGGCCTTTCTGAGGAAGTGGGCTAAGACTTGAGGATGAGGAGAAAGCAGCCTGCCAGGGCTGACTAGGAAACCTGCCTGCAGGGAAAGGGACTAGCCTGTGCAAACACCGCAGAAGGGACAAGGCTGGGGGGCAGAGCCAGGCCTTCGCCCTCTCTGGGCCTCGTATTCACATCTGTAAAATGGCAGAATCACAGGCTATTTTTAAATGGCACAGCAGGTGAACTCAGCTTGGCCTGGCACAGGGTAAACTCCCAGAGATGGGAGCTGAGTTCCAATCGCCACCAGCAGACTGGGCTGTCTCCCCTCTCACGCTAGGGGCTCCTGGAAGGCAGAAGTCTCCCTGAGGATGAAAAGGAGTCTCTGTCATCAGACTGAGCCCTTTCTGAGGCCAGGGGTGCTGTCCCCAACCACAGACCACAGATATCCAGGGAGCATCCTTCATTCTTACCTGGGAGGTGGGACCTTCTTATTCCTATCTTGTGTGTGTGAAAAACATGAGGGTCCTTTGTTAAGTCAGTCAACAAACACATATTGAGAGCCTGCTGTGGACAGTGTTCTAGGCGTGGGGGCTCAGCAGGGAACAAAACAGAGGAAAAACCCCTTGCCTCGTGTTGATACCTGACCTGTGTCAGTAGATGAGTAAGCAAAAGTGTACAAAAGCCCTATCAAATGTATTGAGCATCTAGGACATGCCAGGCATCCTTCCAGACACCCAGGGTAGGTGGAGAACAGATTCCTGCCCTCTTTGAATTCATCTGGACAAGGCAAGATTGCAGTTTGAAAATTGTGGCATTATGTGTGTGTGTACAAAGAGGAGCTTAGGTGCCAGTGATTGGGGAACAGAGGGAACTTATTCATCTGGGGTGTCTGGGAGAGACCCTTTGGAAGAGGTAACACTGGAGATGAGATTGGAAGGTTAAAGATGGGCAGCAATGGGCAGGGAGGGGCAGAGAAGTCCTGAGGATAAAGATATGAGTGTGGGAGGTCCCATTGTAGCTCAGTGGGTTAGGAACCTGACTGGTATCCACAAGGATGCAGGTTTGATCCCTGCCCTTGCTTGGCTGGTTAAGGATCCAGTGTTGCTGTGAGCTGCAGTGTAGGTTGCAGATGTGGCTGGCTCAGATCCTGTGTTGCTGTGGCTGTGGTGTAGGCTGGCAGGAGCATTCAGCCCCTGTACTGGGAACTTCCATTTTTTTTCTATAAAGAAAAAAAATGAGTGTGTGTGTGTGTGTGTTACAGGGAGTGAGTACTCGATGGCCATCAAGATAAAATCCAAACTCCTCCCTCTTCCCACAAGGTTCTGTGCCCCTTCACCTTCACCCTCGTTCACTCTGTTCCAGCCATACAGGTCTCCTTGCTGTTCCTCCAACTCACCTGGTACAGCCCTGCCCCAGGGCCTTTGCACTTACTGTTCCCTTTATCTGGAATGCTATTCCCTTGCTTCTCATCACCTCCTCAGAAAGGCCCTTCCTGGCCACCCATCCAAGCAGTGTTCACCCACTTCACCCTGTTATTCTCAAATGCTGCATCCTATTCTCTCTCTTTCTAGGTTCTATCAGAGTTTGCTTTGTTCGTGTTTTGTTTTGACATGATTGTGTTTCTTTGTGGGCTGTTCTACTCTTTACTTGTCTCCCTCACTAGGCTGTGTAGGGACAGAGCCCCCTGTCTTGGTGCCTGCAGAGACTGGCACACAGGAAGTGCTCCATAAATGAACAGGCAGTGGAGTGAGAAGAAGAAACAGGGGATGCAGCTAAAGCCAGAAATCACTGGCCACACTCTTGCTGGAGAATTCTAAGAAACAGGGAGTTTCATAATTCCCTGATGCTGAAAGTTCATCATTCCAAGTTGTGGGAGCATCTGTGAAGTCCTTGCTCCAAAACCTTTCCAGAAGGTGCCTCGCCTCCCCTGGGAAGGCAGCACCTCCCCTCTCCGGACCACTAGTCCAAGCAGTGGTCCCCCTCCCTCATGCTCTGTTCCTTCCCACCCTGTAACTTCCCCTGGGCCTTCTCTTGTCAAAAGTTCTCCATCTCCTCAAGTTCAAAGATTCCTTCTTCATCTTCATCTTGCAGCTCTGCCCAGAGTGGCCTTTCCTCTCCCTGCTCCCACGCCCTCCTGACCTGGTTGCCCTTCCTTTCTGAGGGCTGATCTCTTTTCACGTAGCCTGGTCACCTGAATGTCACCTTTGCCCAGCCCTCTGGCTGCCCAGGCTCTAAGCCGCTGCTGTGTCCTCTTTGAGGCTTGAATCATCACCTTTGTGAAGATGGCTCCAAGCTCTGACTCTACCCCTGGTCCCTACCCCTGGGAGACCCAGCCCTGAGGGTATAGCCACTAACAAACAAATATTTCCTGGAGGTCCCCCAGGCCACTGGATGCACTGTCTTTCCCCAGATCTGTCCCTCACCCTGACAGGCCCCAGTCCACCCTGATCCCCCAGAACAGAGCATCGACCTAGTGGCGTCTTTCCCCCTCACCTGCCATGCAACCCTGCTCCACAACTCCACAGCCCCCTGCCATCACCAGCTCTTCCTCCTCTTCCATTTGGATCTCAGGCCACCTTCTCCCTCTTGTCACCTTCTGTTTGAGTCTGGGTCTGGCCCTCCCTCACTTAACTGCCTGCATGGGGAGGGGGTGCCCTTGTGATAAAGTCCCAGCTCTTTAGGCTAGCCTGAGATTCCCTGCACCACCTGGCCTGGCCCAGCTTACCTCCCTCCACCCTTTCAAACACTCTCTCTGCTCCAGCCCCACCAGCCAGATTACCTAATCTGTGTTCCTTCCCACCTCTGGGCCTCTGTTTATGTTGCTATCTCTTTCTGGAATTTCCCTCCTGCTCCTTTTCTGCCTGGAGAAAATCCATTCCTTCAAGGCCCAACCCAAATAGCACCTCTTCGAGGCAGCTCCTCCAAAAGGCCTCTCTTCCTCCACACACACGGAACAGAGACTGTCTAAAGTTGGCAGGAACATGGGTATTTATTCTATAATCCTCTCCTCCTGAGGAAGATGCTGAGGCCCTAGCAAGGAAGGGCCCAGGCCTTGCCCAGGAGGCTACCAGGCTGGGTGAGATGGAGCTGAGGACACACTTCAGGCCCATAGAGTCAGTGCCAGGGCAGAGGGAGCACTCAGGACCTAAGGGACCCAGAGCAGGAATAGGAACTCTGCCTGGTTAAGTTCAGAGGAGGCTTCCTGGTGGAGGGGACCTTCACCCACCAGTCTTTAGATCCCTCAGCCAAGCACACTCCACAGAGGAGGGTAAATACAGATTTGTGGGTTGCCTGAGAAGCCACAAAACCACACACACACACACACACACAGACACACACTCCTCTCGTGTTTGTAATCTGCCAGGAAGGAGGAGACGATTTGCTCTCTGTGCAGCAGCAGTCCCAGCTTTGAGAATTTGGGGAGGCTCAGCAGAGAGCAATCTGTGAGATGAGGGGACCCATCTCACAGGCAGATTACTTGATAACTCGCTGAAATGCCACATCCGGCCAGAGCAGGAGGCAGGGAAACGGCTGCCAGGAGTGAGTTACAGCCTGGGCAGTCTAGCACAACCTTCTCATTTCACAGGGAAGGCTTTCCCCAGCTCACTCCATGGCTTAACCCCCCACCCCTCTGGGTCTCAGTTTCCCCATCTGCAAAACCCGGGGGAGAGGCTGCAAAATTGGAGGAAGGGACTTAGCTTTTGATCTCTCCCCTCCCACTGTACAGAAAGACTCAGCCCTGGTTCCTGGCTGGGTTTTTATGATGTGGATGTGGGTGTGTTTTTTTTTTTTTTTTTTTTTTTTTTTTAAAGGAAAAAGCTGAGAAGCAGCACTGGGACCCCGGATTGCTCAGACCACCTTAAATCAGCCTCGCCGCCTCAGCTACTGTGGAAATTCCTTTCTCCGCGGTGGTTGGCTGGGCGCGCCAGCCAATCCATCCGCGGCGCTCCCACATGGGTCCATGACGTCACAACAGGCGCCAGCCAATGGGGATCAGGGAGCCCGCAACCAATGGCAGAAGGCTCTAGGATCGTCTGGGCCAATCGGAAGGCGGCGAGGCGCTCCCAGCGGGGGACGGAGAGTGTGGCTCCCCCTCCCAGAGACCCTCGTGGATGCCGGAGACTGCCAATGTTGGAGAAGGGGGTGGGGATCCGGCTGGCTTAGTATCCAAAAACAAGGAGAAGCGAGGCACCCCCTGAGCCTGGCGTGTCTACCCTTAAAAACAAGAGTCCATCAGCCAACATACTACCTTGCAAAAGCCCGGCCGGCTGGCGGGGCGACTAGCGCCTTTCGCCCTATTTCACAGATAGGTAAACTGAGGTAAAGAGACATTAAGTCACTCTGGACGCCCGGGGAAGAACAGAGATGCTCACCTAACCCCAGAGGATTCCAGCACGGCTCCGTTTCTGTCATCGGGTCGGATGGGGAGGAATGAACCCATGTGCCAGCGAAAGGAGGCAGTGGCTGGTCCCTGTGCCTCAGTTTCCCCGCGCGCGCAAGCGGGAGAGAAGTCCACGGCAAGGGTTCTTGGAAAGACTACGAGCCCCAGAAGCTCCCGCGCGGCGCCGGCCCGGTCTGTCAATCAAAGTAACGTGGGTCCCTCTCCGGCCCGCGCTCCCCCGCCCGCTGCCTCTCTCCTGCCAGCTCCCGCTCCCTCCCCGCCGGCTCCCGGCCCGGCGCGGTATAATTACAGCCCATTGATCCGACCCGGGCCGGGAAAGCGGCTCCCTCGGGGAGGCCAAGCCTTTGGCTTCCGACTTCACCAACCTCTGCCTACCGCCCCCCTAGCCGAGCTGCCGGGCCACCAGCCAGGCCTGTCTCTTCCCGCTGGCCAGGGCTCGCGGGTGACCTCTAAGCCTTGGTTCCCGCCACGGTTGGCGTTAAAACCCCCTCAGAAAAATCACACACAGGTTTCCTTACACCCTGGACCAAGGGGAGCTCTCCTGGCCTGTTCTAGCGCTCCCCTCACGTGATCTAAAGACTGGGGCATCTCTCGGGGCCCCAGTTTCCTCACCTGTGTAGTGAGATGGTTGCACAAGACTTAGTCATGAAACCGTGCTTTCTGTTGGCCCCCAGTGTGTTCCCAATTTTAGGGAAGCTGGGGGAAACCAAGCACAACACTCGGCCCCCGGAGATTGGTCACGGCTGGGATTGGGGCAGAGCCAAGAGTGTGGTGACTGCTTGGGGAGTTGGAAAAACTTCCTAGATGTGGGGGTTGGTGGTGTTTAAGCTGGGGTTCTGCAGAATGCATAGGAGTTGCCTCCTTTGAGCAGTAACTTTATATCACCCTAAACCACCCTGGAAGAAGAAAGATGGTGATTGAGGAGACTTGAGCTCTGACCAAGGCCTTGCCTTGCTGGGTGGACCTCTGAACATTCCCTGGCTGTGAACCAGAGAGTGGTAATACCCCTCTGCCTACTTTCACAAGGGTCTGTAAAGTCCCAATAGGTTTTGGCCAATGGGAAACAGGGGAAAATGCAATCAGTGGCAGGAAGCACTAGGATTGGCAGGGGGCTTCAAATTCCAGCCTCTTCCTGGGCAAGAACTGGATGGCTCAGGGGGAAAAAAAAGAGGCTTTGGGGAGTCCAGGATGGACCTGGGCTCAGTGGGTATTCTCATCTGGAAAGCAAGGTTGCTAATGGAATCTTCAAAAAAGCTCAAGCGTACAAAGTACTTAAAATAATTAATAGTAAATGCTCAGAAAGGGGTAGCCATTTGCTCTCCCTTTATGCCCCAAAGGGTCCTTCTCTCCTGGCCTCCCTTCACACTCCACAGCTGGGCTCTGCACCCACTCTCCACTCCTCTCACATCCTGGATCCTCCATTAAAATGCGAATCAGTTCCCATCCTTCCCTCTGCTCAAGAATCTTCCATAGCTCTCCATCACCCTCAGAACAAAATCCAACCTCACTACCTCTGTCGACATGATCTGACCCCCATCACCTTCCTCCTCGCACCCCCTCCCTCTCTCCTCTTCACTCACTCCCCTCCAGCCACATAGGCCTCCTGGCTGTTCCTCCAGCACACCAGGCATGGTCCTGCCCCAGTGCCTTTGCACAAGCTGTTTCCTTTGCCCAGACCATGGCTGGCACATCTCTTCCTTCCGGTCTTAGAACATTGAACATCACAATCTAGGGAGGCCTGGCCTGGCCAGCTTGGCTGCAGTAGCCCCCACCCTCCCTACCTGGTCAGCTTCTCTCATTTCCTTCAGAAGCCTCATCACTCACTGAACCCTTAAGTTTGTTTATATTTATGGTCTGTCCAGGCCCAACCCAGTGCCTGCTCCACATATGTGTTGGGAAGATAAAAAGATGAGCTTAGAGAGGTGCAGAGCTCTCCCAGGTCACCCAGCATGGTGGGCAGTCCCCCAGGACCCCTGACAATCTGGCCAGTGCTGACTCAGCCTGCATGGGTCCCCTGCAACCTGAAGCCTGGGTTCAAACCCTACCTTGGCTGCTGTGTTGCTGTGATTCTGTAAAATGGGGGTAATGACAACAGTTTTTTCATCCTGTATCATAAGATCAAACAGCTTGACAGATGAACTGACTTTAGCCATTATCATGATGTGAGGGAATATTATGAGCTGGGGGCGTGGGGACAGGGCAGAGGAGCTAGCACCCAAAAGGCATCTATTTTTAACCCCCTGGGGTCTTCTGATGGACCCCACCCCACCAATGCCCTCTCCATCTCAAGCTCTGGCATCTTGCAAGCCCTGCCTCTGACTCTCCCCTGGGGGGCTCCTTGCTGGACCCCAGACTCACCCTGCCCCCAGACACTGCACAGGTGTGGGTGGAACAGTGTGGCTAATATGAATCCTACTCCCCAGTTTCTGGTTTGCAGGGAGAACTTTTATCCTCTCTGGATCTCAGTTTGCTCGTCTGGAAAAGGGGGCTGCCCTTGGTCATGGTACACAGTGCAGGGCGATTATGACTCTGGGCTCATTGCTCCCTTCACTTGACCTTCTGTCTGATGCTCACACAGCCCCGCAAAGTAGAAGATGAGAACTTGCAGTGAATGAGGCAGAACTGCCTCCAGGCTTCTGCCCTGGGCTCCCTCTGCCTGGAACACCTCCCTCCCCCCAGCCTTCTCCCCAGGGCAGCTTCCTTCTGTCATCCAAGTCTCAGCTCAAATGTCACCTCCTCAGAGTGCCTCCTCCCATCTCCTGGCTTAAGTAGCCCCCTGTCATTCTCTGTCTCCTGCCCCTGCTGGATTTTTCTTCCTAGCACTTGACTGTTCTCTGAAATTATCTTATTTGATGGTGTATTTGTTGTCTGACTTCCCTACACTCTGTGGGTTTCCACTAGGGGTAGAAGGATCTCTGTCCTGGATCCCAGGAACCCATCACAGAGCCTGGCACACAGCCGCAGCCCAGTAAATTCAGGTTGCAGGTGGGTCTGGCTAGAGAGTGAGGTGAGGAGGAGGCGGCGCGGCCCAGAGATGCCTAGGGATCTATCCAAGGTCACACAGCGCCGTGCTCCGCGGTGGGCGCCCTGCGGCTGCGGTCCTGGGGCCCCCGAAGCCACCCCGCCGTGCGTCCCCGGCCCGGGGGCGCGAGGGGGGCGAGTGCCAGGTGGCTGTCCCCTCGCTCGCTTCCTCGTCCCCCGCGCTGCCGTGGCCCGGGAATGCACAGGTAACTGTACGGGCCGGCCCAGCGCGGCACCCAAGGGGCCAGGTCAGGCCCAGCAGGGGACCAGGAGCGTGGGCACCGCCCCTCCCCTGGCGGGGATCCTGGAAACAGAGAAGGGAGGGGGAGAAGGAAACAGAGGGGACAAAGGGGGAGGAGGGGAGGGGGGAGGGGGAAGGGAGGGAGGGTGAAGGGGGCGGAGGAGGAAGGGGCGGTGGGGGAGGAGGACGCGAGGGGGCGGAGGGTCAAGGGCGGGGGAGGGGCGGGCTTCCTGGCCTGGCAGGCGCCCAGCAACCCGGCCCAGGGGGCCTGGGTGGGTGGGTGAGTAGGAGAGGTTTGTAGGAGGAGAGTGGGGGGAACATCCGCGAGGTCGGCCGAGAGGCGGGGTTGGCGGCGAGGTGGGCACAGTAGGAGGGAGATAAGGGGGAGGAGAGAGAGATCTAGGAAGACCTTGAGAACCTAGGGGCGGAGGGAGAGAGGAAGAGAAGGAAAGATAGAGACACGGAGGGAGATAGAGACAAAGCTAGAAAGAGAGACACGCGGAGCATCGGGAGGTAGAGGGGGTTCAGAGATAGAGAAGGGCAGATTCCGGGAGAGACCTTCAGAGCAGAATGCTTGGCAGTGGGCAGGGGGTTGGGGGTGCATGCAGCTCCCTCCTGCAGCTCCTAAAGTCAGAAAACATCTTGGCCCTACCTCTGTCTCCTCTCCAGCCTGGCCCCTCTGCATCCACAGATCTTGCTCATCCTGCATCTGGCTGCGCTCCTCCTGGGCTCAAACACCTTCCAAGGCTCCCTGCAGCCTCCCCCCTGCCCCCTCCCAGTCTACAGGCTCCAGAGCCTTGCGGGGCTGGCCCAGGTCCACCCATCCTGTGGGCTCCTCTGCCATTTTCTTTCTCCCTATATCTTCACTGAATACCTACTGTGTGCCAGGCAGGAGTCTAAGCCCTGGTGATTCAGGGGTGGCCAAAACAGACCAAACCCCCATTGTCTTGGAGCTCATCTCAGAGTGGGGAAAAGCAGAGGACAAGGGAATATTGTTGACCTAAGTTGTTCCTAGAGATCAATCCTGTGAAGATAAAGCAAGCAGGAGAGAGGGGGTAGTGATGACGGGGAGTGGGGTGGCTGTAGAAACAGTGTGTTCCAGGCAGAAGGAAAGGCCCAGAGGTAGCCCCCTACTTGGTCACCCTCAGACAGGGAAAAAAGGCCAGTTAGAATGAAGGCTCTGATCAAGGGGCAGGGCCACAGATCTGTCCACCTGCCCAGGGTCCAGAAGTTCTTCCTGCTCTTTCTACCCAAAATGGCTAAGATCTGGATCTTCCCATATCAGAATCCTGGTTCTGTGGCCATGTGCCCCTAGGCGAGTCACTTTGAGTCTCAAGCCTCAGTTTTCTTATCTGTAAGATGGTCCTTCCTTCAACAGGCATCTTCAAGAATTAACTGAGAGCTACAGCTGAAGCCCTGAGCCAAGGCCAGAGAGCATAATAGATACTCAGCACATGGCAGCTGTTTCTGGCTTCTGTTATGCTTGTGATTTGCTTTGCCTTCTCCATTATTTCCGGTTGTGCCTAGTGGGGCTGAGAGCTCTGCCAGCCAGCTCAGGGCTGGAGACCAGCTGTGGTGCCCTGCCTTGTTTTTATGACTTTAACAACTGCCTGCCCTTCCTCACGCCTCAGTTTTTCTGTCTGCACAATGGGGAGAGTCATTCCAAGGTCCTTAATTCCACCATCACTGCAGCTTCTTAGTGTTTCTACTCCAAGTTCAAGGCAAAAATATACAGACTCTGGAAGGCGGGAGTCCACCTAAATATTTCAGGCAGCAGAGGTACCTGGCCAGACTGGACTGTGAATGTTTAATGTGTCCTATCCTAGTTCTCGCTGGCCTTTAGAAGATATTTTTCTCCCTGGCTGGGGCATCTGTTAGTCCTTGACCCCTCCTGAGCCTGGGAGGCCAAACCAGGAGGAGGGGGTGGGCCTGGCTCTGGAGGGACTGGTGTGTGTGGAGACAGGAGCTGGGTCAGTTTCATGCCACTGGGGCCTGGAGGACTCTCCAACACTAAGGACATCAAATATGCATGGGGAAACCGAGGCTGAGACAGTCAGGGACCCCCACTCCCTCCATGCACACAGATTCCCCACCCCCCATCCCAAAGACCCCTAGAAAGGAGGAGGGGGTTGGGAGTCAGAGGGATGGGTTCACCCAGTCCTCGGCTCCCTTCCCCTCAAGTCCTTTGCCCCAGGAGCTGGGAGCAAAGCTCAGGCTCCCCCTCCCCCTCCCCAGCCCCCTCCGGAGTGTCTCCGCCCCTCCCCCTCGCCTCCCCCTCTTCTGCTGCTCCTTCACGCTCTCCTCCCTCCCCCCTTCCCCTCCCCTTCAGTCCCCCTCTTTTCTTTCCTTCTCCCCTCCTCCGTCCTTTCCCTAACCCCCCTCCTCCCTCCCGTCCTCCCTACACCACTCCATTCTCTCCCCTCCCCGCCTCCTCTCCCCCCTCCCTCTCCCCCTCCTCTCCCCTTCCTCCTCCCCCCTCTCTTCCTCCCCCTCCTCCTCCTCCTCCCTTCCACTCTCTCCCACCGCCCCCTCCTCCCCTTCCTCCCGCCTCATTAGGCGCGGCCGCGGCGCGGGGCCCATTAGCGGATCAATTAGCCGAGGTCGCCGGCGGCGCGGTCGTTAAGCGCGGGAGGCCGCGGCGGGGAGGGGGCTCCGGAGACTGCATCTCCGCCCGCCCCGGCTTTTTGGCCGCGATCGCGCCCCCTGCGACCCTCTGGTCACGCACCCCACTGCAGATATCTGGACCCTCCCTAAACCCTCCGGGGGCCCAGCCCCGCGGGGAAAAGGGGGGGCTCCGAGTGCCAAAGAGAGGCCCCAGGTCACAGATCTGTACGTGGCGGGGCAGGACCCTTCCTTCTTGGGAGAAGACCCCTGAAGGAGACTGTCGGGTATGTGACGTCCAGCCCCGCAGCGCCCTTCATCTTCCAGCAACATCAGTAATATAATAATAATAATAATAATAATAATAATAGCGGATGGCTGGTGAGCCTTTGCAGGCTTTCTGCTAATCCTCGGAACGATTTCCCAGAAGCAGATCAGACAAGTGACTTCAGTGGCCTCACTCTCTATCCCTTCTCTGCCTTGGTCTCTATCCACACACCCGCTGACACATTTTGCATTTTGCTAAAGCATCCGTCTGCCCCAGCCACTAGGGCAGGGGCTTCCTCAGTCTGGTTCTCTGCTGTGTCCCTGGGGCTTAGGGCAGGGGCTGGATAAATGAATGAATGGACCAGTCTCTGCTAAAGCACCCTCCATAGACGCAATGATACGATTTTTATGACAACGATAGGTTCTGAGATTCTACCCATTTTACAGATAGGGAGGGGAAACCAAGTGGTGAAGCCACTTGCCTGAGTCATCCTGCCGTGAGAGGAAGAGCCAGGATTTAACCCCACACTGGGAGTTCCTGATGTGGCTCAGCTTCGGCTTCAATCCCTGGCCTTGCTCAGTGGGTTAAGGACCCTGTGGTGCCGCAAGCTGTGGCTTGGATCTGGCGTTGCTGTGATGGTCCAGCAGCTGCAGCTCTGATTCGACTCCTAGCCAAGAAACTTCCGTATGCTGCAGGTGTGGCCCTAAAAAGAAAAAAATAAAAATAAGCCCACACTGGACACCCATGCCTGGAACCATTCATTATGCAGCATGTTAATAAGTGCCTCTGTTCCCTTCCCACTAGAAATATGTGCAGGACCCCCTGGGAAGGATGTTGTCACAGAACTTTGCTTTGGCGGGGGCGGGGGGAGGGTTGGGGGGTGACCTTCAGAAAAATGACTTCTGGGAGACTTAGGGGATTAGAACTCCGGAGAGAGGGGAAAAAGAGAACACTGTTCCGGGCAGAAGGAACAGCATGTGCAAAGGCCTCTAGGCAAGAAACAGCAAGATGTTTCAACCTAGCTAAGCCTGCTGAGGAAGAATGATTAGAGGGGTGGGTAGCAGGACAGGACCTCAGGGTCTCGTGGGACTAGAATTTATTCCAAGGGCCACAGAAGCCAAAGATAATCCATTCTTACCTTTTTGTGGCCACCCTCACGGCAGGCAAAAGTTCCTAGGACAGGGATTGACCCAATCCACGGCAGTGACAATGCTGACTCCATAACCACCAGGCTGCCAGGGAACTCCAAGATGATCTATTCTTTAAATAATTTTTTTAAATTATGAAATAAAACACACAGAAGAGTGCATAGATTACAAGTGAACAATTCAATGAATTCACAGAGTGAATACACTCATGTAATCAGACCCCATGATCTTTAGAAGCCCCCTTTGCCCCTTCCTCAAAGGTGATACTATAGGTTACATGGGCCTGTTTTCTTGTTATATAAATGGAATTACATAGCATAAGCTCTTTTGTACCTGGCTTCTTTTATCGTTATGTGTGCAAGAAGATGCATTGTGTTGAGTGCAGTGGTTGCTGGTTTTTTCCTGACTGCATAATATTCCATAGGGATGCCTAAGGTCACAGCATACCCATTGTGCTCCTGGTGGAGAGCTGGTAGTTTCCAGTTTGGGGCCATGATGAGTAACTACAGCTGCTCTAAACACCCTTGTGGCATTTCTGTGGGACGGATTCAGCATCCAAATCTAGGGGGAATTGTCTGGTGCCAAAGAGGGATCTGAGGGCAATGTAATGATTTACACAGGTGGCAGAGATGAGTTCTGCATTTCAAAATAAGCAGGGAGTGATCCCAACACACTCACATGTTTGGAGGTGCTTTAGCTGGGGTGGGGGAGGGGTGGGACCCAGCAGGAGGGTCCCTCTGGCCCCTCTCCACCTCATCATTCTCTCCTTAGGGATAAGAGACCTTTTCCCTGAGGCCAGCAGTCCATCATTGCCCCTCCCTTTCTCCCTCCCTGTGCCCTTGATCCCCAGGAGAACCCACTGGAATGGGCAGGCATGTGATAATTCCTTGGACTTCTCTGTGCTCCCGGTTCCACGAATGTGGGATTTCTATGCCATGCTGACTTTGCAAAGGTCTTACAAAGTCAAGATGACTGCCCCCACCCTCCCCCTGCACCAGCCCCACATCTTTGGTGAGCAGCCTGAAGTTCTCTACTCAAATGCCAGGGGCATCTCTCTTCCTTCTGGCTTCCCTGGAGTGGTCTAGCTTGGATGCAGGGAATGAGGGTGGGCTCCAAGTGATCCTTGGGAGGTTTGAGGTCCAGCTGGGGGTCTGTGGTCTTTGATACGGAATAAAGGTGTGTGTGTGTGTGTGTGTGTGTGTGTGTGTGTGTGTGCGCGCGCGCGCGCGCGCGCGGCCAGTTCAGTCTCATCATCTTTTGTCTCCAAGAGTAAAGGATGTGTTTAGGAGCCCTCTGGTCTGGGGCTCAGCAACCCCTTAGCTTTTCCAAGCCCCTTGGCCTGATAAAACAGCTAGCTAGACCTCAAGCACCTAGGCCATGCTGTGTGACCTAGGGCCTCTCGCTGCCCCTCTCTGGGCAAGGAATCAAGTTCAGGAGTAAGACTACATTTACAAGTAGGATTCAGGTAGGACTCTAGATATCCATCTTAGAACAGAGCAGGAGGGATCAGACTTGAAGGGAGCCCTCTCCCACCCTGGGAAGGGGGGCACCTCGGAGCAGCCCGCAACACAGAAGCAGGAACACGGCAACCAACCTTCTCACATCTTTATTTGAAAGGCACAGCTAAGCCCACCCTCGATACAGCATTTTCACTTCTCTTCATAGAGATCAAACGACTGAACACAACAAAAGCTGACAGTCTAAAAAGGCTATATACAGACACAGGTGTGGGTGTTGCTTTTTTTTTTTTTTTAACATTTTTATGTCTTTTTTTTTTTAATATCCCTTTTTTTAAAAGACAAGCTAGTATACTGGAAAAAGGGAAAAAAAATAAAATAAAAACCAAGACAACTTGAGTACCCTCATCTTTATTCGGGAAGGGGAGAAAGGGAAATCTGGGTTGCCCACCCCACCCTGCTGTCCGGGCTAAGCTGGCTTCTCCTGGCCCCTCTTTCTTTTGTTGTCAAGGGGAGAGGCCCAAGTGGGTGTTGGGAACTAGCAGAGGGTGAGTGGGTGGGAGGGGGAGACTGGGGCGCCCAGGGCGGGGAGGGGCAGCTAGCATTGTGTTTGCATGCAGTGCCAGGGTGGGACGCCAGGTGTGCCTGGAAGGGCCCAGTGGGCAGACTGTCAGTTACACATGTGCGAAGAATCGGGGAAGTGCAGGGGGTGTTGGACCTCTTGAGGTTTTGCTCCCTCTGACCCGGCCTCCCGCGGGCGCCTCCAGGCCTCAGCTTGCCTCATCTGTGGTATGAGCAGGTATGCACCCATTCAGGCTGCAGGGGAGGAGGGAAGCTGGGAGCTGGGTGTAGGAGCAAAGCCAGGGGGTGGCACACAAGCAGGGCGAGGGCCCCAGCAGGCGGCTACCATAAATACTACCAGAGTTTAGCCAATAACCCGAGCTATACTGTGTCTTGCGCTGAACATTCCTCTCACTCTGTGTCTGTCTCCCTTTGTCCCCACCCACCCACCCCATCCCAGCTCCCCACTAATCCGACTTCTCGCCGTCGTCCTCCTGGTGGGTGTCACCATCATGCCCATTCTTGTCTTCCTTGGAGAGGTGGGCTTGGGAGCCCAGTGCCGACAGCGAGAGGAGACCGGTGCCTGCGCTAACCGCTGGCAGCGAAGGGGGCTGCAGCCCCACAGGCAGTGGGGTCAGAGGCAGGGCCAGAGCCTGCAGCTGGGACAGCTGGTGGGCTTGGAGCTGCTGCTGCAGGGCAGAGGAAGTGGCGAGTTAGCCACCTCAGGCCCACAGGTCACCCCCCCACCCCACCCCCCAAGACCCCAGACATACTCGGATGATGGAGTTCAGCTCAGGTGCAGTGACCTGCTTAGCCCTCTCGATGGCTCCCAAGACCTGCTGCTGGTGCTGGAAGGGGGTAGGGTGGGGAGGAGTCAGCTCATTTGCCCCATCTCCTTGGGGTTTGTGGCACAAAGCCCAGAATAAGCCCCACTCCCACCTGGGCTGTTAGAGCCCTCCCTCTCCGTGGCTTCCCACCCCACCAGAAAACCCACCCCACCAGAAAACCTATTCCCTCTGGTTGATTCCTTTAACCAAGTCTCAGTCTCTTCATCTGGAAAATGGCTAGATGGAGCTACACAGACAACCTAAAGGGCTGGGTACTAGAATCTTTTTTTTTTTTTTTTGGTCTTTTTGCCATTTCTTGGGCCGCTCCCATGGCATATGGAGGTTCCCAGGCTAGGGGTCGAATCGGAGCTGTAGCTGCCGGCCTATGCCAGAGCCACAGCAACGCGGGGTCCGAGCCGCGTCTGCAACCTACACCACAACTCATGGCAACACCGGATCCTTAACCCACTGAGCAAGGCCAGGGATCGAACCCGCAACTTCATGGTTCCTAGTCAGATTCGTTAACCACTGCGCCAAGACAGGAACTCCGTACCAGAATCTTAAGAAAAAAGTCTTTGGTGAGTCTGACAAACCCTGGACCACGGCCTGTCCAATGCCATGCACAAAGAAGTAAAAGTGCAGTGTACAACCTGGCCAATTGCACAGGGAAGTTCTTGTCCTAAGAGCTCAGACCAGGACTGCTAACCTGAGCTCCTCTTCTTCCACATCTGGGAAGGCCCAGTGAATTCTGGTGGGGCTGGGGTATGAGTCTAGATTCAGGGCAATCCCCTCCCCCACCTCTCCCTGCCATTGGATGGTAAGTCTGTCTCTCTTGCCATTGGATGGTAGAATCTGCCAAGCTCCTTTTTTGCCTTGGCTACCAGGAAGCCACTGTCATGAAAGGAAACCACGAGTCTGGGTCCCAAGAACTCCCTTCTCGGAGCTTTCATGGTATCCTCCTGGCATCATCCCTAGGCATTACCTGAAGGACCCCAAGATATGAGCAAGGATTAAAGAGAAAATGAATTATCAACAGTAAAGCTGGCAGAGAACAGATGGGCCTTATTTGACCCAGGTGTAGGGGTGTGTGTGTGTGTGTGTGTATGTGTGTGTGTGTGTGTGTGGAGTGGGCTTCATATTAAGAGTCTTAGAACCCAACAAGCAGGAGTGGAAGAGCTGGATACCTGGTTCCTTTGGGTGTATTTGTGCATGTGCATCTGTATAGTGGCTTGTGTCTCTGCATCTGTCTGTCTGCACATATGTGCACCTCTACATCTGTGTTGCATCTCTGTCTGTGTGCTGTGTGTTGCATCTATGCCTATCTGTGTGTTTGGATGTCTGCATACATGTCCTGAGAGCCTCCTCATGCACACATGCCCTTCTCCTGGGCCAGGAAGGCCCCACAGATACAGATGAATCTCAGGAGGGTGAAAGGCGGAAGCAAAACAAGGAAACGAGATTCTTGGTGCAGTCTTTGGTGGCATAGCTGACATTTTTTATGTGAAATGACTCACTGGGGCTGGGAATTCCACAGAGGGTGAGGCCCCTCCCTTCAGTACCCTGCACCCCTGGAGTTTCTCCAGCCTGGGGATTCTTCTTCTTCTTTTTTTTTTTTTAAATCTTTTTAGGGCCACATCTGCGACATATGGAAATTCCCAAGCTAGGGGTTGAATTGGAGCTGCACCTGCCAGCCTACATCACAGCCACAGCCACTGCAACTTGGGATCCAAGCCATGTCTGCGACCCACACCACAGCTCACAGCGACGTCAGATCCTTAACCCACTGAGTGAGGACAGGAATCGAACCCGAGTCCTCATGGGTACTAGCTGGGTTCATCATCGCTGAGCCACAGTGACAACTCCCAGCTTGGGGATTCTTCTGCACAGGCTGGCTAGTGGCTGGGAGGTCCAGAGTAGGAAGGCATGTGCCCTGGGGCACCCAGCTCTCTGCCGCCTGCCTGATGGCTGGCTGCAGTGGGGAGGGCCTGAGGAAAGTTCAAGGTCCATCTACCTTCTCCTCCCTGCAGCCCTGGGGGATCCACTCACCTCTTGGGAAAGGTAGGGCAGGACCTGGGCACATATCCCATTCAGCCTCTTGACGATCTCAGCCTGGAACACACAGACGCTTCAGTCCTGGGCGGGCAGCTGGGGCAGGTGCAGACCAGCCCTAGGAGGCCCGGGGGTTCTGTCTAATCTGAGAGAAGGCCAGCTCGGCCCACGGTGGATCAACTCTTCAGGCTCACAGGCACCTTTAAAGGTGGCATCCAAGGCTGGATCTCTGCCCTGTAGCTAAGAGCACAGGTCAGAGGGAATCCAGGGTCTCGGTGGCAGTGGAAAGATGATGCTCAGCTCTTAGTAGGTAGTGAGTGCTCCATGGGAGGGAGGGAGCAAGTGGCAGGGGACGGCTGGCATCGTCATTTCACAACATACCTGATATTGGCCTCGCCAGGGCACAGGTGGCAAGAGCAAGGCCAGAGGGCGAGGGGCAATCTGGGGGCCCCAGGGCATGTTGGCACATGTCACACACCTCCACATCCCCACCCCCATCCACCGCCCCCACATCCCTCCCAAGCCCCTTCACAAGGGGAGACAATGGGATGGGGGTGGCAGGTCCCAGGAAAGTCTCTGCCCCTCCCCCTCCCGGAGATAAACCTCCCAGGAAGGCCAGAGAAAGAACAGAACAGGGGCTTTGGTGGTAACAGGATACCAGGGCAGACTTGGTGCTCAGCCAAGGGCGGGCTCCTACCTGCCTAGGGGTGCCCAAGTGGGGCATGGGGCGGAGGAGAGGGGGAAGGAGGGGGCGTACCTGCTTGTGCATCTCGATGTTCAAGCCGTAGGACATTTCATAGTACTGTGTGGGGGGAGACAGAGAGAGAGAGAAATGGGGGCGGGTGAAGGATAGGGGGGCTCGAGAGACAAAGGATGGGGGGAGCTACGGAAAGACAAAGAGGCAGAGAGGGAAGAAATCAAGAGACAGCCAGAGGGAAAGGCAGGCGAGAGAGATGGAGAAGCAGGTTGGAGGGAATGGAAGGGGAGAGACACCCACACCAGGAACAGGGTCCAGGTGCGTGGTGGGGGCTCTGCTGGGGAAGCCTCGGGAAGCATCAGGGCCCCAGCAGTGGCTTGGGTGCCCATGTTCCTGGAATAACGATGGGGGGGCCTCTCCAACTCATACACATTCCAAGGCTCCTAATCTTTTATCTTTATGTGTCTTGTCTGCGGGTGGCCCTGACTTCAGGGAAGTTTGCCTTCCTGGGTATAAATAATCTGAGCATAAACAAATCCTGCTGGGTCTGCCTCTGAGGCCAGCAGCCCCCCTCCTCACGCCCCATATCTGACCCTGGCCCCTCCCCTGCTCTAAACCATCCCATGGTTCCCCATCACCCAGGGGGAGGGGGAGGGGAGTCAAGTTTGTTCCCGGGCCTTTGTGTGGTCTCCCCTTCTCTACCCAGCAAGCTCTTACTCATTCTTCAAGACCCCAGCTGCAATGCCCCATTGTCCATGCAGCTGCTCAAACTAGAAGCACCTTCCTCTGGAGTCCCCCAGTCCCTCTCTCTGCCCCAGCCCTGTCCCTCTGAGGCCAGATCAGAGGTTCAATGTGTGGCTCTGCCTCCCCTATAGCCTGGGAGAAGTGGGCTCTTGGCTGGACCAAGGCAGGGGTTTTGGATGCAGAAATTGCCGCCTGGTGGGTATGAAGCTGAGCAAGTGATTTTGGAGGTGTGCAAGGGGGCAGGGTATCGAATGTAGCCCCCCCCCCCATGCAAGAGTGTCAGAAGAGTGTCAGCCTCCTCCCTGGAGAGGGGGGCCTCCAGGGGTCCTGGGGCCAGCCAAGCCTGGGTGAGGAGGGGTTAAACCTGGGAGGCCAGGACCATGGGGGCGGGGAGGGATCCGGCTGCTCCCCCACGTCAGTTCCTGGCTTTCACAGCCACTGCCTCCACGGCTGCCAAGGACAGCCGGGGGACCTGGCAGGCCCAGGCTGCAACCCGGTGGTTTGGCACCTCGGCCACTGCCTGGGCCGGCAGCCAGGCCAGCAAGACGGACTGAGCCCGGCCCAAGGGCTGGCTGAATGGAGAGCAGACCCTGACTCCTCGCACATCCCTGAGGAGGTGGCCAGGGTTCGGGCAGCAGCTGCTGGTGCCAGAGGGGGCTCTGGGGTCCACCATCCCTGCCTGCTGGCCCCTGGGGCTGGCTTACCATCACATAATGACGCTGCATCTCTGACTTCTCGCTGGCCAGCTTGTCACATTCGAGTTTCAGACTGAAGAAGAACAAGGGGAGGGGAGGGGGCTGGGCTGAGTTTCCCCCCATTGTGCAGGGGGACAGACACTTCCTCCTCTATGAAGATGGGGCAGGGGGAGCATCAAGTGTCCTAACTAAAACATGGGGATGATGAAACCAACCTTTGAGAGCTGGGGAAAATAATGAAATTAATAAGAAAGCCATGAAAATAATAAGAAAAATAACAAAAGTCAGAGCAAATGCCCTGACTGTAGGTCAGACAGGGATTCAGAGAAACTTTTACTTATCCTGAAACCTGACGAGGTCGAGGCTATTAATGTCACTCTCCTTTTGCAGATGACGCAGTGGAAGCCCAGAGAGGCTGAGTGAACAGGCTCAAGGTCACACAGCCCAGAAGCTGGCTTCAGAAGCTACGGTCTCAACTACTGGGGCAAACTCTCCAGCAAGGGAAGGGAGGAATAAATAGATCCTGCCCAGAGTCTGTGAAGGCCGGAGCTGACTGGCAGGGCTCAGGACTGGATTTACCAAGGAACCACCCAGCCTGTCTTGTGGGCCCTGATTTCCCTGGTGTGTGTGTGTGTGTGTGTGTGTGTGTGTGTGTGTGTGTGTGTGTGTGAGTGTGTGTGTAAATTTCCACCATCAGGTAATAGAGATGGTGACCACTGTCCTCTCTCAGGCTCCTCCAGCAAAGATGAGCTTAGGGCATTTCTCAAAGGCCCCCCGCCATGAGGGTGACAGGTTGAAAGCTGAGAGCTCAAATTCAAGCCAGACAGACTGGTTCATTGATGCTGTGTGACTCTGGGCAAACCCTTCTACCTCTCTGGGCCTCGGTCTCTGAATCTGTTGAGTACCAACCGCCCAGGGTAGGATGGTAAAATGAATTAAGACCAGAAATGCTCTTAATGCTAGCATCCAGTAAGTACCCAATAGATGCTTAGTTAATCTCATGGTCACTCCAAGAGACTGGAGTTTCACTGCCAGACTGGCTGGGACTTTTACACCCCAGTTTAGAGGTAAGCCAAGGCTGGCTTCTCTAATTTTCTTTAAAAATGTACAGTTGCTGCCACTGTTAAAAAAAAAAAAAAAAGGCAGTTTCATTCCAAACTGCATTTCTGGCCCTTCCTGAGGGACTGGCAGATACTGTACCAGTCCCCAACACAGTAGGACTCCTCGCTGTATAGCAGGAAGCCCAGGCCCAGCGGATCGTGACTCCAAAGCTCAGAGAGGGGGCCTGGCCTACCTGAGGTCACACAGCATGAGGCAGCAACCTGACCCTCAGTCTCTGGAGTCAGATCGGCCAGCCAGATTGGATCAGAGGAGAGCAAGGGCCAGGTAGGGAGGGTAGGACCCCTGGAGAGGCTCAGAAAGGCCAGGCCTGACAAGCAAAGCTCCTAAACCCTCCACATCACAGGACCAGAACAAAGCTCCCGGGCCTGCCCTTCAACCACCTTGCCTCAGTTTCCTCACTTTGAAATGGGCATATGATCAAAAAGCAGGGAAGATTCAATAAAAGGATGTATGTTCAGTATTTGGCAAATGGGGAGGATAGGAACACCCCCAAAGGAAAAACAGATCTCACTATTCCTATCTCTTCTTGGAGAAAACTCAGGATCCTTCATAGAACACTTTTGTGTGACCAAACTGAGGTCCAGAGAAAGCCCAAGACCCCACTGGTATCTGTGGCCATGGACCCCCTTCTGATTCTCAAGCAAAGACCCCCTCCGGAGCTAAGGCTTGAGACTTTGCAGTCTTCAACCCAGAAACTGAGTGTGAGAATCTCATTTTGCCACTTCCCTGCTGGGCAACCCCAGGAAACCCCTATCACCTCTGGGTTTAAGTTTCCCTAAATGTAAAATGAAGATAATAATAGTTCCTTTTTCTTAGATCTGGCACATGGCAAGCCCTTTAGAAATGTTAGATTAAATTCTGGAGGGAGCATCGCCTTGCTGCTGGGTGCCAGAAACCTTTTCTCCAAAACTAGGCAAAGAGATAACAAGCTATAGACTTTCTTTTGAGGGGTGGGTGGGGCGATGGAAGATCCAGCCCCCAACTCCAGCTCTTGGGAGGTCTTTTATCCAACGCAGTCTGGGGTGGGGGTGGGGGAGGGGAGAGGGGCTTGGAAACCAGACGGCTGAGTCTTTGGGCAAATTATTTAAATTCTTGTGCCTCAGTTTTCTCCTCTATGAAATGGGACTGTCCTAAAGACTAAATGAATTTAATATCCGTAAGTGTTGGAGACCTGGTCTGCCACATGAGACACTCAATACCGATTTTTTCCCCCCATTCTGTGTGTATAGCAGGGACCACAACTTCAGCTCCAGGCCTCAGTCTTGCCTTCTGAGCAGGGGGCTCCACCTTCACCCAGGGCAGGGACCACCAGCCCTCAGCTCACCTGTGGTACTGAGCCTGCAGGAGCTGAAACTCATCTTTGATGCGGTCGCAGGAGTCCGAGGTGGTGAATTTGAGTTGCTGGGGTAGGTGCGACGAGCCCTGTGGGGAGGGGGCGGCCCGGGTCAGGACCAGGAGGGGGCCGCCACCCACCTTCCTCCCTGAGGGCGCCCCCCCTCCACCAGGCTGCGGCCTGCGCAGCTGCAGCGTCCCCCCACACCCTGCCCCACTTCCCTGGCTGTGTTTACAGCCCCTGGCTCGGCCCCCGCCCTCGCTTCCTGCCCCCGCCTCTCCCCGAGAAGCTAAGGAGGGTGGGTGCTCCCGGAGCCGCTCGTCCCCCTCCACCCCCAGGCTGTGGGGGTGCATTTGAAGGGCCGCCCTTGGTGGGGGGTAGGGTGCGCCCTCTACCGCGCCTCCACAGCGCCGGGAGGGGTTGCACGTCTGAGCGTCCCAACTGCCTCAGGGAGGGGGGAGAACGCGTCCTAGTGAATCCCCCTCCCCAAAGCTGGGAGGCGGGGGCAGGCTTCCTGGCAAAGTCCCCTTGGGAGAGGGGGCTCTCAGCGCCCAAAATCTTCCGGGGGTGCGGGGGCCCACCCCAGATTCCTAGCACCCTTCCTCCAGGCCGCGCGCTCTTCCGGGAGGGGTGCGCCTTGACTCTCCCCCACTCCCAGGCCCCAAAAGCAGCCCCAGCGTTAGAGGTGCCTAGTGGGGCTCCCGGGGCGCCCCAGGCCCCAGGCCAAGGCCAGCGAGGCCCAGCCTGGCTTGGGGTGGGGGTGCGCAGGGTCCAGGGTCTGGGGCGTGCTCTGAGCTGGGGGCAAAAGGGGACCTGGGGGGGCTCTGGGCCCGGAAGCTGGGAGGGGGACCCGGAGCTGGCGGCGGTTGCGGGGGGGGAGCAGCTCTGGGCCCAGAGCTGGAGGGGACTGGGCCCAGGAGTTGGGGGGAGGTGCCGAGCTGGAGGCGGGGGGTTGGCCTGGCAGGGACCTGGAAGGGGGTCGCAGGGCTTGGACCTAGAGGGGGCGCTGGGTTCGGATATGGGAGGGTACGGGGCCCCGACCTGGAGGGACGCAGGGCCCGAACCTGGGGGAGGGAATAGCCCCGGCTGGGAACTGGGGATACCGGGCCAGGACGTAGGGGGACGCAGGGCCCGGAGCTGGGGGGGGTGGCTGGGCTGGGAACCGGGGGTGCCGGGCCCGGACGGGGGGGGGGGGGGCCGCCGGGCCGACGGGCCCCGCTTACCGAATGCCTGCTTTGTGGAAACATCATGTCAGTCGCGGCGGGGGGCGCAGGCTGCGCCCCGGCTGTGCGCCCCGACTCGGGCTGCTCGGGGCGCCGGGCGGCCGCGCCTTTGTCCCGGAGCCGATCGGCAGCTCCCGGGGCCGCCGCCGCCGCCTCCCGCGCCCGGCCTCGCCCGCTTCCTGCGCCCCCTCCCCGCGCGCCCGGCCCCGGCGCGCCCCGGGCCCCGCTTCCTGCGCGCCCGGCGCCCCTCCCCGCCCCTCCCCGCCGCCCGCCTCCCCGCACGCCCGGCCGCCGCTCCTATTGTCTAATGGCGGCGACGCCGGCAGTGGCCGCGGCCTCGGCTGCGCGGAGGCTCCGGCTCCACCTGCTGCTGTCGCCGCCGCCGCCGCCGCCGCCGCTGCTGCTTCCCGGGCCCCGTGCGCGCCGCCGAGGGGGGGGCGCGCGCCCGGGGAGGCCCGCGGATCCCCACCCATCCGCCTCCCCCGGGCCGGCCGGCGCGGTGACCTTGGGCCCGCGCGCCCCCGCCCCGCCGCGGCCCCTCCCGGCCGGGTGGCCTCGGCAACCGCCAGGGCCTCGGTTTCCCCATCGGTCAAAGCTTGGGGCCCGGCTGCCCCCATCGAAACCGCCGGCGCTGTCATGGCGCGACCCGGACGCGTGCCAGGGACATGCTCTGTAACCTTGGCTCACTGGCTTTTCTCTGAGCCTCGGTTTCCTCCTCCGTAGAAAGGCGGGGATGATACCGCCGACCTCCTGGGAGCCATACCTTGACTCACATTAATGGAGCGCCTACTGTGTGCCAGGTGGGGGTGGGAGGGGGTACAGAGTCCCTACCCTGGTGGAGAAGACAGAAGACAGAGAGACCAGCCAAAGAGCCAGGTCCCTGGCAGGTCAGATGGTGGTAACAGCTATAGAGAAAAGAAAGCAGGAGGGAGGGCCGGGAAGATGTGATTTTAAACAGAGGGAACTCAGATGGACCTCTTTGGCCGCTAAGCGGATCTGAAGACGAGAGAGGGAGCCAGTAGGCTATGGGGTTGGTCGCTTATTTTAGGAGGCAGAAACAGCCAGTGCAAAGGTACTGAGGCAGCACTGTGCCTAGCACAGGTGGGGGTGGGGTGCTTGAGAGGAAAAGGGAGCAGAGGGGCAGGGCTAGCAGCTTCTGGAATTTGCACAGAGGCCTGGCTTCCAGAAGGGCCTCTGCTTGGGTGGATGATCTGCTGTGTTGGTCTGGAAATTCCTAATAATTTTTGAATGGTCTTGTTTTGCATTGGGGCCTGCAAATTCTGTAGCTGGTGATGAGGCGGGACAGATGGTGCAGGGCCTTGTGGGCTCAGGGAGGATTTGGGCTTGCTCGGAGTGAGATGGGAGCCCTGTGAGATGGTGGGCAGAGGAGAAACAGGGCTGATGGGGACTTTGATAGGATCTCTCTCCCTTTCCTGTGGAGAGCAGGCCTCCAAGAAACCAGAAATAAGGCACATTAAGTTCCAGGAAGTGCTAAATACATAGGCTCTTAATTGTCACCATCATCATCATCCACTATGCACCTTTGCCTCCTGGATGAATTTAAATTCTTCCAGCCTTGGGTTTTCCCATTTGTAAAATGGAGACTTAGGACCGTGGTCACCTTTCCCAGGAAGATGAGGGTCCAGGACAAGGTTGAGATGAATAAGCAAAATTTAAGCCCCTCCCACCCCCAAAACCCATCAAGATAAAACAATACTTTAACACTATACATATGTATATATATTTTTTCTTTTTAGGGTTGCACCCACGGCATATGGAGGTTCACAGGTTAGGGGTCGAATCGAAGCTGCAGCTGCTGGCCTACACCACAGACACAGCAACACAGGATCTGAGCTGCATCTGCTACCTATACTACAACTCATGGCAATGCCAGATCTCTGTCCCACTGAGCAGTGCCAGGGGTTGAACCCAAATCCTTGTGGATACTAGTCAGACTTGTTTCCGCTGTGCCACAATGGGAACTCCAACACAATATTTTTAACAATAAAAATTCATGTCCAAAAATTCACAATGAGGAAAACACCATCATGTTAAATGAGATAGCATCCAAAGGGGTCTGCTACGAAAATGCAGGGTCTCCCTCATATGAGACAAAAGGCACAGGAGTTCCCTAGTAGTTCACAGGTTAAGCATCTGGCATTGTCTACTGAGGTGGCGCTGGTTGCTGCTGTGGCAGTTTTGATCCTTGGCCCTGGGGCTTCTGCATGCCCTCTTGCCCTGAAAAAAGAGAAAGGCACAAACTTTTAGAAAATTTATTCCTAACAGTTCTGGAATGTGCAGACCCCACAAATCATATTGGAGTCCCCAGTCAGAATGGGGTACAGAATTTTCTGGACTCAAGGCAAAATGAAAATGCAGGGCCTCGTGTTTACAAAGGATCAGGAATTTAAAGATGGAGAAAACAGGAGTTCCCGTTGTGGCTCAGTGGTTAACGAATCCGACTAGGAACCAAGAAGTTACGGGTTCGATCCCTGACCTCACTCAGTGGGTTAAGAATCTGGTGTTGCCATGAGCTGTGGTGTAGGTCCCAGATTTGGCTCAGATCCCTCATTGCTGTGGCTATGGTATAGGCCAGCAGCTGTAGCTCTGATTAGACCCCTAGCCTGGGAACCTCCATGTGCTGCGGGTGTGGCCCTAAAAAGCGGGGGAAAAAAAAAAGATGGAGAAAACATCCTTTAACCAAGTGCAGGGCCCTTCCTTTGAAGGTAGGGTCTGTAGGGCTTCAGGAGTCATAGGTCCAAGAAACCACCCTGCTCCCAACCCTCCCCACCCCTCGTGGGGACCAGACACCTTTTCTCCTGGGACACCACCTACACCTGGCCCTCATCATCTAGGCAGGCAGCTCCCAGTAAGGGGGCACTTAGTGACCATTTTAGCAGAACCCAGACTTGGAAGGTCAGAGCTGGACACAGACACCCCCAGTACAGTGGGATGAAGCCTGGGCCTTTCAGCATGAAGAGATGCCCAGAAGTGTGAATAATAATAAACCAACCCAGGGAGTTCCCTGGTGGTCTGGTGGTTAGGACTCAGTACTTTTACAGCTGCAGCCCAGGTTCCATCCTTGGTCTGGGGACTGAGATCCCACATTAAGCCCCGAACACCATGACCAGAATAATAATGATAATAAACCAACCCGCCCGTATAAGTTTTTAACATGTAGCAGTCTCTGCTTTAGTCTTTTAACTCTAGGTACTGCCATTATGCCCATTTGAAAGATGAGGAAATGAAGACAGTGAGAGGTTAAGAGACTTGGCTAAAATCACATAGCTGATCAGTGATAGTGGCAGTCACCCCAGGTCCTTGGGCCCTTGACTGCTATGCAATACTGCCCCTCCAGGTGGAGCATGAAGGCAAGGCATGGTGGGAATACTGCCTGGAGGAGGCCAGGAGCCTGGAAGATTCAGGGTCCTGCATTCTGGACTGAGGAGTTGGGATTGTACCTGGAGAGCACTAGGGAGCTATGGGGGAGTTTAGAGCAGGGTTTGTCAGTCTGCACTCTTGAAATCTAGCCTGGAACATTCTCTAGGGGGACTGTCCTTGTCACTAAGGGGTGGGGAGCAGCATCCCTGGCCCCACCCACTCGATGCCAGGCTCACCTCCCCATCCGGACAGAGTGTCTCCCAGGGCAAAATCACCCCCAGCTGAGAAGCTCTGGCTTAGAGCCGCAGAGAGAGGCTGGGCCGGCCCGCTGTGTGGGGAGCTTTTGGGGGGTAGAAAGAACAGAGTGTCGGTGGGTGCGGAAAGGCAGGGAAGAATGCTGCAACCCAGGAGGGAACAGTCTTCTTCGGATAATTAATTTGGGGGGAGTTGGGGCTTTCTTTCGAAGATCTCACCGTGTGGGCGGCTGCTGTCCCCAGCTCCTCCTCGGAGCCACATCCTGATCTTGCCTCCCCCTGGGGTTCCTAAGGCCACATCTGGGACCAAGTTGGGGCGGGGATCTGTCTCCTGTATCCAACAGTCTGAGACCAGCCTCACGGCCTGCTTACAAATGAGCGCTGGGCCCTGCGGCCTCCGGGGCAGAGCCAGGCGCTGGCTGGCGCATGATGGATGGGGCTGCATGGTCATTAATCAGAGGCGGGGGAGGAAACAGGTGGCCGCCGTGCACGGAGACCTCCCTGTGATAGGCCTGGTAGAGCTGGGGCCTCAGCTGTCCCAGTCTGGGTTTGAGGCCCTGGCTGCCATAACTAGGCTAGGTGACCCATAGCAGTGTGAGTTCACTGGTCTGCACCCGAATTCCCCCTCCCCAAATGGAGCTATTATTCATTCATTCCCTCAGTAAATATTTATGGCACCTACTGTGTGCCAAGCATAGTTCTTTTTTTTTTTCCCCTCGCCCATGGCATGCGCAAGTTCTAGGGCCAGGGATCCAGCCAGCACCACAGAAATGACAACACCAGATCCTTAACCCACTGAGCCACCAGCGAACTCTGCAGGCATGGTTCTAAGTGGGAGTTTACAGCAGTGACTAAAGAGGACAAAAATCCTTCCCCTTGCAGAGCAGACTCAGGTTCTGTCCTCTCTCTGCCTACAGCCCTCCAGGGCCCCCACCTCCTTGGGGTTAAAAGTCAAAGTCTTCTCCATGGTCCACAAGGCCCTGCACATCCCTCCCTGCCCTCTGCTCCCCTCCTTCCTCTATCCCCCTCACTCATTCTGCTTCAGCCACATGGGCCTTGTTGCTGTTCCTCCAACCCACCAGGCCCAATCCTGCCCCAGGGCCTTTGCACAGGCTGGGTCCTTTGCCTGGAAAGCTCATCCCCAAAGCCCTGTTTGGCTAATTCCTTTGTCCCCTTCAAGTCTTAGCTTAAATGTCACCTTCACAATTTTTTATTGTGACTTTCTTATTTAATTCTGGCAGGGCTTGGACTAGGTTGGATATACTTTTTGTTTTGTTTTGTTTGACTATACCCATGGCTTTGCAGAAGTTCCCAAGCCAGGGATCAAACCCGAGACACAGCAGTGACAACATTGAGTCCATAACCACTAGGCCACTAGTAGCCCACTAGGGAACTTCCACAATCAATTTTTTTTTTTTTTTTTTGGCATCACCCAAGGCATGTGGAAATTCCTAGGCCAAGGGCTGAACCCAAGCCATAGCAGCAATCCAAGCTGCTGCAGTGACAACACTGGATCCTTAACCTGCTGTACCACAAGGGAACACTTTGATGTTTTTATTGTCATAAAATACACATAAAATTTACCATTAGAGAAGCCCCATCCCCAATAGCAGTAACCTTCTAATCCCCCCTCTCCCAGCCCCTGAAAACCACTAATCCACTTTCTGTCTCTGTGGATTTGCCTGTTTTGGACAGTTCATATAAATGGAATCATATACTATGTGACCTTTTGTGTCTGGCTTCTGTTGAGTATCATGTTTTTGAGGCACAGGCTCACTGCAGTGTATGTCAATACTTTGTTCCTTTTTATGGCCAAGTAATATTCCATTGTAAGGATGGACCACATTTTGTCCATCCTTCATCCTTTATCCGTTCATTCATCTGTTGATGGACATTTGGGGGTTTCCACCTTTTGACCATGGTGAATCATTCTGCTATGACCATTCACATACAAGTTTTTTGGTTTTTGTTTGTTTGTTTTTGTCTTTTCTAGGGCCACACCAGTGGCATATGGAGGTTCCCACGCTAGGGGTCAAATCAGAGCTATAGCCACCGGCCTACACCAGAGCCACGGCAACGCAGGATCCGAGCCACGTCTGTGACCTATGCCACAGCTCACGGCAACGCCAGATCCTTAACCCTCTTAGTGAGGCCAGGGATCAAACCTGAAACCTCTTGGTTCCTAGTCGGATTTGTTAACCACTGAGCCACGACAGGAACTCCTGTTTTGTTTTTTAATGGCTGCACCCAGGGCATATGGAAATTCCCAGGTCAGGGACTGAATGTAAGCCGCAGCTTCCATCTATGCAGCACCTGCAGCAGTCCCAGATGCTTTAACCCACAGCACTGGGCCGGGAATCAAACCTGCTCTTCTGCAGTGACCCCAGCTACTGCAGTAATATTCCTAACGCACTGCACCACAGCAAGAACTCCCATATAAAAGGGTTTTTTTTTTGTGTGTCTTTTGAGTGCCACACCTGTGGCATATGGAAGTTCCCAGGCTAGGGGTCTAATCAGAGCTGTAGCCGCTGGTCTATGCCACATCCACAGCAATGCCAGATCCTTAACCCACTGAGTGAGGCCAGGGATTGAACCCGCAACCTCATGGTTCCTAGTCGGATTCATTTCCGCTGTGTCACAATGGGAACTCCAAAAAGGGTTGGTTTGTTTGTATTTTTGTCTTTTTAGGGCCGTCTCCGAGGCATATGGAGGTTCCTAGGCTAGGGGTCCGATCAGGGGTCCTCTGGTCTACACCACAGCCACAGCAACACCAGATTCGAGCCACGTCTGTGACCTACCACCATAGCTCATTGGTTACGCCAGATCCTTAACCCACCAAGCAAGGCCAGGGATTGAACCCACGTCTTTGTGGATGCCGGTGGGGTTTGATAACTGCTGAGCCACTACAGGAACTCCTAGGAGTTTTTATGTGAATGTATTATTTTATTTCCCTTGGGTGTATACCCAGAAATGGAATTGCTGGGTCATAGGGTAATCCTATATTTAATTTTTGAAGAATCACGAAACTTCCATAGCGCTCCACCATCTTACATTCTCAACTGCAATGCAAAAAGGTTCTAATTTCTCCACATCCTTGACAATGTTTGTTATTGTCCTCTAAAAATATATATGTAGGGAGTTATCTTGTGGTGCAATGGGTTAAGGATTTGGCATTGTCACTGCAGTGGCTTAGGTCGCTGCTATGGCACGGGTTTGGTCCGTGGCCTGGGAACTTCTACACGCCACAGGTGCAGGAAATAAAAAAATACCCATCCTATTGTGTGTTAGGTGGTATCTCATTGTGGTTTTGATTTGCATGAGGCAATATTGAACAAATCAAAAGTAAAGAAAAAATTTCCATGATGAACAAAATTTCCAAATTTTAAATAAAAACAGGATCCAGCTGACACTTCCATCACTCACTTTTTTTTTTTTTTTTTTTTTTTTTTTTTTTTTGTCTTTTTAGAGGCTCACCGATGGCATATGGTGGTTCCCAGGCTAGGGGTCAAATCAGAGCTACAGCTGCTAGCCTCACAGGAACGCCGGATCTTTAACCCACTGAGCAAGGCCAGGGATTAAACCCAAGTCCTCATGGATACTAGTTGGACTTGTTAACCACTGAGCCACAATGGGAACTCCCATCACTCACTTTAATGATTCCCTCTTCCCAGCCCTGTGGAAACTGCCCCTTGTCCCCGCACCATCCCGGCTCAGTAACAAAGTCAACTTTACCGCATAGGACTCCTCGCCATCCAACATATGATATCTTTATGTATTTATTTGTTGGTTTTCTCCATCTTTAGAATGTCAGCTCCAGAAGGGAGGGATTTTTGACTGTCCTGGTCACAGTTGTATCCCCAGCATGTGGAACAGTGCCTGGCTCACTGTAAGTAATGAATAAATGGTGAATGAATGGACGAATGATGGGTTATAAGGATCCTCTGGGTTGTTAGGAGAATTAAATAATAACACTGGAGCCAGAAAGCACTTAGCATTCATGGGTAACACATGACATTCCTAGTCAAGGTTTTATGGCTTGATAAAAATCCTTTGATTGGCCAGGCTTGGGTCACATGACATCTGGGAATTCAAGACTTATGACCTCATAGAATCCTCTGATTGGATAGGTTTGGGTCACATGATTACCCTGAGTCTTTCTTTCTTTTCTTTTTTTTTCTTTTTCTTTTTTTTTTTTTTTTTGTCTTTTTAGGGCCGCACCTGCAGCATATAGAAGTTCCTGGGCTCAAATCAGAGCTACAGCTGCCAGCCTACATCACAGCCACAGCAATGAGGGATCTGAGCCATGTCTGCGACCTACACCAAAGCTCATGGCAATGCCAGATCCCCTACCTACTGAATGAGGCCAGGGATGGAACCCACATCCTCATGGATACTAGTTGGAGTCATTACTGCTGATCCACGACGGGAAATCCTCCAATTTTTTTTTTTTTTGGCCTGAAGTATGCAGAAGTTCTCTAGCCAGGGTCTGGAAGCTGCACCACAGCAGTGACCTGCACCACAGCAATGACAATGCTAGATCCCTGACCCACTGCATCAGGGAACTTCCCTGATTCAATATTCTTGTCTGAATAGGTGCTCTAATTGAACAGATTTAGTTCATATGACTTTCCAAATCCACTAAATGAGGAAATTAGTGATTATTATTACATTATTTTTTCCTTCTTCCACATCCTTTAACAAATGCCTCCTATTTGCCAAGCCATTTACCATGGAAAAAGGGTAGGGAGGAGTTCCCACTGTGGTGCAGTGAAAACAAATCCAACTAGTATCCATGAGGATGAAGGTTTGATCCCTGGCCTTGCTCAGTAGGTCAGGGATCCAGCGTTGCCATGAGCTGTAGTATAGGTCACAGATGAGGCTCAGATCCTGAGATGCTGTGGCTGTGGCATAGGCTGGCAGCTGTATCTCTGATTCGACCCCTAGCCCGGGAACTTCCTATATGCCTAAGGTGCAGCCCTAAAAAAGCAAAAACAAACAAACAAACAAAAAAGATAGAGAATAAACTGACATTAATCAGGCATTTGTTGTATGGCCTCTAATTTTCTTTTCTAGCACTGCTGTAGGAGCCACATAAACATGGAAGTTCAGACTGACCTCAGGGCCTTTGCACTTGCTGTTCCCTCTGCCAGTGCTCTCCCATAGGTCTTCCCATGGACTTAACCCTTCTTATCAGCTTAAATAGAAGTTCTTCAGAGAGGCCTTCCCTGAATAGTCCAATGGGGGAAAAACCATTTTTTTATATCATCTTGTTTTGTTATTTAAAATAGCATTTATCACTCTAAAATTATCATGTTTAATTGTTGTCTTCTTTATTATCTGTCGGTCCTGTCAGAATAAAGAGTCTGTGAAAGACTGTTTTGTTTACTGTTATGTCCCAGCACACACCTTGTGTCTGGCAAAGGACTGCTACTCACTGCAAAAATCAGGTATTTGTGGGAGTTCCTGCTGTGGCACAGTGGGTTAAGGATTTGACTGAGGCTTGGGTCGAGGATGAGGATTCAATCCCTGGCCTGGTGCAGTGAGTTTAAGGATCTGGCATTGCAGGTCCCAGCTGAAGCTTAGATTCAATCCCTGATGCTATGGGTGCAGCCATAAATGTTTTTAAAAAATCAGGTATTTGTGAAATGAGTGAGTGAGGTAGTAATTATTATCCCTACATTCCAGATGAGCAAACTGAGGCCCAGAAAGGGGTAATGATGGATTCTATCATTTATGTATCTTTGGAATCCCTGCCCTTTATTCCCACCTTCAAAGCTGTCATTCCACAAGAATTTTTGAGCACCACTATGTGCCCGATCCTGGTCTAGATGCTAGGGATACAGTGATCCACACTGACCCCAACCTTACAGTCTATCAGGGAAGCCAGATGTTAATTATACAGCTATACAAACAAATATGCTGTTATAATCTATCAACAATCCCATTGGTTCCAGCTTCACAAATGTACACAGAATCCAGCTCTTTTTCACCAACTATAGAGTTAGTAGCCTAGTGCAAGTCAACAAACATCTTTTTGTTCAATGCAGTAGTTTCACATCTCATTTAGGATTTTTTGAGTACAGGTGACAGAAAAAGAAAGAGAAAAAACCTCAAATGGCTTAATTACATGGAACTGAACATCCAGAAAGTTAGGGCTGATTTCAGGCATGGCTGGGTCCAGGGCCTCAAATATTTATCATCAGGATTCTGTGTCTCTCCATTCAGCTTTTCTGTGCTCTGTGTTGGCTTCATTCCTGGGACAGTTGTTTTCTAGGGTGGTAAACAGTCTCCTGGCAGCTTTAGGATTCCACCCTGGCAGCTCAGCAACTCCAGCTGATTCCTTCTGTTTAGTTACCTGATAAGTCCCAGGGCTCATTCTCATTGGCCAGGCTCAGGTCATATGACATTGATTCACCATTATGGCCAGAGTAGAATGCTCTCATTGGCCATTCTTTGGTCACATGATTTCCCCCATTTAGAGGTTTTTTTTTTTTTTCTTTTGATATAATCAACATATATTAGTTGCAGTGGTACAACATAATGATGTGATATTTGTATACATTGAGACATGATCATCACAATAAGTTAACATCCTCACCATGCATAGTTATAGAAAACTTTTTTCTTGTGATGAAACCTTTTAATATCTACTCTCTTAGCAACATCCACAGTATTAAGTATTATTTTAAGCTGGAAGTTTGTACCTTTTGACGACCTTTACCCATTTCACCACCCCACCAGTCACTATTAATGGGCTAGAGGGAAATACTCTGGTCAGAATAGGATCACATGCCTTCATTGCTTCTGTTCCTATAGCAGGGTTAAATGCTCTGATTGGTTGGGTCTGGGTCACGTGCCCCCATCAATAGTAAGTGGGTGGGTCTAGCTCCAAACTAACTACTTGGAGAGAAAGTGAAGTGAAGGCGCTGCTCTGTGGGAAACCATAAAATGTAAACCCTCTATAAAAAATAAGGACCGTGACAGGAGAGTGAAGGGAATGCTGGGGACTGACACGATCACTGTTGCCATAACTTCTTCAGCTGCACCCCTGCCCCTGTCACCCCAAACACCCTTGGACTGATTGCCCAGCTCACTGCCAGGTCCTGGGCTAGATCTTCCAAATCGATACTCTGACAAGACAGATATTATTATTATTGACCCATCTTACAGTTAAGGACACTAGCTCAGTGAGAAGTAGCAGTTCATGCAAAGACAGAACAAGGACGTGGGGTAGCCAAGACTGGGGCACAGGACTGTGGGTCTCTCCACTGTCCATCCCCCATGACCCAAAACAGCCAGGGGGAGCTGGATTTTCTTTTTTAGTTTATTTTTCCTTTTAGCTTTTTATTTTGACATAATTTTAGTTTTACGGAAAAGTTGCAAGAATAGTTGTACAAAGAGCTCTACAAGACACCCTTTACCCAGATTCCTCAAATGTGGATCTTTTTTGCCTTATTTTATTTATTTATTTATTTATTTTTTAGGGCTGCATTTGCAGCATATGACGGTTCCCAGGCTAGGGAGAGCTACAGCTGCTGGCCCACAACACAGCCACAGCAATGCCAGATCTGAGCTGTGTCTGTGACCCACACCACAACTCATGGCAATGCCGGATCCTTAGCCCACTGAGCGAGGCCCAGGATCGAACCAGCAACCTCATGGTTCCCAGTTGGATTCGTTTCCGCTGAGCCAGGACGGGAACTCTACAAATGTGAATATTTACCAAGTTTGCACCCTCTCTCACTCTTCCCCTCCTTTCTTTCTTTCTTTCTTTAGACCACACCTGGGGCATGTGGAAATTCCCAGGCTAGGGATCAAACCCACACTACAGCAATGACAACTCCTGGATCCTTAACTCACTGAGCTACCAGGGAACTTCTCCTTTTTTATTTTTAATCCATTCAAGACTTTGTTGCAAGCATAATAGTACTTTACCCCCAAATTCTCCATGGTTGGTATTTTCTACAAACAAGGATATGCTCTTACAGAACCGCAGTGTAACGGTCCAAAATAAGTGATCAAGAAAATAATATGGAAGAGTTCCCTGGTGGCTCAGTGGGTTAAAGATCCAGTGGTCATTGCTGTGACTTGGGTTTGATCCCTGACCTGGGAATTTTTGTATATCGTGGGCACAGCCAAAAAAAATGTTGACAATATTTTTTACCTAATCCGTGGTCTATATTCGGATTTCACAGTTGCCCCAATAATGTCCTTTATAGTAAAAGAAAATCCTGATTGCAAAGTGCATTTAGATCTGTTAGTTTCCTTCCATCTAGAACAGTTCCTGAGACTTGCTTTGTATTCAAGACATTGGCGTCTTTGCCTAGTTGTTCTGTAGACTGTCCCTCAGTTTGGATTTTTCTGCTGTTGCCTCTCGATCAGATTCATTGTGCATCTTTGACGGGAACATTTCAGAAGTGATGCTGTGTCTTCCTCAGTGCATCATATTAGGAGGTGCATTTATGTCCCTTTGTCTCATTTCTGGTGATGTGATCTGGGTCATGGTGGTTGCTATCTTCCCTTTGTAAGTAATGAGTATCTGGTGAAGATGTGCTTTGGGATCATGTATATATCCTGTCTCTCATCAAACTTTCACTAATCCATTTTAGCATTCTCACCTGAATCATTAGCACAATGGTTGCCATGGGCAACTATCTGGTATTATTTACTGAGAGGCTCAAACTGTTGCCTAATTAGTCCCCTATTTAGAAGCTCCTCTAAAGTGGCCCCCATCTTCACCTTCTGTTCTGGTCCTACAAGATGTTCCAAGCTCATCTTGTCCCTTTCCTGTTCCACTCTTGGCATCAGCCATCTCTTGGCATCAGCCATCTCTTGGCAGAGCCTGGTTCCTGTTGATGGAGAATGATATTTAGAAACCAAAATCTGGGTGATAGGTACGCTTAAAATACTGGGATTTTGCTGCTTCCGGGACCTTCTAGTGTGCAGAAGGCACACACACACACGCACACACACTCATGCATTTACATCTAAATCTGTTATCTATCTATCTATCTACCTATCATCGACCTATTATCTATCTATTCATCTATCTAGCTTGGAAATGTGAGTTCACACTGATTCCTCCAATGCCATTCCATCACCCAGAATTTATTCCTTCCCTTGTTCCATATTTTAACTCCCTTCTCCAGCAGGGGGAACCCTGCTCAGAGGGAGAGTTTTGAAAACAGAAATGAGGTCATGTTCTTTCCTGTTCAAGACTCCCCCTGGGTTCCCTGATGCATTCTATTCCTATTTTTACAAAATAAACTGATACTATTGTGAAATTCTCATAGATAGAAAATTAAATTGAATATCCTGCCTATTTCATTGTACCATGTACTTCAATTGCCTGTGTAATAAAAAATGAAGCAAGCTAGGAGTTCCAGGGTGGCTCAGTGGGTTAAGGATCTGGCATTGTCAAGGCTGTGGCTCTGGTTACTGATGGGGGACAGGTTCATTCCCTGGCCTGGGAACTTCCATGTGCCATGGGTGCAGCCAGAAAAAAAAAAAAAAAGAAACCTATAATTTTGGGATTAAATTTTTAAAAATATGGAACATCGCAAATTTGCATGTCATCCTTGCAGAAGGGCCATGCTAATCTTTCTTCCAATCTTAGTATATGTGCTGTTGAAGCAAGCACTTTAATGCATTTTCAGTGATATCCAAAGTTATCCCCACCGCCCACAAGGCCCTGCAGCCCACCCTACCCCATCCCCCGGCGCTTTCCTACTCTCACCTCCTTCCTCTCCTCCTTGTTCACTCTGCTCCTCACAGACTTCCCTGATGTTCCTGTAACACACCAGACATGGTCCTGCCCTGGGGCCTTTGCATGGGCTGTTCCCTCTGCCTGGGAGGCTCTTCCTCCAAAGATCACCTGGCTTACCCCCTCACTCCTTCCTAGGTCTCAGCTTACTATCATCCCCAGATGGATCACCTTGGGCCTTCCTAAAAAGAGCCTGATGTACATTTGCTCGATCTTCTCTATTTTTTTGGCAGCACCCAAGGCACGTGGAAGTTCCCAAACCAGGGATGGAACCTGCACCATATCAGTGACTGGAGCCACTGCAGGGACAATGCCAGGTCCTTAACCTGATGTGCCACATATTTTGTTTGTTTGTTTTTGCTTTTTAGGGCCGAAGGTGCTGCATATGGAAGTTCCCATGCTAGGGGTAGAATCGGAGCTGCAGCTGCCAGCCTACACCACAGCCACTGCAACGTGGGATCTGAGCCGCGTCTGCGACCTACACCACAGCTCAGAGCAACACCAGATCCTTAACCCACTGAGCAAGGCCAAGGATCAAACCCGAATTTTCATGGATCCTACTCAGGTTTGTTACCGCTGAGCCACAACGGGAACTCCTAGAACTCTAACTTTTTAATTCATCATTTTTTCCCTGCAAAGGGTTTGTCACACAGTAAGTGCTCAGTGAATCTTGGTAGACATGAAAATCATTTTCCTCAGGAATTGGCTGCCTAGTCAAAGCAGAAGCAGAAGGCCGCTTCATTGGGTGGGGCTGCCATAAGGAAATCCCATAGACTGGGTGGCTTATAAACAATAGGCATCTATTCCGCACAGTTCTGGAGGATGGCAGGTCCAAAATCAAGTTTCCAGCCAATCTGGTTTCTGGTGAGGGCTCCCTTTCTGGCCTGCAAACAGCCACCTTCTCGCTGTCTGACATGGCCTTTCGCCATTGTAGGTACATGGATGGATGGCTCTCTCTCTTCCTTTTCTTATAGGAACACCAGCTCTATCAGACTGGGACTCTATTCTTTTCTCTTTTTTTTCTTTTTTTGGTCTTTTCTAGGGCTGCACCTGCTGCATATGGAGGTTCTCAGATCAGGGGTCTAATCGGAGCTGTAGCCACCGGCCTACACCACAGCCACAGCAACATGGGATCCAAGCCAAATCTGCAACCTACACCACAGCTCACGGCAATGCCAGATCCTTAGCCCACTGAGCAAGGCCAAGGATCAAAGCAGCAACCTCATTGTTCCTAGTTGGATTCGTTAACTACTGTGCCACGATGGGAACTCCTGGGACTCTATTCTTATGACCACATTTAGCCATATAGACAGGACCTCCTGAAGGTCCTGTCTCCAAATGCAATCACATTTGGGGGTTTGGGTTTCAACCTAGGAACTGGGGAAACACAATTCAGACCATAGCATAGCTTTCCTGAGTTCTGTTCCTCTGGCTGAGGTGCAGCTGTGTTTCTGGGACATGATGGACATGGACAGTCTGGGGCGCATGTCTTTGTACTGAACCCTGGAGCCCAGGAGGGGACAGAGACACAGGAGGGGCCGAGGAGGACAGCTCCCGGTGGAGGAGGCAGGCCTTTATTTGATGGCCACTCTAACGCAGCCGTTCCCAACCTTGGGGCAATTCTGCCTCCAGGGGACATTTGCAACATCAGGTGACATCTGTGGTTGTCACCGGGGGGAGCTCCTGTCATTGAGTGGGTGGGGCCAGGGATGCTGCTCCACATTCCCTAGCACCCAGGATGGCCCCTCACAGAGGACCAGGAGGCGAGGCTACTCTAATGGGAGCCAAATAGCAAACTGAGAGAAGGGGTTGGGGAGGTTTTTTTTCCCCCAGGAAGGTTTATAACAGTGGAACCGAACTGGGCTGGGGGCTGAGTTTCCCCTCAAATGAAGGATGTGGGGTTTGCCTGGCTGATAACTGTTGGAGAAGACGGCTCTGCAGAAGCTCCCAGGAGGGAAAAAGCTGCCGAGATTGGGGCTCATGAAATGGGCTGGAGGGGTGAGAAAGAGCTGACAGGGCGGGGCCCAAGGGACAGACCACCCAGGGCCTGGGACTCTGGGAAAGAAAAGAAGGTAACAACCAGGAGGCTGTGGATGGCATGGGCCGTCTGTCTGCTGGGAACAATTCTAAGTCTTCCTTTTGTTTTTTTTTCTTTTTAGGGCCACAGCTGTGGCATATGGCCAGTCTAGGCCATAGCCACAGCAACCTCAGATCTGAGCTGAATCTGCAACCTACACCGAAGCTTGTGGCAATACCAGATCCTTAACCCACTGAGGGAGGCCAGGGATCGAACCTGCATCCTCATGGATACAAGTCGGGTTCTTAACCCGCCAAGCCACAATGGGAACTCCTTTAAGTCTTCTTTACACAGTCATTTATTTACTAGTAACCCACTTTAAAAATGGGGACAAGAGAGGCTCAGAGAGAGTGTGGTCCCAATGGAGGGCACCCAGCCTGGCAGGGGCTGGGAATCCAGGCCAATAGGTCTAGGGGACTTCTAGGTCCTTGCCCCTTGGGGCCAAGCTTAACAATGACTGTGTTTTGTTTTTGTGCTTTTTCGTCTCCCTGGAGCTTTAGGCTTCACCCTTGGGAGCCTGGCATTGGCAGGGCTGGGAGCTGCTGTTGGGGTGTTTAAGGCCTTTAAAAGGTGCTCCCAGTCTTTCCCTGGGGCTGTGTGCTAATGAGGTACCATGATTAGGAGGCCACCTCTAGCAGATGTATCTCTGGGGACACCTGGACACATTTAGGGGCTGTAGGGAGCAGGAAGCCATGTCTGTCCACCTGGCCTGCCCTCCAGAGGCTCCCGCTGCCTCCCTCAGACACCTAAGGGCCAAGGGCCAGCTGCAGCTGTGCACCTGGTGGGCTGTGTGGTTCTGGACCATAGTCTCTCCCTCTCTGGGCCTCAGCTTTCCCATCTATATAGCGGGTGCAGGCATAGCACAGACCCCACAGGACCTGCAACTGCTGTTTTCGCTCCCTGGAACCTAGATCCCTGCACCCTCCCCTGAACAAAATAAATGCCCCCCCTCATTGTCAGAGGCCAGGGTCTACCAAACTCTCATATCACCGGCACTGTCCCAAGCACTGGAGGTGGGCACCATATTCACTCCCATTTTACAGCTGAGGAAACTGAGCCCCACCCCCCTGCCCCCCAACAGACTTGTGTTGAAGCCTTTACCCTCAGCCGATAGTGTTTGGAGTGGGGATCTTTGGGAATGGAGTTAGGGTTAGATGAGGTCATGAAGGTGGGGCCCTCATAATCGGATTAGTGCCCTTATAAGAAGAGGAAGAGGAGTTCCCTTCATGGCTCAGTGGTTAATGAACACAACTAGGAACCATGAGGTTTCAGGTTCCATCCCTGGCCTTGGGTTCCATCCCTGGCCTCGCTCAGTGCGTTAAGGATCCACCGTTGCCGTGAGCTGTGGTGTAGGTCACAGACTTGGCTGGGATCTGGTGTTGTGGCTGTGGTGTAGGCTGGCAGCTTATAGCTCCAATTCAACCCCTAGCCTGGGAACTTCCATATGCTGCAAGTGCAGCCTAAAAATAAACAAAAAAATAAATAAATAAAATAAAAAAAGAGGAAGAGATAAGAGCTGTCTCTCTACTATGATAGGGCACAGCAAGAAGACACTATCTGCCACCCAAGGAGAGAGTTCTCACCAGACACTGACCTTCCTGGAACCTTGGACTACAAGTCTCCAGAAGCATGAGAAATAGATTTTGGTCGTTTAAGCCCATCTATGGTATTTTCTTATGGCACCCCAAGCTGACTAAGGCAATGGGCTATGTGATTTAATCCCCAGAATAGTCCCAAGAGGAAGTGGCTCTAGCCAAGGAGACCCAGGGGCTCAGAGAGGGCAAGACATACCCCTAAGTTCACACAGCCAAGAAGTGATAGAGATGAGATTCCATCTCCAGTCTGGCGAGTTCTCTGTCCTGCATGTATCTCCTTAACTTTCCCCAGATGCCCCCAAGCCAGTCCTGGGAGGCAGTGTAGCCTCCTAGTTAATAGGCAGCTGCGGGTTTGTATCCTCACTCTGGCCTTTTACTTGTTGAGTGATGAGGACCAAGTCAAGTCCTCTCTCTGCACCTTTGTTTTCTCATCTGCAAACAGAAGTCCTAAGAGTTCCAGAAAGTTGTAAGGATGGAATGAAATCCAGCGTGAGGCTCCCCTTAGCTGGGTGTTAGAAGTGTACATTAACTGAAATGAAAGGAAATTAAAAAATTGAGCTCCTCAGTTGCACAAGCCACATCTCAGGGGCTAGCCACTGTGGCTGGTGGCCACCCCACTGGACAGGGAAGATGCCCATCATTGCCCCCCATGGCAGGAAGTTCTGTGGAGAGCATGGCCTTGAACATTCTTCTTCTTCTTCTTTTTTTTTTTTTTTTGTCTTTTTGTCTTTTTGTTGTTGTTGTTGTTGCTATTTCTTGGGCCGCTCCCACGGCATATGGAAGTTCCCAGGCTAGGGGTTGAATCGGAGCTGTAGCCACCGGCCTACACCAGAGCCACAGCAACGCGGGATCTGAGCCGCATCTGCAACCTACACCACAGCTCACGGCAACGCCGGATCGTTAACCCACTGAGCAAGGGCAGGGACCGAACCCGCAACCTCATGGTTCCTAGTCGGATTCGTTAACCACTGCGCCACGACGGGAACTCCGGCCTTGAACATTCTTGAGCATTGGTTTTCAGCTGGGGGTGATTCTGTCCCCAGGGGACACTGAGTGATGTCTGGAGACACTGTGGTTGTCACAACTGGAGGGCTGCTGGCACCGGGTGGGTGGAACAGGGAGGCTACTCATCACCCCACAGTGCCCATGACGGCCCCAAGAGGATGAGCTGACCCCCTGTCTGCAGTGCTGGAGGGGGTGGGGGGACACTGGAGTAGGACAGTGGGTCTCAGGCAGGTCCCAGCAGCATCACCTGGAGTCTTGATAGAAAGGCAAAATCTCCGGCCCCACCCCCAGCCAGCAATGCTGCTCACATCCTGCAATGTCCAGGACAGCCCAAATGTCCCCTGTGCCAAGCAGGAGCGACCCCAGACTAGAGCTATGGCGGCCACTAGCCATACACTGTCAAATAGTCTTACGCGTCAATTGATGGAAATGAAATGAAATGAAAAATGTATGTCCCCAGTGGCCCTGGCCACCGCTCCGGGGCTCAAGCGGCTAGTGTGCCGAGCAGCACCGAGCTGGAGTATTCCCGTTCTGGCAGAAAGCGCTTTCGCTCCCCAAGGTCAGGCCAGCCTGTCAGCGCTGGCTCCACCCACTAACAGGGACCGAGATTGCGATTCCAGGATCGACCACATGGGGGCAGCATGTCCCAGGAGCTGAAGCCCCCGGGCAGAGGCTGAGCAGGTAGCAGGCAGCCCTCAACTGGCGGGCTAGAGCGTCCACCGTGGGCCAGACTCTGTGCTGGACACGGCGCTGCACTCCAGACAGTCTAGTCCAGGTTACCCTCTCGCCCTTGGACATTGGTCTGTGCGGACCGTCCTGGACACTGTGGGGTGCAGAACAGCATCCCAGGTCTCACCCACTCCATGCCAGAAGCCCCCCAGTTGTGACAACCAGATGTTCCCAGACATGGCCTATTGTCCCCAGGGGAGGCAGGACTGCTCTGAGAGAGACCCATTGGATTAGGGGATTGCATGGACCCCCAAGAGGCTGGTTTCTATGACCATCAGACCACCGAGGTCTTGGGATGCTGTACACATTTAAATGCACACCTAGTGGGAGGGGCGCAGTGACTCAGGTAGTGGGGGCCACTCTGGTCTACACCAGCTGACCATTGGAGATTTATTCTGGTGTGTAATTTGAGCTAAGAGATCAAAATCATTTTTTCCCCCAAATAATTAACACAGGGTCCCTCCACCTCTAGGACATTTGGGGCCAGGTCATTCTCTGGGGTTGGATGTTCTGGGCACTGTGGAGGGTTGAGCAGCATGCCAGGGCCCCACCTAGTTGATGCCAGAAGCCTGTGGTATGACAACCACAGATGTCCCCCAACATCGACTGGTGTCCCCTGGGGGCAGAATCCCACCCCCCAAGTTGTGACAACCAGAAATGTCATCAACATTGCCAGCTGGCAGCTGTCTGTCTGTCTCTCTTTTTTATTTTTTTAGCTGAGTCTGAGGCAGGTGGAAGTTCCTGGGCCAGGGATGGAATCTGTGCCACAGCAGTGACAATGCTGGATCCTTAACCCGATTTGCCACCAGGGAACCCCTGCCGTCTGTCTCTCCCTCCATAGGGCAAAATTACACCCAGCTGGGAATCACCATTTTAGTGAATCAACTCATCAGACAGTTAATATTTAAATTATGAAACAAGATGCAGTATATAAGGGGGGCCTTCAAACTTTTTTTGACCATGACATCTTCTCCCAGTAAAATTAAATTAACTAAAAATATGTATACCAGAGTTCCTGTTGTGGCTCAGTGGTAATGAACCTGACTAATATCCATGAGGACACAGGTTTAATCTCTGGCCTCGCTCAGTGGGTTAAAGATCCGGCATTGCTATGAGCTGTGGGGTAGGCCTGTGGCTGCAGCTCTAATTCCACCCCAAGCCTGGGAACTTCTATATGCCATGGGTGTGGACCTAAAAGGACTATATTATATATATGCATATGTATACCTACCTACTACTCAGGACACAAATTTAAATATGTGCATCCCCCCAATAAAAGTTGACCAAGATAACACTTGCCCCTGCTAAGCATGATGCGTTATGATATTTCCCGTTCTATATTGCTGAAAATGAAAATGTGAGTCTTGACTCACTGAATTGATTTCTCCACCTACAGATGGACAAAAACAGTGATGCAGAGTACAGGCTGATGAAGGACCCAAACCAGAAACCCAAACCCTGAGGTCCCTTGGGCCAGGGTCACAGCATGGAAAATGGTCAAGGACTAGTGTCACAACCTTGACCAGTGTTGCAGGCATGACTTAGAAGGAGGCCAGGCCTGGAGAGCTAGTGGCCCGGCTGCACATGTATCAAGTTCAAGAGCAGGTCAAACCAACCCGTGGGCAGAGGACGTGAGTAGACTTTTCTGCAGTTGTGCAAATGGCCCAAAAGTGCATGAAAAGCTGTTTAACATCTTTCATTAGTCATCAGGGAAATGCAAATTAAAACCACAGGGAGATACCCATTAGGACCTCTATGAAAAACCAACCCAACCCAACCCCCACCCCCCAAAAAAAGTAACAAGCATTGACAAGGCTGGAGAAATCAGACACCTCCTGCTCAGCCCGTGGGAATGGAAAATGATGCAGCTGCTATGGAAAATAGTTCAGTGGGTCCTCAGAAGTTCAAAAGTACGAGTTCCTTGGTGGCTCAGCAGGTTAAGGATTGGGTGTTGTCACTGCTGTAACTTGGATTGCTGCTGTAGTGTGGGTTCGATCCCTGGGCCAGGAAATTTTGTATGCCAAGGGCCAATCCCCACTCCCCAAGAAAATCAAACATAGAATCACCTTGTGACCCAGCAATTGCGCTCCCAGGTACATGCCGAGCACAGACTCAGATATTGTACACTTTTGTTCATAGCAACTTTTTTTTTTTTTTTTTTGCTTTTTAGGGCTGCATCCATGGCGTGTAGAGGTTCCCAGGCTAGGGGGCTGAACTGGAGCTACAGCTGCCAGCCTACGCCCCAACCACAGCAACACCAGATCTGAGCCACGTCTGCAACTTACACCATAGCTCACGGCAACGCCGGATCTTTAACCCACTGAGCAAGGCCAGGGATCGCACCGGCAACCTCATGGTTCCTAGTCAGATTCGTTTCTGCTGCACCATGACAGGCCAAATGTGGAAACACCCCATGTCCATCAAGAGATGATAGATAAACACAATATGGTCCATCCCTATAATGGATATGATTCAGCCTTAAGTAGGAAGGAGATTCTGACACCTGTTTCAACATGGAGACCTTGAGGATGTGATGCTAGACAAGAAGGACAAACACTGTCTGATTCCACCCCCAGGAGGTCCCTAGAGGAGTCAGATGCACAGAGACAGGAAGGAGATGGTGGGGCAGGGGCTGGGGGAGGGGAGGGGGAGTCAGTGTTTCATGGGGACAGAGTTTCAGTTCGGGAAGATGAGAAAGTCCTAGAGATGATGGTGGAGATGGTTACACAACATGAATGTACTTAACGCCACTGAGTTGTGTGCTTAAAAAAATGATTAAAATGGTAAATTTTATGGTATGCATATTTCATCACAGCTAGAAAAAGATTAACTAAAAAGCTGGGAAAAAAAAAAAACAAAAACCAAAACCCCACAAAACCTAAACCTGGTTGGGTGGGGAAAATAGGGCTGGACACAAACACTACCATCCGATGAAGTCAGGGCAGGGATTGTCATGGGGGGGGCGGGGGAGCAGAGACTTTGCCTGGGCTTTGGGCTTCCAGAAACTACAGAATGCCCAGTTCAACGTGCATAGGAGACTTTTCACCTTTTTTTTTTTTTTTTTTTGGCTGCGCTCTCAGCAGGCATGAGGAAGTTCCCTGGGCCAAGGATCCAGTTTGCGCCACAGAAGAGACAACTGCTGTATCCTTAACCTACTGAGCCACCAGGGAACTCCTCATAGGACACTCTTATGCTAAAACATTCTTGGTTGTTTATCTGAAATTCCCAATTGAGTGCACGTCCTGTGTTTTTATTTGCTAAACCTGGGCTGCAATGTGCCCACTGCTTGTTTCTCCTCTCCTGGGATGGCGTCTAGGCTTTGTCCTCAGAGGAAGAATCAAAGAATTGTACCTCTTTCCTGCATAAACGTATTTGGACACGTCTTTTTTGAGAAAGGAGCCTAGCAGGAAGGCAGTGCTCAGAAATTGTGAGTAGAGTTCCTGCTGTGGCTCAGTGGGTTAATTATCCAGCTCGTCCCTTTGGCGTTGCCGGTGCAATCCTTGGTCTGGTGCACAGGGCTAAGGATCTGACCTTGCTGTAGATGTGGTCAAAGTGGAACCTTGGGTTCGATCCCTGGCGGGGAGCGTCCATATGCCGAGGGTGCGGCCAAAAAAGGAGGGGGGAAGCAACTGTTAGCTACTCCCAGGGCACGTGTCTCTCGTTATCTGTCCTATCCCTGCCTGCCCAGGAACCTTGAGGACTTTTACTGCTGGTCACAGATAAAGGGCAATAAAGGAACTGAGATGGGAAGAGTTTCAAATAAAACTCAGAATCGAAAGCCTTTGCAGCCACCCAGGTCAGAAGCTTCCTGTGCCAAGAGGCTGGGGGCGGCAGGACTCTGGGACAGACTCAGCTCTACCACCTGAGCCTCATTTTCTCTCTCTCTGAAGTTAGGGTCGGGGAGATTTCCTAAAGGCTTGCTCCCGGCATTGGGTGATTGCTTTGTGATGAGCAATAAGTATTCCAAAAGGGCAGGTGTTTGGGATTTTTTCGTGTTTTTTTTTTCTCAGATACTCACATCCATTCTTTTTCAGATTCTTTCCCATACAGATTATCACAGAATAGTGGCTGGAGTTCCCTGTGCTAGATAGCAAGTGCCCACTGGCCAGTCATTTCATATCCCACAGTGTGCAAAGAGCAGTTTTGATTTTAATGTATATTGTGGTAGAAGTGTATTTCACAATTTTTTTTTTTTTTGTCTTTTTTAGGGCCACACCCGTGGCATATGGAGGTTCCCAGGCTAGGGATCTAATTGGAGCTACAGCTTCTAGCCTACACCACAGCCACAGCACTGCCAGATCCAAGCCACGTCTGTGACTACACCACAGCTCACGGCAACACTGGATCCTTAACCCACTGAGCAAGGCCAGGGATCAAACCTGAAACCTCATGGTTCCCAGTCGGATTCCTTTCTGCTGGGCCATGTTGGGAAATCCTTTTTTTCTTTTTTTTTTTTTGTGGTGCCTACAAATTTCCTGGTCATGGATCAAACCTGAGCCACGGCAGTGACAACCCGAATCCTCAACTGTTAGGCCACCAGGGAGCTCCATAGGGTCCCTCCTTATTCACAGAAGTTCTGTGCTACAAATGTGGAACCAGTAAACACTGCACCACTTGTTCCTGGGGACACACTGGGTCAGGCTCCTGTGAGCCTCTGCTCACATTTTTATCAACTGATCAACACATAACCTTGTGTGCTGTATGTATCTGCTTAAAGACTGCTTATTTAATAAAAAGTCATTGATTCATTAACACTGAGCTCACAGCCCACTCTAACTCACACCTGAAGGAAGCTCATCTAATATAGGAACTTCCTCCAGGAGGCATATCCCAGCCCTCCTGAGCTTAGGACACTAGACAGCACTTCAGCTCTATGCTTGGGGGCCACTTTAGGTGCAGCAGCAAAATGCAAAACCCATGGCACTCAACAGGCTATGAAAAGGACACTGGTTCTTGGGTGCCTGGCGTGGTGCAGCAGAAACAAATCCTACTAGGAACCATGAGATTGCAGGTTCAATCCCTGGCCTTGCTCAGTGGGTTAAGGATCCAGCATTGCCGTGAGCTGTGGTGTAGGTCGCAGATGCAGCTCAGATCCTGCTTTGCTGTGGCTCTGGTGTAGGCTGGCAGCTGTAGCTCTGATTCAACCCCTAGCCTGGGTACCTCCATATGCTGCGGTGCAGCCCTAAAAAAGAAAAAAAAAAGAAAAAAAGACACCGGTTTCACCTCAGCTGGGAAGGAGTGCATCGGTTGACTCAAATGTTTCACCATTCTGTGCATGTCTGAGAATGACTGGCAATACCACACATAATGATTTGGGGGATACAAATAAATGTCAGTGAGTAGAATTTTCAAGTGTGGAATCCTGGAATAATTAGGATCCACCTTGTGTGCATTTATCTATTTCCCAGCTCTGTCCACCAAGATGGCCTTGAGATCGAGACACCCCAAGTGCCGTGAGTACCCTGAGTACCCAGATGTTGGCTTCTAAATACCACCTCCACTGAGAGGACCCTGCATTGCTTATGCCTTTCTGTTTTCTTTATTTTCTGGTGTTTTGGTATCTGTGGGGCCTTGCTGACCCTGGAGAGATGGCCAGCTAATTCCTAGAGGTAGCAAATGACGGGCCTGTAAGTGGATCTTATGCCAGCCAATTAATCCAGAGTCCATGCCTCCCCTCATCTCTCTCCTCTATGGGACCCTCACACTGAGAGCCACTGTTCTCCTTCACCTATGACTCCAGGGCTAGGTACCAGGCATCTAGGGGCAGTTCCTACACTCCAAGCTCTGCTGAAATTATTTGCTCTGGCTTAAATATCCTTAGCTTGCTTACCTTGCTGTGCCCACTCCTTTTAGTCAAATCATAGTGAAGACTCTTGTCCACATTTCCCCCCTCCCTGCTTCCCTACGCTTCCCACGCTTCAACACCGGTGCTTCCCCATGTGGCCCTGTGGCATGCCACTTCCTGTTTCTAGGGATCTGTGAGGATAAGCTTCCTCCCCTGTGATGGGCATTTCTGTGTCTGTGTATCTTATAGTACCTGATTGAAATCAATTCTGGGTACATTTTTTAAAAATTTATTTTTTGGGAGTTCCCGTCGTGGCTCAGTGGAGGGGAATCTGACTGGCATGCATGAGGATGCGGCTTTGATCTCTGGCTCTGCTCAGTGGGTTAGGGATCTGGCATTGCCGTGAGCTGTGGTGAAGGTCATAGATGTGACTCAGATCCCTCATTGCTGTGGCTGTGGTGTAGGCTGGTGGCTGCAGCTCTGATTTGACACCTGGCCTGGGAACCTCCATATGCCGTGGGTGTGGCCCTAGAAAGACCAAAAAAAAAAAATTTTTATTTTTTGAATTATAGTTGATTCACGATGTTGTGTTTCTGGTGTACAGCAAAGTGATTCAGGTATATGTGTGTTCTTATATATATACATGTATATATATGTATATATTTCCCTGTGCTACACATTAGGACCCTATTGTTTATCTATTCTATATATAATAGTTTACATCTGCTGATCCCAAATTCCCAATCCTTCCCTCCCCCTCCCTCCTCCCCTTTGGCAACCACAAGTCTGTTTATTCATTCATTCATTCATATTTAGCACACATATATATACATATATATATATATATTTTTTTTTTTCCCACACCCATGGCATGCAGATGTTCCTGGGCCAGAGACTGAATTCAAGCCATGGCAGTGACCAGAGCCACAGTAGTGACAACACTGGATCTTTAATCCACTGAACCGCCAGGGAATTCCCATACTTAATAAACTCCTAATGCCTTGTCTGTGAGCAGCCACATACTAAATAGACCATGAGGGCTTAGTAAGGCCAAATCCTTTGGCCTGGCCATTGAAAATCCCCAGTTTGGAGGAGACAGAGCTAGACACAAATGTTCTTAGCTCCAAAGGGTAGAAGTGGGAACCCGAGGCTGGGGAAACCCCAGGGAAGGAATGGAGTATTGGTTAAAGGAAACTGGCAAAGTTGTTCAGAGGTGGTTTCATTTAAGTGGGGCTTTGAAGGATGAATAGAAGTTTGCCACTTTTGCTGTTGAGAAAGATCCAATCTGGGGGAGACAGGGTCAGCACAGATGCTCCCAGCCCTGTACAATAGGAACTGGGGCAGAGGATAGCACTTCGGTCTGTGGATGCTCAGGAGTGGGGAACTGGGTTTTGTGTGTAGCAGAGAGGTAGGGAAGGCTGAATGGAGGAGGAAATAATGGAGCTGAGCTACTGGAAAATGGCAGAGCAGAGAGAATGAGAAGGGTGTTGCAGGCAGATGGCATAATATATGCAAATGCTCAGAGATGTGAGCCTGCACAGTGTTTGCAGGGACAGCAGCAAGTTCAGTCTAGTTGGAAGGAACAAGGCTAGGAGGGGAGCTGTGGGGGAACTTGAGTATGATGATATTCTCAAGAGCCTGGTCATGCAGAGCTGAGGCAGAAGGAAGGTCCAAGGCTAAGGGAACCTGGGTAAGGGGCATGAAGTTTCTACTAGAGGACCCTGGAGAATGCTGTGTAGAGGAGGGGGCATTCGAGCTGGGGTTTTGAAGGATAAGTAGGAGTTGACTAGTTTTGGTCTTTGAGCAGTTCCTAGTCTAAGAAGGAAAATTCTATGGAAAGAGCCTGGACAAAGGGACTCAGTGATGGGGAGTCCAGGCAGGAGACTGGTAGGGCTCTACCTGGAAGAATGAGGAAAGTCATTCATTCATTCAGTGTCACCTTCTTGATACCTAATCCTGAGCTGGAAGCTGGGGACACATAGATAACAAAACTCCAGTCTTTGTCCTCCAGTAATCCACATGGAGTTTCCCCAGGAGGCAAAGTGAGGGAAGGGTGGTGAGTATGAAATGGATCTTGGGTTGACAGCCACTCCACTGGAATAGTAGATGATAATAATCATGACTATGATTGTGACCCAGAACAACACTATTGACTGTTTACTGTGTCCTAGGCTTTGTTTTAAACAGTTTGCATTGGAGTTCCCATCGTGGTGCAGTGGTTAATGAATCTGACTAGTAACCATGAGGTTGCGGATTCGATCCCTGGCCTGGCTCAATGGGTTAAGGATCTGGCGTTGCCGTGAGCTGTGGTGTAGGTTGCAGACGTGGCTCGGATCCCGTGTTGCTGTGGCTCTGGTGTAGGCCGGCGGCTACAGCTCTGATTAAACCCCTAGCCTGGGAACCTCCACATACCGCGGGTACGGCCCTAGAAAAGGCAAAAAGACAAAAATAATAATAATAATAATAAATTAAACTCTCCGGGCAGGTAACTGTTATAGCTCTGTTTTACAAAAAAGGAAATGGAGAAAGATTGAGTCACTACCTCAAGGTCACAGCTCAGGGTCATGGAGCTGGGATATGAACCCAGAAGTTGTGAGCGCAAAGTCTAGGCTATTACTGAGTAGCACACTTCTCACCATCCCCACAGCCTCCACTCAGGTCCATCCCTCATCTTTGCTCACTTGAGCCAGCACACTCACCTGCATTTTGTGCCCCTGGCTCCCACCTTAGCCGCAGACAGTGTGTCCTCCCTTCAGCCGCCACCAGAGGGGGCACGTGACCTGAGTCAATCCAAGTCTCTCCTCTGCCCCCAGCCCTCCAGGGCTCCCTCCTCTTTCAGGATGAAAGCCCAGATCCTTCCCACCGCCCTAAAGGCTTTGCACAACGTGCCCTGTACCCTCCCTGTGCTCCCCTCCTCCCTCTCCAACCACCCCCTCCCCACCCTGCCCCAGCCACACTCACTGTTCCTCCAACCTTGGCATAGACCGTCCCTGCTGCCTGCGCCTTGTCCATTTCCTCAACTGGCCCCTCCCAAAACCTCTATTCGGCTTTTTCCCCTCTTAAGCGTTTACTATCTAATACTCAATACATTTTGTGTACTTAGATTTGTTTATTATCTGTCTACTCCCACTTAGGACATTGGCTCCACAGGGGCAGGAATTTTTGTCTGTTTTTTCATTGCTGTGTCCTCAGCACCCAGGAATGAGACACACAGTAGGTGCTCAATAAGTGTTTGTTGATTTAAAAACTGGCTCTACTGTGTCCATTCAGCTCATGATAATGATAATCCTGAGCATTTATTGAATGCCTTCTGTGTGCCAGACTATGTGGGAATTCTTTGTTATTGGTTTGTTTGTTTTTGGTTATTGACATTTTTTTTTGAGGTATAGTTTACAAATCATAAATCACCATTTTATTTATTTTATTTTTTGCTTTTCAGGGCCCCACCCACAGCATACGGAAGTTCCTAGGCTAAAGGTCAAATTGGAGCTGCCGCTGCTGGCCTATGCCAGAGCCACAGCAACGTGGGACCCGAGCTGCATCTGTGACCTACACCACAGCTCAGCCGGATACCCAACCCCCTGAGCAAGGCCAGGGATTGAACCTGTGTCCTCATAGATACTTGTCGGATTCATTTCCACTGAGCCACAATGGGAACTCCATATATCACCATTTTAAAGTGTACAATTTAGTGGTGTTTATATATTTACTATTTACACTGCCATCACCAATTCTAGAACATTCTATCACCCCCAAAAGAAAACTCAACTCCATAAGCAATCATTCCCTATTCCCCCTCCCAGTGCCTGGCAGCAATGAACCCACTTTCTGCCTTTTTAGATTTGCCTGCACTGGACATTTAACATCCACGCAATCACACACTGCGTGTCTTTTTGTGTCTGCTTCTCTCACCGAGCATCGTGTTTTCAGGGTCCATCCATGTAGCCAGTGTTGGTGCTTCTCTGCTATTCATGGCTGCATAATATTCCAGTCTGTGGATGGACCATATTTTGTGTGTCAGTTTATCTGCTGATGGACATTTGGGTGTTGAATTTTGGGGGGCAATTATGAATAATCTTTTTATGAACATTCATTTACAATGTTTTGTTTGAACACCTGTTTTCAGTTCTTCTGGATGGCTATCTAGGAGTAGAATTGCTGGTGAAATGGTAATTCTATGTTTACTTATTTTGAGGAACTGCTAAATTGTTTTCCACTGTGGCTGCACCATTTTACATTCCCAGCAGCTGTGCTGGAGGGTTCTATTTCTTCCACATACTGGTCTGCAAGATGTTATTATCTGCCTTTTTCATTGTAGCCATCATAGTGGATGTGGAATGTTATCTCACAGTGGTTCCAATTTGCATTTCCCTGATGATGACTAATGATATTAAGAATCTTTTTTTTTTTTTTTTTTTTTGGCCGAGCACACAGCATATAGACTTTCCAGGGCCAGATATCGAGTCCTCGCCACAGTAGTAACCTGGGCCACTGCAGTGACAACACCAGATCCTTAACCTGCTGCACCACAAGGAAACTCCATCTTTTTTTGTTTGTTTTTTCGGTTGCCCCGTGGCATATGGAGTTCCCGGGCCAGGGATCAGATCCGCAGTTGTGACCTATGCCACAACTGAGGCAATGCTAGATCCTTTAACCCACTGTGTCAGGCTGGGGATCGAACCTGTGTCCTGGGGCTGCAGAGACACCACTGATCCTGTTGTGCCACAGCAGGAACTCCATGTCTTTTTTGATAAAGAGTTAAAGCTGGAGTTCCCGTTGTGGCGCAGTGGTTAACGAATCTGACTAGGAACCATGAGGTTGCAGGTTCGATCCCTGCCCCTTGCTCAGTGGGTTAACGATCCGGTGTTGCCATGAGCTGTGGTGTGTAGGTCGCAGACACAGCTCGGATCCTGCGTTGCTGTGGCTCTGGCATAGGCTGGCAGCTACAGCTCCGATTCGACCCCTAGCCTGGGAACCTCCATATGCCGCGGGAGCGGCCCAAAGAAATGGCAAAAAGACAAAAAAAAAAAAAAAAAAAAGAAAAGTGAAAGCTAATATTATTGGAGCTGTGCCACTAACATTTTTTGTGTGTCTGTTGTAGGTCAGGCCAGGTCCACCTAACTGTGACCTGGACAGACTCAGATGCCTTACCCTGTCTTCTTGGATTGCACCATCTTTGAAAAAGTAAGAGAAGAAAAAAAATGAAAGAAAGAAAAAATAAGAGAAGAAAACTAGTAAGTACCCTCTGGGATTGCAGCTTGGAGCATAAGGTAGACTAAAGTTGGGAGCTCCCTCTAGTTACTCTGACACTGAGCGTCCACGTGACATAGGGGATGCTCATTACAGACGCAGGCAATGAGCACCCTATTCTCAGCACTGAGGCCTGGGACTGAGCGCTGTGGAATCTGCCCCCTGATCCCAGGGCTGGTGCTCTGGCCTTAGGTACCCCTCCAACCCAGCATGCCCCCAGCCTGGGCCCCACTCACCTTTGCTCCCATTCTCAGCTTCATGCCAGGAAATAGCCTTGTTCCCTGGCGCCTGGACCCCCTCATAAAATTGAACCCCTCAGGCCATAGGAGGCCAACTTCCACGATGGAGGAGGGGAGATGGCTTTGAGGACAGGAGGGCAGGGCCTCCCAGCCGCCAAGGCGTGTAGCTCTGGACTTTGTCTCTCTGGGCCTCTGGGTGGAGAAGCCTAAGTCAGCAATTAGCCACCATCTGGGCCCTGGCACCCGTTCACCCTTTCTCCGTGGGCCTATGTTTCTGCATCTTACCCATGGGGGCCTTCCTGGTCCCCGCCCAGCTCTGGCACATGGTGGGTGCTTAGTGAATGGCTGAGAATGACAAGACACTCCCTGTTGATTCTGCTCCCTGTTTGGGTCCGTTTAAACACTTAAGCATTTATAAAGCACCTGCCGTGTACTTTACAAGTACCACCTCCTTGGAGACTTCTTTTTTTTTTTGGTCTTTTTCCAGGGCCGCGCCCACGGCATATGGAGGTTCCCAGGCTAGGGGTTTAATCAGAGCTGTAGCCGCTAGCCTACGCCAGAGTCACGGCAACGTCCAAGCCGAGTTTGCAACCTACACCACAGCTTACGGCAACGCCAGATCCTTAACCCATTGAGCCAGGCCAGGGATTGAACCCTCAACCTTATGGTCCCTAGTCAGATTCATTAACCACTGAGCCACGAGGGGAACTCTGACTTCTTATTTTTAACAGCTCTATGAAAATATACTTGAGTGTAATGATCTGTATGTGTTTAAAATGTACAGTTTGCAGTTCCCATTGTGGCTCAGTGGGTTACCAATCCGATTAGTATTCATGAGGATGCAGGTTCAATCCCTGGTCTGCTCAGCAGGTTTAAGGATCCGGCATTGCCGTGAGCTGTGGTGTAGGTTGCAGATGCGGCTCAGATCCTGCATTGCTATGCCTGTGGTATAGGCTGGCAGCTGCAGCTCATATTCAACATCTAGCCTGGGAACTTCCATATGCGGCAGATGCAACCATAAAATAAATAAATAATAAAATAAAATGTACAGTTCGATGAGTTTTGTCATATGTCTATCCCCGTGCAACCATGGGCACAATCAAGATAGTGAGCAATAGCTTCCATCCCCCCAGATCCCTTGTGTTCCTTCCCATTCCCACCCTCCATCCCAGGGAACCAGCCATCTCCTTTCAGTCACCATAGATTTCTGTAGTTGGCATTTTCCAGAATTTTGTATAAATTAAATCAGAGAGTACACCCTCTTCCATGTTTGGCATCTTTCACTCAGCATAAGACATTTAAGATTCATCCATGGTGTATGGGTTTCCTTTTTATGGCTGAATAATATTCCAGTGTGTGGATGGATCACATTTTGTTCATCCACTCACTTTGTTGGTGGACACTTGGGTTATTTCCAGTTTGGAGATGTCATCAATAAAGTTGTTACAACATGTGTGCTTGGGTCTTAGGTAAACCTGTGCTTTCATTTCTCTTGGGTACATGTGTTGTTATTAATTTCTGTATAACAAATCACCTCCAAACTTGGTGCCTTAAGACAATAACACTCATCATCTTGCATAGTTTTGAGGGTCAGAAATTTGTGAGTGATGTAGCTGAATGGTTCTGAATCAGGGTCTTTCACAAGGCTGCAGTCAAGCTGTGGGCTGAGGCTGCATCATTATCTGAAGTCTTGACTGGGGCTGGAAGAGTGACTTCCAGGCTGGCTCCATCCTGTGGCTCTTGGTGGGAGGCCTCAGTTCTATACCACATGTGCTCCTCCAGCAGGGTAGTATAGTCCAGACTTCTGTAAAGAGCTCTCTGTAAGTACCAGAGAAGGGGAGCCCAAGCTAAAAGCCAAAGGCATTATATAACAAAATCTCTGAGGTGGCATCTGCCATATTATTATTATTATTATTATTATTATTATTATTGTCTTTTTAGGGCTGCACCCAAGGCATATGGAGCTTCCCTGGCTAGGGGTGGAATTGGAGCTGCAGCTGCCGGCCTGCACCACAGCCACAGCAATGCAGGATCCTAGCTGCATCTGCGACCTGCACCACAGCTCACGGCAATGCCGGATCCTTAACCCAGTGAGCAAAGCCAGGGATGGAAGCCGCATCCTTATGGATACTAATTGGATTTGTTACCACAGAGCCACGACGGGAACTCCCTGCCATATTCTATTTGTTAGAAGTGCATCACTAAAACAGAAGTAGAAGAAGGAGCAGGAGGAGGAAGAGGAAGAAGAAGGAGGAGAAGGAGGAGGAGGAGGAAGAAAAGGAGAAGGAGGAGCAAAAAGAAGTGAATCACAAGAGTTCCTGTTGTGGCTCAGAGGGTTATGAACTCTGACTAGAGGGTTCCATCCCTGGCCTCACTCAGTGGGTTAAGGATCTGGCATTGCCGTGAGCTGTGGTGTAGGTCGCAGACACGGCTCGGATCCCATGTTGTTGAGGCTGTGGTGTAGGCCAGCAGCTGCAGCTCTGATTTGACCCCTAGCCTGGGAACTTCCATATGCCACGGGTGTGGCCCTAAGAAAGAAAAAAGAAAAAAAAAGTGAATCACTAAATTCAACACACATCCTAGGCATGGGGGTGAATTACACGAGGCCGTGAATACCAAGAAGCGGGGCTCACTGGGGGCCATCCTAGAGTTATCTCCCACTGTTCTCTAGTATTTGACTCTTTCAGCAAACATTAAGCTTCTACTGTGTACTTCACAAGAAACTTCTCCTTGGCTACTCACAACAGCTCTCTGAAAAGCAGGTAGTATTATGTTCACTTTACAGATGGGGAAACTGGTCCAGAGATACTAAGTCACCCACCAGCAATCTATACCAGAGTTAAGTGGCAAAAGGAAGGATCCATCCTGAGGTTTAAGTCCTGTGTGAGGAGGAGGCTGGAGGTGGTAAGCAGCAGAAGCAGAGAAGGGAAGAAAGTGCAATTATTTTTTTTTTTTCTTCAGAGAAAAAAAAAGCACCCAGAAGCGCTGGGTTCCTTCATCGATTTCACAAACATTTATCGATCACCTACTGTATAGCAGGTGCTGTTTTTGGCTGTGGGGACACCACAGAGAGCAAGATGGACAAAGTTCCCTGCACACGTAGCACTCCCACATGAGGGTGGGCGATTCCACTCATTGCTACCCAGGAGTTTTGCTGGGGGAGGGAAGAGGCCAGAGGCTCTGTGCTGGACGAGGGGGACCCCACGGTCACCAAGACACTGTGGTCACTGCCCTCCAGGAGTTCACAGTCTGGTGGGGGAGACAGAGAGCAAACAACAAAGAACCCATCCATTCTTCCCTTCAATACTTATTGAGCACCTACTGTGTACTATACTAGAGGCAGCAGTGATCAGAACAGAGAACCCTACAATAGGGTGAGGAGGGAACAGGCAAGCAAAGAAGATGATTTCGGGCTGTGGAAAGGGCTGTGGGAAAGTCCAGCAGGGTGCTGCTGGGGTGGGGGGGTGGCATTGGAAAGGTCTGGCCTGGAAAGACCTGGCCTGACGGCCCCTGGAGGAGGGGACATTGGAGCCAAGGTCCAGGGGACAATGTTTCTGTTCATTTCCCTGGTTACAGTTCTTTATTCAAGTGGAGCTTTCCTCTATTTGTGGGACAGGGTGTGGAGGGGGACCCCAGACCCCTGCCCTGACTGCGTGTCCAACTAGGGTGGGGGCAGAAGGGCCAAGATCAGAGCCTTAAGGAGCCAACCTTTCCTCAGTCCCAATCAACTAATCAGTGGAGACCTTGACCTTCCCCTCTCCCCTTATCTCAAGACAGGTGAGCACAGTGTTCAAGGTGCAGCTTGGAAGGTACATGATGTGATCTGGGCAGAGCCGGGGGTGGGGGTGGGGGTTCCAGCCAAGTCAGGGCTGGGGGAGGTGCCGATGTCAGGGAACTGTGGAGAATGGCACCTCACTTTCCTTGTCCATGAAATGGGTCTCAGCATGAGGAGCACCTCAGACTTTTATACTTTTCCCATCATTCGAAACACATGGGTTGAGTACCTCCTGTGTGTTTGGGCCTCTTTCTAGGTCTCTTTCTGTTAAGAGGCCAGACAGTGAAATTTTTTTTTTTTTTTTGTCTTTTCTAGGGCTGCACCCGCGGCATATGGAGGGTCCCAGGCTAGAGGTCAAATTGGAGCTGTAGCCGCCAGCCTATGCCAGAGCCACAGCAATGCCAGATCCAAGCCACATCTGCGACCTACACCACAGTTCACAGCAACGCTGGATCCTTAATCCACTGAGCCGAGGCCAGGGATTGAACCCATAACCTCATGGTTCCTAGTCTGATTCATTAACCACTGAGCCACGATGGGAACTTCCAGATAGTAAATATTTTAGGGCTGTAGCAACTACATAACTCTGCTGGTGCAGGGTAAAGGCAGCAAATCTCCATAAATGAATGGGCGTGGCTATGCTACCATAAAATTAACTTGGCAGGACTCGGTATATAGTAGGCACTTCATTAATCCTTGTTCCCTGACTGTAATATAGTAGCGCTGCACTAATACCTGGTCCATGCCTGGTATATAGCAAGTGTTGCATTAATGCTTGGACATGCAAGGTTTACAGTAAGCATTCCACTAATGTTTGTTTCCTGCCTGGTATACACCAGGCATTGCATTAATGCTTGGTTACATCGTGGGCACGGCATTAATAGCTGGTCCAGGCCTGGTATACAGCAAGTACTCCATTAATGCTCATTCCATACCTGGCATACAGAAGGCCTTACATTAATGCTAAGCCCAAGTCTGGTATATAGGAGAGGTTCCCTTAATGCATGCTCCAAGAATGGTTGAGAGTAAGGTTCATTTCTGGTCAGGCAATGGCAGGGTCCTGGGAGGCCGTGAATGCTGGTACCTCGCTGCCTCACATGGAGCCCGACGGATCGACCGACAGCAGCTGCGGATCTGAGCCTTTAGCTCCAGCATAGCCGAGCAGGGCCGAGCGGAGCCGAGCGCAGCCGAGCCGCCCTGCAGAGTCCGCCACATTCCCACAATCCCGGGCGGCCCCGCCCGGCTCCCAGCTGCGCGTCCCCCTTCCCACGTCGGCGCAACCTAACCCTCGGGCGCGCCCGCCTCGCCCCGCCCCGCCCCGCCCGTGCGACGCCCCGCCCAGCCCAGCTGCTAGTCCCGCCCCCGCGGCGGGCGCGCGGGCCACCGCCCCCTCCCATTGGCCGCACTGGCCGCCCGTCGGCGCTGTGCGGGCGCGGGTTAGGTTGTGAGGCGCTGTCGCTCGGTCGCGGCGGCTGCGGTTGGCGGTGGCGGCGGCAGTGGCGGCGGCGGCGGCGCGGGCAGAGGGCGTCCGGGCGGGATCAGCGGCCAAGCGGGACCGGCGCTCGCAGGTGGCCGAGGCTGACCGCCGGCCCGGGGGCCGAGCGCCGAGGGCCAGGCGGGCGCGGCCAGGGCAGCTCCGGGCCAGGGCCGGGCCGGCCGGGGGGCGACGGCGGGGGCGGCCGGCGGGCGGCCGGGGCCGGAACGATGACTCTGGAGTCCATGATGGCGTGTTGCCTGAGCGATGAGGTGAAGGAGTCCAAAAGGATCAACGCCGAGATTGAGAAGCAGCTGCGGCGGGACAAGCGCGACGCCCGGCGCGAGCTCAAGCTGCTGCTGCTCGGTGAGTGGGCCTGGCCTGCGGGGTCCCCAGGGCCAGCGGCGCGGGGACGGCCGAGCGTGGCGGCCCTGCGTGGTGTCCACGGTGGGGACCCCGGGCCTTGGGGTCAGCGTACTCGGTGCCGTCGGCCTCTGGGCCACCTAAACCCCGCAGGGTCATCCCCAATCTCTGCTGTACAGGCTGAGTCCCTGAAACGCGAGGGGCCAGCTCCTGCCTCTGCTGTCCACATCAGCGCCCCAGAGCCTCAGGATCTGCCCGTGCCTCTTCTTTCCATGGCAGGGCCCTGATCCCCAATCCCCGAAGTGTCAGTCCCCAGTCTCTGCTGTCCAGAACGGGCCCGGGTTCCTTCAGGATTAGCCCTCGCCCCTCCTGTCCAGGTGGGCTCCCAGGACGCTTCGGGATCAGTCCCGGCCTCTGCTGTCCACTCCTTGATCCCTGCAGGGCCAGCTTCTGCTTCTGCTCTCCAGGTCAGGCCCCCATAACCCTGGAGGGTCTGCCCTATGCCCCTTCTCTTGAGACACGGCCTCTCCCTGCACAGGGCTGGCCCTCCGTCTCTCCCCCACCAGGTGTGCCCCCCTTGCTGACCCCAGCATCTGTTCAGGTCCAGACCTTCCGGCTGTAGTCCAGTAGATGTGCCCCTTGCCTCCTGGGATCCTTTCTCCACTCTTCCCACCAGGTGGAGCCCTGTTCCCTGCGTGCAGGGCCCCTCCAATCTCCGTTCTCTCAGACCAGTCTGTGTGGGGAAGACCCATGTCCCTGCCAGTGAGGTACACCGCATGGGCGAGAAGACAGCCTGTCCCCTTTTCTTGGGGTCGGGGCAGGTGGAGCCCCAGAGGGGCCTTAGCCGGTTTTCAGAACTGGCCAACTCGGCAACCCCCCCTATGTCTTAGTGGGAGCCTGGGCTCCCCGGTCCTCCTCTCCTCCTGGAGAAGACTCCTGTTCGAATCTCCATCTCCCCAAGGCACACCTGTTGGTGGGAGCCAGTCGGCCCAGCTGTCAGCGAAGTGTTGTCACCCCAAATAAGGGTTGTTGGAGGCCTTACCTCCGCAGTCAAAGGCAAGAAGGTCGTTTACACAACAGAAGCCCTTGCCCTACCTTCTCTGGACCTGGGCTGCATTCCTGCACTGTGGGAAAGTTGGAAATGCAGCTGCGATGGGCCGTGGGTGGAGGAGGGGTCTGCCGCGGAGGGGTGTACCGGCTTATTGGTGCAGGGTTTGGAGTCACTGAGTTGCATGGTGGAGGAATGACTTTGTGGAGGCTGCAGGTCTTGGTGGGAACATCTTACTTCTCCCACCTGTGGGGACCCCCCCTGTCCTCTCTTTGATAAAATACCTTGCCAATTTCTTTTCCCCAAATTTGTTCCGCTTTACCTAAAGGCTATAACATGGGCCATCTTTGCAGCAAAGACAGGCAGAGAGTAACCTTAAAGTTTGGAGAAAACTGGCAGTGGAGTCCCAGTGGCATTTGGGAGGACAGCGTGGCACTGGCTGGCTTTTGCCAGAAGAGGTAGACTTTATTGTCAGAACTGGGGTTTCAAAATTACCAGCATATTAATGTTACCAGACCCATGGCCTGGCTGGAGGCTGGAGGCTGGGGGCTGCGTGAGCCCGCAGTTGCTCCCACTGCCAGCCCTGAGCCCTTCCAGGCCCCAGACTGACATGGTGGTGGGTGCTCCTGCATCCTTGGTATGTGTATCTGGTCTCCCTGGGCCTGGACTGAGGAGGCTTGCAGGGGCTCTGGAAGCATCTGTTGCCCACCCTTGGGTGTGGGGTGTTGGCTGTGGGAGCACCTGTGTCTGTGATCCTACTCCTCCCCTGAGAGAAGCACCCAGCCCTGCCCTGCGAGCGTGCAGGAGGTGGGGAGTCTGATTTGAGAAGCTAGGTCCTAGGTATGGCAGGCAGTTAGGATGATGATGGTCCAAGGCAAAGTTTTATGACACGAGGAGGACGGTTGTAAGGCTGGGTCAAGGTCCTAGGGATGTGCTGGGGGCCGAGGGGCCAAGCAGCATCCCTGCCTTTTGTACTCCATGCTGGGAGCACCCCCACTGGTGACAACCACAGATGTTCCCAGACATGGCCTAGTGTCCTCTGGAAGCAGAATCACCCGTGTTTATGTTATTAGAATGCCTCCATGCCGTGTTAGCATGCCATGTGAGGTGCGTGTTGCAGAGCTGGTGCATGATCACTGTAAGTTATTTCGTCAGGTGTTTTGTGAATCCTAAAGAAGTGAATACTTTTGTTTGTTTGGTCCAAAGCCAGGTATATGTGTGCACTCAATATGCAGTTCATAGTTGAGCACATGTGATGTCCGTGTTCAGTTTCGTTGATTCTCTTACTCTGGGCCATGTCCTCGTTGACATCGGTCTGTGGTGAGGACTGGGAGTAGCGCACTGTCCCTGCAGTGGCCACAGTGCCCACCGCGCAGCAGCTCTCTCCCACTTGACAGGAGAGAACCCCGGCTCCAGTTAGGAGCTCCCGGAGGGGTTCGGGAGCCAGCTTCCTGCTGGCTTCGGCCTCCCATGAACTCTCCTGGTACAGGTGCAGCGCTTTGTCCCTGCATTTCTGTCACTCAGCAGAGAACCACCGAGCAGCCCCTTGTCTGTTCCTTGGGGCAGGTTTCCCCATGAACACCGAGGCCTTCCAGGGAAATGCCGTTCCTGGAGCTCAGTGTTCCGGCCCGGCCGAGCCTGAGCAGCTCCAGGATTTCTAAATAAAGAAGGGCGGTCAGTTCTGCAGGCTTCCTGTCCGGCCAGAGCCAGCCCCCAAGGGCAGTGAAAAGACCCGGAATCCAGCCTCGGGTGTGGTAGCCCCGGCGGGAAGGGCGCGCCTCCCCGGGCTTTGAGGCTCAGCGTGGAGCGTGGCCACCACTGCTGGCAGTGGCCTTGTGTGTCCCTTGCAGACCCCAAGAGCAGGAAGTGCCTTGGGACCTCTCACCCACCCCTTAATTACCCCAGGGCTGTGGGAGGCCCCAGGGCTGTGGGAGGCCCGAGGCCCACCCTACCCCATTTGTACCACAGGATGCATCTTAGGTGCTCTAGAGTTAAATGAAACTTTGTGTTGCTGAAACGGTCTCTGGAGGTGCTGGGGCCCAGACACACTCTCAGAATTCTCCCTTGTGTCCTGAGCACCAGGTGACACTTTTCCTTACCAAGGGACGAAGGAATGAGTATCACTGGCCCAAGCTCGTCCTCGCCAGGTGTGTCCACAGGCCATGGACTCTGTGTGCACAAATGCTTTCCAGCGTGTCGGCCAAGCCCCGCTGGTTGCTACTGAGAGACTCGAGGAAGTGCTTTGACTTGGTTGTTTAACCACAAAAGGTTTCACTTTCTGATTTTTGTGGTGGAGCCCTCCTCCCTGCAGCCCAGGAGCATGTTGTGGTCATTGCTGCTTATGGGCAGGGAGTTTGGAGCAGCTGCAGATGGAGCAGAGAAGAAGACCCCTGGCAGGAGGGACACTGAGCCCATTTGTCCCTCCTTTGCCCTAGGTAGCCTTGGGAATAAAGTCCAGCCCTGGGTGGGCAGGTCTGGCCAGGGCCTGAGCTGGGCAGATGTGTGGCGCTGGGCCACACTCAGGAGGGGCAGCCTCTCTGGTCCCCACTGATGCTCCTTTCCCATCAGGACAGTGAGCTGTAGGGCCTGTCCAGTGTCTGTGGGTGGGACTGAGGTGTCTCCATGGGCTTTGGGGGCACCCACATGCAGCATTATTTTTTGGCTGAATTCCAGCTTCTCTCAGAACCCAGCCCCAGGCCTCAGGCTTGCTGGCTGAGGGACTGTGGCACCACTTCCAGCATCTCTCTGCCTCCTGGGTGACTGCCTTTCTGGGGCACGTGGCTGGTTGATGGCCTGGGTGTCACCCTACCACGGTGTCTCCCCCTCTTTACCCCACTTCATCCCACCTGCAGGACCCACCACCCCATGCACCCTGGCAAAGAGCCCTGTGGGCCTCTTGAGATGTTTGCTGGGTGACTTTGATTGGCTTATTGAACACAGGTCCCCCAGACAAGTAGAATGGTGGTGACCAGCTTACCCGGGCTTTTGAATATCCTCACATCTCACTTGCGTCCTGATATGTGGACAGATAGGAACTTGGGGAACAGCTGGCCACTGCCACCCTCCGGAGGCCCTCCTGTGAGCAGGTGGAGGTGGAGACTCCTGTGCACAGCCTCGGTTTCCCCGCCTGCAGCAATGTTTAGGGTTAAGCTGATGATGCCCGAGCGGCCCTTGGCACACAGGAGGTGCTCAGCAAGCCAAGGCACTGTTCTGACCTGTTGTCACTGCTTTCCCTACTGGTGCCTCAGCTCAGCTCCCGTCTGCAAGCTGTGGAGCAGCCCTGGGAGGTGGTGCTCACAGGACAGTGCAGAGTTCTGTCCCCAGCGCCTTCTAGGCCTTGGTTTTCTCTTCTGTGAAAGAATAGGCATCATACCGACTTCAGGGTTTGGGGGGATTAAGTGGGGCGATGCACGTCTACTGGGTGCGCCAGATGTACTGTTTTCACTCATGGTGTTACACTGGCCAGTGGTCCCTCTGTGCCTGGTGGGTGCACCACAGACCCTGGTGGAAGCCGCCCTTCCCGCTGCTACCACATTTTGCTTTTGCTCTCAGACCTTGGTCAGGCCCAGAGCCAGAAGTCAGACTCCTTCTGGAGGCCTGGGGGATGGGGGTTGGGGTTTGAACTGGAGGTGGGTCACCCACCTCTGCCCATCGGTTCTCTCACCTGAGCCTTGGTGGGGGGTGGGTCCCCCACACCCATGCTGGATTGCACAGCAGGGTTGGGCAAGACTGGGAGCTCCCACCATGTCTCCCTGCCTCCTGAGAGTCAGGCTCAGGAAGGGCTGCAGTAGGACCCAGCACGTGGGGACAAGAGAGGGGCCTCTAAGTTCTACTAGGCAGCGTGGCTGTCCCAGGGGTGGCTGGTGTCCACACCTTGAGCCACCTGGGCAGGAGACACCAGCTTTGCTTCTCTGTGCCTCAACTCCCTCACCTGTCCTTTGGGAGGTGGGGTGATAGGTGGATGAATGAACGAATGAATGGAGTGAGGGGGACAAGGTGTAATCACCAGCTTTGGCTGCACAAGGGTTTTGTTTGTTGTTTGCTTGTTTGTATTTTTAGGACCTCACCCCCAGCAGGTAGAGCTTCCCAGGCTAGGGGTCCTATCAGAGGTTGTAGCTGCTGGCCTACACCACAGCCACAGCAGCTCAGGATCCAAGCTGTCTGTGACTTACACCACAGCTCATGGCAATGCCAGATCCTTAACCCACTGAACAAGGCCAGGGATCGAACCTGCATTCTCAGATGCGAGTCAGATTTGTTTCCACTGAGCCACGACAGGAACTCCCTGCACGAGAATTTTGCGCTTTCTCTGTCCCCCCACCATAAGGTCGGCATCTCTCCTTGATCTTGGACCTATTGACACAGATCACGGCTCATGTTGGACTTCCAGACTATGTTTCCAGGAGCCCAGATCCCTGGCGGTGCTCTTGCCTGTGGTCCTGGGGTTCCCAGGTTCATTACCCACATCCTGGCACTAGGGAGCACTAGCGGCAGCCCCGGACACTGGTGTTCTCTTGCTGGGTTGCACCCAGTTGCCCTTGGGGTTGTGGATGCTGCTCATCTTGAATCCCTCCCGGAGTAAGTCAGACCAGCACCATCCTTCCTGCCCTCAGGCCAGCCCTGGGACGAGGTTGAACCACTTCCTTGCCCCACTTCTCTCCCACACCTGAGGAGTGGCTGCCCGGGGCTTAGTCTCAGCTGGGGCATCTGGTGGTGCCACTGAGCACACCCAGCTGCATCCATCTGACCTATGCCAGGCCCCCAGGCAGGACCTCCCTACAACTGGGCTGTACTCCCAGGGGCCCCTGTTCTTAGAGTAAGGACTGCAATGCAGAGGACCCATGGGGACGTATGACAGAGCCAGCACTATGGATTGGGGCCAAGTTCACTGGGTTCATTCAGGAAGAGTTTGTGCAGTGCCTTCTGTGAGCCAGGGCTGTGCTGGGGGTGGGGCACAGAGGAGCCAGCTCTGAGCAGGCAACAGACCAAGAACAGGTGGGGTGTTGGGGTCTTTGGGACACTTCTTGGAAAACATGAGTTTGGGTTTCCATGTGGGGAGTTGCAGTGGAGTTTGGGAGGGGAAGGGCCCAAGGAGTGGCTGATGGAACAGTGGTGTGGAGCGCTGGCATCGGCCATGAGTGTCCACAGCTGTCCCCATGGAACTGGGCTTGTGGTGTTACGGGGGAATAGCGGGGGGCCAAGCGACCCCCAGATGAGAGCGTGGCCAGGACCAAGAGGCACATGGTGTCCTCTCTGGGAGGTGGTGTGGCAGTAGGTCCCCTGTGCACATCACCTGTGCAGGTATATAGCTAGAATGAGGCTCGTCATGGGGTTCTTGCATGGTTTTGCTTGAGGGGGGGCCTTGCTCTTCTCCCTGATGGGAGTGTTTGTTTGTGTGTTTATGCTTTTTAGGGCCGTACCTGCGGCATATGGAAGTTTCTAGGCTAAGGGTTGAGTCGGATCTGCAGCTTCCAGCCTATGCCACAGCCACGGCAACGCGGGGTCCCCCACCTACTGAGCGAGGCCAGGGATCAAACCCGCATCCTCATGGATACTACTTGGATTTGTTTCCGTGCCACTATGGGAACTCCTGTATCTTTTAATTTAATTAATTAATTTATTTATTTTAAATGATTTTTATTTTTTCCATCATAGCTGATTTACAGTGTTTTGTCTACTTTCTACTGTACAGCAAGGTGACCCAGTCATACATACATGTATACATTCTTTTTCTCATATTATCGTGTTCCATCATAAGTGACTAGATATAGTTCCCAATGCTATATAGCAGGATGTCATTGCTTATCCATTCCAAAGGCGGTAGTTTGCATCTGTTAACCCCAAATTACTAGTTCATCCCCCCCCCCTCCCCCTGGGCAACCACAAGTCTATTCTCCAAGTCCATGATTTTCTTTTCTGTGGAAAGTTTCATTTGTGCTGTATATTGGATTCCAGATAAAAGTGATATATGGTATTTGTCTTTCTCTTTCTGACTTCACTTAGTATGAGAGTCTCTAGCTCCATCCATGTTGCTGTGAATGGCATTATTTTATTCTTTTTTATGGCTGAGTAGTACTCCATTGTGTATATATGCTACATCTTAATCACTTCATCTGTCGGTGGACATTTAGGTCTGTATCTTTTTAAAACAGTAGCATTTTGTCAGAAACAGGCGATCTTGCCCAGAGAGGATACTGGACGATGTTTGGAGGTATCACGGTTGTCACGACTGGGGATGGTGTGGGTGGAGGCTAGGGATACTGCTCAACTCGCCACAGTGTCAGCAGAGGGTGCTGATTGGGACATGGCACTCCTGTGTGCTCTCTCCCCACCCCACCCCCCATGAGGGAGGAGTGCATGGATCCCTCAGGGAGATGTGGCATAAGAGGTGTGACTGTCCCAGTGCCAGGGTTACACTCGAACTGAGGGTGGGGTGAAGTTAGGTTCAGGGGCTGATGAGAAAGGAGCTTTGGAGGACTGTGGAGGTGACAGCATGGTGTCCTGCGAAGGTCTGGTGTGGCCTTCAATGCAGATACCAAACTTATGCCATGAGGAGAGTTATTCTGGCTGGAGGTCGTAGGAGAGGAGTTGCTGATGGTGGCGGGATGTGGTCACATGAGGGAGGGTACATGTGGGAAGCATGAGCAGGCACCATGACTAGTTAAGGTGGCATCTGGTGGAGACGTTCACTTCTGTGGCCTCTATAAATTCAGACTCACTTGCAGCAGGTGCCCAGTGTCTTCCCATGGCGTCCTTCCTCCAAGCCTCCATGCCTCTTGTGTAGGATGTGGGGCGGTTCTTGGGGTAGCCGTGTGGGTGGGGTGGGGTGCTGATTCCCAGCCCAGCTCTCATGGGTTGATGATTTGCAGGCACGGGCGAGAGCGGGAAGAGCACGTTCATCAAGCAGATGCGCATCATCCACGGGGCGGGCTACTCAGAGGAAGACAAGCGGGGCTTCACCAAGCTGGTGTACCAGAACATTTTCACAGCCATGCAGGCCATGATCCGGGCCATGGAGACCCTCAAAATCCTCTACAAGTATGAGCAGAACAAGGTGAGTGGCTGGGTGAGAGGCAAGTGGCATCTTGGGCCAGCGTCCCCAGCTATTCCACACACAGTATTTGACCCTCTGTGACCCCATGCAGTGGCACTTCTATTTTCTTTCCTTTTTTAAAAATTTTATAATGATTTTTCTTTTTTCCATTATAGCTGATTTACAGTGTTCTGTCAATTTTCTACTGCACAGCAGGGTGACCCAGTCACACATACATGTATACATTCTTTTTTCTCCCATTGTCATGCTCCATCCTAAGTGACTATAGTTCCCAGTGCTATACAGCAGGATCTCATTGCTTATCCATTCCAAAGGCGATAGCTTGCATCTGTTAACCCCAAATTCCCAGTCCATTCCACTCCCTCCCCGTCCCAATCACAAGTCTCTTCACCATGTCAGTGATTTTCCTTTCTGTGAAAAGGTTCGTTTGTGCTGTATATTAGATTCCAGATATAAGTGAAATCATATGGTATTTGTCTTTCTCTTTCTGACTTACTTCACTTGGTATGAGAGTCCCTCATTCCATCCATGTCGCTGCAAATGGCATTTTGTTCTTTTTTATGGCTGAGTAGTATTCCATTGTGTATATATGCCACATCTTCTTAATCCAATCGTCTGTCTATGGACATTTAGGTTGTTTCCATGTCTTGGCTATTGTGAATAGTGCTGCAGTGAACATAGGGGTGCATGTGTCTTTCTTTTTCTTTTTCTTTTTTTTTTTTTTTTTTTTTGTCTTTTTGCTATTTCTTGGGCCGCTCCCGCGGCATATGGAGGTTCCCAGGCTAGGGGTCGAATCGGAGCTGTAGCCACCGGCCTACGCCAGAGCCACAGCAATGCGGGATCCGAGCTGCGTCTGCAACCTACACCACAGCTCAGGGCAACACCGGATCGTTAACCCACTGAGCAAGGGCAGGGACCAAACCCGCAACCTCATGGTTCCTAGTCGGATTCATTAACCACTGCGCCACGACGGGAACTCCAGCATGTGTCTTTTTCAAGGAAAGTTTCGTCTGAATATATGCCCAAGAGTGGGATTGCTGGGTGATATGGTAGTTCTATGTATAGTTTTCTAAGGAACCTCCATACCATTTTCCCTAGTGGTTGTACCAATTTACATTCCCACCAACAGTGCAGGAGGGTTCCCTTTTCTCCACACCCTCTCCAGCGTTTGTTATTTGTGGACTTATTTTATTTTATTTTTTTTGTCTTTTTGCCATTTCTTGGGCCGCTCCTGCGGCATATGGAGGTTCCAGGCTAGGGGTCGAATTGCAGATGTAGCCGCCAGCCTACACCACAGCCACAGCCACGCTAGATCTGAGCCACATCTGCAACCTACACCAAAGCTCACAGCAACGCTGGATCCTTAACCTACTGAGCAAGGCCAGGAGTCAAACCTGCAACCTCATGGTTCCTAGTCAGATTCGTTAACCACTGAACCATGACAGGAACTCCTATTTGTGGACTTATTAATGATGGCCATTCTGACTGGTGTGAGGTGGTACCTCATCATAGTTTTGATTTGCCTTTCTCTAATAATCAGTGATGTTGAGCATTTTTTCATGTGCTTGTTGGCCATCTGTATATCTTCTTCTTTTTTTTTTTTTTTTTTTTTGCTATTTTGTACCCAAGCTTTCTGTATATCTTCCTTGGAGAAATGTCTATTCAGGTCTTTTGCCCATTTTTCAGTTGGGTTGTTGGCTTTTTTGCTATCAAGTTGCATAAGTTGTTTGTATATTTTGGAGATTAAGAAGCCTTTGTCATTGCCTCGTTTGAAACTGTTTTCTCCCATTCTGTAAGTTGTCTTTTTGGGTTTTTTTTTTATGGTTTCCTTTGCTGTGCAGAAGCTTGTCAGTTTGATTATGTCCCATTGGTTCCTTCTATTTTCTTTAGTAACAGCTTTATTGAGAAAATTTACATACCATGTCACGCATTTAAGGTGTGCAGCTCACTCATTTTTAACATATTCCGAGTTGTGCAACCATCTCTTCTAATTTCAGAACATTCTCATCTTCATGGAAGGAAACCCCTGTCCCCATCAGCAGTCACTCCCATCCTCCTCCCCAGCCCCTGACAACCAGGAACCCACTCTCTGTGTCTGTGGATGTGCCTGTTCTCCTGTTCTGGACGTTTCCCATCCATGGAGTCACACACCGTGTGTCTTTCTGTGTCTGATTCTCTCACTGAGCATCGTGGTCTCCAGGTCCATCTAGGTGGTGGCGAGTGTCAGTGCTTCTCTCCCTTTCATGGTTGAGTGATGCTCCCAGGTATGAAGGGACCACATTGTTTATCCATTATCCGTTGAGGAATACTTGGCTGTTTCCACTTTTTGGCTCTTGTGAACTCGTTGCTGTAACATTCATGTGCAGGTTTTTGTTTGCATGCCCATCCTCATTTCTAGACCTAGACCCAAGTAACTCTAGGTCTGCCCTCTGGATGGCTGCCAGCCTGCTGTCCCAGTGGCGTTCCCCCCAGCTGTGCACCAGCAGACTCTCCCTGGCCACCTCCCCTGGCTTTGCTTTTGTAGAGCTGTTTTGGGGGCTTCTCATTCAACCCCAGAAATTTGCCTGGGCTGACACATGGCACCAGAGCCCATATTTATCCAATATGGTTTAAATTAATTCATTTACTTTGAGGCTTAATGAGGCCAGTCAATCAGATTTCAGATATTGGCATCTTCCTCCCTTGGCGCTCAGGTCGTGGGTCATCAGGGACCCTGCAGGGCCCAGCGTTGGGTTGGGGGCCCTGCTGGCCTGGCTGTACAGGTCACGCATGTGGGGCCTGCTGGAGCCTCTCATCCTCTGGTTTGCATGATGGCCTCCAACCGAGGCCCCTCCAGAGTCCAGGCCCCTGTTTGGACCACAGAAGTCAATAGCATCTGGAACAGGTGGGCAAACTGAGGCCTGTGTCTGTATATACAGTTTTCTGGGCATGGGCCATGCCCACTGTTTATGTGGCCTTGGAGGCTTTTGCTACAGTGGCAGGGACAATGTGGCCGTAGAAACAGATCTCTGGCCCCTCATCTGTGTGGATCCACAGTCTGTGGGGTTTTCTGGGGCTGGTGTCTACCTCTGCAGGCCTGAGTGAGAGGTGGGGAGGGCAGGGCGGGAGCTGGGGCTGGAGAGCTTCCTGGGAGGGGATGGATGTGGGTTCTAGAGCCTAGGCGGCGGGCCCCTTGGTTCCCTGTTGGGGGTTCTGCCCAGGTGTGTCTCCTCCCGGGCCCCTCAGAGAGTGTGGCTGGTTGTGAGGGCTGGACCACCCTGTGCACAGGCACATGGAGCAGGCAGGAGAATAAGCGGGAGTATCCCAAGAGCCTCTGCCCCGTGCGTGTAGTGTGTAATGTGTGTGTGCTCAGTCATGTGCGTGTGTGCAAATCTTGGCTGGTGGCTCTTGGGTGGTTCTGAGGAGCAGGTCCCCGAGCCCTATTGTTCAGAGTGTGTATGGAGGCCTGACTTACTGGACCATGGCCATTAGCTGAGCCTCCCCTCCTGCTGGGTGATCTGGCCACCAGCCAGGCCGCCAGGAGCAGGACATTATCCTGTCAGATAAGGGAGGGCTTCAGAAGCTGTGTGCAGGAAATGGGGGCAGACACCAAGTAAACATTTCTTCTTAGGGACAGAGGCTCTCGGGCCTGTCCCACCTGTGACTCGGACTTCGGGTGCTGCCCGTGGTGTTTGTTCCACTGTCCTGTTTGGAGGCCACAGTCCCCTCTTTTGGGTCCCTCTCCCGCTTACTTAATTTTTAAAAATTTTTATTTATTATCCTCCTGCATGTTTTATTTTAATAAGAAAAAGGTACATTTTTTATTATAGGCTGTTTATTCACTCTGACTTCCTTGTGATAAAAACTAGGGCCTAGGGAGTCCCCTGGTGGTCTAGTGGTTAAAACTCAGCACTTTCACTGCTGCAGCCCAGGTTCAGTCCCTGGTCTGGGAACTGAGATACCACATCAAGCTGCTGCACACCTCGGCCAAAAACAAAAACATGAAAAACAAACTAAAGGCTAATTTTTTTGGGGGGGGGGGTTGTGGGTTTTTAAAAAAATTTTATCATAGTTGATTTACAATGTTGTGTTGGTTTTAGGTGTACAGTAAGGTGATTCAGTTATACATATACATATATCCATTCTTCTTCAGATTCCATTCCCATATAAGTTATTACAGAATACCGAGTGGAGTTCCCTTTGCTATGCAGTAGGTCCTTGTTGGTTATCTGTTTTATATATAGTAGTGTGTATATTTAATCCCAAACTCCTAATTTATCCTTCCCACCCACTCCTGGATCACTTGAAAAAAGAGGACGCTTATCTGTCTGTGTGGTTGTTTCTCATCCCACCTGCTCCCCCACCTTCAAAAGCAGCCCCTTGGGCACTGGGGCAGGGAGCAAGGCAGCCCCACTCCTTCCCAGGGGCTGCCTCCATCCTGGGCTTCGCCTTGCCCACCTTGCACTGGGGGACGGTCAGAAGTGTGCTTGTGGGAAGCTGAAGACGATGGTTCTGACTTGTGGGCCTCCCCTTCCCATCCACGCAGGCCAACGCGCTGCTGATCCGGGAGGTGGACGTGGAGAAGGTGACGACGTTCGAGCACCGGTACGTGAGTGCCATCAAGACCCTATGGAACGACCCCGGCATCCAGGAGTGCTATGACCGCAGGCGCGAGTACCAGCTCTCTGACTCTGCCAAGTAGTGAGTGACCTGGCTGGGGGTGGACGTGTGATTTCACGTAGGGTGTTTGCAGGAGTTTCCTGTGGTAGCTCTGCCACTTTTCTGTGTGTCTAAGACTATTCTAAAGTAATAGGCGTGTTTTTGAAAGTCACCCTTCAGACACCCCCGGCGCTAGTCCCTGTCTCCTGGATGGCCATCCTCGGGCAGGTCCAGTGGAGGGTCCCTTGGAACTGGCTGGGGTCCTGTCTGGCATCATTGCCATCCTGTCCTTGTCCTGAGGGCTTCTGGGCCATTTGAGCCCCCACTAGGGAGGCCTCTTCCCGCCGCTGAGTGGACCTGTGGTGGCTGGGAAGTCCCCGGCCCAGCCCGGCCTGAGCAGCTCTGCCTGTGTATTGCAGCTACCTGACCGACGTGGACCGTATCGCCACCTCAGGCTACCTGCCCACCCAGCAGGACGTGCTGCGGGTGCGCGTGCCCACCACCGGCATAATCGAGTACCCCTTCGACCTGGAGAACATCATCTTCAGGTACTGTGCCCTACTGCAACTGCCACCAGCCTTCAGAGACAGCCAGGGCGAGGGAGGGCGTGTGTGCGTGCAGGTGGGGTGGCTGGCCTGGAGTCCTGGCCAGAGCAGGGGTGCTCCAGGGCTGTGGTGACCCTGAAGGCTCCTCGGTCAGGAGCCAGGAGAAGGCAGTTCCTGGCCCCTCTGCAGAAGGGACAGGTTCTCCACTGGGGCCCAGTCCCTCAGGTCACACGGCCAGAGTGGACTCAGGGCCATCCCTGAGGACTGGCCTGCCACTGCAAGAGACTGCAGCTTGTCAAGAACTGCCAAGGGGCAAGGCCAAGTGTGTGTCTCTTGGGGCGGCCATAACAAACGACCACAGGTGGGCAGCTTAAAACCACAGAAATGGATCCTTACCCGGCTCTGGAGGCCAAACGTCCTGAAGTGGTAATGTCAGCAGGGCTGGGTCCTCCTGAAGGCGTGAAGGGACATCTGTCCTATGTCCCTCCCAACTGCTGGTGGTGCTGGAAGCCCTTGGTGTCCCTTGGCTTGTAGAAGCCTCTTTCTATTTCTGGTCCATCAGCACATGGCCCCTCCCTGTGTCTGTGCCCAGATTTCCCTCTTATGGTGACATCACCAGTTGCTGAATTCATGGGTCCCTGCTCTGGTGTGACCTCATCTTAACCAGTGACATCTGCAGTGACCCTGCTCCCAAATCAGGCTGTGTTCTCAGGTTCTGGGTGGACTGAATTTGGGGGACATCTTTTTGCTGTGGGCTCCAAGGCACAGGCTCCAGGCAGGGGCCTGGCTCTGGCTGCAAACCCTCCAGCCACCACTGCTCATGGTCCCTTTTGCTCCAAGAGCCCACCCTGGGAGGTAAGGGTGGAGGGTGGGAGCTGATTCCTCCCAGTGTGGGCCCCAGAGACAGTGCTCACCAGCCAGGGGTTAAGTCCTACAGCCTTGAAACGCCAGCCCCAGGTGGAGGAGCCTGGTTGTCTCCACCCGGCCCCCCACCTCTCTCTCACCCATCCGCCCCCCATGGTTGCCTTAGGCCCTCAGAGGTTGTAGGCATCACCCTGCGTGTGCCTGATTTTTCTGGTGAGACTTCAGCATTTTTTTGTTTGTTTGTTTTGTTTTTTTGTTTGTTTGTTTGTTTTTTGCTTTTCAGGGCCGCATCCATGGCATATGGAGGTTCCCAGGCTAGGAGTCAAATCAGAGCTATAGCTACTGGCCTACACCACAGCCACAGCAACAACAGATCTGAGCCGCGTCTGTGATGTACACAGCCATTCACAGGGATTGAACCCCAACCTCATGGTTCCTAGGCAGATTTGTTTCCACTCTGCCATGATGGGAACTCCATTGTTCAGCATTTTGATTTCTTTTTCAGTCAGATTTTTGGTAGGGTCTGGGACCTCAGAGACCTGCAGGGCACAGGCTTGGGGCATCCCAGACCCATCACTGGGGAGACTCATGCTCCAGAAAGGCAGTGGCTCCAGATGCTATTGGCCCCAGACTGGCTGCAGCTGCCAGTGTGGGCCTGGTGTCTGGCCACCACCCTCCCGTCCCTTCAGTCTTCCTGGCACATTGGCTGTCCACCTGTGCTTGCTGGAACCTCCTCTGTGTAACCCTGGCCAGGCGAATTCGCCTCTGCCAACTGCACCCATGGCCTGTCTCGGCCCTCCCCCCACCCCCAGCCCCTCCTGCCTGCCTATCCAGCTGCTGTGGTTGGACCCAGCTGGGACCCCTGCCCTCTCGGGCTGTTTCCTTTTCTCGCCATTATCTTAAGAAGTAATGTTTCCTCATCATGGAAAACTTAGGAAATTTACAAGTAGAAAGAGGGAAGCTGTGACCAGCTGTAACACTCAGGGTACCATTGCCAAGCGCCTCTCCTGCCCCCTAGCCACTCCCACCTGTCGTCAGCATCCGAGTCCATGCATCTCCCACCTGACCAGCAACCCGCGCCCTGCAGCCCCAAGCCTTGGCTGGGCTCCGTTCCCGTGTTACGTAGGCCATGTGTGCGTTGCTCCGCGAGGGTAGACTGGTTTCCAGGCATGGACATCCGTCTGAGGTTGTCACCTCTAGTCCAGGCATGGTCTAGAGCAGGCATCTGGTGCTCTCAGGAGACCCCTCTGTTTGTACTGTGTTCTCCTGGCTTGATGGCACTGGGGACCTGCCAGCTCTGAGATAGCTGAGGGAACTGCCTTTCACACTGCGGGGCCCTTGTGGCTCCTGCAGACACGGCCATGCTGGGGGAGCACTTGTCAAGTGGTCTGCAGCCCCGGCGCTGAGCCATGTGCCCGCCCTGTAGGATGGTGGACGTAGGGGGCCAGAGGTCCGAGCGGAGAAAGTGGATCCACTGCTTCGAGAACGTGACATCCATCATGTTCCTTGTGGCCCTGAGTGAGTACGACCAAGTGCTGGTGGAGTCGGACAACGAGGTGAGGCCCGGTGCTGAGCCTGGGGGGGAGGCAGTTCTGCAGGCCCTTCTGGGGGGCCTTCCGCCAACCCGCCACCTGCCCCACAGAACCGCATGGAGGAGAGCAAGGCGCTCTTCCGGACCATCGTCACCTACCCCTGGTTCCAGAACTCATCCGTCATCCTCTTTCTCAATAAGAAGGACCTGCTGGAGGACAAGATCCTCTTCTCCCACCTGGTGGACTACTTCCCCGAGTTTGATGGTGAGTGGGGCATGGCCGGGGCCTGGGCGCCCCCACCGGCCTGACCTCAGGCTGGTACCTAGCGCCACCAGCATGTCCTTCACCCAGTCCCACCTCTGGGCCTCTGTGCCCTCGCCTGTGGCTCAGGAAGACACAGGAAGGCTGTTTGCCAAGGCCGTGGCACAGTTAGTGTGACCGGAGCTTCCTGGGTTCCTCCCTGAGCCTTGGATGGTGGGAGGACCTTCGTGTCCCCCAGGAGAGCATCATCAGTGGGAGGGGGCGCCCTGCGGTCACCTCACAGCAGCAGGAGGGCGGTGCCCCCCCACTCGGCAGCCTGTCTCCTGCCTGCCCACAGCCGGAGCACAGAGTCTGTAAGGCCTCCATGGTCCAGCTGCAGGGAGAAGTGAGGCACTGGGGACCCAAGGTGACCCAGGACTGTCCCCCGGGTCAGCCCGAGTTATTGTCAGGACACACCCCACCCTCTATCTCCTCCCACCTGAGACCCCCGGGTGCTTCCGGAGGTGCAGCTGGGGCTTCGCCACTGCCTTCTGGGCAGGGCGGCAGGGGTTACAGTCGGGAGAAGGAGGAACATCACAGACCCTCTGGGCCAGCTCTGTGCTGGTGCTACATGTGGAGCAGGGCACCTGGCCCACCCTGAAGGCACTGTGAGGCCTGCGGGGCCAGCAGTGTGGGCTCCTTGGGCCTCTGGGACGGAGTGGGTGATGGGCGAGAGCAGGAGGGTCTCTGGGAGGGAGCAACAGGGCTGTGGGTGGACGGCCATGACTTTGTGTCCCAGCGTGTGTGGCTATGTGTGTGGACGTGTGCCCCTGAGTGGGGTGTGGTGTGGACCGGGTGGAGTGAGGTGAGGCCAGGAGGGAAGGAGGTGGTGGGAGTGTCTCACGTGGGCATGGGTGGTAGGCCTGGAGGGGCCCTGGCTGGGTGGGCTGAGGGCCGTCTGCGTGGTGGGTGGAGATGAGTGAGGGGTGGGGCCAAAGGGATCGGTGCCAGGGTGGAACTGGGCACAGAGGCTAGGTGGGCACAGCTGTCTGAAAGCTGCCACCCGGAGAGGCCACAGCCGGGCCAGAGCAGGTGGTATAAACCACAGGCAGGGGTCAGGGCCTCATCCCAGGAGCTTGGGGAGTGGGGGACTGCCCCTAAAGAGCGGGCACCCCTTGCCCTCACTCATGCTCTGCCTCCCCCAGGCCCGCAGCGGGATGCGCAGGCTGCCCGGGAGTTCATCCTGAAGATGTTTGTGGACCTGAACCCTGACAGTGACAAGATAATCTACTCCCACTTCACGTGCGCCACCGACACGGAGAACATCCGCTTCGTCTTCGCCGCTGTCAAGGACACCATCCTGCAGCTCAACCTGAAGGAGTACAACCTGGTGTGACCCGAGGCCACGCTCCCGCCCACGCCGTCCACACCGCCAGTCTGCGTGGCGTCTCCGCCCACGGGAGTCAGGGGTTCATATTTTTAAACAAATGGTTTTTATTTCACAGTTATCAGGGGATGTACATCTTTCTTTCTATACACCTCGTGCACCTTCTCACCTTTTTGTCAGTGGCAAAGGCCACCTTTTTCTGGCCTTGACTTGTGGCTTGCTTTTTTCTAAAAAGAAAAAAAGGAAAAAAAAAAAGAACCTACGGAAGACCGGCAGAGAGGAGACCCGGGCCTCCCTCTAGCCAGTGGGGGGCTCTGCATCAGGGGACTTGGCCGAGCATCGCAGCAGGATGGCTTCTTCCCTGGTTTCTTCTTGATCTCCTGGAGGCGCGGAGACGCAGACACTGGGACTTTTCTTTCTTCCTTTTTTAAGTTATTGACATCCTCGCCACTGTCGCTGCGTTTCTGCACCGGACTCCAAGAAGTGGGGGTGGGTGGCGCCCCCCGCTGCCCGCCCTGGGAAGTGCCTAACCTTTTTTTTTTTTTTTTTTTTTTTTCCTTTTTTGAGGAAATAAAATAAAACCAGCCCCTGGGCCCTGGCTTACACCCCTGCCCATGGTGGGAGCCCTGGGGGCTTTAGGGTTCTCTGGGCTGGCCTCTGGGACCAGTGTCTCCCACTGGGAGCACTCCTGGGCTCCTGAGGGCTGCTGCCCAGGCACCCCTGATGGCCTTGGGCCACCACGCAGGTGGGAGAGCCCCACCAGGGCCTGGGAGAAGACCCATTTGGACTGGGAGTCACTCTTTGTTCTGTTCCATTTTGTAGCCAGTTTGGAAACAGTGGGGGTGGGGTGGGAACTTTTTCAGAATATTCTCAGGTCTGACCCCCGATTGGCAGAGAGGGAGGCAGGGAGGGTCGCCCTGGCGGGTCCATGGCCACCCCACAGGTGCACACCGTGCTGCCCTCTGCCCAGAGTGGAGCCGTCGGGGCTTGTGGCAGCTGGAGGGAGGCCCTCAGGCCCACGCACTGAGGCCCCTCCCAGAGGGCCTGAAGGTGGGGAGAGGCAGGGCTGGTGTCTGCCGGAAGAAGTGGGTGTTTCATGCCGTGTGGACTGCGCACCATAGTGGTTTGTTTTTGCACAAATGTGGCGGTAGTGGACTGCCAGTGATGCCTTGCCTGACCAGCGCTTCGGGACCCTGAACATTAGCGCTCTGTGCGGCCCTCGACAAATAGAGAGGAACAACTCAAAAATCACACCAGCCCACACCAGCCCTGTCCCTGGCTGGCGTCCCCTCCTGCCTCCCTCCTGCCCCTGATGCGCAGGGCCCAGGATGGGGGCAGAGTGGGCAGGACCCAAGCTTCTGGGCCTGTTCTCTGGCATCTCCACTGAAAGGGCCATCTTTTGTGCTGTGTGACCACTAGAGAGAGAGTTTGTGCCATAACCCTGATGTGTGCGCTGGGGGGCAGAAGGTGCCGCTGGCGGTGGGCTTCCCACAGGCCCAGATCACACAGGGAACTGGATCGGGTGGTGTGAGCACGTGGGTGGCGGGGATGGGGGCACCCAAAGTATTAGCTTCCATAGAGGATTAGTGTGCCAAGATCCCAGAGTGAGCTTGGCCACAGTGCCAAACCTCCCTGCGGGCCGGGTGCCCCCAACAGTTGCCTGGCCCTATGCCATGCAGAGGAGGGTTGGGGTGGCAAGCCTCGGCCCCTTCTTCACCCAGTGTGTGAGGTTAGTTTCTGGTGAACTTCACCTCCGTGGCGCTTCCCCTGAGTGGCGACCCCCCGCCCCCACTGTGTCCCATCACCCATCAGAACTGCCCTCCCAGTGCCAACACCCCCAGTGGCAGTGAGGGACCTTGACCGGGCTGGCCGGTGGGGGCGACCTTGTCCGGTTGTACTTGTATATTAAACAGTCCTGATTTCAGATGACTTAAACCTTAGCCTATTTAAAAAAGAATATTATATAAAAATGCTGTTTTTAAACCTTTGGTCATTGAAATGCATGTGTTGTCTGTGCGGGCTGAGGGCCGGGCGCCATCAGCTCAGTGCCAACCTTCTGTGGCCAGAGCTGCCCACGTCCAGGCAGTGGTGGTGGCTCTGCTCAGCATATCGGGGCCCTGACCCCTTAATCCAGAGATACCTATGGAAATTGACTTTTCATATCTTTCTCCTGAAATGAATTCTCTTTTAAATTGGAATAAATTTTGTTCCTAAACACTGGGCCCCCTCTGGCTTATTTCCTGTTACTGGGGGTGGGGGTTGCAGCAGAGAGGCCCTGGAGGCCCCCTGGGTGTCCCCTGATTCTTGTGTGGCTCCTTGTAGGACCCTGGCACTTCCAGGATGGGGTTGGAGCTTACAGGAGCCACAGCCAAGCTGCCCAGGGTGTGCCTCCTGCCCTGGGCTGGGACTGTGGCACCAGGGCCCCTGCTCAGAGGTCCTCTTAATTTGGCCCTTGACTTCAAGTTGATGTGGCTGGTGCATCCTGCAAAAGAGGCACCTTTTGCCGGGGCAGGGGACTGAGTGGGGAGGAGCCTAACTTGCCAATCACTGTCCTGGGTGTTCTTGAGAAGACGTGCCCCTCCTTCACCCCATTTCTGTAAATCCGGATGTTGGACCAGCGATCTCCCTGAAAGCTCAGACTTTTCTTTCTTTAAAAAAAAAAAAATCGCTAAGTGTACAATTCTGGGACATTAATTTCATTCACACTGTTGTGCGACCATCAGCGCTATTTGGCTGTGAAACCTTTTCATCACCTCAAGTAGAAACTGCACCGTTTAAGCAGTAATTCCCCTTCCTCTCCCCAAGCACCTGGGCCCCACCAACCACCCTATTTTCTTTTTTCATTTTATAACGTTTTATTGAAGTATAGCTGATTTACAAGTTGTGATGATTTCTGCTGTACAATGAAGTGATTCAGTTATACATGTTCACACAACCGTTCTCTTTCAGATTCTTTTCCCACAGAGATTATCACAGAATATTGGTTAGAGTTTCCTGTGCTATACATTCCTACCAACAGTGTAAGAGGGTTCCCTTTTCTCTGCACCCTCTCCAGCATTTATTGTTTGTAGACTTTTTTTCATCATGATCATCTTTGTTAGTAGTAGCAAGAAGTATTCATGATATAGTCAGCTGTGGATGTGGTTTGCTCCCGTTTTCTGCAGGATTCATGGAAGACCATGTCTTCTCAAGTCACATACTTTTGCTTGTTGAATAAGTGAATGCTAGCATCCATGAACGCCTCACTCTGGCCTAGCTGGAGCCCAGGAGCAAAGGTGATTGGAGGGAATCATCAAGAAAATGCCAGAATCAAGGAGCCATAGGGCAGAAGAGTCAGTTTTTCCAAGAGTAGCAAGCAGGAAACACTGCTTTTAGGGAAAGATCAGGTCTATAAGCCACACATCATGACCAGCTAGACTTAGGGCAAGAACCATTGTTTCCATTGGTCCAGTTATCCTAAATATCGTCTTCTCCTCTACTCATGTGCCCTTAAGTCTGGATTTAAGACACTGTCCTGACCACAGCAGCACTGGCCTTGAACTTGAGGGGGTGGAACATACTTTCATCAACTGCATGTAAACTTTTGGTTGGGAACACCTTGGTTTACAGTGGTCAGCTACTCTCCATCTGGATGTGGCTTCCTCTTTGTTTCTGGGTGTAAGATATCTTTTTTGGTAGTTTCCAGTCTGTTTCATTGGTGATTGTTCAGCAGTTAGTGTAATTTTGGTATTTTCATGAGAGTTCTCTCGAGTCTTAGGACTCCGCCAGCCTGTCCCAATCTCTGTAGACTTTTTGATGATGGCCATTCATTTGCTGGTGTAATGTGGCACCTCATAGTAGTTTTGATTTGCATTTCTCTAATAAATAGCAATGTTGAGCATCTTTTCTTTCTTTCGCAGCTGCGACATATGGAAGTTCCCAGGCTAGAGGTCAAATTCGAGCCACAGCTGCCAGCCTACACCATAGCCACTGCAACGCCAGATCCAAGCCACATCTATGACCTATGCCGCTTGTGACAACACTGGATCCTTCAACCCACTGAGCGAGGCCAGGGATCAAACCCGAATCCTCGTGGATACTAGTCAGGTTCTCAACCTGCTGAGCCACAACAGAAACTCCCAGAAATATCTATTTTGAGTTGTGTGGTTTTGTTTGTTTGGCTGGTTGGTTGGTATTGAGCTGCATGAGGTATTTGTACATTTTGGAGATGAATCCCTTGTCAGTCATTTCATTTGCAAATTTTTTCTCCCAATCTGTGGGTTGTCTTTTCATCCACCATCCTATTTCTCTCTCTATAAATGTGACTCCTTCAGGGACCTCATATGAGTGGAGTCTTTGTCCTTCTGTGTCTTGTTTCTCTCACTGAGCATCATGTCCCCAAGCTCCATCCATCCACGTTGGAGCAGGTATCAGAATCTCCTTCCCTTTTAAGGCTGAATCATATTCCACAGTCTGGATGGACCATATTTGTTTATTCGTCTGTTGATAGTCACTTGGAGTGTTTCTACCTTTTGACCACTATCAGTCATGCTGCTGTGAACACGGGTGTGCAAGTATCTCTTTGAGACTCTGCTTTTCATTCTACTGGGTATAAACCCAGAAGTAGAATTGCTGGGTCACGTGGTGATTCTATGTTTAAGTATTTGAGGAATTGCCAGACTGTTTCTACTGGCGGCTGCCTCATTTCATGCTCCCACCAGCTGTGCATGCGCCTGCGGCATGCACAGGTTCCCGGGCCAGAGATCAGACCCGCATCACAGCCGTGACAACAGGGATCCTTAACCTGCTGAAACACCAGGAAACTCTCCCCTCCAGTTTTGTTTACTCGTTCATCAGTGGGATGGAAATGCCTTGAAGTCCCCATGTGTGCCAGGCACTGTCCTATGCACTGCAGATACAGGGAGAAGACAGCACTTAACACCATGACTTAATCTATGAAGAAAAACAGGGAAGAGGCATAAAGAGCAATAGTGGCCGTTTCAGACAGGCTGTTCAGGAAAGGCCTTTCTGAGGAGGTGGCATTCAAATAGGATTCTGGCAGATGTGAAGGGAAGAGGCCGTGCTGTGATCTAAGGGAAGGGCTTTCCAGGCAGAGGACACAGCTGGTGCAAAGGCCCTGGGGCAGCACCATGCTTGCTGAGTTGGAAGAGCAAGCCCTAGTGTCTGAAGTGCAGCGATCCAGCAGACAAGAAGGAGGAGGGGAGGGCAGGCAGAGGACGGGCAGGTTCTTCAGATCCTTGTGAGCTGCAGGGATGATTGGGATTTTACTTGGTGGGAAGTGGGAGACCTGGGGGGCTGTAGGCAGAGTAGGGTAGAGCCTGACCTAGGCGCTCACAGACCCTCTTTGGTGGCTGCTACGGGGAGGACAGACTGGGATTGGGAGGGATCGGAGGCCGGGGGGAAAGGGGCTGCACTGGTCCTGGGGTAGCCAATGGGCTGGTCCCCCGGGGGAGGCAGACAATGGGAGTGGGATTCAGGCAGCAGGTGCAGGGAGGGAGCCAGCGGAGGCGGCCGTCGGCGCTGGCCGTCATGCCCCTCGCTGCCGGCAGGTGCCGCTCTCCCGCGCTCCACTCGCCGGCCCACCTGCAGCTCGAACATGCACACGCCCGAGAGGTCTTCTCCGCAACACCGTTCGAAGAGGAAAACCGGGAGGGAACCGCCAGGCCGTTGCTCTGACGGTAGGCAGCGCCCCGGAACCTGAGCCCCAGCCGCGGCGGGTCCAGCCAGGAGGGCTAGTGCAAGGTGAAAATGCAGGGCTTTTGTGACAACACCAGGAGGTTTTTAAGACTGAAAGCCTTCGGAGCACGGGTCCCTCGCCCACGAAGCCGGCCCAGAGAGCCGGCGACGGACACCTGGGTGTTTCCTCCTTTTGGCTAAGGTGAACTTTGCTGCCGTGAACATGGGTGCTAAGTACCCGCTGGAGACCCTGCTTTCTGTCCTTTTGGATATAAACGCAGAAGTGGAATCAAATTCTTGATTCATCAGTAATAAAGGGAGGGGATGGACCTTAGTGATTCCCTAGGCTTGGGCCAGCCCTGGTGGGAGGGGGCATGACTTCGGGTGTGGCCCTAAGTTACCAACACTCCCATCCGCTGAGGAATGCGAGGTACTTTGAAACTATATAAACATCCTATTCCTCATTACGCCAGAAAGGATATTTTTTAAAATTGAAGTATAGTTGCTGTAGAACAACTTGTGTTAATTTCTGCTGTACAGCGATGTGATTCATGTTATGTATACACTTTTTAAAATATTATTTTCCATTATGGTTTATTGTAGGACATTGCATATCGTTCTCTGTGCTACACAGTAGGACGTTGTTTATCCGCTCCATGTATAACAGCTTACATCTGCTAACCCCAACCTCCCCCTCCATCCCTCCCCAACCCCACCCCCTTGGCAACCACAAGTATGTTCTCTTTGTCTGTGAGTTTGTTTCTGTTTCATAGACAGATTTCTTCGGTTCATATTTTAGATTCCACATAGATAAGTGGTATCATATGGTATTTGTCTTTCTCTGTCTGACTTCACTTAGTGTGAGAATCTCTGGTTGCATCCATGTGTGGCTACAAATGGCATTATTTCATTCTTTTTTTATGGCCGAGTAACATTCCATTATATATATGTACCACATTTTCTTTACCCATTCATCTCTCCATGGACATTTAGGTTGTTTCCATGTCTTGGCTATTGTGAATAGTGCTGCAGTGAACATAGGGGTGCATGTATTTTTTTTTTTTTTTTTTTGTCTTTTTGCCGTTCCTTGGGCCACTCCCGCGGCATATGGAGGTTCCCAGACTAGGGGTCGAATCGGAGCTGTAGCCGCCAGCCTACGCCACAGCCACAGCAACGTTGGATCCTTAACCCACTGAGCAAGGGCAGGGACCGAACCCGCAACCTCATGGTTCCTAGTCGGATTTGTTAACCACTGCGCCACGACGGGAACTCCACATGTATCTTTTTGAATGAAAGTTTTGTCTGGGTATATGCCCAGGAGGGAATTGCTGGATCATATGGTAATTCTCTATTTAGTTTTCTGAGGAACCTCCTTACCATTTTCCATACCAGTTTTACCGATTTACATTCCCACCAACAGTGCAGGAGGGTTCCCTTTTCTCCACATCCTCTCCAGCATTTGTTATTTGTGGACTTACTAATGATGGCCATTCTGACCAGTGTGAAGTGGTACCTCATCATAGTTTTGATTTGCATTTCTGTAATAATCAGTGATGTTGCACTGCCTTGACTAAGACAGTGTTTCTGTGTTGGGGGGCAGGGGTACTTTGTGGGTAAAATATTCTATCCAAATAAATCTTTTTACCACAAAGTATGCCCCCCCCCCCCCGCAACATGGAAACACTGTACTAGTCAGGGCCATGCTGCCTGCCTGGCAAGAGAGGATTCCTGTTGGAAAGTACACCCGGGGGCCCTCATGGGGCTATTGATGCCCTTATCCCTGACCTCAGTGGGGATCATGTGGTTGTTGGTGTCACAGGAATTTGTTAGATTATATATTCATATTTTATGTGTTTTCTCTGTGTATTTTCTTTCTTTCTTTCTTTCTTTCTTTCTTTCTTTCTTTCTTTCTTTCTTTCTTTCTTTCTTTCCTTCTTTCCTTCTTTCCTTCTTTCTTTTGCTTTTTAGGGCTGCACCCGCAGCATATGGAAGTTCCCAGGCTAGGGGTCGAATCAGAGCTACAGCTGCTGGCCTACGCCACAGCCACAGCCACGTGGGATCCGAGTCACGTTTGTGACCTACACCACAGCTCACCTCAATGCCGGATCCCCGACCCACTGAGAAAAGCCAGGGATCGAACCCGCATCCTCTTGGAGACTAGTCGGATTTGTTTCTGCTGCTCCATGGTGGGAACTCCCTCTGTGTATTTTCAAATAGGCACACAACCTCCACAACGGCACCTGGCATGGGGCCAGGAAGCAGATTGCCTATTTAGGGAACTGGGAAGTGGATTTGTTGGAAGCTGGAGTAATTCACAGAGGGGGGCCCTGAAGGAGAGTGGATCTAGGCACTGAGTTGTAGGTTTTTTCCTGAGGTCAGTGGGAGCCATGGAAGGTATTAGACCAGTGCTGGCCATCTTAGCCCTGTGTGACATGTTGGGGAACTGGTGTCCATCAGGAAACGGATAGAGAAGCTAGCCCTTGGCACTCCTGGGCCTCGCCCCACCATCCCATCCGCTCTCCAGTCTGTGACTCAGCCTGGCCTCCCGTCTGGTGTTGCCAAGCTGGTTGGCTCTGATCTGCTGCCATCCGCCCAGCTCTGCATGGCCTAGACCAATTTCTGCTTTTCTTCACCTGCCGGGAGTGGGAAGTCACCCAGGCCTCAGCCCTGGGGAGAACCCCTCCTCACGGCCATCCGGTTGGGGGTGGGAATGGGGGTGGGCAGGGCAGCGCCTGCTGGCCCCAGTGACCCAACGGGCCCCTGGGCCCCTATCGAACTTCCCATCTGCCAGTCGTTATGAATCAACAGCAAAGAAAACCACATGGGTGCAGGCTGGGGTGTGGTGGAAGGAGGCAGTTGTGACTGTGTGACCCCAGGCACGGAAGTACCCTCTCTGAGCTTCATTAGTACAATCTGTGAGGGTCCCAGGGGCTCCCTGATTCTCTGTCTCTGGGGAGGAGGGGTATTCTGGAACTTTCTAGAATGTCTCAAAGAGGATTCTGCACCCAAGCACAGCAAAGTTGTGCCAGATTGGAGACAGTCTGTCACAGTACAGGAAGCAGCCACATGTGTGCACCCTGTGTCCCCTCCTACTTCTAGGGTCCTGAGGGCTGAGGGGTCAGGGCAGAAGGGTCTCAGGGTCTTGTTGGGAAGCGGGTTCGACTCCCAAGTTCCCCCTATGTACAAGTTGTCTGCCCGACTTCTCCTCCTCGTTCCAAATTCCATCTTGTCAGAGTGATCCTCCTTGACCCCTTTTCAAGCCACAAATGTGCCCCTCACCCCCCCATCTCCCATCCCCCTTCACAGCTTTGTTTTTCCCTCACAATATTTTGCCATCTGAAAGGCTCGCATATACATGTATTTAATGAATTTCTTTATCTATCTGTCAAGAGTGTCAGGCAGGGAGATCAGAGATTTTGTCATTTTGTTCCCTGCCGTGCCATAGAATGCCTGGTACACAGTAGGCATTGTGTAAATGATTGCAGGAAGAACGAATGGCCTGTCCCTAAAGCTACCTGTTCCTCATTGAGACCCTGGGGCACCAAGGGTGGGGGCCGGCTTCCCAGGGAGTCACCACGAGGCCGTGCCTCTGTGTCCCCATCTGCGCAGTGGGTGGGGATGGCCAGACTTAGGGTGCTGTGCGAGTGATACCACCACCACCCCCACCTGTACACATGCACAGAAGCACTTGAAACTGTAGGTGCTACCAGGGCTGGTTTTTGGGGTTTTGTTTTTTTAAAATAAAAGATCATTACTGGAATTCTGATGACTGCTTCTAATTGGCCCACAGAAGGGGGAGAGGGAGGGGGCCAGGGCCAGCGTCAGAGGCCCAGGGAGGACGAGGTCCACCCCTTCTCCAGAATGAGGAAGGAGGCCCAGACCCAGACTGCAGCTGGCCGGGCCTTCCCTCACCGCCCCGCCCTCCCCGGGGGCGCCCACCTCACCTCGCCCTCTGCTGCCGTCAACCTGTCGGGCCGGGCCGGGCAGGTCTGGGGATGGGCGGGGAGCCCTGAGCCCGCATCTCCTCTCCTCCTCCTCCTCCTCTTCTTCCTGTACTTGGCACAAAGGCCTCTCTGAGCTGGGAGCTGGGCTGCCGGGCACTCGAGGCCAAGAAGCTGGGGGTCCCTTGGGGGGGCGACCCCCACAACGAGGGGAACCATCCACGCCGGCTGCCGGGAGTCCCACCCAGAGCGGCCCCAGGCGGGGTGCCCTTCCCCAGGGGCAGGGGCGATGCCGAGGCCGCCTCGTGCCCGCTGAGGCCTGCATCATGGCCCGCTCGCTGACCTGGCGCTGCTGCCCCTGGTGCCTGACCGAAGATGAGAAGTCGGCGGTCCGGATCGACCAGGAAATCAATAAGATCCTCCTGGAGCAGAAGAAGCGGGACCGTGGGGAGCTGAAGCTGCTGCTGCTCGGTGAGTCTAGGGCCCTCGCCACACCCGGGCGGGTAACTCCTGGGAGCCCACTTTCGGGATGAGTAGACTGAGGCCCACTTCCTCATCCCAAGGGGTGAGCTGTGGGCTGGTCCCCTGGCCTGGACTCCTGCGGAGCATCTGGCGGAGCACAGGTGGCTCTTGCCGGGCAGGCCCAGCTCCCACTGTAAGCTCAGGGGAAGGCAGTGAGCTCAGGTCTGCAGCCACCCAGGCCCAGGAACCTCCGTCTGGCCCTCTGACTCCAGAGCATCCAGGACCCTCCAGTCTCTCTGGAAGGCTTGACCTGTGGGCAGAGCACTTCCAAGTGCCTCTGATTGATTGATTGGTTCATTCATTTAAGATGTACTGAGTAATTCCTGGAGACACAGCAACAGAGGACAAAGAGCCGTCCCTGCCTTCAGCGATTTCAGCTTCCGGTGAGGGAGACAGCCGTTAAGGCCTTAAACGAACATGCAGAGAAAATAATTTCCGGCGGGAAGAAGAATAGGAGGAAAATAGAACACAGTGAGGGAGTAGGAGTGACACAGGGGTGGTGGATTGGAAGTCTCTGAGGTTATGACCTTTGAGACCTCACATCTTATCGTCCACATGGGTCCACTCCCCCAGCCATCTTGCCCTGCGAATGGCCCCACTGGCCTAACCCCAGGGACTTCAACCTTGGAGGGTCCTCTGGGAGTGCCTGAGTCCTGGAAGTGTGGTTGCGAAGGTCCTGGGTATCCTCAAGTCCCATTTGCCTGCCCCCAGGAGCAAAGAGCTTGGTCATCTGAATGGTCACCCTCTCTCTTCTCCTGCTCAGTAGGAAAGGGCAGCCCTGAGCAGCAGAGAGAGAGGGCAGGGGGCACGGGACCCCAGCGAAGCTCTCTGAGCTTGGAAGATTTTCATTAAGAGTTTAACTTCTTTGAAAAAAAAAAAAAAGAATTTAATTTCTTTGGAGTTCCTGTTGTGGTGCAGTGGAAATTAATCTGACTAGAAACGATGAAGTTGTGGATTTGATCCTTGGCCTTGCACGGTGGGTTAAGAATCCAGCAGTGCCATGAACTGTGGTGTAGCTCCGATTTGACTCCTAGCCTGGGAACCCCCATATGCCGCAAGTGCGGCCCTAAAAGGACAAAAGACCAAAAAAAAAAAAAGAATTTAATTTCTTTAACAGCTATCTCTATTCACTTTCTTTAATCGCTAGGCTATCATTACATTGATAGTATATATGATATATTATTTACTCTTTTTAAATAAATAGGGCTATTTAGGCTATTTCTTCCTGAGTGAGCTTTGGTTATTTGTATCTTCCAAAGAATTTGTCTATTTCTTCAAAGTTGTCAGATTTACAGGTGTGTTTATAACATTCCCTTGTTATCTCCTTTCATGTCTGTAGGATTTGTAATGATGTCTCCTTTTTCATTCTTTGTCTTTGATCCTTTTTTCTTGACCTGTAGGGCTGGGGGATCTGTCAGTGTTAGTGACCTTTCCTTGCACATCTCAAATTCCTTTAACTGCACCTCAGGGCCTTGGCACTTGCCATTCTCCCCACCAAGGGCTCTCAGCCTCCCTCAAGCCTTTGCTCTGCCAGGTGCTCTCAATCTTCTCCCTCAAGGCAGGTCTCAGCTTAAGTGTCACTTCCTCAGAGAAATCTTCCCTAATTTCCCTACCTTTAAAGTTGGCTCCATCCTTCTTCCTCTGCCTGATTTTTCTTCATAGCACTCTCTCAATGATATCCTTTCCATTGTCTTTTTGGTTTCTTGTTTATTGTCTGTCTCTCCAGTTACACAGAGTACCATGTCCATCTTATTCACTCCTGTAGCCCCATTTTCTAGTACAGGAGTACAGTAAACTTGACATAGAGCAGATATCCGATGCATGCTTATAAGTGAATGAATGAATGAATCCTGTTTCAGGGGTGATTTTCCCCAGAGCCGTACCATGTCTTCTCGGAACTAGGAAAGCCCCTTGCCCCATCACTCTGACCACTGCACAGCCAGCCCCAAAGCATGAAGCCCCTTCTGCTGTTGTGGGGGAAGGAAGAGGGCAGGGGAGGTTGTCTACGTGCCCAAGTGCTGACAGAGGCCCTGTGGACTGTGATTTCAACCACCCGCATTCAAGCCCTGAGGGCTGGCTCCACACCTGCCCTCCTTAAAAACAGGAATTGAATCCAAAAGTCATTTTTTTTTTTTTCTGGAAGATAGCTGACCCTTTTGAGGAAGAAGGCCAAGGGACCAGGGGTCTGTCCCTGACAGGAAGTGGTCACCATGTTGAGGAGGGAGAGGAGTCAGAATAAAGCAGTTCAAGGAGCCAGCTCTGTCTGTATTAAATGAGGTAGGAATCACTCCTATCCTCGGATGGGGAAACTGAGGCACAGAGAGGTGAAGTGACTCGCCCAAGATCACACAGCCAGGATTGGAATGTAGAATTCCAGTTCCAAAGTCCATGAGCTTGATCACGCTGTGACTGTGCCTCTACAGAAGCCTAGTGACAGATGGGGAAACCGAGGCCCAGGGAGGTGCAGGATTGCTCTGGGGTCTGCAGCCAGCTTTGAGGCAGAGCTGTGCCCCAGTAGCCCTATTTCCCAAGAGGGGATGGCAGGGCCGGGGCTGCCATTCCCCTTGAAAGGAGCTGCACGGCATCTCGTGATGCCCAGGCTTTGGCACAGCTCCTGTCCCCTATGAGTTGCCACTTCCTCACCCACCCCCCAGGAGGAAGCAATCACTTCCCGTCTGGACTGTGAGGCTTCACCAGGTGGAAACACCTCTCCACACAGCCCCCAGCCCCATTTGGAGCATACTAGGATAGGGGCGGCGGAGAGGTTCCCGGATCCTCAGTGGCTCCAGGAGAGTCACAGCTGTAAAAGTGGAGTTTTTCAGACTTCAGGTTGTGACCCGCTCATGAATCACAAAATCCATGTTGTGGGTGGCGACCACGATTTTTTTTCTTTAATGAAACAGAAGAGAAGAGAAGAAAAAAAAAATGGTGCTTCACAACAAAATTAACTGTTGCTTGGAGTTCCCGCTGTGGTGCAGTGGGATCGGCAGAGGCTTCAGAGCACTAGGATGTAGGTTTAGTCCCCAACCTGGCACAGTATGTTAAGGATCCAGCATTGCCGCAGTTGCGGCTTAGGTTGCAACTGCTGCTTGGATCTGATCCCTGGCCCAGGGACTCTATATGCCACGGGGTGGCCAAAAAAGAAAAAAAATTAACTGTTGCTTGGTGAGATCTTTGTTTGTTCTCCACACTTTTGGGGCAACCCAGAGGGAGGTCCAAGAGTACAGTCCTCCACTGTGGGTCTCACCACTGCTTGGCAGCACCCATGGGAGCTGCTGAGCTTCCGAATGTCTGTAGAAACATCACATTACCTGATATTTTGATGATACCTGACTCGGCCTGCTGGCTGCATCCTATTTTGCTGGCGAAAGATCCTTAAGGGCTTGTGTTTACGTCTCTGCTTCTCTACTAGCTGTGTGACCCTGGGAAGGTCACTTCATCTCTCTGAGCCCCCATGTCACCTCCACGAAGGGGAAAACAGTGCAGATCTTTGTGAGGATGGACCGAGGTCATGCACAGAGGACATTGGCCCAGAGTCTGGCAGATGCCATAAGTTAAATCGCACTCGCCAGGATGACAACGATGGTGATGGTGGTTTAGGCTGCACACGGGAAACTTCCCAATATGATCATCAAACAGCCCATGAGCTCTAGACTCAGACAGAACTGGATTGGAGTCCAGTTTGGCCACTCACCAGATGCATGACCCAGCCCATCCAGCACTCAGTTTCCACACATGAAAAGTAGGACCAAGGGCCATTGCTTTCATGGGTTTGGGCGATCTGGTGCATGGGGACCACCCAGCCCTCACAACCACCTTGTCCATCTCCAAATGGCAGAAGTGCCAGAGACCAGCCCAGGTTTCCCAGGCTGTGGGTTCATCTCACTGCCAGTGATATTCAGGTGTCCCGTGGCAGGTAGGAATATTTAGTGAGCTTGTTGTGGCCCTTCCTGCAACCCAAGGGATTCCCAAATCTGAGACCCTACTGAAGTGTTTCTGATTGTGGATCTGTGGGGTGGTGTTTGTGTGTTGTTTGTTCATTTTTAGGGTATTTTTCTGGCCAGTCCCACAGTATGCAGAAGTTCCCGGGCTGGGAATCGAACTTTCGCCTCTGCAGTGACAATGCAGGATCCTTAACCCACTGAGCCACCAGGGAACTCCTGGAATCATTTTAGATGTACAGAAAAGTGGCAAAGATGGTATGGAGAATTCTTGCATTCCCCTAAACAGTTTCGCCTTCATAGTAACATCTTATATAAGCACCTCAGGCTTGTCACAGCTGAGATATTGTTAATATGGGAACCACACTGTTACATGTCCATGAACTCGACTTCAGATTTTAATTGTCAATGGTTTTTCCGCCAAGGCCCTTTCTGTTTCAGTCTCCAACGCAGAATCTCACAGGGCGTTTAGGGGTTTTCCCCCCCTTTCTTAACTTTTCATTTTGAAATAATTTCAGAATTATAGAAAAGTCGCATCTGGCTTCTTCCACAAATAACATTTTACCACATCTTTTATTCTCTTGCTTATTATCTATCTATCTGTCTATCTACGCACACGTATATACACTGTATTAGTATATGTGTATATACCTATAATTTACACAGTGCCTAATCGCATCTATAATTAATGTGCTATATATACATTTATATATTTAATACATACATATTTATTTTCCCTGAACTGTTTGTGAGTAAAGTTGCAGCTCTGATACCTTTTTACCTCCTAAAAACTTCAGTGGGTTTGAGTCCCACTAAAAAGCAAAGCCCCCCTGCATGATGATCCAGAGCAGGTGGTGAGCCTGCCAGGGTCCTGTCACCTACACATCTTGCCAGCTTTCATGGCTTCCCCATGTCCTTTAGGGCAAGAGAAAATTGACTATTTTTCCCAGACCTGCGTTCACCACCCTCAGGAAACAGGGAGCCTCCGGGGTGATACAAGAGGCCCCCCCTTCTGCCATTTCCCACCCCTGTCCTCCCGCCTGTGCTCCCACCACTCCCAGTTCCTCTTTCTGGCTCCAACCCTGCCACCCCTTCCCTTTTTGCTGTTGATCCCATTTCCTCCTGCACCAGGCCCCTCTCCTGCCCCTGGAAGGATCCTGCACCCATGTCCCCCAGGAGCCAGCAGGGTGACAAGATGATGGAGGAGCCTCCTGGGCCAGCACCTCTCACCTGGCTGTCATGTCCATTTCACAGATGACAAAGCTGAGGTTCAGAGAGGGAGATATCAGGGTTCAGACAGCCGGGAGCCAGGGCTTGCTCTTTAAACTTCAGGCCCCTGAGCTCCTGAAGATTCTAGTGTTATTATCACAGACCCAGGGCCAGCTTTGCACGTGTGTGACCCCAGCAGTCCCACAGCCTCCTGCCCTCAAAAGGGCCTTGTGGTTTCACTGTGCGCTTGGCCCTGTAAATTCTGTAGAAGGACCCCTCCCCCCACTCTGGTCCATCAACAAGGTTGTGTGAATCCTCTCTCCCAAATATCTCGTACCTATGTCCCCTCCTCTCCAGCTCCACGCCGACACCTGAGTCCAGCCTCATCATCCCCTGCCTGGACCAGTACAGTTCCATCTGGCCAGGTCCCCTCTTCCTACCTTGGCTGATCCCACAGTCTGTCCTCCCCGGAGTAGCCACCAGAGGGCACTCGTGAGCATAAGCGTCAGGCCCCGCCTCTCCTTTGCTACAGCCCTCTGGGGAGTCCCTCTGGGTAAAAAAAAAAAAAAAAAAAAAGAGCCCAAGTCCAAGTCCTCCTCGCCGCCCCCAAAGCCCTGCATGATCTGACCCGTCCTCTCCCTGTCCTCACCTCCTCCCCCTCTCCCCGTCACTCCCTCTGCTCCAGGTACTAGGGTCTCCTCACTGTTCCTCCAACTCACCAAGCCCTGACCCGCCTCAGGGCCTTTGCATATGCTGTGATCACTGCCTGGTGCACCTTTCCTCCAGATCTTGGCATGAGAGCCACCTTCGCCCAACCTTCAGAACTCAGCCACCAAGAAGCCATCCACAATACTCAGCTGTAGTAGTCACCATCTATTGATCCTACTGTATTTCATTCAGTAAACTTTCTCTACCTGAACTTATTATGGCAAATAATAGTAATAATCACAATTGCTGTAAATATGATGATTGGTAATAATACTGAAGAATGTAGCTCTTAGTTAAGTTGAAGCATGCTCTAAGCCAGGGTTTCACAGACTTTTCCTGAAAAGGGCCAGGTAGTAAATGTCTAGCTTTGCAAGCCAGGGGATCTCTCTGACTCCTCAGCTTTGCTGTTGTATACAAACTGGCATGGGTAATGAAATTTTATTTAGGAATGCTGAAACATGGATTTTTTATTTATGTATTTATTTATTTTTTAGGGCTGCACCCTTGGTATATGGAATTCCCAGGCTACAGGTCAAATCAGAGCTGCAGCTGCTGGCCTATACCACAGCCACAACAATACTGGATCCGAGCCACATCTGAGATCTACACCACAGCTCATGGCAATGCCAGATCCTTAAACCACTGAGCAAGGCCAAGGATCAAACCCGAGTTCTCACAGATACTGGTTGGGTTCATTACCACTGAGCCACAACGGCAACTCCTGAAACCTGAATTTTTTGTAATTTTCACTTCTCACCAAATAGTGTTCTTTTGATTCCTTTCGGCCATTAAAAAATGCAAAAACTGGAGTTCCCGCTATGGCACAGTGGGTTAGTGATCCAGCTTCTCTCTGTGGAGGCAACCTTGTGATCCCTGACGCAGGAAAGTGGGTTAAGGATCTGGTATTGCTACAGCTGTGGCATAGGTCACAGCTGCAGCTCTGATTCAATCCCTGGCCCAGGAACTCCATATGCTGTGGAGCAGTGAAAAAAGAAAAAAAAAAAAAAAAAAAAGCAACAACTGTAACCATTAAAAAATGTAGGAGTTCCCATCATGGCTCAGTGGTTAATGAATCCCACTAGGAACCATGAGGTTGCGGGTTCGATTCCTGGCCTTGCTCAGTGGGTTGAGGATCCGGCGTTGCCGTGAGCTGTGGTGTAGGTTGCAGACACAGCTCAGATCCCTCATAGCTGTGGCTCTGGCGTAGGCCGGTGGCTATAGCTCTGATTCAACCCCTAGCCTGGGAACCTCCATATGGCGAGGGAGTGGCCCTAGAAATGGCAAAAAGACCAAAAAAAACCCAAAAATGTAAAAACTACTTTCATGGTGGCTCATCAGGTTAAGGATCTGGTGTTGTCATTGCGGCATCTCAGGTTGCTGCTGTGGCACGGGTTAGACCCCTGGCCCAGGAATTTCTGCATGCCTCAGGGTGCAGCAAAAAAAAAAAAAAAAAAAAAAAGGAAAAACTGTAACCATGAAAAGTATTAGAAATGTAAAAACCATGCAAATGGTAAAAACTCGCTGGCCATGCAAAAACAGGCTGGTGGCTGGCTTTCTCTGAAGACTGTTTGCTGGCCCTCCTGGGTGCACCTTTTGAGGTAATGGTTGAACCTTCATGTCCACCCAGCAGGCAGGGCCATTTCAAACCACATTTTGGAGTTCCTATCGTGGCTCAGTGGTTGACAAATCTGACTAGCATCCATGAGGACACAGGTTCAATCCCTGGCCTGGCATAGTGGGTTAAGGATCTGGCATTGCCGTGAGCTGTGGTGTAGGTCCCAGATGCGGCTCAGGACCTGCGTCGCTGTGGCTGTGGTATAGACCAGCAGCTGCAGCTCCAATTGGACCCCTAGCGTGGGAACCTCCATATGCTGCGAGTGCAGCTCTAAAAAAGCCCCTCCCCCCAAAAAAAGAACCACGTTTTACAGGTGGGGACACGGAGGCACAGAGCCGTGAAGATGCTCACCCTGGCTCTCTGAGCTGGGATAGGAACCCGGGATTCTGCGGGTAGTGGGGGTCCTCAAGGGCTAAGCTAACCACTGTGTCTCCCCAGGTCCTGGCGAGAGCGGGAAGAGCACGTTCATCAAGCAGATGCGCATCATCCATGGGGCCGGCTACTCAGAGGAGGACCGCAAGAGCTTCCGGCCTCTGGTCTACCAGAACATCTTCGTGTCCATGCGGACCATGATCGAGGCCATGGACCGGCTGCAGATCCCCTTCAGCTGGCCTGAGAGCAAGGTGCGTGTCCCAGGGCCTCACCAGGCGGGCAACACACAGGGAGGGGGTCCCTTAGGATTTTGGAGCCAGACTGTGTCCCCCTCACACCCACCCCAGGTCCAGGCCGTGTCCCCTCAAACCCCCAGGCCAGAGCCATGTCCCTCGGGACCCCTAAGTCATTGTTAAGAATCACCCCCCACCTGGGTTTCCTGGCATCCTGCTGTGTATTATAGGTAGCACAGACCTAGCACGCCATCATCCCTCCCACATCCTGTGTCCCCTGTGGACCCGCATGATGCCCTGTAGGAGTCCTGAGTCAACACGTGTTTTGTTCAGAAATACTAGTATGGGCTGGTTCCTGATTCCTGCACCACACTCCTGAGGGGAGGGCCTTCTGTGCAGACCCTGACTTACATCACCCTTCCCTTTGAAAGTTTTATTTTATTGTGTTAGGAACATTCAATCTGAGATCTACCCTCTTAACCAATTTCAAGGGCATGATACAGTATGAGCAACAGCAGATGCAATGACTGTAGGATGTACTCCCCTTGCCTAATGGAAACTCTCCAACTCCCTTCCCCCAGCCCATCCTACCCTCTATGTCCATGAACTTGTCTATTCTAGATGCCTCCTATAAGTAAGATCATGTAGGATTTGTCCTTCGGTGCCTTGTTTGATGATGTCCTCAAGGTTCATCCACATTGTCTCCTGTAGTGGAATTTCCTTCTTTTTAAAGACTGCAGGAGTTCCCATTTTAGCTTAGTGGTAATGAACCCAACTATTATCCATGAGGATGCAGGTTTGATCCCTGCCCCTAATCGGTGGGTTAAGGATCCGGAGTTGGCATGGGCCATGGCATAAGTCGCAGATGCAGCTTGGATCTGGCGTGGCTGTGGCTGTGGCATAGGCCAACAGTTGCAGCTCCGATTTGACTTCTAGCTTGGGAACTCCCGTATGCCACAGGTTCGGCCCTAAAAAGTAAAAAAAAAAAAAAAAAATCTGCATAATATTCCATCTTTATACATATATACCCATTTTATCTTTATTTATCCATTGATGAACATTTAGGTTCTTTCCACATCTTGGCTATGGTAAATAACGCTGCAAGGAACATGGGAGTGCAGATATCTTTTCTAGATCCTGATTTCAGTTCTTTTGGGTGAATATCCAGGAGTGGAATTGCTGGATCATAGAATAGTTCTATTTTTAATTTTGGGGGGAAACTCCACACTGTTTTCCACAGTGACTGTACCAGTTTGCACTCCCCTCTAACAGCATATGAGGGTTTCAATTTCTCCACATCTCATTTTTAAAAATCATTTATTTACTTATTTGGCCCCACCTGAGATGTGGAAGTTTCTGGGCCAGGGATGGACCCTGCATCACAGCAGTAACCAGAACCACAGCAGTGATAACACCAGATCCTTAACCCACTGAGCCACCAGGGAACTCTCAGCATGTATCTTTTTGAATTATACTTTTGTCTGGATATACGCCCAGGTGTGGGATTGCTGGATGATATGGCAGTTCTATTTTTAATTTTCTGAGGAACCTCCATACTGTTTTCTGTAGCGGCTGCAAGCCTCCAGGAAACTCTTTGTTTGTTTTGTCTTTTTTTTTTTTTTTTTTTTTTTTTTTTTTTTTGTCTTTTTAGGGCTGCACCCATGGCATATGAAGGTTCCAAGGCTAGGAGTCTAATTGGAGCTGTTGCCACCAGCCTACACCACAGCCACAGCCACACCAGATCCTTAACTCACTGAGTGAGGCCAGGGATTGAACCTGCAACCTCATGGTTCCTATTCGGATTCGTTTCCACTGTGCCACAACAGGAACTCCTGTTTATTTTTTTTTATAATAGCCATCCTAACAGGAAGGAGGTCATATCACTGTTTTAAAATCTGAAAGCTTCTAATGTATGAATCTGTGTTGATCCAAAGACTTTGGAAGATCAACTGGAGCCTGGTAGTACCTACCTTCTAGGGCTGATATAAGAATGTGATAACCTAAAAATTCTTAAAGATTTCAAACAGGGCCTGAAATGTAGTATGGGCTCAGAAAGGATTAGTGGGTAGTATGATTCTTTAATCCTCCCAATGACCCATTTCAGCTGGATGCCACCACCCCCACTTTACAGATGAGAAAAAAGGAGGCTCCAAGAGATAAAGCAATTGGCTCAAGATTTAGTCCACAAGCAGAAGACCAAATATGAGCACCCACTAACCTAACCACCCATCAGCTTTGGTTATGCTACCTTGCTTTATAAAATAACACTTTGGAGTTCCCGTCGTGGCGCAGTGGTTAACGAACCCGACTAGGAACCATGAGGTTGCGGGTTCGGTCCCTGCCCTTGCTCAGTGGGTTAACGATCCGGCGTTGCCATGAGCTGTGGTGTAGGTTGCAGACGCAGCTCGGATCCCGCGTTGCTGTGGCTCTGGCGTAGGCTGGTGGCTACAGCTCCGATTCGACCCCTAGCCTGGGAACCTCCATATGCCGCGAGAGCAGCCCAAGAAAATAGCAAAAAGACAAAAAAAATAAAATAAAATAAAAATAAAATAACACTTTAATTGAGCTGTAACACACAAGCAAACGAAGATGCAACTGACAGACTTGGGGAATCATTACAAGGCAAACACACACATGTAGCCACTGCCCAGGGCGAGAAGCAAAACATACCCAAAGGCCCCTTCCGGAAATCACTACCCTCCAAGGGCAACCCCCCTTGCTTGTTTTTGAACTTCTCATATGTGGAATTTTACAGAATATTCTCTATGTCTGTTCCGTGCTCCACAGACTGTCTGTGACTCCATCTATCTTTTGGGGCATAGTTGTGATTTGTTCGTTTCCAGTATAAGAGAATGCCATGGTGGTGTTTTTTTTTTTTTTGTTTTGTTTTGTTTTGTTTGCTTTTTAGGGCAGCACTCGCAGCCTATGGAGGTTCCCGGGCTAGGAGTTGAATTGGAGCTGCAGCTGCTCGGCCTGCGCTGCAGCCACAGCAACACCAGATCCGAGCTGCGTCTGCAACCTACACCACAGCTCACAGCAACACCAGATCCTCAACCCACTGAGTGAGGCCAGGGATCGAACCCACCTCATGGTTCCTAGTTGGATTCATTTCCACTGTGCCACAATGGGAACTCTGTATTATTTCTGTATTATTCTATGTTGTTGGACATTTAGGTCATCTGCAAATATATTTATGAAAATACATGCATTTCCATTGAATATCTATCTAGAAATAGATTTGGAGCATAAGGGATGTGTAAGAGACACCAAAAGTGTCTTCGGCCACCTCTTTGGTCCTGGGGTCCTAGGTCCTACCAGGACTCCGTTGACTCTCCTATTCCTTTGACACCCTCTCCGTCCAACACCCAGACAATAGAGAGGGTCATTGCCTCATAAACGCATGTGCAACACTCATCCACCCACCCAAACACATGCACACACCTACGCAAATGCATACAGAAGCACACATCCATGTGCCTGCAGACTCATACACACACAACACACACCCACAAGCGCAACTGCATACACACACATAAATTCAAACACATATACCTACACGTGCACACACAAATCCACCATAAAGATACACGCATATGCCCATGGATACATGAAGACGCTCGCCTGCATATACACGTGTGTGCACCCACCCAGGCACACCCGTGCACACTCACAGGCCATCCCAGAGGTCTGAACAACATGAGTGCCTGCTTCTGCTACAGAGAAAGTACAGGTGGAGCAGAGGTTGCCCTGAGGAAGAAGAGCAAACAGATAGTGACTTACCTCCTGGGAGCCAAAGCCCCATGGCTTATAAAGGGCTGGAGGGGGGCCCCGCGCAGGGTCCCCCAGAACTGGCACTCCCTGCAATGCATGCCCCCTGCTGCCCCTCCGTGGACAGTTGCCTGGATGAAAGGGGGCTGAGACATCCAGGGAGGGCAGCCCACCCAGCCAGCTGCTCTGACCCCCTCATCTGTCCCTCCCTCCCCAGCACCACGCCAGCCTGGTCATGAGTCAGGACCCCTACAAAGTGACCACCTTCGAGAAGCGCTACGCCGTGGCCATGCAGTGGCTGTGGAGGGACGCTGGCATCCGTGCCTGTTATGAGCGAAGACGCGAGTTCCATCTGCTCGATTCGGCAGTGTAGTGAGTCTGGGGTCCGAGGGACTGGGAGTGGGGCTGGGGTGTGGAGTGAGGTGGTGCCGAGGCGCAGCCAATGGAGACCCAGTCCCAGGGATCAGCGCCAGCAGAGGGCCCCAGGCACCGGTTCCTGCTGCGGGGGATACTGTGGATGATCTTGCTCCAAGATGATGTTGTACCTAGGGTGACGCTGCTCCCCGGGGTGGCACAGCTTCTGGGGAGCACTGTTCCTGGAATGACGTCATTTCTGGGGTGACCCTGTTTTTGAGTTGATGGCACATTTTGGGGTGACTGTTCAAGGATGACACTGCCCCAGGGTGACACTGTTCATTATCATGCTGTCCTGGGCATGATGCTGGGTATCTGGTGCTCCCATGCCATCACTGTTCTTGGGGCAGTGATGCACCTGGGATGACAATTCACCCAGGGGTGGTGCCTTCCCCAGTAAGACTATTCTTGGGGTCAGGCTGCACTAAGGGTGAAGCTGCTTCTCTCCAATGCTCCCATGGCCTCGGAGTGGTGCACCTGAGCCGTCGGGGGACCCCAGAGATCCCGGTCCCTAGCCTGGAGCTCTCCTCCCCCAGCTGGGTCCTCATGGTGTTCTGGGTGGGGGCTCTGAGAGGTGAAGAGACATTGCCAGGCTGGGCCTCAGGGCTTCTGGCTCCACAGCTACCTGTCCAATCTGGAGCGCATCACTGAGGACGGCTACATCCCCACCGCGCAGGACGTGCTTCGTAGCCGCATGCCCACCACCGGCATCAACGAGTACTGCTTCTCTGTGCAGAAGACCAACCTGCGGTGAGTGCAGCACCTGGTGGGTGGGGAAGACTCCTGTAGGAGGAGCAAAGGAGCTGGGGTGCTGAGGGATGAGTATGAGCTTCCTACTCTCAGCCCCTTGGGAGCTGAGGAGGCAAAACTAGACATAGACACCTCCAGCCTCCCATGTAGTCAGGACTGAGAACTGGAGGAGCCTAGACTGAGCCTATAGATCTCCTGGAGGGGAGGTTTTCCTGGAGGAGGGGCCATTGGTATTAGAGCATTGAAGAATGACTAGGAGTTCACTAGTTTAGAGGGTGATGGGAAGGAGGAAGAAAAGACTGTGGTCACAGCTAGACCCAAGGGATTGATTCTGGGCTGGGGAAGCTCAGAGGGTGATCCCGGTAGTTGCCAATGAGGTAGTTGCCAATGAGGGGTAAGGTTGGCAGTCAGGAAATGCAGGACGAGGCAGGGGCCATGGTTCAGTCTGAGAGTATTGGGAAGGGCCAGCAGTGGCCATGGGGATGGAAATGAGAGCATGGTGCAAGAATTGTTTCTGGTGTAGAATGGGCAGGACCAGAGAAGCATGGAAATTAGAGTGGGGACTCACAAATGACTCCCTATGAGGTCCCCATCAAGATGGCAGAGCAGATGGTGGACCATCATGGTGGCAGTGGGGTGGGAAGTGTTGGATAAGACAGTGAAGTCATTTGGGGCAGGTTTGGTTTGAGGGGTCTAGGGCATCCGGGGGCTGGCAGGATGCACACAGGCCTGAGCTGGAAGACAGAAGTGCGGGTGGCCAGTGCAGCAAAGGGTGGTCCAGGCAGAGTGAGAGCCAGTGTTAAAGGCCAAGGAGAGGTCAGGGAGAATGCAGCAAGAGAAGCAACTTCTGGAAGTTCCCTTCGTGGTGCAGCAGAAGTGAATCCAACTAGGAATCATGAGGTTGCAGATTCGATCCCTGGCCTTGCTCGGTAGGTTAAGGATCTGGCGTTTCTGTGAGCTGTGGTGTGGGTTGCAGACATGGCTCGGATCCCACATTGCTTGGCTGTGGCATAGGCCAGCAGCTACAGCTCCAATTGGACCCCTAAGCTGGGAACCTCCATACCCTGCGAGTTCGACCCTAAAAAGTAAAAAAAAAAAAAAAAAGGAGAGAGAGAGAAGCAACTTCTGGGATTGGCATTTAGAGACTCTTCAGTGACTTTATCAAGAGGATAGCAGGGAGCTGTGGAGGGTGCAAGATAATGCTTAAGACCCTACAGGGTTCAACATACCCACGTTGATCCCTTATTTGCCTGAATGCCCACCCCACCCTCCATGCTGTTCTGGCCTCCACAGTAGTCTTTACCAGGGAAGTTCATAATTTTCATAATTTATCTGTTTGCCTTGGGTCTCCTCCACTAGATGGAGAGCCCCTCAAAGTGAGGGCTGCGTTTGATTCTCCTGCTTCATTAGTGATGATCAGCTGAAGATCAGAGTGGAAGTTTGTAAATGTGAGTGGATGGTTGGAAAGATGGAAGGGTGGATGGATGGATGGATTGATGGATGGGTGAATGGATGGATGCATTGGCGAGTGGATGAGTGATTGGATGGGTAGATGGTTGGATGGGTGTATGTATAGATAGATCATTGGGTTGATAGATGGGTGGGTGGATTGAGTGAACGGGTGGGTGGATGGATGGATGAGTAAATGGATAGGTGGACTGGTGGGTGGGTGGATGGATGGATGGATGGATAGATGGATCAATGAATGGATAAATGGGTGAATGGATGGGTGTATTTATGTATGTATGTATGTATGTATAGGTAGGTAGATAGATGATAGATCAATAGATGGATGGATGAGTGAATGGATGAGTTATTGGATGTGTAGATGGATGGGTGGATGGGTGGATGTATGTACATGTGTATGCATGTATGTATTATGTATATATTTATAGATGGATGGATGAGTAAATGGGTGGGTGGATAGATGGATCAATGGATGAGTGGATGGGTTTTATATGTATATGTATGTATAGATAGATGGATAGATAGATCAATAGGTGGATAGATGGATGGATGAGTGAGTGGATGGGTAGGTGGATGGATGAGTGTATGGATACATAGATAGATAGATAGATAGATAGATAGATAGATAGATAGATAGATAGATAGTTAGGTGACTGAGTGGGTGGTTGGATGGATGAATGAATAGATAGATGAGTTGGTGAATTGGTAAAAGATTAGAAGTGAAAGTAGCAGTTGGGGAAATTCAGAGGGAAGGCTGGCTGAGGAGGGGATTTTCAGGTTGGGAAACTTGCGTATGTTCTTAGGCCAAAGGAGAAAGCTCAGAGGAAACTGAAACTCCAAGCCGGGAGGCTTCAGGTAGCATACCCCCTACCTGTCTCAGTCTCCAGAACCCCGCTTTCAACCACTGTCCCTCCATCTCACTCTGGATATGGGATTTGAGGGGGGTCTGAAGATCCTGAGAGGGATCAGTGTCGGGAATCAGGAGTCACAAGCACCAACCTAGGTTTTCCTCCCATACACCAGGGCAAGTCTCTTCTCGCTCTGAGGCTTCTGGCATTTCCTGCCGGCTGCCTGAGTAATGGTCGCATCCCCACGGAAATGACGCAGGGCTTCTTATCAGTAACCCACATTTCTTAGAAGAGAGAACAGGAAGGCGGGAGGGCTCTGGCTGTTGTTGTGGTGGGGGGGCGGAGGAGGGCCCTCCATACACAGAGGAGATAGTGTTTACCCATCTGTGTGGCCACTGGATACTCCCATGGTCCACCAGAACATAGCTGATGGGGAAACTGAGTTCTGGAGACATTCTGCAGTTTTCCGCAGGTCAACCAAGACGGCTCCAGGGCAGACTGAGAATGGGTCCAACCAGCTGGCCCAGTGCAGTAGAAGCTTGGGAAAGTCCCCTCTCCTCTGTACACCTCAGTTTCCTCCTCTGTAAAATGGGCACAATAGTGCTACCTGCCCCATGTGGGGAAATGCAGTAACACACAAAGCGGCTGCTATTTATTCTTGCTGCTCTTAATCTTTATCATGGCATGTCCCAGCCATGACTGGGGTCCAGGTGCCTCATCGCGGGGTCCCAGTTAGGCCTGAGCTCTGAAAAGGGGTGGTTCTGGTAGGATCGTGGATGTTGGGGGCCAGAAGTCAGAACGCAAGAAGTGGATCCACTGCTTCGAGAATGTGATCGCCCTCATCTACCTAGCCTCGCTGAGTGAATATGACCAGTGTCTGGAGGAAAACAACCAAGAGGTGAGAGGCCATGGGGGATTTCGGGGCACTGTCTCCTCCACTCTTCCCACCTCGCCTCCTTGGCCCAGGGTCCTGCAGCGGAGCAAGAAGCCCCACTGCCACTCTAGAGTGGGCCTTTGTGTGTCTGGCGTGGCTTTGAGCTTCACCATCCACTCTTTTGTGGTCAGACCCTTGAACCCCAACACACAGATCCACAAGCATTTGTGACACCAGGACCCTGGACACACACACACACACACACACACACACACACAATTGGACACTCAAGCCCCACGATGTCCACTCCCCCACGTCTAAAGCACAGCATAAGCTGTCCTGGGAATGTGGGTCAGGGACAGGGACAGTGCTGTGGGGATGAGGACAGTGTCGTGCTTTTTATTCAGAAAGGCTGGGGTCACTCTTTTGTGGACTCTGCTCCTAATTAACACCCAGTATGAAGGTTGGGCACATTATTATCTCTGACATATGCACTTTTTGGGGTTAAAGTTTCACATAGTTTCAGGATCCAAGGGTCGGATATTATAATTTTGACTTTCAGATAGAATCAACCTGAGGTTAGTCTGACACAGATCTTGCTCAAGTCCAGCCACAGGAGTTGTCCCAGTTTGTTAGGGCTGCCGTGATGAAGTAGCACAAACTGGGAGGCAAGGTGGTATTGGGGGGGGGGGGGCAGAGCTGAAACGGCAGAAGCTTATTGTTTCATAGTCCTGGAAGCCAGAAGTCCCATGTCAAGGTGTCTATAGGGTTGGTTCCTCCTGAACCTATGAAGGAGGTTCTCTCCCAGCTTCTGGTGGCCGCTGGCAATCTGTGGTGTCCCTTGGTTCGTAGACACATCACCCTATTTCTGCCTCCATCTTCACCTGGGTATCTCCTTGTGTCCTAATTTCCCCTTTTTATAAGGACATCGGTCATTAGACTTGGCGCCTATCCTCCTCCAGGGTGACTGCTTCTTAACTAATTACATCCTCAAAGACCCTGAAGATGTTTCATTCTGAAGTTCCAGATGGACATGAATTTGGGGCAGGGGGGACACCAGCCAAACCAGTAAAGGCACAAAAACCATCCCAGGCATACACAGGCAGCTGGCCACACCACCCTCAGACCCAGCTGAGCGGGAAGTGGGGAGCCTCAAGCTGCTAGATGGGAGAGGGGTCCTGTTTGAGCCAAGCTGGCTGTCTGGATCAGTGACCTGCCTGTGCCTCCCAACCCAGAACCGAATGAAGGAAAGCCTGGCCCTGTTCGGCACCATCTTGGAACTGCCCTGGTTCAAAAGCACTTCTGTCATCCTCTTCCTCAACAAAACCGACATCCTGGAGGAGAAGATCCCCACCTCCCACCTGGCTACCTACTTCCCCAGTTTCCAGGGTGAGTGGTTCTAGAACTTTCCATCCCCTTCACTTGCTCCAAAGCAGCTCCCAAGAGAGATGCTGGTCCAGGCCCTACCCCAGCCTGGAGTCAGTGGGGTTTCAAATCCCATTGGACAGACAGACCTGAGTTGCAGACCTAGCTCTTTCTGCTGCCCAACCTCTCCGAGTCTCAGCTTCCCCCACACTGTAGAATGGGGAGAAGATAACAGAAGGCTTCATGCTCGATGCTGAAAACAGTGGGATTTTTTTCCCCCTACAGTTCAGGAAGCTGGAAGTCTGAAATCAAGGTGTCAGCAGGGTTGGTTCCTTCTGGAGGGTGTGAGGGAGAATCTGTCCCAGGCCTCTTGCCTAACTTCTGCTGGTTGCCTGCACTTCTTTAGCATTCCTCGACTTATAGATGGATTACTCCAATCTCTGCCTCTGCCATCACACGGCTTCCGTTGTCTCATCTTCTTATAAGGACACCAGTCATTGGATGTAAGGCCCATCCTCATCTAGTATGATCTCATTTCAACTTAATTAATTATTCATCTTAACTCAACTAATTACATATGCAAGACCCCTATTTCCACAGAAGGCCATATTCTGAGGTCCTGAGTGGACATGAATTTGGGGGGGCACTATTCTTCCTAATACACAATCAACCATGGTAAATGAAGCCCTGAGGGTGAGCTTGGCATGTAAGTTTTGGTGATGTCACCAGGGGTGTGACCCTTGGTCTGTCACAACCTACGTGGCCAACCCTAGTTAATCATACCTACAAGACTTGGGGTCTGGCATCAGATGTCAATTCCATGATGGTGGCCTGGACACCCTTCATGGCCTTCCCACACCACCCCCTCGGTAGTGCTTGGAGTGGGACCACGGCTTGGAGAGTCTGGGAACAGGAATAAAGGGGATAGTTTTGAGGAGGGTTTGTTTTCCTTCAGGTCAAAGGGAACCCACATAACTCATCCTTTTCTCCCAGATGCAGAGGCTGGAGCACTCTTTGCTCATCTCTGGTTCTTGGCCTTATAGTCATGACAAGAATGATAAACCAATAATCGCTAAACCTTCTAACACTGATGGAAGTACCCTCTTGTACTGACTTGTTTAATCCTCATTAAAAATTCCTATTTGGTAGCACTCATTAAAAATTCCTATTTGGTAGCACTCATTCTTACCACTACAGCGACGGGAAACGGAGGCTCAGAGAGGTACAATCATTTGCCAAAAGTCACACAGCCAGTGAGTGGCAGGGGCAGGATTCCAACCCAGTTTGTCTGGATTCAGAGCTGGCTGGCCTTAACCACTATGCAAACCTGCCTTTCTGAAAGACTGATGATAGATAGCACACATTCATGAAGCCTTGTGATTATTGAGCTCGGAGCACTAGACATGATTATGTTAAATCCTCGGGGAGGCCTGGGCCCGTTATGAGCCCTATTTTACAAATGAGGAAACTAAAGCTCACAGAGGTTATGTGGGTTAACATATGAGGTAACCCCACCAGTAAGTAGCAGGGCCAGGTCTTGAGCTCCAAAAGCCCTTAACTCACACACATTATATGTACGAATGAGAGATGGGTGTGTGGCGGGGTGAATCCTAAGTGTGCCTCATCAGGATGGCCATTCCTCCTCTTCTCTTGGCTTTGGTTTCCTCATATACACCTCCCCAAGATGTCTTTCTCTGCAGCTTTGGATTCCCATAGCCCCAGCTCAAACCTAGCCAAGTGGGAGGGCCTCTTCTCAACACAGTTCTGCTCAAAGTCCCAGAGACCAGTCTTACTGGTCCTTTCCAGGTCGTGTGACCCAACCGAGCCCACCCTTGATGCTCCTATTGGCTGGGCCTGAGCCATGTGACCAGCTAGAAAGGCAAAAGATGGCGGCGACCTGCGTTGGAGGTTGGGGGAGGAAACCTGGTGGGTGGGCCCTGCAACTGTGATGTCGCCCATACTGGGAACAGGATCTTCAGAGTGGGCACTGGTTCCGGGAGGGAGGATCTCTCGCTTGCCACGAGTCACCGCGTTCCCTGACTGCCCCCACCCCTGCCCCCAGGCCCGAAGCAGGACGCGGAGGCAGCCAAGAGGTTCATTCTGGACATGTACACCAGGATGTACGCCGGCTGCGTGGATGGCGCGGATGGAGGCAGGAAAGGCCCGCGCTCCCGCCGCCTCTTCAGCCACTACACGTGTGCCACGGACACACAGAATATCCGCAAGGTCTTCAAGGACGTGCGGGACTCGGTCCTGGCCCGCTACCTGGATGAGATCAATCTGCTGTGACCCAGGCCTGTCGCCCCAGGCCCGCGCGTGGCAGGTGGAACCTGCGGGCTGTGGGCGCAGGATGGGCCGGCGCTCAGCAAGCCCAGGTACCTCTTGTCGTTCCAAGCCCAGGTGCGGAAGGGCCACAAGTGAGTCGGGCTGGAAGGCCAGTTGCCACCCCCTCTCTTCTCCGCCCCTCACCAGGACAGCCCCTGGGTCCTTCTTCCCTTGACTCAGTTTACCTCCTTGGGGAGGGAGCACAATGGCCATTTGGGAGATCAGGGTGCAGAAAAGGTGAAAAGAGGAGGGGAATCCTGGACTGGGGGGGGGAAGGGGCCCTCTTAGGACCCCCACCTCCAGGTATTTCCCCTCTTGAGCAGGGGTCTGGGACCCTTTTGTGGGTGATGCACCAGCCCCTGGATTGGGGGGAGTGGTCTTTCATGCCCCGGGATGCGGACTCCGGCGCCCCCTAGCGGACAGTAGTATCCCAACCGAGGTCCGGGACTTCCGTTTTCTTAAGAGGAAGAAAACACTGTCCCAGGAATGGGTCCCGCCCCAGTCTGCGGACGAGGGAAACCGAGGCACACAGGCATCTCCTCTCCTTCCCAGGCTGGGGCCCGGCGCGCTGCATCTTGCAACTTTCTGTATTTATTCCCTCATCTGCGGGGCCCCTTGCAAGGGTGAACATTAAAGAAATGACATTCTGGAGACCTATGATTTCTTAGGGGTGTCCTGTTTATACCCACTACGTCCCCGCCCCACGCGGTCCCTTCTTAGGTCGCTTATCCCGGCTAGGGGTAGCAACATAGTGAAGGAAGAAAAAGTTCTTCTTGTCCACCCCCTCGTGCGAGGCGGCACAGCACACATAGCTGTGCAGGACTGTATGCACTTTGCCCCGAAGGGGAGTCCAACCTCTCTCCCTGGCCCCCGGGGATATCTGAGCCGACCGACCGTCTGTTGCTACTCACACAACAGTCCAGCAGCAGCCACCCCTCACCTCTGATGGAGATGATGGCTCCGTTTACTCCAGATCCTGATTGCCCACCACCCTCAGGGCAACTCCACGTGGCACAAGCTCCACCACCCACATTTTTCAGATGAGGAAACTGAGGCACAGAGAAACTGAATAATTGGATTAAGGTTACACAACTGGCAGGTGACCGAGCCAAGATTCTATTATTCATTTCACAGCTGGGGTTTTTTTTTTTTACACTTTTAAAATAATCAACTTTATTTTTTAAAATAGCCTTAGGTTTACAGAAAAATTGTGACTCCAGAGAGCTGCCTTGTAAAATCACACATGATACATGATTCCCCATATTAATATTTTAATTAATATGGTCCTTTTTAAAAAGCAACTAATGAACCGATATTGACACATTATTAACTGAAGTCACACTTGATTCAGATTTCCTGTTTTCCCCAAATATCCTTTTTCTGTCCTGGGACACCATCCAGGATCCCACATGACATTTAATCATCAAGTCTCTTAGGCTCCTCTGTGATGTGATGATTTCTCACTCTTTTCTCGTTTTTGATAACTTTGACAGTTTTGTTTTTGTTTTTTTAACTTTTTAGGGCTGCACCTGCAGCATATGGAAGTTCCCAGGCTAAGGATCAATTCAGAGCTGGAGCTGCCAACAATGCAGGATCAGAGCCATCTCTGTGACCTACACCACAGCTCACAGCAACGCCGGACCCCCAACCCCCTGAGCTAGGCCAGGGATCAAACCTGCATCCTCATGGATACTAGTGGGATTTGTTTTTGCTGAGCCATGACGGGAACTCTAGCTTTGACAGTTTTGAGGACTCCTGGTCAGCTATCACCCAGGCTGCTGTAGCAAAATACCACAGACAGAGGGGCTTAAAACAACAGAAATATTTTTTCCCATAGTTCTGGGGGCAAAGTCTGAGAATAAAGGGTCATCAGAGCTGCACTCCTCTAAGTCCTAAGTCCTTCCTGCCTCCTCTAGCTTCTGGTGACTCCCCATGTCCTGTGCCTTGTTGCCACGTCACTCTGGTCCCTGCCTCTATGTTCACATTGCCGTCTCCTCTTGTGTGTGTCTGTGTCCAAAATTCCCTCTTCTTATAGAAACACCAATTATACTGAATTAGCCCTCCTTGAATGATTTCATCTTAACTTGACTGTACCTGCAATGAACTGATTTCCAAATAAGATCACATTCCCAGATACCAGGAGTTAGGACTCCTAACAGGTATTTTGTCCAATGTCTCATGGTTGAGTTTTGTCTGATGTTTTCTTGTGGTTAGACCGAAGTTTGGGCTTTAAGGAGGAAGAGCACAGGGGAGAAGAGGTTTCGTCCCATCGTATCAAGAGTACATGCCATCGGAGTTCCCATCGTGGCTCAGTGGTTAACGAATCCGACTGGGAGCCATGAGGTTGTGGGTTCAATCCCTGGCCTCGCTCAGTGGGTTAAGTCTCCAGCATTGCCATGAGCTGTGGTGTAGGTCGCAGACGCAGCTCGGATCCCACAGCTCCGATTAAACCCCTAGCAGGGGAAGCTCCATATGCCGAAGAAGCAGCCCTAGAAATGGCAAAAAGACAGAAAAAAAAAAAAAAAAAAAAAGTACATGCCATCAACATGACTTAACCACTCTTGGTGTTGACTTGGTCCCCTGTCTGAGTTAGGCACCTTTTTTTTTTTTTTTTGTCTTTTTTCCTTTTCTAGGGCTGCTCCCTCGGCATATGGAGGGTACAGGCTAGGGGTCTAATCAGAGGTGTAGCCACCGGCCTACGCCAGAGCCACAGTGACGCGGGATCCGAGCTGCGTCTGCGACCTACACCACAGCTCACGGCAACTGAGCAAGGCCAGGGATCAAACCCGCAACCTCATGGTTCCTAGTCAGGTTCATTAACCACTGTGCCATGACAGGAACTCCTTCTTCAGATCTTAAAAGGAAATGAAAACTGAAACATTTCATGAGCCCCTAAATGTGGTGTGGGCCCAGGGCCTGAATGTTAATTTGACCCTGAACCTGTATGTAAATCCCATCATCCCTCAAACATTAACCACTCAAGCCTGTTCCATTCATACCCCTCCATCCTACCTTCCCGCCCGTTCTGCCTCTTGGTTATTTTCATTATCCCTGATATCATAACACTTCATCTGCATCCTTCTAAAATATAAAGACTCCCTTCTAAAAAGGATAACCATATGCAACATTATCACATCTAAAAAGGTTAGCAGTGGGAGTCCCCTGGTGGCTCAGCAGGTTAAGGATCCAGTGTTGTCACTGCTGTGGCTCCAGTTGCTACTGTGGCATGGGTTTTATCCCTGGCCCAGGAACTTCTGCATGCCACAGGCATTGCCAAAAAACAAAAAGTTAGCAATGATCTTTTAATATTAAATACCCCGTCAGTGTTTAGATTTTCCTATGTGTCTTGTAAATGTCTTCCAAAATTTTCATTTTGTAGTAATCTTAGATTGACAGCACAGTTGCAGCAATAGTGCAGAGTTTCTGAACACCCTTCACCAGCTTCCTCTGATGTGAAGCTCTTAGGTAACAAGCCAGGTTATTGAAGCTGGGGAATCAACATCAACCATCATCCTATTAGCTAACCTCTAGACTTATGAGAATCTGGCCAGTTTTCCCTCTCCTGCCCTTTTCCTGGGCCAGAATTACACATTGCGCCTCCTCATCTTTGTCTCCCTACTCAGGGTTGGTTCCTCAGCCTTTCCCCGTCGTGACCCATTTAGAGGTTTCGACCCAGTTATTTTGCAGAACATCCACAATTTGGGCTTTGGTGGATGTGTGCTCGTGATTTGATTAATGTCATACATTTGGGACAAGAATCCCACAGGGTCCTCAGTGCATCAGACAGGGTGGGTCAATAATGAAAAAATCTCGGAGTTCCCGTGGTGGCGCAGTGGTTAACGAATCCGACTAGGAACCATGAGGTTTCGGGTTTCGGGTTCGATCCCTGCCCTTGCTCAGTGGGTTAACGATCCGGCGTCGCCGTGAGCTGTGGTGTAGGTTGCAGACGCAGCTCGGATCCCATGTTGCTGTGGCTCTGGCGTAGGCTGGCAGCTACATCTCCGATTGGACCCCTAGCCTGGGAACCTCCATATGCTGTGGGAGCGGCCCAAGAAATAGCAAAAAGACAAAAAACAAAAAATAAAACAAAACAAAAAATCTCATCACTGGTAATGAAATGTCAGATGTTTTTGTTTCACAGTTGGTTCATCTGAGTCAGGACCCCAACAAAGTCCACACTTGGCATTTGGTTGCTGTATCTCTTATGACTCTTTTCATCTAAAGCCATCAATCACCCAGCCTTTTTTTTTTTTCTTTGCTGCTTATGTGATGAAGAAACCAGGTCATTTGTCTGGTAGGGTTTCTCAGCCTCCTAACCGGGCAGGTTGCTTCCCAGGTGTGGATGAGTGAGCTCCCCTCTCCCCTGTCATTGATCTACCCAGAAACATGGCATCCTAGGTGGTGTGAGCCCCACTGGATGACACATAGCATCCAGTTGGTTTTCTCTCTGTGTATGTCTGTAAGACACATAACAACATAACATCTGATTGGTTCCGTCTCTCTCTCTCATTAAGATTGACCAGTGAGTTCAGGGGGCATCCGTCTATTTCATCCATTGTGAATTTCCCCCATGAACCTCTCTCCTCATGGTCTTAGTGGCCATTGATATCATTGTTTACATACATCATTAGGAGTTGCAAAAATAGTGACTTATAATACTTTCATTTCCTCTTGAATTTATTGTCTGGAATGGCTCTATTAAAAAACAAAAAACGAACAGGAGTTCCCATCATGGCTCAGTGGTTAACGAATCTGACTAGCATCCATGAGGATGCAGGTTCAATCCCTGGCCTTGCTCAGTGGGTTAAGGATCTGGCGTGGCCACGAGTTGTGGCGTAGGTCACAGACACTGCTCAGATCTGTTGTTGCTGTGGCTGTGGTGACGGCCGTTGGCTACAGCTCCCATTCGACCTCTAGCCTGGGAACCTCCATGTGCCATGGGTGCAGCCCTAAAAAAGCAAAAAATAAAAATAAAAAAATTTAAAAATAAAAAAACCCCACCTCACCCAAAAGAATTGAAAGCAGAGTCTTAAAGAGCTATTTGTACCCCTATGTTCACAGCAGTATTATTTGCAGTAGCCAAAAGTTGGGAGCAACCGAAGTGTCCACTGATGGATAAGGGATAAACAAATATGGTCCATCCATACAGTGGAATATGATTCAGCCTTAATGAGAAAGGAGATTGTGACACTCACTACAACATGCACATACCTGGAGATCCTTGTGCTCAGTGACAGAAGCCAGACACAGGAGGACAAAGATGGTCTGATTCCACCCCCAGGAGGTCCTTAGAGGAGTCAAATCCACAGAGACAGGCAGGAGATGGTGGGGCAGGGGCTGCAGGAGGGGGAGGGGAGTCAGTGTTTCATGGGGACAGAGTTTCAGTTTGGGAAGATTAGAAAATTCTGGGGATTGGAGTTCCTGTCGTGGCTCAGTGGTTAACGAATCCGACTAGGAACCATGAGGTTTCGGGTTCGATCCCTGGCCTTGCTCAGTGGGTTAAGGATCTGGCATTGCCATGACCTGTGGTGTAGGTCGCAGACGAAGCTCGGATCCCGCATTGCTGTGGCTCTGGTGTAGGCTGGCCGATTCGGACCCTAGCGTGGGAACCTCCATATGCCGCAGAAGCGGCCCAAGAAATGTCAAAAAGACAAAAAAAAAAAAAAAAAGTTCTGAGGGATGGATGGTGGAGATGGTCGCACAACAATGTGAATGTACTTAATGCCACTGATCTGAGTACTTAAAAATGGTTAAAATGCTAATTTTATGCCATATATATTTTACCCATTAAGAACAATTTTTGAAATGGAGTATTATTTAAGAACTCCTTCCCCTATCAAGTAAGTGGTTACCCAGAAATAAAGGCTGTGCAGAAAAGACAGGGTAGATGTCTGATTCTTGACTTTTAATTAGCAATTTTCTCAGTAATGAGTTAGTTCCTCACTATACACAAAAGATCACCCAAGACGTTCTTTTCTCTTTTGTGTCACTATGAACTCATGGATGCAACGTTTGATTGTTTCCATCCACTGGGCATCTTTTTCTTCCCTTCAGCCCACAGTAGTCCATCTTTGGCCAGTGGAGACCTCTTCGAGTTGGTGCCTAAGTCCTTTGGATGTAACCCAGTGGCCTCATGATTCAGAGTCCTGCACAACGAGATGCTTTCCCTTCATCCCATACTTTCCAGCCCCAACCCCAGACCTGGCCATTTCTCTAAGGAGCCCTGCCTCCTTTTATCAGCAATGATCTTTAGAGACCACAAAGTTAGGAAAGCCGTATTTTCTTCTTTCTTCCTCCCTCCCACTCTCCCTCTCTTTCTCTCTTTCTTTCTTTCTCCTCCACTCTCTTTATTTCTTTGCCATGCTGAGGGAAGTTCCCAGGCCAGGGATCAAACTCGCTCTGCAGCAATGACCCAAGCCACTGCAGTGACCATGACGGATCTTTAACCCAATGTACCACCAGGGAACTCCCACTCTTTTTTTTTTTGCTTTTTTTAGGGCTGCACCCACAGCATATGGAGGTTCCCAGGCTAGGGGTCAAATTGGAGCTACAGCTGTTGGCCTACTCCACAGCCACAGCAACATGGGATCCAAGCCATATCTGCGACCTACACCACAGCTCACGGCAATGCCAGGTCCTTAACGCACTGAGCGAGGCCAGGGATCAAACCTGCAACTTCATGGATTGGATTCATTTCCACTGTGCCACAATGGGAACTTCCCACTCATGTTTTTTTTTAATCTATCTTTCTAGGGCCACCCCGCAGCATGTGGAAGTTCCCAGACTAGGAGTCCAATTGGAGTTGTAGTTGCTGACCTACAGCACAACCACAGCACCTTGGGATCTGAGCTGCATCTGCAACCTATGCCACAGCTCATGGCAATACTGGATCCTTAATCCACTGAGTGAGGCCTGGGATCAAACATGCATCCTCATGGATAGTAGTCAGGTTTGTTACTGCTGAGCCACAATGGGAACTCCCCCACATCTTTTTTACTTTGAAAATATTTCAGACCTACATAAGTTGCACGAAGGTGACAATGAACTCCCATATACCGTTTCTCTAGGTCAGGGGTCACTACCTGCTCTAAGCCTGTTTTTGTAAATAAAGTTTTATTGGCACACGGCCATGCCCATTCATTTACACCTGTCTGGAGCAGCTTTCCCCACAACAGCAGAGTTCAATCGTTGTCAAGAACTGCCTTCAACACCAAAAAAATTTACCACTTGCTTTTTTTTTTTTTTTTTTTTTTTTTGGCCACACCTGAGGCATACGGAAGTTCCTGGGCCAGGGATTGAACCATCACCACAGCAGTGACATCAGATATTTAACCCACTGAGCCACTAGTAGACTCCACTATTTGGCTCTTTGCAAAAGAAGTCTGCAGACCCTTGAACTGGGTCCTCCCACAGTTAACCTTTTCCTTTCTATTTCTCTATAAACATAATCTAAAAGCACACAATATATTCTATAAAGAATATTCACATTTGTATTCTTTTTCTTCATTTTTATAAATGATTCCAAAGTTGCTCCATCATGTACATTTACTCCAAAACAAAACAAAACAAAACATGTATTTCCTGCAAATACCTTCTGTTATATAACCAGAAGGTGATAGTCAATTTCAGGAAAACTAGTACTGATTAAATAATAGCATCTACTACTATTAGCAATACTGGCCTAATATTAGCCCATAGGAAAATGTCACCAGTTGTCCCATATTGTTTTTTATTGCAACTCCTTCCCATCCCCCAGTGTTGTATTCATATTCAGTCAGGGATCACTCATTGTATATAGTTTCATAAATCTCCAATCTCCTTGTTTCTGAGGCTTCTGAGGCAGCTTTGGCCTTTTTTTGTTTTTGTTTTTGTTTTTTGTTTTTTTTTTTGGTCTCTTATGACCTTGACTCTAGGAGACCAGGTCACTTATTCTGTAGGATGTCCTTCCATGTGGGTTTGTCTGATGGTTCCCACAATCAGATACAGGTTGTCTGTGTTTGGCAGGTGTATCCTAGTAGTGATGTGTCCTCAGCACATTATATCAGGAGGCCCATTTTTTCTCCCATTCCCAGTGTGTTTACGTGGGTGGCTTGGCTAAGATGCTATTTACCAGGTTTCTAAGTAAGGTGTTTTTCCCTTTAGAATTGATAAGTCATGCATAGAAAGAAAATTTGAGATGATGTAAATATCCTGCTCCCTAATAAACTTCCACCCAATCATTTTAGCATCCACTGATGAATCTTGCTTGGATCAATCATTTGCTGGGATGGTTATCATAGAGTGATTATTGTAGCCCTGTGATCGAATCAATGCCTGGAATTGGAATTGCTGCGTCCTACAGAAAGGTCATTCTTTCCTCCCCCCAACCCCTTTTATTTATTTATTTATTTATTTATTTTGCTTTCTAGGGCCGCACTGGCGGCATATGGAGGTTCCCAGGCTAGGGTCTAATTGGTGCTGCAGCTGCTGGCCTACACCACGACCACAGCAACGCCAGATCTGAGCTGTGTCTGCAACCTACACCACAGCTCATGGCAACACCAGATCCTTTACCCACTAAGCAAGGCCAGGGATCAAACCCGCAACCTCGTGGTTCCTGGTTGGATTCATTTCTGCTGCACCACAACTCCACCAGTTGTTTTCTCCACAACTCCACCAGTTGTTTTCTATTGTGATAAAATATACATAACACGAGTTCCCGTTGTGGCGCAGTGCTTAATGGGAACTCCACCAGTTGTTTTCTATTGTGATAAAATCTACATAACACGAGTTCCCGTTGTGGCGCAGTGCTTAATGAATCCGACAAGGAACCATGAGGTTTCGGGTTCGGTCCCTGCCCTTGCTCAGTGGGTTAACGATCCGGCATTGCCATGAGTTGTGGTGTAGGTTGCAGATGTGGCTCAGATCCCACGTTGCTATGGCTGCGGTGTAGGCCGGCGGCTACAGCTCCGATTAGACCGCTGGCCTGGGAACCTCGATATGCCGCGGGAGCGGTCCTAGAAAAGGCAAAAAGACAAAAAGGCTAAAAGGCAAAAAAAAACAACATATATATATATATACATACACATAACATAAAATGAATCATGGGGAGTGGACATTTCAGAGGTAGGGCTGAATATATTCACCATGTTTGCCAATGTCACTGCTGTCCATGTGCAGAATTCTTTTCCTCTTGTAAAATTGGAATTCTGTCCTCAGTAAACACTAACTCTGAATCCCCTCCCCTACCCCCAAACCCACCATCCCTCTTTCTGTTTGATTTTAAGATCATTCTTTTTTTCCCACTTTTTCTTTTTTCTCCCCCACCCCCATTTTTTCTTCTTTTTAGGGCCACACTTGGAAGTTCCCAGGCTAGGGGTTGAATCAGAGCTGCAGCTGCTGGTCTATGCCACAGCCACAGTGACACTGGATCCAAGCCACATCTTCGACCAACATGGCAGTTTGTGGCCAGATCCTTAACCCACTGAGCGAGGCCAGGGATTGAACCCGTATCTTCATGAATATCAGTCAGGTTCATTTCTGCTGAGCCACAGTGGAAACTCCCACACTGATACTTTTAATCCTAGTCCCTCCCTATGCATTTCTTTTCTGAATTTTTCCATTTAATCTTTGCAACTTCTTTCTCCCCCAGTGAAGACCCGATTCCTAATAATATCAACACAGTTGCTACTTCACTCAGTCCCACAATACACATGATAGTTTCAGAATCACTACACCCATACCCCTCGTGAAAACAAATGTACTGAACCAAGTTAAAAAAAATTTTTTTGTAGTTCCCTTTGTCTCTAGAGTGAGTACCATGTCCAAAAGTTGCATAAGCTGGTTCTTTTCTATTTTTGTGTAGTTATGATTTTCATTTGAAATACAGTTCAACTCATTTGTTTTCTATTTATATTCCATCTTAAAGCTTTTTTGCTCCATTAGTGTGGATTTAATTTTTTGTTGAATACAGAAAGCTTTAACTGTTTAAAAACTATATGAAGAGGAATACAAAACGCTATCATCTCCTCCTCTCTTCAACTTCAGTTCCATCCACCTCCACAGATAACCAATTTGATGATTCCTGGTTTTTCTTTCCTTTTGCAAAATGGAGGCAGATATGTGGACATTTTATCCCCACTTCTTTATTATACACAAAGTAACATACTGCATGCATTGTTTTGAATTTCCCCCTCAGCTTAACAGCATGTCTTGGAAATCACCCCACTCCACTCACAGGGATCACTCCATTCTTTTTCATAGATGTGTAGTACTCCACCATGGGGTGCAATGTAATGCACCAGCTTCTCTCCTGCGTACAGACATCTGGGTTGCTTCCAATGTTTTGCATTGACAATGAATAGCCTTCTGCATACTTACTTGTGTATGGTTAGAGCTATGTCTTCAGGACAAATTTCTAGAGAGGGGACTGCTTTTCTATAGCTTGGGGATAATCATAAGCTTATGTAAGGTTTAATGCACATATGGCCTTTCACCCAGGCAGCAGGTTATTCATAGCAGAAGGTCACTGTTGGACAGCTTGGTCTCAAATTAGTCAAACTGTGCTCTCTCATAGCATTTTAGTCTAGTTCTGAATTTGCTCTCCCAGCCTGGAATCAGGGCTCTGTTTGGGGTCAGGTCTCAGCCAGGGTCAGGTGTCAGCAGTCATGGTTGGAGTCAGCCCATGGTCAAGGGCTCAGCCAAGGTCAAGGTTCAGCCTGGGATCAGGGCTCAGTTCAGGGTCCAGGCTCAGAAGATGCAGTGTTTGCTGTGGATGTGCCTGGATCCGTGGCCTCTTGTGAGCCCAAGACTGGGGCTCCCTAGGCCTACTGCACACTCACCCTACCCCCTCGCCACACACTCCAGCCACTTTTACTTCCCCTCCCCCCACACCCTCCCCCCTTCTGATCTGTTTATGCTTGGTTACCTCCAGTGATGGGACATTGCTGCCTCCCAGGACAGCCCCTCCCTCTAAGCCTCCCTGTAACTGTCCTGCTCCTAGAGCTGAACAGTGAACTCAGGGAGGGATTGCTGGGCTGTTCTGAGCCCCTGGCCCCCTGCCCACTCAACACACATGGAAGATACCTGAGCCCCTCAGATACCTATGCCTCCCCCTTCAGACACTGGTCAGGGCTAAGCCTCCTCCCTCAGGCTCCCCAAGCATCGCTCTACACATCAACCCCCACTTCCTCTCCTCCACCTGGTGCCCCCACCACTGTCCTCAACCATCTCAGGTTGAGTCAGCCTGAGCCTGGGTCAGATGGCTGAGCAGTGGGGGCAGGAGGAGCTCCCCACTTCTCCAGTGACCCCTCCCCCTCCAGAGGTGAGCTGCTGCCCTGGGTGGAGGTCCTGTGCAGCTCTGCTCCTAGGAAGGCCAGCTCAGGGGCAGGAGAGGCAACAGAAAACCCCAGTAAGGAGAGTAGCCCCCTCCCCCTGTGTGAGCGTGTGGGTATGTGGGGGCTCACTTCTGGCTGCAAGTTCTTCTGCGGGACTCCGGTTGGACCATAGAGCTTCTCCAGGCCTCAGTTTTCCCTTCTGTAGACGAGTCGGTCCTGGGCCTGCCGTGAGGATCAAATGAAGTGCATCTGCGCCATCGATGAGGGAGCTGCCACTGCTCCCATAGCCTGTGTGTCACTTGGTGCACAATAATTAGGCACCTACTGTGTGCCAGGTGGGCTTGGAGCAGTTGGGGAGCTGGTGAGGAACCGTGGGCCCTGCAGGGCGTAGCTCATGGGAGCGAGGAAGTCCTTCAGCCCAGGGGCCACAAGGGAGCTAGCTGGTTTTCCCTCCTGGGGTGGGGTGGGGGGTGGAACCGCACTGGGCTTTCAAGGACCGGAAGGGGGCAGGGCTGGGGTCTCGCAGCAGGGGGCGGCCGCAGGTCCTTCCCTGGGGCCCTGGTGGGAGCTGAGACCGTTGGGATGCCCCTCCCTGTCCTGGCCTCACCCCCACCCTGGGGGTACCTTGAACATAACAGGAAATTTCAAATAACAGGAAACCAAGACCGGGCAAGGCAGGCGGCTCCACCCTGCCTGGGGCGAGCCACCCCGGGCCTCAGTCTGCCCCGCGGGACCGTGATGAACACCACGGAGGCCCCGGCTGAGGCCCCCGAATCCTGCCAACAGCTGGCGGCTGGCGGGCACAGCCGGCTCATCATCCTGCACTACAACCACTCGGGCCGGCTGGCAGGGCGGGGCGGGCCGGAGGAGGGCGGCCTGGGGCTGCTGCGCGGGCTCTTCGTGGCGGTCAGCTGCCTGGTGGTGCTGGAGAACCTGCTGGTGCTGGTGGCCATCGCCAGCCGCATGAGGTCACGGCGCTGGGTCTACTACTGCTTGGTGAACATCACGCTCAGTGACCTGCTCACCGGCGCTGCATACCTGGCCAATGTCCTGCTGTCGGGGGCCCATACCTTCCGCCTGGCGCCGGCCCAGTGGTTCCTGCGCGAGGGCCTGCTCTTCATGGCGCTGGCCGCCTCCACCTTCAGCCTGCTCTTCACAGCCGGCGAGCGCTTTGCCACCATGGTGCGGCCGGTGGCCGAGAGCGGGGCCACCAAGAGGGGCCGCGTGTGCAGCTTCATCGGGCTGTGCTGGCTGCTGGCCACCCTGCTGGGCCTGCTGCCCCTACTGGGCTGGAACTGCGTGTGCGCCTTCCAGCGCTGCTCCAGCCTGCTCCCGCTCTACTCCAAGGACTACATTCTCTTCTGCGTGGTGGTCTTCGCCTGCATCCTGGCCACCATCACGGTGCTCTACGGAGCCATCTTCCGGGTGGTGCGGGCCAACGGGCAGAAGGCCATGCGCGCCCCCGCCCGCCGCAAGGCCCGCTCGCTGCTCAACACGGTGCTCATGATCCTGGTGGCCTTCGTGGTGTGCTGGGGCCCGCTCTTCGGCCTGCTGCTGGCCGACATCTTCGGCTCCAACGTCTGGGCCCAGGAGTACCTGCGGGGCATGGAGTGGATTCTGACGCTGGCTGTGCTCAACTCAGGCATCAACCCGCTCATCTACTCTTTCCGCAGCCGGGACGTGCGCCGGGCTGTGCTGAGCTTCCTCTGTTGCCCGTGTCTACGGCTCGGCCTGCGAGGACCTGGGGACTGCCTGGCGCAGGCGGCGGAGGCTCAATCTGGAGCCTCCAACACCGACAGCTCGCTGAGGCCAAGGGACAGCTTTCGCGGCTCACGCTCGCTCAGCTTCCGGATGCGGGAGCCTCTGTCCAGCATCTCCAGCGTGCGGAGCGTCTGAGCCCATGGCTGGGGCGGTGGTCCATCCACGCGGTGCGCGCTGGCGCGCGGGGGAGCTGCAGGCGGCCCGCCTGCCGCGTGGAGATGAAGGAATTGGGCAACTGGGAACGTGCATTCCAGGGCCCCGTGGTCTTCCCCGAAGCCTCCTGCAGCTGCTGATGCAGAGCTCGTTTCCCACAGTTTGCTGGGAGCGAGAGGCAACTGCTCTTTGGAACCAAGAGCTTCCTGGAATGGGGTTGAATGAGGTTGTTGTGTATGGCGCCCCTCCCCCCGCGTTCCTGCCCCCGTGTGATTCTGAGGCAGTTCCAACCCCTCTCTGGGCCTTAGTGGGGCTCCCAGGCTGCAAGGACTGGGCCATGGGGTCCATGCCCAGACAAAACAGAAGGTCAATGAGAGGATGAGATGTTGAAGCTTCTCCTTAATCACAGGTGGCACCCAGGTGACGGGATGAGGGCTGTGGTTCTGCTTGAGCTGTGTCGGGGGCCCAGGAGGGCCATGAGTCCGTGTGCTTGGGAAGTGTGGTTGTGACAGAAAGTGGTGGACTATGGGGGGGGGGGGATGTATGTGTGTGTGTGAGAGAGGCTGAGGGCGGAACAAGCTGTGCCTATGGGTATGTGCTCATGTGCCCGTGTGTGCACAGACATAGCTTGCCATACACATGTGTGTGACCAATCCACTCTGTTGGTGTGTGGTGAGTGTTTCTGGAGGCTGCCAGGCAGTGGGGAGGAGGGGGCTGTGACATTGACACCCGCCCCTTCTCGCTCACTTCCCCTTTCCCTGCCTTATGTCTCATCTTAGGTTCCAGGCAGCCTCCTTCCCCCACCTCTGGCCTCTGCATCTTTTGGGCCTCAGCCTGGGGGCCAGCAGAGGGGGAGCTGCCTGGCCCTCCTGGCCTCATTCAGGGAATCTCACCCACACCTGTAGAGTTCCCTTTAGCACTAACTGCCTCACCCTTCCCCATCTGTAAAATGGGCTGATAGGGGACAGACCCCCCCCACCACAGGAGGCTGTCAGTTACTCGTTCAGGGCTCTTGCGGCAGCACATGGCATCAGGGTGTGCAACCAAATGTCCATCGATGGAGGGAATGTTTACATCTGTGCCATCCAGCATGGGACCCCCACATGGCTACTGAGCCCTTGATAAATGTCCAGTGCTACTGAAGAACTGAACTTGGACTCCATTTGCATTTGAATGGCCCGTGAGACTCCAGGCAGCAGTACAGGACAGTGTAGGGGTTCACCCTCCATATGTAGCCACCTTTGGCTGGTAGGAAGTTCTCTGTCTTCATCCTCCCAGCCAAGACAGTAGCCTCCGATTCTCCTCTGCAGGATGGAGGATGCGGCGATGGGAAAGCATTTTCCTGTGCTGTCCAGGAAAGCAGGCATTAGCCACATGTGGCTACTTAAAATGAATTAAAATGTATTTTAAAAGTTCAGTTTCTTGGTGCATTTCTCGGGGCTGCCATACCAAATACCACAGACCGGGGTGTGTGTGGGGGGGGCTTCAACAACACATTGATTCTCTCTTGGTTCTGGAGGCTGGGAGTCTGAGATAAAGGTGCTGGCAAGGTTGGTTCCTTCTGGGACCATGAGGAGGGACTGTGCCAGGCCTCTCTCCTAGATCCTGGTGCTTTGCCGGCAATCTTTGACGTCCTTTGGCTTGGAGACACATCATCCCATCTCTGCCTCCATCTTCACGTGGACTCTTCCTATATGCGCATCTGAGTCTAAATTTCCCCTTTTTATTTTTTTAATTTTTCGTTTCATTTATTTTTTTTTTTAGGGCTGCACCTGTGGCATATGGAAGTTTCCAGCCTAGAGCTACAGCTGCTAGCCTAAGCCACAACCACAGCAACACCAGATCTGAGCTGCATCTGTGACCTACACCACAGCTTGCAGCAACGCCAGATCCTTAACCACTGATGGAGGCCAGGGATCGAACCCGAATCCTTGTAGACACTATGTCCAGTTCTTAACCTGCTGAGCCACAATGGGAACTCCAAATTTCCCCTTTGGTCACCCTATTCCATTGTGAGTCATCTTAACTAATTATACCTGTAACAATCCTAGTTCCCAAATAAGGTCTTAGGAGGTTAGGATTTCAAGACATGAATTTTTTGGGGGAAACGCAATTCAGCCTGTAACCCTCGGTCACACTAGCTACATTTCAAGTGCTCAATGGGACTAGTGGCTTGTGGCTATTGTTTTGGACAGTGTAGACACAGGACATTTCCACCATCAGAACAGAAAGTTCTGTTGGCCAGGCTGGAAAAAGTTCCAAGCATATATCAGATGCAGAATAAGCTGAGGTACCTCTTACCTTTACCTGACTCCTGGTGTGTTTATCTGGGACGGTGGCAGGCAGGGTGTGGGGTCTTGGTGAAATCTGGCATGAGTGAAGTCTGGACCTCCTTGAATCCTGTATCCCAGGCCTGTGTAAGCTGGTCCCGTGGCCCCCTCTGCCCTCTGGCGTGTCATATTTTGCCGTGTCTGAGTTGGACTGTTAGTTGCTCCCTTCTCTCTTTTTTTTTTTTTTTTGTCTCATTTTAGGGCTGCACCCTCAACATATGGAAGTTCCCAGCTTGGGGTCCAATCGGAGCTGTAGCTGCTGGCCTACACCACAGCCACGGCAACAACAGATCTGAACCACATCTGCAACCTACACCACAGCTCACGGCAATGCTGTATCCTTAATCCACTGAGCAAGGCCAGGGATTGAACCTGCATTCTCATGGATGCTAGTCACATTTGTTTCCGCTGAACCACGATGGGAACTCCTGTTGCTACCTTCTGTCTGGGGCCTTTGCACCTGCCTTTGTTGCTCCCACTAGAGTGGTCTGCCTGGCACTTGCCCTGACCATCCTTCAGTTCTCAACTTTAACATCACCTCCTCCAGGAAGTCTCCTTGATTTTTCCTCCTCTCTAGCCCTCTTCTGGGCTCCTACAGCTGCCTGTGCATCCCCATCATAGCTCCAATCACCCCCTGGTCACACATCCACCTTCTCCCCTGGACTTTGGGCTCTGTGAGAGTGGAAATAGTGACAGTGTCTAGGTCAGCACAGGGCCCAGCGGACAGTAGGTGCTCCATGATCTGGGGCTCTGAGAGAACTGGACTCAGCAGCACTCCTTCCACTGAGCCTTGGAAGCCTCTCCCCTTCCTTATTCTCAACCCACCTCCCTGACTGTGGTGGCACTGTCCCCATGAATCCTGACTTCTGCTCGTTAGGTGGCTCAGGTGTCTGTAACTCATTTCCATTCTCCAGCTCTGCCACACACTACAGGCTTCAGTTTCCTCATCTGTAAAATGAGGATATTGATATCCCCTGCCGTCCAGGGATATTGATAAGCAAGGAGTATAAAGGCCCTCAGACTATTATGTGTATGTTTTTAAATGACAAATAACAACAAAGCCTTATATATCACTCAACAATATTCTTGTCACTTTTGTATTAACTCATTTAATTCTTGCAAAACCTCCAGGAGGCAGACATCATCATTAACTTCAGTTTGCAGATGGTGAAACCAATGCCCAGAGAGGTTAGATAACTTACACAAAGTCACACAGCTGGGAAGAGGCAGAGATGGGAGTCAAACCCAGGCAGGTGACTTCTTGATCCCTGCTTGTTACTGCCTCTTTGATGAATGAATGAATGAATAAATACCAGTTCCTTCCCTCTTTGGAAAACTCAGAACAAATGTTCCATTTCATCCTTTGGGCTGTCCTAGGTTTCATATCCACAAAGCAGGATTAATTGAATCTTATTTTACAGACAGAAAAAACCAAGGGTCAGGAGAGGAGGCAGCATGAACAGCTCTCGAGTCGAATTCCTGCTATCTGAGCCAAGTTCAGGCTGTTTTCTTTCTCTAATTCTGGGTGAGTGTGTGTGTGCGTGTGTGTGAGAGACGCATGTGCATGTCTTGCCTGTTCATAGCCTGGAGTGGAAGAATAGGGTTGGATGGAGAAGCAGGTAATAAACATTTGCTGCTGAGGATTATGTGGGCCAGAATGAGTTCTCATCCCTTTCCCAGCCCTACCGGGCCGCTCATTACTCCTGGTGCCTAGGACCTCCCTGGAGAGGCCTCGGGATGGCCAGAAGCAGGGGACATAGCTGGGAGGGCTGGGCTGGTGTGTTGGGGTGTTCATGACTCTTTCATTCACTCACGCAACCACTGTGTGTCAGGCTCTGTTCTGGACACTGGAGTTCCAGCGAAAAATAACCTGGTGCCTGCCCACATAACGGTCACAGTTTGGTAGGGTTGACAAGCCTCAAACTAAGAGATGCCCATCATTTCAGTAAGGAGCTAGCCATGCAGAAAGGTGGGGTGGGGGAGGGGCGTGAGTGTTTCGCAGGGATAGCAGATGCAGCAGCTCTGAGGCTGCACAAGCTTGGTGCTTTCTCCTAATACCAACACTTATTGAGCATTTCACGTCTGCCTTGCTTTTTCCAAGTCGGTTCACGTGGATTATCTTATTGAATCTTTACACACCCCTGGGGAGCCCAAGAAGAGTGTTTGATGATCATATTTGGCAGCTGAGGAAAAAGAGGGTCAGAGAGGTGAAGCAACATGCCCAAGGTCACACAGCCTGGGAAGTGGATGAGCTGGGACTTGAACCCATGCTATTAATCAGCATAACTGCCACTTCTCCCTTGGGTAGGAGGGAGGGCCCAATTCCTTTGGCAACAGTATCAGAGTCTGGGGGCTAGGGCCAGTGTGCTCTGCACCCTGTGGCCTCGGTCTTCCCATCTGTACAAGAGGGTGTGAATTACTAATGCTCTTCAACGCCTCCAGGGACCCTGAGACAATTGGATTCTTAGGGTGCCCAGATAAGAAAATACAAATCTGAGACACCCAGTGAAATTTGAATTTCTAACACTAAACTTTTTTTTTTTTTACTATGAGAATGTCCCCAATATAAATAAGCATAAGCACAAAATAATTATCTCTCCAATCTTGGCACAACGCCTGGCTCCTGACTACAAGTCCCACAATCCATTGCGACATCCCTTAGGAACCTTCTATCAGGATTTCTTTATTCTATTTCATTCATTTATCCAAAAATTATATAAACCATCCACTGTGTGCTAGACCCTGTGTTACGTTATGAGGTATAAATCAGTGCACAAAGCAGACAAAATTCTTTGTCCTTATGTAGTTTAACATCTATATTCTTTGGGAATTTTAAGTGATTTTTCTCCAACTTCTGTCTAAAAGACTCCAGCTCCCATGACCCCTTGCGCTTGCTCAATTAGACTACAATTCCCAGGAGACCTAGAGTATCACGTTCCACTCCCCCCCGCCCCCCGTCCCCAATTGCTTCCAAACTTACTTCCGGGTCGCGAGGTCACATCCTGCAACACACCCCCTTCCCTCCTCTTTTCCCAAAGTAAAGCAGAATTTCAGTAAGTTCCACTGCTAATAGCATTTTTAAAGTCTCTGTAGCTTCTGGCTTGGAGTTTATGTGAAACTTTAGCCAAACGGTCCCCTTCACCCTTCGCCATCTGGAAGTAACGGAATGGGCCTACGATTCCCAGATGCCTCCGCGCGCGCCTGGAGAACTACAACTTCCAGTCGGCAGGGCGGCGGGCATGTAGCCCTCAGCGGTGCCCTCAGGACCCCGAAGCGGATGCAGGCTGCCCGGCACGGCGCCCGCAGGACCCCGGCGCCTACCCATGCCGAGGTGAGTCCGCGGGAGTCGCCGCTGTCGCCGTCCCGTCCCCGCCGCCGCCCCGCGCGGCCCCGCCGCCGGCCAGGATGTTGGAGGAAGCGGGCGAGGTGCTGGAGAACATGCTGAAGGCGTCGTGCCTGCCACTTGGCTTCATCGTTTTCCTGCCCGCCGTGCTGCTGCTCGTGGCGCCGCCGCTGCCAGCCGCCGACGCGGCGCACGAGTTTACCGTGTACCGCATGCAGCAGTACGACCTGCAGGGACAGCCCTATGGTACGTGGACCCGGGCCCCTCATCTCCCCACGGAGTCCGGCTCTCCTCCTGGGCCCCTGGCCTACCCCGGCTTTGCCTACCCCAACCTGCTTTCCCACTCAGACTCCCCCTTTACTGGGGCCCTGGCCTACTCCAGCCGGGATACCTCTCTCCCTTGGTTTGGTCTCTGCTCTCCGGGCCCTAGGACCCGTCTCTCCCACCTGTCTAGCAGGAGTCCAAGCGCAGACCTCACTTGGTCTCTAGACTCTTACCCAAGACCCCTGGCAAGTCAGAGCCTGAACACCTAGATCCACGCTAGGCCCCCAGCTCTCTCTGCCTAATGCCCCAGGAACCTGCTGCACTGGCACTCCCAGCTCCCCGGCCCCGACAAGGGCTATATGCTCCAGAAGTCAGAGCTCTCACTCTCAGGCCAGGCTCCTCCTGCGTTTGGACTCCTGGGTCCCCTCTCTCTCTGATTCCCACGTGGACCAGAGCTCCAACCTTTGACCTACTTGACTTGGACTGGAGCCTCTCAGCTCGGTTCTGCCAGGCTGAGCTTCCCAACCATCCATAGCCCAGAGCACCCTGGTGCTCTTTGTCCAGTGCCCACATTCTGCCCCCCTTAGGGCTCAAGAGCTCTGATCGCCAACCTCAGCGTGGCCCGGTGTCCAGGTCTCTCTCTCCTAGGCTCTGCTTCCTGGTCGCAGCTTATGTGTCAGGTTCCTCAGAAGGGCTTAGCTAATCCCTCCGCCCCCACCCCCTTTCAGTCCCTTGTGTTTGGGCTCCTGAAATCTCCTAGACCCCATATTTTGTTCTCTCCTTTGGTGCATACCCATCTGTCGGCTTCCTGGGACACTCCCGCTCCTTCCCAGGATTTCAGACGCAGAGGCCTAGATCCTACTCCCCAGCCCTGTTCCCTCATCTCTCAGACCTCGTTGCCCAGCTCATTTTAAATTCCCCTCTCTTTTCCCAGCTTTGCTGTATCTGGTGTTCCAGAACCTTCCGGCCTGGTGTCTTAGGTCCCCACAAGTTAACGCCTGCCCTCCCTATGAGGAAACCCCCTCCCCATTCCTCCTGGTCCTGGTTCATCTCTGAGCCCTGGTTCTCTTGGACTTGCCCCTGCAATTGGGACCTTAGGCCCAGCCTGGACCCCCTGCCACTGCCAGGCCCTTGAGGGGCCCCGGTTTCTTGGGACTTTCTCTCAGATCCTTCCCTGTCCCAGAGTTATGTCATTTCTGTTTAGTGCAATGATTGTCACCCTACGGGTCACTGAGTGATGACTGTTGTTGTCATGGAGGGGGGCCTCTGGCATTGAGTGGATGGGGCCAGGAAGGGTGCTCCACCCCACACAGTGCCCAGGATGGCTCCCCCACAGAATGGTCTGGGCTGGAATGTCAGCAGTGCCAAGAGGGGGCTTACAGTGATGGCTCTAGACCCGAGGCCCCAGGCTCCTAACCAGTGGGTTAGAAAGCCAGGAGCCCTAACGTGTGGTCCGTCTGTATGCATTGTTGGCATCCTCCTGAGGAGACAGTGCTGTCACGGCAGTGCTGTCACAGGTGGCCACTGAAGATGTAGTTCATGCAACGGAGGAAAGGGATCTTCAGCGTTATTTAATTGTAATGAGCTGCTGTCCTGGTCTGGACAATCCTGAAATCCAGCAGGTCCAGATCCTGGAACTCTCCAGGAGGAGTTGCCCGCCGTTCCCTCACCTCATCAATCTGGCCTGCCTGCTGGGTGGCCCACTCTCCCCTCTGCAGATGGGTACTTCAGACCAGTGTCCTCCTTGAGAACCCTCTCTGCTTTCTCCCTGCCCTCCTCCCTCCCCTGTTCTGCCTCTCCTGCTGAGAAGCTGGGGATATGCTGGGGACAGAGGGAGCCCCTGGCTCTGCCGGTGGTGGAAGCTTTGAGAGTTGACCTGCTGGGTCATTGCTGATTGCAGAGTCCCCAGTGTCACCGCGCACACCCTTGCTCCCCGCCCCGCCTCCTGGTGCAACCCTTGCTGGGCCTCCTTTCCCAATTTCCTGTTCGCTCCTGTTGAGAAACAGGCGGGCGGGCTGCTGGGAAGGAGAGGCGTGTGCTCTTTGAGCTGGGGTGTGAGCTGGGCCCTGGGGTGTGACCTCATCCCCCCCCCCGCCTGCCCCGGACTCTGGCCCTGCTAGGGTGGCCTGCTTGTGCCCATCTCACTTGGTCCACATTGAAACAGGTCCTGGGAGGTGGGGATGTAACCAACCACCTGGGCAGGCTTGTAGGACTGCCTCACTGGGGCTGGGCTCTCTGCCCCGTGTTGTAAATAAAGTTTTATCAGCATGTGGCTATACCCACCAGTTGGTGGCTTCCTGCAGCAAAGGACAAGTGCCACCCACAAGGAGAGAAGACTGGCACTAGGCCATAGATAGAAAAGTTTGCAAACCCCGCTCAGGTCTGATCCTGTTGTGGAAATTGGTAACTTCTGTCCAGGTGTCCAGTGCCCACCCAGACACGAGGGTGACCGAAGCTATGCTGACTCCAGCCTCACCCCAGCAAAGACTGTTTCTGTTCTCGGGGTGCTCACACTCTGGGGACAGTTGGGGAGTTGGCATCCACCTGGCTCTGCTCTCACCTCTTCCCTCCTTCTACTTTCCCTGCAGAAAGTGGGTCACAGTAGGCTTCCCAGGCAGCCCTCTGTGTCCCCACCCTGAGGTGACATCTGAACCTCCCCTGGGAGTCTGCGGCTGGGACAGGTGGGGCACGGGGGAGGGGCTGCCCAGCATTCCCAAAGCTTCAAGGGCTCTTGAAGGTCTTTGCCATCCTCCAGCTCTGAAGGTGGCCCTAGAGCTGAGGAAAGGCCCAGAAGGGGTGGGGAGAGGCATGGAGCCACCAGCCTGAGGCCCACGGCCCAGCTTCACTCCTAGGTCATAGGCCCAAGGCCCTGAGACAGCCCTCCCCATTCCCACCTGGGACACTGTCATTTTTGCATTTCTCCCTGGGAACAGCCCTCAGGATGAGCTGTAGGAAGCTGCCTTTACCCCCATGGTGCATTCCTGGAAAGCAGAGGTGGAGACCTCACTCCTGGCCCTGAGCCTGGCCTGGTGTATCCCTGAGGACTTGGGTGTCACCTTGCCCTGCTGCCTCGACCTCCGAGCAGCACACTCTGACTCCTGTGGGGAAACAGACCCGTTTCTCTGCATTGTTATTCTATTTTTATTTTATTTTATTGGCCTAACACACAGGAAGTTCCCAGGCCAGGGATCAAATCCTCACCACAGCTAAAACCAGAACCACCACGGTGACAACACCAAATCCTTAACCCATTAAGCCATAAGAAAATTCCTCTGCATTGTTCTTTTTTGTTTTTTGGCCGCCCTGGGGCGTATGAGTTTCCCAGCCAGGGATCAGATCTGAGCCACAGTTGCAGTCTACACTGAAAGCTGTGGCAACGCCAGATCCTTTAACCTACTGGGCTGGGCAGGGGATCAAACCTGCGACCTGGTGCTGCAGAGACATAGCCAGTCCCCTTGCACCACAGCAGGGATTCCTGCATTGTTATTTTGACACTCCCTGTGTGGTCTCAGACTGGAGATCCAAAGGACTACATGCAGGCTTCATGTATGATAGGGTTTGTTTCCTTGCTTTGTGCATCCTGGGTCAGCCTGCACACACGAGATGTTTTGGGCTCGCTGTGTGTCTTTGTCACTTGGGCCAGGAGTTGCCAAGCGATGCTGGGTGTAAGCTTCAGTGAATGAGACGCTTGCCCCCTGAAGCCCCAGGCTATTTAGGGGAGTAGATAGCAACTACACCCTCTGAGTGCTGCTCAGGCCCCCACAGACTTGGACAGGGTGATGTTAGAGCCGTGGAGGTGGGGGGTGCCTGGCCAGGAGAGGACCACAACTGAGCTGAGAGGGCAGGACCAGGGCCACCGGCTCGGGTCAGCCAGGGCAGGGTTTGGGTTTTCCTCAGGGCTTTGAGGACTGTGGAGGGCAGTCCTGTAGCCTGGGGGCTCCCTGTGCTGGTGACTGGACCCTGGAATCAGCGCTGGTGGTCTCCCACCAACCTGGGCTGGGCCTGGGGTTCTGTGTCCAAGGAGTTTGGAGGGACCCAGTGGAAGTGATGGGGAAGCAGGACCGTCCAGGATCCAATCCAGTGCTCCTGCTGATGTTCTTGCCTCTGCCTTGTGGGCGGGTGGCTGGGGGGACACTGGCAGCCTCTTCCGGTGGGGTGAGGACACTAAGCCCCCCTCAGCTGTGGTGGGGCCACAAGGGCATGTGGGGAGAGCCCAGCAGGCAGACTACACATCCTCACAGGGTGGCTGGGTGGGCAGAGACAATGTCTTTTGCTTTTTTAGGTCCAGACCTGCAGCATATGGAAGTTCCCAGACTAGGGGCCCTATCTGAGCTGCAGCTGCCAGCCAAGCCACAGCCACAGCCACAGCGGTGTGGGAGCCCAGCTGCATCTGTGACCTACACCACAGCTTACAGCAACATGGGATTCTTAACCCACTGAGCGAGGCCAGGGATCACACCTTCGTCTTCATGGACACTCGTCAGCTTTGTCACTGGGAACCATTTGAACCACAGTGGGAACTCCCATGATGTCACTTTCTGAGGGGCGACTGCAGCTGGGGGTGAAGGGAGGGGGTGGGGGTGTTCCAGAGCAGGGACAGCCAGTGGAGCCCTGGTCTAGGAATGGGGGCGCAGATGGGAGGTTGGTCCAAGGGGAGTGACTTGGTGTTCCTTGGCTTCTTGAAAGGCCCCATGATCACCACGTTTGTGGTGGGTATGGCTCTGGTGGGCAGTGAGGTGCGCCAGCCGGGGTTCCAGCGTCAGCTGAGGGACCTCTTCCTGTAGGCACTCGGAACGCGGTGCTTAACACGGAGGCGCGCACCATCGACGCGGACGTGCTGAGCAGGCGCTGCGTGCTCATGCGGCTGCTGGACTTCTCGTATGAGCGCTACCAGCGCGCCCTGCGCCAGTCCGCGGGCGCCGTGGTCATCATCCTGCCGCGGGCCATGGCCGCCGTGCCGCAGGACGTCGTCCGGGTGAGCCCCTCCCCACCCCGCCAGCCCAGCTCCGTCCAGGCCAGGCCCTGGCTGCCCGCCCTCCAGGGGCGGCCGTGGGTCCCCCTCTCCTGGCCAGAAGCCACCTGACCGAATCTCTCTCCTACAGCAATTCATGGAGATCGAGCCCGAGATGCTGGCCATGGAGACCATTGTCCCCGTGTACTTTGCGGTGGAGGATGACGCCCTGCTGTCCATCTACGAACAGACGCAGGCTGCCTCCGCCTCCCAGGGCTCCGCCTCCGCTGCTGAAGGTGGGCTCGGACTGGGGGGTTGGGGAGAGGTGGCTTCACGGTAGGGTCCAGGCTGTGCTCTTCAGCTACCTGCACCTGCTGCAAGCGTGTGGCATCCATCCCTCATATGTAATGGTGGAGGCTCCAGACCCGCTTGCAAAGTTTGGGTTTCAAAGCTCCCGCCCTATCCCACCACCTGTTCCCATGCAAACAAAAGCTTGAGAACCACTCATTCCACGGGGGGTGTTTGCCGTCCTCAGCTTCTGGATGGTTTATGGAACACCGACATCTGCACAGTTTTCTTAGTCCCTTCTACCTGCCTGGTAAACTTCTGGTGTCACTGTCTTGTGTAGGTCACGGTGGGCCATCAGTGCTCTTGGATGGCCCTTCCACCAACGTTTCCTTCCACCCATCAGCTGGGGGATGCTGCCGTGTTTGGCAGCTGGGAACTCTCTCAGTTTGTCGGTTTGTTCAGGGGGAAGGGGAGTAAACTAGCAAAAGTAGTCAAAGGAGAAGGAAGCTAGTCCTCAGAGCCCATGGGAGTGGGTGGGACAGGCAGGTTTGTCCACATGGTGGACTTGCCCAGCTCCTGGGAGAAATAGTTTGTCATTATGTGTTTAAGGTGTAAATGAAGGATGGTTCCTCCTGGCCAAATTATTAGCTGCATGGGTACTACACTGGGGATTGGCAAACTATGGCCCTTGGCTGCCATTTGTGTAATAAAGATTTATTGGCACAGAGCCAGTGTTCCATGGTTCATGGTGGCTTTCCCACTGCAACAGCAGAGTTAAGTGGCTGCAAAAGACCATTTGACCCACAGAGCCAAAAAATTTCGACTTCAGCGCTTTACAGAAAAGTTTGCCCTCTCTGGTCTAGATTAAAGTCTGGACAGGAGTTCCCGTTGTGGCAGCGGGAAACTAATCTGACTAGTAACCATGAGGTTGAATGGCCATTTGCATTGTGGCAGCAGAAGAGTGAGTTTTTAGAAAGACCTAAATTCCTATTTGGAATGAAAGGGAGGAGGAGTCAGCTACTTGATGGAATATCACAATATCATGAAGCCATTAAAAATTATATCAGGCCAGACTTTTTAGCAGCATGGGAAAGTGCTTATTCCCATTGGTTACTGGAAAAAACAGGATACAAAATCATAAATCTCAGTCGCAACACTCTCAGAAATAGCTCATTTAGAGCTCCCGTCCATGGCTCAGTGGTAACAAACCTGACTAGTATCTGTGAGGATGTGGGTTCAATCCCTGGCCTTGCTCAGTGGGTTAAGGATCTGGTGTTGCCATGAGCTGTGGTGTAGGTGGCAGATGCAACTTGGCTCTGGCGTTGCTGTGGCTGTGGTGTAGGCCAGCAGCTGCAGTTCTGATTCGAACCCTAGCCTGGGAACTTCCATGTGCCATAGTTGAGGCCCTAAAGAGTCAAAAAAAAAAAGGAAGAAAAGAAAGGAAGGAAAGAAAGAAAGAAAAATAAATGTATTGTTTGTTTTGGAGTACATTAAGATTTAGAAGAAGTTGCAGACGTACCCCAGTTCCTGAGGGGCACCCTACTCCTGGCTTCCAGGGGTAACATCTTGTGTGCCCATCACAGTTGGGCTGGAGGATTATAGGCCCTCTGATGGGAAACTCCTGTTTGGGGGTCATTGCTGAATTGATCCTTTGTTTTTGTTTTGTTTTGTTCTGTTTTTGGTCTTTTTGCCTTTTCTAGGGCCACTCCCACGGCATATGGAGGTTCCCAGGCTAGGGGTCGAATCAGAGCTGTTGCCGTTGGCTTACACCACAGCCACAGCAACACGGGATCCGAGCCGCATCTGCAACCTACACCACAGCTCACGGCAATGCCGGTTCCTTAACCCACTGAGCAAGGCCAGGGATGGAACCTGCAACCTCATGGTTCCTAGTCAGATTCGTTAACCACTTAGCCATGACAGGAACTCCAGAATTGATCCTTTGGAATTTGGGTTGGTGACTCTGTGATTTAGGAACAGGGCCTTGATGGCCCTGCAGAGTGGGGAAGCACACTGCCGGCCTGCCCGAGGTCCAGGTGCCTGTTTCACTAGCTCTTATTCTGGACACCCAGGTTCTTTCCCATGTGCAGTTAATGCATTGTGTTCTAGTCCATGTGGTCAGTTCTGCTTTCACTCAGACCTGGGGTGCAGGGGTGACAAGGATGCCAGCTGGAGGGGCCACTGGAGGGCAGCACCAGGGCTCAGGCTGACCCTCCCTGCCTCCATCTGCAGTGCTGCTCCACACCGCCACCGCCAATGGCTTCCAGATGGTTACCAGCGGCGTCCAGAGCAAGGCCGTGAGTGACTGGCTCATCACCAGTGTGGAGGTGAGTGCCCGACTCCATTAGAGGAAGCCTCCGATTGGGGCTCTGTGGAAAGGTGGGGCTCCTGCTGGCTTCATGCAGCTGCCCTGCCTCTTCATCCCACCAGAGGGCCTTTCCACTGCCTCCCCTGACCCCCACCTCACCAGGCGCCCCTTAGCCCTCTCTCCGCGAGTGGCTGAGCCCTTCCCTTCAGGTTAACATTACAGGAACTCACCTGAGCTGGGAGGGAGCAGAGCTCTGGGTGGTGATCAAAGCCATACATAGTTTGCATCTGTTTACCCCAGACTCCCAGTCCAGGATACAGAACAAGGTCCTCCTGTACAGCACAGGGAACTAGATCCAATCTCTTGGGATAGATCATGATGGAAAATAATATTTAAAAAAAGAACAAATGTATGTATGTTGATTCACTTTGCTGTACAGCAGAAATTGGCATAACGTTGTAAATCAACTGTACTTCGATGAATTTTTTTTAAAAATACCATTCTGGAAAAGAAGAAAAAAAGCCAAACATGAAAGAGTCCAGTCTCTTATCTCCCACTGGCAGGGCAAGCATCCAGGCCAGAGCAAACACTAAGTCTCCTGCCTTCCATTCTCCCCATGAGGGTCAACCCCTTGGGTGGCCAAGGGGACATGTCACTGGGTTGAGGGGACTGCTGCAGCAAAGGCTCTGGCGGTTTTGTTCCCTTCCACCCCATGAAGTGGCATCTGAGAGGCTCCACCAAGACCTCTGCTGTGGCCTTGCGGAGCTGCCTCTGTCTGAGCGTAAGGGACACGGCCTCAGCACATGCTGCCCCCACCTGCTGCCCCACCACTCAGCGGGGAGCTGGTCCGATCCTGCTGTCCCTGGCCAAATACCCATGGGCAGTGCTCCTGACAGGATGTCTTTCTATTTCCTGTTGGACTTGAGGGAAGGTCAGTTTACACGGGAGGACCCCAGCCAGGGCCTCTGACCCAGACTCCACGGGGCTCCTCCTGTGCTGTTCCAGCAGAGCTCAACCTGGCAGCTAAGACCGGGCTTGGAGCTCAGCCTTTGACGGGTGGGCCTGGTTTCTGGGTGGAGAAGCAGTGTTGGCACCTGAGGTTGTGGCCCTCAATCTGTGTCTGTAAATAAAGTTTTATTGGCATAGTCACGCCCACCCAGTCCCCATGTGTGCGCATATAGCTGGCAAAGCCCAGGAGACTGTCTCAGGCTGGCGGGCCCTTTATGCCTGTGTCTTTGCAGGGGCGACTGACCGGGCTGGGTGGAGAGGACCTGCCCACCATCGTCATCGTGGCTCACTACGACGCTTTCGGGGTGGCCCCGGTACGTTCTTACCCTCCATGCCCAGTTTGGAGCAGACATGCCGCTATGCTCTCTGGAGGCCCAGTAGGCACTACCTTGGGTCCCTTTGAACACCCTAGGGGTTGGGTGTCATCGTGAAGCTTCGCTCCGCCAAAGATGTGACAGCATAAGTGAGGCGGGGTCCCCAGGGAGGCTCATGAGACCTAGCCTGGCTTTTCACTGGGCTCGGTCACGCAAGCGCCTCTGCCCGGCGTGGCTGAGACCCCAGACTCCAGGAGGAGAGCAGGTGCACATGAAGACCCTGTGTTGGCACAATCAGTGTAGAGACAGGGAGCCCCCCCCCCAGGCCCCCATCAGGAGCCCCCAGAGTCCAGTGCCAGACCCTTGAGGGCTGACCTGGTGAGTGGTTGTCCCAGAACGTGGCCTAAGATCCGCAGCGCGAGCTCCCGCGCTCGGCCCTCTTCCAGGCTGAAGGCCTCCTGGGGCTCTCACAGCCCCACGGTGGTTGGGCTGGGGCTTCACACAGGAGAAGTAACAACCACCTGGACCAAACGGGGCATGTTGGAGGGCCTGCAGCCGGGTGTGTGCTCCCAGCTGTGCCACATGGAGGTCACCGTACCTGTGAGGCCAGCCCTGGACAGTCAGCTTGGAACTGCCGTCTCACCCTGTTCATTACCCACCTTCACAGAGCCTTTTTAGACATTTTTGTCCTGATTTTCCCCCTTCTGTTGAAATTCTCTTTTCTTTTTTTTCTTTTTAGGACCGCACCTGCGGCATATGGAGGTTCCCAGGCTAGTGGTTGAATCGGAGCTGCGGCTGCCAGCCTGTATCACAGCCATCACTACACCAGATCGCAGCCACTTCTGTGACCCATAGCGCACAGCAACGCCAGATCCCTAACCCACTGAGCAAGGCCAGGGATCGAACCCACATCCTCATGGATATTCGTTGGATTTGTTAACCACTAAGTCACGACGGGAACTCCTGTGAAATTTTCTTAAGTTTGTTTTTTTTCCATCACCACCAAAATCAGCCCTGTCCCCATCAGTCACCTGCACCCCCTCCCCAGCCCCTGACAACACCAGCCCTCCTGTCTCTGTGGATATGCCTGTTCCAGCTGTTTCAGATCAATGGAGTCACACTCTGTGGGCCCTCAGTGTCTGGCTTCTCTCACTGAACATCGTGAAGCCCCTTCCCTGGGACCCTTAATACACTGTGTCGGTTTATGCACTGTGACAGTGGGAGGGTCCCAGGCCAATTTTTTTCCCACTAAGAGCCCATTATCCCCCAGTGGGAATGTCACCTTAGATCGCAGGACCCAGACAAGTCAGCGGGATTTCACAGTATGGGGGAGCAGAAGACTGGTGGTCTGGCTGGAGGGAAAGCCTACCCAGTCATAGCAAGGAGGCCCGAGGTTCCTGGGGCAGATGCAGAGGCTGCCATCCCAGCTCCCTGTGGGCTTGGGGCAGTATCTCCATCAGTGAGGGGATCCTCATGTGTGGGGCTGGGCCAGGCCAAGGGGCCGTCCGTCTGGGACTTTGAACCATGGAGGGGAGTGATCCGAGCTGTGTGCTGGAAATAGGGCTGAAGGCAAGATTAGGGGGTGGCTCAGAGGGGGCTGGAGTGGGGGATCTAGGTGCTGTGTGTGGATGTGGGGTGAGCCTGGCTTTATCTCTCCCACCTGCAGTGGCTGTCACACGGGGCAGACTCCAACGGAAGTGGCATCTCTGTGCTCCTGGAGCTTGCCCGCCTCTTCTCCAGGCTCTACACCTACAAGCGCACCCATGCTGCGTAAGTGACGGCCACCGTGGGGCTGGGGGCAGTTCCGACCTGGGAATCACAACGTCTATGAGCCAGCCCCTGGAATCCCACCCAGGAAACCAGGCTTCTCTTGTTGCCGGAACGCTTGGGCATGCTTCCAGCGATGAAAAGCAGAAACACCCAGGAAATAGCCACTTACGCTAGGGTCTCTGTCTTGGCACTGAGCACGGCCAGTCAGGGTGGGTCTCCCCTGGGCTGCTGTGCCAGACTCCACCCACACAGTGGCTCGAGCAGCAGGGGTGCTCATGGTCAGGAGTATGGAGTTGAGATTGGGGTGTTAGCAGGGCTGCATCCCCTGCTAAGATTGAGGGGAGGGTTCTTCCTACCTCCTCGGCAACGGTGGTTTCCATCAGTGAATGCATTCCTTGGCCACACCCTCACATGTCTCTCCTCTCCTGTGAGGACCACAGTGGCCCTGGTAGGATGGATGGGATGGGCGGTGGGGGGCACAGGGACACGGCCTTCATGACATCCCTGGCTTCAGGCCTGCTTGAGGGAGGCGTTGCTGCATTCCTGTCGCTTTCTGTCTTTGGGTCTATTTCCTGGTTGGGCCACCCAGTCACTCCTGGTTTCCAGAGCTCAGAGAGGTCTCTGGAGCCATGCTTCTCACCCAAGGGGCGTCTTTGTCCCCAGGGGACACTGGCTGAACATCTGTGGTGGTCCTGACTGGGATCTCCTGGCATCTAGTGAGTAGAGGCCGAGGCCGCTGCCCAGCCCCCCACAGCGCCTAGAATGCCCCAAGGGCCAGTCGGATTTTGTACTTGGGGAGACCTCTCTGCCTTATCAGGTGCGTAGGCTCTTTCCTGTCAGTGCTGACACCCCGCTCCCACTGGCAGGTACAATCTCCTGTTCTTTGCTTCCGGAGGAGGAAAGTTTAACTACCAGGGCACCAAGCGCTGGCTGGAAGACAACCTGGACCACACAGGTGAGCAGCCCCGGGTGCCTGGGGTGGGGTTCAGGCCCCTGGTACTTGCTGCCTCCCCCTCCCCACTAGCCCTCACTGCCCACAGATTCCAGCCTGCTCCAGGACAACGTGGCCTTTGTCCTCTGCCTGGACACCGTGGGCCGGGGGGATAGTCTGCACCTGCACGTGTCCAAGCCACCCAGGGAGGGGACGCTGCAGCATGCCTTCCTACGGGAGCTTGAGATGGTAAGTACCCCGCAAGGGCCAGGCACACAAGCCCACTTCACAGATGGGCGCCTTGAGGATTGGGGGCCTGGCTGGGACATTGGCAGGAGGTTCAGGGAGGGAATTGGGACCCTCCAGGCACAAGGGGTTCTCTCCGCAGAGTGGTGGGGACGGGGGCAAGGCCTGCAGGCACCGGGCAGACCCTGATGGTGCCCCTGGCAGGTGGCCGCCCACCAGTTCCCAGAGGTGCGGTTCTCCATGGTGCACAAGAAGATCAACCTGGCAGAAGATATCCTGGCCTGGGAGCATGAGCGTTTCGCCATCCGCCGGCTGCCTGCCTTCACCCTCTCCCACCTGGAGAGCCACCGTGATGGCCAGCGCAGCAGCATCATGGATGTGCGGTGAGTGCGGCCTCCCTCCTGCCCACGCTGAGCCTCTGTGACTCCCACGTGTCCGCCACTAGCACACCAGCCCTCAGCAGCAGGTCGTGTGGTGGTGTCAGCCCCATGCCCGGGGCGTGGGCACGTGTCTGCTGCAGGGATGGTTAAAAGGTCACTGTCCGAACAGGCAGGGGGATGGGTGTTAGCCAGTCCTGGGGCATCTAGGAGGCTTCCTGGAGGAGGTGGTGTCCAAGCCAAGGGGCCTGAGCCAGGAGAAGGATGTTGCAGTGCAGAGGGAGCTGAGGGCAAAGAAGAGTTGTTGGGGGGATGTGGGGGAGCGGGAGAGCGAGCCAGCCACCCCTCACCCTGCCTCCCTGGGCAGCCTGCACCTCACACCCACTTGGGAGGAACGTGTTGCCTCTGAAGCTCCTCTCTGTGGTCCTGTGTCACTGGCAGCCCTCGGTGTCCCTGAGGTTGAGGCTGCGCCACCACTCATCCTCTGTTATCACATGTCCTCTCCCTGTGCCTGTGTCCAAACCCCCCTCTCCTTATAAGGACTCCAGCTGTGGGACTTAGAACCCCCTATTCCACTTGACTTATCACATCTGCAGAGATCCCACTTCCAAATCAGGTCCTATTCCCAGGTTCCAGGTGGGTATGAATTTGGGGGGACATTTCTCCCACTGCGGGGTGTTACATCAGCTGCCCATGGGCCAGTGCCCTGACCTCCTCCAGGTTCCGGAGGAGGAACTAGGCCCAGAGCTGTCCAGTCCCTGGAGGCAGAGGTGTGTCCACAGGACTCAGGCTGGGCCCCATAGGAGGGCGGCCCGGCCTAGAGGAGCCTGAGCGGGGGGGGGCCCATCTGCCAGGGAGGCTGTTGCTGTTCCTGTTTTTATCATCAGAGATACATGGGGCTTCTTGGTTTTTGGTGATTATAAATGATGACAGTTCCAAACACATTTAAACACAGTTTAAAATCTGCCCTTCAAGGTCCCGGGTTGACTCTAAAACCCTGACGCGAAACACAAGGCTCATTGCCGAGGCCCTGACCCGCGTCATCTACAACCTGACAGAGAAGGTGAGGGCCCCCCCCCACCCGCCCCCCTCGAGTCCCCTGTCCAGTCTTGACTCAGGCCGTGTCCTCCTCTCTCCACAGGGGACTCCCCCGGACATGCCGGTCTTCACGGAGCAGATGGTAATGGCTGGGCAGGCGGGTGTGGGGAGTTGGGGGCAGGGGGGCAGGGGTCCCGTGACCACGGCCGCGTTCCCGCAGCAGATCCAGCAGGAGCAGCTGGACTCCGTGATGGACTGGCTCACCACCCAGCCAAGGGCCGCCCAGCTGGTGGACAAGGACGGCACGTTCCTCAGCACGCTGGAGCACCACCTGGGCCGATACCTGAAGGAGGTGAAGCAGCACCACATCAAGGCCGACAAGCGGTAAGGCCCTGGCCCTTCCCCGGCTCGGCTCGCCAGCAGGTGGCTCCTCTAGGGTCTGGGTGAAAACTAACTCAGTGAGAAGTATGTTGCCCCCTGAAATCCAGGTTCCAGGTGAAGGACAGGTTGTCTCAGCCTAAGTCTATCCCACATAGTGTTTGGGACATACTTATGCTCAAAGCCTGCTTCTTCCTTGTCTGCATTCCCCATAGAGCTGAAGTCCCATGTTTTATCTGGCAACCCTATTACTCCCACCCAGCCTCTGTGGTCCTTCTGTGCTCTGGGCCTCAGGTGACTCACACTCCACCCAGGTCCCTTCCAGCCCTGGCCTCCCGGATTTTCTCACTACAGGTCTCCTGGATTTTTTTTTTTCTGTTGGACGCTCCCAAACTCCCTGGTTGGGCTGAGTGAGGGAGGACCGAGGAGAGGTGTCCTTGGGCATCCACAGGCAGCCTCCCCCAGCTCATGTCACTCCAGGGAGACAGAGCTCTAAAACAGAGGAAGAAACTGAGGCTCAGAGTGGCCCCACAGCTGCGGAGCTGGGATCTCCGATTCCTAGGTTGTAGTCTTTCTCCTTTTCTGTAGAACACTTCCCAGACCAGAAAATATCCACAATTACTACTTCTAGAGAGTACATTTTGACACCCCCCCCCAAACAACAGGAAAGACATTACTTCAGAGTGAAGGACGGTCCTTCCCAGAGAGACAGCGGCAGCCCCGTGCAGACACACCCCCAGGGTGCCCCCATCCCCTGCCGTCTTCCAGGGTTGCCTGATGAGCCCTCTGAGAAAGCCCTCTCTTGCCAGGGACCCTGAGTTTGTCTTCTACGACCAGCTGAAGCAGGTGATGAATGCCTACAGGTGAGCACTCTGCGTCACCGCCCAGGGGGCCGGGTCCAGGGACCGCTGGCCTAGCCAGCTGAGCCACCCCACTGCCCTCCTCTCCCCAGGGTCAAGCCGGCCATCTTCGACCTGCTCCTGGCCGTCTGCATCGGTGCCTACCTCGGGATGGCCTACACGGCAGTCCAGGTAAGCGGGGGCGGGGCAGGGCCTCCTGACCAGGCGAGTCCCCACAGGCGGCCCTCCCATTGGTGGGGTGGCCCTGACCTCACTGGAGCCCTCCCGCTGCCCCCAGCACTTCGACCTCCTGTACAAAACTGTTCAGAGACTGCTGAAGGCCAAGACGCAGTGACGCGGCCGCCTGCACTCTCCTGCTCCACACTGGTGGAGGGCAGGGCCTCACTCCCTCGGCGAGGAAACTCTGAATTACAGAGCTTTTCTGTGTTGCTCTTGAGGATTTGGGGGCTTCTTTCTCTTTTCTGTCCTTCGAGCTCCCTTGGAGGAGCATTGGTGGAGGTCCAGGCCAGGCTGTGGACTTGGTCGGGGACAAGTGCGTGGACGAGCCCCCAGCCCCAGAGTTGGCCCCGTGGCCCTCAGGGCATAAAAGCCACTGGAGGAAAGAGGAAATGCCCCCAGCACAGCCTGCCTATGACTCTGACCTTGGACCTAGCAGTTGCAGGCTGAGGGGACCAGGGCCAGACCATCCCCTCGCTGGCTCTGCGTCTAACCTCCAAGCTGTCCCCACCCGCTCCGGTGACTTGGATACCCCCTTCTCTCCTCTCTGGAGAGGGCAGCGTCGCCCCTCCCTCGGCAGCCTGTGGCCCCACCCCAGCAAGGCTGAGGAGAGCCAGCCCAGGGGTGGCCCTGGGTTGAGACTCCCCTGAACACCCCCCTGTCCACCCCTCCCCTTGCTCCGCTCGCCCTGCTTTAGCTGCCTCTGCCCCTCCTGCCGCCCCTGGAAGCCCAGCCCAGCTCCCCTGTCCCCCCACCACCACCTTGGGACTTGCACTTAGCCTGTCCCCCTGGGGCACAGGTGTCAGCAGAGTCCCTGAGGCGAGAAGCAGCCCTTCTGCTCCTTTCCCTGGGCCTCGGGTTCCTCATCTGTAAGAAGGATGCACTGAGCGGGGGCGGGGGCAGGCTTCCCCACACCCCAGGAGGACATGTGCCCTGGGGGCAGCTCTTCCCAACACCCCAAGGGGGCAGATCTGAGCCGCCAGGCCTTGTGGGGCATGAGCCTCTTGTAAGTGGGGAGGGGAGCAGGGCTGGGACTGACCTCAGGGAGACCAGGTGTACCGATTCATTAGCAATATAATCAATTGAGTGTTAGTGCTGGGGGGTCAGGGTCCAGGAGAGGGGATTCAAGGAGCCTCCTGGCACCTGCCTCCTGGATACTGAGGGGCCCCCAGGGGCCAGGACTGGCTCCCTCCAGAAGGAAGCCGGCTCACTGCTCATTGGAGGGAACGGGTGCGCCATGGCCCTCCCTTGCCTCCCTGCCAGGTGGCCCATCCCCCCAAAGACTTTACTGAGCTCCCGTCACCCCGGGTGGGCTGGAGCCAGGGTCAGCCACCCTTCCCTGTGTGTGAGTGCAGTGGGTCGAGCCCGTGGATGTGCGGTCAGAGTGGTGCCGAGTGAGCGTTCTTCCTCCCCGGGCAGGTCGTCAGGACTGCCGAGCTCAGGCTGGTTGTGGGACGCAGCCGGACGATCAGAAATAAAGCCATATCGAACGACTGCCTCGGGTGTCCTGTTGGGGCTGGGGCCTCAGGGTGTGACCTTACCCACCTCATGGTGGTTTGTGTTCCCCGGTGGGGGAGCTCTGAAACCCAAGGTCAGCGTCCTTCCTGCCCCCAGCTGGGACCCCCCGACACATGCCACTGCAAAATGGGTGTGAAAACCAGCTCATGAGGTGCTGGAACAGTGGGGCATATTCATTTCCTCGGGCAGGGCCACGGAACCGTAAACTCAGTGTCAAAACGGCAGCAGTGTATCATTTCCCAGCTCTGGAGGCCGAGGGAGAGGGTCCCAAGTCTTTCTCAGCTTCTGGCCTTCACTGGTTCCCATCCAGTCTTTGCCTCCATCTTCACGTGGCCGTCCTTTCCATGTCTTCTAAGGATGGACCTTTGGGTTTAGGGCCCACCCTACTCCAGCACGGCCTCTCGCCGACTAATTGCATCTGCAAAGGCCCTATTTCCACCTATGTCCACATTCTGAAGTTCTGTGTGGACATGAGCTTGGAAGGACACCATTTGCCCCAATACCAATATGGGGTGCCGTGGCTTTTTGAGTGCCAGGCCTACCCCGAGGCCCAAACCTGGCTCAGGGAGATCCAGGCTGGGCCAGGGTCCCAGGATGCCCTGTGCTGCTCAGCATGGCCTGGGAGCTCCCAAGGATCGGCAGGGCAGACCCCGGTCTGGAGCTTATCCCTCAGCTGCTACCTGGTCCGCCTAGTTCCGATTCATTCCACATTCATCGGGTGTCACACAGCGTCAGGCTAGAGAGGTGTGTTGGGGGTGGTGCTCAGCCTTGAACTGAGTCCCTGCTCTCAGGAACTTGGATTCTCGGGGGTGGAGAGGACACGCAAAGTACAGAGGTGTGCGTTGCAGAGGGACTAAGCCACTGGGAGGCAAGTGGTACTGAGGGTGCAGTTGGGTCAGGGCTGTGGTGGAGCCAAGGAAGGGGGCGGTGAGATCCTTTACACCGGAAGGCTATGGGCAGAGAAGGGCAGGGCCTGAGTTGTATGCTTGTGGGCGCCCTCTGGTGGCTGCTCTGGGGAGCGTCTAGTAGGTGTGTGGGCCGGAGGGGGCGCTGCTGAGGTGTTCTTAGTGACTCCTGTGGTCAGGGTCAGGGTCACTGCCACCTCCTCAGACCCTCCCTCCCCCTCCCAGGCTGGAAGGTGGCTCTATCCCCAGCACGGACTCAGGTAAAACTGCATTTCAGGGAGAAAGCCAGCCCCCTCGTCCCGTTCTGATAGGGACCAGTTTTACTTTTTCACAAAAATATTCTATTGACTGTAACCAAGAAAACGAAAACAACAGCAGTGCTGGGTGCTGGCTGGCACAGATGGCTGCCATCTACATGCTTGTGTTTTCTCATCCTGCTCCCCCAGGTGTGTGGGTGCGTGTACAGGTATGTAAATGAAATCTCATTCTGGAAATAATATCCATGTACAAAAATGGTTTAAGTGTTTCTCTCTGTAGGCTCAGTGGACATGCAGTGAGGGGCACGCAAGGCCATTGCCACATTCAGGGGATGACAGGTGCTCCAGGCTTCCCTTTTGCAACCCCTCCCTGCACCCTCCTTGTCCCCAGGAGCCCACTGATCACGCCACTGCAGATTAGTGTCATTCAACTATGAAGTCAACCAGTATTTCCCCCCACCAAGCGCCAGGTACTGCATTGGGCTTGGGGATGCAGCTGCCAGTGAGAGGCCCTGGGGCTTGTGGTCTACTGGGGAAGACGGGTAATGAAAAATAACCTGCGGTGGACTGTGAGGGGGCTTTTGAGTGAAATTGGTGTGACAGGAAGGGCTAAGCCGTGTGGAAATCCAGGACGATGGTCCAGGCAGAAGGCACAGCCTGTGCAAAGGCCCTGGGGCCGAATCTGGCCTGGTGTGTTGCAGGAACAGTGAGAAGGTCCCTGTGTGTGGAGCTGAGAGTGGGGAGTGGGGGGAGGGCAAGAGAGGCTCCAGGGCTTTGGTTGGTGTTTTTCATTCTGCTCTCAGTGTGATGGGGAGCTCTGGGGAGGGGTGGGCCAAGGAGTGGAGGGCCTTGGAGAGGCCGTTGGCTCCTGAAGGCTGGTTATGAAATTGACCCTGCTCTGTACCATGAGCATCCCGCTGGGTCCCCATCAACCCTGGGTAAGAGTACCCTAGGGAGGACATTGCACCCCCCCCCAGTTGAGACCCCAAGGGAGTCACATCTGGTGGCCTCAGTCTCTTCCCGAGAGTTTTGAAAGCTATACAACAAACATCCTGTGAAAGCACCTCAGTCTGCCCCTTTTGCACAGGAGCATCATTCATGGTCTGTAACTCTCTCATTCTTTTAAAACTGTTCACACGCATGTTTTTGAATTCATGGACAATATTCATCATTGCTTGGTATGTGACCTACACATATTTTGTGGATGGCATCATACTGTCCTCTTGATTAACCCTTGCTTTGGTATCTTTCACTCACATGCACAAACTCCTTTCTCCTGCTGTGTTCTATTCTGTTCTCAGAAGGTGCCACAGTTTACCCACCTGGTGCCCTGCTAATGAATAGACACACCATCGCAAGCCTCATAGGTGCCTCTTGGTACACTGGGAGGGAGTGCGTTTAACCAGAGGTCAGCAAACTGCAATCTGTGGCTGAGTCTGGCCCACTGGCCATCTTTGTAAATAAAGCTTTATTGACACCCAGCTGTGGCCACCGCCCCCTCCCACCACTGCCAACTGTGTTTTTTCACTGCAGGGCCCGCAAACCCCCAGTGCTTACCCTCCCGGCTCTTTCCAGGAAAAGTCCATGGTCCCCAAGCTGCCCTCTGATTTCTGTCCATTCTCATCATGGGAAACCTCAGGCTGCTGCCAGAACAGAGTGGCTCTGTGGTCCTTTTGCACGGGACACATTTCCATCTCAGTTCTGAGAGTCACTGATGGTTTTAATCACCCTTTGACCCACAGAAGGTCCAGAGGAAGTCTGAGCCAGGGGAGTCCGATAGAGGAACTGTGGTTCCAAGGGGCAGGGGAAGCTTCTCCACCCATGGTTGGGACGCTCAGGGCATCCCAGTCCACGCCCAGTGCCACCTGAGGATGTAGGACCGAGGCCGAGGGAAGAGAGGAGAGGTGCTCACAGCCAGGGCCAGGCAGATGGTCTTAGCCGGGCCTGGGGCCAGCCCACATGTGTGGTTCTGAAGGGGGAGATCCAGCTCGTTGCCCAGTGCTTTTGCTTTCTCCTTGTTTGCTTGTTTTTTTTTTTTTTTTTCTTTCTTTCTTTCTGTTTTCTGAGTTTTTATTCTGACATAATTTCAGATTTCCAGAAAAGCCCTAGGAATAATACAAAGAGCCTCCAACCCCTTCATCTATTTTGTGTGTGTTACCACACTGGCGTTCTCCATGTCTCTCTCTCTCCCTGTGTATCTGTCTCTCCCTGTCTCTCCACCCCTTCACTCCTAAATCCATCAAAGTGTCTTTCCTTAAACCCAGGGCATTCTCCCTCCTCACCGGACAGTCAGGGCATGGGCACCGATAGGATACTGTTAAAGAGTTACAGACTTTACCTAGATGTTGGCCATTGTACCCAGCAGTGAAGAATATTCCAGATCAGGCACTGCATCCTGGTTCCTGTCTAGCCACCTTTACCCTGGAATGCCACGCCCTTGACATTTTGGATGCATCCTGGCCAGGTTTCTGTGGACAGCCCCTCTCCGGGCTCTCGGGGCCTTTCACGGGCCTGGGTTGGGCTTGTGCGTTGGGGTGGGAGTAGCCGTCATGGAGTGAAGAGAGGGCATCGCTCCTGACCTCGGGGTGATGTCGTTTCTCTCGGACATCTCATGGGAGAGTCGCTGTTTCCCCCCTTGTGATTCATAAGCAAGTTGCAGGTGATCCTTTAGTCTCTGCAAACCCTCCTCCTCCTCTATTGGCAGCGCCCATTGACCATTCCTGCCCGAAATGCCAAACGGACTTTCCTTCCATCCCTCCTCCCAAAGGTCCTCGTCGAAAGCATCACATACCTGCATTAATCTCCAATTTACAGAGGACGAGAGGGAAATCCAGGCAAATGAAGTGTCTTGCCTTGGGGTCTTGTGGCAGAAGGGCACAGTTGGCTTTCAGTTTTCTGTATTAAAAAAAAAAAAAAAAGCCTCATTGAGATATAGTCACATACCTTAAAATTTACCCTTTAAAAGTGTATATAGTTCAGTGGGTTTTAGTACATTCACAGTGTTGTGCGACCATCACCTCTAATTCCCAAGACATTCCATCACCCCCAAAAGAAACTCTGTCCCCATGAACAGTCACCTCCATCCCCTCCACACCCCCTGACAACCAGGAACCCACTCTCTGTCTCTGTGGATGTGCCTGTTCTGGACATTTCACAGAAACGGAATCCTACAATGTCTAAACCTACGCAGATTTGATTGCAACTTGCCAGAACACACTGAGGCTGGCTCATTAAGAAAAGAGAATTTGGAGTTCCTGTCATAGCTTGGTGGAAACAAATCTGACTAGTATCCTTGAGGATACTGACTAGTATCCCTGGCCTTGCTCAGTTTGTTAAGGATCTGGTGTTACTGTGGCTGTGGTGTAGGCCGGCAGCTGCAGCTCTGATTCAACCCCTAGCCTGGGAACCTCCGTATGTTGCGAGTGTGGCCCTTAAAAAAAAAAAAAGAAAAGAAAAAATATATTAATCTCTTTCTCATTCTCACTTGAAGGGGGGAACCTGACAACTCCTGAGTTCAGCATGGCACATGCCCACACCCTCTTGTTCCCAAGCTCAAATTCCCAGGGAAAGAACTCACTGGCTCTGTGGGGGCAGGTGTCCACTCCTGTGGCCAGAGGGGTGAAGCCACAGTATGTTTGGGGTGGGGGGGTAAGGGACCACCACCCACTGGGTGGCATGCTGGACCCCCATTCCTATTTCCATCCCCTTCTTCCTTCCTCCCCCCACCCAGGCTTGCTCAGAGGGGGCCAAGGTGTTCTTCAGACGCCCCTTCCCCCGCCCCATCTAGAAGGTGGAGTTTGTTGAGAGAGGGAAGAGTGAGGGGTTGGCCCAATGAGAAGTCCTTTCCCATCCCTGGAGACCAGGGAGAATTGGGGTCCCTGCAGAAAGGTGGACGGTCAGGTCCTTCCTAGTTGAGGGAAGGCAATGGGGCTGGGGGCGTTGAGAACTGGAGATCTCTGGCTGATTTCTGTCCCTAGGTGTGTGAAGGTGGAAGGTGTCTAGGGTGGGTAGGGACTGTGGTGTAGTGTTTTTGGGGAGATGCATCCTGAGCCCCTAGGCCGTCATGAGTTGGGGGGGCTTCAACCTCCTGGGAGTGTGCTAATAACAACTTACATAGCCTGGGCAGTGAGGTTCTTGGAGGCATGGAGGGAACAGGTCCAAAGGCCACCAGAGTCCAAGGGGACAGTCACAGCTGACCATCACCCAGGAAGACATTCAGGCCAACTGCGGAGACCACCAAATGGCAGAGGCTACTGGCGCAAGATAGCTCCCAGAAGACCCCCCCCCCCCATCCACCTCCCCTTCAGTAGAGACAAGCAAGGCAGGGATCCAGAAAGGACATTTCTCTTCACGGACTCAGTCCTTTTGCACCCATGGCCAATGAAAGGAGTCTTGGCATCACACATCAGGTCGGGAGCATGGTGTATGTCTCCTTGCCCCATGGCTGTCCCTCACCTGGAGGCTTGTTAGAAATGCAGTCCCAGACCCCACCACAGCCCTGCAGGATCAGGATCTGCGTTTTTAACAAGCCCAGGTGGTCTTGCCTACACCTGAGAGGTGCCAGCGTGGACTTTGCCCTCTAACCCCAACACAGCCCCTCTGCCCAGGGAAGTTCCCTACCTGTCCACGTCAGCAGTTCTCACCTTGGGCCATTCTGCCCCCAGGGGACTCTGGACCATGTCTGGGAACATCTGTGTGGTCACAACTTGGCGGGGGGGTGGGGCTCCACTGAGTGGGTAGAGCCATTGGTACTGCTCCATCCCCCACAGGGAATGACCCAGCCCGCAGTGTAGACAGTTTTCCCTTAAGATGAATTTATTTTAAGTTTGTGTAATTATTTTGAGAAACCCTATTCTAGGAGATAAACACAGAGCAAGGGCAAAGGTCCTGAGACAGGTTTTTGATGACAGATCCAGAGAGCCAGACACCTTGCCGGAGGCTTCCCAGCCCCAGGGCCCTCAACAGGCTCTGTTCCCACCCTCACTGCCTTTTTTAAGTAACAGCCCAAACCGTGGGCCTCCTGCCATAATGCTGACGTGACCAGATTTCCTCTGGCTATAATGATCATTTAGATTCAGCCTCAAGGGCTCCAAATGCTTTCGGGTGCACAGCCCCAGTTTTCTCTGCCTCTGATATGGCTGAGGTGTGTCAGGGAATAGAATAAACTCTAAGGATGTGTGTTGTTCAGGAGGCAGCATGCTGACTTTAAGCTCCCAGGGGTCAGACTCAAGCTAGACTGGGCTTTTCCCCACACTCCAGTGTAAAGAGTCTGAGAAAAATGCCTCTTTGACTCACAGAAGAACGGGCGGAGTTTTATTTTTATTCTTTTAAATTACTCTCTCAGCACATCAGAGGACCACAGGGCTTGGGTCTCCATGGAGACAGAGCCTGTCTCCCACCCTGCTCTCCCAGCCCAGCCAGAGGCTGAGCCCAGAACCAGGGGCTGGGCAGAGCCAAGAGGTGGAATGTTTTAAGAGGACCCTGGACCCTCACCCAGGCTCTGCTCCCCACCCAGTCCTGGCATTCTGCTCCTGTCTGGGGGTGGGCGGGTGCCTGCCTGTAAAAGCCATGATAGTAGCCATTTACTGAGCGCTAAAGATGTTCTGGGCTCCTATGCTGAGCCTCACCTATTAGCTCACTGAACCCAGGCCAGGAGTTTCACCCTCTTCAGTCTCACATAGCAAATGAGACCAAGGCTTGCCTATCTAAAGCATGGGGAAGGTGGTGCAGAATCACAGGATGCATGTAGGCTCTGGAGTCCAGCTGCCTGGGGTCAAATCCCAGCACTTTCACTCTGTGACCTTGCCCAAGTGACGTGATCTCTCTGAACCTCAGTTTCCCCCTCTGTAAAGTAGGTATAGAAATAGTACTTACCTCTGGAGTTCCAGTCATGGCTTAGTGGTTGGCGAACCCGACTAGCATCCATGAGGATGTGGGTTCGATCCCTGGCCTCGCTCAGTGGGTTAAGGATCTGGCATTGCCGTGAGCTGTGGTGTAGGTCGCAGACACAGCTCAGATCTTGCGTTGCTGTGGCTGTGGTGTAGGCCGGCGGCTACAGCTCTGATTCGACCCCTAGCCTGGGAACCTTCATGTGCCGCTGGTGCAGCCCGAAAAAGACAAAAAGACGAAAAAGAAAGGAGAAAGAAATAAACAGTATTTACCTCTTAACACTTGCTCTGAGGTTGAGCTCACCTGGGGAGCAAAGTCTAAGAGGACGCCCCAAACTCCAGCATCAAGATAAAGAGTATTTTAATGGGATAATTTTCAGAAAGCTAAAAATAATGCTGAAGAAGGTCCACAGTGAACAAAATGTCAACATTTTAAATAGAATCAGAATTATTGAGTTTTCTTTTGGCTCAGTGTGACACTGTTACTGATCCTGTTTTTGTTTTAAAATAAAAACACAAAAAATAAATGAATTGGAACCAAAGTCAGGGTGAGTAGAGGCCCCAGTAGCCCTCAGTGTGGTGCTCTTCCTGCTGCAGCTACTGACCTCCCTGTTTCTGCAGCCTGTCCAACAGCTTCCTGCCTCAGGGCCTTTGCACTCAACCGCCTCATTTTCATGAAGGATATACATATATCCTTCAATGGAAAATAACTTGATATATCTTTTTTCAGAATATTATTATTATTATTATTATTATTATTATTATTATTATTTTGTCTTTTGCCATTTCTTGGGCCACTCCCATGGCATATGGAGATTCCCAGGCTAGGGGTCGAATCGGAGCTGTAGCCACCGGCCTACTCCAGAGTCACAGCAACGCGGGATCCGTGCCACGTCTGCGACCTACACCACAGCTCACGGCAACGCCGGATCCTTAACCCACTGAGCAAGGGCAACCCGCAACCTCATGGTTCCTAGCCGGATTCGTTAACCACTGCGCCACAACGGGAACTCTTTTTTTATTTTTTATCTTTTTTTTTTTTTTTGCCTTTTCTAGGGCCGCACCCGCAGCATATGGAGGTTCCCAGGCCAGGAGTCTAATCGGAGCTGTAGGTGCCGGCCTAACGCCACAGCCACAGCAACGCGGGATCCGAGCCTCATCTGCAACCTATACCACAGCTCATGGCAACGCCGGATTCTTAACCCACTGAGCAAGGCCACGGATGGAACCGGCAACCTCATGGTTCCTAGTCGGATTCGTTAACCACTGTGCCACGACAGGAACTCTCATCATTTTATCACTTTTTTAGATTCTACATGTAAGTGATATCATATGATATTTATTTTCTATGTATGGCTTATTCCACTTCATGTGATAATTTCTAGGTCCATCCATGTTGCTGCAAATGGTATTATTTCATTCTTTTTATGGCTGAGTAGTATTCCATTATATATATATGTATACACACACACCATATCTTTATCCATTCATCTGTCAATGGACGTTAGGTTGTTTCCGTGCCTTGGCTGTTGTAAATAGTGCTGCTATGAACATTGGGGTGCATGTGTCTTTTTGGATTAGAGTTTTCTTCTTTTCCAGATATATGCCCAGGAGTGGAATTGCGGATCATATAGTAGTTCTATATTGAGTGTTTTTGTTTTTGTTTTTTGTCTTTTTGCCATTTCTTGGGCAGATCCTGTGGCATATGGAGGTTCCCAGGCTAGGGGTCTAATCGGAGCTGTAGCTGCCAGCCTACGCCAGAGCCACAGCAATGCAAGATCCAAGCCGCGTCTGCGACCTACACCACAGCTCACAGCAACGCCGGATCATTAACCCACTGAGCAAGGCCACGGATCGAACCCACAACCTCATGGTTCCTTGTTGGATTCGTTAACCCCTGCTCCACGACGGGAACTCCTATATTGAGTGTTTTGAGGAAACTCCACACTGTTCTGCATAGTGGCTGCACCAATTTGCATTCCCACCAACAATGCATGAGGGTTCCCTTTTCTCCACGCCCTCTTCAGCATTTATTACTTGTAGACTTTTTGACCATGGCCATTCTGACTGGTTTGAGGTGATACCTCGTTGTGGTTTTGATGAAGAGTTTTTAGCAAGGGTGACATGACACCCACAGAGCACTTGGCCCAAATGTGCCCATATCCTTGAAAATATTTTGAACAGTATGTGCACATGGCAAGTGTGGCAAAAAGTGTCACTTCTGGATGCTGTTGACATAACAAGATTGCTATTTCTGTTTTAATAAATTACAAACTTAAAAGTGCTGATGGCAGTGCCTAGTACATAGTATTATCAAAGTGTTCTTTCTTGTTGCTATTATTACTATTATTATTATTCATGAGTTGTAACAAACATGCCAGGGACAGCCCTGTAAATGCCAAGTAAGCACCCTGTAGAACTGTGCGCTACTTTTAGTTTTTACTGTTGTTATTAGTGGGAGGAGCCTGTGCCACCTGGAAGCCTGGTCTGTCCTGCTTTGCCGTCACCCACCCAGAAAACAGCGGCTACGGACCGGCTGGCCTCAGTTTACTGGATCGGACTGGGCGCCAGGATGCCGGATGTGGGATTCAGGATGTTCCGGGTGCGATGCGGGATGCGCGATGAGCGCGGAGGCGGGATGGGAGATGGGCGATGCGAGCCGGGGGGCGCCGCCGCCGCGAGGCGCGCTCTGGCCGCCAGGGGCCGCTGCGGAGCCGCCCTTTTGTGGTCCTGATGCTGGAGCGAGCGGGCGCGCGGAGGAGGGAGGAGGGCGCGGGGACCGGGCGGGAGGGAGGCGGGAGGCGGCGTCCGTCGCTCCAGCTGCGAGTCCGCCCGCCGCCCGCCGCCGCCGCCGCCGCCGCCGGCTCGGTCCCGCGCCCGCTGCCTGCCTTCACCCGCCATGGCCCGCCTGACAGAGAGCGAGGCGCGCCGGCAGCAGCAGCAGCTCCTGCAACCGCGGCCCTCGCCGGTGGGCAGCAGCGGGCCCGAGCCCCCCGGGGGGCAGCCCGACGGCATGAAGGACCTGGACGCCATCAAGCTCTTCGTGGGCCAGATCCCGCGCAACCTGGACGAGAAGGACCTCAAGCCGCTTTTCGAGCAGTTCGGCCGCATCTATGAGCTCACGGTGCTCAAAGACCCCTACACGGGCATGCACAAAGGTGGGCACCCGGCCCCCTCCCTCCCCTCCGCTCTCCTCCCTCGGCCTCCCCACCCCACCTTCCGGCATCTTCTTCCCTCCAACCCTCCTCTCCTCACCTCCTCCCTCTGCTTGCCTCTGCCTCGGCATCATTTCTTCCCCCCCTACCCCGTTCCTCCCACCCCCTCCTCCCCCCCTCTGGGGGTGCAGCTGACAGATCCGAGCTGGCCCCCTCCCCTCCTCCGCCCCCTCTCCCTCCCTCCCCACCTTCCGGCATTCTCTCTCTCTCTTCCTCTCCCTCTCTCTCTCTCCCTCTCTCTTTCCTTTTCTCTCCTCTCTCATCTCTCTCTACCTCCCATCCTCCCCCCTCCAGCATCCTTCTCTCTCTCTCCCTCTCCCTCCCATTCCCTCTACACCCCCACCCCTTCCTCCCTCCCTCACCCACTCTTTCCTGCCCCTTTGCTGGGGGAGCTGCCTGAACACTGCCACCCCTCCTTGCCCCCCGATTCATTTGGCCTCTCCAGGCCCCGTCGGGGAAGTTTGCACCTCTGGACTCCATTGCTTTGGTCATTTTCACAAAGCCAGGCCGGCGGGGCAGGTCCAGCCGGCCGCGGGGGACACGGATGCCCAGGATCCCGGGCTAATCGGTAACTACAAAGAAATCGGGGTGGGGGTGTGGGGGTGCATGGAGCTAAGCCAGTCTGGGGGGAGCACCAGCCTCCGGTGGTTAAAAGGCTACCGTTCGCCCTCCTCCTCTGCCCACCCTCTCTGTTTGGATCAGCATTCCCCCCTCCATTTCTCTATGCTTCCCCCACCATCACCGCCTCCACCTTTGGCTCAAGTTAAAACTAGCCAAGCCTGTTAGCAGTGTGTTGAGGGCTGAGGCCAGAGACGACGAGCATGGACCGTCCATCTGGCAGAGCCCAGATCCTGGGGTGGACAGGGAGGTGTGGGTGACTTGTGAGCCCAGCGGGGGAGGCAGGTGGGGTGGGGAGGCCTGCCTGCCTCCCTGCCACCTGATTCTCTGATGGCATGCTCGGAGGGGGTGCCAGGGGCTGTGGCCCCAGCCCTGGGCTTTGATCACGGCCCAGTATCTGAATTGGGGTGGCCCAGACAGTTCTCCTGGCAGGGTAGGGACTAGGGGTGGGAACAGTGAAGGCTTTGTGCTGACACCCCTGGCAAGACTCTGGAGGGACTTGGGGGTGGATCAGGGACCATGACCTATTTCACACCCCATTTGTCCCCTCCCTCAGTGTGGCAGGCATGGTAAGCATGAATGCATGTGTGTTGGATGAATGAATGAATGAGTGGATGAATGAATGAATGAATGACGAGTCGAGACAAACCATAGCAAGGGTTTGGTGGTTTGGAGCCTAGGCCTGTCACTTCAGCTAGACCCTCCAGCTGGTACCCTGGGGGAGGAAAGCGACCCCTCCCATCCCCCACCTCTTTTCAAATCCTACCATCACCAAAAAAAAAAAAAAAAAAAAGGAAAAAAAGGGCCTGGAAAATCTAACTCCTCCCTGTGGCCTGGGAGGGCAGAGTGCTCACACCCAGGAGACACACTAAGTGTCCATGGCTGTATAGAGTGTTCCTTCCCCCGCCCCCACCCCCTGTGTGTCTGAAGGACCCATTTCTAGAAGGATTCTGATGATGGGGGATGTCCACGTGGCCCCCCCAAATGTTGATTTAAAAGGCTGTTGATGAGCTCTGTGTCAGGGAGACAGATGGGGTGCAGGGAGATGGAGATGCTTGTGGTCCTCCCCGCCTTTCTCATTTTAAAATCCCCCTGGGGACCACCCCACCCCCACAACACGGAGAGGTGAAGGAGGGACTGGCTGAGTTTTCACCTGGATAAGAGCCTCAGTTTACCTGCTGTTAACAGAGCAAGGTCTCAGGAATGTAAGGTTACTTTTTTCTGGAGAATATTGGAATTGGGGGTGCCTCAGGGTGTTTCCCATTTGTGATCTTTCCTTGGAGAATGAAAATTAGGAAGCTGGGTGTCTACGACACCCCGCCTTCACCCTCCGCTTTTCACAAGTCCTGACGGAAATGGAGGTTTGGGGGTAACGGAGGTGGAGGGCCTTCTGCTTAGAACCACCTCCAATATCTCAGGACACAGATGGGTCCCCCTACTGACCCCACCTGTGCTGGACCTGGCAGGGCCTTATCTGTAGGAGGGAGCTGGGTGGAGCTAGAGGTGGGGAGCGTCTCCCAGGAGCCAGGATTGAGACCTGTGTATGGAGCTTAACTGTGTGACCTCTGATCAGTGGCTGCCGCTCTCTGGACCTCAGCCAAAGAGAAGTGAAGTGACGAATGAAAAGTTATGTTGTGGGGAGAAGATCCAGGCACCTCCCACAGACACTTATCTGGTTTAGTTTCTGGAGAGCCTACAGGGTGCAGGGGGCCTACTGGGGGTCCTGGCTGGGATCAGTGGGATGGGAGTGCACATGCCAGGTTGTGAAGAGAAATACCCTGAGAGCCTTCTGGGCCCCTGGAGGCTGGGCATTGGGGAGCCGAAAGGGCCGAAGTGAGGTAAAATGAAAACCTCCATTGTGGTCCCCCTGACCCCAGCCCCTGGCACCTAGTGGGAGAAGGGCCATCTAGTGTCGCATTATTCTCATGATCACCATCTCACCCTAAATTTTCACATTTGGGGACTGTTTGATCCCCACTGTGGTGGGCTTGCGAGCATCCATGCATTTCATAGAGAAGGGAAACTGAGGCTGGGAGGGCAAATACTGGATCCCACAACTGTCACACACCTGTCCACCTCTTCTGAGGCCAGAAGCAGAAGTATATCTGTGTGGTGAAAGGTGGGGGGATGACAGTTTCCCCCAAGCCAAGGGGGAGGACCCCAAGCGGTGGTGTTGGGAGCCGGGGGCGGGGGGGCGGGGGGCTGTGACATCTGACATGGTCAAGGGCAGGGGCACTGCAGTTCCTAAGGGCCTGTGCAGTGGGGCCTTGCTAGGGCGCAGAGAAAGGCAGGGGTTCCCGGGGCTCTGGGGATAGGGCAGGGGTTGGGGGAGAGGGTAGGGTAGGAAGTGAAGCTTCCTCTGAAAGGGTGGGCAGGCCTTGGGCGCTGGCTTTTTTGTTTTTAAGAGCGAGAGATGAAGACAGAGAGAGATGGAAAGACACAGCTAGAGCAGAGAAGGAGAGAGATACAGAGGGAGGGGGAGAGAGAGGGGCCGCCCCCAACCCCCACGCACTGGGAGAGGCAGAGAGAGGGCGGGGTCGGGGAGAGAGATGGAGAAGGGGGAGCAGGGAGGCTGCAAGACCGTTTCCCTGTCCGGATCTATGCCTCACCCAGAGAAAGAGGCCTCCCTGGGTGCCCCCAGTGCAGCCGAGAGCTCAGGCCAGGAACTGGGGGGCTCCGGCTGGCCAGTGAGCAGTCATCACCCCCTCCAGTCTTCTGCTGGGGGACAAGCCCCCTCTGGGACCCTCCCTCCAAGGGGCCTGAGTGCACGTGAGCACTCCCCGCCCCCCCCGCCCCGACACACACACACACACACACACACACACACACACACCCACACACACACACACACACACACACGGTGCCTGGTGTGGCTTGGGCTGTCCCTCACCCGATCAGGCTGAATATTAATGCCCATCCTGCCCGGGGCAGGCGCCCGAGATAGGACTCGTCCGCTGCCGCTCAGCCCCCATTTATGGTAATCACATATGCATTTGCATGTTAATGACAATATTTGTCTTAAAGCGGAGGTTGTGAGGGGGGCCAGTGCAGGTGGGGAGGGCTGGGTGGGGGCCTGCGGTTTCCATGGGAGCGCCAGCTGCTCGACTGGCGGCAGGGGGGAGGCTGGAGCACGCCGAGCTCTGAGGCGTGAGATTCCGAGTGTGACGTGCCAGCCCCAGGGAGACGGCGGGATGGGCGGCCGGCAGGCGCTGCCTGGCGGGGGAGGGGGGGAACCGAGGGAAGGGACAGCGGCAGGGAGCTGGGGCGAGCCACCAGGGCTGGCTGTGTGGTTTCAGGCCAGGCACCCCCAACCCAGTGCCTCAGTTTCCCCATCCACCCAACCAGTCATTGGTTTAAGAGGCCTTTATGAGGCCCCCGGAGCCTTCCGGGTGACTGTGACATCGTTTCTGGCTTCCTTCAGGCAGAGCATGAATGGAGCGCTTACTGTGTGCTGGCGTTTTTGCAGGGCTTAGATTCTTTGCGAATTGAATCCCTGTGGGCATGATGGAGTCAACAAGCCATGAATCCATCTACCCATATAACCAACATTTATTGAGAGCCTGCTGTGTCCCAGGCTCTGTTCTAGACCCTGGATACAATCTTGGGCAAAACAGATAAAAATCCTCTCCCAGACCTCTCCCACCCCCAGATCCCATATGGTGAGGGACACAGTGAGGAAGGCGGAGGATACAGGGTGCTGATGTCAGGGCTGTGATGGTAGAAACATATCATCAGGGATACATAAGAGGAGGTCCCAGCCCCTGCAGGTACAGAGACCAGGGGGCGCTCCCTGGAGAAAGCAGTCAGTTTGGGAGAGCAATTAAGATGAGTATGGATTCACTGCATCTTGCTGGCTATGGAAACTTGGGCAGCTGTCTTTAACTCTTCAAGGCTCAGCCTTGTCATCTGTAGACTTGGGAGACCAGTAGTTCCTGTTGTGGCTCGGCAGGTTAAGAATGCAACTGGTATCCATGAGGTTGTGGGTTCAGTCCCTGGCTTCGTTCAGTGGGTTAAGGATCTGGCATTGCTGCAAGCTGCAGTGTAGGTCTTAGATGAGGCTCTAATCTGGCATTGCGGTGGCTTGTGGTGTAGGCTGGCAGTTGAAGCTCCTGTTCAACCCCTAGCCTGGGAACTTCCATATGCCAAGGTACAGCCTTAAAAAGACCAAAAAAAAAAAAAAAAAAATTGGGAGACCAGCGGGGCGCTCTTGACACAGGACTGGGCACAGAGTCCGTGCTTACTATATGACTAAGCTGAGACCTGAAGGGTGAGAAGATCTGCTGCTGGGGTAAGGTGTTGCTGGCAGAGCACGTGCAAAGGCCCAGAGCAACGCTGACTCAGGGAAAGTTCAGGCAGGGGGTGGGGGGTGGGGCGGAGCTTTTGCCCTGGTGGGAAAACAGCAAAGGGTTTGGGAGCCCCAGGGTCCCCTTCTGATGGGGGTGAATATCTGGCAGGGCTCCTCTGAGAGCTTCTGGCATGGGTTGGGGGGTGGACCCATGAGCTATCGCTGAAGTAGTCTTCTGGCTCTTCACCCCTGATACTGGCAGATGAGACCCTGGCCATTAGGAGCACTCAGTAGGACCATATTCACTCATTTAGCCAACACTTCCTGAAAGCCTTTTGGGGCCTTGCCTTGTACTAAGCAAGAGAAATCTGAGATCCTTCTGATGGAGAGACAGAACTAGACATTGGCCCCTCCAACTGTAATGGTCAGGGTTGTATCAAAGGGAAGGGGTGCAGAGTTGAGGGAACTGGATAGGAACTTGAAGGCTTTGCCTGGGAAATCTGGCTGCATGGAGGAGGGGCATTAGAACTGGGGCTTTGTAGGATGAACAGGAGCATGCCAAGCAGAAAGAACATTTATTTATTCACAGAAGCACTTACTGTGTTGTGGGCCTCATTATGGGTGTGAAACACAGCAGTGAGTCAGCTAGGTGGATGTCTCTGTCCTCTGAATGTGGACAGAGGGAACTGGGTCTGCAAAGGCCTGGAGGTGTGAAGGGACAGAGCTGGAGTAGAAGAGGAATTAAGTGATGCACGGGGGAAGAGGCCAGAGAGTCAGCCTGGGCTAGATCCTGAAGAGCCTCTCATGCTGGACTGAACTTGGACTCTTCCCTGAGGGTACTAGGGAGCCATAGAAGAATTTAGAACAGAGGAGGATCTCAGACCTCTGTGGAAAGGGAGCCACAAGTCCTGTTAACTGTCATTGCCACTATCAGCCTCCCAGCCTTACTGAGGATATGTACACTTCCTACATACCTGGATGGATAAAAGAGTGTGCGATGAGAGGGACGCAAAGAAGCAGACATGTGCTCAGGTCACAGTGTTTCTTAGAAAACTAGGTTCCCCTCCCCCCCATGCATAGATGCAAAATTAGGGTTCAGAGACAGGTGACACCCATCCCCAAGTCACACAGCAATATAGCCAGGCATCACACCTCCCAGCCTGAGACTTGACCTACTTTGGAAAAGAAATAAAGGAGACAGAGAAAGAGATGTGATTGTGGAAATGTAGACTCAGGGTGAGAGTCATCCAGGGATGCTGACAGTCCTTGGATTAAAGGTGACCCGCTCCAAAAGGGGAGGCTTCTAGGTTTTGAAGACACTGACCTAGCAATAGTCCTGTTGATCTGTAGTCATGGTGATCATCGCTGACATGTAAGCTCTATGAGAGCAGGGACCGTGTCCTGTTCACCATTTTGAAGTAGAGCCTGTGGATGAACAAGAGTCTGAGGGAATGACAGTGTGGGAGGGTGAGGGGGTGGTTGAATAGGGGAGGGTGGGCTGGCTAACAGATGGAAAAATCGATGGATACATGAGTAAATATGTGCAGGTGTGAATGGATGGATGGGTGACAATGATTTGGTGTGTATGAGTGTATTGCTGGATGATAGAGTGGGTAGTGGATGAAAGGCTGAATGGATTGATGGAGGGATAAGTAGGTGGGTAAATGGATGGATGGATGGGTGGATAAATGGATGGATGGGTGGGTGGGTAGGTGGATGGATGGATGGGTGAAGGGATGAATGTATAGATGGATGGATGGTAGGGGAATGGGTGGATAGATGGATAGATAGGTGGGAAGATGGATGAATCAATGGAGGAATGCATGGGTAGATGGATGACGGATTGAAGGATCAAAGGTGGACACTCCCCAACATTTACCACTGCCCCCCCACCACCTGGTGAATAAGAATGACCATCAGCTTTGTAACCCGACAGGTTTGGTTTCTATTCCTGGCTCTGCTTTTTTATTTCTGTGGGATCTTAGACAATCCACCTTATCTATTCTGAGCCTTGGCGTCCCCATTTGTAAAAGAGAAAGAATATTGATAGTTGCCTTACAGAGTAGTTGTAAAAATTAAAATTAACTTATAGGATGTGGTTAATGCAATCACTATGAGTAGTGTCTTGCACTTGGTTGGTGTCAGTCAGTGGTTAGGCAACCAGATAGTCAACAACTGTTTGTCCAGTCTCTGGGATGTCCCAGGCACTGAGCTGGGCTCTGGGGACACAAATCAATCCAAGGGGTAGAGGTACTGACAATAAATGAGTAAAGAGAAAAATAAGATGTGGGTAGGAGTGAATTGCTATGGAGGAAATAAAATGGTATGTGTGACATTGGAGGATTGGAGGGTGACAGCTTACTTCAGGGGACTGAAGGTGTCTGAGGAGGCAGCGCTTGGGATGAGACCTGCAAGACCAAGGAGAAAGTTGTTCTACAGCCAAGAGAAAAGCATTCCAGGAGGAGGGCACAGTATGTGCAAAGGCCCTGAGGTCAGAATAAATCAGCTGGGTTGGGAGAACAGTGGCCCATTTGTTTGGAGCAGAGAAAGGGAGCGACAGGGAGGAGGTGAGGGCAGGGCGAGGACAAGGCAGGTTGTGCAGGGTCTCACATGTCTTGGAGAGGACTGGGCTTAACTGTGAATGAGGTGAGAGCCTGGAGGGTTGTGGGCAGGGAAAGGACAGAGTCTCTTAGGAGGAGCTCCATGTCTGGAAAACATGGATGGGTTCTCCATTTTCTAGGTGGGGAAACTAAGGCACCAAGTGTCCCAGAATGTGGCTGGATATTTCTGCCACCATGGCTGAGCCCAGCTCCTCTGAGGGGCTCCTAAGAGATGACGGGTTGTCTGGGGATGTTGAGAAGGGTAAATGTATGAGCACCCCCAACCAGCCTCCTGCTTCTCCCAGCAGCCTTTGATGGTGGGGTTTGCACATCTGAGAGGTGACGAGGGGCCACTCATCAAGTCCTTGTCCCTGACCCTCTGCTAGGAGGAGGGGCCAGAAGAGACATTCCCACCACAGCTGGGGGTCTTTAGATTAACCTTATAGACAGTGGGGAAATGCAGGCTCAGAGAAGGGAGGGCACCTCCCTAGGGACACACAGCATATTCATCATAGCATTGTCTACCCTGGAAGGGATCTGGCAGCATCTAGAGCTACCCCAAGTGGGTGCGCAGGGCTGCAAGGTCATTTCTTCACCTACCTGCCCAACCCCTCTCTCAGCTGTTTTTTTTGAGTCCTGCAACTGTGTGCCACTTTTAAACGAACCAGACCTACTGTGTGCCCGTGAGAAGCACAGTGCATTGGGAGAAAGCGGACAGAATGGCTGAGTTGGTTCTAAGGGTTCTGATGTGTGTTGGGGGAGAGGCAGAGAGGGGTGTCTGGGGTCGAGGGTGAGCCTGGGTTGAGGGCTGGGCAACATCACATAAAGCACATCCCATAAGATGCCACCTCTCACCCCTCAGGATGGCCTTTTTTTTTTTTTTAATTTTTTTTCTTGTTTTTTGCTTTTTAGGGCCACACCCATGGCACATGGAGGTTCCCAGGCCAGGGGTCGAATCAGAGCTACAGCTGCTGGCCTACACCACAGCCGCTGCAATGCCAGATCTGAGCCACCTCTGTGACCTGCACCACAGCTCACGGCAACGCTGGATCCTTAACCCACTGAGCAAGGCCAGGGATCAAATCCGCAACCTCATGGTTCCTAGTCGGATTTGTTTCCACTGAGCCACGATGGGAACTCCAGCACGGCCTTTATGAAAACAAAACAGAACACAGCAGGTGTTGTTGAGGAGGAGAAGTCAGTTGGAACTTTTGTGCAGGGCTGGTGGGCATGTGAAATGGTGCAGCCAGGGTGGAAGACAGTCTGGTGGTTTGTCAGAAAGTTAAACACAGAGTTACCATGTGACCCAGCAATTCTGCTCCTGGGTACAGACCCAAGAGAACCGAAAGCGGGGAGATACTTGTACACCCATGTTCACAGCAGCATGAGTCACAGAAGCCAAGAGTGGAATCACTCCAAGTGTCCATCAGGGGATGATGGATAAACAACATGTGGTCTATCCAGACTGTGGAATATGATTCAACCTTGAAAACGGAGGAGCTTCTGACACCTGCTGCAACATGGATGGACCTTGAGGACGTGATGCTCAGTGAAAGAAGCCAGACAGAGAAGGGCAAAGACTGTCTGATTCCACTCCCAGGAGGTCCCTAGAGGAGTCAGATCCATAGAGACAGGAAGGAGATGGTGGGGCGGGGGCTGCCGGAGGGGGAGTCGGCATTTCAAGGGGACAGAGTTTCAGTTTGGGAAAATGAGAAGGTTTTGGAGATGGATGGTGGGGATGGTTTCAGGACAATGTGAATGTACTTAACGCCATGGAGCTGTGCCCTTAGAAATGGTGAAGACGGTGAATTTTATGTTATGTGTGTCTTTAGATTGTGATTTGGGGAAAAAGCTGCCTAGAGGAAAGATGGGAATATCAGGGAGGGATTGGAATCCCAGAGTCAGGCACCTGGAGGCGTGAAGGGGGCTGTGTGTCTGGAGAATTACAAGCAGAGGGACATTAAGGGCAGTGGAGAGAATGTTGAAGAAAGTGGCCAGGACACAGCAGTGGTGAGGTTGGGAAGCGCTGCTAAGGCTGGCGATCTTGGCTTTGACCTGAGGCCACTGGGGAGCCATGGCAGGGTTTAAAGCTGGGGAGGGACATAGGCAGATGAGAGCTGAGTGGGGGGATGGTTCTTTGGTGGCTTGTGTGGAGGGATGGGGGCAGGACAGGAGGCCACAGGTCAGGGAGGCTTCCCAGCCGTTGTCCAGGTGGAAAGGGTGAGGCCTGAGCTGGGCGTGGAGGGGAAGGACCAGCTAGAGATACTTTTTTGCTAATTTTCTAGAACCGCACCCGTGCCATATAGAAGTTCCCAGGCTAGGGGTCAAATCAGAGCTACAGCTGCCGGCCTAAGGCACAGCCACAGCAACGCAGGATCCGAGCTACATCTGCAACTTACACCACAGCTCATGGCGACGCCAGATCCTTAACCCACTGAGCAAGGCCAGGAATCGAACCCAAGTCCTCATGGATACTAGTCGGATTCGTTTCCGCAGAGCCACAATGGGAACTCCTAGAGACACATTTAAACAGTCAAATCAGGAGTTCCCATCATGGCTCAGTGGAAACGAATCTGACTAGAGTCCATGAGGACGAAGGTTTGATCCCTGGCCTTGCTCAGTGGGCTAAGGATCCAGCGTCGCCATGAGCTGTGGTGTAAATCGCAGATGTCAGATGTCTGATTCTGCGTTGCTGTGGTTGTGCCGTAGGCTGGCGGTTACAGCTCTGATTTGACCCATAGCCTGGGAACCTCCGTATGCCATGGGTAGTGTGGCCCAAAGATACAAAATAAACTAAAATTAATAAATCATCACCTCTTGGTGGGGGGAGGTGAGGAATAGGAGGGATCTAGTAAAGTGAGTGTCACGTAGCAGATCCTGCATCTAGAGGACACCAGGCTGTGTCTGGAGACATCTGTGGCTGTCACAACTTGGGGCTTTGAGTGGGGGTCAGGGATTCTGCTCCACACCCCCAGAGCATCCAGGATACCCCTCCCCAGAGGGATGACCCGGCCCTGATGTCAGCAGTGCTGAGGGGGGATACTGATCTAGCATGATACCACCATTCTGGCCTGAGCAGTTGCTGGTCAGTGTGGTGTGATGGAGACAAATCCTCAACGGTGCTCAGGACAGAGACTTGGAGTCACCCCCTGACTCTCCCCTCTCTGTCACGCCTCCCTACCCCTCCCTCCTGATAGCTATGCCTTCTAAACTTCTCCAGAACCACTAATTTCTTCCCCCTCTCCTGTCCACCCCGTCATCATCCACCTGGACCAGCTTAGTCTCCTCTGCCCTGGTCCCCCGTCCTCCTCCCTCACCCTCACCATCTGTCCTCCCTGAAAACGCCACCAGAGGGTGCCCGTGAGCACCTGGGTCAGTCCCCGCCCTCCTCTGCCACAACCCTCCAGGGCCCCTACCTCCCTGAGGGTAAAAGGCCAAGTCCTTCCCTGTAGCCCACTAGGACCAGCATGATCTGCCCTGTCCCCTCACTGCTCTCACCTCCTCCCTCTCTCCCCCTCACTCACTCTGCTCTAGCCATAAGGACTCCCTCACTGTTCCTCCAACACACCAGGTACAGTCCTACCCCAGGGCCTTTGCACAGGCCATGCCCTCTGCCTGGACCACACATCCCCCAGATAATCACATGCTGTCTCCCTCATCCACTGCAAACTTAACCTTCTCAGTGAAGCCGTCCCTGCAGACATGATGTATAATGTCAGCCACTCTCCAGCACTCCAAATCCCTCTTCCCTGCTTTCCTTTATTTTCTGTGAAGATGAAAACTGTCATACCATAGACTTTACTTTTTTATTTTATTTGTTTTTCTCTCTTCCCAATAGACTAGAAGCCCTATTTAGATGGGATGTTTTTGCCTTTCGTGTTTACTGCTATGTCTCCAGTGCCTAGAACAGTGCCTGAAATACAGAAGGTGGTTGGATGGTTAGATAAGTTAATGGATGATAAATGAATAGGTGATGGACGGATGGGTGGGTGGATGGACAAGCGGATGGATGCTCGGTGGGTACCCTGAGGAGGGAATCACTGGTGCAGTGATGGTGACTAAACCTGTTGGAGGAGTCAAGATGGCTGCAGACAGGAGATCAGGGGTCCAGATGAGCCCTGAGAAGCCCCAGTGTATAAGGCTGGGGTGGAAGAGGGGGCAGCAACAGAGGCTAAGGAGCAGCAGCCAGGGAGGTAGGAGGTCAGCCCAGAGACTATGTACCCAGTGAATTGTGAGCCCTGTGTCCTTGGTCTTGCCCCCAAAACAGGAACTAATGTGTTTATAAATGGAGGGAGGAGTCATGCATAGGGAAGAAGTTCCCATCAGCCCCACTATTCTCAGCAAAGTTGGGGATGACTTCAGGATAAGAGGATGGAGGGGGAGGAGGAGAGAGTGGCCCCAGAGCAGAAGGGAGTGTCTCCTATCATCCCTAATGGATGGTATTATGACTTCTTTTCTTTCTTTCTTTTTCTTTTTTTTTTTTTAGCTTTTGAGGGCTGCATCTGCAGCATATGGAGATTCCCAGGCTAGGATCGAATCAGAGCTACATCTACACCACAACCACAGCAACATCACCTCCGAGCCTTGACTGCCACCTATACCACAGCTCAGGGCAACCCCGGATCCTTAACCCGCTGAGTGAGGCCAGGGATTGAACCAGCAACCTCATAGTTCCTAGTCGGATTCGTTTCCGCTGCACCATGACGGGAACTCCGATGGTATTATGGTTTTATGGATGAGAAAGTGGAGGCTCAGAGAGGTCAAGTGGCTGGCCCAAGATCACACAGCAGAAAGGCATGGGGCAGGGTTAGATCCCCATCTTTTTTTTTTTTTTTTTTTTTTTTTTTTTTTGCTATTTCTTTGGGCCGCTTCCGCGGCATATGGAGATTCCCAGGCTAGGGGTCTAATCGGAGCTGTAGCCGCCGGCCTACGCCAGAGCCACAGCAACGCAGGATCCGAGCCGCGTCTGCAACCTACACCGCAGCTCACGGCAACGCCGGATCGTTAACCCACTGAGCAAGGGCAGGGACCGAACCCACAACCTCATGGTTCCTAGTCGGATTCGTTAACCACTGCGCCACGACGGGAACTCCCCAGATCCCCATCTTGAGTCACTAGATTAGAGCTGGATCTAGAACCTGGGGTGCCAGCATGCAGGGGTGGGATCAAAGAGATTTGAGATTAGAGGTTCACACATGGGTTTCGGCTGAGGTCCTGGCTGGGCAGGGGAGGAGGAGATGATAGTGACCAGGGAGAAATGAACAAGGCTGTCTTCCTGCAGCTGTTTCTCCGCACAGCAGGTGCCTGATTGGTGCTCAGGAAATACTGACTGACCCCATGCTGGGCATGGTGGGGGAGGGGAGGGAGAAAAGTGAATCAGATTCGGTCGCTGCCCTCAAGGAGGTGGTCTTGCTATTGGCAGGTCAGTTGGGGAGCAAAAGCATTCATTCAGTCAAATAGTATTTATTGAGCACCTGCTGTGTGCCTGGCACTATTTACCCCAAAATGAACAAAACACAAACCTCTTCCTATCCTCTTGGATGAGACATTTCAGTTGGGGAGACAGAAAACAAACAAAACAAAAAATTAAAATATGTGACATATGAGATGGTGATAAGGGCACTGGAAAAAATAGAACAGGGTAGGAGGTGGTTGAGGACTGTCATTTTAAACAGGGTGCTCAAAGGAGGTTTCACTGAGGAGGTGGCATTTTAGCCAAGACCTGAAGGAAGTGAGAGAGTGAACTGTGCAAATAACTGGGGAAAGTATATTCCAGAACAGCCTGTGCAAAGGCCCTGGGGCAGGACCGTGCCTGGAGTGTTGGGGGAACAGTGAGGAGGCCTGTGATGCTGGAGCAGAGTGAGCGAGGGGGAAAGAGAGAAGAAGGGAGGGCAGAGAGGGAATACGGCAGGTAGTGCAGAGCTTTGCGGGCCATGGGGAGAACTTGGGCTTTTATCCCTGGGAGGTGGAGCCCTGGAGGGCTGTGGGCCAAGGAGGGGCGGGACCGGACCCAGGTGCTCACAGGCGCCCTCTGGTGGCCGCAGGGAGGACAGACTGTGAGGGGGTGGGCGGGAGCCGGGGGAAGGGGCGGGCACTGCTCTGATCCGGGCGGGGCGAAGCCAGGATGAAGACCACGAAAGGTAGCCAAATTCTTACTGAGCCTGTGCTGTGTGCTGGGCCCAGTGCTGGGCACTGAGGACACATCAGTGACCGGGACACTTCCTGCCCCCACCCTTCTGAACCCAGCGTCGATTGGGGATGGGGAAGCTTCCCAAGGAAGTGACCCAGTTGGGACTTGAAGGCTTAGGAGAAAGGAGCCAGGCAAAGATAGGGTAAGGTCGTGTAGGCGGAGGAAGGCGTAGGAAACAGCGAGTTCAAGGGCCGACAGTGAGAGGCCAAGGCCTGGGGTGTGGCTGGGGTCAGGGTGCAGCCAGTGACACAGCCACCATCCATCAGGGACAGTCCCCAGACCTACCCACCAAAATTCCTGGGAAGTGACAAAAATCCCAGACTTATGCACGAGAATAAGAGCAATGGAGAGTAAAAAGGAAAACTTTTTTTTTTTTTAGTTCACTAGATCAGTGTAACAAACTCCAGCGACTTAAGTCATCCTCGGCTCTTGGGTTTAATACTAGGGGTTGTTTCCCCTTACCATATGGGCTCAGGAAAGCTGCTCAGCATATCTGAGCCTGGGTTCACTCCTCTGTAACGTGGGATTAAAAGTAGCCGACAGGTGGGGGAAGCAGCTGTACCAAGGCTTGGTTCTGTGCACACAGATGGTACTTCTTCCTGGGCCATTTGGGGGATTTTTTAGTTGGTCCTGGGGGTGCTTCCCCCAATGACCCCCAAACCTCAGATCCAGCAGAGCCCAAACCGAGCTCCACATCTTCCTTCCAAACTGTACCTTCTCCTGGGTCCCCATCTGTGCTAGTTTCCTGGGTTGGCCATTACAAATGACCACAGACTGGCAGCTTAACTGAGATTTAGGAGTTCCTGTTGTGGCACAGCAGTAATGAACCTGACTAGTATCCATGAGAACGTGGGTTCAATCCCTGGCCTTGCTCAGTGGGTTAAGGATCTAGCATTGCTGTGAGCTGCGGTGTAGGTCACAAATGCTGTTTGAGTCTGACATTGCTGTGGCTGTGGTGTAGGCCAGCAGGTGTAGCTCCTATCTGACCCCTAGCCTGAGAATTTCCATATGTTGTGGATGCGGCCCTAAAAAGCCCCCCCCCAATAAACCTCCAAAACCCCAATATTTAGTCCCAAGCAAAGGAGAGCCTTTTCTGGGGAGCTGCTGCTTGCTTACCTCCAGGGACGGGGAGCTCCCTCTCTTGCAGAAGGGCCATGATGAGGTGGATCTAACTGATAGACAACTTTCATACATTGAGGAGATCTCTTGCTTCCCAAGGATCCCTCTGTTGGTCTCTGCTCCATCTCAGGTGTCTTTAGCCAGGCTGGGAAAATGGGGGTGGAGGTGAAGGGAACCATAGGGTTGTCAAGTGCTGAGCATTCTGGGTAGTCCATTCTCGCAGGCAGACCTGCCCTCTGGACCTGCCCCACCTCTGCTGAACCCCAGGGCTTGCCTGGTGTGGGATTTGGTGGTGTGATTTGCAGAACACCTGAGAAAGTTGGTGGGGTAGGGGTAGCCAGGGCTGGAATCTGGTGAGAGGCTGACCCAGTGTGGGCACTGGATGGGCTGAAATTTTCCTGGGAGTGTCCCTCTTGAACTAGGACACAGCAAAGCAGACCCACCTCCCCACACCATTGAAATAGGGTCCAAAGCCTCTTCAGCATTTGATCCAGCCCCCTATCTCTCAGAAAGGTGGTACTATTTTAAGGTTCCTCACAGGGAAAGGTAAGGCGGGTGCCTGTGACACTACCCATAGGCCCTGGGGGAAATGTTTAAGATGCAAACTCCAGGCAGTGAGTCCCAATGTCTAGCACACAGTCAGAGGAAACTGACTGCCTGAGATGTTCCCCCTGTGTGACCGCAGACAAGTCATTTCCTCTCTCTGTACCCCAACCCCCTGTCTGTAAAAGGAGGACAATGCTAACAGCTCCTTTGTGGGGTTCTTATGGGGATTAAATGAATCAATATTGCATATAAGCTTATTAGTGTTAGAGACTAATGAACTTTGTGAACATCACTAAAAGTCTGTGCTCCTTGGGACCTGTATTCCTTTGTTAGGGCTGCTGAGACAATGTACTGCAAACCAAGTGGTTTAAAAAACAGAAGTGGGGCATCCCTGCTGGGGCTCAGCATTAATGAATCCAACTGGTATCCATGAGGACGCGGGTTCGATCCCTGGCCTTGCTCAGTGGGTTAAGGATCCGGCGTTGCTGTGAGCTGTGGTGTAGGTCGCAGACGTGTCTCTGATCCCGTTTGGCTGTGGCTGAGGCATAGGTTGGCAGCTACAGCTCCGATTTGGCCTGGGAACTTCTGTATGCTGCAGGTGTGGCCCTAAAAAGAAAGAAAGAAGGAAAAAAAAGGAAATGTATTCTCTCACATTCCTAGAGGCCAGAGAGGTCTGAGATCCAGGTGTCAGCATGGCTGCCTCCTTCTGAGGCCAAGAGGGAGAATCTGATTCAGACCTCTCTCCCAGCTTCTGGTGGTGCTGGCAATCCTTACTGCTCCCTGGCTTGTCAATACAACACCTGGATTTCTGCCTTCACGTTCACATGGAGTTCTCCCTGTGTTCATGTGTCTCTGTCTAAATACACCCCCCTTTTTAAGGGTACCAGTCCTGTTGGATTAGAGTCCACCCTATTCCAGTATCACCTCTCTGTAACTAATTATATCTCCAACAACCCTATTTCCAAATAATGTCACATTCTGAGGTCCTGGAGGTTAGGAGAACAACATATGAATTTGGGGGAGGGGATAAACAATTCAACCCTAATAGAAACCAAAATTCAAGGCTCTGTTTATCCAGAAATGGGTAAACATCACACATTTTCGCCAACTAGAAAAGAGAAGCTCAGAGGCAGAAAAGATACGGGGCCAAGAAAACCACTGGGAGACATTTCAGTACCAGGGACAGCGGCTCATGTTTTGTTTGTTTAGGGTTTTCTTCCCCCCTTGCTCTGCAAACCTTCCAGACTAGAGGCTGATGAAGGGTTGCTCAGGGGTCCCACCTACCCTCTCAAGGCCAGCACGCTCCACATTCTGCATACAGAGTTCCACGAGTAAGAAAGGACCCAAGGAGAAAGGGGTTCACCCCTATTTTACAACTCCCTGCAGCCCAATTTCTTGCCAATCATGCCTAATTTCTCTCAGGCCCTATGGCCAATTTTCTTAGTGCCTCTCCTTTCCCTGAAGACCTTGGGAGATTCAATTCACAAAATAGAAACACACACATAAATGAAAAGACAAGGCATGTATTGGGAGAAGATGTATGCATCAAATATAACCAAAGCAGGATAAGCTAAGCACACAAGAGAGTGTATTTGTAATACATCCCAATTATAATTTTTTATTCTGGTAAGATATATATTAAAAAGTTGACCATCTTTAGGTGCACAGCTCAGTGGCATTAAGTACATATGTACTGTTGTTCAACCATCCCACCATCCATCTCCAGAACTTTCTCATCTCCCCAGACTGAAACTCTGTCCCCAAGAAACCCTGACTCCCCATCCCCTCCTGCAGACCCGGCCCCACCATCTACTTCCTGTCTTTGTGGATTTGAGTCTAGGCTCTCCTAAGAGCGGAATCAGACAGTCTTTGTCCTTCTGTGGCTTATTTCACTGAGCATGATGTCTTCAGGGTTCATCCATGTTGCAGCAGGTATCAGAATCTCTTTTCTTCCTTGGTGGTCCTTGTAGAGATGGACCACATTTTGCTTATCCATTCATCTGTTGATGGATATTTGGGTTGCTTCCACCTTTTGCTTACTGTCAGTAATGTCACTATGAATGTGGGTGTGCAGGTATCTCTTTGGGCCCTTGATTTCAATTCTTTGGGGGTATATACCCAGAAATGGAATTCCTGGATCATATAGTAATTCTATGTTTAACTTTTTCGAGAAACTGCCAAACTATTCTGCACAGCGGCCGCACCATTTTACATTCCCAACACAAATGTTTTTTAAATGCTAGAAACTGTCCTCCTCTGCCTTGTGCCACCCTCCTCAGGGCTCCAGGGCACCTCTCAGGCCTGGGGCAGGGACCCCTCCCCATCACCAAGCCCAGTTGGTGGGAGAATCCACGTAGCGGGCATAGCCCAGCAGAATGCAGCTTTAATTAGCTCCAGACCTGGGACGGAATTGGACACCATGGAGCTGTTCCCAGGGGGTCTGCACAGGGGGTCCCCGTGAGTGGAGGCAGAGAGACCAAGGGGAGGGAGCTGGGGGTGGAAGACACAGGGTCCGACAGCATCAGGGCACCCAACAAGGGTCTCATTTCACAGAGGATAGCGAGGCAAGGCCCAGCGCTGGGGCCAGAACCCCTGCGACCATCCCGGGGAACCTGACACCTGTCAGCATCCCCTTGCCCCCTCAGGCAAACATCTTTCAAAATAGCCTTGATTTCATTGGCCTTTCTCTGGGCACCTTCCTCTGCTCCCTTCTCTTCTGTCTCTGTCTCTTAACCTTTCTTGTCTCTGTGGCTGTCAAGCTTTGCTTTCCCTCTCTCCCCCACCCAGCACGTCATCCAATCACACCCTTGTTCTGGACCACTTGGAAGGGGGGAGGCGGCTCTGCCCCTTGCCTCTCCTGATTGGCCCTACCCCTTGACACCAAACCCACCCCCCTCTAGCTTCGCCCCGCCCCTTGGTTGGTCCATCCCGTGGTATTCCGAGGCCATTCATTCTGAAGGGGGAAACTGAGGCCCAGAGAGGGGCAGCACCCCAACCAAGGCCACAAAGCAGGTTAGTGGCCAAGCCGTTTTGCACCTCATTCCAGTTCTGGGGCCTCTACCCGCTCCTTAGGGCTGCTGGTGCCCTCGCCACCCTCCTGCCTGGGACAGCATCTCTGCCCCCTCCCCAGGCCCCACACCCCCACCCCACCCCGATGTCGCCCAGCTGTTTAGCATCAGCTATGGATTTAATTAACAGCTATTTTTTCTCTCTGTCTTTCCCCATCTCACCCAGTGCGATGCGTGGGTGTGGGAGGGGAGAGCCAAGCTACTCCTACTGCCCCCACTAAGGGGGCTCCAGCCTTTTCTTTCCATTTTTCCTTCTTTCCAAAAAATTTTTAATTGTGATTATTAAAAACACATAACATAAAGTTTACCATTTTAACCATTTTTAGGTGCAGAGTTCAGTGGTTTTAAGTACACTCCTATTGTGCGACCACCCCCATCTCCATCTCCAGAACTTTCTCCTCTTCCCAAACTGAAATTCTGACCCCATGAAATACTAACTCTTCATGCCCCGCCGCCCCCCAGCCTCCACCATATACTTCCTGTCTGCATAGGTTAGACTCCTCCAGGGACCTTCTGTGAGTGGAATCAGACAGTAGTTGTCCTTCTGTGTCTGGCTTATTTCACTGAGCATAATGTCCTCAGGTCCATCTATGTTGTAGCAAGTGTCAGAATCTCCTTCATTTTTAAGGCTAATATTCCTTTGTAGGGGTGGACCGTGTTTAGTTTATCCTTTCATCCGTCACTGGACACCTGGTTTGTTTCCACTTCTTGGCTGTTATGAATAATGCTGCTGTGAACATGGGGTATGGCATCCTTTTCTCTTAACACCCCTATTTCTCTCCCCTCCAGGCTGTGCCTTTCTTACCTACTGTGCCAGGGACTCTGCCATCAAAGCTCAGACTGCCCTGCACGAACAGAAGACCTTGCCCGGGGTAAGTCCTGGGTGCTGTATGGGAAGAGGGGTGGATGGAGGGAAGGCTAAGATCCTGCCTGGAATCAGCTGTGCAGCCTACATGCCTTTGGACTCAGGACCAGAGAGACAGAAGTCATCACCAGAATAAGCATTTCACTGTACCTACTGCCTCCTGTGCTCTATACTTCACATCGGTGTGGTTGTGCACTCTGCAGATTGCACAAGGGAATCTGGCTTAGCATGCAACTGTCATTGGGCTGAGACCTGAAGGATGAGGAAGCATTAGCAGGCAGAGGGACAGCATATGCAAAGGCTCTGGGGCAGGATGGTGCTTGGTGTGTTGGTGGAATGGCAAGGAGGCCCAAGTGTTCATCAGTTAGCTCCAGCCTGCTCTTGCTGTGTGACTGTGAGTAAGGAACTTAGCCTCTCTGATCTCCAGCACTGGAAGAGTATAACAGGGTGGGGTAGAGGGAAGAAACTGTAGAGAAGGTCATGGAGGGCTTCACTGAGGAGGTGGCATTTGAGAAGAGACTTGAAAGATGAGAAGGAAGGGTGTGCCAGGAGAGGGAACAGCATATGCAAAGGTGATTTAGACCCTGTGGAATAAACACACTCTGTGTGCAGAAGCCACGCCCTGGTGGCACCCTAGACCCAGCATAGCTCAAACTGGCCCCAGCATCCCATTAGAACTGGTTTCTCCTCCTTCCCTATAGCCTGCAGTCCCCACACCCTGCTCTGCAGAACCTCTCCTCCATGCACTGCCCCTTCCCCCACTTCCATGCTCCTGTGGGTTCCCATCCCAAGCTGTGTGACTTTGACAGTGACTTTCGTTCAAAGTCTCAGTTACCCTTGTCTCCAAAATGAGCACCACCTTGTCCATCTGACCAGGATGGAGAGAGGAGTGGGAGAAGTGTGGGTGCAAAGTGGTTTTTATTTTTATTTTTTAATCTTTTTAGGGCCACACCCATGGCATGTGGAGGTTCCCAGGCTAGGAGTCCAATTAGAGCTGCAACCGCTGGCCTACACCACAGCCACAGCAATGCCAGATCTGGGCCATGTCTGTGACATACACCACAGCTCATGGCAACACTGTGTCCTTAACCCACCGACCAAGACCAGGAATCGAACCTCCATCCTCATGGATGCTAGTCAGGTTTGGTTCTTCTGAGCCACCACGGGAACTCCAAGTGAATTCTGTTTTTGGAGATGTTAAGCTCATCTGTGTTGGTCTCCGGAAGTCCTTAGCTCCTAAAGATTTCTCACGCGCTGGGGTTCTTGTTGTGACTCAGTGGGTTACAAACTAGTATCCATGAGGACTCGAGTTTGATCCCTGGCCCCACTCAGTGGGTTGGGGATCCGGTGTTGCTGTGAGCTGTCATGTAAGTCACAGAGAGGGCTCAGATCCCGAGTCACTGTGACTGTGGTGTAGGCTGGCAGCTGTAGCTCCTATCTGACCCCTAGCCTGGAAACTTCCATATGCCACAAGTGGGGCCCTGAAAAAAAAATATTTCTCACTCACCGGATATTAAGGATCCCACCAGAACTCCAGCCTGAGAATCCATGGGGAATTGCCTTCCTACCTGGAGAGCTTCTGTTCTACTTTTATCTTGTCCCTCTGCTCATCCCTGACTCTCGGGGCTGTGGATATCTGTGTCTGCCTATGTCTCCCCCTGGATTGGGAGCCCCTAGAGGGCAGACCCTGGCTTTGAGGGTAGGGGTAAATCAGGGGGCGTACCTGTCTCCTAGGGCATCTTTAACAAAGCCCCACAAACTGTCTTAAAGCAACAGAACCGTCGAGATTCAGTGGTAACAAGCCTGACTAGTATCTATGAGGATGCGAGATCGCTCCCTGGCCTTGCTCAGTGCATTAAGGATCTGGCATTGCCATGAGCTATGGGTCACAGAAGTGGCTCGGATCTGGCATTGTGATGATGGTATGGCTGTGATGTAGGCAGGCAGCTGCAGCTCCAATTTCACCACTAGCCTGGGAACTTCCATATGCTGTGGGTGTGGCCCTAAAAAGACAAAAGACAAAAAAAAAAAAAAAAAAAAAAAGCAATAGAACCTTAATGGCTCACAGTTTGGGAGCCAGAGGCTGGCTGTCAGCAGGGCTGCCCTTCTCTGGAGGCTCTGGGGGAGATTCTGTTCCAGGCTCCCCCGACCCCCAGCCTCTGGTGGTGGCTGGCAATCCTTGGCTTATAGGCACACCACTCCACTCCCTGCCTCCATCATCACGTGGTCTCTCCTCTGTGTCTGCATCTCTCCTATTGCCCACTGCCTTTCTCTTCTAAGGACACCAGTCATTGGGTTTGGGGCTCACCCCAAATCCAGGATGACCTCCTGTCAAGACCCATCCCTTAATTACCCCTGGAAAGATGCCTTTTCCAGATAATATCCCATTTGCAGGTTCCAGGGGTTAGGACTTAGACATATTTTTAGGGGGGCCCACCATTCAACCCACAAGATGACCAGACATTGGAAGGGTGACTGGGGACAGCATCTCAAGGGAGAACTGGGTGACCTGCATTGATGACCTCGTGGAGGGCAGACACTGCAGCCTCTTGGAGGTGGAGCATTTGAGCTGAATCTTGAGGGATGGGGAGGACTGTGGCAGATGGTGGTGGTGCGAGGACATGGTGTACCAAGACTTGGAGGCAGGAGCTTGCCTGGTGTGCTGAGTGTGGGAACACACAAAGCTTAATGGGGGTGTTTACTGCCCCCAGGGACGATGGGCAATGTCTGGGGACATTTGTGCTTGTCACAACTGGGAGATGCTCCTGGCATCCCGGGGTTACAGGCCAGGGATGCTGCTCAACACCCTCCACTGCACAGGACAGCCCCTTCCCCATCGTGGAGAATTATCCATCCCCAAATCAATAGTTCCAGGGTTGAGAAATGCTGTTTAGGAACATAAGGAGCTGGTGAATATTCTAGAACAGTGCTAACAGAACTAGAATGCAAGTCACATATAGCACTGACATTTTTCTAGGAGCAACATTTAAAGAGTAAACAGAGGGAGTTCCCATCATGGCTCAGTGGAAACGAATCTGACTAGCATCCATGAGGACACAGGTTTGATCCCTGGTCTCGATGATTGGGTTAAGGATACAGAATTGCCAGGAGCTGTGGTGTAGATCGCAGATGAGGTTTGGATCTGGCATTGCTGTGGCTGTGGTATAGGCCAGTGGCTACAGCTCCGGATTTGACCCCTAGCCTGGGAACCTCCATATGCCATGGGTACAGCCCTAAAAAGACTAAATAAATAAATAAATAGGAAACAGAAATAGGTGAAATGAATTTTAGTGCTAGCTTTCATTTTAACCCAGTATCTCTCCAAAATTTATCAACAGGTAGTCAGTATGGCCCATGTAATGATTATTATCAACATCATCCACATTCCTAGTTTTCATCCTAAGTGTTCCAAAAATCCGGTGGGATTATTGCACCCACCCCTGTCCATTTCAGTTGGAACCCTCAGTTGTTATCAGAGAGGCTCAATCTGTATTTGCATTTTATAAAATTGACAGGTGAAAATTAGATTCATTTGCCCAAGTCGCTCTATCTAAACTTACTTTAAAAAAGGTTTTCCAAGAATGGAGTCAGGTATCAGGTTTTTAGACTTCAGTTTTTCTTTATAATAATTATAACTAAGTTCGATTAAAATTCCATTCCTCAGTCCTACAAACTGCTTTTCAAGCACTCAGTAGCCACAAATGGCTGTTGGCTATTGTACTGGACGGCATAGTTCTATAATGTTCTAGGCCAAGGATCAGCCAAGTTTTTATGTAAAGGATCAGAGAGCAGCATTTTTTTGGCTTTGCCAGCCATACAGCCTCTGTTGCATCTACTCAAAGCATAAGACAATCACAGGCAACAAGTAAACGAATGGACATGGCTGTGTGCCAATAAAACTTTATCAACAAAACAGGCAAGGGGCCAGGTTTGGGGTGCAGTTGCCAATCCCCATTGTTTAAAATTTTTCTTTTTTTTTTTTTTTTTTGTCTTTTTAGGTCCACACCAGTGGCATATAGAAGTTCCCAGGCTAGGGGTTGAATTGGAGCTGCAGCTGCCAGCCTGCACCACAGCCACAGCAACTCAGGATCCAAGCCACATCTGCGACTGACACCACAGCTCACAGCAATGCCAGATCCTTAACCCACTGAGTGAGGCCGGGGATTGAACCTGCATCCTCATGGATGCTAGTCAGGTTCGTTTCCACTGAGCCCCAATGGGAACTCTCCACCAATCCCCATTTTAGACCATCACTGTCCAACAGAACTTTCTACTAAGGTGGAAATGCTCTGTCTGTGCTGTGCTGTGCTATGGTGGCCATATCTCTGTGTGGCTATTAAGCCTTTGAAATGTGGCAAATGTGACTCAGGAACTGAATTGTTAATGTTATTTAATTTTTAAAAAAATTTAATAAATGTAAATTTAAACTTCAGCGGCTAGGAGTTCCCATTGTGGCTCAGTGGAAATGAACCCGACTAGTATCTATGAAGATGTGGATTCAATCCCTGGCCTCATTCAGTAGGTTAAGGATCTGGTGTTACCGTGAGTTGCAGTGTAGGTAGCAGATGAAGCTTGGATCCAGCGTGGCTGTGGCTGTGGCTGTGGCTGTGGATGTGGCTGTCAGCTGTAGCTCTGATTGGACCTCTAGCCTGGGAACCTCCATATGCTGTGGGTGTGGCCCTAAAAGGAAAAAAAAAAAAAAGCAAAACATTTCAACAGCTACATGTGGCTAGGGGCTACATGTGTCTTAGAGCTACCATCTTAGACAGTTCAAATCTAGAATATTCTAGACCTGGGATCAGCTACCATGTTACAATGCAGACCTGGAAAGGTCTAGACCAGCAGCATGGTGTAGTGTCATCCTACGTCTAGATATGAAGTTCCAGGTCTCTCTTTGATAACAGTTCACGGCTGGGGAGGAGCGAGGAGTCTCAAGCAATACCCTTTTTCTCTATGAGCCTCAGTTTCCCTAGAATTATCACTGTTCCCCAGAACTGCAGGGGCATCCCACACAACTGCCCCATCAGTGGGGCACTGGGGCTGCTGCTAGCACCACTGGACAGATGGAGAGACTGTGGCAAAGAAAGAGGGAGGGGCTCATCTGAGGTCACCCAGCAGGGTGATGCCTGAAGCCCCACCCGCCCCATTCCACAGGCCTTGAGCCTCTGGCTTCTCTGGTTGGGTTTCTTGCAAGCTAGCCCCTGCCCCCTGGAGGTGAGGACAGATGTTTGATAAATAAGAAGATGGCTCAGAGCTGGACCCCGGGGACAGAGGGGCCCCTGAGGACCACCCCCAGTTCTGGGCACTATCCTCTGGGAGTAGAGCTTGGCTTGAAGAAACATATTTCTTCAAATTTGAAAAATACACACTTAGAGAAATATGCATGCAACCCAGCTGATTATAAAGCAAGCACCTGTTATCACCACACAGTTGGTGCCCCAGAAACCACCCCATCCCCTGTCCCCAAGCCCCAGACCCTGTCCCTGTTGGAGGAGCCACTGTACTGACTTTTGTGGTAATCACCCCACCCCCACTTTTCTTCTGGCATGACACTGATGAGATTCAATATCATGCCTCAGTGGTATGTGCTTTGTCATCGCTGTGTGGTATTCCCGGGCCCCAATACACCATTTATTTGTCTGTTCTCCTGCTGGTGGGCATTTGGGTTGTTTCCGGTTTTGCTGTTTCACATAGAGATCCTTCCTGGTGTTTTGCTTTTGGTGGACACCTGATGCCTCTGGATCAGGCGCAAACCCAGGAGTTCGTGTATCTTCCACTTCTCATGAGCAAGAAGGGGGGGATCTGGGGGCTGAGCCTCCTTCTCCAAAAACACCGGTGGTAGTGGAATCAGCCTTACAGAACAAGCGCTGGAGGCTTGCTCGCTGATTTCCATTGCATGAGGAAAGTCCAGGGCTCCTGGGGCAGAAGGCCCCCCTTGCCTGTCAGCAGCATTTGAGCACAGGTGTCTGAGTCCGCCTCTTAGGCGTCTCCGCCAGAAGATGGGGTCACATTAGAGAGAGAGAGAGAGACAGCCACCGTCTCTCCTGTCCCCATGTGTATATATGTGTGTGTGTGTATTGGGGGAGACAGTATCTGTCTTTTCATCTCTCTCTCTCTCTCTTTTTTAATCTTTTTAGGGCTGCACCGCGGCATATAGAGGTTCCCAGGCTAGGGGTCAAATCAGAGCTGTAGCTGCCAGCCTACACCACAGTCACAGCAATGCCAGATCTGAGCTGTGTCTGCGACCTACACCAAAGCTCATGGCCACACACCAGATCCTTAGCCCACTGAGCAAGGAAGGCCAGGGATCAAACCTGCATCCTCATGGATGCTAGTCAGATTTGTTTCCTCTGAGCCATAACAACAACGGGAACTCCAGTCTTTTCATCTCTTGATGAACCAGGAGGGAAGTGGCCCCTGTTGTTTGCCAGCTCTCCGTGCTTCCCCCTCCCTCATCCCCTCCCCCACACCCCTGCCAGGGCTCAGCCCAGCCCCCTTACCCCATCATGCTGCTTTCTGCAGCAAGGGACACCCTTTCTGATTCCTTCCTTGGGTATGAGAGTGACGTCCGTGGGGGATGCAGTTTAATCAAATCTCAGCATTCTGGAATAGGATCCTACGCTAAATAACAGAATCCCAGAATAGAAGCTGGAATGGACCCCAGGACCCTGGAATCCACACTGGGCAATGCCTCTGGTTCCCACAGAGGCTCTGTGCCATGCTCTCAAAGCCCAGGATGGGGTCCCTAAGGATGGGAAGGGTCCCCTTCGGCCGTCAGGCAACAGGTCTGGCTCCGGACTCTTGGATGGCTGGGCCATGTGAGGCTGCATCATCTCTTTTTCTGTGAAGTTCTTGGGGGGTGAGGTACACCCCAGATCTGGCACCACCTTGCTGGACATCTGAGCACCCTGGAAAGGGATGAGTGTGTCTGGCTGTGAGTTCCCCCTGACAGGTCCCTCCTGAACCCCCTTCCCAGGACCCACCCCTCCATCCCATGACTTGGCTCAGAGTCGAGCCAGCCCTGGGAACAGGTGGGGGCCCAAAGGTGCCGAATGTCTAATGATTTGGCTTTCCCAGGCCTCACTGTCTTTGTCTGTAAAATGGGGTTGCAGGGTGTTATGAGGATCCTGTAAAGTGACACAGGCCAGATGCAGAGAACACGCTCGGCAAATATATGCTGGATGAATGGATGAACACGCGGTCCCAGGGAAGTGGAGCTGTGGGACTCTAGCCAGCCACATCTCTTCCCGAGCTCGTTTTCTCCCATGAAATGGGGACAGTGCAGACATGCCTGGCATAATCTCTTGGGTTACTTCCCGTGCCGGGCACAGTGCCCGGCACGCCTGCCTCACTCTTGCCCAGGGGACAGGAGTCTGCAAACCACAGGTCTTGTCTCGTCTTAACTCAGCTCTCGTTTGTGGACCCTGTGCTGGGTCTTGCTGGGGAGGGGGTCCCAGAGCCCCCCAACCCTGACCTCAAGAGCTCATTCAAAAAGGGACAAGTCTGTGTGTTGGGACGATGCCTGGGCAGAGCAACCAAAGCAGATGGGTGTGGAAGGGAAGGCTTCGGGGGAGGTGGCATTTAGGGGGGCTTGTAGGGCAAGGAGGGGGGTGCTCAGGGTCACATTCTGGTCCCACCCAGTGTCCTCAGAGTGTGAGAGGCAGAGGGGGCAGGAGTGACTGGGACTGAGCAGCAGAGGATCCTCCAATGCCAGGAGCTGGCACTCTACCCTGAGGGCAAAAGGGAGGCATGGCAGCATGCGGAGCAGGAGAGGGGCTTGGTTTGGGGCTTTGATGGGGGCTGGGCTGGGGCTTGGGTGGGAGAGGAAGAGGCTGGGATGGTGGCCCAGGCGACCTAGATAGGGGTCCATCTTGGTTCCCTCCTCTCCACGCCACCCAGAAACAAACTAGTTGGGGCTTTCCCTGGGCCACTGCATCTTCTAAAGGCACAAATTTGCAAATCCCAGAAAATATTTGGGGCCCCAGTCTGTCTACTGAGGACTACCTGCAGTTGCCCCGCCACCAGTAGTCCCAGTTTCCCCATCCATAATACACACAGGTCAGAAATAAGGGGCCCTGTTTTCCCAATAGTGTGTGGCTTGGTTGAAATCACTCAGCAAAAGCTGGGCAGCAGAGCCAGCCAGGACTGTGTCCCAGCCATGTAATGTATGCCCACCCCCAAAGACACAGACACTCCCAGAGCCCTAGCCCACTTGATCCTTGGCTGGAGGGCCTGGGTCTTCAGAGGCCACTGAGGAAACTGGCAGGAGATCAGTCCTCTGCTTCTTTCTCCTCTCCCTTTCTGATTTGCCCATCTGTAAAAGGGGCATTTTTCCACCTCATAAAGTTGTTTGGAGATTAAACTAGTCGGTGGATGTAGGTATTGCTCCAATCCGCTCCACCATGTTGGACCATTGGGCTGCCAACTTCTATTTGTACCTCAAAACCCACTGCAGATTTTTCATCTTCAGTGCACCCCCAGGAAATCCTTCAGTTCTTCACTGTTCTTGGCTCTCCAAGCACTTGATCCTTGCCTCTGCTCCAACCCTGACCCCATGAGTCTGGGGGTGTCTGCATATGCCTGTTTCCCTCTCCGGCAGACTAGTGGGGTGCTCCCTGAGGTTGCAAAATTACTCAGCATTAGGTACACGGGAATGTTGTTGAATAAATGAAAAGAGGAAGGGAGGGGGCAGGGAAAGGTTGCAGCGATAGGGAGCCAGAGAAGGTGGAGGAAGAAGGGAGGGCACTCGGCAGAGACCTCAGTGGGACAGATGGAGAGAGGGAGCCGGAAGGAGGTGGGCAGAGCCATATGGGCGGGCAGGGGCGACAGGAGGGGTGGGGTGGGGTGGGGGGAGACCCAGCTCTCCCTTGGCACGCCTCCTCCCGGCTTGGGCGGGCAGCGCCGGCAGGGCCTGGCCTCTGGCGGGCGGATCGCCTAGGCGTTGGGCGCGGAAGAGCGAGGCTTGGAGCCCGAGCGTGCGTGCGGCGTGTGCGCGCTTGTGCGCCCAGGGCCAGCCGGGCGGGCGGCGGCACATGGATGCCAGCCTGGCGCGCGTCTCCAGGCCGGTGGGTAAGGCGAAGCGCGGATCCACGGGGTGTGGATGGTCGGGCCTTGGAGCCTCGGCTTTCCAGTGGGGAAATAGAAGGGGGCTACCCACCTGGCTTCTCAGAGCCACACTAGGACCCCTTCTACCCCACCGCCACCACTGCCGAGCTGACCCAGGAGGGGGAAGGGGCCACCCAGGAGGCGGAAGGGGCCTCCCAGTAGGAGGGAGAAGGTCCCAGGCTCTGCAGTGGGTGGGGGAGATGGGAAGCAGGTATCCAGGCCTTGAGAATGGGGTGGGGGTGGAGGGTGCAGTGATGGGGGCAGGGTCCCTCCCCATGGTCCCCCTCCCTCGCTCCCTCCCTCAACTCATCCATCTCCAGAAGATTATATTTAAATATCTCTTTTGTGCAAGGCAGGAGCTGGGCTCGCCCCTAAGAGGCGGTTTCCATGGCAACAACAATTGCCAGCTTCCGTGTGGTGAATCAGCATTGCCATGGCAACCCCATCCTCATCTGCCCAAGGTGCTGGGAAGGGGGGAGGAGGTGAGGGCCAGCAGAGGCCGGTGGAGGGGTGGGGGAACAGAAGTCTGGAGCTCAGGTGCCCTCTCCCTCCCACCTCCCATCACCACTTCAGTCTGCCCCTAGCCCAGAAACTGGTCCCATCTGGTTGAAATACTCTCCCCTGCTGCCTCCAGCTAGAGGGGTGTGGTACCCAGGTGGAGAGGGGCCAGGGTGTGTCTGGGTATGTCAGGGTGGGGGGAAAGGAGATGTGGTTTGGCCTTTCCCAGGTGGTCAGGGACCCTCTGAGGGTGTGACTGGGCAGCTGGAAGATTGGGCTGGGGGAATTATGGGCATTGGAAGCAGGAGACAGAGGCCTCTCTGGTTCTGGGGTTCCCAAAGCTGAGTTCAAATTGAGAAGGCCCATATATGCCCTGGACATACACTCAGAGAGATTATTTGAAGGGGAGAGACTCTCAGAGGGGAGGGGGAGCAGACAAATAACCTTTGCAGGCCTTGATTTTGACATCCATAAAAATGGGGTAAAAATTGTGCCTCTCTCTGAAGCTTGCTGGGCAACTGCATGGTGATCAGAAAAACTGACATTTATCAAGCACTTCTGAATGGAGATCTACTCTGAGATTGTCTGACCTGGGTGGGGGGCTGGGACCAGCACTTGCTCCAACCTAAGGCCAGCTGTGGAGGAACCAGGTGCCTTCTATGCTGGTAGGTGTTGGCTACTTCCTCCTGGTCAGTTTGATTCAGCAAACTCCTCTCATGTACCCTGCCCTATGAGGGGGTGGAGGATAATGCTATGGTCTCAGCCTGGAGGGAGACAGAGAAAGGCATAGACATTTCCTGCCCTGAGGCAGAGGGAGGAAGGAACCCAGAAAGGTGGAAGGATTGCCCCCATGGGGGCTTTTAAGCTGGGTTTTGAAGGGTGATTAGTTCACCAGAGACAGTAGGTTGAGAGGGAGATTCTGTCCTAGAACCAGTGGGGAGGCAAATGCCACCCCACCTCACATCCCTTCAAGTCTGTTCTGAAATATCCACATTAGCTTATATCCATGGCTGAGCAAGTTGGAGGACCGGGTGTTAGGGAAAGATTTCTTCCATTAAACATCAGTTTCAGTGCTGGGGGTGGGGAACAGAAGTATCCAGAACAGGAGTTCCTTATGTGGCACAACAGGACTGGTGGTGCCTCTGCAGCACCAAGACACAGGTTCAATCCCTGGCCTTGCACGACAAGTTATATGACCTGGCATTGCCAAAGCTGCAGCATAGGTCTCAATTTGTGGCTGGGATCTGATCCCAGGAAATCCATATGCCATGGAGTGGCCAAAAAAGAAAAGAAAATTATCCAGAACAGTGAGTCCAGATTGCAGGCTGGTCCATTCAGATGTGACAGTTCCCTCCACCCAAGAGAGCCAACTGAAAATAGCTGCCTTGGTGTATCAGTCAGCCACTAATGAGTAACAGACTGGCCCAAACATTTTATTTATTCATGATTCTGTAGGCTAACAATCCCAGGCTGGGCTTAGCTGGGCAGTTCTTCTGCTGGTTTGTCCTTAGTCATTCATGCATTTGCAGTCAGTTGGGGCTCGGCGGGAGCTAGCTGGGCCAGGACTCCCATGTGCTGTCAGCAGGTGTCTCTGTAGGTGAGCTATTCCGTCCTCCAGTAGCTCACCTGAACTTGTCTTTGGCAATCCCAAGGGTTCCAAGATAGCAAGAATGGAAGCTACAAGGTCACTTGAGGCCAAGACTTAGAACTCCACAACTTCACACTCACCACATTCTTTTGGTTAATGCAAGTTACATGGCCAAGTCCAGATGCAAAAGGTGGGGAAATAGACTCCAGTTCTTGATGAGAAGAACCACAAAGTCACATCACATACAGGCACTGCAGGAGTTGGGCTGTCATTGCAAATTGATACACCTGGGGAGGCATGCTTGTTGCTGCCAGAGGTTGGTGGGATGCTGAGGCTGGGGAGGTAGCCAGGATTGCCTGGCAGAGCTCAAGTGAAGTTCCCACCCCCACCACCCCCACTACTGACCTTGACCTCCGTCCTCTGTCTCTCCACAGATGGCGCGGCCAATCCAGGTGAAACCTGCGGACAGTGAAAGCCGCGGAGGTAGTTGTCATCTCTCCATGGCCACCAGGCTGCGGGTTGGCAGAGGAATGGGAAAAGGAGGGAAACTTTTGCATGAAAGGTGGTGGGAAAGGCAGAGGCCCCCCGGCTAGGGTAGGTGTGGGAGAGTAGGGAGGCTGGGTCCCCTCTTGCTAAGCACAGGGCCACAGGCCCAGCAGTGAAGGATGTGGCCAGGTCCTATGCTTTCCCCTAGAACTTGAAATACCCCACTCATCTCGGGGTGCAACAATGGGGATCTTTAGACACAGAGGGGATGGGGTCCCTGAAGGACCGTCGATCACTTTCTGGACTGTGTGTGTGTACGTTTGCACATCTGAGTAAGTGAGCATGCACACATGGGCTTGCCTGTATGCACATGTGTGTGTGTGTTTCTGACTGGCGTGGGGCAGGGGTGTCTGCCCATCTATGTGCACATCTGCATGCCTGGGCCGTGAGTGGCGGTGTATGTAAAGCATGCATGCTTGACTGTTCCAGGCTGGGCTTTCGGGTTTGCAGGCTGGGCCCAGTGTCTGTGAGATTGACCTCAGGGTAGGTGTGTGCCATGGGGGAGATGCTTGGCTGTCCCCAGTTGGATCCAATGCTGGTCATTCTTGGATATTTTTGAGCCCCCCTCCCCATCTCAGATGGATTGAGGGCTGAGGGAGAACAGCCAGCCCTGGAGGTAATGTGAGGGGCAGGGCTTTTAAGACCTCTGTGTATGTGTAGGAGTCTGGTAAAGCCCATCTGGGCTGGGAGCCTGTTTTTACACTCTCCAACCTGGTTGCCATTGTAGGTCAGGGATTAGAGAGGTGGGATCTACATATTTCCATCTCTCTCTTTCTTTCTTTATCCTTCTCTGTCTCCCTCTCCCTCCATATCTCTGTTTCCTTACCTTTTCCTTCTTCCTTTCTCTCTGGTTCTCTCTGTGCTTGTGTGTCTCTCTGTCTCTAACTGTCTCTCTCTTTGCCTGTCTCTGTCTCTCCCTATCCCTTTCTCTCTCTCTCTGACTCTGTGTCTCTCCCTCCCTCCCTCCTCCATGAGTGACAGCTTCCAGAGAAGGGGTTTCCATAGTGACCCAGCTCACCATTGCTGGAAGAGGAAGCTTGCCACGTTCCTGATTACAGGGGAGCAGTGCAATTACCCAGAGGGCCAGGGCTCTGGGGCCTCACATGAGAATCTGGCCCAGACTGGCCCCTGGGCCTTAGACTTGGGCAGGTCCCAGCTAGGCCTCCAGCCAGGTCCCAAGCCAACCCCAGGCTCCCCAGACAGCTGTTCCTGTGCACACACCTGCCTTCACTCATTCAACATTCATTCATTGCTTGTCCCCTCCTGAGCCCTGGTAAGGTTGGGCCTGGAGCTCTGCTGGGCACTGACAGGATGTAAGGGCCATCAGATTTTACACCCCTGCCTGGAAAATATAGATGGCAGACAGAAAAGCAGGGACCAGGCCAGGCAAGACAGTTCCTAGTCCTGGTACTATGTGTAGGCTGTCTCTCTGAGGGCACAGGAAGGAGGGCCATTTTTTTCCCATGAGGTGGGAGCCGCAGGGCAGCGAGGGCATTTCTTGTAGGGGGCACTGCATGAGATGGGAATGCCCAGGTACGTGGAGAATGGAGAGACCGAGGCAGGGGCAGCGTGCGGCTGTGTCCTCCCTCACATGTGCTGAAGAGGGGCCGGCAGGGTCCAGGAGCCCCACTGCCTCCACTCTGCCGGAGGGACGGAGAAATTCCTGGAGGCTGGGACTCGGCTGAGGTGGTGTCTCCGCCGACAGGGGACCGGAAGCTGTTTGTGGGGATGCTGAACAAGCAGCAGTCAGAGGAGGACGTGCTGCGGCTGTTCCAGCCCTTCGGGGTCATCGATGAGTGCACTGTGCTCCGAGGGCCTGATGGCAGCAGCAAAGGTGAAGGGCTGGGGGCGAGGCTGGCTCCTGCGGGGGAGGGGGGGGCTGTGGGACGGGACTGAATGGGTGGGGCGGGTGGGCACAGGAGAGGGCCCTGGATCCCGGGGGCGGGGGCGGGGTTGTGGGCGGGGCTAGCCCTTAGCGGGCGGGGCGAGCAGAGACTCCGGTCCCACGAGGTCTGCAGCTGCCAGTCTCCACCTGACTTTGTTCTTGGAACTGTTCCCATCTGGATTTGCCTGTGTCCTGTGGACTGTCTGCCTGATCCTACTCACTTCACCGTTCCTATATAGTTTCACCCCCTAGAAATGAGTGTTGAACCACTTCCAGCAACCTGTTTTCTTGCCTTTCACATTACTATATGTGCCTAGGGTTGAGTCTCATGCCACCTGTGCCACTTTTTTTTTTTTTTTAACTTTTTAGGGCCGCACCCACAGCATATGGAAGTTCCCAGGCTACAGGTCCAATCTGGGCTATATATCTGCCGGCCAGAGCCACAGCCACAGCAATAAAGGATCCGAGCTGCATCTTCCACCTACACCACAGCTCATGGTAGTGCCGGATCCTTAACCCACTGAGCGAGGCCAGGGATCAAACCTGCAACCTCATGGATACTACTTGTCTTCATTTCCACTACGCCATGGCGGAAACTCCCTTGCCACTCTTTCTCAATAACCAAATGGCTTCATGTGTCTAGTGGTCTCTGTCTGTTTACTTGATTCTGCGTACTTGGGTTCATTTGTCTGGGAGTGATTATCTTACTAGGACTGAATGTGTCTGATGGTCCCTGACTATTTATTTGCCTGGCTCTTTCTTAAAATTGAGATAAGATAACATGCTGTAAAATTTCCCGTTTAAAAGTGTACAGTGAAGTGCTTTTCGGTATATTCACAAAGTGGTGCAACTGTCCCTGCTATCCGGTTCCAGACCATTTCCCGCCTCCCCCAGATCTGCCTGGCTCGTCCATAGCCCTCTGTCTGTCTGGAATGGTAGCTGGTGGTCTCTCCCTATGATTGTCTATCTGGATTTGCCTGTGTCTGGGGGTCTCTGTCTGCCTGATTCTACCCTTGCGTGGTGACTTTTCATCCCTGTCCATCCAGTTCTGGTCACGTGGGTGTATCTGTCTGGGTCCAAGTGTATCCCCTGCCTATGTGTGCCCACAGCGCTGCATCTTCTGTGTCTGTGTCTGGTGATTTGTCATTTTAATTCTGCATATCTGATTACAGCTTTGGATCTCATGGCTTGGAGGTCCTTTGAGCCTGCCCCCTGTCACCTGTTCTACAGGGCAGGGCCTGACTACCCAACTGTGCACCACCTCCCACTATCCCTGCACCACCTCCCACCATCGCTCTGATGGTGTGTTCCACAAGCAGCTATCGGGCTGGCTATGTCCTTGTCCTACTGTCCAATCCGCTGTTGTCTAGCTGTCTGTCTGAACAAATGGCTGGCTATCTCTCATTTGTCTGACTGTCTGCCTTTCGGGCTGCCCATGACTGTGCTGACTGGCCATGCAGGGCTGCCAGCCCCTTTCCTATGGGCCCTCACCTTCTCTCCTTCTCCTGGAGCAGGCTGTGCTTTCGTGAAGTTCTCTTCCCACACGGAGGCTCAGGCGGCCATCCACGCCCTGCACGGCAGCCAGACCATGCCGGTGAGTCAGAGCTGCCCTGGGTCATGGTAAGGCGGGTGGGAAAAGGGTGAGGGGGCCTGGCCTTACACCCCAGCCATCCAATAGCCCCGGGCCCTTCTTCAGAGAGGGCATGGGGTGGGGCAGGGGAAGATGTGCAGTCCCTGATGATGGTGTGGATGGGTATATGTGTGAGTTTGTGTGTCTGTATGTGTGTGAGCATGTGAGTGAGTGTGGGGTGTGCATGGACGTACTGCTGGTGTGTGTTGGTGTGCACATGTCTGAGAGTGTGCATGTGTGTCTGTGTGTGAAAGGATGGTTAGTAGATGGGTGTCAGTGTGTCAGTGTGCACATGAGATGTATGTAAATGGATATGGATGCGTGAGTATGTATGTGTTGGTGCCTATGCACGTGTGTACTCATGTGACAAGTGTACTGAGTGGGTGTGTGTATGAGTGCACATGTGCAAGCATGTGGTTGATGCACATGTGTGTTTATAAGTAGGTGTGAGTGTGCCTGGGTGATGTGGGGGAATTAGCGTGCATGTGTGCATCTGTAGGTGTGTGTGAAGGCAAGAGTGAGTGTGAGTGTGCCTGTGGATGGGTGAGCTCATGTGTGAATCTAAGTGTAGGCAGTCATGTGTGCATATGAGTGTATGAGTATACATGTATGTATTTGTGAGTGTATGCATGTGTGTGAATGTGGATGGTGAGTGTGAGTCTGTGGGTAGAATGCATGTGGAAGTGTGTGCAAATGTGTGTGAACCCCAGAGGGGCAGGAGCAGGGGAAGGTGGGGCTGGCGGGACCCGCTCTTGGAGGCTGAGCAGCCTGGGATTCCTCCTAGGGTGATGGGGAGTCCCAGAGTGTTTCCATAGGAGAGGGAAGGAGCCCCATCATTTGGAAAGTCCCTGTGGGGCCAGAGTGGGGATGGGCAGTGACAAGACTGAAGCCTGGAGCTTGTGGGTATGCAACATTGAGAGGCCGGGGTGACCACACAGGCTTTGGGGGTGGCCCTGCCCAGGTGCCTCCATCACTGTACATACATGTCCTGATCTGTCATGGGGAAGACAGGCCTTGGAGAACCCACTCTCCTTTCTACTTTTCTGGAAAGTAGGTGTGAAGAGCAGGATAGTCCCAGATCTTCCCTTCTCTTGCTGTCTGGGTACCCAGGCATTAGTTTTAGTTCCTGGAGAGGCAGGGGTCAGCTCACCCAAGGTCAGGCTTTCTTCTACTCAGAGCTGTCCAGTGATGGAGCTAGCGGACCGGATAGGGAGTGAGCTCTCCATGAAAGGAAGTATTCAACATCTCTGATGGTTGGACACTTACCTGTTCTCAGGTGTGAGTGGCAGCTATAGGGTCCTCCATCCGGGCCCCATTGTTCCTCTCTAGCAGTTGGATTCTCTACCTTTTTGAGATTGTGGCTGACAGGGTCCTACACTGGGGCCCACATACCCCACCTGTGCTCACAGGGTCAAGTGCGAGACCCAAGATGCTGATCTCCAGGCTGTACTTACTGTGGCATGTGGGGCCTCATGGGCAGGGCTTACAGCTGCTGGTATCTACACCCCAATACCCCTCAGACTCCAGGGGTCCCCCCTTCTTTCCTTCCCTGCTCGTGGCTGCCCCTGCAGGGTGCCTCCTCCAGCCTGGTGGTCAAGTTTGCCGACACTGACAAGGAGCGGACATTGCGGCGCATGCAGCAGATGGTGGGCCAGCTGGGCATCCTGACACCATCCCTCACACTGCCCTTCAGCCCCTACAGTGCCTACGCCCAGGCTGTGAGTGACCCTGGCCCACAGGCCTCTGCCTTCAGTAGGGCTACTGAGACCACTTTGGGGGTCCGGCTCAGTCTATTGAGGGTTTTTGCCTCTTTGCTCATCTTTCTTTTTTGGGGGGGTCTTTTTAGGGCCGCACCCATAGCATATGGAGGTTCCTAGGCTAGGGGTCCAATCAGAGATGTAGCCACTGGCCACAACTACAGCAACACAGGATCCAAGCCACATCTGCAACCTACACCACAGTTCCTGGCAATGTCAGATCCTTAACCCACTGTGTGAGGCAGGGATCAAACCCGTGTCCTCATGGATGCTAGCCGGGCCTGTTAACCGCTGAGCTACGACAGGAACTCCATCTTTCTGTCTCTTGCCTACTCTCTCTTACTCAGAGTCCTTTTCTGGCTATGGCTGAATCCCCAAGTCCAGGCTGCTTCTTGACCCCAACCCCAGCTGAGCCCCCAACTATGAACTCTGAGCTCTGAGCCCAAGCTGAACTCCAACTCTGAACTGACAGGGCCTCAGGCTCAGCCCCCAAATCCAGGCTGAGACCAAACCCAGACCGAGCCTTTCAGTCTGGCCTGAGCCCCAACCCTCAGTGAACATCAAATTAAGACCCAATTTTGGGGAGTTCCTTCTGGCACTACGGGATCAGCAGTGTCTTGGGAGCACTGGGACTCAGGTTCAATCCCCGGCTGGGCACAGTAGGTTAAAGATCTGGCATTGCAGCTTAGGATGCAACTATGGCTTGGAGCCGATCCCTTGTCCAAGAACTCCATAGGCTGTGGGGCAGCCAAAAAAAAAAGACCCAACCTTGGGTTGACCCCCCCAGATCCTGACTATCCCCCAAATCTAGATTGGCCCCAAATCTAAATAAACCTCCAGGCTGACTCCAAACTGAGACCTATTCTTGGATGAGTTCAACATTGGCGGTTCCCTGGTCCCAGACAGAGCCTTAATCCCAGGCTGAACCCCAATCCTTGACCAAGTTCTAAATGAGCCTTGAACCTAGTCTAGGCCTTGACCTTAGAGCCCAGGCTGAGCTCTAATTCCTCACTGAGCCCTGACCCTGACCTGGGCCAAGACGCACAGTTTGACCCTCCCCAGGTATTGAGCCATGATCTCAGGCCAGGTGCCACACTGACTGTGCAAGCTGACTCCCTTTCCTCCCCCAGCTCATGCAGCAGCAGACAACGGTCCTGTCCACCTCAGGCAGCTACCTGAGCCCCGGCGTGGCCTTCTCACCCTGCCACATCCAGCAGATCGGCGCCGTCAGCCTTAATGGGCTGCCTGCCACGCCTATCGCCCCTGCCTCTGGTGAGAGTCCATCAGGGGCCTGCGGATGGGTGGTCAGGGCCGGGGCTGGGACCGGGTGCCACATGATGCTCTTCTGCTCCCCAGGACTGCACTCGCCCCCGCTGCTTGGTACCGCCGCCGTGCCCGGCCTTGTGGCTCCCATCACCAATGGCTTCGCAGGTGTCGTGCCCTTCCCTGGTGGGCACCCCGCCCTAGAAACCGTATATGCCAATGGCCTTGTGCCCTATCCAGGTAACTCATGGGGTCCCCAGGGCCTAGGAGCTTGGCAGGGAGGGCATCCCGGGGACAAGCATGACTATGCCTTGGTGCCCAGGGAACAAAGGGGCAGGACAAAGGGAGTCCCGGTTGGACAGATAATAGCTGTGGGCACAGAGAAAGAGTTTAAACATAGGAACTTTGCATCCAGACGTTTCCGGGTTCAAATTCCAGTTTGGGCACCCTGGGTGGTTTCTTTAAGTCTCTGAGTCTCAGTTTGCACATCTGGAAATGGGGCAGATAAAACCAGTCATCCTGTGAGGTTGTACCGATGATGCAGTCAGTATGTAAAATGCTAACGTGTCACCTGGCACCAAGAAAGCCACCATCAATCTTCATTATTAATCATTACCAGTTGAGAAAATACTAGTGCCCAGATTTCTTCCCCCCTTCATTCAGTATTGATCATACACTGACTTGGGCTGGGGTCTGTCCTCCTGAAGCAGAGGTCTTCACCTTTCTCTACCCTGTGCCATGATTTCAAGGCACACATCTCCCCATACTTTGCTTAGGTGAAGTACATCATCTGCATTCCCACCGCAGAGAATTTGTTTATTTTTATTTTGAAATGATTGGCATTTACAGAGAGTTTCAAAAATAGTACGGAGAAGTCCAGGTACTGTTGTTCACCCAGTGTCCCCAGATGCCAACATCTTAGGTAACCACAGTATGTTGTCAAAACTAGGAAACTGACATCGGTGCAGTATGAACCCAAAAGGAATTGGAGAGCCTATTCACACTTCACTATTTACAGTGTGTGTGTGTGTGTGGTTCTATGCCATTTTATCACAGGTAAAGTTTCATGTAACCACCACTACAGTCAGCATACAAAGCTGTTCTTTTTTCTTTTCTTTCTTTTTTTTTTTTTTTTTTTGTCTTTTTAGAGCCACACCCTCGGCATATGAATGTTCCCAGGCTGGGGGTAGAATAGGAGCTGCAGCTGGCCTACACCACAGCTCACAGCAATGCTGGACCCTTAACCCACTGAGTGAGGCCAGGGATTGAACCTGCATACCTGCATCCTCATGGATGCTAGTCAGATTAGTTTCCGCTGAGCCAGCGCAGGAACTCCTACAAAACTCTTCTATCTCTATAAAGTAATTCGTTGGTGTGACCCCTTTACTGTCTTACTCCTCCATCACCACTCCATCTTCTAGCAGCCTCTCGCCGTTCAAGTAGTTTTTTGGCTCAATTTCCTCCAGACTCTCCAGCGTTGGTTGCCTAGACAACCTCTCCCCTCCCCCTAGTCCGCGCATAGGGACCCTGGGAAGGTCACAGCCGCATGGGGTATCCAAAGCTTGTCTGATGATCGAGGTGTGAAGGAGGGAAAAGGAGGAAGGGAAGGGGGTGGGTAGTGATTAGAAGCAGAGGCCTCGAGGCCTGGAGAATCCTGAGAAGAAAGTGTGGAGCAGGGTGGCCAGAATGGGGACAAGAGTTAGGGGTGATGGTTAAACCTCTCTGGAATCGAAGAAACTGAAGAAATTAAGTTCGGTTTCTGCCATTTCCTACCTGAGTGGCCCAGCTGCTTCACTTCTCCGAGCTTCAGTTTTCCCACCTGTAAAATGAGGATCATATCTGTAAAACGTTTATGCAGAAATGTAGCTGGGGTTGACCTTTGTTGCGGGGTGGATGGAAGACCTCTGCTGCGCCGCCCCGTTCAGCCACTTCTTCCGCCCCGCAGCTCAGAGCCCGACGGTGGCCGAGACTCTCCATCCTGCCTTCTCCGGAGTCCAGCAGTACACAGGTAGGGAGGGAGGCAGCACGCCCCGACCCCGCGTGACCCAGCCCCTCGGCTCCCAGCTTCCTGGGCTAGCCACGCCACGCCCCTAGCCACACACCTCAGGGGCCGCCCTCTCATTCTGTTCTCCCGCTTCTGCCTAGTCAGGACTCCTAATTTGGGCCCAATCCCAATTATTGGCCCCCCTCCCTCCTTTAACATCTAGCCCTGCCCCTCAAGCCTGCCTTTGGTCCCGCCCTTCATGTCCTGCCCACACTCTGAACAGCCTCTGCCGGAGCCTCGCCCGCTTCTCTGGCTCTTTTTCCTAAAGACTGCCTTGGTCCCGCCCTTAGGCATGTAGGATCCCATCCACTCTACTCTTCTCTGGTGCCTTGGCCCCTCCTCCCTCAGACCCGCCCCCCAGTGATCACGACCCCATCACACGAATCTGGATTTGGCTCCGCCCTCAGCCACGACCCCACCCCTCGATTCACGGCCCCGCCCCACTCTGCTCCTCCCTTTGCCTTGGCTCCTCCCTCAGACCCGCCCTCCAGTGACCGCGCCCCTCGCCTTCCCCAACAGCGGGTCTTGATCCCACCCTCAGCCGTGACCCCGCCCATCACCTCTTAGCCCCGCCCCCACGTGCACCCTGCTGCCTGCCGGCCTCACGCCCGCCTCTGCCCTGTGTCTCACTCCTGGTCTCTGCAGCCATGTACCCCACCGCGGCCATCACGCCCATCGCGCACAGCGTCCCCCAGCCGCCGCCCCTCCTGCAGCAGCAGCAGCGAGAAGGTGAGGGGGCTGTGACCTCCCCTGGGCGCCAGCCCCGCCCTCTGACCGCCCCCTCCACCTCCAGGACCCTCGGCCCGGCAGCCAAGCGGCTAAGAGCTCGGCCTGGGGTCTGCACAGACATGGGTTCAAGTCCCAGCACAGCCCCTGGGTATTTGGGGTGCAGCTGATTCTTTCTCTCTAGTCGACCTGGTAGGGATAGCAGTGACCTGCCACCACCAGGAGCCCTGTCCAGAACGGGGTGTTTCTCAGAAATTTTGGAGAGAAAACTCTTTTTTGAGTTTAGGGGTGGGATAATAAGCTATCTCAGGTAAAATAAGGCTTCCTCATTAAAGTCAAGGGGAAAAGGGGTTAAAATTCTGGAGTCGGACAACCAGGATTCAGATCCGCCCAGATCTGACTTGTAACATCTTAAGGAAGGCACTTCATTGCCCTTGTCTGCCACATAGGCAACCATCTGTGCCAAGAGGCCTGTTCCTGACCCTTAGTAGGCACTCAGCACCTGGGAGTCTCTTCCTCTCCTTAACGTATCTAGTTGGAGTTGGGATGGGTGGGTGCTGAGGAGTGTTGACTAAACTGGGAAAGCCCCAAGTCGCCCCATGACATGGGAAGCTTCCAAATGGCCTGGCCTGTTCATTGAGTTCTGTAAGGCTCTGTACAATTTCTCACTTGCCCTTGGTCTGCAGGAAGGGGAATGCTGCCGGAGTGCAGTAGGTAAAAGCTGGTCCAGATGCAGTCCCTGCTGCTATAACATGACATATGCCTTCTGGAGAGTCACCAGAGTTTGCAGAACCTCTCGGCTTGTGGGAGAAATAGGGTCAGGGGTACACAATTCAGAAATGTTGGCTCTGACATGGTAAAAAAAAAAAAAAAAAAAAAGGGAAATAAAAGATAAGACCCTAGTAAAAATGGTAGCACAGTTGTATGTGTGTTTGATGGTTAAGAAATACATGAATATGATAATATATTGGGCACTATCTTGGAAAAGACCGGAAGTTTGCACAGGGACGAGGCAGCTGAAGGGCTGCTCCATGTGAGTGACTGTGAAGTGATGGAAAGGCTTGTCTGTCATCAGATGGAGAGTTGTAACCTCAGATGGGGACAGGTGTGGCTCATAATACACTTGGAGAACTGAGAAAGTTGGTTTTTGGAGTTGTGTGTATGCGTGTGTGTTGCTTAGGAGATTCAGTTCAGCTGGGCGTGACTGTCTGCATTCACCTAGGTGTTTCTTGGAGAGGAGATAACACACAGGCAAACACAAAATTTGTGTCTGCTCAAAATTGTTTTGTAAAGTGTCACTTGTGTGGTACACATACTTGCATTTTGAAAAACAATCCTATTAGGGCAACTGTGGTCCTAATAGAAAGGTAAAGTGGAGGTGAATGGCTAATCTTGATTTTTGTATTTTCTGGGGTGGGGAATATTCATTGCAAGGACGGGGGGACTCTCAGTGGTTTGAGGGTTACCTTTGTTTTGGGGGGCCTTGGAGAAGGTCTTTTGTAGGTTTAAGATTAGCAGCAGGTTTGAGGACTCTTGATGCCTTCGAATAATCAAGGATTTTAAATGCTCTTATTATTCATTCTTTTTTTTTTTTTTTTTTTTCCTTTTTTGGCCTTGGCATGCAGCAGCTTGATGAGGAATCTCAGTTCCCAGACCTGAGATTGAACCCGGGCTGCAGCAGTGAAAGCACTGAATCTCAACCACTAGACCACCAGGGAACTCCCTATTATTATTTATTCTTATGTGAGCCCTGCAGTGGGTATTATTAGGGAAAGGGATGATTTTGACAGTTAGTTGTGTTTCAAAAAATTATCTCTGGTTGGTATGGTATATCATTTAAAATTATCTGTGGCTTCAGGATATTTGGGGTTTGGGACTGGAGAATTACCTTTTTATTTTACTTGATTTTATTTTTGCATCATCTGAGCTTTGAAAATTATCCCAGGTTTGGAGGATTATCTAAGGTTTTAAAAAATATCTGGATTGGAGTTCCCGTCGTGGCTCAGTGGTTAACGAATCCAACTAGGAACCATGACGTTGAGGGTTCGATCCCTGGCCTTGCTCAGTGGTTAAGGATCTGGCATTGCCGTGAGCTGTGGTGTAGGTCACAGATGTGGCTCAGATCCTGCATTGCTGTGGCTGTGGTGTAGGCCAGCTGCTACAGCTCCGATTCAACCCCTAGCCTGGGAACCTCCATATGCCTAGGGTGTGGCCCTGAAAAAAAAAAAAAAGCAAAAACAAAACAAAGCAGAAAAACCCAAAACACCAAAAACAACAACAACAAAAAATATCTGGATGTTTGGAGATTGGGACCAGGGAATTACTTGTCTTATTTTATTATGTGGTCATTTCAAAAAATGAACGTTTCATTTTATGTTTAAATTATCTTCCTATTTATTATTATTATTATAATTTAAGGCCGAGCTTTGCAGCATATGGAGGTTTCTAGGCTAAGGATCAAATTGGAGCTGCAGCTGCCGGCCTACACCACAGCCACAGAAACGACAAATCCAAGCCATGTCTGTACTTACACTACAACTCACAGTAACGCTGAACCCTTAACCCACTGAGTGAGGCCAGGGATCAAACCCAAAACCTCATGGATACTAGTCAGGTTCATTACCACTGAGCCATAATGGGAACTCCTATTATTATTTTTTATTTAAAAATTTTTCTTGGCTGTGCCCATAGCATGCAGAAATTCCCAGGCCAGGTACCAAATCTGAGCCACAGCAGTGACAACACAGAATCCTTAACCACTAGACCATTGGAGAACTCCTGAACATTTCATTTTAAAACCCGTTTTAGGAGTTCCCGGCGTGGCGCAGTGGTTGGGGAATCCGACTAGGAACCATGGGATTTTGGGTTCCATCCCTGGCCTTGCTCAGTGGGTTAAGGATCCCGCGTTGCCATGAGCTGTGGTGTGGGTCGCAGATGCATCTCGGATCCCGCGTTGCTGTGGCTGTGGTGTAGGCCAGCGGCTACAGCTCTGATTAGACCCCTAGCCTGGGAACCTCCATATGCCATGGGAGCAGCTCAAGAAAAGGCAAAAAGACAAAACAAACAAAACCCGTTTTAGACTTAGAGTTATTGCAAAGACAATGCAACATGTCCATATATGCCACGCCCAGTTCATCTGATTTCTGTAAATGACCTGGAGTCTGAGGTTTAGGGATTTTCCAGAGGTTGGGGTTGTCTGGGATTTTTGCATTATTTGGGGTCTGGGATGGAGGGATTTCTCTCTGTTCTGGGGGATGGGGGTCATCTGAGTTTTATAAATTCCCTGAGGCCCGGGGGCCATTAGAGGTTTGGAGGGTCCAAGTTTGGGGTTATATAGATAAGGGGTGAAGGTGCCCTGCCTCCCCTCTCCCCTACTTTGATGCTCCTTCTTTCTGGGTGTCAAGGGGGCACCCCTCTCCCAACAGCTGGAGACACCAGATGTGAGCTCCGGACTCATGCCCCTCCCCCGGGGGTCCACCTCCTCTCCTTGGGGGCTTTATGTCTTTCTCTCCCCCACCTGCAGGTCCCGAAGGCTGTAACCTGTTTATCTACCACCTCCCCCAGGAGTTTGGAGACACGGAGCTGACGCAGATGTTCCTGCCCTTCGGCAATATCATCTCCTCCAAGGTGTTTATGGATCGGGCCACCAACCAGAGCAAGTGTTTTGGTGAGTCTGTGCTGTGGGTGCCCCTCCCTGCTTACCAGGCCCCATCCCATGTGCCCCTTGCCCTTGGAAATGGTGGGGTGGGAGGGTGTGGTCAGTCATGAGACAGGTCTGGTTCAAAAGAATCACATTTATAATCAGAATGAACACTTATGAAGCACCTACTCTGTACCAGGCACACAGCAGTGAAGGAAACCAACAAAAATCCCTGCCCTCCGCAATTTGAATTTAAATAACCCCCTGTGGCCAGTGGCTGCTGACCACTGAATTAGAAAGCATAGGTCTAGGGGGAGGAGATGGAAAGAAACAAACATAGGATATAGGCCAGGGGGTTATAAATGGCATGGAGAAAAAATGAAACTAGTAAGAAAAATGAGTAAGAAAATGAAACTAGTAAGAAAATGATAAGGAGGAGGCAATGTTTCAACTGAGACGTGAATGATGAGGAGCCAGCCATGGGGGAATCTAGGGAAAGAGTGTTATAAGCAGAAGGAACCACGTCTGCAAAGGTCCTGGGGCAGGATGGGGCCTGATGCAATGGAGGAACAGTGAGGAGGCCTCTGTGTGTGGAGCAGAGTGAGTGAGGAGGAGAGAAGGAGGGGGTGAGGGCAGGCAGGTCATGCAGGGCCTTGTGGGCTGTGGGGAGAATTTCCTTGACCCCCAAAACAGAAGAAATTAAAGCTCAGAGAGGTGAGTAACTCATCCAAAGTCATACAGCAGCAAACAGGCAGAACCTAGACTAGAACCAACATCTGGACTCTAACCCCACCCTATCCTCTTTGAAGGATCGGCTTTTGACTATTCTAAACATCTCCTATATATACTTATTATTCGCCCATAAAAGAGAAAATTGTTCCAGTTTACAAGTGGAGGAAAAAGAGGTACAGAATAGTCAAGCAACATGCTTGAGGTCACACAGCAAGTAAAGGGCTTCCCCCTGCACCCGCCCCGCTCCAGTGCCCAGGCCCCCTCCTCTATACCCTGCTTCCACAAGGAAGAAGGAAATTTCTAGAGGAAAACCTTCTCAGTTGCATTCAGCAGTCAGGGGTCACATGCCTTCTCAGAGGCTCGGTTTTCTCATCCACTTAAGGGGAGGTGTGGGTGATAGGAAGATAACCACCCATCCCAGTCCCAGGTTTCCCTATGGCTCCCCAGTGAGACCCTTCAGCCAGACACCTCAGCCCTGATCCCATCATTTCTCTGCCTGACCTCCCACCCAGCCTCTCACACAGAGCTTGGGTATCCCGCCCCTAAATGCTAGCACATGTGGCTCCCACCCCTCTGAGAGCTCCCCAGCCCCTGTGGCCTCTGCACAGTCCTCCAGGAAGTCCGTGAGGACCAACAGACAAGGGATGGGAGTAGGGAGAGAGTTACTTTGGTATAAAATAAGGCGGGGGTGGCGCTAGAGCACTTCTGATGGCCCATAGTGAAAAAAATATTACAATATGGAAAAAAATAAAATAACTCAATATGAAAAAAAAATACGATGGCCCAGGGTGGAGGGAGACTGGGGCTAGACAGACTGATGGTAACAGAGAGAGACACAAAAAGAGAAGAGACAAGAATTCCTGCGTGGCTCAGTGGGTTAAGGATCTAGCATCATCACTGCTGTGGGTAGAGTTTGATCCCTGGCCTGGGAACTTCTGCATGCTTTGGGCACGGCCAAAAAAAAAAAAAAAAAAAGAAGGGGCAGATAGTGAGGGACGGAGAGAAGAAACACAAGGATACAAAGACACAGGACACACATAAAGACAGAGAGACAAGGACAGACAGACACATGCACACAAGGACAGAATCAGATGGGCAGATAAGACTGCAGATGGATAGATGTCTCACAGGAGCTAAAGGGTTGGCATCAGGGCATAGAAGGAGGCAGACATGGTGGGGAGGGAGAATGTGGCCTTCCTGTGACCCACAGGGGCCCCACCTGTCCCCCACATCTGTTGGGAGGTCTCAGCAGAGCAGACCCCAGGTAAGGAGTGAGCGCCCCATCCCCAGAGACATGCAAGTCCAGGTGGTGTCAGAAGCAGGCCAAGGCTGCTGTGCATCCTCTGGCAAGCCCTCCCACCTTCCCGGGCCATCTGCCCCTGCAAGCACACACCCCCACCCCCAGGACCCCGTGAGCCGGGCAGCCAGGGCTGCAGCACTGGAGCGAGCAGAGGACGCCCGTGTTGCCCACCATCGTGGGTCCACCCCGGTCTCCGCAGGCTTCGTGAGCTTTGACAACCCAGCCAGCGCGCAGACCGCCATCCAGGCCATGAACGGCTTTCAGATCGGCATGAAGAGGCTCAAAGTGCAGCTGAAGCGGCCCAAAGATCCGGGACACCCCTACTGACCGCGCCCACAGCCGCCCTGAGGCTGCGGGCTTGGCCCAGGTGAGCCGCCAGGCGGCCCCACCCCCACCCTGGTCTTGTCCTCACCCCCTCCTTGTTCTCCAAACCCCCCAAGGTTGGGGGGATGCTGTAAGAGGCTACGAGGAGCCCCCAGGTTTGGTTGATGGGGACAGAGCTGGACGAAGTCCCCCTGGTCCTCCCTGTCAGGGCTGGAAGCAGAGCAATGGGATGGGAGTGGGGAGGGTGGTTAGGGCATTCTTCCTGGAGAAGGCTTTGAATGATGAATCCAAGTTCACCTGGAAGGCAGGTCTGGGGTGGGGGCGGGCTGTGGGGAGGGTCTTCTGTCCTGTCTTAGGAATCTGTTTTCCTAGCCAGGCCCCTCTGGGAACTCTTCATTTGGCATAATTCATACCCCGTGGGTTGATGGAAGAGTGAAAAGTTTGCTCCCACCCAATGGCATGCCAGGGTGGGAGGGAAATCCCCTCCAACAAAGGCGCAGATACCCAAGAGTGTCTGTGCCATCAGGGTGACCAGCTCTGTCAATTCATTACTTCTCTGGGGAATGAACTGTGAGCCTAAAAGGGGCCAGTGGGGAAACTTGCAACCGATCTTAAGCCTTGACAAGCCTCATCTGTCAAATGGGCCCGTGCAGGTGGTCTCCCCCAGGGGCCATGGGACGGAATCCCTCAGGGCACTTGGTGTCTTCCCAGCTGAGCCCAGGACCCGCCACCTACCTGGAAAGCTGGCGATAACTCGTTTTGATTTTTCTCCTCTTTACCACCGTGGCCACTGAGATCACTGAGGCTCGCCTGGGTCTGGTGCGAAGCAGGTGCTCAGTGAGGGGCTGTTCCTGCTCCCAGACCCTGCCATGGCAGCACCTACAGATTTGAGGGTGCTGAGTCACAGGGTCCTATGTCTTTGGGAGGGCGCCAACGGAAATCCACCCCACCCCCCACCCCCACCCCCACCCCGCCCCGGAAGCCAGCAACCAGCGATCCTTGCGCTTTGAACTTGCTGGCAGCTCATCCTCACTGAGCACCTGCTGTGCACCAGGCACTGTGACCAGAAATGGGGCCGGGGAACTGCTTCATGGAGCTTCAGTGGCAGGGAGCAGAGGAAAGGGGTCGGGAACAGATATTTGTCCCCAGTAGCCGGATAAGGACACGGGCTTGGCAACCCTTAGTCCCTTCCAAGCAGGGCGTGTCAGCCTCCAAACCCTGAAATGGACTCTTTTTGCAAAGATGGGGGCCCTTGGGCTCCCAGACCCCAGTCTGGCCAGGGGAGTGGGGTGGGTGGGAGGTGATGTCATCGGCCGACGCGCCCCCTCCCCCATCGCCGCTCCCTAACGCCCCTCCCTTCTCCGCCAGGTGAGGGGCCTTCCCACCCCAGGAGGGTTTCCCGCTTCCAACTGATCCAGGACTTTTCCGTAAATTACAACTGAGTTTGGACACCAGCCCCCCCTCCTCTCCCTTCTCCCCTACTCCCTTCCCCAAAATGTGAAGCTCTGTTGAAGGCCACATGGAGCAGGGAGGGGGCTTCGTGGTCTGCGGTGGTGGGGGTGGGGGGATCCTGGGAGATCTCCTTGCTCCCCCCACCCCCTGACACACAAACTTTGTGGCTTCCCCAAACGAAATCACAACTTTTCCTATATATATATATGCATATATATATAGAGCTATAGACAGTATATATATTTTTTGAGTATAGATCATGGGACCAAACTTTTTCAACTTCCTTCCATCCAAGAGAAGGTGACCCTGGGCCGGTCACTCAGCAGGGACGCTCAGAAGGGCTGAGGCTGGCGGGGCAGCCCAGTGTCCCCTTGCCTCCCGCTGTCATGTCAGACCAGGGCGCCGGCGAAGCACTGGGAATCAGCACCTAACGCGATATACCTCCAGGACTTTTGACCCCCCGCCACCGACGATTCTCTATTCTCGCGGGCCTGTGGGCTCAGCCGGCTTCAGTGTCCCTGGTCCTAGCTGCAGCTTCCAGAGCCCCCATGCCCTTCGTCCCAGGGCCCTGCCTTCCCCTGATGTAGGCACAAAAGAGACCCCTTGGCCTCCCCCAAGCCTCCCCCCGCCCCCCCGCCCAGTCATAGCCTTACTCATGTGACCAATAGCCCTTAGCTTTCCGTCGGGGGCGCAGAGGGTTGGGGGGAAGCCCCCCACCCCTTGAGCCCTCTCCCAAGGGCAGGTGGACACCCTCCCTGCCTTTGGATCACCAGCCTGGAATTCACAATCTCATGACCAAGATTGCCACGTGCACTGGACAGGCCCAACCTGCACTGGCCAAGCACCCCTTCACCGGAGATACCTCTGCAAAGTTTTTTTTTTTTTTTTTTTTTTTTTCGGTCTTTCTGAGCAGGTACAAAGAAAAGAGAAGAAGAGAAATGGGGGCAAAATCAAACAGTGGATTTTTGTTTCCTACTTGGGGCGGGGAGGGATATCCTGTGGGGTGCCTCTGTATAGCTACTCAAACCGTGAAAACCCCCCTTGAAGCACAGAGTCAAGTTCGGTTTTTTTCGGACGTCCGGTGGGGCCTCACGCCAGACGAGGCGCCAGAGAACTTAATAAGCTCAAGAAAAAAAAATTTTTTAAAGAAAAAAAAAAAGCATTCCCTTTTGTTTCTACCAAAATGTGTTGACCGACCCAGAAAAAAAAAAAAAAAAAAAAAAAGGAAAAAAAGAAAAAAAACATAGCCAAAAAAAAAAAAAACCCACAAAAAACAAAAAAAGGAAGGAAAAAAAAAATCTTCTGACCAACCTGTTTCGATATTCCAGAGTTTGATAATTGTTCCGAGATACTCTCTCGCGTGCCTGTGTCCTGTGCGTCTGCGTGTGCAAGCGTGTGTGCTCAGGGGCTACGGGGCCTCGTCCGTGTCCCGCCCCGCCCTGCCCCGCCCCCGCCAGGCCTGCTTGGGAGTGCGTGCTGGCGTGCAGTGGCGTGTATCCTCTGGTCCATGTTTACTGGCTGTAAATACCATTTTTATACTCCACGTCAAAGACCTACGTGATTTGTACGATGTACTTTATTTCTGCTACGAGTAATTTCATGAAGTTTCAACTTGCAAACTGACTTTTGGAGACAAACCGCCACACACACACACACACACACACACACACACACACACATACATACACGCACACACACACAAAGAAAGACAAGAAAAAGACTTGGAGGGAACTTCGGGTTGACTTGTTTGAGCCTCGAGGTCCTTGTCACGGTGGCGTGTTTCAGGTGAGAAGCTGCAGACATCATCTTCATGTCCCAAACGCCTCTCTTTGGTCTGGAGAAACTGAAAGTTTATTTAATAAAAGTTTTACTTGCTAAAGGCCTGGGTCCTCACTGATTTGCCCTCTCTCGTCGAGAAAGATCAAGTACATCTGGCCGTATCAGGTGTGCCTGAGCTGGTGAGAAATCTGGATTCCGAGTGAGCAGGTGTGGGAGGAGAAGGCTCTGATGTTCCCATGGCCAGGGTCCGGTCTGATTCATCCAGACCTTGAAGAAATGGAGTGTTCTTTCTCAAGACGAGCAGGTGCCTATATGTGTTGATTCACATGCTCGTTCATTCATCCAGCAAAACATTTATGGAGTGCCTGACCCCTGGGCTGGCCACCAGGGCCACAGTGGTGATCAGATGGTGCTGGGCTCTGCCTTTGAGGAGGCAGCCTGCGGGGGCATGGGGGAGGGGGTGGCAGGAGAGACACTATATCATACATGTTTTTGTAATTGAGTTAAAATCTGTGTAACACAAAAATTCACTGTTTTTACCATTCTGAAGTGAACAGTTCAGTGTCTTTAAGCCCATTCACAAAGTTGTGCAGTCATCACCACTCTCCAGTTTCAGAAGATTTTCATCACCCCAAAAGAAGCCCCTTTCCCATCAGTAGTCACTCCTCACCTGCCTCTCCCAGCCTCTGACAACCAGGAACCCACTCTCTGTGTCTGTGGACATGCCTGTTCTGGATGTTTCCCATCCATGGAATCCCACACGGTGTGTCGTCCTGTGTCTGCTTCTCTCACTGAGCGTGGTATTTTCATGGTCCATCTACGTGGTAGCAAGTGTCAGTGTGTTTCTTTCCTTTTTTAAGGCTGAGTGTATTCCAGTGTGTGGCGGGACGACTCATCCATTGATGGACATTTGAGTTGTTGCCACCTTTTGGCCATTGTGAATCATGTTGCTGTAATTATTTGTGTGTAGGTTTCTCTCAGGTACGTACCTAGGAGTGGAATTGCTGGGTCTTAGTAACTTTGGGTTACCACTAGGAACACGTGAGAGTTCCTGTGTCTCTGCCCCAATATGTGTTACACACTAGAGCTGAATTGGAATGTTGAGGCAGAAATCCCCTTCATTGGGCCTGAGGCCCTCAAGGACCCAGAAGTGTCCTGAAGAGGTAAGACCTGAAGGAGGTGGGATCCAAGAGATGACAGGGCTTTGGCAGAAAAAAAAACGAAAGCAAAAGGCCCTGCAGACCCACCCCCACTCTAATAAAGGATTCAAAATTCCTTTAAAAAAAAAAATCCTGAGGAGTTCCTGTTGTGGCTCAGCAGTTAATGAACCTGACTGGCATCCATGAGGACGCAGGGTTCGATCCCTGGCCTCACTCAGTGGGTTAAGGATCCAGTGTTGCCTGGAGCTGTGGTGTGGTTTGCAGACGCAGCTTGGATCCCATGTTGCTGTGGCCCTGGCGTAGGCTGGTGGCTACAGCTCTGATTGGACCCCTAGCCTGGGAACCTCCGTATGCCGTGGGTGCAGCCCTAAAAAGAGCGAAAAACGAAAACAAACAAAGATCCAGAGACTCAGAGTGGGGGACAGTGGGCTCCAGGGTAAAGCTTGGAGTAGAGGTGTGAGTAGAGAGAGCTCATCACATCCAAGGTGAGCCTTTCCAAATTCATGGGATGAGTACTAACTCCCTTTCATGAACTACTTAATATCCTGCTGGGGGCTTTGCAGAAACCAGGCGTTTTAATCTTGTCAACAACTCATCCCTTTTTACAGCTGAGGAGACTGAGGCTCAGAGACAGGAAGTGCCTTGCTCCAGCTCCAGCAGAGAGAAGGAGGCCCAGTTGGGGTGGGAGCTGGAAAGGTGAGTCTGAATCTACCTGGGAGGGTTTTCTGGCTGGAAGGAACAGCCCGGGCAAAGGTTCAAAGGCTTGGAATATTGTGGTCATTGGACCATTGGCTGAGACTCCAGCAATGAATGAAGAGATGGATGCAGAGGTGATAGAAGCTGGGTTACAGAGGTTCTTTTGTGATTAACCACCTACTGTGTGCTGGATCTTGTCCCCACCCTCCCAAACTTGCAGTCAAGGAGAAAGTACTTTTTTTTTTTTTTTTGGTCTTTTTAGGACCAAAACCACAGCATATGGAAGTTCCCAGGCTAGGGGGTCGAATCAGAGCTGTATCTGCTGGCCTATGCCACAGCCACAGCAATGCGGGATCCGAGATGCATCTGCGACCTACACCACAGCTCATCGCAATGCCAGATCCTTAACCCACTGAGCAAGGCCAGGGATTAAACCCACATCCTCATGGATACTAGTCGGGTTCATTAACCACTGAGCCATGACAGGAACTCCAAAGAGAAAGTACTTTTGAACAACAACAACAACAACAAAAATCAAAAGTACCCCATCCCCACAAGAAAAAAAGTAATTCTCAAGCATGCTAAAAGTTGTAACTACAAGGAGACCAGCAAACCTTAGGCATTATCTTGATGTCAATCTGGAGCCATAGAGGGTTTTGAGCAGGGGAGGGGTGTTTGAGATTGGGGTGTTAGGAGGATTCCTGGGGTGACCTCTGTGCTGCTAGTGGGGTATAAATTGGCACTCTGGAGAAGAAGTTGGCAGGATAATATTCTTACTAAGCATTTATTAAGCACTTACTATTTGCCAAACGTTGTTTTAAGCCTGTGTCATCCAATACAGTAGACACCAGCCACCTGTGGTTATTTATATTTCAGTCAACTTATCAAATTATAATGTTACTTCCTCAGTCACAATTTCAAGGGCTCAAGAGTCACATGTCCATCACTTTAGGAAGTTCTCTTGGACAACACTGGTCTAAACATTTTATGGGACATAGCTCAATCTGCCACAACCTCGTGAGGTATGTCCTATTAATAGTCCCACTTTATCAGTCAGTAAACTGGGGCCCAGAGAAGGAGTTGAACCCAGGTTCTCAGGCTGGTCTCTTAACCACTTGCTGTCCCACTTCCCTGTCCTGTGTAGTGGCTGAAATTCAAAAGTATTAGGTTGTGGAGTTCCAGTGGTGGCGCAGTGGTTAACGAATCCGACTAGGAACCATGAGGTTTCGGGTTCGATCCCTGCCCTTGCTCAGTGGGTTAAAGATCCGGCGTTGCCGTGAGCTGTGGTGTAGGTCGCAGACGCGGCTCGGATCCCGCGTTGCTGTGGCTCTGGCGTAGGCCGGTGGCTACAGCTCCGATTCGACCCCTAGCCTGGGAACCTCCATATGCCGCGAGAGCGGCCCAAGAAATGGCAAAAAGACAAAAAAAAAAAAAAAAAAAAAAGTATTAGGTTGTAATTCAAGTTACTACTTGCAATAGTCCTACTAAGCTTTTAAATTGGACTCTAAGTTGTTAAACATTTAGAATATGCACCCTTCCAATTCAGGCGGTTCTACCTGAGTGTCTCCATAGAGTGGGTAGGGCTTTGCTTGGGATGGCTGAGCCCTGGCTGTGATATAGGTGTTCAGCCGGGGGGAATACGCTAAGTGACACTCAGGATGTATCAGTTAGCTGTTGCTGATTAACACATTAACCCCCCCCTCCTTAAATTTAGCCACTTAATACAGCACACATTTATTATGTCACTGAGTTTCCATGGGTCAGGAATCCAGGAGTAACTTAGCGGAGTGGTTCTGGGTCAGGGTCTCTCACGAGGTCACCATCAAGACATCAGCCCGAGCTGCCTCACCTGACAGCTCAACTGGGGCTGGAGGAACTGCTTCCAAGCTGGCTTCCTCACATGGCTGTTGGCTGGAGGCCTCAGTTCCTCATCACATGGACTTCTCTACAGGGCTTCTTATGACATGGGCAGCCAGAGAAAATGTGATCCAAAGATGGGGGGGAGAGAAAGCTGGAAAAAGAGCTAGAGAGTGAGAAAGAAAAATATATGTATGTGTGTGTGTGTGTGTGTGTATAACATTCTCTCTGGGGACATGGGGACATGTATATGATTATAAGAATGAGAAGAAAAAGCTAGAAGTATATTAGCCTAAATGATGAAGGGGGTGGCTTTGGGGGAGTGAAAAATTGGAGGCCAAGATTAAGTAAAGCCTTAGCTGCCATCTTTATAAGGTGAATATATTTAGGTATTATTTAGGAAACTAAGAATTTATTTTAAATACATTTTTGAAGGATGACATACTGAAAAGACAGGTTTGGGGGTAATTTTGGGGGAAGCACCTACATTTAACTCAAGTGCTGCACTGCCCTTGAGAGGCCCACAGCTGGGCAGCCCCCGGCCAACAGCCAGTGAGGAACTGAAGCCTGCTAGCAACCACTTGGGCTTGAAAGCAGACCCTGCCCTGGTCACGCCTTCAGATGATACTCCAGCCCAGCACCTTGGTTGCAGCCTGTGGGAGACCCTAAAGCTGAGGAGTTTTGGGGTTTTTTTGGTTTTTTTTTTTTTGTCTTTTTAGGGCCACACCTGCAGCATATGGAAGTCCAAGGCTAGGGGCTGAATCAGAGCTACAGCTGCCAGCCTGCACCACAGCCACAGCAATATGGGATCCAAGCTGCCTCTGCAACCTATATCACAGGTCATGTCAACGCTGGATGAGTGAAGCCAGGGATCGAACCCCCATCTTCAGGGATACTAGTTAGGTTTGTTACCTCTGAGCCATGACGGGAACCCCTACCCCAGATTTCTGAAACTGTGAGATACTAAATGTTTTAAGCCGTGAAGTTTTAAGGTAATTCATCATGCTCACTAACACATCAGCAAAACCTCATAACTACAGTGACAAAAAACTATAAAGTACCTGGAATAAACCTCAGAAAAACTCGTTGTGAGAAAACGGTAACCTTTATCTGAAAGACATAAAAAAAAAAAAAAAAAAAAAAAGCCAGAGGGACTTCCGGTCGTGGCGCAGTGGTTAACGAATCCGACTAGGAACCATGAGGTTGCGGGTTTGGTCCCTGCCCTTGCTCAGTGGGTTAACGATCCGGCGTTGCCGTGAGCTGTGGTGTAGGTTGCAGACGTGGCTCGGATCCCGAGTTGCTGTGGCCCTGGCGTAGGCCGGTGGCTACAGCTCCGATTCGACCCCTAGCCTGGGAACCTCCATATGCCGCGGGAGCGGCCCAAAGAAATAGCAAAAAGACAAAAAAATAAAAAAAATTAAAAAAAAAAAAGCATAATGCTTACATCTGGAGACTCAAGTCTGGAGTCTGCCCAGGGTTTGAATCCCTGTTAGGACATTTATCAGACCAGTAGCTGATCTCTTTGCAGCTCAGTTTCCTCCCCCTCCTCTGGAAAATGAGGCTAGTCTGGCACGTGCTTCTGACGGTTGCTGCGGGAAAGAACGAGTTGGTATTTATAAAGCCCAGACTAAGCGCGACAAGTGTCGAATCAACCCCACTGAAAATTTACTTTCCAGAGGCTTCGCTCCTGGCCACCAGCAGGGGGCAGCAGAGACACGCGCCTTCCTTAAGTAGTGTTGGAGTCTTCGCTTGAAATGCTGCAGGCGTTTATTGAGCACCTGAAGTGTGCCGTGCCTGCGCTGGGGCTGGATGAGGTGGTGAGGAGATCCCTGGCCTCTCTCCTGGGACATAAAAGCTACCTTGTCCAAATTTCTTAGGCTGTTCCTTAAAGCCTGTGAGATCAGCCCCATCTCCCTTACTCTCTATAGATTGAATGTGGTCTGGCTGCTTGGCCTTTGCACATGCAGATTTCCCCAACACCTCCCAGAGTTCTGAGATGCAGGGTTGGGATGGAGGCACACGTAACCTTCTGAGCACAGGGAATGGCACTGGGCAAGGTGTAGAGGCGTAAATGATGGGAGTCCTAATGAGAGAATAGCCTGGTTGGCCTGAAGCCTGCACAGAGGACACAAGCAGGGCACGTGATGGTCAAACAGAGTGACCGATATAGGACTTGAGACCCATGAGGATGGAGACTGGCATGCTCACCTCTGGGTCTTCAATATTTGCTTAGCTATTCAAGGTTTGCCTGCCCTTGGGAGTTCCCTGGTGGTCTAATGGCTAGAACTCCACACATTTACTGCTGTGGCCCAGGTTCAATCCCTGGTCTAGGAACTGAGATCCCACATCAAGTTGCTGCATGCTGCAGCCAAAAAAAGAAAAGAAAAGGAAAGGAAAGAAAAGGTTCGCATGCCTTTGAGCAACCTCAGAGCAACCTCATTCTCTCCCCAAGGCTCAGTTTCCTCATCAGTAAAATGCTATGCATAATCTAAGATTGAGACAGAGATGAATGCACACAAATAACAGCCGTTATAGTTATAACTTTGTAAGTAGGCAAAATAGGGCCTCCTGAATGAGAAAAGTGAACTCTGGGACCTCACTCCTACTGGATTCAGATGTCAACAAGCATTTATTGAGTGTTGGTGGTGTGGGGTGTGCCAGGTGCTGCTGTAGGTAGGTACTGGAGAGACAGCAGGGAACAAAACGTGCACCCTAACCACGCCCCCAGTGCCTGCCCCCCTCTCTGCCCCCTCTTTCCTGAGCCTACCTATGGGGGTTATCTACATATTCATAAGACCATCAGCCAATCCACTGCCCAAACCCAGGCCTCTCTTTGGAGCTGGGGTGATTGTGACAGTCAGTGATACTTAAAGACGCAGTATCCTCCTATAAAGTAGGGGGTTTGGAACCTACTTAGAGCTACACAAACCTGCCTCTGTTTGGGGGTCTGTACAATGCAGGCTGGGATGTGTGAGGCCTAGAAACAAGCACAGACTGATAGCACTGAAAGAGCATTACTATCATGAGTGAAGTCTGGGGATATCTTTGGGGCGCTCACTTCATGTCCTGCACTTTACTCCAAAACCTGCTTCCTCCCTGGAGCTGGAGTTTCAGCACTGGGGGTCGTGGACAGCTCCAGGGCCTGGCCGGAGGGCCCTGAGTGGGTGGGTATAAGGGTGTGTAGCGGGTTCTGGGGACAGGGTGCAGAAAGAGTCCCAGGTCCTCAGCCAGCCCAGGGGCACAAGGGCCTACTCTCTACTTGTCTGTACCCCCCCCATCAAAGCCTCAATGGAGCCCAGTGTCAGAAGGACGAATCCACCTGATACTGCCAAGTGGATGTTTTTTGGATCGAACTATTCCTGCCCCCCCCCCAGTCCTGCTGCTCCTACATCGTCTCCATGTCAGCAGATGGCAGTTCCATCCTCTCAGGTTCTGGGGCCAGATATCTCCATGTTATCGTTGACTTCTTGCTTGCTTGCCTGCTCCATACTCAATCTATTAGCAAGTCTTGTCTCCTCTGCCTTCAAACGCTTATCCTAAATCTTCCCACTTCGCTGTCCTCCTTTGCTTCCACTTGACCTAGCTCTTGATCTCCCACCTGGACCAGCTTAGTCCCCTCTGCCCTGGCCTAGCCCTCACTTCCTCCCACAGTCTGTCCTCCCTGAAGCAGCCACCAGAGGGCGCCTGTGAGCACCTGAGTCAGGGCCCACCCTCCTCTGTCACAGCCACCCAGTCTTTCACTTCCCTGGGGGTAAAAGACTAAGTCCTCCCCACAGCCCACAAGTCCCTGCACAACCTGCCTTGTTTCCCCCCCCCCACCCCTGCCCCCACCTTCCTTCCTCCCTCTTTCCCACTTGCTCATTTTGCTGCAGCTACATGGACCTCCTTGCTGTTCCTCCAACACACCAGACATGGTCCTTCCCCAGGGCCTTTGCACTGGCTGTGCCCTTTGTCTAGAACTCTCTTTCCCTAGATATCACCTCCTTTCTACTAAGAAGGGTAGCCTGAAGGGAGTGGAGTTGGGATAATTTAGCAAGGAGGGCCGGGTGCTGTCAAGCATCACAGGCCCTGGAGAACTGATGAGGATGTGGTCCCTATCCAAAAGGCAATAGAGAGCCATGGAAAGTTTTATCAGAGGGAGAAGTGAGACAAGCACATCTGCCTTTTTTCATTCTCCCTCTTGCTGTGGTGTGGAGAACATACTGCAAGGGAAATTATGTAAAAAGAGGAGGTTTGTGCAGGCTTGCAGGTGGGCAGTGGCTTAGATGAGGCCAGAGTCCCCCAAAATTCCTGAATCTGGGGTCTGCCTTGGTTGTGTTATGTTTCCTGGAGCTCAGTACAGGACCTAGCATACAGCAGGTGCTCAATAAAAGTCTGATGAAAGAAAGAAGGCTTGGGGACACCTGACATTGCATTAGCTCTCACAACAAAGCTGCGAAGAGGACAGCATTGGACCCATTGTACAGATGAGGAAATTGAAATTCGAAGGAAGGGATTTGCTGAGCAAACCCAGGGACTCAAGAGTCAAGTCCTCTGGTGGTCATGGAAGTTTTCCAGGACAGAGGTGGCATTTGGGTGGGGCGTGAAAAGACAAGGATGAGGGTCAAGGGCCAGAGGTGGGCAGTCCTGGCTACAGGAAAGGCATGAATGAGGGTCAAGTCAATGCAATGGTGGGAGAATGAAATCCAGCTGGAAACCTGATGGGCAGATTGTGCAGGGCTGGAGGGTCAGGGAGAAAGTCCTGAGCTGGGAAGGTCTGTCCAGTTCAGAGAAAAGAGCTTCCATATCTGCACCTGCCCAGCCCTAAGTTCACCTTATCTCCTTCAGTGTGGGCGGGGCCTGCAACTGGCTTTAACCAATGACATATGCAAAAGTGGGGTTAGCTTATTTTTCCCCCTCTTATGTTTTTTTCAATTGTTGTTAAATGCCTGTAACATAAAATTTATCATTTTATCCATTTTAGGAGTACAGCTCAATGGCATTAAGTATATTCACATAATGTATAATATAAGCATCTAGTGCTATAATTTTTCTAAGCATTGTTTTAGCTGCATCTCCCAAATTTTGACATGTTGTGTTTTCATTCTTATTGAATTAGAAGTATTTTCTCATGTCTCATGATTTCCTCTTCTGTCTAGGTTATTAAGGATTTCTTGTTTAATCTCCACATCTAATAGTTAAGCAATGAGATTCTGCTGTATAGCACAGGGAACAATATCCAGTCACTTGTGATGGAACATGATGGAGGATAATGTGAGAAAAATAATATATATGTATATATACATATGTTCATTCCAGGTCATATGACTGGGTCACTCTGCTATACAGTAGAAATTGACAGAACACTGTAAATTGACTATAATGGGAAAAATAAAAATCACTTAAAAGAATGTCCAGATCTTTGGAGTTTTTTTCCCACATAACTTTCTGTTATTGATATCCAGTTTAATTTTGTTACATACTTTGTATGATTTGACTTCTAAAGTTTTTTATAATGATTTTTCTTTTTTCCATTATAGCTGATTTACAGTGTTCTGTCAATTTTCTACTGCACAGCAGGGTGACCCAGTCACACATACATGTATACATTCTTTTTTCTCACATTATCATGCTCCATCACAAGTGACCAGACATAGTTCCCAGTGGTATGCAGCAGGATCCCATTTCTTATCCATTCCAAAGGCAATAGTTTGCATCTATTAACCCCAAATTCCCAGTCTCTCCCACTCCCTCCACCTCCCTCTTGGCAACCACACGTCTGTTCTCTATGTCCATTCTTTTCTGTAGAAAGGTTCATTTGTGCCATATATTAGATTCCAGATATAAGTGAAATCACATGGTATTTGTCTTTCTCTTTCTGACTTACTTCACTTGGTATGAGAGTCTCTATTTCTATCCATGTTGCTGCAAATGGCATTATTTTGTTCTTTTATGGCTGAGTAGTACTCCATGTGTATATATGCCACATCTTGTTTTTGGTTTTTTTTTTTTTTTTTTTTTTTTTTGTCTTTTTGCTATTTCTTGGGCCGCTCCCGCGGCATGTGGAGGTTCCCAGGGTAGGGGTCCAATTGGAGCTGTAGCCACCGGCCTAGGCCAGAGCCACAGCAACGCGGGAACTGAGCCACGTCTGCAACCTACACCGCACGCAGCACACGGCAAGGCTGGATAGTTAACCCACTGAGCAAGGGCAGGGATCGAACCCGCAACCTCATGGTTCCTAGTCGGATTCGTTAACCACTGCGCCACGACGGGAACTCCTATATGCCACATCTTAATCCAATTATCTGTCTATGGACATTTAGGTTGTTTCCATGTCTTTACTACTGTGAACAGTGCTGCAATGAACGTGCGGGTGCATGTGTCTTTTTCAAGGAAAATTTTGTCCAGATATATGCCCAAGCATGGGATTGCTGGGTCATATGGTAGTTCTATGTACAGTTTTCTAAGGTACCTCCATACTGTTTTCCATAGTGGTTGTACCAATTTACATTCCCACCAACAGTGCAGGAGGGTTCCCTTTTCTCCACACCCTCTCCAGCATTTGTTATTTGTCGACTTACTAATGATGGTCTGTGTGAGGTGGTACCTCATGGTAGTTTTGATTTGCATTTCTCTAATAACCAGTGATGTTGAGCATTTTTTCATGTGCTTGTTGGCCATCTGTACATCTTCTTTGGAGAAATGTCCATTCAGGTCTTTTGCCCATTTTTCAATTGGGTTGTTGGCTTTTTTGCTGTTGAGTTGTATAAGTTGTTTGTATATTTTAGAGATTAAGCCCTTGTCCGTTGCATTGTTTGAAACTATTTTCTCCCATTCTGTGAGTTGTCTTTTTTTTTTTTTTTTTTTTTATGGTTTCCTTTGCTGTGCAGAAGCTTGTCAGTTTGATTAGGTCTCATTGGTTTATTTTTGCTTTGATTGAGACTGACCTGAGAAAACATTTGTAAGGTTGATATCAGAGAATGTTTTGCCTATGTTCTCTTCTAGGAGTTTGATGTTGTCTTGTCTTACATTTAGGTCTTTAAGCCATTTTGAGTTTTGAGCCATTTTTGTGAGGGTGTGTTCCAGTTTCATTGATTTACATGCAGCTGTCCAGTTTTCCCAGCACTGCTTGCTGAAAAGACTGTCTTTTTCCCATTTTATATTCTTGCCTCCTTTGTCGAAGATTAATTGACCATAGGTGTCTGGGTTTATTTCTGGGTTCTCTATTCTGTTCCATTGGTCTGTATGTCTGTTTTGGTGCCAGTACCACACTGTCTTGACTACTGTGGCTCTGTAATATTGCCTGATGACGTCTCTTAAATTTAAGGTTTGGTTTTTGGCCACATCTGCAGAATATGGAAGTTTCTGGGCCAGGGATCAAATCTGAGCCACAGCTGTGACCACGTGGAATCCTTAAGCCGCTGCCCCACAGCGGAAACTACTTAAGGTTCGTTTTATGATCTACATTGGTGAGTATAATTAAAGAATATGGTCCATCTTGTTGAATGGCCCTTGTTAACTTAAAAACAATGTATATTCTGCTGTTGTTGGGTCGTGTTCTAGAAATGTCATTTCAAGTTGGTTGATAATGTAGCAAGGCCTTCTAGATCTTTGCAGATTTTCTGTCTACTTTTCTAGTTGCTGGGCACATAGTTTGAAGTCTCCAAGTATAACTGTAGATTTGTCAGCTTTCCTTTCAGCTTTGTCAGTTTTTGTTTCGTGCATCTTAACTGTATGTTGTAGGTTGTTTGCTGGTCGTATATGGTGAAATGCATATATAGTCAAGATCTGTGGATTGGCCCTTTTATCCATATATGTCCTCTGTATGTCTGCTTTGTCTGATTTTAATACAGCCACTTAGCATTTGTTTAATTAAAAAATGTTTTTCATTGAATTATAGTTGATTTACACACTATGTTAGTTTCATGTATATAGCAAAGTGATTCAGATACATATGTATATATATATATGTGTATATATATGTATATGTGTGTATATATATATATTCTTTTTCAAATTCTATTCCATCATAGGTTATTACAAGATATTGAATATAGGAGTTCCCTCTGTGGCACAGCAGGATAAGGATCCTATGTTGAACAGCCATGGCTCTGATTCGATCCCTGACTCAGGAACTTCCATATGCCTTGGGTACTAATGAAAAAAATATATAGTTCCCTGTGCTATACAGTAAGTCCTTGTTGTTCATCTATTTTATATATAGTGGTATTCCAATATTTTAAAAATGACTGTGTCCTTGGTATATTTTGCCCATCCTTTTAGTTTTCTCTAAGTCTTAAAGCAGATGTCTTGCTATTTATGAATTTCCTCAGTTGTTTTGGTGTTTTTTTTTTTTTTCTTTTTAGTGTTGCACCTGTGGCATATGGAAGTCCCCGGGCTAGGAGTCGAATTCGAGCTGCACCTGTTGGCCTACGTCAGGGCCACAGGAACGTGGGATCCGAGCCACATCTGCAACCTACACCATAGCTCTCACCACAGCTGGCTCCTTTAACCCACTGATCGGGCCCAGGGATCGAACCTGCATCCTCATGGATACTAGTCGGGTTCTTAACCCACTGAGCCACAATGGGAACTCCAAATTTCCTGCTTTTGTTTGCTGAAAAGCCTTTGCTTCTCCATTTTCTTTTTTTTTAATTTTTTATTTTGATTTTTTATTTTGTCTTTTCTAGGGCTGCACCCATGAAATATGGAGGTTCCCAGGCTAGGGGGTCTAATTGGAGCTGTTGCTGCCGGTGTACGCCAGAGCCACAGCAATGTGGGATCCTTAACCCACTGAGCGAGGCCAGGGATCAAACCTGCAACCTCATAGTTCCTAATCGGATTCATTAACCACTGTGCCAGGACGGGAACCCCTCTCCTTCATTTTCAAATGATATTTCCACTAGGCATAAACCTCTGAGTGGACAGTCTTTTCCTATCAGCACTTAGTCTTTTTCTCCTTGGCTGCCTTTAAGGATTCTCTTCATTTTTAAATTGCAAGTTTTGAGTATGACATATCTGGGTATATGTTTGGGGGAATATGTAGTCCATCTGTTATTTTCCAAGTTTCTTGAAACTGTGATTTGGTGTCTTTTCTTCGCCACGTCCATGGCATGTGGAGGTTCCTGGGCTAGGAATTAGACCCACACCGCAGCTGAAACCAGAGCCACTGCAGTGACAATGCAGGATCTTTAACTCACTAAGCCACCAGGGAACTTCTTGGTGTCTTTAATTTTGGAGAATTATTGGCCATTCTCTCTTACAATATTCTTCAGCCCGCTTTTCCTTGTCCTTCTGGGATTCCAGTTATACACCTGTTAGATCATTTGATCATGTCCTACAGCCTTCAGGTGGCCCCAACCTGTCTACAACACCTCTTTTCATACTTGATTATCTTTTTAGCAAAGACAGAGCGGGCTTCAGGTTTGACCTCTGGTTAGATTTGGATAAGATTGGGGAGGTGGTTTTTTTTTAAGAGCCGCAGGTGTGGCATATGGAGGTTCCCAGGCTAGGGGTCGAATCAGAGCTGCAGCTGCCGGCCTACACCACAGTCACAGCAACCCCAGATCCCAGCCACATCTGCGATCTACACCACTGTTTGCGGCAACACTGGATCCTTAAACCACTGAGCGGGGCCAGGGATGAAACCCGCATCCTCATGGATACTAGTCGGGTTTGTTTTTTTCTGCTAAGCCGCAATGGGAACTCCAAGATTGGGGAGGTTTTTGTTTTTGTATTTATCTTTAGAGCTGACCTTGACTGGTGGCAGCCTGTAGTGATGAGTTGAACTTTTCTCTTTAAACACATTCTAAGTCTTTTCCCAGAAACTGTTGGATTGAAAGAAAAATATTCAGTACTACTGGGACCCAGGCAGAACGGGGAGTGGGGGTCTGTGTGTGGCGGGAGGTTGAGAAGGCTTCTCTACCTTGTCTCTTCCTTTTGCAGCTGGGGCAACAGACACGGAGTGGGGGGAAGTGCTAGGGGGCCCTCAATGGGCCCTGACCCAGCTCAGCTGCTGCCGAAGGTTTGGGCACTGAGCTGTCCTCAGGGTTCTCTGTTTCCTTGAGTGGAAATGTCGCTGATAAACCAGGCCTCTCAAGAGTTCCCTGGTGGCTCAGAGGGTTAAAGATGTGGGGTTGTCACTGCCGTGGCTCGAGTCACTGCTGTGGTGCAGGTTTGATCCCTGGCCCAGGAACGTCCACATGCCGTGGCCACGGCCAAGAAAACCAACAAAACAAACAAGAACCCAGGCCTCTCTGTTGGCTGTACAGGGGGTGACCCAGCAGCCTCACCACCTGCTCTGTGGGACAGGGCGCGACTGCGTCTCTAGGCCTTTCTCGTTCCATTTCTTTCTCTGTGGCTTTTTCTGTGCGCCTCCATCTCTGTCTCTCCTGGCCTCTGTGTCTCTCTGTGAAGGCTCCCTCTCTCTCCCTTTCCGTTTGAAAGCCACCTCCCACATCTGCCTTCCGCCAAGGCCCGGGCTCTGACCCGCCGTCTGAATGCCTCACTCCAACCGCACATCTGTGGGGTAATTGTCTCCTTCGACCACAAGGTACTGAGGCAAATTATAGTTACGGGGCGGGGGCCTCCATGTGGGCGAACCGCGTCCGCTGGGCTGGGCCCTGCTGGCCTCCGTGGGGCGAGCTGGCTGAGGCGTGGCCCGGCTCAGGCCATGGGAGCCATGCCCAGCCCTCGCCCCACCCCCACTCCCCTTGCCAGACCTGCAGCTTTTGTGCCAAGATGAAAATGCCTTTGGGAAGAGTCAGCAGGAAATGCCAGTGTTTGCAAAACCCTGACCCGTTATTCATTCATTCATTCATTCATTCAACAAATAGATTACCCAGCGCCTGCTCTGTGCCAGGCACTGTTCCAGGCATTGAGGCCAAAGCCATGAAGAAGACGGACAAGAGGTGACACCCTGTCCCCCTGAAGGCCACAGACAAGCAATAAGTACAGTGATAAAGGAAAACAAGGCTGAGGGAGCTACCGGTGCAGATGGGGATCCCTTTCAAACGGGGCTGGGTGGGAGCCTGCCTCAGGAGGGGTCCTCTGAGCTGAGACCTGAAGGAGGCGAGGCTGGGAGCTGGATAGGGATTCAGCATCCCCCCAATCACAGACCTGAGTCCTACTCGCTCTGTGTCCATGAACTCCTGACTAACCTTCTCTGAGCCTCAGTTTTCCCATCTGTACTGAACTCACATGGCTCTTGGTGTGGAGTACATGCTCAAGAAAACAGTTGCCATTAAGAGTGGTGATCTGAATAATTGGGTCTAATCCACACCCTCCCACTTTGTCAGGGATCGTTGGAGGTTGTTGTGTGCTGGAGGGCTCGGACCCGGGCTCTGTCCTCCAGGAGTCCCCAGGCCCAGCACAGAAACCTTCAGTCCCGTGTATTCAGGGTCAGATCCTGGGGCTGAAGGGCGTGGGTCACACAATATCTTTTCATTGAGGAAAAGGTGACTGATATCCAAGCCCCTCAGGGAGGAGATAAGAGTGTGTAATCCAGACAGTGGACAGGGTGTCTCTCTTTCTGTCTCTCACTCACTCTGTCTCTCCATCTCTGTCTCTTTCTTTGTCTCATCTTTGTTTCTCTGCATCTCTGTCTAACTCTCCCTCTCACCCTCAGGGGGAGGTGGGGAATGTTGGGCTGGGTTTTGAAGTGTGCATAGGAGTCCCCAAGTAACAAAAAGGAGGAAGGTGTGCCAGGCAGGGAGGACAAGGAGGAGGCTGGGCCCAGTCCCAGTAGAGGCCTTACTTAACCTGGGGACACTGGGGAGCATGGAGGGCAGCAGGCAGGAGGGGAACTCATCGGAGCCGAGATTTAGGAAGAATCCTCCAGCTTGTTGGGAGAGCAGAAGGGGAAGTCCTGGGGCGGCCGCATTCCTAGCCTGCCACTGTCCTCACTCCAGATTCCACAGGGACCAGCTTAGGTGCCCATTCGTGGCCAGTGCCTGCTGCCAACATCTCCCCTTCCCTCTGTCCACTCCTTATTGGCAGCCTGAAGGGCCAGCTGGATCCCAGAGGCCAAAGGCTCTGCAGCCAGAGCACACCACTGCCATTTCAGAGCTCCTGGCCACCCCTCACAGGGCCTAAAGTCCTGCCTATTGTCCCTCTCCAGGCCCTCCTGCTGCCAGTGTGAGGCCAGGACCTCCACCCCCATAGACCAGCGACGGCCCCTTCTCCTGGAGCTTAGGCACCCACTTGGCGCTCCATAAATGCACAGTGATGATTAGAGGGTGAGATCAAAGACATTGCCCTGGCTGGCTGCTGCTCAGCATTTGGGAGAGGGGAGAGAAAAAGTGAAATAATGCCTGTCACATTCCCTCCTATGGGCTTCTGCGTTTTGTCTCGAACCCCAAGCCCACTCCTGTCCTCAGCGATTACCTGACATCTTTAAGACCTGGAGAGTGAAGCTCAGAGAGGCCCAGGGACTTGTCCCAGATCACACAGCCAGGACTCAACAATCCCAGCCCTTGTATCCCACCCTCTTTGTGCCTGGAGAGCAGCTTTCTCTTCCCACCTTCTGCTGCCACCCTCTACCCCCCGCCCCTGGGTTTAATGAGGACTCAGGGCCAGTTCGCAGGCACCTTCCTGGCCAGCCCCCTGGGTGGTGGGTGGGTGGGTGGGAGGGTCAGGCCCCCTGCTGCACACACCCAACACCCTCTGGCCCCTGGGCTTTCTTCCCTGATGGAGTTGATGGGAGGCAAAGAGGCGGGGGGTTGGGGGGGGAGACAACACAAGCCACACTCCTTCCGGGGGTGGGAGGGGGGCGTCCTGATCAGACTATTCCAATCAGAGGCTCATTCACAAATCCACGGCTGGTATGACGGGACGACCGCGCACACGCGCACACACACACACACACACACACACACACGCACACGCGCACACACACACACACACACACACACACACACACACACGGCCTCCCTGGGCTGTGGGTGGCCACTTGCAGGAGACCAGCCTGGTGTGTCTCAGACGAGCGCATCTGCATCCCGCTCGCTGTGATCTCCAGCTCCCAGAGCCCCCCGCACCCTCTTCTGAACCCCCTAGAGAAAGCCCCGCGCTCAGGGCCATGGAAGTCTGGTCCCTGGACCTGCACCCCAGGCAGCCGGCTCAGCCTGCGCTTCTGACCGAGTGAGGAGGCCTGGGCCGCCCTCGCCCTCCCTCCCAGCATGGAGGTGCCCGGGCCCCTGGTGTCCAGCAAGCCCGGGGAGACCTCCGTCAAATGGCAACTCTGCTACGACATGACGGCCAAAATGTGGTGGATGGTGAGTGAGGAGGTACCTGCCGGTGCCGGGTGGGGGCTCGGGTGGCCGTCTCGGGGGGCAGGAGGGGCCCGCGGGCAGCCCGGGGGCTTCTCGCCCTGTCTTCGGCCTCTCCAGTTCAAGGATATTTGGATATCGGTGAGGACAGTCAGGCGCTGTTGGCAGAGGTGGTGACCGCTCCCTGGGCCTTTGGGAGACGGGGAGAGGTGCTCAGAAGGGGGGAAACAGAGGCCAGACCATGGGGAGAAACCATCCCCCAGTCCTCCGGGCAGCTGGCCGGGGCTGCCGAGTGGCGATTAGAGTCCAAATGTGCTGGTGTCCGTGGCCGGGAGGGCGCCGAGGGCGGCCATCCTCTCGGGAGGTTTGCAGTGAGTTAGCTAGACCTGAAACCTTGCAACGGCCGTGACTTGGGTTGCCCCAGGGCCTGTGATGGCAAGTTCTGTGTGCAGTGAGGTCAGGGGGCTGGGGACTCTGGGGGAAGCCCAGGTTGACAGGCAGAAAGCAGGAGGCTCAGGGCCTGAGCTGCCACACCTCTGCCAGTTTCTGTGCCCCCAGACCCCAAGGGCGGAGTGGCGCCCTGTTCCGTCCACCCCTAAGCTTCCCTTCTGGAAGCTTCCATGGCAGGGTGTGGGATGGCCACGTTCCCAGAGCCCAGGACCCAGCTGGTGGGAGAGGGGACATTCTGGATCAAGGCAGGCTGTGGAACCTGGCACTGGAAACTGACCGTCTGAGGCTCTCCAGCCAGCATGACACCATGAGGCCAGTGCACCATTGTCTGCCCCGCTGTCCATCCATACATCTGTCCCTCCCAGCACTGACAGGACACCCAAAGTAGAAACCTTCTCCTTACCTGTGTGGTTCTGGGTCTGAACATGGGTGTGCTGTGTGACCTTGAGTTGGTGGCTTACCCTCTCTGGTCCTTAGGTTCCTCCATGGAAGCAATGGTTTGCAGCCCGCACATCTCAGGCTTGGCAGCCAGTGCTCCCCACAGAGAGCTGGGCTTCAGCGGGGGATGGCACCTCATGACCTCCCTGGACCCTTTCTAACTGTCACCTCTGGGGTTCAGATGACTCAGGCGGGCAGTGGGAGCAGTTTGATCTTGGAATATTAAGGTCTTGGGGTCCACGAGGACAGAGGTGTTCCCACATCCTCGAGGAGCATCATGAGTTGGTTTCATTTTTCATTCCTCATTCAGCCAACATTTATTAAACACCTGTCTCCAGCCCTGTTCTCCTGCTGAGGACACAGCAGTGACCCAGGCAGACAAAATCCCTGTCCTCTTGGAACAGATGCTACTCTGAGGGAGACAGAAAATAAAGATATCAGTGTACCAAATCAGACTTAATTATGCTTATGGAAGGGATTCTAAGGAGCTGGGGGCTTTGAATTAGGCTGGGCAATCTAGGAGGGCTTCACTGAGGAGGTGACATCTCATTGAAAACCTGGAGGATGACAGAATTCATTAGAAAAGAAGGGGAAAGAGTGTTCCCAGCAGCAGGGATAGCCCATGCAAAGGCCCTGGGGCAGGACTGTGCCTGGTGTATTATAGGATCAACAAGGAGGGCCCAAGTGGCTAGAGCAGAGAGAGGGAGGGGAAGTGGGGGAGGAGGGGAGAGCAGGGAGGGGACAGAGCAAATAGTGCAGGGCCTTGGGGGCTGCAGGGAGGACTTGGGCTTTTACCCTGAGTGGGTGGGAGCCCTGGGGGGCTGTGGGCAGAGGAGGAATGGGACCTGTTTTACATTCTTTAAAGCTCTCTTAGGCTTCTGCGGGGAGAAGGGATGGTCTGAGGCTGACGTGGCAGCTAGTACCAAGGGGAGGCTGGTGCAGCCTCCAGGCCAGCCATCATGGGGGCCTGGGCGTGGAGGGAAGTGGGTAGGTTCCAGATGGAGAATGGTGGGACTTGGTGATTAAATTAGAGGCCAAAATAATGGCGTGATTTGCCTAAAGTCAAAGGGCAAGTGGAGAGCAGAGCTGGGAACTGGAAAAGAGGCCTAGGGCTAGAGGTCAGAGGTGAGGGAGTGATTCCCCATCCCCCAGCTCCCTGGTCCTGGGAATGTCAAGCAGAACTGGCAGTTTGTGACAAGGAGGATAGTTCTGTGCGAATGTGAGGTCTTATCAATAGAGGTAGAAGTCCCAGTACAGAGGAGGTTATGGATTCACTAACCAGCTAAGGACAGGTGTCAAACTTGGGCATATTCAGAAGAGGAAAGAGGATGGGTTTCAGCAGCCTGCAGGGAAAAATTGAGACTCAGGGCTTCAGGAGTTCCCATTGTGGAGCACCGGAGACAAATCTGACTAGGAACCACAAGGTTGTGGGTTTGATCCCTGGCCTTGCTCAGTGGGTTAAAGATCTGGTGTTGCTGTGGCTGTGGTCTAGGCCAGCAGCCATAGCTCCGATTAGACCCCTAGCCTGGGAACCTCCATATGCCATGGGAGTGGCCCTAAAAAGCATTAAAAAAGAAAGAGAGAGAGAGAGCGAGAGAGAGACTCAGGGCTTCAGCCCTAAAAAGATGCCTGGGCAAATTTGGTTAAATTAACAATCTTGCTCTGGGCTCAGTCCCGAGCTGGGTCATCTGGGCCCCCTACAGAAGATCAGCCCTTCCCCCACCCTCAAGGAGCCCCCAACACAAGAGCTGAAACAGCCAGGTCCAAGACTGGTCTCAAGTCTTCCTACTAGGGCTGCCCTTGGGGGGGTTTCTTTGCAACCCCAGAGGGCAGAGCTTGACCTCTACAGAGGTCAGTTCAACCTCGGTAAGGAATTTCATCCCACTGGCTGAAAGGTAATGAGGCATCTGTCACAGGAGGCATCTAAGCCCGAACTGGTAGGAATTCCATTCTCCAGAGTGGACCAGGTGATTCTGAAAAGATCCCTTTATACGCAGAGCATCAAAGATCCCAAGGTGGGTGAGGGGCCCAGGAGGCATTCAAAATGTAGTACTGGACAGAGGGGAGTGGGTGGGGGTCAAAGATTCCAGCCTCAGCCCCCAAGCCCCAGGCAGACCCCACATCTCCTATAGCCATGAAGGCACAGCACCCCGGGTCCCCAGGACTTCCAGGACCCTCAGAAATATTTTAACTTATTTTACAATGAGAAGAAAACACATAATATGATAATATTAAATATATAGCAATGAACCCCAGCCTTATGGATTCATCTGTAAACCAATGTACCTAGAAAACATTTTTAACCATTTTCTTTCTAAGAAGGATGGTAAAAATGCAGTGGGCCCTCAGAAATCACAGTGCATCCCTGTTCCTCTGTTCATTTGGTCAAAGAGCAAATTATCTCACCTCTCTGTGCCTCAGTTTCCTCATCTGTGAGATGGGGGTGGGGGCATGAATAATAAAGCCTCTGTCCAATAGGCTCTCTGTGGGAAATTCCATGAGCTGATGACCATAGAGGTATCTACAAACTGTTAAGGGCTGTGTGCAGGTCAGGAACTGTGTGATGCTCACACAGCTGAAGCAGGAGAGATTGTGGTTAGACTCCAGGAGGACTTCCCCAGATGGTCTGTCTAGTCAGCCAGTGCCTATTACATGTCAGCCGTGGACCAAGCTGACCCAGCCCTGCCCTGCTGGGGCTCATGGTCCTGCAGGGAGAAAAGTAAGAGAGAAAAATGAATAAACACGGGAGATACTTTCAAGTTGGGAGGAGGGCTGCTAGGACATTAGAGAGGAAGGGGGTGAACCTGACAGGAAAGCCAGGTGGGCAGGGAAGGCCCCGCTGAGGTGCAGGCTGAGTGATCTCAGGGACCAAAGGTCTGGAGGCAGAGGGCACAGCTGGTGCAAAGGCCCTGGGGAGGGCTGGTGAGTTGGAGGAACAATGAGGAGGCACATGTGTCTGGAGCAGGGGAGGCAGGAGGGAGAGCCCTGGCAGGTCGTGCAGGGCCTTTGTGGGAGGACGTGGTGGGGTTTTGTTCAGGACACGGGGGAGCCCTGGAGGGATGTAGGCAAGGGGGGTCTGCTGCCATTTGCCCATCGGGTCGCTTGCCCAGCTGGAAGTGCCACCAGCTGCTTCCCCCGCCGTGTGCCCAGCACTGGGGTGGGGGGTCGAGGGGCACGTAGTCTCCCCAGCCCCCGGCCCGCGCCCGCCCGGCCGCCGCCCACTCTGCCCACATCTGAGGCACCGAGGAGCCGGACAGTCTGCTGCAAACCACGGAATGTTTCCCGGAGCGCCCGGGCCGGGAATGTCGGCGGTGAGGAGGGGAAGGGCGGGGAGCCCCGGAGAGGAGAGTTGGGGAGACACGGAAAGCAGGGCCAGGGAGGGGGTGGGGGCGGACCCAGCAGCACGGAGGGCTGAAGGGACGCCATTGTCACCGCGATGCCTCTCCACTTTACAGATGGGGAAACTGAGGCACAGGGCAGTGAACGGAGGTGTCCACAGGCAGCACAGGGTTTCGAACCCCGGCCATCTGGCTGCAAAGCTTGGAGGCCTCAACTGCTAGAGGAGTCAGTGCAATTCTTTTCGTGAATGAATGAAAGAACAAGTGAATGAATGAATGGTCTTTCTGAGTGAATGAAGGCAGGAAACATGCCAGCCCCGCCTTTCACGTGGACCTGAGACACCAGTTTCTCCTGGCACCTGTCAGCCCCCATCCCGACCCTGGCTCCAGGCCCCAGCACTTCTCCTTTCTGGAAGTCCTTCCTCGCTTCCATCCTTTCTTCTCCAGGGCAAGCAAACATGGGGTGTTCAGACCCTCCCCTGGGGGCTCCTGAGGCTGCCCCTCCAGGAGCTGGGTGGAACTGGGCTGCTGCTCATTCTAGAAATCAAAAGAAGGGAAAGCCATGACTCTGAGAAGGATGGCACCTTCCCCAAAGTCACACAGCAAACTGAGAGCTGAGAGCTCAAGTCAGCTGGAGTCACCGCCAGTTGCGATGTTATGTCTTGCTCAGGGAGCCCAACCAGCCTATGAAGAAGACAGTGCTATGCCCGCCATCCTATCAATGGGGAAACTGAGGCTCAGAGAGAGGCATTCACTGTATGAGGGCACAGGGATGTGACCAGGATAATAGGGTGGTTCAGAGCTTGCCCTCTGGGGAGTTCCCTGGTGGCCTAGCAGTTAAGGATCCAGTGCTGTCACTGCTATGGATTGGGTCACTGCAATGGTGTGGGTTTGAGCCCTGGCCTGGGAAATTTGCATGCTGTGGGCGTGACCAAAAATAAAGAGCTTGCCCTCTGGATCAGCCACTGGCTCTGTAAGTAGCTGATATTCTGGGAGGTTACCTCACCCAGGTGGTGGGTGTCACATCTAGCCTCCCACAAGCTGATAACATGGTGCATCTGTCCACCTTGGCACCTGGTGGCCTCAAGAGGCTCCAAGAGCCTGAGGGGCAGAGCAGAAGGCATGGTGGTGGCCTGGTCCTTGGATGAAAACCCTGGCTGGGGGCTTCCTGGAGAAAGTGGCATCAGAGCCAAGCTTGGGGCTGCTAAGACTTTCAACTCAGAGAGACGGTGGGGAGGCCATCCAGGCAGAAGGAAGTGCTCAGACACAGGTGTGGCAGTGGGAGTGTGCTGGGTGTGACAGAGGTGAAGTGGGGAGGAGGCCAGGAAGCAAGGAAGGCCAGAGAGATGTGTGAATCCAGCCCCTGGTGGGCCTTGCAAGCCAGGCTGTGGAGCAGGGCTTTCTCTGCAGGGCAGCAGGGAGCCATGTGAGATGTTTGAGTCGGGAGGGGGATGGCCAAATCTCAGGCAGCTGAGGGACCTGGAATGGGGGCCAGGAGGAGATGGGCGTGGTGATCCTGGTGGGAGAAAGGGAGACCTGGTCATGGATGAGGGAGAGGCCCAAGGGAGAGAATGGGTTTGAACATGGTGACTCACAGGCTGGGGGGGGGGGGTGCGGGGGAAGCAGGGAGGAGGCAGGGCCCAGTGTTAGGATCCCTGCCTAAGGGACAGTGAGCAGTGGTGGAATTGTCCCTGAGATGGGGACATGGGCGGGGGGGGGGGGTGCGGGCAGCAGCACTGTGGAGGAAAATGCTGAGTCTAGGGACCCTAGAGGATGTTCTGGGGAGATGTTGAGTAAGGTGTGGAGAAAACCAATGGGGCCCAAAGTAGTGCCTGGTGCATTTTACACAATCAAGAACTGCTTGTCTGTGGTAGGGAGGGAGGGTCCATGAGATCTGGATAGAGATATAGAGGGGAGGATGAATGGGTGGATGAGTGGATGGATGGATGGGAAGGTGGATGGATGGATGGGTCGTGGATGAACATATGGATGATTGGATGGATGGTTGGGTGGAGGCTGAAGGCAGAAGTACCTGCCCTGAGTGAGAAGGCAAAGAACCTGGCACAACTCTGGAAAGCCCCCACTACATGGCCAGGATGGGGAGATTTGGGGGACCCAGAAACCATGCCAGTTCCCCCATAACTGTCTCTTGGTGAGGCCTCCCCTCAAGTCCTCTCCTCTGCCCTCGCTCCCCATAGACGGCAGTGGGCCTTGATGTTCTTCTCCACACACACATGGCTCAGCTCTGGGGGGCCCACCGCAGACAAATCAGTGGAAAATTAAAATAGTGCCTGTGTGCTGGTTATCGGCGGCCTCAGCTGGGCCACTTAATGACCCCTTTCTGGGGATTGTTACCAGCTGGAGGTGGCTGGGGGAGGGGGTCAGCGCCAAGCCACCCAATCTGAAAGGGCGAGGAAAGGGGTGGTCCCTGGAGGCAGTGCTGCCGAGGAGAGAGGAAGGGCCATACGGTGGTCTCGTGATGGGGAAACAAGGAAGAAGATGGTTCTGGGCTCTGGGTGTGGACGCACCTGGGCCCTGGATCCCAGTGAGTCCTCCCTCCCTCTGTCCTGCAATCTGTCCTGTGGGGATGCTCTTTTCCCCCACTTGCTTGGTAGCTTCAGCTCATCTTTTAAGTCTCAGGTTTAATGTCACCACCTCCACGAAGCTCTCTCCAGGCTAGATCAATTCCAATCATTTACTCTCAGAAGCATCTGCCCTACCCACTCATATGTGTAATCTTATCCTCTTGGATATGCAGGGGTTAAGAGCAAGAACTCCATTTTGCTATCTGCTAGCCATGTGTCTTCAGTAGGTTTTTTTCCCTTTCTTTGCCTCATTTTCCTCATCTGTAAAACGGGAATGATAATAACCCCTTCCTCATAGAGCTGTTGGGAGGATTCAGTGAGCTATTCAGGGCAAACTGGTAATTACTGGACACTTACTATGTGCTGAGCATTCCCATTTTAGGGATGGTGTCACTGAAGCCCACAATTAGATGTACTGACCTGATACCATTGCTGTGTTGTGCCTAGACTAGTACAATCCCTTCTGCCCTAATTGTCCTCCCTGCAGCAGCCACAGGAGGGCGCCTGTGAGCCCCTGAGTCAGGCTTGGCCCCTTACCCCACAGTCTGTCCTCCCTGCAGCAGCCACAGAAGGGCGCCCGTGAGCCCCTGAGTCAGGCTTGGCCCTTGCCCCACAGTCTGTCCTCCTTGCAGCAGCCACCAGAGGGCACCCGTCTACACCTGAGTCAGTCCCACCTTCACCCCCAGTCTCTCAGTCTCTCACAGTCTACTGTAGAGTCTCCACAGAAGCCACAGGAGGGCGCCTGTGAGCAACAGAGTCAGTTCCCACCCTCACCCTCACCGCCTGTCCTCCCCGCAGCAGCCACAGGAGCGAGAGTGTGAGCACCTGAGACAGTCCCACCCTCACCCGCCAGAGTCTGTCCTCTCCACAGTAACCACAGGAGGGCGCCTGTGAGCAACCGAGTCAGGTCTCGCCTCTCCTCTGTGCAGAGCCCTCCCTGTGGTAAAAACCCAAGTCCCCCTTGTGGCTCTTAAGGCCCTGAAGGAGCTGCATGCCCCCCTCCCTCCTCTGCCCTCCTCCCTCTCTCCCCATCACTTACTCTGCTCCACACATGGGCCTCCTTGCTGTGCCTTCAATGAACCATGCATGGTGCTGCCCCTGGGCCTTTGCGCAGGCTGTGCCCTCCATTCAAAATGCTGTTTCATATGCCCTTGGCCAAGTTGCCTTTGTCTCTTTCCTCTGTTCTCAACTCAAATGGCCCTAGGACAGTCCTCCCCCTCCCCACTAAAGCAGGTCCATCTGCTGTTCTGTCCTCACCCCTCCCCCATTCTTCTGAATGCAACAATCACACATTGCAATTATATTCTGTGTAATTCTCTATCCCTCACAGGACCACAGAGCAGGGATTTCTGCCCTGGCCTCTGAGTCCCCAGCACTCCACATAGGGTACCGCATGCAGGAGGTGCCGAATAAATGCTTACTGGAAAATGAACACAGAAATAAACATCACACAAATCACACGCATTGGGCCAAGTGGCACCTTGAACTCCCATCTCCAGGCCCCTCACCCTCCTTTCCCCTCCTCTGCCTGACTTAAGGGTTATGTTAAAATAGTAGTTCATAGATGCCATTCTCATTTTTTCTTTTCACTTTCCCTTTTTAAGAATCATTTACAGGAGTTCCCTGGTGGCTCACTGGGTTCGATCCTTGGCCCAGGAACTTCCACATGCCACTGGGGGTGCCCCCACCGAAGAAACAGTTATATATGCGATAAGAGAGATTCATAGGGCAGAGATAGACTTGATCTATTGAGGGGCTTTTCCAATTGGTGGAGAAATGAGAGGTTTTTTAAATAAATTTTCATGGGACAGCTTTAAGGGGGAAAAAACCCCAACATTTTATTTCGGAATACTTTTAAATTTAGAGAAAAGTCACAAAGGTAGCACAGAGAATTCCCATGTACCCCCCACCTGACTTCCCCTTTCATAACAGCAGTGCATTCATCACAAGTAAGAAATTAACCTCAGGATGGTAGTATTAACTAAACTCCAAAATTTATCCAAGTTTTACCAGTTTTTCTATTGATGTCCTCTTTTTGGTTCCGGATCCCACATGGCATTTCATCATCATTGTCTCATGAGGCTCCCCTGGTCTGTGACAATTTCCCCATCTTTCTCTGTTTTTCATGACCTTGACTGTCTCAAAGAGGACGGACCAGGTATCCTGAAAACGTTCCCCGATCTGGGTTTCTTGGACATTTTCTTAGGATTAGACCAGGGTTATGGGTTTGGGGGAGGAAAACACAGAGGTGAGGTGTCCTCATCACATCTCCACCAAGGGTTCCTGACGTGCACACCACATCACCCTGATGTTAACCTTTCTTTAAAATTCAGAGTTCTGGGAGTTCCCATCGTGGCTCAGTGGTTAACAAATCCGATTAGGAACCATGAGGTTTTGGGTTTGATCCCTGGCCTCGCTCAGCGGGTTAAGGATCCGGCATTGCCTTGAGCTGTGGTGTAGGTCAGCAGCTGTAGCTCTGATTAGACCCCTAGCCTGGGAACCTCCACATGCTGAAGGTGCAGCCCTGGAATAGACAAAAAGACAATAAATAAATAAATAAAATTCAGAGTTCCCGTCGTGGCGCAGTGGAAACAAATCTGACTAGGAACCATGAGGTTATGGGTTCGATCCCTGGCCTTGCTCAGTGGGTCAAGGATCCCACATTGCCGTGAGCTATGGTGTAGGTCACAGATGTGCCTTGGATCTGGCATTGCTGTGGCTGAGGCGTAGGCCAGCAGCTACAGCTCCAATTAGACCCCTAACCTGGGAACCTCCAAATGCCACAGGTTTGACCCTAAAAAGACCAAAACAAAAACAAAAACAAAAACAAAAACTTTCTTTAAAATTGAATGTCATTGATTTACAATAGTGTGTTAGTTTCAAGTGTACAGCAAAGGTGATTCAGTTTTATACATATATTCTTTTTCAGATTCTTTCCCCATCTAAGTTATTACAAGATGCTGAATATAGCTCCCTGCCTATACAGTAGGACCTTGTTTATCTATTTTATATGTAATAGTTCGTATCTGTTAATTCTACACTTCATATTAATCCTTTCTCCACCCCCTTCCCCCTTTGGTAACCCTAAGTTTGTTTTCTATGTCTGTGAGTCTGTTTCTGTTTTGTAAGTTTTTTTTTTTCTTTTTTTTAGGGCTGTACCCTCGGCATATGGAAGTTCCCAGGCTAGGGGTCAAATCAGAGCTACAGCTGCCGGCCACAGCCACAGCAACACCAGATCCGAGCAGAGTCTGTGACCTACACCACAGCTCACCGCAACATCGGATCCTTAACCCACTGAGCAAGGCCAGGGATCGAACCCGCATCCTCATGGATACTAGTCTGGTTCGTTACTACTGAGCCATGATGGGAAGTCCCCTTTTTTGATTTCTACAAAAAAACTCCTCTGTTTTGTAAGTTCATTTGTATCATTTTTTTAGATTCCATATATGTGATATTGTAGGATATTTGTCGCTCTCTGATTTATTTCACTTAGTATGATAATCTCTAAGTCCATCCATGTTGCTACAAATGGCAGTATTTCATTCTTTTTTATGACTGAGTGATATTCCATTGCATATATAACCACTTCTTTTTTTTTTTTTTTTTTTTTTTTGTCTTTTTGCTATTTCTTGGGCTGCTCCCGCGGCATATGGAGTTTCCCAGGTTAGGGGTCTAATCGGAGCTGTAGCCACCAGCCTACGCCAGAGCCACAGCAACGCTGGATCCGAGCTGCGTCTGCAACCTACACCACAGCTCATGGCAACGCCGGATCGTTAACCCACTGAGCAAGGGCAGGGATCGAACCCGCAACCTCATGGTTCCTAGTCGGATTCGTTAACCACTGCGCCACGACGGGAACTCCTATTACCACTTCTTAATCCATTCCTCTGTCAATGGACATGTAAGTTGTCTCCACGTCTTAGCAATGATGATTGGTGCTATAGGGATGTATGTATCTTTTTAAATAGAGTTTTGTCCAGATAGATGCCCAGGAATGGGATTGCCGGATCATATGGTAACTCTGTTCTGTTTTTTTTAAGGAACCTCCATACTGTTCTTCGTGGCGGCTGCATTAATTTATATTCCCACCCACAGTGTAGGAGGGTTCCCTGTTCCCCACACCCTCTCTATTTAGTATTTGTAGACTCTTTGACATCGGCCGTTCTGACTGTGTGAGGTGATACCTCATTGTAGTTTTGACTTGCATTTCTCTAATAATTAACCACGTCGAGCATCTTTTCATGTGCTTTTTGGCTACACTTTAAGGCGTAGGGCACTGGTTCTCAACTAGTAGTGATTTTGACCAGGGGATACTCTGCAAAGTCTGAAGCCTTTTTTTTTTTTTTTTTTTTTTTGTCTTTTTGCTATTTCTTTGGGCCGCTCCCTCGGCATATGGAGGTTCCCAGGCTAGGAGTCTAATCGGAGCTGTAGCTGCCAGTCTACGCCACAGCCACAGCAATGTGGGATCCGAGCCGCGTCTGCGACCTACACCACAGCTCACGGCAACGCCGGATCGTTAACCCACTGAGCAAGGCCAGGGACCGAACCCGCAACTTCATGGTTCCTAGTCGGATTCGTTAACCACTGAGCCGTGACAGGAACTCCTGAAGACGTTTTTGATTATGGTGACTAAGGGGTGTTTAGCGAGAGGAGGTCAGGGAATGATGCTGAAACCCTACAATGCACAGAAGGCCTCTCCCCGAGCCAAGAATGCCACAGCCTGAAATGTCAATAAGGAAGCAAGCTCTTTTGTGTATTATTTGTGGAAACATACATTTTTTAGAGGCAATTCGGTAGTATCTGCTAGTTTAAAATGCAAACATCTTTTTATAATTTTTTTAAAATTGAAGGTGTTCCCATTGTGGTACAGCGGAAACAAATCTGCCTAGTATCCATGAGGATGCAGATTCGATCCCTGGCCTCGCTCAGTAGGTCGGGGACCTGGCATTGCTGTGAGTTGTGGTGTAGGTCGCAGGTTCGGCTCAGATCCTGCTTTCCTGTGGCTGTGGTGTAGGCCAGCATCTGTAGCTCCAATTTGACCCCTAGCCTGGGAACTTCCATATGCTGCGAGTGTGTCTCTAAAAAGAAAAAAAAAATTGAGGTATGGTTGATTTACACTATTGTGTTAGTTTCAGGTGTACAGCAAAGTTATTCTGGCAAAAAGCAAAATTAGCATCAAAGGGAGACTAACTTCTAGAAACCATGGTCAAAGAAAACAGTATGATGCATCCTCAAAAAATTAACCACAAAATCATCATATGCTCCAGGAATTCCACTCCTGGACTTATACCCAAGTGATTTAAAGCAAAGTCACAAAGAGAGCTTTGCACACCCATGTCCATGGCAGCATCATTCACAGCAGCCAAAAGGTGGAAGCAGCCCAAGTGTCCAGCAACAGATAATGGGTAAACAAAAATGGTCCATCTGTACAATGAAATATATTATTCAATCTTAAAAAAGGAGGGAAATTCTGGCACACACTCCAACATGGATGAATCTCGAAGACATTGTGCCGAATGAAAAAAGCCAGACACAGAAGGACAGATAGTGTCTTGACTCCACTCCCAGGAGGTCCCTAGAGGAGTCAGATCCACAGAGACAGGAAGGAGATGATGGGGCAGGGGCTGGGGGAGGGGAGGGGGAGTCAGTGTTTCATGTGGACAGAGTTTCAGTTTGGGAAGGTGAGAAAGTTCTGGAGATGGATGGTGGGGATGGTTGTAAAACAGTGTGGAAGTGCTTGATGCTATTGAACTATACACTTAAAATGGTTAATATGGTAAACTTTATGGTGTATATATTTTACCACCATTTAAAACAAATACTGTCGGGGAGTCCCCGTTGCTGCTCAGTGATTAACAAATCCGACAAGCAACCATGAGGTTGCGGGTTCTATCCCTGGCCTTGCTCAGTGGGTTAAGTGTCTGGCGTTGCCCTGCGCTCTGGTGTAGGTTGCAGACCAGCTCGGATCTGATGTTGCTGTGGCTCTGGCGTATGCCGGTGGCTACAGCTCAGATTAGACCCCTATCCTGGGAACCTCCATATGCTGTGGGTGTGTCTCTAGAAACGACAAAAAGACAAAAAAAAATACTGTTGTGCAAGCATTCAGGGGACCGCTGGAGCCCTTTGCAAGGTGCTTTGGCTCTTGATCGGCAATTGATAAGCTTGTCTTCAGACCAAGCCTGTATGATACAGGCTGCAATACCTACGTATACCGCTAGAGGGAAGCACATGACCGGGAGACCCGCCTTAATGTTGCTCTGCTACCGTTGGCTCCTTACTGAACATTCCCTTTCTTCTGTTTCTTCCTTTTGGCTTTGTTTTGTTTATGTGTGTATTTATATCCTTTTTTCCCTATTACTTACCCTCCATAGGCAAACGTCTCAAGTGTTCAGTGTGTATCTTTTTCATTTCTTTTTTTTTTTTTGGTCTTTTTGCTATTTCTTGGGCCGCCCTTGCGGCATGTGGAGGTTTCCCAGGCTAGGGGTCGAATCGGAGCCATAGCCACCGGCCTACGCCAGAGCCACAGCAACGCGGGATCCGGGCCGTGTCTGCAACCTACACCACAGCTCACGGCAACGGATCGTTAACCCACTGAGCAAGGGCAGGGACCGAACCCACAACCTCATGGTTCCTAGTCGGATTCGTTAACCACTGCGCCACAACGGGAACTCCTCTTTTTCATTTCTATGTGCCCTTGAAAATGTATTTTGTTAGGTTGCCCAGAGAAGTAATACCCAAAGATGATGCGTAAGTGAATGAGGGTGGCTGTGTGCCAATAAAACTTTATTTATAAAGCCAGGGATGGGCTGTGTATTTGTCGAGGTTCTTCAGAGAAGCAGAAACAATAGGGTGTGTGTGTGAGTGGGTGTGTGTGTGTGTATATATAAAGACATAGACAGATAGATTTAGAGATACAGTTATAAATAGATAAAGATACTCATTTTAAGGAGTTGTCTCATGCCATGTGGGAGCTGGCAAGTCTAAAATTTGTAGGGCCAGCAGGCTGGAAATTTAGTAAAGAGGCAGTGTTGCCACCATGAGCCTACTGGCCAGGTGGGCTGAAGACTCAGGCAGGACTTCTCTGTCACAGTTTTGAGGCAGAATTCCTTCTTTCCCCAGGAAACCTCAGTATTTGCCATCATTTCCTTCGACTGACTGGATGTGGCTCAGCCACACTCCAGAGCGCAATGTACGTCCTTCACTTAAAATCAACTGATGTAAATGTGAACAGTATCTACACAATTCCTGCAGGGCAGTACCTAGATGAGCGTTCACAAAATTTAACCCTCCCAGGTTGGATTTGATCCAACAACTGTGTCTTAGTTCCCTGGGGCTGTTAAAACAAAATGTCAAACCAGGTTCTGTCTCGAACCACAGAAATTTGCTGTCTTGCAGCTCTAGAGGCTAGAGTCCAAAATCAAGGTGTCTGCAGGGCTGGTTCCTTCTGAGGCTGTGATGGAGAATCTTCCATGGCCCCCTCCGTGGCTTGTCCATCTTCATGTTCACATGGCCTCCCCCTGTGTGCACATCTCTGCCCAAGTTTCCTCTTCTTAGAAGGACACTGGGCATATTGGATCGGGCCCCTCCAAATGACCTCATTTTTAGTTTGATCACCTCTGTAAAGACCCAGTCTCCAAATACAGTCACATTCTGAGGTCCTGGAGGCTAGGACTCCAATGTATGCATTTGGGGAGGATACAGTTTGACTTCTTATAAATGTAAATGATTCTTTATCCTTGCTGTATAATATTCCATTGTATGATTATACCTTACTTTTTTCACTCTACTAGTGAGAATGGGCATTCTGGTTGCTTCCAGTTTGGGGTTCTTACAAGTGAAGCTGCCATAGCTGTTCCTATGTGTGCCTTCTGCTGGATACATGTGGCATTACTGTTAGATGTGTACCTACCTATGTCAACTAGGAGTGACAGGCCACTTGCCAGTCCACACACACACACACACACACACACACACACACACTCACTCACACACAGGCTCTTAGCAACCCTCAGCAACATCTGTCTTTCTCACATTTGCCCCTCTGGCAGGGGTAAAGTGGTACTTCACTGCTGTGCTACTCTGCATTGTTCCTGGGCTGACCACTTCTTATCTTCTCTGAAAGTCACTTATTCATACATGTTGTCCACTTTGCCCTGAGGATGCCACCTCTTACAGTGGGTTTGAGGAGCTGGGCCACTGTGTATACTTTTTCAAGGTAAACATTCTCACTGGGACATCTTGGGACTCAATTAGATTAGAGTGAGAATGACTCCCCCTGCAGTAAGCAACACAGCAGCCCTGGGGAGGAGATCCTTATATGCTCCAGCTATCAGCCCTGCCATTTCTCTTCCTGTCCCATCATCATTCTACTCATTCTGTCCTGGTGTCTTTCTTTCAATGGACAGAAATCCTTCATTTTAATGTCATTAAATCCATACATCTTATGCCTTCTGGCTTTGCTTCAGAAGTTTTGTTTAAGAAGTACTTTCCCGGGAGTTCCTGTCATGGCTCATTGGAAACGAATCTGACTAGCATCCATGAGGATTCAGGTTTGATCTTTGGCCTTGCACAGTGGGTTAAGGATCTGATGTTGCCATGAACTGTGGTGTCAGTTGTGGATAAGACTCAGATCCCGCATTGATGTGGCTGTAGTGTAGGCCAGCGGCTACAGCTCCAATTCATCCCCTAGCCTGGGAACCTACATATGCACTGGGCGCACCCCTAAAAAGACAAAAAAAAAAAAAAAAGAAGAAGTACTTTCTTGGAGTTCCCTGGTGGCACAGCAGGTTAAGAATCTGGTGTTGTCACTGCTGTGGTACAGGTTTGATCCTGGGAACTTCCACATGCTGTAGGTGCTGCCAAAAAAAAAAAAAAAATCCTTTCTCACTCCCAGGTCCTAAAGCTATTCTACATCTTCTATCAGTGTTCTTCTTTATCTTTCACAATTAGGTCTTTAATCCAGGGTCCATTCATCCACAGGGGACGTCAGTCAGGGAACAATTTGAGTTTTCTCACGGAGCGCAAGCAGTTTTCCCCAGTACCATTGCCAAACCACCCGGGTTGTTTCCTCCTTGCTTTGTGGTATCACCTCTGCAGATACCCGAGGATGTGCCTCAGGGTTCTCAAATCTCTCTGATTGGTCCATTTGATTATTTTAAACACCTTGCCCCACTTGATGCCCATGGTGAGGTGTGGACTCTTATTCTATTTAACAGTTGGAGAAACTGAGGCTCAGGGAAGGAAAGAGAGCTCCCAAAGTTGTACTGTGGGTGGTCGAGGGTAGAGTCAGAAGCTGGGGCAGCTTGAATGTTTTCTTTGGTTCTATTTATTGCTGTTAATCTAAGGTGATGTGTGGGGTGGGGGGGAGCCACAAACTTTTCCAATAAAGGGGTAGATAGTCAATATTTAACTTGGTGGGCCAGTCTCTGTCATGACTCCTCATCTCTGCAGTGGCAGCATAAAAGCAGCTGTAGATGACATGGAACCGAACAGGATGGTTGTGTGCCAATAAAACTTTATTTATAAAGACAAGTGGTGGGCTGGACTTGACCTCTGGCTATTGTTTGCTGACCACTGGCCTAAAGGATTATCAAATTCCTATTGGGTATCAAGCCCTGTTCCAAGGTATAGCAGTGACCAAGACATGGGTACACAAACACAGAAATGAGTAAGATGACTTCAGACAATTATGAGACTACAAAACAAAACAAACAACAAAAAAAAAACAGGATGATAGGTGAGTGGCAAGTGGGGAGGAAGGCATCATAGAGAAGATGTCCTGAAAAATGAGAAGCCAGCCTCAAAGGTATTGGGGAAAGGTGACCCAGGTAGATGGCACAGCCTGTGCAAAGGCCCCGGGGGCAGGCCAGTGCTTGACCCCATTAGAGGAAGAGCAAGGAGGCCCCTGCAGCAGGAGCAGAGTGATCGAGGGAGAGAGAGGGAGGAGGGAAGTCCAGAAACCAGAGAGAAGCTGCAGCAGCTTCCACTCGGCAGATGGGACCCATGAAACCAACTTTCTCACACAGCAAAGTGAGAGCCCATGGGGTGTTCATATGTGCAGGTCTTGCAGCCAGAGGCAGTTCCAAGGTCTACCCTGAGCGCTTAGAAATTGCGCATGCCCAGTAGGTGCCCTGCGCACAGTAGGGCCACAGGGATGCTATAAGGCATGAGGAAATTGGGTACCTGTCCATTCTGAAGACAGAGGAATGGGATGGGGTGGGGAGCAGAGGATGAAGGATTGAAGTCAGGCCCCCATGGGCAAGTCCCGGGGGGCAGAGCCCTTTCCACTCATTTTCACTCCCCCTGGGTCTGTGCCAGTCACGGCATGGGGTCCCCAGGAGAGGCTGCCTGGTGGGTTTGGTTATTATGGCGGGTGTGGCTGCTGAAGGCTGGAGACAGGTGGACGGGAGGTGGTGGTGGGGTGGACCAGCTCGGGGACCAGCCCATGGGACAGTCTGGCCCGTGTCAAAGTCAGGGAACCTCTACTGTGCCCTCCTTGCCTCCGGGGACACCAGCCGCCTGCAAGGGGCGGCGGGCAGTCAGTTGGGAGCAGTGAGAACTCCAGGCCCTCCCTCATCCAGCCTAGTTACTGCCGCTGCCCAAGGCCCTGACCTTTCTCCCAGATCCCGGAGCTGAGTAATTGTTACTGGAAAACTAAGCCAGCTGAGAGGCTGCTGGCGGGGTGGGGGGTTCTCTCTGGGTCCCCAGGGTACCATGGCCATGATGTGTGACCGGGCCAAGTTCCTTCCTCCCCCCCAACTCTCTACCCCCACCCCATGCCCACACTCCCCCAACTTCAGGGACCTTGGAGTGACACCGCCACCACTCCCATCCCCCACCCCATCCTGGCTCTCCCCAAGGCCTGACAAGTGGGTGCAGAAAAAGGCAGCCCTGGCAGCCCCAAGCTTCCTCAGCCCTTGGGCCCAGGAGGAGCCAGGAGCCTCAGATTTGGGGGGGAGCTGGATTTGACCCTTGGTTCTTTCACTTCTTTGCAGGGTGACCTTGAGCAGGTGACCCTCCCTTTCTGAGCTTCAGTTTCTGTCCCTGGGAAATGGGAGCAAGAAAAGGGCGCTTCCTGGTTTTGTGAGGCTCCAGTGGGAACCCAAATGCCCAGCACAGACCGTGGTCCTGAGCGCCTATGCCATCCACTCAGACAGCTCCCCAGACATGTGCAGGGCGCTTCCCGGGTGCCGGGTCCCTGTGGAGCTGACATTCCAGGGAGAAAGACCGACCACAGAGGAAAAAGAAGCCAGGATGTTGAAAGACCCTGAGCCCCCGGTCGTTAGACTTTATTATTGTTGTGATAGAGGTTGTTGGTGGCCCATGGATGGCATGGCGAGCCCACATTGCAGCTTCCCTGGCTTTCCAAGGGGTGCGATTATTTAGCGCCCTCTGCGTACCACGCTTGAAATGCTTAACCCTCCAAAAGCCTGTTTCCCGGGAGAGAAAGTGAGGTCTTAGTTTTGTCCAAGGTCAGGAGCTGGCTGTGCAGGCAGGGTCTGGGAGCTGATCTGCCCGGTGGCAGACTTCCTGGCCACTCCCCCACTTCTCAGGCAGAGCTGGTGCCCTCCGCTCCAGGCCCAGCTCCACCCAGCAGGGGTCCAGGAGTGCTGGGCTCCCCAGGAAGGTGGCAGGGCGGACCCTGGGGCAAGGCAGAGTGGGAGCAGGGTGCCACCACCCACCCCCAGAGCCACCCGGGAATTGCCAGTGCCTAATCCTGGCTCCAGAGGACACGTTGTACTAGCGATTATATAAACCAACCTCTCCCTTCGTTTGTTTAATTCTTTCAGGTTTCCCCCTCATCTGTCACTCTTTAATCGCCCTGTTAACGGAACTGGGGGTGGGGTGCTGGAGGCCAGGCCTGTCCTAGGAGGGGTTGTCTGTAGCCCAACTCCCTGTCACCCCCCATCTCTGTCTGTGGAGACGCAAGTGGGGGCCTCTCCCCCGGCCAAGGCCAGGTCCAGCTGGTGGGAGCGGTGGGGCCGCTGGATGTGGCGGATGGAGCGTGTCTGGGAGATGGGCGCTGAGGGCCCACAGCCAGGGCACCGGAGTCAGGCTCTGGCCCTGCTCTGATCCAGGACATGTTGCCTGTTTTCGCCTCCAGAAAGTGGGGTTCCCACCTCCAGGTTGTGGAGAAGTCCACTAAAGGAGCGAGCACAGAGTAGGTGCTCAGTTAAGGCGGGCTGGTCACCATTCTGGGAGCCTGGGAGCTGAATGAACCCAGGGGTGGAATGCCCACCCTCACCCCATGGGACACTGGGTACAGGTAGCACAAGAATGGCCCTGGTCGCCCTTTTTTAATTTTGTGTCTACCTGAGATGATGAGTAACTTCTGGTAGTAATCAAAACAACTAAAATAAATGAAAAAGCCTCTTGAGAAAAAATAAAGTGAGCACCAAAAGCTATGTAAATAAACAAATCCATAAACCAGGCCCATTGCACAGATGGGCAAACTGAGGCTGGGTGCCCCTGTGGGTCTGTGGTAGCGTTGGGAGCTGAGAAACCCCAATGGGCTCTCCCCCAGCCCTCTGCCCCTTGGCATCCAGAGGGAGGGAGGCTGAGGAGATGGAGAAATGAGGTGAGGGCATCAGTCCCCATGGCCTGATTCAAACTCCCCAGGGTGGCCTCCAGCTGGCAGCCATCCTGCTCTGAACCCCATTTCCCTCCTCTGTTCAGGCAGGCTGGGTGGGCGGCGATGTCGGGGTGCCCGCCTTCTCCACCCTGCTGCTCTGCCCCTTTACATAACCCAGCAGCACAGCCGGAAATCACGGTGCCAACGACTCTCTCCCTCTGTAACCGACTTCCTGCCGTTATGATCCACCTAGGGTGCCAGCCACCCGCTCCCAACCCCCACCCCAGGCCACAGTGCTGAGGGGTCCAATCTCACCCCAGGTACCCACTCCTAGGAAAGCATCTTCCCCCGAGCAGCACATCTACCTGGGTGTGTTCATGGCTCCTTATGCCACTTGCTGGCTGCCCCCTACCTGCAGCTGGAGGTCAGAGGGCAAAGGGCAAAGGCCAAAGAGACCCTTTTTCAGATCTAGAGGGGCAGGAGTTGCCCCCAGTTTCTGCAAGGGAAAGAAGTTTCCCTTTTGGCAAGACTTTTCTGAGCAGCTGGCAGGAGGCAAGAGGGAGCCCCCAGTGTCTCTGGGAACATTCCTCCAGCCATCAGGGTAGCCGGCAAATGACAAGCCCGGTCATCATATGACTGTGCCCATTTTACAGATGGGGAAATAGAGGCAAGGATGCCTCCTGCCAGAGCCAATGTCCCCTGTGAGCAGCCGAGCTGGGGTCTGAGCTCCAAAGGCCTGACTGCTGGGGTCTGGCAGGGTGGGAGTTGGTGGGGAGGCCTCGTGGGCTCTCTGGGGCTGGAAATCTTAGTGCTATCCTGCCATCCTTGCTGCGCAGAATTGGATGATCTGTTCCCTGCAGCAGCCCCTGCCAGGCGTGTCCTTGAGCTCCTCTTGGACAGGTGGGGAAACTGAGGCCCAGAAAATAGAGGCAATCTGTCCGGTTCGCAGGCAACAGTGGGAGACGCTGGGCCCAGGAGAGCCAGGTAGGCAGTGTCCCCACGCCCGCCCACGGCACCTCCCACCCCATGAGTTCCAGCCTCAGTTTCTCTATCTGAAGGAGAGGCCAGAGAGATGGGAGCATGACTGTGGAGGCCGGGCCAGGGCCGGCATGTGTGGGCAGGCTCAGGGGTTCCAGGCGGTGCCCGAGCCCACACCCAGGTACCCGAGCCAGGCCCCGCCGGCAATGGCACTGGGTGGAGGCCTTCCCCCAGTGCCTCTGCAGAGGCCTGGGCTTGGCTCTGGCTGCCACCCTCCATGGCCTTCTCACTGTCCCCAAACATGGCAAGCTCCCCACTCAAAGTCACAGAGCAAGCAAGCAAGTGGCAAACCGGGATCCCAGAGCAGCTCAGCCAGACTCCAAAGCTGAGATGCCCGGAGAATTTCAAAGATTGTTCAAGGATACAGCTCCCTGGCCCGCTGGGAGTGCCCCTGCCCACAGGCATGTGGCCATTTTCCAGCATCTTCCAGAGCTGCAGTCTCCCTGTCTTGTTCAGAAGGGATGTCACTCACCTGCTTTTTTCTCTGCTCCATTTTCAAGGGTGTGAAATTTGTCCAGAGGGGGAGAAATTTGGGGTAGATATCCGGATTCACAGGTCTCCAAACCCGGGAAGTGCTACCAGGTGTCTAACCCCAGTTTCTCTTGCTGCTTTGCATCCCTTCCCAGCTGTTTGCAGGGCCACAGGGATGAGCCCAGAGAAGCGGGGGGCCACACCCTGAGCAGATAGACAGCGGCATCTCCCAGCTGGTTAGGGTGAGGCGCTGGGGGGAGCCCAGCTCAGAAGAAACAAGGAAGCAAGTTTGAGGTGATCTGGGAAACTACACGTTGCATAGGACCATAGAGCCCTGGAACAGACCCATTCCACTGTGGGCCTCATTTTCCCCATCTGTAGAATTGGGGCAATAGTACTACTTCCCCCACAGAGAGCTGCTCTGAGAATTCGTGCATTGAGTAAGTGAAAAAATTAGCACTTGGGAGTTCCCAGCATGGTGCAGTGGAAATGGATCCGACGGAACCATGAAGTTGTGGGTTTGATTCCTGGTCTCGCTCAGTGGGTTGAGGATCTGGTGTCGCTGTGAGCTGTGGTGTAGGTTGCAGATGTGGCTCAGATCCTATATTGCTGTGACTGTGGTGTAGGCCAGCAGCTGTAGCTCCGATTCAACCCCTAGCCTGGGAACCTCCATATGCTGCGGGTGAGGCCCGAAAAAGAAAAAAGAAATTAGCACTTGGAGTTCCCTTGTGGTGCAGCAGGTTAAGGACATGTTGTTCTCAATTCTGTGGCTCGGGTCACTGCTGTGGTGGGGGTTCCATCCCCGGCCTGGAAGCTTTCACATGCCAAGGGTGCAACAACCACCAAAAAGATTTAGCACAGAGTCAGGCACCCAGAAGTCACTATTTGATATCAGCTATTGATATTCCTACTATGGTACAAGTGAGTCTGTCTACACTGCATGCACCCAAACCATTTAACAAGCACCAGAGCCTGGTCTGACTAATGAGAATAGATGTCAGGTGTAGACGCTGGAGGCGGACCTCTGGGCGGGTGAAGAGGAGGCTCTGTTCCAGGTAAGCACCAGGGGTGTGGGTGGGGGCTGGACTGCAGGCCCACCTACTGTGTGCTCTTGTGGAGCCCAGGGCAGCTTGGGGAAGCAGACCCAGTGGTCACTGGTCACCAGGCAGAGCACACAGAGAGCCCGGGGGCTCAGTGTGTGACTGTGGGCCAGTGCCTCAGTTTGCACACCTGTGAAATGGGTTAAGGAGAAAAGACCATGTCGATTTAGTGTGTGTGTGTGTGTGTGTGTGTGTGTGTGTGTGATGGAGTCACAGGCAGAAGAGGCACGGGAGGTACCTGGCACACAGAAGGTGCCTCATAAACCTGTCGCGCTTTCCTTGTTCCCACCTCCCTTAGCTGTTAGGAGAATAAATAAAGCCCACCCTGTAAGTGTCCACGGGGCCCAGTGTCCCCTGGGGGGGCAGAACCGCCCCCTCGAGAATCTCTCAAGCACTTTCGGCAAGGTTCAGCCAGCTCCTTTAGCAGAGAAGAGGATTCAGGCTCAGAGAGGGATCATAGCACTTCAGGGTAGTGCCAGGCCCTGTTGCCGCCCCGGGCATCCGCAGCTGCGGACGACTCTGGGCCCACCTGGGGAGGGGCGGGCAGGCAACACCGCGGGCCATGCCAGGGTTCCAGGAATTGGAAGAAGGATCCCAGGGCATGCCACAGTTGCAAAATCTGAGGGCGGCGGGCCGGCGTGCCTGGGCAGTGCCACCTCCTCGGCCCCGAGGGCACCGCCAGGAAAGAAAAAGCAACTCAGAACTGGGCACAAAGACAAATGGTGGAATCCCAGGCACGGGGACGGCCGAGGAAGAAGAAGGACCCAATCAGAGAAGGCGCCTTGCTTGTGTGGCCTATCAGGACACGGCTGGGTATGTTCTGACCAATGAGAATGCCCTAGCGAGTCAGGCCCCATCTGGAGGCGAAGCCCATTGGACCAATGAATGGGTCCCTTTGGTTCCCTAAATCCAGCACTCTTGGTCCCTCACAGACATCCCTCTGCTGGTCCTTCCTAACTTGGAGGCCTAAGGGTTGGTTTGAAGGAGCTCCCTGTTCGGATATGTGCCCCTGGGCTGTTATCACCTTATCAAAGCCAGAATTATACTTACAAGTTCAGTAAATCATTACCTAAACACTTACTTAGCCGATACCACGTCTGGGCACTGAGCAGGTGAAGATGAACAAGACAGATGTAGAGGAAAAGTCACTTTGCAAGGAGAGGAGTCAGGGCAGCAGGCATAGCCCGTGCAAAGCCCTGGGGCAGGACTGTGCCTGGTGTGTTAGAGAGATAGGGAGGAGGTCCATGGGGCTGGAGCGGAGAGAGTGAAGGGAAGAGAGGGAGGAGGGGAGGGCAGGAAGGGGACAAGGCAGGTGGTGCAGGGCAGTGGGAAGCCCTGGAGGGTTTTAGACAGTGGGAAGATGTCTGTAGACATCTAAAAACTAGGATTTGGGGTGAGGTCCTTCCCTTCTCTGGGCCATCATCTCCTTATTCGTCAAATAAGAGGCTGACAGTACCTACCTGAGGAGCTGGCACGTAGTAGGTACCCAGCCCTCACCTGATCCAGCCCCCATTACCACTAACCTGGACCACCACATTGTCTTCATCCTGCCCCCCCCCACCCGTGCCCTCAGTAGCCAGAGGGCGCCTGTGAGCCCCAGAGTCAGGTCCCGCCCCTCCTCTGCCCTCAGCTCTCCAGGGCTCCTGCCTCCCTGTGGGTAAAAGCCCAAGTCCTCCCGGTGGTGGGCCCATGAGGCCCTGCACGACCCGTTCCTGCCTCCTCCCTGCCCTCCCCTCCTCCCTCGCTCACGCTGCTCCAGCCATATTGCCCTTCTCACTGTTCCTCCAACACACCAGTCACGTCCTGCCCCAGGGCCTTTGCACAGGGTTGTGCCTTCTGGAACACTCCCCCACCCCAGACTCTCCCCCACATGGCTCCCTCTCCTTCAGGCCTCAGCTTATTAAATTGCACCTCCACGTCTAACCCCCACCACTGCATTTTCAGCTCCATGAGAGTGGGAATATTGACTCTTGTTCCCTGTTGTATCCTCAGTACCCAGAACAGCGCCTGGTGCACATTAGGGGCTGGATAAATGTTGATGGATGAAGTAATGAGAGAAGACTTTAATTATCTTTTTTTTTTTTTTTTTTTTTTTGTCTTTTTGCCATTTCTTGGGCCGTTCCCATGGCATATGGAGGTTCCCAGGCCAGGGGTCGAATCAGAGCTGTAGCTGCCAGCCTACGCCAGAGCCACAGCAACGTGGGATCTGAGCCGTGTCTGCAACCTACACCACAGCTCACGGCAATGCCGGATCATTAACCCACTGAGCAAGGCCAGGGATCGAACCCGCAACCTCATGGTTCCTAGTCGGATTCATTAACCACTGCGCCACGACGGGAACTCCGACTTTAATTATCTTTACCCCTCCCCACACTGCTCCAGCTCAGCCTCTGTCCCCTTTCATGCCCCCTGCCCTGTGCGCTCCCACACACTGTCCTGGAGGAGCCCCTGGGGTTCACTGGGCTGAGAAAGGGAAGAGCAGATGTAGCAAGAAGAACCAGGCAGGGGTCCCCCAGGGCTCCAAGGTCAGGACAGGACCCCCTGTCCTGGCAGCAGGGCAGCCACCTCCAGCAACCACGAGCCACTTCCACATCCAGCAGATCTGCTTTTGGAATTAGAGGAGGGGGGAGATGGGGCAGGGTGTGTTTGTGTTTGTGGGGAGACTTCGTGGCCTGGCGAGGCCTTGCTAGGCGGCTGGCTGGGACTCAGTTCTGGCCTGGTTCCCGCGGGGCGGGGTTGGGGGGGAACTGAGGAAATGGGTCCGTGTGGGTGTGTGCAGACGTATGTAGGGGTCTTGATCTCCCAGGGGGCCCAGAAGCCCAGCATGGCCCACCCTGAGCAAGGAGGGGGCACTGAGGCTTGGGCAAGCCCTCTCCTCCTGCATTTTGCCCCAGGGTTCCTGCCTCTTAGCTCCAGAGTCTCTGCCAACCAAGCCCTGGTGCTGAGGTTTTCAATGATGAACAGATGGTCTGGGGCCGAGCGGGGAGTGGGGTGCTGGGCTGAGTCCTGGAGGGGCACTATGGCCCCCTAGAAGAATCGCTGAGGCCAGGAGCTCCTCTGTGTCCAGGGTGCGGGGTGCCATCCTCAGAGGGTCCCCCAGTTTGGCCACGTCGTGCTTGGCAGAGGATGGCCTGGGGGAGGGTGGAGGCCTGGGCCCGCTGCCATGTCAAATTCCTCCCAGCAGAGGCGGTGGGGGGGGAGAGGGTTTTTTGTTTTTTGTTTTTTTTCCAACTGAATCCAAAGGAGAGAGAGCTAGCTATTGGCAGGAGGAAGGGATTGGAGCCAAGCCTAGGCCAGGCTCACTCTGAATCACTCCTGGCCTTGCGCTCGGCAGCTGGAGGGGGGGTGGCGGGAAGGGCTGATGGCGCGTCTCATCCTCCACCAGCATCCCTGAATTTTGCAGAAAGGGGGGGGGCGGCCTCCTGGAAGACCTGACCTTCAAAGCCCCCACCTGGCTGCTCCTCCTTCTCCCACCAGCTACTCAGTAGGCTTCTCAGCCTCCATACCTTCTCTTAGGCTGTTCCTTCCACCTGGGATGCTCTTCCCATCCCTCTCAGTGCCTCCCCAGGCCCCCTCAAATCTAGTCGTCCATCTCTCTGGACCTACAGGCCTCAGGTTGGAGCCGGAGGCCAAAAAAAAAAAAAAAAAAATCAGTATAGACTTTCTATTGTGACTCAGCTGGTTAAGGACCCGATGTTGTCTCTGTGAGGATGTGGGTTTGATCCCTGGCCTCGCTCAATGGGTGAAAGATCTGGCATTACCATGAGCTGTGGTGTAGGTCACAGATGTGGCTTGGATCCAGTGTTGCTGTGGCTGTGGTGTAGGCCAGCAGCTGCAACTTGGATTTGACACCTAGCCTGGAAACTTCCATATGCCGCAGACATCACCGTAAAAAGAAAAATATATATTTATATGTATGTATGTATGTATTTTAAAAAATCAGTAGGCGTTCCTTGGTGGCCTAGTGCTTAAGGATATGGTGTTGTCTCTGCAGTGGCTCTGGTCACTACTGTGGCATGAGTTCAATCCCTGGCCTGGGAATATCCACATGCCTGAGCACGGCCAAAAAATAGAAAATCAGTAATACCAATTTGGACTTTATTTAAAGATGGCATTTTCTTCCTTGTAGATTTTCTGCAGATTATTGTTATTTTTTGGCTGTACTGTGGCATGCAGAATTTCCCGGGCCAGGGATCAAACCTTTGGCACAACAGGGACCTGAGCCGCTGAAGCTGCAGTGACAATGCTGAATCCCTAACCCCTGCTGCACCACAAGAGAACTCCCTGCAGATACTTTAAAAGACTAGTTATCTTGACAGCTGAGCTTTTGGTGCCTCCCCCCTTAAAGGTTGAATCTCCATAAGTGCTTCACCCACATGTCAGCCCCGGGGACCTAGTTCGTGCCAGCCTGAAACCCAAGCCAGGGGACGGAGACAAGGCAAAGCATACAAAGATCAGACATCTGACCCCCACCAAGGGAGACAGATGCTGTACAGGCGAGAGTCACAGGTGATAGTGGAGGGGCCCCAGCATTGCTCAGCCCCTGGACATGCAGTTTACCCGCTGTGTGATCCTGGGCAAGTCATTTCCTTTTCTGGGTCAGAGTGAGGCCTCTTCCATCAAACAAGCTAATGAGAGTTTCCTGCCTGCCTGGAGGGCTGTTTGTGCATGAAATGGCATAATAGCCGAAAATAGTTGCCTACACAATGTAAGCTGTTATTAGGGCTTCAGGGCCACCTGTGGGCCTCAATTTCCTCATCTATAAAATGGGCATAATGATACCTGCACCTCCCAGGGCTCTTGAGGGTTCAAAAGGGAATAGTGATGCTTGGCAGAGGGATCATCTGAAGGCTGAGAAAGTTCTGTGAAGCTGGGCACAGTGGCTTCTATTGGGAAGCCTGGACCCCCACCCCCACCCCTCCTGGAAAAATACTGAAAAGGCCTACTGGCTGTGTGACCTTGGGCAACCCCCTCAACCTCTCTGTGCCTCAGCCTCCTCACCTGTACCATGGGAATGTATGGGGTGGGAGGAGGTGGGGACTGGATTTTTTCTGTTCAGTCATCCAGCTAAGAATGTTTACATGGTTGAAAGGCCTCAAAAGAATAATGAATAATAATTTTGTGACAAGTGAAAATCACATGAAATTCACAGTTTAGTGTTTATAAATAAAGCTTTATTGGCACCCGGCCATGCCCACTCGTTGACATGCCCACACCAGCTTTCCAGCTGCAAGCGCAGAGCCGAGTGTGTGCCACAGAGACCGTCTGGCCCACAAGGCTGAAAAGAGTCACTCTCTAACTCTTTGCAGAAAAAGCTTGCAAGCCCTGGATTGCTTTGAACTGTGGTGGGCTACGAAATGAGCTTGGTGCAGGCGTGTTTGCCATTGTTATTAAATTGTTGCTATTTCCCCCCTCCCCCGTGAAGATAGAATGGCCAGTATTTTCCCCACACCACTTACAATTCTTGGGAGCTTGCCTTACTCCCCCATCCTGTGCTATCTCCCCCATGATTGCCTAAGGCTGAGTGCTTAGGTTGCTCCCAGTTGCTAAGACAGAGCTGCAGTGGGTCCTGTTCTAGGCACTTTGCAAATATCATCTATTTCATCCTTGCCAGGATGATCATGTGCCCCCCAGGCCCATTTACAGATGGGCAAACAAGCTAAGTAAGTTGAGGTGAATTGCCTAGGATCACACCACTGGGACGTAAACCCAGGCTGGGTGACTCCTGTCAGTGCCTTGGGCGCCTGCTTCGTTCCTTGAGGTAAAGACCCAGAAGCAGAGAAGGACAAGGAGTCAAAGACTCTAGTCATTTACTGGCAAATGTCCCCACCAGACACATCTGGAGATCACTTAGGGCCAACATGGGGTTTGAGGCTTGAGCCCCATCTATGACTTTCCGAGGCCAGGCCCTGGACTCTGAGAGTCACCAGGCGAACTGGTCATCCCTGCCAAGACAGGGAAGTGACAAGCCCTGGGTGGAATTCAGGTCTGGATTTAGGATCCCCACCCCAAACCTGTAGCTGCTTTTCCCCCTGGGGTTCCAGGGGGAAAGGGGGCCAGCAGCACCCTGCAGAATCCAGCCTCTGCTGGATTTATCCTTCACCTTGCCCTCTCCCCCACCCCTGCTGCCATCTGATTGGCATGCTCCCCATCATTCATAGGGTCTGAAATGATGCATCTTGGCCCCTGGATGTTGGGCAACTGAAATCCCTGATCCCTGCTGGAGGGTGTGTCAAATGGTGCAACCACTTCAGAAAACAGTTTGGCAGGTTCTTAAAAAGTTAAACACACACCTTACCACCCTGGGACCCCATCTCTACTCCTGGGTCTTTGCCCAAGAGAAATGAAAGCCCATGGCCATGAAAGACTTGTACATAAATGCCCTTAGCGTATGACCCCTTCCACTCCCAGGCATTTACCAGGAAGAATGAAAACAAATGTTCCGACGAAGGCTTGTGCATGGAGGTCCATAGCAGCTTTATTTGTAATAGTCCAGAACAGGGAACATCAGCTGGTGAAAGGATAAACATGGTAACCTATCCAGACAACAGAATACTAGTCAGTGATAAAAAAGCAGGAACTCTCAGTCCACTCAACAATGTGGATGATGGAAGTTCTGTGTGGTGCAGCAGGTTAGGGATCTGGCATTGCCGCAGCTGTGGTGCAGGTCGCAAGTGTGGCTGGGTTCGATCCCTGGCCCGGGAACTTCCACACGCTTTGGGTGTGGAAAAAAAACAGTGTGGATGAACTTCAAAATAAGTATGCTGAGTGAAAGAAGCCAGACACAAGGAATGGAACTGACATGTGGCCCACCTATTCATTTGCTTACCGTCTGTCTGCTCTTGGGTACGGCACTGAGTAGTAAGTAACTTTGGTTACTTAGCATGTAACTCTCTGGGCCTTAGTTGCCACGTCTGCAAAATGGGGATAAGCATATGATCCATGCACAGGTGCAGGTAACTACAGCTATAGTACTGGGTGTCTTCGTTCATGTTCTTATAAAACGTTAGACCCATATCTTTATCATCCAGTTGTTTGGGTTTTCTTTCTTCCTCTCTATAAGAAAGCATCTTGGAGATTAGTTCATATTGATGCTGTGGTGGAGGAACCCTGATGTGTGTGATTCTTTTAAATATATATTAATATACGTTTCATATATACATAGATTAATGTACAAGTATGAATTATATAATATATAATAATTGTGTTTAGAAGTTCCTGTTGTGGCTCAGCATGTTAAGAACCTGTCTAGTATCCATGAGGTTGCGGGTTCAATCCCTGCCTCGCAGTGAGTTAAGGATCTGGCATTGCCACTGTGGTGTAAGTTGAGGATGAGGCTTGGATCTGGTGTTGCTGTGGCTGTAGCTGTGGTGTAGGCTGGTGGCTACAGCTCTGATTTGACCCCTAGCCTGGGAACCTCCATGTACCATAGGAGCAGCCCTAAAAAAAAGATAAAGTTGTGTTTACAATATATACTACATAACACATGTTTAGTATATATACATTTTATAAGATGCATTTTTTTGTCTTTCTTTTTTCTTTTAAATTTTTTGGTTTTTAAAATTTTTTAATTATTCTTTATGATACATTTTTAGATGTATATATAAGACTTAACAAACACACATATATGGTTCTTTTCAAAAATGAGATCTTTAGGAGTTCTGCTGTGGTACAGTGGGATCAGTGGTGTCTTGGGAGAACTGGGACACAGGTTCGATCCCTGGCCTGGCACTGAGAATTGGGGATCCAGCACTGCTACACATGCAGTTTGGGTGGCAGCTATGGCTCAGACCTGATCCTTGGCCTGGGAACTCCATATGCTGCAGAATGGGCAAAAGAGAAAAAGACCCGATATTTTTGTGGGAGTTCCCTGGCGGTCTAGTGGTTAGGACTAGGCACTTTCACCCCTGTGACCCAGGTTCAGTCCCTGGTCTGGGAACTAAGATCCCACATTAAGCCACTGCACGCTTAATAAAAATAAAATAAAATAAAATAAAAGTGGTTTTTTGTTTTTTTTTTTTTTTTTTGGTCTTTTTAGGGCACACCTGCAGCATATGGAAACTACCAGGCTAGGAGTCGAATCAGAGCTGCAGTTACCACCCTACACCACAGCCACAGCAACACTGGATCCCAGCCTTGTCTGCAACCTATACTACGGCTCATGGTAATGTCAGATCCTTAACCCATTGAGCGGGCCAGGGATTGAATCTGCATCCTCATGGATACTAGTCGGATTTGTTACCACTGAGCCACGACAGGAACTCCAAAAAAAAAAAAAAAAATGGGATTTTAAACAGGCCTTGTCCCTCCAAGAACTTTCACTTACTCATCAAGTATTTACTGAGAGCCTACTGTATATACCAGGCACTGGTCTCAGGGTCAGGGACACAACTGTGAACAAAACAGACACCCTTCTCCCCTCCAACAGGGAGTTGACCATCTATTCCCAGCAAATCCTAATTGTGAGTTTGTGATTTAGCTGTTTCTTTGGACTTTCAATGCTGGCATGAGTTTAATCCCAGTCTAACTCATAACTTCTTATCATTGTTGCATTTACTAGTACATTTAAATGTTTGCTAATAGACTAAATGCCCAAACACCCCAAATAAATATCACCAGGGTAAACAACTTTTGCAATAACTAATAAGCCAAAATACTTCTCCCCCAACTTGCTTCCTGGGTTCCTCTCCCCACAGTTAACCACCCTCCTAATCGTTCTTTGCTTGAAAATAATTGCATCCCAAATAGGTATTTCCTTAAATTTTCTTCTCATTTTAGTTACTATGAACTCATAAAGAGAGACTGGTTCTGTAATTTTTGGGAGTTTATTGTTCCACTCCATGTGATATTGCTAAGTCCATCCTTATTGTTTGCCTGTGGCTGAGAACACCACTGGGGATTTTGGTTAATATACCACTGGGTGAATCTTCCGTGGTGCATTTCTCTATTCTTTCAGAGATAAGCATTTGGGTTCTTTCTGAGTGTCCACCTTCTTCCCAGTGCAGGGATGAGCATTTTGGTGCATGTTTCCTGAGGCAAAAAGCCAGGGTTTCTTGTGTCTATGGATCTGGGTAAGGAAAGGCTATATTATGTGGCACATGAATGTTTAGTGTGTTTTCCAAAGGGGTTGCAGTGTGGAAGAGCACTGTGTATCCACAGCCTCTCCATCATTTAGTATTGTTGGACATTTTCAATTTGGGGCAATGAGTTAAAAGGAAAGAAATAATGGCATTTGCAGCATCATGGATGGACCCAGACATTATCATGCTAAGTGAAGTTAGTCAGACAGTGAGACACCAGCGTTATATGCTATCACTTACGTGTGGAATCTAAAAAAAGACACAATGAACTTCTTTGCAGAACAGATACTGACTCACAGACTTTGGAAAACTTATGGTTTCCAAAGGAGACAGGTTGGGAGGTCAGGGATAGGCTGGGGGTTTGGGATGGAAATGCTGTAAAATTGGGTTGTGATGATCGTTGTACAACTATAAATTGTAATAAAATTCACTGAGTTAAAAAATAAATTTGGGGCAATGATATAGGGGAGAAATGGGGCCTTGATATGGCCTTGTTATGCATCCCCATGATCCCCAAGGAGGTTGGAATCCCTTCATGCACTTGTTGGCCACCCATGTCTCATTGTTCACATGTTTTTACACATTTTCTTTTTGGGTAGCTGCCTTTTTCATATCAAAACTTCTTTTTAAAGGACAATATCATTCCATCAGAGGGCTATACCATCATTCAGAGCATGTATTCTCAGCAAGAGCAAAAATCAGTTCTTGGTGGGTGAAAAAATCTAACTTTTAATGTACAAAATGCAGATATACATACGGTATATAAACAAATATACAGTATACCTGTGACATTAAAATTTCATAAGGAGTTTTTAGGAAAAATATCTAAAACAACTGAGGAGGGGGGTGATAAGGAAAAAAGGCTGAAAAATACTGGTTCATAGCAATTTTCCCAAGTCTATGGCAATGAACCTCACTGGGGTATACATACCTTTTCCCAAGTTCCTGAGTTCCTGGAATTTGGACCATAAGGTCTGAGCTTGTCTTAGGCCTCTGCCATGCCTGCCAAATTGCTTTCCCAGTTCATATACGCATTCACCTCCAAGCAGTTGATGAGAATGCCTGTTTTACCATACCCTCACTAGCACTAGGTTTCATCAATTTAAGAATTTATACTGATTTTGATAGGTGCCAAAGGGTAGTCGGTTTCCTATTGCTTGTAATCCTTTCTTTGGTCTCTGTAAAGCTGGACATTTTTTATGTTTGCCAATCTGTCTGACTTTCGGGAATGTTCTAGAGTGGAAGAGATGCAAGCCAGCACATCTGGAAGAAAGGGGATCTTTTATATACAGTGGCAGTAACTTAGCTGAGTTGTGCCCTATGGTTATTCAGAAAGCAGAACTTGTAAGTGATGAACTTGGATATTTAGCAGAGGGGAATTTCCAGTCAAGTGTTTAAAGGTGCAGCCCGGTTTCTTTCTCACTGCTAATAGTAAAATGTGAGAGGAAAGAGATAGATGGAGGGGAAAACTGTTAAGCAAAAAGGAACCAGGACTTGATGATTTGGGAGATTCTCAGCCAATGCAGATCACAAAAGATGCTAATATTAGGAGGTTCACGGTCAGGAAATCGTGCTCCAGACAATCATCACTTACCAGCTGGGGACCTTGGGCAAGAGTCTAAACCTGTCTGAGGCTCAGTTTTCTTATCTGTGAAATGGGGATACAAAGGTAAGCACCCACCTCATAAGGCTGTTGTGAGGGTCAGTGGATAGCCTTGTGGAAAGCATTTAATTCTATGTGCATAGGCCCAGTCAGGTGGCCTCATGGAGAGAATGATGGGTGGGGGGCTACTTCTGTGCCCCCCTTAGTGCCCTCTGGACCCCAATCCTTGCCTGGCTGTTATCGATCCATCCCTAGCCTCCTCTCCTCTCCTCCCAGGTACCTAATTCCCTGAGGCAGGGGAGGGACCGAGGATTCAAGCTGGGGATTAACTGAGGCAGATTAGAGAGGAGCTGAGAGAGAGCAAGTGCCTGGGGGGGGGGGGGTCTCTATCCTCTTAACCCTTTCCTCTCTGGAGCCACTCTGCTTCCTTTTGCCTTCTGGTGTATGAGAGCAGCGGCCACCTCCAGAATCCCCCTGCCCACCAGCGGAGCACCCTGAAAGCAGTGTTAGGATGAGGACCCTTGGGCTTCTGACAGCCTGGTTGATGGGTTCCCCTCTTGGGGCCTCACTCTTCTCTTAAAAACGGGGAAAGGAATGTGCGGACAGAAGACAGACGAAAGGAGAAACCTCTGCGTCCTAGAGTGAACGCCTGAGATGCTGGCTCCATGGAGCCCATACGTTCTGATCACCTACTATGTAGCGGGGCTGTTGTTACTATCGTTCGCCTGGGACATTTCCCAGGGTGCCAGCATTGCATAGAATTAACTTTCAGAAGCCCCCAGAGTCAGCTGTGGCTCCAGAAGGGCGGTCCAGGGCCTGATTCCCCTCCCGGGGTCCGCCTGCACTCATCCTAAACCCTGGCTCCTCCCTGGGGGAGCAGGGAACCACTTCCCCAAAGGGGTCCCAGAATCCTGGAGCCCCAGTTGAAGGGAAGTGAGGTCGCAGGCGGGGGGTGGGGAATCCAGACAGCAAAACCGCAACAGAATCTCCTTCACCCCATGGGGTACCGGCCAGCCCCCCTCCCGTCGTCCCCCAGTTGCGCCAGACGCAGAGCCGGGAAGGGGGGCGGGGGGGCGGAGAGAAGGGGGCGGTGCCTACTCTGCGGCTGCCGGAGGAGGAGGAGGGGGGACTGCGGGAAAGCGCTCGGCCGGGTGGGGGGGGGGCGCTGCGGCACGGCTTCCCAGCCCGCGGCCCGCGCAGCAGGGGCGGGGGCGCTGACCCTCCTCGGCCCGACCCCTCCCCCCCACCCCGCGGAGGCCTCGCCATTAATCCTGACTTGGGGAGGGGGCGCCCGCTCCCCCCCATACACCTACCGAGCCGCCGCGCGTTCTCCCCGCCCCCTGCCCTGCCTGGAGCCCCTGCGGGACCCTCAGGGAACCCCTGCCCCCCCAGGTCTGTCGCCCTCGGTGTCCAAGTCTCTGTCTGTATCCCCATCTGTCCCGTCTCTCCGCTGTGCTTGTTTGTGTCTGTGTATCCGGGACACCTGCACTCACTGGCAAGGGTGGCTGCCGCGATGGCCTAGGGGAAGGGGTCCTGGGGGTCGGCTTGTGGGTCCGTCCAAGGTCTGAAGTGTCTTTCTACTATTGTCAATCCGTGTGAGTGTCTGAGTGCCCCTGCAGGCTGTGAGTCTGTGTATGCAACAGCATGGAGGCTGTGGGTGTCTGGGTGACACCCAGCAGGCTGTAAGCATGTGGGTCCCCGTGTGTCTGTCTGGGTGACACCCACAAGCTGTGAGTGTGAGTCTGTGTTCGTGGCATCCTGCAAGAGGTGTGTGTCCGAGAACCTCATCGGCTGTGAGCGTGGGCCCCGTGGGTATCTAGGTGACACCCGTAGGCTGTGTGTCTGTAACACGATGCAGGCGCGGCGGTGTGCGTTCTGTGTCGGTGTCGGAGTCGAGGAGGCCCGGTCCGCGCGTGTCCCCAGCCGTCTGCGTGCGTGTGTGTGTATGTGTGTGTATATGTGTGTGAGCGCGCGCGCGCGCGGTGAAGGTGGATCCGTTCCCTCCGCAGCGAGCCCGACTCGGGCCCCACTACCCGCCGCTACGACCGCTCGCCTGGCCTTCCCTGGTGAGGGCCGGACGGAGGATGGAGCCGCAGAGGGAGCCGCCGCAGCCGGGGCCGGGGCGCAGAGCCGCCTGAGGCGCGGGCGGTGCGCGGGACCGGGGGGGAGGGCGGGCCGAGGGGAGGGTCCTGGGCCGAGGGGGGGGCGGGCGCGGCGAGCCCCCTCCCTCGCGCGCTCGCTCCCTCCCCCGCGCGCCCTCCCTCGCCGCCTCCTCCCGCCGCCTCCGGCCCCCCCCTCGCCGGGGACCGAGCGCGCTCGCTCCGGCGCCGGCCTCGCCTCCTCGCAGCAGCGCCATGGTACGTCGCCGCCCCCACTTTCGTTTTCGCCCGGGGAGTTTTTGGGGTGGTGCGTGGGCTCCGGGCGAAAGTTGCGATGTCTGGGGGGGCAGGGGGCGGGGGCCGCCCAGGGGAGGGGCTCAATGTGAGGACCCCCCCCCTTCCCGCCCGCAGCCCGGGGACCTCCGCCCGCCGATCCACAACCCCCCCGCCAGCGGCTGGGGGCGGAGCTGGTGCGCGGGTCGCAGCCGGGGACCCCAAATGGGGGCCCCTCGAGGGCGCCGCGGAGTTGGTGGGGAGGGCGGGGCTCCCGAGAGAGGGTCCCCCCCCAGGCCAGGCCCCCGCCCCCTCCCTGGCCAGGCGGGAGGCGGGAGGGCGCGACCCAGGGCACAAGACCCCCAAGCTCGCAGCCCGCGGGGGAGCCGGGGCCAGGGAGGGGGCGCGGAACCGGGCCGTGAGGGGTTGGGGTCGCGGCGGCCCCTGCGGGGTGTCCCGGCCCGGGTAAGCGCGGCGCGCCAGCTAGCGGAAAATGGCCGCTGCGGAGAGGGGCGGAGAGCGCGCAGCGGCCGCCGCCGGGCGCCTTGAACTTGGAGCCGGGCGGGCGGCCGCGCTGAGCGCCGCGCAGGAGCAGCCGCCCGACTAGCCCTCGTGCCGCCTGAGCCCCGCCCCCGGGCCGACCCCGGCCCTGCCGCTGATCAGGCCGGGTCCTAGCCGAGAGGGGTCAAGGGGTCTAGGCCGGGCGCGCCCCAGGCCCGCCAGCGCCGGTAGCTGCTCTTGAGGGTTCCGGTGTCCGGTCCGCTGTTGTTGGTGGCATCCGCACTCGATGGGTGCGTTTGGAGACCCCTGCGCTCTCAAACGAGTCGGCACAGTAGTCCGGGGAGTGCGTTCGCGGGTCTGTGCGGCTGGGTGGCCCCATCCATGTCCATGGTCCCCAGGCGTGGGGTCTTCTTCTTTATGTATCTGTGTGTCTGCGCATCCACGTGGCTGTGTGTGTTGTGTTGCGTGTGTTAAGAGCATTGTGCGGCTATGGGACAGTGTGTGTGTTGAGGTAACTGGGCGACTCTGCCATGCGTCCCCTTTGGGGCGGTGTTGTGAAGTTGTGTGGCAGGGTTGTGTGTTCCCCGGGGACGTGATGTCCCTGGGTGACCGTGGGGGTGTCCCCATGTGAGTATGTGGGGGTTAGGGGGTTGCCAGTGAGTGGGGATCTGTGTCGTGTGGGTGCATCTCAGGGGGCAGTTTAATGTCGCTGTGTACCTTTGGCGTTGAGTGACTATTCCTGGGGATGGGTCTACACTCTTCACCCACCCCTCCAGTTCCATTTTTCCTTTAATCCAGGCTTCAAGGTGCCGGACGAATACTTCCTCTACCTTGCCACAGCTCTGCCTCCTCCACTCACTCCCCACAGGGTCTCCTCCTGTTCCCCCTGCCTTAGGGTGCCCCAGCCGCGCAGCTCCAGGTGGTCCCAGCTTGAGGTTCGGGCGCGAGGTGGCGCCGGGACGCGATCACTTGGCCGGCGACGTCTCCCGTGAGGGGCTGCGCCTGCGCGGGGACCTGGCCCAGAGGGGGGCGGGGCAGCGGGTTCTCCCCCCACACACACCCCGCCTATGAGGAGGTCTCTAGGGATGGATGGGTGGTTACCGATACGTGCGGGTTCGGTCTGGACCAGGAGGTGGCCCAGAAGACCCCCTTTGCCCTGTTGGGCTGGGAGACGCTCCCCCAGCTCTGCCTCCCAGCGTTCACCCCCAGACTGGGCCAGACACACCGTGTTGTTACTCTCTGCTCCAGGGGAATCACTGCTGGGTCCCCACCCCCCACCCCAGGGCACTTTATATAATTTTCTATATATAAAAGCCCCAAGGCCTGAGTCCTTTTTACCTTCAACATGCACCCCCTTTTGAGGAGCTGTTTGGGAAGGGGAGAAAAATAGGTCTCAAATGGACACAGGGGTCCATGCATACATAACACTCAGGGTCCCCAGCTCAGGTAAGCTTGCCCACCCTCTCAGTCCCCTCCACTCTGGCACTCACCCTCCCCTCTACCCTTGCTCAGACACACAGCTCCCCAGCCCATTCGGAGCACTGCCCTCTGCCCTGCGCCTCACTCACCTCCATCCTCTCCTGTCACTTGGTGCACACTCCCATGACACACCCTCACAGCCACACATGTCCAGAACTCTGCCCACAAACAGGTGCACCCACAGCCACACACAGAGGCACACAAACACACACACTCACAGACAGGCACCTGCATTTGTGGAAAGCAGAAGAGATAAGCCCATCCTACCCTCTGCCTACCTCCACTCCAAGCCAGGTCCTGTCCTTGCAGGGTCTGGGGAGCAAAGACCCCAGTTGTGGCAGGAGCTGGTGGGGACCAGCCCAAGGGAAGAGCAGAAATGCGGTGTGCTGTAGGTTACTGTGTGCGTGTGTGTTGTGTGTGGCAGTGTATAAATACTGGAAGGACTTCTGCCTGGCATGAGTGTGCTGGTATAGTTGTGTTCGGGTATGAGTGTATTGTTGTAGCTGATTGTGTGTGTGTTGTGCTTGGGGTTGTGCAGGCACTCGTGTGGGTTGTGTGTCCCTCTGTGTGAGTCTGTATGACCATGTGTCACCTTGGGTCTGGATATCTGTATCTGTTGCAGTCTGTGTGACATCTGAGCATTTGTGTGTTTCTGAATGTCTGTGTGTCTTTGTGTCTCTTGGTGGCATGTTGTGTGTGTTCATGTGTCTCTGTGTTGTATGTCTCTGCCACCCTAATGTTATATCCCACCTTTACTTCTCAAGGCCAAGGACCCTAACAGCCCCTTCTAGAGGCTCAATTTCTCATCTGTAAAATGGAACACACAGGATGCCCTGCACAGTCAGAGGAGGGGTAGCAATGTCAACCATGCATACCCAGGTCCTGGTCCCATGCTGTGTTCTCTCTTCCCTGGGTGTGGTAGTGGTGGTGTTCCCAGGCCATTTGGGCTCCTTGGTCCCCCTGTCTGAGCTACTCTCATTTTTTAAAATTTTGCTGTGAATTCCACTCACATTTTTGAAGTTTGTTTTTGAATAACACAAGCCATTCAGGAACATCTCAAAAGGATGCAGAAGTACCCAGAGTGAAAATCACCCTCACTCTGGTGGGACACCCCTCTCTCCCCGCTCTAGAAGGGCCTTGTTTTTATCCAGCTTTGTCTGAACAAATGCATATGTATCCTTATAAAGGGCATATGTATATTCTCTTTAAAAAAAAAAATCCCAAATGAGATCTTGAGACTGCTTGCTGAGTTTATAGCAGGGGTTCTCAACTGGGGTGGAGACACCCCAGGGGACACTGGGTATTGTCCTGGGGGTGCTCTTGGCATCCAGTGCATAGGGGCAGGGAGGCTGCTCCACCCCCCACAGAGCATGGTCCTTGGTGCCTGAGCGGAGAGGAGCCCTTGTCTGCATCTTGCTCCCCCCATCCCAGCCCCCAGCTCTCAGAGGCATCTCCAGGTGGGAATCCCTTGTTCTTTTGTGGAGCTGTGTAGTATTCCAGCCTGTGACTGTGCAGCGTTGCTGAATTGGTCCTCACAGGTGGACACAGTGGCTGGCTCCAAAATGTTGGCATTAGCCTTACAGGATGACAGTCAACACCCTTGTGCATCTGTATGTGGAACAGTTACAGAGGAGCTTGAGAGTGAGTGATGGGGAGAGTACGTTTTTAAACAAATGAGCTAAATTGCACTCCAAAGTGCCAGGAGCTAAATCATGCCCCAGCTTCTGAAGTGTTAACACACACAGGTCCAATCCCCCCACCGCTTTGTTTAGAAACCATTGTGTGAGGGGCACAGTTCTAAACTCAGTCCAAACACAGGCTGGTTTACCCACAACAACCCAGAGGGCTAGAAACGATGGTCGCTTGCTCCATTTCTTTGGGCGGGAAGCTAAGGCACAGGAAGGTTTAAGCTCCTGGCTGTGGGAGACATAGACCCAGTCTGCAGCCCTGCACTCCACCTGGCCGGCTGTGGACCTGCTGTGTGCACTGCAGGGGACCTTCCTGCCCGAACTGGATTTTATATATACATAAAATTTATTTTATGTACTTCACTGCTGTTTGTGAACTAGCAGAAGGTTCTACCAGCCGCCACCACTAGTATATTAATATGGTCTTTCCACACATTATTTCAAGGACTCCAGTCGCCCTAACTTTCCAAAATGTGAGATGCCTCTATTGTTACCATTTTACAGATGTGGAAACTGAAGTGTCGGAGGGGGGCAGTCTGTACTCTCCAACTTTGCCTTGGAATGGAATCTAAATTACCTAAATTGCCTTGTGAAGGTGCCGTGGGGGGCAGTGGGGTTCGCTGCTACCTGGGAGGATGCTCCTGGCATTTTCGTTTTTTTTTTTTTAAATAAAAGAGTGCTTTATGTTATTTATGTTGGCATTTCGATTCTGAGACACTTGCCTTTCCCCTTCATCCTGAGGTTTAAGTGCCCCTTCCCCCCCATAGCTACAAAGTGGGCTTTTAAAAAAAGCTATTTGTGAACTATTTGAATGACCATTACCCACGTGCAGGGGGAGCGGCGAGACAGGGCATCAGTGCTGCGCATGTCTCCCTGGGGCCCCGGTCAGTAGCGACCGTTCTGGGGCCTCAGTTTCCTCCCCTGTGGCGCGGGAGGATAACAGGGTGGCTGGCATCTTCCATGCCCCTGGACATGGGGCAGCGGCCCCAGGGTGGTGGGAGGGTATCATTTGCCCTCAGGACTCTCAGAGAGATGAGTCGAAATGGCCAAGCTTTCTAAGAATGTCTCAGTGCGTATTTGACGGAAGGTCAAGGCTCGGTTAAGTGCCATTATTCCTATGCCGACCAACCCCATGGGCTGGGCACTGTTGGTCCACTTCACAGGGGGGGACACCAAGGGGGGAGTGCCCTAGTCTTCGAGGTGGCAGTCCCCAGACCTGCAGTTGCCTCTGAGCGAAGCTTGGAGGATTGCTAGTGAACATGCGGAGCGGGTGAGGCTAGGTCCTTGCAGTTCTTCAGGCTCCCTGGGGGCTCAGGCTGTGAGAGGGCAGGTCTGTACCCATTTATTCTGGAGGGAAACAACAGAGCTTGAAGAGTGTGGGCCCTGGGGCCAGGGAGCTGGGCTCCAAGCCATTGACTGCTTCAGTTTCTGGATCTGGAAAATGGGCACGCTGCTGGGGTCAGTAGAAATTACTGGACACTCAGGAAGAGGCTGCAAGGGTTTATCTGGCCAGCCTGAGGTTCTGCCTGACATCTTCCTCCTGGGGTTCTGGGGCTGCATATGGGGGAGACCAAGGCCCCCACCTCCCAGTTTCCCCTTGATTCTGGCTGAGGAGGAGAAAGCAGATTCCTAGAGGCTCTTCTGTTGGTTGTGCCCCTTCTGGCCAGGAAGGACAGTTGTGGCCAAGCCCCTCTGCCCAGGCATTGCAGCCCCTATCTGGCTCATGGGAGAGCAGCGGGGGAGGGTACCGTGGAACCCCTTCTCCTGCCTGGCACCCCGGGTCCTACATCTTTAAGGGGAAAGACGCGCGCTCGCGCAGGGCCTCTGCACACGTCACTTCTTCATTCTTTCCCTCCCCCCCCCCCTTGGCTCCTTTCTCCAACTTCCCGGCCAGCTCGGGGCGGGTTGCGGGGGGGGGGGTGTCTTCAGAATCCACCTCCGGCCCCAAAATGAATGTCCCGCAACAGCCCACCCCTCCCCACTCGACTAGGGCGGGCGGTCCAGGGGGACCCGCTGTAGTTGGGGTGCGCGCGGCCCGTTGGTCCCCGTCTGGTGCCCCGGCCCAGGGCGGCTCGAAATTTGTAATAATAAGCCATGATGGGGGTTCAGGAGGCATGGGGAGGGGGGAGCCGCTTTCCATCCCCTCTCGCGCTCTTTTTTCCCTCGTTTCTTTGAAAGTTGGATGTTGAGAAGTGGGAGGTTCGGGGTGGGAGGGGAGAAAAATTGGGGGAGGGAGGGAGGAAGGAGGTTGCCAAAGGGAGGAGAGACAGAGACGCTGAGAGAGACAGAGACAGAGGAGGAGAGAGGGAGGAGGGACAAGAAAGGAAGGGAGAGAGACAGAAAGAGGGAGAGAGAGAGGGAGTCGGGCGCAGGAGAGAGGGAGAGCGCGGGAGGGAGGAGGGAGGGAGACTGAGGGAGGAGGCGGCGAGGAGCGCGCCGGCCGCGCGGGGGGGGGGGGGGAGGTTTGGAAAAATGACTCAGTAAGTTCAGCGCGCCCGCTCCGGCCGGCCCTGCGCCTCCCGCCGCGCCCCGGGATGTATTCGTCCCCGCTCTGCCTGACCCAGGTACGCCCCCCGCCTGGCCCCTGCCCGCGCCCCCTGCGCCCCAGCCCCGCGTCCCCCATAGCCGGGCCCCGGAGTTTGGGAGACAGAGGCGGGACGAAAAAGGCGCGCGTCCCTCCCGTGGCGGCGGCCGGAATGCCCCCGCCACGGGCCTGGGTCCGGTGGGGGATGGGCTGGGCCCGGACACCCCCCCCCCCGCAACCCGGGACCCTCACGCGGGATTCCCGCCCCACCCCCGGTACTTCTCCCCCTGGCAGACCTTGGGGGCTCGCCCTGCAGTCTTGCCCTCCCCCCAACTCGGGACGCGCTTCTCCACCCCACCCGGGAAGGTGGGGGGGGGTGCCCGGGAGAAGGCCAAAGGCGGGGCTCTGCCGAACCCCTGGCCTGGACCCGGCCCTGCCCCTAAAAGGAATCGAGGGGGGTCCTGGCTGGACGCTGGGGGCCCTGGGACTCTTGAGGGAAGGACCCTACTGATGTGTTCCCCCAACCCCCCCCCCCAGGTTGTGCTCCGCCACCCCAGCCCTGGGCCGCCTTTCCCCCCATTATTGGCCCACGTGTGCGAGGAGGGGGAGGAGGCACTCGAAGTTGGAGGCGCCAGCTGTGGGGGGGGAGGGGGTGCCCCGATGTCCCAGCTGGGTCTCCCTCTCCCGCCCGCCCCTCAACTGCGTCCCGATATTTTCGCCGCATCGGTTGTGGGTTATCGAGCAGCCGCCGCCGCCGCCGCCGGGAGGAGCCGGGAGGCCGGGCGTTCCGGGGTCTGGCCCGGGCACTGCGGCGCTGCGGACGCCCTCGCCAGCCCGGCACCTGCCCCTGCCCCTGCCTCTGCCCCCTCCCGTAGCCTCTCACCCCTGGCCGCGCTCCCAGACTGCCCGGGGCTCAGCCCTTGTGCAACGAGCAAGGTGGTTATGGGGAGGGGGCCGCTGCCCCTGCACTGCCGGCATCGCGGACCCCTTCCCTCCCCCAGCTCCCTCTGGATCCCCCCCACCCAGGGCTTCGGGTTCTATTTTCCAGCTCCGCCCCCACTCCATGTCCTTGTGTCTCTTTAGGCCTCTGGGGTACCGGCCTCAGTTTCCCCTGAGGTGACATGGGGCGAAGGTGGGTTCTGGAGAGAAGGGCAGTGTGGGCTCCAGGCTGTAAAGTGCACTGGACGTGGGAGTCCAGCAGGAACCTGAGCGTCCTGAGGAGCACTACAGTAGGAACACATGGATGCCAGTCTCTGTGGGGGGGTCCCTCCATTCATGATCCTGGGGTGCCCCTCATTCATGACAGGATTTTTATCGCTGGCCTCCTCCAGATTCTCCAGTTCCTGGCTCCCCAAAGGGAATGTGAGGGCTGGTGCTGAGGGGTCTCAAGGCTCGCCCTACCCATGATCCCCTGGGTGACCTTGGGCACCTCCCTGTCCCTTTCCAGACCTCTCTTCTCTTTCAGAGCAACTTTGGGGGTCCCCCCTAAGCAGTCATTGCTGGCCCACCTCTGCCTCCCATCACCCCGAAGCTCCCCAAGAACAGCTAAGGTCCTAGGTGGGGTTGACCTTGGGCTTCCCAGTCTCTGGGCTCAGGGGGGTGGCCCAGGTGGCCCTGGGGTGTCCCCGCCCCCTCCAGCGTTCCCCGAGCTCTAGCTCCCAGAGCCACCCGGTGGGCTGAGCCCAGGGAGGCTATTCCAGGCGAGGAGGTTGGACGGCTGCCTATTGTCACTGCGCCCTGGAATTCCCCCATCAGGACTCCTCGGGAGACAGGCCTCCGTCCACGTTGCCCAGAGGGGGTGGCGGTGAGAAGCAGAGCTGGTGTTGCACTCTGGGCCTGGCTTTCCCCAGGCGCTGGGCAAGGAGCAACCAGGCAGGCTCTCAGAACAGTGAGAAATAACCTGAGGTTGCTGGGTGCAAGGGACAGGGCGACGAGGAGATAGAAAGACAGACGGACCAGGGACCAGGGAGTTCCCAGGCCAGGGTGGGAATGGGTGGCCCAAACTCAGGGGGCTCCCCCTCCTCTGTTTTTCTCCATTGGGCACCCCCTCCCTGGAGGGGAACCTGGGACCCCTTCTCATGGGGAGCTTCAGTGTAGTCCCTGAAGCTCCTTGCAGGCCCAGCCTGGGGGACCTGAAGGACTCAGACTGCCCATGCAGGACCCCCACTTCTGGCTGCCTAGTCACACCCTACCCAATTCTCTCTACCTGGCACCATCTCTCCCCCTCTCCGTCTCTTTCCCGCTCCATCTCTGTCTTTCCCTGTCTCTCCATCTCTGGGCTTCCATCTCCCCCCTTTCCTGACTAATTTTACAACCTGAGCCCATCCTAAAATAGCTCCCTTTTAGCTGATCCGACCCGGATCCTTCACTCCGAGCTGAGACCAGCTCGGGGTGTGTGAAGGGAGGGCCGGACTGCTCTGGTGCCAGCCCGCCCTGTGCCCCACCAAGGGGGGGCGGCCGCGGCCCAGGCAGCCCTGGAGGATTCTGGGAGCCCAGTCCCTGTTTCAATGGTGACTCAAGTGCTTTTCACTTTTACTCTTAAGAGGAACTGTGTGGAGTGGCCGTTACTTCCATAAATCCTGCCGGCGGGAAGGCCGGCCTCCCCGCGTTTGCCCCACTCTGGGCCTCCCCGCCCCCCGCCTCCCTCCCACCCGCCTCTACCGCCACGTTAGTTATTCCGGGTTTGGGGCCAAATCCCTCTTGGCTGCAGTGCCCAGGATTTCCCTGGGCCTGCAGGCTGAGCCTGGGCCGAGGCCATGGCAGCGCCGACCGCCAGGGCCCCCTCCCTCGTTCATTCATTCTTTCCTTCATTCCTTCACCTAGGTGCCTCACAGGGTGGCACTCTTTTTTGCTACCATTTCTCCATGGGGAGACTGAAGTCCCCGACTTTTGCTTGTTTTCATATAATAGATCTTCATGAAGCGCCTCCTGTGGGCCAGGTGTGTGTGGGGGTGGGGTGGGCAGGAGTCATCCAGGTGCCAGCCTGGTGTGGGTTCCTGGAGGCTCTTCTGGAATTGGGGTTCCCCAGATCTTCAGGGCTGGGAGAGGGGCCAAGACCAGAGAGGGCCAGGGCCTGCCCAGGGTGGCATAGCATGGCTGATGAGGCTAGGCATTGGGGCCACTGCCCACCTGGCTCTTTGGCCAGGCCTGGGCAGGTGGGCACTGCCTGTGCCCCCTCCCCCAAGTCCTCATGGTCTGATGGCCTCTGATTGGCTCCCAAACAAGACACAACCTCGTTCCATGTCTCCCTCCCTCTCTCCGTCTCTCTGTGTCTCTCCCCCCTCCCTCCTCTGCAGCGGAGGTGCCTCAGCACTGTCAGGGTCGGGCGCCTTGTAAATCAGGAAGCTGGGATGCTGGGATTCTGGCTGAGTCAGCGTTCTGCCTCTCTTCTCTCTCTCTCTGTCTCTCCTCTCTCTCTCCAATCTCTTCTCTCTCTACCTGAGCCACCTCCCTCCCTGTCTTACATCAAATGGATGGGACACACCAAATGTCCTGGGGCCTCTTTATCACACGGATGCATGCTACCTCCTCACCTGGGTGCATGTGGACCCTCAGCACATAGTGCCTGAAGCCGACGCTCCCACATGCGAGAGCACAGAAAGGTGAACACACGCATGTCCTGCGGGGGTCACCAAAACACGCATGATCCACATGCTGATCTTGCCCAGGTTGCTGTGTGACTCTGGCCAGGTGATCCTGCCCTTCGTCGCCCTGGTGGCCTCACTGTGGAGTGAAGTTAACGGTAATCCCCACCTCCTTGGGCCGCATGAGGACTCGGGAGGCAGGACACCTCTGGGGTGTGCTCTGCTCAGGGCCTAGCACACAGTAGGTGCTCCCAAACATTTGTTGTATGAGGGAGTGAATGGTTCTGCCAGTTGAGAGACGGTGCTGCAGTCTTTCTGAGTCTCAGTCTCTTCCCTTGGAGACTGAGACACGTAATAGTGTCTTTCTCTGTTACCCTTAGCCCAGGGCCTGGTGTACAGTAGGTGCCAAAGCAGCGTGGCTGTGATTGTCACTAAACTAATAATTGGATTAAACATCCCATAGGCATTTTCCAATTCTCCCTCTTTTCCTTCTGTTGCTGTCTGCTCAGCATGGGCCAGGTGACAGGGACAGCGGTGACTCCCCAAAACCTTGACCCCTGAACCCCCAGGTTTTTTTCCATTAGTCTTTCCTCTCAGCCCAGCCCTGTCCAAGGTCTCCCTGAGTTTGGCCAGACGCACGTGGATACCAGCATCCTTTGTCCATTGGGGTGTGTGCATGGAGATGAGGTTGGTCCTTTGTGGATCTGGATGCTGGGAACATAGCAGTGCACCAGAGAGATCAAAGCCACACCCTCCAGGGGCTGCAGGCTAGGTGAGGGGATGACAGGACCCAGCTGCCGCTTTGCCTCCTCGAGGAGGAAGTGGTACATGACCCAGGACTGAGCAGGGGCAAGAGGCCACCCAGATTTCAGAGAGGGCAGGTAGGGTGCAGAACGGACATTTCTGGGGAGTCCAAAGGATGAGGTGAGACCCAGTGCTTGGGGAGCTGGCAGGTGGGGCCAAGGAGTCAGGAGGTTCATGGTCATAGGGGATTCAAGTTCAAGTCCCAGCTCAGCTCCTTCATGGCTGTGTGACTTGGGGCCAGTGGCTTCTGTGCTCAGCACCTCAGCCCCTCTCTCTCTCTGGACAGTGGGTGCAATGATTATTCCCATTTCATAGAGTTGATAGCTTAGTAAATGCTCAGCCTCTAAATGGCATGACCTCACTCCCTGTCTCTCTCTCCCACACCCTGGACTTCTGGCTCAGCCCCCATCATCCTCCCAAGACAGCAAGGCAGAGAGAAAAGTCAGGAGATCCAAGGCTCAGAATCACTAGTCACTTGGGCCAGGACTTACTACTCCCTGGACTTAGTTTACCCAAAGTCTTCCCAGTGGTCCTCAAGGTGCTGCACAGTAGGCCCTGTTACCTCCCCATGCTTACTACCTCCACTTTCCCAATTGTTCACTCTGCTCCAGCCTCACTGACCTCCTCACTGTTCTCCCCCAATATTAGGCATGGTCCTGGCTTAGGACCTTTGCATGTGCTGTCTTCTCTGTCTGGAAAGCTTACCATGCATTGTCACCTTTCAGGGCCTTGTTCAAATATTCTCTCCTTTGAAAGACCCTCCCTGACCACCCCCAGCTAAAAAACAAAACAAAACAAACAAACAACCCCCCCCACCCCGCAGGATTCCCTGGCCCTCTCCTCAAACTCCTTTGAATTTCTTCAGAGCACTTTGTTCAATGTGACATTTTATTACCTGTTTCTTTTTTTTTTTTTTTTTTTTTTTTTTTTTTTTTTGGTCTTTTTGCCTTTTCTAGGGCTGCTCCCACGGCATAGGGAAGTTCCCAGGCTAGGGGTCGAATCGGAGCTGTAGCTGCCAGCCTATGCCACAGCCACAGCAATGCGGGATCCGAGCTGTGTCTGCAACCTACACCACAGCTCATGGCAACGCCAGATCCCTAACCCCCTGAGCGAGGCCAGGGATCAAACCTGCAACTTTATGGTTCCTAGTTGGGTTTGTTTCCTCTGTGCTGTGACGGGAACTATTTTATTACCTGTTTCTTAGGTTGTTTAATAGCCATCCTTGCCCACATCAGGATCCAGGTGAGGGCCAAGCCCAGGACACTGTTGTGTCCCCAGCATTAGGCATGGAGGTGGCACACAGTGGAGGGGGGAGGGAGGAATCATTCTATGTTAGGAACACTTACTTTGGCACAAAGTGGGCCTGCATTCAAATATGAGCTCTGCTGTTTGACTCTTGACCTGGGCTTAACGTGGAGGAGGGGTTATTGGAAGCAGGGCTTTGAGGGATGCATAGTGTTTGGGATAAGAACTTAGTGGATAAGAGATTCTCAGTAACATTTGTTTAATCACTGAGTGAATGAAGGAGAGAGAATCCTTCATGGAAAACTTTTGGTTTGGGAATTGGAGTTTCATGTCTTGGTTTGTTGCCCTGGACAATCAGGGTGGGAGGGCCACAAGGAGGCCCAGAGAAGGGCACAGTCCTGTGCACAGTTGTCTAGTTCTTAGCGCCCAGCAAGGGCTTGGACTCAGGTGTCTGCCTTCCAGCTGTTGCCGCCATCTTTGGCCAAGAAGTCCCAGTGGGCCAAGCAGGGTTTCTGGGAAAGGCCTGGCCTTGCTGCCTCCCCTCACCTGGCATCTCTGGTTACCAGGGCAATGGATGAGCCCCCAGCCAAACCCCAGCAGGGTTCAATGTCCTTTCCTGCCCACTGCACAGAATGAGAAACAGGCCCAGAGTGCAGCAGTGATTTGTCCCTGGATCATACAAAGGAAGCCACTGTCACCCAACCTCATTCCCTCGACAAGTCTGTCCTGGCCATGAATGCCTCAGCCCTGGGCCTCAGGGTTGGGGGAGAATGACTGAGCCAGACTCAGAGACCGCCCCCCCGCCCCGTTGTGTGGTCCACGCTAGGTCTCAGAGAACTCTGAGAGCAGGAAAGTCTGCCTGAAGAAAGGCACTCTGGAGACAGGGCTTTGAGGGATGTATAGGAGTTCAGGAGGATCCTTGGCATCTAACTGACTTGGCTGTCTTCCTTGCCCTGTTAGCCAGCGAGGGCATTGGGAGGTGGCTGGGGAAGAGGTCTTGATTGTCATATGTCTTATGGGACAAAGAGAGTGACGGGCTTGCCTCTCACCTAGGTTGACCTCCCATGGAGGACGTGGAAGGCTGGGGCAGCAGGTCCATGACCCAGTTACAGGCTGTTTGTCTTCCTTTCTCCAGGACCAGCTGGGGTCACCAGTGACGTGGGCTCCCGCCCCCGCCCGCCTCCCTGGCACCTTTCCCTAGAGAGGGCCCAGAGAGGAGGGGTAGGGACAGGACGGGGGCACGGGAGCTTGGAGAGGGGAGGAGCTGGAAGGGGAGGGGGCTCAGAGACAAAGGGGCTCAAGGAGAGGAAGAGTCTGGATTCAAAATAATCATAACAACAATGTCAATAATAATAATAACATAATGCAGGCTTTTGAGTGCTGGGCAAATAACGGGGTTCATATGCTAAGAAGAGACAGCACCTCCTTCAAGAAGGTCAGCTGGCTGATAACCCAGCTGCCCCTTCCCAGCTTCCTCTTATCACAACTCCAGTAAGCTCCAGGCCTCTGATGGCAGCCACAGATGGCCTCTGGTGGCAGCATCAGTGCCACTGCCTGGGCCTTCTGTCACCCTAGTGTCCCCTCCACAGGGGGCAGCACCCTGTGCCTCTGTCGATTCCCCACCCTGGCTTCTCTGGCCAGACAGCCCGGGCTGTGGTCCTGGCTCTGCTAACTGGCTGTGTGACCCTGAGCGAGTCACTTCCCATGCCTAGGGCTGGCATGCTGAGTGGCACAGAGACACAGGAAAAGCACCTCTGAGGATGGACAGAGGCCATTAGGGGATGGGCCCCTTCCATCCGCCCTCTGCCTCAGCAAGTCAGCTGGGACTGGGCGGGGTGGGGGTGGGGGCAGCGGAAAAGGGCCCTGAGGTCCAGTCCCTGCCACAGCTGTCATGGTGACTCACACGTTGGGGGACATTGGAGTGGGGGAACTGGGCTGGCAGAAGCTGAGCCCTGGCCTGCCCCACCCTGCGAGGGCAGGAGGCTATTTTCAGAGCCTCAGTAATAGGGGAGATCTGAGGACGCCCAGCACCCCATGGCTAGAGGTGGCCCAGGGGAGATGGGGCACAGGGCAGGGAGGAGGCACCAGGCAGGGGCTACCCTGTGTATTCAGGCCTGGAGATGGGACCAAGCCCAGCCACGTCCATCTAGAAACCAACTCATAGCCCAGAGTAGCTGTTTTCCTGTCTCAGCTGCATGGAGTACAGGCTGCCCTGAGAAAGGGGCCAAGGATGTCCTGGATTCACGTCCTTACACAGGCCTGGAGACCCTGCGGTAACTTGGCCAGTTCTCTGCCCTTCTCTGAGCTTTAGTTTCCCCATCACACAATGTGAAGTGGAGCCTTGGACCTTTTGCTGCCCTTGGACGATTGTAAGCAACCAAAAGAATCCTTACAGAGATAACAATGTCAGTAATAATAATGATAATAGCATAACAGGTTTTTGAGAGCTGGGTGGATAATGAGGTTCACATGCTAGGAAAAGACATCACCCCCATTCCAGAAGCCCACCACAGCCCTCCAGGCAAGAGTAGGAAAGAGGAACCGAAGATTTTCTTCTTTGTCTGTCTGTCTTCCTTTCTCTTTGAATTTTTCACCCTGGAAGCTGAGAAGCCAGCTCCTGGATGTCCTGCAGACCCAGTCTCCCTTGCTGAAAAAATGATGAGAATGAGACAGCCCTCCCCCCGACCCAAGTAGAGGGGATGGGGGCCTCCCCGGACCCCTTGTTCTCCAAGGGGCCCAACTGGGGCTGCTACTGTTTCTGGGGAGAAGCCAGATGGGCATGGGTTCCAGTCCCAGCTCTGCCCCTCGTGACAGGGTCCTCTCTTGGGGTCTCAGTTTCTTCATCCATAAAATGGGTGTTGTGGGCGCCCAGCAACACAAATGAGGCAAAAGGAAGGGATATAGAAGTTACAGCTCTGGCCAGGTCTCAGAGCCTCCCCAGGCCTCTCCTTCTCTATTGGTGGAGTGGGTCTGTGGGGAGACAGGCAAGGGTGAACTGACCCCCTTGGGCTCCTCTCTCCAGCTTTGAACCTCCATGGCCAAGCTCCTCTTTCTTTGGTGCATTCTAATCTCTAGCCTCCTTAGGCCTCAACTTTCCCAGCCCCTGCAAAGGGCCTATGCAGGAACCACGCCCCACCCTTCCATCAGCCCCTGACATCCAGGTGGCCTCAGTCTGGGCTTGGGCCTCAGCCAGTCCTGTCTGTACACCTGGGCCATAGGAATGACATCTTGTCCTCATTTTTTCATCACTGCCAAGATCCAGTAGAGGCAGCCCTTGGACCCCTGTCTGGCATGAGCTTCCTCTGCTGAGCAGTAGGTCTGAGAAACAAGGCCCAGCAACACTCTTTGAACCTCTTACAATCGTTGAACACCCAGTGTTTGCTCAGTCTTGCTCTAGACATTCCAGCTCACACTCTAGTTTAGGGGTTTGCAAGCCCCAGGGGGCCGTGCCCCCCCACCCATCTTTTTTTTTTTTTTTTGGTCTTTTTAGGGCCACACCCATGGCATATGGAGGTACCCAGGCTAGAGGTCTAATCGGAGCTGTAGCCACCAGCCTATGCCAGAGCCACAGCAACTCCAGATCCAAGCCGCTTCTGCAACCTACATCATGGCAACACCAGATCCTTAACCCACTAAGTGAGGCCAGGGATGGAACCCAAGTCCTCATGGATGCTAGTCGGGTTGGTTAACCCCCATGACAGGAAGTCCCCACTGCTCGTCTTTATCAATAAAGTTTTATTGGAACACTGTCACAGCCATCACTTACATGTCCTCTGTGACCAGTCTTACACTACAGTGCAGAGTGGAGCGGTTGCAACAGAGACTGAAATACTCATTATTTGATTCTTTATGGTACTTTTAAAGTTTGCTGACCCCAGTTCTAGAAGGCAGAGAATGGGTCCATGCTACCCCCATTCTACTATCCTCAGTTTTCCCCATCTGGACAATGGGTCCCCATCAGACTCTACCTGGGACCCTCATCTTGTCCTACCTGTATATTGGGGTTCAGGACAGTCCATAAACGGCTGCCTTGGCCCGTGCCTGCCATGTGGTCCAAGCCTCTTGTTTCCCCATCTGGACAATGGGCTCTCGTCTGACCCAGTGAACTTCGGCGGGGCCCCTTCTGGCCTCATTTTCCCCAAGAGGTAGAGGGCTCTGCAGAGGCCCCCTGAACACCTCTGCCCTCCCTCCCTCTAGTGGGTCTGCATGGGGCCCCTGCGGCCTCAGTCTTCTGGGCCGGGCAGTGGGTCCACGGACCCCAGCACCTCCTGACCTCTGGCTTCTCGCGCCCGCAGGATGAGTTCCACCCATTCATCGAGGCGCTGCTGCCTCACGTCCGCGCCTTCGCCTACACCTGGTTCAACCTGCAGGCGCGGAAGCGCAAGTACTTCAAGAAGCATGAGAAGCGGATGTCAAAAGATGAGGAGCGCGCGGTGAAGGACGAGCTGCTGGGCGAGAAGGCCGAGGTCAAGCAGAAGTGGGCGTCGCGGCTGCTGGCCAAGCTGCGCAAGGACATCCGGCCCGAATGCCGCGAGGACTTTGTGCTGGCCATCACCGGCAAGAAGGCGCCAGGCTGCGTGCTCTCCAACCCCGACCAGAAGGGCAAGATGCGCCGCATCGACTGCCTGCGCCAGGCCGACAAGGTGTGGCGGCTGGACCTGGTCATGGTCATCCTCTTCAAGGGCATCCCGCTGGAGAGCACCGACGGCGAGCGCCTGGTCAAGGCGGCACAGTGCGGCCACCCGGTGCTCTGCGTGCAGCCACACCACATTGGGGTGGCGGTCAAGGAGCTCGATCTCTACCTGGCCTACTTCGTGCGCGAGCGAGGTGAGGCGGGGCGTGCACGTGGACGCGGGTCTGACGGCCGAGAGGGGATGCGCCGGGCATCCGCAGAGCGGACGTCCTGGGGAAAGTGGACCCGCAGGCCTGAGGGACCAGGCTGGCACGCGCAGCCTGGGGTGGGCAGGCTGACCTATAAGAGGTCTGAGGGCGGAGGCTTGTCCACCCAAGGTGGTCTACCCAGCGGGGAGGCTTGCTCACACAAGGTACCAGCAAGGAGGCAGGTCTGAGGGAGGAGGCTGGTGCAGGTTGTCTGAGGGGGGAAGAAGCTGCACTGAGAGGGTCAGAGCAGGGAAGTGGGCCTATGCTGGGGTCGGAAGGGGCAGGCCTCTGCCCTGTGAAGGTCTAAGAGATAGCGATATGGTTCAAGGAGAGCCTGGGGTGGAGGAAGTGCTTCATGGGAGCCTGAAGGTAGAGGCAGGCTCTGACCTTGATGTCAGGGGGGCAGCAGGTCTCAGGGAGTGAGACCCTGTCCCAGCAGGTCTGTTGAGAACAGGGGTGAGGATAGGCGAGCGACCCATGGGAGAGAGAGTGTCTTATCTCTGTGGGGAAAGCTGGAAGAATGCTGGTTGATTGACTCACAGACCTCCCCCAGAGACCTGACAGGTCCCATGTTTGTGCCAAGTGTGAAGCTGGGGCACTTTGGCTAGCTCACCACCCTTTCTGGTCATCAGTGTCCTCCATTCTGGCCCTTCCAGCTGGATGTTTGTTGACTCTGTGATCAAATGACATCAGCAGGGTTTGTGAGGATGAGGAAATCCACAGTACTCCCTGGAGGAGGAGGCTCCCCTGTGCTGAGCTCTGCAGGATCACTGGACAGTGATGAGTGTGGGGATAGCCCCAGTGGTCATAGCCTGGGCAGAGATGTGGCGGCTGGAAGTATAGCCTGCCTGCAGGTGCCGGCCACCAAGGGTGGGCCTGGCTGAGAGGATGGTGGGATCTTCCTCGTTGTGTGTCCAATGGAACTGGCAAATGGAGGTTATCAGAGTCCCTACCTGGATTGGGCCCCAGGAGATTCTCTGAGATCCTGTGTGTAGCATGTTGAACTCTGGCCTGCCACATGGGCAGCTGTCAGCTGTGACTGTCTTCATGTGGATGGAATCAGGTGTGCTGTGCATGGTCCACACATGGGCTTGAACCTGGAGCTGCCTGAGCATGTCAGGTGTGCATTTGGGGTTCAAATCCAGCCCCTACCCCTGTGGACCCTACATGAGCCCACATGATCACACAACCAGAAATGATGGAGGAGGGCTGGGGAAGGGGTGGTGAGAGGAGGGGAGATCCTGGGGCGGGACAGCCCAGGGTCAGAATGAATGCAGTCCTGCCACGTGCTGGCTCTGTGACTTTGGACACCTCAGCGGGGGTAACAACTGTGCCAATTCCTAACGATGGTGTGAATTTGATGAGGTCTCCTGGTCTCATGGTGTACAGGAGGAAGAGCCAGAGCAGAGATTCCCAGTCTTGACCTTGATTCCTCGACCTTGGCCCCATCTGCCCCCTTCCCTGCCCCCACCAACTGGCACCAGAGGCAGAGGGGTGGGCCAGAGGCAGAGGGGTGGGCAAGGTGACTTTTGCCGGTGGGCGGAATGGGGTGGGCAGGGGCAGCCTTGGGGTCTGCAGTGCTCATTGCCATGCAGGTCTCGGTCTCTCCCACCACATCCATCCTCCGTGCCCCGCCCCGCCCCCACCTCCTCCACGCTGAGCTGATAAAATTTTGAAGCGTGTTTTCTGCCAGTGTCAGCACAATCTCCGGGTGCCTCCCCTCCCCCCTCGGCCCCTCCCCCCTCCACTCAGCAGGCAGACCAGGCCTCCAGGCCTCCCCAGACACCTCCGTGTCCGACTGCCTTGTCTTTGCTCGCCAGTCTGGTCAGTCTCCTCGCATGAGGGCTTGGGAAGGTCAAGGCTGCACCCTCCACTGCTTCCAGCCGGCTCCAGCATCCCAGGGGATCTCTGCTCAAACCGACCCAGCTCACCCAGCTTCAGCTGGCTGGGAGTGTAGGAGTGAGGGTCCGGTGTGAGGGCTGGGCCTGGAACCCAACCCCAGCTCAGCCAAGTCACTTAATCTCTCTGCGCCTGCTTTTCTTGTCTTTAAAATGGGACGCTCAAAAATAGCCACCTGGTAGGAGCAGAGTTCTCATAGTAAGTGTTCAACAAATAACCCCCATGGGGTCATGAAAACAAGTACCAGTCACAGGGCTAGGGCTCTGTGGACCGTTACTACTATTATTATCATTATTATTTGTCTTTTTAGTGCCGCATCTACAGCATATGGAGGTTCCCAGGCTAGGGGTTGAATCAGAGCTGCAGCTACCAGCCTACACCAGAGCCTACACCAGAGCCACAGCAATGCTGGATCTAAGCTGCGTCTGTGCAACCTATACCACAGCTCATGGCAACGCCGGATCCCTAACCCACTGAGCAAGGCCAGGGATCAAACTCGCGTCCTCATAGATTCTAGTCAGGTTGGTTAACCACAGAGTCACTACAGGAACTCCTTTTTTTTTTTTTTTTAATTTTATGGCTGTACCCACGGCCTATGGAAGTTCACAGGTCAGGGATTGAATCCAAGCCACAGCTGCAGCATCAATACTAAATCCTTTAACTCACTGTGCAGGGCTGGGGATCAAACTTGCACCTCCCCAGTGACCCGAGCTGCTGCATTCGGATTCTTAAGCCACTGCCCCATGGCAGGAACTCCTGGACTGTTATTATTAATGTTACCATCCTCATTAGGGTAATGATTTCCCACATCTGTGCCTTTGCCCATGCTGTTCCCTCTGCCTGGAATGCCTTTCCCATCTGGAAAACTCCTACTTATGCTTCCAAACCCCAACTCCTAGCTCCACTTTCTATCAGGCATTTGTGCTGAGGGCTTATCAATACTCCATTCTCACAGCAGCCCTGCGAGGCAGGGATCATTGTTGTACAATTTTACAGATGAGGAGTCAGAAACCCAAAGACGATAACTGCTCTGCCCAAGGCCACACGGCTATGAGAGGGCAGAGGTAGGGTTTGAACATGGGCAGCTTGTTGCTGACACCTCTGCTAGCCTTCCACACTCAGTGGCTGAAGGGGATGGAGGTAAACCACAGTGTACCATGTAAGTATCCAGTCAGTGTGGCTTGGCCACCTCCACGCCTGGCCTGTGTTCTAGAGTCCCACCGGCCAAGGTTGCCCTCCAGGACCACCCCCCCAGCTGAGCCCCAGCATCCCGATTTCTATCACAAGACCCCTGTCCTCCTCTGGGCCAGAAGTATGTCTCTGTTCTCAGCCAGGTAGTCATCTGACTATAGAGGGAACTGGCTACCTCCCCCCCACCCCTGGCCTGCTCACCTTGTGGGTCTCAGGACTGCAGGAGGTCCGGGCCGAGACCAGAGCACAGTGCTTGCTCAAATCAGCCCTGCTGGGAGGCCATGTGGTTGATGGGGAGTGGGGGAAGTGAGCCTCGGTTGGCCTGGGGCGGCGTCGGGGGGAGGCTGTGACAGGGTGGGTGTCGGGATGGGCGCCTGCCATACAGCTGAAAGGAGGTGCAACCTCTAGCATCAGAAGTAGGACCTCAGAGCGGACAGAATGACAGAGAGAGATGGAGAGACAAAGGGATCCAAAGACATGGAGAGACACAGAGAGACCCACAGAGACAAGGTATCCTTGGCTCTTCCCTGTCCTTGGACCAGGGGACGAGGCCTGGCTCCCTCCTCCCCCACAGCCTTTGCATCTCTCCCAGAGGGTGTCAGGTGGACTGCTGGGGCCGCACCCCAAAGGGGAATCCCAGCCCTCTATCCTCTGGTTTATTTTGAAGGACGGAGGGGTGGGGACGAGCCATGAAAAGGTCCCTTTAGTTCTGGGGCTGCCAGGCTGGTCAGAGCCTAAGGCACCACCTGGGGCTGAATTTGGCCGCCCCAGGCATCCATCTGGCGCCATTGTGGACACGGGTGGATTCAGTGTGTGCCCTGGGGGTGGCCTAGGGGACAGCTGGAGGACCGTGATGAGGGGGTGACATGTACTCCAGCTTGGGACATAGGGGCTGCCAGCCAAATGCATGCACTTTGTGATGGGGGGGTTGCATGTGCAACTGAGTGGGGGCTGGGAAAAATGACAATTCTCAAATTAGTAAAAGCCTGGTGGCAGGGATGGGTGTGGAGAGGGGCAGGGGTGTACCGTGGATGGGAGGGCCTGGTTGAGGTGACCCTGGAGATGAGGCGTGAAGGAAGTAAGGGAGCCATGGAGGCATTTGAGTGAGTGTGCCGCAGGTGGGGGGGCACAGCCAGTGCAAAGGCCCTGGGGCTGGAATGGCCCTGAGTGTAGGGAGCAGAGCGTGGAGGCCGCAGGGAGTGCTGGAGGGGGAGGTGAGGCCCGCTGAGTAGTCACTGGGCTTCGCTTGGTGATGGTGAAGCCAGGAGCAGGTGAGCCTGGCCTTCCTCTCCTGCCTTACACTTGAGAAGGAGCCTGGAGGAAGCAGGGCCCAGAGAGGGAAGCCGTCTGCCCAGCCCCGAAGCTCAGCCAGGCTTCCCTGCCCCCTCTGGCGGCCTGAGAAACCTGAGGCGCCGGCGGGCACCATGCCAGGGCGAGCGGGGGAGGGGCTGCCAGGCCCGCCCGCTCCGGCAGCTGCCAGCCCGCCCTGAGCCGCCAGCCCAGATGGTGCCCATCTGCTGACGCTGCCGTGGGCTGGCCTCCCGTTCCCGCCTCCTGTTCCCGCCTTGTTCGGTGCCAACCTCCTGGAATGGTGCTGTGGGCAGGGGCCGGCTTGGGAAACTCACAGCTGCTAGAGGGGCTGCCCAGGGTGCCCCGAGAGGGGACAGAAAGAACTGGAGGTCCCATCCCCACTTGAATGGAACCAGGAGCAGTAATAACGACAGAGATAATAGTAACCACACATTGTATGCCTGGTGCTGAGCCCACCCTACCTCTGATTTAGTTCTCTCCACCGCCCTGGGAGCGAAGGACTCTTACCTTCTCCCATGTTTCAGATAAAGAAACAGGCTCAGGAGTTCCTGTTGTGGCTCAGTGGAAACGAATCCGACCAGCATCCATGAGGATGCAGGTTCAATCCCTGGCCTCGCTCAGTGGGTTAAGGATCTGGCATTGCCGTGAGCTATGATGTAGGTCACAGACGTGGCTCAGATCCTGTGTTGCTGTGGCCGTGGTGTAGGCCGACAGCTGCAGCTCCGATTCAACCCTTAGTCTGGGAACCTCCATATGCTACCAGTGCAGCCCTAAAAAGACGAAAAAGAAAGGAAGAAAGGAAGGAAGAAAGAAACAGGCTCAGCGAAGGTCAGCCACTTGCCCAAGGTCACATAGCTCCTAAGAGGTAGGACAGAATTGGAACCCATAGATTCCAAGTCCTTGAAACCACTACAGGAAAAAGACCTGAAAACCACTTTTGAGGTTATCAGATGGAACCCACACCTTCCCAGTCGTAAGGATCATGAAAAGAGCAGGTCCAGAATACATAGTGAATAAAGGAACGAATACCAGTGACCTATCCTAAAGTGCCTGCCATGCCCAAGCTGGGAGGCCAGGTCCCCATAAAGCACACTCTGGGCTCGGTGGCAGGAGAAAGGGCCTCAACCTGGAGCGAGGGGGCCTAGGTCAGCCTCAGCTCATCCCCTGGCTTGCTGTGTGCCTTAGGATGGAGTCCTGCCCTCTCTGGTCTGGGGTTGGGGGAGAACTGAGGCCAGGAAGGTAAGACCTTGTGGGCCATAGAGAGAAGGAAGCCAGATCTTGACTGAGGGTCTCCCACCTCCTCTGACTGCTGTAAATCTTCATCCCAGCACTGGGTGCTGTGCTCAGGAGACAGGGTAAACATGGACAGGAGGGCGCATGAGGGCACGGTTTGTTTGTGTAGTAGACACAGTTTGGGTCTGTGCTGGCTCCATGCTGTGTAAGGTGTGTCCCCCTCTCTGAGGCTTAGTTTCCCCATCTGGAAGTGGAGAGGATAAAAACTATGTCTACTGCATTGACGGTTGGAGTTGCTGCTTCCTGAACAGCATACCGGAGGCACTCCATAAATGCTCAGTCGCTCTCTACATCCTCTCCCCAGCCCCAGGAGGCAAAGGGGAAGAACTACAGTGCAGAGAGGGAACCATCAGGGGCACTTGAGCCTCAGGACAGGCGCCTGCTAGAGGCCACCTCTTCAGGTGTCTGGGTGGTGGAGGGGCAAGGGGCTCCTGGCAGCCTGGCCTCCCTCAGGGCTGGACAGCCAGGTGGATTAGCAGTCTGTCAGTGCGGGGAAGGTGGCTACCCCGGGTGAGGTCCAGACAACAGCTGACGATGTATTTATAGCAGCGGCGGGAAGCCTATGGGCTCTTGGTTAGTGGCAGAGAGGGACTCTGGCAGGTGGGGTGCTAACGCAGCAGGTCAGAGCCCAGTGTCAGGAAAGGGAGGAACATAGTCTGTAGCCAGATGGCCCAAGTTCAAATTCCACCACTCATGAGCTGCATGACCCTCAGCAGGCGATGTCACTGCTCTGGGCCTCAGTTTCCTTCTCTCCTAAATGGGCCATGAAGCAGATGGTGCCCACCTTACCAGGCTGTGTAGGGTGAAGTGAGTTAATGCATGAAGACTGCTAGAATCCACCTGTTCTAGCAAAGTGGATGAACCTTGAGGACGTGATGTTCAGTGAGAGAAGCCAGACACAGAGGGACAAAGACTATCTGATTTCACTCCCAGTTGGTCCCTAGAAGAGTGAGATCCACAGAGACAGGAAGGAGATGGTGGGGTCAGGGGCTGGGGAGGGCGCGAGGAGTCCGTGTGGGAGTTTTTTCCATTTGTTTGTTTTGTTTTGTTTGTCTTTTTAGGTCTACACTCGCGGCATATGGAAGGTCCTAGGCTAGGGGTTGAATCGGAGCTGCAGCTGCCAGCCTACACCACAGCCACAGCAGTACAGGATCGGAGCTGAGTCTGCGACCTACACCACAGTTCACGGCAACACCAGATTCTTAATGCACTGAGCGAGGTCAGGAATTGAACCTGCATCCTCATGGATACTAGTCAGATTTGTTACTGCTGAGCCACGATGGGCGCTCCAAGGGGAGTCAGTGTTTAAAGGGGAGAGTTGCAGTTTAGGAAGATGAGAAAGTTCTGGAGATGGATAATGGGGATATTCGTGTGACAGTGTGCATGTGCTTAATGCCACTGAGCTGTGCACTTAAAAATGGGAGTTCCCTGGTGGCTCAGTGTGTTAAGGATCTGGCATTGTCACTTCTGTGGTGCAGGTTCAGTCCCTGGCTGGGGAACTTCTACATGCCAAGGACATGGCCAAAAAAAAAAAAAAAAAAAAAATAGTGAATGAATTCCCACAGTGATGTAGCAGGTTAAGGATTTGACATTGTCTCTGCAGTGTCAGATTTGATCCCTGGCCTGGGAACTTCCATATGACATAGATGCAACCAAAAAAAAAAAAAAGGCTTAAAATGGTAAATTTTATGTTATTGATATTTTATCACAATTTTTATAAAATTATTTGTTGTTAATAATAATAATCATTTGTAAATAAACTATATTTCAATTTAAAATTTTCAAAAAAGGGAATTCTTTGGTGGCTTAGTGATTAAGGATCAGGCATTGTCACTGCTGTGGCAAGGGTTCGATCCCTGGCCTGGGAACTTGTGTGTGCTGCAGGTGTGGCCAAAAAAATAAAATAAAATGTTCCCGTCAAATGATAATAATAATGAATAATAATACATTCCTTATTATGATGCAATGATAAATAATAACCATAAGGTCAGTGATGGTAATATTGTTATTACCACCACCTTTATTATCATTATCACTACTGTGGTTCTGGTCTCCACTCTGCCCTCTGGCCCGCTGGGCAACCTTGGGCAAGTTGGTGCCCATCTCTGGGCTTCTATTTCTTCATCTGCGAAATGAGCATAGGGAGTGTCCAGCAATTGAAGTTAAGATACTATCTATGAGAAAGAAACCTCTCAGCACATGATGAGAGCTCAGAAGAATTCGGGAGTTCTTACATGAGTAGGACACCCCTGCACGGGCTCCCATCTCGCACGTCTACACCTGCCAAGGCTCTGAGGACCCTCGGGGTGCTGGGGTCCACGCACGCAGGGCCGGTCCTCCGCGGAGCCCACAGAAGCGGGAGGCATCTCCATGCACCTGTGGTGAGGCTGCAGTTGCCACCCTGGCCCTGTGCCCGGGGAGCCAAGGGGAGGCTGAGGGCAGCTCGGGACATCTCCGGGCCCCCCCTCCCTAGACAGCTGCCAGGCTAGCCCCTCTCCCTCCAGCTGGGTGTGGGCAGGAAGTCACAGATGGTCAGAGCTGGTGAGGGATGAGGGAGGGGGTGCGTGGGAACACTGGGTATCTTGTCCAGAGCAGAAAACTGAGGGCCAGCGAGGGGTGCGGCCTGGCCCAGGGCTGCCCAGTAAGGGCCCTACCTCTGGTCCATTCTGTCCCATCCTACCCTTTTTTTTTGGCAGGGCGGGGGCACACCCGAGGCATATGGAGGTTCCCAGACCAGGGATTGAACCCATGCCTCAGCAGTGACCCTAGCCACAGCAGTGGCAATGCCATATCCTTAACCTGCTGTACCACAAGAGAACTCCCATTCTGTCCCACCTTCTGTCTGTCCCAGGCTGACTGGAAGGGTGCCAGGACTGGGAAAAAGGGGGGACCCCAGTACCTCAGGGTAAATGGCTTACAAATGGGAAAGGGGTTTCAAGGGGGGTGCTGCTCCAGATTGCCAGAGCTGAGGTGGCTTCTAGACCCTCCAGGGGACAAGTTCTGGAATCCCTAAGGCTGAGTTTGAGACTCTTCAGAGCTAGGCCATTCATTATCTGACAGTTCTAGAATTCTCCCAGGTGGGTTCAGGACAGCAACAGTCCAATAGAAAAACAACGCAAGCCATTTGGATAAGTTAGCATTTTTCTGGTGTCCACACTTAAAAGTGTCAACCTACAGAGAACATTAATTTTAACCACCTATTCTGTTTAACCCAAGACATCCAAAATATTGTCATTTTGAGTCCTAATTAATAGGAAAATGTGATCGAAATGTTTCACACTCTCTGTTGTCCTAAGTCTTTGTGACTCTGTGTGTGTTTTATACTCACACCTCCATTCAGACTGGCCACATTTCAGGTACTCACCGCCACATGTGGCCAGTGGCTGCCGTGTCCATGCTAGAGCATTTGAGTTCTAGAGAATTCCAAGGCAGATCTCAAATCTCTCAAATTGGTTTGAGGCTGCAAAGAGTAGGTTCTTACCAGGGCTCTTTAATGTGGAAAGATGGGGCTTCTCCCCATGGCACTATGGACAGGGGGCTGGGTCTCTCTGTAGGGGTGGTCCTGGGTGCTGTGGGGTGTGGAGCAACATCCCTGTCCCCACCCCCTCGATACCGGGAGCCCCTCAGTTGTGACAACCACAGATGTCCCCAGGCATGGCCCAGTGTCTCCTGGGGGCAGAAGCACCCCTGGCTGAGAACCACCATAGTAAGGGAAACCTTAGACTTCTTTGAAGTTATTTCACCACCATCTAAGAAACAGTTCTAGAATCCTCCAAGCTGGTTGATCTAGAATTACTCATTTGTATTCTTGACTTCAGCAGGATCCAGAACTTCCTGAGTTGGGTTTCTGAGCATCCAAAAACAAGGTCTATAATTTTTTACATTGCGTTTTGGGGAGCAGATCCCAAGTCTCCCAGTTTTGGGGTTCTTGAGACTCTGAGGACAGATTATAAAACTCCCCAATCGATCATCAATCAGGTGTTGGTTTCATCCACATACAAGAAACCATGAAGCATACTCATGATCATGGACGGCAGTTTCCAGAATCCTACATGTTGGGTTTTGCACACCCAAGGACAGGCTCTGGAATTTTCTCCAGCTGGGTTCTAGAACACCCAGGGCAGTTTCTAGAATTCCTTGAGTCGGAGAGCCAGAAAGTTCGGGTCCGAATCAAGGAAGCCTGTCTTCAGACACTGGGTGTCTGATCAGAATATTCCAGAAAAGATGGCTGTAGAAGGGGAAGGAGGTAGATTGTCATTTCTTCGAGGCTCCTTCCAGAGTGGCTGAGGCTGGGACTGTCTGCTTGTAGGCAGCCAGATGGATGGGGGCCCTGGTGTGGGCAGAGGTGTTCCGGAGCAGTTTGTAGGGATTCATGACGATGGGAACCTGGGACTTAGTGAGCCTGGGAATAAGAATCAGGACTTCATTTAGTCCTCAGTAAATGTCTCTTTGGAGTTCCCGTCGTGGCACAGCGGAAACGAATCCAACTAGTATCCATGAGGGTGCAAGTTCGATCCCTGGCCTTGCTCAGTGGGTTAAAGATCCGGTGTTGCCGTGAGCCGTGGTGTAGATCACAGATGTGGCTCGGATCCCAAGTGGCTGTGGCTGTGGTGGAGGCCAGAGGCTACAGCTCCGATTTGACCCCTGGCCTGGGAACCTCCATGTGCTGCGGGTACAGCCCTAAAAAGCAAAAAAAAAAAAAAAAAAGGCTGTTTATTGGATGTGACGATGTGGAACCTGGATGTTTCCCAGAGGCTGTTGTGGAGACAGGATACTTAGTAGGTCCTTGGTGGAAGGCAGTGGCTTTAGTTGGCAACTGTGACATCTGGCAGGAGGCAGGGGTTGTCTGTGTGTATCTGGGATGTTGGGGTGCACAGATAGGAGAACTGCCGCATGCTCAGGACTTACGACGTTAAATCCCCAGTAAACGTTAGGAATTATTAGCACCATTTCATTTCACCTTAATTCCGCAAAGGTAGGGATTATCACAAACCACATTTAACACATGGACAATTGAGGCCCAGAGAAGTTAAGACACCAGCCTCAGGTCACACAGCTAAAGGGTAGAGTCAGGATTTGAACCTAGGTCTGGCAGATCTGAGGGCCCACAGTGGTCCCCTGGGAAGGGGCTATTGGGGTGTGTCAGGGACCTCCCCAGAATATCCCAGGATCCCGCCTTTGGGCCTGGAGGACTTTGGTGCTAGTGAGTGGGTGCCAGGTTCAGCTGGATCAAGGAGCACTTTTAGAGGCTGCAGCAAGGCTGGGGGCTGGGGGGGGGGGGACCAGGGAAGTGAGAGATGCAGCTAAGGCCACATGTCTCCCTTGCAGTCTCTGTCTCTGATTTTGTCTCTTTGTCTCTCTCTTAGCCCCTGTCTCTAGTCTGCCCAACCCGTCTCTCCCAGTCTTGGCTAGTCTCCTCCCCTCACCACCCGTGGGCTGCCCGGAGGTGGCAACAGCAGCTGAATGGGCCCCTTGTTCCCGACCACACCCGCCCCTTGGGGTTACCCCAGGACAAATCCTGGCAGCCTACTGCCTTAAAGGGCCAGCACCCAGAGAGGGGGGAAAAGGGGGGGCCGCCTTGTTCCTAAGTACCAGCCCTGAGCCTCCCAAGGATGGGGGGAACTGAAGTGCATGCATGAGAGGGGAGCACTGTACCTGGACACCCCAACCCCACGTGGTCAGACGGTGGCCCTAGGGCTGTGTGTACATGGTGGCGCTTGGGTTTGATCTAGGACAAAATCTTTCTCTCAGCCTCCGTTTCCCCATCTGTTATCTGGAGTTCCGTGTGCCCGGCCCACTGGGCAGATGGAATAATGTCTGGACCAAGATTTGATACACAGTCGGCACTTTTCTGTGCCCATGATGCAATTATGTAGCACCCATTGCCTTGGCATCTCTTGAGCCTCGTGGCATTCACCCGCTGTGTGGATTGAGCAGTTAACCTCTTCACCTTCCTCTGTGCCTCCGTTCCTCAAATGTAGAATGAGGCAAGGGTGAAGCCAGTTAATAGAATTAAAAGGGCTTTGGAACAGGGTGTCATTGGGCAGAGTGCTGAGTTTCAGGCTGCACTTACTGAGCGCCAGCTGCACACCAGGCTGCGCTGAGAAAGGTCCAGTTTGCTGAGGCTACAGTAACCCAGATTTCACCCAGCTCTGCCACCTCCACCCTCTGCTTGGGGCCATGAAGCTGCAGGCTCCTCCCTTGCCCTCTCTGGGCCTCAGTTTCCCCTTCATAGCAATGGGGACAGCCCACATCCACTTTCAGACTGGGAGCCTTTCACTTCTCCTGCCTACAGGATGCTGTGGCTGGGTGTCTTGGGCATACCCCGGACAGGAGCCAAGCCAGAGGGCCCCTGATCTGGGCTGTACCCAGTGGCTGCTCTGAGTGGCCTCGGCACTCCTGTGCCCCAGGCTGGCCCCACAGACAGCCTGGGACAGGTTGCTGCCGGATGGACAAGCCTGTTCCCTGCTTCCTTATGTAACCAGGTTATGCAAGGGCAGCTGGCCTGCTTACATAAGGGAAGGCCGGGCCAGCGCCCAGCTGGGGAGGGGGAGGCTCTTAAAGGAGCTGGTGTCCCCCAAGTCTCTCCTCCAAAGCCCTGCACCAACCCATGGAGGGAGAGCCTTATAAATTCTGGCCAATTCTGCAGTCATCAGCGCCATCATTGTCATTATTATTATTACTGTTGTTGATGTTGTTTATCATCACTCTGTTCTTTCCCAAGAGGTACAAAGCCCACTCTGCCTCCAACCCTCGGCCGATCCGTCCCTTCTCTCCCTAAGCCTCAGTTTCCCTGTCTGGGCAAGGGAAGGTGTCAGTGAAGGAAGGCAGGGGGGGCATAATGGGGGAGTTGGTCCACCACCTGCTTACTGTGTGACCTCAGGCAGATGGTGACCCTCTCTGGGCCTCGGTTTCCCCGTGGGTTTTTTTGTCTTTTTGCCTTTTCTGGAGCCGCTCCGGTGGCATATGGGGGTTCCCAGGCTAGAAGTCTAATCGAAGCCGTAGCCACTGGCCTACGCCAGAGCCACAGCAAGGCGGGATCCGAGCCACGTCTGTGACCTACACCACAGCTCACGGCAATGCCGGATCCTTAACCCACTGAGCAAGGCCAGGGATCTAACCCACAACCTCATGGTTCCTAGTCGGATTCGTTAACCACTGTGCCACAACGGGAACTCCCTTGGTTTCCCGTATTAAAACATGCTTGCCACGGGGGAATGAGTTAAGACACATGAAGGGTTAGAACGGCATTGAGGGCACATGCCTTCAAGCACTCAGCTAGTACAACGTACAACTGGTTGGAGGTAAGTCAGTATTTATTAAGCACTTACTGTGTGCCAAGCACTGTTCTAGGTCCTGGGGACACCACAGTGAATAGGACAGACAAAAATCCAGCCCTCAGGGGGTCACAGTCTGATGGGGTGACAGACAAAGAACAAATTTGTAAGAAAGATAAAGGCAAGGAATAGAGAGTGGTGAGGTGTTAGGAGAGGACTCTCTGAGGACGTGACATTTGAGCTGAGACCTGAGGGGTGAAGAGGAACCAGTTGTGTGAAGAACTAGGGGAAGGGCACCCTAGGCAGAGGGCACAGCCAGTGCAAAGGCCCTGGGGCAGAATTGTGTCTGGCTTGTTGGAGGTACAGCAGGGAGGTCCACGTGGCTGAAGCAGAGTGAGTGAGGTGGGAGGGAAGAAGGAGGGAAGGGCAAGAAGGGGACAGGGGCTTTACCTCCTGGGAGGCGGGAACCGCTAGGGCTGTGGGTGGAGGAGGGTGGGGCCTGACTCAGGTGCTCTCCGTCACCCTCTGGCCACAGTGGGGAGAACAGACTGTGGGAGGCAGGGTGGGAATTGAGAGACCTGGGCTGAGGCCACCTCACTGGCCTGGTTCAGAGGGGCAGCAGTGGGGACCAGCCAGGCAGAGGCAGATTCCAGGCTGATTCCAGAATTGTGAGGATTTAGTGGAGGTTTTCAGCCTGGGACAAGCGAGACACCGCACATTGGTCATGTGGGTCATATGGCCCTTCAGAGGCTGGAGCCAGCCCTACTGCCCTTGCCCCCTGCCTGGACCTACACAGGGAAAGGAGGGGGGGCAGGGAACAGGCCCCCCCAGACATGCCCAGAACCTCTCCTGGAGTCAGGACGTTGTTTATGGGCAAGCTGGGGTAGGGCTCTGGTGCCCAGGCAGCCCACGGGGCTCAAGGCCAGCTGGGTGAGCAACTGCCAGGTTCCCAGCCCCAAGCTGGGCGTTACACCCACATAGCTGCATTGTTCCATTTTTAGTCCAGATCTCACTGGTTAAGTTTGAGCCAGCACCTGTCCCGCCCTGTGCCTCAGTTTCCTCCCCTGTAAAATGGGAGCAAGTGAGCATCTGTAACTGCTTGGCAGGTTCCACAAGCACCAGCATACAGTAGGTGCCAATTCAGTGATTAGCAGCAATAATGCAGGAGGCTTGGGAGGGAGGGAACCCCCTCCATGGGAAGCAGGCATGTGGAAACCCACAATGCTCACTGAGATGGGCCACTAGGCAACTAACTGAGTCCCCTGTCTGAGCCCCTGTTTTGTCCCTGTAAAATGAGACCAAAGCCACAGAACCCCTGTGCAGCCTGGCCAGATGTCAGCACAGAAAGTTGTCTAGGCTGTTATTACCCTGTCTCAGCCCCACCTGGGGAAACTGAGACCCAGAGAGAATCCGGGGTTCAGCCGGGAGTCACTTGGCCAATCAGGCAAAGAGATGCCCCTGGAACAGATGGCCTGGCTCCAAGTTGGATCGGTCTGGCCCACCCCAGACCTTTGCTGTATACCAACTGGGCACCTGCCCAGCCTCTGCCAGACTCACACACATTCACTAAGGTGTCAGGTGGTGTGACCAAGTGTTTTTTTTTTTTTCCTTTTTTTTTTATTACTCAAATGAATTTATCACATCTGTAGTTGTATAATGATCATAACAATCTAATTTGACAGGATTTCCATCCCACAGCCCAAGACCAAGTCTTTCTGCCTGGGTTCATGTCCTAGCTGCATGTACTCAGCCCAACTGCCCAACTTCCCTGAGGCCTCCTCTGCCCCTCTATAAATCTTTATGTAGCTCCTGGCATATATGCACTCAGTAAATGGAAGTTGTGATGATGATGATTATTTTCATACACTATTCTCTCTTCCCACAAGCCCTTTCTGCGCCTGACAAACTCTTACTCAGACATCAAGGTCCCAGCTCCAATGTCCCCTCCTCCAGGAAGCCCTCCTAGGTCAGGTTTTTGTTACTTTCTTGAGCTCCTCCTGCCCAGAGGTCCTTCCCTCTGATATCTAGGACCTGGAGCAGTTGGGTGGGCTTCTCAAAAGAGGATTTCCACTGATCCTCAAAGGACCAAGGGGGATGAGATGGGCAGTGCTTGGGTGATATCCCTGCCTGGGCCCATTGTAGAAATAAATCCCATGTATCACCACTGGTTGGAGTCTACACCCCTAAACCTAGTCTTTCCTTCTGAATATCCCCCAGTTTTCCCAGCATTCCTCACAGTCTTTTGCCTGACAAGCATTTATGTTGCACCTTTTGTATGCCAGGCCCCATGAGGATTATCTCAATCATTCATGTGGCAGGCATGTATTGGGTGCCTACTGTACATCAGGCTCTGCTAGAATAATTGCACTCACTTGTCTGCAAGCATCTATTGACTGCCAGCTCTGTATAAGCATTTACTGAGCCCCGACTGCATGCCATGCTCTGGGAAGAGAGACCATAGGAAGGGCAGGGGAGGAGAAAAGTCTCCCACTAGCCTTCCCTCCAGGCTTGGGCATTCCGGTTTCCAACCTCCTCCCAGGCAGCAGGTCAAAAATTGCAGGCGCTGGAACCAGAGTAACTGAGTTCCAATCCACTTGTCCACCTACTGGCTTAAGACCTGGGGCAAGCCCCTTCCGGTTTCTGACCCCCTCTGTTAACATGGAGGCCCAGCACTCTGAAGTGTTTGCAATTCAAAATCTTTCTGCAGAGAAGGAAACAGGTACTAAGCAGGCTCCAATGTTCTGTGCCGCTCTCCTGTCCCCCCCCCTCCGCCCCCGCGCGCGGAAAGACTAGGAGAGGACCCCTGGCATAGCCCAGAGAGGGGCAAGGCTGGTCTATGGCCACACAGCTGGGGGCAGGACCCTGCCCTGCTCCGGAGCCCTTCTCTTGGTGCCCGCCTCCCTGGCCAGGCTGCCAGCTTCTGGCCTCCCCCCTCCACTTCCCCCGGGGCTGCCGAGTTGGTGACGCAGCCCCAGAAACATCAGAAGGAAGGGAAACTGGGAGGGGCCGGGCACCCCCGCCCCATCCTTGGTCCTCGGCAGGGGTGATGCTCCTGCAGCGGACTTCCGCTGCCTCCATCCGCCGCCTCCATCCACCGTGTGGCCGCAGACGGCTTCCCGGACTGCGTCTTCTCCTGAGGTCACACGTGCATGTTCAGCCCATGGGCACATGTGGCTCCCCCGCTCCCCCCTCACCCCCGCCTCCACCCCCCGGGCAGGGCTGCCAGGGAGGCAGGCCGAGGCCTTGGCTTGGCTGCTGGCGAAGCCAAGAATTTGCTCCAAATGTAAACAGCGAGTTATTTTAGGTCTGCCCCCCTCCCCGGGTGGCGCTGACACATTTGACATTGGAGGGGACTGGGGAGGGGAGGGGGGACGAGGTTGCGCGTGTGGGTATTTTTAACCTTGTTTTTCACATCCTTGGTGCCACCCGGAGTCTGGTTTGTGCCAAGTGACGGTGGCGGGGGGCGCAGGGGGCCGGGGTGGCATCGGGCACGCGCCTCCCCCAGCCTGGTACGGCCGCCACCCTCCTGACACAAATGTCTTTAACCCCGCAGAGGCCGCTCAGGCCCCCGCTACAGCTTCCTCCCCTGGGAGGGGAGCCCGTGCTCCAGGCCCCGTCAGCCCGCTCCTCCCGCGCCTACAAAATGGCCGCCAAGGCCAGAGAAGCATCTGGAAGCCCGGGAGGGAGCGTTGAGAAAATGGCCGCCTGAGCGCTGATGTCATAGGTGGCGTGGCCGCCAAGAGCGGCTGGGGTGGGACGAGTCCCTGCCTGTAGGCCTCGCAGTGGGCCCCGCGTCCCACAGGGGCCTCCCCGCCGGCTAATCGGGCCAGACGCCCCCAAACCACCTGTGCCAGAGCCCCCCCGGGCCCGCCGGACGCCCCAAGTTCAGCCTCAGGCCGCGCTTTGGCACAGCCCGGACCAGGCGCTGGGGCGGACGGGCGGGGGGCGCTGGACGGCCGCTGCCCTGACCCGTCGGCCTGAGGTGTTTCACGAGTGCCCGGCGGGGCCCGCAGCCAGGCCGGGGAGCAGGCGGAGGCGAGAGCCGGGCCGGGTGGGAAGAAAAAAGAAACTTTTCTTTGAAAGTGATTCCGAAGCAGGTTGGCTGGGGCCCAGGCGGCCGGCGGCAGGGCAGAGGGAGATGGAAAGTGTGGTCCAGACTCGAGGAACGCGGCGGGTCAGGAAGGACAAGGCGGGGGAGGCCCGGGCGGGTGAGAGCCGGCGTCCAGGAGGTCACCCCAGCCATGGCCTTCTGCCTCTCGGCCCCGACGCCTTATCCAGATTTCCCCCAGGGGCCCATGAGGGCAGAGAACATCCAGCTAGCCTCTTGCTTTTTTCCTTTGGATTTGTCCAAACAGCCTCTGGAGGAGTGAAGCCCCCGGGGGTGTTAGGTCCTCCATGCTAGGAAGTGAGGCTCAGAGAGGGAAAGTACTTTTGCTGGGGTCACACAGCATTGGTGAGAGGGACATCCAGTTCTTGTGATTATTGGCCTTGGGGGCCAGGGTCTTGAGCCTGCAGGTGAGGAGCAGGAGGGAGTGTCTCCAGGGAGAGTCAGGGTTTGTACTGGAACTCCTCGAAGCTGGGGGCAATTTTGGTTCTGGTCTTCCTACCACATTTAACCCCGCAGAGGCCGGGGAAGTCCGAGTTCAGTCTAGCCTGAAGCCTTTGTGCAGTGGCTCAACCCCTGGCCCTCCTATGGTTGGCTGGGAGGAAACCTTGACCATGAACCTCTTGGGGCAGAACTTTGTGTCTCTTTGGTTCATTGCTGTGTCCCCAAAGCCTAGGAGAGGGCCTGATATGCAGTAGGTGCTCAGTATGTGTTGAGTGAAAGAATCACCATTTCTTTCCCCTTAGGCTTGGGTTTGCAAGATTCTTGTATAGGGTGGGGGTGGAGGCTTCGGGACACAAAAGTTGTAACATAACTGGACATACATGGGAAAGTTTTGTCACTCTTCTTAGAAGGAGAGGAGGACGTGAATCCCCAGACTTACTGAGCATTAAGTGCAGACCCTGTGGACACATAAACCCCACTTGTGCAGAGACCTGAATAAAGCAAGAGAGGGAGCCAGGCAGTCATTTGCAGGAAAGGCAGGGAATAGCATGTGCAAAGGTCCTGGGGCAGGCACTGGTGTGTTGGAGGAACAGTAAGGAGGCCTGTGTGGCTGGAGCAGAGTGAGGGAGGGGGAGAGAGGAAGGAGGGGAGGGCATGGAGGAGATGGGGCAGGTTGTGCAAGGCCGTATGGGCCCTGGGGAAGACGGGACTTTCGTACATTTGAAGACCCAGACTCAGTCCAGTGTGGTGGGAACTAAGATAAAGCTTGGACAAGGTGCCAAGGGAAGGAGTTCCAGTGAAGGAGAGGTTAGAACTGGGCTTGGAGAGATGATTGGAGTTTGCCTGGGAGTGAGGGGGCAGGGAAGGTTCATGGCAAGATCGAGGAGGACGAAGGCCAGGGTCATGTGTAATGGGGTGGCCTTCCAGGACAAAGAAAGTTGAACCTCGGCTGGGTGATGTTTAAAAATGGCTGGTGACACTCAGGAGCTAGGAATTCCAGGGCCTGGCTTTGGTTCTCTCTCTAGCTGGCTGATGTGGGGAGGTGGACGTGGCAGCCGGCAGAGCCAGCTACATTTGGAAGCCCGCTAAGCTTGGAAGCGAAATCCTGCCGGCGAGGTCACCATGGCTGCTGATGCTGGTCCAGCGGATGCACCACTGGGCCCCAGTGGGAACCCTAACCTCTTCCATGTCCTGCCAGGTTTAAATAAGTGTAATTATGATTTCAGCAAGACCTGTCCTTTCTACATCCCAAAGATCAATTAAATATAACCCCTTTTCACCCCCAGGCTATCACCCCAGGCCAGGCTATTATTATGCCCGAGCAGGATGCTTTTCCACCTCTCCTCCTGGACTTCCCTTCTCTTCCCTCAGTAGCTAGACTTTTTATAATTTACTTTATTTATTTATTTATTTATTGTCACAGCTGAAGTGGACCCTTGGGGTGTTCTCCTTTGGCTGCTCTGAATCCCGCTGCTGTGAACATGGGTGGGCAGGTATCTCCTTGAGCCTTGTTCTCAGTTCTTTGGGGTGTGTACATAGGCGTGGCATTGCTGGGTCAGATGGTGATTCTATGTTTAACTTTTGAAGGGACCACCAAGCTGCATAGCCTTGCATGAGCCATCAGCCCTGCATGAGGTTTCCAATTTCTTCAACTCCTTAGAGCCAAAGACGTTTTAAAATGTAAGGTAAATCAAGCTTCCGACACAGCCCATGGGGCCCTGAGGGGTCTGACGTCTCCCCAGTTTGGGTACCGTGTTTGGGCCATGGTGCCGTCTGTTCCTCCCACATCCTGTGTTTGCTGCTGCCCCAGGGCCTTTGCACTTGCTGTGCCATCTGCCCTCAGCTCTCCCCCTGGCTGGCTCCTTCCCAGCCCTAGGTCCTCAGAGAGGTCTCCCCTGACTTTTCTGTCAAAAGTTACCCCCCCATACCCCCCACCCCCCAGCCACTCTGTCCTCACCCAGTTTTATTGCCTGGAACTTAGAACCATCGAAATTATCTGGGGCTCCTTCTGTTGGCTTGTTTCCTGTCTGTAGCCCCTCCCTTGGCCCCCTGCCATCCCCCCAGTGCCTGGCAAGTAGTAGGTGGTCGATAAACATCTGGGAGATGAATGCCAGGGCGGTGTCTTGATCTCCCAGTTAGGAACTGGGGGTGTCTCAGCCACCAGGATGGAGGGAGTTGTCCGGTGCAAAGTGGGTAGGTGCTCCAGGGCAGGAAGGGCTGGTCCGGAGGCCACAGCGGCGCCTTTGTCATGGGTTGGGACAGACCAAATTTGGGCTCCTGGCCACGACAGGAAAGAACAGTTTGTACACTCTGTCAATGGGATCCAGTTTACATTTCTATTGTTGCTGTGATCATGTGTTTGAGCAAAAGGCCACAGGGGATGGTGACATTCCGGCTGTCCATGAACATCCCACGGATCTGGGAAGTTGAGAGAACTGGTCCCAGGCCAAATCAGGGTGTCACTTGAAACACAGCTGCTGTCCAGGGCCGTCACTTCTACTAGCGTGAGTGTGGTTACCTCCACTTCATGCATGGTGCTGAAGAATCCTGTGTGTCTCTCCGAGAAGGAGATCTTTCAGGAAGGCCCCAGAGTGAGGGGAGATACGAGTCATGTAGATATGGAGGGAATGGTTTTCTAGGCAGAGGGAACAGCCAGTGCTAAGGACAGTGCATGGTGTGTTGGAGGAACAGCAAGGAGGCCTGTGTGGCTGGGGCATAGTGAGCGAAGGGGAGAGAGGGAGGAAGGGAGGGCAGGGAGGGGACAGGGCGGGTCATGCAGGGCTTTGTGGGTCATGGGGAGGACTCAGGCTTTCACTCCAAGGGAGGTAGGAGTTCCGGAGGGCTGTGGGCAGAGGAGGGACAAAGTTCATTTAGCTTCTGACTTTGAAAAAAATGCTGTCACCCGAACAGTATTTATCCACTCCCAGGACTTTCAGCCTCACGTCTGTATAAAGTAAGACAACAACAGGGAAAGCCCACTTTACAGATGGGGAAAACCGAGGCTCAAAGAGGAGAGATGCCTGATTGGTCCCAGGTCACACACCAGGTTGTGCCAGGGTTGGGGCTCAAACCCAAGTTTCAGGGTGTAACTCTAGCTTCTAGTTCCCTGGTGGCTCAGCAGGTTAAGGATCCAGTGTTGTCACTGCTGTGGCTCTGGTTACTGCTGTGGCACCGGTCTAGTCCCTGGCCTGGGAACTTGGCATGCCATGGGCTTTGCCAACAAAAGTTAAAAAAAAAAAAAAAAAAAAAAAGATAACCCAGTATCAGGTGTTTGGGACCCGTGGCCTCTTCTTCACAACACTCGTGCATTTTAAAGACTCTGAAAAGTCCCCCTGCTGCCCTCTGGAATCAGTGGCAATGCTCACACTGTTTGACCACAAACCCCACACTCAAGTGGAGTCTGTGAACACCCCTAGGCACATCTATGGGAAACCCCCAAGTCTCCATCTTTACGGCTGAGAGCATGCATCTTGGTTCCACAGTCCTGCTCTGAGTGGTCTTGTTTTTCTCGTGGGGTTGGGGGTGCCTTTTGAGCCATACCAAGTGTGAAATCGAACGCCTGATCTGAGTGGGGCCACAGAAAACTCATATTCAGGGGTAGGCAATCGGGGGAAGGTGACTAAGTCAGGAGAAAACTCATAAACAGGCAGCCACGGTGGGGTTGTTTTTTTTTTTTTTTTTTTGGTTTTTGTCTTTTTAGGGCCACATCTGCAGCATATGGAGGACCCCAGGCTAGGGGTCAAAATGGAGCCGTAGCTGCCGGCCTACACCACAGCCACGGCAATGCTGGATCCCAGCCGCATCTGCAGCCTACACCACAGCTCACAGCAACACCGGATCCTTAACCCACTGAGCAAGGCCAAGGATGGAACCTGCATCCTCATGGATACTGGACAGGTTCGTTAACAGCCATGATGGGAACTCCAGGTAGCCAGGTTTTCAAAGCCGGCAATCAACATGATATAAAACTCAACAAGATGTTCATGTATTTATATCTATATATACATTTTGTTTCGGGTACCCTGCGGGATATGGAGTTTCCAGGCCAGGGATCAGATCTGAGCCGCAGTTGTGACCTGCAGAACGCCAGATCCTTTAACCCACTGTGACAGGCAGGGGTCCAACCTGCATCCGTCCAGCTGCTACAGAGATGCTTCCAATCCTGTTGTACCACCGCAGGAACTCCTCATGTATATGTTTTTAGGAGAGGAACAGATAAAACCAGGTCGGCCCATCAGCTTTCCTTGCTGTGTGGCCCTGGGTAACTTAATTACCTTCTCTGGGTAACCTATGGTTGTCAGCCTCGGTTAAGGAGTGCTGGAGGGTGTTTGACAAGACTGTTAAATGCATAGCGTGACATCTGACATTAGGTAAGCTGTGCTCAGCAGTTACCATTGTTACTGTTATTAGCCTGTATCTTCTCACTCCACACCTCAGCTCCCATCTCAGTGAAGTGGGGGTGCTCTGAAATTTCCCTGGCCTGTGCAGCAGGGTCTCGGGGCTCTGCTCTCATGGGGTGTTTTTGGCATACGTGGAACAGGAATGTGCAAACAATTTTTCTGCCCCCCAGCACCGCAATTAGTGCCAGAAGGGATCTTTGGCAGAAACAGAGTAGTGGGGAGACCCACCTGGGGGCTTTAGCTGACGGTCAGACAACAGGGTCCAAACACCGGTGATCAATCCAAACCTTTCACAAGAAAGGGATCCTGGAGTTGGAGGGGAACTGAGCCCCCTCCTCCAAGGACCCACCAGACCCCTCCTAGTCAAAAGCACAAGACCCAAAAGTGAGGCCTCAGGCTGTCTGTGTATTGATCCCAGGCTCATCGCTACCACCTGGTGCTGTGTGAGTTTGAATATGTCGTCCCCTCTCTTCGTACCTCAGTTTCCCCATCTTAAAAATGGGGGTGATGATCACATGTCCCTTTTGGAGAAGTTTCAAAGATTAAATGAGTCATTGGAGGTGTAACTTGCAGCCTACCATAGTCAAAGGAATGACTAAGTATTAACTGTTGAAAGGTATACCATTTCATATGGCACGGGCTTGTCAACCCTCCTAGGTGCTCATCGCAGCCCCTCATCCCGCAGGGGCTGCCATTCACATATCTGGGTTGTATGGCCTCCCTTGCACCTGACACAGCCTGAAATTATAGCCCTGGTTTGTTTGCTTATTGTTCATTACCTGACGCTCCCCCATTAGGAGGTCAGTGCCGTGAGGGCAGGGAATTTTGTCCTCGTGGTTGCTGCCTTGTTCCCCGAGGCATGTGGCACCCACAAAGTGCTCAGTCATCAATTTGCCGAGTGATCAAAGGAGAGAAGTAAACGGTGGTGCAGTTCGGCTCCAGTATATGGATGAGAAAAATAGAGGCTCAGAGATGTCAAATGACTTGCATGAGGACACATAGCCAGAGTCAGCAGACTTCCCATAATGTAAAATATGTTAGACCTGTCGGGTCACCTGTGGTTTCTATTGCATAGTCTTCTTTCTCTTTTGACAACCCTTTAAAATTGTACAAGAACCTTTTTCTTCATTATTGCCTCCTCTAAAGAGCTGTTTTAGACAGTTTTCTCCCTAATCACTCACCCCATGGAGTTTTAATAGCACAGCTATAGTATATATCTATTTATATACTGTATCTATATGTGTATATACATAAAAAGAACAAAAATTTTTAGCCCCCTTCATCCCCCCCACCAAAAACCAATTTTTGCCCCCACTGAGAATGGATGGATCTAGAACAGGGTTTCTCCCCCTCTGCTGACATGGGATGGGGTCATTCTCTGTGGGGCTGTTCTGGGTTCTGTGGGGCATGAAGCAGCCTCCCTGCCCCCACCCCCTCGATGCCAGGAGCCCCCCAGTGGTGACAAATACAGGTGTCCCCAAACATCATCTTAGGAGGCAGGATCACCCCAGTTAAGAATCTCTGTCCTAGGCAGACAATTTCTTTAAATGGACATCAGTGAGTTCCCGTTGTGGCGCAGTGGAAATGAATGCGCCTAGTATCCATGAGGACGTGGGTTCGATCCCTGGCCTCGATCAGTGGGTTGATCGCAGATGCAGCTTGGATCCCGCATTGCTGTGGCTGTGGTGTAGGCCAGTGGATGTAGCTCTGATTCAACCCCTAGCCTGGGAACTTCCCCATGCTGTGGGTGCAGCCCTAAAAAGCATAGTAAATAAATAAATTAAATAGACATCAGCTTTGGGATGTAGACTCTCCGAGCTGGGCCCCAGTTTACTAACCTCAACAATCAGTTGATTTCATCTATGGTGTCACGAAGCTCTTAACACAGTAAAAATTCAGCAGATGAAAGCTGCCTGCCTGGGGGCTGGGGCATCTTGGGACTCTGGACATGAGCCAGCCTTTAGGCGTTATCCATTCAGGGTACATCTGGGTCCATTTTAGGGCTGGATCTCTAAGTAGATAGGAGGAGGAAGAATTATCTGTGCCCTGTTTTTTGTGTTGTGGGTTGTTTTTTTTTTTTTTTTTTTTTTTTTTTTTTTTCCCTGATTTTTCATGGAAACATCCAGGGCAGCTCAACCTGATAGAACTTTCTGTAATGACAGCATATGTGGCGCCATCCAGTTCAGTCGCCACCAACCACATGTGCCTGTTGAGTATTGAGAGAGGTGTGGCTGAAGTCCTGAAAATTGAACTTAATTTCAGTTTAGCCAATTTAAATTTCAAATCACACATGGTGAGGGGCTCCATAGTGGACAACTCTGGAAGACAGGGAGTTGCCAGGAGCCAAATGACAGGAAAGTTGTCAACAGGTGGGTGAGAAATAGTTTGAGGTTTTAGAGATGACTAAAAATAAGACGGCATAATAAAAAAGGAAGGAGATTCTGACACCTGCTACAACGTGGATCAACCTTGAGGACGTGATGCTCAGTGAGAGAAGCCAGGCAGAGAAGGACAAAGACTGTCTGATTCCACTCCCAGGAGGTCCCTAGAGGAGTCAGATCCACAGAGACAGGAAGGAGATGGTGGGGCGGGGTCTGCCGGAGGGGAGGGAGAGTCAGTATTTCATGTGGACAGAGTTTCAGTTTGGGAAGATAGAGAAAGTCCTGGAGATGGATGGTGGGGATGGTTGCACAACAATGTGAATATGATTAATATAACTGTGCATTTATAAATAGTTAAATGTTAAATTTTATGTGAGTATATTTGAACCGTATCTAAAAATGAATTTGAAAAGTTTTAATGAGATGGCATATAATTACAGCATCATATTATTTAGAAGCTGCACTTATTTAAATTAAAAAAAAAAAAAACCTCCCAGGACTATAGCAAAAAAGAGCGTCTTCAGCCCAATAAAGGGATCTGCAGAAACCCATAGCTAATATCATTCTTAGTGGTGAGAGACTGAATGGGTTACCCTAACATCAGAAACTGGGACATCTGCTCTCATCATGTCTAGTCAACATGGTTCTAGAAGTCTAGCCAGTACAGTAAAGCAAGAAAAAGAAATCAGAGGCATACAGATTAGGAAGGAAGAAATAAAATTAGCTCTATTTGCAACTGTCATGATGGTCTACATAGAAGATCCCAAGGAATCTACCTAAAAAAAAAAAAAAATTTGCTCTTAGAACTAGTATGTGTTTTCAATAAGGTTGCAGAATACAAGATTAACACCCCCAAACCAATGGCATTTCTAAATGCTAGCAATGAACAATTAGATACCTAAATTTTAAAAACAGTCATTTAGGAGTTCCCATTGTGGTTCAGCAAGTTAAGATTCTGACTAGTATCCATAAGGATTCAGGTCCGGTCCCTGGCCTTGCTCAGTGGGTTAAGGACCTGGCATTGCCACAAGCTTCAAGTGGGTCGTAGATGTGGCTCGGATTCAACCCCTATCCTGGGAACTTTCATATGCCGCACGTGTGGCTGTAAAAACAAACAAAAAACCCCAAAAACTCTTATTTATAATTGCTCCCCAAACCCACCATATACTGTCAATTTGGTGCCAACTCTTTTTTTTTTTTTTTTTTTTTGGTCTTTTTGTCTTTTGAGGGCCACACCCTCGGCATATGGAGGTTCCCAGGCTAGGGGTCTAATCGGAGCTGTTGCTGCGAGCCTACACCACAGCCACAGCAACGCAGGATCCTTAACCCACTGAGCAAGGCCAGGGATTGAACTCACAACCTCATGGTTCCTAGTCCAATTTGTTAACGCTGAACCACAACGGGAACTCCAAGTGCCAACTCTTTTATACTCGTTATTAGCTGACTTGGAGACCTGGGAGGTGGGTTTTATTATATTCCCATTTTACCGATGAGAAAACTCAGGCTCAGACAGGTGGTATGGCCTGAGGTCACAGATTAATGGATAAGGGCTCCAAACTAGAGCCAGCCATAGAGTGGCTGTGATTTTCAATCCATAGGAAGTAACAGCACCCAAGGCAGAAACAGCAAGGAGATAGTAATAATAGTAATGAACCCCTCCCTCCAGGGAGTGAAGTGCTTGCTACATACCAGCCACTTGTTTGGGTTACTTGATTGCATTCATTGTTACCTTTCCCCTCTTGAACAGCCTCTGAGAGAGATGCTGTAATTGTGCCCATTTCACAGATGGAGGAAGTAAGGCACAGAGAGCAATGAGGGGACTCGACTGGGGCCCACAGCCCTGGCTGCCAGGTTCCAAAACTCAAGCACATAATCTGAGCTCAGGACACATCCCCCTTCTTGAATAAGCGCCTGAGTGCCAGCCGGGCACTGCTGCCCGCTGAGGCCCTGTGGACGCTGATTCCGGAAGAGGGTCTGTGCCCGAGGCCTGGAGCCCGACGGCTGGCTGCCCAGGCTGGGCCCTTCCCAACGGAGTGGCCACCCGTGCCCAGCCGTGTGGCCATCCAAGCAGGACAGGCCGGCTCCAAGGGGCTGCTGGCTGCCCAGCAAGCCCAGGAGTGGCCACAGGGCGTGGGGCCGAGCCGGGCACAGTCCCCTCACCGCTGCCCAGCCCAGTTGACTACACAGGGGCTACTCAGCCAAGCCAAGGAGGGCTGTGCATCTGCTCCTGTCGCGGATGGGGAAACTGAGGCAGGGTGGGACTGCTCCCATCCTGTTTACAGCATCCCCGCTCTTGGCTGCCAGTAGGTGCTCAGCATACAGCGTGTGCAAAGCCACTAGTGCGATGCCAGGCAAACAGCAAGTGCACGGTGACTGTTGTAGGAAACGTCATCATTATCCCCACAGCAACCCTGCATAAACTTAGGCCCCAGGAGGGGAAGTGATCTCCCCAGGACCAGGCGACCTCCTAGACTCCTAGAGCCGGGTTGCGAACTTGCTCCATGCGAACGTGCGCCCGCTGATCGATGAAGCTTGGAGACTCATGCTGGCATCAGCAGCCGGCAGCCGGCTAGATGTCTAGATGCATGAGCAAACCAGCAATTACAATACGGGGTGTGGGGCCAGCAGTTTTCCTTCCTTCTTACCCTCGGTTTTCCATGTCTACACAATGGGTACAATCCCAGTACCAGATTTGTGGCTCTCTTAAGGACCTAAGGGAACATATGAAATGGGAACAGCAAAGCTCCACATCTGCAGTCATCAGAGGGGATTTAAAAATAACAGTAACAGGAGTTCCCATTGTGGCTCAGCTTTAAGGAAACCGACTAGTATTCATGAGGACGCGGGTTCCATCCCTGGCCCTGTTCAGTGGGTTATGGCTTCTGCGTTGCCGTGAGGTCACAGATGCAGCTCGGATCCCCTGTTGCTGCGGCTGTGGTGTAGGCTGGCAGCTGCAACTCTGATTCAACTCCTAGCTGGGGCACTTCCATGTGCTGTGGGTGTGGTCCTAAAAAGAAAAACAATCAATAACAGTAATAATCATGGGATGGATGTTACCATATATCTGGAGCTCAGTATGCCCTAAGCGCCTCATGTTATTATCTCCTTGCCACTTCCTGGCAACCTAGACAGGCCTTGAGATGCTTTCACATACTTGTTATTATTATTATTGTTATTTTGGGGGCTGCCCTGGGGGCATGTGGAAGTTCCCAAGCCATGGATAGAACCTGCACCACCACAGTGACCCAGGCCACTGCAGTGACAAAGCCAGATCCTTAGCAGTTGCACCACAGGGAACTCAGCTTTCACATATTTGAAAGAGAAAACTCTGAGGCCCAGGGCAGTTAAGCAATCTGCCTGAGGTCACACAGCAATTTACCTCTAGGCTGTGGAGCGTGGAAGGTGGGAGGGGCCTGATTTTCTTTCTCTGGCATTTGATGGCATTTGATGGTGATTCCCACCACTTTCATCCTTGACCAGAGAAACAAATGGGTAAGGCTGGGGGTTCTGTCCGGCTTGGCTTAGCCATGTGCTCCCCCGTAGTCTGGGGTGGAGGGTGTGGGGGCTGCAGAGTGGGCTGGCTCCACCCGCCCTCTATCCAGGCCTCAGGAGCCGATAACGCTGAGCTCAGCGTCTGTCTGCTTCGTCTGTCTGCCAAGGAGCCTGATTATTTTTAGATAAGATGGAGGGGCGGGCGCCAGGGTGGGAGGGAGCCTCCAAGCCAGGCGGGTGGGCGGGGGGGACATTATGGGCTGCAGAAAGATGCCCCTCAGCCCCCTCTCTGGGAGCCCTGAGTAGCAACCCAAGACCACAGTATGGGCCCCCAGGACTTCGAAGGTAGAGGCAGAGGGGAGGGTCCAGAGGGGGCAAGTACGCATCTCTCTGGCCCTCAGTTTTACTATCTGTAAAATGGGCATAACAAGAGCTCCCACTTCATACAATAGAGGCAGGATGAATGAGTGGTTCTCACTTTGCCGCTGAAGAGACAGTCTGGGGAGCACTTCCCCACCACTGCACCCACCCCTACCCACAGATTCTCACTATGGTCCCGCACACAGGCAGGCTGGAACCCAGTGACCTCAGACATCCATGAACCCCTGGGCAGCTATAGGGGAGGGGGCCAAGCAGAGATGCCGGGGCCACGCCATGCTCCGAACCACCATCTCCATGGTGCTGGCCCAGCCTAGCAGGGGACTGATGTCCCCACCCCTCTGGGGTGGGGGGCGTCCCTGCCATGCCACCAACTCCCTTGCCATCTCTTTGCAGATGCAGAGCAGAGCGGCAGTCCGCGGGCAGGGATGGGCTCCGACCAGGAGGACAGCAAGCCCATCACACTGGGTGAGTCTGGGGAGAGCGTGGATGGGGGCACAGCTCGTTTCCATCTTTTACTTAGAAAACGTCTTCAGAGCACTCCCTCTGGATTCTATATGGTCCTGTGTGAGCACCTAAGTCATTCCTCACAGCCCTGCAAGTGGGGTGGGTGCTGTTGTTGTTCCGTTTTGCAGATGAGGAGACTGAGGCCAGGAGAGGCTCATGGGCTTTCCCAGGGGCAGCCAGGGAGCTGGGGTTGGAACCCACGACCCAGAGCTCTAGTGTCTGAGCTCTGAGGTGCTCCCCCCATGGGAGAGGCCCTGCAGTCTCATGTGACACTTAAGGATGAGTAGTACAAGTCAGTTCTGTGTTAAGGGGGACAGGGATCCATGCTCTGGACAGAAAGGATTTGGAAGCTGAAGAGGCCCCGCTTCTACTCTGGTCCCCTGGACCCTGCGCTTCCCCACCCCCAGACTGTCCTCCCTAGTCAGAGGTTGCTTAGGAGCACCTGAGTCAGTTCCTGCCCCTCTTCTGCCTACAGTTCTCCATGGCTCCCACCTCCTTCAGGGTAAAAGCCCACCTCTTACCCTCAGACCACAGGCCCTGCAACCTCCCTCATCCCTCCCCTGTCCTCACTTCCTCCGTTTCTCCAGTTCATTCATTCCACTCCACCTACATGGGCCTCATCACTATTCCTCTAACATGCCAGGCACCATCATGCCCCCAGGACCTTCGCATGTGCTGTGACCTCTGTCTGGACAACTACCTGCTCACTCTCTCTCCAGATCACCTGGGTCTCAGCTCAGTTGCCTCCATCTCAGGCATATCTTCCCTGAGCTCCTCAGCCCAAGCAGCCTCAGCCACTCTCAATGGCAGCCCTCAATTTTATTTCCTTTAGAGGAAATTAGTGATTGCATATGTGTTTGCTTATCTCACTTGGTGGACTATCACCTCCTCAAGGGCAGAGATGTTTGTCTTGATCAGTATTGTATGCTCAGGGCCTAGAACAGGACCTGGAACACAGTAGGTACTCAAAAAATATTTGTAGAAATCAAAAAAAGGGACTTCCCATCATGGCTTAGTGGTTAACGAACCTGACTAGTAACCATGAGGTTGCAGGTTCGATCCCTGGCCTTACTCAGTGGGTTAAGGATCCGGCCTTGCTGTGAGCTGTGGTGTAGGTCACAGACATGGCTCAGATCCTGCATTGCTGTGACTCTGGCGTAGGCCAGCAGCTGTAGCTCCTATTCGACCCCTAGCCTGGGAACCTCCATATGCCGCAGGTACAGCCCTAAAAAGACAAAAGACAAAAAAAAAAAAAAAGAAAAAGAAAAAGAAAGAAGGAGAGAAGGAGGAGTTCCCATTGTGGCTTAGTGGTAATGGACCCAACTAGTATCCATGATAATGCAGCTTTGAGCCCTGGCCTTGCTTAGTGGGTTAGGGATCCGGCGTTGCCAAGAGCTGTGGTGTAGGTTGCAGACCTGGCTCAGGTCCTGCGTTGCCATGGCTGTGGTGTAGGCTGACAGCTACAGCTCTGATTCGACCCCTAGCCTGGGAACTTCCATGTGCCCTGGGTGCAGCCAAAAAAAAAAAAGAGAGAGAGAGACGGAGGGATGAAGCAGAGGGGAGAAGAGAAACTAAAGAGACAGTACATCAGCAGTGAAGAAGGAGGAGAGATGAAAAGAGAGAAAGACGAATCAGCCAGTGGGTGAGGGCATCGTCTTTGGAAGGTCCAGCACAGGCATGCAAAGGGAGGCTGTATGTTTCCAGGAGGTTCACAGGCCCCCAGGCCACACCTCACTGGCCATCTGTGACCCGAGTCCTCCCTGGCCTCCTGTGATCTCCAGGCACCTCCCTCCAAGCCAGATGTTCAAGGCAGGCGGTGGGGGCTGCGGCGCTTGGCCTGGTCCCGTTGGGAGTTCCAGCGTCTGGTGGAGGAAATCACTTCCTCCCCACCCGCCAGGGAGTCCCCTGGAGATGGAGCTGGGCTAGCGCTGCACAAACAGGAAACCCCGGTGGGGGGAGGGCTCAGGGACATGCTGACACCAGCTGGCCAGCTGGGTCAGCAGGAAATGGCCATGGCCACTTCCCCTGGACACTGAGGGCCACCGCCCTGTCCTCCTTGGGATGTAATGGTCCCGAGCCTCCCATCGTGGGCTTGGGCAGGTAGTAATTGCTCAAGAAATGGTGTACACAAAGCAGGGATCAGGGGCAGCAGACCTCTGGGGAACTGGGCGCTGCTGTGAGCTCCCTGCTGCCCCCTGGGGGCCAAGACAAGAACTTCTTCTACTACCCCAGAAAAATAGGAGCTGCTCACCTGAGGGTCCCGCCTCCAGTCTGAAGTCTCTCCCTGACTCCAGCCCTGTTGGCCTCTGATTTGCCAAGTGCATCCCAACCCCAGGGACTTTGCACTGGCTGTTCCCACTGCCAGGAACACCATGACCCACAGGGAGGCTGTGTGAAGGCTCGGGCTGGAGAAGGGGAGGCTGGGTGAGGCTGCAGGGAGAAAAACACAGCACACTCAGGAAAGACTATCCACTCCAGCTGTGTTAGGACTCTGGCATCGGACTGGAGGGCTTAGCTGGCCATCCTTGGGCTGCAGGGGACAGGGGGCACCGGGGCTGGGTCCAGCCCCTAGAGTCAGGGTGGCCTAAAGGTATCAAGGGGGGGCGGGGAGCAGACCTAGCTTGGGTGACCGCTTGCTGACCCCCATCCTCCTACTCTTCCAGACACCACCGACTTCCAGGAGAGCTTCGTCACCTCTGGTGTGTTCAGTGTCACTGAGCTCATCCAAGTGTCCCGGAGTAAGTGTCCTCACCCACACTGTGCTGGGACCCACAGTGCGGAGGGGGGTTGGAAAGGAGAAGTGTCTTCAGGATGGGGGCTTCAAGAGGAAAAAGGATTTGGGGAGAGGCAGGGCTCAGAGAAGAAGAAGGAGCCCAGCACCCTGCCCCACTCCCCCATGTCCTCTCTAGCCACAACTGTCACCGAGCCAAAGTTCCTAGGAAGGACGGTATCCAGACCCCAGAGCCCAAGGTTAGGGCAAAATGCTCTTCCCCAGGAAAGACTCCAGGTGATTGGTGGAAGGGCTAAAGAAACTTCTGCCCCAGCATCCCCACTTCCTGGGGCCTCCCTCACCCCCCCAGGAGGAGACCCCAGAGGGCCCCTCCCCCATCTGCTTTGCTCCCTATCCTCTTGCCTTACTTGTGGACCTGCGGGGGACCCATATGAAACCCCCCCCCCAGACACCCCTGTTTGAATCCTGCCACAAATAGCTCTGGGCATTGTCCTGCCTTAACCCTAACCATTGCCCTCCCTGCCCAGATCAGCAGAGCCTGGCCTCTGGGAGTGCCAGGAAGCCTGGCCTCCAGCTCTGGCTATGCCTCTACCTCACAGTGTGACCTTGGCCTCTTTCAGTGGCCTGGTGCTTCTGATCCATAGAATAAGGCCAGCTTCAGCCAAATTGGGAAACTGGTCAATTTGGGAAGGGGTTCCCTTTCAGACTGCCAGCCCTCAGATGGCTCCCCCCACCTCTCCAGGGCAAACTGCAGCCCTGGGCTTTGTTCCCTCCCTCACTCTCCTCTCTGTTGCCCTCCACAGCACCTGTGGTGACTGGAACAGGACCCAACTTCTCCCTGGGGGAGCTTCAGGGGCACCTGGCATATGACCTAAATCCAGCCAGCACTGGCATGAGAAGAACGCTACCCAGCACTTCCTCCAGCGGGTATGTGCCCAAAGCCAAACCTATGGTCATTTGACGGCCCCCCGCCCACTTCCATCCAGCCCCATCTTGTTCATTCCTCTCTCTGTTTTCACATTCCACCTGGGAAACTTACTCATCCTTCAAAACCCAGCTCCCAAGTGATTCTTTCCCCAGCCCTGATGTCCTACTCTGGGCTCCCACAGCCTCGAGTCCTGCAAGCCCACACCTTAAGACTACATAAGAATGCAGACACCGGTTCTTTCTGAGATACGCTATATAACCATGAGTCGATCACATTGTCTGCCTCGGTTTCCCCATCTGTAAAATGGGATCATACTCCTACTGAATTATTCAGAGGATCGCAGTAGGCCAAGGCCTTCAGCACTTTAGGCTCCACTCTGCTAGCTTGCTAGCTTGGACCTCGACTGAGTCCTTCCCTGCCTCTAGCCCCAGGCATCCCATCCCAGTAACTGGCAGGTTGAAACAGGTGTTAAGTGAGAACCAGCTGCAGGTCTGCGGCTCGCATTCTGTCTCGCGATAGCACTGCCTTCGCCCCGCCCCCTAAGAGCCGGAAGGAGCGAAGCCCGCCTGGCCCACTGCATCTCCCTGGTAACCGTCTTATTGGCTTCCTCCCCTCGTCCCTTAGGAGCAAGCGGCACAAATCGGGCTCGATGGAGGAAGACGTGGACACGAGCCCCGGCGGCGATTACTACACCTCGCCCAGTTCTCCCACGAGTAGCAACCGCAACTGGACGGAGGACATGGAAGGAGGTGGGGCTGGCGGCGCGGCGGGGGCGGGCCGGCCTTCCGGTCGCGGTTACAGCGGCTGGGCTGGGACTACGTATTCCGTCAGGCACTGCGGGAGACGCTAGGGAGCTGGGAACCGGCCTGGAGCCGCGGGACCTCCTGGGAATTGTAGTCGCGCCGGCTGTGCACGTTTGGAAGTAAAGTTCCGGAACTCTTTGGTTCCGCTTTGGCCGGGGTGGGCGGAGATTATCAATTGCCCGGCTTTCCTGCGCTTTGCCTGTAAGGGCCAATCTCTGTGGGGTTCCGGATCTACAGAATTGACTTAGTAGCGGTTGAGATCTACGGGATGCTTCTTCCTGGAGTCTGCTATAGACCGTCAGCTATAAGGGTCGTCGCTAGAAGGTCCTGCGATGTAGGCTCCCTTCTCGCTGGGTCCTCCTTGGAGTTCCTGTTTTTACAGGATTTCCATCTCCGTAGGATCTTGCTCCATGTGATTCCAGTTCCATAGGAGCCCCGCCTCTTTTCTCATAGCGTCTTTTTCCCGTAGATTTTCTTGTTGCTCTTCTGTCCTCCTAGGGTCCTCTCCAGAGGATTCCTTTCATGGGATTCCTGTTCTGTAGGGTCAGTGGTTCCGAAGGGTCTCTTTTCTGTCGAGCGCTGCTTCATCGGGATTCTTTGTTTGTTTACCGTCTCCCCAGGAGCTTTTTCTGAAGATTTCCCTGTGGAGTTCCCTTCACTGTGGTTCTCATCTAAAAAATCCCTTTCACCTTCTGATTTTGCTGCTCTCTAGCGGGTCAGCATCCGTGACTTTCAGGAAATTGTTAGCAAAGTAGCCTGAAGGAAGGGTGACCCTGGCATTCCTCAGATCCTCAGCTGGGTCTGTGCCCCAAAATTTTAGAAGCATGGCTCTTCCCAGCCCCCATCTTGTATCAAAACTTCATGCCAGAGGGGAGTTCCCGTCGTGGCGCAGTGGTTAACGAATCCGACTAGGAACCATGAGGTTGCGGGTTCGGTCCCTGCCCTTGCTCAGTGGGTTAACGATCCGGCGTTGCCGTGAGCTGTGGTGTAGGTTGCAGACACGGCTCGGATCCTGCGTTGCTGTGGCTCTGGTGTAGGCCGGTGGCTACAGCTCCGACTCGACCCCTAGCCTGGGAACCTCCATATGCCGCAGGAGCGGCCCAAGAAATAGCAACAACAACAACAAAAGACAAAAAAAAAAAAAAAAAAAAAAAAAAAAAAAAAAAAAAAAAAAAAAACTTCATGCCAGAGGATAGCCTAGTGGTTACAAACATGGGCAGTCGAGTCCCTCAGCCCTTAGCTTCCTGGTGACCCCACCTCTCTGGGCCTCAGTTTCTTTGTGGAGGGGGGGTGTGGTGTGGCGCCTGAACCCTCGGCATATGGAAGTTCCCAGGCCAGGGGTCAAAGTGAGTTCCCAGACTAGGGGAGGGAGCAGCAGCTGCCAGCCTAAGCCATGGCCACAGCCACAGCAGCACGGGATCCCAGCTGTGTCTTCAGCCTACAGCACAGCAGCTCATGGCAACACAGGGTCCTTAACCCACTGAACGAGGCCAGGGATCAAACCCGAATCCTCATGGATCCTAGTCGGGTTTGTTAACCACTGAGCCACTAAGGGAACTCTGGGCCTCAGTTTCTTCATCTGTAAAATAGGTATGTTAATACCTGGCAGTAACCACCTCATAGGGTTGTTGTAGGAACTAAGTGGATTAATACATATGATCCCTAAAACAAGCTTGGCACATAATAAGTGCCCAGAATACCTTATGATTATTTCCCTCTCTCCTTCTCTTCTCTCCCTGCTACTTATCCTTGTAGAGTCCAATTTCTCATAAAGATCTGTCTGTACAAAAAAAAAAAGATCTGGGGAGTTCCCGTCGTGGCTCAGTGGTTAACGAATCCAACTAGGTACCATGAAGTTGTGGGTTCGATCCCTGGCCTTGCTCAGTGGGTTAAGGATCCGGCGTTGCCGTGAGCTGTGGTGTAGGTTGCAGATGTGGCTTGGATCCCGTGTTGCTGTGGGTCTGGCGTAGGCTGGCAACCACAGCTCCGATTAGACCCCTAGCCCGGGAACCTCCATATGCCACGGAAGTGGCCCTAGAAAAGACAAAAAAAAAAAAAAGATCTGTCTGTAAAAAGGGCCATACTGAAGTTCCCACTGTGGCTCAGTAGGTTAAGAACCCATTATAGTATTGGCGAGAATGTGGGTTCAATTCCTGGCCTCGCTCAGTGAGTTAAGGATCCGGTGTTGCCGCAATCTGCAGATGCAGCTTGAATCTAGCGTTGCTGTGATTGTGGCATGGTCCGGCAATTGTAGCTCTGATTCGACCCCTAGCCTGGGAACCAACATATGCCACGGGTGCAGCCCTAAAAAGACAAAAGACCAAACAAACAACAAAAGAAGTGCCCAGAAAACAGAAGTTTCTTGGTCAACATTTCCATATCTTTATAAAAATTCTCATCTCTTTAAATCGGTCTCTAACACATCTGGTTGTGACATTGGAGGTTCCATGTGTCCTCCTTCCTCAGGAGGGCTTCCAGAGCAGGTACTTAATGCTGGGAGGGCCTGTCTATTTATTAGGCTTGAATTTATGGGTCTAAGTGTCTCTATGGTTTTATTTCTGTGGGTCTCCCATCTGTCTCAAGTCTGTCTCTATAAAGACTCTTTATTCAGTAAGCTTTAAGTCTGATTGTGGATAACAGAAAACCCAAAAGGAAGTACATTTCTCTCATGAGTAAACGTCCAGCAATCAGTAGCCCTGGGCAAGTGTAATGTGAAGGACTTAGTCTCCTGCCTTATGTTTCACTGAATGTGGGGTTCATTGCTACCTCATGGTCCAAGGTAACTGTTGGAGCTCCGGCCATCATGTCTGCTTTCCAGCCAGCAGGAAAGAAGAAGGGTCAAATCTGGGCATGTCCTCTCCCTTTAAGAATGACTTTAAAAAAAAAAAATGATTCTCAGGGGCATTCCCTGGTGACCTAGCAATTAAGGATCTGGCCATGTCACTCCTGTGGCTCGGTTTTGATCACTGACCTAGGAACTTTTGCGTGCTGCAGGCAGAGTTCCTATTGTGGCTCAGTGGTAATGAACCCAACTAGTATCCATGAGGATGCAGGTTCCATCCCTGTTCAGTGGGTTAAGGATCTTGTGTTGCCGTAAGCTGTGGTGTAGGTTGTAGATGTTGCTCGGATCCTACATCACTGTGGCTGTGGTGTAGGCTGGCAGCTGCAGCTCCATTTGTAGATGTTGCTCGGATCCTACATCACTGTGGCTGTGGTGTAGGCTGGCAGCTGCAGCTCCAGTTCAGCCCCTAGCCTGGGAACCTCCATATTGCCATGGGTGCAGCCATAAAAAGACAAAAAAAAAAAAAAAGAAGATGGATTTACCTCTTCTACTTATCTCTAGGCCTCTGAGTTAGTAGTAGGGATATACTCTGCTGTCAGGGATATTGGGAAATGTAGTCTTATTTTGGGTAACTGTGTACCCATCGCAAATTCAAGGGTTCCATTACTGAAGAAGAAGGGTAAGGCAGATATTGGGAGACATTTAATTTCTTCCCTGTCATTTGCTGATTGGGAACTCAAAAGCACTTCACATTAACTCTGTGATTGAAGAGGGTGTCTATGTATAAAGTGTATACTACTTAGAACTGAAAGACAGCCTCTGTGATGTAGCCACAGCAGCCCGAGAGGAAAAATTATAGCCTTTATGTCTGTTGATTAGAAAAAGAGAAAGTCTGGAAATAAAGAACCGAGGTTTAAATTGAGGACACTCAACAAAGAAAAGCACAATTTGAAAGCAAAGGAAATGTTAGCCACTGGGGTTTGGTCTGGCCTTCCTGCCCTGAGAATAAAGTGGCCACGATGGGGCAGGACAAGGAGGAGCCCATACTAGCTTCTGGTGTGTGATGGGGACTCACAGAGCTGGAAGGGAATGCCAGAGGAAGTCAGTCCCCCTGTCCCTCCCATTGGTTGCCTTGGGTGATGGCAAACTCCCTCCTTCCTGTGGGAGCCTCAGTAGAAACCTCTGGTGTGTGCCTGCCCCTGCCTTCTGGGTGCTCACAGGCTAGTTGGAGATGGATTCTGTTCCCCCACCACCACCCCTGCTCCTCCTCACTCTTTTTCCCCTCCTCCTCCTCCTGGCTTCCTCCAGCTTCCTGTCTAGACGGCCCCCAATTAGCTGTTCATTAAGGGGGTTAAGCTGATTAGAGCACTCTCTCCCTTCCTCTGCCGTGGCCACTGTGGGCAGCGCTCGGCTAAGCCCAGCCCCAGCCTCCACGCTATGGTGCCTGGGAAGGGCAGAAGCGGGTGGAGGCTGGGGGGAATCATGCCAGCCCCACCCAGGCAAGACCCTCCACCCAAGCTAGACTCCTGCAACCACATCTTTCAGGCCCCATGTGCCAGCTTCCAGTCCTTCCCCCCCCACACACCGTGCCCAGGCCAGGAGTGCCCTTGCTCTTTCTGAGGCATTTCCTGATACCCACCCAGACAGGGCAGAAAGGGGGCCCCAAAGCACTTTGCTCTTGCTGTTTCTGTGGCCTTTCCACAGGGGACATATCCTCCCCCCAACCCTCCTGCCACAGGCAGTTATATGAAATGAAACACGTAACTCCCATCTCTCTCCTCTGCTACCCAGGAGGACTTCCCCCATATCTTTTTGAACTTGGGGGGCAGGGGGTGGCAGAGTATGGTCTGTGGAGTTACGAGTTGCCTTTGAATCCCAGATCCACCACCTCTTGGCTCCTTAGGACCTCATAAAGGTCCTCACCCAGGTCAGTTCTGGTCACGGGGAGATGTCTGGGGACATCTCTGGTCATCATGACTGGGGATTCCTGGCGTGCAGTGGATGAAACCAGGAGAGGCTATTCCATGTCCCATAGTGCCCAGGACAGCCCCACAGGGCAACCCAGCCCCCACGTCAGCAGTGCTAGGAGAGGGGATGACCCTCTGGCATAGTAAGTACCCATGGGTGGTGGCCATGGCAAGCAGAACTTGGCTCTGTCCACCCAGCTGTCCACTGTACGTGCTCCCACCCACCCCTGTATTCTGGACCCCAGAGGCCCAGCAGTCGGCTGCAGTGTCCTCCCCATTGGAGCTGGCATTGTGCAGGGCATGGGCTAGTTTGTTGAGCAGGTGAATGGGTGCCCACATGGGGATGCATAGGGCTGCCTGTTGAATGAAGAGTATGTGCTTTGACAGGGGACAGACGGACATGTATGACAGGCAGGTGGTAAATCACTCAGGGAACTCCCTGGTGGCCTAGCAACAAAAGGATCCGGCGTTGTCACTGCTGTGGCACGGCTTCGATCCCTGGCCCAGGAACTTCCTCATGTGTGTCCCTTAGGGTTTATATCTTCAACGGGGGACATAGAGGTGCTCAGATGGGGACCTGTAGACATGTATGTTGAGCAAGTAGATGGCTGCTCGGATCCAGGGACGTTGAGGGCATGCACTGTGTTACCCGGACAGAGATTGCTGGCCTGGGGCCGTTACTGGCATGTTTGTTGAACACACGGGGGCTGTTCAGATGCAGGAACACAGACGTGTGCGGGGCCCTCCTGGAGCCTACCCAAGAGGTCACATTTTTTTTTTTTTTTCTTGGCCATGCCCATGGCATGTGTATGCTCCTGGGCCAGGGATCAAACAGGTGCACAGCAGTGACCCCAGCCATTGCAGTGACAATACCAGTCTTTTTATTATTATTATTATTATTATTATTGATTTACAGTGTTCTGTCAATTTCTGTTGTACAGCAAAGTGACCCAGTCACACATATATATATGATTCCTTTTCTCACATTTTTCTCCATCATGTTCCATCACAAGTGATTAGATATACAATTCCCTGTGCTGTACAGCAGGATCTCATTGCCTGTCCACTCCAAATGCAAGAGTTTTCATCTACTAACCCCAGACTCCCAATTCACCCCACTCCCTTCCCCTCCGCCCCGGCAAACATGTCTATCCCACGTGTCCATGATGGACGGTACCAATCCTTAACCTGCTGCACCACAAGAGAGCTCCAGGGCTCACTGTTTCTTGCAATCCCAGGCAGTCACCCCTCCCCTCCACCCTGGTTCAAGCAGGCCCCATCTCAGAAAGCTTTAGCAGGGCCTGGGGGCGGGATCCACTCTGGGCTATTTCCATCCGGGACAGGCTGTTCTAGGAAATCCTCCTAAGTGCACATCTGACAGCCCTAACCTCATTCCCGCCGCAGCCCTGCGCCAGCAGGGAGCCCGCCACCTTCCACACACATGCACACATACACATAGCCTCACACAGAGGAAGATGCCTCTGCGTGGGGGATGGACAGAGATGCCTGCTCACAGAATCATGGGCAAGAGACCCCAGAAACAGTGGACTTATAGAGAGGCGGGGGTTCTACCTCAGGTGGTTTTGCCCCAGGGGACCCTGGGCCTTGTATGGGGACATCTATAGTTGTCATGGCTGGGGGGGGCACCTGGCATCAAGTGGGTGAGGCCAGAACTGTGGCTCCACCTCTGCAGCGCCTAGAACGGCCCCACAGAGAGTGCCCCCAATGTCAGCAGAGAAGCCACTTGTGCTGGGTGGGAAGGATGTCAAACCCCTCACCGTGTGTGAATCCGCTGTGGGACTTGAGGGAGTGCCTTTCACCCTAAAATGAATTTTAAAATAATTTCTCAACATGTCCATCTCCAGGCCCCACTTCCCTGAGAGTCCTCTTCCAGGGACGGGGCAGGGCCGGGACTCTGTCCTTATTCAGGGCCATCGTCATCCTCAGGTCTCTAGACCTGAAAAAGCCTCTGCAGACGGTGGCAGGGAGGGGCTGCTGGGAGGCACGCGGGGGAATCCGCGCTCCTCCAGGGCAGTCCGTCCTGCACATCATGACAAGGATCCTTCTGCGCCAGTGTTTGCCCTGCGCCAGAGCCTCCACGGAGTCTGTACCCATCTTACATTCTTCACTCACTGAGGCTGAGCTGAGTACTGTCTGGGATCCTGAGGGCACCCCGGGGAGGTCAGGAGGCCCCAGTCTACAGAGAAATGGCAGCAAGTAATGCTAGCACATGGGTGTGTGCCAGGTCCTGGTGTAATGATTTTACGTGTTGTGTCTCATCTACTCGTGGGGATGATCCTAGAGGGAAAGTTCGGTTCCCCCAGGATGGACCAGCGGCTACAAGCCAGAGCCACTTGGGCTTTGGACCAGACCCTCCCCGCCGCCTGCCCTGCCACCTTGTCCAGGGCTCAGGCATTGCCAGAGGACTAGGGCAGCCCTGAGCCAAGCCTCATATCGAAGAACAGGAGGTGGGGCCAAGCTGTGCCGTCCTGGGGCCCCGTGTAGCATCAGACTCATCCCACGGCCTTGTGACCCTGGGCGACCCCTTTCTCAACTCTGAACCTCTGTTTGCTCTTCCATACATTGGGCCCCATCCCCTCACCCACAGTTGCTGGGAGAAGGCAGTCCAGGGGTCCTGGGAATGGAGCGACCCTGCCTGCAGGCCCTTGACCCCATGGCCCTCCCCACAGGCATCTCATCCCCGGTGAAGAAAACAGAGATGGACAAGTCACCTTTCAATAGCCCATCTCCCCAGGACTCGCCTCGCCTCTCCAGCTTCACCCAGCACCACCGGCCCGTCATTGCCGTGCACAGTGGTAAGCACTGAGGGCCCCAGGCAGGGAGGGGCAGCTGGGCCCTCTCATCAGCCCCCTGGTGGCCAGGGAAGTCCCATCAGCTATCTGCCGTAGCCTCCCAACCAGGCAAGAAAGCCTACAGGTGCCATGGTAGAGACTGCTTGGCCCAACTCTTGGGGCCTCATTTTCCCCTTCTGTATGAGGAGGTGCAGCCCAGGGTTCACCCCTCAATCTGCTCCTTATATGTCACACCTGAGTGACACTTGGACAGACTGGAGTTGGATGGCAACAGAAGGAGGCAGACACATACACACACACACAGAGGTCACACAGGGATACACGTGCCCCGGCCACACAGATGGGAATCATCACACTCACAGCAGAGGAGACAGACTTCCAGCAACTGTTAGGCATGAGATGAGCCAGTCACCTGTCTCACTCAGCCTCAGAAACAGCCCCCTCCAGGCTGTCTGTTGAACCGAATGAGTTAAATAAGAGCTCAAATATCACTTGTTGCCCCTTGGTTTTGATGGTGATTTAGTCCATACAAGCACACATAACAGGGAGGGGGCAAAAGTCAAAAGAGGTCAGCGGTTTAGACCAGGAGCCAGCAAAGCAGCACCCCTCCACCCTGCCCACCACCGCCTGTTCTTGTAAATGAAGTTTTATGGGTGCAAGGCCATGCCCATCCATTTACATGGACATCTGTGGCAACTTTCAGGCTATGAGACCCTGTGGCCTGAAAAGTTAAAAACATTTCCTATCCGACCAGGGGCTAGAGAGAGAGGAAGGGGGAGTGACCACTAATGGGCATAGGGCTTCTTTGGAATTACAAAGCGAATATAGTAAAAGTCACTGAATTGTCTAGAAAGAGGGAAAAAAGCACATACCACACGGGAGCATCACTCAGCCACAAATAGGAGAGAAGCCCTGACACTCGCTATCACGAGGACAGACCTTGAGACCATGATGCTCAGTGAGAGAGCAGACACAGGTCACACAGTGTGTGAGTCCATGGATGGGAACATCCAGTACAGACACATCCACAGACAGAGAGGGTGAGTTCCTGGTTGTTAGGGGCTGCGGGGAGGGGACATGGGGCTGATTCCTGATGGGGACAGGGTTTCTTTGGAGGGCGATGGAATGCTCTAAAAGAGACTATAGTCACAGTTGCCCAGCTCCACGAATGTTCTAAAAAACAGTAAGTAGTACATTTTAGAAGGGTGAATTTTGGAGTTCTGTAGCACAGCAAGTTAAGGATCCAGCATTGTCACTACTGTGGTGCTAGTTCAGTCCTTGGCCTCGGAACTTCCACATGCCTCGGGCATGACCAAAAAAAGAAAGAGACGTTCCTTTCTTGGCTCAGTGGTTAATGAACCCAACTAGAAACCATGAGGACACGGGTTTCATCCCTGGCCTTGGTCAGTGGGTTAAGGATCTGGCATTGAGGTGAGCTGTGGTGTAGGTCGCAGATGCGGCTCAGATCCCTCATTGCTGTGGCTGTGGTGTAGGCCAGCAGCTGGAGGTCCAATTCAGCCCCTAGCCTGAGAAGCTCCGGCTCTAAAAGGCAAAAAAAGAAAGGAAGGAAGGAAGGAAAGAAAGGAAGAAAGGAAGAAAAAGAAAATAAAAAGAGTAACTTTTATAGTGTGCAAATTATATTTCAGTTGAAAAAATCCAAATCGGCCAGTCAGCCTGGGCTCCAACCCCAGCTCTGCTGCCTGCTTACCATGTGGCCTGGGGGAGGGGAAATTCCCTTTGAGAGCCACCAGACAGTGTTTTTTTATAAAAAAACAAAACAACAACAAAAAAAAAACTGGGGTGGGAGCTCCTTGGTGGCCTAGTAGTTAGGACTTGATGCTTTTACCGCTGCGGCCTGGGTTTGTTCCCTGGTCTGGGAACTGAGATCCCACATCAAGCTCCTGCACGCTACAGCCAAACACAAAACGAAAAACTGGGGATGATAGCAGAACTCTGTGGGGTCACAGTGGAGTCAGCGAATTGGGGGGTGTAAATGACAGCAGGGCCTGGTCATGGCAGGTGCCACTGGCTCTCACTACATTAGTATTGTAAGCACATGGAGACGCAGGTGTGACCCATGTCCACAGTTACTGGGAGACAGAGCGGACTAACCGCCCCCTCTCCACAGGGATCGCCCGGAGCCCTCACCCATCCTCGGCCCTGCACTTCCCCACGACCTCCATCCTGCCCCAGACGGCCTCCACCTACTTCCCCCACACAGCCATCCGCTACCCGCCTCACCTCAACCCCCAGGACCCGCTCAAAGATCTGGTCTCCCTGGCCTGCGACCCGGCCAGTCAGCAACCTGGACCGGTGAGTTTTGGGGGGCACGACCTCCCCGGGGCCCTGGCGCATCTCTGCCAGTGTCAGGAGGCCCTTGCTCCTCCGCACAACTTCTGTTTTGCAGATGGCTGGTCTGCAGGCCCTGGAACCAGACGGGGTGGGAATTGAGGCTTTTTCAGGTGTCAGAATGGACCACGTGTAACATAGGAAGCCCCGAAATCAAACACGGTTACGGCTGCGCTCAGGCTGGCTTTGGCCAAATGCCCACCAAAGCTTTGGGTGTTGGGAGCCTTTTGGGAGCCACGGGCAAGGTGGTGGATGAAGGTGTATGGCAGCGAACAGGGAAATGCGCCCGGGCCACCCGCGAGCTTGAACCATGTTGTTTAGGAGCAAGGAAAGTGAGTGGGTACCAAGCGGCCTGAGGAGGCGGCAAAGGGAGCACATCCCAGGATTCTGGAGGCCTGCGGGGCCAGGCCAGCACCGGGCACCCACCAAACTCGCCCCGGCCATGCCCTTTGGGCCCCCACCCGACCCCGCGGGGCCGCAGGCAAATGCAGCCCAAGGCGGCGCGGGCGCCTGCCGCCTTAACCACCTGTCTCTCTGTTCCCCTCAGTTAAATGGAAGTGGCCAGCTCAAAATGTCCAGTCACTGCCTTTCCGCTCAGATGCTGGCACCCCCGCCCCCCGGGCTGCCGCGGCTGGCGCTCCCCCCTGCCACCAAACCCACCTCCGAGGGAGGAAGCTCGTCGCCGACCTCGCCCTGTAAGCACTCGGGAAGTGGTGCCCGTGGCAGGGCGGGCATCCCCGAGGGGCCCCTCCCCTCCCTGGCCCTGCTACTGGGGTCAGGGGCTCAGGCCCACCCGGTGGGTCCCGGCGAGTTTGGTGGGTCCCCAGATAGGGGCCTGGGACTGCGTGGTCAGGTCCACAAGGGCCAAGGCAGCCCTAGGGGATGGCCAAGGACAAGTCCGGGGTCTGCCCCCATTGGCCCAGTGGCCTGGGCCCCTGTGTTCTGCTCTGGGCCTCTAAACCCTCCCTGTAACCAGCAGCTGATAGTAGATGAAGATTTTAAGCGGGAGGCAGGCGGGAGGGCCAGGCCCGGCCTCCAGATGCATTTTGTTTGTGGAAAAAAATGTGGAGAATCCTTTGTTGTTGTTGTTGTTGTTGTTGTTGTTGCTGCTGCTGCTACTGTTTTAAAATCAGAACGTCTTACATAAAAATTCCAGAGTTCTGGATTCTGGGGGTAAATGGACCTATTCCTGCTGGTAACTGGGGCTGGGCCACACCTTTAGTCAGGACAGTCCCCACCTGCCTGCCTGACCTAAGGAGGCCCTGGGTTGGCTGCCTGGCCTTCTAGAACTTCCCACTCTCTGGTTGCATTCCCAGCTGATAGCCTGGTGGAGGGCCCTGGGTGGGTCTCCTTACCTTCTAGAGCTTTCTTCCACTTTCTAAATGTGGCTCACCTGTCCCAGGGTCCACCCCATCAGCAGTGGCTCTGCCCCCAGCCTCTCCTCCTAACCCTCCCCTGTTGAGTGTATCTCTCTCCCTTGCTCCCCAAGTGAGATTCCTCCCCCACCCGAGCAGGAGGGGCCAGCTGGTCCGTCTGGGCCCTCTTGGCCCCACTCCCCACACGCAGCACCCCAGCCCCTATGTTTATTCCCCAGCACCCACTGTCCGCCAACACTCGGGGCAGCTTCGCATGCAGACAGGCCTTCTCTGAACACCGGGTGTGGTGCACACACTGGGTTCGAATCCTGCCCCTTCAGCTTGCTCCCTGTGTGACCTTGGGCAAACGTCCTCCCCTCTCTGAGCCTCAGTTCTCTCAGTTGCAAAATGGGACAGTCACCTGCGGACAGTGGAGAGCAAGTCCATGAAACAAATCAGGGAGAGTGTTTAGTGGGAGGCTGGGTGCAAAGTACAGAGTCGGCACCCAGAGCTGGTTTTCACCCTTCTCTACCTACTTTCTTGTCTGTGAAATGGACATACTAATCATGTCTGCTGCGCTGAGTGGGGTGGTGCCCAGTGCTAGCATACAGTAGACACTTAATAGATGAGGAATAAAGGTGGATATCTTCTCCTTTCCCCTGCACTGGCTTCTTAACTGCAGGTCCAGCCTACCTCCCACAAGCCCCCCCAAGCCTCACTACCTCCCACGGACCCGCGCTGTGGCTGAGACCACGTGGGGGACCCTCCTGCCATCTCTCCTCCCTGCTGTCCCCTCCCCAGCCTGGCTTGTGAATCATTCACTCACTGACAAGACGCAATCAGTGAGATTAAAATATAAATATATACGTGTATGCACACACCCAGCCTTCCCCAGGCCCTCTCCAGGAGGAAAATTAATAAATAAAATGCCCTCAATAATTCATGGTGCCCTGCGCAGGATGCAGGCCACAGGAGCAGGATGGACCAGGCAGTGGAACACCCTGAATAATTCACAGGCGGTTACTAGATGATGAATCTCTCATCCTGTGCCTTCCCTCTCAGCTGACGCCCGCCCGCGTGACCCTCAGGGCCCAAGACTGTGGGCTTTTCAGGGGGGCCCGGACTGTCCAGGGGAGGGCGGCAAGCTCAGAGGCACTCGGTGCTGGGTGCGAAGGCCCAGCTGTGTGACCCTGGGCAGTAGCCACCCTCTCTGGTGCTCCTGCACCGCCCCTGCGCTAACGGGCTCTCGGTCTCTCTCCTCCCCGCAGCCTACTCTACGCCCGGCACGTCCCCTGCAAACCGTTCCTTTGTGGGATTAGGACCAAGGGATCCAACGGGCATTTATCAGGCACAGGTAGGGGCCAAGAGGCCGGCTGCTGGGGGGGGTGGGAGGGGCAGGGCAGAGGGGCCGGCCGGGCGCACAGGGAGAGGCCGGCCCGCTGGGTCCTATGCCACTCGCACAGCCACACCCCTGGCGCCGTGGCTGTTGAGCGTGGCAGGGGGCCAGCCTTCCAGGGCCTCGAGCCCACACCCGGGGATGTGGTATGGCCCCAAATTCTGCCTGCCACTTCCTGCCAGGGCACAGTCATGGCAGAGCTGCCGTGGGGCTGAGGTTATTACAACCCTGGCCCCATTTGTACAGACGGGAAGACTGAGGCTTACAGAGGCGAGGAGATTTGCCCAGGATCACACAGCGCGTCCGCCCATGCTTTCAACCCCCAGCCTTCATCCCCTCCCACACCAGCCAGAGGGCCCACAGGAGAGGGGGTCGAGGGTGGCAGAGGACCCCAGGATCCCAGGGACAGGCCCATGGCAGGAGGCAGGGCCTCCCAATAGAGCGTGCGAGTCCCCCTCTTGCAAGGTTGGGAGGAGGGGGCAGAGGCGGAGTTGACATTGCTGCCCCAGGGTGGGCTGGCTGAGGGCCAGACAGGGAGGCTCAGAGAGGGGGAGTAAGCTGCCTGAGGCTGCACAGTCGTATGTGGCAGAGCCTCAGTGGGTCCAGAACTGAGACTCCTGGCTCCCAGCCTCCCTCAGGGTGGAAGGTGGCCTCAGCCCCAGCCCATGTGGCCCTGACACCCGCCTTCGGTCTGGGGCCCATACCTGTGTTGTGTACAGGCCAGGAGCATGCTGGCAGATGGTGTTCCAGGGTGGTGGCTGGGCCCCAGGGCCCACTCCCTGATGTGTGCTGGGGAAGGGGTCAAGGGATATAAAACAGGGAGGCACCAGCTGCCACAGGCCCTCCAAGGCCCAACTTTGGCCCCCCAGCCTCTCCAGATCACCAGAGCCAGAGAGCATAGGGACTTCTGGGGTCCCCCAGGGTCATGTTCAGATCCTCAAGCCACTGTGAGAGGGTCTCCTGCAGCAGAGGCCGCAGACAGGGGCAGGAGGAGGTGGGAGGTAACCACGTCCCCCATCCTCTACAGACCAGAATCAGCCACACTGACCAGGCCCAAGGAACCTCCCACCACAGCCTGACTGCCTGGAGAGCATTTGACCAGATTCCTGCTGGTGCTCAAGGGATCAGAGTGGGTAGGAAGGACCTGGCTGTCCCCCTCCCTCCCTGCCCAGACTTTAACTGGGGCTGCTGGGATCAGGAGACTGGAGATCCACTTCTCCCACTCTGAACCTCAGTCTCTTCTGGCCTTGGGCACCTCCTGGGGAGTCTTTGAAGGGTCTGGACCATTAGGGGACAATTTTATCCAAAAAGGGCACTGAAAGGCCAAGGTCTCCCCCCATACACATACATACACCCTCGTACACCCAAAATATTGTGTCCTGCCTTATGGAGCCCAGGCCGGGACCCAGACAGAGGGGTCATTTAGTCAGGGTCACCCACCAGTCTGGGCGGCCCCAGGACTCCCTGATTTGGGTTTTGGCTTTTGTCCAGCCATGGACACCCCTGCCCCCACAGTGCTCAGGGAGCCAGGCGTTTCCTCTCCCGCCTCTACTCACATCCCTCCCCACGGGAGGCTGGGAATGTCCTAATTGCTTCAGAAACCAAAGCTAATAAAAGTGACAGGGAGGGGGCCCTGCCCTCTTAACCCTTCCCCAGCCTCCCCCCCTCCACCTTCCCTCCCCATTATCAGCCTTGCGTGGAGGAAGGTGGGACCACCCCCACCACCCCAGCAGATGGCCTGGAAAGAGGGAAATCAAGGCAAGTGGGGGGACTCCTTTGGTTCTTTGTGCTTCTAGTCACCCCTCTCAGGCCAGCAGGCCCCTCTGGGGATGCAGAGCAGGTGGGACCAGGACTATGGGGGCGCCTGGGAGAGGGGCATCCTGGGCCCTCTCTGGGCGGGGAGGGGAGCCTGGTGTCAGGCAGAGAAGGATATGGGTGTCCAGTCAGGGGGCTCAGCACTGCCAAAGGCCGGAAACGATGGAGAGGCAGCCTGTATGTGGAAAACCCTCAAATGTGGGCTTTGGCCTGGGGGCCAGAGGGAGCCTTGGGAGGGATTAGAGGGAGGGAGGGGCACAGCCAGGGCTGGGAATTGGAAAGAACTGTGTTGGGCTGGTGGCGGTGGGGGGAGAAGGTACAGAAGGTGACAGGTGGGTGACAGGCCCCCAGGGGTTGTGGGAAGGCAAGGCCCTCAGTCTGAGTCTGAGGGAGGACCCCTCCAGCACCATGCAGGCAGGCCCTGCACTAAATGTCCCTGCACTAAGGGTGCCCAAGGCCCCAGAAGACCCCAGAGGGAGGGAAAGGTGAGGAGGGAGCCGGGAGACCCGCTCCCCCCTCTTGGAGCCCCTGTGCAAAGGGCTCAGTGCTGAGAGGCCTCTCCTTTCTGGCCCAGTCAGCACTTCCTCTGCCTTCATTAGCCCTGGTGGGTTTGCTTTTCTCTGACCCCCGCCCCTGCCCCCTCGCCGCCACGTGCCCTTCCTTCTCCTGCCTTGCCCCCAGTCAGGGCCTCTCCCCCTGATCGATATCCCCTCCCCATGATCAATGTCACTTGATCTCTCCCTGATCCACTGTGCACTTTGTATCCCCCCACCCCTCGGCTCTCATAGTCAATCCCCCCAGTCCTGAGCCGTCCTTCACTGTGGCCCCCAGAATGGGGCCTGTGGGCTCTGACACCCCCCCTCCCCAACCCCCCACCCCGCTTACACCAGACACCACCAGCTTCCTTCAGCATCACACCCATTCAGCAGATGAGCAAACTAAGGACCAGAGGGGTTAAGCCATGTGCCCAAAGCCACACTGGTGGCTCCGGCCAGGTCAAGGGAATGCCAGAGCCCAGACCTTGCCCCTGGCAACGCAGATGGGGAAGGATATTGAGGGTGTCTGCCCCCCTCCCCCCAATACAGAGGGGGGCCAGAGCCTAGCAGAGAGCCTAGGAGGGGAGGAGGCAGGGAGGAAGGGCCTAGGGGAGGCCGGCCACCACAGGGGAGGGTCACGCCCAGAATCTGTCTGGTTGCCAACGGAAACCAGACATGAGGTAATGGCCAAGATGAACTTGAACTTGGCTGGAGGTGGGGGGCTGGGAGCCTCGGCGCCAGTTCTATGGGATGGCCCTTCGGCTGGAGGGCAGCCTGGTGGGAAGGGGTGTTACTGATTTACAGCAGGGGTTGGGGGGACAGCTCTGCTGTGACCTCAGCGGTGTGGGGCGGAAGATGTACTTTCAGGGGAAGGGGCTGTACAGCCGCTTCCCTGGGGAGACCCAGACTGGGGCAGTCTGTGCAGGCTGGCCTCCTGTCCTGGATCCTCCGTCTCCTTTTTTGTAAAGTGGGGGTCATGACCCCCCCAGAGGCCAGGCTAAGGGGTCAGCCCCAGGCAAGGGACAAGCAACAACTGGTGCCTCACAGGCCTGGGTTTGAGTTCCGGCTCTGCCCCTCCCACGCTGGTGGACCTGGGCAAGTTACTTTACTTCTATGAGCCTGGTTTTTCCTCTGCAAAACGGAGTAGGAAGCAAGGGTTCCTCTTTTGTGGGTGTTCTGGGGAAACCATTAAGTAGGCAAATGTTAAAAACAAAAAAGGAAACAAGCCACCGTAGTCCCAGAGCCTCAATATGGTGGTGCTTCATAAAAATTCAACCATCGCGCGCCCCCCCCCCCCCCGTTTTATTCTCAGGGCCCAAGGCTCAAAGGTGTTGGGTTGCCAGATTTAGCAAACAAAACTACAGGATGCTCAGGTAGATTTCAATTCCAGGAGTTCTTGTTGTGGCTTACTGGGTTAAGAACCCGACGAGTATCCATGAGGATGTGGGTTCAATCCCTGGCCTCCTTCAGTGGGTTAAGGATCCGGTGTTGCCAAAAGCTACAGCGTAGCTTGCAGGCGTGGCTTGGATCCAGTGTTGCTGTGGCTGTGGTGTAGGGAACCCTGTCCTGGGAACTTCCATATGCCACAGATGCAGCCCTAAAAAAAAAAAGCAAAATGAAGACTTCAATTCCAGATAATCGAAGGATTGAAGAAAAAAAAAATTTTTAAGCATAAGCATATCCCCGAAATTGAAAGGGATATACTTGTGTTAAAAGGTCTCTTCACTGTATCCAGAATTCTGCTTTCCCTGGGCATCCTGACTTTTATGTAGCAGCACTGTTTAGGGGCAAGGTCACTTGCCCAGGGTTCAGCCAGCAGGTTATGACAGATCTGGGATAGGGGAGACAGAGGTCACAGGTCCCGGGGTTGGGGGTCGGGGGGCCGTGGTGGGTATGGGCAGTAGCTGTCAGAGCCTGACCCCCATCTCTCTGTCTCTTTCTCCCTCTCTCTCTCTTTCTCTGGGCCACCCAGTCCTGGTATCTGGGATAAGAAAGATTTCTTCCCACGCCCTGCTCCTTCGTCCCGGGAATCCCGGGGGGCTGCATAGCTGGCCCCCGGCCCACGTTTTCGGTGGAAAGCTAAAGCAAGCAAGAACACCCCGCCGACGCCCAGCCCGGCCGAAAGACAAACCATACAGACACATACACACAGGAGGAAAAAAAGAAAGAAAAAAAGGAGAAAAAAAAAAAAAACAAGGGAAAAAGAAAAAAGCCACACATAAAAACAAACCCACCCAACCAAGAAGACAAAAGGTAAAGATGGCAACGCTTCGGACTCTTGGGAAGCCACGGCCGGATGGACTGGACCAGAGGGCCAGGCCCTGCCACCCCTGGGAGCCGGCGCGAAGGGGCCTCCCTAAGTTATTCATCTCCTCTCGCTGCTGCTGCTCTGGGAGGGACGGCCGCTCCCGCCTCTGCCCAGGACCAGGTGAGCGCAGCCTGGTGCCCGCGCCCGGCCAACAGGGCGGTACACCCAGCGAGGCCACCTCTCCACTGGACATCAGCTGGGCCCCTGCGACTGTTTGCCAAGTGGGGAGGCAGGCCCCACGGGGCCAGGGCCGTGGAGGACCCCAGCAGCGGGCATTGGAGGCATTGGAGGCTACCATGGAGGCCGAGGTGGGCAGGGAAGTGACGAGGGCAGAAGAGGGTTGTGGGGAGACCCCGGGCGTCGCCAGGGGCCCAGGACACGTGGCCAATACTCTCAGGAGTGTCCTGTAGTCATGGACCTCCGCCTGCCCCAGAGCGCACTGGGGACTTGGTCTTTCGCGAAGCCCCACGCCACCCGGTTTGGGAGATGTCTCTATGCAAATGACCCCCAGCCCCACCCCAGGCATAGGAGGCCACCCCACCGCACCCCAGCCCCGGCTCCACACCCCTGGGGGAAGGGGGGAGGGCTCCGAGTTGCACACACTGTAAGAAATGCACTTTCCGAGGAAGGGGCTGGGGGCGGTGGAGGGGAGAGACCCAGAGCTCCCAAGGGGGCACCCCTCTGACTCTCCTTCCACCCAAGCCCTGAAAGGGGAGGACCCCCCACTTAGCCCATGGAGGTGGGAGGTGAGAGCGAGTGGTTTAAGTGCCTGATTCCCACCGCCCGCCCCCCTCCCCTTTGTCCAGCTGGGACGCAAGTGGCCGTGGGCATCCTCCGCCCTCCTCCCCCAAAACCTGGTCCCTCCCGTCGCTGACCCCTCATTGCTATGCCTCCCTGGGAGCTAGAGAGATGGGACCCCCGCCCCAAATGGGCCCAAGGGGCAGAGCTGGGCATCCCCCCAGCATCCTGCCATGCTGTGGCGCAGGGGTGGGATCTGGGGAAGCCGGTGTGCCCCCCCACACACACCTCCTCTGCCAGTGCCTTACATCCTGGAGCAACACCCCCTCCCTGGTGCCTCCCGGCCCAAAAGGGGACCATGGTTTGCACTTTCATCCCCCTCCCCAAAGTGGGGCACAACCGGGAGGTTCATTGCAGCTGGCCCACCAGAAGGAGAGAAAGCCAGGCCGAGTGCAGTCCACATGGCGCCTGGACGGGGAGGGTTCTGAATGGGGGTGGGGAGGGTCAGCACCTCGGGGCTCCCTGCAGCCGGTTAGGGGATCTCATCCGCTAAGCGTTTTCCGTTGAGCCGCTCCAAAAACACTAAACCTGGGGATACCAGGTGCCCCCTCACCCCAGCTGCCCAGCTCCATCCCTGCCCCCACCCCAGGATGGCCATCTTGGGTGGGGGGGCCTGGGAGGGGGTGTTAGGTGTTCTAGGGTCACCAGGCCCATCCGTCTGAGCCCCAACTGGTCTCCTCCATGCCTGGCGCTGGGGAATCTCTTCCCCACCACATCCCCCATCCCTGGGCCTAGGCCAAAGCCATTGCCCTGGGCAGGGCCTCCACCTCCTCTGCTCCCAGCCTGGCCCTCTCCTCCGGTTGCCTATACCCCGGGCCTGGTCAGCCTCCTCCCACCTCCCCAGACACCGGACTTTCCTCCCAAACGAGCCCAAGGGGCTTGGCAAACCCACTCGATCATAAGGAGAAAGACCCAAGACCCTTCCCACCAGCCCCCCTCCCGCTGTCCGGAGGGGTTTCAGAACCCTTGGTCCGGCTGTCCCCAGGGCCCCTCCACCAGGTGGCTGTTGGGGACCAAAGCATGGGTCACTCTCCGGCAGGGCAGGAGGGATGGCTCGTGCAGTTGATGGTGTCTGGAAGCTTCTCAGCTGGGAACCTTAGGGTGCGGGTAGGCGGGGTAGGGGAGGGGGCACCTGGCGGGCCCCCAGCTACCTAACTTTGCATGGTGCTTAGTCAAGGACTCCTGTGACCTGGCTCCTGACGTCAGCTCGCGGCGGCTGATATCTGCATGGCAAATTATACCTGGCTCTATCTCCCTTCCCCAGCCCTCCCCAGCCCTCCCCCCACCCCCTCCTCTTTAAAAGAAAAAAAAGATACAAAAAAAAAAAACCTTAAAAAAATTCCATGTTTCCTAATTTGCACGAAATTTTCTACCACATGATGTGCCTTGCCTTCCGAAAATAAGTATTACCTTTAAACAATATCAGCGCACACAGATAGCTGCATGCACTGCTCGTGTAGTTTAAAAAAAAAAAAAAAAAAAAAGACAGTGACATGAAATAAAAAGTAAAAATTGAAAAGGGACGTATTTCTATTTGTAAAAGAAATTAAGAATTTAAAAAAGAAAAATCACATGCTTAAAAATCACATTGCTAAAAAATCAATCCATGGAACAATCGCCCTACCCCCAGCCCACCCTCAGCTCTGTCTCCACGCCTCCTGCTGCTTTGGGGGTGCCCCCTGGTGCTCTGCAACCCCTGGCCCCACCCTCGGGCTCCAGAGGGGTCATTTCTGAATCCCCTGCCCACAAGCAGCGGACAGACCTCAGGGGTGGGCCCTGAGCAAGGGCTTCTCCCCTCACTGGGCCGCTGGCCAGCCCCCCAGACGCCACGCGTGCACCCACGACCCAGGCGGTGTCCCCATGGGGGAACCACCCTGCTGGCAGCCAGACCTCCCCCACCCACCTCTCCTGCAAGCTGGCGTCCCCCTGGCTCAGGGTCACATCGCTGTCCCACCCCCACTCCTTCGTCCCCCTGTGCAGCCCCTTCCTTCTTGCCAAAGGACCCACCCGTGGAGACTGGCCTTGGGTGGCAGGTCCCTCCTGCCCCACCCACCCAGTTCCACCAAGTCTTCCAGCTGTGACTGTGGAGGGGGTCTGGTGTGAAACAAAAAGATGAAAACCAAACCCGATATATGCAATATTTGTCTGTCTGTACCTGTAGGTCTAGCTCAGCCATTGGAGGCCCGGCGGCAGGGGGCCAGGGCGTGAGGAGTGGCCGCGGGCACCGCGTCCCAAGCCCTGTCCTGGGGGCTGGCCATGCTGTTGTCTTTTACTTGGTTTTATCTTCTCTCTCTTTTTTCTTCTTTTTTTTTTTTTTTTTTTTTTTTTTTTGATTCTTTCCACTCCACCCCCCCCCCAATTTCCTTGACTTTAACTCAACCAAAGCTGAGACAGTAGCTGTTAGTGGGGTGTCTGGGCAGGAGGACCAAAGGGCTGGGTCCTGCAACCTCAGGCCATCCCTCCTGGCCACCACTGGCCCTCCCCGCCCCCACGCCCCTCAGCCATCTCCCATGGGGATACACCAGGAGAAAGGTCCCCACTCATCCTCCAGCCGACACCTCAGATTTTCGAATTGTCTCCAGAGCCGGGTGGGGCCTTGCAGACAGGCCCTGGCTTTCATGCACCACCATATGCTCATGCCATGTTTTCTTCCAAAAAGACACCTCAGCAAGCCCCAGGGGACAGAGGGAGAGCCCAGATTGAGGCCTCCACTGGCCTTGACACTGCCCTTAAGGACTGCCCTTTGGCCTGAGAGCCCAAGGCCATGCCTGTCAGTTTCCCCAGGGCTGATTGCTGGTTTTCACTCCCCAGGCCCACGCCAGGGATGTGGGAGCAGCCAGTGGCAGAGGGAGTGGGTGGCACATCCCCACAGGACCCCTCCCCAAGGGTTTCACTGGGACCATCTTGTCCCTCATGACCCACACCTCACAGCACCCAAAGCACCACCCTTCCTGGCCCCCAGCTGTGTGTCTGAATAAGGCAGAAACACTAGCCTTTGCACTTTGGGTTCATGTCTGGGAGGGGGCGGGGGCGGGGGGCCTGCAGGGTGTGTTGGGTGGTTTTTTGATATGTATGAAACTGACATCTTGGCAAACCCCATCCCCTCCCAAGCCCACTGTCACCCACTCACCCACTGTCTATCCCATGGAGAGTCCCCTAGCCTGACCTTGGGATCCAGCCCTTGCTGTGGACTAGGGAGACCTCCCCAGTAGATGCAAGTTGCCCCATTTCTCCCTTTGGATGAGGGCACCAGACCCCAGGCGGGGTGGAGAGGGAGGTATGGAGAGGGAGCAGACCCGGCCCTGGATGCACGCGGAGATGGGGGCATCTGGGGTCCCCCGTGCCCATGGCTGAAACTCAGGTTCTGGCAGAGCCCTGAGCCCAGATCCCACTCCAAGCTAGACAATCAGACTGGAAAGGAACCCCAAAGGAGAGACTTGGGAGGGAGCGCCTTGCTGCAGCTCCCCAAGCAGCAGACAGCTCCAGAACTTTCTGTCCCCAGAGACAGCAGTGTTCCAGGAGGAAGCAGATATGGCTGGACAGCGGCCAGTGAGGCAGGACCCGGGGCCGGGAGCACCCGTCCAGCCCCTGGAAGAGACCACACACAGGGTCCCCAACCCCCACTCTGGCTTCTCCAACGGTACTTTGACTCCAGTGTAGGGCTAGAGTATACATATACATATATATATATAATTTTGGACTTTCTTTTCTCGTACTACAGATTATACAGTGGCTACTTTTTATTTTGGCCTGGATTCTCTCTGAGGCCGACTTTTCCCCTGCATCCTCCTGTCTTTCCGTTTCTGCCCCTTTGGACACTTCCTGAGAGTCTCAACTCCAAACTGACACCTCCTCCCCACCCCCACCCCCTCCCCCGCGTCCATCCATCCCTAAGCATTTCAGAGCGTGTGGGGTCCGAGCTGGCCCGGAGGCCCACCCCCCACCCACCCTCTCCCCCCAAGCGAGACGGGGGAGACAGACCCAAAGCAATCCCAGCAGGACTTGTTGCCAGCGATACCAAAACAGTCTTTTCCCAAGCAGTGCCTCACATGTCTGCTGGTGTGGCTTTGGGGTTCTCCTCCCCCACTCCCTGGGGGTCCCCCAGGCCTCAGGAAAGAGGAGGCGGGATCCAGCAGGACTAAGGGCTCCAGGAGAGGAAGAAAGTCACACACGCCCAAGCCACCACTCTCCCTGCAGCCCTTGCTTCACACCACCTGGCTAGAAGGGGACCCACTGGAAAGGGGTCGGGGCCACCTCAGCCCCCCTCCAGTTGTGAACCCCCAAAGCCCATTCCCCAAATGCATCAACACCCCATCCTCCCACCTCAGGTCCCAGCCAGGCCCCCCTGAAACCAAAGCCCCTTCAAATCCAGGGGTCCTGGCCTCTTCCCCCTCCCAGAACCGCACGTGGGGACAGAAAGGCAGAGTGCCTGAGGATAGAACGCAGGTCGTGGGGGGCAGTGGTGGGTTGGTGGGGAGAGAGGGAGAGACCCATTTTCCTCTCTGAACTTTCTTTCCTCTTTTTTCTTCATCTCTTTTCTTTCTAAGATTTTTTAGTGGTGTTGCTGTTCATTCTTTTCCCTCAGATATTTTTTGAGTTTTTTTTCCCCATTTTGTATTTTACCAATATTACCAGGATAGTTTACTCTCTGTTTCTCGCTTTCTGCTTGCTGCACACAATGGATAAACACACACACACACACAGACACACACACACACACACACACCCATGCTCATGAACCCATGTCATGAGAAGGTTCGGGCCAGGCCCACTACCCACCTTGTGCCCCTCCTCCTCCCTAAGGTGGGGACAGGATGGGGGACCAGGGGACGTGGGGCAGAGCCAGGCCCAGCCTTCTCCTGGCCCGGCTCCCCCGCCCTGCTCCTTCACATCATACTCCGATCATAACCTTGTATATTAAGCAGTCATTTCGGTTTTCCGCGGACGCGCCTACCTAAGTACCATTTACAGAAAGTGACTCTGGCTGTTATTATTTTGTTTGTTTGTTTCCCTATGCAAAAAAAAAAAAAATGAAAAAAAGAAAAAAAATGAAAGGGGGGGTTCCATAAAAGATTCAATAAAAGGCAAAAAAAAAGAAAAAAGAAAAAATGTATAAAAATTAAACAAGCTATGCTTCGACTCTTTCTGGCTGTCTCGGGTCCTCCTTTCTGTTTGAGCTGTTCTGCGTTGTGTGCCCAAGCCAAGGGGCAGGTGGCCTCAGGAAACAGGGACCCCCAACCCTGAGGGAGCTGGCGGGTGTTCTGAGACCTTCAGATCAGAGGTGCCCCAGGGGACATTTTGCAATATCTGGACACCTTGTGGTTACAACCACTGTAGATGCAGCTCCTCTATCCCCCCTGCCCCAAGGGAGATCCCTTCCTGGGATGGGCCATTTCACACACCTTTGCTCCAGCTTCCCCTCTGCCCATCACTGTCTCCCTATCTGTGTAGAATCCTTCAGGTCCCACAGCAACACCCTCTTCCTCCAGGAAGCATTCCCTCTATTCCCCAGCCTGGCTCCCTCCCCCACCAGTCTCAGAATTCCCCAGACTCTTTGATCAACAAATTTCATGGGCATCCATGGAGCACCTGCTCTGTGCCAAGCACAGGGAATTCCATCTCCTACCTGGCTCCAAGGACAGTTTGTGCTCTATATATGCACAGAATGCCTTTCCTTTTTTTTTTTTTTTCCCACCTAGCAAACTCCCATTTATTTGAGTAGGAGTTCCCGTTGTGGCTCAGTGGATTAAGAACCCTACTGGTGTCCATCAAGACGTAGGTTTAGGAGTTCCCGTCGTGGCGCAGTGGTTAACGAATCCGACTAGGAACCATGAGGTTGCGGGTTCGGTCCCTGCCCTTGCTCAGTAGGTTAAGGATCCGGCGTTGCCGTGAGCTGTGGTGTAGGTTGCAGACACGGCCCAGATCCCGAGTTGCTGTGGCTCTGGCGTAGGCTGGTGGCTACAGCTCCGATTCAACCCCTAGCCTGGGAATCTCCATATGCCCCGGGAGCGGCCCAAAGAAATAGCAACAACAACAACAACAACAACAAAAAGACAAAAAAAAAAGATGTAGGTTTAATCCTTGGCTTTGCTCAGTGGGTTAAGGATCCAGCATCGCCACGGATGCGGCGTAGGTCTCAGAAGCAGCTCGGATCTCGCGCTGCTTTGGCTGTGGCATAGGCAGCAGCTGCAGCTCTGATTTGACCCCTAGCCTGGGAACTTCCATATGCTGCAGGTGCAGCCCTAAAAAAAAAAGTATTTTTCTCCTGAGTATCTGCTGGGTACCAAGTACTGGGGACACAATGGAGAAAAAACACCCCAAATGATCTGCCCTCATGGCACTTACAATTCCAAGTTGGGGAGAAAGGACAATAAACAATACAAATAAGTATGTCTGGAGTTCCCACTGTGGGTTAAGGATCCAGCATTTTCTCTGCGTCGAGTCGGGTGGCTGCTGAGGTTCAGGTTCAATCCCCAGCCTAGCACAGTGCATTAAGGATCCAGCCTTGCCGCAGCTCAGATTCAGTCCCTGACCCGGGAACTTTCATGTGCTACGGGTGCAGCCAAAAAATAAAAAGTGTATGTCAGAAGAGGTGAGCACCAGTGAGACAAATAAAGGGGTAGGAGAGTCAGCTTCATGGGAGGAAAGAGCATTTAATCAGAGATTTGAAGAGAGGGAGGGAAACAACCTCCTGGCAGGAGACTTTTCCAGGCAGGGGGCACAGCCAGTGCAAAGACCGTGAGGCAGGACTGTGCCTGGTGTGTTGGAGGAACAGGAAGGAGGCTCATGTGCCTGGAGCAGAGTGAGCTAAGGGGAGAGAGGGAGGAGGTGGGAGCAGGGAGGGGACAGGAACAAGTTGTACAGGGCCTTGTGGGCCATGGGAGGACTTGGGCTTTTCCCTCGGGCAGATGGGAGCCCCTGGAGGGCTGTGGGCAGAGGAGGAGGGGGTGGGAATTAACTTGGTTCCGATACCCTCTCCTCCAGGAGGCCCTCCCTACCTGCCTGGGCAGAGCCCCTGCTGGCCCTCCCAGCACTCCAACCCCCCATCCTCTCCCACCCAACCCCTGACCACTCAGAGCTGGCTGTGTCCATGCCCAGCTCATTCCCTGAAGCCAAAGGGACCCCTCAAAGGCTGGGGTCAGGGAAGAACCATGGGTATGGGGGGCAGTCCCTTCACTTTCTTGGGGGCTGAGATCTGAATCCCTATCCCCTATCCTGCCTGCCTCTCATTTCAAGTCTCCCAGAGACACGCCCCCTGCCACCACCGCCCCCAGACGTGCATTAAAACCTCTTTGCTGGGGAGTTCCCGTCGTGGTGCAGTGGTTAACGAATCTGACTAGGAACCATGAGGTTGTGGGTTCGGTCCCTGCCCTTGCTCAGTGGGTTAATGATCTGGCGTTGCCGTGAGCTGTGGTGTAGGTTGCAGACGTGGCTCGGATCCCGCGTTGCTGTGGCTCTGGCGTAGGCCAGAGACTACAGCTCCGATTCAACCCCTAGCCTGGGAACCTCCATATGCCGCGGAGCGGCCCAAGAAATAGCAAAAAGACAAAAAAAAAAAAAAAAAAAAGCTCTTTGCTGGGAGTTCCCATCGTGGCTCAGCGGTTAAGGAACCCGAATAGCATCCAAGAAGACAGAGGGTCAATCCCTGGCCTGGCTCAGTAGGTTATGGATCTGGCATTGCCGTGAGCTGTAGTGCAGGTCGCAGACGTGGCTTGTATCTGGCGTTGGTTGCTCTGGCTGGGGTGTAGGCTGGCAGCTGCAGCTCCAATTCTACCCCTAGCCTGGGAACCTCCATATGCCGCGGGTACGGCCCTAGAAAAACAAAACAAAACAAAAAAAATTCTTTGGTGCACAAGCTCCCTCCATCTTACCTCCAAGCCTCCGGGAGGGACAGGGAGGGACGTTTATATCCCCTTTCACTGACAGGGAAACTGAGGCACGGAGAGACTCCGAGACACACTGAGAGGCACCCAGGCAGGTGCCAGCCCAACCACACCACCCAGTAACAGGTACAGAACTCATACTTGCAGAGTTCCCGTCATGGTGCAGTGGTTAACGAATCCGACTAGGAACCATGAGGTTGCATGAGGATCCCTGGCCTTGCTCAGTGGGTTAAGGATCCCGCGTTGTCGTGAGCTGTGGCATAGGTCGCAGACGCGGCTCGGATCTGGGGTTGCTGTGGCTGTGGCATAGGCCAGCGGCTACAGCTCCGATTAGACCCCTAGCCCGGGAACCTCCATATGCCACGGGAGTGGCCCTAGAAAAGGAAAAAAAAAAAGAAAATAACTCATACTCGCTGAGGGGAAGGGGTCGGGGTAAGGGGCTCAGTCCGGAGGTCACGGTCTCAGCTGAAAGTGGGGGCCCAGCGGCATATGGGGGTTCAGCTGGGATGGAGTGTTCAGCTGCGGTCTGGAGGTTCATTCTGGGGTCAGCGCCAGCAGGGATAGGGGGCTCAATCTGGCCTTTAATCTCAAGGAAAGCCTTTGTTGTCGTTCGGCCATGGGCCTCTGGGGTGAAGCAGTTTTTGGTTTTGAGGGTCTGTCCCAGTACTGGCTTCCCACTGAATGCCATAAAAAGGGGCAGGCTTGTGACAAGTGAAAAAAAAATGCCCCAGGCGCCCCCTAGTGGGGAAGTCCTGTCCCTGCGGAAAGGGAGGAGCCCTGACAGCCCCTCCCTTCTCCCCCCCACAACGCCCCTGCCCCCGCCCCCAGCACCGCCACCCACCGAAGCCCCAGGCCACGCACAGAGGAGACCTGACGCAGAAAACTTCTCCGCTCCCAGAGCTGCTGTCTGGAAACACTCCCTTTGACCTTCAGGAGCCCCCAAGTCTGAGGGAGGAGGCCCACACATCTTTACCATTTTAGCGTAGAAAAAGCTGACGTTTATTAGACGTCTTCTGGGTACTGGGTTCAGCACTCAGGGGTTTTGCGGACAGTATTTCATTCAGTCCTCAAGACAATTTATAAAGGATCTATTATCCTGCCTTTCACAGGACAGGACACTTAGGAACAGAGAAGATAAGTTACTTGCCCTGGGGCCACACAGCAAAGAGGTTGAGACTAGCACCTTCTCCTTCACCATGGGGCCACCACCAGAAGTGCAGGACAGTTAGAGACTGCAGTCATGCAGAATCCCCTCACTCCCACTCCTGCACCTTCACTTGGGTCCCTGCGAGTCCCAGCTTCCAGGACAGTGGCCTGAAACTCAGCACAGAGTAGGAGGGGCCCTCATCTCCCAGAAAACAGCCCTGCTCTGAACCAGCTCAAAGTTCGAGTTCCCTAGCAGCAAAAGCGAGACCAGGAGGAGGGCTGGATCTGCCCTGGATTCTGCTAAGACTTGAAGAACCATCTGCATGGTTTCTCCCCACCATCCCTCTGACCAGTGAAAAGGGGGCTTGGATAGGAGGCACAGGGGGCTCCCCCAGCTCCCACATGGCAGAGATGCAAATTGAGGCCAGGAGAGGGGATGGGAGCCACTTTATTCCTAGGGCCTCACTGAAGCAGGGCCTCAAAAGCACTTGGACGAGCGGTAGAGCTGGCTTCTCTGATGATATCCAAAGGGCAAGAGAAATCAGAGGCAGGAGAAGAAATCAGACAGTGAGTAAAAAGAGAGCCTGTGATGCAGATGGGTTGAGAAATGAGAGAGTGGGGAGGTTCTCAGGAATGTGGGTGGCTCCTTGTCCAGGGGTGCCCTCCAAGCTCAGGAAGAATCATTAGGTGGAGACCAGGCTTGGGCAGGGGTACATGATGACCATGTGACGCACATAGAGCCCTCCCAGAGGAACCAGGGGCAGGTCCTGAGTCCTTGCACTCAGGGATGCTTTACCCCGAGTCCCAGCCGGAGTCATTCCCCTGGTCTTTGCAGATAGGGTGTGGAGAAGGTGTTGAGGCATGGGGGCGGGTGGCTGCCTGGAGGAAGTGATTGGGACGCCTTCACATGGAGGAGCTCACCACCGTTTCATGGTTTGGTGGCCCCTCTTTCTCCTCCAGTTCCAGCCCCCAGTCGTCCTCCCCCTCCTTCTCCTCCTTTCTCACAGTCTCCTCTTCCTTCTCTTTATTGCTGTGGAGATAAGAGCCCAGATAACCCAAGTTAATAAGGACTAACAGTGTTCCAGGCCTCTTACAATTCACGCAGAACCTCTGAGTCCTGCAGCGTCCCCCTGCTGTTCCCCTGGTACAGAAGGGGACGCTGAGGCTCAGGCAGCTTAGGACACAAGCCCTGTTTGAACACAAAGGAAGCGCAGAAGCCTGCACTTGAGCTGCCTGAGCCAAAACTCAGCTCTTAACGTCTGGCCTCTCTGGCTTCCTGGGTGTCAAAACCGTGGATGAGTGAACGACGAGCAAAGAGATGGGGGATGGACGTGCGGATGGGTGGCGGGAAGATGAGTGGATGGATGGATAGTGGACAGCTAGAGGGTGGATGGATAAGTGGCTGTGCATAGATGGATGGATTTGTGGATGCAGTTGGTGTGGGGATGATAAAGACTTTACAGGCCCCATTTGAAACACATGTTAGGGATGGGGTTCTCTGTAAGGAAGCCATCCTCGTTTTGCAGGTAGGGAGACAGCAGAGAAGTAACTGAGGTTATGTCAGGCCCGCGTGGATTCTGGTTCAAAGAATAGCTCCCCGGTCCTGCCCGACCTCCCAGGAGGATGGTCAGAGAGAGGAGGGGCTCAGAGAGGGGACGATCTTGACACGGGGAGGAGCTTAGAGGGGCGGAACTCAGAGAGGGGCGGGGACTTAGAGGGGCGGGACTCAGACAGCGAAGGGGGCTCGGCGCGGGGAGGGGCTTAAAGGGGCAGGACTCAGAGAGGGAGGTGGCTCGGCGCAAGGAGGGGCTTAGAGGGGCGGGGCTCAGAGGGGAGAGAGGGATTTCTGGAGGGAGGGGCTCAGAAGGATGAGGACCTACCTGTCCCGGGACTCTAGGCACCAGATGGCATAGACCAAGGTGAGGATAAAGATGAGGAAGAGGAAGGCCAGCGCAGCCCCCAGCCCCACCAGCCACGGCTTCCGCTGGGCCACTGCTGATGGGAGCAGGGTGGGGTCAGCGGCCTGGCCGCCCGGTTGGGACTCGCTTCCCCACCCCATCCCCAGTCCCTCCCAAGACCTTACAGGGTTGGGCCTGAACCAGCCGCGGTACCAGAGCTGTGAGAAGGGAGAGTTGGCCAGGGGTCGTCCAGAATCTATCCATTCTGCTCCACCTGTCCTCGCCCCTGGTCAGAAAGTTCTGGGGAGTAGGAAGTGGCCTGCCCTGGGCAACCCAGGGCAGGGTGTGGCCGGTGCCGCAGGAAGTGGGAGGTGGGCCCCCCCCACTGGGTTCCGGGCACCATGGGGAGGGGCTCAGCGTCTCAAGCATCCCAGCGCTGGGTTCCCCGCCCCAGGCCCACCCTGACCTAGTCACTCCCTACAGCCTGAGCCAAGGGAGGGGAGGCTCTGGAAATTTGGGGAATTCATTTTCTGAGCACCTACTATGTGCCAGGCCATACAATGGCTCTTAAGCCGTTGGCATTTCCTTCAAGCTTCGCAGTCAGATGGTCAGAACTCCTGTCCTCACGTTGCAGAATAGGAACCAACTTAGGCTCAGAGAGGTCAGGCCACTTCCCTGGGGCCACACAGCATTCCAGAGGGATAGTGTTCTCCCAGCTAGCCAGGAGAAATAACCCCCTACCACAACCCTCTCCCATCCTGGGACATGAACCTCCAAATTTCACCTTAACCAGAGCCTGCACATGCCCCATCCTTTGGGCAGCCTGGGCTTCCATCCCAGCTCTGCCAACAGCAGTCAGGGAGATCTGGCCAGTGACTTATCTCTTTCTAAGTCTCAGGAAGAGACTAAGTCTCTAAGTGTCACCTGGAAAGTGGGACTAAATGCCTACTGACAGAGATTGAGACCAGAAGGGTGCTAGGTGTTCAGCCCCAGCACCTATTACGGCGGTTGCTACATTTTTTAATTTATGGTTTTTCTGCCCCCTGGTGGACCATCCTGGGATGTCCTCAGACAGAAACTCCCTGCCTTCTAGTTTGGTTCCTGTACCAACCCCACCGCTACATGCTCCACAAGGGAGCCCCAATTGCCAGTCTTTATCAGAGTTCTCGTCAGGAAATGGTTAACATGCAGGGCAAGGTCCATGGCCCAGAGAAAGTGAGAAGAGGGGGGAGAAAACAGGGTAGATGGAAACAGGGAGGGGAGAGTGCTTGTCTCTTCCCAAGATAGTGCACCCTGGGGCCCTCCACCCTCCAGGACCCAGTTCCCAGAAATGGAGTCACATGACCCAAAACCCTGGGGTGGGGGGGGAGCAAGGATTTCCTAGGAGACAGGCCTTCAGGCTCAAAGTCCAGGACTCAGGACAACAGAATCAAGATCACAGGGGGAGCGTTTAATCTGCCCTGGGCATCTGGGCTCTGTGGAGTTTGGTCTCCCACACCTGCCGGGGCATTGCCCCCACCCTGTCTCCCACAGCAGAAACTAAGTCCCGAGGGATGATGGGAGCCCTCTGAAAGGCTCCCCAAGAGGCAGCCTCTGGCCAATACTGGTCCTGAGGCTGAGTGGGAGGGAGGAAGTTCTGGCTGACAGATATCAGGCAGAGAGGAAAGAAAGCAGACGGTGGGTAGAAGCAAGTGGAGCCATGAGACTGCAGCGGCTTGGGGGTTTCTTGGTAACCAGGAATGCTCTTCAAGTGCAAGAAGAATCACCAGGCAGAACCAATCATAACACATATAGACCACATAATGCACAAAGAGCCTTCCTTGAGGGGGGAGGGTGGGTCCCAAGTGTCTTCATTCAGGGCACTGTACTCTCAACCCCAGATGAAGTCACTGTGCTGGCTTCACGTCCAGGTCATAGCTTCTAGGGCGTGGAAGTGGCATCTCTGGGGGGCTGCCTGGAGGTGGTGGCTGTGGAGTCTTCACATGGCCGTGTTCTTGACTTTCTCCTCGTCCTGGGGCTCCTCTTTCTCCTCCAGCTCCAGCCCCAAGTTGCTCTCTCCTTTCTTCTTGGACTTTTTGTCCTCAGCCTTTTTGTTGTTATTAGTCTTTTTCTCTTTCTCTTTCTTCTCCTTCTTGCCTTCTTTACTGTAGGAACACAAAGGCCCCAGACCACAATAAGGAACAGAGTCACTCCCACTTAATGAACACTTACCTATGGCAGGCCTTGTGATGAGTGTTTTACAAAAAATATATTATATATCTTTGTTTAATCTTCAAAACAGCCCTAACAAGTCAGCATTGTTTTTTCCATTTTACAAAGGCAGAAACTAAGTCTCAATTGCCCTAAGGAAGGATGAGTGATGAGAGGATAGATGGATGGGTGGATGGATGAATGGATGGATGGATAGGTGGATGGGTGGATGGATGGATGGATGAGTAGATGAAGGGGTGGTAGATGGGTGGATGGATGGATAAGTGGGTGGGTGGATGGATGGATGGATGAGTAGATGAAGGGGTGGTAGATGGGTGGATGGATGGATAAGTGGGTGGGTGGATGGATGGATGGATGGGCAGATGGGTGAGTGGGTGGATGGATGGATGGATGGGCAGATGGGTGAGTGGGTGGATGGATGGATCGATGATGGATGGGTAGAGGCAGGGATGGCTGCACTGGTAGATGGGTGGATGGATACATGCATGAATGCATGCATAAGTTGATGGATGGATGAATGGGTGGGTGAATTGATGGATTGGTGGATGCATAGGTGGATGGATGGGTGAATGGATGGATTGTGGATGGATGGATGGATAGTTGGATGGGTGGCTGGCTGGCTGGATGGATGAAGGGATGGATGGGTAGATGGATGAGTGGATGGATGGATGAGTGGATGGATGGATGGATGGGTGGATGGATGGATGGAAGGAAGAAGGAACAAGGCTGGGAGAACACTACCAATTAGGGGCACCTGTGAGATCTAGAACCTTCAACACATCCTCAGAGTAGGAATTACATTTTACTAGGGCTGAATTGGGTCTTAAACAAAGCATAGTCTAGCCTGCACCTCTCCCTCAGGCGCATCCTGAGCTCAGCTGAGACTCTTCTAGGATAGTCTCCTTCCAGCTCCTGCACTCCTACTCCTGTCCTCATGCCTTTGCCCAAGTTGGGATCTTGCCCCAGCAGAGCCCCTAGCCCTGACCATATCCTTGAGCCCTCTGTCAGAATCGTGTCTGGAAACAGGACCATGGGAGATGCTGAATCCAAGAGTGTCATCCACACCACTTCACACACTTGTGCAGAGACACCTACACAATCCCACACCATAGACTTGTTCAATTGGTCTTTGTTAAGACCCTACTGTGTGCCAGGCTCTGTGTTGGGCACTGGGGACACAGCCAGGACCAAAGCTAATTCACCTACTGAAAGCCACTCTCTAGTGCTGAGAAATTGATAAATGACAAAGATAATTTCAGCTGGCAGAATGTTCAGAGAAAGATACAGGGCTGTGGGATAGAGAGTGTCAGGAAGGCTGATGGGCAGAGTGGGCTTCTGTGAGGAAGAAACATCTGAGCAGGGACTCAAGGAGGGACAGAGCCAGCCAGATGATATGGGGAAAAGTGTTATCAATCAGAATCAACAGTACATGCAAAGGCCCTGGGGCAGGAATGTTATTGAGGTGTTCAAGGACAGACAGAGGTCATCTTGCACACCTACCCCTCCCCTGAGGAGAGCCCCTAAGGAGCCCTTCCTAAGGAGGGAACTCACACAGACCCCCCTGACCACCCCCCATGTCTACACACACCACACAGGCATACCTCAAGTCCACATTCTCATACGGGTTGGTATTCATTCTCAGTATGGACCCCTCTTCATCCTCAGCTCTGCAGAAGAGATAAAGATGGAGGGGTGAGGTTGGGAGAAGGGCAAGAGCAGGGACAGCCTCAGTCTGTCTCCCCCAAGTTGGGGGCGGGGGGGGACTCCAGGAAGCAAAACGTGTACTACATGGCTGTCCTCGGTGTAGGGTATAGGTGGAGCAGGGAAATGGGGACATGGGGAAAGGGACCAGAGAGGATCATAAAGTGGAAGGAGGTGCCCAGCACTTTGGAGAGAGGGGGAAGGGCGGGGGAGGGGGGCCCAGGGATAGGCGGCCAGGAGGCTGGGGAAAGGGGTTCCCACCTCTCTTTGGAGCACCAGAGACGGTTGGTCAGCATGAGGACAAAGACGATGAACAGGAACCCCACAACCGCAGCCAGGCCCACCAGCCAGGGCTTCAGGCGATACTCTGAGGCTGTTGGAAGGTGGCGGGGAGGGGACTCAGAAATGGCAAGGGTAGGGAGCTCCCAAAAGGAGAGAGGGAGAAGGGGGCTGGGAATGGTCAGACAGAGGGGTCTTGGAAAAGGTCTGGGATTCAGAGGGGTGTTTTGGGGGGACACTCTCAGGGCTGGAGTTAGGAAGGGGGCCTCCGAGAGGGGCCTGACCCCATTCCTCTTCCACCTGCCCCTCCTATCAGGCGCCTCAGTTTCTCATCAGATGGGGAGATGGCCCACCCAGCCCATCCCCAGACCCCTCCTCCCCCGTCCGCCCTCCCAAGCCCCAGAGGTTAGAGCCCTACCCTGCTGGGCCTCAGCTGGCGATAGGAGCAGGGCGCTGAGCAGAAGAAGGGTCTCCAGGGTCCCCATGGCACCGAGGAACCAGCAGCCAGGGTGCTGGAGTGCGCAGTCCTGGTCAGAGCCAGGGGAAACCCTGCCCAGCCCCTGATAAGGGGGCAGGCAGGTCTGGAGGCGGAGCAGGTCCAACGCAGGGGCCCTCCCTGTGCCCCACCTGGTTGGCATCCCATCCCCTCTCCCCCGCCTTCCTGGAGGGCAGACTCTGGACCCTGCGTAACAATTAACTCAGATCCTGGTGCCCCGCCCCAGGACCGCCAGCCTCATGGTCCTCCAGGCTCCCTGCTGAGGCGGCCCTGACCCTCCTTCCCCACTCAGTGTGTTTTCCCATCATTACGTTTGCCTCTCTACACACCCCAGGAGATGCTGCCACCTGCACTTTGCAGAGCAGCCGTGGAGGCCAGGAGCACCAGGCCCGGCAAAAAGAGCTGGAGCTGGGACATGAACGTGGGCTCCCTCACCACCTGCTTATACCGCTTTCCCCCCCTCCCCGGCTCCCTGAGCCCTGGGGACCTGCAGCCAGCTCAGGGCTGAGCACAGGGATGGGCCACATGCCCACAGTCCACTTCCAAGCCCAGCCACTCCTGTGGGGCCGGAGAATGCCCCCCCCCGCCACTCGCCGCCCGAGCAGCTGATGACTCAGGCTCTAGGCTCTCCTGTCAACCTTGATCCCAGGTTGATTAGATAGGGGGGCCTGCCCGGGCGAAGGGGGAACCGCACCCCAGCTGCCACGGGGCAGCCACAGCCCAGGCACGTGGCAAGAAGGCCAGGGTGGGGAGGCCCTTCTCCAGGCCTGAGTCCTTGGCAGGGCCCCTAGGGGCTGGCGGATGCCAGCCCCATGGCTCCCACAGTGCAGGGCCAGAGGGCCTGCATATTTCCGGAGCCCCTCCCTTCCTGAGGTCTGATCACAGCTGTCCTTGTGCACAACGGCCTCCGCGGAGCTCCGGGACAAGTTGACTGCAACCAGGAAGGCAGGCACAGGTGAAGCTCCCCCTGTGTGCCCTGTCCTGTGCAAAACTCAGGAGGGAAGGAAATCTCCATGCCGCCAGTTGGGAAGTCAAGACCCTCAGAGACAGCTGGATCCCGCAGCCCTGCAGCAGAGCCAGCAATGCTGTGCGAGGCGGAGGAGCACAGCGGAGCAGTCTTCTGCTGCTTTGCAAGGCAGGTGGATGGGCTGGCCTCGGTCAGCAAAATGTTCTCTTTCCTCCGACCAAGTCATTCCTGGGCTGTGTGCCTCCATTTTCCCACCTGATAAATGGGGTCGATAAGTCCTACCTCAGAGGATTCAGTGAAATAATACAAGGAAAGGGCTTGCTTAGCACAACAGCCAGCACATTCAAAGCACTAGCTAAGGATTGGCCACTATAATTATTATTATTTTTAAAAAGCTTCTTAGCGTTTTCGGTTTACAGGTTGCCAAGTGCTTGGAGGAGGCTGGGTAGCTTAGGTTCTGGGAATACAGGGGGAGCAGGAGTGTTGGAAATAAACCAGCCTCCAACCACTGGCGCCTGCCAGCCAAGAACAAGGATGTTCTCTGTCAAGGCAGCTGCAGATAAGTGAAGGGCTCTGATGGGCACACATCCCATCTCTACAACGGCATTTAAACCGGCTCCCCTGGCTCAGCCCAGCCTCCAGAAGGAGCTTCGGGATGGTGGATCTTTGAAGGTGATGGAGGGGCGGCGGGGCATGCGGGCTGGGGCTTCTGCAGGGGCCCCCTCGCCACCCCCACAGGTGGCATCCTCGTCACCCCGCCAGGCCAGCGCCAGCTGCAGGTCCAGCTCTTCCAGATCCTCGCCCTCTGGGCTCTCCGGCAGCTCCCGGGGGGCGTCCTCCTGGTCTGGCTTCGGGCCAAAAAGCCAGTCTATGGGTGGGAGGCTGGTCAGGAGCCTCCCAGGGTGGGGCCACGCCCCTTGGCTCCCTCCCTGGCCAGGAGAGGCCCTTGGACCACCCCCTCATCCCCCACCCCCCGCCCAGTGGTCCAGCACTAGGCCAAGCCAGACTCGTGGTGCATAGCGGCTCACCGGCCAGGTCGTGGGCGAGGTCCTTGATGAGATGCCCGACAATGGCATAGGCCACAGCCACCACCAGGAGCGCAGCCAGCAGCAGGTACAGCACGTACCTGGGCAGGCGGATGGTGTCCAGTGGTGGCGGACGGTACTCCTCGTAGAGTGGAGGGGCTGGGCTCCAGCCCTCCATGCCCTCCTCAACCGCCCGCCCTGGCATGGCAGCCACCCAGAGCAGGAGAGGCCGGGAGGTGACCCTCGTGGCGGAAGTATTAAGGAGCTTTGGGTAAGAGGATTGGGGCTCCCCCGTGGCCACCATCTGCCTGGATTGATCACATCGCAAATCACTTCCGCCCGCAGCACCTCCACCCCACTCAGCTCCAGCCTCACCAAGTGCTACCCTGCATGTTCATTTCCACCTCAGGTCCCTTGCACATGCTGTTCCCTCTTCTGGGATGACGTTCCCTGCCCTTGTGGATCCGATGTTCAAGACGGGGACATAGACTCTGAGAAATGTATAGCCTTAGAATAAATGATGTGTTAGAAAATGAAAAGTGGAGTTTCTGTTGTGGTTCAGTGGTTAACGAACCCGACTGGTAACCGTGAGATTGAGGGTTCAATCCCTGGCCTCACTCAGTGGGTTGAGGATCCAGCGTTGCCATGAGCAGTGCTGTAGGTCACAGACGCAGCTCGGATCCCACGTTTGCTGTGGCTGTGGTGTAGACTGGCAGCTGCAGCTCCAACTCGACCCCTGGCTTGGGAACCTCCATGTACCTTGGATGCGGACCTAAAAAGGCCAAAAGAAAAAAAGAAAAAAGAAAGAAAATGAAAAGTGATTTGGGGGTGGGGGAGACCATGGTTTAAGGGGTGGGACTGCTTGGAGGGGAGTTAAAGTTTAAGTAGAGCAGACAGGGCCATGTTCAGATGACATTTGACCCAAGACCTAGAGGAGGAAGGGAATTAGTCATGGGAGTATCAGGAGGAAAAGCTTTCCAGGCAGAGGAAACAACAGGTGCAAAGGCCCTGCGGCGGGCCGTGCCTGGACTTGACCTGGGTGTTCACTGGTGCCCTCTAGTTGCAGCTGCGGGGAGGACAGACTGTGGGGTTGAGGATGGTGGGATGCCCAAGGGCGAGACTGGTTCACTGGGCGCCCTCTGGTGGCTTCTATGGAGAGGACAGACTGTGGGAGTGAGGGTAGGAACCAGGGATCCCGGTGGGGAGGGACTGCTCTGGTCCAGGTGGGTAAAAATGAGGCTGGACCAGGTGGAGGCAGGGCGGGAGGTTGGGTGTGGGCAGAGGTGAGGTAGATTTTATTTCTTTTTTTCTTTTCTTGTTTTTTTCTATTTTTTTTTTCTTTTTGTCTTTTTCAATCCCTTCCTTTTTCCCTCCCTCTTTCTCTTTCTTTGTTTTGTTTTAGGGATAGATTTTTAAACTGACCAAACCCTAGTGTTTTCAGGCTGAGCACCTGGAATGATGGCGTTTCCACTTCCTGTAGGAGGACCCACTTTGGAATGTAACATGAGGAAATCCCAAGGACATGCTAAGTTTGCGATGCTCCTCAATATCTAAGTGGAGATGCCCAGACTAGACCCCAAATCGGGAACTCAGAGGAGGCCCCTGCTGCAGTCAGGGCTGTGGCTGTCACTGGACATAGAATGCCAGCTCCAAGAGTGAATGAGGCCACTTGGGTGGGGTGTGGGTGGGGCCTGAGAGTACAGAGCTGGGCCAGTGAGGGAGAGGAAGGGGAGATGGAGGACAAGTTCCCTAGAGTAGAAGGGCAGGCTGGGTCAGAGGCTGCAGAGAGGGGTGGGGTGCAGACTGAGATATGACCATTAGATTTGGACACTGGGAGGTTACCTGTAAGCAAGAACAGTTCTGAAGACAGGAAGGAAAGAAGGGAGGGAAATGAGAGCTTGTGAGAGTCTGACAACCTTCTAGAGCTTATGGGGGTGAGCGCTGGAAGGCTGGGGTCAGGAAGTGCTGCAGGTGATTGCTGTTTTTCTGTTTTTAAGAAATTACAGCCTGCCTATGCTAATGGGCAATGAGAGAAACCGGGGGAAGGGAGAATGGCTGAAATGATGGCCAAATTGGCAAATGGGGCTGGCGTCCAGGGACTACATGGTGGAGGTGGCTCCCAGCCAGCACCTGAGGCTCACGTGAAATAACAAGTGTTTGATCTTTGTCCTGATGCCTGGCATGGAGTTCCCAGAACCCTGTAATTTCTTAAGTGATGGGGGCCAGAGGAGCGACCTTTATGGTTCATAATCAGCCCCTTTCCACACCTGCATGTATGCTAATGAGGACGGGGGCAGGGGTAGCTTGGGGATGGGGGCTGGTGGTCAAGGGAACCGACCCTGGGATTAGAGGGATGGAATTTTCAGCCCCCCGACCCCCCCCCCGCCCCGGGAGAGGTGAAGGGCTGGGAATTGAGCTAATCATCAATAGCCAATGATGTAATCAGTGGTGCCCACGTGATGGAACCACCATAAAAGCCACAAAAACCCTAAAGGAAGGGGCTTGAAGAGCTTCTGGGTGGACGGAAGTGTCTGAGGAAGAATGCATCCCAAACTCCACAGACGTTCCTGTGTTCCGGGACCTTCTGGACCCCGTGCCTCTTCACCTGGCTGTTCATCTGCCTCCTTTACGATCAACAGGTAAGAAAAATGCTTTCCTGAGTCCTGTGTGCCATTCTCACAAATCATGCAATGTGAGGAGGTGGTGGGAGTCCCAATTTATAGCCAGAAGTATAGGAGGCCTGGTCTTGGGACCGGCGTCTAAAGTGGAGGCTGTCCTGCAGGACTGAGCCCTGAACCTGTAGGGGCTTCGCTGACTCTGGGTAGAGAGCATCAGAACAGAACTGAATCGTAGGACTCCCAACTGATGTCCAAGGAGAAATGGGAAAATTGCTTGGTGTGGAAAGTGCATCACATGTGAAATTAGGTTCTACTGTTAACACATTTTATAGAGTGGTGTGTGGGCTGCTTGAGACTGCATGTGGAGGAAGTAGGGGAGGTGAGTGGGAATGGGAACCCATAGCCCGAGCTCTTGGCCATACCACTAAACCCTTTCCCCCATGCCCCCAATATGGGCTGGGTGAAGATAAGGTCTTGGGGAGGGCCAGCTGAAGGGCTATTCCCCTCAACCCCCTTGGAGAAGGCTGCTGGGCAGGCTTTACTTCTGAGAACTGATGGTGAAATAGGAGCACAGCATCTGGAGCAGGGCAGATCCCAGAGCTGAGCTCTCCAAAGGCCCTGGCCCTCCACACTTAAAAGATATTCCTTTAGGAGTGTCCGTTGTGGCTCAGTGGGTTAAAAACACAACTAGTATCCATGAGGATGCAGGTTCAATCCCTGGCCTTGCTCAGTGGGTTAAAAATCCAGCATTCCCCTGAGTTGCAGTATAGGTCGCAGATGCGGCTCAGGTCTGGTCTTGCTGTTGCCATGGCTGTGATGTAGGCCCTCAGCTGCAGCTCTGATTTGACTCCTAGTCTGGGAACTTCCATATGCCTCGAGTGAGGCCAAAAAAAGTAGAAAAAGATGTTTCCTTAGAGCACCCAACCCTTCCCTCTGCCACCCCCACAACACAGAGAGTCATCACTTGGCAAAAATAATTTAATAGTCCACATAGGCAGTATCCTGGGACCTGCTCGTCCCTCCCCAGGTCTTGAGCTCCAGCCCAGACCACCCGACCCAGGGATCACCTCCTTACCCCAAGAACAGCACTCCACTGCCCCCAGACCCTACTCAGCCTGAAGGGGGTGGGTTTCCCCACAGCACCTTTCCCCACACCCCCACATTCCTAGCAAAGCTGGGCCACAGCACCCCAATGCCCCGAAGCACAGCCCTGCCCCTGCTCAGGTGTCCCCTCCCACACTGACACTGTGGCCCTGTGCTCAGTGGGGGAGAGAAGAGACCTCAGCCTGGCCCCCAGAAGCCTGCAGTTCCCTCGGGGGGTCAAGATGCCAAAGCGGCCAGGAGACAGGCCGCGAGATGCAATTCACTCCAACGTGGTTTATATGTGAGGTCATTTAAACACGAAGTCCGCAGGGGAGACCCCAGTGCAGCTTCAGGAGGGGGGTGCGCGCAGCTGCTCCAGGCCGTCTGCGTACTGGAAGGCTGGCCCCGTCTCGTACTCGTACATGTCCAGGGCCACCTCACAGCTCTCCCGCACCACGCGCTCGGGGTCCGCCGCGTAGGCCCGCAGGGCAGCCAGGCAGGCGGGCCGGGCGATGGCCCCCAGGGCCTCCGCGCACTCATGTCGCACCATGGGGCTCTCAGCCGGCCGTGCCAGGGCCGCCATCAGGTGGGGCACCGCTGCCTCGTGCTGGAGCTGGCCCAGGACATAGCCGATCTCATGGCGGAAGAGGGCGCTGCCGCAGAGCAAGCCTGTGGGAGAGAGGGTCAAGGCCTGGGGGCATCGTCGGGACAGGAGGGGACCTGGGGTGGGGCACTGGGAGTCAGAAGGGACTGAAGGGGTGGAAAGGGGGTTCCAGTCTCAAGAATACCGCAGCCCTGTCCTGGTGCTTAGCACAGCTCAGCTTGCCAGAGCCTTCTGGCAAGAGAAGCGGTGAGAACCCAGCCACACTGGGAACTCAGCCCTCCCTCCCTGCCTGTGGGTGTGCTGGACTTGGCCTGATCCTTCCCAGGCCCAGGGTCCCTCCCTGCCTCCCCCTGGATTTCTGTGTGGTCCCCACACCTCCCAGTGTCATTTTCAGATGTGTTGTACATTTGTGCTTCTGGCTTTCTACATGCTCCCACACATGATAAGGGTCCCTGGCCATTCACCCTCCACAGCCTCATAGACAGCCCTTGCCTCTCCTGATGGGGAACTCATGGCTGGACACAAGAGTGGCCTGCCTGTGATCAGATGCCACTTTTGAGGAGGACTGTGCAGCCACTGCCCCAAGCACCCCCCAGGACAAACCTACCACCTGGCTCCTGCCCAGCCTCCCTGGGTCCCTGACAGACAGGAAGCTCCAGGAGGGCAGAGCAGAGAGGGGCTGGATGGGAAGCAGGACACCTTGGGCCTAAGAGGTTGGGCAGGGGACCCTGGGATGCTCCAAGTTACCTCCTCTCCTTTGCAGGTGGGGGGACCCCAGCACCCCAGGCCTGCACAGGGCTCAATACAAAGTTGGGTTGAAAATGGCAGTGATAAAAGAGGGTTAAGGAATTAAGAGTCAGGCTGTCAGGGATCAGATCCCAACTCCACTGTCACTCAGACCGCTGTGTGACCTCAGGCAAGTCTCTCTGCCTCTCTGGGCCTTGGTTTTCCTCACAGAGAAGAGAGGGTAATAAGCGTACCTGCCCACCTGAGGATGGGTATTTTCATGCAGAGCCCAGGACACATATGCTCTGGGACAACTTGCTGGTATCATAGATGCAGGCCCTGACCCCGACCCCCAACCGCAGATCCCTCCTCACCCTCAGCCAGCGCCAGGGCAGCCTCCTCGCCACCAATGTCACGCAGGGCAAACATGGCTCGGTATCGGTCAAAGAGTGGCTGGGCCTCATCCAGCAGCATCTCCCGAAGCTGGCCCACATCACGCTCCTGGGCGGGTGGAGCGGGGTCCACGGAGAGGTAGGGCCCCTGAGCCACAGGCTCCCCGCTGTGCTGCTGTAACCACTCCAGCCGCCGGACAGCCAGCTGGCAGGTCTCAGCCACCTGGGGGGAGAAGGGCACACAGGTGGCTACTGGGGACAGGGTGGGCATATGTGACAGGCCCTCCCCCGGCCCCCAGGGCTCCAGGTTTAGCAGGGGCGGAGCTGGGCAGAGGACTAACTAATCCTTCCAAACAAAGCAGCAGGGGCTGCTGTGATTAGGGAGTGACCAGGACAGTGGGCCAGGAGGGGCTCACTCAGAGGTGGACATCAGAACCAGTAGAGAGGGCGTCATGTGGAATCAGCCAGTGCAAAGGCTCTGGGGCAGGACATGCTGGACCCATCAGGAAAGAGGCAGTAACAGAAGTGACCTGAAGGGGTCAGGCCAGACTACTGAGGGCCTGTGGGCTGAGGTGAGGACTTGGGATTTTGTCCTACAGGCCATGACAAGCCATGAGTCTTTAGGCACAGAATAGGTCAACAGATTTAAGTTTTACATACACCCCCTGGCTGCCAGAGATGCGGATGGACTTTGAGAGCAGGATGCTCAGTGAGAGCAGCAGACAGAAGGACACAGTGTGAGATTCCATGGACAGGAAACAACCAGAACAGGCGCATCCAGAGACAAAGAGTGGGTTCCTGGTTGTCAGGGGAGGGGGTGGGGAACGGCTGCTAAAGGGGACAGCGTTTCCTTTTGAGGTGATGGAATGTTCTGGAATCAGAAGTGATGGCTGCACAACACTGTGGATGTACTAAAATCCACCTAAGAGTGTACATTTTCAAGGGTGGATTTTATAGTATGTCACGTATCTCAATAAAGCTGTTATTAAAAGAAATAAGAGGAGTTCCCATTGTGGCGCAGTGGTTAACGAATCCGACTAGGAACCATGAGATTGCGGGTTCGATCCCTGCCCTTGCTCAGTGGGTTGAGGATCCGGCATTGCCGTGAGCTGTGGTGTAGGTCGCAGACGCAGCTCGGATCCCGAGTTGCTGTGGCTCTGGCCTAGGCCAGTGGCTACAGCTCCGATTGGACCCCTAGCCTGGGAACCTCCATATGCCACAGGAGCGGCCCAAGAAAAGGCAAAAAGACAAAAAAAAAAAAAGAAAGAAATAAGAAAGCAGGCAGCAAGCAGACTCTGGGTGAGGCTGGCTGGGGCAGCAGAAGTACAGAAGTCGGGTGGGGGGAGGCTAGAGGACTCCCACAGGTGGAGGGGCTGCCTGCGGACACTGAGGGAAAGAGGTGAGAGGGGGCAGGGCCAGCCGAGCAGGGCAGGGCAGGGCAGGGGTTACGTGTGAATCAAGAGTGCAATTTTGTCCAAAGGGGCAGTAGCTACCTGGTCTCTCTCAGCATCCCTGGGCCAGGTGATCACCCTGGCAACCACAGAGTCTGAGGCTGGTTCCTAGACCAGAGACAGGGAGGGGGAGGGAGAGCCAGGCTTTGATACCTCAACGACAGGGTCAGTAGAGTACTGCTTCAGGATCTCCAGAACTTCCGGGTTCCCAATGGCCCCCAGGGCCTCCCCTAAGAAGAACAGGGCAAAGTTCTCGTTGGTTGGTTGGGAAACCAACCAGGGATGCCTCGGCAGTGTGGGAAGGTGTGGAGAGGCACTAACCAGCACATGGCCTCCTTCATGCCCCACCCCCCACTCTGCCTGGATCCTGCGTTGTGGCCCCAACCACCGCCCCAACTGTGGCAGAGCAGAACAGGAGCTGGTCCAGCCCCCAAGCTGCACCAATTAGAGTCCCTTCCCCAGAAATCAGACATCACTGGAACCAGGCTGGAACCCGCCCTGGCCGGCACCCCTAGAGTCCATGGCCTAGAGGGGAGATGCAGACAAGTGTGTCGTAACAACTTGGGGGCACTGGTGGCAAGGAGCCAAGAACATCCAGCCTGGTTGAGCCTGTTAAGGAGAGCCCTGAAAACCTGAAGGTTCTAAGTTGTGACGCAGGCAAGGAGGGTCAGCAGACAGGCCCCAGGGCCTTTGCACCTGCTGTGCCCTCTACCTAGAGCACCATTCCCCAGACATCCACCTAGAAAACTCCCTACTTCACTCGATCTCTGTCCACTGATTAGACAGCAGCAGTACCTGGGAGTTCCCATCATGGCTCAGCGGTTAGTGAACCCGACTAGCATCCATGAGGACACAGGTTCCATCCCTGGCCTTGTTCAGTGGGTTAAGGATCCAGCGTTGCCATGAGCTGTGGTATAGGTCACAGACTTGGCTTGGATCACGAATTGCTATGGCTGTGGCATAGGCCTGTGGCTTCAGCTCCGATTCGACCCCTAGCCTGGGAACCTCCATATGCCGCGGGTATGGCCATAAAAAGACAAAAGGCAAAAGACAAAAAAAAGGAAAAAAAGAAAAAAGCAGCAGGACCAGAGTTCCCCTGTGGCACAGTGTGTTAAGGACCTGGCATTGACACTGCCATGGCTCAGGCTGCTGCTGTGGTGCAGGTTCAATCCCTGGGCTGGGAATTTCCTCATGCCACGGGTGTCCCCCTGCCCCCCAAAAAGTGCAGTGGCACCTCCCGCGCCCCCATCCGTTCCCAGCTTTTTTTTTCTGCTTTTTAGGGCCACACCTGCAGCATATGGAAGTTCCCAGGCTAGGGGTCAAATCAGGGCTACAGTTGCTGGCCTACACCACAGCCACAGCAACTCGGGATCTGAGCCCTGTCTGCAACCTACACCACAGCTCACAGCAACACTGGATCCTTAACCCACTGAGCGAGGCCAGGGACCCAACCCACATCCTCATAGATACGAGTCAGATTTGTTTCCACTGCACCACAATAGGAACCCCCTGTTCCCAGGTTTATTTCCCTCCTTAGCACTTACATAAGTGTTTCCATCATAACACGACTGGGGGAGTTCCCGTCATGGCTCAGGAGAGGCCAGGGATCGAACCCACATCCTCATGAATACTCATCAGGTTGTTACGGCTGAGCCACAATGGGAACTCCAGGGATCGCGTTTTATGTGGCGAGAAGGGATTGTGAAATTCAAACCTCAGCACCACTAAAGCCGAACTGGCTTGCAGCCACACCTACGTGTTGACTGAGGCTTAGGATGGCTCTTATGCTTTGGTGGCAGAGTTGAGCTCTGGGGATAGAGATCATCTGAACATCCACATCACCCGCCCCCACAGAGCCCGCGTGGCACAGAGCCCAGGCCTGGACCCACCGCTCACCTGCCTCATGGCGCACCATGGGCTCCTGGCAGGTGTCACGGAGCACATCCACTAACACGGGGATAGCCCGAGAGTCCTGCATCTGGCCCAGGCAGTAGGCTAGCTCATGCTTGAGCAGTGCCGAGTCATCACCGAAGGCCCGACTGATCCAGGTGATGGCTCCTGGCCCTCCCAGCCCTCGAAGCGTGAACAGGGCCCGGAAGCGGGCCTGCAGGGGCTGCCCAGGATCCACTAGCATCTTCCCCACTGCCTCCACCTCTTGCTCTGTCACCATGGTGCTGCTGCCTTCCTCAAGTCACTGGGCTTGGACTAAAGCAGGGGACTCAGGGGCTGGAGGACCTGCAGCAGAAAATGAGAGGCCAGGTTAGAGGTGCCCTTTGTTGCTTGCTGATTTTTTTATTTCAGAGATAGGACATCAGTGGGGTGGTTTTCTACCTGCTGACCGGCCTGGTTGAAAGTCCAGCTCTTGCCCTGCCTACTTGCTGTATGGCCTTTCCTAAGGTGCTTTCCCTCTCTGGGCCTCTGGCCTATACATCAGCAATGACCTCTGCTGGTCTGCTCCCCACACAGCAGCCAGAGGGACTGTAGTAACTGGTCCCCAGGCTGGCCCTCAATGACACCCACCTCCTGGTATTTGTGCCCTTGGTCGTTTCCCCGCCCCCGCCACCCCCCGCAGTGAATAGGGCTGACCTGGGTGAATAACAGGATAGGAAGAAACAGCAGTGTGACTTCTGACGGTAGGTGGTCAGAGACACTTGGCTTTCTCCTTATCGGCTCTAAGGAAAGGCAGCAGCCATACTGTAAGGAAGTTCAACTAGCCTCATGCAGGGGCCCAGAACGGAGGCCTCCCACCAACAGCCAGGAGAGAGGAGGAGGCTGAAAGCAGCTCCTCCAGGCCCCATCCAGCCTTCAGATGATGCAGCCCTGGCCAGTGTCTGCACTGCAACCTCATGAGAGATTACAGCCACAACCACCCAACAAAACCAGGCATAGATCCGAGTCCACAGAAACTGTGAGATAGTGTTTACTATTGTTTAAAGGCTGCTAAGTATGGGGTAATTTACAAAGCATTGGTAACTGACATGAGAACCCTTTCAGTATATAAACTGGACCAGTGCCTCCCTCACAAAGTCCTGACTCAAGCTCCTTAACTGTCTCAAAGGCCCTGCACAATGTGCCCCCATCACCTCCTCCCTCTCACCTCCTCCCTCTCTCTTCTTAGCTTCTTTCACTCGACCAAACAGGCCTCCTCAGTGTTCCTTCAACACACCAGGCACCTCTGCACAGGCTGTTCTCCTCCCCAGGAACATCTTCCCCAAAGACCACCATGCTCATCCCTGAGACGGCAAATGCCAGCTCCTTAGGGAAGCCTTTCCGATTCTAGTCTTGTTCTGCTTTATTGCTCTTTGAAGCACTTACCACCACAAGATACTGTATTTGATATTTCAGCTTAGCTGTTTATGGTCCATCTTATCCCTCACTAGAATATGAAGCAGGGATGGAGTCTCTCTTAGTCACCCCTACTTTCAGCACACAGTTCCTCAGTAAGAACAACGGTCATAGGATAACGGCAGCTGACATTTACATAGGACGTGTGATGTGCCAGGCGTCTCCTCTGAGCCCTTTACATTCCTGAACTCATTTCATCCTTGCCATAACCCTTTAAGACAAGCAATGGGATCGCCACCTTTTAATAGGAGAGAAAACACAAGCATAGAGAGCCGAATCACTTGCTTAGGAACAGAGTGAAGAGTTATCAATCCAGGCAGCTGGGCTCCAGAGTCAAGCTCTAAACCACATACCCCATGTTGAACAGATGAGTTAAGATGAAAGGACAGGAGCTCCCGCTGTGGCACAGCACATTAAGGATCCTGCATTGCTGCAGCTTCAGCCTACGTCACAGCTGCAGCTTGTATTTGATCCCCGGCCTGGGAAGTCCCGTATGCCATGGGTTCAGCCAAAAAAAAAAAAAAATTATGTAAGGACACAGCTCAGCCTGGGAGAAATTTCCCCACACCCCACCCCCACCCCGCTCCATCTTCCAGACCAACAAGGATGCTTCATGAACCTGACAACAGGCTGTAGCTCCCAGTGGTGCTAGCAGGGCAGACCTGGTTTAATGAGGGAGGTGCGGCTGCCTGAGCATAAGTGACTATCAAAGGAGGTAACTCTGAAAAGAGGGACCAACAGAAACCCCAGAAGCCAGGGGTGAGCAAGCTGGCAAGGTGTTAGGGACCACTGAGACCCGAACTCGTTCTACACAGATTAGCTGTGACCTGTTTGGAGTCACACAGCAAATCAAGGTCAGACAGGACTCAGGACTCCTGACTCCTGATTTATGCAGGGCCTCCCTCAAGACACAAAGGAGAGACACACACTATTTTCTTCCTTGCCATGACCCCAAGACCTAGCACAGCGTCTGTCACCATGGTAGCAGGTATTCAAAAAGTGCCCTTGAATGAATTGACCATCCAGTGTCTGCCAGACACGGTACTAAGCGCTTTATACACAGTATAACTCTGTATCATCTGTAACATCGGGCACATCAACCTCACAGAGTTGCTATGAATGAAGTTATGTTCATAGAGCACTGAGTACCATGATGGCACTTAGGATGCACTTGATAAACCAGCGCTGGTATTAAAATACCAGCAGGGAGTCCAACACCCATCTTTGTGCTCTGAAGGACAAAGGAGGTACACCTAACCACTTGAAGCCTGCCACTCATACCTCAGGCCCATTTTTCAAGGGTGTGGGCGTGGGGTTGGAGGACCCGCCCTCAGCCAAGTCAGAATCTGGGGATCCGCTCACTCTTGCGAAGGTGTGTCTTAGAGACAGACACGAAGAATTAGTAAGGGATGAAGAGTTCAGGATCCCCGAAATCTGGCCCCTCTAAACCAAGAATTCCCAACAAAAAGACTTCTGACAGATACCTTTCTCAAAGAGGGATCGCTCCGACAAGGCATACCTCAGGGCTGCTTGCAGGATCCCCCAGCGAGGACAGGCTTCTCAAAGCTCTTTGGAAGAGTCTCCTAGCATCTGGATGTCTCTAGAACTGTTTACGTGGATCCCCAGTACTGGACCCCTCACAGGCTGGTTTTTCCAGAACCCCGAGAAAGGAGTCGCCCTATCTGGGACCCCCGCCCCACACTTTGACTCTTCAGCGAATGGATCCTCAGAGATAGGGTCTCCAGAACTAAGGGGAAAGATCTCGCCGGGACCTGTCGGAGGAGGCCTTTTTACTCTCCCCCACCAGCCAACGAACAGCGCCGGGATTCCAAATGAGGCGCCCTCCTCTTTCCCGCTCGCCAGGCCTGGACCCCACCCTGTGCTCCCCGCCGCCAGAACGCTCCAGCGAGCTCCCAGATCGAAAGACCTACCAGACCGTCCGGCTCCCGCCGCTGCCACCACCTCTTCACCAACCTCGACGCTCACAGAGTGCTCTGGGGGCCGCCATCTTATCACCCACGTGACCGGGTCGGACGACACCAACGCAGCACCGGGGGGGTGGAAATCCAGTCAGAGGCTCCACAGAATGAGGAGCTACGGAAGCGCGAGTTATCACCTGTGCCAGAGTTCATACTCATACGTCAGTCGGAGTCTATGAGCATTCCTCAGGAAAGCGGAAGGGCAACTTCCATCCTTCCCCTGCGAGAGATTTTCTGCGGCCTACCCACTCGGTAGGACGAGTAGAAATGGTTTGTGCCGATTCAGCACGGAGGTGGGCTGGCTAGGGACAGAGCATGCGTAGTGTCCCCGGGGCGTGGTCAAGTTTCAGGGGCGTGACTAATGGATTCCCTGGGCTGGAAGCGAGATTGGAAAGGATTTTTTTTTTCTGTCTTTTGAGGGCCGCACCCGCGGCATATGGAGGTTCCCAGGCCAGGGGTCTAATCCGAGCTGTTGCTGCCGGCCTACGCCAGAGCCACAGCAAGACCAGATCCGAGCCGAGTGTCTGCGACCTACACCACAACTCACGGCAATGCCGGATCCTTAACCCACCGAACGAGGCCAGGGTGCCCGCAACCTCATGGTTTCTAGTCGGATTCGTTTCCACTGTGCCAAGACCGGAACTCCAAGGGAAGGATTAATAAAGGACTTGACCCATTCATTCATTCATCATTTAATAAATTGTAAATGGGCGCTGAGGACGATGGGCTGAAGCCCTTGCCCTCATAAACCTCATTTGATTGTCTGAAGGAAACAAACAATAGTAAGTAAAAGCACATGCTGGGCTAAAGAGAAAAAAGTCAACGCGGTGCGTGTTATGGGGTGTGCAGTTTTAAAGAACTTGGCTTTACTCTGACAAAATGAGAAGCCACTGGAGTGTCGTAATCAGGGAAATGGCATGCCCTGACTGTTAACAGGATATTCAGACTGGTGAGTAGATAACGGACAAGGAGGGGAACGGTGGAAGCGAGAAAACAGAAATAACTCAGATTCTAAGTTAACTTTGAAGGTGGAGCAAATAGTTTGTGGCTGGAATGGGTATGGAATTTAAAAGAAAGAGTTCTTTTAAGGATAATACAAGGGGTTTTGTGTGTGTGTTTTGGGGTTTTTTTTTTTTTTTTTTTTTTCGCTTTTTAGGGCCCCACCCGTGGCATATGGAAGATCCCAGGCTAGGGGTGGAATCCGAACTGTAGCTGCTGGCCTATGCCCCAGCCACAGCAACACCAGATCCGAGCCGTGTCTGTGACCTACACCACAGCTCACCGAAACGCCGGATCCTTAACCCACTGAGGGATGGAACCCACATCCTCATGGATCCTAGTCGGCCTTGTTAACCACTGAGCCATGAAGGGAACTCCAAGGATAATACAAGTTTTTTGACATGTAGGAAGGAGAGACCAACCATTAGCCAGTAGCCTCCCCATCCTATCAATCCAAGGTCCTGTTAACTCCACCTCTGACTTAGAGTTGGCATCCAGGCACTTCGGTCATTTCTACTGCTCCTATTAAGAGTCTGAACCACCACTGGTGTCATCAGGATGTTGCCTACAAGAAGAAAAGAGAGCTTGTAAGCGATTATATCAAAACAGTACTGTGGTTCCTCAAGAAGTTAAAACATAGAACTACCATGTGATCCAGCAATTACCCTTAGTTACACCCAAGAGACATAAAAGCAGGAACTCACACAGATAGTTGTACATCCATGCTCATAGCAGCATTATTACTTTTCTTTCTTTTTTTTGTCCTTGTCTTTTCAGGGCCACATCCTTGGCATATAGAAGTTCCCAGGCTAGGGGTCAAATCGGAGCTGTAGCCACCAGCCTACACCACAGCCACAGCAACACCAGATCCAAGCTGCGTCTGCAACCTACACCACAGCTCATGGGAACGCCAGATCCTTAACCCACCATCGAAGCATTATTCACAGTGGCCTCAGGGCTTGTAACCTCTATTATATTTTCTGTCTCTATGAATTTGGCTACTCTTGGAACCTTAGAAAGTGGAATCATACATTATCTGTACTTCCATTGTCTGGCTTATTTCACTGAGCATTATGTCCTCAGGGTTCATCCACATTGTAGCATGTGTCAGAATTTCCTTCCTTTGGAGTTCCCGTCGTGGCGCAGTGGTTAACGAATCCGACTAGGAACCATGAGGTTGCGGGTTCGGTCCCTGCCCTTGCTCAGTGGGTTAATGATCCGGCGTTGCCGTGAGCTGTGGTGTAGGTTGCAGACGCGGCTCGGATCCTGCGTTGCTGTGGCTCTGGCGTAGGCCGGTGGCTACAGCTCCAATTCAACCCCTAGCCTGGGAACCTCCATATGCCGCCGGAGCGGCCCAAGAAATAGCAACAACAACAACAAAAAGACAAAAAAAAAAAAAAAAAAAAAAAAAAAAAGAATTTCCTTCCTGTGAAATGTCCTTCCTACTGCATGAATGAACCACATTTTGTTTATCTCTTCATCCGTCAATGGACATTTGGATTGTTTCCACCTTTTGGCTGTTGTAAATAATGCTGCTGTGAACAATGGTTTAGCAGTCTGATTCCCTATTTTCAGATCTTTGGGAGTGTAACTGCTGGATCCTATGGTAGTTCAATATTTAACTCTTTGAGGAACCACTGAACTGTCATCCACAGCAGCTGCCCCGTTTTATGCACCCACCGGCAACATATAAGGATTCCAATTCCTCCACATTCTTACCCAAACTTATTTATTTTGTTTTGATGGTAGCCATCTAATGGATCTGAAGGGTGAAACATTTTGAGATGCATAAAAAATGATATATACTGGAGTTCCCGTCGTGGCGCAGTGGTTAACGAATCCAATTAGGAACCATGAGGTTGCAGGTTCGATCCCTGGCCTTGCTCAGTGGGTTAAGGATCCGGCGTTGCTGTGAGCTGTGGTGTAGGTTGCAGATGTGGCTCGGATCCCGCGTTGCTGTGGGTCTGGCATAGGCTGGTGGCTATGGCTCCGATTAGACCCCTAGCCTGGGAATCTCCATATGCCGCGGAAACGGCCCTAAAAAAGGCAAAAAGACAAAAAAAAAAAAAAAAGATATATACTAATGGATGGATAAATACATAATAGAGCAAATATAGCAAAGTGGTCATTTGAAAGTTCTCATGAAAAACTGGGAAAAATAGGGGGCAGGGAAAAATAGGGCTACCTCTATTCTCAATGTTTAAATATTTCTTCTTCTTTTTTTTTTTTTTTTTTTTTTGGTCCTTTTAAGGCCATACCTGCAGCATATGTGAGTCCCAGGCTAGGGGTCCAGTTGTAGCTGTAGCTGCTGGCTTATGCTATAGCCACAGCAACTTGGGATCTGAGCTGCATCTGCGACCTGCACCACAGCTCACAGCATTGCCGGATCCTTAACCCGCTGATCGAGGACAGGGATCAAACTTGAGTCTTCATGGATGCTAGTTGGGTTCTTTAACTGCTAAGCCACGATGGGAACTTCAGTGTTTAACTATTTCAAAGTTAAACATTTGAAAAGTATTTTGTTGTTGTTGTTTTGGCCAAGCCTGTGGCATGAGGAATTTCTGAGGCCAGGGATCCAACCCTTGCCACAACTGCCACCCAAGCCACAGCAGTGACAAGGCTAGATCATTAATCCCCTGAGCCACCAAGGAACTCCTAAATGCAGAACCCTTGAGTCTGAAAATCCATTCCAATTTTCTGACACTAGTGTTAAAAAGGGGGGGTGGGGAGGAAGAAGCACTCATTGCAACATTATTTGAAATGGCAAAAAAAAAAAAGGAAAAAATACTAACAGTCCCGCCTCTGCCCCCGCCCGGGTCAGGACCGGCCCCCGTCAACACTCACCTGGACCAGTATAGTCCCTTACACCCTGGATATCCACGCATCTCCAATTCTCGCCCCGCATCCGTCCTCTCTGAGGCGGCCACCAGAGGGCGCATGTGAGCACCCGGATCACACCACCGCCCTTTCTCTGCCCACAGCCCTTAGGGCACCCACCTCCCTGGAGATAAAATCCCAAGTCCTCCACAACCTGCTTCTGTCCCCTCCGTGCCCTCCCCTCCTCCCTCTCTTCTCCTCGCTCACCCTGCTTCAGCCACATGGGCCTCCGCACTGTTCTCCAACAGGCAAGGGCATGGTCCTGTCCCAGGGCCTTTGTACAGGCTATGCCCTCTGCTTGCAACATTTTTCTCTCTAAATACCTTTGTTCACTCCCTCACTCAAGCGCAAATATTTGCTCCTTTGGTCAAATGTTACCTCTTCCGCAAGGCCTCCCCTGAGCACTTGAATTACCTCATCCCCAGCATTCCTTTACCCAGTTCTCTGATTTATTTTTCTCCACAGCATCTGTATTTTACTGTACATTTTACTATAGTGATTTTGTTTACTGCCTATATTCCCCACTAGAACATAAGCACCATGAGAGCAGGGACTTGTGTCTGCCTTGTCCTCCACGATATGATATAGTAGTGTGCTGGTTAACTAGCAATTTGGAAAAAAAAAAATTTAAAGCCTCAATTTGCAGTGGTTGCCAATTCCTGTGTGTGAATATTCCCACCAGGGTCCAGTCACAAAATACCCAATATTGTCTCTTGTGAGTCAATACACATTGGCTCCAAGACTTCGCTAAGTTGATCCCAGCACCTATTGCACGCCAGGTACATAGAAGGTGCTCAATAAATATTTGAGACACGAGTAAATGAACTCTCCATCAATAGGGATCTGGTTAAATAATAGTGAATCCAGGAGTTCCCATAGTGGCTCAGAGGGTTAAGAACCTGACTAATATCCAAGAGGTTGTGGCTTTGATCCCTGTGGGTTAAGGATCTGGCATTGCCGCAAGCAAGCTGTGGTATAGATTACACTAATCCGGTATTGCTATGGCTGTGGTGTAGGCCAGCAGCTGCTGCTCCCATTTGACCCCTGGTATGGGAAATTCCATATGCCACAGGTGTGGCCCTAAAAAAGAAAAAATAGAGAATCTGTATGTTAACAAAATCTACAAAAATTGAAGAAAGCTGAGTTCCCGTTGTGGCTCAGTAGTAACAAATCTGACTAGTATTCATGAGGATGCAGATTCAATCCCAGGCCTTGCTCAAGTGGGTTAAGTATCCGGCATTGCCATAAACTGTGGTGTAGGTCACAGCTGCAGCTCAGATCCCATGTTGTTGTGGCTGTGCTGTAGGCCAGCAGCTGCAGCTCCGATTCGACCTCTAGCCTGAGAACTTCCATATGCTGTAGTTGTGACCCTAAAAACACAAAAAAAGGGGGAAGGGAGAAAGCAAGGCACAGAATCAATGTAATCTCATTTACATAAATGTATTAAATATGTAAATAACATATGGGTAAAAAATTATGAAAATATCCAACCATTTACTCAAACTACTTACTTTAAATCTTTTGTTTTTCGGGGGGATAAAAGGTAGCCTCTTTATTTTTTTTAATTAGTCATTGAATTTTATTACATTTATAGGTGTACAACAATCATCACAACCAAATTTTACAGCATTTCCATCCCAAACCCTCAGCACTTCCCTCCACCCCCAACCTGTCTCATTTGGAAACCGTACGTTTTTCAAAGTCTGTGAATCAGTATCTGCTCTGCAAAGAAGTTCATTGCATCCTTTTTTTAGATTCCACATGTAAGTGATAGCATCTGATGTTGGTGTCTCACTGTCTGGCTAACTTCACTTAGCATGATAATATCTAGGTCCATCCATGTTGCTGCAAATGCCATTATTCCATTCCTTTTAATGGCTGAGTAATATTCCATTGTGTATGTGTACCACTTCTTCTTGATCCACTCCTCTGTTGATGGGCATTTAGGTTGTTTGCATGTCTTGGCTATTGTATAGAGTGCTGCAATGAACATCTGAGTACATGTGTCTTTGCGAGTCATGGTTTTTTCTGGATAAATGCCTGGGAGTGGGATTGCTGGATCAAATGGTAATTCTATTTTTAGTTTTCTGAGGAATCTCCATACTGTTTTCCACAGTGGTTGCACCAATCTACATTCCCACCAACAGTGTAATAGGGTTCCCTTTTCTCCACACCCTCTCCACAATTTATTGTTTGTAGACTTTTTGATGATGGCTATTCTGGCTGGTATGAGGTGGTACCTCATAGTGGTTTTGATTTGCATTTCTGCAATAATTAGTGATGTTGAACATCTTTTCATGTGGTTTTTGGCCATCTGTACATCTTCTTTGGAGAACTGTCTGTTTAGATCTTCTGCCCATTTTTTGATGGGATTTGTTTTTTTTGGTATTGAGCTGCAGAAGGTGTATATAAATTTTGGAGATTAATTACTTGTCAGTTCTTTCTTTCTTTCTTTCTTTTTTTTTTTTTTTTTTTTTTTTTTTTTGCCTTTTCTAGGGCTGCTCCCCCAGCATATGGAGATTCCCAGGCTAGGGGTCCAGTTGGAGCCGTAGCCACTGGCCTACACCAGAGCCACAGCAACTCGGGATCCGAGCCACATCTGCAACCTACACCACAGCTCACGGCAACACCGAATCCGCAACCCACTGAGCAAGGCCAGGGGCCAAACCCGAAACCTCATGGTTCCTAGTCAGATTTGTTAACCACTGTGCCACGATGGGAACTCCATCAGTCATTTCATTTGCAAATATTTTCTCCAATTCTGTGGGTTGTCTTTTTGTTTTGTTTAGGGTTTCCTTTGCTGTGCAGAAACTTTTAAGTTTAATTAAGTCCCATTTGTTTATTTTTGTTTTTATCATCATTACTCTAAGAGGTGGATCTGAGAAGATGCTGTCGTTTATGTCAGAGAGTGTTTGGCCTATGTTTTCTTTTAAGAGTTTTGTAGTGTCTGGTCTTATATCTAGGTCTTTAATCCATGTTGAGTTTATTTTTGTGTATGGTGTTAGGGAGTGTTTTAATTTCATTCTTAAACATGTGGCTGTCCAGTTTTCCCAGCACCACTTATTGAACGGGCTGTCTTTTCTCCATTGTATATTCTTGCCTCCTTTGTCATAGATTAGTTGGCTATAGGTGCGTGGGTTTAATTCTGGGCTTTCTATCCTGTACCACTGATCTATATTTCTGTCTTTGTGCGAGTACCATATGGTTTTGATGACTGTAGTTTTGTAGTGTAGTCTGAAGTCAGGGAGCCTGATTCCTCCAGCTCCATTTTTCCTTTTCAGGATGTCTTTGGCTATTCTGGGTCTTTTGTGCTTCCAAACAAACTTTAAAATGTTTGGTTCTAGTTCTGTGAAAAATGTCCTCAAGCTACTTACTTTAAATCTTAAACCTCCTTGTGCTACTTGAAATGTTTTACTGTGATATTTTATTTTACCATTTTTTTTTTTTTACCATGCCCATGGCGTGTGGAAGTTCCCAGGCCAGAGATCAAACCCGTGCGACAGTCCTTAACCCACTGAGCCACCAGGGAACTCCTTGTTTTGCCATTTGTTAAGGATTGGGGTGGTGGCCCTTTCAGAATGAGCTGGTAGCCCTCACAAGGTGGTCATCTTGATCAAGGGACAGAATTCTCCAGGCCACTCCAGGTTCTGTTCTCGTCCACCTCTTGCCTCCTGGGCCAGGCAGGAAGCATAACTGGGTGAATCAAGCATAATGGGACCTGGGGCCCACAGGCTGCCACCCGTCTCCACCCCATCATGGCTCTGGGTTTGGTTTTTGTTTTTCAAATATTCTCATTTTTAAGGGAAGCCAGGCAGCAATTGATTTTACATGTAATCTCTCCTTGGAAACATGAGGGCAATTAATGAAAAACATCAGCATGCCACACACAGTAGAGAAGTCACTTTGATAGGCCAGCTGCTGGTTTAAACACAGTCATTCATTTACAAAATATTTATTATTTGCTGTGTGGCAGGCACTATCCTGGGACAGAGGGTAGAGAATGAACAGTCTCTGGCCTCATGGAGCTGACATCCTGATGATTGTTACTTTCTGTTGCCTTCCCTTTTTTTTTTTTTTTTTTTTGGCTGTGCCCACAGCATATACAAATTCTCAGGCCAGGGATCAAACCCACACCACAGCAGCAACCTAAGCCACAGCATTTACAACACCAGGTCCTTTACTCACTAGGCCACCAGGGAACTCCTCTGCTGTCTTCTTGAGTTTTCCAAAGCTGACCCCAATCAACCCCTGTTTGCTTTATAGTAGACCTGCCTGGCTCACCATGCTACCATCCAGACCACATTGGTGGCAGGCTAATGTACACGCAGAGCTTCCCTGTGGGCTGAGGGCAGTATTGACTCTGTTTTCTTGTTGTTGTTGTTTTCAAATGGCCACACCTGTGGCATATAGAAGTTCCTGGGCCAGGGACTGAATCCGGGCTGCAGCTGCTGCAACACTGGATCATTTAACACAGGGTACTGGGGCTGGGCTGGGGATCCAGCCTGCACCTCCAGAATGACCCGAGTTGCAGTTGGATTTTTAACCCACCGCACCACGGTGGGAACTCCTGAGGGCTGTGTTGACTCTGGAAGCCTTTGGGGCAGCATGCCAGGTTTAATTGGCCCTAAGGATGCTCTGGGAGAGAGTGGAGATAGGTCCAGGGGTGCAGGAAGCAGATATTGGCAGCCACACCCCAAAGCAGGGCCTATTTATGAGCAGGAACTTGAAATCTGGAACCTGCAGGCTTGTGGGTACTGATAACAGGAGAGGAGTAGGTGCTAAACCCAGACACACCCACCTTCAAGTCTCAGGCTCCTCTACTCTTTTTTTTTTTTTAAATTGACGTACAGCTGATTTACAATGTCATGTTAGTTTCAGGTGTATAACAAAGTGTTTCAGTTATACATACTTTACATAAGTGTGTATATATAGATACTCTTTACAGAATCTTTTCCATTATAGTTGTTACAAGATATTAAATATAGTTCCCTGTGCTATACAGTAGGTCTTTGTTGTTTATTGATTTTATATACAGTAGTGTATGTCTGATAATCCCAAACTACTAATTTATCCCTCCCCCGCCCCACCCCAACCATTTCCCCTTTGGTAACCATAAGTTTGTTTTTTATGTCTATGATTCTGTTTCTCTTTTCTGTTTAACTCAATGAACTTTATTATATTTATAGTTGTACAACCATCATCACAACGCAATTTTACATTTCCATCCCAAACCCCCAGGCCATCCCCCCACCAACCTGTCTCCTTTGGTAACCATAAGTTTTTCAAAGTCAGTTTCTGTTCTGCCAAGAAGTTCATTGTACCCTTTTTTTTTTTTGATTCCACATGTAATTGATAGCATTTGATGTTGGTGTCTCACTGTCTGGCTAACTTCACTTAGCGTGATAATGTCTAGGTCCATCCATGTTGCTGCAAATGCCATTATTTCATTCCTTTTAATGGCTGAGTAATATTCCATTGTGTATATGTACCACCTCTTCCTTATCCACTCCTCTGTCAATGGACATTTAGGTTGCTTCCACATCTTGGCTATTGCATATCGTGCTGCAGTGAACATTGGGGTACATTTTCTCTGGATAGATGCCCAGGAGTGGGATTGCTGGATCATACGGTAATTCCATTTTGAGTTCTTTGAGGAACTGCCATACTGTTTTCAATAGTGGTTGCACCAATTTATATTCCCACCAACAGTGTAAGAGTGTTCCCTTTTCTCCATACCCTCTCTAGCATTTATTATTTATAGACTTTTTGATGATGGCCATTCTGGCTAGTGTGAGGTGGTACCTCATAGTGGTTTTGATTTGCATTTCTGCAATAATTAGTGATGTTGAACATCTTTTCATGTGTTTTTTTTTTTTTTTTTTTTTTGCCGTCTGTATGTCTTCTTTGGAGAACTGTCTTTTTAGATCTTCTGCCTTTTTTTTTTTTTTTTTTTTTTTTTTTGGCTTTTAGGGCCGTACCTGCGGCACATGGAGGTTCCCAGGCTACAAGTCTAATCGGAGCTATAGCCACTGGCCCACCGCAACTCGGGATCCGAGCCATGTCTGAGACCTACACCAGAGCTCACAGCAACATGGGATCCTTAACCCACTGAGTGAGGCCAGGGCTCAAACCAGCATCCTCATGGATGCTAGTTGGGTTCATTAACTGCTGAGCCAGGACAGGAAATCCTTCTGCCTGTTTTTTGATGGGGTTGTTTGTTTTTTTGGTTTTGAGCTGCAGGAGGTGTTTATATATTTTGGAAATTAATCCCTTGTCAGTTGCTTAATTTGCAAATATTTTCTCCCATTCTGTGGGTTGTCTTTTCGTTTTGTTTAGGGTTTCCTTTGCTGTGCAAAAACTTTTAAGTTTAATTAGGTCCCATTTGTTCATTTTTGTTTTTATTGTCATTACTCTAGGAGGCAGATCTGAGAAGATATTGCTGTGGTTTGTGCCAGAAAGTGTTCGGCCTATGTTTTCCTCTAAGAGTTTTATAGTATGCAGTCTTTTTTTTTTTTTTAAATGGCCACACCCACAACATATGGAAGTTCCCAGGCTCTAATCAGAGCTGCAGTTGCCAACCTACGCACAGCCACAGCAATACCAGCTCCGAGCCACATCTGCGAACCATGCCGCAGCTTGAGGCAATGCTGGATCTTTAACGCACTGAGCAAGGCCAGGGATCAAATGCACATTCTCATAGGTACTGGTCAGGTTCTTAACCTGCCGAGCCATAACAGGAACTCCTGTAGTACCCAGACTTATATTTAGATCTTTACTCAATTTCAAGTATATTTTTTGTATGGTGTTAGAGAGTGTTCTAATTTCATTCTTTTACATGTAGCTGTCCAGTTTTCCCAGCACCTCTTGTGGAAGGGACTGTCTTTCTCTATCTTAATCCTGTCTCTGTTTCTGTTTTGTAAATAAACTCATTTGGATCATATTTTGGATTTTCATATGTAAGTGATATCATACACTATTTGTCTTTCTAATATATTTTGCTTAACATGATAATCTCTAATTGCATCCATGTTGCTGCAAATGGCATTATTTCATTATTTTTATGGCTGAGTAGTATTCCATTGTATATATGTACCACATCTTTCTTATCCATTCATCTGTTGATGGACATTTAACTTGTTTCCATGTCTTGGCTCTTGCGAATAGTGCTGCTATGAACCTTGGGGTGCATGTATCTTATCAGAATTTTTTCTGGATAGACAAGGTACCTCTACTCTTGAGCAAGGCTGTGGAGACCAGAAGTCCAAATTCAAGGATGTGGGTAGGTAAGGGAGGGTCATTTCTGCCTCTTCCAGCTTCATGCGTGGCCAGCAATCTTTGGCGTCCCTTTGGCTTATGGACACATTGCTCCAGCCTCTGTTTTGTCTCCCTATGTCTTATCTGAATTTCCTTCTCCTCATAATGGCACCAGGGATGTTCCCATCGTGGCTTATGGTAATGAACACAACTGGTATCCATGAGGATGGAGGTTTGATCCCTGGCCTCGCTCAGTGGGTTAAGGATCTGGCATTGCTGTGAGCCCTGGTATAGGTTGCAGACATGGCTCAGATCTGGTGTTGCTATGGCTTTGTAGGCCAGCAGCTGTAGCTCTGATTTGACCCCTAGCCTGGGAACCTCCATATGCCTTCCATCATGGTCTATCCCAAGAGACTGAATATAATTCTCTGTGCTATACAGCAGGACCTTATTGCTTATCCATTCTATGCACTCTTTTTGTTGTTGTTGTTTGCTTTTTTTTTTTTTTTTCTTTAGGGCCACACACTCGGCATATGGAGGTTCCCAGGGTAGGGGTCTAATCAGAGCCACAGCTGCTGGCCTACGCCAGGGATCGAACCTGCAACCTCATAGTTCCTAGTCAGATTCATTTCTGCTGTGCCACGACAGGAACTCCTGCTTATCCATTCTAAATGTACTAACCTCAAACTTCCAGTCCATCCCACTCCCTCCTACCCCTCGGCAACCCAAGTCTGTTCTTCATGTTTGTGAGTCTGTTTCTGCTCTGTAGATAAATTAATTTGTGCCGTATTTTAGATTCCATATGTAGGTGATATCATATGGTATTTGTCTTTCTCTTTCTGGCTTAATTCACTTAGTATGAGAATCTCTACTTACATCCATGTTGCTGCAAATGGCATTATTTTGTTATCTTTTATGGCTGAGTAGTATTCCATTGTGTACATTAAGATGTACCACATCTTAATCCATTCATCTGTTGCTGGACATTTAGGTTTTTTTCCATGTCCTGGCTATTGTGAATAGTGGTGCAGTGAACATAGGAGTGCATGTATCTTTTTCAATGAAATTTTTGTCTGGACATGTGCCCAAGAGTGGAATTGCTGGATCATATGGTAGTTCTAAATTTTGTTTTCTGACATATCTCCATACTGTTTTCCATAGTGGTTGTACCAATTTACGTTTCTACCAGCAGTGTAGGAGGGTTCCCTTTTCTCCACACCCTCTCCAGCCTTTGTTATGTGTAGACTTACTAATGATGGTCATTCTGACTGGTATGAGGTGGTACCTCATCATGGTTTTGATTTGGATTTCTCTGATAATTAGTGATGTTGAGTATGTTTTCATGTGCCTGTTGGCCATCCATATGTCTTCTTAGGAGAAATGTCTATTCAGGTCCTCTGCCCATTTTTCAGTTGGGTTGTTTGTTTTTTTTTGCTGCTGAGTTATATGAGTTGTTTGTATATTTTGGAGACTAGGCCCTTGTCAGTTGCATTGTTTGAAACTATTTTCTCCCATTCCATAGGCTGTCTTTTTTTTTTTTTTTTTACAGTTTCCTTTGCCGTGCAAAAGCTTTTAAGTTTGAATAGGTCCCATTAGTTTATTTTTGTTTTTATTTCTATTGCCTTGGGAGACTAACCTAAGAAAACATTTGTACAGTTGATGTCAGAGAAGTTTTATGGTGTCCTGTCTTATGTTTAAGTCTTTAAGCCATTTTGAGTTTATTTTTGTGCGTGGTGTGAGAGTGTGTTCCAGTTTCATTGATTTACATGCAACTGTCCAGTTTTCCCAGCACCACTTACTGAAGAGACTGTCTTTTCCCCATTTTATATTCTTGCCTCCATTGTCAAAGGTTCATTGACCATAGGTGTCTGGGATTTATTTCTGGGTTCTCTATTATATTCCATACAGACATACTGGTGTCTATGTCTGTTTTTATATCAGTACCACCCTGTCTTGATTTCTGTAGCTTTGTAATATTGTCTGAAGTCTGGGAGAGTTATGCCTCCTGCTTGGTTTTTTTTCCTCAGGACTGCTTTGGCAATTCTGGGTCTTTTATAGTCCATGTGAATTTTGGATTGTTTGTTCTAGTTCTGTGAAAAATGTCACGAATAATTTGATAGGGATTGCATTGACTCTACATTGCTTTAGGTAGTATAACTTTTTTTTTTTTTTTTTTTTTTTTGGTTTTTAGGCCTCACCCACAGCAGGTGGAGGTTCCCAGGCTAGGGGTCTAATCAGAGCTGTAGCTGCCAGCCTACACCATAGCCACAGCAACGCCAGATCCTAGCCACATCTTTGACCTATACCACAGCTCACGGCAATGCTTGATCCTTAACCCACTGAGCGAGGCCAGGGATTGAATCTGAAACCTCATGGTTCCTAGTCGGATTCGTTTCCTTTGCACCATGATGGGAACTCCAATATGACCATTTTGATGATATTAATTCTTCCAGTCCAGGAGCATGGAGTTCTTTGAATCCTCTTTTTTTTTTTTTTTTTTTTCCCATGGCCGTACCTGCGGCATACGGAAGTTCTGGGCTAAGGGTCGAATCAGAGCTGCATCTGAGGCCTAAGCTATGACAACACTGGATCCGAGCTGCATCTGTGACCTATGCTGCAGCTTGGGGCAACGCCAGATCCTTAACCCACCAAGCAAGGCCAGGGATTGAACCTGCATCCTCATGGACACTATGTTGGATTCTTAACCCACTGAGCCACAAAAGGAACTCCTATTTAATTCTTTTTTATGGCTGAGTAGTATTCCACTGTGTGTATGCACCACATCTTCTTAATCCATTCATCTGCTGATGGATATTTAGGTTGTTTCCTGTCTTGGCTATTGTGAATAGTGCTGCTGTAAATCTTGGAGTGCATGTATCTTTTTGAATTGCAGTTTTGCAGTTTTTGCAGATAGAGTTCTAGATCATATGGTAGTTCTATATTTCATTTTCTGAGAAATGTCTACGTGTGACATTTTAGCTGGAATGTTAGTGTTCTTGGTTTGGGCCGAGGAGCAGTGACTATTAGATTCATGTTTATTGAATCTGGTACTGGGCTTGAGGAAGGAGATAAATCAGACCTCGTCTGGAGGAGCAGATATAAAAAAAAAATTCTTCGTTTGACATTTATTGAACTCTTTCTCTGTGCCCAGCACTGCTCTCTGGACCTTCTATGTTCAATAGAATTTTCTGCAGTAGACATATTCTTTATCTATTCTATTCAATATGGTAGGTACTAGCCAGATATGACTGCAGATCAGTTTCAATGTGTCCAGGGCAACTATAGAACAAAATTTCGATTTCAAACATTTTAAGTAATTAAAATGGAAATAGAAAAATATGATACTCGAATCAGTTAACAGAAGCCTTTATCGCATGCTTGGAACACCAGGGCTATGTGACTCTACTTTTTCCACCGTGCATTTTGTAAGATATAGAGATCAAGGATTTCCAATGAAAATTATCACTCAAAACTGAAATGGGCGTGCACAATACCCACTGGATTTGAAGCCTTACTCGGATAAAAGGAACATAAAATGTCCCACTGATAAGTGTTGGTTTTGATTACATGTTGAAATTAAGTTGTTTTTTGTTTCTTTTTTAGGGCCACACCTGCAGCATATGGAGGTTCCCAGGCTAGGGGTCTAATCGGAGCTACAGCTGCTGGCCTATGCCACAGCCACAGCCACGCCAGATCTGAGCCACATCTGTGACCTACACCACAGCTCATGGCAATGCCGGATCCTTAACCCACTGAGCAAGGCCAGGGATCGAACCCACAATCTCATGGTTCCTAGTCTGATTCATTTCCTCTGCACCACGACGGGAACTCGTGAAACTAAGTATTTTTGACATATCGCATTATTAAAATTAATTACACTGGTTTATTTGTGCTTTTTTTGGCTACACTTCTGGCATGTGGAAGTTCCTAGGCAGGGATCGAATCTTGGCCACAGCATTGACAACTCCAGATCCTTGCCACCAGGGAACTCCTCTTTGTACTTTTTTTTTTCTAATGCCTGCACCCATATCATATGGAAGTTCCCAGGCCTGGGATTGAATCCGAGCTACAGCTGTGGCAACATCAGATCCTTTGACTAGCTGAGCCCAGCCTGGGATTAAACCTGTGCCTCCGTAGTGACCAGAGCTATTGCAGTCAGATTATTATTACTTTTTTTTGTCTTTTGTCTTTTTAGGGCTGCACCCACAACATATGGAGGTTCCCAGGCTAGGGGTCTAATCGGAGCTATAGACCCGATTAGCTACAGCCTACACCACAGCCTATACCCGATTAGGTGCCAGCCTACACCACAGCCACAGCAATGCCAGATCCAAGCCACATCTGTGATGTACACCACAGCTCATGGCAACGCCAGAGCCTTAACCCACTGAGCAAGACCAGGGATCTAATGCGCAATTCCTAGTCAGATTCGTTTCTGCTGCGTCATGACAGGAACTCCCTGCAGTCAGATTCTTAACCCAGTGCACCACAGCAGGAACACCTGAAATGTCATCTTTGCAGTGAGAGTCTCCCTCATCTCTGTATTTGAGGCTGTAACCCCTCACTCTCTACTTTCCTTTTGTTATTCTCCATAATTCAGCTCTAAACAGAATTTTTTTCATTGAGATATAATTTACATAATTCAGGGAATTTGAGTATCAAGGTTGTACAATCATCATCACATCAATTTTAGAGCATTCCATCACCCTGATAAGAAAGTCCCTACCAGTTCTTCCTTCCCCCAGCCCCTGGCAACCACTAATCTATTTTCTGACTCTATGGATTTGCCTGTTGTGGACATTTCATATCAACGGAATCCCAATCACACACTATGTGGCCTTTACCAGCACTTCATTCCTTTTTACTGCCAGTCAACATGCATTTTTATGTATATATGCATATACATTTTGTTTATCCATTCATCTGTAGGTGGACATTTGGGTCGTTTGCACTTTGGGGCTATTTTAGCTATTATGAATAAGGCTGCTAATAACATTCGTGTATAATACTGGGGGTTTTTTTTTGGTCTCTTTTTTTAGGGCCGCACCTGCAGCATATGGAAGTTCCTGGGCTAGGGGTTGAATGGGAGCTGCATTTGAGGCCTAAGCCATGGCAATGCTGGATCGGAGCTGCATCTGTGACTTATGCTGTAGCTTGGGGCAATGCCAGATCCTTAACCCACCAAGCAAGGCCAGAGATTGAACCTGCATCCTCATGGACACTATGTTGGGGTCTTAACCCACTGAGCCACAACACGAACTCCAAAATTTTTTATGTGGACACATAAGTAGACCTAAGACAATCAAACAGCCTGTTATTTTATCAGCAAAAATGCATTTATTCAGAAACAAGGAATTACAATTTGGGACAACATAGTCTGAGTCACAGACAGGTCCAGAGAACAAGGGAGCAGATGGTTCTTTTACAGAAAAAAAAGGGGAGTTAGGAGGGGCTGTTATTAAACAAAGAGTCCTTTGGAGGAAACTGAGGGCTCAAAACTGTGGTGGTTTTTCATTGGTTGAGTGTCGGTGGTCTCTCATTGGTTTGGCTGTTGCCAGGCAAAGAGAAATTCTCCCTCCCACCCCAAGTAAAGTAGTAACTTTCTTCCTGCTAAGAGATGCAAAGGTATGTCTCTTCTTGTTGACTGTAATTGACTTAAGAGTTGGTAGGTAGGGCTTGAGAACTCCCCATTCTGGCTTCCTCACCCAGTTTTAAATGAGGTTTATGTTTGTTATCTTGATACAGATCTCCAATTCTAGGAGTGGAATTGCTGGGTCATTTGGTAATTCTACGCACAAATTTATGGAGTTCCTGTTGTGGCTCAGAGTGTTCTCAGAGTGTTCGTTTACATGAGGATGTGAGTTCGATCCCTGGTCTCATCCAGTGGGTTATGGATCTGGCATTGCCCTGAGCTGTGGTGTAGGTCCCAAAGCTCACATCCTGTGTTGCTGGGGCTGTGGGGTACCCTTGTAGCAGTAACTCTGATTCGATCCCTAGGCTGGGAACTTCCATATGCTGCAGGTGTGGCCCTAAAAAGCAAAATAATAATAGCTTTATGGAAACTGACCAGATTGTTTCCCACAGCGGCTGCGCCATTTATCCCACCAGCAATGTATGAGGGTTCCAGTTGCTACACGTCTTTGCCAAACTTGCTGGTTTCCTGGGTAGAGGTAGTAGGGTGTTCATGTTTCAAACCACAGCCATCCCAGTAGGCTTAAATGGTATCTCTGTTTTTGATTTGCACGGCTCCATGGACTTAAGATTGTGAGCAATTTTTTCCTGAGCTTATTCACCATTTTCTTTGGAGATGTGTCTGCATCCTTTGCCCATTTTTTGAGCAGGTTATCTGTTTTGTTCCCTGCGTGGAGGGTCTAGAGGAGCACTCAAAGGAGCTCAGTTAGCGTTTGTTGAATGAATGAATGCCTCTCAGCGAGCAGTGGGGTTTGCGGTCTGTTACCGGTCCCACCTGTGCTTATTACGCAGGGTGTGACTGCGGTCACTGCGATGTGGGTCCGACCAGGGATACCTGTTTCTGCGACTGTCCCCTACTAAGAACCACGCCCTAAACAGAGCCGAGCCACTTTCCAGATTCCCACCTAGCCGCCTTCGCGGGGAATCGAAGCCTGTTCCGGCTCCGTTGTCCGGAGCAACCCCTGGCGCCGAGCTTCCTGTATTGATTCGAATCGCGAGCTACGTCATGTCCTCCCGAGATGCCCGGGGCGCGCAGGCGCAGTCGCGCCAGGTGGGCGGGACGGGGCCGCGCGCGGGCGCGAGGCCTGGACGCGCGGGGGCGGGGCGGCCCACGCAGCGCGCCGGCGCGGGGGCGGGGCCGGTCGCGGGAGCGCGCGCGGCGGAGGAGGGTGGCGGAGGCCGAGGACCAGCGATCGACGCCATATTAAGGAGCGCGGAGCTCTGGCTCCCGTCAGCGGCGTCCGCGGCTGGACGCGGCGGAACTGCGTGCAGCGGAGGCGAGCGCTGCACGGCGCCAGGAGAGGCGGGGCCGCTAGAGTCAGTGGGCGACGGAAGCGGCGAGCCAGGTGAGGCGACCGAGGGCTAGGGACCCGCCCCCTGAACCAGAGCCCCGACCCCCGAGCCGGGCCAGGCCTGGCAGCGGCACGGGCCTTCCTGCGGCCCCCGAAAGGGAGCCCGCGGCCTGGCCTGCCACCCCCGAGCTCGGACCGCTCCAGGAGCCGGCCGGACCCTGGAGCGCCGCCCCCAAGCCGACCTAGGCCCAGGTGACCTCAGCATCCCACCGCTCGTCTTACTCCCTCTCTGAGCCTCTCCCCAGACCAGACCCTACGTGACCTCCCCAACCGGAGCCACCTGCAGCCTTTGGCCTCCCCGCGCGGTCAGCGTCCGTGTTATTTTGTATAAGTAGCAAGTCGAGTTCTGATTCCTTAGACCGCGGGGTCTCCCGGCTCCGACACCTAGAACAGCAGGCCCACGCCCTAATTTGTGCTATTCATTTTTGGCCTGTCAAACCCGGGTCTCCCAAGTTCAGACCATCCCAGCTCGGGCCCTGCTCAAATTGAGATTCCCCCCCAGAGCTGTCACGACTCACCCTGGCTCTAACGGGCCCCCGCCCCCTTTCCCCGCCCGGATAAAATACAATCTCAGTCTATGGACCTTGGAACAGCTAGGGTGAGTTGTGGAGATCCTGCCTGTCTGGGCTCCCCATTGTACTCACTGCGCCCCTTTCTGCTCCTGACACACAGAAACACTTAGGCGACGAGTTTTGAATACATAAGTGCTCCTATGCGCCCAGCCTCTTTAGTTTCTGCTCCTCTATCCTCAAAGCTTGACCCATTCCAGCTTTGATAAACGCAGAATCGAGCTCTCCCATTTTGGCTCTGGCCCCAGAGACAGCCTAGCAATGCCCAACCACCATTCAATCCGGGACCATTCATTCTGGGTTTTCCTCCAGGCACAAGCCTGGCCACCCGGACCCCTCAAGTGTGCCACATTCACCCCATCACAACTATTTTACCTTACTAAAAACTTACTCCCACCTCCCATTGGCCCTGCACTTTCTAGACCTGCCCTCAACCCAAAACCCGAGTTCTACTATTGTGCAGGTGTCCAGCCTAAACCCATGTTGTTTTCCCTGTTTTCTTCCCCCAAGAATTATGCCTTAATTCAACGTGCCTCTCAGACTGGGAACTCAATTGCCACCCCCCGACCTCCTCCCAACCCTGGTCCACTGAGTGATGACCTTGTGCCTCTTGCTGGTGAAGCTACACCCCACCCTCTGCCCAACACCACTTCTTACCATACGTTGAAGGAGGACAGTTTACCTAAAGAAAAAACATCCACCCAGATCTCATGCAGCCGTTCCCTGCCAGTTCCTACTCCCCAGAACAGGGACAGGTGGGAAGGTCTTTGAAATGAAGAAAGTTGGATGGTCCCTCCTGGAGGTGGGGGCGGGATTTGCACTCTGGAAGCTGAAGGGATCCTGGGGGCGGGGGACAGCCCCCAGAGTGGTGCACGTTGTCCCCTAGAACACATCCTAGCCCATTTATTGGCAGAATGTCTCATGGGCCGTCATGGTCTTTGATGTTGAGGGCCCCTTCTGTTTTGGCCATGCAAGTTAGGCTGCTTGTTGCTTCTGAATCTGAGAGTGGAGGCAGGTGTGCTGGCTGCCCGGTGGTGCTTTGCATAGCAGGTGAGGTTGCATTTCTCCTAGAGAGTTAAGGATGCAGGCTCTCTGCCTCCAAAAACCGGGCCTCTGGTGCTTGGACAGCTCTTGACTCAAAGAACAGTTGCTTTGAAGTGGTGGGGGCAGGGATTCACATGACTATGCTGGCCAGTTTGCCACTGTGACTGTTTCCCAGAAAGATCTCAGAATCTGTGCCCTGGCTGGTGGTGTCTGTCTAGGGCTGGGCATGGAGGACTCTGGAGGCTGATGAGTCTTCAGAAATGAGTTGGTGTCGATTTTCCCACTAGGTCCTGTGTTACAGCAAGAAGTCTCCTGCTGTTGATATTTATTGGGGCCTCTGGCCCCGGCAGGTTTTGTATACCGGGGACTTGAGGGTTTGGGGACGCCCAGAGTGGGGGTTGGTTGTAGGGACCTTTTGCTCAGTGACACTGAGAGGGATGAGGGTCCAAAGTCATTATATTTACTCTGAAGGGCTGGTACTGGGGACTCCTGGCTAGCATCAGGATCAAGGGACTTGGTCTTTAAGAAACCAGCCAACTCGCAGCAGTTGTAATTCTTCTCTTCTAGAGCAAAAGTTCTCGACTAGGGACACTGGTGATGTCTGGAGACAACTGTGGTTGTCATGATGGGGGGGGGCTTATATCGAGTGGGTGGGGGCCTGGGATGCTGCTCTACAACCCTCAGTGACCTTCAGTACCTAGGTGGTCCCTCATAGAGAATGATCTGGCCCAGAATGTCCACAGTGCCTAGGGGAAGAGACCTTGGACTAGACTCCAGACCATGAGGCCTTTGAGTGCAGGTGCCTTGTAAGGCTGGAGCTGGAGAATACTGGCTTGAGTAGGTGCTGAGGATTGGCGCAGGGAACTGGTGTCCTGCGGAGCTGGAAAAGGAATATGTGGCTACCCATCTTCTGCCCTGAGAGCTCCCTGTGGTCTGGCTTCTGCTCCATCACAGGTCCCAGTGGCTTCCTCCTTGTCAGCTCCACTGGTCATGGCCCTGCCCACCCCTCACTAGCCTCTCTCAGGTTTCAGCCACTGTAGAGCCTTCCCATTGTAGGCAGGGGCATTTGAAGCCTAGGGACAGGCACATGACTGAAGCAACCAAAGTGTGGCACTTACAGTCTCAACAGGGTATTGGTGGCCCAACTGCTATGTCTGTGTCCTTGGCAGGTGACTACTTAACGCCTGCCTCAGGGTCATCAGGCATGAACGGAACAAGAGAACACACTGTGCATCCTCCCCAGCCTTGCTTCATTTAGTCATTCTCACATGTATGCCGTAAAGATGTAGAAGGTGGAACCCACTCTCCTGGCTTCCTGTGCCTTTTCCTGTGTCCTTCAGTCTCTTTCACTGGCCCTTCTTTTTAGTATCTTATTTACTTTTGTTGGTACCAGCTTTATTCAGATGTAATTGTTATACCTTACAATTCCCAGGCTAGGGGTCGAATTGAAGCTGCAGCTGCCAGCCTATGCCACAGGCACAGCAACACCAGATCCAAGCCGCATATGTAACGTACACCTCAGCTTGCAACAACGTGGGATTCTTTAACCCTTGAACAAGGCCAGGGATCGAACACGCATCCTCATGGATACTAGTCCGGTTCTTAACCCGCTGAGCCGCAACAGGAATTCCTTTTTATTTTTCTTTTCTTATTTATCTATTTATTTATGGCTGTACACAAAGCATGTGTAAATTACGGGGTCAGAGATGCAATATTTGCCACAGCAGTGCTCTGAGCCACTGCAATGATAATGCCAGATTCTTTTTTTTTTTTTTTTTTTTTTTTTTTTTTTTTTTGGCTTTTTGCCATTTCTTTGGCCGCTCCCACGGCATATGGAGGTTCCCAGGCTAGGGGTCTAATTGGAGCTGTAGCCACTGGCCTACTCCAGAGTCACAGCAACGTGAGATCCGAGCCGCTTCTGCAACCTACACCACAACTCATGGCAATGCCAGATCCTTAACCCACTGAGCAAGGCCAGGGATCAAACCTGCAACCTCATGGTTCCTCGTCGGATTCATTAACCACTGAGCCACTACAGGAACTATGATAATGCCAGATTCTTAACTCACTGTGCCACAAGGGAACTCTACAGTTCACTCATTTAAATTATACAATTTGATGGCTTTCTGTAGATTCACAAGGCTGTACGTCTACCAGGTCTATCTAGTTCCAGAGCATTTCCATCCCCCTGCTTCCCAGAAGGAACTCCATCCCCATTAGCAGTCACACCCCATTCCCTTCCCAGCCCCTGGCAGCTACTAACCCAGTCTCTGTTCCTGTGTATCTTCCTGGTCTGAGTGATTCATATAAATGGTATCATACACCATGTGGTTTTTTTCTCACTGAGCATTGAGTCTTTAAGTTTCATTCATATTGTAACATGTGTCATCCCTTTTTTTCTGGCTGGATAATATTCTGTTGTATGGATGGGCTACGCTGTTTTTGTCCGTTCACCAATTGGCAGGCCCTGGGGCTGTTGGCACCTTCTGCCTATTGCAGATAGAGCTGCTAGGAACAGTTAGATTCAGTGTCTTATGGAGTTGCCCTGCTGTTTAATCTGGACTCAGATGCCTCTGCACACACTCCTTGGTGGCCTGCCGCTCACCCTTAGCTTCCTGTCCTCATCTGCTGGCTCTTGACTCTAGGCCCACGTGGCCAGTCAGTCCTCTCCTGGGTGTTCAGAAAAGGTTGCTCTTTCCTCAGGTATGCCCATTCCCCATCCCTTCCTTTCCCAGCCTCACCCCCTCTCCTCTCCATCCCTCCTTCTTCTCAGGACCCATCTACTTCCTCACCTGGTCAAGTGGACACCATCTCCCAGGTCCCCCTGCTTCCTGCCACTCTGCACAGTCTCCACACTGTACCAACACCAGCCCACAAATGCACATCTCATCAAGCCTCTCCACCCTGTCTCTTCCCCACCTCCCTGCCACCAACCACCCCAGGGCACAGCCCAGAAGACTTCCACCTTTCTGGCCTTGCCACCTTTCCCTCTTTCTGCCCCCAGTGTGCTCTTTACACCCCAGCCTCCCCAGACCGTTCCTTCTAGACTCCCCCAGTGCTCTTCTCCAGATCAGAATGGGCTGAGGAACCACTACATTGTGGCCCCCAGGGAGGGTCTTATTCCTACCAGGCATGACAGCCACTGCAGGAAGGGTCAGACTGTTTGCACTGTGTCCCACAGAGAGGAGAGGCCACTGGGAGGAGGGCTGGAAGAATGGTGAGAGCAGGAGGAGGGGCAGATGATGGGGTCTGTCTGCACTTACAGAAGGGCTGAGTGGTTGAGAAGTCAGCACTAGTCTTTCAAGTGGGGGGATGGGGTGGAAGCAAGTATTCCCCCTAAGGATTTCCCTAAACCAGAGGGTCTCCACTGGAGACAACATCCAGTGACATTTGTTATCAAGACTGAGTTGAGGGTAGGGCTTTAAGTGAACAGGGGCCAAGGATGCTGCTCACAGTGCCCTAGAAAGCCCCCTGTAGAGAGTGAATGACCGGGCCTGAGTATCAGCAGTGCCAGGGGTTAGGGGACTTGCCCTAACTATATTAGACTTGTCCTTCTGCCACCCCTACCTTATACCCATGGGTGGGAATCACAGTGAGACAGACTGAGCAAATACTTTTGACACTCAAGTATGCCTGTGAGGGGATGAGCTCCCTGTCTTGGCAGGTGTGCAAGCAGAAGCAGAGATGTGTAAGGGCTCTGGCATCCTGATGGGGCATCCAGCCTTGAAACTCAGGCCTCTGATGTAAATCACAGTTGTGATCATGTAGGTGATTAAGAGTCATTTGATGTGGCACCCAAGCTCTTCTTTTGCATGGGGTTTGCATCCTTTGGGCCACTGCAGACCCAGACACCCTTACAGTCTGAATGTTTCCCCTTTTCTCCAAGTCAAATGGGAGTGGGTATTCTGTGTGCTGGGCGGGGAGGGGGGCGGTGCTGTGAAACTGCGCTTCAGGCATCGTTCCTGAGGTTTAGAACATCAGCCTTGCCCGGGATGGGTTCTGCCCTACTGCCAGCAGTGTGCTCTAGGGGATGTCATGGAAAGAAAGACGATGGTGGGGCTCTCCTCAGCTCTAGGCTGTGAGCCCTAGGGGCATTGGAATCCCTGCCCCCTGCTTTACAGCTCCTGCCCCTGCTTGCATACAGTGGGGCAGGAAGCAGCTGAATGGATGAATGAGAGAAAGATGCTCTCCAGACCCCGCCAGCAGGCCTCCCTCTCCTGGTGACTTCCAGCAGCCACTTGGGAAGGCAAGCTGTCTCCCTCTGTGTGCTGGGCGCAGCCCTTCCTGACTCTGGCCATCCCTGGCCATGTCCTTGGCTGTCTTTAGAGGTAAGGGGCCTCCAGCTCATTGTGTTCCCTCCATAGGATAAGACCATTCCCTTCAGAGGTCCCCTTATGTGCCTTAGCTGTCGCAAGACTGGGAGCCCAGGCTGTAGTCCAGAATCAACGTCTTTAAGACCTCGGCTAACCCCACCACCACAGCCCTGCTCCTCCAAGGTTCTCAGCACAGTCCTCCCTCCTCCAAGGGGAGACCAGTCCTTTTCCCCTGCAAGGGCAGCCGAGGAGGAGATGGGGCCCTTCCTGGTCACCCGGCTTGCAGCTGTGGTTACCAAAGCACCTCCCATGCCACATAGCCCACATTACTGTGCAGTGGAGGAATAGGAAGCAGGGATGTCTGGGAATTGTCGTTTGCCTGTCACTGAGCCCATGAGACCAGCTGCCACTTCCTAGCATCTCCCTTGGGTCAGGCGCTTTACCAGCTGCCTCAAGGAAGTTGGACCTAGTTTCACCACAAGTAGATACAGTGTGTCCCCTTACCGTCAGAAGTTGCTTGCCCAAAGCTACACGGCCAGCAAAGGTTGGAGCCAGGACTCAAAGCCAGCTCTGTTCCTCTCCACAGCCCACCTTTCCCCATCCACCCTGCTGGGACTGGTTGACGGTAGTGGGAGAGAGGGAGCCTCCAGGGTTGGCCTGCCTGAGCCCAGGCAGAAGGGGCAAAACCAGAGACTCTGATGGGAGTGGAAGATTGGGTGACCTCCCTTTTCTGGTCGGGTCTCTCTTACTTGGGACTTCTCCCCCAACCCCTCAGAGACTGGCTTGGAATAAGACAAATAGCCCCCTCCTCTCTCAGGAGCTGGTGGCCAGGAAGTCTGGGGTGCGGCACAGAGCCAGCCCCATCCCCAGGTTCGTCCTCCTGTGTGCCTCTTCCTCCCCCTCTGTTCCTCTTGATACCTCCGGGGAAGGGCAGAGCTTCCCCGGAGGTATCAGGGGCCCTCTGAGAGGCTGTGCCCCACAATGGTGGTTCCTAGGGAGCCTGGGCCACTTGTTACCATAAGCCCTCATTAGAGGGCTCCCACTGGAGCTGACTGGGGGTGATGCACATGTGGCCATGGTGACCCATTCCTTGTGGACCTTTGAGCTTTAGATGGCTGGCTGGCTGGTGCTGGGCCTGGGGATCCTCTCACCGTGGAGCCTGGTGGCCTGAGCAGCTGTGGGATGGTGAGGTTGCGCAGAGGTAGAGCTGGGCCACTCACCAGCCACCTAAGCCCCACGTCCCTCCTTTGTGAAGTAGAGATAGGATCTTGCCTAGGGACCATACTGAGTCAAGCACCTGGACTGCCTGGCACTGTGTTGGCTGCTGGAAAGGCATAGGTGTACTTCAGGTCACTGCTGTCCCTGTCATCCTCTGTGTTCTGAAGGTCTCCCCACAGCCAGGAGCAATTTCCCATTCACCCAGATCATGGTGCCTACACGGGATGTGGCAAGGCAGTGCCCACAGGCTCCTACTGGCATGCTATCCTCCCCTCCCTGCCCCTGTGGGGACCTGGTGTGACTGTCATCCATTGTGTCCCCACCCCCACCCCCTGAGGCGAGAGTTACACTCACCCAGGGTGATCCTGCATAACCTCTGCCTCCTCTCCACCAGCGCTCACCCCCAACCTCAGGGGACAGGAGGCTGTGTCTGGGGACATTTGTAGTTGATGCAGCCGGGGCGGGGGGGTGCTCTTGGCATCCAGTGGGTGGGGGCAAGGGAGGCTGCTCCACCTCCCACAGTGCCCACACGGTTCCAATGTCAGCAGTCCCTCAGGGAGGCCCTGGCACAGCCCATCCTGCAGGCAGCCACATGCCACATGCAGACTGCTCAGCCTCAAGCCCTGAGTCATGAATTACATCGTAGGGTGTCTTTCTGGCCTCAGAGCCCCTCAGCATGAAAACAGCAGGACCAGTTTTCACGATAAGCAAGGCCTTGAGGGACTTGGAGTTTGCCTGAGCACTTCTGGAAGCAGAGCACTGTCTGGGTGCCTCCGGGCCTGGTGTGAACTTGGTTGGGGGGTTCACCCAGGATGCTGCCCTCATGGTGCCCTCTGTGACCATGGCTCCACCTGAGGAGACCTGGACAGTGACAGTCTGAGAAGCCGCAGTGTCATGGGCCTTTCCCAGACAGGCCCTTGTCTGACCTCATTTCCTCCTTTGTGGCTGGGGGAAGGGTGGTTTCTGTCCACACCTGGGGACTGGCGGGTGACTCAAGGTGAAAGCTTGCCCACAATATTGCTCCTCACTTGGGATCCCAGCCTGCTGCCAGCTCCAGCTGGAAGGAATGCTCATGAGCTTGGGCACTGGGTTATCTTCAGGCCTCTTGGTCCTTGCTAACACCAGGGCCAGCCCATGCTCCATCATCTTATTCCACAGGTCGCCTCCCTGGCCTGGCCCTGGAGGCCCCCCACCTCCCCACCCAGCACTGCCAACATGGGGCTTGTTTGTTCTCTCGGGCACTGGGATGTGGAGCAGCATCCCCGACCTCTACCCACTGGGTACCAGGAGCACCCACAGTCATGAGACCACAAATGGCCCCAGATATGGCCCAGATGTCCCACCACCCTGCTGGGACCCCTGGGTTATACTTACAGTGAGCTGTCTTGCTGAGTGTCTGGTGAGTGGGACCTATGTGCAGTGTAGTGTCAGGCAAGGCATCGAGGAGCCACAAGGAAGGCCTCCTCAAGAGGGTGCAGCGGGTCGGGCAGCTGGGTTGAAAGCAAGGGCCCTGCTTTGTCACTGGGACCTCTTCTTCCAGCATGAGTTGGTCTTGCTCTCAGAGAGGACCAGGGTAGGAGGTGAACATGGGATTCCTCCAGGAGGGCAGCTCCTGGGGGTTGAGCGATCTGTGACATGTGCCAGCCCTACCCCTGGCTGTGTAGGGACCTTGGTCTGGACCTCATTGTTCTTTCAGGTGACTGGGGTCATGCATGTTTTCCAGAGGGGCAGATTAAGGCTTGGAGGTTGAAGGCTAGTCTGAGGCAGTGGCGGAAGGTGGGCTGCCTTGCTCTTCATTTTGGGGGTCACCAGGGGGAGAAAAGGAGACCCTCCTTACAGGCTGGCTCTGTGGGTAGGCGAGACCCCCCAGTAACAGTATCCTGCAGAAAGGACAGAAGCAGCCAGTGACTGAGGGCCTTGGCCCACCTCACAGACCACAGACACTAGCCTGCAAGTGCTGACCCCAGGCAGAGCTTCTATAGGGCCCAAGTTCTCGCCCACAGCTACTGAGCACTGCTTGCTCATCACTTCCTCCCCAGCTCTGTTCTCATCATCCTAGGATAGCCTTTCTCAGCCACCTTACAGCCTGGCTGTGCTTGTGTTTTAACAGAAAAGTCACAGTTCTCTCTGTTGTTTATTAGGAAACTCTTTGGACATATAGCAAAGGTGGCAGAATGTTCCTGTGCATAGCCAGCTGCACCCCCACTGCTGGCACCATCTTGTTGAGTGCCAGGCATGTGTGGTCCCAGCTCTCCCCGGCTGGTCATTTCTTTGAATGGCTAGCTCGTTCCTGTGACAAAGAATCCAAGAAGTACAATGTGACAAGGCAGGAGGACCAGGGCTTCCTTCCTCCCCTGACCCCCTTCTTCTAGTTCCTCTCCCCAGAGCTGACCTCTGCTGCCGGTTTCCTCTCTAACCTTCTGGAAATAGCTTATTCTACACTGTGCTCTTGTCACGAGCAGTGGCTCCCAAAGCCCGCTGCCCCGCCCTGCCTTTACTGCAGTGCCTCCTGCAGGGAGATGGGCCATGCCCTCCACTCCACATAGCCTCATCCCTACTCATAAGCAGCCGGCAGAGAAGATCTTTGTACATGTGGTTTTGCACATATGCCAGAGTTTCTAAGGGTAAATTCTTAGAAGTCAGAAAGGATGTGCATTTTTAGATTTAGAAAGCAGTTGCCAAATTTCAGCTCCTGCCAACAGTGAGTGAGCGAGGGTGTGTCATCTGATCTCAGAGCTGCACGGGCGACAGTGGAAGCTGTTCGGGGCTGGATTCTCAGCCCTTTGGTCATGGGTGTGGCTGAGCCTCTTCTTCCAGGAACACTTTGTATTCTTTGCCACTTGGGTCTATCCTGAGGGTGGCAGATACTTCTCTTGGTTGTATCCTTTTTTTAGAAAACTGTGTGTGTAGTGTGTTTGCCTTGCAGACACTTTTCATTTCTCCACGTGAATTTATAAACCTTTACTTTCCTGGCTTCAGGGTCGCAGCAGGCAGCAGTGTCAGAGGAGGTGGGTGGGGTCTCTGAGGTTCTGGGACTAAGGACTCTCCCCAGGGCCACCTCACCTCTCTAATGGGCTGCTTGTAACCTGGCAGAGCTGCCAGAGTGGGGGTTGAGGGTTGCTGGGCAGGCTTGTCACCAGCATTGTGCAGTTTGGGTGCAACTGCAGCCAACCAGTCCTGCTAGTTACTGCTCTCCTCCTGAGTTCTTGGTCAAGGCCTTTGGCTTTGTCTCTGCCTCTGCCTCCTCACCAAGAAAACCTGAGTGTGTGGGGTAGGTACTCCTGAGGGCGCTGGGTGGTTGCTTTAGAAACAAGAGCAGCATCCCCGATGGGGCCCAGTATCTGCATCTTCAAGGGCAGGGCTCGGGAGGAAGTTAGTTCTGAAATCCCTCTGCCTGCGGCTGCACCTCCATGGGTCCCTCTGTGAGGGTCCAGGTCTCAGAGACACCTTCCTGTGCCGGAATCTGGTGGCCCCTCACCACTGCCCCCACTTCTGGACCCTTCCTCTACCTCCCCCTTCCTTAGACAGCTGGCCACTGGAATGTGCTACCACCCAGGATCACTTTTCTTCACCTGGGGGCTTTTCTCTGTGTCTCTGCCTGCTGGGCAGGGAGCTCAGGATGATGGGACTGTGTCTGTCTCGCTGCCTGCTCCAGCCCAGCACCCACTTCAGGCCTGGGGCGCACAGTAAATGTGGGGTTGGTGGGATGAATGAAGACCCTTTGGTGGACATGGGAGCCGCATGTGCTGGGGCAGAGAGCAGGCCTCTAGGGCCTGCACTTAGACACCCTCTTGGCAGCCACCCCCCCCAGAAGGTGAGTGTGCTGTCCACATTCCTTGTGCCTACCCTGGTGTTTTAGCATCCTGCAGTGATAAGAGTCATGCCAAACTCAGTGGCTTTAAACAACAGAAATGTATTCCCAGTCCTGGAGGTCAGGAGTCTGAAATCTGTCCTGCAGGGCTGATCCTTCCAGAGGCTTCAAGGGAGAATGGGTTCCTGCCTTTTCCAGCTTCTAGAGGCCCAGCACCGCTGGCTCTCAGCCCCTTCCTGCATCCTCATGGTCAGCAGCGTGATTCCCATCTTTCTGACTCTGACCCTCCCTCCTCCACAGGCCCCCTGGGAATCCAGGATCATCCCCATCTCAGGAGCCGTATCCCCATCTGTAAGGCCCATTTTGCCAAGTAAGAGAATGGTCCCACGGGTTCAGGGACTAGGAACCTCTTTGACCCTCAACAGCCACTGCTGTTGGACTTCTGTAGACTCTCCTGTCAGGGTGTAGCTAGGACAGAAGAGAGCATGCCAACTGGCCATACTTGCAGGCCTTGAACAAATTCAGCACACACCCTGCTTGAAGACAGTTAGTGTCTTAGCAGCAGCTCCATAACTCGTCCTGGGAAACCAGTCTCCCGCTCCACTTGCTCTGTGATCACCACCGTGCTTTGGGCTCTGTGCAAGTTCTGGTGTGCTGGGAGGTCGGGGCGGGGTTGTCCAAGCTGACTCCAGAGCTCATCTGGCCTGAGAGGTTTAGACCTCTGAGCCCATGGCATGACCGTCCCTCGTTCCTGTGCTGCTGGGGCGAGCCTGCGTTGCCTTGCTGTGGCTCAATTTGCTTTCAGCAGGGGGGGCTGTGGAGGGGGCGCAGCCAGGCAGAAAGCACCTTCATCTGCTCCCCCGAGGTCGGCACACGAGGCTCTGGTCAGGACCATCTGGGGTTGACATCACACAGTGGGCCGGGAAGTTAGCTAGGTTTGAGTCTCATTTCCTTGTCTGCAATGCAAGTGACAGCCAAGGCCCAGCTCTGGGGCTTCTAGGACAGAGCCATGATGGCTCCTCTTGGTGTCTGGCCCTTCTGAAGCCCTCTCACAGGATACTTAAGCATGGTGGGCGCCAGCCCTCCTGGGGCTTGGTTTCCCAGCATGGTGGTCAGTGAGATGACTGGACCCACCCTTGGGAAGCTGTCCTCCGAACAGGTGTCTTCACCCAGCAGAGACCTCAGATGGGCATCTCTGTGTCCTGATATGGCCGTGCTGCCCAGGAGTAGTCAGGGTGGGGAGGAGAGAGGAGGGAAATAGTAGAGAGTGGGGTGAGGCTGGCAGGGGGTAGAGAGAGGAGGGCCAAAGAGGGAGACACCTGTTGGTCACTTCAGAGCCTATGTTCTGTGGCCAAAATGGATGAAACATGTCTAGGGACCTCTGCTGGGGTGGGAGACCAATGGCCAAGAAGGGAGTAGCTGTTCCCAGAAATGGAGGCTGGCTGAGGTGCTGCAGCCCCACTTCTCACCAGAGCAAGAGGCCCACTGTTGCAGACGACAGGGCACGGGGGGCCCTGGGGCAGCATCGGCTCAGGGCAGCCTCAGACTGAGTGGAGAGAGGGCTGTGATGGGCACCAAGAGAAGGTGGGTATGGGTACCTGGCCTCCGGGCAGGAGCCCTGTCTGTGCCCCCAGCTGATCCCTCACCCGGACTTCATGTCCTCATCTCTGCAAGGAGCTCAGGCATCCAGGTTGCGAGGAGGAAACACATGATAAAATGTGTACATGGGAAACACACCGAGATGACCAGTGGCTACATTACTGTCCTTGGGGTCTAATCCGACTGGCTCTGCTTTGGCTGAGCATCCAGCTTTGGGCCGAAGCTGCACCAGGGCAGCCCCATATGTCCCATAATCCAGGATCGGGACAAGGACCTGACAGGCTCATGGTGGTGCTTCAGCCCCGCGGTGAGGCTGTTTGGGGATGTGAAAGTAGGTCTCGGACGGAGCTGCCTGCGTGTCTCAACTGCAGTCGCAGAGAGATGTGATGGCATAAATCCATGACACTTAGCTATGACTTTCCTCAGGAATCTTCTTTCTTTTTAAGGGAACACGTTCCCTGTCTCTATGGATTTGACAACTCTAGACTTCTGTGAGTGGGATCCTGTGTGTCCTCTCTCTAGCTTATTTCACTGGGTGTCATCGGTTCATCCATGTTGTAGCATGTTTCAGAATTTTCTCCCTTTTTTGTTGTTTTTTGGGGTTTTTTTTGTTTGTTTGTTTGTTTTTGCTTTTTAGGTCTGTACCCTCGGCATATGGAGATTCCCAGGCTAGGGGTGCGATCGGAGATGTAGCCTCCAGCCTATGCCAGAACCACAGAAACACAGGATCCGAGCCCTGTCTGCAACCTACACCACAGCTCACAGCAATGCCAGATCTTAACCCACTGAGCGAGGCTAGGGATCGAACCTGCAGCTTCATGGTTCCCAGTCAGATTTGTTTCTGCTGTGCCATAACAGAAACTTGATAAGAGCATTTGAACACTAACTTCTGTGTGGATCGGTTCCCTTTCTTCTGGGTGTGTATGTCAAAGTGGAGTTGCTGGGTCTCATGGCTGCGTGTTTTTGATTTCTTGAGGAGCTAATGGGCAAGGGGATGGGGAGAGAGTATAGGGAAGAGAGTTTCAGTTAGGGAAGATGAGAAAGTCCTGGAGATGGGTGGTGGAGACGTTTGAACAACAGTGTGAATGTACTTAATGCCACTAAGCAGTGCACTTGAAGAGAATTCCCTGTGGTGCAGCTAGTTAAGGATCTGGCATTGTTACTGCTGAGCCATGGGTTTGATCTCTGGCCCGGGAATATCCACATGCCAGGGGCCTAGCCAAGAAAAAAAAAATGGTTAGGGTGGTGACTTTTATGTTATGTGTATATTGCCAGAATTTGTTTTTAAAGACAAGTGTTGACTTCACCAGGTACTACACATAGGAATTCATATTCAGAAACTTAATTTCTGGCCAGCCTTCACTTTTCAACTTCTTGATATTTGTTTTTGTCGTTAGCTGGGCACCAACCTGGAGGTTCAGGGGTCAGAAGTAGCCTGGCGTGCCCACATGGAAGCCCCCTGGCTCCACCCAGAGGAGTAAAGTGACAGTGATGGCAGGAGGAAGAAGGGGCCTGTGGGTCCAGGGTGAAAGCAGAGCTAGAAACTCAAGCAGAGCTAGAGTTTCTCTCCTAGAAACTCATGCTTCTCCTCCGTGAGGTGGGAGGAGGCAGGACAGGGGCACTGGAGGCGATAGGCAAGCACATGGGCATGGACCTGGGTGTCCCTGGACCCTGGCTTGCCCACCTCCTGGAAAGCAGGAGGTGCCCACTGGCCTCCACCCTGTCCAGGAAGGTGCACAGCCCTCTCCTGCTTCAGATCTGCTCTTCCCTCTCTAGGATGTTTTTCACCCTCCCCTTGTTGCCACACTCACTCCTCTTCTTTACAGAGGTTCCTTGAATTGGGTTGAGTTCACTGAGAGTTGGGTGGGAGTGTGTGTCTGTCCTCTGGAGGCCAACGTCCTCCTCCATGTCAGACCTGGCCCCAGAGCCCCAGTGCCCGAGCAGTACCTGGCACACTGGCAGCTCTGCAAACCCCAGTGGAGACATACACAGCTGATGGACCCTCATTCCTGCTCATGTGTGTTCACAGTCCTGTAGGTTGAGGATTTGGGTCCCATTTTGTGCATCGGACACAGAGCTGCCCCATTCAGGAGGAATCAGGACATGGTCCCTTGGGTGGCTTTCTGCCTCAGAGGGTCTGAAGCAGGAAGGTGACAAGATGGGCACCTGTGTAGGAGGGGGATGGGGACTGGGATGAGCCCCAGGGGGCTAGGGAGAGGTAAGAGACTGGCCCAAAATAGGACAGAGGAGTGGGGGGTCTGGTATAAGGTTTCCTGCAGAGCAACTTGAAAGAGCCCCTTTGTTCCCATCATGTCCCCCTGGGCTCCTGAGAGGGAGGGTCCTCCACATGTCAGTGGCAATTGGCTGTCCTCCAGGAGTGCCCTGTGGTCACCAGACAGTGGCGGGGGCCGCTGACCTCTCCCTTGCCCTTCCTGCCTAGGCTGACATTGGCTAGCTGACTGTGGCTGGCGGGCTGTGCCTGCCCTGCCCCGCCATGGACCAGGACTACGAGCGGCGCCTCCTGCGGCAGATCATCATCCAGAATGAGAATACAATGCCATGTGTGAGTACCCAGGGTCCCTCAACTGCCAGCACTGTCCTGGCCCGTTGGAGTCCATGGCAGGGTATGGTCAGTAGCTGAGGTTTGGCCCTTGGAGAACAGAGGTGCCCCACAGGTGACACCTCCCCCTTGGTGGTGGCAAAGCCATGCCTGGGTGTGAGCCCCCCGGCACCTCCTAGCACTTTCCTCCACTGCTGGAACCATTAAACCTTTATTCTTACGGGAACCCCTTGTTCTTGTGGGGCCCTGTCTCCATCTCCTGGACCCCAGTGGAATTTGGGGGTCTTGTTTTGCTCTTTCCTGCATCCCTACCCCTCTTGCCATGTTGTATTTCTCCCTCATGGGCGCCTAACACGTCACAAGCTATGCTTTTGGTTCTCAGCACGCTCTCAGCTCTGCCTTGGGCATCAGGGCAGGCTCCTTCCTGCCTCATCATACATCCCCTTTGGTCTGTGTGCCAGTGTCTCTGCCTTTTCTGAGGATACCAGGCTTTAGATTTAGGGCCACTCTGCTTCAGTGTGACCTTGTCTTAACTTGATGACACTTGCAGAGACCCTACTTCCAAATAAGGTACCCAGGGTCAGAACTTGAGCGTATCCTTTTGGGGAACAAAGTCAAACCCACAGCAGATTCTTTGTAGAAAAAAGGACATTCCTGGGGACAACTGAATGGGGTCAGAAAATTTGGTGGATGTAATATGCATGCCACCAATGTCTAGTTTCAGTGGTTGGGTCATAGTCCAATGAGGGATTATCCTTGTGTGTGAAAAAGGGGGATAGTGGAGCGACAGGCTCTCTGTTGGGGAATAGATGTTCTTTGTTCTGTCCACTTTCCTGGCCTCTTGTGCCCACAGGAAAATGGATGGCAGCTCGTGGTGTTGGCTCTCACTCTCATCCTCTTCCTGCCTCAAGGAGCTAGGTGGATGAACAGAGCCCCAAACGTGGCGCCACCAGAGGGTTCCAGCCTTGGAGTTACCACCTAAATGTCTTACTCTGTCCTCGGTTTCCTCAATCAAATCCTCGTTCAGGGGCCAGAGGCCAAGTGCAAGGAGGCAGAGTGGGCGGAGTCTTGGCCAGGGAGGAGGAGCTGGCCTTGGTGCGCTCTAGGGGTCTGAGGCACCCAGCCCGGCCTGCCTGCCTTCCAGGTTGCGGAGATGCGGCGAACCCTGACACCTGCCAACTCCCCCGTGTCCTCCCCCAGCAAGCACGGAGACCGCTTCATCCCCTCAAGAGCCGGCGCCAACTGGAGCGTGAATTTCCACAGGATCAATGTGAGGGACACCAGGAGGATGGGAGGATCAGGGAAAGGGACCCTGTCCACACAGCCAGGGACCAGGAATCAGGTCCTCCCAACTCATCCCTCCCTCCTTCCCCTGCCTCTCCTACAGGAAAATGAGAAATCTCCCAGCCAAAACCGGAAAGCGAAGGATGCCACCTCAGACAATGGCAAAGGTCAGGAGTCCGGCCCTGCCCAGCCCCCACCCTCACTCACACAGCCCCCACCCCCAACCCAGTCTCACGGAGTTTGGTGCCCACAGATGGCTTGGCCTACTCGGCTTTGCTGAAGAACGAGCTGCTCGGTGCTGGCATCGAGAAGGTACAGGACCCGCAGACTGAGGACCGCAGGCTGCAGCCCTCCACACCTGAGAGGAAGGGCCTCTTCACGGTGAGCCTGATCTCCCAGCCACCAATCTTGGCCTCCTTGTGCATCTCCTGCCCCAGACCTGTGGTGGGGGGAGGGCTAGAATCAGAAACCTGTGGGCCCATTTAACTCTGTGCCTCGCACTAGGCCTGTCACCCCCACAGGCAACCTGGGGCAGGTGCTGAGGGTAGGGCCAAGGGGCAGGGGGCCCCAGGACAGCAGCAGAAAGCCTGGTTTGGGTCCCTTAAGAGATTCTTGGAAGAGGGGCTGTGGCTGCATAGGGGGCAGGAGGACACCTGGGGTGTGGAGCCCAGGCAGTCTCGGTGTGCCCTGCGCTCTCTTGCTGAGGGCACAGGGCACCAGGGCTTGGGAGGGGCATCTGCTGAGCAGGTGTCCCCACATCCCCAGTATTCCCTCAGCACCAAGCGTTCCAGCCCCGACGACGGCAATGATGTGTCTCCCTATTCCCTGTCCCCCGTTAGCAACAAAAGGTGAGTCCTGACATGCATTGGGAAGAGGGGGCAGTTGGATAGTGCCTGGGAGCTGCCCTCACTTCCAGAGCTGTGCCCAGGCTGTGCCCCCATTGGGGACACACTGGAGGCCCAGATCAGGTAATGGGAGGGGAAGGTGGGGTTGTCAGAGCTCAGGGTGACTGAATATTCAGTGGCAGAGAGGTCAGTGGCAGGGTCATCTGCAGGTTTGGGGTCACACTGTGGCAGACAGGCAGGGCAAGCAGAGAGTGAGATGGTGAAGCTGCCGGGCTGCCAGGGCCGCTGGTAGGAGATGGTTTCTGTGGAGATAGTTGGTGTGGGTCACATTAATAAATGTAAAGTCACCACCTCCGGCTCTCCCTGCAGTCAGAAGTTACTGCGGTCGCCACGGAAACCCACCCGCAAGATCTCCAAGATCCCCTTCAAGGTCCTGGACGCGCCTGAGCTGCAGGATGACTTCTACCTGAACCTGGTGGACTGGTCATCCCTCAACGTGCTCAGTGTGGGGCTGGGGACCTGCGTATACCTGTGGAGCGCTTGTACCAGCCAGGTAGGCATGGCTGAGCTCATGCGTGTGCTGGGGGACTGCACAGCCACTTCCTTGGGGGCTTGTGTGAAGGATGTGAGCATTGCTGGGGCCCTCAGACTCTGGGGCAGCTACCAGCCATCCCTGTCCTCCCAGGCCTATACCCTCAGTATTGTATGAGCCATCCCAGGACTGGTTCACAGGTGTGTATAGAGGCCTGCTCCCTCTTGGCCGTGGGTGCTGGATTCTGAGATATGGATGTCCTTGCTTCCCTGGCTGAGCCTGGGGCTGCCGTGAGGCTACTTCCTCAGTACAGTGTCCCCCCACCCAGTAATAAACCCCTCAGTGGCTGCTGGGCACATGTCGGCTGGGAGTCTGCAGGGTAGAAAGACCCGGCTGGGGGTGGGGAGTATGTTTGAGGGACAATACTAAATGCAGGTGGGTTCAAAGAAGGTGAGCAAAGCCCCCGAAGGGAGGCCAGCACACATAAGTGCCCACCCACTCCACCACCTGCTTAGAAGCCCCCCCCTGTGCCTGATACCCTCATCACCCACATGTCCCCCAGCGTCCCTCTAGGCGCTGTGCAGTTAGTGTCCCTTTGCTTGTGTGTGTCCCTTCCTGAGCACCCCAGCTACATTCTCTTGGTCCCAGCACTGTCAGTGCCCACAGGCTGGAAATGTGAATGAATGGAGGGTGGATGGACAAATGGATAAACGGATAGTCTGGGCCTTTGAGGGACCAGTGGGTAGCATGTCAGCTCATACTATCCATTCCCCTTTCCCCCAGGTGACCCGGCTCTGTGACCTCTCCGTGGAAGGGGACTCGGTGACTTCTGTGGGCTGGTCTGAGAGGGTCAGTACACTGGCCCTGTTCTCCTGCTGGGCAAAGTTGGCACAGGGAGGTCTGACTAGACCTCAATGGTGGGGGCCCTCCGTCATGTTGGGGGCCCTGGAGAGGAGCTAGAATCTGGCCTTGGAGGTCCCTTGTCCACACCGCAGTGATGTTGCCTGTCCCCAGCCTGGTAGAGATGGTTAGAGTGACAGAGACATTGGGTCAGGCGGGCAGGCTCACTCCACATGTAGAAGTGCATGGATCTCAATACGTGTGGATGGATTTTGACAAACTGCCCGCTGCCCATCCTCCCAGAAGGTTCCTAGGGTGAGTGTCCGAAGGGCCGTGCATTAGAGACCTATAAGACAGTGAGCCCAAGGTTCAGTAGCAAAGAGGGTTGGGGGGGGGGGCACCTGAGTGATGGGTCTCCATGCTGGGGCCTGATGCCCACTGATGCCCACATTGTTGATCCTAGGGGAACCTGGTGGCTGTGGGCACACACAAGGGCTTTGTGCAAATCTGGGACGCAGCCGCAGGAAAAAAGCTGTCCATGCTGGAAGGCCACACGGCGCGTGTCGGTGAGGAGCTGCCCGGGGCTCAAGGGGGCGGGAGTGGTCCCTAAGGGGCCAGGCTGCGTCCTCAGCCTGCCCTCTGCCTGGCTCCAGGGGCGCTGGCCTGGAATGCTGATCAGCTCTCGTCCGGGAGCCGGGACCGCATGATCCTACAGAGGGACATCCGCACCCCACCCCTGCAGTCAGAGCGGCGGCTACAGGGCCACCGGCAGGAGGTGTGTGGGCTCAAGTGGTCCACGGACCACCAGCTCCTCGCCTCCGGGGGCAACGACAACAAGGTAGGCCCACTCCTCCCACATGGCCAGCCCCCATCTGTGGAGCAGGTATGATAAGGGTGCACTCGGAGCAAGGACAGGCTGTTCTTTCCTCTGGGGGCTGAGATACCCTGGGCCTCACAGCTGTTGTCCCTGCAGCTGCTGGTCTGGAACCACTCAAGCCTGAGCCCCGTGCAGCAGTACACAGAGCACCTGGCAGCTGTGAAGGCCATTGCCTGGTCCCCACACCAGCATGGGCTGCTGGCATCCGGCGGTGGTACAGCTGACCGCTGCATCCGCTTCTGGAACACACTCACGGGGCAGCCGCTACAGTGCATCGACACTGGCTCCCAGGTGTGCAACCTCGCCTGGTCCAAGCACGCTAACGAGCTGGTGAGTGTGGGGCATGGGTGGGTGAGGACTACCAGCCGGAGATGGGAGCCTTATGACCACAGGAGAGGCCCTCAGGGCTCTTGGGTGCAGTGTGGTTCCCTATCTCAATCCAGTCATCCACCAGGGTGCAGGGGTGCGGGCTGTCACCTGTGGTCTCTGCACCCTGCCCGGCAGGCTCCGATGTCCTTGTTCCTTGGTGGGTGTGTCTGAGGTTCTGTACCCTGGGGCCATGGGAGAGGAGCCCCTGCTCTAGCAGCACCCTCTCTGTCTCCTAGGTGAGCACGCATGGCTACTCGCAGAACCAGATCCTGGTCTGGAAGTACCCATCCCTGACCCAGGTGGCTAAGTTGACTGGGCACTCCTACCGGGTGCTGTACCTGGTGAGTCTCCCCAGCCAGGCCCTGAAGGAAGGCTGTGACCACCTGTGCCCTTGTTCCTGAGGAGGCAGCCTGCACATCCCACTCCCTGGCCCTGTTCTCCATCTGGTCTAGCTTCGGGGTCTGGAGTTGAACAGGGTGTTAGTGGCATCATGAAGCTATTTCATCAGCTTCTGCGCCCTGTGAGGAAGGGCATCTCTGTTCCCCTTTATAATTTCCATGTATTTGTTTTCACGGTGGGGTGTGATATCCTTGGTGTTTTCACAAGCCTGCTTCACCCACAGTGCTCTGTCAGGGGACCTCTGCCATCCCAGCCCAGTGGCTGCCTGGCTCCTCTACCATCAGCTGCATACATCGGGCCACCAGGGACAATGGGGGTATCTCTCCTCCCACAGGCCATGTCCCCCGATGGAGAGGCCATAGTCACTGGTGCTGGAGATGAAACCCTGAGGTTCTGGAATGTCTTTAGCAAAACCCGTTCAACAAAGGTAAAGTGGGTCGGTATCAGCGCCAGATGTTCCCCCACTCACGTCCCCTCAGCCTGTCCAGGGGCCTCCCCCCCTGGCCCCACCACACCACCCGCCCCAAGCACCCCATCAGCCATAGTTCCCGGGGTCTCCCTGGGACTCCCTCATCCCTTTATCTGCTCCTGCATTGCCCGGCACCCCTACACATCCTGGGGCACTGTATAAGGTGCCCATATGGGCTCCTCCTCTGGCCCGAAGCCTCAGGGTCCCTCCAGGCAGAATTGCCTTCCCACGCTTGAGCGGCTGGTGCCCCACCCAGCAGTCTAGCCCAGTAGCTGGCACCTGCAGGAGGCCACCAGGGGCTGAAGGCTTGTTCCTGTGTGCCCTGCAGGAATCCGTGTCTGTCCTCAACCTCTTCACCAGGATCCGGTAAACCCGCGGCCTTGCTGTACTGGTCGCAGAATGTCACCTCTCGTCAGCGTCATGGACCCTCCCCTCCCCCCAACACGGGCACCAAGGAAGGCAGCAGGGGTGGGGGGAGCCGGGCCTGGAGAGACCCTGAAGATTCTATTAAAGCCTGATTGCGAACCCTGTCAGCCGGTGTTTGGGGTGGGACTGTGGTCGGGCACCAACAGGAGTAGGGGCTCCAGCTCCCTCCACCCTGCATGGCCCCAGCTTGGACATCTGCTCGGAGCAGGATGGACGTCTCCTGGGACCCTGCCTGCTTCCATCTGTGTCCGTCACCGTCACCACCTTGTTGGGGCAGCATGCTCTTCCGGGAAGCACACGCTCACCACCGCCCACACCCGCTACGGGACAGACAGCTGGACACCAGGCTGGTCAGCCAGGGGAGGGCCTTGCAGGAGGATGGCTCAGGTTGGCCTGTGGATCAAAGGGACGTTCCTGCTTGAGGTTTCTTTGTAGCCGTCTCTGCTGTCCCTGCCCCAGCAGCCATCCCAGCGACTCTCATAGGAGCTCTTTATTGGAGCGGGCCCCAGGCAGGCTACGTGTTGAAGGAGGTCATCTCAAGATGGACTTGTCTAAGGAAAATTGAAGTTGGATCTGTTCGTGGTTCTGTGCTCACCCCGACTGAGTTGTCCTTGTCACTAATGGGGTCACAGCTGACTGTGGTTCTTGCAGCTTGCTGGGCAGCCAGTCAGTGTAACCTGAGGGCACAATCGGCCCCACAGGCCAGTCCTGTGGGTGCCTGGCCCTCCTCCCCAGCCCCTTCCCCTCCAGCCCACTGGAGTGGGTCCTGTCCATCTGCGCCTTCAGCCAGGGGAGGGGGACCCTGTGGGTTCCCCTAGAAGCTTCCTGAGCTTCCCCAACCCTGGTCCCACCTCACCGTTCTGTGCCCTGTTCCCAGTTGCACCTGGGCCCACCTCCTCCAGCCTCATCTCCAGACCTGGAGAAAACGGAGGGAGAGAGGTGGGGCCAGTGTGGCAGGGGCCAGAGGACATTGATGGAAGTGGACAGGGCGAGGTGGGCCTGGGCAGGACAGGGATCCAGCATGGTCAGGGGAAGGCTGCACAGAGCCCCCGTCTCCCCAGTTCTGCTCGGAGCCCCCATTCCTCCACGGGTTTTGAGAGCCTTGGGTTTCCCCTGAGCCAACCACCTGTGTGCATGTGTACATATGTATTTGTGACTTCCTTTTGGATTTGTTTCTGTGTTTCTGTAAATCAGTGCTCAAAATGTTAAAGCTTTGTGGGGAGGAGCAGTGGCCCACCCCCATCCCTGGGGGACACAGAGGTCACAGCTTTTAGAGCCCTCTCTTTCAGAGGGCAGTTGTCTGAACCTGCCTGAACTTGGGGACGGGTGAGAGACAGTGTACATAGATGTGTGTATTCCAATTGGTCGAGACCTTATTTTTGTTTGAGTTTTGTTTTTGTTTTGTTTTTTAATAAGAAAACTGGCCTATGTGTACCGCACCCTGGCCCTGGTTCTGCTTGTAGGCCCTGGCCCAGGGAGCACAGAAGGGACGTGAAACCATGAACACAGTGTTGTCAGCACGCACCATGGCGGGAGCGGCAGTGGGTGCCGTGCAGGGCGTTCCCCTTGGGATGCAGCATGACGGTCATTAAGCCACAGGGGTTGTGCACGGCTGGGGCTCCCAGTTCGTCTGTCTGGGCCTGACAGGTCAAGTGTGCATATGCTGAGACCCCACACCAGCCTGAATGTCACAAACGTAGTGACGGGCTGGCCTTCGTGAGAGGCTGTGGTTAGTGAGTGGCTCTGGTGTCCCTGAATTCTGGACCTGTGATTCACGCCCATCCCTGCGGTCTGGCTGGTTCCCATGAGAGGAGTAGGGAGGGTGAGAGCTAACCTGGTGGGGAAACCTCCATCTGACAGCTGGGGCACCAAGCCTACTGGGGACATTGCCAGCCCAGCGGCCTGCCATGGGGGAGGGTGTATGTGGTGGGGCAGGATTTGTTTCCATCAATCCTGGGATGGTAAAGGTGAAAGGGAAGTAGTGACATGGTGATAGCCGAAGGTGAGCAGGGGCCTTCCCTGTCATGCAGCGGCTTCTGGGAAGGATGTGGGGGGTCAAGAGGGCTGCAAGGGTATGGGGGAGGCAAGAGGTCCTGGGGGCCAGAGAGGAAAGTAGCCCAGGCCAGAGAGGCTATACCACTGGGTGGGCTGGCAGGCCTGGAGACCCCAGGGGGTCTTGAGAAGGATAAGGCCTCCTGTGGTGAGCAGCTGCCCACAACTGGTGGGCACCCCAGGCCCTTTCCTCCTAGTGAAGATCCCTGTTCTGGGCACTGGGGACAAGAGAAGCCAGACCCAAGACCTGCCCTTGAGGAGCTTCTGCTGTGGCAGGTGAGTGGGACTGTAGAGTGTTAGGCATGTCTGGCTGTCATGGGGCGAAAGTAGAGTGAGGCCTTGGGAGAGAGCAGCTTTGCGTCGAGGGCTTACTATGAATCTGATGTTTGAGCAAGGGCCTTAGGGGAAGCATGGACACAGCTGGGCAGAGGTGGTGCTCCAGACCAGGGCATGGCTCAGGCCAAAGCCTTGGAACAGGACCAGGCCTGATGTGTTGGAGGAAGGGCAAGGAGGTACATGTGGCTGGAGCAGAGTGAGTGAGAAGAGGAGGGCAGGTCGTGCAGGGGCTTGTGGGCTGCAGGGAGGACTGGGCTTTACCCCCACTGGGGTGGGAGGTCTTGACTGTGCTGAGATGGGAAGGGATGAGATTGCCATGTAGAGACCTGAAAACAGGTGGGCGGCGGCACAGAGACCAGAGAGGAGGAGGCTCTGAGCAAGGCAGGTGATGACATGGACTATGGCCAGGAACAGATGAACATGGTGAAAGGCAGGAAGCTTCTGGATTTTTTGTTAATGTTTTGTATGTGTAGTGAAATGTGCGTAACATTAAAGTGTATGATTTAGTGCTTTTTAGTATATTTACTATGTTGTGCCACCGTCACCACTAATTCCAGAACATTCTATCATCCCAAAAGAAGCCCTTTCCGCATGAGCAGTTACTCCCATCCCTCCTCAGCCCCTTGACAACCAGGAATTCAGCCTCTGTCTCTCTGGATGTGCCTGTTCTGGAAGTTTCCCATCTATGGAGTTGCACACTGTGACCTTCTGTGTCTGTTTTACTCACTGAGCATCGTGGTCTCAAGGCCTGTCCATGTTGTGTCAGTGCGTTGCTCCTTTTTGAGGCTGCGTGATACTCCACTGTGTGGAGGGTTACATTTTGTGTGTGTGTTCTGTAGTTGGTGGGCATTTGGATTGTTTCCACTCTGTGGCGGTTGTAGATCGTGCTGCTGGGAACTCGGCATGTGCACACACTGGATATTGGATATATTTTGGAAACAGATGAAGTACGGGCTGGGGTGGGGAGAGAATGTGGGAGCTGAGGTTGCTGCAGGGTCCCAGCTTGAGCATCTGGGAAGGTGGCACTGAGGGTGCAGGAGGGAAATTCAGACGCTTCCTTCGGTTCAGGGCCCTTCACAGGGGTGCTAGGAGGCTAAGGAGAGGTGGAGGGGGAGCCCCATGCCAGGGTGCCACCTCCTTCCTCCAGCCTCTGTGCTCCTGGCCTCTTGGCAGGGGGCCAGCCTGCCCAGCTGTTGCCAGGACACTGGGGTGCCTTTGTTGCTGTCAACAATGGCCCCACAGGCCTTGGAGGCATGAGCCCCTGGGCATCCAGAGGCAGACATGCAGACCCTGAGGCGGAAGGCTGCCCAGCCCTATGTCCCCCGGGATACCCTTGAGGTGGACTTCCCGGCATCACTGTACAGGTGAGCACCACCCTACCCCTTCCCTCTCTTGCTCTCTCTGGGTTTGGCTTCCTGCCAGCCTCATCTTTTCTCTATAAAGGCCCTTGGGTGCTGCACCAGCTCCCCTCCTCCTATTCTGGCTGATCCCTGCACCTGCCCGAGCCAGGATTGGGACCTGGCAGGAGTGCATGCAGGTCACATGTGATCATTTCTGCGTGCACAACACATGCACACAGCCAGCAGAACAAACGCTAGGTACCCGGGAGCCCTGTGCTGCTGGAATAGCACCTGGGATGGGGCAACTTCAAGCACAGAATTTACCCTCTCCCAGCACCAGGGGCCAGATGTCCCAGACCAAACGTGTCCAAGGGGTGGGGCCTTCTGAGACCATGAGGAAGGATCTGTCCTATGTTCCTCCCAACTACTGGAGACTGCTGGCAGTCCATGGTGTCCCTGGGCTTGTAAAAGCATTGCCCCATCTCAGCCTGTCATCACCTGGCCTTTTCCCAACTGTCCAGATCCCATCCTTTCAGGACATCAGGTATTGCCTTAAGACCTCCCTAACCTGGCATGACCTCACCTTAAGTTTTGTCTGATAAGACCCTATTTCCAAATAGGGTCATGTTCTGAGATTCTGGGTGGATGTGGATTTGGGGGACTACTTTCTACCCAGCAGAGGCTCCATTAATTAGCACTGATAAACTACAATGGGTTTAGTATTAGGCAGCTTTAAGAAAAGGTAAGTGAACAAACACCCTTGATGTTGCTCCATTTTCAAGAACAATAAGGGGGGAAAAATGTGAAACCACAATTGAAGCAGGTTCCCACATCTGTGTACTGGGAGGGACAGGGGCACAGCACACATACATCTTCATGGAGGAAGAGTGGCAGCCCGGGTACAGGGGCTGGCAGCTGGGATGAGGGCAGCCTCACTTCTGTTTTTAGTGCTATTATTTAGTAGATCTCTTGATTATAGACATTCATTTATTAAGAGAAAGCTTTTTTCCAGTTATAATGGAATTTTTTTGAGGTATAATTGACACAGACTTTTTCATTGTATGTTATGTTAGACTGTTTTAATTCCTTTTTACAAACCATGTGCATTTTGATGTTTCAGTTCATTTTGTAGTTCAAAAGGGTTGGCCCTGCCAGACAGTCCTGAATCTCCCCTCCCTGCAAGTGGCAGACCCAAGTCTGGGGCGTTTCCCAGGACTGATGGCCCAGAACTGACCGGGCTGATCCAACCCCCTACGAGACATGTGAGTCTCCGGTTTCCCATGTGGCTTGGGGCCTGGGAGTCAGCGGCCCTGCTGGGGCACCCCCCTGGAGCACACTCCCAGGCCAGAGCACCAGCCCATCTTTGTCTCAGGCAGTGGCACTGCAAGGATGTGCTCCAGATCGAGAGCTTTGGTCTGATGCCATCTCGCTGAGGTTTGGTTTGTGTCTTCACTGGCACATTTCCACTTCCCTCTCTGCACTGCCAGCCTCCATACATTAAACCATCTCCCGCCACCCTAGGGCCTTGGCACGTGCTGCACTTTACTGCCACCTCCTCTAGGAAGCCCTCCTGTTGCCCTCAGCCTGGGACAGGCTCTGGCACCAGAGGCCCCCGGAACAGGCACTCCTGTGTAGCAGCGTGGTTTCTCCTTTCCTCATTCCCAGCTGACCCCTGGGGACAGAAGGGATAGTGATGGCAGAAGGATTCCCTGAAGGTCTTCCTGGGAGCCTAGGCACCCCCGCACCCTTTCCCTATGTCCCCAACCCCATGGTTCCCCTCACTCAGCCATAGCTGAGACTACTTTCTCCTGGTACACTTGCAGGATGGGGCAGGGTGGGCTTCCTGGAGGAAAGGGCCTGCAGGTGTGGGAGGCTGGGAAAGGATTTGCAGAGAAGCAAGAAAAGCTACAAAAGTGAAATGTTTAGGAGGATGGGCTATGCAGGGTCAGCCTCCCACACCTCTGCCGGGGCAGCGTGGGGCAGGGGTTGCGGTGGCTGTCTGGTACTAAAGGACAGACATGGCCCAGTGGGGATGGAGGAAAGCCTCCCCCCGCCACATACACACCACGGGCCAGGTCTCTGTACCCTTGATGCTGGCAACACAGCAAAGGATGCAGAGGCCCAGGGAGGGCAGGGGCGCCACAAGCTCAGTCTCTCTCCTCCCCGCCCCTTAGCGATGACTACCTGTCCCAGGAGGGCCCCCGCTGGACACCAGCCATCAAGCAAGCGACGCGCTGGAAGTACACACCCATGGGACGTGATGCGGCTGGCCAGCTCTGGTACACCGGCCTAACCAACTCGGACTCCCGAGAAGCCTGGTACACGGTCCCAAGGGCCCTGGACAGCCCGTATCGCGAGGCTTATGCCCGCTGGCATGGATGCTACCGCCACAGGGAGCAGAGCATGCCCTCAGGTGAGTGCCCAGCCCACACCAGCTCAATCTTGAGGGGAGGGTGAGGGCCCAAGGTGCAGAGACAGCCTCTCCCCACCCTGCAGCCTATGCCCAGCGCCTCTGGGAGACCGCCTGGTATGACCCCATCATCCCGGCCCAGTACCGAGACCCCAGCACGCGGTGGGGGAGCATGTTGTGGAAAGACAGACCCATCCGGGGCAAGGAATACGGTGAGGCTGGGAGCCAGGGGCAGGAACAAGGCCCCTTGGGCGGGAGTGGGGGGGGGGAACCCCCCAGGGCCAGGAAGCTGAGGCCTGACACTGACCTGGTCCTGGCCCCCACAGTAATCAACAGACACCGATTTGGGGTGGAGCCACTGTGGCGGGCGTCTGACTATGTGCCGTACCTGTCAGCACCTCAGCACCCGCGCTACACCGCCCAGAACTACCGGCAGTGGGACCTAGAACCCTACTGCCCCTCTACCAACCAGCGGCCCCCACCCAACTACACGCCCATCCACGGATAAAGATCATGCTGCCCTATGCGCCTCTCCCACTCCAGGCATCTGTCCACCTCTGGGGACGGTCAGGCGGCCAGATAAAGTGAGCTGCTAACCAAGACCCTGGGCAGCAAGCAAGCTCCAGGGCAGAGGCACAGAGGGCACACCGACTGCCCTCTCCTGCCGAGGGCCCCTGGCAAACAGGCCAAGGCACAGCCCTCGCCATGCCCAGCTCTTTATTCACTGTCAGCAGTAGCCTGGGTGTGGGGAGATATACTCAGGCACCCAGCCCAGCATGCTGAGCCTGGTTGCTGCCAGGGTCTTTCTTGGTCCAGCCCCCCAACCCTGAGACTGGGGCTCCTGGTAGGCTCAGCAGTGACACTGTACTCCAGGGCCTGGCAGCACCCAGGAGACCCTGTTCTGGCCATAAGCAAGGAGCTGGGGCTGAGCTCAGCAGAGTCCCTGGTCCTGTGCCCCTCACATGGCACCCCCAAATCACCCAGACAGCTGGGAGTGGATTAGAGTTGAGATTGGAATACCCCAAGCCCACAAGAATTCCACCTGCCCCTGGATAGCAGAGGGCCTAGCTAGATGTCCCTGCCCTGGCTGACCTCACCCAGCAACCCCCAAAGCCAGGTGGGGAGGACACTGGTGGGATCAGAGGAGCGGGGGGAGGGGTCACTTCAGGCATCGCTGGGCATCAGATGTTCACACTCAAGGTTAATTTGCATAGAGCAAGGGACCATGGGACAGTGTCAGGGTTGGGCTCCAGAGTCCCCTGGAAGAGAAGGGGATGGGAGTGGAGTTAGCGAGGGTGGGGCCGGTCCCTGTCCCAGACCTACCACCCGTGGCTGCAGAGGTGGCCCACAACTCACAGTTCTGAAGGCGGATGGGCCAGATGAGGAGACTGCACAGGCAGAGGGTGGCAGCCACACCCACCCCACCTGTCACGGCCACCATCACCCAGTGGTAGAAGCTCACGCAGGCTCTGCAGCAGAGCTCCAAGCTGGGGGCAAGAGGAAGACAGAAAGGGGGAGCGGACACTTATCGGGACCCTCCAGCCCCCACCTGGACTTCCACCTCCCATCTCCTCTGGGGTGCCCTGTCTTTCCCAGCACTCAGGCCAGGACCAGGGGGTCATGCTCAACTCCATTCTCCCTTCCAACATCTGATATTTCAGCCAGTAATGTCAGCTCTGCCTTCAGAGTCTACCCTAGTCTGCCCATTTCTCCTTCGTCCCTCCTGAGCCCCCACCTGGTCCAGCCCCATCAGCACCCCCCTGGACCACTCCATTCTCCTCCCCAATTCCCACCCTCTCTTCTGTCCTCCCTGCAGCAGCCACCAGGGGGTGGTAGTGAGCACCTGACTCAGGCCCTGCCCCTCCTCTGCCCACAGTCCTCTAGGACTCCACCTCTAGGGGTAAAAGCCCAAGCCCTCCAGGTGGCCCTCAAGGCCTTACATGACCACCCTTGTCCCCTCCCTGCCCTCCCCTCCTACCTCTTTCCCCCTCACTCCCTCTGCTCCTGCCACATGGGCTTCCTCACTGTTCCTCCACCATGCCAGGCATAGTCCTCCCCCCGGGGCCTTTGCACAGGCTGTTCCTCCCTATTTGCCTAGAACTCCCTGACATCCTCAAGGTCTCAGGTCCAATTTCACCTCCTTAAGGAAGCCCTTCCTGGTCTCTCACTCCAGTCAGGCCTCCCTAAGTGATGTCCTTCACACCCCTCACCACTGGTCTGGGTCACACATTTACCCACACGATTAGTAACATGGCTGATGCTGCCCACAGCTCCATGAGGACAGGGGACCAGGCCAGCTTTCATTCCCAAACCCTGGGCTTCTATGTGGCACATACTTGAAACTAGAACCTTGGGTTCAGAGGGTCTCAGTTACAGGGATTCCAGGCCTCCCACTACCCTGCCTTCTCACATCCCCTTATCTATCTGTAAGCTGTGTCCTCCACACCCGGCACAGGATAGTCTGTCTGCTAAGTGAGTAAATGGTTGCTGGAGGTGGGGAATAACCAGGTCCCCCTGGCTGAGAAGCCACCAGGGTGGCGTCTTCTGTCCTCATGGAATTTTTAGACCTGGGGCAGCACCTGGTGCACAGTACAGGCTTGGCACACCTCATTAAGCGCAAATGAATGAATGGGTGGCACTCACGAGCAGGGGTGCAGGCTCTGGATGGCCATGACTGCTAGCCCGTTGGCCACCTTGTCCGAGAAGCTCATGGCGCCATACACAAAGGCTCCACTGTGCTGGGGGAACACAGACAAGGGGTCAGCATCCCAGGCCTTGGTCTCCAACCCCAACCTGGCCCTGCCCAGCAGACCTACCGTGTGGGGGCCAATGAGGTCGGCCGTCATGGCCAGCGAGGTGACGAGGATGGTGGCACAGCCTGTGCCCAGCAGCACAGCTGCCACATACACAGCCACGCCAAGCTCATTTGTCAGTGCCACCCAGGCTGCAAAGGCTAAGATCACCAGGAGGCCCACGAAGTAGGTCATCTGTAGGCAGCCCAGCCCAGTGTCAGGGTCACCTCACTAGGTAACCCTGAGCCTGGCATTTGCCCTCCAATCCACCCCTGGCCCCCAACCCCAGCAAATGAGGGAGTTGAGTTGGGTCATCCCTAAGAAGCCCCCAGCTCTGACCTCAGGATTCTTGAGATTCTGAGCCCGGGGGTACTGAGAGCTACGTGCAGTAGACATTCTAGAGTTATGCTGCCTGATACAGCTGCCACCAGAAATGGGTGGCTGCTTATGTCTCAGTGCAAGTCAATTAAAATGAAATAAAATGAAGCACTCAGTTCCTTAGTCACACCACCACCCCTGGCTACTGCACTGGACAGCACAGAAGGCTCCAGAGCTCTGCAGCCCAGGGCACCCAGAGCCCAGTTTCTACCAAGCGGTGCCCAGACCCGAGGCTTCTGGTCTGTAGGGGCCCAGGTTCTAGGGGACACCCCCAGCCCTACTCACTCACATTCCTCCCAATGCACTTGTTGATGGGCTTCATGAGAAAGGAGGAGAAGAAGCCGCTGAGGTACATCACCAGTGGGATGGTGGCGATGAACTTCTGTTGGGGCAGAGCAGTCACAGGCAATTTAGGCATGGCTCATCAGGCTTGGGGCCCCTCATCCCTGCCTTACCACTGGCTCACCTTGGGCAGGTTGAGGGAGTAGGTGAGGTACATGGCCATGTATGTCTGGGATAGGTTCACAATAAGCCTTGTGCTCATGTACAGCAAGCCCACCTGTAAGCAGAAGAAGATGGCTCAGGGGTCAGAAGGGTCATCCTCTACTCCCATGAGCAGGGAGCCAGGGAAGGGGTGGGAACAAGGTGAGCAACTCCACAACTGGCACCTGACCATTAGTAGGGACTGCCTAGCTGATCAGGTGGAGAAAAGCACAGTGATTGATTGGTAATGTCTGCCTGGGTGTAGGCTGGAGAAGGGGCTACTTCTGTTCTAATGTGGGGCCTGTAGCCCCACAGAGTAAGGGGCTGGTGGGAGGTCAACTACTACCTCCCTCTTCCTGTGACGTACCTGATAAAAGGCTGGCTCTTGAAGCCAGTGTTTCCAGAGTAGTAAGGGCCGGGCAGTAGCAGGAGCTAATAGGGGGCCATGTTCATCTGGCTCTTCCACCTGCCGCCGGCGCCCCTCCCTGGTGCCCAGGTGGAACAGCAGTGAGAAGACAGCGCCAATGCCCACCACCAACAGGGAGAGGTTCTGGGGATCAGGCAGGAGAGGGGTCAGCAGTGGCTCTCAGCACAAGCCCCGAGTTCAGGGCATTGGGGATGTCCCACCCAGACAACAACGGCCTTGACCCATCCCAGGCCCCGGCTCACCCGGAACACTGGCACATCTTGTACTCCCAGCTGATCATTGATATCCTGGGTAGACTCCATGTGGGGAGAGCCCTGCAGGTGGAGCAAAAGCCAAGCAGCGCCATAGACGGTGATGTTGGCCACCACAGTGAAAGCGTACCTGGTGGGGCGTAGGCGGGGCCTCAGCGGGGGAGCCCAGAAACCACAGGACCACTTCCTTCCCAGGGAGCTGCACAGTCAGAGCTGCTTGCGGCATCTGGGGGACCTCCGGCCAGTGGGTGATTTCAGCCACCCACATATTGGGTGGCCCCAGGGAAGCCTTTGCTGGCCTCAGTTTCCCTAGCCTCCACGTTATCTGATGACTTACCACACTGACCCAAGACTCCACTGTGCAAGTCCTGTCTGCAGGTGTGGAGTGCAGACTCGGGCAAAGCAGGACTGAGTAAGGGCTGCAACACAGAAACCTGAGAACCTGAGAAACTCAGAAATCCCCGGCTTCAGCAGGACAAGGCTCCATGGATCACTCCTACCTGCAGCCCCAGAGCCATGACGCCCTAGGGGCTCGGCCGGGGCTGGGGAGCCTCTGGATCTCACCAGGACTCCATTTCCCTTTCTGAACATGAGAACAAGCATACCTTCAGAAGTCAAGGTGAAGTTAACGAGGCAGACAGTAAAGCACTTTCAGATAGAACACACCCAGAGCTTGGCCTTTGCCGGGCACAGCCCTTCCCCCAGCTGGGGCCCTCAGGGGGCCCCAGGGAATGGGCAACCCCTGCTGTTAGTGCCTGCAGCTCTTAGCCATAATGGGGAACTGGGTGGGGTGGGGAGGAGGACAGGATGGGCTGCAGACAGACTGGGCCCTTGTGACGAGCACTTACGCCACCTTCATGTATGGGTGACATCCCACCTGCCAAGAAAGGTCATCTCCTCAACCCTGTTCCCACTGCACAGTCTTCATAGAGACCTGCTCAGCTCAAACCCTGGCCATGGGCCATGACAACCTCTCAGGCTTGTCTTGACAATTAAATACAGTCTGCTTGAAGGGCCCAGAACTGAACCTGGCACATAGCAACCGTCCCATAGATGCTCCTGTTTTCATTATATCCAGAATCACTTCCTTTAGCACCTCTAGTAAGTCAAGGGATACACTGGGTACCAAATGTACCCATATGTGGCATGCAGGATTCTAGGACCCTCAGAGTCCCATGCCCTGGCTCTGCCCTGTCTAACTCCCTCCCCTTGGGGACGGGACCTATGAATATGATGGGATGTCACTCCCATGTTTGGGTAAAATTCGGTGGCAAAGCTAAAGGGATTCTGCAGATGTAGTTAAGGGAGATTATCCTGGGTGAGCCTGACCTAATCAAGTGACCCTCAGAAAAAATGGCTTGCACCATCCCTGAGATCAGAAACTCTCCTGCTGGAGTTCCCATTGTGGCACAGCAGAAATGAATCCAACTAGTATCCATGAGGATGTGAGTTCAATCAGTGGCCTCACCTGGTGGATTGGGGATCCGGTGTTGCCATGAGCTGTTGTGAAGGTCGCAGACATGGCTTGGAGCTTGTGTTGTTGTGGCTGTGGCTGTAGTGTAGGCCAGCAACTGTAGCTCTGATTTGACTCCTACCTGGGAAGCTCCATATGCTGCAGGTTTGCCCTGAAAAGCAGGGGGAAAAAAAAAAACAAACCTCTCCTGCTGGCCTCAAAGAAGCAATACACCACCACGAGTTCTACATCTACAAGGAAACGAACACTGTCACTGACCACATGATCAGGGTAGAGTGACCCCACGCCTCAGATGACATCCCAGCCCTGACACCTTGCTTACAACCTCAAGCCTGACGCAGAGAACCCAGCTAAGCTGTCAGACTCCTGACCCACAGAAATTGTGAGGTGGTTAACATGTGCTGTTTGAAGCTGCTAACTTAGTGCTCGTTTTATTACCCAGCAACAGCTGAATGATACACTAATTTATAGCTGTTCATGCTGCGGCTGAGTCCCAGAGCCGCACAGCCAAGCAGCACCCAGATATGGAAGGTGACCCCAGGTCCCCTGGCCTCGCCTGCTGTATGCGTGCCTGCCCGCCCGCTTTGCCCCAAAGGTAGCACCTGAGAGCTGTGAGCTCCACCTTCTCATGGTCATTGGTGACAAGCTCCGGGATGAGGCTGAGGTGCGCAATCTGCGTAGCGGCCCAGCCGAACTGGAAGATCACAATGAAAGGCCCATAGTAGAGGAGGGCAGCCCACTCAGGCGTGGTGGCCCCACAACCCAGGCAGGGGCTGAAGATGAAGGGGAAGGACAGCAGGACGCAGATGGTGCCTGTGGACGAGCAGAAAAGGGGAGGGCACATCACAGGGCCAGCCAAGGACTACCCAAAACTGAGACACAGAAAAGGCTAGAGGACCACCAGTCACACAGTGAGACGGGATCAGCAGCCCAGGCCTCCCTAGGCCTATGGCCCCTGAGACAAATGGAGAAAACAAGGCAGAGAGATCTGAAGTCCCCCTGAGGTCAGGCAGCCAAACAGGACAGAAGGAGTGGGCCTCCCAGTCCAGACTACATGCCCCTGGTGTGTGATGGGGAAATAGACACTGAACAGATCACATGCTCTAACGAACACAGGGCCGGGGCCAGGACAATCGGTCGGTCAGGTGCCAAGAAGCGGCAGGAATGAAGCCTCCCCACACCAGCTCAGGACTCCCCAGATTTGGCCCGTTGGTGACAGCTGGGGAAACTTAAAGCATAGCCTGAGGCCATGCAGCAGGTTGAAAGGCTGCTTAGGGATCCCCCTGGAAAACTTCCCCCCTCCCCCAGAAGCACCACTTACACCCACCACATCCTCTTCCCATCTCGCCCACGGAGGGGGCCTTTTCCTCCCAGTTCCTACCAGGCATCCCGTGGGGCTGCCAGGAGTCAGGAGGCCCAAGTGACACGGGGCGGGGCTGGGCTGGACCCTGCTCTCTCCGAGACCTAGTGTCCCCATCAGCTCATAAGGGGGCCTCTTCCCGGAAAACACTCTAGTACCTCAGCACAAGCTCAGGTCCACCCTGAGGCCCCAAAGGCCCTGCACCACCTGCACTGTCACCTCCCTGCCCTCACCTCCTCCCTCTCCCCCTCTTTCACTCTGCTGCAGCCACATGGGCCTTCACCTCCCTGTTCCTCCTACACAACTGGCATGGTCCTGCCCCAGGGCCTTTGCACAGGCTGTGCCCTCTGCCTGGGATGCTTTTCTTCTCACATCTCAGCAAGGTTCACCCCATTTCATCCTTCAGGACTCAACTCAGAGTGCCACCTTCTCCAAGAAATCCCTCTGGAGTTCCTGCTGTGGCACAGTGGGCTAAGAATTCGATGCAGCAGCTTGGATCACTGAGGAGGCTCAGGTTCAATCTCCCCACTGCTGACTGGTACAGTGGGTTAAAGGATCCAGCATTGCTTCAGCTGTGGCTCAAATTCAGTCTCTGGCCCAGGAACTTACATATGCCACAGGTGGAGCCATTAAAAAAAGAAAAAAGAAACCCCCCATGCCGACCACCCCAGTCACCAGCTGTCCCTTCCCCACCCTAATACTCTCAGTCTGAACCCTGATTTTTTTCCTTCATATTCTTTAGCACACACAGGAATTCTTTTGTCTGCTTGTTTCCTGCCTGCCGAGATCTCCCACCAGACAGGAGGTGGGGTAACATCTCTCCCAAGTCACTTCTATATCCCTAGCACCCAACATGGGGCCTGGCACATCAGGATCTTTTATTTTATTTTATTCTATTTGTGTCTTTTTAGGGCCACACTTGCGACATATGGAAGTTCCCAGGCTAGAGGTCAAATCAGAGCTACAGCTGCCAGCGTACGCCACAGCAACTCAGGATCAGAGCTGTGTCTGCGACCTACACCACAGCTCACAGCCATGCTGGATCCTTAACCCACTGAGCGAAGCCAGGGATCGAACCTGTGTCTTCATGTTTACTAATTGGGTTCGTTACCGCTGAGCCACGATGGGAACTCTGTGATCTTTTAAATGAGTGAATAATAATAGTGGCCTCTCTTTACAGGCCAAAGGGGTGGATGTTATTATTAACGCTATTTCCAGATGAGGAAACTGAGGTCCAGTGAGTGAGCCACGGAGCTGAAAATCCAGCCTTTTGAACCCTGAGCCACACTCCTTCCCTCCAGCCCTGCATCCTTCTCCTCCCATCCCAACACCTAGAGGGGGCCCTGTACTGTGCCAGGAGCTGGACTTCCTTCTTGCTCCCAGGCCCCGGAAGTGACCTCATCCCCAGACCCTGGGCCCACCCCCACAGTCCTGGGATTGGGAAATGAAACCAAAACCACCCTTGCTATTTTTCTGGAACTGGTGCCTGGGAGGGGCACCCTAGGCAGATGCCTGGAGGCCACCCAGGGCCAGGCAGGAACTGTAGACTCTGGTCAAAAGAATGTGCTGCCTTGGCCAGACTCTACCCTGCTGCTCCCCAGGCTAGGTTAACCATTGTCAGGGCTAGGCTGCCTGGCTGAGGGACTTTGGGCAAGTTACTTTGCCTCTCTGGGCCTCCGTTTCCAGAAAAGGGAGCTAATAAAAATACCTCACAAGATCTATGTGAGAAATAAGAGTTAATGTGTGAAGTCCGGAGCTCCTGCTGCTGAGCCACTTCCCGCCTCAGCAACTTCAAAGCCAAGAGATTTCACACTTTGCACAAGCTGTTTCAACTACTTGGAATGCTCCTCCCTACCCCCTACCAACCACTCCTATTCAGCCTTCAAAACCCCAAAACTAATGTCCCCTCCTCCAGAGCTCTGTTTCTTCCTTATGAAGCCCAGTCTACCCATCAGTTCCAGTCTGGACCCCATAGGTGCATGCATATCTGGCTCTCTTGGCTAGCGAGCTCCCAAGGGCTCATTAAGGGAAAGAGTGAGTCCATCCCCACCAGCCTCAAACTCGGGGGCAAAATAGAGAAGTGGGAACTGTTGCCGAGGTGACCTTTACTCAAGTTACTTTATCAGGCATCACAAGGAACCGCCCCAGCTTCCTCTCCTCACAGGTCTCCCCATGTGCTCCCCCCAAGGCAGGGAAAGGGCACAGGCGGATGCCTTGGTATCTGGTTGGGGCACCCACCCCCAGGCCTGTTTTGCATAAACACAAAGCCTTCAGTTCTTTATTGGAGATGCCTCCATCCCCTGACCTACCCCTTGGCAAAGGGACTCAGCTTCATCCTCTGGGGTCTGGTGGGACCCTCGCTGAACCTCAGCCCTCCACCTATGAAAGGCGAAGACAGGCTGTTACCAGGTCCTATCTCAGGGCCTTTGCACATGCAGTGTCCACTGCTGGGATACCTGCCCACAGCTGGCTCCATCTCCTTAGAGGTGTCTCACATGTTTGCCCAGAGAAAAGAACCCTCGTATCTCTTCTCTCTCTGGCTCAGGAACAACCTCTACTTTTTTTTTTCTTCTTTTTTCCTTTTTTTTAGGGCCACACTGATGGCATATGGAAGTTCCCAGGCTAGGGGTCACATCAGAGCTGCAGCCTACACCAGCCACAGCCACGCGAGATCTGAGCCATATCTGTGACCAACACCATAGTTCACAGCAACACAGGATCTTTGATCCACTGAGCAGGGCCAGGGTCAAACCCACATCCTCATGGACACTAGTTGGGTTCGTTACTGCTGAGCCACAATGGGAACTCCAGGAACAACTTCTTCAGCGTGTCAACTAGTCTACCCAATTATTATGAACAAAACTGCATTTGAGACTCTGAGCTCAGCTCTGTAAGCAATCCCAGCACCAGCCCGCAGAGGGATACCTCTGACTGACATCTGAGTCACCTGCCTCTCCCTGCTCCCCTCCCTGGCTGTGGCAGCCTAAGTGACCTAAGAACAGCCTAGGCATCCTCAGGACCTAAGAAACCTGAAATTCAGCCCCCAGAGCAGCAGCCACAGCAACACCAGCAACCCATAGGTGGCTTGGAGATATGTTGTACCTTGCAAGAATGTTACTCATGAGGCCCCAGGGCAAATCACTGGCTCCTCAGTCACAGTTTCCAGGGGCAAAGGAGACACAAGCCAGCCCACCTGGCTTCTAGAAAGCTGCCGCCCAGAATTCCCAAAAGCGGGCAGGATTCCTGGCCCTGCCTCTTGCAATGCCCAGTGAGCCCCCAAATGCCAGGATGCGGAGGATACTTCTGCCAGGGAAAGAACAGCCGGGGCTAATCTCTGGGCCCAGGGTCTGGGTGGGCAGGGAAGGGACCCCAGGAACAGGCCTTATCACCGGCCTGCAATGGGCAGGGTGCCCCAGCAACCATGAGACCCACCTCCTCCCCCACCAATAGCCCTCTAGTCCAGGCAACTCCCCCAGAATGAACAGAAGGTGACCCCATTACCCACTCTGCAGACCCTCATCCCATCAGCCACACACACACAGAACTCTGACTCTTCTGGCTCACCTGGCCCCCAAGCCAGTTCCCTGGGCAGCTCCCCAAAGCTACCAAGTGCCAGGTTGCCCAAGACTGGGCAGGGAATGGACAAAGTGGGCTCCAGAAAACCGACAGAGGGGGCTCAAGGCAGCCTGATCCTCACTCAAAGAGTTGTCCTGAGTGGTCACATGGATACAGACGAAATCAAGCCTGACCAGACAAGGTGCTGGCAATAAGACCCAATCCAAATGCCGCTGAGGGTTAGACAGACAAAGGAAAGTGATGCTGGGAGTTCCTGTTGTTGGCTCAGCGATAACGAACCCAAGTAGTATCCATGAGGACACGGGTTCGATCCTGCTCAGTGGGTTAAAGATCCGGCGTTGCTATGATCTGTGGTGTAGGTTGCAGACGCATCTCGGATATGGCGCGGTTGTGGCGTAGGCCAAGCAGTTGTAGTTCTGATTCCACCTCTAGCCTGGTAACTTCCATATGATGCAGGTTCAGACCTAAAAAAAAAAAAAGAAAAAAGAAAAAAGCGACGCTGGAGGGTCACGTGAACAGTCAGACGGAGGAGGCCCCGCGGGTCAGACAGCAGCCATGCGACAGACAGACAAGGGTTACAGGGCAGTTGAGCAGGCAGATAGGAAGGCCCATGGGTTGGGCGGATAGAGAAGTATCAGGCCCTGAAGAGAGGCAGTCGGATGGGGGAGGTTGGGCGGGGGCTTACCGACCAGGTGCCAGGCCTTGCGCGGGCCGAAGCGGGCGCAGCGGCCTGCGGCTCGGTCAACCTCGAAGCCCACCAGGGGCGTGCACAGCCCGTCAGCCACCTGGCCGAGGAGCAGCAGCAGACCCGCGCCGCGCGAGCTATAGGCGCGCACCGAGTGCAGGTAGAGCAGCAGGTAGGTGAACCACATGGACGCGCACAGGTCGTTGAGGAAGTGGCCCACCGCGTAGCTCAGCCGCGCGACCAGGGACAGCGGCCTCGGGGGCGCCCCCGCTCCGGCCGTCGGGGGCCCCGGGCCCATGGCGGCTCTCCCGGCTTGGGCCGGCCGTGGGGCACCGGCAGACGGGCCCCCTCTCTTACTTCCCAGGCTGTCAGCCGCCCGCTGTCCCTGCGCCGCTGCTGCGTCCGCCCAGCGCGCCCCGCCGAGTGGTTTTAAGGTTGCGGAGCCAGTGGACCAGAGACTAAGTCCGGGCGGGGCGGGAAATCCCGGGAGCGGCGGCCGCTTCCAACAATCGGAGCCGCGCGCCGGGAACCGAGAGCCAATCATCACCAAGAGGGGCGTGGCCTCAGGGGGTGAGCGGGGCCTTGACACCCGGCACCGACAGGGCCGCGGGGTCCTAGCGCCCATCACTCTTACAGTGGTTTGCAGGACCCCCTCCCTTGGAGGTGGGGGGCGACGCCAGAGGCGCCCCTCATCAGACACCAGCCTCCAGGCCCACGCCATCTCAACCTGCCTACAAATTTATGAGGTCTGTTCTGGGCCAGGAGAGACGGGGTGAGCTGGGGCCGTAGGTGGGTAGAAGAGAGGTCTGAGTCCGACCTCGTCTCTCCTAGGGCCAGTGATTTCGGGGTCCGGAGAGACCCAGTCGGACGCAGAGAGGACGCATTAGTGCTAATTAATTAGTTATTAACGATAATAATGGGTATAATCAGAATAATAGCACCAGCTGGCATTTAATGAGCGCTGACTGTGCCAAGCGCCCCACGTGGATTTTCTCATCCCAGCCGAGGAGGCGGAGCGAGTCTCTTCGAATTCACATGCGAGAAATTCGCCTGAAGAGGGGACCCGGGTGCTCAAGGGCGCACAGTGAATCAAGTGCATGCGACTTTTGAGGCCTGTGCTCTGGACTCCTCTGCATCCTCCTTCCAACCGCCCTCCCAGGATTGGGTCACCCACCACATCAGCAGCTTCAAGTTCCTCCAAGCGTTGAGTAGTTTCCCCCGCCTCCAGACCTCCTCCAGCAGTGGCTCAACAACCTGCACTCTGGAGCCGGATTCATGGGATCCAGATCCAGCCCCACCCCCTCTTAGCTCTGAGGCTGGGACAAGTCCCTTCACTTCCTGGGGCCTCAGTCTCTCCAGCTCTAGAATGAGGATAATGTATGTTTGAAAGGATTTAAGTGTTAGCTTATTTTATTTATTTATTTGTTTATTTTTGGCCTGTTGGAGGCCGCACCTGCAGCAAATGTAAGTTCCCAGGCTAGGGGTCGAATCAGAGCTGTAGCCAATGGCCTTCACCACAGCCACAGCTACTTAGGATACAAGCTGCATCTGTAACCTATATCCCAGGTCATGGCAATGCCAGATCCTTGACTCACTGATTAGGGCCAGGGATCGAACCTGCATCCTCCTAGATACTAGCTGGATTCCTGCCTCGATGAACTACAACAGGAATTCCTATTAGCTCTTGATGTTCTCAGCCAGAAAGCCTTTCCAGCATCCTGTCCAATCCCCTCTGTTACTACTCCTGATTCCAAAGTACCCTGGGCTCCCCCCAACCTCACCCCCACAACTGATTAACTGTCTTCCCCACTGTACCATGATCCCCATTGAAGGTGGGGACCAGGTCAGTCTTAGTCATTGTGTTGTCCCCAGCAATGCCTGGCACATAGTAGGAGCTCAAGAAATATCCGTCAAATGATTGAATAGTGGACATAGAGGCAGGGAATCAGAAATGAAGGTAGGGAGTTCCCACTGTGGTGCAGTGGTTTAAGAATCCAATTGCAGCATCTCAGGTTGCGGCAGAAGGGCAGGTTTGATCCCCTGCCCATCGCAGTAGGTTAAGGATCCAACCTTGCTGCAGCTGTGGCTCATATTCAATCCCTGGCCCAGGAACTTTCATTAAAAAAAGAAGAAACACAGGCAGAAATTGGAAAGCAGAGGGGAACCCATATAGAAACTTGAGGCTCAGGCAGCCCAAGGGGTGCTGGGCCAGTCCCCCACACTAATGCAGACCACCCAGTGCCACAACCGCTCTTTCATGAAAAGGATCCTGAAAAAACTGGGTATGGATGAGGAATGGGGGCTCCAAGAGAGATAGCCTGGCAGAAGAGATAAGGGGTAGACCACTAGGAAGAGATAAAGGGATAAGAAGAGATAAGAACCACAAGACTTTCCTCCCTGGTCCCCTTAGATTTCTCTGAAGTAAAGGGAAGAAAACTTTTAAAAATATTAGCCTAAACTTTCTATTTTCATTTCTCACCTCCTTTCAACCCTCAACACTTCACACCCATTTCTTTTTTCGTATTTTTTTAAATTTTTTTATTTTTTTGTCTTTTTGCCTTTACTAGGGCCGCTCCCGCGGCATATGGAGGTTCCCAGGCTAGGGATCCAATCGGAGCTGTAGCCGCTGGCCTACACCAGAGCCACAGCAACATGGGATCCGAGCTGCATCTTCAACCTACACCACAGCTCATGGCAACGCCGGATGGTTAACCCACTGAGCAAGGCCAGGGACCGAACCCGAAACCTCATGGTTCCTTGTCGGATTCGTTAACCACTGCGCCACAACGGGAACTCCGTCACACCCATTTCATAGGTGAGAAAACTGAGGTTCAGACAGACGTCCCATGCAGCTAACAAGAGGTAGCTTCAAGATTCCAACTGGGAGTTCCTGCCCTGGAGCAGTGGTTAACGAACTCGACTGGGAACCATGAGGTTGCGGGCTTGATCCCTGGCCTCGCTCTAGGGGTTAAGGATCCAGTGTTGCTGTGAGATGTGGTGTAGGTCGCAGATGCGGCTTGATCTGGCTTTGCTGTGGTTCTGGTGTAGGCCGACGGCTACAGCTCCGATTAGACCCGGGGAATATCCATATGCTGCGGGTGCGGCCTTAGGGGAAAAAAAAAAAAAAAAAAGATTCCAACTGAAGTGCATATGACTTCCAGTATGTTTGTTATTTATTCACTGGCAGGAGAGGGCCCACCTGGAGGGGGAAAGGGGGCTCAGTTTTCTCCCTTTATCAGCCTCCTGTGTGGGTCAGGAATCCAGGGCATCAGCCAGGCAGCCCCTGGGGGCAGCTATCGGCAAGGGGAGGAGAGAGCGTTCAGTGGAAGCTCAAACACATCTCTGGTCCTGTTGGAATTGGCTGTTTTTTTCTGGCCCTGACTCTGCGGGGAAGGCAGGAACAAGGCTGACCCTGACCCTGGGGGAGCCACGGAGCTATTCCCTGCATGTCATTCTTGAATTCATTCATTATTCACGAACTAATTTAAGAGTACATCTGGGAGTTCCCGTCATGGCTCAGCAGTTAGCGAGCCTGACTAGTATCCATGAGGACATGGGTTCGATCCCTGGCCCCACTCAGTGGATTAAGGATCTGGCATTGATTGCCGTGAGCAGTGGTGTAGGTTGCAGACATGGCTTGTATCCTAAGTTGCTGTGGCTGTGGTGTAGGCTGGCAGCTGTAGCTCCTATTTGACCCCTAGCCTAGGAATTTCCATAAGCCTCGGGTGCAGCCCTTAAAAAAAAAAAATCTATGGCGGGGGTAGGGGGGAAGTGAGGGTAAAGGGGGTCCGTTCCAAAGCCAGCCTCAGCTATCGGGCTGGGACATGGGTATGTGCTCCCCGAATAAGAGGGTGGGTCAGATTCACTGGGAAGATCAGAGAAGGCCCTGCCTTGGGAAGGGATGTTGGGAAGGAGAGATAAAGATCCAGCCCTCAAGGTAGCACAGATGGACAGACAGGCTTGTGGTCAGGAGATCTGGATAGCCTTTGATGTCCCCAGAGCAGCCCCAGCCTCTGCAGGCGCCAGACCCGCGTCTCCCCTCCTCCCAGCTGGAGATCAGATGTCCCGTGGCTCCTGTCCAGCCTCAGGAGAGGTGCTTGATCTTCTCTCTGACTTGGGCTAGGATGGTGTGGGGAGGGGATGCGGTGGAGAGGGATGGTTCTGAGGCTCAGAAGAATTTTCCTTAGATCCTAGGGTGGCTGTGGGGGGGTGCAGAGCCAAGATCAAACCCAAGCAGTTTCATGCAAGCCCATTCTGTAAAATGAACATTCTTTAAAGAATTTCTTGGTCCCTAGAATGGGGTTTCCCAGCCTTAGCAGTATGGACACTTGGCACCAGATTGCACTTCAGGGTGGGTGGAGGGCATGGCAGCATCTCTGGCCTCCACCCAGGAGAGGCCAGGAGCAACCTCCCCACCTCAGTGTAACAACCAAAAGTGTCTCCAGGTATCAATCCCCTAAAAGTCCTTCCAACAACCTGATCAAAGAAGACAAGGTTATTGTCCCACTTCACAGAGGGGCAAACTGAGGCACAGAAGAGTTTTGGTAAATTGCCTGAGTCCCACAGCTGGGGCTCAGCGCTGCCTCCCTGAGTTCCTGAGGGTCCAGCAGCAGTAGAGTTGCCTCCTCCTTACCTCCTTAGAGGTCTGAGACCCCTGTCCCCACATCCCTGGGTAGTTGCTACCTCTGTGTTCCCCTTTTGCCTTCTCAGCCCTTTAGTGCCCAAGAAAGCAATCCCCTGAATTAAATCTGCTCTGTTAAAAAAACCTGAGGAAGAGATCCTGTCGTGGCTCATCAGAAATGAATCTGACTAGTATTCGTGAGGACACAGGTTCGATCCCTGGCGCCGCTCAGTGGGTTAAGGATCTGGCATTGCTATGAGCTGTGGCGTAGGTCACAGACACAGCTCAGATCCCACACTGCTGTGGCTGTGGCATAGGCTGGCAGCTACAGCTCAGATTCAACCCCTAGCCTGGGAACTTCCATATGCTGCAAGTGCAGCCCTAAAAAGACAAAAAAAAAAAAAAAAAAAAAAAAAAAAGGCTGAGGAGGGCTGGGGTATCCTGGGAGCACTCACCACACCCTGATCCTTTCAGGGGGTGCAGATAGTTGAACTGTCCCCATGCTGGCAGACAAACATTAAAAACGTAAACAAAGAGTTCCCGTCGTGGCACAGTAGTTAACGAATCCGACTAGGAACCATGAGGTTGTGGGTTCGGTCCCTGCCCTTACTCAGTGGGTTAAAGATCCGGCGTTGCCGTGAGCTGTGGTGTAGGTTGCAGATGCGGCTCGGATGCCTCATTGCTGTGGCTCTGGCGTAGGCTGGCAGCTACAGCTCCGATTAGACCCCTAGCCTGGGAACTCCATATGCCGCGAAAGCAGCCCAATAAATGGCAAAAAGACAAAAACAAACAAACAAACAAACACATAAACAAGAGGTGCCACACCTCAGCAATTTCCTGTCTTCCTACCCACCCTGGAAAATCAGTCAGGGGCATCAGACAGCAGGTTGGGGAAATTTGAAGCGGGAGCTGCAATACAGTCAGGAAGGACCATGAATAGCATCAACCAGGGCTCCTTAAATAGGCAGTAATGCAGTCCCACTGTGGAATGTCACCCAGCACCAGAGGAAAGGAGGCACTGCTCTGCGCCTCACCTATCAAGTCCCTGGGAGAAAAGCCGTGGAGTCGAGTTTTGCAGGTGATCAGGTTTACAGCATGATGGCCATGTGATCACAAAAAGCAGGATGTCGTCTCACATTCCTTATAGGAGTAGGTCCACACACACTTACAAGTGTGTATGGGTGTGTGCGTGTGTTGTGCTTTGCACTCCCCCCCCCCCACATTCCTAGGTGGTAGTCCTAACCCTCAGGACCTCAGAATGTGACCTTATTTGGAGAGAGCATTGTTGCAGATGTAATGAGTTAAGATGAGTCACACTGAAGCAGGCTGGGTCCTAGTACAATATGACTGGTGACCTTATAAAAAGAGGAAATTTGGACATTGACACACATGCACGGGGAACGTCATATGAACATGACAGCAGAGATGCAGTAATATTTCTACAAGCCAAGCAATGTCACAGATGGCCTGGGACCCCCAGAAGCCAGAAGCATGCAGAGACCTTGGGGCATATTCATGGCCTTAGGAGGAACCAGTCCTGACCTTGTTTTTGTTATGGCCGCTGTGGAAGTTCCCAGGCCAGGAAGGGGCAGGGATCAAACCCACTGCTACTCAGTGACGACACTGGGTCCTTAACCGGCTGCAACACAAAGGAACTCTCTGACCACGCCCTTGAACTTGGACTTCTGGCCCCTAGAACTGTAAGACAACAAATTTCTGTTGTTCAGGCCATCCAGTTTGTAGTGCTTTGTTCCTGTAGCCCTAGGACAACACTCATACTGTGTGTGTGTGTGTGTGTGTGTGTGCGCGTGTGCGCGCGCGCAGGAAAAGTTTTAGTAAGACACATATGTAACAAAGCTGATCACGGGGAGGATTGTGGAGGTATACAGCAGCCTGCACTACTTACATCTGGTACAAATAAAATGAATTTGCATATCATTTGCATAGTGAAATTCATTTCAAAACAAAGAGTTTAAGCTATGCTTCCCCGATCTCGCATTTCTAGGACCACAAATGCGGAGACTCTTCCTGGTTTCATACTATAAATATTTCCAAATGAAGCACAGACATAAAGACAAAGAAACTAGCATGAATTAAACTGCATGAGACAGCTGGAATTATTGGTTTTACTGAGAGGTAGAACTTGAGAGAACTTTGCTAAGAAAAACTTATTCATGAATTTGGGGCAAAAGAATCTGCTTTTAGATAACTGTAAAAAGGATGTAAAAAACAGCAAAAATGCTGCAATGATGACATGCTGCTCGTTGGAGCGGGTATGTGTCTGGATTACATGAATTGGAGTGAATGCAATGCAGTTTGGACTAAAGACACTTTGTTTTTCTAGAAAATATCCACGCAGCAAGGCATTTATCTGGATGCCAACAAGCTCCAAACTGCTTTCAAAATCAACCTCAAAACCTTTCAATCCTTTCTGATGCACAAGAAGAGGCCTGAATTTCTGTGTGGTACCTTGGAAGTGAAAGGACAGTTTCTATGCCAACACCAGCCCCATCAATCAAGGTAAAGAGGCGGCGCTCGGACGACGGGCCTTCCCCTAGCTTCTAACGCAGCAGTCTCACCTAGATTGTTTCTAACCCAGCAGAGAGTGGCAAATCCCACAGCTGATGAAGCAACAGAGCAGAGTCTGGAATCTGGGTCTGTCAAGATTCCAGGGCATCACTCATCTTCCTCAGCCTTGCACTCACTCTTAGGAAAACAGGTTTATTGTGATTTAATTCTCTTACTTTACAATGCACCCATTTACAGTGTACAATTCCATGGAACACTATCACTGTATTAACACTGTAGTGTATGAATAGATTGCAGTGTATTAACAGAGAGATGCTACCATCATCACATTCTAATTTTTTTTTTTTTAGGGCCATGTTGCAGCATATGGAGGTTCCCCTGCTAGGGGTCGAATCAGAACTGTAGCTGACCGCCTACACCACAGCCACAGAAATGCCTGATTCTTGACCCAATGAGCAAGGCCAGGGATTGAACCTGCATCCTCATGGATGCTATTCAGGTTCGTTAACCGCTGAGCAATGACGGGAACTCCACCACAGTCTAATTTTAGAACATTGTGATCACCCTGAAAAAAAACCCGTGCCTAATCAGCCCCTTAGTTACTATCCATTCCCCCTCCCCACCAATTCTTTGGCCGCAGGCAACCACTAATCCACTTCCTATCTCCCTGCAGTTGCCTGTTCTGGACACTTCATGTAAATGGAAACACACATTGTTTGGCCCTTTGTGACTGGCACCTTTCACTGAGCCTAATGTTTTCAAGGCTTATCCCGTCATAGCATGAATCAGCAATTTATTCGTTTTAAGGCCAGTAATATTCTATTGGATGGATGGACCACATTATTTCCCTATTAACCAACTGATAGATATTTGGGCTGCTTCCACTTTTTCACTATTGTGAGCATCAGGCTGCTGAAAACATTCATGTGCAAGTTTCTGTATATAGGTATGTTTTTAATTCTCCTGGGTATATCCCTAGGAGTGCAATTGATGGATGGCATGGTAACTCCATGTTTTCTTTTGCTTTTTTTTTCCAGCTGCCAGATTGTTTTTCAAAGCAGCTGCTCTTGCTTGTTAGAAATTTACATGATTCATTCAATTGTTTATTCAATGACTATGTATTAGAGCACCTGTGGGCACTGTTCTGGGTGCTAGGAATACAGCAACGAGCAAACAGGCAGCTCATATGGAGAAAAGATAAGACTGGTGTATGGGGTGGGGTACAAGCCTTGGAAAATATCACTGAAAAGAGGGACATTTAATCTCGGGGAGGGACACTCCAGGTAGAAGGAAGAGCGAGTGCAAAAGTCCAGAGGAGGGAATGAATGAAACGGATGTACGTGAAGAACAACGAGGTCGCTGGTGTGGAGAAAGTGAGGGGAAAAGTGAAGGGAGGTGAGAGCAGGGAGGTGATCTGGACAGATTGTTTAGACTCTAATGAACCATCACGAACACCCAGTGGCCACAACTACCATTCTGGGCGCAGAGGCAACCCCGGTCCATGCTGTGAGAAGATCGGGCTGCTGCCTGGGGTTCCTCAAGATTCCGGGGCAGAGTCTCCTAGCCCTCCACCTTCATGAGGTCCTTGCAGCCTTCCTGTCCCCACCACCTTTCCCCAAATGCTTCCAGCCCAGCTCCCAGTCTCAACCTCGCAGCCTTCTGGTCCTGGACACTACAAAACCCCTATTGCATAAAAGGAAAAGCTGAGGCCCCTGCATCCAGAGGCCTCCGGCTCAGAGCAAGGCAGGACACGACCGCGGCTCCAAGTCCAGTCAATAAATGGGAAACTTCCCCGCCAGGTTTGCTAAGAACATATCCCACTTTGCCGTGGGGAAAGGAGCTGCTCCCAAAGATCAACCCCTTCCCTAGCAACCTGCCGCCAGCCCCATGGCAACTAGGGCCGAGCCCGACACAGCCCACTGGTCCCGGGATCCCGCAGGGGCGTGGAGTCTCCCCTTTACGTACGAAGGAAAAATTCTTGCCGCATCTACTGGCCCTTTAAGAGGCTCCGCCCCGGCGGTGCCTCAAAGCATCCTGATTGGTCCCGAGAGCGGGCCGAGCACAGCCGAACTTGACGCACCCGCCCGCAGCCTTTCCCACTAACCTCCCACGCGGCTCAGCGTCTGCCCCAGCCAATCACCAACGGGCGCGCCGACCTTCATCTGCATGGCCACGCCCCATGGGTAGGGCACACCCAATCCGACCGCTCGCCGAGCCTTTATTAGCATGCCGGGGGCGGGGTGGGGCGGAGCAGGCGGCAGGGGCGGGCTTGGAGCGGTTGGTTGGAGCGTCGCAGCAGCCGAGAGGTCCGGGAAAGTTTCTTTCGAGGTGAAAACAGCCGCAGAAGTCGGGGCCCTGCGAGAGAGCGGGGGGCGTGGGGGTCCCAGGATCAGGGCGGGGCCCCTCCCGAGCCGGGGGTTGCGGACCTGGGTCTCCTGGGGGGCGATCGTCCAACAAAGGATCCCTGGGGCGCCCGCCCTCGAGGGCCTCCCTGTCCCCGGATCCTGCCCCCCCCGGCATTCCGGGGCTCCACAGCCAGACCCCGCCGTCAGCTGCTCGAGAGACCCTCACTCGGCCACGATTGTGCTTTCCAGGTGCGGCCGGGAGCGGCCATGTCCCACGGCCCCAAGCAGCCCGGCGCGGCTGCCGCGTGAGTGCGACATCCCCTCCCCCAGCCCACTCTGGGCTACAGCCTGGGCGCCCCCCAGGTCGCGTAGGAGCTCTTCGACCCCTGCCCCCCACGGTCTTGACTCCCCCAACCTGGAGCAGGCCCTCCCCCTCGGGCCCTCACCAGCTTTTCCCAATTCCTGGGCTCTAGCCTTTAAGGGGTCCCCATCCTCGGATCCTGACCCCCTCAGACCTCTGTTTCCAGAATTCAGGCCCTTAGCTGCCAGTGATACCGTCGGAGGTGGGGGGTAGTGAGGATGATCCCTAGGTTCCAGACTCTCCCAGGTCCCTGTGGCTCCGGTAGTGCCCCTGCTGTCTCAGCCCCCCACCCCCAATCCTGATTACCTCAAACCCCTCTAAGGACTCAGCCCTCGAGCTGCCAGCTCCGCCTTCGGGTTTGGAGAGTGGGGTGACCCTGGCTTCCCGTGTCTCCAGGTCGGCGAGCGGTAAGACTCCAGGACAGCACGGGGGATTCGTGGTTGCTGTCAAGCAAGAGCGCATCGAGGGCCCGCGGGCAGGAGAGAAGGGGTCCCACGAGGAGGAGGTGAGTCCCTGCACTTTGGGGGCGGCGACCCTTAGCCTTGAAGCTCCGCCCCGAGTTCAATATGAATTCGCTGTGGCTCCGCCCACCGACCAGAGTTCCCTCAAGATGCTGAGACCCCGCCCAAGTGCCAAATACCACGCCACCAGAAGCTCCCCTGCCACTCTAAGCTCAGGCCCCGCCCATCGCCGAATGCCAGCTTCGCCCACTGCCAGAAGATCGCCTCCAGTACAGAAACCACGCCCACGCCCAGAGCCCACGCCCACACCACAAGCCTGCCGCATCCATGGGCTGATCCTCTGACCCCAGTCCCTTTGATCCCTTCACCCCTGGCCAGGGTTTTCCTCACCTCACTCTTCCAATCCTGAACTCTGTCCAGGCCATACCTCCAGGCCTCTGGGTCCCACCTCCTGGCTAGGACCCATCCAGGGCCATGCCCCTTCCTCTCTGGGCCCAGCCCCAGCCCTTCAGGCCCCCTCCCAACGGCCCGGTTGGGTTCTGCAGCCGGTGAAGAAGCGCGGCTGGCCCAAGGGCAAGAAGCGGAAGAAGATCCTACCCAATGGGCCTAAGGCACCGGTCACCGGCTACGTGCGCTTCCTGAACGAGCGGCGTGAGCAGATTCGTACTCGCCACCCAGACCTGCCTTTTCCCGAGATTACCAAGATGCTGGGCGCGGAGTGGAGCAAGCTGCAGCCAGCGGAGAAGCAGGTGGGGACTGCCGAGACCACTGACCTCTCTCCATACGCTCAGACACTCACCCGCAGCCACTTACCCCAAAGGAAAGGGTGTGGAGTGTCCTTCCTTCCGCCTGGAGAAGTGACCACCTATTAGCTCTCTCCGGCTTGTTAAAGGGTAGCCATACGCAGGAACAGAGGTAAACCTTAAACAATGTGGGAGTTACCTGGTGGCTCAGCAGGTCAAGGATCCAGTGTTGTCACCGCTGTGGCGTGGGTTCAATCCCTAGCTCAGGAACTTCTGCATGCTGCCTGCGTGGTCAAAAATAAATAAATAAACTACATTATACTAAAGAAGAAGGGTGGGGGCTGCATTTTCGATGGAAACCTGATTTTTAAATCTGGCAATTAATTTTAAAATTGCAAAAATATCAAGGAGAAACAAAAAAACAAAACACACCAGCTTGCACCCTCTACGTGGGATTTCAACAAGCAAAGTGGGTTTGGGAGGGCAGTCCAGCCTGGACGTGGGAGCCTGCAGATAGTCAGACACAAGGAGTGGTTTATAAACGCTGGAATTGGGGTGAAGTAGGTGAGTTCAGGGAGTCAGGAGGTGGCCTGAGTAGCAGCCTGGAGGGTGGGTTTTGTCTGGAGGGCAGTAGGGAGCTGTGGGAAGGGTCAGAACAGTGAGCTGAATGATGGAGATGGGGTAGACTGAGCCAAGCCTTCTCTTGCTGCTCCCGCTAGCGGTACCTGGATGAGGCCGAACGGGAGAAGCAGCAGTACATGAAGGAGCTGAGAGCGTACCAGCAGTCCGAAGCCTACAAGATGTGCACGGAGAAGATACAGGAAAAGAAGATCAAGAAAGGTGCAAAGGGCCCCAGGCACAGCTGAGTGCCTGCTGTGCAACCGGTGACACAGGCAGACCGACCTCCCCCTTCATGGGGCTTTCACGGGCCAATGGGAATGAGACCCACATAACCAGACAGTTGTGAGTGAACAGGCCTGATCAGCGCTCAGATGGGACACACACAGACACTGGGGAGCCCAGGCTTCGAGCTTGACCCAGGAGGAGTAGGGCTGATTGGGGGAGGGGAATGGTGGTGTTCCAAGCAGGGGGAACAGCACATGCAAAGCAAAGCATAGGTTCAGAGGAGGCCTGGGAGGCTGACCCCGCCCTCCTCCCTTCCCCACCAGAAGACTCCGGCTCCGGGCTCATGAATACCCTTTTGAATGGACACAAGGTGAGCTCCCCTCCTCCGAGGAGAACACCTGAGTGGGAAAGGTCTGGAGGTATTTAGACCCCTGGGTGAGCGAGGACCAACGCTCATGGGATGAAGTGAGCTCCCGGTCCACATGTGTGCAAGCGGAGGCTGCGCGGCCACGCAGGGGGAAGGCTCTTAAATGGACTCTAACCCAGGTGGCCTGAGGAGACCCTTCCAAGCTTAGGGGATGACCCAGAAGGGGTTTGGCTGCCCCTCACCCCCCACCCCAGAAAAATGCTACCTTGTCCTGTCGTCCCAGGGTGGGGACTGTGACGGCTTTTCCACCTTCGACGTCCCCATCTTCACTGAAGAATTCTTGGACCAAAACAAAGGTAAGTGCTCACCAGGGGTTCTTAGGAGAGCAGGCTGTGGGAGGGAGAGAGGATGGGCCAAGAGGGCGCAGAGGTGGAAGGCGGCGGGTGCCTTCCTCCCCCGCCCCGGGAGCTGAGGTGGGGCTGGAGGCAGAGCAGTGAAGGAAGGTCTGGCTGATGGGCACAGCTCTGGGTGAAGGCCGAGCAGCGGGAAGGCGGGGAAGCGCCAGGCTCTGACCTGGCTCCCCGCCTGCAGCTCGGGAGGCGGAGCTGCGGCGCCTGCGGAAGATGAACGTGGCCTTCGAGGAGCAGAATGCGGTGCTACAGAGGCACACACAGAGCATGAGCAGCGCGCGCGAGCGCCTGGAGCAGGAGCTGGCCTTGGAGGAGCGGCGGACGCTGGCACTACAGCAGCAGCTCCAGGCGGTGCGCCAGGCGCTCACCGCCAGCTTCGCGTCGTTGCCGGTGCCCGGTGCGGAAGCCCCGCCCCCAACAACTCTCGCACCCCCTCCGCCCCCCACAAGTCCCGCCCCACTGACTTCGACTACCACGAGTCCCACCCCTCCGGCCACGCCCCACGAGCCCCTACCCACCCTCTTCCTGCCTCTGCACAAACCGGCACTTCCCTCTTCCATTCGCCGCGCCCCTTCTGGCCCCGCCCCCCGACTACTCCGAAGCTGTCCCGCCCTCGTTAAGCCCTGCCCGCGCCAGCCCCGCCTATATTGACCCTCCCTCCCGGTCTCTGACCTCTCCTGTTCCCGCCTTCCGCGTTGTGTCCTCACCTGACCAAAGTTCCCCTTCCCCACTAGCCCCCGCCGCCCTCAAGACCCCGCTCTTCCCAACTTCCATCTTCAGACCCCTGCCCACAACTGACCTTAATTTACCCTGGTCCAGATTTACCCTGACCTTACTGAAGCGCCCCAGTAGCCCCCTCCCAAGGACTCCGCCCTTATAGGCTCCCACCCTCTGACTTTTGCTTCTGTGAGGCCCACACCGCGGTGACTCCCCCGCTGGGCTGGGCTGACCGGTCCTCCGCCTCCTTAGGCACAGGCGAGACGCCCACGCTCAGCACCCTGGACTTCTACATGGCCCGGCTGCACGGCGCCATCGAGCGCGACCCCGCCCAGCACGAGAAGCTTATCGTCCGCATCAAGGAGATCCTGGCCCAGGTCGCCAGGTGTGTTCCCTGGCAAGTCTGATCCCCGGGCCGGCTCGTTTCTGGGGTCTGTGGGCGCTGCCAAGTGGGATCCGGCTGCGGGATCTTATTCCGAAGCCACAACCCATGCGGGATCTACCAGGTGGAGCTGGTTTGTTGCAGGTGGCTAATGGCCAGGCCATTGGGGGGCGCTGAATAGACCTAGTGTTCAATTAAAGGCTGCTGGGGGGGGGGAATCTGCCAACACCCCCTTGCGTGTATAGGGGGGGCACCTGAGCTTCCTGAAAACTTCTAGGTGGTTCACAGCTGCCTAGGATAGGTGGGATCGACTACAGCATCCCCCCAACCCCCCCCCCGCATCTGAAGGATCAGAGGGGAGTGGCCTCTAGGATATCCCAGGATCAGGACAAGGGCTGAGACATGATGAGGATCTCCCATCCTGAATCTCCTCTCTTCTGTCACAGTGAGCATCTATGAGGGTGTTGGCAGCCCCATGGATCCAGAGAAGACCAAGCTCCAGTCCCGACCCCTCCCCCACCCCGTGGAAGAAGGGGTAGGGGTCCCTTGTTTGGGGCCAGGCCCAATCCTGCACCTTGGGGGCTCCAGCCCCCCTCGAATTAAATTTCTACAGCATCCCTCTAGCTTTCCATCTCCCCAGCACCCCAACTGAGAAAAGTCACCCACCATGCTCTGCACACACACACACAACCCCAGGGCTTCGGAGGGCAGGTCACAACACGTGGATGTGGGAACACTGTGCATGGGCAGCATAACCCAGGACAGGAGGAGAACCCACAGCAGCTCACACCCACTGTGGGGAGTCACCCTACAGCGGCTCTCCAGGACCAGCCCCCAAACAACAAGGCAGAGAAAACCCACAGCCGACACACTGGGACTCCTGGCAGGTGTAACCATAAGTGCCCACACAGGCTGGCACCCTGCAGGGACACACCCATACTCTGGCAGGGGGCCCTCTGCCTGTCGCCTTCACATTCCTCCACTCCCACACTCATTCAGCTGAGGGGCCCTCCTGGAGGCAGCCCTTTGACCACCACTCAATCTGGACTTTTTAAATTAAAAAAGTGGAATTTGAATTTCAACCTTGTGAGTGTGATTTCGTTTTTCTGTTTTTGTTGTTTGACAGGAATGGGCCAGTATTCCCTACTGGGGGTCCTGGGCCTATCCCCTCCCCAGCCCCTGGCAACCTCTAATCCATTTTCTGTCTCTGGATTTACCTGTTCTAGATGATCTATATCTGTGGAATCACACACTGTGGGTCCTTCTGTGTCTGCTCTCACTAAGCATCATGTTCTCTTTTTCCGGCTGAAAGATATTCTATTGTGTGGATGGACCACGTTTTGTTTATTCATCATCTGTTCATGGCCCTTTGGGTGGTTTGACCTTTTGGCTCTTTCAAATCCTGCTGCTGAGGACAGGCACAATACAGGTTTCTGTTTGAACGCCTGCTCTCACTTCTCTGGGTCGATCCTGAGGGACAGGTGCTGGGTCAGATGGTGATTCTGTGCTTCACTTCCTGGGGAGGTCTTTCAGAGGCTTCAGGCTTGAATGGGTTATTTGAGACATCCTAAAAATGTCAGAGAATAATTGGACCCACACTGGTGTTCCAGGTTGAATTTTGTCCCCTCAAAAGAAAACACTGAAGCCCTAACCCCTAGAATCTCAGAATGCGACCTTATTTGGAAATAGGGTCACTGCAGATATAATTAGTTAAGATGAGGTCATCTTGGAGCGGGTGGGCCTCTAATCCAATATGACTGGTATCCTTATAAGAAGATAAAGATTGGGAAACAGACACACAAAGGAGACAGCCACGTGTCACTGAGACAGACACTGGAGCAAAGCCTGCCTCCAAGGCAGGCTGAGGATTGTTGGCCACCAACAGAAGTCGGGAGGGGCAGGAAGGATGCCACCCAGGTGTCAGAGGGAGTTTGGTCTTGCTGATGAACTGATTTCCAGGCGGTTCTCGTCATGGCTCAGTGGTAATGAATCCAACAAGTGTCCATGAGGACGAAGGTTTGATCCCTGGCCGTGCTCGGTGGGTTAAGGATCCAGCGTTGTCATGAGCTGTGGTGGGGGTCAAGGATGCAGCTCGGATCCTGCTTTGCTGTGGCTGTGGTGTAGGCCGGCAGCTGCAGCTCTGATTCAACCCCTATCCTGGGAATTTCCATATGCTGCAGGTGTGACTCTAAAAAGAAAAAGAGGATTCCCGTCGTGGCGCAGTGGTTAATGAATCTGACTAGGAACCACGAGGTTGCAGGTTCGGTCCCTGCCCTTGCTCAGTGGGTTAAGGATCCGGCGTGGCCGTGAGCTGTGGTGTAGGCCGCAGATGCGGCTCGGATCCTGAGTTGCTGTGGCTCTGGCGTAGGCCGGTGGCTACAGCTCTGGTTAGACCCCTAGCCTGGGAACCTCCATATGCCACGGGAGCAGCCCTAGAAAAGGCAAAAAGACAAAAACAAAACAAACAAAACCCCCCCAAAAAACAAAAAACAAAACTGATTTCCAGCCTCCAGAACTGTGAGAGAAAAAAACGCCTCTTGTTTTAAGCCATGAGGTTTGTGGGACTTTGTTTCAGCAGTCCCAGGAGACTCGAAAAACTGGATGTTGTTGCCACCTCCCCAAAGTGGGTGCTACCTCATCCCACCCCTTTTGGCACCATACCCTCATTCCAGATTTGGAGTTTACCATTCCTGGGCTGGACATTTTTAAAAAAAACTTTCATTTTTTCATAATGAATTTTATTACATTTATAGGTCTAACAACTTTTTTTGTTTGTTTTGGTCGTACCCACAGCCTGTAGAAGTTCCCGGGCCAGGGATCAAACCTGTGCCACAGCAGTGACCCAAGCCACAGCAGTGTCAACACCAGATCCTTAACCCACTGCGTCACCAGGGAAATCTGGGCAAGCCTTTACATACTTTTAGCACATAAGGATGTCTTCCTACAGAAAGACCATTTGGATGTGCTTTCTGTGTTTTTTAGAGGATTTAAACGTGTACAGTTCTGTGGTTTCTAGTATAGACACAAAGTTGTGCAACCATCAGCACAGCCCAAATCTGTCCCCATTAGCAATCACTCCCCACCCCCCATCCCTCACCTGGGCCCACCCCAGCCCCTGGCAACCACGAACCCACGTTCTGTCTCCATGAACTTGCCTATTCTGGACACTTCATATAAATGGAATCATACGCTATGTGGCTTTGGTATCTGGCTGCTTTCACTGTGTTGTAGCGTGTGTCCCGTTTCACAGTCTTTTAAATTTTACATAAATTTTCTTTTATCATCTAAAGCCTTCTGCAACTTGACTTTTCCCATCAATGCTTGGTTTCTGACATTCTTCCAAGGCGAGAGGCCCCTCTTTTGAGCTGCTATATGGCATTCCTCTGCTGTTTATTGAGCCAACTAACATTCCCGTTGGTGAAGGCCCAGTTCCACCAGTTCCAAGGGGGCTGTGACAGATGCCTCCTGGTGCCCAGAGCCTCCTTCTTTATCTGTAACCTGATGTGCCCACTGTGGGCCAGGCACCGGGCACTAGGCCAGGATACTGCTGGGAAAAAAAAAAGAGAACAGAACTCCTGCCCTCCTGGAGCCGACTTTCCAGTCACAGAGGAAACACAAGATGAATAAATAAAATATCTGCTATGTCAAGTCGGGCTCAATGCTAGGGAGGAAAAAAGCCAGGAAGAGAGACTGGGAGGTGGTAAGGGGAGGTGACATTTGAGCAAAGGAGGTGAAGGAGGGAACCACTTGGAGATCTGGGAGATGTTCCAAGCTTAGGTGTGCAGCCTGTGCAAAGGTCCCGAGGCTGGGCTGTGGCTGTTGGGCTAAATGAACAGCCAGAAGGTCCACTGGTGTGGCTGGAGCAGCCCTGAGGGAGGGGGAGAGAGGGAGGAGGGGAGGGCAGAGAGGGGATGGAGGCAGATGATGCAGGGCCTTGTGGGCAGCGGGGAGGACTTGGGATTTTACCCCCAGGAAAGTGGGAGCCCTGGAGGGCTGTGGGCAGAGGATGGACACCACGTGGCTCAGCTTACGCTACAGTAATCACCCTCCTCACCTCTTAGGGTTGTTGCTTGCAAGGATTAAATGAGTGCTCCACGCAGAGAATGAGCCCTGGGTCACACGCAGCTGCCCCATCCTTCTTTGTCATCCTTATTTTTCCCACTCCCTGGGGGAGCGCACAGCTGGTCTTGGCACGGCCAGGACACCTGGAGCCTGCGGCCCCCTCCCCGCCCCCCGCACTCCCTGGTGTCGCCTTCCCGAGAGGCTCGGGTTCCCGGATCCCCTTACCCAGGCGGCTCGGCTGTCTGTCGCGCCCTGAGCCGGGGGAGGGGAAGCTGCAGGAAGCAGCGGATCCGGCGGCGGTGGCGGTGGCCCCGGTGGCCAAGCTCCTCCTGCCATGGAGACCCCAGCGGCCCGCGAGGCCCAGGGAGCCGAGGCCTCGCGCCTGCCTGCGCCCCCGCCCTCGCCCGCGCCTGCGGAGCCCCCGGCCGAGTCCCCCACCCCCGCCACACCCCGCGCCCGCCCGCGCCTCGTCTTCCGCACGCAGCTGGCGCATGGCAGCCCCACGGGCAAGATCGAGGGCTTCACCAACGTCCGCGAGCTCTACTCCAAGATCGCCGAGGCCTTCGGGATCTCGCCCACAGAGGTGAGGTCCCCAGACCCCCAGTACCCGAGGCCACAGGCTGACCCGGGATTAGGGTGGGCCCTCGACCTCGAGATTGGGGCCCCAGATCCCCCTTCTCCGGATGGCGGGGATCCCATCTCCATATCTCATAGATGCGCTCTTGGACCCCGGGGTACCCATACCCTGGGGACTTCCTTTGCACACTGCTCAAAAGATGAGCAAGTCTTAGGGTTAGTGGATCCCTAGATCGTCCAGGAAAACGCTGGGCTGACCCAGCTAGGAGTGGAGCCCAGCCCACAGGGAACGGCCTCCGGTTCCTGGGCGACGCTGCGGGCTGGGGTTCCAGGCAGCCCCCTTTCAGGTAAGAAGTCCAGTGGCCACAGGGGTCGGGGGCTGGGCTATAAATGCGTCTCGCAGCCCCCAGGGGGCGCCAGCAGATTTAGACCGACCTGAACAAGCTGGCCTGGTGGGGTCTGGGCACCAAAGGGTTAAAATGGTCTGAGGTGAGAGTGGGAGAGGGGTGTCCTCCTGCCCACAGCCTTCTTCTTACCTTGCTCCCCATTCTGAGAGTTCCGTGCCCTGCCATTTTGCATGATTGGGATCCTGGTGGGGGATGGATGGACCAGTTTCATGCTCTGTGTGTCTCAATTTCCCTATCAGGCCTGGGAGCCCTGGCCCCGGTTGTTCTGCGCAGATGGGAGGAATGAGGTCTGTCGTTAATTTGGATCTCCCCCTCCTCTCCGGGACAGATCTTATTCTGCACCCTAAACAGCCACAAAGTGGACATGCAGAAACTCCTGGGCGGCCAGATAGGGTTGGAGGATTTTATCTTTGCCCACGTGCGCGGTGAGACCAAGGAGGTGGAGGTCACTAAGACTGAGGATGCCCTGGGACTGACCATCACGGACAATGGGGCTGGCTATGCCTTCATCAAGGTGCCCGTGGGGGTGGGTGGGTTCCCGGGTGGGTGGGTTCCCGCGTATCTGGCGACCTGGCGGGAGCCCTTGCCCCTCTCTGGTCCCAGTGGGCTCTGGGGACCTGAGAGGGGTGGCTGGGGTGGCCCTGGGAGTAACTCTGGGTCCCTGCAGAGGATCAAGGAGGGCAGCATCATCAACCGGATCCAGGCAGTGTGCGTGGGCGACAGTATCGAAGCCATCAACGACCACTCCATTGTTGGCTGCCGCCACTATGAGGTGGCCAAGATGCTCAGGGAACTGCCCAAGTCACAGCCCTTCACCCTGCGCCTGGTGCAACCCAAGAGAGCCTTCGGTGAGGGCCACCTGGGGTCCAGGGGCTGGGCTGGGGAGGGGAGCTCTTCCAGAAGCGGGTTCTCTGGGCGATCCAGGCAGCAAAGGGGCGGGGGGGAATGGGACAGGATGGAAGGTTCTAGGTGCTTCTAGTGACAGAACAGGGAGCTTTTGGCACTGTAGGAGAAACAAGTAGGTTTTTTCTATTATTATAGTCAGGCCAGGTATGGGGTCAGGGGAGGCTTGAGAAGTGCAGAAAAGGATGAAGAGGTGTCTGGATCTATTTCGTAACCTGGTTGGGAGACACTGAAGTACTGTTTTGGGGAGTTTCCTTATGGCACAGCAGGTTAAGGATCTGGCCTTGTCCTTGCAGTAGCTCAGGTCGCTGCTATGGCATGCGTTCAATCCCTAGCCTGGGAAATTTTGCATGCCACAGGTGCAGCAAAAACAAAAAACAACAAAAAAGTACTGCTTTGAGGCTATGATGAGTTCTAGAGAATGGTTTTCTTTTTTCTTTCTTTTTTTTTTTTTTTTTTTTTGCTTTTTAGGGCCGTACCTGTGGCATATGGAGGTTCCCAGGCTAGGGGTTGAATCAGACCTACAGGTGCCAGACTATGCCACAGCCACAGCCACACCAATACCAGATCCAAGCTGTGTCTGCCACCTACACCACAGCTCACAGCAATGCTGGATCCTTAACCCACTGGGCGAGGCCAGGGTCGAACCCGCAACCTCATGGTTCCTAGTTGGATTAGTTTCTACTGCGCCATGACAGGAACTCCTAGAGAATGGTTTTCTAAGGGAGTTCTAGAATGGTGCTTTTCTTTTTTTGGCTTTTTCTTTTTAGGGCTTAGTTGTGGCATATGTGATGTTTCCAGCCTAGGGGTCGAACTGAAGCTGCAGCTGCTGGCCTACGCCAGAGCCACAGCAACGCTAGATCCGAGCCTCGTCTGAGACCTACACCACAGCTCACGGCAACACCAGATCCTTAACCCACTGAGCAAGGCCAGGGATCGAACCTGCATCCTCACGGATACTAGTCGGGTTCGTTAACAGCTGAGCCACAACGGGAACTCCTAGAATGGTACTTTTCAAAGAGAAGTCTGTAACTAATCCACGGATGCAATAAGGAATTTTCCCTAGCAGAGGGTTTCCCAATCTTAGCACTAATGACATTTTCGACTGGATGATTCTTTGTTGGGGGAGGGGGAGAGGGCCCATCCTGGGCACTGTAGTGTTTTGAACAGCATCCTTGGCTTCAACCCAACAGATGCCAGTGGCTCCTCCAAGTTGTAACAACCCAAGAGAGTACTGTCCATGTCACCTGGGGGGACAAAATGCCACCGCCTCCCCTACCCACAAGGTTGAGAACCTTGCCTTTAGAATGTGGATTGCCCTGTTTAGTTTGGCAGACAGTTTTTTGTTTTGTTTTGTTTTGTTTTTTGTCTTTTTGCCATTACTTGGGCTGCTCCCACGGCATATGGAGGTTCCCAGGCTAGGGGTCTAATTGGAGCTGTAGCCACTGGCCTACGCCAGAGCCACAGCAATGCGGGATCCGAGCCACGTCTGCAACCTGCACCACAGCTCACGGCAACGCCAGACACTTAATCCACTGAGCAAGGCCAGGGATCAAACCCATAACCTCATGGTTCCTAGTCGGATTCGTTAACCACTGAGCCATGACGGGAACTCCAGCAGAAAGTTTTTTTTTTTTTTTTCCCCATAGGTAGACTTTCTTAAGGAAGCAAGCAGGATGCTAAGTTCCATTCTGGCACAGCCTTCTTACCTCATCATGGACTGGCCCTTTGAGCACTGTGCCAGAACAAGAGGTTCTAGAAGCACCCTGGCACCTCTGGAGGGAGGACCCAGGAGAGTGGGACAGGATGAGGTTCTAGATCTACCCTGGAGCATGACAGCAAACTCTGAAAGCCATGACTAGGTTAAGGAGGAGCCAATTCTAGAGCAAAGAGATTTCCAGATTGACCCTCTAGCCGCTAGGAGAATCTTAAGCAGTCTCTTTTTGAAAAAGTCACTTTAAGAAGAGGAGGAACATTTGAGCGAAGAAAGGATTCTCAAGCAGGGTCTCTGAAGATTCAGGCATGGACATAAGGAGGACTTGGAAGGGTAGGAAGGTTCTAGAAAGGCTCAGCTGGTGGCTTCTGAGTGTTCACAGAAAGGTAGGTCCACCCAGAACATATGCACCTCCGCCACTCTCACCCCTCCAGACATGATCGGCCAGAGGAGCCGGAGCAGCAAATGCCCCATGGAGGCAAAAGTCAGCAGCGGGAGGGAGACCCTGCGGCTTCGTTCGGGAGGGGCTGCCACCGTGGAGGAAGTGGTGAGTGGAGGGGAGGGAGTGGTCTTCAGGGGCTCTTGCACTCAGAGCTCTACCTCTGACTCAGCATGATCTTGGGTAAGACCCTCTCCTTTGCCCAGCCTCAGTTTCCCCACCTGCAAAATAGTGACACTGACTCACGTGAGGCCCCAGTCTGCTGTCACCTTTGGGCTAGGGGACTGGGGAGGGGGCTGGGCTGGAGGGATCCAAGGCTTCTGACCCTCTGCTTTTGCTCCTTATGCCCCCAGCCCAGTGAATTTGAGGAGGAAGCAACCCAGAGGGTGGATGACCTGCTGGAGAGTTACATGGGCATTCGGGACCCAGAGCTGGGTAAGGGGCCAGGGTAAGCCGGGTAGACCCAGGGGGGAGGACAGCCCACAGGGAGGAGGGAGGGGTCCCGGGAGAAGTTGGGGACCCCCAGGGCGCACCCTCACCCACCTCCCCTCCGCTTGACCTCCAGCGTCCACCATGGTGGAGACATCCAAGAAGACAGCGAGCGTCCAGGAGTTTGCACGCCATTTAGACTCCGTCTTGGGCGAGTTCGCCTTCCCAGACGAGTTTGTGGTGGAGGTGTGGGCCGCCCTCGGCGAGGCCAGGGAGGTCTGTGGCTAGTCTGCCCTGGGGCCGAGCGCAGCCCCAGCCCAGAGCTCAGCCCCCTGCCCCAACCCTTCCAGCCAGTTCCTGAAGTCCAACCCTGCTCCCAAGGCCAGAAGCCCAGATCTGAGACCCAGTCCTGCTCTAGAACCCAGGCCAGCTCCAAAAACCAGCCTCCTGCTAGAGCCCAGGCCAGCCCTGAGACTCAGCCCTGTTCTGGAACCCACACCCGTTTCGAGACCATGTCCAGCTCTAAGACCCAACCCTGCTCTAGAGCCCAGGCCCCCTCTGAGGCCCAGTTCATCACTAGAATCCCATCCAGGTCTGAGATGGAACCCAGCTCCAGAACGCAGCCGAGTTCCACAGCCCAGCTCTCCTCTAGAACCCAGGACTGCTCTGAGGCTAAGCTGAGCTCTGACATGAAGTCAAGTTTTGGAACCCAGACAAGTTTTAAGGGCCAGCCCAGCTCTGAAATCAATCCTAGGTTGGAAAGCCAGGCCAGCTTTCTGACCGAGCCCTGCCATAAAACTCGACCCAACTCCGGAATGCAAAACAGCTCCACCACACAGCCGGATCTGGACACCGGGTCTAGCTCGGGAACATCAGTAAGTTCTGGTACCCAGGTGAGACTCAAGAAGCAACCCAGCTCCAGAAGCCACACCAGCTCAGGATTCAGAGACGGTTCCCAAACCCAACCCTATTCACAAACCCAGACCAGCTCAGGAACCCAGATGGATGCTGCAGCCCAGGCCAGGTCCAGACCCCAGCCCTGCTCTAAAACTCAGTTGCGCTCAAGTACCCACCCCCATCCCAGGGCCCAGTCCAGCCTCAGCGACGAGTCCAGCTCGGAGACTGAGCCCAGCTCTAGAGCCCAGTCTAGTGAGACACGCAAGCTCATCTCCAGAATTCAGACAAGCTCTGGACCCCCAGCTACCTCTGGGGCGAGGCTTGATGCTGAGCTGTACATTTCCTGCAGAACACAGAGCAGCTCCAGAACGCCATCCAGCTCTGGGACCCAGACAGAGTTCAAGTCCTGGCCGATTTCCAGAGTTCAGTCCAGCTCAGGCACCTCACTCGGCTCCAGAACTCAGCTAAGTTCTAGAGCACAGCCTAGCTCTGAAAGCCCATCCAGCTCCAAAGCCCAGTCACTTGTTGAGTTGAGTTCCAGAATCCAGCTAAAGTCTGGAATCCAGTCAAGTCCTGTGACCCAGACCAATGAAGCAACAGACTTAAGCTCCACAGATCTGTTGAGCTCTGAGAGCAGACCCAGCTCCAGGCCTCAGCCCTGCCCAGGAACTCAAAAACTGTCTGGGACTCAGCTCATCTCAGAAACCCTGCCAAGCTCTAGATACCAACTCCAGGCCACAACCCAGGGAAGCTCTAGTATTGAGTCAGATTTTGGGAGGCAGACCAGCTCTGGAACTCAGCCCATTTCTAAAGCACAGCCCAGCTCTGGGACTCAGACAAGTTCAAGAATTCAGCCCAGCTCGGAAACCCATATCAGATCCAGAACCCAGCCTGTTTCTGGAACTCAATCCAGCTCCAAAATCCAGACTGATTCTGGAACCCGTCTGAGCTCTGAGGCCCTGCCCAGCTCTGGGACTCAGATCAGTGCAAGAATTCAGCCCAGCTCTGGAGTCCATCTTAGTTCTAGAACCCAGCCTATTTCTAGAACCCAACCCAGATCCAGAATCCAGGGCAGCTCCAGGATTCAGCTTAGCTCTGAGACTCAACCCAGCTCTGAAACCCAGACCAGTTCAAGAATACCACCCAGCTCTGGAACCCAACTCAGCTCCAGAATGCAGACCAGTTCTGGGACCCAGCTCAGCTCTGAGACACAGCCCAGAGGACAAATGCAGCCCAACTCTGAAACTCACCTCAGTTCCAGAACCCAGCCTGTTTCTGGAACGCAATCCAGCTCCAGAACCCAGACTGGTTCTGGATGCCAGCCTAGCTCTGAGATCCAGCCTAGCTGTGGAACAAGTTTAAGAGTTCAGCCCAGCTCTGGAGCCCAGCTCAGCTCCAGAACCCAGCCCAGCTCCAGGATTCAGCTCAGCTCTGAGACTCGACCTAGCTCTGAAACCCAGACCAGTTCAAGAACACAGCCCAGCTCTGGAACCCAACCCAGCTCCACAATGCAGGCCAGTTCTGGAACCCAGCCCCGCTCAGGGACGCAGACTGGTTCAAGGATTCAGCCCAGCTCTGGAGCCCAGCTCAGCTCCAGAACACAGCCCAGCTCCAGAATTCAGTTCCGTTTTGAGACTCACCCCAGCTCTGAAACCCAGACCAATTCAAAAACTCAGCCCACCTCTGGAGTCTACTTTAGTTCCAGAACCCAGCTGGTTTCTGGAACCCAACCCAGCTCCAGAAAGCAAACCAGTTCTGGAGTCTACTTTAGTTCCAGAACCCAGCCGGTTTCTGGAACCCAACCCAGCTCCAGAAAGCAAACCAGTTCTGGAACCCAGCTCTGCTCTGAGCCCCAGAACAGTGCAAGAACACAACCCAGCTCTGGAGTCCACCTTAGTATCAGAACCAAATCTGTTTCTGAAACTCAATCTAGCTCTGGAAGCCAGACCAGCTCAAGAATCCAGCTCAGCTCTAGAAATGGACTCCACCCACAGACGCCTGGCCTTGACCCCCAAACCCGACCTGATCCCACTCCCCCAGCTCTACTTCAAAACCCAAGCCCAAAACCCAGAACCCCAACTCCAGGTCCTAGCAAAGTCTCTTGTCCTCAGCCCCAGCCCCATGATCTGGTACAAGGAACCCAGGTTGATACCGGCCTGGGCCAAAGTCCATCAACTTCCCACTTGACCCCACAGCCACAGCCCGCTTCAGCCCCCCAGAAACCAGCCCTTTCCCCCAAGCCACAGCTGGGATCCCAAAAGTCCACCCCATTCACCAAATTTGTCATCTCTAGTTCTGCCCCCAGGGTGTCCCTCCTGTGTTCCCAGCCCCCTCAACCCTTAGCTCAGGGGCCTGCCCCCTCCCCTGTGCCCAGGGAATCAGGGCTGGCTCCTGGGGGGTCGGAGCCCCTTTTCCATAGCCCCCATGACCCCCCTCCCCTCTCATGCTCCTCCATGCCTGAGTCCCCCAGAAACAGCAGGTGAACTCGCCCCCCACCGGCAGGGGGTGGGGGAAGGGTAGAAACGGGGGCTTTGGTTTCACTCAGGCCTGGCTCAGGAGGTGTAAGCAGATCCCAGGTCTATGGAGGGGAAGCAGGGTGGAGGGGGTGCAGTTTGCTCCTCATGTACCTCGAGGGCTCCTGGGGAATAAAGGCATCTCCCACCCATGCAGCTGGTGTGTCATTTTGGCGGAAGAGCAGAGGGAGGGGCAGGCATGCGGATCTGGGTGGCTGACATGACAACACTAGATGCTTTTTGTTTTTTGGCCACACCCATGGCACGCAGAAGTTCCCAGGCCAGGGATCGAACCCACACCACAGCAATAACCAGAGCCACAGCAGTGACCACACCGGATCCTTAACCCACTGAGCCACCAGGGAACTCCAAACACTAGAAGCTTATTAAGCGCCTACTCTGTGCCAGGCACGTAATTAAGTGCTAATTGTGCAGACGCTCACGTACCCATGCACACACATGGTGCTCTATAAAAGCTCAGTCATTCAGCCAGTTAATCTGCCTTTATTGAGCACCTGCTATGGGCCAGGGGCTGCTTTTTTGAGGTTTGGGGAGTCTGAAGGGCTCAGTGAGTGGGTGGCTAACCACAAGCTTATGGTGGGGTCCACCCATCTGCAGTGAAGGAAGCAGGCGTGCACCTCACAGTCACCCTCTCTTTTCCTCACCTGCAAAATGGGTTTAATCCCAGAACACTCTCCTAGGGGCTGTAGGGAGGGTTCCAGGAGATCCAAGCTGTAAAGTGCTTAGGGAAGACTCTGTGAAGGAGGTGGGGAGAGGAGCCACAAGCTAGCCCAGCCCTGGCGCTTTCCCCACCGCCCGCCCTAGCCCCGCAAGGCTGCCCCAAGGTTGGATAGCGGGGTGATAGGAATCCTGATGCAAGAAATTCAACAATCAACAATTCCAGAGCCAAAGGAAAATAAAGCCCAGGTGGAGACTATATTTTGGCAAGAGGGAGGGTATCTTACCCATTCACATTCAATTTTTTTCTAGACAGCGTTTTTGGGTTGGGGTGTCAAGGGAAACCAACTGTACTCCAAGTAAGTAGGTCATACTCAGGAGCCAGCAACCCCCATTTCTGGAGGAGTTCTGGAAGGGGAGGCTTACAAGTCTGATTCCCCCCAGACACCCTCCCAATCACCACCCCCATCCTTCCTGGGGCTGGGAGGGGACACAGAGTGGGGAGGGGGCTGAGGGAGGGGAGAGGGAGGCCTTGGAAAGGGGGATCGGGGAGAGTCAGGGGTCCTCGGGGCTGATGGAAGACAGTGCACAATCCTGCCCCTCAAACCCTTTGCCCATCCTGCACTCCTGACTCCCGGGACCTCACAGCGACCATCAGGGAGGACCAAGGTTTAATGGGGGACACACTGGCAGGGTCACTGTCCTCTGTCCATCCAGAGCCACCACCGACATCCAGCCCAGACTCTACTGCATCGTGGGCCTGCGGGAGAGCTGGGGTTGCAGAGAGAGCGACCTGGACCTGGTGCTGAGGCGAGGGTGGAGGCGCCGGATCACTGCCCGTCGAAACAGGATGTACACCCAGGGGTCGAGGATCTGGTTCCAGGTGGCCACGCGCAGGTAGATGAGCAGCTGTTGCTCCGTAGCTCGGGGCAGCTGCCCGGTCAGGCTCATGACAGGCGGGCTCCGCAGAACTGTCTGGGCGATGAAGACCTGCCAGGGGCCAGAGGGTCAGCCAGGGCCAGGCTGATTGTCAGCCCTGCCCTCCACCAGCCGGCCCCAAGCTCCAGTGCCGATGTGTTACCACCACTGTGCTGTGTGACCTTGGGAGAGAGGCCTGACCTCTCTGAGCTTCAGTTGGTGTGGCCATAAGATAGCACCCTTCCCCTGCTCCTCTTCTGGGCATGATTAAATGTGGCAGACAAGAGGACTTGCAGGTGCGGACAGGTGGCATTGCTATGTCGCTACGACAGCCAGCGTTATTGTTTTATGAAAGGTTTATATTTTATACAAATTTTAGAATATAATAAAATTATGGCATAAACTGTATATTAAATAATTGGATTAAATATATACTTTAAGTAATTTTATATTCTATTTAAATTTAGAGTTTATGACACTTTTATATGAAATAATTTTTATGTTAAATTCTTATGTTAAATCATTTAAATATATTTTAGTAAAGACTGGGTTTTAAAACATTTTTTCTTTCATTTTTTTTTATTCCTTATTTTATTTTACTTATTTATTTATTTAGGCTGTACCTGTGCCATGTAGAAGTTCCCAGGCTGGGGACTGAACCTGTGCCATAGCAGTGACTACACACTGAGCCACTAGGGAACTCCAAAATATTGGATTTTATATTTAATATTACACAATATATAACAAAGTATTATAGAACATAATCATATAATTAGCTACAGATAATTAATATATTGACTATAACTATAATATATAATTATAGTATGGAACAATTATATATAACTATATAATTATGTGACTGTTATATAATGATTGATACAATTATTAAGTGTTAATTAATAATATATGGAGTTCCTGTTGTGGCGCGGTGGAGAAGAATCCAACTAGGAACCATGAGGTTTGTGGGATGGATCCCTGGCCTCGCTCAGTGGGTTAAGGATCCGACGTTGCTGTGAGCTGTGGTGTAGGTCGTAGACATGGCTCAGATCTGGTGTTGCTGTGGCTCTGGTGTAGGCCGATGGCAACAGCTCCAATTTGACCTCTAGCCTGGGAACCTCCATATGCTGCGGGTGCGGCCCTAAAAAGACAAAATACAAATATATATATATATATAATATATATATATAAAACTATAGTATGGCTATTTTGGGCTATGCCCAAGGTAAGCAGAAGTTCCTGGGCCAGGGATCAAACCCATGCCATAGCAGTAACCAGAGCCACAGCAGTGAAAATGCTGGATCCTTAACCCACTGAGCCACCAGGGAACTCCTTAACTGTAGTTATATGTTACGAAATATTTAACAATTATATAATATATAGCTATATAAATATATTACATAATGATGGATATAATTATTAATTATGATACGGTAACCATATAATAATTCATTATAATGTGGGTTGTACTTTATAATTAAAATTTATATTGTTTGATAATTATAAGTCATATTATTATTATGTATATCATATTAAAATAAATTATTATTTTACCAGTGTTTCCTGACCACCTACTGTGTGCTGGGTAATACCGGGGACACTGCAGTGGCCAAGACAGACCTGGATCTCACTCGCAAGGCTCACAGTGCAGTCAGGACATGTGGCAAGGTGGCTGCGGCAGGGCAGTGGGGTGGAGGGGCAGAGCTGTGAGGGAAGCACTGTCCAGCCTGACCCGGCCTGGGTGAGGTAACTAGATGGTGAATAGCAGTTTTCTGGATCAGTCTGAAGGGAGCGTCTGTGGGCCTTTCTTGGCGACATAGGGAGCCAGGGGAGAGTTCAGAGTAGGACCTGGCCCATGAAGCAAATCTGGCCTGCCACTTGTTTTTGTTTTTGTTGTTGTTGGCTTTACTTTTGCTGTTTTGGTTTGCTTGGTTGTTTTGCGAAGATTGTTTTTACATGTGTAAATAGTGAGGGAAAAATAGAAAGCATAGTTTTTTACATGTGACTATGACATGAAATTAAAATTTCAGAGTCCATAAATGAGGTCCTATTGGCTCACGGCTGTGCTGTTCTTTTCCGTGTAGCTTTCATGCCACAACAGCAGAAAAAAGTCATTGTGACAAGAGACTGCGTTTAAAATGTTGACTCTACCAGAGTTCCCGTTGTGGTGCAGTAGAAACGAATCCGGTTAGGAACCGTGAGGTTGTGGGTTTGATCCCTGGCCTCGCTCAGTGGGTTAAGGATCTGGCATTGCCATGAGCTGTGGTGCAGGTCTCAGACACGGCTCAGATCCCGCGTTGCCGTGGCTGTGGTGGAGGCTGGCGGCTACAGCTCCGATTAGACCCCTAGCCTGGGAACCTCCATATGCCGTGGGTATGGCCCTAAAAGGAAAAAAAAGAATGTTGACTATGTGGCCCTTTAAGAAAAAAAACTTGTAGTTCCCACTGTGGCCCAGAGGAAGCGAATCCAACTGGTATCTATGAGGATGCAGGTTGGATCCCTGGCCTCACTCAGTGGGTCAGGGATCCGGCATTGCCATGAGCTGTGGTGTAAGCCGACAGCTGTAGCTCTAATTTGACCCCTAGCCTGGGAAATTCCATATGCTTTGGGTGGGGCCAAAAAAAAAAAAAAAAAAAAAAGAAGAAAGAAAGAAAAAAGAAAAAAAATTGCCACCAAAGAGGACTCAGGAATCATTTCATGATTCAATGATTCTTCCTGGGATGACTTTCTGGTTTTGATCTGGCAGTTGAACTCCTATTCATACTTCAAAGCCTCAGTTGCAATGTTTCAGAGCAGGGCCCATTCTGGTATTCCAAGAGAGTAGAGGCTGGAGGGCAAGGAGGAGGAAGAGGCTGGGCATCATGTACATGATGTGGACCTGCCTGAGTCTGGCAAGTCAGGGTCCTTGCAAGGTGCCAGACTTGTGCACCCAACTGGGGAAGGAAGCAGGAAGTCGGCAAGAAACTGGTACCTGGGGTGAGTCCCAGCTGCAGGCACTGAGGGGTAGCAGGAGAGTGGCGTTACAGGATTTCCCAGCTCTGCCTGTGAAATGTGCTTCTGTTCTGTCCCTGGGGTGTCCCTCCCCAGCCTGGTCTCATAGAACTAAGGCCATTTTTGCACTTGCTTAAAATTCTTGTCCTTATTATTTATTGGGAGGCATCTAGACGATGCCCATGAACACCTGAGTCAGGTTCTCCTCTGTTCACAGCCCTCCAGGGCTCCTGCCTCCCTCTTAGTAAAAGTCTTCCCTGACACCCACAAGGCCTGCACAATCTGCCCTGTCCTCTCCCTGCACCCCCATCACTTCCTCTCTCCCTCTCACTCACTCTCCTCCAGCCACACCAGCCTCTTCGCTGTTCCTCCAACACTCCAGGTATAGTCCTGTCCCAGGACCTTTGCACTGACCGTGCCCTCTGCCTGGAATGTTCCCTCTACCCCATATCTCCTCATGGTTCATTCCCTCACCTCCTCCATGTCTTTTCTCAAACGTCGCCTTCACCAAGAGGTCCCTAAAAAGGATCTGCCTCAGCCTCCTTCTCCTCCCTGCCTTCCAGCTTCTACTCTCTTGGAACACCCAGGATGGGCCCTGCCCTGCACTAAAACCACTGGAGCTAGGGTTTTGAAGGATGAATAGGAGTTTAACTGCTAGCCAAAAAAAAAAAAAAAAAAAAAGGAGAAGATATGCTAGGTAGAATCACTGAATCATGAAATGTTTCTTGGGCCCCCTTTGGTGGCAAACTTTTCCCTAAAGGGCCAAATAGTAAACGTTTTAAACATGGTCTCTGTCAAAATAACTTTTGTCTCTGCTGTTGTAGCAAGAAAGTTACCACGAAACAAATAGGTATGACTGTGTACTAATGCTCTATTTTTGGATGCAGAAATTTGAGTTTCATGTTATTTTCACATATCACAGAAACTTATGCTCCTTTCTATTTTTTCTCTCACCATTCACACGTGTAAAAGCATTCTCAGCAAAACAAAGCAAAATCAAATTTGTAATTCTCCTATCCCACAGGTTTAAGTTTTGGTTTAGCCTTTATCACTTCCTAATATCTACCACTTCACTTATTTATATATTATGTTTCTTTCTTTCTTTTTCCTTTTCCTTTTTTTTTTTTTTTTTTTTTTTTTTTGCTTTTTAGACCCGCACCTGTGGCGTATGGAAGTTCCCAGGATAGGGGTCAAATCGGAGTTGCAGCTGCTGGCCTATGTCACAGCTACAGCAACACAGGATCCAAGCAGAGTCTGCGATGTACACCACAGCTCCAGGGAATGCCAGATCTTTAACCCACTGAGCGTGGCAAGGGACCAAACCCACATCCTCATGGATCCTAGCTGGGTTCATTAACCACTGAGCCACAAAGGGAACTCCTACTATGTTTATTTTCTGTTTTCCCCACTGCCTAAGAGCTCCAGGAAGTCAAGTATTTTTGTCAGTTTTTTTCCCCCTGGAAAAAACTTTTTGTGTCCCCGGTGCCTAGACCAGAGCCAGCAACATAATAGTCACTCCACAAATGTTTGTTGGAGGAACAAATGAATAAATGAGTTGATTTCATCCTCACTGTCACTGAGAGACGTACATCTTTTTTTTTTTTTTTTTTTTTTTGCTTTTTTAGGGCCGCGACCTATGGAAGTTCCCAGGCTAGGGGTCAAATTGGAGCTACAGCTGCTGGCCTACACCACAGCCACAGCAACGCAGGATCTGAGCCGCATCTGAGATCTACACCACGGCTCATGGCAATGCTGGATCCTTTAACCCACTGAGCGAGGCCAGGGATTGAATCTATATCCTCATGGATACTAGTTGGATTCATTTCTGCTGTGCCACAACAGGATCTTCTGAGGCAGACACCTTTTTAATAATCCCCATGATGAGAGGAATTTGAGGCTGGAGGAGGGAAGCCCATAGCCAGGTAAGTCCTTGCTGTACAGGAGTGGGAAGCCAAGTATCTGATTCCAGATTCCGGGCTTGTCCTGATCTAATCAGAGATGGAAAAACAACCACTCCAAGTGGCCAGTTACATCAATCCGTGGAAGGACTTCAACAAGCTCCCTTGACTCAGGGAAAGTTCTGTACAGGGCTGGGGTCCAGCCCAGCACTAGGCACAAAATAGACTTAGGATGTGTTTGATGATTTGGTAATTCTACCTAGAATGCCTTCCCTGTTTCAGTCTAGCAGGCAAACTCCTCTTCATCCTTCAAAACCCCATCTCCGATGCCCCTCTTCTGAAAAGCCTTCCCTGATACCCCAGAGGGAGCCCTGGAGCCCCTCCCTGGGCATCCCAGGCCCAGGACACTGCCTCCATCCCAGTCCTGGTTGGGGTTCTCTGTGTCTCGTTCATGAGCTCCTCAAGGAAGGACCCTGAACATTGGTGGCATGCCCACATTTTCTCAGGCAGATGAGAACCTGAGGGCTAGGAATTCATTTGGAATGAACCAAGGCCTAGTCCCCAAGGGTGGTGGGAGCCCCCTGGCAGGAACCCCCATACCCGCCACTCACCAGCAGTGGCATCCAGCAGATACTGGCCACCACCATGATGCCCATGAGCTGAGCCATCATCTCGACCTCACAGTCCCGCGGGCGCTGCTGGGCGGTCTCCTGCCCGTGGTAGACAAAGCACAGGGTGGCGACGCTGATTGTGTTGAGCAGGAAGGATAGCCCCACAGAGAGGCTGCCGAAACAGGCGAAGAGGAGGCCAAAAGCCACATCTCCTGGCTCGCTGCCGAGTGTGAGGAAGCACCAGGAGCCCGGGTACTGCACGGTGTAGCGGCCCACGCCCAGCAGGGGCAGCAGGCCCAGCACCAGCGCGGTGGCCCACACCAGTCCCACCATGGCCCAGGCCCGGCGATGCGAAGTGGCCGTAGGGCGCGAGAAGGGCCGGGTGATGCCCAGGAAGCGCTCTGAGGCCATGGCAGCTCCCAGCAGCAGCGGACACAGGCCAAAAAAGACCATGATGACACCCATGAAGTGGCAGAGGCGGCAGCTAGGGTCCACGGCCTGCCAGTCGAAGAGGGCGGCATGCTGGGACACCACGATGGCACCGGTGGACAACAGTCCCATGAAGTCAGTGAGGACCAGGCCGCAGAGGAAGGTCAGGAAGGAGGAGCGCCCATAAGAGCTGCTCTGCCTCGCACCCGCCAGCACACCTAGCGCCAGCAGGTTGGAGGCCAGGCCCACCAGGCAGAAGGAGGCCGCGAACCAGGGGGAGGCAATCAGGCGCCGCTCCTCCAGTGTGATGTTTGTTGGCCGGAAACAGGGCCCCAGAGAACTGCCATTGGGCCACATGGTGCCAGAGCGGAGCAGGGAGGGTCACCACCCCATCAGGCCAAGACTGCAGGTGGGGCGGGCTGGCACTGGCTCAGGCACACCTGGTGGGGAGGTGGGCAGAGAAGATTTGCTGGTGATTCATCCTGCAGTTTAATCTGAACAGCCCTGGTGAACTCCTACACAACCTTCAATACCCCAGCTCAAATATCCCCTTCTTGAGGAAGTCTTTCGTGATCTCACACCCCAACTCAGTATTACTTTTACTACTACCACTAGCTCCACCTCTGTCCTGACCCTGGCTCAGTGACCCTCAAGGGTGACGATGAGTTCTGTCTCCTCTGGAACTCCTGGAGGATATCAGTTAGTATTTGCAAAGTTGCAGAGAGGGGCTGAGAAACTCTGGGTTTGAACTCCAGCCCGGGTATGCACCATGTGGCCCCAGGCAAATGATTTCTTCTCTCTAAACTTCCGTTTCCCTGTTGGTCATCTATCTGACCCCTTGTCAGGCTGCATCATCCACGATAGATTTCACGTGTCCAGTGCGGGAAGGACAAATGGCCAGAGGTCGCTGGCTCTTGTGCCGGCTCTGAGGTCAGTCTTGAGGGTCACAATTTCCTGTGAAGGCCTGTGGGGGAGGCCCACCCCCACCTGTGTTTTAGGGAGACCCTTCTTCATGTACTGGCTTCATGAATATTCTCTCCCTCCCCAATTTTTACTTAATAAGAAAGAAACCCAGAAATCCAGTTCCATTCTGGGAACAAAAAACAGCTGGTTTGGAGTGACAGGGTCCCCAGGGATGGGCTATAAACAGCAGCAGGAAGCACCCACTACCCGGTGTGGGGTCGGGGGAGAAGTCTGGAGAGACGTGTGGAGAGACGTCTGGCCAGATGTGGGGATTTTGAGTAGAAATATAACGAGACCATTCAAAAACCAGCTCCCAGTTCTCCCAAAGGACACAGCAAGGAGGGCATACGGTCACCACGAGCCCAGGGCTAGCATTCGGGTCCCCAGCCTCCTGCCCCAGGCACATATCACGAGCCATCCTTGTGCTGGCACCGAGGGGGCACCGGGTGGCAGGATCAGAGTGGGCAAACGTGGGGGGAGGCAGGACCGTGGGAGGTACGGAGTTTCCAGGTGGTTAAAGTTCATAAAGGTCCTATTTTCTTGTTTTGTTTTTTGTTTTTGGTTTGCTTTTCAGGGCCGCACCTACAGCATATGGAAGCTCCCAGGCTAGGGGTGCAATTTGAGCTGCAGCTGATGGCCTAAACCACAGCCACAGCAACGGTCCTGGCTCTGAGCCTCAGTCTCCCTTCCTAGAAAATGGGGCTGATGATGGGACTGGTTCTGACCTTTTTTTTTTTTTTTTTTTTTTTTTTTTAATCTTTTTGCCATTTCTAGGGCCGCTTCCGTGGCATATGGAGGTTCCCAGGCTAGGGGTCTAATCGGAGCTGTAGCTGCCGGCCTATGCCAGAGCCACAGTAACGCGGGATCCGAGTGGGCACACCACAGCTCACGGCAATTCTGGATCCTTAACCCAGAGCAAGGCCAGGGATCGAACCCACAACCTCATGATTCCTAGTTGGATTCATTAACCACTGAGCCACGACGGGAACTCCTCAGCCCATGTCGATGCTGAGTTCGTGCTGGTCCCCACGGTGGTGCCTGGGGTCGGGGCCTCTGCAGTGAATGTCCTGAGCCGCCCCTCACACTCCATCTTGTTGATTCATCTCAGCAACTCCTTATCTAGCCTCATAAATTATCCAGCTCCTGAGAGCCAGTTGCACTGAGGTCTCTCCCACGCAGAGAGCCAAGGCCACTGCCACTTTGTTGGGGGTGTGGCCTCGAGTGGGGAAACTGAGGCCCAGAGAGGGTGGGGTGGGGTGGGGGTTTTCCATGCGCCTGGACATCTGAGCCCTTTGCTCCGGGCAAGGGCGTGCTCTTTGCCTTCTCACATTTGGCCTGCCCTTGGATTCCTCCTGGAACAGGGCTCTCACTTCCTCCCTCCCTCCTTCTCCCTCCAGAGGCTTCCTCCCTCCCTCTCTCTCCCGCCAGAGCTGGTATGCAGCTGTTTCTGAACATTCCTGGGGACTCAGGCCGCCCCTGCGGTCATTGTCCCAGCCTCAGCCAGAAGGGACTGCCAGCTCCTGAGTCTCATGGTTCCCTGGTCCCCTACCCTCATGCAGAAGGTTACGCACGCAGGGTCACACACCCTGCCTCACACCTCGCAGGCCTGGGAACAAACCAGTGACCAAGGCCCCTTGGCCTGGGGGAGGCTGGAAACTGGCACTACTCCCTCTGGCCCCAGCCTGCAGTTTCCAGTCTCCCCCACGGGTTCAGGTGATAGTGGCCAGCTCAAGTTCCCCAGGCAAGCAGGCCAGGAGGGGCACCTGGTAAGGTCTCCCTTCCCCTCCCACACTGGCCAGGAGGGATGGCAGGGCCTCCACCCTGCAGGGGACTGTCCTTATCCCAGCCCAAGGTTCAGAAGCACCGCTGTGTGGCCTTTGGGGGAATCGATCTCATTCTGTGCCTTGTGGGACGCATGGACCCAGATTAGATGGACAAACCCAGGATTCTCTGGTCATAAAGTGGGGAGGTTTGGATTTTCTTTTTTGTCTTTTTTTTTTTTAGGGCCGCACCCTCAGCATGTGAAGGTTCCCAGGCTAAGGGTCGAATCAGAGCTGTAGCCGCCAGCCTATACCACCGCCACAACAGCGCAGGATCTGAGCTGCATCTGCGACCTACACCACAGCTCACAGCAATTCCAGATTCTTAACCCACTGAGTGAGGCCAGGGATCGAACCTGCCTCCTCATGGATGCTAATCAGATTCGTTTCTGCTGTGCCACAATGGGAACTCTGACTTTTTTTTTAATGCCTGCACGCATGGCTCGTGGAAGTTCCTGGGCCACGGTCTGAATTCCAGCTGCAGGGGCAAGACCTGAGCAGCAGCTGTGGCAATTCCTGATCCTTGGCACACTATGCCACCAGGCCAGGGATCAAACCTGAACTTCTGCAGTGATCCGAACTGCTGCCATCAGATTCTTAACCCACTGCACCACAAAAAAGAACTCCCAAGGTTTGGACTTTGAAGGTCTAGGGTTCTGGATCTTGAATGAGCTCCCAGTTCTGGAACCCGAAAGCCTCCAAGAGTCTAGAATTTCAAGGGGTTGCAGTTCTAGAACTTTGATAGGAATGTGGCTGGCTCCTGGGTTCCAGATAGTTCTGTCTCGGGTTCTGGCTCCTCTCTGAGGACGGACATTCCGTGCTCCTGCAGCCCACCTGGGAGAGGCTGGCAGGGGGGTGGGCTCCATCCACTGTTGTCCCAGAGGCCTGGGCGCTGGGCTGGGCTCCCCCCACTGTGGCCCTGATGGAATGTGGCCTTTAGTTCCCAGGAACCAGGCCCCTCCTCTGCCTGTCATCGCCTGCTCCATTCCTCCTCTCCTTCCAGAAAGTCTTCTATCTCTTCACAAGTCCCTTTCTCTCTTGTCACCCCACCCCCTCGCCTGCCTGGGCTTCCTGTCCCCGTGGCCCACCCAGCATCCCCCAGGGGTGACAGTGACCTCAGACAAGCTCAGACTAATGTCCGAGATCTACCCCTGCCAAGCTGGGGGCTCAAACTTGCCGAGACTGTTTCCCCCTCTGTGAAATGGGGATGACAAGGACACCAGGTCCCTGCGGGTCTTCTGGCTGGTCTTCCCAGGCCTGACCTGCTCCTGCTGCCCCGGCCTCTGCCTCAGCTGTGCGGTGCACCCTTCCGGAGATAAGCTCACTGCTTATCTCCTGGTCGGGTGCGTGGGGCAACCAGGTGGCAGCTGTAGGTGTGACCTCTGACCTCAGCCTAGCTCCCCGTTTCCTAAGTCCTCTTGATGCTGCCCTGGTGGTGAATGGCAATGTGCCCTCACCAGAAACTGCCGGGTCTGGGCCAGTCTCTGATCAGTCCCTGTGACTGATGCAGACCCACCCGCCTGTGGGTGTGGGTCCCCTCCATGCCCTTGTGCAGCCACAGATGCTCACACAGCCACACTCATACACACAGGGACATTGTCAGCCCCCAGCAACCCCCTCCCCGCCCCCACCCCCACTTCCCCTCACCACAGGCTCAATTTCCGGGAACTTTTCCTGTTTGTGACACCAACCAGGCCCCCAACACAGAAGATGCAGAGCAGGGGCTCCACATTCAGACTGACAGGGTTAAAGCTGAGCTTTGGCCCTAACTCACACGTTCCCTTGGAGCCTCAGTTTCGTTATCTGCCCAGTGGGCATCCTCCCAGTGCTCACCACTCATGGTTGTCCAGTGGGCACACAAAGGGACAGGTTTGAGACAAAGGGACAGGACCCAGGCCAGATAGCCAGTGGTTTATCATGACACGGTTATAGCGGTTGCAGACACAACCAACCAGAAGTGTGCTAACAGCTCCACCAGCGCCCTGGCACCCTCGCGGGCTGGGGCACCACAGGACCCAGAGTGGTCAGGCATGGACCAAGAAACCCACACACAGGCACATCCTCTGCCGTACTCGCTAGAGAGACACACACAGGTGCCCGGGACAGGTAGCACTCCAGGCCGGGACCCAGGCTCACCTAAGCCCCAGGACACCCAGCACCTGTCACCGCCCATGGTGACACACGTGCAGCAGAGCAGATCACTACAGGATACACCCGAGCCACACCTGCCCACTCTTATGCCTGCCCCTAACCTAATGCGGATTGTCCTCACCTGGTGTTGGTGGTTGATGGGGCGAGCAAGGGTAACCTTGCCGCGTCGCTGGTGTTCGTGGGGGTGCCGGGCAGGAAGGTGGACGTGTGGAGGCGGAAGCAGGGCAGCCGGGCCTTCGGGTCCCCAGGAGAAACTGAGTCACGGAGGGCGGGCTGCAGCAAGGACGCCGGCGCTGCCACGTCGCGGCAGGGCACAGATGGAGGGCGCCGCGGAACGGGACGCCAAGGATGCTTGGGGTCCCAGGGCCAAAGGAGGGCGAGGTCCCCTCCCAGCTTGGAGGGGGTTCCGCGGGGACAAATATAGCCTGGGCGGTGGCGGTGCTCTGCTCTGCAGCCCGCGCTGGGCTCTGCCCTAGCCTATGTCTCTCTGTCCTTCCGTCGGTCTCGCATCACCCCTCCCCCCCTGCGCTGGCCACGCCCCTCACGCCCAGGCCTGGCTGATGTGGGTCAGTGGGCGCCCCCCTGAGCCCCGCAGGGAGACTGCGCAGCTTCCTGGGGAAGAGGCGCCCGTGCGTCTCCGGGGCCCCAGGGATAGGGGTGCGGTGGCTGGGGTGGCCTGCGCCCTCTCAGGAGCCTCCACCCGCCGCCATCAGCCTCCCCCCCTGCCCGGCCCCCTCCCAGCACTCCAGCCACCAGGCCCCGCATTATTCACCGTCTGAGCAGCACCCAAAGCCGGGAGGGGGCGGGGCGGGGGCGGGCCGAGAGGGTCAGCTCCCCAGGAGGCCCAGAGGCCCAGGGCTCAGAGCTGGTGAACCCGGTGAGGTGCGGCCTGGCACACAGTAGGTGCCTAATTAATGTAGGGTCTGTTTGCGGGACCCTGCCAGGGCTGGCGGTAGCGGGGGTAGGGATGGTTAGAGAGGAGTAGGGACCAGACTCACCAGCCAGAAGTTTCATGGCTTTCCTGGAGCAGGTGAGCTGGGAGCGCTGTGTGGCAGCTTCGAGGCAGAGGGGGTTGCTGTGAGTTCAAAGGCTGGTGTGGGAGTCAGAGGAGGCCAAGCCTGAAGCAGAGCTGCCTGTAGTGGGGGTGGGGAGGTACGCTTCCCCTTTATCCCCCAGGGCCTGGTAAGGAAGGATGCCCGGGGCCACTTCAGGAATGACTGAGGAGGAGGCAGGGAGCTGGAAGCAGGGCTGAGGAATGACACCCTAGGCAGGATGGGCTTCCTTGAAAGACGCCCCCCGCCCCCCACCACGGGCTTCCGCCAGACTCACTCAGGGCTTCAGGCCAGGGTCTCATCAGCTGAAAGCCATGAAAGCATAGGGTGACCAGTTGGGCAGGGCTAGAGCAAAGGAGTGGATGCTGGGCTGTGATGCAGGAAAGTAAGATGCTTCTTAAAGTTCCTTCCTGCCCACAGTCCTTGGGCCTCAGGTGGGTGAAGAGGGGGGGTCCCTGGGGCTGGGGCTGGCCTTGGAGGATGCAAGGAGGGCAGGGCTTGGGCATGGAGTGTGGCCTTGGGCCTCCTTGGCCCTGAGTTAAGGCTTGACCTTAACCTCGCCCCACCCAGGGAGGGGCGTACAAGTACAGGGCAGTTGGATGAGTAGGACAGGCTGCTGCCCTGGCCCTGCTTTCCTCTCTCCTCGGTCAGCCCATTATCCTTCCACTTCTGCATCCCTCCAAATGGCCCCTCCCCTGTTCTATCCTGTTGTCTGAATCCCAGAGCCATTTAACCCTAATTCCTGTTCCTTGACCAAGCAGTCTTCCCAACTCCTATGCGTCTGGCAGAGTCCTGGCTGAGAGGCCCCCTCCTCTGTAAAGTCTTGATGCCTCAGGCAGTCTTATTCCCCCACCCCTTGCTTAAGAGCAACTCTGTGTCCCCAGCCCATGTGGTAGGACAATTTTGATCCCCAGGTAGATTGTAAACCAGACCTACCCTCAAAAATCCTCCAAGCTGGAGAAAGATAGAGTTGGATACAGATAGTCCCAGCCTCCTGCAATAGGGGTGGGCCAAAGGAAGTGACAGGGCTTAGGAGAGCCCAAAAGGTGTGAGACCTGGGGCTTTGTGGGATGTATAGAAGTTCCACAGGCCCAAGAGACATGGCAGAAATTACACGTGCAGAACTTTGAAGGCCAGAGACAGCATGAGGCTTTGGAGAACTGTAATGAGGACAGATGTGGTGGAAAGAGGATGTGGGGCTGGGGTTCTAGATGCGGGGGGGGGGAGCGAGAGATGGAGGGAGGCTGTTCCGTTCCTTCTTCCTCTGCCCTAAGATAAGAAGGACAGTGTTCCTTCTGGGAAACAGCCAGGGCAGGGGTTAGAGGAGCACACTTGACTTGCAGTTAGTCTGGGTCTCACCACAACTCTGCAAGGCAGGAGGTTAAGATGCTCGTTTTAGTTGGGGAAACCGACACCTGGAGCGCAGAAATGACGTACCCAAGGCGACTTGTGGGCAGGAGCTGACTGTGGGCGCTGGGCTTCCACCATTTCCTGGGCTAGTGGCTGGAGGTCTCCAGGCCTCTACTTCCCCCTGTCCGGCTCAAAGGGCACATGGGAGGTGTGGGAGGGGTTGAGATGGCCTAGGGGGCCAGATGATGGGAATGGAGGCCAGGCTCAGGATGTGACCCCCATGGCTGTGGTTTCCCATGGGAGCCAGGCAGAGAGGGTCTATTCTTAGCTTCAGGCAGGAAAAGGCTGAGGTAGGGGGGGTTAGGAGCCAGCTTGAGGGACAGACGCTGGGTGGACATTGAGCCTGGGGTGGGGGGCGTCATGGGACAGCTGAGTAGGTGTGGTGCCTCTAGTTTGCCTCCAGAGGGGTCTGACACCCAGTTTGTGGCCCTGCCCAGCTCTCTCACCTTCTATGGCTCCCCAGTGCCCCAGTGTAAGCCCAGCTGCTGGGCCTGTTGCCCTGCCCTGGACACACCTGCTGCCTTTTTCTCTGTAAGGCAGGCCTCACTCTCCTTCTCTGCCGCGCCATCCTTCCAGGCCCTGCATTTCCTTCAGGGAGCCATTAGTGTCCCTTCTGGGGCTCCCCCAGCCCCAGTGCCTCCCCAGCCCCAGCCTGACTTCTTGCCTGAAGGACATCTGAGGCCAGCTCTCCTCCCTCTGGACTGGGGGCTCCTGGCTCAACATGCACTCAGCAAGTTCTGGGCATAGCCACCTTGCTCTGCCTTTCCATAGCCACCACCCCCTCCCTTAGGGTCGACCCCCTGCCTGAAACTGCAGAAGAGCCAGGATGCTGGGGATGGGAGGACGAGCAGCTGAGGAAACAGGCTGGGAATGGGAGGTTGGAGAAACTCAAGTTCTAACTCTGCTGCTTTCTAGGCTTGAAAACATGAGCCTCTGTGAGCTTGTTTCCCCAGATGGACATAAATGCTCCCTTGTGGGGCTCGTGTGAGGGCCAGAAAACACTGGCTAAAAGCCAGGCCATCCACACCACGTAGAGCCCATGGTCTGAGAACAGAACAGAACCCTAACCACCTGGTGACCAAGCACCGCACTAGGGGTCAAAGTGCCTCCTGGCTGTGCCCCCAACTCAACCCTTGCTACCAGAGGCCTGTCCCACACTCAGGGACAGTGGAGCAGGCCAGGGAGCAATTGGCAGTGGCTGCCTAGAGGAGTCTAAGATTGCTACTGATGTCTGTGAAGGGTTCCAAAGGGGATGGATATCGTCACAGTATGGCATCACAGTGTGGGTACTGCCATACAGGTATTCTTTATCCTGGACCAAGCTGGCTGAGGCAGGGAGTGGGTGCCCCTTGACCAGATGCTCTTCCCTGCTGAGTCCCTAAGCCCTGCTGTCTAGAATGTGTTCACTGCCATGCGAGCTTGTGTGGAGTGGGTCAGGGCCGTGTGGGCCAGAGCTAAAGCACAGGTTCCTGGGATATCGTTAAGTCAGGGTTGGGAGATGACCAGTGGCCTGGGGAGCGTCAGTCTTGGCACTGTGTACACTGGGGCCAGATCCCACTCTGTGGGGGACCCCGGGCACTTGTGGGGGGTGAAGCAGTCGCCCTGGTCCCCATGCACTCAATGCCAGGAGCCCCCCCAAGTCCGTGACATCCACAGATGTCCCCAGACACTGCCGCATACTGTCCCTGGGCCTGGCTGAGCAGCTACTCACCTCTTGGAGTGTTTAGGATCACAACCTCCTTCTGAGAAGTGAGGCTGAGGGTGGGGACAAAGATGGAGGAAACCCTCAGGCTGGGAAGAGCGCCCTCAAACTATCATTGACTATTTTTAGGTGTTGTGGTTGTTTTCAAAAGGTCTCCTTAGTTGTTTAGTGCCTTAGTTGTAACAGATGTGCTGTGGTTATGGAAGCCGTTAACAGTGGAGACAGCTGGGTGTGGGAACATTAGACTGTTTTTGCAGCATTTCTGAAAATCTAAAATTAATCTAAAATAAAATGTTTATTAAAAAAACATGCAATCTCACAAGTAGATCAATTAAATGAAAATAAACAAGATTTCCCCTCCCCCCCACCTAAAAAAGTCTTTTTAGAGAAATAACCTGAAATGTTTCCAGGTGAAACAGGGTGTTTGGGCAGCGCTGTCTGAGGAGCTGGAAAGCGGCCCTTGAGGCTTCTTCCCACTTAAGGTTGGAAATATCTCCATAAGAAAAAGTTAAAAAGAAATCTGTCCCTGGGAGTTCGCTGGTAGCACAGCGGGTAGCCAGTGTTGTCACTATAGCGGCTGGGGTCACTGCCATGGCGTGGGTTCGATCCCTGGCCTGGGGACTTCTGCATGCCGTGGATGCAGGAAAAAAAAATATCTGTTTCTAGGGTTGGCTGGCCTGGTGGATGATTTCAGTCTGTGACTGGGTGAGTGATCGTACCTGTCAGGCCCTCGTCTGTCCCTGTCTGGGACAAGGGATGAGGAGGGCAGCTCTGGCAGCTGGGAAGGAAGCTGCCTTGAGGGATGCCCAAAGGACCAGGCCAGAGGAGGCACTGCAGCCACACCCAAGGGCTAGGTCATGGGAACTCTTGCGCTCTACGGCCATGGAAGGATGTTCCCAGACCTGATGGTGGGTGATGTCATGTCCTCCATGCCCATCGGGAGGAGACTGACCCACAGCCAGCACCATGGGCGAGCTGGGGGGACAGCAGAGCTGATGGTGGCCCTGGATGGCCTGGAACCTGGATCCCGCCGGTCCTGCAACTGCCGGCCATGTAGAGGGGCTGATCAACACCTGGCAAGCTCCCAGCAGCCCTGGCTTAGGGCAGGTGATGTGGGGCTTGGTCGTGTGACTCGTGTTGAGTTCCCTGGCTCTGAAAATTCCATCAGCAGCTCCTCCCGTGCTTCAGCGCCCCAGGCCAGCCTGTCCATGTGTCCCCTGAACTTTTCGAGGGAGGCTCTGCCGTGACCCCTGTTCACACTCTGCCAGAGGGGAGGAGGCTGCCAGCTTTGCAGGCCCGCCGGGGAGGTCGCAGGGCTCCGGGACGAGGCCTGGCCATCACCGCCGGTAGCGGTAGCGCTTGAAGTGGAACCAGAGCTGGAAGATGCCATTGGCAAACTGGCAGCGGAAGCCATGGCGGTGGGAGTATTCCCACTCGCGGTTCACAATCTTGAAGGCGATGTCCTCGTAGGGTGGCCCAGCGTGGAAGCGCAGGGTGGCGAAGTCCTTGTTGTCGGAGCAGGCCTCCAGGAAGTACTCGGGCGTGGAGCGCTTGTCGATGAGGTCTGGATAGAAGATGTTGAATTTGTAGCCCTGCACGATCTTGGGCGGGGGGTTGTCGAAGTCATAGTGCGTCTGGTTGTACTTATTCCACTCGAAGCCTGTGTGCACACGGTTGAAGAAGCGCGGCTTCCGCGGCCGGTACTTGTCAGCCCACAGGTAGGCTTTGCCGGTCAGCGGCATCTCCACGCTGAACTGTGCCTCGTCCTGGCCCATGCCCTCCTTGGCCCGCCGGAAGAAGATGTCCTCGGCGCTCTCGCTTGCGTCGCCTGCAGGAAGGGCCAGTTAAGGGACCATGGCACCGCCAGCCTCCCTCCTTGGTCTCACTTCCCCCTCCCAGGCCTCTTGCTGGAGAAGCTGAGGTCCACAGAGGGGCAGCCCCCAATGTGCCCACCTGCCCTGTGCCCCGTCCTCCTGGCTGGGCACCAAACACCAAGTGAACCCTGCTGAGCTGGCCCAAGAGTCTGGCAGTTAGAGGCCCACAAGGCGCTCCCTCCCTCGGGGGGTCAGGACCTTAACAAGCCTGTCTCCCCTCAGTACCAGGGAAGAGGACGGCTGCCCAGGGAGCCCAAGGCCCGGGCAAACGGGTGGGGTAAGGAGCTCACAGCACCACTGGGTGCAGGAAGTAAAACCAAGCATCCCTGTGTGGGTGGGGCAACGACTGAGCAAGTGAACCAGTGAATGGACGGAGGCTGAGAGCAGATTCACCCCTGGACTCCCTCCGCCCCCGCCACACACCTGTGACCTGGAGCTGCTGCCGGGACAGCAGCAGGCGCTGCAGGTCTTCATCTGGCTCCAGCACGTGGGCGTCCAGTGGCAGCTCATGGGCTGTGAGCAGCCGCGGGCTGTACTTGCCAGCGTCGTAGTCGTCCAGGCTCTGCTGGATCAGATCTTCTTCCATGAGCACCGCCTCCCCATCGGCCTCGGCCTCCGCCGGCGCTGCTCCTTCTGCCACCTCGGCCTCAGCACCGCCCTCCGAGGAGGGTCCAGGCGGGGTGGGAGCGGGGTCCTCTGGCTCCACACTGCGGAGACACGGTGGGGATGGGCTGAGGCAGTGGACAGCGGGCGGGGCCCCCAGCCCCAACGGGGAGTCCATACCCCTGGCCTACCTGTGGCTGGGAGACTGCGGCTCCTGCTTGAGAATGGGGAACAGGGGCTCGCTCTCCACCCCCTGCTCCTGTTTCAGTTTGTACAGCTTCTGCCGCAGCACATCCTGGTGCCGCTCTCGGAGCCTGGAATTTAGGCTGGGTGGTCACCTTGACACTCCAAGGGGAAGTCTCCTCAGGCTTTCTCATGCCCTGCAGCACCCTCCCCCCCGCCACTTTGGCTGCAAGGGCCTGGAGGCCAAGGGGGCAGCAAGTTGACCACAGCACAGGTGGAGGCTCTGCCCAGGTGAGGCCAGTTCAAGGCCCAGGTTTTTGGCCATGAGAAAATGGGATTCCGAGTCATAGACCCTGGAGAGCTGTCCCTTGGCCAGGAAGGGGCAGGTCCCTGTACCGGGGCATTCACATGCAGGCTGACTTAAGGGCCAAGCAGGGCCGGAACAGGACACAGGGAAGGTGTGGAAGTGTTTAAATTTAGAAGCACTACTGCTTAGAAGTAGCAGCAGACAGGCGCTGTGTTTACACAGTGGTGCCAAGGACTGGGAGAACTCGTGGGGGGGGGTGCTAAGGAAGGGGGGACGTGCTAAGGAAGGGGGGACGTGCTAAGGAAGGGGGGACGGTGGCCTCTGGGGCTTCCTGTGATGCCTGATGACCAGGGGAAAACAAAGAGCAGGTGCTCAGTAAAGGCTGGAAAGAAGGCGGGCAGTCTGCTGAGGGCCAGGTGGGAGGCCTTCTGGCTGGGGTGCTGCCCTGCCGCTGGCTGGAAGGCCCCGTTGGCTCACCTGGCACGTGCCATGTGGGCGCGCAGCTGCTGCAGCAGGCTCTCCCAGTAGCCCATGTCCAGGTTGGGGCCCCCGGCCCGGATCTTTCCCTCGATGCCCTGGAAGATGACCTGCAGCTGGCTGTACGTCTTCCCCTTGAAGACCGACTGCACATCAGAACTGACCGAGGCATTGACCCCCTCTCGCCGCTCACCTGCAGTGGGGTGGAGGCTGCTCACCGTGGGGCTGGGCCTACGTCCTAACCTCTCTGCTCTCCCCACAATCATCTCAGCTGCCAGGGCCTTGTCTCCTTCCTGACATGGGGTTCGGTCCTGACTGGATCCCTTGAACATTAAGCTGGTGACAGGATGCGGATCCCAGCCAGGATGGTTCTGACTCCCTGGGCATCAGGGAGGCTGGCAGGCATTTCAGACTCAGCCCTCCCCTAGTGACTCTGACCTGCCAGTCAAGTCTGAGCACCTGGACCCAGACTGCCTGCCCTGTACCACGTGGAGCCAGGAGGGTTTACCTGGTAGCCGAGCCCTCCAGAGTTCAGATCCTGCTCTGCCAGTCCCTGCTGTGTGACCTGGGGCTCAGTTTTTCCCCTCTGTGAAACCCAGGGAGACCAAACCTGGCCCGCTCTGTCCTGCAGGGGAGCCTGTCCCAGCACCTATTATGGGCTGTGGTGCCCAGGCACACGCTGCCCGCACCCACCTTGCTAGACCTGGAGGCCTCTGAGGGTCAACATGGTGCCTGACGTGACCTCTTCATCACAATGGCCTCCTTGTTTACTGCTCAGCAGACCCCAAGCTTGTCCTCCACCCCTCTGCCCCAAGGCCTTTGCACATGTGGGAGGTGCCTTCCACCAGCAATAAGTTCTTCCTCCACCCAATTCACCTCCTAGATCTCACCCGTCTTCAGTCCTCAGCAAGAACATCCCTTCACTGGGAAGCCTTCCCCGACCACCAGATTGCTCCCCTGGCCTGGATGCCCTACTCCAGGCTTCCCAGCAGCAAGGACTGTCCCGGGCCTCCAGCTGTTTCCTGTGCTGGGCCCAGCTGTTGTGAATGTGGGGGCAGGTGGCTAGCTTTTGCTTGCCACTCAAAGGCTGGCTTCTGTGACCCCTGCCAGTGGACAAAGGGTCCCAGCTGATCAGAATCCCTTCAGCCAACCAACTGGGGACCCTGGACTCAGCATCCTGAGACTCCACCCTCTGCTGGGCTTCCAAGCAGCCCTGAACCCAGCGGAGGACCCACAGGGCCAGCACTCTGGCCTCAGTTTGTGGCAGGTGCATAAATATCACAGGACCTCCATGAATTTGATGATACCCCGCCACCCCCAACCCATGCCCCGAAATGGACCACGTCCTGCACTTGACTCAAACAGAAGCTGAGCCAGCACTCACTCAAAAGGATGGAACCACCAAAGAAAACTTAAAACCCAAACAGTCCCCATGGTCGCTCCTCCCACGGAAGCCACAGCTGCTAAACAATTGTTTAAGGGAAGCCAGGTTCTGGGTTTGGACGCCACCCAAATGTCTAGCAACAGACCCAGCTGGAGCTTGCCTACTGAGTGCCTCTGCGACAGCGCTTCAGGAGAGCAGGCAGCACCGGGAGCAGGGGGGCCCAGTCTAGGTGGGGGGAAGGCATGTCCTCAGAGATGCCTCTGGGAGGCCCACAGGGATTGTAAGGGGAGGGAGCCAATGGGAGAGCATAGGGCATCTGGGGACCTGCTTTCTACCGCACACCCTGTTGTTAGGATTTCCCAGCTTAAAAAAAAAAAAAAAAAAAAAAAAAAAAAAAAGTGGGGGAGAGGGAAGAGGAAAGGGAAAGGGAAGGCCAGCATCCATGGGACTTGGGAACAGTGGAATCAAACCTTGCAACTCCCTTCTCTTGGAAATGAGGCCGAAAGAAGAAACAAACACAGAGAACCAGGAGGGAACAGAAGGGGGACACAATGTCCCTTCACACTGTTCCTCAGCCACAGGTGGGGCTTCTGCATCTGAAGGAAACAGCCCTGATCCCTGAGCTGCAAGACCCAGCCCTGTGGCCGGAGAGGGAAGACACTTCCTGACTGTGCGGATCATAACGGTGGGTGCTGTTCTGAGTGCCTGACAACCACGCACTCACTTCTATTCACGTGACCCTCCCAGGGGTGTTTTCTCATCCTTGTGCAACAAAAGGGACAACTGGCCTCTTGGGAGACTGCCAAATGGTCCCTGGTATCCACAGCGGCCTGGGTTTGTACTCAGGGTCGTAACTGCTGTTCTGTCCAAGGGCCCTGCAGCACCCTCCTGACCAGCCCCATGGCACCAGAGGAGATGTTTTTGGACACACATGTCTTTTCTTTCTTTCTTTTTTTTTTTTTTTGCTTTTTAGCGTAGCAGGTGTGGCATATGGAAGTTTCCAGGCTAGGGGTCCAATGAGAGCTGCAGCTGCTGGCCTATACTACAGCCACAGAAACACAGGATCCAAGCTGAATGGTTAACCCACTGAGTGAGGACAGCGATGGAACCCAAATTGTCATGGATACTAGTTGGGTTCCTTTCCACTGAGCCACAACGGGAACTCCCTGGACATGCATTTCTTTTTTTCTTTTGCCTTTTTAGGGCTGCACCTGCGGCATATGGAGGTTCCCAGGCTAGGGCACTAATGAGAGCTGTAGCTGTTGGCCTGCACCACAGGTGCAGCAACATAGGATCTGAGCCGTGTCTGCGACCTACACCACAGCTCACGGCAACGCCAGATCCTTAACCCACTGAGCGAGGCCAGGGATCAAACCCGCAACCTTACGGATGCTAATCAGATTTGTTTCCACTGAGTCACAATTGGAACTCTTGGGACATGCACTTCTTTCCTTCTTTTTTTTTTTTTTTTGCTTTTTTTTTAAGAGCTGCACCTGCGGCACATGGAGGTCCCCAGGCTAGCGGTCTAATCGGAACTGTAGCTGCCAGTCTACAACACAGCCACAGCAATGCAGGACCCAAGCCGCGCCTGCGACCTGCACCACAGCACACTGCAACCTCATGGATACCAGTCGGATTCGTTTCTGCTGCACCACAACAGGAGCTCCTGAACATGCGTTTCTGGTGGCAGTCTCTTTCTTTCTCTGGAAATTACTACAGGATGCACCCTGCTAAGACGTCTGAGACACAAAACCCCACTTAAAGATAAAAGATGTTCCTCCTTTTCCTAAGAGGAAGGAAACCACCCGAATGACCCTATCTGAGCAATGGATATTTACACAGGCTCAGGGAAGGGAGCGCATTTGTCCTCAGCCACTGAGGGTGGGTGAAAAGAGCAAGAGCTTAGCGATATGGACATCGGTAGCCAGTAGCTTCACAAGTTCCCATCACAGCTCAGTGGAAACCAATGACTAGTATCCACAAGGATGCAGGATCAATCCCTGGCCTTGCTCAGTCAGTTAAGGATCCGGTGTTGCTGTGAGCTGTGGTGTAGGTTGCACATGAGGCTCAGATTCAGCATTGCTGTGGCTATGGCTGTGAGTGTGACCCTATATAAAAAAAAAAAAGGCCAGTAGCCTCAGGGGAGTGGGAGGGTGGGAGAGGTGGGACTGAGCTTTTAGGACAGTTGCTCTCAACTGGAGTTGAATCTGACTCCCCCCAGGGGACACTGGGGCATGTCAGGGGACATGTGTGGCTGTCATGCCTGAGGGGCTCCTGGCACGAAGTAGGTGGGGCCCGGATGCTCTTCTACACCCCACAGCAACCAGGATGGCCCCACAGAGACTGGTCTGGGCCCATATGTCAACAGTGCTAGGGGCAGACACCCTGCTTTAGAGCATGTTTCCCTTCCAATTATATGCATGCAATCATTTTGATGAAAAGAAAAGTTGATTAAAAGCAAACGCCAGGCTCCAGAGGTTCCCGCAAAGCAGAGTCAGGTCCTACTCTCAAACAGACTGAGCCTCTGCTGAAAACTTGAAACCCAAACAGAAAAGCCTCGCTGGCGCTGCTCCCACGGAAGCCAAGCGCTCAGTGATTGTTTAAAGGAAGCCAGCGGGTGCTGCTGGGTGAGCCCCCACCCCAGCTGGGGAGCTGCCGGCAGGACCAGCTGCCCAGCACCCGTGCTGCCCCCTGGTGGCCTGCAGAGAGGCCCTGGCAGGGTCACAGAAGCCACAGAGCGGAAACAAGCCTGCAGAGGGCCGGAATCTTCGGTTGAACCACCTGGCCCCCAGTGGCTCCCACCAGACCCTGATGTGCCTCCCCGAGGGCACAGCCCGATGTGTTTCTGGTGGTCCGGCCCACATTACCTGGCCCCTTGCCCGAGGCTTCCAGCTTGCGGAGTTTGGAGATCTCATCCTCCGTGATGATGGTCATGTCCCGCCAGAAGTCGGCATTCTTGCCCTGCTCCAGCTCCATGTACACCTGGAGGCAGAGGCGCAGACGGTGGGTGAAGGCACGCCCGGGTGTGGGTGTGGCGGTGGGACAGGCAGCAGGGCAGTACCTGGATGTCCTCCAGCAGGTCCTCCATGTCGGCCACCGTGAGGCCATTGAGGAAAGTGTAGGGCTCGTGCATCTCCACGGCCAGGTCGTCGTCCTCAGCGCTGATGTACTTGGCCAACAGATCAATGGGCTTGGCCCGCCCGTCCCGGATGCGGATCTTGGAGCTGCCAGAGAGCAGAGGGCAGTGTCAGATCCGGGGGTGTGCCCTCCCTCTTGAAGACCCTGCCCTTGAGGGTTGACCAGGCTGGAAGCCAGGGGAGCAGTCCAGCCCACAGTGGGTGTGGTCAGAGAAGGCTTCCTGGAAGAGAGGGCATCAGGTGAAGAAGCAAGACAGGTCAGTCAGCAAAAAGACAAAAAAATAAAATAAAATAAAATTGGAGTTCCCAGAGTTCCTGTCGTGGCGCAGTGGTTAACGAATCCGACTAGGAACCATGAGGTTGTGGGTTCAGTCCCTGCCCTTGCTCAGTGGGTGAAGGATCCGGCATTGCCGTGAGCTGTGGTGTGGGTGGCAGACGCAGCTGAGATCCCACGTTGCTGTGGCTCTGGCGTAGGCTGGCAGCTACAGCTCTGATTCGACCCCTAGCCCAGGAACCTCCATATGCCACAAGAGCGGCCCTAGAAAAGGCAAAAAGACAACAATAAATAAATAAAAGACTGGTCAGTCAGAAGACATGGCCCTGACAGGGGCAGAGATAGGAGGCGGGGTCTAAAGGGCAGTGGGTGGGTGGGGACAGAGGGCAGAGAGGGCAGCCAAGGGTGAAGGACCTGGAGCCTCAGCGCTGTTCACAGGGACACTCATGAGAGGCGGACCCTGGTCCAACCCCAAAGAGCCCCTCGGCCAGGCAGAGCTGAACCCCTGGGGACTGGTAGACAGCAAGGTGAGAAGTGGGCTGGGCCTGGGCTGATACCCCGTGACACCGTGTGACCTTAAGGCAACTCACAAGGCCCAAGGAGCTTCACTTTTCTTGTCTGTGAACAGGGCTTACGAATGAACCACCTTGTGGGCGGTGGGCAGGAGGGCCCAGCCAGTTGGGGCTGGCCAAGAACCCAGCACCCTCTCTTCAGAGGTGTGTTCAGATGTCCCCCCAGCCCCACAGGGGGAAACAGGCATGATGAAGGAAGCAGACGAAAAGTGGTGCCAGAAAGGGGGTCAGGGAGGGACCCCAAGGGAGTAGTGGGTAGAGACCCGAGTGGCAAAGGGCAGCCAGGGTGGCGGGCTCCAGGCAGCAAGGCTGGGCTCCAGAAAGAGGGGAGAGAAGATAGAGGGCCCTGCGCTGCCCGCACCGCAGCTTGGCCTGCTGGAGGTGGAAGTTGTCCTCCTGCTCCTCCCATGTCTTGAAGTGCTCTGCTTCCTTCTCCCGCTGCAGCATCTCCAGCTCCTGCTCCCGCATGGCCTTCTCCCGCTCCCGCTCCAGCCGCAGCTGCTTCACCTGGGGGGCACACAGGCAGGATGAGGGTACAGCAGCAGACCATGTGGGTCTGTGGGTTCTACCCTGCATCCTCTCAGGCCCTGGGGTTTCTTTAGTGTTTCCCTAGTATGGGGGCAGGACAATAACCATGCCTTGGCCCTAGACTGCTGGCTCTGGGCAAAGGAATTGGTCCAGAGATGCCTGAGGCTCTGGGTAGACCCTGGGGCAGAAGGGGCCCTCTTTCTTCTAGAGACACAGCAGCCAGGGCCCCTTCAGCCACCCTGCAAGGAGGGCTTTAGTCAATCCCAGAGGCTAGCAGAGCCTAGGTGGGGAAAGAGCTCTCTGGAATCACTGTCTGAGCCCCTGGATCCCACCATGCCTAAAGCCAATGTCCCCCGACCTTTCCATGTAAGCCAATCAGGTGACTCTTGACATAAGCCAGGGTGAGCCAGCCTTGGAGCCCTCAGGAAGGGAGGGTAGCCTGGGGCGCCCCACCTTCTGTAGCTCTAGCCGGTTGTCCTCCTGGATCCTCTTGTTCCGCTCCTTCAGCTCTTTCTCCTCCAGATGGCTGATCCCCTTCTTCTCCAGGGCCTGGAAGGGCCAACCACATGCCCATTAAGGGGAGATGCCTCCTTTTGCCACCTTCCCCAGGAACACCCAGCACTGCCTTCCAGGCTCTGGTCTATGAGGTGGAGACCCACCAGACCAGAGCATGGCTCTGCCGATGAGCACAAGGCTGAGGGAGATGGGACCTACCCACGGCCACACCCCAACTTCCACTGGAAGATGCGGCCCCAGTAGCTCAGTACGTTCCAACAGCACGGTGCCCTTGTCTCTGAGCTGTGTGCTCATAGAGGAGAGGCAGCCCCACCCTTGCTGGACTCATGAAGTCACACACAGCAGAGTCTTCCTCGGGGCCTGGTGCTTTACATAAAAGCCCAGCTGCACCAGCTAGATGGTGTCCAAGCCCTCGGCAGGTCAGACCCCAGCTGACAGGGGGAGAGGCAGAACCAGCGCCCAAACAAGATGGAAAGCATACCTGCTGGGTATGACAAGCTGCCCTGCTCACAGACCCCTTGAAGCACCGAACACAGCAAGCAGTTCCACCCTGTCGGGGGGAACCCCTGTCGGGGGGAGCCTCTGCACAGGCTCCTGGAGCCCCTTCGCTCCCTCAGCATCATCTTACAATTGTTGCTGGTGCCAGGTGCCAACCTCCCTGGGCTCTGAGGGGTACTCAACAAGCCCCTGTGCCACCAATGTGGCACAGGGCTGCCCAGTCGAGGCCACCCCTCACCGCCCAGGGTGCTCTTGGCCTCCTCAGCCCCAGCCTGGGCCGCCACACAGATTGACAAGGACCGTGCTTCCCGTCTGCATGGCCACACAGAACAGCAGCTGACAGCATAGGCAGGAGGTGGACAGCCTCATTTCAGACCCCAGGTCTCTGCCCTTGGCGAGCGGCCTGGTGGCCTGATGCTGACAAGGCTGCGGTGAGGAGAGCCAACACGTGAACACACACACAGGGCCCTCTGACCCACACCTGGCACAGAGGCACATCTGTGACCAGCATCATGCCTGACCAGCCACCCTGAGGACATGGAAACAAGATGTGTGATGTCACCCAAAGTGCTGGGCTGCCTAGCACCTTCCCTGGACTAGAGAGGCTTCAGAGGCCGAGCTGGGACTGACCCCAAATGTGCTTCTCGCCGGAGGGCCAATGGAGGCCTCCCCTTAGAGGAACGCCTGGAGGCCAGCCAATTCATTTAGTGAGTGTCTTCTGCGTGCCAGGGCCTACGGTTGGAACCTGCCCCCTGGAGCTCACAGTCCAGCAGGAATTACATGCTAGAAAGTGCGATGTGTGTTTAGATGTCATCACCTCTGCAACGAGACAATTTCAGAACTGCGTGTTTAAACTACAGCTGTGGCAGCCGCCTGCCACCCGCCTTCATTCCCTCCTCTGTACTCTTGGCTAATTGCCTTAGTTATAGTCAGTCTCCCCCAAGAGACTGCAGGTATGTGACACATGGCCAGGACCCACGCAGTGTCCGGCACCCGGCAGATGCGTGGGTCACGTTTGCTGATAGAGCACTAGGAAGGGAAAGGCAGTGCCCTAATAAAGAATTCCGGGGTCCTGAGGGACCAAGGGACGTATGTCAGCAGAGAATTGAAGGGTGAGAAAGAACCAGCCTTGGGAAGGGCTGGAGAGCCTTCCAGGGAGAGGAAGGGTGAGTGCAAAGGCCCTGAGGTGGTTGAGCCCAGAGTGCAGGTGGCTCGCCAAGACGTCTTCTGCCAGTGCCCGCCTGCTCTCATCCTCCCCCACCACTGTGTCAGGTCGAACTGCGTCCTCCAAAAAGACAGGTCCACTCCCAAGCCCCAGAACCTGTGAATGGGACCCATTTGGAAAGAGGATCTCTGTGGATGTAATTAGTTGATACCATAGTGGGTCAGGCTGGGCCCTAAGCTAAAGACTGGTGTCCTTGTAAGAAGAGGGACATTTGGATAGAGACACAGGAGAAGGCCGGGTGAAGACAAAGACATGGAGGGAAGACAGCAGTGTGACAACAGAGGCAGAGTGCAGTGACACAGCTATCTGCCAAGGGTGGCCGGCTGGAAGAAGCAAAAAAAGATTCTCCCCTAGAACCTCCGGAGGAAATGTGGCTCTGCCGACATCCTGATTTTGCACTTCTGGCCTCCAGAACTGGGGGGGAGGTTCTAGTGTTTTAAGCCACGTGCCCAAGGCCACCATTGGCAGGTAAGAGACTGTGTCGTTTTCATCTCAAGGACGAGGTGACAGCTCTGAGGTGATCGTGGAATGCTACCCTGGGCGTATGATGCTGAGAACCTGTTCTCCCGTCACGCCTGAGGTTAGGCTGGTTCTGTGGGCAGAAGGCACTGAAATTCTACACTGCAAGAGACAGTCCAGGTGGTGAAAACTGGCAGAATTCAGTGTGCATGTGCATAAGGACGCACGCTCAACAGCAAGGTACAAGCTGGGAACGTGTGCTGGGAACGCCACAGTCTTTTAAAACAGAAGCTGTGAACAGTGTCTGAAGCACAAAGCAGCAGAAAGACAGGCAGGACCTGCCAGGACCAAGCGCCAGGGCCCACGGCGGCTGCACCGGGCTCACCTTGTTCCAGATGAAGGCGCCCAGCAGGTTGTTGTCACCAAAGGGGTTGTCGGTGTTGGTGTAGCCCATGTACTCCTCGCCCCAGCCCATCTTCTCCCGCTTCTTCCTCTCCTTGGCCTCCTTCTTGGCCAGCCGCCGTGCCCGCTTCTCCTCAGGTGTCTCAAAGGCCTTCATCAGCTCCTCCTGCTGCTTCCGCTCCTCACGCAGCCTCAGTCGCTCCTGCAGGCTCTGCCGCTGGCTCAGGGCTTCCGCTGCCTCCCGGGGGCTTGCGGGGTGGTCTGGGGATGCAGAGCTGGACGCCGAGGAGCCCGGGGTCCAGGAGCGTGTTTGCCGGCGCCGGCGGGCCCATCGGCCCCGCTGTTGCTGCCGTTCATCGCCAGAGTCGGACTGAGAGGACAGGTCCTGGGAGCGCCAGTGGGGCGGTGGGGGGCTCCGGCTCTGCCTGCCTCGCCGCTGCCGCCACCGCTCTTCATCTGAATCTGACCTGTGGAGGGAAGCCACAGAGCTCTGCTCATGGCCTGCTGGCCAGGCATCCATTCCACAGCTGTTTAGCGGGCCCCGAATGGGTACCAGGAGCTGTTCTAGGTTCTGGGGACAGAGCGATGACCAAAACATTGACAATCCCTGCTTTGCAGTGTCAACAAGTAAACACACAGTGTGACACTAGATGGTACAATGAATCACAAAGATAGTGATGTGGCATTAGGGCATGGGGAGGTCAGGGGGGATCTCTCCGAGGAGGTAACATTGGAGAAATAGGGAAGGGAGTTTTGGGGAGATGGTGACCTAGACAGAGGGCACAGCAAGAGCAAAGGCCCTGGGGCAGGAATTTACTTGGCATATTCAAGCAGTAGCAGGTAGGTCTGTGTGGCTGGAGCGGAGTGAGTAAGGGGGAGTGCAGGAGGGAGGGAGGGAAGGCTGGGGCCAGATGGTGCATGAGCTGTAAGCGCTGTCCAAGGTGTCAAGGGAGGGCTTACAGGAGTGGTGTTTAACTGGTCCTACAGGATGGGAGGAGTGAACTGGAGAAACAATGGCAGGAAAACAGAGCCATGGAAGGGCACTACAGGCAGGGAAGGCAATCTATGAACACTGGGGGTAGATCCTTTAATGTTGGGGGCCTCTGAGAAACTAAATATGTCTTAATTTTATTAAATGCTCCACTTATTAAGCTCAAGTCAAAAAAATCTACACCATGAGGAGTGAGCTTGTGGCACGCCAGGTTAAGGATCCAGTGTTGCTGCAACAGCTTGGGTTGCTGTTGTGGCATGGTTTCGATTCCTGGCTTGGGAACTTGTGCAGGCTGCAGGTATGGCCCAAAACAAACAAACAAACAAACAAACAAACACTTACACCATGAAAACCAATTATTTTGAAGTCCTTAAATACAAACTACAAATTTGGTCAAATCTTCATAAATGACACAGACTCTTAATTCCTTATCTAGGGCGGCTGAGTCTTGTGAATAACTAAAATCTTCAGAAAACACAGAGTTCCTGTTGTGGCTCAGTGGTAACGAACCCTATTAGTATCCATGAGGATGAGGGTTCCATCCCTGGCCCCATTCGGTGGGTTAAGGATCCAGTGTTGCTGTGAGCTACGGTGTAGGTCACAGATGCAGCTCAGATCTAGTGTGGCTGTGGCTATGGCTGTGGCTGTGGTGTAGGCCGGCAGCTGCAGCTCCAATTTGACCCCTAGCCTGGGAATTTCCATATGCCCAGGTGAGGCCCTAAACAAACAAAAAGTAGCCACAGACAGTACGTGAACAAATGGGCATAGATTTGTAAATCTGGTCAATAAAATTTTATGTCTGGACACCAAAATTTGAATTTCTTTTCTCTTCTTCTTCTTCTTCTTCTTTTTTTTTTTGCTTTTTAGTGCCACACCCATGGCATATGGAAGTTCCCAGACTAGGGGTCTAACTGGAGCAACAGCTGCTGGCCTATGCCACAGCCATAGCTATGCTGGATCGGAGCCACATCTGGGACCTACACCACAGCTCACAAGGCAATGCTGGATCCTTAACCAACTGAGCAAAGCCAGGGATTGAACCCACATCCTCATGGATACTAGTTGGATTCGTCACCGCTGAGCGATGACAGGAACTCTTCAAAATTTGAATTTCATCTAATTTTTACGTATCATGAAATATTACTCTTGATTTTTTTCCCCCTCATCATTTAAACATGTAAAAACTATTATTGGTCCACAGACTGTAGTTTGCTAAGCCTAGTTTTTTGTTTTTCTGGGTCTGTGGTGTACAACCTACACCACAGCTGTGGCAATGGCGGATCCTTTAACCCACTGCACAGGGCCAGGGATCAAATCTGCATCTCTGCAGGCACCAGACCCGCTGAAGTTGGATTCTTTTTTTTTTTTTTTTTTTCAGCTTTTGTCTTTTGAGGGCTGCACCTGCAGCATATGAAAGTTCCCAGGCTTGGGGTGGAATTGGAGCTACAGCTGCTGGCCTACACCACAGCTCACGGCAACGATGATCCCTGACCCACTGAGCAAGGCCAGGGATCAAAACTGCATCCTCATGGATACCAGCTGGATTCGCTTCCGCTGTGCCACAACAGGAATTCCCTGCAGTCGGATTCTCAACCTGCTGCACTGGGACTCCTAAACCCTGGTTTAAACCATCTCTTTACTATTTCTGCTACCTTCTTTCTTCCTAGAATTCCTGGATGGGAATAACCCTATGAGACTCAAAAGGAAAAGCCAGCTTCTCAAACCTAGAGGGTGATCAGCTATGTCTGACTAGTGCCAGTCTGGTTATGTGTGAAGAACAGGCTGGAGTAATAGGAGACAGTGCATATGGATGGAGAAGCCCCATTTAGGTCTTGGGGACAGAGATGAGGAAACATGGACCGTAGTGGGGCAGGGATTGGCCTGAGTGTCAGAGCCAGTTATGGGCTGAGCCAGCACTGGGACACAGGTCTGAGAGTCAGTCCCTATCATGGTGCTGATTTCTTTGTGTTGAAGCAGACTCAACTCAATCCAGGTGTTTCATCTCCAAAAGAAAAGGACCATGGGCTGAAGGGAAGCTAAGCACCAAGTCTGGGGAATTAACTGACTTCTGCCACCATCATCAACAATTCTCCCCTCTCACAGCCTACCTCCATGAGCAAGGGTTGTCACTTCTCCTTCTGAAATCCCTCTCAAATTGAGCTACTTTTCCCAGTGTATCTCATTACAGCCTACCTCTCCCGAAAGCCATCATCATCTGTTGCCTGGACAGCTGTACTATTTTTTTCCTCCCTGGTGTCACTCTTGCGTACCCACTCAGTCCCTTCTCCACGCGAAAGCAAGCGGGAGTTCTGCAAGGTAATCCAGATCACATCACTCCCTGGTTCAAAATCCTCCACAGCCCTCCAGATAACAGTCAAACCCTTTACCACGGTACGCACGACTGCACGATCTGGTCTCCTACTTTCTCTCCAAACTCATCAACTCCGCTCCGCCCCGCTCACTACTCTTCTTGCTGTACCTCCAGCTACCAGGTGCCTTGCTTGGAATGCTTTTCACTTTCTTGTCGCTGTCTAGTTAATTCCGACGTGCTCAGACGTCCCCTTCTTCAAGAAGTCTTCCCTAACTCGGAGCCTCCCAACTCCCCGAGGGCTGGAGCCGGACCCACCAGCGCGGCTCACACAGCTACCCTACCTGCGATCCCGGCTCCTCCGCCTCCGCCTGCGCCGCCCCTCGTCGTCCCGGCGCCGTCGGCTTCTCCGCCCATGGCTCCCACTCCGACTTCGGCTCCGACTTCCGCTCCTACTCCGCTGTCTCCGGTTCCTGCGACCAGCGGACCGCGAACGCGAGCGTGTGTCCCGACCCATCGGCTGGGACGGTACCGGCGGCGCTGACACAAATATCCGGGGCCTGCGCCGGGGGCCTTCCTCCCTCGCGGCGCGTGCCTCGCTGCCCCGTCCGCGCCTGAACAGGAAGATAGGAACCCATCCCGCAGCCCCATACCGCGGGGACTCTGGAGCCCCGTAACCTCCAAACTGTCCTTAAGTGGGTCCTCTGTGACGGATTTCTGCCGGACTGTCGCCGCCAGGGAGGGGGGACTCGCTCTTAAGGCAGTACTAAGGGCAGGCTCAGGTGGGTCCTCGCGCCTCAGGGAACCGGCATCTGTGGGCTGAGCAAGAGCGAATCAGGAACTGCGAGTGGGGCGGAGCCTGATGAGGCGGGACCAAGAAGAAGCCCGTCCAGAGAGGAAGTGGGGCCAGCGTGGGTGAAGCCTAGGAGGCGGGGTCAATAGAAGGCGTGGCCAAGGGAGGCGTGTCCGGGGAGTTTCTCGTCCAGATAGCTCAAGGAGCTGGGATGGGGACCGAAAAGCACTAGAGGCTGGATTGACCCTCTGTGAGAGTCATCATCATGCTCTACCACCCGCCAATGAATACTTACTGTGTTTCAGGGGTTAAGCTTTTTTTTTTTTTCTTTTTGGCTTTTTAGGTCCACACCCGTGGCATATGGAAGTTCCCAGGCTAGGGGTCCAATCAGAGCTACAGGGGCCGGCCTACACCACAGCCATAGCAACGAAGGATCCAAGCCGCGTCTGCAGCCTACACCACAGCTCAGGGCAATGCTGGATCCTTAACCCACTAATGGAGGCCAGGGATCGAACCTGCATCCTCATGGATCCTTGTCAGGTTCGTTAACTGCTGAGCCACGAAAGGAACTCTTGCTTTTTTTTTTTTTAAGTTTTATTGAAATATATTTGAGGGAGTTCCCATTATGGATCACTGGTAAAGAACCCGACTAGTATCCATGAGGACGAAAGTTTGTCAATCCCTGGCCCCGCTAAGGACCCAGCATTGCTGTGAGCTGTGGTATAGATCAAAGAGGTAGCTCTGCTCTGGCATTTTTGTGGCTATGGTGTAGGCTGGCGCCTGCAGCTCCAATTCAATCTCTAGCCTGGGAACTTCCACATGCCACGGGTGTGACCCTAAAAAGACAAAAGAAAGAAATATAGTTGATCTACAAGGTTGTGGAGTCAAAGCTTAAAAAAAAAACCTAAATTCCCCATCAACCCATTTTGTAGATGGGGAAAGTGAGGACCAGAGAAGGAATGTCATTTTTTGTCTTTTTGCCTTTTCTAGGGCCGCTCCGGTGGCATATGGAGATTCCCAGGCTATGGGTCTAATCAGAGCCATAGCCACCGGCCTATGCCAGAGCCACGGCAATGCGGGATCTGAGCCACGTCTGTGAACTACACCACAGCTCGCGGCAACACCAGATCCTCAACCCACTGAGCAAGGCCAGGGATCGAACCCACAACCTCGTGGTTCCTAGTCAGATTCGTTAACCACTGCACCACGATGGGAACTCCAGGAATGTTATTCTAATACCTCTGTGCCCAATGAGACAGCATAGAGCTGGGATTTGAACTTGGTGGTTCAGCTTTGCCCTCTTTCAATGTTTATCTTTTTTTTTTTTTTTAATTTTTTCAGCCACCCCAAGGCATATGGAGTTGCCAGGCTGGGGATCAGATCCAAGCCCCAGTTGTGGCAACTCTGGGTCGTTTATCCCACTGTGCCGGGCCAGGGATTGAACCTGTGTCTTGGCGCTGCAAATTCTTTTGCACCACAGCAGGAGCTCCTTTAAACGTTTATCTTGTAACACAACTCCCTAACACAACACTAAATGCTAGCTTTGTATGCTCTGCTTGTTGTTGAGATTCAGGTAGGGGTGAGGGCACAGAGGGAACCCCTGATAACTGCCTGTCATGGAATACGGGTTGTTCTGGTGACAGGATGGTCCCAAACATGATTTTCACAACGCTGACACATCCTTGAGAGTATCTGAATCCTCATCTGTGAACAAAAAGTGAGCACAATCGAGATCACCTACAAGTCTAGTGTATAAACTAGCCATGCTCTCTAGGTCTGTGATTAAAACAGGGTCTCCAAGAGCTTGCTTATAAACAGAATATTACTTCCAGCACAGAGTTTCTCAAATAGGGAGTCTGGGAGAAATAGTTTCCTCTTAAAATGGGTCTGTGCATTACTCAACTTGAGTGACTCTGGCAGGACAAATACAAAATCTGAGTGTTTGTTCCTTTGAGTGTTTTTCCGAGCTGAACTATAACCCAAAGGAGGCCACAGCCATTAAGGCAGTAGGGTCTGTTGTTGTTGCTGTTATTTAATTCTCTCAATTCTTACTAAAGTTTCTCTTTGCTGTTCAAAGTCAGTCCTTAAACTCCCACCCAGACCATCGGAATGCACACAGAGTTGTTGTACAGCGAGGCAGTTGACGCTTATTACCCGATTTATTAGAGAGATCTCTTCAACGTAAAAAGGGGGGGGGGAGCGGGACAGGGGCTGGGGGTCTGGGGCTGCATACAAGTGTTATTGGGCCAGCAGTGGCTGCAGGGTCACAGAGGCGCCCACAGCTCTGGGTTTGAGCGGGACGACATCCTGTGCCTGAGGAGACTGTGCTCCAGATTGTCACACACCAGACCACGGGGGCTGAGCACACAGAACCCCCGGAGAGAATTAAGACACACAAGGTTTGCAGTTTTGCTGTTTCAAAATCAGTTCAGCCATAAAAACGAGGTTGGGGTGGGGACAGGCGATGCAACTGAACCACCAGGGAGGAGGCCAAGGGTGCTCGTCCCGGGGTGGGGGCCGAGGGGCTGCAGCGACAGTACCATGGCAAGGGACCCCACCAGGACGGGAGTATTGCACTGAGCCAGGTGGTAGAGGGAGGGGGCAAGAGGAGGCAGAGAATGGAGGCTGGCAGGTGACACATGACAGGTTCCACCTTGTCTCAGAAAACGCCTTTCCTTTGTACAGTACAGCAATGCAGACAGTGCCATGTTCTTGGTGACAGCAGCCAGCAGGGATGAGCCAGGACAGAACCAGGGCATCGCCAAGGAGTTGAGAGATTTCTATCCTGGGGGTGGGGCGACAGCTGGGTGGGTCCAGGGCCCTCCCTGCCCCGGGTCTGTAGGAGGCTGTGAGTCCGCTACACATTATAAATAAGGTCTTGCCTCAACACCCATACCCTGACCATAAGCACAAGCATCCCGCTGGCTCAGTCCACGGACCACTTTGCATCCACGTGACAGTTCTCTGAAAAAGGGACAAAGAATGCAACCAACACAAAGTAGGTCTCTGAAGGGGTGTTTGTGACTTAGCACAAAAACAAAAACGTCATGATATCCTGGAGGTTTGCAAACATCTCCAAGTCAGCATCTGATGGATGCATTTGTCCCGTGGCCACTCAGGAAAGCCCAAGGGGCCCAGGTCCCCAAGCTCCACGCAGCTGAGGGCGCCCTGGACGCGGAGCCTCCACTCAGGTCATCCCCTTGGGATGCCACGTGTTTCTGTGCCTGGCCCCTGTAGGGGCAGGCAGGGACTCCCAATGTCAGCATTTGGACGACATCCAGCAGTCCCTGTCAGTCACCTTCGGACCTCTGCCCTCTCGGCTGGCCTCCCCCCTCATGGGTGGGGCAGGCTCAGATTGGCGGTGTGCACGTGGGGCACTGCAGACAGGTGCCGGTGTCAAGTCCAGGCGAGGAAACTTGGGGGTCCAGACACACACTCCATGGGCAGGAGGGATGGATACGGTCAGGAGTCCACACACTCCATGGGCAGCAGGGGTGGACACGGTTTTGCTTGTCTGAGACGCCTGCAGGCTGGTTCTAACAGGGCCTCTGAGGGTCCTCCTCCCGAGCTTCAGGCTGTGGTGTGCCCAGTGGCCCTGTGAAGGGAGAGCCCCGGGGCCGCAGCCTGGTTCTCGTGGGAGGAGAGGTGGCAGCCAAGCCACCAGCTTCCATCCTGGCGCTCGAAGTGGGCTATGCGAGGGGAGGGAGGGACTTGTGTCGCAGAAGGACAGCAGTGTCCACCTTGCAATGGACTTGAAATATCAGATTCCTGGATCGGCGGGCTCTCCAGCTCAGGCTCCACCAGGAGGCAAAGGTGGGGAGGAATTATTCCAGAAGGTGCAACTTCTACTTCAAGCTGGCTCCCAGCTCCTCTTGCGCAGGGCCGAGTGGGCAGGGGGCCAGCATCCCTGATGGGTCACCTCTCAGGAAGGACAGCCCCCTCTGTGGACACAGTGTGGGGGAGGGGGAGGGTCCCTGGAGACCGCCCTGTGGGGCTCTGGACCCCTGCTGAAGATGACCATCCCAAAAGACTTGTTTTTCACGAAGGATTTCTTCTCCTGTCCTTCAATCGGCACAGGTGTCACCATCATTTAAAAGTGAGAGGATGCCCAGTCCTGGGGGGACCTCTTACTGGAGAAGGGTCTGTTCCTGGAGGCTGGGCAGCCCAGGGCTCTGCTCCAAGACACAGCTCTCCAGAGTCCTGTGGCTTGACGGCCCAGCCGCCTCCTCCCATGGCTCGATGGAGCGGGAAGCCCACAGCCCTGAGCTCCACCAAGACGGGGCAGCTGAGCGTCCACATGGAGGTTCTAGTCACACCTGGTGACTCCTGCTCATGACCGGGGAGGCGGGACCAGGGAAACAGGTGGTGAGAGATGGCAGGGGTGACAGCGTGGAGCCACAAGTCACCCACCCTCCAGGATGGTGTCCAGCTCTTGGCCCAAAAACCTGAGCCAGGAGCACCTGGAAGATGCAGTGGGCAGCCTCCAGAGGGGCCCTGAGGACCTGCCTGGACCTGGAGGGCCTTCTGTCCCAAGTGCCTGGCCGGACTTGGAGTGGATTCTAGTTGGGGCACCTGGGCCACTGGAGCACAGGTCCCCAGAGCCAAGAACCTGGTTCCCTCAGGGACACATGCAAGCACAGCAAAGAACCAAAAATGCAGTGGAATAGTTTCTTCTTTTCCATTGTGGGTTTTTTTTTTTTCTTTTTCTAAGAAAACACATGTGTGCTGCCATCTCTGTGCAAAGAATAAAGACCCAAAATAAATACATGATTGGAAACTCAGGAGCGTTCACAGTATCAGGCGTAGGTAGTTGACGGGGAGAGGGGGCCGGACATGCCGACCAGTTCGGTATCGCTCTGCGGCCCGGAGCTTCGGCGTCGTTGAGGGGAGGACGAGGGCGAGCGAGGGCCGGCAGCCAAGTGGGCGTCTCCTGAGCTCTGGGCTGAGCAGGGAGGGCAGCGCCTCAAGGAAGCGGCCGGGCAGCAGCGGGCGCTCCACTCCAGGTTGGTGACTGCATAGGAATTACTGCAGAAGGCAAGGGGCGGGTGAGGTGATGCCAGCTGGGACGGACCCCCACCCACGAGGCCTCCCGTGGCCAGGTCTGGCCCCACCACTGATGCCATCAGCCAGGGACCCCAGGAGCTGTGAGGGCCTGATTCAGGCCACCATGTGGGACAGCCCGGCTGCACCTCCCGCCCCAGGCCTGTTTTCCCGTCGGTCCCGGGGATGTCAGGGGGCCATGCTCTCAGGCCCTCCCCGGCCAAGGCGCACTTACGGTGTCGCTCTCGCCGTCGGAGGCGGGGTGGGCCTGTGCACTATAGTGAAGCGGGGAGTACACCCAGCTCCTCTCATCGGTGGGCTGGAGGGCGGGCAGGCGGCACGTGCAGGAAGGGCGCAGAAGAAGAGCAGGGTGCGAGGAGGTGCGAGAGAGGCGAGAGGAAGGAAGGAAGAAACAGAAATAAAAGAGGGGGACCCCCAACGCGGGACGAGTGGGTGGCTCAGCCCCTGCTGCCCTCTCCCTGATGGGGACCTGCTCCAACCTTGACGGCCCTCAGGCTTGGTGGCGCCAGGGACCGGGCCTCCGGGGCTGAGTGGCCGGAGCACAGAGGGGTGGGCAGCAGGAAGCAGTGAGTGGGGTCAAGGCAGGGCTGGCACAGCGGGAGGGGGGACGGCGGGTAGGGCTTGGCTTGCTCTGCTGTCCCCCCAACTCCATCCCCTATGGCACCCTGAGCCCTGTCCCAGCCCAGAACACCCCAGCCTCAAACGCTGCCTGCCACCGGGGACCACTGGCAGGGCCCTGGGGACCCTCAGCTGGGGGTCCTGAGTGGGAGGGGGCAACCAAGGCAGGGGCCACCAGGGAGCAGGCAGCAAAGGCCTCCCAGTCAGGTCCAAGAGCCTAGAGATGCCTTCCTGGGGAATGGGCATGGCAGGGCCCAAGTCCAGGGCTGGGGACAGGCAGAGCAGGGTCTGGCCTGGTGAGGGCCTGCTGGTCTTCTTCCAGCTGTGTCTGGGAAGAGGTCCCAGTCGGGTCTCATTTTGAGGACACACATTCCTCCCTTCGTCCTCCTGGGTCTGCTCCTTCTGCCAGAACCGTCCTGGGCCTGGTGGCTTCCTTGGGCCTCCCCCAGGCGCTTTCTCTTTTCCTCCACAGCCCCACACTGGCCTTCAGCGCCCCACAGCCTGTGACCTCTACCCCAGCAGGAGGACACACCTGTCCTGACCACGTCTCCCTAGGTGTTCCATGGCTGCTAAACCCACTCTGTCCCCACAAGATCCATCCCTCCTTGGTCTAGTTGGGACAACCACCAACAACAAACCTGTGCTCCTGCCCCACTGTGGGCCATGCACTAGGCTCCGGGCAGCCTTGAAGCCCCTGCCTCGGCGTGTGCCCCATCCTCCCTCCCTGTTGCTCACAGGCCACCTTGGTGACCCCCTGGGCCCAGGGCTGCACTCCCATGAGGGCCGTGTCCACCTGCGGACAGGCTCACACAAAGGCACCCGGGGCAGCAGGGCGAGACCCCAACGCAGGCCCTGCTCATTCCTTCAGGGGTTCCAGAGCAATAAAGCCCCACCTCCCCCACCTGGGAGCCAAGGAGGTAGGGCTGGGCCAGTCTGGGGCCATAGAAGCTGCCTTGCTGGGCTCCGAGTGGGGACCACAGGAGGGTCCCAAGGGAACCCTGTAAGGAGCCGGCCCTGGGTGAGCCATGGAAGCCGGACCAAGGGCACACCCAACCCACCCAGCAGGCCTCGGGGTCCAGCCTTCCTTCTGCTGCTCCCTCTCCTCCATCGGCCCTCAAGCTCCTGCTTCAGTGCAGCTCCTGCCGAGACCACCCTTCCAACTCCCCACACCCTTGGTGTTTCTCCAAGTCCAGTCAGTCCCTCTCCAGGCAGCCTTAGCCAACTGCTCCCCTCCCCCAGTCCTCACAGGTCACATGTCCCTGGCTCTGGGATCACCTCTGGGGTGTGGAGACCCGGGCTGGACTGAAAATGGTGGGAGGGCTGGGAAAGCAGTCTCCCCTTCTCGGGCTCACTCGCCAACGCCTGACACTCAGCTACTCAGAGGGGCCGGAGTGTGGCCTTGGGGGCCTCATCGAGAGAACACAGTCTCCCTTCAGGCCTCTGCCCTGTCCTGCCCGTTAGAGTACTGTGCGGCTCTAGGAGGTTACTTGGCCTCTCTGAGTCCCTCCCTTATTGCTCATGATGATGATCACAGGCACCGGCAATGCCATGGGTTCACAATATCCATGTAGCAGCCCAAGCACGCTGGGTCAACAAGTGTCTTCTAGACATGATGGTGCCTGAAATTGGGACCCAGACTTTGTCTACACTGCATTCTTGTAGTCTCTGTGGAGAGCCGACGTCTGTTTCTCCACCTGTGAAATGGGTATGGAGACACCAGCTTCTGCCTCCTGCAACTAAGAGCCTGCTTTTGCAGCACCTCCGCTGCCCTGGGAGGCCACCACCTTCTGGGGACTGTTGCCCTTGGGAGACACCAGCAGTGAGGTCTGAATGAGTAGGAACTGTCCTCCTGGCCCAGGAGGGCTGAGATAAGGGGCAGGGGCGGCCAGGGGCTGGGGGTCAGATGCAGACCCTGCCCCGAGTCCCAGCTGTGTGCTCACAGGCCCACTGACGTCCACTCAGAAGGGATTAAGTGACATCACCTGGGGACGCCCACAGCACAGTGACCCATAGAGGCAAGCAGAGCCAACCTCAGCTGCCATGATATTTTCCCCAAGTGCTATTTTCCTCCCTTCTTGGAGGAAGAGAGACGGCCAGGACCTGAGGCTCCCCGCTGCCCCAGGCGCGGGGTGGGGCTGGGCTCCCTGGAGGCCTGCCGTGGTCACTTACAGTCCCCGAGGAGCTCAGCGTCACGGCCCGCAGTCGGCGATGCCGGGGAGAGTAAATCCAGTACCTCCCATCGGTGAACTGGGCGGGCCGGGCGGGCGGGGAAGAAGCAAACAGAGGACAGGATGAGGTGACAAGGTGAGGCCACAGGAATCTGGCAGGTGGTCAGGCAGGGAGGGCACTGAGCAGGGCAGGTGAGCCGATGGCCAAGCGGGAGGTGGGGCAGGAGGTCCCCTCTGGCTTCCCTCTTTGCTGTGTAGGGGCCCGGCCGCCCACTCGGGTTTCACGCACACAACAGGACACAGCCCCCAGGACTGCCTTACACACAGATCCAGAAAATGGGACACAAACCAGTCCCCAGCGGGAGCTGACAGGGAGTCAGGGGACACACACAGGGTGCACCTGGTATCCTCCAGGCCAGGCGGGGGCCTGCAACCAGGCGGCACTGGCTCAAGAACAGAGAGCTGGGGTATGTTAGTTATGAAGCAGCGATGCCAGCCGGAGAACCAGGCTCATCCAAACAGACCCCAAGGCCCAGTGCCAGGCAGAGGGCAGGCCTCCGGCTCACCTTCCCGGGGCAGGGGCTGGGGGTCAGAGGTGAGAATGAAGATCTGGGAAGAGGGTGGGTGGCTGGGCTGGTGTCTGGCCCTCTCTGTTGTAACTGGGACCAAGCCGATCCCTGAGTGAGTGATCTCACTGTTGTGGGATCACTGGGCTGGGCTTTTTAGGCTCCCTGGCCACCAGGCACCCACTTTACCCAGGCTCCCTGCTCATCTACCTGCCCGCTCACGGGAGGTGCGTGGAGGAGGAGACCCCCAGCTCTAGAAGGAGGTCTTGGGTCCCTAGGGCCAGGTCCCTTCCTGCTTCAATGGACCCCACCTCATCCAGGAGCAGCCATGTATCCTTGGTCCGTGAGGTTGGCTGCATGAAGCCCAACTGCCTCTCGCCACGGTGCCCTGGCCTCCCTGAGCAGGGAGCTTGCCTACTGTCCCCACAATCCAGCAAAAGAAGGTGAATGTCACATCAGCCCCCCACGGCCACCCTGGGCCTCCTCTCGGGCCAGCAGAGCTGAGCGTGAGGACTCCAGATGTTTCCTGGGTAGACAGGTGGCATGCCTGGGGCCAGGGCCCTGGTTCCCAGCCAGACATGGTCATGAGGCCCGAGAAGGAATGGGGCTGGCCCGGGGCCTAGGAATGGCCTGGGCTGGATGGCAGGGGCAGGGCGCTCCCACGCCTCCGGAGTGTGAGCGTGTGCGGGAGTGTGCAGGTACCTGTGAACATACTGGGGGAGTGCCAGGACACATGGACCTGAGTGTTGAAATGTGGGCACACACGTGTGCCCGAGTGTCATGCACATGCATGTATGCACGAGCACCTTAAGTGTGTGACGTGCCCGTGAGTGCCCTGTGTGTGCGCAAGGTAGAGCAGTGTGCATGTGTGCATGTGAGCATATGTGTATCTGTATGGTGTGTATGCAGGCATGAGTGTGTGTGTGCCTGTAAGCATGGGTGGCTGAGGGCCGATGACAGGAGGGAGCCCCGGGGGACTTACAAAGTAGATGTCCGTGGCGGGCGCGTCCTCCTCGTCTGAGGCCTGGCTGGCGGGCTCGGAGGCCTGGCTGGCAGTTTCTGCTTCGATGGCAGCAGAGGCACAGGCTGGGGATGCCCCCTCCCTGGGGACACGGGCAGGACATGGGAATCCTGGGGTGGCTCCGGACAGTACGCAGCTTCCCCAGCCCACACCCCAGACCCTCCCCGTTCCCTTGGTCCCTCATCACAGAGCCAAAAAGACGCAAGACGTCTGACTGCAGGGATAGATTCTGATACATCCTAGTTCACGCACAAAACAGTGCAGAGTTCCCATCATGGCGCAGTAGAAATGAATCTGACTGGCATCCATGAGGATGCAGGTTCAATCCTTGGCCTCGCTCAGTGGGTTAAGGGTCCAGCATTGCCGTGAGCTGTGGTGTAGGTTGCAGACACGGCTTGGATCTGGCGTGGCTGTGGCTGTGGTATAGGCTGGCGGCTACAGCTCCAATTGGATCCCTAGCCTGGGAACCTCCACATGCCACAGGTATGGTCCTAAGAAGAAAAAAAAAAAAAAAAAAAGGAAAAAAGCAGAACACATCAAGCACTGATGCAGCCCAGGGAACGACGTGCCCAACCCTGAGCAGCGGGGTCAGACCCCCACTTCACCACTCACTCACTGGGCAACCAAGATCACTTTCCTTCTTGGAGCTTCAGTTTCCTCATCTGTAATATGGGAACACAGGACACCCATGCCCAAGAGGTCAGAACCTCACTCTCCACTTTCCTGAGCACTTACTATGCGCCTGGCCTATAAGAGGGTCGTTCGAGAATGAACCCACCAAACTTCCACAGGGAAGGGGGCGTGCAGCTGCTGTTCTGTGTTACAGATGAGGAAACCAGGGCTCAGAGCAAAGGTGAGGAAGGTGCCCGAGGCCACGCTGTGTGTGCGTGGTAGGGCAGTGCATGTGTGTGAACACGGGGAGTAAATTTCACGTCATGGGTTAAATGACAAGTTCTGAGATGACTCAGCACTTGTAACTGGGCAGAACTGGTTCTCCAGTCACTTTTATTTATTTATTTATTTATTTATTTATATTTTTTGTCTTTTTGCCTTTTCTAGGGCCGCTTCCTGTGGTATATGGAGGTTCCCAGGCTAGGGGTTGAATCAGAACTATAGCCGCCGGCCTATGCCAGAGCCACAGCAGCGTGGGATCCAAGCTGTGTCTGTGACCTACAGCACAGCTCACGGCAACACCGGATCCTTAACCCACGGAGCAAGGCTAGGGATCAAACCCACAACCTCATGGTTCCTAGTCGGATTTGTCAACCACTGAGCCATGACGGGAACTCCTCCAGTCACTTTTAGGGCTGCTTGCTGTGGGGGGTAAAGACTGAATGACACTTTACATCGTGAGACTTCAGTTAATGGCAAAAAAGCTGACAGTGTAGCAGGGACTGGCTGGTATATGTGTGCACATGTGCGTGCGTATGTGCGTGTGTGTGTAGGAAATAATGGCAAAGTAGACCTGGGAATGTATGCTGGGAGTGCTCTTGGAACAGAACAGTATTTCTAAAAAGCAAAAATTCTAAGAAAAGCCAGAAGAACTTGGTACTGCAGTTATAGGAAAAAACACATCAAATGGACGAGAGACAAGTAAGGACGTAAAGGAACTGAATGACACCAAGCAATACACTGGAGAGGAGTCCCCGTCATGGCTCAGTGGAAACCAATCTGACTAGTATCCATGAGGACACAGGTTCAATCCCTGTCCTTGCTCAGTGGGTTAAGGATCTGGCGTTGCCATGAGCAGTGGTGTAGGTAGGTCGCAGACATGGCTTGGATCTGGTGTTGCTGTGGTATAGGACAGTGGCTACAGTTCTGATTTGACTCCTAGCCTGGGAGCCTCTACGTGCTGTGGGTTTGGCCCTAAAAAGACAAAAAAAAAAAAAAAAGAAAAAAGAAAAGAAAAGCAGTAGTTCCTGTTGTGGCTCAGCAGAAAAACGAACCCAACTGTTATCTATGAGGACGCAGGCTTAATCCCTGGCCTTGCTCAGTGGATTAAAGATCTAGTAGGGCCTTGAGCTGTGGTGTAGGTTGCAGATTCAGCTTGGATCCCACGTTGCTGTGGCTGTGGCCAGCAGCTATAGTTCTGATTTGACCCCTAGCCTGGGAACTTCCATATGTTGTGGGTGTGGCCCTAGAAAAAAAAAAAAAAGAAAGAAAGAAAAGAAAAGCATAGATTTTTAAAGGCCACTTTCTTCAACTCAGGACCTAATAAAGAGTTTCTGTTGTGGCTTAGTGGTTAGTGACCCTGACTAGCATCCATGAGGACTCGGGTTTGATCCGTGGCCTTGCTCAGTGGGTTAAGGATCTGGTGCTGCCGTGAGCTGTGGTATAGGTGGCAGATGTGGCTTGGATCCTGTGTTGTTGTGGCTGTGGCAGAGGCTGGCAGCTTCAGCTCTGATTCGACCCCTAGCCTGGGAACCTCCATATGCCATGGATGCAGCTCTCAAAAAACAAAAAACAAAACAAAACAAAAAGATCCAATAAAATTAGAAGTACTAAAAAGGTAAACAAATTCTTAAAACATTCAAAAGTTGAGGGACATCCCTAAAAAACCTTAGTCAAAAATCTTTCCCTCAGTCTCTGTGGGGCCGTCCTGAGCACTGTGGGGTGATAGCAGCATCCCTGATCCCTATGAGATGCCAGGAGCACCTCCCAGTCATGACCACCAGAGATGTCCCTAGACATCGCTCAGTGTCAAGTGGTTGAAAGCCACCACCTTAGTTCAAAGAGAAAGTTAAAATCACTAACCATTCACAAGAGCCAATATAAAAGAACTGCTTTATATCAAAACCCGTGGGACACAGCAAAAGCAGTGTAAATGCACAGTAAGGGCATCGCTACTATAGAAAGGGAAAACAAGGAACTGAGGCACTTGACCTACACTGAGAAAAAAAAAAGTGAGAAAACCAACCAAAAGCAGCTAGAAAGAAGGCATCACTGGCAAGTTAAAGTGAATGAGATAAAAACGAAACACAATAGGAGTTCCCATTATGGCGCAACGGAAACGAATCCGTCTAGGAACCATGAGGTTTTGGTTCAATCCTGGCCTCGCTCACTGGGTTAAGGATATGGTGTTGCCATGAGCTGTGGTGTAGGTTGCAGATGAGGCTTGGATCTGGTGTTGCTGTGGCTGTGGTGCAGGCCAGCGGCTACAGCTCTGATTCAACCCCTAGCCTGGGAATCTCCCTATGCTGTGGAAGTGGCCCTAAAAAAGCAAACAAACAACAAACAAAACACAATAGAGGAAAAGGTAAATAAACCTCAAAGTGGTTCTTTGAAAAAACTTGTAAGTCATTGTCTCACAAGACTTGGCAAGGCTAAGAGGGTGAAGAGAGGAAGGAGGGACCTCAGGAGACAGGGTGACTCAGAGCCCCAAAGAAGGCAACCCTTTCCTGAGTGATCGACCACTGCTATTCCTGGCATCCCACACCCCTTCCCTGATGCCCAATGCTGGAAGCCTTTGCCAGCCCCTGGCATGTAGACTACTTTTCCCAGCCTGCCCTGTGGCCGGCTGGTCATATGACTGTGCTCAGCCAATGGGACCAGAGCAGAAGTTGGGCACAAGAACCAGGCCATGGGACCACAGGGATCTGGGGGACACTTACCCCACATCCTCCTCCTTGGGGACCACTATCTCCACATTGCATGCAGGCTCCACCTGCACAGTGATCTGCTGTAGGTCCTCCTCTGCATGTGCCTCCTCCTGGGGCCTGGAGGCAACGGGAAGCTGCACTTCAGTTTCCCTCTTCACTGCCCTCCAGCCCCAGAAGCATCTGCTGAGTTCCAGTCCCAGTCCCAGTAAGAAACCAGGAGCCTCTATGAGGTACCGCTTCTGGGCATCATCAGACCAGCGCCCTTAAGACGGCCCAGCTCATACCTGGTCTCTCTGGCCAACATAACCACCTGGGGGCTGCAAGGGGGCCCCATCTGGGGCCATCCTGTGACTCTGGCACCAGGAAGGGCATAATGGGTAAATGGACCCTGCCCACCCCCTGGGAACAGCTGGGTACCCACCCAGGGCCTGGACTAAGGGGTTGGGATGGTTCTGAGGTTCCAGGCCAGGACCCCTGAGGTAGGTGGGACAGAATGTTCTGGAAGCCAGGGATGCAGAATCTCTCTGGATGGCAAAACCAGAGAGCAAAAGGGTAGCTGTCGCCAACTGCATGGAGGGGGAATGCACTCTCCACCAAAGGTGGTCAGTACCATGACTTTTTTCCCAACTGGTGGGAATTACCACCCAAACCAAAAAGCAAGCCCCCTTCACTGAAGTCATGTTACAAGACCAAACAACCAGGAACAACCCAAGTGTCCCCAGACGGCAGGCCCATTAGAGGGATGAGAACCAGCATGTGCTCCACCTGCTCACACAGGTGACCTCCAGTCAGCAGGTGACAGAGCCAGGGACAGGGCGGGGCCCAGAGTGCACGCTGGTCAAAATGCAAGGAAGAGAGTTCCCGTCATGGCTCAGTGGTTAACGAATCCGACTAGGAACCATGAAGTTGTGGGTTCAATTCCTGCCCTTGCTCAGTGGGTTCAGGATCCGGTGTTGCCGTGAGCTGTGGTGTAGGTCGCAGACGCGGCTCGGATCCCACATTGCTGTGGCTCTGGCGTAGGCTGGTGGCTACAGCTCTGATTAGACCCCTAGCCTGGGAACCTCCATATGCCATGGGTGCGACCCTAAAAAGACAAAAAAACCAAAAAAAAAAAAAAAAGTAAGGAAGAGACAAACCCAAAAGTTGTGTTTGCTTGTCTATTCATAAAACATCTCTGGAAAGAGCCAAAAAACCCATTGGGGGTCACTCCTTGTGAGAGGAGCAGGCATGGGACAGGGGAAAGTATCTCTTAGAATAAAAACATTCATAAAAAAGAAAAAAGCAAGAACCAACAGGCAGGTGCAAGAGAGGGGTCCTTAGGGCTCCCGAAGGTGGGAGACAAACAAAAAGCCCCCCAAGACTTTGTGTGATTCTAGAGCTTGACTTGACTCTGTGCCCAGGAAGAAGTGGTCAGAGAGGAAGGGCTCTAGGGGGAGAAAGTGGAGGAGGGGCGGGGAGGGGAGAGGAGACAAGAGTCGGGGGGGGGGGGTGGAAGGAGGTGGAGAGGGCTGAGGTCTCTGCTCACCGGCCATCCTGCCCAGAGGACTGTGTGTGCCGCCTGCAGAGAGACCACAAACAGATGGAAGAGGTGGCGTGAGGCCCCGCCCCCTCGCAGCCCCGCCCCCTCACAGCCGCCCCAGTCCACTCACCTGTACCGAGGCTGCTCTGAAGTCTCTGAAGGGGACCGCTCAGGGATGGAGAGGGATGTGGAGGACAGGGTCGTGGCAATGGAGGCGGTGGTGGCCTCCTCAAAAGAGGGTGGTGTGCAGGGCAGGAGGTCCGGCCGGCCTGTGGGAAGCAGAGGGTGGGCACTTGTGGGAGCCAGGCCCCTACCGCTGCTTCCATGAGGCCGCTGGGCACCACCTGCAGCTCACCCTCCACTACCCACGCCCCCAACCCCCACTCTCACCTGCCACCCTACAGTGTTGTCCCAGCCAGCTTTTTATTTTATTATTATTATTATTTTGTCTTTTTTTGCCTTTTTTCTGGAGGTTCCCAGGCTAGGAGTTGAATCGGAGCTGTAGCTGCCGGCCTATGCCAGAGTCACGGCAATGCGGGATCCGAGCCCCAATGCGACCCGCACCACAGCTCACGGCAATGCTGGATCCTTAACCCACTGAGCAAGGCCAGGGATCGAAGCCACAACCTCATGGTTCCTAGTCGGATTCGTTAATCACGACGGGAACTCCCCTATTTTTATTTTTTTTTACATAAAACAAACTAGTGGTTACCAGAGGGGAGATGGGTGGGGGAGGGGCGAGACAGCTGAAGTGGATTAAAAGGTACAAACTACTAGGTGCAAAATAAACAAGGTACAGGATATAAGGTACAGCAAAGGAATGCAGCTAATATTTTATAACAACTTTATATGGAGTATAATCTATAAAAATTTTGAATCACTACATTGTACACTGGAAGCTAACATAATATTGTAAGTCAACTATACTTCAATTTTATAATATACAAGAGTTGAGGAGTGCCCACTGTAGTGCAATGGGATCAGTGGCATCTCTGCAGTGCCAGGACACAGGTTCGATCCCTGGCCGGGCACAGTGGGTTAGAGGATTCAGCAATGCCACAGGTTCAGGGTAGGTTCATAACTGCAGCTTGGATCTGGTCCCTGGCCTGGAAATTCTATATGCCTCGGGATGGCCAAAAAGAAAAAAAGAAAAAAAAATACAAGGATTGAAAATAATGGGAAAGGAAAGGAAAATATAGGTCCTTCTGGTAACACAGTGAATGTCATGGCACCTGAGTACCCAGTACACAGAATGCTCCCCACCCTAACCTCCCGCCCCACCTGTTAGCTCAACCTGCACTGAAACGAACCTCTCTAACCTGAGATCTGATTTCTTCTTTTTTCAACTGAGATATAATTGATATATTGTGTAAATGTAATCTTTACAACCTGTTGATCTGACACATTTATATATTGCAATATGACAATCACAATAGCTTTAGCTAACACCTTAGCACATCACTTAATTATCAATTCTTTTTTGTGCTGGAAATAATTAAGAGCCAGTCTCTTAGCAACTGTAAAGTTTATAATACAGTGTTGTGGACACCATATTATACATATATATTTATATATTATACATCACTTTGCTGTGAATTAGGTCTCCAGAACTTATCTGCAAGTTTATATACCCTTTAACATCTTTCCAGTGCCACCTCTGGTCCCAATCACCTTTCGTCTTTATCCATTTATCAGTTGACAGACACTTAAGATTGTTTCCGTATCTTGGTAATGAGTTTGATTTTTTTAGCTCTCTCATACAGGTGATATCACCCACTATTTGTCTTTCTCTGATTTATTTCACTTAGCATAATGCCCTCAAGGTTCATGTTGCCCCAAATGGTAGGATTTCCTTCTTTCTCATGGCTAATATTCCTGTGTGTGTGCACACGTGCATATATGCACGTGTTTATTACATCTTCTTTAGCCATAGTCTGAGGCTGGACACTTAAATTGTTTCCACATCTTACCTACTGCAAATAATGCTGAAATAAACGTTCAAGCGCAGGTGTCTTTTCAATACCCTGTTTTCATTTACTTTGGATATATAGCAAGAAGTGGGATTGCTACATCATACAATAGTTCTATTTTTAATTTTTTTTTTTTTTTGGCTGCACTTGCAGCATGCAGAAGTTCCCAGACCATGGACTGATCAAACCTGAGCCACTGCAGAAAACATACTTCTCCTAAGAGCTGGGCACATGCATTACCTCCATAACTTCGGTTGTGTTGAATATAAAATCTCTATTAACATTATAATCTGGCACTTGCAATAAATATTCCTCATTTGGAATGTATTTATTTCTTTTTCTTTTTTTTTTTAAGGGCTGCACCATGGCATGTGGAAGTTCCCAGGCTAGGGGTTGAATCAGAGTTGCTGCTGCTGGCCGACACCACAGCCACAGCAACACGAGATCTGAGCCACATCTATGACCTACCACAGCTCACAGCAATGCTAGACCCGTAACCCACTGAGCAAGGCCAGGGATTGAACATGCATTCTCATGGATACTAGTTGGGTTCTTAACCCACTGAGCCCCAGTGGGAATTCCTCATTCCAAATGTATGTAATCATATTTTTGAAAAAATAATAAAGTGTACACTATAAATACAAGTGGCTTAGAATTTTCCATCTCAAATGTGTAATGAAACACCACTGAAACCAAGGTCCTAGTATAAATCATGCTGAATCACATGATGCTATGGTTAAAACTGAAAGGATTTTGGATTTTGGACTCAGGCAAACTTTTTTTGAGTTCCTGCTTCATCATTTATTAATTAGTTCCCACTGTGTCATTTTCTCATCTGGTAAATCGCAATCTCACAAGGTCATTATGAGCAGTTCTCTTGCGGTGCAAGGGGTTAAGGATTCAGCATTGTCACTGCTGTGGCTCAGGTTCAATCCCTGGCCCAGGTGCTTCCATACACCATGGGCGTGGCCAAAATAAAACAGAAAGAAAGAAAGAAAATGTGGTCATTATGAAAAGTAAAGGAGACAGCATGTGGAAGTGCTGTGTCCTGCATCTGACCATGAGGAACCTCTCCCTCTCCTGCTCCTCAGGAGGTGGGACAGGCCAACTGTCAGTTCCCCACTATTGTGTCACATAAGTGCCATATAGGCTGAGGCTGAAAATGAGCCTCAGGAATCACCTACTTTACTGCTCCACCCTCCTTGATTTCACAGGTGAGAAAACTGAGGCCAAGAAAAGTGATTCCATTTTTTATTCTATTTAGCCAATACATTTATCTATTTAAATTTTTATGGAGCACCTCCTTTTAAAGGCACTGTATAAGATCACTGTCATTTGGACAACCACTGTGAACTCAACAGTGTGCCAGGTGCCATGAACATGAGACATAGCAAAGGTGAAATATGTTTAGAGACACACCTTCTCAAGACACCAATGTTTGAGGAGGACTGGGAGGGTCTGCAGGAGGACAGACAAAGGCTATGGAAATGGTTATAAACAACCCTTCGAAGTGAGAGAAATAAATTAAGAGTCAACACATAAAGCAAATACTATTGCTAGCCATGATGAATCCACTCATGTTGAATCTATTGTGATCAATCACAAATCATCCCACAGTTAATCAGGACACCCCATCTTGCACAGAACATGAGCAGAGTATCTCCAGATGCTCCTGCAGAGTGTGATTCTACCCCCAAAGGGAAGGTAAACACTCATCCTGCCAGCTCTTTAAAATTTTGTTTTATTTCGTTTTGTTTTTTTTAGGGCTGCACCTGCGGCATATGGAAGTTCTCAGGCTAGGGGTCTAACCGAAGCTGTAGCTGCCAGCTTACACCACAGCCACAGCAACGCAGGATCAAAGCTGCATCTTCGACCTACACCACAGCTCACGGCAAAGCCAAATCCTTAACCCACCGAGCAAGGCCAGGGATCGAACCTGCAACCTCGTGAGGCCTAGTCAGATTCATTTCCACTGAACCACGATGGGAACTCTTAAATTTTTATTTATATTTTTCTTTTTAGGTCCGCCTCTGAGGCATATGGAAGTTCCCAGGCTAGAGGTCAAATAGGAGCTGCAGGTGCTGGCCTACACCACAGCCACAGCAACGTGGGATCCGAGCTGTGTCTGAGACCTACACTGCAGCTCATGGCAATGCTGGATCCTTAACCACTGAGTGGGGCCAGAGACTGAACCCGAATATTCATGGATACCAGTCGGGTTTGTTACTGCTGAGCCACAATGGGAACTCCCTTGCCAGCTTTAAGAGGTCACGCCAGCTCCAATTTACCCAGGCACATGGTTTTCCAGTACCTTCCCACTGTTCTCAAACTAAAATCCAAACCCCTCCCCACAGCCAATGGGGGTTCTGCTCCACTCACCTCCCCTCTCCTCTCCCCCTCACTCTACTCCAGCCACACGGGCCCCCTCACTGTTCCTACAGCACACTAGGCCGGGCTCCACCCCAGGGCCTTTGCACAGGTAGTTTCTATCTTCCTCAATGCTCTTCCATCAGTCCCTCCCTGCCTGGAATCTCTGCCCCAGGAGATGGGATGGACCTTCCAGAACATCAGGTCCAACCCCATCAAGCACTTCATCCTGCCAGGTCTCTGCACATCTGATGTGACGGGAGCCTGTCACCTCCCAGGAGGCGAACTCTGCTGGGCTCTCCCTGTGGAGCATCAAGGGCCCAGTCCCAGCTGCTCTCCACTATCCACTTCCCAGCTGTAGATCTTAGATGGAGAGGGGGTGTGTGTGACTGACCCAGATCCTCCCATGCAGGCAGGGCCCAGCTTCAGGGAACTCCTCCCTTGTCAGCCCCCAGGAATGTCATCTTTCCCCAGTGGCCCCCTTATCTCCCATCAAAGATACACCCACTCCCGGCCACCTGCTCACCTTCGTCCTCCAATGTGGGGTAGCTGCGGGCTCCCCGCAGGTCATACTGTGCGTCCTCCCGCTCGCTGGGGATCTGGCTAGCCGAGAAGGCGGCAGTGGGCCCCAGGGGCTTGACAGCCAGCAAGGCACCACGGCCCTTCTTGGACGGCGACGACTTCAGGGCTGCAGAGGGAGGGTGGTTGGTGCTTGGGGTGGCCTGGGAGCTCCATGGCAGCACCGGGATGGCCCCCGTGCCTCCTCTGCATGAAAGCCTGGTTGGCTCTGCTGCCCTGCCTCCAGACCATCCCCCAAGCCTGGGCAAGAAGCAATGCTCCACTCCTGGAGAAGGTGTCCTGCCTTCCACCTGGCTGGCCTCGGGAGGTGCTGGGAGTCCCAGTCACCTGTCCTGCCCACCGAGAAAGATGGGGTGAGCCCCCCGGGACCCAGAACCCCCGTGTGGCCCCCATAAACAGCAGATGCTAAAGTTCACTAAGCACTTTGGGGCCTCACCCTCTATTTCAACCCACCCGGCCGTGGCCCCCACTCTCAGACATGGAAGTCAAGGGCCCTGGGCAGTGGGGTTCAGCACCAAAGGCCTGGCTCTGATCCAGTTGATGCAGCTGGGAAAATGTGGCTCAACTCCCAGGGCCCAGTGTCCTCACCTGCAATAGGGTCAAGTGAGGTAGGTAAACCCTGTGACGCCAGCTTGGCCCCGTCAGTGCCCACCACAATCCCCTCTCTGTGCCTCCTACGATCTCTGCCCCCAGGATAGTGACCACAGCTCCCAGCACACAGGAGATGCTGAGTTTGCTTTACGCATAGCCATCCCCTCCCCAGAGGCCAGTAAACTCCCTGGACCACAGTGGGAAGGAGAGTGAGAAGGTTCCAGGGAAGAGATGTACCGGGAAAGGGTGATAACCAGTTCTCTGGGGACAAATGCCGGGTTCGTCATCTTTGCCGATTTTCATGGTGTAAACATCCCCACCAGAGTCAACTTCAAGCTACACCGAGATGTCACAGAATGTGGGGCTGCCTTGGCCCTGAGAGCCAGCTGCAGGTGACCAGTGGCCCAGGCAGGTCTGGCTCAGACAGGGAGAGCGACCCCCTCTTCCCCACTTGCAGAGCACTAGGCGCTGGGCCTGACCCTTCCTGCTGCTTCTGCAGGGTCACCCCAGTGTGGGCAAGGCCTGGAGATAAGGAGCACACCAAGACCATTCCCGTGCCCACCAATACTTACAAAGCACCTACTATGGCCCAGCCCTTGGCCTAGAGATGTTGGGGACATAGACTGATCAGGGCAGACAAGCACCTTGTCTTTTGTGAGTTGGGGGGGAGATTGGGTGGGCAGATGACAGACACATGGGGAGAAAGAGCCCTTCAGGCCCCACCACATGGGACTAGGTCCAGGGTGCACCAGGGTCTATGACTCAGGACTCCCAGCATGGACACAAGCCCTCCTGAGGCCATTAGAGGGTGAGGCCACCAGTGCTCGCCTTGGACCCTCCCTGACGACGCCCAGTTTGGCTGATAACCAGCCGCCTTGGTGCCTGCAAGCCACGTTCCCATGGCAATGGTGCTTGGCCGGAGTGCCAGTGCTGGGCCCAGCCCACCTGTCACGTGTATGAACACATCTCCCCCTCTCGGCTCTATACACGTGGGGAAACTGAGGCGCGGAGGGGGCATCATCTGCTCAAGGTCGCAGAGGCAGGATAAAGCAGAGCCAGGGTCGGAATCAAGCTGCATCCTAGAGAGGTAGCCACCCCAACTGCCCTGTTCCCTGGACCAAGTCCCCGACCCAGGCTGACCCAGCAGCAGGATGAGCGCTCTGGGTTTACCTTGCCCTCGACCATCCTGCCCTCCTCTCTCCACGCCCCCACCCAAAGGGCCCAGGTCACTCACAGGAATTCTTCCGGAAAACCGTGTTGCTCATGAACTTGAAGAAGCGCTCGGCGTAGAAGCTGGGCCGGTGGACAGAGACAGTGTCCTGGGAAGGGAAGTGTGGGCCTGAGAGTGGGCCAGGTCAGGGTAGGGTGTAACCTTTCTGTGGAGGGGACCCAAAGATCCGGTAGTGGTTGCAGGAGGGGGTGGCAGGGGGACAGTCTTGTGATAACCCCACCTGCATTGTTAATTTTTTGAACCACATAAGCCAAAATAACTATTCAAAGAAGTGAACAAATAAATGTCAAAATCAGAAAATCAAGAAAGTAGAGGGAAGAGTTCCTGCTGTGGCACAGTGGGTTAAGGATCTGGCGCTCTTTGGTAGCTTGGGTAGTTGCTGAGGCATGGGTTCAATTCCAGGCCTGGTGTAGTGGGTTAAAAGGATCCAGCATTGGAGTTCTTGCTGTGGCTCAGCAATAACAAACCCGACTAGCATCCATGAGGATGTGGATTTGATCCCTGGCCTCACTCAGTGGGTAAAGGATCCGGCGCTGCAGTGGGTTCCAGTGGTGTAGATCACAGATGCGGCTTGGATCTGGCATTGCTGTGGCTGTGGCATTGGCCAGCAGCTTCAGCTCTGATTTGACCCCTAGCCTGGAAACTTCCATATGCCACGGATGTGGCCCTAAAAAGCAAAACAAAACAAAAAACAAAACTAACCCACAAAAGCATCTGGTATTGGTGCAGCTGTGATATAGGTCACAGCTGTGGCTCAATTTGATCCCTTGCCCAGGAACTTCCATATGTTGTCAGTATGGCAAAAAAAAAAAAAAAAAAAAAGCAGAGGGAATGTTTGTTTACAGCAAGAGGGTGCAGCCTGAACCTGCTTGGTAAGTGGTACTGCTGGTGCCTCACTGTGCAATGAGGAGACCAGAGGCAGCTGGGCTCACCAGGAGGCAGGGACGGGATATCCCTAAGGCAGGGAGCCCAGCACATGGTCAGGGTGCCATCCATGCTGGGCCCCAGGGGAACACCCTTGCTCTTCCAGGATCCAGTCTCCTCACTTCCTTTGGCACAGTATGCCCGGCACTGTTGCTATCAGGCTGGTCATTCTCCGGGGCGGGGGGCTGTCTTGGACACTATGCCTAGCCCCACCCACTCAATGCCAGGACCGCTCTCCTCCCATGTGACCACCACACCTGTCCCCAGACAGATCTTCTATAACACAAAGGACCCACCCGGACACGCAGCCTCCCAGAATAAACACTGCATGCTCCATCTTTGCCAGCCGTCTCTGGCTGATGGCGTGTGAGCCAAGACAGTGAAAGCACCCCTTTGCCTGCAGAGGGAAGGGCGCCCTCCCTTGGGCTTAGGCATGACATGGGAGCCACTGCCTGGGCTGGGAGCTGAGGACAATGCCAGGGGTGTACAGTGACACATAGACCTCCAACATTGCAGGGCCACTCTACCTGGCCCAGACTGCTCACACCTGGATGGCTGCTTTGAGCAACATCTGGGGCCCCTCTGGAGCCAACCCAAATCCTACAACCTACAAGGGGTTGTGGGTAGCCTCTTTAGCTCTCCTGTCTGCTGTGGGTTCACAGCAGCACAAGAGGGTTTCCCACTGGCCGGCCTCCACCTGGACCTTCTCAATGTGTGTTCTCGAAGCTCCCCGCTGGATCCTCCATTTTCTGAGAGCGGGGCTTGTTTGGGACCTTGGATTTTACAGACTTCAGGCACAGGGACAGCCCTTAACACTTCAGTGAAAATTTGCCTGCAAGGGGCTATGGGAGGAGAGGCATCTGCCTGAGGGTCCACAGCTGGACCAGAGGTACAAGTGCTGCCTCAGGCCCATGGGCAGGCTCCATTTAGCCCAAATGGTTGGTCCTTACAATTTTATCTTTTTTTTTTTTTTTTTTTTTTGGCTTTTTAGGGCCACTCCCACGGCATATGGAGGTTCCCAGGCTAGGGGTCTAATTGGAGCTACAGCTGCCCGCCTACACCACAGTTCCAGCTATGCCAGATCCGAGACTTGTCTGCAACCTACACCACAGCTCATGGCAACGCCGGATCCTTAACCCACTGAATGAAGCCAGGGATCGGACCCACAACCTCATGACTCCTCGTTGGATTCATTTCCCCTGTGCCATGACAGGAACTCCGGTCCTTACAATTTTCAATTTTAAAATTATTTACTGCAGGCTTTTAGAAGTTGGTGGTGCTCATAGGAAAACACACATTTCAAGCTTTTCTCAAAACGACTGAGCCGGTCTAAGTGGGCCCCATCCCCCCATGGCAGCAGGGGTCAGAGCTGCATGGCTTTGCCCACTGGGGCCCAAGATCCCGTCCACATCACACATTTCCAGAATGTTCTTTGTCTGGATGGCCCCTGACTTTCCTGGTCGGCCTGTCCTTGGGAATCCTTCCAACTCAGCTGGGGGACCTCTTGCTCCAGGAAGCTTTCCTGTACCCTCACAGGTGGCTGGGAGCCCTCGGTGAGGACCCTGCAGCTGCCCTGCTTCCTCATCTCAGCCCTGACCCGTGGGCCTGTGACTGCAGCTCCAAAAAGGGGGACACATCTCTTGACCCTTTAGCACCTGTGCCTGACCCAGGAAGAGGGTCAGGGACGTTGTGGACACGATGAAGGAATGAATGACACTCACCCCATCATGGACGAGAGCCTTCCAGGTGTGTTCTAACTTCTTGATGAACCTGCAGAGGAAAAATGCCCAGGGTATCAGCCCAACCTTCAGGTCCAGGGGGTCTCTACTGGGCAAGCCTATCCCAGGGGACACTGGGTATGTGGGGACATTTGTGGTCCTCACCACTGGAAGTGTTCCTGGCATCTTAGGGTGGAGATGCCCTGGTCCAGAGGAACAAGGCCACCTCCCCTCTTTCCAATCCCCTTAACCCCTCCTGACCTGCTGGCAGCTCCCACCACTGCTGCTCTGGGAAAGGAGCTGGAAAGGCCGTGGGGCATGGCCCTCCATGGGAGAAGGCAGTCAGCAGCTCCAAAGCCCACCCTTCCTCTTTCCCATGGCCCAGGCGGAGCCCAGCTCCTCTCTGCTGGAGTGAGTGCCCTCTGCCGTGGTCCCCAGCGAGGTCCCCTTGCCACACCTATCGCCTCCTCCAGGCAGCCTTCCTGGACACCTCTGCAGGGGGGAAGGATGATCTCATGGTGCCTGACCCATCCTGTCCCACTCCCCTCGCCCCACCCTGGGCGCTGTGGAAATGCTGGCCCACTTCTGGGGAAGCTGCTCCAAACCAGAAGGGAGATGCCTGCAGGGCACAGGGTCAGCCCCTGGGCGGGGAGAACAGGTTGTGAACGTTTGTAGTCTGATGGGCAGGAGATGACAGGCAGAGAAGTCACCCAACGCCAAGAGGAGTTCCTGGTGTTGGGTGGGGTGTCGTCAGGAAAGGGAACAGCCATGGTCACCACCTGCCTATTGTGTTTAAACAGGCAACGGACATGTGTTACTGCTATGATAAAGAACAGGTAAGGACTTCCCATCACGGTGCAGCGGAAAGGAATCCGACTAGGAACCATGAGGTTGCGGGTTCAATCCCTGACCTCACTCAGTGGGTTAAGGATCCAGCGTTGCTGTGGCTGTGGTGGAGGCCGGCAGCTGTAGCTCTGATTTGACCCCTAGGCTGGCAACTTCCATATGCCAAGGGTGCAGCTCTACAAAGCAAAAAAAAAAAAAAAAAAAGGATGAATAACAAGAATGCCTCTCACCCTCCTTCAGGCTGTGCCTCACTTGTGGCCACGAGGCCACACAGCACGTGGCACCAGCTGTGACCATTTACTTCTGTGAGTGTAGGAACTTTTCAGAGACATCATGATTCCCAGCCATGGAGTGTTTCTGTCTTGCTCTCTTTAGCCCAGCACTTGGCACACAGCAGGGCTCCACAGATAGTCCCACCATCCTGCCCCGTGCCGGCCCTGACCTGTCCCTGACCAGGCTCTCGGTGAAGTGGGAAGGTGAAGCTGGGGGTGGGCACCCACCTGTAGGACTGCAGGATGTCAATGATGCCGATGTGTAGCAGCAGCCGCTCCCCTCGGCCATTCACGGCGGGGATCCCACCCATCCTGGGGAGGGGGTAGAGAACATCAGCACCCACAGAGCCAGCCGGGGAGCGGCCTTGCTCATCAGGGGTGTGGGCTGGAGGCAGCCTGGAGCCCTGATCCTGGGGCTGTGGCCTGGGTCTGGGACTTGGAGGGACAGGGGTGGAGGGAGGAGCAGGCAGGACAGAGGGGGCCAGTTCTCAAGGATCCACACACTCCCTGAAGGTAGCAGCCCGGCCGGACCCTCACAGAGGATCCCTGCACGTGGGAGCCCCTCCTGTGCAGGATCCAGCAGCTCTGCTGGCCAGCTCAGGTTGTGGAGACCGGAGCTGCTGAGGGGTCCTGGCCACGAGATCCAGGTGTGTGCACATCCACACATGCATACGCAGAACTTGCATACACACACAAGGCACACGCACACACATGCTCACTCCCAGACAAGGCTTCTAGGTGCAGCCTGGAGAATTAATGGCCTCACACAGCCCCAGGCCTAGCCTGCCCAGTGCAGTTAGTGAGGTCGCAGGAGGCAGCAGCTGTCCTAAGTCACCCCAGGCCCAGACCCCCCAGGCCCAGGCCCTCCTACAGGCTCTGCAGCCACACTCCACACTCGAGCTCACCTGCATGCCCTGCCATCCCGCCGGGCCCTGCAACAACCCTACAAATGCCAAACGGCTCAGCTCTGGGCCAGCTCATGTGTCCCCTACCCCACCCCAGTCACGACGCTGCAACTGGTGGCCCAGTGTGGCAGCCAGGCCAGGGTCATGCCTTGGCCCCACCCTCAGCCAGCTGTGTACCCGGATGGCTGCCCAACCTGAGCCTCCTTTCCCAAGTGCATGTGTGGGGACGCCACCCTCCTCCAGAGGCCCCATGAGGACTGAACAGGGTACAGAAGTGGGGGGCCCAGCTGGGTCCCAGCACGGTCAGTCTGTGGCGATAAGGGGACAATCTGGATATCTGTTTACTGCAACAGTTTCCACCTGGGGAGACTCTGCTCCCAGGGGACACTGATAATGTCTGGGGGACCTCTGGGGTTGTCACAACTTGGGGGCTCCTGGCATCGAGTGGGTGGGGGCCAGGAATGCTGCTCTACCCCCCATGGCGCCTGGACTGCCCCCAGAAAGGGACTCATTCCTACAAGTGAGCAGCTGGGGAAGAGGGGGTACCCTGTACCCAGATGGGAACTCTGTAAGTCCCCAGAGCAGGACCAGGTCAGCTGGGTGGGTGGGGCTGGGGGACATGTGCCTCTCTGAACACTGTGCCCTGGTCACCCCTCAGAGCCACATTGTCATCATCATCTTTGGGAAAGGGACATTCTCAGCCCTGCCCCTAGGGGGCGCTGGGTTCACTATCCTGCCATGAAAAGGCTCCCTCACCAGGGCTGTTTCCACCTTTTCCCCAGCCCTCTTTCAACACCTCTCCAGTTCAGCTTCTGAAGGCGGTGCTTTAACCGATGCTGGGTCCCCAGGGAGGGAGGGCTATCTGTGTTTCCCACAGGGATGGTCAACGACCTTTTCCACTGAGTAATCCAGACGCCACGGTTAGAACTTCCGGCTGCAGCTGTGTGTCCCCCGTCCAACCCTTGGACCTGGAACGGGGCGGGGTGGGGGCTACTGTCTGGTTTACAACCAAGAACCCACTCGAGGGGCTCCGGGACTCGGTCTCGTCCCTCTCGCCTTCTCACCAACTCGCCCCTCCCTCTGTCGCCTGGCAAGGGAGCAAGGGCGGAGAGGAGAGCGGGAAGTCTCCCGGTCCCCACCACCTACGTGTCGTCTGTCTCGATGGCCTCCCCACGTGCCGCCCCGCCCTGGATGGACTCCATGGCCGTGGAGTAGAGCGCCTTCTGGCCCAGCGGCCGCTTCTCATCGGCGGTGCTCTGGGCGCCTTCAGCCTGCCGCTCCCGCTCCTGCTGGTCGATGTTGTGCACGCCCAGAAGCAGGCTGTAGTCCATGATCTTGAAGCTCTCCAGCACCTACGGGGCAGCGGTCAGGGGGATGCTCTGACCCCACACCCCACCCCGGCCTGGCGCCAACCCCAAGCGCATTCCTGGTCTGTGTCTGCTCAGTCCCCACAGCCTCACCGGGAGGCCCCGTCCTGGTCTCAGACCAGGCAACCGAGAGGACACAGAGGGTCAGTGGAACCTGGTGGGTGGGCCTGGGGTGTGGCTTCTGACCCAAAGCCAGGCTGCCTCTGGGCTGGCCCTGCACACACACAACCCGCACCAGCCCTCCGGCCACCAAGCCTCTCCAAGCCCTGAGGTGCAGCCCAGATACACAGACACCGGAGCTCTGAGGAGGGACTCCAAGAAGCTGGGGGCCCCTGAGATGTCTGGGGAGTTTGTGTCAAGTTTCCAAAGGGGTCTGGGAGCCAGGGGTGCAGCACAGGACTGCACCCCTGGCCTCCTTCATTTCCTCACCTCTAAGGCCAAGGCGGGTAGGGGTGGACTGAGGTCGCAAGGCCTGTGACCAACCTGGCACACGCTCTTTTTCCCTAAAAAGCAGCTGGCCATGGAGGGGTGGCCTGCAGCCCGCTTGGGCCTGCGTCTGAGGTGCACTTTACGTCAAGAGCCTGAAAACACTGGGCTGCTTCTGAGGCTCTGACGCCTGCAGCAGGAACTTGGCCTGCGGTGGGGCTGGGGCGGGGTGGGGGTTGTGGATCTCGGGCTCACACTGCACCAGCTTTTACTAGAGTCTCCCCCCACCTTTTATTTGGTCTTTTGTCTTTTTTTTTTTAGGGCCACACCCGTGGCATGTGGAGGTTCCCAGGCTAGGGGTCTAATCGGAGCTATAGCCACTGGCTTACGCCAGAGCCATGGCAACGCCAGACCCGAGATGCATCTGTGACCTACACCACAGCTCACGGCAATGCCGGATCCTTAACCCACTGAGCGAGGCCAGGGATCAAACCTGCAACCTCATGGTTCCTAGTCAGATACGTTTCCACTGTGCCACGATGGGAACTCCTAGAGTCCCCGTTTGACAGGTGGGAAAACTGTGACTCAGAGATGGAGGGACACATCCCCAGCGATCCAGCCTTCTCCTCACCAGGCAGTCGCGCTGCAGCGTCTTGACCAGGGCGGAGAAAGTGTCAGCGTCGAGCATGAGCCCCTCGGGCATATCCTGGATAAAGTCCAGGTCCTTGTAGGTGGGGATGCTCTTCTCCTTCTCCTTCTTGCTGGCCCGCCGCTTGTATGTGGAGCCCTTGAGGTCGAACTTGAGGTGCATCTTGACCACGCGTGGCAGCACGTTGTTCATCACCACCACGCGGATGTTCTTGCCACCCGACTGCACGCAGTACAGCCCGTAGAACTTGGGCAGCAGCGTCCTCGGGTTCTGGTTGAGGTTCTGGGGAGACAGGGCAGGGGGCGGAGGGTGGAGGAGATGACGCTGGGAGCCGCTCCTGCATCCTGTGCAGCACCCCGTCCGCCCCTCACGTCTCAAGAAGCACCCCCTAACCACCTCCCCCAGGCTGGCCCCTCTCAGTGCCCCGAGTGCCCCATCTGTCCGCAGGTTCTGTCTGCTGGCCGCACTCTCCATCTCCCCATCTGACTGGAGGCATCAGGAAGGTCTGTTTCTAAAGTCAGGCCTAAGGAGAGACGGCCTTTTGATAAAGGGCCCCACGGGACACTCCCAAGGTATCTGGGCTTGGCTTCCCAGCAGGTTGGACGCAGGTGTCCCATCTCCCTAGCCTGCTCTACAGGGACCGGAGAGGGAGGTACTGCATCCAGGCATATGCAGGGCATGCGTCAGCAAACTCTGGCCCAAGGGCCAAATCCAGGCCACTTGTCTTTCTACAGCTGGGAGTTAAGAAAGGTTTTATATTCTAAAAAAAAAAAAAAAAAAAAAAAATATATATATATATATATATATATATATACACATATACACACATATTTTTTTTTAAAAAAAGGCCAATAACACTGAAGAAAAATAGCGTCCTATGATGTGAAAATTATACAAAATGCTCACATCAGTGCCCACAAATACACTTTTATTGGCCCTTGGCCACACCCACTCACTCTCGCCTTGTCTGTGGCAGCTTCCCCACTGCGACGGCAGAGCAGTGGACACAGTCTCACAAAGCTCACAATGCTGAGGATGCTTCCTACCTGGATCTTTACGAAAGAAGTTTGCCGACCCTCAGTCTAGGACAGCCAGGGGTCCTACCTGGGATCACACATGGCAGGGGTAGGTGGAGACCCCACAGGAGATACGGGTGCAGAATGCTGGGGGCCGGACCCCATGCCCACCAGGCTAGGCTCAGTGGGAGGCCCCCACCCCATCCGTTGTATCAGCCCCCCACCGCTGGGGGCCAAGAAGTCTGAGGCCCCTGCTCCCGCCCCCGCCCAGGGCCCTAAGTGCAGAGTGCCCTTTCTGTTGGTGAGTCACATGCAGACAGGAGGTGCCAGCTGGCAGGCACCCCTGCCCACCTCCCCAGTGTCTCTCTGAGTCACCAGCTGCCAAGATATGAGTCCCAAAGCCATGATTTTGGGGACCCACAAGTCAAGGGACTGGGTGGTGATGGATGGCCACCAGGACCCAGATGGCTACTCCTGCTCACCATGGAGGGGGCCCCTTGGGTGAGGCTATGACCCAGGAAGGCATGTCTTGGCCTGCCCAGAGGGGGCGTTACCCAGAGGGGGTGTCACCCCGAGGGGGTGTCACCCAGAGGGGTTGGTGCCCAGAGTGGGTGGTGGCCCAGGCTGGCTGCCTGGGCAGAGGGAGAAGGGGTGTGAGACCTGTGGGGGGTCATGCCCCTACCATGTAGTATCCAGGCAGCAGCTTTTGCAGGAACTCAGCCTCCTTATGCATCACAGTCTTGATGATGAACTCATCGTCGCTGGTGACATAGAAGAGGGAGCCGCTGGCACCAGGGTTGGACAGCTCGATGAGTGGCTCATTGCACAGCGAGTACTGAAAACGGGGGCAGTGAGGAGGCGGGGTGGGTCATCGACACCCCCAGGGGCCCAGGGGATGGAGGACAACCCTGGAAGTGGTCACCGCGGCTCTGTTTTACAGATGAGGATGCTGAGGCTCATCGAGGGGGACAGACTTGTCCAAGGCCACACGCAAGGACTCAAACCCGGGCTAACCCTGCAGCCCGAGTGCCAACCTGCTAGATCGTGTTCCCTGTCCTGTGAGCTGTGACTGCCTCCCAGGCCCCTGCTCTGGCCAGTGAGTCATAAACACAAGCTGCTACTCGGGGTCTGGGGAAGGTTGCCTAAAGGGGTGGCAGAAGCTGGGGCGCCTCCTGTTTGCACCCCTCTCTCCTTCCCACCTGGAATGCTACCTGGGACCCAGCAACCATACTGGACCACATGGTGACCTTGGGGATGGAAGCCAGCCACCAGGAACAGCAAAGACACAAAGACACAAGCTGTGCATCTGGTGAGCTGCCTCCCCCAGACCCTCCCACCTCTCTTCCCACCTTCGCATCCCCAACACCCAGGTTCCACCTCCGTGTTTACTGCCCACCATTAGACAGCGATTTTGTTCACATTAACAAGAGGGGTCCCCAGCACATATTCCAGTGTCTGGCTCAATTTGTTAAGCAAATGAGTGAAAAGCAAGGCCTGCAGGCTTCTTCGGCTGAGTCAATGAAGTACTTTTGGGGGTTAAGGCTGTCTAGATCAAATTTTCTGTCCTCTGACCCTCCCCAAATCCCCTTTTTTCAGCCACACCTGTGGCATGTGGAAGTTCCTGGGCCAGGGATCAAACCTGCATGCAAGATGCAACCCGCACCACAGCTGCAGCAATGCTGGATCCTTTAACCTGCTGAACCACATGAGAATGTCCTGAACCCCCAAAACCCAAATGAATACTACTGGTACATCAGTGTGGGAAGACAGACTACCTTTCCAACCCACAGAGAAAAGCAAGGAGACACCCACAAAGCTCTGCTGCCCTTGGTCCAGCTCCTGGATCCAACTGTGCCTGAAGGCACAATTGCCCTGGATGTCCAAGCCCCCAAGCCAAAGGCTACCCTGTAGTATATCCATAGGCGTAGGTGCTCACAAGCTGGAGCCCACTTCCAGGGCTCCTCAAAGCCCATCAATGGCCAGCCCTAGATCCCACCCACCATCACTCAGTTCCAGCCCTGTGTGTTCTGGGCACAGAGCAAGGCTGCATTGCCTGGCCTCTCTGGGATCGGGTAAGGCTGTTTGTTGAACACTGGCCTGCAAGCACAAATGGTGGGTCATTCCCAGGTTGGAGGACTTAAATACTGCTTTGAGCCCTCCAGAACTCTCTCTCTGCCACAGAGACCAGATGTTTGGGGTGGGAGCTGCTTCATCAGCCTGGGTCCCTGAGTGCCAGTGGCAAGCACAGCCACCAGCCAACCCAAGGTGGACACAAAATCTGAGCAAGAAACACACCACTGTTATTTTAGGCCATATGGCTATAGGGGCTATTTGTTACCCAGCATAATCTGGCCTATGCTGACTGGTACATGCTGTTCTTACTGCCTCTGCTTCCCATGTGCCACTGACTTCAAGGAGCACCAGGGGATGCAGACTCAGGCTTAAGAGAGGACAGAGGCCTTCCTGGGTCCCTTGACCAAAAGCAGCCTACCACTTTCCCAGCACTACCTGACACCCAAGCATATTTCCATGTATCCCCCTGGTCTGCAGGTGTTTGACCTTGAGATGTGGGAACTGGCTGTTTTATTGCCCCCACTCATTTTGATGGAGCCAGAAGCCAGCTCCTGTGGCAGTCAGCACGGCCAAGATGTGCTAATGAGCAGACCCAGAGCTCACTCAACACTGTGCTTCTTCTGAGCATCAGCTGGGGCTGTGCTCCCCACTGTTACTCAAGAGCCCAGGTGGAGGCCACCCTGAATGAGCCACAAACACTTTGGGCGTCTCCCTTAGAGCAATGGGGAGATGGTCAGACCTCAAGCCAGGGATCCTGAGGCCTGGTCTCAGCACCAGGGACATAGCAGGAAACAAAACAGGCTGAATGCCTGGCTCCTAGAGCTGACATTCCAGAGAAGACCAGACAGACAAAGTAAAACACAGTGTGTCAGATAGCGATAAAGGGCAGAGAAACATCCTGAGGGGTCAAAGAGGAGGCGTGATGGAGGCAGCTATGGTGGCCAGGTAGCCAGGAAGGATGTCCCCTCTGAAGAGTTGACATCTGAGCAAAAGAACATGGCCAAGTGGGTACAAAGGCCCTAAACAGGTGCATGCAGCTGGTGAGCACAGGACAGGGAGGAGGCCTGTGCAGTGGCGCTTGGGAAGGGAGCCCTGGAGGTGGGCTTTTACTCTGAGTGTGAGGACAGGCAGGGAGTGACATGTGATCTGTGTCTTAGGAGGTGCCTCTGGACTTTGGGGGCAGAAGTGGGCACCTGGGTGGGTGAGGGGGGCATCAGTGGAGGGTGAGGAGTGGTCAGGCTCTGGCACACCCTGACAGCAGGTGGCAGGACCCCTGCAGCACTGGCCATGGGAGTGAGAGCAGCCAGGGAAGACACGGATGGGGGTGAGGGGCCCACAGTCTCAGCCATGTGTCTATTTCTGCCCTGCCTGCCCCTGCGAGCCACAAACATCCACGCCCACACAGAGCCCTGCCCAGGCACCTCCTGTCCTCCACCCTCTCTGCCAGGCAGGCTGCCCGGGCTGGCAGAGCCCATGGCCACCATCAGGCACAGACTGCAGCAAAGCACACTGCAGGAGAGGAGGAACGTCGACTGGAAAATGCAACAGAGGGGGCGTGTCCAGCTTTGTACAGTGTAAATCTGAGCAGAGAATGTTCTGGAACCAGATGGCTGACAGCACTTGCCTTGGGGAGCAGCTTGGTCAGGGCCATGGGTCTCAGGCAACAAGGACCTCCTGAGCCAGTGACCCACCGTCAGGACATGGTCATGGGCAGATGAACCCCTGGTTCAGGAGATGGCCCCCCCACCTCTCTCTCATGCCCTACTGTCCTGAGATTAAGTGACGTTTAACACCAGGACAGCCCAGGGGTGTCACAAGAAGTGAGAGTGATTGTGACCTCCCCAAACTCAAAAACTGGTGCCACTGCCAGAAAAGAGAATCCTATAGCCAGGGGTGGGGGCACAGCCAGGGGCTGAGGCTGTGACCATGGAGGAGAGAGGAAGGAACCCCAGGGAAGCAGAGCCGAGAAGGGGACCCGAGCAGGCCTGCAGGCTGAGGGGCTCTGCTTGCCCTCCGCCCAGCACCCAGGTTCCTGGCTGCATTCCCCGGCTCGCTCACCAACAGCTGACCCCAGCAGGCCCTGTGTGCACCTGCCCAGATGCCTCAGGTCTGAGCTTTCCAAGGAGTTTCCAGCCAGCCAGGGTCCTGTGGCCCAAGGACCTGGCCATCTGCCCCCCGCAGCCTGTGTTGGATGTCTGCTACCCAGTGGGGGTGAGCCAGGCAGAGAGACACAAAAACACTCCCCTCTGGGAGGAGCAGGAGGATGAAGCTGAAGGTCACCAAGGTGGGGCAGCTATCCAAACAGCCTGGCGACCTCAAACCTCCAAGGTCCTTGCACTTAGCTTATCAAGTTTGAGATCAGGCCTCGGCTGCCTCTGCGACCCCTCTCTGTGGACACACCAGTTCCACTGTGCCCTCCCCGCCAATGGACATCAAGGTTGTTTCTCCACGTCTGTACACGATGCGATAGATTTCCCCTTCCAGTAACGTGGCCACACAGAGTCGAGGTGACCAGGGTCATTTCTGCAGAACTGCCAGGCTGTGCACAAAAGCCTCTCCTTGCTCCACGCAGTTCGCAGGAGTTCCCGTGGTGGCTCAGCAGAGACCAATCTGACTAGTAACCATGAGGATGCAGGTTCGATCCCTGGCCTCGCTCAGTGGATTAAGGATCCCGAGTTGCTGTGGCTGTGGTGCAGGCTGGCAGCTGCAGCTCTGATTGGACCCCTAGCCTGGGACCCTCCATATGTCGTGGGTGTGGCCCTAAGAAGACAGAAAAAAAAAAAAAAACCAAAACAAAACAAAACCCATGCAGCTTGCAGATAAGGGGACATCTTCCAGGGGTTGGGACAGGGCAGAAGGAGGGCCCAGTGGGAGCATGGGGACTTGTGGGCACTGGGCAGAGCTGGAGAGCCCTGGGTCACACGCACCCCTGGACAGAGCAAACGCTGCTTCTTCAGAAGGACGCAGCTCTGGCCAAGGGCACAGGTTTCCCAAAGATTAAGACCCGAATGGGAGCAGTCAGAGCCCAGCCAAGGTCCCCCAACACAAGGGACAGGCTCGCCTACCCGCCCCACCAGGGAAGGCTGGTGGTGGAAGAATAGGTAGGGGCAAAAGGCTCCCGGTGTGCGGTTACAATACAGTGACCACACAGGCTTGGAACAGACTAGCCAGACCCTTGGAAGCGGAAGGGGATGACCCAGACCCTGCTGCCTCAAAGCCCCGTCTGGACATGATCTTCAGGAGTCCTGGCCATGGGTGTAAGCTCAGAGAGTCTGGCCTAAGTTGGGGTTTTTCTAATCTTATAAGAGACTTAAACCACACGGGGAGTTCCCCTTGTGACTCAGTGGTTAGCAAACCCAACTAGCATCCATGAGGATGCAGGTTGAGCCCCTGCTCAGTGGGTTTAGGATCCAGTGTTGCTCTGACTGTGGTGTAGGCCAGTGGCTACAGCTCCGATTCGACCCCTAGCCTGGGAACCTCCATATGGTGCAGGTATAGCCCTAAACACACACATACACATGCACACACACACACACACAAGCCAGGAGGAGAGAGAGTCCAGCCTGGTGCCCAGGAGCACACGCCTGACATGAGACAGGACAGTCCCTCTGGGACCAGTACACAGGCAGCTGTAACATCTGGAAAGAGCAGCAGCCCCGGCCAACAGCCAGCGGGGACTGAGACCTGCCGATGACGCCACGGGCTTGGAAGAGACCCAGCCTCTGTCAAGTCCTTGCAAGGCCCCAGCCCAGTCCACCCCGATTACAACCTGAGCAAGAGCCCAGCAACACTGCACCCACATTCCTGCCCCACAGAGACCATGATGAACAACAGGTGGTGGTCTGAGCCACCAATTCTGGGCTCATGAGGGGTGACCTGTGACACAGTGACAGCCAACAGACACACTTACCAAGTAGTCATCTGGCCGGATCCCAAAGAGTTCCCGGAAGTAGCGGAAGGCGACAGGTGCATAGGTCTTGAACCTGAAGTCCTGGAAGTGATGAGCGGGGGTGAGGTTGCTGCCTTCACTGTGGAAGAAGCAGGGGGAAGCCTGTGAGGTACCGTGGCTCGTATGCCTGCCCAAGCCCAGGCCGGGCCCCAAGACCCCCGAATGGCCAATCCAAAATGTAACACGGGGCTCCCAATGGCACAAAGGATTGGCGCCAGTCTAGATCTGTCCACCAACAACCACTCTCTTTTCCTTATTAGCAAAGGAGCCCACAGTGTTGGCTGGGCACACAGTCGCCCAGAATAAGACCACTGCCAGCCTCTGCCGTAGCCAGGCATGGTCAGGGAGCTGCACTTGGCCAATTCACTGTGAATGGAAGAGAAATGATGTGATCCTTTCCTGGTCATGCTCTTAAAAGGCAGGGGCATGTGCTCTCCTTCTCCTTCCTAATGTTGGAATGCAGGTGTGATGGCAGGAGCCTAGGCAGCCACCCTAGGACCACTGGTTAATAAAGCAGCATTCAAAGATGGTGGAGTAACCAGAAGAAACCCAGACCCCCAACATCATGGAGCTACCTGGCCAGCCTGGACAGTGTGTGTGTGTGTGTGTGTGTGTGTGTGTGTGAAAAACAACAAACTTCTATCTTTCCCTATTTTAAAAAATTGCCATTGACAGTGTGTGTGTGTGTGAAAAACAACAAACTTCTATCTTTCCCTATTTTTAAAAATTGCCATTGACTGTGTGTGTGTGTGTGTGTGTGTGTGTGTGTGTGTGAAAAACAACAAACTTCTATCTTTCCCTATTTTAAAAAATTGCCATTAAATTACATCTCCGTTTCAGAGGCACAGTAACATCCTGATGGGGTTGGACCTTAAAGCCAAGGAGAGGAGTTCCCATTGTGGTGCAGTGGTTAACGAATCCGACTAGGAACCAGAGGTTGCAGGTTCGATCCCTCAGATGGGTCGAACTCAGAGGGTTAAAGGATCCAGCGTTGCTGTGAGCTGTGGTGTAGGTTGCAGACGTGGCTTGAATCTGGCGTTGCTGCAGCTCTGGCATAGACCAGCGGCTACAGCTCTGATTAGACCCTTAGCCTGGGAATCTCCATATGCTGCGAGAGTGGCCCTAGAAAAGGCAAAAAGACAAAAAAAAAAAAAAAAAAAAAAAAAAGCCAAGGAGACTGCAGGAGGGATCTGTGTTATTTGGGGCAGAGAAGGGAGCTGAGAGACTTGGAGGGTGGGCTGTGAGGACACGGGAGGATGGGCCCGGCCTACCTGGGAAAGAAGATGCTCTCTACAACATAGAAGTCCTGCATGAGCACGTCGCGCTCCGGCTTGGAGCTCAGGTTGCCCACGGTGTAGCCGATGCCCAGCTGGATGGCCCCCTTCAGGGTGGAGGATGTGGTCTGTGGGGAAATCCAGCTGCATCAAGATCCCTGGGGCCAATTCCCACCACAACTCCTGGTCACCAGGGTGAGAGACAGAATGGGGAGCCCCCAGGGGACAGGGAGTGGGGCGGCATCCAGCCTGCAGCTAAGACCCACTGACACCCACCACCCACCTTTCCCCCGAGGGGCACCTGCCCAGCCAGTCACTGACATGCTGGGCCCAGGTCTGCTGCTCAGCCTGCACCATACAGCAAGGAAGTGACCTGGCTGAGACTTCAACAATACCTCTTGAGGCCCCAAGGATTGTTTTCTATCCAGGTTCTAGAAGGTTCCCATACCTCAAAACTGCCCCGACTCAGCAGGGGTCTACCACTGCCAGGGTTTTCTTTTGGGGGGAAGGGTGCAATACACAGCGATGCCCAGGCTTCGCTTCCGAGGCCTGGGTTCCTTCTGTCCACTTTCAAGGGAATCTGCACGGTCACAATGGCCAAGTGACTCTGCCTCTCCATGCTCAGTCTCCTGACTCCAAGTCAGGGATGGAGGTGACAGTGCCAGCCCTCCTGGGGCTGCCGTCATGCCCGCCCACACTCCAGGAGCATCTGCTGCCTGTACTTCTGTGGGCACCACGAACTCTAAGCAATGAGCCTACCACAGAGGAGGTCACTGTGGCCCTTGAGTCACCCATTCTGGTCCCCAGCACCCCGGCTGCAGGGGTAAGCCCTTCCCAGCCTGCATCTCCCCCGAAGCCCTCTGCCATCCACTCCTTCAAGGTGACAACGACTCAGAGTTTCCAATGTGGCTCAGTGGTAATAAACCACTGAGGACGTAGTATCCATGAGGACGTGGGTTCGATCCCTGGCCTCGCTCAGTGAGTTAAGGATCCAGTGTTGCTGTGAGCTATGGTGTAGGTTGCAGACGCAGGCTGGATCCTGCGTTGCTATGACTATGGTGTAGGCTGGCAGCTGTAGCTCCAATTGGACCCCTAGCCTGGGAACCTCCATATGCCTCGTGTGCGGCCTTAAAAAGCAGGAAAAAAAAAAAAAAAAGGATACCATCAACTCAACACCATTCTCCAGGGAAGACAGCAGACAACCAGTAAGCATAGGAAGAGGTGCTGGACACCACCAGCCACCAGGAAGATGCAAAGCTAGACAGTGAGATCCGGTTCCCAGGCACTGGGAAGAATGGAGTCAGAGAGACAGAAAACATGCCTCTCGGAGGACAGGAGTGTGGAGTCCCCGCACTTGGCTACTGGGAACGGAAAATGGCGCAGCCACTGAGGACACTGTCTGAGGACTCCTCCAGTGGTTCCACGTGGTTCCCCTGTGACCCAGTGGTTTGATGCTAGGTGTGCAGCCCAGAGAAAGATGAATAGTCCACACAAAAACCCATACCCAGGAGCTCTTGCTGTGGCTCAATGGGGTTGGCGGTGTCTCTGCAGTACTGGGATGCAGGTTGGATCCCCAGCCCAGCATAGTGCGTTAAGGATCTGGAGTTGCTGCCACAACTGTGGCATAGGTCACACATAGGTATGGCTTGGATCTGATCCATATGCCATGGGGCAGCCAAAAAAGGAAAAAAAGAAGAAAAAAAAAAAAAAACCCACCTGTACCCAAACCTTCACAGCTGTGCTACTCACAACAGCCCCAAAGTGGAAACAACCCAAGTGGCCATCGACAGTTGAATGGGCTACACAAAACACTATCCCTCCACACACGGGAGCATCACTCAGCCTGAAAAGGAGAGAAGTACCGACACTCCCACCACGTGGACGGACCTGCAGACCAAGATGCTCAGTGAGAGAAGCAGACACAGAAGGACACACGGTGTGGGATTCCATGGATGGGAAACGTCCAGAACAGGCACAGCCACAGACACAGAGGGTGGATTCCTGGTTGTCAGGGGCTGGGGTGAGGGGAGGGGGTGCTGGTAATGGGGTTGAGCCTTTTTTTTGAGGGGATAGAAATGTTTTTAGGAGTTCCCGTGGTGGCGCAGTGGTTAACGAATCCGACTAGGAACCATGAGGTCGCGGGTTCGGTCCCTGCCCTTGCTCAGTGGGTTAACGATCCGGCGTTGCCGTGAGCTGTGGTGTAGGTTGCAGACGCGGCTCGGATCCCGCGTTGCTGTGGCTCTGGCGTAGGCCGGTGGCTACAGCTCCGATTAGACCCCTAGCCTGGGAACCTCCATATGCCGTGGGAGCGGCCCAAGAGATAGCAACAACAACAACAACAAACAACAACAACAACAACAACAACAACAACAACAACAAAAAAAAAAAAGAAATGTTTTTAAATTGACCCCAGTGATGGCTGTACAGCTCTGAATACTCTAGAAAGCATCTAATTGTACACTTCAAAAAGGGTGAGTCAGACGGCACCTGCACTCTCTCAGCAAAGCTGTTATTTTAGGAGGTGCAATAAGGCAGGGAGGACCAAAAGCAGCAGGTCCCAGGCCCCCACGCACAACCCTGGCCCGACCTTGCTCGCCTCAGCCCTGCTCTCTGAGGGAAGGGAGGGAGCTGTGATTTCCTCTTCTCTAGATGAGCCAGCAGGGTTTGGGACAAGGTCATGGAAGATCAGCCAAGGTCACAAGGGATCAGCCAAGGTCATGCCCAAGGCCACAGGCAACTGTGGGGCCAGAACTCAGAGCCAGTGAGGACCAGGATGACTTGAACTAGGAGCTTCGGCAGGACTGAGAGCAACCGCCTCCAGCCAGACACGGCCACAGCACACACCCGACCTTCAGCGGGCCTGTTTGAGTATGGGGGGTGCAAGCACAGGGGGCCCTCATCCCACCCCAGCACTGAGGGGAGAGCGGGAACCTTCTTGTAGGTGGTTTCACCAGATGCATCCACACCCCGGTGACCCAACTTCTTCCCGTGGCCGGGGCCCGGCTGTCCAGTCATCAGTGGGGCCTGCAGAAGAGGAAGCAGGAAGTGTTAAAAATCGGCAAGGAGACACTGCTGCAGAAGCCAGAATGCTCTGGAGATCCTGGTGGGAGAGAGGCTTTGTTGCCGGGTCCAGCTGGAGCTGGGAAGGGGTGGGGGGCGCTGGTGTGGGCAGGCTGCGGGGGATCCACTCCCAGGGGGGTGCACACCACACATCCTGGGGGACCACACCCAGACCAGGACTTCTGACTCCTCCAGAAAAGCAGGAAGGTTGGCAGTCCCGGCCCTCCTGCGTTCTGGGGGGAGAAGAGCCCCAATTTCAGGGTCCCCCCTCATACTGCTGACATTGGGGCTGGACACTCTCTGAGGGGCACCATCCTGGGCACTGTGGGGTGTGGAGCAGCACCCCTGGCCCCACCTACTTGAAGCCAGGAGCAGGAGTCCCCACCTCAGCTGTGAGAACCACGCATTGTGCCCAGATATGGCCCCAGTGAGAATGACTGCAAACAGCATCTCCTCCATTAGGGGTGACGTCCTGACTCCTATGAGCTCTTGGGGACAGATGTGGCAGTTGCGACATTCCAGCAAAGTTGTGTAGAAGCCACCAGCCCCTGCAAGCAACATCATGGGGTGGGTGGCGCTGGAAGGACAGAAGCTAGCTCAGAGCAGGGGCCCGACACTGGCCAGCAGCACTTGGGCCCATTGGTCACTGACATTTAAGAAGTACTTGCTGTGTACCTGCCACCATTCAGAGAAATCACCCAGCCCGTTCTCCACACTGGCCACCAGGGGGAGGGCTCGCCTCAGGCAAAGCTTGTAGGCAATTACCCTCCCACACCTCCCTGGCTCCCCACTGCCCTGGCAGCACCAGGCGGCCTGCCCACCTCCCTCCCTACTGCCTGGACACACCCCAGGGCCCCAGCAGGTGGACAAAGCCCTCCTAAGAAGGACCCTGAGTGCATGGTGACATCCTTGGCAAGGAGCCTGGCTGGGAGGGAACACTGACACCCAGGCGGGTTCCTGCCACACCTGGGCTGCCTCTAACCCGCTGCCCATGAATCCTCAGACAATAGGACTCACAGATGCCCCTCGAAGGCAGACTGCAGTAGTGCCTGGAAACTGACCAGGGACAGGGCACCCAGGGCCCATGGAGTGGCCCAGAGGCACATGTATACCAGTGGCCACCAGCAGGAAAAGCTGTCTGGAGACAGGACTGGGCGTGTGTGGGGTTGCAAGGACATCATCCTGGAGACACTGCTGACCTTTCCAGGACCCCTCTGCCTCCCCACTCCCTGGACAGCCCAGGGCTGGATCCTCGGGGCTCTCCCCATCCACCCCTGGACCCCTCTCTGGAACTCAAGATGCTGGCAGTACAGCCAAATTTTCATCGACTTTTGCTTATTTGCTTTGCTGGCATCTGGGGCCCAGAGAGGTGTGGTAAGATGCCCGAGGTCACAGAGCAGGGTACGGGCAGGGCTGGGCACTTCCCAGTCCGCCTTCAGGAGGCAGGTAGAGGGGGGCACTCACCTCCACCGGGGCCATCTTTTTCTGGGTTGAACCTGTGGGAAAAAAGGGAGACCTCAGTCTGGACACACGGCCAGGCCTCCGCTCAGCAGCACACCCTCCACACGCACCCTGCGCCCCTGGGGAGGGTCACAGGGATCCCACGTGGGAAATGGGCCTGGAGACAGGATGGCTGTGATGCAGGAGGGGGGCCTGAGGTGGGAGAAGCTGCAGGGAGTGATGTGGCCACCAGACAGGGGGCTGGACCGCCAGGAGCAGGGCGACTAGACGCCTGGGTACTGTGGGACGGGGGGAGGAGAAATGGCACAGCCCACTGGCTGGAGGGTTCCTGGGTGAGGGCAGGCGGGCAGGAGCTGGGGCAGCAGCAGTGAGGGCCTACCAAGGACACTCGCCGGCTCCGTCCACATGGCCACCAACTGAGGCTCTGGTGGCTCCAGGAGAGCTTCCTACCATGGATGGAGGCTCAGGGCAGGAATGCCAGTGATTCCCACTTCTCAGGACCAATCCCTCCAATCCCAGCTTTGTGAGGGGAAGCTTCAGGCCAAACACTGACGTCTCTGAGCCTACTGTCCTCACCCAGAAGGCGGGCTTCTGCTGAGGATTATCTGCTCGTGCGTGTGGTTGGCAGATAGCACCCCCCCGCCTCTGCAGGGAGTTAAGTGAAGGCCCCTGAGATGGGGGTGACCCTGGATTCCCTGGGCGCCCGATGTCACCACAAGGTCCTCATAAGAGGCAGGGGGTCAGAGGCAATGAGAGACGGAGATGCCGCGCTGCTGGCTGTGAGGATGGAGGAAGGGGCCAAGAGCCAGGGATGCGGTGCCTCCAGAAGGATGAGCCCTGCCCATGTCTGGATTTAGCCCCGTGACTCCCAAGTTGGACTCCTGACCTCTAGGACCCTGAGAGAATCAATCTATGTTGTTTTGGTCAAGTATGCGGTGATCTCCTGTAGCTGCAACAAGAAACTCAAACACTGGTCTCTACCAGGTATCAGCTTGGAGAAGGGAGGCAAGCGGTGACTAGGACAGACCTGGCCCCTGTCCTCAAGGGCTGTCAGAGGGGCACAGAGAAGGGCCTGGAGAGTGGAGTGAGTGTTAGGAGGATGACTCGGGGTGACAGGTGGGGGGTCAGAGTAGCAGGGGAGGACTTGGTCTTTTGCCCCAGGGAGGTGGAAGCCCTGGAGGGCTACTGGGGGACAAGGGCAGGACTGACTCAGGAGCCCACAGCACCCTCTGGTGACCATGGAAGGAAGGCATGGGGGCAACAGCAGGAGCTATGGCACTGGTCCCAGTGGGATGATGGGCTGGACGAGGGAGGCCATCCTGAAGGGGGTAAGCAGTGGGTGGATGCTGGGAAGATGTGAAGTCAGGACAGACCGGCTGTGCTTACTGGAGGTGGAGTGAAGAAAAGAGGCCTCAGGAATGACTAAGGATTTTGGAGCAACTGACAGGACAGAGCTGCCTCAGACAAGGTGGGGACAGGGTGGGAGCAGCTTGGGGGGATGGTCGGGTGTAGGCTGGCCAGGTTGAGTGTGACCCCCGTGAACCCCCAGTGGAGATGTCGAGGACTCAGTGGATGCCCAGGCTGGAGGTGGGACTATGTGCCATTGCCCAGGGTTTGAGGCTAGAGAGACAAGACCTCCTGGATTGGGGGGGAGGAAGGGGAGAGGCCAGAGGACCCAGCCCTGGACCCACAGGGAGGGGGTGCTTGGGGCGGCTGGGAGAGCAGCAGGCCCAGGTGAGGGGTCAGGGTCAGAACACTCACTCTGGTGGTCCTCTAACAACCAGCTTGGGCCGGGGCTGGGGGAGCAGGGTGTGACGCTAACAGGGAGGTGGTTTCCTCTGGGAGGATAAGAATGTTCTGGAATCAGTGGTCACGGCTGTGTAACATTGTGAAGATACCAAAAAAAAAAACCCTCGAATTGTACACTTAAAGTGAATTTATGGTATCTATGAATTACCTGCCGACAAAAAACAAACCCATGGGAGTTCCTGTTGTGGCTCAGTGGTTAACGAACCTGACTAGGATCCATGAGGTTGTGGGTTTGATCCCTCGATCAGTGCGTTAAGTTTCCGGCGTCACCGTGAGCTATGGTATAGCTCACAGATGCGGCTCAAATCCCGAGTTGTGGTGGCTGTGGTGTAGGCCGGCGGCTACATAGCAGATTCAACCCCTAGCCTGGGAACCTCCATATGCCACAGGTATGGCCTTAAAAAAACCCCAAAAAACCCATAATGACACGGCCATGGTGCAGCCAGGCTGGTTGGGTGAGGACTTGTAAAAGGTAGCCCTAAATGCCCATATGTGTGCCCGAGTGCCATGCACCAGGTGTGAGACCCCAGGAGACAGGGTAACAGGCAGGTGGGCAGCAGGCAAGGCCATGGTCATGGCAACAGGCCCCACAGAGAGGACCCCTGCCCAAGGAACAAAGTCAACAGGCCCCAGAAGACCGATAATAGCACCAGAACAGACCACACCAGCCACATGTGCCCCTGGTTACGTTTGGGGCTCCCAGCCTGGGACCCCAGCAGCAGAGATGAACTTGGGCTCGGCCCACCAAAAGACCCGGAGGAGCAGCAAACGGGTGGCGGAAGGTGCTGGAAAGCTGACATAATATTTTCGTTGGCTGCCCAACAGCAGAACAATTCATGGTTTTGCGTCTGGGGTGTGGGGGAAGGAAGAGGAGACAAGGCAGGAAGCGGTGGTGGACTAGGCGGAACATTCCAGACCTCATCTGGGTCCCCGGGTATTCCCCTTTCTTGGCTACTGGGGGCACCTCAACCCAGAGCCACCTGCCATGCCCACCTGTTTCCTCTTCAGCTCCCGGCCCTTCATCCCGGGGCCAAGCTGGTCCAACATTGGGGTCCTGATCTCCCCCTCCTCCCCCGGCCTCTGCATTCCCAGGCTTGTGGGGGCGGCCCCATCACTGCCAGCCTCTGACACACAAGTCCTCGTAGACTCTGCCTGGCCTGGGGACATTCAGCCACCTAAGTGACACTGCAGGGCTTGTGGCCCCACCCTGGGCCTCTGGCTGGACCTCACTCCCTTCCCCTGCTTCTCCTGATGGACTGACATGCTGGCTGATAAGGGGACGGATCTGCTCTCACTGGAACATCCTTGAGGCTAGGGGACAGGCTGTGCTGGCCCAGGTCATAGGGTGGGGGACGGGGACAGAGGGGAACAGGGACAGAGGAGGTCAGGGCAGGGAACAAAGGGTACACCTGAGACAGTGCCACGCCTTCTGCCCAGATGCTGTCCCCCATCTCCACTCAGGGGCCTCTCCATCACCCTCCCCAGTATTGCCACCTGTGCCCCCTCCTCACTCTCTGAAATTTCCTTTTGGAACCTTGTCCGTCAGCCCCCAGAACCAGGCAACCCTGTCACAGGAGGCCACGGGTTCCTGAACCCCCTCCCACCAGCCGGGCTGGAGGTGGCTGGGACCAAGAGAGATGGTGAGCTCCTCCCAGCCCAACACATGACTGATTATCTTCTGAACGAGCCACCCCATTTTCTTCGAGGAAATTAAGTTTTAAATATAGCCTGGGGGAGGGGGAGAGCATGAGGCGCTGCCGAGTGGGAGGCAGGGCCGCGGCCAGCGGGGGATCTGGGGGCACAGCTGTGCTGCACGCTGGGCCTGCCCCAGCAGACACCCAAGAAACCCACTGCGAAGGATAGGTTGTCCCTGCCCCCTTCCCTGGCAACACAGGACTGCTGCTCTATGTCTGATGTGGAAACTGAGGCTGCAAAGGCTCCACAAGGACCCAGGGAGAGGCCTTGACATCTATCCTCCTACCTTAAAGTCATCCAGAATCCACCGCTGCTCCCTGTTTCTCTCGGCCCCCATCACCACCCACCTAGACCAGCCCAGATCCCTCCCCACCCCCCAGCTCCCATCTTTGCCTCTTCAGTCTGTCCACCCTGCAGTCACCAAAGGGCCCTGCCCCTCCTCTGCCCACAGCCCTCCAGGGCTCCCACCTCCCTGGGGTAAAAGCTCAAGTCCTCCCCATGGCCCACAAGGTCCCTGACCCCTCCCAGCCCTCACTTCCTCCCTCACCTCCCCTCGCTCACCCTGGTCACTGCAGCGGGCCTCCTCCCTGTTCCCCTAACACACCAGGCACCGATGCACCCCAGGGCCTCTGCACAGGCTGTCCCCTTCCCCACCTGAAACGCCCTTCCCAAGACCCTTGCAAGGTTTGCTCCCTTGTTTCGTCCAAGCCCTGGCTCAGATGTCAGCCCCTCAGAGAGGCCGTCCCCTGACCACCTTGCCCTAAACTGCCTCTCTGGGGCCACTCCCAGCCTTTCTCCGTCTTCAGTTCTGGGCACCACCCAAGCTTTTGTAGAGCATCTCCCCCAGCTACAGGGGGCCAGGTCTGCCTTGTCACCAACAGACAGGCACCTGCATGGAGGAGAGGGCCCACTGGAGGGGCGGCAGGGGGGTGGGAGGCCTGGGGGGTGCCCAGGACAGAGCTGGCTCCCCATGACTCACAGCAAACAAGAAAGCACAAAGACCAGGCAGGCGTGCCTGCAACCCCGAGAAATCAGGAAGCGGCCAGGGCCAGCCGCTCGCTCACTTCCCCGATTAGCTGGAGTGGTCTGGCCTTCCTCCAGGCTTCCTGCTATGTAGGCCTCTAGCCATGAGAGCAGAGTCTTGTGGAGAGGCCAGGCATCCCGCGGGCATGGCTCGGGGCTGAGGACTCGCTGTGAGAGACAGCCTGCCAGGACCAGGGTGGACGGGCTGCCCACAAGCCACACCTGAAAACAGGCTTGCAAACCATAAGGTGGGGGGAGGGGTGCTCTGTGACCCAGCCTGAACTATAGAATACAACAGAAGGGACAGTGTGGCATGAGGAAGAGGGGGCTGCTTCTGGTTCCATCCTCTGGGAACCCTGAGCTACAAGGTCCACGCAGGGGCCTTGGGAGATGGGCAGGTAGCCTCCCCCCGCAAAGGCCTGTGAGTCAGGGAGCCTCCTGGACTTCATGCTGACTGCTGAACCCAACCCAGATCACAGAATCACAAGCAACTGTGTGCAGTCCATAGCCATGCAGCTCTGAGGTGGCTGTTACACAGCCGTAGCTGACTGACGCCGGTACCACACTCCCACGCCCAGAGCATTGTTGAAAGGAATGTGAGGTCCAGCTTCAGGAACGCCTTTGGGGAGAGGGAGAAAGGAGCAGGCACTTCAGCTCCTCTGTCCAACCTGGATTCTTTACATTTCCGAAAGCATTAAACAGACTACTCATCCTTTTTTTAAATCTTTTTTGTCTTTGTAGGGCCACACCCGTATCATATGGAGATTCCCAGGTCTAATGGGAGCTGTTGCTGCCAGCTTTCACGAGAGCCATGAGCCAAGGCAACGCCAGATCCTTAACCCACTGAGCGAGGCCAGGGATCAAACCCGCAACCTCATGGTTCCTAGTCGGATTTGTTTCTGCTGCGCCACGACAGGAACGCTCAAGACTATTCATCCTTACAGCATTAAACAGACTACTCCTCAGCGAGGAGCCCTGACACTCCTACCACATGGACAGACCTTGAAAACAGGATGTTCACTGAGAGAAACGGACACAGAAGGACACACAGTGTGTGATTCCATGGATGGGAAATGTCCAGACCAGACACATCCACAGAGACAGACAGTGGGTTCTTGGCTGTCAGGAGCTGGAGAGGGGGGGACTGCTGATGATGACAGGATTTTGTTTTGGAGTGATGGAATGTTCTGGAATTGGATGATAGTGCCACTGGCACAAGAAAGTGATTATAATAAAGAAGACTGAACTGCGTATTTTAAAAGGGTGAATTTTATAGTAGGTGAACTAAAAAAAAATTTAAAAAAAAAAATTTTAAGGAAAATTTTTCTTTAGTTGCAAAAATACCACCCAGTGACATGCAGCACCGGGGCCATCTCCAGACCCTGCTTCTTGGCAGGCAGTGATGCTGAACAGCAAGAGGACGGGGGCCTCAGTATCCCCACCTCGGAAACGAGGTATTCGACCAGATAGAGGCACCTGACCTCAGGAAGGGCAGCCAACCCTCCAGGCTGGCACTGCCCCAACCTCCTGGGGGAAGGACCAGTTTTTCCTTCTATTTCCGACCCATCCTGGACCAGAACCTCGTGAAACATGGTAAAAATCAGCTCCTGGAGAAGCAAAGTGAAGATATACAAGATCAAGCCTGAGGTTTGGATGCTCTGATTCAGCGTTCACACATCTGCTGTCAAAGCAGACAGAAGTCGCAGCCACGGACCCCCACCTGCTGGATAGACCGCGTGGAGGACCCACAGTGTGGGCAGGGACACTCTGCAGAGCCTGAATCCCCTTTTCCTGAGGGAGGTGCTTGGTATAACAGTATGAGGACTTCGGCCACCCCTCTCCTCCCCAGCACTGCAGACACGAGGGCCAGGTCATGCTCAGTGGATCCCTACTGGGCATGGCGGGATATGGAGCTGTGTCCCTGCACCCCCCCAATTGGATGCCAGGGGGGCCCCCTGTCGTGATGACCACAGATGTCCCAGGGGACAGGGTCACCCAGGTGAGCCGTCTGCACTGGTTCCTATGGTTGAAAGCCCTCTGGAATTCCCATCTGGCACAGCAGGTTAAAGATCCGGTGTCGTCACTACAGTGGCCCAGGTCACTGCTGTGGCATGGGTCCCATCCCTGGCCTGGGAACATTCACATGCCGAGAGTGAAGCCAAAAAAAGTAGAGAAAAGGAGTTCCCATTGTGGCTCAGCAGTAATGAATCCAACCAGTATCCATAAGGACGCAGGTTCAATCCCTGGTCCCGCTCAGTGGGTTAAGGATCTGGTGTTGCCGTGAGCTGTGGTGTAGGTCACAGACACAGCTCGGATCCTGTTTTGCTGTGGCTGTGATGTAGACTGGCAGCTGCAGCTCCAATTCAAGCCCCAGCCTGGGAACTTCCATATTCCGCAGGTGTGGCCCTGAAAAGGAAAAAAAAAAAAAAAAAAAAAAGAAAGAAAGAAAAGAGGAGAGATTCACAACTGCAGCAGCAGGGAGCACCGGCCTCCCCCTGTGCGAGCCCTTCTGAGACCGAGCCCCTCCAGCCCGGAGAGGTGGCCACTACTGAAAACTCCATCACAAAGAGGTGGATAATTTAGACGAGCTGCTGGGAATGCATGTAACCCCCTCCTGTCCTGTCCCTGACTCCACGCTAACACAAGACTGGGCTCCCCAGTCTGCACAGGGACCAGAGGCCAAGAGTCCCCACAGGAAAGTGACAGCAAAGGTGTGAACTCAGGCACCCCTGACTCCACGGCCCTGTGCTCAGTGAGGCTATGCCTCAGTTATGCCACCAGGAACCTGGTGCTTTCTTTCTGGCTGTACAGTGTTGATGAAAGTTGAGTCAACTTTCAAAATCACAATGTTTTGGAGATAAACTTGGGTTTCTTAAAAAATGAGCAGATCTAGAAAGACCAGACCCGCAGCAGCTGGCCCCTCACGGTCTGGCCCCCACGGCAGCCAGAGGGCGCCTGCGAGCACCTGAGCCAGAAACCACCTGATTTAAAGCTCAGACTTCGTTACCATCATTTTACCAAAGGGGAAGCACAGATTTGGAGAAATTTAGGAAGTTACCCCAAGTCAAAGGTGGAAAAACCCTATGATTGCATCTCAGAATCCAGAAAAGTGTTCCACAAAATTCAGCATGAATGTCATGTCCAAAAAAACTGATAAGCTAGGGGAAAGGGGGGCAAAAAAAGGCAGGGATGGGTTGTGGGGTAGGAACTATTTCACTTAAAAATAAATACAAGGCAAACACATTAAATATCAGCCCCAAGACAAGGAGCATAGCTGTGAGTGCTGTGGGGCGCTGGCCAATGCAGTAAGACAAGAAAAAGGGAAGGGAATGAAGAAAAGAGACAACATTTTACAAAACCCAAGAGAACCAAATAACCAACCACTCTAGTCACTTGTGATGTAGCAGGATGGAAGATAATGTGAGAAAAAGAATGTGCGTGCGTGCGTGCGTGCGTGTGTGTGTGTGTGAGTGACTGAGTCACTTTGCTATGCAGTAGAAAACTGATAGAACACTGTAAACTAACTATAATGGAAAAAATAAAAATAATTTTAAAAACGACCTATTACTGAGTTAAATGGAGCAGAGCAAGGTGGCCAGATAGACACCAGCGACTCACCCAAGGTCATCTTGTAAGCACGTCAGGAGGAACTGGGATCTAGCAGTTTCTGCCCTTTGCACCCACCACCTGCTCGTGTGTATCTGCCTGGCCCTGGTTTCACACTTGAGTTAATTTTTATCTGTCAAATGTAGATGACCTCTCTGATAAACAGACATTGACAAGGGATATACTAATTCTTCCTTCAGCAGGGTCACACCTGGTGTGACAATGAATAGATGTGAATCTGGGGTCAATGCCACAGAGTGACAGAAATAAAGAACTTTTTTTTTTTTTTTTGGTATTATCACAGACTTTTACTGCCAGTATTATGACAGAGAAGGCTAGAGTTAATAGGTGATCAGAGTGGTTAACACTGCAAAGAACATGGTGAAAAATATCAAATTCTAGTTAATGATACACATATTTAAGTGTTTTAAGTAGAATGCGCTGATGTCTGCAACCTTGAAATGCATCCAGAAAGTTAGATGGAGAGAGGGATGGATGAGTGATGGGTAGGTGGATGGAGGAAGGAATTAACACAGCAAAATGTTAACTGCAGGATCCAAGCAGCAATGGGTGAGTATTTACCATCTGATTCTTTCAACTTTTCAGTAGCTGAAAATTTTCTTAATAAAATCTTTTTCCTCCAGATTAAAGGTGAATTTTGACCTTCAGAATCAGATGTTTTCAAGCTTTAGAGAAACATTTTTTTGAGCAGATTCTGCCCAAAGGATGTGAGTGATCCCACAGGCAACAGTGGACACTACTGAGCACCTGTGTGCAAGGCCTGAAGCATGGTGTCACACACACTTGCTCACATGTTGCAGAAGGCACAGGCCTACCTCAGGGCCTTTGCACTTGCTATGCCCTCTGCCTGGGATGCGTGGCTGGCTCCTGTCCTCTATCCCATGGATCTCAGCTTGAAGTCTCTTCCTACAAAGACCTTTCCTGACCACGCTGGCCCCTTCCTACCCCTGACCCTCTGTATCCTCTACCACACCTGTTTTATTTCATGACACACATCACATTCTGAAGCTAACTTCTTAATCACCTTGCTCCTTCTTAGGAGAGCAGTGACTGGACTGTCTCATTCACAGCCACCATACCCTGACTTTGCCCAATTGCCGGCACACAGGAGGAGCACAACAATTACAGGTCAAATGGAGCTGGGGCAGGGAAGGCTGGGATGGAGAGAAGGGGCTGACTGGGGAGCAATCTTGGAAGGGGATGGTCAGGACGAGAGGACCCCATCACCCAGACTGGAGCCCAGGAGAGACACCCTGGTGATGTGGCTGGACATACAGGGCTGAGTGTAGGCACGTGGAGGTGGCAAATGAAGCTTAGAGCAGTGCTCAGCATGCAGTAGGCGCTCCATGAGTCAGTGAGTACAGAGAGACACTGGGAAAGGCCGCCCAGCCCACAGAGGGGCTTGGCTGGGCCCCAACCCCCTACTCCCAGGCTTACATGAGGAACCCACACCTGAGGTCAGACTCCCCACCCAGCAATGACCGGAGCTTCGGGGCAGCAAGGGGGGCCTCACCGCAGGAGGAGGCAGACAACGGTCTAGAATTTCAAAGTAGAAGGCAAGTCTCCAAAAAAAAAAAAAAAAAAATGTGGGGGGATTAATACAAGCCACGGTCTTCCTCTCATATATTTTCACCTATGATTTCCCATTTATCACTTTGCATCCCCTGGAATGGTTGATGGAACCAGGTGAGCAGTGAAAAGTTGTCCCCAGTAACCAATGTCCCAGATGGTATTCTGTCTGCTCCCTCAGTCATTCACTCATTCATTCATGCTCACCTTCAATCACTCATAACAAGCTCAGTGAGCTTGCCACAGGTACCGGGTTCTGATTTAGGGATAAAATGCTCCAAGGGGACTGCCTTTAATAAGCAGAGTTTAAACACCCAGAAAAGTACAGAATAATACAACAGACACCAGTGTGTTACTACACATTTTCTACGTAGAGTTAGAGGAGACCTGGCAGAGGCCAGATTAGGCGTCCCAGGTGGAGGGAAGTGACCTAAGGTGACCTTGCCCCAAAGGGCACAGCCCAATGTCTGGGGACATCTGTGGTTGTCATGACCAGGGGCTCCTGGCACCCAGTGGGTGGAGGCAAGGATGCCGCCCAGCACTCTGCAGCACCCAGGACGGCCCACAAGGAGTGACCGGAGACCTGGAGCACATGTCAAGATGTGCGGGGCAGGGGCAGGGCCTGTGCATGCGTGTTTATTGTATTACTCTCTGGATATGTGAAATATGTCATGATATTTGGAAAAATAAAAATGGAATGGAAAAAATAAAAATCAGGAGTTCCTGTCATGGCACAGTGGTTAATGAATCTGACTAGGAACCAAGAGGTTACGGGTTCGATCCCTGGCCTCACTCAGTGGGTTAAAGGATCCAGCGTGGCCATGAGCTGTGGTGTAAGTTATAGATGCAGCTCAGATCTGGCGTTGCTATGGCTCTGGCATAGGTCGGCAGCTGTGGCTCCGATTAGACCCCTAGCCTGGTAACCTCCATATGCACATGTGCAGCCCTAAAAAGCAAAAATAAAACCAAACCAAACAAACAAAAACATTAAAAGAGGATAAAATAAAATTAAAGAAAGAAAATATTAAAATATTTCATGATAAAAATATACCTACTTGTACTCTCCTATCTGCTTTGTCTTCTGTTTGAAGCTTCCCATAATAAATGCTAGAAGTTACACACAGCCCCCGCACCGGGCCAGCACCCCACAAGCCGCGTCTCCAACCCTCTCGATACCTCGGGAGGTACTCATTGTTAGATCCCTTCACAGCTGGGGAGGCTAAGGCCCAGGGGTTCGGTGAGTTCAAAGGCAGCACCAACCCCCCCACTGCAGCCCGTGGTGGGGGATGATATTGTGCCCATTTTCCAGGTAAACCAAGGTTTGGAGCCATGGAGCTTGACCAAGGCCACACAGCCAGCGTCTGAGATCCACTAGGCGCCAGGGCAAGCCCCTTCCTCGCCCCTGGCTGCCCGTTCATCAGCTGGTGGAGAAACACAGAGGCCCAGACAAGAGACACGCTCCCGGGAGCTGTGCCGTCACACGGCTCTGGCTCGTTTACCCAACATTGAGGGGGACAAATGGAAAGGTGCCTCCTTAGCACAGGTATCTTGTCAACCCGAGCTGTCAAGACACACTAGGTCCTGACACCAGGAAATAACATCTTTCTCACCATTAAGCTGTTTCCCTCTTCACTCTGGCTACTAGAGAGCTCAGAGTCAAACCGGCAGCCTATCCCTGCACTTCATGTCCTTAGAGGCAGGACATTACTAGCTTGCAGGGAAACACACAGGCGTTCCCCTCCTGGCCTGCCAGCTCAGGGGCAGCCGTGGGTCTGGTAGGGGAGTGTCTACCTCTGACACCCATACAATCATTAGGGACCCCTGCCTCACGTCACACACACACACATACAAAAAAGCAAAAGATCAAACTGAAGAGTTCTCTCATGGTGCAGTGGATTAAGGATCTGGCATTGTTACCCTAGCGGCTCGGGTTACTGTGTGGCATGGGTTAGAGCTCAGGCCCAGGAACTTCTGCATGCCTCAGGCACAGCCAAAAAAAAAAAAAAAAAAGACAAGGGATGAGGAGGGAGTAGGATGGGCAGGGGGTTTGGGGCTAGTAAATGCAAACTATGACATTTAGACATTTAGAATAGATAAGCAATGAGGTTCTACTGTACAGCACAAGGAACTACATCCAATCTCTTGGGATAGACCATGATGGAAGGTAATGTAAGAAAAGGAATATATATATATATATACACACACACACACACACATACACACACACACACACGATATATATGACTGGATCACTTTAGTGTACAATAGAGATTGGCACAACATTGTAAGTCAACTACACTTTAATAAAAAAATGTAAAAGAAAATTTCCTCTTGCTCTGGCTAATTACCACAGCAATCAGAATATAGAGAACAGGAAATCCATTTGTAAGCTTGTATTTTCCATATTAACAACAACCATCAGAAAACTTACTGCAACTGCTAAATCAAAATTAAGTGTCAGGGATTATTTGTGACTTCATTTTGCTCTACTATTTTATTAGCCATAAACCATCATGGAAATGAAACAAACAAACAAGCAAAAACCCTGAACTGAAACCTTAGGAGGAAATCAGGGAGAAGGCCTCTCTGCTCTTGGGTGGGCAGGAACAGATGTCTCTGAAGGTGCAACCAGAGTGGAGCTGCAGGGGGTCCTGGGGGCCACGAGTACACCTGGGTCCCTATAGACTGAGCCCCAGAGGGCTCAGGCCATCAGACCAGCCCAAGCTGGCCTGTCCACACTGCAACTAGAAGCTTCCTCCTGAAACCCTTCCTATGGGTTTCCCTGATCCTCTGGGTGAAGTCATGCTCCTGACTGTGCTCCCACACCTGGCCTGGGGCCCTGCAGCCATCTGGTCACCTGTTCCCACCTTCACTGGGCTCAAGGACAGAGTCCCTGCTGGGGCCTGGCATCAGCCTGGCATGGAACACAGGCTTACCTCACATTTGATGACCGCCTTCTGCTCTGCCCTGGGCACAGGCCTGCCTGATGGTGCACAGCCTTCCACTGAGCTCACACCATCACCGTGGATGGCAGGGCTCCTTCCTTTATGGATTCGGGCTCTGGGGTGAGGCCAGCCTTGCCTTCCCTATGCCCATCCCGGGACCTCAGCAGTCCAGGCTCTACCCACTCCCGGGGGCCTGGACCTCCCTCTCAGGCACACCACTTTGCCAACCTGCCTTCAGCCCTTTGTCTGACGTCCGGCTCTAGGAAACATATTTGAGACACGTGTGTGGGCTGCGTTCCTACTGCTCTTACCCAGCAGGGCCTCGGGTCCATGGTGCTTCCTGCTCAGCCTGTCCTAAGCAATGCCTGTCCCATCTCTCCTCAACAGGGGAAACTGGGCTCAGGGAAGGGGTATCAGGATGTTTTGTGTCAAGACAGAAACCCAATTCAAGCTGCTTGAAGAAAAAAGGTATGTGTGGGGAGGAATGTCTGTTAATATAGCTCAAGGACCAGCAGTGTGCCCTGTGGACCAAAGCCCCCACTGCGGCTTTTGTAAATAAAGTCTTATTGGCACGCGGCCCCACCCACTCATTTACAATCAAGGCAGAACCTGCTCCCACAGAGACCACCTGGCCCCTCGTGGACAAAGCTTGCCACCCAGCATGACCAAAGAGGTGGGGTGACAGGCTTCAAGTCTCCCTGGGCTGGGGGCCCCCAGGACTGTGTCTCCCCATCAGCACTGCCGTCCTCGCTGCTGACCCCGTGGTGGGCACCTGGTCAAGGGAATAGACCAGTCCCTCCTTCCTACTGTCCCACACAAAGTCCTGGCAGGGAGGCTCTGATCCAGGCCTGGTCACCCCCACCAAAGGCACAGCACCCTGCCTGGGGGATCAGGCAGGGGCTCCCCAGGGGAAAGCAGGTCACCAGCACCAGTGCTTGGGAGGGGGCTGGCAGTCAGGAGCCAGATCGGAGGATGATGGCCAGAGTGCAGGGACAGTGCCCCCACCCCTACCCCGCAGGCTCCTGGCAGCGGATCACGCGCTGTCTCAGGACTGATGTGAGAGGTTTCTTGGCCCAGTTTTCCTCCCAGATGTATTTTTACTCTCTGGCAGCGCCAGCCCAGCGGGATGCTCCTCTCACATTCCAGGCCTGGGCCCCATCTCCCAAGGGGCCTCCAGAACCCTAGCGGGCAGGCCTGCCCAAAGTCCCATGCAAGTCAGAGGCCAAGCCAGGCTGCAGCTAGGCCTGGGGATCCCACAGGGGCTCCTGCACCCAAGGCCCCTCCAAGCGGGCTGGAACTGAACCCAGCTCCATCCAGTGAAGCAAGGGCTATGACTGCACCCCAGTTTACAGATGAGGAAAGGGAGGTTCCCAGGCCAAATGAGCTGCCTGAGATGGAGGGGCCTCCAGGTACCCCCACTCCCCCAGACCCAAGGGTGAGCGTGGCCCCAGCTCCAGGGACCAGCCAAAAGCAGCGGAACACAGGCACGGTAATAGTTAATGTTTACCAGGTCTAGACGATGGGCCAGTGCTACTGATTCATTTTCATCTGCCCAAACAGCCCCATAAAGCAGGTACTATGATTACCTCCACGTAACAGACATAGAAGCCAAGGCTCAGAGAAGCCGGGTCTCTTGCCTGAGGTCACCCAGGATAGTGGTGACAGCTGGACTTGACTCCAGACAGTCAGGCTCCAGCCTGAGCCACAACCACATCAAGGGAAGGAGACAGGAAAGAACCAGCTGGCTGAGACCGGCTGAGAGCCAGCAGAGCCTCCCAGGCAGCATGAAGAGCCAGTGCAAAGTTCCTGGGGCAGGACCATGCCTGCAGCGCCACGGGATCAGCAAAAGGCCATGTGGCCAGAGCAGAGTGAGCAAGGTGAGGGCAGGGAGGGGATGGTCCCTCCCATCACTATCATAGACTAGGGGCTTCCTGGAGGCAGGGTTGGGTCTGTCTTGGTCCCAGCTGTGACTGGAGGCCAGGCCAGGGCTGGTGCTGGATGTGGTCAGTAAGTGAATGTCCATGTCACCCATGCTGCCCAGGAAAGCAGGACAGGGTGTCTCCCTTCGGGTAGGAAGGCCTGGACCCACCCCACCCCCACCCTGGGGCTGGCCTCTGCCTGTGCTCTTTCTGGGCCCCTCCACTGGCACTCTGCCCTACAGGCCTGGCATACAATAGGTACTCAATAAAGGGCTGGGGAGTGAACAGAATGAAGAGTAGGAAGCACCCAGCAGAATACGATGCAGCTATTTAAAGGGACATAGCGGGGAGCTCCTGCTGTGGCGCTGTGGGTTAAGAATCTGCACTGGCTTGGGTCACTGCAGAGGTGAGGGTTCAATCTCTGGCCCTGAGTAGTGAATTAAAGGATCTGAGCAGCTCAAATTCAGTCCTTGGCCTGGGAATTTCCATATGCCACTGGTGCAGCTATAAAAATAAAAATTTTTTAAAAATTTGAAAGGGACGTGGCAGTCCTGAGCCATGTGACAGACAGCAAGGGCCAAGCCAGACTTAATACATTAAAGGGGCAAAAGCAGACTTGGGGGAATGGCATTTCACCCTTCAATGTCTACTTCAAAATTAACAGCAAAGAGGAGTTCCCGTCGTGGCGCAGTGGTTAATTAATCCGACTAGGAACCATGAGGTTGCGGGTTCGATCCCTGCCCTTGCTCAGCGGGTTAAGGATCCAGCATTGCCGTGAGCTGTGGTGTAGGTCACAGATGCGGCTCGGATCCTGCATTGCTGTGGCTCTAGCGTAGGCCGGCAGCTACGGCTCCAATTAGACCCCTAGCCTAGGAATCTCCATATGTCAAGAAAGCGGCCCTAGAAAAGGCAAAAAGACAAAAAAAAAAAAAAAAAAATTAACAGCAACGAGGACAGGTGGCAGTGGCACAAGACAGACATGGTGGCAGGAGAGTCCAGAACAGATGGACTGAAACCCAGAACCAGACACTGACAGGCAACTGGTTTCTGCAAGGACAGCTAAATGAGGAGAAACTGGGGGGGGGGGGGGTCCCATTTGCAGCCACATGAAATCAACTCAAAACCCATCATAAACCTAAATGAATGTATGAGCTGAGATGATAAAACCTTAGAAGCTAGGACCTCAGCAGCCAAAGCAAAGAGACAGAATGGCACCAAAATCAAATTCACTTGTGCTTCCACACACATTGCTAAGAAGGTGCAGAGATGACCTGCAGACTCAGAGGAAGTGTTGTGGATCGTCTGTCTGAGGAGGGACTCATGTCTGAAACATACAAAGAGCACCTACAACTCAGCAATGAGAAGAAAACTAACCCAACTGGACAAAGAGCAAAGGTTCTGAATAATGTTTCTCCAACGAGGACACACAAATAGCCAACCATCACAGGGAGAGATGCTCAAGGTGCCTAACCGCCAGGACACACCAAAAGTCAGGCATTCCCCTCCCACAAGGAAGTGGGAACATCCGTCCACACAGAGGGTGAGCATGAATGTTCTTGGCAGCAGGAGTCACAGTTACAGTCACGGCGGCCAGTGGGGCCAAACACCCATCGACGGATGATGGACAAACACCATGTGGTCCCTCCACACACGAGAGCATCACTCAGCCTGAAAAGGAGAGAAGCACCACGTGGATGGACCTGGAGACCACGATGCTCAGTGAGAGAAGCAGACACAGAAGGACACACAGTGTGGGATTCCATGGATGGGAAACATCCAGAACAAGCACAGCCACAGACACAGAGGGTGGATTCCTGGTTGTCAGGGGCTGGGGAGGCAATGGGGGTGACTACTGATGGGGATGGGGCTTCCTTTTCGAGGTGATGGGATGTTCTAAAATTGACTGTGGAGATGGCTGCATAGCTCTGTGAATAGAGTAAAAACCACTGAAGTGCACACTTTAAATAGGTAAAAACATGTGGCCTGTGAATTACAGCTCAGCAGAGCTGTTACCCCCCTCCCCCAAAAAAAAGTGTTTAGAAAAGAGTCTAAGCACAGAATGAGGTCTCCAGGTCGACCTTGCTTTGCTGAGCAGAGGCGGTGTTTTTTTTACAAGTTGAAGGTCTACGGCAACCCTGCCTCAGGCAAGTCTATTGGGCGCCATTTTCCTAGCAGCATTTGCTCCCTCCAGGTCTGTGTCACATTTTTGGTAATTCTCAAACCTTGTCACTGTTATTATATTTTTATGGTCATACGTGGTCAGTGGTCTTTGATGTCACTATTCCAAAAAGATATCTACTTTCTGAAGGGTCAGATGACAGTATTTTTTAGCAATAAAGGTTTTTTGGTTTTTTTGGTTTTTTTCAGGCCACACCTGCAGCATATGGAAATTCCCAGGCTAGGGGTCTAATCAGAGCTGTAGCCGCCGGCCTACACCACAGCCACAGCCAATGCCGGATCCTGAACCTACTGAGCGAGGCCAGAGCTCGAACTTGCACTCTCATGAATACTAGCCGGGTTTGTTACCACTGAGCCACAACGGGAACTCCTGTATTTTTATTTTTTTAATTTTATTTATTTTTAGGGCTGCAGCTGTGGCACATGGAGGTTTCTAGGCTAGGGGTCAAATCAGGCTCGCGGCAACACTGGATCCTTAACCCACTGAGCAGGGCCAGGGATCAAATCCACGTCCTCATGGATACAGGTCAGATTCATTTCTGCTGAGCCACAATGGGAACTCCAGCAATAAAGTATTTTTAAATGAAGGGGTGTGTATATGCGCTGTTTTTTGTTTTGTATTGTTTTTAGATATAATGCTACTACACCCATAACAGGACCACATTAGAGTGTAATCTGCTGGGAATTCAAAAATTCCTGACTTGTTTTACTGAGATATTTGCTTTACTGCAGTGGTCTAGACCCGAGCCCGTGGTGTCATCGAGGTGTGCCTGCATTTTACAAACACAAGGGTAGGAGGTGTGTGACCAGGGCACTGTGCACAGAAGTGCCTCACAGGGGGCACAAGAAACCAGCAAGAGAGATGCCTGCGGTGGGCCTGTATTTTGCGCCATAAACACACAGCAGCTTTCCAAAGGAGGGAAAAGAAAAATCAAAGGAGAGCTGAATTCTAAAGGCTGGAGGGGGTCAAGCATATGCAAAGGCCCTGTGGTTACAGGACAGGACACTCTCCAGGAACAGCAAAGAACAGGTCTGTTGTGGCTAGAGGGAGGGTGCAGCTGGGAGCTGAGCCCTGACCAGCAGCCCTTGCTGCCCCTCCTCCAACACAGGGAGACCTGCCTCGCACCCTCAATCTCACTGCACAGAATGTTTCCAGAGTGGTAAACAGGAAGCCTTGCAAAAGACAGGGCTGGGGGCCGGAGAGAGAGAGGGAGAGTGGATGAGTGGATGAGAGTGTGTGTGTGTGTGTGTGTGAATTCAGAACTCCACAGGCCCTAAGAGAAAGAAGCTTCCAGAACCTTCGACACTCATGTTACACAGCTCAACACCTGTCTGGGCCAGGCGCTGGCCTGCTGCCAAAGTTCAGGGCCCGAGGCTCTAGGCAGAGACAGCCCACAGGGCAGCAGACAGTGGGCACGTGGACGGTTTGGAGGCCCTGGCCAGGGAAATCAGGCAGGCTTCCTGGAGGAGCACTAGAGCTCAACTGCCACGTGCCATCCCAAGTGCAGGAGGGCATGTGAGATGAGCTTCATTCAGGCCAGAGTTACAACCTCGCCAGCCAGGGGTTCACTGCAAATGAATCAACAACTCATAATAGACCAGGTGTCTTTAAACAGAAACACATATCCCATGGAGCTGCGTGTGGACTGGCTGTGACAACGCGGTGACCAGGGGCTCTCAGGAGCCCAACCCTGTGTGTTCTTTCTCCCTTGGTGTCTATGGCAGAGAGCATGTGGGTGTTGCCACAGTGTTCCTGCAACTTTTTGAAGGCATCAAAGATTCCAAAATAAAATGTTAGAAATGGTGATATATACGGAGACAGGTGTGTACAGGCACAGGAAAACATCTGGGGTGACGGTCACTACCTCTACGGAACTAGAGGATTGAGACAGAAATAAGTGTTCACTTCCCACTGACTGCAGGTCTGACTGCTGCTCTTTTACAGGAAAGCGTGTTATTACTTGTAGTTTAAGAAATGCCTTTTGCATGAAGACAGAGGCAGATGAGTGGAACCAAACAGAAAGTCCAGAAATAGAGCAGCCACACATGGGAATCTGGTCTGTAATCAAGGTCACATCTCGAATCGGTGAAGGAGCAAAGTCGATCATCCAGGAAGGGAGGCTGGGACCACTCAGCCACCTGGGAAAACTTGATCAATGAAACCCTCATACATCTTATAAATTCCAGGATAAATTCAAAATATAATAAGAATTTATTTTTTCTTTTAGGGCCATACCTGCAGCATATGGAGGTTCCCAGGCTACAGATCAAATTGGGGCTGCGGTGGCCGGCCTACACCACAGCCATGGCAATGCCAGATCCGAGCTGCATCTGCAACCTATACCGCAGCTCGCAGCAATGTGGGATGCTTAGCCCAATGATCAAGGCCAGGGATTGAACCTGCATCCTCATGGATACTAGTCAGGTTCTTAACCCACTAAGCCACAACAGGAACTCCCAAATATAACAAGAATTTAAATGCAAAAAAAAAAAAAAAAAAAAAAGGAAACATATAAGTACGAGAAGCATTTAACTGTAACCTCAGAACAGAGAACACATTTCCATCATGACACCAAACTGGGAGATCATAAAAAGAGAGACTAATAGATGTGATCACATAAAAACAAAAACATCTGCCTGGCATCAATCATCATTGTTAAGAGAAGATGAGACAAAACTACTTGCACTTACTTGTATTATGGATTAAAAAAAAAAAGTCCATAATATATAAAGAGCTTCTATAGATCAAGAAGAAAAAAACCCTAAGAACTCAGTTGAAAATGGGAAAGATACAATCAGTATACAGTTCCCAGGAAATGAACTAAGAGTCCTAAGAGTGGTGTATGATTAAACACAGGAAGGGGGTGGAATCAGAACAAGACAGAGTGGGGACCCAAGAGCTCACAGGAGCAAAGGCACAAAGGACTCCCTGGTGGCCGACGTTTTCAGCTCTGACAAAGTGCAGGATATTGTCAGGGTGCAGCAGTCCAGCCACTGCCCCTGTGTGACCTGGGCAGGCTAGTCCCTTATCTCCTGTCTGTCTCTGCTCCCTTTGCTGGGATATGTTTTTTTAACTTCTTTTTTTTAATTGAAATAAAGTTGATTTACAATGTTGTATTAGTTTCAGGTGTGGAGCAAAGTGCAAAGTGATTCAGTTATATATATATGCATATATATATATATCCATATGGTATTTCAGATTATCTTACATTATAGATTATTACAAGATACTGACCCTGAGCTATACAGCAAATCCTTACTGTTTATCTATTTTATATATAGTGCTACGTCTATCTGTTAATCCCACACTCCTAATTTATCCCTCCCTTCCCCTACCCCTTTCCCCTTGGTAACCATCAGTTTTCTATGTCTGTGATTCTATTTTGTTTTGTAAATAAGTCCACGTATATCATTTTTTTATGATTCCACCTATAGGTGATATCACATATTTGTCTTTGACTTCGCTTAGTATGATATTCTCTAGGTCCACCTATGTTGTGCAAATGGCATTATTTCACTCTTTTTTTACCCACAGCATATGTAGGTCCCCAGGCTAGGGGTCAAAGCCTAGTCACTGGCCTACACCTGTAGCAACGTCAGATCCGAGCCACATCTGCGACCTACACCACAGCTCATGGCAATGACGGATCTTTAACCCACTGAGCAAGGCCTGGGATCAAACTGCATCCTCATGGATGCTAGTCAGATTTGTTTTCTGCTGAGCCACAACGGGAACTCCTTTCATTCTTTTTTTATGACTGAGTAATATTCCATTGTATATATGTACCACATCTTCTGTATCCATTCATCTGCAGATGGACACATGTTGTTTCCATGTCTTGGCTATTGTAAATAGTGCTGCTATGAACCCAGTGGAACATGTATCTTACTCAAATTAAAGTTTTCTTTTCCAGATATACGCTCAGGAATGGGATTGCTGGATCATATGGCAATTCTATTTTTAGGTGTTTTTTTGTTTGTTTTGTCTTTTGAGGGCCATGGGTACCCGCAGCATACGGAGGTTCCCAGGCTAGGGATCCAATCGGAGCTGCAGCTGCCAGCCTATGCCAGGGCCACCGCAACGCGGGATCTGAGCCGTGCCTGCGACCTACACTACAGTTCATGGCAACAACAGATGCTTAACCCACTGAGTGAAGCCAGGGATCGAACCCGCAACCTCACGGTTCCTAGTCAGATTCGTTTCCACTGCGCCACAATGGGAACTCCTATTTTTAGTTTTTTAAAGAACTACCATGTTGTTTTCCTTAGTTGCTGCACCAATTTACATTCCCACCAATAGTGTTTGAAATACTTTTTTTTTTTTTTTTTGTCTTTTTTAGGGCCAAACCTGTGGCACATGGAAGTTCCCAGACTAGGGGATGAATCAGAGCTACAGCTGTCAGCCTACACCACAGCCACAGCCACACGTCTGTGACCTACACCACAGCTCATGGCAATGCCAGATCCTTAACCCACTGAGTGAAGCCAGGGATTGCACCCACGTCCTCGTGGATACTAGTCAGGATAGTTACCACTGAACCACAATGGAAACTCCCTGAAATACATTTTTAATTTAAAAAGATGAAACATTAAAAAGGAAAAGATACAGGAAGACTTTTCCTTCTGACTCAGTTAAGATACACACAAGCTGCAACTCAGCCAAGATATCACTTTGTCCCATAAGTTTGGCCCAGATGGAAGAAATGGACAAGGCATAGCCTGGGCCCTTGCTGGAAGGAAATGGGAACAGTTCACCTTAGGTTAATCGCGTGTCTGTATTTTCAGCATCTTATGATGCTCTGACATCTCGGGAACCCTGCAGATCCGAGGACTGTCCCTTCTAGAGCCAGAAAACTCCTATATCACCAACCACCTGCCTGTGAGCACATCTCTGCTGTGCAAACCAAGCCAGCTCCGGCCCACAACCTCACCTCTCCCCACCCTGCTCACACACAAGCCCAGGGGTCCCACCCCAATCACCCCAGGCCAGGCCAGGCCAGGCCCAGCCAGAGCCAGCACCATCAAACTAGCCGATCCTAAGCTTGCTCAAGGTGCCAACCCTGCCCGCCCCTTCCACTTGCAGAAACTCCAATAAGGATCTGTGTTTTCCCTCATCCTAACCAGCCCCAGGCCGGCAGGAAAAAGGACCCCTGAGGCAGCTGGCTTAGACTCCAGGTGATGGAAAGCGAAGCCCCCCTCCCCTGGCAGGTCACCTTGCAGTCCCAGGCCGAGCGGTGCCTCCATTCTCCATGCTGGGCCCTGTCCTGGGTGTTTGTGGCTCATGTAATCCTCTCAGGAACCCCGAGAGGAGGGTGCGTCTGAGATCCTGCTTCACAAACCAGCTTTCTGTGGCTGCTGGGACCCCCATCCTGCCTCTTCTCCACCTACCCCTCCTTGGTCACCTTACCTGGTCACACACCGTAAAACCATCTCCTGCCAGGGGTGCTAAGACATCTCACCAAATGGGGACATCAGCTGCCTCATCATCATTCTGCATGAGAAGACCCCTCGCCCGGCCTCACCCCCACCTCGTGGCCCCACAGCCATCTGCCCACCACCCCTGGGCTCCAGAGCCAGTCCTGCTGCACCCCTGAATCTGGGTCTCACACTAAGACTGAGCCCGAGAAAATAGTTTCAAATGATGCAACTGACAAGGGCTTAATCTCTAGAATATATAAACAACTTATACAACCCAACAGCAAAAAAACCAATCAATCAATGGAAAAATGGGCAAAAGACCTGAATAGACATTTCTCCAAAGAAGATATACAGATGGCCAACAAACACATGAAAAAATGCTCAACATCGCTGATTATAAGAGAAATGCAAAACAAAACTACCATGAGATACCACCTCACACCAGTCAGAATGGCCATCATTAATAAATCCACAAATAACAAGTGCTGGAGGGGCTGTGGAGAAAAGGGAACCCTCCTGCATTGTTGGTGGGAATGTAAACTGGTACAGCCACTATGGAGAACAGTTTGGAGATACCTTAGAAAGCTATACATAGAACTTCCATATGACCCTGCAATCCCACTCTTGGGCATCTATCCGGACAAAACTCTACTTAAAAGAAACACATGCACCCGCACGTTCATTGCAGCACTATTCACAATAGCCAGGACATGGAAACAACCCAAATGTCCATCGACAGATGATTGGATTCGGAAGCTGTGGTATATATACACAATGGAATACTACTCAGCCATAAAAAAGGATGACATAATGCCATTTGCAGCAACATGGATGGAACTAGAGAATCTCATACTGAGTGAAATGAGCCAGAAAGACAAAGGCAAATACCATATGATATCACTTATAACTGGAATCTAATGTCCAGCACAAATGAACTCCTCAGAAAAGAAAATCATGGACTTGGAGAAGAGACTTGTGGTTGTCTGATGGGAGGGGGAGGGAGTGGGAGGGATCGGGAGCTTGGGCTTATCAGACACAACCTAGAATAGATTTACAAGGAGATCCTGCTGAAAAGCATTGAGAACTATGTCTAGATACTCATGTTGCAACAGAAGAAAGGGTGGGGAAAAAAACTGTAATTGCAATGTACACATGTAAGGATAACCTGACCCCCTTGCTGTACAGTGGGGAAAAAAAAAAAAAAAAAGACTGAGCCCGATCGTCCAGCACACCTGCTCTCGCCCTGTCCCCATCTGTCCTGCCAGGGGCACAGGCCACAACCTGGGAGTCACCCTCTACTCCTCTCTTGCTCCCCACACTCAATCCTTCAATAAGTCCTGTGAACTCTGCTTCTAAAATCAACCCCAAATTGCTGCTTTCTCCTGCCTCTACCTGCCGGGGCCCAAGTCCCATCATGGTCCACCTGGACCAGCACTGTCACCTCCACCCTGGTGCCTGGCTCACACGCTTACTCCTCATAGTCTACTCCCCCACAGCGGCCACAAGCAGCCTGTGACCACCTGAGTCAGTCCTGCCCCTCCTCTGCCCTGGGCCTTCAGGGCTCCCAGCTCCTATCAGGTAAAAGCCATGGTCCTCCCCATGGCCCACAAGGCCCACCACCACCTGCTATGTCCCCTCCCTGCTCCTCCTCCCTCTCTCCCCCTCACTCACTCTGCTCCAGTCACATGGGCCTCCTCCTCACTGTTCCTCCAACACACCAGGCACAGTCCTGCCCCAGGACCTTTGCACAAGCTGTACCCTCTGTCTAGAGTGCTCTCCTCATGGCTCCACACTACATATCTCCTCTGCCTATAGATCTCTGCTCAAATGTCACCCCTCCTGAGTACCTGGCTTCAACCAGCTCCCCCACTGCCCATTTCTCTCTCCTTCTCTCTGCTCTGCTTTTCCCCATGGCATTCGATTCCCCTGCCATGGTGTATCTCTCTCTTCTTTCCTCATCTGCTGCCTGCAGGCACCTCACCTGCACCCCCAGCATACTCACATCTTGTGCAGGCTGGCCCCCAGTGCCTGGCCTGTGCACACTTCAGTGTGAACTGTGGGGGACACCTGCACCGCACCCCACAGCTCTAAACCATCAACAGCAGCCCTGCGCCTCCAGGATAAAAGTATGAGTGCATAACTGAGAAAGAAGAGCAACTGTGACAAAATGCTGGGGTCCCCTTGTTCAATCAAAACCAGAGGCTAGGTCCCCAAAACACCTCCCACTGTCTCAGGCACCTGGACCCCAACCCCTCCATGTGGCCTGGTGGTGCCCAGGACAAGGCCCCAAGGCTAATCCCCAGGTCAGTAATCCCCTCACGTGGGCAGTCCCTGCCTCAGGCCCCACCATCCAGCTGGCAGCAGCCAGGAAATCCCCAGCAGGGTCCCGACCTGTACTGTCACAAGTGGTGACACAGGCTAGGCCAGGGCAGCAGGCTGTGGGAACAGGAGGGCCTGGGAGCCAAGACACTCTGAGAACCTGGGCCACCACATCAGTAAAGGCCCGGATCACACAGCTGTCACTTAAGGAGCCATACGAGGGGACACAGGCCTCACCTATTCCTGTCCTACGGAATACCTGGGCCCCCCTTACCCACATTTGGAGAGGCACTCTGTCCTTGGCCAAGGTGAGGCTGAGCCAGGCCAAGCTCCAGGCCACAAATGCCTTGGAAGACCCCAGGTAGCCCCCTGGAACTGCCCCTCCCACTTCAGCATGAGCTGGCCAGAGCCTGGACCCCCAGACCTGCTCCTTCTTGCCCCCTGCCCCCTGCCACCAACTCCAGGAAGCAGGCCTCCCTCACCTCCCCCCACCCCCACAGGACCCCTGTCCAGGCCCCAGTCCCACTCACCTGGACACCTGCCCCCAAAGCCCCCTCCCCACCATGCAGCCAGAGAGCACTCTGTAACAGGTGACTCACTGCCCTGCTTAAACCTGCCAGCACCACCAACTAGACTCAGACCAGAACCTGTGACCCCAAAAAGCTGGCCCTGCCTGCCTCAGGCCCCTACCCCTCCCTTTTGTGGCTCAAATGAATCATGCTCATTCCTATCTCAGGGCCTTTGCACAGCTGATCCCTCTGCCTGAATGCTCAACTGTGGCTCTTTCTCCCTCAGGTCATCTGCTCCCCTGACCACCTCAGTGGCAGCAGGCCCTGGTCACCCTCTATGGCCACAACACCTGTTTCACCACCCTCACAGCTCCCCTTGGGCCAGCGTGGTCTGACTCAAGGGTCAGCAAGCATTTTCCATAAAGGACCAGACAGTGAGTATTTCCAGCTTTGAAGCCAGAGGCCTCTCTTTTTTTTTTTTGAAATAATACAGAATTTTATTATCAATAATCTTCTCGATCTTTATATTATAAAGGAACTTTTAACAAGTTTGACCACAAACAAAATAACAAAAATTATCTGGTAAAGTTGTAAACAAGTAAAATCACTCTTAGGAAACTAGAAGTTAATATTGCAATGCATATAATAATGACGATTAAATAACTTTCACATATAAAGAATTACTACATATGAAAGAGAAAACACAAAAAAATTCATAAAAGCATACAAACAGTAAACATATAAGTGAATTTTTTTTTTTTTGTCTTTTTAGGCCCACGCCTACAGCATGAAATTCCCAGGCTAAGGTTAGAATTGAAGCTGTAGCCGCTGGCCTACACCACAGCCAACGCTGGATCCAAGTTGCACCTGTAATCCACACCACAGCTCACGGAAACACTGGATCCTTAACCCACTGAACAGGGTCAGGGATCGAACCCATATCCTCAGAGAAACTATGTTGGGTCCTTAACCTGCTAAGCCACAACGAGGCCAGGGATCAAACCTGCGTCCTCATGGATGCTAGTCAGGTTCATTTCTGCTGAGCCACAAAGGGAACTCCTGAATTAATGAATTCTAATCCAGAGGTCTCTGTCTTGACACTCAGCTCTGCTCCTGTGGCTGGACAGCCCTGTGGACAATGCGTGGATGACAGGGTGTGGCCAAGTGCCAATAAAACTGGCCGCAAGTGGGATGGACCTGGGGCCAAAGTCTGCGACCCCGGCCTCAAGCATTTACTCACTGGCCACCCCCATTCTGATCCCCACCAATCTGAAGATGAGGGAGCCTAGGCGCCTGGCCCTCTGCCCCTGCCCCCCAGCAGGTGATCGATAAACGTCCACCAGGTACTGTCCCAGGACAAGGCGAGGGGTAAACGCATGTCCACTGAGCTGAGCAGTCCCTTGAGCTCGCACAAGTGTGGGGTCACCACACCAGCACCCTACCCAGGCTCCACACGCCAATCCGCCTGACCCAGTCCTACCAGAAAGCCACGTCAGCATGCCATTTCACAGACAGAGATGCCAAAGTGGAGGGTCCCCAGCAGGCAAAGGTAGTCTGGCTCCTGAGGCCTCTCCGTGGAGGGGACCCAGGCTGTGGGCCCAAGTGCCTGATGCCGCATCACTAGAAAGTGGCCAGGGTGGAATTCGAATGGGGAGCTTTCTGCCTCCAAGGCCACAGATGACTTACAACGAGGGGATGAAGGACGCTGCAGCCCCCAGTTACCATCTGCCCACAGCTACTGAGGCTCCAGTGATGAGTCCCCACCCACCCCGGCCATGCTGGCCCCCTCAAATGTAAGAGCTAAGGAAGCAAATGACAGAGACATGGAGGGTGTGCATGCCAAGCAGAGGACACAGGGGGTGCAAAGGCCCTGGGGAAGGGCCAGGCATGGTGTGTTGGAGGAACTGTGAGGGGGCCTGTGTGGCTGGAGGGGCTAGAGCAGAGTGAGCAAGGGGTGGTGAGGGAGGAAGGGGATGGGGAGGAAGGGAGCGGATGGGGACCTTGTGGGTTGTGGGAAGGACTTGGGCTTTCACCCAAGGGAGGTAGGAGCCCTGGAGGGCTGTGGGCAGAGAAGGGGTGGGGCCTGAGTCAGCTTTTAGTGGGAGCCATCTGGGGTGAGTGGAAGAGAACACAGGAAGAGTCAGGGGACCAGGGAAGGATGAAGGTGCTGAACCAGGTGCAGGCAGAGGAGTCGGGAGAAGTGGGTAGATCTGGGGTCCATTCTGAAGGCAAAGCCCACATAATGTGCCACCAGGTTAGACGTCGGTGGGGCATGAAGCTGACTGCACTGCAATCATAAGAGAAGTAGAAAGGACAGGAGGGAGATGGCTGAGAAACACCAGAGCACAGCACAGACCAAAGCCACAGATGGCTCATGGGCCCTAACAGGGGCCCCGTGAACGTGTCCAAGAGCCCAGAAATCCTGGCCCCAGGATGGGGCACCCCACATGGTCCCCCAAAGCCGGCAGAGAACCCCCTCAAGCCTTTCCTGAACCAGACCTTGGGAGCCTGAGCCTTTAAAGTAACCAGATTCTAAACACTGATACACTTCACCTCCCATCAGATTGGCCAAAATGACCAAGACTGATAGCATCGGGAGCTGGCAATGCCAGGGGAGACAGACAGTCTCTCTCAGTCCCTGCTGGACCGTTTCGGAAAGCCATCGGGCAGCAGTCTGCTTGCCCCTGACCCAGCCCTTCCAAGGTAGGGATGCCAACCACTAGAAGTTAAAGCACCACTGTTATAGGCCCACATTGAAAAACGGCCACTGCAGTACCTGACAGCTTGTGACAGCAAAAGGTGGCTCCAAAACCAAGCCGATAGTCCCCCAGCAGAAGGATGACTGAATCAATAAAGCCTGCACCCAGGAGTTCTCATTGTGGCACAGTGGGTCAGGTCAGTTGACTGCTACAACCTGGGTCACTGCAGAGGCTCAGGTTCAATCACCAGCCACACACAGGGAGTTAAGCATTGGCTTTGCCATGGCTGTGGTGCAGGTCACAGCTGCAGCTCAGATTCAATTCCCCGGACTGGAAACTTCCACGTGCTGCAGGTGCAGCCAACAAATTAAAAAATAAAGCTTGCTCCTAAAGCAGGCTGTTGCTAAGAGTCACCAAACACTTTTCACCTGTTGACACCCTAGGTAAGACTGGCTGCATGGCCACATTTTACAGAAAGGGACACTGAGCCTCAGACAGGTCAAGGCATTTACCCTTTGAGGTCATACAGCAATTGAATGGAACCCTGGCAGGGTAATGGGTTTCCACCTTCTTAATCACAACACCATATTCTCTCTCTCTCTCTGAAGAAGATAACTGACACCAACGTGAGAAAAAAATATTACAACTAAATGCAAGCAAGTTACAGAAGGACAGGTATAGTACAGCAGCCATCACCCAGGGTGACTGTGTCTCCAGTGGACATTGGGTGATGCCTGGGGACATCCCTGGTCGTCACGACTGGGGGGGGGCCTCCTGGCATCAAGAGGGTGGGACCAGGGATGCTGGTCAACCCTATAGTGCTCAAGACAGCAACCCCAAAACAAGGAACTTTCCACCACAAAACTTTGACAACGCCAAGGTGTTGAGACTTTGGTGTCATACAGAACCACCTGGTGAATAAGCAGCCCCATTTATGTGTTTACCTATCTGCAGGAGCAGCAGGAAGGGATGGACGTTTGTTCCCCAAACTTAACAGAAATGAGTTCGGAGGAGAAAAGGCAGCTCTTAACCATCAAGGGAGTGAAATTAGCTATGAGAGCCTTATTTCTGCAGGCTTGGGGACAGGTATGTGTGTGTGGGGGGGGGCAGCTGCTTATGCTCTAGGTCCCTGTGCTCAGAACCCAACCATAGCTGGGGCCTGGGACTTTATCTGCCCATTAGGTCACCCAACCCCTGAGAAAACCCATGTTTGCTCTGTGGCTTTCTTGCGGTTGCTGTATCTTAGGCTATTTTGTCTCTGCCCAGTCCAAGTCAGAGGGCTGATGGCAGAGGTCAGGGGGCTGAGAAAGGACTTCAGCAGGGTCCCTCCGCCACATCCGGTGCTGGCCAGGCAGGGCACCAGCCATCAGCAAAGAACAGAAGGCGAGCAAGAGGGCCGGAAGGTGGAGCTGAACCAGGTCATCCACCAAACAGCTCCAGATGGCAGTGGGAACAGAAGAGTGGGAGTCCTCCAAAACCCCGGGGGAAGCTCACTCTCTTGGGTCTTTCTCCAGATATTTCTTCCAACTCCCAGGCAGCACAGCATCTCCCTGCCTGCCAAGGAAGCTTTGGGAGGCCCTGGTGGGGAAAGGAGGATGGATGCCTATGTGGGTGTCTACAGGGACTGGCCGGCAAGGGCTGCCTGGGAGGAGCAGAGGATTCTGCAGATTCAGAAACTTCCTACTTGGGAGCTTGCAACCTTGACCAAGAAGGAACCGACCCTCTAGGCAATGGCTGGGCTTTGCACACCACCCCAGGGAAAGGCAGGCCGTGAACCCACAGGGCTGAGCAAGGCTGCCTCCCTCCCCAAACCTGCCATACTAGAGGATGAGGGAGGCCTGCCAAGGAGAGGGACACAAGAAAGCAGTGACCCTACAGCGCCATGGTAGCCCCCCAGCATCCAGAGAGAAAGGGAGGGGGGCGCTCCTCCTCCCCCATCTGCTTGCAGAGCCCTGGCACTGAAGGTGCCTGGAGATGTCATCCCCCTACCCCCCTCCTGTTATAGGAAGGTAAACTGAGGCCCAGAAAGGGCAGGAGTGGTCAGTGCACTAGAAACCGGATCTGGTGAATTCCACAAAAAATGATAAGGGAGTCAGGAGGCTGACCCAGCTGGCCTCCAAGACCCCTCACTTCCACCACAGCAGCCCCTGCCCTTCACGACCAATAAGACGCGCCCACAGCGTGACCGCCTGAAGGGGAAGGGGTGAGGCCCGGAAGCTGATACCCGCAGGGTGGGAGGCCCTCAGCAGTGGGTCCAGGCAGTGGGGAACATCTGGGACAGCGTCACCCCTTGGAGGCGGGGCCCTCCACCGGAACGGGGGTAGTCCACTATCCCACATGTGTAGCAGCCCCCGACAACAAGACTGGGTGGGATGTCGTCCCCAAGCGCCCTCACGAGGAGGCAGTGCACCCACCCGCTGCGCGTCCTAAACAGGGGTCTCATTCCCCAGAGGTGAGAACCCATCTTGCCTACATGCCTCCAAAGGGGGCTGCTCCACCCACTGCCTCCCAGAATGGGGCTCTGTGCCCGCCCCCGCCCCCAGACCGGCGTCTTCTGCAAAGACCCCTGGAACAGGAGGCACCACCCGGAGCCCCCAAGGCGGGGCTTTCCATCCTCCCTCTGGCCCCGGGAGGCGCATCCCCCGGTCCTGAAGTGGGGCGATCCATCACCCCCGCGAGCGCCCCCGAGTGGAACGTTCCGTTCCGGCTTCCCCGCTGTGGGTCCCGACGCCCCTCCAGGGCTCGGACGGGTCCACTGGGCCGCGGCGGGGGGGGCAGGCGGGTCCATTCGGGGAGCGGGGAGAGAGGGAGGGAGGTCCGGAACCGTTACCTGCTGCCGCACCGCTCTCCACCGCCCAGGCCGCCTCCGAGGTCACAGCCCCGGCCTCGGCGCTCTCCGCCTCGTCCGGCACCTCCAACTCCATGGCCGCGTGCGGACCTGCCGGCGGGCAGGCGGCCGGAGGCTACGACCGAAGCTGCGGCCGCCGCCGCTGAACAACAACCACCACCGGCTAAAGAGAGCAGGGAGGGGGGTCGGGCCCAGGGAGCGAGGGGCGGGGCCAGGGCGGGGCCAGGCGTTGCGCCATCGCGCATCGCGCGCGCAGCCAATCGGGGATTGGGGGCGGGGCCTGCGTGCTTCCCTGGCCCCCGGAGCACCGCGAGCGCCCTCACGCGCCCAGGGGGTAAAAGGGCAGCACCTTCCCATCACTTAAATATTGCTTTGGTATGGAACACCGTTATTATAGGTACTGAGTGTAAATAATTACAGTTTAAAATTATCATATTGGAGTTCCCGTCGTGGCGCAGTGGTTAACGAATCCGACTAGGAACCATGAGGTTGCGGGTTCGGTCCCTGCCCTTGCTCAGTTGGTTAACCATCCGGCGTTGCCGTGAGCTGTGGTGTAGGTTGCAGACGCGGCTCGGATCCCGCGTTGCTGTGGCTCTGGCGTAGGCCAGTGGCTACAGCTCCGATTCGACGCCTAGCCTGGGAACCTCCATATGCCGCAGGAGCAGCCCAAGAAATGGCAAAAAGACAAAAATAAAATAAATAAAATTATCATATTAAGAGTAACGTTTATATTACATATGTTGCATGTTTAAGATAAATAATAAGTTACATAAAAATAAGTAATTTAATCCACAGTATATAAATTATGTGTGATATTATATATTAATGTTACTTTTAAATAAATAGATGTTATGACAAGTAATAATAATATGCAATGTAAAAATACTTATGATATATAACATTATGTATAACGTAGTAAAAAATTGTTATACATAATAATATTTTGTGTGTGTGTGTCTTTTTAGGGTAGCACCCGTGGCATATGGAGGTTCCCAGGCTAGGGGTAGAATCAGAGCTGTCACCACCAGCCAATGCCACAGCCACAGCCAGCCAAGCCGCAACTGCAACCTACACCACAGCTCACTGCAACACTGACCCTTAACTCACTGAGTGAAGCCTGGGATCGAACCCACAACTTCATGTTTCCTAGTCGGATTCGTTTCCACTGAGCCACGATGGGAACTCCAGTAATGTTTCTAAATGACAAACTCAGTGCTAAAGCCTTCACATGCAACGTCTCCATAAGTCCATAAGTTAGGGACTGTTTCTGTTTGCTTTTTTTTAAAACCAATATATTCCCAGTACCCTACACAGAACCTTACACCTAGAAGACAATAAATATTTGATAATATTGATCAACCAGATGGAAACTATTATCATCCCCATTTACACATGAGAATACAGGAACTAAGAAGGCTGAAGCCACATGCTTGGAATCATACAAAGAACCATGCTGGGAATCTATGTGTTTACTTATTATATTAAGAATGATAGAAGTTCCCAGTGGCGCAGTGGTTAATGAATCCGACTAGGAACCATGAGGTTGCGGGTTCGGTCCCTGCCCTTGCTCAGTGGGTTAACAATCCGGCGTTGCCGTGAGCTGTGGTGTAGGTTGCAGACGCGGCTCGGATCCCGCGTTGCTGTGGCTCTGGCGTAGGCCGGTGGCTACAGCTCCGATTCGACGCCTAGCCTGGGAACCTCCATATGCTATGGGAGCGGCCCAAAGAAATAACAGAAAGACAAAAAAAAAAAAAAAAAAAAAAAAAAAAAGAATGATAACATTATTAAAGTCTAATGGTGAAATTATCAGTGATGTGGTTAGGCAGTTATTCATTCGGAGGTCATGGTTTGGGGAGTAGTAAACGTTGCTATTAGTAGTTTTATTCATTACTAATGATTTCTGCTGTGGGGCAGGTCAGGGAGTCTGGGCACCCAGCTGGTGTGGGTCTGAGCTGGGATGTTTTCACCCACACCTGACTCCAGACAGGTGACCCCTCTTCACCTTCACCATCAGGGTGCAGGTGAGATCAGCAGGAGGCCAACAAGGCTGGGCTTGGGGGTGCTTGGCGATGGGATGATGGGGAATTAGCAAGACGGAGCAGGCCTCAGTCAGACCCAGGGGTTAGAAAGATGCTTCTGAAATGTTCTTTTTTTTGGGGGGGGCCACACCCGTGGTATATGGAGGTTCCCAGGCTAGGAGTCCAATCAGAGCCACAGCTACCAGCTTACATCACAACCACAGCAACGTTAGAGACGAGCCACATCTGTGACCAACACCACAGCTCACGGAAATGCCAGATCCTTAACCCACTGAGCAAGGCCAGGGATAGAACCCAGAACCTCGTGGTTCCTAGTTGGATTTGTTTCCGCTGCGCCACGATGGGAACTCCTGAAATGTTCTTTGTCAAAACCAGGAAACAATGGAGTTCTTCTCTGGCACGGCAGTTAAGGATCCCGCGTTGTCACTGCTCTAGCTTGGGTCACTGCTGTGACACGGGTTCATTCCCTGGCTTGGAAACTTCTACATGCCCTCAGATGTGGCAAAAAAAAAAAAAAAAGTACAAATCAAGAGGAGGGAAGACATAGGGAGATCCCATTGCGGTTCAGTGGATTAAGGACCTAACATTGTCTCTGTGAGAGTGTGGGCTCCATCCCTGGCCTGGCTCAGTGGGTTAAGGATTGGAGCTGCTGTGGCTGTGGTATAGATCCCAACTGCAGCTTCAGTTTGACCCCTGGCCCAGGAACTTCTATATGCTGTAGGTATGACCATTAAAAGAGAAAAGAAAAAGAAAAGGGAAGATGTTGAGAACAGGACCCAGGATCAGGGGGAAGCATCCCTCAGGTTAGCTGTGTTCTGTTAGAACTAAACTAACCCAGAGGGGAGGAGTCACAAAGTTCCAGGGACTCACCAGATGATGGATAAGCACAATGTGGTCTATCCATCCAATGGAATGATTCTGACCTAAAAAGATGGAGATTCTGGGAGTTCCTGCCGTGGCTCAGCAGTAATGAACCTGACTAGTGTCCATGAGGACTCAGGTTCGATCCCTGGCCTGGCTCAGTGGGTTAAGGATCTGGTGTTGCTGTGAGCTGTGGTATAGGTCACAGACGTGGCTTGGATCCTGAGTTTCTATGGCTGTGGTGTAGACTGGCAGCAGCAGCTCTGATTCAACCCCCCTAGCCTGGGGACTTCCATATGCCGCGAGTGCAGCCCTAAAAAGCAAAAAAAAAAAAAAAAAAAAAAAAAAAACGGAGATTCTGACACACTCTGTAACATGGATGAATCTCAAGGACATGATGCTCATGAGAGAAGTCAGACAAAGAAGGACAAATTCTGTCTGATTCCAGGAGATCCCTGGAGGAGTCAAATCCATAGAGACAGATAGTAGCTGGTGCGGTCAGGGGCTGGGGTAGGGAGAGGTGGGGAGTCAGTGTTTAATGGAGACAGAGTTTAAGTTTCAGATGATAAGAAAGTCCTGGTGATGATGGTGGGGATGGTTGCACAACAATGTGAATGTGCTTAATGCCACTGAGCTGTGCACTTTAAAATGGTTGCGATGGTAAATGCTATATGTATTTTGCCACCATTTTTAAAAACAGGCTCCAGGAGGAGTTCTTTGGACACATGCCATGAATAGATCTCCTGATTCATTTCGAATCTGTCTTGAGAGAAGATTTAGATGGTGGTTCTCAAAGTGAAGTGCCTGGATCTGCCCTCATCAGCATCATTCAAGAGCCTGATAGAGGTGCAGGTTCTGGAGCCCCAATGCTCTTGCAGCAGAAACTGATGGGGGCGGCAACCCACGATCTGGGTTTGGATAAGCCCTTCAAAGCAATTCGGATGCTTGATGGCGTTTGAGAGCCACTGGCTCAGACGACCGGGAACGGAGAGAAGGCCCTGGGAGCTGGGTGGGCAGCAGCTTTTGCTACTCTTGCTTCATCCTCCCATGGCCCATTTCCAGGTTCCCATTTTGCAGGTTGGCAAAACCTAGGCTGCGGGGCTGGGGTTAGTTGCCTGGTTTCGTGCGCCTCCTGGTGGCTATAGTGGTTATTACCTCCATCAGGGCAAGGCTCCACAGCTGATACCATGCCTCTATTCCAGAGCTTTCTGATAAACTACAAGGCAAATCCTTTTCTTTCTTTTTTCTTTTCTTTTCTTTCTTTCTTTCTTTCTTTCTTTTTTTTTTTTGTCTTTATAGGACCACACCCACGGCATATGGAGGTTCCCAGGCTAGGCGTCGAATTGGAGCTGCACCGCAGGCCTATGCCACAGCCACAGCAAAGCCAGAGCCGAGCCACGTCTGCAACCTACACCACAGCTCATGGCAACACCAGATCCTTGACCCACTGAGTGAGGCCAGGGATCAAACACGCGTCCTCATGGATGCTAGTCAGATTTGTTTCAGCTGAGCCAGGAGGGGAATTCTGTAGCCCTTTTCAATTAAAAAAAATATTTTTTTTTTCAGCTGCACCTGCAGCATATGGAAGTTCCCGGGGCCAGGATTGAATCTGAGCTTCAGCTTCAGCAACACCAGGTCCCTTAACCCGCTGTGCTAAGCCAGAGATGGAACCCATGCCTCTGCAGTGACCCTAGCCGCTGCAGTCGGAATCTTAACCCACTATGCCACAATGGGAACTCTCAATTTAAAATTCTTTTAAGTTTTATTGAGGTATAGTTGATTTATAAGGTTGTGACCCACTTTATTTTATTTATTTATTTTTTTTTGCTATTTCTTAGGGCAGCGCTCACGGCATATAAAGGGTTTCTAGGCTAGGGGCCAAACCAGAGCTGTAGCCGCTGGCCTACATCACAGCAATGTGGGGTTCAAGCCAAGTCTGTGACCTACACCACAGCTCATGGCAATGCTGGATCCTTAACCCACTGAGTGAGGCCAGGGATGGAACCCACATCCTCATGGATCCTAGTCGGGTTCGTTAACCACTGAGCCATGAAGGGAACGCCCCCGATTTAAATTTTAAATGACATTTTAAAATGTCTAGCAACTGCATTTTGTAAAAACAAAAACAGGTGAGATTACTGTTAACAATATATTTCGGAGTTCCCGTCGTGGTGCAGTGGTTAACGAATCCGACTAGGAACCATGAGGTTGCAGGTTCAGTCCCTGCCCTTGCTCAGTGGGTTAACCATCCGGCGTTGCCGTGAGCTGTGGTGTAGGTTGCAGACGCGGCTCGGATCCCGCGTTGCTGTGGCTCTGGCGTAGGCCGGTGGCTGAAGCTCCGATTCGACCCCTAGCCTGGGAACCTCCATATGCCGCGGAAGCGGCCCAAGAAATAGCAACAACAACAACAACAAAAAAGACAAAAAAAAAAAAAAAAAAAAAAACAATATATTTCATTTAACCCCATACATTCAAAACTATGATCATTTCTACTGGGATTCCATAGTAAAACTGATGAGCTATTTTACATATTTTTCTGCATCATGAGTTTTCCAAATCTGATTTACCTGCCTCTCCTACATTCAGACCAGCCACCTGTGGCTAGTGGCTAGAAGGTGCAGCCCTACTGTGTGCCCAGCAGAGCTCTCAGCACTTTATGGGTGGACACTCATTCAGTTACTCTAGGAAACAACCCTAGGAGCAGACACCAGTTCCCATTTTTTTAGATCAGGAAACTGAGGGGACCTGAGACTTGCCCAAAACCACCCAGCTAAGTGATAGAAAATTCTCAGTGTAGGAATCCTGCAGGTCATTTGGTGGCAGAGAAGCAGTTTGTGCTCAGATCTGTGGGGAGTGGGGGGGGAGCAGCCCTGCCACAAGCTGCTGGACCACATGCCTGGTGAAGGCACAGCCCCGGCACGGGCTTGGCACGTACAGGTGCAAGGGGAACAGTGGGGAGAAGGGGGAACTGAGGGTATGCCCTTCTTTCATACATTCCTGAATGTAGTCCCCAGATGTCTCCCAAGCACCTCCCAAATGAGCAAGTCCTTTGCTGATGCCAAGGGCTCAGCAGTGGACAGTGCAAGCAGGCTTGCCATCCCTGGCCTCTGGGCGGGCAGGGGTTAAGGCCAGCAGCTCCCACGTGAGAGCACCTTGCGACAGAGCCACACACCCAACCAGGTCTCTCTCACTCTTGCTGGTTTGCCTGTGCTTGTCACCCTGCTGGTTCTGCCACCAGGCACGGGACTGGCTAGCCTGTGGCCACCACGGGGAGGAAAAGTTGGGCAAACAGGTGGGGAGGACAGAGCTCAAGCCTCAGGTCCCCTCCCTGCCCCCATGCCAGGCAAGCACCCAGGCCCTGGCTCCTGCTGCCTGCCCAGAGGCCACCCAGCCTCCTAGACAGGTGAGTGTCCCCTCCCCCCACTCTGCCTGCTATCCTAAAGGCACTGTCCAGACTGGGCTCCCCACTGCCACGGGGTCCTGGGTCCCCTATCACCTCCCCCTCCCCAGCTCCCCAGGAAGCAGGAAACTGACACTCCTGTGTGGGCATTTGACATAGTTTCTAAGGGATTATCTGGCTGGTAGTTAACTGCCCCTGGCAGCCCGCCCAGGACGCCATAGCCACGGACTTCAGAGGGTCACTGTTGGCTCAGGCAGTGTCGGAGGGCTGAGGGGACACAGGCTGGCCTCTGATCCCAAAAACCTAGGAGGGGAGGCTGGCGGGGAAGTTGCAGGCGAGGCCGCCTGGCATCTGGTGGATATCTGGGCCTCCTGGAACTTAAGAGGGTCCCAAGTTTCCAGACAATTGCATCCTGCCTCCCCCACCCCACCTGCTGCTGGAGTCGGGGGCTGGGCAGGGGGCCAGGGGTTCTGGGGGCAGCTTACCTCGCTTATCTTGATTTCTTCTGGGGGTGAAATCTCCCAAGGGAGAAATGCAGGCAGGGGCAGAAGGATGGTTGTCACAACAGTCTGCAGAGTCAACTGTGGGCAAAAAGCCAGGATGGTCTCCTGGCAAAGGAGGCCCTGGAGAGGACAGGGGTCGGGTGGCAAGAGCTTTTTCTGGGTCATTTTCTCCCCAAAGTGCATGACAAAGAGGGCTTCTCAGCCAGCCCAGTGTCTGATTGCACCTCGAGTCTCTGTCCTGGACCAAGAGGGCCCTCTGGGGCTGGGGCAGCATGAGCGTCCCAGTCACAGGGTAGACAGCTAGCCTGGCATTTGGGGTCACTCCCAGGAAGCAGATCTGCTTAAGATCTGGGGTCTGCGGGGATGGGAGGGGATTCATCTTGATTGTTAGATCCCACCCTGCCTGGGGTTTGGGAGAAAAAAATGCATGGAATCTGACCTGGCCTCCGTTTTCTATTCTGTGAAAATGGGTATAAGAGTCACCACATCACGGGGCTGCTGAGAAAATCATACGACGGTTAATATATTTCTGCCATGGATGCGGGGGGAGTCAGTGTAAACTGTCTCACCCCAAATCAGAACTCAGAATGCCAAGCCGGTGGCAGCATCCCATCACCTTCCTGTTAGTGGACATTGTCAAATCAGGGCTCAGAGAGGGGCAGCCACCTGCCCCAGGCTGCACAGTCAGGTAGGGCTGATAGGAGTCAAAATGCAGACAGTGGGGAGGACTGGGGGCTGCATAAACCTTGCCATCAAGACCCCAGTTTCAGCATCCTGTAAGAATCCTCCCTCCCTCGCTTGGAGCTTCCGTGTGGCCCAGGTTCTGGGGAAAGTTCACTGAGGGAGTTTGGATTCCTGTTCTTCCTCCTCCGGCCTGGCCTGGTGCCAGGGGAGCTGTGTTTGCTCAGGGTGGAGCCTGACACCCTTTGGAATGAGCTGAGGTTAGTGGGGGAAACATGACTGGGAGGAGGTGCTGCCCAGGGAATGACCTGCATTTAGGGAGCACCTACTGTGTACCAAGTGCTGTTCTGGGCCTTGGGGATTCAGAGGCAAACAAGTAAGACAAAGATCTCTGCTCTTGTGGGGCTTGTATTTTGGTGGGGGAAGAGAGACAGGCAACAAGAGACATAAGAAGGAAGTAAACTGTATCCTAATTGTATTCTGGGTAAAGAGGATGGTCAGTCTTACAGGAAAAAAAAAAAATTAAAGTGGTACAGATATAGGACTGAAACAGGTAGGGAGGTATTTTATAATAGAAAGCTCAGGGGCGAGCTTATTGAGAAGGCGACATTTGAGCAAAGACTAGAAGGACATGAAGAGTTGGGGGAAGGGCGTTCCAGGCGGCAGGCACAAGCTCCTGCAAAGGCCCTGGGGCAGGACCGTGCCTGGAGTGTTAGAGGAACTTCGAGGAGGCCCATGTGTCTGGAGTGAGTGAGGGAGAGAGAAGGAGGAAGTGAGGCGGGGAGGTGACCGGGCAGGTCGTGCTGGGCCTTGTAGGTGGTGGGGAAGATGTAGGCTTTCACCTGGTGGGAGGTGGCAGCCTGGAGGGCGGTGGGCAGAGAAGGGGCGGGGCCTGTGCCGGGTGCTCACGGGCGCCTTCTGGTGGCTGCTGTGGAGAGGACTGTGGGAGGCCAGGGTGGAGTTAGGGACCAGGATGGAGGGGACTTCGCTGGTCCAGATGAGAGATGATGAAGTGGACTAGGTGGGGACTCAGGAGGAGGGAGAAGTGGGTGGATTCTGGACAGATTTGGGGAGAACCAATAGCATTTGCTGACGTTTAAGAGACAGGGTTCTGAGTTCCCTCTGGTGGTTCAGTGGGTTAAGAACCTGACTAGCATTCCTGAGGATGCGGGTTCAATCCCTGGCCTTGCTCAGTAGGTTAAGGATCTGGCATTGCCAGGAGCTTTGATGTAGGTCTCAGATGTGGCTTGGATCTGACTTTGCTGTGGCTGTGGTTTAAGCCAGCAGCTGCAGCTCCGATTTGACCCCTAACCTGAGAAATTCCATATGACACAGGTGTGGCCCTAAAAAGGAAAAAAAAAGGGTTGATGAGGAAGAAAAGTGAGAAGAATGTTCTGAGGCTTGAAGATGGTTAACAGGTGACAGGGACAGGCAGAGGTAGATGGAAATCTCCTGAGGGGGGAGCCTGGGACGCCAGAGTGAAGTCTTTTGGCGTAATGGAGTTGAGGATGCAGGTTCAATCCTTGGCCTCGCTCGGTAGGTTAAGGATCTGGCCTTGCTGTGAACTGTGGTGTAGGTCACAGGTGCGGCTCGGATCCCATGTTGCTGTGGCTGTGGTGTAGGCTGGCAGCTACAACTCTGAATCAACCCCTAGCCTGGGAACCTTCATATGCCGCGGGTGCGGCCCTAAAAAAACAATCAACCAATCAATTAATTAATCAATCAATAAATGCCTGACTCTATACTAATATAAAGCAAACAGGATGCCTTATGAGTTTACTTAACTCATTAATTAACATGGGGACCAGTAAGATTTTACAGCCCATTTAAAAGCACATGTTAAGAAAGAATGTACACATACAGACTCGCACACAGGCAGTCAAGAATGTGGAAATGAGGAATTCCTGCTGTGGAACAGTGGGTTAAGGATCTGGTGTTGCCACAGCTGCGGCTCAGATTCAGTCCCTGGCCCAGGAACTTCCATATGCTGCAGGTACAGCCCCCCCCCAAAAAAAAGCTGAAATTAATTTACAAATAGATGTAAAACTGGTCAATAGCCACAGGACAATAATCAGTGGTTTTCACAGGACAAAATCCATTTGTATTTCTATGGACAAGAATCATTTGCAATGCCACTGTTTTCTTATAATTTACAGTGGTGTAAAATGGTATGAAAGCCATAAGCACAGATAACTAAAGAGGGTACCCAGAGCCTGGCATTGATCAGATGCTCAATAAATAAACTTGAACAAGTTCTAGGGAGCTATGGACTGTTCTTGAGCTAAAGCCACAGCTTTTTTTTTTTTTTTTTTTTTTTTTTTAGGGCCGTTACCTGTGGCATATGGAAGTTCAAAAGCTAGGGGTCAAATTGGAGCTATAGCTGCTGGCTTACACCACAGCAGCAAGGTGGGATCCAAGCCTTTAGCCTTTTGCTCGCAGAAACTCCGGATCCCCGACCCACTGAGCAAGTCCAGGGATCAAACCCACATCCTCATGGATAATAGTTGAATTTGCTTCCGATGCACCATAATGGGAACTCCAAGCCACAGCTTATTAAGCTCACACTCATTGCTGAGACTATTTGGTCAATGTCTGCTCTCTGTGCTGGTTTGTGAGCTCCACCACTGCAGTGTCCTGAGCTCCTAGAACAGTGCCTGGGAGTTCCTTTGTGGCTCATCGGGTTAAGAACCTGACTAGTATCCATAAGGATGCAAGTTTGATCCCTGGCCTCGCTCAGTGGGTTAAGGATCCTGTGTTGTAGCAAGCTGTGGTGTAGGTTGCAGATGTGGCTCGGATCTGGAGTTGCTGTGGCTGTGGCATAAGCTGGCAGCTGCAGCTCTGATTTGACCCCTAGCCTAGGCACTTCCATATACTGCAGGTACAACCCTACAAAGAAAAAAAAATTAGAACAATGACCAGGATACAGTAGGTGCTCCATAAATGAATGAATAGGTCATGGTGAACCACCTAAGATTCTGAACAGTGCTGGGTGTTCTAGAAGGACAAATTCCAGGTGTGGCAAGTTCAGCCGCAAAGCAGATAAGGATCAGCAGCGTGGGAGTTATGGGGACCTTTCAGGGGCTGCAGTGGGGGGAGCTGGCCAAGGGTCCAGGTGCAGTGGCCAGACTGAAACCAGGGATGGTGTCCAGAAAGGTGTCAGGGGTTGGGATCCTTCCCCCAGTCATTGAACAGAAGGACAGAACCTTGAAATAGTTTGGTGAGGGGGAGCTTGCCAAGGGCGGAGGGGGAGGGAGTAGGAGTGGGGTGGAGGAGGGGTAGTTTGGGGTTAATAGATGCAAACTATTGCATTCGGAGTGGATAAGCAATGAGATCCTGCTGTAGAGCACAGAAAACTACATCTAGTCACTTGGGATGGAACACAATGGAGGACAATGTGAGAAAAAGTATATATATATATATACACACACATATATGTATGACTGGGTCACTTTGCTGTACAGTAGAAATTGACAGAACACTGTAAATCAACTGTAATAGAAAAAATAAAAATCTTTTTTTTTTTTTTTTTTTTTTTTTTTTTGTCTTTTGTCTTTTTAGGGCCACACCTGCGGCATATGGACGTTCCCAAGCTAGGAGTCTAATCAGAGCTACAGCTGCCAGCCTACATCACAGCCACAGCAATGAGGGATCTGAGCCGCATCTGTGACCTACATCACAGCTCACAGCAACGCCGGATCCTCAACCCGCTGAGTGAGGTCAGGGATAGAACCCCCAACCTCATGGCTCCTAGTCAGATTTGTTTCCCCTGAGCCACAACGGGAATTCCAAAAATAAAAATCTTTAAAAAATATTTTGGCGGTGGTCTCTCTCCAGCCCGGAGGACACCATAATTCACTTTAACTTTGTCCCACTGGGGTTTTTCTCCCTTCCCCTGGCCCAAGTGGAGAAGGAAGCACAAGGAACACCCAGGCAAACCTCTCTGTGCAGTGGCTGCTTTAACTTGTGAACCTTCCCAACCATACTGTTCACAGTCAGGTCCCATTATACAGATGAGAAAACTGAGACAGGAGCAGTGAGGCTGGAATTCTCACAGGGCACTGCTCTGCCCCCTGCTGCAGAGCTTCCCCCTAGAGCTTTCTCCCACTGCAGGGGAGCATTCACTCTCTGAGCCCCCTCCCGATGCCTCCCACACTCCAAGCTTCTAGAAGGGTCTTCACCCCTCCTCACCTCCCCTTTCCTCCTACATCAAAGTGCTCTCCCTAAAATGCCCCAGGACCCCCCATGGTGCCACCCCCTGGGACAGCCCTCTGTCCTGGGCCTGTCAGCCAGCCCACCACACCCAGAATCTGCCCTTCCTCCCACCCCAGCGCTGGCGCAGTCGCTCCACACCCTCTGCCTGAACCCATAACCCCAGGCCGCGCATGAGGAAAGCATCAGACAAATCCAAAGTGACGGGCATTGAACAAAATCCCTGAGCAGGCGCCTCCAGATGGTAAAGGTCACAGAATAAGGCAGGTGGGAATCTGAGGACTGAACATGGTGGGATCCTGGATGGGGTCCCCACAGAAAAGAGATATGACTGAAATCTAAATACAGTGTGGAATTTAGTAAATAGTGATGAGGATGTGGTTTCTTAGGTTTGTTTTTTTGTATTAAGTGGCTGCACCTGCAGCATATGGCCGTTTCCTCCCAGGGACTGACTCTGAGCTGCAACTGTGGCACCACTGGATACTTTAACGCACTGCACCGAGGGTGGGGGGTGGGGCTCGAACCCAAGCCTCTTTGGCAACCCAAACTGCTGCAGTTGGATCCTTAACCCACTGCCCCACGTTGGGAACTCTATGGTTTTGTAGTTCTGACAATATGCCATGGTCATGTAAAATGTGAATGTTGGGAGAAACTGGGTGAGGAGCATAGAGGGACTCTCTGAATCATATCTACAACATTTCTGTCAAATTATTCCAAAATAAAATGTTTATTTTAAAATATTTTTTTCCGGAGTTCCCGTCGTGGCACAGCATAAGCGAATCCAACTAGGAACCATGAGGTTGTGGGTTCGATCCCTGGCCTGGCTCAGTGGATTAAGGATCCAGCATTGCCGTGAGCTGTGGTGTAGGTTGCAGACCCGGCCCTGATCCCCTGTTGCTGTGGCTGTGGTGTAGGCCAGCGGCTACAGCTCTGATTGGACCCCAAGCCTGGGAACCTCCATATTCTGCGGGTACGGCCCTAAAAAGACAAAAGACACACACACAGACACACACACAAAAAAAAATAGAAAAGAAAAAAAAATATTTTTTAAGGCCTCTGAGTTTGGCCTCATTGCTTCTCTAGTTCCCTCCCCGCCTTCCACAGTCTGTCCTCCCTGTGGCCGCCACCAGACGGCGCCAATGAACACCTGAGTCAGGCTCCGCCTCTCTGCTGCCCACAGCCTTTCAGGGAGCCCATCTCCCTGGGGGTAAAAGCCCAAGTCCTCTGCGTGGCCCATAGGGTCGTGCAAGACCTTCCCTGTTCCTTCCCTGCCCTCCTCTCCTTCCTCTCTTCCCTTCACCAGCCACACACCCTCCTCGCCGTACCTCCAAAACACCAGGCATGGAGTTCCTGTCATGGCACAGAGGAAACGAATTCAACTGGGAATCATGAGGGTGCGGGTTTGATCCCTGGCCTTGCTCAGTGGGTTAAGGATCTGGCATTGCTGTGGCTGTGGTATAGGCCTACAGCAACAGCTCCAATTAGACCCCTAGCCTGGGAATCTCCATATGCCACAGGTGTGGCCCTAAAAAGACACACACACACACACACACACACACACACACACACACACACACACGACAAAATACCAGGCATGGTGCTGCCCCAGGACATATGCACTGGCTGTTCACCACCTTGAACACCCAGCTCTCCCCATGTCACCTCTCTTACCATCTTCGGGTCTAGCTGTTCCCTCTGCCCGTATCCCTCTCACTTAGGTCACTCCTACCAATCTCTGTACCACCTCCTCGGAGCATCTCTCCCTGAGCCCCCAACCCAGGCTGTGGCTCCTTGCAGATGTTCTCAGAAATCTAGGTTGGACTTTTTATTTCTATCATGCAATGATTCAATTATTGTCTGTCTCCCCGAGGACCCTGGGCTTCCTTTAGGGCAGGGACTGGGTCTATGTGAGTCCTGGGTGTACAGCTGGTGCTCAGTAAATGTCGAATAAATGGACCGGTGCCCGGCCAGGCTGTAGAGCTGTTTCCTTCTTGGGTTCTGGTCAGACCTGTTAGGCCACAGATATGACCTCAGCCTCCTGCAACCCCCGCAGAGCAGCCTCCACCAGGGAGACCCCAAGCCCCCAGCGTGAAAGAACCTCCCAACTCCTCCCTCTCCTGGTGGCCGCTACTCACTGGAATGACCTCAGCCCAGCCCCCACCCTCTTTGGGCCTAAGTTCCCTCTAGATGCTCAGAAGGGGCAGGGCAGTTTCATCCCACAGGTTTCGCTGCATCCTCCCTTCCCCCACCCCTTCAGGCCATGCGCACACTGCCCCCTGCTGGCTGAAGTTGGGCAATTTGAGGCGAGAATTCTTTCCCCATCATTTCTGCACGTGGTGCAGAGAAGGGGCTTGCATGAATGACTGAATAGGTGGGAAAATAAATACATACATGAATGATAGCATGTCTGGTCTGTGAGACAGCACTGGAGGTACCCTTCTCCAAAGCCCTGCATTTGAGCACAGGGTCATCCAGTGGTTACTAGGGAGCCACCGAGTGTTCTTGCGCAGGGCATGAATATGTGACATGGCCGGAGGAAGACCTTGTATTCTGGGGCGGTTGCCCCCCTTCTTTTTTTTTTTTTTTTTGTCTTTTTGCCTTTTCCAAGGCCGCACCTGTGGCATATGGAGGTTCCCAGGTTAGGGGTCGAATTGGAGCTATAGCCGCCGGCTTATGCCAGAGCCACAGCAATGAGGGATCCAAGCCGCGTGTGCAACCAACACCACAGCTCACGGCAACGCTGGATCCTTAACCCACTGAGCCAGGCAGGGATCGAACCCACAACCTCATGTTTCTTAGTCGGATTCATTAACCACTGAGCCACGATGGGAACTCCTGCCCCCTTTCTTAGAGGGGTGGAGCAGTCCTGGGCACTGTGGAGTGTTGAGCAGTCTCCCTGGCCTCCGCCTACTCAATGCCAAATAGCATTGTGTCAATTTGTGACAACCAAAAATGTCTTCAGGTATTGCCAAGTGTCCCGAGGTGGGGGAAAGGGGAGAAAATCACCCTACAGTGAAAATCAATGGCATGGAGTGAGCACTCATTGAGTTTGCCACTTCATCCATGTGGCCTCAGTTTTTTCAGCTGCAAAATGGGCACATGGATATCATGTGTAACAGTGGCTGAAGCAAAGCAAACACTCAATAAACATGAGCTAGTAGCCTCATTACCACAAAATCAACCCATTTATTCTATAAGTAATGGCGCTGAGGTCTGGTGGCACTGAGTGCAGAAATTCAGGATGGTCCCCCAGCTTTGGTCACTTGTAGGCTATTTGTCTAATTTTGCTAGACCTCCGTCCCAATCAGTAATCACAGCCACAAATCCCTGCGTGCATGTGGCAGTGGGGGATTTATTTATGTTTTTTTTTCCTATGACTCATTAAAGCAAATACACATCTATTAAAAAATATTTGATCTTTACCTAAAATCATCACCAAGTCGGTCCTTAGAAAGGGGCTTCTGCAATTGTTTATTGCCTTAAGGGCCTTTGGGAACACTTGAGGGGCTGATTCTAGCTGACTGGGGTCTTGAGACTAGTGTTTTGGGGGTAACAGCAGTGAGGAGGGGTGAGAAGTCAACTTTGGGTGACTCAACGATTTTGGTTATACTTTCGGCCTTGTTCACTTGGCGAACTCTTACCCAGTCTTCAAAACCCCATCTGCAATACCCCCTCCACCAGGAATCCTTCCCTGATCCCCCATTTTTCTCTTTACCTTTCCACAGTCTGGGGTTCTTCTTTGCCCAGTCTTGCCTGGATGAGACTGGGAATGGGTGTCAATGCCCAGATTTGCCCCTTCAACCTTGGCATGTGGTGAGGCATGGGAGGGAGCAGCTGAGCTTCAGCTTCTTTTTAAGGTGAAAGGAATGTGTAGGTGGAGCCATTGTTGGCTCCACCCATCCAGGTGACTTCCTTCCCTCCCTCACCCCCAGGTACAGGGTTTCTTTCTCCGGTCCTGCAGTTCCTAGATGGGGCTGAGGGTGAGGCTGAGTGAGAAGGAAGCCTGACCTTTACTCTCAGGAGCCTAAAGAATTTCGCCCCACCCTCCCTAGCTGGGGCCCAGCCTGTTGCTAGGATGCGAAGGCAGAGCCAGGTGGCCGGTGGCACTGGATTTGGGCCAGGCCCCAGAAGGGCTACTGTGCACCTTCAGAGAGTCCGCGCCTCCAGCCTCTCTGGTCCTGAGTTCCTCTTACCAAAATACAATAAACCTCCCAAAGAAGGACTGACCCAAGAAAGACAGCTCTATGCTCCAGAGGTCTCTGGCCCTCGACTAGCTCCTAATCCAACAGGTCTCCCTGCTGGCTCTCAACACGTAAGGGATGGAAACCCTTAAAAAGCGCTGGCTCGGTTCTGAACACGGCCCGGGTCTTCTTTGCAGCCTGGCCTGGCGGGTCTCCAGCTCTGCCGCTGGCCAGTGCGCGGCTAGGTGGAAAACCTGGCCTGGAATTTCCACCCCAGAGCCTGGATCTCGTGCTGGGAGGTGGTGGCGGGGACCGAGACTGCCTCCGCGGCGTCCCGAAGGCGTGCCGGGGCGGGGGCGGGGCCCGTAGGGGACGCGGAGGAGGAAGAGGTGCAGGTGCAGCCCAGGCGGCGGCCCGGCGGGAGGAGGGAGTAAGCTGGACACCTGCTTCGCCGCGACCCTCCCCAGCCTTCCCGCGCACGCCGGGGTGGGGACCGATTGATTGACGGTTTCTGGCCCCCCCTGGGACAGAGGCGCTGGACAGCCCCCGGGTGGACTATGGCGGTGAGATTCCAGGCGAGTAGTTCGCCGAGGGCGGGAGGGTGAGGGAAACGAACTGGGATCAGGGCTGGGCCCTGGTCCCAGGACCCCAGATCGCCCTCTGCCTCGGTAGCAGATGGAGAAACTGAGGCCCAGAGCAATGTGGTGGCTAGCCCGAGGCCTCACGAGGAGAAGCATCCGGCCTGGGTCTGCCTCCCTTAGCCGATAGACCTGGGTTCAAACACCGATTTTTCTGTGTAGCTTTTGGGCCAGTGAGTCCACGCCTCTCCTATCCTCATCTGTAAAGTGGGTGACCGTCATTTTACAGAAGGGTGTAGGGAGGATTCTAGGAAGCAAATATGTGGCAAGCGCCTGGCACATAGTAGGTGCCCAGTTGCCAGGGGGATCAGCCGAGTTAAGCTTGAGCACTGAGGGTGGAACAGTGGGCAGGGAATTCATTGGTGGGCTGGAGGGGCTTTGGCCAATGCAGCGAGGCTGTGGGAGAGGGGCTCACCATTTATTGGGTGCCCACTGTATACAGAGTCTTTAACTCGCACAACCTGATGGAGATGGGGGTTGACAAGCCTCCTTTCACACTGAACAAGCCAGCCTGGGCTGGGGAGAAGGGATCCTCATGTCTCTACCTGGGAGGACTTCGGGCTCCAGGGATGCAGCTTGAATCAACTCTGTCACACCCACCTACTGGGTCTCAGATGGGGCCCCAGGAGGGGGCGGGGGTAGACAGGCCTAGGGGTAGGTGGCTCGCCTTAGGCCCGGACCGCCGGAGGCTCTAGGGCCAGGCAGTTCTGGTTCCCGCCGCCTGCCTCCTTCCCAGACAAGGAACAGCTCCCAGAATCCCCTCCCCAACAGGAGGATTTGTGGCCCCTTCCCCTCCACCTCCCCAATACTGTTCCCAGAGTGTGGACGGCAGCCCAGCAGCCACGTGCCCTGGGCGGTGTGACCCGCCCCCTCTGGAGGCATCTCCTTTCCCAGTTTGTGTCCCCTAAGCAGCAGGTGGCTGGGAGGGGGAAGGCCTGGGCCTCACCTCCTCGCAGCTCACCTTTACGGGGGTGGGGCTGAGGGGGCTAGGAACTCGGGACAAACCTGGCTGAGTTCCTGACTGAATCTGTCTTTTATTCCACCATTCACCTATTCCTTAAACTGCTGCATGCCTGGTCCCATGGGGACAATGCTGGGGTCCCAGGACCCCCTGCCCTGGCCACCAGGAATCCCCAGATTCTAGGGGTGGAAGGGAGGAGGTAGACTGAGACATCCCAGGCCCCAATAGGGACTCTTTTCCTGGAGGAAGAGACAGTGGCACTGGGGCTGTGAAGGATGCATAGGAGTTTGCTGGAGAGTACAGCATGTGCAAAGGCCTGGAAAGGAGGCTGACTGGAGGGACCAAGAGGTGCCGATGGCCATCACCAAAGTACCCAGAGAGATGACCCTGCCCAGCCTTCATAACCCAAGAGGAAAGACCAGAAACTCCCAAACAGATGATTAAACAGGATGATTTTAAATGGTTCTGGATGCCATGAATAAAACATAGTAAAGCAGAGAGGAGTGGTAGGGTGCCAGGGAAGATTGGCTAATCTAGGAGGGCCCCCTGGGGAGGTAGCATTTGAGCTGAGACCCAAGAGTCAGGGGCAGCTGTGTGCATCCTGGGAAGGTGACCAGGCACAGGGGACAGAGTGGGCAGTGGGGTTAGGCGTCACCCCTGGGTGTTGGAGAGCCCTCTGGTATCCATGGAGGTGAACCTCCACAAGCTGGGACAAGTCCCGGCCACCTGCGCCTGTCCCCTCAGGGGCCCCATTCCCTGGGGGCTGTTTCTTAAAACAAGGCCTGGAAATAAAAATTCTGGGAGGCCAGACACCAAGCATTAAATCAAAGCAAATGAAAATATTCTGTTATGAAAAATAAGTTCAGAAGAAAAAAAAAGCAGGAGGATGCTGTGGCTGGGTTGTTGAGAGAGCATGTGGGATAGGCTGCCCAGGTTCATGGAGTGCTGTGTGACCTCAGGCAAGCTAATGAACCTCCCTGGGCCTCCTTTTCCTCCCTGGAAGGCAAGAATAGGAGCCATTTCCTGAGGCCACTCAAGAGTAAATGGATGTGACTGTGCAAATCTCTTGCTGGCAGCGCTTGGCATGGTGTTGCTCATTAATATTACACACGGGAGAAAGGTCATTATAATTACTTCTCACAACAACGACTGCCATCTCTCCCAGAGGCCCCTTCTGCTATTCTTGCATGACTCCATGCCCGACAGCTGCACCTCAGCTCTGAAAGAAGGAACGGTGGGGATGAGGGAGGTACCCATTGTACAGATAGGGAAGCTGAGGCCAGGAGAAACACCACCACAGCTAGCAAAAGGCAGACTGCAGGATTTGAGTCTCAGCCACCAGAGCCGACCTGTTCCCAGGAGCTCGGGCGAGGCCCCGCCCTTGGCTTTGTTTCTCTCTTCTCCACCCCCTTCCTACTCCCTGGGAGCCTGGAATGCTGCTCTCCTGGGAACTTTCAAGAAAAGGCACTGGAACACACCGCATCCACCCGAGGAGGGCGCATAGGGAATCCCCCGCCCCTGAGTTGTGGAGCTGGGCAACTGGGCTGGGGAGGGGGTGTCCCTTCTACAAAGCCTGGGGGCAGGGGCAGTGGCCGAAGGTAAGGGATGGGTGGGGGCTGGCTTCCAGACAGGTTCCACCTCCCTCCTTCTCCCAGTGTCTCCCGGGGCCTAAAGCTCCCAGACCTGTGCTCTCATCTATATCTGAGACATGAAAACAACAGAATCCACGCCCCTCGGTCACACCCTCCAGCTGCTCAGTAGTCTTGGCAAATGACTTCCCTTTCTCGTGCCTCGGGTCCCTGGTTTCCTCATCTGTGACAAGAAGATAAATAGAATACCCCTTAGTGAACAAATTAAATGAGATCTTAAATGTGAATGCCTGGCCTAAAGGAAGCACTTGATTCATTCAGTAGATAGTTAGAATCTCTCCTATGATCCAGGCTCTCAGGATTCAACTGTGAAGGAGGCAGACAAAAATCTCTGCTCTGTGAAACCAGTACTCTAGAGGGAGAGCAGGGCTGTGACAAGATTTTTTAAAAATCTAGGGAATGTCAAGGCGTCACAAGTTCTGTGACCTAGGAATCAGGGAAAGGCAGATAAACTGGTCCGTTGTGGGGTGGGGAGGGCTCTGGTTCCAGGTAGAGTGGTTGGGAGAAGCAGGTGAGGGAGCAAGCCAGGTACAGATTTGCGGGAAGAGAGTTTCAGGCAGAGGGCATAGCCCATGCAAAGGCCCTGGGGCAGGACAGGAGCCGGTGTGTTGGAGGAATAGTGAGGAGGAGAAGGCCCGTGTTCCTGGAGCAGAGTGAGTGCCCTGTGCCTACAGGTCTTGTTAGATCCCCCCAGGGACTGAGCCAGAACTTCCTGAGGGAAAGCAGCAAGGACTCACCTTTCCTCAGCTCCCACTATGGTTTGGCCCTGTTAACAGTTGTGGCCAGATCTTTCTTTATGGTGGGGCCTCTACTGGGCACAGTGGGGGTTTGAGCAGCACCTCTGACCCCCACCCACTGGATGGCAGGAGTATCCCCAAGTTGTGACAACTACAGATGTCCCCAGACATGGCCCAGTGTTCTGGGGTTGGAATGGTTCCCAACTGAGAACCACTGACTTAAGTCCATTTTGCAGATGAAAAGACTGAGATCTCAAGAGAGGCAGCAACGCGCCCACAGGCTTGGGCCACAGGAGTGTCAGAGTGGCTCCCCACCCGGGGCTGGGGACCCCTGAATGCTCTGATATACCTCACGCCCCCCTTCTCTGTCCCATCCCACCAGGTGCTGGACATGGAGGAGCTGACCATCTGGGAGCAGCACACGGCCACGATCAGCAAGGTGGGGCCTCCCTCTCCCTGCATGGGAATGGTGGCTTGGTTCCCACTGGCTCAGTGGAGGGGACAACCTTTGTTTGGATGAGAAGCAAAATCATGGTCCATCTCCCATTCCCCTCAGGACCCCCGCCGGGGCTTTGGCATTGCAATCTCTGGTGGCCGAGACCGGCCCAGTGGATCTGTGGTTGTGTCTGATGTAGTGCCTGGAGGGCCAGCAGAAGGCCGGCTACAGTGAGTGTCAAGGCATCGGGGTGTGTGTGGTGGCGGGGGCACAAGAGGAGAGACCTGTGTGGGCCAAAGCTGGGAGGCTGGAGAGTACCTGGCGCCTTCCAGCTCTGTCAACACAGGGCTTGGAGCTGGCAACGTAAAAGTTAGCAGCTAGCCCTCACTCTCTTCAAGGTCCTGGTCCTCCACTGAGTTCTTGGGGTCATGCTGGGCCCAGAACACTCCTGGAGGAATATTCCGGAGACCTCTTTTTGGCTGGAAGGAGGGAGACGCAGCATCCTGAGCCCTTGGGGGCAGGAGGCTCCTGGGAGTTATGTTGGGAAAATGGTTCTGGGCCCTGAGTGGCTGCTGGTGATATTGCTCAGCTCAGAGGCAGGGACCAGCTTCAGAGCAAGTATGACACACAGACAGTGAGAGAAGGGGAGAAAAGCAGGAAGAGGGGGCCCAAGAGGAAGGAGTGAGGGGGTATAGAGACACTGGTTGTGATTGCAGCTTACATTCTATGATGGCATCTTATTATTATGTGGGGTCTATGATCGGTCCCATTTTACAGACGAGGAAACTGAGGCCCAGGAGGATAAATATCTTTGTGAGTCTGGGGCCACCAACAAATTAGAACCAGGCCTTGCAGACCTCAGGGAAGACCTCAGGGGGGAGGGCTCCCGGGTAAGTGCTCCTCCCTGAGACCCGGCTTCTTCCCTCAGGACAGGAGACCACATTGTCATGGTGAATGGGGTCTCCGTGGAGAATGTCACCTCCTCCTTTGCCATTCAGATACTCAAGACCTGCACAAAGGTGGCCAACATAGTGAGTGGGGGCTGGTGGGAGGGTCAGCCCCAGGCTTAGGTGGCACATCTGCCCCTGGCTGAGCTCCAACTTCTGTCCATGGGTGGTATAAGCTTCCACCAGCACGTGGAATCTTGCTCCCATTTCACAGCTGGGATGTTGAGACCAGGGGATGGGGGAGAGCCAGCCACCCACCTCCACCCCCTACAACAGACAGTGAAGCGTCCCCGGAAAGTCCACCTGCCCACCACCAAGACCACCTCTGGCCCAGGACACCAGGATTCGGATGAGGAAGATGGACCACGGCGGCTTGAAGAAGCTGAGCATGGCCAGGGCTATGAGGGTGACACATCCAGCGGTTCCGGCCGCTCCTGGGGGGAGCGCTCCCGCAGGACGAGGACAGGCCACCGGAGCCGGGCAGGCAGCCATGGGCGCAGGAGCCCAGGCAGTGGCTCCGAGGCCAATGGGCTGGCCCTGGTGTCTGGCTTCAAAAGGCTGCCACAGCAGGACATGCAAATGCGACCCGTGAAGTCTGTGCTGGTGCGGAGGAGAGAGAGTGACGGTGAGCCCAGGGGCCACGTTGTTGCCAGTCAGGCCTGGCATCCCAGAAAGGGGGCAACAGTGCTGCTCTTGTGTGGTGTATAGTTGGCTCACATCCTGGTCCCAGGACCTGCAGGCATGTCACCTCACGTGGCAGGGAGGACTTTGCAGGAGGAATTAAGTAAAGGCCCCTGGGGTGAGGATGATCCTGGATTCCCCCGGGGCCCAGTGTCATCACAAGGTCCTCATAAGAGGGAGGCAGGAGGGATAAAGGCAGAGAGAGACAGGAGATGCTACGCTGCTGGCTGTGAGGATGGAGGACGGGGCCGCCAGCCAGGGATGTGGCGCCTCCAGAAGGTGGAAGAGGCAGGAGCCATCTCTCCTCTGGGGATTCTGAGGAACCATCCCTGCCCACCCCTAGGTTTAGCCCCAGGAGGCCCATTTCAGACTATGAGGTAACCAATTTGAGCTGTATGTGGCCACTAAGTGTGTGGCAGTTTGTTACACCACCAACAGGAAACTCACACAGCATGACATTGATAGAGTGTCGAGGTAATGGAACGTATAGAACAGGAGGGACCTGCACTCTCACCCTGTCTTGATTCAAAGGCAGCATCATGACCTTGGGATTCTGGTCATGGTGTGATAAATGGCACCTACATTGTCATTTTAATAACAAGAGTCACATCCTTAAAACACTGATTGTGATGTCATTAAGACTATTGGGGTTGAAGTTCCCATCGTGGCACAGTGGAAACGAATCCACCTAGCATCCATGAGGATGCAGGTTCGATCTCTGGCCTTGCTCAGTGGGTCAAGGATCCAGCATTGCTGTGAGCTGTGGTGTAGGTCAAAGATGTGGTTGGGATCCCGGGTTGCTGTGGCTGTGGCTGTGGCTGTGTCTGTGGCCAGCAGCTGTAGCTCCGATTTGACCCCTAGCCTGGGAACCTCTATATTCTGCACTTGCAGCCCTAAAAAGGAAAAAAAAAAAAAAAAGAGAGAGAGAGAGAGTATTGAGGCTGTGACCATGAAGCCCCTTTGGTGACATCACTGGGGTGCTGGGAAGGGGCAAACTGGGCTCTGTTCCCTATCAGGCACCTGCTGCTAACTGCTGTGCAATGACATCAGAATCCCTGCCCCAGGGCCTTTGCATGGGCTGTTCCCCCACCTGATACACCCTGCCCAACACCCTTAAAGGGTGTGCTCCCTTGCTTCATCCAAGCGCTGGCTCAGACATCAGCCCTGACCCCCTTGCCCCAAACTGCCCCTCTAAGACCACTTTCCCAATCTTTCCGGCTTTCTCCGTCTTCCCAGCTCTCAGCACCACCTGGGGCTTTCAGCAGCATCTCCCCCAGCTACAGGGGGCCAGGTCTGCCTTGTCACTGGCAGACAGGCACCTGCGGGGGAGAGGGCCTACTGGAGGGGCAGCAGGCTGCCAGTATCAGAACAGCCCCCATGGGACTGGGAGGGAGCCAGGCCTGCCCCCTTCTTGCAGGACAGCAGCCCAGAGGGCAGGTGGGAAGGCTGAGATCTGAGAGCTCCCTGCAGCCCAGACCCCAGCCCCTGCCTCAGTTTCCCCCTCCTCCCACAGAGTTCGGGGTCAAACTGGGCAGTCAGATCTTCATCAAGCACATCACAGATTCAGGCTTGGCTGCCCAGAACCGTGGGCTGCAGGAAGGAGACCTCATCTTGCAGGTGAGTCCAGGCTTCTCATCAAGGGGTAGGGAGACCAAGGCCAGAGGGTCCCAGCGCTGCCCAGTCACAGGGCAAGGTCAGCAGAGCTGGTCCTGAACCACTTGCCTGCTGCATCGTTGCTTGCTTCCCAAAGTTTGGACATAGCTAAACAGGAGTTCCCCCCTTCCCTGGATCTGCTGCTAAACCACTGCCAAATGTCAGTTTCTAGTACCCAATTTGGGTTGTCTTTTTCTAGTATCCTCAGAATCACATGGCCAGCTGGCTACAGCACTGATTCATGGGCCTGCCTTAGGTAGTTGGATGCTAATGGTCTAGAGACCAGGCTTCAAGGAGCAGCTTTGCCTTAAGAACTGATTCCTTTCTAGATTCCTCCCCTGAAAAATTGTTTCTAGTGATTCCTAGTGTTTGATTTCCAGTTGGTTGTTTCTAGAGTCCCCTAAGAGTTGTCTGTTTCTAGTGACCCTGAGGAATTGTCTTTTTGTAATAGTTTGGGGCTGACACTTGAAACAGAGCTTGCAGGCAGGGGGCTAGAAACTCACAATCCTTAGAGTTACTGAAAACAGACATCCCAAGAGAAAATGTTAGAAATGTGTTCCTGGTGAGTGGCGATGACAGTAAATCCTTCCTAGGAATATATGTGTCTAATTCTCTTCTAGATGTCTGTTTCTAGAACTTTCTAGAGATTGTCTATTTCTTATATCTAAGTATTTACTCCCTCTCCTCCAGTTAGAGTTCTTTCTTTTTCTTTCTTTCTTTTTCTTTCTTTTTAGGGCTGCACCCTTGGCATATAGACATTCCCAGGCTAGGGGTGGAATCCAAGCTGCAGCTGCTGGCCTACACCACAGCCATAGCAATGCAAGATCTGAGCCGCATCAGCGACTTACACCACAGCTCATGGCAATGCCGCATCATTAACCTACTGAGCAAGGCCAGGGATTGAACCTGCATCCTCATGGATACTACTCAGGTTCATTACCACTGAGCCACAACGGGAACTCCTAGAGTTTTTTCTAATATCTGTTCCTAGTTTATCTCCTGAGAAATTTCCCCCTCTGGAGAGCTGAGATTCAACCCAGTTTAACTATTTCTTAGTGCCCCCTGCCATGCCTCTTAGAAAATCATGTTTCTAGAATTCTTGTGGAGGTCAGTTCTTGGCTTAGTCTCTTCTCACAGCAGGAATGCAATTCTATCATTCTCTCTCAAGAATGTCTGTTGTCAGTAATCCCCGAGAATTGTGTGTTAATTTTTTTTCTTTTTCTTTTTTTTTTTTTTAGGGCCACACCTGAGGCATATGGAGGTTCCCAGGCTAGAGGTCCAGTCGGAGCTACAGCTGCCAGCCTACACCACAGCCATACCAACATGTGATCCGAGCCACATCTTCGACCTATACCACAGCTCACGGCAATGCCAGATCCTTAACCCATTGAGAGAGGCCAGGGATAGAACCTGCAATCTCACAGTTCCTAGTCAGATTCATTTCCACTGCACCACCATGGGAATTCCCTTTTATTCACTCTTTACTGCCACACTTGCAGCATATGGAAGTTCTCAGGCTAGGGGTCCAATCAGAGCTGCAGCTGCTTGCCTACACCACAGCCACAGCAATGTGAGATCCAAGCCACATCTGCGACCTACACCACAGATCATGGCAATGCCTGATCCCCAACATGCTGAGCGAGGCCAGGTATCAAACCTACATCCTCATGGATACTAGTCGGATTCGTTTCTGCTGCACCACAATGGGAACCCCAGGACTGTGTGTTTCTAGTATCCCTTCTCTCTCATCACCTCACTTCCTCCCTTCCTGATCCCTTTTAGATCAATGGGGTGTCCAGTGAGAATCTGTCACTGAGTGACACACGGCAACTTATTGAGAAATCAGAAGGGAAACTGACTCTGCTGGTGCTCAGAGACCGAAGCCAGTTCCTGGTGAATATCCCTCCAGTCGTCAGCGACAGCGACAGCTCCCTCCTGGAGGGTGAGGGGACAGGAGACCAGCCCTGGGGAGGGAGGTTCGAATGGAGGGCCAAGGAGGAAGGCTGCATCAGGCAGAGCCAAGCAGGAGTTGGCAAGCCTGGCCCTGAGGTTCAGAGAGGGACAGAAACTTGCCCAAGGCCACACACCATGTCAGGGCCAGAGGCCCCGAGCTGAGCCTGACTCTGGTCTGGGTCCCTTGGCTTAGAGGGGCCTAACATGCCCCTCTGTGAAACAGGTCTGGCCTGGAAGGCATGGATGTGGCTGAGATGTGCTTTCTCCCGACAGACATCTCAGATCTTGGCTCGGAACTGTCCCAGGCGCCACCGTCTCACATCCCACCGCCACCCCGGCATGGGCAGCGGAGTCCAGACGGCAGCCGAACCAACTCCCCTGTGTATGTCACCCCCTCGACCAAAAAGGCCAAGTGGGAGGGGGACGTGGGCATATCTTTCCAGTATGGGTACCCATGAGGGTACAGTAACGGTGACCTGCCCGAAAGAGGCATCTCCCTCTACACAGGCCTCCCTGCTCCTGGTATGTAGCTCTGGGTTCTTGATACGGAGAGAACCAGATACCGGTCAACTTAAAGCAGAAGGGACTGAATTTTTCATCACATCCTAGAAGACTTCAAAACGCATAAACCTTTCACCCAGCAAGGCTTTCAGAGTCCTCTCGGGGGTAGTATAGCCATGGCCGCGTGAGGGATTGGAGGAGGCGTGTTCATTGTAATGATGTGTAAAGAAGGGAAAAAGCAGTGGTTACCTTGTATTAGTCTCCTGGAGCTGCTATAACTAAGGGCCACGAACCAGGTGGCTTAGAACAGCAGAAATCTATGGTCTCACAGCACTGGAGACAAAAGTCCCAGGCCTGGGGTGTCAGGGCCCCGCTGCCTCTGAAGGCTCCCGGGGAAAATCTCTTTCTGGTTTCTCTCCCCACCTCTGGAGTTCATCTGCTCCCAGACAGCTACCTCCCCGCCATGTGCCTTCACATCATCTTCTACCCTATATATGGGCTCTGGGTCCAGATGTCCCTTTTTTATAAGGACCCCAGTCATTCTGGACTAGAACCCTCCTCCCTGACTCCAGTATGACCTCATTTTCACTAATCACATTGCCATGACCCTCTTCCCAAATGAGGTCCTATTCTGAGATCCTGGGGGTTACGGCTTCAACAGACGAAATTTGAGGGGACACATTTCAGTGCCTTAAAAAACAGGAATTCCCCTGTGGTTCAGAGGGTTAAGGACCTGGTGTTGTCACTGCTGTGGCTCTGGTTACTGCTGTGGCATGAGTTCAATTCCTGCCATGGGCATGGCCAAAATAAAAAACTAACCCAAAAAAACCAAGTAACTGCTCAACACTTGGGGATTAGGTAAGAGGCACCTCATTTAAGCCTGCAGCCCCCTGTGAAGTACAGGGTTGTATCTGTTATCTACAGCTGTGTAACAAATTACCCCCAAAGCTGGCTGCTTAGATCAAACACATATTCTCTCATACCTTTTCTGAGAGTCAAGAACTCGGAGTGGCTTAGCTGGGTGGTTCTGGTTCATGGTCTCACAAGGTGATGGCTGAGATGTGGCCTAGGGCTCTGGGCTTTTGAGAGTAGGTAATCCCCTTCTAAGCTCCCTCACACGGCTGTTGGTGGAGGACTCAGACCCACAGCAGGTGGCTCTGTCCAGGGGAAGAGACTATACAGGCCATGATGACCAGGATGTGGGGGTCATTGTGGTCCCTCTTAGAGCCTAGAGGAGGGCTCACACCAAGGCCTCGACTCTTACTCCAGTGTTGCTTCTTTTGGGTGATAATGAGTGGTGACACAAGGAGATGGTGTGTTTACGCTCAGCCCATAGTGGATGCTCTTCATTACAATGGTTATTATATAATCTTTGCTTAGGAATACTTGACAGCCATGAAAAAGGATGTCTCCGAGTACATATTGAAAAGGCCTTGAGGAAATGCACTAGGCATCACGGACAGTGAATGCACGATTGCAAATGGCACAGGGCAGCATCTCAGGTCTGGGAACCTCTTATGTGATCTTCCTGGGAATTCCACAGGCTCACAGAAGGATCTGTGGACAGCTGGCCCCAAGTAGCTTGATGTGTCTTTCTGATGCACAGCCTGCACTCCTTAAACCTGCCCCAAGAGGCATGGGCTGGGGGTATTGTTCTCAAGAATATTTACCCACTCCTGCTCACTCAGCACCAGGGTGAGACATTGGAAATGTCACAGGATGGACATTGGAAACACAAAAGTACGTATTTCCCCACATGTTTTTTTGAAAGCATCAGAAAGGTCTGAAAATAACCCCTCTGTACTAAGAGTGGGTTGATTTTGCTGGGAACTTTCTTTCCTTCCTGTAGTTTGATTCTGTGTTAGTCTGTGTGGGCTGCTAACAAAGTACCACAGACAGGAGGCCAGAAGTCCACAGCCATGGGGAAGGCCTCTTCCTGGCTCTCTGATGGCTGCCTTCCCACTGTGTATTCACACGGTGGAATGATCGCTGGCGTCTCTTCTCTTTTTTGGCCACTCCCATGGCATGTGGAAGCTCCTAGGCCAGGGGTCGAACCCATGCCACAGCAGTGACCCAAGCTGCTGTAGTGACAACACCAGATGCTTAACTCAGTGAGCCACAAGGGAATTCATTCTAGTGTCTCTTATAAGTCATTATAAGAGATGGAATGAGCCATAAGACACTCATTCCATCATGGGGGCCCTGCCCTCAAGACCGCATTTAAACCTGGTCACCTCCAAAGGCTCTGCTTCCTAATACCATTGCATTGGTGGTTAGGGCTTCAGCATATGGATTTGGGGGACACAGACTCTCAGTCCAGAGCACCTTCTATAACTTTTCACTAATATTAAAACGATTAATGTGATTGTTTGTCACAGGCTCATTTTTCTTTTTTTTAAAATTTCATTTTGAGGCCCTGACTACACTCAGCCATCCCAGGGCTCAGGGGAGGAAAGCGAATCTCAGAGAGGGTTAGCACAGGGCCTGAGGTCACAGCTGCAGAGGGGGCAGGACCAGGATGTGAATCTGAGTGCAGACAAAGAAAAAAAATTTTTTTTTAGGCCTGCACCTGCGGCATATGGAAGTCCCCAGGCTAGGGGTCAAATTGGAGCTGTAGCTGCTGGCCTATACCACAGCCACAGCAACGTGGGATCTGAGCTGCATCTGCAACCTACACCACAGCTCACAGCAATGCCGGATCCTTAACCCACTGAGTGAGATGAGGGATCGAACCCTCAACCTCAGAGTTACTAGTCAGATTTGTTAACCGCTGAGCCACAAAGGGAACTCCAAGAAAAAAAATTTTTTTTAATTTTGTTTTTCCAAAATTCTTTTTTCCTTTTTTTTTTTTTTTTTTGTCCTTTTGCCTTTTCTAGGGCCACTCCCGCAGCCTATGGAGGTTCCCAGGCTGGGGGTCTAATTGGAGCTGTAGCCGCCAGCCTACACCAGAGCCACAACAATGTGGGATCCGAGCCACGTCTGCGACCTACACTACAGCTCACAGCAACACCGGATCCTTAACCCACTGAGCAAGGCCAGGGATCAAACCTGCAACCTCATGGTTCCTAGTTGGATTCGTTAACCACTGCACCACGACGGGAACTCCATGTTTTTACAAAATTCTTTTTAAAATTACTGCCCAACATCCTCCCACCTCACCCCAATCTGTTCCCCACCAGGGAGAGTCCCCAGCTTCAGCGGGAAAGTTCAGTGGATTCAAGGACGGCGTCAGAACCAGGTGAGCCAAGGGTGGTGACTCTGAGCATCCTTCCCCTGAATTTTCTTCCTTTCTTCCTTCCTCCCTCCCTCCCTCTCCTTTCCTTCCTTCCTTCCTTTCTTTCTTTTTCTCTTTTAGGGTCACACTCTCAGAATATGGAAGTTCCGAGGCTAGGGGTCTAATTGGAGCTGTAGCCGCCAGCCTACACCACAGCCACAGCCACAGCCACGCCAAATCCGAGCCACGTCTGTGATCTACACCACAGCTCATGGCAATGCCGGTCCTTAACCCACCAAGCAAGGCCATTGATTGAACTTGCGTCCTCATAGATACTAGTCAGATTTGTTTCCGCTGAGCCACAACAGGAACTCCCACCCTCTGAATTTTCTGATCCCAGCCAGTGAGGCTGTGCCAGGCAGAGCAGGAGAGACTGGCAGGGGCCTAAGAGGTCAGGGACAGTTCCCTGGGAAAGAGCGGGGGCTGGGTGGCCGCATTCCCAGGGGCAGGGACACCCTCCAGCAAAGGTTTGGTGTCTGGACCGGTCAGTGTGCTTGGGGAAAACTGGATCCTCCCTTTCAGACTCCCTGAGGCAAAGGAGCTATGACATCTACAGGGTGCCCAGCAGGCAGAGCATGGAGGATCATGGGTAAGTGTCCCAGAACAAAGCCCCCCAGCTAAGGACTCGCACACCCTGGCTGCCTCCCCAGCCACCATCACCAGCCTTCTTGCATCAGCATGTAGAACGGGACTGCCACATGGGCTATGTGGGACACGAGGCCTGGAGGGGGCGGGGGCTCTCCCATCTGGCCTGATGCCTTCTCTCCCCTTACAGGTACAGCCCAGACTTGCGGGTGGTCCACTTCATCAAGGGCACGAACATCGGGCTGCGGCTGGCTGGAGGCAATGATGTGGGCATCTTTGTGTCTGGGGTGCAGGCAGGCAGCCCAGCTGATGGGCAGGGCATCCAGGAGGGAGATGAGATTCTGCAGGTGAGCAGGGGCGGCTGGCGGTGGGCGTGCTGAGTGGACCCAAGTCCATTCCTGCTTATGTGTCCTCCAGGTACCCCCCCCCACCCCTGGGGACTTGCAAGACCCTCACAGACATTTGAACATGTTTCCTTGTCTGGGTCAAAGCTTCATTGATTGGGTCATGACCTTGTCTATGTCACAACCTTGTCAATGTCATGACCTCAATGTCCAGCTCATGCTCTTTCCTAGATCACTGCTTTGTTATGGATGGCACAGTCTCCTTGTTTTGTGTTATGGCTGAGTTAACCACGCTGCCCAAGTCACAGCCTTGATCCCTATGTCCATCTACAGTTTCTTTCTTTTCTTTTTTGGCCATACCTGTGGCAATGCTCAAGTTCCGGGGCCAGGGATCACAACTGTGCCACAGTAGTGACAACGCCAGATCCTTAACCATTAGGCCACCAGGGAGCTCCTCGTCTCTGGGGCCTTTGATAGCAGCTCTGGAAGGAGGTGGGAGAGGAGGGCTTTGTCTGGAGGAAGAGCTGGGATCTGGTGTCCAAAGCCCTGTCTCACCCCTGCACCCCGTTCCCGCTAGGTAAATGATATGCTGTTCCAGAACCTGACCCGGGAGGAGGCTGTGCAGTTCCTAATGGGGCTGCCCCAGGGCGAGGAGGTGGAGCTGGTGACACAGCGGAAACAGGACAGTGAGTATGTGTGAGTGTGACTGTGTGTGGGGCATGAGGGGGTGTGCATGGCCCAGGGCTGAGGTGGGATCCACTGCCAGGCCATGAGGAGGGGTCGGGGCTGGGCAGTGGCCCTGCAGTTAATGGAGCCTTCCTGTCCAGTCTTTAGGAAGATGGTGCAATCCCGCCTGGGCGACTCCTTCTACATCCGCACACACTTTGAGATGGAGCCCAGCCCGCCATCAGGCCTGGGCTTCACCCGTGGAGATGTCTTCCATGTGCTGGACACGCTGTACCCTAGCCCTGGGCAGAGCCATGCCCGAGGAGGCCACTGGCTGGCTGTGCGCATGGGCCGTGACCTCCGAGAGAAAGAGCGGGGCATTATCCCCAACCAGAGCAGGTGGGAACTCCACTACCCCCTGGGTTTCCCCACTGGAAGTAGGCGCATTGTCACCTCTTAGAATCCTTGGTGATTCACTCTGGGGAAACCAGTCAGTGTTTGTCAGTTTCTGGCAGCTGCTGTAACAAATGACTCTAAACCCAGGGGCTTCCAACAACACACATTTATCATCTCATGTTCTGAGGTCAGAAGTCTGAAGTAAGTCTTATGGAGCTAAAATCCTGATGTGGGCAGGACTGGCTCCTCTGGAGGCTCCAGGGGAGAATCAGTTCCTGCTTTTTCAAGCCTATAGAGGCACCACGGCCCTGACTCTCGGCCCCTTTATCCTCACAGTCAGCAGCTCAGCATCTCCCGTCTCTCTCTCTCTGCCTGTGATCCCCTCCTCCCTCTCATGAGGACCCTGTGATGACACTGGGCCCTGGGCCCTTCACCATCTCAGGGGCCTTTACTTAAATCCCGCTTGCAAAGTCCCCTCAGCCACATCAGGTGACACATCCACAGGTCCTGGGACCAGAATGTGGGCATTTTGGGGGCTGTAGTCCAGGATCCCAGTGCTCACTCGTCTCCTCCCTTCTTGCCAGGGCGGAGCAGCTGGCCAGTCTGGAGGCTGCCCAGCGGGCTGTGGGGGCCGGGCCTGGAGCCTCAACGGGCTCCAGCACTCGGGCCGAGTTCTGGCGGCTGAGGGGTCTTCGTCGGGGAGCTAAGAAGACCACCCAACGTAGCCGAGAGGATCTGTCAGCTCTGACCAAACAGGGTCACTACCCGCCCTATGAACGCGTGGTGCTACGAGAAGGTGGGCTGGGGGGAGCGCAAAGGAGAGGGTTCAGAAGCCACAGTCCGTACCTCCCTTTTCCACCCAAAATACCCACTTCTGGTTACTACAGGATGAAAATACAAATGCACAAATCCATCACATAGATTCTTTACCTACCTGAGAACAGGGGTAAAAATACACCTCATCCAGATTTCAGGAGGAGCCAAGAATAAGCACTTGCCCACAGCCTCAGAGCAGAAGGATTAAAACCAGGTGCAGAGGCTTTTAAAGAAAACGGCAGCGGGAGGAGGGGAATAACAGGTGACCCAGAATGGGAAAGGGCCGAGCTGCTCTTCAGCTGCTGCTCCAACATCCAGACCAAAAAGGCTTAAACATAAAAGGCCATGTACTTAATGTCTACCCCAAGGCCAATGAGAGTCTAGAAATCTGAATGTACGTCGAGCTTTTAAGAGTGAGAATAGGAGTTCCTGTCGTGGCGCAGTGGTTGACGAATCCGACTGGGAACCATGAGGTTGCGGGTTCGGTCCCTGCCCTTGCTCAGTGGGTTAACGATCCGGCGTTGCCGTGAGCTGTGGTGTAGGTTGCAGACGCGGCTTGGATCCCACGTTGCTGTGGCTCTGGCTTAGGCCAGTGGCTACAGCTCCTATTCAACCCCTAGCTTGGGAACCTCCATATGCCGCGGGAGTGGCCCAAGAAATGGCAAAAAAAGACAAAAAAAAAAAAAAAAAAAAAAAAAAAGAGTGAGAATAAGGCCTGGAAGGAGAGGAGAAAAAGAGAAGGGTCAGGTGCAAAGAGCGGGCTGGCTACTCACTTTTCTCAGGCCAAGATGCCTTCTGCACCTGCTTCCTCATTGGTAAAAGGGAGTGTCAGTGAGGCCAAGGGTCGACAAGCTCTTCCTGCAAAGGACTAGGCGGCAAGTATTTTAGGCTTTGCAGGCCAGATGGTTTCTGTCCAAACGACTTTACTCTGCAGGAAGGCAGGAGAGACGGCATGTGAGTTTGTGCCAATAAAACTTTATTTACAAAAACAGGCAGTGGGCAGGATGTGGCCCAAGGGTTCTAATGGTGGTTGCTTACCAGTGAGTTAGCTGGGCTCAGTTGCTCCAACAGACGCCAGGGATAGCTGTATAAATACAAAGTTCCAGAGTTCCTGTCATGGTTCATTGGTAATGAACCCAACTAGTATCCATGAGGAGGCAGGTTCCATCCCTGGCATTGTTCAGTGGGTTAAGGATCCAGTGTTTCCATGAGCTGTGGTGTAGGTCACAGATGCAGCTGGTATCTGACATTGCTGTGGCTGTGGTGTAGATAGCAGCTACAGCTCCAATTTGACCCCTAGTCTGGGAACTTCCATATGCTGTGGGTGCAGCCCTAAAAAGCTAAAAATAATAATAATAAGAAGAAGAAGTTTCTTTTTCAAGCAACAGTATCAGTGTAAGAAGATGAAGAGGCTTCCCAACTCTCCTTGAGGTATACTACCTAGATTTTATACATCATTCTGCTCGCATTCCATTGGCCAGCACATAGTCACATGGCCATCCCTAGCTGCAAGGGAGGTTGGGAGTTGTAGTCTTTAGCTGAGCAGCCACAGGCCTAGCTAGACATGATACTATCATGGAGGAAGTGGAGAAGCAGTTGTGTAAGATGCTAGCAGTCTTTGCCCTAAAGGGGATCCTGATTCTTGTCATTGTTTCTCTGCTTCACAGCCAGTTTTAAGCGCCCGGTGGTGATCTTGGGACCTGTGGCAGACATTGCTATGCAGAAGTTGACTGCTGAGATGCCTGATGAGTTTGAAATTGCAGGTGAGAAACCACGTCCCAGAGCAACATCATTGGTGAATCATTTTATAACCCTTTCCCAATCTCTGGGATTGAGGCAGCTTGATGAGGTGGCTGCTAATGATGTTGTTTGGGGGAAAGGGAACAACCATCTCAAACATGAGGCAGATCAGCCACCAGCACCCCCTCCAATGCTTGGGCCAGAGAACCTCAATCAATCTTGGCACTCTGTTTGAATACAGCCTCAGAATCCTTCTTCTTCTGTTTTTTTTTTTTTTTTTTTTGGTCCTTTTAGGGCCAAATCTGCAGTATATGGTTCCCAGGCCAGGGGTTGAATCAGAGTTGTAGCCACTGGCCTACACCATAGCCACAGCTACGCCAGATATGAGCTGCGTCTGCGATCTACACCACAGCTCACGGCAATGCTGAATCCTTAACCCACTGAGTGAGGCCAGGGGTTGAACCTGTGTCCTCATGTCAGATTTGTTTCCGCTGAGCCATTCTGGGCCTCGACTCCTCAGAACTATAGGAACTCCTCAGAATTCTTCTTAACACAGTTCACCAGGCAGTCGTTGCCAATGGAGCCAATTGGACAATTGCCAATTGTTTGTTCAAGATATTTGTTCACTGAGCTACAGACACAGCATTGAACAAATACACAGGGTCCCCAGAGGAGACCAAAAATTGACAACTACAGAAATAAGCTAGTGGTAGCAAATTACACTCCTGGGCCAAATCTGGCTGTTTTTATTCAGCTTCCTAATTAAGAATGGCATTTATAGGAGTTTCCTGATTGCTCAGGGGGTTAAGGATTTGGTATTGTCCCTGTTGTGGCTCTGGTTACTGCCGTGGCATGGGTTCGATCCCTGGCCTGGGAATGTCTGCATACCATGGGCATGGCCAAAAAAAAGAATGGTATCTATATATTTTAAATGGTTGAAAAAAAATGAAAACAGTTTTCTGTAACACATGAAAAGAACTGAAAGCTGAAACTTGAACAAATACTTGTACATGAAGTTTCATCACAGCATGCACCGTAGCCAAAAGGTGGACATGACCCAAGCATCCATCAACAGGTAATGGATAAATAAAATGTGGTCCATCCACATAATGGAATATTATTCAGCTTTTAAAAAGGAAGGAAAGGAGTTCCCACTGTGGCACAGTGGGATTGGTGGCATCTTGGGGCATTGGGATGCAGGTTCAATCCCTGGCCCAGCACAGTGGGTTAAGGATCTGGTGTTGCCACAGTTGCAGCTTAGGTCACAGCTGTGGCTCCAATCTGATCCCTGGCCTGGGAACGCCATATGCACTGGGGGGTGGCCAAAAAAGAAAAAAAAGAGAGGAAATTTTGACACATGCTACAACATGGGTGAACCTTGAGAACACGATGCTGAGTGAAATAAGCCAGACACAAAAAGACAAGTACTGTGTGATTCCACCCAGAGGAGGTCCCTAAGGAAGTCAGATTCACAGAGACAGGCAGTTGATGGTGGGGGCCTGGGGCTGGGGAGTGAGTGTTTGAGGACACAGTTTCAGTTTGGGAAGATAAGAAATTTCTAGAGATGGATGGTGGGGGATGGTCGGAAGTGGTGTGAATGTGCCTAATGCCACTGGGCTGTGCACTTAAATGTAGTTATTATCATCAATGGTGCATTTTGTTACATACATTTTATCACAACAAAGATATAAGGTAGTGTCCCCCTCCCTTTTAGGCCCCCCAGGGCAGGGTCTGCCTCCCCTTGCTGCAAGGCTATAGAGGAGGGATTCCTGGAGGAAGCAGTGCTAAGGTCCTTGAGGACACATGGGAGAGTAGCTTCTTTTGGATCAGTGCCCAAGCTAAGGCAAGGCCCAGAGTTGGGACTGAGCCTGGGAGAATGAGTATCTGGAGCATAGACTCTGAGTCAGCCTCCCCACCATGCCACTCATTGGCTTAGTGACTCTGAGCTGGTGACTTATGTCCCTGAAGTTCAGTTTCTCCATTTGCCAGATGGGCAACAGCCACTCCTGTTCAGGAGGAGGAGGGGACCCAGGGTAGTATCAGGCCCTGAGGCCAAAAGGAGCTGCTGGTGTTAGGATTTCTCTGCAAGGCCATGGAGAGCCATGGTGCATTCTTGAGCAGGGGAGGGGCAGGTAGAACCTGAAGGGCCAGCAGACTGCCCTTCTGAAGCTGCCCGTTGCCTCTCCCCTCCACAGAGAGTGTGTTGAGGACTGACAGCCCCTCCAAGATCATCAAACTGGACACCGTGCGGGTGATTGCAGAAAAAGTAAGCAAGGCTCTGCTGTGGGTCCCAGTTCATGGGTGGGGAAACCACGGCCCTGGCCTCTAACCTGTTCTTGTCCCACACCCCGAAGGCGTGGTTTTCCACACCCTCTTGGAATGCTTTGTGAGGTGGGGGACTTGAGGGGGACAGAACCTTGCCCAGAGTCACACAGCAGCAAGCCCTGAGAAAAGGCAGAGACTCAAACTAGGGCTCTCATGCTTAACACACTGTGCTGAAGCTATCACTGAGCCCCACCCAAACATGCTGGCCTGTGGATGTGAGAAGCCACATTCCACTCTGACCACAAACCCTTCATCTCCATCTGTCTGATTCTTCACCTGTCCCTGGGTGTGTTTTTCTCTCTACTGTCTATCTTCCCCCCTTCCCTGCTCCCAACACTGGCCCCACCCAGGACAAGCACGCGCTCCTGGATGTGACACCCTCAGCCATCGAGCGCCTCAACTATGTGCAATACTACCCCATTGTGGTCTTCTGTGTCCCTGAGAGCCGGACAGCCCTCAAGGCACTGCGTCAGTGGCTGGCACCCGCCTCCCGCCGCAGCTCCCGCCGCCTCTATGCACAGGCCCAGAAGCTGCGGAAGCACAGCGACCACCTCTTCACAGGTGGGGCGGGAGCAGGGGGTCCAGGGCGGGCAGTGGGTCCTGGCCTGAGTCTTGCGCCCATGCTGATGCCCCCTCCCCACAGCCACCATCCCCCTGCAAGGCACAAGCGACTCCTGGTACCAAGAGCTCAAGGCTATCATCAGGGAGCAGCAGACTCGGCCCATCTGGACAGCTGAGGACCAGGTACCCAGTCCAGGGTTTGGGAACTGTCGAGCCAGGGCTGGGGCTAGAGCAGAGGGCATTGCTAAGGCCAAAATTTGAGCTGAGGCTAGGGTCTAGACCTGGTTCCTGGGGTAAGATGGGATTGGGGACTCAGTTTGGAGATTGGGGTCTTCTCCTAGGGTTAGAGTCAGGGTTGGGACTCACCTCCAAAATGGGGACTCAGTCTTGTGCAAGGTCAATGGTCAGAACTCATCTTGGGGTCAAGCGTTAAGCCTCAGTTTGAGGTTGGGACTGGAGTTTGAAGAGTGGTGTCTCAGGTCAGGGGTCTGGTCTCAGATCAGGGAGGGGCAGGTCCGGGGGTCTCAGCTCAGCCAGGCCACGTGCACCTGCAGCTGGACAGCTCTTCAGAGGACAACCTGGACCTCCCCCACCGTGACCTGGCTGACAGCTCTGCGGATCTGAGCTGTGACAGCCGCGTCAACAGTGACTATGAGACAGACGGCGAGGGCTACACGGATGGCGAGGGTGGGCCTTACACAGACGTGGATGAGGAGCCCCCGGCACCAGCCCTGGCCCGGTCCTCTGAGCCCGTGCTGGCGGATGAGCCCCAGATCCTGCAGGATCATGGAAGACCCTCAGGTCACCAGGCACCCCAGGTAAGTAAAGCACTGGGGTGGCTGTGGCAAGGGTCTCTGGACTGGGCAAAGACATGCAGGGAGCTCATTTTCTGCCAGGGTATCAAGGAAGAGAAACTTCCCTGATCAGATCAGTATCTCAGACCTGGACCTAAGGTATCTGAACCAATGAGTCACTTAAGCAAATACTGCAACCTCTGCATGAGTTTCCTTATCTGGGTTACCAGGACTGAGGCAAAAGTCTTAATGTCACAAGCTGGGTATTTAAATTCAGTCCAAGTCCCAGCCCACAGTAGTCAGGCATTTAACAAATATTGACCTGGCTCGAATTCCGTGTGGGGCTGTCTCAGCCCAAGGTGCCTTTTGGTGAATTGGACAAATTCCTCCAGACCCTCAGGGAAATGTAAAAATGCACAAATCTATTATGTTTCCGGTAGAATGGCACCCCGTGGGATTGTGCAATATCCAACCTGCTCAACTGTCTCTGGCATCCTGCTTAAGAGGCAGGCTCTGGTATAAGTATTTGACGTACACAAACACATTTATGCACTTTTTTTTTTTTTTCGCTTTTTAGGGCCGCACCCACGACATATGGAGGTTCCCAGGCTAAGGGTCCAGTCAGAGCTAGGGCTGCCAGCCTACACCAAAGCCACAGCAACACAGGATCCGAGCCATGTCTGCGACCTATACCACAGCTCACAGCACCACCTGATCCTTAACCCACTGAGCAAGGCCACGGATTGAGCCCACAACCTCATGGTTTGTAGTTGGATTTGTTTCCACTGCGCCACAATGGCCGACTCCTATATACATTTTTTTCTTTTCTCCTACGCACATTTGACAGCAGCCCTCTGAGGAATATCATAGATGGGAAGCCCAACTCCACTTTTGCTGACAGCCTGGGAGACCTCAGCCAAGGCCTTACTCTTGTCCTAGCCTGTTTTCTCAACTAAAACTGGGGATCAGACTTCCCTTATGGCCTCACTGGTTAAGGCCTTGGTGCTGTTATAAAACTGGGGACAGGCTGCACTAGTGTGGGGACAAGGAGAAAGCCTGTGGGTAGCCTTAGGCAAAGGTGGGGAGATGAGGGGAGTGGTTAACTCATCTCAGTTTATCATACTTTTGAGGGGAAGTGTTAACCTCCTTTCTCCCTCTCCAAGGTGGATGGCCGCCACCCACAGGGTCAGTGGCGACAGGACAGCATGCGGTAAGAGTCCTTACATGCCACATTAGGCCCCTCAGCCCTTTCCCCAGGACCCAGGGTTTGGAGTTTGAAAAAAGACCTTTTTTCAAACTCTCTCTGGTCTCGAGCCCAGGGGGCAAAACAGACCAGAGAGAGCCACTGCAAGCCACATGCAGTCAGGGCCATAGGAGTAGGAATCTTCTTCCTGGGAGGACTGGGAAGGTTTTATGAAGGAGGGGATATTGGAGCTGGGCTTTGAAGGATGTGCAGGAGTTTGTTAGTCTTGCTCATCTCTGCCCATATCCACTGTGCCTAGTTCAGAATCAACTTAGTTAAAGATAGGTACCCTCCCAACCCACAGCTTCTGTTTTCTGATTCCCAGGACATATGGGCAGGATGCGCTGAGAAAAAAGTTTACACGAGCCCGAGATGTGGAGTCTTCAGATGATGACAGCTACAACTGGGGCCCGGCCACTGACCTGTGACCCTTCCCAGATGGCCAGCTGGCCTGTCCTCCCTTTTCCTCCTTGGAGCTGAACCTCAGTTTCCTATATAGAACCTGGAAACAGTGTGTGGGGGGAAACTGGAAAACTGCCTCCCTCTACCTGGTCTTTAATAAATAGAGTATTTTCACAGCACTGGCTTCTAGTGACTTCTAGGGACAAGGGGCCAGAGTCAGGTGCTGTCTTTCCTCTCATGACCCCACAGACCCCGATCTGAGACCTTGCCCATTTGAAAAGTTTTTAATTTTTTACATCCAAAAAATAATATAGAGCCAAGAAACCTTTGGGGCCGTGGCCAGCCGAGGCGAGTCTGCAGGAGTTCCAGGGCTGGGGGGACTAAGGCACAGTGGTGGGGGTGAAGGTCGTGGGTCACAGGTACACAGGCTGCTCCTGGCCTGTGAGCAGGCGGTAGGTGGCAGCAGGCATCGTCTTGATGTGGACCTGGGGGCGGAGAGAAGGCGGTGGCTGGGGGACGGGCCCTCCCACTGCCGGTCCCGCCCACCGGGCCCCGCCCACCACCCCGCACCTCAATATGGGCCTCGGTGAGCAGCTCAATGATACGGTCGTGGGGTGTGGCCACCACACTGTGCCCATTGATCTCAATGATGCGGTGTCCCACTCGGACGCCCCCGCGCTCGGCGATACCACCCCGGAGAAGGCTGCAGATCTAGAAGGGACAAGAAGGGCCGTGCTGCTCAAGGAGCCACGCTCGGGGCTGCCCATCCCCCCACCTGGTTCCCGGGCTGGGGGCTCACAATGCCATCCTCTACGCAGAAGCCCAGCTGCTCGCGGACGTGGGGCCGGCGGATGATGGCCGTGGTGACGGGAGGGCAGTGGACGATGCTGAGGGTCACCAGCGTCTGCGACTTCACTTCCTGTGCAGAGCTGGGGCTGTTAGCCTGGCCAGGCCTCTGGGGGGCTGCCGGACCTCCTGCTCATCTGCAGCCCTTGGGACCTCAATTTACCCACCCATAAAATGAAAGCTATAGATTCTAGAACACAGTCCAGAGCTGGGAGGCTTGGTGTCAGGGCTGTGCCACCTCTCACTTCCCTGGGCCTGTTTCCTCATGGTCAAAGGAAGGTTCCAGCAGTGCCCACAAGGTAGGGTTACAAACACTCAGTAACAAGCTGTGTGGACAGTGTCAGCCTTGCCCTTTTGGCCTAGCCAGGTCCCTCCCCTTCTCCGGGCCTCAGTTTCCCCACCTGGACGAGGGTCAAGACTCAAAAAAACACCTGCTGCCTTGTGGCAAGGAGAGGTTGCTTGTGTTCCCCTCCTCCTGCACCAGCAGGACCACCCTGGACACTGAAGTTCTACCTGTCCCTTCTGGACTGGGCCACAGAGACTTGGCCAGGGAAGGGGCCTCTGTGGCCTTGGCTCCCTTTCCCAGCTACATGGGGAGGCAGGCCTGCCACTGGGGGGCCCCTGCAGTCCCTCTGCCCTTGCCATCCCTGAGGACTCACGCGGACGGCGGCCTGGCAGGCGGCCAGGGGAAGCCCCACCAGGCTGGTCCCGTTGATGGCGGTGATGCGGTCCCCGATGCTAAGGGCCCCAGAGCGCTCGGCTGGGCCCCCATGCAGCAGGTTGGCGATGACAGCTGTGGGGAGCAAGGAGCCCCAACCCGACTCCACCAGGGCCACACCCAGACCCTCGCCCCGGCGTTTCTCGATGCATACCTGGGGGGGTAAAGGTGGGGCTGAAGGACTGGTTAGAGGAGGTGGGGGGCTGGAGGGAGGCACAGAGCGGGAGGGGGCTTCAGGACCACTTGGTGGGCTAGGGTGAGAGGACCTACTTGCTTACCTCCCTGCAGTTTTCACTGTTGGAGAAGTGGTCGAGGTCCCCGTTGTGGAGGTGCCCGGGGCCTGTGGCCCCCTGGCTCTGCTGAGTGCCCACCTGGCTGGGGTCGATCCCACTTTCCCTCAGGAACTGACTGTAGGCCACTGCAAAGGCCTGGCCGATGGCCTGAGCGATGAGTTGAGCCTGTGGGGACAGGCAGCACCTCTTTGGTGGTCCCACCCACCTCCAAGCAGGACTGTCCCCCCAGACTGCTGCCTGAGAATCTATGGGGGTAGAGAGAGGGAGACCAGGTGGGGCCATTTCTGGGGAGTCCACTGGCCGCCAGTCTCAGGTCTTACAAAAAGGCCCAGAATATATGGCTCAGGGGCCTACAGGAGGGTGAGGATGGAGGAATACTAGGGTGACAGTGTGGCAAGGTGGGGCTCTGGCAGAGGGCAGGGGCCCGCCTCTCCCCCAGGACACTTGGAACCCTGCTGCTCACATCCTCTGAGTGGAACACGTGGCAAATCATCTTGTAGAGCCGGCGGCTATGGGCCTGGGGTGCCGGACGCCGGGCCACCCTCCGCCGGGCCATGAGCACCAGCACGCTGCCAATGTCAGCGATGTAGGAGATGGTCTGCAGGGCGTGGTCCATCATGGCCTCCTGGAGCGGGACGGGGAGACGGGGCTGGGTGGGCTGCAAGGGGTGGGAGACGCCCTTGGTGGAGTCCCCCCACACCCCAGAGGCCAGGCCAGGGCCCCATACCTGAGAGTTGGCCATCAGAACCTTGACCCTCTTGGTGGAGACGAAGAGGTCCACCTCCGTCATGGGCTGAGTCTCCCCATCAGGGGCCTGTGGGGGGTGGGGTGGGAGGTGGAGGCCCCCAAAGACCCAGCTTCTGCCCCGCCAGGCTTGCAGGGCCTCAGAGGACACAGTCTGCAGCCTACCTGCCCGCCCACCCACCCATTGGCCCCTGGCTTCACCTTGACGCGGTCCATGGCCTCCTGAGCCTGCGCCATGCGTGTGCTGGGGGGCGGGTTGCGCTCGGACACCAGCTGGGTGGAGCCCAGGTATTTGGCCCCAAACATGACACCATCTAGGAGGTCTTCATGATCACAGGGGCCGGATACTGAGGGCGACAGCAGAGCCAGGTCAGCCTCCAAGAATCCCTACCAGGCTTGTCCACCCTCGCAGTCTCTGCCCAGAGTCTGGAAGCACAGAGTTCTGCCCTGTGGCTTAGCCCTTTGAGCTGCACAGATCTGCCCACTGTTCCAGAACTATCCCCATCAGCCAGAGCCACAGAGAAGCTTGGCCTTTACAGCTATAGAGCCCTCCATCGGTCTGGAGTGGCTCTGCCCAAGGCTCAAGGGCTCCTTGGCAGAGGACGCAGACTCAAGAGCACACTGTGCGTCCAGAACCTCAGCCGGATCCCCAAATACCTCTGATGCCCTGACACCTCCACCCTGTGTTTCTAGAATTGGAGGATCAGACTAAAAACAGTCTTTCTAAAACCCGTGACATTGTAGAACCATAGTCAACTCCACTAGATGGTTCTGGAATCTCCACCCCCACCCCCACCCCCGGCCTCCCAATCTAGAGCCAGTCAGCTCTGCCCCACTGTTCTACAATTCTCTCCTATTGGCCCAGGACCATAGTCAACAGCACTCCACGAATACAGAACTGCTGAAACAAAGTTGAAAGAGGCAACAGTCCACATACCTCAAACTCTCACACTGTCCAGAATCCCAGGTGTTCCAAACCTAGATCTATGATTCCAGAACTGACAGGTCTCAAGGCACAGAATTCTGCCAAGGATTCTAGAAACCTATACTTCAGAACCAGACCTTCCCACTCTGTGATTCTAGAACTTTTAAATCATGACAGCATCAAGAAGCTCTTCCTACAGTTCTAGAATTCCCCAACAATTCATGATGGTAGATGAACGTAGCAATTCAATTCTTAGAAAAGAATTATCTGAAAAGTCCAGAAACAAACAACTCTGCTTCTAGTTCTGGAACCCCCTGACCCAGCCCAAAGCCACTGAAAGCTTTGCCAAACAGCTCTAGAATTCCCTGAGCCAGACGGCTCTGTCAGTGGTTTTAGAATATTCTAACCAATAGCTGTCGGTTTTCAGTTTAGAACCACAGGTATAAGCCCTGAGAAATTAAACCGCATTCCTGTGAACTTAAACCATGGCCAGGTCTACCCATTGTCTGTCATGATCTGAGCATTCCAGAATAACATGTAATTTTTCCCTGCGACTTAAAGAACTGCACCATCCAGTATGGTAGCCACTAGGCACATGTGGCTACCAAGGGCATGGGAAATTGTGCACTTGAAATGGAGCTGGTCTGGACTGAGATGTGCTGCAAGTACAAAACGTATACTGGATTTTGAAGCTCACATGTGAAAAAGAGTAAAATGACTATAAAACATTGATCATGCTAAAATACCTTTTAATGTTTTGGGGTTTTATTTTTGTTTTTTGTTTTTTTAGGGCCGCACCTGCTGCATATGGAGGGTCCCAGGCTAGGGGTCAAATTGGAGCTGCAACTGCCAGCCTACACCACAGCCACAGCAATACCAGGTTCAAGCCACATCTGCAACCTACACCATAGCTCACCAGGACTCCAGATCCTTAACCCACTGAGGCCAGGGATCAAACCTGCAACTTCAGGATTACTAGTCAGGTTTGTAACTTGCTGAGCCACAACAGGAACTCCCCAAAAGTTAATTTTAAGTGTTTGGTTTTTAAAATTTTTTTTCCTTTTAATGGCCTCACACTCAGCATACAGAAGTTCCCAGGCTAGGAGTTCCCGTCATGGCGCAGTGGTTAACGAATCCGACTAGGAACCATGAGGTTGCAGGTTCGGTCCCTGGCCTTGCTCAGTGGGTTAAAGGATCTGGCGTTGCTGTGAGCTGTGGTGTAAGTTGCAGATGCGGATCGGATCTGCATTGCTGTGGCTGTGGTGTAGGCCAGCGGCTACAGCTCCGATTCGACCCCTAAACTGGGAACCTCCATATGCCACGAGAGCGGCCCTAGAAAAGGCAAAAAAAAAAAAAAGAAATAAATAAAATAAAATAAAATAAATAAATAAATAAAGAAGTTCCCAGGCCAGGGACTGAATCCAAATCTGAGCTGCAGCTGCAACCAAAGCTACAGTCATGGTAATTCGGGATCCTTTACCCACTGTGCCTGACTGGACTGGGGATCAAATCCATGCCTCTGCAGCAACCCAAGCCACAGCAGTCAGATTCTCAACCCACTGCACCACAGTGGGAACTCCAAGTGTTTGGTTTTTAAATGTGGATAACTAAAAAATTTCAAGTGACATGTGGCTCAAATTATATTTTTGTTGTAGAGCCCTAGAACTTTCTGACAACTCTAGAACTAGACAACTCTGCCCTGTTTTAGTACAACTCCTAAGGGTCTAGAACCAGAGAGAAATTTGATTCACTTCACTATTCTAGAACAACAGCTGAGTAGAACCCAACAGCTCCGTTCATCACTTCAGAACCTAGCCCAGGTCACTTTAACCTAGAACCACGGGCAAATTCCAAGTTCTGGAACTCCCTATGTGAGTCACAGTTCCACCTATTGTAGAACTTTCTTGGAAGGACAAGTCCTAAACAGTTCCCTTTCCTATAACCAAAGAACTTGATATTTGACCCAGAATCTCATGTAGTTTGGGGTGAATATTCTATTGTCTTTTTTTTTTTTTTTTTTTTTGAGGGCCACACCCATGGCATATGGAGGTTCCCAGGCTAGGGGTCAAATCAGAGCTGTAGCAGCTGGCCTACACCCCAGCCACAGCAACACCAGATCCAAGCTGCGTCTGCGACCTACACCACAGCTCACAGCAACGCCAGATCCTTAACACATTGAGCGAGAGCAGGGATCGAACCTGCAACCTCATGGTTCCCAGTAGGATTCGTTTCCACTGCGCCACGATGGGAACTCCATTGGGGGGAATATTCTAGAACAGATCTTCTCATGCTGTGAGGGGAAACTGGCAAAATCTTCTGCAAAGGGCTGAACAGTAAGTATTTTTTATTTTGTAGGCCAGATAAGTCTATTTTGCAACTACTCAGCCTGGCTGTTGTAACAAAAAGCTGCCACAGACAACACATGAATGCAAGGGCATGAGTTTATCCCAGTAAAACTTTATTTGTGAATACTTAAACTACCTATCATTTTCTTTTTTCTTGTCTTTTTGTATTTTCTAGGGCCACACCTGCGGCATATGGAGGTTCCCAGGCTAGGGGTCTAATTGGAGCTATAGCTGCCGGCCTTTGCCACAGGCACAGCAATGTCAGATCCAAGCCGCATTTGCGACTTACACCATAGCTCACGGCAACGATGCCGGATCCTTAACCCACTGAGCGAGGCCAGGGATCAAACCTGCAACTTCATGGTTCCTAGTCGGATCTGTTAACCACTGAGCCACAATGGTAACTCCTCGTTTTCATTTTTATGTTTTTGCTTTTTAGCTTTGATTCGACCCCCTAGCTGCTGGTGTGGCCCTAAAAAGCAAAAATAAATAAAAAATTTATAAATAAATAAAATAAAAATGCAAAGGTCATCTTAGCTCACAAGACATACCACAATAAGTGGCAGGCTGGATTTGATCCACAGACAGTTATTTGCCAACCCTTGCTCTAGAATCTAGGGCTACAATTTGCCAAGCATGCCCTACCACCCCCTACTCCTTGCAGAGAATTCTCATGAATGTCTCCCTTCCCCCAGTATCTGGAATCTCCTCAAAGCCAACCTCAGAGCCTCTATAGAAACAACTTCTTTCTGGCAAACTTTTTGCCAGATTTTGGGAACTTGAGTTGGGCCAATCTGAAGTCCCTAAGTCCCTGGGGCCAGGGTGGGTGGGACACTCACCCTCCTGGAGGGCAGGGTATGAAGCCAGGGTCTCGGGACTCTGGAAGAAGATAGAAGAGGGACAGGCCTGAGTCCTCCTTCTTGGCTTCCAGCAGTGGAGGTGGCCTCAGGGGCAGGGCAGGCTCTACCTTGACATTGGCAGGTGGCTCTTCAGGAGCAACCAGAGGTACTGTCTCCAGCCAGGGTTCCGGGGAGCTGCTTGAACTCCCACTGCCACCCCGCTCAGCAGAGGCTCCCTCAGCCCACTCCTGAGGGCCAGCATCTTCCTCTGGGTCCTCAGGGGGCTGCAACAGGCGAGGAGCAGGGTCCAGAGGTTCCTGGGGACACAACTGGGAAGGAGGGCACTCATCTTGCTGCAAAAGGCTCAGCAAGTCATCGCGGCCAGCCTCAGCAGACAAGAGCCCATGGGCATCGGTGATGTCCTGTGAGGCCAGACCATGGCCAGTGGCAATGTGCAGGGGACATGGGGCTCCATCTGGGGACAGGCCCACCAGATCACCTGGCAGAGCTTCAAACTGTTGTACCAGGTCCTGAATATTTAGCCCATCAAGTTCCATTTGACTCAGGCTGCTATGGCCTCCTGGCGCTGGGTCCCACTGGCAATCAGAGGAGAGATCCTGAGAGGGCAAAAGTGTATCCTTGGGTTCCTCCAACTCCATGGCTGGAGATCCTGGAGGAGGTTGGGAGGCTGGAGATCCTGGAGGAGGTTGGGAGGCTGTTAGGAATTCCATGCCAGGACCCCAGGCTCAAGCCAGCATCTGAAAAATAGAATCAAAGATGAGATTTCCTGGGTACCAACCTGTTACTAGGTGCTAGCTGGGTGCTGTTCATACAGGACACACAATGTAATCCCCGCCATACCCTCCAATGAAGGCTTTGCTATGATCCCCATTTTACAGATAAGGAAACTGAGGGCAGAAGGAGCAGTTTTAAGGCAGAGGTTCCCCATCCCTCTCACTACAAACCCCAGGGGATTCTTAGGTACCTGTTACCCCAGACCTCACCCCTTCCACGGACGATGTTCATCCCAGCCCTGGTTCTTCCAAGTCTTCCTCCCCAGACTGGAGACACACCCTTACCATACAGACTAGACAGGTAGAGGTCTCTGAGACCCGGGATTCAAGACCCCAAACTTCAAACTTAATACTAGAGCTCCAATACGCCAAAAAGCAGACTTTCATCTCAAGACCTCCAATGCCATGCTCAAGATTGACCCCAGGCTCGGACCTCGACCTCAGACCCAGCCTGAAGACATAACTTGACTCTAAAGCGGAGAACTAAGTACCTGTTCTCGCTCAGACCCCAGACTCAAGACTTCAGACCTGTGACCTCAGGCGCTGTCCCCAGACCTCGCTCTGCCCCTCCAGGATACTCACGTCCCAAACCGAGGTGGTCTCAACCCACGAGGCCCCCAGGACCCTGCGCCAGAGTTGGTCCAGTCCTGCCAGGCGCCGCCGCTTGCCAATTCCCAGACAGGGCGCCGGCAGATCTGTCCGCGCAGTCCTCCTGGATCACTGGGCATGCGCACGTCCCCGGGGCTTGCTGGGAAATGTAGTTCTGACCCTCCGCGAGGGGGCGCTAGATGTTGGGGCCGCTAGTTTGAATCCCAGACTTCCATTTACCCAGAGTGAAACCCAAGAGCTGGCCTCTGAGGCTTTTTTCCTCAACTGCAATATGGGGTTAAAAAGAACGCTGATTGTGGAGTCCCCATCCTGGCTCAGCGGAAACGAATCTGACTAGCATACATTGGGGACGCGGGTTCCATCGCAGGGTTAAGGGTCCGCCGCTACAGCTCGGATTTGACCCCTAGCATGGGAACCTCCATATTCCGCTTGTGCCCTAAAAAGAAAAAAGAAAAGATGGAGTTCCCGTCGTGGCTCAGTGGTTAACGAATCCGACTAGGAACCATGAGGTTGTGGGTTCGATCCCTGGCCTTGCTCAGTGGGTTAAGGATCCGGCGTTGCTGTGAGCTGTGGTGTAGGTTACAGAAGTGGCTCGGATCCCACGTTGCTGTGGCTCTAGCGTAGGCCGGCGGCTGCAGCTCTGATTCGACCCCTAGCCTGGGAACCTCCATGTGCCATGGGAGCGGCCCAAGAAATGGCAAAAAGGAAAACAAAAAAAAAAAAAAAAAAAGAAGAAGAAGAAAAGAAAAAAAGCACTGCTTGGGAGTTCCCTAGTGGTCTAGTGGTTAGGACTCAGCGTTGTCGCTGCTGCAGCCAAAGTTCAAATCCATAGTCTGAGAACTGAGATTCCGCATGCTGGAGCCAAAAATCAAAAGTGTGGCTCAGCTAGATCTGGCAGTTGTCACTGATGTGGCTCGTGGCTCTGGTTACCACTGTGGTGCGGGTTTGATCCCTGACCCAGGAACTTCCACATGCCACCGACACTAAAAAAGAAAGAAAAAGATGAAGAAATGAGACTGGGAGTTGCCATTGTGGCTCAGTGGTAACGAATCAGACCGACTGGCATTCTGGGCCTCACTCAGTGGGTTAAGGATCCAGCGTTGCTTTAAACTGTGGTGTAGGCCACAGGTGTGGCTCAGATCCTGTATTGCTGTGGTGTAGACTGGCAGCTACCACTCGATTTGACTCCTAGCCTCGAAATGTCCATGTGCCATGGGTGGGGCCCCTAAAAAGACAGGGGAAAAAATGAAGAAAGAAAGAAATGAGACTGGAAAATCCTAAACTAGCGTTAAGAGATTCTCTCAATTCCAGGGACACTGGAAGCAGGGCAGGGACCATACTGTGGACGGACTTTAGCTCACAGTAGGGAGGGTTAGGGTTAGCAGAATGGCTCACCTGTCTTAACGTTACCTCCCTGAGCTTCTGGCTTCCTTAATTGTAAACTGAGGATGATAAAATACATACCTACCTCCTAATCATGAGAATTAAACAAAATCGAGCTGATTATGGATTTAGCAATAGGGTTGGGACATAATGAGTCTAATATATGTCAGCTTTTATTACCTTCAGGTTTTCAGTAATTGCTCATTGAATAGAATCAGGAATGTATAAGGTGTGATACTTAAGGGAAGTGATAAGAAACCAAAGGACAAGAAGTCAAGGAAACATCCTTTGAATCAAGGAAAACCTACTGTATAGTACAGGGAGCTACATTCAATATCTTGTAATAACCTGTAATGAAAAAGAAGCTAACAAAGTATACATACATGTGTAACGATCCCTTTGTTATACAGCTGAAAAAAACACAACATTGTAAATCAACTATATTTTAATAAAAGTTTTTAAAAAAATCCACATCCTTTGAAAGTCCCCTCCTGCAGTAAACTAGGGATATCTATAAAAGTTTAAAGCAGTCAAAATAAATGTTGCCCTAAGACAAAATACTACGCTCCCCATAAATCGCTAGGAGCCTACAACTCCCAGGCACCCTTCGGTCGCTGACGTATTCCGGAAACGTGCACGTGCGGGCAGTCGGCATAGGTCATGGCGGCCAGACGCCTTTTCGGGGCTGCCCGTAGCTGGGCCGCCTGGCGGGCCTGGGAGCTCTCAGATGCCGCCGTTTCTGGGCGACTCCATGTACGAAATTACGCCAAAAGACCGGGTGAGCTGGGTTACGAGAGACCAAGACGGCAGTGGTGGGAACATTGGGAAGTTGGTAGTGCGCAAGCGCGGGTTGGGGAGGCGCGTCCTAGAATCAGCACGCAAACTCAGAGGCCGCTGCTTAGCTCTGTGCAGGCGCAGTTCGAGGTACCTGGGCGCGATTGCAGTCAGTGCGCCGGCACCAGCGTGAAGCCCCTAAGGCTGTGGCTGGGGTCTGTGCTAGCTGGAGCAAAGTCGCCTTACTGGGAAAGGGTTTTCTTGGAAGGGTGCGGGGCTGAGGGGCCGAGGAAGTAATGAAGTTGGCCACCTCTCATGTTTCTGCCTCCAAATCGGTTACCTTTGGCAAGGATTGGAGCCATATGGGGACCCATCCAAGTATTAAAACGAAAAGAAATTTTCTCTGGAAACACCCTTGCCTGATTTCCTCTGTCGAAAGGAGGGACTTGGCAATTGTGAGGGTTTAAAAACACCAAGCAGCCGGCGGAGACTTTCTCCATGAGCTAAACATAAGGAATGAAAATGGAATTGGAAAGGGATGACTTGGTCACTTGAATGTTAGTGCCATTTAATGCAGTAGCCGTGTTCCAGTTTAAATGGTTTTGCATGTAGCATACAAGGTCCAGCCAGGGCAGAAAGGGGTGGCTTCTTGAGGGTGAAGTTGGGCTGAAATGATTCTACCCTATCACAGTCATTAAGGGGGGCAAAGGCGGCAAAGGCGCTGTGGTCGGTGAGGCTCTTAAGGACCCAGAGGTGTGTACAGACCCCTTCCGTCTCACCACACATGCCATGGGCGTCAATATCTACAAGGAGGGCCAGGATGTCGTTCTGAAGCCAGATTCTGAGTACCCAGAGTGGTAAGTGGACTGGGACTGGGTGAGGAGGGCCTGGCTAGTCAAATCTGAGGTTTCCAGAAGGCTTCCCTGGGAAGGTGATACGAGTCAAGACCTGAGTGGGTGAACAGAGCTTCAGAGGTGGATGGGAACAGTCAGTGCAAAGACCTGAACCTGGTCTGTTAGTGAGAGCAGGGGGCAAGGTGGAGAGTAGAGGGAGACAGGACAGGAACTTGATGGAGCACAGCCTGTGTGCACCCGGGGTGGGGGTGGGGCTGCAGGGAGGATTTTGCTCTTGGCCCTGAGGGCGGTGGCAGGATGTCGAAGCCCTTGGCGTGAGCTGATCCTTTAAGCTGGGGAAAGTTTAGAGAGGTTGAGTGAGTGAGTGGGGAGGCCATACAGGCAGGCAGTGACACAGGGACAATGGCTAGGAGGCAGAAGCCTTGGTCCACCTCAGATCCCAGGGCCATTGGGATAGGAGCACCCTCTCGTTCCACAACCAGGAACCTGGCTAGGGGTGGAGAGGGACGGTCCTGAGGTCATGCAGCCACCATGGGACTCAGTCCTGCTGCTGCCTCTGCCTAGAGTGCCTGGAGTGCGGAAGCCATGCAGGGGCTGCTCTGCAACCCCAACTACCGCCCACTCCCTGTCAGGCTGTTCGAGATGAACGTGGGCCCCCCCAAGAAGCTGGAGGAACTGGACCCCGAGACCCGAGAATACTGGCGGCTGCTGCGGAAACACAACATTTGGCGCCACAACCGGCTGAGCAAGAACCGAAAGTTCTAGCAGGCGAGGAACCAGAGCACCGGGACCTCCAAGGACCTGAGGAGACAGAAGGTGTAGGGAGGGGAAGTACCTCCACCTTCCCGCCCCCACAACCTTTTATTTTCCGGAAAAGACAGACTTTTCTGAAAACAGAGATCTTCCTCTCACTGGGGTTCCTGGGTGGTCCCCACAGTGAGGCCGAATTAAGGTCCTGGGGACCAGTAAAGACTTCTTGGGGCAATTGTTGACAGGCCCTGGATGGTGCTGGGTCATGTCTCACATTGGGGCCAGGAGGGACTTGGGGCAGGCAGTGGGGAGGGAGGTATACTTCAAACTCTGTGGTTCCATGGCCCAGCCTCCACTCCCAGTGGTTGGTCTGGCTTCTACAGGTCCATCTTCACTTCCATGCCTCACTGGGCTTCTTACCCTGATTCTTGGAATTCCTAGCATTGCCCAAGAGGCCCCAACCCCTGTCCTCACGTTGGGGGTGGATGGTTCTAGCTAAGCCTCTCTGGGTTACAGTGGACTCACACCTGAGCCAAGTCATCTGGAGCAGAATAGTCTGTGAGCTTCAGGAACTGAAATGTCCAGGGGTAGGTTCTGACTTCAGGCACAGCTGGATCCAGGTGCTCAGCTATGTGGCTCTCTCCATTCCTGGAGTCTTTCAACTCCAGTGAGTAGTTCCCTTGGGCAGGTGTGGCTCCTGGCTGACACCCCCCTACCCAGTTCAGCAAGCCTAACAGAGGAAAAGGACTTCTCTTTCCTTCCTACCAAGGTCACAGGGTTATTTTCATTGGACCATCATTTGATCTGAGGAACCTGGGCCCACCGATCATCTTCCTATCCACCCCCACGGGTGTCCACCAGATTGGAGGTAGCTAGAGGGTACACCGTGTGTGCACACAGTGCCAGGGCCCTGCTATAGCCATGCCCTCTCCTGGGTAGATACCTGGATTGGAGATACCTGGGTAACTGCCTGGGGGGCTGGGGCAGAGCAGGGTCCCTGCAGCTAATTCTGTCTAGTCCCAGGAAAATAAGAGCCCTCATCCTCTTAGGAGGACTCTGCCAGGCGGATTACCGCACACCTGCCATCCCTGGTGGCCTGCTGTGGGCAGGCTGATTGTTCCAACCCTCTCGTGGTTCCCCAGGGCTCTCAGGGTAAAAAGCCAAAGTTGGTATAGCCACAGGCCTCCTCACTTCCTCCTACACACAAGGCAATGTGCTGCCCTAGGGCCCTTGGACATGCTGTGCCCTCTACCTGGGTTGCTTTTCCCCAGATGTACCTGGGGCTCCCTCTTTCACTTCCAAGTCTCTGCTCTGATGTCACCTCCGTGAGGCCTCCCCTGACTACCCTATTAAATTGTAACCCTGCACACACTCCTGATTGCGCTTGCTGGTTTTATTTTTCTCCCTTGCACTTAACACCAGCAGACATTACATGTTTTTTAAATTTATTTTAAAAATCATGGTTCTTCATGAGGTTGCAAGTTCGATCCCTGGCCTTGCTCAGTGAGTTAAGGATCTGACGTTGCCGTGAGCTGTGGTGTAGGTTGCAGATGTGGCTCGGATCCCGCGTTGCTGTGGCTCTGGCGTAGGCCTGCGGCTACAGCTCTGATTTGACCCCTAGCCTGGGAACCTTCATATGCCGCGGGAGCGGCCCAAGAAATGGCAAAAAAAAAAAAAATCATGGTTCTTGTCTCTTCCACTGGAGTGGCAGCTCCACGAGGATGGGGGTTTTTCTCTGTTCACTGCCATGTCTTTGTCATAGACTGGATGGATGAATCAATGATTGGGTGTGTGGCTGGTCTGGCTGCTGCAGTGTAACAGCATGTGGGCCATTGGGTTCAGAGGTGCCATCTGAGATTGAAGGTGAGCAGATGATCTGGGTGTGAGCATCAGGTGAAATTCCTGGAGTTTCCTAGAGCCTGTGGTCACTTCCTGGATAGAGCCAGGAGCGAGTGGGGTGCTGCCCTCTCTCCCCCTCCCCCATCTGTCCCAGGCTGCCCCATCCCCTACGGTGGTTCCCTGTCATGTAGGCACTGGGCCAGTCCCCCACCCCCCACCACAGCTTCCATGTCCTGGAGTCCAGCCCAGCCCTGGGAAGGGTGACCACTGTACCTTCATGAGGCCTGGGGAGACATAGTTGCATTGGCTAGAACACCAGGGACCCAACCCAGCATCAGTGGGGCTGGGAGACATGATGGGGGCTGTGGTCAGTGAGGACATAAGCCACACTTTGGTAAGTGGGGGGTGCAGGGGCAAACAATATTCACCTGGCGTCAGCTGCTTCTACCTGAGAGTACCCTGTTAGTGTCTGGCCAGGGTCCAGTGTGGTGCCTGGGGTGATGGAGTCAGGCAATGAGTTTGAAAACAGCTCCACCTCCTACAGGCTTTGTGGCCTCAGGGAACTAGCTTTGCCTCTCTGGGTCCCAGTTTCCTCCCCTGTAAAATGAGGCCGATGGCTATGCCCACCTCACAGGGTAAAGCTGTGGGCATAGGGTGGACATACAGAGCATGTAGTGAAAGGGGACAGGTTGAACATGAGCTTCTGCTGTTATTTGTTATTCTCAGAGAAAGTCTCTGAGGGCCAGGGAGGCTCTGCTGTTAGATTAGGAGCAGACAGAGGGATTTAGACTGATCAACTCAGAATCAACATCCCAGTGGCTCCTGAGTGCAGCTTTACAGTCTAAGAGCCTCAGAATCCACCCCACCCACACCCATTTGACAGATGGGGAGACTGAGGCCCCACGAGGGCACAGACACCCCTGAGACCAGGCCAGGGACCACCCTCTGGCCACCTCCTTGCTGAAACCAGTGCCAGTTCCCTGAAAGGCAGGGTAAGGAGGTGATGGTGAGGTGAGGGATCTGGCGTGGGTGGCCACCGACAGGCACCAGGCTCAGGCTGACGGCCAGGCCCTGTCCAGAACCTGCACGTGCTCCTTGGCCAGCAGCCGCAGGGATGCCTCCTCCAGGGCAAAGCCTTCTGCGAAGGCTGGACCGAAGGCATGGGGCCCAAAGGACCCCTGCAGCCCAGTGCCCTGGCCCAGGAGGCAAGGGAGGCCTGGCACGGCTGGGGGCCCAGGGCCCAGCCAGGGTTCCAAGGGCAGTGGCATGGCAGGAGGGCGGGCAAAGGGCAGTGCTGGGGCTTCAGGGAGCCTTGGGGCTGCCACAGCTCCAGAGCCCGACTCCAGACGTTCCTGGCGGCGCCACTTGGCCCGGCGGTTCTGGAACCACACCTGGAGGCAGCAAGAGAGGTGCTTCCAGGTTGGGGCCAGTGGGAAGAGGGGCGCCCACTCTTGGGCCTCCCAGCCTCTTGAGGTTCTGCCTGCTATCTAACCTGACAGTTGCAGTGCCAACAATTTTGTTACCTGCCTCAAGAAGACCGCTGTTTTGAGAGAAAGACCCCTGCCTCTTAGCCCAAATCAAATCAGCCTTAAGTCTCTCCTTGCCTCTCTTTTTGCCCAGGCCCCCTCAGGCTTCTTGGCCTCCTCCCTGTCTCCTGGCCCTTGGCATGAAGTTCCAGCCACTGAGCTCAGCATTTGAGGCCCTTCACAAGGTTTTTCTCTGCCTTCCCTTCCACCTGCCTCATGCACAGCTCAATGCAAATGCCTCCAATTTAACCCCTCCACATGTCTGCACACACGGTTCTGCATGCCTAGAAAAATGCCCTTTCTCTTTTCTAGCTGGCAACTCGTACTCAAACATCAAGGCCCCAGTCCCATATCCCCTCCTCTGTAAAGCACTCTCATACACTGGGAAGGTCCATATCCAGCACCAGCTCTCTCTGTGGGTTGTTGAGGGGGACCCTCACCTGCACGCGCACCTCGGGCAGGTGCACTTTGGCTGCCAGCTCCTCACGGCTGTAAACGTCTGGATAGTGGGAGGCCTCAAACGCCCGCTCCAGCTGGTGCAGCTGGTATGTGGTAAATGTCGTGCGGTTCCTCCGGTGCTTCTTCTTTGGGGCTTCATCTCCTGGCCCTGGCCCCCCACCCTCAGCCGCCGACCCCTCACCCGGGCTCAGGAACATGGCTCCCTCCACCTGGCAGGACAGCAGCAGGGCAGATGGTGGTGAGACTCAGGAGGGACTGCTGCTGGGGAGGGTGGGGCAGGGACAGGGGGTCTGGGGTAAGATTTGGAGGGGCTTCTCCCTCCACTGGGTCCTGCATTCATTCTGCCTCCCCAGCCTCTCTGTCCATCTCGGGTAATTTCTGTCTACACTTCCTTCTCTGATGACTTTTCTTGGTGTCTCCGTCCCCCCAGCTCTATTTCTCTTTCCCTCTGGAGCTCTGACTTCTCCTCTCTCCCTTTATCTCTCTGTCTAGGAACCCTAAGAAGGCAGGAACTGGGACATTGCCTTAAGGAGCTCTTCCTTACCCCCTAGTCCTCTGCCCTAGGGGGCTCTCTGTGCCCCCCAACTCCTTCCCAGGCCCGACTGTGCTCACTGCCCCCAGCAGTCCCTCCAACAGCCCCTGTGGGCCCAGTGCCATCTGCTGCTGGCCTGGCCCAGCCAGACCTGAAGGGGTTGGGGTTGGGCAGGTTGGGGGGAGGATTAGCGAGGTGATTAATCGAGGTGGCCCCTCCCGCCCAGGCACAGGTTGCTCTGAGCCATAGAAGGAGGGCTGGGTAGCAGAAGACTGGGGCTCCAGGGGTTGGAGGGACACCGTCAGCCTGGGTCTGCCAGCCTTTGCTGTAGGACATCAAGACCCTACCCCTCTCTGGGCTTGTTTCCCTAGTTGTAAAATGTCGACAACAGGACTCACCCCATGGGGCTCCACAGGGACTCAATAAGCTGATGAAAGAGCATCGCAGTGATTGGCATACAGTGAGTGCTTAATGAATGTTCACTGTTACTGTTTTTATCATCTGGGGTGAGAAAAAGTCCCTCTTAGATTCACAGATGTTGATGGGGGTTGGAGATGCTGAGGTCCCAGAGGTGAAGTCAATTCCAGTTGGCTCTCCCAGGCACTGTGCAGGGCAAGGCGTATGGTTTTGAGGTATGAATAGAAGTTCACTTAATAAACATTTACTTTACACACACAGGTACTGTTCACAGCGATGAACAAACGGGACACAAATCTTGGAGCTGGCATCCTAGTGGGGGAGGCAATCTGCAACTACATAAGTAAACTGCAGCATGCCAGGTGGTCAGAAGCCTGGTGAGAAAACTCAAGCAGGGGAAGGAAGGTTGCTCTTTTAAGGAAGGTGATCGGAATGGGAGATGGAGTGCAGGGCTGTAAATTCTGAACAAGACTGTGTGAAGAGGCAGATACTAGGGAGCCATGGGAGGTTGTGGAGCAACAGAGAGGGCACAAATGGCACTTTGGATGAGTATCCGTTGTAGGCAAGATGGGAGGCTTGGAGAAGGCCAGAGGCCTGGTGAGGGCAAGGTCAGGAGAGAAGGGGACAGGAGAGTGATTCTGGGGAGGAGGGAAGAGGTGTGGGTATACCCAGGCCCCTGTTTTGGGGACAAGTGGATAATGGGACTGAGGTAGCCTGAGAGCTGGAGAAAGATCTAGGGAAGACCTTAAGAATGGTTTGCCAACCCCCCTCCCCAACCCAAGGAGCCTGAGGGTCTCAGGCAGGGGGTTGAGAGAGGAGAGGGACTGGAGTGAGGCGGGCAGGAGGGAGGTTGTCCTAGTGGAGCGAGGCGGGAGACCCAGGCCAGTGGATGGACCAGGGAGTGAGTGTGAGAGGACACAGGGATAAGTCCTTCCAGAATGTAGGCTTTGTAGGGGAAAGACACACACACACACACACACACACACACACAGAGAGAAAGAGGTGGAGACAGGCACTCGCATGCATGCCTGTACACACACACACAAATACACACACATACAGCAAAGGGGTCTAGGTCCTGGAGGAGTCAGGAGTGGGGGTGAGAGGGCTTGGATGAGAGGGAGGGCTAGGGTGGGCAGAGGGGCATAATCCCTAAGGGGTGACCTGGGCAGGGAGGCCTCAGAAGCCCTCAGCCCAGTGCTTCCTGGGGCCCCTCCAAACCTCACTGCCCTGTCTGTAAGGTGGGCTGGGGCTCTGCGGCCTGGGGAGCAAGGTCTGTGGAGTGGGGGAGGTGATTCCCCCAATCGTTTCATCACTTTAAAACGCTAACAAGCAGCTCTGTTCTCAGGCCCCAATTAGCTAATTGGCTGCGGGTGGGTTAAGAGGCACAGGAGGGATCTGGGTGTCAGGAGCAGGTGGCTTTGGGGACTTAGCAGGATGTGGCTGAAGGTCCAGACGCTGTGTCAGCTTAGAGGGCCAGATTAGGGGTGGGCCGGGTGGTGCGGGGTCACTGGGACAGGTGGCCTACTCCAGCTGGACTGAGGTGGGGAGCAGGCCACTCTCAGCGCTTCTGGCTTCCCACCCTTCATTTCTCCCCCAGGAAGAAGCCCTTCAGGTGCTGATGGGGAAACAGGCTAGAGGGGTTGATGGGGCACAGGGGGAACTGCAGGTCAGCATGACCTTGAGACAAGTCAGCATGACCTCTGGCTCAGTGGGGGCAGGGATGGGTCAGCCAAGGTGGGAGGCCTTGCTGTGGCCTGGTGGCCCTGCACCAGCTCAGGGGGTCCTGGGATGGGGGCCACATTCAGCTGGCCAGGACCCCCTCTCCAGGCATTCTAGAGCCCAGCTGTCTGGGTGGTTGACAATCACAGTAATAACTGTGTAGTAACACTGTGCACTCAGCCCTACACTGCTGCAAGCCCTTGGGGTCCTCACACCACCCCTGGAAAAGATGCCAGTTCACAAAGCGTCTCCCCACTTCCCTGCCCAAGTTTGCCCAGAACACCTCAAGTTTAGCACTAAGACCCCATCCCAGACATGCCTTCAGTCCTAGGTGGTGGGTCACAGTAAGCCCTGGCCAGGCAACTAGGGTCGAGTCAGGATTCAAGCCTAGAGCCCCAGCCCCCATGAGACAGTGGACAGGAGAGCGGGGCCTTGAGACAGGCTGTGCTGCTGGCTTTTTTCGGTGTCCTTCAGAGTCACTGGGTCAGGATGTTGGGTCGTGACAGGTGGAGAACACAGGTGGTGGCAGTAGAGCCTCCCCAGGAAGGGACATCACCACAGTGGCAGGCCCTCCCTGGGCTCCCACATGCCATCTCTGAGGGGCAAGGGCTGGGAGCAGAAGAGGATGCTGGGACAGGAGATTAGACCTCTGTGGCCTCTGGCACTGGCCCACTGTTGTCTGTTCCTGAGATGCTGAGGACTATAGTGGGGTCCTCACCACCAAACGAGGTGGGGAACCCATTAGTGGGGACCCATTAGCAAATGGGTCCACGGGTGGCTGTGATCCCTGGCCTGGGGGTCTCCTGGCTCCATCCCCAGGGAAATCTTTGCCCCCGGGGGCTGCAAGGTCCTAGCTGGGTGAACCCCTCAGTGGACAGACAAGTGGGCAGGCAGGTGGCCCCCTGGCTGAGTGACAGGGGGCCCCCAGTGTGGACACAGGGGGAGCAGAGAGAGAGGCAGACACCCAGTCCTTGGAACCAGTCTTTATCTAGGTGCCAGTCCTTCACCTCCCTGTGGCTGGGGTGCCCACAGGTGGCCCAGAGCCCCCACCCAGCCCTGCCCCTGTGACACCACCGAGGCAGGCAGCTGGCCGGCCTTGCCCCTCTCCAGGCCTGGCCCACGTCCCACCCTGTGCCCTGCACTTTCAGTCCTCCGGGGGCCGAGGCCCCGTGGGCAGGGTCAGGGCTCCTGGCTGCGTGTCAAGGTGGGACCATCTGCATCCTGCCCTCCACTGGGGGCTGAGGGGCCTGCGCTGCGCAGCTCCCGGGCCAGCTTCTCGGCCAGTTTGCGGAAGGGTGGCCGACGAGCAGGCTCTGCCTCCCAGCAGCTGCCCATGAGGGCGTGGATGGGGCCCGGGCAGCCCTCGGGGGGCTCCATGCGGTACCCCTTCTCCACGGCCTCTGACACCTCCTTCAGCGACTGTAGGCAGAGAGCATGCCGGTGTGGGCTGGGGGTCAGGATCACGACCCCTAGACCCGCCTGGGACCCAGTCCCTCCCCCTGGACCCTGCTCACCATCTTGGGGTATGGAGCCCGGCCGTATGAGAAGACCTCCCACAGCAGCACCCCAAAACTCCAAACATCTGACTTGCTGGAGAACTTCTGTTGGGTGATCAGAGTGAGGAGGGACTGCTCAGGGCTTCTGCTCCACCCCCTGCTTCCTCCAGGATGTCCTCCTGGGTTGAACTTCACTCTCTTGTCTTCTCCCATGAATTCCCCAATTCAGACTCGGTGCAAGAACAAGGTTATCCTTGCTCTCAGTACTGAGCCCAGGACTGTTTCAGAAATGAGGAGTCCGAGGCCCAGGAAGGAACTAAAAGGAACAATTATGGGCCAAGGGCTTATTGGGGAGGCAGAGCCATTTCCCATGGAGGTTCAGAGAGGCCAAGAGACAGGCCCACGGTCATAGAGTGGAGCTAGGTTCCAAGGTCCCTGGGGGCTAAGGCGGGGGCTCACCCCATGTTTGAGGGCTTCGGGTGCCGTCCACTTGACCGGCAGCCGGCTGGAGTCCAGCCCCTTGCGCTCAGCTTTGGCCAGGCCAAAGTCGCTGACCTTAGCCACCAGGTCCTCGGACACAAGGATGTTGCGGGCAGCCAGGTCACGGTGCACCAGCTTCTTGCTCTCCAGGTATTCCATGCCCTCGGCCACATGCCTGTTGGGGAGGTGGGGGGCAGGAGGCTCCAGTGCCTGGGCCACAGACCCCCAAGGCCAGGCCCCTCCCTGCTCCATGTCCTAGTTTCCCCATCCCCTGGGAGCCCCACTCACAGGGAAAACTGCAGGAGCTGGGGGGTGTTCACAAGGGCCCGGCCCCGCGTCCGTAGAAAGTTCACCAGGTTACCCTGCAGGGGAGCACAGGCGTGGTGGGGCAGTGTTCCAGGCTGCTCGGGGGTCCCCCCACCCCAGGAGACCTTTGGGCCCCTCTCCCACCTTGCTGACGTGCTCCATGACGATGTAGAGGCCCTGGTGCAGGATCACACCCAGCAGGCGCACCAGGTTCTTGTGCTGCATCTTCCTGGGGGCAGGCGGGCGTGGGGTGAGGGTGGGTTGGGACCCCCTACCTAGAGTGCTCTCCCCTCACCAGGACTCACGTCATGACCGCTGTCTCGTCCAGGAAGGCCTGGGCCGTCACGTCGCACTTGATGTTCTTCACTGCCACCTTCTGTCCCAGGTACTCGCCCTGCAGGACGGCTAAGGGGTGGGTGGGGGCAGAGGTCAGGGCAGAAACAGGGACATACCCACTCACATCAACCCCCACAGAGGCCTACCCTGCTGTGGCCCCCAGGCCTGGAAACCCCTCACCCTAGAGGTTCCAGACCCCTGAGCAAAGTGAATCACCTAAGCCAGGGGTCTGCAAACTCCAGCTTCAGGGTCCAAATCAGTCCTGTGTGGGTTTTTGCAAGGCCTGCAAGCTCAGAATGAGTTTTTACATTTTTAGTTGTTTTTTTTTGTTTATTTAATTTTTGTTATTTTAATGTTATGGCTGTGCCCGAGGCACATGGAAGTTCCTGGGCCAGGGACTGAATCTGAGCAGCAGCCTCGACCCACACCAGAGCTGTGACAATGACAGATCCTTTAACCCATTGCACCAGGCCAGGGATGGAACCCACACCTCCACAGCAAACCAAGCTGCCACAGTAAAAATGCCAGATCGTTATGTAACCTGCTGTGCCACAAAAAGACTCCAGTTTTTAAAATTTTATTTATTTATTTATTTTTAGGCTGCACCTACGGCGTATGGAAGTTCCCAGGCCAGGGGTCGATTCAGAGGTGCAACTGCCAGTCGATGCTATAGCACAGCAGCATTGGATCTGAGCCGCATCTGCTACCTATACCACAGCTTGCAGTAACACCGACCCTTAACCAGGTGTGAGGCCAGGAATTGAACCTGCATCCTCACAGACCCTGTGTCTGGTCCTTGAACTGCTGAACCACAATAGGAAGTCCTTTACATTTTGAAATGGTTGAAAAAAATCAAAATAAGAGTAATATTTCACAGCATGACAGAGTTCAATTTCAGTATCTATAAATTTTTTTTTTTTTTTTTTTTTGCTATTTCTTGGGCCGCTCCCACGGCATATGGAGGTTCCCAGGCTAGGGGTTGAGTCGGAGCTGTAGCCCCCCTGGCCTACGCCAGAGCCACAGCAATGCAGGATCCGAGCCGCGTCTGCGACCTACACCACAGCTCATGGCAACACCAGATCGTTAACCCACTGAGCAAGGGCAGGGACCGAACCCACAACCTCATGGTTCCTAGTTGGATTCATTAACCCCTGTGCCACAACAGGAACTCCTGCCTTTTTTTTTTTTTTTTTTAAGGGCCTCACCCATGGCATATGGAGGTTCCCAGGCTAGGGGTAGAACTTGAGCTGGAGCTGCCGGCCTACACCACAGCCACAGTTGATTTAGGATCTGAGCCATGTCTGCAGCCTACACCAAAGATCACAGCAACGCTGGATCCTTAACCTACTGAGCGAGGCCAGGGATCAAACCCACAACCTCATGGTTCCTAGTCAGATTCATTTCTGCTGCGCCACAATGGGAACTCCTATAAATATAGTTTTATGGACACACGGCCATTCCTGCTTGTTTACCTGTCACCTGTGGCTGCTTTCCTGCTACAAGGGCAGAAGTGAGCAGATGTGGCAGACAGAAAATATGCACATTCCAGCTCTTTATAGAGTAGGTCTGCGACCCCTGATCTAAGCCCCAGGGCCTTCCAGAATAATAACTTCAGGCAACAGCATCCCAGAGGGACCAGCATGTGCAAGCCTGGGGGTGTAAAGGACTCATACACACTAGATGGCTGCCTGTGCTACCTCTCGACTCACCCCAGCTGTTGTGAACCTCCTTTCACAGAGAGAGGAGACCTTGGGATCAAATATGAATGTAAATCCATCTCTGGGACTTCCCCACCTTGCTTCAACCCCCGCCCCCCACCTGCCACACCCCTACTCACCTCCAAACTCTCCCTCTCCTATCTGCGCTCCCAATGTCAAATGCTGCAGGTTCAGTAACCAGCCGGCTGTAGGTTGAAGACCTAGTCAGAGGGGTGACAGGCTCCCCAGCCCCTTCCACGGTGGCTCCCCCTAGTGGGAGACCAAGCGACGGCTCCCACAGCACAAATTCTGGTGGCTGCTGTTTCCAGTGGCCCAAGGACATGCCTGAGGCACTGCATTCCTGGTACAGTTAACTTGGGGTCAAAAGCAATGGAGCCCACCATTTAGGGCTGCTTTTCTCTCTTCTACCTGAAGAATGTGTCCTTTCAAGTACTCTGTGGGCTCCTCCTTTTACAGCCCTTTACTTCTGTCACCAGGGGCACACACAGACCAAAAAATACAACAGACATGGAGACTAGTAAAGCTTCTGGAAACTTTTGATAAAGGTTCTGGAATTTTCCAGAATCTTCCAGAGCTCTAAGTTGTCATCTGCACTCCAGGCTCCCTGATTTTTCCTTCACACACACTTGTGTTTTGCCCCCACTGTCCTTCACTAGGTTCTACAGGCCTCTTCCTCTTCCTTCTCCAAGCCCCTCTCCAAATCATGAATCCTTGGGTACAGTCAGGCATGGTGACACCAGCCTCTACCTGGGTGCTAACCCCAAGATGATTCAAAGGAGATGATCACGATTACCAGGTTAGAAAGCAGTGGCCACAGTAGGGTGCACTTGCCCTGAGTATTGAGGATTTCACTCATCAAGGGCTGGAAAGGCATTTCATGTGGGGGGAAACAGAATGCACAACAGTAGAGAGGCATGAGAGAAAATGAGGAGTCACATAACCTGGGGGCTTATGAATAGAGGAAGGGACTTGTAGATGAAGCTGGAAGGATGGCTCAGACACAAAGGAAAGTTCTGGAAGGCAGTGGAGCTACCTGGACTCCCTCCTTTAGGCGGGAGAGTCACATGGGTGGACTTTTATGGTAGAACGTCGCCTTTGAGGCTACAGGGCTTGGGAGGGAGGAGGGCTCCCTGTCTCAGGAAGCAGGTGATCTGATGGGACGGTCTGAGGCCAGGCCAAGCCAGGGGTAGGGGCCAGATTAAACTGGTGTTAGAACTTGGCCATGGAGAGGATATGGGATGTTTGGCTTGGGTTTCAGGCTCAGGTGACAGGGAGGATGATGGGGACATGGGGAAGCAGCAGTGTGGGAACCAGATCAATATTGTGCTGGTCAGTGTGTGGGGGTACACCCTACCCGACCCAAGGGAAGCCCAGAGTCAGACAGTAACGCCCAGGTGATGTGGCCTTGGCCATGTGCCAGGCCCCAGGGCCCTGCCTCCCCAGGCTGGTCTAACATGGGTGAGAAGCGGGGAACCGCCTACCCTTGGCCAGCTCCTCCTCTGCTGACTTGGTGCCCTGCTTCCTCTTGGGTTTCACGAGCTTCGTGCAGATGGCCCCCTTGTCCTTGCTGTAATGCTGCAGGGTGGGGCAGGGCAGAGGCAGCTGTGAGCCCAACCTCCCTGGTGCTGAGAACCCCTGCATCCAGTCCCCTTCCCAGGGGGGTCTCTGGATGGAGTGGGTGGGAGCTGGGGAGGAGAAGAGGGGGTTGGTTCCCACAGGATTATTTCGGCTGGTTTCCATGGGAACAGGAAAGGATGCAGACTAGAAGGAAACAGGAGGATGGGGGCGTGTCTTGGGAATGGTGTCAAATTGGAGGTTCCTGGGGCTCCCCAGAGGAGTCACCCCGGTCCCTGGAAGACTCGGACCACATGTAGGGTTGGTGGTCCATGGGGACCAGCCCCTCCTTCTCCAGCACTAGGGCGCACGCAGCTCTAGGGTTCCATGTCCACTCAGCTGTCTGAATGGGGAGGAGCCTGGGGTCCCTCCATCTCCACATTGGGCGGCGGGGGGCGGGGGGGGGCGGGGAGCGGCATGGGCTCTGGGGTCCCAGGCCTGTGGCGCCGCACCTCCACCATATCCATGAGGTTGCAGAAGCAGACCACCTCGTCGATGGTCAGGTGGCCTTCGCGGTGCAGCACGCGGTAGTGGATGACGTCACGGCCGAAGCTCACGCACAGCACGTAGTCGCCCGGGTGCCTCGCGGACTCTCGCACCAGGAAGAGCCCGTCCTCCGGCGGCTGCAGCTGCTGCACAGCCTCTTGGCCCGAGATCTTCCCGTGGAACCACCTGCGGCCAGCGGAGGGTCAGCTGGGCAGGGCTGGCCAGGCCCTGCCGACCCCACCCTGGGGCCCAGCCCCTTCCCCACGACTCACGGCATGAGGCTGAGCTTGGGGTCTGCTGAGAGGGCCTCCCGCTCCCGAAGTGCGCCTGCAGCCAGTAGTCCCTCCTGCCCGCTGGCATGGTGCTTGGCGCGGTACCAGCTCTTGTTCTGCGGGGAGGGAGACAAGGGTGGGGGGGGGTCCTGGCAGAGCACCCCACCCTGTCCCCCACGCACACCCAGATCCTCCTGCCACAGCTCACCTCACAGGCCTCCAGAATGGTAACCACGTCTCCCTTATGGAAGGCCAGCTCCCCAGGCTTGGGGCGCATGTGCTCACACTTGGTAATGCATTGGGTGCCCGGGGCCCAACGCCTCTGGTGGGGGGAGGGAGGAGAAAGGGGAAAGGGGCATGAAGGAGATGCAGGGGTGGTGGGGGAGAGAGAGAGAGACCCAGGGGAGAGAGAAAGATTGGATTGAGGCAGAGATAGAGAACACAAGGAGAGAGGGTGAGGTCACAGCTAAGCAGAGGAAATATCAGAGTCACAAACGCGGGGGTGGGGTGGGGTCAGGAGGAAAAGGTGAAAGAATAGCAATGCCAAGTGACAAGAAGACTGGCAGATACACCCTAAGGGGTCATGGGTCAGAGTACCCCCTCCCCCAGTGGACCTGACACCCTGTGGACTGAGTAAAGGAAGGGCCTGGGCATAGGCACCCAGGTTGGGGGTACTCACCGATGGCATCCTGGCTGAGATGGGTGGGGGGTGCCAGGCGTGGAGGAAGCGAGGGCTCCCCTGGGGAGGGGGCAGAGACCAGCTCAAGAGCCCAGATCCAAGTGAGGGTGGGGCCCTAGGGGCCATTACTACCACTTCCAGACCAGGCCAGGTGGAGGCAACAGCAGGTCTCCCCAAGGTTGTGGGGCGGGGCAGGGGCCAAGGCGCTGGCTCTCCAAAGCCCTTTGGGGGAGGTGGTCTTTCCCTGCACATTCCTTAGCACAGAGCTTGGCCCAGCCATCTTCCCCGAAAGGAAACCGAGACACAAGGCAGGCACACAGCAAGTGGCCAGGGGCTGGCTCAGGCCCTGGCAGTCCAGGGAGCCCCAGCAGCCTGAGGAGCTTGGAGCCATCTAATAGAGTGTGGTTCTTCCTCTTTTCTGGTAAGTAGGCAAGGGCAGGGCAAGGAAATAGAGGATGATTCAAGGTCATTCCCAAGAATCTCTGACCCTGGAGGGGTGAGGGACAGGGCAGTGCAGCCCTGCTGCGCTTCTCTGGCTGCCAGCTGAGCCTCTCTGATCCCCCCCATCCCTACCCAAAACAGACACACAAAGTCCCTCACTGCTGCTGAGGCAGGGGCTTTTCTGCCCCTCACCACCCCATGGACCTCACCAGGTGCCTAGATAGTGAGCCAGGTTGGGGGGGGGGCAGTCTTTGCCCCTCAGGTATGTGCCCCCATAAATCCCCAGCCTGTTGTATACTCACACACATACTGATCCATGTACACACGAGCACACACAGAAACACACGGCTTGGACACAGGTGGACACGCCATATGCAAGCAAAGGCAGGTTCACCTAGAGACAGGTGTGCACACACGTCTACACGTGTGTACACACACACACAGATGCTCGTACATTGGAAACATGTGTACTGAACCCCACCACCACCACCACACACAAACCCACACTTGAACAGCTGGGCGCCAGCCGCTGGGCCACCCGAACACGCAGAGGTACACGCAGGGCCGCGCACACGCAGCCAGGAGACACGCGCACATCCCTACACGTGGACGCGCTGATACACACACCTGGGGTTGCAGACCCGCACACCCGCTCCCCAAATTACCACCCCACCCCACGCCTTATCGTATCTAACCACCCTTCGGTCCCAGCAGCCTACCAACCGCGCTCCCGGACGAGCAAGCCCGCGCTCACACACCGGCCCCTCCTGCGTTCGCCCGTCGCTCAGCTCTCTGGATCCCCACACTGTCCCACGGTCTCCCTCTCTATCCCCGCCGTTGCGCTCACCTGTTCAGGGGGCGCCCCTGGGAAGCACCCCGCGCCCGCCCCCAGGAGGGCCCCAGCGCACCGGCTGCGCACCCCGAGGTGGCCCCGGCAGCACAACTTGGAGCAAGTTGCTCTGTTTCCTCATTTTGGGGGGAGGGGGAGGAGGGCTGGGATGGGCGGGGTGGGGGGGGGAGCGGGAGGCGCCGCAGCCTGGGAGGCCCCTGCGGGTCCTAGCGCCGGCCGCACTGCGGTCTGCTTCGCGCGCCGCCGCCGCCGGCCCTTCCCCTCTCCGCCTCCAGGGCTCCCGGCGCCTCCCGCTCGCCCCAGACCCGGGCCCGTGGCATACTCAGGCTCCACGCCGCTCCCAGGCCTGGCGCCGTGGGGTGCGCCTCTCCGCCCATCTCGGGAACCCAGGCCTTGGAGCATGGAGCTAGTGAAGGGGGAGGGGAGGGAGAGTAAGCTACTCATCTGGGGAGGTAAGCAAGCCATGGAGCTCGGGCGACACAGCGGACCTTCGGACCGCGATTCCAAAGCACTCAGGCACCTCACATGCCAAGAGTCTCATTTCAGTATCTGGCCCCTATAGAGGGCGGTTGGTGTTTGGCGCTAATAAAGCACTCAAAATATGTCAAATGTATTCTTATCATCATCATCAATATTAAGTGAAAATTGGGAACCCCGAAAAAAAAGTCATCTGGAACTGGAGGCTTCCTGGCAAGCAGCCATCCTTGGAGGGTAACAGCCAGCTGTGCCTTAGACAGGTGCTGCCCCCTCCCAGCCTTGGTTTCCTCCTCCATAGTGCCAGGCAGCACTGGCTTCCAGCTCAGAGCATTTGATGGCCTGGGGGGCCTGGCACCTAGCGGCCATTCTGGGTGGTCCTTTACAATTCCAATGGATGAGGCCACTTGGACAAGGATGAAACTATCTCAGGAGGGGTGATGAGCCAAGATGCCCAGAATTTAATTTTCTGTTACCTCTAAGGTGTCTGTGCCTCTAAGGTGTCATGTAATTTCTGGGAATGGAGGCCCAGTTACAAGAATTACAGATATTCTATATTATGGAATATTATGCAACAAAACTAGGAAACCATATGTATTAAAATGCTAATGAAACTCCCCTTTGTGGCTCAGCGGGTTAAGAACCCGACTAGTATCCATGAGGACATGGGTTTGATCCCTAGCCTCGCTCAGTGGGTTAAGGATCTGGCACTGCAGCAAGATGTGGTGTATGTCAAGGATACAGCTGGGATCTGGCATTGCCATGGCTGTGGCATAGGCCAGCAGCTGCAGCTCTGATTTGACCCCTAGCCTGGGAACTTCCATATGCAGCAGGTGCAGCTGTAGAAAGACAAAAAAGAAAAAAGCTAAAATCTCTGGTTGTCAATAACAACCACCACTACCAGGATGTGATACAATACGAACTGCCTGATCCATTCCCCCTCCCCCTTTTTAAGGCCTGCACCTGTGGCATATGGAGGTTCCCAGGCTAGGGGTCTAATTGGAGCTATAGCTGCCAGGCTACGCCACAGCCACAGCAACACCAGATCCTTAACCCACTGAATGAGGCCACGGATCGAACTCGCAACCTCATGGTTCCTAGTCGGATTCGTTTCCACTGTGCCACGATGGGAACTCCCTGATCCATTCACTTTAAATGGGAGGTAGTAAGTCCAAGGGGAATGTTCCAGAAGGGGACCCTCCAACTGGCAAAGGGTTATTCCCAGTGAAGGAAGCATGTAGGGCGGTGGTTGCGGGGGTGGGTAGAGGGAGAGGACATCCTTCTCTAGGGTGGTGCACTTTACTAATGCTGGAGGTGTTTACAAAGAGGTTTCCTGCTTCTTGTGCTCCCCGGCTCTGGGGTCATCCCAGGGTGTGGCCCTGCCCCCGTTTTCCCAGCCATGGGTACCGCTTTGGACCAAGATGCTGGAGACCCTGCAGCTAGCATTCAGCAGGGTCACTGGGGGCCAACCATGTATGGCAAACCATCATCACTAGCTCAAAATAGAAATGCAGTGTCAAAGTAGCCACAGCGGAAACCCAGAAGAACCATTAGAGTCACACCAGCCACTGCAGTGGCCCCAGGCACAAGACTGAGACCTGCCTGCTCTGCTCAGCAAGGCCATGAGCCTGTGCTTAAGACACCCCAACGCCTTGGCACCCTGTGAAGATTTTCTCCTCGATGCAGCCAGAGATATGGGAGGAGGATGAAAGGGGTCTGCTTTTTCCCTCTGTAAATCCATGATACTTGTTGTCTAAGAAACATCTATATCCTCCTTAGGACCCCCAGGGATCCTTGTCCCACACTCTGGGAGGCCCTGCCCTGGAAGGAGTAGCCAGAGAAACCAGAGGTGTTGAGATCAGAGAAGGACAGACTTAAGGATACAGTGTCAGGAGCCCAAATCAACAAGGGCTGGCCTGGGTAAGGGAGGCCTCCCATGGTGTGGGCACAGAGCTGTATCTGACTCTAGGGGGATAGATATGAGTCCATGGTTTATTTGGTTCAGAGCTACAGAAGGAGTAAGCTCCCCAACCCTGGAGGCATCCAAAAATCAGCCACCTTGAAGCACAAAGACGTGATGGCTCTTCCAGTCTCCAGGGGCCACAACACTAGTTTCTCTTGCCTCCTACCAGTCTAAAGCCAGTTGGCAGCCACATCATGGATCAGTGCCAGACTTCCCCAGCCCTGCGCTCCTCGCCCTCCACATTTCGTCCTGTCAGCTACATTCTAGAAATTCTTTGACCACCCTAGGCAAGCCCCGTGGTGCAGGCTGGTCTCCCAGCTGCCTCCAGTTTTCCTCCTTGCACCAGCAAGGGATGAAAATATGATTGTGGCCCTCCCCTGCTCTATAACCTCCCATAGCTCCCCAATGCCCGCAGGGAAGAGCCTAAAATGCTCAGTTCGGCATTCAGAGTTCTTCGTGTTTAGCCTCCAAATGACCTCCCTGGCCTCGTCACCTGCTCCCACCAAGCACCCACCAGTCTGGCAGCATTGAACTATAGGAGTTAGCATGCTTCTCTGCCCTGCCTCTGCCTGGAATATCCTTCCCCTTTATCCAGCTGGCATCTCCAGCTCATGCCATTTTTATGAAGCGTTCCTGGATGCCCCCACCCTTCTCTCAATAAGAAGTCACTCCCATGCCCTGAAAGGACACCTTGGTGGAGGCACTAGTTCTTGTCCTGCTGTATGATGAGCATGGATCTAGCCCTGATGACTGAGCCCATCAGCCTGCCTTAGGAGGAGTCAGCCTGAGGAAGCAGAGGTGAGAAACAGAGAGAGACTGAATCCCTTGGGAAGAATTCAGGTCCTTGGAACTAGCCATGCCTGGAGTTCATGCTCTGCTCTAGTGTTAGAAGCTGGTCTTTGCTTTTTGGTGGCTTCAGGAGCGGGGTTTTGCCACCTACAACCAAAGGGATTCCTAATACTGAAAATGAGACTAGAAGCTGGGTGCTGAAATGAGTGGACTCTGATGTGAAACTGGAGAGTCAGACAGATTAGGTTGACCTAAACTCAGCTAGGAAGAGGGAACTCCTGGGTGTCTCCTTCATAAGTCAATAAATCCATCCTCCACCCACTGGACCAGGTGGCAGTGGCTTCTGTCATTCTCAACAGAAGAACCCCCATGGACCCACCCCATCTCCCTCCCAAAGGTCTTTTATTCTTTCTTTCTTTCTTTCTACCTTTCTTTTTCTTTCTCTTCCTTCCTTCCTTCCTTCCTTCCTTCCTTCCTTCCTTCCTTCCTTCCTTCCTTCCTTCCTTTCTCCCTTCCCTCCTTCTCGTCCTCCCTCCCTCTCCCCTGCCTTTTTATTTTTGGCCGCCCCTATAGCATATGGAAGTTCCCAGGCCAGGGATCAAACCCATGCCACAGCAGCAACCTGAGTTGCTGCAGTGACAATGCCGGATCCTTAACTCCCCAAAGGCTTTTCTTTCTTTTGCTCCTCCAAATCTCACTGTTCCTCACCATTCTCATCTTTCTCCTATTTTCACTGTTGCAATTTGCCTAATTCTCCCTTCTCCAAACTCCTGGAGATTACTGGGGCCAATCCTTTGGTTTTCAATTGGAAAAGCTAAGATGCAGAGAGGCAAGGCTGCCTGCCTTTGGTCACACAGCTGGCTGGGGCTGAGATTCAGGGCTGCAGACATCCCCATGGGGCTGTAAACTCCTCGAAAGTGAAGGTGGGGCATATTTCTTATTCTTCTTTACTAATACAGAGGAAAATTGTAGTAGGCATGAACAAAGGGTGTCATGTGATAGGCACTTCATGTAATGCATTAGTTGAGATTAGGACTGACTACACGGGGTGGAAGAACCTAAAGTGCTAGAAGTTTGAATTAGATAGGAATTCAGGGACCCAGGAATGGGACCCAAGCTCCTGCTACCTTGTGGCTCTGCCTTTCTCAGCACTTGAATTTCCACCTCTTGATCCAAGATATCCATCTGCTCAAGCCCCAGCCATCCCATCCACATTCCAGCCAACAGGAAGTTTCAGAGAAAGTTTCCTCTTCTCTTTAAGGACTCTCCTAGAAGATGCGCACGACAACCATAGGGTGGAATTTAGCCACACCGCAAACCCAGGAGCAGGTGAGGCTGGGAAATAGAGTCTTTACACTGGGGGTCAAGGAAAAGGGGGAAGGCAGGAGCACTGGCCTCCTCCTCCTCAAAGCTCCCAGGCTCGCTCTCACCCCAGGGCCTTTGCATTTCTGTGCCTCCTGCCTGGGACACTTCCCCAGACATACTCAACACTCCAGTAGCCCCGCAGAATATTTCATCCTACTGACATTTCACAGCCCCTTCCCTAGAAGCTCTGTAGCACCAAACGTACATTTTACTTTATCTTGCCTACTGGCTGTGTCCTCTCTAAGAACAGCAGCTCCCTGAGGGAAGGGATTTTGGACAATGTCATTCACTGCTGTGGCCTCAGTATCTGGCACATAATAGGTACTCAGAACATACTTTTTAAGCCAGTGAATATTGGGGAGGGGGAGAGGTAATGAGTAGTGCCTGTCGCTTGAGAGGTGAGCACTCTCATTGGACCCATTCTGCAGATGAGAAAGCTGAAGCTCACAGGGTGCAAGACTTACCCTGGGAAGTGATGGGCTGGACTTTGAACCCAGGCCTGTCCAGCTCCAGGGCCCATATACCAGTTGCCCAACAAGGTGTAGGGCCCATGATGGACCCCCAAAGAGAATGTGCCCATAATAGCTTTCTGGATGTTGAGGGTGGGCGAGACAGGGCAGCTGCTGCCAGGTGTGGGAACAGCTGAGCTACCAGGGCCCCAGAGGATCCTTGGCTGGAGCACGCGGCCAGATCACACTGCCCCAGTTAGCATACCTTTAAATTTAGCTTTCTCTCTCTGCCAGGGGACTCGGGGATTCAGCAAAAGAACACTCCCCTCTTTCGAGGAAAAATGCTTTGCAACCAGTGTGGTTTGCCAAGCCATTCGTGTGTGTGTGTGTGTGTGTGTGTGTGTGTGTGTGTGGCACCCATGGCATTCAGAAGTTCCAGGGCCAGGGATCAAACCTGATCCATGGCAGCGACCTGAGCCACAGGAGTGTTAACACTGGATCCTTAACCTGCTCAGCCACCAGGGAACTCCTGCCAGGCCATTCTTGACTTGTCCAAAGAAGGGCTGTTCAGGTGGTCTGCTTTAGGTGGGGGGGCAGGTGAGCTTCAAGTGGATCTACCTTTGATGCAAGAGGAAGAGGTGGAGCTGGGCACCTCATTTCTCAGCCACGCTTGTGGGTCCACTATGTATAACCTGGGTCTGTGTCACTTCCTGGCTTAAAACGTTCCCATGGTGCCTGCTGTGCTCATGAAACCCAAGTTCCCCACTGTGGCTTGGGTGGGGCTGCTGTCACCTCTCTGCTCCCAGTTCTCTCCTGTTCCTCAAATGCTCCAGGCACTGTCTAGCCTCAGGGTCTCTGCATGTGCTGTTTTCCTCTCCTAGCATATGCTCCTCCCTACTCTTTGCAAGGCAAGCTCCTTAGCATTTCTGACTCCTCTGTGAGACCCTTCCTGACCACGACCACCCAGAGTGGCCACCCATCATCTGAGCCCGAATCACTTTGTTACTCTGTCTTACCCACTCTTGTCGATAGCCTGGACTCATCTTGCTTCCCTTGACAGAACGTAGGCTCTGTGAGTTAGGGCAAGGACCAGCTCTGGCCTGGACAATCATTTATCTCTAGAGTCTGGCACGCGGTAGGCCCTCCCAGAACAAATAAACACAGAATCACATATGAGAGGGTAAAGTTAAAGGAAGAGTGGGCAATAGATGAGGTACCAGAAGACTTGCCCTTATGCTCCTGCTCCAAGACCCCACCTGGATCCACCTCATCCCATCCCCACACCCTCATCCTCTAACACAAGAGTCAGCAAACTCTCTGTAAAGGACCACATGATCACTGTCTTGACTACTCAACTCTGCCACTGTAGCACCCGAGCTGCCATAGAGAACACAAGAAAAAGAGAATAGGTATGGCTATGTTCCAATAAAATGTTGCTTATGGCAGTGACATTTCAACTTCATGTACTACTCACATGTCATGCAAAATTATGACTCTTTGTTTCCACGCCATTGGAAAACGTAAAGAACCATTTTTAGCTCACAGGATGCACAAAATCAGATGGTGTGTTACACAGTGGGTAAGTGGCCTGTAGTTTGCTGATCTCTGGCCTCTCTCAGTCTTTTTTTTTTTTTTTTGGCTGTGCCTGAGGCACGTGAAAGTTTCTAGGCCAGGGCCTGAACCCACACTACAGCAGAGACTCCAGCTGCTGTTGTGACAACACTGGATCCTTAACTTGCTGCGCCACTAGAGAAATCTTATCTCAGTCTTTATTTTCTTATAAGTAGGCACATTTAAAAAATATATTTGATCTTGTAAGTGCAATTTTCATCTATTAAATATGTCATTATTCATGGCACATAGTAAGCTCTCAAGTGTTCTCCAAACCATACAAATTTCCCTGACTCAGCGATGAGCCCCTTGAGGGTATGTATGTATTCTCCTCAAAATTAATAGTAGCAATATTTGTAGCATATTAGGCTGTGTGCCGAAGATTGTGCAAAACTTAAAAAACTGTTTTAAATAAAGCACTATGTATCTCACCCCCCAAGGGCTGCCACTGGTGTTTCTTTTTTTTTTCTTTTTGTCTTTTTGCCATTTCTTGGGCCGCTCCCGTGGCATATGGAGGTTCCCAGGCTAGGGGTCTAATCAGAGCTGTAGCCACCGGCCTACACCACAGCTCACAGCAATGCCGGATGGTTAACCTACTGAGCAAGGCCAGGGATCAAACCCACAACCTCATGGTTCCTAGTCAGATTCGTTAACCACTGAGCCACAACAGGAACTCCTGCCACTGGTGTTTCTATTGGCTGTTTCTCTGGCATTTGTGTCCATTTTTCCCAATAATAGTTTACACATCTCTGGACTTACCATTTGAATGCTGTCCATTGATTTCCTTCTCCTGAAAATAAAGATTTAGCTCTAGTAGGCATATTCCTCTCCCAAAATTTATATCACATTTTTTATTTACATGACTATTCAGTGCTTATGTTATTATATGAAAATTCTGTTCACCATGGAGCAATGTACACTAAGGAACACTTCTAATTTCTAGGACTTTTTTTCTCCCTGGAGTTAGTGATTGCCTTTGTTTTATGTGTCTGTGACTCCTAGCTCCTGAGATGGAACTAACTTCTCAACTCAGGGCTGGGTGGTGCCCAGCTGTGGTTCTGGCCCCTCTCTTCTTCGAGCACCCCAGATTCCTATGATGTAGCTCCAGTTTCTTGGGTCCATGTCTCTGTTTCTTGGTTTGTGCCCTTGTTTTAGGAAGGTATACTCCCTAGACATTTATAGAGAAAGTGTTTTCCTTCCACTTTCCTGTGTGATTGGTGGCTTGGCTAAGGACAGTGTTCTGGGCAGGATAATTTCTCTTGTTTCTGGTCTTCTAGCTTCTAGTCTTGAGCAGTTGAACAATCTGAACTGTCCTGCTTCCTCATTCTCTGCTTGTCACTTTTTTTTCCTTCTCTCCCTCTTTGTCTGGAAGCTTATATTATGAGCCACATGGGAAGTCCTATCTGGAAGCTTATGGGATCTTATCTTTATCCTCCTCATTCTGCATTTTCACAGTGTGGGTTTGGTGTGGTCTATTTTCACCTGTGGTGCTAGACTTTCAGTGTGCTTGGCACACTTTCTTGGAGGATGTCACTGGTGATTTCTTCCACTTTTTTTTCTCTGGTCTCCCTCCCTCTCTCTTTTTTTTTTTCTGGCCATGCCCGTGGTATGTGGAAGTTCTCAAGCCAGGGATCAAACCTGTGCCACAGTAGCAACCCAAACTACTTCAGTGACAACGCTGGATCCTTAACCTGCTGCACTACAGCAGGAATCCCTCTCTGGTGTCTCTCTGTTGAACTCTTCTTGGTCATATATTGGGCTTCCTAAATTGATCTAATTTTCTTGCCTATATATATATATTTTCTTTTAGTCTTCTCATTCTATTTCTTCCAATCCTTCTGTTGTCATTTGAATTTCGACCATCAGGTTTTTCATTTCCAAGGGCTTTTTTCTGGTTCTTTGAATATTCTTTTTCAAAAGGCAAACTTAAACTTGTTTTCTGGCTAGTGTACTATTTAACTCTCTGAGGAATATAAACTATATATACATAAAGTCTTCCTAGAACTGCTTTTCTCTGTCCTCATCTCTCTTTCCTCCAAGTTACTTTCCCCCCTTCTGTTGGATTTTACTCACTTCTCACTGGCTAACATTTATGAGGAAAGGGCTACAGAGCTGACAGGAAACTTCTCGCCATAGGAGTGGCTTCACCCTGGTATGATTATAGAGGGACTAGCTACTTTTGAGGAGTTCCTGAACATCAGCAGCAACTGTAGGGCTTTTCTCATAGTCTGGGGGCCAGTGTCACTGTTCCATGTGTGACTTCCACTTTAATCACTGGTTTTCACCCTCTTCCCTGCCCTTGAGATGCCTGTGTCCTAAGGCTGAAACTTTCTGGACAGCAATCATTTCTAAAAATACATGGAGTTTACACATTGTGGCTCAGCGGAAACAAATCTGCCTAGCATCCATGAGGATGCAGGTTTGATCCCTGGCCTTGCTCAGTGGGTTAGGGATCTGGTGTTGCCGTGAGCTGTGGTATAGATTACAGACGTGGCTTGGATCTGGCATTGCCGTGGCTGTGGTGTAGGCCAGTGGCTACAGCTCCGATTGGACCCCCAGTCTGGGAACCTCCATATGCCGTGGGTGCAGTCCTAAAAAGATAAAAAAAAATGCAGATTATTACTGATTTCTCCCCACAGCTCTGCAAGATTTGTGGTATGAGTCTTAATCCAATTTTACAGAAGTTTAGGGAGGTCAAGTGGGCTCCTGACACCCCACAGCTAATATGGTAGAGGGCCACAGAGTCACTCTCACTGCATGAAGTGACAACTCTGGTTCATCTTTGTGTTTTCCCAAGGAAGATGGTATTTTCTGACTGAATACTGAATAAATTTCAACATTCTCAGTGGGAGACACAGGGATGCCACATGAGTGACATCCCATGACATGTAGTAGATGTTCAATCAACACGTGTTGAATGAATGAGAAAACGAAAAGAACAGTAGCCGAAGATACAAGACATTGCAGAATGAAACCTGTTAGATGTACGTGCAGAAAAGTAACTTTGAAAACATGAGGGCACCGGAGTTCCTGTCATGGCGCAGCAGAAACGAATCCAACTGGGAAACATGAGGTTGTGGGTTTGATCCCTGGCCTCGCTCAGTGGGTTAAGAATACGGTGTTGCCATGAGCTGTTGTATAGTTTACAGATGCGGCTTGGATCTGGCATTGCTGTGGATGTGGCATAGGCCAGTAGCAACAGCTCCGATTAGACCTCTAGCCTGGGAACCTCCATATGCCGTGGATGCCCCCCCCCCCAAAAAAGACAAAAGACGAAAACACGAGGGCATCTTCATGATGCAGGGATGGTGATTGGGGCTCTTTTGTTTACAGTGGGGGCAGGGGTGGGAGGAACTTGCAAAACTCTGATGGAATGATGTCTGGTACATGTAGGTTTCAAATGTCTTAAAGTGAGGGAATTTCATACCCTTCCATCTTGGGTATCTATGGGAGGGACAGAATCCCACCCACATGTTCAGGAACATGTTTGCCAAAGTATAGTGCTCAATTTGAAACAATCTAAACGTCCAACAGCAGGGGAACAGTTAAGCAAATTAGGGTACATTCATTTGTGGAAAGTTATGCAGCTATTAAAAATTACATCTCTTTACATTAGTCAAAAAGTAGAAAAAAACCAAATGTCCATCAATTGGTGAATGGATAAAATGTGGTCTGTTCACACACTGGAATATTATCATATAAAAAAGAGTGAAACTGACATACACTGCAACATGGATGAATCCTGAAAACAGGATGCTCAGTGAAGAGAAGCCAGACACAAAAGACACAGAGTGTATGATTCCATTTATATGAAACGTACAAAACGGGCAAATCTACAGAGACAGAGAATGGATTCATGGTTGCCAGGGGGACGAGGAGTGAGTGCCAATGGGGACAGGGCTTCTTCGGGGGATGATGGAATATTCTGGTATTAAATACTAGTGGTAGTTCCACAATGCTGTGAAAATACCAAAAACCACTGAGTTGTACACTTTCAAACAGTCAAAGTGGTGAATTTTATATTATGTGTATTTTACCACTGTAATAATTATTTAAAAGGATTGTCTCCAAAGGTCTGCAGAAGAATTTAGAAAAAGTATTACCTGGAGTTCCCTTTGTGGCTCAGTGGTTAATGAAACCAACTTAGATCCATGAGGATGCGCGTTCAATCCCTCACTTTGCTCAATGGGTTAAGGATCTGGCGGTGCGGTGAACTGTGGTGTAGGTCACAGATGCAGCTTGGATCTGATGTTGCTGTGGCTGTGGCGTAGGCCGGCGGTGGCTGTAGCTCCAATTTGACCCCTAGCCTGGGAAGCTCCATATGCTGCAGGTGTGGCCCTAAAAAACGGATTATCTAAGCACCATGAAAATACAACTGAAAAATCAAAGCTGTTGTAATGTTAAGTGAAAAAAAAATGAAGAATCAAAGTGCTATAAGCAGCCCATCTGTAACCAAGAGAGTAGAAAATGAGAACACAGGAAGGAAAAAGACTATTAACAGTGGTTGACTTTTTTCCCCCTTCTTCCGTTTTTTTCAGAACCACCCAAGATTTTTGTAAATGGAAAAACTTTATTTTGTTAAAATAGACATAAAATTTACCATCTTCACCATTTTAAAATGCACAGCTCAGTGGCATTAAGCACATTCACACTGTCATGCAGCCATCACCCTATCCATCTCCAGAACTTTCTCATCTCCCCAAATGGAAACTCTGTCCCCCTCAAACACTGACTCCCCACCCCCTGGATCCAGCATCTATCTTCTCTATTTTCCCCTCTAGGGACCTCAAATGAGTGGAATTGGACAGCCTTTGTCCTTTCGTGTCTGGCTTATTTCAGTGAGAATCATGTCCTCAAAGTCCATCCGCCTCGTAGCCTGTGTCAGAATTTCCTCCCTTTTTAAGGCTGAGTAATATTTCACTGTACAGATGGACCACATTTGTTTACCCATTGTCTATTAGTGGACATTGTGTTTCCACCTTTTGGCTGCTGTGACTCATGCAGCTGTGAATGTGAGTTGTGCAAATATCTGTTTTCCAATACATTTTATTTTTCAGAATTTGGCCAGAGATAAAACAGGGTGATACTTCCCCCACCCCTGCCCCTCACCCCAGACTGCCTTCTCCACCTTAAGGAGAAACACCGGCCTTCTAGCCTGTCCACTCAGCAGGGCCTACATCTGCTTATCTAAAACATCTCAGTCCCCATAGCCAAACTAACGGGTGACCAGGGAGAAGATGGAGTCAACATTTCTCCAAACAAGCCTTGGACTGGCCGAGCTTGGAGATGCTCCCTCTACCACTGAGTGCATCTTATCTGGACCAGGGGATGGAGTGCGTTTTCATGGTTCTCTTTCTGTGTTATTGGTGACTGTGCAGGTGGGGCTGGCAGATCTGCCCTTTTGTGTTGGTTTCTCCTGTACTGCCTGCCAGGTCTGGCTCCAGCCCTGCCCACATGGCCCACATCATCCCTCCCACACTCACCGCTGTCTCCTAGCAACCGAGCTGGCCCACCAGCTCCCGCAACCTGAGGTCCCGCGTCGCTGTCTCAGGCTGCTTTTCCCCCCCACAGTGGTCTGACTTCTCAGGAGCCTGGTCGCGTGTCTCCGCCAGCTGCCAGCCTGTTCTGGGGTCCTCTGCCCAGGGGGAAGAGGGCTAGAGAGGAAAGATGAGAAGCGACTGATCTTCAGACCTGCAGCGAGCACCATCACCCAGGCGTTCCATCCATCTGGACCCAGTACATCACTAACCAACTGTTTGATTTTGTGGCTGTGTTGCCTCAACTTGGTGTTTTGGAGTTGCTAGGAGGACAGATTTAACTCTCTGTCAACGGGATTGGTTTTAAACCAGCTGGTGGAGAAGATCATATCCATATTCCCCAGGAGGTATGGAGGGGATGGTGAGCAGTGCGCTGTGAGGTTTCCCAAAGCTGCTGCTGCCAGGATGTAAGGGAGGTTCATGGCAGTGGGATAGGACTTTCCACAAAGGTGCAGCAGTGACTGTCACCCCTGAATGCCAAACCCTCCTCCCTTCTCTTCATCCTGTTGCCAATTGCCTTAGCTAAAGTCTTTTGCCCTGGTGTTCCTGTTTCCTGGGATGAGATAGAAACAAATGGTGTCTTATTTGCTAGGAGGTGAATTCCTTCAACAGAGAGACCCATTGTGCGGGGGAGGGGGGGTCAGAGCATGGTTTCGAGCATTAATATATTTCTTGAACTACTATATGTTTGGTCTGTTCTAGAACTGGGGACACCACAATGAGTAAGGCAGATATACTTCCTGCCCGCAAACAATTCACAGCCCAGGGCAGCAGTGGGGGAAGGCAGATAACAAATGATTTTAATCAGTGCTGTGTGGCATAAAGGAAATGAATAGGGTTATGTGACCAGTTGAGGTGGTCAAGGAGGCCTCTCTCAGGAGCTGACACCTAAGCTGGGACCTGAAGGAGGGGAGGAGCCGCTGCCCATACAGGTCAGGGGATGGAGTTTACAAGGCAGTGGAAATGACATGTGCAAAGGCCCTGGGGCAGGAACAAGTTTGGCTGGTTCACTGAGGACCAGAAGACTAGTAGGTCTGATGCGGAGTTACTGAGGCAGAAGGAGGCACTTGGGTTCTTGTGGGGCTTTGCTGGGATTTGGGGTATTATTATTATTATTATTATTTTTTTTTGTCGTTTTGCCATTTCTTGGGCCGCTCCCGCGGCATATAGAGGTTCCCAGGCTAGGGGTCTAATCGGAGCTGTAGCTGCCAGCCTACGCCAGAGCCACAGCAACGCGGGATCCGAGCCGCATCTGCGACCTACACCACAGCTCACGGCAATGCCGGATCGTTAACCCACTGAGCAAGGGCAGGGATCGAACCCGCAACCTCATGGTTCCTAGTCGGATTTGTTAACCACTGCGCCACGACGGGAACTCCTGGGGTATTATCTTGAGTGCAATCCTGAGTTTTATCCTGAGCCCCCAGCTGCTGGAGGGCTGAAGCTGCAGAATGCCAGAAGCTATGAAACGAGAGCAGCAGAAGTGGGACTGACAGGACTTCTAGATGACGTGGCCTGAGCACAAAGGAACCCAGGAAGACTTGCCGGCGGTGGTGGTGGTCAGCCTGGACAGCTGAGTGAATGGCAGAGCAGTCAACCAAGATGCAGAGGGACAGGGGTGTGTGGGTGAAGCTCCCCTGCACAAGGCGGAGGATGTCCCCTGTGCTCACTCTGTGGCCATGGCCAGGACCAGCTGAGGGTGGCTCTGCCTCCCCGGTGTTGTTAGGGTGCCAATCCTTCAGGAAGGGCCCAGTAGCAGAGGAGAGAGGCCTGCCCTCCCAGGGAGGTCAGAGTGGTCAGGCACCAACCAGATGCTTCCTGTTTCCAGTAGATAATGCACCTGCTAGAAGGGTAAGCTCCCGCAGGAGCACTGACATCCCCTTGGCCTGGCTCTGAGAAGGGGGCCCTGGCTGTCTCCCTGGATTGCGCTCACGGGCATGTACCACTCCCACTAGGGACCAGTGCAACCTTGCAGCCACCTCTCATCTCTGTCCCACAACCACTGCCTGGGGATGCCCTGTGTGCTTAAAGCGGTCAGAGGCCCAGTTGTGAGGAGGTCTCCCTATCTGAACTCCACCTTCTGAGTTTTGCAATGAATATCTGGGGGGACTCAGATACCCACCCCTCCCAACTCAGCTTGGCTGCCCCCCCTCTTCCAGGAAGGCATCCAGGGCTGCCCACCCTCCCTTTGATGGCCCCCTGGAGCAGGCCAGGACAGGTTCCTTGAGTGGCTGTGGGACGTGTATTACATGAGTGCTTCTTGGGCTAGATCCTTCGGAGTGGGGGGTGGTGTCTGCAGAGCCAGGCTTCTCTGCATCCTCAGGGGACCTCAGTGTGGGAGTGGCCTGGGGGGCCCACAGCCTCAGAGCTTCGGGGAGACATGCTGCCTGGTCAGGGGCCCTGCCTAGAGCCCCAAGAAGTCACCGCACCTCGAGGAAGGACTGCGCAGTCCACACCAAGAGATAAACACATCTTATTTATTCCCCCCTCCCCCAACCCCAAACTTCCAAGTAGCTCTACGAAGACATTAGCTATGAAGCCACACACAGGTTGTCCCTTAAACACAAAAATGAACTTGAAGCAATCAAGTGACCAAAGATCACATAGGCCCAAAGACTTTTCTCCTTCAGCGCTATTAGGCAGCAGCCGAGAGGTTTGGATGGATCAGGGCAGGGGCCGGGCAGGGGTGCCCTCATGTCCGTCAGTGCCAGGAGGTACCTGACCTTGTGCCCTGCACTAGGCAGAGCCCCAAGACCCTGCTCCTAAGGGGCAAGGCCTGGACCCATGTCAGCTGCACCTGTGCAGGGAGGATTGGGGAAAGACAAAGGCAAACACAGCCTCAAACGAGATGAACACAGCGGCTCTTCGTAGTGCAGAAGGCACGCAATGGCATGGGGTGCAGTGCCATGGGGATCACAGATGTTCCCGGAGTCAGGAGTGCACCCAGCCCACCTCCTCACCACCTTTTGGCTCTGTGGCCTCCCCACCATGGGCCAGAGGACAAGCTCAGCAGGGGCCCTGCAGACCTCTGCCTGCGTGGGGGCCATCTCCAGGCTGGGGAGTGGGAGGGGCAGTGTGCTTGCAGCAGGTGGGGCTTGGGGTCTGGGCACCCCGACCTGGGCATGCCCTTAGGCTTGGCCACCACCTCAGAACTTCTGACCTGCCTTCTGGAACCAGACTTACTGATGTGGGACCCCCGACAGGCTTGCCAGTGTGATTTCAAGTCCACGCACAGTGGGGGCATCCACACAAGGTGATTTAGATACCCACACTCTTAGTAGGCCATGGGCGAGTTTAAAGCTAGCAAGAAATGTCAGGCTTTAGATAGAGGCTGGCCTCAGGTGCTGCCCGCCCACCCCCACCCACTGCAGCTTAAATTGCCAGATGAAGAGATTTCACTAATGATTTAAGCACAAGTGTCCTGAAAGAAATCTACAGAATGTTACTGGAAAGGAAAACACGACTGTCCAGTGTCAAGGTTGAAACAGCCACTCAGCGGTGCGTCAGGTCCCGTTGGGGAGGCGAGGCTGCTCACGAGGGCCCCTCTCCACCCCGTTGGCCCGCTTCCTTGGGCCCATGCCCTCCTCGGCCTCGCCTGCCTCCCGAGGCCTCTTCCGGAAGCGCGCCCCAGGCCTGCTTTTGGGGGGCGGCAGAGGGTCGATGCCCAGGATCTTGTGGATCTGCCGGAATGCCAACATGCGCAGGGCATGCTGGGGGCAGATAGCGCGTCAGGACCCTCCTGCCCGCTCCCGGCTTGCCCGCCTCTCCCAGCCCTGTGCAGCCCTGAGGGCTGGCTGGGCAACCTCAGCAGCACCCTTCTAGCAACTGCTGAGCTCAAGTCACCCTTGGACATGAAGAATTGTACTAGGAGTCACTCGGGGTGGCTGGTGGCAAGGACTTTGCTAGAACACTAGCTCAGTACATCAGCTCTTTCTCGTCTCACTACAGGGACTCCAGATCCTGCCTCTTCAGGCTCGGCTCTGATCAGAGCATTTTGACTCTTTCCATTAAAGGCAATTCATAAACCTCAGGCCCAAAGTGATTTTTGTACTGCCGGGAGACTTGCTTATAAATACACTTGCAAACAAAAGTGATGCCATAGGCAAGGGCTCAGCTTTGGTGCTGGAGCCTGTTCAGGCCAAACTGGAGACCTCAGCTGGGTGTTTCCAGATCATGGCTGGGGGTGGTAGACCCATGACAGTCCCAGCCAATGAGGCCCCAAGTCTGCACCTCATCATGGGGGCGGCTTCGGTTCTGGGCCGGGCTGGCCCTGTCCCCAGAAGCAGTCTTATCCCCCACAAGCCACCTGTCTCTCTTTGCAGATGGGGAGGAAAGGGGAACCCCAAGCTATTTCCTGGGATGTAGTGCAGGTACAAAAGGGGCTGGGACCTGGGCTAGCTGGGACCCAGGCTGCCCACAGCCGGGCTGAGCTGGCCTGAGTCGGGGAACCTCGGGGGCCAGCCCCCTACCTGAGCACTGGCCGTGATGTCTTCCCGCTCTTGGAGGGTCATGGACCCGAGGGCGTCCATCTGGTCTCTCTCACAGGGATCCTGGAGCCCGGGCCCATCTTTGCGAGGGGAGGAATGGGGCAGCAAAGAGGAGAGGGCACCCTCATGAGTGCTGCCACCACACTCTGCAATGCTAAGGGGGAACTGCACTTGGACACCACATGCCCTCTCCCATGGCCAGGCCTCCCTCTGTCCCCACACACATTTACCATATCTCCCCATGGCCTGCGTGTGTGCTTGTGCGAGTGTGTAATTACGTAAAAGCTCACGCCATGGGCCAGTGTATTATCTTCTTTTTCCACTTAATACACTATCATCCTGTGTCACTGGAATGACTGGAAAAACACCATTTTGCATCTAACATGTCACATGGGCTGCACACTCGCTCTCCTCCTGCTATGGTGAAGGACCCGAGATGAACATCTTTGTACACAGCCCATCATGGACTTCCTGGTTGTTTCCTTTGGACATGTTCCCTGGACCGGCTCTGGCTCCCCAGAAAGGGTGGATGTGCCATTGGAGGAGAGTGAGAGAAGGCTCTGTTCTAGCCTGCACCCTGCTTCTCCTTCCCAGCCTGTCCACGGCTCAGCGTGGCTCCCTTGCATGAGCGACGTGTGTCTGCATCTGCTGTCCTCTCTGAGTGGTTGTGGTTCTCAAGTGTTCCTGAGAGGCTCTTCTGCCTACTCCCCTTCCCCTGTGGCCCTTGTTCTCCAGCATGTGCTCCAGGGTTGTGGAAGATGCTGACTGACCTGTCAGGAGTGTCCCCGAGGCCACACACTCCAGGACCCGTCTCACGGCATCCCCAGGGCTCAGGGGCCCCTTCGTGCTGCTCAGAGCCTTCTCCACCAGCAGCTCCATGGCCTGGGCCGAGTGGGGACAGAAAAGGAGATCCGTGCCTCTGAGGAGAGAGTGGCTCTGCAGGCTCGGCTGGGGTCTCCAGGGAACTGGGGACAGGAGGTCCCTTCATCTAGCCCCCTCACTCCCATATGCCCCTGAACTTCTACAAGGAGGATGGTCACTGGGGCCTCACGCCACCTCCTGGCATGGCCATGGGCAGGCTTCTTCACTCACTTGCCTTGGCTTTCCCATCAGCAAAATCCCATTGATGGTAACACTGCAAAATAGCGCCACAAGGATTAAAAGAAACTGGTTCTCAGTAACCTGTGGTTCAGCTAGCGAGAGTCCTGAGGGTCACAAGGACTTGAGGACTCACTCAGCTATGTTCCCTCCTCCAAGAAGCCACCTTACCAGCAGGTCCCAGGGCAAAGCTGGAGGTGTGAGCTGTTGGGAGGTGTCTATGCTTACAGGGAAGTGGGCTGCGGGGAATGCAGGGCCCTCCCAGCATCAGGACAAACCCTGCCCCTCACTCAGTGCAGGGTGGTAGCTGTGCCCTCCATGAGGGGTGGTGCCCCAGACCCCAGTTAGGAAGGCAAGGTCCAGGCAGGCACCAGAGGAATGCCAAGGGAAGCTTGGGTTGGAATGCAAAGGGTCCAAGAATGTGCCTTTGCAGCTGATGAACAGGCAGCAGAAGGTTGCACATAAAATGCATGAGTCCCTCCAAATTCCGGGCCCTCTGATGTCTTCCCAAGGATAATGTGAGACTAAAAAACATACACCACCATTGCTGGGATGGGTGGTGTGTGGTCAATGGGTGTGTGACTGGAGAGGGACACTCAGAGACAGGTTCACTGAAGGGCTCACAGATGAGATGAGATTCCAAAAGATAGGGCAGGGGACCCCTAAGAGGGCGGGAGCTGGGGTTCTCACAATACGGCAGCTTGGGGATTTGGGGGCCATGGAGGCCCTTGCATCCTCTCTCCTCTCTTCCCCCATGAAAGACCCCGGGGCCTGCTGATGGCGGGGGATCTCCCCTTCAGAGAAGGTGGGTCTGCACCAGGCAGCCCAGAGGCCATGAAGGCAGGTCAGGCACAGCTGCTCACCCTCACTGGGCCCTCCGCACTGACGCCTGCAGGTCTAGGCAAACACTCCACCTTTTGCTGAGGCGCCCTTGTATTTGCATGCTTCCTGGTTCTGCCTGCCAGCTTGTGGGTTTAAGATAATACAGTCAAATGAAGCTGCGTCTTGTAGCAAGCCTCGTCCTGGGACCACTTCTCTAGGATCCTGACGTGCCCCACCCTGATCCACCTCTCCTGGTGTTCAGGCTGCCACCAGCCCTTTCTCGGAAAGCTGAACGCTGGACCTGGAAATGAGGCTTGGCCTGTCAGGGTTGAGGGCTTCCCAAAGCAGGGCTGGCCCCCCGGTGCTGCCTTACCCAGTCTGGCAGGGCCCCCCAGGTGGGCACTCGCTGGCAGAGGTCCCGAAGGATCCTGATGACGATCACACAGGGTTGCAGGCCACTGGCTCTTGCCTTCAGGGGAAGAAGCAAAGAGTTAGCACCAGGGAGCCACGTGCAAGTGATAAGGTAGGGAATGCACATGGAGCTGAGGGAACAAGGGCTGACCCAGGGGGCAGCGAGCCCAGCTGGGGGTCCTGTCCTGGCAGTGGAAGCAGCAAGGACTCCAGAGGACATGGGCTAGCTGGCTTTGCAGGTGGTGGCTGGAAGTGGAATCCACTCTCAAATGGCCCAGGCCAAGCCAACTGGCTCAGGTTTGAGCCTGGTACCTGCTGCCAGGGGCCTGTGGGGTACAGCATCCTCACCCCCAGAACGGCAGTCATTCATTTCAAGTTCCCGACCCAATCAGCCAAGAAGTAACCTGGTTAACACTGGGCAAGGACATGTGAGCCAAGCAGCCAGCGGAGAAGCTCCTCCACCCCGGTTGTCCCTCGTTTGTACTGGGAGCCTGAGGGCCTGGCTGAGGCCCCCTCTGGGCCCTGCCCCCTGACCTGGAACCACTTGGCGCGTCGGAGGGCAGCCAGAGACTGGAGGCACTTCTCTGGGCTCAGGACATCTCCCGGATCAGGCAGAGGCGCCTCTGTTCCTTCTAGAAGAGAAGGGCACAGGAGTCAGGTACCCTGCTCCCTGCTCTTGCCTCCCGGGCTATGTAGCTGAGCCCTCAGGTCCCTGGGCCACACTGCATTTATTAGGAAGATACACCATTATTCCTCCAAGGACCACAGGAGTCTTCTTGGTGGAAATCCTATCTTCTCCGAGGTTCTGAGCTCCCATGAGGAAAGGGCTCTGTGCTTGTCACCTGGAGCTGTCAGTGCAGACCCACCCGGTTAGCAAATCACAGTTCAGATGGGAAATGATGAATGAAGCTGGATTTCCAGAAACTTCCACATGTGTGATTAAAAGGGAGTCAGCAGGTCAGGTTTGAGCACACACTATCATGGATGATCAAGGCCCCATGTCTGGGGAAAATTCCACCCTGTTTTGTCTTTCTTCTTCTCGCTTCAGGAATATTACTCTTCCCTCATTCTATGAAGCCCTGGTTTTTCAGGTCACAGGAGGGAGCACAGATTTTTCTTTTGCTCATAAACAGCCCCCTGGACCCCAGGCCTGGTTGCTCCTTTGGGGCTGAGAGCAAGCAGTAGCAGAAGCTGAAAGCTCCCCACCCGGCAGTAGCCAACAGGGCACAGACATGGAGGGAGGAGCAGCTCTCGGGGGGTCCAGGGCTCCCACAGAGGGTTTCTGGTTCTCTTGCCCCCTCCAGTCAGCCTCCATCAGTGGCCACAGACCTTGAACCCATTCTGATATTCCCAATCTACCCCTCATTTTCATGGGGGCAAGCCCTAGAGGGCCTTCAGCTGGAGTTGAAGGGCATCACTATTTTTCCTCACTGTATTTATTTTCAGATGACTCTCTCTTATGACAGTTGGTAATGGTTGTTCACTTATGGTTCAGAGGCTCTCCTCTTTAAAAATTTAAGAGTGGGAGTTCCCGTCGTGGCTCAGTGGTTAACGAATCTGACTAGGAACCATGAGGTTGCGGGTTCGATCCCTGCCCTTGCTCAGTGGGTTAACGATCCGGCGTTGCCGTGAGCTGTGGTGTAGGTCGCAGACCTGGCTTGGATCCTGTGTTGCTGTGGCTCTGGCGTAGGCTGGCAGCTACAGCTCCGATTAGACCCCTAGCCTGGGAACCTCCATATGCCGCGGGAGCGGCCCAAGAAATGGCAAAAAGACAAAAAAAAAAAAAAAAAAATTAAGAGTGGAGTTCCCATCGTGGCTCAGAGCAAACGAATCTGACTAGCATCCGTGAAGACGCAGGTTTGATCCCTGGCCTCGCTCAGTGGGTTAAGGATCTGGTGTTGCTGTGGCTATGGTGTAGGCCAAGAGCTACAGCTCCAATTTGACCCCTGAGAACCTCCACATGCAGGTGCAGCCCTAAAAAGCCAAAAAGAGAAAAAAATTTAAGAGTTAAAAAGGAATCGATTTAAAGGAAAGCATCAGTGGTTCGTGGCCCTCAGCTATGACGAGACAACAATGATGAAAGAGATCTAAGAAAGACTGGAATTTGGGAAACAGTCCCAGAGGCTGTTCCAGTAGGTTCTCTGGCTGGATGAGATTCAAGTGCCCGTCCCTGTCAGCTTGGCCTGCAATCCCATGTTGGCTGCTCTCTGGCCTCGCCTACAACCCCCTCCCACTCTCTCAGGCAATGCCCATCTGCCACAGGCCCCCTAGGGACCCAGCACAACTGGTCTCCCCTGGGCAGGGAGCCAGTGCATGCATGGCCCCAGTCACAGGCACGTGCCCCGCTGCTGGGTCTTGAGCCACCTAATTCTCTGTCCCAGTTCACTTCCTCCCTTCCTCTCCTATCCTAACTAGCTCTTATCTGATGGAGGTATCTGGGGCTGACAGAAGTGCAGGAAATTGGCTATGGCAACCCCCCGACCCCCTGCCCAGAGCAGAAGTGAACACTGCCCTTGACCACCAGGTGTGTGGAGAGGGGGGCTGGACAGAAGGGCCTGGCCGCACCTCGGTCTGTAGAGGGGTCCTCCCGCATCAGGGGTGAGGTGATGGACACAGTGACCTGCATCTTGGGCTCCTCGCAGGAGGAGATGATGATGTTGGCTTCAGGATCTGAGGAGACCTCATACTTGTCATCTGTCACAATCTACAAGGTGTAAATATAACACAAGGCTGAATTACTCCAGCTGAGAGGTAGGATGTGTTTGGGTGCCAGGCCCCACACCAGGCATCTGGAATCTCTTAGGGACTGAGACACAGCCCTGTCCTCCAGAAGTGCACAGGTAGAAATGCATATAGACAATAGATTGAGCATCAAGGTGCCTTCATACAGAGTGGTGTTCATAAAGAACACCCATAGCTTAGTAACAACATCAGCATCCTGGTAAGAAAACCGACAAATGATAGTTTGCAGAAAGAGAAACTGAAATGACCCTTTTTATACTATGACACAAATTACTCCTATGATAAGAGAGACTAGAGTTAAAACTAGAATGGGAGTTCCCTTGTGGTAAACTGTGTTACTGCAGTGGTTCAGGTCGCCGCTATGGCGCAGGTTAGATTCTGAGCTTGGGAACTTCCGCACACTATGGGCACAGCCAGAAAAAAAAAAAAAAAAAAGAGTTAAAACTAGAACAGGGTGCCACTGTCACCTGTGGGAGGGACAAAACTCAACAAGTCTGAGGAGCAGCTAGGCTGGCAAATCTGTGCATCTCTAAACTGCTGGTGGAGGCTGGCCTGGTGACACCAGAAGCATCCAGGCTCGCACCTTTGATCCAGTGACTCTGCCCCAGGACATGCTCCCATGTAAATGGGGCAGCATGTATACAAGGTTATGTATTTTGTGAAGACTTGCTGGTAACACGGAACACCTGAAACAATCTAAATGTTCAACTACACAGAAGGACCCAGCCAGTTATGGACAAATGGCAACAGGATAATCTTAAGCCAGAAAAAAAGAATGAAGCTCCCTATATAATTACGGAATCTGACCCTAGACATGCTATTCAGTGAAAAAACGCAATACCTTTCAGTTGGTCCCATAGGTTACTGTTTGGGTACAAAGACAGAAGGATGGTTTCTCAGGATGTGGACAGGGGCTGCCTCCAGGCAAAATTTGAGCCTCCTCAGCTCTGGTCCCCACCCCACGCCTGCCACAGAGGCCCAGGGTTTAGGCTTGCCCCCAACACAGGTGTCCTTATGACCCTGCCCACCCCAGCTCCACCTAGGAGATACCCTGAGAGGGTCATACCCTTGCAAGCAGCGACCCCAGACAAGCCCTGCTCTCTCCGCAGACCCTCCCTTCCATTCCCAGCCTCTCCAGCTTTGCTCCTGACAGCCTTTTACTCTCGGGGCCTCAGGGAGAAAGGACTCCTTACTCACAGGCATTAGAACTCCAACTGCCTTCCTTGATTACCAGCCTCCTGGGAAGACAGCACAATGAAGCTGGGTTTGGTGCAGTGACTTGGTGCTGAGAGAGGCTCTACTATGTCCCTCATCTTGTCTTGGGGTCCCCAAGATGCTTGGCCAGGTAATGGCTAAGAAGGTCCCCTCTATATTCTACATACCTTTCAGGGCTGGGGTGGGGGGTGGGGGGCACCGCCAGCTCTCCACAGACTTAGCCATCCTCATGGGCTTAAGGCTTTGTCCTAGCCACTGGGCTACAAAGTTCTGGAAGACAGGGCCTGCATCTGACATCTTTGCACCCCCGACAGCATTTAGCAAAAACTATCATGTCAGGGGTGTTCAGGAAATGAGTGATTAAATTGGCAAAGTCAGAGCATGTCATTCCCCTGCTTAAAACCCTCCAATCCTATTTCCCCCACAAGGCCTTCAGGCCTGGCTTGATCCAGGCTCTTGTCCTCTCAGGCACACCTCTCCCAGGGTCTCCTCCCTCTTGGCCTCTGCAGGGGCAGGTCCTTCTATATGGAATACTGCCTGCTTTCCCATTTTTCAATGCCTCTCCCATTTTTCAAGGTTTCTCGGCTCTCACCTCACATGCTCCCTCCTCTCTCAGGACACATACCTCCTACAATCCTGTCTGAAGTGGGCCCTGCTCTCCCAGGGTGCTCTCTACCTGGCATCAGGTTTTAATTTTTCCACAGAAGATAAATTGGAAGTTAGCTTGCTCTGTGTTTTTGTCTCCTGACCAGACTAGGAGTCCCAGAGGTGAGCCTGGGACTGCCTGGCCCCTAGATGCTGAATTATGGGGAAGGGCAGCAGACATATCAGCAAGAAGAAACCACCCTGGGAACCGATTATTCTAATTGAAGATGATCAGTTTAAATCATGACATGATCTCGCTCTTCTCCCAATTACCATCTCAGATAAGAAAAGCTCTATGACAACAGCAGGAACTGCTCTGGAGGAGAGTGCAGCCACCAACAACCAAAGTCCTGTGCCTCTCTAGCCTTGGGGGCGTGAAAGATTTTGGCCTCATTTATCCTCTGTGCCTCTGCTGTGGATGTGGCAGAAGTTAGAATTATGGTTAAAATGTTTCTGAGCTCTAACCTGAACCCGGTCTGTAAAAGAACCCTTAAGTTCCACCACTCTCTCCTGGTGACTGTTTCTAAAAACAAACTGGTTTGTGTCTAACCGGAGTTGAAAGGCTGACCGCACTGCCGTGCACCTCACCGGGAACTGGAGGGGCAGCTGCTCGGCGACTCTGTGTAGCAGGGCGCGGGTGGGCTTCTGGGAGGAGAGCAGGATCAGCTGCACAGCCCTGTCTCCCCGAAGGAGGAGGCCCTTTGCCAGGAGGCCAACCCGCATCACGCCTTTCAGGATCCGAGAAGAGGAGCTGGGGCGGCTGCGAAGACAAAGCCACCAATGCATGAGCATAGGGTGGGGAGAAAGGGTCCCCGCTCCTGCACACAGGGCTCGAACTCCTCACTGCACCATCTGTGCCTCCGCTTCCTTATCTGTAAAATGGGGCACAGCCCTTCTCAGAGGACATTTGATCAAGAGGCCCAAGGAGACAGATCTGAGAGAAGCACTCTTCGAACTGCAGCTGGGAAATCATACTGCTCAGCAAGGCTGGCGGCTGTCACTGTTTCCTAATAAACTGAATTCTGGAAAAGGCCTCCCATGTCCACCCCAGTGGCACCCTGGTCCTCAGCTTTGTTGGCCCTTGGCTTTGTGCTCCTTCTGAGATGTCTCTAGGGTCGCTTTACCCCGCACCTGAACTCCTCTGAGAAGGCCCTGCCAGGTGTTCGCCTGCCCTCCCCTCCCCTGAGGCCTGGTCCTCCAGCCTTGCCACTGCCACCCCCTCCCCGCTCATTGCTCCATCCTGCTGGTCACTTTCTGCAGGTGACTCTCATTACTGTGTCAGCCCAGCAGTAAACCTCCTGATGCTGCCCTCCTGCAGGTTGGGAACACTGGGTTTCTTCCCTGGGCCTGAGGTCCCCAGACTGACCCCAGGGCCACCTTGCCAACACCCTCTCCTTCCGCTCCTGCGGCTCCAGCCCCATGAGCCTCATCCAATGGCCTGGGGGTGCCCTCACATGGCAGACCTCTCCATGGCTGTCCCAATACTAACGTTCCCTACTTGGTTCCAGAAACTGCCACCTGCTTCTGCCACCGGCTGATCACCACTTTGTTTTCTTTGTGACACTTCTCAGGATACAAGATAACCACATTCTGTAAGGCATTTGTGTATTTCTTGTTTCTGGACCACAAAGAGCTGGAGCCTGTGATGGCCTGAGGGCACCTGGCTGCACCCTCAAGATTGGGGAGACTTAGGAGGCCCCTACCCTGCAAGGGAAGACAAAGCAGAGAGCAGGGGGTGGGAAACCTGCAGATAAAGAGACTTACAAGTTGTCAGTCAACTTGGATCTTGAGTCTCACAAACTTCAAAACAATACAAAACAAAAAAATCCAAGCCAGGGGTTCCTGCTGTGGTGCAAGGGGATGGGTGGTGTTTCTACAGCTCCAGGATGCAGTTTCGATCCCTGGCCCAGCATAGTGGGTTAAAGGATCTAGAATTGCTCAACTGCAGCTCAGATCTGACCCCTGGCCTGGGAATTCCATGTGCCAAGGGGAGGGAGGGAGGGAAGGAAGAAAGAAAGAAAAAGAAAGGAAGGAAGGAAGGAAGGAAGGAAGGAAGGAAGAAAGAAAGAAAGAAAGAAAGAAAGAAAGAAAGAAAGAAAGAAAGAAAGAAAGAAACCCAAACCAAAAAAAAAAAGCACACTATGCTATCTATGGAACAACTAAAAATTTCAGCACTGGATACTTGACAATGTTAAAGAATTATTGTTAATTTTTTTCAAGTATGATAATGGCACTATGATTTTGTTAAATGAAAGTCTTGTTCACAGACACATGCTGACATGCTCCAGCAGTGAGGTGATGTCTGATAGGATTCCCTTTAACCACTGCAGGCAGAGCAGGGAGAGGGAAGTGAGGAGCAGAGAGCAGGTGAGTCATCTTGGTTTAGGGATGATCACTTGGGGCTTGTCACTTTTTGTATGTGTTGAGAGTTTCCATAATAAAACTATTAAAAAATAAAAACCCCATTTTACTAACACGTTCTTTGCAACAGTTAAATAAAAAATGGAACATCCACAGGATGGTTTATCATGTTCCTATTAAAAAAAAAAAACCCACACATTTCCATAGTGAAAAAGACCACCGAGAATAATGAAGAAAAAAAAAATCCCACATTTCTGGGTTTTTTGTTTTCTTTGTTTTTAGTTTTAGGGCCACATCTGCAGAAGTTCCTAGGCTAGGGGTCAAAGTGGAGCTGCAGTTGCCGGCCTACACCACAGCCACAGCAACACTGGATCAGAGCCATATCTGCGACCTATACCGCAGCTTGTGGCAACACCAGATCCTTAACCCACTGAGTGAAGCCAGGGATATAACCCACACCTTCTCGGACACTATGTCAGGTTCTTAACCTGCTGGACCTCAATGGGAACTCCCATTTCTGTGTTTTTGAAGAATAATAGGACAGAACATGTAACGTGACATCAATGTTATGTGAAGGCTTAAAAAAACTGCAGTCATTTTTGCTTTTTTTTTCCCAATCGAACCCAAGCCACAGCAGTAAATTGCTAACCTGCTAGGCTACCAGGGAACTCCTAATTTTGCTTTAAAGCTGGGTTTGGGAGAAGTGTGGCGGTACAGGGGCAGCACAGGCTTCTCACTGCAGTGGGGAACAAGTGTCTGTGCAGGGGATGAGCTGCTGGGCCAGAGGGGGCCTAAGGTGGAGGCCTGAGCAAGACCTGGGGTTCCCTGAGGTGCCTGTTTGGAAGCCCAGCCTTGACAAGTGCAAGGCTGCATTATGTCCTCACTGAGAAAGCTGATGGTAGCATGGTCCTCTCCATAGTATGTTCTGAATCTGCAATTATCTCAAAATAAAAACAAAACACACACATGGGGAGAAAACAGAAAACAGGAAGGAGGGAAAGGACGAAGCACTAAGTGAGGTACGCCTTTTCCTGCAGAAGATGTGGGGGTGGAGGTCTGCCTTCGGGGCATGCCTGCTTCCTCTTCCAGGCGATATGGAAGGCTGCTCTTGGGGGAGGCACCTGCACTCTTGCTGAGGGGCGCGTGCGTTTTTTATGACATCTGGTGACCCTCAAGGCTTTCATGTTCTCATCAAAGAGCAGACACTGTGGCAAAAAGAAGCTACTGACTGGAATTGACCAGATGCAAAAAGGACAAGTACTACACAATCCCATTGACATGAACTGTCCAGAACAAGCCAAGTCACAGAGACAGAGTGGAAAGGTGGGTGCTGTGGTGGGGGCAAGGGGCTTGGGAATTTCACAGGATGGACTTCTACTCTGGATGTTAAAAAATTCTGAAAACAGACAGCAGTGATGGTCACACAACCTTGTGAATGTACTTAGTGCTGTCGTGTTACACATATAAGAATGGTCACGATGGCAAATTTAATGTTACGAACACACACACACACACATACTTTAAAAAGGAAATGAAAAAGAATCCACCCACAGAGAAGAGACTTGGAAAAGCTATCTCCCTCTAGGATTCTCTAAATCGTGTAATGATTCATTGGGAGGCACTGGGACTTTCCATCCCTGACAATCACAATGGCTGCAATGATGACTCACAAGGACACTCAGTGGCATCTCCTGCTTCAGGAGACTCATGCTTAGCTCCGTATTACAGATGAGGAAACAGAGGTGGCTAATCCTCTGTCAACTACCTTCCTACTTACCTTTCTTCCTTCCTTCCTCCCTCCCTCCCTGCCTCCCTTCCTTCCTCCCTCTCTCCTTCTCATCCTTTCTTGCAATGCCTGTAGCATGGGGAAGTTCTGGGACCAGGGATCAAATCTGCACTGTAGCAGCAATTTGAGCCACAGCAGTGACAATGCCAGATCCTTAACAACTAGGCCACTAGAGAACTCCTCTGGTCCATTTCTAGATGTGCCTTCAACAGGAAAAGTAACTTCTGGTGTTAGAATAACAGTTCTCACCAGCTGGGACTGACTCCCTTCGAACCTTGCGGCTCTGGCTCTGAGCCTCCCTTGGGGAATTTTCTGCTGAGGGCTGGAAAGCCCCCAGCCCCAGAGGCAGTGGAGCTGCCTCTGCCTTCCTGGCTGCCAGGAAGGGACCTTGACCTCTGCCTGGGGGTAAGCCACTCCTGCTGCTTCTAAGTCACCCTGGGCCTCTGGACAAAAGGGTGATGTCCATTACCTGCACTCCCCAACCTCTGGCTCTGGGCTCGCAGAATCCTCCTCAGCCAGCATGTCAGATACCAGCTTGAGGGCGCGCTCCGAGTGAGAAACGGCCTTCTGGACAGCCAAGAGCTCCTCCTCCGTGGGGTAGATGGCAGCGTGCTTGCACATGACATGCCGGTCATCGCTGGACTCTGGCCGCCTTGTGGGCTAGAGAGAAAGGCGCATGCATCACGGGAGGGCTGGGAGGTCCTGGGGACCCATGAAGCAGTGACAGGACAAGTGTCAGCCCACAGAAGTGTGGCATATACAACATGGGGATACGGGATCCCAGAGCCAGGCTGACTTTGACAGACAGGTGGTGGCTGCAGAGCCAGGCAGAGGAGCTGACAGGGCCTTGGGGTGGGGTGGGGGGTACGGACCAGTGAGGACCCCAGGGAGGGTCAAGTGCAGGGAGGTGGGGGTAGCAGTGGGCTTCCTGGGTGACAGTCTCACATTTCCAGAGGCTCCTGAGGCCGGGGGAGTGAGGTGCAATCCACGGTTCCCATCCCACTTGGCCTGGCTTTTGTGGGTGGACCGACATCTAAGGGCTCCTGAAGGTTGTGACCACTGGGGCCTCTGGAAAGTTTAAAGGGTCACTGTGGCTGGAGATAGGGCTGAGGCTGGAGGCTCCTGTATGTGGCCCTCAGGCCCTTGCAGCCCCTACCCTGAGCACACCTTGGGGGATTTGGTACAAAGTCCTGCTTCTTATGCCTGGAGGGTACAGGTCCTTCTAGTGAGGAGGGGCCTCCACCACAGGAGGTGTTGGGGCACCAGACCGCCACCCACCAGAGGCCTGGCTGCGGGGGCCCCTGGCCTGCTCCTGAGAGGAGGCGGGTGCTGGTCAGGTGAGCGTCCTGGGTGTGCATCCTGGACCTGTGGCTCCTCTTCCAGCCGCCTCTTGCACAAGTCGTAGCGCCTGCCGGGATGAGAGGGACAAGGAGCCAGGAGCAGCTGCAGGACCCTGGGCCATGACGTGGAGGCCGTGGGAAGGCCCAGGAGCAGCTCCTTGCGCACCTCATCTCATTGTGCAGGCGCCGCAGCTCCCCCAGCCGCCTTTTGGTCAGCTGACGCTGCTTCCTCAGCTTCTCTTCCAGGAGCTTCCGAACTCTTGTGCTGGGCTTGTCAGCAATCGGAAGATCAGGGTTCACTTTTTTCTAGAAAGATTGGTGACCTTCCTTCAGATGAGAATGCTGGGTGTACCTCGGGGCCCCAGGGGAGCCCCCTCCACTGACATCCTCCTGCCAGGTTTATGCAATAGTGAGTTTCAATCCCCAAAGTCTCAACACTCCCCGTCCCCAAAGGCCATGGCAGGAAAGGGGGGGGGTGCGGGGGGAACAAAACTGTGACCAACTCTCAGAGCCACAGATGTAATGCCACCCACAGCACAAGGGAGTCCTACTGACAAGCCAGAGGAAGAAGGCGCTGTGACACCATGGAGTAACCATGTCAGTTGGACACAAGTGTTCACAGAGGATTCAAGGGAAATACTCATCCAGATTAGAGTGATCCAGGGAAGCACTGTTTGTGCAGGATCCAGTGATACACATTCTAAACAGCACTGCTAGTCTACTCATTGGGCTTTGGTTTTTAGCATTTAATTTCATCACTCAGAGAGTATAGTGTTGTCCAAGGATTATTCATAGTGGGAATAGCACAAGTGTCCTTCAGTGAGTGAGAGATGCACGCAACGTGGTCCCTCCACACATGGGAGCATCACTCAGCTACGAAAAGGAGTGAAGCACCGACACTTGCTACCACATTGATGGACCTGGAGACCATGGTGCTCAGTGAGAGCAGCACACACAGAAGGACACATAGTATGTGATTCTAAGGATGGGAAATGTCCAGAACAGGCACATCCACAGACACAGAATGTGGATTAGTGGTTATCAGAGGCTGGGGAGGGGTGATGGGGAGTGACTGCTAATGGGAATGGCATTTCTTTTTGGGGTGATGGAACATTGTGGAATTAGATGGAGGTGCTGGTTTCACACTCTGTGAAGGGAGTAAAAGCCACTTTACATGGGTAAGCTGTGTGGTATGTGAATGATATCTCGACAAGCCTGCTAACAAAAGGAAATACCAGACGCCATTGTTTGCCATGAGGAGAGTCACAGTGTGTGCACGGCACAAGCATACTCGGAGCCCAAGAGTCAAGTGTGTCTAAACACACACACACACACATGCATGTGTGTCCCTGGCTTCCCAGCAAACCTAAGACAGGGAGGCCTTGTGAGGGCAGTTGAGGGCCTCTCTGGCTGAACCCATGGTGAAGGGCCCAGGGGCTCAGACTCAAGGAAGCAAAAGGTGCTTTTTGAGACCTGCGCCAACATGTGGAAAAGCACAGAGCTCACCCTCCCTGCCCAGCCCAACAGATGCCCCTTGGGGGCCCACCTTGTATTGCAGCCGGTGTCGCCGCCCCCTCACGTGCATGTCCCTGGCGTTGGGGTCATTGAAGCTGCACTCACACAGTTTGCAGTGGAAGCGGATCACTCTGCCTTCCTCATTGCACACCTGAGACAAAGGGCTCGGCTGAATGCCCCCACCACAGGCAGGCCTGGGTCAGGCAGGGCGCCTCCTTCCCCTGAGGGCCGGCTTCCTATCTACCCTGCAGCTTTATGCTTTCAGAAGAGCAGCTCTCCTCCAGCCCTCCTCCTACCCGAGCTACCACCTACGCAGCAGGAAGCCTGCCTGGTGTGGTTATTTTGCAGGAGACAAAACAGAAAAGGTGCTGAGTTGGCTGAACCAAAGCTCAAACTGGAGCACAGAAGAAATGCCAAGACAGGCCTGGCCCTGCAGGCACCAGGGAAGGCTGACTATGGGCACAGCAGGAGGGGGCTCAGGACTTGAGTTCCATGAGGCTCTAGGGGCTCATGCACCTCTGCCCGAAGGTCACATGCCTATGGGGTTTTCATGCACAGGTCCTTCCTTGCGCCTGCCTTCTCGCTGGAAGCCTGAGGGTCTTTTTTCTAAGATCTGAAGCCCAGAGTGCAGGCCTTCTAGGGAGATCATGCTACATCTAGCTCACTGAGGTCTGCCCGGCGCATGTGTGCAAGTCTTGGCAGGGAGCTGAGATGAGGCCTCGAGGCCTTGCCCCCAAGGTCCTTCTCCACCAGAGCTGGGGCTGAGCAGGGTGAGCCCACGGCCAGACGCACAATGGTCATCCAGCAGTTACCTCCTCCACGTAGCCTGGGCCCACCGGCTGCGTGTCACAGAAGCTTCCAGAAGCTTCCAGAGAGTTTCCGCTGGTGGAGAGTTCTCTGGGCCGCTCAGATTTGGGGTGTGCTGGTTTCCCCTCGGGGAGACGGCTGTCTGCTGTCCGTTGCTCAAGAGACCCTGGCAGGGAGAACTGTGTGATTTATAACCTGCTCCAGCCAGAAACCACACCTGGCTTCCCACCTGCCAGCATGAAGGGTAGAATGTGATGCAGCCAGGTCTCCCATTGCCCCTCTCCCACCTGCTCATGACATCAGACAGTGGGATCCGCAGGGAAGGAGACCCTTTCCCACCAGCTCGGGTCATGACTCAAGAGAGTGAGGCCCTCCTGGTGTTTGGTGCCAAGGCAGATGCATCCACGGGGAGGCCCAGGTCGTAGGCCGCTTGCTGAGGACCCCTCCCTCCCCAAATAGTCGACACTTCCCTATTAGGAAAGTTCATTGAGCCTCGGAAGGGAGATGTTTCTTTGTCACAAAAACTGCTTTATGATTCGATCTTCAATATCATATCACTGTTCAAAACACAGTACTGCTGAGGCTCAAAATAAAATAAGCCCTTCTCCTGCTCCTCTCTCCCACACAAAGCATGGTGGTGGAGAGCAGACTGTCCCACAAACAGGGGTTTGAATTTGACCTCCAGTGTTCACCAGGTGGCCCAGGGCCAGGTATTTTACCTCACCTCACCTCGGTTCTTCCATCTGTAAAGTGAGACTAACCCAAATCCAAAGAGTGGTGGGCCATAAATCAGGCACTGCACATGAAGCAGTCAGTGGAGTGAGTGCCTGATATGTAACTATTTGCCTACTCAATACACTACCCACAGCAGCCGTGGCCGCCCTAAGGTCACAGAGGATGCAGGCCACCCACACTTGAGGGAAGAGAGGGGCCTGGGGCAGGCTGCAAGGATCCTGCCTTAAGTTCCTGGTGCCCACATAACTTAAAGCACCGGGGTGTGAAGGGGGCTGCTTCTGGCACTTTTAAGGTGGCAGCCCAGGGGACTCTCCAGACGTAGGGCAGGGCTTCCAAAGCATGACCAGCCACTGGCTCGGTCCCAAACTCCAGTGGAAGAAATGAAAGCTGCCATTGCATTGGTTCTGCCCACACTTCCTGTTTGTGGACCACAGGTGGCAGAAGGCACCCCACCTGGTGGGAATCTGGGAGAGAAGAGGGTTCCACTCACCCTCCCCACCCCCATTCACAGGTCCTGCCTCTCTAGAAGGGATGGCTGCACACACACAGTTAATTGGACAATCCTGTCCCTGCAACTACAGCTTGTTAGGTCAGGGCAGGGGCTGGGAAGCACAGAGACACGTACCCACGCGCGAGGCCTTGGAAGCAGCTGGTCTCTTGGCTGGCGCCGGTCTGCCTGGGGCACACACACTGGGGCCAGCAGGGGCCGAAGGCTTGGCCAAGGCCAAGGGGGGGCTCTCTGTGGGGAGGGAGGTTGAGGCTGTCTTGCTGGTGCCAGTGGCCTGGGACGAGCTGGAGTTCTCTGGGGCCGGTTCTATGGTGGGAATGGGCTTTCCCAGTTTGGTGTGCAGCTTGAAGACCTGGAACAGACCCAGCTCCTTGTCAGGGCCGCCCTCGGGCCTGACCAATGTTCCTCAAAGGCAGGGAGAGCACCATGCTGGGCATGGGGGAGCTGGAAGCCTGTGGAAGTGAGGGCGGTGGTCCTGTCCCAATGACCAGGGACCCTGCCCCTTCCCCAGCTCCCATTTAAATGCCTCACTTTCTGGAGGATACTCCCTTGGGAAGCTCATTCTTGAGCCTATAGGCCCCCATTAGTCGTGTACACGTAGGACCTATAATACTTCAACACCTTGGCTGCCTTAACAAGGACCACTTCCTCCAAACTCCACCATCTGGGGCTGAAAAGCAGGACTGTTTACTGCATTCCAAGCATCAGCCTGGTGCAGGCCCCAGGCAGAGACAGCATGTGGGGATGAATGTGTGGACAGGGCCCCCTAAGATGTACACAGGTACACATCCACGGACACATCCACATTCTGTACACAAGCACGTATATACCCACAGACCCATGTCCATTCTGCGCACATGTGTACATGTCCGTGGGCCCATGTCCACCATTCTCTACACATGCGTGTAAACACCCATAGACACATTCACATTCTGTCCACATTCATGTACATGTCTACAAACACATCCACATTCTGTCCACAGTGCACACACACCCATGCAACCATGTCCACATCCCGTAGGAATTCATTTACACGTCTAGGGACATGGATCCACTTAAGATATGGTCACACCCACACCCAAGGCACTTAGTTGTAAAAGTTCCAGTTGGAAAAGACTGTTTCACTGCCCCCAGACTCTGCACTGACAACATTCTTGGGCTCCAAATCTCTGACACTCATGGCCCAAACCTGCTCCCCAACCCCGGGGCTGGTAGCAGGGCCTCCTGACCCCAGAACAAGTCTGGGCCTGGGAGACCCCCTGGCCAGGGCCCCAGCTCTCCACCTGCACCCTTGCTCCAGCCAGGCCAGTGCATGCTCTGTTCCACCCTTCGCTGCTCCTTCCTTTGTGGGTTTGTGGGTTCACTCAGACATTGCAGAGCCTGTCCCAGATGGGCCAGGGAACAAGGCCCTTGAAGAGCATGGGGAGAAGACAGGTCCCAGGCAGGTGCTCGGCGAGGCCAGCCTGCAGTGGGGGCTGGAGGAGGCTGGCAGGGGGAGGTTTGAGCAAAGGCTCAGGGGCAGGAGGGAACAGGGCAAGCAGGAGGGGCAGCTGGAGAAGGTTCTTCAGTGGGGGCAGAGTGCAGCGGCCACAAGACAGGGGCCTTCCTAACCCTCTGGCTCTGAACTCCCCCCAACCCCTGGCCTCCATGCACACCCTCAAGGTGAGCCTCACCTTGCAGGTTCACTATGCCCTTTGCGGGGCAAGGGGGGGGGGTTTGCTGCTTTCCAAAAAGCACCTCTGGACAATAGAAAGAGTGCAAGGGGAGAGGGACCCCTGCCTTCTCTCAGGTGGAGGAACCCATTCATTTCCCCTTAAGAAGACATACTAGGAAAGCACTGTTATTAAAATAGTAATATATATGAAAAACATTGATATTAAATAAGTTAAAGTCAATTAAAACTTTGATATTAAAATATTAAAACTTACCACTTATTTATTTATTTATTGTCTTTTGAGGGCTTCACCCTCAGCATATGGAAGTCCCAGGCTAGGGGTCGAATCAGAGCTGCAGCTGCCATCTACACCACAGCCACAGCAACAGTGGATCTGAGCTGCATCTGCAACCTATACTGCAGTTCATGGCAATGCTGGATCTTTAACTCACCGAACAAGGGCAGGGATCAAACCCACGTCCTTATGGATGCTAGTCGGGTTCATTACGCTGAGCAGTGATGGGACCTCCAAAACTTACTATTTAATTTTTTAATAAATAAAGGCCCCACATGGAATACACCATTTGATGTCATCAACACACAAACTCTGGTGCATATAAACATACAGACACACTGAAGGCCAGGAACAGTTTCCTCCAAGGTCTGGGTATGACCTGCCCTGCTCTAGGCTTCTGCCCAGCAGCAGGTATGACTTTGACAACTGGGAGAAAGGGTTTGGCTTCTGAGGAAGGAGGATAGGACGGCCTGAAGGGAAAGCTACCGCTCATCAGTGGCTTCCCTCTGATGTCATCAGACACCTCCCTGGGTCCTGAGTGGGCCTGGGCCCGTGGGGGCTCCTACCTTCTGGTGCTTGGCCCCCCGGATGTGGGCGGTGTAGGCCTCTGCCCCAGTGCAGGACACAGCACACAGGTCACAGTGCAGCTGTGCCTGCACCCCTCTTGGGCTGCCGTTGGGCTGGATGCCCATCTTCTGAGCTGCTTCTTTCTTTTTGTGCTTCTGCCCTTCCAGGTGCTCACGGTAGGTCTGCTGGCAGAGAAGGAGGGTGGCCTGAGGGGTTGGTGTGTCCACAGGGCACCATGCCATCCACACCCTTATGTGCACGGGCCTCTGAGAGGTTTGTGTACTGCCTTTTAAAGCCCAGTCAGTAGGGAGTTCCCTGGTGGTGCAGTGCATTAAGGATCAGGTGTTGTCATGTTGTCACTGCAGTGGCTCAGGTTGCCCGGGTTTGATTCCTGACCCGGGAATGTCCACAGGCCACAGACATGGTAAAAAACAAAAAACAAAAAAGACAAAAAAACCCACAACCCAGTCAACAGATTCAGAAGACTCAGAGCCTCAGACTGAAAGACATAAGGTTTCTTTCTCTCTCTTTTTTTCCCCTAAAATTCAATGAGTTAAGTCTTAAGTAAGTATCCTCAAAGGAGAACACATTTAGTTTTGGGGGCTGCTTGAAAGAATATTCTAGCTTTTCAGAATCTGACCTCAAAAAGCAAGAGAGTGTGTATGCTACCTGAATGAGGCAGGACACACTTCCCTGTCAGAGGACTGCTAAGAAACTGTGGGTACCAAACAGGAGAGGTAGGCTAACAGTCACAGACCCATGCTTCCTGTACCACTGTGCCCGAGGAAGCTGACTGACTGCATATGGCAAATGGCAAATGGTTGAGCTCTCATGTGGCATCCCAGATGTCTCTTGGAATCCTTAAGATGAGGCAAAGTGGGCCTGCTAAGCCAATGTCCTCTAACCACATCAAGAGTCAACATTCTGAGAAAAAGAAATGCCTCTGGAAAATATGCAAGGAACCAGTGATGTCAGCTGGTTCTGGGGGCAGGTAGGAGGCAGGGACAGGAGTGGGAGGAGTATTCTCAGAATGTAGGAATCTGTGTTTTTACCTAAGCCATAGAGTACACACACACACTCATTCGCACTCATGTACACTACATAAAAGCCTGTGGGGGAGTTCCCAGATGGCACAGCGAGTTGAGAATATGCCATTGTCACTGCTATGGCTTGGGTTTGATCCCTGGCCCAGGAACTGCTGCATGCTGTGGGTGAGGCCAAAAATAAAAAAAGCCTATGGGACAGAGACAAGCCTGGAAGGATATATATCAAGATGCCAATGGTACACTACCTTAGAACATGTCTTGCAGACCCTGAGCTCATAGAAAGAGCAAACTTTCTGGAGTTCCCGTTGTGACTCAGCAGGTTAAGAACTCAACTAGAATCCATGAGGATGTGGGTTCGATCCCTAGCCTTGCTCAGTGGATTAAGGATCTGGTGTGGCCACAAACTGTGGCATAGGTCACAGATGCAGCTCAGATCCCAAGCTGCTGTGGCTGTGGCATAGGCCAGTAACTGTAGATCTGATTCAACCCCTAGTCTGGGAACGTCCATATGCTGCAGGTGCAGCCCTAAAAAGACAAAAAATAAAAAGGCACCCCAATGCTAGACTTGCCACCATAAACACAGATCAGATGTGGATCAAGAAAAAACCCAGAGGAGTTTTAGAAAGAGGCTCCTGAAGCCCAGGTCTGCCTGCCTTCAGCTGGCCCAGAAACCACAATGTCAACTGCTCCCTTGGACTCATGATGGCACCCAAAGAAGAGGTAGAAATGCTGCCCCAGCTGCAGGGAGGTCACACCAGCCAAGTCTTTCTGATGCAGATGGAGGCCATGCAGGGCCACTTTCATGTTAATGTGTCTGAAGTAGCATTGGGGGGGCTCAGGAGGGGCAAGCAGAAAAGGGCAGCAGGGGACTCTATGGTGCTGGAAGCGCTGGGCATCTTGGGCTTGGCAGCTGATATGTGCCCAGGTGATGAACTTACAGAGAGCAAAACACACACACGTGCCCATGCACATGCAGGTACAAGTGAGACTGGTAAAACTGGGGACATCTGGGAATGACCATTGTGGCTCAGGGGTTAAGAACCCAACATAGGGTCTGTGAGGATGCAAGTTCAATCCCTGGCCTCACTCAGTGGGTTAAGGATCCAGTGTTGCTGCAATCTGCAGCGTAGACTGAAGATGTAGCTCAGATCCGGTATTGCTGTGGCTATGGTATAGACAGCAGCAGCAGCTCTGATTCAACCCTTAGCCTGGGAATTTCCTTCCATATGCCACAGGTGCAACCATTAAAAAATAAAACAAACAAACAAGCAAGCAAACTGGGGACATTTGACTAAGTGGACAGGTTCAAGGCCAACACTGCAGATGTGATACCAACTTGGCAAAATGTCAGCAATGGGGGTGTTGGGCGAGTGCTTGTGAGCCTCTAAGCAGTATTTCTTACAACCACATCACTATCTCAGTAAAACCCACCAGCATCTCAATAAAGATTCCAATGAAAAAGTGCTGTTAACATCAGCAGAAAGCTAGGAATAACAGGAGCTGACGTTTCTGTGTGCCAGATGCTATGCCAAGTAGGGATGTGCTCAGGCAAACCCGGTCCTATGGGGAGACGAGGCTGAGAGAGGCCACAACATGTGCTGGGGTGATGCTCTTGTGCATATGCTCTGTCCCATCTCACATCTGTGGGGAGTATCACACACTCACTCAAAGTGATGCTGTGAAGAATCTATATTCACAGGAGCAGACATTGTGTTTAGCCAGTGAGAGGAATCAAAAATCCCCATGATATAAAATTAAAACCACACAGAGAAGGAGTTCCCTGATGGCCTAGCCAGTTAAGAATCTGGCATTGTCATTGCTATGGCCTGAATTGCTGCTATGGTGCAGGTTCAATCCCTGAACCAGGAACTTCCGCATTCCACAGGTGTAACCAAAAAAAAAAAAATCACACAGAGAAATAAAGAGGGAAACAGAGAAAAGCAAGCTCTCATTAAGAGCAAAGCGTCGTGCAGGGGAAGAAAGCACACTGTGGGGCTCTGCTAAGCAGCCAGAGAAGGGCCAGTAGGGGGTCTGGGCACCCTGAGTACTGGCAGCCCAGCCCTCATCTCACGTCCCTGGGCCAGGGAAATTGGAGCTGGATGAGGTTCTGGACTGCTCACACATCTACCTCTATACCTGTGATTTGGAGTCTGTATATGCCTCCACAGTGCCAGGTTTCTTTTTTTCTTGGCTGCTGTGCCACCACGGAACTCACTTTCTTTTAGAATATTAAAAAGACAAAATCTGCACATGGTATTTTATAAGGACAGAGCCCTAGCATCTGATGGTCTTTGCTGGGAATGAGCTGGGTCACCTGCAAGTGTGCTGAGGAAGTCCTTTGCTTAGCTAGCAGCATATGCACATACACATACATGCTGCTTTTACCCACCTGTGGCCCTGCCTACGCCACCCTACAGCAAAGACGCTCTGTGACTAGCCCGTCTGCTGGCCCTTGCTTTGAGGAAGGGGCACTGAGTGCCTCCCAGCTGCAGAAGGCCTCGGGGTGCAAGACCACGCTCCCACATCCAATAGCCAGCATTGCGCCCCCACTCTGTCTTCCACAAGAATACCAGGCAGTGTTAAGGTAAGCGTGATATGAAGTATCATAACTTGATTGCAAGTTTCATAAGAGGCCTCGTTGGGGCAGGCAATGACCCTGATTTCTGGTCAGCCCCAGAGGACAAGGGAGGGCTCTCCTAGTCGTCAGGGCAGGAAGGTCCCAGGCCTGCCCAGTGTGGGGCAGGGGTGACTGACCTGGGGACCTGCACAACTGATCTTGCAGATGTCACAGTAGTGAAGCAGGAGCTGCTTGGGGCCAGCTCTGGGTTTCAGCAGCTTGGTGGGAACTGGTAGCTTCTTGGCAAAGTTGTCAGCAGAACCGGCACTGGGACTACTTCCTGAGCCACCCCATGGGGATGAGTCCATGGGCTTTGGGAGTGGGGGAGGCTGCTGGGGCGGTGGTGGTGGTGGAGGTGGCAGTGGTGGCTGGGGGAGCCCCAGGGCAGGCAGGGGCTGCATCTGTGGGGGGAGCAGTGGAGGATAGTAAGGACTGGCCACTGAGTATGCAGATGCATCATAGCTCGGGTAGCTTGATCCTAAGGAACATGGAGAAAAAAAAGGTGGGGGAGATGGATTGGTTTATTTCAGCAGCAAATAGAGGAAAATCCTGCACCCTTGTGCACGCAGAGGAAAGAACCGTCTTACCTGTGTACAGGGCAGGGGCTGGGCTGTAGGAAGTCAGGGTGGGGATGGAGGAGGCCGTGGGCTGGGCACTGCTTGCTGCCGAGGGGCAGGTATAGCTGGAAGATGCAGCGCTGGCTGGCTGCCCCACCTCAGCAGTGGGTGCCTGTGGCAGAAGCTGCCCTTGGCTGTACCCACTGCAGGGTCCCTGGGTCCCTAGAGTACAAGCACAGCCTTTGCAGAGCCACCCCTTTCATACCAAGGCTAGGGAACCAAGAGTGAGAGCCACATTCCCGGTGACCAACATTACTGCTTGGCTGCCAGGAGCCAGTGCGGCCCGGGTGCACCTGGCCGTGAGGTCCAGGTGTCTGAGCCAAACTGCAGGCTGGAGTCCCGGGCTCTTCCATCTCTAAAACCCAAGTTCTCAGCAGAACCTCTTCCCATCCTGGGAGAACTTCCTCCAAAAAGACCTTCCAGCCCCACTTAAGCCAGCCCTGAGACCCACACTATTCCCACACCTCCTGTGAACACTGGTGTCTGAAATGTGACTTAACTGTGGTTCCTCCCATGTAAGCAAGGCCCCCTTGCTCCCACCCTGACCTTCAGAGACCCACCTACCTGACGGACAGAGCGAGGCCGTGGCTGGGAGAGGAGGTGGGCCAGCAGCAGGCGGCCGATACTGTTTGTTCTCGTAGCCACTGGCAGCTGTTGACAGTCCGTAACTGTAACTACCCTGAGAGAGGGTTTCCAAGGGGAGCACAGAGCAGGGAGAGGAGCTCAGGGTGGGGTGAGGCATCCTTCACCTGCCCTCCTTGAGGCCCACATCCTTGTAGTGCTGGAGTGCCTGCTCTATGCCAGGCTGGATTTTGGTCCAGAGGGGGTTTGAGCTGTTATGTGGGCCAAGGACTATCTAGAGGTGAGGATGGAAGCATAGAACCAGGGAGGAGGCCCGGGGGCAGGGCAGGAGCTCAGGATGGCAAGTCTGTAGAAGTCCCAGAGGCCATGTGGAAGGAACGTGGAATGAAGGAGGAAGGGGATGAAGCCAAATGGTTGTGAGCCTGGTTGACTGGGCAGCCTGTGTGCCATTTACTGACCCAATCATGAACAAGGTGTGGGTGACAGAGGCTCAAGGGGGTTGGGTCACATCTAGCGTGGGATACCTTGGTGATTCCAAGTAGAAACGCAATGGCCCAATCTGTGGGCCTGGAGCTTAGGGTCAGGAAGGTGGCACTGTCAGCACCAGAAGGGCCTGGCAAGGACAGGCCTGGCCCCATCACCTCTACGGGCAGGGATGGAAGCATGAAGAGGGTGAGGGCCTGTCCTGGATTGTCTGCTTCTGCTCAAGGCTGTCCATGTTTTCAAGGAAGGACTGGTGCTGGGCAGAGAAAGGCCGAGCTGGTACCTGGTAGGAGGGGGCCGTGGAGGGTGCTGGCGTGGGCTCCTGGGGCTGGCTGCTGTAACCGAGGTCCTGGCCAGAGTGGGGATGATACCCACCATACCCCACTGGAGTGATGGGCCTCGGTGGCTGGGCAGTCTCGGGAAATGCTGGGGGCAGGACAGGGCCCAGTCCAGGAGTAGGCTGCGCAGCGAAACTGGTTCCAGCAGCTGGGAGTGGGAAAGCCGTCGGAGGCTGAGCACTAGAACCACAGATAAACACAACCCCACACATTAGATCTGGCAATTTGAGAACCTGCATTGAGCATACCAATGCCACCCGACATGAGACGCCAGCTGTCTGGATGCCTCCAACCACACAGCACTTCCTGAATCACTAACACTGACTGAGAAATTTCCAAAGCACAAGCACCACTGAAAGCATTTTCCATGTTAACAAAATGTCTCCTAGCAAACCTGTAAGGTCAGGGCCATCCTTGTCCCTGTTTTCACAGCTGAGCAAAATCATGGAAGGTCAGTTAACATTAAACTAAAAACTCTTTGCCTACAAGAACCAGCTCTTACTGGCAGTTTGCTCTGCAGGAAGTCCAGGGCCAAAGCCTACTGTCTTTCACACCTCATTCCCACCTTTCTGCCCTTAGAGAAAGTGCCACAGGCCTGCTGTGCATGTCCATTTGTTGGTCTGTCCCCACTGTCTGGATGAGGAAACTCTCAGAAGACAGGTGACAAATCAAGTGCTTGATTCAGACCCATATCTTTCTGATCCCAGCGCCCCTTGCTCTGCTAAACATTAGTCACCCAGTAGAGAGTCCTCCAATTTAAAAGCCCTTTTGTCAGGAAAGGGTATCAGCAAAGATTTCAGCCCAAAGCCAGTAAGGATCATATAAGAAAGTTCCCATAGTCCTCTTACATTGTTGGTGGGAATGTAAACTGGTGTAGCCACTGTGGAGAAGAGTTCTTAAAAAGCTAAAAATACAGAGTTCCGGGGAGTTCCCGTCGTGGCGCAGTGGTTAACGAATCCGACTAGGAACCATGAGGTTGCGGGTTCGGTCCCTGCCCTTGCTCAGTGGGTTAACGATCTGGCGTTGCCGTGAGCTGTGGTGTAGGTTGCAGACGCGGCTCGGATCCCGCGTTGCTGTGTCTCTGGCATAGGCCGGTGGCTACAGCTCCGATTCAACCCCTAGCCTGGGAACCTCCATATGCCGCGGGAGCGGCCCAAGAAATAGCAACAACAACAAAAAGACAAAAAAAAAAAAAAAAAAAATACAGAGTTCCTGTTGTGGCTCAGCGGTAATGAACCCAACTAGTATCCAGGAGGATGTGGGTTCAATCCCTGCCCTCACTCAGTGGGTTAAGGATCTGGCATTGCCACAAGCTGTGGTATAAGTCACAGATGTGGCTTGAGACGAGTGTTGTTATGGCTGTGGCTTAGGCCCGCAGCTGCAGCTCTGATTCATCTCCTAGCCCAGGAACTTCCATATGCCACAGGTATGGCCATAAAAAGAAAAAAAATAAATAACAAATAAACAAATGGGACCTAATCAAACTTACAAGCTTTTATACAGAAAAGGAAACCATTAACAAAATTAAAAGACAGGAGTTCCCATCGTGGCGCAGTGGTTAACGAATCCGACTAGGAACCATGAGGTTGCGGGTTCGGTCCCTGCCCTTGCTCAGTGGGCTAACGATCTGGCGTTGCCATGAGCTGTGGTGTAGGTTGCAGACACGGCTCGGATCCTGCATTGCTGTGGCTCTGGCGTAGGCCAGGGGGGCTACAGCTCCAATTCAACCCCTAGCCTGGGAACCTCCATATGCCACGGGAGCAGCCCAAAGAAATAGCAAAAAGACACACACACACACACACACACACACACACACACAAAAGACAACCTACAGAAGGGGAGAAAATATTTGCAAATGATGGAACTGACAAGGGTTTAATATCCAAAATATACAAATAGCTCATACAACTCAACAACAAAACAAACGACCCAAATAAAAAATGGGCAGAAGACTTATATAGGCATATCTCCAAAGAAGAAATACAAGTGATCAACAGGCATGTGAAAAAATGCTCAATATCACTAAGTATTAGAGAAATGCAAATTAAAACTACAATGAGGTAACATTTCAACTGGTCAAAATGGCCATCATTAAAAAACCTACAAACATCAAATGCTGGAGAAGATGTGGATTCCTACACTGTTGGTAGGAATGTAAATTGGTACAGCCGCTATGGAAAACAGTATGGAAGTTCCTCAGAAAACTACAGATAGAGATACCATATGATCCAGCAATCCCACTCCTGGGCATATATCCAGACAAAACTGTAATTCAAAAAGTTACATGCACCCCTATGTTCATAGCAGCACTATCTATAATAGCCAAGACGTGGAAACAACCTAAATGTCCATTGACAGATGAATGGATTAAGAAGATGTGGTATATAGAGTCCTCTTATGGCACACTGGTTAAGGATCCAGCATTGCCACTGCAGTGGCGTGGACTGCTGCTATGGCACAGGTTTGATTCTTGACTGGGGAATTTCCACATACCATGGGTGAGGCCAAAAAAACCCCAAGAAGATATGGTATAGGAGTTTCCTCATGGCTCAGCGGGTTAAGGACCCAGTGTTGTCACTGCTGTGATTCTGATTACAGCTGTGGTGTAGGTTTGATCCCTGCCCAGGAACTTCTGCATGTCTCGGAGGCAAACAAACAAACAAAAAAAATGTGGTATATATACACAATAGAATACTGCTCAACCATAAAAAAGAACAAAATAATGCCATTCACAGCAACATGAATGCAACTAGATATTGCCATACTACGTGAAGTCAGAAAGAGAAAGACAACTACCATATGATAACATGTGGGAATCTAAAATATGACACAAATAAACCCATCTACAAAACATAAACAGACTCACAGACATAGAGAACAAACTTGTGGTTGAGGAGTTTGGGGGAGAGATCGGGGGGGTGGAGGTTGGGGTTAGCAGACGTATGCTATTATACATGGAGGGGATAAACAACAATGTTCTATTGTATAGCACAGAGAATGATATTCAATGTCCTATAATAAGCCATAATGGAAAAGAATATTAAATAGGGAATTATATATATGTATAAATGAATCACTCTGCTTTACTGCAGAAATTAACACATTATAAATCAACTATATTTCAATTTTTAAAATCTGTAGCAAAATTAAAACACTGCTAGAGGCCAAAGGTTCTCTACCTATAACAGTGCATGACGTCCTGGTCTCTTCCAGGAAAAACAGAGGTGCCCTGTTAGGAAGGATCATTCAGATGCCTCAAGCCAGCCAGCCATTTGTAAGATAAATGTTTCCCTTCTTACAGTCTTAGAGACCTTCTTAGTCAAAAACAGATTCATGGGAGTTCCCACTGTGGTGGAGTGGTATAGCGGCTTGGGTTCCTGCAGAGGTGCAGGTTCCATCTTTGACCTGGTGCAGTGAGTTAAAGGATCTGGCACTGCCACAGCTGCGGCTCAATCCCTGGCCTGGGATATGATTGAATCCCTGGCCTGGGAACAACAACAACAAAACCAATTCAGAAGGTGGCCAATTAGCTCTCTGAACCCCTTCAGTAACTAGACTCCTTTTTTATTATATTTCCAACATAGAATGACATATGAATGCACACCACTGAGATTTAATGACATTAATATTGTGCTTCAGAGCCTCTTCTTACCTAAACAGAGAGAAATGAAGTTCCCTCATCCCACTCCCCTGCCTTCTTCCAGTAGGTTGGCCATCTTTTTCCAATCATGATTTTTACACTTTTCCTGTGTATGTATGAGTCTGCACACAACAGAGTGTTTTTGTTTTTCAGTGTTTCCTATGTGCAAAGCTGGATTACTATACATCTAACCCTTCGATTTACTATTTTTAACCCAAATGTTACTCCCCAAACTGCCCTTCAACCTGGGCTAGAGGGTCCTCTGCCCTGCCTCCATATTTTAGTTATTTATTTTCTTTTTCAGCCACACCCAGGGCATGTGGAAGTTCCTGGGCCAAGGACTACATCCAAGCCACAGATGTGACCTATGCCACAGCTGCAGCAATTCCTGATCCTAAACCTACTGCATTAAGCTGGGGATCAAATCTATGCACCACAGAGACAACACTGGATTCTTAACCTGCTCTGCCACAGTGGGAACTCCTCTGGACCCACATTTTAGAGCTTCGATCTCCCATGTGGCAGCACTGGCCACATGTGGCTCCTAGGCACTTAAAGCATGGCTGTGCCACTGTTAAATTTTATTTAACTTTAATTTACATTTCGATAACCACATGTGGCTAGTGGCTACCCTGGTCGATAGAACAAGATATAGAACATTTCCATCACTGCAGGAAATGCTGCATTAGAATACTCCCCCCCCACACACACACACAACCTATCAAGAAGCACATGGGTGTTTCCATCCCCATCTGCTTTGTGACTAACACTGCTTAGGCTCTGAGGAGACACTTCTACCCAACTCTTACTCTATTACATGAAAGCAAAATGTGGTATAAATACACAATGGAATATTATTCAACCCTAAAAAGAACGGAAATTCTGACACATGCTACAACAGGGATGAACTCTGAGGACAAGATGCTTAGTGAAATAAGCCAGACACAGGAGGATAAATAGTTTGATTCCACTCACATGAGGTCCCTAGAGGAGTCAGATCCACAGACAGGAAGTAGATGGTTGGGAGGCAGGGGCTAGGGGAGAGGATAGGGAGTCAATGTTTCATGTGGACAGAGTTTCAGTCTGGGAAGAGAAGCAAGTTCTGGAGACAGACGGTGGGGATGGTTGCACAACAATGTAAATGTACTTAATGCCACTGAACCGTATACTTTGAAATGGTTTAGGAATTTCTGCTGTGGCACAACAGGATGGGCGGGGTGTTGAGAGCGCTGGGATGCGGGTTTGGTCCCTGGCCCAGCACAGTGGGTTAAGGATCCAGGGTTGCTGAAGGTGTGGCTTAGGTGGCAGCTGCAGCTCAGATCTGATCCTTGGCCCAGGAACTCCATATGATGCAGGGAAGCCAAAAAAGAAAGAAAAAAAAAGGTTTAAATGGTAAATTTTGTTATGTATTGCTTCATTACAATAAAAAGAAATTTTGTACCCACAAGCAGTCACTCTCCATCTCTACTCATCTATTCTGCCTTTTAATATTAATAGAAATTGTGAATATTTTAGGAAAGTAACATTTTAGAGACACATGAAAAATGATGTTGATTTTTCAATGTTTCACATTTGATTGGCTTTTTTTTTTTAATAGGGCTGCACCCACGCATGTGAAAGTTCCCAGGCTAGCAGTCAAATTGGAGTTACAGCTGCCAACCTACACCACAGCCACAGCAACACCAGATCTGAGCCACATCTGCAACCTACACCAAGGCTGTGGCAATGCAGGGTCCTTAACCCACTGGCAAAGCCAAGGGTTGAACCCACATCCTCATGGATACTAGTTGGGTTTGTTACCACTGAGCCACAACGGGAACTCCTTGTTTCTCGTTTTTTGATGAAAATATATTTAACTTTGGTACACTTTAATACACTTTAACTGCATCTTATGACTGAAACCTTTATCTCAGCCTTTCTCAATTGGAGTTCCAGAAGAGAATGAAAATGTCATGCCCTCAGGCACCCAAGCAGGTAAGGAAATCATGAATCCCCATGATACCTGGAAAGAAGCTAGTGGTGGCCCATCCCTGGGAGGTCTCTCCAATCATCTTCTGTGTCCCGTGGTCTTTTTTTTTTTTTTTTTTTTTTTTTGCTTTTTTTTAGGATCGCACCTGCTGCCTATGAAGGTTCCCAGGCTAGAGGGTCTAATCAGAGCTACAGCTGCTGGCCTATGCCACAGCCACAGCAACATAGGATCAGAGCTGCGTCTGAAACCCCACACCACAGCCCATGGCAACGTCAGATCCTCAACCCACTGAGTGAGGCCAGGGATCAAACCCGCAACCTCAGGGCTCCTAGTTTCCACAGCGCCACAACGGGAACTCCCTGTGTTCTGTGGTTCTGAGGCAGAACCCTGATTGGGAAAGTGGCTGTATTGGTTTGCAGGGGCTTGTATCACAAAATCCCACAGACTGGGGTGCCTTCAATAACATTTATCCTCTCACAGTCTGGAGGCTGGACATCGAAGATCAAGGCATCATCAGGGTTGTTCTCTCTGAGGTCACCCTCCTTGGTTTGCAGACGGCTGTCTTCACCCCACATCCTCACACAGTCTCCATCTGCACGTGTCTAATTTCCTCTTCTTACAACCACACCAGTCACATTGGAATAGGGCCACCAGTCACATTGGAATAGGGCCACCGTATTGGAATAGGGTGAATACTTAATTTCACCTTAATTATCTCTTTAAAGCCCTTATCTCCTACAGTCACATACTTGGCACTGATATCCTAACCCCAATACCTAAACCCAAATATGAATTTTAGGGAGTCACAAGTCAGCCCATGACAGCTGTTTCAAGTCATTACTGTAACAAAATTCAAATGACATGAAAATTTTGAATACATAAACATCATTCATGCTGAAATGAAGGCACCTAAAATAAATTTTATAGAATATATAATTATTATGAATTAGTGTTATTTTATTTAAGACATCCAAACAACAGCAGCCCACCAACAGAATGCTCAGACATGGACAATAGTAACAAAGTTCAGATTCCTTTGATGTTTTGACAACTACAAACCTAGCATCACTCTTTTTTCTTCTTGGTCATTAGAAAGATATTACCTGTCAGGGTAGGTGGGACAGAACACACTGTATTTAACTTTTTTCAGCTTGGTCCATAATGTTGAAATACTTAGACACGGTGTGCAGGTTTCTACTTGTACTTTGCCCTGGGCCTTTCAAACTGTAAAGGCTATTCATTTGTTTGACTATATCACAATTCATTTACCTATATTACTATTGGTAGGTGTTTATATTATGTATCAGTTATCTACTGCAGAGTTAAAAATTACCCCTGCTGAATGTCAGTTGGTACAGCCATTATGGAAAACAGTTTGAAGTTTCCTCAAAAAATTAAAAATAGGAGTTTCCGTTGTGGCTCAGCAGGTTAAGAACCTGACTAGTATCCATGACGATTCAGGTTCGACCCCCGGCCTCAATCATTGGGTTAAGGATCTGGCGTTGCCACAGGCTGCAGCATAGGTCATAGATGTGATTCAGATCCCAAACTGCTGTGGCTGTGGTGTAGGCCAGCAGCAGCAGCTACAATTTAACCCCTAGCCTGCCATATGCCACAGGTGCAGCCCTAAAAAGAAAAAAAATTAAAACTAGAACTACCATATGATCCAGCAATTCTGCTTCTGGGTATTTTTCTGATGAAAGCAAAGATACTAACTCAAAAAGATAAATGCACTCCTTGTTCACCGCAGCATTATTTACAATAACCAATATACAGAAACAACCACTAACAGATGAATGGGTAAATATATGATACACATACACAAGAATATTAGCCATAAAAGATAATGCAATCCAGGAGTTCCCATAATGGCTCAGTGGAAATGAATCTGACTGGCATCCATGAAGACGCAGGTTTGATCCCTAACCTTGTTCAGTGGGTTAAGTATCTGGCTTTGCCGTGAGCTGTGGTGTAGGTCGCAGACGTGGCTGGCATCTGGTGTTGCTGTGGCTATGGTGCAGGCCAGCAGCTACAGCTCTGATTCTACCCCTAGCCTAGGAACCTCCACATGCCGCAGGTACAGTCCTCAAAATATACAAAGAAAAAAAAAAGACAATGAAATCTTGCCATTTGCGACAACATGGATAGAACTACAGGGTATTATGCTGAGTGAAATAAGAAAGACAGAGAAAGGCAAATAAGATATGATCTCACTTATATCTAGAATCAAAAAAACAAAAGAACTTGGGAGTTCCCATCATGGCGCAGTGGAAATGAATCCTACTGTGAACCATGAGGTTACAGGTTTAATCTCTGGCCTCGCTCACTGGGTTAAGGATCCAGCATTGCCGTGAGGTGTGGTGTAGGTTGCAGACGTGGCTCGGATCCTGCATTGCTGTGGCTCTGGCGTAGGCCAGCAGCTGTAGCTCCAGTTTGACCCCTAGCCTGGGAACCTGCATATGCTGTGGGTGCAGCACTAAAAAAGCAAAAAACAAAAAAACAAAACAGAAAGATTCATCAATAGAGATAAAAAAACTGATGCTTGCCAGAAGGGGGGGCAGGTGGGAGTATGAGTGAAATCGGTGAGGGAGATTAAGAAGTACAAACTTCCAGGCTTTAAATAAGCCAGTCATGGAGATGTAATATATAGCACTGGCAATATAGTCAATAATACTGCAATAAATTGTATGGTAGATGATAACTAGATTCATCATGGTGATCACTTTGTACAAAAATATCAAATCAATGTTATACACCTGAAACTAATACTGTAAGCCAATTATACTTCAGTGAGAAATTTTTTTTTCCCAATGATGTGGCTTCAAACAATAAATATTTACCATCTTCACAGTTTCTGTGGGCCAGAATTTGGGAGTGGCATTGGGTGGACTCTAACTCAGAATCCTTATGAGGTTGCCAATAGGAAGTCAGCTGAGGAACCATCATCTGAAGGCTCATCTGAGGTAGATGGATCTGCTTCCAGGATGGCTCCTTTATGTGGTTGGCAAGTTCATGCTTTCCCAATGCTGCTTGAGTTTTCTTACAATATGCAGATGAGCTTCCCCCAGAATGAGAGATGAGAGAGAAGAGAGAGGAAGGGGAGTGAGGAGGGAAGGACCAGGTAGAAGCTGTCCTTGTTATGACCAGCCTCAGACATCATATGGCACAACTTCTGCCACACTGTATTAGAAGTGAATCACTTAATCCATCCCACCCTAAAGGGGAGAGGATTAGGCCCTATTTTCTGAAAGAAAAAGTGAGTTTGAGTTTATTTATGGGAATATGTAATATATATTCTCATACTGAATATAAGAATTTATGGAAATATTTTTAAACCACCATAGGCTATTTCTAATTTTCTGCTGTTGCATATGTTCTATGTACATTCTATATATGCCTTATGCCAGCTTCTCCTCATGGCTTCCTGTCCAGCCTGGGTCCTACACCACCCATTCCAAACAGAGTACAGCTGAGAATGGGGTGAGGATGGCTGCCTTAGATTCACCAGGATTTACCCTGGAGCTGGGGTCACCTTCTCCTGAGACACCAGGAAAAGCATGGACTCAACCCAAACCGGCAAGGAAAACAGAAGGGATGGGCTTTGGAAAGACAATAAAAGGACATGTTGAAGACACTGAGAAGGCTCGACAAGGGGGTATGAACTGCTAAGCTGCCAGGGCAAGAACACTGGAGTCCATGTGTGAGAGCAGACCTGCAGCTCTCTGGGCCGACCCCTGCCACCTCCACTAGGTAAGAGGCCATCAGCACTGTACAGTGATGCTTCCCAGCATACTGATGGCCTCCACCTCTGGCAAGGTCCCCTTCCCAACCTGAAGCCCCAGTGCACCAAGTGGTGCCAACTGAGGGCACAGAGGCAAGTGTCTCCCAGGGTGGAAGGGCAAGTCTTGTCCTTTAAGCTTCCTCCAGCTTAAAGGAATACAGACAACCTTGGGGCTTTCTTCACTTGCTCTTGCAACAACCCAGCTCAGCTAAACTGTGTTACTACCTGATGGGGACCCTACCTCAGGAACCAGTGAGGCCAGTGGTTGTCGACCCTGTTCCACACCAGGAGATCAAATAGCCCGTTCCATCTAGGGCAGTGTTTCTTGATCCAGGCACTGCTGACATAGTGGCCCAATTATTGTCTGGGGTGGGGCCGTCCTGGGCACTGTGGGGTGTGCAGCAGCATCCCTGGCCTCCAGCCACTGAATGCCAGGAGTGTCCCCAGACATTGCCCAGTTGAGAACTGCCGGTCTAGGACAAGCCCAATCCCATGGCACCAGCTTTGAGACCCAGGCCAAGATATGAGCAGCAACATGGGCTGGTTCATGCCTGGTCCAGAACCTAATCTAGAAAGACCATCAGGATGCACCATGCGCTGCCCTCTGGCTCAAGATCAGGCTTGAGACAGCACGTTTGCTGGCATAAGCTAAGAATTCAGGACATGGTCTTGTTGTATGTGACTCTGAGCAGTAATGCTTATGCACCCTGAGCTTTGAAGACTACTGAGTTAGACCAAAGTCAAGAACAAAAGGAGAGCCTGCCCACAGAAGGCTGGGCATCCAACCTGCTTGGCCTTGATGTAATTCAGTGTAACCTTAGGAGTTCCTATGTGCCAGCAGGACAACCCCTGTCAGTTTTATTATGAAGGCCTGCAAACATCACAGTTTTGAGAAAACTGGTTGGCTGTGAGGGGGTTGACACCAGCTTTGAGTTCCATGTGTGGTGGTAAAATGCACTTGATCTCACTAGAGGTCACCCCTTGCCCCCTGATCTGCTCAGATGACAGTATGAAGAACCTCTTCTGTGCAAACAACTGAGACACTGGAGAGTGGCAGAGAAACACCATCTGTGGGAAGGAAGGATGTGCCCACAGCCCAGCAGGCAGCAGGGGCCTCCCTCTTCAACCCAGGGCCTGAAAAGGCCTCAGTGTGAAGAGTTACTGAGATCCCACAGAGGGGCTCAGATGCAGGCCCTCAGGCTGAGAAAGGTCCTGGAACATACATGGGAATGAGAGGGCATGGAGGCTGACAGGGAAATAGTCCTGTGTGCTAAGGGACAGAGGAAGTATGGGTGACAGGAGGCTGAATGGTGGGCTTGGGGCTCTGGGATACTAGCCAGAATCCATATTTTATCCAGTAACCAATGGGGTGTCTCAGCCATATCTCAGGACAAGATCTATCCAGTTAGGATGCTAAGATGGTGCTGTGGACTAAATTCTGCTCCCACCCATCACCAAGTTTACATGAAGCCCTAACCCCTAATGTGACTATGTTTAGAAACAGAAGCTTTAAAGAAATAAAATGGGGCCACAATCCTATAGGACTAGTATCCCTATGAGAAGAGAGAGACACCAGGAATGCCCACACAGAGAGGGGATCACATGGAGACACAGGGAGAAGATGACCACCTGCAGGACAACAAGAGAGGCCAATCTTGCCAGCACCTTGATCTTCAATGTCCAGCTTACAGACTATGAGAAATAAATGTGTTGTTTAGGTCACCCAGTCTGTGGCATTTTGTTATGGTGCCTCGAGCAGACTAAGGCAGGTGGTGATGGTTACAGAGGGGAGAAGCTGAAGGCAAAGATCTTTAGATGACATGAGACACACAGAGGCCTCAATCAGCATGGTGGAAATTGGAAGAGAATGTATGAGATTTCGGGTTGCCTGTGCAAAGTTCAGCCAAGCTGGCTCCCAGTGGTTGGGGGCTGCAAACACCCAAAACAGAGCTTGCAAAGCAGTCAAGTAAATGCTAGGTGAGAATGACCAAAGTGGTAGCGGTGACCCCAAAGGGAACACATGACCACCTTACCCTGAGTAACTGCTCAGGACAACACAAAGCTGTTTGTGGTTGGAGAGGATGTGTGGCCTGGCTATTATTTAGCTAAGAAAGCTCTATGAGGAAATAAGAGCATGGATGCCCTCAAGCTGGGGGAGTACACATCCTGTAGGTCTCACACCCTTCTCAGGAGAGGGTTCAGCAGATTGGAGCCCAGATGGAAGGCATAGGGAGAAATGGAAGAGATTTCAAACAGGGCTCGACCAAGTATGGCCACCTCTGCCCTCTGCCTGTTTTTGTGCAGCCCATGAGCAAAGAGTGGATTTTGTATTTTTGAGAATGTGAAGTTGGAAAAAGTTAAAAGAGAGTACTATTTCATGACGTGAAAATTACACAAAATTTACATTTTGGTGTCAAAATATAAAGTTTTAATGGCACATGTCCACTTGTTTCTGTACTAAGGCGGCTTTCACCCTATGGTGGCAGAGCTCTGTAGCTATGACAGCTAGGGTAACCCGCTATTAGGGACTACATGTTTGTGTCTCCCCAAAATTCTTATGCTGAAACCCTATGCCTAAATGTGATAGGGTTGGGAGGTGGGACCTTTGGGAGGTAATTAGGATCAGATGAAGCCATGAGGGTGGGGCCCCCTTCATCATGGGATTAATGTCTTTATAAAAGTTACAAGAGGAATTCCCTGGTGGCTCAACAGCATTGGGAGTTGTTGAGCACTGTCATTGCTGTGGCTTGGGTTTGATCCCTGGACCCAGAATTTCCATGTGCTGCGGAAACACCAAAACAAACAAACAAACAAAAGTCACAAAAGAGTTTGCTTCCCTTCTCTGCTCTCCTCCTTGTGAGGACACAGAGAGGTCAGCACCTGCAACACAGAGGAGAGTTCTAACCAGAACCCAACCATGCCGGCACCCTGGAGACTTCCAGCCTCCTGAACTCCAAAGGATAAACTATTGTTTACAAGCCACTCAGTCTGTGGTACTTTTACACAGCAGCCCTGAATGAAGACACACACAAGGTAGAAAATATTTACTCTCTAACCCTTAATAGAAAGGTCTGCTGGAGTTCCCATTGTGGTTAACAAATTCAACTAGTATCCATGAGGATGCGGGTTCAATCCCTGGCCTCACTCAGTGAGTTAAGGATCTGGTATTGCAGTGTGCTGTGGTGTAGGTCGCAGACAAGGCTCGGATCTGGTATTGTTGTGGCTGTGGTGTAGGTTGGCTGTAGCTCTGATTGGACCCTTAGCCTGGGAACCTCCATATGCCATGGGTGCAGCCCAAAAAAAAACAAGACAAAACAAAAAAAAAAAGTCTGCTGATCCCTGGCTTACAGCAGCCACCATTTATTTTGTTCTTTACTCTGTAGGCTGGACTGGGTTAGCATTTGAGGTCCTCCTCCCTATAGTATCTCCTCCTCCAGTGGGCCATCCTTGGGTCCTTCACGTGGCAGGGTCCCCGAGAATGAAGGGGACTCAGGCAAAGGCTCTGGAGGTCTAGGCACAAACAGGAATAGCAGCTGGAACAGATGCTATAACAGAATACCACAGACTGGGTGTTTATAAATAATGAAAATGTCTCAGTTCTGGAGACTGGGAAGTTCACAACCAAGGTACCAGCAGATCCAGTATCTGGTGAGAGCCCACATCCTGGTTCACAGATGGCCATCTTCTCACCGAGTCCTCACACGGCAGAAGGGAGGCAGTGAGGGAGTGAGGGAGCTCTTTAGGGTCCTTTTATAAGGGCATATCCCATTCATAAGGGACTGCATCCTCATGATCTAATCACCTTCCATACATCACACTGGAGGTTAGGTTTCAACACAGTAATTTTGGGAGGACAAAGACTGTTGTCTCTGGCAGTATCACTTCCATTGCAGTCTACTGGCCAGGGAAGGGCACAAGGAAGCCCAGACACAAGCACCACAGAAACTGATGCAATTTCTAGATGGGAAGAGCTGCAAAGTTGCTGTGAAAAGGGCAGGGATATAAGGAGGAATGAAATAAAGGACAGGGACTTTTTTTTCTAATTTTTTGGCTGTACCTGCAGCTTGTGGAAGTTCTCGGGCCAGGATCAAACCTGCGCCACAGCTGAAGCAAAGCTGGATCCTTACCCTTCTGTGTCACAAAGGAACTTCCAAGAACAGAATTCACATGCCACAATGCCTTGCACATGGCAGGAGCTCACAAGGCAGCCCAGGTTGGCCAGATTTTCCAATTTTAAGCAATACTAGAAGTTGGGGTTTTGTAAAGTCTCCTAATTTTGAAATACTGGCACCTAATTCAAATATAGCAAGCAAAAAACCCACTCACAGGCCAAAGAAAGCACCACGTGTGAGAATCAAACATGATATGCAACCAATTTTCAACCCTGACCAAGAGCAAGGAGTTGGGAGTGGTTGTTGAGGAATGAGAATAAAAAGTCACAAATTCACTCTTGGAAAAGCCTCCCCTTAAGCAAAGGGCCTAAGCTTTGTCTACTGCTGTCTGAAGTCACCTGCTGCTCATAGGAGAATGCGCCAACCAGGCCTAGGGCTGCTGAGGGCCTTGCTGATGCTGTCTGCCTGGGAGGGAGAACTGAGGCAGGAGGCTGTGGGCAAAGCACCAGGACGCAGGAAGAGTGGGAGTGAAGCACATCTGTTTGATGCAGACTCACAAGTCCCAGCTGGTGTTCTTGTCTTTGGGTCCCAAGAAAAGGTCTTCTGATGGCTTTTTGGTCTGAATTTTGTTTTGGGGAGTCAGGGTTTTTTGGGGTATATCATCTAGATAAGATTTTAGAATGCAAGGCTGGCAAGACCCAATGATACCATTTTGTTCAGCGAGTCATCTAACAACAGGGACATGGAGGCCGAGATGGAAGGGACTCATCTGGGGATACCATGTTGCCCACACAGGGCTCCCTCCTATAGGATATGCTCTGCTTGCTCCCAAAAGGCCAACTGTAAAGAACACATCAGACCTTAAATGAAGCCCTCACTTCAGAAAGGCACATCTGAGGAATCTACAGGCAGGTAATAAAATGTCTCAGAGATGATCAGGAGGAAAGACAGGTCATCCTGGGTGTGCTGTAACAATGATTTCTGCTGTGGACTGTTGGAAGAACCATATTCAGTAAGAACACACACAAAATCAAAAACATCTACAGTCTAAGAAAAATACCAGATGATGGGGAGTTCCCGTCATGGTTAACGAATCTGACTAGGAACCATGAGGTTGCGGGTTCGGTCCCTGCCCTTGCTCAGTGGGTTAACGATCCGGCGTTGCCGTGAGCTGTGGTGTAGGTCGCAGACCTGGCTTGGATCCTGTGTTGCTGTGGCTCTGGCATAGGTTGACAGCTACAGCTCCGATTAGACCCCTAGCCTGGGAACCTCCATATGCCACGGGAGCGGCCCTAGAAAAGGCAAAAAGACAAAAAAAAAAAAAAAAAAAAGAAAGAAAGAAAGAAAAATACCAGCTGGAAAAAAGGTTTTCCTGGGATTAGAGTACTGAGATACCTCAGGTAGTATTCTCTTTTAAAATTGTGGACTAGGAGTTCCTTTGTGGCTCAGCAGTATTCATGAGGATGCAGGTTCAATCCCTGGCCTTGCTCAGTGGGTTAAGGATCCAGTGTTGCCATGAGCTGTGGTGTAGACTGCAGATGCAGCTTGGAACTGGGGGTTGCTGTGGCTGTGGCGTAGTTTGGCAGCCACAGCTCAATTGGACCCCTAGCCTGGGAACTTCCATATGCCACAGTTGTAGCCCTAAAAAAGACAAAATAAATAAATAAAAAAAAACTGTGGGAGTACTCATCATGGCTCAGCAGTTAGCGAACCTGACAAGAATCATGAGGATGCAGGTTCAATCCCTGGCCTCGCTCAGTGAGTTAAGGATTTGGCATTGCCATGAGCTGTGGTGTAGGTCGCAGACTCGGCTGGGATCCTCTGTTGCTGTGGCTGTGGTGTAGGGCGGCAGTTACAGCTCCTATTGGACCCCTAGCCTGGGAACCTCATATGCTGCGGGTGTGACCCTAAAAAGACAAAACAAACAAAAAAACTGTGGACTCCTCCATCAGGACACAGTTTTTCACCCACTTATTTACCACCGCTCCAGTGGTGTAAACTAAACCAGACTGAGTGCTGCGAGTTGGAAATCCCACCTTGGTGATCACCTACTTTGCAGTGTTATGGAGAGAAAACCTCAGCTCCAGCATTCCGACCAAGCTCAGTTTCCCAGGCCCATCTGTGACTACTCACAGGATTGAGGAACATAAGAGGGCTTAGATGGTACACTGTGAAGTGAGATACCCAAGGCTAACATGCTCACTCAAGACATTCATCAGTGAGGAGATTTTCAAATCCGTTTTATTGGCAATAAGATCACATTTGTAGTTTGTATGTACATGCATACATATACAACCAGAGAGATTATTTCATTTGGCATTTTGGTTCACAAGGGTTTATATATTCAAAACATATTAACATACATGTAATACTCATAACAATCCTGATTTTTCTAACAGAATTTTTTTTTTTTTTACCTTAAAAGCCTTATATGCATTTTCCATGTGAAATGCCCATTTCAGATCCAGGTACTCCCAGAAAACACACTAGAAAGGGTCTGATGAACTAAATCCTTGGGCTCTTTAGAAGACGATGGAGAATTCCATCCCCTGGCTCCCATCAGCAACCTTCTTTAAAATGTAGTCAAGAGTCTCCAGCTCTCAATCATGGCAAGCCTCATTCCTCAAGACAGAGCCACTGGGCTGCATGGCATTCCCGAGACAAGGATTCAATACTGGTGATGGGAATTTCCACAGCCTCGAGGCTGAACCACATTCCATTTGGCAGTGAAACTCCCAGAATTCTCTTCTGTCCTTCTGAAAAGGAACATGGTCCTCACGTAGAGGGTGGCTACATGGTTAGCTCCACCAGTCAGGTGCTTTAGAACACCGTCCCAATGATATGTTAGTTAAGCTAAAGAAAAAGCATTATGTAACACCCTTCTAGAAACAGTGGGATTGAAAGGATGCTCAATCAGGATCAACATGGCCATGTCTTTTTACTGCCTTGAAGCAAACTGGTGAAAAGCTGTTCTGGGAACAATGAGGGCTCATCCTTGGTTCCAGCCCCCTGCTGCTGCTTTAAGGGGCAGAGAAACCTCCACAGCCACATCTATGCTGGTCTAGCACATGGGCCTCTTGTGTCAACTGAGAGGGTGGGACTAGACAGCCAATTTGAGTTTCTCATGAGCAAGTACAACAGATTCTGAACCATCAACCCTGGAACAATTAATGACATTCAAAATCAAACAGAAGCTACTGGCTTTTTTAAAACATTCATTTCAACGGTTTTAGACAGTATAGGTGATTCTTTTTTCTTTTTTTTTTTTTTAATGGCTGGGGGTTGAAACCAAGCCATAACCTACAAGGTATCTGTGGGGCCAGATCCTTTTAACCCATTGTGGGGGCCAGGAATTGAACCTGTGAGTCCACAGTGACCTGAGCCACTGAGCCATAGCAGGAACTCCTCATTATAGTTCATTCTGCTCCCAGAGAGCAAAACTCACTGAGTAAACCTCACTCAACAGAACTGACTTTCCAAACTACAAAATGACACAGAACCACAAACCAAAGCAATTTTCAATTCTTAGTCAACAGTTAATTTAAAAAGGCAAAAGGACATGACGTGCCACAAATCCAACTTCCCTTTGGGAGGGAAAAAAAAAAAAAAAACTGCCCAAAGCAAAATATCTACCAAAAAAATAAGTCCCATTCCCCAAAATATTTACAAATGAACATTCTAGCTAATAAATAAATAAATAAAACTGGCAACCTTAGAATAATCCTCTATTCTATAAGAGAAAAGGACAGGAAGAGAATGCCATCTCCCAGCTGGTGGGGGATACCTTGGTACAAGGGACAGAACAAGGGAACAATTACCAATCAGTACCTGACCTTGGTTGGTGCCAAAAACTTTTCCTACCAAGATTCTAGCATACTCTGTGAGTAAAGAGGGCACTTCAGATTTTACATGTCATAGACATGGACAAAGACATATAAAAAAGAAAAAAAAAAAAGAAAAAAATCTCTCCGCTTTTGTCAAAGCTTCCTAATTTTGTTTTGAATTAGAGATCATTCCTTGCCTTAGTGAATAAACTAAACAGCACAGAGCTGATGAAAATAAAGACTGGTGTTAACTTCTTAACACACACACACACACACACAGCCCCTTCTTAAAGGACTAAAATCAGTCTAAATAGAGGGCTCCTTCTTCTAGTGGGAGTATGTACTTAATTATCAAATCTATCTATAATGTATTCTACATCATCATTTTGTGATTAAACTTTTTTTTTTTTGGTCTTTTTTTTTAGGGCTGCATCCGAGTCATATCGAAGTTCCCAGGCTAGGGGTCTAAGTGGAGGTACAGCTGCCAGCCTATGCCACAGCCACAGCAATGCCATATTCCAGCAATGTCTGCAACCTACACTGTAGCTCCCAGCAACGCCAGATCCTTAACCCACTGAGCAAACCTGCATCCTCACAAATACTTATCATGTTCATTACTGCTGAGCCACAATGGGAACTCCTTAAACTTTTAAGAACATAAAGCAGAGGTCATAAAGTGGAGGCAGGTATCATTTGTCCCACATAGTCTAATTTGGTTCTGGTATTTAAAACTTGGAGGATCTCACATAAAATGGGGATAATGAGTTATCTGGGAAACTGGGAAGACTCGCCACTCTGAGTTCACTCCCATGTGTTGATGACAGTGGGGGGCTTGTGAGGGACAGCACAGGCTCTGTTTTGATCTTCCTCCCATATACCCTCTACCCTCTATGTTAGACTCTAGTCATACATGTATATGTCTGGCCCTTACAAGGCTGTCTACAATTCCTGATCTGAAGTTTCACAAACTTTCAATTTATTAGCATAAAATAAAGAATGAATATAAGGTTTATAAATACCCTTTCTATATTTTCCTTACTTTTCCAGGATACTCAGTTACTCATCCAGTTCAATGGTCTTTGTCCCCTTAGCTCCATAACAACATGAAAGAACACCAATTACACTCACATGAAAAAATAATTCTGAAGGATCATCTGAAATGTTTCTAAATTTGATATATTTATTCTGATCATTCTAAATGCACACGCTGGAAGATACAGACAAAGGATAAAATATAAAATAAAACTTAAAAAAAAATTTCAGAAACAGGGGAGTTCTCATCGTGCCTCAGTGGAAACGAATCTGACTAGTATTCATGAGGATGCAGGTTCAATCCCTGGCCTCTCTCAGTGGGTTAAGGATCTGGCACTGCTGTGAGCTGTGGTGTAGGTTGCAGACTCCGCTCAGATCCTGTGTTGCTGTGGCTGTGGGGTAGGCCAGCAGCTACAGCTCTCATTAGACCCCTAGCCTGGGAACCTCCATATGTTGTGGGTGCGGTCCTAAAAAAAAGACAAAAAAAAAAAATCAGAAACAGAATATGTTGAGGAAAAAAAATCTCTATTAGGAACATGCTCTGATGCTGACTTGTTGACTTTTAGTTCTAAAATAGATAAAGTGAAAATTCAAAATACACACTTCAAAAACTTAATTTTTGTCGTTTTTTTTAGGGCCACACCCACGACATATGGAGGTTCCCAGGCAAGGTGTTGAAATGGAGCTGCAGCTGCTGGCCTACACCATAGCCACAGCAATGTCGGATCCTTAACCCACTGAGCCAGGCCAGGGATCCAATGCATCCTCATGGATACTAGTTCAAAAACTTTAAATGTATCTAATGTACCTATGATAGCATGTTTCTTTCATTTGAAAGATATTCCTTAAAATATACTGAAACCAAGTTTTTGTCCACAGTTGAAAGCTGCTACTCAAAAATACTTTCTAAGGACAACTTTCAATCAACCCTAATAGGTATTTCAGCCTTACTGAGATGGGCTTTTAAAGAAACAACAGCAGATACTTGTACCCCAATGTTCACTGCAGCACTATATACAATAGCCAAGACATGGAAGCAAGGTAAATGTCCACTGACAGAGGAATGGGTAAAGAAAATGTGGTACATTTATATGACAGAATATTACTCAGCCATAAAAAGAATGAATAATGCCATTTGCTGCAACATGGATGGACCTAGAAATTATACTAAGCGAAGTTTGTCAGACAGTGAGAGACAAACATCACATATCACTTACTTGTGAAATATAAGAAAGGGTACAAATGAACTTATATATGTAGAACAGAAACAGACTCCCAGACTTTGAAAAAGTTATGGTTACCAAAAGGGACAGGTGGGGAGTAGGGGATGGCCTGAGGGGTTTGGGGTGGAAAAGTTCCAAAATTAGGTTGTGATGATGGTTGTACAACTATAAATATAATAAAATTCACTGAATTTTAAAAATCCAAAAATAAATAAATAAATAAAATAATCCAAAAAAATATTTCCAGCATCACGTATAGTGGAAAAGGAAGGAAAGGAGGGAGGGAAGGAGGGAAGAAAGGAAGCAACCACACTTGAACAGGAAAACTCATGTGCATTGCCTTCTTAGGGTCAACTTCCAGTCAATCTCTTCAGGAAAAAATGGGAGATGCTGCTGAGGTGCAGTCACTGTCAGGACAGCTTCACATTTGGCTAGAGGTTCCCAGGGGCCCCACTCTCCTGATTTTGGGTGTGGTGTTAGGTGCACCCCAGCCCTCGAGGCAATGACAACAGATCTTCCCTGGAAGCTTGTGTCCCTGAAACCTAAGCTCAGAGGATGCGCAGACCTTGGAGGGTAAGGTTGGCTCTGGAAGGGCTTAGAGAGCTGGGGGGAGGGGCAGGCAATGGAGGCTGGCCTGAATATGACTAGGACCATCCTGAATCTGATTGCAGCTGTACCTGACAGAGCAGGGAGCTCTCACTTGTGGGTATTCTTCTGCCTGGCAGCACTGGGGCTGCCTGTGTGCTCCCCACGACCGGCGTGGGTTCCAGTGCCTTTCCCAAGCTATCTATTGCCTCTGGGAGAAATTTTTGAGAGATACAGGTTGGGTTGCTTACCATCCTGATGATGCCAGACCAGATACTTACTTCCAGAAAGGGTAATTTCTCAAGGTCTGAAGGATGTGGCCCTAAACCACAATCTGACCAGGACCCAAACTAAAGGGGGAGGATCCAAGTGACAGTATAAAGAACAGTGGAACCCAGTCTCTGCCAGCAGGGCCCAATGTTAAGCAGCTGCACTCAGGCTAGGTCTGCCACCAAAAGCACCTCTCAAGGCTCAAGCAAGCTCTGCCACGGGGTAAAGGCACAGCCTGGGAGCCAGACAACCTGCATTCCTAGGCAGACCCCATACCACCCTGGGGATGCTACAGCAGTTACTGCACCCTGAGCCTCATGTCCTCATCAGCAAAATGGGCATCATAATACCTACCTTCCAGGATTCCTGGGAGGACACAACAACAGAGCAAGTGCCTGGGACTTACAATACAGAGAATCATTAACAATTTATTATTACCCACTACTAACAGTTTGACAGGGTTCCAACCAGGCTTTCAACTCCCTTACATTCTCCAGATGAAGGAATTCAGCTATTAAAATTTATGCCACGGAGTTCCCACTGTGGCTCGGCAGAAACTAATCTGACTAGCATCCATGAGGATGCAGGTTCGATCCCTGGCCTCGCTCAGTGGGTTAAGGATCTGGCATTGCCTCAAGCTGTGGTGGAGGTCACAGATGCAGCTGGGATCCGGTGTTGCTGTGGCTGTAGTATAGGCCAACAGCTGAAGCTCTGATTCAACCCCTAGCCTGGGAACCTCTGTATGCCATGGGTGCCGCTCTAAAAAGACAATCAATCAATCAATCAAATTTATGTCAAAAGCATAAACAGAGCTTCTTCTGAGGGGAAATCAAGTATTGCACCAAAATCCAGGAACTGTCTTATTTAGATTTAAAATAAGATGCAAAGGTAGAGGTAGCCAGCTATGTTTCGTGGATGGAAATTCGACAAGACTGCTAGAAATGGGAAATATAACAGTAGATCTGTCCTGCCTGTCATGTTCCACCAGCATGGACCTCCACCATCCAGCTCTGAGCTCTCGACGTTTTCATTACCAACAGGACTTAACTCATAAGAGCCCTGCCAGATTTCTTGAGCAGCTCTCAGCCTCACAACTGAAAACTGCATTCAGGGCTAATTAAATGTACTGTCAGATTCAACTTTTCACATAGGATCAATCCTTAATTCTGAATACCTGCAGCACTAACTCTAACTCTAAAAAAGTATTGTAAGATTTAAAAGGACACATAAGGTAAAATAAATGAAAATCATCATTATTAGTAAGTAATTGCAAGCTTTTCTTATACCTTCAATAGTGCAAATGTATCCAATTGCCACTAAATTTTAAGACAGTTCAGATTCCAACTCTATTTACAGATACCAATGTAAAGAATATTCCTATCCAGGGTTATATTACCAATTTTAAAAGCCAGGAAAACCAAAGCAAAATTCCTCTAAGAAATAAGCTGTTGTCTTTGCTTTGGCAACTCACTAAATGGGGTTTGTAAATACTGTTGCCCAAATGCTACCCTAAAGCTAGGACTCTCAAAATCTGTTATCTGATCAGATTTTCCATGGCATGTTATATAAGAAATACATACTTTGAAAGCAGCTGAAGGTTCCAAGCAAAAGTCATTCCCCCCAAAATAGAATGTCTGGTTAACTTAAAACCATTCAGATAATGGAAGAATATCTTGATTAAAGGTTTTGTGAGACTGAAACTTATTTTGCTATGATTCCTATGGGTTTTCGTTGTTGATTTTTTGGCTGCACCCAGAGCATGCAGAAGTTCTCCCTCCAGGGATCAAATGCTCTACAGCAGTGACATCAGATCCTTAACCAGCTGAGCCACCAGGGAACTCCTATGTTTTTGTTTCCATTAAATCTACTCTTTTCTCAAGGAAAAACACATGCTCTTGGGGACAATTCTAAGATACAAACTACAAAATACAGACAAAAGCTGTACCAAAATGTATAAGCACATTAATTCAAATAAATGGCAAAAACATCTACTGAAGCCAGCAATTATCTATCTTAACAGTGTAAATGCTCAATTTCTCCTCTGGAAGATAATCTTAATAGGAAGCATAACATTTAAGCGATTTTCCACATCTGACTGAAGAATGCAATGGAGAAACAGAGAAAAAACAAGAAAGAGAAGAGAGAAAAAAGAGCAGCATGCGGACAGAGGGGCAGAGCGTTTCAAAAGGACATTGGTCTCTGACAGCCAAGAAGGCCAGCAGAGTCTGGCTGCTGTGACTAAGCACCAGCAATCAGGATACCACCAAAAATGATGGAAGCAGGAAGGATAACATAAAAATGTAACACTCTGGGAGTTCATTGTGGCACAACAGGTTAAGAATGAGGCGGTGTCACAGCAGCAGCTCTGGTCGCTGCTATGGTGCAGGTTCAATCCCTGGCCTAGGAAATACCACATGCCAAGGTCCAAAAAAATAATTTGGAAAAAAAAAAAAAGTAACACTCTGTTCCAGGAAACAGCAGACCATACATTCTTTCCCTGATAGAAAAATCCATGACAAGCCAACACTACACCTTAGAGACCATTCTGGATGCAGAAAACAAGAGGAGCTCTCCTGACTTCCCCAATCCATGGTTCTAAGCCTCGACCTACTTCCTTCTGATCCCACAGGAAAGAACATCCCAACAACTGGGTTGAGGGGTCACCACCATCTTTTCACTAGCTTTATCTATTTTCAATGTGCTGAAATGGTATATGAATGAAATGTGCAGCACAGGCTCTCCTGAGCTGCAGACACATCTTAGTTATCTAAGGGATGGTTCAAATCCAGTCTGTGAGAAATCGGCCCAAGAAATTCTGCCAGGCTACTAGTTGGAAACTGACACAGGGCAGTAAATGAAAATGATGTGGGGGGGAAGGCACTTTCCCCCAGGGATGCCAGCCCTGGATTCCTCCCTGGGACCTGATCTTGAGTGCGAGGCTGAAGAACTGAGACTGCAGAGAGGCTCCAAGGAGAAGCCTTGGAGAATGGTGTGTGTGTGGAAAGGGGGTGTCTGAACATTAGGGGTACTACCTATAGATTCTCTCCTTCCCCTGGCTGGTTCCTACCTGTGGCCACCCTCACCCCCAGCTCTTCTCCTCAAGGCTCTTTTTTCTCCCCTCCCAAACGTAGACATCCCTGTCTGTTACTAAATCTTAAAAATCCAATCATCCATTCCATTGAGTTTCAAGGTCCCAGGTCCCTCTACCCCTCCTCACTTTCCTCCTCGCCTGGAAGCCCCAGGCATCCACTCTTCTAACGCGTGTCAGGACTTCCCTCACATCAACACTGCTACCCTTCAAGTCTCTGCCCAAACCCCTCTTAGGCCTCTATTCCCTCCACCATGCCTCTGCCTCTCCCTCAATTACCCTCCAAGGTCTGTGTTCTCACTCGCCCGCCCCATCAGCGTTCACACCGCCCCCGTCCCGCGGCCTAGCCAAGCACTCCCCCAAGGCCGTGCTGGCTCCCCATCAGGGATCAAGTCCCCACCTCCACTCCCCTCTCCAGCGCTGAGGTCTCTGCTCCACCCCCTGTCCCGCCAGGTCTCCTCCCAGGTCTTCCCCTTCTCCTCACCACCCCCCATCCCCGCCTGTCCTTGGCCCTTTCCTCTCCCCCAGCCGGGCCAGGCACCCTCCCTGGCCTGTCTTCTCTCCCCCAAGTCAGGTGCCGCCGCCCTCCTAGGGCAGCTCCACTCCTCGTCAGACCTTGGCGCCACCTCAGGCCCATTTCCCCAGACAGGGCCAGAGCCCCATCCCACGTCAAGAGCCCCTTCGCTCTCCCGGACACATATAACTCGGGGCTGCGGCCTCCCCGAGTTCGGGGCCGGGCGGCGCGGGCGACGCAGGGGTAGTTACCTGTATTGCGAGCCGGAGCCCTGCGCGAATCCGTAATAGTTACTCGCCGCCATCTTGGCGTCTCCCCTGAGCGCCCGCCAACCCCGAGGCGCGAAGGGGCGGGCCCTATGGCGTGTGACGTCATCCAGGCTCGCGCGCGGTCCGCGTGCCGCTCACGCACCGCCACGCGCTCCAGACCCTGCCCCCCGTGCGAAGCTCGTACCTTCTCGTTTCCTATATTGCGTCTGGGGGCGTGTCTTTGCCTCTAGCCCCGCCCACGGAAAAGCCCCTCCCCTTACCCGGAGCCCCACCCTCCCTCCATTACTCAGCATCCGGGGTCTTTGGCTTGACACCCCACCCCCATCCCCATCCCCACCTCGAGCCCCAGACCCGCCCCTCTCAGATTCTGCCCAAGCTCCGCCCCTCGCCGCAAGCCTGCCCCTTGCCTAGTCCTTGGCTTCCTCTCAACCACTCAACTTTGGAGGTTTCCCTCTCTGAAAACCAGGCTGGAGTTTTTACTTTTTATCTCGTGGGTGGATTTGGTTACCTTGCTGACCATATCTGGCCGGGTCGATGTGTCCTTATTGATACGGCCAAGTCTTGCTTGTCCCCTCGGCAGCCCCCTGGGTGCCAGTATTTCATGGGGCCTTCTGAGGGTTCACTCACCATCTAAAATTTGGCGGCTCTAAATTAGTAGTTCTCAACTGCAGTGTTTTGCCCTCAGGGGGCGGTGAGCAGTATCTGGGCACATCTACGATTATCATGACTAAGGGTGCTCCTGGCACCAAGTGGGTGGGGGTCAGGGACGCTGATCAATACTCTACAGAGGCCAGGAGGACCCCCACAACAGAGAATGACCTGGCCCCTATGTCAGCAGTGCCGAAGGGGAGAAACCATATTCTAAGGGTAATTCATTTTGAGAGCTATTTCTTGACTCACTTACTCCAGACAGGACCATCTTGGGGGAAGTGAGCTGCATGGTACCAGTCCTCAGGAACTTAGAAATAGGGAAGCAAATCATAACCAAACTATTAATTACTATTATGGTAGTCTTGGGTTAAAACAGCTTTATTGAGATATACTCACACGCCATATAATTCACTCATCAAAGGTGTGAAATTCAGGGGTTTTTAGTATATTCACAAAGTTCTGCCACCATCACCACTAATTCCAGAATATATTCATAACCCCAAGAACAAACCCTGTGCCCCTGAGCAGTCACTCCCCAACCCCCTGGCCTGAGCCCCTGGCCACCACTACTTTGCTTTCTGTCTTCAGTTCTTGACAGTTCACACAAATAGAAGACTACTGAGCGATAAAAAGGAACAAACTTTTCTTTTCTTTTTTTTTTTTTTGAGGGCTGCACCAGAGGCATATGGAAGTTCCCAGGCTAGGGGTCCAGTCAGAGCTGCAGCTGCCAGCCTATGCCACAGTCACAGCAACACCAGATCCAAGCTGCATCTTTGACCTACACCACAGCTCATGGCAAAGTGGGATCCTTAATCCACTGAGCGAGGCCAGGGATGGACCAGTGTCCTCGTGGATCCTAGTTGGGTTCATTACCACTGAGCCACAATTGGAACTCCAGGAACAAACTCTTGATACACACCACAACTTGGATGAAGCTTTAGAGAATTATGTTGAGTGGGAAAAGCCAATGGTGAAAGGTCACATACTCTTATGATTCCATTTACATAAATTCTTGAAAAGTCAGATTATAGAAATAGAGAACATATTTGTGATTTCTAGGGATTAAGGACATGGGGAAGGGGGAACAGGGAGTGGAAATAGCTATAAAAGACAACACGAGGGATCCTGTGATGATGGAAATATGTTCTCTATCTTGACAGTATCAAAAGCAATAGTGATAATTGCGCTATACTTTTGCAAGATGCTACCATTGGGTAACATAGTAGAAAAGGGTACATGAGATCTCTCTGTGTTATTTTTTGTTTGTTCCCCTAGCCTGTGAACTTCCATATGCTACAGGTGCAGCCATAAAAAGGAAAAAAATAATTTTTACTGACTGGGGGCAGGGGATGGTGGTGCACTTTTGCCCCTTTTTATTTTATTTTTTAAATGATTTTTATTTTTTCCATTATACCTGGTTTACAGTTTTTGTCAATTTTCTACTGTACAGCAAAGTGACCCAGTCATACGTACATATGTACAATCTTTTTCTCACATTATCTTCCATCATACTCCATCACAAGTGACTATAGTTCCCAGTGCTATACAGCAGGATCTCATTGCTTATCCGTTCCAAAGGCAATAGTTTGCATCTATTAACCCCAGATTCCCAGGCCATCCCACTCCCTCTCCCTCCCCCTTGGCAACCACAAGTCTGTTCTCCAAATCCTTTTTGCCCCTTTTTAAATAGGCGCAGGGCTGGTTAATTCTTGGACAGGAACCATGACAAGCACAGGGTGCCAAGGAAAGCCGTATGGGTGATTTAGTAGATGGCATTCTTCCATTTGTGTCTTAATGACCATGTGTGGCCACAAGGAAAACCTAGTGGGTCTGGCAAATGCCACTCTCCCACCATGCCCTGGCTAAAGGCCAGCATGGTAATTACACGCGGCCTCCCTCCAATTCCCTGCAGCTCTGACTAGATAACCCAGGCTGCATAACCCAAGCAGTTCTGTTTCAATGTTAGTATACTGTATGTATTGCATAATACCTTATTTTCCTATATTTACTATAACCATTGTGCTAAATGTTTTACATGCCCAATCTTATCTAGTCCTCAAAATAGCCCTCAGAAGTGGATACAGTTGATTCTTTCTTATTGACAGCAGCTCTGTTCCTTTTTTTTTCTTTTCTTAGGGCTGTACCCATGGCATATGGAAGTTCCCAGGCTAGGGGTTGAATCGGAGCTGCAGCCACTAGCCTACGCCACACCCACAGCAATGCTAGATCTGAGCGGAGTCTGCAGCCTACACCACAGCTCATGGCAACACCGGATACTTAACCCACTGAGCTGGCCTAGGGATTGAACACACATCCTCAAGGATACTAGTTAGGTTCATTACTGCTGAGCCACAATGGGAACTCCCAGCATCTCTGTTTTTAAAGTTGCTACAGACACTGAAATACCAAATATTGAACCATTGCTCCTAGGGAAAATATAGGGTTAGGTTCCTGTGAGCCTCTGGTCACAACATTTTCATCACTCAACCAAAACATAACCTTGTGTTATGTGTATTTTTTAAAGGTATCTTATTTAATATACATTGTAGATTCCTTAACATTGAACTCACAGTCAACAGCACTATATCTAACATGTGTATCTTCTCCATACACAGTCTTCTTGTGTTAATAAAGACTAGACAGCACTTCAGCACCATGCGTGGGGATCATTATAAACGGCAAAATCACTAACAGAAAGAACAAAAATGTTAAAAGCATGGCACTAAACAGACCCCAGAAAGGACAGTTGTTTACAGTCAAGACTGAAATATGCATCACCTGGTTCAGCCAGGAACACATACATGGCAAACACTCAAATTTTTCACTTCTTTATGTTGTCTACAAATGACCCTGGATGTACCGTGAGTATTGATTTTGGGGTTACAAATACATTTCAGCCAGTAGGCAAATTTACAAATACAGTGAATAAAGAGGATCGAGTGTACTTATACGAATCCCCTTTGCAAATCAGGAAAAGGAGATTCAAGGAGATTTAGCAATTTAATTGCCTCAGAAAATTTTACTGAGAACCAACTATGTTTCAAGTGTAATTCTAAGGCAGGATTTCTCAACCTGCGCTCTGTTGATATTTGAGGCCAGACAATTCTTTGCTGGGGTGGGGGTGGGGCTGTCCTGTGGATGTAGAGTATTGGGCAGCATCTCTGGTCTTTACCCCCTCAATGCCAGTATTATGCCCGTCCCCTGGCTCTGAAAACCAAAAATGTCCCCAGACATCACCAAATGTCCTCTGTGGGGTAAAAATTGCCCAGAGGTGAGAAGCACTGGTGTAGGGGTTAAAGGTACAACAATGACATGGCACAACACTGTATTTCAACTATACTCTACTAATAACTTTGGGGGGGCTTTTTGTCCTTTTAGGGCTGCAACTGCAGCATATGGAGGTTCCCAGGCTGGGGTCTAATCGGAGCTATAGCTGCTGGCCTATGCCAGAGCCACAGCAATGCCAGATCCAAGCCGCATCTGCAACCTACACCACAGCTCACGGCAACGCCGTATCCTTAACCCACTGAGTGAGGCCAGGGATTGAACCCTCAACCCCATGGCTCCTAGTCGGATTCATTTCCACTGCCTGAGCCTCGACGGGAACTCCTAATAATAAATTTTTAATAAAAAGATACAACAATGACAGACTGAAACATTTCTGATCTCAAGAAACTTACATTATGGTGGAACGGGAATAGGGAGTTAGTGTTTAATGGGGACAGAGTTTCCGTTTGCGAAGGTGAGAAAGTTATGGAGATGGATGGTGGGGATGGTTGCACATTGTGAATATAATTAATGCCACTGAAATTTACATTTATAAGGCATTTTTTGCATAGAATAAAAATTGTGTCATATATATAATATATAGGACATATAATATATATATCATATGTGTATATACACACGTATATACATATATACACCCACATACATATATAAATATATGCATATATATATACACACAAATAAATATATATACATAATATACACATATATTTTAATTACAAATAAACCAGACAAGAAGTTCTCCTGTGGCTCAGAGGGTTAAGGATTTGGTGTTGTCACTGCAGGGGCTCTTGTACTGCTATGGCTCCAGTTAGATGATCCCTTCCGTGTGCCATGAGTGTGGCCAAAAAAGAAACAAACAAATCGATAAATAATCCAGACAAGAGCCAAGCCTGGTTCACACGGCGGCTTTGTGGCAGCAGCTGTAGCACCACGGACAGCTCCCAACGCTCTCATGGAGAAGGGGCTGCTGCTTTTTAAATGCCCTCCTGTTCTAAATGCCTTTCTCCCGCCTTCTTCATCCCACCAACTCCTACTTAATCCTCAAGATCCAACTCATATAATCGCCACCCCCGGCTCACCCCAAGAAATCTCCCCATGCACCACTCCCCACAAGTCGCTTTGCTTCAAAGGTGTCTCTGTCAGTCCAGATTCCCTTGCCCACCAGCTTCCCTGAGAGGGAGTTCTACGAAAGCAAAGTCAGCAAAATCATATTCCTGTCCATATCCCAGTGCCCAGCACTAGAACTGACCTGGATTTTGCACTCAGTGTCTCTTCCCAGAGCTCCACTCCTTCCAGCAGGAGGTGCACAGTCCAGACCTTGTGCTGTAGGTTCTGGGCTCTCCTCCCCTGCTGTGGGGAGGTTGCCTTTATGCCTCTGGCTTGGAGGGGCACAGACCCTGATGCGGTGAGTGGGGCAGCATATAATCACTGTGAATACAGTATTGTCTGAGACCCACTAAGGGAGTCAGCATGCATTCTACCTGAATTTCCCAAATATCTCCTCTGTGCTGGGTGCTGCCACCCTAGCACATTACAGTGTACGAGAGCAACCAAGTCTCTTTTCTCTTGAAATGTGTGTTCCAACAAGGGCATTCTGCAATAAACAAAGAAACAAGTAAATGATCTCAAATAGTGGTAAGTCTTATAAAAACAACAACAGGCTCCTCAATACCTTAAACATAGAATTAGCATATGACCCAGCAATACCACTTTAAGGTAAATACCCCAAAGAACTGATATCAGGGATTCAAATAAATCCAGGTACACCCATGTTCACAGCAGCACAATCACCAAAATGTAAAAACACTTTTTTGTATCCAGTGATGAATGACTACACAAAAAGTGGCTTATGCATTCAATGGAATACCTGATTCAGCCATAAAAATGAATGAAGCACTGAAACACACTGCAGTGTGGATGATCTTGAAAAATGATGCTCAGTGAGAGAAGCCAGTAAGATGGCATAGTATATGATTCCATGTATATGAAATATCCAGAACAGGCAAATCCACAGAGACAGAAAGTGGATTAGTGGTTGCCAGGGATGGGGCAGGGGACATTAAGAGATTGCTTAATCACTACAGGATTTCCATTTAGGGTGATGAAAAAGTTCTGGAACTAGATAGTGGGGATGGTTGCACAACACTGTGCATATACTTAATGTCACTGAACTATACACTTTCAAGTGGTTAAAATGGTGAATTTCAGATTAGGTGTACTTTACAATTTAAAAAATTATACTAAGAAAAAAAAATCAGACTAGGTAATGGGATGGAGGATGCTGGAGGGAGAGGCAAGGTAGGGGGTGATCAGAAAAGGCCTCTCTGAGGAGATTATTTCTGAGCTGACAGCTGAATAATGCAAACATCTGGGGGAAGAGCATCCCTGCTGAGGGAACAGCTTGTGCAAAGGTCCTGTGGTGAGAATGGATGTCATGTGTTCACAGAACGAATGAAAAACCACCACAGTGATTAAGAAGGACAGGATGTAACAAAAGGCACCTGTTCCTATTTGGGGTAATGTATTAGTTTTCTGTGGCTGCCATAACAAAGTACCACCAACTAGGTGGCACAAAACAACAGACTCCTGAGAGCTGTGAGGGAGAATTCATTTTGAGCCTCTTCAGCTTCTAATGACCACCAGCAATCCTTTACATTCCTTGTCTTGTAGATGCATCACCCTAAACTCTGCCTTTGTCTCACATGGCACCAGCCCCACACACACTCATGTCTTTTCCCCTTCCCTTCTCTTATAAACTCATTTGTCATGGGATTTAGGGCTCATCTTAAATTCAATATGATCTCATCTGGAGATCCTTAAGTCAATTCCATCTTCAAATAAGGTCACATTCACCAGTTCCGAAGGTTAGGACATGAAACATATCTTGGGGGGGGGCAACCATTCAACCTGCTACCAGTCTAAAAATTAAAACAGCAGCAGCATGAAACACGCATATAAATTTTCTCATGCTGTGGCACAGTGCTAAGCCACCTCCCGTGCATCACCTCATTAAATACTGAACCGCCATTATGTTAACGTTTCCATTTCACAGATGAGGAAACTGAGGCCCAGCAGGTAAGATCAATTATCCAACTGGGCCCCCCAGCTAGTGAGTGGCCAAGCCAGTGTAGTCCGATTTCAGAGGGTGCCCCCTTAACTCTATACTGTTCTATCATCACACGCACAACTGCAGGGGGCGCCTTTTGGTGGCCTGGAGTAAGTGTGTCTGAGAAGATTCTGCCTCTCCAGCACCCAGGCCTGTGTTTGGCACATGGCTCATAGTAAGCGGCCGGCTGAGGGGCCCTTGAAATGGGTCCCTGAGGATCTTATTTCCTCCCTCCCTCATCATCTAAAGAATGAGGCCATGGCCGCCATTTATTTATTTGTTCCTTGTTTTGTTTTTAAATCTGTGATGCGCCATCAGGAAACCATTTCCGCTTCTGCCCCTGGTGGGGCTCTTGGAAATGCTCCCCTCTCAGCCAATGGAGAGCACCGATTCTGGCAGGGGGCTGTGCTTTTTGGTCAGCCCTGCCCCCACCCACCCACTCTGCACACAAAAGCAGCATAATTAACTGTCTTAAGGAAGCCGATCCTCTGCCAGCTGCGATCTGGCAAGAAGAAAATACCTCGGAGGCACGAGCTGCGACGATGACGGGGGACGCTGCCGCAGCCAAGAGAAGGGGAGCCGACCCCTAGCTGCAAGCCGTTCTCCACCCCTGGACAAAAGCGCCCATCTGCTCCCGTCACATTGCTCTGGGTGACCTTCCTTGGATGCAGAGTCCGCCCCTGCGTGCATCTTCCTCGGATGCTCTGAAGGCCGGGGGACCGCGCTCTGAAGACGAGGGATGCCAGGCTGCATCCTCCCAGGGCTGGTCTTTGTTTGCGAGTAAACGGGAGAGGCCGCGGAGGTAGCCGGGACTCACGCGGAGGTGAGTCCACTTTCTTTCTCCCCGCCCTGCAGAGGAATATTGTCCCCAAGCATCTAATACTGTTGCTGCAAACCCCCTTCTGGCAGATGGGGCTGGTGGGAGCAGAGAACCAGGGTCTTGGGATTCTTGGGATGGTAACCTTTACATTTTCCACACGCGGAAAAAACCATCCGCCGTGCACACCCACCCACCAGTCATCTCCCAAGCCCACAGTTCACCTGGAAGGCAGAAGACTGCACCATTTCCAGGACGGGCTATGAGATTGGGCGGATCAAACCCTCAGCCCCTCTGTGGGACGCTTCCGGAGAGACTGAAATGTACGCGCGTCCCACCTCTGTGTATTTCCTATTTATAACGCCGTGAGCGGATTTGGAAAAAGGATTTGATGGATGTATACATGGAGGCTTGCCTATCGGGTGGGGAGGAAGCGACATGGTTGAAGCCAGAGAGTTACCCTCCTCTATCTGGACTTGTATGTGATGTGCTAATAATTGAGCGCCACAGCAGGAAGGGACGCGAAGGGACGCTTCTCAGCTTCCCCGCTGCCTTATTAAAGGCCCTCGAAGGTGAAGTCAGGATCAGAGGGCGGGACCTGTCTGGGCCCATCGGGGACCCATCCACAGGCCATTTAGAGGATCGTGGAGCCACCTGGTGTGGCTCCAGAGTCTCAGCTGTGGGTGGGGTAGAGGTGGGTGGTTCTTTCTGGGGCCTGAGCTCACACCCAGCTCAGGAAAAGGGAAACAGAGGCAAAGACCACTCCCTTCTGAACGGAAACAATTTCTATTGATGCGAACTTTCTCTTGCAGTAAGGTTTTGGGTTGTTGTTAAGCCCAGCATCAAGATATTTTCCTCTTCCTCTCTCTCTCTTCCTCTCTCTCTCCCCCAAACTGCGTCTTACTGTCCCTCCTCCATGAATGAATGACGACATTCAGGCCAGTGAAAAGAATCCAGTGAGAAACTCTCACTGAAGTGGGGGAGGGTTGAATTGCCGACATCTCCTACCCTCTCCCTGGCCATCACCTGTCTTGGGCTCCCTCTGACTCCCTCTCTGAGCCATGATCCCAAATGCAAACCCACCATCCACAGGGGCTTCCATTCAGACAAGGGCTTTGGGAGACACACCCTAACGGATGGCCACACACCAGCTCTACCCTGGCAGGTGCAGCATGGGGAGGGCGAAGTTGCTGGAGGTCTGGACCTCAGGTGTTGGCAAGTGAGGATGACAACTTCTCAATCTCAGATCTATGGATATTTGGGGCCAATCATTCTTGATCATGGAGGGCCATCCTGGGTACTGTAGGACATTGAGCAGCATCCCTGGTCTCCACCCACTTAATGCCAGCAGCACCCCCTCCCCAAATTGTGACAACCAAAAATGCCTCCAAACATTGCCTATTGGGGAGGGAGCAGTTACTCACAGTTGAAAACGACTGGATTAAAAGTACAGAACCTGTGCTATTAGTTGAGTCATAGGCTCCTGGGTGTGATCATTTCTAGACCAATTCTTTCATTTACAGCCAGGGAAACTGAGGCAGGGGAGTCTGCCATGCCCCAGGGTAGACCCAAATTCATTCTCACTCAGCAGTTCTGACCACACTCCCAGACAGCCGAGCACTTAAGCCAGCATCTAGAACACTGCCCCCACCCCATTCCCTGAGTCCAGCTGGCTCCTCACATCAATAAAAATAAAACTGGCATTTTGTGGTTGGTAATCATGATGATCCTGATTTCCAACCCCAGTCACTTTCCACACTGCTTTTTTTAGTCCTAGAATCAGGTTGTCAGCACTTGCTTCTTTTTCAGGGATGGGAGTGCAGGACAGAGAGGCAGGGCAGGTGGGCTGAGGCAGATAGAAGTGGGCTGGAGTTAACTAGGTCCTGTTTGAATGTCAATCCCAGCAAGGAAGCTTAATTATATGAGGCATTAACATTTTAGTATAAATGACTTTAGTTGGATTTCTTGCTTCCCAGTTGAAATCCAAGGTAAGGGAGGAATGGTGAACAATTGGGAGGATGGATTTCAAAGCTTCAAAGGGAGGGATGCTTGGGACTGGATGGTCAACCCCTCATTTGGTTTCAAACTCCAGACCCACATGGGTGTTCAGCTTTCTATGCTTCTGTTTTCTCATCTATGAAATGGAGATGCCTCATGGGACTGGGCAATGATTCAATAAGATGATGGACACAAGAGCTCTTTGCAGATCAATCTCTGAAGTTCTGTGTGTGGAAAGGGAATTGTCATTATGACGACTGTCCAGTAAAACCTCCATCCATGGTCCTCCTTCAGGATTCATCCTTGCTTCAAGTCGACACCTTTTCCCAGCTCCCATGGGGACCACTGAAGCCACACTCCGGATGGAAAACATGGACGTGAAGGAAGAATGGCAGGATGAAGCTCTGCCCAGGTACCACTCCCTAGGTCTCCATGTCAGTGTGGAGGGACTGGGTCCAACACTTCTCCCAGGTGTGGTGTGGAGACCACAGTTGGCCAGGCCAAGCACGTAATTAATATTTGCTGAATTATTTATGATTAATTTCCCACTTGCCCCCTTCCCCACCCAAGTGCCAAAATAGCCCCCATTCCCACACTATTGTAAAAATTCTAAACATTACAGTATTCTTACCTGGGTCCCCATGAATCCAGGTAATATCATATCTTTACCTGCAGCAGCCAGAGGGACCATATCATACCCCTGCTTAAAACCCCTGGGGTAAATGCTCATCCCACAGAAAATCCGGGTTTCAGCCTCCACTTGCTCCTTCGGCCTCACCTCACATCACTCTCTCTCTCTCTGTCCCTTTGTGTTCTCTGGCTACAGCATCTCCCTCCCTGTTCCTCTGCTATGCTGGGCTGGCTCTGACCTTCAGAATTCACACTGGCTGTTCCTTCTGCCAGAACACTGTTCCCCAGACACCTGCCTCCCTCACCTCCTTCAGGTCTCTGCCCACAGGCCACCTCTCAGAGAGGATGTCCTGGCCCTTTCATTACTTACCTTCTCCTCTGGCTCCTGAATTGTTTCCTTCCTAAATAACAGCTCCTGAATTGTTTCCTTCCTAAATAACAGCCCTCCCAAGACATCCGCATCCTAATCCCTGGACCAGAGAATGTTCCCCCATGTGGCAAAAGGCAAATGTGATTAAGTACCTTAAAATAGGGGAGATGGGATTTCCCTCATGGCTCAGCCGGTGAAGGATCCGGCATTGTCACTGTTACGGCTCTGGGTACAGCTGTGGTTCGATCCCTGGCCTGGGAACTTCTGCATGCCACAGGGTGGCCAAAAAAGAAAAAAATTGGAGGAGATGGTCCTGGATTATCCAGATGGGTCCTCGATGTAATCACAGGGGTCTCTATAAAAAGAGGGAGGGAGATTTGACTATAGAAGTAGGAGCTGTGATGATGAAAAGAACAGCTTGGGGAGTTCTCATCGTGGCACAGTGGAAATGAATCTGACTAGGAACCATGAGGTTGTTGGTTCGATCCCTGGCCTTGCTCAGCGGGTTAAGGATCCAGCATTGCCGCGAGCTGTGGTGCAGGTCGCAGATGCAGCTCAGATCTGGCATTGCTGTGGCTCTGGTGTAGCCTGGCAGCTACAGCTCCGATTAGACCCCTAGCCTGGGAACCTCCATGTGCTGCAGGTGCAGCCCTAAAAAGACAAAAGGCAAAAAAAAAAAAAAAAGAAGAAGAAAGAAAGAAAAGAAAAAGAAAACAGCTTGGAGTTTTGGGAGGAAGGGGCCACAAGCCCAGGAATGCAGGCGCCTCTAGAAGCTGAAAAAGGCAAGGAAACAGATTCCCCTCTGGAGCCTCCAGAAGGAACCAGCCCTGCCAAATCTTGCCTTTAGCCTAGTGAAATGGATTTCAGATGGACGTCTGGTATCTAGATTCATTCAGAGAAAACATTTGTGTTGTTTTAAGCCACTAAATTTGTGATGATTTGTTACAGCAGCCACAGAAGATTCATACAAATATTTTACATACTTAAACGTGTTTATGGTCTGTTCCCCATCAGGGAACCCATGAAGGCAGGGGCCTTTGGGTTGATCACAGGCATACAGCTGGCACTCAAAAAATATTGGATGGGAGTTCCTGTTGTAACTTAGCAGGTTAAGAACCTAACTAGTACCCATGAGGATGCAGGGTCCATCCCTGGCCTCACTCAGTGGGTTAATGATCTGGTGTTGCTGTGAGATGTGGTGTATGTCACAGATGTGGCTTGGATCCTGTGTTGCTGTGCCTGTGGTGTAGGCCAGCAGCTGCAGCTCCAATTTGACCCCTTGCCTAGAAATTTCCACATGCCGCAGATGTGGCTCTCAAAAAAAAAAAAGAAAAAAGAAAAAAGAAAGAAAGATATTGGGTGAATGGATGAGGTTCACTGGTAGGAATCACAGGGAGGAAGCCAGGTGCACCCACTGCTGAGACACTCGCCTCTCTCTCTCTGTTTTCTCCTCCAGTGAGGTGTTGAGTCAAAGAAGATATTGTCAGCACAGGCTTTCCCTTATTCATTGGCTGGATGCAAATGCTCATCTCCCTCCCACTTAAACTGAAGGAGTTTACCCCTAGGAGATGATGCCCAAGAGTTAGATGCATAACCATTGGGAAAGGAAGAGTCAAAGGGATGGGGCACATTCACCCTGGAAAAGAGAATCTGGAAAGGATCTCCAGCTCCAGAAAATCTCAGTCGGTGAGGGTGTTGAAGGCAGAACTAGGATGAGGGACAGGCAGGAAAAAGATGCAGGTTTGAGTCTAATAGGGTCTACATGGACTCAACTGGTTCAATATGATCATGCTTTCCTTTTTGCTTTTTAGGGCCACACCCTCGGCAAATGGAAGTTCCCAGGCTAGGGGTCCAATTGGAGCTACAGCTGTCAGCCTACACCACAGCAACTCGAGATCCGAGCTTCAGTGCAACCTACACTGCAGCCACAGCAACGTGGGATCCTTAACCCACTGAGCGAGGCCAGGGATCAAACACACATCTTCATGGATCTTAGTTGAGTTCGTTACCGCTGAGCCACAACAGGAACTCCACGAACATGCTTTATGTGGCCATTCTGTTTGAAAGCAAAGTGGGCCTGAGCTCCCGTCGTGGCTTAGTGGTAATGAATCTGACTAGTATCCATGAGGATGCAGGTTTGATCCCTGGACTCGCTCAGTGGGTTAAGAATCCAGTGTTGCCGTTAGCTGAGGTGTAGGTCGCCCACTCAGCTCGGATCTAGCATTGCTGTGGTTGTGGCATAGGCCGGCAGATACAGCTCCAATTAGAACCCTATCCTGGGAACCTCCATATGTCGTGGGCACAGCCGCCGCCCCCGCCCCCCCCCTCCGCAAAGAAAAGGCTAAGTGGGCCAATGGGGGTGGTCTCAAGCTTCCTATCGTTGATGTGTCTGAGGAGAAGCCATGTTAAGGGCATCACCCCTTCATTTGAGAATCTTGGCCCTCTCCCCAGTCTAGTCATTTTCAGTATCTGCATTTCATGCATATCCTTGTGGTTCTTTTTTTTTTTTTTTGTCTTTTTAGGGCCCCACCTGAGGCATATAAAGGTTCCCAGGCTAGGGATCTAGTTAGGGATCTAGTTGGAGCTGTAGCTGCTGGCCTACACCACAGCCACAGCAACACGGGATCCGAGCCGTGTCTGCAACCTACACCATAGCTCACAGCAATGCTGGATCCTTAACCCACTGAGCAAGGCCAGGGATCGAACCCACAACCTCATGGTTACTAGTCAAGTTGTTAACCACTGAGCCATGACGGGATCTCTGATTGTGGTTCTTTTTATATTTTCCCTTCCTTCCTCCCTTTCTTCTTTACCACAGTGTGCAGTGACTCAATGTGTGATCTCAGTCCCAGACCAGGGATTGAACCCAGGTCGCAGTGGTGAAAGTGCCAAGTCCTAACCACTAGACTTCCAGGGAACTCCCGTCTTTGTGGTTCTTAAAGTGATAGATGCCTCATCTCATAATAGCCGAGAATCTCTCATCTGCGCAGTACCACTGTCCTCAGGAATACAAGTATTGAGGGAAAGAGACGGAAACTTCATTGATGCTGACCTCCTGTTCTTTCACTGTTAGAAGCTACTTCTTTGTTCTCCATCCCCTCCTGTAAGTCTTTCTCTTCAACTCAGTACAAGGAGTGCTGGGAGTTCCCTGGTGGCACAGTGGGTTAAGGATCCTGTGTTGTCACTGCTGTGATGTGGGTTTGATTCCTGGTCCCAGAATTTCTGCAAGCTGTGGGCACAGCCAAAAAAAAATTAATAATGCAAGGAGTGCTGATGCCTGGATACGTAGAAAGGGGTCTCATGACATTGAGACCTGGCTGTTTGGACAAATTAAGTGTTGTTTATGGCAGGGCCTCCTGATGTAGTTAGGAATGCTCCAGAATGGGCAAGAGCCACCCTTGGGGGCGGTCTGTCCCTCATCCCTGGCCTGGGAGGTCTGTTTCCTCCCACATAAGAGGTGGAATCAGATGGGGTGATCTTGGCAGGTTCCTTCCAGCACCAAATGACCAGGGTTTGGAGGCATCTCCAGCCAGTCTCCACATTGCTTACCCTCCAGTCCCACGAACTCTGGCATCTGGTGAGACCAAAGCATTCCTCGGTCCAGACTTTGAGAATCTTCTGATTCAACCCCACCTCTCCAGGCAGCAAACCCCAACCCTTCCTGGACATAAAAAATTCTCTCAGAGCTCCCCAGTGGCCTAGCAGTTAAGGATCTGGCATTGTCACTGCTGTGGCATGGGTTCAATCCTTGATCCAGGAACTTCCAGTGTGCCACGAGTGCGGCCAAAAAAATATTCTCGATGACATCACAGGACTCACCTTGTACACTCTAATTTTATTTCAAGCAGCACATTGGAACCAAGAGGGCACGAGCTATGGAACTCTTCTTGGCCATGGGTTTGGATTCCAGTTCTCTGGTGGGCTCACTCGGCCACCTTGGGCAGCTCTTCCAGCATCTTTGTGCCTCAGTTTCCCTATCTGTAAAATAGGGACAATATTTCCTGACCCCTGAAGTTGTGAAAATCTGTTGAGGTGTGAGGGGCGAGGCAGCCAAAATGGGCAGTCTAGATGAGGAGGACTGCCCACAGGAACTGCCGCCCTCAGGATCAATCTGTCTACTTGTTTCTTGTTCATTCTGGTTCCTTTTTCCCACCCCCACCCCCATCAAAGAGACCCCCTCCTCCCAAGCCTTGTTGAGACAAAGTGGGGTTGACTGCAGCTGCAAATGTGAATTTCAAGCGAGTTTCCCCTTTCAGTAGTTCAGTGTTTGCAGGATAGTGGCCTGGCTGTGCAGCCCCAGGATGGGGAACAGGCTTTCTTCGAGGCTCTGTCCTCCTCGTTCTGGGAGAAATGAGTGCAGGTCCTTGATACAGCGTCCAGCTGCATCTCAACATAAGCACCTCTGTCTGATGCCAGACAACCCCCAATTCTACTCCTTTCAGCTCAGGATCCCTTCCTGGGGCCATCTTCGAACTGCCCACCCGGGTGTTTCCGAGCACACAGCTCCCTCTTGCTACCATCCTCTGCTGCATCTTCCTGCACCTCCTGCTCATCTGCAGATTCCTGCAGAGCCGGAGCTGAGGTGATCCATCTCACTGCCTCATTTCCCCATTCATTCATTCTAGGGATAGGTACTGACTGTATGCCAGGCCCTGGGAGAGACGCTAAGGACATGTACAGAACAGCAGAGCCACTCTCATGCAGTGCTCACAGTCCGGGGTAGAGACAGGCAGTCACTTATAACCTCACAAGCCAGTGGAAAATTGTAGCCGGGTTCTTGGTACCTGGAGAATGCCTAAGTGGGGTCTGACTAGGTTGGGTAGGTTGTGGGAGATACTGAGCCTGAGCTATGAAGGATGAAGAGGGATGAATCCGGAAAAGAGACCAGGTGTTGGGGAAGATCATTCCAAGCAGAGAGAGCAGCATGTGTAAAGGCCCTGAGGCCGGTGGAAGCTGATAGAAGGACTAAAAGAAGGTTAGGTGGGAAAACTGAGAACTAGGGTGGGTGGCCAGAGTCTCACAGCTAAGGAGAGGCATGTGCACGTTTAGATATCTGACTGGCGTCTCAGTCTGCCTGTCCCTCTACAACTGAGCGGCCGTGGGTTTTGTTTATTTGTAGCTTTTCATTCTGACATAGACAAGCCTAGACAAAAATCACAAGAGTGGGAGTTCCCAGGGTAGCATAGTGGAAACGAATATGATTAGTATCCTCGAGGATGCAGGTTCAATCCCTGGCCTTGCTCAGTGGGTTAAGGATCCGGCATAGCTGTGAACAGTGGTTTAGGGCACAGACTTGGCTCGGATCTGGCGTTGCTGCGGCTGTGGCATAGGCCGGCAGCTGTAGCTCCTATTTGACCCCTAGCCTGGGAACTTCCATATGCTTTGGGTGCAGCCCTAAAAAGAAAAAAGAAAAATCACAAGAGTGATATAAGGGTATAAGGGTTGTCTGTAAACTTTACCCAGATTTGCCAATTGTTAAAATTTTACTTCCTTTATCATTCTTTCTCCCTCTCTCTCTGTCTCCCTCTGTGTCTGTCTGTTCTCTGTCTGCCTCCCTATCTCTCTCTCTGTACTCACTTCCTGTTTGTATCTACCTGCCCTCACACAGACCAGGCCAGACATGCTCCCTCCCACCAGCCCAAAACACCCACAGAGTTGTTTTCACATTGCCCAGCTCAGAAGTTCGCAAAACTGGAGCTCTTGCTGTGGTGCAATGGGAGCAATGGCGTCTGGGATGTGGGGTCGATCCCTGGCCTTGCACAGTGGGTTAAGGATCCGGCATTGCCACGGTGACAACTGCAGCTCAGATCTGATCCTGGCCTAGGAGTTCCATGGGCTGAGGGGCAGCCAAAAAAAAGGGGGGAAAAAAAGACTGTTGTGCTAGAGCCATGGGTTTGGGGTGAGAAGTGATGGAGGGCTCTGAGTAGCCTCAGCACCCCCTGGCCTCCTTAATGCCGCCATTCTCTTTCCTGTGCTCCAGCCATGCCAGGCTGTCATAACAGGATACCCTACATGAGGCAGCTTCGATAGCAGACATTTATTCTCTCTCAGGTTCTGAGGCTGGATATCTGAGATCAAGGTGACAACAGGGTTGGCTTCTGGTGAGGGCTGGTTTCCTGGCCGTCTCACTGTGTCCTTACCTGAACTTTCTTCTGTGCTTGCATGTGGAGAGACTTCTAATGGCCCTCCTTCTCCTAAGGGCACAGTCCTAGTCAATTGGGGCCCCAACCTTGTGACCTTCGTTAACCTCAATTGCCTTCTGAAGACCCTATCTCCAGTCATATTGGGCATTGCCTTCAGTGTGTGAATTGTGGGGAGGGGCAAGGGGAGGACATCCTCTTTGCATCCAGAGCCTGACTGCTGGGGTGGAGTGGGTGGGTGGGGACTGTAATGCCTCTGTCCATAGTTCTGCTCGTGATCCCAGGCTTCCTGATCCAGCCAAGAGGTGACGGTGCTGGGCCGGGGGCATGGTGGGAGCCAGATGAATAGACAGAGGCGTTGGAAATTGCAAAGAAGGAAAAGGGGCAGATTTGTCTGAGCTTCTGAAACCACCAGTTTTCAAGAAGTAATTTTTGGATGCCTCTCAGCAGTTCCTTCAGCTTAATTTTGCAGGAGTCCTAGTACTAAGCCCCAGTACTGCTGGCCCAGCTTTGAGTCTTGGGAAAGCCTACTTTGGCCCAGAAAGAGTTTTTGATGATACTGTGCACCAGAGGTGGCCATAGTCAGGCTGAAACAGAGGCTGGGCATCTCTGCCAATCAGAATGCTGTTGAAGCCCGGGGGTACCAGTTGGGAAGCAGGAGGCATGTTCAGAGGTCCTGAGGCCCATGGTTTATTCTCAATTCCCTTGTTTCACACCATGAGTAACATTATACCAGAGGTTAGGATCTGAGGGTAGAACTAGGTCCAGGAGCCACATCTGAAGCCAGAACTATTTGTAATAACAGCTGTTTCTGGATGACAGGTGTTTCTAGATTTTGGCCTTTCCCTGCCACTTACATAACATGCCCTCACTCAATTCCTCCTTCAACAAACCCTCACTGAGGGCTGCTTCTCCCAGGGCCGGGCCGGTGACTCACCAAAGCAAGAGAGGAAGACGCACTTCCTCCCCTGCAAGGGCTCACAGTCTGCCCAGAAAGCAGATGTTTAGCACACGGTTCCACAGGCTTGGCACCCAGAGAGGTTTCTGAAGCAGAGTACAGGGGCAGGATGGAGGTCAGGCTCAGACAGGGTCTCCTGGAGGATGCACACCCAGCCTTAAAGGCTAAGCAAGTTCACCAGACAAAGAAAGCAGGAAGTGGCCCTCTAGGCAGAGGGGGTGGGATGTGCACAGGCAGTGGGGCAAAGAGGACCTTGGCATGGTAAGGAACGCAGTACAAGAGCCCAGCTAGATCAGGGTTGGGGGTTCATCAACGCCAGCCATATCCATAAGGGATGCCCAGGAGAGAAATCCAGAATTGAAATTTCACACTGAGAGGGTGCAGGAGTCTCCCAGAGCTGCTATAGCTGGTACCACAAACTGGATTAAAACGATGGAAATGTATTCTTTTACAGTTCTGGAGGCTAAAAATCCAAAATCAAGGTGTCAGCAGGGCCATATTCCCTCTGAAGCTAAGGAAGGATCCTTCTTCCCCTCCCAGCTTCCGATGGTGACTGGAAATCCTCGGCTTGTGAATGCCTCACTCCAATCTCTGCTTCCATCTTCACATGGCCTTCTCAGAACTCTGTAGTTCTGTGTCCAGACTTCCCTCTTTTTACAGGCATACCTCTGATTGGATGTAGGGCCCACCTACTCCACTATGACCTCATCTTACCTTTCCTTTTTCTTTTTCTTTTTTGGGGCCGCACCTGTGGCACATGGAAGTTCCCAGGCTAGAGGTTGAATCAGACCTGCAGCTGCCGGTCTACACCACAGCCACAGCAACATGGGATCCGAGCCATGTCTATGACCTCCACCACAGCTCACAGCAATGCTGGATCCTTAATCCACTGATCGAGGCCAGGGATCAAATCCACATCCTCATAGATACTAGTTGGGTTCATTACTGCTGAGCCACAATGGGAACTCCAACTTTTTTTTTTTGGTCATCTCCAGAGCATGCAGAAGTTCCCCAAGCCTGTCTGTGATGGAACCCCCACCACAGCAGTAACAATGCCAGATGTTTAATCTGCTAGGCCACCATAGAACTCCATACCTCAACTTAATGATGTCCATAAATGGTCTTATTTCCAAATAGGTCACATTCCCAGGTATTGGGAGTTAAGACCTGAATTATGTTTTGGGGGGATGCAATTCAACCCACACTAGAAGGATAAAGCCACATTGTACACCTGCTGGATTAGGGGGAACCCCACTTTTGACAAGGGTTTCCCAGCATGGACTGAAAGTAAGTGCCGCAGGGAGCCATCTGGATCCACTTGGAGATCATGGCGGGGCGTTAGCCCTGCAAAAGCTGCAGTCTTCTGGGGCTTGGGGAAAGAACCAGTCTTACCTGGCCTTGAAAGCTGCAGCCCTGTGGACATGTGGGGTTGGCACACATGTGCAGAATGGGCACAAGGGGGCAGTAGAGAGCAATGCCTGGGCTCCTCTGCCACTGTGAAGGGTTCCAACCTCCGAGCGTCCTCTAGCTCAGCCTCAGTTTCCTCCTCTGTGAAATGGGTTCCTACCTGCTTCATAGGGAAAACAGGAGCAAATAAGATGATGCCACCAACATTTCCAACACAGTGAGTGCCCTGTCCATGGGGTAAATTATGGTTCTAGCTGATTCTAGAACAACAGGGATTACAGCCTGAGACTGAGATGCACGGGGCAGGGAAGGAGGGTGCAGCGTAAATGGGGAAGGAGCTGGAAGGAAATTCCGACACCCAGGTGAGCAAGGGCAGCAGACAGTCACTTCCAGGTGGTTGTTACCACGCATGACGGGCAGATCTGATTCAGGAAAAGATGGAAGTCTCGACTTTTTGTGCCACATCTGATTTGACAGCATATTTTATTTTATTTTATTTTTAATTTAATTTAATTTTTTAATTTTTTCGCCAGTTCTTGGACCTCTCCTGCGGCATATGGAGGTTCCCAGGCTAGGGGTCTAATCGGAGCTGTAGCTGCCAGCCTACGCCAGAGCCACAGCAACGTGGGATCCGAGCCGCGTCTGCAACCCACATCACAGCTCACAGCAACTCCGGATCATTAACCCACTGAGCAAGGGCAGGGATCGAACCCGCAACCTCATGGTTCCTAGTCGGATTCGTTAACCACTGCGCCACAACGGGAGCTCCTGACAGCATATTTTAAATGTTGTGAGAAGCTGTGTGGACAGGACAAAACTAGGGGTGGTGCATCAGCTGTCAGTCTGCAGTTTCTGAGCACGATTTGGGTTAATTTTGCAGGTAGGCAGGGTGCCTCCTGTACCCCAGGCCCTGGAGTTGTTGGTGAGTTACCAGCTGCTCTCCCCAGGCTGGGAGCAGGGGTGTCAGTGACAGACCAGAGGGACAGAACAATGTGTACATGAGATGAGCATGTGATCGGGTCTTCAGCCTCAATCTGGAAAAAAAAAAAAAAAAAAAAAAAGATGCCTCTTTTAAACCTTCTGACTCAATCTGAAGCTTGCTTTTTTCTTTTTTAAATTGAGGTGAGGAGTTCCTTTGTGGTGCAGTGGGTTAAGGACACGTCATTGTCACTGCAGTGGCTCAGGTTGCTGCTATGGTGCAGGTTCAATCCCAAGCCTGGGAATTTAAGCATGCTGTAGGCGAGGCCCCAAAAATACTGAGATGAAATTTACATAATGTTAGGGATTTCCCACTGTGGCATGGTGATTTAATGATCCAACTTGTCTCTGTGGCGTTGCCAGGATCAATCCCCGGCTGTGTTGTAGGTCACAGATGGGGCTTAGATCGATCCCTTGCCACAGGTGAAGCTGAATAAGGAAAAATAAAATAATGATTTAAAATGCACTACTGTGCAACATCACCTCTCTCTAGTTCCAGAACATTCCATCTCCCCAAAAATGAAACCCTGTCCCCATTAGCAGTCACTCTTCATCCCCTCTCCCCTAGCCTCTAGCAACTAAGAATCCACCGCTCTCTGTCTCTGTGGGAGTGCCTCTTCTGGATGTTTCCCTTCCATGGAATCACACACCGTGTGTCCTTCTGTGTCTGCTTCTCTCACTAAGCATCATGGTCTCAAGATCTGTTCACATTGCAGCAATTGTCAGTGCTTCTCTCCTTTTCATGGCTGAGTACTATTCCATTGTATGGGTGGACCATATTTTGTTAATCCATTCATCATTTGATGGATGTTAGGGTTGTTTCCACCTTTTGGCTGCTGGAAATCATGCTGCTCTGAGCATTTGAGTTTTTGTGTGGATATGTGTCTTCATTTCCTTTGCACCTCTGGCTCTATTTTGACTTTTGACCTCCATGAGAGCAGAGTAACATCCAATTCCTCCTTTATCCCAAGACCCCTCCCCCTGCCCCAGTGTACCTGGAAGGTAGTGGTTAATCAAAGAACATTTGAAGCAGGTGAATGGGCAGAAAGGTGGGAAGGGTGGGTGGGTGGGTGGGGGCAGTGAGAGGAAGAAGCATGGATAAATTCCACCCTGCAGATGGTGCCAGTTCGTGCCCTATGAGGAAAACAGGCGAGGGAATAAATGGCTTTTTACAAGGAAAGGAAAAGCATTCTGCTGTCCTTCCCCACCCAAACAGCTCTGAGTTTAGCTGGCACTGCTGAGCTGCAGAGATGAATTAACGCTGCAGTGCTTCCCTGAGTCAGCATGCCCAGAGCCTCTGACAGCCCCATGCGCCCTGCAGAACCTGCTTAGAACTGAGTGTTTATCCAGGGAGCAAAGGAGCCAGAGCACGTAGGTCAGAAACTGGCAGCATGAGCTGTGGTCCAAAAAAACAATCTGGGAATTGCCAGAGAAACAAGTCTTATTTTGCAAATCTGTGCTCCACCAACCATGAAGGGGGTACAATACATACTTGACTGCATTTATTTTTTTCAAAATTTTACTTTTTAGAAGTATTAGGTTTATAGAGGATGCAAGAATATTACAGAAAGCTTCTGTATACACCCTCCACACACACCCAGTTTCTGCTATGATTAACATATTATTTTAGGCTGATATATTTGATACAACTGACTGATACTGATACATTTTTTTCGGCCATGCCCAAGGCATGTGGAAGTTTCCAGGCCAGGGATCTTGTGCCACAGCAGTGATCCAAACCACAGCAGTGACAACGCCAGATCCTTAACTGCTGGTCCACCAGAGGATTCTTTGATACATTATTATGAACCGAAGTCCACAATTTATTGAGATTTCCATAGTCCTTTTCTTGTAATATCCTTTTTCTTTGGATCCCATCCAAGATTCCATGTAACATTTAGTCACAACCTCTCCTCAGGCTCCTCTGGGCTGTGACCGTTCCCCTGACTTTCCTCATTCTTGAGGCCCTTGGCCAGTTGGAGGACGGTGGTCAGGTTTTGGAGAATTTCCCTCAGTGGGAATTTGGTGTTTTTCTCGAGGTCAGACTGGGGTGCTGGGTGCTGGGAGGAGGACCACATGGGAGGGGACGTCTCATCCGTCATATCAGGGTGCCTGCCATCAGCCTGGCTCATCACTGCTGGTGTTGACCTTGGGCCCCTGGCTGAGGTGGTGCTGGTCAGGTGTCTCCACTGTAAAGTCACGCCTGCCCACTTTCCATGCATCCCCTTTGGGAGGAAGTCTCCGTGGAAGGCCCACACTTACAGAGAAGAGGGGCTACTGTCCATCTCTGTGAGGGGAGAATATCTACATACATTATCTGAAATTCTTCTGTGCAGGAAAAATTTGCCTCTTCTCCCCTCTATTTATTTATCCAATCATTTATTTATATCCTTTTGGACTCCTGGGCATTTTAGGTTTTTTGGTTTTGGGTTTTTTGTTTGTTTGTTTGTTTTTTGCTTTTTCATGGCCGCACCTAGAGCATATGGGGGTTCCCAGGCTACGGGTCCAATCGGAACTGTAGCTGCCAGCCGCAGCCACAGCAACATGGGATCTGAGCCGTGTCTGCACCACAGCTCACGGCAACACCAGATCCTTAACCCACTGAGCAAGGCCAGGGACTGAACCCGCAACCTCGTGGTTACCAGTTGGATTCATTCTGGCTGTGCCACAACGGGAACTCCGGACATTTTACTTTATACTTTGTCTCACAACCCAATACTTCATGATTTATTTTACTGTTCAGACTGGTCCAGCATTGGCCATGGAGAGCTCTTTCAGTTGAGCTGCTGTGTCCATTGGACCACTTCTGGCTGCATTTAATAGCAATGATTCATCCAAGATCGAACTCTGTGGGGGTCACCCATGAATAATGCTGCTAATGACCCAAAGTCATTCTGAATGACAACTTCCTTCTCTCTGGGCCTCAGATTTCCCCATTAAAAAAAAAAGTAGGCTTAATATTTATTAAGTGATCTGATGGGAGCCCTCCAGCACCGATGGTTTATGATTTTTTGTACTCAGGAACAGTTGTATTTTGTCCCAGTGATATCCCAAAACTAAATAGATTTTGTTGCTAACATTTTTTTCTGAACTCCATGATCCTGTGGCTGAACTTAATGGTGCTTGGTGGCTGATTCCACTCCTGACTGGGTCTGCAGGCCACTCCCAGAAGACACGGGGATAGACTTGCTTGGCAGTCCTGCAGAAGACACGTCCTGTAAGTTTCCGTGTGTTGTGTGCAGAAATGGACACATAGTCTGTCTGGTCTCCACTTGGGACTGTAACTGTAGAAATGTCAGAGGCCATGCCTCCTGGGTTTGGAATGTCAGGGAAGGGGGCTGTTTTACTCAAAGGCCTGCAAGGAAAGCAGCTGTGGTGGGCCAGAGCCATGTGTGTGGGCGCCATCATGAAGTTGGTGCACAGTGTTGCTGTGCATCCTTGAGCTGGTTGCTCAGCCTCTCTGTACCTCCTATTCCTCATCATCTAAATTCAGGTAGTGAGCCTCCCACAGCAGGGGCATGCAAAGATTAAACGAGATGATTTGTGTAAAGTGCCCAGGGGATGCCAGGCACAAAGTCAGCCCTGAAAGGGCTCTGCAGCCCTGAGCCCTCAGGAAGGCTCATGGCTCTAAGGATCCAAAGCCCCACACTGTGAGGACAGGATGTCTGGAGCAGCCAGAGAGGCCGCTTTGAACAAGTATTCTCCTTAATGGCAACCCCTCACAGAGCCCTGCTGAGGGCCTCTGCTCTGCCTGTATCTCTCCTATGCAGCCCATCACAGAACCCATCCTACAGGGAAAAGACTACCCAGAGAGAGACAGCCATACCCCTGAAGTCACACATCAGTGAGAGCCAGCTCTGCCTACCCCTACACCACACTGTGCCCATGAGCCAGGTAGGGGGACCAACTTGTCCCAGTTTTCTGGGGCTGATCAGGATGGTTGGTCACCCTAGAATACCAGCCTTTCTTTCAGCCTGAGTACATGGGCTCAGCCTGATGTTTTCACATCCTCATAGGGTGACCTTGGGTAAGTCCTTTCATCCCTCTGGGCTGCCAATTCCTACTTTTTTTAAATGAGGGGTGTGGAGTAACAGTACCCCACTTCCTAGGTGTGGCTGATTGAATAATGACCCCCAAAGATATCCAGATTCTAATTCTTGGAACCCATGAATGTTCACTCACATGGCAAAAAGGATTCTACAGATAGGATTAAGTTAAGGAACCTGAGATGGCATATGTAATAATTAATCTTACGCATTCACTTGGCTGGGCCATGGTACCCAGATATGTGTCAAACATGATTATGGATATTTCTGTTGAGAGCGGGTTTTTTCATTTTTTTTACTTTTTGTCTTTTTAGGGTTGCACCAGCGGCATATGAAAGTTTCCAGGCTAGGGGTCTAATCAGAGCTGTAGCTGCCAGCCTATGCCACGGCCACAGCGACCCTGGATCCAGGCTGCATCTGTGACCTAAACCACAGCACACAACAACGTCAGATCCTTAACCCACTGAGCGAGGCCAGGGATTGAACCCGCATCCTCATGGATACTAGCCAGGTTCATTAGTGCTGACCCACAATGAGAATTCCTGTGTTTTTTTATTTTGATTTTTTCCTTTTTGGCCATGCCCACGGCCTGCTATCGAAACTGCACCACATCAGGGACCTGGGCCACTGCAGTGACAAGGCTGGAGCCTTGACCCACTGAACCCCTAGAGAACTCTGAGGGTGGTTTTTAGATGAGATTTACATTTAAATTAGTGGACTTTGAGTAAAGCAGATTGCCTGCCATTATGCGGCTGGGCTGCGTTCAATAAGTCAGACGGTTCAAGCCTCCAGCGGAAAAAAGACTCAGGTGTGACTCATTCCATGGCCAAATTCCTCTCCAGCTCTGAACCCACAATTTAGACAAGTTCTCTGCCTTCAAAATACAATGGTGAGATGGGCAGAGAATAGATGATCTTATTCCAAATGGTAGAGCTTGGAAAGCAGAAAGGGGTCATGGCTCCCAGCAAAGTCTGAAACTTGGCAGGACAAGTTCCACTAGATTTCGTTAGGGCAAATTCCATTGGGTTTTTTTTTTTTTTTTTGGCTGCATCCATGACATGTGGAAGTTCCTGGGCCAGGGATCAAACCCACGCCACAGCAGCAACTCAAGGTGTTACAGTGACGATGCCAGAGCCTTAACCCACTGCACCACAAGAGAACTCCTCCGTTAGGCTTTAAGGCTGGAGAATAATCTTCTTTGGCTCCATGCCCTGTCCTCCAGGTCCAAATGGTGGCATTACTGCCATCTTGCTTCCCAGGGCCTTTAATCTTACTGTCACTATGCTATGACCTGCAGCTTGACCCACCAGGAAGAGTAGCAATATTTTAAACCCAACACACCCGATTCACCTCTCGCAGCATACTTCCTGTGAAAAAGGCAGGGTGAGCTGTGAGGCCTGGGCAAGTTCCAGCCTCCACGTCCCCATCCGTAAAATGGGTAGCACTTCCCATCACACGAGGTCTTGGTGAGATCTAGAAATTATGCTAGTGCCCCACACATAGCAGGCTCTTGGTAAATGGGACTGGTACATTTTTATAATTTTCTGCCAGTGAGCATATTTCCATCCCAGTGTCTCTGGGTTATAAATATTGGATCACCTCTGTTGTGAGGCTTAGGGACTGAGAGATTCAAAGTTTGGAAAAAAAAAATGTAAGAAGCTGGTTCTTTTAATTGGGGATCAATGAATGTCTTCGTCTGATAAGAGAGGTGTAAGGAGTTCCCTGGTGGCTCAGGGGGTTAAGGATCAGGCCTTGTCACTGCTGTGGCAGGGGTTCAATCCCTTTTCTGGGAACTTGTGCATGCTTCGGGCATAGCCAAAAAAAGAGGGGGGAATGGGAATCTCCTCCTGGTTTGTGTATTCTGTCCTCAAAGAATGAATGATGAAACTGGGGGTGAATTCCCAAGGTCTCTGGAAAATCATCCTTTTTTTCCAGCACTGGCTTTGCTGGAGGTGGTGGCTTTCCTCTCACATAAACCCATAAACTCTAGGGGCTGCTTCTGCTCAGTGGGCTATCAGATGGCTTTAACCCCTTGGGAAGCCCAAGAGGAAAACCCACCTTTTATAAGGAGCCCAGAGTCCAGGCTAAGAGTCTTTGGGAGGAAGCAATCCAAACCATGGGGAATATCCACCCAGACTGGCTCCAGAGTGACATGGGAGGATCCTGTCCCTCTGTGCCTCAGTTTGCTCATCTGTTAAAGCAATGGCAAACTCGGAACACAAAAATGCCAGAGAGCTTCATGGAGGGCCTGGCCTGTGTTACGTGATCACTAGATATTATTTGTTAAAGAGACAAACATCCCAGAAAGATAAAAAGCAGAATGTGGACATTCTCTGTCAGTCTTATTCAGAGGGAACAATAGTCACAGATATTGGCAGATCCAGAGCACACCCGTCTGGAGGCCAGGTCTAATCCCCATGTCATCATTTGACCTTGACCCAACTCACCTTTGAGTCCCATTTTGCAGATGGTAAAAGTGAGTCAAGCTCAGAGCATGGTGGTGCTGCAGGGTCACAGAGCACTAGTGAGTAGCAAGATCAGGCTTTGAACCCAGGTCTACCCAAAGTCCCAGTGTCCACTCTTGACCTCCAAGCCAGACAGTTACATTAACCGGTGCCATAAAAGGCCATCTTCTGACTTCTAGCCACTCCACATGACAGGGTAGAGTGGAGCCCCACCTGTTCGGGAACAAGAGAGGGCGAGGAGAAAGAAAAAGTAATTGGTTTTGTTTTGATTTGTTTTTTCTCTTTTCCTCTTTCCCCACAGCCCCTCCCAACACACTAAACTTCAACGGGGCTCATCGTAAGCGAAAGACGCTCGTCGCCCCTGAAATTAACATTTCCCTGGACCAGAGTGAGGGCTCCCTGCTGTCTGATGACTTCCTGGACACCCCTGATGACCTGGATATCAATGTGGATGACATCGAGACCCCGGATGAGACCGACTCACTGGAGTTCCTGGGGAACGGCAATGAGCTGGAGTGGGAAGGTGAGGTCCGTCGCTTGCTGCACCTGCCTGGCCCCTAAATCTGACCCCAGCGCTCTTTGCTTCCAGGGCCAGCTTGCCAGATCGCCCCCATCCCCATAAGCTCGGAAGGGGCAGGGATTCCATCCTGGGGTTCCCAGAATAGCCCCTGGGACTCCACGCATTGTCTGGATGGCCTTGTGCACTTTGCTGGGGGACATGGCCTGCACCCAAATCTCAAAGGTGACCAAGACCAGAAAGAAGTGCCTCCCCCTGACTCCACAGGTTTTTGTGGAGCAGATCTTGATTGATGGGGTGGGGAGGCAGGGGGAAACATCTGGAAAAGAGGGTGCCTGCCTGCTTGCGAAGCATCAGAAAGCCAGCTGCTCAGTAACAGTACAAATGCCCATAAGATAGTTGTATCTTGTCGTAGGTGCTGTGAAGGAAATAAGGTGATGGGGGAGAGGGCAGGGGTCTCACTTGGGTGATTCTGGTCCCCTTCCTGGGACACTGGGTGATGTCTGGGGACCATCTATAGTTATTACAACTGGGGGGCTCTTGGCATCAAGTGTGTGGGGGCGGGGAGGCTGCTCCACACCCCTCTGTGCCTAGGACAGCCCCACACAGAGAGTGATCTGGCCCTAAATGTCAAAAATGCCCAGGCTGAGACCCTTTGAACCAGGCTAACCAGGGTGGAGTTATCTGAGCTGAGATCCTGAGGCAAGAACACAGGTCAGAGAGGTGGCAATGGTGCTGGCCATGGGGACAGAAGCAGAGCCACAGCACTTGCTGGGTGGATATGGAGTATGAACAGGAAAGAGGTCGAAGGTGATACTTGGGTTTGGGGCCTGAGCAGCTGGGAAAATGGCCAGGTCATTTCCTGAGGCCAGAAGACTGCAGGATAACAGGTGGGAAAGAGACAGATATTTTAAGAATAGATAAGAACTTTCCTGGTGGCCTAGCAGGTTAAGGATCCAGAATTGTCACTGCTGTGGCTTGAGTTTCATCCCTGGCCCATGAACTTCTCTGTGCCACAGCCACAGCCAAAAAAGGAAAAGAAAAAAAAAAAAAAAAGATAAGAATCATGAGAAGCCAGAGACAGAATGTGTGCAAGGTCACACAGCTAGAAATGGGCTCTACCCAAGCCAACTGTCTGACCAAGCACTTTCCTGTGTTCCATGACTTGGAAAACAAATTATTATTTGGGCAAGACCCTTTTTTTTTTCTTTTTAGGGCCAAACCCACAGCATATGGAAGTTCCCACGTTAGGAGGTGAACTGGAGCTAAGCCACAGCAATGCGGAATCCCCAACCCACTGAATGAGGCCAGGGATCAAACCCGCGTCCTCATGGATACTAGTTGGATTCATTACCACTGAGCCATGACGGGAACTCCTGGGCATGACTTTTTGACTCCCAGATCCTCCATTTTTGCCCACTAGCCCCAACCTAACACTGTTAGTAAGGTGAGTGGTTTCGCCTCTGGCCTAGGGAGGGAGGTGACAGGGACCCAATGTCTGGACTGGGGCATCCCTTCTGCTCACCTCCCCGCCCCCACCCTCTACCTGCTTCCAGATGACACCCCTGTGGCCGCCGCCAAGAACATGCCTGGAGATAGTGCTGATCTGTTTGGGGATGGCTCGGCTGAGGACGGCAGTGCCGCCAACGGGCGTCTCTGGCGGACGGTGATCATTGGAGAACAGGAACACCGAATTGACTTGCACATGATCCGGCCCTACATGAGGGTGGTGACGCATGGAGGTGAGAGCACACCCTTTTTGCCCTCTTTTGGCTCCATAGGGGCAACTGAAGGCCCATCAGTGGCCCCCTCTAGACCTCAGTCTCTTCTTCTGAGCCATAGGAATGTTAAGCCATCGTGTCTGGGTGTGTAGGGGTGAAATTCACATGGGGGCCAGGCACAGACATGCCAGGTGCACACTGGAGGTGCCTACAAGGGTAGCTGGCATCCCTCAAGAAAGGCAGAGACCAGTCAAGCATTTGCTGGCTTCTCCAGCTAGGCTGCTGTGATTCAGAGCAGTCCTCTGAATGTGAGCAGAAGGTGGGAAGATAGAGGCCAGCGACACGACGGATCCGTGGGGCTCAGAGCTGAGAGAGGGCTCTGCCCGTCTCTGCCTGGGGTCATTTACTGGCTACCTCTCCCCAGGATACTATGGTGAAGGCCTCAATGCCATCATCGTCTTCGCTGCCTGCTTCCTCCCAGACAGCAGCCTCCCCGACTACCACTACATCATGGAGAACCTCTTCCTGTAAGTTTCCTGCCTGCTGTGTCCCAGCTGCCGACAGTTCTGAGGGTCCCAGCCAGTGGGCTGGACCAGGTTGCGAGAAGCACGTTGGGTGGGATCTCTGCCTGGCACCAGGGAAGGGCTTGGGTGGCCAGCAGCCCTCCACCTGAGTCCCCCGCTCGCCCTATAGGCCTCACTGGTGCGATTGTCACCACCACTAGCATTAATGGAGAATTTACTATGTAGGAGCCTCAAAGGTAAGGGCTTGGTATGTGATAACACATTCATCCTCAACACCACCCTGTGGGGTAGTTACTGTTGCCTCCCATTCTGTGACTGCAGAGCCTGAGGCACAGAGAGGTTAAGTCACTTACCCAAGGACAATCATAGTTTTATTATGATGAAGATAGACCATATGTATAAATCACCTGGCAGATGACAGTAAGAGCTCAGTAAATCATCATTACACCTATAATCATTATTATGGAGATTTCCTTCTTACACAGTGGGGCTCAGGTGCCAGGTGGGCCAGAGGATAAGGAGGTACCCACAGAAGTTCAGATGGGAAAGCAGCCTCAGATACCAGGGAGCCCAGTCTCCCCAGTTTACAAATGGGGAAGTAGAGGCTGAAAGAGAGGGAGGGATTTTTCTGAAATCACTTAGAGAGGAACAGGGTTGGGACAGACCCTGGGTCCCTAACATCTGGTGCAGTGGACCATTGGCTGTGGGTGCCTGTTCCCCAGGTGTGTTTGGGGCTGTTGAAACCCACCTTCCAGGATTAATGGAGACACTAGATTAGGTCATGCATATAAATCACTTGGCACTTAGTGTTAAATAAAAAAGTAAGTACTATAATCATTACACCCATTGACACAAATTTGGGGTGGTCTGGGGTCATCAGCCTCCTGCCCCTGACTGGCTGAGTGTGCCAGGGCAGCCATCACCACCTGAACAGGTGTGGCCGGCACATCCAGGGCAGGTGGAAGCAGAAAGGCAGGTGCCAAGAGGTTCAGGCCCAGGGACTGGGCCTCCTGAGTCTGAGCCTGTCACCGGGTCCCCTGTCCTCTGTGCCCTGTGACCAGGTATGTCATCAGCAGTTTGGAACTCCTGGTGGCGGAGGATTACATGATTGTGTACCTAAATGGTGCCACCCCCAGGCGGAGGATGCCTGGCATTGGCTGGCTGAAGAAGTGTTACCAGATGATCGACAGGAGGTGAGTTGAAGCGGGGGCTGAGAGAACTCCTAGCCGGTACAAGGGCCCCTGAGCACTGAGGTCCCTTTGAAAGGCATCTAGTAGTCAGTGGAGGTGGCTGTAACAAAGCACCAGACGGGGTGACTTCAGCAACAGACATGTATCATCTCCCAATTCTGGAGGCTAGAAGTCCAAGGTCATGTTGTCTGCAGAGTCAATTAACCCTGGAGCTGTGAGGGAGAATGTCCCTTCTGCATGCCTGTGTGCAAATGTCCCCTTTTATAAGGCCACCAGTCGTACTGGATTAGGGCCTGGCCCTGCTCCCATATGACCTCACCTTTAGTTACTCCTGCAATGACCCTGTTCCCAAATCAGGGGAACGCAGTTCAACATGACCACAACAGGTGCTCAGAACCAGGGGGCCCCAGAAAATCTTACAGGAATGGGAAGTGGCAATGCAGTCAAATGATCAGCCTCTAAATTAAGAGAGAGCCAGGACCAGACATCAATTCCCGACCTACAAACTCTGCAAAAGGGTTTAGCTTTACCGAGACCCTTCCTCCTCCCTGAAAATGGAGATTATCATAGGCACACGGAGAAGGTAACACTGCTTAGTCCCTCCCTCCCCGGGGCTTTCCCGAGGATCCCATCTCGTTCCCTCTGCTTCTCCGTGCAGATTGCGGAAAAACCTAAAGTCCTTAATCATCGTCCACCCATCCTGGTTCATCCGCACCGTGCTGGCCATCTCCCGCCCTTTCATCAGGTGAGATTGTGACCTGTGTCCAGATCCCCACTTGGGTGTTTTTGGGGAGGGTGGGTGGGGGGAACACACCCACAGTGTATGGACGTTCCCAGGCCAGGGGTCAAATCAGAGCTGCAGCTGCTGGCTTATACCACAGCCACAGCAACACAGGATTTGAGCCGAGTCTGCAACCTATACCACAGCTCACAGCAGTGCTGGATCCCCAATCCACCGAGCGAGGCCAGAGATTGAACCAGCATCCTCATGGATACTAGTCACATTCCTTTCCAATGTGCCACAGTGGGAATTCCCCCACCTGGGTTTTTGTGTGTCTTATTTTTAATCTGCATTTTCCAGCTCCTCTCTGATGAATCTATATAGTTGCTTTGAACGGTTTTAAACCATTTGTATTGTATTGTGACAAACGTCACAGGAAAAATAGCAACAACCAACTCTCCCACATTGAATGTTGGATACCTTTTAACACTGACAACCACAACCCTGAAAGACTGACTCGGCTGTGCCCATTTCATGGATGAAGAAACTGAGGCTCAGAAGAGTCACACAGCTGGAGTTCCCGTTGTGGCGCAGCGGAAACGAATCAGACTTGGAACCATGAGGTTGCTGCTTCGATCCCTGGCCTTGCTCAGTGGGTTAAGGATCCGGCGTTGCCATGAGCTGTGGTGTAGGCTGGTGGCTACAGCTCCAATTAGACCCCTAGCCTGGGAATCTCCATATGCCACGGGAAGCAGCACTAGAAAAGGCAAAAAGACAAAAAGACAAAAAGACAAAAAAAAAAAAAAGAGTCACACAGCAAGGTCATTGGCCCATCACATTCCTCAGAAGGGAGCCTGGTTCCATCCACTCAGGAATCTGTGGGGGAGGGGTGTTAGGCCATCAGGAGGGTCTGACTGGCCCCTGGACAAGAACTCAGTGAACCAATACATGTGTGTTTTGGGGGTACCCTTATGTTGTGTGTTTTTTTACGTGGGGTTTTTTTGGTTTTTTTTTGTTTTTTTTTGGCCACCCTGCAGCACATGGAGTCCCAGGCCAGGGATTAGATCTGAGCCACAACCAAGGCTGAAATCGCAGCTGACGTAACACTGGGCTGGGGATTGAACCTGCATTCCAGTGCTTCCAAGATGCTGCCGATCTCATTGCACCACAGTAGGAACTCCTCACTCTCAGGTTTGATGATTTACCATGAGGACTCACAGAACTCAGAAAAGCTTTTTTTTTTTTTTTTTTTGGCTTTTTCTAGGGCTGCACTGAGGCATATGAAAGTTTCCAGGCTAGGGGGCAAATCAGAGCTATGGCTGCCAGCTTACACCACAGCCCCAGCAACTTGGGATCCAAGCCACATCTTTGACCGACACCACAGCTCACGGCAACGCCAGATCCTTAACCCACTGAGCGAGGCAGGGATCGAACCCACATCCTCATGGATCCTAGTTAGGTTCGCTAACTGCTGAGACATGATGGGAACTCCACAGAAAAGCTTTTATACTTGTGGTTATAGTTTATTACAGTGAAAAGATGGAGATTAAAATTGACATAGGAAAAAGGTGCATCTGGGAGTCCAGGAGAAGCCAGAAGTGAGCTTCCCATTGGAGTTATATCCAAAGCCTTTCATTCTCCCTGTAAAGACATGTGACCATGTGAAGGAAGTACTGCCAGTGCTGAAGCTGACCTTGGTGTCCAGGGTTTCTACCAAGGCTTAACCATTCAGAGATGGAGTACCCATGCGGCCTTGAGTTCCTCAGTAACTGATGCAATGGCCTAAGACCCCACCATGAACATGTCTAAAGCCATAGACTATACGCATAGCACAGGCTCCAGGCAGGGCTCAAGGCCCCAGGTAAATGAAGACACTTACCAGGCAAAATATTCCTAGGGCTTTCAGGTGAGCTCCCATGAGTCTCAGAAGCTGGTTCTTTCTTTGGAATATGTGAGATAGAAATACCTGGAGACACAGAGCAAGTAAAATTTTTTACTCTTGTTAAATGCCCTCATCAATCACATAGAACTGAACATACATTTAATGTAATATAATTCAAACACTGAATTCAACAAAGACCCCTCATTTCCACATTCCCAGTGAAGAATCTGTGATGAGTTTAAGAGACTGAGCCAAACTTTGCCTTGAGAGAGGTTGTACCGTCACAGAGTGGAGACAAGGAGGCAACTTCAGACGCTCTCTATTCAATGACTCTCAGGCACCCTCAGATATTTGCCTGTGAGTGAAATCTGGCCTTTAAAACACTAATTATGGATCATTTGTGCTATTGATGAGCCCACCGAGCGAAATGGCAGACACGCACTTCAGCTTAATAGAATTAATTCCATCCTCGACATCCTGTAATTCAGGAACCAAAATTTGTCTTGCTTGCAGATAATTCTCTCACTTTGGGTGGCTTTTCCCATGGTGAATTTTAAGGGTCTCATTTTGAGCTTTCAGAGAAACAGAAGGGGAGAGGCAAGGAAAGGTGAGCTTCCCCATTTAAAAGTCAAGGAGGGAGTTCCCACTGTGGCTCAGCGGTAAAAATCCCAACTAGTATCCATGAGGATGTGGGTTCAATCTCTGGCCTTGCTCAGTGGGTTAAGGATTTGCCGTGAGCTGTGGTATAGGTCGAAGACTTGGCTCGGATCTGGCGTTGCTGTGCCTGTGGTGTCGGCTGACAGCTGTAGCTCCAATTTGACCCCTAGCCTGGGAACTTCCATATGCCACATGTTTGGCCCTAAAAACCAAAACAAACAAAAAAAGCCAAGGAAATCAGAGATGGGTTCTGACCTGCAACCCAGCCTTAGCCCTGAGGTTCTGTGATGGTAATTCAAAGAGAACTTCTGTTATGCGCCTTACCCTGAACTGGAATTCTCCCTCCCGAGAGCCCCACCACCACATCCCGTGACCCTTCCTGAGACAGAGCTCGGCTCACAGGCCAACAGGATGGTCACGCCAAGCCTGGGTATCCATTTTCAATGATGACGAGTGAGGTGGCCTTATCAGGGCATCCTCATGATGTGATTTCACCTGTATTTATAGCCCAGTACTCAGACCTCAGGTGTTGCCTCTGTTCCCCCTAAAAAAAAAACCCTTTCCAACAAATCAGATTGTCCACCTTCAGAGTACCCCACCAGACCCAGCTCAGGTAGAGTTGGTCTGAGACTTACTCCTTGTCCCTGGGCCCTTTAGTTTTCCATCACACCAACTTGAGGGAGAATTCACATTCCAAGGATAATTACTGGCATGGCCAATAAATAAATTAATTAATGGGAGTTCCCAATGTGGCTCAGTGGTTAATGAACCTGACTAGCATCCATGAGGACGAGGGTTCGATCCCTGGCCTTGCTCAGTGGGTTAAGGATCCAGCATTGCCATAAGCTGTGCTGCAGGTCACAGATGCAGCTGGAGTTGCTGGGGCTGTAGTGTAGGCCAGTGTCTACAGCTCCGATTCAACCCCTAGCCTGGGAACCTCCATATGCTGCCAGTGCAGCCCTTAAAAAAAAAAAAAAAAAAAAAAAAAAAAGACAAGGATAATTATTGTCATGGCCAATTCATTAATTAATTAAGAAAATAGAATTTAAGGAGTTCCCTTTGTGGCTCAGCAGTTAACAACCCAACTAGGATCCATGAGGATGTGGGTTTGATCCCTGGCCTCTCTCAGTGGGTTAAGGATCCAGTGTTGCTGTGAGCTGTGGTATAAGTCACAGACATGGCTTGGATCCTGTTTTGCTGTGGCTGTGGTGTAGGCTGGTAGCTGCAGCTCCAATTCAACCCCTAGCCTTGGAACTTCCATATGCCACAGGTGTGGCCCTAAAAGGCAAAAAAAAAAAAAAAAAAAAAAAAAAAAAAAAAAAAAAGGAATAAAGAAAACAGACTTTAAAAGGAAAAAGAAAAAAGAAAAACTTATTTGACCTTGAAAACCATTTATTTGATGTTTTACCAAAATTAGGTTTAGGGTAATTTTTTTTTTTTTTAAATAATGACTTCAAAGCAAGACAGTGGTAACAAAGCCTTCATGGTAGCAGACAGCCAGAACTGGGGCTTGGACAGGAAGAAGCCATTCATCCTGAAAGAATGAAGGGTGAATCAGCAGTCCCCACGTGTACCTATCTCATGCCCAGATGACTGTGGGTGACACCAGGGCAGTGGCAGTTGTGTCAGGAAGGCATTCTTGGGAAGATTCATGAGGAAGAGCAGCTCCTAGGGAAGATGAAGGGACAGCCTGGAGTCTAGTGGCATCTATTCCCTCCTTCAAACAAGTTCCTCAGCTTGGCAGGGACTGGAGTGGGTTGCCTGGCTCAGGGCCCTCCCATTTTTGCAAGGGGAGACCCCAGGTTCTGCTCTGTCCCCCAACTAGGGGCAGGGGGTGGAGGCTGGCACGGGCCAGGAGGGAGGTTTGGGCAAAGGCTCCTGGGGCATCCCGGATTAGGGTTGTGTGTGCATACCCATCTGCCACTGCTCCTTCTGGCCCTGAGTAACCACCCCAAGGGCTGGCTTTCAGACATCTCCCTCCCACTCTTTCCACCAGTGTCAAGTTTATCAACAAGATCCAGTATGTTCATAGCTTGGAAGATCTGGAGCAGCTCATCCCCATGGAGCATGTGCAGATCCCAGACTGCGTGCTACAGTGAGTGTTCCCATGCCGTGGGAGTGCCCCACCTCCATCCCTGTCAACTCCCAGCCACCCTTGCTCAGCCCAGCCAGACTGCTATGAAATCAGACCTAAGTGGGAGAGAGCAGAACAGAGGGAAATACAGTGAAACAAGCTTGGATGAAATTACAGAACACAGTGAGCCTGGCCATCTAGTGCAGGGCAGGGTCCAGTGAGCCCTGATCCCCAGCTTACCTTTATAAATAAAGTTTTATTGGCACACAGCCAAACCCATCCATTTACAAACCATCCGAGGCTGCTTTTGAGCTACAACAGAATTGAAGGGTTGTTACAGAGATGGGCCAGCAAAAGCTGAAAATATTAACTTTCTGGCCCTTTACAGAAAAACTTTGCCCTGCGGAGGAAGCTGTAGACCAACCCACGTCAATGAGGGCGTTGCTTTATAATGGCTCTGTTCAGTGCTGATTCGAAAAATGCCCGCTGAGTTGCATCTGCACCAGATGCTGGAATATGCCAGCAAAACAGATGCTCCCCACCCTGGGGTGAGGGAAGCTTATAAAACAGCTGAGGGAAACAAGAAAAGAACAGCAGGCTGTCAGTTCTGACTGTCCTTTTTGCTCTAAAGCTTAGCATGTATTCAGATGTGACCATGAAATTGCTCTCCTGTTTCCAGAGGGAAAGAAATTTCCAGGCTGCATCTGACGTCCTTTCCTCTTTCTCTCTTCCAGGTATGAAGAGGAACGGCTGAAGGCCAGGAGAGAGAGGTCTGTGCACAGAAGCCTGTGCGGCGGCTGGGTTGGGGCTGGCGAGGAGCTGGGCCTACATCTTAGGGGGAACGGGTGGCTTTCACTTAGCAAGGACCACTGTCATGCATTTACATGGTTCAAGGTCCTGCCCTTTTCATGAGGGCTTGGAGTCAGACCCAGGCTTAGATCCAGACTCCCCAACTCAGTCACAGAGTGACATTAAGCAAATGAAACATTCACAGCCACCATGAGGGTTATCGTGAGAAATCAGGAACAGCATCACCCACTGGGCGAAAATAGTGTACTCCATAGAGAGTCCTCCTAGTAATTCTTTATTTTATTTTATGTATTTATTTATTTATCTGTCTTTTCTAGGACCGCACCTGCGGCATATGGAGGTTCCCAGGCTAGGGGTCTAATTGGAGCTGTAGTCACTGGCCTATGCCACAGCCACAGCAACATGAGAACCAAGCTGCATCTGTGACCTACACCACAGCTCACGGCAACACTGGATCCTTAACCCACTGAGTGAGGCCAGGGATCGAACCCACAATCTCATGGTTCCTAGTCGGATTTGTTAACCACTGAGCCACGACGGGAACTCCCTCCTAGTAATTCTGGTGACACCGGGGGAACAAACCCTCTCCATGATCCCTTGGCAGACCCAGGATCACCCCTTCACCAACTTACAGGCTAATTCTTCAAGAGTGGCAGTGCTCACAGAATCTCAGGACTATTCCAGTCCCGCCCAGTTATGGAGCCCTTAGACCATTCCTGGATCCTTTCTCGCATCCCTTCCCACCATCCCCCACCCCTGAGAGCTGGGCAGGGCTGGGATTCCTAAAGCATCTGATAACCAGGGAATCTGAAGCTCAGAGAGGGCAAGACACTTGCTCAAGGCCACACAGCAAGAGAGAGAGTTGGGGTTTTCAGTGGGTCGATAACATGTGCCATTGACAGGCCCTGTGCCAGCCTGGGGGAAACTGAACTGGTTAAGACTGAATCATGGTCCAAAAAGTTCCTCAAAGGGCAAAGGGGAGGGATGCCTTACAGAGTGAGGAAAGCAGATCCTGGGGCAGGAGGGGTGATGTCGGCAGGTGAGACTCATAGTGAGAAGAATGATGTTGGCTTCACACATCAGCCTTTAATAGTGATGAGCAAGGGCTGAATGGCTGGAAGGACCCTAGAGGGTGGCAGGATGCCTTCCATAGAGTTTTTCTCCTCTCCTCCCTCCCTTTCCTCCTTCTTTCCTTCCTATATTTCTTTTTTTTTAATTTTTTAATTGTAGTAAAATACACATAACATAAAATTCCCCATCTTAGCCATTTTTAAATGCACAGCCCAGTGGCATAAGTGCATTCACATTGTAATGCAACCATCCCCATTATCCATCTCCAGAACTTTCTCATCCTCCCAAACTGAAACTTGGTCCCCACTAAATATTGACTTTCCCTCGCCTCCCTGAGCCCCTGGCCCCACCATCTACTTTCTGTCTCTATGGATCTGACTCCTCTAGGGACCTCCTGGGAGTGAAATGAGATAGTATTTGTCCTTCTGTGTCTGGATTATTTCACTGAGCATCATGTCCTCAAAGTTCATCCACACGGTAGTGAGTATGAGAATTCCCTTCCTTTTTTTTTTTCTTTTTTTAATTTTTTTTTTTTTTTTGTCTTTTGTCTTTTGTTGTTGTTGCTATTTCTTGGGCCGCTTCCGTGGCATATGGAGGTTCCCAGGCTAGGGGTTGAATCGGAGCTGTAGCCACCGGCCTACGCCAGAGCCACAGCAACGCGGGATCCGAGCCGCGTCTGCAACCTACACCACAGCTCACGGCAACGCCGGATCGTTAACCCACTGAGCAAGGCCAGGGACCGAACCCGCAACCTCATGGTTCCTAGTTGGATTCGTTAACCACTGCGCCACGACGGGAACTCCTCCCTTCCTTTTTAAGGCTGAATAACATTCCACTGTGTGATGAACCACACTTTGTCCATCCATCATCTCTCAGGAAACACTTGGGTTCTTTCCATTTCTTGACTATTGTGAACTGTGCTGCTGTGAACGCGGGTGTACAATTATCTAGTAAATTCCCTGCTTTTACTTCTTTGGGGTGTTTATAGATTCAAGATCCAGTGGATCAGATGATAACTCACTGCTTCATCTTTTTTTTAGATTTTATGTTTTGCTTTTTAGGGCCACACCCTCAGCATATGGAAGTTCCTAGGCTAGGGGGCTAACTGGAGCTACAGCTGCCGGCCGACACCACAGCCACAGCAACGCCAGATCTGAGCCGAATCTGTGACCTACACCACAGCTCATGGCAATGCCAGGTCCTTAACCCACTGAATGAGGCCAGGGATCAAACCCGCATCCTCATGGATCCTGGTTGACTTCATTAACTGCTGAGCCACAAAGGGAACTCCTAATGCTTCATCTTTTGAGGAACAACTAGAGTCTTAGCCACAGCGGCCACATCATCTGACATCCCCACCAGCCACGCACAGGGTTCCAGTGTCTCCACATCCCCACCAACACAATAACAAATGTCCTGTGTTTAAGACATTTACCGTCCTGGAGTTCCTGTCGTGGCTCAGTGGAAACAAATCTGACCAGCATCCATGAGGATGCAGGTTCGATCCCTGGCCTCGCTCAATGGATTAAGAATCTGGCATTGCTGTGAGCTGTGGTGTAGATTGCAGACATGGCTCGGATATTGCATTGCTATGGCTGTGGCATAGGTTGGCGGCTACAGCTCCGATTCAACCCCTGGCCTGGGAACCTCTGTATGCCACAGGTGCAGCCCTAAAAAGACAAAAAAAAAAAAAAAAAAAAAAAAAAAGACAGTAGCCATCCTGATGGGTGTGAGGTGGTCACGTCTGGTCTCTGCTTTCTCTTCCTCTCTTTCTCCCCACCGGCTCCCCCTCCCCTTTCCCTGGCTCTCTGATTTACACGCCCCCCCTCTTCTGAGCCTTAGCTATGGATGGGAGTAGAGAGATGACAGGAGAAGCAGGTCACTCACCTTTCAGAAGCACAGCACAGAGACAGAAGCAAGTGCAGAGAGGCCTCTGCAGTGATAAGCTGAGATAAATGCCTCCAAGAAATAGCCCCAGCTGCCTCCACTTCACCAACCCCTGGCCATCACTCATTATACCCCACAGGCCATGGCCATTCCTAGGGCAGCCAAACTCTCTCCAAGTTATTGTCAGGCCATGACAGACCTAGACAAATGGGTCAGTGGAAGCCGAGAGCCCCTCGGCCCACTTGGCCAGCCATTCATCTCTTGTCACCTCTCTCTGTCCCCAGTGCGAGGCCACAGCCAGAGTATGTCCTGCCCAGGTCTGAAGAGAAGGCAGAGTCGGCTCTGGCAGAGGACAGGTAAGTGTGCTGGTGGCCGCTGGTGAGAGCCCATACCCCACTGAACTTCGGATACAGGTCATCTGATGTTACTGTGATGCTGAAATGAGTGTGAGTCAGCCAGCACGAGGCCCACTCTTTTGTGCCGTTTTAAAATGCACTTAGTACATCCACAGTGTTGGGCAACCAGGACCTTTCTCTAGTTCCAGAACATGCCATCAGCTCAGAAGGAGACCCTGTACCCCATTAAGTAGTTGTTCCCATTTCCTTCCTCCTCCTCCTTTTTTTTTTTTGAACCTGGGGTGTGTAGACAGCCAGCAGGGCCCCCTCTCTAGCCTCTAGAAGCCCCTTCCACCTTTCCTGTCTCTGTCTGGTCTGCCGCTTGCATTTGACCCTTGTCATACCCTCCTTCTCCTGTCCTTGAGCTTTTTGAGGACAGTGGCTGCATCTTGGGACTGTTTCCTCACCACCACCATCCTGCATCTAGCACAGGCCAAACACAGGGACCAGTGGCCTTGGATACAGCCAAGAAATTAAGATTTGATCTCAGATGAAGGTTCTGGCTGGTGACCTTTGTGCAGGTGGGAGGGGTCAGCCTTCTTCATGGTAGACCTGGAGCAGCATTAGTAGTTGCTTTTTTTCAGAAATAAAGGGGCTTGGCTGTGTATCCTCATGGCTGCCTGTCTTGGCTCATTTGTTACAACAGACATATGCTGATGCTTGCTTTGTGACAGATCAAGACAAAGCCATTGTTGGCCCTCATGTGGCTCACAGCCAAATGCTAAGGCTCTCCAAGTAGGCAACTAATTCTGAGACTTTTTCCCTCTCCCACAGGTCTTCTCTGGCTACAGAAGATCAGGAAACAAGGTGGGTGGGAAGTGGGGAAATCTTGGTGACATTTTTAAGAAACAGTCTAGGTGGAACCTACCCTGGATGAGTGTCCCATGACTTACTATTGGGGGGGAGAAGATGCTGCTCCGGGGAGTTAGGGAGACCATGGGTACCATGACAACAGGGCCTCCTCTGGAGCCAAGCAGGCAGTCCCTGCACCACTCTAGGGAGCACCATTGATAGGAGGACCTAGAGCTGAGCCACATGGCAGTCCTGACTGCAGCCAGGCCCCCTGAAGCCTTGGATTTTACTCAGCCAAAAGGTGCATTGTCTGCCTACTGCCTGTCTCAGTGTGTCTGCCTGGTTCTGGATCCCAGGAAAAGCCTCCCTATGTGTTGGGGGTACTGGAGAATACCTCTAGGTCAGTGGTTTGCTAGAAGGATTCATAGGACTCAGCAAAGCTCATCTGCTCATGGTTATAGTTTATTACAGTGGAAGGGTAGATAGAGATCAAAATCAGCAATAGGAAAAAGTGTGTGGGGTGGGGCCAGGAGAAGCCAAGTGCCAGCTCCCAGTTTTTGTCTCCCAAGGGAGTTTTTGGCACAGCCCTTTATTCTCTCAGAAGCCAGGTGTGGCTGTTCACACAGTGTTGCCAAGCACTCACTTGAGCCCTGGTGTGCAGGGTATTTATTGAGGGTTAGTCATATGCATGGCTGATCACCACGTGGCTGACCTTAGTCTCTAGCCTCCCCATAGACTAAACTGATACCACATGATCCAAGGCCCAAGCCTTAACATTGTTAGCACAGACTATTCAGTGTGACCCAAGTTCCCAGGCAAACCAAGATACTCTTATCAGGCAAGACACTCCAAGGACTTAGAGGTGACCTCTCAGGAGCTGGGCAAGGGCCAGACCTTTTCTTTGGAATGTGCAGGGTTAATCCTTGACCACACACTCTGCTATAAATCTGTATCGATGCCTGGCCACACACCTTAATACTATCCATGTGACCCAGGAGGCCCCAGGCTAAGAAATAAATATCATCAGAAATGGTCTTAGACCAGTATTGCTCTGGAGAAACCTAATGGAAGCAAGTTCTCAATGCATTTCTCACAAGACCGTCTCAATCCATGCCTTCTAGAGATGAGTTCCCATCCATAGACAAAATACACAAGGAAATCTTTCACCATAAGAAAATGTCAGCATGGAGTTCCTGTTGTGGCGCAGTAGAAATGAATCTGACTAGGAACCATGAGGTTGTGGGTTCAATCCCTGGTCTCGCTCAGTAGGTTAAGGATCCAGCATTGCTATGAGCTGTGCTGTAGGTCGCAGACGCAGCTCAGATCTGGCGTTGCTATGGCTGTGGCATAGGCTGGCAGCTGTAGCTCCAATTTGACCCCTAGCCTGGGAACCTCCACATGCTGCAGGTGCGGCCCTAAAAAGACAAAAGACAAAAAAAAAAAAAAAAAGAAAAGAAAAAAGAAAGAAAAGAAAATGTCAGCAGAAACAACAAACAGCAGAATTAGACCCCCTCCTGGGAATCCTCAGATAGAGATGATAAAATAAAGATATTTAAAATGATTAAATACACAAAAGAAGAAATTGTAGGGAGCAGTGGGTGGATGGACAGATGGACAAGATGGATGGATGAATGGGTGAGGGGGTGGATAGATGGTTGGATGGATGGATAGATAGGTGGATGGATAAGTAGGTGTATGGGTACATTAGTGAATGAGCAGGTAGGTGGGTGAATGAAAGGATGGTAGGTGGATGGATGGATGGGTGGGTGGATATATGGGTTGGTAAATAGATGGGTAAGTTGAAGCCTCCCTCCAGTCTGATTGAGGGCACCAACCCTGGGTCCTGTTCTTTGGCTGGGGCACCAAGAGAGAGGTCCCCTTCAGAACCACACCTTGAAGGTGGGTGGCAGGTAGCAGACCTTAAAAGGCAGGTGCCTCTCTTTCTTCTGAGGGCACCACAAAGCCAGGTTAGATATTCTTTTGGAGTCCATGTACGTGGAATATTTTCAGTTTTTTTTTAAAAAATTATGATAATAGCTGTGTTTCTCCTCTTTAGCATGTCCTGAGATGATGTGAGCACAGAGGAGGACATGAAAGAAGATCCCAGATGCCAAGAAACCTCTGTCAGATGTCCTCTGGCCCTGGATCTTGTCCTTGCCTCATCCTGACTCACAGACTCGGGGGTGGGGGGTGCCTGTCTCCTCCATTCATCTCTGAAACCCAGCATCCTCTCTAGCTGCTTGAAAACATTTTTTTAATGATGCAGTATTAGTGCATTCTGGAAAAGGACCCAGTTCTCAGCCTTCACCCTCCCACACTCATGAACTCACAGCCAAGAAGGGCAAGAAATGTTGAGTGTGGCACATGCATCCTTGGTGGCCTCAGAGACCTCTCCCACTGCACAAAATCCTGGTCAGGATCCTTCTCTTGCTTGTCACCTGGCCCAGATTGGAACCACAGATGCCCACCAACTCCCTGGCCAGGACTGGATTCCTTCTTGTGCCTTTCCTCCCAGAACGGCCCCTGCAGCCCTGGGCATCTGGCCTGGAAGTTCAGCTCCCCACACCAAGCAGCACCAAGCCCTGGGTACCACCCAGCCCTTGATCTCATAGCTCTTCCTTTGACCAGCCCCCCTCATCTCCTATAACTCCCACCTTCTTAGGGAGCATCGGAGCCTACAGCACTGATAATCACCCTGGTCCTACAATTGTAGAATCACACCCCCCTCAATCTAGAACATTCTCAAGCCCCTTGAATGTGGAGGCCATACCACAGGGCAATCCTGATCAATACCTCCTACTGAGGGAATAAGCCTCCCCACTTCCCCAATCCCCGCCCCCTACACGGAGTTGGGATGCATCCCTCAGGTTCCCACCAAGAGCAGTGGCTGAGAAACCAGCTCTGAAATAAGGTCGTCCCAGAAACACAGACAAAGAAAAAGGAAGATACAGGGTACTGGATATTTGAGTGTTACGAATGACACTTAGGAAAATAAATCCCAATGGCCTGGATGCTATGGCCACCTACATTCAAGGGAGACAATTTTCCTTAGGACAAAAAACGCTTTTCCAATGTGGTCCAAACACCAGCCAGGTGGGCTCTAGAGGGAGTAAGTTCCCCGTCCCTAGATCCATTCAAGAAAATGCTGGATGGTGCTTGCAGAAAGTGGTCCTCTGCAGTCCCCTCCAATCCTGAGTCTATTTCTGTGAATCTGAGCAAAAGTTGAGCAGGCGCATTGTCTGGCCCCTCTTCCTGGCTCTGTAGCCGTCCTTAGCGGGTGTCATCCAGGTTTGGTTGACTCCCCTTCCCCAATAATTTCACAGTAGGAGATTCTTGTTCTCAGTGGACATCAATGGGGTGAGTTTTAGGTTATTCCAACTGTGGGAGGGGGCTAGTGGCATTCAGTGCTGAGGAAGAGGAGTGGCAGTGCTTCCTTGTGCCACCCCGAATGCTAGTCCATCCTACCCTCAAAGAGCCTGCAGCCTAAAGATTCTGACTGCACAAGAAATTCCAACATGGGCCCCCAGTTCATAGTAGCCCACCCACCACCCCTCTGGACCACCAGCAGCCATAGTCCTCAGGCAAGTGGAACCAAGGACCCCAACTGTACCACAACAGCCCCTCCAGAATAGAGACTCCCATGGAGGCTGTTGCCAGGCCAGCCACATGTCAACAGATGTTTGAAGTTCCACAGCACAGCTCCATCCAAATGGGGCCACTGTGTCCAGGCCGCCTGCCACCTGCACCCTTCAAAATTGGCTTTGTGAAAGATTTGCATCTGTGGGGCAGTTTTGGCCAAAATGTAATGGATGCCAAGCTCTCACTATAAAGGGACCTTGGGTTTCCTCTTGTGACACATGGGACACGTCATAAGTCCCCAGAGTTCTAGTTCATACACCCATCCTTCTGACAGTGAGTTTTGCAGTTTTTAAAAAAACAAAAACAATTCATGATGATTACTTTCGTGATGTGAAGACATCATTTCCATGAGCTTTGGGGGATTTTTATGTGAAATAAATAAACTATAACTGAGAAGGGAGGTTTGTGACTTTTGTCCATGTCCTAGGGATGTGGCGCTGGTCTTGGTTGTAGCGCAGAGGGAAGGGCTTTCACGGGCTGGAAAGGAACACAGCTCAATGCTACATGATCAGCATCAAAAAATGGGCAGAAGATCTAAACAGACAATTCTCCAAAGAAGACATACAGATGGCCAAAAAACACATGAAAAGATGTTCAACATCACTCATTATGAGAGAAATGCAAACCAAAACCACTAAGAGGTACCACCTTACACCAGCCAGAATGGCCATCATCAAAAAGGCTACAAACAATAAGTACTGGAGAGGGTGTGGAGAAAAAGGAACCCTAGTACACTGTTGGTGGGATTGTAAATTGGTCCAACCACTGTGGAAAACAGTATGGAGAAAACTAAAAATAGAACTCCCATTTGATCCAGCAATCCCACTCCTGGGCATCTATCCAGAGAAAAACATGACTCGCAAAGACACATGTACTCCAATGTTCATTGCAGCATTATTTTCAATAGCCAAGACATGGAAACAACCTAAATACCCATTGACAGAGAGAGGAGTGGATCAAGAAGAGGTGGTACGTATACACAATGGAATATTATTCAGCCATTAAAATGAACGAAATACCAGCATTTTTAGCAACATGGATGGACCTAGAAATTATCACGCTACGTGAAGTCAGTCAGACAATGAGACACCCAACATCAAATGCTTTCACTGACATGTGGAATCTGAAGAAAGGACAGAACGAACTTCTTTGCAGAAGAGATGCTGACTCATAGATTTTGAAAAACTTATGGTTTCAAAAGGAGACAGTTCGGGGGGTGGGGGGATGCACTGGTGTTGTGGGATGGAAATCCTATAAAATTGGATTGTGATGATCATTGTAAAACTATAAATGTAATAAATTCACTGAGTAATAAAAAAAATGCTATGCAATCAGGGGCGACCCAGGCTGGTTCTTTCTGAGGCCCTTTTCAGCTCTGCCTCTGTGTGATTCAAGTTCCTTTCCTGCCCCCAAGTCTCTCTGGAATCATTTAGTCAGCAGTTAATAATAATCACCACTGTTATTAAACAATTCTCCAATTCCTGGCAGACACCAGCTGTGTCTGACAATTCAACTCAATCCTGACACTACTGGTTTGGGCAGAACTTACAGGTAAAGGGCTCAGCCCCACAAGCCTGTCCCCTCTTCAAACCACAGTCAACTGCAGGTATTATAAAAGGATGCAACTCAGATGGAAGAGACACCCCGGGCGAGGTGCTGGAAAGGGAGCAGATCTTCCATGCCTCCTCTGGGTACCACCCTCCTGGCCCTTTCCAGTGTCCGCCCACCTGGAAGCTCCACTGGAATCCTTAAAGGATTTTTGGAGGTGCCATCACATAGGTACAATTGATTAAACCACTGACCATTGGTGATTAACTCAATTCCACCCCCTCCCCACTCCCTGGAGAGGCTAGGGTGGTGCTGAAAGTTCCCACAGTGGGGGGTTCCCCTGGCCACCGGCCCCCATCCTGTGGTTATTGGGCCTTTCCAAAAGTCATCTCATAGCATCTCAGGTGTGGTTGAAAGGACTTGCTAAGAATAGCAGAAGAGGAGTTCCCGTCGTGGCACAGTGGTTAACGAATCCGACTAGGAACCATGAGGTTGCGGGTTCGGTCCCTGCCCTTGCTCAGTGGGTTAATGATCCGGCGTTGCCGTGAGCTGTGGTGTAGGTTGCAGATGCGGCTCGGATCCCACGTTGCTGTGGCTCTGGCGTAGGCCAGTAGCTACAGCTCCGATTAGACCCCTAGCCTGGGAACCTCCATATGCTGCGGGAGCGGCCCAAAGAAATAGCAAAAAGACAAAAAAAAAAAAAAAAAAAAAAAAAAAAAAAAAAAAAAAAAAAAAAAAGAATAGTAGAAGAGGAGTTCCCATCATGGCACAGCGGAAACAAATCTGACCAGTATCTGTGAGGATGCAGGTTTGATCCCTGGCCTCATTCAAATGGTGGGTCGGGAATTCCAGTGTTGGCGTGAGCTGTGGTGTAGGTCACAGACTCAGCTCAGATCCTGCAGGTATAGGCCTGCAGCTGTAGCTCTGATTTGACCCCTAGCCTGGGAACCTCTACATGCCACAGGTGTGGCCCTAAAAAGCAAAAAAAAAAAAAAAAAAAAAAAAAAAAAAAAAAAAAAAAAAAAAAAGGATAGCAAAAGACATCTCTTTCATCTTCATTCTCTGGAGCTATTTCAGAACAGAGGACAAGACCAATTATTAAAACAAAAGATGTTCCCTCTCATCAGTTAGGAAACAAGGGTTTTAGGAGCCGTCTTCCAGGAACTGGGACAAGACCAAATTTATGTTTCTTCTTATAAATTATAATACCACAATAATAATAATAGTAACAGTAGTAATAATAGTCCAAGCCCAACCTAGCACAGTTCCCATGTTACTGAGGAGAAGTCTGAGGCATGGAGAGATGACATGGCTCTCCTGGGGTCACATGAACGGAGTGATGGGTCTAAGGCCCAACCCTAAGCTTCATCCCTGCTGGCCACCCCATCACAGGACCAGGGACCCCCAAGCCCTCTGTCAGTTGCAGGACAGCTGGGGGGCTGTGCCCCTCAAAGGGTCAGAATGGAACCTCCCATGACAGGGACAGAAGCAGTCCTCCCTTTGTCCATGCCCAGGATTTGGGGACCTGCTGGTAGCACCTCACCATCAGGTTGATGGAAGGAGACAACAGGTGCAAGCTCACTGCCTCTGCCATCCTGCCTCTGTGGTATCAGTTGAGACTCCCTTCACAGAGTGGGTGGCTTCACGGGGATTGTTGAGGGACAGGCCTGCATGGGGGGACAAGGAAGGGGGCTGAAGACAGCAGAGCTGGAGCTGGGATCATGGGTTGCAATGTTTAGGGGTAATGGACCCACTCCCTTCCCCACCCCGTCTCATCTCTGATTATTCTAAGAGGGTTCTTGAGAACCTCACTCGTTCATTCACTCATTCATTCATTCATCTTCTGAGTATTGGGGGCCCCTCCGGGACCAAGCACCCCTCATGTTGCTCCCAGCGCAGTGGGAAAGTTTGATGCAGGGAACCAGAGCCTCATTGGCAACCAGGAGGAAAGACTAGGAAGGGTCCCTCGTAGGGGAGGGGGAGGTCCTCTCTGATTGGAAACCAGAGAGAAGTAGCAGTTAGCCAGGCCAACAGGCTGGCAGAAAGATAACCCTGGCGGAGAGGCTGGCAAGGGCAAAGCCTAGAGGCTGGACAGAGCTGGGTGAGCCAGGAGCAGAAGAATGAAAAGTCGCTGAAGGAGTGCAGGGGGAAAGGGCCAGGGGCCAGACTCCCTGTGGTGGGTGTTCTTCGGAACCCAGAGCTAAATACGGCATGGTCACTTTTTTTTTCTTTTCTTTTTTTTTGTCTTTTTAGGGCCACACCCATGGCATATGGAAGTTCCCAGGTTAGGGGTACAATTGGAGCTGTAACCGCCAGCCTACACCACAGTCATAGCAACTCGAGTTCTGAGCCATGTCTGCGACCTACAACCACAGCTCAAGACAACACCGGATCCTTAACCCACTGAGCAAGGCCAGGGATCAAACCCGCATCCTCATGGATGCTAGCTGAGTTCGACAACTGCTGAGCCATGATGGGAACTCCTCACTTCTTTTTTTAATTTACTATTAGTAGCATTTAGCACATTCACAATGTTTTAGTGCCATTACCTCTGTCTAGATCCAGAACTTTTCCATCACCCAAAAAGGAGACTCTGTCCCTATCAGTAGTCACCCTCTATCCCTCCCTTAGCCCATGGGAACTAGGAATCTACTCTGTCTCTGTGGATTTGCCTGTTCTGGATGTTTCCTATAAGGATAGTCACACACTATGGGACAGGATGATCACTTTTTTGTGTGTGTCTTTTTGCCATTTCTTGGGCCGCTCCCGCGGCATATGGAGGTTCCCAGGCTAGGGGTCTAATCGGAGCTGTAGCTGCCAGCCTATGCCAGAGCCACAGCAACGCGGGATCCGAGCCACGTCTGCGACCTACACCACAGCCCACGGCAACGCCGGATCGTTAACCCACTGAGCAAGGCCAGGGATCGAACCCACAACCTCATGGTTCCTAGTCGGATTCGTTAACCACTGCGCCACGACGGGAACTCCAGGATGATCACTTTTAATGACCTTAGACCAATGGGCCGTCTGCATTGGGAGCCTATGTGCCAGGGAGAGCCAACCGGGAGGCCTCCCAGCGGTGCTCTGCCAAGTCCTCTATCTGGGCAGGTCACATCACCTGTGGCTTGGGCCACATGCCCCACAAGGAGGCTCTCGGGAAATTCTAGCCACTGAAACTGGGCCAGAGGTCACATCCTGGAGCTGGCTTTCCTCCTGCCAAGGGTGACCTGATGCAGCTCAGGGTCACAGGTCCAACTCACTGCCAACATGGGAACTGTGACCCAGTGGGGCTGGAGGGGAGAAGCAGGTGGGGGCCAGTGGGCAAGACCTCCAACTTGGCCATTTGCTCACTCTGCCCCTGAGCAAGTTAGTTGCCCAGTGACCTCTCCTGACCTCTGTACCAGGTCAGTCCTGCCTGAGACTACTAGATGAGTCCATTAACTAGCTATCAACAGCATCAGTAACTTTCTGTCTCCATCACTGGTTGGTCCTGAGCAGCTGTTTTTACCATCCTGCTGGTGAGATGCAGGAAAGTCAGCCATGGAGAGAAAGACAGGGCAGGGCCTGGGGTGAGGCCAGTGGGCTTCTTGTTCTTCGCGTGTGTGTGTGTGTGTGTGTGTGTGTGTGTGTGTGTGTGTGTGTCTTTTTAGGGCCATACCCACAGCAAATGGAAGCTCCCAGGCTAGGTGTCAAATTGGAGCTGCAATTGCCAGCCTACACCACAGCCACAGCAACACCAGATCTGAGCCTCATCTGTGACCTACACCACAGCTCATGGCAATACCAGATCCTTAACCCACTGGGCAAGCCCAGGGATTGAACCCATATCCTCATGGATACTAGTTGGGTTCTTAACCCACTGAGCCACTACGGGAACTCCTCCAAAAGACTTCTAAATGTAAATGAGGACGTCGGGTGGGGGTCACAGGAGAATTGGAACAGAGAAAAGACAACACTTGGTCAGGTTTTTTACAAAGCTCCCTCTGGCCACCACAGAGAGGGAGCAGGTTTAAAGAAAAATCAGTGCCAGACAATTTGCAGAGCAAAACAGGATTGTACTCAGGAGCCACTGCAGTTGGGGAGAGATCTCCACCCACGTAGAGCCAGGCTCCACTCCAAATACAGCACAGGCAGCAGGTTCACAGCCAGGGAGCAGGCAGGGTTGGTGGCCAGAGAATCAGTAGGAGGAGGCAAGAGGGCTAAGGGAGGATTCTGGCTATACTGACTTAGCAGGATTCCTACCGGAATCCCCTCACTTCACCTGGAGGCTGGATTCAACGCTCCCACCTCTTCCTGTTTTACTTATTCCTTCTGCTACCATGTAGGGAGCCTCTGTCTGGTAGGCCCAGCCTTGTTGGGCACTGAGGATACACCCAAGAACAAGACACATCTGGCCCTGTCTGCCCCAGAGGGAACTCATGGTGTGGAGGGAGGGAGGGAGAATCCAGAAAGGCTTCCTGGAGGAGGGGATGTCCAAGCTGGCACAAGATGACTTGGGCAAAGTTAGCCCGAGGGAGGAGGCTTAGATAGGGGACCTCCCAGAGGAGAGACTGGCATATACAAAGGCCCTTGTAGCAGCAGCTCTGGCTGTTGAGTGAGAGGTAAATGATGGGTAGGACAGGGCAACCTCCCTTCATAAAACCCCCTGGAGGTGGGAGCCCAAGGTCAAAGACAGCCTCCTCCCTTGGTTGAGGCCAGCAGCCTCCTGTTATAGAGATGAGAACAGTGAGGTACAGAGATGCCAGGGCAGGGCCTGAGCTCCCCCAGCTGGCAAGTGGCAGAAATAGGATTCAAACTCAGGATTCTTAACCAGAGGTTCTTAAAAGTGTGTCTGGGGTGGGTAAGGGTGGCGGTCACTGAGACCTTTCATGGGGTCTTCGAGGTCAAAATCACTCATGGGCAAAAGATCCATTCAAAGTGCAACTACAGGAGTTTCTTATGGCCCAGTGGGTTAAGGATGCACTGTTGTCACTGCCGCGGCTTGGATCACTGCTGTAGTGAGGGTTCGATCCCTGTCGAGGGAACCTCCACATGCTGTGGGCATGACCAAAAAAAAGTGCAAAGACAGATCAGTGTATTTTAATGGAACAGAGAATGAAAGAGAACAACCCACCTTCATAAACCTCTACCTGTCTTGTTGGGTGTAGGACAAAAAAGTCTATGCTTGATGACCTAAAGAGGCTATTAAATCCTCCTCTCAGGAGTTCCCATTGTGGCATAGTGGAAACAAGTCCGACTAGGAACCATGAGGTTGCAGGTTCGATCCCTGTCCTCGCTCAGTGGGTTAAGAATCTGGCGTTGCCGTGAGCTGTGGTGTAGGTCGCAGATGTGGCTCAGCTCTGGCATTGCTGTGGCCCTGGCGTAGGCTGGCGGCAACAGCTCTGATTAGACCCTTAGCCTGGGAACCTCCATATGCCCTGGGTATGGCCCTTAAAAAATAAATAAATAAATAAATCCTCTCAAAAAAAAAAAATCCTCCTTGGAGTTCCTGTTGTGGCTCAGTGGTAACAAATCCAACTACTATCCATGAGGATGCAAGTTTGACCCCTGACCCAGCATTGCCGTGAGCTGTGGTGTAGGTCGCAGACTCGGCTCAGATCTGGCATTGCTATGACTGTGGCATAGGCCAGCAGCTATAGTTCCAATTCGACACCTAGCCTGGGAAATTCCATATGTCATGGGTGCAGCCCCCCCAAAAAAAAGAAAAAAGAAGAAAAACGAAAAAAAATCTTCCTCACCTCTCTCTCTGAGGCTGGGTTTTCTTCCTACACATCAACCAAAACATCCTATGCAAACAGACTGAACAAGCAGATATGAGAACCTAACTGCCTTCTACTAAGTCAGACATTTAAGAGGTTTACAAAAATGTAGAACAATACATTCTTTTACCTTAAAAATTTGTGGGGGGGGAGCTTAAACAACATGAATTTATTCTCTGACAGTTCTGAAGGTTGAGCTGACACAGGCCTCACAGGGCTAAAATTCAGGTGTGGGCAGAGCTGGTTCCTTCTGGAGACTACAGGGCAGAATGTTTCCTGCCTTTTCCAGCTTCTGGAGGCATCCACATCCTTGGCTTTTGGCCCCTCCTCTACCCTCACAGCCAGCAGCAGGACATCTTTCTGATCCTTCTACTGTAATGACATGTCCTTCCGCTCTGACTGCAGCTGGAAGGGTTCTCAGCGTTTTGTTGTTGTTCTCTGAGGTGAGATTCACAGTATATAACTAAACACTATTGTAAAGTATACACTTCAGTAACAGTGCATTCACACTGCTGTGCAACCTCACCTCTAGCTAATTCTAGAACATTTTCATCCTCCCAAAAGAACACCGTATAAGTAATCACTCTGCATTTCTACTCCAACCTCTGGCAACCAGGAATCCACTCTCTGTCTCTGTGCATCTGCCTGTTGTTGACATTTCCCATCCATAGAATTTCACACTATGTGTCCTTCCGTGTCTGCTTCTCTCACTGAGCATCATGGTCTTAAGGTTCATCCACATAGTAGTGAGTGTCAGTGCTTCCCTCTTTTCTCATGGCAGAATAATACCCCAGTCTGTGGATGCACCACAACTTATGTACCTATTTATCATATGCTGATGGACACCTGGGTTGTTTCCACCTTTCAGCTCCTGTGGATTATACTGCTATAAACATTCATGTACAAGCTTCTGTGGAGATCTGTTTTCATTTCTCTTGGGTAGATACCTAGAAGTGAAATTGCGTCATCAAACCCACCAAACTATTTTCCATAGCGACTGTCCCATTTCCCATTCAGAGTTGCCCATTTCTCTCCATCCTCATCAACACCTGCTATGGTCCATCTTTTGGCCTATGGCCATCCTAATGGGTATGAGAGTGTCTCACTGTGGTTTTGATCTGCATTTCCCTGATAGTGACCTGAGCATCTTTTCATGTGCTTGTTGGCCACGAGTATACCCTATTCGAAGAAATGCCTTTTTTTTTTTTTTTTTTTTTTGGTCTTTTTAGGGCTGCACCTGCGGCATATGGAGGTTCCCAGGCTAGGGGTCCAGTCGCAGCTGTAGTCGCTGGCCTATGCCAGAGCCACAGCAACACAGGATCCAAGCCGACTGTGACCTACACCACAGCTCACGGCAACTCCAGATCCTTAATCCACTAAGTGACGACAGGGATTGAACCCAAGTCTTCATGGATGCTAGTCGGGTTCATTAACTGCTGAGCCACAATCGGAACTCTGAAATGTCTATTTTCATGCTTCATCGATTTTTTTTTTTTTGGGCCAAGACTATGACAGATGGAAGTTCCCAGGCCAGGAATTTAACCCATGCCACAGCAGCAACCCAAGACACAGCAGTGACAACACCAAGTTTTTAACCTGCTGAAGCACCAGGGAACTCCATCAAGCCCACTCTCTTAATTTTTTACATGTAATTGTTCTTCATTAAAAATATTATATTTACATTTTTTTTTGCCACAGTCATAGCATATGGAAGTTCCTGGGCCAGGGATTGAATTGGAGCCACAGCTGCGGTGACACCACATCCTTAACCAGATGAAGCACAGAGGGAACGCATACATTATTTTTACTTTTATAACTTTTTTTAGGGCCGCACCTGCGGCATATGGAAGTTTCCAAGCTAGGGGGTCCAATCGGAACCACACCTGCTGGCCTACACAACAGCCACCGCAATGCAGGACCCAAGTCCTGTCTGCGATCCATACCACAGGTCACAGCAACACCAGATCCTTAACCCACTGAGCACGGCCAGGTATCGAACCTGCATCTTCATGGATACTAGTCGGATTTGTTATCACTGAGCCACAATGGGAACTCCTAAGTTTTGTTTTAATTTGTAACGTGGTAAATGTGGATGATGATAATCCATTGACACAAAAGCTCCTTGGGGGTCCTCAGTTCTTTTGAAGAGTGAAAGGGGGTCCTGAAACCAAAAGATTTGGTCTGTGGGGAGGTGTGGTTGGTGACGTAGTCCCAGCTGGTCAGTAAGGGGGCAGGGATAGAGCAGGAATCAGCAGGACCAGACCTTCCCCAACCCCTCAGCTGCTGAGAAGCCTTAAGCCAAACCCAGCAACTCCAGGCCTCACATGGGCACTGGATGAACGGTCCCTGGTGTCACGTTGATATGTTCTGATGGCCAGGGTCACCAGAACAAAGCTATCTTGGGATTCACCACTCTGGACTTTAAGCCTATCTTGGCAGCAACACCCTTAGGAAAGGAAGTTCCCCGTGGTGCAGGGACCTGTGGGGCTGGCCGGCTGCTATGGCTGGAGACAGAGGTGGGGGGTGGGGGTGAGTTCCCTCTCTCAGCCACCAGAACCAGCCTTAATGTCAGGGTCAGGTGAGGGGACACACTGAGCCGGATATTTTTAGGAAGGGAAGATGTGTGGCCGGTTATCTGTCCCATGGGCAGTCTGGCTAGGAGCAAGGAGTGGGAGGAGGAAGGGAGGCGGGGAAGAGGCTTCAGAGTGACATCCACCCACACCCCCCTGCCCAGCTGGCCCGTGACTAATTTAGGCAAAAGACAGCGTGGAGCTATTTCCATCCGGTAGAACAGGTGCTGGTGCCCCCACCGGGAACCCTCCCCCTTGAAAACTGCACTCCCTATAGGCCTTGGGCCACCTCCCCCGGGGCGGCCTCCAGGCTGCCCAGGCCTATAAAGGTGCGGGGTTTTCTCAATGAAGCTGGGACTCGCGCCGGAGCCCAAGGGCATTGAGGGGTCGGACCTAGCCAGGTGCCTGGTAGTCAGGAGTCCGCCTGCCGAGCGCGGTCCCCGCCGCCCCTCCAAGCAGAGATGAAATACATCGTGGGCATCGGAGGGTGAGTGTCAGGGGCCGTGGCAGACCGCCTCGCGTGGGCAATGGTGGAGCATGCAGGATAGGGCGGGCAAGCCCCTGTATGGGCCAAGGAACAAATGGAGGGCTGCCTGGAGCCTCGGGTCACAGAGGCCCACTGCCCAAGGTTGGAGTGCGGTCTCTACCCTAGGTGGTTCAGTCTGGTGGTCTGAGTGGTCTGGGTGCCAGACCCAGCTTTAAATTTCCAAGTGGAAATCCCTTCCCCACCCCTACTAGACTGAGTGGGATTAGACTTTATAAAGCTCAGGCAGGCCCTCCTTAAGGCACTGGGCTGCTGTAGGGGTGGGGGTGGAGAGACACCAAACTCAGGGAGGCATGTGGTCAGGTAGAGGGGTCCCCAGAATGGCACTCCCTATGACTGTGTGACACCTGCCTTTGAAGCCACTTCTGCTGACCTCTGGCAGGAGCCTTGCCTTCCTGGGATTGAAACTCTCCATTTTATTACCAATAACCGAGCCTTTAGGATGACGCCCGGGAAGCACTGAGCACAGGCAGGGGTGGCCTGGGGCTCCCACCCCCTCAATTAATGCTCTATCACCCTCTTGAAATTCCTCATAAAGTGAGATAAGGGCCCCTATTTCTTCCTGTGCTGGGTCTGTGTGTTCCATAGCTGGCCCAACAAATTAATATCAGGATCACCGTTCTAACCTGCTCCCCCTAATGTATGGGGTCACCTTTCTTATCAGCCCTTTTAAACAGCTGAAGCTCCCCCACCTCCACACCCAGCTTTCCACCCGATTCCTAGAGCAGGGACAACCAGGTCAAAGGGACACTCATTTCCAGAAAGGCCTGACAGTTACCCTTCTCTGTCCTTCATCAGCCCGGTCCAGAGTCCTTAGGGTGACCATCTGCCCTCTTTTTCCTGGCATGGAAGGGTCCCTGGGATCTGGGACTTTTCAGCACTAAAATCAGAGCCACCCGAGGGCAAGCTGGAAGGAGCTGGTCATCCTATTTTGCCAATAGCTTTTTTCACTATCCTTTCCCTCTGTCCCTATCACAAATTATCCCCCCCCCCCCAATTTGCACTTGCTTTAACACTTTGATTTTTTGGTTGGTTGGCTGGTTTTTGGTTTTTGGTTTTTTTGGTTTTTTTTTTTTTTTTTTTTTTTTTGCTTTTTAGGGCCACTCCCACAGCACACGGAAGTTTCCAGGCTAGGGATCAAATCAGAGCTGCAGCTGTCGGCCTATGCCACAACCACAGCAACAGCAACATGGGATCAGAGCTGCATCTGCAACCTGCACCACAGCTCACGACAATGCCAGGTCCTTAACCCACGGAGCAAGGCCAGGGGTCCAACCCGCATCCTCATGGATACTAGTTGGTTTCATTTCCACTGTGACACAGTAGGAACTCCCTTGACTTTTTTTCTTAAAGCCCTAGTGAGGCTAAGTCACGAGTGGGCCTCAGTTTTCTTATCTGTAAAAATGAGCTCTCAGCCCCACCTCTTGGGTTTGCAATAACGCTGAATAAGTTACTTCTACCTCCCCAGCTAAGACTGTGTTCACTTTTTTGTTTACTTTCATACTCTTGGCCTCTCTTCTGCTTCAGACCTGGGCCTGGCCTGAGTGGGCAGTGGGCAGAAGGGGGCTGGGCGGCCCAGGCTGGCTACTTAGAAAGCCTCCTCTGACAGTAGATAAATAGAAATACCTTCTTAGCTCTCTGGGTTTTAGATTTGAGTGTGACCCTGGGGACTTCCCAGACTTGGCTAGGCCCAAAGGAAGGACCAAATAGCCTCATGCTCTCTCTACAGCATGACCAACGGCGGCAAGACCACATTGACCAACAGCCTCCTCAAGTCGCTGCCCAACTGCTGCGTGATCCACCAGGATGACTTCTTCAAGGTGGCCACCCTGACACGGGGATGGGTGGACGAGGAGACTCAGGGCTAGCAGACCCCTCCTGGGGCACCCTGGGCTGACCCACACCAGGAGAGTGAGGGACAGGCAGTCTTGGTTACTGAGTGCCTACTGTGCACCTAAGCACATTCTTACGGCACACCGGTTCCCCATCAAACCAATGCAAAACTGTGGTTCCCAGAGAGGTTGTACCACCTGGGCAGTTCCCTTTATCCTCTGCACCTCTGCTTTCCCATCTGCAAAATGGGCTCTGAGCCTGCCCACAATGCTTTGTGGAAGGTGAGGGATAACAAGACAATGAATGCAGAGTCTCCCCAACTCCTGGTCCTGAGAGTCAAGAGGTTGGGGGGAAGTTCCAAGCACTGGCCTGGAGCCCCCACCCTGCCTACAACCCCAAGAGCCTATAAGTATCAGCTGTAGGAAGAGGGGGCAGGCAGGTACGCCTGAACCCTCACTGTGGGCTCTCCAGGCACTGTCACCCCAGGTGGGGTGAGGTGGGAAGGCGGGCACTGAGCCCGCGGCTTGGGCTCCTCTGTTTCAGCCCCAAGACCAAATAGCAGTTGGGGAGGACGGCTTCAAACAGTGGGACGGTAAGGATGGACGGCGGCCCCACGCCCCCTGCCCACACTGTCCCCTGGCCCTCCACCCCACCAATGTCCACACTCCTACCTCCAGTGCTGGAGTCCCTGGACATGGAGGCCATGCTGAACACCGTGCAGGCCTGGGTGAGCAGCCCCCGGAAGTTCGCCCGTGCCCATGGGGTCAACGTCCAACTTGATGCCTCAGACACCCACATCCTCATTCTGGAAGGCTTCCTGCTCTACAGCTACAAGTGAGTCTGCAGGTTCAGGCCCCAAACAATCCGGGCCCTTCCAGGTCACCGAGTCTCTATTTGGGCAGGCAGGAAACCAAGCCCCAAGCGTGCAGGAGGTGCGGTAGGAGGCTTGAGTTGGCGGCAGAGCTGGGCTCAGCTCAACAGTCTGTTGCAAACATTCACTCTTCCTGGGGAAAAGTGAATCTTCCTTACCTCAACTTCCTTAGGCAGAGGAGGCGGCTGGGTGGGATGCCCAGGCTTGCTGTGTGACCCTGGGGAAGACATCATACTTCTCTGGGACCATCCTCTGGGGGAAAGGGAGGATTCCATCCTCAGGGTGGGGGCCTCGTGTGGGGATGTTCCAAGGCATAGCAGGAGACTGGCTGATGCTGGTCCCCTCCCTTACCCCTAAACCAGCTGGCCCAGAACCCCCTGCCCAGCCCTCACCACCCAGGAAAGTCCCTGGAGGCCAAGGCCATGGGGTTGTGTACTTTGACCCTTGAGCACTGACATGTTCCCCCACCCCTGCCAGGCCCCTGGTGGACTTGTATAGCCGACGGTACTTCCTGACAGTCCCTTACGAAGAATGTAAGTGGAGAAGAAGGTGAGCCTGGGGGCCCGGTCTATATTCCCAAGTGGGCCCAGGAAACCAGGGATGCACGCTGGACACACAGCCACCCTGAAGCTGCAGTTTGACAGGCACCTGGGTGGCCAGAGCTGTGTTTGAGTCCCACAGCCTAGAAAAACAGGGCCCACCTATGCCTTGCCCTGGGCATGTCCAGGGCCTACCAGTGAAAATGCCAGAAGTTGAGGCACTCAGGTCCCAGCTGGAGGTCCCTGAATCAGCAGGGTCCCCATTCTCAGTGGTGTGGTCCCTGAGTTCTCACATCCCAGGCACTGCTAGTGGCACCCCCCTTGGGTGACATGGGTGTAGTTCATTCTCTCCCTTCTCCCTCCCCAGTACTCGAAGCTATGCGGTCCCTGATCCCCCTGGTCTCTTCGATGGCCACGTGTGGCCTATGTACCAGAAGTATAAGCGGGAGATGGAGGCCAATGGTGTGGAAGTGGGTAAGTGCCCAAATAAGATGAGGCCAGTCCCATCACAATGGGGCCATTTGGGAAACCTAGAAGTCCCTCCTTGAGTCTCACTGCCAGCCTCTCTTGCTTTGGGCCCTGGTGGCCAGTCTATTCCAGCAGCCTGACTCTGCAGGTCAGCTTCCTCCTGACCCAGCAGTCCGCCAATCCCCTGTGGGCTCCCCCCTCACCTCCTGGTGGCAGCGCCAGTGACCTGGACCCTCAGCTGAGTCCCTAGAGCCCCTAACTGTGGTTTTTCTGATTTTAGTATACCTGGATGGCATGAAGTCCCGCGAGGAGCTTTTCCACCAAGTCCTGGAAGATATTCAGAACTCGCTCCTGAACCACTCCTAGGCGAGGCTGGAGAGGAGGAGCCCAGCCCCCAACTGCAGGGACCCATACACAATTCCGGCCACAATATGGCCAGGCTGGCAGCATCCCAGCCAGACACTGCGTGACCATTTCCCTTTGGGAAAGTCTGTACATAGGAGAGTGGAGGCCCCACTCACAGCCCAGCATCTCAGGGCCCAGGCATCCCACCCTGAGATGTTTCTGTAACCTCAACGGTGGCTTACATATTAAACCTGATCCTGTTTTTTAATCGTTGGGGTCCAACGTGTTGTAGCTGAGGTGCTGAGAAGGTCTCTCCTGCCCCCTCTTTTTGGTGCACTGGTGACCTGAGAGCTCTGGGCAGTTACACTCTCCGCCTGTTAAATCCATGGCAGTGTGACCCTTGGTGGATGCTTGAGGGTCTTTGGGGCCTAGTTTCCCCAGAAAGGGAAACTTCCTGCCAGCTTCCAACAAACAGCGTGGCACGGCCCAGAGCAGGTGTTGGGAGGTGCCCCTGGCTCTTGCTGAGTCCAACCCTCACTGCACCCAGGCACCTCCTCTGTGACCAAGAGGTGACACCTACTTCCTTGGGTTATGGAGAAGCTGTCTTGATACAGGATGCTCATGGGGACATACTTCCTGTTCCGGGAACCGTATCTCCCCAAGCCTTCCCCAGAACATCAGTGAGACACTTTATCATGTACACCCATTTCATGGTAAGACTGAGGCCCAGAGATGGCCAGTGGCTTGGGAGCTGGGATTTGAATTCAGGTCTCCTCAGACCCTGTTCTTTTTTCCCAAGGAAGGCTGGAAGACTCCTGGGGAGACAAAAGACTGAGGTGGATGGGGAGGGGGAGAAAGGGGAGGGATGGGTACCACCTGACCTGAGGATGATGCCCCAGGGCCAGCTGTGGAACTGTAGCCACCCACCCCACTCAATCCAGAAAGGAAAGAAAAACTTGCAGTCCAGACAGGTTTAGACAAAGCCAGTGAACATTTGAAAATTATAAGGAAAAAAGAAAAAAAGAAAGAACCAATGACCATATAACCTAGCAATTCTTCTCCTATGAATATACTCAAGAGGAGTGAAAACGGGTGTTCCAACAAACACTTGTACGTGAGTGTTCAAATTAGCACTATTCACAGTAGCCCAAAGGTGAAACCAACCTAAATGTCCGTCAAATACAGGATAAACAAAACGTGGTCCATCCACACACTGGAATATGATTCCATCTTAGGAAGAAGGAAAGACTGACACTCAATACAACATGGATGGATTATGCTCAGTAAAATAAGTCAGACACAGAAGAACAAACGCTGCATGATTCCACTCATATGAAATGCCCAGAACAGGCAAATCCACAGAGATGGAAGATAGACTCATGGTTGCCAGGGACTAGGTGTGGGGCCGGGGAGTGACTGCTGATGAGGACAGGGTTTCTTTTGGAGGTGATAGAATGTTCTAGAATTAGAGACGATAGTTGTATAACATTGTGAATATACCAAATGCCACTGAATTGTTCACTTAAAATGATTAATTTTATGTTATATAAATTTTGCCTCAATAAAAAGAAAAGGGAATGTAGGAGGAAGGATCAGGTCTGGGTTCTGGCATGGTTCCAGGAAGAAGTACAGGCACAGTGAGGGTCCCACAGGCTTTCCTGCTATACTTGCAATCAGCGAGAAGGTTGTAGGGCGAAGGGTGTGGGTGCCCCTGCCCCTTACTCGCCACACAGCTCAGGCCCCTCCCTTCACTGCCTGTGGCAGCCCCACTGTCCTCCAAGCTTCCTTCAGTGGGGTCCAGGAGTGGAGTGGGGTCTCTGTGTGCCCAAAGGCTCCCTGCCCGTCGCCAGAGAACAGGCCTAGCAGTAAATTGGTCCTATAAGCTCATGTCCTGCCCCCAGTTTGGGGTCCCAGGCTCCTGGGAAACTGCTCACTTCCTGGGGCCCCAGCTGGGAGCCTCCCAATGGGCTGGTCCGCTTGGCCGCTGCCCCTTCTAAACATAGCCTTCCTGCTAACAAAAATCACCCAGCATAGCCATCACCACCGCCCTTTGCCCCTGTGGCCTCAAGACACAGGACAGAGCAAGACACAAAGGAGAGTGCTGAGATGGACAGACGAACGGCAGCTGAGCTGGGAGGACCCAATGGCCCTGGCACTAGCTTCAGCTAAGGCTTCACACGGCCCTTTCCTGCCGACCTAAAGACCCAGTCAAGCCACTGTCCCTACAAACTGACCATATTTACCAAGGACTTTCCCAGCTTCAGTACAGGAAGTCCTGTCTCCCCCACCCCAAATCCCTCAGAACCAACAAGCTGAGATGGCTGGTCACCACATCTGCTTGTCTTGCAGGGGCCGCAGAAGAGAGGTGACAGGGCCGACAGGCCAAAAGTCAGGAGGGCCCAGGTTCCTGTCCCCACCCGGCCAACAACAAGTTGTGTACCTAATGGCTCAGAACACTGTGTCCTGGTATGTTTGAGCAGGATTTGAATCTCTCCTCACTTCAAACAAAGAAAAACAAAAACAAAAGACACTGTTATGGACTGAATTGTGTACCCTCACACTGACATGTCAAAGCCTTGACCCTTAGGACCACAGAATGTGACTGCATTTGGAAGTGACTATGTTAAAAAATGGGGTTGTGAGTATGAGCCCTAATCCAATATGATGGGTGTCCATACAAGAAGCTGAGACACACCCACACCCACGGAAGACCACGTGGGGACACAGGGAGAAGACGCCCATCTGTAAGACAGAAAGAGGCCTCAGGAGGACTAACCCTGCAAATCCACCAAGCTAGAGAGTGGATTCATGGTTGCCAAGGGCTGAGGGGGGCGGGGAGTGACTGCTCATGCAGACAGGGCTTCTTTTGCAGGGGGATAAAATATTCTCAAACTGATTGTGGTTGATAGTTGCACAACCCTGTGAATATACAAAAAAAAAAATTATATACTTATACATTAAATGGATAAACTGAATGGTATGTTCATTCTAACTCAATAAAGAGATTTTTAAAAATCCTCTAGGACTTGCTAAGAAAAAAAATCCAATGTGACCTTTATTCAGTAGCATTTTCAGGGGAGTTCCCGTCGTGGCGCAGTGGTTAACGAATCCGACTAGGAACCATGAGGTTGCGGGTTCGGTCCCTGCCCTTGCTCAGTGGGTTAACGATCCGGCGTTGCCGTGAGCTGTGGTGTAGGTTGCAGACGCGGCTCGGATCCCGCGTTGCTGTGGCTCTGGCGTAGGCCGGTGGCTACAGCTCCGATTCAACCCCTAGCCTGGGAACCTCCATATGCCGTGGGAGCGGCCCAAGAAATAGCAACAACAACAACAACAAAAAAAAAAGACCAAAAAAAAAAAAAAAAAAAAAAAGTAGCATTTTCAACATTTGTGACTTTAATCAGAAATTCAGGAGTTCCCGTCGTGGCTCAGTGGTAAACGAATCCAACTATGAACCATGAGGTTGCTGCTTCGATCCCTGGCCTTGCTCAGTGGGTTAAGGATCCGGCGTTGCCGTGAGCTGTGGTGTAGGTTGCAGACGTGGCTCGGATCCTGCGTTGCTGTGGCTCTGGCATAGGCCGGCGGCTACAGCTCCAATTAGACCCCTAGCCTGGGAAACTCCATATGCCACGGCAGCAGCCCTAAAAATGGCAGAAAGACAAAAAAAAAAAAAAGAAAGAAAGAAAAATTCATTAATGCCCTCACTAACAGCACATTACTGTCAAACAGATAAACTGGGTGCACAGATTAATGGAGCACTAAACATTATCCACTCAACAAATGTCTACTGGGCATGTAGTACCTGGGGTGGCAAACTATGGCCCATGGGCCAAGTCCAGCCCATGGCATATTTTTGTACAGCCCTCGAGCTAAGAATGGGTTCACATTTTTAAATGGTCATGGAAAAAAGTAACAAGAAGAATTAAATTTCATGACACATGCAAATTATGTGAAATTCAAATTTCAGTGTCTATAAATAAAGTTTTATTGGCCCGCAGCCATGTCTATTCCAGCATGCATCAGCTGAGGCTGCTTTTCAGCTTCATGGCTGAGCTGAGGAGCTGCGCCAGAGACCCTCAAGTCTGCACAGCCTAAATCGCTTACTTCCTGCAGTGCCTGCTGAGGGCTGCGGTGTGTGTGAGGTCTGGGTGGGGGCTGCAGGGAGAGGTCACTGTGTCCTGCAGGGCAGGCGGGAGCTGGTGCCGAGCCAGGAGGGAGTGCTGGGGGCCTTCCAAGGGCTGCCCTTTGCCGCAGGCACTGAGTAAGGCAAGGCTGATCCAGTGGTCACTGGCAGTAACCAGGGCCAGAGCAGTGATGAGCCAGCAGGAAATCCTAAAACCTGAATTTCTTGACATGTGTTAGAATAAAGCACATCACTAAAACACTAAGAATGCCTGTCCCCACATCCTCAAAAATCATCCTGGGGTCCCTAGCAATAAGCACCCCACCTCCCCAAAATGCTCAAGGCCAAGAACAACCTCAGATCAGTTCTTCTCAACTGAGGCTGATTCTCTCCCACCCAGGGAATATTTGTGGTTGTCACAGTGGTGGTACTCCTGGCACCAAGGGGGCGGGATGCTGCTCTACACCCCACAGAGCGCAGGATGGGCCCACAACCAAGAACCCTCCAGGCTGAACGTCAGCAGGGCCAAGGAGGAGACACCCTGGACCAAGGACAAAGAATTGGCTCACATTCCTCGGAGGTGCCCTGAGTGGGACACACTGTGCAAAGAAGGCTAAGAGTCCAGGACAGGACACACCCTGACACACCCACGTGACACACCCACGCCCACATGCTGGTCATCCCATGGCTGACACTCTCCTGAGCCAAGTCATCCCCTACCCTGAGGAACTTGGCCAGGCCTGCCAGCAGTCCCCCTTCTCTGATCCCTACAGGGCCCCAGGTGCCAGGGAGCACACCTCGTGGGGGAGAAAGTTTGTCTCAGGATTCCTGGGGGCTGAGGGGGTGGGCCCCTTGCTGGAACCTAGCTCCTCAGAGACCACCCCAATTAGGAAGCCAATCTGAAGCTCCATTCCCCCCAGGGAGATCCTACCCCATCCCAACCCACCACAGACATACAGACACAGGCAAGCTTCCGTGCAAAGCATCCCATGGGAGTCCCCGGCCCCTGGATGTTCACCCGCCAGAGCTCTGCCCCAGTGTCTTCCCCAAATGTCCTAATGGCCATGGGAGGAGGAAGATGGAGGCAGAGGCTCCAAGAGGTGGGGACAAGGCTGCAGAGCCTTCTCCCTGCCCCCACTCTTTTCTCACTCTATTTCAGGACCCCCCCCCCCACCCCAAGCACTTGCCACTCACATCAAGTAGCACTCAGCTGGCTCTCTTAATCAGCAGTTACTCTGCCGGCACCCCCACCCCCACCCTCGTCCCAACAGGGCCAGAGCCATCACCTCCAAAGGCTGCCCCCACCTCAGGCACCCTCAGTGCCAGGCCCCTGAGGGGGCATCCTTGGGGCAGACTTGGGGACTAGCCAGTGTCCAGGGGGAGGAGGGGGTTGAATGAGGCCCTCCACTGCAGCCCAGGAGCCCCCCCAAACACACCCTGCGCATTCTGGAGAGTGCCTGGGGCACCCAAGAAACGCCCTCATCACCTCCCGGGTCCCCTTTAAGCTTCTCCAGCTTTCAACAGGTCAGGGCGAGGCAACTTTCAATCATGCAAACAGGACTCATTTCCAGAGGGGCCTATAAGTCCTCCCATACAGGGCCTCTCAAAATACAAAACCCCAGGGGGTGGGATGGGGGACTCTGGGGACTGGATGGGATAGGGAGGAAGCCGTGCGCTCCTCAAGGGGAGTCAGCACCTCGGCCTTCGCTGCAAGACACACATGCATTCTGCGGTCACCTGGCCGGGGAAGGGGTCCCAGCTCTGCCCCTCTAGGACAAGGAAATCGAGGAGGGGAAGGCCCAGCCCCATCCTCCTCCTCACTGCCCTCTTCCCGCCTGGGCCAGTTAAATGCCCCGGAGGCTGTGTTTCAGACGTCCTTTGCATGGGGTATGTCTTGCGCCACTGTTCTGTGTCTTACTTTTTAGGCCACCAAGTGGGGCCAGGCAGAGGGACAAGGGGATGGTTTCAGTACTTACTTTTCTTTTTCTCTCTGTACAACAGGGGGGCTAAAGGTCTCAGGGGCTGAAGGAGCCTCTCAGGGCTCGTGGGTCTGGCTTTATAGGAGCTGCTGGCCACCCTGGGCCCTGGGCCACTGAGCCGGTTATTAATAGAAGCCGCCGACTCTTGCCCGAGTATGGTCAGAAGCACAACAGCTGTGGGTGCACAGCCTTTGGGCCAGGGCAGGCGGCTTGAGGACGGCCCTCTGCCCTAGAGGGAAGGGCAGCACTGCACAGGACTCAGTGTGGCCTGGTGACTCCTGTAACCAAGCCCCCAAATCTAACAGGGAATGCTCAGAGATGGGGTGCCCAGTGTGTGCCAGACCCTGACACACCCTTTCCTCCAACCCTTGCCACCATCCTAGGAACCACTGTCCCTAAGGACAAACCTGGCACAAACACACACACAGGTGACCTGTCTGCCAAGAGCCAGCAGTCCAATTGGGCTGCGCAAAACCCAGGCCTGTCTGAGTCATTTTGCAGATGGCACATGACTAATGCAGATTGTGGTAAAAGGCCTAAATTAAGGCCCAGTCGTAGGTGCTGGGAAAACTGGGAGGGCCCCACAGTTTTAGCACTTCGCCTCATGAGATCTGCTAGCCAATGCCCTCCTTCTCCAGGGACTGGTAGCGCTCCTGCTGTTACTTCACTGCCAGCCCATGGAATGATTCAAACAAATCAGCGACAATCTCCCATAGAACTGGGGGCCACAGCATCCTCTTGACCCTGAAGCCTACCCCTACCCCCCCGACCCACCCCTACCCCCTGGCCCAAGTTCACTCTGCTTCTGAGTGCTACTCAAGTGCTCTGTGGGGCCTGGGGCATCCTCCTTCCTGGGGCTTCGAGTCCACATGACTAATAAAGAGCCGCCCACTCCTGTGTCCATGTTAGACATCCAGCATCCAGCCACCACTTACCCCACGGGGGCCTCCCACCATAACTGGTGACAAGGAGGCTACTGAAACACAAGCTACCAAGCCAAGAGCCTAAGGTCAGCAGCCCAGCCACAGCCAGCAGTTCTGTCCCTGCCCAGCCCAGTCCACATTGGGGTCTGAACTCAGCTTGCCCCACCCCAAAGGGCGCCTTGCCGCTGCCGCACGCTGCCTTGACTCTCTGCCCAGAAATGCAGGAACGTGCCCAAGGCAGGGAGCCATGGGATATCACTGGCTCCTCTGTGCCAAGTCCCTGCTGCCCCAGGGTGTCCTTGAAATTGTCTCCCTGCTACATAGGCCCCAAGACCACTGACTCCTCCCCTGCCTCACCCCAGGTCCCACCCCTCCTGACCCTTCAGTAGAGAAGGTACTAGCAGGGCCAGGAGGTTTTCTGCCCACGTGGGGAAACTGCCTGCAGAGCCTGCTGCTAGGCCTCCTCCTAATGGTGGAACTGATGGGCCGGATTCCCCTGGGGACAGTGAGATAACCACATCAGTGACGCACCCCAACCTGAGGCCTGTCTTTCTCGACATAAGGGAAGCCATTTTTGGCCCAAGCCATTTTGGGATCTAAGCCTGAGCACAATGTCCTTAAACTGGTTTCAGTAATTAATGAGTTTAAGGAAACAAAAGGCAGCAGGGGTGAAGGACTATTTACCAGGTAAGAGGAAAAATAATAAATAGCAAAGATCCCCAGTTCCCACAGTAAAGGTACAGATTAGCCTGAAGCACTTTCTTCAGCAGGTTTTTGCTGAGTTTAAACCCAGATCAACTGGAACCTAACAGATGATGATGAAATTTTCTGACCTTGTGACTCCAACGAAAGCTTAGACTCTGTCAACTGCCCCAAATCTGAGCCCTCCCAGACCCTTTCCCCTCCCTGATGGTGGGGCTGTGGAACCATGTGGCTCCAGAGTTATGACTGTGACCCATGTCCACCCTCATCTCTCTCTGTGACTGGCGCTGGTGTTTTGGTTTGTTTTTTGTTTTTTGTGTTTGTGTGTGGGATTTTTTTTTGTTTGTTTTTTGTGGGGATTTTTTGCCTTTTCTTTCTACAGCTGCACCTACAGCATATGGAAGTTCCCTGGCCAGGGGATGAATTGGAGAAGCAGCTGTCAGCCTATGCCACAGCCACGGCAACACTGGATCTGAGCCACATCTATGACCTATGCTGCATCTTGCAGCAACGCCAGATCTTTAACCCACTGAGCGAGGCCAGGGATCAAACCCAAATCCTCCCAGAGACAACACTGAGTCCTTAACCCACTTTGTCACAACAGGAACTCCTGGAAATGGTGTTTTTTGTTTTTTTAGCTGCACCCGCAGCATGTGGGAGTTCCTGGGCCAGGGATCGACCCAAGCTGCTGCAGAAACAACACCAGATCCTTAATCCACTGTCCCACAGGAGAACTCCTGCAGCTGGTGTTATGATGTCCATTTGGAGAACTTGACCTGTCCGGGAACCTGAGATTTGGTGGATTTAATAAGCTGTAATGTAGATGCTTAAGGTGCTCTACAAGTTCCCACTCACTCCTTGTAGCATCCTGGGGGGAGGAGCAATCACCAGCATCCTGCAGCATGTGAGGGGTGGGGTACTCTGCAATTTTGGGACAGAGGCAACAGTGGAACCCCAGCCTCCCTCACCCTTCATCCTCTGTGACAGCCTTCCCCTGAGATAAAAACAGGCTTTCAACCCATTCTGTTCAACAAGCTGCACATGCACTGCAACCAAACCCTGAGCCAACCTCAGGGCAGGTCCAGCCTGACTCCCACCAGCTACAAGGACAGGACTCACAGTTCCCATGGGTTCATTTCCCACTTCCATCTCAAGAACTAGGTAAGAAGCCACTCTCATTTTGTATCAGGCAAAACCAGACACATGGAGCCTTTACTCTGCAGACCTGCTACGAGGCCTACTCTCCTCAGAGCAGAAGGCAGAAGCGAGAGTTCAATTGCTCGGTAAAACTTTGAGTGGGTACGGTGCACCTTCATAAGCATGAGTTAGCAGCTACTGCTATGTAACAAAGCCCCACAAACCTAGTGCCTTAAAACAACACACATTAGCATCTCACAGTTATGGGTCAGGAGAATCACAAGGCTTACCTGGGTCCTCTACTCAGGATCCCTCAGGAGGCTGTAGTCCAGGTGGCAGCCAGGGCTGGGTTTTATCTGACTGGGGAAGGATCCACTGCTAGTACTCTTCACATGGTTGGTGGGCTTCACTGCTGGCTGGCTGTTCCTTGCCACATGGGCCTGTCCAACATGACAGCTCACTACATCCAAAACCAGCAAGGGACAAGTCAGAGTCTGTGCAGCCTAACCACGGAATTGACCTCCATCACCTTCACAGCGTTCAGTTGGTCAGAGCCTGCCGCTAGACAGCCTGCTTTCCAGGGAGTGAAAAGCAGGAGGCAGAGCTCCTTGGAGGCCACCCTGGGGCCTGCCTGCCACAGGCAGGATAAATAGCTGCCTTAGCCCCACAGACTCTGTAAAGGAACAATACTATTTTTGTTTGGGTTTTTTGTTTGTTTTGTTTTGTTTGCTTTTTAGGGTCGCATCCACAGCTTATGGAGGTTCCCAGGTTAGGGATCCAATCGGAGTTACAGCTGCCAACCTACACTACAGCCAAAGCAATGCAGGATCCAAGCCACATCTGTGACCTACACCACAGCTCACAGCAATGCCATATCCTTAACCCACTGAGTGAGCCCAGGGATTGAACCTGCAACCTCATGGTTCCTAGTCAGTTTTGTTTCCGCTGCACCATGATGGGAACTCCATGGAACAATACTATTTGTAAGTGCTTGCATAGACCAAATACACTGGCAAGGTGCTTTATTACCAGAAAGTGGTTCCCTGTGCCCTTAACTGACAGACTGAAGAAGCTAAGGTGAGACTGCAGAGCTGCGCCACACAAAATAACCCAGGTCAGGGGGCACAGGGCAGAGGTCATCTCCAAAGCAAGGACATCTGTCCCTGTTACCCCCTGAAGATGGTGGGGAATTCACCCTCAGCACAGAGGTACTTTGGATACTGAAAGGGCAGGTGTGAGTCTGAAGGGAATTTTGATCTCCACCTCAAAGTCTTTACCAGAAAGGCTGCTGGACGGCTCAGGGCCTCTCCTCTACTCCCACCAAGACAGACATGGTCTCCACCTCCCACCAACATCTCCCAGGTGAGAGTGCGGCATGACTGGGTAAATGTTGGCTGGATAAACACAGTTACCTGGTTCCCTGGGACCTCCAGGGAGCATCTGGCTCACTCTTCTGGGGATCTGAAGACATCCTAGCATCGCCCAGAAGCTCCTTTTCTGTTGAAGGCAGATGGCACCCAGATGACCGCCTACTGATTTTACACAATTACCCACCCTGGTTGCCCTTTTCCTGCCACAGGCCAATTGTGCTTTACAAACACACCATCTGGGGGGCTTGCTGCTCAGAGTCCTGTCCTAAAGCCCTAACAGCCAGATGAGTTGTAGAGAACAATAAAAACTGGAGAAACCTGAGTAGGTCTGTTAGATTAGCTAAAATTTACTGAGATTTTAAAAGTGTAAATTTGTTGACCAAAAAAAGATAAAAAAGGATGAATTTTGGTGTTACTGCTGTGGCACAGCAGTGTCTCTGGAGCACTGAGACACAGGTTTGATCCCCAGTACAATGGGTTAAAGGATCCTATGTTACCACAGCTTCAGCATAGGTTGCAGCTGTGGCCTGGATCTGATCCCTGGCCGAGGAACTCCATATGCTATGGAGCAGCCAAAAAAGAAAAAAGAAAGAAAAAAAAGGGGGGGGGATGAATTGTATGGTGAATCATAACTCAATTTTTCTAAAGTTAAAAAAAAAAGAGAGAAATGTGTCCCTTGATGCACAGAACGAGGTAACAGAAGGCTGAGTGGAGCCACTGGGAGGGAGGCAGAGGATCAGAAGGGCCCTTGTTGGAGCCACATTCCAGACCCAGAGGCCAGCAGTGGCAGAAGGAGGGACAAGGATGTCTCTTTCAGGAGTGCCCAAGCAAGGCAAGGGAGCCCATGTGCAACCTGGTCGTCTCAGGAGGGACAAAGGGGCCTCCCTTTGAAACCTCTCTGAGCCCACTCTGGCTGCCTGGAAGCCTCTATCCCATCAAAATGGAAAAAACAAAAACAAAAAAATCCAGGAGTTCCCTTCATGGTTCAGTGGTTCATGAACCCGACTAGGAACCATGAGCTGTGGTATAGGTCACAGATGTGGATTGATCTCGCATTGCTGTGGCTGTGATGTAGGCCTGCAGCTGTAGCTCTGATTTGACCCCTAGCCTGGGAATCTCCATATGCCATGATTGCGCACTAAAAAAAAAAAAAACAAAACCAAAACCCTCCAAAAAAAAACCAAACAAGCCAGCTGAGTCCCAAGATCAAAGCAGACTCCAAGGTCCCCCAGCAGGGGACAGGCAGTGGACAAAGGTAAAGAAACACAAGAGACTGGAAGGGCTACAGCACCGGGGGACTGCAAAGGCTGGCCACCCCTGCCCCAGCCAGAGGACAGAGAAGAGCAGGATGCCAGGGAGCTGGGCTTTATTTCCTTTAGGCTGGCAACAGGCACATGCTTAGAGGTGTGAACATCATACAATGGAACTTGTGAAGGGTATACAGAAGAACCAGGCATCCCCTGTGTCAGCTCCGCGACTAGGTCTCAAGGCTCTCCTCAGCTCCCCATGGTTGTGAAGCCTAAGCCCTGAGCCTGTCAGAGTCACAGCAGGAGTACCCACCCACCTGCCTGGCTCTCCCCTTGAACTCCTCTCAGGCTAAGGGGGGCATGGGGGCTGCTGTACAGGGATCCCTTGATTAACCCAACCAGCAGCAGAGAACTCAGCTCAGAGCAGTCACCACCAGGGACCCACACCTCAGTCAAGCCTGGCTCATAGGGCACTTCCTCTTACACGCAAAATCATGCTCGAGGGCAGCACCTAGTGGTGCGCAGCAGCAATGCCTGCTGAAACCCAGGACTCAACCTTCTGGTCCCATAAGCTCCCCAAGGCTCCACCCATCAGCAGGTCCCTAAACATGCCAGTGGAGGCAATCACGGCAGCACAGAGCTTGGGAGGGGGCCGGCGGGGGGGGATCAGGACATAAGTTCTGGGGCTCTCCAGGGAGAGGACGCTGGGAATGCAGGCCTCTAGGAATCACTTCGGGGGCCCAAGAAGTCCTGGCCTGAGGCAGCACTAGGGAAGGGAGTGAGATGGGGCAGCGCTGAAGACTAGGCAAGGGTAGGACCCTGGCTGATGGCTCTAGCGAGTCAGGGCTGTGCACTATCAAGGTGCTAGTGAGAAAGGGATGGTTCCATAGCCCACCAGTTGGCGGGACACTCCAGGGTGCCTGGCTCTTCACTCTCTTCCCTACCCCCAATGGAGACTCAGCTTTGCAGCTGTTTCCTTTACTGCATGTGGGCACCATGCCCCGCCACACGCTACCAAAACCACCCCCAGACCAACGTCTCCTTGAGGGCTAGATCATCCCTTCAGCTATGGCCCTGGTGCCCAGCCCTGGACTGGGGGCCCTGTGAGGGGCTGGGGATATGAAGATCCAGGCTCAGAGGCCACCTCACCACCAACCCTGGAGGAGGAGCTGGTGTGTCCCTGAAGCCCCTCAAATTCTGACCACTGTGGCGAGCCCCAGGCATTCACAGACCGTACCACCGCCCCCCCGCCCCAGCCCAACTCAGGCCTTGGACATAAACGATGCTTGGCCATGCACACGAGACAACTGTGTCCGCCATGGCCAATCCCCTCTTGGAGAGGCCAACCCCTTGAAAATTCCCAAAGTGATGCTGCCTTGGAAGTCCCTAGAGTTAATCCTGCAGGAGGGAGAAGCTGACCTGGGGGGGGACACAGGTGGTACAGAAAGGGTCCAGATCAGCAACATCCTCCCCGGGCAGAGCCAGGCCAAGACCCTGCCTTGGCTATTAATTCCTGGGACCATGGAGTCCATCCCAGCCCAGTGCTCCTCCTAGCTGGGCCTCCAGCCTGGGGGCCCTCCAGGGCCACACTAGAGTGACGGGGGCTTCACCCAGGCTGCAGGACACTGCCCCCCTGAGCAGCCCTAGCGGAGGCTGCACTCCCCACCCTGCAGCTTCTCCTGCTCCATGGCACGCACCAGATCCTGCACAAACCGCATCTCAGAGGCCACCTGCTTGGCCAGTGCCTCATAGCGGTTCTCGAGGCGGCTAAAGCGCCGCTTGAGCCCACTGGCCCCCAGCAGGGCACCCTTGGCCTCCTCCTGGGCCTGCCGCTGGAGCGCCTCGGTCTTGTGCAGCTCCTGGCGCAGCCGCCGCAGGTCCTGGCCGATGCTCTCATTCTCCTCACGGTACCAGGCCTCCTTCTCCTCATAGATAGCTGTCAGCGCCTCGATGTCCTCATGGAACAGGCGTCGGCTGTGCTCAAGCCCTCGAAGGCCCTCCTCGGCCGCCGCCACCTCCTCCAGCACCTTGGAGAAGCGCTCGAAGTTGATGTAGGTGTTGTTGGGGGGCATGCTGGAGTGCGATTTGATAGTGTACTCCTTGAGGCGGGCAGTCTTTAGGCGCCGGCGCTCAGGCTTCCGGCTGCTGTCCTCACGACGCACATTCCGCCGCCGGATCGCCTGCAGCGGGAGAGGAAGGGAATCAGACCAGGGTCTCAGAGGCAGTGTCCCCAGAGTCTTCTCTGGCCCTCCACTCGCTTTGGTAAATCAAATTTTATTAGTCCACAGCTATGCCCCTTCACATACATATGGTCCTGGCACTTTCTGGCTCTGATGGCCCAGGCGAGAATTGATGGCAGCCTATGGAGTGCCAGAGACCATAGCCAAAAACATTCACCCTCTGGCTCTTTCAGAAGGTTGCCAACCCTAACCCTGGCCTGGAGGTGACCCATCCTGGGAAGTTTCTGGGGACAGAGACCTGAAGGGAGCTATGGATGCCAGCTGGTGTTTCAGTGAGACGGCACCAACACACTGATGCACATCTGGGGCCCCGCACTGCCCAGGCCCACTCCCTGGGGACCCTCCCCCACGCTGAGGCTGATCACACCAGCCATGCCTATGTAGGGGCAGCCCCACCGCCTCACCTTGATCCAGGAATGCTCCAGGCTCTGAGCGATGGTCATTCTCCTCCTGGAAGAACCACCACCCCCAACGCTAGTTAGTTGCACGTTGGCCATATGCACTGCCCTCCCCAATGCAAAGAGCAGGAAGGAGTGGTCTAGGCTCTACCTTACTGCAGCCCTGGCTCTCAGCCCCACCTACGGCTAGCTAGCTCAAGTACTTGCCCCTGGGGACCCATCAAGTCCCTGAAGTCACCCTACAGCCCAGCAGCAAGTCCCTGAAATGACCATGAAAAGTAGAGACAAAATTAAGAGCTTCCACTCTGCTCAGCCAACCACGAAGAGCCAGTTGTAAAGAGCCTGGGGGTGGGGGGGTGGGGGTCTCCATGTTTTCTGAGGGATTCGGGTTTTGGTGGGATTTTTTGTCTGGTTTTTTTTTTTGGTTTTCAGGGCCGCACCTGCAGCATATGGAAATTCCCAGGCTAGGGGTTGAAGGAGAGCTACAGCTGCCAGCCTATGCCACAGCCATAGCAACACAGGATCCAAGTCTCGTTGGTGACCTACACCACAGCTCATGGCAACACCGGATTCCTGATCCATTGAGTGAGGCCACGGATCAAACCCGCATCCTCATGGATCCTAGCTGGATTTGTTTCCACTGCGCCACAATGGGAACTCCTTCTGAAGGCTTGTGTTAAGTGTTGAGACCTAATACTGGGGTCCCACAGCTCAGGCATGAATGTGGCTGATGGGAGCACATCTATGTGTATGAGAGCTCCATGCTAACAGTATTTTTAGTTTTATCCTAGGGAAAAAAAGGGCAAATAATAAATCTGGAATTTCTTTTTTTGGCCACACTCATAGCATATGAAAATTCCCAAGCCAGGGAGTTCCCGTCTTGGTCAGTGGTTAACAAAACCAACTAGGAACCATGAGGTTGCGGGTTCGATCCCTGGTCTCGCTCAGTGGATTAAGGATCCGGTGTTGCCATGGGCTGTGGTGTAGGTCACAGACTTGGCTCGGATCTGGCATTGTTGTGGCTCTGGTGTAGGCTGGTGGCAACAGCTCCGATTAGACTCCTAGCCTGGGAACCTCCACATGTCATGGGTGCAGCCCTAGAAAAGACAGAAAGACAAAAAAATTAAAAAATAAGAAAATTCCCAGGCCAGGGACTGAACTATACCATAGCAGCAACATGAGCCCCTGCAGTGACAATGGCAGATCCTTTATCTGCTGCACCACAAAGGAACTCTCAATAATCTGGAATTTTATATGAAGCTTCCTATCTTAAACATTAGCAACAAATTAAAAAAGCTTTGGGGTTCCCATTGTGGCTCAGCAGTAAGGATCCCAACTAGTATCCATGAGGATGCAGGTTCAATCCCCGGCCTCACTCAGTGGGTTAAGGATCTGGTGTGGCTGTGAGCTGTAGCGTAGGTCACCAACACGGCTCAGATCCCTTATTGCTGTGTCTGTGGCGTAGGCCGGCAGCTGCAGCTCCAATTCAACCCCTAACCTGGGAACCACCATATGCCACAGGTGCAGCCCTAAAAAAGACCAAAAAAAAAAAAAAAACCCTTCTTAAGACACAGCTTGTGAGTTCCCTGGTGGCCCAGTGGTTAAGGATCTGGCATTATCACTGCTGTGGCTTGGGTTCAATCCCTGACCCAGAAACTTTGCCACATGTGGTGAAAAAAAAAAGACAGATTTCAGAGTTCCTGTCGTGGCTCAGTGGTTAACAAATACAACTAGGAACCATGAGGTTGCGGGTTCAATCCCTGGCCTTGCGTAGTGGGCTAAGCATTTAGCATTGCCGTGAGCTGTGGTGTAGGTCGCAGATGTGGCTCAGATCTGGCACTGCTATGGCCCTGGCATAGGCTGGTGGCAACAGCTCCAATTAGACTCCTAGCCTGGGAATCTTCATATGCCGCGGCAGCGGCCCAAGAAATGGCAAAAAGACAAAAAAAGACAGGTTTTTAAGAGGGCCAACATATGCCTTCTATGTGCTATCCAGCCCAAAGCAGAAGTCACACTCAATTCGCAGTTACAGGGAGGTGGCAGTTTGGATTGACGTGTTACGTGTCACCTGTCCACAGCCAGTGCCCATTCTGGGGGACTTTCCTGGCCTTCCTTGCCCAGCCTTGTACCCTTACTTGGGGTCTTTGACAAGCAGCCGGCGGATGAAGTCCTTGGCCAGCTCACTGGTGTTGCTAAAGTACTCCTCATCAAAGTCATAGTTCACGGCAGAGATGTTGGTCAGGGTCTCCTGCTTGGTCTCACCCAAGAACGGGGATGCACCGCTCAAGCTGCAAGATGGACACATGGCTCAGTCGGGCCAGATGGCCCTGCAGACACCTCACATCCAGGCTTCCCAGGCCACCACCCAATTCCACCGTGCCTGGTATGGAGCCAGATGAGAAGGAAGGATGACACTGTTCCCTACAGCCATGCCTGGCCACCAACCAGGAGACAGTGAAAATCTACTGCCCAGCCACTGACAGGCCCTAAAAGGAGAGGGCAGAAGTCTCCACAGAAACTCAATGTATCTACAAAGACACACAGTCTTGAAGCACCTTCCCTGAAGCATTTGGCAGTTACAGGGAAGCAGCTAACTTTCCAGGGGAGTCCTGGTCAACACAGCGGCAGCACGCGATCACGGGGCACAGTCATGGATGATGGCACAGACGCTGCGTGTCTTTCTGACAAGCTGTGCTGAGGCCACAACACCACCATGGGGGTTCTGGGCATGTGACACTGTGACTTATGGTAAGAAACATATATTTAGTCTTAAATCCTGTCCTCAGGCACAGAAACCTTAAAGCCCTCGTAACTTCTTAAAACCCAAGGTAGGAACCTCTTTTGTTATAATACTTGGTCTTTTCTGTTTCTTGAAATAGCCCCAGAAAATAGAGCTGAAAGAATTATGTTTTGTTATTCACAACAGGCCCCTTCCAACCACACCTGAGTTGAGGTACCAATGAGGTGACTTTGGAAAGGCCCTAAGGAGGGGGCTGGTGGCCTGGGAACCAGCAATGGGATCAGAGGGAATCTTCATCATCACCCCTGACATCCAGGGAGGGGAGGGGCTGGAGGCTGTTAATTGGCAATGGCCTGTGATTTATTTTTTTTTTTTTTTTTTTTTTTTTTTTTTTTTTTTTTTTTTTTTGTCTTTTGTTGTTGTTGTTGCTATTTCTTGGGCCGCTCCCTCGGCATATGGAGGTTCCCAGGCTAGGGGTCCAATCGGAGCTGTAGCCACCGGCCTACGCCAGAGGCACAGCAACGCAGGATCCGAGCCGCGTCTGCAACCTACACCACAGCGCACGGCAACGCCGGATCGTTAACCCACTGAGCAAGGGCAGGGATCGAACCCGCAACCTCATGGTTCCTAGTCGGATTCGTTAACCACTGCGCCACGACGGGAACTCCAATGGCCTGTGATTTAATCAACTGTGCCAACGAGCGGCCAGCCTGTGGACAAGAGAGGCAATGCAGTCCTGGTACAAGACCTCACAGTTATTTCATACAAGGGTGGGGCTGGCAAACTCCTTCTGCAAAGGGGCAGATGGCCTTCTGAAATCTCTGGAACATACCTCTCTCTCCGGCACAAATTCATTCATTCACTCATGCATTCGTCCATCCACCCAGAGTTCATTAAGCACTGCAAGAGGTCAGAGCACTGGGGGTCCTGCATTCTGTTCTGCTCGCTGTCGCCATACAGAAGCCTCCCGACCCTCCTCCTGACCTAGTGGGGCCCCAAGACAGGCAGGAAGCACCAAGCAGGTACTTACAGGATGTAGGTGATGACGCCAATGCTCCTGGAGGAGAACACACAGAAGAAACCAGGATCAGCTCAGCTGCAGACACAGCACCCTGACCCTCAGAGTCCTAAGATGGCTGGGAGCCCAGAGCCCAAGGCTCTCAAGCCAGGTAGGTAGGAGGCCCGTCAGCCCCAAGGACCCTCCCCCTCCAGGGTCTACACAGCCCCCATTGAGTCCCTTGCTCTGTTCTGAGGTCTTAGGACTGGACACTGAAGTACTTCTAGCTACATCTTTCTGTCCAGGCTCCAAAATGGCTGGGGTCAGGGTGGGGAAGACAGAGCTCAAGGGCCCAATGGACCATGTGGCAGGTGTGGAGCCCTCTATGGGGCAGCTGCGGCCACGGGTGAGGCTAGAAAACTCTTTCTACAAAGGGGCAGATGGCAAGTATTTCAGGCTTTTTGGGCCACAAACGGTCTGGAGTCTATTTTTAAAAACTCTTCAAAACTGTCAGAACCATTCCTAGCTCGTGGGCCTGGGTAGTTTGCCAACCCGTTCTAAGCTGTCTATCCTTCTCCCACCCCACAGCTCCAGGACCAGGAGCTATACCCTAGCCTGCAGCTGTGACCTGGTAGCCCCTGGGGACAGGTGGGTGAGTCCCTGAGGAGAAGGGACATGGGCAGCCCTGGCCCTGCTGGCCACCACTCACCACATGTCTGCCTCCAGACCCAGGGGCTCATAGTTGACGATCTCAGGAGCTGCAGAGACAGGGAGAAAGGGTCAAGCCAGGCCCTGGGTGTATCTAATGGGGCGCCAGGGACACAGCCAAAGCAGGCAGCATAACTCACTCGAGTGCGAGCACAAGTGGGCAAGGCCAGCTCTAGGCCAGTAAAGTTGGGATGGTGACAGCACCAAGCAGAAGCCTTAAGCCCTCTGTGCCCAGCTTTGGGGACAGGAAGGGACCTGCCTCGCCCCATGCCAACTGGAAATCCTCCAGTGACCCCCAAGACCATACCAGGCCTTACCCACGAACTCTGGGGTGCCAAAAATGTTCTTGAACTCATTCCCTGCTTCAATCTTGTGGGCAATGCCAAAGTCGATGAGCTTGATCCGCGGGTTAGGCACATTCTTGTCCAGAAGCATGATATTCTCCGGCTGAGGGGAAGGCGGAAAGGCAGGGTGCTGGGCAGAGGGCTCTGCTGCTGCTGGCCCAGGCAGCCAACCCATCCCAGGGTGTGGGGTGTGGGCAGGCTGACCCCCAGACATCTGTCTCCTCCACGCCCTGGGCAGGGACATCCTACGCTAAGGAGAGGTGGACCTGCTCAGCCCCTATCCTCACCCGCTCCAGCCAGGTCAGTCCCTAGGTCTGTCCTGAAGGCCCAGTAGGCTCACCTTGAGGTCAAAGTGAGCAATGCGCTTGGAGTGCAGGTAGTGGACGCCGTCCAGGATCTGCTTGAGGAACTGAGTGGCCTCGTCCTCCGTCAGCGACTCCTTCTCTGCCAGGAAGTCGAAGAGCTCCCCACCTGAGACCAGCTCCAGGATGAGGACCACGTCGGTCTTGTTCTCAAAGATGTCATGGAGTGTGATGATATTGGGGTGTCGGATCTCCCGCAGGATGTTCACCTCCCGCTCGATCTCTTCCCGGCTGACCCCCCGCCGGCTGGATGACAGGCGGCGCTTCTTGATGAACTTGGCCGCATACTCCTTCCCGGTGCCTTTCTGCCGGCATTTCCGCACAATTGCAAACTGGCCGCTGTGGGAACAAAGTGGGGGGCGGGGGGGGTGGCAGTCGCTGAAAGGGACCCAGGACACTGCTTGGATGATGCAACCTTCTGGGGCAGCTCAGCTCAGCTCCTGGCACCACACACATGGCATGTCCCCACCACCTGGAGAAGGCACACCTCCGCCACGGGATGCCCACATGTGAGTGCAAAGCAGCACTCACCTGCCTGGCGTTTCTGCGGCAGTGAAAGAACAGAAATGGCTCCACATTTATCAAAAGGGAGCTGGACTCCATCATGGTAAGTCCAGTGGAATTTTACAGTCCTGACAAGAAAAACACCGTGAAGACCTGCTCAGGGAAAAAATCTGCAGAATAACATGAGGAATGAGAACTTTCTGCTTAAAAAAGAAAGGTATGGAGTTCCTGTTGTGGCGCAGTGGTTAACGAATCTGACTAGGAACCATGAGGTTGCAGGTTCCGTCCCTGCCCATTGCTTAGTGAGTTAAGGATCTGGCGTTGCCGTGAGCTGTGGTGTGGGTCACAGATGCGACTCAGATCCCGCGTTGCTGTGGCTCTGGTATAGGCTGGTGGCCACAGCTCCGATTGGACCCCTAGCCTGGGAGCCTCCATACGCTGTGGGAGTGGCCCAAGAAATGTCAAAAAAAAAGACAAAAAAAAGGTACATACTGTACCCACATATACAGGTATGTTTACATGTATATGTGCAGGAAAAAAGGTCTGAGGGACACATCCAAAGCTGTGAGCAACAGACATCTCTGAGGAGTGAGACTGAGGGCAGAGAACTCAGGTTTTTCACTTTTTATTTCCTATGACCTGACTTTTCACAGCATATCTCATGAAAAAGGCAGAGTTCAAAAGAGCTTCTTGTCCAGTAGGCTAAGTAAAAGAAGTACACACATTCTCAAGAAAGCAGTGAGAATGTGGAGAAACTGGAACCTTGGTGCGGGGCTAGTAGGAAAGCAAAATGGGGCAGCTGCAGTGGGAAAGAGTCTGATGGGTCCTTAAAAGGTGAAACCTGGAGTTACCATCAGACCCAGGAATTCCATTCCACAGAAACTTCTTCACAGTGTTCACAGCAGCGTGATTCACAGTAGCTAAAAGGTGGAAACAAAGCAAATGTCCATCCACAGATGATAGATAAACAAAATGGGGTCCATCCACACAGGGGAACATCACTTGGCCATAAAAAAGGAAAAAGCACAGACACTCAATGGAACTTGGGAACACGATGTTCTGTGAGAGGACACACAGTATGAGATTCCATTCATATGAAACACCCAGAATAGGCAAACCTACAGAGACAAAGAGTAGGTTAGTGGTTACCAGGGGCTAAGGAGAGGGTTGACTGCTAATGGGAACAGGGTTTCCTTTAGGGATGATAAAAACATTCTGATTTGTAGTGATGGTTGCAAAACTCTGTGAACATACCAAAGACTATTAAATTGTATACTTTAAATAAGCAGACTATATGGTATGTGATTTAGAGAGAGAAATTCTATTTACTGCACTCTAGGAAGCTGTCCAATGTCCAAATTCTTCTGCTATCTAGGAACTGAGTAAAACTTGCTTTCATTCAGGGGTTGATGGAAAGAGGCCAGAGGGTAAATATTTTAAACTTTATGGGCCATGTGTTCTCTGTCACAGTGCTTGTGTTTTTACAACCCTTTAAAAAAGTAAAAAACTGGAGTTCCCACTGTGGTGCCAGGAGCTGGGACGAGCTGTCCCAAAAGGATGCACTGTCTGAGTGGTGTCCTGGGTCACTGTGGCATCAGGGGTTCGGTCCCCAGCCCGGCACAGAGGGTTAAGGATCAGGTACTGCTATAGCCATGGCATAGGGCACAGCTACAGCTCAAATTCAATATGGCCCGGGAAGTTCCATGTGCTGCAGGTGTGCCATTTAAAAAATTTTTTTTAAAAACTAGGGAGTTCCTGTCATGGCTCAGAGGCTAACAAACCTGACTAGTATCCATGAGGACAAGGATTCCATCCCTGGCCTCGCTCAGTGGGTTAAAGGATCCAGTGTGGCCATGAGCTGTGGTGTAGGTTACAGATGCAGCTTGGATCTGGTGCTGCTGTGGCTCTGGCATAGGCCAGCAGCTGCAGCTTCTATTTGACCCGTAGCCTGGGAACTTTCATATGTTGCAGGTTTAGCCCCAAAAAGCAAAAAAAAAAAAGTAAAAAGCCATCCAATATTTGTGGGTGGGCCATACTGAAGTGAACTAGAACCAGATGTGGCCCACAGGTCTGGGTCACACACCCTGGCTTTAAAAGGTTATATGAACACACATATAAGTAGAAAGACTAATTCTAAGTCAGAAGGCATATGTTTCAGACAAGAAATTTCAACCAGGCACCACCAGGGGTCAAGGGAAAGGAGACTGGGTGACTAAGTGACATCTCGTGGAAATGGGGGAATGAATGTAGAGGAAGGAATGGCAGAGATGGGCCTTGGGGGACAGGATGGATCTCTGAAGTTGGTAACAGTATAGGGAAGAAAGGTCAGGCAGAATGAGAGACAGGTGAGAGAGGGGTGCCCTGTAACCCAGCAGGGCCCTCAGAACAGCCGAGGGACCCCACAGGGGTGCCATGACCACCTGTAGCAGGCAAGCTCCTAAGCTGCTGCCTTTATGAGTATTGAGGCATGAAGGTACTCACAGTGGGCCACTGTGGACATGCTCCACACACATTTGGCTAGGTTAAGTTCAAGGTGGGCAGGTGGGAAGTGCAAATTACTATTAGTCCAGGTAGGCTAATAATGATCCATATCCAAATACCCAGAACCTGTGGACATGTCATCTCATGTGGCAGAGGGAACTTTGCAGGAGGGATTAAATTAAAGCCCCTGAAATGAGGATGATCCTGGATAAGCGGGGCGGGGCAGGGGGTGGGGGAGACCAGAGTCGTCACAAGGATCCTTACAGGAGACAGAAGATGCTGTGCTGCTGGCTGTGAGGATGGAGGAAAGGGCCTCAAGCCAGGGATGCAGCACCTCTAGAAACTGGAAAAGGCAGGAACCCATTCTCCCCTGGAGCCTCCAGAGAAACCAACCCTACAGACCCACTTTGGACCCCTGACTGCCAAATCTTTATGATAATAAATAGGTGTTCATCTAAGCCACTAAATTGTGATAATTTGTTATAGCAGAAACAGGAAACTCAAACACTAACCTAAAAGCCAAGAACACAAGTCAGAGGAAAAATGTCTAGGGTCCCAGAAGAATCTTCACCCCCTACTCCTCAAATCCATTACAGTGGTCCCCTGGGTGAGCTGCACTCCTGCCCCCCTCCACATCTTAGCTAACACTCCCTGTCCCCATCTTTCTCTCTCCCCTCTGCCTACATCAACAAAGGAAATTCTTCCAGGCCCACCTCCCTGCCTTATGTCACCCCGAAGATAACATCAAATGCTGAGTGGTGACCATGTGCCAGGAACACTGGGCTAAGCACTGGATGTGTGGCCTAATTCTCAAATATAAGGATTTTTTTTTTTAACAAGTGCCCATACTTGTGGCATATGGAAGTTCCTGAGCCAGGGATCAAGCCACAGCCAAGTAGAAGCAACGCCATGTAGTTGTGTTGTGACCTACAAGAGAAGTCCTCAAATACAAGGATTTTTTTTTTCCCCTTTAGCTTTATTTCAAGCTGAACTAACAAATAAAGAAAAGTACTCTGCTGTATTATACAGGAAACTATATCTGTTCACTTGTGATGGAACACGATGGAGGATAATGTGAAAAAAAAATGTGTATGGATGTATAGCTAGGTCACTTTGCTGTGCAACAGAAAACTGACAGAACATTGTAAATCAACAACAACAACAAAAAACTCTTGGGAACAGGGACAAAGACCTATTATGTGCTGCATTGTGTCCCGCCAGATCCTAACCCCCAAGACCTCAAAACATTACTACACGGATTTAGGGCCTTTAAAGAGATAATTTATTAAAATGAGGTCACTGGAGTGGGTCCTAATCCAATATAACTGGTGTCCTTATAAGAAGAAATTAGGACCCAAACATGCACAGAAGAGAAACCATATCAGGACACAGGGAGAAGACATCTGCCTACAGGATAAGGAGAGAGATCTCAGAGGGAACCAGCGCTCCTGACACCTCATCTTGGACTCCTAGCCTCCAGCACTGGGAGAGAATCCCTCTCCCATGTTCAATCCTGCAGGTCGAAGGCACTTTGTTCCATAGCCCGAGCTGACTAATATAGATGCACACACCACTCCACGGCATGGAAGCCAGACTGGATATCCACACTGACCAGCCACAGATTAATTTATTTCCCAGGATCATTCAGGTGACTTTAATTGGGAGGAAAGAACCCTCCATAGAGGAGTTCCTATTATGGCTCAGTGGTTAACAAACCCGACTAGTAACCATGAGGACACAGGTTGGATACCTGGCCTCGCTCAGTGGGTTAAAGATCCAGCGTTGCCCTGTGCTGTGGTGCAGGCTGGCAGCTGCAGCTCCGATTTGATCCCTAGGCAGGGAACCTCCATATACCTCAGGCACAGCCCTAGAAAGACAAAAGACCAAAAAAAAAAAAAAAAACCCTCCATAGATACCCACACACCCATACAAAGAAACTCATTCCCAGTTTATTCACCCCATGACTCCTGGGACGAGAAAACTCGATCCTACTTTACTTGAGATCTGTGTCATCACAGTGATTCCCCAGGACAGTCAAGAATCAGACTTGGGAAAGATTCAGTTCTGCTCAAAACTGAATTCCAGGAGTTCCTGTCGTGGCTCAGTGGTTAACGAATCCAACTAGGAACCATGAGGTTGCAGGTTCGATTCCTGGCCTTGCTCAGTGGGTTAAGGAACCGGCATTGCTGAGAGCTATGGTGTAGGTTGCAGATGCGGCTTGGATCCCGCGTTGCTGTGGCTCTAGCGTAGGCCAGCGGCTACAGCTCCAATTCCACCCCTAGCCTGGGAACCTCCATACACCATGGGAGCGGCCCAAGAAATGGCAAAAAGACAAAAAGACAAAAAACAAAAAACAAAAAACAAAACAAAACTGAATTCCAGTTGGATCCTGGCTCTGGAACCCAGAGCCTCTCAAGGTGGCCAACGTCAGAGGTGTCAAATGAACATCTCAAAGAAACTGGTGTTTGGGGCAGAAAGTTAACACACTCTTTACAATATGTGGGGCTAATCTCTGTTTGGACATCTGATAATGGGCCCGTTATCACGGTGGGTGGGTAGAAACCAACACCCATCTGTGATGCCAGCACACTTGGGCATTGTCTCCAGGTGTGAATCCTACCTGGCCACGTACTCTGTAAGACCCTGGGCAAGCCGCTTCCTGCTCTCAGCCTGTTTCTTTACCCATAATACAGAGATAATAATAGGTCCTGCCTGGTAGGGCCTTTCGCAGATAAATGGAAGTATAACAAAAAATAGCCCAGGACACAGACATACAGAGTTATATAAATTGCAATAGCAACAACAACAACAAAAGACAAAAAAAAAAAAAAAAAAAGACAGAGTTATATAAATTGCAGCATAGTATGCACAATGTTCTGTGACGTTAATCCTTCACCTCATGTGTCTCTAAGAATGTTTCAGATCATTACATAGGATAATGCTGTCCAAGATGGCAGCCCATTGGTCGCAGGAAAGCTGTCAAGCCCAATGGAAATGATATTTTCTATGAGAGTTCATGACACACCAGATTTCAAAGGCTTCACATCAAAAAAGGCTATAAACTAGAGTTCCCGTCATGGCTCAGTGGTTAACGAATCCGACTAGGAACCATGAGGTTGCGGGTTCGGTCCCCGGCCTTGCTCAGTGGGTTAAAGGATCCGGCGTTGCCATGAGCTGTGGCGTAGGTCGCAGATGCGGCTTGGATCCCGCGTTGCTGTGGCTGTGGTGTAGGCCAGCGGCTACAGCTCCAGTTCGACCCCTAGCCTGGGAACCTCCATATGCCGCGGGAGCAGCCCTAGAAAAGGCAAAAAGACAAAAAAAAATAAAAAAAATAAAAAGGCTATAAACTACTTCATTAATAATTTTTTACGAGCGTTCCCTGGTGGTCTAGTGGTTAGGAGTTGGCACTTTCACCACTGTAGCCCAGGTTCAATCCCTGGTCTGGGAACTTAAATCTCACATCAAGCCATTGCATGCCACAGTCCCCGTCCCCCAAAACAGTAATAATAAAAAATAATAAGAGTAATAGTAATTTTTTACAATGATCACGAGCAAAATGATAATAGTTTCATCTATTGGGTGAAAAAATACATATTATTAAAATTATTAAAACTGATACAGCTACTAAAAAATTTCAATAAACTTCCTACATGGTTTGCACTGTATGAGTTACCTGGCTCTTTTTATTTATTTATATATTTGGCCTCACCCACAGCATGTGGAAGTTTCCTGGCCAGGGATAAAACCCACCCTGAAGTTGCAACCTGTGCCACAGCTGGGGCAATGCCAAATCCCTAACCCATTGCACCACAAGGGAACTTCCATGCCTGACTCTTTTTAATGGCTGCATGATATTCTATCCATGAGGCAATGGTGCTGTGACAGCCACTGAAGAGGCTTCCCATCTTTTGCTCACATAAAATCCTTACAGAAACTCTCTCCCTATTCCTAGATCCTTAGTCCCATGTATGTAGTTTTACCACAGAATGAATTCCTGGGAGTGGAATCAGTGCATTAAAGGGAACAGACAGATTTTTGCTGACCTTCGCCAAACTACTCTCAGCAGAAGGTCCTAATACATTTTTAACAACAGACTGTGATATTTCTTTGGGGGTGGGGGAACAGCCTGCATTCTCTACCATCCTCACAGAGAAAATTCCTAAAAGGACTTCAGTATCCCAAATGAGCCCCATATACACTCCCAGCAAAGGCCTAATGAATAGCTCAGTTATTTACATTCCCTTCTGGTGACATCATGGGGCCAGCCAAGGCAGATCCAGGAGGGCCAGCCAGCAACAAACTCACCAAATAAGGTTTGAGGCTCTACGGTAAAAAGGATGGGGCCTGGCAGGTCTGAGGCGGAGGAGGGGAACTCCCAGGGGACGTTCCATGGCCCAGCAAGGCAGGAAATCAGCTGCCTGGCTAGACTGGGAAAACGCCGATCTTTCCCACAAGAATGCTAACAATTGGCAAGGGTGTGGGCCCAGACAGAAGGCCTTCCCTGGAAATGTATGACTGCCCAGGAGATTCAATTGCCTTCCACAACAGACAATTAAAGAGAGAGAAAGACCTTTACCAACAAAACCTGCAAACACCTACTGCTCCCACATCATATGCTAGGCACTCTATTTAATGTGCCACTGGTGCTCAGTTGTTTCTCCACAAAGGAAATGCAGAGGATGTCAGAGCAAGAATCCCAGGCTGGGGCTGTCTGACTCCAAAGCCCAAACTCATTCCACAGCACAAGATACTAATTCATTCCTTCTTGGAGAGGTGGATGAAGGGCAAGAAAGGAGACACTCCCAGAAAACCCCGTAGCGCCTGTCTCCCCTCCCCGGAGCCCTATCAGAGAGGACTGCTCACCTGCCCAGCTCCTCCCCCATCTCATAGTGGTCTTCCACATTTTCCTGCCTGAATGTGGACATGGTGGCTGGTCTTCCTTCCACTCCAACACCAGTCCAATCACAGTGGCCCAGGGACAGGACTTTAGACAGTTCTTTAGCTATGACCCTGGAGGAGACAGGGAAGTAGGAAAGGAGTGAGATGCCAGCTGTTACTTCTGGGTCAATGGAGTGACCTGCTCCCCCAAAATAGGTTTCACATCACACCACACTGAAATTCCACACTCCTTGTAGAAGGCACTTGTACTTGGTGAGTGGGGTACTTTCATGTGTCATCTCATTTAAATACCACACCACTCAGTGTTTGCCTCACTGTGCCACCTTCACCCCATAACTCCTACCAGACACATACGTCTGGTTCCCCAAACAGTGCCCCAGTCTTTCTCTGCCTCTCCCTCCTAGGCTTCTCCCAACTTGCTCATCCAGAGCCCCACACACTCCTGCAAGTTCCACCACACTCTTCACAGCCCCAAACCCTGGGCTCCCTGACTGCCTGCCAAACTTCCAGCACACTCCCAACCCCTGCCAGTCAGCGACCTCAACCCCTCTTCCCTACCCACTACCCCTATGTGCCTTCCCCTCCTCCGCAGGTCTCTTAAGACCCTCTGCAGAGGCTTCCTCACCTCATCTCATGCTCTCCCCAAACCTGAATCCCCCAGAAGTTGGACTAGGGTCTCCAAGTTTCTGCAAGGCCCGGACCTACTCTTGCCTCCCCTTGACCTCCACCGTCCTAGCAAAATTAACTTCTTCCTCCTCACAGGCACCTCTCCAGGTTTCAAAAGCCCCCAACCCCAGTCTCCGTATCCCAAACAGGGCCCCCGCAAAGGGTCACATCTGAGTCTCCTTCATCGTCTTTCGCCCCCAACTTTCTCACAAGTTCCAAGGCTGCCTTCATTGACGGCTCGAAGGTCTCCCCAACCCCTAATGTCCCTGCTCCGGCGTCCCAGAGACCGCCACACCCCTCACAGGCCCCGGCCCAGCTCCTCCTGCTTGGTCATCCCGAGAGTTCCCAAACGTTCCCCCTCAAGTCCCTCACGAGCCTCGGACCGAGCCCACTTCATACCCTACTCAGCCCCGCGCCGCAGAACCGCTCCTCAGCAGCGCCCGCCGCCACAGCTTCCTCCGGCCCCGCCGCCTTGGCCGCCGCGACACGCCAACCCGTGTGACGTCACCGCGTCCGACAGAGCCCGCCCCCAAGAGGCGGAACCCTCCGCCCATTGGTCACTGCGCCCGCCGCTCGTAACGGCCCGTCCCCCGCCGTCTGCCAGGCCCAGCCCGCGGGCGTCCGGCCCGCCTCTTAAGAATGCTGTCTCGCCTCTGGCACTGACTCCCCTTCCCGCAGCTGACAGGCTGTAACGAACGCCGCTCAAGCTTACGGAAGCCGACCTTCCGACTTCCGGCCCGTGGGCCGCCCCGCGGGTTCCCCTCAGATCTGCCCCAGGTCCTGAAGCTGGGAATGCCTCAAGTCCTTGCTCCTTCCTGCCTTTCTTGGGGATGAGATACGCGAACCCAGGGCCTATCTCCAGGGCATGACAGCTCCTGCGGTGGACCCTAGAGCTGCTGTAGTCCGAGTGGCAGTTTTCTCCTCTGTAAAATACTACCCATATTCCAAATACATAAAAATGTAAACTAGGAGGTAGGTCAGTTGTTTCCGTTAATGCTTGAGAATTGTTTTATGACTTTTCGGCTCAAGAGACACGCTAACAACACTGATTTAGCTTTAAGGCATACTAATCAACAAACTGAGGAGGTAAAATACTTATTTTCCCCATTCTAGGTGGGGAAACACACCCGAAGAGGTTGTTATTCATCCTGAGTCACACAGCCATTAAAAGCATAGCTGAGTTTTTTTATGCTGAACCACCTCAGACGCACAGAGACCCTGACGTTTGGTCTTTGAGGACCACCCACCTCCAACCTTAAGCAATTCTCTCTTCACTCCAACACAACTTGCTTTCTCAATTCAAACTTTCTTTTTGCTGTTTCTTGGGCTGCTCCCGCGGCACATGGAGGTTCCCAGACTAGGGGTCGAATCGGAGCTGTAGCCGCCAGCCTACGCCAGAGCCACGGCAACACGGGATCAGGGCCGGGTCTGCAACCTGCACCACAGCTCACGGCAACGCAGGTTCCTTAACCCACTGAGCAAGGCCAGGGATCGAAGCAGCAACCTCATGGTTCCTAGTCGGATTCAACCACTGCGCTACGACGGGAACTCCTCAAACGTTTCTTTAGGTCTTGACAGGAGCTGTTCCTCCTGGAAGTCGCCTTCTTCCACTCTTTACTCCTAAGCACACTTCAGTTTACAGTTGAAGCAGCAGCTTCTCTCACATCGTTTCCTCCATTACCTGTTAGTCTGGTACCTTTGTGACCATTGTGAAACAATTATCACACATCATTAACCAAAGTCCATACTTTATTCAGATTTCCTGTTTTCTCCCTAATGCCCTTTTCTTGTCTCAGGATCCCCTTTACTACACCCTAGGTTCCTTTAAGACAGTTTCTCACACTTTTTGTCTTTTAGGGCCACAGCGGTGGCACACCTAAGTTCCCTGGCTAGGGGTCGGATTAGAAGCTGTAGCTGCTGCCCATGCTACAGTGGCCAAGACAATGCCAGATCCCAGCAGCGACTGCAACATACACGTCCTCACGGATACTAGTTTCTTCAAAACTGCTGAGCCACCACACGAACTCCCAATTTCTCACATTGTTGCTAAGTTCGGAGAGTTGGTCTACCCCCTCGACTGCTACTTGTCTGATGTTCTCATGGTCTGACTGGGATGATAGGTTTGGGGGAAACCATGAAGTGCCACTTTCACCACCCTATAGGTCTGTACTGTATCATGACTTACACTGCTGACCTTGCTCACTCATTTGGCTCTAGCTGCTCATCAGGTTTCTGCAATGTATTTTTCTCCCCCTTCTATACTTTAACAGCACACATTAGTGAGGTATAGGCCTCGTTACAGAGAGAGCAGACTGGCCACCTTTGTGTCCAGGAACCCCAAACAAGTCCTTCATTGTCCCACCTGGCTTCCAAGTTGAGGCAGGTATGATTAATTATCCTGGGTAAGATCTCAAAGAGAAGTTCAGAGAACCCTACAGTGGAATCTTTCCAGATGCTCAAAGATGTTAATAGCATAAAAATTAGATTGGCGATCCAACTGCAACCTAGGCACATTTTTACAAATGAGCCTATAGGGTCCAAGTCAGAACTGTAGTGAAAACAGCACACAGGCAATTTTCCAAGCCTGCACTGACAGCTACAGCAGTACCACCATGCCTTCAGACTATGACGTGAAATGTTCAAAATTTAGTTCCTGGGCTGCATGGCTTCCATTCTAAATGCTCAGTAGACACAAAGGGCCAGTGACTTACCCTCCACCAGCTGGACCTCAACACCTGCATCTTACAGAGAGTCCATTCTAGCCAGAGCGCATGGCAAAGGAACACTTACACACTTGATCACCACCATATCAAATTTATTATTCCAATGGCACTAATACAGTTGGAGGTGCTCATGGTGACACTGCACAGGATTTCCTGCCTTCTAGTTTCTGTCCAAAGAGAACATCTACCTGCCTGTTTCCTCCCCCTTTATGGAGGAAAATCCACTATGGGCCATTTACCCAAATAAACCTCTTAATGCGTTTATTTTCAACTTTTTTTTTGGATATGAATTTTCCTCTTATGAAACAAAGTGTTGGGTGTCCCCCATCCCTTCCCTCACCCCCAACAGCCAGATAAGTCCCTGCTGTGAGGGCATTTCTGTTGCCTCTGAAATCTACAAATAAATATTGAAAGAAACAGCATCAAGTGTTCATGTTGAGTGATGGCACGAAGTGGGCCCCAGAAACCTGTCAGGCAGAGCATTTCTGAGTCTGGACAGTCTCAAAGTGTCGTGGAGAATGTGGGGGGCTTGTTGCTGTGGTCACCTGTCCCTGGGCGCGGGGGCTGCGCCAGTCCCACTGGGCAGCAGGCTGCTGAGAAGCCGCCTACAATTTGTCCAGGAAGTTGTCCAGGGCCGGAATACCTTCCTTCAGGCCTTTGCGCTTGCGTGTCTCTGCCACCACCTGGCTGGGGCGACTGGTGTTGTCGAAGGGATCCCCGGGCAGGATCTGCCAGTGGTCGAACACACACTGGGGAAAGGCCTGGCCGCCTGTGTTGGATCTCAGGTCAGCAGTAAAGCCTGCAGGAAGGGTAGAGACAGGGTTCAGTGGGCAGCCAGAGTGTGGTCTTTACAGCTCCTTGGCCGAAAACCCTGGATGGGAAGGCAGGGACACAGGCCCACATAAGGTCTCTGAATCAAACACCCTGGATCATGTCAGACATTACAACCTGCACCTCACCCAAAGCTCCCTCTCAAAGGCCACTGATTAATAAATGAGACAATGCTACGGCCCTTCCCAGGCTTCTGGTCTCAACGTGCCCTTCTCAGGATGAACCAGAGCTACAGCTCAGCTGCTCTGCAAGGCCCTGCTCTGCAGATTTATAGGCCCAAGGGCCTCCTCCGGCCCTCCCCAATTCAAAGGTTGAGAAGCCCCCCCTGTGAGAAACAGATTACCTCCTCCTTCACAATTGTGCTACTGTCACCTTCCAAGCTGACAGGGCAGAAAGTAGCAGCTGGCAGCCCCCTTGAGACCCAACCTGGGCCCTGGCCTAAGACCATCCAGGCTACAGGTCTGCTGGGTTCCACCCTGAAGCCACTGGGTACCTGAAGACCACAACAGGCTGGAACTTACCAAAGGATTCATTGACAGGCAAGTAAGCCTTCACAACAAACATGGGGGTACCAGCCACCTGGGACTCCTCAAAGACGTGGCCCCGCTTCCTGTTCAGGACACCATAAATGCCACCAACCACTTGTTCTGGACACTGTCAGACAAAGAAAGACTATTAGCAGCCATGCAGGCAGGATGAGACTGGAAAAAGTAGCAGGAGGAGTGGACCTCCCTACCTGGATCTCCACAAGGTAGATGGGCTCCATGAGCCTGGGCTGGGCAGTCAGCACACTGGCATAAAGGCAGCGCCGTGCAGTAGGGATGATCTGGCCACCACCACGGTGGATGGCGTCGGCGTGCAGTGTCACATCGTGGACATCAAATCGCACACCCCGCATGTTCTCCTCACACAGCGCCCCCTATGGAAGAAGGGGATTAGATCACCATCTAGAACCTGCCTCTACTGCAGCCCCTGAGAACAGGTCAGCTACACAGTTAGCTCTGTCTATACCAACTCCTCCAGGTCTCCACCCCAGGGACCAAGTGTGTCTTGCTCAACTCAGCCTCCACAGGATCCCCTTCCCAGGAGGCAGGACCACTTTGCCAACAAAAAAATGAGACCCCTAGGGAGGACTCCCACGCACACTGACAAACCTACCAGTGCAGTGCCTACCTCTTTGGTGGCCCACTGGAAGCCAGCCACCACGCTGTCCTTGATCTCGTTGAGGTACTGCACACCCTTGGTGATGTCAGTGAGGATGTTGGGGCCAGTGCCATCAGGGCCAAAGCACCAGATCTTGCGGGCCTCAGCCACATCCCACTCGTACTTCTCAGCTAGGTAGCGGGCCCGCTGCTTGAGTTCCTGGCGGGCAGACACCTCTCCCTTGTCGATGTCTTCAGCCAGGCCGTCAGGGAAAGGCCTTGCTTTCATGTATAGCCTGTTGTGCTTGTTGGGGGACTTAGACAAGCAGAGCACATTTGACTCCTCACTGACAGTCTCACGGTAAGAGACAACTGGGTCAGATTTCTGTAAAAAAGAACCTACAGGTTAGGTCTGTCACAGGAAGCAGACACCCAAGAGAAGCATCTTGACAGCAGGTCTTCCTCAAGATGCCCAGGAAACAGTGAGAGTGGGCACAGAAAGCAGAACGACACATTCGATCTGATGGCAGAGAGTCACTCCCTTGTAGGACACCTACTGCCAAGACGGCTGTTTAGACACTTATCATGAGACACTTTTTTGTTGTTGCTGTTTTTGGTCTTTTTGCCACTTCTTGGGCCGCTCCCGCGGCATATGGAGGCTCCCAGGCTAGGGGTCTAATCAGAGCTGTAGCCACCAGCCTACACCAGAGCCACAGCAACGCAGGATCCGAGCCGCGTCTGCAACCTACACCACAGCTCACGGCAACACTGGATCCTTCACCCACTGAGCAAGGGCAGGGACCAAACCCGCAACCTCATGGTTCCTAGTCAGATTCGTTAACCACTGCACCATGACGAGAACTCCATTTTTTGTTTCTGGGTTTGCTTTTTGGGCCCCCACTCGCAGCATATGGAAGTTCCCAGGCTAGGGGTAGATAGAATTGGAGCTGCAGCTGCCAGCCTACACCGCAGCTGTAACAACGTGGGATCCAAGCTGCGTCTATGACCTACACCACAGCTCACAGCTATGCCAGATCCCTGATCCACTGGGCATGGCCAGGGATCAAACCCACATCCTCATGGATATAAGTCAGATTCACTTCTGCTACACCACAACGGCAACTCCCAATGAAACTCTTAACTACACAGTATTAACTAAAGAGCATTTACCTAGCAGCATTAGCCTACTCCTAATCCTACCTAGCATTAATTTTACATGGGCAATGTAAAATAAAGCTGTCACTTGAAGAATACCTAGACAATTTCATTCCTGCCTAGGAAAATAAAAGATGTGAGAGACTTTACAAGAATAGCATGTAATGAAACCCTAAACCACTTAAGTTTAAGGACACAGATCTGAACTCAGTTCCATAAAAAAGCAGGACGGAGTCCAGGCCACTGAAGCTGATTACACAACCTCAAGCAACATCTGTGCTTTCTATTTCTAGGAGCTTCTCAGAAATTTACTTAAGCAGACCCCTCACACTCCAGCCTTCTTGATGTGTCTAAACTGCTGGTATCAAAACAGCACATGTTCGGAGTTCCTGTTGTGGTGCATCACAAACGAAATCTGACTAGGAACCAAAACAGCACATGCTGTCTGACAGGAATGAGTGGAGAGGAAGGAGGGAGAACTGAATGCCTACCTCCTTAGAACCCAGCCTGTTCCCAGGTCCATGTTGTCCAGTGGCCCCCAGCTGCCAGGCCTTACCTTGATAGGAATGCAGGCGTGGTCCTCCTCCAGGTCCTTCAGGCAGATCTCTAGGTGCAGCTCTCCAGCCCCTGCGATGATGTGCTCCCCAGACTCCTCAATGATGCACTGAAAAGGGCCAACTGTCAACCCCTGCACACAGATCCCGGGACCGATGTGGGGAACCCAAGGGACTCTCTGGGGAACAGGTGGAAAGCAGATTCCAACCTTCCCTCTAGCTGGAAAATGAGGACCAGACTCTCTAAATGAGGTTTTTCAGGGACACTGTCAGGGCCCTTTTCACTGGCTGAAAACAGTAATTATGTTGACATTCTAAAAAGACCCACAGTGCAGACTTGTCTATAAAGCCCAAGTAGCCTATGGAAGAAGCTGGGTTCCTGGGAAGTACCCATCTAAAAGCAACTTTGCCAGGACATATCTTCCCAGCACAGTTAATCAGTTCCAAACAGCTGGAAATTTCTTTTATGAGAAGCCACTGGGATTTTTCCAGCTTAGCCATGCCACACGTGACCCAACAAACCACCCTTGCCAGGGCTGCCTTCAGACCACCCACCTGCACCATGGGATCTGACTTGGCCAGCCGCTTCAGGCCCTCCACCAGCTTGGGCAGGTCAGCCGGGTTCTTGGCCTCCACAGCGACCCTGACGACAGGGCTCACGCTAAACTTCATCACTCGCATGTTGTGGGCGTGCTCAAAGGTGGTGATGGTTCCTGTCTTCACCAGGAACTGGTCCACGCCCACCAAGCCCACGATGTTCCCACAAGGCACGTCCTCAATGGGCTCCACGTAGCGGCCCATCATAAGGATTGTCCTAGGAGAGATTCAAAAAGCACCAGTGTTGGTTCCAGGTCCCCAGTGAAGGACCAAAATCACACTTTCTGGGGCTCTAAGTGGAGGAGCAGGGCTCCCTCCCACCCCAGGCCCCAAGCCCTGAATGCACCCTTTAACCTAGATCATTGTTTCATCGACTGTCCCTGCACACCAAGATGCTCATTCCCACATGCCCTGACACAAGTCAGAGGTAAGTGCCACAGGAACCCAACAGCCAGTCTCAGGAGTCAGAGCCCTGAAGACCCAGAGAGAATGGCAGCTGTCTTCCCACTGTGCACACCTGGACTAGTGACTGGGTGGCAACACCCACAAGACATCTTTGGGGTCAACACCTGCTCTTGGGTACTCAAACTATGCAGTCACCATAACTTCAACTTAATCTGCATGTTATTAATATGAATCACTAGGGGTGAGAGTACACGGTTTGCTGATGGGCTTGACCTGGACAACTCCCTTACATTCTTTCTAGGGGGAAAAGAGCTAACCCTTAAGGCAACCACCCCATCCCCATCCCCTTCCACTGGCTGGCTGGAGTGGAATAGGCAATAGAAACCCTCAGTTCACATGCTACTTGGCACCCTCTCACCTGCTGAGCACCTCACCTCTGGATTGGCTTCAGGTATAGGTCCTCCTTCTTCCCAGGGGTGTAGTTGGGCCCCATGATCCTGACCTTCAGACCGGTAGACACCAGCCCTGAGAAGACCCGGCCGAAGGCATAGAACCGACCTTTGTCGGAGGTCGGCACCATTTTGGAAATGTACATCATAAGTGGGCCTTTGGGGTCACAGCTTTTAATGCCTGAGGAGCAAGAAAATTATCCCCAAAGGGGAAACTGTGATTCCCTCACACCTCAGCTTTCAAGAATCCTGAGACCTGAGGCTCAGGCCAGAGTTCCAACCCCAGGGTACAGGCACAACCCACATACCCATGGCTGCCTCGTCGTCCGGAGGCCCCTCATACAGGAGCTCACAGCGGTACTTCTGGGCCGTCACGGGGGAGGGCAAGTGGATGGTGATCATCTGTAGCAGCGCATCCCCGGCGGGCAGCCAGCGGCGCATCACAGCCTAAAGTAGGGAACAGGAGATTGGTGAGAAGGAAGAATCACAGGCTGCCTGAGGTCATTCTAAAAGGGCAGTACAAACACCTGAGAAGTTTACTGACCACCTCTACTGGCAATGCTTCCTAAGTGAAGAGCCAGCACTCACAAAGGGTAAGGACTGGCAGGCCACACCCAGCACAGAGCCATGACGCTCACAGCCAGCCGTCTGACTACCTGAGAAATAACACACTGAGAGGGCAACTCACAGAACAGCCCCCCCACTCACCTTCAGCAGTGGTTTGCCTTCTTTGTCCTTATCTTCACTGTCCAATTTGATGTCTAGTTTTTCAATCAGTTTTGCTGTCTCCTCTTTCTTGAAATTCATGATGGCATCAAACACCTAATACCCAGGGAGATGGCAAGGTGGGTTTGGGAATATACTGGGCAGCCTGCAGCTAGCTGCATTCCTCCTATGGAGCTGCAGGCCATGGACAGAGCAAGGCTGCAAAAATCCTCATTGACCACCAAGTGCCTGACCCAACTAAACAAGCCTCGGGAAATCCTCTCCATAGATTAAGAAGAAAAAATCCCATTCTAAGAGTTCTCCAATGGCTCAGGAGGTTTGAGGATCTGGAATCATCACTGCTGTAGATCAGGTAGCTACTGGGATGTGGGTTAAAGTTTCTGGCCCAGGAACTTCCACTTCGGCCCAAAAAAACCCCACGCCCCCCAACCCATTCTAATTTATAGACCTCAAGCACTCCTTAATTTACAATCACTTAAAATTCACTGGCTTGCAAAGCCTAGACCTCCCTGCCTCATCTCACCTGATGCCCAGTCACAGAGGCCAACTGCCCCATGGTACAGCCTAAAAATGTGGGAGACTAACTCATCAGGGTAGAGTCCTGGGGGCTGAACCTTGGGCTGCTTCTACGTCCCAGGAGCCGCCTTGCAGCCTGGCTCTGTCCAGCCCCCAGGTATCTTGCCACAGACTACAGCAGGTTCGGTACCAGACTCCCAGGGAACCCAAAGACAGACAACCAGAGGATACACATCCACCCAGCACGTGCCAGCACACCTTGAAGATAGGGTCCAAGATGAGCTGGCAGAAGGTCCTCGGCAGCTTCTTGCCATCAGGGCTGGTGGCTGACTTGCTGAATTTACCATTGGCTGGATCAAAGTACCTGTCAGAGAATACCCAACCTGAGTTAGGGGAATCTAGGTGGGCCTGAGGGAAAAGGACCCCATAGACACTTGAGCCTCCAGCACTCACCGGTCTCCCCATAGCTTTTTCATCATGTCCTCCACCTTCTTGGCCCGCTCAGCAGGCCCCAACTGGCCCTCGCCCTTGGCGGCAAACTTGGCAACGTACATCTCTGCAAACTGCTTCAGGGTGAAGGCCCAACCGTGGAGACCAGACCCAAAGCCAACAGTACCAAGAACAGGATCAATCTGAGAGAGCAAGAGAAAGTTGTAAGTGGGGACAATAGGACAAAAAACACATACAAAGTCTCTGTGCAGCACAGGCATCAGACATTAGATTTCTTCAATAGCCATCAGGTCAAAGTGAAGAAATTTTAGTCATCATGTACATACAGGGTGCCCAACTCCGCCTCCATGCCCAACACCAGAGAGGAGAGATACGCAATAACCCTGCAGGCGTTTGCCCCACTCACTGGCCTTTATCAGCAAGAGTAACCCACTACCCCACAGCCTTCCCTAGAGTCCTGCCCATTTGTCACTCTAGGTTTCTAACAGCCCACTGAAATAAAGATCTCAAGAAGCCCCAGGAATGGTTCCCCAGGGGCATCCTCCAGGAAGACTGCAGCCCATCCACAGGAGCAACTGAGGGAATATTGGGTACAAAGGAGGTGAGATACTGTGCCAAGCAATCCCAGCTTCAGCAGTCAAGCAATCCTACCATGATGTTGCCCATGGGGCCACTCTCGCCCTCCCCATAGGTGGAAATGATGACATTGACATTCTCCACAATGCGCTGGAAGGTCTGGTAGAGCTCCTCGGGCTCCAGCTGCAGCTCGAGCAGGGCCCGGTCCATCTTGTTCATCATCAGCACAGGCTTGATGCGCTCAGCAATAGCCTGGCGCAGCACTGTCTCTGTCTGCACGCACACACCTGGGGACAGGTATGAGGTAAGGTCTCCAAAGAGTAAAGAACGGCCAGCCCCAGATTCCGAGCCACCCAGTGCTTACCTGACACACAGTCCACCACCACCAAGGCACCATCGGTGACACGGAGAGCTGCTGTCACTTCTGAGGAGAAGTCCACGTGCCCAGGTGAATCAATGAGGTTGATGAGGAAGCCAGAGCCATCTTTGCTCTGCTTGATGAAATTCAAGTCATTCTCTGAGAGCTCATAGAAGAGGGAAATGGCCCTGAAGAGATTGGGACAGGTGAGCTAAATGAAAGATACACCTCGGCCTAGCTCTTAACCTGTTCCACATCAGCCCTGTAGTCACCTAGGTTTCTGCCCAAAGGGACTCAGGGCAGATGCTCTTAACTCCCAAGGAGAGGAACCAGGGGAAAAAAAAAAAAAAAAAAAGAGGCAGACGCTGCAAAGTGTCTCCTCTCCCTGCATTACTCATCCCTACAAATGAACTTCAGACTTCCCACGCAAGCTCTGCAGCACCTTCCACTAGGAACACCCACCTCACCTCCCTGGTACCAGCGGCAAAGAACCAGAGTCCACAAGGTTCCTCCCAGGTTCAAGGCACCTGATTCCAAGGAGCAACTACACAATCAGGCAAAGCCTTGAAACACCAAAAACTACCTTTCATCCTTCCTTCCCCTCCATTCCCAGCTGATTATCAACAATGACGAAGAAGTTACCAAATGAAAATAACTGCCAGTTACAGTCGCTTTTCTTTCAGTTCTCACCCTGTTGCCATTCTGAAGCCAGAAAACTCACAAGGTGCTCCCTTGCACAGGGGAAAACTTTCAACAGTATATCCTTTCTTGGCTGCCAGCTGCATCCTCCTAGATGTCTCCAGACATTGAGAAGAGCCCCTTGCCCCCTTTGCTCTCCAAGGCCCATTAATATCACCCTCACTGTGCCTTTTTCACTGGACATAAAGATTCCCATCTCACTGGGTGAAACCTCATGTCTCTTCATAGTGCAAAAATGCTGCCCCAAGGTGTTCCACTCACCTCCCCAAAAGCCTTCAAGTAAGTGAAGGCTACTGTCTGTCCTTCATACCCACCAAGATAAGCACCTCCCCCGTCCCTCCCCATCCAGAGGACACCAGGAATTGCTCACGTTGATTTGATAGTGATGCAACGTTCCTGCTCATCCTTCCGGGTGTCAGTGAAGCGGGTCTCCCCAGCCCGGGCGGAGGCGATGATACCAGCCTTGCACACCAATGAGTCCGTCAGAGTGGACTTGCCATGGTCCACGTGGGCAATGACGGACATGTTTCGGATATTAGCCTTCTTGTCCATGATGGCCCGGATCTGGTCTACTGTGAAGTTCACCTACGGGTGGGGGGAGGAGAGTCTCAGAGGTGCCCAGCTCTCAGGGAATGGGTTTTGGCACTAAGGCTTTGATCAATAGACACTGCTAGGCTAAGGTCAAAGGGGGTTGGTCCTGGAGCCACCCCAACTCCCACTCAAATCCCCCTCTTTGTTGACATTCTTTTAAAAATGCTTCTCACCACGTTCCCTGGTCCTCACAACTCAAGAATGACAGTCCAGAATGAAAACTGAGAAGTCCCAAAGTGCGACATCTTTCCTTTAAACTGAGTAAATACCGGGGTATCACGGAGACCATTTAAAGAATACTGGAGAGCTGAAGCTCCCCAAGTCACACTGTGTTGCCACTGTGTGTACCTCCAGGCTTCCCCCAACCAAAGAGCCTCTTAAACAACCAAGGTCACCCCTCGCTGCGGGGGTCAGGCAGAGCCACCCACGCCACCCTGGATTCCTTGAATGACACCCGCGGTCAGGTGGGGGGACCTGCGCAGTGCTAACCGGCGCGAGCCTCCACCGCGTGGCCCCGGAATCAGGTGTTCACAATTGGGAAATACAGTAAAGACAAGGGATCATGCCAAGGTTACAGAGCGTAAGATGGGGCGCTACCAAGGGTCTTACTCTCCTTTCCTTTTGCCATTTCCTTGCCGCCCACGACTTCCGACAGAAAATCGAACTCAAACTCCTGGCCCGCGGGTTACATAAGGCGGCTCCCCTCTCCCTGCTCGCACAGCGGCGCCCGCCATTACAGCGTCTGCCACATCATCATACCCCACCGCCCCGCCTCCGCCCCAGCCTCGGCAGGACCGGGGACCCCGCGGGGCGGCGGCGCCCCCGGAAGCGAAGTTCGGTGAGAAGTGCAGCGCGTAGACATGGCGGCAACCGCTTTCTCAGCCCCAGGCCCTCCAGCCCCGCAGCCGCCATGTCTACTCCCGGTCCCGGAGGCCACAGCACTCCAGGCTTGGCAGCGCCGGTCCTGCAGAGGCCCCGCCGCTGCTCCAGGCCGCCCTCTGGACAGCACTGCTCACCATGGTGACGGATGGCGGTGGATTCTACCGGGCAGATCCGAGTAAGGTTAGTCGCGCCGAGGATGGCGGCGACGACGGCGGAAGAGAACGCTGACGTCAACACCCGAGCTTTTATAGGCCGACGCCGGTTGGGCGGGTCATCTGATCGCGCTTCGGGGGCGGGGTGAAGCATCGCTGCGCGCAGGCGCACTGACGCCCTCCCCCCGGGTAACCCCTTAGGCGTCTGCAAGGCTGCTGGAAAGTAGGGGGTCTACATTCAGCACTTAAGATTTTCCCTGGGGCGTGTTTGGCCCCGAGGTGGGTGCACGCCTCAGGTATGCAATACTCCGGTGCAGAAAGGGAAGAGCTCAGCCTTAGCTGAGAATATTACTCCAATCCTAGCACGATATCAATTTGTAAAATGCCAAACATTTGTATTAAAACACATTACAATATGAACAGGGTCTGTGGAATGTGCCAAGGTTAATTTCCTGGATTTGATAGTGTGATGTAAATTGACAGTAATGGGGGAAGCTGGGGGAAAGGGTACTAGGGACCTCTCTGTACTATTTTTGCAACTACGTCTATAATTATTTCATTAAAATAAGATTTTTAAAAAGCAGGTAATTTTTTAAGCACTCATTTATTCCAAAGAGACGGGTTGAGCGTCTCCTATAACAGGCATGGCTGTAGGTGTTGCGGATATAACAGTGAACAAAATACCTACTGTCCCACCGCTGTAAGTGTTCTTACAGTAGATACTCGGATTTTCTGTTCGGTTTTCTTGTCTGTAAAATGGGAGTAATCTGTACTGCCTCACCGGGGAACAGTAAAACTACCGCCATACCTGACACAGTTCTCAATACACGTCAGCTCTTTTTAATTAACTATCATTACTATCAATGAGCACTTATTTCAGGAACTGGTTTGCTGTGTCGCGGGCACAGGGGCTGAACGCTTCTTCACATGCATAATCCCATTTTCTATTTCATTTTCCTTCCAGGGGGAGGCGCAGGAAGACTACTTTGCATTTGTGTCCTAATATGACCCTAAGAAACAATTGTATTTCAGATCTCTGACTGGATGGAATGAGCTGGCTTTCAATTCAGTATCTTTATCCTTGATAAAGAGCCCAACTCAATGCCTGGTACACAGTAGGCGCTCATAAGTATTTCTTGCACCAATTAGTGATATTAGCACAAATTAACCCACTTCTTTCCTCAAACTCATTCTGCCAAAAGAAGGGGGACTGAAGTGCTTTCCCTATGCTAGGAGAAGGGATGATGTACACATGTAAAAAGCCTTGCAAGCTCAGGTCTGGACTTAAGCCCCTCTCGGCGTTCCCGCTGTGGCGCAGTGCGGCCTCGTTAAGAATCCACCGTCAGGGCAGGTGTGGTTTAGGTCCGGAGCTCTGGCTGGGATTTGATTCCTGGTCCAGGAAGTTCCATATCCTCTGGGTGCGGCCATTACAAAAAAAGAAAATAAAAAAATAAAGCCCCTCTCCCCACCAAGACTATGCGCATTTCGCTTTGTAAAGCACGTCACACACAGCCTTAATTTCATTTAATCAAAGATTGCCAGCACCGTTCCGTGTTTAACCCAGGGGGAAACAAAGGCAGGAAGAAGCTGCTCATTAGCTATCTACTGTCTGATGGAGGCTCAGAAAGGCAGGGTGGCAGGCAGCAGATGTCACCCCTTAAGCTCAATCCGGGATCTCTAAACACCTGCGCCTAGGTTCGGGACCCTTTCCAGGTTAATTTTACAGGGCAAGCGCATGCGCCATTCGGGGGGCGCGTTTTCTGGAGATGGGTATCGTTTCCCACTCTAAGTAAAAATTTTATCTTAAATTTTAAAAATGTTTACGAGTACTCATCACCCCACTGTTGCGGCGTTCCGTAGGAGGCACTTCCCGGGCACTTCCTTGGAAATTGTAGCATTTAAGAGATGAAAAGCAAAGGTTTTCATTAAGAGGGTTGAATTCGATCTCAAGTGAATAGATTGCGTATTGAGAGAATTTAGCTGGGTGTTAAAGAAGCCGGGGAGAGTTTAAGGGAAATGAGTAGATTTTAGATATATCTCCGTCCCACTGTAACCCCCCCACCCATGCAGAGGTGTTCTACCCCACAGCAGCAGGGGTGGGGCTAGACGGTTAGGGGACCACTCCCCACTCCAGACCCAGAAGCCTGAGGGAGGAGCAGAGCTTTAGCGGAGAGCAAAAGTAGCTACAGCTGGGCTTAGGGTCTGCAGTAATAAAAGAAGGCGAGAGTAAAGGGCGGGGAAGTATCACAAGGGAAAAAAAAGTAACCTCTGCAAGGTGGCTCCGCTGCGCATGCGCCCACTGCGGCGCGGGGAGAGCACCGAAGCAGCGGCAGCGACCCCTGCTGACCAAAGACCGCCATTGCACGCTCCCTGCCTCTGCCTTTTGATGTGATCGCTTATTGGATGCCCAACCCCACCGTTTAAATCAATTAATTCACCTAAAACTCCTCACACCCCTGGGGCATTTTGTGGGCTCATTTATGCAGGAGCAAACTGAGGCTCAGAAAAGTTCAGCGATTTCCCCAAGGTCACATAGTTAATTATAGAACCAAGTGAAGCAAAAAGGCTTTGTAGTCCACCCATGCAGTGGGATATTATTTCAGTCTTAAAGGAAATTCTGAAGTTCCCTCTGTGTCACAATGGGAACCATAGCTGATCCACATCATCCACAGGGATGTAGGTTCCATCCCTGGCACAGTGGGTTAAGGATCCAGGGTTGCCACAGCGGCTTAGGTCACAAATGTGGCTCAGATCTGCTCCCTGGCCCAGGAACTCCATAAGCACAGGGCGGCCAAAAAAGAAAAAAAAAGTTTTAAAAAAATGAAGGAGTTCCTTTCCTGGTTCAGTGGTTAACAAATCCAACTAGGAACCATGAGGTTGCAGGTTTGATCCCTGGCCTTGCTCAGTGGGTTAAGGATCCAGCGTTACTGTGAGCTGTTGTGTAGGTCTGGCGTTGCTGTAGCTCTGGTGTAGGTCAGCGGCTGCAGCTCCAGTTAGACCCCTAGGCTTAAATCCCTAGCCTTGCTCAGTGGGTTGAGGATATGGCGTTGCCGTGAGCTGTGATGTAGGTCGAGTTGCAGACGCATCTCAGATCTGGCATCGCTATGGCTCTGGCGTAGGCCGGCAGCAACAGCTCCAATTAGACCCCTAGCCTGGGAACTTCCATGTGCCACAGGTAAATCCCTAAAAAGACAAAAGACAAAATAAAATAATATAATATAATAAAATAAATGAAGGGAAGTTCCCATCGTGGCTCAGTGAAACGAATCTGACTAGCACCCATGAGGACAAAGATTACATCCCTGGCCTCACTCAGTGGGTTAAGGATCTACCGCTGCTGTGAGCTGTGGTATAGGTCGCAGACACGGCTTAGATCTGGCTCTGCTGTGGCTGTGGCATAGGCCCGAGAGCTACAACTCCGACTGTACCCCAAGCCTGGGAACCTCCATGTGCCACAGGTGCAGCCATAAAAATACAAAAAGACAATAAAAAGGGGGGGGGGAGGAAATTCGGAAATTCTGATTCTGATTCTGAGACAACACGGTAAAAAGACAATGTGCTCAGTGAAATAAGTTGGACACAAAAAGACAAATACTGTATAATTCTACCTATATGAGGTCCCTAGAGTAAAAGTAAAGACGCAAAAATTAGAATGGTGAGGCCAGGGGCTGAGAAAGGGGATGGGTGTTAGTGTTTGCAAGGATGGACTTTCAGTTTGGGAAGATGGAAAAGTCCTGGAGATGGATGATGAGAATGGCTGTACAACAATGTGAATGTATTTAATGTACTAAACTGTAGATGCAAAATGATTGAAATGGTATTTTTTTTTTCCTTTTTGGCTGGATCCAAGGCATATGGAAGTTCCTGAGCCAAGGAGCCAACCTGTGCCAGAGCAGTGACCCAAGCCACTGCAGTGACAACGTCAGATTCCTAACCTGCTGTGCCACAAGAGAACTCCTGGGCCATCCATTCCATGGCATTTTGTTCTGGCTGCCCCAGCAAACTAAAACAGTCCCCATTGTGGGATAAAACCACTAGACTTTATATATTGCAACCATTCCTTCCAGGAGCGTTTATTAGCATTTGCCCCCACTGTGGTGAGAAAAGCAAGGCACTCCCCTCAAGCACAAATTTTAAAGGAGCTCCAAAAAACTCAGTCCTGGTGATAATATTTTAATATCACTAAAAATGCAAATAAATGCAAAAAGTCTATGATGAAAAAAACATCAAAACTTTAAAGTTTATTTATTTATTTTGGCTTTGTTGCCATTTCTGAGGCCGCTCCCGCGGCATATGGAGGTTCCCAGGCTAGGGGTCGAATCGGAGCTGTAGCTGCCAGCCTACACCACAGCCACAGCAACACCGGATCCTTAACCCACTGTGCAAGGCCAGGGATCGAACCCGCAACCTCATGGTTCACTAGTCAGATTCGTTAACCACTTCACCACAACAGGAACTCCAAGCATCAAAACTTTAAATAGGGAGTTCCCGTCGTGGCGCAGTGGTTAACGAATCCGACTAGGAACCATGAGGTTGCGGGTTCGTTCCCTGCCCTTGCTCAGTGGATTAACGATCTGGCGTTGCCGTGAGCTGTGGTGTAGGTTGCAGACTCGGCTCGGATCCCGCGTTGCTGTGGCTCTGGCATAGGCCGGAGACTACAGCTCTGATTCGACCCCTAGCCTGGGAACCTCCATATGCCATGGGAGCGGCCCAAGAAATAGCAAAAAGGCCAAAAAAAAAAAACTTTAAATAAAGACAGGATCAGAATTTTCCTTTTTTTTTTTTAGAGTTCCTATCATGGCTCAGTGGAAATGAACCCAACTAGTATCCACGAGGATGCAGGTTTGATCCCTGGCCTCATTCAGTGTATTAAGGATCCAGCATTGTCACAGGCTGCAGTATATGTTGAAGATGCAGCTTGGATTCCATGTTGCTATGGAATAGGCTGGCGGCTGCAGCTCCAATTCAACCCCTAGCCTGGGAACTTCTTGTGCCGCCCCCCCCAAAAAAAAGAATTTTTATTTTTAAAAATTTTTGCCACACCCACCCATGGCATGCATAAGTTCCCAGGCCAGGGATCGTGAACTCAAGCCACAGCAGTGACAATAACAGATCCTTAACCTGCTGAGCCACCAGGGAACTCACAGAATTGTTGATTTTTCCCTTTTGTCTCAGGGTCCGGGATGACTGCAAACAGCTCAAGGTTAGGAAGTCTCACTACATGCCCTAGGAATGCTCTGTAGCTTGGAATGTTCTGGAATAGTTTAGGAAAGGGTGGATTGCCTTCTCTGGGTGGTTGAACACCTGGGATTATGAAGGTCCGGAGGGGTTGCATGGTGAGAATGGGTGGTCCAGGGCGGTTCCTAAGATCACAGAGCCGCATAGAGGTAAAACAGGGGAGATGAACTCTTCAGGCCTCTTCAGAGCCCAGAGGCTAAAACTGAGCCTCTTAGAGGGCAAGTGAAGGTGAGTAGGTTCCAGATTCGCCTTCTGTGAGGGCTCCCAGCGGGCTCTTAGGGACCTGATTAGAGCCCTAGGCAAACTGTTTTGCATTTCTTTGTTTCTTAGCTGCCCCCTGGGACCTCCAGGCTGAGGGACTTTCCACTGGCCACGCCCTTCCCCGTGAACACACCCATCAGTTTGCAGCCCGGCTCAAACTTTTTGCCTGGAATTCCTCATAGCCCTCAGACTCACCACTCATTGGTCTAGCAAATATTTTCCTGGGAGCCTGTGGTAGGAAAAAAAGAATCCCTGCCCTCGGGGAGTTGACCTCCTGGAGAAGGAAATAGTCAATCAAGTATTTGCACAAATTGAAAGTTTCAAATTGTGCCAGGAAGGAGAGAGAGAGAGAAAGACTAAGCAAAGAAGATCGAACTAGGAGGGCTATCGTATACCCAGGGAGATCCTGGAGCACATGGAGGAAGTGACTTCTTAACCCTTACCTGAAAGATGAGAAAGCACCACTGAGCAAAAGTGAAGAGGCCATCCCAAGGAAAGGAAACAGTAAATACAAAGACCCTGAGGTGGGAAGTACAGTAAAGACTGAATGTAAAAAGAGTAGGGGGGTGTCACCTGGTGGCTAATCCAGTTGGGTATCCATTCAAAAACAAACAAGAGTTCCCACTGCGGCTCAGCAGAAACGAATCCCACTAGTAACCTTTAGGTTGCGGGTTCGATCCCTGGCCTTGCTCGGTGGGTTAAGGATCCAGCGTTGCCATGAGCTACGGTGTACATCGAAGACTCGGCTTGGATCCTGTGTTGCTGTGGCTGTCGTGTAGGCCAGCAGCTACAGCTCTGATTCGACCCCTAGCCTGGGTACCTCCATATGCCACAGGTATGGCCCTAAGAAGCAAAAAAAAAAAGAAAATAAATAAATAAAAGGGCCAAGTAGAAAACACTGGCTTTTCAGGCCACAAGTTTTCTACTCCAGTCTGCACAGAAGTGGCCACAGATGACACTGCATGAGTGGGCAAGGCTGTGCTCCAATAAAACTTTACTCACGGGCTCTGAAATTTGAATTTCATACCATTTTTATGTATCATAAACTATGATTTATTTATTTATTTTGCTTTTTAGGGCCGAATGTATGCACCCACGGCATGTGGAAGTTCCCATTCTAGGGGCTGAATTGGAGCTGCAGCAGCTGGCCTACACCACAGCCACAGCAACTCAAGATCAGAGCCACAGCTGTGACCTAAACCACAGCTCAGGGCAACACCGGATGCCAACCCACTGAGTGAGGCCAGGGATCAAACACGCATCCTCATGGATACTAGTTGGATTCATTTCCGCTGCACCACAACAGGAACTCCCTATGATTCTTCTCCTCCTTCTTCTTCTTCGTACTTTTAGGGCCGCACTAGCTAGGGGTTGAATTGGAGCTGCAGCTGCTGGCCTACACTACAGCCACAGAAATGCCAGATCCTTAACTCACTGAGAGAGGCCAGGGATCGAACCTACATCCTCATGGATGCTAGTCAGAATCTTCTTTTGATTCTCCCCCCCCAACTCTTTAAAAATGTAAAAACCATTCTTAGCTCATAGGGTTCACAAACACAGGAAGTGGGGGTTATGGGGGCCATAGTTCGAGACCTCCCTACCCTAAGAGAAGGATGTCCCTATAGTTTATCATCTAAGTAAGAGCATTTTGGGAAGTTCCCGTTGTGACTCAGTGGTTAATGAATCCAACTAAGAATCATGAGTTTGCAGGTTCGAGCCCTGGCCTCACTCAGTGGGTTAAGGACCTGGCGTTGCCATGAGCCTTGGTGTAGGTCGCATATGCGACCCGGATCTGCTGTTGCTGTGGCTGTGGCATAGGCTGGTGGCTACAGTTCTGATTAGACCCCTAGCCTGGGAACTTCCATACGCCACGGGTGCAGCCCTAGAAAAGACAGAAAGACGAAATAAATAAATAAATGTTAGCATTTTAGGGAGTTCCCAGTGGTGGCTCCATGGTAACAAACCCGACTAGTATCCATGAAAACTTGGTTTTGATCCTTGGCCTCCGCTCAGTGGGTTAATGATTTGGCATTGCCATGAGCTGTGGTGTAGGCCAGATCCCGTGTTGCTATGGCTGTGGTATAGGCCAGCTGCTGTAGCTCCAATTCGCTCCCTAGCCTGGGAACTTCCATATGCTGAGGGTGCAGCCCTAAAAAGACAAAACAAAAAAGGAAAAAAATAAATAAGAACGCTTTACATTTGCAAAGTTGTGGTTTAACTCCTCACCCGACCCGGTATCGGTGGCATACAGAAGTTCCCAGGCCAGGGATCTAATCCTAGCCTCAGCTGTGACCTACCTATTCCACAGCTGTGGCAATGCTGGGTCCTTAACCCACTGCACCACAGTGGAAACTCCTGAAGTTTTTTTTTAATTGAAGTTTAGTTGACTTACAATGTATTAGTTTCAGGTGTACAGCAAAGTAATTCAGTTATTTTATATATATATATATATTCTTTATACATACATAAATATGTTCTTTTTTTCTTTTTTCTTGTTTGGCCATGCCCACGGCATGCAAAATTTCCTGGGCCCAAGGAGTTCCCACCCTGGCTCATTGGTTAACGAAGCCGATTAGGAACCATGAGGTTGTGGGTTCGATCCCTGGCCTTGCTCGGTGGATTAAGGATCCGGCGTTGCCGTGAGCTGTGCTGTAGCTTGCAGATGCTGCTCGGATCCCACATTGCTGTGGCTCTGGTATAGGCTGGCGGCTACAGCTCCAATTAGACCCCTAGCCTGGGAACCTCCATATGCCATGGGTGTGGCCCTAGAAAAGACAAAAAAAGACAAAAAAAAAAGTTCCTGGGCCCAGGTTGGAACCCACACCACAGCAGCAGTGACAATGCCAGATCCTTAACCGACAGCCACCAGGGAACTCCCAGTAGGTCCTCGTTGTTTGTCTATTTTGTATACATCAGTGTGTATCTGTTAATCCCAAATTCCTAATTTATCCCCCCCTACCCCTTTCCCCTTTGGTAACTGTAGGTTTCTTTGTCTGCAGTTATAATTGAAGTTTAACCAGTCTATAGAAAGGGCATAAATGATATGTATAAAATCTTACGGGAGATCCTGTCCTGGTGGAGCAAAAACGAATCCTACTAGGAACCATGAGGTTGCGGGTTTGATCCCTGACTTCACTCAGTGGGTTAAAGATCTGGCATTGCCATGAGTCATGGTGTAGGTCACAGACGCAGCTCAGATCTGGCGTTGCTGGGGCTATGGTGTAGGCTGGCAGCTGTAGCTCCGATTGGACCCCTAGCCTGGGAAACTCCATATGCTCTGGTGCAGCCTTAAAAAGCAAATAATAATAACAATAATAAAAGATACAGAATGAGCAGCTCTCAGAAACCCCAGAAATCCCCCCAGTATCTCCTCCAGTCACTACTGCCCAAAGATATGGAACAGCACAGATTTTGGGTAGCCTTTTTTTCTTTTCCCCTTTTTTTGGCCACACCCATGGCATGCAGAGGTTCCTGGGCCAGGGACCAAGCTCTTACCACAGCAGGACCAGAGCCACAGCAGTGACCAAGCCAGATCCTTAACCCACTGAGCCCCAAGAAAACTCCACAGGGGGCCTATTTTTAAATTTCATAGCCGTTGGGAGTTCCTGTTGTGGCGCAGTGGTTAACGAATCCGACTAGGAACCATGAGGTTGCGGGTTCAATCCCTGCCCTTGCTCAGTGGATTAACGATCTGGCGTTGCCGTGAGCTGTGGTGTAGGCTGCAGACACGGCTTGGATCCCGCGTTGCTGTGGCTCTGGCGTAGGCTGGTGGCTACAGCTCCTATTAGACCCCTAGCCTGGGAACCTCCATATGCCATGGCAGCGGCTCAAGAAATGGCAAAAAAGACAAAAATAAATAAATAAATAAATAAATTTCATAGCCCTTGAATCATGCAGCATGGCTCCAGTGAGTTCAGCTTCTTGCACTCAACATTCACATGCAAGTTTGTCCACGTTGCAGAGGCCTGAACTTTGCTTAGTCTCACTGTTCTACTCTCCTTCTGAGGCCCTGGCACAGTTTATCTGTTTTACTGTTGGTGGGCACTTGGGTTGTTTCCCCTTTCGAGTGGTTATGACTAATGCAGCTATGGAACATTCTAGCACATGCCCCAACAGCATTTCTGTTGGGTACATACCTAGGAGTAGGACTGTTGAGTCATACACAGTGCCTGATTCCAGCTTGAGTGGATGTATCCATTCACCAAAGTGCAAACTAGGATGATTTTGAAAGCAAAAGGGATGTTCGTGAAGTCACATCAGGATGGTGGTTGTAAACCAGCCTACGACCCCTAGCCCAGAAACTTCCATAGGCTGCAAGTACGGCCCTAAATAGAAAAACAAAAAACTACAGTCCTATCGGCAGGATTCTGAGAAAGGTAGTTCCCAGATCTCCAGCGTCCCTCCTTTCCCATGAGTCTAGAATGAAGCAGTAAGTAAATAAAGAAGTTTTTTTTTTTTTTTTTTAAAAAAGCATATAATATGTCAGATAGTGCGAACTGCTGTTGGGGGAAGTGAAATAGGATTAGGGGAAGGGAGGACTGAGGGCAGATGGTAGCAAATACTTTATACATATAAGCAGATATCAGAGCAGTGCTCGGAAAAAGATCAGGGAGAGTGCAATTGTGGATATCTAGGGGAAGGGCATTCCAAGTGGGAGGAATAGCTTGTGCAAAGGTCGTGGGGCAGCACCTTGCTGGAACAGCTAGGAGGTGATTGGAGCAGAGAAAATGAGTGAATGAGGAGGAGAGAGGAAGGGGGTGAGGGAAGGGTTGGGACTGGGGATGGGCAGGCCTTGTGGCTCACAGAGAGGACTTGGGTTTTTATCCTGAGGGAGGTAGGAGCCCTGGGGGGCTTTGGGCAGAGGAGGGGCGGGACCTGACTCAGGTGCTCACTGTCGCCCTCTAGTGGTGCCTGTGGGAAGGACAGACCATGTCAGGGGGCTGGGTTGATGGAGGGCGGGCATGGAGGTGGGGTTGTTCTGGTCCAAGACCGAGACGGTGGTAGCTGAAATGGATGAATAAAATGTGGGCCATTCATACAGCGGAATTTTTTTTTTTTTGTCTTTTTGTCTTTTGAGGGCATATGGAGGTTCCCAGGCTAGGGGTCGAATCTGAGCTACAGCTGCCAGCCTATGCCACAGTCACAGCAATGTGGGATCTGAGCCTTGTCTGCGACCTACACCACAGCTCACGGCAACGCTTGATCCCTGACCTAGTGAGAGAGGCCAGGGATCGAACCTGCAACCTCATAGTTCCTAGTCAGATTCGTTTCCGCTGCATCATGATGGGAATTCCATACAGTGGAATATTATTCATTTACACAAAAGAATAAAGCATTGACACAGACCACCACACCATGGATGAACCCTGAACATAGGATATTCACTGAGAGAAGCCAGTCACAAAAGACCTCACAGTGCGTGATTCAATTTATATGAAATGTCCAGAACAGGCAAATCCTCAGAGATAGAAAATGGGATAGTAGTTACCAGAGACTGAGAAGGGAGATGATTAATGACTGCTAATGGGGATGGGGTTTCTTTTCGGGGTGACTGATAGAAATGTTTTAAAATTAGAACATAGTGGGAGTTCCTGTTGTGGTGCAATGGAAACGAATCTGACTAGTACCCATGAGGATGCAGGTTCGATCCCTTGCCTCATTCAGTGGGTTAAGGATCTGGCATTGCTGTGAGCTGTGGTGTAGGCTGTGGGATCTGACATGGCTCAGATCCCACATTGCTTTGGCTGTGGCATAGGCTGGCAGCTGTAACTCCAGTTCGACCCTTAGCCTAGGAACTTCCATATGCCAAGGGTGTGGCCCTGAAAATAAATAAGTAAATACACAAATAAATGACATTAGAACATAATGAGGAGTTCCCGTCGTGGCGCAGTGGTTAACGAATCCGACTAGGAACCATGAGGTTGCGGGTTCGGTCCCTGCCCTTGCTCAGTGGGTTAACGATCCGGCGTTGCCGTGAGCTGTGGTGTAGGTCGCAGACGAGGCTCGGATCCCGCGTTGCTGTGGCTCTGGCGTAGGCCGGTGGCTACAGCTCCGATTCAACCCCTAGCCTGGGAACCTCCATATGCTGCGGGAGCGGCCCAAGAAATAGCAGCAACAACAACAACAACAAACAAAAAGACAAAAAAAAAAAAAAAGACTAGCATAATAAACTATTATATTAAAAAAAAAGAACATAACGATATTAAAACTCATTAAATTGTACCACTTAAATCTCTGACTCTGTCCATTTCACCACATCCCCTCTGGCCCCCACCCTGGTTCAGGATCCTATCATCACTTGCCTTGGTGACCGCACCAGCCTCTTCCCTGGCCTCCTGCTTCCACTGCAGTTCCCCAATATCCACTTTTCACAGCTGCCAGAGAGATCTTTGCAAACAAAATTATAACTTATCATGCGGGCTGGTTAATTTTATGTATCCACTTGGCTGAGCCCTGGAGGCCTAGATATTTGGTCAAATGTTACTCTGGATGTTTCTGTGAAGGGTTTTGGGATGAATTGATGTTTAAATCAGTGGACTGTTAGGTAAAACAGATTCCCATTCCTACTGTGGGTGGGCCTCATCCGATCAGTTGAAGGCATGACTAGCACAAATAGACTGATCTTGCCAGGAGATGGCCTGCAGACTTGAGCTGCAACTTCAGCTATTGCCTAGGTCTAAATATTCAAGAGCAATTTCAATGTACTTGTTCTCCTAGGTGATCTTGGTGGGTCACTTAACCACTCAAGACTGATTTTTTCATCTGTAAATTGGACCCAATAATGGTACACATTTCATAGGGTTGGTGTGAGGATGAGGTGGTAACATGTTAAATGCTTAAGACATAGTTGAACAGTAAATATTAGCTGGTATTATTACCATCAGTAGCATTTTGGTGATTTCTGTGGGAAGTGGAATTGCAGGTTGAGTAAACCTAGCCATTTTCCACACTGGCTCATTTTTCCCCCTTTTTGGCCACGTGCATGGCATGCAGAAGTTACTAGGCCAGGGATGGAACCTGTGGCATAGCGGTGACTGGCACCACAGCAGTGACAATGCTGGAACTTAAACCAGCTGAGCCACCAGGGAACTCTTGCATAGGAATTTTATTTTATTTTTTATTTTTACTTATTTATTGGTTTTCACATTTTTAGTGGGGGCCACTGGGGAGGAGGCCTCTCTTACGCTGTCAGTGGAGGTGCTCACAGTTTCTTCAGCCACTCCAAGCTTGGGCCCCGGGGGTCCCAGGGGTGGCTGAGCACTTAGGCCATGTTCCCGTCATCTCTGAGGGGCACTGGGTAGTTGTAGGGTGTGACCTGGTTGATCATAACAGCATAGCTGGTATAAGGGCTGAGTACAGGCAGAATTATAGCAAGGCCCCAGATGGTGAAGGATGACACCAGCACCGACCCTTCAGCTCAGGCATTTTTCAGGAAGGCAGCAATTCTCACTGCCATCTTGGCAGTGGCGGCGCCCCCCAGCACATGAATTTTTTTTTTTTTTTGTCTTTTTTTAGGGCCACACCCGCAGCATGTGGAGGTTCCCAGGCTAGGGGTCTAATCGGAGCTGTTTTGCCAGCCTACACCACAGCCACAGCAACACCAGATCCTTAATCCACTAAGCAAGGCCAGGGATCAAACCTGCAACCTCATGGTTCCTAGTCAGATTCGTTAACCATTGAGCCATGACGGGAATTCCCTCCCTAACATCTTAATATTAAGCTAGACAACCTAGGGAATAGGAGTAAACAGTTGGGAATCATATATCTGATGAGAGATTAATAGTAAACTTACAGCTCAACAACACAAAAAACCTCTGTTTTAAAAATAGGTAAAAGACTTGAATAAACATTTTTATCAGTGTTGCATGAAAGGAGAGGTTAGCACTCTCCTTGACGAGGATGGAAGAGGCCCTCAGGCCTAACAGCATGCATTGCCACCTACTTCGTGGCATCTAACTATGGTTTTTAATGGAAAAAATAAAAATCATTATAAATGAGGAAAAAAACACAGAAGATATACAAATGACTAATAAGCACATGAAAAAAATGAGAATCCTAATCATAGATTTAGGGAGTTAAAATCAAACCCCAGTGAGATACCATTGCATACCTATTAGAATGGAAGAAAGGAAGGGCCAAATCTATCCTGACAACTGTTCTTTTTTATTTTATTTTATTTTATTTTATTTTATTTTCCCACTGTACAGCAAGGGGGTCAGGTTATCCTTACATGTATACATTACAATTACAGTTTTTCCCCCACCATTTCTTCTGTTGCAACATGAGTATCTAGACATAGTTCTCAATGCTATTCAGCGGGATCTCCTTGTAAATCTATTCTAGGTTGTGTCTGATAAGCCCAAGCTCCCAATCCCTCCCACTCCCTCCCCCTCCCATCAGGCAACCACAAGTCTCTTCTCCAAGTCCATGATTTTCTTTTCTGAGGAGATGTTCATTTGTGCTGGATATTAGATTCCAGTTATAAGTGATATCATATGGTATTTGCCTTTGTCTTTCTGGCTCATTTCACTCAGGATGAGATTCTCTAGCTCCATCCATGTTGCTGCAAATGGCATGATGTCATCCTTTTTTATGGCTGAGTAGTATTCCATTGTGTATATATACCACATCTTCCGAATCCAATCATCTGTCGATGGACATTTGGATTGTTTCCATGTCCTGGCTATTGTGAATAGTGCTGCAATGAACATGCGGGTGCATGTGTCTCTTTTAAGTAGAGTTTTGTCCGGATAGATGCCCAAGCGTGGGATTGCAGGGTCATATGGAAGTTCTATGTATAGATTTCTAAGGTATCTCCAAACTGTTCTCCATAGTGGCTGTACCAGTTTACATTCCCACCAGCAGTGCAGGAGGGTTCCCTTTTCTCCACAGCCCCTCCAGCACTTGTTATTTGTGGATTTATTAATGATGGCCATTCTGACTGGTGTGAGGTGATATCTCATGGTAGTTTTGATTTGCATTTCTCTTATAATCAGTGATGTTGAGCATTTTTTCATGTGTTTGCTGGCCATCTGTGTATCTTCTTTGGAGAAATGTCTATTCAGGTCTTTTGCCCATTTTTCCATTGATTGATTGGTTTTTTTGCTGTTGAGTTGTATAAGTTGTTTATATATTCTAGAGATTAAGCCCTTGTCAGTTGCATCATTTGAAACTATTTTCTCCCATTCTGTAAGTTGTCTTTTTGTTTTCTTTTTGGTCTGACAACTGTTCTGAACAGCCCTTGAGCTAAAAGTGTTTCTCTTTTCAGTGTCTGAACCAAAATTCAAATAATATTTCATTATATGTAAAAATTCTATAAAATTCAAATTCAGTGTTTAGAAATGAAGGGATTTTTGTTTTTGTTTTGCTTTTTAGAGCCGCACCCAAGGCATATGGAGGGCCCCATGGTACGGGTCCAATCAGAGGTACAGCTGACGGCCTACTCCACAGCCATGCCAGGTCTGAGCTGCATCTGCAACCTATACCACAGCTCACTGTAACACTGGATCCTTAACCCACTGAGTGATATGGATCAAACCCGAAACCTCACGGTTCCTAGTTGGATTTGTTTCTACTGTGCCATAATGGGAATGACTAAAATGAAGTTTTATTGGTACATGACTATGCCCACCGAGTTGAGTAGTTGCTACAGATGCTGTCTGTAGCTTGTAGAGCTGAAAATACTTATTATCTGGATCTTTGCAGAAGATGTTCGCTCCTAATTCAAAAGTGTCTGGCATATATTAGGTTTTTGATATATGGAGAGATTATCACTGAATATCTGCTGGAACAGTCTGATGCAGTTTATAACCGTGTGGAGAAGGTCAGACCTGGATTAAGATTCTGGTGCTCGAAGTTCCTGCTGTGGCACAGCGAATTAAGGATTCGATCCCTGGCCCAGGAACTTTGATGTGCCCCAAAATAAAACATTGTAAAAAAAGTAAAACAAAACCCTGCAGAGTCAGAGTTTTGGGTGAGGTAAATGAGTTATGGTGAGGTGAGGGAGGTATTGACTGCAACTGCAGAGTTAGATTCTCTCTTAAATTAGTATTTTCTTCATCATGGAGTTTTTTTGCATTAATTTTTCTTTTTCTTTCTTTCTTTTTTTTTTTTTTTGTCTTTTTGCTATTTCTTTGGGCCGCTCCTGCGGCATATGGAGGTTCTCAGGCTAGGGGTCCAATCGGAGCTGTAGCTGCCAGCCTACGCCGGAGCCACAGCAACGCAGGATCCAAGCCGTGTCTGCAACCTACACCACAGCTCACGGCAACGCCGGATCGTTAACCCACTGAGCAAGGGCAGGGATCGAACCCGCAACCTCATGGTTCCTAGTCGGATTCGTTAACCACTGCGCCACGACGGGAACTCCTGCATTAATTTTTCTTAAAAAATATTGCACAGGAGTTCCCTAGTGGCCTAGTGGTTAAGGATCTGGCAATGTCACTGCTATGGCTTGGGTCGCTTCTTCGGTGCGGATTCAACTCCTGGCCTGGAAAACTTGCCATGCCCTGAGGAACAGCCAAAAAAAAAAAAATATGTATATATATCTCTCACATATATCACACAAACATTTATCTTGATAACAGGGTCATTTGGGGCACTCAAATTTCGGCTAATTCTTGCCCTGATATTTATAATGTCAAGGGATGGGCCCTGAAATACACAGTTTTGTCCTCTTTCTTCCTGCTTTTGATACAAGAAACTTTGAGCTCTGTGGCCCGCGAGCACTGAGGAGCCACAGAGAGCTCTTGAGCAGGGGAGTTTCCGGTTAGTGCAGATTCCAAAGGTTTACTGTGGATGGGGAGCCAGAACTAGCGAGAGGAGTACGCTTACGGGTGTGAGGGATGCACGAGCTCCGGGAAGTGGGCAGGAGGTCCCGCATTTCTCCGCCGGGAGCCAACTAAGTGGGGGGCGCCGCGCCCGAGCCCCCTCTGCCGAGCCAGGACCCGGATGTATAGCACGCCTGAGGCTGCACAGCGCTGCTCTGCAAGGCGCCTCGCTGCACGCATTGGCAGCTGCTGAGCCGGCCAACTGTCTTCTCCCCGCCCCCACGCCACCGGGCGTCCGGTCAAGCACCTGGCAGCCGCCTCGCACCGGGGACCCGCAACACCTTGCTGCATTGTTGTCGCCTCTGCTATCTATTCCCTCCCAAGACAGGACCCAGCACCCACCCCTACCTGTGCGGCACTCGTGCGCCTTTAAGAAGCTAGACGCAGCCAGGGGTGGGCGTGGTCGCCGCGAGCTAAAGAGGGGGCGGTGTCGGGCCACCCTGATTGGCCCGAGGCCCGGGCGGTGGCCGCGCGCGCCTGCGCAGTGCGCGGTCGCGCGCGCCGCGGGGAGGAGGGCGCGCGGGTGCTAATTGGTCGCGGCATAGGCCCCGCCCGCGAGTGGAGGGCAGTCACGTGACGCGACGGCTGGGGGCTCCCGGCGCGGGGGACGCTGGTGGCCAAGATGGCGGCGGAGCTGGTGGAGGCCAAAGTGAGTGAGCGGCCGCGGCGCCGGCCCGGGAGGGTGGGGGGTGCGTGGACCGGGCGGCAGGCCGAGGTCTGCGCCTTCCGCTCGGGGTCCTGAGACACAGCCCGCTCGCACCTCGGCGTCCGGCCTCCTCGCCCGCCCCTGGTCCCCGGACTCCGGGTGCGGGCGGGGCGCGCGGAGGCCGGGGGCGGGGCCCCCGAAAACCTCACCCCACTCTTCGCCCTGGGGGGTCGGCCCCTGGGCTTGAGCTTGGGGTCCCCTTCTCCAGCTCGAGCGGTTAGGTTACCTACAAATCTCCCTAAACACGGGCACAGGGCCGCGCCTCCCAGCTTGAGGCACAGTCCCCACGGACAGCTTCACGGGCTGAGCTGCTTGTCTTCTCGTCCCAAACAGGGGTCCGCGCTCTTTGGCCTTTGGGATTGTCTGCGCGTCTTCTCTCCCGCCATGGCTGCCGTCAGGGTCTTAGCCTCCTCGCCCCAGCCGACTAGCCGACTAGACTGGGGTTGGCTACTCCTTGCTCAGAAGGGTCCCCTGACTCTTCTGCCACCGCTTGCACCGTCCGGAGTGATGAGCTGGGGTCCTCAATGTCCCTCAAAAATAGTGTGTCTCTTGGGGTCTGTACGCTAAACTGGTGTTTGGGGCCCTGTTCAGCTCCTGCTCTGGTTCCAGAACCCCGCCTCCCTCCCGACACCTTCCTCACCCTGGAGTGGGCTTGGTGTTAACTGAGTGTGCCCCCCTGGGATGGAGCTCTGGCCCCTGTGTCCAAGACCTTCCCATCTCTCTCCTCTCAGTCTTCGGTTCTGAGCTCTGCCTTCCTTCTCCCTCTTCCCCTTTAGGACAGCATCTATGCCCTTTTGGACTACTTCTGGGGGTTCTAGTCCTCACCCTTGCGGGATCAGACTCTTATTTCCCAACCTTGGCTGTTTCCTCTGTATTCTACTTCATTGTGGATCTACTGCTCAGATCACACTCCCTTTCCACCTAGCCCCAGAACCCCTGCTTTTGCATCCCAGCTTTGGCATCTGAGGCCCCTCTCTCTTTCTTCTGGTCTCTCGTGTTGGTCCTTGGAAGGTCTCTGATTGACTGCAGGGTAGGATTTTTTCTGTAGGGTAGTTCCTAGTGCTTCTCTGCTGTATTCCTGTTTGGGGTCCAGGTTCCACATCCCATAGATACCATCCCTTCTCTTAGCTTAGGGTCCTTTTTAACCCTCTTGGGACTAAGCTGGAAGCATCAGTTTTCCAGAGATGTATTTTCTTCAAGGTAGCCTCTCTGAGGTGAGGCTCCAGAACTCTTGCCCCTGACTGCACGAGACTTCTTCTGTAAGAAGTTTACTCAAGGCCACAGGTCTCAGGGATGTAGAGGGCAGGACCTTTGCAGAACTGAGGCACCCCCACCCCTCTGGTCTGTCCTCCCCAGGGTCTTGACCTGTAAATGTTTTCTTTCCCTTTCCTTACATCTCCCTTCCCTTCCCACTGGGGTCTGAAATGAAGCCCTCAAGGTTCTGTGATTATAGGGTATTACCCTCCCTTCACCCCTGAGCTCCCTCCCCCTGTACCTAGAACACATGCTTCTGCTCCTCTGGAATTTTGAGAAATTGAGTACCTGCCCTAGAGATGTGCAAGCCCAAGGCAGCAGCCTGCAACCTGAAGTCCCCTGGAGCCCTGAAATTTAACCTCCTCTGCTGTGGGGTTTTGGCTCTGGGCTCCCGCCGATCCTCCAGCCAGAGAGTGGGGTCTGAACTCTTATACCATTCAGGGCCTTGAAATATGATCTGATGAACTCTGCTTGACCCTCCAGTGGCTGCCCCCCCAACCCCAATTAAATCAAGTTGACCCTTTTTCTTGTCTTTTGTCTTTTTTTTTAAAGCTGCACCCACAGCGTATGGAGGTTCTCAGGCTAGGGGTCTAATTGGAGCTATTGCTGCCGGCCTACGCCAGAGCCACAGCAACGTCAGATCCGAGCCGCATCTGCAACCTACACCATGGCTCACGGCAACACCGGATCCTTAACCCACTGAGCAAGGCCAGGGATCAAACCCACAACCTCATGGTTCCTAGTCGGATTTGTTTCCCCTGCGCCACGACGGGAACGCCTTATAATTTTTTTTGTCTCTTGTCTTTTTTTTAGAGGACCCTTTTTCAAGTTTTCTAAAATGTGAGCCTCCATTCAGGGGGGCTCACGACTGCAGCATAGCTTGCTCTGATTCTAGGGAGACTTCTTTTTCCTCCAGTGCTTTGCTGTCACCAAGAAGTGCTTACTATACGTCTCATTGAAATATCTCCCTCTTTTAGGAGCTTTCTCACCCTTTTGTAGTGAGAACCAGAGATTTTGTCTTTTGGAGTGCAAAATGGGCTGGTTCGAGGGGAGGGTGAAGGGGGCTTGTTGATAAACTTGGAAATCTGAGACTCTTAACCTGAGACGGGGTGGTCTAGAAAGTCCCTGAGAGGAGGGTGCGTAGTAGTTTGCACGGAGCTCTGATTTCCTGGAGAGAGGAGCCCCTAAGTTGAGCACAGCTACTCTATCAAGGCTGTTGTTTCTCTAGGCAGCTCCAAAGGAGCCTAGAGTTGAGGCTCTGGAAGCTGCTGGGGCCTGGCGCTGTTTATAAACACAGATCCGAGGGGCAGGGTCAGTATGAAGCCACAGCAGGAAGTGTTCTGCAAAGCGCTTGGGGCTTCTTCCTGAATGTTTGCACCCTGCTCGTGCGCCCCCCCCCCCACCAGTGTCAAGGGCAGGCTCCTGGGTGGTGGCAGCTGCTGAGAAATACGAGTTGTGAACATATGGCAGTTTGAGGGGTGTGCCCCAGGATGCAGGAGCAGGAGGCGGCTCCGGATGTCCAACCTGGTGGACGGGGTAGGTGGGGGCAGGGGCTCCCAGGGGCGGGGTGACTCCAAAAGGCCAAGCCCACCTGCCTTTGACTCCATGGCCAGTGGTCAGCTTCCACATGACATCGCCTCTCCCCTTGAGTGCTTTGGGCCTCTTCCAGAAGAAACATCTTGTCTGCAATCTTTTCTTCTCTCCTCAAGGTGGGAAGTCAGGCCGAGGGTGGTAAAGCCTCTTTGTTTTCAGAGTGTTCAGACTCTCCAGCAGGCTGCTTAGGGCCCTGTGAGGGGGTGTGCTGGGGATGAGGGGCCCCCAGGCAGCTGGGTGTGAGTGGAAGTAAGCAGCTCAAGGAACCTGATGGTCTCAAGTCCAAATGCCAGCCCTGCTGTCCACACTCAGGAAAGCCTTGGGTCAGTTGCTTCCCTCTTGGAACTTCAGTTTTCTGACCTGTATAGTGGGCATGAGTCCTTGTGAGCATAGTGACCGTGAAGGCCCTTATGCTTGCCATTGGCGGACACTCAGTGTCTGCAGTGCAGGAGTAGAAAGAAGATCCTACAGCAGGAAAAGTGTCCCCCTCAAGGCTTTGCTGGCCAGGCAACCCTGTAGGTTTGTTTGTGTCATTTTGAGCCCAGCACACCCCTCTGCTACCAGCAGAAGCCTAGTGCTGTACATCTGGAAGGGATGTTAGTCAGTTCCCACCTTGACTGAAGTGCTGTGAAGCTTGGCAACAGGCCAGGGTCACCTGGGAACCTAGGGGAGAGTCTGAACTTAAACCCAGGGCTCCTGAGCCCCAGGGCCATCATCAGATTCCATGGCTGACTCTTAAGCTGCCGGAAAGCAGCAGCCTTCTGGCTTTGAGGCCACTACATGAAGAGCCTGGCAGGTGAACCGCCTACCTCTGACTGGCAGACTTTTTTTAGTTGAGTTTAAGTGATTTATTGTTTTTTTGGGGTGCTATGCTGCCCCAGGCATGTCAGCTTTCCACATCCACTGTTGTCGATTGTACTTTTTATTTTTCCCTTCCCCCTAGAAGTTTCTTTTCCCCATTACATTTCACTCATCACAGGCCAGCTTCAGGGCTCAGCATGGGTGGCCCCCAAACCCTGCTGGCCTGTCTCTCCAGGATATGTTGCTTTAGTAGCATATTGGGGAGCCCAGAGTGTCACTGAGGGCAAGCTACCACCAGTTAGTTTCACTGCACTCTTGTGTTTGGTTTGACTTCATTGGAGGGGCCCTGCGAGGTCATCACCTGCCTCAGCCCAATTAACAGCATCTATGGCTGCTGGATCCTGGTGCCTCTGTCAGCCTGATTTTGCCCCCAGGGGACACTTGGTGATGTCTGTGGGACTGGGGTTTCGGGTACTCCTGGCATCGAGTGGGTGGAGCCAGGGATCCTGCTTCACACCCCACCTTGCCAGGGACGGCCCCATCCCAGAGAATGATCCAGCCCTGGCATCCACGGTACTGGGGAGGAGGCATGCTGGTGAGCCCCGCAGACGCTTTGATGGCCTCGACAGTGCTCAGCTCTCTGTCGGTGCTGGAGCAGCCTAGTGGGGAGGAGCCACCCCTAGCTTCAGAGATGAGTTTGGATCTTGTTCCTAATTGGGGCTCACTCCAACCTGGTAGGAGTGTTTGAAGGATCAGAGTCAAGTTTATAATCACACAGCCCGCTCAGTCCCCTTCAGGTGAGTTGTGCCTAAGGAAGTGGTGGCAGCCGTCCTCCAGAGCAAAGGGAAAACATGTTTTTTGGCTGATGTTGGTTGAGCACCCACTCTGCTTTGCGTGAGTCACCTCATCTGGTCCTTTCCACATCCCAGTGAGGTGGGCCTGTTGTCCTCCCTGATGAAGAGACTGAGGGTCAGAGAGGCCATCGGTGTTCTTGGCTGGAGAGTAGTTAAGTCTGTTTACAGGGAACCAAGATTCCCAGGTCCTGCCCTGGAGATGCTTTTACGCTTGAAGATGAGAAAAGAAAGAGGACCTAAAATAGAAGTAGTTTGTGGGGGGAGCAGTTGGAGGAGCTTTTGCTGCGTTGGCGATGCTGAGGAAGGTTGGAGGAGGTGGAAGGGAGCAGGGCTGGGCTGGGAGGGGGCGTCACAGGGAAGGGTGAACTGGCAGATTGAGCACGGGCATGGAAGTGGGACCAGGCATGGGCCAGTGGGACGGGTACCAAAACTGCTGCCTCCTCCTTGGGGGGCTGGGCTGGCCAGCCGCTGGCAGGGTCTCACTTCACCGTCCCTCCACTCAAGGCCCAGGCGGCCCCTCACCCTGGCAGCATCTCTCTCTGAGCCTTTTTGTCTGTGGTTGCTCTTCTCAGAACATGGTGATGAGTTTCCGAGTCTCCGATCTTCAGATGCTCCTGGGTTTTGTCGGCCGGAGTAAGAGCGGACTCAAACACGAACTTGTCACCCGGGCCCTCCAGCTGGTTCAGTTTGACTGTAGCCCTGAGCTATTCAAGAAGATCAAGGAGCTCTACGAGACGCGCTACGCCAAGAAGAGCTCAGAACCCACACCCCAGCCCCACCGGCCCCTGGACCCCCTGGCCATGCACTCAGCCTATGACCGGGCCAGCTCGGTGCCCAGGACTCCCCTCACGGGCCCCAACATTGACTACCCCGTGCTCTACGGGAAGTACTTAAACGGACTCGGACGCTTACCTGCCAAGACCCTCAAGCCGGAAGTGCGCCTGGTGAAGCTGCCCTTCTTTAACATGTTGGATGAATTGCTAAAGCCCACAGAGCTGGGTGAGTCCCTGCTGTCCCTGGGGGAGGCCCACCTTTTGAGTTCTCCCAGCACCAGAGGCCAGCCACGTGGCCAACCCGGAGCGTTTTCTGGGGAGTGGGAAGGGCCAAGAGGCTGTGAGGGGATTACCCCTCCCAGGAAGCACAGGGACTACCTTTGGGTCCTTGAACTAGGGACCTATTATCACATGGGCAGGTTACCCCAAATCCCAGTGGCTTGAAACAGCTAACACCTATTAGGTCTGTTTCTGAAGGTCAGAACTCGGGAAGAGCCTAGCTGTTCTGGCTCGGGGGTGCCCAGGGAGTTACAGTCAAGGTGGTATGGTCAGGGGCTGCTTTGTCAGAAGGCTCGGTGGGGGCTGGGGGCAGGGCCACTTTCTCATGCGGTTGCTGGCCGTCAGGTGGAGATTCCAGTTCTCGCCACATGGGCCTCTGCGGCCTGCTTGTACTTGAGAGTCCCCCTGCATGGTGGCATGGTGGCTCAGACTCAGAGGTGGGGAGGGGAGGGAGCTGATGGGGCAGTGGTGGGAGAGGGCGAAAGTGTGTGTACGCACGAGCACATGGGAGTGCTCAAACCTGCTGGGAGCCTAGATCTCCCTCATAACCTCAGCTTGGAAACGGCATCCTTCTGCTTCTACCACATTCCACTAGTCACGGAGACCAACTCTGATACCCTGTGGTACACTGTGAGGCTGGATGCTTGATCTGACTTTCTCTCCTTCCTCCACAGAAAGCTGCTTCCTAGTAGGTAGCTTGCAGGAGTGACTTTGGTCAGTGGATTCAGGCCTGTCAACATGGGCAGGTCAGGGCTTGGCTAGGTGTGCCCCCAAGGGACAGGGTATAGCCAAGGCTGGAGGAGATGATGCCAAGGAATCTCTTGCTCGTCTCTTTGTCGCTCAGGTTGACTGAGTGTCATGTAGGTAGGCCTTGGTCCCTCCTGGACAGCCTTGATGACAGGGCTGGGGGTGGGTGTCAGCCTGGACCTAGCCTCAGGTGCTGTGAATTCCGGCCTGGGAGGCTGACCGGCCCCAGCTTTCTGGGTCTCCTAGGCTCCAGAAGGTGAGCAGAATGCGATGGGACTCTTGTCACTCCTCAGGTTTTAGCAGGTCCCTGAGTGTTCTTGGAGACCCCTCCCCCCATTCCTCCACCCAGTCATTCATACAGCATGTATCTCCGTGCTGGTTGAGTGGGCATCCGCTCTGGGGATGCAGCAGGGAGCAGTCAGAGCCCCCACCCTTGTGGAGTTTCCCTTCTGGCACCCCTTGTTTGGGGCTTCAGGGTGTCCTCAGCCTGTGCTGGTGCTGTGGGGTCCACATAATAATGGTGGGCCCTGGTCATGAGTTGGGCCCTGTGTGCTGTGGCAGAGGTCACAGCCCCTTCACCCCCCTGCCCAACATGTCCCCAGCTGTGCGGCTCAATCCCTCCCACCCTGCTGACCCAGCGGCCTGCCTCGCTAGGCCAGGGGGCCCCCCTCTGCACACAGGCTTTAGTTCCAGCCACATGCTGGCTGGCCCCCTCCATCGTGCCGTAGGTGAGGGGAAGGGTGGCTGCTACCTCTTGCCCCCTGCCTACAACCCTTAGACTTGGTGAGGGCGGGCCAGAGGGGCTGTGGTTCCAGGAAAGGCTGCGGGAGGTGGAGGAAGGCACTGCTGGCCCTCTACTGCCTTCTCTCTGGCGTGAGAAGGTATTTCCCACCTGCCCCCAGATGGGGGGCAGGTTAACCTGCCACTACCTATCATGGGGGTGAAGTGGCAGCACTGGGGACCCAAGGCCCCTTCCTGAGTTTCTCCAGGACGACATTCCCTGTCTCTGCTCCCCACAACCTCTATGTAGATGCCAGGACCCACCCACCACCCGCCCCCACCAGGCTTTAGGACCTCAGGACTGGCTGGCTGACTGGTTCTGAGGTTGAACTGACGATCCAGACTCTTAAAGACTCTAGTATGATGTTTGTAACAGGGAAGCTGGGTTTTTACTGGGAAGCTGCAGAGCTAGCTTGATCATGAGTGGGGGCCGGGGCTCGAGATGACTTTGAACTCCCTCCCCCACCTGGACCATGGGCTTCCTTCCTGCTCAGTGAACATGCAGTCATTCCCGCCCCACAATGCATCACTTTGCCCTGAGCCCCCGGGGACCCTGGTCACCTGATCTCCGGGAGAGTCTGCTCCCCTGTCTACACCAGGAATTGCTCTGCTGGCAGCTCAGAACAAAGAGGCCGACCCCACCCTGCCTTTGCTCCCACCCACTCCCCTGCCCCTATCCTGGGGTGTACCCTTTTCCCATGATCCTGTTTCCTCAGGGACTCCCGGGGGCTGCCCGGTTTCCTAGGGAGAGGCCTCAGCCAGCACAGATGCCAGCCTTGAAGCAGTCTGGTCCCCTCTGTTCGAGAACCAGCAATTCTGCCCACCCACCCCTCACCCTGGGTGCATCCCCACAGTGAATTCTGCAGTGCTGGCATTGCCCAAGAACCACTTCAGGAGGCTCTAGCACAGCCTGCTTCTCCTTCCCCCTCACCTCTGGTCCTGACCTGCCGACCCAAATGAGGCCCAGTCTGGTCCTGTTTCCCCGGAAGAGCCGCCAGCCGGCTCTGGGATGGAGACTGCGCCAGGCGGACAGGAGACATAAATCACGAGGAGAGGAATGTTCGGGTTGGGGGAGGGGAGGGGAATAACAGAGCCACAGACCCAGAGCTGCAAGGACCTTAGGAGACAGATGATCCACTCCGGGGGGTGGGGTGGGGTGGGGGTTGGCACCCAGAAAGGTCAAGAGACTGGCCTAAGGTCACACAGCACCCTTAGGGAGGGGCTCCAGGTGCCTTGCTCCCCTGTGGGCAAGCACCCATTCTGAACCACAAGGAGGTTCTGGACTGCGGGCCTCCTCTTAGGACGGGGAGCCCAGCCATCTTCCCCTCCCTAGTCTGGAGGTGGCTGGCAGCCAGGCCCACGGGGGCAGAGGTGGAAGGAAGCCTGTGCTGCCCAACCACAGGAGAGATGGGGGGCATGACACTGCTGCTTGGGGCTCACTGGGCATCTTATGGCCTGAGGGCCCCCCAAGCCTGGACACTTGGGGTGTCAGCCACCAGAGTCTGCCTGGGGAGCCCTGACCTCCCCATCAGGGCACACTGGGGAGAGGAGGGAAATGCGATCTGGTTCAGCACTGCTCTTTGTGGTACTCAGCGTTCTGTGGGCAGCGCCTTGTGGGGAGGGACCACTCACGTGGCCCAGCACAGTGAGTGAACTGCCCCTGGCTCTCCACGTGCCTGGGAAGTGGTCATCACTCACAGTGGTTGAGAACTGCTGGTCTAGTGCCTGCCCTGTCATGTAGGGCCTGCATATGTCCCTCATTCAGGCTCTGAGCCCTTTGGCTGGTGTTGCCCAACTAACAAGCAAGGTAGTGGGGTCGCCGGCCTGGCATGTTGTGCCAGGAAGCTCCCCTAGAGGTGACAGAAGAGTGACGGGGTAAGGAATGCTCTGATCAGGGAGCACAGGGTTCCCAGGGGGCCTGTCAGTACTGAGCACCCCTTATTGCACATTGGGGCGGTGGCAGTCAGGAAGGTTTCCTGGAGGAGGTGGCATTCCTATCCAGAGTGAGGGATAAATAGCAATTAAGCTAGACAAAGAGGGGCAGGGTTGTGTTCCAGGCAGAGAGTTGGTGAGTGGAAGCCATTGTGACCAGAGCATGGTGTGGCTTAGGCTAGGAGTGGGAGTGCAGCCTGGATATGGGCAGCAGGGGCCAGAAAACACAAGATGGGTGGGCCACTGGGAATGGTGGGGACCGACTGGGCTGTCCTGACTGCTTAAGCTTTTCAGGACTTGTTTTCTTGTGTCCTTTTTGAGGTGGGTAATATCCCTGAGGCACAAAGAGGCAGAGTGGCCTGCCTGCCACCCCTCAGCCTGTTGTGGTCCACACCAGGCCCAAGGGCCTTCTTGGCATCCTCAGGTCCATCTCTTCCCCCATATCCCACCTCCAGGGATGGGTGGTCTGATCCACTGGGCTGGCTGGGGCATCCCTCCATCCATGATGGTGGTCAGGGCTCTGCCAGCTCTGTAGCAGATCCTGCTGGACCTCCATCTCTTGTGTTCCCCTCACCTCTTAACTTTCTGCCTGCCCCTAGTTTTTACATGCCCAGCCTTCTCCCTGGTTTCTTCTGCATGCTTCCTCCCAGCAGCCCAAGGAAGCAGGTCAGTTCCTCCTCTGCTCAAAACACTCTCCTGATCTGATTTTTCTGTCCTGTTCCCTCTCTGCTCTCACTTCAACCCTCTTGCTCACTTCACCCCAATCTCCTCCAGCACTCCAGCCCTGAACCTGCCCCAGGGCCTTTGCCTGTGCTGTTCTTTCTGTCACACTCTTACCCAGACACTCACATGGCCTTTCCTGCCCCAGCGCCTCATCTAAAGCTCACCTTCTCCTTGGCCTTCCTCAGTACCCTCTCCTCTAATGCCTAGGACTGATTTGTTCCCCATTACACCCTAGGACGGAGCGTGGTGGGGGTAGCATGAACAATGGAGAGAGTGAACACAACTTTAACCTAGAATTCTCAAGCCTGTCCTTCAGTGCTTGTTCCTCCCATAACCCCACCAGCAGGAAGTCCTGGTTCCTTGCTCTGTGAATGGAGGAGCTGGGATTTGTTTTTGTTTTTGTTTTTGTTTTTTTTTGTCTTTTTAGGGCCACACCCTCAGCATATGGAGGTTCCCAGGCTAGGGGTTGAATCAGAGCTATGGCCACTGACCTACGCCACAGCCCACAGCAACGTGGGATCTGAGCCGTGTCAGTGATCTACACCACAGCTCATGGCAATGCCAGATCCTTAATCCACTGAATAAGGCCAGGAATCTAACCTGCATCCTCATGGATATGAGTCACATTCTTTTCCACTGAGCCACAACGGGAACTCCAGAGCTGGGGTTTGAACCCAGAGCCCCTAGCTGGGGCTTGTGGTGCTCATTTACTCCCTGCTCTTGGTGAGGGGGCACCTCCTCCAGGAGGTCCCCACCATCATGGCTGGGGAGGGGCCTTGGCCTGGAGGAGAGGCCTTGAGGGCTCAGGGGCAGTGGGCTGCCAGCTGAGGGGCTTCAGGCCAGTGTGAGGGAGACCAGTCCCATTGATTACATTCTTAAAAACTCCTTTCCATTTTATTTAAACTTGTGAAAGTATATGTTCATCATAGAAAAACACAGGTTAACAGCAAAGAAGCTCAGCTGCTGTCCTTTTCTCTTCAGGGCAGGCCTCTGTCAGGTGCTTCTCTTTTCATGTGCCACCTATCCTAGGAAGTGTGGTGTGTCCTGACTGCTAGTTTGTCATTCTCCCCCAGAATATCATGAGCACCTGCTGAGGTCATTAAATATCCTTCGCTGTTGGTGGTTTGCGAAGCTGTCTGGCAGCCTCTTGGAGATGTGTGTCCCAGACCCTCTGTTGGGGTCTCATGTTGAGCCTGGGGGCTGAGTCCCCACCTCTGTGGTTTGATTGCTCCTCCTCAACTTCCAGCTTTCCTGAGGACCCTGGAGCAGGGGTTTTCTCTTTAGTCCTGGATATGGGAAAATTGTAATTCTTAGGAGGTGAAGTTTTTGGAGAAAAAGGAGCAAGGAAGGAGGTGGGGAGTGCCAGAATTGTTGGTAGGTTGGGATGGAGGTTACAGTTTTTAAACAAAGGCACTCAGGGGAGTTCCTGTTGTGGCTCAACAGAAACAAATCCAACTAGTATCCATGAGGATGTGCGTTTGATCCCTGACCTCGTTTGGTGGGTCAGGGATCTGGCATTGCTGTGGGCTGTGGTGTAGGTCGCAGATGTGGCTCAGATCCTGAGTTGCTGTGGCTCTGGCGTAGGCCTGCGGCTACAGCTCCAATTTGACCTCTAGCCTGGGAACTTCCATGTGCCATGGGTGTGGCCCTAAAAAAGAAAAAAAAAAGGAAAGGCATTCAGGGAAGGCTTTCATTCCAGTGACATTTGCACAGACTTAAAAGACACCAGGGCTCTATAGAGGAGGAATGTTCTGGAAGAGGGGACGGCTGGCAAGTGCAAAGGACCCTGAGATGGGATGTTCCTGGCAGGTGGGGAGCATGAAGAGGTGGCCAGGGTGGCTGCTGTGGAATCAGGGCCACCAGGGTTGGAGACAGATCGTCCCCTAGGCCCTGAACTGGGGGAGCCAGGAGACCAGCAGGGGTTCTGCATGCTGCCAGGGGAGTACTGGTTGGGAAGGGATCACTCTGGGCACATTTGGAAATTGGTGCAGCAGGCTGGGCCGAGAGAGCCTATAGTGGGGGATGGGGGCCAACTCCCACATCTTGGTCCTGAACAGCTGGAAGGGTTGGCCTGCCACAGGCGGTGGATGGCATGGCAAAGGCCCGGGTTTGGAGGACCCCTGCCCCCTTCTGATAGTGCAGCATGCACTGTGTCCCAGCTATGGCAGCAGCTCGCCTTCCACCAGCCATTTGGCTTCCTGAGGGAGCTGTCAGTTACCCTGGGCTGTTGGCACAGCAAAAACGCGGATTGGGGAGTTCCCGTCGGGGCTCAGTGGAAATGAATCTGACTAGCATCCATGTGGACGAAGGTTTAATCCCTGGCCTTGCTCAGTAGGTTGCTGTGAGCTGTGGTGTAGGTCGCAGACACAGCTCAGATCTCACGTGGCTGTGCCTGTGGCTAGGCCGGCAGCTACAACTCCGATTTGACCTTAGCCTGGGAACTTCCGTATGCTGAGGGTACAGCCCTAAAAAGACAGACACAAAAAAAACCCCAGAAAAGTGGATTGGGAGGTCATCCTCTGCCCCTGCCGTGACCTCACCTAAAAGTAGGAGTCCTTCCAGGCGTGGGACCAGTCCTTCAGCGACCTTTCTCTTAGTTTCTGTTTTCAGAGTTCCCTGGCACCCCCTCCCCTGCCTCCCAGAAGACTCCGAGGGGTGAGGAAATGTTTTTGACTCCTCCCACCTTTGCAGGCCAGCTCAGGTGTGATGAGGTCCCCTCCCCCCATGAATCACTGCCCCAGGCTCTTTGGGCAGGTCTGGGCACAGCTGCAGGTAGCCTACAGGAACCCTAGCCCTCCAATTAGGCGGCCCTTCTCTAGGGCCCCAACCTGGACACCTCCACCAGCAGGAACCTGAGTTAGCAGCATAGCAGTTTCAGCAGCCACCCCTTGGAGGGTACCCAGACTTGGGTGGGAATGGGGTATGAACCCGAGGATGAGGGTAGGGTATCTGGCTTCTGTGCCTGATCTGCCTTTTTTTTGTCTTTTTGCTATTTATTGGGCCGCTCCCGCGGCATATGGAGGTTCCCAGGCTAGGGGTCGAATCGGAGCTTCAGCCACCGGCCTACGCCAGAGCCACAGCAACACGGGATCCGAGCCACGTCTGCAGCCTACACCACAGCTCACGGCAACACCGGATCGTTAACCCACTGAGCAAGGGCAGGGACCGAACCCGCAACCTCATGGTTCCTAGTCGGATTCGTTAACCACTGTGCCACAACGGGAACTCCCCTGATCTGCTTGTAAATTGAAATTACCTTTGCTTTTATTTTTTCCCATTAACAGTTGGTTTACAGTTATCTTTGCCTTTAAACAGCCTGCTCCTTGTGGTGCTTTGAAAGTCAGAAGATTCTGAAGCGGAAATGGGACCAGCTGGGCCGGCCTCATGGCCCCCTGCTCCCTACTGGCCCCCTGCCATGCCCTCCCTAGTGGCTTTCATGTTACAAAGTGAGGATATGGAGGCAGAAACTGTGTGTCTTGCAAAGCTGAAAGTATTTATACTCTAGCCCTTTATAGGGACAGTCTGCTTCCCACTGTTCTAAGGGGTTTGCAGTCTTAAAGCAGAGGCCTTACCTCCCCCAGCTCCAAGGCTGTGGTTGTGGCCAGTTCTCAAGCGCCGTCCCCGAGAGGCGGCTCTTGCACAGACCCCTGCCTCCCTCAGTTTTGGTTACGCAAGTATACTGTGATATGCTGTGCACGCCGCTCTGCACTTGCTCTTCTCACTTAAAACCATCTTGGGGATTAGTCTTTACTGGAGCACAAAGAGCTGCTTGATTCCTGACTGCCTGTGTTCACTGTAGCATAGTATTCCTTCATCCTGTTCCTTTGTGTGGCGCCCCAAAGTAGACCATGTGTGTGTGTATTTAGGTTGTTAACATTATTTTGCTGATAAAAACCATCCCGAGTCATGTCTGGCTGTGGGCCTTGGTCTTCCCGTGTCTGCAGTTGCCGCTTCCTGAGGTGTTTGTTGTTTTGGCACATTGTGCCAGCTTACCCTCCCTAGAGGTTTTCACTCCTACCAGCCACAGCCTCATCAATTTCTATCAAACTTTTCAATCACTTCCAATCTTTCAAACAGATGATTTATCAGTAGAGTGGCTTTTGATATTTTTGGATTTTTGTGAGGGGTTTTGGCTTCGTCAAATTTATTTATTTATTTTTTTGGCTGTGGCATGCAGTGGCTTAACATGGGATCTCAGTTCCCAGAGCAGGGATTGAACCTGGGTTGCAGCAGTGAAAGTGCCCAGTCCTAACCACTAGACCACCAAGGAACTCCTTTCAGTTTTTTAAAATTGTTTGATGTATTTATTTATTTTGATTCCCCCCTCTTTTTTTTCTTTTTTGGTTGCCCCTTGGCATATGGAGTTCCCAAGCCAGGGATCAGATTCAAGCTGTAGTTGCGGCCCAAGCTGCAGCTGTAGCAACCCTGGATCCTCAACCCATTGTGCCAGCCCAGGGATTGAACCTGCATCCCAGCGCTCCCAAGACACCACTGATCCCATTGTGCCACAGAGGGAACTCCTATTTATTTATTTTGGCTGCACCCATGGCATGCGGAAGTTCCCAGGTGAGAGGTCAAACCCGTGCCACAACAGGGACTCAAGCCACTGCAGTGACAGCGCCAGATCTTTAAGCTGCTACACCATAGGAAAACTCCAAATTTATTTTCAAATTGAAATACGATAGACTTACAACCCTGATATTAGTGTCTCATATTTAGAATAATGATTTTGACATTATTATTTGTTACAGAATGATCAACACTTCTTTTTTTTTTTTTTTGATCAACACTTCTCAGTGCAGTTTTAAATTTTTAAACATTGAGGTATAGTTTACATACAGTGAAATCCATAGACATTTAGTGTGTGATTTGAGTTTTAGCAAATGAACGTACCCGAGTAACCCCAATGCCATCAAATGTGGAACATTTCTGTCACTATTAAGTTCCCTCAGGCCCCTTCCCAGGCAGTCCTTGCCTCCCCCAGACCCCCAGAGGCAACCACTGTTTTGAGTTCTATCACCATAGATTAGTTTTGCCTGTTCAGAACGTGACATAATCCACATGCAGCGTGTACTACTTCGCATCTGCTTTCTTTGGCTCAGCGTTACAGCTTTCAGATTCATCCATGTTGGTGCATAGACTGTGAGTTATTTTATTGTATGAATGTACCACAACTTATGCACTTGTTCTTCCGTTGCTGGGCACTTGGGTTGTTTCCCATTTAGGGCTACTAGGAGTAAATTAGCCAGGTGTCCTTGCACAGGTCTTTTTGTAGACATATTTCCATTTATTTGGGAAGCACCTAACAGTGGATTACTGGTTGCAGGGTAGGTATATGTTTAACTTTATTAGTAATTGTCCAGCGGTTTTCCAAAATGACTGCATCACATTATAGCCCCCTACCCACCCATCTACCCCTCCCCCAAGAGAGTTGTGGTGCATCCTCACCAACACTTGGAATCCTTGGTCTTATTTTAGCCACTGTAAGTGGATGTGTAGAGGTTTTAAACCAATCTTGAATTCCTGGGCCAATACTTGGGGGCCCTGGCTGTATGCATGTATGTGGATACACACACACACACACACACACACACACATATTTTTTCTCTTTAGGGCCACACCCACGGCATATGGAGGTTCCCAGGCTAGGGGTCAAATTGGAGCTATAGCTGGTGGCCTTTGCCACAGCCATAGCAATGCCAGATCTGAGCAAAGTCTGCCACATACACCCCAGCTCATGGCAACGCCAGATTCTTAACCCCCTGAGTGAGGCCAGGGATCAGACCTGTGTCCTCATGGATACTAGTAAGGTTCGTTTCTGCTGAGCCACAACAGGAACTTTGCTGGTGTTTTGTTAAGGATTTTTTCTTCTTCTTTTTATGGCCAAACCTGTGGCATATGGAAGTTCCCAGGCCACGGGTCGAATCAGACCTGCAAAGCAATGCTGGATCTGAGCCACATCTGCAACATACACTGCAGCTTGCAGCAACACTGGATCCTTAACCCGCTGAGCAAGGCCAGGGATCAAACCGAATCGTCACAGACACTATGTTGGGTTCTTAACCCACTAAGATGCAATAGGAACGCCTGAATTCAGGGTTTTTGTTGTTGTTGTTGTTGTTTTTAACTTAAAAAAGTTTTTCAAACTTTCTATATCTTATGTTGCCAGTTTTGGTGATTTGCGTCTTTGGGAGAATTTGCTCATTTCATATAAATTGTCGAATTTATTGTCAGGAATTTGCTCTTTATAGCCCCCTGTTGAACCAAAAGGCTGTATGATCTGTACTGTTCATGTTTCATTTCTTTTTATTTTATTTTTGTCTCCTTAAGACCGCACCTGTGGTATATGGAGGTTCCCAGGCTAGGGGTTGAATCGGAGCTGCAGCTGCCAGCCTGCACCACAGCCACAGCAACGCAGGATCCCAGCCATGGCTGAGACCTACATCTCAGCTCATGGTAATGCTGGATCCTTAACCCACTGAGTGAAGTCAGGGATCGAACCCACGTCCTTATGGATGCTAGTCAGGCTCGTTACCGCTGAGCTGCAACAGAAACTCCAGTGTTTCTGTTAGTTTGTGTTCACATGATCTTATTGTTTAGTCTAGCTAGTTATTTATCAAAGAACTGGCTTTGTTGGCTTTGTATTTCATCGATTTCCATCTTTATCTCTAATTTCCTTTTTTCTAATGCCTTTGGCTTTTACTTTGCTCTTCTTTTTCTAGCTTCTCATGGAGGAGCATGTGTCATTCATATTAAACCCTTTTCATTTCTTCTTTTTTTTTGGCCATGCCTGCAACATAGGGCCAGGGATTCAACCTGTGCCACAGCAGAGACCCAAGCCACTGTAGTTACAATGCCAGATCCTTAACCTGTGCCGTAAGAGAATTCCTCATTCCTTTTTTGGTGGGTGGGGGGACGGTGGCAATGCCAGATCCTCAACCCTCTAGGCCACCAGGGAAATCCTTTCTTTTTTTTTTTTTTTGGCTGCTACCATGACATGCACAAGTTCCCAGGCCGGAGATCAAATCTGCACTACAGCAGTGACCCAAGCCACAACAATGATAATGCTGGGTACTTAATGTACTGAACCACCAGGGAACTCCTTTTTTTTTTTCTTTTTTAAATGGTTGCACCTGCTGTACATGGATGTTCCCGGGCCAGGGATTGAATCTGAGCCACAGCTTCACTGGGACAAGCCAGGGATTGAATTTGAGACTCCACAGTGACTTAGGCCTTTACAGTCATTTTCTTAACCCATTGCGTCACAGCAGGAATTCCCCATCATTCTTTTTTAATAGAAGCATTTAAAGGTATAACTTTCCCTCTCACAACAGCTTTAGCTGCCTCCCACAAGTTTTGGAGTATTGTATTTTCTTTCTTTCTTTTTTTTTCTTTCTTTCTTTTTTTTTTTTTTTTTTTTGTCTTTTTGTCTTTTTGCCATTTCTTGGGCTGCTCCTGCAGCATACGGAGGTTCCTAGCCTAGGGGTCGAATTGGAGCTGTAGCCACCGGCCTACACCAGAGCCACAGCAACGTGGGATCCGATTCACATCTGCAGCCTACACCACAGCTCACGGCAATGCCGGATCCTTAACCCACTGAGCAAGGCCAGCGATTGAACCCACAACCTCATGGTTCCTAGTCGAATTCATTAACCACTGAGCCATATGGGAACTCCTATACTTTCTCATTCAGTTCAGGGTGCTTTCTAATTGTGCCTGGGGTTCTCAGTGCAGTTATGACTGAGAGTGAAGAGCCAACTCTTCAGCACCAAGGTCTCTGTCCCCTGGCAAACTTTGCCCCAGCTTCTGCACCCAGTGCTTTGTGACAGTGATCAAGGCTTTGTGTACGCTCTTCCCGCTGCCCTCCTCAGGCTTCCTGCTGTGAGCCAGGCCAGGCTGCTCTGTGGCTCTTATTCTGTGTACTTGGAAGTTCACCACTGGTTCCTTCCTTATCTCCTTGACCAGCCTGTGAGTGCCTCAGGTGGGACCTTGTTCAGTTTGTCCCCATCCCCTCTGGCAGTGCTGTGCAGGGGCCACTGAGAACTCATTATGTGCAGGGCCTGGGCTGAGTGCTGCACAGTTGGACAGGCGCTCACCATTTGCCCAGAACAGCCCTGTGACCTGGGGACAAAGTTGTCGCTGGTGTCTCACAGATCTGGAGAAGGTGGCTGGCCCGAGAGCACTCGGCCTGTCATTCTGCATCCTGCCAACCCAGCAAGGCTCTTCTCCCTGCACCGAGTCCTCAGTTCTCAGTCCTCTCAAGTAGCTGCCTGAACCCCAGAGGGCTGAGAAGCCTGTTGCTCCAAGAGTGGCCCTCAGTGGAGGACATGGACGGGGATGTGAGTGTTCCCTGACTGTAGGCTGCAGTAAGTGGCCCCTTCTTGGGCTCCCATCCCTGGCAGCCCCCGAGTTTGTCCCACTTACCTCCATCCCAGTCCCCTGACCACCTGGGTGGGGCTCAGCCTCCCATTTCCTGCTTCCCAGTCTGAAGAGGGACAGGCCTGTAGGAATGACTGTGGCACCCTCATCAGGGACCACTGTGACCCTGACCCTGAACTTGTCTCCAGTTCCACAGAATAACGAGAAGCTTCAAGAGAGCCCGTGCATCTTTGCCTTGACGCCCAGACAGGTGGAGCTGATCCGGAACTCCAGGTGCGCCGTGCCTGCTCCCTGCCCGCTGCTGTTGCGGACTAGGAGAGCCATCCGCCAGGCTCCTGGCAGACCCTGGACCTGGCATGGTGGGAAAGGGAGGTCCCTATCCCCTGCTCAGGGCACACGTGCTCTCAGCACCTTTGACCCACAGCCCTGAGGTGGGCTGGTTTGGGGCTCCACCTCTGCTCTCTGAGGCTGTCACTGCTGGGGTAGGCCACACCCCCAGCCCTCTTACTATCCACACCTGACCGTATTTTCCAAAGAAAGGAGGTCATTTGCCCAAGTCACCAGTGAGTAAACGGCAGGAGAAAATATTTTAGGCAGTACCCCCTTGGCCTTTGGTTGCCATGGGAGGTAGCAAGTTAGTCCACTTGGTTGGTCCTTGTAGAAAGGTCAGGGTGGCTGCTGGGTGCGCTCCCCGTCACTGACCCCTCCTCTCCTCCCCGAGCACAGAGAACTACAGCCCGGGGTCAAGGCCGTGCAGGTCGTCCTAAGGTAAGTAGGCCCAGGTGTTCCCTGACCCTGGGGGAGGGAGGGTATGGGGTGACATGACCTTGGCCCACTTCCCGCTCTTCTCCCCTGGGTGGCCGAAGCCCTGCCACATCCTGTCTCACTCCCTCCTGACGGCCCCTCTCAGACCCTCCTGCTCCTCCCTCCTTTCTGGCCTTGCCCATGGGTGCACCAGCATCCGGCCCCACTCAGGCCAGACACAGGATCCCCGAGACCACCCCCATACACATGCACATACAGTCCAACATTAAGATCTGCCTCAGGGCCAGAGAGGGGCCCTGTTGCCTCCACCCTGGCCCCCATCTGTCCTCCCCTCCCCTCCCAGGGAGCCCTTCCCCCCCTGCAAGGTGCCCATGGACCTATGGTCCCCATTGTCCTTGCAGAATCTGCTATTCAGACACCAGCAGCCCTCAGGAAGACCAGTACCCACCCAACATCGCCGTGAAGGTCAACCACAGCTACTGCTCTGTCCCGGTGAGCGGGCAGCTCTGGATCTGCTGCGGGGGTTCAGGCAGAGAGTGCGGAGTGGAGGGGGGGACACAGAGCAAGTACCATGTGGTGGTCTCAGCCGGCCTGTCTGCTTCCAGGGCTACTACCCCTCAAATAAGCCTGGAGTGGAGCCCAAGAGGCCGTGCCGCCCCATCAACCTCACCCACCTCATGTACCTGTCCTCGGCCACCAACCGCATCACTGTCACTTGGGGGAACTACGGCAAGGTGAGTGGGCCCTGACTTCCCCCTTCCCTTCCTCTGCCCACCCTGTCTCCAGGCTCAGCCCTGACTCCCCTCCCCTCCCTGCCCCCAGAGTTACTCTGTGGCCTTGTACTTGGTGCGGCAACTGACTTCCTCCGAGCTGCTGCAGAGGTTGAAGACCATCGGGGTCAAGCACCCGGAGCTGTGCAAGGCGCTGGGTGAGCCCCAGGGCCTTCTGTGTTGGTGGGTGGGGCTTCCCGAGGTCCCTGGGGGTGGCCATGGCTCCGTCACTGCCTACCACCACCTTTTTTGGGCGTGAGTCATAGGCCTGGTCCTCAGGAGCTGTGGCCTGTGGGAGGATGTGGACCTCCCAGGGTCCAACCATCACCCTGGGGGTTAGGGACCTCTGGAAGGTCTCTGGAGGAGGGTTGCTGTCCGTCAGTGCAAAGGCCCTGTGGCAGGGATGAACTAGGCATGCTGACAGACCCCAGTGAGCCCAGGGAGTGGGACACAGAGAGCCAGGGGTGGGGGCCACTGGGGTCTATGGTGCAAGAAGCCTTGGAGAGCTTGCAGGCAGGGAAGACCCCGGGCAATCAGTGTTCCACTCAGGTGCTTCTGGCTGCTGTGCAGGGACAGGGTGGGTGGGGGCCAGGAATTGGGGACGGGGCAGAGAATAGGTTCACAGTTAGGGGTACTCACCATGACTGAGGTCTAACCAGGAATGCTGAAACCATTAGTTTTTTCCTTTTTTGTACTTTTGTTCTTTTTTAACTGTGGTTTGCGTAAGTTCCTAGGCCAGGGATTGAACTTGTGGCACTGCAGTGACAATGCTGGATCTTTAACCCACTAGACCACCAGAGAAGAGAAGTCCTCCTTCTTATATTTTTATCAACCAAAAAAAAGGGATGGGGATGCAAAGAGCATAAAGAGAAAATCAAAACCACCAGTTCCATAGTCAGATAGAACCTCCTTGTGTCCTGCCCTGGAGGCTGCCCAGCACACAGAATTCCCTCTCTGGTTGCCTGAAGGCCCTTGTGGAATAGCTTCTGACTCCATCCTCACAGCAGCTCTGGGCAGTGGGGCCTGGCTATGTCTCAGTTTGACCAGTGGGGACACTAAGGCACAGCATGGCAAAGTTAGGGCTCTGTGACCCCAGGGCTCAGCCTAGCACCCCGTCCTGCCACCTTTCTTGTTTCTTCAACCCCTCCCCCACCTGCCTGTTTTCCCTGTGGGGACAATGGGCAACATGATCAGAGGAGGCAGGCTTCCGGCAACAGCCTGGTTGGCTGCAGTGCCAGTTGGCAGGTGCAGGGATTGGTGCAGGGCTGGGCAAGGCTTAGCTGGGCACCAGTGAGCCACAGGGTGGGGACAGGCACATGGAGGCCTGGCTTAACTGCTCAGTGAGCAGCCAGGTGCCAAGGCCTGCGGCGGTGCAGGGGGCCGCAGCTGCGTATGTAGAGGTGCCCGGGACAGCCGGGCCTTGCTGGTGTGGGCAGAGCTTCCTCTCTGAAGCAAACCCTCAGCTTCCTTCCCACAGCCAGCCTCTGGCTGGGCATCTTCGCTTCTGGGTTCCCCTCTAGTTGCAGCCGGGAAGTCCTATTCTTTGTCCCACCTAAACCCTTCCCGCTGTACATGCCCTCCCTCTCTGAGGGGTGGAATGAGGCTTTGCTTTGAAACATGGTGCATACTGCATCCGTTCTCAGCTGCCCTGAGTCTTTTTGAGGGGCTGAGGCCTCTGGAGGTACCGTTAATTAGTGCTTGTTAGCCAGAGAGGGGAGGCAGGTATCGTGGACTGAGGGGTAGTTCCAGCCCTTAAGCAGAGTGACCGCCACTCTGCAGGGCCCAAGGTTGGTTCCATTCTGAACTATCTGGGAATGGAGCTTAAGAGCATGCCCTGCTCAGGTTTCTCCGCCAGCCTCCCTGCGCCCCCTGCAGGTTGGTCCCCAGGGCTGTAGTGGGCCAGTTTCTTTCCAGCCTTTTTCAGCCTTATGTACTCATAGTTGGGCAGCCCTGTGGTGGGCACCTGCTTTCTTCTCACCTGTTGGAGAAGCAGACTCTGATCCTGCAAGGGAGCCTTGCTTGTGGGCTCACTCCTGCCCCAAGGGTCCATGGTAGGTGCTCCTGCCCTGGGGCTTCCCAGCCCTTGGAGTGGTGTGGGCTGCCCTTGTGCTTTTCATCAGAATTTACAGTCAATAGCAGGTGGCCTGTGGCAGCTCTTTGCTGCCCAGATCTTTCCCAAAAGTCCCATGGCTCCTAAAAATCCCCAACAGGGCAGGATTGTTAAGGGGCCTGCCCCCTTGTCGTGCACCAAGATTGTTGTCAAAAATAAGTGACTGTTGGGAGTTCCCGTCGTGGGAACGAATCTGCCTAGTAACCATGAGGTTGCGAGTTCGATCCCTTGCCTCGCCCAGTGGGTTAAGGATCTAGCATTGCTGTGAGCTGTGGTGTAGGTCGCAGATTGGGCTCAGATCTGGTGTGGCTGTGGCTGTGGCTGTGGTTGGGGCCATGGCCGGCAGCTGTAACTCTGATTAGACCCCTAGCCTGGGAACCTCTATATGCCTCAGGTGCGGCCCTAAAAAAGCAAAAAAAAAAAAGAGGAGGGTGGGGCTGTGGAGTTCCCTGGTGGCTGAGCAGGTTAAGGATCTGGCATTGTCAATGCAGCGGCTTGGGTCACTGCTGTGGCGTGGGTTCCATCCCTGCCTAGGGAACTTGCGCATGCCAAGGGTGCAGCCAAACAAAAAAAAAAGTGGCCGCTTGCCATGGTTTTTTAACATAGAAAGAAGCTCCTCATAGTCCCAGGCCCTAGAGCTAAAACTTGGGTCTCATCATCCTGGGAGGTTGATATGGGGTGTTCACTGTGTGGACTGTTGTCTCCCTGAAACAGGGGTGTTGAGGGTGCTCCCTGCTGCCCTCCTGAGCATCTCTGGGTGCTGGGGAAAACCCACCCCTCAGCCCCAGGCCTGCAGGTGCCTCTGTCCAGTCACTGCTGACACTGGCCTCCCCTCTCCCACAGTCAAAGAGAAACTGCGCCTGGATCCCGACAGCGAGATCGCCACCACAGGCGTGCGGGTCTCCCTCATCTGCCCGGTGAGTCAGGGTGTGTGGGTCCCTCCCTCCCTGCTGCTTACCTGGGGGCAGCCACTCACACTCCTCGCTTCCTGCCCCCGCAGCTGGTGAAGATGCGGCTGTCCGTGCCCTGCCGTGCAGAGACTTGTGCGCACCTGCAGTGCTTCGATGCTGTCTTCTACCTCCAGATGAACGAGAAAAAGCCCACTTGGATGTGCCCGGTGTGTGACAAGCCGGCCCCCTATGACCAACTCATCATTGATGGGTGAGTCACTGGGGTGCATGGGGAAGGGGGCCAGCTGCTGCCCGCTGGGCTGTGCCAGGTTCAACCCCTCGCCTCTCTGGGCCTCTGGAAGGAGAAGCGGGGTCAGGCAGCTTCTGAGTCTTCTGTGGCTCCACCCGCTGGGACCTCCAGGCTACCCAGTGGTGCCCCATGGCAGCTCTGTAAGCCCCAGGTTGCAGAGGGAGGCCGATGTCAGCCAGCAGGGTCTTTCCTCTATGTGTGACAACAGTGTAGCTTAGGGTTCAGAAGTGGGGCTCTGGGCCCAGGATGTCCACTGTTACTCTTATGTGACCTTGTGTTCTTGGAGTCTGTTTCTTCCCCACGTAAAAAAGGGACCCAAGAACCTGTCCCAGGCTGCTACACGATTTGGGGAACTGGTTCCTGAAGGGAGTTTAGCACAGGCTTGGTCACATCCTCCACATAGAAAGGTGAAGGGCACACTCATCTCCCCAAAACTGGCCACGCCTTCTGTTGGTCCCTTTCCTGGGTGGTGCTAGTGTGTGGCCAGGCCGTCCCTCAAGCCTTACCAGCAGGCCCACCCCACACCACAGCGGGACAAGGAGAAGAAGGCCATTCTCCTCAAAAGGGAAACTTTACTCAGGTCTTAAGTTTCCAGAAACCGAGTCCAGCACCTACCTGACTGACCAGCTCCTGCCAGTTGCCAGCCACACCCACTTCTGTCCGCAGAGCTGCAGCTCAGGGAGGGAACTGGGCAGCTCAGCCGTGAGCGGCCATGGGGCAGCATTGCACGGACCCTGCCCACATGTGACAGCCGAGATATGGCTGGGGTGTGTGCTCTGGGGAAGGGAGTGGCCCTGACCTGCAGTGGCCATGTGTGAATTGCCCCCATGGTCAGGTACTCGTCTCCGTCTGGTCACTGCGCTCGAGGTCTTGCACGCCCTCCCTTCCAGCTGTCCAGGGAGGTAGACCTTGATCATCCCCACCTTACAGATGAGCAGACTGAGGCTCAGAAGGGGCAGCCTCCACCCCAGGGTCCCCCAGCTTACAGGTGGCCTGGCTAGGACTTGAACCCCAATCTGGCTAGCCCTGAGCCTGGGTCCCCTCCCAAGACGGGCTGAGCTACCACCCCCACGCTGTCCAGCCTCAGGGTGAGGGAAGAGGCCCCTGGGGCCAGGCACAAGGGCTGGGCCTGAATGGAAGCTCTGTTCCCGGCCTGGCAGCTGTGCAGCCTGGCGCCTGCCCACCCCCCAACCCTCCCCAAGGCCTGAGCAGGTCACTCAAGTCAGGATGATGGTAACTGTGACAGCTCTAGGGACAGCAGGGCTGGGGCTGGGCAGTGTAGCTGCGTCCAACACAGATTGCAATTCCAGCAGCCCATGGGGCCTTGATGTAACCTGGGAGGTTTTCTAGAGGAAGGGTCCTCGATTCATGCATTTATTCCTCGAGGCTCTGCCACTTTGTTTCTGGCCCTAGCTGGGTGATTTAGGGGTTCCCAAAAGGACTCTATCCCAGACCCTGCTTTTAGGGAATTCCCACCTGGGCATGTGGGATGAGGACCAAGCCAGACCTAAACATTCCTGTTGCTTGTGCTCTGCCTTGAGGAGAAGAGGTGCCATAGAGTAGGGCTTTGGAGGCTGAGTAGGAGTTTTCCAGGTGTAAAGTGCATGGCAGAGCTGTGTTTCTGGGGTGTTTTTTTTTGGGGGGGGCTCTTTTTTAGGGCCACACTCATGGCATATGGAGGTTCCTAGGCTAGGGGTTGAATCAGAGCTGTAGCTGCTGGCCTACGCCCACAGCCACAGCCACTCCAGATTCGCACCAATTCTTCGACCTACACCACAGCTCACAGCAGTGCTCCTCATGGATACTAGTCGGATTCATTACCGCTGAGCCACAACAGGAACTCCAGAGCTGTGTTTCACACCATGGTGACCCCTGAGGCGGTGGTGCTGGGAAGGGCTCCATCAGCTACAGAGGGTATCCAGGGCAAGACCTCCCTTCTGTGTGATCATGACTGAGGTGGTTGAAATCCCTTGGGGGCTGGTGCAGTGTTAATGTTGAACAAGGGCTGGGGGCTCTGGTGGGTTCCCTGTACCTGGCCTGGTGTGGGCACTCGGCCCCTGCTCAGATCCCCACAGCTACGGGAGATGGTGGGCGCTGTGCCTGCCTCATCCTGCAAGTGGAGAGACCAAGGCCCATGGCAGGGGTGAGGACCAAAACCCCAACCTGCTGCCACCTGGCCTTGTGGCCTCAGGGGACTCACTCCCCCTCTGTGAGCCTCAGTGTCCCCAACTATAAAACTGGGCTTGCTGGCTGTACCTCAGGAACAGTGCCCAGGACTGTGGCTCGCCATGGGCACCTTCTGGGGGTGCTGCTGGCCATAGAGGCACCATGTGGGCCCGCTCTGCTGCCAAGTGAACCCAGAGCTTCTTGGGGGCTTTGAGCAGCATGTATCTCCTCTCTGAGCCTCATTTCTTCCTCTGTAAAAAGAGGGGCAGCACAGAGTGAGGATGGGAAGATGGGGACCCCTCCGTTAGGGGGGCCAGGTGGACAGGAACCACCTGTGGCCCCCCCCAGGTCCCATGTTCTCAAGCAGCTGGTGGGTGGGGCCCCGTTCTCTGCCCGTGGCCAGCTATCACCAGCTGTCACCTTGCCGCAAGTGGTTAACTGCAGGCCCTCCTGGAGGGCGCAGTACATGTGCCCACCCCTTCCCCCCAAACCTCAGGGTCACCAGGCCTGGCCATGCTGTCCTGCAGCCGCTTTTGCAGAGCAGGAAGTGGTTCAGAGAGCACCCCGCCCCATTCCAGGGGAGCAGGAGTCAGCACCCATTCCTCCCACCCCCCAGGCTCCTCTCCAAGATCCTGAGCGAGTGCGAGGATGCCGATGAGATCGAGTACCTGGTGGATGGCTCGTGGTGCCCAATCCGTGCCGAGAAGGAGCGCAGCTGCAGCCCGCAGTGCCCCATCCTTGTGCTTGGTGAGGCCTCAGCCGGGCTTTGCCCGAGTCCCTGTTCCTGCCAGGCAGTGGTGATTTCTGAGTTTGACGTGTATGCTGCCATGTGGCCTTTTACTTAAAACACAACCACCCTTATGGAGTTGATCCCTTGGAGCTGGGCAGCCAAGGCGGTTAGTGAGCACCTGCTGGGTGCCGGCCCGTGCAGAGCACCGTGGCCTGGCAGTATCAGGCCACCTCATCTTGTCCTCTGAGATGTGCTTCCCTACAAGGCTGCCTCTGCCCCTCGCCAGCCTTGACTTCCCTGCTCTGTGGGTCAGTGGCCATCCTGAGCTTCTGTCCCTGTCTCCCACAGGCACCTCGGACGCCAATGGGCTCCTTTCTACCCCCAACGTCAACGGCGGGGGTGGTGGCGCACTCGGGGGCGCAGGCGGTGGGGGCGGTGCGCCAGGAGGTGTGGAGAACGGGAAGCCGGGGGCTGACGTGGTGGACCTCACGCTGGACAGCTCATCTTCCTCAGAGGAAGAGGAGGAGGAAGAGGAAGATGAGGAGGACGAGGACGAGGAGGGCCCCCGGCCCAAGCGCCGTTGCCCCTTCCAGAAGGGCCTGGTGTCGGCCTGCTGACCGCTCGCTGCCAGCGGGACACTCGACTTTCCTGGTGCTCACCACGCGGAGGGGCGCAGGCGGGCCTTGGGCACAGAGGGAGGAGTGATTTTTTTTTCTTTCTTTTTATTGTTGTTCATTTTGGTTTTCCACCCCTTTCCCTGGCTCCTGGCACCTGTACCTCTGGACTCTCCTATTGGAGGATTAAAAAAAAGTAAAATGACAAAAAAAAAGTACAAAAAAAAAAAAAAAAGAAAAAAGAAACAAAACTCAAACTTAAAAAACAAAGCAAGCCACCCACATAGCTGCTTCCCCAGCCGGCGTCGGAGCCCTGAAGTGGAAGTCGGAGCCAGAGCCGACCTGGGAAGGGCGGGTGGTCCCAGGACCCCGAGCCTCCGGACGACCATTCCAGCTGGTGCGAGGGACCGGGCAGTGGGGGCGTGGGGAAGACTGACGGGCGTGCGGCCCTCTCCCCAGCTACAGCCACGACTCTTGACATTTGTCTGTTCCTTTGCTTTCTCTCTCTCTGCGAACGTGTCTTCTCCTGAGAGCCTGGAGCAGGGAGCGTTTTAGCCAAGAAGCCATGGAGTGGGGGGGGCAGGGAGGGGGGGCGGGCGGCGGGGGGGGGCGGGTGGTGGGAGGTGCTGGGGAGGGTTTAGCCACAGATGTGTTGTATTTTTTGAAAGTGCAATAACTTGGTATTTTGAAGACCCGGCGTGTGGCCAGGACCCCCTGCAGAAGGCAGGGGCCCCAGAGTGCGGCACCGTGTGGCGTGGGGGGGGGTCTCAGTTTTCTAGCCAGCTACCTCGGTAACTCCAATTCAGGTTAACTTCCCTACGGAACAGCGCAGATGTCCACGGATGTCCGCCGTCGCCAGCCCCCTCAGCAGGGCAGGGGGCAGCCACTTCCGAGGGGCGCCAGGGACCTGCCCCAGCTTCTCCATTTGGGGCGGTTCCTTCCCCCTCTTCTTGCTCTTGGGTTTTCCGACGGGTATGAGGCCTGCCCAGCACCCCCTCCCCCGGGAGCCTCACTCTCGTCTTCCAACAGGACTGGGCTTCAGCTACCCGCCCAGCCCCCCCGGGGGGCTCCTGGCCTGGGGGATCCAGCGACCACAGGGGCTTCCACAGCTGCCCCAGACCCCTCCAGGGACCTGCAGCTGGGTGCCTGGCCCCCCGCCCAGCACCCTCGTCCCCCGGAGGCCACGCCTGGTTCTCCAGACCGCCTGTGCCCGCCGTTCTTTTTGCTTTTCTTCTTCCCCACACCCCCCCACCCCTAAGCCCCTGAATAATTTTTCTTTGTATAAACAGAACTCTCCTAGTCAGGAAGCAATATCATTTCAGGTCTAAAGAAGAAAGGGACATAAATCTGGTCGAGGGCAAATTCAGTTTTACTGTATAAACTCAGTTGTGCAGTTCGGCCCCCCCCTCTGTCTGCACTGGCAGCCGAGGGCCGCTGTTTTCTAATATTTGTATTCTAATTTAATTGTTTTTTAAAAATGCAAATAAAAAAAAGTCAAGGTGAAGCCACTGAAGTGTCTGCTTCTCTGTGTGTCAGGGCCACGGCTGGGGGCAAAGGACAAAGCCTCCACGCCATCACACTTCAGGCAGTGTGACCTTCCCAATCCAAAAGTTACAGCATTTGGTCAAATGAGGAAGATTTTGCTTTGAACCACCGGGTCTAGTGTTTCTCTGCTGGGCCGAGCAAGGAATTCATTTTTATTTGTTTATTCATTTATTTTGCTTTTTTAGGGCTGCACCCATGGCATATGGAAGTTCCCAGGCTAGACGTGGAATCGGAGCTGTAGCCACTAGCCTACACTATAGCCATAGCTACACTGGATCCGAGTCATGTCTGTGACCTGTGCCACAGCTCATGGCAATGCCAGATCCTTAACCCACTGAATGAGGCCGGGCATCGAACCTGCATCCTCATGGGTTCGTTAACTGCTGAGCCATGAAGGAAACTTACTTTTTTCTAATATTACATATATTTTGTGAGCAAAATATATATATATATAATATTATATACTATAATAATAATATTACATATGATTTATATGTTTTTTTCTATATATATATATATATTTTGTGAGCAAGGAATTCAGAGTCACTGAATCCCAGGATTGTCCTCTTGCCACCCTGGGTGGCCAAGAAGATACACAAATGGCCAGTGAGTTCATAGAAAGATGCTCAGTTTCATCTGTCACCAGGGAAATGGACATCACAACTGCCACCTGACCCTCACCTCCACTAGAATGGCTAGATGGCAAGGATGGGGAGGAGGTGAGCTGGCAGGGGAGAGTCCTGGGCTGGAGCAACTCTGCTCCTAGGTGTCTCCCCCAAGGTAGGAAGTTTCACGTTAACAACTGTTCACAGCAGCATGATTCACAACAGCAAAGGGTTCTTGAGACAACCCTGCTGTCCATGGACAAGTGAATGGACACACAAAATGTGTTCCACCCACACAGTGGAATGTTACTCAGGCTTCAAAAGGAAGTCCTACAACATGGATGAAGCTTGATGCTCAATGAGAGAAACACAAAAGGCCATACAGTGTCATTCTATGGATGTGAAACATTCAGAAGTTCAGAACAGACCAATCCACAGAAACAGAGTGGGTTCAAGGGTGCCAGGACCTGGGGGAGGGGCATATGGAGTGAGTACTGATGGCGAGGGGATTCTTTGTTCCCTAAAAGTGTTCTGAACTAGGTAGAGGTGATGTTTGCACAACTCCCTGAGCATGCTAAAATCTCTGTTTCACAAGGGCGAATAGTGTGTGAATATCTCAATTGAAAACCCAAACCTCCTCCTCTTAGTAGGGGAGGGAGGAATGGAAACCTGAGCATAGACGCCTTCTGGGGCTGAGTGGCTTCCTTCACCAGCCTGATCACAGGTCTCCAGTCTTCCTCACAGCACACTCAGGTCCCCTCTGGGTCTTGCTGTGGAACCTCTGGCCTCTCACCCTGTCCAGCACGAGTTAGAGACTTGGGTCCATGAGAGCACAGACTGCTAAGTGACCTTGTCTCCGACAGAAGACCCCAAGACACCACTCTGCACCCCTCCCCAAGCTCCCGGTTTGGTGGTTTCCCGCAAGGGCCAGCCATTCTCTGCCAGGCTATGGCTTGGCCGTGCGTCCCTTTGGTGCCCTTCTATCACCCCACCCCTCCACCAGTCTGAGAGACAGGAGTGGGGAGGGCTCTCCCAGGCCCTGGAAATGGTCTTGTTTGTGTTTGCTGACCGCAACCCAAAGGTGGGGGCTCAGTCTGACTCCCCTTCCCCAGGGAGTGGGCCCCTAGCCCAACTTGCCCTGTGATGTCAGGGGAGCAGCCAGCTCAGATCCTAGATCATGACACCCAGGCCCAGTGTGGGATTGCACCTTGGTGCCTTCTGGTGGACTTGGGGTTCCTGAGCTGAGGCCACCCCTCCCAGGGCCTCTAGAAACCTTCCATTAGGAGGTGACCAAGGAGCCCGCCCAGCAGGTTCTCCCTGCTCACCATGCCCTCATCCACTCCATCCCTCAGACCTCTTCCTGGTGCCACCTGTCTGTGCCCTCAAGTGTAGGGGTCATTTCCTCTGTAGGGGACCCAGGCCTGGCACTGCTGGTGACGCCCACCCCACTGCATTCAAACCCCTGCCTCCCAGGCCTGGTGGGAAGGGTCATGCTGAATTTGAGGCCCTCTTCCTGGAACCTGAGTAGGGAGGCCCCCAAGTGGTGTGGACAAGGGGCCCAGCTCACAGAAAAGGGACCCCCCTCCAACCCTCCATCCCTGGTCCCCAGCCGCCCCCGCAACAAAACACAAAGAACATCAAAATCAGGCAAATGAGGCAGCAGCGGTCGTAACAGGCTGCGTTTAGTGGTTTTTTTATGTACAAGAAAAATGAATTTTTTTGTCTGGTTTTTCATCACCTTTTGTCTTTTTTTTATTATTATTTTTAAAGCTTCTCCCTCCCCACCCCCCAAAAGTGCATTTTTATCAATTGATTTTTTTTTTAATCTCCCACACTTTATAAAGACTCTCAAATACAGTCTATGGAATGTCTGCTCTGTGCTCTGTGCCCCCGTGGGCGCCACCCCACCCCCCTCCACCAGACCTGGCCCCCCAAAGTCCAAGGCACCTCATGTCTGGGCCTGGGCGGGTGGGGCAGGGGGGACCCTGGGCATCAGGACCCCTGGCCGCAGCCTGCAGGCAGCCCTAGCCTTGGGATGGGGGTCTCCCCAGCCCCCTCCATCTCCTGCCCCGCCCCCCCAATGTAAATCTATATATTTAGTGCGAGCTAGTCTTACTCTGAGGTTATGGCTCCTGGGGTGCCTGAGCCCCCAGGCCCTGACCCGTCCTGCGCCAGCCAATAATATCCCCCCTCCAGGAAGGCTGCTTCCTCAGCTTAAATAACTTTTTAAAATAAAACTGCAAATATAAATATCTTTCTTTCTCAAAAAATAGGATTTTTGCTTTTTTTTGTTGATTTTTACTTTTTTTTCCTCCTGCTTTTCTTTTCACTCTCTTGGTCTCGCCTCCTACAATCCCAGATGCCTGGACTGCCTTGGTCCTGGAGGGCCCCTGCCTCCATTCTATCACCTGCGACAAGGCCATTCAGCCATAGCTGTGGAGGCCGATGGGTCTCAGTAGTGCAAAGACTCCCCAGAAGACCCTGGAAGGGGCTGGGGAACCCCTCCCCCTCCTACCCAAGACCTCTCCCCCTTGGAAGCAAGCAAAGGGATAGCCAAGTACAAACAGGCTGACTAGATGGGACAGCCACGAGGGGTCTCCTGGGCGAGCCGCCCTCGGGGGGGCAGACTTTGGTATGGCCCAGGGGAGCTCCACTGGGCACAGGCCCAGGCCCACACCCATGCCAGGCTGGGCCTGGTCTGGCAATTTACATTCACTGGTTTTTAAGGTTTTTTTTTTTTTTTTTTTGCCTTTTTTTTCTCTTAATCTCAAAAGGCAGGGTGGGGATCAAGGTGGGGGGCTAGGCAGGGAGCAGCAGCAAGGGTGCAAATCTCTCTCTCCTGGGTCCTGTGGGCTGGTGACTGCGCCAGGTGAGGGCTCCGACCCCACCATCCCGCCAGGCCCACGGCCCCCACCCTCACCCTGGGGCGCCCCCCGGAGCCCCCACCTGAAGCCCCCCTGCCTGGACCTCACTCTCGAACACACGTGCACACACACATCCACGCAGTTTCACCAAGATGATGGAAATAACAATTTCGCTGCTTTTCTTTTTTCTTTTTTTTTTTTTGTACCAGGCAGTTAAAAAAAAAAACCACCCCAAAAAAGAAACCACAAAAAAAACCCCAAACAACCAAACAAAAAAACTTTTTGCTGTGTCCTTTCTGACCAGTCAGCACGTTCCCCCTCAAATATTTTTTTTGTTTGTTTGTTTCCTGAAACGCGAGAATTCAGCAGTATCTTTGGCAACACTTTATCACGACCTTAATTTAAAGAATAAAAATAAAATTGATCCACGTCTATATACAGTATGTGATTGCGCGGAGTTGGAGGGGGGCTGGGCTGGAAGGGCGGGGGTCCCGGCTCTGGGCCCATGCAGATGCTGTGGCCCCTGGGGACGGGCAGCAGGAGAGGGGTTAAGGCGGAGTGGGTGGGCAGGGCTGGCAGAAGCTGAGCGCAGAGCTAGGGGCAGGGGTTTAGTGCAATTCCCGAGGAGGTTTGTGTTAAAATGTGCTTGGCGGGGTTCAGCCCTTACCCCCGCCGTAGTCCCAGAGGCCTCGACCCCCCAAGTCCAGTTGTCCCCTCTGGCCAGGATGACAGCTGTGATTTTTCAGTTGGTTTTATTGCGAGGGGGTGTGTGGGTAGTGGGGAGAGGACTGTCCCCTCAGGGAACCTCTCTGGGAGCTGGGGTGGGTGGGGGGGTCGCTGGCCTGGGCACTTGAGCTCTCTGCTCGGCCTCCACAGGTGTTCTCTGAAAGAGCTCGCCCCATGATGCTGGGGTGTGGACAGGGCCACCCGGCCTTGGGCTCCCCTGCCACCCCCCTCAGGAGGGGGGGGGTCCTGAGACATTTGGGGGGCTGACAGGCTCAGGAGCTGGGGAGCAGAAAAAACAGAAACTATCCTGTAGAAACAATGATGAAAGTTGCCTTCTTAAAAAGCTTCCCTTTAAAAACAAGAAAAAGATAGGGTTTGTCACAGAACAAAGGGACATGGGGTGATGGGCCAGGGGCTAGAGGTGGAGAGCAAAAACACCCCTGCACCTCAGGCTTTGATGAGGAAGGGTCTCAGCTCAGCAGAGCGTCTATTTACAGGATTTCACACTAGGGTTGCATATGCGACAGGGAAGGGGTGGGGAGGGTGCCCTGGCCTCTGGCAACACGGTCTCCCCAGCCCTGGCCCCTGTCCGTGGCCTGTGGCTCGGTGAACACCGGGCCTTTGGGGAGCCAGAGGCTGGGGGGAAGCAAGTGCCAGCCCCCAGATTACAGTCAGTGCCTTTGAGTAAAAAGAGGGGTGCCCGGGGGAGAGGGGGTGTAAGGCCCTGGAGGTGGGGCCCCCTGTTGCCCACCTCAACGGGGGTGGCATAACCAAGATGGCAGCTCCTCAGTGGCCACAGGAAGGGCAGCCATGTTGGAGGGTGGGGGACAGCGAGGGTGGGGGGACAAGGACAGGGGGATAGGATTGCTCTGGCTGGTTGGAAGGCCAGCCCTCTCTTGGACCCATCCCTGAGCTGGGGAGTCGGTAAGGAGGGTCCCAGCGGACATGGGTGGCCACTGTATGGCTAGCAGGTGATGAGACGTCTCCAAATCAGAACCCAAAAAGGGACAGAATGAGGGGGGTTGCGGGGGACACGGCAGAAACACAAAAACCCCACAGTCCTGCCTGCAAGGCAAGCCCCCATGGTAAAGCACAAATACCTCAGAAGGCCTCGCCCTGGCCCATGCTTTCCTGACCCCCTTCTCACCTTGGGGAACAGAAGTGGATTCTACGTCTGTGGTGGGTTTCTTTTTTTATTATTTTGTACAAAAATAAATCGACTTTTAGGAATTTGTTTGCTCTCTCTCTCGCTCGCTCGCTCGCTCTCTCTCTCTCGCTCGCTTTTTTTTTTTTTTTTTTTTTTGTCTTTTTGACTTTTCATAGAAGTTGGTTGCAACTTGTAAACATGTTCTTAAATTAAGAATTAAGATAAAGTGTAGTACCCGTTCTGTTACAAAGTGCCAAGACTTCTATTTGTGGTTGGTTGTCTTGTGATTTTTTTGTTTTGTTTTGTTTTTGTTTTTCCTTTCATTTTGTAAAATCTTGTTTTTATTGCTTTTGTGACACTGGAACTTCTGGACACTCTCGCTCCCCACATCCCTGCCACCATGAGACCCTGGGTTCCCTCTGCCCTTGGCTCTTTCACCCCACACTGTCACCTGCTCCTCTGAGGAAAAGTATATTTTATATATATATATATCTATATATAAATTTTGTTTTTAAGGAGGAAAAGAAAAAAAAATCTAAAAAGTGCTTTAAAAAATTGGGAGAGGGCTAGGGGTAGGGGAGAGGGTGAAGACAAAGTTTCGAATCTCCAAACGTCTCGTGGGGTCTGGGGGGCCTGGGTCAGGGGATGAAGATGCAGGTGGTAGGGGTGCCCTGAGCGGTGGCCCATGGGTCCCGCCGAGTCGTAAGTGCCATGAAGGAAGGCAGCAAGGGCCATGGCACTCGAGCTCTGGCACCCCCCCTTCCCCATCTTCTCCCCTTTCTCCACGCCTGAAAATAAATAGATTTGTATCGCAGTGGCCAGGAGATATAGGGGACCACAGGCAGGATCAGGAGGTGGTGGGGGGGCTGTCAGGGAGATGGAGGGGGAGACCCCCACTTAGGAAGTGCCCTGAGGAAGGAGGGTGGGGGTGGGGATGGGGCCATTTTAACGTCCACTCACAGCGGACAGAAATCATTTAAGGTCTTGTCTCAAAGACTCTAGAAACCAGCAAAGGGAGAAAAAGAAAAGCCCACCCCAGTCCCCGGCCCCCCGCAGCCCCCCTCACCCCTGCAGGGCCTGGGGCCCTGACTGGGCCTGGGATGGGACCCAAAACGCCCAGCTGAGGGCGCCCGGGGAGCTCCGAATCCTTGTGTCCCACAAAAACCTCAAGCAGAGCCCTGAAAGCCATCGCTGGGGTTGGGGGCAAGTGGGCCAGGGGTTGAGGTGGGGCGAGGGTCCCGTGGAGGGAGAGAACATCATGAAGGAGAAAAATCTGAGAAAAGCACTACCCTAGATTCTGTGACGCTTCATATATATATATCTGTATATATATATATATATAGATATAGATATCTGTATATAGATAGATTTTCTTTTTTTGTGTTTTTTGGGGGTGGTGGGTGATTCTCTCTCTCTCTCTCTCTTGGGTTTCTGTTTTCTCTTTTTGGTTTTTCAGGCGAGTCCGGCCGCCAAGCTGCCATCGGCGGTGGCCCCGGCGCCCCCGTCGCCTCCCCCTGCGGCGCCCGCTACATTCAACCTGCCCAGGCCATCGGGGCTGGCCTCGTCCTCGTCCTCGTCCTCGTCCTTAAAGTGCTTCTCCTGGCCGTTGCGCCGTGCGTCTGGTGAGCCGGGCGGGGCGGGGGCGCCGGGTGGGGCGGGGGCCCCAGGAGTGGGGGCGGGGTCGGGACCCCCAAGCCCCGCACCCCGCACGCGGGGCTTGCGGCCGCGGCGCGAGGGCACGCCGTTGCAGCCGTCCTTCTTGAGGTGTCTGTGCAGGTGGTCGGAGCGCACGAAGGTCTTGCAGCAGCTGTCGCATTGGTAGGGGCGCAGGCCGGTGTGCACGCGCATGTGGTTCTTCAGGTCATAGTTGTGAGCGAAGGCCGCCCCGCACTGCTGGCACAGGTACGGCTTCTCGCCTGTGTGCTTCCTCATATGCACCTTGAGCTTGTCCTGCCTGTGGATGGGCTCAGGGTCAGTGGGCGCCAGGCCAGGCCCCCACCCGGAATGGCACCCCACCCCCGCCCTCGCTGGTTTTGCACAGGAAACCTGGGCCCTGGCAGAAAGGTGGGCTGCAGCAGGGGGGTGGCCCCCACAAAACGGGCTAAGGAGTGCAGTTCCCTGATCTGAACACAGCACCAAAGACCTCAGAAAGTCTGGGAAGAGCCTTGGAGCTCGCTGGCTGTATGGCCTTGGGAAAATGGCTGAACCTCTCTGAATCCCTTTCCTTTTTTCTTTTTTTTTTTGGCCATATCTGAGGCATGCAGAAGCTCCCAGCCAGAGTTTAAATCTGTGCCACAGCAGCAACAATACTCAATCCTTAGCCTCTAGGCCACCAAGAAACTCCTCTTAACCCTTTTTCTCATCATAGGAGGAAGATAACAGGCCCCCATTCCCATGGGGCTCTGCCCAGTGGCAGGTGCATGCTTTCACACCACAGGCATTTAATGAGCACCTGCTAAGTACCAGACCCTGTTCCAGGTGCTGAAAATGCTACAAAGAACAAGGTAGGATGCCAAAGTGTTTGGTAACAGAGTGGTAAAGCTGTCCTGGTTTTGGCATTCCAAGTCCTGTGTCCTGGGAAATACCTCAGTCACCAAAAAGCCAGGGCAGTTGGTCATAGTAGTAACCAAGTCCCCACCCCAAGAACCACCCCTCCCCCCAGTTCCTGCCCAATCTCCCTTCACCTCTGCCTCACACTGGCTTCCTGGCTGTCACCCCAACATGCCAAAAAGCACGAGCCTACCTCAGGGCTTTTGCACTTGCTATTCCTGCTACCTGGAGCAATTCACAACTTCAGAATTGAATTTTGGCCCAATCATGACTTCCTCAGAGAAGGCTTCTCTGCCCCTCATGCCAGAACCTTGTTTCTTGTCTGTCTCCCTGACTGGACCATGGGCCCTGAGAGAGGGACTGGGTGTGATTCTAGGGTCTCTACCTGCCCATCTTAACCGGCAGGGGACAGCATGGACCTGGCTCAGCCTGGGGCCTTAGGCTCACAAAACTGGTCACCATATCGGTCCTGGGGTGACTTTGGCTCAGGTGCTGCTGTCTCCCTGAGCCCCTGAAATGTGGCTGGTCCAAAGTGAGATGCAAAAGACACCTCAGATACTGAAGACTTCATTTGCTCGATGTAATGTAAAATAACTCGTTTATAATTGTGCATGCTGATCACATGTTGAAATGGAGCTAATTAATGGATCAGGCAAAATATGAATAAAATCACTTTCACCTGTTCCTTTATTTTTTATTCTTTTTTTTTTTTTTTTTTTTGTCTTTTTCCATTTCTTGGGCCACTCCCGCGGCATATGGAGGTTCCCAGGCTAGGGGTCTAATCGGAGCTGTAGCTGCCAGCCTACGCCAGAGCCATAGCAACGCAGGATCCGAGCCGCGTCTGAAATCTACACCATAGCTCATGGCAACGCCAGATCGTTAACCCACTGAGCAAGGGCAGGGATCGAACCCACAACCTCATGGTTCCTAGTCGGATTCGTTAACCACTGCGCCATGACGGGAACTCCTGTTCCTTTATTTTTTAAAAAAATTTATGATTGCACTGGCATATGGAAGTTCCCAGGCTGTTTATTGAATCTGAACCACAGCTTCGACCTACGCCACAGCTGTGGCAATGCCAGATCCTTTTAACCCACTGTGCCAGGCTGGGAATTGAACCCGAACCCCAGCAGCAACTTGAGCTGCTGCAGTTGGATTCTTAATGCCTTGTGCCGTGGTGGGAATTCCCGTTCCTTTTTAAAAAAAATTTTTTTTGGACACACCTGGGGCATGCAGAAGTTCCCAGGCCAGGGATCGAACCTGTGCCACAGCAGTGACAATACCATATCCTTAACCTGCTGAGCCACCAGGGAACTCCTCACCTGTTCCTTTTAGTTTTAAAAAATATGCTTGCCAGAAAATGTAAAATTACTGAGGTAGCTCACATGAGATTTCTATTGCACTGTGCTGGCCCCTACTGATGGGGGTGGTTTCCTGCCTAGAATCCACAGGGCAGGAACAGAGACCTGGGTCTCCAAAACTCTAGCTAGCATTTGACCTGCAACTTGCTGCAGCCTCTTGTGCTCCCCTGAGCCACTCTGGGTCTCTCCCTTCTGATACCCACCAGATTGAAAGCTCCTTCAGGACTAGGACTAACAAACTCCTGCTCATCCTTCAAAGGCTCAGCTGAAATGTCCCTCCTCCTCCATGAAGCCTTTCCCAATCTCCAGACAAAGACCTGAACCACCCTGTCTCCCCATGCTCTTTTAGCCCCAAGTCCCTTCCTCTGGCACCACTAGCCACAGAGTTGGTGCCCCTACTCGCCCTAACCTTTCATGGCTTCTCATTCTCCTGAGGCTCAAGACCTGAATTTTGCAACCAGACTCTTGCCTACTTTTCTGGCCTTTTATTCTCATATGCACCAACAGAACTTGGGCCATGATGAACTCATCACTCTCTGGATAATCTGGGGCTGTTACCAGCAAGGGATGGCAACCGCCAGGAGGCCCTCTGCCTCTCTCAGGGCCCGCTAACATGGTCTCCCAGTTGCCCTGCTCAGATTCTGGGGTTGGTCAGAGAGTTCTGTACAAAGAGTACTGTACAGAGTTCTCCAGCTGGGGCTTGGAGGCTCGGAGAGGGGAAGTGACTTGCCCTGAGTGCACAGAGGGTTAGGGGCTGCGCCAAGGTGGGGTGGGGGTGGAGACAGCCCCAGTTTCATCACCTCAAGCCCCGGCCTGGGTAATTATAGCCCCGGCTGCCACAGGCCCCGCTTACTCAACTCTCCAGTGTGACTCAGAGGGGCCCCTGGGCTCCCAGGCCTGGAGGGAGGGGTGGGGGCTGGGGACTGGGGTTGGGGGCAGAGAGGAGCCAGGTGGGTGCGTGGGAGGAAGGTGGGTGCGTGGGAGGAAGAGGCCCAGCACCCCTCTCTATACCTCAGTTTCCCTGACTTGCAAACACGATCAGCTCCATGTTAGGTGGGGCAGAGAGTTCTCTAGACTTTGGCTTGCTAGGCTTCCACCAAGCTGCTCCTCCAGGCCCCCCATCTGGAGGAATAGGGAGGCCCTCAGGACCACTGGCACCCTAATCTCACCAAAGTGGGAGCCAGGCCACCGACTAGACTGCCTGCCTCCTAGCTGGTGCCCTTTGCCCCTGCCTGGCACTCCCGGGCCCTGGAGTCCCAGCCACACCCTCCTCTCCTGGCCTGATGGAGAGGGGGCTGGGGGTACTGGGCTGGGGGTCAGCCCCCAGATCCTATCCCCATGGGGCGGGGCCGGGGAGCTGGGACAATGGCCTCTTTCTTCAGCCTGAGTGGGCGTGGCTGGGGGAACCCCAGGGCGGGTGGGGGTAGGGGGTGATGCTGAGTCACCCAGCCTGGCCAGGCCCCTGCACGCCAGCCCTCCTCCCCCACTGGGCTGGTCCACAAGGGCCAGCTAGCCACCTCTGGACCCTTAAGACCAAATAGCACATTCGCCCCAGCCTGGCCGCAAACTCCTCCTGTCCAGAGACCAGGCCCAGTGGCTCCTGTGCCCTTTTCCCTCCACTGGTCATGAAGATCCCTTAAGCTGAACTGGCCTCAGGGCCTTTGCATTGACTGTTCCTTCTGCACTTCCCTCTCCCTACAGCTTCCTCCCCTCCTCCTTCAGGTCTCAGTCCTCAGGGAAAACCTCCCTGTTTAAGGCAGCACCCACAGCTGCCCCCAAACCTGTTCTCTGGTCTTTTCCTCCCTAGCACTTTCCACCAACTAGTGTTATCAGTTCTGCGGTTTGCTCTTGCACATGCTCCATCGTCCCCGTGGGGATTTTGGCTTGTCTCTCCACTTCTAGAACAGGGCCTGGCATCCAGCAGGCGCCTACTCCATGAACGTCGGCTGAATGAAGCAAGTTCCCCAGGCTCATGGAAGACTTAAAAAGTGACACAGCAACCAGAGCTCCCTGCTCCCAGCGGGGATGTTGCCCTCTTCCAAGGCCAAAATTCTCCAGTCGGGGTAAGAACCACACCAGGGAAAAAGAAGAAGAGCAACTTCTTGGGCTCTTACTTCCGGCCTTGTGGGGTTCAGCACGTGGTCACCGTGCTTAGGGCCTAAGCACACCCCAACCCACAGGCTCTCTGTACAGGCGCACAGGGGGTGGGGTGGAGGGGTGCCCCGATGGAGAATGTGCCTTTACAGGGCAAGACAGTGATGTTTTTCCATGCAGAGGGAGCATGTGAGCATGCGCATGTGTGTGACGGGCCGGGGGGGTCCACATGTGGCTGCAGTTTGGACAAGGGGCCCCAAAGAAGACCTCCCACATACACCCCACCACCCTCCGCCATGGTGGCGCCAGCTCACCTGGTGAATCGGACCTTGCAGATGTTACACTCGTAGGGCTTCTCTCCTGTGTGGGTCCGGATGTGCCTCGGTAGCTTGCCAGCGCCCTGGATGACCTTCTCGCAGATGGGGCACTTCTGGAAGGCCTTGGCCCGGATCTTCTTCTCCACTTTCTGGGACCAGGCCGGGTAGACGTCGCCGTCGTGGGCGCTGCTGAAGTACTTCAGGTAGTAGTCCACGACTCCCTTGTCATCTGCCCTCGACTCCTCATCGCTGTCCCCTGCCGTAGCGGCCCCTGCCCGGCCCACTGACGACATCATCTGCTGTAGCAGCGTGCTGGCTGCCAGCCCGTCCGCGTCGGCCCCATCCCCGTCCTCGCCCTCAGCTGCTCCCGACAGGAAGCCCGGAGAATCGCCCGGCTCAGGAGCCGCCTCCGACAGCGAGGCTGCCTCCTCCTCCCCGCCCCGGCCGTAGTGACCATTTTGCGTGGCAGTGGATGGTGGGGCCACAGGGGGCGGGAAGAGTCCCCCAGCAGGGGCGTCCTCGTCCCGCTCTGGCCACAGACCTGGGTTGCTGTCACCCTCATCCCCATCCCCTGCCGAGGGCCGCTCGGCCGGGGGGCCAGGCCCATAGAAGTCCAAGCCGTTACAGTCGCCAGCGGCCACAGCAGCCACGGCAGCAGCCACGGCCTCCTTGGTGGCATCCAGGTCATCATCGGATGCGCCAAAGGCGGACCATGGGAATGTGGCGGCAGCGGCGGCAGCAGCAGCAGGCAGGCTGTTCATGGGGTTGCTCTGGAAGAACTCAAGGTACTCCTTGGCGCGAAGGAGGTTTCGTTGATCAATTTGATCTACCAGGTCCAACTGCCCGGCATCGGCACCTGCATCGGCCGCCAGGATCTGCCGGTCAAGGAGGTCGGCACAGACGTGGCTCACTGCGGGGATCTCGAGTAGGCGGGCAGCGCTGAGGATGTCACCCACATTGGCCGTGCTGACGGTGAGCGTAGCTGTGTAGGCGAAATCCATGAGGGCCGTGAGCGCCTCGGCACTGACGAAGTCGATCTCGTATACGTTCTGCTGGTCCACCACGGCACCCGACGTGAACAGCTTCTTGAAGTACTGGCTGCAGGCAGCCAGCACTGAGCGGTGCGTGGGGAACTCACGGCCCTCCACCAGGATCACCACGTCGCACAGCAGGCCCTGTGTCCGCTGCTCGTTGAGTCCGCTGAGGATGTCACTGCTGTGGTCGGGGAACGGAATCCCGATGGGGCCGTCCACGCCGCCGGCCATCTTCTGCACCGAGACCTGCAGTGCCAAGAAGGAAGGTATGGTCATAAGGGTGGGGGAGGGCCAGCTGGCTGGGGCATGAGACCCTCAGAAAGTGGTGCCTACCAACCCTCCCGGCCCCTGCAGCCTCAGTGTCCCCAGCTCTGCACCAAGGTGCTCACAGCCCTCATGGATTTTGCCTACATGGCCACGCTCAACGTCTGGTTCTGCAATCTTTTTTCCCCCCTCTTTTGGGTGGTATGGCCAGGGATCAGATCTGAGTGCACTTGTGACCTACACCACAGCTGTGGCAGCATTGGATCCTTAACCCACTGTGCCAGGCCAGGGACTGAACCTGTGTCCCAGCACTCCAAAGATGCCGCAGATCCCATTGCACCACAGTGGGAACTCCTGGTTCTACATTATCAACTGAGATTACATTGGCAAAACCCAACTGGGTGCTTCGGAGATGAAGACCAGCACCCTTCCCCTTTCCCTTGAAGGGAGGGCCTGTCCGAGGGGCAATTTGAAGTGGTTGGCAGCACAGAAAAGGTGCTCAATAAATGCCTGACATGAATTGTCTTAGTGAACCTGAACACAGGCTCTGCCCACACCCTCTCTAGGAGGCCATGATGGTGACATAAAGCATCCACTGTGCGCTGTCATAGCCGAGTGCTCAGCAGTCCTATAGGCAACACCATCTCCACTGCAGAGATGAGAAAACGAGGCTTAGGGAGTCCCAAGGGCCCATGGCTACACCTCAACTTGAACCCAGGGGATCTGACCCAAGAGCCAATGTCTAACTGGCATGGCTGTCCATCCATGCCTGGCCCCTTGGCTTCCCTGACTTCCCTCCTGCCGCCTGGTCGGGCCCAGTTCTCTTGGGGGCTCTGAGTCAGCAGGAAGGGGTGAGGCCAAAAGCCAGGGACCTGGCCAGGGTCATGGGGGCCATGGGCGTGCCCTGGTGGGGCGAGGCAGGGCGGGGACTCTGCAGGACAAACCCCTTCCTGCCCTGTGGAGCCCCTAGGACATGGCTCACTTCTAGCAGTGAGTAATGGGGGGAAATCAGGCCACTGCCTGAGCTCTTCCTTGCCCACCTGAGCTGGCCCCTCTCAAGGAGTGGGGGCCAGGGGGGCTCCTGCTCACTCCTTTCCTGTCCAGCCCGTCTCCAACTTTTGGCCACCATGTCTGCACTGTTCAGCTTGGGATAAAGCCCTGCTACCCTCTGGGCCTCAGTCTCCCCATCTGTCAAATGGGCCTTTAGAAAGGCAGGGCCAGGGGGGTAATGTCTGTCCCACCCCTCTCCCCCGCCTTCTTTTTTCCGCCTTCCCCTGGGCTGTGACTCATCCACCCACTCGGGCGCTTGTGCAACCCTCTGGCTCCTGTCCCCACCCCTCCACCCTCTCCGGGGAGCCCCCGGCTGCCCCAAGCCACTCAACACAACCCACATTCCTCCAGGCCCAGCCAGCCTGCTTTTAGGCCGGAGTCCTTGAATGTCTCTGGGGAGAGGGCCCTAATCAGGCCTTCCTCAGCCTCCTAAGGACCCCAAGACCCCCAGCTCAGCTCCAACCCAGATCCCTCCTGCTGTGTCTCTACCGGGATTCAGGCAGCTGGCCGGGCAAGGGAGCCGGGGTTGGTCCCGCCAGCCCCAAGGCCAGGGCAGGACTCTGCCGACCCAGGGCCGCCCTGGCAGTGGGGTCCAGGCCTCCAGGCCGACACAGAGGCCTTTGTGTGGCGCACAGGCGGCCAGTACACTTCCCGGGACGCCTCTCTCCATGGCCCGCCCTCTTTCCCGCCGACCCAACCGCACCAGCTGCTCTGCACCCCCCCCCACCCTGTTCCGCCAGCCCGTGGTGAGTGGCAGTGGAGGGGGGAGGCTCAGATCTAGCTGCTGGGAGCGGGGCGGGGCGAGACCCCATCTGAGGCTTGGCCACGGGAAGCCCTGGCAGAGCCCCCTATGGTGGCTTCCACCCCCTGCCACCATCTGCTGTCTGGCCCCAGGCCCCAGGGAGCGAGTGGGCAGATGGGACTCCGGATCAGACCGGCCTCAGCCCCTCCTCACGCCCCCTCTGATCTGGGCCAAGATGGCCACCCCGGCCCTGCTTGCCAGTGTCCCCTCAAGTGTCTCCTGGGGCCTCTAGGCTGGGACCTGCACATTCAGGTAACTCGGCCCTCCCTATGGCCACTCTACCCCTGCCTTCCTATAGACACTGAGCCCACCAGGCCAGGCACTGACACAGCCCTACTTCAAGCGTGAAGCTGCCCAGGCTATAGTCTGCTGGAAGCCACTGGGCTGGGAAGGAGCAAGCTCCAGCCTTGAACCTGGCCTGGGCCTGGGTCTTCACCAGCTGGAGGAGCTGGGCCACATGCACGGATCTGTTGAGTGGAGGCAGACCTTGGGTTTGAGGGTCTGGCATCCCTGTCCTCTCCCAGCTGAGGCCTCTATTTCCCCAGAGAATCATCTGAGATGCTCCCCAAAAGGGTAGGGCCTGGGGAGATGTTAGCCAAGGAGAGCCCCTATGAAAGTAGCATCGCCCCTATTTACAGATGAGAACATCAAGGCCCAGAGACAGCTAGAATCCAGGCCAAAGGCAGCCAGCAAGGCTGACCCAGGAGCTGAGAGAGGCAAGAGGTGGTGGTCCCCCGACCCTTCCCCTACACCTCTCAGCAAGCCACAGCCTCTTCCCTCACCCTGAAAACTAAACTGGTCCCGCAGATACCTGACCCAGCCCTTTCTCCAGGAACACATGCCACCTGCCTGCCACAACTTGGGCCACTGCCCTCGCCTGGGCTTCTTGGGGCCCTCCCTCTAAAAAAGGGGCAGAAGACCCTGTAAGGTGGGAGAGGGCAATCAGGTAAGGGACCAGCGGTAAAAAGCACCGATTACGGAGCATCCGCTGTACACCACGGCATCTTCTTGCCGGGAGAAGCTGTGGCTCCCTCCCTCTAGAGGCCCTGTTAGCACCTGACACCTAGTAGGTACCCCCACATAGGACGGTTTCCTCGGTAATGATGAACCAACGAAACTTCTCTCCTCCAGGAAGCCCCACCCCCATGCTGGCCAGTCCCCACCCTCAACGGCCAGGGTCCCCTGAGCTCAGGCCCACACCCACCCAAGGCCCGTCTTTCATCACAGCTCCACCCCCACACTCGCCTCCATGGGATTTCCGGGGCCCTTCGGTGCTGACTCGGCGGCCGGGCCGAGGGGCAGGCCTCGGCAGGCTCCTCCTGGGCTGGAGGTGGGGCACCCTCTTCCCTCTGGGCTGCTCCCAGGCCCCCACGCCCAACACTCCCTGGGCAGCACACAGTAGGGGTGCAGCAAACAGGAGGAACCAAAGACCAAAGAGCTATGTGCTCTAGAGAGCCCACACCCAGCCCCGCCCACCTGGCAGGCACTCCCCGTACCAGGTGCCAGTCCCACCTCCAATCTAACCTAGGGTCACTTGCTGCACCTTCTTTCCAAGGCAGCAGGACCCAGGCCTGTTTACAGCTCTCCTAGAGGCCTCCTCTGAGCCTTGGAACTTTCAAGAATGAACCGGGCACCTTTATTTCATCCCCATTATAAAGCCCTCCACTTTAGAGATGAGGAGAGGCTCAGAGAGGTGATGAGACCTGGGCAAGGTCACACAGCAGACCAGCAGCCAGGCTGAGACTCAGATGCTCTCACCTGAGCATCTATTACTGGGGATGCAAGGTGAGGTCAGAAGCATCCTGACCTGGTCCAGGGAGCAGCAGGGGTCACCCAGAAAGGACTCCAGGGTTGGAGGAAGGGTGTCTCTGGCATGGGGAGGAGCAGGGGCAGAGGCCTGGAGGTGGGCGCATGGGAGGGGCTGGGGAATGAGGCTAGAGACTCCCCAAGGTCAGGAGCAAGGTGAGAGTTGAGGCCAGGCCTCCTCCTCCCACCCACACTCCTAAGAAGGGGGGTGACCAGCAGGGAGTTGGTAGGTAATTGCCACCTGCCGCCTTCCTGGAGGAGTGTCCATTGACAAGGGCAGTTTAATGGGGGTTAAGGCCCCCCACCACCACCCACTCAGAAAGAGAATTAAAGGAAATTAAATAAGGGACCTCCAACACCCACTACTACATGCTATGAACAGCAGCCTGGGGCCGTATCCTGGCTCCTCCACTTCCAAGCTGGGTGACCTTGGGCCAAGAAACAGCACCCTCTGTGCCTTATTTTCCTTGGGACAGTGGCAAAGAATCCCACCTTCATCCATCAGCGAATTTTGGCCTGGAACCTACTATGCGCCAGTGACAGTGCCCCAAACCCCAATGAAGCCGTTTACCACCATCCCCTTGTGGGTAGGTGGCTTTGAGCTTCATTTTTGAACATTATTCCATGAATTCGCCCCCCACCCCCGACTATGTGCCAAGGAAGTGTGTGGTGGGCCCCAGAAGGAAGCTGAGCCATCATCTAGAGGGGAAAACCAGGCCCAGAGAGGGTGGGTGGCTGGCCCAAGGTCACACAGCAAGTCTGGCACCCAGGTGCAGCTGCCAGGCCAGCGCCCAGCCGCCCCCGCCCCCTCCCAGCCTGGCAGCTTGTGTTGCAAGGTTGGTCCTGACGGGTTACCCCGCCCTGACCTGGTGCCAATCCCTGCCTGGCCCAGTCCCCGGCCCCGGGTTTAATGGGACAGGAATGCAGTGTCCTGATTAGGGGGTGGGGGGCACCAACGGCTCAGGGTGACTGCTGGCTGCCAGCTGCCAGTCTGCCCCCTGCCCGCCTGTCCTCACAAGCCTTCCTCCGGGCCAGACATTGGCAAACAGGCCCTCGGCCATTTTATGTGTCCATTTATTGCCCTAAATGGGGAGGGGCTTCCTGCCCGGGCCTTAAAGGGCCAGAGGCAGGAAGGCTGCAGGCCCAGTGGGAAGTATGTGTGTCGAGGCTGGTGGGGGGTGGGGATTAGGAAGGTCATGGGGATCGCATCTGACCCCCAACCAATGGGTAGGGCTGAGGCCCACCCTGTTCCCACGCTCTGAGTGCTGTCATGGGCCAGGAAGTTACAGCCCTGACACCAAGATCAGGTTCCAAGAGGAAGCTCTGCAAAGACAGAGCCATTCTCAGTGGAGGTGGAAGGACTGAGCTTCCCATCACCGAGGGTAACCAAAGCCAGGCTTCACAGAATCCCACCGGTGTCTACCCCACCCTCAGCTCAGGCTGCATCTGCTTATCCAAGATGCCCAGGAGAGGCCTGGGTGACCTCGATGAGCCCTACCCCTCTCTACCCCGACTGCTCCTTTCCTCCCTCTGAGGCAGGCTTGTCACCTGGAGGGACCTGCACCACCCGCACCCTGACCCAGAGCCGGAACAGGTGGAGGGCACAGCCTGGAAGCCCCAGACAAAGGGGCGCTTAGCCTATTGTGGCCCCAGGGTCCTGTGCCTACAAATCCAGCCAGTTCCCTCCCATCAAACACATCCTGATGGGAGGTGGGACGGAGCCTTGTTTTCCAGTCAAACCAGAAAGGCGTGGGTGGGGACGCTTCCACTGAGTGGCCGTCCACAGCCTGCTGGGGGGACAGATGGAGGGGCTGGTCCTTTGGCCAGGTTCTCCACAGGGCACCTTCCGTGCTTTGGTGCTCCAAACTCAGGACTCAGGCCCCAAGAGCAGGGGCTGCTCCTCAATGGGGTTTGGTGGGGGATGGGGGCTGGTCTTCATCATCTAACCATAGATCCTCATTGCTCTGGGAGGCAAGGTCTGTAATCACTGTCTCACTTTGCACGTCAGGAAACAGGCTCAGAGAGGGCAAGTGACTTACCCAGGATCACTCAGCAGAGCTGGATTCGAACACAAACCATTCGGCTCCATCTTGCCTAACTAGTCCTCCGAGGGCTCCACACACCCCTCCCCCTCTGCACTGCCCCCAAATACCAGCAGGGGACTAAATCCCCCCCACCCTGGGGGCCCTGGGGCAGAGGACAGCTGATTCTCACACCCCCTGGGGGGGAGCACTGCCTTTTACTTTTTTTCCTCTCAGAAAAGAGAGAGGTTTGCCTGAGGTCACACAGGGAGCTAGGACAGGGTTAGAGACCAGCTGACATCTGTGAACTTAGGACATCAGAAGAGAGATGCAGGAGGGGCTCCCCGGGGCCCTGACACCACACAGCAGTCACTCAACAAACATTCCTGAGGAATCACTGAGTAAATCCTCAGGACAACACTTTTGGGCTAAAGGTAATCTCCCCGTTGTACTGACGGCAAAACTGAGGTTGACAGAGGGGAAGTGACCGCTCTAGGTGGACCCCAGGTGGAGGTGAGGTCCGGGCTGAGATTGGACCACACTGGCCCCCACCCAAGCCTGTTCCTCTGGTCTCCACCGCCCAGGGCTGTTGCAAGGCGGTTTATGGTCTATCAGGTGCCTGGAGCACAAGGTGACAGGTGGAAGGTGCCGAGTGTGTGTCTCAGAGACACACTCCAGCAGAATCCCTGCTGTGCCCTGAGCTGACCCAGGCTCTTCCTCCACGAGGGAGAAAAGGAAAGGAAACAGTTGGAGCCATAAGCATTTTGAGGAACCCTTCAACAACCTCATTTTACAGAGGGGAATATTTGCCTCCGAGAGGCCACTGGGCTTGTCCAAGGTCACAGAGCAAGTGAGCCAGCATTTAAAACCCCAGTGGACCCCCGCCTAGGCCAGTTCTGTTTCAGCAGGACTGGCCCTGAGTCTGGGCTCTATGAGGTGACCTGGGTCTCCTCGGAAATAATGGGTTGTAAAAACCCAGAGCCCTGCTGGTCTCCAGGGGCCAAGGTGCCGAGGGGCGGGGCTGCAGCTCAGATGGGATGGGAAGGGCCTGCCTCAGAAGACTGGGAGGCAGGGAGACGGAGTCTCCTGCTGTGTGACCTTGGACACTTTGCTGGCCCTCTCTGAGCCTTACTGCTCTCCTCAGGCAAAGGCTCCATTTGGCTGACAGGTGCCTGCCATCAAACCTCCAGGCCCTCTGGAAGACAGGTGGGCAGGTACCCCCCAGGTGTGACAGAAAGGACTCTGGACACGTCCTGAGCTGGGAGGCAGGACCCCAAGGGTCAGATCCAGCACTGGCTGGCTGACCTTGGGCTGCTCTCTGCTTCCCCCAGGCCTCAGTTGCCCTTGCCCCATATGGCACTGCTCAGAGGCTTGCTCTAAGCCCCTGAGGCCCCATACTTGTGTCTGACCTCCCCTCCTGGCCTCAGTTTCCTCATATAGCATTGGGGACTGCCACCAGCCCAACCAGCTATGGATCAGAAGGTTCCAAGGAGCAAAAAGAAGGAAAAAAGCCAACACAAAGACTGGCTGCTGTCTCAGGAACCTTCCTCACTGGATGAAGGTTGAGCTCTGGCAGGCCTCAGTCTCCCACACAGAGAAAAGGGTGCATCAGCCTATAGCCACCCGCTGCTAAGGGCCTCTGCTGAGAGTTGCGTGGCTCCCCGCCCAGGCCAGGGTGCTGACTGGCCACCACGCAGCCAATCAGAACTGAATAATAAATACCCCCCCCCAAAGTGACCCACGAATTAAAATTTCAGTGTCCCCGTTGGCTCCTCTTTCCTTCATTAGGCATGCGGATCCCAGGGCTTCGCTCTTCCAGTCACTAGCTCCTGCCCCCCCTTCTCCCCTAGGCTCCCGTCTCCACAGCGATGGCTGGCAGTAAACAGAGCCCCGAGCCCAGACGATAAGTGCCAGGCCTGGTGTGCTCTAAGGGCCCCACTGGGGGTGGCCCTCAGGGGAGAATGCCCCCTGCCTGGAGTCTTGGGGGCCTGGGAGGAAGCAGCAGGGCCCAGTGTGGACTCCCCAGACCTCTCCCAAGCCCAGCACTGCCAATAGGAAGTGATCGGTTGGTCCAAGGGAGGGCCCCCCCAGTGTGGGAGCGGCACACTCTGGGTTACGCCCTGGCCCGGTTGAGGGGGGGGCCTGACATGGAATCCTGGACGCCCTCTCCAGCCAGGCCTGCTACGGCCCTGATCTGGGAGGCAGCTGGCAGGGAGGGGGGGTAGCAAACGAAGCCTGCCACCCATGGGTGAGCCAGGTGGGCACACCCGGTGGAGGGGCACCAACACCTCTCTCACTTCCGCCCCCTGGCTAGGGGGAGAGAGGAGTTGCCTACCTCTCCCTGCCACCCCACCAACTGCTGGCTGCATTCCCCAAACATTTAGTGGGCGCCCACTGGGTGCCTGGGCCTGGATGGACAGCAGTCTCCTGCTGCGGTCCACCGGACTCCCTCACCAGCCAGCCAGCCAGCCAGCCAGCCGGCCGGCCAGCCAGCGAGGGCAGTGCCTCCCAGGACCCGCAAAGGCCTGGGCAAGAGAGTGCACCAGCCCCAGCCCTCAGCTCCGGCCCCTGCCCGGTTCTCAGGCCCGGAGCTGGGGGAGGGGGCCCGTTCCTCGGCTGGGGACGGAGGGAGGGAGGGAGAAGGAGGTGGCTGGATCCCACCAGTTCACCCCCTCCTCTGCCTGGGCTCAGGGTTCGCACGTGGTGGTGGCGTCAAGGGGAAGGAGGGGGGTCCGGGCCAGAGGAGACAGGGTCACGCGCTCTGGGGGCGCGGGCAGGGGTGAGGGGTGCTTTCTGTCCCCTCCCTGGAGGCCAGGGCCAGGCGGCCGCGCGGGCAGGGCAAGGGGCCAGGCCAGTCCCCCCACCCAGGGCTGAGTCAGGCCCGGGCGGGGGCAGGAAGCGGCCCCCTCCCCCGCCCCGGCCGCAGCGCGCGGCCCCCGCTCCGGCCCGCGGGCCCCCACCGCGCAGCCCGCGCGGGGGGCTCCTACCTCCTTCCCGGGGCAGCGGCGAGGGGGCCCGGCCCCGGCGGCGGCGGTGGCGGCGGCTGCGGCTGGGCTGGCTCCCTCCGAGGGGCCGGGAGGCGGCAGTGAGCCTGGCCCCGCGCCACCCCCCGCCGCCGGCGGCCAATCCCCACCCGGGCTGGGGGGAGGGCGATGCAAATTACCCCGGATCTGGGTCCGCCCGCCCGCCTCCCCCACGCCCGGGCCCAGTCTGCACTAGGCCGCTCATCCCCGGACTCCCCTGCACCGCGCGGCCGCCTGGGCCGCCGCCCTCCCCAGGGAGCGCGGGGTGGGTGACCCCCCCCCGGGACGGGGGGCTGAGGGGAGGGGGGCTGGGGACGGTTACACAACCAAGGCGGGGAGGGGCCCCGGGGCGGGGAGGGGGACGGCCCGCGGGCCGCGCAGCCGGAAGCCGGGGACCGCCACCGGCCCCCGGCAAGGGGAGCCCGGCTCCAGGCCCCGCCTCCGGGCCGGCAGGCCCCGCCTCCGGGCCGCGCCGCGCGATCAGCCCGCGCTCATTGGCTCGCTAGCCCGCCACTCACCGCCCCTCCTCCGCACCGCCCCTACCCGCGGGACGCGGCGGGACGGCGGCGCGGCGCACCCTGGGACTTGTAGTCCGAGCAGCCTGCCACCTGCCAGCTGCAAGCGCGGGGGGACTACGACGCCCAGAGGCCCCAGCGGCCGCGCCCGCCCACCCGGACACCCCACCCCTTCCCCCTCCTTTGCAAAGCCCCCCTCCCTGTTTTTTCAGCCCCCTCCCCCCCATCCCCCATGGAGCTCAATCCTGGCCAACTCCAACGTATGCACGCAGCACCGAATAGGCCCCCGGGGGGCGAGAGCGCCCCCAGTACCCAGCTGCAAACTTAGCACGCGACGCGCCCCCCTATCTCCCCACGCCGGCTCCCCCCACCCTCAATGCAGCCCCGCTTCCCCTCCCCCTCTCCTCGCGCTCCTGGGAGCCCCGAAAAAACCATGCACCAGGGGGGTCGGGGGGGGGCGGCCGGCGCACAAGCCTATGCACTTCGCCCCTAATACCCCTTCCCTGGCGGCGCCCCCTCCCCGCGCTCGGGATCCAGGGCGCCTCCAGCCTCCCGGCAGCTGCCAGCCACCCCCTCCTCTGAAACTTGCGGAACGTCCCTGGCTCCCGGGATCGCCCCTTCTGGCGAGGGCAAAGGTGGGCGCAGAGACCCCAGCCCTTCCCCACCCTGCACCCCATGCTGGGGGCCGCGCCGTGCGCTGACTTACCTCGCGGGGCCGGGCCGGGGCCGGGCCGGGCCGGGGCGCGCGGGGCCGGGGCCCGGAGTTGGGACTGGGCTCCTCGGCCGCTCGCCTCTGGGGTCCGCGTCTAGCTCTCCCCTCGCTGGCTCTCCCCTCTTCGCTCCCTCGCTCCGGCGGCGGCGTCACTGCCCCTACAGTAACTGTACAGTACAGCCAAAGCCCCGTATGATGCTCGCGACTCCCTTCCTGGTTTCTCCGAGGGCAAGAGGGGTCCTCCCTTGTCTTAAAGGTGCCGCAGCCGCCGGCCCCCCCCACGCCCAGCCCGCCCCCCCCACCCCGGCCTCAGAGGCCAGAACAGGCTCGGCAGGTCCCCTCTTGCCACGTCTCTGCCCTCCCGTGGGGCTTCGCCCGCTGCGCCGGAGAAACCGGGCTGTTATTAGGTTTTGTCAAGTTGAGGGGGGGTCCAGCCCGCCCCCGGCGCGCCCCCCCTCTTCTGACCTCTCCGCCCCGCTGCGCGGCGCCGTGCCAGCCTGCCAGCTTATCTGTCCCCAGAGCTCCCCGGGGCGCGGGGGGAGCGGGCCCCCCGGGTGGAGGGGGTGGGGGACTCCAGATAAACAGGCCCCCAGCCTCCACGCAGAGGCGGGTGCGGGGGGGGGCGCGGGCTTTGCCCCCGACGCCTGGGGCGTGGCAGGATGGCAGCGGGGGCGGGGAGGGCTATGCGCACTGCGAGGACCGACGCGGGCGTGGGTCGCGGCTGCCCGGGCTGCTGGGGGTGGGTGGGGGGCGAGGGGTGGAGACTGCGGGCCGGACGCCGGCCCTCCCCGGGCCTCAGTTTGTCCAGCTGCGGAAGGGACCTGGGGGCGGGCTTTGGGTTGACGGCTCGGGTCCGCTGGGCTCCCGGGTCTGTAAATGAAACAGCCAACCTGCCCGCCTGCGATTATGTAAAGGAGTCGCCTCTGCCCGCTGCGCCAGGGGCGTAGCGGGGGAAGGGGTTGGCTAGGGGCGGGCTGGGCTGTTGTTTTCCCGGCTTTCCGAGTTCCCCCACCCAACTGCGGGCCACTGGGCGGGACGGAGACCCGGCACCGGACGCTTAGGTCCCGCGGTTCGTTCCCGCAAGGGTCTGCATGGCTTGGGAGGGGCGAAGGTGGGGAGTGGGGAGGCGTTGGCTCAGCCCAACTTTTTTTCCCTGTCCATTTCTCCCACTTCCTCCCCGGTCGTGGGAGAGGTCCGGCGGGGGACGGGGGAGGGGGAAGAGGGGACGAGCAGTGAGAACTGCCTGACCCGCCCCGGCCAACTGCCCGCTGCACACAGTAGGCGCTGGGGGAGGGCTCTCTGGTGCAATCAGCCCCCTGGGGATCTCTGAGCCTCAGTTTCCCTGTCTGCATTCCCTCGGTCGGAGAAGGCTGGCACCTGCTTCGGCGTCGTTTGCTGAGCGCTTCTCGAGTGGCTGGCTCTGTCCGGGGTCCTGTTTACCTCCATTCTAACATCTAATGCCATTATCATGATCATTATTTATTGTTATTATCATTTTTACCACCATTACCTTACAGGCAGGAAACTTCCACTGCCGTGGGTGAAATGTACCCCGTCTGTCCTTCTGTGACTTCAAAGCTTTCCTGCACTTCATTGCCTCTTCACACACGTATTAAAAGTGCCTTTCAACTCCCAAACGGGTTGGATTGGCTTTTGTAATAGTAATTTGGCTTCAAGGGGAAACCCGGGAGGCCCCCAGAAGGGAAGTGACAGCCCCAGGACTTGCAGCCTGAAACCAACCCCCCAGGGTAGATGGAAAAGGACTGAGGGAGGGGCCACTTGGGTCCAGAGTGAGGGCGGAACCCAGGGACTTTGCTCTAACGACCCTGCCTGGGATATAAGTCCTCTTCCTTCCTTAAACCACCCTGCCATCAGCCTTGGGACAAGAAGGGCCAAGCAGAAACACAATTTGCAGGTCCCAGGATAGTTATTGGGTACTGGAGATAACTGAAGTTCAGGCCTTCATCCTAAGCAGTCTTACTTGCCATCCCCCCAATGTCCACCCATTCAACCAGAGCAGGGGTGACTCAGTGTCCCCCCTGTACCACCCAGCCTCAGATTTCTGGCACCCTTCTCTGCCGCAGATAACCTGACTCAGAAGGGGCAGGGAATTCATATATAAGATTAGCATTGAATCTAATCCTTATCAGGCCCCAGGAAAAAACAAGGGTTATATAATTTCCATCTTACATTTGAGGAAACTGAGGCCAAGGGAGGGACAGTGAGCAAGGATGTCAAATCCAGCTTCACCTGGCTCTAGACCCTGCCGGAGGGGCTGAAGGTGGGTCCTTCAGGAAATGCCAGGATTGCATACCCCAACCCTATGCCCAGTCCTGCTCCTGCAATGAAAAGAGAGAGAAGGGAGCAAAGCTTTGTCCTGACCCCTATTCCTCTGTCCCTACCCCAACCCTCTCCTCCCCACCCCCCAAGAAACCCAGGTAGATAATTTTTTTTTTTTTATGGTGGCACCTGTGGCATATGGATGTTCCTGGGGCAGGGGGGCTAGTGGTCATATCTGAGCTGCAGCTGCCAGCCTACACCACAGCCACAGCAACATCGGATCCCAGCCGCATCTGTGACCTATGCCGGAGGTTGTGGCAATACCAGATCCTTTACCCACTGAGTGAGGCCAAGGATTGAACCCACATCCTCATGGATACTATGCTGGTTCTTAACCCACTGAGCCACAACAGGAACTCTCAAGTAGATACTATTTTAAGACTTAATAGGAGTTCCCGTTGTGGCGCAGTGGTTAACGAATCCGACTAGGAACCATGAGGTTGCGGGTTCGGTCCCTGCCCTTGCTCAGTGGGTTAATGATCCGGTGTTGCCGTGAGCTGTGGTGTAGGTTGCAGACGTGGCTCGGATCCTGAGTTGCTGTGGCTCTGGTGTATGCCGGTGGCTGCAGCTCCGATTCGACCCCTAGCCTGGGAATCTCCATATGCTGCGGGAGCGGCCCAAGAAATAGCAAAAAAAAAAAAAAAAAAAAAAAAAAGATTAAATTACTGTGTGACATTGGGCAGATTACTTAATTTCTCTGATCCTTAGAGTCCTCTGGAAAGAATAATGGTAGAGACCTCCTAGGGTTGTGACAAAGGAGAGATAAAATGATACATGTAACATACTTAAACAGCACATGGATATGATTATGTTGGTATTGCTGTCATTATTATTCATTTCCAAAGGTGAAAAATTTACACACACTCAAGCATTTTTTCCTCATTGGCTGACCCCCGCCTCCCCCCTCCCCCCACCAAATGCCTGGCTAAAGTGTTTTTGGAATGTATCAGGACCAGCTCCATCTTAGCAATAAAACAATATAAAAATTGATGAATACTTGGCCCTTGTCTTCAAATGGATTTGTTTTAGGGTGAGTAGTAGCACCAGCTCTCATTTCTGAGTTCCACCTTTGTGTGTTATTTTAGTCTATCTGTGTCGCAGGGGTTATTGTCCCTGATGCACATGATGAAGACACAGAGACCCAGAGAGGGTAGGAAACTTGCAAAAGATATATAGCAATCCAGTGAGGTGACTTGAATTTGAATTAAGTTGGCCAGGCTACAAAGTTATATAACATTTGGGGTAGCTGGGGGGGATGCTCATGGCATGCCGAAGTTCCCAGGCCAGGGATTGAACCCTTGCCACAGTAGTGACTCGAGCCACAGCAGTGACAATGCTAAGTCCTTAACTACTAGGCCACCAGGGAACTCCAAGAGGGACTGCTTCGGGGGTGGGCAAATAAGGAGAAGGGTGAGCAGAGTGAGAGAGCTTCTTTTCACTATCTACTCTCTGATCTTTTGAATTTTGTAACATGCATGCATTACTTATAATAACATTTTAAAAAAGCTTCTAAAGTAACACATTCCTTAACTCGTGCTTCAAAATATACCATTGAGAAAGTGAAAGAAAAACCCACAGAATAGGAGAAAAGAGTTGCAAATCATAGATCTGATAAGGGTCCACTACCCAGTATATATATAAAGAAATCTTGAACTCAACAATAAAAACATTACTAATTTTTTAAAATGGGCAAATAACTTGAATAGACATTTCTCAAAGAAAGATATATAAATGACCAATCAAGCTCATGAAAAGTTGCCCAACATCATTAGTCATCAGGGAAATGCAAATCAAAACCACAAGGAGACACCACTTCACGCCTACTAGGATGGCTAGAATCAAAAAGACAGATCATAACAAGTGTTGATGAGGATGGGGAGAAACTGGAACCCGCATACGTAGTTGAAGGGAGTGCAAAATGTTACAGCTGCTGTGGAAAATAGTTTGGCAGTCTCTCAAATGGTGAAACAGAGAGTAACCATATGATCCAGCAATTGCTCCTAGGTGTCTACCCAATAGAAATGACAACACAAATATCCATAAGAGCATTATTCCTAATAGCCAAAAGTCCATCAACTAATTTTTTTTTCTTTTTTGGCCACCCCACTGCATATGAAGTTCCTGTGTCAGGAATAAGACCAGACCTATGCCCCAGCTGAGGCAATGCTGGATCCATAACCCACTGTGCAGGGCTGGAGATCGTACTTGTGCCCCCACATTCCAGAGACGTGGAACCCGTTGCACTGCAGGGGGAACTCCTCCATCAACTGATTAATGGAGAAATAAAATGTGGCCCATCCATACAATAGAATATTATTCAGCCTTAAAAAGGAGTGAAAGGAGTTCCCTGGTGGTTCTGTGGCTTAAAGACCTGGTGTTGTCACTGCTGTGGTTCAAGTCTCTGTTGTGGCGTCGTTTGACCCCTGGGCTGGGAACTTCTGCATGCTGCAGGCATGACCACAAAAAGGAAAAAAAAAAAAGAATCAAGCACTGACACATGCTACAATGTGGACAAACCTTGAAAACATGATACTCGGTCAAACAAGCCAGACACAAGAGGCCACATGTGTGTGATTCCAGTGATATGAAATATCCAGATGAGGCAAATCCAGAGACAGAAAGTGTGCTAGTGGATGCCTGGAGCTGGGAGGTATTGGGGAGAACGGAGCGGGACCAACAGACATGACTTTCTTTTGGGGATGATGAAAATGTTCTGGGATTAGATAGTGGCAATTGTTACACAGCTCTGTGACTAGGCTAAAAACCACTGAATTATACACTTTAAAAGGGTGAGTTGTATGGCATGTGAATTATATCTCAACAAAAAAATCCTACATAGTGAGTTCCTATTGTGGCTCAGTGGGTTAAGAACCCAACTAGTATCCATCCATGAGGATCTGGGTTTTATCGGTGACCTTGCTCAGGGGGTTGAAGGATCTGATTCAGCCCTTACCCTGGGGACCTCCATATGCCCCATAGGTGGCCCTAAAAAGACACACACACACAAAATACCATATATAATTTTTTTTTTTTTTGATATTTTGATTATTTTCTTTTTTCTTTTTTTTTTTTTTTTTTTTCTTTTTTGGCCCTGTCCTCATCATGCAGAAGTTCCCAGGACAGGAACTGAACCTGTGCCATAGCAGCAACACTAGCCACATCAGTAAAAATGCTGGATTCTTAACCAGGGAACTCCTATCATTACATTTTTTATTGAAGTAGTTGGTTTATGATATCATTACTTTTTTGTGTGTGTGTCTTTTTAGGGCCGCACCCAAGACATATGGAAGTTCTCAGTCTAGGGGTTGAATCAGAGCTACTGCTGCTGGCCTACACCACGGCCACAGCAATGACAGATCTGAGCCAAGTCTGTGACTTATGCCGCAGCTGTGGCAACGCCGGGTCTTTAGCTCACTGAATAAGGCCAGGGATCAAACCTGCATCTCATGGATAATACTTGGGTTTTTAACCCACTGAGCCACTGCAGGAACTCCTCATTACTTCTTTTTTTTTTTTTTTTTTTTTTTTTGGTCTTTTTGTCTTTTTAGGGCTGCACCCATGACATATGGAGATTCCTAGGCTAGGGGTCTAATCGGAGTTGTAGCTGCTGGCCTACACCACAGCCACATCACACAGGATCCGAGCCAAGTCTGCGACCTACACCACAGATCAGGGCAACACCAGATCCTTAACCCACTGAGCAAGGCTAGGGATTGAACCCTCAACCTCATGGTTTCTAGTCGGATTTGTTAACCACTGAGCCACAACAGGAACTCCACCTTGCTACTTCCTGATGGAAGAACATCTTGCAGCCTTCAGGACTCTTATGTCTTTGTTATCTCATTTAACCTTCCAAATGCCTGAACTATTTTAAGAGAAGTTATCTCAGTTACTACAGAAGTTCGGCTTTGAAGGGGGACTGGAGTTCAGGTCTCCTGAGTTCAGGGTGTTCACCACAGACACACCCCACAGGGTCCGACCTCTGTCATGAGGCCCACCATCAGAAGCCAGAGGGTGCGGGGGGGGGGGGGAATTGTAAAGATTTTCAAGTAGAGGGAGGATGTTAATTGCCATCTAAGGAGTTTCTTTCCTTTTCTCTCTCTCTCTTATTTTTTTCTTTCTTTTTTTGTCTTTTTAGGGCCACACCCTTGGCCTATGGAGGTTCCCAGGTTAAGGGTCTAATCAGAGCTGCAGCTGCTGGCCTACACCACAGCCACAGTAACGCAGGATCCAAGCTGCGTCCTCAACCTACACCACAGCTCCCGGCAACTCCAGAACTCCAACCCGCTGAGTGAGGCCAGGGATTGGACCCCCAACCCCATGGTTCCCAGTCGGATTTGTTTCCGCTGCGACAAGATGGGAACTCCCCTGAAGCTGGCATTTCTTTGTCTTTTTGTGCTTTTTTTTTTTCTTTTTAGGGCCACACCCACAGCATATGGAGGTTCCCAGGCTAGGGGTCTAATCAGAGCTGTAGCCACCAGCCTACACCACAGCCACAGCAATGCTAGATTCGAGCCATGTCTGTGACCTACACGACAGCTCACAGCAACACCGGATCCTTAACCCAATGAGTGAGGCCAGGGATTGAACCCGCCACCTCATGGTACCTAGTTGGATTCGTTAACCACTGAGCCACAATGGGAACTCCAAGCTGGCATTTCTTAACACCAATGCTTTTGTTTCAATCCTGCTCTGGGCCTCGGTTTATTGAAGGCATTGAGTGCCATACCTCTTTCGAGGACTAACAAAGCAGCTGCAAAACAAGGTGAGGTGCTTTGGGGAACTTGGATCAAATATCTCTAGGTTTTTCAACAGGTTTTGACGGTTGGCTCAACCATGACCCAAGAGGGAGTGGATGAGAGGCCTTCTCTGGCTGCTCTGGGTGAACTGGAGGCTGTAGCTGAATCCAGAGAGCTCATAGCTCCAGCTGTTGAAACAGTTTGCCCACAGGCCTTGGGAATCCTAGTTAATATTTCTGAAGGATGTTCTGGGAAAGCAAGCTGAGGGTAAGTGTTCTGCTTTCAAAAATGTGGGGGGTGGTGCAGGCAGGTTCTAAAACCCAGGGGCAGAGTCCCCTGGTGATTCCTTGCATTAAGGGACCCATGTTGCCACTGCTATGGCTCTTGTTACTGCTGTGGATCGGGTTCAGTCCCTGGCCTGGTAAGTTCCTCATGCTACAGTCACGGCCAAGATAAATAAAATAAAATAAAATGAAACAAAACCCAGGAGTCACTGAGCCTGATGAGGACTCCATGATGATTCTAGAACATTCTGCTCAGTGCTAGTTCTGCCTGGAAACCCAGTTAGCCAGCCCTTAGCACCTCCCATGGGCCAAGTCCCTGAGCTTCAGCTTACATTCTAGTGGGAAATCGTGATAATAAGCAAACAGACACATAAATTAAATAATATCAGATATTTATCAGTGAGTTCAGCGAAGACAGTTACCAGAGGAACAGAATAGACAGCAATCAGGGCCTAAGGACTTTTTATTTTTTATTTTTAGAAAAATTTTATTATAGTTGATTAACAATATTGTATAGGAATTCCCGTCATGGCCCAGTGGTTAACGAATCTGACTAGGAACCATGAGGTTGCTGCTTCGATCCTTGGCCTTGCTCAGTGGGTTAAGGATCCAGCATTGCTGTGAGCTGTGGTGTAGGCTGCAGACGATGCTCGGATCCCACGTTGCTGTGGCTCTGGCGTAGGCCAGTGGCTACAGCTCCAATTAGACCCCTAGCCTGGAAACCTCCATATGCCAAGGGAGCGGCCCTAGAAAAGGCAAAAAGACAAACAAACGAACAAACACAACGAAAAAACCAATATTGTATAATTTCTTCTGTACAGTAAAGTATTTCTTTTGTTTTGTTTATTGGCAGTTCCTGTGGCATGTAGTCCTTCTTGGGCCTGAGATCGAACCCACACCATAGTTTCAATGTGAGCTGTGACAACTTCAGATCCTTAACCTGTTGCACCATAAGGGAACTTCCAGTTAGTTTCCTGCCCGCCCTTTTGGGCCACCTCTCAGGATATGGAGTTCCTGGCTAAGGATCAGATCCCAGCTGAAGTTGCAAGCTGCAGTTGTGACCTACACTTCAGCTGAGGCAATGCTGGGTCCTTTAACCCACTGTGCCAGGCAGGGACTTGAACCTGTGTCCCAGTGCTGCGGAGACCACCTATCCTGTTGTGCAACAGTGAGAACTCCCCAAGCAGTATTATTTTTTTAATGAATATGTGTCAAAAGATTTTTTATTTTTCTCATTAATTAATAAGGGAAGCAGTGAGGTGTTACAACAGGTTCAAAGGAAAATCCAAACAGTCATGTAGAGACAGATGAGAAATAATGTAATGAATTTATTTTATTTGTTTTTTTTATTACTCAAATGAATTTATCACATCTGTAGTTGTATAATGATCATAACAATCTGATTTCACAGGATTTCCATACCACAGCCCAAGCATATCCCCCCATCCCCCAAACTGTCTCCTCCGGAGACCATAAGTTTTTCAATGTCTGTGAGTCAGCATCTGTTCTACAAAGAAGTTCCGTCTGTCCTTTTTTCAGATTCCACATGTCAGTGAAAGCATTTGATGTTGGTGTCTCATTGTATGGCTGACTTCACTTATCATGATAGTTTCTAGGTCCATCCATGTTGCTAAAAATGCTGGTATTTCGTTCTTTTGATGGCTGAGTAATATTCCATTGTGTATATGTACCACATCTTCTGGATGCACTCCTCTGTCGATGGACATTTAGGTTGTTTCCATGTCTCGGCTATTGTAAATAGTGCTGCAATGAACATTGGAGTGTAATGAATTTATAAACAGAAAAAAAAAAACACGACTATACACTTAATTTGTATTTCTGTGGTCAAGAATCACTGCCCTAAATATCAGTTTTCTACAATGTACGTAGTTGTAAAATAACCCAAAGACAGCAAAAGACAAGAGACCCCATAGAATCAGACAATGTTCAGCTTTGTTGAGGGGCTAGTTCTTTTATTTAAATTGTCATGAGAGCGGGGTTCCTATTGTGGCTCAGCGGAAACAAATCTGACTAGTAACTATGAGGAGGCAGGTTCGATCCCTGGCCTCGCTCAGTGGGTTAAGGATCTGGCATTGCTGTGAGCTATGGTGTAGGTTGCAGATGTGGCTTGGATCCTGCATTGCTGTGGCTGTGGTGTAGGCCAGTGGCAACAGCTCCGATTAGACCCCTAGCCTGGGAACTTCTATATATCACTGGTTTGGCCCTAAAAAGCAAAAAAAAAAAAAAAAAAAAAAAAAAAAAAAAATATATATATATATATATATATATATATATATATATATATATACCGAAAACCACTGAATTGCACTTATTATAAAGAGTGAATATTTTGGGAGTTCCCGTCGTGGCGAAGTGGTTAATGAATCCGACTAGGAACCATGAGGTTGCAGGTTCGGTCCCTGCCCTTGCTCAGTGGGTTAACGATTCGGCGTTGCCATGAGCTGTGGTGTAGGTTGCAGACGCGGCTCGGATCCCGCGTTGCTGTGGCTCTGACGTAGGCCAGTGGCTACAGCTCCGATTCGACCCCTAGCCTGGGAACCTCCATATGCCACGGGAGCGGCCCAAAGAAATAGCAAAAAGACAAAAAAAAAAAGTGAATATTCTGGTATGTGAATGACATTTCAACTTTTATTTCATTTATTTATTTACTTATTTATTATTTATGGCTGTGCTTGCAGCATGTGGAAGTTCCCAGGCCAGGGATGGAACCCATGGCACAGCAGTGACCCAAGCTGCTGCAGTGACAACACTGGACCCTCAACCCACTGTGCCACAAGAGAACTCCAACTTCTCAATTTTTATTTATTTATTTATTTATTTTTGTCTTTTTGCCTTTTCTAGGGCCACTCCCGTGGCATATGGAGGTTCCCAGGCTAGGGGTCTAAACAGAGATGTAGCCGCCGGCCTACACCACAGCCTTGTCTGCCAAATAAATACATTAATTAATTAATTAACTGAAAGGAAGGAAATATTGACACTTACTACAACCTGGATGAAACTTGAGGACATGATGTGCAGTGAAAATAAATGAGACACAGAAGACAAATATTGTCTAATTCCGCTTATGTGAGATCTTTTTTCTTTTAATGGCTGCACCAGCAGCATATGAAGGTTTGCAGGCCAGAGATTGAATTCAAGCCATATATATGCTGCAGTGAGGCTGGATCCTTTTAACCCACTGTGCTGGGCTGGGGTTTGAACCCACACCTTCACAGTGGCTAGAGCCTCCACAGTCATATTCTTTTTTGTTGTTGTTGTTGTTGCTATTTCTTGGGCCGCTCCCGCGGCATATGGAGGTTCCCAGGCTAGGGGTCTAATCGGAGCTGCAGCCACCAGCCTACGTCAGAGCCACAGCAACGCGGGATCCGAGCCACATCTGCAACCTACACCACAGCTCACGGCAACGCCGGATCCTTAACCCACTGAGCAAGGGCAGGGACCGAACCCGCAACCTCATGGTTCCTAGTCGGATTCGTCAACCATTGCGCCACGACGGGAACTCCCACAGTCATATTCTTTACCCACTGTGCCGCAGTGGGAACTCCTGTAAGAGATCCTTATAGGAGTCAAATCCACAGAAACAGGAAGTAGATGGTAGGGCCAGGGGCGTGGGAGGAGGAGAAGGAGTCAGTGTTTCATGGCAACAGAATTTCAGTTTGAGAAGATGAGAGAGTTCTGGAGATGGATGGTGGGGATGGTTGCACAACAATGTACAGTTAAAAATGGTTAAAATGGGAGTTCCTGTTGTGGCACAGAGGAAATGAATCCCACTGGGAACCATGAGGTTGCAGGTTCTATCCCTGGCCTCGCTCAGTGGGTTAAGGATCCGGCATTGCCATGAGCTGTGGTGTGGGTTGCAGACAAGGCTCGGATCTGGTGTTGCTGTGGCTCCAGTGTGGGCTGGCAGCAATAGCTCCCATTAGACCCCAAGCCTGGGAATGTCCATATGCTGCAGGTGTGGCCCTAAAATGACAAAACACAAAAAAAAAAATAGATAAATAAAAATAAATATGGTTAAAATGTACTGTTAAAAATGGTTAAGATGGCAAATTTTATGTCATATATATGTTACCAAAAAAAAATTTTTTTTGGCTGCACCCAAGGCATGTGGAAGTTTCCAGGCCAGGGACCAAACCCACACCACAGCAGTGACAATGAGCCACAGCAGTGACAATGCAGAGTCCTTGACTGCTAGGCCACCAGGGAGCTCCTCCCAAAATTTTTTAAGTTGAAAATGATGGAGTTCCCTGGTGGGTCAGTGAGTTAAGGATCCAGCATTGTCACTCCCATGGCTCTGGTTACAGCTGTGGTGTGGTTGCAAACCCTGGCCCTGAACTTCTACATGCTGTGGGCACTGCCAAAAAAAAAAAAAAGTTAAAAAGGAAAGTCGACCTGGAACAGGATATGAAGGTGGCACTGCTTCATCTTATTCCAAAGTCTGGGAACTTGTGTGGTGCTTAATGACTTTGCACATCCCATTAGTATGAAGTGTGGTCATTTAAGAGTAAAATTTTGGAGTTCCTGTTGTGGCTCAGTGGTAAGGAACCTGACTAGTATCCATGAGGACAAAGGTTCGATCCTTGGCCCTGCTTAGAGAGTAAAGGATCCTGCATTGCTGTGAGCTGTGGTGTAGGTCAAAGATGCTGCTTGGATCCTGTGTTGCAGTGGCTGTGGCTAGGCCAGTAGCTGTAGCTCTGATTCGACCCCTAGCCTGGGAACTTCCCTATGTAGCAGGTACAGCCCTAAAAAGAAAAAAAAAAAAAAAAAGTAAAATTTTTTTCCTTTCAAAAGAATTAAAATTTGGGAGTTTCCTGGTGGCTCAGTGGGTTAAGGTTTAGGCATTGTCACTGCTGTGGCTTGAGTTCAATCCCTGGCCCAGGAATTTCTGCTTGCTGTGAGTGCAGGAAAAAAAAAAAAAAAAAAGGAATGAAAATTTATCTCTAAACCTTCTGACAAGAAAAAGAGTGAGCATCAGGAACCCGTGTGGGCTCCCTAGAGACAAGTCACGGCATGGGGAATCTTCATATGCCTGTTGGACAAAATAATACAGAATGGCAGTCAGAGGGTTACCTGGACTCCAGCAAATTGTGGCCTGGGTAGTAAATGAGAGTTTGCAAGAAAAATTCCTAAGGGACGTTGATTAGCAAATACAGCACAGTAAATATGGCATGTCCTAGACTGCACATAAACATTTATTTACTTATTTATTTATTTCAGTATTTCTGTATTTATTTACTTATATTTTCTTTTTTGGCCACACCTGAGGCATATGCGAGTTCCTGAGCTGCTATCCACACCACAGCTCCAGCTGGATCCTTTGGTTTTTTTGCTTTTTTTCATAGCTGCCATCCTACACCACAGCCACAGCAACAAGGTATCCAAGCTGCATCTGTGACCTATACCACAGCTCATGGCAATGCCGGATTCTTAACCCACTGAGTGAGGCCAGGGATGGAACCCGAATCCTCATGAATACTATTCGGATTTATTACCACTGAGCCACAACGGGAACTCCCTCCAGCTGGATCCTTAACCCACTGTGCCGCAGCAGGAACTCCTAATCATTTATTTTTTAATATTAATTTTATGTAACTATATATAAATGATATGTATATATACCCTTTTTGAACTTCTTAAAGTATAGTTGATTTACAATGTTGTGCCAATTTTCGCTGTATGGCAAAGTGATCCAATCATACATATATATACACATTTGTTTTCTCTCATGGTCTTCCATCATGTCCTACCCCAAGAGACTGGATAGAATTCCCTGGACTATACAGTAGAATATATACTTTTTTTTTTTTATTTTTACAGCTGCACCTGTGGCACATGGAAGTTCCCAGGCTAGGGTGTGAATTGGAGCTTCAGCCTACACCACAGCCATGGCAACTCCAGATCCGAGCCACGTCTTCAACCTACACCACAGTGTGCAGCAATGCAGGATCTTTAACCCAGTGAATGAGGCCAGGGATAGAACCCATATCCTCACGGACACTATTTCGGGTTCTTAACCCTCTGAGCCACAATGGGAACTCCTATACTTAATTTTTAAAGACTCTTGACCTGCTTCTTCCATCTTCAAACCCAGCAGCTTAACATCCTCTCCTCTCTCTCTGACCCTGACCCTCCTCTCTCCCTCCTATAAGAACCCTATGAAATATCTATATAAATTAGTTTCCTAGGGCTGCTGTACTAGCGTACCACAAACTGGGTGCTGGTAACTGCAGAAGTGTATTCCCATTCAGTTGTGTGGTCCAGAAGTCTAAAGTCAAGGTATCCACAGGGCCATTCTCCCTCCAAAGGCTCTGGAGAATGATCCATCCCAGGCCTTTCTCAGGGCTTCCTTCCAATAGCCTCAGGCTTTCATGACTTCCCCCAGATCCCTTCACCTTACCTCTGTGCACGTATGTCTCTGTGTCCAAATGTCTTCCTCTTTCTTTTTTTCCTGTCTGCAGCATATGGGAGTTCCCGGGCCAGGGATAGAATCCTTGCCTCACCAGCAATTCAAGCCACTGCAGAGACAATGCCAGATCCCTAACCCTCTGTGCCACAGCAGGAACTCCCAAATGTCCCTTCTTATAAGGACAGAAGTCATATTGGATTAGGGGCCCACTCTGCTCCAGCATGACCTTGTGTTAACTAGTTACATCTTCAGCATACTTATTTGCAAATAAAGACAGCTTCTAAAGTACTGGAAGTTAGGACTTAAACATGTCCTACATATGTGTATATGTTTATATATACATCTATACACATATCTAAACTTTATCTATCCATCGTCTGTCTATCCAATCTTTTTCACCAGTGACTTTTTTTTGGCTTTTTAGGGTGGCACCTGTGGCATATGGAGGTTCCCAGGCTATGGGTTGAATCAGAGCTGTAGCTGCTAGCTTACACCACAGCCAAAACAATGCCAGATCTGAGCCACGTCTGTGACTGACACCACAGCTCACAGCATCACCAGATCCTTAACCCACTGAATGAGGCCAGGGATGGAACCTCCGTCCTCATCAATGCTAGTCAGATTCGTTTCCGCTGAGCCACGGCGGGAACTACCTCACCAGAGGCTTTTAATAAAGATGCTAGGATGCTGGGACTTCCTGTCGTGGCACAGCATAAAATAATCCGACTAGGAACCACAACAGGAATACAGTGTGAGGTTCTGTTTGTGGTGATTTACCGGTCTTAGTTCTTTAGTTGTGACAAATAAACCAAGTTGCTATATGACGTTAGTGTTAGGGGGAGCTGGGTTAAGGGTATACAGGAAACCTCTCTGGAATCTTTGTGATTTTTCTGCAAATCTAAAATTTTTCCAAAAATAAAACAATTATTTAACAACCAAAAAAAGAACAAAAATTGGAAGTTCCTTTGTGGCGCAGCAGGTTAAGGATCTAGTGTTGCTTCAGCTATGGTGCAGGTCACCACTCTGCCCTGGGTTCAACCCCTGGTCTGGGAACTTCCACATGCTGCAGGTATGGCCTTTAAAAAGAGAGCAAAAATTGAGGCTACCTGGGTGTATACATTTGTCAAATTCATCCAACTATGTTGTAACATCTATACGTTTTACCATATGTAGACTATACTTTTGTTTTAAAAAAACATACAGAAATTAAAATCCCAGGAAAAGAAAAGTTTGACTGAAAATGCCTAAAAATATCCATAGCCTTTAGCACAGAGATTTCAGAGATCCGAAGGAAATATTTTGAGATGGTCATGTTATAGTAATTAGAAAGTGGGTTACAAACAAGTACATTTTATTTATTTTATTTTATTATTTTTTGGCTGCTCCCACAGCATGCAGAAGTTCCTGGGCCAGGGATCGAACCTGCACCACAGCAATCACCTGAGCCATAGCAGTGATAACACCGGATCTGTAACCGGTTGTGCCACAAGGAAACTCCTAGAGACTCCCCCCCCCCTTTTTTTTCTGCTTTTTAGGGCCATGCCCATGGCATAAGGAAGTTCCCATGCTAGGGGTCGAATCAGAGCTGCAGCTGCTGGCCACAGCCATAGCAAGTGAGATCTGAGCCTCGTCTGTGACCTACACCATAGCTCATGGCAACACCAGATCCTTAACCCACTGAGGAAGACCAGGGATCGAATCTGCATCCTCATGGATACTAGTCGGATTCGTTTCTGCCATGTCACAGAGGAAACTCCCCAAAGACCCTTGTGATAACATTCCCACTCGATGCCATCCCCTCACCCCCGGAATCCAGTCATTACCATCTCAAAGTCCTTAACTTAATCCCATCAGCAAGTATGGGAATGTAAGGGAATATAGTCACAGGTTGTGGGAATTAAGACGTGGACATCCCTTATTCTGCCCACCAAAGGCTGGAATGGGCAAACCAGGCAATTAGTAGTGCAGCTAGGATTCTGAAAAAAGCTAATGTTATTTCAGGTCACATTAATGGAGGTCTAATGCTCAGTTCAAGGGAGATAGTGGTCTAATCAAACCATTTGAGGAGTTCCTGTCATGGCTCAGTGGTTAACGAATTCGCCTAGGAATCATGAGTTGACGGGTTCGATCCCTGGCCTCGCTCAGTGGGTTAAGGATCTGGCGTTGCTGTGAGCTGTGGTGTAGGTCGCAGACGTGGCTGGCATCTGTCGTTGCTGCGGCTGTGGTGTAGGCTGGCGGCTACAGCTCCAATTAGACCCCTAGCCTGGGAACCTCCATATGTTGTAGGTGCGGCCCTGAAAAGAAAAAAAAAAAAAAAAAAAATTCAAGGGACCAGACCAGGATGATGAAAGGAAACAGGGAGCCATGTCCCACAAGAAAAGACAGACCAACAGCCAGGCCTGGGTTGCAGGAACCCTCTGTATAGCTTATAAGTGGAAGGCGGAATTGATTCTGGGGCATTCACAAGGGAGGGAAGGACATCAGACCTGGTCTTGGTCCTATCTGAGCTTCCTCTCACTGCCTGGCATACAGCACCAGGCTCAGTCAATGGCTGATGCACTGCTCACAGAGCAACAAATCAGCACGTATCCGCCAGGAAGGAAAACCTCCTGGAAGCCTTGTGGGGGTCCTTCCACCAGACTCATTCAGTCAAAGTGCTGACAGGGCACTGAAGCGTAAGTCAGAGAAGCTGGGCGAAGTTCAATTCCTAAAATTGTGTAAGTGTTTGTGCTCATAGAAGCATTATTCACAGTAGCCAAAAGGTGGAAGCAGCCTGAATGTCCATCGACAGATGGTGGATAAACAAACTGTGGTCCATCCATACAGAGGAATATGATTCAGCCTTAAAAAGTAAGGAGATTCTGACATCTGCTGCACCATGGATGGATCTTGAGGACATGATGCTCAGTGAGAGAAACTAGACACAGGACAAACACTGTCTGATTCCACTCCCAGGAGGTCCCTAGAGGAGTCAGATCCACAGAGACAGGAAGTGGATGGTGGGGCCAGGGGCTGGGCAAGGTAGTTGGGGAGTGAGTGTTTAATGGGGACAGAGTTTCAGTTTAGCAAGAAGAGAAAGTTCTGGAGATGGATGATGGTGATGGTTGCACAGTGTGAATGTGCCTAATGCCACTGAACTGTACACTTTAAAATGATTAAGATGGTAACTTTTACATATATTTTACTGCAATAAAAATAGACTACCAAAAAAAGCAAAGAAACTATTTTGGGGTCCAACCTAATAGAGCCCAGCCTTTTTATTTTGGCAAGTGATGACATTTGAAAGAAAAGAATGTCAGAGCCACCAGCCACAACTACAGAGACAAATTGCTCCCAGCTCGGCTTCTGGAAGCTTCAAACCTTGCCGTGATCACTCACAGGCACATTGCTGGCGTTGTGGGCAGGGCCGTTGCCCGGTCCTGGGTGCTCGGTAAACCAGGAACTAGATCCCCGGCGCGGGGCAGGCCAGGTGAGCCGCCGGAAGCCCCTCAGGTTCCGCGGGCTGACGCCTCCTCCCACCCAGCTCCTCCCAGGTCCCCGGGCCCCGCCCAGACGTGCTCTCGGGCAGAGCTAACGTTTAACCAGCACACCCCGGGGTGGCCAAACCAGGTGTGCAAGTATCGAAATACTTCAGCAGCTGCACGGAGCACCGAGGGCCCCTAGCCACATGGAGAAATGTTGTGTTCTAAACAGCAGACACTGTTGCAGCCTAGCAGAGGGCGGGGCGGGGGATCGTCTGGCGTATCTGGGGGAGCTAGTGCACCTCACTTAAGAGGATGCTTAGACTCCTCCCGAAGTGGGAGAGGCAGGGCTGACCTGGTGCTGCTGTGCCTCCCTCCCTCCACTCACTCCTCAGGATTCCCGTCTGTGCAATGGGCCCTTTATGCCGGAAACTCCCAGTCTCTGCCCAGCCCTGGCTCCTCTCTCCACCTGAGGGCTGGTCACATCCAGGCTGGATGACAGCTCCCAGGGGCCTTTCAGAACCTTGAAGGAATGCTCTAAAGCCCGGGTGGGTGTTGGGGGGCAGGCTGCCTGCCTTTGGCGTCCAAAGCTGTCTCTGTCACTTGCTCCACAGCAGGGCCCCATAGTACAGAAATTTGCTTAGGACAGTGTGTGGTGGGGGGAGGGGGCGAGGAGGGGAGGGGGTGTGTGATTCCCCTACCCCTTTGGGACAACCACTGGGGGTGCTCCTTGCATGGAGCTAGTGGAAGCCAGGGCTAGTTGGCCGCCCAACACCCCACAGTGCCCAGGACAGCCCCACCCCAGAGAATGACTGGTCCCAAAAGTCCACAGCTCCCAGGGGGAGAAGCTCAGGCCTGGGTCTAGCTTGTTTTCTTGCTTCTCCCTCTCTGAGCTCTGCAAAGACAGAAAACCACTGCCTGGCGGCCTCCGCCTGACCAGTGGCCCAGTCTCAGCACTGGAGCCATCCCGCTGCCCTCCTCCTCCCCACTCCTCCAGCAAAGCTTCCTCCTTGCTGTCCCCCCTGCACTGCTCCAGGCAGCCTGACTCCACGCTGGGGCGGGGGGGGGGGCTTGGCTTTCCATCTGTGTCAAGCGCCTGAGGCTGGATGCTCAGTGGAGACGCAGACAGGTCCCTGTGGATCAGCGTCACCCCAGGGACCCCAAGTGGAACCAGACCAGTCCTGTTGTCACCCCCCGCCCCCTGCCCCAAGGGCCTTCCCCAAGATGGCTCCCCCTGGGGAGCCTGCAGAGCAGAGGGGTTCACAGCCAGCAAGGTGATGGAGGAGCAGGAGAGGAGAACGTGGCAGCATCTCTGGTTGGCCAGACCTCCCCCTCGGATCTTTCTTTTTTTAAAATCACCGCAATTTAAGGAGCGACTCCTCCCTCTCTCTCCCGGCCTGCCACGTGGGCCGCCGGCCGGAGGAGTCACCCGCTCACCCTCTCTCTCCCTGGGCTGGCTTGGCGGCCGCAGCGAGGCGGTAGCTTCAGTTTCACTTCGGTGTCACCGGTTTCACTTTCAGGGAGAGAAAGAAGAGGGACAGAGAGAGACAGAGAAGTAAAGAGAGGGAGAGAGGGAGGGCGGCCGTGTTAGGTGAAGGGTCAGCCTCCACCCTGTCCTCAGGGTCACCACATGCCTCTCCCTCTCCTGAACTTCCTCTGGCCTGTGGCTTCTCAGAGCCAAGGGCAAGGGGGCAAGGGGTCAAGGGCAAGTTTCCTCCGCCTGACCTTGGGCAGGGCAAGCCACCTCCTTGTCCTGGGCTCTTTTCCCTGCCCTCCCCACCCCACTTTCTGCCATGAAAGTTGAGGTCCACCTCACAGGGTTCTGGCAAGAACAAAGCCCTGCTGACCACTGACCAGGGCCAGCGAATGTCAAGGGCAGTCCCACAAGGTCCCCTTTGGGAGGGGGCGGAGCAAGGTCCAAAGCAGAACAGGATGTCATGTCGGCTGCCTTGGCCCAGAAACCACCAGGAAGGAGGCTCCATGTGGCCCGAGTTGGGCTGGGCCTGGAGTTGGAGGGGGGCAGTGTCCCCCAAGGCCACCTGCTATAGCTTGGGGCTCATGGTCTGGCATACTGGGGCTAGAGGCCCAGCTGCTCTGCTTGCTTTCCAGCATGCTTGCCTGTCTCTATTCTCCTTGAAGGGTGGGGTCCACAGTCTGGGCCACAGAGCCACTGCTTTCTGAGCCTGGCTGAGGGCCACTTAAGGGCAGGAGCTGGGCCCATTCACCTCGTTCCAGCACCCTGCTCATGGCTTGTTAAAAGACTCCCGGGACTGGACAGGGGAGTTACCCTGGGGATGTCAAGAACACAGCCCAGCAAGGTAGGAAGTGTGAGACCCAGTGAGAGAGGGTGGTTTGTTTTTAATACAACAGCTTTATTGAGATATAATTCACATACCATGCAGTTCCCCCACTTAAAGTGTGCAGTTCATGGGTTTTCAGGAGATTCACAGTGTTGTGCAAACATCACCACTATCTAATCTTAGAACATTCTCATCACCCCAAAAGGAAATCCTGTCCCTATTAGCATCACCCCTCTCCCCTCCCCCAGCCCCTGCAACCAGGAACCCACTATTGGTGTCCGTGGCTGTGCCTGTTCTGGACGTTTCCCATCCATGGAATCCCACCCTGTGTGTCCTTCTGTGTCTGCTTCTCTCGCTGAGCATCATGGGCTCCAGGTCCGTCCACGTGGTAGAGAGTGTTGGTGCTTCTCTCCTTTTCCTGGCTGAGTGATGCTCCCGTGTGTGGACACACCGTGTTCTGCTTATACATTTTTCAGCCGATGGACATATGGTTTGTCTCCACTTTGAGCTGCTGGGAATCTTGCCGCTGTGAATGAGGGTGGGTGTTAACCACAGTAGGTGTTGATTAGTACATGTCCACCCACCATAAGTGATGTCTGAGGGCCCTGCCGTTTTCTGGAGTTAAGTACACCCTAAAATGCACAGAGAGGAGGAGTACCCCCTCCCCCAGGGGCACCCAGCACCTAGTCTCCCTGGGTCACTGCTGGATGCTGGGGAAACCCCTTCCCCACCCTCACCCATACTGGCCCCATTGTGAACCCGGAACTTCAAAAGGGAGGAGTCTGAGAAGCTCCCAGAACCTCAGGGGCCTGACCTCAGGGGCCAGCACAGAGCAGCAGGGCCTGCAGGCAGGGGACACAGGCGTCAGGAAAATGGTCCCTCCCTTTTAATGAGGAGCTGGGCTGGGGGTGGGGGAGGGGAGGGGAGACGCAGGGTGGGGAGGAGGGCAGGGGAGGGGCTTCCTCTTTGGTAGGTAGGCAGGCGGCTTCCCCAGCTTCCCTGCACCTGTGCCTGGCTTCCTGCCTCCCCTTTGGAGGGGAGCCCCCGGGGCAGGGGACGAGTGGGGTGGGGCAGAGGGGAGAGAGGGAGTCACTAGGATCCCATTCCTCTCACTCTGGAGCCACTTCCTGCACTTTAATGTGGGGTGAAAGCTGGAGACGGCGCACCTTCAGTTTAAGCATCCCAGGCAGGCCCCGCCCCCTGTGTGGAGGCTGATCCCCCGCGCCCCGCCCCCTCCTTCGATCCAACTCCAGGTGTCGGGGACCCGTCCAGCTGCTCCTCACGGGCTCATGGGGCTCCCATATCATTTATCTTTGGGGCCATGTCTATTTAAATCTTTTTTCTTTTTTTGGCCGCACCCGCAGCATATGGAAGTTCCCAGACCAGGGATTGAGTCTGAGCAGCATCTGCGACCTATGCCACAGCTGCGTTCTGCCCACCTTTTTAGTTGGGGTGACTGTCTTTTGGTTGCTGAGTTATAAGAATTCCTTTACTATTATTTTTTTCTTTGTTGTAAGAGTTGTAAGGATTCTTTATATATTCTGGGCACTAGACCTTACTCATCTCCCCTACAGGCTTTGCAAGTACTTTCTCCCACTCTGTTGCCTTACTCTTCACTTTCCTGATGGTGTCCTTTGATGCGCTCAAGTTTTTCCTTTTGATCAAGTCCAAGTTCATCGATTTTTTTCTTTGTTGCCCATGAGTATGTGTCATGTTGAAGAATCCACTGCCAAATTCAAGGCCATGAAGACGGGTGATGGGAAAGTCAAAAGAGCTGTTTTGCTGAGAGTTTTATATGGTTGGGTGTCTGGCAGCCCTTGGCAGGGGGAAAGGAAAGGCTGCCGGAAGTTTGAGTAGGAGTTAGGGGTGGCAAGGAGGGGATGGAAGAGAAATTCTCTAACGGGGAACAGCGGGTGCAAAGACAGGGAGCCAAGAGTAAGTGAAAACTTCCGCTGCCACCCGCCTGACTTCTGGCCTTCTCCCTCTCCTCCTCTCCTCTCCCCCTCCTCCCCTCTCCCCTTTCCTCTGCCTCCCCTCCCTTGCCCCTCCTCCTTCCCCTCCCAACTCCAAGGCTCTGAACCCTGCCCAGCCTCTACCCCTCTACACTGTGTCCCCGGCCTCTGGGAATCAGGGGTGGGGGGTGATGTAGCTGCACTGAGAAAGCTCCTTGGTCGCCACCACAAAATCTAAGGCTGTTATGGAAGAAAGGAGATGGATGCTGCGGCAGGGATACCCTGTGGGTGAATCTGTAGGTAAGTGTGGGGGGGATCCCAGCCACAGGGAAGGGTTGGGGGGCTCAGGGAAGGTGGGGAGGCCTCCCCAAGAGATCCCCACAAATGAAGGAGGAGCTAGGCAGGTACAGACAGAAAGGTATGAAAAGGCTCACAGGTGAGCCGAGTAGGAAATATCCCCAGGGGTAGGTGGGTTTGGTCTCCTGGGAGGAAGAGGGGATAGAGGACAGGAGGTAAAGATCCAGCCTTTACCTCCACCAAGATGGGCCATCAGGATGGGGGTGGTGACACATCTAAGGACTGGGGAAGCCATGGGGGGTGTCCTCCAGTCTAAGGCCTTGCCCTGCCAGGTGGCCTGGCTCACTGACTTTTTGCAGGAGGACCTGTAACCTGAGGCCTGCTCCCCTGTGGCCCTGTATTCCTCCCTGGATGTCTTTGTCCTCCTAGCTGGTGTGACCCCACGAGGATGACCATGGTGGGGACTGGCTCCTTCACGAACTCATCTTCCCAAACCCATTTGTCTGAGGTCACTACGCAGCTCACAGTTGGCCACTCCACCCTCTGTAAAGTTCTGGTTTCTTAGCCAGACATCCAAATTGGCCACCTAGTCCTGCACCCAAGGCCAGTGGGGACCGAAATGTTGACAGGCTTCTATTCATCAGGTAGGTAGCCAACACCCCAGGCCCTATGTCCCCCACCCCCGAAATTGGACAGTCGACACGAGGCACAGTGGAGGCTGACCTGACCCACTTCTGAGCAGAGGCCCCCTTCAAGCCCATTAGGAGTGGTCACTGCTCTGGTTAAAGATTTTACACCCTGGTTCCACAGCCACACTCTTCCCCAGGTGGGTTCCCCTTTCCAGGGTGCTCTCAGCCCCAAGCGCTTTCAGCCTGAACAAGTGCTGTGAACTCTCCCCAGCATGCAGGACCTGGAGATGGGGGAGGGCCAGCATCTGCCTGGGGAGGCTGGAGCCTGGTCCAGGTCCCTTGTGTGTCACCAGGGCTCAGAGAGGAAAAATGAGGTTACAGAGACCTGTTCTGCCCACCTCATGGGATGTAGCCAGGGTGAAGGAAAAAGGGGTTCAGGGAGCTCCAGTTGTGCAAGGGATCCAGCAGCACCGTGGGAGTGTTGGGACTCGGGTTCCAACCCAGCCTGCACAGCAGGTTAAGGATATGGTGGCGTTGCCACAGCTGCGGCTTAGTTGGCGACTTGGCTTGGATCTGATCCCTGGCCGGGGAGTGTCATATGAGGCGGGACAGCCAAAAAAAAAAAAAAAAAAAAGAAAGAAAGAAGGGGGAAATAAAAGGGAGTTCTTGTGGCTCAGTGGAAATCTGACCTGTAACCATGAGGACGCAGATTCAATCCCTGGCCTCACTCAGGGGGTTAAGGAACCGGCGTTGCCGTGAAAGGTCACAGACTCGGCTCAGATCTGGTATGGCTGTGTCTGTGGCGGTGGCATAGGCTGGTGGCTACAGCTCTGATTGGACCCCTAGCCTGGGAAATTCTATAGGCTGCGGGTGCAGCCCTAAAAGGACAAAAAAAAAGGAAAGAAAGAAAGAAAGAAAAGAGGTTCAGGACACTCAAGAGAGGGTCTCCTCCTTGCAGGGGGTCAGCAGTTGCCATCAGGTTTAGCTGTGATGACTCCCTTTCAGGGGGCGTGGTCTCCCCCAGGGGTGGGTGTCAGGTGCTAGTGCAAGGGGGTGGGGGTGGGTGGGTATGGAGAGGAGACTCAGCTGAGGGCCTAGGTTCCTCCCTCATCTGAGGTCTCGCTCTGATTCTCCAGGTGTTTCTCTGTGGCTCCCTCTGCTTCTTCTGTCCCCAGGGAAGCCTGGGCAGAAACCCGAGCCTCAGCCTGGGTTAAGGCTGCCATGGGGCCCTGGTCTCTCCCTCTGCCCTCCCTCCTTCCTCCTCCAGAGCCACCCTGTCGTTGCCACGGGGACTGCAGACCAGGCAGGCCCTCCACCCACCTGGCCTGCGGTTCAAGGTGTGGCCTCCAGCCCCAGGCGGCCCAGGGCCTGCACACCTGGTCAGCTCACAGCTCCAGCCCATGAGAGGAGGGGCAAGGCACGGAGGGCCCCTGCTGGTTTCATTTTGAGGCCAGTCCCTTCCCCTTCCTCACTCCCACTCTGCCCGACCCCCGCTTTCTGGGAAACTCTATCGCAGCTTCCTCTGAACTCTGTTAACCCAGAGTCCACTGAGTTCCGCCTCCCGGACCTGAGGCTTCCTGTCTGGCACACACCTCCACCCCCGGGGGCCGGCTGAGCACACTGCTTCTTTTTTTTCTCTCTCTTTTTTTTAGGGCCGCACCCACAGCATATGGAAGTTCCCAGGCTAGGGGTTGAATCAGCTACAGCTGCCGGCCTACACCACAGCCGTAACAACACGGGATCCAAGCTGTGTCTGCAACCTACACCACAGCTCATGGCAACACTGGATCCTTAACCCACTGATCGAGGCCAGGGATCGAACCTCCTCATGGATCCTAGTCAGGTTCATGGCTCAGCGGTTAATGAGCACACTGCTTCTGACTCCCCACCTTTCAGAAGGTTCTGGGCCGCTCCTGTCCACAGCCCCCTGCCACACCATGTCCCAGCCTCTGGACACAGGAAACCTGGAGGCTTCAGGCAGGACTGCTCTGGATATAGAAGGCCCGGAGTCTGAGCTCTGCTACTGGGTGACTACGGCCTCCTATACCATTGGATCCCTCCTGGGAGGGGTGCAGGCTAAACCAGCTTCCTCCCCTCACTGCTGCTGGAGGGGGTTGTTGAGCAGCATCCTTGGCCCCACCCACTGGATGCCCAGAGCCCCCCAGTTGTGATGACCACAGATGTGAGTCTGGGGCAAGCCTATCCCCACTGAGACCCAGCAGGCATCAATGATGACCCAGCACTGAGAGGCTGAGACCTGTAATACCTGACTGGCAGCCCCTGGCCACATGTGCCATTAAGCACTTGAGAAGTGGGCTGTCTGAACTGAGATGAGCCACAAGGGCAAAATACCATGTCACAGAGACTTTGCACACACACACAAGTATTCATATTGACTGCAAAGTGAAATTTTAAAGAAGTTTATTGGGTTAAATAAAACATACTATTGGAGTTACCGTTGTGGCATAGTGAAAACGAATCAGACTACTATCCATGAGGATGCGGGTTCAATCCCTGGCTCAGTGGGTGAGGGATTTGGTGTTGCCATGAGCTGTGGTGTAGGTCAAAGACGTGGCTTGGATCCCATGTTGCTGTGGCTGTGGTGTAGGCTGGCAGCTGTAGCTCTGATTCAGCCTCTAGCCTGGGAACCTCCGTATGCCGTGGGTGCGGACCTAAGAAGCAAAAAAAGTAAAAATAAAAAATAAATTACCTTCACTTGTTTTGTTATTTTACATGTGGCCAAGAGGAAATTTAAGTTGCTCCTGCAGCTAGGGTGCAGGGTGGGGGATGGGGAGAGGTGGCTGAGACCTGCCTGTAGTCTGCCTGCTGGTTTTCACACTTTCTTCCATTTTCCCTCAGAACTTGGTACACTCAGAGAAGGGATTGTGATGGTCCCAGGGCCTGATCCTATATGAGAATTCTGCCCTGATCTGACCCAAGAATTCCACTGGAGGAAGTGGGCAGGCAGTTGTCTGTGGCTTCGAGCTTGATACGTTGAGGATTTATTTATTTATTTTTTAGGGCCACAGGTGCAGTATATGGAAATTTCCAGGGTAGGGGTGGAATCGGAGCTGCAGCTGCTGGCCTACACCACAGCCACAGCAAGGTCAGATCCGAGACATGTCTGCAAGCTACACTGCAACTTACAGCAATGCCAGATCCTTAACCCACTGAGCTGGGTCAGGGACCAAACATGCACCCTCGTGGGTACTAGTCAGACTCATTACTGCTGAGCCACAATGGGAACCATCAGTAAATGGAGTATTTAGATGGCTCCTGTCCCAGGGTCCACACACTGCTGGCTGGGGGTAGGGGTGGAAGACTGTGGCGCTCTGAATGAGCTGGGCCATCTTTTCTGGGTCTTCATTTATTCCGAGGTCATCTTTGTGCTGCTCAGGGTGAATAACCACATGGGGACAGAACCTGCTCTCTGCGGACAGCACACACAGTCTTGCCAAAAGTTTAATATGATGAAAACGTGCAGCTGAAGAGAAACGTACACTGACAAGATGCTAGATATCTTCTTCTTCCAAACCAAGTGCTAAAAACCAAAACTGAAAAAGAGCCCAAAATCCAGGATCAAAGGAAACTCAAAACCCAACCAAGGGATTTCCCACTGTAGCTCAGTGGTAACAAACCCAACTGGTATCCATGAGGACACAGGTTCCATCCCTGGCCTCGCTCCATGGGTTAAGGATCTGGCGTTGCCCTGAGCTGTGGTATAGGTCGCAGATGTGGCTCGGATCTGGCATTGTTGTGGCTGTGGTGTAGGCCGACAGTTACGGCTCCAATTAGACCCCTAGCCTGGGAACCTCCATGTGCCACGGGAGCAGCCCTAGAAAAGGCAAAAAGACAAAAAAAAAAAAAAAAAAAAAAAAAAAAAAAATCAGATCTGGCAGAGGCTGGCAGCTGCATCTCCGATTAGACCCCAAGCCTGGGAATTTTCGCATGCCATGTGTGTGGCCCTAAAAAAACCCCTGTAAAACCCCAAAACCCACCCAACCAAAAGAACACGCAGTGGGCGAAGCTCTGGGATTCATTTCTTGATGGATTTGTTTTTGGACAAAGAGGTCAGAGAGAGGGGCACTGGGAGTCCCTGAAACATGGTGGCTGTGTCATTTCATGCACTTGGTCATCTCGGGGTTTAAGGAACAGCTACAAGGAACCTGGAACAGAACAGTGTCTCCCAAGAAGCTCAGGAGGGGCCTGGAAGCACCTGAGCCCAGCTTCCGCCTAGATCCCCACATGCCTGGAGACCCCCAAACCAACAGACATGACAAGTTTCAGGGAGAGCTGCCCCCTCACAACAGAGGAACCCAAAGCACGTGGATAGGAGGGGGAACACCAACCCCAGGGATGCTTGTGGCCACCTTTGGCCAGACCAGGCCTGGATCACTGAACTGGGGAGACGGAGTGTTGGAGCCAAGGGTGCCAAATCTATGAGCAGGGAGAGGAGGGTAGTGATGGAGACCCCTGGCTGTCAGGGGTCAGACATGGTCATCATGGTCTCCAAGGCTCTGGCATCTCTGGCTGATGCAGAGGGGAAGGGAAAGCCACCTGTCTCTCTGGTCCCTTCCTAAGGCACCGCAGGACAGTGGACAGGTGGAATGGATGGGCAGGGGGAAGTGCCCACTTTCCAGCCATCCTCCTCCACCTCCCTCACCAACCCTGGAGGCCTCACCCCAACGACCCCAAACTCTCTTAGGACCCTGGTCAGTGCGGTTCCTTACTCCTCGCAGATGGCAGTTGGCTGTTAACAGGCCCAGGGCCTGATGTGTATGGGACTGGCCCAAAGATGTGCCTGTCTGTGACCGCCAGCGCCAGGCACCCGCAGGCCAAGATGCTGAGTCACAGTTCACACATTGGGTCCATTTTCCCTTCCAAAGCTCTGGAGGGAGCTGGGGAACCCACAGAGCGACACCTCCATTACTTTGAGTTATCTTTTTTATTCTTTTCTAAATCAGGTGAGACTGCGGGGGCCACTCTGAAGTGGCAAACATGGAAAGCTGGGTGAAGGAGCTCCCACCTTGTCTTATCTTTACTGACCACAGAAAAAGCCACCAGAGACTAGAAGTATCTCCCTAAGAAGAAAAAGATCCAGTAGTTCCCACGGGACCACAAATCCCCACCTTCTGCTTGTTCAGAAAGCAGGGCCAGTGTGGCTCGTACCAGGCTCACTGCTCTTGGAGAACCCTTTCTCTGCAATTTATCACAGATAAATATCAGCTTGTTTCAAGCCTTCAGGAAGTATTGGGGTTGGGGGGGTTGCTCACAGCTTCATCTTCAGAGAGCCTGGAGGAAGGGAAGCCTTAGAAGCAGCCTTGCCCTCCGTGCCACTTCCTACCGCCTGGAGGCTGCCATCTCCATTGGAGGGGGCCCAGCCCTGAAGGTGGAAAAGCTGGGCCTTGGGTCTCAGGCCATGAGCAGACCACAGCAGGGGCCCTGGCTGGACACCCCAATGGACACTGGGAAATATAACTTCACCCCTGCTGTTTCAGTTCCAACCAGTTGCGGCTGAACAGTTCAAGGCCCGAAAGAGTGACGTGCCCTGGGTGGTCACTTCTGATTTGCCGGGCGAGTGGAGGTGACACACAGCCACCCGCCCACATCTGTCGGCCTGCAGGCGTGGGGGAGCAGGCCTTATCTACAGAATCTGCTGGGGTTTCAACCACACCGACAGCTTAGAAACCAAACGCTTCCTTTCTGCCGAGTGAGTGTCAGCTCGTGCCCCTGCGAACTGTCAGTCTCTGCTCTCCGAAGCACAAGAGAGGACAAGAGGGTCCCTCTATTGAGGACAGGCTGCGTGGCCAGAGGCTGGGGTGGCTGGGGGAGGGTGGGGGGAAGGGGGACCCACAATAGCCATTGGGTTGACTGGTCCTCGGGGTCTGCAGGAGCATCTCCAAGGAGCAGACGTCAGGCAAATGGGACCCACGAACCTGTAGGAAGCACCCCCTTCTCTTCTGGCGAAAGTTGCCATCCTCTGGGGGGTCCCTCTGAGGCTTCACCCCTTGGAAAGGAGCAAACTCAGTATGCGATGCCACCCCCATCTCTTGGGAGTCAGGCAGCCCTCAGGGAGGCGCCCACCCCAGGCTGGATAGATGCTGACACCTCAAGGACAAGCGGAACAAGAAGCACGAAGGGCACGTTAGCTTTTTCTTTCCCTGTTTTGTTTTTTTTTCTTTAAACCTAAGGAAGCAGGTTCTGAGAAGACAGCACAGCAGTGTTGGGCCTCCCCAGCCCGAGGGCCACACGAGTGTCCCCGTGGAGGGTGTGGCAGGAGGGGGACTGTCACACGGCGGTGCGCGTGGGCGTGCTGGGCTGGTTCAGCCGCAGCGTTTTACACAACCAGCCGGCAAAATCCACTTCTTCCACCTCGGACCGTTTGATGAAGGTGTGGTTCTGAAAGGGAAGAACCTGCGTGAGCAGCCCGGCAGGCTCCCAGCCCAGGAAGGCACCAATGGGGCCCGGCCGAGGAACCAAACTCAGAGCAGGGAGGTGCCAGGGCTGAGGTCACACAGCCTGGGACGGGGTCTTAGGTGACAGGGAGGCTTCTCCGTGCTCCCTGGAGCCCAGGGTCTCCCCCCACCCCCCCAGCACTGCTGATTCTGGGGTGGGTCAGCCTCTGGGGGCCGACCTGGGCGCTGTGGGCTGCGTAGTGGCCTTTCTGGCCCCTGCCTCTACTTGATGCCAGGAGCCCCCCAGTTGTGACAGCCACAGATGTTCTCAGACATGGCTGATGTCCCCTGGGGGCAGAGTGTCCCAGGTGAGAATGTCTGCTCTGGAATAATGGAATTGTCTGTGAGGACACGTTCTGTCCGGGCAGCAGCCACCGGCTGGAGAGCAGAAGCGCGCCTCCTCCATCAGGTTAACTAACTTAAACAGCCACCCTGGAAGTGGTTCTTGCAGTGCCAGAGGGTTCTAATTCAGAATGGCGAGGGTCCAGGCCCCCTGCATGACATCAAGGCCCCAACTGCTGCTTCTCATGCCAGTTGGGGGAGCTGAGATTGCCCTCACCTTCCTCAAGGAGCAGCAGACTTGGGTGAAACACCAAATCAAGGGAACAGAACTCCTGCGGTCAGGGGGACAATGAGCCCTACATGGCATGTGGTGTCACACAGGTAGAGACCTGGAGCTGTCTTCCTGCACCATGTGAACTGTGCAGTGCTCGGGGGGGACAGAGTGGGGTATAGGAGGCTATGGGGGCCGCAAGGTGAACTCCCTTGTTCTGTGGGTCTGTATGTTCTACAATGAACATGTACTTGTCACGTCACGCATGCCTTGAACACACATCACTGGACTCTATAAGGAGTTTCTAGAAAGAAGCAGGTGGACGTAGACCCCTTCCCACAAGGCGCTCCAGGCCAGGCTCAGACAACAGCAAACTGACTACAGCAGAAGAACACGGACTGTAGTACAGCCAACAGCGTGCCTTCCTGGAGGAGGCGCGAGAGCGGAGGCTCAGATGGGGAGAGAACAGCAGGACACGTCCTCGAGGGAGGGCTGTCCTGTGCAAAGGTCCTGAGGTGGATGGTGGGAGGGAGGCTTGGCAGAGGAAATGGAGGGGAGAGTGTGGTCCTGCAGGGCCTACCACATGGCATGGCTCGGTTATCCAAAGTACCAAGTCGCAAGCGCCCTAAGAGGCTCCCTCTCTCCCATGTGGACAATCTCATGTGAGAATCCCATGTGAGAATCATCTTATGCCTGTAACTGGCAGTATATTTTCTCTTGGAGACATAGGACATGTAAATAAGGGGCTGTCTTAGCATCGGGGGTGACTCAGGTGGTCAGACTTGGTGGTGGAGGGAGGCCCATCACTCACAGCAGATGTGGCTGGAAGGCACTGTGATGATTGCCCTGAGGCTGGCTGGCAGGCCTGCTAGGGGAAGGCTGGTTTTGGGGACCACCTTGGTTTTCAAGGACACAGAACAGTGTGGGCTTAGAGGAAGGCAAACAGCCCCATGGTGCCGCTGCTGCCTTGGAGCCCAGTGATTCCTGAGACACAGCTCCAGCCCGGAGCACGCAGGCCCTTCAGCACGCAGGGAGCCAAGAGGACCATGGCTGCTCTGCACGGCACCCTCCAGCCAAGCAGGCAGACCCATAGGGGTTCTCCATCTTGGTCGAGCTCCCCATGCTCCCTGCAACATCAGAACTAGCTCAGGGGATTGCTTGGGGCAAGGAGGCCTGCCAGGGGCTCGGGCACAGCTGGTACCCCCCAAACTCCAAAACCTGAGGGTATCACTCACCATGAGCATCTTCAGATCCGCTCGCTCTGCTGGGTTCTTAATTAGGCTGCGGGTTCCAGGAGGAGGGAGAGAGGTCAGACGGTGGGGGAGACAAGACAGGCAGGAATCAGTGGCCGGGGGAGGAGATCTGGGACCAGGCAGCCCTGGCCAGTCAGATGCCCGTGTTCTGCTGACCTTTGCTGCCTGGTCCCCGTGGGTGAGGGGCCCCACTGCACCCCTGGGTGTGATAGCAGGACACCCGGGAGGGAAGCCAAGAGTCTGAGAGCAGGGCGAGAGGGAAAGGGAAAGAGGGTGGGAAACCCCCTCACTGCTGCTCGTCAGAGGCCCAGCAGCAACCGCAGTTGAATTGCAATAAAACCCCCAAGTCAGGGAGTCCAAATGTCAAAGTGGAACTTTTTCCTTTAAAAAAGCAGAACTGTCTAAAGGCAGCTGCTCAAGGCAGCTCAGGGCTGAGTGGCAGTTCTTCAAACACACAGACAACCACACAGGGCACAGAGGGGCTTGAAGGGGAATGGCTAGACCCACAGTGACAGGTTGGCTGTGAGTGAGGCAGCCTGGGGCTGCAGCTGCTGGCAGGGTCTGAGTCCTGACACACAGGGCACCCAGCTGGCTGGCCCTCTGGGTCCACAGCCCACTGGCCCAAGGCCGTGTCACCCAGACACGTCTCTGACTTCAGAGGGCGGGAGGGCAGGGACGGCTGGCACCTCCCAGAAACTAGCTCAGAAGGTCTGCTTGGGAGCTGGTGGGTTACAGCTTGAAGGGTTAGGAAACTGGGGTGCCTGCTGGCAGAAGGCTAGGCGAGAACAGAGGTAATTCCAAAGAGCCTGAAATCCTTGTTTGCTCAGGGTTTTGGAGACAAGTTGGGGATGGCAGCCGAATGCCATGACTCAGCAGCCTCGGGAAGGAAACCTGGGTTCTCAGGTGTGCTCTGATCCCGCCAGACCTGCCGTCACCTGGCACTGCTGAGGCTTGGGACCAGGGAGGACAGGCAGTCAGTCTCAGGAAGCAGGCGGCCTGACCCCGCCCTGTGCTGGAGCCTGTGGCATCTTACCATTTATTTACAAACTCCTGGAAGTCCTGGGTGAAGACGCCATTGGGCAGCTTGGGAGGTGGCTGTGGGACAGAACAGAAGGGCATGGGTTGGAGCTCAAGAATGGTTCTGGAATCAGGGGAAAGATGCTTCCTAGTCTTGCACTTGTGTGGACAGCTTGGCACTTTCAGGCACCCCTCTTGGAGGCAGAGGTCACCCACCCCCACTCCTTCCAGCAGCTTCCCAGGTGGCCCTACTGCCTGCCCTGCCAACTGGGTCGGGCTCTTTCTAGGTTTTCTTTCCAAAGCTCTTGTTGGGGGATCGTAACTGCTTCCTGAGGGAAGAGCAAGGCTCATTCTCATTTTATGGATGAGGGTGGTTACTTTTTTTTTTTTTTTTCCTTTTTAGGGCCACACCCACGGCAATATGGAGGTTCCCAAGCTAGGGGTCCAATCGGAGCTGTAACCGCTGGCCTACACTGCAGCCACATCAATGCAGGATAAAAGTGGAATCTGCGACCTACACCACAACTCACAGCAACGCCAGATCCTTAACCCACTGAGCGAGGCCAGGGATTGAACCCGCAACCTCATGGTTCCTAGTCAGATTCGTTAACCACTGTGCCACAATGGGAACTCTGGGGTGGTTACTCTTGACCACAGGCCTTACTGCCTGAGCCACCCGCTCTGGAGGTATTTTGGAGTGAGCTAAGGGCCTGGGCCTCAGAGAGGCGGCTGGCTCTGGGGGTATGGGCCGGAAAAGAGGGGGAGCCCAAGCACAAGTCAGAGGGTGGGCAGAGCCATGTGAGGGTCAGGCCATGTCTTGGGGGGCAGCAGGCCGTCTTCGGGTTTAGGGGTGGGAGTGGCCCGCAGCCTTCCTGGGAGGACGAGCTCATGGGCATGGGTGGTGCTGCCAGGTGCAAGGAGAGCTGTGTTGCCAGAACCACCCCACCCTGTTCTATCATCACTGACCCTGCTCTGAGCTGCTCAGCTCACCCTCGGCCAAGCCTGGCTACCCCAACTGCCGAAAACACACTCCAGTCAGAGAAGGTGGGGTCAGGTCCTAAGGAGGCCACTCCCATCCTTATGCCTGGATTTACCCATCTGTACAATGGGACTATTCACCCTGCCCTCCCAGGGGTGGGGACAAGGATTGGGTGGGTGCTTTGTGCCTCTTTCCCAGACAGGTAGGTGATGCCTGAACTTTCCCTGATGAAGTGGGGTTTATGACTTCTGGGGCATATGACTTCTGTTTATGAACTCTGGGTTTATCAGAGACACCAAGATGCTCAGAGAAACGGGTGCTGGTGACAGAGCTCCAGGAAGGGGCCGGGCTCCTGAGCCCCAGCACTTGACCTCTGGGCTCAGAGAATTCTAGGTTCATCTCTATGAGAGAAAAAAAAAGTCCCTCAGGGCGGGGAGGTCTGTGTAGTGTGGGAGGAAGTGAGGCCACATATCTTCACACCTGAGAACATCCTACTGAAAACATCTCCATCTCCCCCTGCGGCCCCTCCCCAGCAAAACCCACAGTCTGCATGTTGAATTCTCTTCTTTTTAGTGAGCCATCTCCAACAGAAGTGGCTTAATTTCATTGGTGTGGAGACCTGCCAGTGGGGCTCCGGGCACGCACGCACCTCATTCACGATGTAGTCCAGCAGCTCGAAGATAGCCATGGCCGGCCGGCTGTCCATCCCGTGACCTGCCCCGGGCAGAAAAAATGACAGGTGAGACAGGCAGGTAGCCACTGCGCTTCTGTCGGGTGCCAAGGCCCCAGCGCCCTGAATGAAGCCAAGCGCCCTTCTCCCCACCCAGCTTCCTGGAGACTGAGCTTGCTTTCCTGGGAAAGCAAGTTCTCTCCTGAGCCTCTGGTGAACTGAAAAAACAAACCACCAAAACGAACAGGAACGTTTGTTGAGAAGGCACATATCTGGCGCGGTGCCGCATCTGGGCTGTGCCAAAGTCAAACCCCAGCTCCAGGGCGCAGGCGCGGTGAGAGGGGCTGAGCAGGCAAGGGTGGCAGTGTGACCTTACTTTGAACCAAGGGTGGAGACGGCCGAGGGCCCTGGAGCTGCTCATGACAGTGGCCGGCTAGGGTGGCTGACCCCTGTCCTAGACCCAGCTGGCTAGGCCTACATTTGGCAGCTGGACTTTCGCCTTCTGTCCCCTGTCCTGAAATGGGCATGTGGGCCGGGGCTGGGGCTGGGGGAGGTGCTGGCTGCCTGCATGTCCTGGCACAGCCCACCGCTCCTCCCCGCCTGGAAGGCCCCGATGCCATCTGGGAGTCAGCTTGGGAGGGGTGGGGCCGGGGCCTGAGGACACAGATGTGGGCGGGGGTGTTGTCCCTTCAGAGGAAATCAGGACATCCCAGCAGGAAAGGAGAGGGTCCGGGCTTGAAAACACCTTGAAAATCACCATCTGATGACCCAAATGTCTGTCAGTGGTGAACCAATAAACACCATCCATTCAGGTGCTGGAATATTAGGTAACGATAAAAAGGAGTGAGGCACCAACATTCGCCACAATGTGGACAGACCTTGAGAATGTGACGCTCGGTGAGAGAAGCAGACATACAAGGACACAGAGCGTGTGAGTCCATTTAAACATCCAGAACAGACACATCCAGAGAGAGCGAGGATGGATTCATGGTTGTCAGGGGCTGGGGAGGGGAGGGGGACAGGGTTTCCTTTTGGGGTGAGAAAATGTTCTGGAGTCAGAGAAAGTGACCTTTGGACAACCTGGTAAAGATATAAAAATCCACTGAGTTGTATGCCTGCATTAAGGGCATCATACGGTGAATTCTATCCTAATAAAACTGTTAGAAACCAATCAAATGAGCAACTGAAGCCTGCTCCTTTGGAGTCTCAATTCAAGTTTCTTCTTGTCTCTTGACTTAAAAAAACAAAAAACTCCACGTCCCAAGCGTTGCTTCCTAGTTATGCCACCTGAGAGGTGGCCCTGAGCTGTGACAGTGACCCCTTGCCAGCCCACAACATGGTGGAAGCATCAGCCTGAACCTCACAAGCAGCTGCTAGAGGCAGTGCCCGGCTGTCCCCCACCGTCCCCCACCGTCCCCCACCCCTCCGCTGTATCGGGGCTGAATCCAACTAGGCTCTCCTTTCCCCAAAGGAGACCCTGAGTTCTTTTCCATTTGGGGTCCCTGAAAGGCCCGGCCCAGTACAGCAGTGGCCACTGCAGAGGCCAAGTGGTGGGCACAAGGGTGCCAGTGGAGCCATTCTTTCAGCCTTCCTGTACACTTGCATGTTTTGGGAATAAAATGTTGAGAAAACCACCCACCCATCCCACAGCCTGGCTGAGGAATGAGTTTTTGGACCCCGCCAGCTGGCAGCAACAGGTGCAGCTGCCCCAGATGGGATGCTTTGGGGCGCTGCTTGCAGCGCTGTCCCCAGAAGCTTCAGGACCATCTGAGGACTGCCGACCAAAGTCAGCATGACCCAGGGGACAGTTGGTGTGAGAGGGGCTGGATGGGAGGCAGCTGCCATCCCCAGATGCAGTGTGCTCCATCCAAATCGGAAGTCCCATCCTCAGGCCATACCGCTGATGGGGCGTCCAGGGGGTCTCGGCCGTGGCGAGATGCTGTGAGGCTCTCCGTCCCCTCCATCAACCATGGGCCGGCCAAATATGGCCTCCAGCTCCTTGGCATCCGGTGGGGGGATGGGGTACCTTCCGATGGACAGCTCCACCAGGGACAGGCCCATGCTCCAGATGTCCGACTGCACCGAGTAGTGAGTGCCCTGCAGCCGCTCCGGCTGTGGGTGAGAAGGGGAGAGAGACGCCCCCAGGGAGATGGAGGGGGACTGGCGCCCTAGATGGTCTCTGCGGTTCCCCTGCAGCCCCATCCTCCCACGCCACCCCTCCAGAGGCTAAGCAACAGAAAGAAAGCCATTCTATCCCCTCCCCACCCCCCTCCAATACCTGCTTCCAGCTGTGCTGACAGCAGCTCCTTAAAGCCCAACAACCCTTAGTGCTTCTGGAGAGCGACTGGCCCAGGAAAGACAGACAGCGGGATATCTCCTTTTCAGGACAATGCCAAGACTAACTTCTCAGAATCTGCTCCTAAAATCACCTAGCTAGTTCCTAAAATAATGGATGGCTAGTTCCTTGGCTCAGAAATTAACTGACTACTCTCCCTGAGTGGACTTCTACTAGCAGCGGAGAGAAAGCAGGCAGGCATCTCCAGAGAGACAAAAACCCGAGTGAGATGATGATAGAAGCTAGGAAATCAAAGGAGAGGAAAATTCCAGCAAAGACAGAAACTGTACTACAGGGCAGTATAGGCTTTTAGAAAAGCTTCTGGAAAATGGGGAAGAGCTGATGGGGGCGGGGGTGGGGGTGGGGGCGGAACGGGATGCAAATCGCCTCCTGAAAGACTCACAGACATGTAGGACCGTGTTCCCACGAAGGAGTTGGCCATGGAATCGATGAGCTGCCCGCTCACCCCAAAGTCGCACAACTTGATCTCCCCTCGGGAGTTGACAAGGATGTTGGATGGCTTCACATCTGGGAGCAGAGCTGGCCGTGAGGACGCTCCAGGCTGTTGCCAGCCCCACCCGGCCGGGAGGCACCTGACCCCTTACCTCGGTGCATGATCTGGTGCTTTTCCCGGAGATATGCCAGGCCCCGCAGAACCTGCAGGGAAGTCACAGGGGGTGGGCCGTGTGGGGGACTGGCCTCTGGACTGGCCCATGGGCCAGGCTGGAGTGGCCATGTGATGGCGATGACACCCAATAGCACCAACCCTCACATGACCACCACCCCCAACCCTTGAGGCGGACACTAATTCCCCCCTCATCTTAGGAAGGACAGAGGCCATAGGAGCTGAGGCCCCATCAGGAGGGCTGTGAGTCAGCCAACCGCCCTGCCTCAGAGGTCACCCCAGCCCTATGGGCGGCATCTGTTAGGCACTTTGGTGCGGGGACTGTGCTCAGGCCTCCAGGGGTAAAGGAGGCAGTGGCTATTTCACCCAGTCAGAGAGGGAAGATTCAAAGATGGTGCCTGGCACTCTGCCTCAACGTCTCCTCCACCCTGTCTATACAGGGCAGGGAAGCGTTACTCCCACTGCACAGGAGGAGGGACGCCACCTGCTCAGTCCCGCGGCTGGAGAAGCCTGGCACTGGCACCTCTACCTCAGCACAGGGGGCCAACGCCGACACCTGCCACTGGCTTCCAGGGTCTCCTCGGACTCTGGCCAAGTGGAAGGCGGTCAGGAGTAAGAAGAAACCCAGAGGAACATGGGGCCAGGAGCAGGTGCCTGCACACTTACCGCGATGCTGACCTTCCCCAGGATTTCCTCAGGAATTCTCTTGGCTTCTTTCAACACCTGGTCCAGGGAGCCGCCATCCTAGGAGCATCACAGGGGAGAGAGGTAAGTTGCTCTGATTTGTTGCCAGGCAGGGCTGGCAGAGAAGGGACAGGTCCTCAGGGGGAAGCCAGAGCAGCAGTAGGAAAATGAAGCATTTCCCTCGTCCCTGGTAGCTGGTCCTCAATTTCCTCCACAGGAAACAGAGGCCAGACCATAGCCAAAGGCAACCTGCTGCCAAAAGGAGCCCCCGTGGCCCCTGCCACCAATGGGCCCTCGGGAAGTAAAAAGGGTGCCAGCATGCTCCCCAGGTGGCCCATCCTTCCTGGAACTGAGGCCCATAGCTGGATGGCGTGACTCAGCCTTCAGAGGTTGCCACGGCGGCGGCGGCAGGTGGAGCAGAGCCACAGACGCTGGTGCTCCACGAGGCCTCTGGCTGAGCTGCTGAGCTTGCAGCTGGAGTCTGAACCTCCTCCCAGCAGGCTGGCTGCAGCCACAGGAAGGGGAGCAAGAGCATGGAAGTACGGCCTGCAAGCGCCCAGCACTGAAGGGAGGCCCAGCCAGCTGACTGTTTCACTGCTCCCCTGCTCTAGCACCCTGGCTCCAGAAGGAAGGCCTGATGGCTGAGGGGCATGGAAGAAGAGGAGGAAGAGCAATGGCCTCGCCTCTGTCCCCAGGTCCAGCCACTGCTTGCTGCCAGCAAAGGACCTGACACTGGTCACCCCAGTTGATCCCCCAACTCAGGCATGGCCCCAAAGCCAAATGATAATGAGGAAACAACAGAAACCAAGTGTCTTGTGCAAGGTCGCCTGGCAGTAACCTGGAGACCAAAACCTAGGGTGTCGCCAAAGCACCAAGACCAGCCCAAGACACCCTCATAGCATCCTAGGTGTCCCTAGGACTGGAGCTGAGGCTTAGGGGAGGCAGAAGTGGTTAGAACCTGAACTTGTGGCCAGGCAGCCCCAGTGCCCCTGTATTCTCTAGGACTTTGTGGCCACCAGCTGCCTCAGGGGGCCTCTCACTTCACTTGAGGGAGGGGGAGAAGCCTGCAGCATAGGGACTCCTGGCCTTCCCTCCCTGGCACTCTGCCTCATCTATGCTCAGGGAGAAGTGCTGTGGTAGGAGTTCTAGAAGACACAGGCCCTCTGATGCTTTAGGAACCTGTGTGGGACTCCTGAATAGCTCCAGACTGAGGGCAAGGGGCTGCACACAGGTGGCAGGGGTGGCCGGGTCAGCCCAGCCCGGCCCAGCCCAGCCCAGCCCCAAGCTGAGTGCAGGGCAGATGGGAATTCCTTTTCTTCTCATTTTTTGTTTTACCAGCCAGAAAAGCATTTATAAAAAAGTATGAGTGATCTCGGCTCCCAAACACAGCTCCTTTCATTCTTCGTGTTCTGGAGAGTTGCGATATGTTTGCTGGATTCATTCAGGGAGAATGTCTACAGAGAGGCTAGGGTGGGCCAGGCCCCAGGCTGGGGTCTCAAGTCGACTCAGAACACAGGACAGTGCTGTTCTTTTCCACGACAGCCCCCCCGCCTGCCCCCCACACTGTGGCTATCAGGGTGGGTCATTCTCTGTTGGGGACACATCCTGGGCACTATGGTGTGTGGGGCAGCATCTGTGCCTCACTGGCATCTCCCTAGTTATGATAACCACAGACGGCTCAGGCGGCGCCCAGTGGAGGACCTCTGGACCACAGCTAAGAAGACACGGGGACAGGATGTGGTATGGGAGGCATCATAGCGAGGTCTCTGAGTCAGGATCTCACTCCTTACGCACAACCACACACTTTCATTTCGCGCGTGTGTCCTCTAAACGTCCTTGAAGCCCTCCTTTCCTTGAGCAGGGAGCATGGGAAGACATTTTTCGTACAAAATTCAAATGCAGACAAATTACACTCTCATCTCACAGCAATCCCACTTGCCTCCCCTGAAGAATGACTTAACATTCTTCCAGATCCTTCTGTGCACTTGCATACACATTCAGGTACATAGAGAAATACAGCTCTAAGCCTGTCTGTCTGTCTGTCTGTCTCTCTATGGGCTCACATTATGCATACTTTCCTCCTAGGGGAGGCTCACATTTGGTGCATACATGCCGGTGCCATTTCTCCTCTGGAAAGCGGCCCTTACCTCCCCCTTTGCTGACGGACATGCCTGATTTTTCATTATTACAGAACAAGGGAGTGCATTCTTCCGTGGATTTGACTAGAGCCCAAGAAATACCCAGAGGTGCCTCTGAGGGCTCAGTCAGCTGCTCTAGCCCTGAGACACCCACTGGCCGATGGTCCAGGCCCTAGTGTCCCCGGTAACAGGTTTAGGCGCCAGGAAGCCGCCAGCTTGCTGTTTCATGTGCTGGCCAGGTGACTCTGGCCTTCTGTGTTGAATCGGGGCTGCCTGTCACCAGTCAGGGGTCTTTCTCACAAGCTGCAGCTGGAATCTACCCAGTCAGAAACAAGTGCCAATTCTCACACAACCCCCGAGAAGAGATGAAACCTCAGCCTAAACAGGGGTAGTATGACTAAGCAGGAGGCCAACCATGTGGGATGTCAGGATAGCAGAAACTGAGAAATGGCAGTGATGTAGGACCCTCTTGCTGCTTCCTCATTGTTTTGTCCTCCTCACGCCCTCCTACCCCTCCTTAAGGCTCACCTCTGTGGATTGTAATCCATTAGCACAAATCGAGGAGCCCAGGCACACCCCGGCCCATGTCTTTGCGTCTGGGTCCAATCTACAAGTTCCGTCCTGGCTCAGCAGTAACGAACCTGACTATTATCCATGAGGATTCGGGTTCCATCCCTGGCTTCACTCAGTGGGTTAGGGATCTGGCATTGCCATGAACAGTGGTGTAGGTTGAAGATTTGGCTTAAATCTGGCGTTGCTGTGGCTGTGGTGTAGGCCGGCAGCTGCAGCTCTGATTCGGTTCCTAGCCTGGGAACTGCCATATGCCACAGGTATGGCCCTAAAGAAAGAAAAAAAGAAAAAAAAAAAAAAGCGAACCAGCAAAGTCCAATCAGGAAGCTTTAGAGGATGAACAGAGCAAAGAGACTCACATTTCCCCTGCATCCTCACCCGGAACTGACGCTCTACCCCCACCAACAATAACGGAGGGGAGGGGGTGGGGTTGTGACACTGCCTCTTTTCTGCAAGGGAAAGAGGAGCCTCCAAACTCTCAGGATATTCAGGGAGAACAGGTGGGGGTGGCTGAAGCACCAGAGAGGAGGAGGAGGGAAGAGGAAGGGAGGAGGGAGAGGGACAGGGAGGAGGGAGTGAGGGAGGAGGGGATTACAGTAGAGATGAGGCTCCCCTCAGACCACGGTGACTTCATATCCTTTTCTCGTTTGCACAGTGGTTGCCAGGTACACAGGCAGATATGACTGCCCTCTCCCAGGTGAGGAACAGGCTCCCAGGGGGCACTGGCAGGCGGGGATCATGTGGCCAGATGGGGGCGAGGCAGATGGGGGGAGCCCTCCCTCCCGCTCACATGCATTCCTTGTGGGCGCTTGCTCAAATCCATTTCCTGCCTTCGTTACAAAACTGTCAGAGGGGGGCAGCGTATTTAAGGCGTAACCGAAGCCACCCGCCGAAAGCCTCATGGCATCCTGGTTTTGCAAGGTCCCCGAGGGCCTGGGCCTGGACAGCCAGTCGAGGGCAGGGCCCTACCTGAAGGCCGGTGGCATTTCCTTCGGGGGGCCTTCGGCTCTGACCACTTCTGCTTTCGTTATACCCGATCCCACCCATTTTTGAGCCTCAAGACCAAAGTTCCTTAACAAGGGGGCACATCAGAACGAACTGTGGTTTTAAAAAGAAAGGCGCTTGCCCTCCACCACAGAGGTCTGATTCCACGGGGCTAAGCTGGGGTACGGACCTGGCTCCCCAGACCAGGCACGCATTGGAGGGCACGTAGGAAAGAGCAACTGAAAGTGTTTCCTCGTGTACCCCACTGGCAGGCCTCAGGCCCCAGCTGTGCTTGCTCAGGGACAAGGACTTTCGAAGCAGCATTATCTGTAACGCGGCGGAGACTGGAAACAACCGCAGTGTCTTCCAAGAGCGTTTACCAGATCACCTGACAGGTACACAGGGCCGCCAGAGTGCTAGACAGAGGGGAAAAACATGGAGCCAGCTCTGTGCCAAGAGAGGACGATGACCACCGTGAATCCAGGGAAAAAGCAAAACTGGGAGGAGGGTGTCTGGTGTTTAAGGAACAGAGGAACCTATACACATACATGGCCATGCTGCACCAACTCTGTCCACCAGGGTCCCCTAGGGAACAGGACGGAGGCCTTCAGAGTCACAGGCAAGCTGACTTCCTCTCCTTGTCTTGCGTGACTTCTGCCCCCTCACACCCCCTAATTGCATGCCGTGGCTGGGGGACAGGGCCGCCTGGGGCCCCGAGGCAACTCACCATGTGCTCCATGCAGATACTGATCTCCCCGTCACTGTAGAAGGCCCCATAGAAGCCCACGATGTAGGGGGAGTTACACTCGTGCAGTACCTGCAGCTCGCGGATGATCTGGTTCCGGATGGCCGGCTTGATCTCCAAGTGGATCAGCTGCAAGGGAGAGAGAAGCAGGTTCAGGACTGGGATGCTGAGGGGGTGGAAACCAGGGGTGTCTATCTCCCTGAGAACAGAGAACACACACCCACACGGAGACGCCCACGTGAAGGTTCACTGCACCAGGATTCACAACAGCTAAAGTGAGGCAGCAGCCCAGGTGTCCCTAGTGGGTGACGGATACACAAAGTGTGGTCCTACCACACTGTGGACACCACTCGGCCCTGAAATGGAGAGAAGCACCGACACTCGCTACCATGTGGACAGACTTTGAGAAGACAATGCCTAGTGAGAGAAGCAGACACAGAAGGACACACAGTGTGTGATTCCACGGATGGGAAACATCCAGAACAGGGACATCCATAGACACAGAGAGTGGATTCCTGGTTGCCAGGGGCTGGGGGACAGGGGAGTAACTGCTAATAGGGATGGGGCATATTTTGGGGGTGATGGACTATTCTAAAATTGATGGTGGTAACAGATGCACTGTACTGTGAATATACTAAAAACCACCAAATTAAATACTTAAAAGGCGAGTTTCCCCGTGGCACAGTGGAAATGAATCCAACTAGTATCCACGAGGATGTGAGTTCGATCCCTGGCCTCACTCAGTGGGTATGGCATTGCTGTGATCTGTGATGTAGGCCACAGATGTGGCTCGGATCCTGTGTTGCTGAGGCTGTGGCGTAGGCCAGCAGCTGCAGCTCTGATTCAACCCCTAGCCTGGGAACCTCCATATGCCATGGAAACACAAAAATAAATAAATAAAATAAATACATAGCTAAATACTTAAAGGATCAACTGTATGACATGTGAGTTACATCTCAATAAAACTGGTTTTGAAAAAAGGATCACCAGAAGCAATGTTTTTCACTTTGTTACAGGGAAACCTCTCTGTTAAGAGTTTTCTTCCCACCAACTCATACAAAATGCAAGCCTCTCCCAGGAGCAGACCAGGTAATGTCTTGTCAGACGGGGTGACCTCTTCGCCTCTGCCCCTCATCAGGGGTGGGTTTTCTGTAGCCCTGCCTCCTCCAGCCTAGAGACAACAAAGAGCGTTCAGTTGCTGCCCTACAATCCTAGCTTGGGTTCAAGTTGACAGAGGACATTGTCACTAAATTCATCATAACATTTAGAAAAGGTGAGAAAGGAAAGGAGTGTCCAGAGTGGTGAAGAAAAAGACAGCTGACACAGCATCAAGAGCAACACCCAACCACAAACCCCAAATAGGCCAAGATCCACCACACAGCGGGAGAGCCAATGCTGTGGGCCCATGTCCTAGGTGCTCCAGCTGTCGTGATAAGAAAAGGGTGTGATTTCCACCCCTTTGTGGGAGAGGCGGATCAGTATTTTTGTAGAATTGATTACACGCAGGGCCAATGATAGAAAGACAAGAAAGATGGCCCTGCTTGGAGGAGACAAGCCATTAGGAGGGGATGAGACTGGGGTAAAACAGGGTAGCGGAGGTGTTGACAGAGGAATCACAGGGCTCAGGTGATCCTGGGCTTAGAGGACACTGAGGCTGGGCCTTGAAGGACAGGGAGGACTCAGCTAGATGAACAAGATGGGGCGGGTGTTCCAGGCAGTAGGACGAAGAACTTTCTGTTGGAGGGGCGCGTACCGATTTCAGGGGGGCACAGGGTATGCGTGGGGCCCATGCCTGTGACCCTCAAAAACTTGAGAACTGCAGCAGATCCAGGTAAAACAGTGTCTGGTGCCCTTGCTGCCCCCAGTCCAAGCCTCACGACCCCCCTCCCCACTTGAAGGTTCCCCACCTGACCCAGCCAGTAGAACCTTGAACCCCGGGATACCACACCTCCCCAACAGCCACCCCCCACAAGACAGAGGATCACACCAGGACCCCAGATGCTTGCTTCTCCAGTGGCCCGTACCTATGAAGGGACGGACACTCAGCAAGTGCATGCAGCAAACTTGGAAAGGGTGAGGTGGGGGGCTGAAAGGGGAGTGCTGGCGACTGTGTGCAGCGTGGCAGGTTTACCCTGGAAGCTGGGAAGAAGGGCGCAGTGAGGCAGACTGTGGGCAGGACCAGTAAGGCCCAACAAAAACACAGCCTGAGCCCCCAGTTTAATTTTGAATCCTCCAGCTGCTGCATTAAGAGTATAGACAGGTGACATGCATTTTTGATGTATTCTGTTTTTGTTTTTTTTTTTTAAGGGCTGCACCTAAAATGCAGTTCAAAAATATGGAAGCTCCCAGGCTAGGGTTTGAATTGGAACTACAGCTGCTGGCCTACACCACAGCCACAGCAACGCCAGATCCAAGCTGCATCTGTGATCTATACCACAGATCTCCGCAATGCAGGATCCTTAACTCACTGAGAGGCCAGGGATCAAACTCCTGTCCTCATGGACACTAGTTGGGTTCGTTACTGCTGAGCCACAATGGGAACTCCATGTATTCCGTGTAAACTAGGTGCAATGTATCAAAAATTTACTGTTTTGATGTGAGATCAGCTTAAAAATATTAATGAGTTTTTTCATACAGAGCTCTTAAAACCTGGCTTACGTTTCTGCAGGTACAGCACGCTTCAGTTCATGCTAACCAACTTTCAAGGGCTCGGCGGCCACATCTGACCAGGGACTGCCATCATAGATGATGCAGCTCTCAACGGAGAACTTTATGCTGAGAGCTGCAGGGCAAGTCCTTGATGAGAACTCTTTTTTTTGTCCAAGCTGCATCTGCGACCTACACCACAGCTCATGGCAACGCTGGATCCTTAACCCACTGAGGAAGGCCAGGGGTTGAACCTGCGTCCTCATGGATACTAGTCAGATTTGTTTCCACTGAGCTACGATGGGAACTCCCTTGATGAGAACCTTAAAGGAGCTGTCAATGAATGACTAGTGAGCGAGGAGGGTGGAGAATTAGAGAAGCAGGAGTGGGGGTGGACAAGACTGGGTGGAACTGGATGAATCCTAGGAGTCCTGGAAGTCTGGAATCAGGGCCTTAACATGAATGAAGGCCAAAGGAAATCAGAGGCTTTTGAGAAAGATATGGTAAAAGGAGGATGCTGGGGCAGCCGGCACATAAGCTCAACTTCAATGGGTCTGTTATACCTGCGGCTTGTAAAGTGAGCCTTCTGGATCGACTGGGAACCACACCAGGAACCACCACTGAAATTATGTGGAAAAAAAGCAGAAACGGGATGAGGGCCATGTTCCCAAGCAGAGGTGCTTGGAATTGGCCCTGATGACGACCCCGATGCTGTGGGAGAATTGCCCCCCTGCGCTCACTAGCAAGTTTAGGTTCAGAGACGGGACCTCACCTTCTCAGGGGCACACAGCTGGTGAGTGATCAGGTAGGATTGGGGCCAGGCTCACGGAACACAAAAACCCTAGCTCTTTCCATGTCACTACCTGGGCCCTGCAAGCTCCAATGGCTGATGGAATAGGGGAGGGGAGCACAAACTAGGAAAAGAAGAAAAGGGACTGTGGAGAAGAAGCCCTGATAGTGTCTAGTGGGCCAAGGTCAACTGCAAAAGGCAGACCCAAGAGAGTTCAAACCCAACCCAATGACCCAGCTCAGCCTGTTTCTCACTGTGAAACAGAGCTGCTGGTCCTGAGAGTGAGAACTGGGGTCAAGGTTTTAGCCCTGGCTTTGATTCAGGGCTATCACTTGAAAGAAGGCAGCTAAGACGTGGCCTTGGGCAGGTTTATAACCTCTATTCTGAAATCAAGAAGGTGCCGAGGGGAGGGACACGAACTCAAGGCCGTTCCCCTGCTTTAAGCCCAGGGAAGTCGGGGGACCCCTGAGGGGCAACCAACTCAGGGATTTCTTCGCAAACCCTCCTGGCCCCAGTGACACAGAGGCTGTGCCCCCAGGGCTCCCACAAGGATGCCAGAGGAGTCAGGATGCCACCCTGGAGTCAAGACAACATTTATAAACAGGTGTGACTACGAAAATGGAGACCGGTTCTGTCAGGCCTTAGGAAACTGGTCTCACTGCTCATGTCATACTGGTCAGGATGATCCCCAGCCCATCAGAGGGGCCGGAGGGACAATGGCACACAGCAGGATCTGGACCAGCCTTCCAGAAGCTTCAGCTTCACCCTCACCCTCACACCTGTGGCAGGCTGTGTCTGGAGATCTGATAAGCTCACACCCTCCTGGAATGCATGGAATTTGGAATTCCACCCAGGCTAGTGGAGGAAGGATGGAGCGCACTGTTCCTCAAAAACCACTCTGTCACGTCCATTTTCCCACCCATGTTCTCAGTTGAATACAGGCAAACAGGCCTCCCGGGTGAACTGGCACTCTGGGAGCCCCAAACCCCTGCAGACTGGCGGAGGGCTCCCAAGCCACTGGGGAATGATGGCCTTGACCTGCAAGACAGCTGGGTGGGTGGCCTCTGTGTTTAACGCATTCAACGTTGGGCAGGTGGGTGCCTACTCTGTTCCCACGTGCAGCCACACAGGGCACAGGTGACTGAAGGAGGTTATGACTGTTGGGAAACAAAATCTGGGATCCGCCCTGCCCTGGTTTTTGGATCATTTAAAAAGAAAAGAACTTTTTTTTTTTTTTAAAGAATTATAGAAGTTCAGGAAAGTTCCAAGAACAGCTATGCACCCTGCCTCCAGCTTCCCCTAGGGATGACGTCTTCTGTGACCGGGGGCTATACCAAGGCCGGGACACTGACAGTAGGGCAGCACTGCTAACCAGACTCCAGGACTCATCTGGCCCCCAAGCTTTAAACCCCGAAGCCGTACTTCACAGGCTTTCAGAAAGCTATAGACAAACCCCCAGATTTGTGTTTACACAAGGCATGCAGGTGGCCACCTAGAAAAGTCCCAGCCAGCCTGAGAACCCCCTGACCCTGTTGAGAACTCTGACGGGTGCTCTGTTCCTGAGTCCCCCTGTCACCATCTAAGCCTCTCATCCACCCTTCCATTCCCTGTGCTTCAGGCGGTGGCAGACCAGAGATTTCTGGGGCTGCTCTGGTTTTGAAAAGGCAGCCTGTGGTAAGCAGACAGAAATAGAAAGCATGTGGCTGGAGGTTTGGGGGGGAGGGCGGGGCTCTGGGACAGGAGGAATTGAGGCAGCGCTAAACCCCGGGAAAGGCAGGTCCTGTGCAGAGCCACCCAGGGCCAGGGCAGTGAGGTTTCTAAGGATGCAGTTGGGAACTACAGGGCGATGGGCTTCCGGAAAGAGGGGGCTTTCCATGTCTGAAGGAACACATCTATATGAGCTGAATAACGTGTCAAAGTTCTGGCCCCCTGTTACATGTATAGAAGCCACTATCCCCAAGTGGTGACCTCCTCTCCTCCACTCCTGACACCTCTCAGGGACCCACCCTGCCACCAGCGTGTAATGGGGAGGCTGCACTGTGGCACAGGAGCTCCAATGAGGGGGCTTCTCAGTTCTGGGCTCTGCACTGAACCGGTGGTGGTGGTTGATGTGATGTGTCCACTTGGCAAGGCCACATTACCCAACTGTTGGGTTAAATGTCAATCTAGAAATCACACTTTTTTTTTGGATGTGATTTAATGTGGAAATCATCAGACTTTGAGTAAAGGAGATAACCCTCCATAAGTGGGTGGGCCTTGTCCAATCAACTGAAGGCCTTAAAAGACTGAGATCCCCAAAAAAGAGAGGATTCTGCCTCTAGACTGTCTTTGCACCAGCCCTTTCCTGGGTCTATAGCCCACCAGCCTGTCCTACAGATTTCAGGCCTGCCAGCCCCACAATTGCAGGAGCCAATGCTTTAAAATACCTCCATCTCCCCCACCACACACCCCTAGTGCTTCTGTTTCTCTGGAGAACTCTGGCTAATCAAGGTGGTTTGGGTTCCCGTTGCCAAGGGAACCCCTCAATGTGACTACCGCATCCAGCAGCTAGTCTTGGTCGGCAGGTTGTGACGTCAGGGTGGTGCTGGGTCTAAGGGGATTTGATTCTCCTGCTTTCTTCCTGAAAACTCCACTTGCTACCTTTCCTCCAGCCAGTGTTTCTGGAAATCTCAATTTAAGCCATCCTGGAAGGCAGAGGGCAGTCAGAATCAAAGGGAAGCGGCTGCATGAGGCAAGCCAGCATTGCCATAGTCTAACCAGAACCCCTGGCTAGGGGGGAGGGCCTCTGAGCCTGGAAGCCAATCAGAAAGCAGAGGCCTGAACCCTTCTCTCCAGGGGAACTGCTCCCACCACTCCCACCTGTGTACACAGCACAGGGACAGAGCCCTCACCCTGCCGCCAGTTGCCTCTCACCTTTCTTGCCATGATGAGGCCTGAGGGTCTGTGCTGGACCTTGGTGACCACTCCGCCGTTCCCGGCTCCCAGCTCCGAGATCCTTTCAAAGTCATCGTCCTTGAGCTCCCCGACCTTGGCCTTCTGGGTGAGAAAGGCTTCTAGCCGCTTCTTCTGCTGCTCGTCGAGTTCTAGCTCCTCTAGCTTCTTCTGGAGATCCACCAAGTTTGCTCTGTAGAGACCCCAAGGGCAAGGGTTAGCCAAGGGCGTTCAAGCTACCCGAGAGATGACTCAGCCCAAGTGGAGGTCTCTGTGTGGCCACTGCATGCTGGGCCCTGGGTTTGTAGCTGGGAGGTGGACAGACCTGATTCTTGTGCTTGAGGGGCCCAAGATGCAGCAGGAAAGAAAGACCACCTGCAGACACACAGCTGAAATCCCTGAGAACTGGGGAAGCTGCCCCTCTCCCTGCTCATAAAGGTTAGGAGACCTCAGGACCTCAAGGACCAGTGCTATGATAGAGTAACCTTGTGGTGCAGGAGGTTAAGGATCTGGCATTGTCACTATAGCAGCTTGGGGTGTGGGTTCAATCCCTAGCTGAGGAATTTCCACATGCAGGCTTGGACCAAAAAAAAAAAAAAAAAAAAAAAAAAAAGGACTATCTCTAGTTCAATGGCCCTGGTATCAGACCCAGGAACCCAGCTGTCTGACACAAGGGCTCCAGACCACATGGGAAGGAGGTGAGTGAAGTGAGGAGACAAGCCCAGGGGTTGGGGAGTGGAGGCCCAGGCCAGGACACCTGCCTTTCACAAGGAGGGAGGAGCACACTCTTGTGAGTGGCCTCAGAGCAAAGAACTAGAACCAACAGGTAGATGACAGAGGCTGCAGCATCCATGCCTCGAATTTATATGAATTACACAGGCACTGGAGGGGGGAGGGAGAGGAGCAGAAACTAAACAGCGTGGACAATTCCAAGGCATTTGCTCAACCAGCATGCTCTTGTTATATCCTGAGTGTTATTGTAAACAGTAGGCATTTAGATGCACATGCATTCCTAGAGCTGGTTATTAAAAACCAACCATGTATATTGCACTTTATTGGGTGATTCAAGGAACTTTCCAAGAAAATTTTGACAGCAAGCTATTTCCACAAGTGCCTTGACTTGTCTTTATTTATTTATTTTTTTGTCTCTTCTAGGGCCACACCTGTGGCATATGGAGGTTCCTAGGCTAGGAGTCCAATTGGAGTTGTAGCCGCTGGCCTACGCCAGAGCCACAGCAACGCGGGATCTGAGCCTCGTCTGTGACCTACACCACAGCTCATGGCAATGCTGGATCCTTAACCCACTAAGCAAGGCCAGAGATCGAACCCACAACCTCACGGTTCCTAGTCAGATTCGCTAACCACTGAGCCATGATGGGAACTCCACAAGTGCCTTGACTTTGAACCAAATCCTAGAGTAAAAAAGCTGCTCCTTATAACAGGCAGGTAGACACTAGCTCAGTGCACACAAGGACTAGCCCAGGGCTGCCCCAAAGAAATAGAACATATGCCATGTGTGCAATTTAAAATTTTCTAGCCACATTAAAAAAATATATATCAGGTGATCTTAATGTAGAATGCATATTATACTTACGGCTTCCCTGGATTTGAGCAAACCACATTTCAAGTGCTGGCTGTGACCAGGGGCTCTACTCACTTAGAGTGAGTGCAGCTCTGAGAAAAGTCTCCAAAGGAGCATAGGCCACCTCTGGAGGTCTCCAGGCACCATTCTCCAGGGCATTTAAGCCAAGGTTGACCACTCACCTGGAGGAGCCCTTTAGGGGGAATTTAAGCAGGGGATGAAGGGGGAGACTGGAATTCTAACAGGAGCCTCCCAATCCTCAAGTTCAATCATAACTGGCCTACCACTTAAAGAAGGGCACACAGGAGTAAGATGACCTGCTGCTGGGTGATGTCACCAACACTGGTACCTTGAAGAGGTCGCTGGGAGAGAGGGAACCGGGTGACACATCCTGAGCAGGTACCAGGGCTTTACCCATTTAGCTTAATGCTCATCATCCTCCTGGGAGGTGAGTCTCTTGTAGCCTCAGCCCACACAGGAGGGAAGAGGCTCAGAGTAACCTGCCTGAGGGTCACAATGCAAGGAAGTGGCAGAGCCCGGAATCACACCTGTGTCCTTCCTGCCTGCAGAGCCTGTGCTCACGGTAGGGACCCCCTGAACCAGAACCAGGGCCCAGCAGGTGTTCTCAGAATGCTTGGTGAATGAAGACCTGGGAGAAGAAGGAATGGAAAAGACGCCGTTGTACAGAGGAAGGCAAAGAAATGAATATATGTGCCACCATAGGGCTGAAGAGGCAGCTTCTGTGGCCAGACCATGGAAGGTCTCTGGTACTCCCCTCTGACATCTAAAATGCATTCTGGAGTTAGCTGATTAATCCATTTTAAATTTAATGGCAACTCAACTGTGGTTATTTAAAAAAAAACCCTGGAATTCCGATGGCTGGCTTCCTCTATGGGGCAAATTCTTAAAGGGATGGGAATCAGAAATTGTGTAAAACAAAAAGAAGAGAATATGATAAAGGAGCTCTTGTGCTTTTTTTTTTGAATAAGTGGACTTTGGGGGGGAATAAGGAACATGTCCCCACACTGAGCCACGCCCTTGGGGACAGAGAAAGCTGTGAACTCACACATGCATGCATCACGGTGTGCTTCCTTCATCTGGTCCTTCATCTGGTCGTAGGAGGCCAAATACCTGAGAGGCACCAAATGTGCCATCCCCACATCATACCTGGTTCTTGGGGGTCATATGGCAAGCACAGCACAGGCACCCTAGCCAGTGGCCTCTCAGACTGTCCTGCTCTGCTCCAGCATGGAGAATAGGAGTGGGGAGGTCAGACGGACATGCTCTGGAGCCACTCTGGCATGTGACCTCACACAATACTCTGCCATCAGGTAACCCCTAAGGCCTTGATGTTCCTTTCTCTGATCCCACCTGCTGCCCCAAAGTCCTCCTGTCTCACTCAATTGCCTCAAACCGCCTGCATTTCTCCAGCTTCTCAAGGTTTTGCGAATCCATTTGATTCAGAGTCTCTGCTCACCTGCTTTCAGGGGTCCTGGCAGGCCCCAGACTTCTTCCCTGAATGGCTCCCAGTTCTCCTCACACCCTGCCCCTCCAAATGCCCCTCACTCCTTGCTCTCCCAGCCTCTAAGCCTCCTCCAGGCTTCCTCACCACTTTCCCCAGGCTCAGGCGCCCCACCCACCACCAGCAGGATCTTCTCAGGTCCCTTCCCCCCAGATCCCTCAGAGACCCTCTCAGCCCTCAAAGATCCCTCCCCCATCCTCATTTCTCAGACACCCCCTTGCCCCCTTCCTGGACTTCCATACCCCATGCTCGTCTCAAGGGATCCCACTCTCCCGCCCCATCCTCTCCTCTCTGGAATCCCATTCGCCCCATTCTGGGCCTGCAAGAACCTCCCCCCACCTCCACCTCATTACCCAGGGACTCCTCCCCTTTACTCTGACTTCACTACTAGGAACCCCTAATCCATTCTCACCTCCCAGGAACCCTCCCACCATCACCCTGGCTTCGCTATATCAAAAAGGCCCGAACCCCAGCCTTTTCCTGGTAGGGACCGATTCAATACGCAGAGACCCCCTCATCCTATCTTCTCCCAGTAAGAACCCCCCTCCAGCCCTATTTCGCAACTCAGGGACCCCCTTCCGCCAACGTCGATCCTCAGAGCCGCTCAGCTCTCCTCTCAGGGACCCTCTCTCCCCGATCTCGCTATTCTGGGACCCCCCCCCCCCCAATCCTGTCCTCTCCCCGGCCCCGGCCCATCCCACTCACTCGGAGGCGCCCTCGCTGGTGGGGGACGGGCCCTCGGCGATGGCGGGGTTGATGGTGAGCGCCGGCAGCACCGGCTTCCTCCGGGCCAGCATCGGGGCTCCGCGGGCCGGCGGCGGCGGCGGCGGCGCCTCTAGCCGGGGCCCATAGGGGGCGGGCCGGGAGCAGGCGACGCCGACTTGAGCCCGGGGCTGTGGCCGCGGCCTAGGCCGGCGCCGGGGCGGGGAGGATGATCGGCGCTGCGGATCGGGGCCGAGGGGCGCCAAAGGGCACCGGGACTGAAGTCAAGGGATCTGGGCCGGCGCGGCCACCAAAGTCTGGCCGAGGCTGACGCTGCAGCCGGAGCCGGGGAGGCCGAGGGAGGGGAGAGGAGGGAGAGTGACGAGATCGCGGGCCGGCCTATCGCGAGAGCCAGCTCCTAGGAATCGAGCCAGATCCCACCCCTCACCGCGGTGCGTGCGCACCACTCTAAGGCCGCCTCCCGAAGGGGGAAATAGGCGGAGACTTAGTTGAGGCCAGGCCTGGAGCATGCGTATTAGCTCGCCTCCCCCCACACAGCTTTTGCGCAAGCTCCGGGAGTGGGGCGAGAGGGACAATGCGACAGACAGGTGTTGGGGGTGGAGCGGCAGTGGAGGAGGGGCGGTCAGACCCCTAGAGCTTTACAGGTGACAGACTGGAACTACATGAACCAGTAAAACCTTCAAAAATAGGAGACTTAAGTTGACCTAAGAGTCAACTAAAGGCTTTTTGCCAATACGGACCCCCACATCCCCCCAGCAATTAACTCATACTACCAATTACTATCATTCACTCATAAAAGAGAGGTCATTAAAAAACTTTTGTTGTTATAAATATATGTAACATAAAATTTACCATTTTACCAATTGTAAATGTGTAGTTTAGTGGCAGTAACTATATTCACACTGTTATGCAACCTTTCCCACCATCCATCTCCAGAACTTTATCTTCTTCCCAAACGGAAAATCCGTCCCCCTTATTGAACACCAACTCCCCATTCTACTCCCCTAGACCACCACTCTTCCTTCTGTCTCTATGAATTCAACTGCTCTAGGGACCTCCTGTAAGTGGAATGATAAGGTATTTGTCCTTTTGTGACAGACTTATTTCACTCAGCATCATGTTCTCAAGGTTCATCCATGTTGTGGTGTGTGTCAGAATTTCCTCCCTTTTTAAGGCTGAATAATACACTGTTGTATGGTTGGACCCTACATTGTTTATCTTATCTGTTAATGGACATTTGCGAGTTTCCACCTTTTGGCTCTTATGAACAGTGCTGCTATGAAGGTGAGTGTATCAATTTCTCTTTAAATCTTTGCTTGCAACTCTTTTGAATATCATTTGGTGATTCTATGTTTTTTTTTAATTTTTTTTTTTTTTGGTCTTTTTGCTATTTCTTGGTCTTGGGCCGCTCCCACGGCATATGGAGGTTCCCAGGCTAGGGGTCGAATCGGAGCTGTAGCCACCGGCCTACCCAGAACCACAGCAACGCGGGATCCGAGCCGCGTCTGCAACCTACACCACAGCTCACGGCAACACCGGATCGTTAACCCACTGAGCAAGGGCAGGGATCAAACCCGCAACCTCATGGTTCCTAGTCGGATTCGTTAACCACTGCGCCACGACGGGAACTCCGTTTATTTATTTTTTATTTTTTGGGCCACATGTGGACATGCCCTTGGGTGGGGAATTGAAGCTGCATCACAGCAGTGACCCAAGCCACTGCAGTGATGATGCTGTATCCTTAACCTGATATGCCATAAAATAACTCTTATGTTTAATTTTTTTAGAAACCATCATACTGTTTTCCACAGTGGCTACACCATTTTATGAGAAAGGTCACTTTAGGAGTTCCCGTCGTGGCGCAGTGGTTAACGAATCCGACTAGGAACCATGAGGTTGCGGGTTCGGTCCCTGCCCTTGCTCAGTGGGTTAATGATCCGGTGTTGCCGTGAGCTGTGGTGTAGGTTGCAGACGCGGCTCGGATCCTGAGTTGCTGTGGCTCTGGTGTATGCCGGTGGCTACAGCTCCGATTCAACCCCTAGCCTTGGAATCTCCATATGCTGCGGGAGCGGCCCAAGAAATAGCAAAAAGACAAAAAAAAAAAAAAAAAAAAGAAAGGTCACTTTAACACCAATTTAAGGAAAAAGGGAGGTAGTACATGGCACAGAATAAAGAATAATCACTTAAATAGGAAAAAGTCGACTTTATGAAAAACCCACCACATTGCCTTTTTTTTTTTTTTTTTTTTTTTTTTTTGGTCACTTCTCTGAGCACTTGTGTGCATTTCATGGTGGGGTGCATCTTCATATGGAAAGAAATGGAGAGAGAAAGTTTCAGTCAGCCTCTTCTAGGTCCAGCCAAGGTGCTCTTGTTGCCCTGGGTAAGTCCTGCCCATTTCCTGTCCAGCCACCCTGCAGTCATTCTTTTAACAGTCAACTTGGGAGTTCCCATTGTGGCGCAGCAGCGTAAACAAATCTGACTAGGAACCATGAGGTTTCGTGTTTGATCTCTGGTCTCACTCAGTGGGTTAAGGATCTGGTGTTGCTGTGAACTGTGGTGTAGGTTGCAGATGCAGCTCAGATCCTGCATTGCTGTGGCTGTGGCATAGGCCGGCAGCTGTAGCTCTGGTTTGACCCCTAGCCTGGGAACCTCCACATGCCCCTGGTTCTGCGGGAAAGAGAAAAAAAAAAAACCCTACCAGTTAATTTGCTCCTCCTTTATGTGTTAGACACTGCACTGGACACTGAGAGATACAATGTTTAAAAAATAGATAATCTAAACATATATAATTGCAAAATGTAACAATGCTCTAAAAATGCAAAGATGTTACTATGGCTTTCTAGTGATGAAAACTGATCCCAGATTCACCTGCTCTTGCATTTCTACAATCTCAGTGCTTTTAAAAGTTTTGCCTTTCATTGCTGGTACTCACTCCCCCAAAATGCAGAATGCTCCTCTAACTTCAAATAATGCCATGACCTTTCCCAGATCTGGGCGTTTCCAACTTCCTTCTGTTCTGCAAAGTGATTTCTCTACTATTTTTTCTTAGGCCATATATATGTGTGTATATATATATGTGGTCTTCTTTATTGAGCTATAACATATAATACAAAACACATATACAATAAACACATTTTTTTTTTCTTTTAAGTGCTGCACCTGCAGCATATGGAAGTTTCCAGGCCAGAGGTCAAATCGGAGCTACAGCTGCCAGCCACATCCACAGCCACAGTAATGCAAGATCTGAGCCACTTCTGTGACCTACACCACAGCTCACAGCAATGCCAGATCCTTAACCCACTGAGCGAGGCTAGGGATTGAACCCACATCCTCATGAATACTGGTCAGGTTTGTTTTTGCTGAGCCACAGCAGTAAGTCCGGAGATACAGGACATTGCCATCACTCTGAACTCCAGAAAGTTTTCTCAGTGTCCTGTTCAGTGAATCCCCCTTGCTCCACAAAGCAGCAGTGTGCTGGTAAATGTTTAACAATGGGCTTGTGAAATGAGAGATTTATTTATTTATTTACAGGGAGAGGCTGCTTTGTAATCTGTAGTGTTTGTCCTTTTCTATGGTGTATGTATTCCCACCGAGACTGATTTCCAGCTGCCATGAAATTGGAAAGGATGGTAAAAATAGCCATCTATGAGCCAGGACAAGCTGGCTACAGCCCACCGCTACCTAGATTTTGATTTCTATCCTCAGAGATTAGTTTTGCGTGTTTAGAGAGCTTTGTGGAAATGGAATTGTACTGTATGTACTCTTGTGTCCAACTTCTTTTACTTACCATGATACTTTCACTTTCCCAGTTCATCCATGTGATAACATGTAACAGTAATTTATATTTTTCCTTGCTGTATGGTATTCCATCACATGTATTTGGGGGACTGCCCTTCTTGTAGAACAATAAATTAGTTGCATTTTCGTTTGTTTGGCCAGGGGTGGAACCAAAGCCACAGCAGTAACCAGACCCACAGCAGTGACAATGCCAGGCCCTTAATCTGCTGGGCCACCAGGGAATTTCCCCTTGCTGCATTCTGATTCGCATCCCTGCCCTCTCACTGTGACTTCCCATCTAGTTATGAATATTTTTATTTTATTTTATTTTATTTTATTTATTTTTATCCCCCAAATATTTTTTCATTATTCAATGAATTTATTACATTTGTAGTTGTACAATGATCATCACAATCCAATTTTATAGGATTTCCATCCCACAACCCCAGCACCTCCCCCAACCCCCCAAACTGTCTCCTCCAGAGACCATAAGTTTTTCAAAGTCTGTGAGTCAGTATCTCTTCTGCAAAGAAGTTCAGTCTGTCCTTTTTTCAGATTCCACATGTCAGTGAAAGCATTTGATGTTGGTGTCTCATTGTATGGCTGACTTCACTTAGCATGATAATTTCTAGGTCCATCCATGTTGCTAAAAATGCTGGTATTTCGTTCATTTTAATGGCTGAGTAATATTCCATTGTGTATGTGTACCACATATTCTTGATCCACTCCTCTGTTGATGGGCATTTAGGTTGTTTCCATGTCTTGGCTATTGCAAATAGTGCTGCAAAGAACATTGGAGTACATGTGTCTTTTCGAGTCATGGTTTTCTCTAGGTGGATGCCCAGGAGTGGGATTGCTGGATCAAATGGGAGTTCTATTTTTAGTTTTCTGAGGAATCTCCATACTGTTTTCCACAGTGGTTGCATCAATTTACAATCCCCCCAATAGTGTACTAGGGTTCCTTTTTCTCCACACCCTCTCCAGTACTTATTGTTGGTAGCCTTTTTGATGATGGCCATTCTGGCTGGTGTAAGGTGGTACCTCATAGTGGTTTTGGTTTGCATTTCTCTCATAATGAGTGATGTTGAACATCTTTTCATGTGTTTTTTGGCCATCTGGATGTCTTCTTTGGAGAATTGTCTGTTTAGATCTTTGGCCCATTTTTTGATGGGGTCATTGGGTTTTTTGGGTATTGAGCTGCAGAAGGTGTAGTTATGAATATTTTGAAGACAAGGGAGGTACTGGATTTGTTTCTTTCTCTCCCAGTCTGGCTCCTTGGATAGTGGAAGCCTCATAACACCTGCTACTTGAAGGAATGAAATGGGTGTTCCTGTCCTTGGCAAACAAGTTTCCTGCTAATCACCTGATTCCCAGCACTTGTTAGAGGATATGAGCTTTTATTGTTGCAATTACAGCACAGACTCTGGCCCTCCAGCCCCTTATCTATCCTGACTAGTGAGTACATTTTGCTCAGCAGTCTCTCCCTATTACCTACCTCTGTTTATCATTGGTTCCAATCACATCTTTCTTAGTACATCTGTCCCCTGGGCCCAGAGACTTGGGTGTCTCTTAACTCTCCCCCACTCCCTGGAAATAAATTTTTAATAACTTTGTTGATAGATTCAATCCAAAGCGACATTTATCTTGTTCAGGCACAATTTATTATTAATATCACACGTGTACACCCTGCCTATCTCTAAATGCACCCTGAACTTTATCTCTCTCACCTGGGCAATGGGTTAACTGAAAGAACGGCCAATCTGACCCCTTCAGATCTGCAGTTTAGCTCTACTTAGACTCTCTACACCCCAGCAATTTGATCCCTGGGCATGCACCCTAGGAAATTCTTGACCTTGTAAAATCAGGAGACACATACACTAATGTTCTCTGTGGCAAAAATCTGGAAACTACACAAATATCCATTGATGGAAAAAAAATAGAAAAACATGAAGTTCCCTGTTGGCTCAGTGGGTTAAGTTTCCAGCATTGTTGTTATAGTGGTGGGGGTCGCTGGTGGGGCCATGGGTTCAGTCCCTGACCCAGGAATTTCCACAAGCCATGGATGTGGCAGAGACAGGGAAAAAATATGTTCCAGTATAGTCCTGAAAGAAATATTTGGCAGCAGTAAACTCACAGATGACAAAAAGTTACAGAAGACTCTCCTCTTTCTCTCTTTTTTTTGGATGCACCCATGGCATATGGAAGTTCTTGGGCCAGAGGTGGAACCCTCACCACTGCAGAGACAACAGCCAATCCCTTAACCCACTGTGCTATAGCAGGAACTCCTATGACATAATTTTTATAAAATGAAAATGGGAGTTTCAGTCGTGGCTCAGCAGTAATGAACTCAACTAGAATCCATGAGGACTCAGGTTTGATCCCTGGCCTCGCTCAGTGGGTTAAGGATCCTGTCTTGTCACTGCCAAGGCTTGGGTCGCTGCTGTGGTTCAGGTTCAGTCTCTGACCTGGGAACTTCCACATGCCACAAGCTTAGACAAAAAGGTAAAATTAAGGAAAAACAAAACAAAACAAAACACCACAATGAGACACTACCACATGCTTGTTTGAGTGACTAGAATAAAAATAAAAGGCTGATAATAACCAACCTCTGACAAGGATGCAGAGCAATCAGAACTTTTGTATGTTGCTAGTGGGGATGGAAAAATGGTGCAGCCCCTTCAGACAATGACTTGGCAGTTTCTTAGAAAGTTAAACACATATATGACCCAGCAGTGGTGTCTCTGCAGTACCAGAATGCAGGTCCGATCCCCAGCCTAGCGCAGTGGGTTAAAGGATCCAGTGTTTCTGCAGCTAAGGTGAAGTTTCCAACTGAAGCTTGGATCTGATACCTGGCCAGGGAACGTATGTGGCAGGGTAACAAAAAACAAACAAACAATGTGAACATGAAAGTTCATAAAAGCTTTATTTATTTATTTGTTTATTTATTCTTTTTATGGCTGCACCTGCATCTGGGCTAGCAGGTGAACTGGAGTTACAGCTGCCGGCCTGTGCTGCAGCTTGTGGGCCATGTGGGTTCCTTAACCCATTGAATGAGGCAGGGATCCAATCAGCATTCTCACAGACACTATGTTGGATTATTAACTGGCTGAGCAAAAGAGGGAACTTCTAAAAGCTTTGTTTGTAATAGACCCCAAACTGGAAACAACCCAAATGTCCTTCAATGGGTGAATTGATAAACAAATTGTAAATTGAAGGAATTAAGAAAATGTGGAAGAGTTCTTGTCATGGCACAGTGGAAACAAATCCAATTAGGAACCATGAGGTTGTGGGTTTGATCCCTGACCTTGCTCAGTGGGTTAAGGATCCGGCGTTGCTGTGAGTGTGGTGTAACTTGGATCTGGCATTGCTGTGGCCCTGGCATAGGCCAGCAACAACAGCTCCAATTAGAGCCCTAGCCTGGGGACCTCCATATGCCACTGGTTCTGCCCTAAAAGGACAAAAGACCAAAAAAAAAAAAAAAAAAAAAAGGAAGAAAGGAAATGTAGATTAAGTCCACATAATGGAATGCCACTCAGTAACAACAGCAACAACAAAATGAACTGTAGATACATGCACCAACTTGGATTAATCTTAAAACCCTTACAATCGGAGTTCCCGTCATGGCGCAGTGGTTAACGAATCCGACTAGGAACCATGAGGTTGCGGGTTTGGTCCCTGCCCTTGCTCAGTGGGTTAATGATGTGGCGTTGCCCTGAGCAGCAGTGTAGGTCGCAGACGTGGCTCAGATCCTGCATTGCTGTGGCTCTGGCGTAGGCTGGTGGCTACAGCTCCGATTCGACCCCTAGCCTAGGAACCTCCATATGCTGCGGGAGAGGCCCAAGAAATAGCAAAAAAAAAGACAAAAAAAAAACCTTGCAATCACCAAAAGAAGGCAGTCTCAAAAGTGACATAGTGTTTCATTCCATATATGTATATATATATATATATATATTTTTTTTTTTTTGTTTGTGCCTGAGACATGCAGAAGTTCCTGGGCCAGGAAATGAACCCATGCCACAGCAGTGACCTGCACCACAGCAGTAGCTAGCATCACAGCAGTGACAATGCTGGGTCCTTAATCCACTGAGTCACCGGAAACTCCCTATATGACATTCTTTTAATGACAAATTGTAGTGATGGAGAACAGATTGGAGATGGCCACAGGTGAAGGTTTGGGGAAGGTTGTGACTATGAGGGGCTTTCTTTGGAGTGATGGAAATGTTCTGTATCTTGATTATGGTGATGGTCCCAGGAACCTAAACATGTGACAAATTTTCATAAAGCTACACACATATCAGAAGAATGAGTACATGTAAAAGCTGGTGGAATCAGAATAATGTCCATCTTACCAGTGTGAATTCCCTGATTTCAATATTGTTCTCTAGCTATGTAGGATATTACATATTTGGGGGAAGCTGAGTATAGAAGAGTGTAGGGGAACTGTCCATAGTGTTTTTTGCAACTTTTATGTGAGTCTACAATTATTTCAAAATTAAAAGTAAAAAAAAAAAAAGGAAAATATGGCAGTTCCTTAAAAAATTAGTCAGAGCTACCATACATTTCAGCAATTCCACTTCTGGGTATATACCAAAAGAATTGAAAGCAGGGACTCAAACAGGTACTTATACACTCCTATTGAAAGCACCAAAAGGTGGAAGCAACCCAAGTGTCCATCAATGGAAGAATGGATAAACAAAATGTGGTCTATACACAGAATGGAATATTATCCACCCCTAAAAAAGAAATTCTGACACCTGCTGCAACATGTATGGACCTGAATGTATGATGCTCAGTGAGATAAGCCAGACACTGAGGAACAAAGACTGTTTTATTCTACTCATGTGAGGTCCTTAGAGGAGTTAGATCCATAGAGACAGAATGTAGAATTGCAGGTGCCAGGGCCTGGGGGCCAGGAATGGGGAACAATTGCTTAGTGAGTATTGGGTTTCATTTTGGGGTGATGATAGTGTTTTGAAAGTAGAGCTGATGGTCACAAACATTGTGAATGTGCTAAATGCAAATGAATTTTTCACTCTGAAATAATTAATTTGAGGTTACGGGAATGACCCCAATTTTATATATATATATATATATATATATATATATATATATATATATATATATATATATATTTGTCTTTTTGCTTTTTTTTCTAGGGCTGCTCCCGCAGCATATGGAGGTTCCCAGGCTAGGGGTCCAATCGGAGCTGTAGCTGCCAGCCTACGCCACAGCCACAGCAACGCAGGATTCAAGCCCCACAGCTCATGGCAATGCCAGATCCTTAACCCACTGAACAAGGCCAGGGATTGAACCCTCAACCTTGTGGTTCCTAGTCTGATTCATTAACCACTGAGCCACAGTGGGATCTCCCCAATTTTTTTTAAAAGGTAATATGTACTTAAAATACCATATCTTAATTATATTTTACCCTTATATATGTTTTTTATTTGCTTAGACTTTCTTTTCCTTTTCCTTTTTCTTTTTTTCGGCTTGCCTGCGGCTTGTGGAAGCTCTAGGGCCAGAGATCAAACCCTGCCACAGCAGTAACCTGAGCCACTGCAGTGATGACCAGATCCTTCTGTGCCACAAGGGAGCTATTTTTGTTATTGTATCTCTTTAGTGGAAATAGTACATGAAGGGGAGCTACTTTCTGTATCTTTTCAACTTTGTGTCACTTATATCACATTGATAGATTGAAATGGGCCCTGGTAGGAGTATTTACACCATGGAAATTGGCAAATGCTACCAGTGAGGAATAGATTTATTGTGGGTTTATTTATTTGCTTTTATTTTTATGGCCACACCGGCAGCACATGGAAGTTTCTGGCCCAGGGATTGAATTCAAGCTGCAGCCTCAATCTACATAACATCTGTAGCAATACTGCAAGGTCGTTTTAATCCACTGCACCAGGTCAGGGATAGAACCCGCACCCCTGAAGGGACCTGAGCCACTGTGGTCAGATTCTTAACTCACTGCACCACAGTGGGAACTCCAGATTTATTGTGTTTTTGATTGTCAGAAAATATTTTTGGTAAAGGAGCAGCTAGTCAATATTTTCTTTGTGGACCCTACAGTCTCCACTGTAGGTAGTTAACCCTGTGGTTGTACCTAGAGAGCAGCCACAGACCAGACTAACCAAATGGGTGTGGCTACGTGCCAATAAAACTTTATTTACATAAACAGGCAGTGGGTCATAGCATGCTTTAAAAAGTGATGGGGGGAGTTCCCGTCAGGGCTCAGCAGAAATGAATCTGACTAATATCCATGAGGACACAGGTTCAGTCCCTGGTCTTACTCAGTGGGTGAAGGATCTGGCATTGCTGTGAGCTGTGGTACAGCTCTGATTCAACCCCTAGCCTGGGAACCTCCATATGCTGCGGGTGCGGCCCCCAAAAAAAAAGACAAAAAGAAAAGTGATGGGGAAAAGTTAATAATGCTGATTAAAATTCAACCCTGGTGATGAATGTAGTGACAGATGTCATAGCCAGATCGCTCTCACATCCCAGATTAAATTTCAAAATGTGTCATGTCTATCATTTTTAGGTTGTGAATAGCACGTTTGCATGTGCGCGCACACACACACACACACACACAAAGGGAAAGATGTTTTCCAGTATTCAAAAATTGGTATCTGATTCACCAAAGAAGATATTCATATTGTCAATGAGCAAGTGAAATTCCAACATGTCATTACTTTCATGTTACTTATTAACATAAACAAAAATATCACCAATGTTCATGTCAGAACCACACTTATCCCAATATTTGCAATCACAGGTTGGCTCTGGATACAAGAATTTGGCAAAAATCAACAAAAACCTATTTTGAGATTCAAGTGACTATATAGAATTTATAATATGATACTGTATATTTATTATTTGTAAATTGGGTCTACACCTCCTTTATGTTAGAAACACTTATGGAGTTCCCATCGTGGCTCAGTGGTTAATGAATCCAATTAGGAACTATGAGGTTGTGGGTTTGATCCCTGGCCTTGCTCAGTGGGTAAAGGATCCGGCATTGCTATGAGCTGTGATGTAGGTTGCAGACACGGCTCAGATCCTGCGTTGCTGCGGCTCTGGCGTAGGCTGACGGCTACAGCCTCGATTAGACCCCTAGCCTGGGAACCTCCATATGCTGCGAAAGCAGCCCTAAAAAAGACAAAAAAAAAAGAAAGAAAGAAACACTTATAATGAAGATACATTAGTACATATTAAATAATGCATGTATATTATTTATGCGTAATCTATATTAATATAGATACCTGTAATGCATTATATTATATATATCAGTAACATTTATAATGAATATATATAAAATAATGTATGCATATTATAGATTGTAATGTATTAATATATAGAGATATCTATAATGCATGTATATTATGTATGTGCAATATATATTAGATATATAGAGATATCTAAATTCCACTCCCAAAGAGCAGATTGTTTGGTTTTGGGGGATTTTTTTGGTGACATCCACAGCATGTGGACGTCCCCAGGCCAGGGATCAAACCTGCAGCACAGCAGTGACAATGCTGGATCCTGAACAGCTAGGCCACCAGGGAACTCTGAAAGCCGATAAACACTGACCAGAACATTACTACTTTCCCACATTGACAAGCTGAGATATTTCTCTGCCAGCATAGCATGCACTCATTCAACTAACCTTTATTGAGGGTTTACTACCTGCCAGGCAGAAAGGCCTACCCCAGGGTATATGGGTTTTCACTAATTACTTCATCCAACAGAAATGTCTTGTAATCCTTCCCTGCATCAGTATCGGTCCAGATGCTTAGCTAGTCAGAGAGAGGAAGTGGGGTGGGGTGGGGCGACAACACAGGAAGTAGCAAATAAATGTACAAAAGCACAGAGGTCAATCTCTGTGGGGCCATCCCTAGACTTTCTTTTTTTTCTTTTTAGGGCCGCACCCACGGCATATGGAGGTTCCCAGGCTAGGGGTCCAATCAGAGCTACAGCTGCCAGCCTGCACCACAGCCACAGCCACGCAGGATCCTTAACCCACTGAGCAAGGCCAGGGATTGAACCTGCAACCTCATGGTTCCTCGTCAGATTCGTTTCCACTGTGCCACGATGAGAATGTCATCTTTTTATTATTTTTATTGCGATACAGTCAACATGTAACATTTATTAATTTCAAGTGCACAATGTAATGATTCAGTTTATGTGTACATTGGGACATGATCATCACAATAAGACTAGTTAACATGTGTTGCCACACGAAGTTAATAAACGTTTCTTTTCTTGTGATGAGAACTTTTAAGATTGCTTCTCTTTGCAACCTTCAAATACACAACACAGGATTATTACCCATAGTCACCATGCTGTACATTATGTCTTCAGGACCTATTTATTTTATAACAGGAAGTTTGTACCTTTTGACCCCCTTCACCCATTTCTTCCACCCTTCACCCCTAGAGTTGTTGTTTTAGTTGTTTTAAATGATTTTGTGCCATAAATGGATGGTCAAGATCATATCTATTTTACAGTTGTACAAAAAGAATCAATGCAGATTAGCAAGAACCAGGGGACAATGGAAAGAGTGTGGGGGAGGGGGCATGTTAATAAGTGGAATTTACATTTTGCCTTCCTTCTCACTACATATTTATTTCATAGCACTATTATTTAGTAATAAACAGAAAGGCATTGACTTTAAACCTTATTTTTATTTTTTTAAATTATTACTTTGGTTTTTAATTTTTGTCTCTTTGCCTTTTCTAGGGCCACGGCACATGAGGTTCCCAGGCTAGGGGTCTAATTGAAGCCGTTGCCACTGGCCTACGCCAGAGCCACAGCAACGCGGAATCCGAGCCGCGTCTGCAACCTATGCCACAGCTCATGGCACCGCCAGATCCTTAACCCACTGAGCAAGGGCAGGGATTGAACCCGCAACCTCATGGTTCCTAGTCGGATTCGTTAACCACTGAGCCACAATAGGAACTCCTTTATTATTATTTTGTTTAATCTTATTTATTTCTTATTGAGGCACAATGTATGTAATGCAAAATCTACCCATTCAAAGTGTATAGATCAGTGGGTTTTAGTATATTCATTGTGTTGTGCAGCCCTTACCACTAATTCCAGAATGTTCCATCCCCCCAAAAAGAAACCCTGTCCCCACTAGCCATTTCCCTTCATCTCCCTTTCAGCCCCTGGAAACCTGCTTTCTGTCTCTCTGGGTGAGCGCTGGCTTCTGCCACCAGGTTCTGAATGTGCCAGTAAATGCCTCCTGATGGGATCAAGTCAAAATGGGGTTTTGTCGTGATGTAATCACTCAGCTCAAAGTCCCAAACTCAAGGTTTCTAGAAAGAGCAATGATTTTTTTCCTTTTTTTTTTTTTTTTTTTTTTTTTTTTTTTACAGGGGCAATTAAAAACCTCCAGGGCTTGGCGAGATCAGAAGGCTGGGTGCAGATTTCTCTGTCAAGGTCAGTTCCTCAGATGACCCTCAATTGATGAAAGTGCTTCTTCGTCAGTCTGATTTCTGTATTTCCTGTAAAGCATCAGAGATGTTCGGGTAGTTTGGCAGATGAGGAGTCCCTCAGAAACACGGAGCCTTGGAAAACTTATTTCAAGCTTCTGGGCTTCAGTTTCCCCTTTGGCAACATGATTTCCTCCTTTGACATCAGAGCACTGTTTTCTGTAAAGGAACAGATAGTAAATATTTTCTACTAAGGGCCGGACAGTCTCTGTTGCAAAAATATATCAACAAATGGATGTGGGAGTTTCCAGGTGGCTCAGCGGATTAAGGATCTGGCGCATTGTTACTACTATGGCTCAGGTCACTGCTGTGGTGCAGGGATGATCCCTGGCCCGGGAGCTTCTTCATGCTGTGAATGTGGCCAGAAAGAGTATGGCCAGTAACATTGATATTTGCATTTCATAATATTTCCAGTACCAGAAAATATTCCTAAATTTTTTTCAGCCAGGAGTTCCCATCGTGGCTCAGTTGTTAATGAATCTGACTAGCATCCATGGGGACGCAGGTTCCATTCCTGGTCTCGCTCAGTGGGTTAAGGATCCGGCATTGCTGTGAGCTGTGGTGTAGGTTGCAGTTGTGGCTTGGATCCTAGGCTGCTGTGGCTGTAGTGTAGGCTGGCAGCTACAGCTCCAATTCAATCCCTAGCCTGGGAACCTCCATATGTGGCAGGTGTGGGCCTAAAAAGCAAAAAAATAAAATAATTTTTTTTCAGCCAGTTAAAGAATGTACAATTCAATTCTTAACTTTGAAGACAACACAACAACAGGTGGTGAGCTGACTTTGGCTCCTGGACTGTGGTTTGCCAACTCCTGATTTAGGGTATCAGGACATTCCTTACACTAGCAACCATTTGGGGTATAAGAAACAGCCATGTTCTTTGTTGCCAATTTAAGGCAAAAAAATTTCTCTCTTGGAGTTCCCGTCGTGGCGCAGTGGTTAACGAATCCGACTAGGAACCATGAGGTTGCGGGTTTGATCCCTGGTCTAGCTCAGTGGGTTAAGGATCTGGCATTGCCGTGAGCTGTGGTGTAGGTTGCAGACACGGCTCGGATCCCGTGTTGCTGTGGCTGTGGCTGTGGCTGGCAGCTGCAGCTCCAATTAGACCCCTAGCCTGGGAACCTCCATATGCTGCGGGAGCAGCCCAAGAAATGGCAAAAAGACAAAAAAAAAATTTTTCTCTCAAATTTCATTCATTCAACGACTATAACAGTTTGTTCACTCAACAAATCTTTATTGAATCCCTACTATTCACCAAGCATCAATGCTCTCATGGAGCTCAAGTTCTGATGAGGGAGAAATAGGCCACAGACAAATAAGTAAACAGTATTCCCCATGTTGTAAGTGCCATGGAGGAAAATAATGCATGCAAGAAAGGAGGAAGGAGTTCCCATTATGGCTCAGTGGGTTAAGAACTTGACTAGGATTCAGGAGAATGGGGGTTAAGGATCAGGCATTGCCACAAGCTGCAGCATAGGTAGCAGATGCAGCTTGGATCCCATGTTGCTGTTGCTGTGGTATAGGCTGGCAGCTGCAGCTCCAACTCCAAATCGACCCCTAGCCTGGGAATTTCCATATGCCATAGGTGCAGCCATTAAAACAAACAAAACAAAACAAAACATATCCAAGGGAGGAGAAAGTACAGAAGGTAGGAATAGGGCAAAGGTCACAGTTTTAAATAGGCTGTCAGGGAAGATTTCATAGAGAAGGTGACATTTGGGCAAAAGCTCAAAAAGTTGGGAGTGTGCCCCATAGGAGAACTGGAGGTCGAGTTCTGAGGTGGAGGAAAAAGCCAGTGCAAAGGCCCTGGGGCAGGAACATGCCTGGCATGTTGGAGGAACATCAGGGAGGTCTTGGGTGGCTGGGACAGGGAGTGAGACAGAGGGGGTAAGATTGATGATGGATCAACGTTAGAGTGTGAAGGAAAGAGAAAACGCAAGGACAGTCCAACGTTTTGACCTTGAGCACCTGGAAGGATGGAGCTTCCATTTTGAGAGAGAGGAATGGTAGCCCGAGGAGGAGGTTTGGAGTCAGCCAGGTTGAGTTTGAGAAACCTGTGAGACCCCCATGTGGAGATGTCAAAAGGCAGTTGGATCTACAAACCACCTTCTAACCTTCAATTGTTAACCCCCCAAATGAGGTCAGATTTCTAGAAATGATGGACAATCTGCATTTGTGATAGGAATTAGGAGGGTTCACCTTGAATATAGCTAACATCTGATATCTTGGAGAGGTGTTACTGGACTTTATAAATAACCATTGATTTTTTTTTTTTTTTTGGCCACACCCTGGGCATGCAGAACTTGCACCACAAAGGAACGCCAATCCCTGCTTTTTTTGTTAGGAGAAAGATCCAAGCATTATTTTAATTCTTGGCAAGGGATGAGTAAAGTCTTCTTACATTCAGAATTTGATAAATATTTGATGGTGGAAGTGAATGAATGAATGAATGATGAAGGAAAGAAGATTCTGAAGAAGAGTGATTTATCATCCCAAAAGTCCCTGACACAGCTGGCATGGATGCCCTGTCCCAGGAGAACCATCCTTCTTTCTGGCCGCCATACTTGTGATGCTCTGCTCACATTCCAAAAGGCAATGTCCACCCCTTCCCTCACACGATTCACACGAGAAATCCCAAATTTGCAGCATCTGCCAATTCCCGTGGTGTAAATACTAACCCTGGTCAATTTCAAGTGACTCGAGTGATGTCATTGAATCTCGCCCAACAGATCAAGCCAGTTCCAACTCACCACTGTACGTGAGTCTTTTCTGGCTTTGGCCCCAATGTCCTCTGTTAGCCTGAGCGTATATATCAGAATTCCTTTGTCATTCTCTGTCTTTACTGAGAGACACCACCCAGTCCCTGATGAAATGATGTGGGTCAAAATACTTTGGGGGAGGAGTTCCCTGGTGGGCTCAGCAAGTTAAGGGTCCACATTGTCACTGCTGTGGCTTGCGAATGAGGCTGAAAAAAAAAATTGGAGGGGACTAAATAATGGCATACAGCACAAATGCAAGGCATACAGACAGATAAAAAGCACAGATTAAGATGCAGTGTGGATACACACCAAGGGGCTTTAGAAATTTGTCCACATCTTTGACATTGACTGAGCGGGATTTAATTCACTGAAGAGTCTTTCAAGTTTGTAAAGCATGGTGGGAGAATGGGAGCATGGCCCCAGCAGGGGGATCCCTGGAGACCTTGACAGGAGTCAGGGGACAGAGTCACAGCAAGAAGAGGACCAGAGATAACCTCCCACCTCCCAGGAAACCTGGCCGGTGGGGGAGGGGGGACAAGGGAAGGGCTGCCCGGGAAGGAGGTTGAGTAGGCTGTTGCTCACAGTGTCCACTAGAGGGCGCCATGGACTGAGAAGCCAATCCGTCTCCCTCAGCCTTGGCCTCGCTAGGGTGGGATACTGGAGGGGGTGACGCTGGGTAGCAAGAGGTGGAGATGGGGATGTAAGTCTTTGCACCTTGAGGACACTTTCTATGCTTCCAGAGTTGGGTGTTGGCTGAGAAGACTTGAAAAATTAGAGCAGGAGTCTGCAAACTTTTTTTTCTTAAAGGGCTGTGTAGCAAATAGTTTAAACACAGCCTGTCACAATTAGTCACCTCTGCCTTTCTAGTCCCAAAACAGCCACAGACCACAAAATCCACAAATGGGTGTGGCTATGCGCCAATGAAATTTTATTTTTGGAGGCTTAAATTTGAATTTCATGTAATTTTTCCTGTGTCACCAAATAATTTTTCCTATTTTTTAAACTGAAATCATTTTTCAGTATTTTTAAATTATTTCAAAATGCAAGAGCTGCTTTTTGCTCTCAGTCTGTACAAAGACAGATGTGAGGGCATAGTTTGTCAACAGAGTATGGATGATAATACATATTTGTCTGACACTAGAAACCGGGTATTAAGTGCCTAAAATGCAGTGGCTCATGTAGCCCATTTAAAAGGCAGAGGAGGAGTTACCTGATATGGCGTTGTCACTGCAGTGGCTTGGGTTTGCTTCCTGGCCTAGGAACTTGGCCAAAAAAAAAAAAAAAAAAAAGGGCAGAGGAGACCTTGTTTTAACACTCACTCTATAAGTACAAAAAGACAAAAGTTTGCTCTATAAGACAAAAAGTTTCAGTAATAATTATGCAAAGCAACCAGTAGTTGTAATAGCCGGAAAAGAAATATAGAGTGAAATACTTTCTTTTGTTAAACACTCCATATATAGTCATACATAAAATAAATATCTCAGTCCAATACAGGGAAATGAATGCATACCTTTAAATTCCATTAATTGGAGTTCCTGTTGTGGCTCAGTGGTAACGAAACCGACCAGTATCTATGAGGATGTGAGTTTGATCCCTGGTCTTGCTTAGTGGGTTAAGGATCCAGTGTTGCTGTGAGCTGTGGTGTAGGCTGGCAATGCAGCTCCAATTCAGCCCATAGCCTGGGAACTTCCATATGCCACAGGTGCAGCCCTAAAAAGCAAAAAAAAAAAAAAAAAAAAAAAAAAAAAATTCCATTAATGAATTTTTTTTGGTCTTTTTGCTTTTTCTAGGGCCACTTCCTGCAGCATTCCAGGCTAGGGGGTCTAATCAGAGCTGTAGCCGCCGGCCTACGCCACAGCCACAGCAATGCGGGATCCGAGATGTGTCTGCAACCTACACCACAGCTCATGGCAACGCCGGATCCTGATCCCACTGAGCAAGGCCAGGGATTGAACCTGCAACCTCATGGTTCCTAGTCAGATTTGTTAACCACTTCGCCATGATGGGAACTATGCATTAATGAATTTTTTAAAGAAAAATTTCTCTTGGAGTTCCCAATATTTAAAAATATGGCTAAAATCCAGTAAAAATGATGTGTTTGAATTAAAATGTAAGTTTACCAAACAAAGATATTATAATTTGCAATTGCTACACCAATCTAAACTTTTTTTTGGTTGTGCCATGAGGCACGTGATAGTCCCTGGGCCTGGGATCAAACACATTCCACAGCAGTGACAACACTGGATCCTTAACCACCAGGCCACCAAGGAACTCACACTGTTACACTTTTATTATTATTATGTCTTTTTAGGGCTGTACCTGGGGCATATGGAAGGATTCAGGCTAGGAGTCTAATAGGAGCTGCAGCTCCAGGCCTAAACCACAGCCACAGTAACATGATTGATATCCAAGCTGCATCCTGGACCTAAGCTGCAGCTTGCAGCAACAGTGGATCCCTAACCCACTGAGTGAGGCCAGGAACCCTCATGGATACTAGTTGGGTTCTTAACATGCTGGGTCACAATGGGAGCTCCACCACTGTCAGAGTTTTAAACAGAAATAGAAGGTCCAAGTGGTCAGGTGGAAAAAAAAAAGTAGCTCAAACTCTGTTTCTTTGCATTTAATTTACTTTTATTTTTATTTTGGCCATGCCCACAGCATGCAGAAGTTCCCAGGCCTGGGATTGAATCCAAGCCACAGCAGCCACTCAAGCCACAGCAGTGACAATGATGGATCCTTAACCTGCTGAGCCACCAGGAACTCCTGTTTCTTTGCATTTAAAATCACTGGCCCAAGAGTTCCAGTTGTGGCTCAGTAGTAATGAACCCAACTTGTATCCATAAGAATGCTAGTTAAATCTCAGTAGGTTAAGGATCCAGTGTAGCTGTGAGCTTCAGTGTAGATTGTAGATGTGGCTTGGATCTGGCGTTGCTGTGGTGTTAGGTCGGCAGCTACAGCTCAGATTCAACTCCTACCCTGGGTACTTCCATATGCCGCAGGTGCAGCCCTAAAAAGATAAAAAATAAAATAAAATAAAATAATAAAATAAGAGTTCACGTCATGACTCAGTGGAAACGAATCTGACTAGCATTCATGAGGATGCAGGTTCGATCTCTGGCCTTGCTCGGTGGGTTGAGGATCCAGAGTTGCTGTGGGCTGTGGTATAGGTCAAAGATGTAGGATTGCTGTGGCTGTGGTATAGGCCTACGGTGCAGCTCCAATTCAACCCCCGACCTGGGAACCTCCATAAGCTGTGGATGTGGCCATAAAAAGACAAAATGAATAAATAAATAAAATAAAATAAAACCACTGGCCTATCATTGTTTATTTTGAATCTACTGTTTAAACACAAGATCCTGTAACACAACAAAGGTTAGAAATGTGAACTATGTCCAAAGAGATCTCAAAAAGAATTAGAATTGTCAACACCTGATTCTCCAAACAAACATGTGTAACTGAGTCTGTGTGTGTGTCTAGGGCCAAATGTGTTGCACAAAATTCTCCAAATTTACTCCTGGGTACAACACAATGTTTGTGAAAGGATAAATCATAAAATGTGCTAATTCAAAACTTCCAGTGGTAAAACCACAGCAATTATTCAGACCAAGAATGGACAGATCATGGCTTACCAGCCAAATCCAGGCCCATGTCTATTTTTGTAGGCGCTAAGGAGGGTTTTTTTTATACTGGCTGGGAAAAACATCAAAAGGAGAATAATATTTCACATGTGCAAAGTATAGAGGATTCAAATTTCAGTGTCCATAAAAAGAGCTTTCCTGGCACTGGACCACATTCATTGACGAATTGTCTGTGGTGGCTTTCTTGCTTGCATCTCAAGCTGGGTGGTTGCCATCTGGCCCACAGAGCTGAAAATATTTATTATCTGGCCCTTTGCGGAAAAACTTTGCTGACCCCCTGGTTTAGACCAATGAAAGATTTCTTAGGGGGAGATTATTTTGACACTGACATTGTTCAGAATTGTCTATACATGGTGATAAAAAAAAGCAAATAATAAAATTGGGTTTATTATCATATTTTGAATTCTCTACAGACTGTGGGGCCCCCTTTTTGCAGATTTTTTTTTAATTGAAGTATTGTTGATTTACTATGTTGTATTGGTTTTTGGTGTACAGCAAAGTGATTCAGTTATATATGTATATCCTTTTTCATATTCTTTTCTTTTATGGTTTATTGCAAGATATTAAATGTAGTTTCCTGTGCTGTGCAGTAGGTCCTTGTTTATCTATTTTACTTATAGTAGCCTGTATCTGCTAATCCTAAACTCCTATTTTATCTCTCTCCTTCCCTTTTCCCCTTTAATAACCATAAGTTTGTTTTCTTTTCCTCTTTCTTTTTTTTTTTTTTTTTATGGCTGTGCCTGCAGCATATGGAAGTTCCTGGGCTAGGGGTTGGATCAGAGCTTCAGCTGAGACCTAACCCACAGCCACAGCAGTGCCAGATCCAAGATGCATGCACAGCTTGTGGCAGTGCTGGATCCTTAACCCACTGAACAAGGCCAGGGATGGAACCTCCATCTTCACAGAGACAACACTGGGTCCTTAACCTGCTGAGCCACAGTGGGAATTCCTATGTCTCTGAATCCATTTCTGTTTTGTAAATAAGTTCATCTGCGTCACATATGTCATATTTTAAATTTCACATGTAAGAGATACCGTATGGTATTTGCCTTTCTTTTTCTGACCTCACTTAGTATGACAACCTCTAGGTTGATCCATATTGCTGCAAATGGCATTATTTCATTCTTTTTTATGGCTGAGTAATATTCCATTGTATAATATATCACATCTTCTTTATCCATTCATTGATGGACATTTAGATTGTTTCCATGCCTTCCTTGGCTATTTTAAATAGTGCTGCTACAAACATTGGGGATGCATGTATCTTTTCCAATAAGCGTTTCCTCCATATATTTGTCTAGGAGTGAAATTGCTGGATCATATGGTAACTATATTTTCAGTTTTTAAAGGACCCACCATACTGTTTCCCATGGTGGCTGCACCAATTTACATTCTCGCCAATGATGGAGGAAGGTTCCCTTTTCTCCACACTGTCTCCAACATTTAATATTTATAGACTTAATAATGGCCATTCTGACTGGGGTGAGGTGATACCTTGCTATAGTTTTGTTTTGCATTTCTCTAATAATTGGTGATATTGAGCACCTTTTCAAGTGCCCATTGGCCATCTGTATGGCTTCTTTGAAGAAATGTCAGTTTAGGTCTTCTGCTTATTTCTTGATTGGGTTGTTTTATTAATTATTATTATTATTTTGTCTTTTCGGGGCCAAACCTGTGGCATATGGTGGTTCCCAGGCTAGGGGTTGAATCAGAGCTACAGCTGCTGGCCTACACCACAGCCACAGCAACTCCAGATCCAAGCTGTGTCTGTGACCTACACCACAGCTCATGGCAATGATGGGCACTCCTATTTATTATTTTTAGGGCTGCACCCACCATATATGAGGTTCCCAGGTTAGAGGTTGAATGGAAGCTGTAGCTGCTGGACTACACCATGGCCACAGCAATGCCAGATCTGAGCCATGTCTGGAACCTATACTGTAGCTCATGGCAATGCTAGATCCCCGACCCACTGAGCAAGGCCAGGGATTGAACCCAAATCCCCGTGGATGCTAGTTGGATTTGTTTCTGCTGTGCCACAACGGGAACTCCCAGTTGTTGTTGTTGTTGTTGTTGTTGTTTGTCTTTTTAGGGCCGCACCTGCCTCATAGGGAGGTTCCCAGGGCTCGAATTGGAGCTGTAGCTGCCAGCCTACATCACAACCACAGCAGCACGGGATCCAAGCTGCGTCTACGACCTACACCATGGCTCACAGCAATGCCAGATCCTTAACCCACTGAGCGAGGCCAGGGATCGAACCTGAGTCCTCATGGATGCTAGTTGGGGTCATTACCCCTGAGCCATGACAGGAACTCCTGTTGTTTGTTTTCTGAGTTGTATGAGCTGTTTGTATATTTTGGAAATTAATGGGCCCCTTTTTTGATAGCACTTGGAGTGGTCTACTCCCCTCGCCTCAACTCTGGGTATATCACTGCTTACATATAAGAGCTCACTGGAGAGGGAAGTAGAGGCACAGAGAGGCCAAGTAACTTGCCCAGGATCACACAACTTGCAAGAGGGGGGCCTGGAATTGAATCCAGAGAGCTGTAACCATGACATCCCCTCTGTGCTGGAGGACAGGGCAAAGCCTGACCACCCGGCCAGATGTTGCCATGAATACTGCCACCTGGGGTCGGCTCTGGCTCACCCTGGGGGCAGCTCTAACTTCACATGATGCCTGGAATTTCAGCATCACCGCTCACAAGCTGCATAGCCTTGGGCAAGCGCGTTCCCTCCCTGAGCCTCCGTTTACTTGTCTGCAAAATGGGTATAACAAAGGCCCCACCCATCGGGGTTTTTTGGGGATGAAGTTTATTGTGTACTTCACACAGTGCCCAGCAAAGTGAGTGGTCAGTAAGTTTTAGCTGTGGTTTTTATGAAATTGAGTGGTTAGACACAGAAACTGGGCCTGGAAAGAATGGCATTGTTTTTCTTGGAGGAGGGGAGGGCAAAAGAGAGAGAGGTTGAAAAGATTCGATAAGCAAGGTGAGTCCTCCATGCACATTTGCATGCAAATTGCATATACAAAATAAACCAAATAAAAGGTAAGAACTGACTTTCTTTTCAATCCTCTTTTAAACCACCTGATTCTATCAAGAAGCACTCTTTGGAGTTCCCATTGTTGCGCCACGGAAACGAGTCCAACTAGGAACCATGAGGTTGCGGGTTGGATCCCTGGTCTCACTCAGCAAGTTAAGGATCTGGCGTTGCTGTGAGCTGTGGTGTAGGTCACATATGGGGCTCAGATCCCATGTTGCTGTGGCTGTGGCATAGGCTGGCAGCTAGTTAGACCCCTAGCCTGGGAACCCCCATGTGCCACGGATGTGGCCCTAAAAAGCAAAAAAAAAAAGAAAGAAAGAAAGAAACACTCTTTAATACCTATATGCTGATTTCTTCTTAGCAGAGTCACCTAATCTAGAACCTTCCATTGGCAGCAGTAGCTGCATAGAATCCAATAACATTGTTTACTTTCCTTTGCAGCTATTGTAGTCAGCTGATACTTAAAAAAAAAATTACTCTACCAACAAAAATAATGTCAAATAAAAGAATCCAGCTCAAAAAAAAATTACTCTAGTATTTATAATGTTTCCTTTTAAGTTATGTTTGTTGAGGAAAGAAAGTTTAGTGCCATCTTCAGCATTATTATGTACTTTCCTTATTTTCTTCAATAAATTTATTTTAGGGAGGTCCCTGGTGGTCTAGTGGTTAGCATTCACTGCTAGCTTTCCCTGATTCGGCCCAGGTTCAATCCTTGATCTGGGAGCTGAGATTCCATATCAAGTTGCTGCAAACTGCAGCCAAAAATCAATCAATCAATCAAAATAAAAAAATTATTTTAGAAAGACACTTAGAAATTCAGTGGTATAGTAGAGCAGTATCTGATGACCCAACTAGAAGGTAATTGTCAGAAGAAATGTAAAGTAAAAATAAATGTTATTCAATTCTGTTGAGGGTTGTTGTCCTTTCAAGGATCTTCTAACCAGAAGATTCTCTTGGTGATCTGAGAGTTCTATGGTGTCCTCTCTGCAGCAGAAAGGAAATTTTGGGCTTCACTACATTCCCAATGAGAAGAATCAGGGCACAGGGCTTTTTTAAACTCTTTCTCAGGCCCACTAAACTTTCATGCAAGTGGACTGGATTGTCCCCAACCTGGTGGCTTTTCCATATATATATATACACAACATGGCCCATGATTCCAATCAAACCCTGGCCAGATTTTCCCTGGGATTAAATATTAACCCTAATGTTTGACCTGGCAGGGGCTTCATTTTATATAACCTTTAGACCAATCCTCACATTTTATTCATTCTATTTTTATTATTTTATTTTATGTTTTTAGCCATGCCTGAGGCATGTGCAAATTCCTGAGTCAGGGATCAAACCGGTGCCGCAGCCGCAACCCAAGCCGAAACAGTGACAATGCTAGGTCCTTAACCTGCTGTGCCACCAGGGAACTCCAATCGTCACCTTTTACAGCTGGGGAAACAGAGTCTCAAAGTGGAGAAGTAATTCTGTTATGACACAGCCAAGTATCCTGTGCTGGGGACAGGACTTTGATCTCTTGGCACCCGGTCTAGAAAGCAATTGTGCACAAGATGGGACAGTTATGAATTGATTAGAGATGAGACTGACATTGCAACTCAGCCCAAAGCAGGACTATTTTTCTTGAGATCTGCGTTGCAGGCTGAGTTGTGGGGTTCACTTCACAAGTATATTTGGAGCTCCTTTGATTGTGGGGGGAAGGTTCTAAGGGCCAGGCGTATACCAGTGCCCAAAATACACAGATTCCTGCTTTCTGGTGTAAACAGCTAACATAGATAAACAGAGCTCCCTTCCATCGAAGGTGTTATACTGGGTGTGACTGGGGTGGGGCGACTTTGGCCAGGGGCAGCCTCTAGGGGAGGTGACCCTTGAGCTGAGACCACTGGGCTTAGGTTTCATCACAACTTTGAAAGACGTTAAGGACTGAATTGTGTGCCCTAGCCCCAGATTCATATGTTGGACTCCTAACCCCGGGGCCTCAGAATGTGACTGTATTTGGAGATGGGGGTCTTCACACAGGTAATTGAGCTAAAATGAGGTGACTAGTGTGGGCTCTAATCCGTAGGACTGGGCTCCTTGTAAAAAGGGGACCTTTGGGGAGTTCCCTCATGGTACAGTGGGTTAAGGATTCGGTGTTGTCACTGCAGCAGCTTTGATTGCTCCTGTGGTGCAGGTTCAGTCCCTGATCCCCGAACTACCACATGTGGCTGGCCGGGCCATAAAACAAACAACAACAACAAAAAAGGCAAGGGGAAAGGGCTCAGAAGGAATGGGCTCAAAAGGAACCTGATCTTGGACTTCCAGCCTCGGGCACTGGGAGAGAATACATTTCTGCTGCTCCAGGCGCTCCCCCGCCCCGTCCCCCATCCGTCTGTGGGACTTTGTTCGCCAGCCACAGGAAAGGAATTCAGAAGGTGAAGGGTGAAGGGCCAGGAGGAAATCAGGATCTGGAGACCCGGACACGCCTCCCCCACCCCCACCCTCACCCTCACCCTATGGCTTCTTTCCCAGAATCCCCTGGGGGTGGAGCCAAAGGAAACACCCACCCCTGTGTACCCTGGCCACAAGGGGAAGGAAGCTGAGATGACCACATTCACAGCCAAGGGAGGCCTCTTTTTCCTGGTGAGAGGGTCAGTTGTGACCCTTGGACCCACCAGCCATAAAACAATCTCCAGGATGAGATGAGATGGAGGCTAGACAGGGAGGGGGTGGTGGGGACGGCCCAGAGGGGTGTGGATCACGAGATGAGTTGGGGGGCTGGACTAGGCTCCAGGATCTCACAGGGCACTGCCCGGAGACCACCTGGTCTCCTGAAGCTGGGGGACCACCTTCCTATGGCTGGCTGAGGGCAAGCCCCAGACACCAGCCTTGGAGAACATGTCTGTGACACAAGGGGCCGCCCAGGCCTGTGCACAAACACATCCCACCCAGCCCCCACAGAAACTTCTAGAACCATCGCGGGACAGACCATCCACCTTCTCACCCTGGAGCAAGGCCCTCAGTCACCTCCTCAGTGTCATTGTGGTAAGGCCTCGCTGACCACCTGATATACAAGTCACCCCCCCCACAACACTCCATCTCTCTTTCCTGCTTCATTCTTCTATACTTAGTCTCTTCAATTTATTTATTGGGGTTCTCTCTGTGGCTCAGTGGGATCTGCAGCTTAGATCTAGACTGCAGCTCAGATCTGATCCCTGGCCTGTGAACTTGTGGACTCCATATACTGCGGGGTGGCCAAAAAAGAAAAAAAAAATTATTTATTTGCTTCCACACAACTGTTTTTTGGTCTTTTTGCCTTTTCTAGGGCCGCTCCTGCGGCACATTGGAGATTCCCAGGCTGGGGGTCAAATTGGAGCTCTAGCCACCGGCCTACGCCAGAGCCAGAGCAGCACGGGATCCAAGCCGTGTCTGCGATCTACACCACAGCTCACGGCAACGCCGGATCCTTAACCCACTGAGCAAGGCCAGGGATCGAACCTGCAACCTCATGGTTCCTAGTCAGATTCGTTAGCCACTGCGCCATGACAGGAATTCCCAGCGCACAACTGCTTTTCACTTAGCATCTGTCTCCCCACATTGGAACATCGGCTCTGTGGGGGCAGGGCCAGGGGAATAATTATAGTCTCTGGTGTGTCTCCAATGCCTGGCACACAGCAGGTGCTCAATAACTAGCAGGCACAAGAATGAATGAGGGAATTCTTGGACATAGTGTCCTTCAAGCTTTAGGAAGAGCAGAGAGAGGCTCCCCCCTCCCCACTCCCACCACCTGCCAACACCTCCTCCCTCATGGTATTTGGAGACCCTTGTTCAAATTTCCCATCATCACCCACCCCCACACCCCTGAGAGCCCAGAACCCCCTGAACTGGGCAGCCTGGAGGATTAGGTGTTAATCAGTTGGCGTTGCCTAAGAGGTTGATCAGAGTCCCCCTGTCCCCAGCCCCTGGCCTGCGCCCGCCACACCCATGTCACAAGGGTTTTACTCACTGCCTTTCCTGGCTGTACCCCAAGGGACGGTCCTGGAGAAGGAGGAGGGGTGAGGTGGGGGAGAGGGTGGGGGAGGAGCTGCTACTTCCGGACCTCCTCACCTCTTCCTTCAAAAACTGACCTGAAGGAAAGTGTAGAAAAGTCCCTCCAGTCATCAGTCAAAAGAATGGGGAGGTGACATGTGGCAAAGGACAAGTCTCCATCCGGCGCAGGGGACCTGGGTGTTGTCTCAATAGTGGCTGACTCATGAAGTGGCCATGGTGAGTCATAATCCCTTATTAGCCCCTCTGCCTTCCTGTGCAGTAGGGGGACTGTTGTGACCAGACGTGCTGAGGCCAAAGGGCTGAGGTGGCTAGAAACTGGCATGAGTCTGATGTGTTTGTTACAGGTACATATACTGGTAATAACAGTAACAACCATAAAGATGGCCAAACTTTGAGACCTGACTTGTGGGGGGGTCCCTTCTGAGCAATCGACATGTTTTTTGTTTCTGTTTTTGTTTTTTAGAATCATATCTATTTTTCACATATGTCATATTTTATTTTATTTTTTATTTTTTGAGGTCTTTTCTAGGGCTGTACCTGCAGCATATGGAGGTTCCCAGGCTAGGGGTCCAATCGGAGCTGTTGCCATCTGCCTATGCCAGAGCTACAGCAACGCAGGATCTGAGCCACATCTGTGACCTACACCACAGCTCATGGCAATGCCAGATCCTTAACCCACTGAGCAAGGCCAGGGATGGAACCCGTAACCTCATGGTTCCTACTTGGATTCATTAACCACTGAGCCATGACAAGAACTCCCAATCTACATGTTTTAATTGATTGAACCCCTAAAAGCCCAGTGAAGCAGGTTCTTTAACACCCATTTTACAGATGAAGAAACTGAGGCAAGAGGAGAAAAGTGATCTGTCCACAGTCACACAGCAACCAGCAGCAGAGTCAGGATTCAAACCTAGGCCCTGCTCTACCCCAGAACTGTTCCACTGATTTATCATATCACACGTTAAAGTTCCTAGGAGTTCCCTGGTGGTTCAATGAGTTAAGTATCCAGCATTGCCATTGTTGTGCCTCAGGTCACTACTGTGTGGGGTTTGATCCCTGGCCCAGAAACTTATGTATGCCTCGGGCAGCTGCATCAGAAGAGTACAAATAAAATAAAGTTTCATCTTAGTAATAAATTTTGTCAATATAAATGATCAGATTAATAAATCCAAAGTGTGATCATTTCAGGAGTTCCCGTCATGGTGCAGTGGTTAACGAGTCCAACTAGGAACCATGAGGTTGTGGGTTCGATCCCTGCCTCATTCAGTGGGTTAAGAATCCAGCATTGCCATGAGCTGTGGTGTAGGTCACAGACGCAGCTCGGATCCCATGTCGCTATGGCTCTGGCATAGGCCGGCGGCTGCAGCTCCAATTGGACCCCTAGCCTAGGAACCTCCATATGTTTCAGGTGTGGATCTAGAAAAGACAAAAAGACAAACAAACAAACAAACAAAAAAACCAAAAAGCAAAGTGTAATCATTTCAACATGCCGTCAAGATCACAATTATGAATGCAGTATTTCACTTTTTTTCCATGCTAAGTTTTGGATAGCTGTGTGTATTTCGTATGTACAACACACTTCAGTTTTTTTTTTAATTTTGTATTATAGTTGATTTACAACGTTCTGGGAGTTCCCGTTGTGGTGCAGTGGTTAACGAATCCAACTAGGAACCATGAGGTTACGGGTTCGATCCCTGCCCTTGCTCAGGGGGTTAAGGATCTGGCATTGCCATGAGCTGTGGTGTAGGTCACAGATGTGGCTCAGATCCTGCGTTGCTGTGGCTCTGGCATAGGCAGATGGCAACAGCTCCGATTGGACCCCTAGCCTGGGAACCTCCATATGCCACAGGTGTGGCCCTAGCAAAGGCAAAAAGACAAAAAAAAAAAAAAAAAAAAAAAAGATTTACAACGTTCTGTCAATTTTTGCTGTAAAGTGACTCAGTTATAAATATATACATATGTATGTGTGTATATGTATATATACATATTCTCATATTATCTTCCATCAATTTCCATCACAAGTGATTGGATATAGTTCCCTGTGCTGTACAGCAAGACCTCATTGCTTAGCCAAAGGGGAGGGGGAGAGGGAGGGAGTGGGATAGACTGGGAGTTTGGGGTTAGAAGATGCAACACACCTCAATTTGAACACTCAATTTTCATCAGAAGTCCTTGATCTGTATTTATAGAGTTCAGAAAATTTACAGTAAAAATGTAGATTCATATACCTAGCTTGTTCAATATATACACAAAAGTTTCTCATTAAGTGAACTCAGTACCAATTTTTTTTGTCCTTTTAGGGCCACACCTGAAACATATGGAGGTTCCCAGGCTAGGGGTGAAATCAAAGCTGCAGCTGCCAGCCTACATCACAGCCACTGCAGTGCCAGATCCAAGCCGCATCTGGGTCCTTAACCCACTGAGCAAGGCCAGGGATCAAACCTGCATCCTCGAGGATGTTGGTCAGATTCATTTCTGCTGAGCTGCAACAGACTCTCCAGTACCAATTTAAAAAATTTAAATTAATAAAAGTTAATATCCAGTTCCTCAGTCACACTTTTTATACTTCAAGTGCTCCATGACCATAAATAAACTTACCTCCCTATTGGCTGAACAAGTCTAATCCACAGAACCTGTAGATTACAGAAAACATTTTCTGAAAAGGGCAGGATAGTAAATATTTTCAGCTTTGTGGGCCAAAGTTCTCCCTCACAATGGGCAACAACATGAAAGCAGCTGTAAACAGTATGTAAACTAGTGGGAGTGATTGTGTGCTAATAAAACTTTATTTATAAAAACAAGCGGGGGACGGGGCGGGGGTGAGAACTGGTCCACAGGCTACAGCGCCATGCTAAACTCCCTGACCATATTTATGTGCTCAGTTGTTTCTTCTACAAGTACTAACTGGGCAGCTATTTCATACCAGGCACGGTTCCGGGCACTGGGGATACTGCACACGGTAGGTCTGATCCTAACAATTGTTTCCATTTTGCAGACAAATCCTAACCGGAGACTGCCTGGCTAGCCACCCCACACCCCTAGTGTGGGCTAGTTAAGCAAGATATGTGAAAGCATACGTGAGTTGGGGAGAACCACTTCAGCAAATCCAGAACTGGCCAAACTTTCTTGAGTATCCACCATGTCCTGAGTAGTGTCAAGGGAGATGAACAGACCTACTTTCAAGGGCCTTAGTCCGGTTTTGAAAAAACAAGACAGGAGTTCCTGTCATGGCACAGCAGAAATGAATCTGACTAGTATCCATGAGGAGGCGGGTTTGATCCCTGGCCTCACTCAGTGTGTCGGGGATCTGGTGTTGCCGTCAGCTGTGGTATAGGTTGCAGACAGGGCTCGGATCTGGCATTGCGGTGGCTATGGTTGACCCCTAGCCTGGGAACTTCCATATACCTTGGGTTTGACCCCCCCCCCAAAAAAAAAGTCAGTACTATCCCAAATGGACCTACAGAGTCAATTTCTTTCTTTCTTTCTTTCTTTCTTTTTTTTTTTTTTTTTTTTTTTTTTGTCTTTTTGCCTTTGCTAGGGCTGCTCCCAAGGCACATGGAGGTTTCCAGGCTAGGGGTCGAATCGGAGCTAGAGCCACCAGCCTACACCAGAGCCATAGCAATGCCAGATCCCAGCCGCGTCTGTGACCTACACCACAGCTCACGGCAATGCTGGATCCTTAACCCACTGAGCAAGGCCAGGGATTGAACCCGCAACCTCATGGTTCCTAGTCGGATTCATTAACCACTGAGCTACAAGAGGAACTCCCTACAGAGTCAATTTCTGAAGCTCAGGTGTGGACTTAAGGTATGGCTGAATCCAGGCCATCAGACCATGTTGTCAGGGATGGATCACTGTCTGTCTGCTCTGCTGTATTCTGGGTGGGCTTCTGTCTCAGGCAGCTTCTCCCATCATGGGGTAATGATGGCCAGCAGCCCAAAATCTATACTCCTACAGCTTGGCATCCCCAGAGTACTCATTCTGTAGAATGGAAAGGGGAGATTTGGAGTAAAGCGACACCCCCAGGGTCTAATAGCTGTGAGGATTGAAGGTAGAGTTCACACACAGGTTCACCTGTGTGCCCTAAACTAGATGCTGGGATTTTATATAGAGGAAACTTGTGTGTTTAAGTAAGAGATTGAGCATCATAATTTCATGGTGTTTCACATAGAACCCCATGACTTTTGGACATCTTACCACTTGAGTACAACTAAAACCCAAAGAGTGAAGGATTTGCCCTGAGCAAAGAGCTAATATGGACCTGGGCTATAATTCCTTCAGGCTCCATGAGTAAATGTTCCCAAGAGAAATAATATATTCATCTAAAATCAGTCATTCACATTTTAGCTAGGTCCAGTATATGTAAGTAACATCTGAGAGGGGTGTGGTTTTTTTGTTTTTTGCTTTTTGCTTTTTAGGGCCACACCTGCCGCATATGGAGGTTCCCAGGCTAGGGGTCAAATCCAAGCCATAGCTGCTGGCCTATGCCACAGCCACAGCAACGTGGGATCGTTACCCCACTGAGTGAGGCCAGGGATAGAACCCACATCCTCATGGATCCTAGTCAGATTCCTTAACCACTGAGCCACGAAGGGAACTCCTGATTTTTTTTTTTTTTTTTGCCCTAGAGAAAAAGCTAAGAACTAATCTTTGAGTTACAATGATCTAAGGGTCCACAAGTAAATGTAAATGCTCCTAAGAAAAGGAATATATATACCTGACATCAGTCACTCACATTTTAACTGGAGTTAGCTCAAAGTTATTTGAGTACATTTTCCTGTCGGAAACCACCTATGGGGAGTTCCCATTGTGGCTCAGTGGGTCAAGGACCTGATATGGTGTCTCTGAGGATGCAGGTTCAATCCCTGGCCTCACTCAGTGGGTTAAGGATCCGGCATCGCTGCAAGCTGTGGTGTGGGTCGAGGCATTGATCGGCACTGATCTGGCATTGCTGTGGCTGTGGGGTAGGCCAGCAGCTCCAGCTCCGATTCCACCCCTAGCCTGGGAACTTCCATATGCTGCAGGTGTGGCACTAAAAAGGGAAAAAAAAGAAACTACCTGTGGTAACTTTAGGGTTGGAAAGGAAGAGGGATCAAGGAGAAAAGCATGGATACAGGAGAACTGGCTCCTGGCAGAACTCAGCTGGCAACTATTATTATTATTTGATTTTTCAGGGCCATACCCACATCATATGGAGATTCCCAGGCTACGGGTCTAATTGGAGCTGTAACTGATGACCTACGCCACAACCATAGCAACGCAGGATTGTTAATCCACTGAACAAGTCCAGGGATTGAACCTGCATCTTCAAGGATGCTAGTCAGATTTGTTAACCACAGAGCTACGACATGAACTCTGGCTGGCAATTATTGATATGGCAGTGTTCACATCAGAATCCTGTGGCACAATAGGATCGGTGACATCTCTGCAGAACCAGGATGCAAGTTCAATCCCTGGCTCCACACAGTAGGTTGAAGGGTCCAGCATTGCCACAGCTGCAGCTCAGATTCAATCCCTGGCCTGGGAACTTCCATATACCCTGGGTGTAGCCATTTAAAAAAAAAAAAAGTGATTTTGTATTAGAAAACTCAAGAACCTATGGAAAAGGTATACTTTTAATTTTCTTTTCTTTTTTTTTTTTGGTCTTTTGTCTTTTTAGGGCTGCACCTGCAGCATATGGAGGTTCCCAGGCTAGGGTCCAATCAGAGCAGTAGCTGCCAGCCTACACTGCAGTCATAGCAACATGGGATCCGAGCCTCGTCTTCGACCTACACCACAGCTCACAGCAATGCTAGATCCTTAACCCACTGAGCAAGGCCAGGGATTGAACCCGCAACCTCATTGTTCTTAGTTGGATTCGTTTCTACTGTGCCATGACGGGGAATCCTCTTTTTTTTTTTTAATTTATATTGTATTTTCTTGTTTGGAAGATGTGTAACAGGTACATGGCTCAAAATTCCAAAAGTGTAAATGATTATGCAGTGAAGAGCCTTCCTCCTCCTCTACCACACTTCCTGGCTCCCAGTTCTGAAGGTGACCACCATTACCAGATTCTTAAATTTTTTAAGAAGCTGAGAAACACTGAAATAATTTTTTATTTTCCGATATTGTCCCATATCAGTACATATGGATAATCGTCATTCATTTTCACAGCTACATAATATTCCATTGTGTTAATGCATCAGAATCTATCAATCAATCTCCTATTAATGGATATCTTGGTTGTTTCATGGTACAACCACTGTATTATGTACATGGTTGTTCATTATATATTTCATATGCCTTTTACTGAAGAATTAATTTACAATAATAATGCACAGGTCTTAGGTGTGTTCAATTTGATGAGTTTTGACAATTCTGTACAATCATATAACCACCACTAAAAATAAGATATGGGAGTTCCCGTCATGGCACAGTGGTTAACGAATCTGACTAGGAACCATGAGGTTGCGGGTTCGATCCCTGGCCTTGCTCAGTGGGTTAATGATCCGGCATTGCCATGAGCTGTGGTGTAGGTCGCAGACGCGGCTCGGATCCTGCGTTGCTCTGGGTCTGGTGTAGGCTGGCAGCTACAGCTCCGATTCGACCCCTAGCCTGGGAACCTCCATATGCCGCAGGAGCGGCCCAATAAATGGCAAAAAGACAAAAAATAAAAATTAAATAAAAATAAAATTAAAAAGTTAAAAAATATAAAAATAAGATATGGAGTATTTTCATCACCCTGGAGAGTTCCTTCATGCTCTTGTCCACTCAATTCCCCACTCTACTCCAGGCAACCACTTTCTATCACCAAGAATTACTTTCACCTCTTCTCTGGTTTTCATATAAATGGAACCATACAGTACCGTATCTTTTGTGTCTGGTTTCTTTTATCACATTGCAGTCGAGTTTCATCCATGTTGTTGCATGTATTAGTAGTTTTTTCCTTTTTATGGCTGAGTAGTATTGTGTTATGTGGATATACCAATTTGTTTATTCACTCCTCTATTGTTGGATATTTGAGTTGGTTCCATTTCAGGAAAGTTATGAATAAGGTTGCTGTGAACATTCATGTACAAGTATTTCTGTGGGGGAGTTCCCATTGTGGCTCAGTGGTTATGAATCTGCCTAGTATGTATGAAGATGCAGGTTCAATCCCTGGCCTTGCTCTGTGGGTTAGGATCCCACGTTGCTGTGGCCAAGTCGTAGGCAGACAGCTGCAGTTCTGATTCGACCCCTAGCCTGGGAACTTCCATATGCCTTGGGTTCGGCCCTTAAAAAAAAGTCTTTCTGTGGACATATGTTTACATTTCCCTTAGGTAAACACTCAGGAATGACATTGCTAAGTCATACGGTAAATGCTTGTTTAATTTTATAAGGGATTGCTCAATTTTCCAAAGTTTCCCCGAGTGGGTGGACCATTTTGATTCCTACCAACAGAGGGTGAGAGTTCCAGTAGCTGCATACCTTCCACTAACATCTGACATTGCCTTTTTTATTGTAATCCTTCTAGTGGGTATCTTTAAACATTTCATATGTCAGAAATGGTTCAGTAAAGGGAGTTCCTGTCATGGTGTAGCAGAAACGAATTCAACTAGGAATAATGAGGTTGCGGGTTTGATCCCTGGCCTTGCTCAGTGGGTTAAGGTTCCAGTGTTGCGGTGAGCTGTGGTGTAGGTCGCAGACTTGGCTCAGATCTGGTGTTGCTGTAGCTGTGGTGTAGCCCAGTGACTATAGCTCTGATTAGACTAGTCTGGGAACCTCCATATGCTGAGGGTGCAGCCCTAAAACAACAAAAGCCCTCCCCCCTCAAAAAAAATTTAAGTAAAAATCGAGTAGAAATTAAAAACAAAACTTCCACCTGTAGAATCATGTGTGGGAAATGCTACAAACTCTGTCCACTCCAAGAGTATTATAGAGCATTGCAAAAGCTCTAAGTTCTGCAAAGCCATTTTTTAACACAGTTTTCCTCAATTTTGTTTGACCACAGCATCCTCTTGAGTTGTGTTTCACATTCCAACACATTGGTGGAATCTATTGTGGGAATTTTTTTTTTTTTTTTTTTTGTCTTTTGTCTTTTTGTTGTTGTTTTTGTTGCTATTTCTTGGGCCGCTTCCGCGGCACACGGAGGTTCCCAGGCTAGGGGTTGAATCGGAGCTATAGCCACCGGCCTACGCCAGAGCCACAGCAACGCGGGATCCGAGCCGTGTCTGCAACCTACACCACAGTTCACGGCAACGCCAGATCGTTAACCCACTGAGCAAGGGCAGGGACCGAACCCGCAACCTCATGGTTCCTAGTCGGATTCGTTAACCACTGCGCCACGACGGGAACTCCTATTGTGGGAATTTTTTCTTTTTTTTTTTTTGGCCTCACCTGTGGCATGTAGAAGATCCCAGACCAGGGATTGAACCCCCACCAGCAACCTGGGCTGCTGCAGGGAGCTGGATCCTTAACCTGCTGTGACACAAGGGAATTCCCTGGGAATTTTACTTTATTTATTTTTTATTACTCAATGAATTTATTACATTTGTAGTTGTACAATGATCATCACAATCCAATTTTATAGGATTTCCATCCCACAACCCCACCGCATTCCCCCACCCCCTAAACTGCCTCCTTTGGAAACCATAAGTTTTTCAAAGTCTGTGAATCAGTATCTGTTCTGCAAAGAAGTTCAGTCTGTCCTTTTTTCAGATTCCACATGTCAGTGAAAGCATTTGATGTTGGTGTCTCATTGTATGGCTGACTTCACTTAGCATGATAATTTCTAGGTCCATCCATGTTGCTAAAAATGCTGGTATTTCGTTCATTTTAATGGCTGAGTAATATTCCATTGTGTATGTGTACCACATATTCTTGATCCACTCCTCTGTCGATGGGCATTTATGTTGTTTCCATGTCTTGGCTATTGCAAATAGTGCTGCAAAGAACATTGGAGTACATGTGTCTTTTCGAGTCATGGTTTTCTCTGGGTGGATGCCCAGGAGTGGGATTGCTGGATCAAATGGGAGTTCTATTTTTAGTTTTCTGAGGAATCTCCATACTGTTTTCCACAGTGGTTGCATCAATTTACAATCCCCCCCAACAGTGTACTAGGGTTCCTTTTTCTCCACACCCTCTCCAGTACTTATTGTTGGTAGCCTTTTTGATGATGGCCATTCTGGCTGGTGTAAGTGGAAATTTTACTTTAGATTGCAACTTAGCATTGCTTTGACACATGTGGTCATGTCAGTAAATTAAATCATATGATGTCAAGGGCATGAAAAATCCTCTTGTGCCTCAAATGCTTATCCTTGTCCTGACTTCAAATCTCTCTTCATTGGGGCATATAAAAGCCTTCTAAAGTTCATAATTCTAAAGTTACAATAAATTAAAAGTATCCTTGGGTGGAGACTATGGAGTCTTAATCTATATGAACATGCACATGAGTAATGCCAGATCCTTTCTTCTGGCAGCTTTTGATAAGAGGAGGAGGAAGGGTTCTATATCGAGGACCCTGGGGCTCTTGAGCTGAGGGGGAGGCAGAGAGAAAGAAGTCCAGAAGTCAAAATTCCCCTACTTTCTACACCCACCGAGACTGCCCTGGAAAGGTGCCTCCACAGCAAAGGCTGAATAAATACTATGACTGGGGTCACTAAGCCAAACCAAACCAAACATAACCCCTTAAAACTCCAACACACAATGGTGAAAAAAGGAAATAGAGATCTGGAGGCCAAGGCTGAAATAACAGTACCAGTATCCAGAGAGGGACAGTTACCTTAATGCAGGGATTCTTCCGCAGGGCACTGCTGACATTAGGGCTGGGTGTTCCCTGTGGGGTGGTATCCTGGGCACTGTGGGGTTTGGAGCAGCATCTCTGGACCCCACTCATTCCACACCAGGAGACTCCTGGTTGTGACAACCTGAGATGTTATTGTCAGATAAGAGAACACTTCAGACACGGCACATAGTAGGTCCTCATTAAATTTTTGTTGCATGAATAAATAATGACTGGTCCATGGGGAAACGTGTATCAGGATGTGAATTTCGTGAGTCTAAGGAGGGTGCATGAGTTCCTGCATAAACCTGCATCTAGCATCTTGCCCGGCACACAGAAGGATTGATTTAGTCACCCATCCACTAAGCTTTCAACAGTTTCCTGCTGTGTTTAGTATAAACCGTTTCTTGCCACAGCCCAAGAGGCCCTGCATGACCTGCCCTGTTCCCTCCCCCCCCCCCGACTCTGCTCCAGCCACACAGGCTTCCATACTGTTCTTCCAACGTGGTCCTGCCCCAGGGCTTTTGCACCTGCTGTTTCCTTGGCCTGAAACACCCTTCCACTAGACCTCCTGGTGGCTGGCTCTGTCTCATCAGCCAGGCTGTACTTAAAAGTCATTTTCTTTCTTTCATTTTTTTCTTTCTGTCATTTAGGGCTGCACCCGCAGCATATGGAGGTTCCCAGGTTAGGGGTACAATTGGAGCTGTAGCCACCGGCCTATGCCAGAGCCACAGCACTGCTGGATCTGAGCCACGTCTGTAACCTACACCACAGCTTATGGCAACACCAGATCCTTAACCCACCGAGCAAGGCTAAGGATCGAACCCACGTCTTCATGGATGCTAGTCGGGTTTGTTAACCGCTGAGCCACGATGGGAACTCCAAAAGTCATTTTCTAAAAGAAGCCTTTGGCAGTCCTCTTTTGCCCTTTAAACATGGTTACATATAGTTTTTTGGTAGCATCTTCCATTTGTCAGTTTTCGGTATGTTTATACGCTAATAGTCTAGATCGTCCTGTGCCTTATCACCAGGGCCTAAAATAGTGGCTGGCATACAGGAGGTGCTCAATAGTAAAAGCTGATTGAGCATCCCCTGTGTGCCATGCCTTTCTAGATGCTGGGGATCCAGCCAACAATAAAAGAAGCTCTATCCTAGCCCTGAAGCGCTCACATGAAGGGGTGGGGGAGGAATGAAGGATGAGGATAGGCAAGGAGACAAGAAAATTTTAGAGGAGTTCCTATTGTGGCTCAGTGGGTTATGAATCTGACTAGTATTCATGAGAACATGGATTCGATCCTTGGTCTCACTTAGTGGGTTAAGGATCCGGTGTTGCTGCAAGCTGAGGTGTAGGTTGAGGATGCAGCTCTGATCTGGCATTGCAATGGTGTGGCATAGGCTGGCAGCTGCAGCTCTGATTTGACCCCTAGTTTGGGACCTCCCATATGCCACAGTTTCGGCCCTAAAAAGACACACACACACACACACACACACACACACCAGGAATTCACCTGGGGTGCAACGGATTAAGGATCCAGCCTTGTCATTGCAGTGGTTCGGGTTCACTGTGGTACAGGTTCGATCCCTGATGGAACAGGGATCACTCACATGCTGTAGGTGTGGCCAAAGAAAGAAAATGAAAATTTCAAATAGTGAAAACAGCGATGTGACCTTCCTCTCTGATGGACGGTCAGAGACAGCCTCTCAGTTGTCTGGGCTGAGATCCATGAGAATCAAACATTTATGAATAGGTGAACACAGTGTCAGAGTCAGGGTGAAGGGGATAGGAGTTCTAGGCAGAGGGAGCAGCCAGTGCAAAGGCCCTGAGGTAGATAGATATACATGTAGCTCCATAATATTTATTGAGAATAAATGAATGATAGAAGATTCTAGAAGGAATTGATCACTTTGGTTTGGCCAGAACTTGCTTGGGGGTTGGGGAAGGTAGAGGGTTGCCAGCTCTGATGAGGGAAGGAAATTCCTGGCAGAGGGAGGGGCTCCAGCAAAGGTCTGAGCTGCACTTGGTTTTGTTCTGTTCTGGGAGTGAATAGGAAGTGGCCAGGGGCTCTGAATGTCTTCTGGAGCTGACATACAGGGAATATGACAAGAAATAGCCCCTGAAAGTAGGGGAGAGGTCATGCTAGAGCTACAGCACCCCAGACTTTGGCCTTTGCCCACTGGCGGCTGGAAAAGTGCAAAACATCTGAGATAACGGTCTCTCCTCCCCTCCCCCTAGCCTGCCCCTGTGTCACTGGTCCTTAACCCTGTCCATCTTGCCTGTTCTCCAATCAGCACCTGGGGGTGGGCTGGGAGTGTGCCAGGACTATTTCAGCATCTTTTAGAGGTGGTAACAGAGGCATAGAGAGGCTGGGAGCCCTGGTGGTGGGATGAGCCTCTAGCTCGGAGCATACCAGAAGTCGGCTGGAGACAGAACTGGCTGGGCTCGTGAATGGGGATTTAGCCATTGAAAAGGTGAGCCCTGTACAGGTTCATGGGGGAGGGAGGGTTTATGCCAGGAGCCCTCCCTAAGCTTCCAGAGTTGACAGGAACCTCACACCCCATTGTACAGATGGGAAGACTGAGGCCCAGAGGGGAAGACAATGACCAAAATCATGCCTCTCTCCTGGGGTTGCTCTTGGTCATCCTTCCAGGTTCCCCCTGCACTCTAGAAGCAGGAGCTTTGGGCAGGAAGGGAATATAAGAGAAGGCTGGCTCCATTGGCCTCATGGGAGCTGACCAAGCTGATCATCCCCTGGTGTATCTGTCTAGTGCTTTTTATAGCAGTTGGCTCTCAGGCCTGGCGAGTCTCTGGGTCATCCCCACTGCACAGATTTGGAGACTGAGGCTCAGCAAGTGGGAGCAGCAGTCCAACCTGAGGGCTGAGCTGGGATTGAATTGGAGTGGGACAGACCTTACTTATGATGGTGTGTGGATGGGTGGTGGGGAGGGGAGGGGCTTCATGACCCACAAATGTCCCCTCCTTGCCCCAGATGGCTTCCTCTGCCAGTCCTATGGGCCCTATTGACAGCCTGGAGCTCTTGGATCTCCTGTTTGACCGGCAGGACGGCATCCTGAGACACGTAGAACTGGGCGAGGACTGGGGCCGCATCGAGGACCAGGTGATAACATATCGTGGACACCCCAGGGCCAGAGCCAAGACTCTGCTCTGCTCTATGCATTTACCACTCACAGTGCGTGATTTTTAGCACAGCATGTTATTGTGTCAAAACTTTCAGCTCCCCTAAGGGGCAGGTAACATCACCTTTTTCTTAAAAGTGGTGAAACTGAGGCCCAGAGAGGGTTGGTAACTTGTCCTGGGTCACACAGCAGTTTGGAGTTGGGTTCAGACTTAAACTCGGGGCTCATGCCTCAACATGGTTGGATGCTGTTCCCATGCCCCACGGTTGTGCTCAGGCTCCAACAATGCTGGGACAAGAAGCATTAATGCTTTCCATCTTGCAGAAAGGAAAAGCAAGCTCCAGAGAGGGTCAGGGGCTCGCCTAGAGACACACAGCAGTCCAAAGCAAAGGATGAATTAGGCCTCCTAATTCCCACCAGTCCTCTCCGTCCCAACAGGTTTTGCCTGGCCCGGACTCTGATGATTTCCTCAACTCCATCCTGGGTTCTGGAGATTCAGCGCCCAGCTCCCCAACCTGGTCTCCTGCGGCCAGTGACAGTGGCATCTCAGAAGATCTGCCCTCCGACCCCCAGGACACCCCTCCACGTAGTGGTGTGGCTGCCACCCCGTCCAGCTACCATACCTCAGAGTCTGGCAAGGGACCCTGTCCCTCCTACCCTCCTGGCCCTCCCTGCCCTGCCAGGCACCTTGGGCCAGTGGCCTCTGTGGCCATAGACCTGGGTGAGTCCTTGTCTTTGCTAACTACCCTCACCTTGTCCGGGGAACTGCACATACATACCCACCCTTTGAGATGGGTATTGGGGGGCTGTTGTGGGCCCATTTTCCAGCTGGTTAGGAGATGAGTCAGAACCGCAGAGCTGAGGTGCAACCCTGGCAGCCTGGCTCTGTCCCAAGACATCAAGCTGGCAATCTCATTTTTGTACCTCCTACCCCTGGGTCATAATAGACACTCAATGAAACAGTGTGAAGTTTAGGGGTTCCCAGGCTTTGGGGTGCTCTTCCTGGATCTGGGGAATAGGCCTGAGGCAGAAGACACCTCCAGCAGGGCATTCTTTGTCTCTTGAGCCTTGCTGTGGGGTGGGAGCTCTTAGTAGTCCCATGGGAGACTTGAGGCTCAGAGAGGTTTAGTCACTTACCCAAGGTCACACAGCTCCGCCCAGTCAGGATTAGAACCAAGGGCTCTCTAACTCTGAGGTCTGTGCTCTCCAGAGCAGCTTACCTATGGTGTGACAGGTACTTGGTGGGAGGGAACCTCAGGTGAATCAGACCTGGTCCCTGCCCCGATGGGGGAGATAAGACCAGGTCTTCCGATCTAGCCTCTAATCCTGGGTGATAACGGCCGCTCCCTCCTGGGTTGGAAGTGGGTTCCTGGCAATGTCCTAATGAATTTGGGTTCCCATTTTATGGCAGAAGTGAGACTGAGGCACCAGCTGGGGCTCTCCCCTTCAACCTAGGTCTTGGGGCCCCAAGCTATACAGTAAGTCCCTAGCATATCAGGGTTGAGCCTGGGAGCTTTGCTGGAAGAGGCAGGTAGAAACTGGGAGCTCAGGGGAGTTCCCACTGTGGCTCAGTGGTAATGAACCCAACTAGTGTCCATGAGGATGCAGGTTTGATCCCTGGCCTCGCTCAGTGGGTTTAGGATCCGGCTTTGCCATGAGCAGTGGTGTAGGTCTCAGACACAGCTCAGATCTGGCATTGCTGTGGCTGTGGCGTATGCTGGCAGCTGTTGCTCCTATTCTACCCCTAGCCTGGGAACTTCTATATGCTATAGGTGCAGGTGTAAAAAAAAAAAGAAAACAAAAAGGAAACTGGGAGTTCAGGGTCCCCCATCTGACCCCCTCCCTGTCTCTATCCCCATGTGCTGTGTGTCAGAGATGTGGAGCCCAGGCCTCTACGCTGAGGAGCAGGCCGAACTGGCTGACTCACCCCCTCGCTGCAACCTCACGGTGAAAGATCTCCTCCTCTCGGGCAGCAGTGGGGACCTGGTAAGCCATCCCTACCGACCCCCTGGAGCATCTGAGCTGGGAGGGCACTGGGCTTCATGGTGCCTCAATATCCCAGAGACTGGAAGACAGTCACAGGGGCTGATGTTTGTCCAAGGTCACACCCAGAGCAAGTCAGTGGGTCTGGAGTTCTCTGTCTCCTAGACTTGGTTGGCACTTTTTACTATAGCGGTAGTTGAAAAATAAAAAAGCTAAAACTTACCAGGCACCTCCTATAAGGTCAGGCATGCTTATAAATGCTTTAATATATCCTCTTTTAATTCACAGCAACCCTGAAGGCTCTTATGCTAACATATGAGAAAATGGACACAGAGGGGTTCAGTAATTTGCCCTAGGTTGCACAGCTGCTGCAGGCTCAATCCCTGGACTGGTCAATTGAGCCTATTTTGCCCATTGTACGCTGATGGAGGACTATCTATCTTATTAAGTGCTTCCATTACTGGCAAATCAGACTTAACAGCCCAATTAGTGCTCCCATTTTGCAGATGAGAAAGCCAAGGTGGCCCAGAGAGGTTAAGCCACAAACCGACAGTCACACAGCAAGCATGTGGCTGAGTCAGGGTTTGAACTCCAGTTTGCCTGATGTTCAAAGTTGTCTTGACAACCTCTAAGCAAGACCAGAATGCACCTCTCAACTTGAGCGACATGAGGTGAGCACCAGCTGTATGTTCAGCCTCTGGGGACCTCATGGTCAAGAGAGGACAGCTGACCACTCATGAAAGTGTACCCATAAGGGAGAGAGGCTGGAAGGGCATTGCAGGTCCAGGAAGGCTTCTTGGAGGAGGCAGAGCATCAGCAGTTCTTAAAGGACAGGAAAGGGGTATGACTGCTTTGGACATGCACACTGGCTTTTGTAAGGTCATCAAGCTTATTGTTCTGGGTGTGAACCACCTTGGGAAGTGGGAGACACCTTTTCCCCATTTTGCAGATGAACATACTGAGGTTTGGACCCTGGAGAGAAAAGGTTAGGCTGATCCACAGCCTGGAATTCTAAGGAATGGAGTTTGATCTGAAGAGCTGCAGGCTGCCCCAATCTCCACCTTTATTCCTAAGCCTCCCATTCTATGATGTGACATTTCTAAGACTTGGCACACTGTTGACAGCTTCTTTCATTTTCAATGTTACTGTTTCACAATTTAAACTTAATTAACATTTTTTTGGAGTTCCGGTTGTGGCACAGTAGAAACAGATCTGATTAGGAACCATGAGGTTGCTGATTTGATCCCTGGCCTTGCTCAGTGGGTTAATGATCTGGTGTTGCCATGAGCTGTGGTGTAGGTCGCAGACATGGATCAGATCCTGTGTTGCTGTGGCTGTGGTGTAGGCCAGCAGCCTAGGCTGGGAACCTCCAGATGCCGTGGGTGTGGCCCTAAAAAGCAAAAAAATAAAAAAATAATTTTTTTGAATAGGCAGATGCATTCACACAGTCCATATTCCAGAGGTAAAAATGGGTACATGAGGAGAACCACCCCTTACCCCCATTTCCTGGAGGCTCACTTATTTAACCCGTGCCCTGTTTGTTGGATTTTTCTCTTCAGTGTTGCTGACTGCACTGTGACGATTGTTCAGAGCCCAGAACAATGCCTGGCGTGTAGTGGGTGCTAAATACAGAGCCGTAAAATGACTATTAGTGAACCAAATGAAAAACTTTTATCTGTAGGATCAATTCCTGGATGTGCAATTGCTGGATCAGAGGGCTGTGCTCTGCATCTTTGGAGCTCTAGTGTCAGTTGGGACTATAGCAGATGGATCGATAATTTCTCAGACCTGATGCCTCTTTTCATTTGTTGCTCTCCCTTGCCCCTAAAGCAATTCTTCTGGTTATCCCACAGCAACAGCATCACTTGGCACCCCCCCACCTGTTGAGACCTGGGACTGGGCACTGCCAGGAGCTGGTGCTGACAGAGGATGAGAAGAAGCTGCTGGCCAAAGAAGGCATAACCCTGCCCACCCAGCTGCCCCTCACCAAGGTGCGACCCCTGGATCCAGAGTTGCCCTCTTTCCCACAATTACCTGCCCATGAGTCTCACCTTCAGGTCTCTGCGCTAGAATGCTAAGACGTGTCTGTTACCAGAGCCAGAAAAATCATCCTCAAAGCCACCTCAGTGAGGACTCTCTAGCTGGTCACAGTCCCTACCCAGACTGTGGGTATCAATAACTGAATTTGCGTTTTTAACTTGAAGACCTGAGTCTTGATAACTGGCCCTGGAAAGGGGCTATTCCCAAAGATGGCCAGAAGGTGGCGCAATCGCACCAGTGCCCAAAGTCTAGTAGCCAGTGATGGACAGGGATTAGGAGCTGGGAAGACAATCAGGACCCAGGACTCCCCTAGAGACTCTGCAAGAATTTAGGGCCATAAAATCTGGTCTTACAGTCATCAGGGGTCTACCCCAAGGACCCTGGGTCTGGGATGGCTCCCTTGGGAAGATAATGGGGTAAAGTTGCAGGATCCATGCAAGAGAGTGGACCTTCCGGACTGACTCAGTTTCCTCCCGTCACTCTGCAGTATGAGGAACGAGTGCTGAAAAAAATCCGCAGGAAAATCCGGAACAAACAGTCAGCCCAAGAAAGCAGGAAAAAGAAGAAGGAATATATTGATGGCCTGGAAACTCGGTAAGACCTGGGGCCTGGGATGCCACACTCGCTGGGGCAGGGGGCAGGCAGGCCTGAGAGAGGGATGCAAAGGGGCTAAGGTCACAGTTTTCAGGACCTGACAAAATTACACTTGTTTCCTTCTCTGGGAGACACCATTTTTCATGTCAGTTTCAAGGATGGAAAATTCCTAGAGGTGGTACAGGACTCAGTTTTGAGGTCCTTTTATTCTCTAGAAGATGTTATGCCAAGAAGGGAAAAGGGATCACCCATCTCGTCCTGGCTCTCTGCTTGAAGATGGGACACTTGGCTCCTTAGTCTGAGCATCACTGATCCTCAGAGTTTTCGTGGCTTCCTTCAGTGGGGGAGAAGGAAGGCAGAACTTCCTCAACTTAAGAACCGTGCACCCCAATCTTAGCCAATCACCTCTCTCAACTCATTTATGATACCGAGGGATAGGCTTTTCTGTATTCTCTAATAGAAATGTAAAACTTGAGCTTACTCTTTAAACCAGTAGTGATTTTATTAAATGTTATAGATCTATTTGTGTTTTCTATTTCTTCCCGATCTGGCGCTGCTGTGACTACAGCTCCAATTTGATCCCTAGCCTGTGAACCTCCATATGCCGTGATGCAGCCCTTAAAAAAAATGTGTATGTTCAGCTGGTTACACATTTTCCTCTCAGCACTGCTTTAGCTACATCTCACACATTTTGACTTGTACCAATGTCATTACCATTTGGTCCTTATGTCTTCCCTAATTTATACTGTCGATTCTTCTTTATCCCATGAGTTATTTAGGAGGGACTCTTAGTGGCAGAATTTGTTCTCTTCCCTGATTGTGATATAAGGATTAACACATCCTCTTGCCATGATTTGAGTGTTTTGACTCTAGATCTGTGTGGTCTGGGCCAATATCACATTCGTAGATAGATGCAGATGTGAAGGGTGGCCTGGACCCTGGAAACTTAGATGGAGTGATCATCACTGTTTTGTTCCTCAAATGCACTAGTCTACTAAGCTCATAATCAACTTTACTTTCTATCATTCTCCCAGCTGATCTATGAACTAGGTAGCTGTATCTCCACTTTGCAGACGAGGGGACTAGGGTCAGACAGCAGAGTGGCTCAAGGTCGCAGGGAGGAGAAGAATTGTAACTCGAGTCTCCTTGGACTCTTAGTCACCATGCTACTGTATCTTCTCAAAACATCACTGCCTGAGTTTGGTGTTCCATTCCCAATTCTGAGGACTGAGACTGGAATAAAGCTCTCACATCAATGCAAAGGTGGTACCTAGAGAAAGGCAGAACTGGATTCAAATTCTAGCTTTGTCAGACTTGACAGGCTGGGTTTGGAAGAGTAACTGCCCCTCTCTGGTCTTGGGTTCCAGGCTTGTAAAGTGGGGACTCACAGGGAGATACTAGATAGGCCCGTTGGTGATAGGAATATTCTGAATGTCACTGTGACATTGCCCCTACAGGATGTCAGCCTGCACTGCCCAAAACCAGGAGCTTCAGAGGAAAGTCTTACATCTTGAGAAGCAGAACCTGTGAGTCTTGGTCCAACCAGGGCAGAGGATGGGGGAGTTCACACTTGAATCCCTTGCAGGGGAGATGGACATGGGGGGACAGCCTGTGTGATGGCAGGACAGAGCAAGGGGTAAGGTGTCCACCTAGAAAGGGGGCAGGCTGCACAGAGGAGGGAATTTGGCTTTCGGCCCTTGAAGGATGTATAAGAGTTCACTAGAGGGAAGGTGCTGCCAGTGGAGGAAAGGGAATATGAATGGCCAAAGGCTAGGAGTGTGATATGTTGGACAATTATCGGGTACATCCACATAGTCAATTTTTATTTAGCATCTACTAGGTGCTGGGCATAATTCTGGACCCTGGGACCCCAACAGTGAGCAAAACAGGCACAGCCCCTCCACTAAAAGATAGTGTAGTGGGAAACATACTCAAGACAAAAATATATACAACTTCATTCAAATAGAGGTAACCATTGGGAAGAAAAATAAACTAGGGGGAAGGAGTTAGAGAGTGAGAAGGGGGCTATTTGAGGCAGGGAGGTCAGATAAGGTAACACTGGAAATGAGACCCAACAGATAAGAAAGAAGCAGCTACAGAAAGACCTGGTGGGGAAATAGTGTCTTGGTACAGAGGGAACTGCCAGTGCAAAGGCCCTGGGGCAGAAATGCTTGTGTCTAGGAGGAACAACAAGGAGGCTGTGTGGCTGGAGCAGAGTGAGCAAGGAGGAGAGAGGGAGGCAGGGATGTGATGGGTTAGGCTGGGTCACAGGGAGGATTTGGGCTTTTACCCTCACACCCCAGGGAGGTGGGAGCTCTGGAAGGGTCAGGAGAAGTCGACTCACGTTTCAAAAATTTGGAGCATGAACTCTAGAGGGGGCAGGAAAGGCTTGGTGGGACCAGGGGCTGGGGCTGGCATCCAGATGAGTGATCATGGCAACCTGGATGGAGGAGGTGGGGTGGCAGAGAAGTGGATGGGATGTTCAGTGGATATTTATCAAAGCAAAGAGGGAGGATCTGGGGGAGTTCCCGTTGTGGCTCAATGAAAATGAATTTGACTAGCATCCACGAGGATGCAGGTTCCATCCCTGGCCTTGCTCAGTGGGTTAAGGATCCGGTGTTGCTGTGAGCTGTGGTGTAGGTTGCAGACATGGCTCAGATCCCACGTTGCTGTAGCTGTGGTGTAGGCCGGTGGCTACAGCTCCGATTGGACCCTTAGCCTGGGAGCCGCCATATGCCAGAGGTGCGGCCCTAAAAAAGAGAAAGGCCAAAAACAATTGTTTTTAATGGAAAAAAAACCCCAAGACAAAGATATATAGATGGGAAAAAAAAAAAAAAAAAAAAAGAGCAGTGGGGCCTTGAAGGATGGATGGAATTCAGACCTCAGCCAGGCTGAGTGACCCCAGAAATGGACAGGAAGCCAGATCAAGTTCATGTAGGGCTGAGCCAAGTCTTCCTATTTCCACTAAGGTCCCTCTTGGAGCAGCTGAAGAAACTCCAGGCCATTGTGGTCCAGTCTACCAGCAAGTCAGCTCAGACGGGCACCTGCATAGCGGTGAGTCCTGACCTCCAGCTCCAAGGGGGTCTTTGGCTTTGGCAGAGAGGCCTGTGGGGGGAGGTGAGTGTGAGGAGGAGCATGGCCCTGAGCCTCATCTCCAGCACAATCCAGTCTTCTGGGCCTCAGTTTCCCTGCCTGTAAGATGACTGTGATCACAGGGGAGAGGTAGGGATAGGGTGACCCACCCCCATCTCTGCCAGGTCCTGCTCTTCTCCTTTGCTCTCATCGTCCTCCCCTCCATCAGCCCTTTCGCTTCCAACAAAACCGAGAACCCTGGAGACTTCACACCTGTGCGAGGTAGGTGGACCAGGGGTCGCTCTTCCCTCAAAAGCCCTCTGGGATGCCCCATGGGTACACTCCCCTTGGCTCCCCAGCCCCCATACGGGGTCTCTGGGGGGGAGGAGGGGACCCTCTCGCACTGCTCCTTGAGACTGGGGGCTAAGGAAAGAAGAGAACCAGCCCCCCCATACCATCCCTCATTATCCCCCAACCCTTGCTCAGTTTTCTCCAGAACTTTGCACAACGACGCCGCATCTCGTGTGGCCCCCAATACCGCACCAGGCTCCGAGGCTCCAGGACCCAGACCCGAGGCTGGTACACTTCAGGAAGGGTCTCCAGGCAGCCCTGGAGGGGACCAGGGATCCAGGGACAGACCAGCTCTAGACAACTCGACGGAGAATCTGGACAACTCAACTCTGGTCCAGGAAAACTCCCTGAAGGAGACAGACCAGGCCACCCTGCTAGACTGTGCCCCGCCTGAGCCAGCACTCAGCCCAGGGCGTGTGGGGTTGGAGGCAGCAGGGGGGGAGCTGTGAGTACCACAGATACGTGCCCCCAGGCCCCTCTGCTCAGCGGTGCTTCAGGGGGTGCTGTGGTGGACAGAGATGGGCACAGGGATCCAAGGTGAGGGAGAGACCTTGGCGGAGATATCAGGATAGAGATGCACAGACTCAAAGCTACAGACTTGGGGACCCAGGCACATGCAGAAACTGATGCTCATTCACAGACCATAGTGCCCACAAGCCTGAGAAATACACACACAGATGCAGGTGCAGAAGGAAACAGGAACACACAGACTGATCCACAGACCCAGCCAGACAGATGTATACACCAGGCCTCAGTAACTCCCTGCCCCGGGACTCTTCTCTGTCCCCTCCCGCACAGGGAGGAAAAAGTTGCCGAGACTGCAGGGCCGCCTGAGCACCGGCTAAGCTCTGAACTGGGCAGGCCATGGCCCATAGCCATTCCCGTTTTTCTAAGACCGATGTGACCCTTAATAAAGTATTTTGACAGAATACCACTGGCATGGAGGTGGAGTGGAGCTGAATTAGAGTCTGGGGCTTCCCAACCCACAGAAGGAGGGACTGGGCCGGGCTACCTTAGAGGAGTGAGGTGTCGGGGTCCATGGCCCCTCCGGCTGGAGTGGCAACAGGAGAGCTGCCAGGGCATCTTCAGCACCTCGGAGAGCGGCTGTGGGTGGAGCGCAGGGTGCGCCAAGAGTGCGAGGTCCTGGTGACTCTGGGGAGCCCTGCCAGACCCTTCAAGGGTGTCCATGGAAGGTCTGGGGCAGCTGCCTTCCTGGGGGTGGGGGTGGGGCTGCCCACCTTGTTCGTTTTCTAGGTGAGGAGACTGGGGCGTTGGAAGTGATCACAGCTGGGGAGGACTAACCCCAGCTGCACCTGTGCTTTTCCTCGAACCAGTCACCCCTGCCCCGCTCGCTTAGTGCAGGTGCCAGAGTTTGCAAATGCAACCCAAAGACATGGTCTCTCGTTGAGGGGCTCACAGCCCAGTAGCACATATTAAAGAATCACATGAATAATAAGTACAAACTGAGGGCTGAGGGAATGTCAGCTGCTAGTAAGGCCCTCCTTCACCTCCAGGACTGGATTGCACAGTCATCCACCCAAATATCCCAGGGGGTGGTGGGGGTGGGGGTCATACAGTCCTGCCCCCAGGAACTAGGACCTGGAGCAAGGTTGTGGACATTAAACACAGACTCAGATGCAAGAAACGTTGCTTTTTATTGCATTGAAGGCTTTTCTGGAAGCCTGGAGGAAGCCAGGTGGCCTCATCTCTTTCTCCCTCCAGCCCCAAAGGCAGTGCAAGCCTCTATTGCCTGTCCTGGCATGATGTTTGGCTCCTAAATGGTGACTCTGCCTCCCTTCCCTCCTGGAGGGACTGTGAGGCAATTCTGGGGTAGGCAAGAGATGGGGAGTGTGAGGGTCCAGAGGGCAGAGGGGGTCAATTCCTGTTTAGGCTGGAAACCAGAGAGGGCCTGGCCACACCTCCCAAAAACATCCTGAGTCAGGGCTGGGGCCTAAGGGTGGAGCAGGTGTCAGGAGTGTCAGCTCCAAGGTTAGGCCCAGGGCAGGGATGCCCCTTGCCAGGCCCCCTCCAGAGGCCCCAAGCTAAGGGAGGTGTAATGTGGGCCTGGAGCCCAGCTCTCAGAGTCCTGAGGTCTCCCCACAAGGGCAGAGACGAGTAATAAAGTGAGTCAGTAGGTTTAAAAAAAAAAAAAAAGATTCCATGGTTTCTACAAAAAAGCCCCGCCCTCCCCAGGCCCCGGGGGTCAGCTGGGAATCACCTCCGCCTTCGCTCTTTTGGGGGGCTTGTGGGGGGCAGGACTGTCCAGCTGCTCCCTTTTGGGGCTGGTGGGCCCGGAGCCGTTGTGCTGGGCGCAGGGCTCTGTTTTGGGCTCCTGCTTGGTGCTGGCTGGTGCTGGGCAGTTGAACTGGGCAGGAGCCTCCTCCTTGGGCTCCAGCTTGGGGGCGGGCGGGCGGGGCAGTGGTGGCAGCGCCCTCTCTAGGACACGGGGGCCGTCCCAGGCCGGGATCTCCAGGCCCAGGTGCTTCATGAGCCGGGTCATGACCTCATCTACGTAGCCGTGGATACGCAGGTCTGCATGGCGGTCCTGCAGGGGTGGGGATGGTCAGACGGAGGGGGAGGGCTTGTGGGGATCTGAGGTGCTGTCAGGGGTTAAGGGTGGGGTCTGGCACATACGTGCTTGGTGGGCTGAAGGTTGACAATGACCAGCCGGCCCCCCCGGCGTTTGGTGGTGAGCGGCAGGTTCCCGCTGGGCCGGATTTGCAGGGAGGTGCCCAGCGTGATGGACAGGTCGGCGTTCCTGGGGCGGGGAGGCAGGATTAGGCTGAGCCCCTTGGCCAGGATCTGTCAGGCCCACATCCTGCCCCAGAAGGCTGGGGGCAGGGTGGTCTCCAACACACACACTCCCCTACCCTTGCTCAAACTTCACTGCTGCTGCCAACTCACTCAGGCTGGCCCTGGGAGGTCGGTTCACAGGGCATCCATCTCTGCTTGGGTGTCCTGCCCCAGCTGCTTCCCTTTTGCAGGAGCCACCTCCCCACCACTGTCCGGCAGAGGTAGGGTTGCTGATGTGGGTGGCACCTTCCACACTTGGACTTCTGGCTGCTCAGTCATTTCCTGGCTGGGCAGCATGGACAAAGGAGTCAACTTGCTGCTGCCTTGTCTGTATAATGAGCCCCAGGCAGCACCCACCGGGGGCTGTGGTGAGGATGGGGTGTGAGGGCTCAGTACCTGGGAGTTGCCGTTACTACAGCAGAAGCAAGGCCCAGACAGGAATCCTTCCCTGATGTGCCTGGAGCTGACTGTTTCTGCCCCTCTCCCACCTGCCCGCCTCCCCCTGGGCTGGGCTGGGGTCAGACCTGCTGGCCTCGTCAGCGAGGGTGAGGTCTCGGTCAGGCAGGGCATCCTCCCAGTCTAGGATGGTGTCTCTCAGCTCCCCCCTGTGATGGAGAGTGGGGAGTCAGCAGGGAACTTGGAGCCTCTCCTGGGGTCCAGGGAATGGGAAAGGGCCACTCACCTGCAGGCCCGTAGCCCCCTTGACTTGGCCACGGTGCAGAGGCGGCCGGTAGCCTTCAGGCCCATGCTCCCCACCACGGTGTCCCGGACGTATTGCCTGTGTTAGGGGAGGAAGGAGTCAGACTACCACCTGTTGCCGGATGCCCACCTGGGTGGCGCTTGCTTTTTGCAGGGAACTGTGCTCCCAGGGAAGCAGGGGCCACATGACCAGTATCTAAGCATGAGGGGACATCTGATAAACCCGGCATGGAGGGCAGAGGGGGCCTCCCACAAAAGAGCCAGCCTGGCTGATTTGAAATACCCATAGCTTGGAAAACAGAGAAAGTCAAGAACTGTTCCACAAAAAGGAGATTAATGGGGCCTTCCTGCCATGGTGCAGTGGGTTAAGAAGCTGACCTCAGCAGCTCGAGTTGCAGTGGAGGTGCAGGTTTGATCCCTGGACTGGTACAGTGGGTTAAAGGATCCAGCATTGCTGTAGCTGTGGTGTAGGTCACAGCTGTGGCTCAGGTTCAGTTCCCGGCCCAGACTTCCATACGCCACAAGTGTGGCCATAAAATTAAAAAAAAAAAGAGTTTCCATTGTGGCTTAGCAGTAACAAATCTGACTAGTATCCCTGAGGATGCAAATTCGATCCCTGGCCTCACTCAGTGAGTTAAGGATCCAGCGTTGCAGTGGGCTGTGGTGTAGGTTGCAAACACAGCTTAGATCTGGCATTGCTGTGGCTGTGGTGTAGGCTGGCAGCTTCAGTTCAGATTCGACCCCTAGCCTGGGAACCTCCATATGCCCCATGTGCGGCCCTAAAAAGACAAAAAAAAGAGAGAGAGAGGGAGACTAAAGAGATGGGACAGTGGCATACAAAGTGTGACTTTGGATCCTGGACCAGGGGAGAAACAGCAACAGTGGGAGCCCTGGGAATCTGGACTGGCTATTGAATAATTCTGTTCCGTGGTTTTTACATTTCCAAACTTTAGTAACTGCATTGTGGCCGTGGAAAAGCATACTCTGGCTTGTGGGGGATAAATGTCTTAAGGGTTCAAAGGGCAAAGAATAAGGAAATCTGCTCCCTTGAAGAGTACAGCAAATCCTAATAACACAGAAAGAGAAGGAGAAATAAGTTGTGGCAAAATGGTAACACTGGATCTGGTGTTGCTGTGGCTCTGATTCAACCCCTAGCTTGGGAACTTCCATATGCCTCAGGTGCCGCCCTGAAAAGCAAAAACAAAAACAAAAAACAAAATGGTAACATTGGTAAATCTAGGTTGGGGTCAGCAAACTATGGCCCCAGAGACCAAATCTGCCCCTCTGCTTCCCATTTTTGTAAAGTTTTATTAGCACGTGGCCACATCCATTCCTTTATGTGCTGTCTATGGTGGCTTTCCTGCTACAAGTGCAGTCAGTGGTCATCACAGAGAGTCTGGCCCAAAGAGCTGAAAATATTTACCATCCAACCCTGTATAGGAAAAGTTTGTGACCCTTGGTCTAGGTGAAATATGAGTTCATTGTACAGTTCTGGTGAGTTTTCCACAGGTTTGAAATGTTTCAAAATAAATTTACAGAGAAAAATGTTTTTAAAGTTGGGTCCCCGCATGTGCTCTGGTCTCAGAGATTCCACCTGCAGGGGAGCCACGTGCACCCCTTACCTCTGAGTTTTTCCCACCTGTAAGGCTGCTCACCCAGCAGCAGGAGACTCGCCCAGAGCCCATGTTCTGGGAAGAGCTCTGGCTCAGCCTTCTCAGAGCTGGGGTCCCAACCCATCACATCCATTTATGGGCTGAATGGCATCTCCCAAGTGCTTTGGAATGTGACCTTATTTGGAAATAAGGTCATTACAGATGTACTGGGTTAAGATGAGGTCACATTATGGAGTTTCCTGATAGATCAGCAGGTTAAGGATCCGGCATTATCACTGCTGTGGCTCGGGTTGCTGCCGTGGCTTGGATTGGATCCCAGGCCTGGGAACTTCTGCATGCATGGGTGTGGCCAAAAAAAAAAAAAAAAAAGATGAGGTCACATTAGAATAGGGTGGCCCTAATCCATTCTGATGGTATCCTTATAAGAAAAGGACAGCCACAAAAAAGAACAAAATAATGCCATTTGCAGCAACATGGATGGTACTACAGACTCTCATACTAGTGAAGTCAGAAAGAGAAAGACAAATACCATATGATATCACTTATATATGGAATCTAATATATGGCACAAATGAACCTTTCCACAGAAAAGAAACTCAAGGACTTGGAGAACAGACTTGTGGTTTACCAAAGGGGGAGGAGGAGGGAGTGGGATGGCCTGGGAATCTGGGGTTATTAGATGCAAACTATTGCCTTTGGAATGGATAAGCAATGAGATCCTGCTATATAGCACTGGGAACTAATATCTAGTCACTTATGATGGAGGATAATGTGAGAAAAATAATGTATATATGTATTTGTGACTGGGTCACTGCTATACAGTAGAAAATTGACAGAACACTGTAAACCAACTATAATGGAAAAAAAATCATTTAAAAAAAAAGAAAAAGAAAAAAAGAAAAGGAGACACAGACATATAGGGAGATGGAAACATGACAACTCTATAGCCAGGGAAGGCCAAGAATGGTCAGAAACCACGAGAAGCTGGAAGAAGCAGGAAGGATCCTCCCTGACAGGTTTTGGAGGGAATGGCCCTTTCAACACCTTGATTTAGGGCTTCTAGCTTCCAGAGCCCTAAGACTATCAGTTTCTGTTAAGTTACTCAGTTTGTGGTAGTTTGTTATAGCAGCTATAGGACAGGAATACACCTCATCAGGAGGAAGACGTGCCCCCAGGTCTCATCCTGGGAAGGTCACACCCTCGTCTCTGGAAGCATCAACTCACAAGGCCCTTTTGTAGAGCCCGACTTCAGTGGTCCATGCCTTGTGCCCCCGCCCCCACCCTCAGTGGCACTCACGTCTTACACTTGACACATTCTTCTACGAACATGTTTCCATGAAGCTCTGCCAGCTTGTCCCTGTGGGAGGACAAGGAAGAGGCTTAGTAGAGGAGTAGGGTCCCCAGATCCCAGGCCAACTGAGATCCAGAGGGCTCGGGGCTGGAATCCCCCTGGGACCAGGATCAGGGGATCCCGATTCTCTAGATGTGCCAGGAGGCACTGACAGCCACAGCTGTGCGCCAAGCACTTTCTGGGTCACCTGGCTGAATGGCCACATTGGCCTTGGGACGGAGGGGCTGTTCATTTGCCAGATGGGGAAATCCAGGCTGGGACAGAGGGACAGCCTGCCCAAGGCTGAGTGGGGCTGGATGCCAGATGCACCTGGGGAAGCCGGATCGCACATGCAGCCCATCCACGTTCTGGCTGACCAGGAAGCGGAGGAGGCCCACGCGCTCCAGCTGCACCAGTGCCATGTGGGTCTTCGTGGGCCTCGCGTTCTCGAAGGTGGTGTCGAACTTGGGGGCCAGGCCTCGCTCCTCCATTGTCCAGACACCATGGGGACCCCTGAGGCAGCAGGTGGGAGAGACATGGTGGGGAGGGGGAGAGAGGGATAGAGAAACAGAATGGGAGACAGAGAGACACACAGAGGCAGAGAAAGAGAATCAGAAAGAGGCAGACAGAGAGCAACATAGACAAAGAGCAAGGAAGAGGGGAGAGAGGAGGGAGAACATGGTATATAATGGCAGGAATTAATTATTCAATTCAACCAACACTTACTGCTGCTGCACTGAGCCTGGCCCTGTGCGGAGTGATGCTGGGGCCCTAGTGGACCCAGGCCCTGCCCTCAAGGAGTCCTTGATCTTGTGGGGAGAGACATAGGTGGACACAGACATTCCAGCCCTGTGGGGCTGGGGCAGAGGGAGGAACCCAGGGCAGCGGTGGCCAGTGCAAGCAGTGAGGGCTCTTTGTGGGACTGTGGGAGGGCTTCCTGGAGGAGGCTGAGTTGTCTCTAAACAGAGAGGAAAGGGCAGGGCAGTTCAGACAGAAAGGGTAAGCAAAAGCCACGGGGCTGGTAACAGTCTGTGAGTGGTCTGAGGGCTGCTGTGGGAGCAGCAGGTGCTGAAGGTGGAGCGCAGACCCAGGGTTGGGTCAAAAAGGGCTTTGATTTCCAGGCTGAAGTGCTTGGAACTCTCCTATGTGGCAATGGGGAGCCATGGCAGGTTATGGAAGGGGGATGAGATTCACACCTTAGAGCTTCAACATTCTTCCAAAAACAAGAATCTGCTCTTCTGCTGTGAGGGTCTGTGCTGGGGGCCTGAGAGGCCTTAGAAAAAGAGTATGAGTGCAATAGGCCTGCCCTATGGGATAGGGTTACAAACTCAGCACCTACAGGGGCCATCAGTTTGGGACCTCTGCTTTTCAGCAACAAGACTTGTCTAACACAGGCTGAAAGAGAAGTTAAACATTCTCTGGCCTCGCACTCTCATTTACAGGTGAGGAAAGCTGAGGTCCAGATGGTTAAGCCACCTGCCCCCCCAGGTCTGATAGAAAAATATTTGTGGAAATTCCTGTGTGGTGCAGCGGGTTAAGGATCCAGTGTTGCTGCAGCTGTGGCACAGGTTCCAACTGCGGCACAGGTTCGATCCCTGGCCCGGGAAGTTCTATGTGCCTCATGTGTATGTGTGTTTGTATGTGTGTGTATATATATACAAACGTATATATGTATTTGCAATGAGTATGGAGCTAATTGTCTCTGATATCAATTCTCCCCTTCTCTTATGGTAATATGTTTAGCCATGCACTATGAGCACAGATCAACTACATTACTAATTGCAGCACCCCTGCAACTAGGCATGGTCAGGTGACCAAGTTCTGGCCAATGGGGTTGTTGTGGAATGTTGGGTGTAATATAAAGGGACATGCTCCAAAAGGAGGGGTCTTTCCCATCCTCAACACCCCAAGGGACTGATTGATCACCCCAGACTCAGCGAGAGGGAAGGCAGCAGGACGGGTTCTGATGCCTGGGCATCTATGAGCTCACAAGGAAGCCCTTGGCAGCGTGGCAGGCTCTGCCTCAACTTCCCTCGCGTGCCCACAGACCTGAAGTCAGGGATGCCTGAGGCGGTGCTGATGCCCGCGCCCGTGTGGAACACCACGTTGGAGGACTGCCAGACCAGCTGTGCCAGCTCCCATACCTTCTGCTCCAATTCCTCAGGGGGGTCAAACACCTGTTGGTTGAGAAAGAGCAGGAAGGTGGGGTCAAAACATGTCCCGCAGTGGCAAGGTCACAAGCCACAGACTGAACTGCTCTGCCTTGCCCAGGAACAGGAGAATGGATGGGAAAGGGCAGCTTGTCCTCATGTTCCTCCTCTGCCCAGAGCCCTCCAGGGTTCCCATCCCCCTGAGGGTAAAAGCCCAAGTCCTCCCTGAGGCCCACGAGGCCCTGCACAACCTGCCCCAACTCCCCCCATTTCTCCCTCTGTTGCAGTCACAAGGGCCTCCTCACTATTCCTCCAACTTTCCAGGCTTGGTCTGGTCTCAGGGCCTTTGCACAGGCTGTGCCCTCTGCCTGGAATGCCCTTTGCCCAAATACCCACATAGCTCCCTCTTCACTCCTCCCAATCTTGGCTCAAGAGTCATCTCATTTGCACACTCATGATCATAGCAGCATTATTTGCAATAGCTAAAATATGAAAGAAACCCCAATATCCATCAACAGTCGAATGGATATTAACAAATGTGGTCTGGAAGTTCCTGTTGTGGCTCAGTAGTAACAAACCTGACTAGCATCCATGAGGACGCCAGTTCAATCCCTGGCCTCACTCAGTGGGTTAAGGATCTGGTGTTGCCATGAGCCATGGTGTTGGTTGCAGACACGGCTCAGATCCTGCATTGCTGTGGCTGTGGCCTAGGTTGGCAGCTGCAGCTCTGATTGGACCCCTAGCTTGAGAACTTCCATACGCTGCTGGTGTGGCCCTAAAAAGTAAAAAAAGAAAAAAGAAAAATAAATGTGGTCTGTACATACAATGGAATATTATTCAGCCTGCAAAAGGAAGAACATTCTGACACAGGCTACAATATGGATGAAACTTGAGGACATTATGCTCAGAGAATAAGCCAGATAAAAAACCACAAATACTGTATCATTTCACTTATGGGAGGTCCCTAGAGGAGTCAGACTCATAGAGAAAGTAGATGGTGGGTGCCAGGGCGTGGGGGAGGGGGATGGAGAGTTAGTATTTAATGAGAACACTAGGAAGATGAAAAAGCTCTGGAAATGGATGGTGGTGATGGTTGTATAACATTATAAATGTATTCAATACTGCTGAACTGTAGTCTTAAAATAGTTAAGAAAGTAAATTTTATATTGCGTATATTTTATGAGTATTTTTTAAATTGGGGGAAAAATAGTCATTTTCAGTGATGGCTCCCTGGCCACCTGGTTTCAATGCAGCCCTCAGCTCTTCTTATCTGCTTTGCTTTTCTCCCTAGCTCTTACCACCATCTGGTTTCTTTTTATTCTTCTTTCTTTTTTTTTGGCTGCAACACAGCATAGGGAAGTTCCCTGATTAGGGATCCAATCCAAGCCACAGCTCCAGCAAGGCAGGATCCTTAAACTGCTGCGCCACAGCAGGAACTCCCCACTATCTGATTTCTTATACTTATTTGCTGCTCATCTGTCTTGTTCTGTGATGTGGCTCCAGGTTGGAGAAAGTGTCTGGTATAAGGTAAGTACTTGAATGTTTGTGGAATAAAGTGAAAAACACCCAGGAGGGAAGAGTGGGGCTGCACATCATCTAAGAGCTCACTGATGCCTGACTCAGAATGAACGAGCCAGCCTTTGTGGGAGGGGGGCAATCTTCTCCCCAGTTTACAGAAGGGGAAAGGAAACCCAGAAAGAAGTGACCCAGCCAAGGTCTCAGCGTACGGAGGGACTTCTTTTCAGCGTGGTTGGAGGAGTGTTTCTGATACATCCTCCAGGTTCCTCCCCAGGTCAAAACCCTTCCGCATCACCCTTAGTGTCAACTCCCCAGCCTGGCACTTGAGGCCCATCCTGGCCTCCTTCTGGAAACCTCTTTGATCTAATCTGCTCTCTAAGTTTATTTCCACCCCACCCCCCCGCTTTGCCCGGGTAGTGCATTCTGCCTGGATATACATTGGGTGCTCCCTTATCAGAACTTGAAGACCACCCCATCGCTGGTCCTTCCCCGAGTCACCAGCCTAACCGACCCAGAGCTGGGCGTGTTCGCGTCCCCGGCCGCGCTGGGGCGTCACTTCCCGCCCCCTCCTCATTGGGAAGTCCCTCCCATTATCTAGCCTCAGTGTCTCCTGCTATTCCCACAATTCCCCGCTGCCGGTAGGCCCCGCCCAGCCCACGGCCCTGGGGGTAGCTGTCGGGATCCCGCCGCGCTCACCTCGGGGAGACCGCACTTGCCCTTGTCTGCGTACGGCGACAGGCCAGCCGCATAATTCACCGACATCCTCACCGCCCCAACGGGAACAATAAAGTTTCCCTTGTTGTGGCCGCTTCCGCCGGAAATGGGGTGGGACGGGGAAGGAGGAGCCGCATTCCCATCCACCGCACCTGGCGTCTCCTTCCAAGACGCATGCGCCCCGGACGGACGCTGCGGTCGCCATATTAACTGATGGCAAAGGGAGACCTGCTTCCAGCTTCTGCTTCGTACTGTATGCTGGGCATGTAGCGGGTGGTGGGAAAAAGGCTGTCCAGTGACCGGGCTGGAAACTGGGGGATAGCCGACGAGAGAGTTCTCTAGTCGCCTCTAAAGCGAGGGGCACGAAGATCAGTGCCCTTTTCCCCTTTTCTCACAAATGAGTGAATTGACGTTCCCCTTACTCGCCCTCCACTCTTGCAGAACAGAGCTTGAGAGAAGGGACCCGGGACTCATGCTCCCAATCCAAGGTTCTTTCCCCTGAAAATTTCAGAATTTTCTAAATTTACAAATGTACAGTACCTGTGCGTCGTGGGGGCAATTTGGGGCCTCACTAAGGGAAGGTTGAGGACGCCACTCTTAAGATACTTGGACATTATCTAGGTGGGCGATAATCACTCAGCAGGACAGGTCTCGACTGCACCAAGAAAATGGAGAAACTGCTTCCGGTCACTGGGGCTGGTGGCCTTTAGGACTCATTTAAGAAATGTATTGCACAGCCACTAGGGGGACGCTGGAGAGCAAATGCAGCATTTCATGACCTAGCAGTGGTGACTTAGTGTGACCTGTGTGTAATGAGGGCATTGAGCAAGGAAGGCGCTCTGGCGGAGGCAGCTGACCCAGCCTGGGAGACAACCAGGAAGGCTTCCTGGAGGAGGAAATGTTTCACTAAAGATCTGAACAGTGAGTACAAGTGAGGTGGGGGAAATCAGCCAATTGGGGCTGACAGGAGGTACAGAAAGAGGGCTCCTGGCAGAGGAACAGCAAGTCCAAAGGATGGGAAGAGCAGAAGAGGGTGGCTCTTTCCAGAAACTGAAATCTGCCCAGTGATGTTAGGGAAAAACATCCATGTCTTCCTGCCAAAGCCTGGTGGCCAACAGACAGGCCCACTGCCAGTCTGTCTCCTCCCTCTGCTCATCCCCTACCATTGGGGGTGGCTGCCTGTTCAGAGCTGATCAGGTGTCAGAGCTGAGTGCTGGGAGCTGCTGGTGTGAGCTGGTGGCCCCGCTGGAGCAGGTAACCAGAGCCGGCAGTGGACACGGTGGCCTGGTGCTGGAGTCAGTGGAGCTGCAGAAGGTAGGGACAGAGGAGATGAGGGAGGCCTGGGCTGGAGGCTCCCCTTAGGGCCTCAGGCCCCTTGCCCCTGGGCACTGGCATATGGGAGAATGGAGGGCTGGTGTATGCCCCAGTTATGCTGAGGCAACAGGCACCCAGACACACACACACACGCACACACACACACACGCACACCCATTCATGGGTGCACTTTGCACTTCTCAGCCTTTTGCCGTGGTTAGGGTACATCCCTTCTTTTCCTGCTGCTGCTGCTCAATATCCTGCCCAGCCATCAGGCCCTGTTTATATATCAACACCTCCTCCAGGAAGCAGCTCCCTAGACGCTTCCTCTTGCCCCCAAGCCCACAGATTCCCTCCTGCCCCAGCAACTTGTGAACTTCTCTCGAGGGTGTCATTTACACCCTGCTCTGGGTGTGATTGAGTCCTTTAGACAGGAGTAAAGAAAAAGAGTGGGTGGGTGGTGAGTGGGTACATTGATTAAATGGGGTGAATTGAAGGAATGAGTGAATGGATGGGCAGTAGATGGATGGGAGGGTGGATGGATGATGGGTGGGTAGGTGGGTGTTGGTTGTGTGGGTGGCTACATAGGTGGGTAGGCAGGTGGATAAGTGAATGGATGAGTGGTTGGTTGGACAGGTGGGTGGTGGGTGGGTAGGTGGTAGCCAGTGGGTAAATGGATACATGGATCTATGGATAGGTGAGTGGGCAGCTGGATGGGCAGGTAGGTAGGTGGATGGTGGATGGATGGGCGGGTGGATGTTGGTTGAAGCATGGGTGTTTGTTTGTTTTGTGGGTTTTTTTTTTCTTTTTAGGGCCACACCCACAGCATGTGGAGGTTCTCAGGCTAGGGGCCAAATCAGAGCTACAGCTGCTGTCCACAGCCACAGCCACAGCAACACCAGATCCAAGCCACATCTGCGACCCATACCACAGCTCACGGCAGTGCCAGATCCTTAACCCAATGAGCTAGTTGGACTCCTTTCTGCTGCGCCATGATGGGAACTCCTGAAGTGTGGTTCAAGGGTGCAAGGAGAACCATGAGAAGATGCGTTGAGTGGTGGATCGTGGGTGGATGTGGAAGGGGGGGCTTGGGTAGAAGGATAGACACACAGGTGAATGGAGGGGTGGGTTGATGGCTGGAGGAATGGTCTGGCAAATTCATGGGCAGGTGGGCACGTGAAAGGTCAGGTGAAGGATACTCCTTCACAGAACATAGGAAGGAATTTGCAGCCAGACACCGGGCAAAACACCCCCTTGAATATCCTGCCTGATTTCTATACCTTCACATGCAGGGAACACGGAACAGGCCAAGCTGAACAGACATGTGTGTACACACACCCCTTGTGCTGACGTGTGCACATACATGCGTGCAGCCATCACCCAGACCTCCACCCGCCTTGGGTGACTTGCCTCCTTGCTTTTACTCACAGAAGCCAGGCTGGTGTAAGGGGACTTAGCTGCAAGGATGTCCTCTCCAACCTTCCAAGAAACATGCTTCTGTGCTAAGAGGCCTCAGCTCTGGACCTGGCTCCCCAGGAACCTCTAACTATTCAGGAAAAGAGAACCAGTCCAGACACTTCCAGCCTCTGGAGCCAGGGGTGGGGCAGAGGAAGAGCTGGGGGAACCCAATTTAGGGAGTTAAGAGTTCTGGCAAGAAGCAAAACTGATCAGAACGCTGTGGGGTTTTGGAACTGAGCTCTGAAGGATGAAAAGGAGGTCACCACAGAAGGAAAAAAAAAAAAAAAAGGCATCCTAGGCAGAAATAACTGCACATATAAAAGCTTGGCGACTAGAGGAGTTTCCATCGTGGCTCAGTGGAAACAAATCTGACTAGTATTCATGAGAATGCGGGTTCGATCCATGACCTTTCTCAGTGGGTTAAGGATCTGGTGTTGCTGTGAGCTGTAGGGTAGGTCACAGACGTGGCTTGGATCCCGTGTTGTCATGACTGTGGCATATACTGGCAGCTGTAGCTCCTAGCCTGGGAATCTCCATGTGCCACAAGTGTGGCCTTAAAAAGAAAAACAAAAAAAATCTGGAGACCAGAAAAAACTGGATCTACTTGGGTAATGGGGAGTACTGGTGGGATGCATTTATGGAGAACCTACTGTTTGTCAGGCTGTATGCTGGGGACCTTACAGAAAACTGTCTACGAGTTGGTCAAGAGACGATTATCCCCTGGATTTTAAGAATGAGAGATGTAAAACGGAGACAACAAGCGACCTGCTGTAGGACACACAGCAAATAGGAGATGGGATAGGTCCTGCTGTAGGGGCTGGGATGGCCCAGGGTGGAGGAAGTGTACTTTTGAGGAGCAGAAGGCAGCAGACCCCCTTGCCCACCAGGACTAATGTCCCTTACCCCCTGACCTTCCCCAGGTGACCTGGGGAGAGGAAAAACGCTGAACACTGGCCATGAAAACCCTCCGGGCACGATTTAAGAAGACAGAGGTGAGTCTGAGGCTACTGAGCTACCCGATGTTCTGGAGCTTTGGGCTCCTGTCCCCCAGGGCCTGGCTGGAGATCCACTGGGCCTTTGGACCACTGTCCTCTGTCCCTCTTTAGATTGTTTTGGCAGCTTCCGTATGATCAGGCTCCTCTCTGTTCAAAACTTTCCCGTGGTTCCTCACCATCCACAGGTTGAAATGTACCCTTTTAGCCTCTGGCCACCTCCCTCCCTTTCCTCACTACTGCCCCCTGCTGTCCTGATCTCCTCACTGGTTCCTATTCAAGCTTTCCAGCCCTCCATCCCTTTGCCGAGGCTCTTCCCTCCACCTGGAATGCCCTTCCTGGTATTGCTCCCCATCAGATCCCATCCCTCACAGTTTGGTCCCAAGAACATTTCTTCTGGGATATCTCTATTCCCAGCTACAGTGACCACTTGCTTTTCTGGGGCCTCACTCTCTTGGGGACCCTGATTTCTTCCTCTTGATTATTTACTCAGCAAATAGTAGGGTAGGGGAAATGATTGCAGTTTTAAAGGGGTTGTCAGGAAAGGCCTCACTAAGAAGCTAATATTAGAACAAAAATTCGAAGGGAAAGGAGGGAGGGACTCATGTATACTTGCAGGAATCGCATTGCAGGTGGAGGGACCAGCCAGTGCAAAGGCCCTGAGGTGGGATCAAGCTGGCTTCCCTTGCAGCTGTCTCTTGGACTGTGAACTTCCAGGGAAGGTGCTTTCTCCTCAGTCATCCCCACTCTCTCCTGGGCCCCCAAGTCCCTGCCAGTATGCAGGCAGATCCAGGGCATAGGTTGGAGAAGCTTAGTAAGCATTCACATGTTGAGTTAGGCAGCCAGCCTTCCTGAGCACTGGCCTTCGTGGCTTCCCTCAGTCAGGCTAGACGTCACAGTTTTAGTCCAAAGAAACCAAGGTCCTGAGAGGATAACTCACCTCTTCTGGTCACAAAGCAAAGTGGCCACAGCAAGATTCAATCCCTTGTGTGTCGGACTTCAGAGCCCTTGTATCTTTCTACATGACAGGGCCTCCCCACCTGACAGGTATGGCCCACGACAATCAGGGAGGCTACCTGGAGGAGGTGGTATTGGAGCAGAGCCTGGAAAGACAGGGAAGGTTTAGATAAGTGAAGGCACAAGGATCCCTAGCCTGAGAACTTCCATATGCCACAAGTGTGGCCCCAAAAAGATAAATAAATAAAGTCAGGTGGCCTTGGGTTCCAATCCTTCTTCTGCCACCGACTTGCTCAGTGATTTTGGGTATACCTCTGCCCTTCTCTGGCTTCTCATAATTTTCCAAATTGATTTTTAAATTTGTTGTTATTATTATTTTTTTTGGCCACTCTTTGGCATGTGGAAATTTCCAGGCCACAGATCAAATCCATGCCACACCAGTGACAACACCAGATCCTTAACCCACTAAGCCACCAGTTTATTATTTATCAATTTTAATATTCCTTCTCACTTTATTTCTTTTAATGTTTAAAGTTAATGTCATTGAGGAGTTCCCGTCGTGGCACAGTGGTTAACAAATCCGACTAGGAACCATGAGGTTGTGGGTTCAATCCCTGCCTTTGCTCAGTGGGTTCACAATCAGGAGTTGCTGTGAGCTGTGGTGTGGGTCACAGACGTGGCTCGAATCCTACATTGCTGTGGCTCTGGCGTAGGCTGGCAGCTACAGCTCTGATTCGACCCCTAGCCTGGGAACCTCCACATGCCGCGGGAGCAGCCCAAGAAATGGCAAAAAGACAAAAAATAAAAAAAGTTAATGTCGTTGAATTCATTTTTATTTATTTCATCCTATTTTCTTTTTTTTCCCCTTAATTTTATCGCTGCAGCTATGGCGTACATTGCAGGTGTGGTTCAGATTCAATCCCTGGCCCAGGAACTTCCATATGCAACATCGGATTCTTTATCTCATTGCCCTGAGCCAGGGATCAAACCTGCACCTCCATCTCAACTCAAGCCACAGTCGGATTCTTAAGCCACTGTACAGGAACCCCTTATATTAGTTTTTATTTATTTGTTTTCAGACACTGTAAGGAGATTACCATGTGCCTTGCAGATGTCAGCTCATTGAATCCCCATAACAATCATGTGGGGTAGGAGTTTTTATTATCTCAGCCTTCCTTATCTAAGGAAAGGAGGCCCAGAGAGGTTAAGGAATTTTCCCAAGGTCACACAGCTAGGAAGTGTGATGCCCACCTTTCCCTAGGCAGTTATTAGGTACAGGGTTGGGCCTTGGTTGAGGGCTAAGTATATTGATAGAAAAGAGAAGAAAAGGGGGAGGAGGTGGGGGGGGAGAGAAATAAATGGCTTGTTAATCCCTACAAAACCTGGCATGGGGTCAGTTTCATTCATTGAAGAATGATCCTAAAATCTTCATCCCATTTGGAATTGGTTCCTAATTAGATTCTTCACAGTTCCCTCTAAGAATTCCAAGAAGTTGTAGCCATGGTCAACCATGTAATTGTTTAATTTCAAAAGTAGAATTCTATTGGAGTTCCCCTCATGTGTCAGTGGAAATGAATCTGACTAGCATCCATGAGGATGCAGGTTTGATCCATGGCTTTGCTCAGTGGGTTAAGGATCTGGCGTTGCCATGAACTGTGGTATAGGTCACAGATGAGGCTTGAATCTTGCATTGCCATGACTGTAGTGTAGGCCAGCGGCTATGGCTCCAATTCGACCCCTGGCCTGGGAACCTCCATATGCCACCGGCGCAGCTCTAAAAAAAAAAAAAAAGGCAGAATTCTATTGAAGTCAAATCCTTCACAAAGTTTGTACTAGGGGGAAAAAAAAAAAGCACCTAATTTGGGATGTGAGTGTGTTTTGATAGGTGCCTGGCACAGAGTCAAGATGCAGGGGTGAGGACAAATCAGTCTTGAGACCTCAACCTGGGTGTGAGGGTCTCTGGGGGTGTCAGGGGGCAGGAAAGCATTTGCTCCCAGCAGACACAGCTGAGCAGAAGAGCCAGCCAGGGCAGGAGTGGCAGCTGGGAGGCCTGGAGGTAGAAGGAGAGAAGCTGGTCCTCCATCGCCCCTCCCTTGCCCCCACCCCTGCTCAGCCCTTGCACCTGCTGGGCTCCAGTTTCTCTGCAGCGGCAGCAGGAGTCAGGTTCAGCTTTTGTTCGGCTGCCCCAAGGGAAGAAAGCAAACACCCGTGACTGCAGTGGTCCCCGCCTCTGTCTCTCTGGACCTCCTGGTTTCCTTTCTCAGTGTGCAGCCCAGCCACCGCATCTTGGCTCAGCCCTTCCCTCCTGCCTGCTGTGCCCTCCGTGCTCCTTTCTGCTTCTCTAATGGTTCAGCCTTCTCTGCAAGGGCCCAGCACAGCACCCTACTTGCTCTGAGCCTTCTCGTGCCCTCTCTCTCTCTCTCTCTTTTTTTTTTTTTTTTTTTTTTTTGCTTTTTAGGGCCACACCTGCAGCATATGGAGGTTCCCAGGCTAGGGGTCCAATTGGAGCTACAGCTGCCAGCCTGCACCACAGTCACAGCCACGCAGGATCCGAGCCATGTCTGCGACCTACACCATGGCTTACCAGATCCTTAACCCACTGAGTGAAGCCAGAGATTGAACCTGCAACCTCATGGTTCTTAGTTGGATTCGTTTCCGCTGTGCCACAAGGGGAACAACTCTTGTGCCCTCTCTGAGCCTCAGTTTTTCCATCTCTAACATGGGAGGTATCTGGAGCCGGGAGCCTAGTGTTTGGATTCCCTCCAACCTCCTGCATTTATCAGGTTTTAGAAAAATCCCACAAGGAAGAAGACTGCAGATTTATAGAAAATTTTAGAGATCTGTAGATGCTTCTTGGAAAGTCAGTCTGTCTCTCCCTCATTTTTATTCTCCAGAGTCACTGTGTCTTTAATTCTTTCAACAAACATTTATTGGGCACCTCTGATATGCTGGAGATCAAGGCCAGCTTCACAGACCTCCCCCACCACCACCACCCAGAAGGGCCCCATTTTTGGCTTAACCCTCTATTCTGGCCGTCTTGAAATTCTTTTTTTTTTTTTTTTTTTTGTCTTTTTTTGCTATTTCTTGGGCCACTCCCGCGGCATATTGGAGGTTCCCAGGCTAGGGGTCCAATCGGAGCTGTAGCCGCCAGCCTACGCCAGAGCCACAGCAACTTGGGATCCTAGCCGTGTCTGCAACCTACACCTCAGCTCACGGCAACGCCGGATCGTTAACCCACTGAGCGAGGCCAGGGATCGAACCCGCAACCTCATGGTTCCTAGTCAGATTCATTAACCACTGCGCCACGACAGGAACTCCCCTGTCTTGAAATTCTTAATTTTTCAACAAGGGGCTCTGAATTTTCATTTTGCACCAGGCCCTGCAAAACCTTTACCTGCTCTCTGCTGGGGATCCAGCAGTGACTAAGGTGGACAAAAATTCCTGCCTGTGCAGAGGTGACACTCTATGGAGAGATCAAGAGGAAACAGTATTTTCAGAAAGGTACCCACTATGACGTCAGGGGGTGATGAGAGCTTGGAAGGAAAAGAACCTCCCACTAAGGGGTCAGAGTGCCGAGGGGTGGTCAGAGAAGGGCTCTGACTACAGTAAAGGAATCTGCCTTTGGACGGTAGGGGAGGGCCGGTGTTCCGGATGGAGGACACAGCAAGGATAAAGGCCTGGAGGTGGGACTGAGCTTCTGAGAACCGGAAAGGAGGCCACTGCAGCAGGATGCATTGGACTCAGGAAAGATAGGGGGAGAGGAGGTCAGGGAGTTGACAAGGAGGATTGTGTAAAGCGGGGGTAGGCACATTTTTCCCATAAAGGGCCAGACAGTAATGTTTTTTGTCTTCATGGGCCCTCTGGCCTCAATCCTGCCATTGCAGCTTGAGAGCAGCCGTAGGCTGTTTGAAAATGGATGGGCATAGCTCTGTCCCCAAAAGCTTTTTTAATGGACGCAGAAATGTGAATTTCATATAACTTTCATGTGTCATGAAGTATTACTCGTCTTTTGATTTTGCTTTTCCGCCTAACCACTTATGTAAAAAGCATTCTTGGCATGTGAGCTGGACAAAACCAAGTGGGTTGTGGTGGAGTGGGGTGGGCTTGGCCCTGGGGACCTCAGTTGGCAGACCCCTTGCCAGAACTTCTGGGGCCCGTGAGCCCTTTGCATTTTATGCCAAGAGAGGTGGCTGGAGGCTTTTGAGGAGAGAGAGAAGCTCTGATGCAGGCTTTAGGAAGCAGGTGAACCAGAGAAGGGAGCAGAAGCAGGGAGACCACCAGGGGGAGGTAAGCCGCAGATGGAGCCCTTGGTGGGTGATGGGGCTAGATGTAGTTTACAGCCCGCGGGGTTGGCTGCTGGATTGGGTGTGGGGTGAGAGAGAAGAGGCAGATGATGCCAAGACTTGGCCTGAGCCCTTGGTAGGGTGGGGGTGGGGGACACCCTTGGCACGCCGCAGGGGGCTTCTGAGCTTGTCTAGCATCCAGGAGAACAGGCGAAGGGCAGCTGGAAATTTGAGGCCTGTGCTGGGAGATCCATTTCAGTCTCCTCTCTGGACATGCCTGAGAGGGTCGCCCCGCCTCTGAGTGTAAGAGGAGAGAGGCACCCTCAATACCCTCCCTCCAACTCCCCAATCACTCATCAGCAAACTCTCCATTGACCTGTCCCCACTTCTCCCTCCATCGAAAGGTGTTTAAGAATAATCACGGACAACAGCAGTGATCCTGCCCCCCAGGGACACTGGGCGCTGCCTAGGAGGTTTATGGTTGTCACACTTGGGGGTGCTCCTGGACCAGGGATGCTGCTCAACACCCCACAGAGTCCAGAACAGCCCCACCCCATGAAATGACCAGGCCTACAGTGTCAGCAGTGCCTCTGGGTGGAGGAACCTGGCTCTGTGACATCTGTTCCATTATTGTTCCCATTTAGCAGTGGAATTGAGGCCCAGAGAGGGAGAGTGGCTGGCTGCAGGTCACACAACAGATAAAAAATGACCAAGCTAGGGAGTGGTTAAGGATGCAGTGTGGTCACTGCTGTGGCTTGGGTTACTGCTGTGGTGCAGGTTTGATCCCTGGCCTAGGAACTTCTGCATGTTACAGGTGTGTCCAAAAAAAAAAAAAAAAAAAAAGAACAAGCTGGGCCAAAGCCCCAGTGCCTGTGGGCAGTCATTGCTCTTAAACTCAGGTTCCTGCAGGCCTGTCTCCTCACACACACCTTCTCTTCCCTGTAATCCCAGTCTTCCCCATTCTCCTGGCCCCGTGGTGAATTTTCAGCCATAACAGAGTGGACTGTCCTACCTTTGGGAACCATCTGTGGCTCTCCTGATGCCCCACATTCCTGGTTTCCCCCTCCTTCCCAGGACACCCTCCTTTGGCTCCTGGACTAGCACCTCTTCCTCTGCCCCACCCTTAAGCATGCCCTCCCCCCACCCAGGTCCTTACATGCTGCTCCAGGAGAGTGATAATTTCATGATTTCACTTGAACATGATCCTGTTCCTGCGGTTCCTCAACTCCTGCCCATTCTTCAAGTTTCAGCTCAGATGTCCTCTCTTCCAGGAAGCTCTCCTTGCCTCCTCACATGGTGTCAGGAGTGCTCTCTGAGTTCCTAGCTCTCCCCTGTCATAGCCCTGAACTCCTTGGTTCATAAATCTGTGGGTGTGTCTGTCTCCCCCGGGACTTCAGTGACAGCAGGGACATCTGTCTTTGTCACTGCTGAATCCCAACGCCAGTGCAATACCTGGCACCTGAGAGGACAAGTGGACTGAATGAGTGAAATACACAGGGGATCAGAGGGCTTGGTCTGAGTCTTTCATTAACTGAGCAAACATTCACCAACTGCCCCACCTCACCCTGGGGTGCCACCCAGGGGTGCCAGGCCCTGTGCCCAGGAGGCCTCAGGGGAACTTTGCTCTCAAGGGGCTCCCAGTCTGAGAAAAGAACCAGCAGAATGCAAACACTCCCAGCCCCTTGGAGTTAAAGCCAAATGCTGTGTCTGCCAGTGGTTTAACTGAGCACCTACCGTGTCTATCATCTCCAGGATTCAGTATTAGGTATGCACCCAACCACATCTTTCTTGCATGAAGGTGTCCGTGTTTGTGGTGCATTTGCTGTATGCCAGACACCCGGAGTGCTTCCATATATAGCCTCTCATTTAGTCCTCCCAATAACCCTCTGCAGTAGGTATTGTTTAGTATGAAACCATTTCCCGGATGAGGAAAGTGACATCTGAAGCAGGTAAGTATCTCGGCTGATCTCATAGGTGGTAAATGCAGGGGTGTGGGGTGGGTGGGGAGGGGGTGGATGTGTTCCCTGGATTCAAATTCAAGTTTGTCAGATTACAGAGACCCACTGGGGATGACCGAATGAATGAGTGAAAGAATGGGTGAGTGAGAGCCCAAATGGCCCAGCGAACCTGCCCCGGAGTCACCTGAGAACCCCCATCCCCCCGCCCCCTGGGGGGCCAGTCAGAGGTGGCGGAGATGGACGCAGGAGGGACCGTGGAGATCCTGGGAACCTGGTCCCCTTTGCCTCAGCCTCCCGATGGGAAGAAGGTCAGGTCCGGCCAGGGTGGCGCCCCTCACTTAGCGCCCAGAACCCCTCCCTGGCACTACCCCCCACCAATAGGGGAGGGGCCGGGGGGGGTGGCAGGCGGGGCGCGCGGGGAAGGGGCGGCGCTGGGCTTGGCAGGACCGAGCGGGCTTGGCAGCATCTCGCGGGCGGAGCGGCCGAGCTCAGGCATCGCGAGCCCCTCCCTCCAGCCCCTCTGGTCCCTCCGGCCGGGTCACCTCCCGGAGCCCGGCCGCCTGGCGCCCTGGACGCCATGAAGCAGCTCTGCCTGTGCGCCGCCGCCTCCTTCGCGGTAGGGCCGGGGGAGGGGGCGCGGGAGCAGGCTGGCGGGCGGGCTCGGGTCCTTCCTCCCCTCCCCGCCCCCTGACTACGCAGTGTCTAGACCCACTACCCCCAGACCCGCGAAGGATGAACTGGGAGGAAGGAGGGGGCGGGAGAGAGATTGAGGGGATGGATGGGGCATTTGGGGATACAGTTTGAAAACAGATGGGGACACTTAGGGGGATTTAGAGGGCATTTAAGGGGACAGTTTTGAGGAACAGTTTTGGATGGGATCATTTTTGGGGAAAGATACTGACATTTGGAGAACAATTTTGGAGGACATTTGAAAGATTTATGGGGAGGACGTTTTGGGGACAGATGATGGGGTCATTGAGGGGATGATTTTGGAGAACATGCCAGGAATTTGGGGAAGACATTATGGACTGTATTTCAGATCTTGGGACATTTGAGGGACAGGTGTGGCATCTCAGGGCAGTTGAAGAGGGATTGATGGCAGAGGGTGGTGCTGAGGGACATTTAAAGGAACCCTTTGGGGTGTTTCTCTGGGAAGACCATGGGGGGTAGTTCAGAGAGACATAGGATGAATTAATATTGGAAAGATCGCTTTTACTAAGGGGGAAGCTGGGGACCTAGTTTTGGGGGACAGCTTTTTGGAAAAATGCTGGCTGCCCATCTGGGAATAGTTTAATGCTGGCAGTGAGGGTGTTGGATGACAGCTGGGGCGACGGACCTGGGGGCATTTGCTGGGGACACAGGCTTGGGGAACGTTGTCTCAGGCCCCCACCCAGGACCACTTCCCCTGGCAGCTGCGGCTCAGCCCCACTGACCTCGGCTCCTGCCCACCCTGCGGCCCTTGTCCCATCCCGAAGCCGGCAGCCAGAGGCAGGCGCCAGGCAAGTGCCCAGGGCCCGCGATGAGAGCCCGGAGCCCCTGCCCGGGTAGCGGGGAGGAGCAGTGGCCACCAGCCCCACATTGCTCTGGATGTGCCCAGCAGAGCCAGGACTGGGGCAAAAGTGACGAGCGGCTGCTACAGGCGGTGGAGAACAACGACGCTGCTCGGGTGGCTGCCCTCATTGCCCGCAAAGGGCTGGTGCCCACGAAGCTGGACCCTGAGGGCAAGTCCGCGTGAGTGCCCATGTCCTGGGGGTGTGATGGCTGAGGGGTGGCCACCCTACAACTGATCCCTGACCTCTGGCCTCTAGATTCCACCTGGCGGCCATGAGGGGTGCAGCCAGCTGTCTAGAGGTGATGCTGGCACACGGCGCTAACGTCATGAGCACAGATGGGGCAGGTACTACCCGCTGGGCTCTGGGGGAGGGAGGAGGAACAGACCAGGTGCCCAGCCTGAGGGTCCATCCAGGCCCTGCTTCATGACCTCAATGTCCTGCTGAAAAACCAAGGTTCCCTTCAGTGCCCCCAGGGAGGAATAGGGGCATATCAGGCTGCGGTGTCCAAGGATGGAGACTGTGGCTGGCACCAAACAGAGTGAGTCAACTTGTAGATGGGGAGAGCTGGGACTCAGATAGTGGTTGAGTCAGAGGAAGTAGCTGAATCAGAGGAGTATCTGAGCTTGAGAGCATCTGGGGGCATGAGATAGGCAAGGACAGTTTGTGGGGGAGTATCTGAGGGTCATGGAGTAGCTGGACTTGAGAGGTAGCTGGAGCTCTGAGAGTAGCTGAGACAAGAGGAGAATCTAGGTGTGTGACTTAACTAGGGAACTGAGGGATAACTGAGATAGAAGGCCTGGCTGGAGGGAGTTGTTGGGACTCAGTAAGAACTAGGCATGGGGCATAGCCATGTCTGAAGCTTCAGGGCAACAGGAATAGTAGCCAGGAGGTAGAGAGTGCTGGGGATTTGTAGAGTATCAAAGATAGGGTGTGGCTGGCACTTGGGCATTTGTAATTGAGCTGGGAGGGTAGCTGGGGACATGGGGGGAAGCTGGGACATGGGGAGGAGCTGGGGGGCATGGGGAGAAGCTGGGACAAGGAGAGTAGCTGGGATGAGAATGTCTGAGCCCCAGACTAGCTGGGGCTTGGAGAGTCTCTGGCTCCAGGGAGTAACATGGTTTTCCTGAGAAATACCTGGGTTTGGGGGACTTGCTAGAAAGAGTCATCACAAATACTTGACACCAGCTCAGGGGGCAGCTAGAAGCTCCTTGAGTATCTGGAGCTCTGGTCCGTCCTCTCTCCCTTTCAGGTTACAACGCCCTCCACCTGGCTGCCAAGTATGGGCACCCACAGTGCTTGAAGCAACTACTACAGGTCATTTCCTTTCGTGTCTCAGATACTTCCCAACGCCAGATACTCCCTTGCCCTGACTACTCCCAAGTTCCAGCAATTTCCTGAACCTCCAGATTCTCCCTGAATCCTAGGTATTCCTTGGCCCCTTTTACTCCTGAGTACCAGCTACTCCCTGGACAACCAGATACTTCCTGAGTGCCCAGCTACTTCCCGCACCTAAGATATACTCCCTATATGAGATATTTTCTGAGTCCAGCTTCTTTCAAACCCTAAATACTATCAAAGTCACAGCCACTCTCAGAGCTCTCACCTACTCCCCAAACCCCAGCTGCCCCTGGCTCCCAGCTAATCCTCTTTCTCACAGATTTTTATAAAAGTCAAGAGGGTCACTTGGGGGCCTGTGAGGAGGTGGGTTCTGCAGAGCAGGTGGGTGGGAGGGGAGGAAGGGGTGAGGCAAAGGGCCTGAATTTTAAAAAAATACTAAAAAAAAAAAAAAAAAAAAAAAAAAGCCTGAAATGCAGCAAAACCCATGGAGGGGCAATACCTAGAGAAATGAGGCAACAAAGAGGGTGGGTTCCACCTCAAATGACCCACCCCCTCCCCCCCAGGCATCCTGCGTGGTGGACACTGTGGACAGTAGTGGGTGGACGGCCTTGCATCATGCAGGTGGGTGCAGCCCAGCCTAGCCCTGGCCACTGTGGCCCAAATATTGCTCACCTTGGGAGTTATCCTCCCTGGAGCCCTGGGAACTTGCTTGGAACGTTCCCCCTCCTTCCTCCTTCTTCCTCATGGAGCCCCTACCCTGTGCCAAGCACTGAGATCAGCATTATCCTCAGTGATCCCCCTGAGCCATGGATGATGGCCATTCGACAGACAAGGAGATTTCTTACCAACAAGAAAGGGGGAAGGATCCAGGCTGTCTGACCCCAAAGCAGAGCCTACTGTATGACAGGCCCAGTGAGGATGATCATTCTAGTGATCAGAATGTAATTTCCTTAGAGGAACTCCTAGGGAATCTCAGGAAGGACTAAGGTCCTGTCAACCTTCATGATCATCACATCCAAACTCTTTTCCCAAAGGAGGGGAAAGGACCTACCCTCTTGAGCCAGAGCCCAGCCCATCTCCCTTTCCTCCTGCCCTTGACATTTGGAGGAAAGTCTTTTACTCATGAGTCTGTGCTCCTCTTGGGAGCACAGAATGCATTTGTTTTGGAGTTTTAGTCAAGGTGGAGAAATTCCCTGCAGTTGGAGTATGCTGCCACCTAGTGGTGACAAAGCCTTTGCTCACACTACAGAAGCTCATTGGCTTTTTTTCATTCAGTAAATACTTATTGAGTATCTGCTCTGTGCCAGGCTCTGTTCTGAGCAATGGATTCCAACAGCAAAATCCCATAAGCCCTTGGGCACACAGCAGGTAATCATATAGAGTTTGTTGATTTCTCCAGAGACCCCTTCTTGCACAAAGCCCTCCCTTCCCTCTCTGAGGCATTGGACATACACACCTTGTCCTACTTCCTTAACCACCAAGTGCTTCCAAGCTCCTTCCCACTTCAGGATCTTTGCCCCTGCAGGGACCTCTGTCCTCCCCACCTTTCATCATCAAAACTCACAGTTCAGATCAAACCCCAGCCTCAGCAGAGGTGTGATCTCTCTAGTAATCATTAACCCTCCTTGTATGAGGGTTTGGTATACAATCAGTACGCAGCGAATGCTGGTTAAATCAAAAGGGGATAAATACATGAAAATCAGTCTAAAGTTCCACCCTAAGAGGGACTCACAGTGGAATATGGGAAGAGCTTGGGACTGGGAGTTAGCAGACCTGGGTCCTTATCCCGGCTTTTTCTCTGACCCCCCCTGGGTGACCATGGGGATAGCTGGGCCTCAGTTTCCTCATCTGTAAAACAGGAGTCATGCCTTTGTTATTGATCTTCTGGAGGAGGTGCGGGTGGGAATTTCTCATGAAATAAAGGCTTAAGAATCACCTTCAGGACTTCCCATTGTGACTTAGTGGTAACGAACCCGACTAGTATCCATGAGGATGTGGGTTCTATCACTGGCCTAGCTCAGTGGGTTAAGGATCTGGCTTTGCTGTGATCTGTAGTGTAGGTCACAGACATGGCTCAGATCCTGTGCTGCTGTGGCTGTGACGTAGGCTGGCAGGTACAGCTCCGATTTGAGCCCTAGCCTGGGAACTTCCATATGCTGCAGGTGCAACCCTAAAAAGATTAAAAAAAAAAAAAAAAAAAAAAGGACAAAGCCTTGCCCTCCCTACCCACCCTTTTGTTTTTTGTTTTTCTAGCGGCTGGTGGCTGCATCTCCTGCTCAGAAATGCTCTGCTCCTTCAAGGCACATCTGAATCCCCGAGATCGGGTGAGCCTCTGGGATCTTTTTGGGAAAGATGCTACATTTGAGGTGGCATCCCAGACACTCTGAAAACTGTGAAGATTTGGAGTAGAGCTTGGGGGTGTTCATAGGCTTCCCTACCTCCCAGAGTCAACCTCTTACACCTTGTCTCATCCCTCCCCCACCCCCTCAGTTGGGTACAACACCCCTTATCATAGCAGCTCAGATGTGTCACACAGATCTGTGCCGCCTCCTCCTGCAGCAAGGGGCTGCTGCAAATGACCAGGACCTGCAGGGCAGGTGAGCATCTCCCCTCTCGGCCAGTCCACTGTGTGTGTGACCCTGGGCAAGTCTGTTAACCTCTCTGGATGTGGAATCTAGTTGGCTTCCTCCCCCTACCCAGCCTGGGTATTGAGGAGGCTGTGGGGGTTTGAAAATGTCCTCATCCCCTCAGTAGCCTCCTCTTCTGGTAGGACGGCCCTGATGCTGGCCTGTGAGGGAGCCAGCCCTGAAACAGTGGAGGTGCTGCTGCAGGGCGGGGCCCAGCCGGGCATCACTGATGCACTGGGCCAAGATGCCACTCACTACGGCGCCCTGGCAGGGGACAAACTCATCCTGCACCTCCTGCAGGAGGCAGCCCAGCGCCCCTCACCACCCAGCGGTATGCAAACCCCATCTCTAAATGAGCCCCTCCTCTGTCTTCTAGGTAATTTCTTATCACCCCTTTCTCTCCCTACTGCGGACAGTTTCAAGTTATCCTTATTTGCATTCTAGGAGGTTTCAGGGCTCCCCCACACTACTTAGGACAGTTTCGAGGAACCTCAAAGCTTTTAGAATAGCCTAAGGGGTCAACTCTGCTTTCTTGGGTCATCCATATGCTTGAATCTTTGCCTTTCCTAAGAACTGACACTCCCATTTGCCTCATCCTGAAACTGCCGCTGTTTTCTCTTTTTGAGAGTTTCAGGTCCTTTCAATTAGCATTCTGTCAAAATGGTTGATTCCTACCTTAAATGTCCAGATTCTGGGGGTGGTATTGGGAACCCCCTCGAGTCCCCTGGGCTCACTAATGCCCTTCCTAGGGCTAGGAATGGAGTCCCTAGAACAGTGCCTGATCCTGCTTCCCTCTCTCCCCTGCCCTCCTAGAGGATGATTCAGGCGAGGCATCATCTCAGGTATGGTTCCCTAAGCAGCGAATGAGTCCCCCTCCTTATGCATACACTACCTTCCCCCTGCCCCAAGCTCCCTGAGAAGAGAAGGGAGAGATGGACCCTAGATCCAGGGTTAATAACCTGGAAGGACTTGTTTGGAAAGAATGATACCTTCAGAGTATGCTGCCACCAAGTGGCAGCTGCATCCACAGCATAACTTCCAGAACTGAGAACACTAGGGAGATGGGGCCAAATCATGGGGCTATGGTGGGATGGTAGAGGGGACTGAGATTGGTGAGGGCTGGGTTAATCAGGGAAGGAGGTAGGTCTGCCTCTTTCTCTCTCACAGCATCTCAACACCACAGGGAAAGGAAACTTCCAGGTAAATGGGTATAGCTGGGGAAAGTACCAGGGCATGGAGAGGGGCAGAGGGTAAAACATAAGATCTGGAACCCTCAGGTAAAGTGATCTTGTCCCCTTTTATGCTGGGATAAGTGAGACCAGAGAGAGGACTCACTCAGGATCACACAGGAAGTGAGGGCAGACTTTGGCTAGTGACAGATTGTGGACTGGCTATGTTGGTTTATTTGGGTGGGAGACTAGCATGTCCCCCATGTGTCCCCTCTACCCCTACCCCCAGAACTCTGTGTTCAGCCATGAAAAGCAAGGGGTCCCCAAGAAGCGGAAGGCACCTCAGCCCCCTGCCAGTATCCCTATGCCGGTGAGAGATGCCCTGGCCATGTGGGCAGCAAGTGGGGCCCCCCAGGCCAGACGGGGAGAAAGCTCTGGCTCAGGTATGGGTGGGTACAGGCCTTGGGCCTCATGTAAAGGTGGTGGGTGGGGGGACAGGATGATCAAGATGCCTATGAGGAGATCGTGCGGCTGCGACAGGAGAGGGGCCGCCTTCTGCAGAAGATCCGGGGCCTGGAACAGCACCAGGAACAGAGGAAGCAGGAGGTGAGGGGCAGGAGAGACAGGGGCTGGGGCTAAGCCTAAGCCTGGAACAGGTGCAACTCTGGGGAGAAGACTCCTCTGCCTCTCCTCCCTCCCTCGTCCCTCTCTCCCCACTGACTCACTCTGGTCCAACCACACAGGCCTCTTCAGCTCTTCCTCCAGTACACCCTGCATGGTCCTGCCCCAAGACCTTTGCATGTGCTATGCCTGCTGCCAGGAACACCTTCTCACAGATGGCCCTTTGACTCCCTCCCTCCCCTCCTTCAAGTCTTTGCTCAAAGGCAACGCCCCTACCCAACTTATTTAAAATTGTCACCTTCTCACTTCCCAGTTCACTTTATTCTTATTCTTATTCAAAGCACTTATTGCAACTGGATGTACCATATAGTTTATTCATGTTCACCCATTTGACTGTAAGCCTATGAGGGCAGGCATGGTTGACAGTGCCTGGTTCATGGTAGATGCTTGATAAATATTTATTGGATGAATGAGTATTCAAGTGAGTGGGTGAATGAATGAATATATGAAGTAGTGGCCCCATATGGGGGTCTGGCCAAAGCAGGCACTCAATAAATATTTAGTAATGATGAGGGGGCAGAGCAGTGCTGGGTGTGCAGTGGCTCCTCAGAGGGCATCGGTGCTTGGGATGGAGGGTCACTGAGCAGGAGGGAGCCTGGGAGGCCCTCCAGCCCATATCCAAGCCCAGTCCCATCCCCTCTTCTTCTGTCAGCTGCCAGAGGCGGAGGCCAGCTCCCTCCACAGCCTGGAGAGACAGGTAGGGCTGGAGGTGGGAGGAAGCTCAATCCCCCAGGTGCCCAGTGTTTTCTCTGTGAAGCCAGCTGTGCCCCCCCCCTCCTTGCAGGTGCAAGAGCTACAGCAGCTGCTGGTGGAGAAGCAGGAGGAGAAGGAGAGTCTGGGACGGGAAGTGGAAAGTTTGCAGAGTAGGCTCTCCCTGCTGGAGGTGGGCCTAGTGGGAAGTAGGAAGGGGGTGTGGCTAATAGGGGCGTGACCGTTGGGTGGGGCAACCAGGGGGTGGAGCTTCTGCTGCTACATGATAGCACTAATAGACATACAGTCTCAGGCACATGCACAACAACAGACAAATATAATCACATGTAGATAACACACAAAACACACATAACGGACACTTTTATTTTTATTTTATTTATTTATTTTTTGTCTTTTTAGGGCCGCATCCATGGCAATGGAGAGTCCCAGGCCAGAGGTCCAATCAGAGCTGTAGCTGCAGGCCTACACCACAGCCACAACAACGCAGGATCTGAGGCGCGTCTGTGACCTACCCCACAGCTCAGGGCAATGCCGGATCCTTAACCCACTGGGCAAGGCCAGGGATGGAACTCGCGTCCTTATGGATACTAGTTGGGTTCATTGACTGCTGAGCCATGATGGAAATTCCCATAATGGACACTTTTAAATACACACAGACCCATGTATATGCACAGTTGGGTAACCATGCTTGTGTACGTGGAGTCTTACACATACAACAGGCGAACATACAACAAACGCATCTGTGAGTGTATACTCACACAATAAATACTTGTGCACACACGACATATTTCTCATTCAATCACACTCCTAGGCAACAAAATCCATAAGTACATGTACACACACAAATACTTCTCAAAAAACATAATGAGACAAACTTACACATACACAATCATATTTGTGTGCACACATACACACATAAATACAGTCAGAACAATCACACTACAGGCTAAAATACAAGTGCAAAATGACACGCAGTCATAGGAATTCACACAGGGGAGGCGCATGTACATGCTCACCACAGACCCACAACTCTGAGCCACTGTTGCAGGTACTCACACATGGGTAGACACAGGGCCCCACAGGGCCCTGATGCAGAACAAATGCACCCTTGGAAGGGCACCCCAACATCCCTCACTCAGCCCCATGTGCCTGAGCAGCATATACAACCCTAATCATTGGGTTTATGGTCATACACTTGGACAGCGACTGGGCTGTTCACTGCCTTTACTGAGGAGCTCTTCATGGCTCCTGGCACACAGTTGGTGCCCAGTAAATACTAGTGAGCCAAACACAGCCAGTCCAATGCTTATGGGGAGTCATTCCAGATTCTCGGGGGGAGACACAGGAACTGAAGGGAGGGCAGGACCCTGAACCAGACCTCGGTACCCACCCCCAGAATGAGCGGGAGAACACCAGCTATGACGTGGCCACCCTGCAGGATGAGGAGGGTGAGCTGCCTGACTTCGCAGGTGAGCCCCCACTGTCCTCCCCCCGCATACCCCCACCTCTTCATGTCTGGGGCCCCAGGAGTCAGAGCCTTGACCCATAGGAGTGGAGAGAGGTTAAAGTTGGGAGGGAGCTTGGCCCGCATGCATGATTTATTCCATTCGTCCAAGCCAGACTACCCCTGACGCCACCGCTCCAGACCCCCAGCTCCCATTCCGTATGGCCTGGGACCCTGGGGCCTGACTCTGTGTCCCCTGCCAGGGGCTGAGGCGCTGCTTGCCAAGCAGCTAAGCCCGTCGGCCCAGGAGCTCCTGGCTTCACTGCAGGAGCAGGTGGCTGCGCTCACCAGACAGAACCAGGAGCTGCTGGAGAAGGTCCAGGTGGGGAAACTGAGGCCCAGGGGAGCAGGGTGGGGCCAGATCTGAGGACCAAGGGGCTGCTTCCTGGGGGATCAGGTGGGCCTGTGACTGAGTCAAAGAATGTGCCCTGTACTCTCCAAGGTCCCTTCAGCTCTCTCCTGGCTCCCCTGCCCCCACCAGATCCTGGAGCAGTTCGAGAGGGACGAGATGGAGGCAAACGGTTTGGCCGAGGTCATCCCTCTAGCACTCTACGACTCTCTCCGGGCTGAGTTTGACCAGCTCCGCAGGCAGCACGCCAAGGCCCTGCAGGCTCTGGAGCAGCAGGAAGCACGGGAGGCCCCCAGAGAAGAGGAGGCAGCCCCTGGGGACAGCAAGGGCCTGGGAGCCAAGACCACCAGAAACGGGCCAATGGAAACAGAGCTTAACAGCAATGCAGCTCCGGAAACCAGAATTAACGGGGCAGAGGCCACAGATGAGGAGGCTGCAGGAGTGGAGACCACGGGAGCAGGGGCCCTAGAAACAAAACCCACTGGCGTGGAGGCCACAGAAACAGATGGTGTGGGAGCTGAGACCTTGGAAGCAAAGGCCACAGGGGCTGCGGTCACAGAAACAAAATCTCTAGAAGGAAACCCAGAGCCAAAGGCCACAAGAGCAGAGGCCACAAACATGAAAGCAGAGGAACCAGAAACGAAGGCCAGTGGAGTGGATGCTGTGGGGGGAGAGCTCACGGACACAGAGACCACAAAAACGGAAGCCATGGGAGTGGAGGCCACTGCCCTAAGGGTCTCTGCAGGCCCCGTCCTACACCCTGGTGCTGCTGAGGCCTCGGAGAAGTTGCAGGCAGAGCTGGAAACCAGGATCCGCAGCTTGGAGGAAGCGCTCCGGCAGCGGGAGCGGGAGGCAGCTGCGGAGCTGGAGGCAGCCCACGGCAAGTGTGAGGCCGCAGAGGCCGAGGCAGGCCGGCTTCGGGAGCGGGTGCGTGAGGCCGAGGGTGGCGGCGTCAGCGGAGGTGACATGGGCCAGCTTCGGGCAGCCCTGGAACAGGCCCGGGAGGACCTCCGAGATCGGGACAGCCGCCTCCGGGAGCTGGAGGCGGCCTCGGCCCAGCTGGATGAAGCTCAGGCCGGCCGACTGTTGGCGGAGGAAGAGGCCCGGGGTCTGCGGGCAGAGCTGGCCCGGCGAGAGGAGGCGCGGCTGGAGCTGAGTCGGGAGCTGGAGGCGCTCCGAGAGCAGCTGGCTGCAGCCACGACTGCCGGGGAGCAGCAGCGGGCCACGGCTGCCGAGCTAGGCCAGGCGCGGGATGCAGCGGAGGCCCGGGCCGCTGAGCTGGCCGCGGCCTGCGAGGAGGCTCGGCGGGGCCTGGCGGAGCTGCGCGAGGCCTCCGAGATGCTCCGCCAGTCAGCGGTGCCAGCCTCTGAGCACCACCGGCTGCAGGAGGAGGCTCTGGAGCTGCGGGGCCGGGCGGCCAGCCTGGAGCAGGAGGTGGTGGCCACGGGCAAGGAGGCCGCGCGGCTGCGAGCCGAGCTGGAGCGCGATCGCATGGGCAGTGTGGCCCGCCTGGAGCACGAGCGCATTGTCGGTGTGCTGCAGGCCGATGTGGCCCGGCTGGAGGGGCAGCTGCAGGAGCTGGGACGCCGCCATGAGAAGACCAGCGCTGAGGTCTTCCAGGTGAGCGTGGTGGGGGCCCCCATGAGGCACACTTGGTGGCTACTTGGCGGTTTGTTTAGACCCTGCAGCCTTGCGGTGTTTGGCCCCCATCTGTTTCAGTCCTGCAGACACTTGACCCTGTGGTGTTTCCAGGTGGACCTTTGACACTGCAGCCATTCTGACCTCCAGGATGTTTCAACTTGTGTTTTCATTTTAAAATCCTTCTGGCCATTTTGACCCCATCATTTGTGATCTGTTTATAAAACTTATGTGTATTCCAAGGTTATGGAGATATCCTTGTACGCTTTCTTCCAACACCTTTTTGGTTTTAGTTTCACAATCACATTGATGCTTCATCTCTAATTTGTGTGTGTGTGTGTGTGTGTGTGTGTGTGTGTGTGTGTGGTGTGAGGTAGGGATCAACATCCACCCATTTTTTTGGTAAGCAGTGAATTGGGGTTTTTATCCTGATGTTTTCACCTAATGTCCATTTTCTCTGCTGGTCAAAATGACCCTGTCGGTTTTTTCAGATGGCTGTTTTGAGATTGTCATTTTAACTTATTATCATTTTTGATGCTTTTTTGGGGGGAGGGTGCCCAAGGCATGCAGAAATTCCCTGGCCAGGGATCACACCCCCACCGCAGCAGTGACCCAAGCTGCTGCACTGATGACATCAGATCGTTAACCCACTGTGCTGCTGGAGAACCCCTCATTTTTGATGCTTCAATCCCAAAGTAGGAGGATGTTATGTGTGGGGAATTCTGATGTAATTATTTTGAAAGCAGTAGATTTTGATGGTTAGTTTTTGTTTTTTTTTTTATTTTTTTAACCCAGGAAATATTTTTTGCACCCCAATGGTGGATCTTTTGACTCCATTTCTTTTCTTAATAATAAAAAATAGGGATTTCCCGTTGTGGCTCAGCAAAAATGAATCCAACTGGGAACCATGAGGTTTCAGGTTCCATCCCTGGCCTCGCTAAGTGGGTTAAGGATCCAGCGTTGCTGTGAGCTGTGGTATAGGTCATAGACGTGGCTCGGATCCTGTGTTACTGGGGCTGTGGTGTAGGCCAGCAGCTGTGGCTCCAATTAGACCCCTAGCTTAGGAACCTCTATATGCCTCAGGTGCAGCCCTAAAAAGCAAAAAAAAAAAAAGTAAAAAATAGGAGTGCCACTGTGGCACAGTGTGTTAAGGATCCGTCATTTCCACAGCTGTAGAACTTGGATTCAATTACTGCCCCAAGGAATTTCCATATGCTGCAGATGTGGTCAAAAATAAAACAATAGTAATAATAAACAAACAAAAACTCTAGCAGCCATTTTAACAAATGTGTGACTAAGAAGCCATTGTTCATTAATTGTCATCAAGAAAGCTTTTCCCTCTCCATGCTTCTGTCTATTCACCCATATAATGGAGATAATAATAGTTCCTATTTTTGCACGAAAATTAAAAGTTTCTTTTCCTTTTTGGCCTGCCTGTGGCATGCAGAATTCCTGGACCAGAGATTGAATCTGTGCCACAGCTCTAACCAGAGACAATGCCAGATCCTTAAGCTGTTGAGCCATGAGAGAACTCCACTTTTTAAAGAAAATTAAATGTTTTAATTTATATAAATTACTTAAGACAGTGATGGAACAAGTGATTAACAAATGGCAGGTAGGGCGTTCTCGTCGTGGCTCAGTGGTTAACGAATCCAACTAGGAACCATAAGGTTGCGAGTTCAATTCCTGGCCTCTATCAGTGGGTTAAGGATCCGGTGTTGCTGTGAACTGTGGTGTAGGTTGCAGACTCGCCTTGGATTCCCGCGTGGCTGTGGCTGGTGGTGTAGGCTGGCGGCTACAGCTCCGATTATACCCCTAGCCTGGGAACCTCCATATTCCTCGGGAGTGGCCCTAGAAAAGGAAAAAAGACAAAAAAACAAAAAACAAAAACAAAAACATGGCAGGTAGGATTATTCTTTTCCCGAGAACATGCTCTTTTTTTTTTTTTTGGCCACCCCACGGCACATGGAGTTCCCAAGCCAGGGATCCGATCCAAGCCGTAGTTTCCACCTAAGCCACAGCAATACCAGATCCTTAACCCACTTGGACAGGCCAGGGATTGAACTTTCAAATCAGCACTCCCAAGATGCTGCCGATCCTGTTGTGCCACAGCGGGAATGCCAAGAACCTACTCTTTTAAACCAGTTAAATGTTTGATCTACTTCCTAGAGTTCTCAGTCCAACCTAAGTATGCCCATTTTTCATACCTATTTCCTAAATTTTACCTTCCCTCATGATCTCTTCTTTTGGGGTTAAATTTTGCAAGTCTCATCTGATATATCAATCAGTTTAGGTTTTTTTTTGAAATTGTTGATGTGTAGCCAGTCTAAACCAAGTAGAACATCTAATTATTATTTATTTGGCCCGGGAGATATAATTTCCCTAAGGGCCAAAGTTCCCCCAGGATCGATGTTTGCATATCTAACATTGCTCTGATCTTGATATTTTTGCAGTCATTAGTCTACATGTAGTCATGTAGTTATCAGTTTTTGGACATTTGTTTCCTTTTCATCCCAATTTGTCTGTTTTTCTTTCATTTTGTAAGAAAGCTACAAACCTTCACATCACCAGCAAAGAACATTAGTTGTATTTTTATATAACAATAATAATAGCTATGTAATAACAACATCACAAACTCAAATATGGCAGTTAATGTGTGCCGAGCACTGTTTTACGTATATTCCATGTATTTCCCCATTTTATCCTCACAACCACTCTGTGACATGGGCACTATTATTATCCTCGTTTTACATATAAGGACACTGAGGCACAGAGATCTTATGTACTTGTCTAAGGACACACAGCTTGGCACAGTCACAGTGCCTACAGGAATTCAGAACTTCCCTGAATCAAATTCTTTGAGGTCAAATGGGCTCGAATGTCCTCAGGCAAAAATAGAAGTGTCAGAACCACTGGAGTCCAAATCTTCTCAAGGTCACACATGGGCTTGGGCTGCAGGTGCAGCGGGAGGCGCTGTTCATGAAGAGTGAACGGCATGCGGCCGAGGCCCAGCTGGCCACCGCAGAGCAGCAGTTGCGGGGGCTACGTACCGAGGCCGAGCGGGCACGCCAGGCCCAGAGCCGTGCGAAGGAGGCCCTGGAGAGGGCCAAGGAGAAGGACAAGAAGGTGAGTCTCCTTTTCTTATGCTCAGTTGGAGGGGGGGGCCCTATTCGACCAAGGTTGAAAGGACTGTAAAGAATGTCCAGATGAGTGAACAGAGGCTCCAAGAAATAACCGAATAGCTCCAAGTCATACAGCACATCACTAGACAAGGGAGCTCCAACTTGCTGTGTGATCTTGACTTCTCTGAGCCCCAGTTGCCACCTCAGTAGCATGCGGTAGGGATTATGGTTTATTTGTAGCAGCATTCCTCCCCCTCTGCAGTAGTGGCATTTGGGGCTTGGTCATTCTTTGCAAGGGTCCATCCTGGGCACTGTGGGGTGTTGAGCAGTGTCTCGCGCTCACCCACTCCATGCCAGGAGCACAACCACAAATGTCCCCAGGTATCGCCTGGCGTCCCCTAGGGGCAGGACCACCGCTGGTTGAGAACTCCTGATCTATAAAAATAATAATAAAGCCCAGCATTTATTGCGTGTCTGCTGTTTGTCAGCACACTTTAAACTTAATCTCTGTCAGAGTAACAGCAACCTCCCGAGGTGAGCTGTAATTCTCCTGACTGTACAGATGAGGAAACTGAAGCTCAGGGGGGTTAAGTCACCTTCCCAAGATCTCCTGCGAGGAAAGGAGGAAGGGACGCAAACCCAGGCCTGTCTGACCCATCCCCTAGTCCAGGATGCTTTTGCTCCTCCTCTTCTGTCTGCCTCCACTTTCACTTTGCAGAGACGCCAAGATCAATAGGCAAGATTTTTCTGGAAAGGGCCAAACAGTCCATGATTTTGGCCCTGCAGGGCCACCCTACTGGGCTCTGCCTTGCTACAGGAGCCATTGATGACGTTAAATGATGTAATATATGACCTAATGATGTGCAGATGACTTGTGATGCGTGGGCGCGACCGGGCGCCAATCAAATTTAACGTTTGAACATGGAAAGGTGAATTGGGTTTAACTTTCACGTGTCATGAAATATCATTCTTCATCTGACTCCCTCCTGCCCAGCCATTTAATGTGTAAAAATCATTCTTAGCCTCTAGGAAGGACTCAGCCTGTGGGGTAGTTTGCTAACCTCTAGGATGTGGACTTTCCTGTGAAAGCCTGTCCCTCGCCTTCTGCTGTAGCCGGGCTCAGGGTGACAGCTGACCTCTCCTGCTCCCACCCCAGATCACAGAGCTCTCCAAGGAAGTCTTCAGTCTTAAGGAGGCACTGAAGGAGCAGCCGGGAGCCGCAGATGCCTCGGAGGTGGAAGCCCTCCGCGGCCAGGTGAAGACTCTGCAGGAGCAGCTGGAGGTGAGCAGGGCACAGGGCAGGGGTCCCAGGAGAGTGACAGGCAGGCAGAAGGGGTGGCACATGGGCCAGGGGTGGGAGGAAAAAATCCAGTATTTGAGCAAGCAGCCCTGTCACACTGGTACGTGCCATCAAAAGAGGGGCTCGGGTACAAAGGGGGCTTTGGGACATATCTTGGGGGAGCGTGGGACTTTTCTGAGCACCCCTCCCCCACACCCACAGGAGGCCGCCAGGGATCACAGTGCAGTGGTGGCCTTGTACAGGAGCCATCTCCTCTACGCCATTCAGGTAAGTCACCCTGGCTTTGGGTGCCTCGCTGTTCATCTCTGGGCCTCAGTTTCCCCTGTCCAGTGGGAGGCTGGTGGAGGGGAGAGGTTCATGGCCTCCAGGGGTGAAGAGGGAGGGGAATGGCAAAGCTGGGGTAGGGGAAGCACCCAGGCTCTCTGCTGCCCCCTCTACCCCCTGTCCAGGGTCAGATGGATGAAGATGTGCAGCAGATTCTGAGCCAGATCCTGCAGATGCAAAGACTCCAGGCCCAGGGCCGCTGAGATCTGAGCCCTGCCCTCCACCCACCAGGCCCCGCACAGGAGTGTCCAGACTCCCTCACTGACCATCCCCTCACTGCCTCCCTGGCCCCACTGGTCCCTGAACACACTGGTCAGTCTAGACCTGGGCCCTGACTGAGCCCTCCTGCCCCACACCAGAGAATCTATGAGTCCTCTCTCCCATGGCCAGTCCATGAGGCCCCCCTCCCCAGGAATAAAAGCTTCCGGAGCAGAGGATGAAAGCATCATGTGGCCTGATTGCTGGGCCCCCACCACAAGGAGGGGAGAGGGTGGCCCAGAGCAGGGATTCAGGACTAAGGTGAGGAGAGCAAGGCAGCCCCCAAGAAAAACACCATGTTACTGCTGGGTTTTGGGGGGTTTTTGGGCTTTTTTGGGCTGCACCTGCCTGTGGCATATGGAAGTTCCCAGGCTAGGGATCAAATTGGAGCTACAGTTGCCAGCCTACACCAGAGCCACAGCAATGCCAGATCCAAGCCAAGTCTGCCGACCTACACCACAGCTCAAGGCAACACCAGATTCTTACCCCACTGACCAAGGCCAGGAATCAAACCCACAATCTCATGGTTCCTAGTCAGATTTGTTTCCACTGTGCCATGACAGGAACTCCACTGCTGTTATTTTATTCTTTTATTTTTATTTTTGGTCTGGCCCCAAGGTAAGTTCCCAGGCCAGGGATTGAACCTGAGCCACAACAGCAACAATGCCAGGTCCTTAACCCACTGAGCCACCAGGGAACTCCTTCCCCCTGTTATTTTAAAAAATCAGAATGGGTGCCAGAAAGTTCATGATGACATCATCACCCTAAACCCAGCCCTAGTGGGACTGTCCCAGCCCTTGGGCCACCCCCCTGAAAACCCCTGGGGGTTCTTGGCTCTTTCCCACTCAGGCAGGGAGGTGGCTCCACATCCAGCCTGTCCCTGGTCAGTCCCTTCGAGGATGTCCACGGGTGGGGACTGCCTCCCCAGAAGCTGAGTTTTGGTCTCTGTGGCCTGGAGTGAGGAGGGTGGCTGGCGGGGAGCGGGGGGTGTGTGTGTGTGTGTGTGTGCGCGCGCGCGCGCACTCGCGTACACCCATCGCTATGGTTCACAAGTAAACAGGCATTTTCTGTGTTGGTGCCTGTGTCTCACCACCTCTGTTACTCTCTCAGTCCCTTTCCTCCCTGCTCTTTCTCTTTCTCACTGTCATCATCCCCCTCCCCAGGGTTCCCCCTCCATGCTGCAGCCGGAAGGAAGGCCCTGCTTGGAAAGGCCACAGGGTCACCACTTCTCCCTTTCGTGACTCTTCCCCCTGCCCCCACCTTTGGGGCCTTCTGCACCCGAGCCTGGGGTGGCTGGTGAAGGGCCTGGGGGCTCCTCCTCTGTCCCTTCCTGGCTCTTCTGGCCCCACGAACCAGGCAGTGAGTCAGAAGGGGAAGGGGAAGTGGGGGGCCTCCACCGGGGGCTGGGCTTTCCGCTGGGTGGGACCCAAGTCCCCTGCCTCCCTGAGGGTGCTCCCTGCCCCAGCCCCTGAGAGCAGAGCCGGCCAGAGCCATGGCTGTGAGACTTGTCCTGGTCCTTGCCCTTACCCTCTGGGTGAGCAGCCGGCCCTGCCGTGGGAGAGAAGGTATGTGGGGGCTCCGGGAGGTGCGGGAGCCAGGGCAGAGGGACGTTATCTGGGGACTGGACTTTGTCTGCCATGGAACATTCTGGGTGGGGTGGGAGCTCACACAAGGACTGTATGCCCACTGGTGGGAGGGGGTTACCATCCTGTTGCATGGATGGGGAAATGGAGGCATAGAGAGGACAAGTCCTACTCTAGAGTGACCAGAAGTAGCAGCCACAGCCTGCAGGGAGCGAGGGACAGAGGGGGAGAAATCAGGACTGTATCCATTTACTTCCTGTGATTCAAAACAAAGCCATCACGAAGAGGGGGTCCAGTAAAAATATCTCCCTCCCACCAGAAATCCCCCCCACCCCCAGGTCCCCTCTGTGGCCCCTTAAACCTCAGTTTCTCTAACCGAAAGATGGGCTAATAGTTCCTGCCTTGGTGGATTATAGCGGGGGTGGGAGATGACGTAAGTGTCTTTCATTCATGGACTCATTCCTGCCACAAGCCTTGATTACCAGTGAGGTGGGGGCTGAGCCACCATAGGGCTTTCACAACCCCGGGTGAATCAGAAGCTCACACTACTCCCCTCTCTGGACCCCCCAGCAGCTCCCACCCAGCCCAGGCTGCGGTGCCAGGCCTCCAGGTACCCGATCGCCGTGGATTGTTCCTGGACCCTGCCGCCCACTCCAGCCTCCACCAGGCCCACATCTTTCATTGCCACGTACAGGTCAGAGAGGCTGGAAGGGTTCCTGGGGATTCCACAGCTGGGCTGACACCCCAGGATCAGGATAGCCAGGGACTTAATGAGAGCCTGAAATGCTCAGAATTCTAGGGCAGCACCAACCCTTGGAAATATACTCCCTAAGTTCCCATTATGGCTCAGCAGGTTAAAAACCCAACATAGTATCCGTAAGGATGTGGGATCGATCCCTGGCCTTGCTAGGTGGGTTAAGGATCTGGCATTGCTGTGGCTGTGGTGTAAGCCAGCAGTTGCAGCTCTAATTTGACTCCTAGCCTGGGAAGTTCCATATGCCACAGGTGCAGCCATAAAAAGGGAAAAGAAAAGAAAAGAAAAAAAAAAAAAAAAAAAAAAAGGAAGTATACTCCCTAAAATACATACTACAAGCCACATGTGGAGGGTAAAATTTTCTAGAAGCCAGCTTTAAAAAATAAAAAGAAATAGGTGACACTGGTTTTAATATTGTATTTGAATAACATTTAAATATTCCACATATTTACCATTTAACATGACTAAATGTAATGTAATTGTTTTTGATGGCTGTACCAGTGGTATGCAGAAGTTCCTGGATCAGGGACTGATTCTGAGCTGTAGCTGTGACCTATGCTGCACTGCATCAATGCTGGATCCTTAAACCTACTGCACCAGACTGGGGATCAAACCTATGCCTCTTCAGTGACCCAAGCAGCAGCAGTCAGATTCTTAACCCACTGTGCCACAGTAGAAACTCCTGAATGTGGTGTAATTTAACCTGCTTATATGTGATTTATCTATTTAAATTTATAGCAAAAAATTTATAGTAGAAACTGATTTAATATCATTTAATAAGATTATCTAAAGTATTATTTCAACATGTAATCAATAATTTAAAAATTAATGAGAGGAGTTCCCTTGCGGTGCAGTAGGTTAAGAATCCAGCATTTTCACTGCTATGGCTTGGGTAACTAATGTGGCACAGGTTTAATCCCTGGCTCAGAACTTTGACACACCACAGCCAAAAAAAAAAAAAGGTAGTTTACATTCTGTCTTGTTACACTAAGTTGTGGAAATTCCATGTGTTTGTTTTTTGTTTTCGTTTTTGTTTTTTTACTGCACCCCAGCATGCAGAAGTTCCTGGGCCAGGGATCAAACCTGAGCCACAACAGTGACAATGCCAAATCCTTAACCACTAGACCACCAGGAAACTACTCCCTGTGGGTTTTATGCCTATATCACATTTTAATTCAGTTGCTAAACATTCATTGGAAATTCTTGATATTTGATTATATTTCATAAACTTTCTGTTTGGAAAAGTAGATTCACACACCCGAGTTGTTCTAAGCAACCTTCACAAGTTTGGATGCTGTGGAAGTTTCCCTGGACAGTGAGCTCTGGTCTCTAGAGTCTGAAATCTTGGGGTGTCAGAATCGAGAGAACTGGAATCTTATTATTTCAGATTCCAGAACATGTTGTAGACCCAGGACTGTTGGAAACCTAAGGCTGGAACACTGACATTCTAGAAAGCTTTAGAATTTGGACTCTTGCATCTCCCTGTGGGGTATTACCCCCCTCCTGGGTCAACCAGGCTTTGTGATGTGGGGGTGAACAGCTTTCTGAGGGTCATGCTGCCAAGAGCAGGACTCCTGGCTTGCTGTCTCCACTTAGGGTTCAGGGCACATGTGGGCCAGCAGGAAGTACTGGCACCCTCACAGCATCTACTCTGTGTCCAGGCTTGGCATGGCTGCCCATGGGGAGAGCCGGCCCTGCCTCCAGCCCTCACCAGAGGCCACCAGCTGCACCATCCCGGATGTCCTGATGTTCTCCATGGTGCCCTATGTGCTCAACGTCACAGCCATCCACCCCCAAGGCAGCAGCAGCAGCTTGGTGCCCTTTGTCCCAGAACACATCAGTGAGTGGAGGTGGTTGTGGGGGAGGGCCCTCTATTTGCTCCTGCTCCTTCCCACCCAATACTCCCACCCCCCCACCTGTCACTCATCCTGTCCATCCATCATGGATCCTGTGGGCTCTACTTTCACAGTTCATCAAGAATCCACCCACTTCTCCCCTCTCTTCAGCCCCCACCTGGTCTGCCTCCATCATCACCCACTTGGATGAGTAACCTCCATCCTGGTCCCCTGGCTCCTACCCTCCCCCTCACAGTTTGTCCTCCCAGCAGCAGCAACCAGAGAGCATATATGAGCACCAGAGTCAGGCTCCCCCCTTGCCCCCATGGCCTCTCTTCCCTGCAGCATCCACAGGTGGGAGCTTATGAGCACCTGAGTCAGGTCACTCCCTTGCTTCCACAGCCTGTCCTCACCACGGCAGCCACCAGAGGACGCCTGTGAGCACTCTAGTCAGATTCTGCCCGCAGCTCTCACTCCCATAGCCTGTCCTCCCTGCAGCACCCACAGGAGGGCGCCTGTAAGTGTTATAGTCAGGTTCTGCCCTTAGCTCTCCCTCCCATACTCAGGTTCAGCCCTTAGCTCCCAACCTCCCCCAACAGCCCATCCTCCCTGCAGCAGCCACAGGAGGGTGACTATGAGCATTTGAGTCAGGTCTTGCCCTCTCGCCAACAGCCTGTCTTCCCCCAGCAGCCACGAAGTGTGCTTGTGAGCACCTGAATCAGGCCCCTCCCTTGCCCCCACAGTCTGTCCTCCCTGTAGCAGCCTGTCAGGAGGGTGCCTGGCAGGTTCTGCCCTCAGCTCTGTCATTCCCATAACCTGTCCTCCCTGTGGCAGCCACAGGAGGGCGCCTGTGAGCACTTTAGTCAGGTTCTACCCTCAACTCTCTCAGACCATAACCTGTCCTTCCGGCAGCAGCCACAGGAGGGCACCTGTGAGCACTTTAGTCAGGTTCTGCCCTCTGCCCTCTCATTCCCATAACCTGTCCTTCCGGCAGCAGCCACAGGAGGGCACCTGTGAGCACTTTAGTCAGGTTCTGCCCTCTGCCCTCTCATTCCCATAACCTGTCCTTCCGGCATTAGCCACAGGAGGGCGCCTGTGAGCACTTTAGTCATGTTCTGCCCTCAACTCTCTCAAACCATAACCTGTCCTTCCGGCAGCAGCCACAGGAGGGCGCCTGTAAACACTCTAGTCAGTCTCTGCCCTTAAGTCTCATTCTCATAGTCCGTCCCGCCCGCAGCAGCCACTGGAGGGCACCTGTGAGCACCATAGACAGGTTCTGCACTCAGCCCTCACTCTGAGAGCATGTCCTCCCTGCAGCAGCCACAAGAGGGTGCCTGTGGAGTCAGATTCCACCCAAGGTGCCCACCATAAACCCCACAGTCTGTCTTCCCTGATAGCAGCCACCAGAGGGCACCTGTGAGCACCTTAGGCAGATACTTTCCTCTCACCCCCACAACACACAGCCCTCCAGGGGTCCCACCTTCTTCAGGGTAAAAGACTAAGGCCTCTTTGCTGCTCAAGGCCCTGCACAATCTGCCCTGTCCCCTCCCTGCCATTACCTTCTTCCTCTTTTCCCTGGCTGACTCTTCTCCAGCCATACTGTGGCCTCTCTGCTGTTCTCCAACAAACATTCCTGCCCCAAGACCTTTGTACTGGCTGCTTCCTCTTCTCTTAGATCTTCAAATGGTCCACTCCTTCACCAACTTTAGTTCTCAACTCAAATGTCATCTGAAGCCTCCCCTGAGCATATTTTTTAAAAATAGCAATCCATCATATATTGCTAGTGGTTACTACAAAAAAAAAAAAAAAAAAAAAGTCTGACAGATCTCAAAGAATTAAACATAGTTTTCCAAATAACCTGGGTATTCCAGTTCTGGATATACATGTAAGAGAAATGTGTACCCAAGAACTTGTGTGTGAATGTTCATAGCAGTATTATCCATAATAGACCAAAAAAATAGAAACAACAAAAATGCCCATTAACTGATGAATAGATGCACAAAATGTGTACACCCACACACTGGAATAGTATTCTTCCATAAAAGGAGTAAAGCACTGATGCGCGCTACCACGTGGATAGGCCTTGAGACCACAATGCTCAGTGAGAGAAGCAGACACAGAAGGACACACAGGATGTGATTCCACAGATGCGAAACGTCCAGAGCAGCCACATCCACAGACACAGAGTGAATTCATGGTTGTAGGGGCTGGGAAGGGAGGAATGGGGGTGACTGCTATTGGGGTTTCTTTTTGGGGTGATGGAATGTTCTGGATTAAATAGTGATGATGGTTGCACAATAGTGTGAATGTACAAAGCCAGTGATCTGTACACTTTAGAAGGGTGAGTTTTCTGGTATGTGAATTATGTCACCCAAATCATTGCGACCCACTCTCTGTCTTGCCCTCCTAAACTTCTTTCCCTTTGCTTTATGCCCTTCGGATTTGCCTCTTGTCTCTTATCTTCTGCCCCAGTGGATTGACAGAGCTCCAAGAGGACAGGGCTTCTGTGTCCCCAGTGTCCAGGACATCGCCAAACACTCAGTGGACCCTCAATTAGTATTTATAGGTTGGTTGAATGAATGAACTGCCATCTGCTGACCCTGCCTCCTGCTTATGCCTCAGTCAAACCGGACCCTCCAGAAGGCGTGCGCCAGAGCCCCCTCCCTGGGCAGCAGCTTTGGGTGCAGTGGAAACCCCCCCGGTCCTGGCCCTTCCCGGAGATCTTCTCCCTCAAGTACTGGATCCGCTACAAGCGTCACGGAGCTTCCCGCTTCCGCCAGGTGAGGAGGATGAGGGCAGGGAGAGTGGAGGAAAGAGCGCATGCAGAGGTGCACTGGGGCCGGGATGCTGGTTTGCGCCATGAAGGAGGCCCCAGCAGTTCTGCTTCTGGGCATCTACCTGGAAGAACTGAAATCAAGGTCTCCAACAAATACTGCTACACAGATGTTCACAGCAGTGCTGCTCACAGCAGCCTCCAAATGGAAACTACCAAAGTGGCCATTAACAGGTGAATGGATACACAAAACATGGTCCCTCCACACTTGGGAGCATCACTCAGCCTGCAAAGGAGAGAACTGACACTCCCACCACATGGACGGACCCAGAGACCATGATGCTCAGTGAGAGAAGCAGACACAGAAGGACACAGTGTGGGATTCCATGGATGAGAAACGTCCAGAACAGGCACAGCCACAGACAGAGAGTGGACTAGTGGTTCTCAGGGGCTGGGGGAGGAGAGAGGTGATGCTGATAGGGATGGGGTTGCTTTGGTGCATTGGAGTGTTCTGGAATTAGAGGTGATGGTTGCACACTCTGTGAATGTACTAAATGCCACTATGTTGTCCACCTTAGGATGGTTAATTTCATGTCTTGTGAATTGCATCTCAATTGAAAGCTATAAATATATGGCGTTTTTTTTAGAGCCACATTCACAGCATATGCAAGATCCCAGGCTAGGGGTTGAATCAGAGCTGCAACTGCCAGCCACAGCCACAGCCACAGCAATGTAGGATCTAAGCTGAGTCTGTGACCTACACCACAGTTCATGGCAGCGCCAGATCCTTAACCCACTGAGCAAAGCTAGGGATCAAACCTGCATCCTCATGGATACTGGCTGGGTTTGTTACCATTGAGCCACGATGGGAACTCTTATATTGTTTTATTTTATTTTATTTTATTTGTCTTTTTTTTGCCATTTCTTGGGCTGCTCTTGAGGCATATGGAGGTTCCCAGGCTAGGGGTCGAATCGGAGGTGTAGCCGCCGGCCTAGGCCAGAGCCACAGCAATGCGGGATCTGAGCCACGTCTGTGACCTACACCACAACTCATGGCAACGGCGGACCATTAACCCACTGAGCAAGGGCAGGGATCGAACCTGCAACTCATGGTTCCTAGTCGGATTCATTAACCACTGTGCCACGACGGGAACTCCCCTCTTATATTGTTTTAAACCTTTTTTTTTTTTTTTTTTTGCCACAGTGAGCAGTGGCTTGATGTGGGATCTCTGTTCCAAGATCAGGGGTTGAACCTGGGCCACAGCAGTGAAAGCACTAAGTCCTAACCACTACACCACCAGAGAACTCCCTTAAATTCTTAAAAAATAAAAAAAATTAATGGTAGGTACCGTGAGCATCTAGGCAGGTTGATTGTGTCCTCGGCAGCTTTGAATGCTGGGCCAAAGAGCTGAGTCTTTGCAGGATTTAGGTTTTTGCAGTCCTGTCTTAGAGAAACTTCTGCAATGATGGAAATATTCCACATCCACGCCACCTAAAATTGCAGCCCCGAGCAGCAGGAGGCTGCTGAGCAGCTACAGTGGGGCAAGTAGCCAAAGAATTGGCTTTTAAAATTTATTTGGTGTTCATTAATTTAACTGTGTAAATATTGCAATTTTTATTTTATTATTCTTATTTATTTTTTAGGCTGTGCCCTTTGCATGTGGAAATTTCCAGGTCAGAGATCAAACCCAAGCCACAGCAGTGACAATGTGAGATCCTTAACCCACTGAGCCACCAGGGAACTCCAATGTTTGCAATTTTTAAAGTGAGACAGAATTCACATGCCATGAAACTCACCATTTTAAAGGGCACAATCCAGGAGTTCCCATCGTGGCTCAGCTGAAATGAATCCGACTAGTAACCATGAGGATGAGTGTTTGATCCCTGGCCTCACTCAGTGGGTTAATGATCCAGCACTGGCGTGAGCTGTGGTATAAGTCAAAGGCGGCTTGGATCCCAAGTTGCTGTGGCTGTGGTGTAGACCGGCAGCTTCAGCTCTGATTTGACCCCTAGTCTGGGAACCTCCATTTGCCATGTGCGTGGCCCTAAAAAGCAAAACAAAACAAAACATAAACCATCACATTCAGCTGCCATATGGTTGGCTTGGGCATAGCAAAGAGGGAGAATCAGACCTGGGTTGGGGAGCTGCTGTGGTGGCAAGCATAGGACACCTTTGGGTGGCAGGTCAGACAGGAGAGAGAACAGGAAAGGAGCTGAGGGGGGCACCTCATTGGTGCTCTGGGATCTTAATCTGTGAAGGTGCCTGAGTGGGGACACAGAGAGGTCAAGCTGTTAAAAGAACTGATTACATTTCCCTAGAGAAGCAGACATATGATGCCACACAGGCAGCATCGGGACATCAGGGCAGAAGCAGGAGCCAGGGGAGGGCCCAGGCCAGAGCTTGCTTGGAGTCTCGGTGGAAAAGGGGAGGCGGGGCAGGTGAACCACTCAGGATTGGCGAGTTTGCATGACTGCAGTGGGCTCTGGGCGGCTGGAAGGTCTCCAGTCACCAGGCCTCTGGCCCTGGGGTGATTTAGGGGTGGGGGACAGGCTAGCCTGTGAGAGGTAGAGAAAGGGGTTGGATAATTTATATATGACAGGCGAGCTTGGAATTCCATGGTGGCCTAGTGGTTAAGGATCTGGCATTGTCACTGCTGTGGCATAGGTTTGATCCCTGGCCTGGGAACTTCCAGGAACTTCTGCCTCAGGCATGGCCAAAAAAAAAAAAAAAAAAAAAAAAAAAGCCTTGCTCCTGGTCTTCCAAGAATTGGCTGATCCCAGGAGGGGCAGTCTCTCCCGGGTCGGAAGGCAGGCAGGGGGCTGCAGAGGGCGTGTCCTTTTGGATGGACACTTGGTGCCTGAGTCCTGATGTAATAGCCAGACAGGGAGACAGAAGGCAGGTCACACAGCCTCCTTGTTCACTGACCCCGGTCTCCTTCTGCTTTCAGGTGGGGCCCATTGAAACCACATCCTTCACGCTCAAGGCTGGGAGGCCCAAAGCCAGGTACTGCATCCAGGTGGCTGCTCAGGACCTCACCGACTACGGGGAACCAAGCGCCTGGAGTCTCCCTGCCGCTGACTCTGTGACCCTGGGCAAGTAGTGGGGGGCTCCCCATACCCCAAAGAGGGGCTGGGCCCTTGCCATCCACCTAAGGGTGAATGGGACCCATCTGATCTGGGTTGCTGCTGCTGAGTTGCTGAGTGCTGCTGCCGAGTTGCTGAGCCACCTTGCACAAGTGACTTTGCCTCTCTGAGCCTCAGTTTTTCAATCTGTGAAATGAGCATGAGCTCCCTCCTTCAACACAGAACAAGGCTTTGGGAACTGTGACCATGAAATGTTTTTGTTACTTAATTAAAAAAGGATCATTGTCACTGGAATCAGGACTCTTTTTTCTTCCTGCCTTCGGCAGATCCCTAGGAAACTCAGGGAGGAGTCTGAGAGGAGAGGACAGACCATCGCACACATAGTGAATCTCCATTCCCACGTGGGGTTGGGGCTGGACCAGAGGAAGAGAATGGGGCTGGGGGAGTCAGGGCAGGGGTCGGGGGGTTCTGCCTGGGATGGGGTGGTGGAATTCATTCAGCTCTGCAGTTTGGTTCACACACCTCCCCAGAAACTGCCCTGTTGTAAGCCCCACTGTTGGGGGACACAGATGGGACCTGAGTTTGGGAAGATTTCTCTGAGGAGGGGGGCCAAAGAGCCAGGCTCTGAAGCATTTTCTCAATCCAGGGGCTTCTCTGTACATTTCATTCAGGTCTAAATTCACAGGTCAGCAGAGTTCCCTCTGTGGCAGTGCGGGTTCAATCCCTATCCTGGCAGCATGGGATAAGGATCTGGTGTTGCCACAGCTGTGGCATAGATCACAGCTGCAGCTCAGATTTGACCCCTGGCCTGAGAACTTCCATATGCCACAGGTGTGGCATAAAATAAAATAAATTCAGGGGTTCCCGTCATGGCGCAGTGGTTAACGAATCTGACTAGGAACCATGAGGTTGTGGGTTCCATCCCTGGCCTTGCTCAGTGGGTTAAGGATCTGGCGTTGCCGTGAGCTGTGGTGTGGGGTTGCAGACGCGGCTCGGATCTGGCGTTGCTGTGGCTCTGGCGTAGGCCAGCAGCTATGGTTCCAATTCGACCCCTAGCCTGGGAACCTCCATATGCCTCAAGAGCAGCCCAAGAAATGGCAAAAAGACAAAAAAAAAATTAAAAATAAAAATAAAACATTGAGCTTGTGGCAGTTTGTTACAGCAGCCATAGGACACTCAACTTTCTCAAGTAGCCCCTTCTCATCACTTTGTTACCCTGTTGTTTTGTCTTCAAATCACTTACCAGGACCTGAGTTTTTGTGTGACTGTGTTTATTGTCCATCAGTCCCACTACACAGGCAGTGATCTCCAGGGGGGCAGAAATCTTATGTCTTGTTCTCTGATGTGTCCCCAGTGACCAAGCACATCTCTGATACAGAGCAAACATTTGTAAAAGGAAGGGGGAGGCTAGGGAAGGGATGGCCTCTTTAGAAAGATGAACACAGGAGTTCCCGTCGTGGCGCAGTGGTTAACGAATCCGACTAGGAACCATGAAGTTGCGGGTTCGGTCCCTGCCCTTGCTCAGTGGGTTAACGATCCGGCGTTGCCGTGAGCTGTGGTGTAGGTCGCAGACGCGGCTTGGATCCCGCGTTGCTGTGGCGTAGGCCGGTGGCTACAGCTCTGATTCGACCCCTAGCCTGGGAACCTCCATATGCTGCGGGAGCGGCCCAAAAAATAGCAACAACAACAACAAAAGACAAAAAGACAAAAAAAAAAAAAAAAAAGAAAGATGAACACAGAGGCAAGCAATAGGGAGACATAAGGGAGTAAATATGTGTGTAGGAGGGAAGACTGGCTGTAGTACAATGGGATCAGTGGCATCTCTGAAGCACCAGGATGCAGGTTCAACCCTTGGGCCTCCACAGTGGGTTAAGGATCCTTCATCGCCACAGCTGAGGAACAGATCGCAGCTGTGGCTCCCATTCAATCCCTAGCCCAGGAACTTCCACATGCTGCTGGTGTGGCATGGGAAATAACAAATAGGAGTTCCTGTTGTGGCTCAGTGGTAACGAATCCGACCAGTATCCATAAGGATGTGGGTTCGATCCCTGGCCCCACTCAGTGGGTTAAGGATCCAGCATTGCCATGAGTTGAGGTGTAGGTCGCAGACAATGCTGGGATCTGGCGTTGCTGTGGTGAAGGCCGGCTGTTGCAGCTCGGATTGGACCCCAGGCCTGGGAAGTCCATATGCCTCAGGTGCGGCCCTTAAAAAACCAAAAAGAGGAGTTCCTGTTGTGACGCAGCAGAAACGAATCTGACTAATAGCCTTGAGGTTTCAGGTTCCATCCCTGGCCTCCCTCAGTGGGTTAAGGATCTGGCATGGCTGTGAGCTGTGGTGTAGGTCGCAGACGCGGCTTGGATCCTGCGTTGCTGTGGCTGTGGTGTAGGCCAGCAGCTGTAGCTCCGACCTGACCCCTAGCCTGTGAACTATATGCCGCGGGTGCGGCGCTAGGAAGAAAACCAAAAAAACAAAAACGAAAACAGGGAATGTCGTGACCGGCAGCCCCATCGCCTCTAGGGGGCGCAACGCCTCCTTGAAATTTCAAATCCTGACCAACGCCGGAACCTCTGATGAGCGCCCCCAGGGTTGCAACCAGGGAGGGAAGACCGAGGGACTCGGATGTTGACAGGCGGAAGCTGGAGCCAATGATAAAGGCAAGCTGTATATGCTGCAGCCAATAACAGCGGCTGAAGGAGTGGCGTAAGCGGAAATACAAAGGACAGACGGTCGGGAAAGTTCGATAAGCACCGAGCCTAACCAGTACTCTCGTGCTTGTGAGAAGACTAGGAGGCAAAGATGTCGGAGCGAAAAGTTTTAAACGTAAGTGTTGGGCGACTAAGGCTTTCCACCAGTGGTGGGACCTCTCGTAGCCAACGGAAGTGGGCTAATTATACTCTTCTAGTGGGACCTTTGCCTTCTTCCCAACGGTCTGCACACTCCTCCCAATCACCTTCCGCGGAGGGTGGGCCTTCAGCTAAACCTCATCCTGGAGCCTGGAGTGTACCCCATCACCTTTGGGGGCGGAGCTTGGGCGTATTTACCAGATCTCTTCTCCTGATTGGATCTTCTGAAGGGAATTATCCAATCACTTTCCTTGGGGCGGAGCTATTTTAAAATCGTGGTATTTCAGCTCTAAGCACCGCCGGCAGGGGGTCTATTTTAGCCAGTTCTGATCTTTGGGAAGGGTTAGGCTTATCTAAATTCAGCGTGCGGCTGGAGACCTTTCCAGTTGCCTTAAGTCTGCCAGCTCTTTTGGGGAAAAAAAAAATCATTCCCTAACAGAACTGGTGTGTGTGTTGAGGGGGGCGGGGTCTGGAAAGCAGCATTCAGCTTCTAGAGAAGAAAACTCCGGAATTCTGAGTCCCTGTCCCCCACCGTCTAAGAGGGTGTGTGCTCCCAGGTAAGGAGTGAGCTCACCGGCCTGGGAGTGTGTAAACCCAGGATGTCAGGAAGGAGTAGAGAAGAGACCTCCAGACTGATGGCTCCGAGCCCAGGTTTCCAAGGTCAGTTTGATGTCTCTTTCCCTAACTCGGTGCTCTAATCTTTTAAACACCTGTGGTAAGAATCCAGCCACTGGAGTTTCTGTTGCAGCTCAGCGGCTTAAGAACCCAGCTAGTGTGCATGAGGATGCGGGTTTGATCCCTGGCTTCACTCAGTGGGTTAAGGATCCGGCATTGCTGCAAGCTGCGGCGTAGATGAAGGATGCGGCACAGATCGCAGATACAGCTCTGATTTGGCAGCTGCAGCTAGGATTTGACCCTTAGCGCAGGAACCCCCATATGCTACAGGTTTGGCACTAAAAAAAAAAAGAAAGAAAGAAAAAGAAAAATCCAGCCCCAGTCACCTCACATTCCAGGACTTCATATGGGTGAAAGTTCTTCCATCCTGAGGATCTAGCTGGGAGGCCATCTATTCCCATAACTTTCTGGTAAATACTTGTGTTTGCCAGGTACTGCTCTAAGTGCCATATTCACGAAGTCCTTGCAGGTGAACAAGTTATCCCTCCATCAGATGAGGAAACTCAGGCCCAGAGAGATTATGTAATAGCCAGAGAGTGGTGGAGTCAAACCCAGTACCCCCAGCTCTGTAATGTGTGCTCTTAATCATGATACCAGTTTCCCCAAAGTCGTGTCCCTGGCTTTGCTTCTCACACTGTGTGACCTTGAGTAGCTGAAACCACCAGGATTCAGTTTCCTATGGGTACTCTGCTGTCTGTCTCAGGTCTTTGCAGGGATTGCATAAAACAAGGGATGTAAAGCTCTAAATAGTATGTGGCACCTCGTAAGTGCTCAGAGCTCAAAGTGCTTTATTTTCTGTTTATCCTGCGTGGTGATTTTTAAACATAATCCAAACTCACCTTCCCCACACTTTCCATCTCAGGCTCCTGTGCAGAAAGAGTTAATGCGACAGGCCTGAGGCTGCTGTCCTTAGAAAGGCCTGCTTGTGAGGAGTCCCCGTTGTGGCTCAGCAGTAGTGTACCCGACTAGTGTCCATGAGGTTGTAGGTTCGATCCCTTGCCCTGCTCAGTGAGTTAAAGATCCGGCGTTGCAGTGAGCTGTGGGGTAGGTTGCAGATGTGGCTTGGATCTGGCGTTGCTGTGGCTGTGGTATAGGCTGGCAGCTACAGCTCTGATTCGACCCATAGCCTGGGAACTTCGTATGCCCTGGGTGAGGCCCTAAAGAAAGAGAAAGACAGACCTGCTTCTGGAGTTCTCGTTGTGTCTTAGTGGGTTAAGAATCCGGCATAGGAGTTCCCATTGTGGCTCAGCGGGTTATGAACCTGACTAGTATCCATGAGGATGTGGGTTCGATCTCTGGTCTCACTCAGTGGGTTAAGGATCCAGTGTTGCCACAAGTTCTGATGTAGGTCACAGATGTGCCTCGAATCTGGTAATGCTGTAGCCATGGTATAGGCCTCAGCTGCAGCTCTGATTCAACCCCTAGCCTGGTACTTCCATATGCTGTAGGTGAGGCTATAAAAAGGAAAAACAACAACAACACTATAAGGCCTCCTTGCAATGTTGTACCTTGGCTGGCATCCAGGAACTTGAATTTCAGGGTGGTTCTCACTGTCCCTCGAAAAGGATGGCTCCATTAGCTTAAACCATTTGAACAAACCATGTGGTTATGCTGAGCATCTGCTCACCTCCTGGAGTCGTCATCCATGCTGGGCAGAGGTGCCTGCATGACAGTCCCCAGTGAAAACCCTGGATGCTGAGTCTCTATGAGCTTCCCCGGGAGACATTTCACACGTGTTGTCACAGTTCACCGCTGAGGGAATAACTCCGTCAGGAGAAACTGGGAGCTGTTTCCGGTCTCCCTGGGCCCCGCCCCACGTGCCTTTTCCCTTTGCTGGTTTTTCTCTGCATCCTTTTGCTGCAGTGAATAGTAGCTGTGAGCATATGTGTGTGCAGAGTCCTAGGAGTCTTCCTACCAAGTCATCGAAACTGGCAGTGGTCCTGGGGACCCAGACACAGCTCCCTGGGGCCCCTTCCCTTTGCCCTGCCCCTGCGTCTGAAAGCAACTCCACTGACACTTCTTCCTCCCCACAGAAATACTACCCACCTGACTTTGACCCGTCGAAGATCCCCAAGCTCAAGCTGCCCAAAGACCGGCAGTACGTGGTACGGCTAATGGCCCCCTTCAACATGAGGTGAGCATCCCCGCGGGACCCAGCGCCTGGCGTCCACAGAGAGCAGCCATCCCCAGTGCCCAGACCAAGGCACCAGTCCTGGCTCAGATGTGGACCCAGTGGGCCAGTGATCAGGCCAGACCTGGCTTTCCTGCCGTTCAGGATTAATCTCCCTGGCCACTTGGAGCTCCCAGCCAGTTCCTGCCTCAAGATCTGGATCACTGGTAGCAAAAGTGTGAGCACAGCACGGGCTCCTGGATATACGTTCACTTCCTCCAACGGCCCTGTCCCTTCTGCCCTAGCACCTTTGCCTGGGCTCTTCCCTCTGCCTGGAACACCCTTCCTTCTGCCCTCACATGGCTGGCTCTCGTTCACCTTTCAGGGCTTGGCCTAAACCTCACCCCCTCAGAGAGGCCCTCCTATCTCCAAGCCGTCCCCCTCCATCTCCCCCGCCCCTGTCCCCCAGTCCCCAGACCTGTCCTTCACACCTGATCGGAATCACGTTATCTTGCCGATTCGAAGCCCCACGGTTTTTCACATCCTAGCACATCTGCAGTGAAGTGGTGAGCAAAGACAGCTTTGTTGGTGAAACTCGGCACATGTTTCCATGCTGTCGGTCTCCTTCTTTTCTCTCTGTCCCTCCTTCCTTCATTTGTTTCCCTCAGCAGCCATTTATTGAGCATCTATGAGGCACCAGGGACACTGTGGGGATCAAGACTTGACCCCATGGCGCCCCAGTCTGGCGGGGAGTAGAGGAAGAGCTCAGGAGTATTCAGGAAGGGCCTATGTAGGGCCTATAAACTGTCCCGGGAGAGTGTGACTGGATGGTGGCAGGAAAGGGAGGGGACTTCACTGGGGCAGCGGGGAAATTTTGGGAGCAGTGCCTGCAGAACCAGGGTCTGAAAGGAGGGAGGGGGTCACAGGCTGTGGGTCTGGAGGTGGGACCAAGCTGGGTGTCTGTAGCTGGGCCGGGGGAGCCTGGGGGCTGAGTGGGAGGGACCAGAGGGGGGCAGGGTGCAGGAGCTCTGCCCCACTGCTTGCGTCATCCCTCCTGGCAGAGTCTTCCCACTGGAGGTCAGGATGCCCCATGAACACCAGGCTTGCTTCTGGGAGTATGTGACAGGCGAGTCTCACCTCTGGGTAGTCTGGGTGCTTCCCAAGAAGGTGACACTTGAACGGAGACCCAGACAGCTGTTAGTGAGAAGAGCACGCCTGCTCAGGGGAACCCGTACACGCGGTGGGGCAGGCTTCTGGGGAGGGAGTTCCCCATCCCTGGAGGTATGCAAGCCCCTGGAGGTATGCAAGCAGCCATCTGCCAGAATGCTAAAGCATCCTACTGGTAGGAACCAGGGTCCCGGAGATATGCTGTCTTAAGTCCCTGTCCTGTTGCACAGGTGTAAGACGTGTGGAGAATATATCTACAAGGGCAAAAAATTCAACGCCCGCAAAGAGACGGTGCAGAACGAGGCCTACCTGGGCCTACCCATCTTCCGCTTCTACATCAAGTGCACACGCTGCCTTGCAGAGATCACCTTCAAGGTAGGCCGGTCCTGGAGTTCCCGTCGTGGCTCCGTGGTTAACGAATCCGACCAGGAACCATGAGGTTGCGGGTTCGATCCCTGGCCTCACTCAGTGGGTTAAGGATCCAACGTTGCCGTGAGCTGTGGTATAGGTCGCAGAGGCAGCTTGGATCTTGAGTTGCTGTGGCTCTGGCGTAGGCTGGCAGCTACAGCTCCGATTAGACCCCTAGCCTGGGAACCTCCATATGCTGCGGATATGGCCCTAGGAAAAAAAAAAAATGCAAAAAAGACAAAAAAAAAAAAAAAAAAAAAAAAGGTAGGCTGGTCCTGCCTCCTCTGGGGGTCACCACTCCTGTCCTCCCCACCCAGGGAAACTCTGCTTCACCTTCTCCCCAGGAAACAGCGCATGTTTGGGGCAAAGTTCACGACAGTGCTGGCTATAGAGGCGGAAAACTGGAAGCAACCTAAATGTGCAGCATCCGGGGGTTTGAGGGAGAAGCTGGTACGCCGTGGAATATCGCACAGCCGACAGCCATCACGTTTTCACTTTGTTGCCCCACGGGTGGTATTACAGATTTGGGGAAAAGAGGAAGAGAACTTACAGTTTCCTTGTCGCATATTTTCATACTGTTTGAGTACATTTTTTGCCAGAGGCTTTTTTCCTTCAGTTGAAAAGCAGAATTTAATTAAACAAAAAGTATACTTTTATGTATTATTAATTATGTATATGTGATCTCTATGCCATACAGTTCTCTCTCTTTTAAAATATATAATTCAGTGGTTTTTTAGCATGTTTCTAAGATACTAAGCTCTCTATCTAATTCCAGGACATTCTTATCACCCCCAAATTAAGCCCCATCCCCATCAGCAGTCACTCCTCACCCCTCTCCACAGTCCCTGACAACTGTGAATCCACTCTGTCTCTGCATTTGCTTATTCTGGACGTTTCCCATCCATGGAATCCCACACTGGGTGTCCTTCTGTGTCTGCTTCTCTCACTGAGTATCATGGTCTCCAGATCCGTTCACATCATAACAAGTGTCAGTGATTCTCTCCTTCTTTTTTTTGCTCTTTAGGGCTGCACCCATGGCATATGGAGGTTCCCAGGCCAGGGGTCCAGTCAGAGCTACAGCTACTGGCCTACACCACAGCCACAACAACTCGGGATCCAAGCCGTGTCTGTGACCTACACCACAGCTCATGACAACGCCGGATCCTTAACCCACTGAGTGAGGCCAGGGATCGAACCCACAACTTCATGGCTCCTAGTCGGATTCGTTTCCACTGCGCCATGACAGGAACTCCTCTCTCCTTTTTAAGGCTGAATAATATCCACTGTATGGATGGACCACATTTTGTTTAACTATTTGTCAGCTAATAGATATTTGGGTTGTCTCCAAAAATGATTTTTTTTTTTACCTGAATAGGAAGTATACGTATATTTGGAAATTATGAAAACACATGAATTTTTTAAAGACTAGAAAAACTATGGCAAAATTCATGAATTGGCCTTCCTGGTGAAGAATTTCAGCTGATTAAATAACTAGGATTGTATGTATATATATATACTTATATATGTCTATCAGTCTATGATAAAAACAGAGTTCAAACAGTACTGCAGGATTAACACTGAAAAATTAATTTACTCTTCCTGGAGTTCCCGTTGTGGCTTAGTGGAAACAAATCTGACTAGCATCCATGAAGATGCAGGTTCAATCCCTGGCCTCGCTCAATGAGTTAAGATCTGGTATTGCCATAACCTGTAATATAGGCCAGTGGCTATAGCTCCCATTTGACCCCTAGCTTGGGAACCTCCATATACCGTGGGTGCAGCCCTAAAAAGACAAAAAAAAAATTTAAAAATAAAAGATAACCATCCATGATTTACCATTCCTCTCTGCCCAGCCAGCCCCCATGAATAGAAACTTATAACAGGGAGTTCCTATTGTGGCGCATTGGAAATGAATCTGTTACCCATGATGATGTGAGTTCAATCACTGGCCTCGCTCAGTGGGTTAATGATTTGGTGTTCCCATGAGCTGTGATATAGGTCACAGATGTGGCTTGGATCCCGTGTTGCTATGACTGTGGTATAGGCTGGCAGCTACAGCTCTGATTGGACCCCTAGCCTGGGAACCTCCATATGCTGCATTTGTGGCCCTAAAAAGACAAAAAGAAAAAAAAACTAACAGTGGATCAGTGCTGTTAACCAAATTCCAGACATGATGCAGATTTCACTTTTCCCACTAATGTCACCTTTCTGTTCCAGGGTCTCGTCCAAGATAGCAGGTTACATTTTTCCTGTCCACTTTATACACGCAAATAGGAGCATGTGCTGTACACACTGGATGTGTAATTTATAGTCAAGGGGGAAGTGTTCAGTGCGCGTGCACACACGCATATGACAGAAAGGATGTGTGCGGAGCCCCAGAGACTTTTATTTACAAACATGTGGAGGGTGAAGGGCAGCAGGGAGGCAGTGGGCAGGTGGAGAAGGATCTGGAAGTCCACACTGGGGAGTCCAGGGTTTCTGGAGAAGGGGGCAGGAGCACTGGAAAGAAAGAACTGTAGTCATGCTTGAAGCAGTAAGACAAGAAAAAAAGGCTCTGTGTTAGGGGGAGTGAAATACGGGCAGAAGGTGTTCTAGGCTGCTGGCTGCTGTTCAGCAGAAGCTTCCAGTGCCCTGGGACGCAGGAGCTGATGTCTGCCCTTCCTCCCTCCCAGACAGACCCCGAAAACACAGACTACACCATGGAGCACGGAGCCACGCGGAACTTCCAGGCTGAGAAGCTCCTGGAGGAGGAGGAGAAGAGAGTGCAGAAGGAGCGGGAGGACGAGGAGCTGAACAACCCCATGAAGGTGAGCCGGGGGCCGCCTGTGCATGGGTGGGTGCTGATAGAGTCGGTGCCCCTTCCTGCCTCGGGCATCCAGGCAGGGTGATGGGGTAGGGAGTGTGGTCGGCGGAACTCTTAAGATGTTCCCAAGACCCCCCAGCTCCTGGTCACCTGCCCGCATTGTCCCAGGACTGTGTATTCCAGAAGCTTATTCCAGTGATCAAGTTATGTTAGATTAAACTGTGGTGCGGTCAACCTCTTGGGAGGGGAATTATCCAGATGGGCCCATTAATCTGGGTCTAGAGTCAGAGACAGAGGATGTCAGACATATGAGGGAGGGACATTGTAGAAGGGGCCGTGTGGCAGGGAACAGCAGGCAGCCCCTCTGAGCTGAGACCAGTCCCCAGTCAACATCCAGCAAGAAGGCAGCGCCCTCAGTTCCACAGCCAAAAGGAACTGAACTCGAGTTCCCGTTGTGGCTCAGTGGTTAACAAATCCGACTAGGAACCAGGAGGTCGCAGGTTTGATCCCTGGCCTTGCTCAGCGGGTTAAGGATCTGGCATTGCCATGAGCTGTGGTGTAGGTCACAGACGCGGCTCGGATCCTGCGTTGCTGTGGCTCTGGTGTAGACTGGCGATTGCAGCTCTGATTAAACCTCTAGCCTGGGAACCTCCGTATGCTGCAGGTGCAGCCCTAAAAAAGGCAAAAAAAAAAAGAAAAAGAAAAAAAAAGGAACTGAACTCTTCAGCCTGAATGAGCTCGGAAGAGGGCCCTTGACCCTTGATCTGAAGCTGGTGAGACCCTGCCAGAGAACCCAGCCTTGCCAGGCCAGACTCCCAACCCACAGAAACCGTGAGAGAGTGAATTTGTATTGTTTTAGTCCACTGGGCTGGTGGCAGATTGTTGCACAGCAAGAGAAAACCAATACGACGAGGCAGGAAGTTGGAAGTTCAGAACATAAGGAGCTTCCTGCCGCCGGCTGCCCTGCAGTTTCCTAAGGAGGTTCCCATGACTCACTAGACCAGTAGAGGGGTTAAGACTAGAAACACGGACGGAAAAGTTTTCTTGACCATTTCCTGGCTGTGTCACCTTGGCCAAGGCACTTGGTCTCATCTATAAAATGAGATCGAAATTGCACCCCCAGATACATGTGTGGTGAAGATTAAATGAGTTCATACACACACAACTCAGAATGGGGCCCGGCACGCTGGAATTCGTAAGTGCTGATGCTGTTATAGTTCTTCCTTAAAGGAGTTATTTTTATCTTTAACTGGAAATTTGTGTTGTTTTTCTCAGAAATAGTAGGCTGTCCACGTTCCGTCCCCTCTCCTTTCACCCCCACAATCCCCGTCTGTTCCTGGACCCTCATGCCTCTACCAGCCGTGTTTTCTGAGGAAGCCGAGTCAGAGCTGATCTGACTTTTTTAGTGGCCGTGCAGAGCCATAGGGAAGGAAATAGGCCTTAGAGACACAATTTTCTCTATTCCCGGAGCTGCCTCAGGGCTGTCCATGTGCAACTCTACTTCCTGCTACACTGGCCAGCACAGGGGTATTACTCTGGTATTGGTTAACTGTCACTGTGTAACAAGTTGCCCCCAAACTTTGTGACTTCAAGCATTTATTATCCCACAGTTTCTGAGAATCAGGCATCCAGGAGCAGCTTAGCTGGATGATCCTATCTTGGGGTCCTTCATGAGATCACATTGAAGCTGTGAGCGGGGGCTGCCTCATCTGAAGGCTCAACTGGGGCTGGAGGAGCCACCTCCAGAATGGCTCCCACATGTGGCTCTTGGCTGGAGGCCTCAGTTCCTCTCCACAGGGGCCTTTCCACAGTGCTCCTCGAGCCTCCTCACAACATGGGGGTTCCCCCCACCCCAGTAAAAGTGCTAGAGAAAACAAGGAGGAACCCAGGGCCTTTTATGACCTGCCTCAGAAGTGACACACTGTCATTGGTCTGTTCAGAAGTGAGTCCCTAAACCTTCCTGCCCTCATGGGGAAGGGCAATGGGCTCCACCTTTGGAAGGAAGGAGTATGAAAGAATTTGTGGGGAGTTCCTGTCATGGCTCAACAGAAATGAATCCAGCCAGTACCCATGAGGTTGCAGGTTCGACCCCTGGCCTCGTTCAGTGGGATAAGGATCCCTGCTGCGAGCTATGGCTTAGGCCGGAAGCTGCAGCTCCGATTCAGCCCATAGGCTGGGAACTTCCATATGCCACGTGTGTGGCCCTAAAAAGCAAAAAAAAATAAAAGAATTCATGGACATGTTTTCAAATCATTACAACTGCCATTTCCCAGAGGGTTAATTTAACAAGGTCACACAGCCAGGAAGCAGCAAGGCAGGAGTCATACCCAGTCCTGCCTGGCTCCAAAGCCGTCTCTGAGACCTGGGTCTGCCAACCTCCTCTCTCGGCCCCTCAGTTTCCTCATCTGTAAAATGGGGGTTGCTGCGAAGATTCAATGAGATTATGTTTGGAAGCATCTTAGCCTGGGTCCTGGCACATAGCAATTGCTCAGATCCTTTTCAATCTTACTGTTATTTTTACTTAGGGATGGAGCCAGGCTGGAAGTCCAGGCCATCTGGCTTTATCCCTGAGCAGCCACGTGGCCTCAGGCGATCACTTTCCCTCCCTGAGCCTCTGTGTTCCGAGCTGTGACATGGGTGCAGCTCTGGGGTTTGAGGCATCGGGGTAGGGGGTCGTACCCTGGCCCTTGGCGACCCCCAAGGCCAGGCCGGCCTCATGGAGGAGTGAGGTCCTAGCACACTCAGCCCCCCGTTATGGTCCCTGCCAGGTACTGGAGAACAGAACCAAGGACTCCAAGCTGGAGATGGAGGTTCTGGAGAACCTGCAGGAGCTCAAGGACCTGAACCAGCGACAGGCCCATGTGGACTTTGAGGCCATGCTGCGGCAGCACCGCCTGTCAGAGGAAGAGAGGCAGAAGCGGGAGCAGGAAGAGGACGAGAGGGAGACGGCGTGAGTCAGGGCGGGCGGGCGGGCTGGGGGGTCCCCGGTGCACCCCCCTGCCACACAGCCTTTGTGGGGCCCTTCCCTCTGGCTGGAATCCCCCCTCCAGATCCTTCATGGCTCCCATGAGTGTCACCGTCTCAGGGAGGCCTTCCCCACGCCCTCTCCCCATCTCACGTTCTCTCTCGTGGTGTCATTAACCACCCCTGGGTTTGATGGTTAATTACAGAGGAAAAAGGTTCATGGGACAAAGTCAGGGCCCAGGCGCAGACTTTGCGTCCTCTCCTGGTGGATTCCCACAGGACAGGATTAATTAGCCCAGAATGAGACATGATAGCACTGGTGGGGTGGGTTCCCCAGGGAGGCGCATGAGACCCAGCCCCCAGCCCAGGTTCTCCTTGGGGCCAGTCGTGAAGGCGCCTCTGCCTGGCAAGGCCGAGACTCCAGACTCCAGGAGGAGAGCAGGTGCCTGTGGAGACCCATGTTTGCACAGACAGTGTAGGGTCAGGGAGCGCCCCCATCAGTGAGGGTGGTGGGAACCCCCGGAGTCCAGTTCCAGATGCCCTCCAGAGCCAGCCTGGTGAGTGGCCTTCCCAGGATGTGGCCTCAGACCTGCATCTGTGTTCAAGCTTGTCCATGACACCTCCCACTCTCTGGAACCTTCTTGCTGATTCCTCTCTTTCTGAATTTATCATCTGTCCTCCCTTGTTGAAAGGCCGATCAGGGACTTGGTTGACTTTTGCATCGGGGCCTGAAACAGGGTCAGGTGCATAGTAGGTGCTCAGTCAGCATTACTGGGTTGGCAGGTCAGTAATACTGTGAATAGTGAGAGGAGTCTGCATTTATCGAGCTCCCTCTGGGTACCAGGCACTGTTTTGAGTATGGCCCCATTGTGGTGATTGAGAGCACTAAGATTTGGGAGCGCCAGGTAAGGCCGTGACCCAGGTGCCCCAGCCAGAGTTTGAATCCAGACAGGCTGGTTCCAGCCTCCAGGCACTAAACCACCCCACTGGGCTCAGTTGCCGAAGATCTTTTCCTAAGAAGTATTTGTGTACACTCATCCCCACTCAGCGCAGTCAGGAGCGGGTAGCCATTTGGTGCACCTCTGCAGGGGTGTCCCAGCCACTGTCCCCCGACAGAGCACATCTGCAAGTCCCACGTTCTGTCCCGCAGGGCCTTAGTGGAAGAATCTAGGAAACGAAGACTCCTGGAAGACTCTGATTCAGAGGAGGATGCTGCTCCCACCCAGCCCTGGCCTGCCCTCCCGCCCAACCCCACCGCCATCCTGGACGAGGTGAGTGGGGCTGCCTGCATCTCCATGTGCTCTCAGGTGAAGCAGGGAAAGAGTAAGCCAGGGGTTGGCTTAACTTCGTCTTGAAAGGCCAGATAGTCGGTGTAGTAAGTGCTCAACTCTGCTGTCGTGGTAGCACAAACCGGCCATAGATCATGTGTAGCTAAGTGGGCTTGGCTGTGTGCCAGTTAAACTTGATTTACAAAGACATGTGGCAGGCTTACAAGACTAGTTTTCCACCCCTGCTTCAGCGAAGAAACAAGGAGAGAGACTCCCCAAGATTAGAGCCATCAGGCAGACGTTTATTTCTCAGTCCCATAATAGTCCTGGGCTGGACTTCCAGGCGGCCCTGCTCCATCCAGTCATTCAGGAATCTAGGCTCCTCCCTTCTCTTTGTTCTGCCCTGTCCCAGAACATGGACTCCAGCTCTGTGGTCTTGTAGCCAAGTCGAGCTACAAGGGAGGCTGAGAGCTGCCCAAGTGTCCTCATTGTCGTGCTGTCCTGAGGATGAAGCCCTCACTGCAGTGTCTGCATCCTGGCCAATGGAAAGGGGTAGGGCGGAGGAGGACATGGAGGGGTCACTCTACCTTTTTGGTTGAGCACAACCTTTTGCTCACATCCCATTGGTCAGAATTGAACCAACTGACCATCCCTCTGCAAAAGGGGCTGGGAAACATAGTCTTTCACAGAGGCAGCCATGTTCCAGCTGAAAATTCTTTAACTGTCAGAAGAGAGTGGGTTTGGGGGTCATGTACTCTCATCCATTAATCTTTTTACGTGGAACCAAGATGTTAGAGCAGGAAGGGGCTGTCAGGAAAGTAAGGGGGAAAGAGAGTGAGAGAAACAAGCGGACAGGAGAGATTTTTGTTGAGGGGTCACCACGACCCCTCCTAGGGAAAGGGCTGTGGGGTCTTGGAGCAGAAGTAAATAGAGGCGGAGAGTCTGGAGCATTGAGGCTTCAAGTAGGTTTATTGATGGCCAGGAGCACTGAGAAAAGGTTCAGCCTCTCTCTTGTTAAGAGGGTAGTTAGTTTTGTAGGGGCTCGTCTCAGGGTTCCTCTTTTTTTTTTTTTTAATTTCAAGTAGAGCAAAAGATTGAAGTTACTTTTTTTTTTTTTTTTTTTTTTTTTTGCTTTTTAAGGCCACGCCCTCGGTATATGGAGATTCCCAGGCTAGAGGTCAAATCGGAGCTACAGCTGCCAGCCTACACCACAGCTCACGGCAACGCCAGATCCTTAACCCACTGAGCGAGGGCAGGGATCAAACCCACAACCTCATGTTTACTAGGAGCATTCATTTCTGCTGCTCCACAATGGTAACTCATGAAGGTGCTTTCAAAGCAATCTGACCTTCAATGATTTTCCCCCTAGTCTTTCATATTATCATGCTGTAGCAAAAATATTTTTCTTATGGCCTTACCCATGACATATGGAAGTTCTCAAGCCAGGAATTGAACCAGCGGCTCCACAGTGACTTGAGCCACTGTAGTCAGATTCGTAACCCACTAGGCCACAGTGGAAACTGCTCATAGCTAATCTGACAGTGGACTTTTCATTTTATTTCGCTTTACACAAAGTTCACCATAAATTTTTGGAGTTCCCTGGTGACCTAGCAGTCAAGGATCTGGCGTTATCACTGTAACGGCTTAGGTCGCTGCTGTGGCCTTGGAACTTCCAAATGTCATAGGCACAACCAAAAAAAAAAAAGTTTCACCTTGAGTTTTATGGAAGCGTCTCCCTTTCCACCCCTCTATTCCCTTTTTCTATTCCCTTGTTTTAGTTTAATGATGAATACAACTGGCCTAAACAGGCCTGGGACAGATACGTATGACTCTCAGCACCCAGCCTGCTACGGGAACTCATGAGTGTTCGATAAAAGGTGAAGGACAGGAGTTCTTGTTGTGGCTCAGCAGGTTAAGAACCCAACGACTATCCATGAGGATGAGGGGATGAGGGTTTGATCCCTGGCCTCTCTCAGTGGGCTAAGGATCCAGCATTGCCGTGAGCTGTGGTGTAGCTTGCCGAAGTGGCTCGGATCCCACATTGCTATGGCTAGGATGTGGGCCAGCAGCTTTAACTCCGATTCAACCCCTCCCTAGCCTGGGAACGTCCACATGCCACAGGTGCAGTCCTAAAAAGACAGAACAAACAAACAAAAGATGATGGTGAGCTGATCATCTGCTTGCTCATCCACCCTCCCCCTTCCCCAGATGGTGAGCTCTGTGAATGCAGCTTCCTGCCAGCATGCTGTCCCTGCACCACGAGCTCCCAGCTCCACCAGGGCCTCCTGCATCTAGTGGTTTCCGTTATTTATTTATTTATTTTTTGTCTTTTTAGGGCTGAACCTGCGGCATGTGGAGGTTCCCAGGCTAGGGGTCGAATAGGAGCTGTAGCTGCTGGCCTGCACCACAGCCAGAGCAACTTGGTATCCAAGCCGCATCTGCAACCTACACCACAGCTCACAGTAATGCCGGATCCTTAATCTACTGAGCAACACCAGGGATCGAACCCAAGTTCTCATGGATTCTAGTCAGATTCGTTTCTGCTGAGCCACGATGGGAACTCCAGTTCCTCTGTTTAAACATCAGACAAATAAAAGGGGTCCCTCCTGGTGTGATTGAAGAGCTGGAGGTGCAACCGAGTCCCTTTCTGCCTCCTTCTAACTAGTCCTCACAGCGGGTGCCTGCATCTTTCTTCATTCCTTCAAACACATTGATTGAGCACCTGCTTGCGCCAAGAACCTTGTGCTACACTGCAGCCCCAGGAGTGAACAAGACAGGACCCCACAGCATAGCTGGGGAGGCAGTTAATAAGGCAGTAGAGGGCACTGTGGGCACAGACATGCAGCACTCACTTGAACTGTGAGGGAAGGCTTCTCAAGGGAGCAGATGCTTGAGATGGGTATTGAAGGATGAGTAGGAGTTCACCAAGTGAATTAGAAACAAAGGGAACATTCCAGGTGGAGGGAATGGTGTAGGTAAGATGCAGAGGTGAGCAGCCATGGTGTGATTTAGGAAATGTAAGTGTGTGTGGGATAAGTGCAGGGTATGTGGGATAGAAAATGGGCAGAGGCCTCGAGTGCCAAGCTTAGGGCCATGGGGAGCCACAGAGGGATTTAGAGCAGGGGAGAGAGTTGGTCAGTACAGAAGAGGGAGTGGGAGTGGTAAAGACCTTGATTCAGCAGGAGGCTAGGAGCCTGGAGGCCAGAGAAAGGGTGGGATCTGAGCCAGACCACCCAGTCATGCCATACACCCCCCTCCCCACCTGCAGGCCCCAAAAGCCAAGAGGAAGGTGGAGAGCTGGGAGCGCAGCGTGGGCACCCTTGGCAGCAGGCCGCAGCTGTCACGCTTAGTCGTGGTGAAGAAAACAGACTTGGACCGCAGCATCCAGAGAGGCCTGGCCCCACCAAGTAGGTTCCCTGGGTCCGGGAGCTCAGTACAGTGCTATAGAAGGCCACTAGGTGGCAGCAGTGCCCCCAGTGCGGTTCCTGAGCCTCTGAAGTGCAAGGGCCAGGCCAGGTGTGCCTTCAGCTGGGTGTGAGGGGAGAAGAAGCTGGGGCTTCGTTTTTTTGTTTTTGTTTTTGTTTTTTTTTTTTGGTCTTTTCAGAGCCACACCCGTGGCATATGGAGGTTCCTAGGCTAGGGGTCTAACCGGAGCTGCAGCTGCCAGCCTACACCACAGCCACAGCAATGTCGGATCTGAGCCACATCTGCGACCTACACCACAGCTATGGCAATGCCAGATCCTCAACCCACTGAGCGAGGCCAGGGATCGAACCCGCAACTTCAAGGTTCCTAGTCAGATTTGTTTCTGCTACGCACGATGGGAACTCTTTTTTTTTTTTTTTTTTTTTTTTGTCTCCTTTTTTCTCTTAATTACAAAAGGAGCAAGTGTTTGCTTTCAAAACCCAAGTCTGGGAGAGGTGTATAAGATCAATTGTGTGATCCCGAGGCTGCCTGTACTCCCATCTTCATTGTCTGTAGGCATGCACCCCAGCCTCCCCAGCCAGTTCCTGGGCATCTGCATTTCAGTGGTTATGTCAAGGATGCTCTGTGTGTGTGGCTTCCCTGGACCCTCAGGAGGTGGAGAACTAGGGTGGGGTTGGCCCAGCGAGCTAGAAAGAGCAGGATTCCAAGGCAGGCAGCCTGGGTGCAGATCCCCACACCTCCGAGTGCTCATTCTGCCCTTCAGCTTCCTGTTCTGGAAGATGCGAATGACAGGACCAGCCTCATAGGGCCTATAGGGTTTGGGGCTGATTCCATGAGCCACTGCATGTCAAGCACCTGCCTTAGATCCTGGCACCCAGCTGGCCTTCTGTATGCCTGGGCCATTGTATCAGAACACTTATTACCCCATTTAATCAGAGGAGGAGACCGAGGCCCAAAGAGGTGAAGCCACTTGCCCAGAGCCACACAGCGAGGGTGGGTAGTGGAGCCAGGATCTGCCCTTCTTGGTCACTGTGGTACACAGTTTCACTTGGGACTTGGAACATTTCTGTTTTCTGTGCGGCACCCCGGCACGGGTGCCTGGGTTGCTTTTCGGAAGTGGAGGTGCTGGGCGTGTGGGTTTAAGCTGCGATGGAGCCACCAGGCATTTTCCACAAAGGTTGCAAACAAGGAGGAATGGCTGACCCCACTCTCCAGACCTCACCCAGCCCCAGCCCTCCCAAAACTGCCCTGAGGTGGACGCCAGGGACAAGGAGCCACTGTGGGCTAGCTCTCACCTCTCCCCCAGGCGCAGTGATGAACGGAAAGACAGCCGAGCCTTCGCCCCAGGCGCCTGGCCCCTCCTCCCTGAGCCAGCTGGGTGTGTATTCCGACAGTGAGGACAGTAGCGGCAGCAACTGAGCCCTGCCCCCAGGCCCTTCCTGGGTCAAGGCCACAGCCAGCTCCAGCCTTCCCTTGGGACCAACCAGAGTCACGACCGGACAAGCATGAGTGTCCTTCAGAGCTGGCGGGGCCTGCAAGGCATCATCCGAGGAACTCGAGGAACTCAGTTTCTCTCCTGCCCCCACCCTCCAGCCCTCCCCAGCTCACCCCTGGACAGCCCTGGAGCAGCTCCCCGCAGGCCTTCACGGTCGTCTCTAGGACAGTCCCGAGATGTCGGCTGTTTGTTGGGCACATGAGTGAGCCCATCCACCAGCGGTGGGCTGGTTGCATCCCTTCCCACCACAGAACCACCTGGAACCAATAAAATGAACTTGTAGTCTGGCCTGGGCACCGTCTCTCTGCCAGCACCTGAGGAGAGGGCTGCAGAACCACACAACCCCATGGGTCCTGGTGTCCTGACTCGGAGAAACCACGAGATAGTAAACATTCACCACTGAGTGTGTCACTTCGGGGATAATTTGTGAAACAGCGATAGAAGGCTAGTATGGTCATATGACCAGCAAGTCTGATTACAAAGCTCACGTTCTTTCAAGGTTGCCAGACTCCAACTTGCGCAATCCTCTCCAACCGCAGTATTTTCTAGTTGAAGGTCCTGTGCCCCTGTCAGACGCCTCCACAGCCTGATCATCCCTGATCTCTCCCACCCCTCCCAGGGTTCCAGACATCAGCCCTCTCTACACACACACTCACAGACTTCCATCTGCCATCTGCACATGAGGCTCCGGGTTTTTCACTGCCACAGTTTGGGGGATAAGATGCCCCCACTTTGGGGATCTGCTTTTCTATGATGATTTCTCTGGTTAGGGACAGCATGCAGAATGGACAGCATCCAGACAGGACCCGGGGGCCTGATTCCAAAGTTCTGATATGGGGACAGAAGCTGGCTCACACTGGCAGCTGGTGAGACCTGTCGCCTCCTGCATTTATTTCTCTTGCACTTAGCAGCATCGTGTGTGTGGCTTAAAATCGGCCATGGCAGGACTACCTACACCATGGAAATCGGCAGGTGCTGTGAATCGGTCCCCCACGCCGGAGCCAGTTCTGAAGCATGTACCAGCCCAGCACTGCCTGTTGTCCCCCAACTCAGCCTCCTTAGTCACTGCCCGGAACTGGGGCCATTCAGAGATTCTGGGTTAAGATAAGTCATCTAGCTTATGTAGTTGGAAAAGGAGATTGAGGGGTTGGGGTTTCTTTGGTTCATTTTGATTAATTCTTTCAGATTGTTCCCTGAACTTCCTTTGCTCTTGATCCACTGCCATTTTTGCCATGTATGTACACCACTTGTTACTATTATCTACTTAATATTATTGTTTACCTACTTTCTAAAGCACTTGTCACCAAACTATGGTCCGCGGGCCAAACCTGGACCATGGCCTGCCTTTAGAAATCAAGTTTTGTTGCCACACTAACATCCCCACTTGTGTGCGGGCCATCCATGGCTGCCCTCACTCTCTGGCTGCAGAGGTGAGTGGTTAAGACAGTGATTCTGTGACCGGCAGAGCCAAAATATTTACTCTCAGACCCCCTATCAAGATGGCTTGCTGCCTCCTGTCTAGGTCACCCAACTGCTCCCCGCAGCCTCCAGTGGGAGGTGGCCAGGACAGCCCTGACCCCAACTTCTAGGCTCATGCTGTTCTGCAGCTCTGCTGGCTGAGCCAGCTCCCCTCCCCTTCGTGTGACACAGTGGATAGAGTACACAGGGTCCATTTATACAGTGATGAGAACAGCTAACATCAGTGAAGCACAGATACCTGCCAAACCTCTGCTAAGCTTTTCATGCAAACTCATTTGTTTCAGTTTCCCAATAAAAACTGGGAAATAAGAAATCCATTTGCTCATTCCAAACAATTATTGCCCAGCTCTGTTTTAGGCACTGAGGCTACAGCAGTGAAGAAAGAGTTCCCTCTCTTAAAGATGACATTCCCATTGGAAAATGGGGGGTAAAGGACTAAACATATCTAAATATCATGTTATAAACAAATTATATTAAAAGTGGCGCGATGGAACTGGCAGCATCTCTGGAGTGCTGAGATGCAGGTTCGATCCCTGCCCTGGCACAGTGGGTTAAGGATCCAACATTGCTGCAGCTGCAGCATAGGTCACAACTCTGGCTCTGGCTCTGATCTGAGAACACCATGTGCTATGGGGCAGCCAAAAAGGAAGAAAAAAAAAAAAGAAAAAATGTGGTGCCAATGATGACGAATTAAAGCAGGGTAGGATTAAAACAAAGTAGTATAGTTCTGAGGAGATGCCTTAGGCGGTATATTTATTCCCTGTGGCTCCCTGTATTGGTTACCTAGTACTGTGTAACAAATGATCCCTAAATTCAGCAGTTTATAACAACAGGAATTTGGATGTGGTTTCACTGGGTTCTCTGCTTCAGAGTCTGTCCCAAGTGCAGTTGTGATGTTGGCCAGGGTCAGGTCTCATCTGAAGGCCCACTTGGGGCTGGATCCACTTCCAAGCTCACTTACATGGTTGTTGGAAGAATTTATGTCCTCATAGGCTCTTGGCCAGAGGCTGGCTGCCCTCAGTTCCTTACCTGTAGAGACCTCTCCAAGAGCTGGCCTCACAAGGAGACTCTCCTAGAAGTGACATCCCATCACCATTGCCATGTTCCACTGGTTAGAAACAGCCACAGTCCCTCCCATGTTCCAGGGGAGGGGCTTACTTGGGTGTGACCACCAGGATGTTGGGGTTATGGGGGCCACCTGAGGGTCCACCTGCAGAACACCCCCCCCCGCCAGCAGTGACCTTTGCAAGAGTCCATGTATTGATGAGTGTTTCCCCAGCACCTAAGACCATCCAGGCACTTAGTAGGTGCTCAGTGAGTGCGGTATGAGTGGGTTTCTCTCCATTCATAGATAAGGAAATTGAGGCCCGGGAAGCCCCATGCCTCTGCTCGCTCTCTGCCACCCTCCCCTTTCCTCCACACTCCACTGGAATGGTTTCTTTAATTCTTATTTAACCTGCAATCTTTTATGCTTTGTCCTCCCACTGGTACCCTGGAAACAGTTGGGCTCTTGGTCCCCAGTTTCCTTGCAGTGGTTCCCAGAGCCAAGTGGGCAGAGGAACAATGCAGCAACATGTTGGGGTCTGTCGCCTCCAGGGCCTCAGCCCACCAACCCCCTTGCTCTCTGCCCAGAGCCTGCCTCCCTAAGACCCCCACTTTTGCACTCCAGAGTCTGCCCTTCCCCCCTGGCTGCTGACAGTCCCTGTCCCCACAGGCGCCATGTCTGTCATCCAGTCCTTGGGAGCTGTCAGGCCTCATCCAGAATCTCCTCCATCAACTCCCCCGGGGTCTGTCTGGCTGCGGAGCACATCAGAGGGACTCGGAAGTGGTGGCCTCCTCTCCTGCTGAGCCCCTCCCGCCTGAGCCTGGTACTCACAGAGGAGACAAGGAGCTGTTCCTGCTGGCCCAGCGCTGCCGGAAGCTCCCTCCATGCCAGAGCTCTGCCACCCATGCCCCATTTTACAGATGGTGGGAGACTCTTTGGCCAAGGGCTCAGGCTGGGTGAGGGGCAGGACCTGGGTTTGAAACTGCAAGGCTCCACGGCTATACCTTTGCTCACCTTGCTCTGTAGACTAGGAGCTTCCAGGGACTGGTCTGTGTCTTCCCAGTTAGTTGAGGGCCCTGGAAGGCAGGATCACGTCTCCTCCATTAGACCAGGAGCCCCTGAAGGCGAGCAGGTATTTCCTCCATCTGACTGGGTACTTCAAAGAGCAGGGTCGCACCTCTGCTATCAGACTGGAAGCCCTTTAAGTCAGAGCCATGGCTCCTCCATCAGACTGGGGCTTCTGAGAGCAAGACCATGTCTCTGTCAGACTATGAGCGAAGAAAGGCAGGACTGTGTCCAGGAGCTTCTGAAGGCAGGGCCACGTCTCCATCAGATTGGGAATTTTTAGACCCCGCCGCGGGTCGTACCCACCTGGTCCCCTACTGTCCTGATGCCTTGGCTCCCATCCCTCTTGCAGACACAGGGATCTTCAAAACAAGAGAAGACAGGAGTTCCTGTCGTGACTCAGTGGTTAACGAATCCAACTAGGAACCATGAGGTTGCGGATTCGATCCCTGGCCTCTCAGTGGGTTAAGGATCTGGCGTTGCCATGAGCTATGGTGTAGGTTGCAGACGCGTTGCTGTGGCTCTGGCGTAGGCAGGCAGCTACAGCTCTGATTCCACCCCTAGCCTGGGAACCTCCGTATGCCGAGGGAAGTGACCCTAGAAAAGGCAAAAAGACCAAAAAAAAAAAAAAAAAAAAAGAGAGAAGACAGGCACAGTTCCCAGCCAGGGACCTCCTCTGGCTACTTCCTGAGGTCCCATCCACTCTAAGCATATATTGTGCACCTATTGTGTGCCATACAAGAAAATACTATTATTCAGCCCTAAAAAGTGACGAAACACTCACTGACACGCTACAATTTGGATGAACATTGAAAACGTGATGCTCAGTGAGAGAAGCCAGGCAGAAAAGGTCACATAGTATGTAATTCCATTGATATGAAAGGTCCAGAACAGGCACATCCACAGAGACAGGGAATGGGCTCTTGGTTGCCAGGGGCTGGAGATTTGGCAAGAACGGGAAGTGACTGTTCTTTGGGTACGGGGTTTCTTTGTGGGGGGATGAAGGTGTTCTGGAATTAGTGATGGTTGCATAATCTTACGAACATACTAAAACCCACTGAAATGTGCATTTTAATTGGGTAAGTTATGGAGTGTGTGACTTATATCTTAAAAAAAAAAAAAATTTTAGAAGCACCAAAAACAGTGCCAGGCAGTGGGCTCTTGACCGAGAGTAGCTATTGTTCTCCCATTTCACAGGTGAGAAGGCAAACCAGGTCATTTACCCAAGGTCAGGTGGGCTGAGTTCCCATAGTGGCTGAGCAGTTAGCAAACCCGACTGGCATCCATGAGGACGCCGGTTTGATCCCTGGCCTCGCTTAGTGGGTTAAGGATCTGGCATTGTCGTGCGCTGTGGTGTAGGTCGTAGATGTGGCTTGGATCCTGTGTTGCTGTGGCTGTGGTGTAGGCTGGCAGCTCTATCTCCTATTTGACCCCTGGCCTGGGAACCTCCATATGCCGTAGGTGTGGCCCTAAAAAGAGAAAAAAAAAACAAAAAATAAACCTGTCTCTCAGACCATGAGTTCTGGGGGAAGGCAGGTCCCCTCAGCCCAGACCCCCCCAGACCACGCACCTCCTTCCCCTTATCCATGCAATACTGGCAACCTGGCTTCACTCCCTTGCTCCCTCTCCCCTGATGGGAAATCCAAAGCCCAAGGGGTTAGGTGACTCTTCAAGGTCACAGCACCACGGAGTCTCTGGACCCCCAGCTCACTCCCCTCCTCGTCCACCACCTCCTGTCCCTCCCACTCCCTGCTCCTGGAGTAGAGTGGGGGCAGCCCCAGGAGAAGCCAGCTCAAAAGCACAGGAAAGTCAAACGCCCATTTGATTCTGCCTCCGGGGCCTCTAATTGCTATTCCTGACACACACTGTAATTAGAAGGCCCCTTTCAAATATTTATACCTTAGACGTCGCGTATTTATCTGACAGGGAGAGGACTTGGATTTGATGAGATCTGTCAACAGCTCATCCTCGAGCAGGGAATTGCCTTGCAGCTGACAGAAAACAGGACAATTACCCACTGTGCTCCCTGGCAGTCCCCAGGGATGCTGCTGCCTGTCGCTGATTGCAGAGGGCGGGGTGGGGTGGGGGGCTGTGTGAAGGCTCTTCTGGAGGGAGGATCGAGTTCAACAGGTTCGTGTTGGGCAGCTCATCCAAAGCAGAAGAGGGGTGGGGAGGTGGGGGCACGTACGAATGAGGAGCCTTGTTTTGTCAGCTCCGGGCCTCAGTTTCTCTATCTGGAAAATGGGGCTAACAGTGGAGGGGAGATGGAGAACCTCCAACTCCGTGAAGAGACCTGGTGGGTGTCAAACGCCACTCCAAGTCAGGCCATATCATGGCATCCAGTCAGAAATGAGCTGCGGGGTGTCCCTCCCCCTCTGTGCCTCCATTTCCCCAAGGGGAAAAAACAAGTCACTCCCTCCTGGCGATCCTTCCTCGAGCTTTCTGGGGTTTTCCTGTTAGAAGCCCATTTTTCAAATCAGGAAAGCAAAGCGCTTTCATGGCCCCCAGCCCCACTATTCCTGGGGTGGAGTCAGCTCTGACTTGCACTCCAAGCCACAGGCACCTACCCACCTCAGGGGGCCTGGAGAAGGGAATCTGGGGTCCAGTCCTTCCTGACCACCCATCTTACTCCTCTATTAGGGGGAACTGAGCAAGCCACCTTATGGAAAAAGAGAAAATGTGTTTGCTCTGGAACTGGCCAAGGTTCCCTTTGCTTCTCTCACTGCCCCCAACCCCTTAATGTTCTTGCCCCCAGACAGCTGCAGCTGCCAACAGGCAGCCAGGCCAGGCGAGACCCCTTTCATTTCTGTCCCCCCCACCCCCCACCCCCAGAAACCACAAAAGGACAGATGCTGAAGACCCACGCTAGGCACAGATATCATCTCCCTTCCCCTGGCCAGCTGCCCCAGTCCCCTTCCCCCATTGCGCAATTAGTCCCCTGGGGAGAGGGGACGAGAAGAGCCCTCTTGGGGGAGGGGAAGTCAGAACCCCTGTCCCTTCCGTTGCCTACCCCCTCCCTCCCGCTGCGTCAGTATCCATTTTAGCCAGTGACCTCTGGGACAATTTCCACACCCCCAATCTGGTCAGTTTCGCCACCAGATCCTGGTTCAATTTCAACCCTCAATGGTGGTCCCTCTCACCCCCTCTGCTGGTCAGTTTCACCCCTTCCCTCGGTCAAGTCCAGCCCCCCATTTCCCGGCCAATTTCCACCTCCCCTCCCTCTCTCACTCCCCACCTCAGCACCTCTCGCTCTCAGGAGCAAGGTCAGCCCCGGTAGGTTCCCACCTCCTGCTCTCCTCGCTCGGTCCTGCCAGCCTCGGTCCTCCGAGCCTCGGTCCTCCGGGTCACTGTCCAGCAGCCGCGGCCTCGGCCCCCCGCGACTCCCGCCCCGCATCCCCCCTCCCTCCGCGGGCAGTGGCTCCCCTCCCTCCCCAGAACAGCTGAAGGTCTCTGTCACCTCCGAGGGGCGCGCCAGGGGAGGAGAGGGGGCGGGGGAAGCCGCGGAGGGGGAGGCGGGGAAGCCTTGACGTTGCTTGCTGCCCGGGACCCGGCCCGGGGCTGGTAGGGGCTGGGGCGTCAGTCTGAGCGCCCCCTCCCCAAAGTCCCCCTCCCAGCCGTGCGCCGGCTGCGGCTAAAGTCTCTCCGAAAGCGTGAAGGGGGATTGGAGGAGATTTTATTTCCCTTTGTGCCCGCGCCTGGGGCCGGATTGAGGCGGCCGGGCAGGGGGCTCCGGGATTGGGGCTCCCCCGAAGCGGCGAGGAGCGCAACAAAGGATGCTCCACACCAGGGTCGCCGTCCCTGCAACCCAACTTTGCGCGCGGCGCCCGCGCCCCCGGGGAGCCCGCCCGCTGCGCTGAGAACCCAGGCGTCCGGGCTGAGCCAGGGCTGGGGGCGTCGGCTCTGCAGGCGGCGCTTTCCCCGGCCCCCGGCTCCCAAGAGGGGATCCCGGATCTTCCCGGAGGCAGCGGGCTACCTAGCCTCGCACGGAGACCGCGCTGCCGGGGGAAACTCCGCGCGCTTCCGCGGATGCCCCTAGCTCTGGCCGGACGACCCTGTGCTGGGCGTTCAGGGCCCTGCCAGGTGCCCTCTTCCCCCGCCGTCCTCCCAGAGCCGGGCTAAGGTGCGCTTTTGCTCTTCCTCCCTCCTCCGTCTCCTTCTCCTTTTTTTCCCCTTTTCACCCTCCTCTGAGCTCAGCCAAGGGGCATACCTGATCTTTCTCCTCCTTCTTCCTCTCCTTCCCCTCCTTCCTCCTACTCCTCCCTGGGGACTCTGCGGAGGTAGGGGGTCCAGAAGGGAGCATGTGGGTCCCCCTCTGACAGTGGCCAGGTTTGGGGTGACACGAGCTCAAATGGCCAAGTGGCTCCGAGACTACCTGAGCTTTGGCGGTCGGAGGCCCCCTCCACAGCCGCCCACCCCCGACTACACGGAGAGCGACATCCTGCGGGCCTACCGGGAGCAGAAGGATCTGGACTTTGAGGACCCCTATGAGGACGCGGACAGCCGCCTGGAGCCTGATTCCGCGGGGCCTGGGGACTCCAAGGGCCCTGGAGACGCCAAGTATGACTCTCCAAAGCACCGGCTCATCAAGGTGGAGGCAGTGGATATGGCCAGAGCCAAGGTCTTGCTGGGCAGTGCCTGCGAAGAGGTTCGTGGCTAAGTCTGGGTGGCCCCAGGAGATGGGATGAGGAGGGCCAGGGGCAGGACTTTGAGGAGCTTGTTTTATGCATGACCCCTGGGGCAAGCCAGGGCACCAGCCAGACACATCCCAATCCTTGGCCTGCTTGGCAGAGTGATCTCTGTCCGTTTTCAATGCACAGCACTGGTTGCCCTCCCGCCTCTCAGACTGGCCCTGCCTTGTGCCCCCCTTCCAAAATCCCACCTGCCACATCTCTCCACCTCCATCTTCCCTTTCTCTTAGCCGTGGGAGGGATCTTCCTAAGAGAGACCTGAGTTAGTCAGTTCCCCACCAGGCACTTGAACCCCCTCACCGCTGCTTTCACCCTTCCTCTGTTCTTCCTCCGTTTCATAGAAGTGGAAACAGGCTCACAGAAGAGAAGCAGCTGGCCCAAGGTCACATGGCTCTGGTTTGTCAGAACTTGAACCCAGACCCACATCCAGTGCCCATGCTTTTTTTCTTTTTTCTTTTCCCTAGAGGATCAGGGCGTCCACCCCAAACCCTCCGTGGAGACAGAGAAGGCTTTGTGGAGGGTTACAGGAGGCTGTGCTGGGTAGTAGTTAAGGCTTTGTGGAGGGTTACAGGAGGCTGTGCTGGGTGGTAGCACAGAGAAAAGTAGGAGGAGGCAGGGACTCGGGGAAGCAAACAACCTAGGACCAAACCCTACCTCTTACTTAGCTGTGTGACCCTAAGTGAGTCACTTACCCTCTCTGTGCCTTGGTCTCCTCATGTGTAAATTGGAGATAATGTACTTACTGAACTGAGTGTTGGTATTACAAGTAAATATATGTGAAGCCTTTAGAACGGTACTGGCACCTGATAAACATTACAGTTATGGAAGGAAGGAGACCAGGGTCTGTGTCAGGGAGAATTAGATTAACAGGGAGGAAGAGAGCAAGGAAAAGCAGGCATCTGTCTGCAGACAGACGTGGGTGGAAGAGAAGACCGCTTGCTTGGAGGGGATGTGTCAGGTGGCCCAGAGACAGCAGGCAAGAGGTGTACTATCACCCAGTAGGGGTATCCAGAACTAGGCTTGGTCCCCACGAGCCCTTGACCCCCTCCCCTTCCTTTCTCTCTCCAGTCGGAAGTCGATGCCGAATACTCGGACCCCTTTGATGCTCAACCTCACCCGCCACCCCCGGATAATGGCTACATGGAGCCCTATGATGCCCAGCGAATTGTGAGTGGTGAGTAGGCAGGGCTTAGGGGAAGATGATCGGGTCCCAGGTGGGGTTAGGAGCTGACCAGTGTCCTTGCCCTCCCAGAATTGCCATGCAGAGGGGTGCAGCTGTATGACACTCCCTATGAGGAGCAGGACCAAGAGCCAGGAGATGAGACTCCTTCAGGTCGGAAACCTCGACAGAGTCGGCTGCCCCAGGAGGATGAACGGCCAGCAGATGAGTATGACCAGCCCTGGGAATGGAAGAAAGACCACATCTCCAAGGCATTTGCAGGTGCTTCTTTGACTCTGACCTCTGAATGCCTGCCTCCCTCTATTTCCTGCTCTGGTCACGTCCCCTCTTTCAATTTGCAGAGTAAATCCTCATCACCTGTCACTTTGGTAGTTTGTTAATTCTCACTAAAGTGTGAATGATTGATAGTCATAAATTCCTCTTCCCAGGAGAACCTGTATCTTGCTTGGAAACTGAAAACTCCCCCCCCCTTTTTTGCTTTTTTAGGGCCACATCTGCAGCATATGGAGGTTCCCAGGCTAGGGGTCGAATTGGAGCTACAGCTGCCAGCCTACACCACAGCCACAGCAATGCCAGATCCGAGCCGCATCTGTGACCTACATCACAGTTCAGGGCAATGCCAGATCCCCGACTTGCTGAGTGAGGCCAGGGATCCCCTGCATCCTAATGGATACTAACTGGATTCATTTCCACTGGGCCACAAGGGGAACTCCTGAAAACCCTTTTAGATTGCAACAGAACCTACTCATTCTGCTCAGTATAGTGCAGGAATAGGCTTTAGTGTCAGATTAGACCTGGGTTTGTAGCACTTACTTTATCTCCCTAAGTCTCAGTTCCCTTACCTGTAAAATAGGGGTCATTCTAGTACCTGTCAAATAGGGTGCTTGTAAAGTGAGCACTAAAGTGCTCAACTACACAGGAGCTTTTGAGGAAGAGGGTAGCATTTCTAGGAGTCAATTCCTAACTGAGTTGGGTAAGATTGGACAAGTCTCTGAACCTCAGTTTCCTCTTCGGTAAGAGGTCAGCTTTAAGGGAGTTCCCATCATGGCTCAGTGATAGTGAACCCGACCAAGTAACCATGAGGATGTGGGTTTGATCCCTGGCCTCACTCAGTGGGTTAAGGATCCAGCATTGCCATGACCTGTGGTATATAGGTCGCAGCTGGGGCTCGGATCCTGCCGTTGATGTGGCTGTGGTGTAGGCCAGCAGCTGCAGCTCTGATTCAACCCCTAGCCTAGCAACTTCCATATGGCGCAGGTGTGGCCTAAAAAGACAATAATAATACTACTAATAATAATGCCAGCTTTAAGAAACAAAATAACTTGGATCAGGAAGAGTCGTACGAACATATATCTGCCCCAGAAGTTATATAACTGTGACGGAAATTGGGACTTACTGCCTCAGTCTACCTGTCTGTATATTGGGAGTGGTTTTCTAGCTCTATGACTTGGCCAAAGTCAGGCAGAACTTTCAACCCAGTGGACTAGCCATGCCCTACTGCCTATCACTCAGGGACCTGCAGGTCTTTCCATGTCACCAGCTTTCTGAATTACTGCACCCCTTTCTTCTCAAGGCTAATTGGTTCCTCATATACCAGTCTTGCCCCAGCCTTAAATACAACCCCTCCTCTCCTGGATTCTGATAGGTTGTCCCAAGCTGGCACCGCCTTCCTACTCAAAATCCATTGGCTTATCGCCACCCCCACCTCTTCAGGTAGGCGGGCCTTACTCCTTTTCTCTCTTAAATCTTCTCCAGTGCAGTTTGACAGTCCTGAATGGGAAAGAACTTCAGGGTCAGCCAAGGAGCTCCGGAGACCCCCGCATAGAAGCCCCCAGCCCGCAGAGCGTGTGGACCCGGCCCTGCCCCTGGAAAAACAGCCGTGAGTGGGGAAGTTGAAGATGGAAGAGCCCGGTTGAATCCCTCCCTGCCCCCATACCAGCCACAGATTCTTCAGACCGGGCGGGGGGTGGGGAGGGGCTGGAGGAAATTTAATTCATTCATTTCATTAATTTTTTTCAATTAACCTTCACTGGGTGCCAGCCTGCTGTGGGCCATTCACCCAGCTCTGTGCAAAGCAGAATCAGACGGCATCTCCATTCCCTCCTTCATTAGATTCAGAGTTCAAATCCCTTCTCTGTATCTTTTGGCTGCGTGACTTTGGGCAAGTCAGTTAACCCCTCTGAACCTCGGACGTAATACCCCAAAGATAGTGCCTGCCTCAAATAAAATTAAAGGGTATTTCCTTCCTTCCCTTGGGTAGGGTTTTGTAAACCCCTTAGAGCCTAAGAGCAAAGAGGCAAATATTATTCTCACCTCCAGGAGATCTTATGATAAAAGTGGGATTGGCAGGATTTGGGAGTCCCAACTTTAGGCTGGAGCAAGGCTAACAAGCTGGGCCTGGGGATTCTCTGTGTCCCTTCAGCCTAGGAGCTCCTTGGGGAGTTCATTGAGCACCCAGAGCCCAGCCCTGTGAGTACCAGGGTGTGTTTATCACAGTCATTCCCAAACTTCTTAGGTGGGTGGCACAGAACTGCCTAATTAATACTGAAGCACGGGGTATTTTCTTTCAGTACAAACAACTGTCTTTGATACCTTTCTTGTACTGCTAACCTCTCTGAGCACATTAAAATTTTAAGTAAAGAATGGTACATGTGGGTGGGGATGCAGGATGTGGCAAATCTCATGAAAGTGATATATGCATGTGATTCAAGTTGGGGGATTAGGGAGGGGTTGAGGACCCTTGGGGACCCAGCAGAGGGAAGCTATAAAGGTCAAGGTCAGGAGTCTGTGGTGAATTGGAAGGAGCAGCTCCAGGTTGACCTGGGCTCAGCTGTCTTCCAGGGAGAAACTCCTCTGCCTGAAAACCAGGCTCCTTTTGAGAAATCCAAGCGAATTTTCTTGCTTGTTTGTCACAAGTCCTTGAACGAACTGTGCCTACATCCAAGTCCCAGGATGTGTTGGAAAGGGGATGGCTCTTCAAGAGACATCTGTCCCCACCCCCACTTCCAGGTGGTTTCATGGCCCGCTGAGCCGGGCAGATGCCGAGAATCTCCTGTCGCTCTGCAAGGAAGGCAGCTACCTTGTGCGGCTCAGCGAGACCAGCCCCCAAGACTGCTCCTTGTCCCTCAGGTGAGACCCCAGCCCCTGGAGGAACAGAGGGGCACAGTACTGCATACTTTCAACTGTCACGCTTTTGGCTGAACTCAGCGGGAGCAGAGGGGTGTGGCTCCAGCAGCCAGTGGGCGGTACTTCCAGGACTGTGGGCTGGGCTTCTAGGCCAGAGGGCGGGGCTTTCAGGGAGGACACCGACTTTGTTCCGACTGAGAATGAGTACCTACCTATCACTAGAGATAAGCAAGAAAATGGAGAGGCAGCCATCCAGTAGATTTAGAACTTGAGCGAGATGCGGAACTGGGCATCTGCCTTTCCTCGGACTCCCCCCAGCCCAAAGTTGAAACATACCCATCTGTGTCTATCGAGGGCCAGAATCTCAGAGTGGCCCTCTAGACATCTGAGTTTGAGACCCCAGTTCTACGTGCCTCTCTGCCTAAGAGGCTAAGTGTCTCTGATTTAGAAAACACTCCTAAGATTCTATCAGGCTTCTGAGTGTGAGATTCCTAAAATGTCAAGATTGAAAAGAGATTGGGGAGTTCCCGTCGTGGCGCAGTGGTTAATGAATCCGACTAGGAACCATGAGGTTGTGGGTTCGGTCCCTGCCCTTGCTCAGTGGGTTAACGATCCGGCGTTGCGGTGAGCTGTGGTGTAGGTTGCAGACGCGGCTCGGATCCCGCGTTGCTGTGGCTCTGGCATAGGCCGGTGGCTACAGCTCCGATTTGACCCCTAGCCTGGGAACCTCCATATGCCGCAGCAGCGGCCCAAGAAATAGCTAAAAAGACAAAAAAAAGAAAAAAAAGAAAAGAGATTGGAAGCAGGTTCACATCCTGTCTTTGCCACTTTTCTAGTTAGGTGACCTCAGCTTAATCATTCAGCTCTCGGGACCTCAGTTTCCTTATCTGGGAAACGAGGATAATAATAGAATCAACTGCATTGTAGCAGTACTCTTGTGGCACAGCAGGTTAAAGATCTGGCATTGTCGCTGCAGCAGCTTGGGTTGCTGCTGTTGCGGGGCTTCGATCCCTGGCCCAGGAACTTCCTCATAACTCAGGGGGTGGCCTCCCCCCAAAATAGCGTCAACTTCATTGTAATACTATGATGATTAAATGGGAAAAAAGTGAAAAAATGTTGAGAAGAAGGCCCAGGAAAGAGGAAGTGCTTCATTCTTACTGATGATGATGATAAAATAATTTCCAGGTTCTATGTCATTTCACCCACCAGAGACGGAGAGAAAGGAAAGAGACCCTAGGCTGAGGAGCCCAGGATGGAGAGCATAGGGGTCAGGAGGTTTGGAGAGAAAGTGCCTGCTATGTTCCCAGAAGGGACTTCCACATGGATAGGAGCTCCAGTCTGTCCTGATAGGGGACCCTTTATTGTGGAACTAGCTACAGCTTAACACCAGTGGCCATTCACCAGAAATATTTGGGGACGCCAGCCCCTAGCTCCTGGGAGACATGAGAGGGTGACTTTAGGCTTGGAGAGTGCGGGTGGGTCTGGAGCACTGGATACCCTCCCATCCCTGTCCCCCAGGAGCAGCCAAGGCTTCCTGCATCTGAAGTTTGCACGGACCCGAGAGAATCAGTTCGTGCTGGGTCAGCACAGTGGCCCTTTCCCCAGCGTGCCAGAGCTGGTGCTCCATTATAGCTCCCGCCCACTGCCCGTGCAGGGTGCCGAGCATCTGGCCCTGCTGTACCCCGTGGTCTCACAGAGCCCCTAACAGAGAGCCTCAGCCCCTTGCCCTGAGCCTGGAGGACCCAGAATCACTGGCTGCAAATGTTGGAAATCTTTCCATTCCTGGAGGAGGCTGGATGGAAAGTCTCCCCACCCCTCCAGGCCCTGAGTCTTATTGGAGCTGCTCTGCTCCACCTCCTTCTGGGTCCTGGAGCCCAGAATTGTGTCTTGAAGTCCTCCTCTGGCCTGGAAAATAAATAAGTTATTGTGTGTTTCAAGTGTCCTTTCTGGGAGGTGGGGATCCCAGCTTCACAGAGGGAAGAGGGGAGACGGGCCCTGGGAGGTGGGGAGAGCATTCCTAGCTCCTTGTTTTGGGAATGGAGTTGGGGTCGGAGCCTGAATTGCTCACAGGAAGGGACCGAGAGCTAGAGACAGGCAGGGAGAAAGAGGTATGGAGGCAGATAAAAAGCCAGAGACATTGGAGACCAGCAGATAAAAAAAGATAGAGAAACGGAGAGGACAAGGCTCTCAGGCCAACCCCGCCCCCATCCCATTGGGGCGGGTGGCCACGGGCTGATGCTGCTGCAGAAAGGACATCTGTCCCCATGGAAACAGCAGAAGTGGGGGAGGGGAGCCAGGCCCAGCTGGTGTCACTTCAAGGTGACAGTCGGGCAGGAGACCCCGGGGGGGCAGATAAAAGTCAGGAAGCCCCAATCTGGCCCCTCACCCCCCAACTCCAAGCCTGCCCAGGAGGCAGTACTAGCTGGGGAGGGGGATGCCTCCAGCTCAGGGCACTGTTTGGAGGCTAGGGGCATCACTTGTCTGCTAATAAACACACGCCTCCAAAGATAAGAACGGGGGAGCCAGCAAGTCATCACGGAGCCCCCTTGTCACAGTGGACCTCTCCAGCCACCCTTGGGGGCTTTGGGACCCCCGAGATGACTCCTCACATCTCTTCAGCACTCCCAAATTGCCACACATTCTGACTTTGCTTTCTTCATGAGCCTTTATTTGGTGTTCTGGGGATAAGGGAGAGGAAGTGAGCACAGGGTCTCAGGCTGGACTCCCTGACCCGCTGGAATCAGTTGCATCTTTACGTAGCCGCTGGGGGGGTCCTCTCTGGTCTCTGGGGGTTCTGATTCCTTTTCTCGCTTCAAGGAACTCTCTTGGCTGCCCAGAGGCGCCTGAGGCAGGAGAAACTCTGAACACAGAGATGGGGGGACTGGGCCTGGGGCAAGATTTGGGAGCTAGATGCTGCTTGGCAGTGGGGTGCTGGGGTAAAGAGATCGAATAGAAGCTTTGGCCATTCTGATCCTCTCTGGGGATGTCCAGCACCTTCCCCTCCACAGGCCATGCCTCACTCTTCCTTGGGGCCCTCCGAGGCTTGTATAAGACGTTGCTGTAGAGTGGATTCCCTGCATTGGAGGGAAGCGGGTATGACACCAAGAGGGGACAGTCACTAAATACAGCCCACTTCTGGGGGTTTTGTCTATGCTTCTGAAAAACATGGGTGTAGGGGCCAGCCTTCTCCATCTGTTCCCTTTCTCCGCCCCCCAGCTGCATCCTCTCTCATTCCAAAAGGGGCAGGTATCAAAGTCAGATGCTTTCGGACTTTGTCTAGCAGCTGCAGTTCCCGCCTTCGCCACGCGGGGGCAGGGTGGCCAGGGGACGGCGGTGCTCGTGGGAACCGCCTGCCCTCCACGCGGCTACCTGCGCAATTCCTTACCTGCTTCCCTATGCCGACGGCAGCAGCGGGCCCAGACCCAGGCTCCTAGAGCAAAAGCGGCAACGGCCACAACCCCGGTCACCAGCAGCGCGAAGAAAAGTCCTGGGAGTTGGGGTGGAGGGGGTTGTGGTTGGTCCGATGGGGGGCGGGCCCGGGGGGCGGGGCCAAAGCGGAGTCACGTGGTGGAGCTCACCTGAGACGCCCTGGTTCAGTAGAGAGCCGTCTGCAGAGAAGAAAGATGCGTTTTAGGAGTGGTCACCTTCGAGTCCAGCTTCCGGCACCCCTTCAGGGTAAGAGCCCCTCTACCCGACGTGGGACCTCAGGGTTCTTGCCCCTGCCATGCAGTGTGAGTTCAGGCAGGTTTTTGCTCTGAACCTGTTTCCTCTTCTGATGCGACCAATCATTCCTGTCTTGCAGGGTTACTGTGAAATAACTACCGACAGGATTTTTCCATCAGCTCCATCACCCTGGTCAAGAGCTACATCATTCCCACCATGAGCTCCACCATCCTTGCCATGGGCCCCATCGCTCCCATAATGGGCACCATCATTCCAATCACAAAATTTATCACACCCCCCCACACACCGCCCCAAGCCTCTTCACTCTGAACTCCACCATTTTGAGCTCCACTATCTTCACCATGAACTTCACCAACCCCACCATGAGCTCCATCATCCTGGTCATGGGATCCATCACCCTCACGACTTTTTTTTTTTTTTTTGTCTTTTGTCTTTTTGTTGTTGTTGTTGCTATTTCTTGGGCCGCTCCCGCGGCATATGGAGGTTCCCAGGCTAGGGGTCAAATCGGAGCTGTAGCCACCGGCCTATGCCAGAGCCACAGCAACGCGGGATCCGAGCCGCGTCTGCAACCTACACCACAGCTCACAGCAACGCCGGATCGTTAACCCACTGAGCAAGGGCAGGGATCGAACCCGCAACCTCATGGTTCCTAGTCGGATTCGTTAACCACTGCACCACGACGGGAACTCCACGACTCTTGTTTTTTGAGCCTCTACACCGTGTCCGTCCCATTTTTACATGCAAGAAAACCAAGGCTCAGAGAACCTGAGTCACCTCCCTGGGATTGCACACCCAGGCAGCAGCTGGGCCCTTGCTTCCCTCAACTTCCCCCACTCGAGCCCAACAACTTCCCATATTCAGAAAACAAAACTTACACTGACCTGAACATTTGAGTCTTGTTAAATAATCAGCATCATAGACACAATAACAACCATTTATGTTTATTGGAGACTTACTATGTTTCAGATCTTGTAATAAACTTTTTTTTTGTGTGTGTGTGTGTGTTTTCTAGGGTGGCTTCCCGTGGCATATGGAGGTTCCCAGGCTAGGGGTCTAATCGGAGCTGTAGCTGCCAGCCTATGCCACAGCCACAGCAATGCAGGATTAGAGCCGCATCTGCAACCTACACCACAGCTCACATCAACGCTGGATCCTTAACCCACTGAGCAAAGCCAGGGATCGAACCTGCAACCTCATGGTTCCTAGTCGGATTCATTAACCACTGGGCCACAACGGGAACTCCTAAATTTTTTTTTTCTTTTTAGGGCTTCACCTTTGGCTTATGGAGGCTAGGGGTCTAATCGGAGCTGTAGCCGCCAGCCTACACCACAGCCACAGCAACACAGGATCCGAGCCGCATCTGTGATCTACACCACAGCTCACGGCAATGCTGGATCCTTAACCCACTGAGTGAGGCCAGGGATTGAACCCACAACCTCATGGTTTCTAGTCAGATTCATTTCTGCTGTGCCACCATGGGAACTCTTTTTTTTTTTTTTTTTTTTTTTTTTTAATGGCTGCACCTGTGGCATATAGATGTTCCCTGGGCCAAAGGGATTCAATCAAAGACGTAGCAGCTGCTGCAAGGCCAGATCCTTTATCCCACTGTGGTGGGTTGGGGATCGAACAATGCCTCCATAACAACCCAAGCCACTACAGTTGGATTCTTAACCCACTGCACCACAGCGGGGACTCCATGTAATAAGCTCTTTAGGTGTAATCACTTTATTTATTTGTTTGTTTGTTCGTTTTTATTTGGCCGCACCCACAGCATACAAAAGTTTCCAGGCCAGGATTGGAACCCCAAGCCACAGTAGTGACAATGCCAGATCCTAGGCAACCAGGGAACTCCTAGATGTAATCACTTTAAATTCACCTATCCTGATGAGGAAAGCACTATTAGCTGTATATGATAACCAAGTAAACAGGCACAGAGAGGTCAAGTTACTTGCCCAAGCTCACACAGCAAATGAATGGCAGAATGGGGATGTACTTTCAGAATCTGTATAACTGACAAGAACCCCAGCCAAAGGTACCTTCTCCTGTGCCTAAGATGAGGCCCAGCATCCCCAACCCCTTCCTCTTGCAGGTTCTAAATTTGGCAGTGTTCCCCAGGGGCTGCCAAGCAGCTGTTCATGGTTGGGGGAGCCAGCTGTGTGGAGCTGGACTCGTGCCCGCCTGCTCCCACTCCCTCGCAGCTGCTGACAACTCACAGCCTTTGCTAATTGGTAATTGATAATTGGCCCCCTAGTCGCTGGAGGGGTGGGGACAGGCAGGACAGCCATAACACTCCACCCTGGAGGCAGGCGGTGGGTGGGCCCTACCAGCTGGAGAGAAATGGGCCTCTTGGATCAGGTAGCCTAGATGGTGCTTCATTCTGCCTAGTAGGGGCCAGGCATGTGCCCTAGGCCCTAGGGAATCCCCCAGAGAGCAGGACCTCATCTGGGTTAGCTTGTTCCTCCCACCCTTGTGCAAAGTTTGGCCCATAAGGGGGTGTCATGCAAGGTCACAGCAGTGTTTGAGCTGGGCTCAGGAGAAAGCCGGCCATATCCCTGGTCGTGTGTATCTTGGCCTTCACTGCCCTCGGCTTTATCCTCTGTAAAACAAGGCAGCTGGCTTACTGATCTGGAAAGTTTCTTCCAGCCTTGAGAGTGGATGGCTTTCAATTCTAGGTTCTGGAATTCTAGAATTCTCTGCTCTTACACAGTCTGTGATTGCGAAATTCTAGGAGTGTCTCTTTTTAAAGTATTTAAGATACTAAATTCTAAGGTTCTAGAATTGTTCATGCCTTTATTTCAATGTTTCCCAACTTTTCTTCATTATCACTTCCCTAAGGAGACTTTTTAAGAATCTTAATTTGTTCCCCCATGAAATGTTAATACCACAGATATCCTGTAAATCTGTTTATGTGCTGTCTGCATATCTATGCTAGATACATAAAGAGTAGGATTGTCTTTGCTCCCCAAGAACCGATTTTTTGCCCCTTTCAAAGTGACAGTCCCAGGAGTTCCTGCTGTGGCCCAGTGAGTAAAGAACATGACTGCAGGAGTTCCCATTGTGGCTCAGTGGTTAACGAATCTGATTAGGAACCATGAGGTTCGATCTCTGGCCTCGCTCAGTGGGTTGAGGGTCCGGTGTTGCCGTTAGCTGTGGTGTAGGTCACAGACGCGGCTCAGATTCCGCTTTGCTGTGGCTCTGGCCTAGGCCGGTGGCTACAGCTCCTATTGGACCCCTAGCCTGGGAACCTCCATATGCCGTGGGTGTGGCCCTAAAAAGCCTAAATAAATAAATAAAAATGCGGGGAGTTCCCACTGTGGCTCAGCAGTAACAAACCTGACTAGTGTACATGAGGACCCGGGTTCAGTCCCTAGCTCTGCTCAGTGGGTTGAGGATCCAGCATTGCCGTGAGCTGTGGTGCAGGCCACAGAGGTGGCTTGGATCCTGGATTGCTACGGCTGTGTCGTAGCCCAGCAGCTGCAGCTCCAATTTGACCCCTAGCCTGGGAACCTCCATATGCCACAGGTTCAGCCCTAAAATGACAAAAAAATAAATAAACAAATAAATAAATTAATTAAAATATGAAACCAGTCAAGATAGATTTGTGTTGTTAAAAGTCAGGATAGGAGTTCCCATCATGGCGTGGCAGAAACGAATCCAACTCGTATCTATGAGGATGTGGGTTCCATCCCTGGCCTTGCCCAGTGGGTTGGGATCTAGTGTTCCCAGAGCTGTGGTGTTGGTCACAGATGCGGCTTGAATCCCACGTTGCTGTGGTGTGGTGCAGGCCATCAGCTGTAGCTCTGATTCAACCGCTAGCCTGGGAACCTCCATGTGCTGTGGGTGTGGCCCTAAAAAGCATAAAAAAAAGTTGGGATAGTATGGAGGTGGGGCAGGGACATGAGGATGGCAACTAGGAGGCAAATGTGTCTTGAGTTTGCTCAGCCTGTGAAAATCCACTGCTCTGGTTTTCATACATCCCTCCCAAATTCATATGAATTTTAACCCCCAATGTGATATATTACGAGGTGGGGCCTTTGAGATGTGTTTAGATCATGAGAGCAGAGTCTTTGTGAATGGGATCAGGGCTCTTATAAAAGGGACCCTGGAGGGCTCCCTGCCCCTTCTTTTTTTTTTTTTTTTTTTTTAATCTTTTTAGGGCTTCGCCAGCAGCATATGGAGGTTCCCAGGCTAGGGGTCATCAGAGCTGTAGCTGCTGGCCTGCACCACAGCCACAGCAACACAGGACCTGAGCCGCATCTGCAACCTACACCACAGCTCACAGCAATGCCAGATCCTTAACCCACTGAGCAAGGCCAGGGATCGAACCTGCATCTTCATGGATGCTAGTCAGATTCATTTCCACTGAGACCCGAGGGGAACTCCTCCCCTGCCCCTTCTGCCACAAGAAGGTGTAGGCTGTGAACCAGGAAGAGGCTTTTCACCAGGATATGACCTTGCTGGTGCTTTGCTCTTGAGTTTCCAGCCTCTAGAATTATGAGAAATAAATCTGGGGCTTATCAGCCACCCAGTCTATAGTATTTTGTTATAGCAGCAGTTGAACAGATGAAGACATCCATTGAGCTGGCCACTTATGGTATGTGCATTTCTCTGCATGTAGAATATACTTGAATTATACCATTTATGAGATTGTTTTGAATCAAAATCCAGAGTTCTATATATTCAAGTCTTTAGGGAGTTCCCTGGTGGCCTAGTGGGTTAAGGATCCAGGATTGTCACTGCTGTGGCACAGGTTTGATCCCTGGCCTGGGAACTTCCGTACGCTGTGGTCACAGCCAAAAAAAAAAAAGTCTTTATGGTTGTAATAGTCCATAACAGAGATCACTCAACAAGCCTCTGGGTCAAATTCAGTCCACTGATTTGTTTTATTTTTTTAATTTTTTTGCTTTTTAGGGCCACATCATGGTATGTGGAGGTTTCCAGGCAATAGGTCTAATCAGAGACACAGATGCTGGCCTATGCCACAGCCACAGCCATGCCAGATCCGAGCCGCACCTGCAACCCACACCACAGCTTATGGCAACACCAGATCCTTAACCCACTGATCGAGGCCAGGGATTGAACCTGCAACTTCATGGTTCCTAGTCAGATTCGTTTCCACTGTGCCATGATGGGAACTCCTGACTGTTGTTTTAAGGTTTTATTGGCACGTAGGCCTACCCACTCCTGTATGTGTGTCTATGGCAACTTTCACGCTATAAGGTCAGAGTGGAGTAGATGCAACAGAGACTGTCTAGTCTTGCATTTGCAGACTTCCTGTTCCTAGGAATCAGATTTGAGGAATTTATGTTTCTAGGAGCTTGAGATTCCAAAAGTCTTAAGATTCTAGAAGTTCCAAATCCCCCGCTTGTCCCTGCTTATCCTCATACCTGTCTCCACCAGGAGCTGCGTCCCGTTGCCCTGGGCCTCCTCTAGCCCAGGGATCTCCACAGTTGCCCAGCACACATAAAGCCCGCTGTCGTTAAGACTCACAGGATCCAGCTGCAGGGTGAGATTGCCAGGCTGCTGCCAGGAAAGCCAGCCCCGGGGCCCGCAGACACCCATGCTGAGACTGCCATTGGTGACCTGTGTCTGGCACAAGGTGTCACCATCCTTGGTCCACTCAACACGGAGCTGCTCCCAGGCCTGGGCCTGCCCCACCTGGCAGACCAAGGTCACCTGGCCGTCCTGCCGTGCCTGCAGCCACTTGGGTGCCTGCTGCACACTCAGGCCTGTGGCTCCTTGTGGGGCTGGGGGACAGAAGAGGTGAGTGAGGCCTTTTTCAGGGTGGGTACGTGTGAGTGTGTGACTTACTCCCCTCGCCAGCCCACAGAGATGAGGCAATGAGCGTTTGAAAGCTTGCTGTCTCTGTAATTCTTGCAAAGTCACCTCTTGCTCAATGGCCTCGTCTGTGAAATGGGTATAAGTCTCTTGGCACCTTTTCAGATATCAGGTGGACTCTGCCATGCCCAGCTCTCAGCCACACAAATATTGCTTCATGTGTGCCAGGCCCTGATCTGGACACTGTGGACACAAATACAGAGGTGACTGAGCCAGACAAAAATCTCTACCCTCGTGGAGCTCTCGATCTGGGGGTAGGTAGCAGGGAGAGACACAGGAAGTCAAGAAATGAGAATCATCATGGAGGGAAGAAATGGGGAGTGGCAGTAAAATAAGGATGACATGCGAGGATCTGCTTATTGAAGCGGTCAGGGAAGGGCTCTCGGCGGAGGTGATATATGAGCAGGGATCCGAATGGTAAGTAGTCAGTTATGGGAAGGAAGGGAGATATGGAGGAAGAGCACCCAGACAGAGCAAGAGCCCATACAAAGTTCCTAAGGGTGGACCATACCTGGGGAGTTGGAGGAACATCGGAGAGGCTCATGTGACTGGGGGAGACAGAGAGGAAGTGGGATCCGAGAGACCCACAGCCTATGGGGGTGGGGTGTGGCAGAGGTCAGGAGGTGTGGGTGGAGAAAGGGGAGCCGTTTACTTTTTTGGGGTTTGTTTTTTTTGTTTTTTTTTTTGCTTTTTAGGGCCTCACCCTTGGCATATGGAGGTTTCCAGGCCTAGGGGTCGAATCAGAGCTACAGCCACCAGCCTACCCGACAGCCACAGCAATGTGGGATCCCAGCCACGTCTGCGACCTACACCACAGCTCATGGCAACACTGGATCCTTAACCCACTGAGCAAAGCCAAGGATCAGACCCACATCCTCACGGATCTCAGTCAGGTTTGTTAACTGCTGAGCCATGAACGGAAGTCCAGCCGTTTACTTTTGAATCTAAGTGTAATGGGAAACCAGGAGAGCAGGGAGGAAATGTGGTCCAATTTAAGTTTTAAAAACAGCACTCTGATCCGGCATTGCCGTGAGCTGTGGTGTAGGTTGCAGACGCGGCTTGGATTCTGCGTTGCTGTAGCTCTGGTGTAGGCCAGTGGCTACAGCTCCGATTCGACCCCTAGCCTGGGAAACTCCATATGCTGAGGGAGCGGCCCAAGAAATGGCAAAAAGACCAAAAAAAAAAAAAAAAAGGTTTAAAAAAAAATAGGCGTTCCCATTGTGCCTCAGCAGGTTAAGAACCTGGCATAGTGTCCATGAGGATGCAAGTTCAATCCCTGTCCTCGCTCAGTGGGTTAAGGATCTGGCGTTGCTGCAAGCTGCAGTGTGGGTCAAAGACGCAGCTCAGATCCAGTGTTGCTGTGGCTGTGGTGTAGGCCTAAGCCGCAGCTCAGGTTCGACATCTAGCCCAGGAACTCCATGTGCCACAGGTGCCACCAGAAAAGAAAAAATTAATAAATAAAAAAGGTCACCCTGCCTGCCATGGCAAGAACAGCTATGCCATGGGGGTGGGTGGTGGGGGATCAGGGCAGCTGGGAAACCAGGGTTAAGGAGACCAGTGATGGGGGCCAGATCCTCGAAAGCAGTAGCCAGAATCTGAATTGGTTGCGAAAGTTGCCTCCAGAAGAACTATAAGAAGAATTGAATTAGGAGAGAGGAAAAGAGGGACAGTGACAGATATCCAAGCGTTTACCCTGAGGGAGTATGTGAATGGTTGTGGCTTTTGGCCAAGATGGGGGACAACAGAGGGAGAAGCAGGCAGGGAAAGAGTTTGCTTTGGGCCACGAGAGATCTGGGGTGCCTGTGAGCCCTCCCTCCCCCAGAAGGAGTGTGTGTCAGGTTCCTAGCATTTGGGGTGCCATTACAGTGTCGCTAGAGAGAGAAGATCCAGGGAAGTGTTCCAGGCAGAGGGAACAGCAGGTGCAAAGGAGGTGAGATCAAGTTTGATATGTCGGGGGAGGCGGGGGGGACGAGCCAGCAGGTTGGACGGGAGGAGAGGGAATGCAGAGGAGGTGGGGGGAGATAAGAGAGGCCAGCAGAGCCAGGTGACTCAGGACTCGGTTTCAGGTCATGGGGTGAATTTTATCCTATGAGCCCCAGGTGTGGATCCTTGCTAGACCCCTTCAACCCTTGTCAACTTCGGAGTATCGGAGAAAGAGACGGGCCTTGTTTGGCAGAGCAGAGCGACTAAGGTTTTGAGGGGCTCTGAACAGGAGGGGTAGGCAGCAGGGTGATGGATCACAAGAAGACGGGGGTAGAGGGGAGGAAGGCCCAGGTACTCACCCCAGAACTGCGCCAGGAAAATCAGCGCCGCACCCAGGAACCCCATTCCTGGCCCCTGAGGCCCCTGTCTCCCAGCTGGTGTCCTGCCACCCCCTTCCCCCCTCCTTCGACAGACTTCCTGCCACAGAGGTATATGTGACACTCCGCCCCCACCACAGAGGCATATGTGACACCCAAGCCAGACGGCAGACGTCCGGTGGCCACTGCTGCCTGGGGCTCCACTTCCTGTCACCTTGTGCCTCAGTTTCTCCAAAGTTCTTTTTTTTTTTTTTTTTAATCTGAAAGGCAGTGTGTGTACGTGATAGAGATGATGTGATTGAAAATCTTTCTAAAAGACTACATGAACACCCCTAGGCTGGGGGAACACATTGGAAGGGCAGGTGAGGCAAGGGTGGGGGAGGGGAGCAGGCACCTAAGGCTTGAGCAAAGGATTGAATGGCAGAATCTCAGCCCCAATTCTCTTGCCACCAAGATGTCCTCCTTTGCGGTTCAAAGGAATGGCTTTCTACTAATGGCTTTGAGTCCTGCAACAGGGAGCGGGATTTTCCTGCCCCCATAGACTGGGGAGAAGTTGGTGGACCCAGGTGAGGGGGTTCACAGGCTGTGGACTTTCTCTTAGCCCTGCACCCATCATCCTGTGGCTGGCAGTACCTACCCCTGGAAGAGGAGGCAGACTCCTAGGCCTCAATATCTCACCCCCAACCACAGTGTGACCTCCTTTTTCAACCAGAAAAAAGAGGGTCAGTGTTTTACAGAGTTGTTCTCACAATTACAGGGAGGCCCCTGTAGTGGCTTTCTGCCCACACTTCCCCAGTAGATACACACAGCTTCCTGGTCTTCCCCTACCACTCCTCCCCCTTCTTTTTGCCTTTTTTTTTTAGGGCCACACCCTGACCATATGGAGGTTCCCAGGTTAGGGGTGGAACTGGAGCTGCAGCTATGCCACAGCCACACCAAATCAGAGCCACGTCTGTGACCTACACCATAGCTCACAGCATTGGGGGATCCTTAACCCACTGAGCGAGGCCAGGGTTTGAACCTGCGTTCTCATGGATACTAGTCAGATTTGTTTCTGCTGAGCAACGACCAGAACTCCTCTCCTTTGAACTTTCTGGAGGACTTTTCCAAACTCCACTCTTCCCCCACCCACTGCAAAAGGCAATGCTGGAGATCCTGGGTAGATTGAGCCCCAGGCTGACCCTGAAGACAGAGCTGCACACAGTCATTCCTAGACCTAGGGATTCTGGGCAGGCTGAGAGGCTTCTGGAGAAGCATAGGAGTGATATGGGGAGGGAAAAGTGGTTTCCAAAGCTGAACATCCACTGGGCAAAAGCCTGGCTTTTCAGTAAATGCAAGACGTAAATAGTCAGTGGCCAGATTTCAGGGCCTGGCTGTGGGATGGTGGTTGCGGTGAATTTCAGTTTGAGTGGCAGCAGTGAAGTTTCGTCCCTGAACAATTTGGGAGACTGAGGCACTAAGAGGACTAGGGATGAGCTCGAGGTCACACGACAGTCGAACCCAGGCACCCTGCCTCTCTGTTGCTGACTCTCTCCAGCACAGACATCTTTAGCCATGTTGCCTGGTGCCACCCAGGCCCTCGGGAATCCCTGCGACCCCGGGACAGTAAGGACTACATTTCCCAGATTGCCGCGAGGGGCGCGCCTGCGCGTTACGGCCAGTGATGGAGCGCTGACTGGGGGCGCGGCGGCGGCGGCGGCGGCGGCGGCGGCGGCGGCGGCGAGGGCTCGGCGGGCCATTGGCTCCCGGCAGCGGCAAAGGCAGCTTGAGGACTAGAAGAGCAAGCGGGGCCCGCGGGTCGGGCTTGGGACAACCTGGGCTGCAGCCATGGAGGACCAGAGGGTAAGACCAAGGCGGGGCGGGGCGTGGCCCACGTTGGGGGGTGGACAAGGGGACGGGACCAGGTGATGCCGCAGCGCGATCCCCACCCCCCATCCCAGTTGCTTCTGGGCGGAAGCCCCACCCTCGCGGCAACCCCGCCCGAATTAACCACCATTGTGGACACAGCCCTCCCACCCTTGCCCCGACCCCACATCGTCTTGGCTTGGGTTCAGGCACATCTCTGAACCCCCACGCCCTCCCAGTATTCCCGGACCCAGCCTTGATTACATCCCCCACGCCTTCCACCCGGACTGCGGACCAGGTGTCCCGGCCCTCGCCCCGCATCGGAGGATGCTCCGCCAGCTTAGCACAGGTGACCCCACTAATCCCTCGCCTCTAGGAAAAGGACCCGTCTGAGGCCTGGGTTAGGGCCACAGGCCCCCAGCAGCATCCTCCCATGCGGCCTCCTTCCCTCCCGGCATGCCCTCCCCCAGGCCTCCCTTGCCCTTTTCTACTTACCTGGGCTCTCTCACCCACTTCCTCAGGTACCTCCTTTCTCCTTGCTATTCCCTTTTCCCGTGTATCCACTTCCCCAGATGAGCCCGTGTTCTGCAGGTGTCCTTTTCCTCTGGGGTTTCTTTCCCCAGGCTAGCCCCTCACCCCAGAGCATGCCCCGCCCTCAGGATACAGGTACCTGGTTGAAGGCTTTGTGCTCAGGCAGACCTGGCTCTTCCTGAGAAGCTCTCTGGGAGCCTCAGTTTCCTCTGCTGTGAAACGGGCATGCTGACGGCACTCACCTGCTCTGTGAGGAGTGTAGGGCAGGCCTGCTCTTGGCAAGTGTTCAGGCTCATCTGCCTGGTGGCCCCTATAGCCACTCCCTGGATCCCTGGAAGGCAGAAAGGGGAGACTTAGGTCAGGGAGCCTGGCCAGGATGAGTGGCTTATCTGTGTATGCACTTCCCTGGGGGCAGGAGGCTCTGCGCAAGATCATCACGACACTGGCTGTTAAAAATGAAGAGATTCAGAGTTTCATTTACTCCCTCAAGCAGATGCTGCTGAATGTGGAGGTGAGAAAGGCCGGGGGCGGTGGGGGTGGGGTGGGGTGGGGCAGCCATATGAACTAACCTGTTGCTGCTAATGTCCATGGGACTCAGGGTCTGGCTGCCATTGCCAGGCTCGGTTCCCCATCTGAGCACAGGCTTTGCCAATGCTGGCTATTCTGACCCCACAACATTTCTTCTCTTCAAGGCAAACTCAGCCAAGGTGCAGGAGGACCTGGAGGCTGAGTTCCAGTCCCTCTTCTCTCTCCTGGAGGAGCTGAAAGAGGGCATGCTTATGAAGATAAAGCAGGACCGGGCCAGCCGAACCTATGAGCTGCAGGTGTGGGGTGCGGGGGGTGGGAGGTGGGGCTCTCCTGGACCCCCACCCAGACGCCATCTCCTACCACACCCCTCACACTGGTCTCTTCCTCCAAACCTGCCCCTCCTCCCTTGCCCCTTCCCAGAGATGCCCCCAAGGGTCCCCGGTGTCCAGAGCGAGTGGTTTTGGTGTCACCTCCTCCTTCCCCTGGTTTTTCCCATGGAAGGGCCCTGGCTATGACCTAGCAGTCCCCCCCTCCACCTACCGTCCCCCTTAATCCCTTCACCCATCCACCCCTCTTCTCCATGGCCAAGGCCCCACCCCTACATCTGGCTCTTCTTCCACCCCCACCCACCCCCAACCTTTATCCAGTGCTTCCAATTTGTCAGCTCTTCCCACTGGTCCCCCAGATCTGGCAGCATCACCACTTGCCAAACAACCCCCATGGCTCCCAGGGGGGTCTCAGATTCCAAGTTGGGGTTGCTGGGGCTGCACCAGAGCCTCTTGGGTAACCTCCTAATGCCCCAGATTCCCATCCCCAGGGAACATGGTGCCCCCGGGCTCAGGTATGGCCTGAGCATGTGCGTTTCTAAGGAAGGGATCCCCAGGTGTTTCTGATGCCCTGCCAACAGCGAGGCCCAGCCCCCTCCAGCCTCCCACTCCCGCCTGGACTTGGAGAAGGGGCTGGTACCCTGGATCCTGAAGGCAGTGGGGATCCCTGGGAGGGTTTGATGCAGTGGAGTGAGGGGTCTCTTCTCTTGGTGCCACGGCATCCACAGAACCAGCTGGCTGCCTGCACTCGAGCCCTCGAGAGCTCTGAAGAGCTTCTGGAGACAGCCAACCAGACCCTGCAGGCCACGGACAGCGGGGACTTTCCTCAGGTGGGTGCCTCTGAAACCAGACTGGTAGGGCTGCCAGATAAAATACAGGACATTCAGTTCCATTTGCATTTCAGATCAACCACAAGGAGTTTTTTGTTTTTTTTTTTTTTTTTTTTTTTTTTATTATTTTCCCACTGTACAGCAAGGGGGACAAGGAGTTTTTTAGTATAAGTATGGCCCATGCAATATTTAGTCTGAGTATGTCCCAAAGATCACATGGGACATTCTTAGACTAAAAAAACACAATTCTTTGTGGTTGATCAGACATTCAAATTTAAAAAGGAATAATTTTTTTCTTTTTTGGCCACCCTGCAGCATATGGAGTTCCTGGGCCAAGGATCAGGTCCGAGCTGTGGTTGCAACTCACACTGCAGTGACAACGTCGGATCCTTAACCCACTGCACCACAAAGGAACTCCAAGGATGAATAACATTTTTAGTATATCTTATGCAAATGTTTACTTATTTATTTACTTTTTTTTTTTTTTTTTTTTTTGCCTTTTAGGCCCGCACCTGTGGCACATGGAGGTTCCCAGGCTAGGGGTCCAATCGGAGCTGCAGCTGCCAGCCTACACCACAGCCACGGCAATGCCAGATCTGATCTGTGTCTGCCATCTACACCACAGCTCACAGCAACGCTGGATCCTTAACCTGCTGAGTGAGGCCAGGGATCGAACCTGAAACCTCATGGTTCCTAGTTGGATTCATTTCTGCTGTGCCACAATGGGAATGTTCAGTATAAGCATTTCCCATGTATTGTGTTGCACATATTTACACTGAAATACTTATTCATTAGCTGAAATTCAAATTTAACAATGAATAACAATGAATTTTCACAAATTTAACAATGAATTTTAACAATGAATAATTTTACTGAATATCACATGCAGTACTTAGTATATCCAAAATACTGGATGAGACCTAGTTATATTGAAAAATCACTTATTTTTTGGAGTTCCCTGGTGGCTCTGTGGCTTAAGGATTTGGTGTTGTCACTGTTGCGGCTGTGGTTACTGCTGTGGTGTGGGCTCAGTCCCTAGCCGAAGAACTTCTACATCCCAGGTGTAGCCAAGAAAAATCATTTATTGTTTATCTGGGATGCAAATTTAACTTGGCATCCTGTATTTTTATTTGCTAAACCAGCCAACTGTATGTACTGGGCACGGGGTGGGAGGTTGGGTGGGGATGGGAGCCTGTCTTTGCCCCCGTCCCCGTCCCTTCAGGGCATGGCCAAGGGTTTCTGCCCCAGTGTTGGGGCACTTTGCCACATAGATGCCTGGTTGGGCCTCAGTCTTCCTGTCTGTGTAGTAGCTTTCTGATTGTCAGCACAGTTCTGTGGATTTTATTCTGTCTCTCTTTCTAGGCTGCCAAGCAAATCAAAGATGGGTAAGATGCTGGAACCTGGTTCCCACCCCAGTGCCCCACCCCTCTTGTGAAGGTGGGGACGCCCAGGTGAGGGTCCCTTGGCCCAGAGCACTGGATGGGAGCAAGGGGGAGGGGGGCCTTACGCACACCTCAGAGGACTAGGCCTGGGCGTCCACCTCCTTCCCTGCAGTGTGCAGGCTGCCTCCACCTCCTTCCCTGCAGTGTGACAATGGCCCCAGCCTTCCGGCTCTCATTGAAAGCCAAGGTCAGCGACAACATGAGTCACCTCATGGTGGACTTTGCACAGGAGCGGAGGATGCTACAGGCACTCACATTCCTGCCTGGTGAGAGGAGAACCCTCGGAAGGGCCAGGATTGCAGGGCAGTGGCCTGGGAGTCTGGGGGAGCCTGAGACAAGACCTAGAGTAAGGCTGATAACCATTTGTAGAAACCCCAGAAAGCCCCATCCTGGGGTGGAGCCCTGAGATACCTACCCCCACTGGGTGGAGCCATGAGGAAGCCTCAACCCTGGGTGGAGGCACAGCAAGCCACTCTGTTGAGTGGAGCCTGGAGGAAGCCCCACCTCCTGGCAGATCCCTGAAGAGGCCCCACCTACCAAGGGGTGGAGTCCTATGGAGGCCACACCCCCAAGGGGTAGAATGTTCCACATGTTCTACCCCTAAATGGTGGAATCCAAAGAAGGCCCAGTTGTTGGTTGAACCCTGAGAAAGCTCACCTCTCACCCTTTGGTGAAACCCAGGAGGCTCCACCCCCAGGCCCCAGAACCCAGAAGGGCCCCACCCCCCAACCTTGGGATCTGGAGGACATCCTGCCCGCAGAAAGGTCTATTAAGTTGGCAGGGTTATGACAACGCCCACCCCTGCTGGCACAGCCACCTGACCTCCCTCTCCCCTTTGTCCTGGGCAGTGCCTAGTGCCCCTGTGATCGACCTGGCTGAGTCCCTGGTGGCCGATAACTGTGTAACCCTGGTGTGGCGCATGCCAGACGAGGACAACAAGATTGACCACTACGTGCTGGAGTACCGGCGGACCAACTTTGAGGGCCCACCCCGCCTCAAGGAGGACCAGCCCTGGATGGTCATTGAGGGGATCCGGCAGACGGAATACACTCTGACCGGTAAGGGCAGCTCAGCCTTCCCCCTCAGTCAACCTGGAGATTCTGGATGAGCCTCAAGGCTCATGGGGTGTGAGAGCAGCCTGGCTGGGCTGATCAGGAGTAGCAGAAATGATAATAATGAAAATGAAACTGGTGATAGCTGCTGCATTGTGTATTGAAGGCTTACTATGTGCCAAGCATTTTACCTACGTGTAATGGGCAGGCTTGTTGTCATTTTATAGATGAGGAACTGAGTGAGGCACAGGGAGAGAGGGCATCCTCTGTCCCTGTTTTGTCTCTGTGATCCAGCATTCATTCTTTCATTCGTTCATTCATTCATTTTGACTCACAGAGCACCTGCTGGGTACCAGGCACCATCCTTGCAATAGTGAGAAAAGTGGGAGAAAATCCCTCCCCTTGTGGAGCTGGTGTTTGGGGGACCATCCTCCCAGGATCTGGGGATTCCCTTGGTAGTTATGAGAAAGCAGAAGGCCTGGGGGAATCCATCCAGCTGGTAGGGGAGGGTCTGAAGGAGGAGAAAATCAGGGGTCCCTAATGCATTAGGAAGCTGTCCTGAGCCAGAGGAAACCCTCTGCGGTGGGGAGAGCCTTGCTGACAAGATAACTATCACCACAGCTCTTGGGCTGTAATCAGCCTGCTCCTTATCTGTAATTAGCATACATGGTTAATAATGAGCATGTTAATTGCAGGAAAGAAAAGCTAGCAGCCTCCAAGAGGGCCTGGGAAACTCTTGGTTCATCCTTTCATGGGAATCAAAATAAACACATATTTTTTTTCCAATCTTTTTTTATTCTGGTAAAATACACATAACCGAAAATATTTTTAAGATTTTTTTATTAGAGTATAATTGAGGAGTTCCTGTGTGGCTCAGCAGTGATGAGCCCAACTACTATCCATGAGGATGGAGGTTTGATCCCTGGCCTCACTCAATGGGCTAAGGATCCGGCATTTCTGTGAGCTGTGGTGTAGGTTGCAGACTCAGTTCAGATGCCAAGTGGCTGTGGCTCTGGTGTAGGCTGGCAGTTGTAGCTCCAATTAGACTCCTAGCCTGGGAACTTCGATATGCTGTGGGTGCAGCCCTACAAGGCAAAAAAAATAAATAAAAAATAAAAATAAAAATAAAAATAGAGTATAGTCTATTTACAGTGTTGTGCCAATTTCCACTGTTTATCAGAGTGACCCAGTCATAACATCTATATACATTCCTTTTCTTTTTATTTTTTTTTTTAGAGCCACACCTGCAGCATATGGAGGTTCCCAGGCTAGGTCTAATTGGAGCTACAGCTGCTGGCCACAACCACAGCAATGCCAGATCTGAGCTGTGTCTGTGACCTACACCGCAGCTCATGGCAATGCCACATCCTTAACCCGCTGAGCGATGCCAGGGATTGAACCTTCAACTTCATGGTTCCTAGTTGGATTCATTTCTGCTGAGCCATGACGGGAACTCCCCACATTCCCTTTTTTATTAATTTTTTATTTTATTTTTATTTTTGCTTTTTAGGGCTACACCCGTAGCATGTGGAGGTTCCAAGCCAGGGGTCCAATTGGAGCTATAGCTGCGGGCTTACACCACAGCCACAGCAACATCATATCTGAGCCGTGTCTACAGCCTACACCACAGCTCACGGCCATGCCGGATCCTTAACCCACTGAGCAAGGCCAGGGATCGAACCTGCATCCTCATGGATCCTAGTCAGGTTTGTTAACTGCTGAGCTACAACAGGAACTCCCACATTCCCTTTTTTAATATTATCTTCCATCAGGGCCTATCCCAAGAGACAAGATAGTTCCCTGTGCTGTACAGTAGGATCTCATTGCCTATCCATTCTAAATGTAATAGTTTGCATCTACCAACCCCAGCACATAATGTAAAATTTACCACCTTAACCATTCTTTTTTTTTTTTTAAATAATGATTTTTTTTTGTTTTTTCGCCATTAAATAATGATTTTTATTTTTTCCATTATAGCTGGTTTGCAGTGTTCTGTCAATTTTCTATGGTACTGCAAATTGGCCCCGTCACACATACATGTATACATTCTTTTTTCTCACATTATCATGCTCCATCCTAAGTGACCAGACATAGTTCGCAGTGCTGTACAACAGAATCTCATTGCTTATCCATTCCAAAGGCAATAGTTTGCATTTATTAACTCCAAATTCCCAGTCCATCCCACTCCCTCCCCCTCCTCCTTGGCAGCCACAAGTCTGTTCTACATATCCATCATTTTCTTTTCTGTGAAAAGGTTCATTTGTGCCACATAGTAGATTCCAGATATGTGATACCATGTGGTATTTGTCTTTCTCTTTCTGACTTACTTCACTTAGTATGAGTCTCTAGTTCTATCCATGTTGCTGCAAATGGCATTATTTTGTTCATTTTTATGGCTGAGTAGTATCCATTGTGTATGTATACCACATCTTCCTAATCCAATCATCTGTCTATGGACATTTAGGTTGTTTCCATGTCTTGGCTATTGTGAACAGTGCTTCAGTGAACATGCGGGTGCATGAATCTTTTTCAAGGAAAGTTTTGTCCGGATATATGCCCACGAGTGGGATTTCTGGGTTATGTGGTAGTTCTATGTATAGTTTTCTAAGGTACCTCCATACTGTTTTCCATAGTGGTTGTGCTCTTTTGTCTTCTTAGGGCCACACCTACGGCATTTGGAAGTTCCCAGGCTCGGGGTCGAATAGGAGCTGTAGCCGCCCGCCTATGCCACAGCCATAGCAACCAGGGATCCAAGCCGTGTCTGCAGCCTACACCACAGCTCATGGCAATGCCAGATCCTTAACCCACTGAGCAAGACCAGAGGTCGAACCCGAATCCTCATGGATACTAGTCGTGGCTCAATTCTTTAACCGCTGAGCCACGATGGGAACTCCCACCTTAACCATTCTTCAGTGTACAGATCAACTCTTCGGTGCATCCGTTATGTGCTACCATCATCCCTACCATCCTTCTCCAGGACTTTTCATCTGGCAAAATTGAAACTCTTCCCCACTAGACACTAATTCCTATTCCGCTCCCCCAGCCTTTGCCACTCACCATTCTGCTTCCTGCCCCTATGACTGTTACTGCTCTACGTACTTAACATAGGTGGAATCAAATAATATGTATCCCTTTATATCTGGCTTATGTCACTGAATGCAGTGACCTCAAGGTTTACCATGTGGTATTGTGTGACTGTGTGTTAGAATTTCTTTCCCCCTGCTTTTTTTTTTTTTTTTTTTTTGGCCTTGCTTATGACACGTGGGAGTTCCTGGGCCAGGGATCAAACCCATGCCACAGCAGTGACCCAAACCCCTGCAATGACAGTGCCAGATCTTTAACCCTTTGTGCCATGGGAGAACTCCCAGAATTTCCTTCCTTTTTAAGGCTGAATAATATTCCATTGTGTGTATATACCTAGCTTTCTCCTGTAGTGGCAGCTTACATGACTAGAGCTCAGTGTCAGAACCAGGAAGCTGATGTGTGGACATTCTGCAGTGTTAATTCACTTTTCACCAGTTTTACACACACTCATCATGTGTGCATGTGTAATCCCATGTGCAGTTTTATCCCATGTGTTGTAGATTTGTATAACCACCACCACTATCAAAGTTCTTCATCAAACTTCTCCATCATGGGCTTCCTGATACATCCCTTTACCTACCTGGCCTTTTGCAAAATCTATAGAGAGTAAATTCCTCAGGGCAGGAAGTTGAATCCCTCAAAAGACCTGCGATATTGAAGATAATGATGCATGTGCTCATTCACGTAAAGAACCTATGTGGTTATTTGCAGTCTACGTACTGTCTTGTTGATTGCTTAGAAAACAGGAAGGTTTGGGTTAAATATTTATCACTTACATTCCTCATCCTCATCCTCACATGAACCCTGCTCAGTGTGGGGAATATGATTGCTGGTTCACAGAATAGGAAACTGAGGCATGTGTGAGTCCGGATCATCAATAGTCAGATGGGTTCGGTGGTTCTCAAACCAAGCCTTCTGGGTGGTAGTTTTTGCTCTGGGGCGATAGATGGAGATGCTGAGCAAACCACAGAATTCTCAGAGAAGGGGATCTAAAGAAGAATGAGGTGATCTGGGTGGGCTGGGGGAGCTAATAGCCAGATTGAGGCTTGAAGGAGAAGGCAGGAAGAACAGCCTGCTAGGCAGAGGAACAGTCTGATCAAGGGCTCAGAGGCCAGGATACTGAGCCTTTGAGTCTGGAATGAGCTATGTTTGCAGAGAGAACAACCTCCATGGGGAGAGGGGAGAGGAAGAACAGGGACTTTATCCTAAGGGCACGGGGAGCTATGGGAGGTTTCAAAGTAGGGCATGCCCAGCGTTGTTTGGGATGCTCAGAGAATGGGCGTCTTGCAGGGGATTCTTGGGAGGCAACTGGATGTGGTCTGGGCTATGGGTGCCGTGAGTGGCCAGTTGGTGTCTGAAGGGTGAGAAAGCGGAGTCCCCGTCATGGCTCAGTGGTTAACGAGTCCGACTAGGAACCATGAGGTTGCGGGTTTGATCCCTGGCCTTGCTCAGTGGGTTAAGGATCCAGCGTTGTCGTGAGCTGTGGCGTAGGTCGCAGATGTGGCTTGGATCCCACATTGCTGTGGCTCTGGTAGCTACGGCTCCGATTAGACCCCTAGCCTGGGAACCTCCATATGCCACGAGAGCAGCCCAAGAAATGGCAAAAAGACAAAAAAATAAAATAAAATAAATGAAGGGTGAGAAAGGGACAGCGAGCAGAATGAAATGAGCAGGGGTCCCGACTGAGCCACCTGGACATTTGAGGGTAGAGAAGAGCCTGCAAAGAAGACCACAGGGAAGCAATCGGGGCAGCCAGGAGAGGGCAGTGCAGTAGCTGCCAAGGAATGAGAATGTTCCATGAAGGAAGGAGTGGTCAGCCAGGACATGCTGCAAGATGAGGACTAAGAAGGGCAAAGGAAGGAGAGGGAGTGAGGCAGCCAAGAGGGTGGTGTGGATAGTTCTCCAAAGAGGCTTAATTTGAGGGGGAAGACAGCTTGATACTTGGCTTTACTGTTTAAGGTTAGAAGAAATTAATAAGAATTTTTTAAAATGATATAAATGAAGGGAGGGCTCTATCCTAGTAGTAGGGAAAATTGTTAAGGAACCAGGTAGGGTGAGATCTAGGGGTTCCAGCAAATGACTTGCTCAGCTCCATTCCCTCTACTTGTTGGCTCTAGGGGCTGCATTTTCAAGGCAGCTGGCCAACGTGCTGGCAGATTTGCCCAGGAGGAGCTTCCTCCTAGCTGGCCAAACCAAAGGGAAGAGGGACTCTGCTCACTATAATACCAGCCAGTGTCTCAGGGCATATTCTGATTGGCCAGTTTGGGTCATGTGCCTATCCCTGGACCAATTGCTGTAACTGGACCATAAAGCATCCTGATTGGCCAGTCTTTGTTGGAGGCAGAACCAAGTAATCCATACCTCCACAGGTAAACAAGAGCAAGGATGGTTTCTGAGGGATAAGACATCCTTTATAAGGTGCCCTTTAGGGAGTTCCCATCTTGGCTCAGCGGAAATGAATCCAACTAGGAACCATGAGGTTGCAGGTTCGATCCCTGGCCTCGCTCAGAGGGTTAAGGGTCCAGCATTGCCATGAGCTGTGGTGTAGTTTGCAGACACGGCTCAGATCTGGCGTTGCTGTGGCTCTGGCGTAGGCCTGCAGCTACAGCTCCGATTAGACCCCTAGCCTAGGAACCTCCATATGCCATGGGTGCAGCCCTAAAAAGACAAGACAAAAGAAAAAGAAAAAAAAAAAAGGTGCTCCTTAGAATGAGGGGTGGTGGGATTACTGTGGGACAGGGGGGTGCCTCTAATCTATTGCTTGAAGTGTATACAATGTTAAGATCCCTCTGTTGCCTCATAGGTCTCAAGTTTGACATGAAATACATGAATTTCCGGGTGAAGGCCTGTAATAAGGCAGTTTCAGGCGAGTTCTCCGAGCCAGTGACCCTGGAGACACCAGGTGACTGGCTCCCACCCCTACCCTAGCTGTGACTCCATAACCCCTCACTCCCGGGGCTCCAGGGACTGGTGTCTAATGCGAATCTTCTAAGCAGACTTCTGTGGCCCTTTTTGCCTTGGGTGGCCAGGAGGCTCAGTGCTCAGTCGACAATAGATTCCTTATCCTGAGTCTCTGGTATAAACTTTGATATTGTTTTTTGCATTTGCAGTTGATCCCATTATACCTGGATCCCATTATACCTACACACACACACACACACACACACACACACACTCTCACACTCACACGCTCGTGCTCTCTCTCCCTCCCCTTCCTCTCTTACTCTCTGTCTCTCTTCCAAAAAATAGCTAAGTGCTCTTTAGAATTGGGAATGGGCTATCAATAGTGAAGACAGATTTCTTAGCTTCCCACAGTGACACCTTTGCATGTCCTGATAGGAAGTCCTTTTGCAGTCTAGCTTTACTCTGTCATGCTGCAGCCGGGCCCTCTTCCTGGAATTAATCTCCAGTGGAAGCACAGGGCAGCACAGTGGTTTGAAAGTGGCTTCAGACCTGGGAGATTTTAGGCATCATGCCCTTGGCCTTCACTCCTCTGGCTACAGGTTCTGCCTCCTCCACTCTTCCTCACCTCGTCTCTCGGTGTCTTTCTACCTCTTATCTCTCTCTCTCTGAACCTGTGTCCATCAGTCTCTTTCTCTGCCTTAGTCTGTTTCTTTGTCTCTTTCTCTCCTCTGTCCCTGTTATGGTCTGTCTTGGTCACTGTCTGTCTCTCTCTGTGTCTCTGGGTTTCCCCATCTCTGTGACTCCCGCATCTGCCCAACCCCAGCGTTCATGTTCCGCCTGGATGCGTCCACATCCCACCAGAACCTGCGGGTGGATGATCTCTCCGTGGAGTGGGACGCCATGGGCGGGAAGGTGCAGGATATCAAAGCTCGCGAGAAAGATGGCAAGGGGCGGACGGCGTCTCCCGTCAACTCCCCAGCCAGGTAGCCTGTCCCCTCCCCTCCCTGAGTCTCTGGTGGAGGAGATCAAGCTGGAGGTGGACACACAGAGCCCAGTGGGGTCAAGGCTGGGGTGGAGGGAGGGATGTGGAGCTGGAGGAGCCCAAAGAATGAATGAAGGGAGAGGAGATTTCGAAATGGGTTTTGATGGTTGAATAGAAATTTTTCGGAAGAGGACAAGCACGAGTATGTTCTGACACGAGAAGCTTAGTGTATGAAAACAACCACATACAGTTAAGGAATGATGAAAAGTTCATGGTGGCTGGGGTGGACCGGGGAAGCCCTCCTGTGGGAAAGGTGAGGTCTGAATTGAGACTTCCCTCTCCTTGCCATTCACAGAGGTATTCCATCTCCCAAGAGGATGCCCTCAGGTCGTGGGGGACGGGATCGCTTCACAGCTGAGTCCTACACAGTGCTGGGTAAGGAGTGGGGAAGCTGGGAGGAGAGACAACTCTGGGCAGGGCCCTGATGTGGGGGTGGTAGGAGGGAATTCCTTTGGCTGGGGAAACTGAGGCCGCTGTCGACAAGGCTTCTGTGGGACTGGTCCCCAGAATGTGTTATTGTGACACTGGGGGAATGGAAAGCTAGATTGAGGGAGGAAGGATTATTGAGGGGAGCCAGAGCTTAAGGATGCTCTGGACTCGGAGAGTGGCTGGGCACTCGAGCTTGAGGAGGGATTTCCTGGAGTGGCCGAGACTTGAGGAGTAGCTGCAAAGAACAGTTTATCGGGGGCGCTGCTGGGTTTGTGGAGGAGCCTAAGCATCACTGGAGCGTGGGGAAGTGGTTTCAGAAGAGTCGAGAAGCCAGAGCTGGAGAAGTGGCGAGAATGGCTAGGATTCGCACCGCAGGAGTGATTGGACCCTGTGAAGGAAAAGCTGGAGTCCAAGGAGGAAGTGGAGTTTGGGGGAATCACCGCTGTCCAGGAAAAAAGCTTGAAAAGGGGGATTGGGGTATACGTGGAAGCCAGTGTGGTCTGTAATATCTGGTAGGTGTGTGTGGTAGGAGCGAAGTTAGGGAGGAGCTGGTTTCTGGGGATGAGTGAGGAAAGGAGCTTGAGTCCGGTGGGCAGCAGTACATGGTGACACTGCAGCTGGATCGGGGAGTAGCTAAGGTGGCAAGAATCTGGATCCCAGGCCTGGGGAGGACGTGGACTCGGGGATTAGCTGAGATGTAGTTGAGGCTTGGAGAGTATCTGAACTTAATGAGTACCTACAGGGAGCTGATAAAGCCTGGGCAGTACCTGGAGGGAATAGCTGGGCTCTGGCTGCTCCTTCGTGAAAGGGCACCTGGGACCTGATTCTACCCAGTACCCGCTGCCCACCCCGCCCCACAGGGGACACGCTGATCAATGGCGGGGAGCAGTACTGGGAAGTGCGCTACGAGCCGGACAGCAAGGCGTTTGGCGTGGGGGTGGCCTACCGCAGCCTGGGCCGCTTTGAGCAGCTGGGCAAGACGGCCGCGTCCTGGTGCCTGCACGTCAACAACTGGCTGCAGGTCAGCTTCACTGCCAAGCACGCCAACAAGGCCAAGGTGTTGGACGCTCCCGTGCCCGACTGCCTGGGTGTGCACTGCGACTTCCACCAAGGTGACCCCAAGCCCCTGCTGGCCTCTCCGGCCACCTCTGTCCACTGTCCCTCTGTCCAGACCCCTCTTACCAGGTCCCCCTGTCTCTCTTACCCCTCACTCCCACCCCAGGCCTTCTGACCTTCTACAACGCCCGCACCAAACAGCTGCTGCACACCTTCAAAGCCAAGTTCACACAGCCGCTGCTGCCAGCTTTCACGGTGAGGCCTCCTCCACGGCCCAGGGATAAGAGGGGGGTGGTGTGAGTGCTGGCTGCACTGCTGAGTCTCTCTGTTTCTCATCACTGTCCCCCAGGTGTGGTGTGGTAGCTTCCACGTGACAACAGGCCTGCAGGTCCCCAGCTCTGTGCGCTGCCTGCAGAAGCGGGGCAGTGCTACCAGCAGCTCCAACACCAGCCTCACCTAGGCCCCTGGACTGCCCACCGGCTGGGCTGATTTGGTGGGCCACCTCCAGGCCCTGGCTCTTTCAGCCGGGCACTCTGCTCTCACTTGCTGCTTGGAGCCTTAACTCCTGATGGGAGTCACCAATGGGGAGCGGGCCCTGGGGCAAGCCCTCCTCCCCACCTCATCTCCCAATAAAGGTCAAACACTGGCCAGGCCAATGCTGCTGATTCTTTGGGGCTGGGTGGCACTGGGTGTGCCTGGCCTCCTCTGACCTCAGCTTTCCCAGCTGTAAAATGGGCTTTTCTTGCAGGGTCAGGAGGCAGGTTTTGCTGAGCTGAGGACCACTGGGACTAGATGGGGCCAGCTGTGGGCAGCCATCTGAGACCCCGCACTGCCCCACCGAGCCACACCAAACACACAGGCACTGTGGTGACTTGGGTTTTAATTCTTAGAGGAGGGATCTGTCTGGCTGTGGTGCCATGCTTGGAGACTGGCCTGCTGGTCCCCCGTGCGCCCAGCTGCCTCCTCCAGTGCCCGCCTCCTCTGCAGTTTCTCTTCCAGCTCTGCTGTCACGTCTGCCAACCCTGGGGTGGGGTGGGGGCGGGTGTCTGAAGCTTCAGTGGTGCCAGGGATCCCCAGTCTAGGCTCTCCCCAATTACATCCACCCAGGACCACTGCAGAATTTTTGAGGCCCAGCGTAAATGAAAATGTGTTCAATGGGCATGAAGAATTTCAAGAGGAACATAGCAGAGCATTAAGCCAAGTGTGGATTGCTTCAGGCTATGAGGTCCTGTGTGACTGCAGGGGCCCCCTATTTGTGAAGCCCACCTTGCACTGACCCCCTGCACAAGCAAGCCCCTTACCTGTTGTGGGGAAGAAAGCCTGTGCTGAGCTGACTGCCAGCTTCCTGGCCAGGCCACTGTGGAGGACTTTGGGCTCTGAAGGAGAAGACAGATGAAGGCTGAGGCTGGCCTTCCACTGGATGGGGGAGGGACTGGGAGGAGGGGACCCCCCCCTACCTGGCCTGGGCACACTGGGCGGTTTTGGAGGCTTTGCCTGAAACTTGGCCAGCTTCTTGGGCTTCAGAACAACTGGCCGACTAGGGGAAGGCACTGCATGGACAAAGATGTGGCATGTCACATCCGGCCATTAGCCCGCCCCTGTCCCCAACTCTCGACCTCCCCTGGTCCCCCACACACCGTCCTCATTCATGTAGTTTGCAGCTGGAGTGTCTCCAATGGGGATCACATAGTTCTCGTCCTGGTGCAGGAGCGGGGGCAGCTTGTCCTGGCTGGACACAGGCATGGGAGGCAGCTGCTTAGGGCCACCTTTGGGGGGTGCAGGACCTGGTGAAAAGTCATGGTCACTGTCAGGGCTGACATGGTGCAGTGACACCTCAGGGTGGGAATGTGTGTGTGCTCACCTGGATATAGGCATGCGTCCCTGCCATCTGTCTGTGCACATGCCTGTTTCTGAGTCTGTGTGTTTGGGTCTCTGTAGCATAAACATGTACCCTGGGCTCAATTTGCAGAGGTGAATATATGTAAAGGGCTTATTTATTTTTTATTTATTTTTTGGCCATGCCCACAGCATGCAGCATTTCCCTGACTGGGGACCGAACCTTCACCACGGTAGCGACCCAAGCCACAGCAGTGAAAAAAACACTGGATCCTTAACCCACTGAGCCACCAGGGAACTCATGTAAAGGGTTTATGCACCAAAATGTGTGATACTGCATGGATGTTCAGGTATGTGCTTGGTCACTTGTCTTTATTAGTGTGTAGGCTCCTGTATCTGATGGTCTGCGTTTGTGTGTACACATGTGATTGTGGCCTCAAGGGTGTATATGGATGTGTGCTTCAGGGAACTGGACTTAGGTGACACCCATATTCCTGCATGTGTGGAGCTGTCATCTACACAGGACCTTCTGATTATTCGGGTGGACACTGTTCATCTTCGTGAGTGTGGCATGCCTGCATTTGTGTATGTGTATGCTCATCATGCCCGAGGGGTCAGCTGTATCTGCCCAACCCAGGGAGGACCATACTGCTCACCGCACAGACCTTTCCTATCGCTTCCTCTTGCTTAATATGCTGGACCACTTCCCACCCCAATTTCCCATCTCTAGTTCTTGAAATACTTTGAGACCTTCAGCAAACACTTCCTTCTCCAGGAAGACTTATGTCTACCCTACTCGGCCCTGTTGCCCTATTTCCCCAACTCTCCAGCCCCAGATTCAACTGCATGGGGCTGGGAGTTGTTTGTGCCCAGCCATGTCCATCCCCTCCATAACCTGGAAGCCCCTAGAGGGCAGGGTCTGAGTAATTTCTGCAACTCTGGATATAAGGTCGGGCACACGTAGTGCCATGAGGGTCGGGTCTCTCCCCAGTCTGCCCCAGGGGCAGCCGCGGGGAGGTTGCATCACCTGGGCCGGGGACCAAGGAGGCAGAGGAGGCCGAGGGCGCCACCCACACACTTTCGCCATTCTCTTTATCCGCCTCCACGTAGCCTGGAACAGAGAGGCACGGTGGAGGAGGCACTGCGGCTGGGGGCTGACCCAGGGGTGGCCCCTTTGGGTAGGGCTTGGGAGAGGCGTGCACTCTGCCCCCGCCCCAGTTCCCTGAGGCTGTACGCACCTATCACTTTCTCATAGTCCTCATCCAGCAGGAAGGGCACCAGAGCCTTATTGGTATGCGACACGAAATAGTTGACTACTGCATCGATTGAGGTGCAGGAGAACTGAGGGCAGATAGGGGATCAAAGTCAGGACTGATGAGGAAGAGGCACAGATCTGGCCACTGTGCTTCCTGGGACCCTGCCCCAACGCTCACCGGCTCCTCCACATCGATCACGTACTTGAGGCCCTCGCGCTTCACCTTGTAGTGCCGGACCACCGGAGTCCTGCAAGGGCAGTGGGCAAGCAGGTGGTGTGGCTAAATGCAAGGCAGGGCTGCTCCCCGCAACGCCTTGTCCTGACCCCGCCCCCGTGGAGGGCCTGACCGCTCTCCTGTACACTGACCACGCCCCGTCCTGCCGTGGTTCTTTGAGAGGGACCAGGCCCTGAGCCAACTCCGTGAAAGACCCTGCCCTGGGTCCTGGCACTGCCCTCCAGGAGGAGTCCGCCCAGGGAGGTGCCCTGCCCCATCCTGGCTCAACCCCTGGGTTCCGCTCCACCTTCGACTTGGCACTGCCCCCTAACCGCGCCCCGCAACGCCCCCCACCCCCGGCTCCGGCGTCACGCATGCGCACCCGTTGAGCGTCTGGCGTGTAGTGACCGACAAGGCGCCGGTGCCGTCTCCGCTGGGCCGCAGCAATAGGTTCCCGCACTCGGGATAGCGCTCCAGGAGCAATTGCGCCTCCAGCCGACTCACCTTCAGGAAGCACCTGGGGCGAGCCCCGTCACTCACCAAGACAGGTCCCGCCCCTTGGGACACAATCACCCCCCTGAGCGCAACCCCTCCCTTCGGCGCCCAGCCCCATGCCCTCCTGCCCCTGGAGACCCTGCCTAGTTCCCCTGGTTCAAGCTCTGTGTCTGCAGCTTCAGGTATGTCCTCCAGGCACAAAAGCCTGCACTCGGAAACCCCGACCTCCCTCCCAGGCACCTAAACCCACCCTTAGAGACCCCGGCCCGTCCTTAGAGACCTCGAGCCGCTCTAAACAGCTAGTCTCCGCTCCTGCCCAGGTGCGGCCCTTAACTCAAGCTCTGAGGCCTGGAGACCCCGCTCAACTGCCTCCCCTCAGCCCCGTGCTCTCCAGCTCTCCCCCATCCTGGAGACACTCGGGCACTCACGAGGGCATCTCGAGCGCACGGCGTGCTTCCTCTTTGGCCAGGGCCTCGGCCATCATGTACAGGTGTCCGGGCAGCAGGGTCAGGTTGGACGGCACACGGAGCTGAGGGGGGATTGAGGCATCCGGAATGGGTGGCTGTGCCCACGTCAGAGGGGCAGACTGAAGCCAGAGTGTGTATAGAGCCAGGGTGGGCACCCAGGTTTGGGACTCCAGAGCCACCTGACACCTCAGAGCAAAGAAGGCTTAGAGAGTATTCCAAGAAAGAGAGATTTTGGTAATGGGGCAGAGGACCAAAGTAATATTAGAATGTAGAGACTCAAATTCAGTGGTCGGCAGGGGCCGGCCAGAGAACAAATGAGTAAAATAGAAATCAGGAATGTTGACTAAAACTCCTGGTTTTTAAAAGTTCCCGCTCCGGCACAGTGGGGTAAGGATCCCGGGTTGCCACAGCTGTGGCCTATGTGGCAGCTGCGGCTCAGATTTGATCCCTGGCCTGGGAACTTCCATATGCTGCTGGTGTGGCCAAATAAAACAAAACAAACTCCTGGTTTTTAAATGATAGCTAATTTTTAAACTTATAGCACTTTGTTGGCAAGACAAAAGATGTTTGGGGGCTACGTCTGGCTCATAGACCACCAGTCTGAGGCCAGAGCTTTGTTTGGGGAATGAAGGATGGGTAGGAAAAAAAAAAGAGGATTTCTGAGCAGGACTAGTGGGGAGTAGGATAGAGAGGGGCCAAGGAGGACCACTCTTACCTCCACCACCGTCAGGATGAAACCTTTCCACCTTTCCCGAGACTCCAGGCTCTCTACCTAGGCAGAGAAAGGAAAAGTTGCTGTGCTGATGAGCCTTGGTCTATTTATCTGTGATATGGAAGTGGGGAATAAGAGCCCATTTCTTAGGGCTGCTTTGAAGATTAAATGAGTTAGAGTAATTTAGGATGATGTCTCAATGTAAGTCCTCATTTATGAAGTGTATAATTATTCTTTAAATGGTTATGAACATTTTGAAAAACATAGATCATGTATCTCCTATGCTCGAAACCCTCCCTTGACTCATCCCTCCCCCAGCATTGAAGCCCAAGGCCTCTTGTGACCCACAAGGTTGCACGACCCCCCCCCCCCTTTCCTCCTCGTTCCCTCCCCGGCTCACTCTGCTCCAGCCACAGGGGCCTCCTCACTGTTCCTCCAACATGCCAGGCACAATCCTGCCTCACGGCCTTTGCATGTGCTATTCCCTCTGCTAAAGAGCTGCTTCAGCAATATCTGCACTACTGGCTTCCTTACCTCCTTTGTGAGGCCTTCTCCGATCACACCTCTTAACATTGCAACCCTAACCCCTCATCCCCTTTCCCTAGCACTTGTCTCCATAGCATCTACCACCATTCATCCTTTATATGTTTTTTACACATTTGTATTTGTGTGTGTGTGCCTCCACCACTAGACTGTAAACTCTACAAGGGCAGAGATGTTTATATGTCTTATTCACTGCTTTGCAACTAGGAGAGTATCTTCTTGCACACAGGAGGTGCTCAGTAATGTTAGCTGAAAGACTGAATGATGGCAATGATGATCCCTGTGGATCAGATCCTGTCCTGGACACTTTACACATATTATCCCATTTTTCAGTTGAGACTGAGGCTCACAGAGGTTAAGTGACATGCCCAGTGTCCCCACATCCATGCTAATATGTATTAATGGTGGGTACAACAAGAATGAAAGGTCTCCAATCAGCCCCACCTAGAGACCTACCTTGAACTTGATCTCCTGGTTCCGCAGGACCAAGCAAAAGTGGGTGCCAGGATCATGGGAGCTCCCCCAGGGAGCCTCATCTGTGAGCTTCACAAACGCCCCTAGGTCAAGCTTCTCCACATGCTGGGGGCACAGAAGTGGGGTCTGAGCACCAGGCCCGTGGCCCCTCAGGCCCCCCAGCTTGGCCATACCATCCACACCCTTTGTTTGGTCCCTGGGGTCAATGGTGGGCTAGTTCTTGAGCCTTCATTTCTGTCCTTACCTGGGAGTCCCGATTGCTATTGTAGAAATAGAGAGTCAGGCCCTGGAGGCCTGCCCAGAACTTCTTGTAATCCTGTGGACCAGAGTGGAGAAAGAAGAGATGAGGTGGAAAAGCTGGGTACCTTCATCATACTCTGCCTCAGGACCTTTGCACTGGCTATTTCTGCCTGAGCACTGTTCTCTCAGGTCTTTACATAGTTTCCTTCATCACCTGCTTTGAATCTTTGAACAAATGTTGGCTTCTCAGGGAATTCCTTCCCATCCATGGCCCAGCTTCTGGGGATCTGTTCTGAGAAAGGACCAAAGAGAAACTCCAGAGGTGGGAGATTTAGGAGTAATTTGTGCTAACTCACTTTATGGTGCTCCAACTATCCACCCACCCAACCTTCACCCCCCCCCCAACACTCATACATACATACAACTCTCTGTCCCCTTACCCACATCATAAATATTTATTGGTATCACCTAGGGGTCAGGAGCTGGGCTCAGTGCTGAGTCTACAGTCAGAACTTCACAAGGCTCTGGGCACTAGAAGGTCTGCATATTCAGGTTTCCCCCTACCCTCACCCCAGGATTCTGAATTCCAAATGTCCTCCATCTCCAGAGGTCTAAGGGGCTGATACAGTAAGATTTTAGGACTTTTTTCACCAAACATTCCCCAAGCACCTACCTGTACCCTGCAAAATAATATATGGGACACGGCCTCTGTTTCTAAATAGATGATGTTCCAGAAGGAGAAAGAAAGCATAGATACTAAAATCTTCCAGAGAAAAGAAGTTAGCACACTCAAGGAGGGACAGACCCTCAGCTGAGAGATCACAAAGAAGAGAGGCCCTCAAACTGGGAAATCTGGGAAGACTTCCTGAAAGAGGAGTTATTTTAATTAGTCCATAATGATAATGAGATAGCTTTTTGTGGCTGCACCTGTAGCATGCAGCAATTCCTGGACCAGGGATTGAACCTGTGCCACAGTGCTGACCTACATGATAGTGGCGATAACACCAGATCCTTAACACTCTATGCCATCAGGGAATGCCCATTGTTTTTTTTTTTTTTTTTTTTTTTTTTTTTTTCCCACTGTACAGCAAGGGGGTCAGGTTATCCTTACATGTATACATTACAATTACATTTTTTCCCCCACCCTTTGTTCTGTTGCAACATGAGTATCTAGACATAGTTCTCAATGCTATTCAGCAGGATCTCCTTATAAATCTATTCTAAGTTGTGTCTGATAAGCCCAAGCTCCCGATCCCTCCCACTCCCTCCCCCTCCCAACCCATTGTTTTTGTTTGTGTTTTTTTAAGATATAATGATTTTGCACACTTAGTAGAATATGGTCTGGTTAAACATAACTTATATGTGCATTGGGAAACCAAAAAATTCACAACTCACTTTATTGCGATATTCACTTTATTGTGGTAGTTTGGAACTGAACCTTCAGTATCTCCGAAGCATGCCTGTGTGTTTAACCATCCATTCGCCTATCTGTCCATCTACCCACCTATCTGTCCATCCAGGGTTAAATCCTAGATATGTACATATATTTAATTAAAATTTACTGAAGACCTAATCTGTACCAGGAACTGGGAATAGAGCAATAAGTGATTAAACTCAGCATGGTCAGGGACTTCCCTAATAGTCTAGTGTTTAGGCCTTGGCATTTTCACCACTGTAGCCCAAGTTCAGTCCCTGGTCTGAAAACTGAGATCTCATCAAGCCACTGCACATTGCAGCCAAATAAGAGTGAAAATAAACTAGGCATGGTCAGACCTGCCTCGTCATGACCAGGTCTATATCATCCACTGCATGTTGTTTAAGCACTTTGTGCCTCAGTTTCTCCACCTATAAAATGGTGCTAATAACAGTACCTGCCTTGGAGGTTGTGAGAATTGGGTGAATTAATATATACCTGCAAAGTGCCAGTTCTAGCGCTGAGTCACATCCTCCTCATGCTAAGAGCTCCTCCTCTCCTGTAACCATGCCTATAGCCTTCTTCAGCCCATTTTATCATAATTTTGTTTTTTTTTTTTTTTTTTTGCCTGCCCAGGGCATGCAGAAGTTCCCGGGCTAGGGATCAAACCTGCACCACAGCAGTAACCAAAGCCACAGCAGTGACAACACCAGGTCCTTAACCTGTTGGGCCACCAGGGAAGTCCTCAACCCATTTTATTTTATTTTATTTTTTTTTTTTTGCTATTTCTTGGGCCGCTCCCGCAGCATATGGAGGTTCCCAGGCTAGGGGTCTAATCGGAGCTGTAGCCACTGGCCTATGCCAGAGCCACAGCAACGCAGGATCCGAGCCGTGTCTGCAACCTACACCATAGCTCACGGCAACGCTGGATCGTTAACCCACTGAGCAAGGGCAGGGACCGAACCCGCAACCTCATGGTTCCTAGTCGAATTCGTTAACCACTGCACCACGACGGGAACTCCTTTTTTTTTTTTTTTTAACCCATTTTATAATAGATGAAAACTGAGGCACAAAGATGCAGAGTCACTTATAAATGGCCTGGGTGTCAGGACAGCGAGGAACAAGGATGTGAACCTGCATCTTTCACTCCCCCCCACCCCCTGCTGTGCTCTTTCTTAACCCTTATGATCTCCTGCCTCTGTGTGCTTTCTAAGCTGGGGAGGATTTGGATGCCCAGAGGTGCAAGGAAAGGAGAAAGAAACTGCCATGTCAAAGACAGAAAAGCATAGGGAGTTCCCGTTGTGGCTCAGTGGTTAACGAATCTATCTGACTAGGAACCATGAGGATGCAGGTTCGGTCCCTGGCCTTGCTCAGTGGGTTAAGGATCCGGCATTGCCGTGAGCTGTGGTGTAGGTTGCAGACACGGCTCAGATCCCGCATTGCTGTGACTCTGGCATAGGCCAGCGGCTACAGCTCTGATTAGACCCCTAGCCTGGAAACCTGCATATGCCACAGGAGCTGCCCTAGAAAAAGGCAAAAGACAAAAAAAAAAAAAAAAGGCAGAAAAGCCTAGTTGGTTTGAGTCCTAGTAGAAGATGAGTATGGGGGATTGGGGGGGAGACTGGGAATCGAGGGGCTGGACTTTATTCGGAGGAACACACACACTGAGCACCCCCCCAGCCAGCATTTGGTTCTGTGGGATATAGCCCCCATTAACTCTCACTGTCTCAACTTGCAGTCTGTGCCGACTTTGACCCCTGTGGCCGAGGTTCAGAGAGTCAGCTCAGGGCTGGGGAAGGAGGGAGGGGTGGGAGTCAGGAGGCTCCCCATTTCTTAGAGGAAGTCGCTGATCCTGTTCAGATCTGAGACAGAAAGAGACTGAGACAGACGGAGCCAGGCAGGGAGAAACAGAGAAAGAGCTCAAATCGGTCAGAGAGAGATGAACAGACAGAGGGTTGGAACCTTTCCCAGCCCCCAGTCCCCGTCCTGCTCTACCCAGCACCCACCCCACTGCACTTGACTAGATGGGGAAATCTAGGCTCAGAGAGGTGCCGCACCTGCCCAGGGCCACCCAGCAGCTCCAGCTCCCTGGCCTGCCTTACCCGGTCTCGGGGTCCCTTCTTCTCCAGAAAGCTCTCGTGGTAGTGTGAGGGCAGGGCGCCCTTGGGCTTGGGGATCCGGGGTGGGCTCAGGGCTGAGGCCATGGCCATGGCCAGCCTTGGTCTTTGGCCCGGCCTCTCCCTCCAGTGGGTGCCCCAGCTGAGCCAGGAAGCAGAGAAACAGGTTCCAGGGGAATTTCCTCTCTTCTGTCAGCTCGGCGAGCTCCCTCCCCTGTCAGCTCTGGGCGGGGGCTGGACCTGGGCAGGTCCAGGGATCCCAGGGAAATCCCAGCCTCTCCAGTCCCTGCAGAAAGACAGGGAGGCCTGGCAGGAGTAAGGGATGTCGGTTAGGGCTGCTGGGAGGCTTTCAGTGCAGGAGGGGTGGGGTGGGGGCGGGGGTGGGGGTGGGGAACCTAGCCAAGCAAAGGCCTGGAAGGGAGAAAGAAGAATGGTGCCAGAGTGGCAAGGAGATATGACCAAAGAGTGACAAGGTTCTTTAATAAAAATGTTAGAGCAATTTTTTTTTGTATCTACCAAAAAATCTTGCAGGCATTTTGATAGGAACAGCATGAAACGTGTATATCAGTTGAACGAAACTTGATGTCTCTGTACCGTGTAGTCTTCCAACCCACCAACCCACAGACATGGTCTTTCTTTCCCTTTTTTTCTTTTCTTTTCTTTTTTTTTTTTTTTGCTTTTTAGGGTCACACTCATGGCATATGGAAGTTCCCAGAATAGGAGTGGAATCTGAGCAGTAGCCTCCAGCCTACACCACTGACACAGCAACCAGCAACATGCCAAGCCTCGTCTGTGACCTACACCACAGCTCACAGCAATGCCGCAATGCCAGGGATCAAACCAGCAACCTCATGGTTCCTAGTCGGATTCTTTTCCGCCACCACGACGGGAACTCCTCTTTTTTTTTTTCCCTTTATTTTATTTTATTTTTTGGCTGCACCCAAAGCATGCAGAAGTTCCCAGGCCAGGGATCAAAGCCTTGCCACAGCAGCGACCAGAGCCACAGCGGTGATAACACCAGTTCTTCCACCCTCTGAGCCACCAGGGAACTGATACTTTCAGCTTCTCTTCATTTATTTAAATCTTTGATTTCCTGGAGTTCCCGTCATGGCACAATGGTTAACGAATCCGACTAGGAACCGTGAGGTTGTAGGTTCAATCTCTGGCCTTGCTCAGTGGGTTAAGGATCCGGTGTTGCTGTGAGCTGTGTTGTAGGCTGCAGACGAGGCTCGGATCCCGAGTTGCTGTGGCTCTGGCGTAGGCTGGTGGCTACAGCTCCTATTAGACCCCTAGCCTGGGAACCTCCATATGCCGAGAAAGTGGCCCGAGAAAAGGCAAAAAGACAAAAAAATAAAATAAAATAAAATAAAATAAATAGGAGTTCCCGTTGTGGCGCAGTGGTTAACGAATCCGACTAGGAACCATGAGGTTGTGGGTTCCATCCCTGGCCTTGCTCAGTGGGTTAAGGATCTGGCGTTGCTGTGAGCTATGGTGTAGGTTGCAGACGAGGCTCGGATCCCGCGTTGCTGTGGCTCTGGTGTAGGCTGGTGGCTACAGCTCCTATTAGACCCCTAGCCTGGGAACCTCCATATGCAGCGGCAGCGGCCCAAGAAATGGCAAAAGGACAAAAATAAATAAATAAATAAATCTTTGATTTCTTTCATCAGTGTTGTATAGTTTTCAGTAACCAAGTCCTGTACCTGTTTCATTAGATTTATATCCAAGCATTTCTTTTCTTTTTTTGGAGCAATTATAAGTGACATTGTATTTTTTTTTCTTTTCTTGTTTGTTTGTTTTTTGGCAGCACTCATGGCATGCAGAAGTTCCTGGGCCAGGGATTGAACCCATACAACAACAGTGACAACACTGGATCCTTAACCCACTGAGCCACCAGAGAACTCTGCAGCATTGTATTTTTTTAATTCCAGTTTTCACATATTCTTTGCTGGTATACAGGCATGCTCTTGATTTTCATGTGTGGACTTCTTCTATAACCTTGCTGAACTAAGTCATTTCTTAGTTCTAGGGGTGTTTGTTTGTTTGGGGTTTTTTTTTTTTTTTTTTGGTTTTTTTGTTTGTTTGTTTTGTCTTTTTAGGGCTGCATCCAGCATATAGAAGTTCCTAGGCTAGGGGTCAAATCGGAGCTGCAGCTGCCAGCCTACACCACGGCCACAGCGACATGGGATCCAAGCCGCATCTGCGAACTGCACAGCAGCTCAAGGCAACGCCGGATCCTTAACCCACTGAGCAGGACAAGGGACTGAACCCCCATCCTCATGGATGCTAGTCGGATTTGTTACCATTGGGCCACCACGGGGACTCCTCTAGAGGTGTTCTTTCGATCTGGTACACAGGCCGTTATATCATCTACAAATCAGGTGAGTTTCATTTCTTCCTCCCTTCCAATTTGTACACCTTTTATTTTCTTCACCATTAAGTATGATGTTAACTAAAGGTTTGTAGATATTCTTTACCAAGTTAAGGTAGTTTCCTTCTGTTCCTAGTTTGCTGAGAGTTTTCATCATGAGTGGGTGTCGAAGTCTGTCAAAATGCGTTTTTCTGCATGAATTGATATGCTCTTGGGAACTTCCTTTAGCTTGTGTGTTAGTTTCCTATGGCTGCAAATTATCCTACGTGTAGAAGCTTAAAATAACATAAATGCATTATCTTACAGCTCTGTTGGTTAGAATTTCTTTCTTTCTTTCTTTTTTCTTTTTCTTTTCTTTTTTTTTTTTTTTTTTGTCATTTTAGGGTTCCATCCATGGCATATGGAGGTTCCCAGGCTGGGGGTCAAATTGGAGCTGTAGCTGCCAGCCTACACCACAACCACAGCAGCGCAAGATCCAAGCCATGTCTGTGAGCTGCAACAGTGGTTCCTTAACCCACTGATGGAGGCAAGGGATGAACTCGAGTCCTTATGGATACTAGTTGAGTTTGTTACCGCTAAGCCACACGGGAACTCCTTATCTGGTTTTGGTATCAGGGTAGTTCTAACTTCATAAAATGTATTGGATAGTAATCCCTCTTCAATTTCCTGGAAGAGATTATGTAAAAATGATGTTAATTCTTCTTCGAACCTTTGTAGAATTCTCCATTTGGGCTTGCAGCTGTCTTCTTTGGGACTTTTATTTATTTATTCATTTTTTTTCCAAGCAAAGGAATACTTTTTCCTTAATATCATAAAAAAAGTTTTTTAAACACATGATAGCAGAGTTCCCATTGTGGCTCAGCAGGTCAAAAACCCGACTAGTATCCATGAGGATGCAGGTTTGATCCCTAGCCTTGCTCAGTGGATTAAAGGACCTAGCATTGTTGCAGGCTGCAGCCTAGGTTGCAGGTATGGCTTGGTCTGGCATTGCTGTGGATGTGGCATAGGGTTTTGACCTTAAATATTTGTTAGGTCTGCTACTGAAATGAACTTATAGATTGGCAACTTGTGAATCTAAAAGCTACCTAGCCCCCTTTCTGGGACTTTTAACATTACAAATTCAATTTCTTGGAGTTCCCATTGTGGCTCAGTGGAAATGGATCTGATTGGCATCCATGAGGACACAGGTTCGATCCCTGGCTTCACTCAGTGGGTTAAGGATCTGGCATTGGTGTGACCTGTGCTGAAGGTCACAGATGAGGCTCAGATCTGATGTTGCTCTGGCTGTGGTGTAGGCCAGTGGCTAAAGGTCCAGTTTGGCCCCTAGCCTGGGAACCTCCATATGCCACAGATGCAGCCCTAAAAAGACAAAAATTTAAAAAAAAAATTGGAGTTCCCGTCGTGGTGCAGTGGTTAACAAATCCGACTAGGAACCATGAGGTTGCGGGTTCGATCCCTGCCCTTGCTCAGTGGGTTAACGATCCAGCATTGCCGTGAGCTGTGGTGTGGGTTGCAGACGCGGCTCGGATCCCGCGTTGCTGTGGCTCTGGTGTAGGCTGGCAGCTACAGCTCCAATTCAACCCCTAGCCTGGGAACCTCCATATGCCGCGGGAGCGGCCCAAGAAATAGCAAAAAGACAAAATAAATAAATTAATTAATTAATTTAAAAAAATTTTAATTTCCTTAATAGTTGTAAGGTTACCTGGACTTTATACACATAGCAAAGAAGAGCCTTTGGAGTCCACTCAAGAACTTTGTGACTCTGGGCAACCTCTTTTCCAGTAATGTTGATTACAGTACCTGCCATTTAGGGGTGCCATAAATTGTTAATGGTTAATGAGGTCACAGTGAAAGTTCCCCAGGCCAGGAATCAAACCCGTGCCATTGTGCTAAACCCGATCCACAACACTGGATCCTTAACCTACTGAGCCACCAGGGAATTCCTCACAGGAGTTAGTTTTAATTTTATTTATCAGAGGCAATAGGGAGTCAGAGAAGGATTTAGAGCAGGGGATAAAGGTGGTCCTAGTTGCATTTTAGAACGATCCCTCTGGGGCCAGAGTGGGAAATGGATGGGGAAGGGGTGAGTATGGAGACCTGAGACCCTGGGAGATGGCCAGGGTCCAGATGACAGAGGCTGGAGGTCCAGCCTGGGGTTTAAGGAGAGGTGACAAGAGAGTAGGCAAGGATACAGAGGAATAAGCTGAGGGCCAGTTTGGGCTCTGCAGAGTCTGAGTGGCTGGGGCATGCCCGGTTGGTGGCTAGACCCTGGGTGAACAATGTGATGACTCCATGAGTCTTGGGGGGAAAAAATTGAGTGTGGATGAAAATTCAATTAAGTATCATATTAGGAAGGGAGAAAAAAAAAGGAATTCTGGAGTTCCCGTCGTGGCGCAGTGGTTAACGAATCCGACTAGGAACCATGAGGTTGCGGGTTCGGTCCCTGCCCTTGCTCAGTGGGTTAACGATCCGGCGTTGCCGTGAGCTGTGGTGTAGGTTGCAGACGAGGCTCGGATCCCGAGTTGCTGTGGCTCTGGCGTAGGCCGGTGGCTACGGCTCCGATTCAACCCCTAGCCTGGGAACCTCCATATGCCGCGGGAGCGGCCCAAGAAATAGCAACAACAACAACAACAAAAAAAGACAAAAAAAAAAAAAAAATGGAATTCTACTTGAGCCAAATTGAGGATTATAATCTGAGAAGCAGATTCTCAGAAAGCTCTGAGAACTGTTCCCCCTGTTAGAAGTTGAAGGTACAGTCATATACATTCTCAAGCCAAGGATCATACATCAAGATGACACACTGATATTTTACATAAAGCTCACCAAGGATACACAGTCCAGGTAAACACATATAAAGCAAGAAGCAAATCAACATGACCCCCTACAGAGCTGGGAAAGAATATTAAGTAGTTACACTGCTAGCTTTAGAAGAAAAAAAATTGATCTTCACTCTCAAGCAGGCGTTCTCATCTTTGAGGATCTCTAGAGGATAATGTGTAGTGCAGATGCTCATTACATCTGGGAGGGATGTTGGAAAGGAGGGAGGGAAGAAGGAAGGAGGTGCAAAGAAACAAAATTTTATTTTTTTCTTGTCCTTCCTTTAGATACAAACTTTATTTCATCACGTGAAATTTTATTTCATTATGTGTAATAATCATTCACATTCCCCAGCTCTTACTACATGTCATGCTCTGTTCTTTAACAACTCTGCAGCAGGAATTAGTCATCCCACAGGGAAACAGAGAGGTGGAGACATTTGGCCAAAGTCACAGAGCTGGTTAAGTGGTGGAGCAGGACCTGGAGCCAAGTCCAGTCTGAGTCCAGACCACCCTACCTGGGAACCCGCGCCCCTACCCGCAGTGGTCTGTCACCTCTTCCACACCCATCTGAGGTTGAGCCTGGACAAAGGTGCCCTGCACCCTGGGGGAGACCCCACCTCCGGCTTTCAGCCCTGCCAGAGATTAGGGAGTCCCAGCGTTGGGAGGCAGCTCTGCACCTCGGGGCAAAGGTCCTGGGACAGTGGCCAGGGTCAAAAGAGCAGCAACCCTCCGGTGTACTCCTAGCCAGACTCCAGCCACATGCACCGTGTTGGTGGTAGTGTTGGCGCGGGCGGGGGCGGGGTGTTGGTTTGGGGTTGGCCCCACAGGCCCGCGAGGCAGGTTTTACCCGCGCGCTGTTTGGCTGGCTGCGGACTAGACCCTACCATTGATTGGATGTATCAGGGCCACAGGTTCCTGCTGATTGGCCGAGGAAGATGGCTGTCCTTTAGTTTAACACTGTCTATAGGCTGAAGATGAAATCCCCCTCCCCTTATAATTGGTTGGCGGGCTTGGCTGTGATCCAGTCATAAAATCAGTCGAGGGCTGCTGGGGAGGGTGGGAGTTAACCTCTTAGAGACCGCCGCCCGGCTTGGACGCTTTACATCTGCGGTGCCCGGCTGCTTCCCCACATTTTGGCCTACAGCCCCGGGGCACTGTGGCTTATTCTCCCAGGGCTTACTTTCTCCCGTGGTTCCAACAGCCGAGGCCTGTAGGTCCCTCGAGAGGGGTGGTTGCGGACCTCAATTTCCCTTTTCTCCCCTCTCCAGGGCAGAATCCAGTAGGCAATGGTCACAGGTGGAGTCATTAGTTCTCCGAAAGCGGAAGTCCCCGGCCTCAGTTTCCCCAATTGCACTATGAGCTCTGCGTTACACCCCATTCCCACGGAAGGTGGCCTCAGGCCTCAGTCTCCAGAATAGTCCCAGAGGGCTGAGCCCCCACCTCCTTTTCCCTCCTGCGCAGGCCGGAGGCCTGTTTCTTGGTTCGCTCCAGCAGGCCGAGCCCCCGCCCGCCCACTGGAAGCGGCCAATGGCTGGGGCGCTCCCCCCTCGGGGCGGAGTTGCGTCACGTGCGGGGAAGAAAGAGCCGGAGGCACACAGGGCGTGGGGCGGAGCGGCCATGGCAGGTACGGCGAACCTTGAGGGGGTCCAGCGAGGCGCCAGGCTGGGGGGCTGGACCGTGGACCGGCTCGGGGCGCGCGGCCCCTCTGCAGCCTGTTGCTGCCTGCAGCTCCGGAGTCGCTGTCCCCGGCGGGCGGCGCGGGCGAGGAGGCGCCGGATGACGACGAGGACGAGGCGGAGGCCGAGGACCCCGAACGTCCAGGGGCAGTCGGCGGCGCGCGCAGTGGCGGCGGCGGCGGGGCCGGGGCGGGGAGCTGCGGCGGGCCCGGGAGCGCGTTCACTAGGCGCGCGGTCACGCTGCGCGTGCTCCTCAAAGACGGACTGCTGGAGCCCGGCTCCGGGGTGCTGTCCATCTACTACCTGGTGAGCGCTCCCCAGCCCCAGCCCATCCTAGCTGGGGCCAAAAGGGGAAACCGGACTCCAGAGTGCTCCTTTGCTACAGGCCAAGCCGCAGCGTGGGGAGGGGAAACTGAGGCACGGAGCATCCTGACCTTCTTGGGCAGGAGGACATTGTTTACCAAACACCCAGTTCCACAAAGGAGAAACGCAGGCTCAGAGAGGGCACTAGTGCTTTCCTGGCTGTGTGATCTCGCTCAGCCTCCTCAAGTCCTAGTTTCCCCATCTGTAAAACGGGATTTTTTCCCTCCCACGTGGTCGTATGAGGATTCAGTGAATAAAGTGCTCAGCAGTATGCCTGCTACACAGTAAGTGCTTTATAAGTGTTTGCTGTTATTACTGTTGTTATTAATATAGTTTTGCTCTTTGTGAGTGGGAGCAATTTGTGAATTGAGCACCTGTTGTGTGCCAGGCTGTGTTGGGCATTAGGGACACAGCAGAGAGCAATACAGACCCTGTTCTGTCCTTTGTGGCTCACAGTCCAGTGAAGGGAGTGGAGGACAGACACATAACTGGAAGTTTCAATCCAGGCTGAACAGGACTAGACCATGGATATCTAGGTATTGGGAGGCACCTAAGCTAAAAGGCTTTGTGGAAGAAAGTGGGAAGTAGGTGCCAAACTCTGGGAGAGTTAGGGAGGATTTTCTGGAGGAGGGGTCTTGATGGGTATCAGCTCCTGGGCCCAGCCAGCCCACTCTCACTGCAGGGGAAGAAGTTCGTGGGAGACCTGCAGCCCGATGGGAGGATTGTGTGGCAGGAAACAGGGCAGGTGTTCAACTCACCCAGTGCCTGGGCCACCCATTGCAAGAAGCTGGTGAACCCAGCCAAGAAGTCCGGCTGTGGCTGGGCCTCCGTCAAGTACAAGGGCCAGAAACTGGACAAGTACAAGGCTGCCTGGCTCCGGCGAAACCAGTTCCATGTGCCTGCAGTTGCTGCCGATGAGGTGCGTCTTTTAGCCTCCCTGACTCACTGCTGCATAAAGAGTGCCCCGAGACAGAGTACTGGAGCTGGGGCCTTGAGGGATGAATAAGAGTTTGTCAAAGCAAGATGAAGGGAAGAGCTTTCCAGAGGGGGGAATGGCATATGCAAAGCCATGTAGGCATGAAGCAACACATACTGCTTAAGGAACCATTATTGCCTGAGATAGCTGAAGAAGCAGATGCCTTGGTATCTGAGAGAGCTGGAGACGTTAGCAGGGACCAGATCTAGGACGGTCTTGAATGCCATGATAATAACAGATGTTCCTTGAATGATCACGAGCTTGGGAAACTTGGCCAAGAACCCTCTCTGGGTTCTCAGTCTTCTTTATGTGTAAAATGGAGATGATAACGGTACCCATGTGTATCAGGTACAAACACACAGATCTGGCTGGAAACTCAAGCAGGAGTTGATGCTGCAATATTGAGGCAGATTCCTTGTTGTTCAGGAAACCTCAGTTTTTACTCTTAAGGCCTTTCCACAGATTGGGCGAGACCCACCAACATTTTCAAGCATAATCTTCTTCATTGAAAGTCAACCTATTGTAGATGTGAAACACATCTATCCAACACCTTCACAGTAACCCCTAGACTATTGTTTGATTACATAACAGTACTAGAGCCTAGCCAGGTTGACTTAACAAAACTAATTTTCACACTATGCCATAGGGCTGTTCTTTGAGCGAGTATTTAGTAAATGCCAGTGATGTGTCATGGTTTGGAGATAAAGCAGAGAACAAAATGAGAAGAATCCCTGCCTTCATGGAGAGAGAAACAAAAAATAAGTCCATCTTACAGTATATTGGAAGAAGTGAGCAGGGGCAGGGGATGGGAAGGGTGGGAGGAATTGGATGGTCGGGGAAGGTCTCACTGAGAAGGAGATGTTTGATTAGAGAACTAAAGGAGGGGAGGGAGGGAGCTTTAAAGATTTCTGGAAAACAGCACATGCAAAAGGCCCTGAGGTTGGACTGTGCCTCGTGTAGGGAAGGAACAGTGAGACTCCAGTATGGCTGGAGCAGCGTGAGTGAGGGGGAGAGAGAGAAGGCGGACAGGAAGGCGACCGAGGCAAGTCACGCAGAGCCTTGTGGGTCCCAGGGAGAACTTGGGCTTTTACTCCAGGGGAGGTGGGCGGGAGGGTGCTAGACCTGACTCAGGCGCTCAAGCCCCCCTCCAGTGGCTGCTGTAGAGAGGACAGACTGGGCGGGTGTGAGAGCAGGAGTCAGGGCATCAGGGTTCAGGTGACTGTGCAGGTCCAGGTAGATGATGACTGGTGGACCAGGCAGGCGATGGAGGAGGGAGGAAGTGGGCAAATTCTGGTTAATTCTAGAAGTGGATCTGTCAGGATTTGCTGATGGAATCTGGTGTTGGTGTTAGGAAATAATTTTGTTCTGAGCAAGTGGGTGAATGGGGTTGCCCTCATCGAGATGTGGGCCTTGGGCAGAAGCAGGTTTGGGGAGATGATCAGATGCAGGGTGGCCATATTGAGTGTGAAGCCCGTGAACTCCCAGTGGAGATGTCGAGGAGCAGCTGGACCTCTACTCTGAAGCCCAGGGGACGTGCAGGCTGGAGTCAGGACTGTGCGCAGTTGACCAAGGGGCAGATGGGGTTTGAGCCCTGAGAGACAAGGCAGTCCGGGAGGGGTGTGGACGGGGGAGGAAAGAGGCCTGAGGACCCAGCCCTGGGCTGGCCAGGGAGAGGGGGGAGACTAAGCAGGTCCAAGACAGGTGGGAGGGAAGCCAGATGAGTATGAGGGTGGGAGTCCTTAAGGAGTTCCCAGGAGGAAGGGGACTGGACAAGTCAGTTGCTGCCGAAGCAGGGGAGTGGGGGTAGACATGTGGCCGTCAGGTCTGGACATGGGGAGGTAATTTTGGCAAGGGCACTTTAGGAGGAAGCAGGAGAGGTTATTGAGACAGATAAAATAATACATGCAAAGTGCTTGCTTGTTGAATGAATGGAGTAACAGGGCATATGCTAAATGCTCTTCAAGTGTTATCTCATTTCACACTTCTTCCACCCCTATGGGGTTGGAGATCATTGTGCCGTTTTACAGATGAGAATAAAGAATAGAGTGTTTGTAATAGGCAGATGTGGGATTCAAACCTGAGAGACTAGTCCAGAGCCTAGACTACCTCTCACTCCCTCTAGTGGGCACATGGAGCAATGACAGGAACCGAAGGCTTGGGCCCGCCAGAGGTCTCAGTGGAACTTGGGAGGGTAGGGAGCTTCCAGCTGAAAGTCCTGCTGTTGCCCGCCCCAACCCTAACCCCGCCAGAGCCCAGCCAGCGAAGGGGAGGAGGAGGAGCTGCTGATGGAGGACGAGGAGGAGGAGGTTCTAACAGGAGTTTCAGCGGAGGATAAGAGTCGGAGACCACAGGCAAAGGGCCCCTCAGAGCCCGTCCACCCAGGTGAGATGGGTAGGGAAGGGGAGAAAGCAGGGCGGAGTGGACAGCACTCAGGTCGGGGAGGAGGCTGGGGGCAAGCCTGGCCTTTCTTTTCCTTAGAACCCCCAAGATAGCCGGCTGACTTCCCAACCCTGCTGCCTAATTTCAGTGTCACTGCCTGAGTTTATGGAAGTCCCCTGGCTAGGGGTCAAATTGCAGCTGCAGCTGCAGCTGCAGGCCTCCACCACAGCCATGGGATCTGAGCGGCATCTTCTTTTTACACTGCAGCTTGCGACACCTTAATCTGCTGATCAAGGCCGGAGATCAAACCCACTTCCTCATGGATATTAGTTGGGTTCTTAACCCACTCCGCCACAATGGGAACTCCCTCACTGCTTGAGTTCTTAAACTTTGATACTATATTTCCTGGTCCCACTGCCCAGTTTCTTTATCTGTTGCCCGATTTCTTCACCATGATGCCTGATTTCCTTGCACTCCTATAGGATTTCTTTGCCCTCTTGCCTGATTCCTACCTCTGCTGCCTGATTTTTTTGGCCCCCTGCCTGGTTCTCACCTGATTTCCTGAGCTCTTCTCTAATTTTTTTTTAGGGCCACACCCACGGCATATGGAGGTTCCCAGGCTAAGGGTCAAATTGGAGCTGTAGCCACCGGCCTATGCCACAGTCACAGCAATGCGGGATCCCAGCTACATCTGTGACCTACACCCCAGCTTACGGCAATGCCAGATCCCTGACCCACTGAGTGAGGCCAGGGATTGAACCTGCGTCCTCATGGTTACTAGTCAGATTCATTTCTCCTGCGCCATGACAGGAACTCCATCTCTAATTTAAAAAATTTTTCCTGTCTGATTTGTTAATTTGCCACCAGATTTCCCAGTGCAGCCCCATGATTTTTTTGGTTTTTTTGGCCATACCGACGGCATATGGAAATTCCCAGGCCAGGGATTGAATCTGAGCCGCAGGTGCAACCTCTGCCACAGCTGTGGTAATGCCAGAACCTTAACCCACTTTGCCACATTGGGAACTCCAGCCCCCTGATTTTTAAGGCTGCTCCTGGAGTTTTTTCTTTCTTGGACTTCCTGGATTTTGTTTTCCAGTTCCTGGCTGGGAAGGGACTGACCTAGCCTTTTTTTCCTTATCCCCCACCCTGCAGAGGCCATACCCCCAGGGAAACGAGTAGAAAACAAGACCCGGGTGCCAGTGCGCTATTGCATGCTGGGTAATCGCGACTCTGCCAGGTCAGACACACCCTGTGCCCTCCAGGATCCCCAGCCCCATCTCCCTTTACATGAGCTCTTGCTGGTGTTGGGGGAACAAGAGCAGGGATCGGGTGGAGACAAGGCCTCAGATCTGCAGAGCTGGCCTTGGGGGGCTGGGGAGCCAGCTTGGGAGTGAGGGAAGAACCAGCATGTTCCTGAGGCTGTGGGATGCCCTGGCCCCCACAGGAACCCCCACACCCTGGTGGAAGTAACGTCCTTTGCAGCCATCAACAAATTCCAACCTTTCAACGTGGCCATCTCCAGCAACGTGCTGTTCCTGCTGGTGTGTACCTGGCTCCCACCTTGTCCTTTAGGGGCCAGGGTTGTCCTTTAGGGGCCAGGGGCTCCCAGGCCTGGGCAGGGGTTTGGCCACCTATTGCTTCCCTGCTCTGCTGCTCCTTGCCTACTCCCGGTACTGCCCCATTCCTGGAATTTTTAGCTCCTTGAGGGCAGGGACCTTTTGTGCTCTGTTCACAACTGGTAAACAGTTGGCACTCAGTCCATGTCTGAAGGAAGAAGGAGCGGGGTGGGCTGACCCTTGCATAACACAAGGGCTCTGGCCTCCAGGGCGGTATTGGGCCTGGTGCAGTCTGAGCCGGTCTTCCCCTGTCCCTCCCCTCCCTAGGATTTCCACAGCCACCTGACCCGCAGCCAGGTCGTGGGGTACCTGGGGGGCCGCTGGGACATCAACAGTCAGAGTGGGTATTTGGGGTCTGTGGGCAAGGGGGGGTGGTGTTTGGGGCTGGGGTCTATGTCCTTGCCTTCTCCTGCCTCCGAGCAGTGCTCACTGTGCTCAGAGCCTTCCCCTGCCGGAGCCGGCTAGGAGACGCAGAGACTGCGGCCACAGTGGAAGAGGAGGTGAGGGTGTGCATGGCAGCGGTGGGGCATGGTGGGGAGGGCTGGCACGGGGCACAGCTGTCCTGGCTACCCTAGCACAGTGTCTTCACTCAGCAAGGGTACAAATGAATGTGTGTGCGAGCGCCTGTCCCCACACCTGTGATTCCCACTGTCATTCTTCCTCTGTGCAGATGCTGCCAGCCCACAGCCTGCCTGGCACCTGGTAAAGGCCGGATAAAGATTGGTTGCCAGTCTTAATATTTTCATACTGGTGCTTAGTGCGCTCCCCGCACTGTGCTAGGTGCTCTCCACCCTCCTGGAGGAGCAGCACCCACCTCTTTCTCTATCCCCGCTCTTGCCTTTCTACTTGCTCATGGCATCCAGGAATACCTGTTCTTGCTCAAATGCATGCATATCACTTATGTCTTTATTTAACTATTTGTTGTCTGCTGTGTGCCAGGAATTGTTCTTTGAGCTGGGGATATAGCAGTGAGCAAAATAACTTTGCCTTTCTGATAGGTGCAATTTTTTTTTTTTTTTGTCTTCTTTTGCGGGGGTGGGGGCTGCACCCACAGCATATGGAAGTTCTGGGGCTAGGGGTCGAACTGGAGCTACTGGCCTATGCCACTGCAACTCCAGATCTGAGCCCACTGAGGGAGGCTGTATCCTCATGGATACTAGTTAGGGTCTTAATGTGCTAATGAGCCTCAATGGGAACTCCAGGGGCACCTTTTTAATATGTATGTTGACTGCGCCCCCACTGGACCCACTGAGGGTGGAGCAGGGTCTGTCCTCAGGTGGAACACAGCAGGCACTCTTGTGGGCTGCTTGTGGGCTGGATGGGTGCCAGATGCGCGGCGTGCCGGGAGTGATGTGAGCGCACTGGGGCTGGCAGAGCCCCCGTCCTGCACTGGCCCCAGCCGTGTCTCTACCCCCAGATCTACCAGAGTCTGCTCCTGCGGGGCCTGTCTCTGGTGGGCTGGTATCACAGCCACCCGCACAGCCCGGCACTGCCGTCACTGCAGGACATCGACGCACAGATGGACTACCAGCTGCGGCTTCAGGGCTCCAGCAACGGCTTCCAACCCTGCCTTGCCCTGCTCTGCTGTGAGTCCCAGGAAAGGGGCGGTCGTGGGGTCGTGCCGGGCCACCTAGACTCCTCAGGCCTAGCCCCTGCTCTTTCTCTTGTCCTTAGCCCCTTACTACTCTGGCAACCCGGGACCAGAATCCAAGATCTCGCCCTTCTGGGTGATGCCGCCCCCTGAGGTAGGCGGGGCTGAGGGGGGCAGGTCCGAAGGTGTGGGCGGGGCCAGGCCTTGTGGGCGTGGGTGGGCGGTGTGGGCAGTGTGGCACCCGCCCAGGAGGGCTCCTGGGCAAGTACACGGTAAGACGGTTGAGTGCTCATTTGGGGAGCTGGGGCCTGTTTCTCACATCTGTGAAATGGGAACACAGGATCTCTCCAGGGCCTGGATGTGAAGGATGTTGTATAGGTGGGGGGGAATCCACCCTTACCGTGATTTTTCTACCAACATGGCCACCTTCCTGAGCCTTATTTGTTTTTATTCCCCAAGTTCCTCTTGGGGTCAGAAACCAGCTCCTGGGGAGTTCCCGTTGTGGCGCAGGGGAAACGAATCCAACTGGTACCCATGAGGATGCGGATTCGATCCCTGGCCTTGCTCAGTAGGTTAAGGATCTGGCATCGCCGTGAGCTGTGGTGTGGGTCCCAGATGCGGCTCAGATCCTGTGTTGCTGTGGCTGTGGCGTAGGCCAGTGGCTACAGCTCCGATTTGACCCCTAGCCTGGGGACCTCCATGTGCCGTGGGTGCAGTCCTAAAAAAGTAAAACAAAAACAAAACAAAAAACAAAACAGCTTTGGAAAGGAATTCTGGAGCTATGGACACTTCTCTGTGTTTGTGGTGAGGGGATGCCACCCTGCCTCCCTAGCCGCACCTCCCTGGTCACATTGCTGGGGTCCTCTAAGGTCACACATGGCTCTGCACCTGATCCCAACGCAGAGGCAGGCCTAGAGTATCGACTCTCAGATTTTTGGTACAGGGCATTTCCCAGTGATCACTATTGTCTTGGGATGGTGTCTGAGGGGAGGGCTAGTGGTGACCTGCTCTCATCTCTGCCAGCAAAGGCCCAGTGACTATGGCATCCCCATGGACGTGGAAATGGCCTATGTCCAGGACAGCTTCCTGACTAATGACATCCTTCATGAGATGGTGAGCTCAGTCCTGGGTGGGGGCCTCAGGGAGAGCAGGGGGCGGGGGGAAGGGACTGAGGGGCCCCAGCTGGACAGACTACACTTTAGGACTCGGGAAACAATGACTAGATGCCCATATCAGGGGAGGATTAGGCTTCTCTTCCACTGCTGAAAATGACAGCCTTTAGGATCGTGGCTCAGATCCTTTTCTTGGCTCCTCCTACCTCTTCCCCCTCACCCACCTGGCTTCCTTGCTGTTCTAGAACATGCTAGGGACGCTCCTGCCTTGGGCCTCTGCACCTGCCACTGATTTCTCCAAGTGGAGACATTGTGAGAACCTTGGGTGTTACCCTGAAGAATGTTCTGTAATGCCTGGCCTTCAACAGGCAATTTAAACAAATGGAGCTACTTGCTGTGAACCTGTGATTTCACAGGTGTTTCTGCTCAGGATGAGGTTAAAGCAGGGAGCCATGTTAGGGCTGATGGGTTTTGAGTCACATTCAGTGTGTCTCCCTCTGCTTCTGGGGGAGTTGTCTCCCCCTCCAGGGCCCTCCTGCCAGGCTCCCTTGTTTCTCCTGGGTGGCACTGCTCAGCGGGTTACCTCTTGTGGATATGGGTAACGCCTGTGTGCTGCACTGTGTTACACTAGAAGCTCCTCAAGCATCTGTCCCACCCCCCACTGTATCCTGAGTGCCTGGCTCATCAGCCCCCTGTCCCGCAGATGCTGCTGGTAGAGTTCTACAAGGGCGCCCCTGACCTCGTCAGGTTCCAGGAGCCCTGGAACCAGGAGCACACCTACCTCGACAAGCTCAAGGTGAGACACACCCCAAGTCCTGTGCAAGCCCTTCCTTTTACGAGGATGACCTCGGAAAGGCCGCAAGAATATATCCATGGGCAGCCGGAGAGTGAGTTCTTAAGTGGGCCTGTACAAAAACAGTACGGGCACGAATGACTGCTGCCAAAGAAAAAGTGTTTTGTCACAGGGGGTGGTGACAGTGGTGATCACCATTCAAATGCATGAAAATGTAAAAGCCCTGTAGACCTCACGACCCCTGGGACATTCCAGTTGGAGATGCTGCTTTGAGCGCTGTTTATCCCTCGGCCGCCCAGTGAGGTGCAGAGGGGTTCACGCCAGCAAAGCTCAACCAGAGGGGCCTGGGTGCGGCCCAGTGACCCTAGAATTGGCAGGATGTGAGCAAGGGCTTGGTAGCCTTTTCAGTGCTTCCTTATATCATGCCTGAGAGTCATGCTCAGAAGACACTCCCCACTCTTGATTTGCAAAGAAATGCAGTTTCAGTTTGCTTTTGTTTGGACTTGACAGTGACCAGGGCTTAAAGCTGCTACTGGTCACCTCCAACCCTGGTGCTGGGGGTGGGGGGCAGGCACCTGGCATCTGAGGGGGGTAATGTGTGTAAGACAGTATGGCGGGGGGACCCTGCCCCTAAATGATGACATACTTGGGCCTTCAAGTCGAAATGTACTTCTCTTTAAAAAGAAGGCATGTCCTGGAGTTCCTGTCCTGGCTCAGCAGAAACTAATCTGACTCGTGTCCATGAGGATGTGGGTTCGATCCCTGGCCTCGCTCAGTGGGTTGAGGATCCAGTGTTGCTGTGAGCTGTGATGTAGGCCACAGACGTGGCTTGGATCTGGTGTGGCTGTGGCGTAGGCCAGTGACTACAGCTCTGATTAGACACTAGCCTGGAAACCTCCATATGCCGTGGGTGTGGACTTAAAAACACCAAAAAATAAAAAGAAGGCATGTCTTTAAGCAGGTGCCTAGGTTAGGACAGCCCCTCTGCCGGGCTGCAGCCCTGAGGCCAGGCCTGCTTGTTTCAGATGTCCCTGGCCAGCAGGACGTCCAAGGACCAGGGCCTGTGCCACGTGCTGGAGCAGGTTTACAGCATCCTCAAGCAGGGGAGCTGAGGGCACCAGCTTCCAAGGACCTGGGTGACCTTTGGTCATTCTTGGTCCCCGGCAGCTCTGGGTGAGGGGAATGGGTTCAGGGCCTTTGTCTGCGGCTGTGCTGCTCTGTTCCTGTGTGACTGAGTTGTGTGACCACAAGAGCTCAGATAATAAAGGAGAGAAACAGCCCAAGCTTGTGTCTCCCAGGTGCAGGCGGGGACGCCATTTGTGCAGCCGTGGCTGTGGGGAGGGGCCTTTCAGGCACATACTGCCAGTGCCAGTGACTGGGCAAGCGAAGGACATCCCTCTTGGGCTCACTGTGGGCTGGTGCCCATGTGGGCCCTGCTCTGGCTGGAGACCCCTCAGGAGGGCCCACCCTGCCCTGCAACCAGACAAAAGGCTGTAGAAAGAGACGTTTAATACTTCTTTTTTTAAAAAAATCAGGATTACATTTCAGTCTGCCCTAGGCCGTGATGTCTGTGCCTCCTCCATGTACTGGCAACCAGGGGGCCTCGGGGGTGAGCAGGGAGAGCCTGGTGTCCTTGAGGGCTTTACCAGGTCACCAGAGGAGGGGAATGTGAATCAGGCCCCGGGGTCCCCTGTTTAGCCAGCTTTTGGACTAGGCAAGAGAGGAAGTGGGTGCAGGGCTGGGGCCCTGCTGGTCCGGGCAACTGCCTACCTTGGTCTGGAGGAGATAGCCTGGACCACTGTCCAAAGGGGTATGGTGATTGGCTCAGGACCAAGAGATGCCCGTGACTCCCCCATAGGGCCCCAGGGGTCCTGGGGACATTCACTTATCAAAGCCTTTGTGCTTGACCTTCCAGAGTGGAGGCTGGGCTCCCGTGGTCCCGTGTGTGTGTGTGTGTGTGTGTGTGTGTGTGTGAGTGTGAGTGTGAGCACGTGCTGGTGGTGGTAGGTTGTGCTTGGCCCAGTGTGGGGTGTGGGACTCAGCAGCCTGCAGGAGGGAGACATGGCCACCTGAGTGCTGCCGAGAAGGCCCCTGAGGACCCCAGGCTCGTCTCTCCCCAAGCGCCTGGCCTGGAGGGAAAGGGTGAGGCCTTCCCAGGTAGGTGGCATCTGTAGGTGTTCAGGGGCCCTGGGAGGAGTTTCCTGGGGCAATTTAAAAGCAGGGTGGTGAGTCTCAGCCAGGGGTCCCGCCCAGACCAGCCATCATACAGATGTTCAGTTCCATCCTGTTGAGGGCAGGTCTCCAGATGGAGGAACACAGGGTGGCGAGAGGACAGTGTGGGTGCGAGTATGTGAAGGGGGCCCACCTGGCGTTACCAGTCCCTGGAGGGGGCAGGAGGAGTTAGTGTTTCTAAGAGCACCTTAGTGTGAGCCCCCTTGGGCGGGGCTGGGGGGCAGTCAGCGAGCAGCAGGAAGAGGAACACTGCCCAGCCCCCAAGATGGCCACGTGGAGTGGGGAAGGGAGCCCCCACCGGGGGTTATCGCTAGTGTAAACAGGGGCCCCATGCCCCTGGTCCAGGTGGGGAGGAGGCCACCCTGCAGGCTGCGAGCTCTGCCCTCGCCACGGGCCTGTGGAATGCAGAGATCTGGACGGAGGGGCAGGTGGGCCAGTGTGTCACCGAGACGCTGTCACTGGGGCAGTGGCACCAGCACCTCCACGTAGCTGAGCGGGAAGAAGCCAGACTGGCCATGGAGCATGCCCTCGTACCAGTTCTCGTCGATCTGGTTGGTCAGGGTGATGATGTCGCCCTCGTGGAAGCCCAGCTCCCCGTCATTCTCAGGCTCAAAGTCGTACAGGGCCTTGCAGCTTGGCTGGTCCAGGGGTGCTGGGGGCGGGGGAAGGTCTGGCTTGTCACCTGCCCCTGCAGGTGTGCAGCGTGACACCGCCTCCCTTCCTGCCCAGGCCACTGCTCCCTCCTCTCTGGCTCCCAGAACTGTCAGAGGAGCAGAGGAAGGAAAAGGGCTCTGTGAGTGGTCATCAGAACGCTCCCAGGAGGAGCTGGGGTCACCTGGTAGCATCAGGATGACAGTGACCACAAGGGCACAGGGTGCCACTCAGAGCAGAGGGAGGCCCAGCTCCACTTCTACAAGAGACAGGGAGGAGGAGAAAGATCCTTCTGGAACATACTAGCAGGCCACATCATAAACACAGGGCAGGGCCAGCACCTGCGGGAAGATACTCACGCATGCTCCTGCTGCTGGGGGTCCGGGTGGGCTTGTCGGAAGACCGGAAGGATGACGAAGCTGCTTGCAGACAAAGCACAGAGGCGGGATGAGAATGCAGGGCTGGGGCCTGGGGCCCATCCCAGGGCCCTCTCGAGAGAACCAGCCCATGGTTGGATGGATGGTGGGCTCGGGCTGCCCTGGATGGGCCTGGGACAGAGCGCACCCTCCTGCTGGTTACCTGTGATCTTGGGGGCCGTGGCACAGGGGAAGCCCCCATTGGACTGCTCAGGCTCTCCCAGGTCCAAGGGCTCCCGGGGCTTGGGCTTATACTCCCGCTTGGGGCGTGAAGAGGCTTCTCGCATCCTGCATGGAAGGGAGCAAGTGAGCAGCTGCAGCTGTAGGGCTGCGTCCTAACAGCGCTCCCAGCTGTTTATGCCCATGGGAGGTTGTGAGGGCAAGCACTGTGCACGGCGGAATGCTGGGACCAGCTGGGTCCTACTGAACCCAGAAGCCTCCTCAGCAGTGGTGCCTGGGAAGCTGATGCCCACAGACACCCCCCTACCGCCAGGGACTACTACCCACAAGGGCTTCCACCTCAGGTCCTCGACACTGCCTGACTGCAAGATCCCCCTCAGAGAGGAGCCCAAGTGCCCCTCTAGGAGACAGGGAAGGAAAGGAAGGGGCCAGGGTCAGGGGACACCAGCCTGGACAAACCCTCCCCTCAGCGGACCTCCCCAAGCCTCTCCTCTGGGACCAGGATAAGTGAGAGGAGGTCCTGCTTCCCCCTGAGCCCCCCCCCCCCCCCACCTACTCATGCAGCTTGGGGATCCTTTCTGAAAAGGAGGCAACCCCGCTGCTCTGGAAGGAATGTGCTCACAGCAGGCTTAGCTGTCCAGAAGCGGGCACATCTTCCAGAAGGGCTGGCGTGGGCACTGGGCCTCCTGGGCAGCAGAGCGGGTGGGGGCTCCCACAGGGAAGGCCAGGAGCAGGGAACTGGCTCACCTTCGCTTGAGCTTGTCCGCCAGCTCGTCCAGGATCTGCACGGCCTGCCGGTGGTAGTCCAGCTGGGCGTCCACCAGGGCGGAAAGCTGGCTCACCTGCTCGATCTGCAAGGGACCAGCCAGGACTGAAGAGCTGCCCTCTTTCTGACCCCCATCTCTAGGCTGCCTCCTGCAGGGAGCCTTCCCAGACTGTTCCAGACACAGAAGCCTGGCCCCGTCCTGTCCACCTAACCCTTGAAATACAGCCAAAGGAGGGTAAAGGGCCTGAGGAGACCCCAAAGCCTCAGTAGGCTGGTCCCTACCTTCCTGTTCCCTCTTCCTTCATGCCCTAAATAGGCGCTGAGCCTGCCCACCAGCTGGGGGAAGCTAGCGCCACCACTGGGCTCCTTGTTCTAGGGGCTTTCAGCCCAGTACGTACATCGGTCTCCAGGAGGTTGTGCATGCTGGTCTCAGCCACCTCCTTGGACTCCTCAAACTTCTCCATGGCCTGACGCAGCTCCTCGTCGGGGATCTTGCCCTGCCGCTTCTTCTTGTAATCAAAGTCCAGGCGGCGGCCTTCCAGCTTCTTCAGGTGGTGCTAGGGGTCAGGGACGCAGGTCACACTGCTGGTCTGGGACCTCGGGGAGGGAGGGCTGCCTGATTCCCCTCAGCCCTTCCCACTGGAAACCTGGCCCAGGCTGGGCTGTCTGGGGGTGGAAGTGAAGGCGGGCCTGGCACACCTGGATCTCCTTCAGGTCCTTGTCACACAGGTTCTGGAGGGGATCGATGAAGTTCTGCTTGACCTCTATGTCCAGGGAGTCCTTCACCTCAGCCAGGCGCTTCATGGACTCCCCGGCGTCCAGCAGGGCATCACCTGGGGGAGGAAGCTGTCACAGGAGGCCTTGGCCCCTAGGGTTGAGATACCCCATGCCAAGGACCTGGACGCCAGAATTGAGAACAAGGGACCCTGAAATCTGACACAGAGCCACAGGGGCTGGTGATGATGGGTGTTCACAAGCTACCTTCCCACCTCTTCAAAGGCACCCAGGTCTGCCCTGACCCAGCTGTGGTGGGAGGGTGGCCTCCCCACAGCCATGATACTGTAGGCAGCACCTGTTGTGGACCAGAGGGGCTTTCTCAGGAGCTTCACCGCCCTCGTCCAGAGGACTAGCCAGCCCTGGAGAAGACCTTGGAGCTATGGGGGAAGGGCCAGCCTGCCCGCTGCGCAGAGATGCTGTTGCCCCATGTTCTCAGGCCCTCCCCACTCCAGCCTTCCCTCGGCCTCACCGAAGTTGGACTCGCCACCCAGCTCCTTCCCGTGGCGGATCATGCACTCGCCCAGCAGGCCTTCTGACTGCGGGTAGCCGGGGTTCTTCACCTGCCCACGGATCTTGGACACCGTGTTGAGCATCGTCAGCTTGGCCCGAGAGGCTGGAAGAGGACGGACCGGGTGGGTGTGCAGGTGGTCTCTTGAGCCACCAGGCCTGTGCTTGCCAGTACCACCAGCTACCCACCTCTGCCTGGGTATTTATTTCTAAAGCACTCCCTTGGGCTGAGGAACAGGAATATGAGAAGAACCCCTGAACAGACTTCCCCTCCTCTGCTCTCACGTGCACAAAGGAGCACTGGCAGTGGTCAGGAGAGGTGACTGGCTCCTTGAGGCCCCCAGAGAAGCAGGGCAGGTAGGTGTAGGTGCAGACAGGTACAGGTGGCCCCAGCACAGGTCTCTGCCCAGAGGGGGGTAGGGGTGTGTGTGCTGTGCCTGAGCCTCTGCTAGCTCCAGTCTGTCCCGGCACAGGCCTCAGGGGACACTGCTGCCTTTGCTGCTGTCCTGCATCTGTCACCTTTCACTGCAAACCAGAATTTGGATTTTCCTTGGGGAGAAGGCCCCACCTCATGCTCCAAAGGTAGGCATGTGGCTGGGGCCTGATACTTGATTCAAATTGGGTTAGGTGGGGGTAAAAAGATACTCTTTCTACTGGGACCATTAGCTGTAAGGACAGTTTAAGGCTAGGACTGTTGTGAGAAATGAGAGCTGACAGATGACACAGAAGGGAAAGGCAGGGCCCTGAGGACATCCTTTGGATGCCTGGATCCAGCCATGCCTGAACCTGCCTATCCCTGGGCATCTCAATTCTGTGGGCCCATACATTCCTTCTTCATGTTCTGGTGACTGGAAGATTCCCGACAGAGAGCTCAAAGAGTTGGGGTCAGACCCCTCACAGCAGGCTGGCCCCTACCTGGGTTGGGCTGCAGGTACTCGATGGTTCTGGCCAACACTTCTGTCACAGCCTTGCTGGTAACATCCACCTTCTGTAGAGAGAGGCCATGTGTGGGGTTTTGAAACTGCCGGGGCACCCGAGGCCAAACCAGGAGCCCCTGGACAGCTCTTGCCCTGCTTAGAGCCCACACAAGAACTGCCCGCTGCTTCTGGGGGCTCCCTGGCCTCCGTGTTGTTGGCCATGCTATGCCCTCACCACTGCCTGCCCAGGACTAGGGGAGCCCTGTGACCCGCCTAGACCCTCCTGGTGAGCCTGGCCTCCCGCCAGCTGTCAGGGGCAGGCCCTATGGGGGTTGGTAACACTGCCAGGCATGAGACGGGCACCACCTCTCCCATTACCTTCTCCATCTCCTTGAAGTCATCGTCAAGCTTGGTCCCTTCAGCCCCTCCGACCTTCTCGCTGACCAGCTGGGGGACAAAGGAGGAAAAGTGTGTGAGCCTCAGGGGAGGAGACTCCAGGATGCCTTCCTGCCCTGTCCACTGAAGGGAAGCAGGGCAGGGGCTCAGGACATCTACCATGGCTTCCCAGGGAGACTGAATGTGGCAGCCAATGGCAAAATGAGGGGCTGAACGATACCCACCCCCCCCAAATCTGCATGCTCCTGGAAACCCAGGGCAGGGGGCTCTTCCTGCTGGAAGCCGTCCCTGGCCGAGCTACCTTGTTATGCCGCAATGGCGGCTCCACAATGTTCCCCAGTCTCTGGGTTGTGCAGACCTGCCTGGGCCCAACCATGGCCCAGTGATGTCCTCTCACAGGGCTGAGGCACCCATGCTCACAGAAGCCCTTTCATTCAGGGAACCGTGACCCTGAAGTCCTGCCTCTCTGGGAAGGAATCTCGGACTGTGGGTCTGCATTCCCCAGGGGCGCCCCGAGAGGCAAGCAGGTTCCGAGGCTGAACAAACATGCAGACTGCGTGTGGGACAAGCGCTGAGCAAGAGGGAAAGACCTGCCCGACAGAAGCCAACTACTGTGGTGCCTGGAAGTGACTTTTCATGCATGTGTGTGAGCATGTGTGTGAACCCATGCACATGAAACTTCCTGGCAGCCACCTGTGAGGACAGCTCCCGGGGCTAAGGGCACCAAGGGGCCCACCAGCTGACAGGAGTGTCGGACCACTATCGTTCAACAACTGGTCCACTGCCTTCTATCTGTGTGGTCTTGGGCAATCAGCCTCGCTGGGCCTCAGTTTTTGCTTCTATAAAGTGGAGTGACAGGTGTGCACTCGTAGGGCTGTGGCCAGGCTTCGTGGGCGCTGCATGCGCATGTGTGCTCAGGGTACTCCCCCTGCCCACACCCATGACTGCTGTTATTCTCCCTGGGCATCTTGGTCCTCCAAGTGGAGCACAGAACTGCAGGGCAGGCCTGGCCTACAGGTCTTTGTCACCCCGAACCTGCATGTCCCTGTGAGTCAAGTGTTCTCACAATGGCTACGTGTCAGGAGCCTAGGAGGGGATGGGGTGGGGGGCACAGATGAGAGATGAGACCCTGCGGTGGGGGCACAGGAAGGAAGCAGGGCTGGCTCAGGGCCCACTCAGTCATGCCCCAGCCTTTGAGGGACCTCCAAGGTAGGCAGGGGCTGCCCTCCTGGTTCTGACTTTATAAGGAAAGACACTGGTCTCTCCTAGGTGTTTTTAGGGCGTTCCACTTTATTTCATGGCATGGTTTCACTTCTTTTGATTATGGTAAAACAGGACGTTCTCAGCTTCGGTGGTTGCCACAGAGGGAAATGAGTTAGCTGCCTGACGTGAGACTAGACTCTTCTGGTGAACTCAAAGGGCAGCCGAGGCGCCAGGGCTCAAAAACCACACCTTCCGGGCCGAGGGCCTGCTCAGTGCAGGGAGCACAGGTGCTCCCAGGGAGCAGCCCCTGCTGGCAGGCACCATGTCCCCTGAGGGGCAAGGGCACAGGCAGACCCCATAGCCTCTTCCAGCCCCCCAGGAGTGTCACCTTTCTGCCTCCCCTGGGAGCCCTGACAGCTCCACAGGCATCTATGTGCAGGGCCGCCCTCACTCTGGCACCTGGGAAGCCATGCTGGAAACATCTGGGACCCTACCAGTCCCCCAGCTCCACCCCCACCTGGGAGCTCTGGGCTCCAATCCCTTGGGCTGATCACTCCCACGTCCCTTCTCTCCAGGGCTTAGAGTCTCAGATATGGCACAAATGGACAAAAGGATGACAAAAGACCAAAAGGGAAAAAAGGTGGGAAAAAACAGGCCACACGCCAACCGCAGCAAGAGCATCAGAGAAGGGACACGGCACTGAGGGCGGGGCTCCTGGGAGACGCCGACTGAGCTCCAGAGGAGGAACTGGGGGATCTCCCAGCAGAGCTGGAAGCCACGTGAGTTTCCAGGAGGAGGCTCTACAGGCAGGGCGGGGAGTGCCTGTCTGTGTTGGAGGCCAGGACCCCGACACACACCTTCTCAGACCGGGCAAGAGCAGCGTCACCTATAGCATCTGCATCTCGCACTCCCTACAACCTGGCGGTGTTCCCAGGCTGCATGAGGAGAGAGGTGTGGACCTGGCTGAAGCCCACTCCTCCTTGCATCTACTGAGAACCCCTCGCCTGTCCCACACACAGCACAGAGGGACCAGCCCTGCCGGCTGAGGCCTGCACAGTTGTGGTACGGCCCGTGTGGATGTCACTCCCCACTCTCTCGCAGGGCCGTGACTGCAGTGGTATGGAAACCATGGCCTCCTGGGCCCGCCCAGCTGGGTCAGAGCCTGAGTCACCAGCATGGGCCCACACTGGCTGCCACTGTGAAACCCAAGACGGTGCCTCCCTGGGGAAACATGGGGCCCAGCCCCAGCCACAGCTCCAGATCAGGTGCCATCGGGACCCTGCCAGGTAAGACGCAGAGCTGAGGAGGTGCTGTGGGAGAGGCTGCGCTCAGCCAGACGAGGCAGCAGCCTCCAGAGATGAACGTAGATCCAAGGCCTGGGCAGTGGGACAGTCCACAAACAGAAGACGCTGTGCGCCAAGAGCTGGAGGGCAGCTGCTATGGGAGTTGAGCAGAGAACAAAAGCAGAAGAACCTTCTTTCCCTGGGGAGAGGTGCAGGGTCGGATGGCTGCCCCACTCCAGGCAGGCATGCCTGGTGTGGGCCCTCAGGGGTAGCAGAAGTTCCAATCCTGCCCAGTGGGATGTGCCAATGGGATGCCTTGTAATTGAATCATCTCGGCAGGGAAACCTGATCAATATGACACAGAAAATAAATGGCTGATCTCCAAGCTCAGTGACCCAGGCAGACAATCTGCTTTGATGAATTCAGAGTTTAAGAAGGAAAAGCAGCAGGAGGAGCTGGGGGCGGGGGGCAGAGAAAAGGCAGGGGTACTCAGGGCCTTGAGTTCTAGGATGGATGCTCTGCATGTTCTGCTCAGTGTCCCTGCACCTTGTCATTTGTTCTCAGGGGGCCACTTGTTGCACTCAATGACCACCTTCCAGGTTCATAGTGGAGGTCCCCTCCTGGCCCTCTGCCTGGCTAACCTCTCACTGCCTGTGTGACTACTAGGATGACACTTCCCACCCTGAAACACAAAACAGCCCCTGCCCTCTCCTCAGGCTTGGGTCAGAGGGGAGAATCCACTCGAGGGCAATGGCCAGAGAAGTGGACTAAAAGACACAGAAAAGGGGATGGGGATGAAAGGGCCTTGGGGTCCATCCTGGCTGTGTGGCCCCACAGGGGCCATCCTTGGGTCTGGACCAGTGAACGGCCTGTGGCTGAGGTGCTATAACCCAAGGCTCTCGGGTGTGAGCACTTCTGGCTCCAGGGAGGGGAGTGGGCAAGCCGTTAGAGGCTGTCCTGGCTTTGAAGCGCACCCCTCTGGCGAGGGAGATAAGAATGTCAAGCAGAACAGCAACACAGTGATAAGAGCTAAGAGGGAGGTTTAAATGTGCCCCAAAACAGCAGTGGGACAGGCTTCTGGTGGGGTGAGCTGCAGAGCCCAGCACTGTCCGAGCTGGACCTCAAAGGGCAGGGCTTCAACAGGTAGAGCCCGGCCAGGCAGGCAGATGGTGTCCAGGTGAGATGCAAGTTTGGGCTCACAAGAGCTGACATTCCTGGTTCTCCACATGCCAAGCACTGTGTGGGCACTTTCTAGACATCCTGCCACCAACTGTCACCTCTGTGATGACAATACAGGGACTGACCGGTGTGCTCATTTTACAGATAAGGAAAACCTGGGTTGAGAGGCAAAGGATAGAGCTGTAATAGAGGCTGGGATCTGCGCCCAGAGCTGTCAGATGGGCTCTCCATCCCTCACTGTGCCCTGTACTGGAGGATGATGACACCAGGCGCCTGTGCAGGCCTGGCCGGAAGGGCGTGGGGCCTCCAAGGGCTGTGGGGAGGAGGCAGAATGCCTAAACATGGGAGGCCTCAGCGGGCGACTGCGATGATCCTGGGCAGCTCTGAGAAATTCCTGAATGAGGACTGCACAGGGATGGGAGGGACACAGGGATGGATACATTTGCTTCTAAATCCCTTCCAACTGGGACTCCCCTCCCTGCTGGCCTCCTAACATCTGGGAGCCGCTTGCTAGATACCTCAGAGCAGCCCCTTCTAGTTCTCTTTACAGTCTCCTGTCTCGTGACTTGGAGGGCCCAGGACACAGGCAGAGCCTGGTTGGTCTGCTGCCCAGGCAACACAAGAAGCCACTGGCCTTCTTGCGCTCTGGGCCTCTGACTCAGAGGTGATGGCAGAGACACTAGCTGGTGCACTCTTGGGCTAAGTGGAGAGTCTTTCTGGAAAGATGAGCTGGGGGAGCTTCTAGGGAGGTAACGTGCGCAGTACACAGCTGCCCTGAAGCCTCCTGGCCGTCCCTGCCCGGAAACTTCCAGTGGCCCCCGCGTTGGGACGACTTCCAAAGCCTGAGCTTCCATGAGTCGCTCAAGTATGAAATGCTTACTGACGGGGGCGGCACTGATTCCAGGCAGCCTGAAGCTCCCACGTGGCTCTGACTGTAAAGGCCACGAGACAAGGGGGCTGGGCTGCACCTCAGGAGAGGTGCCACCAAAGCAGAGGCCACAAAACCACCACTGGTACCCAGATGAACCTTAACACCCTGACCAGGAGGAATCGGAGGGTAGAAATCAACTCCTTAGCCCAAGGAGACAGGCCAGCAGGAAGCCTGAGGGCTCTGGCGGCAGGAGAGCCCTGTCTGTCACAGATCTTTAGTAAATATTTGTGAGCTGACGGAGAATAAGTCACCACCCTCTTTGTTAAGCCCACAGAGGGAAGTGTCCTGACAAGTCAGAACTTCCTTTAGCATACTGGGAAATCAGAAATTTCCCCGGTTTGCTGGTACCCTTCAGGTCTCCAGGCACACACTTCCTCTCCTCCTAGGGATCAAAGCTACACATTTTTTTAAAAAGCAGCTTTATGAACAGGAGCAGAAATGATCAACCAGGAAAAGGCTTCTGAAGTTACTTTTCCCATGGAAACCCAAAATCAGGCACCACAACCTCGAGATCTGGCCCTGAGGGGCAGACACAATCCACAGACACCCATCAGGGTGGCGTGTCCGGGATTTATCTGGAACCTAGTTCTGGCAACAAAAGAACAGTGGCTTTGAAGCCCAACGCATTCTCTCAGCAGAAGGGGTTGCACCTTGGGCCTGGGGCTGGCAGCTGAGAAGCTGGCTCAGGAGCAGAACCCCTCACATCCCTGAAACTGCAGGGACAAACCAGCTGTAGGGTCCCCAGGCTGGGACAGCAAAGAGGTATTGGCCGTCACTGGGGAGAGGAGCCTGGCCTGGGGCCCTTGGTCAGACCTGGCTTCTTGCAGTCTGAATCCCCCTGGCTCTCTGCCCTCTGTGATGCTCCTCAAGCCTCCCACTTCCCTGCACAAACCCTCTCAGGACTGCTTGGCTTGAGAACGTGACTCAGCTGGCTTGGTGGGCAGCGAGTGGAATGCCACAAGTCCCAGTGGCCACTTCCCTGCGTGGCACATGCTGCTAAAATGAGGGGGGAAACCCTTGCATGAGAAAAATCCCTTCAAAATCACATCTGGCTTAATCCAAGTCTGATCTCAACATGGCACAGGCACTGGAAGCAAAGCAGAACCATCTGTCTGAAAGGACCGGCTAGAGGAGGCGGCAACAGTAGATGAGGACAACTGCTCAGTGACAGTCAAGGCAGTGATGAGCTGGAGGACGAAGCTCCTGAGATGAGCAGGGGTATAGCTGAGGCCTTGTCTCAAAGCCCCGACCTCCGCTCCGGGTCCCAGTACCAGCAGCCAGAGGCTCCCTGAGGGCGGACACCCAGAGAGCTGCTCCTTCAGCCCTAGGCTGATGACCAAGGTGCTACCATCACAGTGCTTTCCCAGCAGGGCCTCAGACGGCCTCAGACTTCACAGCAAGCTTTAAGCGCCCCAGATCGGTCACCAGGGGCCCTGTGTACCTCGGAGTCCTCTCCACCCACCTAAACCAGGCCTGCCCTGCCCTAGCCCAGACTTTCCTCACTTCTCCCCAGGACACCCTCCTTGCTGGCCCTGCCTCCTCAGCCCATGAGGGTTGGGTGGGTTCAGAACTCTCCGTGCATCAGGGACTGCCATGCTCTCCAAGCTCCTGCAAGCCCAGAACTGCTCCTGCTCCAGCCTAATTCCCTTTTTTTTTTTTTTTTTTTTTTTTTTGGTCTTTTTAGGGCCACACCTGTGGCACATGGAGGTTCCCAGGGTAGGGGTAGAATCGGAGCTGTTGCTCCTGGCCTACGCCACAGCCATAGCCACGCCAGATCCGAGCCGCATCTGCAATCTACACCACAGCTCACAGCAATGCCGGATCCTTAACCCAATGAGCGAGGCCAGGGATCAAACCCGCAACCTCATGGTTCCTAGTCAGATTTGTTAACCACTGAGCCACGACGGGAACTCCATCCAGCCTAATTCCTGCTGGAGCTGGAGGCCAGGGCCTGGCCTGCCTGCCACACATCCCATGCTTGTCTCCTGTAGCCAACGGCGAGCTTCCAGGCCACAGGACCCAGCCCAGTGCATCTGACCGAGTGCCCAGGCCCCTTCCTTTTGGGCTTCCCCTCCTCTCCTGGCCTCCCAAAGGAGTGGCTAACAGAACAGGTGCGGCAGCTCAGAAGGACCGGAGGCCAGAGGAAGAGTGAGGGGCTGAGCAGACAAGGTGGCTGTGAAGTGCCTTTTCCTGTTCTAGTCCCAGCTGATAGGAAGATATGAGGACAGCCTCAGCCCTCTGTTGAAGGAAAGTGCCTCCCTTGACCCCAGGTGACCTAGCAGTCCTTGGAGAGGGGTGACAAAGAACCCACTCCCTGCCTGGTCAGGGTTTCCCCTCGAAGGCTAGAAGCCACAGGTCCAAGTGCCTGCCCAGTGCTCTGTGGAGGGGCAGGTGCCTGAGGTCAGGGCACCATAGCTCCTGGTCCCGCCTCCTCCGGGGACCCCCAGGGATTGGCCCAAGCTCAACTCTAATGATGGTTGGTCCTGGGATTCCCATTAAGAGGCCTAGTTCCTCTAAGAGAAAGCAGAAGTACTTAACGACAACTGTCCCCCACTTCCATTCATGGTTAACCAGTTCCCCAGTTAATCTGGTAGAGTCTGGGGCAGGAAGTGGGCCCTGCTGGGTGCTGGGACAGCTCCGGAAAGCCAACTTCTGGTTGGAGCACTTCTGGCTTGCAGGGGGAGGTAGGACTGCTGGAGGGGGAACAGGCCACAGAATGTGCACCTTTTAATGTTTCTACAAAACACAGCAGAGACTACCTCGTTCCTTGTACCTGCTGCTTTGCCAGCCTTTTTGCCAAACTTGAGAGGCCCAAGAGGAAGGGATAAAGCCATTGAGAACCTCCAGCACCCCCCTGGGCCAGTCTCAGACTCTAGGCAGGTATCTCCACCTCATAAAGGGAAAAAACTAACTCCCCAGGAGGTGACATGCCTCACCCAGGGCCAGGCAGTGGTGTGGGTATGTGTGTGAGGGAGAGAGAGAGAGATACCAAGCTAGACAGGAGGGGTTACTAGCTCCCAAAAGTCTTAAATCATCTTGCTCTGGAGGCTGCACCCCTGCACCTCTCTGATTTGCTGCCTCATTTTCAAAGACCGGCCAGGGCTGTCAGGGTGCTGGGGAGACGAGCGCCAGCACTCAGCACTGGGCTGCAAACCTCACCCCTCTTGCTTGGCTGGGGAACTGTCCCTGCGAGTGTGAAGGCAGAGCCCAGCCCTTGGGAGCAGACAATCCAGAGGACCACAGCTGTTCCTGGACAGTGACAGTGGGGGACAACCACCCAAGACTATACCCTACACCACGCCGCATGCACCAGCCTGGAGGCGGAAGACCTGTGTTGGAGGACTGACTCTGCCTAAGCCTTCAGAACTCCAGTCTCTCACACAATACCCACCGCTCCAGGATGGCATGAGGCTAAAGCCCCTGGAATATTTTTGAGCTTTCTCCGAATACTAACGGCATAATGGACCAGGAGCTGCTCAGGGGGACACCAGTCATATTCACGTGAACCCCTGCCTGTGGCATGGTACCCAAGACTCAGATGGGTCCTGCCCCAAATGTCATGGGGAAGGCGAGGGGCAAAGCGACGGGGCCCCACTGAGCCAGGCAGCAGACTGGGATGGGGGCTCAGGATCCTGCCTCCTCTGGGAGAGGGGGTAGGAACAAGGCCTGCTGACAAGGGGCTCTGAGGCGGGCCTGATCCAAGCTAGTGCCCCTGGGTGTGCCAAGGGGTTCTACCCAATGACTGAAGTGCCAGTAACTGCTTGAGGCTCATCTCTTAGAACAAACCATATCTGGAGCCCTTGCTAGAGCTGAGAAGCTCAGGTATAAATCGGCCTCATGCATTTTAATTTCTCATCTTGGGGATGAGGCAGGAAGGCTGCATGTCACATAACCGGGAAAATCAATTTCAGATGAAAACTTATAAAAAGAAACACCCAACCCACAAACAAATGAGGTAATAAATCCCCTGAGTCCTGCCTGGCAGGGCCGCACCCGCTTCGCACCACCAAGCACATGCTGCATGCGTTGTGGGGGAGCTGCCGGCCACAGATCTGCTGTCAGGGCGGCAGAGAAAATTCTGTTATGCCTATGTGAAAAAATAAGGTGTTTTGCAAACTCATCTTTTGTCAATGATGCAAGAGCAGACCTTCAGGAAGAGACAGGAAATGGGGGCTTGGAAATCCCGTGAGGTGCAGAGCTGCTCAGCCTCAGGAAGGCACGGGAACAAACCTTGCATCCGACACCATCCCTGCAGCCTACCATGCCAGAGGCTGTGGCACCTGGGCACAAGTCTCAAAGAGAGTCCACGTGTACCCCAGTGATGACAGCTGAGGTGACGACTAACCTCAAAGTCCAGAGCCCCTATCTCCTAGAATACAGATGCTTTTCTCTAAGATCACTTCCATGCCGAAAGGCCTAACTAATGTGAAGCCACCTCTTCCAGGAAGCCCTCCTGATTTTCCATCAGCTGCTTTCTTACCCAGGTGAGATTGACCTGGCCACTGGCCACCTCTCCCATCACAATCTCCTCTCTCAAGGCTGGCTCCCTTTGGACCAGGCTGTTTCAAAAAGGTCCCTACTTCATTCCATATAAGAACCTCCACCCTGCTGTCCCTTCTGCCCCAGACCTTCCTAAGGCTGGGTCCTGTCTCACCTAGCATCCTCTCTTCAGAGGCGCCGTCCCTGACCCACCCAACACTCGTATTTCTCTTGTAAACAAAGTCCTCTTGTTTGTTTACAACCCTCTTCCTACTGGACTGTGAACTCCAAGTGAGCAACCCCAGCACTGCCATACCCACACTCAGAATGCTGAGACTAGGAAGTGCTTCGTTGATACTTAGTGCCCATGGGAGGAAGGAATGACCTCACAGAGGTCTGACTTCATCACTCCATGGCATCTAAGCACTGGGAGGACTATGGACCCTGGAGCCCAGTGATGACAGCACTCCCAACCCCCAACTTTCTTTTTGTTGCTTATGGCAAGTTCGAGTTAGGCTGCCTCTGCCTGGGGGCTGCAAGTCTAATTCCCTGCTCTCCACCTAAGGTCTAGCCCCCTCACCAGAGAGCAAAGCAAAAAAATCTGAGCAAGCTGGGCCCATTCAGAGGACCCCGCTTCCGGATGGGGGTGGTTTCCTATCAACAGGAACCCCCTGTGAAAGGGATGGCTCTGCAGTTTGGGAGAACAGGACATGGGAAAGGAAGGCTGACAAACAAACAGGCTCTGAAGGCCAAAGGGAAATGGCCCCCAAAAGGGCCACACTGGAGTGGGTAGGGGCCTCGCACCCAGGCTCTCCGCAGACCTGTGAGGGCTATCTCGCAGGAGGGACAGAGCTCAGGCTTAGAGCTCCTCCACAAGACCGCTCCAGGCAGAAGCTCTGAGTGGACATGGAGGAATGTACCCTCACCTGGCTCCACCACTTCCCTGTCACACCGGGGTGGTGACAACAGGTGACTCAGGGCACCAAGGCCAGTTTATTCAGGTGTGGCTACCAAAAGCACCCAGGCAGATATAATCCTGGGACAGCACACCGAGAGCTGGGGAGGTAAAATGGTCAGTAGGCCTTGGCACAGCTAGACCTGCTCCTCTGAGGGTTAGTGACAGGCACTGTGAAACACTGCCACGTGTCTGATGCTGGAGCCCTGTCACCCTGCACGGCTGCTCCTCCCTCTGTACCTCACCTTATTTGGCCAGGGACACCTGCCCTTCTAACCTGCAAAATCAGTCTTAGAAACCTGGAGCTGGAAGGAATCTCGGCACCGAGATGAGGAGACCAACACGGGCTGCCAGGGCCAAGTGGGCCTTTCCCATCTCAGGATGCACATCAGGCCTGTCACACATGCTCCCTGACATTACCGCCCAGGCCCCAGTAGTAGGTGAGAACCTGAGTGAGAACCCTGGGCCACAGACAGAGGAGAGCAGTTCTCAGGGGTCTTGTCTCCTCCACCACCAGTCACCTCCATTCCAGCAACGGCACCTTGGAGAAGAGCCTCACCTCCCCATCCAAATGCACCCTGTCCCCAAACATTAACTTCCTGTCAGGAGCCAGCTGCCATAGTGGGGCTAGGAGAGCACCAGGGGGTCTGACACCCAGCAGGTGATGGGCAGTCAATATCTGTTGAGATAATAGAGACCCCGCCCTCCAGGAGCTCACGGAAGAACACCCCCAGGTGTGTTAGTAACAAGTGGGATCAAGGGTGTGCCTGTGAGCTCCTGAGGCAGGCCTGGGATGCAGGGGAGTAGTGGGGGTCTGGACAACAGCGTGGGGACGGGATCCAACCCTGTCCACCTTGCTGTGACTTAAAGCAAGAACGTGGCCTCCTCTGAGCCTCGGTTTCCTCAATAGTAAATGGGGTACTGACAATGACATGCTGTGGACCCGGGTGTGAACATGCTCCAAAACCCACAAGCTGCACTATGAAGACGAGCCTGCTATTCCCTGTGTGATGTGCGTCCCAAGGAAAGAATGAGGCCAGGAGGGTTGCATCCAGGGTGCTCAAAGTGGGGTCCACGCACAGGCAGGGTTGAGAGGCACATGTGTCAAGTGCCCTGGATGACAGGGGCATTAAGAATGCCAGTGTCTCTGGAGAAAAGACGCTCCTGTGAGGGATCTGTGGTTCTGCACACACCAAAACATGTAAAAACCGTGTGAAGTGCATTGATGGACAGCTGTGTCACACGATCTGAAGCTCTTCTTGCGGGAGGAAAGGAACAAAACTCCAAGAGATGAAATGACAGGGTGTGAAGATGATGGGTACATACTCCCCCTTGCCTCGGCCCCTGCCAGTCTCTGGGGCGCCCCTCCTTCTCTGGCTTCTACCCAGCCAACTGATTCAGCCTGCTGGCTGACCCTCAACACCCTGAGTGGCTTTCTGCCCTGTTCCTGGCTAACTTGATCCTGCCCCTCTGGGATATCCCACCCTCTCTCCACCTCAGTGTATCAATAGTCTGCCTGCCCTTTAGGCACTTCCGCTCTGGGCGTGGGAGACCCCACCCCCCATAAGCTGGGGGTCCTGCTGCATTTGCCAAGATGGCTGGGCAGTAGTGATTCAAGGGATGCCCTTTTTAAACCTCTTTCTTTTTTTTTCGCCATGGCATGCAGTAGCTTTTGATGTGCCATCTCAGTTCCCAGACCAGGAATTGAACCCAGGCTGCAGTGATGAAAGCACCGAATCCTAGCCAGTAGACCACCAGGGAACTCCTGATGACTTTTTCTTTTGATTTTTGCAGGAGAAAAACAGCCCTGCTCTCATCCCCAGGTCTTGCTTCCCTGTTGTTACCAGGTGAGGCGTGTCTGGTGTTGCCACTTCCTGAGCTAAGAGCTGTAAGAATATTCAAATCTCTCTCCACCTGAGGATGATGGTCTAGTAACCAGGGCCTCCCCTCTGCACTCAGGGTGGCTTCTGCTCCCTGGAAGAACTAAACCCACAGATAGGAGGCGTCTGGGCTCCTGGGTGAGGAATAAGAACACAGCAGCACAGGCCAGTGACCCTGAAGCCCCGGCACTGGGGGCCTCGCTCCAGCTGCCTGCTGGGGAAAACCTGCATCATCCCTCCCCTTCTTCCTATGTCCACATTCAAAGTCAAGCTCCAGGTCATCTCCTCGTGCGTCATCCCTGGTTTCTTCGTACAAGGTGCTTGTCATAGGACCCTGTGTCACTGTATCCACCCCACTTCAATCGCCAAGCCACTGTGCATGTCTGGGACATTCTCCTGCCCTGAGCTGAGATCAAAGTCAGCAGGCCAGCTCCCTCCTTTTGAGAAGGTTGCCCTTATTCACTCAACAAACATTTATTATTTGTATGTGCCAGATATAACAGAGGGAAAAAAAGATGGAGGCTATAAGCACACACAAAAATGGTAATACAAGGACCTATGATGAGGTCCCCCTTCTTCCTTATGGAGAGGGAGCCAGGGAGGAGTCACAAGTAGATGTCCTTGGACTTGGCTTTAAAGGATGGGTTGACTTGGATGCAAGAAGAAGAAAAGGACATGATGTGAGGGAAGGCAGAGACAGGGGATGTGGGGTCTGCACCAATGCAGAGGACAGAGGTGCTAAGGGCTGGCTTGGAAACCGATTCCCAGGAAGTGATTTTGAAGTGTCCCCACTGAAGGTGTGGGGGGTCATTAGTAAAGGGTGTCTGGCATGAGCCTCCAGGTTCCATGACGGGAAGAAAGGTGCCATCAGACTCAAGGAACTGCTGACCTCTTTTTACTGTCGATGGGAAGCAATGCAGGTCAAAATCCCACTGTGGTGTTTGCTTCCCAAAGGTTTACACAGGCAACAGCATTTTTTTTGCAGAAAACTTGAACAGAGAGTCAGTTTTTAAATTGACGATGGAGGATTTTCCATCAGTCCACTAAGGTTGTTTTTTTTTTTTGCTTTTTAGGGCTGCACCTGAGGCATACGGAGGTTCCCAGGCTAGGGGTTGAATCGGAGGTGTAGCTGCTGGCCTGCGCCACAGCCACAGCAACACAGGATCCAAGCCATGTCTATGACCTACACCACAGCTCACGTCAACACCAGATCATTAACCCACTGAGCAAGGCCAAGGATCAAATCTGCATCCTCATGGATGTCAGTCAGATTCGTTAACTGCTGAGCCACGATGGGAACTCCAGTCCACTAACTTTTAAGTCACCAAAGTGGGATTCCAGAAACTAGAGAACAACTTCCACTGAGCTCTGAGATGAAGATCGCTCAGTGGGAGGCTGCTCTTAGCACAGTACACGTCAGTTAACTTGGCAAAATCAATGACTCCTATTTTCTTGTTGACTTCAGCCACTGAGCTGGAGGTTAGAGCTGAGGAAGGATGAAACACACACACACACACACACACACACACACACACACACACACACACACACATTTATGTGCGCAGGCACATGTGCACGCACACCCCCTTCCTTCAATGGTGAGCTGAAAACCTTTATCTGAATGGGGCTTTAAGGCAGTGTGGACCTGTATGAAGTTTCCTATGGCTGATATAACAGATTCCCATAAACTCAGTGACTCAAAACACAAGTTTCCTAAACAACACAAAAATGTCAAAGAGGGCAGAACTCTGACATGGATCTCCCCAGTGAGGACCAAGGGGTTGGCAGGGCTGCGTGCCTTTCTGGGAGCTCTAGAGGTTTCCTGCCTTTATGGCTGTTAGAGGGGACCTTGCTCCTTGGCTCATGGCCCCTTCCTCTGTCTCCACAGCCAGCAGCATAGGCCTGTTGTGCTGCCTGCTCTCTAGTTCTCCTGGGTTGCGCCTCCCTCTGACCAGGCAGGAAGTTTCCAGACTTAAGGGCCATTATGATAAGACTGGGCCACCTGGTCATCCAGGGCAATCGCACCACCTCCAGGTCCATGCTCTAATTCCATCCTTTATGCCAAGTAAGGTCACACATTCGCAGGTTCCAGATGGGGACCAGGACAGCTGGGTGGGGCCTGGGGGCATCCTGCCTGCGTGGGAAGAGTCAGTTCTCAGGGTGTCAGAACTCAGGGTGGTTCTGTGCTATAAAGCTGCTGGAACACTGAAACCAGTAAATACTGAGCCACTGCTCCTGGGGACGCAGTGTCAGGCTCCTGTGAGCCTGTGGTCACAATGCATCGTGTGATGTGTGTCTGTTTAAAGACACATTATTTAATATACACTGTTGATTCACCAGCATTGAGTGCAAGGCCAGCAACACCTGAACCCTCCCCTGAATGAAGCTTTTTCTATGAGCAGACTTGTTCTTTTTTTTTTTTTTTTTGTCTTTTTGTCTTTTTTTGTTGTTGTTGTTGCTATTTCTTGGGCCGCTCCCGCGGCATATGGAGGTTCCCAGGCTAGGGGTTGAATCGGAGCTGTAGCCACCGGCCTACGCCAGAGCCACAGCAACGCGGGATCCGAGCCGCGTCTGCAACCTACACCACAGCTCACGGCAACGCCGGATCGTTAACCCACTGAGCAAGGGCAGGGACCGAACCCGCAACCTCATGGTTCCTAGTCGGATTCGTTAACCACTTCGCCACGACAGGAACTCCCATAGCAGGCTTTTTCTATAAGCACAGGCTTCCTGTGCTTAGGACACTAGCCAACACTTCAGCTCTATGCTTGGGACCAATTTAAAGAGCGAAAACACCCACAAGAACAAAAATACTACATGCGACACTAAACGGGCTGTGGAAAGGACACTGAATTAGTCTGAGCTGAAACAAGAAGGCAGAGCCCTGTCTTGTTTCCACTTCGGTGGGAACAAGCACATCGGGAGACTCAAAAATCTGTGCCACTCTGGCCATGTCCATGAACGTGTGTCAAAATGCTGCAAGTACTGATTGGGGGTTATAGACACACTTCAGGGAGCAGGGTGAATATGAAAACACAAATCTGCCAACAGTGAGGATGGACTGTACACACTGGCCCGAGCAGCCCTCTGGGACTTCACAGGCCTAGATGTAGGGCCAGTGCTTTCAGCAAGCTCAGTCTCTCCGTGGAGACCAAAAGGGAAAACCCAGGTTCCTGAGGAATGCACAGGCTGGCAAAGACATTAACCCTGTGAGGACCGGGGCAGAAACAGGGCTCTAGGTGCTGGCAGCAGCTGGGGCCTCCCAGGGTCTCCTCCCTACTTGTGCGCCTACCCCTCACACACAGAGTGGACCCTGTGCCTGGGGCGCCCCACCCCCCACACGTACGGGCAGTACAACCGAGCAGCTGAAAGGTCACCCTTGATGAGGGCCCCGAGCAGGACCCCCACCAGCTCTGACCAAGACTTTGGTCATGCAGACTGAATAGGTGGTGGTTTTTTCCCTGGCTGTGCTCACGGAAAATGGTCACATCAAACAGGCAGAAGTCTAGAGAAACTCTTGGACTTTGCTGAGGCGGGGGGCATGTACAAGGCTGCTCACTCCATGTTGAGAGCAAAAATGTGGCTATGTCCTAAATGCCCACTGGCAGGGGAGGGACAACGCGCTGTGGTCAGTCACACAAAGGAAAGCCAAGGCGCTGTGGAAGCAAACTTGAGCCACTTGCTCTCTGTGGACAAAGTGCGCCAACAGTGCTGAGCAAAAAGCACAACTAAAAACAGTCATGTGACACCATTTTCGTGAGGTGTAAACTTGCAAAACAAAGCCATCGTGTGCAGATGTTTGAGGGGAGGCCTTCGACTTGGACTGTGCTGCCTGTGTTTATGCAAGCTCCTGTGAGCGCTTGGCTATCGCCTGATCATTCTTTACCTCTGGCTCTACATTGGAGACACTTTAACACAAATTCAAGCACCTGGAAAGGGATGTGCCCTTCACAACGTGCTGGCACTGCCTGGCCCATGGCCCAGGGAACGTGGGGGACCTCGCTGAGAGCAAACTCCCCTGGAAGGCGGTCAACTCTCCTCTAGGCACTGCTGAGAGCTGGCTGAGCGGCCTTTAGGACTCAGATGAGGAAAAAGGTCCTCCTCCCCACTCTCCTAAACCAGCACATTCACCTCTCAGGTCCCCAATGTGCCCTGTTTCCACAGCTTCACACAAAAGACTCCTAAACCTGGCAGTCTGGAGACGGCAGAGGGACTTGCCCAGCCAGTGCCTCCTGCCCACTCTGGGCCAAGGCCAAGGGCACAGGGTGCTCTGGAGCAAAGTGGAGAGAGTGCTCAGCTGCCCTGAGTCCACAGCGAGCAAAGGAATGGTGATGAGGAACTTTCCAGAGAGCCCGGGAGAAATAATCCAAGGCTTCTCAGCTGTGAAGTAAAAGCATCAAGTCTGGGGGAGAAAGACAACCCCTGGGCCAACCTCTAAGGGCACTGAAGGGTAGGAGAAGTAGCAGGGGGCCATCAGCAGGGAGCTGTCCTCAGGGGTGAAATGCTGATTGGGTGGGACAGTAAGGGTTCTAAACCTCCAAGGAAAGGAGGAGACGCCCCAGGGAGAGTAAATAAAGGACAGTCACAGCCAGGACGTCAGGGTTAAGGGATGGAGAAATCCCATCCCCTGTCACTGTCCCTTCGGCTGCCTTCTTCTGGACAAAGGCTGGCCTTCAAGGGCCAGGGCTGCCGGGCCTGCCCTCAGACAATCACGGCTCTGATGAGCGGAGGCCCTGGAGATGATGGACGCCTGCCTGAGGCAGCCAAGAGGCCTCATCCTGGGGAGGTGGGTGACAAAGGATGAGGAGGGGCCTTGGGTCCTTAGGGATGAGAAGGGACAAGAAGTTCCCAGTTTCCTTCCTGAGGGCCCTTCTAAGACTCCACTTACTTGTGGGGCTGAGACCCACAGGAGAGCAGAAAGTCATCAGTCAAACGCTCCACTTTAAGGAACATGGGACGGGACTGAGGTGTGCTGACCAAAGGTATCTGAACTACCAGCCAACCGGACATCGGGGGATTAAGCACATGGACTAAGCACCACGGGGCTACGTACTGTCAGGCCTCTCCCCAGACACTCAGGAAATCCACCCTCACCCCAAAGCTCTCTTCTGAGCCTTAATTCAAGTCCACAGGATTTTCTGGTTCCAAGTGAAAACCAAGAGGGGTGGGGGGGGGTGCCAAGACAAGAGGTAACAGGGACAATTGAGAAAGATATTCCCACCACCATGCTCTTTTGGTACCCCTCATTCTGGCAAGGAGACACTTTGTGGTAGGCACTTGTGGTTTAACAAGAGGGACCAGACCCCAGGCTCAGAGGTGAGGAATCCAGGAGAATCAATTACACTGCTTTGTTTCTGTTATATTTGGTGATCCAGTTAGTATGATTTTTAGGAAGAAATTACATCAAGATCCCTTTAAAAGTTTTAAAATGAGCCTATTTAAAAGTCAAGTTAATTAATTAATTCAAGCCACAGGCTAGGTAGTTGTTTTGAGGTATTTACAGCAGGCCCAGAGGCTGCTGTGAAAGACACAGAGCCCGGGGGAAGGTGAGAGCTCCCTCACCCCAGGGCAAGGACAGGGAAGGTTAGGGTGGGCAAGTGAAGAGTCTGCTATATTTCCAGTACCAGCCAGGCGGTCAGGGACCACCATCTAGAGGGCAGTGGGGAGTGTCACATCTAAATGCTGTGACTGGGGACGCAGATCTGGAAGACAGGTGCACGAGGGGTGATGGGTACCAGGGAGGTAACTGAGATCTTGAAGAGAGAGAGCCCAGGGGCAGGGTGGCAAGTTCACAGACAGAAACAACCAGGCCAAGTGGAGGAGGGGGAGACAATGCTGGGCAGCTGACTGAGGAAACGGAAGAGGAGGCAGAAGAGTGGCCAGGTGTGGAAGCCAGGGAGGGGGCTGGGAGCTGGGGCTGCACACAGGACCCAGGCCAAGGCCCGTCAAGTCTAAGAGGTCAGAAGTCCGGAGGGCCTCAGCAACAGACTTCTGAGACCAGGAGGGGTCTGGCCTGGGGAAAGTGGAGCTGGGGGAACTCCTCCCAGCAGGCTGGGCACCTCCCGTTAACTTTGGGCCTGGCTGTGGGGTCTAGAGGACAGACTGCCCGTGACACAGGTCAGGTCCCTGGGGGCCTGGAGCCCTCAAGGCAGATCCTAAACCAAAGGGAACAGCCTCTGAGCTTTGATTTCTAAACCAGTCAGACCTGTTCCTGACCAAGGCCTGGCCAGCCACCCTGCTTTGCAGAGCACTGTCACTGGCACTGTACAGCTCCACTCCCACCCTGAGAAGGCGTCTACCATTTCTGACAACTTGGCCAGCAAGCCATGACCTGTGGGGACCCAGGCCTGTCACAAGCCACCAGGCAGCCCGCTCCCTCAGGAGCCCACACCCAAAGAGAAGAAAAGCACACTGGATAGGAGGATGTGCTTGGTGTGTGGCACATGTGCAGAGACCACCAGGACAGACGCTGGGAGGGCAGAGAAGTATTTTCTGCAGGCAGTGCTGGAAGATGGCAAGGATAAAGGAAGATGCACATGAGGCTCTGACGGCAAACAGGAAGTAGACTGGCAACCTTGGCCTAGATGGGGATGGAGGCGGGAAGGCATGAAGCTGAGAAGACCTACCCGACTGGAGTGTGCTGCCTGCAAGGAGGAGGGTGCGATTGAAGGCTGGGACCAGGGTGGGGGCTCCAGAAGGTCCTGAATGCCACGTTGGAGCCGCAACCGCACCCCAGGTCAGCGGGGACCCTCCTCTCACCAGGCCCCAGCTCGGCCTTCTCTGGGTGCACCCACATGACCGCCCCGCTTCTGCACTCTCACAACCCAAGATGGGGGCCAAACATCCCTCGGTCCACCTGACATCTACTGAGATCCCGGGACAGCCCCTGGCGGGCAGCTCACATGGCCAGGCTGTCTCACACCCCTGGCATGGCGCCGCGGGAGGGGTTTCATGCCCAGGTGTGGAAACCTGAGCAGCCAGGCAGTGGCCCTTCCCAGAGTGGTGCGGCTGATGCTGAGTCAGGCCCTTCCGAGGAAATCGCACGTCTGTTTTCCTGCTGTGGGTGGGAGCCTCCGCATGACCCTGCTCTCAGGCCCAGTCAGCAGGTTTTTCCAGGAGCTGAGTGGAAAAGGAAGACGAGGCTGTCCTCTGGGAGCCCGCGTTCACAGTGCCCTGGTTACTGCTTAACAGGAAATGAGCAGAATTGGACCCAAACTGCAGTGCTCAGGAGAAGTGGTTGCAAATCCAGCCCTGGGGAGGTGGGGTGGGGAGGAAAAAAAAGAGGGGGATAGGGGAAAGAGAGGAGGAAGAAGGAGGGGGGGAGGAGGAAGAGAAGGAGGAAGAGGGAGATGAGAAAGGAGGGGGGCGGAGAGCAGAGAGGAGCGGAGAAGAGAGGAACCAGCTGTTGCCACAGTCTGACACATTCTTCCATCCAGCTTTCCATGGACAGCTTTGAAAAAGAACGCCCCTAACACTTCCCCAAGCACTTAAAAGCCAGGAGGGTTTGAGCATGGGGGTTAAAGATGCCTCAACGGGCCTGTGAGATCCTAACCCCTCCAGTGGCTGGAAGGCTCCAGCAACAAACCCAACTTAAACCTCGGAAACCTCACCCCTACCCCTCACCTCAGAAACCAGAAACAGAAGACAATTTGACTTTCCTCTGCCACTCCCCTCCACCAACGGCAGCACTGCAGTGTCAAAACATGCAGATGCCTCTGAAATCTTATGGAGGAAGTTGGCTGCACACCTCAAATTAAAAAGTAAGTTTCCCAAGATTGGATCAGTTTCAAAATATTGACAACAAAGAGAGGGCTGAGATAGGGGTCAGGGCAGAGCTAACTGGGACCCATGTCCCAGGGTCAAAGGCCACAGGACACATACAGCAGAGGCAAATGGCAGGCCTGAGGGGCCTAGTCATAGCCTGTCGGTTTGTCTTCTGAGGGCAGAAGCAAACAGATGTGGAGAAGATACCTGAAGGGCAGGCAGAGAGTGTAGGCCCCCAAAGGCACTCAGCGCTTGCTCTCATGTTGGGTCCAGAGGGAGGCTGGGTGGATGGTGGATGGGTAAACAGTATTATTTCTTTGGGTCACTTGCTAAGTCTTTGACAGTTTCAGGGTCTCAAAACTATGATAGCACCTGATTTCTGAAACTGGACAGGAAGATACTGTGAAACCCCTAACCTCACAGGCTGTTATTAAGTGGGACACGGAATATAATTAAGTATCCTACAGCTTTGCCTCAAAACACACCCAGATAAGCAGGGCGATTAGCTCCCACAGCACTCTTTAATAAACTGGTCTTTAATATACACAGGATTCTGAGTCAGAGGTGAACTTTAGGCCTGATACATGGCAGTCACGGGCAGCAGCATCAGATGTGATGACCCTCTGGTCTGGTGCGTTAATAACAAGAATATGCAGGATGCTGTTTGGTTACAGGGTGCCTCCCTAATTGTGAACTGTGGGTCCTGCCCAGGTCAGGTTAACCTGGTTTTGCAGACAGGCCTGGGAAGTAGGGGTTTAAAGAGGCCCCTGATTCCTTTGGGGAAGGGCAGTCTCAAATCTCTTCTGTAGCGCCACAGTTCAGCCTAAAACACCAGTCTGGTTACTCCAACCAGCAGGCTGGTGACAGAATGCCAAGTGGGGACAGCAGCCCAGATGGGCCACTGATGGAACAGGATGGGATCATCTCCGCCCAGGGTCCTGCAGGGACACCACTAGGTCAAGGGTCTTCCTACAGAATGAGTCAGCAGAGTGGCTTCCTGTAAGAGTGGACTTAACCCAGTTTCCACTGCACGTGGACGTGGTAATGGTCAAAAGCCCTTCCCATCTCTGCTGCTCCGAGGCAGAAGGTCTTCCGGAGGTTGGCCTGCAGCTGCTGAGCTCAAGGGCCTGTGCCAAGGACCCCTTCCCCCAGACCTTGCCTGACACCTGTCATTCCCAGCTCATGGGTTCCACACTTATGTCTGCACTGAGGCTAAGGGCTTACAAGTTCCAGATGTTTGTATAAGATCACTGCATGTCCATTATTTAGCAGGCCAAGAACTCTGCTGGGAAATCAAAAGCAAGATACCACAAATGAAGTTTAAAAAATAGGTCAGAGCAGGCCAACACTTTGGGGTCTTGGGTCCCCCAGCCCTCTTTCCACCGCACATGTCTCACAGGAATTTCAATCTTTCCTCCTAGACACAAACTGGGGAGGTGGGAGGGGCGTAGTGAGTATCCAACAAATTTCGAAGCTATGGGATATGGCAGCCATGAATTTCCCTCCTGGCTCAGATGGAACCAATCTTTCAGTTCAGACTCTCTTGCTCCTTTCAGGCCGAAAAAAAAAAAAAAAAAAAAAAATCAGGCCAGCATTCCATGCAACTGCCAGATCTATCCCTAGTTACACTCTCAAATCTCCACAGGGCCCGGCCACAAGCATTATCAGGAAACCAGTTAGCAGCTTAAGTCAAGTCTGGAAATTAATGTCACCCAAACACACCACAATGAGAAGTGAACTTTTGAGCCCGATCTCACTAGCGGGTTCCCTTACCCTCCTCAGTTCCTCAGAAATACTCATAAAAACATCTCCCCCAATTCTAGATGTGCATAAGTAACAGATGGCTATTAAGGGAATGGCATTACTTGGGGAAGCTGGAGGGGACCAAAACCATGGGTCTGAGGCAGATGCTTACTTCTTTTGCTTTACTCTATAAATTCTTCAACTTTCCTCAACCCAGTCCCTGGGCTGGTATGTGACCAGTTCATAATAAGAAGTAAAAACTCACAGACTTCCTACTCAAACTCAAATTGAATAAATACTTTATTTATTCATTTTGCTTTTTAGGGCTGCACCCACGGAATATGGAAGTTCCCAGGCTAGGGGTCAAATCAGAGCTATAGCCGCCGGCTTACACCACAGACACACCAGATCCGAGCCTCATCTGCAACCTACACCATAGCTATGGCAATGCCAGATCCTTAACCCACTGAGCAAGGCCAGGGATCACACCTGCATCCTCGTGGATACTAGTCGGATTCATTACCCCTGAGCCACACTGGGGTATCATCAGCGAGACAGAAACTTTTCATTAACATCACAGCCTCACCTGCTAGAAAGCAACCTCCTCCGTTCCCGGCTCTCGCTCACATATCCACCTGGCTCCTATTTCTTAATTTAGCAACGGTGCTGTTACAAGCCTCTGAAATCAAGAACCTGTTTCAAAAGCGGTTTCTCAACTTCGGTGCTTCTGTCATTTGAGGCTAGATGATTCTTTGTGGAAGGCTGTCCTAGGTGTTGTAGGATGTTTAGCAACCACCTCCAGTCGCTACCTACTGGGTGCCTAGCACCTTCTCCCCAAGGTGTGACAACCAAAAACCTTCTCAGATGCCGCCAAATGTCCCTGAGGTGGAGTATGGAGCGGTGGGGGGAGCAGAACAGGGAAGGGCAAGTTACCCCTGGTTGAGAAGCGATGATGTAAGCTTATACCTTCTTAAAAATACCAGAAGCCAAAAGACACTCTGGAGGACCTGGGAGGGGGACACTTGGCGTCTGGGTGCTAAGTATTATGTACATGTCTACCTGTGCATAAGTGGTTATCCGTGTTTTGAGAATTAAGAAAAGCAGACAGCTGCCCACAAGGATGCCCAGGAGGAATTTGTTTTGTTTGGGTAAAATTATCCTCATTTTTCCCCTCGTTTTTCCCAGCATGCAGAAGTTCCCAGGCCAGGGATTGAAACCAAGCTGCTGCAGTGACAACGCCAGATCCTTAACCTGCTGCGCCACAAGAGAAGTCCCTATCCTCACTTTTCTCAAACCTTAAAACAGGGTTTCTCAACCTCAGCACCGCTGATTTTGTGGAGGGTGATTCTGAGTTGTGTGAAGCTGCCCAGGGCACTGTAGGATGTTGAGCAGGACTCCTGGCCTCCACTCACTAGAAACTACCAAGCTGTGGCAACCAAAAATGTCTCCAGATATTGCCAGTGTCCTCTGGAAGGTGGGATTGGTCTGGCTGAGAACTACTGTTCTGCAGGAAGACAAATGCCCTGAAACTCTTTTCATGTAAAAAGAGGAATGCATTTACCTTTGGGCCAGATAAGTGAGACCATCAGAGACTGACTGGTTTAAAGCATATCATCAGTTTACACAGTGAAAACTCAATATATATCATTACAAGGTAACAAGAATGTTACCCTGGAACAGATGACCCCAAGGACATAAAAGAGGATGAAACAGTGTCCCTAAGACTGAGAAAAGAGACACACAAAGAGGAGTTCTGTGGTGCAGTGCGTTAAGGATCGGAGTGTTGTCACGGTTGCTGCTGTGGAGCAGATTTGATCTCCGGCCCAGGAACTTCTGCATGCCATAGGCACAGCCAAAAAAAAAAAAACCACACAAAAAGGTGGACACGTCCAGATAAACAGTGGAGATGTTGGAGGTCTATGGAAACTATTGCAGAAGAGGGTGAGTCTTGAGAGCACAACTCAACACCAAATCGGTCAGGAGACCAAGACGACTCTCTCAGAGGAGAATGTGGCCATCGCAGCAGTTCTCTGGGACTGAGCCTCAGGTCAAGATAACAAATTGATCTGAACCACCAGCTTACATTGCACTGAGCTTTCCAGGATTCAAAGTGCTTCCCACAGGTCTTGATGCAGGCCATCCTTCTTTCCCCTTGAGAGACCTAGCTAGTTCCTCTAGCACAGTGTGTCTGGTAGGGACAGCATGGGCCACCAGCATAAGCCCTAATGGCTGGGGGCGGGGAGGGCTTCCACAGACCTGTCTATATGAAAGAACAAAGTAGCCCAGGAATTCTTCCAAGACCTATAGTTCCAGTAGGAGGGACTACATCAAGCCCCGAGGCAGTGATCAGCATGCCAAGGGGCTCTGATCAAGTGTGTGGGGGCTCTTCGGCCTGCTGAGCAAAGTCTAACGTAGGGCCAGGTCACTTAGTTCCATCCTGCTATGGCAAAGGGCTGTACTCTCAGAACATCCTAGAATCCCACTATATTAAGTCTCTCTTCCTCCAGGGTTTAGCCAGGAGTCTAGAGATAGACCCCCAATATCTTTAGCCCTGGACAATGCTAGGGTCATTACTTTTTCCCTCAAGGGGCAAAAGGTCCCAGCTGTGTATTACTGGACTTCTCTTCCCTCCCACTGGACTTCTCCAAACTGTGGGTAGAATCCAGTTGGCCAGTACGGCCCAAACAATTCCAACAACCATTGCTCATTCCTTCCTGGAGGCTATCCACACAAACTCCAGAACTAAGGTTCTTATAGGATCAAGGAATCTGGGGCTTCTTGGATCTGAAATTATAAACTAAATTTTGCATTTGCCCAATTTTCTGAGGAGTGGAACCACTCAGCTTTCACCAGACTCCTGAGCAGCGGGGCCTGGACTCTCCAAAACACCTATTCTGTCTGTTACAACATAAAATGCTTACATTCTTGGACTCAGCATTCCACTTCTGGTAACCTACCCAACAAATCTAATCCCACCTGTGGGCAGAGACAGACCCTGGCTATTTACTACAGTATTGGTTGCAGCAGAAAACCCCTGGAAACAACATCCATTGATTAACAACTAGTTAAGTTATGACAGACATCATGGAATGGAATACCACATACTCATCAAAAATCTAAGAGGCTCTAGAGGTAGGCTCTAGTGCTGTAGTTCTGGGGGAGGGGAAGGGAGGAGGTTCCCCTAAGGACTTTCGGTAGCATCTGGAGACATCTGCGGTTGTCACAACTGGGGGATGCTCCTGGTATCGAGTGGGTCGGGGCCAGGGATGCTACTGAACTCCCCAGACTGCCCAGGACTGCCACCACAACAGAGGATGATCTGAAGTGGAGAATTCTGTTTCTTGTGTGATCCCCAAAACACATTTAATTAAAAAACACCAAGAACATGGGTCTATGTAGACTATGTTACCACTGCTTGTGTATTTTTAAAGGAAAGGAGTACATTTATACACTTATCTTTTGTTATTGGTGACAGTCCCTGTCTCAGTGGAGAGGGGCTGGATGCCTGAGAGACTGAAGTGGGAGACCAACTTTTCAGTCTACCATTTCAACTTTGCAACGGGCCAACTGAAAAGGTTTTTTGTTTTTTAAAGACTCTAAACACAAAATTTCCCTGCCCTTGGGCTCTCTGGCAAGAGTCCTGTGTCGACAGCCTCGGGACTGCTTCCCCTTCTATCCCTTCCCCCTCCCTGCCCTTTCAGAGGGGAGGACAGGAGGAGAGGGGTCCTCGTCCGGAGCCAACCTCTGGGAGCACTTCTGCTCCTCTTAAAGGTCTGCCCACTCTTCTCATGGAGACTGGAGTCCACATGGCGGGCAGGGCCTGGGCCACCTCGCACAAGACCTCATTCCTTCTGGGCTGTCCCCATCCTGCCGGGGGACACGTGCCAACGCCGCCCCTTCGGTGCCCCCAGTCTTCTCCCGAGCCAAGACCAAGCCTGGCCTGGTCTGGCCCAGCTCCGAACAGCGTGGGGCCCGAAGTTCACCCCCTGCCTCGGCCTCTGCTCACCTGGCTCGCCTTGTAGAACTGCTTCTTCAGCCCGGCTACCGACATGCTGCCTCCTGACGTCGGGCCTCCAGCCCGGACCCAGCGAACCGGAGGGATCGCGCAAGCGACAGGCTCCCGGGCGCCGCCAACCCCCCGCGCGCCTCAGCGGGCCCCTACGGCACCGCCTCCGCCGTCCCCTCGCCAGCTCCGCGCCCGCCCCGGCACCGCCTCAGCCCTTTGCGCGCTCGCGCGGCCAGGATATTACATGGCAACCGCACACTTCCGGTGCCGGCCTCCGCGCGCGCGCCCGCGCTGCCCCGGCCCCATATGCGCACGCGCGCCCCCTGCCGGCCGGGTGGCGCAAGCGCGCTCCTACTACCGCAGAGGCCTCCTCGGTCAGTGAGTGGGCCCAGGCAAGCCTACAGGAGGAGCCTTAGCGACTGCAGCGTCCCCTGGACTCCCGGAGGTGGGCCTGACTTCTTAAGAAAGGCGGTTAGACCTTTCTGCAGAGAGGGAGGTCAAGGGACAAGTAGAACTCCAGAAGCTAAGTTTACAGAACTTTGGATGCCTGTTCACTAATCTCAGCTATAGCCAGTTCTTCTGTGCGTCTAGTACCTTCCACCATCATCGCGTCCTGCCCAGTGTTCATCTATTCAGTTGCCCAAGTCAGACATCAGGGTATCTCTTGTACCTCCTTTCCACTATCCCACCCCCAACTCTCTTCTCTGCCCTGATCAGACCATTCCACCAGCCTCCTCTCTGATGTGCCCACCTTCAGGTTCTTGCCTCCAATTCATTGCCTACAAGGCAACCAGAAAGATGCTTCTATGACACAATTCAGATCACATCAGCCCCCTGTTTAAAGTCCACCTACTGGCCTTAGAATACACTACCAATTTCCTAGGATGGCCTACAAAGCTTGCATAATTTGGCCCCCATCATCTTTTCTGGGTTTTTGTTTTTGTTTTGTTTTGTTTTTTAGGGCCACGCCTGTGGCATATGGAGGTTCCCAGGCTAGGGGTCTAATCGGAGCTGTAGCTGTGGACCTATGCCACAGCCCATGGCAAAGCCGGATCCTTAACCCACCAAGCCAGGCCAGGGATTGAACCTGCAACCTCACGGTTCCTAGTCGGATTCATTTCTGCTGTGCCATGATGGGAACTCCCCCATCACCTTTTCTGATTTCAGCTGTCTTCATCTATAATCCATGTGTTTTGCTAACATTGTTCCTCTCTTGCATATTCTTCCCCAATCTTTTCCCTTTTCCTTGTGCCTAAGAGGACTCTTTGCAATGGCACCTCCTCCAGGAAGCCTTCTCAGATTGATAAATGTTTACTGATATTGACTTTTTTAACCAACTGTTATTTTATTGAATGAAGTGGAAATTAATAGTGAATTGAAGTGAATAAATGAATCCAAAAAGAAGAATAATAAAATGACCAGAGCTAAAGTGCTTGCAATTTCATTTCCAAAATCTCTGACAGAGTTGAGTGCTTTTGTAAAGCAGAGGATTGCTAGAAGTTTCCAAGTGCCTCAATGGTAGGTCCTGGGCTAGATTAGAGGATTGCTTCGCAATAGGCAGGCTCCAACCTCTTTCCCCAAGATCCTGATGAGGCTATTATTAATAGTTTGAAATTTTTTCCATGTGATTCTGATGGGCATCCTGAAGGGTGATGCACTAGTCTCAATCATTTCAGATGTCAGAATGTTAGAGAAGGAAGGGAAAACATCCTAATGGTTCAGAGGGAGAAACTGAGGTCTTGAGTAAGACACGACTTACTTGCCTAAAGCGATGTCCTCGAATTTCCTATTTTTCCACATGATTTACAACAATCATACTGATTTAATTATCCAATTTACAGGATAAATAGAATTCCAAAATTGGGCTAAATTTTACTATTCTCACTTCTGCTCTGCTTGAGCGATAAATAGATGCTGAAGAAAACCTGTTCTAAGGCTCACAGACTGATTCTGAAGGTCTCTGTTCTGTGAGAGGCTTTTAATTTATCCGGTCACAGTTTAATCAAATGGTATTTAATGTATTCACTCATATATATATATTGGGTACCTACTACTGCGTAAGTCATCAATAGGTCCTGAGGATACCATGATAAATGATTTTTGCCTTCATGGAGCTAATGATAAAAACAGGAATTAATTCATTAACCAATAACACGCTAATAAATAAACACAAGGTGTAATTATTCCAAGAAAAATGACTGTGTTGTAGGAACTTCATGTTGTTGGGGTAGGGGAGAAAAGGCTTCTCTGGGGTTTTGATCTAAGATCTGAAAGTTAGGTAAAAATCAACCAGGAAAAGAGCTGAGGAAAGAGTGTTCCAGGCGAAGAAACAGCCTATGCAAAACCCTGAGGGATTAAACCAGAAACATTCATTTCATTCGTTCCCTCTGAATATATTCACTGCATCTCAAATGCTTCTGAAGCGATGCCTAGAGTTTATTTATTCTATTTTTATTATTCGTATTAAAAGAGTTCATAATTTTAATTTCTGTTGCTATGTGTGCAGCCTATATCCAATTACGACTTAAAAAAACTTCAGTCTTCAGCTAAATCGCAGTTTCAGGCTGTCTCTGGTGCCCTGTGTAAAGCGTTTTGTCACGACGTAGGAACCTGGCCCTTCCTCCTCCCACTCCCCACCCACATACCCCAGCAATCAACCAATAACAGTGTCGATTCTCAGATTGATATCACCCTCCCCCAATCACAGGGCACATGTTCACCGCCAATGACAGGCTGCCGAGGGGGACACCCCGCCCTCAGCGGGAATATCAATAGGGGAGCCCTGGGAGTAATGGAAGCCTCGGCTCTCGCGAGGATTCTCCCGGAGCACCCCTCTTCCCGAGGAAGCGCGTCACGTGATGCGGCCTCACCCAATCGGCGCATCGGCCGCGGGGGTCGCCGCGGTTCCCGCCAAATACGAGCGCGGCGGCCGCGGTAGCAGCGGCGCGGGCGGGAGGGCGAGCAGCAGCGGCCGCCTCAGCGGAGCCCGCGCCTCCTCCGCCTGAGGGGAGTTCGAGACGCTGCCGGGACAATGCTGGAGGAGCCGGAGTGCGGGGCGCCAGGCGCCCGGGGAGCCGCTGCAGGTCGGTTCCGGCACGCGCGGAGGGGAAGGGGGGGCGCGGCGTGCGGCCTGTGAGGGCCGAGGCGGCAGTTGGGGGCGGACGGGCCTCCAGTCCCGGGCCCTCTCCTCGGCTCCTCGCGTTCGGTCCGTGGAGCTTACAGTCCCAAGGAAGGGCCTTGGGACTCAAAGGGCGCTCTTCTTGACGTTATTGTAGCCGCGACCATTTTCTCCCGGCGCTTTTGCCGTCAGTTCGCCCTTCCAGGGCGCTCTGCGGTGACGGGTGTGTGTGGCCAGGAGGGGAAACGGAGGCCCAGAGAGGCGAAAAAGCCGGCTTTGGAAGTTACCGAGTGCGTTTGTGTCCCTTGATAAGTTGGACGCTGCAGCGGCCCCAAAACTGGGTGGAGAAACGGAGGTCCAGGGTCACAAGGGCTCGGGGACCAGAACAGTTGCGTCTGCGGGTCAGGGCAAGCCCAGGTAAGAGGCCCGGATGATAAGGGTCCCGGGTTCTTGATGCTGCCGACCTGTCTTTCTCCTTACTCTGTCTTGGGAGGGGGCTTTCTGGCAGGCCCTCAAGATGGGGGGTGGTGAACCACGGAAGACCAGACGACTTGACTCCTTTTACCCCCAGCACTTGGCAAAATGCTTGGCATGTAGTAGCTGCTCAATAAATGTGGGTTGTTTGAATGAAGGGTTGGCAGGGACCTCAACTAGACTAGTCCAGGGTTTCTCAATCTCAGCACTATTGACATTTGGGGCCGTCCTGTGCATTGTAGGGTGTCTAGCAGCATCCCTGGTCTCCACCCATTAGATCTCAGTAGCAACACTTCCTTCCTAGTTGTGACAATAATGTATCCTAGGCACTGTCAAGGGGCCCCCTAATTGAGAACCACTGTGCTAATTGTTTCCAGACTTTGGGATTTTAAATAGACATAGAATTTATGAAATAAAGTTGGGACCGATTGTCATGGACAGTCATTTGACCGAGTAAGGGTCAATTAAATGGTTAATTAGAAAATTTTAAAAGCACCATCTGTTATGATCATAATACCATAAAAGAGAAAGATGTCTTAATGCTAAATAAAACTAGAAAGAAAATAATTTCAATAAAGAGCAGTGGTAAGTTTATATACACAAATGTGTTAATTGTTATGTATATGTTTGAACAAGCCGCGTCCCTAGATGAGATCCATTTTACATCGACCTGAGGTTGCTTCTGGGCCCAGGTCACTTTTGCTGCACTTGCATTAAAGCTGGTGACTCAGGGACATGCCAATAAATCCTGCAGTTAAACTAAAAATAAATTTAAATTTAAGTGGCTAAGTTAATGTATCCTTTAGCTAGCAGTGGGAAGGTTTTGTTTGTTTGTTTGTTTTTGGTAACTGAAAACTTGAGAATGATATCTTGAAATGGGTGGAGAGGATATGTGAGTCTTCTGGGTACCTTTCTTATATTCCAAGCTTGGAAAGGGGATAGGGCAGCTTCATCTAACGGACAGTTGAGTTTTTAGAAAGCCCCAATCTGCTTTTTAAAAGTACTCATATACATATATATATATATATATATATATATATATACACATACACACACACACACACACACACACACACATACACACACACTACACATATATATTTTAACTTATATTGGCCAGAATAACTAAATTAGACTTTTCTAAGCCAAATCTAGCAGTTGTCAGCTTCTAAATTTATTCTAGCCATTTCAAGATACCTATCCAAAGATTTGTCTCTATTATGTGCATTTCCCCATCAGCTTTGATATTGTTAGATACTTTTTTTCCGAAGTGTGTGTGTGCAGGAAAACATTCCCCTTGTCATTTCCTTTTTTTTTCCTTCTCTTTACGGCCGCACCTGCCACACATGGAAGTTCCTGGGCCAGGGGTTGAATTGGCGATGCGGCTGGGACCTACACCATGAGCACGGAAACATGGATCCAAGCCGCATCTGGCTCTGTAACCCCCTGAGCGAGACCCAGGGATCAAACTTGCATCCTCACAGAGACAACATGGGTCCTTAACCCACACCTGTGGCATAGAGAAGTTCCCAGCTGCTGGCCTACACCACAGCCACAGCAATGCAGGATCTGAGCCATGTCTGCAACACGACCTACACCACAGCTCACGGCAACGTTTGTTCCTTAACCCACTGAGTGAGGCCAGGGATCCTACTGCATCCTCATGAATACTAATTGTGTTTGTTACCTCTAAGCCACAACGGGAACTCCTCCTTGTCATTTCTTGACAGTACTTTAGCTCCAGTCTGGCAAGCTCTGGAAATGCTTTAGTTATATTACCTTTATAACTGTTTTATTTTTATTTTTTATTTTTTATTTTTTTTTTGTCTTTTTGCTATTTCTTTGGGCCGCTTCCGCGGCATATGGAGGTTCCCAGGCTAGGGGTCGAATCGGAGGTGTAGCCACCGGCCTACGCCAGAGCCACAGCAACGCAGGATCCGAGCCGCGTCTGCAACCTACACCACAGCTCACGGCAATGCCGGATCGTTAACCCACTGAGCAAGGGCAGGGACCGAACCCGCGACCTCATGGTTCCTAGTCGGATTTGTTAACCACTGCGCCATGACGGGAACTCCATAACTCTGTTTTAAAAGAAAATAAACCTTATTCTAATTGTACAGATTTGTTTGTGGGGATTAGAGGGGGATGTTTTGATTTGGGGTCATATTAATGGTAAAATCCATGATACAGTGTTTTCTCTCATCTCTACTTTTATTCAGTCCTCTTTTCATTGTCCTTTTTATTGTGTTTGTTGATTTCTCACTGTGTGCCAAACCCAAGCCCGTGCTACAGATACAGTTTGGAACCAGTCTCTCTGCTGTCACAGAACTGGCTTCTGTCGCAGGAAGACATAAACACAGAAGTCTCAGAGTGATAATTGCTCAAGGAAGATAAAACAAGAAGATGTCACATTGTCCAAGGCAGAATTTCTCAATCTCTTAACATTTGGGGCCAGATAATTCTCTGTCGTGGGGGACTATCCTGTGTATTGCAGAATATTTAGCAGTATCCCTATCTCCTACCCACTAGATGCCAGTAGCACCATCTCTCCAGTCATCACAACCAAAAATGTCCTTAGACATGGCCAAATGTTCCTGGGAGTGGGGAGAACAAAATCAACCCCCTGAACAACCACTTTCTACATAGCAGGTACTATATATGTATTTGCTACTTTATTATTTCCAATATCTAATAAATTACTCTTTGCCACTTATTTCACAGCCATGGATTGCAAAGACAGACCAGCTTTTCCAGTCAAGAAGTTAATACAAGGTAACTTTCTGGGGATGGGTTAAATATTTGGTCCTAGTTTATATCCTTCATTGTCTTCTCCATTGCATTTTTAATTCCCCTTGAGCAGAGGCCTTCTCTTGGGGTTCTCAGCAGAAGTATCAATGGGCTGGAAGGAAGAAAACAGTTGCATCTTACAGTTGGAAGCTAGGAAACCCATTTCATTACACCTCTGTTCCCTGGAGCAAATCCTTTATAATTGGGTTTCTCAAAGTAAGCACTATTGACGTCTTGTAATTTTTTTGTCATGAGGAGGCTATTTTGTATACTGTAGAGAGTTTAGCAGCATTCCTGGCCTCTTCTTTCAACTGTCAACCAGTAATGGCTCCAGACATTGCCAGATGTCCCCTGGCAGGCATAGCTACCCATGGTTGAACCATTTTTTATGAAAAGTGTCCCTAATCCCTTTTGTGTGGGGGGGTGGAGAATGGGTTTATACTTAGGCCAAATTAGTGGTTAGATTGTATTTTTAAAAGGAAGGTTTCTGGGTTTTTTTGTTTTTTTTTTTTTGTCTTTTTGCCATTTCTTGGGCCGTTCCCACGGCATATGGAGGTTCCCAGGCTAGGGGTCTAATCGGAGCTGTATTCTCCGGCCTACGCCAGAGCCACAGCAACGCGGGATCCGAGCTGCATCTGCAACCTACACCACAGCTCCCGGCAACGCCGGATCGTTAACCCACTGAGCAAGGGCAGGGACCGAACCCGCAACCTCATGGTTCCTAGTCGGATTCGTTAACCACTGTGCCACGACGGGAACTCCGGTTTCTGGTTTTTTTAAAGCTTGATTATTTGGTTCCCCTGTAGCAGTTTGCCTTATCCTGTGACAACTGAGTTTAATATTGCCGAAAATCATATTAAGGACTGCCATCTTCTGGGGTTAAAGGATTAGGGGCAAACTACAGAATTTTGAGAGTAAGATTATTTTATAAATAGCTCCAGGACAAGTTTATTTGTTTAGTCTATTACATTAGAAAACAGTTAATGAGATGTTTTGGCATTTGAGTAAATGTGGGCTTCTTGGGAAGTCACCCATTTCAGTTTCCTTATCTCCTGAGCTGTTGCCATGTATCTCTTAGAACCAGCCAGAAGGCTGGCATGCAATAGGAGGATACTTGTTTCATTGAGAAGAGAAGCTAATAGCCTGGGATGCTAGAGGCGGAGAGAAATCTTTCCATAAACAGATCAATCTCTTTTGCTTTTCAGAATCAGAGGCACTATCTTCAAATGGGTTTTCCACCCATATTATATAATTTTGGAATTTAAACTGGATCTTGAACAGATCCGGAAATTTCTCTTTCAAAATTCTGGCAGTGTCCTTGCTATGAAAACTTGTCAGTTTGGGGGCCTTTTAAAAAATTAAGATGTTGGGGGAAAAAATTAGGATGTTGGAAATACATGTAATGAAAATATACCCCCTTTTGGAGTTCCCTTCGTGGCTCAGAGGTTAATGAGCCCAACTAGGATCAATGAGGATGTGGGGTCAATCCCTGGCTTCACTCATTAGGTTAAGGATCTGGCGTTGCCATGAGCTGTGGTGTGGGTCGCAGATGTGGCTTGGATCTAGCGTTACTGTGGCTGTGGTATAGGCTGGCAGCTGTAGGTCTGATTTGACGCCTAGCCTGGGAACTTCCATATGCCGAGGGAGTAGCCCTAAAAAGTAAAAAATAGAAAAAAAGATAACCCTTTTTTAACCTTTAGAAATTCCCCCTGTCCCAAGCACACCAAAGTCGATCATTTTTTGAGAATGTGGAATATTAAAGTATTGACTGTCATTCTTCACACTCTCACTAAAAAGATGGTCTCCTTCTCTTTTGGTTTCAGCCCGTCTGCCTTTCAAGCGCCTGAATCTTGTCCCAAAGGAGAAAACCGACTTCGGGTTGGACAATACCGGAGGTTCTCAGAGTGCTCCTGTGCAGAGTCAAGTCCCCGATTTAGAAACCTCTTTGGAACACTTGGAGAACAACTGTCACATGGGTTCCGACATAGATTTTAGCCCAAAACTTGTCAATGGGAAGGGTCCCTTAGATAGCTTTTTAAGAAGTCAAGTTGAAACCAGTGTTGACCAGAGCGTGGTCATAATCGATTTGTCGGAAGACTCAAGTGACCCACCAGACAGCACTGCGGGCCACAGTAAACTAAATTCTGCAGCCTTTCCCTCTCAGGAGAATGTAAATGGAGTCACAGAAGAAGCTGGAGATGACAGGGGGCTGCCAAAGGCCAGTCAGAAGGACAGGCTGGCATTTCCTGAAGAGGCCCTTTCAGCCATTCCTTGCGAAGCAGAGGAGAGGGACATTGACTCAGGGGGCGCAGAGAGGAGTGAACTCGTGCAGAAGGCCTCACCCCAGTGCTGCCCAGAGCTGCCAGGTGGTCTAAGAACACACTCCAAGAAGGAACAGGATGGCTGGAGTGGAGCCGGGGGCATCCTCTTCAAAGGGAAGGTGCCCGTGGTTGTCTTGCAGGACATCCTGGCCGACAAACTCCCAGCCAAGTCTGCCGAGACACCTCTGGGCCAGGGTGTGCCATCTGAGGGCGAGATGCTGGAGTCCAGCCCCGAGGAGGACTCTGTCCTGAGCCATTCGTCCCTGAGCTCCTCCTCTCCTACCAGCTCGCCTGAGGGGCAGTCTGCTCCCACAAAGCGCAGCAGCCCCAGCCCCCTCCCCACCTCCACACCCATCCGCCGAGTGAGTATCTTCCCTTGCATCAGTACCATAGGAATACAGAGGCAGTATTCTGGGTCAAGCCTCTCACTCTTCACCCAGGGACACTGTTACCCAGATGGCTAGTGGCTGAGTGAGTGAGGCCACAGAGCCGGGTCTGATGCAGAATTCTTTCTGATAGCCATTAGGGGTATTCAGTTTATTGTACACTGGGATGTTCTGGTGGCTTCATTAGTCACTGGTGTATTGGCGCCATCCCGGTAGCCTTGTTCACATCCGATTAACGGTCCAGGTCATCTTAGCTACTACGTTAAATGACTAATGAGCATGAGCAGGCGGCTGTGACCCTCCAGTCAAGCTTTAGCTTCAGCTCCCTGAACAAATCCTGTTCCAGCACAGACTTGTAGGGCCATTGCTGGTAAGCAATCAGTAAGTGTTTGTGAAGAGACCCTGAGACAGCAGGAAGAATAAAACAGGGCATTCTCTAGAGTCAGCTCTCAGTTCAGCATGGCCGCCCATTTTAAAAACCTCACCCAATAAAAAATAAATAAAAGGAGTTCCCATCTGGCACAGTGGAAATGAATCTGACTAGGAGCCATGGGGTCGCGGGTTCGATCCCTGGCCTCACTCAGTGGGTTAAGGATCTGGCACTGACGTGAGCTGTGGTGTAGGTCGCAGCTGTGGCTTGGATCCCGTGTTGTTGTGGCTGTGGTGTGGCATAGGCTAGCAGCTACAGCTCCAGTTAGATCCCTAGGCTGGGAACCTCCATATACTGAGGGTATGGCCCAAAAAAGTGAGAATAAATAAATAAATAACCTCACCCAGAGCAATGAGAACAGGAAAGACCTGGCACCATATTTAAGGGCCCCAGAAGGGTGACTTTTGAAATGTCTGTTGCTGTTATTGGCTTCCAATTGGCATAGTGGCAAGTGTCTGTTCTCACCTGTTCTTGGGGTCCTGTGGGTAAAACTGATGTAATCGGTCAAGAATCCCAAAGTGGGAGTTACTGTTTGGCGCAGTGAAAACAAACCCACTAGTATCCATGAGGATGTGGGTTCGATCCCTGGCCTCGCCAGTGGGTCAAGAATCCATCGTTGCCATAAGCTGTGGTGTAGGTTGAAGACGAGGCTGAGATCCCTCATTGCTGTGGCTTTTTAGGCTACGGTGTGGCCCTTAAAAAGAAAAAAAAAATCCCAAAGTGCTTTGATTTTTTTGGTTTTGTAGCACTTGTATGTGTTCATATCAAGTTTTCACATAAGATTGGATCCTGGAGTGGGTCATTCTGTCTTTGCTGTACCTGCTTAATTTGACCATAAACCACCAACCTTGATTGCTTTCCAAAATTTGATCTCTGAGGGACAAGTTATTTTTCCAGAAGATTCCATTTCTTTTACCTCCTGAGGAGATTATAGAATGGGAAAGATGGCTTTCTTCTTTTTTTTTCTTTTCTTTTTTTTTTGCCTTATCGAGGGTCGCATCCATAGCACATGGAGGTTCCCAGGTTAGGGGTCTAATTGGAGCTGTAGCCGCCAGCCTAAGCCAGAGCCACAGCAGCGCCAGATCCAAGCCACGTCTGCAAACTACACCATAGCTCACGGCAACGCCGGATCCTTAACCCACTGAGCAAGGCCAGGGATCGAACCTGAAACTTCATGGTTCCTAGTCGGATTCATTAACCACTGAGCCACGATGGGAACTCCAGTGGCTTCCTTTTTAGGTTCACAGAGTATCAATCAAGAGTGGGGTCATCTTTCTTTCCATTAAGTTTCCAAATGTGGCAGACTGGGATAGTCACTTTTAAAACTTCCATCTGAACTGTTAGTCACCTTCTAAGTCTCTTGCCGTCAGCTATCTTATTCTGTTTTGTCCATCCAGTTGCTCCAAATCCTTCCAGGCTGCTGCTTCTCTTTTCCAGACCTACTTGGTCACATGCCTTGTGACAACCATTGAGTCTGGAGCACAGAACATGTACACATGTTTCCATTCTCCTTAATAGCTTCATAGTTCAAGTTTGTTTTTACACCATAGCCAAGCCTGATGATTGGGAAGCCACATAGTTGGACCTTGTCACTAAACAGTGTTCTTGTCTATTGGTCTAAAGGCCATAGAACAGCCAAGCACATGTAGCAAGTGTGTTGAGTTTAGGAAAGCCTGCCTCTGAGATGCTAGGTCTGAATCTGGACACAGGCTTGGCATTGTTTTTTTATTTGTTTGTTTTGTTTTGTTGTCTTTTGTCTTTTTTTTTTAGGCCCACACCTGAGGCATGTGGAGGTTACCAGGCTAGGGATCTAATTGGAGCCGTAGTCGCTGGCCTACGCCACAGCAACACCAGAACTGAGCCACATCTGCGACCTGTACCACTGCTCATGGCAATGCCGGATCCTTAACCCACTGAGCGAGGCCAGGGATCAAACCTACAACCTCATGGTTCCTAGTCAGATTGATTTCTGCTGAGCCACGACGGGAACTCCTTGTTTTTTTGTTTTGTTTTGGTTTTTTACAGCTGCACCTGTGATATGTGGAGGTTTCCCAGCTAGGGTTCAAATCAGAGCTTCAGCTGCAGTCTACGCCACAGCCATGGGTCACTGCAGATCCTTACCTGCTGAGCGAGGCCAGGCGTCAAATCTACATCCTCACGGAGACAACATCAGGTCTTTAACCCAATGAGCCACAATGTGAATTCCAGGCTTGGAGTTTTGAGATAGTCTAGAAGACAGAACATATCTCTGTAAATAATTCACACTGCAGATGGTGGAGCCTTCAGGCCCCCCAGAGTCTGTAGCAGGAAATCACCTACCGGATGGGAGTAGGGCCCCCCGATGCCAGGCAGTACCAGATATGAGAATAAAATGAAGTGGCCACCAGGAGCCTGTGAATGCTATGAGGGTGAGACTGCCTCCAGCCTCAAACACTCAGCTTTCTAACTTATCTCCATCTTTCAGGAGTGCTGGGTTTCCTGGTTGGTTGGTTGGTACATAATACCTTTCCCTATGTGGTACCCAAGTTTTTCCTTACTCTGCTTACTGTGGAAAATACTTTCGTTTTTCCTTTTTCCACTCTCTATGGCCTCCTCCATTCCAGTCTGTAGGCAGAAACTCCTTGAGGGCTTACAGATTGTTTCCTATTGTTATGCCTTGTATGTGGTTCTTAGTAGGCTCAGTTAGTCCTGGATTGAGTGCCATAATAATCTCTGTATTTGGAACCCCTAAGCATTTGCTGGTCCTCTGGTATGTGCGTTGGTTTTTTCTATAGGAGATCTTGTTAAAAGGCAGATCCTGCTGTCCCTTCCCATAGAGCCTGATATCGTCCCTTGAGAGACCTTTATTTTGTTTTGTTTTGTAAAGTACTCCCAGGCATCTAGAGAGTCTCTCCTTGAAAAGTAATTTAGGAACACCTCTTTTAGATAATCCGAGGTCTCTTGACTAGCCGGAGTTGCCATTTAGGATCAGAGCTGTTTACCACCTAGGTTAAAACAAAAAAAAAAACCCAAACAAACAGGTGTTCCCATTGTGGCACAGTGGAAACGAATTCAACTAGGAACCATGAGGTTGTGGGTTTGCTCATCCAGCGTTGCTGTGAGCTGTGGTGTAGGTCAAAGACACAGCTTGGATCTGGCATTGCTGTGGCTCTGGCATAGGCCGGCAGCAACTGCTTGGATTAGACCCTTAGCCTAGGAATCTCCATATGCCTTGGTTTCGGCCCTAAAAAAGACAAAAAAACCAAAAAACATTGAAACATTTCTTTACAACCCCTATAGACTTTTTTTCTGTCTCCCAGGTTCTCAGTATTGTCTATCATCTTTTTTTTTTTTTTTTTTTTTTTGCTGCCCTGTTCCATGTGAAGTTCTCTGGCCAGGGATCAGATTTCAGCCGGAACTGTGCCATATCCTTAACCCACTGTTCTGGGCCAGGGATCGAACCTATGTCCCAGTGCTCCAGAGATTCCACTGATCTTGCTGACTTCCCTGATCCTGTTGTGCCACAGTGAGAATTCCCACTCTTGTCATCTTAGGTTTCTCTATGTGGTGTGTATACTAGGGCCCCCTAGGAATACACAGTATCGTTTTTTTTCCTTAGATGAGTAATGTGTTGTAAATATGTTTCTGTTTCATTCCAAGGTGCCTTAGCTATTTTTTTACCTTTAGCTGTTACATACTGATGGTGCAGAGGTGTGGATATACTGCAGTTAGCCAGTCATTCTCATTGACAGATGTTTCCCTCCTCTCTTAACTCTTAGCCTTGACAAACGTTTATTGTCATGAACTCCCCTGGGCTGTTAAGTAGAATGGTAGGCTCATAGGAGTGGGTGTGTCAGTTTTTGCCTGCTGGGGCAAAAAAAATCCCCAAGTGACTGGTCCACCTCCTCTCCCCTGCTGTCAGATTTCTACCTGTTGTGGAGCCCAGCCGCCTTTCCTCACCTCAGTTGCTGCTTGCTATAAGCTCTGCACTCAGAAATTAGACCTCCTTATGTACCACAGAGTGGGTGGGCTCTCAGATTCCCCTGAATAATGAGCAGGAGTTTTACTGTACTGAGTGGTTATATCTGCCTTGACTCTTTGGGGTAGTTGATGTGTGTGTGGTTTTGGTTTTTTGGGGTTGGTTTTTTTTTGGCTTTTTAGGGCTGCTCCCTCGGCATGTGGAAGTTCCCAGGCTAGGGGTCGAATCGGAGCTACAGCCGCTGGCCTCCACCACAGCCACAGCAATGCCAGATCTGAGCCACGTCTGTGACCTACACTGCAGCTCATGGCAATGCTGGATCCTTAACCTACTGAGCAAGGCCAGGGATCGAACCCGAATCGTCGTGGATCCTAGTCAGGTTCGTTAACCACTGAGCCACAAAGGGAACTCTGATATGTGTGTTTCAATTTCATTCTGGACCTTCTTTTTGGTAGCTGAGTTCCACATAGGTAAAATGTGTGGCCTCTATTTTGAGAGAGTTCTATAAATACTTGGGCCAAATGTCAAGAAGATATAATTATATCTGTTCAGTAAAGTCTATCCAAATGTCTAGTAAAGCAGTAGAGATACTAGGTTTAAATTAAATCATAGTTGCTCTGGTTATTGGATATCATTAAGCCAGCTCTTGGTAGTCATGTCAACTCTTGTCCTTGGACACATAGCAAAGGGGACAGTTGTGAAAGGCACATCATGATTCTGCTGCTGAAATTCAACAACTCTGGGCAAGATTGAACAAATGTGTCTTCCTACCCAGATACTCTCCTATAGTAGCCTGGCAATCCCAGATACAGCACCTTACAAATCCTGCTGTTGAATCATTCATTGTAGGGGTGAAGTCCACAGGCTTGGCAGGCAAAGTGGATTCTGGAGAGGCAGATGCCTTTTCTTTTTACTTCTTTCTTTCTTTCTTTTTTTTTTTTTTTTTTTTTTTTTTTGGTCTTTTGTCTTTTTGCCGTTTCTTGGGCCACTCCCACGGCATATGGAGGTTCCCAGGCTAGGGATCGCCAGAACAACAGCAACACGGGATCCGAGCCGAGTCTGCAAACTACACCACAGCTCACGGCAATGCCGGATCCTTAACTCACTGAGCAAGGCCAGGGATGGAACCCGCAACCTCAAGGTTCCTAGTCAGATTCGTTAACCACTGAGCCACGACGAGAACTCCACAGATGCTTTTTCTTTTTTTTTTTTTTGTCTTTTTTGCTATTTCTTTGGGCCGCTTCCGCGGCACATGGAGGTTCCCAGGCTAGGGGTCTAATTGGAGCTGTAGCCACTGGCCTATGCCAGAGCCACAGCAATGCAGGATCTGAGCCGCGTCTGCAACCTACACCACAGCTCACAGCAACGCCAGATCGTTAACCCACTGAGCAAGGGCAGGGACGGAACCCGCAACCTCATGGTTCCTAGTCGGATTCGTTAACCACTGCGCCATGACGGGAACGCCCACAGATGCTTTTTCTTAAGCACTTGGTAAGACTGCTTTGGTAGCTGGCATTTCTCTGGGCACCTCCTCATTGAGACAGGGTTAAGCGCTCTGCCAGTCTCATGGCTTGCTTTCTTTTTCTTTTTCTTTTTGCTTTTTAGGGCCACACCTGCAACACATGGAAGTTCCCAGGCTAGGGGTCAAATAGGAGTTGGAGCTGCCACCCTACACGACAGCCACAGCAATGTAGGATCCAAGCTGCGTCTGCAACCTACGCCACAACTCACTGCAATGCCAGATCACCAACCCACTGGGCGAGGCCAGAGATCAAACCTGCATCCTCATGGATACTAATCGGATTTGTTTCCACTGAGCCACATCAGGAACTCCTCTCACATGGCTTTCATGATCCTGTTTGGCCCTCTCTTGAGGGAGGGTTTAGTTCAGAAAGAATTTAGCATGTCCTGAGTCCAAAGGATGAAATCTTTGTTTCAATTGGTCTTAGTCTGGTCGAAGCTTTCCCAGATAGCAAAATCACTGTTTTTACATTGTTTTGTCAGTATGTCCATTTAAAGAGAGATGGGCTTTTGGTTTTTTCATCTCAACTTTGCCCTTTTTTTTTTTGGCTGCCTCCTGGAGTCTAAAATGAGCCCAGGCGGTTATTTCTTTCAGCCTGAATTCTCCCATTCTCCCCATTGCTTTTCCATGTAACAAATGGTTTCATTGCCTGACTTCCCTGCTCTGGAGATAGCTTAGGCCAGGAGTCTGGACTCCTTGTGCAGATTCCTACCTGGGACTATTTGGCCAGCATGACAAGGAAGTCCAACTATGTGTCTTGGTCAGTCCTTGTTAGCCCACGCTCAGTTTGAAACAGAGCGATAGGGTGCTGTGCTCTGGAACATGGGATTCTAGACCAGATTGCCACCTCTGGCAAGCTGACCTCTTTTCCTGGGTGTTCCCTCCATGGTCTAAGACGCACAGCTGTGCTGGGCAGAGAGTACTAATTGGTGGCTCATGGGAATCCAGCTCATGGACATGTCTTAACTTGATTCACATGGTGTTGATTTTTAGACATTACAGGCAAACTTAGGCGATAGTATGGGTTTGGTTCCAGACCCGCACAATAAAGCGAATATCATAATAAAGCGAGTCATACAGGTCTTTTGGTTTCCCAATGCATGTAAGTTATTTTACACTATATGGTAGTCTGTTAGGTGTGCACTAGCATTATGTCTAAAAAAAGTCCATACCTTAATTTAAAAAGGCTTTATTGGAGTTCCCGTCGCGGCGCAGTGGTTAATGAATCCGATTAGGAACCATGAGGTTGCGGGTTCAGTCCTTGCCCTTGTTCAGTGGGTTAACGATCCGGCGTTGCCGGGAGCTGTGGTGTAGGTTGCAGACGAGGCTCAGATCCCGCGTTGCTGTGGCTCTGGAGTAGGCTGGCGGCTACAGCTCCGATTAAACCCCTAGCCTGGGAACTTCCATATGCCGCAGGAGTGGCCCAAAGAAATAGCAAAAATACAAAAAAAATAAATAAAAATTTTAAAAAAGGCTTTATTGCAAAGAAACGCTGTCGTCTGAGCCTTTTGCAAGTTGTAATCTTTGCAACAGTAACATAACAGATTATTGACCACAGATCCATAACAATATAATGAGGAAAAACTTTGAAGTGTTGTGAGAATTGCCAAAATGTGACACAGAAACACAAAGGGAGCAAATGTTGATGAGAAAATGGTACTGATAGACTTAGTGGATTCAGTGTTGCCACAGACCTTCAACTTGTTTAAAAAAAGAAAATGGATGAGACAGGTTGAGTGGAGGCATGCACTGAGGGTTTGGAATGGAAATGCTATAAAATTTGGTTGTGATCGTTGTGCCACTATAAATGTAATAACAATCCATTGAGTAATAAAATAATGCAAAAAAAAAAAAAACTGGGAAGTACAATTTTGTAAGTGCTTGTACTTATACTTCAGAGAAAATTCCCACTGTCAGCCTCTCTTGGGAAAATCAGAAGGGGCCTAGTGTTGGGCTTCGAGCCTGTAAGACCATGTCCTCTCCAGTTGGCTGCAGACCTACCAATCTGTGTTGTCCTCCTGATGCCAGAGCCGCTGGCCTTTGCTTTATTTTCAAGCGTAGCCTCCTTTTTGCTTCTCTGCCTCCTGTTTTCGTTATCTGCTTCCTGGTCTCCTCTTTTATCTCCAGATGCAGGTGTGTGCTCAATCATTAGAGTTCATGACCCAAATAAGATGTTTTGGTCTTGTTTGGTGAAAACTGGTCACCTGGAAGTTTTCTTTGTTGTCATTTACATAGTGTTTCCTCCTTCCCCTTCCCAAGTACTATGTGATGAATTAGACATGTTAAAGTAGTTGAAACAATCTGTGTTTACAGATCAGTGTCTTTCCTTTCAGATGAGTAAGAAATTGGTCAAAGGATCCGCGGAGAAGAACAAGATGAGACTTCAAAGAGTAAGACGTTTCCCCTGAAATAGTTCTGTTGTGCTTTTTGCAATACACAGGAAGTAAAGCCGTTTGCACTTCTTTGGCCCATTTTTCACTTTCGCCTGCCTGTCCTGACCATCACTTTGACTCTTGCTTCAGTTTACATAGCTGGGTCCCATGCTTATGGATTGCATCATTTTTAGCTTTGCTGAATCCTAAGGCTTTGCATGAAGTCTTTTCTAAGCTTTTGTTACTACTGTCATAGTAGTTGGGCATCCCATTGTGGTTCATTAGCACCACGTTCTGAGCTTACTGGCCCTTCCATTGTAGTTTAAAAAGAACCCAGTCCTGAGTTCCCATTTTGGCTCAGTGGTAGCAAACCTGATTAGCATCCATGAGGACGTGGCTTCGCTCCCTAACCTTGCTCAGTGGGTTAAAGGATCTAGCATTGCTGTGATCTGTGGTATAGGTTGCAGATGTGGCCTGGATCTGGCGTTGCTGTGACTGTGGTGTAAGCTGGCATCTACAGCTCTGATTTGAGCCCTTGCCTGGGAACTTCCAAGTACTGTGGGTGTGGCCCTAAAAAGATACATACACAAGGAGCTCAGTACTCCCTGCACAGGCTCCTATGCATAGATTGAAGTTCTCGCCTTCCCAGGTGCTGTACCTTGGTGGCCTCTACGCCAGATGGGTGATTATTGTTTAATGGTTCCCTGCCAAGTCTTTGATTCTGTTATCTGGGGGTTACCACGTTTCACACACAGCAGTGAAAGGGTCTTTCTATTGGGTGAAGGGCAGAGAAAGCCCTGGACTTTTTCCCTCTGCCAGCTCAGGGAAGGGGTGTTAATGATAGCTGTGAGTTCACTAGGTGCTTCTTGCGCCATCTACCATATGGCTGTATTCAATTTTTGTGGGTCAGATTTTGGTGGCTCTTTAGAATTTATCTCATTCTTCATTGGAATTTCAAAGATAGGCCCCTGGGGGACAGGGATGGGGTGGGACTTGGGTGTGGCTGAAGAGATCTGATTTACCCATGATTCCAGAAGCCTTCTGTCCTCTTAGGAGCAGAGATACTCCTTACCACCTGCACTGGTCCAGACCAGCCCTTCTTCAAGTATCCCATGTATCAGGTGTGGAAGGTACTTGGCAAGAATGTTCGCATACTTCTAACTGCATGCCTCCATAGCTTCTGAGAAAGGGAGCAAAGGTTGATCAGGGCAGAGGGTAGAATATTCTCTAGGGACAAGGAGATAAGCACAGGTCCAGACCGAAAACTGCATTGTCCGGCTCTTACCAAAGGTGGGAATCCCGCCTCTGATGATTTTGGTCCTTGAAAATTACCCCCTGCCGTGTTAGGAGATTATTCCTTCCACCTGGGAGGTGAAGCTTATTTCATATAAATTCAAGATTATATAATAACTCAATGCCCCAGGCCACATATGAATTCTTTGGAATGAAGATCTGATGTGGTAATAAAATGAAACGTTCCTGCTTTAAAGAACATCTAAGAAACCAGCTATTTCCTCCTGCTGGTGATGAAAGGACACTACTGTAGTCAGAGATCACTTTTGGTCCCTCCTTAACATCTGATCTTTTTTTTTTTTTTTTTTCCTTTTTCTTTTTAGGGCTATATCCAAGGCATATGGAAGTTCCCAGGCTAGGGGTCTGGGAACTACATCTGCAGCCTACACCACAGCTCATGGCAACTTGGATCCTTAATCTGTTGATTGAGGCCACAGATCGCACCTGCATTCCTCATGGATACTAGTGGAGTTCATAACCAGCTGAGCCACAGTGGGAACTCCTTAACATCTGATCTTTCAGATCCCGAGAAATGTTTGTTTTTTGAGAAATGGTTCTAAAGAGAAAGAATTTTTTCATTTGAGAAATGGTTTTAAAGATTTCAAAAAGGTTTTTTTTTTTTTTTGGCTTTTAATTTTTGTGTTCTCATTTTTCCCCAGTGTTTTAAGACTTACTCCTCAAGCTCCCCATCCTTGCCTTATCCCACTCTCCCATTTCAAAAGAAAGAAAAGAAACCTGGAATAGTTTGGAGGGGGTTGTAAATGTTTTTGTTTTGAAGGTAGGGAGACAAAACCTGTGGGTGTTTTGTGTGTCTATTTCACCATGGCGTTCTCATCAAATAAATTCAGTTGAGACATAATAGCAGGTATCCTGGTAGGCAGCCCAGAGGTACTTAATCTTTTTTAATTAAGTAAAAATTGACCCATATCCCACATTTAAGGCTGTTGTCTTTTTTTTTTTTTTTTTTAGGGCCACACCCATTGCATATGGAGGTTCCCAGGTTAGGGGTCCAATCAGAGTTACAGCTGCCAGCCAACAGCACAGCCAGAACAATGCAGGATCTGAGCCGTGTCTGTGACCTACACCACAGCTCACGGCAACGCCAGATTCTTAACCCACTGAGTGAGGCCAGGGTTCGAACCCACAACCTCATGGTTCCTAGTTGGATTCATTTCTGCTACGACAGGAGCTCCCGTAAACACATCTTATTTTGAATTGCCCATGAAGCCATGTGGCCTAACCCTCATCCCCTTTCTCACCCAGAAAAAAATACCATGGACTGAAACTTCCCTTTTGTGGAAGGGCACTGACCAGCAGGGCTAAGCTGTTGCCTGTCCCTGTTGCAGGATAAGGAACGTCTGGGCAAGCAGCTAAAGCTCCGGGCTGAGAAGGAAGAGAAGGAGAAGCTGAGGGAGGAGGCCAAGCGGGCCAAGGAGGAGGCCAAAAAGAAGAAAGAGGAGGAGAAGGAACTGAAGGAGAGGGAGCGGCGGGAGAAGCGAGAGAAGGATGAGAAGGAGAAGGCAGAGAAGCAGCGGCGCAAGGAGGAGCGGCGCAAGGAGCGCCAAGAGGCCCTGGAGTGCGTGTTGCCCCTTCCCCGACCCAAGCCCAGCCTCCCCTCCCTCTCCCAATGCCCATCCCCTGTCTCCCAGGGACACTTCCCCATGCGCGGGCTGTGCAGGTTGCCTAAAACTGAGTTCAGTGTCTCACAGGGCTAAGCTGGAGGAGAAGCGGAAAAAAGAAGAGGAGAAACGGTTGAAAGAAGAAGAAAAGGTAGAATCTTCCTCCAGAACTTGCACCTTCCTGTGTGTTGAGAAGTGGGGTTTCCACCTGGTTGCTGCCTGATAAGAGTCCATGAGGTGGGAAGCCAGTGCCCCCAAGGACTGATGCGTGTGTGTAAATAAGCTGTTTCTCATGCCGGCCTGTCATGAGCTTGCTGGCTGGATGCCCTGGTCCTTCTGCCACAAGACCAGCTCTGACATTTTGAGGTTGCCTGCTTGTGGGCTGATGGTTTTTGAGAACTAACAAAAATAATGCTTTCAACTTGGGGTTCAGTTCTAGAGGCTTCTGCATGTTTTAAAACAGTTTCTCTTGGGAGTTCCCTGGTGTCCTAGTGGTTAGGATTTGGTGCTTTTGCTGCTGCTGCAGCCTGGGTTCAACTCTGGTCTGGGAACTGATATCCCCTATTAAGCCACTGCACGCCATAGGCCCCCCCCCCAATTCTCTTCGTTTCTTCCTTGTCCTCATCTTCTCTTATATTGCAGCGCATTAAAGCAGAGAAGGCTGAAATCACAAGGTTCTTTCAGAAACCAAAGACTCCACAGGCCCCCAAGGTGAGCAGTTGGCTTTCTTTGGCTTTACTTTTAGTCTTTTTCAGGCTATTCCTTTTGAAAAATGAAAGGACATCTTCTGACCCACTGGCTCCCCTTTCATCAAGAGGGGTCTCTGCCTGCCCAGGGAGCTTTGATCTTTGGTAGAGTCAGGAGGTTGAGTGTCTTGTCATTCACTGTGTCCTTGAAAAGGCAAAAAGTGGATCATTTTCCAAGTGTTTAGAAGTTGCTTCATGAATAGTTTTTGCTGGGAGCTGTGTGGGAAGGTGTAAGAGAGGAGGGGTCCTCACGCTGGAGGGTTTCTGCTTAAGATGGGAGGCATAAAACAGCACTTGGAATTCAGCACATAATTCTGTGTCCCCTGTTGCCATCCAGTCACCTTCTAAACCAGCCCCTGCCAGTAGAGACCCCTTCATCCCCCTCCTTCCATCCTCCAGAGGTAACTCACCTCCTCCAGTGCAAGGGTGTCCTTCCAGATCTTTCTCTGGACATTTACATCCCTTTGTATATTTGTGTATTTGTGTACATGACAGTTATGAATTTACTGTGTTACCACTCTGTTCGCTTAAGCTGTATCTTGGATTCTTACCATGTTGGCCCATCTTCATACTTTTTCATTGCTGTGTAATGTTTTGTGACGTGGTTCATGGTTTATATCCCTCTTCCCCTGTTGATCCCCTCTCCAGAGAGGTGTGAATGTCACCAACATGCCTCTGTAGAGGTAGTCTTGCCACTGGGTCCTCGGAATGCATGTTCACAGAGTTGTATTTGTTATTGTCCAAGTGCCCTCCCCTCAGGAAATGCCAGAGGAAGGTCCCAGTCCTCCAGGGCAGGAAAATATGTCCTCCCTGCCCGCCAGCTACCAGCACTAGACAGGATGAGTTTTCTTGTAACCGTGCCAACCTGATGGGTGGGAAAACATCTTTGTTTCACTTTGTTTTTCCTTGATTCCCAGTGCAGTTGAACATCTTTTTGTGTTATTCTATTTATTTTTCTGCGACAGGTCAATTTGTTTCTTACCCATTTTCCTACAAGACTGGTTTTTTTCCCAGATCTCTGAATTTTATATAGTCTAGGTTTTCATTCTTGGTGGGGTACACTGCACATACTTTGCCTCAGTCCATTACTTGCCCTTTGACTTAGCACAAAAAAAAAAAAAATTTTTTTTTTTCTTGGTATTTAGGGACACACCCATGGCATATGGAAGGTCCCAGGCTAGGGGATGAATCAGAGCTACAGCTGCCAACCTATGCCACAGCTCACGGCAAGGCAGGATCCTTGACCCACTGAGCAAAGCCAGGGGTTGAACCTGCGTCCTCATGGATACTAGTCCAATTCACTTCCACTGCACCATGACGGGAACTCCCAGAAATTTTTCATTTTAATGTCAATATTTTTATTCTTTTATGGCAGTATGGCTTTGGGATGGAAAGCTTTTTGTATCCTATGATTATAAACACATTCTAATTTATGTCCAGGTTTTTTGTTTTAGCTTGTTTTGTTTTTTATGCTTAATTCCTTAGCTTAGCTGGAATTCTTATGCCCATGGTGTGGAGTGTGGCCCTAGCATTTTCCCCCATGGATATCCGATGTTCCCAGCACCCGTTTGTGAGAACAGTCTGTTGCTTCTTGATCTCAGCTGCATGTGGGACTCACCAGGGAGCTTTAAAAAAAAAACAAAAAAATCACTGGGGCCTGGATCCCATCCCAGAGAATCCAACAAGCCTGGTTTGGGCATTGGGATTTTTAACAGCCCCCGGATGAGCCTGCCACCCAGCGCACAGTGGAGGATGCCAACCTCAGCCATTATTTTCTCACTGGGGTGCAAGGCTGGCTTTCTTACACCCAACCTCAGAGGCGTAGGCTCTCCTCCTAACCCCCTATGTTGTCCTCCTGTGCTGCCAGCTTTGGGATCCACGAACACAGACATTCACGATGCTGAAGGAGCTTGGAGAAAGGAACTCAAACCTACCAGGGTTTACTGAGAATGATTCTTAGGACACAGACACCCATGTTTCAGGTTCATGGCAGGCTTTGGCTCTGTGTCCAGTCATCTTGTACTGTAATAGTGTGGCTCTGGTAAGCTGGTCACCTTCCTAGGCCTTTTCTAGAAACCCAAGTAAATGGCATCACAACACTTCTCCTTTGACCTACCGACCCGGGTGACTGCAGAGTACTAGGTTGCGTGTCTGGTGGCTCCTCCTCGCCACTGCTGAGCCTGCGCTATCATGTCCCTTCTCCATTTCAGACCCTGGCTGGTTCCTGTGGGAAGTTTGCCCCTTTTGAAATTAAAGAGCACATGGTCCTCGCCCCTCGCTGTCGTACCACCTTCGACCAAGACCTCTGTGATCAATTAGACCAGCTCCTCCAGCAGCAGAGTGGTGAATTCTCCTTCCTGAAAGATCTGAAAGGCCGACAGCCCCTGAGGTCTGGACCCACAGTGGTTTCTAACCGGAACACAGACCTCTCTAACAGGTTAGTGCTGCAGGAGACTGCTGTGTGCCCATTGGTCAGAGCCCTAGGTTCTGATTGCTGCTGAGTCCTGTGGCCTTGGCTCGTCACCTCCCTCCCAGGCCTCAGGCCTCAGACTTGGGTGTTTCATCAGACCTCTCTTCGGGCTTCCTGTGAGCCTCCAAAGCCTCTCAGGCATAGTGGCCTTGCAGAAAGCCACAGCTTCGGAGTGCAAGCTGCCTGTCCTGCTTCCAGGCTCTCCCAGGACAGCAGCTTCCCTGGCTGTTGATGATTTACTTGTTCTCCACAACCCCACTTTTGAATATTTGCTATGGGGCAGCAACTCAGCAATTGGGTTTTTCCCTCCTTGTGTCATGTCCCTGGAATAAATGTTAGCCTGCTTTAGGGGCAGATGGTGCTGCTGCTTCAATGCTACCCCTCTCTGTAGTGTTTATGGCCTGCTTCCCTGGGAGGAAGGACTCTGGTGAGGGCTGAGCACGCACATAGAGGGCCTTCCTAAAGAGATGCTTCTCTTCTCAGTGACGTGGTGATCGTGGAGAGCGGCAAAGTGGATGGTGTTCCCGAAAGGAGGAAGTTTGGCAGGATGAAGCTCCTGCAGTTTTCCGAGAATCACCGACCAGCATACTGGGGGACATGGAACAAGAAGACGACGGTCATCCACCCGAGGGACCCCTGGGCCCAGGACAGGGTGAGCATTCGGACAGCTGCTCCGGACCCTCTGCACTTCCTTCTCTGTGCCATTTCAGCTGGGCCTGTGGTCCCATAGTGTTCTGGCTTTTCTGCTCTGCCTTTCCCTTTCAACCCTGAAGACGACAGTAACCATTGGGTATTTGTTTTCTTAGAACCTCCTTGACTATGAAGTGGACAGTGACGAAGAGTGGGAAGAGGAGGAGCCAGGGGAGTCCCTCTCCCACAGCGAAGGGGTGAGTACAGCCAGAAATACTTGTGGGTTCCCACCAGAGGACCTCGATGGCCCTGGAGCGGACTCCCTCTCAGTGTCCTTAACACCTGGATTTCCAGCTGCTTTTAGAAAACCTTTATACAGGGCAGTGCCCACCTACTTCTAGATGGGCCCATCTGCTCCCTGCTTCACCAAGGTCCCCACCACTCCCTCTGCCTTACCTCTGGGCCCTGCTTACTGGGTTCTGCCCAACACCTCTGCCCCCGCAATGGGACTAGTTAATGGGATTTTGACTCGTCCCTTAGGGCGTCTATAGGAATGACTCTCGAAGCAGTAGAAGGTTTTTTCTTTCTTAGATGTTCACAGATTAAAATTTTAAATGAAGCACCTGTTGCTTTCACACATTATGAACGTACTTTTTCTCTTTTTGAGGATGATGACGATGATGTGGGAGAGGATGAAGATGAGGACGACGGTTTCTTTGTGCCCCATGGGTACCTTTCTGAGGATGAAGGGGTAACTGAGGTGAGGAGTGAGCCGGGAGGTGATGGGTGCGTGGAGCTCATAGCTGCTGCTGTGGGAGTGGTGACATAGATCCCAGCTCACCCCAAGGCTGATTGCACATGGATCTCGTTCCTGACAGCCGCAGAGGCTCAGCCCCCCTCAGCAGCTTTCTGAGTCTGCCAGATTGTGGAGCTTTTGAGGGAGCCTTTTCTAGGGCTACAAAGGCCTGCCAAATCATGGTGATGGGTAGTGGGGAAACCGTGACAGGTTCAACACCACTGGGGGAATGATTTTGTCTCAGAGGCAGACTTGAAGGGCCTGTGTTCTTCATATGTTTCTAGCCAACAAGGCAGACAGGTCTTGTCGGGTCTACAGCCTGTATCTGTCTTAAACAGTGGCATTAGTCTGGGGTGGGAAAGGCCTAGAATGGCAATTTCAGCTCCAAGATCACATGTTAACTAGAAAATCCGTGAAGTTCTCTGGTGGTCTAGTGGTTAGGACCTGGTGCTTTCGCCACCGCAGCCCAGGTTTAACCTCTGGTCTGGGAACTGAGATCCCATGACAAACCGTTGCACACTGTGGCCAGAAAGAAAAAGTCCAAAGTGGCGTTACGAGGCTTACTGGCAAGATAATAAAAATACCTGTGACACTCCAATGGTGGCCAGAGGGGCAGATGCATCTAGGACGCTGAAAGGGTGAAAGTACCGTTTGTCATTCAATCTAAAAATGCTCTCTGCCCATTTCATCGCCTATCAGGGCTTGGAAGAGGGACAACTAGATGTGAGCCTGGGGAGCTGAGCGGGTGCCCTTCTGCACTGGCCCTGTCTCTGCAAATAGCTTTGCCAGCCCCAGAGGCCAGGGCCGAGGGTGTCGGGATGCGGGGGAGTGAGGACCCTGAGCGGGTCTCTGCTCTCTAACTACAAGGAATGTGCCGACCCGGAGAACCACAAGGTTCGCCAGAAACTGAAGGCCAAGGAGTGGGACGAGTTCCTGGCCAAAGGAAAGAGGTTCCGCGTCCTCCAGCCCGTGAAGATCGGCTGCATCTGGGCATCCAACAAGGATGGTGGCGCTGATCTGAAGGTGCTGCAGCAGTTCACAGCCTGCCTTCTGGAGAGTGTCCCTTCCGAGGAGGAGCAGACGCCCAAGGCCTCCAAGAGGGAGAAGAGGGACCAGCAGAGTGAGTGCCAGCTCTGGGCAGGGTGGGGGGTTGGGCTTCCACCTGCTCCAAGGCCCAGGTACTTCCCAGGCTGGATGCAGGAGTCTTCTTAGGCAAGTAGAGTGGTAATTTAAAAGTTCTTTAAGGAGTTCCCGTCGTGGCGCAGTGGTTAACGAATCTGACTAGGAACCATGAGGTCGCAGGTTCGGTCCCTGCCCTTGCTCAGTGGGTTAATGATCCGGCGTTGCCGTGAGCTGTGGTGTAGGTCACAGACTTGGCTCGGATCCTGCATTGCTGTGGCTCTGGCGTAGGCTGGCAGCTACAGCTCCGATTAGACCCCTAGCGTGGGAACCTCCCATATGCCGTGGGAGCGGCCCAAGAAATGGCAAAAAGACAAAAAAGTAAATAAAAATAAAAGTTCTTTAGCAACAAAAACAGCAAATGCCAGTGCTTGCTGAGCACACCTGTCGTTTCTGTGGTTCTCACGAGTGCAGCGTGAGGCGGCTACTTCAGTCAGCCCGTTTCAGCAACTGGCACATGCACCCCTAGCTCTTCAAAGCCAGAGAGGGCCCGCCACTCAGAACGAGAACGTGATGACTGTTACTAAGGAAACGGGCGCCTGAACTAAGGCGTGAGTTTATCCAAACGAATCCTGCCTAGTGAGGCTTTGGCTTCTCAGAATCTCTTCTGGAGCGAGTTCCTGTGTCTTAAATCTGCTGGGAGAAGGTAGTCCACACTAAACCTATCATAGTGGTTATTTCGTGATGTGTATAAGTCATGGCATTATGCTGTTCACCTTAAATTTACACAGTGCTGTGTGTCCATTATATCTCAGTAAAACCTGATGGAAAATAGGCTTCCCGAAGCTGACCATGTCCCTCACTCAGTGACAGATTGAGGTACCGGATGCAGTGTTTATCCCTGTTCTCCCTGTGTCTCACACCCCCCATGTCCCCCTCTCCCCGCCAGTCCTGGCCCAGCTGCTCCCGCTGCTGCATGGGAACGTGAATGGGAGCAAAGTCATCATCCGGGAGTTCCAGGAGTGCTGCCGCCGAGGACTGCTCAGCAAGGACTCCAGCAGCCCTGAGCGCACCTCCGCCAGCCCCCCAAGCCCCGGCCCTTCCCGCCCACAGACCCCCACTGCCGGCGAGGACACTACCATCCCCTCCAAGGCCAGGCTCAAGCGGATTATTTCTGAGAACTCGGTGTATGAGAAGAGGCCTGACTACAGGATGTGCTGGTACGTCCACCCACAGGTGCTGAAGAGCTTTGCCCAGGAGCACCTGCCCGTGCCCTGCCAGTGGAGTTATGTTACCACAGTGCCCTCGGCCACCAGGGAGGACAGTGGCAGCGTCCCCACTCCAGGGCCCAGCCAGGGGATGCCCATCTCACTGAAGAGGAAGTCAGCGGGCAGCATGTGCATCACCCAGTTCATGAAGAAGCGTAGGCACGACGGGCAGGTGAGTAGTGGGCTGGGGAGACCCTGCAGCGGCTTTGTTAATTTGAACTTTTTTTTTTTTTTTTTGTCTTTTTGCTATTTCCTGGGCCGCTCCCGCGGCATATGGAGGTTCCCAGGCTAGGGGTCCAATTGGAGCTGTAGCCACCGGCCTACGCCAGAGCCACAGCAACGCAGGATCCGAGCCGCGTCTGCAACCTACACCACAGCTCACAGCAACGCCGGATCGTTAACCCACTGAGCAAGGGCAGGGACCGAACCCGCAACCTCATGGTTCCTAGTCGGATTCGTTAATCACTGCGCCACAGCGGGAACTCCTGAACTTTCTTTTTAAAGCAGTTTTAGATTTACAGCAAAATTGAGGTGACAAAACTGAGGGGAAGGTACAGAGATTTCCCATATGTCCCCCCTCCCATGCCCAGCTTCCCCCACTGTTAGCATCTCTAACCAGAGGTGTGCATCCATTAAAACCAGTGAGCCTTTGTGGACACATCACTGTCCCAGACCCCACCATTTACTTCAGGACTCACTCTTGGTGTTGTGCATTCTGAGTTTGGTCACATATTTAAGGACACATTTCCACCATTACAGTGTCATACAGAATAGGGCATGGCCCTAAAAATCCTTTGTGCCCCACCCTTTCATCCTTCCCTCCCTCCAGCCCCTGGCAGCCCCTGATCCTTTAGTAGTCTCCATAGTTTTGCTTTTTCCAGAATGTCCTATAGTTAGTATCATGCAGTATATAGCCTTTTCAGATTAGCTTCTTTAACTTATTAATGTGCATTTAAGCTTTCTCCCTGTCTTTTCATGGCTTGATAGCTCATTTCTTTTTAGCACTGAATAATGTTCCATACGGCAGCTTTTAGTTTTTGCATCCATTTAACATAGTTACTAAGAGCTTATTCTGCACCAGGTACCCTGCTAGGCCTCATAGACAGTTGATGAGCAAATGGGAGACAAGAGACAGGGGTCCATGAAGCAAACAGTTGCATAGTTGCAGACTGACAGCACATGGAAGAGGGAGGGCATGGCCCCGCCTGGAGGTGGGCAGGCTTCCTGAGAGACAGACACTGGTCCGCAGAGTGAAGTCACCAGTGTTGCCTATATCCAGAGGCAGGGGCCCCAGCCTCAACCTTGGTTAATATTTGATTGCGACATATGGAGGTTCCCAGGCTAGGGGTCAGATCGGAGCTGTAGCTGCTGGCCTATGCTGCAGCAACGCCAGATCCAAGTCGTGTCTGCAGTCTACAACCACAGCTCATGGTAACGCTGGATTCTCAACCCACTGACCGAGGCCAGGGATTGAGCCTGTGTCTTTGTGGATGCTAGTCAGATTTGTTACTGCTGAGCCACGATGGGAACTCCCTGATTGTTCTTTTTCTTACTGGAATACGGATGTAAGTGAGTTCATCTCATACCTATTCTTACTAGAAACCTGGGTATGGTGTGAGCACTGTGTCCTCGTTTTAGGCAGGCATCTCACAGAGCTAGGATTTGGGGAAATTCAGTTTTAGAAGCATGAGACAGGTGCAGTGAGAGGTAGATCCCCTGCTCACATCCAGGGCCCTCCTCAGGAGGGCGCTGCCATTCCCGGAGCTGCTGCTGAGGAATGGGTGGTGACTGAAAAAGGGGAGCCAGAGTGTGCACCCCCTCGGCCCAGCTCCTCTGCCTGCTCCCTGACATTGGTCGTTGCATGGCCACTGGGATGAGGCAGGAGGAACGGCCCCTAGTTTGGGGTCTAGCCTTCTCCCTGCGGCCCACGACAGCTATCTCTGATGCGTTGGAAATCTTCCTCAACTGTCACAGCAGGAAGGACTCTCAGAACAGTCTGGTGTGGTCGGGTTGGCTGTTCCTGTCACTCCTCAGACCTTGTCCCTGTGAAGCCTGTGGGCAGGGCTTGGTATGGGGTAGGGGGAACCCACCTGGTTAGGAGTCAGTGATCCCAACCCCACAAGCAATTTCCTCACTGGGCCTCCACCCAAGATGGTCTGTTATGTGTTGAAGCTGTGCTCCAGATGGTCTTAAAGGGACTGCAAGTGTGGCTACTCCATTGAAACCAGCTGGGGAGGAGTTTAAAATGGCCAGGGCTGGAAGACACCCAGCCCTTTGTCTAGGCAGAGTTCTCGGGCTCCTGCCCCCATGAGTCCCCCTTCAGGTTCTCGTATGAGGGACACAGCGGTTCTCTTGGTGCTGCTCGTCCTCATGTGTTTTCATGACCTGTGTTTGTCCACATGGAAAATGGCGATTTAGTCCACATGAACTGATTCCTCACGTGAGGTACTTGACATGGATCCTTACATTTCACTGGTGCCTTGTTGTTTACAGAGCCACCAGGAGAGAGAAAATACTCCCCAAATAAATTGGGTGCCTCTTCCCCGGGTGAGAGGGGTTGATTTGTGAGTCAGTGAAATGTGGCGTTTTATCCCATGAGACACTTGTGAACATCAGTCAGTGTGGTGAGAACTCACCGAAGGCTACACAACCAGTGAGTTGCACCCCAGCCTGGGCTTGGGCCTTCACTGCTGCACCTGGGAGCCTAACTGTTCTAGGCATAAGCATGACTCAGAGAAGAGGTTAAAACCTTCACAGTTCTGGGTGTGCCGGCCCTAGTAGTTCTCATTCAGTGGGTCTGAGGGTAGGTGCTAAAGTCTGTTTGAAAAGCCCCTTCTCGGAATCCCATGGGAAGGGCCCCAGGACCACACCATAGAGAGCACAGTGGCTCAAGGGAAGAGAAGCTCAGCACTGGTTCTTGGAGTGGTGGGGGTCATCCTTGCTGTTCTGTCAGGGCTTGAGGTGGGACCCCCCTGCTTGTCACAATACTTGGTCACCTAGGACTGTGGGCTTCAGGTACAAACCCCCCTGTGTCCCCTTAAATGCATGGGGTTTGTCTCTAGCAACATGTCCTGAGCATATAAACACTGTTGTCCAGGGCCAGGCTCCCCCTGTATCCGACTCCCTCCTGCTTTAGTTTATGGCCTTGTCCTCCTGGTCGCAGAATGGCTGCTGCACCTCCAGGCAGCAGGACAAGGATAGCCAAGCCCTCCCAGGGGAGCACCCTTGTTTAGCTGGAAGGGGAAGCAGACTTCCACCTCTGTCTTTCCAGCCAGAAAGCTCTGGCACAGCCCCCCCCCAGCTGCAAGAGAAGCCAGGGCAACAAGACCTTGACCACCACCACCAAGATTCTGGTTGTTCCAGAAGGGCACATGGGAAGATAGCTCTGGGTGTGCATGGAGCAAGCCTGCTGCCGCACAGCACCTGGGTCAAACGGGGGTCACAGGTACAGCTTTCTGAAGGCAGGATTAGGGGCCTGGGAGCAGGCAGGATGCTTCCCTTTGCATTTTGGTAAAGCCACTAACTGATACTTCCACATCCTTGGGGATAATTGTTGCCAAACTAAATGTATGTGAATGTTTTAGATGGGGTTGGGCTTTTTTTTTATTTGTGGGAATTTTTTAATATTTTCATTCAGAGTTCAAATGTGCTTACAAGGTACCATGATCTAGTGAGGCAGACAAGCGGATGTTAGGTGCCAGTTCTGCCACCAAGTTATGTGTGCTCCCATGGTGACTCAGCTTTTTGGCTTTGCTTTTATTTTTAAATGGGGAGGGGCTCTGTTTGCCTCTTCCAGCCAAAAGTATCCTGTGATCAAAAGGACAACAGTGTTATCCAGTCTCAGTTCTTTGTGGTTGTTAAGTGTCTCCCTAACTCCTGAGGCTCTCTCTGCAGCTTTGCACCCTCTGCCTGTGGTAGCAACAGCAGCAAGTGGAGCTGTCCCATTGCAACAAGCTGCTGATAGCTCTCAGCACGGAGGGACTAGGGACTCAGTCCCCAGGGACAGGGAGGCCCGTAAAGAGATCCATCCGTGTGTCTGTCCTGTTGCTCCCCCAACCCAAACCTCTAGGTCAGTGTGGTTGAGAGCTGCTCTCTCTGCTCTGGGCCAGTCAGTTCTACCTGTTTCAGGTAGAAACTGCCTGCAGCGTCCTCTCAGTGATTCGGGGCCATTCCTGCCTCAGTGGCTCCCAGCCTGAGGACCCAGTGCCGAGCTCCTATGCTAGAACTGGGGGCTGTGGGTGTGAGCCCAGTTTGCCGGCCAGGCCAGGCAGCCCAGGTGCAAAGCAGATGGTCTCCTAGTGCTGTCATCCCTTAAAGGCAAAGGGAGTTTTCTTTGCAGAGGAAATTCCAGAAGTGTTTTGAGACATAGCCTAGCACCACAACCTCTGCTAGTTCTTTGTTCATGTACAGAGTGTTTGTGAGGATGGTCAGTGTGTAAAGTTGGTTCCATTACTTTACACATTCTGTCCCTGTTCCCTCTGGTGAAAGCCAGTGAAAACAGCTTGGGAGGAATTCTCATTGTGATTCGGTGGGTAAAGAACCCTACTAGTATCCATGAGAATGCATGTTCGGTCCCTGGCCTTGCTCAGTGGGTTAAGGATCTCGCGTTGGAAGCTGCAGTGTAGGTTGTGGATGTGGCTCAGATCTAGTGTTGCCATGGCTATGGTGTAGGCTGGCAGCTGCAGCTTCGATTTGACCCCTGGCCTGGGAATCTCCATATGCTGTGGATGTGGCCCTAAAAAAACAAAAACCAAAAAACAGCTTGGGGATGTCATTGGAAATTCTACCCTCAGTAGAGGACTTCCTGCCCCTCCTGACCTCTGACCACACGGTGCAAGTGGCATCCTCATGGGCCAAACTGGCCTGAGCATAAATTAAATTAAAGAATTAGCAAGCTTCAGGCAGAGGGGACTAAGCTGTTGGGCAGAGAAGAAAACATTGACCAATTAACTTCTCAACCACTTATTCCAAACAATAATTCAGAGAAGGTGTGTGCCTTATCAATCTCTTTCAAACCAAACCAGAAACACAGAATTCTAATTCAAAAACCATAAACAAACATGAGTTCCCATTGTGGCATAGTGGAAACGAATCCGACTGGTATCCATGAGGATATGGGTTCAATCCCTGGCTTCGCTCAGTAGGTTAAGGATCCAGCATTGCCGTGAGCTGTGGTGCAGGCTGCAGACTCGGCTCGGATCCCGAGTTGCTGAGGTGTAGGCCAGTAGCTGTTCCTCTGATTTGACCCCTAGCCTGGGAACTGCCACATGCTGTGGGTGCAGCCCTAGACAGCAAACAAACAACAACAAAACAATAAATAAGCCACTTTTTTAGTAAGGTAAATAACGATGGGCATAGTTTTCAGACATCTGAACATAATTAGTTCATTTGAGACAAGCATCCCCAAGGTTTCCTTTGATCATAACCTTTCAAACAAACTCCTCAAATTTTGTTGCCAAAATGGGTAGAAGAGGTCAGGTGTATAGAGGCGGGTGTTGGGAGGGTCACACCGTCCCCACCTGCTGCTGATGGCTGTGCACCCTTGTCTGTTCAGGTCGGAGCTGGAGACCTAGACGGCTTCCAAGCAGACACAGAGGAGGAGGAGGAGGAGGAAGGCGACTGTGTGATCATGGACATCTCAGATGTTGGGGGTGAGAAGGGTCCCAAACCCTCTTTTCCTTTAAGCTGGCAGGAGAGGGAAGAGCGGGTACTGCTACTCCCCCACTTGCCTCTTGTGACTAATGAGGACTGAGTGAGGAGGCCCTGGAAGGCCAGGGCAGGCTGGTCTGATGTTAGTTTGGGCAGAGCATTTGCCCTGGTCTGAAAGCTACGTGTAAGAAACTAAAGACCCGAAAGTTGGTGGTGACGAGCTTTGTCAGGGAGGGAGGGTCCAAAGGGTTGGGTAACCAGCAGTACTGAGGGGAAGCCTCTGAACCCAGCTTACCCAGGGGCAGGGAGCCCAAGACCAGCAATTCTCATCAGTGTGAGCTCCAGCACACCACTGGTCCTTGCTGCCCACTTTCTTCATCTTTGCCATGGGCAAACCTGGAGGTTCAAGTGTAAAGTCTGCTGAACAGTGCTACAGAAAGCACACAGGCACGAGGTGGACAGCCTAAGCATTAGTGAGGGAGCAGGACCACCCACTTAGCTGCCCACCCCGACAGCCAGCCGGTGGCTGAAGTCCCTCCCTCTCTTGCCTTGCAGACATCCAGGCCACGTGTGGAACCACTTCTGGAGCTGGGGGGTCTGTGGCAATGGACACCAGTGAGAGCCTTGTGGCCTCCAGCTCACTCGGCCCTTCCTGAGCACCAGGACTGGCCTGTGTATGTATGTAGAATGGTTAGGGTATTCTCAGATACTTGAAAGTCCTGATTCCTATTGTAAAGAGCACTTTGTCCTGCTTCACAGACCTCCCTGGAGGTTTGGAAAGTTTTATATAGGATGCTTGATTAGTTCTTTTTGATATTTGTAAAAATCTTCCCCAAAAGCTGCATATTAATCTGCCCTTTAATAAAGCATTATTGTGATGTGATGACCTGCACAGGGAAAGCCTGGTTGTGCCCTGGACCCCTGGCAGGTGCTGTGACAAAACTCTTGTAAATGAATTGAAGCCCCACAGGTGCGGCGTGGCACCGTACCTGACATGGATGTGTATAAACTATTGTCTAGCCTGACTTGGCAATGTCTGTCATCTTTTTGAACACATCGCTTCTGTGAATGGTGTGTCCTTTGTCCTGGGCCCAAGCCTGGGGCTCTGGGCTGTCCAGTGTCTGCTCTCCCGTTCCCCATATGTGGACCTGTGGCATCTGTAAAGCTTTACACTTTGCATAAGTGCTGTCCCATCTCTTTGTTGTGAAACCCTCAGCCTCCCATTCACCTAGTTCAAGGTGAGGACTTCCCAACAGCTACCTATGCCAGCTGATCCATCCTGCTCCTCAGGTAGGTAAGTATAGGATATTCCTGATCTCCAGCGAGCCAACTTCTGAGTCAGGCCACACCTCAGGGAGTGTTGAAACTGAAGTGTGTGGAGCCAGCCATCACACCTGCTGAGCCCTGGTCTCAGGCTCAGAGCCAGCTCTACCCTGTGGCTAGGCTAGGCCCCGTAGAGGCATCCAAGCCCATGCCAAAAGCCAGGGGCAGCTGAGATTTTGGCAGAGTTCACAGACTGTCAGAAGTGGATTCCTGTCTTGTTGGCCCCTCACGTGCTATCTTTGTCACATGCTGCTGCTGTTCCCCAGGGAGAAGAGCCTGCTGACTCTTCAATGTGAAGGAAGAGCTGTTCAGCATCAACTAGATACAGTCAAGACCCCACCAGGCCTGCCTCTCCTGGCAGCACCCTAATCCTCCCGCAGGAGTCCCCTTCCTCTCCAACTCCACATGGTGGGGTAAGGGTCCTGGCCCCACCCAGGTGACTCCATCTGTGGACATGACCAGCTGAGTCACCTTAAGCCCCCCCCCCTTTTTTAATGGCCACACCGGCATATGGAGGCTTAGGGGTCCAATTGGAGCTGTAGCCACTAGCTTACAGCACAACCACAGCAACGTCAGATCCGAGCCAAGCCTGCCACCCATACCACAGCTCACGGCAACGCCAGATCCTTAACCCACTGAGTGAAGCCAGGGATCAAATCAGCAACCTCATGGTTCCTAGTCGGATCTGTTTTCCACTGTGCCACGATGGGAACTCCCACCTTAAACCCATTTTAACGCTACCTGACAATGTGCAGTCAGCTTCTAGTAGCTTCTGAGGGCAGGACATGAGAGCAGGGTGACAAGCCAGGGCAGTGGTGGAGTTCCAGTGATAAGGCAGCAAAGAAGAGTGGGCCCAGGTCCTGCGCCCATGCAAGAACAGAGCTGCTGGTGGCCCAGGTGTGAGACAAAGCATGTATGAAGGCCGCTTACTGGCTGAGGGGATTACCAGAGGGTTCTATTTTTAATCATGTTTGGGTCTTGGAAGTTTTAATCTCACAGCAGCCAGAGGACCAGCCACCACAGGCTCCATGCAGGTAAGCATCCAAGAGGGACTTGAGCCAGGGGCCAGCCTGGAGGTGAGAGTGGGGACAAGTCAGGTGAGTGGTTAAAAGCATGGGCTCAGGTGTCTCCTGGTGGGGGGTGTGACCAGGGGCAAGTGCCTCCCACACTCCAGGCCTTGGCTTCCCAATCTGTGTTATTAGTTCCCTGTGGCTGCTATAACAAATGCCAAACTTAACAGTTCTGGGCACAGAAGTCTGACAAGGAAGGACCTTATTGGGTTACAGTCAAGGTGTTAGCAGGGCTGGTTCCTTCTGGAAGCTCTCGGTCACGGGGAGGGGGGGGTCCATTTCTGTGCCTTTTCCAGCTTTTAGAAGCCACCCGATTTCTTGGCTTGTGGTCCCTTCCTCTCTTTAAAACCCACATCATCACGTCTTCCAGTCTGCTTTCTCCCACATATAAAAACTGTGAGGACACCAGGCTCCTATCTGTGGGAAGTTTGTCCTGCTGGGCCTGTAAGGCTCTGGCTCTCACAGCCCCAGGGCCCTGGGAAGCCCTCCCTCAGCATGGTTGGCTTGTCTAACAAGCTGGGGCAAAGGTTAGGGATTCCCTGCCCAGGAAAACTCAAGAAGTGAAGAACTTACCTCAGACATGCAGGGCTCCCCCCCAGATACCTTCACGAAAGCAAGTATCCATCTGGTCCCACTTCACTGGCGGGGGGGGGAGGGGGGGCGTTGGCCCATCCCTGCTACAGGTGGCACTGCAGCTATTGACCCTACCCTGCATCCCACAGCTTAAACTCACCATTAGGAAACTAGTCAAACATCCTATTTATTCAAGTTTACAGTTTTATAGAATTATGTCCTTGACAGGCCCAGTGTCACCCTCATGCCAGCTGCAGCCACATGGGCCAAGTACATGGGGACGGGGCCGGAGCTGCAGGCCCATTCTCCTGCCCAGGGAGTGCCCACAGATGACATGCCCAGGGGTTCTGTGAAACAGGTTAGTCGTGGCTGCCCTCTCCCAGAGGCAGTCACAGCATGTGTCTGGGGCCAGCTGGCATCCTCCCCATGTCTCCAGAGGAAGCTGGGAGGCCTGGTAGTGGCAGAGGGGCCGGGACAGAGGGAATGTGGAAAAAGCAGGAGAGCATAACACAGACCCACAGGAGCTGAAGCCAGCCCTGCTTTTATTTCACTAGAGCTTCTCGATGGCCGACAGGAGCTCAGGTTTCAGGATAGATGTGTCTGGCTTGGCCCCTGCAGCCTTGATGTCCTCTAGCACAGCTGCGTCCCATGAGAAGGTCAGGAGCGCTGAGGGTACCTGCAATGGGGTGAGAAGCCTCAGCCTCACTCTGGCTCTGTCTGGGAAAACAGAGCTCCTCTCTTCATGTTCAAATCTTTGTGCTGGAGCCAGGGCCATTCTGCCCTGTGGCTACTTCCCGCTGGTAACATTGCACATGCAGTCAGTCCATTCCTTTAACACAGGCTCCTCTGACTGTGATTCAGGCTTGGGGAGGTCTCCTGGCCTGCCTGAAGCAAACTCAGTCTCAGGCAGCAATCAGGACTTCCTGTCCAGGCCTCCTTGCCGGGCTCCCTGAATCAGTGTCTCACTGCTCTCTGGCCCCTTCCTGCATCCTTCCCAGTAATTCCTTGGTTTTTTGTTTGTTTTGTTTTGTTTTGTCTCTTTAGGGTCACACCCATGACATATGGAAATTCCCAGGTTAGGGGTCGAATTGGGGCCATAGCTGCTGGCCTACACCACAGCCACAGCAACACCAGATCCGAGCTATGTCTGCGACCTACACCACAGCTCATGGCAACGCCAGATCCTTAATCCACTGAGTGAAGCCAGGAAGCCAACCTGCATCCTCATGGATACTAGTCGGGTTGTTAATCCACTGAGCCACAATGGGAACCCCAATTCTTTGTATTCTGAATGCCATCTTGGTTCTGCTCCTCCGAGGACTCTAAGAGACTGATTTCCCATTTTTATAGACACAGAAAAGTTACTCAAGGTCACAGTACAAGGAAGACTTACACCCAGGGAGCCTGGCTCCAGGATGCCTTCCCCTAATGCCATCCCAAACTGAAAAGCATGCCCCTCACGAGGGTAGGGAGTATGTGCCAATTCAACAAGAACCCAGAGCCAATCTGGATCTGGGGAGCCTGCCACTCACCAGCCCACACTCATTGAAGGCCAGGTTCTCGTCCTCTGACAACTTCTGCCCTCCTGAGGCCAGCAGCTCAAAAGGTAGCCAGTCATTCTGCAAGGCCTCACGGACAAAGCCGTACAGTGCCGCCACCCGCTCCCGGGCGTAGAAGGTCCCTGGGGGGTGGGGGGGGGACAGTCAGAGTGGCGCTGAAGCCTGTAGGAACCACCCTGGACCCACCGGAGCCCCCAGGGAAGAGCCCAGCACGCACCCTGCAGCAGGCAGCCATCAGGGAAGCGCACGCGCAGCAGTGTGTACGTGTACTTGCGCATCTCCCTCTGCTCCTCCCTCTCGCGCATGGCCTTGGTCCGCAGCACGCTCAGCCGCTCCACGGCCTCAGACCGCAGCCTCTGCTCCCGCTTTATCTCTTCGGCAGTGAGGTTGAAGAAATCCATGGGCAGATCGAACTGGGAGGCCAGGGGCGAGGGCCGGAAGACCCGGCACTGACGGGCCAGTGTGGCCCGCACAGGCTCGGCGTGCAACAGCTGCTCTTTGTGCCGTTCCAGACTCTGTAGCTGGGCCAAGGCCGCCTCGCTCAGCACGTAGAACTCTTCAGGGCCCTCTGTGACATACAGGGATGTCAACTCTGAGCCAGGCCCCTCCCACCACCCTCTTTGGGCTCAGCCAAGGCTCTTCTCTATTCGTCTTACCCTGGTCAGGGACTGGAAGCAGTGCCTTCTGGAAGCCGATGGCCTCAAAAAACTCGTGGGTCCCTTCCAGGCAGTTAATGCGCTCCTGAGAGCAGAACCAGAGGTCATATGGGACCTTGGAGGCCCCCATGCACCCCACCAGCCTTGTTGCTCACCCCATCCTCCTCCCAAAGTCCCGGGTCTCAGAGCTGCTCTGTCCCCAGAGAGGATGAACCCCTGAAGCTGTCTGTGGGGCTTAGCTTACATAGGGCCTGGGACCCTGAAAGGTCAACACCAGAGCAAAGGAGGCTGAGGGGCGAGGGAATCCCCAAAAGTGAGGGAGGTGGGCTGTGTGATGCTGGGCTTCAGAGGGGGCCACCAGGAAACAGTGGAGCCCTGCCAGCTGCACAGGTACCAAAGGGCCAGGGTGGGAGGCCCTTTGATTTCTCCACAGAAACCAGAAGTCTGTCCGTGAAAAATCTCCCCAGTGCTGATGTGTTTCCAATGAATTCAAAGAAAAGCCGAAACATGCTGTGGCTGGTGGGGAGAGCAGACACTGTATGCATACTGTACACAACCTGTGCTTAGGAATCCCCCTCCCCACCTGCCAACTCCCAACTCCTGCAGGGGCCTTTCTGCAGCCTGGCTCTGGCCCCCTCTGGCTATCTGCAGGCCACCTGCTCCTACTGCTGGACTGGGTCCTGGGTGGCCTCGGGCCTGGCCATGCTAGCCACACCAGGCTAAGTCTGGTGGCAGCCCTCACCTGGAACACCTTGTTCTGCAGCTTGATCTTCCGGTATTTCTCCTCCTCCGGATGCAGGTGGATATTATCCAAGTACCTGGGGTGAACAAGGATGGCAGCTCACAGCCACGTCAGCTTGTACTACGAGTGACCCAGGAAAGCCTGCCATCATACCCTGGACACCCTCGGAGCCCAACCCCTGCTGCCCCCATCACTGGGCCTCCTCAGTCTAGGCTCTCCCACTGGGGGCACTGAGGAACCACCACGGTGGGGTGGAGCAGGCAGAGACAGAATAATGGTGCCCAGAGATAGCTCAGAGGCTCCTGGGCAACATGGACCCCTGGGCCCCTCTGGACCTGCTCAGTCAGAGGAACTGGGGGCAGGGGAAAACCCTGCCTCCTTCATGTTCTGATGCTCTGGGAGGGAAGTCAGGGTTGGGAACCCCTAAATTGGCAAAACTCTTCGTTTTAGAGATAGCTAAACTGAGGCCCAGAGAGGCCAAGCCCCCTCCCCAAGGGCTTAGGGGAGTGAAGGGTGGGGCCTGGCTGCACTCCCAGGGCCATGCTCCCTCCAGGCTCCCTCAGCAGGTTGCAATGGAGGCCTAGGAGCTGGGACCCTGGTGGGAGGGGTGGGGTCCACCCACTCACTTGGCAATGGTGTCCACGCCCAGCTTCACCCGGTCACGGTCCTTGTTGAACGTGTGGATCTTCATGATAGAAGCAGCCACTGGGTCGGTGGAAAAGTGCTGGGAGGAGGGAGGAAAGCGAGTCAGAAAGGGCCCACCGGAGTTCATGTTGTGGCTCAGCGGTAATGAATCCAACTAGTATCTATGAGGATATGGGTTTGATCCCTGGCCTCGCTCAGTGGGTTAAGGATCTGGCATTGCCGTGAGCTGTGGTGTAGGTAGAAGATGTAGCTTGGATTGGCCTTGTGTCTGTGATCTGGGCCAGTGGCTACATTTCCAATTTGACCCCTATCCTGGGAACTTTCATATGCCGTGGGTGTGGCCCTAAAAGGACAAAAAAAAAAAAAAAAAAGAAAGTGCCCATTTTGGCGCCTGGAGGCCATGCCAGCCAAGCAACTGGGTCTAGTGACACCAGTGATAACAGAACTTTCTCACAGCAGGCCCTAGCATGTGACCAAAGCAAACTCGATCGTGCAGGCCCAGCAGAACAAGGAGAAAAGCCCTTTTGAGAACTCCAGCCTGGGCCTCACCCTCCCCCCACCTCTAGGAAAGAGGGGGCATTGGCAGCCTGGGTTACGCCACCCTAGGTTGGTCTGACACACATCTTTGCTTTCTGCTCTGGAGCCCAAACCCAGCACTAAGCACCGCCAAGGGCGCTGCAGCCTCTAGATCCGGAACCTGCTGGCCACCGTGGACACACCATCCCTCCTAATCCCCCAGCCCACTGAGGGACATTCTAGGGATAGACTGAGGCAGCAGAGACAGGATGGATGCAAAAGAGGTCTGTGACCTGTGGCTGCCTGGTGCACAGCTGGGGGAGGCAAAATAGTGGAAATCTTCTAGTCCCTGTGCTTCTGGGGTTTCACCTGCTTCCCTGGGGAGGGGCAGAACTGCAGAGGTCACATGGCCCCCATTTGATCCCTCAGCCAGCCTAGCCTCCAGGCACCTCCAGGGACTCTCTCAGCATCCCAGTGGGAAAAGGCTATGAATGGATAACTAAGGCGAGGAGCATATCTGCTCACGCTCTGGATGGCCACTGCGCACAGCCACACCGTGTTGTCTCACAAGCAAGGCTGGCACCTGTATCTGACCCAAATTCATTTGTTCTGCTGTATAACAGTGGGGGGTGAACAGTTGGGTTGCCAGAGGTGATGTGGCAGAGCACCTATGACCCAATCCATGCACATCTACCTGGGCAGCCTCAGTCTGGCCCGGGAGTGCTCAGAGCTCCTGGAAGGCAGGGTGGGGCTTCTGTCCCACCCCAGCCACCTTCCCTCAACTACACAGGCTTGAGTCTTCAGCAGCCATGGGTCAGACAGCTGATCCAAAAGGCTAGCTCAGCTCTGCCAGCGCAGTCTGCAAGTTTAGTTACCAGGGTAGGACAAGAGGGCCAGGAAGGGCAGAGAAAGCAGATCTGCAGACCAGTGTCAGTGAGATGGAGGCCTCCTTAGGACAAGCGCACCCACCCCACAGGGAAGAGCTGAAGCTCCACACACTGTTCTCAGATGTTTCCAGGCAGCCTGCAGCCTCCTTTAAATTAGGACAAACAGACAACAGACAAAGAAACAGAATGTCCAAAAAGGAGAGATTTCACAGCTGTGACCAAAAGATAGATGTTTTCAATAAATGGGGATTGGAGAAAACTGGGTAACAATCTGGGGGAAAAAACCAAAAAAACAAAAAAAACCACACTAGCTCCATGCCTCATATTCTACACAGGGATAAATTCGAGTTGGATCAAAGCTTTAAACATTAAAACAAAACAAACAACAAAAGGCAAAACAGAACAGCACTAGAAAAACCATAGGAGAATTGTTTCAATCCCCAAGTGGGGAGGACCTGTCTACGTATGCCACAAAACCCGAAATAAGACTGACACATTGAATTACATAAAGATCAAAAACTTCCACATGGCAAAGTGACCAAAAACAAGTCTAAAAGTAAACAACTGAAAAAACAGTCACAAGTCAAATCATAGGCAAAAAGCTAATTCTCCTAATATGTAAACAGTGCCGACATATCAATAAGAAAAAAAAAAAAAAACCCACTACCTAACACAAAAATTGGCAAAGAATGAACTCTTATGTGAAAACAGCTAACTGGACCCAAAAAAGGGAAAAGCAAATTAAAACTCTGCTGAGATCATATTTTTACCTAGCAATGTGGATAATAAAAAAAAGCTTGATAATCCACAGTGATACTGGGGAGACAGGAAAATGGGTACCTTCTCCCACACTGCTAGTGGGAATGTGAATCCGGACAACCCCCATGGAGGTTCATCTGCTTACAACTATCCAAAGCTTTTAAATACGTGTCCTTCCACTTCTGGAACTGACCCTAGAGCTCAAAGTGATGTACAGACAAGGTTTTCATCATATAAACCGTTCTCATTAGCAAGAGACTAGAAACTTCCTACGTGCTCATCAACATAGAGCTGGTTAAATAGGGAAGAATTTACAGTGAATCATGCAGTCACTACAGAGAAGGCAGGTCTTTCAAAGTGCTCAGAAAAAAACAGAGGGGTGATAGAGCAAATGGGGTAAAGATGTTAACAACTGGTAAGCCTGGGTAAGATTAGCAGAATGACAGAGCCATCTGGGTCCTGATCCCTGGAAGCTGGAAATATGTTACGTGGTGGGGGTGGGGGTGTGAACGTGGCAAATGGAGTTAAGGCTACTGATCAGCGACCTTAAAATAGGATTAGCCTGGATTATACAGGTGAGCCCAGTGGAATCATAAGAGCCTTTAAAAGGGGGGAGAGAAGAAAGAAGCAGAGAAAAGCAGGGAAATGGCAGCTGAGAAAGACCTGCCTTGCTGTGAAGACGGAGGAAGACATCCTGGAAGGTGGAAAAGGCCAAGGAACTGACCTCGAGCTCTCAGAAGCACACAGCCCTGGGGCCACCTCGACTGTAGACCAGCAAGACCCAAGTCCCACTTCTAACCTCCAGAACTGTAAGAGGAGAGGTGTGCTGCTGGAAGGCACCAAGTTCGTAGTAATTGTCAGAACAGTAATAGGATACTCAAACCTGGGTAAAGAATAGTCAGCTGTTCTTTTTGTTATTCTTGCAGTTTTTCTTTAGGTTTAAATTATTCCCAAATACAGAAGGATTTTTTTTTTTAAATTTTCTGTCTTTTTTTCCCCCAAGGGCCTCACCCACAACATATGGAAGTTCCCAGACTAGGGGTCGAATAGGAGCTACAGGTGTCAGCCTACACCACAGCCATAGCAACGAGGGATCTGAGCCACGTTTGCCACCTACACCGCAGCTCATGGGAAGGCCAGACCCTTTAACCCACTGAGCGAAGCCAGGAATAGAACCCGTAACCTCATGGATAATAGTTGGGTTCACTACCACTAGGCCACTTCGGGAACCACCTAAAAAATTTTTATGATTTATATTTTTTCCATTATACTTGGTTTACAGTGTTCAATTTCTACTGTACAGCAAAGTGACCCAGTCACACACATACACACATTTTTTTTTTCACATTATCACGCTCCATCATAAGTGAGTGGACATACTTCCCTGTGCTATACAACAGGATCTCATTGCCTATCAACTCCAAATGCAATGGTTTGCATTTATTAACCCCAGACTCCCAGTCCATCCCACTGCCTCCCCCTCCCCTAGGTTTTTTTTTAATTATGACTTTGGCTCTCCCAGAAATGGAATCTTTTTGATTTTCATTTATTTTTTATTTAATTTTGGGCTATGCCAACGGCATGCAGAAATTCCAGGGCCAGGGATCAAAACCAAGCCATAGTTACTGTTATTGCTCAGTGGTTAACGAACCCGACTAGTGACCATGAAGTTACAGGTTCAATCCTTGGCCTGCTCAGTGGGTTAAGGCATTCCCTTGAGCCGGGGTGTAGATCACAAAGGAGGCTCGGATCTGGTGTTGCTGTGGCTGTGGCAGAGGCTGGCAGCTGCAGCTCCAAATCTACCCTGGCTTGGGAACTTCCATATGAAATGGGTGTGGCCCTAAAAAATAAAGAAAGCAAAAACAAACAAAGAACAAAAACACAAGTGTGAGGGATACAGATGCACTGGAAGTTTGCCTGTAATTGGAGCTTTTTTTTTTTTTTTTTTTGGCTTTTTAGGGCCACACCCGCAACACTAGAGGTTCCCAGGCCAGGGGTACAGTCGGAGCTGTTGCCACCGGCCTACACCACAGCCACAGCAATACCCGATCCGGGGCCACGTCTGCGACCACACCACAGCTCATGGCAATGCCGGATCCTCAACCCACTGAGTGAGGCCAGGGATCGAACCCGCAAACCCATGGTTCCCAGTCAGATTCGTTTCCACTGTGCCATGACAGGAACTCCAGAGCATCTCTGAAAAGAGACTTCAACTACTTATATCAGCTACCTCGAGGAGGGTGGCTGTGAGGTGGGTGGGAGGCAGCTTTTCCTAGCCTACCCTTCTGTATTTTGTTGGGTTTTTGTTTGTTTGTTTGTTTTTGCTTTTTAGGGCTGCACCTGTAACATATGGAGGTTCCCTGGCTAGGGGTTGAATCAGAGCTACAGCTGCTGCCCTACACCATAGCTACAGCAACACCAGATCTGAGCTGTGTCTGCCACCTATACCACAGCTCACGGCAATGCCGGATCCTTAATGCACTGAGCGAGGCCAGGGATTGAACCTCCAATCTCATGGTTCCTAGTTGGATTTGTTTCTGCTGCACAATGGGAACTCCCCTTCTGTATTTTGAAGTCTATCCCACAAGTTAGTATTCCCTCATTTTCCCTCATTATTTTATTTTATTTTATTTTTTTGGTAATGGAGCATGGCAGCTTGATGGTAGAATTTCAGTTCCCAGAACAGGGATTAAACCCAGGCCACAGTGGTACGAGTGCCAAATCCTAACCACCAGACCACCAGGGAACTTCCAGAGTATCCCCTCTTTGGAGAGGTTAAAACAGGACCACAACTGGCGTTCTCTTGTGGCACAGTGGGTTAGAGATTCAGCGTTGTCACTGTAGTGGCTTGGATCACTGCTGAGGTGTAGGTTCACTCCCTGGCCCAGGAACTTCTACATGCAGTGGGTGGATGCAGCCAAAAAAAAAAAAAAAAAAAAAAAAAAAAAGAACAGGACTGCAAAATAGGCAGATGGAGAAACTACAGGGGCTCTGTGCCACCTGGGCTTCTGGGGCTGGTACTCACCGAGAGAATGGCCTCTCTGATGCGGGCATCCCGCTGGTCCTTCCTCAGGATGGCCCCCGTGAGCGGGCAGATGAAGTACACTCCAGGCACCGCTAGGTGGGCTGAGCCTTCTTCTTTGGGCTCGGGCACCTGGAAGGATGGGTGAAGGTATCAGAGCCTGGACTGTAAACAGAGGCCTCATTGAGCCACCCTAGTGCCACAGGACTGAGAGTGTGGCCCTGGGAGGCAGAGATCCCTGGTCCCAGGACTGCTCCTTCACCTATCAGCCATGGGATACCTTGGACCAGTGGCCGACCCCTCTGAGCCTGTCTTCTGATCTGTTAAGATGTCCCCTAGGGACCAGCTCTGAATTATACAAGGAACAGAAAGAATGTAATAGCTCTGGACAGAGAATTAGTGCTCAATTGATGGCTCCTGCAGTTCCCATCCCCCTATCTGGTGAGGAAGGGGCTTTGGTAGGAAACGTGGGAGTCACAGTGCCCTGGACAAGTCCTGGCCTCACTCTGGGCCTCCAGTCTAGGCAATCTCCAGGGTCCCTTCCACTCTAAAACTGAGGGAGGCCTTACAGGTGGTGCTGCTCAGAACACCCTTTCTGCCAGGCTCTTTTGAGGCCCACCTCCTCCAGGAAGGCCTCCCTGATTACACCAATTTGCATGGTGCCCTCCTACCTCCAAGGAAGGCAGCAGAGGTAAGGCTAAAGGTGCCACTAAAGGTAAGGGCTTTGGACTCAGCCAGACTAGGGTTCTAGTCCTGCTGCTGGTGGCTTCGAGGTACATGACCAAGGACAACTGGCCTCACCTTTCTGAACCTCAGTTTTTTTCTTCAGAAAAGTGGGAACTACAATAGCACCTACCCTCATGGTGTTAAGGGGAGTGGGTTGGCAACAACTTAATGGAGGTGCAATCCCTCTCCCAGTGCCTGGCATCATTAGGTGCCAAGTATTCAGGTCCCGGAAGGCACCATGCTCAAGAGAGGCTACCTCCACTTTTTAAGGGGGAGTTCCCAGAGGTGACAGTAACCTCAATCCACTCCAAAATCTCTTTTGTGTCTCCCCACCCTCCCCAGCACCTGATGCGCACAGCCCAGGGCTAGGTACCAATCAGACCAACACAGGAGAGGACTCAAATGGGCCCTCTAAGGGCTCGCAGGTCTCTCACTCCCCGGGGGCATCATGTTGCCACCATGAGGCTTTGCCACTTTTACCGTGTTGGTCCCTGCGGCCTCCTGGTTCCCACTGACAGTTGCTTCAGCTCGAAGTTCCTTTCTCACTGGAGGGAGAGACAGAGATGCGTCAGTATGTGGCCCCGTGAGCCAGGCATGCCATCTCTGGCCTAGAGCCTCATGTGAGTCAAGTTCTGGTCCGTCCAGCTTGAGATCTGCCCAGCCCACCGTCTCTCCATGCCCCGCAGGCTGCACCAGACACATGCTTCTCCTCTGAGCCCCTGCTCCCATTTCCCTGCCACAGCTCCCCTGACATGCATGTCACCCAGACCACCGCAGACCCCTCTGCCTTTTCACCTGCGTTTCCCTTTGTGGACTTGCTCACAATTGTGATTTAAAAATCTCTCCCACTCCAAAGCATCAGTTACGTAGTTATTTTCATCCAGAGCCAAGCACAGGGTCTGGGACCCATGAACAGTGGAAGATCAGCCTCGAGGATGGAAGGGCAGAGGCCGGCCCTGCCTCCCCCACACACCCCAGCTGTGGCTGGAGGACAGTGGAGGCTCACCCTGGTTCCGGATAGAATCCTGGGATGTGGGGCCCCGCGCCTTGGGTTGCTTCTGCTCGAGCCGGGCCAGGGCCGCCGCGGCCGCCATCTGAGCCTCATCAGTAGGTCCCTGGCGGGGCTGCCGGAGCGCCTGCTGCTTGGGCTTTTCCTTGGGGGCCTTCTCCCTAAGGAGGAATGGAGGAGCAGTGAGGTGACATGGGACAGGCAGAGGCGCTTCTGCCCCAGCAGACAGACCCATGTCTGTTCCCCATGGGCCACCATGGCCACCAGAGGGTCCTAACACAGATGGAGGAGCCCCTAGAAGCAGATGATGGTCTGGCTCCCAGCTCTGCCCCTTCAGGCAATCTTGCACCGGCTTGGGCCTCAGAGTCATCTGTCAGGTAAGCATGCCCACCTGGGCTTGCAGGGCCATGGAGCAGGCAGGAAGGCAGCTAGAGTCCACAGGGGCTGATGCGATGCACAGACCTTGCTCCTCTTCCACTCCCTTCCCTGGGCAAGTCTCCACCCTTACTGTCTACAATGGTGAGACATTGACGCTTCATCTACTGAGCACCTATCGTGTACCAGGCAGCACGCCAAGAGCTAGCTGTTCCTCCAAGGGAGGTCCCCAGATGCCCCTTCACAAGCCCCAGAGGGGCATGGACGCTCAGGCAGTGTGCCCGGCCACAGGCAGGCTCTATGTGGAGAGTGTGACAAAGAGCTGCTTTAATCTCCCTTCCACCCCGGGGAGTAAGTAGGGCGATCACCCCATGGGATGGGCGGCTGCCTAACCCGACCAAGCATGAAAAGGACCTGGACTTGACGTTCCAGCAGAGAAGTCCTTCCTCCCACCCTGGTCTGACTCACCTACCTCACTCTCCTCCTAGCCTCAGGACGCTCTTCTAACTCCAATAGTTGGAATCACCTGTGCTCTATTTCTAGAACCTTCTCAAGAGCCAAGACTCTCAGTTCACAGGCCTCAGGCTCAGACACAAGACATGTAGCTCCACCCCCACTGCATCTTTCCATAAAAACGCCCTTTTTCCAAGACCCCTCACCCACCCCCTTCATGACTCCTCTGGGCCACCAGAGGGATCCTTCTAAAACCCAGGCCAGGGCTAGTCACTTCTCGATGCAAAGTGCTCCCACGGCACGCACGACAGATTCCTAGAGCCTCTGCGGCCTACAGGCCCTTCACAAGCTGCCCCGTTTCCTCCTTTGGTTCTGTTTACATTCCCTGCTGTTCTCTACACAGGTCCATCCTACCACAGGACCTTTGCACTTTCTGTGCCTTTTGCCTGAAGCATTCCGCTGGGATGACGCAGGGGCTGCATCAAGGGTATGTGCGTGTGCGTGTGGACAGGGGTTGATTTCCACATGCCTGACTCTCACCTCTTCCAGCTCTCAACTCAACATCACCTCCTCAGAGAGGCATTCCCAGGCCCTCTGACAGTCCCCAACATTGCTTGCTAACTCCACCCTGTATAATTTTCTTCGCAGCCTATCTTTCACCATTTCTGTATTGGTTTACTTGTCCACCTTCCCCCTCTGAGAGTGCAGGGATTTTCACCCTGTAACAGTGTGGGACACACACCCTCACACGTACCCTGAATCTCCCATCTTGCTCCAGACACCAGAAGCCTAGATTTGCACATGAAGTCCCTCCCCTCTCCTCCCAGGCCTCCAGTCTGACACAACCATCACCCACTCAGCCCCCACCTCCTTCCTGTCACGCACTGTCCCAGCTGCACCAGCCCCCCACCTCCACCCACTAGTTGTTTAACACATGAATGGACCCCCTTGTCTGCCCCACTGCTCTCCCCAGGCCCCCCTTAAGCTGCCCTCTTCTTCCCTCTAAAGCTTCCAGGAATTGCACTTCCCTCCCTTACTCATGGGTTGGGCCCTCATGGGCCTCCTTCATCCCACTCAGCGATCCCCTCCCAAGAACCTCGGGAACCCCCAATCCTCGTGACAGATGCCCTGATGTGCTTGCCACGCACTCGCCCTCCCTCACCCACCCCCAATGCCTCATGAGTCCCTCACCACCCCCTTCCTGCCAGCCTCCCTGCTTCTCCTCCAAACCCCTCCTAGCCCCCACCTCTTTACAATCCTTCCATTATTCTTCGCAGACCCCTCCCCAAGCTGACATCTTTCTCCAGTTCCTCCCAAGCCTAACCCCCCTCATGTCCCCCAGCCCCTCTGCTTGTCCCACCCACCAGTGAAGCCTCCTTCTCAGCCCACTGGCCCTCAGACTGGCATCCTCACCTGCTCTAGCTCTTCACTATCCTCTGCACAGCACTGGCCCCTTGGCCACCTCCCTACGGAGTTTCCTGTGGGTCTCCAAGCCGTTCTTCTCTCAAAGTCCTCACCAGATAAGTCTCAGAGGCCTGGAAGTGCAGGCCAACTTCCCCTCCCCTCCCAGGTCTCCCCCAGGGGATCCAGGCTGGCTCAGCCATCACTCAGGAGGCCCCAGTCTCCTTCCAGACTCCTCCGGCTCCTCACCTCCACCCACCTGCCCACTTTCTCCTTCCAGATCTTCCTCAGCACCTTCAGAACAGCCCCTCCCAATTCACCCAGACCTCCCAAGCCCCTCCCTACCCTTCCAACAATGCCTTAGGCTTCCTGGAGATCCAGATTCTCACCCCATTCTCCCTCCTGCTCCAGAACCAAAGCCCAGACCGCTACTGCCATGAACTCTAAGCCTCACGACTTTTTGCCACTCCAGTTCTACTTCTCCAGGCTCAGTCCCAAAGCTCTGGTCACCTAGATTCCCCCAAATCTTAGGCAATGCCTCTTTAGGGTCCCGTCTCCACCTCTCCGCCTCTCCCTTTACCGCCCGCGCTAACCCCCTAGGGTCTCTCCACTGACCACTAAAATGCTGCAGCCCCGCCCCCTCCCTCCTGCCCCGCCCCCGGAGGCTTCCCCTCCCCCTTACTTCCACCCTCCTCTTGACCCGCCCCCCCGAAGTCTCTCCCGCTCCTCAGACTCTCCGCCGCCCCTCACCTCTCGCCTAGTCTGCCCTACCTCCACCCATCCCGCCCCCTAGCCTCAAGGCCCAGCGCCCGTCACTAACCCGACCGACTCTGTAAGCTTCTGTCCCGGGCCCGCGCTCTTGAATTTGATGTCGGCCTTGATCTCCTGGAAGAATTTCTTCATGGTGGCGGCGGCCCGGCGGCTGGGAGCCCCGGGGGGGCGGGGGGCGCAAGGCCCAGTCAGGGAGGGGCCAGCAATAGCCAACAACCGGAAAGAAAATACGTCCCCGCCGGAAGTCCCGCCTTCGCGCGACAAACCACGTGACAATCGGACCGGCGTGCCTCTAGCTCTCATCAGCTCGCTAGCCTGGTGTGCCCGCTCTACACTCTGGCGCTGCGTCTCGGTGGTTCTCCAGGAATCTGTTGCCAGGGGCAACGAGGGCGCTTCCAGAGGGAGACGGTTTGGGCACCTTTCACCGCTTTTCCTAAAGAGTGACAGGAGAGGGAGGAACGGGCCTACTTTTTCCCTGCTCAAGAATCTTCTCTGGCTCTCCAGCGGTTACGTGATACAGTCTCAATTCAATATGGGGGCCTTTCAAGACCCCCAAAGCCCAGCCCCGTGGTCAACACCAGTAGTCCCCCCACGCACACTGTGGAAGAGAATGAAGAGGATGCACAGAGCAGGGGCTTGGGGATCCACGATGCCATGGATCCCAGAGGGGTTTGAGTTTAGGGGATTGGAGGTTATTCTCAGAGCGCTGACAGAATTTAAGGAAAAATCTAGTGCAGATCAAACTTTAACCTTCCTGAATTGTTTCCTACCTGTGAAATAGGAGTGAAGAATAGCACCGGCCTAGTAGGAGGATTGTGAGGATGAGGATGCAACTCGAGAGCCCTCAATAATGGCAGGGGTTAAAAAGATTTACTCTTTCAGTAGTTCTTGAGCGTCACCTCTGTACCAGCATTGAAAAAAACAAACCAAATTCCCTTTCGTGGAGAACTCTTTTTTTTTTTTTTTTCTTTTTGATCGGGAAAAGAGGCAGGTGATTTGATTAAAACTACCCAGTTCAGTGCTATGGAGAAGAATTTTGTAGAAAATAGGATTTAGAGTGGGAGCAGTCTATAACCTCAAATAAGGGTCAGGCACAGGAAAACAGCATGTTTGAAACCGCCTGGGCAATCTGAATGGGTCTGAGCATTAAGTAATATAAAGAGATTGTTGATTTTGCTAAGAGTGGTAATGACAAGATAGTGATGTTTAAAAATAAGTTTTTAGGGAGTTCCCGTCCTGGCGCAGTGTAAACAAATCGGACTAGGAACCATGAGGTTGCCAGTTCGATCCCTGGCCTGCTCGGTGGGTTAATGATCTGGCGTTGCCATGAGCTATGGTGTAGGCTTGGATCCTGCATTGCTGCGGCTCTGGCGTAGGCCGGCGGCTACAGCTCTGATTAGATCCCTAGCCTGGGAACCTCCATATGCTGAGGATGGGGCTCTAAAAGGACAAAAGCCAAGAAAATAAAAATAAGTTTTTATGGAGTTTCTGTTGTGGCACAGCGGAAACGAATCCTACTAGTATCCATGAGGATGTCGGTTGGATCCCTGGCCTCTCTCAGTAGGTTGGGGATCCAGCGTTGTGGTGAGCTGTGGTATAGGTCCCAGACTAGGCTTGGATTCTGCTTTGCTCTGGCTGTGGTTTGGCCAGCAGTTGTAGTTCCCATTGGACCCCTAGCCCAGGAACCTCCATATGCCTCAGATGCAACCCTAAAAGAAAAAATTAAAAAAATGTTTTTAGTCATTCCCTGACAGCTCTGCAGTTCAGAGATCCAGGATTGTCACTGCTGTGGCTCTAGTTACTGCTGGGCATAGGTTTGATCCCTGGCCTGAGAGTTTCTGTATGCCATGGGTACAGCCCCAAAAATAATAGTTTTTACCAGTTAGAGATACTTTGAGGTATTTGTGTATGAAATGACATCTCAGGTATAATTTTTAATTTTTTATTGAAGAACAATTTATTTATAATGTGCCACTTTCTGCTGTACAGCAAAGTGACCCAGTCATATATATAGATATAGATTCCCTTTTTTTTTTCTTTTTGTCTTTTCAGGCCCCACCCGTAACATATGGAGGTTCCCAGGCTAGGGGTACAATGGGAACTATAACTGCTGGCCAAACCACAGCCAGAGCAATGCAGAATCCAAGCCAAGTCTGTGACCTATACCACAGCCTACCACAATGCTGGATCCCCAACCCACTGAGTGAGGCCAGGGATCCAACTGACATCCTCATGGATACTAGTAGGATTCATTTCCGCTGCGCCACGACAGAAACTCCCTAAAAACTTATTTTTATTTATGTATTTTTCTTGGCTTTTGTCCTTTTAGGGCCCCATCCTTGGCACATGGAGTTTCCCAGGATAGGGGTCTAATCAGAGCTGTAGCTGCCAGCCTATACCACAGCTACATCAACGTGGGATCCAAGCCTCGTATATGACCTATACCATAGCTCACGGCAATGCCGGATCCTTAACCCACCAAGCAAGGCAAGGGATCGAACCTGCATCCTCATGGATGCTAGTCAGATTTGTTTCTGCTGAGCCACAACAGGACCTCCATACCTGCCTCTTTACGGATGCTATATCAGATCCTTAACTCACTGAGCCACAATGGAAACTCCTGTTTTTTGTTTTTAGCAAGTAAATTCTGGGGTAATTTGTTGGGCAGCAATAGATAAGTAATGGAAGAACATACTGTATTCATAGCGCTAACCTTTTCAACTTTTCTAAATGTTTGAAATATTGAAAATAACAATTTATCACTGTGAAATAAAGGATTATATCCCTTATAGTCTCAAATGAAGATAAAGAGACTGGCCCCAAATCACATAGCCAGACAATGATAAATTCTAATCTTCTTTCTCCAGGAAGCCCTCCTTTAGTACCTTTCTTAAGCTAGATGTAGTCTACTCTGAGCTCCCAAGGCACCTCTCTCTTATAATAATCACTGGTGATATTTGGTGAGTGCTGTTTATATGCCTATATTTGTGTCATCTTCATAGACTTAATAGCAGCTCGGTTGATAAACACTGCTGATTCTCCAGTGTTGCAGATGAGTAAACTAAGACCTAGAGAAATCAAATCACTTGCTCAAGGTTGTTGAGTTTTTACATAGCTTTTGATTTTTGCATTCAAAGATATTCCAAAGTTCGAGTTCCCATCGTGGCTCAGCAGAAATAAATCTGATTAGTATCCATGATGATGCAGGTTCAATTCCTGGCCCGGTGCAGTGGGTTAAGGATCCAGCGTTGCCATAAGCTGTGATGTAGGCCTTAGACACAGCTTGGATCCTGCATTGCTGTAGCTGTGGTGTAGGCCAGCAGCTGTAGCTCCAATTCAACCCCTAGCCTGGTAACCACCATATTCCATGGGTGTGGCCCTAAAAAGACAAACAAACAATAACAACAAAAAAGATACCCTAAAGTTGCAAAAACTTTCTCTTATGTTTTCTTTTCTTTTTCCTTTTGGTCACACCTGTGGTATATGAAAGTTCCCCAGCCAGGGATCTAATGCAATCAGAGTCACAGCTATAACCTACACCACAACTGTGGAAATGCCAGATCCTTAACCCATTGCACCGGGCCAGGGACTGGACCAGTACTTCAGCAGTGACCCAAGTGGCTGCAGAGACAACACCAGGTGGTTTAGTTGTTGTACCATAATGGGAACTCCTTTCCTATATTTTCTTCAAAAAGTTTTGTAGTTTAACTTTTACATTGAGGTATATGATTAATTAAGATTTCTTTTTTTGGCCACGCCCATAGCATGGGGAAGTTCTAGGGCCAGGGATCAAACTGGCACCACAGCAGCAACCAAAGCCGCTGAAGTGACAATGCTGGATCCCTAACCTACTGATCCACAGGGGGACTCCAAGGTAAGCACATTTTAAAAATAAGTTGCTGGGAGTTCCCATCGTGGCTTGGCGGTCCCAACTAACATCCATGAGGACATGGGTTCAATCCCTGGATTTGCTCAGTTGGTTAAGGATCATTTCCGCTGAGCCACGATGGAATTCCTGTGGGGTCCATACTTTTAATCTCTGCAGTCAGCAGAATAGTGCACCTTAAAGATGACCACGTTCTGGAGTCCCCGTCGTGGCACAGTGGTTAACGAATCCGACTAGGTACCATGAGGTTGCAGGTTCAATCCCTGGCCTTGCTCATTGGGTTAAGGATCCGGCATTGCCATGAGCTGTGGTATAGGTCCCAGACACGGCTCAGATCCCACATTGCTGTGACTTTGGCATAGGCTGGCAGTAACAGCTCTGATTAGACCCCTAGCCTGGGAACCTCCATATGCCGCAGGAGCAGCCCTAGAAAAGGCAAAAAGAAAAAAAAAAAAAAAAGAAAATCATAGGATTGAAAGCTGATGGCCCAGGCAATAACTGGAGATCAAGCCTGCAGCACACAGTAGGTACTTAGGTTACCTGCTGATTAGTAGGGGATGTTTCTTTTTTTGCTTTTTAGGGCAGAACCCACAGCATATGGAGGTTCCCAGGCTAGGGGTTGAATGGGAGCTACAGGTGCCGGCCTACACTACAGCCACAGCAACACTGGATCCTTAACCCACTGAGTGAGGCCAGGGATCAAACCCGCAACCTCATGGTTACTAGTCTGATTCTTTTCTGCTGCACCACAACGGGAACTCCTGGTAGGGGATGTTTCATGCAGTTCTAGGTGGAGAATGAGATAGCAACTTCCCTAGTTTGTTACCTACTCTGGTCAAGTAGTAGGTCCTATCACAAGGAGGGGACAGGAAGCAATGTCATCTCCCTAGGTAATGACTAATGGCTCAACTATTGGCTTCACTGGCCTCTGATTTGGTGGGAATGTGTGGATCCTCTCCTCTTCCTGCCCAGCCTGCCACTTTGGGGACCCTCCTGTCCCACTTGGTGAATTCTGTCCTCTGGCTTCCAAAAGAACTTGATCTTTGTTCAGCTGCTCAACATGGAGCAGCCAGGTTTTCTGCACTGGTTCAGGTCTGGGGGAAAAGAAGTTTGTGCTGAATCAGGAGGGCCCTGGAGATGGGGACCTGCAGAAATGGTTGTTGTTTTTTTTTTTTTTTCCCTGCGCCTACAGAATGGGGAGATTCCTGGGGCAGGGATGGAACCTGCACCTCAGCAGTGACCCAACCCATTGCAATGACAATGATGGATCCTTAGCCTGATGTGCCAAAAGAGAATTCCTAGAAGTGGCATTCTTGCCCTCAGACTGACTGAACGTATGACCTCAGGCAAGCAGGTCCCTCTTTGGGCCTCAGGGTCCCCATTTGTACTCTGGCCTAGTCTAGACTCCTCTGCACCAACTTCCTTGATTATGGTGCAACTTCTACCCCAATGTGAGGGAGACCAGTTATTAGTAAAGAAAAATACGGGGAGTTCTCACTGTGGCGTAATGGGATCAGTGGCATCTTGGGAGCACTGGGACAAAAGTTCCATCCCCAGGTTGTCAGAGTGGGTTAAAGTGGCTTGGGTCCTGACTGTGGCTTGGATCTGATCTCTGGCTGGGGAACTCCATATGTCTCTGGGTAGCCAAAAAAAAAAAAAAAACCCAAAAATGGAATGCCCAGTTAGATCCAAATACTTTACTGTTTATATATATGACTTATTGTTTAATTTACTGTTTGTATATATAATTAAAATTGACAATCTTAATTTTTTTTTCCATTTTGGGGCCACACCCTCAGCATATATGGGGGTTCCCAGGCTAGGGGTCCAATCAGGGCAATGGCTGCTGCCCTACGCGACAGCCATAGCAATACTGGATTGTTAACTCACTGAGCGAGGCCAGGGATCGAACCCGCACCTCATAGTTCCTAGTCGGATTTATTTCCGCTGCACCATGACGGGAACTCTGGTTCTATAAGTTTTGTTTTTTTGTTTTTGTTTTTTGTCTTTTTTGTTGTTGTTGTTGTTGTTGTTGTTGCTATTTCTTGGGCCGCTCCCATGGCATATGGAGGTTCCCAGGCTAGGGGTCCAATTGGAGCTGTAGCCACCGGCCTACGCCAGAGCCACAGCAACACGGGATCCGAGCCGCGTCTGCAACCTACACCACAGCTCACGGCAACGCCGGATCGTTAACCCACTGAGCAAAGGGCAGGGACCACCGAACCCGTAACCTCATGGTTCCTAGTCGGATTCGTTAACCACTGCACCATGACGGGAACTCCCCTGGTTCTATAAGTTTTGATATCGATGTTTGCTTTTATTTCTCTTGGATAGACACCTGGTTGGAATTACTGGCTCATATGGTAAGTGTCGGTTTAACTTTGGAAAAAAGAAAGAAAACTCGTCTTTTTGAGATAGATTTCACATGCTTAGGGATGTTTCTTGAAACTAAAGTATTATATCTGTACCCTGGGATCAAATCCCTCCATTTTTTTCATAAAGTTTTTTTGTTTGTTTGTTTGTTTGTTTTTTGTCTTGAGGGCTGCAACCAAGGCATATGAAGCTCCCAGGCTAGGGGTAGAATCGGAGCTATAGCTGCCAGCCTACGTCAGAGCCATAGCAACACCAGATCCAAGTCGCGTCTGAGACCTACACCACAGCTCATGGCAACGCCGGATCCTTAACCCACTGAGCGAGGCCAGGGATCAAACCCACAACCTCAAGGTTCCTAGTCGGGTTGGTTTCTGCTGCGCCTCCAAGGGAACAAATAAAGTTAAAATAAAACCCAAACAGGCCATCGATATTCACAAGGCATACAATAGGATCCTTCTGCCCCAAATGCCCTTCCAGCACCCACTGGTCTAATCATCTTTGACCTCTGGTTAAACTATTTCTTCAGGAGTTCTCGTCGTGGCGCAGTGGTTAACGAATCCGACTAGGAACCATGAGGTTGCAGGTTCGGTCCCTGCCCTTGCTCAGTGGGTTAACGATCCGGCGTTGCCGTGAGCTGTGGTGTAGGTTGCAGATGCGGCTCGGATCCCGCGTTGCTGTGGCTCTAGCGTAGGCCAGTGGCTACAGCTCCGATTGGACCCCTAGCCTGGGAACCTCCATATGCCGCAGGAACGGCCCAAGAAATAGCAAAAAGACAAAAAAACAAAACAAAAAAAACCTATTTCTTCAGAGAAAAACCTATTGGTTCCCCAGGATAGGGAAAGTTTCCGCCATTACTCAGCTCTTTCTCAAGAACTCTATTTTACTTTTGAGTTATTTAGAAAGAAATGAACATTTCCTTGCCCTGCTAGACACTGAATTCTCAAAAGCAGGGTTAATAGCACTTAGTGCTTCAAGTACTTCCTACTGCCAGGCACAGTTTCCGGAGCCTTAGGGGTGGTGATGTCATTTAATCTTCACATAGGATCCCTACCATTATGAATCCCATTTTACAGATGGGGATACTGAAGCAGAGATTATAGTAATTTACAGTAACTTATCCATGGCAGTGCTCAATACATTTTTCTCCACTGAATTACTATGTATATTGCATATTTTGTGGCTCTGGCACATGGCGCTCAATAAACTTGTCCTGAGTGAAGAAATAAGTGTTTCGTGCCCTTTTTTTTGGCTATTTTTCCTCAGAACCCCCCATACCTCCCGCCTCTACCCAAGCCCCACCCTCTCAAGCCTGCAACGGCGCGTCCCTATTTTGAGTTGAACCTTGTCTCACGATATCCAATGGTGGACAGGTGCTTCAGCTCCTCCTCCTGTGATAGCCAATGCCCACTCTCTACCTTGAGCCGCTTCTCTCGTGGTATCCAATGGCCTGCAGATCTATATTAAGCCCCTCCTCAGGGTACCGGGAGGCTACCAATGACCCTCCCTTTACATTGATTGGGCCTTCTTTCCTATGATATCCAATAGCATGCTGGCTACTTAAGGCTCCTCCTCCTATGGCCGTCTAATGCCCTCCCCGCTACCCTATACCCCGCCCTAAACGACTCTGGCTGCCCGCTTCTTCACTTGCTGTCCGCCTGTTTCCCTCCTCCCACCTTTCCTCTTTCACCTCCCATAACCTCCGTCCCCTCCCATTAGGCCTCCACGTCACGCCCCCTTGCCTGTATCCGTTATCCAATCCCGTTAACTTGCTCTGCTCCAACCCCTCTTCTTATTGGTCCCCATGCTCCTCTATCCCCGCACGTGGTCCTGAGCGACGGCGTCGCCCACCCCTGATGGTCGGAGGGCGGGACTTCCGGCGGCAGACAAGCCAATAAACACGCTCCGACTCGCTAACCAGGCCGCCGCCCCCGCCCCTTCGGCGCCCTGCTCCCGCCCCCAGCTTCGCCTCCCGCTGCCGCCGCCTCCGCCGCAGCCGCTGTCGCCGCCGCTGCCGCTTCCCGCGGCCTGGGCCTCTCGCCGCCAGCATGCCGCACGCCTTCAAGCCCGGGGACTTGGTGTTCGCCAAGATGAAGGGCTACCCTCACTGGCCCGCCCGGGTGAGGCCGCGCGGGAGATTGGCCAGGCGACAGGGGGGTGGGGGGGTGGGGCAGTAAGGGGCCCCAGGCCTGAGGGACCCGCGCGCCGGGGGTCTGGGAGTACCCCTCCTTGAGGAACCCGCTTGCCAGGAGTTTGGAGGCACCCAGGCCTGGGGTACTCGCGTGCCTGCAGGTTGGGGGTCCCTAGCCTGAGGGATTCTCCCGCGTGAGGTATGGGGGAACTTGGGCCTGGATGTCTGAGGGTCCCATGCCTGAGGGACGCACCTGCCGGGAGTTTTATGGGGACCTGGGCTTGAGGGGCCCGGGCGCCGGGGCTGTCGAGGGCGCTGAGATTAGGGGACCCTCTGGGGGCTCCCAGAGCCGAGGTATATGGGTTGAGGGACTTGGGGTCTCAGGGCTCAGGGTTTAAGTTTGAAGGAGGTCGGTAGCTATGACTGGAGCTGAAGAACCTTGGATTTGAGGAGAAGGCTCAAACTGATGAGAAGGAGGTGCTCTGGACCTCTTTGGGGGGGCAACAAGAAGCCAAATTCTGAGGGCCTGGGGGTCGAGGTGGGCCTAGGGTAAGGGTTCCAGTAATGGAGAAAAGTAGAAGTTCGAGGTTGAGAGATGCTCAGGAGGGTCAGGGCCGGAAATAGGGCTGGGGGCTATATTCACAAGGTCGCTGGAGCTAAGAGGACTCTGTCTGAAAATGTGGGACATCAGAGACCAGAGGTTGGAATAAGACTTGTTTGGGGGTGTCCTGGAGACTAGGTGTCTTGTGAGGAGGCTGGCCCTGGTGGAGGAAGCTGGTTGGGTCACAGGGTGGAGGGAGGGCTTGGGGGGAGTGATGCTTGAATCAGAGACAAGCCACTGGGACTTCAGCTGGAAAGAGAAGAGTATCTGAGGGAGGGGACTGGGCCAAGGGGACTTTGGAAATCCCCTTTGAGGAAGCTGGCATCCAGAGGACTCACATGAGGGGTCCAGGTCTGAAGGACATCTTGAGAAGGAGTCTCATCTGCAGAGGGGAGTCTCATCTCCAGGCGGTGTCTCTGGGGCAGCCCAGTGTGGAGGAGGGGCCAAGAGGTGGTTGTCATCTCCAGGTCCCAGGCAACCCAGGACTGAGGTTGGTGGAATATACATGGTAGGACTGAAGGAGTTTGGGGGGTGGGAACCCCAGGCTGCAGTAGAGCATGAGGGACAGTAGAAGGACGAAGCTGAAAATTTGATTAGAACAGAAGAACAGTAATTGCCTGGGCCATACTATGGGGTGGCTGGAGAGTTCAGTCTCACTCCCTGCCAGACCCTCCCTCCCTCTGGGTGGAAGTAAGCAGAAGGGCACCGCTCAGAGCTGGGTGTTTGTTTGAAGAGAGGCCGCCGCAGGATTCCAGGAGTGGGCCTGGGGACTGCTAACCAGGCAGCCCTGAGAACAGTCCACATCTGGTGCCGCCACTAGGATATCTGGGCCTCAGGCTCAGAGGCGGGTCCTGGGTGAGGTCTGAGCAGAACCAGGTCTGGAAGACATGGCAGGCTGGTCCTCAGGGTGATGGAGTTTGGGGATGCTTCTGTGCAGGAGTGGGATGCTTGGGATGGATGTCTGCAGCCCAGAGCCCAAGGACTTTGAAAAGTAGCCCAGAGAACTGAGGAAGGAAGCTGGGGGGGGGGGGAAGGCAAGATTCCAGCAGCCCCCAGGCTTTACAGAGCATGGGAAGGAAGTAATGGGGACCAGAGAACCCACTCTAACTTGATTTGCTTGGGCTTACTTTCTTGGGGGCACCGGAGTGATAAAACTTTATGGGCACTTCCCTTCCTCCCAGAGTACCAGCTTCTCCCTCTCCGTCCCCCCTCCTCCTGCCGGCTCTCTAAGCCCAGAACACTTCCAAGCACCTGATTGGAAGTGAAGGGGCTGCTAGCCTCCTGTAGGGGGGTGATTGACAGCTGCCGGAGCCCATGGGCCTATAGGGAGAGGGTGGGACTTCCTGGATGCTCTGGGCCTGTCTCCTGCAGCCCACCCCCCACCCTCTGCATCCTTGGAGCTGCCAGCTGCTGCCTCTGGGAGAGCGATCCCCTCACTGATGGCCTCTTTGCGGGTGGGGGTCCCGTGGGAGTGTCCTAGGAGTTCGTAGAAGCTGGGCTTGGCCCCACCCCCTGGCTGCTTAGAGGACCGTATTTGGCTTTCCCCAGGTGAAACTCCTAACCTGAGGGTGGAGAGAGCCCCCTGGGGGGAGGGGACAGGTATGCAATTAGGGGTTCCACGGAAGAATGCAGATGCCTAATTGGAAGGTGCTGCGTCTTCTTCCTTTGAAGGCTGCCCTCCTCCCAGCATGCTTTCTTGATTTCCTGGGTCAGTGGGTGAAGCTGCCCCCAGCCACCCCTGACTGACCTCTCACTGCAGATCGATGACATCGCCGACGGTGCTGTGAAGCCCCCACCCAACAAGTACCCCATCTTCTTTTTTGGTACACACGAAACGTAAGTGTCCCCCACTGGGGCTGGATTTTCCCTCCTGGTGCCTCTGGAGGTGGCCTGGCTCACCTGGGCCCGGCCCATGATTCCTTTCTCCAGAGCCTTCTTGGGACCCAAGGACCTGTTTCCCTACGACAAGTGTAAAGATAAGTACGGGAAACCCAACAAGAGGAAAGGCTTCAATGAGGGCCTCTGGGAGATCCAGAACAATCCGCATGCCAGCTACAGTGCTCCTCCGGTGAGTCTGTGCAAGGGGAGTGTGGTCATGCAGGGTCTGCAGAGCCCAGGGCAGGTGAGCACATTGGGGACCAGAAGTGGTCTTAATTTGCCTCATAGAAAGAGATGAGGCCTCTGGAAAAGGCTCCTCCCGCTCAGCAATGCTGACTTTTGAGGCTTCATCATTCTCTATAGGGGGCCAACCTGAGCACAGCAGGGTGTTGAGCAGCATCCCTGGCCCCACCCACTCCTTTCCAAGAGCTCCTTCACCCACTTGTGACAGCCGAACATGTCTGGAGACTTTGCCAAGTGCCCTGTGGCTCAGTGGAGGGGTATAGAATCACCCCTGGTGAGACTCACTGCTCTAGGATTAGCCTCTGTGCATGACAGTGTTGTCATAGCTTCTAAGAAACCTTATGTTTTCTAAGGAAAGAAAATTTTTTTCTATCAGTAATACCCTCTTTTTCCTCCATTATTGCCAGATTTCAGATCTGGGAAAAGGCTGCAGTTAGTAGATGGGAGAGTTCTTGCTTAGGTAGGAAAGGAATGCCAACAATCACAAAGATGATATCTCTGTGGCAAATCAGTGTCTGGAAACATTCAGGGAGAAAAAGGAATATAGAGGGAGTTCCCACTGTGGCACACTGGGTTGAGGATCTGACTGCAGTGGCCTGGGTTGCTGCAGAGGTTTGGGTTCAATCCCTGGCCCAGCACAGTGAGTTAAGGATCCAGTATTGCCGCAGCTGTGGCTTGGATTCAGTCCCTGGGCCAGGAACTTCCATATGCCGCAGGTGTGGCCATAAGATTTTAAAAAAGGAATTTAGGAGTTCCTATCGTGGTGCAGTGGAAACGAATTTAACTAGGAACCATGAGGCTATGGGCCTCGCTCAGTGGGTTAAGGATCTCGAGTTGCCGTGAGCTGTGGCATAAGTTGCACCTTGGACCTGTCGTTTCTGCACCTGTGGCATAGGCCAGCAGCTGTAGCTCGGATTAGACCCCTAGCCTGGGAACCTCCATATGCTGCAAGTGGGGCCCTAGAAAGACAAAAGACAAAAAAAAAAAAAAAAAAAAAAGAATTTACAGAAGCTGAAGTGAAATTCATAAAAAGCCGTGGAAAGATGATAGAGGGGTGCCTTGCTCTGGGTGTTTTGGGGTGAGATGCAGATGAGGGGAGACTGATCTGAGTTTCCCCACTCTGCTTTTCACCACCGCTCTTGGGGTTCCTGCCGGAGATGTGGGGAGGTGCAGTAGCCTGGCCTCAGGAGGGGCGAGCTCAGGGTTGGCCGGGAGGCCAAGCTATTTGACTTGGAACTTGGCTGTCAGGGAAGAAACAGTGTTCCTCATGGTCTGTGGGTGGGGAAGCAGGAGTTGGCGAGGTCTGGTTCGTGCAAGCAGAGTAGTGCTGTAGCATTTGGTCCTGCTGGAGAGCTCAGCATCCTAGGACTTGGATCTGATCTGGGTGTGCCTCTCCTGTGGCACCATCTACCCACTAATCTGTCTACCCACTGATCCAGCAGACACTCCTGTATAGACCCCAGCAGTGCATGTGCGAGTCACGGGCCGTACTGGGGACCAGGAATCCTAGATGAAGCCGACACACCTTTTGCCTTCCGGGAGCTCACGATCCAGAACTTGGAGTCCATTGAACAAGTCTCTCAAGCGCTGAGGGTTTGGCAGCCCCTCTTCAAGGGGTTCAGCTCACTTTCCATGCTTGTGGGTGGTGTCGTTCACCTACCATGATGGTTCCGGGAGTCAGAGGTTCCCCCTGCTTTGATCCCTGAAGTCTCTCTGGGCTTTGCACGTTCCCGACTTGGGTAAACAGATGGGACGTTAAGGTAGTTGAGTTTCATGAGATCCTTTTCTGGCTCCAGCTCAAGTTCTGTTTAGTCTAGTCCTAAGCTTATTGCCTTGTGGTGAATCATCACACTACTTAATATTTATTACACACCTTCAGCCTACTAAGTACCGTGTAGATGCCTGCCCTCGAGGAAATGAAACCCAAAAATGGTGTAACCTTGACATTAAACCAGCCCTGTGCAGACTCCCCAAGTTGAGAAGTAGTTATAAATGGGAGAGTACAGTATTACTCTTTGGTTTTCTGACCCATCTATGCTCCAGACCCGACATTGGTTTACAAATGCAGATCCTGGAAGTTTCTGTTGTGGCTAATGGGTTAAGAACTCAACTAGTATCCATGAGGATGTGGGTTTGATCCCTGGCCCTCCTCAGTGGGTTAAAGGATCTGACGTTGCTGTGAGCTGTGGTGTAGGTCGCAGACGCGGCTTGATCTGCTGTGGCTGTGGTGTAGGCTGCCAGCTCCTGTTTGACCCCTAGCCTGGGAACTTCCATATGCCACAGGTGTGGCCTTAAAAAAGAAAAAAAAAAAAAAAATGCAGATCCCTGGACCCCACCCCTAGAGACGTAGGTGTGGTAGTTTAGGGCTGAGGCCTGGGCACCTTGAAGTATTTGATCCCACACGTTATCCTAGATGCTTCTCCCTCCCCCCCACCCCCCTATTTTTGGCTGCCCCTTGGCATATGGAGCTCCTGGGCCAGGGATCAGATCTGAGCCGTAGTCTTAACCTAAGCTGCAGCTTTGGCAATGCTGGATCCTTAACCCACTATGCTGGGCAGGGGATGGAACCCATCTCTGAAGATGCTGATGACCTCGTTGAACCACAGTGGGACCTCCCTAGATGGTTCTGATGGAGCAGGTCCACCGCAGACTTTCAGAAGCACTGCTCTGAGGGTTCCTGGGCAGTTGGTCTTTTCATCCTGTAAGGTTTTAGTTTATTTTTACGTTTTCGAGTGGGAACACAGACTCATGGTACAAGACTACCAAGTACAAAAGGGCATATGGTGAGAGGTCAGTCCTGGCTCCCAGCTGCTCTGTTTTGACTTCCTCTCAAGGTAGCCCCGGCTCCCACTTCCTTGGGTTTCCTTTCCAAGATTCTCTATTCACATAAAACCCTGCATAGCTTGCTTTTTTAAAAGCATATAATTCTCTGCTTTGCTTCATTCCCTTAATAACGTGTCTTGCCAGTTGGTCCCCTTTGTGCAGAGAACAGCTTCATTCTTTTCAACAGCCTTAATTCAGTGTGCTCCCCCTAAGGGATGTAGGGCAGGTTCTGCTACCATGTCCCCCTGCCAAGCCAGGAGGTGGAAAACGGTATGTCATTGTGGTTCCAGCTGCTCACAGTAATACTGACGTGGGCTGGGCAGGTGACATCTTTTCCATTTTACAGCTGAGCATACTGAGACCTGGAGCGTTTGCTTAATTACCTAGAGGGACCTCCTAGACCTCTACCAGGATTTGTCAACATTCGGGGCTGAGTCACTCTCTGTGGAGCATCCTGGGCGCTGTGGGCTGAGCATCCCTGGCCCCACCCCCTCGGTGCCAGGACCCCCACCCCCACCCTTGCCCCAGTCTTATACGCTGCATGTCTTTAGACATCGCCAAATGCCTCCTGGGGGACAGAATCAACCCTGGTTGAGAACCACTGACCTAGAAGGATCCAAGCTGATAAATACAGCCTTGTGGCCTGAAAGGGGAGGGGGTAAACGGACCTGTGCCAGTAGCTGGTTGGAGCTGAGATGGGACTGAAACCCAGGCTTCCCGTCTCCCAGGCCAAATTTCTTTTCTAGTCAGTACAAGCCAGGTAGGGTCTTGTGGGGGAGGCGGGCTTGAAGAGCGACCTATACACAATGGAACCTGAGGGTAAGAGCCCTGCCATGTGGGCGCATGGACCTGAGTTCAAGGCTGGCTCTTCCTCCTGCTGACTCTGCACCTTGGGGATTGACATCTCCTCATCTCAAACAGGCTCAAGGCGGAACCAGCTCTCATGGGGCTGTTGGGAGAGTGCAGTGAGCCAGTGCCCATCAGGCGCCTGGCCCAGGGCCCACAGCAGTGCTCAGTAGGTGAGGAGGCAGTGCTGTGACACAGGGAGACCAGGCCAGGGGTTTGACCTTCATTTCCACCTCAGTCACCCTCCTAACCCATTACAGTAGCGAGAGAAACTAGTGCTTGTCTCACTCAACCGGTGGTCACGGGATGGTGCGGGTTGACCTTAATTTCCCAGTTCCCTTCCAAGGTACCAGCATTCCTGTCCTCCAGTTGTTTCCATGGGGATTGGATTTCCCAATCCGATTTTGCTGGCAGGTAGTTAGATCTTGTGGGCCGACCCCAGGAAATCTAATCTCTGGCTTAATCCACAAAGCACAGTGGAGGGCAAGTCGCTCACCTTCCAGGAGACTCAGTTTCCCTACTTGTGGGACGTGCCCGTTTGTCTCAGGTGTCTGCCCGGGCCGTCGAGATACAAATAGGGTCACGATTGGTTAAGAGCTTGGCAGAAGCAAAGGAGGGATTTTTACCAAGCAGTGGCTGTGTCCTGTGGGCCAGGCTTCAGGGTTGAGGCTGAGCTGGCTTGCACCCTGGCTCTGTCTCTTACCCTTGTGACTTGGCGCTGTCATGCCACCTTTGTGTGCAGAGTGAGGACGACAACTCCCACACATTACACAGAGAAAGGTGTCATGCTGGTCCAGTGGCTCGCACCTAACTAAGCCTAGTTCTCACTGCCCCGGGGAGGACCCATTCCCCTGTAGGAGACAGGAGGGTCTTGGCCACCCATTTAGCGCCCACACCCTGAGCTGCTGTTTGCCCTGTGAAGACCTGGGGGCGTCCTCTCCCTTCGCCACTTGCAAGGGGTGCCCTGAAGAGCAGCAGCAGTGCTCGGAGGAGAGGCGTGAGGGAAATCCAGCTGGAAGCCTGATTATCATCTCCTATCCTGGCGTTTCAGGTTTGGGGCTTGGCCTGCTTCATGTGGCACTTTTTATTCTTGTCACACATCCATCACACAGACGAGCCTGCCCGCTATGCCTGGGGACCCTCAGTCACAGTGACTCAAGGGTGTTGAGTGGTGAGGTCCTGGGCCTTGAGGTGGATTCCATTAGCCTGTGTGCACAAAGCCTGTGGCAGGCTCACGACCTCTCAGTCAATGGGGAGATCAGGGTGGGCACAGAGTCGGGGGAAGGGGCAGCCCCATTCCCTCTGCCCATGTCCTCCACCTGAAGTGTCCCAGGCTTGACTCTAGCGCCCACTTCTCCTCCCACATTTCTGTTCCCTCCTGAGCTTTTCTGCTTTGATGTGCTGCCCAGGCCTTACCTGGGCTCCGTGCCTTCCTCCAGCCACCTGACACACACTCCTGCCTTTCCGGGCTCCTCGTTCCTGGCCTCACTTGGTGCATCCCATCGCTGAGGCCCTGGAGCCCCTCCCAGATGCTCCCATACACTTCTGCTCTTCCTCCCTTTTTTTCTCAGCCAGTCAGTGTGCATGCCCTGTTCCTATCCATTGACCCCCTTGACTGTAATCACACCTGGGGGATGTGGCTTTGCGGGGGGGGCACGCCCACAGCATATGTAAGTTCCTGGGCCAGGGATCAAACCCAAGCCACTGAAGTGACAATACCGGGTCCTTAACCTGCTATGCTACAAGGGAACTCCCTAAATTAAGAGGAAATCTCCATGGCATAAAATTCACCATTTCAACCATCTTAACACATACCCTACAGTGGCTTTCAGTACATCCACAATGTTGTGCAACCGCCACTACTATCTAATTTCAGAACATTCGCATCACCCCATAAGAGAAACCCCCTCCACATTTTTCCCTTAATTTTCCCTTCCCTCCTACCCCTGGGAACTACCAGTCAATTTTCTATTTCTATGAATTTGCATTTTCTGGACTTTCATATAAATGGAATCATTTGTTAGGTCCCTTGTTTCTTTCACTTAGCATGTTTTCAAGGCTCATCTATGCTGTGGCATGTATCAGAGCTGCCGTCCCTTTTTTTGGCTGAATAATATTCCATCCTATAGCTGGTGACGGTTTGTTTATTCATCGGTAGATGGACATTTGGGTTGTTTCCAGAGAATGTTGCCTTTAAAAGTCTCAATCAATCTCTCTTCAAAAAACAAAATCCGGGGAGTTCCCTTTGTGGCTCAATGGTTAAGGAAAGTGACTAGGAACCACGAGAGTGCATTCGGGTTCGATCCCTGGCCTTGCTCAGTTGGTTAAGGATCCGGCGTTGCCGTGAGCTGTGGTGTAGGTCGCAGATGTGGCTCAGAGCCCAGTTGCTGTGGCTGTGGTGTAGGCTGGCAGCTGTAGCTCTGATTCGACTCCTAGCCTGGGAACCTCCATATGCTCTAAAAAGCAAAAAAAAAAAAAAAAAAAAAACAAAACTCCGTCGTTTAGGAAAGAAGTACAATGAAATAAATACTGCGGTCAGATTTTACACTTGGACTCGGCAGGGCTGGGCACCCTGAGTGGTAGTGGCTCCCCCATCACACCAGGTGGTAAGTGCATTTACTTGTCTGTCTCCCATTGACTGAGAGCTTCCGAGGGCAGGGACTCTTCTGTGTTGCTCGTCTCTAGTCCCACCACTGGTCCGGGTGCATAGTAGGTATTCCTCGATGTTCATGGGATGAATAAATAATGGCAGGATATGACCAGGGCTCACCTATTCTTCCACAAACATAGAACATTCAGGACAGGTTCAGAAACAGATCTGAGGAGTTCCTGTTGTGACTCATGGGAAACAAATCTGACTAGCATCCATGAGGACCCAGGTTTGATCCCTGGCCTTGCTCAATGGGTTGAGGATCCTGCGTTGCTGTTGTTGTGGCTCTGTGCTGTGGCTGTGTTACTGTAGGCCAGTGGCTACAGCTCTGATTCGACGACTAGCCTGGGACTCTCCATTGGTCGCCCATATGCTGCAGGGGCAGCTCCAAAAAGCAAAACAAATAAAAAACACAGATCTGAGAGGGAGTTCCACAGTTGAACAATGAGTTAAGGATCAGGCTTTGTCAATGCAATGGTGTGGGTTTGATCCTTGGCCGGGGACTTCTGCATGCCGAAGGTGCGGCCAAAAAAAAAAAAAAAAAAAAAATCCAAATCCAAGAAAACTCTGTGGCTGGACTCGTTGTGCTGTCTGCCTGATCTGGACCCTCAGTCACTCCTGTGTGATCTGGCTCCAGCCTACTTCTCTCTGTCCTCTCTCCTGCCCCTTTTTTCTCTTTTGCTGCACCTCAGCCACACCCACTATCTGGTTTCTAAGGGGACCTTCACTCACGCTGGTCCTGCTTTCTGGAGGCCTCTAGCTCCTACCCCTTTGCATGCTGGGGACAGCTCCTCAGCTAAAATGTCACACCATCCAAGGGAGCCCCCCATTTCAGAATATGCCTGCCACTTCACGCCCACCTCGCCCTGATTTTTTCACACCTACATCCACAGCGTCACACTGGTCTGCTTTTATTTATTTTTTAAAATCTTTTAGGTGTTTTTTTTTTTTTTTTTTTTAAGGGCCGCACTGTGGCATATGGAATTTCCTAGGCTGGGAGTCAAATCAGAGCTACAGCTGCCAGCCTACACCACAGCCATAGCAACACCAGGTCTGAGCCACATCTTCGACTTACACCACGGCTCACAGCAACGCCAGATCCTTAATGTACTGAGTAAGGCCAGGGATGGAACCCGTATCCTCATAGATACTAGTTGGGTTCTTTATCACTGAACCACAATGGAAACTCCAATGCCAATCTATTTAAATGGCCACAGTTGGTCTCCCACTGGATCGTAAGCTCCCCAGGGGCAGGGACTGTGCCTCGTTCATGTCCTGGTGCTCACCAGCTACCTTGCGTGGTGCCTGGCATCCGGCCTCTGCTCACAGATGGCAACTAAGTGTGTGTAAGATGGACCTGGCATGCGGCTAGCATGGAAGAAATGCTGTCTGATTTTTTTTTTTTTTCCGGGTCTTTTAGGGCCGCACCTGCAGCATATGGAGGTGCCCAGGCTAGGGGTCTAATCGGAGCTATTGCTCCCAGCCTACACCACAGCCATAGGAATGCCAGATCCGAGCCGTCTGCGACCTACACCACAGCTCATGGCAATGCTGGATCCTTAACCCACGGCGCAAGGCCAGGGATTGAACCTGCAACCTCCTGATTAGATTCATTTCCGCTTTGCCACGACGGGAACTCTACCATCTGCTTATTTGCTACTTTCGTGGCTGTTACTGCCTGACTGGGCAGTTTGGGTAAAACAAGTAGAAGCACCTGGCAGTTCAAGTCTAGAGGCCCTCTCCAAGGTGGTTTTCCCTCATAATGATCGGCATAGGAGTTTCTGCTGTGGTACAAGGAATTGGCGATCTCCCTGCAGCATCAGGCTGCAGGTTCGATCCAAAGCCCAGCATAGGGGTTAAAGGATTTCGTGTTGCTTCAGCTATGGTGTAGGTCATTACTGTGTCTGAGATCTGATTCTTTTTGTTTTTTTTTTGTCTTTTTGTCCTTTTTAGGGCTGCATCCGTGGCATAGTTCCCAGGCTAGGGGTCCAATTGGAGCTGTAGTCACTGGCCTACGCCACAGCCACGGCAATGCTGGATCTGAGCCGAGTCTGCAACCTGTACCACAGCTCACGGCAATGCCGGATCCTTAACCCACTGAGTGAGGCCAGGGATCCAACCCGCAACAATGGTGCTTAGTCGGATTCATTAACCACTGAGCCATGAAGGGAACTCCTGGGATCTGATTCTTACTTGGGAACTGCATATATCACAGGCTGGCCGAAAAAGAAAAAAAAAATTGGAATAATGATAATTTTTTTTTTTTAATTTTGTCTTTTTAGGGCCACACCTGTGGCATATAAAGGTTCCCAGGTTAGGGGTCTAATTGGAGCTGTTACTACCGGCCTACGCCACAGGCACAGCAACGCCAGGTCCGAGCTTTGTCTGTGACCTACACTACAACTCATGGCATCGCCAGATTCTTAACCCACTGATCGAGGCCAGGGATCAAACCCGAAACCTCATGGTTCCTAGTCAGAATCGTTTCCACTGCGCCACGATGGGAACTCCCAGCATAATGATAGTTTTATAAAAGCAAACCTTGATGGACCTCTTGCCAGTCTGGGCCCTGTCCTAAGTACCTCACTTCTGTCTCATCCTCACCACAGCCCTGTGAGGCCAAAATGGCATCACCCTCCTTGCTCAGACATGGGAGCTGAGGCACAGAGAGGCTGAGTCAGTGGCCCAGGGCTTGTCCTTGCATCAGCAATGCTTGAATCCTAGTGCCCAGCACATGTGTGTCCATCTCGCCCTCGTGCCTCAGTTCTTGGAGCTTTCTGGGCCTCAGTTCCCCATGTGGAAAGCGAGTAGGTTGACACTTAAGAACCCGCCACCACTGCTGATGGATGTCATCCTATGGGTCACTGTCCTGGCTGGGAAACCCAGCCAAGCCTGAGGGGTGACCCGCTGTTTCTGCCTCTGTCCCCAGCCGGTGAGCTCCTCAGACAGCGAGGCCCCCGAAGCGGACCCGGCAGGCGGGAGTGAAGACGACGAGGACCGGGGGGTCATGGCCGTCACAGCTGTGACCGCCGCAGCTGCCAGTGACAGGATGGAGAGCGACTCAGACTCGGACAAGAGCAGTGACAATAGTGGCCTGAAGCGGAAGGCAGTGGCCTTGAAGGTAGGGGCACAGGGGCTGGCGCACCTGGCTTGCGTAGGTAGTGGGGTGGGGGGCTTCCTCCTCCTGATCCCACCCAGCAGCCTGCTCTCCCTCCTTGGCCTTTCTGTCTTTCTTTTTTTAAAACATGCTTTTTTTTTTTTTTTTTTTTTTTTTTAAATCAAGCTACCAAATCACATACCATGAAGTTCACCCTTTCAAAGTATACAATTTGGTGATTTTCAGTACATTCACAAAATTGTGGCATCATCACCTCTATCTAGTTCCAGAACTTTCCATCACCCAAAAAGAAAGCCTATCCCCATTGGTAGTCTCCCCTCTATCCCCATCCCCATCCCCTTACAACCCTGAATCTGCTGTTTTTCTCTCTTGTTGTTCTGGACGTTTCCCATCCATGGAATCACACTGTGTGTCCTTCTGTGTCTCCTTCTCTCACTGAGCATCATATTCTGAAAGTCCATCCACGTGGTAGTGAGTTGGTGTTTCTCTTCTTTTATCTTTTTTTTTTTTTTTGTCTTTTCAGGGCCGCTCCTGTGGCATATGGAGGTTCCCAGGCTAGGGGTCCAATTGGAGCTACAGCTGCCGGCCTACACCACAGCCACAGCAACGCAGGATCTGAGCCTCGTCTGCAACCTACACCACACCTCACGGCAATGCTGGATCCTTAACCCACTGAGCAAAGCCAGGGATAGAACCCGCAACCTCATGGTTCCTAGTTGGATTTGTTTCTGCTGCGCCATGGTGGGAACTCCGCTTCTCTCCTTTTTGTGGCTCAGTGATATTCCAGTGTAAGGATGGACCACACATTGTTTATCCATCATCCATTTATGGATATTTGGGTTGTTTCCACTCTGGGGCTATTGCAAACAACACTTCTGTCGGAGTTCCCATCGTGGCACAGTGGAAACGAATCCAACTAGGGTCCATGAGGTTGTGGGTTTGATCCCTGGCCTTGCTCAGTGGGTATGGCCCTTAAAAACAAAACAAAACAAAATCAATTAACACCACTGTGAATATTCATGTACAGATTTTTGTGTGGATGTGAGTTTAAAGTTCTCTTGGATAGATTCTCTTTCCTGCCTTTCCCTACTACCCCTGCCTTTTGACTGCTTCTGAATATTTGGGTGTAGAATGAAAGCACCAGGATTTAGCAGGAAATTCTTTTGATGGACTAAGACATTCTTCTTAGGATTTTTAAAAATATCATGTACTTTCAGTTCCAATTATAACAATAAGCCTATGCTCATCATAGATAAGTTAGAAGGTGCAAAAAGTGTAAAGAAGCTAGCAAAAAATGTTCGTCTATCTGAGGAGGTTTCTGCACCAAGGACTAGAAATATCCTGATGTGTTTCTCTTTGATCCTGTATGTGCTTCATGTAGAGGGGTGTGTATGTTTTTGTGTGTGTGTGTGTAAAATACAGAATTGGTAATCGTGCATACAGTGTGTGTCTTGCTACTTTTCCTCCCCTATGTGTGCAGCTTGATGTAGAACCTCAGTTCCCAGACCAGGAATTGAACCTGGGCTGTAGCGGTTAAAGTGGAGAGCCCTAATCACTAGACCACAGGGAACTCCCCTTTATTATTATTATTTTTTGGATGATTTATTATGAATTATTATTAGTAGCCTTAGTAGTAGTAGTAGCTAAAATGTACTTTTTTTTTTTTTTGGTCTTTTTAGGGTTGCACCCGTGGCATATGGAGGCTCCCAGGCTAGGGATCTAATGGGAGCTGTTGCCACCTGCCTACACCAGAGCCACACCTACGTCAGGTCCGAGCCATGTCTGTGACCTACACTACAACTCATGGCAATGCCAGATCCTTAACCCACTGAGCAAAGCCAGGGATTGAACCTGCAACCTCATGGTTCCTAGTCAGATTCGTTTCTGCTGCGCCACCAGGACGGGAACTCCTCCTTAAATATTATTCTAATATGCAGTTTTCACTTTTAAGATTGTTGGGCATGGAATTCCCGTCGTAGCGCAGCAGTAACAAACCTGACTAGGATCCATAGGATGTGGGCTCGACACTTGGCCTCACTTATTGGGTTAAAGGATCCAGCATTGCCGTGAGCTGTGGTGTAGGTTGCAGACTTGGCTCGGATCCCAGGTTGCTGGGGCTGTGGCGTAGGCTGGCAGCTGTATCTCTGATTCGACCCCTAGCCTGGGAACCTCCATATGCTGTATGTGAGGCCCTAAAAAGCAGAAAAACCAAAAGATTGTTGGACATCATTTAGCTTTTGCCCCCAATTCTTTCTTGTGTTTTGGCTGCCCTGCAGCATGTAGAGTTCCTGGGCCAGGGATCAGATCCAAGCCACAGTTGTGACTTATGCTGCAAACCCACTGTGCTGGGCCAGGGATTGAACCTGCATTCTGGTGTTGCAGAGATGCCACTGATCCATTTGAGCCACAGGCAGGACCCCTCTTCCAACTTCTCATGATATACTTGGTATTTGTTTGTTTGGCCCCACCTGTGGCATGTGGAAGGGATCAAACCAGCACTGCAACAGTGACTATGCTGGATCCTTATCCCACTGAGCCACCAGGGAACTCCCTAGCATTGATTTGTGTGAGTGCTTTTTAGCGCCACACTTGGGGCATATGGAGGTTCCCAGGCTGGGGTCTGATCAGAGCTATAGCTGCCAGCCTTCACCGCAGCACAGCAACGCCAGATCCAAGTCACATCTGCGACCTACACCACAACTCAGGGCAATGCCAGATCCTTAACCCACTGAGCAAGGCCAGGGATCAAATCTGCAACCTCGTGGTTCCTAGTAGGATTCGTTTCTGCTGTGCCACAACGGGAACTCCTCTTTAGCATTGATTTTTGAAGTCCCTGTTGTTTCTGTTTACAGTTGTTGGAGAAGTTGAACAGGAATATGTAGAAAATGACCCCCCATCCTACCCCTTAGTCAGATAGTATGTATTCAGTTTTTGGTTTTCTCTTTTTGGCCAACTTTGCATTAAACAAATATAAGTCATTACAACACCTTTGAACCAGACCAGGGAGACACTGGGGGGCTATATGGTTTCAGCTCAGCTCTGTGCTCTCTCTCCAGTTAGTGTTATTTTGTTGTTATTTTTCTGCGTTATCCGTGGGTCTGGTCTTAGTGTTTACCCTTCTCAGTGGCTCCCAGAAAGGCCTCCTATTGTCGGGGCTTCATGGAGGATCCCTCTGCAGCCTTGAGAAGGGGGTCCCTGGGGCCTGGTGGGTGGGTTGCTGAGCCACTTGCCAGCTCTGTTCTCTCCGGGGCTATGGGCTCTCACTGCTTGGGGCCCCTCCCCCACAGTGGCCGGGAGGGAACATCCTGCCTGAAAGGTCCCCCAAAGTCCTCACAATTCCTGCCCTTTTATCTGAGGACCAAGGCTTCACCCCAGCTTGAAACACTTAGTCTGGAACTGCTTCGAGCATCTGATGGAACTTAAATGTGCAGGGAGACAGAAACTTCCTGGGATTCTGGTGGATTCCCTGAGTGCCTGGGTTGAGCCCCTTTGCTGTCAGGTAAGAAGGGAAAACACACTACCTCTTCCTCCCCAGGAACCGGCCAAGGGTCCTGCTCATCCCCGTCATCCTCCTTTTAAGAGGGAGGGTGCTGAGATGTGAAGAGTGCTGGGCCTCAGCTTGGCCATCTGGGAAATGGGACTAGACTCCAAACATAGCTGCACAGCCCTGCAGGCCTGGCCCCATCCCCTCCCTGATGGCTCACTGCCACCTCACCCCCCACCCCTCCAGCCCCCCCGCTCCTTTCCTCCTGGGGGCTTTGTACTTAATGTCTCCTCAGGCCCTCCTGCAGGCCTCACATTTTCTTCCTCAGACCATCCCCCTGCAGCCCTCACACACCAGAACTTACTCTTCTTGAAGCATCCTCCTTGATGTTCCAGTTTGTGACTGGAGGATAAGTTGGGCCAGGTAGAGTCCTCACCTCTTGTTGGCGCTTCACTGGGCATTTGCTGGAGTTGCCATGACACAGTCCCACAGACAGCACCTTAAACAACAGTCATTTACCCTCTCACAGGCCCACAGGCTGGCTGGCCAAGATCGAGGTGTCAGTGGGGCTGGTTCCCTCTGAGGCCTCGTTCCTTGGTGTGTGGATGGCCACCTTCTCCCTGTGTCCTCACGCGGTCTCCCTCTGTGCAGATCTGTGTCCTCGTCGCCTCTTCTAAGAACTCCTCCCAACATGTTGGATCAGGGCCACCCTGATACCTCATTTTACCTTAATTATCTCTTCAAAGACCTTGTCTCCAGATAGTCACATTCTGGGGTCCTGGGGGTCAGGGTTCAGTGTGCGAGTTTTAGAGGAACACCGTGCCGTCCTTTGTGCCTTGGCTTTTGAAAGGCCCTGGGCGGGGTGCGGGGGGGGGAGATGCTCAGTAAGTGGTTGTGAAAAGAACCAGTGAGTCTTGGCCGTGACAGGGCAGAGGCTAAGGTGCACCGTACCAGGCAGTCAGTGGGCGGAGACCTGTGGCCAAAGTGCCGTCCTCTTTGCCTCTTCAGTTTTTTCTTTGTGTGATTTCTTTCTCTTCTTTTTAACTTTTTCTATTTTGGCTCCAACATGCAGAAGTTCCTGGGCCAGGAATCAAACCTGTGCCACAGCAGCGATTTGAACCACAGTAGTGACAGTGTTGGATCCTTAACCAGCTAAGCCACCAGGGAACTCCCTATGTGATTTCTTTCTTCCTTCTTTCCTTCATTCTTTTCTTTCTGTCTGACTGTCTTTTTTCCTTTTTATAGGTGCACCTGCAGCATATGAAAGTTCCTAGGCCAGGAGTTGAATCGGAGCTACAGTTGCTGGCCTACGCCACAGCCACAGCAGTGCCAGATCTGAGCCATATCTGCTACCTACACCACAGCATGTGGAGACACCAGATTCTTAACCCACTGAGCGAGGCGGGGATCTGACTACATTCTCATGGATAGTAGTTGGGTTCTTAACCTACTGAGTCACAATGGGAACTTCTATATGATTTCTTAGATTGGCTTCTTTGGGTTGGCATCTGTGGGAGTAAGTGAGCCCCTGAAACTGAATTCAGAATTGTGTGCGTATGTGTGTGTTTTGAAAAAAATCTTTTTTACTGAGGTGAAACAAAAAATTTAACTGTTCAGGGAGTTCCCATCAAGGCGCAGCAGAAACAAATCCGACGAGGAACCATGAGGTTGCTGGTTTGATCCCTGGCCTCCATCAGTGGGTTAAGGATCAGGTGTTGCTGTGAGCTGTGGTGTAGGTCAGAGATGTGGCTTGGATCTGGCATTCCTGTGGCTCTGGCGTAGGCCGGTGGCTACAGCTCCGATTCGACCCCGTAGCCTGGGAACCTCCAAAGGCCATGGGTGAAGCCATAAAAAGACAAAAAAAGGCCATGGGTGAAGCCATAAAAAGACAAAAAAAAAAAAAAAAAATGTGCAGTTTAGGGAGTTCCCGTTGTGTATCTGGAAACAAATTCGGTTAGTATCCAAGAGGATGTGGGTTCAATCCCTGTCCTTGCTCAGTGGGTTGCCACAAGCTGTGGTGTAGGTTGCAGACACTGCTAGGATCCCACGTTGCTGTGGCTGTGGTGTAGGCCAGCAGCTGCAGCTTTGATTCAACCCCCTAGCCTGGGAACTTCTTTATGCCATGGGTATGGCCCTAAAAAGCAAAAAAATAACAAGTAAAATAAAATGTACAGTTTAGCGGCATTTAGTACATTCGCAAGATGGTACAACTATCACCTCTGTGTAGTTCGGAAACGTGTATGTGCTTTTCTGGGGAAAGAATCTCTGAGGGTTTTTTCTTTTTTTCTTTTTTTTAATTGTAAAATGCACTAGCATTAAATTTATCATCGTAACCATTTTTAAGTGCACAGTTCAGTAGCATTTTCCATTCATTCTCTTGTGTAACCATGTCCACTGTCTTAATCCTGAACGTTTATCTTCTCTGATAAACTAAAACTCTGTCCCTCTGAAACACTGATGCCCTTCCCCCCAGTCCCTGGCCCCACTGTCTACTTCCTGTCTCTGTGGATCTGACTGCTTGAGGATCTCCTGTGATTGGTATCAGACAGTATTTGTCATTTCGAGCCTGGCTTCTTTCACTGAACATCATGTCTTCTAGGAATTATTCCTGGTTTTCATCAGATTTTCAAAGGGCTCCCTGCCCCCAAAGTTTCAGAACCTCAACTTTTCCCAGCTGTGGCTGTTCAGGAGGGAGTTGGTTCTCCCGGGCACATGGCTTTCTCGGTTGCTGATCTGTTCTGGCTGTTCCCCTTCCAGATGTCGGTCTCAAAACGAGCTCGAAAGGCCTCCAGCGATCTGGATCAAGCCAGCATGTCTCCCTCTGAGGAGGAGAACTCGGAAAGCTCCTCGGAGTCAGAGAAGACCAGCGACCAGGTGGGGGCAGCTGGCCAGACCCAGGGCAGGTGCACGAGGAGGGATGCGCAGGCGGGGCCGCGTGGTGGGTGGCAGGCCAGTGGGCCTCGCATCCAGCTCCCTTCTCTTCTCCCAGGACTTCACCCCTGAGAAGAAAGCCGTGGTCCGGGCCCCGCGGCGGGGCCCCCTTCCTGGCCGGAAGAAAAAGGTACTAGTATTTCGTTTTATTTTGTTCCTACCCACTGGCCTCTGAAAGCTCCTCAGGCATCTCTCCATGGTCACCAGCCAGGGCGGTTAGAGTCGGTGTGTTTTGGAGGAGGTTAGGCCATAGGCCCCCAGGGAGACCCCGGGGACCCCTGACTTGGCTCCACCTCACTCGAGGTTTTGATCCATAGCCTCTGAGTACTGTGTGTGCGGAGCACCTCTCAGGAGCAGGGGCCACCCTGCCACTGCTGTCTCCAGGAGGGACTTAGAGGCTGGTTTGGAGAATGGGATGCTGGGCTGCTGGGGCTGGAAGGGATCGAAGCACTCCTAGGTTCCCCATGAAAGAGTGTGTGTGTGTGTAGTGTGCATGTGCAAGTGTACCCTGTGTGCAATGTGTGCACAAGGGTACGGGTATGGTATGTGCACATGGGCACGTAGGAGTGTGTGTTGTCCACATGTAGAGGAGAACATGTGTTTTGTGTGTACGAACATTGTGTATGAACATGTGGTATCAGACTGCATACGTACGAGTGTGTTGTGTTTCAGTGGGTGTGCATGTGTTGTGTGCATGTGTCTGCAGGTACGAATGTCTGCCTCCTGCATTTTGCAGAGGAGGCCTAGGGTAGCTTGCACCCTGTCCTAGGTGAACGGGTGGCAGCCACAGGCACAGCTGGGCTGCCCGGGGTCCCAGGCCAGAAGGAAGCGTTTCCAGTTTGGGGGAGATGGGGTGCTTGGGGCCGCCCTCACCCTGGCTGCTCTCACCTCCGCCTGGCTCTCCCAGAAGGCACCATCGGCTTCTGACTCGGACTCCAAAGCAGACTCTGATGGGGCCATGGCTGCGCCAGTGCCCGTGGCGAGGTCGGCGTCATCATCGTCCTCCTCCTCCTCCTCTTCCTCTGACTCGGATGTATCTGTAAAGAAGCCTCCTCGGGGCAGGAAGCCAGGTAGGCTCACCGGGGAGGTGGGGCTGGGGCCTGGGGTTGGGGGGAGCTCGGCGAGAGGCCACCCCCTCCTCCTCTTCCGTAGCGGAGAAGCCTCCCCCGAAGCCCCGTGGGCGGAAGCCGAAGCCTGAGCGGCCACCGACTAGCTCCAGCAGTGACAGGTGGGTGCCCGGCCCTTGACGGAGTGCAGGTGGCGGGCAGGCCCAGCTAGTGGGCCCCAAGACTGGGAGCCCTAACCGGCCTGCACCCCCAGCGACAGCGATGAGGTGGACCGCATCAGCGAGTGGAAGCGCCGGGACGAGGAGCGGCGCCGGGAGCTGGAGGCGCGGCGGCGCCGGGAGCAGGAGGAAGAGCTGCGGCGGCTGCGGGAACAGGAGAAGGAGGAGAAGGAGCGGCGGCGTGAGCGCGAGCGTGGGGAGGCCACCCAGGGGGGCAGTGCAGGCAGCAGCGGCGACGAGCTCAAGGACGACGATGAGCCCGTCAAGAAGCGAGGCCGGAAGGGCCGTGGCCGTGGCCCCCAGTCCTCCTCTGACTCTGAGCCGGAGGCTGAGCTGGACAGAGAGGTAACGTTCTGGGGAAGCGCAGCAACTCCCTGCCCCTCAAGGGAGGGAGGCTGGCAACGGTCCATCACAGTGGACGGCTTGGGGACTGTGTGGTGAGGTCCAGAGTGTTCACTGCAAAGGAAATGAAGCCAAGGGGTGTGAGCCAGTAGGGTGGGTAGGTTTCCATCTCAAATCGGGTAGACCCAAAAGGCTTCGTTCAGGTGAGGGGTCTGAATGAGGTGAGATGAACTAAGAGGCAATCTGAGGGAGAGGCAAAGGCCCTGGGGCAGGACCCTGCCTGTGTGTTGGAGGAACAGTGAGGAGGCCTGTGTGGCTGGAGCAGAGTGAGCGAGGGGAGGCGAGGGAGGAGGGGAGGGCTGAGAGGTGGTGCAGGACCCTGTGAGTCCTGGGAAGGACTTGGGCTTTTATCCACAAGGAGATGAAGCCTTCGAGGGCTGTGGGCAGAGGGGCAGGTGCTCTGGGGGCTGAGGGGGAATGGCTTGTGGGGTGAGCATGGGAGTAGCTAGGGGGGCCTCGGGTGAATGTTGGGGGTGACCGTTAGCATGTGTGCCAATGAAGCCCTGTCAGCTCCCTGTCCTCATGGGGCTCACAGTCCAGCCTGAGTTCAGGAATCTGAGCTCCCAGAAGCATCACCTTCTAGACTGAGCCCAGGACTTCATGTGATAGGGGCTGGGAGAACAGGACATTGCCTTGTTCTCCACCCATTGCTCTCCCTTTTGTCACAAAAGGGGAACCAAGTTCCCTGGTACAGGAAGTGTCTTGCTTGGCAAGAGGTGTGCATCGGGGCCATCCCACCATTGGGTGGTCCTTTCCAGGCCAGAGGAACTGCTGCTCGGAGATGCCCTAGACACGGGGTCCTTTATCCCATCCCTGCTTGTTCCACCAACTCCCATCAGGCAAAGGTGGTGGCAGGGAGTGCGGGGTCCGGGTCAACCCCACACTGCCCATCCCTCCAGCCCCTCCCTTGCTCTGGCTGCCACAGGTGAAGAAATCGACTAAGAAGTTGCAACCACAAAGCACAGAGCCCGCAAGGAGACCCAGCCAGAAGGAGAAGAGAGGGCGCTCCGAGGAGAAGCCCCGAGCCAGGTCTGTTACCACACTGCCTCTCCTCCCGCACCCCTCCAGGGGCCCCCATAGCTCACGGGAATTCAGTCTTGGAGATGGATTCCATTGACATGTCAGATCTTGGGTCCCCATCAGATTGTGTAGGAGCTGGGGCCCAGGACTGCGGTTCTTCCTGTAGTGCAGGCCTCTTGCCCAGGCACATGTGGAGATACCTGTGACTATTGCATGGGCGATGCTCCTGGCATCCAGGGAGTAGGGGCCATGTACAGCCCCCTGCAGAGACTGTCCTGGCCAGATGTCAACAATGCCGAGGATGGGCTACTGTCCCCAGATCCCGCCAAGCTGGGGGCCGGAGCTCATCTCCCAGATGCCCCCCTCTATGTGGAAGCTCATCTAGGAGTGAATGAACTTGCTTGTCAGCAATGGAGCGGCCAGAGTACCATGGTGACATGCCTGCTAAATTGGAGCATCACAATGGAGTGCCTTTTTTTTTTAATTAAAAAAATTTTTTTTTTATTTGGCTGCACCCAAGGCACATGGTAGTCCCTAGGCCAGGGATTGAATCCCAGCCATAGCTACAACCTACATCACAGCTATGGCAGCACCAGATCCTTAACCTATTGAGCCACAGTGGAACTCGAGGAGCACCATTTTTAATATCTCATGCACTGGGGTTTGCATTAACTAGCCACTGACCCTTTGCCTCCTGTTTAAAAAGAAAAAAAAAAAAAAGCATTCTGGACTTTCACATTGTTTTCTGGAAAGACCCAGAAGAAATGCTGACATCTCTGGTTCCCTTGGGTGCTGCCCGAGACCGGCTCACGCCGGCCCTGAGGCTCCTCCAGCTTCCTGGACCTCCTGAAGGTTTCCTTCCACAGCGTCTGCAGGTCCCCCCACAGGTCCTCTGCCCCCCATGGGGAGGATGATGGCTGCGGGGATGTTGGTCAGGGGCCATCTAAGGCACACTTCTTCACAGGGCCATGAAGGTGGAACGGACCCGGAAGCGGTCAGAAGGGTTCCCGCCTGACCGGAAGGTTGAGAAGAAGAAGGGTAAGGGACCAGCTGCCCAACCCTGCCTGGCTGTAGCCTGAGGTTGCTGGGTGGGAGGAGGGACCATTCTGGAAGAGCTCACTTCTGCCACCAGGGTGGTGCTGGGGCCATCTCCTGGGAGGGGCTGCGGGAGCACGCGTGGCCTGGGACTGGGACTGCCGGCCTGGACATTGCCTTCTCTCCTGGCCACAGAACCTTCCGTGGAGGAGAAGCTTCAGAAGCTGCACAGCGAGATCAAGTTCGCCCTGAAGGTTGACAATCCGGTGAGACCTTCCTCAGGTTGCAGAGGTCACGTCAGGCCCCCCTGCCCCCTTACCACTAGAGCTTCCTGAGAAGTCTTGGGAAACTGAGGCAAATCCAGGCTCCACAGGGTATGTGGGGCAAGGTCCTCGTGCACGAGGCCGTCCACCAGCTGAGGGCCCAGCTTGGCCTCCTGAGTGCAGTGCTCTGCATCCCCACCAGATGGTGCCATGTGAGGCCCCAAGAGCCTTCTCACCGTCCCAGGGTTCCCTGTCACTCAGCCCTCCCCTGAAGGGAGAGCTCCAGCTTGTCCTGCTCTGCCCCGTCGGACCCACAGGACCCCCTCTGTGAGGTGCTGTCCCTTCTCACTGCTCTCCCTGTCCTGCAGGATGTGAAGAGGTGTCTGAATGCATTAGAGGAACTAGGGACCCTGCAGGTGACCTCACAGATCCTCCAGAAGAACACAGACGTGGTGGCCACGTTGAAAAAGGTAGTGGGAGCCCAGGGGTTGAAGGGCTGGTGGCAGGGGTGCAGGACTGCTCAGGGAGCTGGCTCCCAGCCAGAGCAGCCCTCGGTCAGTGAGGGGGAAGCCGTGCTCATGGAAGGGCCAAGGGTGGTGGTGATGGGAGGGTCTCGGGCCGGGGCGTGAGGTGGCTGCACCTCCTGAGCCAGGCCTCTTGGCGGGCCAGATCCGCCGCTACAAGGCCAACAAGGAGGTGATGGAGAAGGCTGCGGAGGTCTACACCCGGCTCAAGTCTCGGGTCCTGGGACCAAAGATTGAAGCCATCCAGAAGGCCACCAGAACCGGGACAGAGAAGGAGAGGGCCGAGGTGGAGAAGGCCGACGAGGTTCTGGTCAGAGAGGAGGCCCCGACAGAGAGAGTGGAGGACAAGACGAGCGCTGGTGAGGAGTGGGCAGGAGGAGCAGAGCAGCCGTCCAGGTCCTGAGCAGAGCCCAGAGCTCCTCCCCAGACAGCTCAGGTGGCGCCATCCTGGTGGCACACTTGCGCAGCCTGGCTGTGTCCCCAAGGCAGCTAGCGCCTGGCCCACACACCCCTCCACTGCCCAGGGACTCTAGAGCCTCAGAGCCAGCCAGCAGCATAGGAGGCTGTGTGCATGTGGCCAGGTGTGCACGTGGACCCAGCATGGGCTGTTGTGCGGAGGTTCGGGAGGACAGGGCCACACATGGACCTAGAGGAGAAAGGGTGTCTCCAGCCGGTCCAGTATCTGTAGGGGGACAGGAGGGCATTCCCTCCTGCCAGGGTCACACAGTCCTCATGAGAGATGCTTGGAGCAGCCCTTCAGGTTGGCATTGAGACGGCTTAGCCACAGCCACCACTGCCTGAGGGAGAGTGAGGAGGGGGGGGCATCTCTCCTCATGTCTGTTCCAGGCTTTTCCCTGTGTTGCCCACGGCCCCTCCCTCCAGGCTGTGTGGTCAGGGGGCCTAGGCTGGCTGGAGAAAGGAACCGTAGGCAGCCAGCTGTCCCCACGTGTTGGAGGCTCAGGGGTGGAGGTGGATGCAGGTGCAGTAGTGGATCGAGGGCCCTCAGGATCCCTGGCCCAAACCAGCTTGCCTGCTGCTTGCTCTCCCCGGGCAGAGTTAAGGCCCCCGATGACAGCCCCAGAGTGTCCCACAAGCCTCTCCCCTCAGATCTCTCAGCCCCCGTGAATGGCGAGGCCACATCCCAGAAGGGGGAGAGCCCAGAGGACAAGGAGCAGGAGGAAGGACAGAACTCAGAGGAGGGGCCAGGGGGCGGCTCCTCCGAAGACCCATTACACAACGAGTAAGTGTCATCTTCCTGAAAAGGCATCCTGTGTCTGAGCAGCTCCCACTGGGGAAAGGGCCACAGGGACTTCTGCCCCCACACCCCAACCCTTTCGGCTGAGCCCCAGAGCTCCGTTGAGGGATTCTGAGCTCAGAGCTGCCCTAGGAGGGTGGCTTCCTCCTGGCGCTGGCCATGCGGAGCATGGTGGGACCTACCTGTTTGTCGTGGGCTGTGGGCACGGTTGGGCAGCGTGTGTGTGTCGGGCTCTGAAGGCGGTAGGAGGGATACAGGAGAGCGGCTTGCTCACCGCTGCCCGTGCTGTCCTCCGCCAGCAGCGCTCGGGAGGGCCCTGACCTGGATGGGCCCGGGAAGGAGCGGGTGCGGATGGACTCGGAGTCCCTGGATGACGAGGACAGCTGAGTTGGGCAGCCTGCGGCCAGGCCCCGCCCCACACACAGGTGCCCCGAGGCTCACCCAGCTCCTTCGCGGCGCTCAGGGAGCAGAGAACTATTGGGGAGACCCCGTGCTATTCGTTTGTATTTGTTCCCCTGGGGTTTTTTTTCTGCCTAATTTCTGTGATTTCCAACCAACATGAAATGACTATAAAGGGTTTTTTTAATGAAAAATGTCGCTTTTATTGACTTGGTTTCTTGTGTTATTGGTTGGCAGGCTGTCAGGGGCCTATCCAGGGACAAGAGTTTTAAGCCATCGGGTCACCATTAACAATGAATGAGAAGTTGGTTGTGAAGGTGCTCCTGGCCCTGCAGGCTGGCAGGCAGTGGGAGTGGGGCAAGGCCTTTTCAAAAGGAGGAATGAAAACCTCTCAACTTACCATGTCCAAAGAAGGCTGGGGTTTGCTCTCTTGTTTGCAGCCACTGCCTCATTCCATGGGGTCTACCGTTTCCTGCTCCTACGCAGGCTGTGGTGGCTCTTGCACCCCCCCCACACACTCCGAGGCCAGACCCAAAGCCCCAGAGGCCCCCAACTCAGGGTCTTCAGGCCAGGAGGGTTCTATAGGCTTCTGTTGTCCTTAACATTCAGAGAGTGTAGACATTGAGGGTGAGTGGCACCCCCACTCTGGGCTTCTCACCCATCACATGGACTCAGATGGGCGAGGTACGTGGCACCTGCACACAGCAGTTGCTGGTTAAACAGTGGTTCCTTCTGTGTCCCTTGTCCTGGCCTTGGCTGCGCCCCCCTGTCCCGGCTGAGAGAGAGGTCAGGATGTGGTAGGACATCCTGGGCCTGGCATTCCCCATTTGGTTTGATTGGCCTTGAGGTTGTCGCTGAGCTTGGTTTCTGTGAACAACTGTTTCCAGTGTTGCCACCTCTGATGATGGAACGTGATGGAGAGCGAGGAGGGAAGGGCCGGGAGAGTTCTTGGACGGGTCCCCAGGGTCTCACCTCGGCTGGGGTCCTTGGCAGCTGTGGTGACTCTTGGTGAGAGCTGGCCCATCCATCCAGGAGCTCTGAGTACCTCCTCATTTCTGAGAAGAGAGGGTGCTTCAAGCCTTCTGGCACGGAGAGAACCAGATGGGGGGTTGCTGGTATGATGGGGACTCTGGGAAGTGGGGGCCCAACCAGGCTCGGGCTGCTGGCCTTCTGACGCAGCAGCTCCCCCAGCATCTGCAGGTGCCCCAGGGGGCAGGAGCTGGGGAATGGACCGCCGCCGCCGAGGCCCCACCTCGCAGGTCACCCTGAGGATCAGGGAGAGCGCAGCCAGCCTTGTCCAGTGGCCGCCATCCCAGCCCCTGGCCTCCAGCCTGGAGCACATGACCAAAACCTGAACACATGCAGGGCACATTTGGTCACAGGGCCCCGTCCCTTGTGAGGAAGCCCTTTTATTCCTTCATTGGCAGCCTCTGCCCTGGGCACCCAAGAACCTCTGCTCTGGGATGGTTGTGATCAGCCATCACCTTGGGCAGAGCTGGCAGGCAAGCAGGCTGCTGCGGAAAGAGACCTGTTCTCATCCCCTGCCTACTCGCTCAGTCCTCAGGCTGAGTCAGTGCCAGCTCCCGGGTGGTGGCTGCAGCAGCTTCGCCTGCACAAACCCCTTGGCCACATGGGGCTCGGCAGAAGATGGTGGGAGCCTTCCTGCTTCAGGATGATGGTGATGTTCTAGTACCTTCTGATATGAGCTGTTTGCTGAGTGACTATGCTTTCAGAGTGAGGATGGAGCTGCCTGGAGCCCAGGCTGGAGGAGCAGGACCACTGCGAGGATGGTAGCTAAAGGGCTCAGACTGGGGTGGAAGACCCCGCAGAAGTGAAAGATAAAAGGGCTCTAGTGGGGGTGCTGAGCAGAGAAACTTCGAGACAGGCTTCTTGTCCACTTCTTATTTCCTAATTGGAGTGCGTGCTGCAGGTCTTCAGCCGAAGGCCCCTTGTCAAAAGGGTCTTAGCAGCCCTGGGCTCCTTGGCCAGGAGCAGGGCCAGCTGTGCTGGGGGAGGAAGGTGGACGGTGCAGGCAGGCCTAGAGCCGGAGCTGGTTTCAGGCCGGGGAGAAGGCTCGGCCAAGGGCTCAGGACAGGGGAGGGGTTCCTAAAGCTGCTGCCCACCGGGGTGCAGGGTGAAGGGCCCCACCAGCCAGCCAAGCGGGGGGCTGTGCTGCACGCTCTCCAGCAGCTGCTCCAGCCCCTGCCATGCCTGGCCTATGCTCTCACGGCTGCGGGCCAGACATTCAGCTGGGAGCTCCTCCACAGAGGCGGCCGAGGAGATGACGCCGTAGAGCTTGCAGAGGCTGTGCCTTGCCTGCCCAACCGGCCTCTGGAGCTCAGCGGGCAGGCCCTGGAGGCCGGAGGCCAGAGTGCTGTAGGCCACATGGAGCTGCTGGACGAGGCCGCAGGCCCTGGACAGAGCCCCAGCGCCTGGCACCTGTGGGCAGAAGGAGCCAGGTGAGCGGGGCTGGAGGGGAGGAGAAGGCAGGGGCCGGAGCGCTGGTCCCCTTGTACGCACCTCTTGGCCACCGGCTCCTTCCACCGTGCTGCTCAGATCCTGGTTTGGCAACAGCTGCTGGTCTGGAGCCTGCTGGGGCTTCTCAATCTGGAGAGAGAGAGCCCAGTAGAGACGTGATGGCTTCTTGGCAGAGACTTTTCCCTTACTCTCTCCCTGTAGTGGCAGTCCAAGGGCCTGGCCCAGAGCCTCATGTCCCCCTTGCCCGTGGCATGGTGGAAAGGCCTCAGGTACACAGCCAGTTGCACCAGGATGGTGCATGGAAAGAGGCAATAATCCACATTCCTCATGAAGTTGTCTGGGAGCTCAGCTAGCACAGTGTCAGTGGTCCTACATCACATCAGGCTCAAAACCCTCTCACGTCTCCCAGGGACCTTTGAACCAAATCCAGCCCCTCACTATGGCCTGTGTGGTCTGCCTGGCACGCATCTGATCTCATCACCTGCCAACACCCCCATCACGTTCTCCGCTCAGGACACGCTGGCCACATTTTTTTTCCCCCAACCATGTCCAGCATGCTGCCGCCTTAGGGCCCTTGCACATGCTACCCACTAAGCCTAGAGCATTCCTCCTCTGGGGTGGCCCCCAGTCCCTCCACATCAGATAGCTGTTAAATAGAGTTCCCGTCGTGGCACAGTGGAAACGAATCCAGCTAGGAACCATGAGGTTGTGTGTTTGATCCCTGGCCTCACTCAGTGGGTTATGGATCAGGCATTGCTGTGAGCTGTGGTGTAGGTGACAGCTGTGGCTTGGGTCCTGCGTTGCCGTGCCTGTGGTGTAGGCTGGCGGCTACAGCTCTGATTCGACCCCTAGCCTGGGAACCTCCATATGCTGTGGGTGCGGTCCTAAAAAAAAAAAAAAAAAGAATCAGATAGCTATTACTCTTTTCAGAGGCATATCGTTGTCGAGTTAGCATGTTTCTTTGTTGTTTAGCTCCCCCCTTGGGTGGGAGCTCTGTCGGGACCTTTTCCTCCTCACTTTCTGGGTCTTGGATTATAGGACCCCCCCCCAACTGAGTTCCTTTGTGGCTTAGTGGGTTAAGGATCTGGCATTGTCACTGCTGTGGCGTGGGTTTGATCCCTGGCCTGGGAACTTATGCATGCTGCCAGTGCAGCCAAAAAGAAAAAAAAGAAAAAAATGGAGCCCTTCACTGCCCACTGACATTTCTTGTCCACCTAAGAGCTAGGGAGGGGGCGGCGCATGGACCAAATATTGACTCCAAATATCGCCCTCCTTGCCCTGGCTCTCACCCCTGCAGTAGATTCCATCAGGAAGCCTGCTAGTCATCTACAGCTTACCCTGTCCAAGACCAAGCTCTTTTTTGTTTTTTGTTTTTTGTTTTTTTTTACAGCCACACCCTCAGCATATGGAGGTTCCCAGGCTAGGTGTCAAATTGGAGCTGTAGCCTCCAGCCTGTGCCACAGCTCACAGCAATGCCAGATCCTTAACCCACTGAGCAAGGCCAGGGATTGAACCCCTGTCCTCTTGGATACTCGTCGGGTTCGTTACCACTGAGCCACAATGGGAACGCCCAAGAACAAGATTTTAATTATCACTCTCTACCTACCTACCTGACATTTCGAAGTGTCCCCTGCTAAAAGTCACCGATGCCGCATAGGGTCTTCTTTCTCTCACTTCCCACATCCAGCCTGGCCACAGACCCTGGCAGCTCTGCTTTTGAAACACATCTAGAACTCAACTGCCTCTCGCCACTGCCAGCGCTATTCCCAAGGCTCCATTAGCATGTGCCAGGACTTTTGCACAAACCTCATTCATCTCCCGGCTCTGGTCCATGAGCCCTGTGGCCAGTCCTCCCCACAGTATCCAGAGTGACCCCTTTGAATAATAAAACCTCTTGGATCGGGTCACTCCTCGGGGCTCACAGTCCTGCATGCTGTGGGGTATGGAGCCCCTACCCACTGGATGCCAGGAGCACCCCCAGGGTGACAACCACAGATGTTCCCGGACATTAGCCAGAGACAGGATGGTGCTGAACTTCCCACTGCACACAGGCTCGCCCCCACTTCCACAAGGAGTTAGTGTCGGTGGTGCTGTGGGGGCGGAAGCCTGGGCCAGAAGCAAGCAGGGGGTGGCCAGAGAGCAAGATTGCGCTAGCCCGGCTCCTATCCCCAGGGTGGCATTCAAGTCACCTTCCATTGGGCCCTTTCTTGCATCACTAAACCCCACCTAGGTTGCGTGGGCTCCCCAACCCTGTCCCCCCCTTCACTTTACCCTCCCTGCTGTGGCCACACTTCAGTGCCTTGTCACACACCTAGCTTATTCTCAGGCCGTTGTCTGTCCTTGTGGTCCCTTTTTCCCCGACTCTGCACAAATTGGCTCAAAGGGACATGCTCCTGCCCAGCCCAGCCCATCTCTGCACACCCCACCCCCAAGATTCTTGACTGCAAGTACCTGGTCCCATGAGAGCAGACACATGGTTGTCTTAATGGCCAACAGGCAGCGTCTGCTCCATGCTGAGTATGTCTGTTGAGTCCCCACACACGGCTGGGGAGGGGAAGGCTCTTACCAGTCTGAAGGCATCCTCGAGCTGGGCCAGTGCAGCCCTGGCTTGGAACTGGCCGTGCTGCAGGTGGCTCAGGGCATGCTCGAAAGCTCGCTGACGGAAGCTGGGGGCCAGGTCGCCCAGACGCACAAAGTAGCTGCCCTGGTCAGCTGCAAGCACCCTCGGCCCAGACTGGGAGGCAGCCAGCCGAGCTGCAAGGGAAGACAGGGTTGCTCAACCCAAGAGGTCCCTTTGGCACTGGGGCACGGGTTGTATAGCTGACCAGCCCCCTGAGAGCTGGGACCAGCCATCTTGTTCTCACCTTGTTCCTCAGCGCTCATGGGCTGGAAGATCTCCCCCAGTTCCTCCAACTCATCCCGGAGCGTCACAAAGCCCTGGACTCCTTCGTGGGCACGAGCAGTGGCTCCATGTCCTGCCTCCTCCTTGCCCAGTTCAGCCCCTTGGATGAATGTCGCCTCGGCTGACACAAGGCCCTTGGTGCCTGTGGTGACTTCCCCAGCAACGTCCAGGCCTGCACAGAGAGTGTCTGGGTACCTGGAGACCTCATAGGACAGAGCCTCGGGAGGGTTTGGGAGGGTTTGTTTTTTGTCTGGGGCCCTAGAACTGGCGAGTCCACCTGCAATGGCATCCTGGGGACCAGGTAACCAGTTCTGGATGGTGCCAAGACCAGTCTGCACATCTCCATGGGCCAGGTTCCCTACCCTGTTGAGCCCAGTGGACACGGCATCTTTGGTGCCCATGAGGACAGCCTTTGAGGTGTCCAGACTCCCCTGGGCAGCCCATTTGGCCACATTCACTGCCCCAGAAAGCCCCGTGGACAAGGCCTCTTCAGTGCTGGTCAAGACGGTCTTGGTGGTGTCCACACCAGTCTGGACAGCCCCCTTGGCCACGTTCATTGCACCTGTGAGACCAGTGGACATGGCATCTTTGGTGCCAGTCAAGACAGTCTTGGTGGTGTCCATGCCAGTCTGGACAGCCCCCTTGGCCACATTCATTGCACCTGTGAGTCCAGTGGACACTGTGTCTTTGGTGCCAGTGAGAACGGTCTTGGTGGTGTCCACGCCGGTCTGGACAGCCCCCTTGGCCACATTCATTGCACCTGTGAGTCCAGTGGACACTGTGTCTTTGGTGCCAGTGAGGACAGTCTTGGTGGTATCCATGCCAGTCTGGACAGCCCCCTTGGCCACACCCATGGCTCCAGTGAGTCCAGTGGACACTGCATCTTTGGTGCCAGTGAGGACAGTCTTGGTGGTGTCCACGCCAGTCTGGACAGCCCCCTTGGCCACACCCATGGCTCCAGTGAGTCCAGTGGACATGGCATCTTTGGTGCCGGTTAAGACGGTCTTGGTGGTGTCCATGCCAGTCTGGACAGCCCCCTTGGCCACACCCATTGCTCCAGTGAGCCCAGCAGACATGGTCTCTTTGGTGCCAGTGAGGACAGTCTTGGTGGTGTCCACGCCGGTCTGGACTGTGCCCTTGGCCATGTTCACTGCCCCAGTGAGTCCAGTGGACACTGCATCTTTGGTGCCAGTGAGGACAGTCTTGGTGGTGTCCACTCCGGTCTGGACAGCCCCCTTGGCCACGTTCATTGCACCTGTGAGTCCAGTGGACACTGTGTCTTTGGTGCCAGTGAGGACAGTCTTGGTGGTGTCCACGCCGGTCTGGACTGTGCCCTTGGCCATGTTCACTGCCCCAGTGAGTCCAGTGGACACTGCATCTTTGGTGCCAGTGAGGACAGTCTTGGTGGTGTCCACGCCGGTCTGGACTGTGCCCTTGGCCACATTCATTGCACCTGTGAGTCCAGTGGACACTGCATCTTTGGTGCCAGTGAGGACAGTCTTGGTGGTGTCCACGCCGGTCTGGACAGCCCCCTTGGCCACGTTCATTGCACCTGTGAGTCCAGTGGACACTGTGTCTTTGGTGCCAGTGAGGACAGTCTTGGTGGTGTCCACGCCAGTCTGGACAGCCCCCTTGGCCATACCCATGGCTCCAGTGAGTCCAGTGGACATGGCATCTTTGGTGCCGGTTAAGACGGTCTTGGTGGTGTCCATGCCAGTCTGGACAGCCCCCTTGGCCACACCCATTGCTCCAGTGAGCCCAGCAGACATGGTCTCTTTGGTGCCAGTGAGGACAGTCTTGGTGGTGTCCACGCCAGTCTGGACAGCCCCCTTGGCCACACCCATGGCTCCAGTGAGTCCAGTGGACATGGCATCTTTGGTGCCGGTTAAGACGGTCTTGGTGGTGTCCATGCCAGTCTGGACAGCCCCCTTGGCCACACCCATTGCTCCAGTGAGCCCAGCAGACATGGTCTCTTTGGTGCCAGTGAGGACAGTCTTGGTGGTGTCCACGCCAGTCTGGACAGCCCCCTTGGCCACACCCATGGCTCCAGTGAGTCCAGTGGACACTGCATCTTTGGTGCCAGTGAGGACAGTCTTGGTGGTGTCCACGCCAGTCTGGACAGCCCCCTTGGCCACACCCATGGCTCCAGTGAGTCCAGTGGACATGGCATCTTTGGTGCCAGTCAAGACAGTCTTGGTGGTGTCCATGCCAGTCTGGACAGCCCCCTTGGCCACGATCATTGCACCTGTGAGTCCGGTGGACACTGTTTCTTTGGTGCCAGTGAGGACAGTCTTTGTGGTGTCCACGCCGGTCTGGACTGTGCCCTTGGCCACATTCATTGCACCTGTGAGTCCAGTGGACATGGCATCTTTGGTGCCAGTCAAGACAGTCTTGGTGGTGTCCACGCCAGTCTGGACAGCCCCCTTGGCCACGTTCATTGCACCTGTGAGTCCAGTGGACACTGTGTCTTTGGTGCCAGTGAGGACAGTCTTGGTGGTGTCCACGCCAGTCTGGACAGCCCCCTTGGCCATACCCATGGCTCCAGTGAGCCCAGTGGACATGGCATCTTTGGTGCCAGTGAGGACAGTCTTGGTGGTGTCCACGCCGGTCTGGACTGTGCCCTTGGCCATGTTCACTGCCCCAGTGAGTCCAGTGGACACTGCGTCTTTGGTGCCCATGAGGACAGTCTTGGTGGTGTCCATGCCAGTCTGGACTGTGCCCTTGGCCATGTTCACTGCCCCAGTGAGCCCAGTCGACACTGCATCTTTGGTGCCAGTGAGGACAGTCTTGGTGGTGTCCACTCCGGTCTGGACAGCCCCCTTGGCCACGTTCATTGCACCTGTGAGTCCAGTGGACACTGTGTCTTTGGTGCCAGTGAGGACAGTCTTGGTGGTGTCCATGCCAGTCTGGACAGCCCCCTTGGCCATACCCATGGCTCCAGTGAGTCCAGTGGACATGGCATCTTTGGTGCCAGTGAGGACAGTCTTGGTGGTGTCCACTCCGGTCTGGACAGCCCCCTTGGCCACGTTCATTGCACCTGTGAGTCCAGTGGACACTGTGTCTTTGGTGCCAGTGAGGACAGTCTTGGTGGTATCCATGCCAGTCTGGACAGCCCCCTTGGCCACACCCATGGCTCCAGTGAGTCCAGTGGACACTGCATCTTTGGTGCCAGTGAGGACAGTCTTGGTGGTGTCCACGCCAGTCTGGACAGCCCCCTTGGCCACACCCATGGCTCCAGTGAGTCCAGTGGACATGGCATCTTTGGTGCCGGTTAAGACGGTCTTGGTGGTGTCCATGCCAGTCTGGACAGCCCCCTTGGCCACACCCATTGCTCCAGTGAGCCCAGCAGACATGGTCTCTTTGGTGCCAGTGAGGACAGTCTTGGTGGTGTCCACGCCGGTCTGGACTGTGCCCTTGGCCATGTTCACTGCCCCAGTGAGTCCAGTGGACACTGCATCTTTGGTGCCAGTGAGGACAGTCTTGGTGGTGTCCACTCCGGTCTGGACAGCCCCCTTGGCCACGTTCATTGCACCTGTGAGTCCAGTGGACACTGTGTCTTTGGTGCCAGTGAGGACAGTCTTGGTGGTGTCCACGCCGGTCTGGACTGTGCCCTTGGCCATGTTCACTGCCCCAGTGAGTCCTGTGGACACGACGTCTTTAGTGCCCGTCAAGACAGTCTTGGTGGTGTCCACCCCCGTCTGAACAGCCCCTTTGGCCACACCCATTGCCCCTGTCACCCCACTGGCCACAGCATCCTTGGTGCCTGTGAGCGTGGATCGGGTCATGCCCAGGCCTCCCTGGACGACACCTTTAGCTGTGTCCACCATGTTGGCCATCCCAGAGGAGATGGCATCCTTGGTCTTGGTCATCTTGGAGCACACCATGTCCTTGGCTCCAGAGATCACCTGATGAGGAAGAACACTCATGGTCAAGCGGAGAGTTGAAAGCCACTTGACCATCCAGACCTCCTCCACCTGATCCCTGGTGGGCCCTGGGGCGAGGAACCTCACCTCCCACCCCAGCCTCCCTCCCTCCCTGGCTTGGGTTCACCTAGCTGCTGAGTTACGTTCTCTTTGTCTTGCTTAATCTTAGTGGCAAGTTTTGAGCCTGGTTTCCCCATCACAGGGAGAAATTTGAAGAGAGCAAATGCTTCTTAAAATTTGGAGTTTCCATTGTGGCTCAGCAGTAACGAACCCTACTAGTATCCATGAGGATGCGGGTTCAAGCCCTGGCCTCACTCAGTGGGTTAAGGGTCTGATGTTGCTGTGAGCTGTGGTGTAGGTCATAGATGCAGCTAGGATTCCCTCATCACTGTGGCTGTGGCATAGGCCACCAGCGATATCTCCAATTCAACCACTAGCCTGGGAACCTCTATGTGCCACAGGTATGGCCCTAAAAAGCAAAAAACAAACAATCAAACCCATCAACAAACAAGCAAAACCATGTTTAAGTAAAAGAAGGGGATCTATGTTTAGAAAAGTAATAACTGGAGAACTACAGGACCAACTATATACCAAATAGGTGTTTGTTGATAACTCGAGTCATTTCTGACCTACCAAAGGGCAGTTTTCTCTAGCCTGTCCAGCGTGCTGAAAGGTTGTGGGGACCTCAGGGTAGCCGCCACTCAGGTTCAACCATGAATGTGCTGTTTCCACTTCAGGGGTTCTTAACCAGGGCAGCCCTGCCCCCTAGGGGACACTGGGCCGTGTCTGGGGACATATGTAGTGGTCATAGCTGCAGGGAGAGGGGGCTCCTGGCATTGAGTGGGTGGCGGTCAGGAATCCTGCCCAACACCCCACAAGGCTCTGGACAGCCACTTCCCCGAGAGGCTGACCCAGCCCTGTGTCATGCCAGACTATTCAGGTTGAGAAGCCCGGAAGTGTTATTCTCACCCCCTGCCTCCTGCCCAGCATCATCTCAGGAGGGCATCTTGGGCTCTGTGCCCACAGAGACCTGAGTTCGAATCCCAGCTCTTTCCCGCACTGGCTGTGTGACCTCAGGCAAACCACATCCCCTCTCTGGGCCTCATCTGAAAAGTGATGAAAGCAGCACCTCTTTCTGGAGTTCCCATCATGGCTCAGCAGTTAACGGACCTGACTAGCATCCATGAGGACATGGGTTCAATCCCTGGCCTTGCTCAGTGGGTTAAGGATCCGGCATTGCCGTGAGCTGTGGTGTAGGTCACAGATGTGGCTCGGATCCTGCATTGCTGTGGCTGTGGTGTAGGCAGGCAGCTGTAGCTCTGATTGGACCCCTAGCCTGGGAACCTCCATATGCTACAAGTGCAGCCCTAAAAAGACAAACAAAATAGTGTCTCCTTCCAAGATTGGCAGAAGAAATGAGTCAAGGCATCTGAAGCACTTTGCAGGTCATAGTTGCTCCACTAATGTGAGTGAGGAGGAGTGGAGAGCGAGGAATGAGAAAATGAGGAGGGCCCTCAGCTGCCGGAGGCTGTTTGAATTTGGGCCAGAGGGTGAGCCCGGGGGTCCTTTGCCTTCCAAGGTGCTCAGATCTGGCTAAGCAGAAGGCAGAGGGGAGTGAAGGAAGACTCCAGAGTAGGGCACGTGCTAGGCAGAAGCGTTGTATCAGGGCTCCGTCCCCCTGCTGTGGCCTTCATATCAGCCACTCCACCTGCCCTAGCCTTGGGCACATGGTAACAGGGGTGATCCCCTTTAATCCAGGGCAGAGGGGAGATGCAGCGTCAGCCATCATTCATCCTCTGGTGGCCCAAGGTTTAAATCCTACGCTCCCATGTCCTGCTGTGTGACCTTTGGTAGATGGCTTAGCTTCTCTGAGCTTCAGCTTTTGTGTAGAGGGCTATCACTCCCTTCTTCCCAGGGTGGTTGGGAAGACTATTAAGCAGCATGTTTAAATCACTTAGCCCAGAGCCTGACATGTGGCGAGTGAATCACCACTGTTTCAACATCGTGTTAGGCACAGAACCAGGGGTGGAGGTCTTTAGGCCATGTGGAGCCTTACTGTGCTGGGCAGAAGTGGTACTGCACCCATTTCACAGATGTGTAAACAGGCTAAGGGGGGAAGACTACCTGGATTCCCACAGCAGGACACAGAGGGATGTCTGCTCTCTCCTGGGCCTATGACACCCCCCCCCCAGTTGTTAGGAACCTAAACATCCTGGGAAGAGGTACCCCAGAGGGAGGCGGAGGCCATCAGACCAGGCTCTGCCAGCCGTTCTCACCTTGTCTGAAGGCGACAGCATCTCTGTCCCCCTGGCCGTCTGCTCCAAGTCGGTGGCCGCTGTGGGGACAAGAGCCAGTCAGGCAACCCAGGGAGGACAGCCACCCTGGTGTCCATTGCACAATCAGTGGGCATAGCCTGAAAGGTCAGGAATGTCCAGCTGCCCTGCCAGGGACAGCAGAAGGTGACATCCACAGCCATGGGCCTGGCTTAATTACTGGCTACACCAGGGGTTTCCTTAACCCCCAAGATCAGTCTTCTAGAGCAGGGGTTCTCTGGAGTTTTCTCTGCCTGGGTCCTGGGTGCTGGACACACACCCAGGGAGGCTGTAGGGAGAGGAGTCGGGGCCTCACCCGGCCCCACCCCCACCACAGCTGGCAGCTGCCTGCCTAGCCTGGATATACGGAGCAGAAGTCAGGTGCCTGGGGCTCCGGGCCCAGAGCAGGGCTCAGCCCGGGCAGCCCGCCCCAGATCGGTCTCATCTACACCAGCCTCTCTGTGTGCATTGGGGCTGGGGCTGCCCCAAGCACCTTGGCTGAGCATGAGCAGTTGGAGAGAGGGGAGCCCCCCAGGCTGTGTGACCCTAGGGAAGCCACTGCTCCTCTCTGAAACCAAGATCAAAATCTTTGATGAACTTAGACATGCAGAATGCCCAGTCCCTGGTCCTCTGGGCATCTGAAACGAGGTGAGGGAAGGTGGAGGAGGGGTTGAGAATGCGGGAGGAGGCGTTGCCGCGTCCACACCCCCAGGCTTGCTGGCTGTACTGCCTTGGGCCACTCACCTTCCTTGTTTATACCTCGGTTCCCTCTGGCACTAAAGGAGTGTGCCAGCCTTGTAGGGTCTCTTGAGATGCCGCAGGTGCTTACAAAGTGTTCCCAAGAAGTCCCAGTGCTGGGGTCCACCCCCAGAGCCCCTGCCTCCCATGGAGCTGGCCACTCACCCTGAGCCTGGGGCTGGGTGGCCTCAGGGGCTGGAGCGCCTGCGGTATCGGCGGCTGGCCGAGCCTCTCTCGCTGAGCTGTGGGCGTTGGCCACTAGGTTCCGGGCAGAACTGAAGCCAGGCAGGGACCCAAAGAAGCTGCTCAGGGTCTGCATGGGGTAGGGGACAACGTGAGTAGGGCCAGGCTGTGGCGGAGGCAGCATGAGGGGAGCATCAGATGGGCCTGGCTTCCCAAACCGCCTTGGGCCCTTGCTCCGGAGTGACCTCAGGAAAGCATCCCAGCCCCTCTGGGCCTCGGTTTCCTCACCTGGGCAATGGGCAGATTCAGCCTGCCTCCCGTGGACATAGGAAAAAACTCATCCTCTGAATCTCCAAAGACCTGTTCCTTCCACGGCCCATGTTTTACAAATGGGGAAACTGAGGCCCAGGGAGGGGCTGAGGTAACCCAGCGGTGGGGGGAAGCTGAGGTTTGCTTCATCCCCCCACCCCCACCCTCCGGCTTGGGACGGGAAGGAAGATTGGCCCCATGGCCCTCAGAGCCCTCCCACCCCACCCAGGAAGCCCCTCCAGCCCCCAGGATGTGGAGGTCACCTTTCTATGGATCTGGGGGCTCTCCAGGCCCCATCTGGAGTCTTTCCTTCCCAAGCCTGCCCTCACCTTGCCCTTGGGTTTGGGGGCCTCCCGGCCTCCTTCTTCTTGTGCAGACATGGTAATCCTCTAAGTGGCTGGAAGGAGGCAGAGAGGGTGTGTGAACAGGGGCTCCTGGGCCTCCTGCCCCCACCCCTAACCCCAAGCAGTCCCCTGAAACCCACCTGCCTGCAGGCTAGTCTCACCCCGACAATGCTCACCTGGACCGTGTGAGGGTCTCCTGGAGTGACGAGTGGCGCAGCTGGCAGCTGGCTTTGCTCTCAGCTCCCTGGCCTTATAGGGTCTGGGGCGGTGCAGGCTTGGCTGGCAGAGGCAGGCAGCCAGTGGGCCGGGGGAGGGCCCTGGACAGTCACGTGCTTGCCTGCCAGGCCCGGCGTGGGCCCTGGGCCCAGCACCTTTCCCCTGCTCTCAGCACTGAGCAGCCTCTGCCCGTGGCACCTGCCCTAACCAGGCTGAATGATTCATGGGCAATCCTCTACCCCCAAGGCACAGCCCACATACTCTCTTGGCCTCTGTGATAGGCATGGTTCTTATCTCCACTCTGCCCTCCCTCCTTCTCTCCCCCTCACTCACTGTGCTTTGGCCACACAGGCCTCCTCTCTGTTCCTCCAAATCTCCAGGCCTGGAGCTGCCGCAGGGCCTTTGCACCTGCTGTTCCCTCTGTTGTTCCTCCCCCCACACACACACAGCCTCCTCCCACACCTCCACCAGGTCCATCTTTTGTTCCCTTTTATGTCCCCAGCCATAGAACAATCCCTGGCACTCAGTTGGTACTTAATAAATGTTTGGCTAAATGGACCATAGGGTGATTGTGAGCGTGAAATAAGGTCAAGCATGTGCCCTGTTTACCCCAGTGTTTGGTACCCAGCAGGTGCTCAACAAATAGCAGCTTAGCACTGCCCAGGCAGAAAGTGAGGAGCAGCATCTGTCCTGAGCAGAGAAGGGGATGTCACTTTCCTGAAGGGACCTGCCTTGAGAAAGGGCCGAAATACAGACCAAGACAGGGTACCAACAGAACTAGGGGTGCCTTAGGAATGAGATCCAGTCCTGGTGGGCTGGGGCCAACCCAGGGTGGCTTCCTGGAAGAGGTAACCAGTGCCTGACACCATAGAGCTGGGAAACAGCAGGGACAGGAATTGAACCCAGCCCCAGAGCCTGAGCCTGTGTGCCAAGCAGGCTGTCTATGGGTAGGGGTACAGGCAAGTAGAAAAATAACCAGCTGTGCCCTCCCTGAATGCCCCCAGCCTGCCCCTGGCCAGGGAGCCCAGCTATGGGCTGGTGGGGCTGACAGGACAGGAGGACAGTTGGTGGCCCTGGGCTGTAAGCCGGGAGGAGGGAGGGTCCAGCCGCTGTGATGACCCCTGGATGGTTTCCTTGGAGCTATCACTCTGTTTACCAAACAGTTGGGGAACAAAGCAGGGGTGTCTCCCGAAGTCTCTTCTCCAGCCAATGCTTCCCAAAGGTGGCGGGCAGTGGCCAGTGGGAGAGGGGTTGGGGAGGTTGGGAAACCCTGGGAGCGCCTCTCACCTCCCCACAGGGCCGCCACAGCACAGCAAGGAGGGAGAAACCCAGCAAAAATCATAAAAATGACCATAAACATCAAATCAGCTCCTGTCGTTCCTCTACCCACAGCCCTCCAGGGCTCCCACCTCCCCCAGGGTAAAAACCTAAGTCCTGGGGTTCCCACTGCGGCTCAGCGGAAATAAATCTGATTAGCATCCATGAGGACACAGGTTCAATCCCTGGCCTTGCTCAGTGGGTTAAGGGTCCAGCGTTGCCATGAGCTGTGGGGTAGGTCACAGAGAGGGCTTGGATCTGGCATGGCTGTGGCTGTGGCATAGGCCGGCAGCTGTGGGTCCAATTCAGCCCCTAGCCTGGGAACCTCCATATGCCGCAGGCGCGGCCCTAAAAAGAAAAAATCAACAACAAAAACAAGAAAAATAACTAAGTCCTCCCTGTGGCCCTCAAGGCCCTACATGAACTGTCCGTCCCCTCCCTGCCCCTCCTGTTTCTGCTCCAGCCACACAGACCTCCTTACTGTTCCTCCAACACACCAGGGCCAGTCCAGCCCCAGCGCCTTTGCACAGGTTGTGCTCTCTGTCAGGAATGCACCTCAGTCTTCACACATATGTCATCTCTTCAGAAAGGCCTTCCTTGGACCCCTTCTCTCCTGTTTTAAAAAATATCATAGGAGGAGTTCCCGTCGTGACTCAGTGGTTAGCGAATCCAACTAGGAACCATGAGGTTGCGGGTTCGACCCCTGGCCTTGCTCAGTGGGTTAAGGATCACAGACGCGGCTTGGATCCCGCATTGCTGTGGCTCCGGCGTAGGCCGGCAGCTACAGCTCTGATTCGACCCCTGGCCTGGGAACCTCCATATGCTGCGAGAGCGGCCTAAGAAATGGCAAAAAGAAATAAATGAATAAATAAGTAATAAACAAGTAGTTTACTTATTTTTCTTTTTTATATTCTCTCTCTCTCCTAGAGGGCAGAATTTTTATCCATTTTGTTTACTGGTGTGCCTTCAAGGTGGAGGAATACCTGGCACACACAGCAGATATTCAATAACTTTTTTTTTTTGTTTTTGTTTTTTTTCTCCTTTTTAGGGTCGCACCTGCGGCATGTGGAGGTTCCCAGGCTAGGGATGGAATCAGAGCTGTAGCCGCCGGCCTAGGCCAGAGCCACAGCAACTCCAGATCCGAGCCGCGTCTGCGACCTACACCACAGCTCACGGCAACACCAGATCCTTTAACCCACTGAGCAAGGCCAGGGATCGAACCCGCAACCTCATGGTTCCTAGTCGGATCTGTTTCCGCTGCGCCACAACAAGAACTCCGATATTCAATAACTATTAGTTTTTGTTTTGTTTTTGTTTTTGTTTGCCACACCCTGGCATATAGAAGTTCCCAGGCCAGGGCTCAAATCTGCTCCACAGCAGCAAATGACAACGCCAGATCCTTAACCTGTTGCGCCCCAGAAAAACTCCAGTAATTATTTGCTGAATGAACAAATGAATGAGTGAATGGTAGCTTCTGTGAGTGAAGCCCTGTTAGGATTAAGCACACTGCTTTATTGCTACTCTCATACCCATTTCACAGAGGAGAAAACTAGGTTCAGAGAGGAGCAGTTGCTTACCCACCCATTTGTAGGCAGGGCAGGGACTCAATCCCAGGGCCTCAACTACTGCTCCCTCCTTCCCCCAAAAGTCTAGGCCTTACCTCATTCTCTTTCATCCCCCTCTGTTCCAGCCACACTGATTCCCCACTGCGGTGCTTTTGCCTGAGCCGGTCGGTCCCTCTGCCAAATGCCCTGTGTGCCATTATCCTCATCTTCACCAAGCCTGGCCCTCTGGGAACCCCCAGCCTCGTGGCAGGAAAGAGAAGGCAAGGCTGCCTGTGGTTTGTCTGGGCAGGGAGCCCCAGGGCTTGGAGCCCCAAGAAGGTGGCCTGTGGAGGGTCGGAGCTATCCGGTTGGGGGAGAGTCAGGGAAAGCTTCCTGGAAGAGGTGGCATTAGGGCTGGGCTTGGGGATGGATGAAATATATCTGAGATGGCTGGGAGGGCTGGAGGGAAGGCATTCCAGGCACAGCCTGAGCAAAAGCCCTGAGCTGGGGGACTGGGCAGAGTTCAGTGGGGCTACAGCCGTGTCTGTGTCGGGCCTGAGAAAGAAACTGGGAGTCCTCAAGTGCCAGGGTGAGGGGCATGGATATTGGGTCTGAGGGCAGCAGGGAGCCATGGATGTTGCTGAGCAGGGGAAGGAGGTCAGTCTGGCTGGCAGAAAGTGGGGACTCCCAAAGCCACCCTGGACTAGATCCCAGGGAAGCCAAGGGCCACCCTGACCTCACCACAACAGACTGCGGTTTCCCAACAGCCCGTCAGAACACAGGGGAGTCAGGGGCAGCCAGGAACACGGTCAGAGGACGGGAGAGCCCCCATGAGACTGGCCTGTGGCCCTTGCCCTGCCTCTGTCTCCCCTGTTCTGACCGACTGGTGTACCCAGAGAAGCCACAGCAAGCTCAGCTCCTGCAGGTCCAGGGAAAAGGACGAAGAAGGGGCTGCTCAGAATTTCCGTTGTGGCGCAGTGGAAATGACTCCGACTAGTCACCATGAGGATGTGGGTTCGATCCCTGGCCTCACTCTGTGGGTTAAGAATCCAGCATCGCCATGAGCTGTGGTATAGGTTGCAGTTGTGGTTCAGATCCTGTGTTGCTGTGGCTGTGGTGTAGGCCAGTGGCAGCTACAGCTCAGATTCCACCCCTAGCCTGGGAACCTCCATGTGCTGTGGGTGTGGCCCTAAAAACCAAAAAAGAAAAAAGGAAAAAAAAAGGAGGGTCTGATCCCCGCCCCCCCCCGCTCCTGCTCCTTGCAACTTCCAAGAAATTCATTTATACTAAAGTGTGAATAGCTTCCATTCCAGGAAGGTACCTCTGAATGCTTAACTAGTAAGGGTGGGTGCTGAATGCTACCTGGCTACCTAGTGGAACTCCAGACAGGACGACAAGCTGGTCAGGAAGGCATGACTCCTCTCAAATCACAAAGCCTGGCCTGCACCATGCAGTCCCACATCTCTGAGGCCCCCAGCAACCTGCCATCGAGACCCACCTCAGCCCAAACAGAGGGCACTTGGACAACGCACAGCACTTTTATTCTGGAGATCAAATCCCAAGCGGCGAAGCAAGTGGGTGTGGCAGGTCCAACAGTTGCAGCCGGGCATCTTTGGGGCCCCCTCAGTCCAGGATAGACAAGCTGGGGGAGGAAGGGGGGCTCACTTTTCAGAGCCCCAAAGAGAAGCACATGTTCCTATTTGGGCAAAACCTGTGCTTCTCTGGGGAGTTTTGACCAACTTCTTGGGGGTGGGGCAAGGGGACCACAGGCAGTGAGCCCAGCTGGGGGCTCGCCCGGCCTGAGTTGGGTTCAAGTCCTCATATGTCCAAGGGAAAGACTGGGGATGTTCTGCTATCATGAAACTGATCTAGGATTCTGAATCCGGCCCCCACCCCCCAACTCCTTGCTGGGCAGGGGCCAAGGCCAAGACATCAGCTACTAGAAGCGGTTCAAGGCCACTATGGGGCAGCAGAGTTCTCGAGGTGCGTGACCGCCTCCTGCTGCCTCTGCTGCCCTAGGGTCCTATCGGATCAAAAGTCCAGCTCTGGCATCAGGGTGTGCTTGGGGCGGCTGGGAGGCTCAGGCTCCTCCTTGGGAACGTCCCCCGGGAGGCCTGTCCCATCCCCGTGCTGGGCCTCCCAGGCTCTCTGCTGGGCCGGCCAGTCCAGGTGCGCCCAGCGGGGGTCGGGGCCCCCCACGACCTCATCCACCAGGGCCTCCAGATCAGGAGGGGGCTCCAACCGCTCCACCAGGATGGGTGCGAAGGGCCCGACCAGCCAGGGCAGGGGCATGGCCTGCACCACCAGCTCCAGCAGCTCGTCCACACAGGCGTGGGCCCGGGCCATGCTGCCCCGGCCCTCGGCCAGCACGGCAGCTGGCACATCCCTGAAGCAGCGGGCGTCGGCGAAGGCGGCCTGCAGGGCGTCCACGCTGCGCCGCACCTCAGCCACCTTCTCCTGGGCGCTGGGGGGCAGGCCCCGCACGCTGGTCTCCAGCAAGTCCACCGTGCTCTGCAGCTCTCCCATCAGGTTGCGGGACAGCACCAGGGTCTCCAGCTCTGCCTGAGGGGGAGGAGTGGGGCCTCAGTGTCCCAGATGGACTCCCGCCAGAACCACCGCCCTGCCTCAGTTTCCCCACGGTCCCTCCAAACCGCTGACCTCTGCACCAGGATGGAGGTGGCTAGAGCCTGGCCCCTGGCAACCCTGGGTGCCTCTAGAACACCCTCCCTTCCCCCATCCTCCACGCCATCTTACCTGGCTTCGGCGGCGGCAGCGGCGGCCGTTCTCTGGGGGGTGCTGGCTCCAGTCCTCCCACAGCTGGTGCACCTTCCCTGGCCGGCCTGGGATGATGGGGGTCACTCCGCACTGCATGTGGTTGATCTGTGGGGACCAGGACGGTGGTGATACTCAGAGCTGGAGCATTGGGAAGGGTTGGGGGAGCCAGGGCCCTAGCCTGGATCTGGCCTCAATAAGCATTTAGGGAGCATCTGCTGTATGCAGCCTTCCACTCTTGCTGATCCAGCCTGGCCAATCCACCCATTCTCTCCTCTGCCCCTTGGCCAGACTTTGGGACCTGTGGTTCCCCTGAAGCTCAGACTCAAGGTCAGGCTTTTGCTCATGCTAGTGCCTCTGCCAGGTATACTCTCCTCTTCTCAGCATCCCCCTGCTTGATTCTCTCAAGTTCAAGTCTCATTGTAGGCGTCTCCTCCTCCAAGACTTGCTGGCTTGGCAGATCCCTCCCCTGGGTCCCATAGCACTCAGCATGCTCTCCAGTCATGACCCTGATCCCCCTACTGGACTGTGAGTATTCTGAGGGGGCTGCTGTGCTTTCAGTGCCCAAGACAGGGCAGGATTAGAAGATTAATAGAAATAAACTGTGGTCCATCTATGTAATAGACTACAGTCTGCCCTCTATATCCATGGGTTTTGCATCCATGGATTTGACCAAGATCCACAGGGACAAAACTGTACTATGCCATTTTACAAAAGTGACTTGAGCACCGAGGGACGACTGTATTATTCAGCCTTAAAAAGGAGGGAAATTCTGGAGTTCCCATTGTGGCGCAGTGGTTAACAAATCCAACTAGGAACCATGAGGTTGCGGGTTCGATCCCTGGCCTTGCTCAGTAGATTAAGGATCCGGCGTTGCCATGAGCTGTGGTGTGGGTCGCAGACGCGGCTCAGATCCTGCATTGCTGTGGCTGTGGTGTAGGCCGGTGGCTACAGCTCCAATTACACCCCTAGCCTGGAAACCTCCATGTGCCACGGGAGTGGTGCTAGAAAAGGCAAAAAAAGACAAAAAGAAAAAAAGAAATTCTGACGAATGCTACAACATGGATGAACCTTGAGGACAATGCGCTCAGTGAAATTAGCCAACTCTGGTGCTCACAGGTGCCCTCTGGTGGCTTCTTCAGGAAGGACAGACTGTGGGTACAGGATGGGAAGCAACCAAGTGAGCAATTGTGGGAGCAGGATCCAGGAGGAGGAAGAGGAGGGAGGCAATGTTGGTGGGTTGAGGGTAGACTTTGAAGGCAGAGCCAGAAGTACTGGCCAATGTGTCAGATGTGGGAGAGGAGGAGGAGGAGAAGGGGTTGAAGATGGCTTCCAGGTTTTAGCCTGATCCTTGGAAGGACAGAGGTGCATCAGTGGAGAGGGGGAGAGGGTTGGGGCCTCTGAACTTATAGAGACCAGCAAACATGAGCTATTATGTTCCTCTGGAGCAGGGAGGGGTGTACAATGGGGGAAGAAGCTGAGTTATGAGCTAAAACCAAAAGGCTGGGAAAGATGGGGATTGGTGATGAGAGAGCCTGGGAAGAGGTACCTATACTCTCTTCTCATCTACCTTAACTGCCTATAAAATCCCAGCTCCTCATTCTCCTCCTCTGCAAAACCCCTTCCTGCCTTCCCAGGCTGAGCCTGGACCCCTACTAAGTGCCCTCCAGCACCCAGCTCCTTCCTCTGCCCCAGCCCTGCCTCCTGCTTCAGACTGGCACAGGACCAGGTACTTCCCTGGCACTCAATCCACACTTGCTGGCCTGCATCATGGGACGGGGGTGGGGTGGGTGTAGGCATGGAGGGCTCTCACCAGCTCTAGCGTCTCCTGCAGCTGGGCCAGCGTGTCCTGGGCATGATGCTTCCTCTGCCTCAGTTTCCCCAGAGAGTGCTCATATGCCAGGTGGCGGAGCCGTGCTGACAGGGAACCCAGGCGCACAAAGTAGCCCTGTTGTCTCCTCTGCTCTTCCAAGGAGCCCACTTCCGGGCCCTCAGCCTCCGCTGCCAGTGCCGCTGGGGGGTGGGATGGGGGTGGGAAGTTAGCATGGCCACACCCTTCGCTTCTGGGTGAACAAGACTATGGGCTCCCGAATTTAGGGTTTCCATTTACAATATAAATTCATTCAACCTTTTCCAAACCTTATGATATAGGCACTATTATTATTATTTTTTTTTTTTTGTCTTTTGTCTTTTTGTCTTTTGTTGTTGTTGTTGTTGTTGTTGCCATTTCCTGGGCCGCTCCCGCGGCATATGGAGGTTCCCAGGCTAGGGGTTGAATCGGAGCTGTAGCCACCGGCCTACGCCAGAGCCACAGCAACGCAGGATCCGAGCCGCGTCTGCAACCTACACCACAGCTCACGGCAACACCGGATCGTTAACCCACTGAGCAAGGGCAGGGACCGAACCCACAACCTCATGGTTCCTAGTCGGATTCGTTAACCACTGCGCCACGACGGGAACTCCAGGCACTATTATTAGTACCATTTTACAGATGAAGAAAGCCACGGGAAAGAGAGGTGAAGTCCCAGAGTTCCCGTTGTGGCTCAGTGGTTAACAGACCCAACTAGTATCTGTGAGGACACGGGTTCAATCCCCAGCCATGCTCAGTGGGTTAAGAATCCGGCATTGCTGGGAGCTGTGGTGTAGGTTGCAGATGTAGCTCAGATCCTGTGTTGCTGTGGCTCTGGTGTAGGCCGGTGGCTATAGCTCCGATTAGACCCCTAGCCTGGGAACCACCATATGCTGGGGTGCGGCCCTAAAAAGACAAAAGGAAAAAAATAAAAGAGAGGTGAAGTCCCATAGCGGTCAAGAGGCAGACCCAGAATTTGAACCCAGGCGATCTCCCCCACACCCGCCTTTTTCAGTTGCACCTGCAGCCTTGGAAGTTTCCCTGCCGGGAATTGAATCTGAGCTATATCTGTGGCCTCCACTCCAGCTGCAGCAACGCTAAATCCTTAACTGACTGTGCAGGGCCGGGGATTGAACCTTCAATGCCACAGCGACAAGCCAGTTCATTAACCTACTGTGCCACAGCAGGAACTCTGAACCCAGGCCCTCTTAACTACTCTACTGACTGCCTCAGTTCAAATCCCGGGTCTCTCTATGTCCATTTTCCTTATCTGCAAAGGGAGCTCATAGGAGTGAAAGCTTGACACTCAGAGTGTGAATGCTTGGCACACAGTAGGTGCTTCAAAAATGCCTCAAGCCTTTCTATCAAGGAGGGGGAATGTCCCCCTGTTGTTCTAGTCCCATGAAGCAGGGTTGAGATGTCAGATTGTCTCCAGGGCCAGCTGAGAAGATGGGGAACACTGGAGAACAGAGGGGTTTAAGGGAACCCTGTGAAGGGGAGGATGCTATTCAACCCAAGTACTTGTTTTTTCCAGGCAAGTTAGAAGTCAGCATTTGTAGAATAAAATCTGATTTTTACATGCATGTGCTGAATTCAGCCTTTTCTTTTTTTTTTTTTTTTTTTTCTTTTGTCTTTTTAGGACCACACTCACAGCATATGGAGGTTCCCAGGCTAGGGGTCCAATCGGAGCTACAGCTGCCGGCCTCCACCACAGCCACAGCCATGTCAGATCTGAGCTGCATCTGTGACCTACACCACAGCTCACAGCAATGCCGGATCCTTAACCCACTGAGCGAGGCCAGGATTGAACCTGCCACCTCATGGTTCCTAGTCAGATTCGTTTCCACTGCACCATGACAGGAACTCCAAATTCAGCCATTTTAAAGACATTCCACGGGGAGTTCCCATTGTGGCTCAGGTGGTCAAGAATCCAACTAGTATCCATGAGGATGTGGGTTAGATCCCTGGCCTTGCTCAGTGGGTTAAGGATCTGGCGTTGCCGTGAGCTGTGGCATAGATTGCAGATGCGGCTCAGATCCCAAGTTGCTGTGGCTGGGGTGGAGGCCAGCAGCTGTACCTCCCATTCGACCCCTAGCCTGGGAACTTTCATATGCTACAGGTTAAAAAAAAAAAAAAAAAAAAAAGACATGCACAGGTAGGCCAAATACTACAATATAGAGGGCCACCAGCTTGAGTCCTTAAGTCTACAAGGCCTATGCACTCTTGGGGGTCTGGGCAGTCAGATTTCTAGTAGGATGCAGGTCGGGGGTGGTGGAAGTGGAGGACAGGCCTAGGCTGGAGTTCTGTGTTTCCTGCTGATCTGCTGTGTGGCCTTGGGTGAGTCCCGGACTTCTCTGATCTGTAACCTCCAGGAACGGAGACTGGGCAGGAGGGGCCTGAGGGGTGGGCGCCGGCCTTACCGAGCTCCTCCTCAGTCATGGGCAGGAAGTGGTCCACCAGCTCCTCTGACTTGCCCAGCACGACGTCCACCGCATGGCTCATGGATCGTTTGAGCTCCACACTCCAGCGGCGGCCCTGCCGGGCCAGGCCCACCATGCCTGTCATGCCACTGGCCACGGCGTCCTTGGCCGAGGTCACCACCTGGTAGGAGAGGACCAGGGGCCATCGGTCTCTGGCTCCCTTCCCCTGCCCCTAGCTCCCTGGGGCTGCGAGGCAAGGGTTCTGGCCCCTGCCTGGACCTGGATGCAATTTGCCCTTTATAAAAGGGAGGAAAAGCCAATCTCTTCCTCATAGGGTTGTTTTCTTGGTTTTGGGTTTTTTTTGTCTTTTTTTTAGGGCTGCACTCGCAGCATATGGAGGTTCCCAGGCTAGGAGTTGAATCGGCATTGTAGCTGCCAGCCTACACCACAGCCACATCCATGCCAGATTCAAGCTGTGTCTGCAACCTACACCACAGCTCATGGCAAGGCCGGATCCTTAACCCACTGAGCGAGGCCAGGGATTGAACCCACATCCTCATGGATACCAGTTGGGTTCATTAACCACTGAGCCACGAGGGGGATTCCCTTTGTAGGGTTGTTAAAACAATTCCTGGCACCAGCTAGCACATATTAAGTGCTCAGTAAACATGGGTGGCCATTATTTTCATCTGGCTGGTGTTTTCTGAGTTGCCCAAAGCCTGACTCCGCCCGGGAGTCCAGCTGGCCCTGGCGATCAGGCCGGGTCTGGGGGGAGGCTGCATTCCTCACCCCCACCTCCACCCCCTACAGATGCCCATGGGCTGGTGGTGCCAGGTACCGTCTCTGAAGGCTGCTGAAGAAAGGGCAGCTTCTCCTCCAGCTTGTCCAGGCCCCTGCAGACGAGATCATTCACGGTGGCCACTGGAGACAGAGAGACAGGGAGTGAGAACCAGGCAGATGGGAAGGGAGCTACAGACACAGAGAGGGACATAGAGAGAAGGGATGCTGGAGGGAGAGATGGAGAAAAACGGCGAGACACACACAGAAGGAAAGGGAGAAAAAGGGAGCTGGGGAGTTCCTGTCGTGGCACAGTGGTTAACGAATCCGACTAGGAACCATGACGTTGCGGGTTCAATCCCTGGCCTTGCTCAGTGGGTTAAGGATCCGGCATGGCCGTGAGCTGTGGTGTAGGTTGCAGACGCGGCTCGGATCCAGCATTGCTGTGGCTGTGGCGTAGGCCGGTGGCTACAGCTCCGATTAGACCCCCTAGCCTGGGAACTACCATATGTCTCAAGAGTGGCCCAAGAAATGGCAAAAAGACAAAAAAGGGGGGGGGGGAGCTGGGAGGCCTGGACCACAGGGGGTACCTGGCTGGCCCCCTGCAAGGGGCCAGGGTCCTGAGGGTGTGGGTGGGCCACCAGGCTAGACCCCGCCTCTCTGCCCTTCCTGCCTCTGCCCTGGCACTGGATGCTGCCAGCACCAAGGTGACTCCTCATCCATGCCCAGCTCAGAAGCCCTGGTGAGCAGGCTCAAGGTCACACAAGCCAGCTGAGGAGGCGGCGGGTGAGGCCCTGGGTTGGGACTCTCAGGTGATGCCCTTCCTCAGTCAGATGTGAGGCCACGGGTGTCTCTGTCCCCCGCCCCTGCCTCGTCAACTCTCTCTCCACTAATAGGCTGGACCCCTGAGCTTGTCACAGACTCAGGAAAGGTGGAGGCAGGGACAGAGGGGCAGACAGGGGAGGGAGGTTGGACAGGCAGGCAAAGGGAGCCAAGGCACATTAGGCCGGCCAAAGGAAGGAGAGGGAGACAAAATGGGGACAGAAGGGCGAGGGGGGGGGCACAAGTCAATTGCTAAGGGCAGATGTCCAGGTGATCAAACTAGAAAAACATAGTAAGCAGAGATAGAGGGCAGGAGAGATGCAGGTAGAATGGCAGGGGCGGAAGGACTGAGTGAGGATGACATAGGTAGATGGGGGACAGACTAGAAGCACACAGGACAGGTATGACTGAGGAGCGACATAGACTCAGGGGATCCCCTGCAGCACAGGTCACACAGATAGAGAGCTAGAAGGTGGGGCAGTGGGACAAACCACAGCACTGAGGACACAGGCCAGGGGGACTCACACTGGGGCTGCAGGTGGCTGAGCAGTGGCTGAGCGTGGTCCAGGGCGCGGGTGGTCAGGCCGCACACGCAGTGCTCAGCCAGGCGGCAGGCAGAGCCCAGTAGCGGGTGCCGGTCCTTGGCGGCGCTATAAGCATCGGAGACCGCGGTGCATGTGGTCCTGACCAGGGGCAGGGCTGCCACGCGCTGCACTGCGTTCTGCAGGAAGGGGTGGCATCAGAGGGGCCCCTGGTGGAGGTGGGGGGCTCAGCTAAATGCTAGAGAGCCCACTTGAGGGGTGGGCGAGAGGGTTGGGACACAGTTTTTTGAGCGCATCTGCGTACAGGCAACGCGTCCCACTGGGGGACGCGTAGGGGGTCTGGTCATTAAGTCCTGGTTTGATCGCTTCCGAGCTGCGTTAACTTGGGCAAGTGAGTGAAATGCTCTGGGCCTCGGTCTCCCCATCTGTAAAATGGTTTTCTAGGGCTGTGCTGGGCATCCAGGAGCCATTGTATGTGAAGTGCTTGGAAGAGTGAATGATGCAGAGTCTAGGCTGTGACTACTGTTGTCGTTGTTGTTAGGGGTGTCAGGATGGTGGACACAGAAACAGAGAGATTCAGACAGAGACCCAGAGATGGGAGAGAGAGAGAGTTGGACAGAGGCCAGCTAAGCTGGCTGGGAGTGTCTGGAGAGACACTCTCCTCTCTGGACCTCACTTTGCCCCTTTGGGAAATGGGTACAATGTGCCCTCCCCTGACTATGGTCCAAAATGTACTCAGAGTAAGGTGCTTGCAGCAAGGAAGGGGTGGGGACCCTAGTCTGAAACTGTCCCAAGAGGGACTGTCCCCCCACCCCTCCCCAAGCCCTGCTCCATGGGAGGCGCAGCCCCTCACCTGCTGGTCCTGCTCCCACAAGCTGGGTCTGGGGGCCTGAGCCCCCTCTTCTTCTGACATGCCTGCTGCAAACAGGGCCACCCTGTGGGTAGGACAGAGTGACGGGCCCCTACATGCCAGACCTCCCGGCTCCCACCCAGGCCCTGGCTTCTGTCCAGCTGGGCTTGATGACTTGGGCCTCAGTTTCCTCACCTGCAAAATGAGGTAATGGTAATACTGACCTCAGACATCATGGGCAGGGACAATGCATGCACAGGGCTCTGCACACAGTAGGTGCATACTAGAGAACCTCAGGGAGTTCCTGCAGCGGTACAAATGGATTGGTGGCATCTTGGGAGCTCTGGGATGCAGGTTTGGTTCCCGGCCCAGCACAGTGGGTTGAGGATTCGGCGTTGCTGCAGCTGTGGCTTAGGTCGAAACTGCAGCTCGGATCTGATCCCTGGCCTGGGAACTCCATATGCCAAGGGGCAGCCAAAAAAGAAAAAAAAAAAAAAGAGGGAAAAAAAAGAAAGAAAAAAAAAGAACTTCTGGCAAGGTGTGGATACTACGGTGATTTAACACATGGGCTCTGGGAAGAGAGACACCTGAATTCAAATTCTACCATCAGGTGCTGTGTGACCTTGGGCAAATGCCTTCACCTGTGTGGGCTGTAACCACCTCTGCTGAGTGAGGGAGACCCCTGTTGCCCGCGGCCTGGGACAAACCATGTGAGCAGCCCCCTGCAGGGATGCAGGTGGTAGCTGCCGAATCTCAGTACACCCGAAGGCCAGTTTGACAGACAAGGAAACTGAGGCACACAGGAGGTCCATGCTGAGCCCAAGGTCACTAGCTAAGTAGACCCAGAGCGGGCGTTCAACCTCAGACTCCCTGCCTGCCATTCTTCCTCTGTCCCCACCCAGGGCCCTCAGAACCCTAGCCCTTGCCCAACTAGGTCCTGAACTTTTGCCAACTGGGCCAAGGGTCTCAACCACCTGCTCCAGCCTGTCACAACCCTTCTCCCCTCAGGCCGCTGGACTCTCGCCCGTCCACCCACCCACCAGGCCCCCGGGCCTGCTGGGCGCTCCTGGACGCGGCTCGCAGGGCACTCACCTGGGCGCGTTCAACCACAACCTGGCCGCAGACCCCAACTCCAGCTCCAGTCCCGGCCCCCAGTCCGCCCCGCCCACCTTATAGTGGCTTGGGGGCGGGACGGGCGGGGACCAACCAATGGGGAGAGGCATGTAGGGGGCGTGTCCCAGGGCGGGGCTCCAGCCCTCCAGGCCCTCCCAGGGGGCTCCCAGAGCGCTTCGTGGTTGCCATAGCAACCAGGGGACATTGGATACCGAAGGATTGAGCTACTTTGTTGGCCAAGGTTGGCCACAAGTCACCCTCACCGCTGTTGCCGCAGAGACAGTGGAGGGCGATCACAGCTCCCACCGCCTCTCCCAGTAACCTTGGGCAAACCTCAAGGTTTTTTTGGGTTTTTTTAATTTAAACTTTTTCATTTTATGGCCTCACCCGTGGCATGTGGAAGTTCCCGGGGCCAGGGATTGCATCCGAGCCACAGCTGCGGCCTACACCACAGCTGTGCCGAACCTGGATCCTGTGACCCACTGAGAAGGGGCGGGGATCGAACCCGTGCCTCTACAGCGACCGAAGCAGCTCTCGTCGGATTCTTAACCCACTGCACCACCGCTGGAATTCCTTTCTTTTTATTTGTTTATTTTTATTTTTCGCTTTTTAGGGCCGCACTAATGGCATATGGAGGTTCCCAGGCTAGGTGTTGAATCAAAGTTACAGCTTGCTCACCTAAATCCAGCCTCAGCAACGCTGGATCCGAGCCTAGACTGCGAACTACACCACAGCTAATGGCAACGCCGGACCCCCACTGAGCGAGGCCGGGGATCGAACCCCAAACCTCATGGTTACTAGTTGGATTTGTTTCCACTGCACCACAATGGGAACTTCCTCTCTTTTTATTTTTTAAAAAATCTGCCACTTAACTAAGCCAGGAGATAGGCCAGCCCATCCCCTCGGAACCCCGTTTTATAGATGAGCAAAGTGAGGCTCAGAATACTTAAACCACTTGCCTTGGATCGCCTGACGATTGAGGGATCTGACTCAAATCCAGATCTGCCAGACTCCAGAAACCTGGCTTCCATCACCACACCTGGAATGACCATGAGCATGGGCAAATCCAGGGAGCTGCAAAACCCAGCATGCCCCCAACATCCCAGGGTTCCCCCAATCTGACCTTGACCCCAACCATGCCCAACATTGTGTTGGCAGGTGGCCCTGGGTTTCTGGACCTAGGAAAACACAGCCCCCCTGGGCCTCTGCCTAATAGTTCAGCCCCATCCAGCCTGTCCAAGCTTGCCCTGGGAGGGTGCCCCCTTGGTTATCATGGGCCAGCGTGAAAAATGGTTTGGAGCCCTGAAGCAATCTGGTTTAATTTAAACCTTCCCCAGGACACAGGCCCTGGCAGGAATCCACTAGTAAAATGACACCCTGGGCAATGGTCAGGGTTTTATTTGTAGTTAAGTCCCAGGATGGGGGAGGGGGGGGAGCAGTCAAGGCCATCAGATCCCAATTGCTCTCCCTTTGGGGTTTCATGACATGCGTCTTCTTTCCCTCTGCTTCATCCTGGGGACCTAGGAATTCCACTTGGGAAATGCAAAGGAACAGCAGCAAATACCTCCCATTCCGTTTTATAGCAATTTATTAACCCCTTCTGGTCTGACACCAAACTGAGTGATACTGGGTAAAAGGGAACACGGCCAGCCCCAGGCCCTGCACTCAGAGAACCCCACAAACTGGGAGAGACGGAGCCAGATTGAGACAACCCCAGTGTGGCCAGGGCCAGCTGGAGAAGCCGGAGACCAAAAGATCTGGGAAATGGAGGAAAGGCATTTCTGGAAGGGGATACAGCTTGAGCAACAGCAAGGAGGCAGGAAGAGGCCAAGGTGGGAGGCGTGAGCGACAGGGGCCCCAGCAACTATGGGTGGTCCCAGTCTCACACCCTTAGAAGGTGGAATTATTTAAGGGGGTGCGGTGTTCTGCCAAACCCCGCCTCCCCACCCTAACCCTAGCCCTAGGCCTCAAGAGACGCAGCCACTGCCAGGAGCGTCTGGCCCTCCAAGGCTTTGGGGCCAGCACAGTGAGTGTTGTTCTGGAAAAACATCTTGTCTTCGTTGGCCACAAGCCACCGATAGAGGTCATCTAGTTTCTGGTCACAGATCCAGGGGTTCCCTGAGATGTCAAAACCAACCTTCATGTTGCCGGCAGCCTTTCCCAAGGATGCCCAGAGCCCCTCGGGAACACTGGTCAGTGAGTTGTTGGAGAGGTCCAGCATGTCCAGCACCTGCAGACCTCGGAAAGCACCAGCTGCCAGCGTGGTCAGCTTGTTGTTGTTTAGAAAAAGGTAGCGCAGTTTTGGCTGGGGCGCCAGAAAGCCCTCTTCGAGCACCTGCAATCTATTGCCCTCAAGGTGCAGCCATTCCAACTTCAAGGGGCCCCTCAGGAGGTCAGGGGGCAAAGTCTGCAGCTGGTTATTGCCAAGGTCAAGGATGTGCAGGTCAGTGAAGTTGGCCAGCAGCTTGCGGGGCAGTGTCCGGAGCTGGTTCCCTGACAAGTCCAGATGCCTGAGGGCTTTCAGGCCACGTAGCCACGAGGCGTCCAGAATGTCTAGCCGGTTTTCCTTCAGCACCAGGGTGTGGAGGGCAGCCGAGACCTTGAAGAGGCCAGGGGGCAGGCGTTTCAGGGCGTTGCGGGTCAGATCGAGCACCTTTAGCTGAGGCACAGGCAGCAGGAACTTGGCTGAAAGGTCCTCCAGCTGGTTGTTGGAAAGGTGCAGTTCCTGGAGGTTAGGGATGCCCTGGAGGATGTCAGCAGGCATCTGAGTCAGGTTGAAGAACTCTGTGGCCAGGTAAATGGTGTCAGCTGGGAGATAGTGGGGGAATTTGGCAGGTGGTTGGCAGGAAATGGAGCTGCCATTACTCGAGTGGAATACCAGGCAGGCGTTGGGATCTGGGGTGACTCCCTTGGCTGAGACCACAAATAGCAGCAGCAGGAAGAGGATTCTACAGAGATGGGGTTCCCAGCTCCCTGGGCTTCAGGCAATGACAGAAAGTGCTTAATAAGTCAAAATAAAGCTATTATATACCCAGCTGGGTGAAAACATACCCAGAATCTCTACTGTCACCACCCTGGACCATGCCACCACATTGCTAGCCTGGACTAATGCAGTCACTTCCTCCTCTTCTCTTGGCTTCCACCCTTGCCCACCCCCCCGCCCACAGCTGCCAGAAGGAACTCCTGTCCCAGGAATAAGTCTATGAAACCTGAATTTCTTATTCTGAGCCCTAAATGCTACCCTTCCCCACTGCCAGCCCAGCCCCAATGTGCTATTAATTATTCTCAGTCCAACGTGCTAATTTCTTCCACTCTCACTTGTTTTCTGGGACATTTCTTAGCTCTTTGTCTCTATGTTTTGAAGGCAGAGCCCACAAACTCCTACTCATCCTACAAAGCCCAAGCTCCAATGTCCCAATTCCACAAAGCTCTCTTTGACTTTCCCAAAACAGAACTTTGTTTCCCACTCTGGGCTCTTCCTCTTTCTGTCTAGCCTTAACCAAACCAGGTTAGGATTATCTGGGTCCAGCCCCACCTTTTCCCAAAGTGCTAAGGTGCAACCCAGGGCTCCAGAGACAAACAAGATTCTGAGCATGAAAGATGCATCCTGCTTTGCACAGTCCAGAGGCAGGCATTTGGCTCTGGGATGGGGTGATTTACAGTTGTTACTGGAACTCTTGGAGGGCTGGGGCTTCTGTTCCTCCTAGTCCCTCCAGCAGTAGTACCCTAGCTTATTAGCACCTGGGACCACCAAACGTCCTCGGTCACTGCAGTCTGAGGACCACCTGGGGCTTCTGCAGTGAGTGTGTGCAGGGGAGGAGTCTGTCCATAGTTAGAGCCCGAGGGTCAGTCTGTTTCAGACTGCAGGCCTATGTCTGGCCCTGTGACTTCAGTGGGTCAGACAGAATGTCCATCTATCTCTGCACTGCCTGGTGTCCAGGCCTGCTCGGGATGGGCGGGGTGGCCACCTACCTCTGTTTTCCTTCTGGGCTCCAAGAGGACATGGTGGCCTCTCCCTTTTCCATCTAGGCTCCCTTGGTCTGGCAAGGTGGCTTTATACCTGCCTGGGCTGGGGGCAGGAGCACTAACCTTAGGGAAGTCCCCACCCACATCCTGTTCCCGTTAGGGGCTGGACCTGGGCCACACAGGGGAAAGGGAGGGGTCAGGATTGCAAGATTGGGTCATGGCAGGGGGAGGGCACGATGGGGGTGGGGGCTACCCACCACCTTCGCCTTCTTAACCCTGCTACTACCCAGTTTTTCTTTACCCTGAGTTTTGCTTTTGGGAGTGGGTACCCAAAAGTCTCTGAGGGTGAGTCCCCACTTCTCCCAACCTAGTAATCAGGGGTCAAGTTGCAAGGCACCAGTCCTGGGGGATGGGGACAGCTCTTTGAGGAAGAAGTGCTGTTTATAATATATTTAAGCAACCAGGAAGCTGAGTGACAAGAACAATAACAAAAAATTGTCCTAAATTTATGACATATTGTTGTTGGGTTTTTAAAAATAAAATAATGAAAAAAAAAAAAGAATTCAAAAGCAAATGACGCCACAAGTCTCTACAGTCTTTGAAACATCCAGGAGGGACTAAACCTGTTTCTGAATCCCAGCTCTGCTTTAACGGTTTGCTTTGTGAACTTGGGTAAGTGACTTAACTTTTCTTGGCCTGAGTTTCTCCATCTGTGAAGCTGAACTCAGTTTCCAAGGGCCCCTTCTGTTCTTTCTTTCTGCAGCAGAAGCTGATGTGTTATTTGTTGTTCTGGATCTCTCTTGGTTCCTAACAAGTACATTTGGAGGGTATATATTTCCCTTTGAGAACTGCTTTGACTGCATCTCACAGGTTTGGCTATTCCAGTGCTTTAATTCTTGTTGAAATCTAAACATTCAGGTGTGATGAATCTTTTTATCCTTTTCTGCATGCCTGGCCATGACCTCTTTTCCCCAGCCCAATCTCTGAAGGCTGTTGTCCCTATTCAGCTGTCAGGGTGACTAAGAGATCTTAGTAGACACATGGGCTGAGAGGTAAACCTGCAGGCTGGTAGAGATAGGCACAGATAAAGACAACCACCTACATGAATACACAGACATAGATAAGGACGTAGAGAGGAAAATACACGGAACCAAGGCCAAAGAGGGAGCAGGACACAAAGCAGAGAACACCAGCTCTGCAGAGATGGACACACAAAAACAGACACACACAAAATGCACAAAAGATCTGAACAGACATTTTTCCAAAGACGACATACAAATGGCCCAAGAGCTACATGAAAAGGTGCTTAATATGATTAATAACCAGGAGAATGCAACTCAAAACCACAATGAGATGTTACCCACACCTGTTAAAATGGTTTCATCAAAAAGACAGGAGAGTCCCATGGTGGCTCAGTGGGTTAAGGAGCTGGTGTTGTCACTGCAGCAGCTGAGGTCACTGCTGCAGGACGGGTTCGATCCCTGGCCTGGGAACTCCCATATGCTATGCTCATGGCCAAAAATCCTGATGAATGGAAAAAGAAGATGTGGTATACGTATATGTATCTATATATAATGGAATACTATTCAGCCATAACAAGGAAGCAAATCCTGCCATTCGTGACAAGATGGATGAAACTTGAGGGTATTGTGCTAAGCAAAATTAAGTCAGGCAGAGAAAGACAAATACTGAGTGATCTTGGTTATATAAAATAACCGAAATCAGAGTTCCTGTAGTGGCTCAGGGGAAACAAATCTGACTAGTATCCATGAGGACACAGGTTCAATCCCTGGCTTCGCTTCCCTGGCCTCGCTCAGTGGGTTAAGGATCTGGCCTTGCCGTGAGCTGTGGTGCAGTTCGCAGACGTGGCTCAGATCTGGCGTGGCTCTGGCTGTGCCATAGGCCGTTGGCTACAGTTCTGGGACTCTCCATATGCCATGGGTGTGGCCCTAAAAAGACAAAAATAGAATAAAATAAGAATAAAATACCCAGATTCAAAGAGGCCGAGAGGAGGATGGTGGTTGTTAGGGCCTGGGGGGTGGGGAAGCGGGGAGATATTGTTCAAAGGGTACAAACTCCCAGCTAGAAAATAAGTCCTGAGGATCTAGTGCTCAGTCTGCTAATTACAGCTAACAATACCATGTTGTTACATTTGAAAGTTGCTAAGAGAGATCTTTGTTTTTCTTGAGAGCAGATCTGAGATGTTTTCACCACATATGTACACACACACACACACACACATACTTTAAGTAACTATGTGAGATAATGGGTGTGCTTATCTTCTGTGATCATCTTATAATATGCATCAAAAGATCAAGTCATCAAGATGTGCACCAGAAACCTACACAATGTTATGTCAAATATATTTCTTCTTCTCTTTTTTTTTTTTGTCTTTTTGCCTTTTCTAGGGCTGCTTCCCGTGGCATATGGAGGTTCCCAGGCTAGGGGTCCAATCGGAGCTGTAGTCTCCAGCCTACGCCAGAGCCACAGCAACACCAGATCCGAGCCGCATCAGTGACCTACACCACAGCTCACGGCGACGGATCCTTAACCCACTGAGCAAGGGCAGGGATCGAACTCTCAACCTCATGGTTCCTAGTCGGATTCGTTAACCACTGAGCCACGACGGGAACTCCATGTCAGATATATTTCAATCAAGCTGAAAAAGCAGACACCCAGGATCAGGAGGAGCTGCTAGATGCCATCATGGTGTTCTGTGCTTCTTTGTTTAAATCGGTCTCCCCTTAATAAGGGGCGATGGGGTCTGTCCTGTTCATCGCTCTCTCCCCAGAGCTCAGCACACAGCAGATGCTTCATCAACATGGGCTGGAAGGAAGAGTGGTGAACTAACTGTAGTGACATAACACTAAAGCAATCTCTGAAAATGAAATCAGATCAGGTCCCCTGCTTAAAACTCTCTAGTGGCTTCATGTCCCACTTAAAATTCATAAGGCTGGAGGGAGGGAGGAGTGGGGAGTTAGCATTTATTGGGGAAGGAATTTCAGTTCAGGAAGACGGAAAAGTTCTGGAGATGGATGAGGGTGATTGCACAACAGTGTGAATGTACTTAATGCCACTCACTAAACAGGTTCAGTGGTAAATTTGATCTTAGATGTTAATTTTTTTTTTGGCTGCACCCACAGCATGTGGAAGTTCCCAGCCAGGGTTCAAACCCATGCCACAGATTCAGGAAACTCTGATCTCATATGTTATTCACCACGATTAAAAAAAAACCTAGGAGTTCCCGTCGTGGCAGTGGTTAACGAATCCAACTAGGAACCATGAGGTTGCGGGTTCGATCCTTGGCCTCACTCAGTGGGTTAAGGATCCGGCGTTGCTGTGAGCTGTGGTATAGGTCACAGATGTGGCTCGGATCTGGCGTTGCTGTGGCCATGGTGTAGGGTGGTGGTTGCAGCTCCGATTCGACCCCTTGCCTGGGAACCTCCATATGCCACGGGAAGCAGCCCTAGAAAAGATAAAAAGACAAACAAACAAACAAAAAACCACCCAACTGTAGGAGTTTCCTGGTGGCTTGATGGGTTAAGGATCTAGCATTGTCAATGCTGTGGTTCAGGGTGCTGCTGTGGCATGGGTTCAAATCCTGGCCCAGGAACTTCTATATGCTGCCAGGCGCTGCCAAAAAAAAAAAAAAATATATATATATATATATATATATATATATATAGTACTCCTCACCGGTGAGGACTTGCCTGGGGTCCTGTATTCCTCTCCCTCCCCATCTCCAGCTGTTCCCCTTTCACCCAGCCTGCTCCAGCCACACTAATGGCCTCCTTCCTCCTCCAAGCTTGGTCCTACCACGGGGCCTTTGCATTGGCTGTTCCCTCTGCCTGGAACATTCTGCACGTCTCCCCATAGCTGCTCCTTCTAGCCCATCCCATATCAGCTTAAATGTCATCTCCTCTGGCAGGCTCTCCTCAACTTCCCCCCGCCCCCATACTCAAGTCACCCCCTACCTAGCACATTTTCTGTTTTTTTCTTCATTACACATATCGCTAATTCAAACTAAATACTAATCTGCTTGTAGGTGGTTGGTCTCCCCAGTGGGCTGTGAACTCCATGAGGACAGGGGTCTTTGACCCCACACAGTGCCTGGCACATAGTAGATGCACAGTAAATATTTGCTGAACATCCAGACACTGGCCCCCACCCAGATGAAGAGGGGCCCCCACCCTGCAACTCTCAGAATTTCCACACTCATTTCCCCAGAATTCTATTGGCTGCTGTGACCCAGCCGTGAGTTGGGGCATTGCTGACTGTCCCAGGCCACGCCACTGTCCAAGTCCCACCCCAGGAGACAGAAGAGACCCAGAGCCTTGGGAGCCGGTGGTTGTAAACAGTTTTATTGATGGGGTGGGGGTGGGGGAGGCAAACTCCAGAGAGGGTCCAGGACTCAGCTGGCCACTCAGCTGGCATGCATGGTCAGCTAGAGGTCAAGGGGGAGGTCACAGAGGACGGGTGGCACAGGACCCTCTGACAACCCTGGGGCCATATTTACAGGGGGGCCCCCCCGCCGGCCTTCGCCGTCCCCCCAGACCCAAGCCCTTAGACAGCTGCCAACTTCTGGGCAGGCCCTCCCGACACTGCGCCTGAAACCCCCTCCTCATCTCCCCTCAAACTCCTAACCGGCACCTCGGAGGCCCCCGGTCCTCTGGAAGCCCCAGCGTTGGCTCAGCCAACGCCCAGGCCGCTGGGGCCTCCGCGCTCGCACACAGACACGCACACGCGGCAGCAGCCCGCGGGCTCACACGCACGCTTCCCTCCCCTTCCCGGCCCCTTGCACACGGACACGGCATGCACACACGCACACACACCCACACACGCCAGGGGCTCGGGTTGAGGAGGGGGCCTCTGGGTGGGGGGGAGCTTGGGTCTGCCGCTGTTCCCCCGCTTCCCACGCCTCCAAGCCCCCGACCGCCACCCCGAGAACGGAGTTGTGCAATTGGTTAGAAAACTGCAAAAGAAACGCAAATTGGAAAACAAACCAAAATCCACGCGCAGAAGGTCAACCTCAAATCCATAGCACATTCCGCCCGCCCGCCCCAGACTGCCTCAGTAACCTGCGGCCCCTGGGGCGGGGCTGGCCCGGGCCGAGCCAGTTGTGCTTCGGTGCGGCGGAGGGGGCTCCCACGCGGCTGGGCGGGGGAGCTGAGCACCCACTCGGAGCTGGCCCGGCCTCTCGCTCCTGGTTCCCGTGGCTGGCATCGCCGAGGCGCGGGGCCCCGGCCTAGGGCACGGGGGGCGCAGTCCTGTCCGGGCCCCCGTACGAGAGCAGGTGGGCCAAGTCCGTGCTGGGCCGGGCGTGGCGACCGCGAGGCCGGGCCTCGCCGCTGTTGATCGTGTGCGTGCGGCGCAAGGCGGCGGCGGGAGGGCCGTGCGTGCCCGGCCTCCGGAGGCTGCCCGTGGGCGGCGGGCTCCAGGGCCGCGGGAGGCCGTCGGAGGCGGAGCTCGGGTCCGAGGGGCCCGTGGGCGCCGACACCACCCGCCGGCGGTCCGGGCTGGCGTGGGGGGTGAGCGGGAAGTCGCCGTGGGAGGCGCGGCCGGGCCGCGCGGTGAAGAGGCGGGCGTCGGGGGCCGGCTCGCCCGGCGCGGGGGGCGGCTCGGGGGCGCGGGCGGGGGCCAGCAGCAGGAGGGAGGACGAGGCTGAGGCCGTGAGCAGCGCGTGGCCGTGGCCGTGCTCCCAGGCGCGGGGGCCCAGGGCGTGCGGGTGCGGGGTGGGCAGGCGCTTCTGGGGCAGCGGCGTCTGCTCGGGTGTGGGCAGCAGCCCCGAGTCCAGGTCGTGGGGGCCGCCCTGCAGCAACGTGGCCTTGGCCCACCCGTTCTGCATCAGGGGCGCCAGCAGGGCCTCGGGGGGACCCCCGGGCCCGCCGGCGCCGCTGCCGCTCCGGCCCCCGGGGCCGCCGGCCCGGCGCTCGCCCAGGCGGCTCACGCTCAGCACCGCCTCGCCGCCCCCATGCGCCAGGATGGCCTCCTTGTCCTTGCGGCGGGCCAGCTCTCGCCGCTCGCGGAGCCCCACGTACCAGCCCACGCTGAAGCCGGACACCACGGCGCCCACCACGAAGGCCGCCACCGACGACGTCACCAGCAGGTTCACCGACACCAGCCCCGCGCGCTCCTCTGACAGGCTGGCCCGCAGGAGTCCTGGCCGGGAGGGCCGCGTGAGAGAGGCGGCCAGGTCAGTCCCGTGCGCACCTCCCAGGGCCTTGGGATTGTCTGTCCCTCTCTCTGCTTCCTGGTGTCTCTCTGACCCTTTCAGAGCCTGCCTGTCCCATCTGTCTGTCCCCTGGCATCTGTCTTCTCTCTTGGTCTCTCTCTGCCCCCATCAGGCCCCCTACTCGGAAGCGGGGTCCCTTGCCCTTCCCAAGCTCTGATGGAAGCTAGTCCCCCCGACCTATCTGGGCATGGGCAGCCCAGGGTGTGAGGACCCCGGAGGACCAGGACTCAGGATCCCCAGGCCTCCTTCTCCCTTGTCCCCCTACTCACCTGTGCAGTCCCCTAAGCCTGAGGTGCTTGCCCCGGACACATCCTGCTCAAAGGTGGCTCTGGTGGGGGGCAGAGAGGTACTGTCAGCAGGAACCCCCTTACAAGGCTGTGGTCGAGGGTGAGGGTCTGTCACCCTCCCCCCACCTCCCTCTCCCCCAGTACCTGGTGCCGGGGCTGAGGAAGATGCAGGAACCGTCGGGGGCCCACCCGCAGTAGGGGTCCTGACTGCCAATACAGTTCCTGGAGCAGACAAGGGACCCGGTGGGCAGATCAACCACACTTCCTTCTGCGGCACCACTTACTGTCAACTCTGGGAGATCTCAAGGCACATCTTTGCAGTGGGGGCTGTTCCTTCCCCATTTCACGGATGAGAAAACTGAGGCTCAGGAACATTTACTTTTGCTCAAATGACAGAGCCAGGATTGGGGCCCAGTCAGGACTGTCTCTGAATCTATGCTTTAAATCTGTGTGGTGTCATTACTGCCATGGCCAGAGGGACAGGGTGCTCCATGGGGGGGGGGGGGGCTCACACTGAGTAAAGGTGTGCGAGTATGTTTTCTGCATCTGATTTTCCCACCCATTTTAGAGGCAGGCAAACCGCTGCCTACTTCTGCTCCTGTTGCTCTTAAAAATGTTAGTCAGATCCCATCCTGCTCTGCCCACAGACCTCTTGGGCTCCCACCTCACTCTGGGGATGGGGAAGGAGCCCAAGTCCTTCCCATGGCCCACAGACCCTGAAGGACCTGTCCTGTCACCTTCCTCTCTCCCCCTTGCTCATTCTGCTCCAGCCATGCGGCATCCTCGCTATTCCATCAGCATACCAGGCCCAGTCCTGCCCCAGGGCCTTTATACATGCTGTGCTCTCTATCCTGCTCATCATTTAGTGAGTCAAAATGTTATTGGGTCCTGCACTTGAACCTTGAACCTGACTCTCCCTCTCCTCCTATGCTCACCTCCCCACTTCCCCTGCCCACACTTGGACCCGGGGGGCACTCACTTCATGCATCCTGAGTACTGCTGGCAGCGCGCCACAGGCACTCGGACCACGCAGCGGGGGAAGGCTGCCAGCAGGCCACCTGAGGCCACGTCCAGCTCCAGGCTCAGCAGCCGCTGCCCTGTCTCAACGCCGCCACCAGACCGTCCACACCTGGGGGTGAGCAGATTGGGAAAACTCATGGGCTGGCCCTATGTCCCTGCCAGATGACCCTACCTCTTGGCCTCTGCCTGGCCTCACCTGTCCGGCCGGTAGGTCTCAAACTCCTCCAGGAAGACACTGGGCCCTGTGGTGCCCGAGGTGCTGGCATTGGGCCAGACAAGAAACTTGAGGACGGTGCCCACCTCAGATCCCAGGAAGACGACAGTCTGGTTGCCCCAGGGGCCGGCGCCCACATCTACCGCCACGCGTGTCAGCTGGTGCCTGAGGCCAGGGTGAGGCAGAGGTCAGGCTGCCTCCCAGCCCCTGAGGTCCCCTGGGCACACTCAGAGGCAGCACCACCAGTCAAGGTGGGCATGGACGTGGCCCCACGGGTGCACATTGTAGAGGGAAACAGACCCCTAAGTCTGGCTCCTTCCAGCTTGCCTGTCTCTCTCTCCCTGTCTCCCTCCACCTCTCCATCCCTCTGTCTCTGATGATCTCTCTCCCGCTGTGTTCCTCTCTGCCTCCATCTTTCTGCGCAGCCCTGGAACCACATGCTCAGCTGCCTTGAGTGCCTGGCTCCATCTTCCCCTAGTGTTGGAGGTTGGCCTTGGCCTCCCTCCTAGCCTGCCACCCTGGACCGCAGCCACGTGCAGGGACTGACCGCATCAGAGTCCGAACAATCCAGGGAGCATGGCCCAGCGAGGGCACTGCCTCGTCCATTAGGGGGTGCGTCTTGACAAAGTTGAGGATCTCATCGGGAAAGGCGCTGGAGGCATTGTACTGCATGCCAGGAGCTGCACAGCACCCAGGCCTGGGTGGGGGCAAGAGGGTGGTCAGGAAGGACTTGGAGGCTCCCCACAGAGGATCTGATCCCCCAGGGGATCTGCCGCCCCGCCCCAAGGCCCTCAGTTTTCCCCATCTGCCAAATGGGTACAGCTGAACTCTGCAACAGCTTATTTGCTGCCTAGAAGTCCCAGCCCTTGGACCCAGGGTCAGGATTCTACCCAGGCACCTGACTCAGGATTGCGGGGGGGCCTCTTACCGGGGCCGTGGAACTTGGTCCTCTGGCACGGGTGTCCAGATGGACTCAGGGGACTTTTGCTCACGGAAGCGCCCCTCAAACACGGCAGCCACCTGAGTCATGTCAAAGGCGCAGACGGCCGAGCCGGGGATGCTGTGGGTGGGGGTGGATAAGAGGGAGCGGTGAGCGTGGCACAAGACAGAGGGGGTTGGGGGGGTGCCGAGGGCAAGTGTGTGGAGGAATGTCTGTCCTCTGGAGCTGCCAGCTGTCCAGTCCCCTGGGCCAGGGATTGCTGTCTGTCCAATCCAGTCATTCCACCTCCTGACCTGTCCTCAGACTGGCATAGTTCAGCCCCTCCACAGCCAGCCGTGTCCAGGCCCCACTGTCATTTGCCTGGACATCCAGTCTTCCAGGTGCTACTCTTGCTCCCTTTCAACCCATTCCCTGGTGAGTTTTCTAAAAACATAAACCTGACCTTGTCTCTCTTCTGTTCTTTACTCTCCCTTAGCTCCCTTGTGCTCTCAGGATAACATCCAGGCTCCTCCCAGTCCTCATATCCTCCACTCTCCCCCTTGCTCCCTCCTCTCCAGTCACACAGGCCTCCTCCCTATGGTTTAAACATATCAAGCTCATTGCAGCCTCAGGGCTTTTGCACATGCTGTTCTGCCAACCTGGAACATGCTTCCCTTTTCCTCCATCTCACATCCATTGATGCCTCTAGGAAGCCCTCCTTGACCTCTCCTCCAAAGGCAGAGGATGGATGTCCCCCATCTGCCCAATTCTGGCCAAGGAGCCTTGGAGGGTCCATGTCTGGTTAGGTCCGGCCCTGGCCTGGGACTGAGGCATCCCGGGAGTCCACTGTTGCTCAAGTGGTGGGGGAATATAGGACCTCTCCACCCACACCCACCCCATGCCCCCAGTTTGCTCCCATCGGAGTCCCCTGACCTGTTGCTGGGCGTGGAGAAAACAGCCAGGACCACAGGCCGGCCCCCGAGGCTGACCACTCCCGTGACGGCCCGCAGCACGTTGAAGTAGAAGTGGGAGTCCCCAGGCACAGAGCAGTTGAGCCGTGCCTTCAGGAAAGACGTCCACTGCTTCTCCAGCACACGAGGGGAGCCACCCACGTCGTTCTTACACACCCGGGCCACGCGGGACACCACCACCTGGCACATCAGTGGGCAGATGGGGGCTTAAGCCCTGTGTCTGGTAAGGCCTGCCCACAGGTCACGCTGCCCACCACCCAAGGTGGGATAGAGGAGCCAGGCCCCAGCTGACTGTGGGCTCCCAGCTGGTCACCCAGTGGGCACCGGATTCCCCAGCAGAAATATGTAGATGGCGATGACCAGAGCCACCATGACAATCATAATCCTAACTGCTTCCACCTCTGAATCACTCACTATGTGCCAGATGCCTCATTCTCATCATCTTTCACGTTCCTCCCAAAGCTCTACAAAGGAGGGCTTGCTGGTACCCTATAGTACAGCTGTGGAGACTGAGGCACAGAGAAAGGAAAGTGACCAGCCCAAGGTCACGCTGGTAGCAAATGGCAGTCTGTGCACTTAACTGTCTGCATGGATTGAGGGATGGGATGGACGGCTGGGTGGAAGGATGGAGGAGTAAATGGATGAGTGAATTCATGGATGCATGAATGAATTTGAAGAAGACAATGATGGACAATGATGATAATGAAGCAGGAGATTATTGATGAATGGGTATGTGGATAGATGGATGGATGTGTGGGTGGGTGGAAGGATGAATGGGTGTGTGGATGGATGGATGGACAGATGTGTCAATGAATAGATGGGTAGATGAATGGGTGGGTGGGTGGATGGATGAAAGTTTGGACAAGTAGATGAAGGGGTGATTGCATGGAAGATGAGTGGATAGGTAGGCAAATGAAGAAGGAGATAACGATAGATCAATGGATGGGTGGATCCATGGGTGGACAGAAGGTTGAATGGAATGAATAAATAGATTATGAGGAGATGGGACTAGATAATTGGATATATAGAAGGGTAGACAGGTAGATGGATGAGTTGATCAGTAGGAGGATGGATTGATGGATGGTCAGGTGTATGAATGAATGGGCAGGTGTATGAATGAATGGATAAATGGATGAAGAAGTCAATAAGTGGGAGGTGAGTGGATAGATATATTCATGCATGGAAAGGTGATGAGTGGATAGATGGATGAAGAGTGGCTGAGTCAAGGGGCGGGCAGATGGACAGATGGATAAATGGTTCAATGGAAGTGTAGGTGGGCTGAAAACAGATAGATGGGTAAGCGGGAGGGCGGTGGTGTGGGAGGGTGAGTGGGCAGACGGATGGGCAATGGATGAAGGATGGATAAATGGATGGTAAACGGGTGGGTGGACAGGCAAACAGCAACAGTGCCAGATCTGGAACCAGGGGTGTATCTGACTTCAGACCAGGGACCCTTCCCAGGGCTGCTCCAGAAATGTCTTCATCTCAGGGTCCTGGTCCTGGCTGGAGGGGAGGGACTTGGGGATCAGGTAGAGATTCACAGACCCATCTCCGCTCCCTACTTCCCGCCTGGGAGGCTCTCAGCTGCATGCCCCATCTCACAGGCCTCTCTGGGAGGGGAAACAGGGCCTCACCTTCTCCAGGTAGTTAAACTCCATGGCGATCTCCCGGAAGAAGAAGTAGATGTGACTGCCCCACTCCACCGCGTGGACAAAGTAGGGCTCTGTAGGAAGGGGGGCGGGGTCAGAACCCAGCCATGAGAAAGGGAGTTTCTGGGGCTGGGAACACATTAGCCTGGGTAGATGCTTTTACTCAGGCAACATAAAAGACTCAAAGTTTTTTTGGGGGGGAGGAACTGAGCGTCAGAATCCTATGATCGTTGTGTCTACTCTGCACAAACAGCAACATCTATTTTGTCACCTTCCTCTCTCGGCTCCTGCCGTATCCCTCATGTCGGGCTGCTAAGCCACCCATTTCCACAAGTTAACTCTTTAGATCCAACTTAAATCTTTTCCTCTAACTTCATCTTCAAAGAGACCAGTAAGTTCCAAAGATGAGAAGGGAGTTCCCTGCCTGCCCTCTCTAGGACTATTATTCTGGTGGGGGAATATGATGGACATTAGCCCTGCCAGGTCGGCCCCTATGGCCCCACCTTTGAACCACTTGGAGTCGTGTTTCACAGTGCGGAGAGTGGGCCGGTCCCCGAGGCTGCGGTAGATGACAGCGTCGATGGCTAGGAAGTCGGTCACGGTGGCCGTGAAGAGCATCCCTTCTGGTTGGGGTGAGTCCGGAGAGGCAGGTAGGAGATTAGATTGTGGCGGCCAGGGGCCGGCTGGGTCAAAACTTGATCTTTGAGACTGAGCCCTGAGCTTAAGTGAGCCCCAAGCCCCAGGCTGAGCCCCGACCCTGCTGAGGCCCTGACCTCAGGCTAATCCCCAACTCCCCAGCTGAGCCCCCTCGGCTGGATCCTGACCTTGAGATTCTGCCTGTTTCACAGCTGGACAGATGGTCTCCCAGCCACCTTCAAAATCACCCAACTACAAGAGTGGGAAATGCCACACCTTGCTTGGGGCTGGGGCCTCGTCAGATGCTCAGAGCTGGGGGATACTCACCAGAGAAAAGGGCGACATTGGCATGTTTGGGGTCGTATGGGCAGCGGGCCATGCCGCTGATGTTGTCCCCGAGGGGCTGCAGTGTGTCCATCTGCAGGGAGGACAGACAGGGCCTGAGCGACAGAGCTCCTGGCTATGCTGAGCAGCCCCCTGGCTCCCCCAGCAGCCCACTCCATGGGGAATACTGAGTCCAGCTTGGCTGTTGTGACTTGGTCTGTCACTTAACCCCTCTGGCACTCAATTTATTGATCTGTAGAGGGGTCTAAGAGTTGATCCTAGTTAATCCTAAAACTGACTTGGAGTTCAAGTAGCTGCAGCCTGTATAGGACTCCTTTGGAAGCCTCCTTGGAACTGGTGGGGGGAGGGCATATCCAGTATGGCTTCCAGGAGGAGGTGATGTGGTCTGGGGAAAGGGCACGACCAGTGGAGGGCCAGTGAGCAAGAGGTTGAACCTGGAGCGGGTAGGGCTTCAAAGGGCAGGGACTCACGCTGTAGTTGGCACACACGGGGTTGAAGGCATTGGAACCACACACGAAGAGGGTGGATTCATCCCGAAGTAGAAGCACCTTTACAAAATTTCGACACTCGCCCTGGGTTGGGGTGGGGAGGGAGAGAGAAGCCAGGGGGCGTGGTCAAGAGTGTGGGTGGAGCCAGGACTGTAGGACACAGAGGGCTACGGCGGAGGGCGGGGTCAGGGATGTGGGTGTGGCCAAAGCAGGAAAGCTAAACTTGGACCCGGCTGGGGGCGTGCCCTTGACTAAGGGAGGGGCCCAGATAGGGAAATAGGGCATTTGAACGGGTGAAGCTAAGGCAAGAGGAAGTCTAGGGGCGTGGCCGCTACTAGGGACCATTTTGGGAGAGTGGCCAGGCTTAAGCTGTAGCCATGGCAACACCAGGGCCCAGGCTCTGCAGGAGAGCAGAGGAGGATTTGCCCTAGGGGTGGCCGGGATGGATTGGGGCGTCGTTGGAGGTGTTGCCAGGTCTGATGGGGGCGTGGTCAGGGCCCACTTACCTCCTGCTTGCCCTTCATCCGACACACGTTGATATCGCTGGGGTTGGAGGGCCAGGTCAGCTTCTGAGGACACAGGGAGCTGGTGAGGGGCATGGGGTCCCTAAAAACAGCCCTAGGAACCCCTCTAGGCTGGTCAAAATCCACCTTGCTCCCCAGCGCAGTGTCAGGTTCCCCTGGTGGGAGCCCCAAGCACCACCCTCCCGCTCCGGCCTGCACCCGCTCCTCACCCGCTGGTACCGCAGTTCTGTGGACGTGGGGGGCTCCAGTTCCACCCTGTACAGGTTGTCCCTGGAGGAGGGGGGTAGTTAGAGAGCGTGGGGGGCCTCCCCCCATACATTCTATTCTCCTGGCTGTGATGTCCAACACGGACCACAGCCTCTGCCATGCGCAACTCTGAACATGCCTTCACACGGAGTGCATGTCCTAACACGCCTCCTCGTGCCCTAAAATGAGCCACAGGTTCAAGCATACCCCACACGCCTTACCAGGCCACCTCTCACTTATACACCCCATGGCCTTGGTCTACACTCAACGCGATGAACTGTCCGATGCCCTTACATTTCAGGTCCCCTCTCGGCACCCCCTCAGTCTTCCACAGGCTCTCACCCCTCCCCCCACACCACAAACACTGCCCTGGTCAAAGTCACTGGCCATTTTAAAGTCCACTGGTCACTCCTCTGTCCTCCTCCCCCTCTCCACGGAGTCTTACAGGCCAGTCCTCGCTCCTCCTGGGAATTCCATCCTCACTGAGTCCCTGGACCTTGCACTCGCCTGGCTGCACTCCCACCTCTCTGGGCCCTCCTCTCTCCTTTCCCTGGGTCTTCCAGCCCCTTCCCTCTCTCACCCATACTCCTCCTGGGTGGCCTTGTCCCCCCTCAGGGTTGGAAACGCATCTCTGCCCAGACAAAACCCACCATCCTAACTCTAGCTGGGGCCTCCCCTGGGCTCTAGACTTGCGGTCCAGCGAACCCTTAAGGCTTCTATGAAGGGGGCTCATAGGTGTCTCACACTCAGCTTGGCCACGCTGCACCCAACCAGCCTCCAAACCTATTCCTGCCCTGTCCCCCATCTCAGATGAGGCAACTGTGACCTTCCAACAACACAGGCCACCACAGGGGAGTCACCCTCAATTCCCCTCTTCTTCCCCCACATCGGCCAATACTGTCACCCTACCATCAGTAACCATTGAAAGTTCGCCCACTTCTCATGCCCTCTAAGGTCATCAAACTTAGGGCAGCCCGCATTACTGCCCACCTGGACCAGCAGAGTCCCCTCTGCCCTAAGCTAGAGGCTCCCTGTCCTCGGCTGTCTGTCCTTCCCCCAGCAGCCACTGGAGGACGCCTGTGAGCACCTAGTCAGGTCCCACCCTCGCCCCCACAGTCTGTCCTCCCCAAAACAGTCACCAGACGGCACCTGTCAGCACCTGAGTCCCATCCAGTCCCTCTTCACACAGCCCTCTAGGGTTCCACCTCTATCAGGCTAAAAGCCCAAGTCCTCCTCAAAGCTCCCAAAGACCTGCATGACTTGCCTCTGTCCCTCCCTGCCCTCACCTCCTCCCTCATCTCACTCACTCGGCTGCGGCCACAAAGGGCCCTCTTACTGTTCCTCCATCACGGCAGGAACCTTTCTGCCCCAGGGCCTTTGCACAGGCTGTGTCCTCTGCCCTGATTTCTCCCTCTTTCTCAGATTTCCCCATGGCTGGCTCCTCATCATTCAGGTGTCAACTCAAATGTCCCCTTCTCAGAGAAGCCCTAGAGGTGTCACTTGAGCACCTTGTGTAGCACCCAGTTAATTCTGACCAACCCGACAATACACCAGAGCAGGCTCTGGGCTCCTACTACACCCATCCCTCAACACCCTTAAAAGTTCCACATCCCAGCCAAACAACAGGCCCTATCATGCAAACTTCCCTAAAACACTATCCCCCTGCTTCCTACACCTCATCCTGCACACTCTGCCCAAAGCCCCTCATACCTATCCCCGATGAACAGCGTCCTGTTGACCCGCAGAACCCGCTGGATGTTGAGGTCGTCAGCGCCCTCTGCGGGGGTCAGGCGTCCTGGCCCACTGCCCACGAACACAGGATAGTGGTTCAGGTCTGAGGGAGGACCGGGAGGAGTGTGATCCAGAGCCAGGGTGACCTGGCTTGTTGAACCCCCGGGGGAGGGGGCAGCAGATCCAGCTGGGTTACAAGACCCTCTCTCGGGACTTCCCCTCCCTAGGAACTCCCCCTTCCCAGGAATCCCACTCACAGTCCCTGGGGGCTACGCTGAGTGGCGGCGGTTCCTCGGGGAAAAGGCCACGGGCGCCTCCCAGTAGCAGCAGTAGGAGCAGTAGGGCCGGGCAAGGAGAGAGCGCTCGCAGGGTCTGCATGGCGAGGTCAGGGCGACTGGTGGTGATACCTGTGAGCAAAGGGCCCGGCAGTGAGCGGCGCTTCTTGCAGTCTCGAATGTCGCCAGCAGAGGGCGATAACAGCTGGGACCCTCAATGCCCAGAAAAATTCCCCATTGGGAATAATTTTCAAATTTTTAAAATTTATTTTTATTTTTCTTAAGTTCAGGGGCCAGGGGTCCCTCCCGGCCTACACCAGAGCCACAGCAACCTGGTATCCAAGCAGCATCTGGAGTAGCTTGCTGCAACGCTGGATCCTTAACCCACTGAGTGAGGCCAGGGATGGAACCTAAATCCTCATGGACACTAGTCAATACTACTAAGGTTCGTTCTTTCTTTCTCTTTTTCTTTCTTTCTTTCTTTCTTTCTTTCTTTCTTTCTTTCTTTCTTTCTTTCTTTCTTTCTTTCTTTCTTTCTTTCTTTCTTTCTTTCTTTTTCTTTCTTTCCTTTTTTCTTTCTTTTTTTGCTTTTTGAGGCTGCACTTAAGCATAAGGAAGTTCCTAGGCTAGAGGTCGAACTGGAGTCACAGCCACAACAACTTGGGATCCAAGCCACGTCTGTGACCTACACCACAGCTCACCGCAACACCAGATTCTTAACCCACTGAGCCAAAACAGGGATGGAACCCGAGTCCTCATGGATACTAGCTGGGTTCGTTACTGCTGAGCCACAAGAGGAACTCCACTAGTCACGTTCTTAACCACTGAGTCACGAGACAGGGAAGTCCTAGGACAATAATTTTTAAATAACAACAATCATGGCAATAAGAATAATAATACCACTGCTTATTCATTACCAGGACAACTTTCTGACCACATTCTAGTGAAAGCTCAGGAAACAGGCTAACAAAAAATAATAATGATAATATTTAAATAATTTATTAAATGATTTTAAATTCAAACCTAATATATATACAACATTTCAAAACATATATTTAAAAATTCAATCTCAAAACACTCATTAAGAAAATTCTTGGAACGAAAATGAAAGGTTCGAAAAAAATATTCTACGAATTTTGCAAACCACAACCCAGGAACTGCAGTACCTCAGAACCACAGAATATTTCAGTTGGCCAGGGACCTCAGAGGCCCCGGTAAGTCTGACTTCCTTCCTGAGTCCAGCCTTTGTGTCCTCAGCTGGAATACCTCTGCAACTGGAGCCTCACGACCTCTCCAGAGGGCCTGTTTCCTGCTCCCATTCAAGAGAATTTGAAGAACCTTCCAGGTATGTGGAGAGGAGTCCCACCCCCCGCCCCCCACCACAAGTGATGATCTGGTTGATTGTGTGAGCAGAACTCACCCTCTGGAACCCAGCCCTCCATGCCCCTTCCAGGAGGGGTGCAGTCCGGAGACCCCGATAAAAAGCCCGAAGCTTCGTCCCTCGGGGAAGTCCCAGGCAAGCCTCATGCCTCAGTTTCCCCAACTGAGCAGCGGGGCCATCTCTGAGCCCTGCCCTGGCCTTGGGGCTCAGGGATTCCGAGCCCATGGAGATGGATGTGAGGCAAGAACCTTGGCCCTGAAGTGCCCGCCTCCGAGGACTGGGGCCAAAAAACAGGAAGGCTTTGCGTGGGCCAGTAGAGTTTCCTCTCTATGACCCTGAACTTCCAGGATTTGTGACTCAGAGGATGCCTGGATCCCATGTGTGTGGGGATCTGACTCTGCTTCCTTAAGAGTTTCCTTCCCCGGCTCCTCCCCTGCTCCACAACACCCCGAGGCTCCCACTGACCCCTGATCCAGGCTCCAGACACTGCCTGGCATTCAAGGCCCCCATCTCCACTGCCAGCCCCGTTGCTGCCCACCTCAGCCTGCAAGCCTCCTCCCCACACCTGCCAGGTCACCCTGGCCTCTCTGGTGTTCTCTTTGTTCTGTGCCTTCTTTTATTTTATTTTATTTATTTATGTATTTTTGTCTTTTTCTGGCCGCACCCGTGGCATATGGAGGTCCCCAGGCTAGGGGTCCGGTTGGAGCTGTAGCCGCCAGCCTACACCACAGCCATGCCAACTCAGGATTGGAGCCGCATCTGTGACCTACACCACAGCTCATGGCAACGCCGGATCCTTAACCCACTGAGCAAGGCCAGGGATCGAACCCGCAACTTCATGGTTCCTAGTCAGTTCACTAACTGCTGAGCCACGACGGGAACGCTTGTTTTTTATTTTATTATTAGGGCCGCACCTCTGGCATATGGAAATTCCCAGGCTTGGGGCTGAATCGGGGCTGCAGCTGACAGCCACAGCCACAGCAACGCCAGATCCAAGCCTCGGCGATCTGCAACGCAGCTCAGGACAATGCCAGATCCTTAACAAACTGAGGGAGGCCAAGGATTGAACCCAAATCCTGTGGATACTTGGATACTCGTCAGGTTAATTTTTTTTTCTTTTTAGGGCCGCACCTGCGGCATCAGAGCTACAGCTGCCAGCCTACACCACAGCCACAGCAACGTGGGATCCAAGCTGCATCTGCGACCTACACACCAGCTCATGGCAACTCCAGATCCTTAACCCACTGAGCGAGGCCAGGGATCAAACCTGCATCCTCATGGATCCTAGTCAGGTTCGTTAACCGTTAACTGCTGAGCCACGAAGGGAATCCCACTAATTGGGTTCTTAACTGGCTGAGCCAAAATGGGAACTCTGCCTTCTTTTATTTTTAAACATTTTTTTTAACATTGTGGTTCAATGTATATAACATAAACTTTGCCACAGTAACCATTTTTAAGTGTACAGTTCAACAGTGGCACTAAGTACATTCATATTCTTGTGCGACCATCCCCACCATCATCTTCAGAATGTTCTTATCTCCCCAAACTGAAATTCTGACCCCTTAAAACACGAACTCCTGGAGTTCCCATCATGGCACAGTGGTTGACGAGTCCGACTAAGAACCATGAGGTCGAGGGTTCGATCCCTGGCCTCGCTCAGTGGGTTAATGATCTGGAGTTGCTGTGAGCTGTGGTGTAGGTCGCAGATGCGGCTTACATCCCGCGTTGCTGTGGCTGTGGCGTAGGCCGGCAGCTACAGCTCTGATTCAACCCCTAGCCTGGGAACCTCCATATGCCGCAAGAAGCGACCCTAGAAAAGGCAAAAAGACAAAAAAAAAAAAAAAAAAAAAAAAAAATTGAAAAACACTAACTCCTCATCCCTTCCCCCAACCCTGGGCCCCAGCCTCTACTTCCAGTCTCTATGGATTTAACTAGAGTAGGGACCTCACTTAAGTCGACACACAGTATCTGTCCCCTTGTTTCTGGCTTATTTCACTGAGCATCAGTCCTCAAGGTTCGTCCCTGTTGAAGTGCATGTCAGAATTCCCTTTTTTTTTTTTTGACCGCACTGGCAGCATGTGGAAATTCCTGGGCTACAGGATTGAACCTGTGCCTCCACAGAGACCCTAGCCACTGCAGTGGGATTCTTTTTTTTTTTTTTTAATCCTTTTATGGCCGCCCCTCAGCCTACAGAGTTCCCAGGCCAGAGATCAGATCTGACCCATGGTTGCAACTTATGCTGAAGCTGTGGCAACACCAGATCCTTTAACCCACAGTGGCAGGACAGGAATCAAACCCGTATCTTGGTGCTACAGAGATGCCACAGATCCTATTGCACCACAACGGGAACTCCTGCAGTCAGATTCTTAATCCATTGCACCACAGCAGAAACTCTTTGAATTCCGTTACTTTTTAAGCCCAAGTGATATTCCACTGTGTGGATAGACCACATTTTTTATCCATCACCTGTCAACGAACACTGGGGCTGCTTCCACATTTTGGTTATTGTGAATGGCTATGAATATGGGTGTGCAAGCATTTCTTTGAGACCCTGCTTTCAATTCTTTTGGGCGTATACATAGGAGTTGAATTGCTGAATCATATGGTGATTCTATGTTTAACCCCAGCTCTGCCATGTACATGCTGTGTGACCCCAGACAGGTCACACCACCTCTCTGGGCCTCAGTTGCCTCATCTGTGAAATGTGCGTGGGAACAGTATCAACCTCACAGGCCTATGGTAGGTGTTGGAGCAGCGACTGGCAAGCTGTAGGTGCTCAATAAATGCTAATAATTATCATTGTTGTTGTTACTGTTGTATATTAAGTACCAGAAGCCAGGCTGGGTGGTTTCCAATGGCTCTGGAAACCCACTTTGCAGATGAGGAAACTGAGGGGCTAATTCAGGGGCCATGACCCACCAGAGAGGGTGTGGCAGCTGGACTGAACAAGGGTTCTCCGGCTCTTAGTTATTGCTGCTACAGGTTGAGCATACGAACAGGAATAACAAGAGGAATAATGACCCACTCCCTCATCCCTCCAGCCAGCGAGGCCAGGAGGAACTTAACACCCAGTTCACAGATGAGCAGACTGAGGCCCCAGGTCAGGATGGGACCTCACAGCTTCTTTTTCCATTTTTTATTTTTTAATTTATTTTTTACTTTTTAGGGCTGCAGCCGTGGCATATGGAGGTTCCCAGGCTAGGGGTCTAGTTGGAGCTGTAGCTGCTGGCCTACGCCAGAGCCACAGCAACACGGGATCCGAGCAGCTCACAGCAATGCCGGATCCTTAACCCACTGAGGGAGGCCAGGGATCGAACCAACGTCCCCATGGATACTAGTGGGTTCATTATTTTGTTACCGCTGAGCCACGATGGGAACTCACAGCTCCTTTTTTTCTCCTGGTTTTGGCACCTCGGAGGTAGAAGGATATTCATGTTCTCTCTCTGCCCACAGCTGCCCCAGCCCCACAGAAGCACCCTGGGGCCCCTGAAACCCAAACTGCGCTTTTCTTGCCTTGAATTTGCTTCTCTTATCAGATCCCCAACTTACAGATGGCACCATCGTCCCTGCACCAAAGACCAGGATGCTGACCTCCCAGACCCCTCCCTGCCACCCCGAAAGCCCCACAGCCCAGCTTTCATCTCCTATCTGGTCCCCCGCCTCCAGTCCTGCCCCCTTGTATCCTCCTCAAGGTAGCAAAGCAGTCTTTCCAGAACCCAGATCTCATCTGTTTCTCTCCTGCTCTAAACCAGGGTCTCTCCCCTTCAACACTGTTGACATTTGAGGCCAGATCATTCCCTGGGGTGGGGCCATCCTGGGCATGGTGGGGTGTGGAGCAGCCTCCCTGGCCCCACTCACTCCATGCCAGGATCCCTACCAGTCGTGACAACCAAATGTCCTCGGACTCCACTCAGTATGCCCTTGGGGGGGACAACCACCCCCATGAGAACTGCTCTAAAGGCTCCTAGGCCCCCCAGTGCCCTTGAAATGAAGCCCCCTCCCTTTCACTTCCAACCCTGGCATCTGCACATGCTGTTCCCTCTGCCCGGAAGCCCTTCCTCCTGCTCCCAGTAATCTGCACAGTTATTCCCAGAAACCTCTCAGACACCTCCTCCAGGAAGACCTCCCAGATCAGCCCAAACTGACTTCCTCCAGACTCCTGGAGCAACCCCCACGAGTGCCCGCTTACCCTGTCTTCTAAACGCCTGATTCTCTGTTCATCTTCCCCACTGGACTCTGAGACCCCCGAGAGGGCAGGGCTCAGTCTGTCTTGATCACCAGTGTGTCCCCACCACCCAGCACAAGGCCTGGCATATAGGAGAAGCTCAATGAATAATAAAAGTAGCAAACACCAAGTATGTGCCATGTGCCAGGTTCTGTTGTAAGAGCTTAACTCATTAAATCCACTCAACACACCTGAGAGGTGGGTGCTATGAATATACCCTTTATATAGATGGGGAAACTGAGACACAGAAAGAAGTCATTTGCCCAAATGGAAATGGTGGCACCAAGAGTGAAACCCGCTCAATCAACATTCGCTATTATTATTTTTTTTATGGCTGCACCTGGGGCATATGGAGTTCTTGGACCAGAGATCAAACCTGAGGCAAAGCCGTGACCTATGTCACAGCTGTAGCAACGCTACAGATTCTCAACCCACTACACTGGGCTGGGGATTGAACCCATGCCGCTGCTGCAGACAACACTGGATCCCTAACCCACCGCACCACAGCCAGAACTCCCAACATTTTTTATTTTGATGATCGGGCAGAACTGAACCCCACAGGCTTTTCCTGGGGAGTCTAGGCTGCTTCAGGGCCAACCCACTGCACCTGGCCTCAGTTTACCCCTGTGACCTGGGGTTATTGGAGGCCTCAACACCTCCCCCACTCCCCCTAAGACCATCTGCTTCTCTCCATGAAACTCGAGGCGCCTTTGCCAGCAGCCGCCCGGCGCCCGCCTGCCCGGAAGCGGCCCCACCACCTGCCCCGGCACCTGGCCACCGGGAGCCGGCCCGGAGCGGGGGTGGAGGGTGGGGGTGGGTTAAGCCGCGTGGCTGGCGTGTGCTGGGCATCCATGCACCCATGTGCCTCCTGTCTGCAGCCCTGGGGACATGTATTTACGCCCATGGGAGTGGGAGGGATGGCTATAGGGATACAGATCCAGCTCCTATCCAGGAGGGTCGTCACCCCCAGGATGGCACAGCCTCTCTGCCTGACCCCCAGCTGTCACTCCAAGTCTTGGCACAGTCCCACTGCACAGATGAAGAAACCGAGGCACAGATGGAAATTCCCTCCAGGACACCCTGCTTCAGCCTCACATCCACCTTCCCAGCTACCATGTGGCCTTAGTGACTGTAACTTCGTCAGAGGGTCACATTTCCTTCTGGAACCTTTTTCCCACCTGGCACTTCTTCAGACCAGGGTGTCTGGGCCACTCTTGGCCCCCAGCCCTTCAGCATGAATTTTAGGATCAGCTGGTAAGTTCCAAAACAAACAATATAAAGCATGAAACCTGTTGGGATTTTCCTTGGCATGGTGCTGAACACATAGATCAAATTGATCTGCTGACTGACGGACTCCCTGTCTCCACTGATGGCTCAGGGCACACCTGGGGGTCATCCCCAACTCCTGCCAGCACCCTCCACATTCTATCACCCTCTCATACAATGCAGCAGGGTCTGCTAAATTCCTCCAGAATTCCCACCCCTCACCAGTCCATTTCCTGATCAGCCCCCGGTATCTCCTGCCTGGACCCCACAGTTCCCTCTGTCTGCTCAGTCCTCAGCTCCCATCTTTAATTTCCAGTCTGTTCTTCCTGAAGTAGCCACCAGAGGGCGTGTGTGAGCACCTGAATCAGCCCCTGCTCCGCTTCCGCCCACAGCCCTCCAGGGCTCCCACCTCTCTGCCGGTAAAGCGCACAAGGTTCTACAGGGCTGACCTGCCTCATTCCCTCCCTGCCCTCACCTCCTCCTTCTCTCCCCCCTCGCTCACTCTGCTCCAGCCACACTGGCCTCCTTGCTGTTCCTCCAACCCACCAGGTCCAGTCCTGACCCAGGGCCTTTGCACAGGCTGTTCCTCATCAGTGAAAGCCTCTTCTCTCAGACACCCATAGCTCCCTCCTTATTTCAGGTCTCCATCCCCACCCCCTGGACTCCAGCAACCACTCCCCTCCCCATGAACCTGCCTCTGGCCCCCTCACCACCCAGTGTCCAATGACACACTCTCAAAGCTTCCTCTAGACCCTCTTACTCTGAATATGGTCCTTTGACAAGCAGCTGCAGCAGCTTCCACTTGAGAGAAATTAGAAATGCTGAGTCCTTGGAGTTCCCACTCTGGCACAACGGGATAGGCGGCATCTCTGCAGTAACAGGACGCAGGTTCGACCCCTGGCCTGGCATAGTGGGTTAAAAGATCTGGTGTTGCTGCAGCTGTGGCATAGGTCAAAACTGCAGCTCAGGTCTAATCCCTTGCCTGGGAACTCCATATGCCGCAGGGTGGTCAAAAAAGGAAAAAAAAAGAAAAGAAATGCTGAGTCCTGTGCCCACCCCAGACCTGCATTTTAGGCAGAAGAATCCTGAGAAGCTCAGCTTATGCACGGATCTCACCAAATAAAATAACCACCCACGTAACAGACTGTTCAGAGTCCATCTGCCATCCTGGATGGTGAGCCCTGTGAGGGCAGGCCTGGTGTGTCTTGGCCAGTGACAGGTCCCCACAACCTCTGGTACACCACTGGTGTTCAATAATGGCTGTCTGTAGGAGTTCCTGTCATGGCTCAGCAGTTAACGAACCCGACTAGCATCCATGAGGATGGGGGTTCTGTCTCTGGCCTCGCTCAGTGCGTTAAGGATCCGATGTTGCTGTGAGCTGTGGTGTAGGTTGCAGATGCGGCTTGGATCCTGCGTTGCTGTGGCTGTGACTGTGGCCGGCAGCTGCAGCTCCGATTTGACCCCTAGCCTGGGAACCTCCGTATGCCTCAGGTGCGGCCCTAAAAATAATGATAATGATAATAATAATAGTAATAAAATAATGGCCTGATGTAAGGGAATGAACTAAGTGTCAGCATTAGGAGTTTAACCCAGACTAGACCTCTTTCCTGGTTCACCCTTGCTCATCATCACCCTCACAACACGCACATGTGGCCACAGGCCACCGGGTCCCCTCACCAACCTCCGCAGGCCCTGGCACCTGTGTTCACACCTATCCATAGATGCAAGTGCAGTGCACGTGTGTGCCCCAGCAGGGGAGGGCTGGCTGCACATGTGTGCACATGCCTATAGGTGTCAGAGCCTGTACACAACCCCTCATGAAGCTGCTGCCAACAGCCCCCCATGGATGGCTCTCTGGCTATGAAACAGTTTCCAAGGACCTCAATTAGCTGCAGGCACCAGCTGGCCAAGCCCATGTCTACAATCCCTCTAGCCCTGGTCAGCCCAATCCCTCTGGTGACAACGGGAAACTGAGGCCCAGAATGAGGGCTGGACAGACAACACTGAAGAGCCCTGAGGTGACAGCTCAGTCTCTGGAATCTTTTTCTGTATGTGGCTGCATCTGTGGCATATGCAAGTTCCTGGGCCAGGGATTGAACCCTCGCCACAGCAGTGAGTGACCTGAGTCACAGCAGTGACAACGCCAGATGCTTAACCACTAGATCACCAGTCAACTCCAATTTCTAGTATCTTGTAACCCAGGTTCAAATTCAAGCTCTGCCTCTTACCAGCCTCCAGACCTCCAACAATCACTTCCTCTGTCTCGGCCCCAGTTTTCCCATCTATAAACTGTTGGCAACTATATAAGCCCAACCTTAAAACACTGCTATGAAGATGCAAGGACATAATCTAGTCCAGAACCATCCAACAGACAACCACCCACACACATATGTGGTTTTAAATTTCCTGGTGGCCACATTCAAAAGGTGAAATTTCCTTTGTTGTTGTTATTATTGTTGTTGTTGTTCTAGGGTCGCATTCACGGCATATAGAAGTTCCCAGGCTAGGGGTCCAGCTGGAGCTGCAGCTGCCAGCCTATGCCAGAGCCACAGCAATGCGGGATCCTGGCCTTGTCTGTGACCTACACCACAGCTCACAGCAACACTGGATTCTTGACCCACTGAGCAAGACCAGGAATCGAACACTTGTCCTCATGGATACTCGTCAGGTTTGTTGCCGCTGAGCCACGATGGGAACTCCCTGAAATTCATTTTATTTTATTTTATTTTATTTATTTTTTTGGTCTTTTTTGCCTTTTCTAGGGCCGCTTCCTGTGGCATATGGAGGTTCCCAGGCTAGGGGTCTAATCGGAGCTGTAGCCACTGGCCTACACCAGAGCCACAGCAACGCGGGATCTGAGCCACGTCTATGACCTACACCACAGCTCACGGCAACACCGGATTCTTAACCCACTGAGCTAGGCCAGGGATCGAACCTGCAACCTCATGGTTCCTAATAGGACTCGTTAACCACTGCGCCACGACGGGAACTCCTGAAATTCATTTTATTTTATTTTATTTTATTTTATTTATTTATTTATTTATTTATTTATTTTGTCTTTTTGCCATTTCTTGGGCCGCTTCCGCGGCATATGGAGGTTCCCAGGCTAGGGGTCGAATCGGAGCTGTAGCCGATGGCCTACACCACAGCCACAGCAACGCGGGATCCGAGCCACATCTGCAACTTACACCACAGCTCACGGCAATGCCGGATCATTAACCCACTGAGCAAGGGCAGGGATCGAACCCGCAACCTCATGGTTCCTAGTCGGATTCGTTAACCACTGCGCCACGACAGGAACTCCCTGAAATTCATTTTAATGATATGTTTCGTTTAACCCAATAGATCCAAAAGATTGCTATTTCCACCTGTAATCAACACATGAATGATTTTTTTTTTCTGTCTTTTTAGGGACATGCCCTCAGCATGTGGAAGTTCCCCTGCTAGGGGGTGAATCAGAACTGTAGCTGCTGGCCTACACCACACCAGATCAAGCCGTGTTTGCAACCTACACCACAGCTCACAGCAACGCAGAATCCTAGGCCAGGGATCGAACCTGCATCCTCATGGATACTAGTCGGGTTTGTTGACCACTGAGCTATGAAGGGCACTCCAACATACAAATGGTTAACAAGACATTCCACATTCTGCTTCTCGTACTTTTTTTTTTTTTTTTTTGGCTGCAGCATGGAGTGGCTCAATGTGGGATCTCAGTTCCCATAATAGGGATTGAACCTGGGCCGCAGCAGTGAAAGCAAAGTCCTAAGTACTAGGCCACCAGGGAGTTCCCTGATTCTCTTCCTAAATCTTTACAATCTGTGCTTTACACTTATGGTGCATCTCGACTGGGACTGGCCACATGTGATTCCACAGCCACACCAGGCCAGTGGCCACTATTTTGGACAACTCAGCTGTAGAGGAAGGGCTGGGCGAGCACAGGACTAGCACATAGTAAGCCCATAGGAGGCATCAGTTATATTATTACCATGATGTTGCTATTATGCAAAAAATATCCAATTCCATTTCATGTTCCAATTTTGTGCTGAAGAGTCTAGCCACAGGCTCCCCAGAAATAAGCATGCAAGTAGGGAGGATCTTACATATGCCAAGGGAGCAGTTACAAAAAATTTCCTCGGAGTTCCCATCCTGGCTCAGGGGTTAATGAGCCCAACTAGAATCCATGAGGACTTGGGTTCGATCCCTGGCCTTGCTCAGTGGGTTAAGGATCTGGCGTTGCTGTGAGCTGTGGTGTGGGTCCCAGACATGGCTTGGACCCGCATAGCTGTGGCTGTGGTGTAGGCTGGCAGCTGGAGCTCCGACTGGATCCCTAGCCTGGGAACTTCCATATGCTACAGGTGCAGACCTAAAAAGACAAAAAATAAATAAATAAAAATTAAAAAAAATAAAAAGTGGGAGTTCCCATCGTGGCACAGTGGTTAACGAATCCGACTAGGAACCATGAGGTTGCGGGTTCGGTCCCTGCCCTTGCTCAGTGGGTTAACGATCCGGCATTGCCGGGAGCTGTGGTGTAAGTTGCAGACGCGGCTCGGATCCCGTGTTGCTGTGGCTCTGGTGTAGGCCGGCGGCTGCAGCTCCGATTCGACCCCTAGCCTGGGAACCTCCATATGCCGTGGGAGCGGCCCAAAGAAATAGCAAAAAAAGACAAAATAAATAAATAAATAAATAAATAAATAAATAAAATAAAAAGTTCCTATGAAAGTTCCTCTCTGCCTTAACAACTTCTTTATTTCTTTTCTTTCTTTCTTCCTCCCTTCCTTCGTCTATCTTTTTTCTTTTTAGGATTCTCATCTGCAGTATATGGAGGTTCCCAGGCTAAGGGTCCAATCAAAGCTGCAGCTGCTGGCCTATGCCACAGCCACAGCAATGCCAGATCCAGGCTGAAACTGCAATCTACGCCACAGCTTGCATCAACACCATATCCTTAACCCACTAAGTGAGGCCAGGGAGTGAAATGCATCCTCATGGATACTAGTTGGGTCCTTTTTTTTTTTTTTTTTTTCCTTTTTTTAGGGCCACACCTGCAGCATATGGGCATTCCCATATGGGGTTGAATTGGGGGGGTCAAATCGGAGCTACAGCTGCCAGCCTACACCACAGCCACAGCAACTCAGGGTCTGAGCCATGTCTGCAACCTACACCACAGCTCATGTCAATGCAGGATCCCTGACCCACTGAGCAAGGCCAGATATTGAACTTGAATCCTCATGGATACTAGTCAGACTGTTTCCACTGTGCCACAATGGGAACCCCGACTAGCTGTGTTAACCCACTGAGCCACAATGGGAACTCCAGGAAGTTCTACTGTCAATCTGCCATAAATCCTTCTTGTTTCCAGAGACTGCCAGAAGTGAAAGATCTGGGGGCTAGCATTTTGGTCCCTTTGGCCTGGGCATTCCTAACCTGGACTTTTGAGAATTTGGGCTTGAAGGGCAATGCCCACCCTCCTCTCTAATCCTCCACCCCCACTAACAAGCAACACCTTTACTGTATATCACAAGCTCAGCTCAGACCCTGCCACTCCCCTGTTCAAAGCCCTGCTGTGGCTCCAGAGTGCCCACAGGGAAAAGAGCCAGTTTCATAAACTTGATTTTTTTTTTTTTTTTTTGTCTTTTGTCCTTTTAAGGCCGCATCCTCAGCATATGGAGGTTCCCAGGTTAGGCGTCGAATGGGAGCTGTTGCTGCTGGCCACAGCCACAGCCACAGTATGCTAGATCTGAACTGTGTCTGCGACCTACACCATAGCTCATGGCAATGCCGGATCCTTAACCCACTGAGCAAGGCCAGGGATCAAACCTGCAGCCTCATGGTTCCTAGTCAGATTCGTTTCTGCTGAGCCACGACGGGAACTCCATATAACTTGATTTTTTTAAGGACACCTCTCACCCTGGGAATGACTTTTACCTTCCACTTGCCCTCACCTCCTGGCAAGCAGGCTCCAAATTCGCAAGTCCCATGGCCAGGCCTTTGCTTAGGCTGTCCCTTCTGCCAGGGGGACCTTTTCAGACTTCTTAAGCCACAAACTTCCCTCAGAAGGCCCTCTCAATCACCCAGACATCGTAACCTCGCTTCTTCTCCTTGAAACCCGAGTCAACTTCTGCTCGCCCATCAAGTCTACCTGTGAATGCCTCTTCCTCCAGGAAGCCTTCCCTGACTGCTTTCCTGGGGGAGCTGAGTTTCTCGGGGCTTTCCCTGCCACCACTCCTACCTTGGCTTCACCCTTCCTCACTAACTTGGAAGCATCTTTGGCCAGCTCTGGCTCCTTCTATCCCAAATTGGAAGCTATTCATTCACTCACTGGATGAGCAATTATTGAGTGCCAGACGCTGTTCCCCACATCAGGACATAGCAGTGGCCAAAACTGCAAAACCCTAATCTTTGGGGACTCCCAGTCCAGTGGGATGAGGGTACACACGTTACCAAAAAACCAGAACTTAGGCAACATTGTATATCAACTATACTCCAATAAGAGTTAAATTAAAAAAAGAAAAGCTTAGCGAAAAACAGAGCCTGTCTCTGACAATGATGGCAAAGCTTAAAAGATGAAAATGCAGAGGATGATGGGAAAGTGATGGCAACGGGGCTGCTTTAGCCAGTGCTCAGGAGGACCTCCTGGAGGAGGGACATTAGAACTGAGGCCTGGGAGTTCCTGTTGTGGCTCAGTGGTTAACAAACCTGACTAGTATCCAGGAGGACGCAGGTTCAATTCTTGGCCTTGTTCACTGGGTTGGCGATCTGGCGTTGCCGACACGACTTGGATCCTGAGTTGCTGCGGCTGTGGTGTAGGCCGGCAGCAGCAGCTCCGATTTGACCCCCTAGCTTGGGAACCTCCATATGCTGCAGGTTCAGCCCTAAAAAGACCAAAAAAAAAAAAAAAAAAAAAAGAACTGAGACCTGAAGGTGGAGGAGGAAGCTGTGGGGAAGAGGTGGGGAAGGGTGCTCCAAGTGGAGGAAACTGAAAAGGTAAAGACTTGGAGGCTGGAACCATGAGAGGAACAGTAAGAAGATGCTGGCAGGAGGGGACCTGCCATATCATAAGATTATGAGGACCCCTGGGACTTCTCCCTTTTCCAGATAAGACCATAACATAAGGCACTAGGACAAAGTCTGGTACATGTGTTTGCTCTATGGGAAGTGACCTTGCTGGGTGACTGTGGGCCAGCAGCTCGCCCTCTCTGGGCCTCTCTATACCATAGCAGGTGACTTGGTGACCCTGGGCCGGGCCTGGAGCTCTTGTTTCTCCATCTGCCATGGCAAGGATGGGGGCGGGATGCCCGTCTCTGGTTCCATAGAAGGAGCTCCTGTCGGCCCAGCCGCCCCAGGATTCCAGCTCCGGGGCCCAGCGTCCCTGGGGGGATCGAGTAACCCTGTTGGGCAGCCGGGCCCCTGTGCCATCCAGGTCTAGTTACCGGCTCTGCTTACAGCTGCCTCCTCCAGCTGCCTTGGTTGCCCCTGGTGCAGCCCAGCCAGGCTCTGGGGCTGTCTAGGAACTTGGCAGAGTGGCCAGAGGGAGTCCCTTGGGTCCTGGGCCATGGGGGCGCCGACGAGAGAGGCCCCTCACTCTCAATGCTCCCTCCGTGCTGGTGAGCCCATCCCTCCCTAGCCTGGGGGGCCAGCCAGTGCTCCCACGTCAGGCCTCACCTTCCTCCCAGCATTCTTGCTTCCTGGAGACCCCTTTCCGCACTGGTGCGCCGAGCATGACAACCATTCCCAGTGGGTTATCATCGTGGGCAAATGAGCTACACACAAAGCAGGTGCTTAGTAAATTGCATTTTCTGCTGTGCAGCCGAGGATTACACCCTTGCCCTCTCTGGGTTTGCTTCTGCCTCTGTAAATTGGGGATGGAATGCCGGCTCCCTGGGGGCAGGGGGTCTGGCACAGAGTAGGTGCTCAAGAAATACCAGCTGAATGAACATCCTACAAATGGTCCTTACTTAGGAAAGAGCTACATGGGTGTTTGTTCCAGGATTCCTGAGCACCTACCGTGTGCCAACATGGCCAGGGACTCAGCCTTGACCAGGATCATGTGTGTCAAGGGCTTGGCCCAGAGCTGGGCATGCAGTAAGCACCCAATAAATGCTGAGCGTCTCATTTAAAGAGGATGGTACTCAAAGTACACGAGCTGTCTCCCAGGTATACTCCACAGCAGCCCAACAGAGACGGGATTTAGGTTCTCATGAAGTCCCTACTGTGTGCCAGGTGCTGGGCCAAGCCCTTTACATGTCTGATCTTGTTTCCTGCCCACACCTATGGAGCGGAGACCAGCACTATTATCCTCATTTGGCATAGGGAAAAACTGAGGCTCAGAGAGGTTAAGACACTTGGCCAAGGTCACACAGCACAGAATGGTGCAGTCGGGATTCGAACCCAGGCCATGTGGCTATACTGCCTCTTGCTGACATTCACTGGGCGCCCAAGATGTACCATCTGTCAGCAAAGCTGAACTGCCTAAATGCGCATTTTGCAGATACACAAGCAGAGCCCCAGAGAGAGGCTGCTCCAGTCCCAGGCCACTCAGGGAGCCAGGAAGGGGACCAGGTGGCAGAGGCAGGACCTCAACTGGGGGACAGGACAGGTCCCTAGGGCTCCAAGCCCAGATGGGGGGGTGCCCTCCCGGGTAATTAATTTTAATCACTGTTTGGAAATTGGGCTGCCAGGAGGCAAATCAGAAGCAGCAACTTGCAATTAGGAATGGGGGAGGGGGGGCTGCTTTCTCCATGATGCGGCGACCATTCCAAGGAAATTAAAGTGTCATTTATACCCAGTGGATAATTAGGGGGCCTGGGAGGGGACCACTGGAAGGAGCTGGGGACCCCTAGGAAATCCAGGCTGGGGCTTGGGGGTCAGGAACCCACAGATTCCCAAGATGGGGGCTCGGAACAAGCCTGGGGACAAACAGACCCTGGTCTTGCCCCCAATTTGCAAAAAATACAGAAGAGTCCTTCTTGCTCTTAGGGCCCAGTTTGGGGGGCAAAGAGGGGTGATGGGGCTCCACTATAGGGAGGAGAGACAGATCTGGTCCCTGCCCTTGGGGTCCTTGACCTGGAAGCAGAAGGTGGTGAGCCTGGCCCCCCTCACTTGACGTTCTGGGAGCCATCCTCTCCCCCAGGCTGATTCTCCCACCCCAAATTCCTCATCACTGCCCCTCCCTAGAGGCCCTGTCCAGGGGGCCATGGGGATTCTCAGGTGGGATGAGACCAGAAAGGCAGGTCTGGAAGGGGGCAACGCTGGGAGATGCTGGGCAAGAGGCAGGTGGGCCATGCCAAGTGCTGCTGGCACAGAATACCTGGCGATCGATCTTGAGGAAGACAAAGGCGGGAAATAGGTCCTAGGGGATGGCCCTGGGGTCACAGTGGACCACAAGTCCTGGTGAGTCAGGGCTGAGGAATGGCAGAGATGCTGGCAGAGTGACGTGGGTTCTGGGGGATGGGGCGTGAGAACTGTGCATCAGTGGAGAACAGTGAGGGGCAGCAGCCCCTGTTTTGCTGAGTGAACTCAGGGAATTTGCCACCCCAATCTGTGCCTCATGTCTTCTCAGAGCCTGGGGCTTAGACATTCAAAGGCAGTAATAGCTGGGAAGTTCCCTGGTGGCTCAGTGGGTTAAGGATCTGGCATTGTCACTAACGTGGTTAGGGTCAAGGCTGTGGCATGGGTTTGATTCCTGGTTCAGGAATTTCCACATGCCATGGGAGTAGCCTCTCAAAACAAACAAACAAACAAACAAAAACCCACAAAAGGGGATAATAGCAAACATTTATGGAGCACCTACTGCAGAAAGTACTGTTGGGGTAGGGGGAAAAGGTTTCCTCGCCATTTTATAGGTTGAGAAAATTTAGGCCTAGAGTGGGCAAGTTAATATGACCAAGATTGCACAGCTAGGACATGGCCAAACTGGGATTTGAACCTAGGTGTTATGGTCCAGACACCACACTCTTAAGCGAAGCGCCACCTGCCTCCAGAGAAAGGGGCTCTCAGTCCCTCTGCACATCTAACAAGTTCAAAATCTACCCTGATTGATAAATTATGAGTTTGGGATGAGCAGATACAAACTACTATCCATAAAATAGATAACAAGGTCCTACTGTGAAGCACAGGGAACTATGTTCAATATCCTATAATAAACCATAATGGAAAATAATATGAAAAAGGAGGCATATATATGGATAACTGAATCATTTTGCTATACACCAGAAACTAACACAACACTGTAAATCAATATACTCCAGTTTAAAAAAAAAAAAAGAAAGAAAGCAGGGGAGTTCCCTGGTGGTCTAGCAGTTAGGATTCAGTGTTTTCACTGCTGCAGCCCGGGTTCAATCAATGTGAGAACTGAGAACCCACATCAAGCTGCTACATGACATGGCCAAAGAAAAAAAACAGCAAGGTCTACCCTGATCTGCCCACTTCTTTCCCCCTCTACTGCCTCAGCCTGGCCGGTCCCCATCATTGCTCACCTGGACCAGAGCAGTCCCCTCCACCCTGATCCCCCAGCTCTGGCCATTGCTGCCCACAATCTGTGTTCCCTGCAGCAGCTAGAAGGTACCTGTGGATACCTGAGCCAGGTCCCACCCATCTTCCGCCCACAGCCCTCCAGGGCTCCCACTTTCCTCAGAGTAAAAGCCCAGGTCCTTCCCTGTAGCCACAAGGCCCTGCATGACCTGCCCCCATTCCCTCTCTGCCCTCCCCTCCTCCCTCTCTCCCCCTCACTCACTCTGCTCCAGACACACGGGCCTCCTTCCTGTTCCTCCAACACGCCAGGCCCGGTCCTGCCCCGGGGCCTTTGCACAGGCTGTGCCCTCTGCCCGGAATTCTCTTCCTCCAGTTCTCTGCATGAGTAGCTCCTTTTCCAGGTCTCAGTTCAAATGCCACCTCCTCAGAGACATCCTCCCTGACATCATCAGCTAAAACAGCCCCACCCTTCTCAGCGACATCATCCAGTGTCATCCTCAGGGCATTTGTTATACTTGATTTACTTTCTCACAAGGGAAGAGCCTGGTTTGCCTTGGTCATTACTGATTTCCCAGCACCTGGCATGCAGTAGGCACTCAATAAATGTCAACTCATGAAATGAGAACTAAGACCCTACAGCTCCCAGTGAGATCAGGGCCAGGGGCCACAAGTTTATGCTTTTCAAAAATATTCCTTTTTCTAGAGTAAGAAAAGAACAGGATCAGGCGTTCCCATTGTGGTGCAGCGGAAATGAATCCAACTAGGAACCATGAGGTTGCGGGTTCGATCCCTGGTCCTGCTCAGTGGGTTAAGAATCCAGTGTTGCCGTGAGCCGTGGTGTAGGTCGCAGACGCGGCTCGGATCTGGCATTGCTGTGGCTCTGGTGAAGGCCAGTGGCAACAGGTCCGATTAGATCCTTAGCCTGGGAACCTCCATATGCTGCAGGTGAAGCCCTAAAAAGACAAAAGACAACAGACAAAAAAAAAAAAAAAAAGAACAGGATCAGGCCTGACATTTTGCCTGCATCCTCTTGCTTAAACGTTCAACCCTCTGAGAGAAAGAATAGCATCCATGCTTCACAGAAGAGGGAATCGAGGCTCAGAGAGGAAGCATGATGAGATATATTCAAACCCAGGTAAGTCTGATCCAACCACTGTGGTAACCTCCAAGGGCAAAAATTCAGAGGGGCTGTCTTAATTGCCCCCATGGGATTGTGACTGGGCCTTCAAGGAAGGGAGAAGGTTCTGAAACTATCAGAAAATACGTGGCTTTTCCCCCACTCCCCAGTGAACTCCTACACATCCACCATGGTCCTAGCTGCAATGCCCCTTCCTCAATTGCATCTTCCCTGATCCACTGGGCAGAGCCAGCTTTCCCCAGCCCCGTTTTGCCCCAACTCTAATCCCACATAGCAAAGAGGGCCAGTGTCTGCCTCTGTTTCCCCTCCCCCATCCTGGAAGACACTTGAGGGCTGACCAAGCACTAGAGTTAAACCTCCCTCTCTGGAATTCCAGCATCACATGGTGGGGGGGGGCATTGGGAGCATTTGTTCAGTGATTGATCTTCCCAACTGCTCTGGACCAGGTGTTCCCCATGGCCCTCCTGAGAACCCACGGACCCACAACCTTTTCTGGGATGCTGAAGTTGGGAAGTTCTCTCCTAGATCTGCTCTTGGAAGTCAGGCTCAGCCTGGGACGAGATGCATCCTGGGAAATGTAGTCCTTACTAGACTAGGTTTTCCTCCCAGCAGGCCCTGGGGCGGCCACCTTTGGACTCTGGGGCCAGTGAAGGGGCAGCAAGGATGGCTGGTCGGGGGGAGGCCTGTAACCCTGCCCAAGGAGAGAAAAGAGGGGTCCTTGGCCTTCCAAGTCACCTCCTTAGTGCATTCTAATGCCTGCCACTTCATCTGGACATCCCTCAAGGGCAGGTGATGAATGACTGTGATAATAAGAGAGAATTATGTGGCTCAGGCCCAGACCTCTCAGGCCACACACCAAACCCTGTCTCTGGCAAACCAAACCTGCGCCATTCATGCTGCTGGGGGTATCCAGCGTGGGGGTCTGTCCCCTGGGCCCCCTACCCGGAGGCCAGCTCCAAGATAATTTGACCACAGGATGTGAGGCAGGTGGCTGGAGCCCCCTCCCCAGCTGCCTTGAGCCTCCATGTCCCTGTTTCTCCTGAATGAGGCCCCATCCAGTTAACCCCAATCACACCGGGCTTGGATGAATCGGTCTAGGAATCTGCAGCCCCTTTAAAGGCTGAGAGTTTCAGATTCACTGAATCTTAAACCTTTGTCCACGATTCTGGAAAAATGGCTGCCCAAACCCACTTGCCTGCCTCCCAGGATGGGTGGCTCTCCACCCCTTTGAGCAGCTCACTTGGTTTCCAGGAATCTGTCTCCTAGTAGCTACCTTTCCTCATGGCTGCTCTGAAACACTGCCCATTCCCTTCTCTGCTCTAAAATTTTTCATGACTCCCTGCTGCCCTAGGGATAAGACCCACTCCTCAGCTCGGCATCCATGGCCCCTGCCACCTCTCAGACCTCATTGCTTACTGTCTCCCACCCTTAAAATAGTCCAGCCATTCAGGGCTCCCCCAAACACTCCTCCATGGCTATCCTCACTGCTCCCTCCACCTGGAGTCCCTGTGCCCCTCTCCTCCTGGAAAGAGCTTCTCGTCCTTCAAGCCCAAGGCCAGCATCTCCTCCTCCAGGCAGCCTTCCCTGCTTTCACCTGTCCTGACCCTGGCTGAATCTCCCCTGGGTCTCCATCATCACCTGGCAAAGGACTGGGCACACAGGACAGAGCCACACCTCAGGGTCAGCTAGGGACACCTTCCTTCCTAGGAGATGGTCATCAGCCAGCACATCCTTCAGCCCGCAGGGACCCAGCTTACCTGTCCTGCCAGCTGACGTCAGGGTCACCTTTGCAAGGACAGTTTCATTTCTATCTTCCTGGTCCAGCCCCAGGTAACCCCAGCAACTCAGATCTCAAGCCCTGAGCACACTGCAGATGCCAAACCCTCCTAAAGTCCAAACCTCCAGCACCTTCTTTACCCAGCGGACAGAGATAAATGGCCCCTTCCCTCCCAAGTGACTCAATACCTCCGCTGGGAGATACCGTCTCACCACAAGGCAGACGAGGCTACAGGAACCCTGTGGGTGCTCAGCCCGGGCAGAGGACACGTGGGGACTAGAGAGGGGGAGGGGGAGTCACAAATCCAGGGTATTCCTTGGGACCTCTCTCTGCTGCCTCACCTCCCCTTACTCAGGTCCTAAAACCAAGAGCACCTTCTAGGGAGATTGAAGCCCAGAGAGGGCTAGGAATCTGTCTGAGGCCACACAGCAGCACCTCTCCTCTCAGTCCCTGACTTCTCAATGCTGCGTTTCTGTTTTTTTCTTTTTGGAGCCAGGTGGGGCATTGGAAACTCCAGGTCTAATTTCTGCCCTGCCCAAGTCCACAGGGTGGTGGTGGGGTTGGGTTTCCAAGGAAACCTTTGGGCTAGCATCTGGGTTTCAGCTGATGAGGGGGCTCCTTTCCTCCTTGACCCTATCTAACAGCCCCAGCAGCAGAGAGCCCTGGCTTCCCTCTCTGCCCATTCTGCTGCCTCCCTGGGCCTCAGTTTCCCCCATATGTTCTTGGGAAGGGGCCAGTTCAGGGTGGACAAACTACAGTTTAATGACTTCCTGCCAGGCTGCCATCTACCTGATATCCAAGGGGTCTCCTATGGGCCACAGGGACCCCCAGCTACCTTCCCCAAGAGCTCAGGACTCCCTCTCAGGAGAATCCTGACCCTATGCACAACTCCCAGGCATCCCCCCAACAATCCGTACTCTGTCTAAATGGAGTTTCGGCAACTGCCCAGATATACTAAAATCTCATCCTTGAATGAAACCAAATCTGCTAGGATGTGAGAAAGGGGCTGGCTGGTGTCTGTAGGAGAGGGGCTGGCCCATGGGGACTCTACTTAGATTTTGGAGAGTGCACTATGCCTCTTGAGAATCGAGGGAACCCAGAAAAACGTGAAGCCATGCAATTTTGCAAATTAGGGGGCCCTTCTGAAGCTTCAGTCATCAGTTCCCTCTTCTTCCTTAAACCACCAAAGAGATCCCCTCCCCAAATTTGAGGGCCTCCTCCTCTAACCCCAAGCCCCACTTCCCCTCCAGTCTGAGAGTCAGAGATGACAACCTCAGAGGGAGGATGTGAAAGACCTCAGTCGGAAAGAACCAAATCGGGGCTGAAGGTCTAGGAGTCACCCCCAGCCTCAAGACTCTTGCAGATACTCTCAGCTCCAGTGTCTATAGCCCCGGTTAGGGGCTGAGGCGGGGGCGAAGGTTCCCTACAGTGGCAGCGCCCCATCTAGGAGGTGCCCCAAACTCCAAGGGTGCCAGGAGGCGGAGAGTGGGACAGGGGGGCACGTGACCCCCGCCCCAGAGACCAATCAGCTCCCGCAGGAGGGGGGCCACACTTGGCACCCCCCCACCCCTCCCGGCGCGCTTGGAAAGAGATGCTTTCTTTGTCCCTTTGTCAGCTCTTGGGGGGGCCCCCCGAGTCCCTGGGCCCCCACTGCAGCGAGGGCAGACGGACCGGCTGACTGTCTCCCCCCCACTGCGGCCCCTCCCCCGCGGCCCGGGCCCTGGACTGTTCTGGGCCGGGCGTGAGGCTGGAGAGGGTTCAGGGGCGCCCAAGGTGCGGCGGCTGGACCTCGGAGTGGGGCGGAGGGGCCTCACTGCGCCGGGACCCCCTCACCAGCCCCTGGTCGCCCTCGACTTAGCTCTCAGGGCCCCGCCCCCCAACACCGCCCCCACCCTGGGCTAGCAGGCCCCCTGCCTGTCCTGAACCCCCTACCTGGGCCCAAATCCAGCTCCCCAGCGGCGCAGCGGCGAGCTCCCATTATTGTGCCTCCTACAGCCCCCCCCCCCGCCCCGGACAAAATCTCCACCCGCTGCGGTGCCGACTGAACCCCCATTATAGCTCCACATACAGGCCCCCAGTCAACAATCCAACCCCCCCCCAGCTGCAGTGCCATTAGACACCCCCATTATGGAGTCTCATTCAGCGCCCCAGGCCCCAATCCAGCTCCTTCAAAGCGCTGTTCCTGGACCCCCATTATACCGCTCCATACTGCGACTCCCCTAAAACCTAGCCCCCTCCTCAGCTGCGTTGCTGACAGATCCTTCGGTTACAGCGCTCCACAAACCCCCTCTCCGGCCCAAATCCATTCCCTTCCCAGTGGCGGGGCCCCCAGACCCCTCATTACAGCGCCTGACCCGGCCACCCCTGCCAACAATTCAGCCCCCCAGCTGCGTGCCGACGGACACCCCCAGGATAGCTCCTCCCCAGCCCCCTCTCGCAGACGCCCCGGGGCGCTTACCTCGGAGCCGCGGCCGCCGCGAGTGCGCGGGAGGGAGCGCGAGGGCGGCAGGGCGCGGGTGGCGGGGGGGGGGGGGTCCGTGCGCGCACCTGTCCCGGCCCGGCCGACTCAGCCAGGCATCCCCGGGTGGGGAGGTGGGGGGCTGGGGGCGCGCGCTCTCCCCGCCCCCGGGCCCACGGCGCTGCGCTGGGGGAGGGGGCTCAGCCCCGGCCCCCCGCGCGCTGGCGTCGGCTCCGGGGGAGGCGCTGCGCGGCGGCCGGACCGGGGGCGCGCCGCGGCCGCATCTCCTCTGCCCGCCGCGGCCGCCGCTGCGACTCGCGACTCCGCCACCTCCGCCCCCCCCCACTCCGCGCCCGGCCACCCCCCACCTCACCGAGCTGGGCGGGAGCCGCGCAAAACACGGCCGGGAGCAAAGGCTGCGCGGAACGGAGGGCGGAGCCGGGTGGGCGGCTGGAGAGACGCTGGGGGCGGGGGCAAGGCTGGGGGGGGGGGTGGAAGAACGATCGAAGAGAAGATGACCTGCTTTTGTCCAGGTGGAAGCCTTAACTGTCGACCCCCTCCCCGACTTACTTCGCCAGTCCACTCTGGCCAGACCCGCATCCCCAAGGATCCATACCCTATCAGATTCTCGGGGTATGGGGACGCTGCGGCGTCAGGAACCCTGGGGATCTACAAGGCCCTCTTCATTTATGAGGTCATATATTCAACCCACAAGCATTATATTTAACAACACTCAGTAGGTAGGTAAGGAAACTGAGGCAGAGTGGTGGTGGGGTGGTCTTGTCCAAGGTCATCCAGTTAGAAAGTGGCAGAACTGGGATTTGAACAGAGCAAGCTGGCTGCAAAGATCATGGTACACAGGCCTTAAGGGTACCTACCAGTGGCCAGTGGGGCCTGACTGGGAAAAAGTTCCCCCGGGGGGGAACTGCAGTCCCAGTCTTCTCAGCCTGTGGAGAGTACTCCTGCTCCTAGCCTTTGGGACTTCAAGACAAACTGGCCTTCCTGTTTCAGAGACCTCCCTGCCCTTCTGTGACCTGGAACGGCAAGAGCCCCTCTCAGGGCTTCAATGTTCCTCTCTTCCCCAAGCACCTCCCCATGTGGGTGTGACCATGTGTCACGCTGGGCTATGTGCTATCCTAGTCCCTAGGGCATCTCTAGTATACAGGAGGTGTTCAATAAATGTTTTACTACTGTGTATTTATCTAGTGGCGTTTCTTGCACACCTACTGTGTGTTTATATTCAATGCATAAATCAAGTCATTCAGTCCTCAGGGCAACCTCAGGAGCTCCCCTAGATGGGAAACTGAGAGGTCGAAAGTTTGCCTTGACCCTCCTGCCTCCAGTTACTGAGCACCTCTGGGTGTGTGCCTTACCTGCTGAGTCCCACCCAGGGCTCCCAGCAGTCCCAGTCCTGGGGCTCAGGCAGGCTGTGTGGCTTCCCAGATGCAGTGAGGACGTGGGAGTCAGAACTTGAACCCTGCTCTGCAAGACACTCTGGGTCCTGCCAGGGCCAAGTGCAGCCTCCCTAGCATCCATGGAGACAACCCGGTTCTTCCAGGCCCCAGCATCTGCCCAGGGGCCATCCCGGAGACCACAAACCTCCGCCAGCAGCCATGCCTTCCTGTCAGTGGTTTTTGTTCTGACCTGCTTTCCGGCTGAGCCCGAGTGCCAGGCAAATCAGCCAGCACCTGCCTGCCTCTGGACTCCGTCCCTCTGGGTAGACTGAGGCCTGCCCCAGCAAGGCAAGGGAGGGGGGCTAAATCCCAGCACCTCAGCTTGGCATCGAGGCTCTGCATTATCTTTCCACCTCCACACCAGTAGGCATGCTGTTCCTACGCCCTGGGATGCCCTCCCACCTGCAGCCTTGGCCCAACTGGGTTCCTCTGCAACGTCATCCTTCAACAAACTTTTATTGAGCATCTACTGGATGCTGGGTCCTGCAGTGAGCAGTCAACAAGCAAACTAGCTTCCTGCCTGTAGTTTAGCAGGGGAGAGAGAAGAACCAGTGGCTGCAGAACTCAAGGTAGAGATACCTGCTGAGATAGATGAAGGCATTGTGGAGGCCCAGGAGGAGATGTGGGGGCAACAGAAGGGCCATAGGCAGATTTGGCAGAGCACTTCGGGTGCAGGGAGTAGTGGGAAGGGTATACTAGCCAGAGGGACAAGTTGGGACAAAGGCCCTGAGGGAGGCCCCACCTCCACGGACCGGCTCAGCTGCCACCCAGGCTTCAGCAGCCATGAATGGGTCTTTCATGCCCTGGACCAGAGCAAGGTCAGACCGGGCTGCTCCTTCCCCCACCCTGGGCTCCTGACTGTCTGAGCCTTGACCTGAAGGAGGGTGGCAGGAAGTTCACAGCTTGCCCGCCGGGTAAGCCAGGCAGTCCAGGGAGGGGCAGGGCCTCGCCCGAGGTCACCAGCGCCAGCAGTAAGGTCCTAGTTGTGTCACTCTGAGCAAAGCTTCGCCCTTCTGGGCCTCAGTTTCTCAGGCCGGGTGGGGCGGCGCTGCGCTCCCATCCAGCTCCGGCCCGGGAGGAATCCGGTGCAGGTTTTTCCAATGCCCGAAGCCACCAACACTTTCCTCCCAGAGCGTCGGGGCTGCGGCCCGGAGTCTGAAGGGTCCTGGGAGACCTGGAATGAGTCAAGCGGCCGTAGGGTCCCCGAGAATGGGCTGAGCTTAAGCCCAGCCTGGGTGCCTGGCGCCTTCAGGGAAGGGAACCCGCCCCCCAAGGCCTCCTGCGCGCCCCCATCTGCGCTCCCCGCCTCGCCGCCCCGCTGTGTGACTCCCGCGGGTCCTTGCCCCTCTCTGGGCTGCGCCGGCCAAACCCGTGGGCAAAGGCTGGGAAGAGGCAACGAGGATCCTCCCTCTTCTTGGAGGGTCCCAGCCTTGGTTTCCCCAGTCTGGGTCCTCTTTTAAGCCCAGGTTGGGGGCGGTCATAGCTTCCTGGTTGCGCCCAGGGTCCCAGCTCGGACCTGGGAATCCCCCCGGGGCTCGGAAGGGGCAGCTGCGATTGGTTGAGGCCGCCTCTGACGTCAGGGCCTCCCCGACGCCCCCTCCCCCAGAGGCACGTGGGGGCGGCCTCAGTAGGGGAGGGGCCCAGGGTCCTGGCGGATTCGGGGTGTCCCCCTAGTCTGAGCCGGCAGCTGGGCAGCGCAGACGCGATTCTCCTCGGACAGATTTTTCCCTCGTCCCAAATCCCCCTTCAGCCCCCCCAGAAAGGCAGCTGTTCTGGTGGCAGATGCGCTGGCTAAATCCGCCCAGCTGGTCCCTCCGCAGAGCTAACCGCCTAGAGCCCACGGTGGGAGGGTAGGGGTGTGTGTGTGTGCATATGTGCGTGCGTGCGAGTGTGTGTGTGTGTGTGTGTTGTGTGTGTGTGTGAGAGAGAGAGAGAAAGAGAGATGGACCTGACCCACCCCTGCCCCTTGCCCTTTGACTCCGCCTGCTTGCAAGACAGGCTGAGGGTCTCCTTTCCTGGACCCTTCCCCTGGTTCAAAAACACTCCTGGGGCCCCTGGAAGATTTGGGGGTTCTGATGGCCAGAAAGGGGTGTGGCCTTTTCCAGAGACTACACAGCACCCCTGGGCCTGCAGCCCAGAAAATGCCCCATATTGTGCATATGGTAATGATTATAATGATGAACTAACATTTACTGAGCACCTTCCTTCTGTAGCCCCATGACTCTAGAGCATAGCTACTATTATTATTATCCCATTTTCAGTTGTGGAAACTGAGGCCCAGAGAGAAATGGCTTGGCCACTCACACAGCCAGGAAATGAAGCTGGAATTTGAACTCCATGCTTTGAATCATTGCCAAGGGCTCAGAGATCTCCTAGCTTGGAAGGTTCTTCAGGCAAATGACTTGGTGTCACTCACCTGGGCGAGTGGGGTCCTGATGACCTCCTCTTTGCCTTTTGCTGGGCACCTTGGAGCCTGGCACAGATCCTCTTTCTCTTGCTTCTTCAGCCACCTAATGGCTGCTGCTCTCATCTGGAAGTGCCGAGGATCCAGGAGGGCTTCCTGGAGGAGGAGGCAGCTCCACTCTGAAATGCTAGGGGCATAGCTGTTAAGGGTTTGAATATGTCTCAGAATGGGTAGTTTTTCTACTGAGCCTGTCCTGCTGAGGGCCTTTGCACTTGCTGTTCTCTGCCTGGAATGCTTTTCCCACAGATATCAAGTCTCAGCTCAAATGTCACCTCGAAAGTGAGACAGTGAGGCCCCCCTGATCCTGCTCCTATAGCAACATGCTGTCCCTTTCTATCTTCTTACTCTGCTTTAGTTTAATTCACTCTTTTTCACACTCGAACATTGTTTATTGTCTCCTCCACAGAGCCGTTTTGTTCTCTGATGAGTCCTCGTTGGCTAGAACAGCACCTGGCACACAGTAGGCACTTGATAAATGCTTGTTATCCAGAAATCTCAGAGACCCTGGCACCAATGGGGGCTAGAGGGCAGAGGGCAGCCATGGGGAAGGCCTATATGGTAGTTAGGTCTTGGTGTGTGTCTAGGAGCCTAAGCCATGACCTTGTCCTATGCCCCCTTCATTAGGTCCTTCCCTAGGCCCCACCTTCTCCCGCCCCCCCACCATCACTGTTTCAGCCACACTGAACACCTCCTTCCTCAATGTTGATGATGTTGACTGTTGACGTTCCTCCCACATGTCAGACACAGTCTAGCCTCAGGGCCTTGGCACTGGCTGTCACTGCCCCAGAGAGGTAGTCTTGCCCCAGATCTCTGAATCACTCCCTCCCTCACCTACTCCAGGTCTCAGCTCAAATGTTCCCCCAACACCCCCCCCCATCTAAATAATCATCCCCTTTTCTCTCTTAGGATTGCTTTGCTGTACTTTTTTTTTTTTTTTTTGGCTAGACCTATGGATCCCTAACCTGCTGAGCCACCAGGGAACTCCTGCTGTACTTTTTACCAATAGGATTATTATTATTTTTTTTTTTAGGGCCATACCTGAAGCATATGGAGGTTCCCAGACTAGGAATCGAATTGGAGCTGTAGCCTCTAGCCACAGACATAGCAATGCCAGTTCCAAGCTGCTTCTGTGACCTACACCACAGCTCAAGGCAATGCCAGATCCTTGACCCACTGAGCAAGGCCAGAGATCAAACCTGCATCCTCATGGATGATAGTCAGATACCTTTCCGCTGAGCCACGAGGGGAACTCCTCCTTATCCATTTACTTGTTCCTTTTCCATTCCTCGCCCTTTTATCTTCCCCACAAACAGCTTTGCCAGGGCAAGGCCACAGTCTGCCTTGGTCTTGGCTCTGTCCCTGGGTTCTAGAATGGGCCTGGCACACAGTAAGCACTCAACAAATGTGTCGAACAAAAGAAATGAATGAATGGATGGATGGAGGCCTGAGTACCTGCCTTCATTGTACCAACAGAGAAATTGAGGCCCAGCTGGGCAGAAGGTGAGCCCAGGGTCACTAGTTTCTTCAGCAGCAAAAGGGGACAAACTAAGGCACCTCTTCAGGCTGGGAGGGTGGTATCCAGTGACATAATAACCTCAGGAACACTTATTAAGTGCCTACTGTGTGCACTGCACAGCTCCAAATACTGTACACATTTTGAGCCAGAACAGGGATTCAAACCAGGATGCCCAAGTTCCCCTCCATTGCAGTGGAGAGGGTGAGTGTGAGGCCTGGGCGCACAGCAGGCCTGCAGCCAGGCAGCCAGCATGGACAGCTAGGGGCTGCCCAGCCTGAGACCCTCTTCCAGCGCCTTGGACCCAGTCTTGTGGCTTCAGCTGACTATAGCTGAAAGCACCACACATACCCTCAGCAGACAGTAGAGAAGTAAGCAGCAGTGTCCACTGCCTGATTTATGAGTGGAAATTAGAGCAGTTGACAGCACTTCCTCCAGCTCAGAACCCCAGAAAGGCCTGGGTGTGTCCAGGGTCATCCCAGAACCCCCTGCCCCAAGACTTCATCTACATATGCAAATGAGGTAAGGGGTACCCCAGTCCCCAGAAGGGGTAAGTGGTGAGGGACCCAGGGACCTTTGAGCTCCCTGGGGTCTATCCTAGGTGTGTACAGAAAACTGAGGCTCAGAGAGGGCAGGGAACCAGCATCACTTGGGGGGAGGGGGAAAAGTGTCAAAATCTCCCTATTCAAAATCTGCCCTCCCCTAAGCCTCCTGTTCCAGCCTAGCCAACATATGGAGCTCAACTCCATCTCAGGGCCTTTGGACTTGCTGTTCCCTCTTCTTGGGAATATCCTCCAGTGTTTGGCTAATGTTTTTTTCAATGAGAGTCCTTTTGTTAATTTTATTTTTGGCTGTGCCCACAGCACATGGAAGTTTCAGGGCCAGGAATTGAATCCATGCCACAGCAGCGACCTGAGCCACAGTACTGACAACACTGGATCTTTGACCAGTGAGGCCACCAGGGAACTCCATTATTTCATTTTTTAGTCAGTGATGGAGTGATGAGTTGCCCATCATCAGAAGCAAGCAAGCTGGTAGTGGAATGGGCATGCTTTCTGCAGGCAATTCTTTTTTTTTTTTTTTTTTTTTGCTATTTCTTTGGGCCGCTCCCATGGCATATGGAGGTTCCCAGGCTAGGGGTCGAATTGGAGCTGTAGCCCCTGGCCTACGCCAGAGCCACAGCAACGCAGGATCCAAGCCGTGTCTGCAACCTACACCACAGCTCACGGCAATGCCGGATCCTTAACCCACTGAGCAAGGCCAGGGACCGAACCCGCAACCTCATGGTTCCTAGTCAGATTTGTTAACCACTGCGCCATGACCGTAACTCCCCGTTTTTTTTTTTTTGTTTTGTTTTTTTGTTGTTGTTGTTGTTGTTGTTGTTGTTGTTGCTATTTCTTGGGCCGCTCCCGCGGCATATGGAGGTTCCCAGGCTAGGGGTCGAATCGGAGCTGTAGCCACCGGCCTACGCCAGAGCCACAGCAACGCGGGATCCGAGCCGCGTCTGCAACCTACACCACAGCTCCCGGCAACGCTGGATCGTTAACCCACTGAGCAAGGGCAGGGACCGAACCCGCAACCTCATGGTTCCTAGTCGGATTCATTAACCACTGCGCCACGACGGGAACTCCTTTTTTTGTCTTTTTAGGCTGTACCCAAGGCATATGGAGGTTCCCAGGCTAGGGGTCTAATGGAGCTGTAGCTGCTGGTCTATGCCACAGTCACAGCAATGTCAGATCCAAGCCACTTCTGTGACCTACACCACAGTTCATGGCAACGCCAGATCCTTAACCCACTGAGCGAGGCCAGGGATTGAACCCGCAACCTCATGGTTCCTAGTTAGATCCGTTTCTGCTGTGCCATGATGGGAACTCCTCTGCAGGCAATTCTAACACCTGCTGCAACATGGATGAACCTGGAGGATGTGATGCTGAGTGAGAGAAGCCAGACAGGAAAGGACAAACATAAGATTCCACTTATAGGAGGTCCCTAGAGGTGTCAAATCCACAAAGACAGAAAGTAGCTGGTGGGGACCAGTGGATGAGGAGTTGGTGTTTCATGGTGATAGGGTTTCAGTTTGAGAAGATGGAAAAGTTTGGGGTCTAGATAGATGGTTGCACAATAATGGGAATGTACTTAATGGCACTGAATTGAACACTTAGAAATAGTTAAAACTATAAATATTACATTTGGCATACTTTATCACAGTAAAAAAAAAAAAAAAACTGTTATAGAGAAAAAAAAAGCCACAGTAGAGGGTGTGTGTGAATGACATCAGCTGGTGGCGATTCCATCATTGCCACTAAGGCTCTCGACTCAAGTGACGCTGATGTCAGCGTGAGGAGGAGTAGTTGGTGGGCTCTGAGCTCACCCTCCACGCCCAGGCTGGTTACCCTTCAGGCCCCACCTTGGACAAGCTCAGCACAGGCTACAAAACATCTGGTGTCTTCAGGAAGCAGAGCTGAGCCCATGGGTCTGGACCCTCATTGGTCTATTTACTCAGCAGACTTTACTGAGCACCTACTGTGTACCAGGCTCTGCTGGGCAGTCCTGGGGACACCATGGTGACCAAGAGAGAGCCAGCTTCTATCCTGGCAATGCTCACAGCTCAGGGCAGAAGATGAACTTATTTAACAAGTATTGCTCGAGTACCTATTGGATGCTCAGTATGTTCTAGTCATTGGGTACACAGCAGTGAACAGAATAGACAAAAGTCTCTGACCTTGGAGTTCCCTTGTGGTTCAGTGGGTTAAAGATCCAGTGTTGTCGCTGCTGGGGCACAGGTTCACTTTCTGGTCCCCGAACTTCCACATGCTGTGGGCATGGCCAAAAGAAAAAAGCCTCTGGCCTCCTGGAGCTGATGTCCCAATGGGGTTGACAGACAAGAAGCAACATAAATGAGTGAGGTCTATTCTGGGCCAGATGATGCTAAGGGGAAAAATTAAGCAGGGAAGGAAGTTGGGGAGTGCCCAAGTTGGGGCAGATGGTCTGGGGAGGCCTCATGGAGGAGGTGATACCTGAACAGAGGCCTAAAGGAGGTAAGGGAGAAAATCAGGCAGGTATGTAGGGAAGAACAGAACATTTGGGATGGGGAAATAGCCAGTGCAAAGGCCCTGGGGCAGGACCATTCCTGACCTGTTAGAAGAGGCTGTTGTGTGAGGAGCCACGTGATGGGGGTTGGGGAGGGAGGCCCCGAGCTGTCTTAGTCAAAGAACTTGGTTTTGGTCCCAGGACTGCCCCACACAGACCTGGCACACAGTGGGCACTCAATAAAGACAGTGGAGTATTGGCTGAGGGTCCAGGCAAGTGTCAAGGAGGCCTCTTTGCCTCCAGGGTCCCAGGGAGCCAAGGGTCAATTCTCATCCCTGCCCTGCAAATGCCAGTGAGGCCAGCAGTTCTCCTTGTCCTGCCTTAGTTTCCTCTTCCAGGAAATTCAAGTGTGTGGTGGGCAACATGTCCATCTGCAGCACACACTGAGGTGGCAGGGGACCCCTATCCGGTCCTCCTACCTCATTCCTCCTGGTCTCCCTCTCTGCTTCTCTCCCTATTTTCGCTGTGTTTCTCCATCTCCCCACCCTCTTCTTCATCTCTCCATCTTTTTAAAAAATCTTTTTGGCCACGCCTGCAGCATGTGTTAGCTCCTGGGCCAGGAACTGAACTTGTGCCACAGCAGTGGCCTGAGTTGCAGTAACAATGTTGCATCCTTTTTTTTTTTTTCTTTTTCTTTTTAGGGCTGCACCCACAGCACGTGGAAGTTCCCAGGTTAAGGGTCAAATCAAGCCTTAGCTGCCAGCCTAGGCCATAGCCACAGCAACACAGGATCCGAGCCACGTCTGTGACCTACACCATAGCTCACGGCAACACCAGATCCTTAACCCACTGGGCGAAGCAAGGGATTGAACCCACATCCTCATGCGTACTAGTTGGGTTCTTAACCTGCTGATCCACAACAGGAACTCCAAATGCTGGATCCTTAACCTGCTGAGCCACCTGGGAACTCCTCCATCTTGCTCTCTTCCTGTCTTGGTCTTGATCTTCTCCCAGGTCTCCAGATTTCACTCCCCGCCTTTTCCTGCCTGCCTCCAAGACTGCAACCCTACCCCCAAAGTTCCCCAAGGGATGTGGGCTGAGATAGCTACCCACCCTCCAGCTTCTGGGTCCCTTAGGCCAGTTGGGAATTTGGGGGGGGGGGCGAATAAATAAATACTTGTGTCATTTACATAAAATCCACATAATTTGCATATCGATTACAAGCAGTTTGTAAGGGAAATAGTAACTTTAATAACAAATGAGGCAGGCAGCTTGTCACAAGCCCACATGTTGTATAGACAGGGAAACTGAACCTCACGGAGGTGAGGTCTCTGGCAGGGTCTCTGTCCTCTGGGGCAGACAATAAATGAGTAAATGACTAAAATAATTCCAGATCATTGTAAAGGACAGGAAGAAAAAAGAATGAAGAGCAGCAGCTGTCTGGAAGCATCAGGGAGGGTTTCTCAGAGGAGGTGACATTCGAACTGAGACCTGAAGGAGAAGTAGGAGTAAGTCTGGGGAAGAAAGGAGAAGGGCAGAGGGAACAACATGTGCAAAGGTCCTGGGGCGGGACCTTCAACAGGAGGCCCCTGTGGCTGGAGCAGAATGAGTGATGGGGAGGAAGGGAAGAGGGGAGGGGAGGGAGGTATTGGGGACATGCAGAAAAGATTGGATTTTAGTTCAAGGGCACTAGGGAGCTATGGGAGAGTTTATAGTGAGCAAGTGAGATGATCTGATTTAACTTGGAAAAGTCCCTCTGGCTACCTTGCAGAGACCCATGCACCCAGGGCAGGAATGGGCCCAGGGGGATGAGGGAGGAGGTGACTGTGCTAGTCTAGGGGAGCATGATGGGGGCCTGGATCAGGGCAGGAGCTGAGCAGGTAGAGAGAAAAATGCAGATTTGGGAGGCATTTGGGATGCAGAGACATGGGATTTGGGGAGCAAGGAAGAGGGAAGAATCTGGGAGGACTCTGAATCCCTTCCCCTACAACCTCTTTTCTTGCTTGGCTCTTTACCCCCTCATCTCTCCCATCTTCCACTGCCTCAGCTCATGTCACCTCCTCCAAGAAGCCCTCCTGCCTGCCCTGGCCAAGTCTAAACTGTCTGCCTTGCCAGCCCCCCAGCACCCAACACAGCATAGAAGCCCGATATGCTCCCTGAGAAGGAGGGAAGATTCTGAAGTTCTGGAATTCAAAGATTCCTACCAGCCAGCAACCCTCACCTCTGGACTTAGAATCTTTTCTGCACCTCCCAGCCTTAGGCCCAGTGATGAAAAGAGGCAACCCTCTTTTCTGGGTCGCCTGGCAGAGGAAGGGGAGAGAAGACGACCTTGAGGTCTTCGAGGAAATCAAGTCACGCTGGGGGCTTCCCCCACTGTTTTCCAGTAGGGGTCCCTGGGGCTGGGGGCTTTGGCCCAGCTACCAGAGTGGGAGCCTAGCCAGGAAAGATCTGGAGTGGGAGAAAGCCACGGCCGGGAGGGGCTAGCAAAGTGTCTATTTTTCCTCCTGCAGCTGTATTTATAGATTCCCTTTGATGTCCCAGCGGTTGGCTGACCTGGTTCTCCGCTGCTGCGGGAGGAAAGACAGGTTCTCTGCGCTGCTCCTGAGAGCCAGGAGGGGGTGCCTACATGTGGAGAGCCAGGTAGGGGCTCCAGTGACTGGGCCCTGGGGCTTGGACACTGGCTTCAGTTTCCCCATTTGCAAAATGGGGCTGTCAATGGCCAGTACTCAGAAAGTTGAAAATGTGACTCATCCCCACACAGAGTTAAACTCTCGTCAATGATTAATTAACTCATTATTCCGGGAATCGGTTAAATGGTCAAGCTGCTTCTGAGAGCACTTAAGCAGCTGAGTATTTCTTAGGATTTTTCTTTCTTAAGAATGTTAGAATAGGATTAGGCTAGATACAAACTAGGGAGTGTCCTACATGCAACAAAACCATAATTGGAGTTCTTTTTTCTACCAGACAGAAACCTACAAGTTAACTGTAACTTCCCAGGGCCTGGGCTCCTACCAGATAACAAAGAGCAACGTCAAATAGAAGCATTTTCTCAGAGAGCTGTGCTCAGCAATTGAACTTTCTGTGATGAGATATGTTCAAACTCTGCACTTTCTAATACAGCAGCCATCAGCCATGGGGCCACTGAGCACTTACACTGTGGCTAGTGGGAGTGGAACTGGATTTTTAATTTGATTTCATTTCAATTGATTTCAATTTTTTTTGTCTTCTTGCCTTTTCTTTTTTTCTTTTTTTTCTTTTTTTTTTTTGGCTTTTTGCTATTTCTTGGGCCGCTCCCGCGGCATATGGAGGTTCCCAGGCTAGGGGTCGAATCGGAGCTGTAGCCACAGGCCTACGCCAGAGCCACAGCAACGCGGGATCCGAGCCGAGTCTGCAACCTACACCACAGCTCACGGCAACACCAGATCCTTAACCCACTGAGCAAGGGCAGGGATCGAACCCACAACCTCATGGTTCCTAGTCGGATTCGTTAACCACTGTGCCACAACGGAAACTCCTTAATTGATTTCAATTTAAATTGAGAGTCGCAGAGTTCCCATCATGGTAACTCATCATGGTTCCCATCGTGGCAACTGTAGCTCCAATTTGACTCCTAGCCTGGGAACCTCCATGTGCCACGGGTGTGGCCCTAAAAAGCAAAAGTAAATAAATCAATTGACTGAGTCGTATGTGGTTGGTGGCACCATTCTGGACAGTGCAGTGAAAATGAAATCATCACCTGTGGTGGTTGTTTTGGACAACCCCCCAGGGGAACATGGGAGGCTCTGCCTGCACTCCCTTTTTCTTCATTTCCAAGTTGTTTCTAAGTTTTCTTAACGGGTATAACAATGATAACGTGGAGTTCCCATCATGGCTCAGGGATTAACGAATATGACTAGCATCCATGAAGACGCAGGTGCGATCCCTGGCCTCGCTCAGGGGGTTAAGGATCCGGCGCTGCTGTGAGCTGTGGTGTAGGTTGCAGACGCAGCTCGGATCCTGCATTGCTGTGGCTGTGGTGTTGGCCGGCAGCTACAGCACCAATGAGACTCCTAGCATGGGAACCTCCAAATGCTGCCGGTGCAGCCCTAAAAAAGAAAAAAAGAAAAAAAGATAACGTAAGAGCAACAGCAATAATAATAACAGTCCTAATCACAGAGTATTCCCAATGGGCTACGCGTTACTACAGAGGCACGAGAGAAAAAATAAATTGTTGACCCCAGGTGATCCCTGTTATACAGCTTTGTGGCTTTGGGCAAACTGCTTACCCTCTCTGGGACTCAGTTTCCACATCTGTAAAAAGGGACCTCTACTAGCAGTTCCCACAACCTCACTTGGTTTGGGGGAGAAATAAATGACATAATGCATGTAAAGAAAGCACACAGTGAACACACAATATGTGTTTTTTTTCCCCTTTGGCCGCACCCATGGCATGCATAAGTTCCTAGGCCAGGTATCGAACCTGTGTCACAGCAGCAACCCAAGCCACAGCGACAGCACTGGATCCTTAACCTGCTGCACAACCAGGGAACTCTACTATAAGTGTTATTGTAGTTATTACTGATTGGGTTTTTTCACCCTGTAAGTCATATAAACTTGCTCTCTGCTTCAGTGTTTACATCTATAAAATGGAGTCAACAATACTTGGGAACTCAGAATCCTGCTAGAAGATAGAGTTCATTCAGAGAAAGGCTCTAAGCACCGTTGTGGGCATAAAATATGCACTGAGGATGTATCAGCTGTTATTATTATTGGTGGTGGCAGTGACCAGAGATGTTGACAACTTTCCCAAGGCCACACAGCCAAACAAGGGCAGAGCTAGGAGCTGAAGTGGGGTGTTTCCAGCTAAGGTTGGGAGTGGTGCCAGGGCTCTCCCTGGGGTCAAGGGGGACAACGTTGGGCCTCTGAAGACCCGGTGCCCAGGCTCCAGGGTTAAGCCCCTGCGGCAGCTGAACTTCCATGGATCTATCCTCTGAAATCCCTGGGCAGCAAAGCATCAGGTGTTCCGGAACAGGCGCCTGCTCTTGACAGGCGGGTGCACACATGGAGGGACAGCTGGTAGAGGACGGGTGGGCTGGGGGAGGCAGCCCAGGAGAAGGGGGCACCTTGGCCAGAAAAAAAGGTCACAAGCTGCCCCAACCCACCCACCCCCATACAGGGGCCACAAAGCTTCTCTTTCACGACACCCCTCTAGAACCTCAATTCCTCCATTAACATTTGGCAAATATTTATAGACTGCTTGTTGTGTATCAGATGCCTTGTTGAGCCCTACATCGAGCACTGGGAAACTAAGGCTTGGAAGGAAATGATCACTCGTCCAGGTCAGGCAGCAAATGAACAGTAAAGCTGGGACTGCAAGCCAGGGGCTCTTGCTCCTGCCTCAGGGCCTTTGCACTTGTCCTCTCTGCCGGGAACACTCTCTTTTGGCCCCTGATGATATCTTTAGCCCTCAGTTTAGATGACAGCTCCTGTGGGAAGACTTCCTTCCCAGACCAACTAGCTCCTTAACCCCTTTAACTGCAGGTGTGCCCCCATCACAGCCCTTTGACGCTCCATCACCCCGCTGACCATCTCTCCCACCAGACTGAGCTGTATCCCCAGGCCCCAGCACAGGCTTGCAGACAGGAGATGCTCATTAAAAGTTTGTTGAATGATATGAATGAAAGATGAATGAATGAAATCAGAATTTCTACCCATCCTTCATTTCAGAATTGGCTCCTAGATCTGGGAAGTGAAGGCTGGGAGGTCTAAGCTGGGGTGTGAAGGGAGTATGCATTCATGTTGGTCTTTCTGGCAGTTTCAGATGAGGCACCAACCGGGGGACTGGGTGTTGGGGGGGGTGTCTCTGCAGGTATTTGCTGGATAATTCGGCCTGCAGGGCGCCAGGGGAGGGCGGAACTTCAAAAAGCTCTGGTTGTTCCAGTCACAGACAATGACGGGGCTGCTGCAGTGAGGAAGAAGCAGGGAAGCCCCCACCAGCCAGGGAGTCAAGTTTCCATTCTGACTGCTCGAAGGGGCTGTCTCAGGACACCCCTACCGCCAGGGAGTTGAAAGATGAGAGGGTAGGGCGCTGAAAGAGGAGTGGGCTAATAGAAGAGGGGGCTCAGTGAGGGGAGGGGCTTACGGAGCCGAGAAGGCAACGGAAAGAGGAGGGGCTGAGAGAGTGGAGGGGGCTCGGCGAGGGGCGGGGCTCAGAAAGGTTGTGGACCTGCCCAGTTCTGTCCTCTGGGGCCCCAGGATGCCAGGGTCCCAAAGGTATCACGTCACCCAGAAACTTGGCCGCGTCCCATCCCGCACCCTACCTCTCTTTTCTCGGGTCCTTCAGGTTCCCTCTGATGCCCCCTCCCCCCAGCCAGCTGTGTCCGTATTTATAGCGGTGCGGCCCGATGTCACTTCACTTCCGAAAGGGATTGTACCCCTATAGTCCTGCCTTCAGAACCCCCCACACCTGTTCCCGGCATGAGCCCCATGGCCTGGGGGAGGGGGCGGCCTCTTCTTCTGGAGCCTCTGTAGAGGAGGGGGCTAATCCCCCTCCCCTCCCCCCTGAGATCCCTTCTCCCAGGGGCGTCTCCCGCCCCTCTCTGAGCGCCCCCCAACCTCCGTCAGATCTCAGGACCCCCTCCCTGCACGCCTACCCCAGCCGCTGCCGCTGCGTTCCCAGGCTCCCCAAGGCCCCAGCCCCTCCTGCCCCCCTCCTCTCCTGGCCTGCCCATTGTTCTGGATCCGGGGTCCTGGGGGCCGGGCGGGCAGGGTTCTGCGTGCAGGGGGCGGGGCCTGCTGGCTGCCCACCCGTCTCTGGGCAACGCTGACAAACCTGGAGCGATGCTGGCCCCGTGCCGGACACAGAGGCGGCGCTGTTCCCTGGGAGGGGTCGGCGGGCACTTAGGTGACCGCCAGGAAAGGGAGCAGGGTGGGGGAAGGGGGGCTCAGGCTCAGCGATGGGGGAGGGCAGATCTAATTGCTCCAGGTTGGAGAGAGGTTGGTAGAGGGAGGGATGGGAAAGCTTTTTGTCCCCATTATGTCCCCAGCTCATCAACATCCCTCCTTCCAGTTCAGACCCTACTGTTTGGCCAGACAGCCGGTGCTTTACAAGCTTCCTCACAGGTGGTCCTCAAAAACCTGGATTCTGCAATTAAACCCACCTTATGGATGTGGAAACGGAGGCCTGGAGAGCCTTTGGCGACTGGAGTGGTTAAGAGACCAGATTCTGGGCACGTGGCTTAGGGCTGGGGCCCTGCTGTCTCCTCCCAGCACAGCCCAACAGTTCCTCTGAGCCTCGGTTTCTTCATTTGTATAATGGGCGAATAACAGTACCATGTGGCGGCGCATGGTTCTGTGGATTCCACGGCTCCTGTGGGGGAAGTGAGATACTGAGCACAGGCTGTGCCTCTCAACTCAGAGGGTTCAAACTCGGGTGGCCACTTACTAGCTGTGCGACTGGTCAGGCCACACGACACCTCTCTGTGCCTCCATTTCCTCAACAATAAAATGGGGACTGTAATAGTATCTACTTCACAAGGCTGCTGTGACGATTAAAGGAGTTAATACTGCACATACCCACCAGCATAAAATCAACCCTTCATAAATGTTAGCTGTCACTCCTGTTTTCCCTCTGAGTCTGTGTTTACTAGAGGGGCTGGGGCTGTGTGGGCAGGAGGTGGGGGTTGGGGTGGAGATGGGGTGGTTCGTATTCCTAGGGCCTCCCAGACCCCAGGCTTGGAGTCAGGGATTGAGGTAGGTGTGTCTGGGGCTGCCCCTGCCCCCCCCTTCCCCCCCCCCCCCGACTGTTACAGCGGATTGTCCCACTCCTCCCCCATCTCCTCTGCCTGAACCTTATAGGCCACCCAGAGCCAGCCAGCTGCTCCCCACCCTTCTCCTTCCAAAACAGTGTGGGTGGCAGCTTCCCCTCCAGGTGCCCGGAAGTCATCAAGGGGGGGTGCCCCTGCCAGTGGCATCCTTTCCAAAGTGCAGTGGTTTGGCGTGGGGGCCCCTGAGAGCCCCATTGGAGCAGATTCCGGAGGGTATGGAAGAAAAGGTTAGTGTGGATAGCTGACTCTCAGAAACCGGGTGGTCACCAGAGAGGAATGTAGAATCAAGAAAATGGTTGTAAAAATTACCTTGGAGTTCCCTGGTGGCCTAGTGATTAGGGATCCAGCATTGTCACTGCTGTGGTACAGGTTCGATCCCTGGCCTGGGAACCTCTGCGTGCCACGGGTGAGGCTAAAGAAAAAGTGCCTTGAACAGTGTAAATGCTCACAAAACGGATGCTGCTAAATATACTTTTATTAGATAATAATTAAAATCATTATCCTAATGATGGTTATTACCAGTTCCTGATGCTCTGGGCTCCAAAGTCTGTCATCTCCTTCAGCTTACAAAGGAAGGGCTAAAAGCGACAGCAGGCGGCCAAGGGCTCGCAGCCCCAGGTCTAGGCCCCAGGGTGTCCACGTGGTGGCATTGATTTCTATTTTAATGCGATGCTTTCAAAGCCCAGGAGGCTGCAGATTCCTGTCTCTTGGGCTGGGAGCTGTAATGAGGCCTCTCTAGGGAGGATGAAAAGCTAGGAACAGGTTCTAGAAGCATGGTAGCTGAGGTAGGGGACACCCTGGATCTTGGCTGAGAGGTGGGAGGCCCCCAGGCTACCCTCCCCCAGCTGCCAGTTTGTAGGTTCTGTCTGGGAGAGGCTGTGTCCCAGGGCAAGCACACATTTATTGAGCACCCACTGAGCCAGGCTTTGGGAACTCAGAGGCATCTGACAGATATTAACGAAAGAAGCTCCCCAACCCACATTCAGCTGCAGCCAAGAGAATTTCAAGGAGTCGGAGAATTTCAGGGGAGTGAGGGAGTGGAAGGGTTGGCCTGAGGAAGTAAGATTCGAGCTGAGAAAAGAAGGCTGTGGACAGGGAGGGGTGCCCAGGCCATGGAACAGCAGGGCTAAAGGCCTTGGGGCCACCAGCAGCATAAACTGTTTCAGAAACTGGGTGGCCCCAAACAAGCCCATTTTCCTTTTGCTTCAGAATCTCATTTACTCCATTTGTGAAATGGGAATAATCACAGGACCTTGGAGAACGTGCCTCTCCAGGTGTGTAGGCGTGTGTGTGTGTGTCCTCCCAGCATACTCCAGCATTTACTTTCTTTCTTTTTAGGGCCATACCATGGCATATGCAGGTTCCCAGGCTAGGGGTCAAATCAGAACTACAGCTGCTGGCATACGCCATAGCCACAGCAATGCTGGATCCTTAACCCACTGAGTGAGGCCAGGGATTGAACCCGTAACCTCATGGTTCCTAGTCAGATTCATTTCCGCTGCGCCACAATGGGAACTCCAGCATTTACTTTCTTATTAGGCCTACTCTCCTCTTTCCCTTGCAGATGGCAGCTCCCTGGGATAGGAATGTGTGCATATCTTGGTCACAGCTGTAACCACTGCCTAGGCCTGGCATGTGTTAGGTGTTCAATCAATACCTGTCAAATGCATACATATAATAAGAATTACATGACACTGAGTATGCACCAGGCCCTGTGTTAAGCATTTTCTAATTTTTCTTTTTTGTCTTTTTAGGGCCGCACCCATGGCATATGGAGGTTCCCAGGCTAGGAGTCGAATGGGAGCTGTAGCTGCCGGCTTATGCCACAGCCACAGCCCTGGGAGATCCAAGCAGCATCTTCAACCTACCCCTCACTCACAGCAATACCAAATCCTTAACCCACTGAGCAAGGCCAGGGATTGAACCTGCATCCTTATGGATGCTAGTCAGACTCGTTTCTGCTGAGCCACGACAGGAACTCAAAGCATTTTCTAATTATTAACTTGTTTAAATCTCCTGGAAGCCCCATGGGTGTGTGTGTGGGAGACGATCATAATCCCATTTTACAGATGGGAAGGAAAACTGAGCCATGGAGCGGTTATGTGTGCAGGTGTCTCAGCACCACGCTACACCACCTCTCTGTCTGGATCTGTGGGCTATGGGTTTGCATGTGTTCACATGTCCGTGTGCATCTCAGTGTGTTCTTGGTATCACCAAGCATGTGAAGATCAAACATACCAGGGACTTGCATGGGCCTGGGTGGGGATCCAGAGCCTGAGGTCACTGGGTGCCCCAGGCCTGGAGGCTGGAGAGGGAGGGCAGGTGGACAGGAGACCCCCTCCGGTAAGACAGAAGGTCCAGCCATCAGGCCTTGTTCCCAGTCTTGGAGCGGGTCTCCCTCCCACCTGCCGTGGCCTGGCCCTGGCCCAGCTGCCGACCTCGGGAACTTGAGTCCCCCCGGGGATGCAGGCAATCAATTAGAACTGGCAGCGCCCGCCTAAGTAAAAGGCCTGGTTTAATGAGGGGGCCATAAGGGCTGCTTGGAGCGGCAGGCGCTGGGCTGAGCCAGGCTGGGCCAGGGCTCTGGAGTCCTGTGGTCACCAGTGCCCACCTGCCTGCCAAGTCCATGAATCCCTGTGTATGCTCTTATGTTTATCATCACCAGGCCGGACCTATTTACAGACATAGATTCTGTGCTAGGTACGAGGACACATTAGGGGCAAGACACATTTCCCAGGGCCTCTCAGTCTAGTGGGAGTGACAGACACAACCAGGTAACCCACACAGGACTGTGATGATGACACACAGGTGGCAGTGAGTAGGGACCAGAGGAGGCATCAAGGTGGGCTTCCTGGAGGAGGTGATCCATGAGCTGAGACCTGAAGGATAAACATAAGCAAGTCCCAAAAGAGAGCCGGGAGGAGGAATATCAGGGTATGATTAAGAATGATTCTACATGTTCCAGTGTCTAAAGTTGCATAACCAATTGTGGAAGGCAAAATAATGCTCCCCAAAGCTGTCTGTGTCCAAATCCCTGGAATTTGGGAATAGTTCATGTGATATGGCAAAGGGGAATTATGGTTGCAGACGGAATTAAGCTTGCTAATCCATTCACAGTTAAATTAAAGAGTTTATCTTCGATTATCTGAGCAAGCCTAGTGTAATCACAGGGATCCTTATAAAAAGGCAGCGAGAGAATCAGAGTGATGTAATGCGAGAAAGACTCCCCTGGTCACTGCTGGCTGTGAAGATGGAGGAAGGGGCCGCCCCCTGAGCTGAGAAATGCAGGTAGCCTGTGTGTGTGAAGAGCCCTCTGGCTTGCCCTAAGTCCAGATGATTTCATGTTGGGATCCCTAATTACATCTGCAAGGACCTCAACTGCCGAAAAGGTCCGATTCTGAGGTTCCAGGTGGGCATGAATGTGTTCAGAACAGTGGGGTTGGAGAGACGGGCACTGTTCAGTCACTACAATGTGTGTTTGGTTTTGGTCTGTTTTCCTGCTCTGGAATGTCAGCTCCCAAAGGGCAGGAATTCTGCCCATCTTGCACCCCACAGCATTGCCTATGCCTAGAATACTGCCTGGGACACAGTGAGCACTCTATAAGTATCCATTCATTCAGCAAACAATTATGAAGCAGCTACTGTGTACCAGGTCTGCCCCCAGGGATCAGGTTCCTGGGCTGTGGTCTTTTCTCATGGAGAGAGAGTTTTTTGTACCTTCTCTGCAAAAGAGAGAACATCTGATTCTCCATTGTTCCAAGGGCCTGGGGCAAAGTGAGGGACGGAGAGTCCAGGGGACCTGACTGTGGTTCCTCACTGCACAGCCTTGGGCACTAGCAGCAACAATGCAGGATGTGAGGGCAGGAGGAGGCTCCCAGCGCTCTCCCCCGCCCCCCCAGAATTGTCCTCTCTGGGCCAAGGGTGCTAGTCCTGTCCTGCCTCCCCTCCCTGGCTCCTCTAGCTGTTGAGATCCCTCACAGCTCCTAATGTTGGGTCTCTCCACAGCAGAGGCCCTACGCTCACCTGCGAGACCCTCTTAATCAGAATCAAGACCCTGATCCCCACTCAGCCAAAGCTGGGCACCAGAGACAGGGACACTTGTGCTCCTAAAATGGGAGGAGTGGAGTTCCCACTATGGTGCAACAGGATTGGTGGTGTCTGCAGCACTAGGATGCAGGTTCGATCTCTGGCCTGGCATAGTGGGTTAAAGGATCCAGTGTTGCCACGGCTGCAGCTTGAGTCACAGCTGTGGCTCATATTCGATCCCTGGCCTGGGAATTTCCATATGCCACCTCCTACAGTTTGAGGCGGGTTCCAAATAAGAATTACACACATAGTTGATTTCTCTTTGCATTTCCTTATGTCTCTTTCTTTTTTCCCTGCAATTTATTTGTTGATGCTACAGCATTCCGTTTTAGGTGTGTGTCCTCAAAAGAACATAGAGATAGATTTTTTTCTTTGCTGCTGTTTCTATGGATCTAATGTGAGAGTCTATGTCTTTTCAAATAGTGAGTTTAATCCATTTATATTTACTGCACTTACAGATGCATTTGGATATATTTCCATCACCTTCTTTTACTGTGCTTTCTGTTAAATGTGATTTCTTTCCCTGTTGCTTTTTTTTTTTACCTTCTCTTCAGCCTTCTGAATTCGTGGGATTTTCTTTATTTCTTTTTTTTTTTTTTATTTGTGCATGGTGTGAGGGTGTGTTCTAGTTTCTTTGCTTTGCATGCAGCTTTTATTTCTTTATTCCCTCTAGTGATTTGGAAAGTATTCATTCTATTTCTAGCCTCTGAGTAGTCATTCTTACAATACTTTTTAAAAACCACAAATACTTAGCTTATCATAGCAGGAAGTTAATCAGTGTGTCTTTGCCTCTTTCTTTTTCTTTTTGTCTTTTTAGGGCCGCACCCATGGCATATGGAGGTTCCCAGGCTAGGGGTCTGATCGGGGCTGTTGCTTTCTGCCTACGCCAGAGCCACAGCAATGCCAGATCTGAGCTGTGTCTGCAGCCTACACCACAGCTCACAGCACAGGTGGATCCTTAACCCACTGAGTGAGGCCAGGGATCGAACCCGCAACCCCATGGTTCCTAGTCAGATTCTTGTTTCCGCTTCGCCAAGACAGGAACTCCCTCTTTGCTTCTTTCAACAATACAAGATTTTAGGATTCATGTATACCAGAGCTTATCTCACCCCCTCCCCAACACACACATACACACACACACACACACACACACACACACTCTGCATGTCACTCCTGCTTGTCTGGCATTTGAGTCCTGTCTTGGCAAACCCATGCGAGGAGCTAGAAAGCGTTGCCCATGTGGGTCATCATTGCAGGAATGGCAAAGAGGTGGAGGTGGATTCCAGAAGCTCTAACTCTCTTTATGATAGATCTAGCTTTTGAGCCTCAGTTTCCACATCTGCAGGAAAACATTGAGTCCCTTCTGTGCTAACATCTGAGGATTCTGAACATGCCCCTCTCAACCTTTGTTCCTACCACTCAGGTAAAAGACGGTGCAGGGAACTAGAGTGCAGTACTGAAATGGGGCGGGGGGGGGGGCTCCAGGAGCTTGCAGGAGATGCTAATGTCATTATTTACTTCACTGAGCTAAATAATCTCAGGAATTGCTCATCAGGGCCTGATAATTCGATTGGATTTCACGCACAATTAGGCCTTCAGAGCTAAGGCATTCGTTGTTGAGTTCAGGGAAGACGCTAGGCTCCCTGCCAGAGAGGCTCAAGGTGAGGGGGCAGCAATGGGGCCACCCAGCCCCAGGAAAGGGCCAGATGTGCAGACCAGAGGGAGGCCCTGATGTCCCAGTGGGTCCAGCTGGAGCTGAAGACCCACCAATCAAATTCAACTTGTCATTGTTCATTTCTTGACTCATATTTGGGGATGTTTTCTCTCTTTTTTGGCAGCACCCATGGCTTGTGTAAGTTCCCAGGCCAAGGACAGAACTTGCGCCACAGTAGTGATCAGAGCCACAGAAGTGACCATGCTGGGTCTTCAACTCGCTGAGCCACTAAAGAACTCCATTCTTTCTCTCGCGCTCTCTTTTTTTCTTTTTCAGCTGCATCTGAAACTTTCAGCGACTTTTGGCATATGGAAGTTCCCAGGCCAGAGCTGCAACCTATGCCACAGTTGCAGCAATGCTAGCTCCTTAACCCACTGTGCTGGGCCAGGAAATAAAACGGCACCTCCACAAAGATAAGCTGGATCATTAACCTAACTGCCACAGTGGGAACTCCCTGTTCTTTCTCTTTTTATTTTTATTTATTTATTTATTTTTTTTGTCTTTTTTTTGCTATTTCTTGGGCCGCTCCAGCGGCATATGGAAGTTCCCAGGCTAGGGGTTGTATCGGAGCTGGAGCCACCGGCCTATGCCAGAGCCACAGCAACGCAGGATCCAAGCTGCGTCTGCAACCTTTACCACAGCTCACAGCAACGCTGGATCCTTAACCCACTGAGCAAGGGCAGGGATCGTACCCGCAACCTCATGGTTCCTAGTCGTATTCGTTAACCACTGCGCCACAACGGGAACTCCCTTTCTCTTTTTAAACATAAAATCCAAAGAATATTATCACATAAGAACCAACCTCGGAGTTCCCATCATGGCACAGCAGAAACGAATCCAACTAGGAACAATGGGGTTGCGGGTTCAGTCCCTGGCCTCCCTCAGTGGGTTAAAGATCTAGCATTGCTGTTGCTGTGGTGTAGGTCCGCAGCTGTAGCTCCAACTAGACCCTTAGCCTGGGACCTTCCATATGGCACTGGTGCAGCCCTAAAAAGCTAAAAAAAAAAAAAAAAAAAAAAAAAAAGAACCAATCTCAGTTTTTGAACACAGATAATGTTTTGTCACTTTTGCCTGAGATTTTTGTTTTCCTTCTGTAAAAGAATTCAGAATGATCAAGCTTGAATCTGTCAGATCCATCTCTCCTCTACCTATAGCCCTCCAAGGCTCCCACCTCTTTTGAGCCTAAAACCCCCCCAAATCCTTCCCAAGGTCCACAAGGCCCTGCACAACTTGCCTCTCCCCTCCCTGTCCTCACCTCCTCCCTCTCTTCCCCTTCCTTGATCACTGCTCCAGGCTCACAGCCTCCTGGCTGTTCCTCCAACACCTTAGGCACAGTCCTGCCTCAGGGTCTTTGCACAGGCTGTTCCCTCTGCCAGGAATGCCTTTCCCCCAAAGTCTTTTGTTTCCAGTGATTGGTCACCTATTCATCCTTTAATGCCCCTATTCTAAGCCCTTCTTTTGTGCAGCCTTCATTCTCTCACCAGAGCCTCCTCTCTCTGTTCCCCTCTGCATGCTTCCCACCCCCAGCTCCCTTCCACCCTAGCCTGACCACGAGGCCTGCGGGTTGGTCTATGGGCAATGGCCTGGGCTCCAGCACCTGCCCAGGTACCCAAAGATAGCTGCTGAAAGAAGACAACACAGCAGTTGAAATACTTATGATCTTATTTGTTACTTTGAATCTAAGCCTGGTCAACTGGGTCTCTCTCGCTCTGAGTCTCCTTCCCACAGGGCGCCCTCTTCATTCACTGCCTCTCTCCCTTCCTCCCCCAGTTTCCCTCCTCCTCAGCCCCCTCCCTGCCCTTTCTTTTCCTCTCCTTCACCCCCCCCCCCACTCTGGTCCCCCTTTTCAGCTTCCCTCTCCACTGCACCTCCTTCGCTTCCCTTCCCCTCTTCTGGTTTCTCCCCTCCCCCTCGCCACTGGGGACCCACACACCCCTCTGTCACGGGTCACAGGTGGGGGAATGATCTGGTCTCCCCCTCATCTCTTCACCTCTCCTTTCTCCTCTGACCTTCTATTTCAGCCTTTCCTAGTAGGGATCTCAGATGTGCTGGGTACCTTCCCAGTCAGGGGAACACTATAGACTTTGATGGTCCCAGGAGGGGGAGGGGGAAGGGAGAGGGGCCAGCCTGCTTTGGGACCCTAACCCAGGGGCCAGTTTGGTTCAGAAAGGGTGGCCAGGGGTGCTGAGGCTTGGTGGGACAAGCTGATCTGTTCTACCCTGAGAAAAAAAGAGTGTGCACTGGAGGGCTGGAGGGGAGTCCAGAGTATTGGGTTGCTTAGCAACCAAGATGACACTGACAGACAGGGTCAGGACCACTGACCTCCCTGGCTCTTGGGCAGGGGGTGGCATTTAAGAAAAACAGTTGATATTCAGGACTGGGGGGGCAAACATTAATTAAAGTATATGTGGGGAGGAGGCACATGTGTACAAATTCATTTGTTTAATCCATCTTTATTGAGCACCTACTGTGTGCTAGGTGATAGGTACACAGCCATGAACACAACAGACAGAAGTCTCTGCCTTTGTGCAGCTGACATCCCAGTGGGAGAAATGAAGGACTCACAAGATAAATACATAAGGTCAAGCGGTGAGCTGAGCTGCGGACGGAGCAAAGTAGGGCAAGGAGTCAGGGAAGGGAATGGGGCCACTTTAGACAGGTGGTGGTCAGGGAGGGCCTCTCTGAGGAGGTGATGTTTGAACACAGACCTGAAAGAGATGAGGGAGGGAGCAACACAAAGATGTGAAGGTAAAGAATTCCAGGCAGAGGGCACAACACATACAAAGGCCCTGAGGTAGGACCATTACTAGATTATGAGGGATGTGTTTATATATATAGAATATAGGGATATATATATGTGTGTGTGTATGTGTGTGCAATGCCAGGTCCTTTAATACACTGTGCCAGGCTGAGGATTGAACCTGTGTCCCAGTGCTCCAGAGAGGATGTGGATCGCATTGTGCCACAGTGGGAACTCCTTCCTCTCACTTTTAATAGCTATGTAGTATTCTAGAGCATAAGCCTAAAGTGGTATTCTCTCTCTCTCTCTCTTTTTTTTTTCCACAACAGCACATGAAAGTTCTCAGGCCAGGGATTGAACCTGATTCACAGATCTGACCACACCAGATCAAACCCACACCTCTGCAGTGACTTGAGCCACTGCAGTTGGATCCTTAACCCACTGTACCACAGGAGGAACTCCTGAAGTGATATTTTTAATGAAACCACAGTTTTAGAATGGCTTTCCAAGGATCCCCATTTCTTGCTTTATCACACCTTGTATAATCCCCTCCAACTGGGTGTGAGTGAGGCTTGTGATTCACTTCTTTTTCTTTTCTTTTTTTTTTTTTTTTTTTTCTTTTTGGTCTTTTTGCCTTTTCTAGGGCCGCTCCCATGGCATATGGAGTTCCCAGGCTAGGGGTCTAATCGGAGCTGTAGCCACTGGCCTACGCCAGAACCACAGCAACACGGGATCCGAGCCACATCTGTGACCTACACCACAACGCCATATCCTTAACCCACTGAGCAAGGCCAGGGATCGAACCTGCAACCTCATGGTTCCTAGTCAGATTCATTAACCACTGAGCCACGACGGGAACTCCATGATTCACTTCTAAACAACACGATACTGGGAGTGCCTGGTGGTCTAGAGGCTAAGATTTGGTGCTTTCACCAGTGAGGGCTGAGTTCAATCCCTGGTCTGGGAACTGAGATCCCACTTTAAGCCACTGCATGCTGAGGCCAAAATAAATAAATAAATAAATGAACAAAAGAATATAGCGAAAGTGATGGGATGTTACTTCTGAGTTAATTTAGGTTATATGAGATTGTAAATTTCATTTTGCTTTCTATCTCTCTCTCTCTCATTGGCTCTTCTCACATGCTTCTCCTAATGGAGAAGGGCACCAGGAGAGACGCTGAAAGCCACCAACACACACCTGACCAGACTGGAAAGCTGAGCCTGCCCCATTCGTGCCTGTGGATGAGACAGCAACCCCAGCTGTCTCCCTGAATGTGGTCTTATGGGACTCTGAGGCAGGGTGTCTGGCTAAGCCTTGCTAGGATCCTAACCAGCAGAAAATATGGGTAGTGACGTGTGTTGCATGTGGTCTTTAAGTCTGGGGTTAGTTCTTGTGCCACCAGAAATGACTAAGCTCACACATGTGACTTCTTCAGGCTGGAAGGTGATTTTCTTGTCGGGAGCATGGTGTGGGGTGGAGGGAGAGAAGTTTGTGTTTGGCTGGCAGGGCAGTAGGGAACCATGGGCATGGGTGTTTGGCGGCAGCATGGGATGGGATGAGTGTGGGTTTTATCTTGGTTGATCTGGTTGTGGCTGTGTGGGGACAGAACTGCCAAGGGGCAGGACTAGAGGAGGTGGGGGGCCCAGGGATGAGACCCCAGAAGTCTCCTCCTGTCCCAACAGCCTAGACTCCATAGTTGCCCTGAGAGTTTTACATTTTCATCCTCCAAATCCCTCCTCTCTCTCTGCCCCACTCCCTGTGCCGCTGCCTGTGATAGAAAACGGAATTGTATTTTTATAACTTCTTGTTTTTCCCGAACTGAGTTCCATGTGCACTGGGCTAAATTTAAAATCAGATGGATGTAGGGTGATCGTGTTCACTCTCGCTCCCCTTGGAAAAAAATAAACGCCTCTCTTCAGGTGCTGTTTCTCTCAGGGATGTCGGGGGAGGAGAGGGAGGGGACATTTTTCCCAAGGAGAGACAGGGCTGAATTGCCAGCTCTGGAGTCCCCCATCACAGCCCTGGTCACCCTGTGCTGCAACCACCTCAGGTCCTCTGCTTCTGCTGTTCCCTCTACTTGGCACACCTTTCCCACACATCTCTAGGGCCAGCTCACCCTTCAGGTCTCAGGTCAAATGTCATCTCCTCTGAGAAGCTCTCCTTGACCAACAAGCTCAAAAAGCTGCTCTATTGCTTCCTACCCACAACATCTTCTTGCATATTCTTTATAGCACTTGTCATCACCTGGAATTCTCTTAGGCTAATGATGGCAATTCATTAAGTGCAACTAAGGGAACTGAATCTTTGGTTGTCCAACCTTCCCCAAGTCCAAACAACAGGCTGGCAGAGCCCTGCCCATCCCCCTCACTTTCGCTATGACTCTCTCCAAATAATTCATTTACCACTCAGCAAATATGTAGTAAGTGGCTACTGCATTGGACCATGTATCCAATGGTCCCCAATACTGTATCTTTTTTTTTTTTTTGTCTTTTTTTTTTGCCATTTCTGGGGCCGCTCCTGCGGCATATGGAGGTTCCCAGGCTAGAGGTCGAATTGGAGCTGTAGCCGCCAGCCTACGCCAGAGCCACAGCAAAGCGGGATCCGAGCTGTGTCTGCAACCTGCACCACAGCTCACGGCAATGCCAGATCTTTAGCCCACTGAGCAAGGGCAGGGACTGGACCCGCAACCTCATGGTTCCTAGTCGGATTCGTCAACCACTGCGCCACGACGGGAACTCCCGATACTGTATCTTAGAATCACCTGGGAAGCTATTAAATCCTGCCACCATCTTTCACCCAGCCACTCCTGCCCTGGTCTGGAGTTGGAGGCTAGTTACATTATTCAAATGTGCCACTGGGCTAGAGAATGACTGTTCTAGGTTTCCTCATTTCCCCAAATGGCTAAGCTCACCGCTGCCTCCAGGTCTTTGGGAACCTGGAGCCTCTGCCTAGAATGGCCTCCGCTTCCTCCCCACCTATTTAAGTCCTCCACGACTTTCTCTCTTCCTTATAATCATTTATTTTTAATTTTGAGAAAAGTGAAAAATAGAGAAAAGTGCAAAGACGAATATAGCAAACACCTGTGTATCTTCCACCCAGGGCTGACAATGAATGGTTAACACGTGTCATATTTGTTGCAGGTCTTTTTCATTTTTAAAGAAACAAACAAAATGTTAGAACATTTATATATGTGCAGACTCTCAAACACATATATCCATGAACAGTGAACAGGCTTATTTTGTGCATTAAAGAATCATTAATGTACTCATGTGATATATATAATTCTGCAACCTACTTTTTTCACTCAGGGTTGTATTTTTGCCTGCCTAGGTTCAAATTCAAGCTCTGCCACATGAAGGCTCTGTGACTCTGAGAAAGTTACTTCATTTCTCTGTGCCTCAGTTTCCCTACTATCTTCTGCAGAATAAATACTCTGAAACGTAACGGTTTAAAACCACAAATATTTATTTATTTATTCAGCTTTTCAGGGCCACACTTGTGGCATATGGAGGTTCCCAGGTTAGGGGATGAATCAGAGCTGTAGCTGCCAGCCTACACCACAGCCACAGCTATGCCAGACTGGAGCTGTGTCTGTAACCTACATCACAGCTCATGGCAACGCCAGATCCTTAACCCACTGAGCAAGGCCAGGGATCGAACCCACAACCTTCATGGTTACTAGTCGGATTTGTTTCTGCTGTGCCACGAAAGGAACTCCAAAACCACAAATATTTATTATCTCATAACGTTTCTAAGGGTCAGAAATCTGAGAGTGGTTTAGCCAGATGGTTCTGGTTTGTGGTCCCTCATGAAGTTGCAGTCAAGATACTGGCCGTGGCTGCATCATCTGAAGCCTCAAGTGGAGAAGCCACTATCAAGGTGGTCCACACACATGGCTGTTGGCTGGAGGCTGCAGTTCCTCACCATGTTGACCTTGCCATAGTGCTGCTCGAGCATCCTCACAATATGGTGGCTGGCTCCTCCCTGCCTGCTCCCACTCACTGAATAATCCAAGAAAGAAACCAAGGAGGAAGCCAGAGAGCCTTTTACAGTCTAAGCACACATTGTCATTTCTGCCTTATTCTACGCATTAAAACTAAGTCACTAAGTCAGCCCACCCTCAAGAAGAAGTGAATTCGGCTCCACCTCTTGAAGAAATTGTCAAAGAAATAACGGGCATATTTTGTTTGTTTGTTTGTTTAGGGCCACACCCACGGCATATGGAAGTTCCCAGGCTAGGGGTTGAATCAGAGCTGCAGCTGCTAGCCTATACCACAGCCAGAGCAACCAAGGATCTGAGCCTCATCTGCCACCTACACCACAGCTCACGGCAATGCCAGATCCTTAACCCACTGAGCAAGGCCAGGGATCAAACCCGCATCCTCATGGATACTAGTCGGATTCGTTTCCGCTGCACCACAACAGCAACTCCCAACAATGGACATATTTTAAAACTGCCACATTTGGAAAATATAGATATTAAATGCCCTCTCCTTTTTAGTAGTTACTTTGTAGTAGTTGTTTTAGGGTTGTTTTCTAAGGGATGCTATGTGTTATCACACACTAGAGTGCTTAGCACAGTACCTGGTATACCATAGGTGCTCAATAAATGTTAGAAGTTACTGTATAGCTCTAATTACTTCTTTTTAGACTGTTCTATTCCATTGTTTGAATATGCCTTAATTTATTGACCAGTTCTCTCAGTGGATTTTTAGGTCAATCCCCGCCTTTTAATTTTGCAAACACTGCTATCGAGCAGTCTTTACACATCTCTTTATGCGCTAGGTGGAGTATTTCTCTAAGGACTATGATTAAAAATGGTATCACTGGGTCACTGGATGGATGCACTCAGCAGCATCAATTCTCCTCCATAGTCTCTCCATCTGTCCCCAAAACAACAGCTCACCAGATTTAGTGCCTCAGGGCCTTTGTATGTGCTATTGACTCTGCCTGAAATGCTCTTCCCGCAGATATCCACCCAGCTCCCTCCTTACTTCCTTTAGGTCTGTGCTTAAATAGCACCTCCTCAGAGATGCCTTCCATGAACCTCCTTCATTTTTGGCAAGAGATCTTACCATCTGCCATTATACTATGCCTTTTATTGGATGGCTTATCATGCTCTTCCCCTCTGTAATATCAGCCCCATAAGGACAGGGATTTGTGTCTGTTTCCTCCACTGCTGCATCCCCAGCATCCAGAACAGTGCCTGGCACACAGCAGGCCTTCAGTAAATACTGGCTGAGTGGACAGCAGGTCTGGGTGGAGCTCTCCGGGGTCCTGATTCCTCTTCTCCCCACCTTGGGTTCCTCCTGAGCTCTCCTGAGCTGAAATTAAAGATTTCACTCCTCCTAGCGGCTCTAGGGAAGATCATGTTTCCTACCTTTTTCCAGTTATAGAGGCTGCCTGCATTGCTGGGCCCGTGGCCTCTCTCTCCATCTTCAAAATCAGAGGAGGCTGATAAAGTCTTTTTCAAACTGTTACCACTCTGCCTTTTTTTTTTTTTTTGTCTTATTGTCTTTTCTAGGACCAAACCTGCGATGTATGGAGGTTCCCAGGCTAGGCATCTAATTGGAGCTGTAGCCACCAGCCTACTCCAGAGCCACGGCAAAGCGGGATCCGAGCAACATCTGTGACCTACACCACAGCTCATGGCAATGCCAGATCCTCAACACACTGAGCAAGGCCAGGGATCAAATTCGTAATCTCATGGTTCCTAGTCAGATTCGTTAACCACTGAGCCTTTTTTGCTTCCTTTTTTGCTTCTGTTCTCACATCGCCTTCTCAGACTCTGGCATATCTGCCTCCCTCAAAATCACCCTTGAGATGACACTGAGCTCATCCAGGTAATCCAGGCTTACTTCCCCATCTCAAGACTTTTGTTTTTGTTTTTGTTAGGGCTGTACACTTGGCATATGGAAGTTCCCAGGCCAGGGACTGAATAGGAGCTGCAGCTGCAGCCTATACCACAGCCATAGGAATGCAGGATCGGAGCCTGCAACCTACGCCTTAGCTCATGGCAATGCCGGATTCTTAACACACTGACTGAGGCCAGGGATCAAACAGGCATCCTCATGAACACTACTCCAGTTCTTTACCACCGGACCACAATGGGAACTCCCCCATCTCAAGATTCTTAATCACATTTGCAAAGTCGCTTTTCCCACAGAAAGTGACACTACATAGAAGTTCTGGGGGTTAGGATGTGGATATCTTTTTATTTTATTTTTCGCTTTTTAGGGCCACACCTGTGGCATATGGAGGTTCCCGGGCTAGGAGTCAAATTGGAGCTACAGCTGCCAGCCTACACCACAGCCACAGCAACATCAGATCCAAGCTGCACCTGTGACTTATACCACAGCTCATGGCAATGCCAGATCCTTAACCCACTGAGCGAGGTCAGGGATCGAACCTGCAACCTCATGGTTCCTAGTCGGATTTGTTTCCACTGCACCATGATGGAAACTCTCGATGTGGACTCCAGATGTGGACATCTTTTTTGAAGAGTAATTATTATTCTGCCACAAAGAGATGTGGACGTGGATACAGTCATTCATTCCACAAACATTTATTGAGCACCTACTGATGCTGAGCTGTCCTAGGTGCTGGAGACAGCAGGGAACAAGGCAATCATTCTGGCCTTCATGGCACATACGTTCTAGTGAGAGTTTCAAAGAGGAAACACAATTGATGAAGCAGACAGAACATCTGATGTTGGCTGCCAGGGAGGGTGTGCCTGAGGGTGATGTCTCTGCACCAGGCCCTAGAATCTTGTGGCCAGTGTTGCTCAAAGCCTCATGTCCCTTGTTCAAAAATGACTTCAGAGGGTGCTTGGCAGGGTATTAAATAACCTCAGACTCCAGCTGCAAAGAGACTCCTCTTAAATGTCATTTCCATCTTCCTCAAGTCTCAGCTGGGTCCTGGGGAATGGGTGTCTGTAATGCCTTTTCCACCTGCTAATCCCGTCATGGTGGATCAGTGCTTCTGCAGGCAGCAGTAACTGATGAGATCCTGATTAAATTGTGTTTTCAGATATCTTCTATCTATGATGAGAAATGCCGATTTTTCTTTCACATTTGTGATTATGAGAAAAGGACTTGCAAAAACCCATACATGTATTGATGTTCCACATGTGAGTGGGTATAAAGGAAAATACGAATTAAACAATTACCTGTCCGCTTTATAGACTGAGAAAAAGTAGCCTGGGAAAGAGGAAGGATTCCCATGATGCCAATGCACTGGTGGGCTAAGATCTTTCTCCAGGAGAGGAGATGAAGGGAGCATACGTTCTACCATTTCCATCCCTTCGTCCATATGTGAGCAGGAGGCTCCTCCACCCTCCTTACACTCAGCTGACGAGAAGAAGCCCTACAAGATCTTCAGGAAACAGCATCCCAGGAAGAGGGCACAGCCTGTGCAAAGGCCCTGAGGCAGGACTGTGCCTGGCATGTTGGAGGAACAGCCAGGTGGCCCATGCGGCTGGAACAGAGTGACCGAGGGGGAGAGAGGGAGGAGGGGAGGGCAGGGAGGAGATGAGGAAGGGCGTGCAGGGCCTTCTAGGACACAGGGGACTTGGGATTTTATCCTGAAAGAGGTGGGAACCCTGGAGAATTGTGGGCAGAAGAGGGGCAAGCACTGACTCAGGTGCTCACAGCAACCCTCTAGCTGCCACAGGGAGAAGGCATTGAAGGGGGAGTGCAATGGCCAATGGGGGATATGCCCCAGCTCCATCTCTCACTCCCTGTGTGTTCCCAGACAAGTGAATTCCCTCTCTGGGCTCAGTTTCCTTATCTGCTAAAGATGGACCTTAACAACTCCTTTTTCCTGGGGCCAAGGCAGGGACTGTGAGAAATGCGCAGAAGATGCCTGTTGCCCCAGATTCTGGCTGGGTGTGCTGCTGCTGAGTTATTATTCTACGGTGTCAGAGTTTTGCTCGCACACCCTCCCCAAGGTGGGAGGATGAGGTCAGCAGCACCCCCAGCTCAGGCCCCAGTGAAGTCACCAAGACAGATGGGTGGGTGTGAGGACTGCGGTGGAAATAGATTTCCCACTTGTGCCCTGTGCCTCCTGGAGAGGTGAGGATGAGCAAGCCAAGGGGAACATCACACTTCCCAGGCTGTGAGACGTAACCCTCAGCACTGTTGGCCCCCTGCAGGAAGCTCTCCCAGATTGCCTTGACTCTCTGGGGTCTTGCAAGCAACTGTTGGGGGAGGGTCTCAGGAAAATAGGGAGGGGCCCCAGAGAGGCTGGCCAGGTGGAAGGAAGGATAGTCCAAAAGGGCCGCAGAAGTCCCCAAAGGGTGCGGGAAAGTGCTGAGCAGGACGGGGCGGCAGGCAGGTGTGAGTCCTGACTCATACTCATGACTCTAGACGAGTCCTTTCTGGGCTCTGCTTTCTCAAATACTTAGTAAGCACCTACTGCGTGCCAGGCTCTGTTTGGGAACCAGGGACACAGCCATGAACAAGGTAGACCTGGCTCTGCCCTCTCGGACTCTCAGGCTGAGGGTGGGGGGTGGGAGACAGACGTGGCTGGGCTGCTAAGATGCAAGGGGACCATGGCTGTGGTGGTGGGGGGGGGCACAGAGGGCTCTGTGAAACCCTGAGGAGGACCTGATTCAGCTTGGGATCCCTGGGGAGTAAAGACTTCCCCAGGTAAAGGGGTGAGGGAGAGGGTGCCAGGCAGCAGGCTCAGCATCAGCAAAGGTCTGGACAGGAATGTGGGGATGCGAAGGCAGGGCCCACCTGGAGAATAATGGATGCGACTATGCCTGCTCATGGGACAGGTTAAACACAAAAATCATCTTAAACTGCCTGGTTCACATCAGCAGCCCTAGTTTCTAGGCTGTGAGCTTGCCAAGGGCAGGGACTGTTCCCAGCTGTACCCCTAGGCAGTACAGGACCTAACACCCAGTAGGTGCTAACTGCACAGATGACAAATTTGAGGCTCAGAGAAGGCAAATGATTTGTCTGGAGTCACACAGCAGGTAACTGGCAGAGCAGGGATTTGAACCCACCTAGTGAAGGTTGATTCAAAAAGTACACGATTATGGGTTCATGGTAGGGCTCTACTTCCACTGGAACTCCTTTGTGGCTCCCTTTTGTGTTGGGATTAAGTCTCTGGTCTTGATTTTCATGGTCCCTGTGGATCCTTCAATTCAAATCCCATCCTTCTCCGCCTACCCAACTCCAACCAACTCAACCATTGTGAGTTAATTGCTGTTTTCACACCTCTAAGTCTTTGCCTGGGATGTTTCCTCTTCCTGAAACACTCTCCTCTTCTGCTTTTTTTTTGCCTGGAAAACTCCTACTCAGTCATCAAAACCCCAGCTCCAATGTCCCCTATTCCATTCAGGCCACTGGGACCTTCACAGAAAAGCTCTTTCTCCATTCTGCTGCCTAGCTCTGGGAACCCCTTTGGCCAGGAGGGTCTGGATAGAGATCTGTCCTTCCCAGGACTGGGGGCTCCTGGAGACTCATGTCTGGAGAATGAGGTCACTCTGGCTCTCTAATCTTCCAGCTCAAGGCTGGCACACAAAGGGATGGGAGAGTTTAGGGTGTGGAAATGAAATGAATAAACACATTTTTAAGGTTTTTTTTATCTTGGAGGTCTGTGGCACCATGAGACTTTTTTCCTGACTCACAGCCTCCACACCCTTCACATACAACCCCTGAATACATCCTGTGAAGTGCTAGGAAGGAGATGTCTTTGGCTGGATCCACAGCTTCTAGAAGCTAGAAAGTTCAGCAGGTAGCTGGCAGATAGTTTATCTGGGAGATTGTGGTGGTTTTTAAAATATGCCCTCAAATTTTTTGACACTCTTCCCTTCAAAAAATGAAGCCTAATTCCCATCCTCTATTTTTTTCTTTTGGGCTGCACCCATGGCAGGTGGAAGTTCCCAGGCCAGGGATTGAACCCATGCCACAGCAGCGACCCGAGCTGCAGCAATGATGATGCTCAACCCACTGAGCCACAAGGAAACTCTCATAATTCTTCTCCTCTTGAGTGTAGGTTGGACTGAGTGACTCACTTCTGAAAAATAGAATATGGGAGAAGTGACAGCGTGTGACTTCTGAGACGAGGTCATATGAGGCATATAGCTTTCTCTTTGCTCTTGCTCTCTCTCTGATCATCCATTCGGGGGAAAGCCAGCTGCCATGTTGAAAGGACAGTCAAGCAGCCCAAGGTGATGCCCAAGTGGCAAAGAACTGAGGCCTCCTGCCAATAGCCAAACGCGGGAGCCAGCTTGGAAGCACCCAGCAAAGGCACGGGTACATGCACACCGGCCATGTGACACACCCTCCTGTGTGCATACTAGCCAATCCCAGCCTCATATCCACCCTACGCCAGAGATTGTGGGATAGTTAAAAACCAAAGTGGTCCCGGCATCAACTACGCAGATCAGGGGCTATGGAGAGGTCTGGAAGTCCCAGAGGAGCAGCTGGCATTGAAAGCTGAGCATGTGCCAGGGACAGGCAGGGGGACAGATTAGTATTGGTGCTCCCTGCTAAAAGTACTCACAAATGCCCTGCTCTCTGCCTTTCTCTTTCTCTTTTTACATAATTTAGACTGACAAAAAAGTTGCCAAGAGAGTCCAGAGAGTTCCTAGCCCTCATCCAGCTTCCCCTAATGTTAAAGCCTTACGTAACCACAGCACACTTGACCAAATGAACAAACCGGCGTGGGCATGTTTGGATGAACGCACCCTCCAGACTTTCTTTGGATGTCTCCTGTTTTTTCCATAAATGCCCTTTTCTTCTGTTCTGGGGTCCAACCCGGGACCCCACATTGCACTGAGTGTCCACTGCCTTTTAGAACTGCACGATGACAACTTCAAAATGATTCGCATCATTCCTGTTTCCCTCTGGAAAGTCAGCTCCATGAAGGCGGTGGATAAAAGAAACTGAGACTGACTGACAGACAGCAAGTCACTGGGGCCTGAGCCCGAAAGAAGTTCATCTGTGTGCTTTAGACTATCTCGCTGGCTGAGTAGAGGGATGCGAGGAGGGTTCTGAGGGCAGAGGGAACAGTGTGGTCCTTGAAAAACTAGGAAAACACTGTCAGAAGGGAGGGTGATGGGGATGGGGGGTGGGGAGCTGGGGTGACCCGCCAGGTGCTCCAGGATAAGGTCTGGCACAGCCTGTTAGAGCCGCTGCAGGTTCTGGAGCAGGTGATCCCAGGGGACACTGGGAGTTTCTTAGCCTCTCACTGAGCAAGGGCCAGTCTGGGCTCTGGGGGAAGGAAGGGGGCTTCTTTGAATGTGGGGTTGGTATAGTCACAGAGAGAGGCAGGTGGCCTGGGGGAATCCCGAAGAGAAGCATCAGCCTGGGGAGACTGGAGGCTGTGGGATCTGGGATTCCTGGAGCCTGGGGCCAGGAGGGGGCAGGGAAGTCATGGAGGAAACAGGCTCAGCACGAAACTCTGCCCTTGACCCTCTATTTGCTCTTCCCTTATCCTCAGCTCCAGCCATGTCCCCAATCATCTGGACTCTGAATCCTGCCAAGGACCCCCACAACTGCCCCCACACCAACTATCTCCCCCAGGAAAAACAGCTCAGCCAGGCCGTCCGCACTCTGGCTCTGCCTGTGATCCAGTCTTCTCAAGATCCCCCACAGCTTCGTCTCCACCCTCTGGTGCAACTGGGGCAGGGCATCACAGGGCACCCTCCTCCTTCCCCACAGCCCCCTCCTCCCTGGCTTCCCAGCTCTGGTTTTCCCCACTGCTGTCCACAACACAGGTTACTAGAAAAAGATTCCAATACGCTAGTTTCACTCAAGCTCTAACACCCTCTGAGGCGTTCCTGATGCTCTCAGAATGAATTGATTGATTGATTGATTGATTGTCCTTTTAGGGCCACACCCACGGCATATGGAGGTTCCCAGGTTAGGGGTCTAACCAGAGCAGTTGCTTTCCACCTAAGCCAGAGCCACAGCAACGCCAGATCTGAGCTGCGTTTGTGACCTACACCACAGCTCACAGCAATGTCAGATCCTTAACCGACTGAGGTAGGCCAGGGATCAAACCTGGTGGGGGCAGGTGCCCAGTCTGGGCTCCCATAGCTGCCTGTGTGTTCCCCCATCACAGCGCTGACATGACTGCTTGGCCTCTTGTGGAGGCGATGACTACATGCATATGTGCCAGGCCTCATCTAAGCATCAGCACTGTGCCCCTGAAGTTTTACAAATCTCAATCTGACACTATGACTGCACACATCTTCCAGATGAAGCAACTGAGACTCCAAGAAGTGAAGTTTCCTCTTGTCAGGAACGATGTAGGTGGGGGGTACGGGGGAGCGCAGGTTCACTACTACTGCCATCCCCTCCCCAGTCACACAGTGCACCCATCTGCACACCCACACCCACACCGGGCCACACCTGGCCATTTATCTCCCCAGCCGCCAGCCTCCCACACGCAGGAGGCCGGCTGGCGTCTGCGCCGGCTGGCACTTGTAAATACATCCTCCGCTGGGGCCGACTTGCTCCTCCGCTCCTTCGCTGCCACAGGGAGGGAGATGGGGTAAATGGGGGTGACGGAGGCAGAGGACCAAAATTGTTCTTAGGACCTTTTGGCCTCACTTTCCTTCTGCCTCCATGTTAGTGGGGGGGAGAGGGGACTCCAGGACTGGACCCCGACTCCAGGCTGAGCCTGACACTGGGATGAAGACAGCAGCATCCCTACCCGCCCGCCCCCACGCTCAGTGCCCTTGAGAAAGTTCCAAGAGACCCTGGGCCTGGCCCGTGGTAGGTGCTCACGCAAGTTTCACCCCCTCCTCCAGTTCTCCATCTGGGGCCCCACCACCCACTCCCTTTCTTAAGTGGCCTTGGGAAAGGTCTTGCGGGAATAGACAGATGGCCTGGGGACAGATGGATCGAGGCACGTGGGAATAACGCCTGGGCTTGGGGCGTGGGAGGAGATGCTCTGGCCACTGCCACCGCTGGCCCCCCCCAAAGCGCTCCGGCTGTGCGGAAGCCGCCAGGCGGGGGAGAAGGGGCCCACGGAGAGTAGGCTTTCCTACCTTCCATCTCCCCTGCCGCCGCCACCACGGTGGTCCCATTACGCAGGCGCGAGAAAGAGGCCCAGAGAAGGGGGTCGCTCTCTCCCAGTCACACAGCCCCGCCGGCTGCGAGGTCTAACCTTAGGGTGCGGGTGACCCTGGATGGGTCTAGCGCCTGGGGTGACTTGTACTTGGGGACCCCGCCCCGCATGCATATCCCTCCCGCCCGGGCTACCCATTCCTGGGAAAGCAAGGGCGCCGCCAGCCCTTGCAGTGGATAGAGCACGCCCTCTGCTGGAAACGTCCTGAATTGGCGCAGCTACGCACCCCGGGACCGCGGACTGAGCCCCACTATGAATAGAGCGCACACCCAGCTCTGGTTCCCGGGTTAAAACTGACCCCCGATGGAGCTCTTGACGCTGCGCTGAGCCCCATTCACAATGTTGTGCAACCATCACCACCAAACATCTCCACTTTTCCATCATCCCCAACACAAACTCTGTCCCCATTAAACTCTAACTCCCCATTCCTGTCCCCCCAGCCCGAGGTCACCTCTATTTTACTTTCTGTCTATGGATTCGGCTATTCGACGTCCCTCATAGGAGTGGAATCATACAATACTTGTCATCTTATTAAACCGACATTTTCAAGGTTCATCCCTGCTCTCTATACAGCATGAATTTCCTTCCTTTTTATGGGTGAATTATATTCCACTGTGTGGGTTGACCACATTTTGTCTACCATCCCTCTGCTGATAAACATTTGGGCTGTTTCCATCTTTTGGCTATTGTGAACCATGCTTTCAACACTGTTGTACAATTAGCTGTTAAAGTCTCTGCTTTCAACTCCTTTGGGTATACCTAGGAATAGAATTGTTGGATCCTATGGTAACATGAGGAACGACCAAGCTAATTTCACAGAGGCTGCACCATTTTGCATTCCTACCAACAAAGTACGAAGGTTCTAATTTTGTGACATCCTTGTGGGCACCCTTTGTTCGTTCTTATTTGTGGAACTGTAGGCTGGCTTATTCCCATGTCACAGATGTAGAAAACTGAGGCTCGAGAGATGAACACATACAGGAAGGTAATGACAAAATTGTGTTTAAACCCACCTGAGTCAGACTCCACTCAAGCGCACCCTAGATTCACTGAAACGATCTGCTGTGGTTTGATGAGGTGCTAAAAACAGCCCCTATAACCTCCATTAGAGTCTCCACTAGTTTGGGGCTTGGGAGCATGAAGAGATGGATCTGTAATAGTGGATCTCAACTGGGGGCTTTTCTGCACCCCCCCCCCAATTTGGTAATGACTAGAGACATTTTTGGATTGTCTGACTTGGGGGGTGGTTAACTACTGGCATTGAGTGAGTTACTACTGGCCAGGGATGTCACTCAACACCCTACAGTGCATAGACATCATGGGCCCCAAATGCCAATACAAAGTGCCTCCAATGAGAAACACTGAACAAGGGAGAGGGTAGGACCAGGCTGTGTATGGGAGGAGATGAGACAAGCACTCTTGGGTTTGAATCCTGGCCCTGCCACTGCATGTCCTCAGGCAAGTCACTTCCACTCTCGGCCTTAGTAAACAGTGGGTTGTTTTGTTTAGTTTTGCCATTTTCTTGGGCTGCTCCGGCAGCATCTGGAGGATCCCAGGCTAGGGGTTGAATTGGAGCTGTAGCCGCTGGCCTACACCAGAGCCACAGCAACACAGGATCCGAGCTGTGTCTGTGACCTACACCACACTTCACGGCAACGCCAGATCCTTAACCCACTGAGCAAGACCAGGGATCAAACCCGAAACCTCATGGTTCTTAGTCGGATTCATTAACCACTGAGCCATGACGGGAACTCCCTGTTTTCTCTTCTTTTTAAGGCTGCACCTGGAGCTTATGGAAGCTCCCCCAGGCTAGAGGTCGTATCAGGGCTGCAGCTGCCAGCCTATACCACAGCCATAGCAACTTGGAATATGAGCCACCTCTGCAGCCTCCAGCACAGCTCATGGCAACATTGGATTTTTTTTTTTTTTTTTTTTTTGTCTTTTTGCCTTTTTCTAGGGCTGCTCCTACTGCATGTGGAGGTTCCCAGGCTAGGGGTCTAATCGGAGCTGTAGCTGCCAGCTTACGCCACAGTCACAGCAACTCGGGATCCGAGCCGAGTCTGTGACCTATATCACAGCTCACGGCAACAACGGATCGTTAACTCACTGAGCAAGGGCAGCGATCGAACCCACAACCTCATGGTTCCTAGTCAGATTTGTTAACCACTGCACCACGACGGGAGCTCCTGGATTCTTAAGCCACTGACAGAGGCCAGGGACTGAATCTGCATCCTCATGGATGCCAGTTGGGTTCTTAACCTGCTGAGCCACAAAGGGAACTCCCCTCAGTTACCTGCTTTTGTTTGTTTGTTTGTTTGTTTGTCTTTTTGGCTGCACCTGTGGCATACAGAGGTTCCCAGAATAGGAGTCAAAAGGGACCTTTAGCCACTGGCCTACACCACAGCCAGAGCAACGTCAGATATGAGTCTCGTCTGTGACCTACACCACAGCTCACAGCAATGCTGGATTCTTAACCCACTGAATGAGGCCAGGGGTTGAACCTGAGTCCTCATGGATGCTAGTCAGATTCATTTCCTCTGAGCCATGACGGGAACTCCCAGTCACCCGCTTTGGGAAAAAAAAAGGAAAAAGAAGAAGGGATAAAGAGACACTTCATTACTTTTTGTTTCATGAGGTCTGTCCCAGGGTTGTGTGTAGGACTGGACTCGACATACATTGGTTGTCCAGCCTGCTCTGGCCCCCCCTGGTCCTAGCCACAACTGGGACCCAGCGCTAGGGCTGCAGGGAGGAAATGGAGCAGCATGGGAGCTGGGAGCCGCTCCAGGGCCCAGTTCCCAGGACTCACAGCTGCATCCTCCGGGGACCCCAGCTGGCCCCACCGCCCTACCCTGGCGGCTGCCAGTAGGCTCCAGCATATCTCGGTGGCTCATTCCCACTGAAATAAGAGGCTGAATCTGGGCGTCCCCTGGTGGAGTCTCTAGGGTCCGTCCACGCAGCAACTGCCTCAAACTTCATCCAGATCATTTATCTGCAACCCAGAAAGATTTATCTTCAACCTCAGGTCAGATTCAGGAATATGCATTTTAAAGGGGCTCCCAGGTCCTTCTGATATAAAAGGTTCCCCGGGGCCATACTTTAAACTTAGTCGGGGATGGGGTGGGAGGAAGAAGGGACTTTCCAAGGGTCGCGTGGCTGTTCAGTTTATTTTAGCTCTCTTTCTCTCCCTGACCCCCTATCTCTCTCTGTTTTTGACTCTTAAGTCTCCTTCCTCTTCTTTCTTTGACTGGGCTCAGGATTAGCCTGGCCCCCGGCATCCGGCCTTCTTCGTGATTCCGGAGGAATTCCCCCCACCAGTCCCGAGCCCAGCCGCCTGGCCCTACCCCTCCCGCGCAGCGACCTGCTCCCACTGGACTCTTCGTACACCGCCCGCACTACCATTGGCTGAGCCCACGTTTCCCCGGATCCGGCCCGGCCCCTCTTTGGTCCTCTCCGCGCGGGTGGGGCGGGGGCGGGGGCCGCCCAGAGGGGGGCGGGGCCAAGCTTCCTGCCCCGCCCCGCCGAGCCCCAGTCTTCAGGCACGAGTCTCGCGGCTACAGAAACGGCCCCTCGGAGGCGGCCGAACAGAGCCCCGACGGTCGGACCGACGACAGGGTCCCAGAGAGCAGGTGAGCGAGAGGTGCCAGGGCACCCCCATCTGGGAGAATCTCGGGGGCCACTTGTCTTCTCTGTTTCTCTCCCCCCCATGCTCCTGCACCCCCCTTTCTAACTGTATTCCTGCCTCAGTTTCCCTCCCCATTTCTCCCTTTCCTGCTGTCTCTGTCACTCTCTTGCTGTGTGGGCTAGGCGGTAGCAGACCGGGTCTGAACTGACCCCCACGGCATGGGGTGGTGCTCTGGGACCAGCACCCTCCTCCCCCCAACACGAGGACTCTGATGGACTCTGCCCCTTTCACAGTGCAGGGCACCAGGTGCTAGGGCTAGATTCCAGAGCTAGGAGGGCATTCCAGGTGGTGGGCAGCCAGGCCAAAGGCGTGGAGGTGACAATGAGTGGGACTTCCGGCTGGTCCTGGCAGCTGAGAGCCAGGGTCAGACCCACCCGAACTGGCCACCTTGGAGCTCCCCAATGGCCTGAAGCCATGGCCTTAGTTTTGCCAGCTGTGAATTGGGACCTTCATCACTGAGGTAACTGGCAGTTGACCTGACCCAGATCTGCATGCATCACCACCTCCTCTATTCCGGGGGGCCTGCCTGGAGGAGGGCAGCCCTGCCTGTAAACAGGCCTCTGTTACTTCCTGAGCAGGGGGGAGAGGTGAATGCCCTGGGGTGCTACAGCCAGGGCCAGGGTAGTTTAGCCCAGTGGTTGGGGAGCTCAGACTTTGGAATGAGACAAACCTGGGTCTGCTCTGCCATTTTCACGATGGTACCTTGAACAAGTGATTCGAACCTCCCAGCCTCAGTTTCCTGTCGGAGGGACATAACTCCCGAGGGGTAAGGGCAGCTTCCAGGATTAACTGCAGGAATGTGGACCTGCATGTCTCCTCCTGGCCCCCACCTCCTCCAGCTTTCCCCCTCACCCCACTCTGCTCCAGCCATACCAGCCTCCACATTCCACCAATACACCAGGCACAGTCCTGCCTCAGGGCCTTTGCGTGGGCTGTTTCCTCTATCGCCATGCCAGGTGCACAGGCGCCAACTTTAAAACACAACAGGTTGTCTACATGGGCCGGGCCAAGGGACTGGCAAGGCTAGGGCTGGGCATCTGGGAGGGGCCGAGGAAGGGCAGGCCCAGGGACGCTGTACCTATGGAAACCAGAACAAAGAGCTGTCACCCCAGCCATACAAACACCTGGGCTGAGCTTCTCTTGGCAGCCTTGGTGGCCTGGGACGCCGGTTGTGGGTGAGTGCCCAGACCACTGCAGGGGCAGGTTGGGGGCCCAAACCCCACTTGGATGGGAGGTAGGTGGTCCCTAAGCAAAGAGACCAGTCAAGTAGGTACAGACTGGAGGCCCCACAGTTTCCTCTCCCACTGTGTGGCCTTGGGCAGGTCAGGTGAGGCCTGGGCAGGTGAGGGACCTTTTGGATGCTTGGTGATCCAATGTGGTAGGTTCAGGAGGACTCAGTGTCCCCTGACTGTTAACTTGGGCCACAAGAGGGTACGTAGGACAAAACTCGAGCTATTGTCATGGAAACAGCCCCAGAGGCAGATGTTGCATAATTGACTCATGCTGGTGCAGGTTCAGCCCCAGGTACTAAGGGCTGAGAGGTGGGGATGTAGAAACGGGCAGGACTGGGCCCAGTATCAGAGAACTTGGGCTTTTACCCCAGAATCTCCCCTACCCACCCCTCCATGAGACCACTTTCCCTAGAATCCTGCCACCTGAGCTTTCACAGCGGCACCTCTGGCTGAGTCCTTGGGATCTTCTGAGGCTCCATCCTCAGTTTCCCCTTCTGTCCAATGGGGTAGTGGAGTTTGGGGAATGTCTACCTGGGGGGAGGGGGGCTTCCAGAACTGTTTGTGCTGTGCTGCTATGTGATCTTGCGATATCTGTCTCTCTCTGGGCCTCAGTTTCCCTGGCTGGACATTGGAACCCTTGGAGAAGATCTCTGACTCTGTGCCCCTCTGGTGCTGGGAGGTTGAAGGAATCTATTCATTCAACAAACAGGTTCTGAGCACTACTGTGTGCCAAGCATGGTGCAGGACCCTGCAATGACCAAGGTTAATCTGGTGTCTCTCCTCACCCCAACTCAGCTCACAGACGGGAGTTGGGAGAGATAGACATTCATCCAGAAAAGCCATTAGGCTTAATTGTAATTGTATGAAAAAAATGGAGACAGACGGATAGGGAATTTAGTTAAGATGGGGGATCTGGAAGAGCCTTTTAAGGAGGTGACATCTGAACTGAAGCTCACAGACTAGAAAAAAACAGCCGTGTGGAGACTTTGGGGGAAAAGCAATCCAGGCAATGGGGACAGCTCATGCAAAGGCCCTGGGCAGCACCATGCCTGGTGTGTTGGAAGAACAGCCAGGAGGCCACATGGCTGGAGCAGAGCGAGCAAGGGGGAGAGAGGGAGGAGGTGGGGGCTGGTAGTGTCCAGGGGCAGGCAGTGCAGGGCCTGTGGGCCACTGGGAGGTCTTGGGCTTCTACCTGGAGGAAGTTGGGATGCCTGGAGGGCTGTGGGCAGAGGTCCAGGGCCTGACTTAGGTGCTCACTGGTACCCTCTGGTGGCTGCTCCAGAGAAGACAGACTGTAGGGGGTGAGGGCAAGAGCCAGGTGACAGGCATGGAGGCTAAGCAAGAGGTGAGAAGTGGGTGAAGCCCAGACTCATTTAGGGGCTGCATCCACATTCCTGCTGAGTGACCCAAGCCTCCTCTACCTTTTGTTAAAAATCTTTTGCTCAGCCTAGTCCCAGCCTGTCTTTCTCTGCAGTGGGTTGGGCCATGGTTTCCAAATATTCATTTTTGCCTACACCCACTATCCCAGCTCCCACTGCAGCCTGGCAGGCAGCCAGACCGTGCTTGGGATGGCCCCCAAGGGCTCTGGGGACCCAGGTTTGAGGACTGCTGGTATCCACCCCCCACCTCAGACACGCAGGTCCTCCCCCCTCCCCTTTGGCCATATCAAACTGAGCACCGACTGGGAGACTTGAGTGAGGTTTGATAAAGAGCCCGAAGCAGCGGGTGCCCTGATGTTGGCAGAGGGTACAGTGCAGGGGACAAGGGCCATGGGGGCATCTCCCACAGTGGGCCACCCTGGGGTGGGCTGAGAGAGGAGAGGAGGGCCGGCTTGGTCTTGCTGAATGGGCCCATCAATTATTGACACCCTTCACTGGGGCATGAAGAATTCATGCGGAGGCTGGGCTGCTCCATGGACCAGAGACATGCCAGAGCCAGCTCGCCCCCTGGCTCACGAGAGCCACTTGCTATGTTGTCAGGAATTTTGTGATCCGCTTTTGTTAACATCACCATTATTTCAAATGATAGATTATCAATACAAGTAGAAGAAAAAAATCCATTTTTTTTAAATGACAGGCTAAATTTACAAATACATTATATTTAAAACAAAGGTATGGACTATCATTCAGCTATAAAAGGAGTGACTAGCACTTGCTACAACATGGATGAATCTTGAAAACATGATGCTCAGTGGGAGAAGTCAGACACAATCACACAGTGTGTGATGCTTTTTATATGAAAAATAGGCAAATCCATAGAGGCAGAAAGTAGATTAGCTGTTGCCAAGGGGCTGGGGTTGAGGGATGGGGAAGGACTGCTAATGTGGATGGGATTTCTTTTGGGGGTGATGGAATATTCTAGAATTAAACAGTGGTGATGGTTACCCAGCTCTGTGAATATATAAAAACCACTGAATTGTACACTTTGGAAGGGTGAATTTTATCATAAGTGACTTACATACTTCAACACATTATAAAAAAGCCTAGGACATAAATCATCAAAAATCCCAACTTCTGGTTTATTTTACTGCTTTTTGCGATGCTCTTGAGGTTATTTTTTTGATGGAAATGGTGAGCAGTTCTTCCCAACTCCATGTTCAAGCTGGAAGCTTGAAATTGGCTGTGGTGGGAGAATTTACACCATGGAAATTGGCAAATGCCACAGATCAGGGCTTGATATATTGCTCTGTTGATCATCTAATCCAGAGGTTGGCCAGCCTTTTTCTATAATGGGCCAGATAGTAAATATGATTGGCTTTATGAGCCATATGGCCTTTGTTGCTTCTAGTCAAGGCTGTGCTCCAACATGTACATGAATGGGTGTGTGTGGCCATGTGCCAATAAAACTTTATTTACAAAAACAGGCGGTGGGCCAGAGTTCACCACCCCCTGGGATAATTTTAGGAAATGTCAACAATGAAAATTAAGTTGTAAAGGGTGGTATGTCTCTAGATGCTTCCTTGTGAACAGCACAAAACCACTGAGGAACAATTCTTTGAGTACTGACATCTGATTTGGCAAAGAAGTTGCTCACTTAGAGGATGAAGGCATGAGTGAAATCTGAATTCTCCTTGTTCATATAAGATATCACCCAGGGAGTTCTGTGGTGCAGTGGGTTAAGGATCTGGCATTGTCACTGCAGCAGCTTGGATTGCTGCTGTCACAAGGGTTCAGTCCCTGGCCCAGGAACTTCCACATGCCATGGGCATGGGAAAAAAAAGAGAGAGAGAAAGAGGAACTATCCAGTGACATCCATGTCAGAACTGCTCGTTTGTCTGTCGCAAGTATAGATCAGGCTGTTGGTACCAGTTTGGCAAAACTCAGAACATTTAATGAGCATCAGTTGGTTGTGTGGAGTTTCCAGAAAGGTTTACTATCTACTTCCTTATGTCTATAAGCTGCATGGCACACATCCCTTATGTCAGGAACATTTGTGATAAACATATGTATGTACCAATGTGCCTACATTCATTTTTCCTGGAGGGCTGATGGTTGAGAATTTTCTAGCACATGGCTAACTGGATGGGATGCAGCATTCATGGCACACCTGGGGCAAGGGGGACCCTGGGAAGCAGGATTTCCTGCCCTGTGGAACCCCCATCACCCCCACACACAGCGCCCAGGACCAGGACTGTGTGGGTTGAGGGGCCCGGCTGCGACCTGGGTTGCCGTGTGCTCAGCTTGGGTTGGGTGGGGGGCAGTGGGCAGGGTCTCCCCACCTGGGCTTCCCAACCTGGAGGGTCTGGGCAGAGGCCCTAAGGCTGGACCATGCCCAGCGTGCCACAGAGACAAGGAAAGGAGAGACTGTAAGGAGGGGAGGCCGGTGATATGATGGGAGAAGCTGGCCCTGCTCCAGGGTTTGGGGACTGAAGGGATCAGGAAGAACAGGGTCCACCGGGCCACTGCCATCCACTGCCGTGTCCCCTTTCCCTGGGGTCGGCTCAGATATGGTCCTGCCTCCCTGCCTTTGCCCGGGCAAGTGAAGGATGCTGTCATATCTAGAGCAACTTGAGGCTCCATTATCAGGTCCTGTGGGCCTGAGCTTTTAAGGAGGGAAATTCTATTCAATCAAACATGTACTGGAGTTCCTGTTGTGGCTCATCAGGCTAAGAGCTTGACTAGTATCCATGAGGATGCAGGTTTGATCCCTGGCCTCGCCCAGTGTGTTTGTAGCCACTTGGGAAGATGGAGTGTCCAAAATGGGGACGGGACAAAGGTCAGAGGGAAAAGACGAAGTGGGGTTGGCAGAGGGTGAAAGTCTGAGGTAGGGATAGAGGGCCGGGGTTCTGCTGAATGTGGGGGTAGGGCAGGAGTCAGCAGAGCCAGGGATTCAGCAAATAGACACCCATTTCACAGATGGGAAAGCTGCCCCCAGGGACTGAGGCTCACCTGGAGTCATGATGGGGAGGCCCCAGGGCTGTGGGAGGGCCTAGACAGTGGCTTTTATGGGGCCTGTGGATTGGCCTTCAGTCTTTGACCCATCTGCCCCAGGGTCTTTGCACCAGCTCTTCCTGCTACCTGGCTCACACCACCCCAGACCCTTTCCTTTCAGTCCCAACTCCAGGGGCTCCACCTCAGAAAGGCTTTCCTGACCACCTGGCCAAAGTCACCTGCTGTCCCCAGTTGTCACTGCCCCCCTGTCCTCAGGCCTTACCGTCCCTGAAATTATCTAATTTATTTCCATGTTCACTGGCTCCTGGTGCCTTCTCCTTCCAGCAAGGGTGACACTTCTTAGGCAGCCACTTTGGAAATTTGGAGAGTTTTCCCACTTCTGATAATAACAGGATGTGCTTAGCATTTAGGGGACAGGGACCAGGGATACTACATGTCCAGCCATGCTCAAGGCAGCCTCTCAGCCCTGACAGCTTCCTAATGTCCTGCCAGAAACATAAACCGATGACTAGGGTTTTAATATTCAGTGCATGTTCCTGAAACACAACTTCTGGGTAAATCAAGGGAAGATGGAGCTCTTTTTTTGTTTTTTTGTTTTGGTTTTTTGGCTGTACCCAAGGCAACTGGAAGTCCCTGGGCCAGGGAATGAACCTGCACTATGGCTGCAACCTGCGCCACAGCTACTGCAACACCAGATCCTTAACCTGTGACACATGGGAACTTCCTGGAGCTCTTTTTTATAGGAATTTGTGGCCACATGTTAACCCCAATGCCCTGTATGGGGAAAGCCTCTGACAGATTCACTCCATTATCAAGTGCAGTGGGCCTGAGCTTTTAAGGAGGGAAATTCTATTTAATCAAATATGTATTGGAGTTCCTGTTGTAGCTCATCAGGTTAAGAGCCCAACTAGTATCCATGAGGATGCAGGTTTGATCCCTGGCCTCTCCTAGTGTGTTGAGGATCCAGCGTTGCTGTGAGCCGTGGTGTAGGTCGCAGACGTGGCTCAGATCTGGCACTGCTGTGGCTCTGGTGTGGACTGGCAGCTACATCTCCAATTAGACACCTAGCCTGGGAACCTCTATATGCCAGAGGTGCGGCCCTAAAAAGACAAATAAATAAATAAATGTCATCAGACACGGTGCCCTTTTGTGTCTGGCTTCTCTGAGCATCATGTTTCCAAGGTCCATCCTCATTGTAGCAACTATCAGTACCTTATTCCTTTTTATGACAGTATAATATTCCAGTGTGTGGATGCACCATGTTTTGTTTGTCCATTTATCTGTTGATGGCTGTTTGGGCTGTTTCTACCTTGGGGCTATGTGTGTGTATAAGTTTTTGTATGAAGGTATATTTGCATTTCTGGAGGGCAGATGCTCAGGAGTGGAATTGCTGGGTCACGTGGTAACTGTGTGTTTGAAGAACTTCCAAAAATCTGTTTTCCATTGTGGTTGCACCATTTTCCCTTCTTTTCAGCTGTGTATGAGGACCCCAGTTTCTCCCATCCTTGCCAGCCCTTGGTCTCGTCTGTCTCTTTGGTAACAAACTTCCTAGTAGGGGTGAGGTGATGGATCGTTATGATTTTTGGCTTCTGTTTTTCTAGTCGCCGATGATGTCGAGCATCTTTTCGCCTTCTTATCGGCCATTTACATATCTTCTTTGGAGAAATGGCAGACATTTTTAATTGAGATATAATTCACTTGCCATAAAGTTCACACTTTGAAAGTTTCCAATCTGCTGGGTTTTAGGGTATTTACATTGCTTTGTAACCATCTAGCTCAATGACTTTTTACATTCATGTAGACCCAGATCGACACATAGGACATGAAACATTCCGGAACTCTTCCCTGTACAATCCCTCTCACCTTTATCACCCTCTGTAAATTGTACTTTTATACCAGTGGATGGAGGTAGATGACACTGCCTGCAGACTGTGTTTCAGGGAAATGGGGGCAAGTTCTTTTGTAATAGGGAGGTGGCATGGGGTCTAGAAGGCTGGGACCTCTTGAAAGGCAGGGACTGTTTGGGCTGTTTCTACCTTGGGGCTATGTGTGTGTATAAGTTTTTGTATGAATGTATGATCTCTCTTGGTCACTGCTATATCCTCAGTGCCTGGGACACAGCTAGCGCTCCATAAGTGCTCTCTGAGCAACTAAGTGTTCCAGCCGAGCCTTTGTATGTTAGTGGACTTTTCCGGCTTGTGATGACAGTGGAGTATTCTGGCATTTGGTGGCCAGGGACACTGGCCATCTGGACACTGGGAACCTCAGCAGTCTGGGAAGGCCCTGCCCCAAAGGGCTGACGTGGTGCAGCCCAGCCCCTCCTGGCCTGCCTGCCCTTGGACCTGGATGAGTGCGGCTGGCAGGAAGGAAGTCTGGGGATTATTTTGGTCCCCAGTGTGCTCCCTTGGGACAGCAGTCATCTCCTTGTGTGGCTGCTTGGAAGGGGGTGTTTCTGGTAGAACAATGGGTGAGGGAGGAGGTGTGAGGAGCCATGCAGCTGGCCTGGTCCAGGTGCCACAGGTCTGGAGCGGGCCCGAGGGGCTAGGAGTGTGGAGCCCAAAGGGGAGGCCACAGCTGCACCCACTCCCACCCCTTTTCCCTCTGTGCTTGGCAGGGTGGGGGCAGGGCGGTGCTGCTGCTGAGGGCCCAGGCTCTTCCTGACTCTGGTAAACAGGACCAGCTTCCCCCGAACCAACATGCAGACTTGCAGATGGGAAGGTCAAGGCCCAGACCCTGCCTAGGGTCAAAGAGCAACTGAACAGGCAGAAAGACTTAGGCTCCAGGGTCCTTGGGCTCCAGGTGTTGGGAGTTCTCTTTGGGTTCCAATGTTTGCAGCCCATCCTTTCCCTTGTGCACTCGACAAACACTTACGGGGTACCTGCTATGTACCAGGCGCTGGGCTGACCACCACAGACATGATGTGAACAAGAAAGATGCAGCCCCTGCCCACATCATCAGGCCAGGGAAACGGGCACTGAAACCAAAGTCAGGGCCGTGATGGAGGATGCTCAGGTGCTATGGGAACCGAGGGGGCACCTGGCCCAGGCTGGGGCATCTGGGAAGTCTTCCAGGAGGAGGTGACAGTAATGCTGGGACTTGAATGAGGAGCAGGAGTTTAAGGGATGAGTGATGGGGAGGAGGGGTGCAGGTAGAGGGAATGGAATAGAAGATTTCATTTTTTTTGTCTTTTGTCTTTTTAGGGCCACACCTGTGGCATATGGAGGTTCCCAAGCTAGGGGTCGAACCGAAGCTGTAGCTGCTGGCCTATGCCACAGCTGCAGCAACACCAGATCCAAGCCACGTCTGCAACCTACACTGCAGCTCATGGCAACGCCGGATCCTTAACCCACTGAGCGAGGCCAGGGATGGAACCGGAAACCTCATGGTTCCTGGTCAGATTCGTTTCTGCTATGCCACGACAGGCACAGCATATTTTAGAGAATATAGTGAGAGGCACGGGTGTCCCTTGCTGCTGCTCTTTTTTCCAGAGAACTTCACAGAGAAATTGGTCTATACATTCAGGGAGCTGAATGGTATAGGGCTTGAATGGTGGAATTTTAGTGGCACCCAGCCTCTTGCCCAGGGAAGGCTCAGAGCATGGGGAACAGGCTAGTCACAAACTTCTGTCCCAGGATGGAGTTAGTTCTCTGACCTAACAGTCATCGTCTTCCATTTTACAGGTGGGTAAACTGAGGCACAGGGAAGCTATGTTGCTGGACCAAGTGGTCAGAGCCAGGAGCAGGCCCTAAATATTTTGTCATGGGGGACAGCTCCCAGCCCCCAGGACTCAGGGCAACTAGCAGGCATCAGATAGGGAAGGCAGAGGGAGTTAGGTGTGCAGAGGTGCTGGGGGCAGGCAGTCCCTGTGCTGCTGTGTGGCCTTGGGGAAATGGCTCAGCCTCTCTGAGCCTATGTAATTTCTTCTGCAAATGGGCAACCAGCTCAGTACCAGGTAAACACGATGAAATGGGCACATGCTGCTGGCGCAGGCCCTGCCACGCGGCGCTGAGTCAACTGCACCCTTGCTCTGGCCCCAGCCTGTGTACAGGGTCCAGGGCTGGTACAGGGGGCAGGGAAGACTGGTTCATTAATCTCCAGGCCCGCCCTGACCTCTGTGGGCTGGGAGAGGGCGGCTGAGGCTTGGGACTTCTCCCGGGGTCTGAGTTTACACAAAGATAGGCTTTGTGGGGGTTCCTGGGGTTGAGTGGGTGCCCATGTGGCATTCCTGGTCTGGCTGGCCTACAGCTGCAGTGGGGGCAGATTCTGACCAGAGTCTGGAGCAGCAGTGGGTGAGGAGGGCTGGGGGTGGGTCTCGGGCTCCCTCATTCATTCAGCAGGCAGATGTTTCTCAAGTCTCCAAAGACACCACGGACAAGGGATGAGGCCCATTATCTCTACCATGGCCTGCTGTGAGGCAGACCACTGAGGAAGCTAAGCCAGGGGAACAGGGCAGTGATGGGGGGACCTGGAGGTGTTATGTGGCTTACAGGAGGTGCCTCATGGTCAGTGTGGCTGTTCAGCTATGGTTTCCGAGAGAAAGTGGTATCCAGGCTGAGTTGAGGGATGAAACTGCAAGGGGGAGAGGCGGGGACTTAGGGGTCAGGGCTTTGGGGGATGTTTATGAGTCCACCAAGGAAGAGGCAACGGTTTGGGGGCCAAGGTGTTGGGGGATGTATAGGAGTTTACCAGGGAAGTGCAGGGGCTGGACTGAGGTGTGGGGCTTGGCTGTGGGAGCCATGAGGAGCTGCTAGCTGGTTCTTAGAAGGGAAGGGCCAAGCCCAGATGTGCACTTTAGGAAGAATTCTGGTGCTGGAGGAAGCTCCAGAGCCTGGAGAATCTGGAAGACTGTTATGGCAAGAAGGACAAAAGGAGATAGATTTAAGGGACAGACGGAGGTCCAGCCTCCTGCAGTTGGAGCCCTGGTCACTAGAGAGCTGGCCTGCCATTCACCTTGGGCACCTTCCAGGCCCTTTCCTAGGTGGAAGCTATTGCAAGTCAGTGTTTCTGTGTCAGAGGAATCACTGGAGCAATGGGTTTCCAGAAACCCCACAAATGGCCCTGGGGAACCCCCACCCAGGCCACTGCCCACCTGACTCATTCAGGGACTGACTTAGGGCCCAGAGACATCCACCCTAAACTCACGGGGCTGGTGAGGCTGGCAGGATTGGTAGCTAGGCTCCTCCACCCTGAACAGCCCAGGGGTTGGGGCTAGGACTCTGTCTCATGGAACTTTGGCATGAGGGTGGGGGATGATAAGCTGGCCCCCCAGTGATAACTCACTTTGAGCCCCTTCTCAACTCACAGCAAGGATACAGTGGGTTTGAGGGCTGGTGCCAGGGCCCACAAGTAGTGAGATTCATCAGGCTCTGCTCATTAATCTCCAAAATATACAAACAGCTCATGCAACTCAGTAACAAAAAACCAACCCAATCAAAAAATGGGCAGAAGATCTAAACAAACATTTCTCCCAAGAAGATATACAGATGGTCAACAGGCACATGAAAAGATGACCTAATTATTACAGAAATATAAATTAAGGAGTTCCCGTCGTGGCGCAGTGGTTAACGAATCCGACTAGGAACCATGAGGTTGCAGGTTCAATCCCTGCCCTAGCTCAGTGGGTTAAGGATCCAGCGTTGATGTGAGCTGTGGTGTAGATTACAGACGCGGCTCGGATCTGGCGTTGCTGTGGCTCTGGCGTAGGCCAGTGGCCACAGCTCCGATTAGACCCCTGGCCTGGGAACCTCCATATGCCGCGGGAGCGGCCCAAAGAAATAGCAAAAAGACAAAAAAAAAAAAAAAAAAAAAGAAATATAAATTAAAACTACAAGGGGGTATCACCTCGCACCAGTCAAAATGGCCATCATAAAATCTACACATAAATGCTGGAGAGAGAGTTCCCTGTCATGGCTCAGCAGTTAACGAACCCAACTAGTGTCTATGAGGATACGAGTTCAATCCCTGGCCTCATTCAGTGGGTTAAGGATTCAGCTTTGCCATGAGCTGTGGTGTAGGTTGCAGACATGGCTTGGATCCCACATTGCTGTGGCTATGGCACAGGCCAGCAGCTACAGCTCCAATTCGACACCTAGCCTGGGAACATTCATATGCTGTGATTGCGGCTCTAAAAAGACAAAAAAAAAAAAAAAAGAAAGAAAGAAAAGAAATGCTGGAGAGGGTGTAGAGAAAGGGAACCCTTCTACACTGTGAGTGGGAATGTATACTGGTGTAGCTACTGTGGAGAACAGTGTAGAGGTTCCTCAAAAACTAAAAATAGAGCTGTCACAGGATCCAGCAATCCCACTCCTGGGCATATATCACAAAAAAAAAAACTATAATTTGAAAAGATATATGCACACCTATATTCATAGCAGCACTATTTACAATAGCCAAGACCTGGAAATAACCTAAGTGTCCACTGACAGATAAATTGATAAAGAAGATGTGGCACATATATACAATGGAATATTGCTCAGTCATAAAAAAGAATGAAATAATGCCATTTGCAGCAACATGAATGGACTTGGAAATTCTCATCCTAAGCGAAGAGAACAATAAATGCTATACGATGCCATGTATATGTGGAATCTAAAATATGATGCAAATGAAGAACTTATCTACAAAATGGGATCAGACCCACAGACACAGAGAATAGACTTTTGGTTGCCAAAGGGGGGAAGAGGGGAGGGATGGACTGAGAGTTTGAGATTAGAGGATGCAAACTAGTATTTATAGGATGGATAAACAACAAGGTCCTACTGTATAGCACAGGGAACATACGATATACAGTAATAAACCGTAATAGAACCCCCTACCCAGATTTCACCATTACACATTAACTCCTTTGACCATTTTTTTTGTTTTTGTTTTGTCTTTTTAGGGCCGCACCCGTGGAATATGGAGGTTCCCAGCCTAGGGGTCGAATTGGAACTGTAGCCACCGGCCTACGGCCTATGCCACAACCCACAGCAACACCAGATCCAGATCCGAGTTGCATCTTCGACCTACACTGCAGCTCATGGCAACGCCAGATCCTTAACCCACTGAGTGGGACCAGTGATCGAACCTGTGTCCTCATGGATACTAGTCAGATTCATTTCTGCTGAGCCACGAAGGGAACACCTGACCTTTTTTTTTTTTTTTTTTTGGGGGGGGGGGTCTTTTTGCCATTTCTTGGGCCGCTCTCGCGGCATATGGAGGTTCCCAGGCTAGGGGTCGAATTGGAGCTGTAGCCACCAGCCTACGCCAGAGCCACAGCAACACGGGGATCCGAGCCGCGTCTTTAACCTACAGCACAGCCCACGGCAATGCCGGATCCTTAACCCGCTGAGCAAGGCCAGGGATCGAACCCTCATGGTTCCTAGTTGGATTTGTTAACCACTGCGCCACGACGGGAACTCCCACCTGACCTTTTTTTTTTTTAAGAAACAAATTCCCTTAGGTCGCTTAGAGTCCCTTGGGTCATCATATCTTTGGTGTGAATGGTATGTTTTTTTCCTTGGCCGCACCCACAGCACATAGAAGGTCCTGGGTCAGGAATGGAACCCGCACCAGACACCGACAGGAGCCATAGCAGTGACAAGACCAGATCTTAAACCTGCTGAGCCAGCAGGGAACTCCTCAATGCTATTTGTTTCCAAACTTTTCCTATGTAGGTTTTTGCCTTCTGTGCTCCAGCTACACGGAATTTCCCTCCTCTAGGCCTTGGAGCACGCAGATCTCCCCCCCCTCCCCCCCGCGGAAGCCGTCCCCATTTTCTTACCTGTCCCTTTCTCCAGGAGGCCTGCCCGGTCCACCTCGATCTGCTGGGGTGCCTGCACCATGGGCTCTTGCCGCTTTCCGGACAATAACACTTGCTACGTGTTCCTGGGGGGCTCACTGGTCTGCCACACACACCCAGTCCTGACACGCAGAGTAGGTCTGTGGAATGAGCACTCAGGAGTCCATAGACTCCCCTGGAGATAGGCTATTGGCGGGCGCCCATTTCCCGGATTGGGAAGACGGTGGTCACCAACGTTAGTGGCACGCCCAGGTTAGGCCCTGGAGGCCGGGCCGTGCGCACCTGACGGCCGGCTTGTCTGTCTCTCCCCGGCAGGGCGGATGGACACCTTCAGCACCAAGAGCCTGGCCCTGCAGGCCCAGAAGAAGCTGCTGAGCAAGATGGCGTCAAGGACGGTGGCAGCCGCATTCATCGATGACACGAGCAGCGAGGTGCTGGACGAGCTGTACCGCGCCACCAAGGAGTTCACTCGCAGCCGCAAGGAGGCCCAGAAGGTGGTCAAGAACCTGGTCAAGGTGGCCGTGAAGCTGGGCGTCCTGCTCCGCGGTGGGCAGCTGGGCGCTGAGGAGCTGGCGCGGCTGCAGAGCTTCCGCCAGCAGGCGCGCCGCTTGGCCATGACCGCTGTCAGCTTTCACCAGGTGGACTTCACCTTCGACCGGCGCGTGCTGGCCGCCTCACTGCTCGAGTGCCGGGACCTGCTGCACCAGGCCGCGGGCGCGCACCTGACCGCCAAGTCCCACGGCCGCATCAACCATGTGTTCGGCCACTTTGCGGATTGCGACTTCCTGGCCGCGCTTTACGGCCCCGCCGAGCCCTACCGCTCCCACCTGCGCAGGATCTGCGAGGGTCTCACCAGGATGCTGGACGAGGGCAGCATCTGACCTCCGACCTGGGTCTTCCCGCTGGGGGCGGGGCTTGCGGGCTTTTTTAACTTCTTTTCTCCCAGTTTGACTCTGGCCAACTTCCCCCCAACCCCTTCCCACACGTACACACACGGGTGACCTGTACCTTCTTGGGGAACTCACGTCACCTCGGCTCCGGCCCAATCTACATGGGGAGAACTCAGCCTGGAGCCGGGCACAGCCTGCCTGCGCCAGCGGCCTCCCCGCACACCTGGAGACCCCTGTCCCTCGGGTGCACCCTCTGAACAGTGACCCTTGAGTGACCCATCTGTACCCCTCAAATCACTCGGTGTCTCTGAAAGCTGGTGGCTTCCCACTTTAATGTTGTTGCCTGGGCTTTTTCATTCCTACAGAAAGGGTCATGAGGGACCAGGAGAAAGGGGATGTTATGGAGTGAGCTATGTCCTTGCCCCCAAGTTCTTCTGTTGAAATCCTAACCACTGGGCCCACTGATTATGACCTAATTTGGAAAGAGGGTGATTGCAGATGTAATTAGTTAAGATGAGTTCATACTGGAGCAGGGTGGGCCCCTAAGCCACTGTGACTGGTGTCCCTGTAAGAAGGGGACATTTGGACTCAGACACAGAGGAGAATGCTATGTGAAGATGGAGGCAGAAATTGGAGGGATGTGTCAAGGAGACAAGGAATGTCAAGGATGGCCAGCAACCAGTAGAAGCTGGGAGAGAGCCTGGAACAACACTCAGAGGGAACCAGCCTGGCCAATGCCTTGATTTCAGACTTCTGGCCTCCAGAGCTGAGAGTGAACAAGCTTCCCTTGTTTCAGCCACCCAGGCTGGGGCACTTTGTTCCACAGCCCAGGAAATGAGCCCAGGGGGCCATGGTGTGGGCTGTGGTGGGTGCAGGCGTCTGGGTGAGGGTGCCTCCTCCCTTTGGTTGGCATCACAATCCTGACTCCTCGTGGGAGGGGATAGAGGCCCCCCTCCACTTGCCCCATGCAGGGCACCAGGGAGAATCCATCTGAGATGTGGGCATATTTTTAAACGATCATTTCATATTTGGAAAACAAACACAATTGTTTTTCTAGGACAGGCCTTAGAAACAAAGCTCTGCAAATCCTGGCTTTGGTGACACCCAGCTGAAGTGGTGATTCTTTTTTTTTTTTTTTGTCTTTTTGTCTTTTCTAGGGCTGCTCCCACCGCATATGGAGGTTCCCAGGCTAGGGGTCTAATTAGAGCTTTTGCTGCTGGCTTATGCCAGAGCCACAGCAATGCAGGATCCGAGCTGTGTCTGCAACCTACACTGCAGCTCACGGCAACACTGGATCCTTAACCCCCTGAGCAAGGCCAGGGATCGAACCCACAACCTCGTGGTTCCTAGTCAGATTCGTTAACCACTGCACCACGACGGGAACTCCTTTTTTTTTTTTTTTTTTTTATCTTTCTTGTCTTTTGAGGGCTGCACCCGTGGCATATGGAGGTTCCCAGGTAGGGGTCTAATTGGAGCTGTTGCTGCTGGCCTACGCCAGAGCCTCAGCAACCCGGAATCTGAGCCGCGTCTGCCAACTACACCACAGCTCATGGCAATGCCGGATTCTTAACCCGCTGAGCAAGGCCAAGGATTGAACCTGCAACCTCATGGTTCCTAGTTGGATTCGTTTCTGCCGCTCCATGACAGGAACTCCTCCTGAGGTGGTGATTCTTAACTTGGGGCATGGAGGGGGCACATGGGGGTATGGGAGAGTATCTGTGATTTATTTGTCAGAAGTGGGCATGGATTTTAGACGATTACAAGATACAGCTGCAGGTCTGACCACATCAGGGTGGGAAGGTTACTCTGGTCACCCTCAGGGGAGCGGGGAACAACGTCCCATGACTGTTCTTGCAGAACCTGGTCTGTTTAAGGGCAGAGGTTGCAAACAGGAGGCCTGCAGGCCTTATTAGGTGAGAAGATGGGTTTGCTTGGCCCCATCCGTGTTTGAGGCATTTAGAATTAGTTGCCAAAACTTAAAACCAAGGAAATTACCCCTGCCAATCTACAATGGAAGTTCCTCTAGAAAACTTGCCTCCACTGCCTGCTGGTGAAGCTGCATAGAGGTTGCCCATCTTTGCCACAGTCCCCACCACTCCTTTTTGCCTCTCCATGGCATGCTGGGCTGGCTGATAGATTAGGACCCCAGATTCAGGGCAGTGTCTCTGTTTGGTTTCCGCTGCCCTGCAAAAGCCAAAGGCTTTCACCCAAGAGCCAGTGGTTCCTATCTCTCTCTGCCCTCCATTCCTAAGGCAAACTTACCCTCTTATCTCAGGTCAAGAAACAGATCTTCAAATTTGAGTACAAACATGCATTCTGGTTATGTCATGAAGCCCAAAATGAAATCCTTTGCTCTGCTGATTGAATAATATCCATGTGATATGGCTTTGTACTTGTTCCCTGCTGGGCTAGCCAGCCTGTCTTGACTCTTTTATACATTTGAGGTTTAATTAAAAAAAACAAACAAGGGGCACTATAGAATTATGTAAATAAAAACATTTGACAGTTTTCTCTCACCTGCCAAGGTTGTCTGCCTTTTGAATGGAAGCTGCACACAAAAATGTCACTTGCCCACAGCCAGTTGGCAGACCACAGACCAGCAGGGGTGGCAGAGGTTGGTTTCTGCAGCCCAAATGGCTTGGTCCAGCCCCTCATCATGGCCAAAAGTCCTGAGGCCAGCTGGCTTCACTCAGCAGAAAGCTACATTCAGAAATGCCCTGCTGTCTCCCAGCACACTGCACTCCCTGCTCTGCCTCCTTGCTGGTGCCCAGCACTCAGAAGTGGTATGTGATTGATGCCAGGCTGGCTGGGGTGTGACCCTCACAGGCCTTAGGGCTCCGGGCCCACTGTTGCTTCTGCCTGGGTCCGGCTGCCTGGTTTTTGCAAGAGGCCCTGGGCAGTCATCTCCTAGGCCCTGTTGAGACCTGCAGGTGCCTGTGCTTGGTGGGGATGAGCCTCCCCGTGGACACATGTGCTCCAGAGCTTCACAAGAGGTGATGCAGACTGTGTGCACTTGACTGTTGAGGCTGCTGGTCCCTCCCCCAAGTATCTTGGGCCTGAGGTCCTCCTTAGTTGTTACTGGCTCTGAGAGCAGCTGTCTTGTGCTTTCCCTTGGGAAGGCTCCTACGGCAGCAGCATTGTGGCCCCGAGCCAGAACCCCGTGCCCCTGGCCACTTTCTTCTCTGATGGGCAGGGCCACAGCATCACCTGGCTCCTCTGTGACACAAGGGAGGGACAGGTGAGTGACAGCCATGGAGAGGCCTCAGACCACCAGCAGCACAGTGATTCTGACTAGTGAAGACCTGCTTCAGAGTCACACGGTTCCTTCCCCCCACAGGCAGAGCCAGGCTGACAGTCAAGTGGTGGGGGGGGTCAGACTCCCAGCCCCCACTGCTAGGAGACCCAGCCCCCTGAGTGGCTGGGGATTTCAGTTAGTTATCTATTTGTTTGCCTGTGGTGGTTTTTTTTTTTTTTTTTTTTTTTTTGCTTTTTGTTTTTTTTTAAGTTCACTGAGCTGCAAAGCCAATCACGGGGAGCAGAAGAGGTCTGCCGGGGAGTGCTCACCCTCTGCTGGGCGTGGCCAGCTCCGCCCCGAGGTCCACAGGCAGAAGTTGTGCCCGGAGGTTCCCTGCACCTGGGGCGACACAGCACACCCATCTCCAGCAGCCAAGGGAAGTGGGGACCCCTAGCACTGCATGCCCAACCAGGTAGGCACTAGCCAAGATTATGTTTAATTTTTTTTTTTTAAGGCCGCACCCATGGCATATGGAGGTTCCCAGGCTAGGGGTCGAGTCAGAGCTACAGCTGCCGTCCAACACCACGGCCACAGCAACATGGGATCCAAGCCACGTCTGTGACCTACCCCACAGCTCACGGCAACACTGGATCCTTAACCCACTGAGCGAGGCCAGGGATCGAACCAGCATCCTCATGGATATTAGTTGGGTTCGTTACCACTGAGCCACACCAGGAACTCTCTGTTTAATTGTTTTATTTATTTAAATATGAAAACATTTCATTTCTTCCCAGTTAGTCTGAAAGATGGTCCCTGGGGAATTAAAAGATCATGGTCGGCTTGGGGGTCAGAGGGCAGCAGGATGACTCTCCCTGGAGCATCCAGGGTTCTGGCCTGATCCCAGGGGAGATGCCTCTGGTTTTAGAAAAGCCGTGACTCCTGTCTACCCCACCTTGTGCCTTGATGCCTCTTCTGCTAAGAGGGGCAGTGGGGGCGGGGAAAGCGGGAGCCAGGGGAGAGGTTCAGCACCACCGTGGTCCTGGTCCCCCAGACTCCGCTCCAGGCCCTTAGCCGCCCAGTGAACCCCTCCAGACAGGGCAACATCAGCCAGGGCAGAAAACCAACAGCCCCCTCCCCCCAAAACCAGTACTGGGCCCTCTTGGGGCCTGGCTCCTTCAGTGGAGATGAGGAAGAACCGCCCTCAGTGGGGCTCCTGGTCACAGCTCACTGCGTGTCACCTTGGCCACGATCACCAGCTTGGACAGCTCAGCCTTGAAGGCCCCAGGCCTGTGGGACACTGCAAAAGAAGAAACCCTTGGTTGGCCCTCGCCTTCACAAATCCTCCGGGTCCTGAGTGGGGTGGGGCCCACACTGGGAGCAGGGTAGGGGAGCGGTTGTCATGTGGACTCCATGTGGAAAGGCCCCCAGCACCAAGGTCTTACAGGTGAGGGACAGCGAAAGGGGGAGAGGCAGTGGGCCTGTCCTGAGGGCAGCGGAGCCCACAGCAGAGGTCAAGCTGGGAAGAGCCTGGTCATCTTGCCACGCTGAGAATGGACAGGGGTTGGAGCCTTGCACTAGCGAACTTGTCTGATGCTCCAAGCCTGCCCCAGCACCCCGACTCCCTGTCCCTCCTCCCCATCTGTGCTCCCTGGGGCAACCCGACCCTGTGTCCTTGATCTCCACTAGGAAGGGCCCGGTGCACTGGGGACCTGTGGGCCTCCTTCCAGTCCTAGGCCCCTCTTCCTGGAAAGCCCCGCCCATGCCCCACCCCCACTTTGGTGCCTGGTGACGTCCATGGCCACGTGGGTTCCTCATCTCATCACTCTCCCGTCCCTCAGGACCCTTGGAGCTCCCGGACTCAGCTCAACCCATGTCCATGGTCACACTCACTCATCCTCTCCCTCCCTTCTATAAGCTGAGCCCCAACTCAGGGACCTCACGCCCCTCCTCTGCTCAGCATGTGGCCTGCACAGAGGAAGCTGAGCATGGATCAGAGGCCTCAGGAGGTGACCCCCATCTCCCCCGTCATGCGCACATGAGCTCCTGATCTCGATGCTATGCTGATATTTTCTGCTTGAAATATCAATGCTGTTCCTGGTCTTGGAGCCCAGGCCAGCCAGGCTGTGGGGGCATCAGCCCTCTTCACCACCGCCCCCCAACCATGGAGCAGACCCGCAGAGCACCCCAGAATGCAGCGCTCTGAGGACGGACTTTCATGCTCTCCATTCTCTACCAGGGATTGGCAGTGCGCCTGCCGCCTGTGAGCTAAGGGTGGTTTCTACATTTTAAAATAGCTTTCACAGCAATCAAGGGCAAAATGCTACCCTGTGATACAGGAAAGTGATACGACATTCACATCTCAGAGTTCAGAAAATAAAGTTTTATTAGAACCCAGCTCCGCCCATTCACTGACTAGTGGTTTATGGCTGCTTTCACCTGGATTTGATCCCTGGCCTGCATGCTGCAGGTACAGCCAAAAAAAAAAAAAAAAAAAAAAAAAACCAAAAAACAAACCTAATAATATTTACAATGTGGTCTTTTACAGAAGCCATTTAGGGGTGGCGGTCTCCCCTCACTACAGGGCCCCCAGATCAGCCTCCCACAGGGGTCTTACCCCTCTGCTCCGCTCCCCTCCCTGCCTGAGAACCTGGCTTCCATCCCCACGATCCCTCTACGCACCTGCTGTTTTGGTCACTTCAAATTCCTCACTTTTCAGGGGCACTTCGCTCTCTCTTTCAAAAGCGGCTTTCGACTGAAAGGGAACAAGTGGAAACTTTTCTAAACGGGAAAGAACACTACTCGGTTTGCTTCCCAGAGAAGCAGAGACCAAAGCTGCGCGCTTCTACTGAAGAGCCGCACGATGCTTTTTTAAGCACATAAAAGAGAATCCAGTTGAGGCATTTGGTTAATCCACTTAAGAGATTGTCTGTTGGCTTAAAATTTCATGCCTTCCCTGTAAATCCTAGGAAGAAGGTATTTAACTCAATTTTTTCCTTTAGTTATTAATTTATGGAAATGATACTAGCATGGCAGTCTCTTGAATGCAATTTTTTTTTTTTTTTTTTTTTTTTTTTTTTTTTGGCCATGTCCATGGCATGAAGAAGTTCTGGGGCCAGGGATCAAACCTATGCCACAGCAGGGACCCGAGCTGCAGTAGTGACAATAACTTGCTGAGCCACCAGGGAACTCCTTGAATCTAAATTTTAAAAATCAGAATTGGGAGTTCCCGTTGTGGTTCAGCAGGTTGCGAACCCAACTAGTATCTATGAGGATGTGGGTTCAATCCCTAGCCTTGTGCAGTAGGTTAAGGATCCAATGTTGCCATTAGCTGTGGTGCAGGTTGGCAGCTGCAGCTCCAATTGGACCCCTAGCCTGGGAACTTCCATATGGCTCAGGTTCATCTCTAAAAAAGACTTAAAAAACAAAAACAAAAAAGGAGTTCCTGTCATGGCGCAGTGGTTGACGAATCCAACTAGGAACCATGAAGTTGCAGGTTTGATCCCTGGCCTTGCTCAGTGGGTTAAGGATCTGACATTGCAGACGCAGCTTGGATCCTGTGCTGCTGGGCTCTGGTGTAGGCCGGTGGCTACAGCTCCTATTAGACCCACCCCTAGCCTGGGAACCTCCATATGCCATGGGAAGCAGCCCTAGAAAAGGGAAAAACAAACAAACAAACAAAAAACCAAACAACAACAACAACAAAAAAGATTAAACAAAACAAAACAAAACACCCCAGAATTGTATCTTGTTTGGAGTTCCCGTCATGGCCTCATGGTAACGAACCTGACTAGTATCCATGAGGACATGGGTTCAATCCCTGGCATCGCTCAGTGAATTAAGAATCTGGTGTTGCCATGAGCAGTGGTATGTATAGGTTTCAGACATAACTCGGATCCCATGTTGCTGTGGCTGTGGCCAGCAACTGCAGCTTCAATTCAACCCCTAGTCTGAGAGATTCCATATGCCACAGGTGTGGCCCTAAAAAGACCAAAAAAAAAAAACCCACACACAAAAAATGTACCTTTCTCAAACCAGTTAAAATAATAGAGTTTTAAAGTAAGAAGGGACCCCAGAGAGTGATTACTTTAATGGTGTGATAGTCAGTTTGACTTGCCAACTTAGAGCAGCCATGGTCCCCAGTTACACAATCTGACACTTGCTGAGTATTGCTGAGGGTTTTGTGGATGTGACAGAGGTTCATCCTGAGCTGACTTTAAAGAGACTACCCTCAGTGACTTGGGTGCACCTCATTCAATCAGCAGAAGGGCCTTCAGGACAGAGCTGAGGCTTCCCTGGACGAAACCCTGCCCAGGGAGGCAGCGCTGACAGTGTGCAAAGTGCCAGCCCTTCCTGCCAGCCTGGCCTTGGACTCGGACCTGCCTCACCAGGGCCCCGTGGAGGAAGCCAATTCCTGGCAGTAAGTCTCTTAAGGCCTGTCTCCTACTGGTTTTGCTTCTTGGACTGATAAAGTGGTTTTCAAACAGTTTCTGACCCAAACAAAGCAGGGGTGGCCTCTGCAGAGGGGCTGGGCTCTGGAGGGGGCTGTGAGGGTCAGGAGCACAGCAGAAGGTGCTGCCTGGGCTGTGAAGCACAGGTTGCTGGGGCCAAGGGACATGGGGCCTTTCTGACACCCCCCCTACAGCCCCCCTCCACCCTTGCTGTCCCTGTTCTTGTTCCAGGGGTGGGCCCCCTTGCCCCCTGCCTTCCTGTCAGCTTTGCCAGTCGGGGGCACTGTTGGGAGGGAGGCCAGGGCTCCAGCGGTCAACCGGGACACCCCCAGGCACCTCCAGGCCTGAGGTCGGCCTGGTGTCCCGTGTTCTCCCAAGTCACAAAACCTCCCTCTAAGGGCTTAGTGCCTGTCTCCTCGTTTTGTCACCTTCCACCACCCCATGGTCTCTAAGGCACATTCCATGGAGGGCCGCCAGGTGGCCACCCTCACATGCAGGCGACACTCACGTAGGCCATGCCATATTCGATCTCGGCGCCCCGCACCTCTGCCTTGAATTGCGTGAAGTACAGGTAGGACTTGCCCTGGGGCCTGCGAAGAAAGGTCGGGTAAGGGGGTCAGCCCAGGGCTGTGTGTCCCCTGCTCAAGGTGGAATCTGCTGCCAAGTGTGTCTGAAGAGGACAGATGGGCCCCCTCAACATCACCCGTCCTTTCCTCTTTGCCAGAAGGTTCTTCTGGCTCATTTTCTAGGTGCTAGCTGTTCTAGGCTGGGGAGCCTCCCATTCACTCACTGAATGCTTCTCATCTAGCGGACGATGTTCCAGGTAGTGCAGTGGGGGTGGGGCCAGGCAACATCCGGCGGCGGGGGGGCGGGAATACAGGGGTTAACTAGGAAGGGGAGGGTGTCTGGGCTGAGCATGTCCTTGGGGGCCTCTGGGTGGGTTAGCTAAGAGGCTGTGGGCTGAGGACCCTGCTCTGGCCTGTGCAGCCAGCGTCTGTGCCCCCTCACAAGGCCCACGAGAGACGGTGATCTAGAGCCAGAGGGGTGCAGCCCTGATCACTAAGCTGTAATTAGGGTGCCCCACTTGGCTCCTCGCCACTGCGATGCTGCCCTCAGGAGCCAGGAAGGGGCACAGACAGGGTCTCCTCTCAAGAGGGCTGGAGGGGGCCTGATGAGAATGTGGGGTCCCGGGCCTGTGAGAATCTACTTGGTACTCAAACACCTACTGTTTGTAATGCACCGAGCAGGAGCCCGGGACGTGCGCCAATGCCTGCGAGTATGCCCTTTAATTATACATTCCCATCGCTGCTCTCTTACTGTGTCCCATTTCTTGACCCTGAATTGAGACTGGACCCCTGAGGATGTGAGAGCACAGCTGGGACTTCTATGTGAAGCACACGATAAATGCTTGAGAAATGGGTGCAGGCCATGGGCCCGGGGAGAGGGGTGGGGATTTGGTGAAGCTCTATCACCCTCCTTCCCATCAGAGGGCCTTCCCGTCATCCCTTCTCGGGCTCATGGAGCTGGGCGCCAGGCACTATGATTATGAGAAGGGGGGTGGGAGGTTAAGACCCATGATTAATGTGACTGAGGGTGACAAGGAAGGGGGTAGCATCTGGGGAGCCCAGCCCCTCTCCTGGCGCTGTGGCCACTGCTTGGCCCCTACCTCCCAGTCTCTCCCCCCCTCCCCCCGCCTCTGTGTGGATGTGCTTCCCTGGGGAGCCCCCAACTCCTACACAGTGCAGCGCCCCCCTCTCCTGCCCGAGTCCCTCCAGGGTGCTGCCTGGAGCAGCGATGCAAACAGCCGTGAGCGAAGAAGGCACCTTGTCTGGGGGAGACCCTCGCTCACCTCCAGATGGTGCAGGTGAAGTGCTGGTGGTCTTCACTGGTCCCCAAACTCATCTGCCACTTCTGGGGAGAGAGGACAGACAGGTGAGTCTGGGATGCATCATCATTATGCATCCCTCCAAGCCCACAGCCTGCACAACACCAAGAGTGTACCCTAGTGTCAACTCTGGACTTGGGGTGATGGCGTGTCACGGTTCATTGACTGGCACCAACGTCCCACTCTGGTGGGGGATGGTGGGGGGGGGGGCAGGGCATATGGGAAACCACTGTGCCTCCTGCTTAATTTTTCCGTAGAAAATAGTTTACTGAGAAAAACAAAAACAAAAATAAAAGAAGGAAAGACAATATGCTCACGCTTGCTCGTATAAGCACAGAGCAGTCCTTAGAGGAGACGCAAGATTTTAACAACCGTGCTGACTTGAAGGACGTGGGTGGGAACTGGACAGATGGAAAGCCTCAGAGAGCTTTTAAAGTTTGTTTCTTTTTGAACGATGTATGTTAGCTTTCTAAAAAAAAGTTTAATTTAAAAAAAAAAAAAAAAACCTTTTAAAATGGCTCCAGGGGAGGAGCTCCCACTGTGGCACAGCAGAAACGAATCCGAGAAGTATCCATGAGGATGTGGGCTCAATCCCTGGCCTCATTCAGTGGGTTAAGAATCGGTGATCTTGGAGTTCCTGTCGTGGCGCAGTGGTTAACGAATCCGACTAGGAACCATGAGGTTGTGGGTTCAATCCCTGGCCTTGCTCAGTGGGTTAAGGATCTGGCGTTGGCATGAGCTGTGGTGTAGGTTGCAGATGTGGCTCGGATCCCACGTTGCTGTGCCTGTGGCGTAGGCCGGTGGCGTAGACCCCTAGCGTGGGAACCTCCACATGCCATGGGAGCAGCCCTAGAAAAGGCAAAAAGACAAAAAAAAAAAAAAAAAAAAAAAAAAGAATTGGTGATCTGTGGTTGCAGATGCAGCTCAGAGCCGTGTTGCTGTGGCTGTGGTGTAGGTCAGCAGCTGCGGCTCTGATTCAACCCCTGGCCTGGGAACTTCCATATGCTGCAGGTGTGGCACTAAAAAGAAAAAAAAAATTACATAAAATGGCTTCAGGAGTTCCTGCTGTGATGCAATGAGATTGGTGGCATCTTGAGAGCAGTGGGACACAGGTTCCATCCCTAGTATGGTAGCAGTGGGTTAAGGATCCACCGTTGCCATAGCTGTACCTTAGGTGGCAACTGTGGCTCAGATCTGATCCCTGGCCCAGGAACTCCATATGCCATGGGGTGGCCAAAAAAAAAAAAAAAAAAAAAAAAGAAAGAAAGAAAGAAAGAAAAAAAGGCTCCAAAACCAGCTTAGTCTAATTTTCAGGGCCTCCGAAAACCTGGCCAAACACAAACACAAGGTCTGGCAGCCTGTGGCGGTTCTGCGTTTTTCCCAGTAAAATGAGTGTCCTGTCTTCTCCCAAGAGTAATGATGGACTATGATTGCTGGTATTCCAGTTAAATGTCAGAGCTTTTCCATTAATAAATACAAGGCCATTTAAATGTTAATTATAAGGGGAGTAAATGGCCACTTAGATGCCTCCTGCCGGCAGCACAAAGGTAGGAGCCCATTAAGCAGGCGGGCAGGCAGGCCGGGCATGGCAAGGGGACGGCTCCAGACCAAACCTGACCTACATACTTATTTTCTATTGAAAAGCACCTGCCCACAGCTCCAAGGACTCTGAGCTCCTGGGAACAGTTTTACGCTGTGAAATACATCTGGGGAGGTGTTCATAGCTCTTCTAATGTTCATGAAAATGAGGCAAACATTTTTTTTTTAATTATGAAAGCAAACAAAATTAAATCCAAGAGTTTCTTAGCAATAGGGTCAATATCTCTCTGAGTGATTTTTCTGTTGTTGTTGTTTTTGGACCTTGCCTGCAGCATGAGCAAGTTCCCAGGCCAAGATCGAACTCTCACCACAGCAGTGACAATGCCAGATCCTTACCTGCAGAACCACCAAGGAACTCCTAAGTGGTCTTGTTATATGAACCTGACTGTGGTCTCAAGGTGACAGGCCAGGTCAGGCAGTAGGTAGGGCTTGGGAGGGCCCAGGTTTGGCATCAGACACTCACACAAGTGTGGTTTTTGGGGTGGCCTGTCCTGCTCAAGCCTCTGTGACCTTTTCTGTGAGGCGAGGGGGATCAGGATCTAAGTGGCCGGGCGTAATAGATGTCAGGTAAATGGTAACTGCTGTAATTCTTTATTAAGATATTAAGTAAGAGGAGTTCCCCGGTGACACAGTGGGTTAAGCATCCAGCGTTGTCACTGCTGTGGCCCAGGTTTGATCTCTGCCCCGGGAACTTCCACATGCATAGGGCACAGCCAAAAAATATACATATATAATTAACAGATGGTGAAATTTTACCCATTTCAGTGTCTATCCCATGAGTTTTCTTTTCTCTTTTTTTTTTTTTTTTTTTGTCTTTTTGCCTTTTCTAGGGCCACTTCCCGCGGCATATGGAGGTTCCCAGGCTAGGAGTCGAATTGGAGCTATAGCTGGCAGCCTACACCAGAGCCACAGCAACATGGGATCTGAGCCGCGTCTGCGACCTACACCACAGCCACAGCAACGCCGGATCCTTAACCCACTGAGCAAGGCCAGAGATCAAACCCACAACCTCATGGTTCCTAGTTGGATTCGTTAACCACTGTGCCATGACGGGAACTCCTCTTTTCTCTCTCTTTTTTTTAAGGGCCGTGGCGTATGGAAGTTCCTGGGCTAGGGGTCTAATCAAAGCTGCAACTGCTGGCCTAGGCTACAGCCACAGTGATGCCAGATCCAAGCCACATCTGCGACCTACATGGAAGCTTGCAGCAACGGTGGATCCTTAACCCACTGAATGAGGCCAGGAATCAAACCCACACTCCCATGGATACCAGTCAGGTTCCTGACCCCTTGAGCCACAGTGGGAACTCCTGTCCTATAAGTTCTGACAAATGCACACAGTTATGTATCCACCACCTAATCAAGTACAGATCAATTCTATCTCCCCCATCCCTCTGGAGTCCACCCCTTCCTGCAAATTCCCGGTAACCAATCATCTGATCTGTCCCTGTAGTTGTGCCTTTGCAAAATGTCATCTGAGGACACGGTCTCCTGTGTCTGTCAGTCTCACTCAGCCTAAAGCATCTGAGATGCACCCACTTTGCTCCATGCATAACAGTTCACTTATGTTTCAACAGCTTTATTGAGAAGTCATTTACATACCATACAAATCATTCTTTAAAGGTGCACTCTTCAGTGTTTCCTAGTATATTCAGAGCTGTGAAACCATCACCTATATCTAATTCTCACCCCCAAAAGAAGCCCTGTCTCCATCAGCAGTCACTCCCCACCCCTCTCCTAAACCCTGGCAACCACCATTCCACTGTCTTATCTCTGTGTATTTGCCTGTTCTGGATGTTTCCCATCCATGGAATCTCACACTCTGTGGCCTTCTGTGTCTGCCTCTCTCACTGAGCATCCTTTTCTCAAGGTTTGTCCCCGTGGTGGTGTCAGTGCTTCTCTCCTTCCAGTGTGTGGAGGGACTACATTTGCTCATCCATCGTAAGTTGAGGGACATCTGAATTGTTTCCACTTGGTGATTATGAATCATGCTATGAAGTCATGTACAAGGTCTGCACGGACGTGTTTTCATTTCTTTTTTTTTTTTTTAGGGCCACACCTGCACCATATGGAAGTTACCACGCTAGGGGTCGAATTGGAGCTGCAGCTGCCAGCCTATGTCACAGCCATAGCAGCGCAGGATCTGAGCCTTGTCTGTGACCTACGCTGCAGCTTGCAGCAACATGGATCCTTAACCCATTGAAGAGGCCAGGGATCGAACCCCCATCCTCACAGAGACATGAGGTCCTTAACCTGCTGACCCACAATGGGAATTCCCATAAGTTTTCATTTCTTTTTTTTTTTTTTTTCCTGTGTTTTTAGGGCCACACAGTGGCATTTGGAGTTTCCCAGGCTAGGGCTTGAATTGGAGCTGTAGTTGCTGGTCTACGCCACAGCCACAGCAATGTCAGATCCAAGCCACTTCTGTGACCTACACCATAGCTCATGGCAATGCCAGATCCTTAACCCACTGAGAGAGGCCAGGGATAGAACTTGCGTCCGCATGGATGCTAATCGGATTCATTTTCGCTGAGCCATGACAGGAACTCCTAAGTTTTCATTTCTAATGGGCAGATACCAAGAAGTGGAAACATGGTTGGATGTTTGTAAGAGATGGCCAGTCTTCCCAAGTAGCCACATTCCTGCCAACTGTGGACGAGATCTCTGGCTGCTCAGCATCCTGGCTGGTGCTGAGATTAAATAACCCTGTGCCTGTTGTCACCTGGCACCAGCTGGCCTTTCAGGTGGTCCTCTGGAGAAACGAACCACTGTCAGCAGTCCAGTCTCCCACCCTCCACAGGCCCAGCCTGTGTCCTGGGCCCCCTGGGAGCCCAGACTCAGACCTGTATCTCTTCTGCTGATGCTGGCTCTGGAGGAGTGTTCCCTTTCCAGTTGCTCTGAGGGGCATCCTGGCAGGGCCCCCATATGTGGCCAAGCTGACCTGGAGAACATCCCGACCTTCCCTGAATGTTTGCTGACAATCTGGCAACTGTTTGCTCATGAGGCAGCAAGCAGGCAAGCAGCCAAAGAACCTGTGGGTCGCACTGCCAGGTTCCCACCACAGCCCTGGCCCACTAGCAGCCCACGGTCTCTGGCTGTCAGTTCTAGGCCCGTGCTGACGGAAAAAGTCTGTCCCAGATACATCTGCTCTCACGTGTCTCCTTTGGGATGAATCCCCGAATTGGAAACAGAATAAAGCCTGCTGATAGTTTTATGGTTTGTGATCTGGCTACTGTTCCAAGAGTAAACCTGGCCCTTTCCCTGGTGCTGCTGCAGGCTGTCCACCTGAAAGTCCCAGCAGGGAGGCGCAAGCCCTCTTACTCAAGCTGCTGGCAAGGCTGGGCGTGTCCTGGCTCAGGGCGGCAGTTAGGGGCCTGCGCCTTGGGGACCTCAGTCACGTTCCAGCTGGGGGTGCCCCAGCAGTCCGCAACCTCTTGGCCACCATGTTCTCTTGTATGAAGGGAGGATCAAGACCGAAGAGAATCGCCACTATCCCGGCAGCAGGGAAAGGGCTGTGATGCCCCACAGCAGAGCTGCAGCCCCTGCTACCACTGGGGGGGTGTCACCAGGTGTTTGCCACATTTTGCTAAAACATTGTTTCGGGGAATCATTGGCTTTTATTTATAAACTGGAAATAAGGAAAGTGATTTCATGTCACTTGCCCAGCAGTTTTCTTTTCTTTTTTTCTTTCTTTTTAGGGCCACACCCGTGGCATATGGAGGAAACTCCTGCCCAGCGGTTTTCTTTTCTTTCTCCTACTTTTTTTTCAGCTGTGCCTACAGCGTATAGAAGTGTCTGGGCTGGTGACTGAACCCGAGCCACAGCAGTGACCATGCTGGATGCTTAAACCACTAGCCACCAGGGTCCTCCTATTTTTTTTCCAGCGGTTTTCAACTGGGGATCATTTTGTCCCCCAATGGACACCAGGTGACATCAGCAGACATTTCTGGATGTCAGGACTGGGGGCTGTTGGCATCGAGTGGGTGGGGCCAGGGTTGCCGCCCATCCCCCACAGCACCCAGAACACCCCCAGAGAGAGCAACCCCACCTCGAAAGTCAGCAGCAGTGTCCAGGGAGACTGTGCCCATTTTACTGTGCTGTCCTGAGTTCGGGGGGAAGAGATGGACTCAGAACCAGCCTGCTGGGAGGGCCAGGTGCCTGAGAGGCAAACACAGAGTGGTTCCCAGGCAGCCTGTATTTCTAGGACCGTTGTTATGGGACACAGTGCCATAGACTCTTCTGGAAGGAGAGCGGTGTTCCCTATAGTCTGCGGGAAAGCACAATTAGGCATACAAAAGATGCTTTACGCTGATTTTTCCAGTGACAATTCTTCTTTTTCAATTTTCTTTTGTTCTTTTTAGCAATGATAAGGAGAAAGTCTGCTTTGTGTCTCTTTTCGAATACGTGTGCCACTCTGCCTTCAGACAAAACCAAGCAGCGGTGTCTAGCCAGAATTTAATAACAGTATTTTATCCTCAGAGTATTTATCTATGATGGTGCATTAGTGGCTGTAAAAGGAATATATTACTGTGTGTATTCATTTCCTTGGGCTGCTGTAACACACCACCACAGATTTGGAAGCTTCCAACAATGGAAGGAAATCCATCCTCTCATAGTCGGGAGGCCAGAAGTCCAAAATCAAGGTGGGGACAGGGCCATGCTCCTTCCGAAGGCTCTAGGCCTTCCTGCCTCTTCCAGTTTCTGGTGGCTCTAGGTGTCTCCCTTGGCTTGTAACCACATCCCTCCATCTCTGCCACCATCTTCACATGGCCTTTTCCTCTATGTATCTTTTTTGTCTTTTTTTTTTGCTTTTTAGGGCTGCACCTGTGGCATATAGAGGTTCCCAGGCTAGGGTTCCAACTGGAGCTGCAACGCCACAGCCACAGCAACGCCAGATCCGAGCCCCATCTGTGACCTACACTCTGGCTCACCGGCAGTACTGCATCCTTAACCCATTGAGCAAGGCCAGGGATTGAACCTGCATCCTCATGGATCCTAGTTGGCTTCTTTAAATGCTGAGCCACAAAGGGAATTCACTTTTTTTTTTTTTTTTAAATGGCTGCACTTGCGACATATGGAAGTTCCTGGGCCAGGGATCAAATCCAAGCTACAGCTGTGACCTACACAGCAGCTGTGGCAATGCCAGATCCTTTAACCCACTGTGCTGGGTCAGGGATTTAATGCATGCCCCTGTAGCAATCAGAGCCACTGAGTCAGATTCTTAACCCACTGTACCACAGTGGGAACTCCTGTCCATCTTTTCTTTTTATCAAATCTCCCATGTGTGTCTTTTATAAGGATATTTGTCACTGGAGTTAAGGCTCACCAGGTAATCGAGAATGATCTGTTCATTTCAAAATTCTCAACTTGGAGTTCCTGTTGTGGCTCAATGCGATCAGTGGTGTCTCTGCAGTGCCTGGATGCAGATTTGATCCCCGGCCCAACAGAGTGGGTTAAAGATTCTGATGTTGCCACAATTGTGGCACAGGTTGCACCTGTGGCTCAGGTTTGACCCCCCTAGCCTGGGAATCCATCTGCCATGCTGAGTGGCAGCCAAAAAAGAAAAAGAAAAAAAAAATCCTCAACTTAATTACAGTTACAAGGAATTTTTTCTGTGGGTTTTTTTTTGTTTGTTTGTTTGTTTGTTTTTTTGGTCACACATGGCATGTAGAAGTTCCCAGGGCCAGGGATCAAACCCACGCCACAGCATCATCCTGAGATACAGCAATAACACAGGAGCCTTAACCCACTAAGCCATCAGGGAACCCCCAAAGACTTTTTTCTAAATAAGGTCATAGTCACAGGTTTGAGGAATTAGGATATGAACAAATCTTTTTTTGGGGGGGAGGGCGGGGGGCATCATTCAAGCCACTAAACCCTCTAACAAATTAGCACAAATTCAGTAGCTTAAAACCAATGCTTATTCATTAGCTCACACTCCCCTAGGTCAGAGATCCAGACATGGCGGGGCTAGTGTTTGACTCAGTCTCAGAAGCTAAATCAAAGTGTCAGTCATATTGCCTTCCCACCTGGAGCTTGGGGTCTTCTTCCAACTCATGTAGTGAGGCAGAATTCAGTTCCTTGGGGTTGTAGGACTGAAGCCCTCGTTTCCTTGCTGCCAACCAGAGGCTACACTCACCCCCTAGAGGCCACCACCTTCCTCCCACATGGTTCCTCAAAGCCAGCAATGGTGTACAATGTCCTGCTCATATTTCCAATATTACTTCCTCTTCTGCCACCAGCTGGAGGAAACAGCCAGCCAGGAAGTAGGGACCCCAGTTCCACACAAAAAAGAACTGAACTCTGCCAACAGTTTCAATGAGATTGGAAGAGGTTCTCCCCAGAGCCTGCAGATGAGATCCCACCCCAGCTGCCACCTTGATCTTGGGTTTATGAAGCATCCCGCTGAGCTGACTGGGACTTCTGATCTCCAGAACCATAAGATAATAAACAGGTGTTGTTTTAAGCTGCTCAGGCTGTGATGATTTGTTATCCAACACAGAAAACAAATACAATACCCCTCACAGAGGCCTGTGGGAATGGCAGATTCATGTCTCATACCCCTCCTTCTGTCCAGACTTTTGCTCACTCTGTGGAATTGAGTGGAATCTGCCATCCCTATTTAACTGAAGCACTCTCTTTTATTGATTAGGCAAGAATTGTCCAATATCCAGTGTCCCCTAGAAAGTATCTCTGTATGACAATGGGTATTGTACTAAACTACATGGAATTTTGAACAACTTACCTCATTCGTCCCTCCTTGGGATGCATAGGTGAACACACAGGTATATTTGTTCTGGAGAACGGAAGAGAAAAAAGTCTTAGTAGGAGATAATCATTAGCGCTGAAGGTGCAGGGTCTCAGGATGTCCCTCCAAGATCCCAAGTCAAGAAGAACCTGGGAATTCCTGTTGTGGTTCAGTGGTAATGAAACTAACGAGTATCCATGAGGATGCGGGTTCGATCCCTGGTCCTGCTCAGTGGGTTAAGGATCTGGTGTTGCTGGTAAGCTGCAGTGTAAGGTTGTAGAGGTGGCTTGGATCTGGCGTTGCTGTGGCTGTGGTGTCAGGCCGGCAGCTGCAGCTCCAATTCAACCCCTAGCCTGGAAACTCCCATATGCCACAGGTGTGGCCCTAAAAAGACAAAAAAAAAAAAAAAAAAGAGAGAGAGAGGATCCTGCTTTTGAGTATTGGCACTAAGGGGATGGAAGTGAAATCATATCCCTCTGGCTGATGTCCTCAGAGGCCAGCCCTGTGAAGCCTTCCAGTGTCTACAGACCTGGAACTCTCCCACCTGCCTCCCTACTTGTGAGCTCCTGGGTCAGGACATATAACCCACATGGCTTCTGGAGAATGTAAAACAGGAAGGGGCAGGTCACATTCCCTCCAGGATGTCTAAGAACAGGAACTTTGGAAGCAGGGACACCTGTTCCAAAGGTGGCTCATCTCTGCTCCACAGGAGGCCTTGGACAAGTGCAAAGCTTTCTGAGCCTTTGTTTTTCATGTGTAAAGTGGACCTACCATAAAGATTTTGACACAATATCTGGTCATAAGGAAGTACTCTGTAACTTCACTGTTACAGAGAAAAGGAGAATGGGAGTTCCCATTTAGGTCAGTGGTAACGAACCCGACTAGTAACCATGGGAATGTGGGTTCAGTTCCCGGCCTCGCTCGGTGGGATAAAGATCCGATGTTGCTGTGAGCTGTGGTGTAGGTTACAGATATGGCTCGGATCCTGTGCTGTGGCTGTGGTGCAGGTCAGAAGCTGCAGCTCCAACTGGACCCCTAGCCTGAAAATTTCCATATGCCGCAGGTGCAGCCCTTTAAAAAAAAAAAAAAAAAAAGGACCAAAAAAGAAGAAAAGGAGAATGGGAGAGGAAGCCACCTTTCCAACAAGTTGGGGATGGGCTAGCCTGGACCCAGGCCAGCTGCCTCCAAGTAAGGAGGGCCTGGCCCCACATTTCAGTGGAAAAGATGGGGGACCTGGTGCAATGGAAGGAAAGAGCAACATCTGTCCACTTCCTCCTTGGGCACAGCTGCAGCAAGATGACCTTCTGCAGGGTCTGGAGGCACATTCCCCTCAATCTCCAGTTCCCCTCTCCCCACTTCTGGGCAGGACAAGCCCTCCAACAGCTAGGGACACACCTGAGTCAGAGGAACAGGGCTGCTTAGGCACACTGGGCACACAAGAAGAGACAAGGACTGAGGCTAGTGACAAATTCCCCTCAAAGTCGCCAGCCCCCAGAAGCCCGCCTCCTATTAATTCAGTCCTGCCTCAGTGTAGACCTCACTACCACGTCCCGTCGCCCCTCCTCAGGCCCCGCCCCCGCCGGTGCGCTCCCCCTCAGGCCCCACCCCATCAGTCCAACCTTCCACCCCCTCTCCAGGATCCGCCCCACCGGTCCGCACCCCATCCCCAGACCCCGCTGTTACCGACACCATCCCTCCATCCCCCGGGGTGGTTGAGACACGTACCCCAGGGCCCACGTTCTGGGAGAAAGAATGAACTACGCCGCCGGGCCGCACGTCAAAGGCCACCGTCGTGGGCTCGGACACCGTCTCCGCCGGCCTCAGAGCAACAGCCGCCAAGAGCAGCGCGGCCCACAAGCTCGCGCCGCCGCCGCCATTCCTTCTTCCGCTGGGCGCCGCCATCTTGGGATCAGGTGCGCGGGGCAGGGACGGCGGACGGAGCGCCGCGAGGGACACGTAGGACGTCTACCAGAGGCCACGTCAGCGTCAGCGCGGCCGTGTGACCCCTCCGCTCCCATCGCCATCTTGGGGGCGAGGCTTGCAAGACCAGGGAGGGACCTGGAGTGGTTGGAATTGGATCCTGTGTTTGTACTCTGGGTCCAGTTTTCCTTCGCTAGGCAAGTGACCTTTCTTCTTTTCCAGTTAGTACATGTACAAGGAATGAAGGATGTAAAAGTTCACCACTGAAATTCAACCTTATCCATGTAGGCCGAATCAGGGAAATGGAAGGTCACCATTGGGCAAACGCATCATGATTGTTGTAGTCAAGACCTGTGGCTCAATGCTAAAAATTGGTGGGGGAAATGTATGGTGAGAAACAGCATATTTACATTGTCTCAAAATATTTCTCCCCAGGATACAGGATACGTATTAGTTACAAAGAGAGAAGTAGTAATTTTGCAGTGGAAACACCATCTTTATTTCAATGATTGTAGTCAGTGTTGTAAAAATGAGGCATCATGGAGCCGCTGATGGGATGCAGAGAAGGACGTTCTTAGTGGCCTCTCAATGGAATTCCTGTACAAAGTGCACGACCTCAATCTATTCCAAGCAAATATGAGAGGAACCCAGGTTGAGGGGAATTCTACCAAGATAACTGGCAATACTTAAGAAATGTCTTGAAAGACAAAGGCTGAGGAACCATCACAGGGTGAGGAGACCAAGACGTTGAAAGGCAATGTAGCATCCTGGATTGAATCATTTCCTTAGTCTGGGCTGTTGTAACATAGGCCGAGAAGCTGACTGGCTTAACTAAACAGTGCACATCAATTTCTCACAGTCCTGGAGGTTGTAAGTTCAAGATCAAGGCTCTGGCAGAATTGATGTCTGGAGAGAGCCCATTTGCTGGTTCACAGACTCCATATTGCTATGTCCTTACATTACGGAGGGATCAAGGGAGCTCTCTGGGGTCCCTATATAAGACCACTAATCCCATTCGTGAGGGCTCAATCCTCATGACCTAATCACCTCCCAAAGGCCCACCTCTTCATACCATCACACTAGATGTTAAGGTTCTCCATGAAGGAGTTCCCGTCATGGCACAGTGGAAACAAATCCAACTAGGAACCATGAGGTTGCGGGTTCAATCCCTGGCCTTGCTTGGGTTAAGGATCCAGCATTGCTGTGAGCTGTGGTGTAGGTCACAGACACAGCTCGGATCCTGCATTGGTGTGGCTGTGGCATAGGCTGGCAGCTACAGCTCCGATTGGACCCGTAGCCTGGGAACCTCCGTATGCCGCGGGTGTCACCCTAAAAAGCAAAATAAATAAATAAATATATTTAAAAAAAGGTTCAACATGAATTTGGAGGAGGGGAGACAGAAACCGTTGGTCCATAGCAGTCCTAGACCAGACAAGTGACATTAGAGGGAGAAATGCTAAATCTAAATAAGGTCTGTTGCCTTATTTGAGGCGTTTGCCTAAATATTTGATAATAGGATTGTATTCATGTAAATTTCCTGGCTTCAATAACCTGGCCTGTACCATGGCAATATACAATGTTCACATTAGGGTGAAGGGCATTAGGGGACTCCACTATTCCTGCAACTTTTCTGTTAAGCCTAAAATTATTTCAAAAAAAAAAAAAAAAATCCTTACCTCAAGAAACTGTCAGGGGGATTAGCTGATGGACATTCAGGTGAAGCTCCTACAAGTGAGAACTCTAATTCTAGTGTTATTAGCATCAGATGCCAATGAAGAAATCCCAGACTTTTAACTATAGGAGAAATCTTTTGTTCTTCCTTCTTCCCACCCTCCCTCCCTTCCTCCCTTCTTTCATTCCTTCCCTCCCTCCCTTCCTTCTTTCCCAAATTGCTTAATATTTTGAGAAAACATCAGCGGCCAGGTCTGGAGTGTCTAGAATTAAGTTGATTGTCCTAGTCTTTCCTGACTTGAAAGATCAGAAGACAGAGAGAAAATGTCACAGGTAACTCCTACGCTGGGCTCTGTTGACTTTGTGAGGAACACAAATCTCCCTACCCCCCAGACACAGAGAATGAAGGTCAACTTCAGATTGGTTGTGAAGATCCTATAGGAGGTTGACTGTCTCCCAGGTAACCCTAGCCCCAGAATTCACGCCTTTCTACAGCAGCAGCCTGACCTAAATTGGGGCACCTGCTTATGTTAAGAATGGCTTCCTCCTTGCAACTGGCTTCTGTGGACCCATTAGGAATTGGCTCCCTAAGTTGGAGGACTGCTGGAGTTCCTGTTGTGGCTCAGTGGTAATGGACCCAACTAGTATCCTTGAGGACGCAGGTTTGATCCCTGGCCTTGCTCAGTGGGTTAAATATACTGCGTTGCTGTGGCTGTGTGTAGGCCAGCAGCTGCAGTTCCAATTCGACCCCTAGCCTGGGAACTTCCATATGGTGTGGGTATGGCCCTAAAAAAGGAAAAAAGGAGTTCCCATTGTGGTGCAGTGGTTAACGAATCCGACTAGGAACCATGAGGTTGTGGGTTCGGTCCCTGCCCTTGCTCAGTGGGTTAACGATCCGGTGTTGTCGCAAGCTGTGGTGTAGGTTGCAGATGCGGCTCGGATCCCACGTTGCTGCGGCTCTGGTGTAGGCCGGCAGCTACAGCTCCGATTCGACCCCTAGCCTGGGAACCTCCATATGCCACAGGAGCGGCCAAAGAAATAGCAAAAAGACAAAAGACAAAAAAAAAAAAAAAAAAAAAAAAAACCCACAAAAAAACAGGAGAGCTCTCGCTGTAGTGCAGTGGGTTAAGAATCTCATTGCAGTGGCTCAGGTTGCTGTGGAGGTGCGGGTTCAATCCCTGGCCGGGTACAGTGGATTAAAGGATCCAGTGTTGGTTGACACTCCCTGCACTATTTTTGCAACTTCTTATGTGTCTAAGTTAAGTTGATTTTTTTTCTGGCCAGGCCTATGGCATACAGAAGTTCCCAGACCAGGGATCAAACCCACGCCACAGCAGTGACAATGCTGGATCCTTAACCCCCTAGGCCACCAGGGAGTTCCATTAAAAAAAAAAAAAAAAAGAAAAAAAAAATATATATATATATATACACACACACACACACACACATGGAGTTCCCGTTGGGGCTCAGTGGTTAATCAACCTGACTAGCATCCATGAGGACTCGAGTTCGATCCCTGGCCTCGCTTAGTGGATTGAGGATCTGGTGCTGCTGTGAGCTGTGGTGTAGGTCACAGACATGGTTCGGATCATGCTGTGGCTGTGGCATAGGCTGGTGGTTACAGTTCCGATTCAACCCCTAGCCTGGGAATCTTCATATGCCGTGGGCACAGCCCTAAAAAGAGACAAAAAGACCAAAAAAAAAAAAAAAAAAGGTAGTTCCGTGGCTCACAAGTTAACAACCTAACTAGTATCTTTGAGGAGGTGGGTTCGATCCCTGGCCTCACTCAGTGGGTTAAGGATCTGGCATGGTGTAGGTCTCAGACGTGACTCAGATCCAGCTTTGCTGTGGCTGTGGTGTAGGCCTGCAGCTACAGCTCCAATTCGACCCTTAGCCTGGGAACTTTAATATGTTGTGCGGGCGTGGCCCTGAAGAAAAAAAACCTAAACATGTTCGAAAGGCAAATGGCAAACTGGGAAAATATCTGCAAACAATTTAACACAGGAGTTTATGTCACATGGGTTCTTGCCATTTAGGAAAGAGATGAACAGTTCTACTGGGAAAGGACTTGAGGTTGAACCCAGGTGACCTGAAACAGCAACTGGACCCTCTGGCAGATGAGCCCCCTGCTAGTGGTGGAGAAAACAAGTGGCCCTCTATCAACCTGAAAGAAACAAAGGCCTCCTAACCTGCCACCTCTGAGACTGACCTTGTGCTAGCAGACACTTATCCTTTTGTAGCTGCTCCCCTCCATCCCCCCATGTCCCTTCCCAGGCTTCCTTGTCGGGGTGGGAATACAACTGACTGAAGTTTGGCTCATGGATGCTGAGTGAAGCCAGGGTAGTAAGTTCTGATGAAGAGTTCCTGCTTGAAACAGTTGCGGGGTGCCAGCTGAAAAGCCTCCCAGGTCAACCCCAGTGCCCCCTTTCTGTCATTGTGACTTGTAATTAGTTGTCTCTTCGCTTTATTTCACAGCAGAGGGAGGGAAACACATTGTCTTGTTCCTGAGATGATTTTAAACATTCCTTGGCTGAGCTTCCTACCCGTAAAACATTTTGAAATCAGCAACAGGATTCAATTTGCAACATGTATGGCATGGAGCTGATTTCCTCACATGTAGTACTGACACATCAATGAAGCCAATAGATCAAAAGAAAAGTGGGCAAACGATTACTAGTAAACAAGTGTCCTCTTTAAAATTTTCTTTCTTTGGCTGCACGCTCAGCATAGGGAAGTTCCTGGGCCAGGGATCAAATCCAAGTGGTAACACTGGATCTTTAACCTACTGTGCCAGAGCAGGAATTCCTAAACAAGTGTCTTGAAAATATTCAGACATAAAATGTGTGTTTGGAGTTCCCCTTGTGGCTCAGCGGTAAGGAACCTGATTAGTATCTATGAAGATGCAGGTTTGATCCTTGGTCTCGCTCATTGGGTTTAGGATCTGGCATTGCTGTGGCTGTGGTTTAGGCCAACAGCTGCAGCTGATTCGACCTCTAGCCTGGGACCTTTCATATGCTGCAGGTGCAGCCCTAAAAAGCGGGGGGAAAAAATGTGTTTGAATTACAGTGAGAAGCCATGTTTCACACCTAAGATTGGCAAAAATAACACGCAGTACTGAAGGGATGGAGAAATAGGACATTTTGCTAAGAGGTGTGTACAATGAAGCGCTGTCTCTTTTAGGCTGCGCCCATGGCATTTGGAAGTTCTGGGGCCAAGGATTGAGCCTGAATCACAGCAGTGACCTGAGCCACAGCAGTGACAACAGTGAATCCTTAACCTGCTGGAACTCCCTGAGGCATTCTCTTTAGAAGGCAATTTGGCAATATTCTTTTTTTTTTGTCTTTTTTGTTGTTGTTGCTATTTCTTGGACCGCTCCCACGGCATATGGAGGTTCCCAGGCTAGGGGTTGAATTGGAGCTGTAGCCACTGGCCTACGCCAGAGCCACAGCAACGTGGGATCCGAGCTGCATCTGCAACCTACACCACAGCTCACGGCAACACCGGATCGTTAACCCACTGAGTAAGAGCAGGGACCGAACCCGCAACCTCATGGTTCCTAGTCGGATTCGTTAACCACTGCACCGCGACGTGAACTCCCCTGGCAATATTCTTTTTTGTTTTTGTTTTTGTTTTTTTTTTTTTTGTCTTTTGTCTTTTTTTGTTGTTGTTGCTATTTCTTGGGCCGCTCCCGCGGCATATGGAGGTTCCCAGGCTAGGGGTTGAATCGGAGCTGCAGCCACCGGCCTTCGCCAGAGCCACAGCAACGCCGGATCCGAGCCGCGTCTGCAACCTACACCACAGCTCACGGCAACGCCGGATCCCTAACCCACTGAGCAAGGGCAGGGACCGAACCCGCAACCTCATGGTTCCTAGTCGGATTCGTTAACCACTGCGCCACGATGGGAACTCCCCCTGGCAATATTCTTAAAAATTCAAACTGAATGTGCCTTTCGAGGAGTTCCTTGGTGGCTCAGTGGGTTAAGGATCTGGCATTGTTTTATAATTGTAGGAATTTACACTATCAATTCATATATATGCCCCAAACACATACAAGGCTCTATGTTGCAGGATCCTTTATACTGGAGGTTGGTCAATTACAGTCTGTGGGCCAAATCTGGTCAGCTGCATGGTTTTGTAAATAACCTTCTATTGGCACACAGCCATGCCCACTCATTTCCATATTGCCTGTGGCTGCTTTTGAGGGGCCAGAGTTGAGCAGTTGTAAGAGATCATCTGAACCACAAAGTCTAAAATATTTACTGTCTGGCTCATGACATGATTTATATGAAAAGCCCAGAATAATCTATATTATCACTTGTTAAGTGCCTGGCAAAATAAACTATGGCACATTCACAGGGCAGAATAGAAGGCAGGTATTTGAGACTGGGGTACCTCTCCAAAGGCATCTTTTCCCTCTATGTATCCTTTTGTACTCAAGTCTGTTTTATCCTTTAAGCCATTCAAAATAAAACTGGATCCTCCCAAAGGATGGAGAGGGTGATGGCATGGGGAGAGCCCATTATGCTGTTGGAAACGCAAGCACCACAAAGGCCCCGCACAGGCACGGCCTCTGGTCTCCTAGTCTCTTAAATGTTGGGACAAACGTGAAGATGGGCATAGCCAGCCCTCCCTGACCAGTGCATCCTGATTCTTGAGCCACTGAGTCAACTCTCTGGATGAGGAGAGGTGCAAAAGAAATAAGGGCCAGGCCAGCCAAGACATCCTGGACAGGGTCCCTCAGTGGTACCCATGGGCCACCTCAGGACCTCTGGGACTGTCCTTACTGGGTCAATCCGCTGAGGGACGAGGCATCTTCCAGCCACAGCACGGAGGCCCCCCTCTTTTGTGCCTTCGCAGCACCTCTGAGCAAGCAGTCCTGTCAGCATCCCCCCCACTCCTGCCACCGCCTTGCCACCAGTGCAAATATCACCATGCCCTTGGCTCAGTGACCTCCCAGGAACCCTGATCACCAGCCCCAGGGTTTAGAAGGAACCTCAGGCAGGTGGCAACACTTCCATCTGGAGTCGTTTAATAAGTCTACTTCTTACACGCATAATTATAAAAGAATAAGAATTGACAAAAATATTTTCTTTCCATAATATGTAGAGGTGGTAGGGTCTTTTGTTTTTGTCAAACCCGCCCCTGGCAGAACTCTTGGTGGGGCAGGAAAAAGGAGTAAGGAGAACCCTGAGGCGGGGAGGGTTCCACTCCCAACCCCGGAGCCCCGGTCTGTGCTGGCCAGGTAGAAATGTGTGGCTGGATGGCTGGGCTGGGGAGGGGGCAGCAGCCGCTGACCAGCAGAGAACGGGGCGGGGCGCATTTCAGAGCCTGCCTGAAAGCTGGGGGAAAGGCGGGCCAGAGGGCTGCCGGTCAGACTCCCAAGTTGCTCACGGCCTGCTGGGGACCTCCCCCCCACTGCTGGCTGGATTGAACCCCCGTGGCCCAGCAGCAGACCCTGATTCTAGATTTAGGCACCCCTTGCTTCCTATCTTTTAAATAATTAAGAAAAACTGCCCCCAAACAGAACACAAATATGAAGTGGGCGGGTGGGGGAGAAAAGGCAATGGCATGCTTCTGTGCCGGTGGCCCCTGGGCTAAGGCCCGATTTCTCCGAGTCTCTTCTGGCCTCCAGCTCCCTGTGGAGCTTAGGCTCTAGCTCCTGGACCATGGGGAGCAGAGGGATGGCTTGAGGAAGTGCCTTGAGGATGTCAGCCTTATCTCTCCATCCTGGCAACCAAGAAGCAGCAGGCAAAAAACCCCCAGGAGCATTAAGAAAAAAAAAAGAAAGAAAAGAAAAGAAAAAAAAGGCATTGGGGCAAAGGTGGCAGCTCCGGGGTGGGCGGGCGGTCCAGTGGGGGCGTGGGAGGAGGCGGTGCTCGGGATCTGCGGGGCAACTCAGTCCCTCCCGCTTCGTCGTCCCCCCACCCCTCCCCACGATGCCGGCAGGGAAGCCACTTGTGCTCTGACTGTGCGGGCCCCCGCACATGCCGGCCCTCGGGGCTCAGAGGTATTCCTGTAGAAAGTGCAGCAGTGTGACTTCATAGTGCTCGCCGGACTCCGGGCAGCGGATACTGTGTCTCTCGTTGGGGTAGATCTGAGTGAACAGAGAAGGCAAGGCTGGTGGCATCAGGGGACCCTCATCCACTCCTGCACCCTGAGCCTCTCTCTGATTCCAGCTCAGAGCTTCCTCCTCCAGGGCCTCCACCCCCGCCCCCAACCCCACATGTACCCTGGGGGCTGGTGCAGAGAGGCAAGAGGATGTGTTCTGGAACTGCTGGAGCCAGGTTCGAATGCCCCCTCCACGGCCAACTGTGCTGAGTAATTCTGGGCAAATGATGGCCTCCCTAGCTGCATTTCCTCCCTTGAACACTGGGTGAAAAATTCAGACCACTGGGAGTCTTTGTGATGGACCCCTCAGAAAGCTAAAGTCTCTAAAACACAGAGCACACGCACGCTGAAAGCCTTAAGAAGCTGTGCTGCTGCTCTAGTCCCCAAACCTCTAGGCTTTGCCAAATGTCTTCTGGGTCCTCTCACCACCATCCCCAGAGAGGGGCCGCAGCATGCTGGCGCTAAGGGCCATGCCCAAGGAATCACCCAGTCCCCGAGACCTGGCTGAGTTGATGTCCAGGCCCTTGGGTGGTCTGTGACATAATGAAGGTTTTTTGCCTCTGACCATGAAGTGAGGGCTCCTGCACCCCAACAGTTCCTGGGTGAGCCCTGACGGCTCCCAGGACAGGCGTAAAACCTGTTCCAGACTCTAAAAATGCAACACCCTAGGAATGCACCAAACTGCCCAGAGGTCTCTCCTCCTCCACCCTTGCCTTGATTAATCTTGGTCAGATCACATTGTCCCCAGGTCATACTGTCCACAGCTCAGGACTTGCCAGCCTGAGATTAAGGCCAGGATTCCTGGGTCCTGCAGCCCCTACGGCCTCATGGGCCCTCCTACTCCACCCAGGGCAGTGGCACTGCCTGGGACAGACCCTGCTCCCCCACTCCTTCATGCCACTCTGGGTCCTGGGTGCCTGGTTACTTCCGCCTCCTCCTGGGCTGAGGGTGGGGAGAAGTTCTGTCTGGCTTCCCACTCTGTTCTCTGACCCTGGCCTGGACATGGTATGTGGCAACAAATGTGATGCACAAACAAGCTGGGGCTGTCAGGCTCCAGTCCAAATGTTTCCCCCAATCACTGCCTCAACTCCCACCCCCAAGGGAGCGTCTTGTCTCACCTTCAGCTTCCTCTAGAGAAGTAGAGGCACAAGCCTCTGAGCCACCATGTGCTAAATGTTTTTCCTCAAAGAACTCATTTGACCCTCACAATCCCTGGGACACAGGAGTTATCATGCCCATTTGATAGATGAGGAGGCAAAGCCCAAGGTTAAAGGGCCTGCCACTTACTGCCACACGGGGAGGCTGCAGCTAGCCCAGTCACGAGGTTCAGAAAGGCCCCGTGAGGCTCCACCCTGACCCCACCAGCCTCCTTTGCTCTGATCTGCAGCTGCTTCCGTCCTGTTTTTGAGGAGCATGTGCAGTTGGGGTGGGGCTGCCTAAAGGCGCCCACAGCTCTCCACCCCAATAGGGAGCTCCTCCTCCTTCCTGCCCTATCTGGCAAATGCATGCCTAGCCACAGACCTTGAGGCTTGTCCCTCCCACCCTCCTCCCACCCTCTAACCCCCAGTTTCCCCCTTCGATGAAAGGCAGGATGGGGCTCTCTGACAGGACAGAGCGTGTGCAGGGATCGAGGAGCAGAAAGACTGCAGTGGCAGCATGTCATAAAATCTGTTCCTCTAATCTCAAGCACACCTCCCAAATCCACCAGGCCTCTTGCTCCCCTCTGCTGACTCCTTTCCTACCGGGACCAGTGACTGTGGCTCATGTCCTACTGGCCCCATGGGCCTCTGTCTACAGTGCAGCTAGCGGGATGCTGCTCACAGCCCTCACACCTCTCCTCAGCCGAGGCCACGCCCATCCCCAGGCCCACCCCTTCCCACTGAAGCCCCACCTTCTCACGAGATCCTGCCTCATCTGAGACCCCGCCCCTTACGGCTGAAGGCCCACCCTCACTGCTGAAGCCCCGCCCATCAATGGAGGCACAACGCTGGTCCCCAGCTCTTTCCCTGGCTCCAGCCACCCTGGTCTCCAGTCCTGAAACTGCTCCCTCCCACTAATTTCCTGTGCCTGGTGTCCTCCAGAGCCACCACCTGCCCCAGGGCTACCTGACTCCTCAGCCACTCTTTAGTACCCCCCCCTTTTTTTTGCTTTTTAGGGCCACACCGGTGACATACAGAGTTCCCAGGCTAGGGGTCCAACTGGAACTGCAGCTGCCAGCCTATGCCATAGCCACAGCAACAAGGGATCCCAGCCACATCTGCAGCCTACACCACAGCTCACAGCAACACCGGATCTTTAACCCACTGAGCAAGACCAGAGAATGAACCTTCGTCCTCATGGATGCTAGTGAGATTCGTTAACTGCTTAGCCATGACGGGAACTCCTCTCTTTAGCACCCTTAAATGTCACCTCCTCAGGGAATTCTTCTCTGACCTCCAGCCACGGTAAACCCTTCACCGCCCCTCATGCTTTCAGCATTCTGTACAGTTCTTCCAAAGCAAAGTTCTTGGTTTAAAATAAGATGTGTATGCGCAGTAATTTTGGAAACGTCAGCCTCCCTCAACCAGGCCCATTTCCCGGGTGCTGCCAGCAGAGGGCAGTGCGGGTCGGGAGCAATCAGCGCAAGACAGTGGTAAAAGGGGGGGCGGGAGCCGACAGGTGTGGGAATGGGGGCGGGGCTACAGGTGCCCCCTTGTGGGCTCCTCGGAGAAGCCACCCACCTGGAGCTGGTAAGGCTTTCCTGCTCGGATGAGTTGGGAGACGAGGAAGTTTGTGTGGAAAAAGTGCACGTTCTCATCCAGGAAGCCGTGCAGGATGAGGAGGCGGTTGGGCCTGGAAGACAAGGTCAGGATGAGGGGCTGGGGCTGGGTCCCCTTCTCCCACTCCGAGGTTGTTGCACCACAGCCTGGGCTTGGCCCTAAGTGAGGCACCAGGCCCAGGACCCAAGCGGCAGCTCAGCAACAGATGGTGGTGGAACTCAGAGCTGGGGTGGGACTGGTGGATCCGGGAGACCCTCTCATATCCTTCCAGGTGAGGAGGGGAGCAGTGGGCCCTGAGCTCAGAAGCTTCTGGTACAGTGCTAACTGTGGCACTCAGGGAGGATGGAATGTTCTAGACCTGCCCGACCTGACAGGGTTGCCATCATCAATACCACATTGGTTAACTGAGTTCTTGAAACGCGGCAGGAGTAGTCGAAGAACCTTATTTTTAAAATTTTTGATTTATAAAAATAACTTACTGGGGTGACAATCACACAACCTAAAATTAACTCATGGGGCACCTGGTGCATTCACAAGGTTGTGCAATCAATCAGCACCCCTATCCAGTTCCGGAACATTTCATCACTCTGAAGCAAACCCCTGTGCCCAAGAGCAGTCACTCCCAGCCTCGGACAACCACTAGTGTCTGTCTGTCTTGATGGTTTCACTGGTTATTGTTCCGGTGAACTGGAATGTATGTAGATGAAAATGGAAATGGCCACATTGGCTATGAGCTCCCACAGTGGATGGCACAGGCCCAGAGCAGGGGGTTCTGGTCTTGGCTGCACAATGGTAGCCCCAGACCACACTCCATACCAGAGAGCAGCCTCATGGGGAGAAGGGCCCAGGTGGGGTCAGCCTGTGACTAGAACCCTGACATGGGGCCTGGGGTGGACAATGACCAGCAGAGTCACACCAGCATCATCTTTCAATCAGAATCAGAAGCCAATGCCAAAAACATGACATTGGATATCAGAGCTGGTCCAACATGTCTAGATGTGACAACCACTGTGGACCTGTGTTCTGAGCCGCAATGTCTAAACCGCACGAGACAGGCCCTTCGAGTTCAAGAATGACTCTCAGGGCCTACAGCAGACCACATGCTTGGGGTGCAGATGCTGAGGGGAGCCAGCATGTCCAAAGCGGCACAACTCTTGATCTTTCCTTCCATCTTCCTGGGGGCAGGGCTGGGGGGCTTCCCTCCCTCTTCCCTCCCAGAGAACCCAGGCACCTGCTGTGAGGAGCAGGGAAGAGGGAGGGCAGCGGGAGGAGACGCAGGGTGCAGGAAGAGAGGCAGGTGCAGAAGCCACGCCCACCCTGGCCACAGTAGCATCGCAGCTTCAGGGATGGCCAGCCTTCTGGTGACCCACGGTGACCCAGGAGGGGTGTGGGCGGGAGCCTTACTCATTGGGCAGCTTTTCCACATGCAGGGCCACAGAACCCGCCTCATAGCCAAGCTGGTTGTTCTCTGGGACATCCATGTAGCGTTCCGTGTACCCTGTGTCATAGGCCATCCAGACTGTGACCGGGGCGCCTGCAATGGCCACCTGGACAAAGTGGGGGGAGAGAGAGACACACACAGAGTTCAAGTACCAGGAGCCTGAGCCTGGCTGGCTGTCCCAGGGCCTCCCCCAGATGACGTGAGGAGTGGGCATGCACAGAGGGGCTGGCAGGGGAGGGGCCCTCGGATGTGTCTCCCCCGTGGCCTGCGCATTGTCGCGGGAAGTTGGGTGAGCGGAACCAGCGTGCTCAGGCCGGGATCGGCCCCTCCCTGGGCCCACTGCCTTCCTGCCTCCTCCTCCTCATCGCCGCCCCGCGGTGCCCTGACAGTGCCGCCGGCCTGGGGGCCCCTCCCCCGACGCTCTTCACACCATGCCCCACCTCTGCCCATCCGAGGCCGGGGTCCCGGGCTCAGCCTCCCACAGAGAGCTGCTGGCGGGGTTTTGTGCAGCCGGATGCCATCCTGGGGTCAGCAGTGGCGGGCAATGAGGAGGGGGGCTCGGCCCCGTGGGGCTGCTGCGGGGAGAAACAGCCACGTGGCAAGGCCCCTGCCAAGATGCCTCCCCCGGGGGGGCGGGCTCCAAGGGGTGCGGGTGGGCGCTGGCAGAGAGGAGGGAAGAGATAGGGGCGGGACCCACCTTGAACACTTGGGGCTTGTGGATCAGCCCCATGAGCGAGAGGAAGCCTCCGTAGGACCAGCCATGGATGGCGACCCGGCTCAGGTCAATGAAGCCGTACTTCTCAGCGACAAACTGCAAGCCCTCTACCTGGTCCTCGATCTCCACCTGGCCCTGGGGGACGAGGCCAGGCACCTCTCAGTGGCCTCTTCCCAAGCACATGCCCTGCTGTCCCACCTCTTCCCTCACAGGGAGCCCTCTCCCTCTCGGATCAAGAGCCTCTCTCTAGAAGCAACCTTTCTCTCCAAGCCCCACTCAAACCTGCTCTCTGGGATGGGGATCAGACTGGCCTGGCACCAGCCCTGCCCTGCCATCTCTGGGCTGACCCTGAGAAAGTCACATCCCCTCTCTGGGTCTCGGTTTCCTCATCCCCAAAATGCGGCTATTAACATGCACAGGACCATTTCTACGGTGGGTGTGAGGAGGAAATGAGGTGCTGAATGTCCTCTTCTCAGGGGCCTGGCACATGCTGAGGCTCAATGAACAGCTGGTGTCATTACCACCATCATTACCACCAGCACCACCATCTCCATCCTCACTGACACCCCCATCCTCATCATCCCCATCCCCTCCATCCTTACCCCATCCTCCTCATCCCCATCTTCCTCATCCTCATCCCCATCCTCCCCACCCTCCTCATCCCCATCCTCCTCATCCCCTCCATCCTCCCTCTCACCTCATCCTCATCCACACCATCAACATCCTCCTCCTCCTCCCCGCCACACCATCACTACCTTCATGGTCAGCACCAGGGCCTGTCGGGCCCAGCCCTTGGGACTTCCGGCTGATGGGGCTTATACTGATGTGTCTGGCTGCACGTGGGCCTCAGGCACCCAGAAGGACAGGTGTATAGCTGTCTCCCCATGTGGCACAGCCCAAAGCTGAGCAGCAAAGTGTATGTTCCCTCTGGTTCCAAAGGCCACCCCACTTATGACATCCTGGCCAAGACTGTCTTTGAGGAAGGGGCCCCAGAGCCGTCCCCTATCCCCAGGTCTCCCTTCGCCACACTGAAACGAACTGGGAAGTGATGTTACCATTTGGTTTTTCAGGGCCCCTTCAAATCGAAGCCCTCGCTGACAGGAGCCCCGGCCATCGATCACGACCACAGCGTAGCCCAGAGACGCCAGGGTGTTGAGCCGCAAATACTTGATTCCTTTGAAGGAGTTATTCACCAGCTGCACCTAGGGGCACAGGGGTGGGGGTGAGGTGAGCATGAGAAATCCACTGGCAGGATGGGCCACATGGGCCTGATGGGGTCAGGTCTTACAGACCCCTGGGTGGGGTCTTACAGCCTAAATATGGGGCCTGTGCTCTATTGGGAAGGCTCTGGATGGGCTCTGGACGAGAGGGGAGTGGAAGGTCAGACAAGGGCCCAGTGTGCACCAGGCCCTGTGCTGGGGACACTCTATAGAGAGGGAAGCCCTGGTCAGGCTCCCTTCTCAGCCAGGGCCTCTGCCCCAGGCCCTCCCTGGAATTACTCCCTTATTTCTTCAGCCACATTCTATCTCCTTTCTACCCTTCAGTTATCCTAAAACAGACACAGGAACTGACAGGGGAAGGAAGGCCAGCTGGTGGTGGGAAGTTTTGGTCCCCAAGGAACTTGATTAAATCAGTCCCATGGAGTTCCCGTTGTGGCTCAGTGGTAACAAACCCGACTAGGATGCATGAGGACGCAGGTTTGATCCCTGGCCTTGCTCAGTGGGTTAAGGATCCAGCATCGCCGTGAGCTGTGATGTAGGTCACAGATGTGACTTGGATCCTGCATTGCTGTGGCTATGGCGTAGGCCGGCAGCCGCAGCTCTGATTTGACCTCTAGCTTGGGAACCTCCATATGCCGAGGGTGCGGCCCTAAAAAGACAAAAACAACCAAACAAATGCAGTCCCTTGCTCTGGCTGTTAACGTTGGGGGCCCAATCATCTTCTGGGGGGAGGGGCATCCCAGTCACTGTAGGGTGTTGACAAATGCCAGAAGCCCAGCTGTGACAACTACAAATGTCTCCAGGTATCTCCAAGTGTCATCTGGGGGGGGGGTGAGACCACTCCCTGCTGAGACTTGCGATCTTAGATGCACCCCCTTGCCAATCTGCCTGCCTGGCCCTGTCCCCTTCTCACAAGACTGGGCCTAGGGCCCTTGACCACTTCTGTCACCAACTTAGTGAGAGTCATTGCTGAGCACACGGGGTCTGGGGGGCTTCCCAGAGGGACAAAGGAGTTATCAGTGGTGGGAGGGGAAGGCTGTGTAGGAGGACAGGGTGTGCAGAGACCCACAGGCAGGAGAGCGAAGGACCCCAAAAACCCCATGTGGTCAGAGGGCTGGGGAGGAGCACTGGGAGGGGGGCCCCCTGAGGCCTGGGTGGAGGGAGGAGGGTATGGGGAGCAGGGCATCGCCCACCTGCGGGCCTCCATACACGAAGAGGACGGTGGGGTGTTTCTTCCCCGGCTGCACGGCGTGCGGCTTGTAGATCATGCCGTAGAGCCGCACGTCTGACCGCGTGTGGAAGTGGAAGATTTCTGGAGGCACGTAATCCGGGGGGCAGCCTGTGGAGACACAGGGGCTGTGGCTGCCAGGGCCAAGGCTGGCCCGGGAAGCCCAGCTCTGAGCAGGGCCCAGGCTGGGCCGATGCTGTACCCGCCCAGACTCAGAGGGTGGACTGGAAGCCCCCCCGCCATCTTCCATGCTTCCTGACGGTTAAGATCAGAGTCTGAGGGCTGGAAGTGACCCTGCACGCTGTGTGCCCGCTCATGCCAGGCTGAAGTCTGGCCGGAACCGTCTCCAGAGCTCCCTGGTGCATACTCATCTCCTACAGGGTAACAACCTAGAATGTAATTAGCAGCCAATTTTAGTGGGGGCTCCTCGCTGATCTTTACGGTTACCTTTATTTTTGCAAAGACAACACTGGTTTTCCAGGCACAGTAGTGAGAGCTCTTTCTTTCTTTTTTTTTTTTTTTTTTTTTTGCTGTGCCCATAGCATGTAGAAACTCCTGGGCTGGGGATTGAACCCGTGCCACAGCAGTGACCTACCCCGTAGCTTGGAGCAACGCCAGATCCTTAACCCACTGACCCACCTGGGAACTCCAAGGATGTCAATTAATTGCAAAGGAAAATAAGTAAATAGTGATGTAGGCTATGGGTCCACAAATGTTTACTGTAAAAGGCCAGGTAGTAAATATTTTCGGCTTTGCATGCAGAAGAGACAGTATGTGTCTCTGGGTTGGAACCACAGTTGTCCCTTGGTCTCCTTGCAGGCTTGGTTCCAGGTTGCCCCTCAGATACCAAAATCCAAACATGCTCAAGTGCCTCATATAAAATAATGTGATGGAGTTCCAGTTGTGGCTCAGCAGGTTAAGAATCCGACATAGTGTCTGTGAGGGTGTAGGTTTGATCCCTGGCCTTGTTCAGTGGGTTAAGGATCTGGCGTTGCTCCAAGCTACGGGGTAGATCACAGACTGGGCTTGGATCCTGTTGCCATGGCTGTGGTATAGGCTGGAAGCTGCAGCTCCAATTTGACCCCTAGCCTGGGAACCTCCATATGCCACAGGTGTGGCAGTAAAAAACAAACAAACAAACAAAATTAGATTTAATTTTAAAAATAAATAAAATGATGTGGTACTTGCATATAACCTATGCACATCCTCCTGCAAGCTTTAAGTCATCTCTAGGGGTTTTTTTTTTGTTCTTCTTTGGCTGCTCCAAGGCATATGGAGTTCTCCGGCCAGGTATTAGATCTGAGCCACAGTTTCAATCTATGCCCCAGCTGTGGCAATGCTGGATCCTTAACCTACTGTGCCAGGCTGGGGACTGAACCTGCGTCCCAGAGCAGAGACGTCTCGGATCCCATGGCACCACAGTGGGAACTCCTGGTTCTGTGTTATCAACTGAGATAACATTAAGCGCTACGTGAACAGGTGTAAATACAATGCAAGTGCTATGTGAAGAGCTGCAGTGCACGACGCTTCAGGTTTTGCTCTTTGGAACTTTCTGTGATGTTTTTTCCTGAGTATTTTCAATCTATGGTTGGTCATATTCATCGATTTGGAATGTATGGGTATGGAGGGCTGACCGTACTCAACTCTGCTGCTGCTTCAGCCCTAAAGCAGCCACAGATGATCCCTAAAGGATTGGGTATCACCAGCTTTGGCCCAGGGGTGGGGGTGGGGCTGGGGGGGGGCGTTTGCCAGCTTCTGCAAAAATAGTGCCCTCATCCGCCTGCCTACACGCCCAAGGCTGGGCATCAGGACACCGAGCTCCCAGCACTGCCCCCCTGCTTGGATGCTCTGGTGAGACCTTCCCTCCCTCAGTTTCCTCCTCTGTGAAACCACGGCCAGAGTTCAGGTTCTATCACGTCTGTGGGGACGTGGGGAGTCAGGGACCAAGCTGTCAGATGGAGGAGGCTGCTTTATCTTTTTAGGTTCCAGGAGGCGATGATAAGAAAAAAAACTGCTTTCCAGAGCATGAAACACCCACCAACTCCAGGGCTCCCTATTTCCTACAACGTTCTGGAAACCTACAGTGGCCAGGCTCGGGTCAGGGAAGGGCATCCGTTTTAAAGTGAATGATTCCCGAGCTGGGTGCTCTGCGGAGTGTTTGGTTTACTTCCTATGGGCTGCTGTGGGACTATTCTTAGATCAGGAAACATTTGAGGGAGACCAACTGACTTGCCTTTGGTCCCACAGCCAGAATTCGAATCCAGGGTCATCTAAGCAGAGTCCTGGCCACCCCCGGGCTCTCGGGCAAAGTGACTCCCTGAGGTCCCCGCACACCGACCCCCAGCTCAGGACATCTGCTCTGCACAGGCGCCCTTGGAGATGGCAGCCCCCGAGGACAAGGATGCCGGGTGTCGGGACGCCCTCCATCTGGCAGAGCCGGCTCCTGCACTTGGGACGTGCTCAGTCCTTACCAGCACTCCAGGAATTAGACTGTCTTGGAGGGTGGGGCTGACAGGACAGTTGGGGCTCCTGGGAGAGGCCTTGAGCTCTGCGGGGCAGCGCCCCCTCTCGCATGGTATGTGCCAGAACCATGACGGGCAAGCTGAAGCTCTGGATGGGAAGGACCTGGCCAAGGGCCTGGGGCTCTGGGGCTACTCACTGGCCGCCTCCATCATACTGGCCCAGAAGCGCGGCTGCTTGTGCAGGGGGTCGTCGTCGGGGCCACTCAGCTTGTAGACGTGCACACAGGGCGGCGTGCTCACACTGCTGTAGTGGCTGATGAACATGTCGAAGTTCTGCGGGTGGGACGGGGCACTGAGACTGCGGCGCACCTGGCCTCCCCTCGACTGCTCCGCTCCTCCGCCTCACCACCCCCTGCTTCATCACCACGTGCTATCTTTACCCTGCGCGGTGTGCTCCCTCCTCTAAGCCTGCTAGTACCACCAGCCTTGTCTTGCAGCCACAGAAACTGGGGTAAGAGGAACCTGTCCCCTGGTCAGGGGTTCTTGGGTGGTGGCCGGTGGGCCTCGGGGTCAGGCCCAGACTTGCCCAATGCCACAGCCTGTCCACCTTGCTGGTTCTGCAGCAAGCGAACTGCCACCAGATGTATGTCCAGGACTGGGGTGTCCCCAAGCTCCCGTTCTGGAATGCTGCCTCATGTTCTAGCATATTCTGAGGGAGTGGGCATGGGGGAGTGCCCACCTGGCTCATGGAGCAGCTGTGTGAGAAGCCGGGCGTGGTGAGGCGTACGATCTCGCCGGCCGTCTCATAGCTGACCACGTAGAGGTGGTGCTCCAGGGGTGTGTCCTTCGTGCCTTGAAAGTACACCAGCTTCGTCTCCTCATTGACCCAGATCTGGGGAGGGTGGCACAGGGGTTCCTGGTGACATGGCCTCCCAGGCCTCCCTCCCTGCCCCCAGGGAGGGCCCTGCCTTCTGTGGACAGGACAGTGGTCTTCCTAAGCTGGCTTTGGCCTGCTGGCTGGAGAACTATCTGAGATACTTCTCTGACTCCGTGGGGGCAGAAGCAGACCCTGACAGGGCTGAGCTAACCACATGTTGTCTGGTGCAACTTAGAATCTGAAATCCAAGCCTGGACAGCTCCTTCTGGACCTGCCCAGAGCCGTGGGTGGGGGGCTGCTGAGGGCACACTGCTGGGACAGAGGCTGAGGGAAGGGCTGTCCTGGACCTGCCAGTCCCTGGCTCTGATCCCCAGTGGGTCAGCCATTCCTCTGATCCAGGTGCTTGGGGTTAAGAAATGGCAACTTCCCACTCCACCTGTTTCCTGGGGGAACCTCCTTCCAACCTTGGGGTGCTTCTTAGGCAGCATCTTCAGAAGGAGCAGGAAAGAACCTTGCTGTGGGGATGGGAACAGGCACTGCCTTTCTGGAGTTGATCATGCAGCATGGACGCTTAAAAAAGGCACATCCTCTTTTGTTTGTTGTCTTTTTAGGACCGCACCCGTGGCATCTGGAGGTTCCCAGGCTAGGGGTCGAATTGGAGCTGTAGCTGCAGCTGCTGGCCTACGCCACACCACAGCAATATTCAGATCCAAGCCACATCTGCGACCTACACCATAGCTCACGGCAACACTTGATCCTTTACCCAATAAGTGAGGCCAGGGATCGAACCTGCATCCTCATGGATACTAGTCAGATTTGCTTCCACTGAGCCACGACGGGAACTCCAAAAGGTGCATCCTCTGAACTGGCATTTACACCCCCAGGAATTGTCCTTGAGAAGTGAATTCAAAGTGAAGGCACAGGAGTTCCCATTGTGGCTCAGTGGGTTAAGGACCTGACCATGTCTCTGTGAGGATGCAGGTTCAATCCCGCCTCACTCAGTGGGTTAAGGATCTGGCATTGCTGCAAGTTGCACTGTAGATTGCAGATGCAGTTTGGATCTGGTGTTGCTGTGGTTGAGGTACAGGCCGCAGCTGCAGCTCCAATTTGATCTCTGGCCCTGAAGTTCCATATGCCACAGGTGCCGCCATAAAAAGAAAAACCAAAACCAAAACCAAAATGAAGGCACAGGAGTTCCCGTAGTGGCGCAGTGGTTAACGAATCCGACTAGGAACCATGAGGTTGCGGGTTCAATCCCTGGCCTTGTTCAGTGGGGTAAGGATCCAGCATTGCCGTGAGGTGTGGTATAGTTTGCAGACGCGGTTTGGATCTCACGTTGCTGTGACTCTGGTGTAGGCCGGAGGCTACAGCTCCGATTCGACCCCTAGCCTGGGAACCTCCATATACTGCGGGAGCAGCCCTAGAAAAGGCAAAAAGGCAAAAAGGCAAAAAGGCAAAAAAAAAAAAAAAGGCACAAATGGTAGTTCCTTGGTGGTCTAGTGGTTAAGATTAGCCGCTTTCACTGCTGTGGCCTGGATTCAATCCCTGGCCTGGGAAGTGAGATTCCATAACATGCTGCTGTGCACAGCAGCCAAGAACCAAAACCAAACAAAATGAAGGCACAAAGATGCTCCAAGTGTTCTCAAGACTCAAGTGGTGACACCCTGAATGTCCAAAAGCCAGACTACTTCCATAATTGTGGCACAATGCTCAGTGGTCAAATAAAACTGTACTGTCTAAAAAATCCCTACAAATCCTCTAAAATAATGATGCTCCTATGGAGACAGGTGCAAACAGGAAAGATGTGCAGTGATTTCCCACCGTGGTCATCTCTGAGGTGGGGGGAGGTTACGCAGGTCTAGGGTGAGGATGGACAGAGATTATTTAGGAAAATTCAATTTTTACAACAAACAGTGAAGTGATGTCATTATCAACGTACTTTTCTTTTTTCATTTTTGTCTTTTGAGGGCCGTACCTGCGGCATCTGGAGGTTCCCAGGCTAGGGGTCGAATCAGAGCTATAGCTGCCAGCCTACGCCACAGCCATAGTAACGCAGGATTTGAGCTGCATCTGCGACCTACACCACAGCTTATGGCAACGCCGGATCCTCAACCTGCTGAGTGAGGCCAGGGATGGAACCTGCGTCCTCATGGATACTAGTCATTCGTTTCCACTGAGCCATGACAGGAACTCCTATCACTGTACTTTTCGAATACAGTAATAAAAAAAAGTACATGCCCAGAGCCATTGTGCCCTCCAGGGGACATCTGGCAGCCTCTGGGCATCTGTGGTAGTCATACTTGGGGTGGGGGCCAGAGAGGCTGATCCACACCCACGGTGCCCATAACTGGCCCCGAGTGTCCATGGCACCGAGGGAGAAAGTGCTGTGAAGATGAGAGGATCAGAACTATATGATTATCCCATGTCACAGGTGAGGACACTGAGGCTTAGTACCCAGTTAGAGAGGTGCTGAGCTCAGCTAGGAGCATAGGGGTGTCTCCGCCGAGATTCAACCACAGCCGAGCCACTGAGTAGGGACAGTTGTGCTCACAGTGCAATTGGCACAGTTACCACAGAACCCAGACACAGCAATGTCGCTTCTCTCCCCCTGGAGCATTTACTAATCGTTTAGTTCCCCCTGTGAGCGCAGCGACACACACTTGTATGTTAACCTCTCAAGTGGGCCCTAGGGTGGCCTAATATCCACACCTAGAACTGGGGCTGCCTGGTCAGATGAGACGTGGTTGATGTGCTAACAGGTGCCGCCTCTGTCCCCCAGAAAGGCCAAGCCATGCTGCCTGGCTGTGCTGCCTGCCCAGGGGTGCCCGGCCCCGTTCTCCTGGCAGCCCCGGGCAGCACACTGCCCCCTCCCAGGCCCCACCTCTTAACTATAAAAGAGTTCACCTACATCTCCTCCTGGTCACCTGTGGTTTAGTTCCTTTTTTTTTGGCCATCCTGCAGCATGCAGAAGTTCCCGGGCCAGGGATCATACCCACACCACAGCAGTGACAGGAGATGGTACAGAGATAACGCTGGATCCCCAACCTGCTGCACCACAGTGTGAACTCCTGGTTTAGTTCTTTATGTCTAAATCTTTGGTCCAGGAAGCCTTCCTGCTGGTGTGAGGTGGGGATCCAGGACATTTGATCAAAGGATCTCTGTGAAATATGGAATTTTGTAGACCTGGACCCCAGTGGAGATGTTCTGGTCACCATGTTTTTATGAAGGAGATTTGCATCAGGGAGTGGAAGGTCCACATCTCAGCTCTGCTGCTGCATCCTGGGCAGGCAGGGGTGGGCCCTGGCGGGAAGCTGTGGGACAGTGTCCTGCACACTGCTGACCTGGGGACAGGTAGTTTCAGGGAGCAGGAGGCTAAAGCGAATGCTCCAGGGGGCACTGTGAACCGGCTGGGCCCCATCCACCAGGATCCAGCAAAGGCTGCTCAAAACCACTCTGCCTCTCAGATCCCGGGCTACAGCTGGTGGGAAGCATAGCCCCCGTGGCCCTCAGTGAGCAGAGCAGGAAGGAGTGGTGGGGGGTGTGGGGGTGGGCGGCGGGAGTGTGTGTGCGCGTCTGTGCCCACATGTGTGTACAAGCATGCATGGAGACACTGGTACCTTGGAGCCGTGCCTTGCCAAGACCTCCCATTCACCACTGGTCAGTGCGATCTCCTCCTTGATGGGGCATTTAAATTCATCTGCAAGTAAGGAAAGGAAAAGAGGTGAAGGGAGCCTGGAGTGGTGAAGGGGACTCAAAGCACAAAACAAACTTGCCAAGGAGCCTGAGCAGCCAGGTGATGGGCCCCAGGCATGGTACAGGGCCCTGCCACACCATGGCCCAGGGAGCGGGGTTCCCACTATGTGGATGGTGGGCTGGCATTCCCCCAGAAAAACCAGGGATACGCATTTTGTCAAAAACACCCTATTTTAGTACTCTGAAGGGCAAACCACCACCTTCTAGGCCCTAGACCTGTGACCCCTTAGGATGCATTGCGTCCATGAAGAACCAGAGCTTCGTTAAAATAGTGGGGTGGGAGTTCCTGCTGTGGTACAGTGGAAATGAATCCAAATACTATCTATGAGGATGCGGGTTTGATCCCTGCCCTCACTCAGTGGGTCAGGGATCTGGAGTTGTTGTGGCTGTGGTGTATGTAGGCTGACAGCTACAGCTCCGATTCAACCCCTAGCCTGGGAACTTGCATATGGCACAGGTGCGGCCCTAAAAAGCAAAACTAAATGAATAAATAAAAATAAAAGCTGAGTAAAAATAAAATAGCGGGGTGGCGCAAGGTCTCAGGTGAGTTACCATAGGTTTTTTGGGAGAGGATAAATCTTTTTTTTTTTTTTTTAGGGCTGCACCGGCAGTACATGGAAGTTCCCAGGCTAAGGGCTGAATTGGAGCTGCAGCTGCTGGCCTGACACCATAGCTACAGCAATGCCAGATCTGAGCCACGTCTGCGACCTATACCGCAGCTCATGGCAACACTGGATCTTTAACCTATTGCACGAAGCCAGGGATCAAATCCACATCCTCACGGATACTAGTTGGGTTCTTAATCCACTGACCCACAATGGGAACTCCTGGGAGTAGGTCTCAATTTTAACTTTCTACCAGGTAAATGACAATACAGAATATTTATGGACATGTATGAGAAATGATTATGACAGTTTATAAGCAGTGGCTACCCTTTTTTTTTTTTTTTTTTTTTTTTTGGTCTTTTGTCTTTATAGGGCCACACCTGCAGCATATGGAGGTTCCTAGGCTAGGGGTCTAATCGGAGTTGTAGCCTCTGGCCTACACCAGAGCCACAGCAACGCGGGATCCGAGCCTCGTCTGCAAACTACACCACAGCTCACGGCAACGCCAGATCCTTAACCCACTGAGCAGGACCAGGGATTGAACCTGCAACCTCATGGTTCCCAGTCGGATTCGTTTCCACTGCACCGTGACGGGAACTCCCAACCCTTTCCTTCCATCCTATCAGGTCTAAGGCAAACTGCTGTCCCCGTCACCTGGGGAGAGCCAGGTCCTACACACATTCACAGGGTGCACAGACAGAAACTTCCAGGGAAGAGACCTCATCTAGGTGACTAGACACTAGAAGACTCAGGAGGGAGAGACGCTCCACTCTCCCCGCACTCCCAGTGGCTGGACAGGCCCCTCTCTACTCACGCTGAAGATGCCCTTCGGAGGAGTAAGCAGGTAGGAGCTGAGTCTCACACAGCTCTACTCTGGGGCCAGCCCCAGTGACGTGCCTGTTCCCCGTCCACAACCTCTGTGCCCCTCAGTTCTCCTGCTGCCCCCACGAGGCCCACAGAAGGCCTGGGCCATGGCTCAGCCTGCTGGCCCTGTCTCCCTCCAATTTGCTCTGAGTCTCCTCGGCCTTCTGGGCTCAAGTCCACGCTCCTCCTGGTCTGAGGGTCCCGCAAACTACACCAGGGCCCACTCTCCTCCTCTCTCACAGGCCCCTTGCCATGGAGTGACCTGTGTCACTGGGACACACTCCTCCTCCATCCCTGCTCCTCTTCCAGCCCCCCTGCCTTCTGACCACCCTCCCACTTGGCTGGGACACCCTAAAAGAACCCATTCCTTCGGCAAGGAAGTGGCTGGGCCTCGCCTTCCTGCCCATTCAGTCTCTGTCCAGCAGGCAGGAGCCTGAGGCAGGGAGGTGGTGAAGGACACAGGGAGAACGGACAGCCCACCCAAAGGCCAGAGACCCTGGGGTGCTTGCTGTGAGCTCCACACGACAACTACAAGGCAGGATGAGAACTCAGTATGGCCCATGTCAGGGGGCAGAATGAGAAAAGAAAAAGGAAAAGAAGGAGTTCCCATCGTGGCTCAGTGGAAACGAATCTGACTAGTACCCATGAGGATGCAGGTTTGATCCCTGGCCTCACTCAATGGGTTAAGGATCTGGCGTTGCCATGAGCTGTGGTGTAGGTCACAGACACGGCTCAGATCTGGCATTGCTGTGGCTATGGCGTAGACCAGCAGCTGCAGCTCCAATTCCACCCCTAGCCTGGGAATGTCCGTATGCTGCAGGTGCGGCCCTAAAAAGACCAAGAAAGAAAGAAAGGAAAGGAAGAAACTAAAAAAGATAGAAAAAAAAAAAAAGAGAGAGAAAAAAAGGAAAAGAAACAAAATGAGACAGAATGAGGATTTCTCCAGCAAAATCTCCAACAAGAAGTGGTTTCCAGACAAACTGAAAAGCAAACACTGACAAGCTCCTTTGAGACAGCTCAGTGAGCCTGTGATGGGCCACAGTCAACCCCAAGGGTCAACCCCAGACGGTGGTCATTCCTCAGTCCCCAGCTCACCTGACCCCTCCGTAGCTTGTGGCTTGGCCAGTTCCTAACCCTCGGGCTCCTTGGGCCCCCCTAAGCGCTCCCACCGACACCACCCTCAAGTGACTGTCTCCACACTGGTGACAGCCTCAGGCTCCGTGGCAGACATAGCCTCTAAGCCCTGGGACTCACTGGGGACATCTGGATGACAGGAGACAAGGAGCAATGGCTGAGTACATCCGTGGTGGTCAGGGCCAGGGGGCACCTGGCATAGAGTGGGTGGGGTCAGCAATGCTGCTCCATATCCCACAACCCGATGGTGGCCAGGACACCCCACAAAGTAACCTGGCCCTGATGTCAGCAGTGCGGGTGGGTGGAGAGACACTGCTCCAAGCTCCAAGATCCCTGGCTTGTCACTCAGGCCACTCCCTTCCGGCCTAGCCTGTCCAAAGGCCATGACGCCCACATCCCCACCTTGGCTCCACCTGCTCCACAGAGCTGGGTGGAGCAGTCCTGCCAATCAGGTGCTTCAACTTGAACACAAAGCCCAACTCCATTTTCCTCTCCCGCACCATCCCTCTCAGTGTTTCTGTGTTAGGCTAGACTCCCAGAAACCTTTCAGATGTCCACGCACTTCCTCTCTCTGCCTCAGCCCCCAGCCCAATCGACCTGCAAACCGAGTCGGCTCAGCAGTCAAAGCACATCTGGAGTCCGATCTCAGCCCTTCTCCCTGACCCCGGACCTTGTCACTTCCCCTCACCTTCAGGTTCAGCTCCATGAACAACCACAGGACACACTTAAAACCAACGTAAGATCAATGGTGGAAGCTCTAGTCCTCTTCCCGGCCCACAAGGCCTTGCTTGACCTGGGTGTCCCCTCCTTGCCCCCTGGCTGCCCACCTGCCCCCCTGTTGCCCCCAACTGCTCCAGCCACACAGGCCTCCTCAGTGTTTCTCCTGCCCCAGGGCCTTTGCACGGGCTGTATCCACAGCTTGGAGGCTCTGTATGGCTGCCTCTACCACCTCCACCAGGTCTCTTTTCTGGCACATTATCCAGACGTGCTCCTGGCCTCCCTTTTGGAAAGAAGGGCCCCCTCTCCCTAACCTTTCACCCTGCTGCATTTTCCCTCGCAGAGCTCATCACTCCCGAGACAGCATCTTCCACTGTCTTTGGATGCCTGCCTTCTTTCTCCACTAGAGTAGAACAGCTTTTACCATAAACAGCCAGACAGCAAATATTTTCAGCTTGGGAAACACTGTAACTGCTTGCCGTCAAGACATGAAAACAGCCAGACAACACGTCAATGCATGTGCGTGACTGTGTGCCAATAAAGCTTTACTTACAGAAGACGGGCGGTCGGCCTTGGGGTGCACAGGGCCTGGCATGTAGTAGATGCTTAATAAATACCGCTGCCTGAATAAACCTGCTGCTGGCTGTGATGATGCTGCCAGCCCAGGAATGGCTTTGGGAAAGGCTGGCCTCTTACTCATCAGCACCGCTCCCTCTGGGACCAGCAGGCTGGGTGGTGGGGCGGGACCCGTGGAACAAACCGTGCACTGAGCCACAGGTGGTGACTGCTGAGCGAGGCGTGAGTCAGGCTGGCTCACCTTCCCCAGGGTTGAAGGGCTGGGTCCAGTCGTAGCTGTGGGGCTTCAGAACAGCAGTGACTTTGTACAGGTGGCAGAAGCCGGTCTTACACTCGTTGGCGCGGATGAAGCAGAGCTCGTCCTCTCCCTCTGGTTGGGGGAAGGGATAGAAGATGTCGTGAACCTGTCCGGGCAGAGAGAGGACGCGTCAGGAGGTGGGGAGCGGAGTGGGGGAGGCAGACACAGGGCCCTTGAGGAAGGGGCGGCTCTGAGAGCCTGGCGTGGAGGGCAAACCCCAGGGGCGCTCGCTCCCGAGCTGGCTTCTCCATGTCACCAGCCCCCGCCCAGCTGGGGACCTGGGGCCGGGGACAAGGGATGCACACCCCTGCCCTTACGTTGATCCACACGTCGGTGACCTCCTCATACACGACATACGGCTGGACGTTCCTGGGCACGGCTCTGGCGAGGGCTGCCCGCTGCTCCTCACTCTCGGTGGTGGGGATGAACAGGGCCGGGGGCAGGAGGACAAGCTGGAGCCGCTGCTGGGGCCGGTCCAGGAACATGGCCCAGGCACTGGAGGGCGAAACGAGAGAAGATCCAGGCCTCTGGGGCCAGCGGAGGCCAGCGGGGCACCGATGCCCTCCTTTCCAAACTTGTGTATGACCAGAACACTCCTCTGTTGCCTCTTCACTGACAGCTGAGCAGGCGACCCTGCCGCACACAGAGGCCTCCTGGCTGGCCCACGGCTCGGGGGGTGCGGGGTGCGGACGCAGCTGGAAACACCTCCCATCACTAAGTCTTAGAGCAGCGTTTTGTAAACTTTGGCAACTTCTGCCAAATCCTCAACCTTTATCTTTTGTTTCATATTTTGCTCTAAGTGGACAGTTAGTTTCTTTCTCCCTCCCTTCCTTTTCTTCCTTCCTCTTTCTCTCCTTCTCTCTCTCTTTCCTTCTTTTCTCCCTCCTTCCTTCCCCTTTTTTTTGTTTTTTTGTTTTTGGTCTGCGGCATGCTGCAGCATGTAGCAGCCTGATGTGAGACCTCAGTTTCCAGAGCAGGACTGAACCCAGGCCTCAGGGGTGAAAGCGCCGAGTCCTATCTGCTAGACTACCAGGGAACTCCTGAGAGTTTCTTAACTTAAATGTATTTTTAATGGAGACCTGTCAGGGTTACAGGCGGAAAAGCCCAATCTCAACATAAAGGCAGGACAAGTAGAACCCTATCCGAGCAGCACCGTGGGGATGTGAGACCCAGTGAGAGCCCAGGGGCTGCCGAAGACTGGAGCCTTGGTCTGGGCAGTCTCTGCTCTCAGGAAAGGGGCCAGTGGGGCCAGAAGCCCACTTTGTGGGCCACCATTTCTTCCAAAACTACTCAATCTTGCCGATGTGGGACGAGCGGCCACAGACGATTCTTAAACTGTGTGTGGCCGTGTGCCGATAAAACTTTATATATGGACACGGACATGGGGATGTCCTATCATTTTCACGAATGATGAAATAGTTTCCTGTGGATCCTGTGCGCATCCCCCCCCGCCACCACATACATCATTTGAAAAGGTACAAGCCAGAGAGCTCCCTGGTTGTCTAGTGGCTAGGATTTAGCCCTCTCACCACTGCAGCCCAGGTTCAATCCCTGGTCTGGGAACTGGGATCCCACATCATGCCACTACTTGCTGTGGCAATCAAACAATCAGAGCAATCAAAACGTACAGGCCATTCTTGGCTTGTGGGCTTTAGAATAATGGGCAGAGGGTTGGATTTGGTCCCTGGGCAGTGGTATGGAGCCCTCTTTTAGAGCCATGGACCCCTAATCTGGGCAGAAGGGGTAGAAAGTGATTATAGGAGTTCCCTGGTGGCCTAGTGGTTAAAGAATCCGGTGTCATCACTGCTGTGACTGGGGCTTGATCCCTGCCCTGGGAATTTCTGCATGCTGCAGGTGCAGCCAAAAAGAAAGAAAGAAAATGAAAAAAGTGACTGCAAAAGGATGCCTTCTATTTTGTGAGGGAGACACTCACTACTTGCCATCCCGGGTCCAGCCGGCCCTGGCAATGTACTCCACCTTCGGGAAGAGCGTCCTGAAGGGCTGCACCAGCTCCTTTTCTTGCGTCGACACGATCTAAAAGAAAGGCAGACCTGGGTCACAGTTGGCCTGGCCACATGCTGCCCAGGAGGAGGTGGCCACTATTAGAGGGGCACTATGTTCTCACATGTAGGGGTCCCCACTCCTGGTCCCTGAGGACGGGGCCTTACTTGGAAACTGGGTGCCTGCAGTTGTGATAAGATAAAGTTGTACTGGTGGGGGGGGGGGAATTCAACCAGACAAAGTCCCTATAAAAGGGGGGAAACGTGGACACAGGCTCCTCAAAGGCAGAGAATGTCTTGCAACGAGACATAGGGAGAAGGCAGCCATCCACAAGCCAAGGAGGGCGGCCTGGGATAGATCCTTCCCTCAAGGCCTCAGAAGGACCAGCCCAGTTGACATCTTGATTTCAGATTTTTAGCCTCCAGAACTGGGAGGCCATAAACTTCGGTGGCTCAAGCCTCCTGGTGGTACTTTGCTAGGATAGCCTGTTGGCAGGTGGGACAGGGCTCAGAGGGCAGGCGGCAGGGCCCAAAAGCTGGGGCTCTGGATGGTGCCCTCTGCAGGTTCAGTTGGCCACAAAAAAAACCTGTCCTGGAATGGCAAGCAGCCTGCTGATGCTGCCCAGCTGTCAACCATCTCCCGACACGGATCCTGGCCTTCCTCTCCGCATGCCCGGAGTTGGCGCCCTGGCCACTCTTACCTTGCCCTGACTGTCAGTCTGAAACTCGGCCAGTTTCAAGGCGATCTTGGGATTCTTGCTGCCTGTGGAAACAAAGCAAGGTGGACCTGGTGGGTGTGGCCCAGAGGGTTGACGGCAGGTGTTGGGGTGGCAGCTGCGGGGTGATGCTCACGAGATGGTGACACAGATGGCATGTAGGAGGGGAAGGCATCGGGTGTCCAAAGGTCTCTCTGGCCTGGGCCCAAAGTCCCCCAGGCAGGACTTTCTGACTTTGGGTCCGGACCTTGGTCCCAGTGGTGATGTGGCAACATCTTTGCTGTTTAAGAACACAGGTCAGACCTGTGCTGATGAGGGGGCCGTGGGGAGTTGCAGACATGAGGAAGACACCCTCTCCCAGCCTTTCGAGAGCTTGAAAGCTGGCTGCAAAGACAGCACATGCCCACAGAAAAGCCACCAATGATGCAGGAAGGTGGCCAGTGTCCCAGCGACACCACTGGTCCTCAGCTGAGAGGACGCAGGTGCTCTATAAACTGGGGCCACCACAACACACTCTCCAGGGGATTCAGTTCAGGCCCCAGTTATTTCTATGACAACTCCCAACTCTGGCCCCCATGGCTCTAGCGCCCAGGCAGGTAGTGTCTTGGAGGCTCCGTTTTCTCGTCTCTGCAACAAGGGAAGGGAAAAGACTTCCTCACTTACACCAGGGACTGGAAGTTTCCATGGGAAGGCACTGCCTGGCACAGCCTGCGGTTAGCAAGAACGAGTCTCTTGTATGCTTCCAGAGAGGTCCCGAAGACATGGAATCTGGCCTGCATGTGTATTTTGTGTGGCTCACTAAGCATTTTTTTTTTTTTTTTTTTTGTCTTTTTGCTATTTCTTGGGCCGCTCCTGCAGCATTTGGAGGTTCCCAGGCTAGGGGTCGAATCGGAGCTGTAGCTGCCGGCCTACGCCAGAGCCACAGCAACGCGGGATCTGAGCCTCATCTGCAACCTACACCACAGCTCACGGCAACGCCGGATCGTTAACCCACTGAGCAAGGGCAGGGACCGAACCCGCAACCTCATGGTTCCTAGTCGGATTCGTTAACCACTGCGCCACGACAGGAACTCCTCACTAAGCATTTTTAAATGGTTCAAGTGACTTTAAGAACTGGGAGGTTTCTTGGGTGAGTCTGGACTTCTGGCTTCTCTCTCCCTCTCTTTTTAAAAATTTGGCCACGCCCACAGCACGTGCAATTTCCCAGGCCAGGGATCAAACCTGGGCCACAGAAGCGATCTGAGCAGCTGCAGTGACAATGCTAGAACCTTAACCCACTGAGCTATGAGGGAACTCCCTCTGGCTTCTCTGGAGACACTGGGCAGACTTTGTCTTCTCCCAAGGCAGGGAGTGTGTGATGCACCCTGGGATGGGGCCCGCACCTCCACTGAGCTCCTACTGCCTCCTGGGCCCCGAGGGAGGACACTGGTCACCACTGAGGGTGGCACTGGCCCTGCTCTTGCTTCTGAGCCCAGACTGCTTCTCCATCCCAGCCTGGGTCCTAGGGGCCCATCCTGCTTGGTGCCTCACGGTGTTCTGTGAGGCTTCAGACCACCACTCGGCCACCCGCATCTGTCCTGGGCCCTCACCTGTCCTGGGGTATCGGTAGGAGTCCGTCTTCCTCTCCTCTAGCGCAGGAGAGGGCACGTGAATGATCTCCACCTCAGACTCGTCGACCTCCTCATACAGGATTCGCAGCGTCTTGCAGCCGTCTGAACCTGGCAGGGGGCAGGGGAGCCGCTGAGGGTGCCGGGCGTGCCTGCTGTCACCCCACACCCCCCGGCCCACATGGAGCCTCTGCTCTGTCACAGCAGGGCGCAGGTGAGAGCAGTCCCTGGGGGCAGGAGCCCCAGCTCTAGACCTGAAGCCTGCCCCACTTCCTCTCGGGGCCCGTTTCCCTCCCTGCACAACGGGAACAAGAACTGAGCTCCTCCGAGAGCAAGGCGAGAGAGGTGGCACTGCAGGGGGCGGCTACGGGCTGAGCTGCCACCCCAGCCAAGCCCTACATTCCAGCCTGAACCCCTGGACTTCAGAACGGGGCTGCATTTGGAGAAGAGGTCTTTACAGGGGTGAGCAGGTTGAAATGAGGCCCTGAGGGTGGCCCTGGTCCAGTATGTCTGTGAGCCTAGAAGAAGAGATTAGGACAGACACGCAGAGAGACACCACTGGAGGATACGAGAAGCAGGCGGCCGTCTGGAAGCCGAGGAGAGGGGCCTCAGAGGCCAAACCTGCCAACACCTCCATCTCAGAGGTCTGGCCTCCAGACTGCGAGCCAGAGAACGTCTGTCTGAGCCGCCCCGTCCATGGAACTTGGTGACGGCCGCCAAGCAGACTTGCACTTGGGGCTCGGAGGGGATTCAAGTGAAAGTTGTCATGAGAAATAAGCGGATCACTGGGAGCTGACAGCTTAGCAAGGGGCATAGAGATTGGCAATACCAATGTCAAGGGGACAGAACCCACGGCCGTTCCTTCCTTGGCAGCTGATAAAGGTCCCCACCTGCCTCTTGTACCCTTGCCTGACTCTGGACAGACCAACCACATCCACAGACCAACCACATCCGCAGACCTCGGGCAAGCTCACCCGCCTGCAGGCTGCCATCTCCACACCCACTCTGTGGGGCACTGGAGGTGGGGGGGGCTGGAAGCCCATGGTGAGGGAGTGGCAGTGCTGTGGCTCCCATTTGGCACGGAGGGCTCACGTGCCTGTCCACTGGGCTCAGGTCATTCCAGGGTCCTAAGTTCATCAACCAGTGAAAACTCTCGGGTTGCCATGGTCTGTGTGGGATGAGGAGGGGGGACAGGACAAGGGGTGAGCATCCCCTGGCCACAGCACTGGCGGTTCTGCGCTGCCTTAGAATAGCAGAGTTTGTATCCTGATGCCATCGAGACCAGTGGGTCTCAACCAGGGGCCATTCTGGACCCCCAGGGGACATGTGGCAATGTTCGGAGACATCTGTGGTTGTCACAACTCAAGTGACACTGAGTCATCATGGCCTTCACAGAGAATGATCTGGCCTCTGCATCTACAGGGCAGGGGAGGAGAAACTTCATTTTACAGACCAGGAAGCCAAAGTGGGACAGTCACTTGCTTCAGGCAAGCAGAGGGTAAGAGTGATCTGATCCAGGACCCTGACTCCTGACTGGGAGCCCTTTTCCCCAGAGATACAGACCATGGGGCACAGGCAGTGCTGTTGTGGTCGAAGACCCTGGCGCAGATGGAGGAGTGCAGGCGGTGTCCTCCCCAGAAACATGCCAATTCCATCTAGGTGTCGGCAATGCCAGCAGCACTTAGACAGCTGATGCCGACAACTCCTTCTTTTCCTGCGTGCCAGGTACAACGTATGGTGCTGCTTTCTCTCATTTTTTTTTTTGGCCGTGCCTTCAGCATGCAGAAATTTCCAGGCCAGGGATCGAACCTGTGCCAGGGCAGTGACAACACCGGATCCTTAAACCACTGAGCTACCAGGGAACTCCTCCACTGCATGGTTTTAATGCCTAGCTTCTATTTGTGGTAGGCCTATAAAATTATCTTTTCAAATCAATTTAAGGAAAAGGCGAAGTGATGTAAAGGCAGGAGTGAACAGCAGGCGAGGTGGCCCTTGGCTGCAACAGTGGATGGCCCTTGGCTGCAACAGCTTGATACCTGGGAGCCTGGCTTTCGAGGCCACACACCCCACTGACACACACAGAGGCGCGAAGGCTGGGGATGAACTCTGTGAGCCGTGGAGGACTGGCACAGGGCAGAGGTTGAGGGAGGGGTGATCCTGGCCAACAAGGAGGCCTCAGGGCCGCTCCTGCTCACGCAGCCAAAAGCCTGACGCTACTCACATGCCCTGGGGAAATGACTCTCCCCAGGCTCAGAAGGCAGACTGAACGCAGACTGAACACAGACTGAACAGGGAGCAGGTAAGACACCCCCACCTTATGTGCAGGGCAGAGAAACAGATACGAAAGGGCCTGCTGATCTGGCTTCTTTCATAACCTGTTGCCAAAATCCATCAAGCTTGAAGATGCATGTAGCCTCAGCTTCTCTTACAGCTGGAACTTGCTCTAAGGCAGGATCTCCGATACTTGGCACTGCCACCCTGGGGCCGGGTTGTTCTCGGTGGGGGGCAGTCCTGGGCCCTGTGGGGTGTGCCAAGAGCATCCCCGGCCCCTAAGCCTCTCAATGCCTCAATGTCAATACCTCCAGTCATGACAACCACAGACGTCCCCAGATATGGCCCAGTGTCCCCTGGAGGAGCAGAACCACCCCAGGTTGAGAACCGTTCATATACTCCCAGGAGGTCACCAGGATAAACATATGAAGGTTCCCCGGAGTATTATTTCTAACATTGAAGTAGAACCAAAACCCCAAAGTGTCCATCAGCGTGGACTTGCTAAGCCGACGGTGAAACAGCCAAGCCCCCCAGAATGGAAGGATTCTCTATATGTTGACCACAATGGACTGAATGTCTGTGTCCCCCCCAGGATTCACATGTTAGATCCTACCCCCCCAATGTAGTGTATTTGGAGGCGGGACCTTTGGGAAGAGAGCCGGTTGTGAGGGTGGAGCCCTCAGGAAGGGGGTCAGTAGTGCCCTTTTATAGGGACCCCAGAGAGCTCCCTGTCCCTTCGCCACATGAGGACGGGATGCTAAGACAGCACCTCTGAACCAGGGCGAGGCCCTCACCAGACACCAAATCTGCCTTGGTCTTGGACCTCCAGCCCCTGCAATAGTGAGAAATAAACACCTGCTGCTCACAAGCTACCCTAGCTGTGGAATTCTGTCACAGCAGCCTGAAAAGACTGACACGGATGTCGAGAGGAAGGATGCCGAGGTTTATTTTAAGTGAAGACATCAAAGAGCAGACGAACACGTAGACTGTGACTCTGTTAATGAAAAAAGTGTGTGCAGAAGCATTTTTAAAAATGGAAAGACACTTACCTTCCCAGGAGGCTGTGGGACACCACCAGTAGCCAGTGAAGCGGTCAAATTCTTCCTGGATGACAAAGGTGGCTACACCCGCAGATTTGGGGTCATCAAGGACACTAGACAAGCCTGGGGGGGGCGGAGAGAGAGCCGGATGAGAGATGAGGAGTCTGGTTTAGAGCAGGGCTTCTTCCCCTTGCACTGCTGACATTGGGCTGGCCATCCTCTGTGGAGCACTATGGGGTGAGAGGCAGCACCTGTGTCCCCACTCACTCTATGCCTGGAGCACCCTCACCCAGCGGTGACCGCTCAAAATGTCTTGACACAAGGCCAGTGTCCGAGTGGCCCCTGGCTGAGAAGCTCAGGTTTAGAGAGGAGGCGCTGGGGCTATGGGGCAGGACGGGAAGCAGGGGTCAGAGGCCACAAGCGGTTCAGTTCCGCAGATATCCATAGGAAGGTGATGTCACTTCTGGCAAGCAGGGGCCTCAGGGAAAACCAAGGTCAGTTGAGTTCTGAGTCTGACAGGAGAGTAGAGGCAGGAGGGGCTGAGATGAACAGAGGGGCACAAACAAGCATCTGGTGGGGACGTCAGGCACCGTGGTCCGGCAGATTCAAACAGAGGAAGACCACACGCCGGTCAGCTGGACTCTGAGGCCAGATGAGGGCCACGGGAAGGTCTGGGGAGATGCCCGTGGTCCAGCAGGGAGTGCAGTCAGGGGCAGGGGTCTGTCTAGAAGCTGGACTGGTGTCTGTGACGGCTATCCACAGAAGTGCTGGCCCAGGTCTGGCCCACAGACCACACGGGGTGCAGGTTCCCACCCACCCTGGGCCAGAAGCGTGGCGTCCTCTGCCTGGCCTCACCTCTGTGACAGAAGGTCAGCCGCTGCTCCTCACCCGTCTCAATGTTGGCCACCCACAGGTCACTGTTGTTGATGAAGGAGAAGAAGGCGGGGTCGGCGGGGCAGATCTTGGGGTCCATCCGGGGCCCAGAACACTGGGTCTTGATTTCCAGGGGCTTCATGGGGGACACCTGGGGACAGAGAGGCCTGGCTCAGGGGGGCAGGATGCCGCCCCCTCACGTCGTCCCCCCCCCCCCCCCGCCAGAGAGCAGGGCTCACCATGAAGCCATTCTTGCCACCGTCCCGACAGTGGAAGAGGCTGTTGCTGGCCTGGAAGAGGAAGAGGCCGCTCTCGCTGTGGAAATCATAGGAGGTGATGCCGAAGACGCCCAGGCGCTTCCGCTCCCGCAGGAGCTCCTCTTCCCGGGAGTAGACCCCGTGGTGGGGCGTGGCCTGGGGACACGAGAGGGGACGGTACACCCACATCAGAGGCCCCAGTACCCTGGCCATAGTCCAGCACAGGGGGAGCTCCTCCCCCTCTGCCCCATCATTCCCCACCTGATCTCTCCCAGACAGGGGGTCCAGAGGGACATCACTGGGACACTCCTCACCTGTCCCCAGTGCCATCCTACAGACCCCCTCCCTCTCGTCCTGGTCACAACCCCTTCCTGGGAGAACAGTCTCTCTGAACGCACCCACTGCTGGGCTTTCCTACTCTCTGCATGGGTAGGGGTGGGGGCAAATGCAGGACCACCTGACCACTGGAACACCTGACCTTGGGTGGGGTGGGCAAACTACGGTGAATGCCATGCAGCTGCCCTGAGAATTGTGAAGATGATACAGACATGCTGAGGAAGGTTAAAGGGGAGAAGTGCATTTTTAATTTTTTTTGCTTTTTTTTTAGGGCCGCACCTGTGGCAGGTGCAGGTTCGCAGGCTAGGAGCTGAATCAGAGCTATAGCTGCTGGCTTACACCACAGCCACAGCCACACCAGAGCGGAGCTGCATCTGCAACTTACACCACAGCTCACGGCAATGCCAGAGCCTTAACCCTATGAGCAAGACCAGGGATCGAATCCATATTCTCATGGATACTAGTGGATTCGTTTCCGCTTCACCACAATGGGAACGCCCGAAAAAATGAATTTTTTTAAAAAAATTGTATTGTAGTACAGTTGAGGGATGGATAAAAAACATATGGTACACTGGAGTTCTCACTGTAGCTCAGTGGTAACGAGCCCAACTAGTATCCATGAGGACGCAGGTTTGATGCCTGGCCCCTCTCAGTGGGTAAGGAGGTGCCATTGCCATGAAATGTGGTGTAGGTCACAGATGCAGCTTGGATACTGTGTTGCTGTGGCATAGGCCGGCAATTGCAGCTCCGATTCTACCCCTAGGCTGGGATCTTCCACATGTGAGGCCCTAAAAAGCAGAAAAAAAAAAATGTGGTACATATACATGATGTAATATTACTCAGCCAAAGAAAGAATGAAATAATGCCATTTCCAGCAACATGAATGGACCTAGAGATTTTCATACTAAGTCAGACAGAGAAAGACAAATATCTTACAAGATCACTAATGTGTGCAATCTAATAAAAAATGATACAAAAGAAATGTGTTTTTAAAGAGCAGAATCCAAATCAAAACTAGCCCCATGCTGCAAGGAAAGCTATGTACAAGGGAGTTGGTTGGCTTGGTTACTGTCTGGGACAGGGGACAGGCAAAAGGGTGAGTGGCTGCATGGGCAAGGCACCCCTGCTATGGACAAATTATATTTATGGTCAAAAATTAATCAATGTTGGGAGTTACCGTCGTGGTTCAGTGGAAACATATCTGACTAGCATCCATGAGGATGCAGGTTTGATCCCTGGCCTTGTTCAGTGGGTTAAGGATCCAGCGTTGCTGTGAGCTGTGGTATAGGTCGCAAATGCAGCTCATATCCGGTATGGTTGTGGCTGTGGCATAGGCCAGCCCCTACAGGTCTGATTTGACCCCTAGCCTGGGAACTTCCATATGCCGTGGGGGCAGCCCTAAAAAGCAAGATAAATAAATTAATTAATATAAGCCAGTGCAAAGGCACTCTCACCGCTCACCGGCCTTCTCTTCCTGGGAGGTGAGGCACCTTTGGACAGCATTCACTATTAGCTAAGTTTTCATAAAAGGGTCTTGGTCCAAGTCACTTCCATGCCTTTGGTGAGGCATTTAAAAGGAAGAGGTGCTTCTGATACAAGCTGGCGTGGGTGTGGAGTGAGAGAGGAGAGAGGGCATCACGTAGGTATCCAGGGCCGGGTCTTCTCTGTGGGACAGTGGGCTGGGGCCCCTCAGGGGTGTGGGGCCCACAGAAGCCACCTGTGGCCTGATGGAGGGCCCGACACCTGCAGCTCACCTGGAAGTGATCCAGCATCTGCTTCCAGGACAGGAGCAGCAGCGCCTCCTTGCGGACCTTCCTGGGGATCTCGGAGTAGAGGAGGGAGTTCTCTCGGCTGCCGTATGGCATGCCTAGTGGGAGAGAGAGGAAAGCCGGAATGGGCGCCTTTGTCCGGGTTGCAGCGAGGGTCTCGGGCACTCTGGCCCCAGGCCGTGACTCTGGCTCTCAGCCGCTGGGCCCAGCTGGTTCCTCTTGCGTCTACAGAATCCTGGAGGCGCACCCCTCCCTGGAGAAGCCACGGGCTCTGGGTTTACACCTGCCAGCAGGAGCAGCAGGCTCTTCCAGCTCTGAGATGTTAGTGCTGAATATCTTAGCTTCAGTTACTGAAAATACAGTGCACAAGGGGATAAAAAAATGGGGGACAGTGATCCCCAATTCTCTACTAGTTAAGCTCCAGTCCAGTGGCCTACTCTATTAAGGGCTTTTGGAAAGGCCATGAATTAATCTAGGATTGGTGGAAGGGCAAAGCCACGGCCAGAAGTTGGGAAGTGTGTATCCGATACAGCCCCTCTCCCTTCCACACTGCTGACACCAGGCCGGTCATCCTCCACAGGACCATCCCAGGTGCTGTGGGGGGTGGAGCAGCCTCCCTGGCCCCCATCTATTGGATGCCAGTTGTGACAACCCCAAATGTCCCTAGACATCGTCCAGTGTCCCCTGGGGTGGGGGTGGGGATCACCCCAAGAACCACTGATCTAATCTAACTTTATCTGTAAAATACAGTAGCTGCCTAGTGAGGATTCTGTATGGATTAAGTGGGGTAAGAAATACAAAGTGCTGAGCACAGAGAATGGCGAAAAATGGGAGTTCCACTTGTGGCACAGTGGAGACGAATCCGACTAGGAACCATGAGGTTGCAGGATAGATCCCTGGCCTCGCTCAGTGGGTTGAAGATCCGGTGTTTCCGTGAGCTGTGGTGTAGGTCGCAGACGCGGCTCAGATCTGGCGTGGCTGTGGCTGTGATGGAAGCCAGCAACTACAGCTCTGATTAGACCCCTAGCCTGGGAACCTCCATATGCTGCAGGAGCGGCCCCCCAAAAAAAGACAGAAAAAAAAAAAAAAAAAGAAGAATGGCAAATAAAATAAGGCTCTATTTTTCAACTGGTGTCTCTGCCTCCATGGATAATGGTATGGATGCTGTTAACAAAGTTAAAGGGGGGAGCAGAACAGCTCTCTCAGGGTACCAGGGCAGCACTCCCCAGAGCATGCAACCCTCTGACAGCAGTGGCTAAGAGTAGGTCACAGAAAGCAGGCATTCCTCTTTGACCTCTTTTAATCCCAAGTTTCTCCAAGAGGGAGCCCTGGTTTGACACTGACCTCTTTTCTGAGGCTGACCTCCTTGTAGGCGCTCTCACTTCTAAGAGTGGAGGACCCTGGGGTCCCCAAGCTCACCCCCCTTCCCCCCCAGAACTAGCTAGAGTTCAATGAATAACACCCATTCCACACAGTTATCCTTATAGGTAGCTTCTCAATATGGCAAGTCACTCATGTATTCACCTATGACAAAGTCTGCTTATTGGGTATAGTCCATAAAAGAAGAATGAAGATGCAAAGCCAACTTAGACTTTGCAGGGGAGAAGCAGTCACAGATTGATTTCTAAGGACCATTTAAGCTGCTGCAGCTGGACTCATTCCCAGTTAGAGGCACAGAGGTGCCGTCCATGGGGCCGTCCTCCTTTCCAAGTTCACAAGGCAGGTCATGTGGTGTGTGATTCCATTTACGTGAAATGTCCAAAACAGGCAAATCCAGGAACAGGAAACAAGTTGGTGGTTGCCAGGGGCTGGGGAAGAAGGGCTGGAGAGTGACTGCAAATGGGGACACTGTTTCTTTCCAGAGGGTGGAAATGTTCTGGAATTAGACTATGGTGATGGTCGCACAATGCTGTGAATATACCAAAAACCATGGAGTTGTCCACTTTTTTTTGGTCTTTCTCTTTTTTCAGGGCTGCACCCGCAGCATATGGAGGTTCCCAGGATAGGGGCTGAATCGGAGCTGTAGCTGCCAGCCTACGCCACAGCCACAGCAACGCAGGATCCAAGCCGAGTCTGCAACCTACCCCACAGCTCATGGCAATGCCGGATCCTTGACCCACTGAGCGAGGCCAGGGATTGAACCTACATCCTCATGGATGCTAGTCAGATTTGTTTCCGCTGAGCCATGATAGGAACTCCCAGTGTTGTCCACTTTTAAGAGAGGGAATTTTAGGAGTTCCCTGGTGGATCAGAGGGTTAAGGATCCAGTGTTATTGCTGCTGTAGCTCTGTTTACTCCTGTGGCATGGATTCTATCCCTGACCTAGGAACTTACATATGCTGCAGACGCAGCTGTAAAAAGACAGGGAGGGAGAGAGAGAGAAGGAAGGAATTTTATGGGATGTGAATTACATCTCAATTTGGGGGGAAAAAAAAAAAAGCCCAGCATGGAGGGCCCGGGTGGAGCACTGGGAGGGAGCAGGTGGCCGTTCTCAACCGAATGCTGTGTGCTCTGGCCAGCCTCTGTCCGCCAGCTCTCTGGCCGACAAGACCCTTCCAAACAGGAAGCCAATTGTGTGGCCTTGCCAAGGACATCAGAGTCGCCTCCTCTCACTACCCATTAATAAGCAATGACAAGAAATGGTCCAAGCCCACGCATTCCTTGGAGGAGCTGCCCTCGGCACCTGTGACAGTGGCACCTGGTACGGAAGGCAAGGCTCTGGGATGGCTGACCACGGCCGATGATTTCTGCTGACACTGTCCCTCCGCACCTTCTCTTAACAGCTCCACTCCATCTCTGGGGACAGCATCCAACCCCAAAGCCCTTCAGCATGGCAGGTGGCCCAGGCCTGGGCGAACATCACATGGCCTTAGTGATGGGCCTGGGGGCATGTGACCCTGGCCTCGACACAGGACACACAAGGTCTCACTTTCCCCAGAGGAGACTCCCAGTGCTGTCTGGGGCCCTGTGTCCTCCTCCAGCAGACACAGGATGCCCATTAGCAGGGGAAGAGCCCACTGAACTTGAGCAGTCAAGCCTTGGAACCTGAGCCTGTCTTCTGGGGACAGCAGCAGGCACATTTCTTTCGCTGTTCCATCCCATTTGCACTGGGCTCCACAAGAGCCTTCCTGGAGGACCATCTAGGAGGCAGGGGTCCCAGGGAAGTAGCAGGGCAGGCGGCGTGCTCGGAGCGGCAGTGTGGGCATTGCCCCCGGAGGTCCTTTCTGTTCAATCTATAAATGTTTCTGGCTGCCAGCATTCTCCTGGCACTGGGCTAGGACAGACAGATTATGAATACATGCGTGTTCCAGAGAGACCTGCCCCAGGAACTTGGACATGAAGTGAGGTCAAAGGTACTCCCAATAGCGGAGTTCCTTGGTGGCTCAGTGGGTTAAAGATCCAATACTGTCACTGCTGTGGTGCAGGTTCAGTCCCTGGCCTGGAAACTTCCACATGCCATGGGCATGGCCAGAAAAATAAAAGGGTACCCCCAAGGCTGAGTGATGCAGGCCAGATCAGCTCAAGGGTGAGCAATGTCCCCCCAAAGAAGCAGCATGGCTGGGCTGTTCTCAGCATGTTTTGGGGTCTCGGTGAGTCCACAGCCCTTGTCTCGATCTGCCCCTACCCACAGGGGTGGGCCCTCGGAGCCTCCTATGGACCACAGGGACCGCCCACCCCAGGCCTACACACTGGCTAATGCTGAGTAGACGAGTGGACATCTGACCTATATTGAGCTAATCACACTCATTCCCCCAGAAATTTAAAGAAAGCTGGTTGGTTCTTACTAGTGGCTAGAACCAGACATGTGGCCTGGGAGTGAGGCAGTGGAAGGCAGGTGGACAGTGAGCGTGGATCCATGGAGAGAAATACAGAAGGGCAGATGCCTGGGCTCTGTGGCTCTAGCTTCTCAATGCTGGTGAAGAGGTCTGGTGGGGGTTCCCTGCGACCCCAGTGTCCTTACTATCAGGGGCCCTTGGTGGCTCAAAGCAGCATTTTGGCCCCTTTCAGCAGCTCTGTGGTTGGCTTGACAAGGGCTCCCAGAGATGCCCCGTCCTCATTCCTGGAACTGGTGACTATATTCCCTTCTTGGCCAAAGGGACTCTGCAGATGGGATCCAGTTAAAGACCTCGAGCGGGGGAGATTCATGTGGATCATCTAGGTGGGCCCTAAACATGGTCACTTGCCTTATTAAGAGGGAGACAGAGAGATTTCAGACACACAGAAGAGGAGGAAGTGATGTGTCAAAGATCGCAGTGATGCAGCCATAGCCAAGGAATGCCTGTCGGCCACCAGGAGTCACAAAAGGCAAAGAACAGACTCTCCCCTAGAGCCTCTGGGAGAGGACTGGCCCTGCTGACGCCTCGATTTCAGCCCAGAGAAACCCACCTCAGACTTTTGGCCTCTGGCACCGAGAAAGAATGTATTTCTCTTTTTGTTTTTTTGTCTTTTCTAGGGCTGCACCTGTGGCATATGGAGGTTCCCAGGCTAGGGGTCTAATAGGAGCTGTAGCCACCAGCCTACACAACAGCCACAGCAACTCAGGATCCGAGCCGCATCTGCGACCTACACCACAGCTCATGGCCACGCTGGATGGATCCTTAACCCACTGAGTGAGGCCAGGGAACAAACCCACAATCTCATGGTTCCTAGTTGGATTCGTTAACCACTGAGCCACGATGGGAACTTCCATTTCTGTTTTTTTAAACCACCAAGCTGGTTTCAGTAGTAGTCCCAGGAAACCCATACAAATACCTTCACCGGGATAGCAGCTTAAACTTGAGCATGTGCATGGCCCAAGACAGACTATATTGGGAGAAGGGGCTCAGGAGCTATGGAAATGCAGAGAAAAAAAAAAAAGGGAGGCAATGGCTCACCGTAGACTTAGAGTTTTGGCTGCTTTCGGTCCTAACAGCCAGTGCTCCCTTGGGTAAATGAAACTTGAAGCACATCCTAATCTCTCCTAGGCTAGAGTTGGCAAACTTGTTTCTGCAAGGGGCCAGACAGTAAATATTTTTGGCTTTGCAGGCCATATGACCTCTGTTGCAATTATGCTCCAAAGCAACCATAGATGGTCTGCAAAGCAATGGGCGTAGCTGCGCACCAGTAAAGCCAGGCTTCTAAAAACAGACGGCTGTCACCTGCCGACCCTTCTAGACCATTCCTTTCTCTGACTCCTCTTGCCAAACCACCATCTGGCTTCATGTGGGTCTCTGTGGGAAGGGACTGTGGGAAAGGGAGAGCCCTCTGGTATCAATCTCGGTCACTGTCATGGTCCCTGGCGAGGGGTCAGTCCCAAGTAGGGGATGATCTTCCCCCATTGGTCCAGCCCTGACTGAGGGCTGACCAGGTGCGGGTTGAGGATACACAGCGGACCATCTGGCCCCCACTGCCCAGCGCTGAGGTTGAGAACCTACCCTGGGTCAACAATCATGAAGGAACACACCTGGCACCGTTCTTTCCTGCCCCAGAAGACCTTTTTGTTCCTGCCCCAGAACACTCATTTGTTCAACAGATGTTTGCTGTCCACCAAGCGGGAGCCAGGCCCTGCTGCTGAGACCACAGGCCTGCATGAGGCCTAATCTCTGCCAGAAGACCCTCATACGGTCCAGCAGAGAACACAAAGGCAGCCTAACTGCCGATGATGTAGAAAGCGCCGCTCACAAGGCATGCGCGCGCGCACACACACGGATGCAGAAGTGATTAGTAATTACCATGCTTATCCTAGGATCTAGGGCAGGGAGAACAAGCCTGTGGCAAACCACCCCCCGTTGTCAGCCCACGATGGGCACAGTTATGCAATCATAGCAACTTTCCTTGAGCCTCAGGATCCTTCTTAACATATGGTTCAATCCTTCTTCCCCTACAAGCATCTACTGGAGTTACTTTCAACTCCAACAGGGGGAGAAGTCAAGTTGTTTCTTAGCCAGGCCCAGCCCAGCCCAGCCCAGCCCAGGTGGCTGGGAAATGACTCAGGGGGCAGGCCTGGCTGACAGGGCCTGGAAACAATCTCAGGGACTCAGGCCCACATACCAGGCTCGAACCACAGCACTGCTGCAACACGGATGGGGCAGGGCGGCCCTCTGCTCCACTTACCCACACACCTGGCCTCCTTGGGAACCTTGCTCCTAACTTTCATTATAAATAGATGTCAACCACGGGTGGCATCAAGACATGTCACTCATGGGACAATTTGCGCAGGGCTGGGCCCATGGCTTTGAAACTTCTACCTGACTGGACTGGCTAACTTCTCAAGACTAGAGGACGGAGGAACTGCTGTACCAGAAACATGGCCCTGCTCGAGGGCCACCTGGAGGGCCCGAGGGGAGCTTACCCAGGTAGTAGAGGCGGTGGGAGTGGGGGCCTGACTCGTCAGTCTTCTGCACAAACTGGAAGTCGTGTGGAGCCTTGTTGACGATCAGACCCGAGTTCTTGCGGCTGCCGTGGATGATGTTCCGGAGTTCATCCCATGAGTGCTTCTGCACCTGAAATCGGGAGGCTGGGTCCTCCATCTCAACCGTGTCACCCCGATCGCCCCGGTCGGACGTGGGCGCCCCAGTGGCCATCCTCTCTGCCCCCTCGGAATTCAACGAGAAGCTAGAAGGGGGAAGGGATGGGCAGGAAGGATGAGAAGGGGGGGTGATACCCGAGTTCCACTCACCAGTTGCCCCCGCCATCATACTCTCTGATGACCCCAGCTGAGGCCCACCACCGGGCAGCCTCCCCTGTCCCCCTGAGTATTTCTCAAACTGGTCCACTTCTCTCCAGCCACAAACCCTAAGATCTAAGCCACCGTCACCTCACAGCCAAATGACTACAACCGTCTCCCAACTCAACGGCACATCCACAAAAAATCCTAGGAGTTCCCATAGAAGCTCAATGATAATGAACTGACTAGGATCCATGAGGACAAAGGTTTGATCCCTGGCCTCACAGTGGATTAAAGATCCAGCACTGCCGAGAGCTGTGGCGTAGGTCGCAGACGCAGCTGGGATCCCAAGTGCTGTAGCTGTGTCTTAGAGTGAAAACCAGCATCACAGCCTTTGGTGCTTTCTGTCCTCTGACCTCTGCAGGGCCCTCAAACCTCACCTCCCTTCATCAATTGGCCTCTGGCAAAGTGGCCTTCTCTCAGCTCCCCAAACAGGCCAGACTCCTTCCCACCCCAGGGTCTTGATGTGTGTTGTCCCTTTTGCCTGGAACACTCCCCACCCACCCCCACACCTCTACTGAATTTTTTTTTTTTGGCTAAGTCCATGGTATGTGGAAGTTCCCAGGCTAGAGATCAAACTCGTACCACAGCAGTGACAACACCGGATCCTTAATCTGATGCGCTACCAGGGAACTCCTATACTAACTTCTAATCAGATCTCAGCTTAAATATCTGCTGGGTCATCCGAGGACCACCTGTACCAAAACTTGCCTCTCCACTCGTCTTTCACATGCCACCTGGTCGCCCCTGCCCTCAGAGCATTCGTCACCGTGGTTGTTCATGGATCCCATGTCTCCCCTGCATCTGTCCCATTCAGGGCAGTATCCCTAGAATGTCACATGGCCCCAGGCACACAGGAGGCCTTCCGTGGGGAGCCACAGAGCACCAGACTCTGGGGAAGGCCCCTGGGAGACATGCTCATGCACCAAGAATGGAGCTTAAGGAATGGGTCGGCCAAGCTCATCACCCCTGCCGTCAGCTTGCTGGCCAGTGGGGGAACCTTTCATTCCTCACCAGAGGTGCTCAGAGACCCAGGCAGACGTCCGCTGGACATGGGGAACTCCAGGTGAGAGGACTGGCGGGCATACCCTTCCCCAGAGGCCAGCCCCCTCTCCCCTCCCACTCCAGGGGCAGCTACCACTGCGATGGCTCCCTCGCCGCCCCTCCCCCTGATAGTGCTTGGCGCACTTCTTGGCTGAACTGGCTTGGCCAGGCAAATATTTGTTTTAGGGAAATCTAAACACAGCCACGTTGACCCAGGTCTAGAAGAGCTGGGGTTGTCTAGGGAGGCCTGAAGTGAGGCCAGCCTGCGTGAGCAGGCCAGCCCCCCTTTCCTGTGAGGGCACCGAATGGGCAAAGCAATCCCTCCTCCTCCGGGATTAGTGGCTTTAGGGGCACAAGTCCGTGTTCCTTTGTTAGTAAGGAAGTTGAAACAGTTACAAACCCCCCCCCCCAAGGCGGGACAGAGGAGGCCGAGGGACGGCTTCAAAGGAGTCATGGACACACTGGTGCTCCCTCTTCACGTGGGGGCCTTAAGACTCCCAGAGGGTTTTACCTCTTGCCAACCCGAGACCCCACAGAGTGACCACCACAGGACAAAGGACCCCTGCCCACTCTGAGAGGCAAGGGGAGAAAGACGGGAGGAGGTACCCATGGCTTCTGAGCACTGCTGCGGGCTGATTTTCCGAGTTTCCTTTCCAGGTTGGCTCCCTGCCACACCCCCTGTTCTAACCCAGCCAGGCTGGGGGGCAGAGCTGCCCACTCTCAGCTCCCCTGACAGTGGCTCTGATGATGGAGAACCACAAGCCAGTAGAGCCTTTGGCCCCTTGGGTCAAATAAAGCAAACCCTGGGAGGACAGGAACATTGCCGAAGGTAGGTCCTGGCCTGTCGCAAAGCTGTGTCTCATCCCTAGGGTGGCAGTGGCCACAGCGGGACCGGCAGAGCACTGCAGAAGCCCCATGGCCCCACAAGCTGCTGGGAAGAGGCCTGGAGAACCAAGCCAGGGGATGTCCTCTAACCCGCCAAGCTCCCCGCCCCCGCGCCCAAGTCTGCTGCCACACTTCATGAGCCACGTGCTCATGGCAGAAAAACTAGACCATGGCCTCCAGGGCTCCCACAGGGGAGCCCATAAGCTGAGAGCCTGGCAGAAGCAGTCATAAAATCTCATGGCTTATTTCCACAGCAAAGAACCATAAAAATGACCTTGCCTCCAATCAGCACAGAGAGCCCAAGAAGCAAAAATCCGATCCAGGAGACGAGAAACGAAATGCAACATCAGGAGAAACTTCTAGGAATCTTCTGGATGTCGCCAGGCAGCCTGAGAGCCCAGACAGGCCAAGGCTTGCCGCTATACCCGAACCCTCCACTCGCCTCTCCACCCGCCAGCGGCAGGGAGAGGCGCAGGGAGAGGAACAGGTGAACGAAATGCTGCCCTTCTGAAGGCAGCCTGCGCCAGCCCATCTCACTCGGCGCCAACTGGGGCTCGGCTTCTTAAGTCAAGGGTTTACACAGCTGGGGAAATGCAAGTGGATTCCAAGCCACTTAGGCCACGTCCACCTACACTTTCCTTCTGCCAACTGGTAGGATGCCTCCCAGCTGTGACACTGCCAGCCCACAGCTTGGGAGTGGCCGGCCGATCACTGTTAAGGTCAGGGGGCATTCTGTGATTTCTCTGTCTGAGCTGGAGCTTCATGAGCTGGGACCACCCACCCTCAGGGGGGCAGGTGATGAGGGAAGCAGGGCAGAAGGTAAGAAGGAAGTGCACATCCTCAGCATGGGCTGCAGGCTGGGAGAGTTCAGGCCGACCATGGAGTGATAAAGGCAGGAACTCGCCGCACCCCTGCAGGCGGGGGTCCCCGAAAATGGCCAGCCACCCCCGCCCCATGGGGCCGCCCGGCACCACCTGGCCTCCAGCTCCTACAACCAGTCTCAAACAGTCCATGTGCAGCCCAGGCGGTACACACCCAGGACCTAGAGCATGTAAGAAAGGAGACTTGGGCCCCATCCCTAAACGATCCCCCAACGCAGAGACACGGCCCGTTTTCAGAACCTGCGTCTGGGAAATCACCGAGTTTAATAACATCAGCCCCGTCTTCCAGGACCAGGACCGTCTTCCATTCTCTTCCCGCCTCCCTGACTGCTTGTGCTCACTAAAAGCAGTCTGAGCATCAGAAAATTGATGGTGAGATAGATCAGCTCTATCAAGGAATTCCTGTGGCCTCTTCATCTCGCGCCAGGCCCCACATGTGGGATTTACGAGCACCTGGGCCTTGTGTGGATAATTACGTGTAATCCTCACTGCAACCTCGGAAAGTGAGTTTGGGGCTGGTCCCTGTTTGGGAGACCGGAAAGTGGGCTCAGAGACCAAATGGCCCACCCAATGTCACCTACAAGAAAAGACAAGCCCAAGCCTGCTGGACCCCAAACCCACGTCCAGTCCTAACCACCCGGCCAGCGGTTCTCACCTGAGGCTGATCCCTTCACAACAGGACACTGGGTGATGTCTGGGGATATTTGTGGTTGACACGACTGGGGGCGGGGGGCGCTCCTGGCACCCAGGGGTGCTGCTCTATACCCTATGATGCCAGGACAAGCATCGAATGACCCAGCCTATGTCAACAATGCCACAGCTGAGAAATCCCACACTGGCCCACATAGAACAGCCAGGATGGCTCCTTGGGGAAATGCAGGAACACGAGGACGGCGAAGGGGCCTGCCCAGACCTAAGACTCCACTGGGAATTTGGGAACTAATGCAACGTCCCCACTGCCCAAGGCGCCCAAGGTGTGCCCCTTACCTTCTCCAACGTCCTGTGTTCGCGTTGTCCAGCCGCAGCTTCTTAACCTTCCGCATTAACCACTCGGCTGACCTCTGGGTGGGTGAGCCTGCTGGTGGAGAGATGCAGGGCTGCTGCTCTCACAGTGTAGGGGTGCAAGCCCTGGCCTTGCTCCCTGCTCCCATTCCTCGAGGCAGCCCTCCCGCCCATGGGGCACTCCCAAAGCCGAGGGCATTCTCATGAGGCAGATGGTTCAGGCCCTGCCCTGAAATTCCAAAGGCTGCCAGGCATTTGCCAGAAATCAAGCCACTCTCCCAAGGGGAAAAGCCCTGAGACGATGGGAGCTTCAAATGAGTCAGGGGATGCCATTCACAGGCCCTTGCTGGAAATCAAGTAAACCCAAATTCCCTACTGTGGTTGCTCCCTGACGGCCCTCCTGACCCCACCTCTCCCCCATCCTTGACCATGATCTCCAGCCACAATGGCCTTAACCTCCCCTTACACACTGACTCCCTCTCACCTCAGGGCCTTTGCACTTACAGTCCCTCTACCTGGAACACCTCTGCCCTTTGTGTTTTTTCTTTTTTTTTTTAGGGCCACACCTGCAGCATATGGAGGTTCCCAGGCTAGGAAGGGGTCCGGTCAGAGCTGTAGCCACCAGCCTATGTCACAGCATCGCCAGATCCAAGCCACACCTGCAACCTACACCACAGCTCACAGCAATGCCAGATCCTTAACTCACTGAGCGAGGCCAGGGATCGAACCTGTGTCCTCATAGATACTAGTCAGATTCATTTCCGCTGAGCCATGACGGGAACTCCTGCCCTGCTTTTTGTATGACATGGTCCCTCTTATCCTTTGTATCCCCATATCACCTCTTCAGGGATCCTTCCTGGCATGCAACGCAGTTTTGACCTTGTCACCCCTATTGCAATGCCTGGCCTTTCTGCACAGCACTCAGTGTAGGACAGTAGTTCTCAATGGAAGTGATTCCTCTCATCCCAGAGGACGCTTGATGTCTGTAGGTATTCTTGGTTGGGGTGAGGGGGTTGCTACTGGCATCCAGTGGGTGGGGCCAGGGATGCCACCAAACACCTCCAGTGCCCACAAAGGCCCCACCCCTGAGGAGGATCCAGCCACAATGTCAGCAGTGCCCGGGGGAAGAACTCTGTGTTTATTGTTTGGGGAAAAAAACCTGAGTTAGATCCTTAGGCTCACACTAGATACCAAAACAAACAAACAAACAAACAAACAAAAAAACCCAGTGGTTCAGATGGTGTGAACCTGGGTGGTGTGAGTTGCCTCCTCTCCCTCCCTCTGGTTCGTATCTAAATGGGTGCAGCATCCTGGGACCTTTATAGGTCACATGGTTATGGAACATAGAGTCTCTTGGGGGTTAGTGGAACCCCCTAATCCAGGGAGTCTCAATGGAGGCCAGCTCTGGCCCCCAGCGGACATTTTTGGTTGTCACAACTGGGAGGCAGGTGGCAGGCATCTGCCTGGTAGAGACCAGGGATGCTGCTAAGTGCCCCACAGTAAGCAGGATGGCCCCCAACTACAAAGAATAATCTGGCCTCAAATATCACTAGTGCTGAAGCTGAGAACCCTTCTCTGGGTGGGTGAGCAGCCCCCCACAACAGGATGTCCGCTTCACAGAGGCAGGTGCTTATCTGTTCCCACTGTGGCCCCGGCACACAGGCAGCACTCCTTAGACATCTCAGGTGGAATGAAAGAGTCCTTGTCCTGACTCGAATGCTGTGTAAAGTCAAAGGGAACCCTGGTAACTTCTTGGTGAGACAGATGCCCAGATGTTCTGAGAAAAATAAAGCAGCGCCTGGTCCCAGGACAGTTCTTATGGAAGAAGTGAAACAAAATATCACCACAAAGAAGCACTGATTTCACTCTCAGTCCAGTGGTGAAAACTGAGGGCTCTAGTGTCAGAGAGATCTGGGTTCAAATCCTGACTCTGCCACTACTGGGTTATGTGACCTTGAAGAAACCACCTAACCTCTCTGTGCCTCAACTTCCCCACCTATAAAATGGAACTACAGTGCCTATGCCTAAGGCTACTCTGAGAGTTAAAGGAGACTGCACAGCTAAAACAGCTGACGAAGCAGAAACTACAGGACAGCTAACACTGTCATCTAAAAAAGTTGCTTAAAATTACACCAAGGGGGAGTTCCTACTGTGGTGCAGTGGGTTAAGGATCTGGCATTGCTACTATGGCTTGGATTCAATCCCTGGCCTGGAAACTTCCATGTGTGGCCAGTGGCCATTAAAAAAAAAAAGTTACACTAAAGTTGTTTTTAAGAGCCAGAATTCACACCATCTGCAGATTGAGTGCCAGGCACAGTGTTAGGGGTGCGAGGTGCAGGCACACATCGGCCAAATCCAGCTGGAAATCAGCAGGCCCTCCTTTTTCTCCCCCAGTCCTTCAGGGGCAGCTAGAGTGGGATGCTGGAGAGAAAGAAAACTCCAGCAAGAGCACACAAAGCTGCCTCCACTGGGCTGGCTCCCCACCAACTGTCCCCAAGGGCAGTGACCCCAGGACTGCAGGAAACCACTTCTTGCCAAATGCTGTATTCTAGAGCAGGCAAATGAATCCCACCAGCCCACACCTGGCCTTCCTGGCCACCCCGCCCCAGCACCACTGACCTTCTAAAGGGTCCAGAAAGCCTCCATTCCGGCTGCAGACGTGACACAGACCTTAACAGAGTAAATGTGCCATTAACGGGGCAACTTAATGGAGAGACTGGCTAACCACTCACTCTCCTTCCATTCAGGAGTCCTCAAGGGTCGGGCCTGATTCTCTGTACCCAGTATATCCTAATGATGCCTCACAGCCCTGCAGTGCTGTCTGCATGTCCTGAACCATACCCTACATGCATGACCAGCCACTGGGCCCAATTCGCCCAGGATTCAGCAGGGCACTACAGGGATTGGTGACTACAGGGCACCCCTTGGGCTTAAGTCCCAGCTCCTGGAAAGATTTGTTCCTGTGGTCAAGGCAAGTGACTTCCTGGAGTGCGGGCAGGCGGAGATGGGGGCGGTGGAGAGTCAAAGGGAACTAGCTGGATCAAAGGGAACTAGCCGCTTCTGATGGCTTAGCTGCCACATGGATGGGAAAGTGTCAAGACTGGGCTAAGCCTATGTAGGAAAAGGTGGGTGGCTGGAGAGGCCTGGGAGGGAAGCTGAGAGAGGCGGCTGGACCTTGTGAGGATGCGGGTGAGGAGGCCAAGCGTTGGGGAGGGGTGAAAAGGTGGGGGTCAGGACGCAGGTCAGGGAGGTGGCCTCTGCTCTCAGATAGGTAGTATGTGTTTGCATGGGGAGGGGGAGAAGACGGGGCCCTCCACAGCCTGCAGGGAAAGGAAGGTGTTACCAGGTGCGGCACCCCCGGAAGGAGCCAGAGCTAGGTGGCCTGGGCAGCAAAGGGATGGGAGAGAAAGTCGGGTCGGGCCGGGCCGGGCCGAGAAGAGGCTGAGAGGTCGCGCGGCAAGCGGAGGGGTCGAGCGGGGAAGATGGGATGAAGAGAGGCGGGGACTGGAGGAACCGCGAGTCTGGTCAATGGCGGGGCCAGAGTGCGCGGACCGGGGCAGAGGGCACCCGGTAGGCGGGTGAATGGAGAGTCCACGGTTGAGGCTCAGGCGGGCCCGGTCAATGGTGGGTTCAGGGTCGCGGCCGGGGCCGGACGGGGCGCGCGGGCGCAGCTCACCAGGGCTCGGGGCCGGTGCAGGGCGGCGGCCGGGCTGGGCAAGGTGTCCCGGGGCCAGCGGCACCTCAAGCTCGGGGCTCCATGCCCGGGACTGCGGCCCCGGAAGTGGCGGGCGCGGGGGACAGCGGAGGCGGCGGACACTGGGGTACCCGGCAGCTCAGGCCCCTTTGACCCGGAAGTCGAGCGGCCCAGGCGGCGGCCTGGGATTGGCCACCGCTCGGCCGGCACCAAAGAGGCCGGAGCACTGGGGGGGGACACGCCAGCATGCCCCCGCATCCAATGGAGTGAAACGTCCCTTGGGTTGCTCCTTCCTGTGCCGGGAGAGCTATTAAAGAGAAAGACACCCCCTCAAGTAACTTGGTATCGCCCAAATAAACGTAATACTTCTACTAAAGAAACCTAAGAAAATTGTGTTCCATCGTTGCGTTGGTGGTATAGTGGTTAGCATAGCTGCCTTCCAAGCAGTTGACCCGGGTTCGATTCCCGGCCAACGCACATGGTTAAGGAGCTTTTCCATTTTTCCCTGCTCTTACGGTCCATTTAAAACTTTCTGTAGTAATATTTGTATTACTTTGCAATAACTTATAAAATCCCATATCTACAAAGATTAGAGAAATAAAAAAAAGAGCATAGAACCTGAATTTCTACTGCAGTTATTTTGAAGCAAATTTTAAAATTCTATAATAAAGAAATGATAAAGGGAATGTTTCCACCCGGGATCAAACAAGGGACCTTTGATGTGTTAGGCGAACGTGATAACCGCTACGCTAAAGAAACCAATATGGGTCATATTTTTTTGGGCTTATTATAGACAACGTTACAGGACCTGTTACATTATACTCCCAATATGAACATTTGGTTCTGTCAGCCCAGGTGATTCTCGTTCTTTCTGAATATCCATCCCTCGGCTTGACGCGGTTGGAAGCTGGAAAAACACAGAATAAAAAAATCTAATAACCCCCATTCCCAACGCTCGCACGCGCGCACACACACACACGCACGCACACACACACGATTAAAACAGTCCAAGACAAAAACTGTTCACAAATCCATCCTGAGGGCAAACAATGTTTCTTTAGTTTGTCTCATGCATAGATTCTTTATTTAAACTCTTACCTGTATACAAATATACAAATATTAACTATGTTGCTTCAGCCCAAACCACTTTCTACGAGAAAGAAAGGTCTTTCTGTAAAAGACCTGTAAAGGACATTAGGTACAACTAATTTGGAAGGGGAAGAAAAAAAAAAAAAAATCTCGACGTAGAAGATGATGAAAATGACTTTTCATCTCATAACCCAAAGTTAACTCAGTTTAGGCCAGTCCGTTTTTTTGTTGGTTTTTTGTTTGTTTGCTTTTTTGTTTTTTTTAAGAGAGATAGGAGGAAGGGAAATGGTAAGAATTTAGGATCAAGCCTAAAAATAATAAATAATGGAGAGGGTGTGGAGAAAAGGGAGCCCTCCTCTACTATTGCTGGGAATGTAAACTGGTGCAGCCACTATAGAGAACAGTATGGGATTTCCTCAAAAAAACTGAAAGTAGAGCTACCATCTTGCAATCTGAAAACATGCATATGGTCATATGTCATGAGAAAATCATAATCTGAAAAGATAAATGCACCCCAATGTTCACAGTAGCACTATGTACAATAGCCAAGACATAGAACCAACCTATTAGACTAATAAGATGTGGGGGAGTTCCTGTTGTGGCTCAGCAGTAGGAACACAAGTATCCATGATAATGCAGGTTTGATCCCTGGCCTTGCTCAGTGGGTTAAGCATCTGGCGGTGCGTGAGCTGCGATGTAGATCACAGATGCGGCTTGGATCTAGCCTTGCTGTGTCTGTGTTGTAGGCCAGCAGCTGCAGCTCCAATTCCATCCCTAGCCTGGAAACTTCCATATGCCATCAATGTGGCCCTAAAAAGCCAAAAAAAAAACAACAAAAAAAAAGTGGTATACGAGTTCTGGCTGCATGGCAGTCGGTTAAAATCTGACTGCATCAGCATGGTCACTGCGGAGGCTCAGGTTTCATCCCTGGACAGCATAGTGGGTTAAAGGATCCTGCAGTAGGTGGCAGCTGTGGCTCAAATTCAATCCCTGGCCCAGATTCAATGCGGTATGTATAGACAATGGAATATTAGCCATGAAAAGAATGAAATACTGCCATTTGCAGTTTCATGGGTAGACTAGAGATTATCATACTAAGTAAGCCAGATACAGAAAGACAAATGTCATATAATATCTCTTTTATGTGGAATCTAAAAAAATATCTCTTTTATGTGGATCTGGTGTTGCTGTGAGCTGCGTTATAGGTTGCAGACATGGCTCGAGTCCTGTGCATTGCTGTGGCTGTGGTGTAGGCCGGCAGCTATAGCTCCAATTTGACTGCTAGCCTGGGAACCTCCATATGCCGAGGGTGCGGCCCTAAAAAGCAAAAAAGAAAAAAAAAGAATTTAGGGGACTCCCGCATTGTGGCTCAGCACTAATGAAACTGACTAGTGTCCATGAGGATGTGGTTCAATCCCTGGCTCCACCACTCAGTGGGTTAAGGATCTTGTGTTGCCATGAGCTGTTGTGTAGATCAAAGACGAGGCTCGGATCTGCCATTGCTGTGGCTGTGGCATAGGGCAGCAGCTGCAGCTCCAATTCCACCCCAGCCTGGGAACTTCCATATGGCACAGCTGCTGCCCTAAAAAAAAATTAGGATTGGATTGCTGTAAAGTCCGCTTTTTTCCCCTACAGGGTCAGTATTAGGGTGAAGAGAGTGAGACACTGACTTCACCTCAAAAATTAGGGTGGCTCCAAAAAAAACCTTCAATAATCAAAATGAATGATATTTGAACGCACTATTCTAAAATATCAAGCAATCCCAGACCAGGGCAGTGGGTTAAGGATCCAGCAGTAGCTGGTATAGGTTGCACCTGTGGCTGGAATTCTACCCCCTAGCCCAGGAACTTCCATATTCTGCAGGTGCGGCTGTTAAAAAAAAAAAAGAAAAAAAAAATCAGGCTAATGGCAAAAAGCAACCCCATAGCGAACAAAATACTAAAATCTTCAATCAGGACAGGTTTTGACAAGGTCTTACTGAGTCATGTTGGAATCTGAGGCAAAAGCAAAAATGTCCCTATGTGTCCGTTTTTACGTTTTGTTTTTTGGTTTATTTGTGTTTGTCAAGCATTTGTCGTGGGGAAGTTCCCAGGCCAGGGGCAGGGATCAAACCCCATTCCATAGCAGTAACCAGAGCCACAGCACTGACTACCAGTCGGATTCTTTACCGCTGAGCCACACAGGAACACCGCCCTCTATGTATTTTTAATGGCAATCCCCCCCCCCCCGCCCAGAACATTGTTGAAAATATTGACACTTAAAAGTAGATATATTAGGAGTTCCCTTCATGGCTCAGTGGTTAACAAGCCCAACTAGGATCCACGAGGATGAGGGTTCGGTCCCTGGCCTTGCTCAGTGGGTTAAGATTCCAGTGTTGCCATGAGCTGTGGTGTATGTTGCCACTGTGGCTCGGATCCAACATGGCTGTGGTTGTGGCAGGAGGCTGGCAGCTGAAGCTCTGATTGGACCCCTAGCCTGGGAACTTTCATATACCGCAAGTGCAGCCCTAAAAAGAAAAAAAAAAGAAAAAAAAAGTAGGTAATTAAAATTCACAAGCTTTTTACTTTTCTGTGTTTAATGGAAGCAGAAATATCAATAATATTTTCAGTAAATGCTTTGGGGGATTAAAAATTTTTAATTACATAAAACATTAAGAAGGAGACAGTTTTCCTTTTGCCTCAGGTCCCAACACAGCTCAGCAGGGCACTGTGACACTGTAATCTATCTTGAAGATCTTCTGTATCAGTTTCCTACTACTGCTGTGACAAATTACCACCAACATTGGCTGAAAAGAACACAATTTTATCATCTTCACTTCTAGAGGTCGGAAGTCCAAAAATTGGTGCTAGAGAGCTAAAGTCAAAGTTTTGACTGGGCTGCATTCCTTCCAGAGGCTTTGATCCTTGGGAATCCAAGAGAAACGGTTCCCGGCCTTTTCCAGCTTCTAAAGGCTGCCCACACTCCTTGGCTCACGGCCGCATATCACTTCAGCTTCTGGTTCTGTCTTCACATTTCCTTCTTTGATTTTGATTTTCTTGCCTTCTTCTCACGAGGACTCCTTTGATTATACATCAACCCCACCCAGATAATGCAAAATAAGCTCCCATCTCAAAATCCTTAACTGAATCCCACCTGCAAAGTCCCTTGTGCCATGGAAGGGAGCATCTCCCCAGATTTTAGGTGTTAGGATGTAGACATTGTGGGGGCCATTATTCTGCTGACCACACCTTCCTCTGTCATTAAACATTCTTATGTGATATTCTTTTTGACAACTGTATATTATTCCACACACAATAAGTATTTACTGACCCCTTACTCTGTGAACAGGCAAGGGGAATGATGAGGCAGAAGTCAGGCCGGCCTGGAGCTGGCCATGAGTGAGCTGATCTGAGGAATATTTAGAACCCAGTGTTGGCCAGACCTACCACTTTGCCGCCACTAAAAGAGCCGTAATCAAGAAAAACAATAACAACTGTTGAGGAGAGTGTGGAGAAACTGGAACCCTCAGACTTTGCATGTAGGAGGGAAAAATGAGGCAGGTGCTGTGGAAAGCCATCAGGAAGTCCCTCAAATGGTTAAATGGATTGTCTGAGGCTGCAATTCTACCCCTAGGTATCAACCCAAGAGAACTGAAACCATACATCCATATTAAAAAAAAAACCCTGTACACATACATCCATAGCAGCAGGGTTCACAATAGCCAAATCTGGAAACAACCCAAGTGTCCACTAATGGATGGATGGTTACATACAGTGTGGTCCAACCAGACAATGGAATATTATTCAGCCATAAAAAGGGAAAATGTATTGGTGACTTCATGTTAAGTCCAGAGGTCACTTCTCTGTCCTCCTCCCCCTTGGCAGCATGTGATCCAACCACTGCCTCCCGCTGGGAACTTTTCAAGGTTCTCAGGCCTTTCCCCTCCCCACTCTCCCGGTGGCCTCCTGACTCTGAGGTCTCTAACCCCATCTACACCCCAATGATGACTACAGTCCCGTCTCTAGCCCAGGCCTCCCCTGAGCACCAGACTTGGGTCCAACTGCCCTTGGAAGTCTCCACCTGAAGGGCTCATGGGGCTCTCCCACTTATTGTGGCCCTAACTGAGCTCCCTATCTTCCCCACCCTGCTTGCTAAGCACTGACTGTCTGTGTCTCCCCAAAGTTCATATGTTCAACCTACCCCTCAGTGTGATGTATTAGGAGGCGAGGCCTTTGGGAGGTGATTCAGACATGAGGGTGGAGTCCTCATGAATGGGATTGGTGCCCTTAGAAGAGAGACCCCCAAAGGTCCCTCGCCCCTTCCTCCAATGGGGGCACAGCAAGAAGACATCATGTATGGGAGTTCCCGTTGTGGCTCAGTATCCATGAGTATACAGGTTCGATCCCCCTGGCCTTGCTCATTGGGTTACAGATCTGGCGTTGCCGTGAGCTATGGTGTAGGCTGCAGAAGCAGCTTGGATCCTTCATTGCTGTGGCTATGGTGTAGGTCAGCAGCTGCAGCACCAATTCAGAGAACTTCCATATGCTGCAGGTGTGGCCCTAAAAGGAAGAAGAAGAAAAAAAACCCAAAAGACATCATGGAATCAGAAAGCACATCCTCACCAGAGACCAAATCTGCCATGAGCTTGATCTTGGATGTCTAGCCATCCAGAATTGTGAGAAATAAATATCCCTTGTGTATAAGCCACAAGGTATGGCAGTTTGTAGTAGTGGCCCAGACTAAGAAACCGCCTCTCCCTCCATCTTCTGCCTCAGCAGAAGACAGCTCCTTCCTTCCAGGTGCTCAGCCAGCACCTGCCCTCCCACCCACATGCAATCCCTTAGCAAATCCAATGAGCGCCGCTTTCAAAACACACCCAGAATCTGATCACTTCTTCCCTCTTTGATGCCATCTCTCTGGTCCTCCCCATCATGGCCCAGTTGGATCACAGCAGTCACCTACATCCTCTCAACACCCACAGCCTGGTATTCCTGAGGCAGCCACTGCACCTGTAAGCACCTGAATCTGATCCTGTCCCTCCTGTGACCACAGCCCTTCAGGGATCCCACCTCCTTTGGGGTAAAAGCTCAAATCCTCCCCATGGCCCACAAGGCCCTGCACCTCCTCCCTACCCCCATCCACTCTGCTCCACACATGTGGGCCTCCTGGCTGTTCCTCCAACACACCAGGTATGGTCCTGCCCCAGGCCCTTTGCACATGCTGTGCCCTCTGTCTTCTCTGAGTTATGTCCAGGGCTCACTCTCCTCCAAGTCTTGGTTTCAATGTTACCTCCTTAGAGAGGGCTTCTCTGAGCCCACCTAACCTTAATCTCCCCTAACCTTGGCACCCACACATGCAGACCGTATCACTTCACCATGTTCTTTCAATGGCTTATCAGTCTCTAAAATAATCCCATTTGTAGATTTTCCCCCCTGTTTCTCTTCTGTCCACAAGTCATACAGAAGTTCCCAGGCCAAGGATTGAACCCGCACCAAAGCAGTGACAACACTAGGTCCTTAACTCACTGAGCCACCAACGAACTCCAGGGATCAGGGTTTTTTGCTATTTGTTTGAATTTATTTTGTTCCCCATGTGTCACTATGGGTTCAGTAAAGATTTGTTGAAATTTTGAGCAAATGAACAGCTGATCAGAGGAGAGAAAATGCCTGGCACTAGGAATGGAGTAATACCGGTGGGCTTCCTGAGGGAGGCGGAGAACTTCAGAAAATGTGTTTTATCCCCCATGAGCCCCATCAAGACTGAGAACTCACATTTGCAAACAAAAATTACATGAAAATACCCTCCTTTAAAATTATTTCTTGTTTCCTTCAAACCCACTCAAAGCAGCCAACATGCTGTGTGACACCCAGCAAGTTACTCCCCTTTTCTTAGTCTGTGTCTGAGGGCAGAGGCTACAAACTCACACAGGGGCATGGGATGAAAATGACGATCATTCTGTCTTTCCACTAGGTGTCAGCAGGAGTCCAGATGATGGGTATCTCACTGTCTTCCAAGCCCCCCACCCCACCCCTGCCAGATCCCCAGCCTAGCCTGCCACCCACCCCATCCTCCCTTCTGGCACCACTCTGAGCTCTAGCATCGCAAAGTCAGACACTTTCCTCTCTCAGGAACCCCCCCACCCGTCACCCCCCCAGAAGTGTCCTTGTCCCCAGACAGGTGGCCTCAGCAGGCAGAGTTGCTGGCTGGCAGGGTGTCTAGCCTTTGTGTTCTAAGTGGGGGCAGTTTAGAGAGGGGTATGTCCTAGGCCACCATCTATCACATAATCACAATCCAGGAGTTCCCCATGTGGCTCAGTGGTAACAAACCCAACTAGTATCCATGAATATGCTAGTTGATTCCTGACCTTGCTCAGTGGGTTAAGTGATTCGGTGTTGCCATAAGCTGGGACAGACACAATTTGGATCTGGTGTTGCTGTGGCTGTGGCCTAGGCCAGCAGCTGCAGCTCCGATTCGACACCCTGGCCAGAGAACTTCCATAAGCCGCCAGTTTGGCCCTAAAAAGACCTAAATAAATAAATACATGATCACAGCCCAGAAAGGATACAAATATATACAAACAGGGTTGGTATATCGCTGGAAGGATCCTATGCCCTGGGCAGCAGGGTGGCTGGCCATGACCTTTGGGTGAAGCACCCATGGGCAAGACTGACTTTTTTTCCTCACCCTGTATACAAGATGAACTTTTTTTTTTTTTTTTTTTTTTTGTCGTTTTGCCTTTTCTAGGGCCGCTCCCACGGCATATGGAGGTTCCCAGGCTTGGGGTTGAATAGGAGCTGTAGCCACCAGCCTATACCAGAGCCACAGCAACTCGGGATCCAAGCCGCGTCTGCAACCTACACCACAGCTCACGGCAACGCCAAAGCCTTAACTCACTGAGCAAGGCCAGGGATTGAACCTGCAACTTTAACCCACTGAGCAAGGCCAGGGATCGAACCCACAACCTCATGGTTCCTAGTCGGATTCGTTAACCACTGCGCCACGACGGGAACTCCCTGAGCTTCTATTTTGGAAACCATTCCAAACATACAGAGAAGCTTACGAGACAGTACAATCAAGGCTCTAATACCAAACCTCTTTTCTATTACAGCTCATTAAAAGAATGGAGCCCCCTGATCTCAGGGGAGTTAGGGAGAGAGCAGAGCAGATGTGCTGATGAGGAAAAAACATTTAAAGTTCAAAAGAGCTGGAGTTCCCGCTGTGGCTCAGTGGAAACGAATCTGACTAGTATCCATAAGGATGCAGGTTTGATCCCTGCCCTTGCTCAGTGGGTTAAGGATCCGGCGTTGCTGTGAGCTGTGGTGTAGCTCACAGATGCGGCTCAGATCCCATGTTGCTGTGGCTCTGGCCTAGACCGGCAGCTACAGCTCCGATTCAACCCCTAGCCTGGGAACCTCCACATGCCACGGGTTTGGCCCTTAAAAGACCAAAAAAAGTAAAGTTAAAAAGAGCTAACGACAGGTGGGTTTCTGCTTGGGCAGATAAGTGAAAACAGACCTGCTTCAGAAACCGCTAGAATCAAATAGGCAAAGGTAGTTTCTGGTAGTAACTAGACTAGACTGCCTTCCACATAGATGACATTCAAGGTCATCAAGATAAGCTAAAAATAAAAGAAAAACCTTCGGATCTTTTTCAGAGGGTGAGAGAGAGCTTCGTTTTTTACAGCATTCCCTTGTGCACTGCTGAATTTGGATGAGCCATTGTCATAATTAAAACCGATTCAACATGGTAAGAATATAGGATATTTGCTTTCAGTCTCTTCAAAGCAATAAGTCATTTCTGATACAGTTGATTTCTTCTGTGAATGATATCATCTTTTCAGTTAAACATTACTTGACGGAGTTCCCTGGTGGCTCACTGGGTTAGGAATATGGCATTTTCAGAGTTCCTGCTGTGGCACAGCAGAAACGAATCCACCTAGTTTCCATGAGGATGTGAGTTCAACCCCTGGCCTAACACAGTGGGTCTGGGATCAGGCATTGCCGTGAGCTGTAGTTTTGGTCACAGACGTGGCTCAGATCCTGCATTGCTCTGTCTGTGGGGCAGGCCGGCAGCTGTAGCTCCGATTCGACCCCTAGCCCGAGAATTTCCATATGCTGTGGAGGCAATACTAAAAATTTGATAGTGAACTACCAGTTAACTAGTAGTTAAATAATAATAGTTAGGTTGCTGAGTCCTGCACTAGGTCTTTTAATTTCTTCTTTATCATAACCCACTTTTATTGGGGGAGTCAAGATTCCTATCATGCCCATTTTATAGATGGGAAAACTAAGGCTTGGTGATTTAAGTTACATAAGAAGCTGTGTAGTGGAGAAGTATGGGGGGAGAGAGAGAGAGATTCATTTCATAAAAAACCTCACTCACTCCATTCCCATTCTGGTCTCCTGAAGCACAGCTATTTCAATACAAATAATTTTTTAATTTTATTTTTGTCTTTTGTCTTCTTAGGGCCACACCCACGGCATATGGAGGTTCCCAGGCTAGGGGTCTAATTGGAGTTGTGGCTGCCAGCCTACACCACAGCCACAGCAACGCCATATCCAGAGCTGCATCTGTGATCTACACCACAGCTCACGGCAACACTGGATCCTTAACCCACTGAGTGAGGCCAGGGATTGAACCTATAATCTCACGGTTCCTAGTCAGATTTGTTTCTGCTGCGCCACGATGGGAATTCCAACACAAAGAATTTTTGCTATTGAGAAATACTTTTAAGTTAAACTGTTTATTCCCTTGGTGTCAGAACCACAATAATCGTGTTTGAATGAATCAATTCTGTGATTGATTACCTGGGGAGGTTTTCAGTGGTTGGGAACTCCCGTCTGCTTTATCTTTGCAATCTTTTTTGGTTTGCCTATTTTGGTCTTTTTAGGGCCACGTCCGTGGCATATGGAAATTCTCCGTCCAGGGGTCTCATCAGAGGAGCTGCCAGCCCACATCACAGCCACAGCAAAGCAGGATCTGTAACCCACTGAGTGAGGCCAGGGATGGAACCCACCTCCTCATGGATGCTAGTTGGGTTCCTTACGCCTGAGCCACAATGGGAACTCCCTATCTTTGCGATCTCCATTGATTTATAAAATAATGCCTTTGTCTGCAGCCCATGCTGGAGTTCCTCATCAACATACACACAACTCCTGGCATTCGGCAGGGGGTCCTACAATTCTATCGCACACACCACCATCACCACGACTGTAACAATAGACAACACTAATGAAAGACCACCTGGGCGCTGGGTGCCCTGCTCATGTATTTCACCCGAACAACTACACTGTGCAGTGTGATCTTAATTCTGTTTTATAGACAGGGAAACTGAGGCTAGAAGGAATGAAGCCAGCTGGGGCATGGGCATTTTAACCCTGGCATTTTGACTCCGGAAGACACATCTCTAAACCTTTCCACAACTAACCTATAAATGTAGAAAAGGGCGTTCTCAATCAAGAGATGATGACAAAGTCGGCTTGTTATTTTTATCTCGGGCATGCAGGAATGGTAGAGAAAAGCAGCAGAAGCCCTGGGCTGTTGGCAGAAGCTGCAGGAGGGGGAGTCTTGGCGCGGGGGCAGGGGCCCCGCTTGGATGAGATCTGCCTCCCCCCTCACCTCTTAGTTCCATCTCTGCCGCCCACTTCCCTGCATCTCCAGGGCCCTTTGCAGTTGAGGGATATTCTTAGCTCTGCACAACAGACCTGCACTGTCTGAAGGCTAAATGTAGGAGGGGATGGGACATGGCTGATGTAACTCTCTCTCCCCCAACACACACAGACACACACAGACACACAGACACACAGACACACACACACACACAAGGGGCCTGCTGGAATTTCCCCAGGACTGGGTTTCTCTCTCATTCTCTCTTAGGCAGCCTGATGAACTCAGCCCCACTCTGTGACATGGGGCAGGTAGCTTTCCCTTTCTGAGCCTCAACTTCCTCATCTGTGAAATGGGGATGATAAGCATAGTGATATCTCGTGGAAGGTAATGGGAGGATTAAATAAAATAAGGGCCAGAGTTTCCTGGTGGCTCAGCAGGTTAAGAATCCAGCATTGTCACTGCTGTGGTTCCGGCCACTGCTACAGTGTGAGTTCAATCCCTGGCCCTGGGACTCCTGCATGCCTTGGGTACAGGCAAAAAAAAATAAATAAATAAAAAATAATGGGGGTTATAATAGCACCTGCCTCCTGGGGTTGTTCTGAGTCTTTTTTTTTTTTTTTGTCTTTTGTCTTTTTAGGGTCACACCTGTGGCATATGGAGGTTCCCAGGCTAAGAGTCGAATCAGAGCTATAGCCGCCAGCCTATGCCACAGCCACAGCAATGCTAGATCTGAGCTGCCTCTGAGACCTACACCACAGTTCATGGCAACTCGGGATCCTTAACCTGATCACAAGGCCAGGGATGGAACCTGCAACCTCATGGTTCCTAGTCGGATTAGTTTCTGCTGCACCGCGGTGGGAACTCCTGTTCTGAGTCTTAAATGGCTCACAGCAGTAATGCACAGAAAGGGTTCCTCCTCTCCGGTCCCTGGTCCTTGAGTGAGTCAGCGTTGCCCTTTCTCCTCCTGCTCAGCCTGGCCCCCTCCCCAGTTGTCCTCTGACCTGTCCCCACTCAGGTAAAGAAATACTTTGGTTTTCAGACTGTCCCTTCGAACACCTTGCTGTTTCTGCTTTTCTCCAAGCTTGGTCTACCATTTCCACCACTGGTCTGTCCACAGCACACTACCTGTGGTGTTTGGGAAAAGACATAAATTGTGTGAATGAAGGAAGGAAGGAAGGAAAAGGTCATGTCTTTCTTCTAGAAATTTCTTTCCTTTGAGGATGATCAACTTGCCCAAGAGTCTCTCATATTCACTCAAAGTTCATCCCCTAAGCTAAGTTCACCCCCTCAACCAAGCTCATTCCCCTAAATTATGATTGCCTAGTGGTTAGCCACACAGCATTGGACCCAGAGGCCTCGGTTATAATCTCAGCCTTGCCACTTAGTTGCTGTGTGACATCAGATATGCTAGTGACCCCCTCCGTGCTTCAGGGAAACATGAAGAGGGTTTTTTTGTTTGTTTGTTTGTTTGTTTTGTCTTTTTAGGGCTGTACCCACGGCATATGGAAGTTCCCAGGCTAGGGGATGAATCAGAGCTGCAGCTGTCGGCCCACACCACAGCCACAGCAATGAGGAACCCAAGCTCCTCTGGGACCTACACGGCAGCTCATAGCAACTCTGGATCCTTAACCCACTGAGCGAGGCCAGGGTGGTTTAATGTCAGGGTCAGTGTTAATTTATGTGTTAACTTGACTGACCCACAGGGAGGGGAGGGCTGGGAGGGCTGCCCATCTAGGAGGTCCACAGTCCCTTGCAAGAGTCACAAACCTTGACCTTGAACTGGGGGGCGGGGAGTAAAGAGAAAGACAGGAAGAGTGTGGCTGGGTTAACAAGGCTGTGTCTCTAGGACACTGGAGGGGAGGAGGATGATTTGAGCAGGCTGCTGCCCCTACCCCCATCCCCACAGTGTAGAGGAAACAGGTAGGCACCAGTTCCTATAGCAGGGGCCACTGCCATAACCATTTCCTAGATGGTAAAACTGAGGCTTGGCAGGCCTTTCTGTTTTCCTGCCCTTTCCTGGCTCGGGGAAGAGAAAGAAGCCGCTGGCTGGGGAAGGGTGGAAGCAGGATGCAGGCTGATGAGACAAAGCAGGGTTGGGGTCTGTTTATTAGCTCTAATCACTGTCTCCCGGGCTGAATTAGACCAAATTACAGCAGCCCATCCTTAAGGACAGCGGGCTCCCAGCATTGTCTGCGGGAGTGCAGGCGGCTGGGGGGGCCGGCTCTCCACAATGCGGCCCCCCAATTAGCCAGGCGGGAGACGAGAGAGCTTCGGCCCAGCCCCACCGCAGGGCTGTGCAGCGTCCCAATGAATTCAGCTCCACGAAAGCCAATTAAAGACCGCAGGGGGCCCAAGTGGGCTGCAGGGGAATGGGGGGGGAGGGCGGAGGAAGAAGGGAGGGGGAGGGGAGAGAGGAGTGGGGGGCACCTGAGCTGGGGTTGTCAAGCCCACGGAGACTTGTGTGGATAGACGTGCTGCTGTGGGGGCAGCTGGGCCCCCCTTACCCCCGCAAAGCACAGGAGGGACAAAGTTTTGTCCTTAGCCACATCTGTCCGTCCCCTCCCCTCCCAGGCCTGATTAGGAAGACAGAGATGCCTAAGGGATCCAGAGGGGCAACAGGCCTCTTAGGGGTAAGGTACACAGACACTTTACCCCTAAGGAAGGGCTACACACACACACACACACACACACACACACACACACACACACCCCAATGGCTGGCTCCCCCCACCCCCACCTCTGGAACCTGAACAGGTAGCTGGCTTTCCCTCGTCGGCCACTCATGATGTCCACTCCAAGTGGAGAGGTGGGGGTAGGAAAGACCCTCACACAGGTAGGCAGGCCAGGCCTCCTGGAAGCCCTCCAGGATTGCTGCAGGCCCCTCTCTGGGGATTCCTCAACTTCTGCGCACTCCCCTCCTCCCTTCTCTGACTGCCCCTCAACCCCCCTCCCCTCAGTGAGCCCCACCTCTGAAGAGCCCCCTCCCCTTTTCTGAGCCACTCTCTGATCTCCCCTCCCTCTGCTTGAGCCCCCTTCCCCACTCTGAGTCCCCTCTCCTCCCTGAGCCCCTTTCCCCCACCTCCTCTTGAGCTCCCCTGCCCCAGCCTCCTTCCCTGGGGACCTGGGAGTGGGCATCCTCAGATGGGCCTGGCTGGAGAGGCCCTATGATTCTTCCTCCACCAGGTTTTTGGGGCCCCTTCCCAGCATCAGAGCAGCTGCTTATGGGTCTGCTGTCCACGCTTGGGTGAGATGGGGTGGGGGCTGCCAATTGGGAATACGCTGTGGCTGTCAGCCATGGAGTAGGTGGTCCTTCTGGGATTCATTTTGTGTGTGGGGCAGCGGCGGGGGGGGGGGGGAACTCTGATGTGAATGAGTGTGTGAAGCATAAGCTGCTGCCATGGGGACCCTGCCCCCAGGAGCTGCCTTCTGTACCCACGCTCATCCTTTCCCCCACAGCACCTGCTGCCAGGGAGACACAGAGATGGAGACTCAGTGACAGGAGACAGAGAGACCTGGGAAAAAGCTGGGGGACCCAGAGTTGGGGGTGAGGGGAGAGGAGGGAGGATGCTAGGATTTGCCCTAGGGCCAGAGAGCTGCACCCATGCAGCTTACGCGCATGTACACAGACGCTGGTGCATCACAGTGCCTTGCCCACGCGTTTGCCCAGGTGTGCCTGGGTTTGGGGTCTTGCAGCTTTCTCCCCTGCCCCGATCCATATTGGGATTCCACACTCTCAAAAGTGGTCCCCCGGCTGTGCGCTTACAGAGCACCCGCTGGGACCATCATCAGTTTGTCTCCATCTGCCTCCAATGATCTTTATCTCTGTTTCTCTTTCTCTGCGCTCTCTGTGGCTCTTTTTACTCCCACCCTGTCTCTGTCTTTCCCCATCTCTGGCCCCCTGTCCTGAGCCCCTGACTTCAGATTGTGGGAGCCAGTGGTCACAGGAGGTGACATTCAAGCACACACTTGTGTAACAAGCAGCAGCCGCATGACTATCGGGAGGTGGGGTTGGAGCCAGATGCCCTGGCTTCAAATTTAGCCCAAATGGCCTCAATGCTCCATGCCTTTTCTTCCCCATCTATAAAATGGGTATAATAAGAGTACCTGGAATTCCTGTCATGACTCAGCAAGTTAAGGACATGACGTCTTCTCTGTGAAGAAGTAGGTTCGATCCCTGGCCTTGCTCAGTGGGTTAAGAATCTGGTGTTGCTGCAAGGTACAGGATAGGTCATAGACGCAGCTCAGATCCAGTGTTGCTGTGGCTGTGGTGTAGGCTGGCAGCTATAGCTCCGATTCAACCTCTAGCCTGGGAACTTCCATATGCTTCAGGTCTGGCCCTAAAAAGAAAAAAAAAAAAAAAAAAAAAAAAAGAGTTCCTGCATCTAAAGGATGTCAGGAGGGAGAGGCAGTCCATACAGACAGGCTCTTTGGAGTAGCCTGAATGCCTGGTATACAGTGAGCGCTCACCTCGCCGTTGTCCTCAATCTAATTATTATGAGTTTGATCTTCTTGGTGATGGGACTCGTGTTAAGATTTTAGGTGAGAGGACAGACTTACCATTTTGAAAGATGTCCTTGGAGCCCTCTGGGAGCCTGGAATGTTCCATACAAACAGCTGGATAATGGGTACACACATATGATCTCTCTCAGTGCACCGAGCACGGGAGATTGGTCTGCTGCTCTTGTGTAGGTGAGATCTCCATCAAAAGCAGAAGAAATACCATGAAAGGTCCCTCTGGTGACTTCATACAAAGAGGCTGGGGGGCAGCAGGGAGGGAGGTGGAACAAAGGCTTCTAGACTCCCAGTGTCCCTGCCCTGCTTGGCTGCCTTTGTATCCCTATCCTAAGCCTGGCTGCGAGTTGAAAGTATCAGAAAGGCACAGCGCAGAGGCCTGGAGCCTTGAAGACTGGCTCCCTCCCTGGCGGTGTCACCAGTGATCGGGGGCCAGCTGTCCACATGCCCCATCTCCCCACAGGCTCTGCCCCCTCAGCCCAGATCCTGGGCCCCATCCTGGCCAGAATGGAGAGGCATAGAGCCCTTAGGGCATCAGGCTGTAGAAAGTGAGTGAAGGGTCTTTCTTTCTGTCTTTTTTTTTCTTTTCTTTTCTGGCTGCCCCATAGCATATGGAGTTCCCTGGCCAGGGATCAGATCCGAGCCATTCTTGGGACCTAAGCCACAGCTGTGTCAGTGCCAGATCCTTAACCCACTGTGCCAGGCTGGGGATCCAACCTATGTCGCAGTGCTCCCAAAATGCTGCTGATCCCATTAAACCACAGCAGGAATTCCTCCTTCCTGCCTTTTTGAGTCTAAAAAGCTAATCCTATGTAGTGGGTTCAAGGGGTCCCCCCAGATTCACAGCCACTGAAGCCTCCAAATGTCACCTGATTTGGAAATAGGGTCTTTGCAGATAAAATTAGTTAAGATGAGGTCGTGCTGGGTTTGGGGCCCCTAGATCCAATGACTGGTGTCCTTATAAGAGGAGGGAGACACCCAGGGAGACAAAGGAGAAGGTGATGGTGAGATGGAGGCAGAGATTGGAGAGATAAATCTACACATCAAGGAATACCCAGGATTTCGGGCAACCACCAGAAGCCAGGAGAGAGGCAGTTTTTCCCCCAAAGCCTCCAGCAGGAAGTGACCCTGCTGACACCTTGATTTAGGATTTCTGGTCTCCAGAACCATGACAGGAGAAATTTCTATTGTTTTAAGCCACCGAGTTTAGGGCAATTTTTTACAGCAGCTGCAGGAAATGAATGCACCTTCCGTTATCTTATCCCTAAAGTCGTGGATATCTGTTAGAATCTTTAGAAAACAGGAGCTCCCGTTGTGGTTCAGCGGAACAGCGGAAACAAATCTGACTAGTATCCATGAGGATGCAGGTTTGATCCCTGGCCTCCTTCAGTGGGTTAAGGATCCAGTGTTGCCATGAGCTGTGGTGTAGGTTGCAGAAACAGCTCGGATCTGGTATTGCTGTGACTGTGGTGTAGGCTGGCAGCTACAACTCCAATTAGACCCCTAGCTTGGGAACCTCCATATGCCGTGGATGTAGCCCTAAAAAGACAACAAAAAAAAAAGAATCTCTTTAGAAATATAGGTTGGTTTAGAAATTAATTTTTTTTTTGGCTGCTTGCAGAAGTTTCCAGGCTAGGGATTGAACCCATGCCATAGCAGTGACCCAAGCCATGGGAGTGATGACACTGGATCCCTAACGTGCTGCACCACAAGGGAACTCCTCATTGTAGCCATTTTTAATTGTACAGTTCCGTGGTTCGTGATATAATAAAATGCAATTCTCACGCTAACTACCTGGATTTAAGGCAGACGCCATAAGTTAAGGGCCCAGTCTCCAAAAAACTATCTTCACTTCAGATGCATTCACCAACCAGGAAGATCTGCTGAGATTTGGTGCCAGAGTTTTTATTGCAGTTTCATTACATAGGTATGATTGATCAAGTCATTGGCCATGAGATTGAACTCAATTTCTAGCCTGACCTGTCCTTCAAGGTTAGGTTGACAGTTAATCATAAGGTCAGTGTTTCCTGCTGATCCGTCCCCATCCTGAGTTACCTCATTTGCATAAACTCAGGTGTAGTCAAGCTTCACTGTGAACAACTGACCCTCTTTTTCTTTTTTGTCTTTTTGCTATTTCTTTGGGCCGCTCCTGGGGCATATGGAGATTCCCAGGCTAGGGGTCGAATCGGAGCTATAGCCGCCTACGCCAGAGCCACAGCAACGTGGGATCCGAGCCGCGTCTGCAACCTACACCACAGCTCACGGCAACGCTGGATAGTTAACCCACTGAGCAAGGGCAGGGACCGAACCCACAACCTCATGGATCCTAGTCGGATTCGTTAACCACTGCGCCACGACGGGAACTCCTGACCCTCTTATTGATTGGGGAAAATCCAAGCATTATAGAGGTTATCTCCCTGGAACCTGGGAGAAAGACCTGGGATACGTGCTCTATAAAACAATAGTCGATTACAAATGAAGCTGCTGTGAACATGCAGGTAAAACAAGTCTTTGTAGGAATATAAATTCCCTCTTCCCTTTGGTAAATACCTAGGAATAGAAAGGCTGGGTCATGGCATTTTAACAGCATTTGATTATGGGAACTTTCAAACACAAAAGAAAAAAGAATAGGAAGTTCCACTCCCCACCCCCTCATTTTTGTAGCCCTCCCCAGACACTACATCTCATTCGCAAATATTTGAATGGTCGCTAAAATATAAGGACTCTTTCAAAAAAGTATAACCCCAACATCATCACCACTCTTTCAAAAACTAGGAATAGTCTTTAATAAAATTAGTAGTATGGACCAGTAGCTTGTCAGGGCTCATAACATTTTTGCATAATTGTTTTGTTCAAATAGCCCACATGTGGTGCTAGAATTCATTTTTTTCTTCCTATTTTTTCTCATCTAAAAGAATATTCACCGAAAAGTTACCTGTGGGGTGCAGAATTAGGAGTAACGGCTATTTTCTTCTTATTATCAATGGTAATAATAACCATTAAAATTTATTTTTATTTTTATTTATTTATTTTTTTGGTCTTTTCTGTTTTTTCAGGGCCGCTCCCATGGCATATGGAGGTCCCCAGGCTAGGGGTCCAATCAGAGCTGTTGCTGCTGTCCTACAGCACAGCCACAGCCATGCCAGATCCGAGCCACGTCCACAACCCATGCCACAGCTCACAGTAACACGAGAGCTCACAGCAATGCCGGATCCCCAACCCACTGAGCGAGGCCAGGGATCGAACCCACAACCTCACGATTCCTAGTCAGATTCGTTTCCACTGCACCATGACAGGAACTCCTAAATTTATTTTTAAAATATGCTTACCTTGGAATGCCCTTGTGGCTTAACAAGTTAAGGATTTGGCATTGTCACTGCTGTGGTGCGGGTTCGATTCCTAGCCTGAGAACTCTTCCACATGCCTAGGGTGCAGCCAAAAAAAAAAAAGTGCATATGGCTGGATTCCATTTGTAGAAGACTCCAGAAAGTGCTAACTCACCTATAGTGACAGTTAACAGGTCAGTGGTTGCCTGGGGTCAGGGAGGGGTAGGAGGGAGGGATGATCGAGAGATGACAAAAGGATAGTAGGAAACTTTAGGGGGTAACAGACGTGTTCACTATCTATATGGTGGTGATGGCTTCATGGATGTCAATGCCTAGCAAACTGTATGCTTTAAATGTGTGCAGCTCATTCTATGTCAATTATACCCCAAGATAGCTGTTTTAAAATGTATTATCTGGGAGTTCCTGCTGTGGCTCAGTGGTAATGAACCCAACTAGGACCCAAGAGGATGTGGATTTGATCCCTGGCCTTGTTCAGTGGGTTAAGTGTCTGGTGTTGCCCTGAGCTGTGTTGTAGGTCACAGACATGGTTCAGATCCTGTGTTGCAGTGACTGTGGTGTAGGCCAGTGGCTGTAGCTCCAATTCAACCCCTAGCCTGGAAACTTCCATATGCCGCAGGTTCAACCCTAAAAAGACTTATGCAAAATAATAATAATAACAATAAATAAAATGCATTATCTATTCTTTCTTTGTCCATCAGTAAATTATTTATTGAGCACCGGCTGTGTGCCAGTCTCTCTTTTTGGAGCTGGGGGACACAGCCGTGAACCAGAGAGACCAAACCCCTGTCCATATGTTGTTTTAGTTGAGGAATACAGACAACAATAACGAAATTTAGGAGTTCCCGTCGTGGCGCAGTGATTAACGAATCCGACTAGGAACCATGAGGTTGCGGGTTCGGTCCCTGGCCTTGCTCAGTGGGTTGAGGATCCGGCATTGCCGTGAGCTGTGGTGTAGGTTGCAGACGCGGCTTGGATCCTGCATTGCTGTGGCTCCGGTGTAGGCTGGCGGCCGCAACTCCGGTTGGACCCCTAGCCTGGGAACCTCCATGTGCTGCAAGGGCAGCCCAAGAAATGGCAAAAAAAAACCCCGAAATTTAAATATATGTTCTCTAGATATTCGATCCTCATTATTTGCAGATTTGGAATATGCAAAATCATCTCATTGCTAACATTTATTTGTAACTGCAAAATGAATACATCTGGCTTTCACAGTCATTCATGGACATGTACAGCATAGTGAAAAAATACGTTTTCCCTGTTGAGGCAATGCCCTTGCCTCTGATTTCAGCTCAGACTGTCAATGTGTCCTTTTCAGGGTGTTTTGAATGTTGTGGGTTTTTGCATTGGTGGTGGTGGGGGTGGTGGTGGTGGTGGTGGTGATCTGGCTGTCTAAAATGGCCCCCAAGCATTGTGCTGAAGTGCTGTCTAGTGTCCTAAGCTTATGGGGAAAATGCATGTGTTAGATGAGCTTCATTCAGGCACGAGTCATACCGTGAGGCTGGTTGGGAGTTCAATGCTAATGAATAGGCAATTTATAGTAAATGAGGAGTCCTTCAACAGAAACACACTTAAACAAGGCTATGTACTGACTGAAAATTGATTTTTGATGAAAATCTTATGACCAGAAGCTTGCAGGAAACTAAGTCCATATTCCTCCTAGGAGCAGTGGTCCAGCATTGGCCAGATCAGTGTTTGTGGTGAATTTGTACAGAACCCCTACAAATAAGTAGAATCAACTGTCATACAACAGTTAGGAGTAAGTGAAGGGAGAAAAATTGAGACCAGGTGAGATGTGCTTTTTAGAGGGTTTCAGGGAAGATCCATTTGTGTGGAGGAAATGAGTGAGTTGTGTAGGTCTCTAGAGAAAGGCAAGGCCCTGACGGATGTATATGTGATTCAAACACATGTCAAAAGAATCAACTGGGAATTCCCATCATGGCTCAGTGGAAACGGATCTGACTAGTATCCATGAGGACATGGGTTCAATCCCTGGCCTCCCTCAGTGGGTTAAGGATCTGGTGTTGCTGTGAGCTGTGATGTAGGTCACAGACAAAGCTGGGATCCCACGTTGCTGTGGCTGTGGCATAGGCCAGCAGCTAAGGCTCTGATTTGACCCCTAGAAATATCCATATGTCTCAGGTGTGGCCCTAAAAAGACCAAAAAAAAAAAAAAATAGAAGATACGTCCTCTCATGTCTATATAGAGCCATCAAGGTTTGTCTTCAAATTTAGTTATTTGTCAAAGGAAGATTTACTACATCAAATATCTTGCATGTCAAGCCACTGTAAACAACAATCTATATAAAACAGCATAGCCTTGTTTTAGATGTGTTTCTGTTTAAGGACACCTCATTTAATATATATCGTTGAGGAGTTCCTGTTGTGGTACAGCAGAAATGAACCTACCTAGCATCCATGAGGACATGGGTTTAATCCCTGGCCTCACTCAGTGGGTTAAAAGATCTGGCATTGCCGTGAACTGTGGTGTAGTTTGCAGATGTGGCTCAGATCCTGTGTTGCCATGGCTGTGGTTAGGCCAGCAGCTTCAGCTCTGATTTGACCCCTAGCTTGGGAACTTCAATAGGTGCAGCTGCAGCCCTAAAAACCAAGATAAAACAAATATATATATATATATATATATATATATATATATATATATATACTGTTGATTCATTAGCAGTGACCTCCCAACCCATAGTGCTATCTATAATGCATGCCTCAAAGGATTAAACATAGATTGACTGCATAATACAATAATCTCATTTCTGGGTATTTACCCAATGAAATTGGAAGCAAGGGCTCAAACAGATATTTGCACACCTATGTTCATAGCAGCATGAGTCACAAGCCAAGAGGTGGAATCAACCCAAGTGTCCATTGACAGATGAATGGATAAACAAAACATACTATATATATATAAGAATGGAATGATATTCAGCTTAAAAAGGAAGGAAATTCTGACACACCCGTCAGCATTGGTGAACCTTGAGAACATGATGCTGAGTGAAATAAACCAGATACAGAAGGACAAGTACTATCTGATTCCACTCACAGGAGAGCTCTAGAGTCAAATCCACAGAGAGAGAAAGTAGATGGTGGGGGCCAGGGGATGGGGGTGGATGGAGAGTTAGTGTTTAATGAGGATTAGTATGGCTGCAAGGTGGTAGCTGTTGAAATTTTCCAACTCCCCCCCCCCCCAAAAAAAACCTGGCTTTTGCTGCACTGCATGACTATTTCAGATTCTGGATGATAAAATGGTGATTTTCGGTCTAGTCTCAACAGAGACCATGAACTTGTGCCAGAAAGTTAAGTTCTTAAAAAGATCTGTGAGAATTCCTGTTGTGGCTCAGCGGTAAGGAACTAGCTAGTGTCCATGAGGGTGCAAGTTCGATCCCTGGTCTCACTCAGTGGGTTAAGGATCCAGCATTGCTGTGAGCTGTGGTGTAGGTCACAGACGCAGTCTCAGACCTACACCACAGACCTGCAGCTACAGCTCTGATTTGACCCCTAGCCTGCGAACTTCCATATGTTGCAGGTGTGGCTTAAAAAAAAAAAAAAAAAAAAGACAAAAATTTAAAAAAAATAAATAAAAAGAACTGTGTTCCCCAGGGCTTACCTGCCCCATTCAGGGACTTAATTAGCACACCAGAGACACCTCAAAGTGGCCTAAAAGAACAGTGGCTTGGGAGGAAACCTGGGAAAGCTCTTCCCACTTGGAAAGGCATGTTCCCAGGACCCAGATGTCCCCTCAAGGAGCACTGTGTTGATCATGCCTTTTAATTTCTTTCTTTCTTTCTTTTTTTTTTTTTTTTTTGGTCTTTTTGCCTTTTCTAGGGCTGCTCCCTCGGCATATGGAGGTTCCCAGGCTAGGGGTCTAATTGGAGCTGTATGCCAGAGCCACATCAACGCAGGATCCAAGCAGCATCTGCCACCTACACCACAGCTCACGGCAACGCTGGATCCTTAACCCAATGAGCAAGGGCAGGGATCGAATCTGCAACCTCATGGTTCCTAGTCGGATTCGTTAACCACTGCGCCACGACGGGTACTCCTCTATTTTTTTTTTTTTTAAGTCAGAGTTACAACATTTATTTCAGGTTCTTTCTTGTTTGGTTGGTTTGGTTTGGTTTGGGTTTTTTTTGTTTTTTGTTTTTTTTTCCTTTTTTTTGCCACACAGGCAGCATGTGGAAGTTCCTGGGCCAGGGATTGAACCTCTACCACACAGCAGCAACCAGGGCCACAGTGGTGAGAATGCAGCAGTCTTAACCTGCTAGGCCATCAGAGAACTTCCTCAAGTTCTCTATTAATGCATCCTTTTAAAACATTCTTAGGAGTTCCCATTGTGGCCCATCGGAAATGAATCCAACTAGTATCCATGAGGATGCAGGTTCGATCCCTGGCCTCGCTGAGTGGGTCGGGGATGTAGCGTTGCTGTGAGCTGTGGTGTAGGTTGAAGATGCAACTCGAATCTGGCCTTGCTGTGGCTGTGGCATAGGTCAGAAGCTGCAGCTCCTATTCAACCCCTAGCCTGGGAAATTCCATATGCCCCTGGTGTGCCCCCCACCCCCAAAAAGATGCAAACAAAAATAAATAAAAATAGAAAATAAAATATTCCCTATTTTTACAAAATTTTGGTCAAATGTACATAATAAAATTCACTTCTCATAACCATTTTTAAGTGTGTGGCTCAGTGGGATTAAGTCCATTATTCATGTTGTTGTATAACCACCCCATCATCCATCACCCGAACTTTCTCACCCTCCCAAACTGAAACTCTGGTACCGTGAAACACTGACTCCTCATTCTCCTCTTTCTCCAGCTAATACACCGTATTTTAACACACCTGAAGGAGGTGTTCCATGCACATGAGAAGGTGTGGTGCCCTGGATGTTGTTACAGCAATGTTCAAAAACCACCAAAAGTCCCCTCATAAGGAATTAGCTAAATCAATTATAGAATATCTGGAATATTGAAAAAAATGAAGAGGTTATGAAATAGGAAGCAGGAGGCTCTTGAATGGATCTGGAGAAATCTGCAAGATGGATTGCTAAGTAGGAAAAAAAAAAAAACAGAGCACAGAATGTGTAGAGCATGCTGCCTTTTATGTAAGAGTGAAATCAGTAGAATGCATCTCAGGACTTAGTAAAGTGTAGGTTCTTCCGTCTCCATGCAGAAGGAATTCAGCAAGAGGCAGGGTGACAGGAAAGGAAAGAATTTATTTGTATAGGATGCTGTGAAAAATACAAGAGGGCAGGCAAGGGAGTGCAGCGCCCTGAGAACTTAGTGGGCTATAATTTTATAATCAAAGGAAAAGTGGGAAGTGGGAGAAGATCACATTCATTCCTCATTTTTTGTTTTTGTTGTTGTTGTCTTTTTAGGGCCCTGCCTGAGGCATATGGAGGTTCCCAGGCTAGGAGTCGAATTGGAGCTATAGCCACCGGCCTTTGCCAGAGCCAGAGCAACGCGGGATCCGAGCCACGTCTGCGACCTACACCACAGCTCACGGCAACACTGGATCCTTAACCCACCAAGCGAGGCCAGGGATCAAACCCACAACCCCATGGTTCCTAGTCAGATTCCTTAACCACTGAGCCATGACGGGACTTCCCTAATTCTATTGTTTAATATACAGTCCATATTCAGATTTCACCACTTGCCCAATCATGTCCTTCGTAGCCTTGGGCATTTATAGACTTCAAATTTTTGTCCCTCTGTACCTGTAGCAATGATTTACTTAAACATTGTCTTCAGATGAACTCACTTTTCAAAAACGTAATTATGTACATTTATTGCAGGAGGCAATTTTATATTGCTCCCCTAAATGGAAAGCTGGAAGAGTAACTAGAAAGCAACCACAAAAGCTTATGCTAAGATCGGTATGTTGATTATCTGGATTTTAGTGGTGGTTTCGCAGGTGTGTGTGTATGTCAAGATGTTATCTATTTACATATATATGTGTGTGTGTGTATAATTTTTTTTTTCCTTTTTAGGGCTGCACCCTCCGCATACGGAGATTCCCAGGGTAGGATCAAATCAGAGCTATAGCTGCTGGCCTACACCACAGCCACAGCAATGCCGGATCCAAGCCACATCTTCGACCTATACCACAGCTCACAGCAAGGCCAGATCCCAACCCACTGAGCAAGGCCAGGAATTGAATCCGCAACCTCATGGATACTAGTCGGATTTATTTCCACTGTGCCATGAGGGAAACTCCTCCTGTGTCATATTTTAGATTCTGCCTATAAGTAATATCATATGGTATTTGTCTTTCTGTTTTTTAAATTGAAGTGTAGTTGATTTACAATGCTGTCTTAGTTTCTGGTCATACACACACACACACACACACACACACACACACACACACAGGGGGCTTTATATGTGTGTGTGTGTGTGTGTGTATTCTTTTCTTTTTTACCAGCTGTGCTCATGAAGTTCCTGAGCCAGGAATCAAACCTGCACCACAGCAGTAACAACGCCAGACCCTTAACCTGCTAGGCCACGAGGGAAGTCACTTTTTCATATTCTTTTCCATTGTGGTTTATCACAGGATATTGAATAGAATTCTTGGAGTTCCCATCGTGGCGCAGTGGTTAACGAATCCGACTAGGAACCATGAGGTTGTGGGTGCGATCCCTGCCCTTGCTCAGTGGGTTAAGGATCCGGCGTTGCCTTTAGCTGCGGTGTAGGTTGCAGACGCGGCTCGGATCCCGCGTTGCTGTGGCTCTGGGGTAGGCTGGTGGCTGCAGCTCCGATTCGACCCCTAGCCTGGGAACCTCCATATGCCGCGGGAGCGGCCCAAGAAATAGCAAAAAGACCAAAAAAAAAAAAAAAAAAAAAAAAAAAGAATGGACAAAAAACAAGGTCCTACTGCAGAGCACGAGGAATTCTTTTATTCTTTTTTTTTTTTTTTTTTGGTCTTTTTGCTATTTCTTGGGCCGCTCCCGCGGCATATGGAGGTTCCCAGGCTAGGGGTCGAATCGGAGCTGCAGCCACCAGCCTACCCCAGAGCCACAGCAACGCGGGATCCGAGCCACGTCTGCGACCTACACCACAGCTCACGGCAACGCCGGATCCTTAACCCACTGAGAGAGGCTAGGGATCGAACCTGCCACATCGTGGTTCCTAGTCGGATTCGTTAGCCACTGAGCCACGATGGGAACTCCCACTTCCTCGTTCTTGAGTGGATATCAACTTCCATCATCAGCTTCTCCTCCATATCTGGCAGGGTTTTCTTGCCTCTACCTGTCAAATTGGGACTGTCACTGTGCAATGGAAATGTAGCTAAAAGGCAGTAACATATACTAAAATATGGTAAATCATCTCAGGTTTCAGTATAATGCCACCTTTTCCTATAGCTTTATTTTTCTAGTGTGAGCAGAGAAACATATCCTAAGAATCATTAACTTACTGACCTCACTGGGTAGGATGTGGGTCTCATTCCACCATTGTTTTAGTTTTGGGACATGTCTCATGCCTTTGTTGCACGGTTTTGTTGCTAATGATCAATAAGCAAGAAGACCATGCCTTCTTTCTTGAGTGATCATTAATTTACAGGGGTCTACCATACTTTTTCCTACTTACAATCCCCTAGTGGGATTAACTATTTAATCTCCTACTTTGGCCCTTTACTCTGTCCCTTTAAAAAGGATGGCAAACTTAAAACAATCTCATATACATATAGACTCATATCCAAACTTCAGAATAACTGCAAACCAAAAATACAATTGATACACAAACAAGGAATCTCTGGAGAAGAAATATATCTCATGGTAAATAAGTGCATAATCCACCATAAAGGGGGTCATTTGACATCATTCTTGGAATGCTGAAGTCTTCTTACATCTGATTCTGATTTCCTCTCCATCAAAGAATTTATGATAATTATAATTAAATAATGCAACTGTACAATTAAATAATACAGTTCTACAATTGTATTATTAATAACCATTTCTCTCCATGGTACAATGTAAGGTCTATAATGTCTTGTTTATCACATCACCTAGAATGGTGTAATGCCTATATTGAAGAATCAATAAGATGTAACAAATTGTGAGGACATATTTATATAGTTACACTGTTTTTTAACCAATTTATGCATTTTATATTTTACTTATTTTCAGAGGGTATATTATTTTTGTTATTCTTACCAGTTAAGTTATTCTTTTTATTATGCTATATAAAATATTTAATGGTATATAAGGTTTTCTTTATAAATTTTAGTTGCATAATATAACAATTTTAATATAATGCTAATTTTTAAAGAAAAATTGAAATGTAATAGATAATACTAAATAGTAAGGATGAAAACCATACAAAATGGGATAAAGTATAGAATAAATTTCCTATTTGTCTCAGTGTAAAAAAAAAAAAAAGGATGCAATACTGTATCAGATATTGGAAAAATTGCTAAGGGAGTTGATCTTGAAATACTCATCATAGGGGCAAATGTTTGTTACTATGTGAGGTGACAGATGTTAGCCAAACGTATTGTGGCAATCATGTTGCAATATGTTCAAATGTCAAATCATATGTTGTATGCCTTACCTTAATACAAGGTCATATCTTAATAAAACTGCAAGGAACGGAGTTCCCACTGTGGCTCAGGGGGTTAAGAGTCTGACTAGTATCCATAAGGATGGGGGTTTGATCCCTGGCCTTGCTCAGTGGGTTAAGGATCTGGTGTTGCCACAAGCTACAGATGCGATTCAGATCCCGTGCTGCTGTGGCTGTGGCACATGCCAGCATCTGCACCTCTGATTTGACCCCTAGCCTGGGAACTTCCATATGCTGTGGGTGTGGCCCTAAAAAACAAACAAACACAAACAAAAAAATGGGAGGAAGAAAGCAAAGGGGATTATATGCATTCCCCAGCTCAAGGTAGGATGGAAAGAGTAAGAATATGTTTTCCCAAAAACTAAAAAAAATCCTACCTGGGAACTGGCAAGTGAGGATGGAGCTGGAAGCCATGTCACTCACTGTCTCTCTTTCTCTTTCTATGTAGAGATGAATTATATATCTTATATAAAATTCTGTTATATTTAATGTAATATATACATATATTATATGTGTATCTATCTTCTATATGTACCTATTCTATGTATATATTACTTCATATATTACATAATATATAGGAATATACATCTATTATATATCAAATAATACACATACCAAGAGTGTATATTTCTATGAACATTTGCCCCAGTAAGACTGAAATCTCAGAAGACAAAAGAAACCAATAGCAGCAGTCCTCCAAAAAATGCCCATGATGCTCTTCATTGGTGCTCTTGGTTCCTGGTGGTGATGGAGGGAACTCTCATTCCTTAATTTAAATGCTTTAAACAAATAAGAGAATATGTTGACCTTACAGGTAATTTTTATACCCCTTTCCGTGCTTCTGTACCTTGTAAATCTTTTTTTACAAAGATGGCGCAGTGGTTAACGAATCCGACTAGGAACCATGAGGTTGCGGGTTCGGTCCCTGCCCTTGCTCAGTGGGTTAACGATCCGGCGTTGCCGTGAGCTGTGGTGTAGGTTGCAGACGCGGCTCGGATCCTGCGTTGCTGTGGCTCTGGCGTAGGCTGGTGGCTACAGCTCCGATTCGACCCCTAGCCTGGGAACCTCCATATGCCGTGGGAGTGGCCCAAGAAATAGCAACAACAACAACAACAACAACAAAAGACAAAAAGACCAAAAAAAAAAAAATTTTTTTTGGCTATGCCTCACATACAAAAGTTCTCAGGGCACAACAGCAACAATGCGGAATCCTTAACCATTAGGCCACCAGGGAACTCCCATACCTTGAAAATCTTTGATGATAGATATGTTGCTTCTGTAAGCAAGACTGGTAGAGTTTCTAGGGTTGTAGGGTCTCCTGCAGGTGTCACTGGGTTCCATGAATCATGCCACTAGGAACACACCTGTACGGGTTGTTTCTGTGTGGATGTATGTTTTCATCTCTCCTGAGTAGGTAAGTACGAGTGGAATTGCTGGGTCATGTAGTGATGCTATGTTTAACTTTTGGAAGAGCCAAAAACTGTTGTCTACAGTGGCTCCATCATTTTTTGTTCCTAATTTCCTAATTTTTGATGTCCAGCATCTAGCTTTTTATATGTTTCTTTGCTGTCCGCATACCTTATCTTTTTTTTTTTTCTTTTTAGGGCTGCACCCATGGCATATGGAAGTTCCTGGTCTAGGGGTCGAATCAGAGCTACGCTGATGGCTTACACCACAGCCACATCCTTATCCCACTGAGTAAGGCCAAGGATTGAATTAGTTGGGTTTGTTACCGCTGAGCCGAAACGGGAACTACTGCACACCTTCTTTACAGACATGTCCATTCAAATCACTTGCTTTTTAGATTCTTTATTCTTTTCACTGTTCTTTTAATGTTCATCATCAGCCTGCCTGTTACGGAACTCTCCTCCTCCTGGCTTTGCAGATAAGGAAACTGAAGGTCAAAGCAGGGTAATGACTTGCCTAAGGTCACAAAACAAGAACCAGTGGCACCCAATATGATCCAGCAATCCCACTTCTGGGCATATAACCTGACAAAACTATAATTTGAAAAGTTGCATGCACCCCAATGCTCATAGCAACACTCTTCACAATAGCCAAGACCTGGAAACAATCTAAATGTCCCTTGACAGATGAATGGGTAAAGAAGATGTGGTACATATACACAATGGAATATTACTCAGCCATAAAAATGAAATGATGCCATTTGCCACAACACGGATGGACCTAGAGATTCTCATACCAAGTCAAGTAAGTCAGAAAGAGAAAGACAAATGGCATAGGATGTTACCTATATGAGGATCTAAAATATGACATAGGAACTTATCTACAAATGAGAAAGAGACTCATGAACATAGAGAACAGACTTGTGGTTGCCAAGTGGGAGAGGGGGTGGGTGGGGGAGGGATGGACTGGGAATTTGGGATTAGCAGATGCAAACTATTACATATAGAACAGAGAAACAACAAGGTCCTACTGTGTAGCAGAGGAGATGAACCATATTTAATATCCTGTAATTAACTATCACGGAAAAGAATATGAAAAAGTATATATATGTGTATGTATATATATATTACATATATATATATATATATAAAACTGAAACAGCTTGTTGTGAGGCAGAAATTAACATTTTGAATCAACTATACTTCAATTAAAAAAAAAAAAAGAACCAGTGGTACCCAGAGAGGGGAGAGGGGGTTATGGACTCTTGGGATGGGAACCTCATCCACAGAGGAGGGATGGAGGGGTCTCTATTCGAAAAGACAAAATGAAGGAGTTCCCGCTGTGGTGCAGCAGGTAAGGATCCAGCATTGCCACAGCTGTAGCATAGGTGGCAGCTGCAGCCTGGATTTGATCCCTGGCTCAGAAAATTCCATATGCTGTGGGTGTAGCCAAAAAAGAAAAACAAACAAACAAACAAAAATCCAAAGAAGACAAAATGAAGACCCAGTTCAGGCAAAGGCGGGTCTCAGAGCTGCCCCACCCCATCCTCTACCCTTAACATCCAGCCCAGGCCACAGAGCCACACACCCATGTGTCACCTCATAGCTCACACCGGCAGCAGAGCAAAGGTACACACACAAAGGTGGGCACGCCAGGCACCCTTGTTCATGCAGACAGGAGTGTGTGCATACACACTCGCGCGCGCGCACATGCGCGCGCGCACACACACACACACACACGCACACACTTGCAACCTTTCCTCTTCAGATTCTTCAAAATCAAAACGCCTGTGAGAACCCAGCTCATCCCAGTGGCCTCCCTGCCTCCTCCTGGCTGGGCCTCCAGGCCACCTGTGTGAATGTGTGTGCATGTGACAGAAAGACGGAGACAGGGCAAGGCCCACCAGGGGAGCAGAGGCAGGCAGAGGCGGGGAGATGAAGAGGGCAGGAGGTCCTCCCTCTGTCCCCTGGCTGAGCCGGCTTCATCCCTAAGTCCTCACAACAGGCTCTGGAGAGGAGGACCGTTCTGATGGAATTTTCTAGGCAAGAAGGCAGAGGCTCAGAGAGGCCTAGGGCTTGCCCAGCTAGTCACAGTGTGGCAGGGGGCCCTGTGCAAAATGGGGGCTGAGGTCTAGACCCTCAGTTCTGCTGGTTTGCGCTGCACGCTCTTTTTTTTAATGGTTTCACATAAAAATCCAGATCTCTAGCTTCTCTGGAAAAAATGAGTGGATCAGGCTTGCTTTCCTGCCTGGCCACGAGTGGTCATGAGCAAAGCCTGGGGTGGACCGACCGACGCGGCTGGCTGTGGTTGTGTGTGTCATTTGTCATCGTTGCCGCTGCTGCTGCCTGTGCTCGTGTGTTTGTGGATGTGTGAGTCTTTGGAGGGCGGACTGTGGCTGGCCACGGGGTGAGGGTGTGTGAAGTGGATTTTGTGGCCCACATGTGTGGGATGGTGGCTGTGTCCTATCTGGGCATCTGTATCTGTAAGCATGGGCCTGGCGGAGAGTGAGACATTTACCTGTGAGTGCGTGTCCTTTTCAGTTCTCGATGTGTCTCAGGGCTCTGTGTGTGAGTATGCACTGTGATCTGTACACCTGTAACCACAGGTGAGGGTCTGTATGGTCGTGCTGATGACAACTCTGATCCTGGGGGGTGGGGGGTGGGGTTTCCCTGAGGGTGAACTTGTGGGTGGCACCCTCTGAGGTGTGCATGTGTACAAGGAGGGGGTCCTGCTCCTGGGGTCCAGCCTCTCCACCCTTCCTGGCCAGCCCAGTGCATTTTCTCGGGACACCCCAGGCCTGAAATGGAGAGGCATCCTCCTCCCACCCGGCCCTCCCCTTCTCACTTCCTTCCCCTGTCTCCCCCTCCCTTCTCCTCCCAACTCCCCGCCTCTCCCCCTTCACTTCCCACTCCCAGCTCTGCTGCTTTTACAGCAGGGAGAAGTGGCCTCAGGCTGCCATCAGCTCCAATAGGCTTAAGTGGCCCATTTCCTGGGCCGGCTGGGCGCCCACCACAGACACCATTAGGGTAATGAGCCCACAGCCCCTCCCTGGCCCCATTGCCTTGGCAACCAAGGAGGGGGTGTCCCTAGACCCACGAAGCTGCCTGCACTTAAAGGGGATGGGGGTGGGGAGGTGGGTGGGAGAGCCCCAGAGAGAGGCAGAGACAGCAGACAAAGATGCACCCAGGGTCCGATGGGGCAAAAAGATGGAGAGGAAGGCAGAGGGAATATAGAGAAAGAGAGCCAGAGACACAGAAGGTCAGGGATGGAGAGATAGAAGGAAACAGAGGGGAAGAGATGGAGATAAAGACAGAGCAAAAGCCCGGGCGGGAAGGGAGAGGGAAATGAGATACAGGGGGAAGACACTGACAAAGACAGATACCCTGAGACACACAGACAAAGATGGACAGACACAGAGTCTGTGTAACAGAGAAGGGGAGAGCCCCAGAGGACCTGGGGAGACTGGGCAGGGTGGAGGAGAGACGCGAGAAATAGGGGTTGTGGCAGGGGGAGAGACAGAGACACAGACAGAGACACAGAGATAGAGACAGAGAGAGGCAGAGAGGAGAAAGATGTAAAGAACCAAACATAAAAAGAGACAGTGGTCCAGGCTGGTGAACCAACAAGGGACAGCCCTCAGAAAGGAGATGGAGGAGGTCCCGTTGTCGTGGCACAGCAGAAATGAATCTGACTAGGAACCATGAGGTTGCAGGTTTGATCTCTGGCCTCGCTCAGTGGGTTAAGGATTCGGCATTGCCCTGAGCTGTGGTGTAGGTCGCAGACACCACTAGGACCTGGTGTTGCTGTGGCTGTAGCGTAGGCCGGCAGCAACAGCTCCGATTAGACCCCTAAGACCCCTAGCTTGGGAACCTCCATGTGCCACATGTGCAGCCCTCAAAAAAAAAAAAAAAGAAAGGAGATGGAGAGGATGAGAGAAACCCTGGCCAGGGCGGTCCTCCAAAGGAATGAGGCAGGAGTGGGGTGTTGGGGGAGACCAAACACAAACTCAGGTGGGGAACAACAGACAGAACTGGTCCAGGCCTCTCACACTAACCCCCAAGGCACTTTGGCAGTAAAACCAGTAGTTACAGGTACCTTAAGTTCACTCTTTGCCAAGCCCAGGGCTAAACTTTGGATGGGCCTCATTTTAATCTATAACTTATTTACCCAGCACCTGCCAAAGGCCAGGCACTGAGTTAGACCTTGGGGACACCTCACAAAGGGAAACCCCTATCCTGGTGGGGCTGACCTTCCAGTGGGAGAGACAAACCAACAATTCCACAAGAAATAGGTCATCCGAAATAGCAGTTACAACTGCCCAGCCCAGGGGCTCAGAGGATGCCCCTCCTCAATAAGTCGCCACATGGTCCAACAGTTCCACTCCTGTCTACGGCCAAGACCAATTACAACCTACGTCTACATGCAATGGATACACCAGTGTTCAAAACAGTATTATTCGTTATAGCCCGAAAGTGCAAACAATCCAGGGGAATTCCCGTCGTGGCACAGTGGAAATGAATCCGACTAGGAACCATGAGGTTGCAGGTTCAATCCCTGGCCTTGCTCAGTAGGTTAAGGATCCGGTGCTGCCATGAGCTGTGGTGTAGGTCCCACACACAGCTTGGATCTGGCGTTGCTGTGGCAGTGGTGTAGGCCGGCAGCTGTAGCTCCGAGTCGACCCCTAGCCTGGGAACCTCCATATGCCGCTGGTGTGGCCCTAAAAAGCAAAAAACAAAAACAAAAACAAAAACAAAAGGCAAGCATTCCACATGTCCATCCATGGATGAAAGGATACACAGGAGAGGGATGGACCGCGGGTTTGGGATTGGCATATGTGCACTGAGGTACCTAGAATGATTGGCCAACAGGGACCTGCTCTGCAGCACAGAGAACTCTACTCTACTGTGAAAGAATGGATATGGGTATATGACTGTTGTACAGCAGAAATGATCACAACCTTGTAAATTAATTATGCCTCCATAAAACTTAAAAAAAAAAAGAAAGAAAGGATACACAAAACATGGTCCACCCATAGAATAGAACATGTAGGAACGAAGCGCTGGTTCATGTTACGATGTGGACAAATCTTGAAAACGTGATGCTAGCAAAAGAAGCCAGACACAAAAGGCCACATAGTACCTGATTTCCTTTACATGAAACATCCAGAACAGGCAAATCCACAGGGACTGAAAGCGGATTAGTGGTTGCCAGGGGCTGGTGGAGGGGGGATGAGGAAAGACTGCTGAGGAGGACAGGGTTGTCTTCTTGGGGAGTGAAAATGTCCTGAATTAGATTACGGGGATGGTTGCACAACTCTGTGAATCTACTAAAAACAGATAGGAAAAAAAAACCCACTATGAACTGTACACTTTAAAGGGGGTGAATTGTATGGCACGTAAATTATATCTTTTATTTTTCTTTTTAGGGCCACATCTGCGGCATATGGAGGTTCCCAGGCTAGGGGTCCAATCGGAGCTGCAGCTGCCAGCCTATACCACAGCCACAGCCACATGGGATCTGAGCCACGTCTGCGATCTACACCACAGCTCACAGCACTGCCAGATCCTTAACCCAATGAGCGAGGCCAGGGATTGAACCCGTGTCCCCATGGATACTAATTGGGTTCGCCTTAACTCACTGAGCCACAATGGGAATTGTTTTTTTTTTTTTTTTTTTTCTTTTTGGCTGCCCTGTGGCACATGGAGTTCCTGGGCCAGGGGTCAGATAGATCCAAGCCACAGTTGCTACCTAAACCACTGCTGTGGCAACACCTGATCCTTAAATCTACTGTGCCAGGCTGGTGACCGAACCTGCGTCTGACACTGCAGAGACGCTGCTGATCCTGTTTTGCCACAGCGGGAAGTTCTGCGAATTATATCATAATATAGCTCCCCCCCCCCTTTTAAGCATCCTCAATTCTGGAAAGGGTGTGAAGAAAAGGGATCCTGCCTACTGCTGGTGGGAATGTAAACTAGGGGAGCCACTATGGAAAACAGTATAGAGGTTCCTCAAAAAACTAAAAATAGAGTTGCCATAGGATCCAGCAATCCCACTCTTGAGAAAACTCTCATTCAAAAAGATACAGGTACCCCAATGTTCACTGCAGCACTATTTACAATAGCCAAAACATGGAAGCAACCTAAATGTCCCTTTATAGATGACTAGATAAAGATGTGGTCCATATACATAATGGAATATTACTCGGCCATAAAAAAGAATGAAATAATGCCACTTGCAGCAACATGGAGGAACTCAGAGATTCTCGTGATAAGTGAAGTAAGTCAGAAAGTGAAAGACGAATACCATAGGATATCACTTATATGTGGAATCTAAAACATGACACAGGGAATTCCCATTTTGGCTCATCAGTAACAAACCCGACTAGTATCCATTAAGTCTCGGGTTTGATCCCTCAGTGAGTTAAGGATCTGCCGTTGCCATGAGCCGTGGTGTGGGTCACAGACACGGCTCAGATTCTGTGTTGCTATGGCTGTGGTGTAGGCCGGCAGCTGTAGTTCTAAGAGGAGCTGTAGCAACCTCTAGCCTGGGAACTTCTAAACACCATATGTGCAGCCCGAGAAAGAGAGAAAGAAAAAAAGGCACAAACGAACCTATCAACGAAACAGAAACATACTCACAGACATAGAGAACAAACCTGTGGTTGCCAAGGGGGAGAGGGTTTGGGGAGGGATGGGTTGGGAGTTTGGGATTAGCAGATGCAAACTACTACATGTAGGATGGATAAACAACAAGATCCTACTATATAACACAGGGAATTATATTCAATATCCTGTGAAAAACCATAATGGAAAATAATGTAAAAAAGAATGCATATATTTGTATGCCTGAATCACTTTGCTATACAGCAGAAATTAACATGCCACTATAAATCAACCAAACTTCAATAAAAAGAAGAAAAAAAAAAGCATCCTTGAATCTCAAGCCCAAGCTGGAGCTCATGAGAACACCTTGAACACTAGCTCTTTACAGCTCCAGAGACAAGATCTGGGGACTGATAGTTTGTGTAGGAGAAGAGAGGGCTCTAGGATCAGGGAGGGAAGTTAGAGCAGGGAGAGAGCAATGCAGAAGGTGTTCTGGTAGAACACACCTCAGGTTGTCTCTGCCTTTATCCATCAATACCTGAAGGTCCCTCCTAGGTCAGTGGCTCCCCCACATGCTGAGCAAGTTTAGCACCTGGACCAGAGAACACCCTCAACTTAAGATTCAGGAACTGACAGCAGGGGATATCTGGGGTGGGCTGAGGGGATGTAGGTGGGGCACCAACTGTACCTAGATTAGGGATTGTCCTCTTGGTTTGCCTGGCCACATGACCTGTTCATAGGCTAAAATCAGTGGGCAGACATTTGAGAAGAAGCAGGGTATGTGCATCATCACATTGTATCTCCCCTGAAGATACTTACAGTGAATTACAAAGGGGGAAATGGTAACTTTTCAGTGGCGACTCCTGGCTGGTGCCTGGTGCCGTTGTAACCAAGTGGTCTAGGTTGGCATCATCAGTGATGAGACATGTTGACATCAGTACCTCCCAAGATGCACTGAGAACCCATCACTTCTATGGCATCCTTCCTCCAAACGCCTAACTTCAATCTAATTATAAGCAAACATCAGACAAAACCAAACTGGGGGACATTCTACAAAATATTTGACTAGTGCTTTTCAAAAGTGTCAGGGTTATGGAGTTCCCGTCATGGCGCAGTGGTTAACGAATCCCACTAGGAACAATGAGGTTTCAGGTTCGCTCCCTGGCCTTGCTCAGTGGGTTAAGGATCTGGCATTGCCGTGAGCTGTGGTGTAGGTCGCAGATTCGGCTCGGATCCCACGTTGCTGTGGCTCTGGTGTAGGTCGGTGGCTACAGCTCCAATTAGACCCCTAACCTGGGAACCTCCATATGCTATGGGAGCAGCCCTAGAAAAGGCAACAAGAGAAAAAAAAAAAAGTGTCAAGGTTATGAAAGAGAAGACTGGAGGAGACAAAATGCCTTAAGGGAGCCTGGACCAGAAGCCTCTTAATAATTAATAGGGTTAAGTTAATAATTATAATGGTAGGATTGATAGTTTAATAATTTAATCCCATTAAGAGGAAAAATTGGTGAAATTTGAGTAAAATCTATTGTCCAGTTAAATAGTCTTCAATAGGGCAATCAGGGAAACTTGGATAAGGTCTTGGGGAGGGGGCTATGCCCACAGCTTGCAGAAGCTTCTGGACCAGAGAGCAAACCCATGCCACAGCAGTGACCTGATCCACAGAAGTGACAATGCCAGATCCCAGGCCACCAGGAAACTCCTTGAATAAGGTCTTAAATTAGTTCATTGTGTTGTATCAATGTTACTTTCCTGTGGTTATCAACAGTATTAAATTAGAAGAAGATTGGTCAAGGGTAGGTGGGAATTCTGTGTACTATTTTTGCAACATTTTATGTCTAAAATTATTGAAAAGTAAAACAAACTAAAAAGAAAAAAAATGAAACAAAATCTGACTTGAATCCAGCCTCCTGCTAACAGCTATATGAGTGATCTCAGAGGCAGTTCCTCCAGTCCCAGTCAAACCTTCAGATGATAAAGCCCTAGCCAAGAATTTGACTATAACATCACAAGGGACACTGAGCCAGAACCACTTAGCTAAGTAGCTCTGGATTCCTGGCCCACAGAAGCTTTGAGATAATACACAGTTATTGTTTTAAATGGATACACTCTGGGGTAATTTGTTATATAGCAGTAGCTGACTGATACACTAGGAAATGGACCACCACAAAGGAAATGTCTTTCAAAGCCAGGTTTTAAGAGTTTGGGAACACTTAAATACTCAGTTATTTGTGGCAGTCCATATAGAACATGCCTGTGGGCAGCTTCAGACCTCAGAGAGAGATCTACTCCCTTACTTAACAAACATTTATTGAATGTCTACTGTGTGCCAGGCACCGTTACAGGAATAGGAACACAGCATGACTAAAGCAATGAAAAAAAAAGAAATCACTGACCTGGTGGAGTTCACACTGTAGTGGGGGAAACAGTTAAGAAAGAGTTAAGAAACAATATTGGAATGGACAGAACACTGTAAACAAACTATAATGGAAAAAATAAAAATTATTTAGATAAAAAAAGAGAGAAACAGTATCAGTACATAAACAATATCATATTAGATGGTGTTAAATGCTAAGGAGAAAAATAAATCAGGGAAAATGGATGGGGAATATAAGATGGGAGGTGCGTGAAAAATCTTAGATGAGGTGCTCAAAGAAAGCCTGACTGAGAAGTCAACATTTGAGCAGAGGATTAAAGAAATGAGGGAGTGAGCCATGTAGAAATCTATGGGAAGAAGCATTTTACTTTTAGAACTGAACCCACAGTATAGGGAGGTTCCCAGGCTAGGGTCCAATAGGAGCTACAGCTGCCGCCCTATGCCATAGGCACTCCAGGTCCGAGGCACGTCTGCAGCCCACACCACAGCTCTTGGCAACGCTGGATCATTAACCTGCTGAGTGAGGCTAGGGATTGAACCCGCAACCCCATGGCTCTTAGCTGGACTCATTTCTGTTGCGCCACGACCAGAACTCCCGGGAAAAGCATTTTGTGCAGAGCAAACAGTCAACACAAAGAATCTGAACAGAAACATATTTCACACACATGCACATACACCTGTGGTCAATTGGTAACACATCATTATACATTTTGCTTTATTCATTTAATAATAACATCCCGAAGGCATTTTTTATTTGTTTGTTTTTTTACGGCTGTTCCTGTGAATATGGAGTTTCCCAGGCTAGGGGTCAAATCAGAGCTACAGCTGCCAGCCTATGCCACAGGCGCAGCAACACAGGATCCGAGCTGCGCCCAAGGTCTACACCACAGCTCACAGCAACACCAGATCCTTAACCCACTGAGCGTGGCCAGGGATCGAACCTGCAACCTTATGGTTCCTAGTCGGATTTGCTTCCGCCGCGTCACGGCAGGAACTCCTCCTAAAGGCGTTTATATCTCAGTACATAAAGAGCTTTCTTGCTGCATTTACCTGCTATATAATATTTCATTGTATGACTTTTTCATAATCAATTTAACCGGCCCTCAGTTGATGGACATTTACGTGGTTTTCACTCTTTTGTTATACACACGAACAGTGCTGTGAGAAACATTCCTTTACGTGTGTTATTTAGCTCATGTGTGGTTCCATCTGGAGTGTAAATTCTTAGCAGTGGGATTACAGAGTCCAAGGGCAGGCTTATTTGTAATTTTAGTGGATGGCATCAGATTGCCCTCATGGGAAGTTATTTTAAAATAGCTTTTTTCAACTGGCGATTACAAATAAAGCGGCTATAAACATGTATGGACACATCTTCATATGGACATATGTTATCATTTCTCTTGGGTAAAGGATTGGAATGGTTCCTACGGGACGTGAATGTTTAATATTTTTAGAAGCTGCCAAGTGGTTTTCCCACAAGGTTGTACCACTTTGTATTCTCATGAGAACGTTTTTCTTTCTTTCTTTCTTTCTTTTTTGGTCACACCTGCAGCATATGGAAGTCCTTGGGTCAGAAATCAAACCCATGCCATAGCAGTGACCCAGGCAACGGGAGTGACAATGGGGATCCTTGACCACTAGGCCACCAGGGAACTCTCATGGGAAGGTTTTATACAGGAGAGTGACTTGCTCAGGCTGATGTTTCCAAGAGCTCCTTGGGGACACAGGACGGGGGAGGTGGAAGTGGTCACGGGGACCCAGGAGGAGTTGGGGACGTCATCCAAACAAGTGATGATGGCATCCTGGTCCATAGCTGTGGTGAGAGGTTGGAGAAGGCAGTGGGAGGGGGAAGGAGAACCCTGGGCAATGGATGGAGACTCAAGCTCTGATTCTGCTAAAGGTCCATGGCAGAGATGCAGGTATTCCTTGCCCCGTTGGCTACTCTGGGAAGAGCCAGATAAGAAGAGGGAAGCCAGGTCCTTCCCGGACTCTTGAGGGCAGGTGGAACAGCTGGGCTGGGCTGCCGAGCAGCAGGCTATCACTTCAATGACAACCCTGTGCGTAGTCACCATTATTTCAAGATGGAACATTTCATATGGCACAGGCAGCCCTGACCTCCTACTGGGAGGCTGTCCTTGACTGGCTTTACCTGAGATTCAAAGATAGTATCCCATGGGTCCATTTCGACCTACCTGACTCCCACTTCCCCTGCTCCAGCTAGACCTGGCTCCCAAATCATTCACTAATCCTGAAGTTTAGCCCACATGGAACCCAATCCTCTTCCCAGTATACTGGTTATCTATGGCTGTGTAACAAATTACCCCTAAATGTAGAAGCTGCAAAAAAAAAAAAAAAAAAAGTCCATTATCTTGTTTTTTTCTGAGGGTCAGGAGTCTGGAATGGATGCACGGGGTGATTCTGGCCTCTTGTGAAATTAGATGCAGTCAGATTGTCAGCGGGGCCTGAAGAGTTGACTGGGGTTGGAGAATGGTTCCTTCACATGGCTGTTGATGGGATGCCTCAATTCCTCATCATATGGGTCTCTCCAAAGGGCTGCCTGAGTGTCCTCAGGACAGGAAAGTTGGCTTCCCCCAGAGGGAGGGGTGGGGGTTCTATTAGTCACAGAGACCAACCCTAGTATAGTGGGGAAGACGCGCATCCAACAGTATAAACACTAGGAGGTGGGGGGTCACTGGGAATCATTAGAGGTTGGCTACCACACCTACCAAATTGGAGGGTTTGAGTTCCCTTCTCTGTGGCACAGGCTCACCAGCATCTATGATATATTAGAGGTATATAGGGTTCCAGGATGCTAGGATCTTTTCACTTTGAGCCAGTTTCCTAGGGGTCTGCAAAAGGACGCCTGTACCTTTAGGGGTCTTTTGGTTACAAGTAAAACAACTCAAACTGCCCTGAAAAAAAAATATGATAAAGGGAACTTTCTGGCTAATGGAACTAGGAAGTACAAGATTAATTCACTTCAGACATAGATGGATCCAGGGCCTCAAACACTAGCACCACCATCTTTCTTTCTTTTTTTTTTTTTTTGTCTTTTTGCCATTTCTTTGGGCCGCTCCTGCGGCATATGGAGGTTCCCAGGCTAGGGGTCGAATCGGAGCTGTAGCTGCCAGCCTACACCAGAGCCACAGCAATGCAGGATCCGAGCCGTGTCTGCGACCTACACCACAGCTCACGGCAACGCCGGATCGTTAACCCACTGAGCAAGGGCAGGGATCGAACCTGCAACCTCATGGTTCCTAGTCAGATTCATTAACCACTGCGCCACAACGGGAACTCCATCACCACCATCTTTCAATTCTCCATGCAGTCACCCACTCACCAGACATACAGCAGTTCCAGTAGACACAGAGAATCTATCCCATTAGATCCAGCAAGGAAGTCCTAGGGAAGTATCTGATTGCCTCAGCTTGGACCATCAGTCCATCCCTGAACCAATCACTGCAGCCAAGTATATAGGATATGTGGATGGGCTAGTTTGGGTCTCATGTCACACCCTGTGACCCTGAGAGGGAGGAGCATCTTAAATGATACCCTACAATGTGCCTATTTTATTTTAGAGGTTTTTTTTTTTTTTTTTTCCTCCTAAGGCTGCATCCAAGGCACATGGAAGTTCCCAGGCTAGGAGTCAAATAGGAGCTATAGCTGCCAGCCTTTACCATAGCCACCGAAATGAAGGATCTGAGCCGTATCTGCCACCTACACCACAGCTTGCGGCAATGCAGGATCCCTAACCCAATGAGCAAGGCCAGGGTTTGAAACCACATCCTCAGGGATGCTAGTTGTGTTCTTTACTGCTGTGCCACAACGGGAACTTCCCCCATGGCCTTTTATTTATTTATTTTTAATTCTAATTTTTTTGACTTCTTGGGCTGCTCCCGTGGCATATGGAGGTTCCCGGGCTAGGGGTCGAATTGGAGCTATAGCCACTGACCTACACCAGAGCCACAGCAACAGGGGATCCAAGCCGCATCTGCGACCTACACCACAGCTCACTGCAATGCCAAATCCTTAACCCACTGAGCAAGGGCAGGGATCAAACCCGCAACCTCATGGTTCCTAGTCGGATTCGTAACCACTGAGCCACGACGGGAACTCCCCCCATGGGCCTTTTGAAAAAAGAAAATATACCCTGGTCAAACCTTGAACTGCTAGTGATCAGAAAGCATGCCCTGCTTTCACAGATGTAAAAAAATGCATGGCTTAGAATTAATGAAATGTGTAATATTATCCCCATTTTACAGGTGAGAAAGCTGAGACACAGAAAGGGTAAGTTGCTGACCTGAGGTCCCTCAGCCATGAGATAGACAAGCCAGGATATGTGGTCCAGAGCCCCTTTGTCTAACCACAGCCCCATGTTTCAGGGTCTCTTGGCCCATGGCCTCTACGCTAATGTAGTCCACATCTTCGATAAACGCAGACATCATCGCACAGCTTTCCTGTGGCTGCACTGCTCAGAAATGCTTCAGTGTTCCCAGAGCTCCTTTAACATTCTCAAGTGTGCTTCCCTTGTCACTGGAGTGGTTGTCACTTTGAGAGTCCTTAGGAGTTCCTATATGGTCCAGCAGCCACCGACATTTCTTGGCCTCTTTTTTCTCCCCTCCAGAATCTTCTCTGTATTTGAGGCATTATCATGTCATGTTTAGGGAGTCCCCATCGTGGCTCAGAGGAAACGAATCTGACTAGCACCCATGAGGACGCAGGTTCGATCCCTGGCCTTGCTCAGGGGGTTAAGGATCCGGCATTGCCATGAGCTGTGGTGTAGGTCACAGACATGGCTTGGATCCCCGAGTTGCTGTGGCTGTGGTGTAGGCCAGCAGCTGTAGATCCAATTCGACCCCTAGCCCGGGAATCTCCATATGCCTTGGGTGCAGCCCTTAAAAAGACAAAAAAAAAAAAAAAAAAAAAAAAAAAAAAGAATGGCATGCTTAAACTCACCAGCTTTAGAGTCACAGTACCTAAGTTATAATCCCTACCACTGCTACTTCAGAGCTTGGGCTAACCTCTCTGGGCTCAGTTTCCTAATAGGTCAAATGGAGTTGTTGTGAGGATTAAATTAGTTAAATCATATCGAATGCTTAGAATAATGGCAATGTTCATTAGCATTAGAGGTAGTTTGTCTTTGCTAGTGTGCCAGTATGTTCTTTTTTTAAAAAAAGCTGGTAAGAGTTGTCTCCTTTTCTAGAGAAATTCCTTCTCCCCTACCCCCCCAAGTTGGCCATTAATACTATCCCCCTAAAATTTCCAGTCTTCTCCCCAGGCAGAATTACACATCTCTGCTCCCCACGAAGTTAGCTGGGGGCCATGAGATTTGCTTTGACCAATTAAATGTGAGCTTAGGTAACATGTGCCCTTTCTAGGTGGAGACTTTAATAGCTTGGGTACAATTTGTCCCATTGTCTCTCCTTCAGCTATAGTGACCAGCAAAGTCTGAGTTAATGGTGACTCTATCAACCTGCATCCTACAGGAGTACACGTGCAGCCCTCGGCCAAATCCAAGGAGAGGGGCTATAAAAGCACAAAATACATCTTGGGGTTTTGAGCCACTGAGATTTGGGGGATGTTTGTTACTGCCGTATAACCTTAGCCTTCCCTAACTGATACACCCTTGGTGGAATCTCATTGTTCCCAACACAGATATAAGCAGAGATTTTGCATTACTTGGTCCCATATGCCATGCCTTCATTGTTGGTATTCCCCTACCTAGGACAATAGAGGTAATTTTTGCACCCCGGGACCCCAGCAACATCAGCTATTGTGTGTTCTTCATCCAGAAATCCAGAGACTGAATTGAGGGCTTGAAAAAAATCATTTATGGAGTTCCTGCTGTGGCACAGTAGGTTAAGGATCTGCCATTGTCTCTGAGGCAGTGTGGATTCAATCCCCAGCCTGGTGTAGTGGGTTAAGGATCCCACTGTGGCTGGAGTTCCTGTCCTGGCGTTGCTGTGGCTGTGGCATAGGCTGGTGGCAACAGCTCCGATTGGACCCCTAGCCTGGGAAATTCCATATGCTGTGGGTACACTGAAAAAGAAAAAAAATTATCGTCTATGCCACATATGCCCTGATGTCTGTCCATCTCTCCATCCTTTCTCAGAATTGGCCCTTCCCAGATCATTAACTTTTTTTTTTTTTTTTTTTTTTTGTCTTTTTAGACTCGTGGCATATGAAGTTTCCCAGGCTAGGGGTCAAATTGGAGCTACAGCTGCTGGCCTACTCTACAGTGGGACCTGAGCCACGTCTGCAACCTGCAGCTCACAGCAACCCTGGATCCTTAACTCAGTGAGCGAGGCCAGGGATCGAACCTATGTCCTCATGGATTCATTTCCTAGTCAGATTCATTTCTGCTGAGCCATGATGGGAACTCCCCAGTGACATTTTAAGGCTTTATCTCTCAAACATCTTTCTGATGATTCATTTTTTATTCCTGTTCTAGTAGCAATCCTGCACACAGAGAAATTTTCTCCCATTTCCTCCTACACCTTTCGCCTCCCCCTAGCCATCAGCAGGAAAATAGCTTTATCTGGCATCACTGTGTGATTCTGGGCAAGCCCTTCTGCCCCTGCTGGACTCAGTTTACCACCCTGTGGTTCAAATCATACCTTTTTTTTTTTTTTTTGAGGGTTACTCTGGCTCTGCTATTCCAGGTGGCTCCAGTATTTTTGCTTTTTGCTTTGGTTGAGCTGGGAATCTGACCTCATGGAAATCATTTTTTCTGCTTCTTTCGGTATGAAATATCTATCCATGAAGATTTCACCTTCCTGACCACATCGGTTAGGATTCTTTGGGTTGCCAGTAAAAGAAAACCCATCTCAAACAGGTTGCTGCTGGTCAACGACAACAGCAACAAAAATGAATCCCCTATGCCCTGCCTTTCAATGCCCACAAAAAATGGTCCCTGGATCCTCATACCCTTGTTCATATCATATCACCACCCTTCTTGCCAAGAAATGCAGCACAAATGTGGCAGAAACACAGGCTCTGCACCAAACACTGCATGACTGTATTCCCTTAACATAATTTAGGGAGTTCTAGTTGTGGCTCAGCGGGTTAAGAATCTGCCATAGTGTCTGGGAGGATGCGAGTTCCATCCCTGGCCTTGCTCAGTGGGTTAAGGATCTGGCATTGCCTCAAGCTATAGCATAGGTTGAAGACATGGCTCAGATCCCACATTGCTGTGGCTGTGGCATAGGCCGGCAGCTGTAGCTCCAATTCGACCCCTAGCCCAGGAACTTCCATATGTCACAGGTATGGCCATAAAAAGAAAAAAAAAATGGAATTTAAAAGTTTAGCTGCAAGGGTCTGGGAAATGTGGTTTCTAGCATTACAGCACATAGGAGAGAGATTCTTGGCCTTCCACACACCTCATGACACCCCAGACATGTGGATGTGACCATCTTGGACCTTCTAGCCCAGCTTTGAGCCCTTTGAGCCCAATTACACGAACGAGCCCAGGGAGAACCACCCAGCCAGACCAGAGAATCATGAGCAATAATAAACTGTTTTTGTTTAAGCCTTTAAGTTTTGGGGTGGTTTGTTATGCAGCAATAGGTAACTGATACATCACTGACCTATTGAGGGAATGCCATTCATGGGCAAAGTAATTGATCCATTCTTTTAAGCAAGCAGATGAAGGCTCCACAGAGGTAGTAAAGGCTTAGTTTCTGTCTCTCTCTCCCTCTCTCTTTCTCTCTATGTATCTGTCTGTCTCTCTCTTTCTGTGTCTCTATCTGTCTCTCTTTATGTCTCTGCCTCTCTGTCGCCTCTCTGTCTGTGCCATCTGTCTCTCTCTACCCTCCGTTGTCTGTCTCTCTCCCTCTCTCTCTCTGCTTTGCCTGGCTTCTGTCTCTCTTCCTCCCTAACTCAATCTCTCTCTGCATCTCTGTGGCTCTGTCTCCCTCCCTGCCCCCCCCACCCCTTCAACTTGGGACCCTGGGGTTTGAGGAGGACCTGCACAGCGGCAGGTGGTCAGACAACCTGAAACCCAGGGATTAGCTTCTCTGCCCTTCCCTCCCCTGCCAGCCTAAGAGATTTGATACTGCTGACTTGTTCTCTCCACCTTGATTAAATTTCCTCTTCTTTACCTGTGAAGTCCCACACATTTGCCGATAGGGCCGATCCTGCCCTTCCTTCTGCATGTTCCCTGTCCCCTCTCGGGTCTGGGTCTCCCGGGGTCACCAGACGGCCACATGCTTGCTAACACCAACTGCACCTGCCTGGGTCCAGCCTGAGTCTCCCTTCCCCACCCCCCACCCCGCCCACAACACACATACGCAGATCGCCATCCATCCCCTGAGGGACCGGGGGACAAGAACCATGTTCTCAAATAAAAAGCTTACTTAAAAGAAATCATCAGTCTGCTGCTTAGATATTTTTCCCCCATTTTTCTCCTGCATGTTTTGAGGAGACATGAAAATGTGTGAAATTCATGTTTCTTGTCCTCAAATTTTCTAACTTTTTATGTTTTTAAATAATGATAGGCTCTACAGGAAGTTGCAAAAATAGCACAGACGGTCTAGTGTACCCTCCCTCCAGCTTCCCTCAGGAGTAATATCTTACATAACTCGTACATTCTCAAAATCAGGAAATCAACATCGGGACCAACTGTTAAGTAGACTCGGGGTCTTCATTCTTCAGATTTTCTTTTTTCTTCTTCTTTTTTTAAAATTTTTATTTATTTTTATTTTTTTGTCTTTTGTCCTTTTAGGGCCACACTCACAGCATATGGAGGTTCCCAGACTAGAGGTCCCATTGGAGCTGTAGCTGCCGGCCTACGCCGCAGCCACAGCAATGCCAGATCCAAGCCATGTCTTCGACCTACACCACAGCTCACGGCAATGCCAGATCCTTAACCCACTGAGCGAGGCCAGGGATTGAACCCGCAACTTCATGGTTCCTAGTCGGATTCGTTTCAGCTGTGCCATGATGGGAACTCCCAATTCTTCCCATTTTCACTTTAAGCTCCCCTTGAGCACACACAGCTAAGCATGTGCATACACACTGCTGAAGTCACACATGCATATCAGACACACACGGAGACACACCTGCATCCAAGGGCATGAGTTACTCTCACAATGTTGCACACACACATATGTGTAAGCTGATTCAGATGCCTTCAGAAATGCACACGTGCACACAGCCGATGACAGAAATGCATGGAAAGGGGCACTTGAACACACAGGGGACTCTGCGCAACTATATAAAAGCGCATGACAAGCAGTCACACCCAAGCACAACCCACAGACAACTACACACCTGCACTCCACCACCCGCACAACAATCACACACACAGCCAGACCCATGAATGCATGCATGCACGCACACACGTACACGCACACACACACATGCAAACATGCTGCCTTGCCTATACAATAACACATGCTGGAAAACCCACATAGTGAATTATTATTAATATCATCAGCACCCCCCTCCAAAGTCATACTGGTCACCATGGTTTCAGGAGGATATTGCCTGGATTTGCCAGTTCTCACTCACTCTCTCTCTCCCCCACCTCTCTCCCTCTGCCACCTGGATTTGCCAGTTCTCACTCTCTCTCTCTCTCCCTCCGCCACCTGGATTTGCCAGTTCTCACTCTCTCTCTCTCTCCCCCACCTCTCTCCCTCTGCCACCTCTCTCTCTCTGTTTAAAGAAAATGTTTACTACCTTGGTATAAGATTTACTGGCTTTGGACTTACAGATATAGACATATATTCAAAGTTCTTGTTGTGGGGAGAAAGGAGGCTGTACCAAGGCCTGCAGTTTTAACCTTTACAGACCCCACCCCATTATCCATGGCCCTCATCAAGCCTCACCATCATCCTTCCTGCCAGAGTCCTGCGAGTGCCCTCAACACTTCCTCTGCTCCCACCCCACACGCAGCTTAGTCTCAGCCAACATCAGAATCAGGACCCTGCCAGTGACATCTCCCACCAGGATCCCCTGACTCTGCTCCACCTCAGGGCCTTTGCACATGCTACGGCCACCTTCAGGAATATTCTCTCCTCTCTGGGTCTCTTAGTCATGCCAATGCACCCTTCTGTCTCAGCTCACACATCGCCTCCATAGAGAAGCCTGCTCTGGCCCCGTTACCTGCTCACTCCAATGCCCTGCGTTAGACGTCTTCCTTGTTTGGTGTCTGTCTCCCTTTCCGGGTTATAAACTCTGTGAGGGCAGGGACGTTTGTCTGTATTGTTCACTGCTCATCTAGAACAATGTCTGGCCCATGGAAGATGCTTAATAAATACGTGCTGAAGAAACGAATGAATGAGGAAATGTTCAACCCTCCAGTCACAACACTTGAGAAATGTGAGAATCAGATGAGTCTGAGCTTTTGATGTGATTAGAACAAGAAAAGGAGGAAATGGAGATGGTCATAGGACGAGTTTTAGAGTTCCCATCGTGGCTCAGCAGTTAATGAACATGACTAGGATCCATGAGTTTGCAGGTTCGACCCCTGGCCTCACTCAGGGGGTTAAGGATCCAGCATTGCCATGAGCTGTGGTGTAGGTCACAGACACAGCTCAGATCTGGCATGGCTGTGGTGTAGGCTGGCAGCTGTAGCTCTGATCGGACCCGTAGCCTGGGAACCTCCATATGCCGCTGGTGTGGCCCTAAAAAGCAAAAAAAAAAAAAGGAGTTTTATATATTTAGGAACAGAGTGGGTTCATATTTTGTAGAACTGAAATTCAGTAAAAGAGGTTTGTGTCCATTAGAAAAAGCTCTGGCAGGGTGTGCTCCAAACTGTTGAGTGAAATCAGTATTGAGTTGTGCGGCTAGCTGAAATGTTCACTTTTTCTCTTCACATCCTTTTTTAACCTTTTTCATGAAAAGCATTATGAAATCGCATTGTAGTGAATAATGCAATTATCAGCTGCAGTTATAGCTGATAGATAACTAGACATTTTAAAAATACTTTAAAATTGAGCATGTTTACTGATATGGCAATTCTGGCTCACCAACCACTTAAAGAAATAAACAGGAATCTGTACAAAGGGTTAGTCCTGAAGGGCTCTGTCACAAAAGTGTTTTAGGGAGTTCCCGTCATGGCTTGGGGGTTAACAAATCTGACTAGCATCCATGAGGATGCAGGTTCGATCCCTGGCCTCGCTCAATGGGTTAAGGATCCGCGTTGCTGTGACCTGTGGTGTAGGTTGTAGATGCAGCTCAGATCCTGCGTTGCTGTGGCTGTGGCAAAGACTGGCAGCTACAGTTCCGATTCGACGCCTCGCTTGGGAACCTCCACACACAGGGGGTGCAGCCCTAAAAAGCAAAAATCAAAAAGCAAAAACAAAGGTTCTTTAGCCTTAAACTGTGACCAACCAGAATGTCCAATGATGGGGCACTTGTGACTTAAATTGTGGGGCAGCCATATCAGGAAATATAATGTAGGAGAGAATTTCAAGACACAAAAAGACTTTCGTATCTATTACGTGAAATAATGTGCCCAATGATTCCATTTTTGTAAATATACCAATGAGAACACAGATGTATTAAGGCGGGGAGGATATTAAAAACAGCCAGCAGCAATTCCCTCTGCATGGGGTAGTCGTGGGTGACTTTTATTCTCTTTGTTGTTTTTCTCTAATCTTTAAATTATCTGCAGGGAATACGCACTCATGTAATAAGGAAAAGACAACAAGTAAGATTAGTTTTGAAAAGATGAAATGAAACAAATCCCTTTCCACTGACACTGATCAGGGTTTGTCCCCCTCAGCTCTACTGACATTTGAGGCCAGATGAGTCCGGCTTTGAGGGGTGGCCCCATGCATTGTAGAATGTTTAGTGGTGCCCCTGGCCTCTACTCATTACATGCCAGCAGCACCTCCATCTAAAAATGTCTCCAGAGGGAGTTCCCTGGTGGCACAGTGGGTTAAGGATCCAGCATTGTCACTACCATGGCTCTGGTCACTGCTATGGCTTGCATTTGATCCCTGGTCTGGGAACTTCTGCATGTCACAGGTTCAGCCAAAAAAAAAAAATAAATAAAAAAATAAAAATAAAAATAAAAATAAAAATAATTTTTTAAAAATTAAAAACGTCTCCAGAGGTGTTCCTGCCATGGCACAATGGGATTGGCGGCACCTTGGGAGCCCTGGGACACAGGTTCCACCCCCCAGCCTGGCACAGTGGGTTAAGGATCCAGAGCTGCCACAGCTGCGGCTTAGGTCGCAACTGCAGCTCAGATCTGATCCCTGACCTGGGAACTCCATATGCCTCAGGGTGGTCAAAAAAGAAAAAAAAATAATTCTCCAGACATTGCCAAATGTCCCCCGGGGGGCAAATCCCCCAACCCAGCTAACTGCCACTGACCACCCACCTACACAGACTCCTCCCTGTATTTCAGGTCCCGGAGCCGGCTCTTACAGGTGAGCAGAGAGACAAGAGTGATTCAGGGATTATCAGGTTCCATCCTCATCAGTGAGGCCTCACTCCCAAGTCCCTCACCTGCCCTGGGCCTCCCAGCAGCTGCCCTTAGCAGAAACCTGAACCTCTCTTCACATGGCGGACAGGCACACCCAGACCCACAGAGACACAGCAAACGAGCCAGCGGTGGAGCTCTGGGGCCTGGCGGGTTGGGCAGCAAGCAGAGTGTCTAACCACAGCTTGGGAAATCCTCCCTTGTGAAACCAGAGACCCTAAAATGTTTAGAAAGTGACTTTAGACTTCTTAGCCTTGCCACCCCTTGGTTGGGTAGATGCAGAGTGCTTGGTCTCCCAAACATGGGTTGCATCAATCATTGTCATTCTTTAAAATCACTTATCACAGGAGTTCTTGCTGCCGTGCAACAGGACCTGTGGCATCTTGGGAGCACTGCGACGCAAGTTTTATCCCTGGTCTGGCACAGTGGGTTAAAGATCCAGTGTTGTCCCAGCTGTGACTTCAGGAACGACTGTGGCTCGGATCTGATCCATCCACATGCCAAGGGGCAGCCAAAAAAAAAAAAAAATAAAAATTACTTATCGCAGATCAGTGGTTCTCACCCCAGGGGTGGGAATTCTCCTCCCCAGACAACACTAGGCGATATCTGGAGACATCTGTGGATTTCATGACTGGGGGGCTCCTGGCATCAAGTGAGTAGGAGCCAGGGAGGCTGCTCCACAGTCTTCAGTGCACAGGATGGACCCAATACAGAGAATGATCCAGTCCCAAATATCAGCAGTGCGGAGGATGAGAGACCCTGACCTAGATTCACAGAATAATAAAAACCGTGAGTACCAGCCTCTCCATATGTGGTCCCATTGAATTCCCTGAAACTCCAGTAAGTGGCAAAGACTAGCCTCGGCAATGTTTTCCGCATGAGAAAAGTGAAGTCCAGAGAGGGAAAGTGTCCAGTACAAAGGCATACAGCAAGTGAAGGGTAGAGCCAGATGTTTGGTCAGGAAGGGCTGGAAATCTCAAAGCATCCCTACAACCCATCCACCTGATGGTTTCATTCCACAACTAGGAAGTCTTGTCTGCTGTCTGAGGCCAGCACCTGGCCACCTGGCCCGCAGGAGACAATCCATGTTTGGATGAATGAAACGAATGAGAGAGACCATCAGACAAACCCAAACCCAAACCATCTACAAAACAACTTCTCTGCTCTCTTCAAATGTCATGGAAGATGAGAGCCAGTTGAAACAGGAACACCAAATACAACATATGATTCTGACTAGATCCTAGATTGGAAAAGAAAAGAGCTCTAAAGTACGTAATGCTAGTAATTAAAAAAAAAAAAACGAAACAAAACACAATGCTGACGCTGGAGAAATTTGAATATGGATTGGACAGTGACATCAACTCAATGCTAAATTTCATGAATTTGTTGTTCCCTGATATATAAGGGCCCAGCCTTTTCCTTAAAGGTAGCGAATCCTTTAAGGGGCTCGGTGATAATGACAAGATGTATATGCTAAAATGTGAACAACAAAATGTGAAGGGGAGTGATGGGTCCCAAGAGGATTTGGTCAAAAGTCTTGTAATTTTGCTACTCTTTTCAAAATAAGAAGTCCGAAACCAATATATGGAACCACTCAGCAGTTAAAAGAAACAAATCACTGATAATATGCAACAGCTTGAATGAGTCTTCAAGGAATTATGTGGAGTGAAAAAGCCGATTCCCAAAGCCTACATCCTGTATGTGGGCCTTTATGGAGCATTCTTGAAGTGACAAACCTGAATTAGTGGTTGCCAGGGGTCAAAGGAGTGGAGTGGAAGGAAAGGTTTTTTTGGCTTTGCATGCGGCGTGCCGAAGTTCCCAGGCCAGGGACTGAACGGAGCCATAGCAACTGGAGCCACAGCAGTGACAATGCCAGATCCTTAACTGCTAGGCCACAGGGGAACTCCAAGAGAAGAAAATGAAGGTGGCTATAAAAGGGCAACAGGAGGGACCCCTGCAGTGACAGAAATGTCCAGCATTGCTATTCTGGATGTGTGGAGTTCCCATCGTGGCTCAGTGGTTAACAAACCCGACCAGTAGCCATGAGGACACGGGGTTAGATCCCTGGCCTCTCTCAGTGGGTTAAGCATCTGGCGTGGCTGTGAGCTGTGGTGTAGGTTGCAAATGAGGCTCGGATCCTGCATTGCCGTGGCTGTGGTGTAGGCCAGCAGCTACAGCTCCAATGGGATCCCTGGCCTGGGAACCTCCATATGTTGCGAGGGCAGCCCTAAAAACACAAAATAAATAAATAAAAAGAAAAAATATTCTGGATGTGTATTTATTATACCATAGGTCTAGAGGATGTATTATTGAGAAATTTGGATAAAGGGTACATTGGTTCTCGCTGTGTTATTTCTTCCAACTGCATATGTATATGTATATTTTTTTGCTTTTTAGGGCTACACCCACAGCATATGGAAGTTCCCAAGCTAGGGGTCAAATCAGAGCCACAGCCACAGCCACGCAGAATCCATACCACATTTGCGACCTACCACAGCTCACAGAAACGCCAGATCCTTAACCCACTGAGCAAGGCCAGGGATGGAACCTGAGTCCTCATGGATACTAGTCAGGTTCGTTCCCACTGAGCCACAAGAGGAACTCCATCTTACCATTGCATTTGAATGTACAATTATCTCAACATTGAAAGTTTAATAAAAGGTATACAACATAGCTAAGATTTTCTGGGCATTTACCATATTCCCAGCAGCGGTTAAGCATCAGATGTGTGGGTTTCCAAAAAAAGGTATGCACCACAAACTGTTGAGGAGGTCCTATCACAGTGGCCATTATACAGAAGCAGAAACAGAGTTTCCGAGGCATAACAGGAGTTTTTGGATCAGGAGGAAAGCATATCAGAATCTCTGGGGGGCATTTGAGGGGCAATGTGAAGGTGTACAAAAGTCTGTGTGAGGTGACATCTTATCATCATAAAGATCATTGTAATCATGGTCACTGTCATTTCTTGAGTGGTAACTATAAGCCTAGCACTGTCTAGGTGCCCTTCCTGTGTTAACATCCCAAGGAAGTTGATGCTCTTAGTAGCTCTGGTTTGCAGATGAGCAAACTGAGGTGTGGACTTTATCCTGAGGGCAATAGGGAGCCATGGAAGAGGTTAGAGCAGAGAAAAAATATGGTCAACCTTGCTGCCAGGCTATGTGCCCCAGGTGACTCTCACCACAGAGACTTTTCTCCTGGATGGGAGGGTTATTGTCCAATGCCTGAGGCCCTGAGGCCCTGATGCCCTGAGGTCCTGTTCATAGTGAACTGGTGGGTTTTGAGGGTTGGTAGCACCCCAGTTTACTGCTAGGGAACACCTCCTTCCCTAGGTGCTAGGTGTTGGGTGGACAGTTAATCTACACATCCCACTCGTTCAGGGGACAATTTCATGACTCTGAGACAACTGGAAGAACTTTCTCAGGGTTTCCTGCCTGAGTGGGAGGAGGTCAAGATGAATGATGCCTCTGCCCCAGGCTTTGAAGCTCCTTAGAGGGGTTATCCATTGGCTCCTCCTTCCCAGATCCCCAGAACTGCCCTGGGTCCTATATTCAGCCCACCCTGTGAATAGTCCCAATTCTTCTGTAAGGCTCACTGGTGTCACTACTGTTGCCAGCAACCAGCGTTCCTTCACTGAAACTCCATCCGAAAGAAAAAACACTCTTGTTTCCTCTCTACAACTGCTGTTAATACTGCAATTCTTTTTTTTTTTTTTTTTCCTCTTTAGGGTCGCACCTGCGGCATATGGAGGTTCCCAGCGAGGGGTCAAATTGGAGCTGCAGCTGATGGCCTGTGCCACAGCCACAGCAACGCCAGATCCAAGCCCCATCTGTGACATATACCACAAGCTTGTGGCAATGCTGGATCCTTAACCCCCTTAGTGAGGCCAGGGATCGAACCTGCCTCCTCATGGATATTAGTCACAACCCACTGAGTTGCACCAGGAACTCCCAATACTTCAATTCTAACATCAGAATATGTAGGTTTTTAACCCACACGAAACAATTCTCAGACACTAGCTGGGTGCCATGATTCCAACTCAATTCTGGCACTCTGAACCCTGAGATACTATCAGATCCCACAGGTTAAGGACCCAATCCCACAGGACTGCCCCCACTTCAGATGCCAGTTGCAAGTCTGAATCATCACCTGTGCCTCTGACTGACCAGCTATAAATGGGAAGATCCACCAATGCCTTCTGCAGGTTGGATTTGCTAGAATGGCCCATAGAACTCAAGAAAAGAGTCTACTTACTGGATTACTCATGTATTACAAAAGAAAACAACTCAGCAAGAGTTGGAAGAGATGCACGGGGCAAGGGATGGGGGCAAGGAGCTTCCATGCCTTCTCTAAGTACCACCCTCCCAGCACCTCTAGGTTCATCAACTTGGAAGTTCTCCAAACCTATACCTTAGGGCTTTTTATGGATGTTTTATTATGTAGGCACAATTGATTAAATCATTGGCTATTAGATAACAAATGACACCCAGACTTTATTGGTCTTATCACGTAGGAAATTCCAGGGTTTTAGGAACTTTGTGCCAGGAACAGGGAAAAAGACTAAAAATATCTGTACCTCTATCTTATTGTAAATCACAACATCACACCACTCCAACAAGCTCTTCCAACAGCTTTTCTCTCTGCACTTCACCCTCTAATCCTCTGGAGATCCTTTCCCATGACCCCAGGTTACGGGTGAACCTGCAACTCCCATCTCATGACAAACACATTGATTGATTAAGGACCGTACCTACGGTCCTTAATTATTCGTTGTCCTTCAAGCCTTTCAAACTCACCTGGCCAGACCTTGATGCTAAACGTACCTAATTGTCACACCTATTAGAGTATAAAAAAGAAAGAAAATAGCAAGTGTTGGTGAGGCTGTGGAGAAATTGGACCCCTTGCGTACTGTTTCTGGGAACATAAAATGGTACAGCCACTGTGGGAAACTGGTATGAAAAGTATGTAGGCTCTTAAAAAACTAAAAATAGAATTACCATATGATTCAGCGATCCCACTCCTGGGTATATATTCAAAAGAACTGAAAGCAGAGTCTTAAAAAGAGATTTTAACACCTGTGTTCATAGCAGCATTATTCACAAAAGCCAAGAGGTAGAAGCAACCCAAATATTCATTGACAGATGAATGGCTAAACAAAATGTAAGCCATCCACAAAATGGAATATTATTCAGCTTTTAAAAGAAAGGGAATTATGACACAAGCTAAAACATGCATGAATCTTGAAAACATTATGCTAAGTAAAATAAACCAGACACAAAAGGTCAAATATTTTAAGATTTCACTTACAAAAGGCACCTATAATAAGAGCCAAATTCATAGAGACAGAAAGTAGATTTAGAGGTTACCAGGGAATGGGGGGAAGGGAGAAAGGGGAATTTTTTGCTTAATGGACATGGACTTTCTGTTTGGGATGATGAAAAACTTTTGGAAATAATGGTGATGGCTGCACAACATTTTTTTGTTTGTTTGTTTTTTGGATTTGTTTGTTTGTTTGTTTTTGTCATTTGACATTTTAGGGCCGCACCCGGGGCATATGGTGGTTCCCAGGCCAGGGGTCTAATCGGAGCTACTGCTGCCGGTCTACACCAGAGCCACAGCAACACCAGATCTGAACCACGTCTGTGACCTACATCACAGCTCACGGCAATGCCAGATCCTTAACTCACTGAGCAAGGCCAGGGATAGAACCCGCAACCTCATGGTTCCTGGTCAGATTGGTTTCTGCTGAGCCACAATAGGAATTCCTGCACAATATTTTGAATGTACTCAGTGCCACTGAAATGTACACTTAAAGTGGTTAAAATGGCAAATTTGTTACCTTTATTTTGCCACATTAAGCACACACACACAAAGTAATGAGATGTAATCTCCATGACTAGGTTATAAAAGATGTGACTTCCACTGTTGTCTCCTGGGCAAAGAGGCTTTAATGAAGCAGTCCACCACGTGGGGAAAACCCACAAGGCAAAGAACTGAGGGCCACCTCCAGTCAACAACCCTCTAGGAAGTAAATCCTGCTAAGAACCACGAGTTTAGAAGTGGCTCCTTCCCTAGTCAAATCTCAGATGAGAACACAGCCCTGCTCAACACACTGAATTCAGCCGGAAAGGCTCTAAGGCAGAGTACCCAGCTAAATCACTGTCAGATTTCTGACTCCCAGACACTGTGAGATGATAAATATTGTTTTCGACTACTAAGTTTTGGGGGTAAATTGTTACACAGCTAATTAATATATTATTATTACTACTATTATTAGCTGAAGTTTTATAAAGTGAATAAGTTATGTGGGCTTTAGGGTGAAGTCCCCGCCTCCTGGCAAGTTGTTGGCCCGGTTGTGAGCCTCAGTTTTTTCATCTGTAAAACCGGATTAATGAATGAGGATGAAAAGCAGGTACAGTGCTTAGATGAGGCCCTCCAAGTAGGAGTTCTCAGGTACAGAGCTTCTGTGATGAGGATGAGGACTGGGAGCACAGGGACTGTCTCATCTCTGCCTTGTCCAGTGTCACCCTCTTTGAACGCAGGCTCTGAGGCTGGTGGGCTTTCAACCACTGTTTGTTAAGGGCAAGATCTGTGCCTCTCTGTTCTACTTGTACGTCCCTGTCTGGGCATGGGGGTTCCCTAGCAAGGGTTCTGCGTTTTGCCCCCCTGGTTCTACCTGTGACCCTGAATCTGCTGTGTCCGCCTTCGTAGATGACATGGCCACGGGGTAGCCAAGGTCAAAACTGGGTTCAGGAGGCGAGATCTGGGGAGAGCTGGGGGTAGGGAGGCAGCTCGCTTAGCTCTACGGATCCGCACCCGCCCCCCGCACCTCGCCTCCCACGAGTCTTGAGACCCTCCGCACAGCCAATTCTCCCCGCCCTTGGCGGAGAGGACACGCGGCAGGCGTTGCCCTGGCAACGCCGGGATGCCCAGCAACAAGTCCAAGGCGCTTGTCACGTGCCCGGAGCAGACCAATCGTAGCGCCCGCCCGGAAGCAGGTCAGTCTGGGCCAAAGTCCGCCTCCCTCCCTCCTTCCTCCCCCGTGAGCAGCTCGGTGCTAATTACCGTAATTGCTGTGGGAGAGCTTCCGGGTACACGGTGGGCTGGGGCTGGGGGCTGGGCAGGCCCCAACGGGTTGAGTGGGGAGGGCAGGGAAGCAGGACCCTCTCAGTCCAGCAGCCTCGCCGTGGCCTCCATAACCACCATTAAGGCGCTCATTAAGCACCTACTGTGTACACCCACTGTGGAGGAGGAGGGTTGGAGAGCTTGCAGTGGGGGTGGGGAACCCTAGCCTCCTGCTTGGGTATTTCTGGGTTTGGGGACGAGATTCGGATCAATAGGTTTGATTCCTGAGATTCAGGGTCTCCAAAGAACTGTTCAGTCGCCTTTGGCTGTATTGAATCACTCGCACCCTGAGTCTCCCTTCCTACTTTTCCTCCCTGTAAGGAAAATATGCTCTTGAAGGGAGTGTATAAAGACTAAGCTCTGGGTAAATGGGTTCGAATCCCATCTCTACCATTGTATGACCCTAGGTGAGTCCCTTAGCCTTTCTGAGCCTGATTCCTCATCTGTTAAAAAACAAATATGGAGATCCCAGTCAGTATCCATTAGTGGATGCTGTATTTATTGAGAGAGTATATGTGAGGCACAGAGTAGGCATTCAATAAACAGAAGCTAACTGGCATCATAGTCCCAGCTCTCACTTAGGGGCTGTGAGACCTCCCAAGCGTCATTTATTGGCTCTGAACTCAGTTTCTTCCATGGACAAAATGAAGAGATTGGATAAGGGGCCTCATGCCTATTTGGCTGCCTGAGTAAATATATATATTTAGTCTTTTTCAGGGCGGTACCCGCTGCACATGGAATTTCCCAGGCTTGGGTCAAATCGGAGGTGTAGCTGCCATCCTAGCCACAGCCACAGCAACTCGGGATCCAAGCCTTGTCTGCCACCTACACCACAGCTCAGGGCAACACCAGATCCTTAACCCACTGAGCAAGGCCAGGGATTGAACCTGCGTCCTCATGGATGCTCGTCAGGTTCATTTTGGCTGAGCCATGATGGAAACTCCTATATATATTCTTTAAGAGCCCAAATCGGGGGCTTTCATGCAAACCGCTCTTGTGGGCATTTGAGTTTTTGATTCTTCACCTAGCTGGTTCTCAAATCCCTTCCAGTTCTTTGTCCCGTTTATTCTTTCATCAACAAACATTAATTGAGCACCTACTGTGTACTGGGCTCTGCTGTGGGTCTGAATCCCCCCTCAGCTTTATTATAGAGAACATGGGCTCCAAGGACCTGCTATATCACTGACCACTGGAAGTGGCCCAGGATCTCAGTGAACAGGAGGGCATATCTGGGCTGCTTTGAGTTCCTCCAGGACTACTTCACACCTCTAGGCCTTCGCACCTGCTGTTCCCTCCGCCTGAAAAGCTCTTTCCACCGACTGGCTCTTTCTCACTTTTCTTGTTCCTACACACATAACACAGCCTCAATGGGGCCTCTCAGATACGTGCACATCTTATCTCTGCCTCAGCTAGGGATGTGCTCCCCTTCACCACTGCAGCTGCCAGGAATTCTGTTCCTGTCCCCATCCATTCCCGCCCCCCCCCCCCGCAATCCCCTGCCACTCAGATGGGCAGTCAGAGGGAGGACAGTTGCGGGGGAGGGCTGTGCCAGAAATTTTGTCAATACTGCTTCTGAAGCACATCCGAAAGCTGAGAAGGAAGAACACAGCATTCTTTCAGGACTCAGGGCTGTGGAGGAAACCAGGTCTATACAGATTGGGCTTTCCTCTTTGACACTGCGCCCGGGAGCCACACTACAGAGACGGGAGTGGGGTGGGGCAGGGGGTGGGGGGGGGGGCTAGTTCATTCAGGACAGAGACCCCAATCACAGAATGTGGCTACAAATGGGGGCTCTGGTGTCAAATGGCACCTCTCCCCACTTCCCTGCTATGCATACTTGGGCAAGTGTCTCAGCCTCTCTGTACCTACTTCTGTCTCTGGGCAAAGGAGCTTACAGCAGGGAGCTTGGGATGGTAATGTGAAGATAAGATGAGGTAGAGAGACCCCATACCCAGTAGGTGCTCAGTAAATAGGAAACTGGCAGATACTGAGAGTGGAGCCATTCAAGGGAGCGGCAGGATAGCATGGGAAGAGACATCCAGCCCCAGCCAACACCCCCTGCCCCATCCCCTTAATGTGACCTTAAGCTAGCAGTCTGACCTCTCTGGGCTTCCCTCTACACTTATCTTTCAAACAGGGACAAAACCCCAAGTTCTGGCCTCTTAGAGGGCAAGGGTGTGAGATCAGAGCAGATAACAACCTGAGAAGGGTTCTGGAAGATTCTGGAAGGCCCAAATCTGGTACCCAGAGCATCACTCACAAATATTTATTGGTGCCCCATGTCTGTGAGACACTGTGCTTGGTGCTAAAACTACAAGAAACTACGGGAGGCCAAGGAAAAAAGTGCCTGGGAGTTCTTGTTCTGGCTCAGGAGGTATCGAACCCTACTAGTATGTGGGTTTGATCCCTGGCCTTGCTCAGTGGGTTAAGGATCCAGCATTGCTGCGAGCTATAGTGTGGGTCACAGATGCAGCTTGGATCTGGCATTGCTGTGGCTGTGGCATAGGCTGGTGGGCTGCAGCTCTGATTTGACCCCTAGCTTGGGAACTTCCACATGCTGAGGGTGCGGCCTTAAAAAAAAAAAGAAAGAAAGAAAGAAAGAAAAGAGTGGTGGCTGAAAGAGGGGTGAGAAAGCCAGATTCTAGTCCTGGCTGGGTCCCTGACGTGCTGTGTGAGCTGGAGAAAGTTACATGCCCTCTTTGGACCTCATCATAATGACTGGTGTCAGTCTCTGTAATAGGAAGACCTCCTTTCAGATCCCTCCTCTGTTCCCTGCTTGCTGGGTGTCCTTGGAGAAATCTCTCCACTTCTCCGAGCCTTGGTTTCCACCTCTGAAAAGTGGAATTCAGTTATTATGCTGCAAGGTGGCTGTGAGGAGGAAATGAGATCATTTATTCATTGACTCCATGGTTATCAATACCAAGCATTGGGAAATACAGTGGAGATTAAAATGGGAGGAGTTCCCCTCGTGGCTCAGTGGTTAACGAATCTGACTAGAAACCATGAGGTTGCAGGTTCAACCCCAGGCCTCGCTCAGTGATGTAAGGATACAGTGTTGCTGTGAACTGCCGTGTAGGTCACAAACATGGCTTGGATCCCACATTGCTGTGGCTGTGGTGCAGGCTGGCACCTGCAGCTCCGATTAGACTCCTAGCCTGGGAACCTCCATATGCTGCAGGCGCGGCCCTAGAAAAAGACAAAAAAAAAAAAAAAAATGGGCATGATCTTCGTTTATATAACCTAGAAAGCTCTAAGCATATACTGAATGACAGATAAGTGAGCATTAATACCATTGTAACGATTAGACACGAAGTGCTTCAGTGCGCGCCTATTACACATATAAAGTCTGCGGTGCTTGGCACAAAATACATGCTCAGGAAACACTAGGTCATATTATTGCACTAGTTCCAGGACACACACTGCAGGCGGCTGCTCCCTCTCACAGGGCCTGAAGTGTTAAACAGCTTGGCCCTTGGGGTGATTCGCCCTCGGGGAGCAGGGGACTGAGACCTTCACGAGGGATTCCCTGGTGGCCTCAGGTGGGAAGGGCAAGCTGTGTGTGGTCCTGTTTGTGTGCTCTGCCCCTTTGGGGTAAATGCCTCTATTAATCTCCCCCTGCCTGGGCTTGAGGGTCAGGTTTCAGGGCCCTTGGCAGATGTTGTCCAGAGTAGCCCTGTTTCCTTAATCCTCAGGGCTCCAGAAACTGTCCTTAGAAGAGAGAACAACAGGCCTGCTGAGGCCACCATCTGTGCAGTCTCGATTTGTAAGTGCTCACGAGGGTGGCAGGAAGGAGGTCTCTATAGTAACGGCTGAGGAAGGGGCTGGTGTGTGCTGTGTGTGTGTGTGTGTGTGCTGTGTGTGTGTGTGTGTGTGTGTGTGTGTGTGTGGAGACAAAGAGGAAGAATCATTCCAGACCCTTACTTAACCCTTATTCCCAAACCTTTATTTCTGCCCTAATGAGCTATTAATTAATACTGCTGGCTTATTATCCCCAGAGATAATTAGCTACTATTCCTAACTGGAGTCATGCGGGGAACATTTTCTAAAGAGATTCATTCATTTTCTGCCTACCTGCACTTGCCTGGGACACAGGCAAATGTTGCAGATCCTGGGAACCCAAGGGGAGCAAACTGAACAAAGGGGACGCTCCATGAAACTGAGATTCCCAGCGAGATGACAAGGGCAGAGCATGAAAATTAGCAAAGGCACAGGAAGTGATTTTTAAATGCCAGCTATGATGATTCTGGAAGGGGGAATGGAGCCTCCTACACGGTGCCAGTGTTTGCAGGGGAAAGTCACCCTCTGTTTCAATGGATCAGTCAGACCCAAAGGCAGGCATAAAGGGGCAAGAAGAGGAAAGACTCTGCAACCGGTGGTCTGACTCCAAATGTACCAAATCCAGATTCTTCTCTGGACTTTGCACATGCTGTTCCCCCTGCCAGAAACATACTTCCTTCAACGTGACTCAGCTTGCTCTTCCTCAGCCTTAGGTCTCAGTTGAGCCAGTGGTGCATCCTCCAGGAAACCCTCCTTGATTTACTCCTCCTTCCTCAGACTGGATGGGGGTGGGCCACTTCCCTGGGCTCCCACAGTGCCCCGAATCTCCTCCATCTCAGCTTTGTTTGCTTGAAACTGTAGTAGCCTGGGACTGCCTGTCTCTCCAACTAGACATTTTGTCAAAGACTAGGTAGGTCTTGTTCTCCTAAACGGACTATTAAGTGAAGAAAGAGCATTTCGCAAGGTGTGAAGAGAATGCTTCCTTATGTATGAAAACATAGCACATACCTATTAGGTGGCTAAAAAAGAAACCGGCAATACCAAGAGTTGATGAAGATGCAGAGCAATTGGGACTTTCATCTGCTACTCAAAGAAATGCAAAATGGAAAAAAAAAAGTTTGGCTGTTCCTCATAAAGTCAAACTTACACTTACCCATGATCCAGCTATACCACTCCTGTATTTACCTGTATGTGAATTAGTATTATTATTTTTTTTGTCTTTTGTCTTTTTAGGGTCGCACCTGCAGCATATGGAGGTGCTCAGGCTAGGGGTTGAATCCAAGCTGTAGCTGCCGGCCTACACCACAGCCACAGCAATGCAGGATCTGAGCCGCATCTGCAACTACACCACAGCTCATGGCAACACCGGATCCTTAACCCCCTGAGCAAGGCCAGAGGTTGAACCCACGTCCTCATGGATATTAGTCGGGTTCGTTAACCACTGAGCCACGATGGGAACTCCTGTATGTGAATATTTATAGCATCTTTTTTCATAATCTCCAAACCTAGAGCTGTCCCTGCAGCCATCGCCCCTGCACTGGTGAATCATTTAGCTAAATGTACTCCATCCACATAATGGAATGCTACTCACTAACAAAAAAAAATTAATTCCTGACATATAAAACAACATGGGTGACTCTCCAATGCATTATGGCCTGTGAAAGAAACAGTCACAGAAAGCATGTGATTCCATATAAGTGATATTCCAGGGAGTTCCAGTTTTGGCTCAGGGGGTTACAAACCCAACTAGTATCCATGGCAATGTGGGTTTGATCCCTGGCCTCACTCAGTGGGTTAAGGATCCAGTGTTGTTGTGAGCTGTGCTCTAGGTCACAGATGTGGCTTGGCTCCCATGTTGCTGTGGCTGTGGTATAGGCTGGCAGCTGTAGGTAGCTGTGATTCCACCCCTAGCTTGGGATCTTCCATAAGCCGTGGGTGTGGCCCTAAAAACCAAAAATAAACAAACAAGCAAAAGATGTTCTGGAAAATGCAAAACTGTAAAGATGGAGATCAGATCATCCATTACTAGGAATCAAGGGGAGGGAAGAGGACAAACTACACAGGGGGCACAAGGGAAATTTTGGGGGTGATGGAACTGTTTTGTATCTTGACTATGGTGTTGGGTATATGTCTTTGTCAAGATTTATAAAACTGTGCACCTAAAATTATACAAATGAACACCTAAAATTTATAGAACTGTATACCTAAACATGTGGATTTTACCACATATAAATTATATCTCAATATGCATGGCTTTAAAATGAATTATTTAAAAGGTTAAAAAAATAAATGTGTGTGTGTGTGTCTGTAGGATGTTGTATAAACTCAAATACGCATAAAGAGCCTCTGGAAGGGAACAGAATGGACAGCTGACAAGAACTTGATCTTGGAGTCAGCAAACTGGGGTTCCCTGCTTACTGCAGTCTATGGAGAAAGGACTTGCTTCTGCCACATCTGAAAATGGGGCATTTCATATCCGCTATACAGCTTAGAAGAACTGGCAGGAGAATCTCAAAATCCTAGGTGTAAAGGCATTCTTTGCTGGCCTGGAGGTCCGAGGGGGACCCAAAAGAAGGCAATGCGGGGGGCAGTGGTGAGGGGCATGAGCTTTGGAACAAAGACTCGGAGCTGTGTTCGCATCCCAGTTTGGCCACTTGCTCACTTGCTTTCTGGGTAGCCTTGGGTTAATTCCCTAGCCTCTCCGAGCCTCAGTTTTCTCATCTGCAAAATGGGGACAACAATGGTAGCTATCTCAGGGGTTGCCCCAAGGTCTTGGGAACACTTGGCATGTAGAGTGTTTGGTATGGAGCCCAGCACAGAGTAGAAATTTGGGTGGGAGAGAAAGTAAAGGGGAAAGGTTTTTCTGTGTGATTTGCTCCTGTCCTGAATGACAGAACCCTGGCCACCTCTCTCTGACGAGGTGTATCTCCTCTTACCTCCCTTGATCATCCTCACCCCCCCATCAGGGCCTGTCCCCCTGCCCCCAGGGATCTCACACCAACAGTTCCTTCAGCTCCATATTTGTCCTTTAAATTTTCCCGCAGCAATGTCCTTCCCACCTTTCAAGTCTCCAGTCAGGGGGCCCCGCCCTCGAGAAACCCTCTCCAGCTCCTGGCCTAGAGCAATGTCCCTCTCACCAGCCAATCCCATTCTACCACAGGGGCCAGCAAACTATGGCCCTTGGGCCCAATGAGTTGCCACTGTTTTTACAAATAAAGTTTTATTGGCACTCAGTCACGGTCATTCATTTATATGTTCTCCAAGGTTGTTTCTGACCTACAACAGCAGAGTGGAGTCATCGCAAGAGAGACTGGCTGGTGTGCAAAGCTGAAAGTATTTACTTTCTGGTCCTTTACAAAAGTGTGCTGACTCCTGCACTATCACAGCCTCCCTGGTCTGATTTTTTTCATAGCAGTCATTACTGTGTGAGGCTACCTTGTTCCTTTATTTGTTTACTTTTTTTTTTTTTTTGTCTTTTTTGCCATTTCTTGGGCCGCTCCTGCAGCATATGGAGGTTCCCAGGCTAGGGGTCCAATCGGAGCTGTAGCCACTGGCCCACGCCAGAGCCACAGCAACTCGGGATCCAAGCCGTGTCTGCAACCTACACCACAGCTGACAGCAATGCTGGATCCTTAACCCACTGAGCAAGGCCAGGGATTGAACCCGCAACCTCATGGTTCCTAGTCAGATTCGTTAGCCACTGAGCCACGACGGGAACTCCTATTTGTTTACTTGTTTATTATCTTCTGCACAAAATGGAGGACAAAAATCACATCAGCTTGGTTCCCTGTTGTATTTCCAATGCCTGGCACTTGGCAGATATTCACAAAAAGAAAATTTGGGGGGTAAATGAATATATAAAGTAGGCTTGGGGGTGCACGGATCTGGCCATAGCTATCTAGAATGCCAGAGGAGGAAGGGACCTAAGAAATCCTCTAGGACTTCCTGTTGTGGTACAATGGGATCGATGGTGTTTCTGCAATAGCAGGGATGCGGGTTTGGTCCCCAGCCTGGCGCAGTGGGTTACAGATCTGGTGTTGCCATAGCTGTGTTGTAGGTCACAACTCTGGCTCAGGATCCCTGGCCCAGGAACTCCACATGCTGAAGAGCGGCCAAAAAAGAAAAAAAAGAAAAAAAAGAAAGAAAAAATCCTCTAAACAAACTCTTGTTGTAAATAAGGGAGGCCATATCCTGTGTAGCGTATACACCCTTGTAGAAGACAGTGAGGGAGCTTGATATCAGGGCTGAAAGGAAGATCCTGGGGTCTCAGTCATCTTGTTACTGCAAAGCCCACCCCTCTGCAAACGACATGCAAAACATAGATAATGCAATGCAATGCAATGCATGATCCTAAATTGGATGGCAGGTTGAGAAGAAATGCCATAAAGGACAGGACGGGGACAACTGGTGAAAATGGAATGTGGGCTTTGGATTAGACAACGGTATTGTTACACATTTAACTTCTTGGTTGGGATTATTGCTTTATGGTTACATAGCAGAGCAGACCTGACCTTGGGAAAGGCGTGCTGAAGTATTTAGGACTGAAGAGGTAGCAGTGTGTGCAATTTATATGACTGGGGCAGAGACACAGGTCTCTGCAGAGAAAAGACAAGGAGAAAGCAGATGTGGCCAGATGTAACTGATGGGTGGGTCACTCTAGGGAAAGAAGATATGGGAGTTCATTGCACTATTCTTGAAACTTTCCTGTGGTTTGAATTTCTTTAAAAAAATATTAAAAAAAAAAATGAGGCCGCCAACCCCAGGCTGCTTCATTGTTTCTTTCTCTTCCTTTTGTCACAGGCTCCCTGCTTATCCTTTGGAGCTGGGAAGCCAGAACTGATTCTTGTGTGGGAGGCAGAAGAGAGGAACTAAGCCAGAGTGTTTCAGATGATCTCCCACAAGTCACATAGCCGACAGTGAATTTATTGAGTACCTACTACATGTCAGAATTCCATGTAGCTTCTGCACCCATCCCTACGGGTTTGACTGAGCTTTCTCCCAGTGTACTTTTTCCTGGTTTGGGCACTCTGTTGACAAATGCTAGGTACCTTATCTGATGCTCCTGAATCCATGGGTGATCTGCAGGCAGCTCACTTGTGAGCTCAAATTCCACAAAATGAGCAGCTCTTTCAGGGGACGTTCATACTAGGGAGAACATAAGCTCTGACACAAATCTCTCTATTGCCACACATACTACATTTGAGTATAGTTACATCTTCATATCTTCGGCCTCCCTAAAGGCAAAGCTGGTTGCTGAATTCATGTATGTGGCTCCAGTGCCTAATACAATAAAAGTCTGTTGACTAAATAAATGGCTGGAATGTCTCAAAAAATAATAATAGTACATTACTGGGGAACTTATCATGTTCAGACATTATTTCTAGTGCCATGCTAACTGCATTGGAGCCTGAGGCAAAAGGAAAAAAATCAGTAATGCTGATCCTGTCTTTACTTAAAGTTTGATATTTTGTTCACTGTGGATTTTTTTGCATTTATTTTGATCTCTTAAAACATTGCCTTGAAATATTATTATTACTATTATTATATTTTTTGCCACACTAGTAGCATGCAGAAGTTCCTGGGCCAGGGATTGAACCCACACCACAGCAGTAAACTGAGCCACAGCAGTGACAGTTCCAGATCCTTAACCTGCTAAGCCAGCAGGGAACTCCAAAATATTACTTATCTTGATTACTGAGGGGTTTTCTTGTGGCCCCTTAAATTTAGCACCTGAGGCCAGTGCCTCCCTCACCCTAGTCTCAGTCCTGATTATTTATTTCCAACATGTAACTCACACCATAGCATTAATTCCTCATCACAGCATTCTGAGAAGCTCCTACCGTCATCGCCATTTCACAGTTGAGGAAACTAAAGCAAAGACATTTGATTATACCCAAAGACCCACAGCGAGGAGGAGGAAAATCTGAATATGACCCAAGTTTGTATGGTTTTTGGCTCAGAGCCTGCCTGAGTAAAGTAAAACAATAAACTAAGTATGAGCTGGGTTTTAAGTCAAGGAATCAAAAAATCTTGGCTTGAGTCTCACCTTGGCCCCAGCCCTTCCCAGAGCCTTCCAGTCCCAAGGACCTCAGTTTCCCTATCTGCAATTGGACTTAAATATCCTGAACCCTGCTGTTCTCCCCCTCCACCCGCATGGTTTACTAGCTTTCTCTCTCCTGATCCAGCAAGAGCGCAAGCTGGGGCTTTGGAAGAAGCAGTTACCAACTGACACAGAGCTCAGAGACCTAGGCAGAGGTTGGAGCCAGTGGGAAGACCCAGGGGAACACAATGAGTACCCCTTCCCCCTCCAGAAAACCCCTAACCCAGGTTTTGGGCAGATGCCAGACTTTTATTCTGAAGCCGAGGCCACAGCCTATGAGGTAATCTTTGGAGTTGCATTCGAGGCGGAGTCCCATTGGCAGGCTGGCAAAGACCCTCCCAAGGTTCCCGGTGCCCCGCCTTCCCTGAAGCCCATAAAAGCACACGTCCCCGCCTAGGCAGCCACTGGACACCTGCATCTGCGGGCAAGACTGAAAACAGGTGAGACAGAGAGGAAGGGCCAAAGCCGTGTGGGGGAGGGGTGGTCTGAGGCACCCGCGTCCCCTCGGATGGGGCTGGTTTGCAGGTCAGCGCATGGACATTTTCCCAGAAAGCGACACAGACTATGAAGTTTGATGGTCTGGAAAACGGAGACCAACCGCGCTGACTACCTGGAAGGTAAGTTCTGGGAACGTGTCTCGAGGTGCGGAGCTGGTTTGAGTCCTAACGGCAACCTCTCCGTGTCTCCCTGACTTTGCCCCAGGAGGCATATCTCGAAGAGGATCAGAGAGGAACGAATTGTAGTGGAGGAGGGTTCCCAAGAGTGAGAAGAACAGAGAACGGAGGGATTGGGGTGACCTGGGGAAGAGGGGGAGCAAGTCAAGTTTTCTTCAGTACCGAAGCGGAGGACAGTTCTCTGACAACCAGGGAAGGAAATTGCTATTTGTTTCAGCACTGAGACTCCGGACAGCGCCTCTCAGGGTCCAGGAAAGGCACCGCGATCTGCTTCAGCACCAGGGCTCCGGACAGCTCCTAAGGCTCCCAGGGGGCGACCTCATTTCAGAACCAGGACACTGGACAGCTTCACTGCTACAGGGAAGCCCTTGTACCCAGATGGGGGAACAGAGTGCTCTGAAGTGCCTGACGCTTTGGGAGACTTGCCCCTCGTGTAGTGGATTTTTCAGTGAATTATTTTCCAGATAAGCAGATGAGAAGAAACCACCCACAGAAATCCGTAATTCCTAACAGGTGAGATGGCCAATCAGTAGGACTGTGAGGGGTCAGGCACCTGCCAAGATGACATTAGTATGCTCTTTCCAGACTTCTGTGAGAAACATTGTGCCAAGCGTTTTATATACATTATATCACGACATTGTCAGCCCTAAGACATGGGTGTTATTACAGCAAGGTGACAGTTGAGAAAACTGAGACCCAGGGAGGGGCAGGGGTACAACTAACCCAAAGGCTCTCAGCTCAAGGGTGAAGCTGAAAGTCAACCCCACATTTGTCTAATTCCAAATTCTGTTACTGACATGGATGGGTGGGAGCTGAGCCCTTGGAAATCAAATGCTGCCTCTCTCCAAGAGGACCAAGAACAGAAAACAGGAGGCAGTGGAGAAGCCCAGGTGTTATGACTTAGCTCAAATGAGGGGAAAGAGCTGGGTGGGGGCTTCAGACATGGGGCAGAGGGTGGTGAAGAAGACTGGAGTGGTTGTGGTCTAGTGCTGTGTGGAAGACTAGTGATTTTGTTGTTCTGACGTACTATGACAACAAGTCACAGCTTCCTCACAGCGTGGACTCCCATCGACCTTCGCCCAAGACGGACAAGCAAGTGTGTGTGTGTGTGTGGGGGTGTTCAGGGAGGAATTGCTTCTATTCAGGGGTTGGGCTGACTAATTCCACGGGACAAGAACAGGGGAGAGAGCAAAATAGAGGCATGCACCCCATGAACACATGGCGATGTGCTGCATATGATGTTGGCCATGTCACTCTTATGCACCCACAGGTTTGGAAATACAAATATCTGACTCTGAACCCAGGACTCTTAACTGTCTCACTACACTTTCCTGGGAGATCAATGAGAAAATCATGTTTGAAGCCCTTCCTTGATCAGGATTCTATGGAGACTTTTCAATAAAAGTTCTGGGGAATTTTTTACTCCCCTACCTCACCATCAGTTTCATGAACCAATTACAGGACACGTGTAAACTTGTGTCTGGTAGGTGTGTTGTGACATCATGGAGGCTCAAACTTAATTCTCTATGACATCCTAATCAAGTCGAAGACATGACATCCAGCTCATTCCAGCCTCAGAACAGCCTTTTGCCTTTGCTGTTTCCTCAGTTTGGAATGCTCTGTCCCCACCCAGAGTGCCCCAGGCCTCATTCTGCCCCTCACCCAAGCCTTGTTTCATCAAGGGGAACTGTCTTTGTTGCCTCGCCATTCCCCATGTCACGCCTACACTCTACATTCTCCTAGAATATTTTCTACTCCACACTGAGTGTAATTATTTTTGTGTTATGTATTTACAGAACTGTCTGTCTCCCCCATTACACTGTGCACTACATGAAGGCAGAGACTGTATTTGTATCTTCACTGCTGTGTCCCCAGCACCTAATCCAGGACCTGGTATACAGCAGGTGCTCAATAAACATTTGTTGCCTCAATAAAAGCACTAGGGAATAAACTAATACATCAATCAATAAGTGAACTGATGGTTTTGGCACACACATGAAGACCTTGCTGCTTCTTGGTCTCCCCCACAGAGATACCATAGGGGGATGGTTGCTGCAGGTGTTTATTGGGGAGCATAATTAAATTTGTGGACACTCAAGGGCCAGCCAACCAACTAACAGCCCCAGGAGAGAGCCAGGCTCGTTTAATTAGCAATTACGAGGCATTGATTCTTCATTAGCTCTGGCAAACCCCATCTCCCTCCTCAGTCCCAGACAAATGAAATCCTTCCCCCTCCCAGGAGTACTGCCTCAGTGGGTCCATTAACAAGCAGAGCAAATATGATTACAAGACACCTAAATGCCAGAGGCTCTTCATGAATCGGGAGAAGAGAGTTCAATGTCTGGGTTAAGGCTAATTGTGAGAGACTTTCTGGTATATTTAGAATTGTTCTCTGGGAATGGGACAGCTTTCAGATAGGAAAAGCACCCAGATACTGCACTTTAGGGACGTCAATTAAAAAAAAAGAGCTTCTGTCCTGGTATTTCTCTGAATATTTCTCCCTGGGTGTCTCCCTATCCCTCCAAATTAATCATTTCAAGCTGAACACTCACTCCAGCCAGCCCCCAACTTGCCCCTCCCTGCATGCCCCCATCATGTGACAGGCTCTCCACATCCCAGAGATCCTCCCCCTGCTCATCTACTTCCTGTATTCCCCAAGGCAAGTCATTCTCATCAAATCTGTCCTCGTCTCCAGCTCCCTACCTCTATCACTGCCTGATCACCTCATGGTCTCTTCCCTCAAAACACGCACACAGGCAACTCATTCTCCACATACAGGGGGTCTTTCTAGAACACATATCTGGTCAAGTCCCACCTCTTCCTTCAACCCTTCTAAGACTCCCATTGCCTGTGGGATAGAATTCAAATATCCTCACACAACTTGCATGATCTGGCCCCTCCCTGCTAAGAGCAATTACCTATCATTTTCCTGCCAGCTATACTCAACAATTAGCCCACACAAGACCACCTCTTGCTTGACTTCTCTGACTTCTATATGATTCCCCTAGGAATGCATAGAGAATGAAGATTCCCAGGACCCTCTGACTTTTAATAAGCCAGAGGTGGGGCAGGTCCAGGAATCTGCGTTTTGACCAGCATCTTCAGTGACTGTTATTTAGGGGAATTTTTCTTTTGCTTTAAAAAAAATACCCGGAGTTCTCTTGTGGTGCAGTGCATTAAGGATCCAGCATTGTCACTGAAATGGATGGGGTCACTGCTGTGGCGTGGGTTAAATCCTGGATCCAGGACTTTGACATTCCACAGGTACGGCCAAAAACAAAACAAAACAAAACAAAAACAAAAACAAAAAACCTCACCAACCTTTTACTTCTCCCAAAAACCACTGAAAGGAAGAGAAGCTCAGTTAATCCTACCGGTTTCATCTTTGCACTCTGCTATACCCAGCTCAGTGCCAGCACCTAATAAATATTCAGTTGAGATACAAATGCTAATGTCTGAATCTCTGTCACCTTCATCAGACACAGAAACATGGAGGCCACGTGTACCTGTAATGATGAGCCATTACCCACAGAGGTGCTGTGGACATCTGAACTGACGGTACAACCCAATGAGCTATTTTATTATATTTGGTCAGTGTCCATTTATATTAATTTGGGAATATATGAAAGCAGGGTCTGAGACAAGTTTGCTTTACTTGGAAAGCAGAAGTGAAGAAAACAATGAGCACGGCAAAGGAAGGAACACCAATATATGAGGATGTAGTGGAGTTACTCTAACAGACTCAAAATAACAGTGGCTTAAACAAAATGAAAGTTTATTTTCTCCCCTTTGACTTGACAACTCTATGCCTAGATCTACATAGGGGAGGCTATTTCCACAGAATGAATTTCACTAAAACAGTCACAATGGCTTTGTTGATAATAGCCAAAAACTAACTGGCAAATGGATAAACAAACTGTGGTATATCCACACCATGGGATACGTCTTAGGAGAAAAAAACAAAAACAAAAACAACAAGCCTATGATACAAACAGTAGCCTAGATGACAGAAGGTCATGCTGAACAAAAGAAGTTGGACACAAAAGAATATATACTGCATTTATATGACATTTAAGAACTGGCAAAACTAATCTATGTTGACAGGAATCGAAACTTTGGGTGCCTCTGGGGTGGGTAGGAATTAATTGGAAAGAGGCCCGTGGGAACTGTCTCAGGTTCTGAAAATATTATTCATCTTGAATAGGGTAGTGACTCTATGGTTGTATCATGGATCTGGAGTTCCCGTCATGGCTTAGAAGAAACCAATCTGACTAGCATCCATGAGGACGCAGGTTCAATCCCTGGCTTCGTTCAGTGGGTTAAGGATCCAGCGTTGCTGTGAGCTGTGGTGTAGGTCGCAGATGGATGACGCTTGGATCTCGTGTTGCTGTGGCTGTGGTGTAGGTAGGCCAGTGGCTACAGCTCCAATTTGACCCCTAGCCTGGGAACATCCATATGCCATGGGTGTGACCCTAAAAAGACAAAAAAAAAAAAATTCATGGATCTGTACACTTAAGGTCTATGCATTTTACTACATGAAAGAAATCAAGCTCAATTTCTTTAAGTAAACAACACCTAATACATATATTTTATGTCATATAAATGAGTGTACACGGTTCAGGGCTGGCTTGGTGCTCCATGATGGCAGAATCCAGACTCCTTCGGCATTATTACTCTATCATTAGTGTGTCTTACTGATCCACATAGTGTGTGGTACACAATTTGTTAAAATATTGTCTATATTTTACAAGGCCAGGTATGCTTAGATAAAAATTGGGAGTTCTAGTGCTGTCAGAAAGAAGGAGAGAACAGTTGTTGAGGACAGCATGCAATCTCTGCTACAGATAACTCAAAAAGTTGGAAATCCATCCAGTGTTTTTCATATTTTCCAAGCCAGTTTCCACCTATAAGCTTACAGAGTCCTCCTGTAATCCTGTATCTCCAGGCTCATATTTCAGAATAGAGACATAAGCTCCTGAAGAGGGAAGCTTATGAATGGGCAACATGGCACGTAAGCAGAGCTACATAAAACACCTGTGTCCTGGCAGCTGCTTCAAGACCCTGGAGAGACAGACAAGGGCAGAGCAAAAAGACAGACCAACCAGCCCGCAGTGAGGCAACAGTTTCAAAAGCTAAAAGCACTTGTGGGAAGACAGGGAATTTGAAATATGGTGTTACCACTCAGGTAACACTGCAGGAATGAAACGCCTCGGAGGCTCATGGGGAGCATATGAGATTGTGCCTTTGAGGCACTATATGGGTTGAAAGCTAAAATCAGCCAAGCTTGCTCCCTGAATGTTTCTTGGTGCCCGCCATTTGAACGGCACCTGTGGATGATGAAGAATCTGAGTTCTGTTCTTACCATTCCTTTCCAGGATGGGGAAGGCTGGAGACTCACAGGCAGTATTTTGTTTTTGTTTTGGTTTTTTGGTTTTTTGTTTTGTTTTTTTTTGTATTTTGCTTTTTCTAGGGCCACTCCTGTGGCATGTGGAGGTTCCCAGGCTAGGGGTCTAATCTGAGCTGTAGCCGCCGGCCTACACCAGAGCCACAGCAACGCCAGATACGATTCATGTCTGCAACCTATACCACAGCTCACAGCAATGTCGGATCCTTAACCCACTGAGCAAGGCCAGGGATCAAACCTGCAACCTCATGGTTCCTAGTGGATTTGTTAACCACTGCCCCACAACAGGAACGCCATAGGCAATGTTTTGAGCACCAGGAAAATGGGTGCAAAAATAATTTATAGTTCTTTGATGGGATTAGAGACTTGCAGGGGCAGTGGGGCAGGGAGGTGAAGAATACTATGCAGGGACACTGGGCAAGTGCTTCTGCTTTCTCAGCCTCGGTTTTCCTGTCTGTAAAACGGGGTGATTATGGCTTCTCTGTTGTAAAGATCAAGGAGAGAGCGTATGTAAATGTGTGGCACCACCAATAGTAAGAGCTCAGGAAATAATGATGATGAAAAAGTATAAAGGTGGATAAATAATGCACCGATAGACAAGTGAAAAGGGAGGGAGGGAGGGAGGATGGAAGGAAGGAAGGAGGGACAGGAGGGAGGAAGGGAGGGAAGAAGGTGGGGAGATGGAAAGAAAGAAAGAAGGAAGGGAACTATTTCTGAGGCTCTGGCCAGAGGCTCATCAGTTCCTCTTGAGTAGCTGATTAAGTCCATACATGGACCACTTTCCTTATTTGTTCTTATGCTCAAGGGTCACCATGCACCTACTCTGACTGCCCAAGGCTTGGGACCAGGGTACTCAGGACAACCCTATTGCCTTGTAGCCCAAGAAATTATTCAAATTAGCCAATCCTGGGAAGCCTGGGAAACCTAGCTCACCCCACCACATGGCATACGTGAGCTGCCTCCTACAGCTCCAGCTTGCTCTCACCCTCTCTCCTGGGACAAGTCTTATATCTTCTTGCTTGGAGCTCCAAGTAGCAGAGTTCTACCTTTCTTTAGTCTGAGTGTCATTGTGTTTTTCTCACCATCCGAAATGAAAAATCATTGTCTTACAAATCAAATACACATAACATAAACTTTGTATTCCAACCATTTTAAAGTGGCAATTTAGTGTCATTTAGTCCATTCACAGAGTACCAGAACCATCACCACAACCACCTACTTTCAGAACATTCCGTCACCTAAAAGGAACCCCATTCCCATTAAGCAGTTACTCCCTATTCCTCTCTCCCCACCATTAATCTCTTTTCTGTCTCTATGGATTTTTCTATTCTGGATATTTCACATAAGCGACATCACACCCCATCTGCCTATTGGGTGTGGCTTTGTTCACGAACATAATGCTCTCAAGGTTCCTCCACATTATAGTGTATGTCAGTGATTTGCTCCCTTTTCATGGCTGAATAATATTCCATTACATGAATAAACTACATCTTTTTTATACAGACTCTTTTTTTTTTTTTTTTGGCTTTTTTAGGGCCGTACCCACAGCATATGGAGGTTCCCAGGCTAGGGGTCAAATCGGAGCTACAGCTCAACCTAAACCACAGGCATAGCAACACCAGATCTGAGCTGCACCTTTGACCTACACCACAGCTCACAGCAATGCCAGATCCCTAACCCACTGAGCGAGGCCTGGGATCAAACCCGCAACCTCATGGTTCCTAGTTGGATTCATTTCCACTGTACCATGACGGGAACTCCCAGACTTTATTTTTTTAAATGAAAGTATAGTTAATTTACAAAGATGTGCCAATTTCTGTTGTACAGCAAAGTGAGTCAGAGATAGATAGATAGATAGATACATACATACATAGGTACATATATACATACATATTTTGAATACATTATTTTCCATCATGGTCTATCCCAGGAGATGGGCTATATTTCCCTGTGCTATACAGAAGGATCTTATTGTCTATTCATTCCAAATGTAATAGTTTGCATCTATTAACCCTAAACTCCCAGTCCATCCCACTCCCTCCCCCTCCCCCTTGGCAACCATAAGTCTGTTCTCCTTGTATCCAGACACTGCTTTGATAGATTATACTCCTTTTTAGAGGAGAGAAATCTGGGGCCCAAAGAAGTAAAGCAAGCTGCTCGAGGTTACACAGCTAGTAGGTGGCAAAGCCAGGATTTGAATCTGGGCACTCTGCAGTCAGGGTATGCATGTCGAAACACTACCTCACACCTCTATCCTAGTTTGCTACTCAGAGATAATGTGGTCATTGTGACGTGTCCCTCTGTCATTTCTAGAGGGGAGGACGCTCCGAGGTGCTGACAGGAGCAGAGAGTGTGGGCACACAGGGAGTCAGCCCCAGAACTCGGATGCTTCATCCTCCAGGGGTGCTGTTCCAATGGTGGGTGCCCCCACCAGGGAGGGTGGGGGTCCGCCACAGAGAGTGCTGATTATATCTCGTGACTTAATGGGTCCTTCAAAAGAGAATGGCTTGAGTTTCCATGACAACAGGCAAGCAGCCTCACAGGGAGATGGCTGAGTTTCCTCCCCCAACCCAGTTCTGGCTCTAGAATCTGTCCCCTTCCATCTCTGCCTTTCTGGGTCCTAGAAGCCCAATGGGTGCCCAGACCAGACAGCTGAGTGGGTGGTTGGTGCTCACATCCCAGGGTACGTTCAGAGCTCCCTCTCTTTGGCCCCAGCCCCATCATGAAAGGATGGATAGAAACACCACATGTACAAAGCAGAAGGGACAGGGCTCGGGGAGGAGGTGATCCCAGGGGCCTCCCTGACACCCCAGGGTTCCCAGATACATGTCTAGCCAGCCAAGGGGATGGAGAAAGCTTGGAGGTGGAAATGTTAACAGGGCCGAACAGGGTGAGAATATTTAACTGACAGTGACCAGACAGGTTACAGAATACGCCCCTCAGAGTAGACAAAGGATATTTGCTGACCCCAGAATAAAGGTTGCTAAGATTCCAACTTATTTTCTTAAATTGTTCAGAAAACATTATACATTGTGGATGTGTCTGTATGTATACGTGTGTGTGTGTGTATATATATGTGTGTGTATATATACACACACAGAATATATAGTATATATCTATACAACATATAAATTTATTTTATTTTATATAAGGTTGTATGAATTTACAACATATTTATGCATTATATAATATTTTATTTATACATATTATGTAGTATAGTATTTATATTTTGTTATTTGTCATATAACATTATGCATTATATAATGACTACCATGGGTCATATTCTATTTATATACTTACAATATATTATATGTAATAAATATATATTACAGACACAATAATCTATATGATTAAACTATACAATAGTGTGTGTGTATACGGAGAGAGCATGAAAAAGCAACTGTGACAAAACTGAGGAAGCTAAGTAAAGAATATACAAAAACACCTCGCCTCTTCCTGCAACCTTTCTCTACGCTTGAAATTATATTAAAATAAAAAGTTACAGAGGTTCCCATTGTGGCACAGTGGAAATGAATCCAACTAGGAACGAAGAGGTTGCAGGTTCCATTCCTGGCCTTGCTCAGTGGGTTAAGGATCTGGCGTTGCCCTGAGCCGTGGTGTAGGTCACAAACGTGCCTCGGATCCCGCATTGCTGTGGCTGTGGCTGTGGCTGGCAGCTGTAGCTCCAATTGGACCCCTGGCTTAGGAACCTCCATACGCCATGACTGCAGACCTAAAAAAGCAAAAAAAAAAAAAAGGTTACAAACAATGCAAGGTTGGCTTGATATTTGAAAACCAATCAGTTTAATTCATGATATTAAGAACTAACCTCCCCCCACAATCATCTCAATAACTACAGAAAAATATTTGAAAAAATCCAACGTCTATTCTTTTTTAAGTATTTTTCTTTTTATGGCTGCACCTGTGGCATAGAAGTTCCTGGGCCAGGGGTTGAATCAGGGCTGCAGTTGAGGCTTATACCACAGCCGTGGCAATGGCAATACCAGATCCAAGCTGCATCTGTGACCTATGAAGCAGCTTGCAGCAACGCCAGATCTTTAACCCCCTGAGCAAAGCCCAGGATCAAACCCACATCCTCACAGAGACAACATCAGGTCCTTAACCTACTGAGCCACAATGGGAACCCCCCAACATCTATTCTTGGTTTGTCTTTTTTTTTTTGGCCTCCCCCCAAGGCATGTGGAAGTTCCCAGGTCAGGGACAGAACCTGCACCACAGCACTAACCTGAGCCACAGCAGAGCCAACACCAGATCATTAGCCTCCTGAGCCACAAGGGAACTCCTTGATTTTTTTTTTTTAAGTCTCAGGAAACTAGTTATAAAGGGGAATTTTCTCAACCCAATAAAGGGTATCTATGAAAACCTACAGTGTACAGTATGTCCTCTGGAAGGAAGACGTAAAACTGTCTTTATTCATGGATGAATGATTGTGAACTTTAACTGTGTCTAGTTTATGTTCATTTTTACCTCAATAAAGCTGTCTTCTTTTTAAAATCACAGACACAGGAAAATAGTGTAGTGATGTTTCAAAAGTTAACATGGAGTTCCCGTCATGGCACAGCAGAAATGAATCCGACTAGGAACCACGAGGTGGCAGGTTCAATCCCTGGCCTTGCTCAGTGGGTTAAGGATCTGGCGTTGCCATGAGCTGTGGTGTAGGTCGCAGACTCGGCTCGGATCTGGCGTGGCTGTGGCTCTGGCGTAGGCTGGTGGCTACAGCTCTGATTTGACCCCTAGCCTGGGAACCTCCATATGCTGTGAGTGCAGCTCTAAAAAGAAAAAAAAAAAGTTAAACATATAATTACCATATGATCCCACAATTCCAGTCCATACCCCAAAGAACTGAAATCAGGGACTCATACAAATTCTTACAGACAAATGTTGCCTGCAGCACTAGTCACAACAGGCGAAAGGTGGAAACCGCCGACATGTCCATCAACAGATGAATACATAAACACAATGAGGTCCATCTGTATGGTGGAGTATTGCTTAGCTATGAAAAGGAGTGAAGCACTGACACTTGCTACAACGTGGCTGGACCTTGAGAACAGGATGCTCAGTGAGAGAAGCAGACACAAAAGGACCCATAGCGTGTGATTCTATTTATCTGAAAGCTCCAGAACAAAGCAAATCCACAGAGACAGAGAGTGGATTCATGGTTGTTAGGGGTTGGGAGAGGGGGTGTGGACTGACTGCTGATGGAGATGGGGTTTTCCTTTAGGGTGATGAAAAGATTTTGGAACTAGATAGAGATGATAGTTGCACAACATTGTGAAGGTCCTAAATGCACTACATTTTACACTTTAACATACAGGGAGTGGTCTTTGCAGTTTAGTCTTCCACAATAAGAAAAGAAAGACACTTCACCAATGACAGCAAGGAAAGTAGCGTGGATGATGTCTGCCTGTTACTCAGCAAGGTTGTATCTTGGAGGCAAAATTATGAGGACTTTGTTGAGCAGTTTCTCTTGTGGCTCAGTGGTAATAAACCCGACTAGTATGCATGAGGATGCGGGTTCGATCCCTGGCCTTGCTCAGTGGTTTAAGGCCCATGTAGCCATGAGCTGTGGGGCAGGTCACAGACGCAGCTCGGATCTGGCCTTGCTATGGCTGTGATGCAGGCCAGCAGCAGCAGCAGCAGCTCCAATTTGACCCCTACCTTAGGAACTTCTAGATGCCACAGGGGTGGCCCTTTAAAAAAAAAAAAAAAAAAAGAGGACTTTGTTGAAATGTCCTTTTGATAGTTGTGTTTAGCTCTGAATCTCTCCATCACTGCATTACTAAAAGAACTGTGTAATTAATTTAGGGAATTTTAAGGAGAAGGGCGTGTTCCCTCATCCTTGGGAGAGAATTCCCCTGAACTGTTGTTTTGTAGGCGTGGGGTGATTCAAGGAGACACTGAGTGCACAGTCTGTCCTCTGGGTCTTTGCTCCCACGTGCGTGGCTTTAAATCCTACCTCCCAACTTACTGACATCCCTCCCACATCTAACGCCCTTCCCTCGAGAGGGTTATTCTCTCCCCTTAGTGACTTCCTCCAGCAAACAGAACAGGGTGGACGCTGAGTGACTTCTGAGGCATCCTGATTCCTCTCACTGCAGATGCAGTCGTGTTGGGAGTGAGGGCTTCAACATGTGAATCTGAGGAGAACCCACTAAGCTTGTGTGTGTCTCGCTCACTGCTACATCCTCAACTTCCAGCACGTGGATCAGTATGCAGCGAGTGCTTAGAATACAAATAAGCCTGGCTGAATGACTGACAAGAAGACACATACCAAGACCCCAGGCTGTGTGAAACAACATCCATCTATCTCTCCCTTCAGGGAAGGGAGCTACATTGAGGCTGTTTCTTAGAAACTAAACTATGGCATTTTTCCCAATGAATAGGCAGTTCCCCAGAGAGGGCACAGACAGTAAACAAACTCTTGGGGGAAGTGTGTGATTTGGTTAGTAATTATAGACATGCAAATTAAAGCCACAAGCCACATTTAATGCTGTTTTAGTTATTACTGCTGCACCAAACCATTCCAAAACGTACAGGCTTAAAACAATCTTTTTTGTATATCACACCGATTCTCTAGGTCAGGACTCTGGGCAGGCTCAGCTTCTGGGGCATGTGAGTAGGGTCGGGCTGGTCTGGGAAGCCCTAGGTGGCTGCACATACTTGGAGGACACCCTGGAGGACACCCTGGAGGGAAGGGCTGAAAGGCAGGGCTCAGCTGGGACATTGGACCAGAGGGTCTACATGTGGCTACAGCATGCTGGTCTTTGGGTGGGTGACTTCTACCATGGGGGCAGACTTCCCAGAATGGGCACCTCAAGAGAGCCGGGGGAAGCTGGTGACCTTTTACACCCTAGCCTCCAAAATCCCAGCGCCACTTCCTTATTGTAGAAGTCAGAGCAGTCATGTGTCAACCTACATTGAAGGGAAGCAGTAATAGGTCTCACCTCTCGATGCAAGAAGGCTCAGAGAATATGGGGGCCGGGTTTCAAAAGTGTCACACACACACCTATTCAACTAGCAAGGAAGGAGGAGGAGGAAAAGCAGGAGGGAGCGAGGCCTCAGGAGAAAGCAACCCTCCGACACCTAGACCTTGGACTTCCAGGATCCAGAAGGTGAGAAAATAGACATGGGCTGCTTAAATCACCTAGTCTGTCTTAGGCAGTTGGGGCTTCTCTAACAAAGTACTGCAGACCCTGTAGCTTACAAACAGAAATCTATTTTTTTCACAGTCCTGGAGGCTGCAAAGTTCACAATCAGGGTGCCAGCATAGTCCAGTGAGAACTCCCTTCCTGATTCATAGGCAGCTGTCTTCTCGCTATGTCCTCACTGCGCAGAAGGGGTGAGGGAGCTCTCAGCAGTCCCTTTATTTATTTATTTATTTTATTTATTTACTTACTTACTTATTTATTTTGCCTTTTGAGGGCCACACCTGCGGCATATGGAGGTTCCCAGGCTAGGGGTCTAATCAGAGCTGTAGCCACCGGCCTACACCACAGCCACAGCAATGCAGGATCCAAGCCACATCTGCAATCTACGCCGCAGGTCACGGCAGCACTGGATCCTTAACCCACTGAGCGAGGCCAGGGATCAAACCCGCAACCTCATGGTTCCTAGTCAGATTTGTTTCCGCTGCACTATGATGGGAACTCCTCAGGGGTCCCTTTATAATGGCACTAATCCCATTAGGGAAGCCTCCACCCTCAGGACCTAATCACTTCCCAGAGGCCCCACTTCCTACTACCTTCACCCTTGGGGGCTAGGATTTAAGCATATGAATTTTGGGGCAGACATGACACAAACATTCAGCCTGTAACACAGCCCTAGCAAATGAATACACTTCTTTTTTTTGTCTTTCTGCTATTTCTTGGGCTGCTCCTGCGGCATACGGAGGTTCCCAGGCTAGGGGTCCAATCGGAGCTGTAGCCACCGGCCTACACCAGAGCCATAGCAATGCGGGATCCGAGCCACGTCTGCAACCTACACCACAGCTCATGGCAACGCCGGATCGTTAACCCACTGAGCAAGGGCAGGGACTGAACCCGCAACCTCATGGTTCCTAGTCGGATTCGTTAACCACTGTGCCACGACGGGAACTCCGAATACACTTCTTTATTGAATTTCTTACCACCTCCCACCACCAAATTCCAGAGTTAAGGAAGTTTTGGCTCCTTTCCTCCCAGTTCTATCCTACCTCCTAAAACAGTGCCGAACACACTCTGGCAACCTCATGAAATATTTAGGGAATGAATGAGGTCACCTAATCTTTGCCACTGCTATCCTGAGGTCTATTATATTATTTCCTCTATTTTTCTGAATATTTAAAAGTGTTTATTGCTACAACAGTGTCCATCAACTATACTTTAATACTTTAAAAAAATGTTTAGGAGTTCCCGTCGTGGCGCAGTGGTTAACGAATCCGACTAGGAACCATGAGGTTGCGGGTTCAGTCCCTGCCCTTGCTCAGTGGGTTAACGATCCGGCGTTGCCGTGAGCTGTGGTGTAGGTTGCAGACGCGGCTCGGATCCCGCGTTGCTGTGGCTCTGGCGTAGGCCAGTGGCTACAGCTCCGATTCGACCCCTAGCCTGGGAACCTCCATATGCCGCAGGAGCGGCCCAAGAAATAGCAACAACAACAACAACAACAACAACAACAACAAAAAGTTTAAAGCACCCTATGATACAAGCCCCCCACCTGGGGTCAGCCGACCCCAGGTGTCTCCGAGGCCTCCTTGGCTCTCCCTGGCTCTTGGTGCCGTGTGCCTCAGGGCGCAGGTGGCCCAGCCATGACTCCGCATTGGCTGCTGCGTTTAGGAGGCGCAGGAGAGGAAACATCACAGCTGCTGACACCCTGCAGTGTGCACCTGGCGGGTGGCCCAGGATGTGCCTGGGCACAGGGGCCGGACATTTGCAGTTTCCCAGACCTGGCGTAGGACAGGCTCCCAGAGGCAGAGGGGCTGGGAAGGGTGCTGTTGCCTGGATGGGCGGCAATTATGGCCAGATAGCGGCCCCCACCGCAGAAATGAATCAGAATGGAGAAGGAGGAGGTAGATTGAGGCCGAGCCAAGGAATGTTGGGCAGGGTGGAACAGTGGTTAAAATCCACTTCCCGGAATGACCCCTTTACTCATGCAACCCATATTTATTGAGCACCTACTGTGTGCAGGGCACTGCTAGAAACTGGGACACAACAGTGAACACAACAGATCAAACTCGCTGCCTTGTCCAAACTGACATGGTAAACAGACTGAGAGTAAACATCAGAAATACCTAAATTGGGAGTTCCCGCTGTGGATCGGCGGGTTACAAAGCCGACTCGTATCCATGAAGAGCACAGATAATAGTAATACTGAGTGGAGAACTAGGAGGTAATGGGTTTTGATTATTGCCTCTGTCTTTATATGATTCGTTGTGTTAAATTTCTAGAATTTTGGCATTCTCATGGTGGCAGAGTAATAACGAACCCAACTAGTATCTGTGAGGACGCAGGATGAATCTCTGGCCTGGCTCAATGGATTAAGGATCCTGCATTGCTGTGGTTGTGGTGTAGGCCAGTTGCCGCAGCTCCAATTCGACCCCTAGACTGGGAGCCTCCATGTGGCACAACTGCAGCCCTACAAAGAAAAAAAAGAAATACCTAAATCATATAGGAAGTTAGGTTGCAAACTGATGTGTGCTGTGGGAAAAAACAGCAAGGTCCGGAGGCCTTGGGAGGAAGGTTGCAAAGGATGCAGACACTTCTGTCAAGGATGGTTTTGAGCATCCAGGTAGAGTCACAGAACGGGAAATTGGGAGGAGACGGGCAGATCCACATCATCATATGGTATTTCCACTATGTGGATTCATAAACATCAGTCATTGGAGCTGCAGCTCTGATTCGACTCCTAGCCCATGAACTTCCTGCAGGTACGGCCCTAAAAAAATAAAAATAAATAAATTTCTAGAAATCTTTTTTTTTGGCTGTGCCAGTGGCATGTGGAAGCTCCCAAGCCAGGGACGGAACCCACGCCACAGCAGTGATTCAAGCCCCTGAAGTGACAATGCAGGATCCTTAAACCACTGCATCACAAGGGAACTCCAAATGTCTGTAATTTAATATTCAGTACTGGCTGGGTTTAATATCTGATTATCAAAAATCCTGAAAATTTAACAGTAAGCTCCTGTAAGCCAGTGCACGCCTGAAGGGGAGAATTCCGAAATAGGACTGAGGTCCTCTCACGAAATTGGGAGCAGGGAGCAGTGAAATTCGGACTTGCTTGGGTGCATGAGTCCTCCTGTCTGCAGCAGAACATGACTGGAGACGCCCAATGACAGAAGATCCTCAAACCTCCCCATTTCCATGCCCACATCCTGTTCTCCCTCTTTCCTCTGGAAGATGATATGTCCAAGGGGAGCTCCTCCCACTTTCTGGATCCCGCCCCAATTCCTCTGCTATCTCGCCCTATCAATTATCCCCAACCTCTTGCTAACTCTACCCTCCCTCTCCCCAGCTGTCCTCTCCTAAGATTGGCTGGGTAAGATACATTCCCATTGTGTGTCAGAATATCCAGAATTAAAGCAGCTTAAAGAGGATCTAGGCTACAACGTGGATGGACCTTGAGGACGTGATGCTCAGTGAGAGAAGCCAGGCAGAGAAGGGCAAAGACTGTCTGACTCCACTCCCAGGAGGTCCCTAGAGGAGTCAGATCCACAGAGACAGGAAGGAGATGGTGGGGCAGGGGCTGGGGGAGGAGAGGCGGAGTCAGTATTTCATGGGGACAAGAGTTCCAGTTTGGGAAGATGACAAAGTTTTGGAGATGATGGTGGGGATGGTCGCAGGTCAGCATGAATGTGCCTAATGCCATGGAAGTGCACGTAAAAAGGGTTTAAAAGGATAATTTTATGATATGTATAGTTTATCCCAATCTAAAAAAAATAAACACAAAAATTTAGCTATCAGCATATACACACTAGAGTGGAAGGGTTTTTTTGCTCTCCATTTTTTTTTTTTTCTTTTTGGCCACATCCATGGCATGTGGAAGTTTCTGGACTAGAGGCTGAGCCCACGCCACAGCAGAGATCTGAGCTAAGGCAGTGATAACATACAGGGAACTCCTGAGTGGAGTAGATTTTTTTTTCTTTTTTTTTTTTTTTTTTTGCTTTTTAGGGCCGCCATCATGGCATATGGAGGTTCCCAGGCTAGGGGTCCAATTGTTGCTACAGCTGCCGACCTACACCACAGCCACAGCAATGCAGGATCTGAGCCGCATCTTCGACCTACCCCACAGCTCATGGCAATGCCGGATCCCTAACTCACTGAGCGAGGACAGGGAACCCGCAACTTCATGGTTCCTAGCCAGGTGCATTTCCCCTGGACTATGACGGGAACTCCATGGAGTGGAGGTTTTAATAGCAGGATGGCATCTACATAAATCATGGCACAACTCCACACCATAGGATACAATATAGCAATGAAAAATACTGTCAGGACATATATATCATTAGAATATGAGCTTGGCCATGGTAGGAAATTTTCTTTCTTGTTCAAGATTGTACCTCCAGTATCCAGAGTGGTACCTGGCACCTAGAGAGACCCAGGAAATGTCCACTAACAGGAGACTGTCTACCCAAAACATGGCACCTGTTGAGTGAATGGAAAATATTCAAGCTATACCATCAGAAAGAAGGTAGTGTAACACCTGTATTTCCTTGATCCCTCAAATGATCACTTTTCCATATTTTTGTCTTCCTGGAGTCAAAAAAGGCCTGAACTATATTCAACTTAAAGCCGTGCATGTATTTAGCACAGTATGGATTTTTGCTTGTTTGCTTTTGAAGAGCTGTTTTTAATCGAAGATGTTTTTTCAACAATCAGTGGCAGGTAAGAGTGGATCAAATTCAGGTATGTGACCAGAAAGGATGCAAAAGGAAAGCAGTGCTTGTAGGTCACTGATGGTTTTGTCTCTGGCTGTGGGGAAGGCTTTTTGTAATTTTTCTTTCTCGTTTGCTTGTCTGATTTTTTTTTTCCTGTAGAGAGTACATAACATTTGTGCAACCAGAAAGAGAGGAAAAACTAAGTGCAGTCAGTGACATTAAAGATTTCACAGTTTTGGGAGTTCCCATCATGACTCAGCAATGAGGATGTCGACTAGTTTCCATGAGGATGCGGGTTTGATCCCTAGCCTTACTCAGTGGATTAAGGATCCGGTGAGCTGTGGTGTAGGCTGGCAGCTGCAGCTCTGATTGGACCCCTAGCCTGAGAACTCCCTTATGGCACAGGTGGGGGCCTAAAAAGCCAAAAAAAAAAAAAAAAAAAAATTCAGTTTGTCAGGACCTACACTGCCATGGCTAAGGACACAGGCTCAGGGGCCAGGCAGCCTGGGTTCAAATCCTCAAAGCACCACTTATGAATTAAGGGGCATTCCTAGCTGCCTTTGCCTCTCATGTCCACATTCATGCCTGCTCCCCTTCTTCCCGAAGAAACCCACCCTACCAAGCCTGTGGGAGGGGTCTGTCCTCACCTCTCTCTCCTTAGAGCTCTCCCGATCCTCCCTCCTTTTGTTTTGTTTTTTTGTTTGTTTGTTTGTTTTTTGTCTTTTTGCTATTTCTTGGGCCGCTCCTGCGGCATATGGAGGTTCCCAGGCTAGGGGTCCAATCAGAGCCGTAGCCACCAGCCTATGCCAGAGCCACAGCAACGCAGGATCCGAGCCACGTCTGCAACCTACACCACAGCTCACGGCAACGCTGAATCCTTAACCCTCTGAGCAAGGGCAGGGATCGAACCCACAACCTCATGGTTCCTAGTCGGATTCGTTAACCACTGCGCTGCGACAGGAACTCCCCATCCTCCCTCCTTTGTGTTCAACAATTTAGGAATTCCTTTGACAAGCCCTGAATCTCAAGAAGTCACTCTGGAGCATGCCATGGACCCAATGCTTGCATCCCCCGCCCCCCCCCCAATCCATATGCAGAAGCCCTAAGCATCCCTGGGATGGTATTTGGAGGTGGGAACTTTGGGAGAGGATCAGGTTTCAATGAGGTCATGAAGGTGGCCTTATAAGGGGATGAAGGGAGCAGAGCTCTCCCTTTCTGTCTCCTCCAAGTGAGGCCATGGCAAGAAGGCAGCCGTCTATATGCCAGGAAGACAATCCTCCTCAAAAGCTGACCATTGAACTTCTTAGCCTCCAGAACTGTAGGACATAACCCTTTGTTGTTTAAACCATTGTGATGGTTAATTTGATGTGTCACCTTGACTGGACTAAGGGAAGCCCGGGGAGGGGGGGATAAAACATTATTTCTGGGGGTGCATGTGAAGGTGTTTCTAGAGGAGGCTGGCATTTGATTCAGTATAATAAGTACAGAAGATGGCCCTCACCAATGTGGGCATCACCCAATCCATTGAGGGCCGGAGGAGAACAAAAAGGGAGGAGGAAGGGTGAATTCTCATTCTTCTTGAGCTGGGACATCCATATTTCCAGCCCTTGGACATCAGAGTTCTTAGGCTTTCAGACTCACATTGAAGTTTTAACACCAGTTCCCCAGTTTTTCTTTCTTTCTTTTTTTTTTTTTTTTTTTTTTTGTTTTTTAGGGCCACACCTGTGGCATATGGAGGTTCCCAAGCTAGGGGCTGAATCAGAGCTACAGCTGCCAGCCTAAACCACAGCCACAGTAATGCAGGATCTGAGCTGAGTCTGCGACCTATACCACAGTTCACAGCAATGCTGGATCCCTGACCCACTAAGCGAGGCCAGGAATCGAACCTACATCCTCATGGATACTACTCGGATTTGTTTCTGCTGTGCCACAATGGGAACTCCCTATACCACCAGTTTTGCTTGTTCTCCAGTTTACGGATGGCAGATTACAGAACTTCTCAGACTCCACAATCACATGAGTAAATTCCTAATATATATATATATAGAACTGAGCAGAACCCTGCAAGGCCCTCCCAAAATACAAAGCCCCTACTGTGTTCCCTGGCTCTTCTCTGCAGAAAAGCTGAAATCTCCCAGGCCTCCCAGAGCCACAAAAGAGTAGGCTCAAGCAGTTAATGATTAGGACAATATCGTCACAGACTCAGTGTCTGATGAAAGAATGGGATTAACACTATTGCTCATTATAATCTATCTTTGTGGCCCTTAGACTAACTGCAGCTTTCTCTGCCCATGTATGCAAGCAGGCAACTAAAACCGTCAACAAACAGATGCTACAGACCCATGTCGACATCTACTCTGAAAATGTGGCACCCTGTATCTGCATGAAGTTACAGAAGACTAACCTTCACCCATACTCCCACAGAAATGAAACGATTTTCTGATAAGGTGGGATTTGTAAGCAGCTATTTTGCCCCTTTCTTGTTTGTCTATTTCTTTTCTTTTTTTCCCTTTTTTTTTTTTTTTTTTTTTTTTTTGGCCTCACCCATGGCATGTGGATGTTCTGAGCCACAGCTGCAACTGATGCCACAGCCGCAGCCACGCTGGATCCTTAACCCACTGTGCCAGGCCAGGGATTGAATCTGAGCTGTGGCAGAGACAATGCTGGATCTTTAACACACTGCACCACAGCGGGAACTCCTGTTTGTCTATTTCTGTTTCCCTTAAACCTCAATAATAAAAATGAGATCACTAGGAAACACCTCACCTAACTTCCGATTTTTGTTTGACTGAATGTACACGATGCCTTGCCTAACCTGTTGATTCCTTTCCTGGATTAAAGGAAGAATGAAATAGTTAAAGAATGACTTACTCTCCGCCCCCAGCTTCCCCTTAGCAAATCTGGAGGCAGACCACGTGAGCAAGACAGCACCCAAAGGAAGATCAGAAGTCGGCAGTCTGCATGCAATGGAAAAATGACAAAGAATGCTTAACTGAGACTTCCCTCTCTTTTTTCCTTTAAAAATTGTCACGGCTGATGGAGTTCCCATCGTGGCGCAGTGGTTAATGAATCTGACTAGGAACCATGAGGTTGCAGGTTCGATCCCTGCCCTTTTTCAGTGGGTTAAGGATCTGACATTGCCCGTGAGCTGTGGTGTAGGTCGCAGACTCAGCTCGGATCCTGCATTGCTGTAGCTCTGGCGAAGGCCAGTGGCTACAGCTCCGATTAGACCCCTAGCCTGGGAACCTCCATATGCTGCAGGAGCGGCCCTAGAAAAGTCAAAAAAAAAAAAAAAATGTCACAGCTGAGCAGAATCTTTGGAATTGGTCTCTAGACATGAGTCCACCTTCTCCCCCAATTACTGGCTTTTCTGAATAAATTACCTTGTCTTTCTACCAACACTTGCCCCTCGATTATTGCCTTCTGAGTGGTGAGCACCTGAATCCAAGTTCAATAGCATATGTTTATACATATACACATGTACACATAATATATATGTTATATGTGTCTATATATATATGTATATATATAAAGATATAACTCCCAATGGGATAAATCCTGCTGGGTTCTGTTTCTCTGGAGAATTCTAACATAGCCACCCAGGCTGCGGTATTTGTTACAACACACTGAACTGACTAAAACAGAGTATTTCTCAAGATTCATGAAGAACGGGGGTACCAGGGAGGGCACCCACTAAGTGGCCAAAGAATCATCCACGAAGACCTGAAGTCTCAGCTGAGACCTGAAGAAGGCCCAAGAGGCAGCCAAGTGAAGAGGGTATGGAACAGTGTTCCGAGCAGAGGGAATGACACACACAAGAGTGTGGAGGTGTAGAGAACAGTATGCATTTCTCAAACATTCCTGGAGGAAGGACCCCGTTCTTCATCCTTACCATAATTTCAGTAACCTTGGGGCACAGAGCAGCAAAATGGTGGCAAGAGTGTTAGGGAGAGGGTCTGACTTCAGGGGTGGGGTTCAGGCTTCACTGGAGGTGTCCACCCGTGCAGTCAACCGGAAGAGCCCCACACTTGGTTTAATGTTCTGCCATCCCTGTTGAGAAATTCTGAACTACTTTTAGACAAGAAGTTCAACATTTTCCTTTTGCACTGGGCCCTGCAAATTACATAGCCACTTCTGCCTGGGTTCAAATCCCAACCTTGCCATTTACTTGCCCTGTGCCCTTGGGCAAGTTACTGAAAATTTCAAAGCCCCCAACCCCAAATGATACGCACAATGATAGTGGAGAAGGGCTGAGGCAAATTAATTTAGATTTTGTATTGAGGATGTTGAGGGTTGAAGGAGAAAAACTAAAATTTTAACTGGGTATTAATGAGTGAGTAAATAAATATATGAGTATGTGAATGAGTGAGTGAATGAATAAATGAATGAATGAATAAGAAGGGGAGGAGCGCTAGACACCGACCCTTACGGCCACCTCTAGTCAGTCCCTGCTTCCCTAACATCCCCACCCCTCCTCACTTTCCTGTCTCTCCCGAGCGCCCCCTGCCGTTGCGCCGCTCAGCCTCGCCAAGCTCGAATCAGACCCCGCGCCTGGTTCTCGCTGCCGGTTGGCTCCGAGGCTGGCCTTTCGTGGAAAGTAGTCCTCTGCCCCGCGTCTACGTTTCCTATCGGCTCCGGTACTGTGACAGCCACAGGAAGTACGTAGCGAAACTTTCTCCAGGTCCCACAAGCCATCGCATAGCACTGCATGACGGGAGTCGTAGTCCTCGCCTCGCCTATTTCTGACACCATTCACTCAGGTTGGAACTACAATTCCCGCCATGCATCGTGTCCTCACGTCATCGCATCTGACCCTCGGCCTTCTGGGAGTAATAGTCTTAGCACATCACCGTTCCTTTTCTGTCCTACGGAGCGGGCTGGCTCAGAGGACTACACTTCCCAGCATGCTCCATTCGTCCTCGGCACCAGGCCACGACAGCCATTTTGTTCCGCCCGAAAAGCCCCTAAAATGGCGCCGGGGGAGACGGTGAAGGTTGCCGCCTGCCTGTCTGGGCTCTAGTCCGCCGTCACCCCGTGCCCTCTTCCCCCGGCGGCAGGCCCATGGCCTGGCGGAGGCCCGGACCATGGACCTCCATACCGCCGTGTACAATGCTGCCCGTGATGGCAAGCTGCAGCTGCTTCAGAAGCTGCTCAGCGGCCGGAGCCGGGAGGAGCTGGAGGAGCTGACGGGCGAGGTGGCCAGCGGGGGAACACCGCTGCTAATCGCCGCCCGCTACGGCCACTTGGACGTGGTCGAGTACCTGGTGGACCGGTGCGGCGCGAGCGTGGAAGCAGGCGGCTCGGTGCACTTCGATGGCGAGACCATCGAGGGCGCGCCGCCGCTGTGGGCCGCCTCTGCTGCGGGCCACCTGGACGTGGTGCGGAGCCTGCTGCGCCGCGGGGCCTCGGTGAACCGCACCACACGCACCAACTCGACGCCCTTGCGCGCCGCCTGCTTCGACGGGCACCTGGAGGTGGTGCGCTACTTGGTGGGCGAGCACCAGGCGGACCTGGAGGTGGCCAACCGGCACGGGCACACGTGCCTTATGATTTCCTGTTACAAGGGCCACCGCGAGATCGCCCGCTACCTGCTGGAGCAAGGCGCCCAGGTGAATCGGCGCAGCGCCAAAGGCAACACGGCCCTGCACGACTGTGCTGAGTCTGGCAGCCTGGAGATCTTGCAGCTGCTGCTCGGGTGCAACGCCCGCATGGAACGTGACGGCTACGGTATGACTCCGCTGCTGGCGGCCAGCGTGACGGGCCACACCAACATCGTGGAGTACCTTATCCAGGAGCAGCCTGCTGGGGAGGAGACCCGGCCAGGGCTGTCCCGAGAAGGCCCCACCGCCAGCCCGGCGTGCGTGCAGCCCCAGAGCCCCCGCTGCTGCAGCGCCTCCCCAGAGGAGCCGCTGAGCGGTGAATCTTCCGAGAGCTGCTGCCCCACCAGCCGGGAAGCTGCCGTTGAAGCCTTGGAATTGCTGGGAGCCACCTACGTGGATAAGAAGCGGGATCTGCTTGGGGCCCTGAAACACTGGAGACGGGCCATGGAGCTGCGTCACCAAGGGGGTGCGTATCTGCCCAAACCCGAGCCCCCGCAGCTGGTCCTGGCCTATGACTATTCCAGGGAGGTGAATACCGCTGAGGAGTTGGAGGCACTCATCACCGACCCGGATGAGATGCGCATGCAAGCCCTGTTGATCCGCGAGCGCATCCTGGGGCCCTCCCACCCGGACACTTCTTACTATATCCGTTACCGGGGCGCGGTGTACGCCGACTCAGGCAACTTCGAGCGCTGCATCCGCCTGTGGAAGTACGCCCTGGACATGCAGCAGAACAACCTGGAGCCTCTGAGTCCCATGACCGCCAGCAGCTTCCTCTCCTTTGCCGAACTCTTCTCCTACGTGCTTCAGGACCGCTCGGCCAAGGGTAGCCTGGGCACGCAGATCGGCTTTGCAGATCTCATGGGGGTGCTGTGCAAAGGGGTGCGGGAAGTGGAGCGGGCCCTGCAGCTGCCCAAGGAGCCCGGGGACTCGGCGCAGTTCACCAAGGCCCTGGCCATCATCCTCCACCTGCTCTATCTGCTGGAGAAAGTGGAGTGCACGCCCGACCAGGAGCACCTGAAGCACCAGACGGTCTACCGGCTGCTCAAGTGCGCCCCCCGCGGCAAGAACGGCTTCACTCCTCTGCACATGGCCGTGGACGCGGAGACCACGAACGTGGGCCGCTACCCGGTAGGCAGATTCCCCTCCCTCCAGGTGGTCAAGGTGCTGCTCGACTGCGGGGCTGACCCAGACAGCCGGGACTTTGACAACAACACCCCGCTGCACATCGCGGCACAGAACAACTGCCCGGGGATCATGAACGCCCTGATCGAAGCAGGAGCCCACATGGACGCCACCAACGCCTTCAAGAAGACGGCCTACGAGCTGCTGGACGAGAAACTGCTGGCTAAGAGCACCATTCAGCCCTTCAACTACGTCACCCTACAGTGCCTTGCAGCCCGCGCCCTGGACAAAAACAAGATTCCCTACAAGGGCTTCATCCCCGAGGAGCTGGAGGCCTTCATCGAGCTGCACTGAGGGGCTTCCGCGAGGAGACCCCGGGAGGGGCGGGGCCCAGTTTGTCCCCGCCCCCTCCTGGTGAGCACTTCCGGTGGCACAAAACAGGAGGAGGGCCTCCCGCCCGCACTGCCCTCTCACCTCTGCAGGGAGGAGGAGAGGAGTTAGCGAGCTGTTGGTGCTAGAAGCCTTCTGGATCACGTGCTCCGGGATCGGCCTTTCTCAAGAGCCCGCGCTTCCATCCTTAACCCGAGAAGACGCTCCACTTCCCACGCGTCCCATCTGCCTGGGTTTCGGAGATTTTTTTGCCTTCTGACCTGGAGGCAGAGGGATTGAAGCCATCGCCTTCCTCCCCCCAGCTGGAAACACAAGAAGCAGCTGAGATTTGGGTCAGTCCTCGGCCTCTTAAGTGGCCAGATAGACCCAGCCGCGGAATGCAGTGTTAAGACTGGGGGCCTCAAGGAAGAAAAGTGGGAGACCCGCTTTTTCGTGCACACTCGCACCTGCTTCCTCCGGCCCTGCTGTGGGTGGGGCTCTCTGCCCGGGACGGCCTGCCCCTTGCGTGGCTTTTGTGGTGTGGTGTTCTGTTTATTTGCTAAGCGGGGCAGGTTACACGTGTGGTGCAGGAGTCCTGAGGCTTTGCTGCCATACACTTTTTTTTTTTTTTTTTTAAGATTTCGGTTTGTCAGACTGAATGAGCTCATTTCATGCAGCGAGGGTTTTGTGGGGCCTGAGCTGGCCAAGGCCAGTAGGAGTAAGCTTTCTTGTGTGAAGAATTTGGTGAGGGAGGTGCCAGTCCAGGGTATCAGTCCCCAAAATGAGGGTGGCTGTCCCTTTGTCCAAACCTCACTCGGTTGCCTTTTTCTTGGGCCGCCCGACTTCCTGTCACAACTAGAAAGAGAAGTTATTTTTTCAAACGAGGAGCCGGGCCCTCGGTCCACTTCCCGCCCAGCCAGAGCTCACCTGGTGGGCTTGGGGTTTGGTTTTCACAGTTTCCGAGTTAAAACTGCAGGCCACGTCCACCTCCCAGATCACCCACGAGGGCATAGTGAGCATCCTGAGTGGCCATAGGCATTTTTTTTATTAGCAGCTTGAAGACCTGGATCCAGGTGTCCCCAAGAAAACTCCAAGTGCCCGGTTAACTCAGTAAGTCAGCCAGCTGAGAAGACGGTGAATGTCCAGAACAAGTTGTCAGCTGAGGTGGCACAAAATCGTGGTCTCCCCTCACTCAGGGGACAGAGTGCTCCTGCCAGAGGCTCCGCCCCGTGACATTCTCTGGGCAGTGGTCCTCCATTTGCCCTGTTCTTGGCATGTTCTTGGCCCATGTGGAGAGCAGTGAAGGAACTGGGAGCTGCTGCCCCCTTTCTGCTCAGGAGAAGTCTCCTCACCCCACATCTGTCCGCCCAGCTTCGTCTGGGGCAGCTACACAGAAGCCTCCAGAAGCCACAGTGGGTCCCTGGATGTTCCAGCCCACTGAGGGAACGCGGTCTCATTTGGATTTGCAGTGTTAGTTAGGACCTTCTTTATTTACATGACCAGGTTTTTGCCTTCCATCAAGGCGCAAAACTCCATCACTGTCGCTCCCGAAGCCCAGAATAAAGAGGCGTTTTAAGTGGCGAGTCTGGCGCTGGTGTTAAAACAACATCGTCGTTGAAAGGACGACACTGGGCGAGAGCTGCCTGGCAGTTCTGTCCTGGGGGCATGGGGGGGGAGGGGGGGAGGGGGGGCGGCCCTGAGTGTAGAAGATGCCCAGGAAGGACACTGGCTCCCGCTGCAGTTTGTTTCTGTCCTTTGGCTGAGTGCCAGATTTCTTCAAGAAAATAGATTACTGCAGGAAAAAACAAAACAAAACAAAACCCGCAAACCACTGGCTTAGTCAAAACCTTTGCTTTGTGGGAGGGCTGCCGCAGGAAAGAGGATGCCTTGAACCTCAGGAAAGGTTCAGGAAACCGAAGGACCCCTAAATCAGCCCTGCTTTGCCAAGACCCCAGGATAGAGCCCATGGACCCTGTGGCCCAAGAAGTCTGCATGAACTGGATGCATTTCCTGGGGCTCGCTCAGGCGTGGGAGGAAATTCCACCCTGCCCCTTCTCTTCCTCCTGCCATCTTTCCGGTTAAATTCTGGTTTTGTCCATATTAGCACAGTCCAGCCCCTCCCCTACAGCACCGCCCGGTAGATGGTCATTTATTTCCTGAGGGCCAGGCAGGGTCCAGGCACCCTTAGCAGGCAGGAGCAAGCCAATTATACCTGAGGTCTGTCACCTCCCCAGGTCCTCACCTCCTATGACAGTGGGGAGGCCATGCTGTGAGGACATTTCATTCACCCAGTAGCAAATTGGCCTGGAGGGTTCTCCCTCTCCTGGTTTCATTGGGGGGCTAACAATCCTTAACAGTTAACACCCCCTCAGCGGCGGTGTAAATACGGTTGTCGCCCCAAAGGAATGGGCTTTGAGCCAGCAGACTCGCTCCACAGCCTCCCAGGAGACACCATCAGCATTTATTGAGCCCTGACTGTAGGGTGGGCGCCGCTCTGTGCTGAGCCAGGCGCCCTTGCTCATTAATCACAACAGGCCTGTGAAATAAGTAGCATTCGCTCTCTCTTGCAAATGCGGAAAATGGAGACGATTAAGAGATTCCATTCTAGGAAAATTGCCAGAGTCACAAGGGACTTTGGCCTGAGACTCCAGGAAAAGCCATGTTAAAACAAAGCTGAGGCAGGTTTCTGGTGAGGGTTGGCCCAGCAGCTCAAAACTCTTAGGAATGACCTTGTTCCTATGGGGTCCTGAGGTGACAGCCATCAAAATACCATATGCCAGCCAAAGTCCTGAGGGTCACTTAGCCTGGAGCAATCATTGTAGCTCAGGAATGGGTGGTACTGCCTGGTTCACCCCAGGTTGGTTGCTACCTACCGAGTTAACGATGAAGAGAAAAGCTCAGAGGGGTCAAGTAGGCTGCCCAAGGCCATGGCCAGGATGACGACCCACCTTGCTGACAGATGAGCAGACTGAGGCTCAGGAGAAGTGTGCCTGAGCGCCCAGCTAGGAAGCATCAAGGTCAAGACTAAGACCCAAGGTTGAGGGTGTCAGAAAGCATGCAGAAGAGCCACTGCCCGACTCAGTGTCTCTTCCTGCCTCCGTAGAACTGAAATTAGGGCCTGAAGTCCTGTGCATTCCCTTGCCTGCTTAGTTAATGCCTTTCTCAGACCTTGGGGAGCCCTGGGAAGGTCTGTGTTGGTCCCCACTGAGTGACTTGTGTGGTGAGTGAGCAAACCAATGCCTCTTGCCTCTGGGGATTTCTGGTCCCCCTCTGACAACTTGGGGAGTAGCCCTGATGGCTTTGCCTCGCTTGGAGACTGCTGCTCCTGTGGGATTCCAGGACTGTCATCCGAGCAGTGTTTACAGGGAGCAGAGCGTCCCAACCCAAGGTTAAAGATAGCACCACTCAGGGACTCAGCCCCGAAAGGCGAGATGACCAGCCCCCAGGACCGTGGCACTTGGCTGGCACCATGGGGCACTAACTGTCCCTAGAGAAAGGTTGGGTGGGGGTTTGGATTCCTTCAGGTGATTGAGTCAGGACTGGACAAAAGGTGTTTCCACCCAGCAGTTGCCACAACATGTGTTAGGCAAGACCCAGCCCAAGTGCAGGGCAGCACCACCCCTACAAGCTGGGGTGAAGTGTTCCCTCCCCTGACCCTAGCAGTCTTGTTTCTCGAAGGTGTGTAGAAGCGACAGTGGCTCTCGGCACTGAACAGGACATTTGCGATCCCCCAGTGCAACCCTTGCCCCCTGCCCTGAGTCCTGATGTTTCTCTTAAAAGCCCATGAAGCAATGGCCTTGATCAGATGTCACCTCCTCCTGGAAGCCCGCCCAGATCATCATAAAAAACACAGCCCCAGATGGCCTCCACCACATCCTCCTGTGTACTTCCTTCTTAATCTTTATCACCGTAACTCCTGTCATCTTTTTCTTTGTGTGCTTGTTTTTTCAGTGTGTCCCTCCCTTAGAATGTCAACTACTGAAACTCATTTCCCCACACCCAGAAGAAGGTCTGACTCACAGTAGCTCATTAAGCATTTGTTGAATGAATAAATGAACTCTCTTGCTCATTCAAAGAAGAGTGAGGCGGCCTGTGTAGCTGGATCAGAGGCTGTGAGGGGAGACACAGGTAGATGGTGCAGGGCCTTCAGTCCCTGAAAAGCAGTGTGGGTTTTATCCTTAGGGCGATGGGCAGCCATGGCAGAGTTTCACACCAAGGAGAGATATGACCTTATTTATTTAAGCCTTGAGTTCACTCTGGCTACAGCGAGAGGAACAGATTGGAGGGAGGCCATGGAATGGAGAGAAGTGGACAGATTCCAGATCTGCTTTGGAGTAGGGCTGGCAAGACTTGATGAATTGGTCTGGGAGGAAGGAGGGGAGTCTAAGATGGATTCCTAGGTTTTTGACCAGAGACAGTAAGTGGATGGCTGAGGGGGCTGTTTAATGGGCTGGAGAGAAATGGAGCAGAATTCCTGACTTCAGGGGACTCTAGGGCATAATGCGGACTCTAGGGCATAATGGGAGCCCCGCGTAGGTGCCTCATTCACCACTGCAGAGCCAGTACCCAGGAAAATGCCTGGTGTGTAGTATGAGCTCAATCAGTGTGTGTTGACTGAATTGAAGGCTTTCAGTGCCAGGGAAGGTAGGCCTTTGAGTTGCTGAAGTGGCTCAGGGTTGACTTCTAAAGAGCCTTAAACTCGGAGATCATTCGGGGCTGGCAGGTAACAGGTGAGTGAGCTGGCTGGTAGGCAGCTGTAACACAGCTTCAGCTGGTCACAAGAAAATTTGAAAGCACTTTGAGCATAAAACATATAAAAACTTGTGCAGTGCAGCTAAACCAGTGCCTAGAGGTCAGTGTATAGCTTTAAACTTTGTTTTTCTGTCTTTTTAGGGCTGTACCTGCCGCATATGGAAGTTCCCAGGCTAGGGGTCAAATTGGAGATAACAGCTGCCAGCCTACGCCACAGCCACAGCAACACAGGATTGGAACTGTGTCTGCAACCTACACCACAGCTTACGGCCATACCAAATCCCTGACCCACTGAGTGAGGCCAGGAATCAAACCTGTGTCCTCATGGATACCACTCAGATTTGTTTCCACTCCCAACGTATAGCTTTAAATGCTTGCACTGGAAGACAAGAAAAACAGAATCTGCAAACTGTGTCCTGTAGGCCAAATCCAGCCTCATTTTGTAAATAAAGTGTTACTGGCACAGCCACCCTCCAGAGCTCACAACTTCCTTGTGGCTGCGTTCAAGCTGCAATGGCAAAATTGAGCAGTTGTAACAGAGACCATCTGGCTCCTAAAGCCTGAAATATCTACTGTTTAGCCTTTTACAGAAAAAGCATGCCAATGCCTCATCTAAAGTTTCACTTTAGGAAGCTGGAGACATCAGTGCAAATTAAATCCAAAGAATAAACACTGCAAATCAGGATTCCTGTCATGGCGCAGTGGAAACAAATCCACCTAGGAACCATGAGGTTGCAGGTTTGATCCCTGACCTCACTCAGTGGGTTAAGGATCTGGTGTTGCTTCGAGCTGTGGTGTGGGTCACAGATGCAGCTGGGATCTGGCACTGCTGTGGCGTAGGCTGGCAGCTACAGCTCTGATTAGACCCCTAGCCTGGGAACCTCCATATGCCTTGGGTGTGGCCCTAAAAAGACAAAAAAAAAAAGAATGTAGATCAATAAAATAGAAATGGACAAATGATAGAGAAAAAAGCAATGAAACCAAAAGGTGGTTCTTTAAAAGGTTTAATAAAATTGAAACATGTGCTGGTGGGGGTGGGGTGCAGCTCTGGATCCAACCCTGGGGCCACTGCCTTGTAATTAATCCTCTCATTCAGTCCAGTTTCCTCATCTGTAAAATGGGGTTGATGGTAGCAGCTGCCTAAGAGCAATCATGGATCAAATGAGTTTATCCATGAAAACCCGGCACACCGCTCCATGGATCTGCTCTTGCCATAGGCCACACTCGTTTATACATATAATACATGGGTGAACTTTAAAAAAATTTAAGTAGTCATGTATTAAGCATCACTAGGCCCCCCGCTCCCAACATGTGTGAGTTCACAGATGTTGATACTGAAAATAATCCAGGTTTAAAAATAAAGACGAGTTTGTATTTTTTACCATCTTTTCCAGAGATAAAGTTTACCATTCTACTATTATTTTGTCTTTTTATGGCCACACCTGTGGCAGATGGAAGTTCCTGGGCTAGGGGTCAAATAGGAGCTGCAGCTACTGGCCTACACCACAGCCACAGCCACGTGGGAACCAAGGCGCATCTGGTGACTTAAGTGGCAACGCAAGCTTAATCCACTTAACCTACTGAGTGAGGCCAGGGATTGAACGCACATTCTCATGGATATTAGATTCTTAACCCACTGAGCCATAAGGAAACTCCCTATTATTATATTTTTTTGGCTGCACCAGCAGCATATGGATGGTTCCAGGCCAGGGATCAAATCCTAGTCACAGCTGTGACCTACATCACAGCTCTGGCAATGCTGGATCCTTAACCTGTTGTGCCACAGTGAGAACTCCCAAAGTTAACCATTTTAAAGTATAAAATTCAGTGGCTTTTTATAATCTCAGGATTGAGCAACCATCACCACTACCTAATTCCAGGTGGGAGGGGGTGGAGAAGAAAAAGAGCTGCCCCCCCCCTTTGCCTTTAAGGGCCATACCCAATGCATATGGAGTTTCCCAGGCTGGGGGGTAGGGGGAGTTCAATCGGCACTACAGCAGCCGGCCTACACTAAAGCCACAGCAACGCCAGATCTGAGCTGCATCTGCAACCTACACCACAGCTCACGGCAATGCCGGATCCTTAACCCACTGAGCAAGGCCAGGGGTTGAACCTGCAACCTCATGGTTCCTAGTCGGATTCGTTTCTGCTGAGCCACAACGGAAACTCCAAGAATTGCTTTTAAAACATGTTTAAAAAAAATGAATATTAAACAACTCAAGGAACAGAAAAAAAAAAATTGGAGTTCTCTGGTGGCATAGCAAGTTAAGAAGGATCCCACATTGTCACTGCTATGGCATGGGTTCAGTCCCTGGCCCAGGAATTTCCACATACCACAAGCGCAGCCAAAAAAAGAAAAGAAATTAAGTAAATGAGAGAGCAGATGGTCAGCAAAGATGCTGAGGACAGTAGACAGGTAAGCAGAGTGTGGGGATCAGCAAGAGGCTGCTAGGAAGCATGACAGAAGGGGACTTAGACCCAGCGAGGGGTGGGAACAGGTATAGCACCTGGTAAGGGGTTTGAGGGACCCCAGGGAGCCTCAGGGAAGACAAGAGACAGGTTCAGCCCTCCTATCCCCGAGAGGTCAGGCAGTTCCTTTTCTTGGGAAGAGAACTTTAAAACAAAAAAAACAAAAAGCAAACTTCCCTTGGAAATTGGAAACCCTGGACACATCCCAGGGCTATAAAAAGGCGGTGTTCACTGACCAGGTTAAAAATAAAAGATCCCCACCCAGGGGCATTTCAGGTTGGGAGGAGACGCTGTAGGCCAGGCTGGGGTAGGACTTGCTGTGTGACCTAAGGCAGGTGTCCACCCTCTCTGAGCTCTGGTCCCCAACAGCTATAGACTCAACGATTTCCAAACACCCAATTAAGGGAGCTACTGATATGGCTGCTGATATTTTTATTTACCAAGGTTATAAGCAGGGAGAGAGTGGCCTTTGGCATGGCCAGGAACTTGGCACTCTCTGGGGGTTCCATCGCTCTGGGCTCTCTTAGGAGGAAACCACTCCACAGCCCCAGGCTGCTGGTGAAGAGGTGGGACCCGTTGTCCGACGGCGCCCCCTGGTGGCACCGAGTGCTCGAGTGCTCATCGCAGCATTTTCCCGGTCCCCCTGGGACACAGGTCTTACTCACACTGGCTCCTCCCCACCCTTCCGAGCCAAGCTCCGTCCCACCACGGGGTCCTTTGCTGGGCTGTGGCCTCTGCCTGGAGTACCTTCTCTCGGGAGTGATCCCTTCCAGGAAGCCTCCTACAGCCACTCCCCCTCCTCCCCCACTGGCCCCCATCACACAGGGACCACCTTGGTTGTCACCTAGTCTAATGTCTGTGAGCCCCCAAGAGGGTAGAAACAGGGTCTGCTTTAAGCAACCGTGTGTCCCCTGATCTGAAACCATCCCTGGCACACAGTAGGTGCCAGTATATACTGTTCAGTGAATGAATGAATGGGTGGCAGAATGAATGAATGAAACATTCACCTGCAGGCAAGAAGAGAACATGGAACCAAGAGGTTGTTTTATACAGCAAAGGAAACCATACAGAAAACAAAGACAGCCTACAGACTGGGAGAAAATATTTGCAAAAGCAATGCAAGCAACAAGGGTTTTATTTCCAAAATATACAAACAACTCATATAACGCAATAACAACAACAACAACAAAATAGAAAAATGGGCAGAAGACCTATATAGACATTTCTCCAAAGAAGACATCCAGATGACCAACAGCCCATGAAGAGATGCACAACACCACTAATTATTAGAGAAATGCACATCAAAACCACAATGAGGCATTACCTCACGCCAGTCAGAATGGCCAGCATCAAAAAGTCTACAAATAACAAATGCTGGAGAGGGTGTGGAGAAAACAGAACCCTCTTACACTGTGGGTGGGGATGTAAATTGGTGCAGCCACTATGGAGAACAGAATGAAGGTTCCTCAAGAAACTAAAAATAGTGTTACCATATGATCCAGCAATCCCACTTCTGTGTATATATATCCAAAAAAGCCAAAAACTCTAATTTGAAAAGATACATGCAGCCTGTATTCATAGCAGCACTATTTACAATGACCAAGACATGGAAATAACCTAAGTGTCCATCAACAGATAAATGGATAAGAAGATTTGGTGCATATATACAATGGAATATTACTCAGCCATAAAAAGAATGACACAATGTCATTTGCAGCAACATGAGTGGATCTAAAGATTTTCATACTAAGGGAAGGAAGCTAGACAGAGAAAGACAAATATCATGATATCATTTACATGTGGAATATAAAACATGATACGAATGAACTTAATTTACAAAACAGAAACAGACTCACAAACATAGAAAGCAAACTTATGGTTACCAAAGAGGGAAGGGATGGGGGAGGGATAAATTAGAAGTTTGGGATTAGCAGCTACAAACTATTGTATATAAAATATGTAAACAACAAGGACCCACTATATAGCACAGGGACCTATCCTCAATATCTTCTAATAAATCGTAATGGAAAAGAATCAGAAAAAGAATACATACACATAACTGAATTACTTTGCTGTATACCTGAAACTAACCCAACACTGAAAATTAACTATACTTCAATAAAAAATAAAATAAACAAGATCCCGCTGTATAGCACAGGAAACTATATTCAGTATTCTATAATAAATTAATGGAGAAGAATATGAAAAAGATTACATATGTATAATCATTTTGCCGTACACCAGAAACTAACATAATATTGCAAACCAACTATATTTCAATAAAAATAAATAATTTTAAAAGAGGTGTTTTGGGTTTTTTTTTGGTCACACTCCAGCATGTGACCAAAGCCACAGCAGTGACAACACCAGCTGTCCTTAACTCGCTGAGCCATGACGTAACTCCGAAAGATGTTGTTTTAAAGATAAAAACAGACTTAAGAGGTAATTCATATTCAGGCAGACCTCTGCAGTAATGTGGTCAGGTCCAGACCATGGCAAAAAAAAAGTGAATATAATAAAGTGTGTCACATTAATTTTTTGGTTTCCCAGTGCATATAAATTATGTTTGCACCATACTGTACCCTAAAAGTGTGCAGTAGGAGTTTCCGCCGTGGCGAGGCAGAAATGAATCTGACTAGGAACCATGAGATTGAGGGTTCGATCCCTGGCCCCGCTCAGTGGGTTAAGGATCTGGCATTGCCGTGAGCTACAGTGTAGGTTGCAGATGCAGCTTGGATCTGGCGTTGCTGTGGCTCTGGCGTAGGCTGGCAGCTGTAGTTCCAATTAGACCCCTAGCCTGGGAACCTCCATATGCTGCAGATGTGGCTCTAAAACATGATAAAATAAAAGTGTGCAATAGCATTATGTCTTTTAGAAATGTACATACATTGGAGTTCCTGTCCTGGCTCAGGGGTTAACGAACCCAACTGGTGTCCATGAGGATGCGGGTTTGATCCCTGGCCTCACTCAGTGGGTTATGGATCCTGTGTTGTAGAAAGCCGTGGTGTAGGTTGAAGATGCGGCTTGGATCCCGAGTTGCTGTGGCAAAGGCCGGCAACTACAGTTCGGATTTGACCCCTAGCCTGGGAACCTCCATATGCCTGGGTTATAGCCCTTAAAAGACTAAACATAAAATAAAATTTTAAAATGTACATACCTTCATTTTTAAAATGCTCATCATAATGCGCCTTCAGCGAGTTGTCATCTTTTTGCTAGTGGACTGTTGATGGCTGTTGGTCCATCAGGGTGGTGGTTGCTGCAGGTTTGGGTGGTTGTGACAATTTCTTAAAATCAGACAATGGTGAAATTCACCGCATCAGTTTACCCTTCCTTCCACAATTTCTCTGTAGCTGGTGCTGCTGTTCAATAACATTTTGTCCACAGCAGAACTTCTTTCACAATTGGAGTCAATCCTCTCAAACCCTCTCCTGCTTTATCAACTAAGTTCATGTAACATCCTAAATCCTTTGTTGTCATTTCAATAGTCTCCAAAGCTTCTTCCCCAGGAGTCGATTCCATCTCCTGAAACCACTCTCTCTGCTCATCCATAACAAGCAACCCTTCATCTATTAAAGTTTTATCCTGACAGGGCAGCAGCTCAGTCCTCTCTTCGGGCTTCTCTTCTAATTCTAGTTCTCTTACACTTGCCACCACATCTGCAGTTCTTCCTTCACCAAAGTCTTGAGCCCCTTAGAGTTCATCCAGGACGCTTTGGAGCCGACTTCTTCCAAATTTCTATGAAGGTTGATATTTTGACCTCTTCTCATGAACGACGAATGGTCTTAATGGCGTCTAGAACAGTGACTCCTTTCTGAAAGGTGTTCAATGGACTTGGCCCAGCTCCATCGGAGGAACCACTGTCTATGGCAGCTATCGCCTTACACAATGTATTTCTTAAAGAATAAGACCTGAAAGTTGTAATTGACTCCTCGATCTGTGGGCGGCAGCTTGGCTCTTGTGTTACCGAGTTCATACTGCTCACGACCGGACAGGCCAATAAATCCAGAGAGGAGGTGTTGGGGCAAGAAATAGCGACATTATTTGGAAAGCCAGTGCACGGAGAAGATGGTGGATTAGCGTCCCAAAGAACCACCTTCTCCAGTTAGAACACAGGCTGCTTTTATCCTAGGAGGGGAGGGGGTAAGTTCCGGTTCCGGGTTCTTGTTAATTTCTTCCTCCCTGCAGCCACTCACAGGTGGGCCTGGTCAGGAGGGTTCCTGCCAGTTAACAAAGGTGTTTTAGCTTAACACTCATTACATGGGAAGCAGGGTTCCCAGAGATGGGTCATTATGTGCAATTTAAGCAACATAACTTTAGTGATTAACTTGGACTAGAATACAAAGCATCTTCCATATTAGTGTGTTAACAGGCATGAAAACGACATGAATCTCGTTGTCTATCTCCACCAGAGGGCTTGGGTGACCAGGTGCATTGTCAGTGAGCAGGAATATCTTGAGAAGAACCTTATTTTCTGAGTTGTCAGTCACAACAGGGGACTTGAAATATTCAGTAAACTGGGAGTTCCCTTCCTGGCTCAGCGGTTAATAAATGTGACTAGGATCCATGAGGATGCGGGTTTGATCCCTGGCCTCGCTCAGTGGGTTAAGAATCCAGCATTGCCATGTGCTGTGGTGTAAGTCACAGACACTGCTAGGATCTCATGTTGCTGTGGCTCTGGCGTAGGCTAGCAGCTACAGCTCTGATTGGACCCCTAGCCTGGGAACCTCCGTATGCCTCAGGTACAGTTCTAAAAAGAAAAGAAAAAAAAAAAAAAAAGAAATAAAAAATTCAGTAAACTGGAGTTCCTCCTGTGGCTCAGTGGTAATGAACCCAACTATTATCCATGAGGATGCAGGTTTGATCCCTGGCCCCACTCAGTGGGTTAGGGATCCAGCATTGCTGTGGCTGTGGCATAGCCCAGCAGCTGTAGCTCTGATTGGACCCCCGACCCAAGAACTTCCATATGTTGCAGGTGCAGCCCTGAAAAGACCAAGGAAAAAAGTAAGAAATATTAAGTTAACCATGTTTTCAACAGATGTGCTATCATCCAGGCTCTGTTGTTCCATTTATAGAGGACAGGCAGAGTAGATTTAGCATAACTCTGAAGGGCTCTAGGATTTCAGGGATGCAAATGAGCTCTGGCTTCAACTGAAAGTCATCAGCTGCATCAGCCCTAACAAGAGAGTCAGCCTGTCCTTTGAGGCTTGGAAGCCAGGCGTTGACTTCTCCTCTCAGGCTGTGAAAGTCCTGCATGGCACCCTCTTCCAACAACAGAAGGCTCTTTCACCTTTACTGAAACTCTGTTTAGTGGAGCCACCTTCCTGGATGCTCTGAGCTGGATCTTCTGGATAAACTGCTGCAGCTCCCACAGCAGCCCTCGCTCCTTCCCCTGCTCCTTTCTCCTAGGGAGACGGCTTCCTTCATTCAACCTCATGATCCAGCCTCTGCCAGCTTCTCACTTTTCTTTTTTTTTTTTTAAGGGCTGCACCACGGCTTTTCCCAGGCTAGGGGTCCAATCAGAGCTGTAGCTGCCGGCCTACATCACAGCCACAGCAATGACACCAGATCCGAGCTGCATCTGCGACCTATACCACAGCTCACGGCAACACCGTATCTTTAACCCACTGAGTGAGGCCAGGAATCGAACCCACAACCTCATAGTTCCTAGTCAGATTTGTTTCCACTGCGCCAAGATGGGAACGCCTATTTCAAGCTTTTGATTCAAAGTAAAAGACGTGTGCAATAAGATCCTACTGTAGAGCACAGGGAGCTATATATCCAATCTCCTGGGACAGACCAGAATGGAAAAGAATATTAGAAAAATGGATGGGAATTCCCCTCATGGTGCAGCGGAGGCAAATCCAACTGGGAACCACGGGGTTGTGGGTTCCATCCCTGGCCTCGCTCAGTGGGTTGGGGGCCTGGTGTTGCTGTGAGCTGTGGTGTGGGTCGCAGACATGGCTCAGATCTGGCGTGGCTGTGGCTGTGGCTGTGGCTGGCAGCTGTAGCTCCGATTCGACCCCCAGCCTGGGAACCTCCATGTGCCTCAGGGGTGGCCCTAAAAAAAAAAAAAAGAAAAAAGAAAAATAGATGTATGCATATGTATGACAGTCACTTTGCTGTACAGCAGAAACGGGCACAACGTTGTAAATCGGCTATACTTCAACAAAATAAATAAAAATAACGTAAAACATGTGCAACTCTTCCTTTCACTTGAACACCTAGAGGCCACTGTAGGGTTATGAATTGGCCTGACTTAATCCTGCAGTGTCTCAGGGACTAGGGAAGCCCAAGGAGAGGGAGAGAGATGGGGGAATGACCTGTAGGTGGGGCAGTCAGAAAAAAAAAAAAAAAAAAAAGCACACACAACATCTATGCATTAAGTGCACCACTTCATTTTTAATTTATTTGTTTTTGAGAGTTAGGTTTTATTTGGGGCAAAATTAGGACTGAACCCAAGCCTGGGAGACAGCATCTCAGGTAGCCCTGAGAAACTGCTCCCTAAGTGCACCTTTTTTTTTTTTTTTTTTTTAGGGCTGCACTTGCAGCATATGGAGATTCCCAGTCTAGGGGTCCAATCGGAGCTGTAGCTGCCGGCCTATGCCTCAGCCACAGCCACAGCCACAGCCACGCGGGATCTGAGCTGCATCTGCAACCCACACCACAGCTCATGGCTGCTCTGGATCCTTGACCCACTGAGCAAGGCCAGGAATAGAACTCTCATCCTCATGGATGCTACTTGGGTTCGTTAACCACTGAGCCACGAAGGGAACTCCCAGTGTGCTTTTTTTTTCCCCACTAAGTGCACCATTATATATGGGAGCGGTTTGTGGTCCCCCCCCAAACAATTACAATACTGACAGCAAAGGCCACTCATCACAGGTCACCATAACAAATATAGTCATAATGAAAAATTTTGAAATTGTGGGCAATTTACCCAAATGTGACACAGAGACACAAAGTGAGCAAATGCTGTTGGAAAAATGGCACCAACGGACTTGCTCAACGCAGAGTTTCCCCAAACCTTCAATATGTAAAAAACACGGATATCTGCAAAAGGCAATAAAATGAAGCACAGAACAACATGGTGTGGTGTGCTGATTAATTTATTGAGTGCCTACTGTGTGCCAGGCACAGGGATCAGACAAAATGCATGTCCTTCCCAAGAAGGCTGATAATAATCTGTGCAATGAGTAAGTGACTTACATTTGCCTACAAGTACTAAGTGTTATGGAAAAATAGAGCAGGGGGATCTGTGGGTGCCTTAAAGAAGCCTCTATTGAGAGTGTGACACCTGAGCAAAGACGTGGAGGAGGTGAGAGAGGGAGCTATGGAGGAATCTGGAGGAAGGACATCATGCAGCTAGCACAGTCCATGCAAAGGCCCTGGGGCAGCACCATGCCTGGTGTGTTGGAGGAACAGCAAGGAAGCCAGTGCGGCTGGAGCGGAATGAGTGAGATGGAGGAGGTGAGAGCTAGGAGGCGACAGGAGCAGGTCGTGCAGGAAGACCTTGTGGGCTTTTCCCCCTGGGAGGCTGCACCCTGGAGGGCTGTGGGCAGAGGAGGGGCGGGACCTGACTCATGTGCTCACACGCGCCCTCTGGTGGCTGCGAGGAGGACAGCCCGTGGGGCGAGGTTGGGAATCTGGGGATCAGGGTGTGGGTGACCTCGCTGGTACAAGTGCAGGAGGAGAGAGCAGTGGGTGGCTTCTGGGCAGATTTTCTTTTTTTCTTTTTTTGTCTTTTTTGCTATTTCTTTGGACCGCTTCTGCGGCATATGGAGGTTCCCAGGCTAGGGGGTCTAATCGGAGCTGTAGCCACTGGCCTACGCCAGAGCCACAGCAACGCTGGATCCGAGCCGCGGCTGCAAACTACACCACAGCTCACGGCAACGCTGGATCGTTAACCCACTGAGCAAGGCCAGGGACCGAACCCGCAATCTCATGGTTCCTAGTCGGATTCGTTAACCACTGTGCCACGACAGGAACTCCAGGGCAGATTTTTCGAAAGCAGAAGCAGGAGTGTTGGCTGATAGATCAGTCGAGGGTGACTCTCAGGTTCGAGTTGAGCGATTGCCAAGATGGAGCTTCCATCAGCAAAAATGAGACGCAAGAGGGGCAGGTTAGGCGGGGAGGGTCAGACACACCGTGGTGTCCTTGAGTGTGAGACCCTCATGGATTCCCCACATGGAGACGTCAAGGGGTAGCTGAACTCCGAGTCCAGAGCTCAGGGAAGGCCCGGGCTGGAGACAGGACTGTGGACGTCATAGGGGCATAGATGGAGTTCAGTCCCTGAGAGGGGACAAGGCCCTGGCAGGTGGGGGGGGGGGGGACCAGAGAAGGTCTGTGAGAAGTGAGAGGGAGGGAGGGGGTGTATGGAGCCTGGGGGCCGCATGAGGATGGAGTTTTTAGGAGGAGGGGGTCTGGCCTGGTCAGAAGGCTCTGAGAGAGGGAGGAGGATAGAGAAGGGACCACTGGGCTCAAAGTTAGGGATAGCATTGACCAGGAGGGGGCTGAGGAGTCGCTAATGGGAGGGGGATGAGAGGATGAGTATCCCTGAGGACTTTGTAAATTCCATCCTGGGAGTTCCCATTGTGGCTCATCAGGTTAAGAACCCAACTAGTATCCATGAGGATGTAGTTTTTTCGTTTGTTTGTTTTTTATGGCCACGCCCGGGGCATATGGAGGTTCCCAGGCTGGGGGTCGAATCAGCTACAGCTGCCAGCCTGCACCACAGCCACAGCAATGCCAGATCTGAGTCACGTCTGCGACCTACACCACAGCTCACCGACACGCCGGATCCTTAACCCACTGAGAGAGGCCAGGGATGGAACCTGCAACCTCATGGTTCCTAGTTGGTTTCCTTTTGGCTGCACCACAACGGGAACTCCGAGGATGCGGTTTTGATGCCTGGCCTTGCTCAGTGGATTAAGGATCTGGCATTGCCCTGAGCTGTGGTGTAGATCACAGACGTGGTTCAGATTCTGAGTTGCTGTGGCTGTGGTACAGGTCGGGAGCTGTAGCTCTGATTCAATCCCTGGCCTGGGAACTTCCATATGCCACAGGTACAGCCCTTAGAAAAAAATTTTTTTTTCATTCGGGAACAAACCCTTCAGGAAAAACCTCACCCTGGCCCCCTCAGGGCTGACCCTACCTTCCAGAAGCCCCTTTATTTGCAGAGGCAGAGGAGGCAGGGGGTGGGGGTTGCTGGCTGTGCAGCCAGCAGAAACTTCCTCCTTCTAGCCCCACTGGACTTTCTGTTTCCCGAGAAGCCCCGCCTGGCCAGGGTCTGGGTCATGGTAACTCTGATCTTCAGTGTCAGAGCAATTCCTGGCAAAGACCCAGCACAGTGCCAGACCCTGACAGGAAGCAGATACTTTTAGAAGAAGCAAAAGAAACAGACACTCACTGACTCAGCAGCAGCCATCTGCAAACTTTCACACCAGCACCCAGGTGAGCAACTCCACCCATGTGTATATTTGTTCATTGATCTCACCCACCTGAGACCCTGAGCACACCTCCACCCCCAGGAATGATGCAACTGGAAAATAAGAATAAAAGTAAGGTATCTCATATTTTCCTTCTGCTGTGTAGTTGATTGCCTAATTCCTAGGCAGCCCACTGCTCTAGGCTAGAGACAGGACTAGGGGCATTTCTCATACGCCAGGTCCTAGTGGCATCTGCGACCTACACCACAGCTCACAGCAACACTGTATCCTTAACCCCCTGAGCGAGGCCAGGGATCGAATCCACAACCTCATGGTTCCTAGTCAGATTTGTTAACCACTGAGCCACAACAGGAATGCCGAGAAGAGCAATTTAAAACGGATTTTAAATAGGCTCTTCAGAGAAGATTCCACCCAGAAAGTGACATTTGAGCAGAATCCTGAAAGGAGTGAGAGGAGTGAGCTATGGCAGTATCAGGAGGAAAGACGCACCAGGCAGTGGGCAGGGGCCATGCAAAGGTCCTGGGGCAGGACTGTTCCTGGTGTGTTGGAGGAACAGAGAGGAATGCCTGTGTGGCTGGAGCAGAGGAGGAAACAACAAGTGAGGGAGGGGACAGTGGCAGGTTCTGTAGGGCCCTGTGGGTTCCTGGGAAGGACTTGGGATTTTACCTGGAGGGCTGTGGGCAGAGGAGGGGTTGGCCGGACTCAGGTGCTCACAAGAGCCCTCTAATGGCTGGTAGGGCAGACTGTGGGGTTGGAGGAGCGGCTGGACAGGCTACAGATCAGTCACACTAGTGTCTCTAGGTGATTGGGGAGGGAGAGGGACAACTTTATCCGGATCCTTCTATGGTGCCTTTTGAATTTTGAACCATGGCAATCTATTTTCTGTTCAGTAACTTTATCTTAATTTTATGTATTTATTTTGCTTTTTAGAGCCACACCCCGGCACATGGAAGTTCCCAGGTGAGGGGTCTAATTGGAGCTGTAGCTGCTGGCCTAGCCACAGCCACAGCGATGCTGGATTCAAGCCGCTTCTGTGATCTACACCACAGCTCGTGGCAAGGCCGGATTCCCAACCCACTGAATGAGGCAGGGATCGAACCCGCATCTTCATGGATACTATTTGGATCCGTTTTCGCTGCACCACAACCGGAACTCCCGGAAAATAACTCTAAATATGCCTCTGTTGATAGTGCATTTGTGTGCAGTGCTACAATGATTGTTGGGGAGGCCAGGCAGGTGATATGTGGGGGTCTGTCACCTCTTCTGTGTCTCCCGCAGCAGTGGAACAACCAGACTGCACTGGAGAATCAGATTTTGGAGATTCAAACACAACGCCTCCCTAGTTCTACCCAGGCCAAGCTGCAGCCGAGCATGCGCCGTGCGACTCTGGGCACAGCACTGCCCGCTAAGCAGAGAAAATTTCTAAAAGATCGAATCATCTCAGACATCATTCTAAGCAGGAATGATGCTTACAGAGGTATACCTACTGACCCCTGTAAATAAAACCTCTGTTATTATTCAAGTTTCAGGGTTTTTTTTTTTTTTTTTTCTTTTTTTGCTGGTCTAAGACACATGGAGTTCCCTGCCCGAGCCACAGTTACGACCTACACCACAGCTCCTGCAAGCTGGATTTTTTAACCCCCTGTGCAAGCTGCTATCGAACCAGTGTCATGGCACTGCAGAGATGCCTCAGATCCTGTTGGGCCACAGTGGGGACTCCCCTCCATTTTTCTTTAAAGCTGTTGACTTCTTTAAAGTTGCCTGGAGGACACATGTGACTTCTTCCCCAGGAAACACCCCAGGCCCACAGGACATTGATGTGGGAGGGTATCTGGGAAAGTGGTGGCCACCAGGGGGCGCTGGGGCAGCCAAAATTGTGGGGGAGCCCCTGCCTCTGGGTTCATGTGGCCCCCGTGAAGTTGCCCTTCCCTAAGTGGCCTCCCCTCCAGGCCTTTGCCCATGCTGTGCCCAGCTCCAGGGACACTTCCCTGACAATGGCTCATTCCAACTTCTGCCTCTGGTGTCAGCTTACTTCCTCCTTCAGAAAGATTCTCTTCATCCTCCCAGGCTGGTCAAGGGTCCCCTCAGGCCTCTGAGGCCTCCTACATTTCATCATTGGCCTGATTGCCCCTTAACTATCTCTGTCTCTGGCACTGGACCATGAGCTCTGAGAGGACAGAACAGGGGTGTCTTGGGTCACCTGAGGGGGTGACAACTCAGTCTTCACTGTGCCCAAGGACCTGCACACAGTAGGAGCTCAATAAATGTTGGTTAGCCGAAAGGATGGAGGAATCTACATCCTCTCCATTCAGTGCCCAGTGAGCTCCATGGGGCACTGTGTCCCCAGGTCTGTGTCCCCAGCGCCCGTCACGGCCTGTACACAATAGGTGCCCACTAACTGTCAAAAGGGTTTACTGAGCAATTATTCTGTGGCACATCTTGTGCTGGCTTCCGAAAATACTGCAGTGACCAAGACAGATTGGTCCCCAACTCTCTCTGGGTGGGTAGAGTGTGGACAAGAAGCCATGAATTAACAAGTAACAAAATGAACTGGAATAGGAGCTCCTGTCGTGGCTCAGTGGTTAATGAATCTGACTAGCATTCACAACGATGCAGGTTCAATCCCTGACCTCGCTCAGTGGGTTAAGGATCCGGCATTGCCATGAGCTGTGGCGTAGGTCGCAGATGAGGCTCGGATCCCGTGTTGCTATGACTGTGATGGAGGCTGGAAGCTACAGCTCCAATTAGACCCCTGGCCTGGGAACCTCCATATGCCATGGGTGTGGCCCTGAAAAAAAAAAATGAACTGGAATATTGAAAAGAATTTTAAAAATCAAGACCATATGCACAGTCTCCATATGGGCTAGAATCCATGGAGAGAGCCCCCTGGCTCCTTCTCCTGTCCCAGAAGGCTACTTATGAGCTGTGTGACCTTAGATAAATGATGTCACCTCTCTGGGCCTCAGTTTCCTCATCTATAAACTGGGGACATTGCTTCTGGCTCCTGGGGTTGTAGATGAAATGAGCTTATCCAGCACATAAAGCCCTCAGCTCAGGGCTTTAAATATGCTGGGGTGACACAGGGACAGACCCAAGGACACTAGGGCCATTGTACAGGTGGGAAAGATGTGGCCCAGAAAAGGGCTATGACTTGTGACTATGATTGGGGGATGAAAGAGGGACTCACATTCTGAATGTGCCCACTCCTCCTCTCTCCTCTGCCTCTGCCAGGTCCAGCCCCCATCATCACTGGCCTGGACCAGTTCAGCAGACCTCCCCTGGCCCCCAGCTTCTGCCCTCACGCCCTAGTCAGCCTTCCTTGCCCCAGCCAGAGGGCGCTGGTGAGCACCTGAGTCAAGCCCCGCCCCTCTTCTGTCCACAACCCTCCAGGGCTCCCACCTCCCTGGGGGCAAAAGCCCAAGACCTACTGCACCCTCCCCTCCCTGGCGTCACCTCTTCCCTTGCTTCCCCTCCCTCTTTCTGCTCCAGCCACAGGGGCCTCCTTACTGCTCCTCTGACACACTAGGTCCAGTCCTGCCCCAGTACCTTTGCACTGCCTATTTCCTCTGCCCATAAGATCACCTTCCTTCCCAAGCTCTTCCAATCATGACCACCCCCTTCTCTTCCTCCCCATCTTGACTCTAATGCCACCTCCTCCTCAGAGAGGCCCTCTCTGGCCACCTGGGCCAGAGGCACTCCCTTCACTCGCCCTGTTTATTTCTTCCCAAGTCTCTTCACTTTCTGAAATGATCTTGCTTCCTTGTTTGATGACATATTCATCAACCATGAGTTTGATGCTCCCTCCCCTCGGCCTGAGCCTGCGATTGAAAAGAGAGCAGGGCACAGATCACAACTGTCTTTGCCCCTACTGCACCTCCAGGTCTGGGACAATCCTGGCACACAGTAGGAGCTCCATAAATGTTGGTTGACTAAACAAATGGCCTATGCCACGGCAACCGTCCAGTGAATTGCAGCCAACTCTAGCCTCCATAATCAGAAACTGGCTGTTTCCATGACATCACCCCACCCCACCCCACCAGAGAATCTGATCTCTCCAGGTTTCACTTCAAGGTGGGGAGGCCAGAACACAACAAAAATCTGAGCCAGCAGCTCAAAGAGCAAGTGGTGCACGACAGGCTGGGTGACTCACACCAGGCCTGCCCTTTGAGGAAGCTGGCAGCAGAGGAAAGGATACGTGAAGTCAATGTTCAGATCACACTGTTGAGCAAGAAGAGGCTTGCAGCTTCCTGGCTCACCTGGCTCTTCTGGGCTGGACCTTCATTCCCTCCCTTGGAAATCCAACTACTTCACGACAATCTCCCCACTTTCGATCTGTGTGACTTTGGGGACCAGAATTCACCCCTTTGGGCCTTGGTTTTCCCCATATGTAAAATGGAACCAGCAATAGAAGCTTTTCCCTGGGGAAGACAACAATACATTTATTTATTTAGTCTTTTTTTAGGGCCGCACCCAAGGCAAATGGAAGTTCCCAGGCTAGGGGTTGAATGGGAGCTGTAGCTGCTGGCCTACACCACAGCCACAGCCATAGCCACGCATGATCGCAGCCACATCTGTGACCTACACTACAGCTCACAGCAACTCGAGATCCTTAACCCACTAAACGAGGCCAGGGGTCGAACCCACGTCCTTATGGATACTAGTAGGGTTCATTACCACTGAGCCACGACGGGGAATCCCTGAAAATACATTTAGATATTTATTTATTTATTTATTTAGTCTTTTTTTGCTATTTCTTGGGCCGCTCCCTCGGCGTATGGAGGTTCCCAGGCTAGGGGTTGAATCGGAGCTGTAGCCACTGGCCTACGCCAGAGCCACAGCAACGCAGGATCCGAGCCGCGTCTGCAACCTACACCACAGCTCACGGCAACGCCGGATCGTTAACCCACTGAGCAAGGGCAGGGACTGAACCCGCAACCTCATGGTTCCTAGTCAGATTCGTTAACCACTGCGCCACGACGGGAACTCCCATTTAGATATTTAAAGCCTCCAGAATGGATAAATGGTGAGTGTTTGACAAATGTTAAAATTCTACTCTTACTCCATCCTGACCAATGAAATGAGAGCAAATGTGCACAACTATGGCTCATGTCATTCAAAGTTCTCGCTTTAGGTTTGCTTTTATGGCAATAGTAGCCCAGTTTTTATCTTGACAAAGGGCAAGGCAGAGGTCCCCCAGAGGACAACGGCACTGCTGAAGCATTCAATAAATATTTATTACAATTAAAACTCCATTCTAATACCCCCCAGCCCATTCCCCACCACCACTCTCCAAAAGGAGAGAAAGAAATGTGTAAACTCACATCCAGTTCTGGCAACCTGGAGAACCAGAAAGGCAAGAGGCCCATTTTGCACCATTTCCTGAGACCCAAAGGTCTCCCCAGCAGTGTCCTGAAAGTAGCGGATGACCCCTGTTCCACTGCCTCCTGGAGATGGGGGTGGGGGAGGGGCAAGGCTGAAGTCATCGGGTCCAGACATTTGGTCATTGCGTTTCTGGTGACTTGTCCTCGGGCGCCTGGGTCCCTCTCTGGTTCCACATGTGGTTATTGAGCCCCAGTTGTACCATTTGAGCATGGTGGATGATGAGAGGCTGCACCCCAGAGCTCTGAGGGTTCACAGGGGAGGACTGTGACGCAGCCGGAGGCTGTGGGAAGGCAGGAGGCTGAGGGAAGGCAGGAGGCTGCGGGAAGGCAGGAGGTTGCGGGAAGGCTGGTGGGGGCGTGCCTGCCAGCCACGGAGACACAGGCGGTGGCTGAAGGCCAGGCCAGGTGGGAAAGGGTGGTGGGGCTCCCAGGGGCCCCTGTTCTCCAAAAGGCGCTGGGGGTGCAGAGGGCAGCTGAGCCCCAAATGGCATGTAGCTCGCGAAAGCCATCTGAAGCTTCTCCAACTGCGTCTGGTAGGACAGGTAGCTATGGATGTAGGCTGAGCACGCCGCACCCCACGCCGCTGCCTGCTGCCGCTCACCCTCCAGGTGCTGGCTCTGCTCCCGCAGGGCCCGGGCGTCCTGTTCCTTCCTCCACTTGGCCTTGCGGGCCCGCAGCTTCTGGGGCTTGAAGGTGTTGGCCACCTTCCTAGCGAAGATCTGGGAGTGCTCGTCCAGCCACACCAGGCTACTGAGCAGACTGGACGTGCCGGGGCTGAGCTGGGCCAGGGAACTCTCCAGGGGCAGGAAGGGGATCACGCAGTCCTGCCACCCGGGCCGCGTGAGGCTGCTCATCAGAGACTGGTTTGCCTGGTGCTGGCTCAGACGGCAGTCGAAGTTGGGGGTGAGCAGCAGGATGGTGAAGGCCGAGTGGTCCAAGGCGTCCTGCAGGCAGCGCAGCTGGCCGCGCCCAGGTACCTGGAAATCCTCGCAGAAGGTGGCCCCATCGCGCACGCCCAGGGACTCCAGCTTCTCGCGCACGCGCAGAGCGATGTGTTCGTCCGCACCCGCGTGCAGAACCACAAAGTTATAGAATTTCTGTTCCGATAACTCCAGCTCGGGAGCAGGGGGACTTGGGTTGGAGACGGTCGGGGGAGCTGAAGAAAGGGTCGACGGAGAAGGAAAGGGAGGGGACGTCTGCGGTACCGATGGAGTCGGTGGGTGTGGCTGGGCTGTGGGGTAAGTGGTATCTTCTTCTGAAAGGTGGAGGGGCGGCTTCTGGTCTGTGACGTCAGGAGAGGCGTTTCTGGAGGGCGAAGGGAGAGATTTGGGGGCGGCGGGCTCTTCTGTGCACTCCACCGGGTAGTGTGTGCTGGTTTCTGGAGCTTCGGGGGCTTCAGGCAGGCTAGCGGGGCTTGCATCTGCCGCCACCTCGAGATCCCTGGGGACTGGGCTGTTTGACTGCACCGGAGAGTTGGCACCCTCCACCGATGGGGGCCAGCTCATCTCCTCGGGTTCCTGGCAGCCCATAGGGGCAGGCTCGGGGACCGGACTGGCCCGGGGCTCGTCACACAGCTTGCTGGGCCCATGGGGACTGTGGTGCAGGCTGAGGAGCGCCATGGTGGGCGACTGGCTAATTTCCAAGTTGCTGGCCAGGGAAGCCGGGCTGCCAGTGGACCTCAGGGAATGCCCTCTGCTCCAGCCAGAAAGGTCTTCGATGGGCCGCGGATGGCTGCGCGGCGGAGAGGGCAATGCTGAGGACAGCCGGGGGCAGCCCAGATCGGATCGGAGAGCCTGGACGTCCTCCATGTCCCTAAGGATGTCCCACCCGCATCGGTCCCGGGCCTCTTCCTGGAGCTCCCCCAGCTGGTGGTCGTCCCTGGAGCGGAAAGCCCGGAGGGCTGCCCCGTAGGCCTCCTCCCGCATAGAGGCGGGGCACAGTTTCTCCTCCACAAGGAGGTGGTACACCCGGGCAACGGCCCAGGACACGTCTGCTGGCTCCTCTGGGGTCTCGGTGCTGTCTACACCAGCCCACTGGCGGGCCACCAGCTGGGCCACCGCGTCCGCCTTCAGTGCCTCCAGGGAGATTCTAGCCTCTGTCTCCTGGCCCAGTTTTAGGAGCACCATGGCGTGCAGGAGGTCCGCCCCCTGGCAGCCCAGCCGCAGGGTCTTCAGCTTGTGTTTAAGATACAAGAGCTTCCCCTGGCCTGCTGCACTTAGAATGTTGAAGGCGCCAGAGAGTGACGGGCTCGTGTTGGCCATGGGCACAGGTGGGTGCAGCCTCCAGCGGCAGGAGATGCACTGAGTGATGGAGGCATGTTCCACCTGACGCCTCCCTGTGCTACAAGCCCGGCAGCCCTACCGGATCACGGTACCAGGTCTCCTGGGGGCTGCAGAGCAGACCTGTGAAGCAGAAAGACACAGTTATCACCAGAAAGGGGGTCTCCAGGAGGCAGCCCAAACCTCCCTCCGCAAAGTCACACAGCCAGTGACAGAGCTGGGATTTACAATCCGAGCTATCTGGCTCTAGAGTCTGAGGCTTGTGCTTAACCACAAGACTACACTGCCTATTAGGATGATAATAAACCCACTTATGAGATTGTTTTAGGGAATGAACTGTGTTAGCATAGGGAATGTTCTGAACCCAAAGGCTGGAAGCCAACAGGCACTCGATACATGTTTGCTCAGGAAGAGGCAGCCTTCTAGATGTCCCCAATGACCCCACATCCTGGAATTCACAGCCTTGGGTAATCCATCCAATGTTGTTCCAGAGTTCTTATGGCAGAAGTGACAGGGTTATCACTTGTGACGTTGGGTTTTAAAAGACAATGACTTCCTTATAGATGGCCAAAAAACACATGAAAAGATGTTCAACATCACTCATTATTAGAGAAATGCAAATCAAAACCACTGTGAGGGGAGTTCCCGTCGTGGCGCAGTGGTTAACGAATCCGACTAGGAACCATGAGTTTGCGGGTTCGGTCCCTGCACTTGCTCAGTGGGTTAACGATCTGGCGTTGCCGTGAGCTGTGGTGTAGGTTGCAGACACGGCTCAGATCCTGCATTGCTGTGGCTCTGGCGTAGGCCGGTGGCTACAGCTCCGATTAAAACCCCTAGCCTGGGAACCTCCATATGCCGCGGAAGCGGCCCAAAGAAATAGCAAAAAGACCAAAAAACAAAAACAAAAAAAACAAAAAAAAAACCACTGTGAGGTACTGCCTTGCACTGGTCAGAATGGCCACCATCAAAAAGTCTACAAACAATAAATGCTGGAGAGGGTGTGGAGAAAAGGGAACCCTATTACACTGTTGGTGGGAATGTAGATTGGTGCAACCACTGTGGAAAACAGTATGGAGATTCCTCAGAAAACTAAAAATAGAATTACCATTTGATCCAGCAATCCCACTCCCAGGCATTTATCCAGAAAAAACCATGACTCAAAAAGATACATGTACTCCAGTGTTCATTGCAGCACTCTATACAATAGCCAAGACCTGGAAGCAACCTAAATGTCCATCGACAGAAGACTGGATAAAGAAGATGTGGTACATATAACACAATGGAATATAACTCAGCCATTAACAGGAATTTGCAGCAACATGGTTGGACCTAGAAATTATCATGCTCAGTGAAGTTAGATACCAACATCATATGCTATCACTTACATGTGGAATCTAAAAAAAGGACACAATGAACTTGTTTGCAGAACAGATACTGACTCACAGACTTTAAAAACCTTATGGTTTCCAAAGGAGACAAGTTGGGGGTGGGGGAGGGCTGGGGGTTTGGGATGGGCTATAAAATTGGGTTGTGATGATCATTGTACAACTATAAATGTAATAAAATTGAGTAATTTTAAAAAAGCACAATGGCTTCCTTCTTGGTCACTCTCTGTCACTCTGTTGGGGCGGGGGGTAAACCACTGTTGTAAGCTGCCCTCTGAAGAGGCCCACATGGGAGAGGAACTGAGGCTTCTGGTCACCAGCCACATGGGGGCGCCATCTTGAACTCCAGCCCCAGTTGAGCTTTTAGCTGAGACAACCCTGGCTGACAGTCTGACTGCAACCTCATTAGAGACCTCCAGCCAGAACTATCCAGTGCATCTGCCCCCAGATGCCTGATATTCAGAAAGTGTGAGATAATAAATATTTATGGACTTCCTGTTGTGGCTCAGCAGTAACAAACTCAACTAGTATCCATGAGGCACACGGGTTTGATCCCTGGCCTCGCTCAGTGGGTTAAGGATCTGGCATTGCCGTGAGCTGCAGTGTAAGTCACAGAGATGACTCAGATCCTGCATTGCTGTGGGTATGGCGTAGGCTGGCAGCTGCAGCTCTAATTGACTCCCTAGCCTGGGAACTTCCATTTGCCGTGGGTGCAGTCCTAAAAAGAAAATAAATAAATACATACATGCATAAATGAGTAGTTTTGAAGCCATGAAGTTCTGGGGTAATTTGTGATGCAGCAGTAGCTGATACAGGTAGCATTTATTAATGTGATGAACCCAGCTCTACGCCTAACACTGCTGCCAAGCGCTTCAGAGGCTTCTTCTTCCTCTCTTCATTTCTCTGGCTCCCACTTCAGGCTCTTTGCCTGTGCTGTTCTCTCTGCTTGGAACACCTTATCCCCAGACCTTTGTCTGGCTGATGTTAAGGTCATCCTCAGCCCTCCAGTACAATGGTACCACCTCAGGGAGCCCTTCAAGACCACTCCAGTTCTCCATCCCAGTCTTTCTTGCCCATGTCATCCTGTTCCCCCAACAACAGAACTGGCAACGGGGTGAATTTTTCTGTGTGTTAAACTTTTCACATTTTCTTTCTGCCTCCCGACTGCCGTGGGCATCAGAGGGTGTAGGCTGAATCTTTCCCTACACTGCAGGGTTGTGGAACCATGGAACAGAAGCCTAACAATTACTTTTTTTTTTTTTTCCTTTTTCTGGCTGCCCTGCAGCATATGAAATTCCAGAGCCTGAGTGAATGCAGCTGCAGCCAACACTGGAGCCTTTAACCCACTCTGCCAGGCCAGGAATCGAACCTGCATTCTGGTGCTGCAGAGACGCCAAAGATCCCTGAGCCACAGTGAGAACTCCCCAACAATTACTTGTTGAATGAAAGACTCAATGCATGTGTGAGGCAGGCATGCATATCCTTCCAATAGTGCCAATAAGAAAAGAGCCACAGGAGTTCCCTGGCGGCTCAGTGGGTTAAGGAGCCAGCATCACTGCTTTGGCTCAGATCATTGCTGTGGTTTTGATCCCTGGCCTGGGAACTTCCACATGCCTTGGATGCAGCCAAAAAGAAGAAAGAGAAAGAAAACAGGCATGGAGAGAAGGTCTTTCCCAAGCGCACAGAACAAAGACACCAGGGTGCTCAAGGACCATCATGTTCAGACTTGGGAAAAGCACAGCCTCACGCCAGATCCTGGAGGCTGAGAACACTTTCTGTCTCTCTGCTGGGCTGGGCTGAGGTCCATTGCCTTCTCCGTCCGGGTGCCCACAGGAGACCACTGGAGCCAAGAACAGTGCTCCTTCACTGGGGATAGTTCTATCCCCCCAGGGGATGCTTGGTGACATCGGGGGATGTTTCTAGTTGTCAAGACTGTGGGGGAGTTTCCGTTGTGGCGCAGCGGAAATGAATCCGACTAGTAACCATGAGGTTGCGGGTTCGATCCCGGGCCTCACTCAGTGGGTTAAGGATCTGGCGTGGCCGTGAGCTGTGGTGTAGGTCGCAGATGCAGCTCAGATCTGGTGTTTCTGTGGTTGTGGCGTAGGCCAGCAGCTGTAGCTCCGATTCGACCCCTAGCCTAGGAACCTCCATATGCTGTGGGTGCAGCCTTAAAAAAAGCCAAAAAATAAATAAATAAATAAATTCTGTGGGGAAAGGTGCTCCGCACAGAAGTTCCTGCTGTTGGGGTAATGGGATCAACAGCATCTTGGAGGCACTGGGATGCAGGTTCGATCCCTGTCCTGGCACAATGGGGTAAGGATCCAGCGTTGCTGCAGCTGTGGCTGAGGTCACAACTACTGCTTGGATCTGATCCCTGGCCTGGGAACTCCATATGCCTCGAGGCAGCCAAAAAAGAAAAAAGAAAAAAAGAAAGTGCTTTTGGCATTGAGTGGGTGGGGGCCAGGGACACCCACAGTGCCCAGGATGGCCACCAAGAGAATGACCTGGCCCCAAACATTGCTAAGTGCTGACGTCAAGGGATCTTGGTCTAGACCACGAGCTGATTCATGTGCATCAACCTCCCATGCTGATCACATCACAGACTGCACAGGATAAATGACTCGGCGTTTTTTAAAAATTCGCTGAGCATTTGTCATGTGGCTTAGACCTAGATAGATGACTCTAGGAAGGCCAGAAGCCGAGCAGAGAGAGCCTGGGAGAGCGGGTGCCAGGGGGCGGAGGCATGAGGGGAACGTGACTGAGCAGAATGAGCAGGAGAGAAGCAGCCAAGAAGGGGCAGGGAGAGAGGCAGCTTGGGGGCAGGGGGCACATAAGGAAGTGAGCGGCTGGCTGTTTCGAAAATGGAAGCTGCCCGACATGCTGAGCTGTTGATTGTGGGGGGTGGGGGAGAATGACGGAGACCCCCCCCCAAATGGAGCTGACTTCCTAGCATGGGGAGCAGACGGTCACCAAAGACATGAGTGAAATTCATGGTCTATCACGGTGTAAGCACTCTGGAGAAACAAAAAGAAAAGGAGAGTCATGGACTCTAAGAATCATGGGTGGGTGCAGGCAGGGTTAAATGATGCGGTTTAGGAAGGCTTTGATGAGAAGAGAGATTTCAATAGGACATAAACATGGGGAGAGAGTGGGCACATCCTGAGGGATGAGAGATACAGGCCAAGGGATCAGCATATGCAAAGGCCCTGGAGAAGGATGGTGCCTGGCCTGTTGGAGGAACAGGAGAGAGGCCCATGTGTCTGAAGCAGAGGGAGTGAGCAGGGGCAGAGGAAGGAGCAGAAGGCAGGGAGGGGATGGGACAGGTTGCGCAGGATCCTGTGAACCTGGGGAGAGTGGGGGGCACAGGGGCGGGGCTGGGAGGACACCTGGGTTTTAACTAAAAACCCAGAATCACCTCTACCTGTATCAAGAAAGATACCTGTTGCCAAGAAAGAAAATGGTGAGACCACATCTGCTAATTATTTAAGAGAAGCCAGAAACACATTTTTTTCAAGAATCTGCTCAGTTGTGTCACGTTAGCAATCGATTCGAAAAAAATTTTCTGTGGCTGCGCCTGCAGCACACAAAAATTCCCAAGCCAGGGATAGAACCCATGCCACAGCGGAGACCGGAGCCACAGCAGTGACAGTGCCACTGAACTTATTAGGAGAGAGAGAATAAAACAAGCATACTCTTCCCTTTAGGAACTGGCAGTCCAGTATATTAATTTAATCTATCTACATAATACATATGTATGTCAACAAAGTGGGTATATGATTTTAGGGCCACGTCCTCGGCATATGGAGGTTCCCAGGCTAGGTGTCCAATCGGAGCTACAGCTGCCAGCCTACACCACAGCTCATGGCAATGCCGGATCCCTAATCCACTGAGTGAGGCCAGGGATCGAACTAGAAACCTCATGATTCCTAGTCAGATTAGTTTCCACTGTGCCATAATGGGAACTCCACGTTATGCCTTTTAATTGGCCCACTGGCCTTCTTGCTGTTCTTCAAACTTGCCAGGCACGGTCCTACCTCAGGGCCTTTGCACTGGCTGCTCCCTCTGCCTGGAACAGTTTCTCTCACAAGTCCTCACAGCTCACTTCTTACCATCCTTCAGATTTTTGGTCAAGCCTGCCTTGATGACACTGTGCACAGCTGTTCCACTAAATAATGTTTTCTTGGAACACAAGCATGCTCACTCATTTACACACGGTCCTTGCTGCTTTCAGGCTACAGTGGCAGAGCTGAGTAACTGCAACAGAGACCACTGTGCCACGAGGGAACTCCAACATTTTTTCGTTTTTAATTCATTAAAATGGAAAAGCTGGAGCAGCCTAAAATATTTCCCCCCTGTTAAAACCAACTTTATTTTGGTAGGATTGGATGTCACTTAAAGTGTTAAAACTGTAGCATTTGGGAGTGGTGCAGTGGGTTAAGAATCTGACTGCAGCAGCTCAGGTTATTGCTGAGGCTTGGGTTCAATCCCTTGCCCAGTGCAGTGGGTTAAAGGATCTGACATTGCTGCAGCTGCAGCGTAGGTCACAGTTTGGGCTTGGAGTCAATCCCTGGCCTGGGAACTTCCATACGCCTCAGATGCAGCTTTTTTTTTTTTTGCTTTTTAGGGCCACACCCGAGGCATATGGAGGTCCCCAGGCTAGGGGTCGAATCGGAGGTGTAGCTGCCTGCCTACACTGCAGCCACAGCAATGCAGGATCCGAGCTGCATGTGTGACCTACACGACAGTTCATGGCAACGCTGGGTCCCTAACCCACTGAGCGAGGTCGGCAATCAAATCCTCAACCTCATGGTTCCTATTTGGATTCGTTTCCGCTGTGCCACAATGAAAACTTCGGATGCAGCCATTAAAAAAAAAAAAAAATGTAATGGCTGAATTGAGATCTGAAAAAATAACATACCAGATCTTGAAGAATTGGTACCAGAAAAGGTATGTAAGGGGCACTGCTATTTTGGAACCAACGCCGCTTGGCTCTAGAAGGTCTCCAAAGTGTATCATCAGAAAGTCCAGCTTATATGGACTGAGAAACAACCTTATCTAATTTTTGTTTGTTTTTGGCCATGCCCAAGGCATGTGAAAGTTACCAGGTCAGAGATTGAGCCTGTGTCACAGCAGCGACTCGAGCCACTGCAGTGACAATACTGATCTTTAACCTGCTGAACTACTGGGGAACTCCTTATGTAGCTTCAGCTGAGCCAGCCCTGGTGAAACGAGCTCACAGCCAGAGTACTCCTGGAGGAAAACGGAAGACAGAAGACGCTGCCATAATGCAGCAGCAAGAGAAAGGCAAAGTGTATAGTTTTTCCTATCTCTGATGTGAGCTGGCTGTTAGCAACAAAATGGGATAAAAACAACAGTGATCTTATGTTCAGGTGGGACCACAAGTCAGCCAAAACTTTTTGAAGTATCGACTACTTGAGGAGTCCCATGCTGTGGCGCAACGGGATCGGTAGCATCTCTGGAGCTCGGAGACACAGGTTCCATCCCTGGCTCAGCACAGTGAGTTAAGGATCCTGTGTTGCTGCAGCTGTGGCGTAGGTGGCAACAGTGGCTCAGATCTGATCCCTGGCCTGGGAACTCCCTACGCCATAGGGCACCCGAAAAAAGAAAAAAAGCAAAGCATAAACCTACTTGAAATATCAGAAATCTCCCTCTATAGCAGTGAACCTCAGATCAACTTTTTTTTTTTTTTTTTTGTCTTTCCAGGGTCGCACCTCGCATATGGAGGTCCCCAGGCTAGGGGTCCAATCGGAGCTGTAGCTGCCAGCCTACACCAGAGCCACAGCAGTGCAGGATCCGAGCCGCATCTGTGACCTACACCACAGCTCAGGGCAACACCGGATCCTGAACCCACTGAGCAAGGCCAGGGATCGAACCTGCAACCTCATGGTTCCTTGTTAGATTTGTTAACCACTGCACCATGACAGGAATTCCATCGGACCAACTATTCTTTCCACCTCTCAATGGCTCCTAGGAACAGCTCTGTGTATAGTAACTTTTTTTTTTTTTTATGGCCACACCTCCAGCACATGGAAGTTCCCAGACTAGGGGTTGAATCGGAGCTGCAGCTGTCAGCCTAGGCCGCAGCCACAGCAACACTAGATCCGAGCCACATCTACGACCTATACCACAGTTTGTGGCAATGCCAGATCCTTAACCAATTGAGCAAGGCCAGGGATTGAACCTGCAACTTCATGGATACTAGTCGGGTTCTTAACCCACTAAGCCACAATGGGAACTCCCTATAGAACTTAAAAAGAAAAAATCAGGCGTGTTGACATGCACCCTCCAATTTTTTTTTTTTTTTTTTTTTTTGGTGTGGCTGCACCTATGGCATATGGAACTTTCCAGACTAGGGGTCAGATCAGAGCTGCAGCTTCCAGCTTATGCCACAGCCACAGCAATGTGGGATCTGAGCCATGTCTGCGACCTATACCACAGCTCACAGCACTGCTGGATCCTTAACCCACAGAGCGAGGCCAGGGATAGAACCCACATCCTCAAGGATAGTAGTTGGGTTCGTAACCCACTGAGCCACAACAGGAACTCCACACCCTCCAATTTTCAACTAATAAAGAGCACAGCTCAGAGTTCCCATTGTGGCTCAGCAGTAACGAATCCGACTAGTATCCAAGAGGATGCAGTTTTGACCCCTGGCCTCACTCAGTAGGTTAAGGATCCGGCACTGCCATGAGCTGTGGTGTAGGTCACAGATGCGGCTCAGATCCCACACTGCTGTGGCTGTGGCATAGGCCAGCAGCTGCAGTTCCAGTTCAGCTCCTAGTGTGGAAACCTCTATATGCCATAGAAATTAAAAACCCTAAAAATTAAAAAAAGAAATTTAAAAAAGCACAGCTGATAAAGGGTAAAGGACAGGCATGAGTGGAGCTGGACGTCAAGTTCTGTTTCCCAGTGTTCACTCTGAAAATTCAAGCTCAGTACTTAGGATCCAAGTCCTATTGTCAGGTTCTACATCAATAAAATCTTAAAAGTGGAGTTCCCTGGTGGCTTAGTGGTTAAGGATCCAGCATTGTCACTGCTGTGGTGCAGGTCTGATCCCTGGCCTGGGAACTTCTGCATGCCATGGGCGCAGCCAAAAACAAACGAAAAAACAAATAAAAAGTTAAAAGGACAAACGTTCAGACTGTGAGAAGCAAACAACTTAGCTGCCAACATTGAACAGAGGAGTCTGTATGAAATTCTCATGTTCTGAGTTCTCCTGGAATCCAGGTATTCAGTGAGAATGGAGTGTCAGCTGCCCTTGTCTAGGAGCCAAAAGCTGCCCCCTCTATGGGACACCCACCTGAAATGACTCCCCTCCAGGGCAAGAGAGGGCAGTTGGTGGGAGCATGCCCGTGGGGTACAAATCTCAGTTGTACTGCTTCCAGGCTGTGACCTTGGACAGGCTACCTGTACACTGGGGCCTCAGTCTCCTCATCTGTAGAATGGGTACAAGGATTAGCCCTCCCTTCGAGGGCTGCTATTAGTTGAGTTAATCCACATAGAAATGTCACAGAGCAGTGCCTGGCATACCATCAGAGCCTTTGGTGACTGATAGCTGCCCACCCCCAGCAGGCACCCAAGCTGGAGGCCCCCTCACTGGACATCCCCACAACAGAGGCTCAGGGCTGGGCTTGTGGAAAAGTAAACAGAGCCAGCCAGACTCAGAATCAGTGAGGCAACCCTGTCCTCACTGGGTATATATCCAGACAAACCTATAACCCAGTGTTCACAGCAGCACTATTCACAATAGCTAAGACATGGAAGCAACCTAAATATTTACTGACAGATGAATGGATAAAGGAGATGTGGTACAGATACACAATGGAATATTACTCAGCCATAAAAAAGAATGAAATAATGCCGTCTGCAGCAACATGGATGAACCTAGAGATTATCATACTAAGTGAAATAAGTCAGAAAAAGACAAATATCATATATAATATCTAAAATATGACAAAAATAAACTTATCTATGAAACAGAAACAGAATCACAGACATACAGAATAGATTTGTGGTTGCCAAGGAGGAGAGGGAAGGGGGGAGGGATGGAGTGGAACTTGGGGGTCAGCAGATGCAAACTATTATATACAGGATGGATAAACAATGAAATCCTACTATATAACACAGGGAACTATATTCAATATACTGTAATAAACCATAAAGGAAAAGCATATAAAAAGAATACAGGAGTGCCCGCTGGAGTGCAATGGGATCCAGGGTGTCTCTACAGTGGTGGAGACATGGGTTTCATTCCCAGCCTGCCACAGTGGGTTAAGGATCCCAATATTGCCATAGCTGTGGGGTAGGTTGCAACTCTGGCTCAGATTCGATCCCTGGCCTGGGAACCCCATATGCCATGGGGCGGCCAAAAAAAAAAAGGGAATATATAGGAGTTCCGTTGTGGCACAACGGACAAGGAGTTAAGGATCCAGCATTGTCACTGCTGTGGTGAGGGTTTGATCCCAGGTCCAGGTATTTCTGCATGCTGCAGGTGCGGCAAAAAAAAAAAAAAAAAAAAAAAAAAAAAAAAGAGAGAGAGAGAGAGAGAAAGAGAACATACATATGTATAAATGAATCACTCTGCTGTACTGCAGAAATTATCACAACATCGTAAATCAACTATACGTCAATAAAATTAAAAATAAAGAATCAGTGAGGCAGGACTGCCCCTGCCTGCACTCCTGGCAAGTTACCTAAAGTCACACAGTGTTTCTTCTCCATCTCCCCGCCTGCCAGCCTGAGCCCCGATGCAGTGACTGTGCCAGCTGTGGCCCCCTCCCCAGATGCTGTTCCTTGGTGTGTCCCCTGTGCATTCAATCTGCCCTGGCTAGAGGCCACCTCAAGCTTCCAGAAACCTGGCTCCACCTTCCATGGCCTCCGGGACAAAGTCCACTTGGCATCTGACAGTGGGTGCCAGGGCTAGGGGAGGGGAGCACCTACAGGGGTGGGGATCTGGGTCCACCCCCTGCCATCTGGCAGGACCTGCTTCTCAGCCTCTGTTTCCTTGTGCATAAAACGAGCAGAGGAGTTCCCGTCGTGGCGCAGTGGTTAACGAATCCGACTAGGAACCATGAGGTTGCGGGTTCGGTCCCTGCCCTTGCTCAGTGGGTTAACGATCCGGCGTTGCCATGAGCTGTGATGTAGGTTGCAGACGCGGCTCGGATCCCGCGTTGCTGTGGCTCTGGCGTAGGCCAGTGGCTACAGCTCTGATTCAGCCCCTAGCCTGGGAACCTCCATATGCCGTGGGAGCGGCCCAAGAAATAGCAACAACAACAACAACAACAACAACAACAAAAAAAAAAAAGACAAAAAAAGACAAAAAAAAAAAAACGAGCAGAAAAGCAGCCCTCCTCATGAGCGACAGCTCAGTGTAACAATATAAAAAAAGCCTACGAATCAGAAATAAATACTGGCAGAATCTCTTTTTTTTCTTCTTCTTTTATATTAGTTCACCACATTGGGATTATGCCCACACCTTCCTCTCTTATCGATACTCTTGTGGAGTGGATATTAACCGAATGCCTACTCTGTGCCAAGAGCTGTTCTAGATGCTGCTGCTGAGCCCCCGCCCCCCCCCCCGGCCCTCTCAGAACTCCAGAGACCAGGAATGAAGGAGAAAGTAATTTGCAGAGAATAGAAAGAGCTGTCGAGGACATGAGCCAGGGTCAGGGAAGGCAAAAAGGACTGGGGGAAAGGCTGCCAAGGACTGGGGATCAATGGAGGCCTCTGGAAGTGACAAGTGAGCTGAGACCTGAAGGAAGTGAGGTTGTAACTCACATGCAGGCAGATCCAGGGAAAGAGACTTTCAGGCAGAGAGCTGGGCATGTGCAAAGGCCCTGGGGCAGGACCATGCCTGGTATGCTGGAGGAACAGGGAGGAGGCCAGTGTGTCTGGAGCAGAGTGAGGGAGGGGGAGAGAGGGAGGAAGGGAGGGAAAGGAGGGGACAGGGCAGGTCATGCAGGGTCTTACGGGCTATGGTGAGGACTTTGACTTTTACCCTGAAGGAGATGGGAGCCCTGGAGGGCAGTGGGCAGAGCAGTGATGGAAGGGACTCAGCTGCTTACAGGTGCCCTCTGGCTACTGCAGGGAGGACAGGCTATGGTGGGGGCCAGGGGGCGAGGGCAGGAGAGCTGGGTTTTGTGGGAGGACCAGGGTGGAGGGGACCACTGGCTCTGCTAAGCAATGATGGGAGCCAGACTGGATGGTGGTCTCCAGGAAGGAGATCCAGTGGATGGATGTGTGGATAATTTGGAGACACAGGAGGGGAGCAGGAGGGGGAAAGGATTCCTGGACATTTGAATGTGTGAGATGAGGAGGACATGGGAGCGGCTGGTTTGGGATTGGGGGAAGAAATCAAGAATTGTTTTTGGTTTTTTGCTTTTTTTTTTTTTTAGGGTGGCACCTGCAACATATGGAGGTTCCCAAGCTAGGGGTCCAGTAGAAGCTACAGCTGCCCGCCTACACTACAGCCACAGCAACACAGGATCCAAGCCACGTCTGTGACCTACACCACAGCTCACGGCAATGCTGGATCCTTAACCCACTGAGAGAGGCCAGGGATTGAACCCGCAACCTCATGGTTCCTAGTTGGATTCGTTTCCACCGCACCACGATGGGAACTCCAAGAATCGTTTTTGACAGGAGTCACTTGATCAAGTCCTCCCTGCAGACCCCCATCCCTCCCACTGCCCCCCTCACTTCCTCTGATCCAGCCACACTGTTCCTTCAACACACCAGGCATAAGCCTGCCTCAGGACCTTTGCACTGGTTGTTCCCAAAGCCTAGAGTACCTCTCCCCAGATACCCACACTGCGGGCTCCCTCGCCTCCTTCAGGTCTGCCTGAAGGATGTCACCTCCTCACCAAGGTCAACCGTGGACACCCTGCTTAAAACTGAAGCCCATCCCCCACACTCCTTGCTTTATTTCTCTCCTTTCAAATTCCAGCCACCTGACACTATGGATTTATCCTATCAACTCTGTTGACTGTGCACTGCCTCCTACCAGAGTGAGCACCACTAAAACAGGGACGTTCATCTGTCTTGTTCCCAGCTGTATCTCCAGGGACAGGCACACAGTAGGTATACTTACATAAATAGATACGTATACCTTATAAATACTTATTGGCTGAATAAATGAATAAGTGGATGGAATAGTATCCGGCACACAGTAGGCACCTAATAAATGTTTCCTGTTTGACTCCTCCCTCCCCAAGAAGATAGTCTAATCTGCTCCCACCAGGACTGGCATATAGCAGGGACAAAATTCACTCCTTTTGGCTAAAAAAGAAATGTTCCAATGAGACCCGGAAGCCAAAACATAGCCAGACTGTCTCTGAAAAACATCAGGAGACTGAAGGGCATTTATTCAATAAATGTTTGCTGAGCACCTACCATGTGCTGGGCACTGTGCAAAGGAGGGGCAAGGCTGTGAGCTAAGATTATTTTGACTGCCTGTTTACCAGTGGGAAAGGGAGGCACAGAGAGGTAAAGTGATTTCGCCTGGGATCACACAGGTAGAAAGTAAAGCAGCAGGAATTTCAACCAGGCAGCCTGGCTGTGGGGCCCCTGCCTTTACTCACTAAGCACCTACTATGTGCAGTCTCCTTCCTAAGCCTGGATCTGAGGAATCCTCAAGCCTGGCCAATGGAGATGGCACCAGATATCTGCCCTCTGCATTTGGCACACACCCCTGTGACAGGCCACGCTTTTTACCCCATGTGGCTCCATGAGGACACTATTTGGCCCCTACTGTGTGCCCAGCATACTGAACAGTGTCTCCCCCACACAGCAGGTGCTCCATAAACGTTCTTTGAAGAAAGAATGAACGTCCCTTATTTGGAAGACACAGAGGCCCAGGAAGGTTCGAGAGCCTGTAGCACCCACCAACCCCTCCCCCCCAACTCTGGCACCTAGACACCAGGCTTCCAGCTTTCCTGGGTCACACTGGGGTGCCCCCTCCCCCAGACCCCTGTCTCAGCCACAAGGAGAGGGAAGGAACGCAGGTGCCAGGAAGAAGGCCTGGGGCCACCGGGCTCCGAGTGGTGCCAGAAACCAGTCCTGGATAGTCTGTCTCCTGGGCAGGTACCGACCAACCCAACCCCGTACCCCGCGGGAAAAGATGGGGAGTAGGGGGTGCTGAAGATTCCAGATGGGACACTTCGGACCGAGGCAGCGCGCTCCCGCAGGGGGAGCCCCCCCCCAACCAAGGCCCCGGAGGGGCTGGGGGAGGGGCGGGGGGGCGGCGATCGCGGGCGAGAGGAACAGGGGCTGGAACAGACAGAGCGCCCAGCTCGGGGAAGAAATCAGAAATGTGGAGAAGGAATGGGGTGTTGGAGGGGAAGACCTGAGTGTTGGGGGAGGATTCGGGGTGACGGGGAAGAGCTGGGGGTCTGGGGAGGACTTAGGTCAGGGAAGGGAACTGGAGTATTGAGGGGAGCACTGAACACGCGGAGGGAGGCCGGCAGAAGTTCCAAGTGGGGGCAGCTGGCCTCGAACGCCGGCGAGGGGCACCGGGCCCCCTGTTGGCCTGCGGGGGTCCCCCGCCCCTCCCCGGCCGGCCCTCACCCCTTTCTCACCTACCAGGGAACCATGGAGACGGCCGCCGCGCTGCTGGAGTCCTCGGGGCTGGGGCTGGTGGCCTGACGGCCCGACGGCCCGACGCCCCGACCGCGGTGCGGGCAGCAGCCGAGGGCGCGCCGGAGGTTGGAGGCGCGCGGTCTCCGCCTGCAGCCTCCGCCTGCCCCTTCCGCGTCCGGGGAGGAGAGAGGAAGGAGGTGAGATCACGCTTTCCCAGCGGGACCGGGAAAGTCCCCGAGACACCCCAAATGACACCCTCTCTCCCTCTGCCCGCTGCCACGTTGGGCGCTGGGGACCACAACAGGGGCCCAGAGGGACAAAAGCCCTGCCCTCGGGGTCGCACAGTCTAGCAAGAAAGAACCACAATTTAAAAATTAGTTCATCTCAATTAGTAGTTAATGTTTACCAGGAAATCGAACAGAGGGGATGGGATAATTGGGGTGTGGAGGGGTGCAGGAATCATGGCCTTCCCGGAAGGGTTTGGGGACGCCCATGTCGTTGGAAGAGGGGCAGCAAGATGGCATATCTGGTTTGTTGTTGTTTGGGCCTAACCTTTGCAAGTGGAAGTTCCAGGGTCAGGGATCGAACCTGGAACCTGAGCCACAGCTGGAGCCACAGCAGTGGCAATGCAAGACCCTCAACCCAATGAGCCACCAGGGAACTCCAAGATGCATGATGGCATATCTTTTTTTTTTTTTTTTTTTTGGTCTTTTTGTCTTTTTTAGGGCCGCACCCACGGCACATGGAAGTTCCCAGGCTAGGGGTCCCTTTGGAGCCACAGCTGCCGGCCTACACCACAGCAACACAGGATCTGAGCTGCATCTGCGACCTACACCACAGCTCACAGCAATGCCAGATCCCTAACCCACTGAGCAAGGCCAGGGATCGAACCCACAACCTCACGTTTCCTAGTCAGATTTGCTTCCGCTGTGCCACAACCGGAACTCCCAAGATGGCATATCCTGAAGCTGCAAACAACCACTCCTAAAATTCACAGGAGGAGTTCCTGCTGTGGCACAATGGGATCTGGCTCAACGGGATCTGCCCTGTCTTGGGAGCACTGGCACCTGGGTTTGATCCTGGCCCACCATAGTGGGGTAAGGATCTCATGTTGCCGCACCTGCAACTTAGGTTACAACTGTGGCTTGAATCTGATCCCTGGCCTGGGAACTCCATATGGCTCAAGGCAGCATATGGAAAACAATGGAGAAAAAAAATTCACAGGAGTCTCAACCTTTTGGGGGTCCTGGACCCAGCGCTTGCAAATACATTCAGCATAATTAAGCCACAGTGCACCGAGTCCAGCATACTTTTAGGGGCCTGAAAAAAGAATTTTTTTTCATTTCTTTTAAAATCAGAAGAAAAAATGAATATAAGCCAACTTGGATTATATATGTCTTTATACCAACGCAGTTGTAAAATGTAATTTAATATTTTTAAATGCAGGAAGGGGCCCACAAAAGACATAAGTAATGTCTTTGGGCCCCTTTGTCATCTGGAACCTCTAGTCAAAATACTATTTGTAATGGAAAACAAATTTATGGTTACAAAGGGGAAAGGGGGTGGGGGGATAAATTAGGAGTTTGGGTTTAATAGATACACACTATTATACATAAAATTTTAAAAAATGGAATAAACAACAAGAGCCTACTGTAGAGCACAGGGAACTATATTCAATATCTTGTAATAAACTGTAATGGAAAAGAACCTGAAAAAATATGTATGGGTGTATAACTGAATCACTTTGCTGTACCCCTGAAACTAACACAACATTGTGAATCAACTATACTTCACTTTTTAAAAAAAATACCATTTGGTAGATGCATAAAACCCAGTACAAGAAGTTACAAGAAAGGCCACTGTGTTGAAATACAGTTATTAAAGTGTTTTAAAAAACTGCTTAGCAATCCATCCTTGGATGAATGGGTAAACAAAACAGGGTCCACCCACACAATGGAATATTATTCAACCTTAAAGAGGAAGGAAATTCTGACACATGCATGAAACTTATGTCCAGTGAGATGAGCCAGACATGGAAGATCAAACACTGATTCCTCGAATAGAAAGTCCTTAGAGGAGTCAGATCCAGAGAGACAGGAAGTAGATGGTGGAGCCAGAGGCTGGGGGAGGGGAAGGGGACAGAGTTTCAGTTTAGGAAGAAGGGATGGAGATGGATAGTGGGGATGGTTGCACGACAGTATGAATGTACTAAATGCCGCTGAGCTGTACTCCTTTTTAAAAAAAAAAAAATTATTATAGTTGATTTACAATGCCAATTTCTGCCGTACCGCAAAGTGACCCAGTCACACATATGCATATATTCTTTTTCTCAGTTGTTCTTCCATTATGTTCTATCCCAAGAGACTGGATAAGCTATACTCTTAAAAATGATTAAAAAGTAAGTTTTATGTCAAGAATATTTTACCACAACAAAACATTGTTTTCAAACCCTTGGCGAGGCAATCATTTCAAAAAGACTCTTGAGAGTTCCCGTTGTGTCGCAGTGGTTAACAATCTGACTAGGAGAATTCCTGTCGTGGTGCAGTGGTTAACGAATCCGACTAGGAACCATGAAGTTGTGGGTTCAATCCCTGGCCTTGCTCAGTGGGTTAAGGATCTGGCATTGCTGTGGCTCTGGTGTAGGCCGGCAGCTATAGCTCTGATTAGACCTCTAGCCTGAGAACCTCCATAAGCCGAGGGAGCGGCCCAAGAAATGGCAAAAAGACAAAAGACAAAACAAAACAAAACAAAAACAAAAACAAAAAAACAATCCGACTAGGAACCATGAGGTTGCAGGTTCAATCCCTGGCCTTGCTCAGTGGGTTAAGGATCCGGCATTGCCCTGAGCTGTGGTGTAGTTCACAGATGCGGCTCGGATCTGGCGTTGCTGTGGCTCTGGCGTAGGACAGTGGCTACAGCTCCAATTAGACCCCTAGCCTGGGAACCTCCATGTGCCTTGGGTGCGGCCCTAGAAAAGGCAAAAAGACCAAAAAAAAAAAAAAAGACTTGAAATAGCACTATACCAAAACAAACATAGCTTAGGGTTCTTTCTCTGTGTGTCTCACCAAATAAGCTAACAAGGGCTATTAATCACAGCGATTTCTCATCCCCTCAGTTCAGAATTGAGAAAATGGGAACTATAGGTCAGAGCCAGAGAAAACAAAGATAGGAGGGTTTTTTCCCCATCCGTTCATTGGACACCCTGAATTTTATCACTGGGTGCCTGGATTCCAGTTCAAAGTTCAAAGTTTCTTGGGAGGAAAATGCAAATAGAAGTTATCTGGATGCAAAATGCTCCCGCCCTCCCCAGCCCTACCACAGGGCCTCACTTAGTGCCTGTCTCCTGCAAGGGAGAGACTTTATTGAATGCTTACTGTATGCCAGGCAGGCATGGCTAGGTTCTGGGGATGTATCGGGGTTGGGGTAGGGGAGAGAAAGAAGTGGTGATGCCTTTGGAGCTGGAGAGGGAGAGGGCTTTAAACCCACCTTCCCATGCCTCTCCCCTCATCACCAATTTTGGAATGTCCATTACATGCGTGTCCCCATGCCAAACACATCTTGGTGGCCCTCTGATCCTTGTCTTTTTTATAGCTGCTCCCATGGCATGTGCAAGTTCCCAGGCCAGGGATCAACCCCGAGTCACAGCAGTGACTATGCTGGATCCTTAACCCACTGAGCCACCAGGGAACTCCCTGATCCATATCTTAAAACAACCCTTCCAGGTAAGTTTGAACATGCCTGTTTTATAGGTGAGAACACTGAGGCTCAGAGAAGGTATGAGGGCTGGAGCATCCTGGCTTCCAGGGGAAACCAGGGGCTACAGATGGATACATTTGACCACCTGCAGACAGGTGTAGTTGTGCATCTCCCTTCTTCAATTAAAGAAATAAAAGTTCCAGTTGAGGTCCACATTCCTGTCCAATTTCTCTCCTTCCTGCTCTCACTTGGGAGCCCATTCACTCTCTTTTCTGCTTTTCACACATGGATACATTTCCCTGAAAGTCGTCTTTCGTATTCTTTGGTCTGGCTTTGCTTTTTATGCAGACTGGCCAGAAGTCAGCAAATTTTTTTTCTGCAAAGGACCGGAGAGTAAATATTGCTGATCTTATGGGCCGTAGTATCTTTATTACAATCACCTGACACTGCCTTTATAGTCCCAAAGCAGCCACAGGTGATGTCAATAAATGGGCGTGGCACTGTCCATAAAACTGTTTTTATCAGTGTCTTTTTTTTTTTTTTTTTTTTTGTCTTTTTGTCTTTTCTAGGGCTGCACCCTTGGCATATGGAGGTTCCCAGCCTAGGGGTCTAATCGGAGCTGTAGCTGCCAGCCTACACCACAGCCACAGCAATGCCAGATCCTTAACCCACTGAGCAAGGCCAGGGATTGAACCCACAACCTCATGGTTCCTAGTCGGATTCGTTAACCACTGAGCCATGACGGGAACTCCTCAATTTACAAAACCAAGTGGCAGGCTAGACAGTGGCCACAGTTTGCTGACCCCAGACAGATAGTTTCTTTCTTTTTTTTTTTTTTTGTCTTTTTGTCTTTTTGTTGTTGTTGTTGCTATTTCTTGGGCCGCTCCCTCGGCGTATGGAGGTTCCCAGGCTAGGGGTTGAATCGGAGCTGTAGCCACCGGCCTACGCCAGAGCCACAGCAACGCAGGATCCGAGCCGCGTCTGCAACCTACACCACAGCTCACGGCAACGCCGGATCGTTAACCCACTGAGCAAGGCCAGGGATCGAACCCACAACCTCATGGTTCCTAGTCGGATTCGTTAACCACTGCGCCACGACGGGAACTCCCACAGATAGTTTCTATATTTAGCTTTATTCTGTTGACGATGTCTCCAATATTTTTCCAAGCCAATAAATATAGCCTAACCTTGCTCTTTGGCTTGTTTGGTGGCCGTGCCTGAGGCATGCAGAAGTTCCTGGGCCAGGAATCAAATCCGAGTTGTAGCGGTCATAGAGCCACAACAGTGACAACCTAGATCTTTAACCACTGGGCCACCAGGGAACCCCCAACCTTGTTCCTTTTTAAGTGTGTTATGGTCTCACTAAGCGTGGCTGTATTACAGTTGCTGAGTCCACTATCACTGGGTACACTGGTTGCTGCCACTCTTCCCCCCAAGCAGGCATCGACACATTCTAGGGAGGTGGTTATGAACACAGTTCGGGGGAAGGGAGAGCCTCAGTGCTGGGTTCAGATCCTTTCCTTACTCTGACACTTATCAGCCATGAGGTGGGATGACAAGTGAGCCGGCTGAGGCGGGCCTCAATTTCCCTCCCTTGTAATCTGCTTCTTGGGCTTGATAAAAGGATTCAGTGACTTGGTTGACAGCATTTCTCAAGGGTGGCTTCGGAGAAAGGGAACTTCTGGGACTTCTCAGACGTGGAGAAGACACATTCTCACTCTTACTAAACACTGACGGATTGCTGTCCAAAATAGTGTGGCTATTTTCACTCCCATCCCCCGGCTGGAAGTGAACAAAAAGGCCCATTTCCTCCCTCATTGACCGCGTGTTACTTTCTCTTTCTTGATTTACGCTGAAGTGTCATTCATGGGCACCAAAGTCTACTAAAGCTTCACTGGACAGCTCAGTGGGTTTTTGCATATGGACACACTCCCTGTAGCCATCTCGATGTATAGAGGTCATTTCCAGCCCCCAGATTCCCCGAGGGTCCCTTCTCTGTCCCTACCCACCAGGCAACCTCTCTTCTGGTTTCTGTCCTCATAGTTTCATTTTGATTTGGAAACGTCATCAAAAGAGAATCAGTGTGTGGAGTTCCCTGGTGGCCTAGTGGTTAAGGATGCTGTGTTGTCACTGCCACGGCTCTGGTTTGATCCCTGACACAACCGGAAAAAAAAAGTAAGCTGGTGGAGAGTTCCTTGATGGTCTAGTGTTTTCACTGCTGTGGCCTGGATTCCATCCCTAGTCTGGGAACTGAAATCCCACATCAAGCTGCTGCATGCTGGGGCTCAAAAAGAATAAGAAATACACAAAATGTGTTCTTAGCTCATGAGCCATGCCAACAAACAAAAAGTCCTTGGATGGTATTTGGCCCTCAGGCCATGGTTTGCAGACTTTAAGTCTAAATCACAGTGCCTGATACACAGCAAATACTCATTACTAAGTGTCCAGAGGCAGGTTTTCTGTAGCATCTAGCTTTTTTTCCCACACCAGCAGCCTGCAGAAGTTCCTAAGCCGTGGACCGAACCTGCACCACAGCAGTGACCCAAGCCACAGCAGTGACAACGCTGGATCCTTAAATGCTATGCCAGCAGGGAACTCCTGTGGCATCTCATTTTGAATTTGTAACTGCACCTTCTTTTTCTTACCATTTCCTTCAAATGTTTAATCTTCTTTTTTGAGATGTAATTGACATACAACATAGTGTTCATTTTAAGTGTACAACATAATAACTTGATATATGTATATATTGTGAAATGATCACAGTAAGTCTAGTTAGCATCCATCACCTCTCATAGCCACAGATTTTTTGTTTCTTGTGATGGGAACTTTTAAGACTGAAATTGGTACAACATTGTAAATCAACTATACTCTAATAAAAAAGAAATTTTTTTTGGAGTTCCCCTCGTGGCCTGGTGGTTAACGAATCCAACTAGGAAACATAAGGTTGCGGGTTCGATCCCTGGCCTCGCTCAGTGGGTTAAGGATCTGGTGTTGCCATGAGCTGTGGTGTAAGTTGCAGATGAGGCTCAGATCCGGCGTTGCTGTGGCTCTGGCGTAGGCTGGCAGCTACAGCTCTGATTAGACCCCTAGCCTGGGAACCTCCATATGCCACAAGTGGGGTCCTGGGGGAAAAAAATCTTTTTATGTCTTTTTAGGGCCGTACCTGTGGCATATGGAAGTTCCCAGGCTATGGTCAAAGCAGAGATGTAGTTGCCGGCCTATGACATAGCCACTGCAACGCCAGATCCTAGCCACGTCTGCGACCTACACCACAGTTCACGGCGACACCAGATCCTTAACTCACTGAGCGAGGCCAGGGATCAAACCTGCAACCTCATAGATGTTAGATTCATTTCTGCTGAGCCACGACTGGAACTCACCAATAAAATTATTTTTAAAAAAAGAACTTTTAAGACCAACTCCCTTAGCAACTTTCAAATATGCAATGCAGTGTTGTTAACTGTAGTTACCATGCTTGTACATTACAATCCCAGACTCATTCACTTTATATAACGAAGTTTGTAGTTTTTGACCCCCGCCACTCATTTTCCCCATCCCCACCCTAAATGTTTCATCTTCAGATCCAACAAAAGTGGATACATCCAATTATTTTAACCATCTACTGTGTATATGTTCACCACACACTAGGCATTAAGAACACTAAAAACAGGAGTTCCCATCATGGCTCAGCGAAAACGAATCTGACTAGTATCCATGAGGACGCAGGTTCAACCCCTGGCCTTGCTCAGTGGGTTAAGGATCTGGCGTTGCCATGAGCTATGCTGTAGATCACAGACGTGGCTCGGATCTGGTGTTGCTGTGGCTGTGGTCTATGATGGTGGCTACGGCTCCGATTGGACCCCTGGCCTGGGAACCTCCATATGTCGCGGGTGTGCCCCCTCCCAAAAAAGAAAGAAACGGTGCCATTTGGAACAACATGGATGGACCTAGAGATGATCATACTAAGTAAGTCAGAGAAAGACACATATACGATATCGCTTATATGTGGAATCTAAAAAACAACACCTATAAAATATCCACAAAACAAAAGCAGACTTGCACACATAGAGAATAGACTTGTGGTTGCCAAGGGGGAGAGAGGGTTGGGGAGAGAAGGATTGGAAGTTTGGGATTAGCAGATGCAAACTATTACATATAGGGAGGGTAAACAACCAGGTCCTACTGTAATGCACAGGGAACTACATTCAATACCCTGTGATAAACCATAATGGAAAAGAATATAAAAAAGATTGCATGCATATATGTATGTATGAATGACTCTGTGTGTGTATTTATATATATATATATATTTATATATATATATATCACTTTATTGTACAGCAGAAATTAAAGCTAGAGAGGCAAAGGGATCAAACGGGAGGGACTGAGGAGCTGGCCAGTGGACCCAGGTTCCATCACCAAGTTGGAGTTCAGTGTCGCCAGGCCAGCTGCCTGTAAAGTGGGGATACCTAACTCGCAAGACCAAAAGGGTTTGTGTGTGCAGCGGGTGGAAAGGCCCTGGGCCACAGTGGGTAGAGAATTCAGTTCTAGTGTTTTCTCTGTGAATATTAGCACAGCAGTGGAACACGGCCAGAAATGGACCAAAATTCAGGAAAATGTTCAAGCTGGGGTCTATTCAGGGCAGCCTTGAATTCCTTGAACCCCATACGAGTTCCCTGCTGCTGCTGTAACACTGGCCACAAACACAAAGGCTGCAAACACCACTCGCATACTCATTGGACAGTTCTGGACATCAGAAGTCTGACATGAGTCTTGTGGGGCTGCTCAGGGTGTGGGCAGGGCTGGTTCCTTCTGGAGGCCCTGGTGGGGCCAGGAAGAGCTTGTGAAGATACTTAGGGCCCACACAGATAATCCAGGACCATCTCCCCATCTCTACATCCTTAAATTTTTTTGGGGGGGCACACCCTGCAGGCAGCTTGATGTGGGATCTCAGTTCCCAGACCATCTATTCTCCTTGTCTGCAAGTCTGCTTTTGTTTTGTAGATATAGGTTTCATTTTTTAGATTCTACATATAAGTGATATCATGTATTTGTCTTTCTCTGACTTACTTAGTATGATCATCTCTAGGTCCATCCTCGTTGTTGCAAATGGCACTATTTTTTTGGGGGGGCACTCGCAGCATATGGAGGGATCAAAACTGGACCCCAGTGGTGAAAGGGCCAAGTCCTAACCACCAGGCCACCAGGAAACTCCCTCCAGATCTTTTGTTGAATCCCATCTGCAAAGTGCCCTTTGACACATGATGGAACATAGTCACAGGGCCCAGGGATCCAGTCGTGGACATTTTTGGGGGGTCATCTTGCCACATGGTGCCCCCACACAGGGGGTAGGCCCAATCCAGGAAAAGCAACAGACTTCTCACTTTTGCTGGCTTCCCAGGATGAGACACTGGGAAAGACTCTGGCATGTGGGCAGAGGGAGATGAAAGACCCCTCAGGCCAAGCAAGAGCATCTCTGACAACCCAGATGAGCCTTCTCCAAGGCCCTGGGCACCGACCTTCAAGCCTAGTAGCAGGTCCAGCCCTGTCCTGTTCATGCCCTTGGGAGCAAAGCAAAGAAGGGGCTGAGGTGACCACACAGATATCGGAGTTGCTTAGCTGCTGAAAGAAAAACACACACACACACACAACCTGGATTTTGCTGCAAGTAAAATTTATTAAGCTCCAGGCAGCCACCTGGCCAGGCAGGCCTTAGCACTCTTCTGTTCTAGAATGAATGTCAGCTGTTCTGGCCCCACCCCATCCCCAGGAGGCCCACTTTGGAGAAGCTCACGTCCCTTAGCTAAAAGCTGATATCCAGGGCCCTTGACGTAGAAAAGCAAGTGGGATATCAAAAGTATACCCCTGGCTTTTAAGGGAGAAAAAAAAATTTGACAGGGGGAGCTTCTAGAAAAAATTTTTCTGGACCGCTCATCCTAATGACTGCTGCGGGGCTTAGGATGTGCTTCCTCCAAGCTCCAAGAGGGTGAGGGACTGGTCAGTTTTAAGGACCTCTGTTTTCCAAGGTGGCAGCTGCGATGAGCTGGGAGGAATGCACAGAAGCCCGTGTTCCCAGTGGGGTGTCCCATGCGGCCTGCCAGCCCCTCAGGGAGGACTGGGCAATCCGAGCCCCTCTCCTGTCTCTTCTACTTCTTCTCTTCTGGGGCTTTCTCCACAACTCCGGGGGCAAAGGGTCCCACCAGCCACATGACGGGTGTGTTCTGAGCCACATAATCCACCACGTGGTCCAGGGCCTCTCGGGCCCTGGCCACCTGCTCGCGGCTCTGCATCAGGACGTTGCTGGACAGGTCCTGGAAGGAGTGCATCCCGGAGAAGGTGGCCTGGAGGTCCTCCACTTGGCGGCGAGCCTGCAGCGCCTGCTCCTTCACGTGGGCGGGCAGCCCCTGGAGGCTGGCGCCCAGCGAGGCGCAGGTGGTCTGCAGCTGCTGGGTGACGTCACGGAACATGGTGAATGTCTGGGACTCAACCTGCTGGCAAGGGGTGGGGGCGACAATCAGGACCGTCTGAGTTGGGGGTAACTGGATCCAAAGCCTGGGGCAGGGAGAAAAAATGGGGGTTCTACTGCCCACCTTGGAGAGGCCATCGAGCCTTGGGCTTCAAAATATTGGTTTTTTTTTTTAATTTTATGGCCTCACCCATGGCATATGGAAGTTCCCAGGCTCAGGGATTGAATGAGTCGCAGATGGCGACCTATGCCGCAGCCGCAGCAATACCAGATCCTTTAACCCACTGAGCCAGCGGGGATTGAATTAGCACCTCCGTAGCTACCCAAGATACTGCAGTGAGGTTCTTAACCCACTGCACTACAGAGGGAATTCCCAAAACCAGCTCTTTGAGCTGCAAGAAAATCACCAAATTGCAAAACAGGCATAGACATTTTTCCAGAGAAGATATACAGATGGCCAATAAGTGTGTGAAAAGAGGTCCAATCTCATTAGTCATCAGGGAAGCACAGCTCAAACCCACAATGAGAGAGCCCCTCACCCCTACTGCGATGATTAGAGTCAAAAAGACCGATAACAGCAGGTGTCGGTGAAGATGGGGGAGAAACTGGAACTCTTGCACACTGCCTGTTGAGTGGTCACTTTGGAAGATGGTCTGGCAGTTCCATGAAATGTTAAACTGTGGTGTTAGCACACCCACTCCTAGAGACCCACCCAAGAGAAGTGAAAACACATGTGCATGCAAAGACTTCCACACAAATGTTCAAAGGGGCATTATGGACAGCAGCCTCCAAGCGGAAACAACCCAAACGCCCACCAACTGGCCAGTGGAGACACAAAATGCAGTCCATCCACACATTGGAACATTCTTCAGCAACATTCTTCAGCCATAAAAAGAAGTGAAGCACTGACGCTCACTACAATGTGGACAGACCTTGAGAACACGATGCTCAGTGAGAGAACACACAGTGTGTGTTCCCTTGAAATGAAATTCCCTTGAAATGAAATACCCATGGAGACGAAGTACATTTGTGGTTGTGGAGGAAGGTGGAAATGGGGCGTAACTGCTATTGGGGGCGAGATCTCTTTTTGGGGTGATGGGAATGTTTTGTTTTGGCCACCCTGAGGCATAAGAAGCTCCTGGGCCAGGGATCAGATCCCAGCCACAGTTGCAACCTATGCTGCAGCTGCGGCAACACTGGATCCTTTAACCCACTGCCAGGCTGGGGATCGAACCTGCGTCCTGACATTGTAGAGACGCTTCAGATCCTGTTGCACCACAGCAGGAAGTCCCAGGGAATGTTCTGAATGAGTTGTGGTGTTAGTCACACAACCTGTGAGTATACCAGAAATAACAACTACTGCCTTGTACACTTTATTTTGGCCAAGCCGAGGCATGCGTGCAGAAGTTCCTGGGGCCAGGGACTGAATTTGAGCCGTAGTAGGGACCCAAGCCACTACAGTGATAGTTCTGGATCCTTAACCCACTGTGCCACAAAAGAATTCCATCAATAAAACTGTTTTTGGAGTTCCCATTGTGGTGCAGCAGAAATAAATCCGACTAGGAACCATGAGGTTGTGGGTTTGATTCCTGGCCTTGCTCAGTGGGTTAAGGATCTGGCATTGCCATGAGCTGTGGTGTAGTCATAGATGCAGCTCGGATTCTGCATTGCTGTGGCTGTGGTGTAGGCCAGCAGCTGTAGCTCTAATTCTGCCCCTAGCACTTACGTGTGCTGTGAGTGCGGCCCTAAAAATCAAAAAGTAAAATAAATAAACAAAACTGTTTTAAAAAAAAATTTTTTTGGCGTTCCAGTTGTGGCTCGGTGGGTTATGAACCCAACTAGTATCCATGAGGATATGGGTTTGATTCCTGGCCTCGCTCAGTTGGTTAAGGATCCGACGTTGCCATGAGCTGTAGTGTAGGTCACAGATATGGATCAGATCCTGAATTGCTGTGACTGTGGTGTAGGCTGGCAGTGGTAGCTCTGATTCTACCTCTAGCCTGGGAACTTCCATAGGTTTCAGGTGAGGGCCTAAAAAGCAACAAAAAAAAAAAAAAAAAAAAAAAAAGGGAAAGAAAAGAAAAGAAAAAAGAAAAGGTTTTTAAAAAACAAGAGGCCTGGAACAACTTTCTAGGCAGAAAATGGAAGCTGTGAGGGAAACTGCAGTTTAGATCAGGTCCTTGACGCCCTCAGTGCGGGAGGAGATCAGAGCAGGCTGGGTGGCAAGACTGTGCCCTGAGTCCTGTCAGCTGAGGGCTCTGACCTTGAACTTGGCAGGCAGGTGCCTATAGAACCAATATCTATTTTCTGGCTGCTGCCTTTAGGAAAGGGGGGGAAGGGAGGCAGTTTTAGGCGGTTTAAGTCTGAACGCTGAACAGTCCTGCATTTATAGAGATATTCATGATATCTTTATAAATATTATTTTTGTAGCACTTAGTATGTGCCTTATACATCGACTCCTGTGTGTATATGCGTATATATCTAAATAACTCACATACCAGAAAATTCACCTTAAGTGTACAGTTCAGTGATTTTTTTAGTATATTCATGAGGTTGTGCAAGTGCTGCCTCTAATTCCCGAACATTCCATCCCATCAAAAGAAACTCCCTCCCCATTTCCCTGCTCCCAGCTCCTAACAACCACTAACCCACTCTCTGTCTCTCTGTATGTGTCTGTTCTGGATGTTTCCCAGCCGTGGAATCGCACACTGTGTGTCCTTCTGTGTCTGCTTCTCTCACTGAGCATCGTGGTCTCAGGGTCCATCCATGTGGTAGGGAGTATTGGTGCTTCTCTCCTTTTTCAGGCTGAGAGATGCTCCCGTGAGTGGAGGGACCACATTTGTTTATCCGTCATCTGTTTATGGACAGTTGGGCCATTTCCACTTTTTTGGCTGTTGTGACTTGTGCTGCTGTGAACACACATGTTCGTTTCACCTTCACACCCCTGCAGAAGGTCCTATATCCCATTCACAGACAGGGAAACGAGGCCTAGAGAGGTTAAGCTGAGAAGCTGTAGTGCCAGGACGGTCCCAAGAGTGAGAGACGATGGCTCAGAATGAGGAGGGAAAAGTTACATACAAGAGACTGATGCTTGGGATAGACTGGAGGGGCCAGAGAATGTTCATTTGTGAGAAGCTGTCACCCAGAGCTAGGCGGGCGACTATGAAGAATGCAATGGGATGCTGGGATGGGGGAGAAGAGGAGTAAATGGAGCATGGCTTGGAATTCAGCAGGTTACGATGCATCCTGATCAAGTGTCTCATAGTTGAGAAGCAACACCTGCAACCAAGAGCAGCAATCCAGGTGGGCTTCCTGGAGGAGGAGTCACTGGGTCCTGAAGGCAGTTAATGGGAGCTCGTGAGGCTGGGGAAAGCATGCCAGGCAGGTAGGTCTATTGATCGGAGGTGGGGAGAGGGAAGTCAGGGCCCTCAGCACCCTGTGCCCCCCACTGGCCGTGGGTACCTCTGGCTTGGCTGGGTCTTCCTCCCCGCCCTGAAGCCGCTTCTGGTTCCAACTGAGCCACATCTGGTGTAGTTTCTCCTGACCCTCCACCAGCTTCTGATCAACTCCCTGCTTGACAGTTTCCATCTGGAGCAAAGAGAGAGCAGTGAGAGAGAGTGGCTGCCTTGGTGCTTGGCCAAAGCCAGCAGGGCCCCTGGGAACCCACGGGGATCCTGGGAGAGGTGGGATTCCAGGCAGAGCCTGGGGACCTCCTTTCATCCAAGATGGGGAGGGACACTGCTGTTCTCATAAAGGGTCCCCACTGGCTGTGGGCTTTAGGGTCACCAACATGCTTTGCGTGTTCACGGAGTGGTGGTCATGGAGTCTCTGCAGCTCCCCCCACGTGGCCTGTTTCTCCACCCCCTGCAAGTGGGCCCGGCCACATGACCAGCTACGGCCAATGGGACACGAGCAGGTAAAGTGTAAGCACAGGCTTAAAAGGCAGTTGCAATGGAATATGACTCAGCCTTAAAAAGGAAGGAAATTCTGACACACGCTACCACGTGGATGGACCTTGAGAGAAGCAGACACAGAAGGACAAATACTGTCTGATTCCACTCCCAGGAGGTACTTAGAGGAGTCAGATCCACAGAGACAGAAAGTAGATGGTGGGGGCTGAGGGTGGGGGAGTGAGTGTTTCATGGGGACAGAGTTTCAGTTTGGGATGATGAAAAAGTCCTAGAGATGACGGTGGGATGGTTGCACAACAAGGTGAATGTGCTTAATGTCACGGAGCTGTGCGCTTAGACATGGTTAAAATAGTGAATTTTGTTATGTACATTTTACCACAATTAAGAAATTTCAAGGAGTTCCCTGGCGGCCTAGCAGGTTGAGGACCTGATGTCACTGCTCTTTTCACTATGTCACTGCTCAGGGTCAATCCTGGCCTGGGAACTTCCGCATGCCATAGGGGCAGTCAAAAAAATTTTTTTTCAAGAAAGAGATAGTACCTAGCAGAAACTAAGGAAAGAGAAGGGAAAAACCTAGCTGTTTAAAGGACAGAAAAATTAAAAACCTCAGGGGGAAAGATTTGACTGCAAAGAGGCAGGAGGGAATTTCTGGGGATAATGGCAATGTGACACATCTTGAATGCAGCGGTAGTCACATGCCTGTTTATATTTGTAAAACTCCTCAAACTGTACACTTTAAAAAGGGTGATGTTTACTCTAGTAAATGACATCTCAATAAAAGCAACTTTATTTTTGCCTTTTTTGGGGGGCAGGGGGAGGCCCACACCTGCAGCATGTGTTTCCAGGGTAGGGGTTGAATCAGAGCTGTAGCCACTGGCCTATGGCATAGCCACAGCCATACCAGATCCGAGCCGTGTCTGCGACTGACACATCACATGGCAACACCGGATCCCCAACCCACTGAACGAGACCAGGGATTGAACCTGAATCCTCATGGTTACTAGTCAGATTCGTTTCCACTGAGCCACGATGGGAACTCCCAATAAAAGCAACTTTAAACAAAGTGCTCATGTATTCGCACTGTACCTGAGTCTCTAGGAGCCTGGCGGGGGGGGCGGGGAGCCTGAGGCGTCCTGCTGGAGGAGGCGCCCACCCCGCGAGATCCGGCCTCCAGCTAACCTGTCATGGGCTGAACTGTGTCTTCTCCTAATCCCTGTGTTAGAGCCATAGACCCTAGGACCTCAGGATGCAACTGGGTTTGGAGATGGGTCTTTAAAGATGTGACGAATTTAAAATGAGCTTCTTAGGGTGGGCCCTGACCCAATACGACTGGGGTCCTTATGAAAAAGCGAAATTAGGACACAGACACGTGTGGAGGGATGACAGGGCAAGGACACAGAGGGAAGGCAGCCAGAGTTCCCGTTGTGGCACAGTGGTTAACAAATCCGACTAGGAACCATGAGGTTTCGGGTTTGATCCCTGGCCTTGCTCAGTGGGTTAATGATCCGGCGTTGCCGTGAGCTGTGGTGTGGGTTGCAGACAGCTCGGATCCCAAGTTGCTGTGGCTCTGGCGTAGGCCGGTGGCTACAGCTCCAATTCAACCCCTAGCCTGGGAACCCCCATACGCCATAGGAACAGCCCAAGAAATCACAAAAAAAGACAAAATAATAATAATAATAAAATAAAAGAGGGAAAGCAGCCGTCTACATGCCAGGGAGAGAAGCCTCAGAAGGAAAGAACCCTGCCGACACCTTAGACTCCAAGCCTCCAGAACTGTCAGGCAACAAACGTCTGTTGTTTAAACTGCCCAGTCTGTGCGACATTGTCACAGCAGCTCCTAGCAAACACAGGCGGATGTGTGGAATGGGGAGGAATAAGCTGCTAGGTTTGGGGAGGGGTTCATTGGCACTGCTGGCCAGTTCCCCGCCCCCACCCCCATCACCATGGGCCTCACCAGGCTGAGTGCTTGCGACAGCTGCAGCAGGGCCTCCTGGGCTCTCTGCCTGGTGTGCTGTAGTTTGCCTAGAGAGTGTTCATAGGCCCGCTGGCGCAGCCTCTCCGACAGGGAGCCCAGACGCACGAAGTAGCTCTGATCCTGCCGCTGCTGGGCCACCGAGGCCATGTCAAAGCCCTCCAGGGACGTGGCAAGGTGGGCTGTAGGGGAAGGCAGGAGAAGCACCATAAAGGCCTGGGTCTGTAGTTGTAAAAGAATTTCCCTGCCTTGGTTTTCCCCATCTGCAAAATGGGTATGATGGTGACCAAACGTCCCAGGGTTAAGAGTCCTTAGACTAGGAGTTTCCTGGTGTCTCACTGGGTTAAGGACCTGGTGTTGTCACTGCTGTGGCGCAGGTTCCATCCCTGGCTGGGAACTTCTACATGCTGTGGGCACAGTCACATCCACCCCACCTGTGGTTTTGGTATGACCCCTGAATACAACCATTCACATTCATTATACATTGTCTATAGCTGCTTTCAAACTGTAGCAGTGGAGTATGCAGCCTCTTGGCCTGCAGGAGATGAAAATATTCATTACCTGGTCCCTTACAGAGAACAGTTGGCCAGTTCTACACTAACACTCAGCATAAATTAATAAATTAATAGTGGCCAATCTCAGAGGCCTCTGGTGGCTCAGCAGGTTAAGGATCTGGCATTGTCACTGCTGTGGTTTGGGCCATTGCTATGCTGTGGTTTGATCCCTGGCCTCAGAATTTCCTCATGCTGTGGGCATGGCCGAAAAAAAAATTAGTGGCCATCTCTCACAATGTTCTAGGTGCTTCACATGCATTCTTGCGAAATCTTAACTCTATGAGGGAGGCACTGTTACTCCATTCTTACGAATGGGGGAAACTGGGGCTCAGAGAGGTTAAGCAACCTACTGAAAGTCACACAGCTAGGAAGTCACAAGTCAGGATTTGAAGCCAGGCCCCACATTCTTAACCATGATACTTGATGGGAGAAGTCTGAGCTACATGAGAACCGTCTTCACAGCAGGGAAGGAAAAGTCAGACTATCTAGTCCAAAAAGTGCTTATGAAGTTACAACAGGATAGAAATCCATCTGCCTTTATTTGATCCTATCTTGTCCCTCTCCCTCTCCCTCTCTCTCATATATATATATATACACACACATATATATATATTTTTTTGGCTGAGGCATGAAGCAGCTTGATGTGGAATCTCAGTTCCCAGACTACGGATTGAACCTGGAAATGGTGAAAGCGCCGAATCTTAACCACCACACCACCAGGGAACCCCCCTGCTCCCTGTAGACTTTAATATAGTAGTTATTAAAGTTTCAGTTTGTAGGTAACCCATCTGGATTTGAATCCAGCCCTACTCATTCACGCTTCGTGAATGGCAGGAGGGTCTACAAACTGGGCCAAATGCCTTTAGCAATAACGTTTTACTGACACACAAGCACATCACCCCCATTCATTTTCCTATTGTCTGCTTTTGTGTTAAAACAGCAGGGCTGCATGGTTGCGACAAAGACAGTGTGGCCCCAAAAGCCAAAAATACCTATTACCTGGACTGTGAAGAAAATGTTTGCAGGAGTTCCCGTGGTGGCACAGCGGAAAGGAATCCGACCAGGAGCCATGAAGTTGCGGGTTCAATCCCTGGCCTTACTCATTGGGTTAAGGATCTGGTGTGGTGTAGGTAGCAGATGTGGCTTGGATCCTGAGTTGCTGCGGCCGGCAGCTGCAGCTCCTATTGGACCCCTAGCCTGGGAATCTCCATATGCCACAGGTGCAGCCCTTAAAAGCAAAAAAAAAAAAAAAAAAAAAAAGCAAAAAAGAAAATGTTTGCAGCGCCCCTGGATGCAGAAGTGATTTGGCCAGTAAGCCTCAGTTTCCTTTCTGTATCACCTGGAGTCAGAGCCACCTAAGATGTGGAATTTGGACTATGCTGTGTTCAAAAAGGCACACAAATGAACAAATGCTTAGCTGTATTTATTATTTGCAGTTGATCTGTTTATGCTAAGTGATAAAGTTCCCCTTCTAAAAGTATCTGGGAAGGTTGAGGGAAGGGAGACTATCAAATAAACAGAACAGGGAGTGTGAACACATGACCAAGATAACTTGAGGAAAGTGCCCTGCTCAGGCGCCAAGAGCAGGGCTGTTCTATGCGAGATCTCTACTTTAATCACCTACATGTGCCTCTCCCTTGCACTGGGCACTGTTCCGGAAATGAAAGACAGGGAAAAATCAAGCAACATAATCCTACAAGGGCTCATCCATCCCCCACTTGATCAAGGTAAGCCTTCAATCAGGGGAATTCAGTTTTTTCTATAAACATTATGAAATTCTGGAAGAACACACTCTAATCCAGGATTAATAAACTTTTTCTGTTATGGGGCCAGCTTTATCAATACTTTCAGCTTTGCGGGCTATACTGTTCCTCAATTAATCAGCCTTGTCATCATTGTCCAAAAGTAGCCATAGGCTAAACATAAATGAATGGGCGTGGATATGTGCCAATAAAACTTTATTTACAAAAGCCAGGAAGAGTAATTTCATGATAATATTTTAAAAACTGAACAAGGAGTTCTTGCTGTGGTTCAATGGGTTAAGAATGTGACTGCAGGAGTTCCCACTGTGGCTCAGCCGTGAGCTGTGGTATAGCTCAAAGACACAGCTCAGATCCCAAGTTGCTGTGGCTACGGCTGTGGCACAGGTCAGCAGACACAGCTCTGATTCAGACCCTAGCCTGGGAACTTCCATATGCCACAGACGCGCCCTTGAAAAAAAAGAAAAAGAAAAAAGATTTTAAAAAAAGAATGTGACTGCATCAGCTTGGGTCTCTGCAGAGGTGCAGGTTCAATCCCTGGCCCAGCACAGAAAGTTAAAGGATCTGATGTTGCTGCAGCTGCAGCTTGGATTCAATCCCTGGCCTGGGAACGTCCATATGCCACAGATGTGGCTGTAAGACAAAACAACCTGAACAAAATAGATAACCAACAAGGACCTACAGTATAGTACATGGAACTACACTCAGTATCTTATAATAACCTATACTGGAAAAGAATCTTGGAGTTCCCTTGTGGCACAGTGGGTTAAGGATCCAGTGCGTCACTGCTGTGGCTCTGGTTATTGGTATGACGCAGGTTTGATCCCTGGCCAGGGAACTTCTGCATGCCACGGGCACAGACAAAAAAAAAAAAAAAAAGACCTTAGATTGTAATGTGTTGTGTTAATCTGCGTGTTCAAACCTATGGGTAAAAACTCCCTCTTTGCTGGTGGAGGGTGCTGGTGAACCAGCCCATGATGCCAAAATAAATAAAAAGGGGGAAAATTAGCCACTTTCCCTGCTTTTCCTCTATAAACAGTACTTTGGGCATCACAACTGCAACAGAGCACTTTGTCTAGGGACATTTTCCAGCTAACAGAGAGACAAGTGCTACTCGGAAGAGCCACACGTTGCAATCCCCATGGGAAAAAAAATAGAGACTGGAGATAAAGATCAGGAGATGAGCACCCATCACGAACCACATTTATATGAAGTTCCAGAAGAGGCAAAGCAGTGGTTCTCACCCAGGGCTGATCCTGCCCCCAAGGGACACTGGAGACATCTGTGGTTGTCACAATTGGGGGTGCTCTGGCATTGGTAGGTGGGGGCTAGGGATGCTGCTCCACACCCCGAAGTGCCCAGCATGGTCCCCACAGAGGATAACCCTGCCCCCACGGCCACAGTGCCACTGTTGGGAAATCCTGATCTAGTCTGTCTTCAGGTTTTTCCAGTTGCCCCGAATGTTTGGTTCCTCTTGGCCAAACCCCTGGCCAAGAGGCTGCTCCCTCTGGATGGAGCATGGTGTCTAGTAATGTATGGTGGGCACTGGAGTCTGCAATGCTGGCACAGCTGGAGGTGCCAAGCATGTGTGCAAAGGATGGCCATCTCCAAAAGGTGAGGCCAAGGCCAACTGCCAGAGCTGTGGGTATGAGACTGCCTGACTGGCTGCTTTGTCTCAACAGTTTCATCCCCAGTTTGTTTAATTCTATTCATTCCTGCCACCATCTGGTCCAGCCCCGTCATCACTCCTCTGGACCAGCACAGTGCCCTCAGCCCTGGATCCCCAGCTCTGCCCTCGCAGCACGGTTTGTTCTCCCTGCAGCTGCCACCAGAGGGCACATGTGAGCACCTGAGTTGTGTCCTGCCCTCCTTTGCCCATAGCCCTCCAAGGCTCCCATCTCTCTCTGGGGAAAAGCCCTGCAAGGCCCTGCTCAACTTCCCTCCCTCCTCCCTCTCTCCCCCTCCCTCACTCTGCTCCAGACACCGCACAGCCCCCTCACTGTTCCTCCAACACCCCAGGCAGGGCCCTGCCCCCAGAATCTGTTTTCCAGGCATCTCTGCCCTGACATCAGCACGCCTCCTCCACACACATCTGGGCAATCGTCACCTCCTCCAGAAACCTCTCTCCTTTAACCTAGTTTCTGCACACTTTAGACTGTAGGTTCCATGAGGGCAGGACTTTGTTCACTGATGTACCCCTAGGACCTAGAAGAGGGCATGGCAGCTGGTGCTCAAGGAAACTTGGAACAAACAAATAGATGCCCAGGGTGGGGGGATGATAGAGGTGTCTGAGTGATTTTATTTGGGGATCTGAGCACCTGCTGCGCGCCAGGCACAGATCTAGACATGGGATACAACTTTTACTTTGTGGACTTGATGACCAGTGCCCAAGAGAAAAAAACAGAGCCGGGCTGAGGAGGTTTCAGGACTCTATATGACTGATGGATGGTGTGATCTTAGAGGCATTGTGGGGATGTGGCATCTGAGCACAGGGCTGGAGGTGAAGGTAATGGGTATCTGAAAGTCATGGGAAGGGAGCTCCTGGTAGAGGAAACAACCAGTGCAAAGGCCCTGGGGTGGAAACACGGTCAAAGATGGCCAAGGAGGGCATTGTGGCTGGAATAGAATGTACGAGGGCAGGCTGGTAAGTACAAGGTGGCCTCATACAGAATTTGGGCTCTTATCCTAGGGAGGTGGGAACCCTGAAGGCTGTGGGGGGAGGAGGGGCTGGACCTGAGTGCTCACGGGCACCCTCTGGTGGCTACTTCAGGGAGGACAGACACTGGGAATCAGAGAAGAGGGGATTTAGCTGGTCCTGCCTGGTGAGTGACAGGGGCTAAGACGGATGGGGAGAGGTGGCAGGAAGGAGATGAGAGCATGTGATGAGAGGGACCCCATGTCAGGAGGCGGGGGGGGGGGGGGGGTCCCAGGCCCGCACGGTGTACTCACCCAGCTCAGCGTCCGTCATGGGGAGGTGGTTGTCCACCCACTCCTCCGACTTGCCCAGCACTGTGTCCACCCCGCTTAGCACCATCTGGCCCACGCGGGAGCCCATGACCGAGTGGACGCTGCTGGTCACCATGGACTTGGTCAGGTCCACGCCGCTCTGCACAGCACCCCGGGTCACATCCACTGCCTCAGTCACCCGGGAGGCTACTGTGTCCTTGGCGCTGGACACTGTGTTTGACACAGCTTCTCGGGCTTCCGACACCTTGGACGACACAAGCTCCTTGGTGTCTGCTAGGACCTATGAGAAAGGCCAGCCTCAGCATCTCCGTTCTCCCTTTGTACCTGGGTATCCCTACGCCTGCACCCCAACTTCCGATGGGCTGAAGGGAGGAGTTCCAGCTCTGGGGGGGACACTGAAGGCTGGATGCAGTTAAGGTCACATGCTCTGGAGCTGGACAGCCTGGTGAGAGGCCTTGGCTTGGAATGTCCTAGCTGTGTGGCCTTAGGCAAGTCACCCTACCTCTCTGTGCTTCTATTTCTTCTTCCCATGGTGTTATGGGCTGCATAGAGTTGAAGCCCTAACCCCCAGGACCTCAGGATGTGACTGTATTTGGAGAGAAGATCCTTAGTAATTAAGAAAAAATGAGGCCATTAGAGTGGGTCCTAATCCAGTCTGACTGGTGTCCTCATAAGAGGAGATTAGGACACAGGCACAGAGGGGAGACCACGTGAGGACACAGGAAGACAATGGCCATCTACAAGCCCAGGAGAGAGGCCTCAGGAGAAACTGGCCCTGCCGACACCCTGATCTCTGACTTCCAGCCTCCAGACTTGTGAGGAAATGAACATCTGTGGTTTGAGTCCACGCCCCTGCCCCCGGCTGTGGCACTCTGTCACAACTGGCTAAGCCCCAGGGCTAGAACAGTGCTAGGCTGAAGCACAGAATCAGCGCAACAGCAGAAACTAGAGACACACCTGAAAGAGACCACTCTGATCCCACACTAAGAACCATAATCTTGTCTGGGTAGGTGGTCAGGGTGCTAAATCCCCCAGGACAGTGCTACTCATCCTGGTGATTCTGTCCCCAGGGGACACTGGGGACATCTACAGTGGTCACAACCAAGGGTATCAAGTGGGGGGGGGGACAGGGTGCTAAGTCCCTACTCATCCCAGATGGTTCTGCCCCCTGGGGACAGTGGGGACATCTTGGGACATCTATGGTGGTCACAACTGAGGGTGCAACTGGAATCAGGTGACTGAGGGTCAGGAATGCTGCTCAACACCCCTCAGTGCCTGGGACGGCCCCCTACAGAGAATGACCTGGGTATCCATGGCATGTGGAAGTTCCCCAGCCAGGGATCAAACCTATGCCACAGCAGGAACAATGTCCAGTCCCTAACCACTAGGCCACCAGGGAACTTTCGCATTAGCTACCTTAAACTCCCCATAGCAAATGGGTGATGTGCCCAAAACATTAATCTTTTCTGGATCCCTGAAGCTAGCATTAAAACATTAAGAATCTGGAGTTCCCATCATGGCGCAGTGGTTAACGAATCCGACTAGGAACCATGAGGTTGCAGGTTTGGTCCCTGCCCTTGCTCAGTGGGTTAACGATCCGGCGTTGCCATGAGCTGTGGTGTAGGTTGCAGACGCAGCTCGGATCCTGCGTTGCTGTGGCTCTGGTGTAGGCCAGTGGCTACAGCTCTGATTCGACCCCTAGCCTGGGAACCTCCATATGCCGCGGGAGCGGCCCAAAGAAATAGCAAAAAAAGACAAAAAAATAAAAAAATAAAATAAAACATTAAGAATCTTACTATGATAGGAGTTCCCACTGTGGCACAGTGGAAACAATTCTGACTAGTATCCATGAGGATGCGGGTTCGATCTCTGGCCTCGCTCAGTGGGTCGGGGATTGAGCATTGCCATGAGCTGTGGTGCAGGTCTCAGATGTGGCTCTGATCCCGTGTGGCTATGGCTGTGGTGTAGGCCAGTAGCTGTAGCTCCGATTCAACCCCTAGCCTGGGAACTTCCATATGCTGTAGGTGTGGCCCTAAAAAGCAAAAAAATACAATAAATAAAATAAAATCTTACTACGACAAACAATAAAGGAAAAGCATTTTTTTAAAAAGGGAACAATAGCATTAAAAAAAAAAAAAATCAATGAAGAGTTCCCGTCATGGCTCAGTGGTTAACGAATCCAACTAGGAACGATGAGGTTGCGGGTTCGATCCCTAGCCTCACTCAGTGGGTTAAGGTGCGGATTCGATCCCTAGCCTCACTCAGTGGGTTAAGGATCTGGCATTGCTGTGGCTGTGGCGTAGGCCAGCGGTTACAGCTCTGATTAGACCCCTGGTCTGGGAACCTCCATATGCCATGGGTGAGGCCCTAGAAAAGGCAAAAAGACAAAAAAAAAAAAAAAAAAAAAAAAAAAAAAAAAAAAGTCATTGAGATTCAACACTTGGTATGAACCAGGCACCATTCTGAATCCTCCAGTGATGAACCCACTTCAGCAAACCTCCATGACAGATGAGCATACCCATTCCGCAAAAGAAAGCAAGGCTGAGCAGCTTATCTGAGGGCTGTCCAGCTGCTAAGGGGCAGAATCTGGATTTTAACCTGGTATTTCAATTCCATCACCTCTCGACTGGTTAAAGAGGGTCAGCAACTTTCTCTAGGAAGGCCAGATAGTAAATATTTTTAGTTTTGCAGCCAGAGGGGCTCTATCCCAACTACCAAACGCTCCGGGGTAGAGCACAAGCAGCCACAGATGACGTGTAAGCCACTGTCTGCACCACTGTGTGTGCCAATAAAACTTTATTTACAGAAGCAGGCGGAGGGCCTCTGGAATGGCTTTGCATTGCATCCTTGGGGAAGCAGCTCCAGCATCCAGCAGGTACTCAATGATGCATTCCTGGTGTTCCTGAGTCTAAGTCCTTAAGCAGATCTCTATGCCTAGAGCACCCTGGAAAACTGAAAACCATGATCTTATCCTAAGTCGGCACTCCCCTCACCACCTAGATCCTCCTACTTGTGAGAATCAGTCTCTTTTGCAGGGAGAGGATGTGATTGTCAGGTCTGAATGCCAGCACTAAGCTCACTGAGCACACAGTGGAGCTGCTACCTAGCTCATGCTGGCCTGGGTTCAAATCCCAGCTGTGACAACACCACTGTCCCATGAGACCAGGGAGAGCTACCTCTGCCCAGAGGGGGACCTCACAGGGCCCAGAATCAAGAGTGCCTCCTAAGCTTGTTCAATAAGTGGTGCTGGGAAAACTGGACAGCCACATGGAAAAGAATGATATTAGAACACTCCCTAACACCATACACAAAAATAAACTCCAAATGGATTAAAGACCTAGATATAAGACCAGACACTGTAAAACTCTTAGAGGAAAACATAGGCCAAACACTCTCTGACATAAATGACAACAACATCTTCTCAGATCCACCTCTTAAGAGTTTCGACAATAAAAACAAAGATAAACAAATAGGACCTAATCAAACTTAAAAGTTTCTGCACAGCAAAGGAAGCCCTAAACAAAACGAAAAGACAACCCACAGAATAGGAGGAAATCTTTGCAAATGAATCAACTGACAAGGGATTCATCTCCAAAATTTATAAACACCTTCTGCAGCTCCATACCAAAAAAACAAGCCTATCAAAAAATGGGCAGAAGATCTGAACCGACAGTTCTCCAAAGACATGCAAATGGCCAAAAAAACACATGAAAAGATGTTCCACATCACTCATTATTTGTCAAGCCACATGACTGACAAATCCAGATCCTTAACCTGCTGCCACCTGGGAACTTCTAAAGTCTTTAAAATAAGGGAGTTCCCTGGTGGCGCAGTGGCTTAAGGATCTGATGTTGTCACTGCTGCGGCTTGAGTTACTGCTGGGGTGTGGGTTCAATCCCTGGCCCTGGAACTTCCACATGCCATAGGCATGGCCAAAATAAATCCAATCCAATCCAATAAAATAATTTAAATTAGTGATTGAGTTCCTCAGTCACACTGGCCACATTCTAAGGGCCCAGCAGCCACATACAGTTGTTGGTTTCTGTGTTAGAGGATGCAGAGAAAGAACATGTACAGAGAAAGTTCTACTGGACAGAGCTGGGCTAGGAGGATCTTCTTTAAGGGGAAGGGTAGGCCTCTGAAGAGGTGAGTTTAGAACTGAGACCCGAAAGATTGGTCCATGAATAAGGAACAGCACATGCAAAGATCCTGGGGTAGCACTGAGATGCATGTGGTCACTGAATGTGCTGCTCTCGCCTCCCCAGAATGAAAGTTCCATGAGGGCAAGGGCTCTGTTTCTATCACGAAGTCTGGTACACATGGGCACTGGTGTGACTGAGCAGGAGGACAGAGGCCAGCGCAGATGGAATGGAGCAAGTGAGGTGGGGGGGGGGGGCAGCAGCAGCAGGGCCAGATCTGGTTGGGGCCATGCCAAAGGCTTTGGCTTTTGCTCTGAGCAAGGTGGGAAACAAAAGGATCTGGGGACACCTGCCTGGCATTTAGAATGTTCCTCCAGCTGCCCAATGCAGGCTGCGGGGTGAGGTGGACAGAGGTGGGATGGGGGTGCAGGGGAAACTGTCCCACTCATCTGCTCTGGTTAAGGTGGGTCCACAGACAGTACCCAGGTAGGCCCTACCTCGGTTGAGCATCCCCTCCGCCCCCCAGGGCAGAGGTCAGTCACCTTCTCCGATGGCTGCTGCAGGATGGGCAGATTTTCCTCCAGCTTGTCCAGTCCCCTGTGGGCGTATTCACTGGCTGATGTGACTAGGATTGGGGGTGGGGGCAAGACAGAGTAGCTGATGGTTACTGCGCATGTGGGGCCCTCCTCCCCGGGGGTCCAAGAAAGCCCACAGATCACACACCCCCGCCCCGCCCTGCCCCACTACAGCCCGGAGTGGGGGGGTCGCTGCTCTCCCCAGGCTTCACTCACGCTGGGGTTCCAACTTGGACAGGATGGGCTGGGCCCCGCTGACAGCAGCCGCCGTGAGGGTCTTCACGCCCTTCTCGGCCACGTCGCAGACGGTCTTGACGTGGGGGTGGCTCTCCTTGGTGGACGTGTAGGCAGCAGACACCATGTGGCATGTGGAGCTGATGAGTGGCATTCCGGCCACGCGGTCCACCACGCTGGGCTATGGGAAGAGCAGCTCCAGCCTGAGCTACCGGGGAACTGCCTGCCCCCCCGCCTCGCTCTGTGCCCACGCGGTGGAGCAAACCAGGAACGCCAGGGCTGCCTTCATCTGGGCCCCACAGCCCCTTATTTTGACCGTGACCCTGACATCCACTGTGCGCCAGGCAGTCACAAGACACAAGAACCCCAGTGTTAAGAAATTCAGGGTTTAAAACGGAGGTCAGGAAACTCTGGCCTCCAGCCAAGTCCAGGCCACCACTTGATTGATTTTATTTTATTTCATTTAAGAAATTTTTTTGGCCATGGCATGCAGAAGCTCCCAGGCCAGGGACGGAACCTGTGCCACAACAGCGACCCAAACCACAGCAGTGACAACGCAGGATCCTTAAACCACTGAGCCACCAGGAACTCCCATTTAATCCAGTTTTAAGTGCCTAACTTAGTGGCATTAAGTCCATTTACATTGTTGTGCAGTCATCCCCACCATCCATTTCCAGAATTTTCTCATCGTCCCAAACTGAAACTGTCCCCATTAAACACTGACTCCTCATCCCCCTAACCCTGTCATCTACTTTCTGTCTCTATGGATTTAAGTCCTCTAGGGACCTACTAAGTGGGGAATCATACAAGATTTGTCCATTTGTGTCTGGCTTCTCTCACTAACCTGTCTTCAAAGTTCAGCCACATTGCACTGAGTTTCAGTACTTCACTCATTTACACCGCCGAATAAAATTCCATGGTACCTAGCTTTAAAAATAAAGTGTTAGTGGCACATGGCCACACCCATTCATTTACATACTGAATATGGTGCCTCTTACCCTACAAGAGCAGAACTTAGTGGTCAGGACAGCCCTTCTGAGCCTCAGTTTCCCCATCCATAAAATGGGAAGTCATTTCTGTCCTAAAGGAGTGGCAAGGATGACCTGAGTGAAGATGTGGGCAAGATGTAACTCTCACAGGTGCTACTTGTACAGCTTGTGCGTTTTTTGTTTTTTGGTTTGTTTTTTTTTTTTCATTTTCTTGGCCAGAGATCAAATTCCCACCACTGCAGTGACAATGCCAGATCCTTAACCCACTGCACCACAGGAGATCTTCTACAGCTTGTGTTTGAGTTCACTTATTTGCCAGTCCATGGAGAAGGGAGTATTTTTCCAATTTTACAGAGGGTAAACCGAGGCTTAGAGAGGCCAAGAGAGTCACCCAAGGTCACAAACCCAGCCAGTGGTGAAGTTAGACTTTGGATGCAGGCAGTCCTCCTCCAGGGTTTACCCAGGAGGTCTCCTCAGAAGTTCATCACAAATTTCCCATGCCATCCAGCAATTCTGCTCATAGGAGTCTACCCTAAAGACAGGAAAACACATGTCCACATAGGACATGTATACAAATGTTCATGGCAGCCTTATTCATTATGGCCAAGAAGTGGAAACAACCCCAATGTTGACCAATTACTCTATGGATTAAAAAAAAAATGCGAGGAGTTCCCGTCATGGTGCAGTGGTTAACGAATCCGACTAGGAACAAGGAGGTTGCGGGTTCGGTCCCTGCCCTTGCTCAGTGGGTTAATGATCCGGTGTTGCCGTGAGCTGTGGTGTAGGTTGCAGATGCAGCTCGGATCCCACGTTGCTGTGGCTCTGGCGTAGGCCAGTGGCTACAGCTCCGATTAGACCCCTAGCCTGGGAACCTCCCATATGCCTCAGGAGTGGCCCAAGAAATGGCAAAAAGACAAAAAAAAAAAAAAAAGCGGTATAGAGCATGTTTTAAAAAATAGGAGGTCTCTGGCCTAGCAGTTAGGGATTTGGCCTTGTCACTGCTGTGGTTCGGGTTTGATCCCTGGCTTGAGAACTTCTGCATGGCTTAAAAAAATAATAATAGGAGTTCCCATCGTGGCTCAGTGGTTAACAAATTTGACTAGGAACCATGAGGTTGTGGGTTCGATCCTTAGCCTTGCTCAGTGGGTTAAGGATCCGGCGTTGCCGTGAGCTGTGGTGTAGGTCACAGATGTGGCTCAGATCTGGTGTTGCTGTGGCTCTGGCATAGGCCAGCAGCTACAGCTCCAATTAGACCCCTAGCCTGGGAATCTCCATATGCCACAGGTGCGGCCCTAGAAAAGGCAAAAAGACAAAATAATAATAATAATAAAATAAAGCACCAGGGAAATGCAAATCAAACTACATGAGATACCACCTCATACCCCATACTTGTTGGGATGGCCACCATCAAATAAACAGAAATTAACAAATGATGGTGAGGATGTGGGGAAACTGGAACCCTTGTGCGCTGTTGGTGAGAATGCAAAATGGTGCAGCCACTATGGAAAACATTATGGTGAGGCCTCAAAAACTGAAAATAGAATTACCATATGAGCCAGGAATTGCCCTTTGGGGACTAGACACAAAGGAACTAAAAACAGAATCTCAAAGAGAGATTTGTATACCCATGTTCAAAGCAGCATTATTCACAGTAGCTACAACATGGAAGCAACCCAAGTGTCCATTGACTGATGATGGATAAACAAACTGTGATCCACCCACACAGTGGAGTATGGTTCATCCTTAAAAAGGAAATGCTGACACTCACTACAATGTGGATCAACCCTGAGGACATTATTAATGGGTACAGGGGTTCCATGTGGAGAGATGAAAAAGTTCTGGAATTAAATAGTGGTGATGGTTGCACATGGTGAATATACCTAATGCCACTGACCTGCCTACTATAAAATAGTTAAAATAATTTTGTGGGTTTTTTTATTTTCCCCTCCCATGGCAGGTGGAAGTTCCCAGGCCTGGGACTGAACCCACACCACAGCAGTAACCAGACTCCCAGTAGTGACAACGCTGGATCCTTAACCCACTGAGCCATCAGAGAATTCCCAAATAGTGTATTTTTATCTTAGCACAATTTTTAAAAAGGAATGAAGCACATGGGAGTTCCTGTCATGCCTCAGTGGAAATGAATCTGACTAGCATCCATGAGGAGGCACGTTCAATCCCTGGCCTCGATCAGTGGGTTAAGGATCCAGCGTTGCCGTGAGCTATGGAGTAGGTCGCAGACACGGCTCAGATCCTGAGTTGCTGTGGTTGTGGCATTGGCCGGCGGCTACAGTTCCAATTCGATCCCTAGCCTGGGAACATCCATATGCTGCCAGTGTGGCTCTTAAAAAAAAAAAAAAGAAAGAATGAAGCACAAGTACATACTACAACACAGATAAACTTCAAAAACATTATGCTCAGTGAGAAAAGCCGGATACAAAAGGGTCTCATGTTGTATGTTTCCATGCACATGAAATGTCTAGAACAGGCAGTCATAGAGACAGAACCTTAATGAGTGGTTCCCAGGAGAAGGGGAGATGGGGAGTGACTGCTATGGGGTCTCTTTTGGGGGAGATGAAAAATGTCCTGTGTGCCGGGGATGGCTGTCTAACTTGATAGTTTTCTAAAAATCATTGAATAGGATTCTTCAAAAGGGTGATTTTTTTTTTTTTTTTTTTTTTTTTTGTCTTTTTGCCATTTCTTTGGGCCACTCCCGAGGCATATGGAGGTTCCCAGGCTAGGGGTCAAATCAGAGCTGTAGCTGCTGGCCTACACCACAGCCACAGCAACGCCAGATCCTTAACCCACTGAGCAAGGGCAGGGATCGAACCTGAAACCTCATGGTTCCTAGTCAGATTCGTTAACCACTGCGCCACGACGGGAACTCCAAAAGGGTGAATTTTTGTTTTTATTTTTTTTCTTTTTAGGGCCACACCCACGGCACATGGAAGTTCCCAGGCTAGGGGTCAAACCGGAACTTCAGTTACCAGTCTACGTCACAGCCACAGCAGCAATGCCAGATCCGAGCCGTGTCTGTGACCTACACTGCAGTTTGCAGCAATGCTGGAGCCTTAACCCACTGAGCAAGGTCAGGGATTGACCCATATCCTCACGGATACTAAATCAGGTTCCTGAGCCACAACAGGAAATCCAATGATGAATTTTATGGTGTATGAATGATAACTTATTTTTAAAAAGCTGTTCATTTATTTAATTTTTTTGGCCATGCCCCCTGGCATGCAGAAGTTCTGTGCAGGGATCGAACCCATGGCCATAGCAGTGATCCTAGCTGCCACAGTAACAACGCCAGTTCCTCAGCCCACTGTGCTACAAGAGAGCTTCAAAAGGCTGGTTATTAAAAGCAGACTTTAGGAGTTCCTCTGATGGTGCAGCAGGTTAAGGATCTGGCATTGTCACTGCTGTAGCTCAGGTTCAATCCCTCGCCCCCAAACTTCTGCATGCTGCAGGTGTAGCCAAAAATTTTTAAAATAATAAAAAATTTTAAAAGGATTTTGGAGTTCCCACTGTGGCCCAATGGGATCAGAGGCATCTCTGGAGCCTGGGATGCAGGTTCAATCCCCGGCCCAGCACAGGGGGTTGGGGGTGGATCTGGCATTGCTGCAGCTGCAGCTTATCAAACTTGGCTCAGATCTGATCCCTGGCTGCAGAACTCCATGTGCCTCAGGGCAGCCAAAAAGGAAAAAAAAAAAAAAAGGAGGGGGGCCTTTATTTAAACTGGGAAGAAACAGTGGAAATAGAAACTGACCTCCTAGAAGGAGGACCCAAAGGAAAGCTGCCAAGAAGGTCTGCCTGCGGGGAGTCAGGCAGTTTCAAACAGAGCTGTACCCCTGTTCTCCCAAGAGTCCCTGCAATCCCCAGTTCTCCCACGGCCACCTGTTAGTGGGGCGGGCGCCTGTGAGGGGCTGGCACAGTGGCTCTCCCCAACCCACTTGGAAGGGTATCTCTGCCAGAGCACCACCATGTGGGAAGCCTCAGCCCATAGCTCCCAGACCTTCCTCACCTGCTGTACCGGTTCTTCCGTGGTCACCTGGGTGCTGCTGGCACTGGCTTCTGTCTCGCTGGCAGACATTTCTCAGAAGCAGGTCCTGTGGACAGAAAGACTAGTTAGGGTACAGCCTGCTCTGCCCTTCCCTCCAGGGGGAAGTCCAGGTTCACACCTGCCCTCTGATCACCCTCCACCCCCATTTCCTAGAGCCCTGCCTTTCCCTCCTTAACACACACCTGTAAGCCTGTTCCAAACAGGTGCTGATTCAGTGGAGCAGGGTCGGGGGGCAAAGTCTGCATTTCTAACAAGCTCCCAGGTGCTGCTATGCAGCTGATTCCAGGGCCACGTCTCAAGGGGCAAGGTCTGCTCACAGCCCTCCAAGGGCTCACCTATATTAATACTGTGGGGAGACACCGATGGTGCAAAACCCCTGGAGAAGGCAATTTGTCGATTGCCACTGGGCTGCAAGAAGCATCTTCCCTTTGACCCAGAAACCTCACTGCAGGGACAGTTCCACACCTGTACTGCCACGTGGACAGCGGTGTCAGCCACAAGGCACTGGAAACAACAGGGTTGCCCAACAGAAGGGGACTAAAGAAAATAACTCTGGTACTTCAGGGCAATCAGCTGAAGACTGGAAACTTACATGTAATTGACACAGAACAAGATACTATTATTATTTTTTTTTTTTGTCTTTTTGCCTTTTCTAGGGCTGCTCCTGTGGCATATGGAGGTTCCCAGGTTAGGGGTCTAATTGGAGCTGTAGCCGCTCACCTACACCACAGCCACAGCAACGCCAGATCTGAGCATCGTCTGAGACCTACGCCACAGCTCACGACAACGCCAGATCCTTAACCCACTGATCGAGGCCAGGGATTGAACCTGCAACCTCATGGTTCCTCATCAGATTTGTTAACCACTGAGCCATGACGGGAACTCCAGAACAAGATACTATTAAGAGAGGAAAGGTGTGAGTGGGGCTAAAGTTTTTGCTTGTATTTGCACAGAGTCTTTAAAGAGACACAAGAAACTGTTAACAGTGGCCACCTTCAGGTAGGAAGATCGGATAACTGGGGAAGGCCTCTGACTTTTAAGCCAGGTAGATAGTATTACCTGTTCAAAAAACAGTTAAGCTTAAAAAAAAAAAAAAAAAAAAAAAAAAAAAAAAAAGGAGTTCCCTGGTGGCTCAATGGGTTAAGGATCCAGATTTGTCACTGCTATGGCTCAGGTAGCTTCTGTGGAGCAGGTTCAGTCCCTGGCCTGGGAACTCCCACATGCCACAGGAAAAAGTTAGACCATGCTTGGCCCCTCTGCAGACCAATCAAGTCAATCTCAGGGAAATGGGAACAGCAAGGGAGAGCTCCCTGGGTAAGCCTAATGCACACATTTGCAGGCTCAATGGCCTCAACAGTTGTGCTCCATTTTCCTGGCCAGGTGAGATGAGATGGGCAGAGTGTTGTCAGATTAGATTTCAGGAGTCCCAGCTCTACCCATGCTGTGCTACATTGGGCAAGGAAGGTCTTCTCCCCTGCCTCAGTCCTTTTGTCTGTAAAATGGGGCTAAAGGTAGTACCTGCCTTAAGGCTGGTTCCTCAGGTCGTTCTGGAATGAGCCTGTGGAGAACCCCTGACCTTGAGTCTGTGAATTTCCTCCCAGACTCCATGTTTCACCATCCTGCAAGTGGAACTCAGCTAACCGAGCTTTTGAGAGCATCAGTTCTGGAGTCTAAATGGAGCTTTAGGAGTTCCCTGGTAGCCTAACAGTTCAGGATTTGGCATGGTCACTGCTGTGGCTCAAGTTCAGTCTTCGGCCAGGGAACTTCCACATGCCGTGGGTGCAGCCAAAAGAAAAAAAGTAAACTGGGTTCTAACCCTGGATTTGCAACTCTGAAGCTAGAAGTTGGGAAGGCAGCCTCCTCTCTGAGCCTCACTTGCCTCACCTGTGAAATGTGGATAATGGTTCCTAGCCTAAAGTCCCTGTGGACTGGAGGAGAGGCTGCACATGCGGCACTTAGCTTGGTATCTGGCACATAGTAGGTGCTCAATAAACAGATCCATTTCACACCACTCTGTCTGTCCCATAGAAACGGGTGAAGCCAGCCAGGAATGAGCTTCTGCTTGGTAGGAAGGACCTCCCCCCCAAATGGGAAGTGGGGCAAGGAGGCACACCTACCCCTGGTGAATATCACCTGAATCCTGTTCTCCCCCTCACCTTCCCTTGAGCCTCAACTCTCCTGGGCAGCTCAAAGGTCCTCTTTCCCATGCCTTTTTTCCATCAATCCCTCTGGAACCAGTTGAACCAAGGGCTGCCGTTGCAGATGTCAGCACACCCATTTCAAGTCCTGGGGATCAGCAACGTGCCTGCAGCTGACTCCAGCTGCCAGAGGGAGAACTGGCCGAAAGTGGCGGAAGTCACATAGCCCTCCAGCCGCAGCCAGGACATACTAAGATCCAACTTCCAAAGTTCCCAGAAACTGCGGACGTAGGCTCAGGCCCTTCTCTCACAAAGGTCGCAAGGATTCAGATAAGGGGTAGGGAACTTCCCACTGCTACTTTGTGCAATCCAGTGGCCACACCCACCCAGGAGAAGGGGGCGGAATTTGCCCAAGACCTCGCCGGGGTCAGCTGGGAGGCCGGAAGGAGGGCTGGGGAGGGGCTAAGTCCCCAGGGGGCAAAACCACTTGAAGGGGAGGGGGCTTTGCCAGGCCGAGGGATTGGCACCCGGTGCGGGGAGGAAAGGGGCCCCTCTGAAGACCCAGGGACAGCGGAATTCCTGTGCGGAACCGGCTGCAGCCTGTCTCCAAGGTGCGTTTGTAAAGCAAGAGGATGTGGTTTGGGACGGACTTAGCCCCCTCTTGATCCTGCCACTTCTAGTGTGTGTGTGTGTGGGGGAGCTCTTTCGTGCTCCCTCGCCCCCACGAAAGTCCTATATATTGAGAGGGAAGAATCTGAAAGTCTGAGCCTGTTCCAAAAGTTGGATTCTTCTGAGGGAGGGCTGTTCAGCCCAGGTTGGAGACCCCTCCCCAGGCCGCGGAGATAAACAGAGCACCCTGGGAAGGCCCTCTCCGCCCCTTCCTCCCCAGAGGCGTCCCAGGCTCAGCAGCTCCCAGCCTCCCCACCCCATTCGGGGACCCCGCCTCTCACCGCGGTCAGCTGGACGTCCAGGGTGCAACAGCAGCTACTTCAAGGCCAGCTCTAAAACCGTCCTGGGCCAGGACAAGGCGGACCTTTATACTCGGGGGCGGCGAGGGGGGGGGGGGTGAGCGCCCGGGAGTGACGGGCCGGAGGACCAATCCGGTTGGGGGACTGCCCACCACCAGGCCACGCCCCTCGCCCCGCTCTAGACGTTGGAGGCTCAAGTGTTGCCTGAGAAGGGACGGACGGACCTGGCGGCTGCGCGTGCCCTCCCAGCAGTGTCTCCAAGGTGGGGAACGACCCTAGTACGACACCGGATCCAGCCAAGGGACGCGCCCTCCCCACCAGGGACCTTATGAATTCTGGGACTTAAGTGCAGTCCTGGCGATCCCCACCCGCTTTCTCCTGGGACCAAACTGAGGCTGTGAGAACTCAGAGATCATTCAGTGATGCTTCCGTCGTGTCAGGGACCACACCCCACCCCTGGGCGGGAGGAAGATGGAGCCGAGCCAGACCCAGCATTATTACCAACGTGCTCTGACCTGCGTCGTAACACTTAATCATACCAACACTATGCATTCCTTTATTATCCCCATTTTGCAGATGAGAAAACTGAGGCCCAGAGACAGCCCAGGGCAGTGCAGAGGCCAACTCATGGATTTCTGACTCCTGGATCAATCTCTTACTGGAGTTGCTTCACTTGGATTCCCGATCCCCTCCAAAAAAAAAAAAAACCTCCTTTATTTTCTTGGTCTGTAAACCAAGGTCTCAAATTCAGATGGCCCCAGGGGCCAGACAGGAGGTAAATGCCTCTGTTAAAAAAAGTGGCAGCATGCCCCGCCTAGAGGGAGCAGAGCCTTACTGTGGGGGAGACTCACCCAGAGATTCACAGAGCCACAGGGATTCCAGACTTTGGACAAAGTGTTCAGCCTCTTTAAAAAAACTTCTGAGGAACCAAATAAAACCCAGTGGAGCCATAGCCAGTCTAGGGCACCAGTTTGCCACCTCTGCTGAAGTATGTGGGTTGGGGTGGGACTTCTAGAACTTCCAGAAAGAACATGGAAAAAACTACTGTCTGTGACTAAGTGCCTTTTTTTTTTTTTAGAAGGTCTACACTAGCGCTGTGTGACGAGCTTTCTGAGATGTGGGGCATGTTCTAGAACTCTGCACCACCCAATTAGTGACCATTGGCACATATGGCTGTTGCCCATCAAGAAGCTGAACATACATACTTAAGTAACACAGCTTGTCAGATTCCTAAGTGAATCTGAGGCCCCCAAATGATTAAAGCAGATACACAGAATTATAACAGGTAAAATTTTCATATTTGTGGGCAGGCCTTTTTTCCTACTCATTTGTTCATGTTTCTACTTCATTCAGCAATTCCTACTGAGCTGCTGTGCTGAATGAGAGCGCAAGAGTGAATAACATAGATTCTGGCCTTGTGACACTCACCACCCAGTGGAGGAAGGGCAAACAAACAAAAATGAGTGGAATGTGTAATGGGTCAGGAGATGGTAAATGCTACTGAGAAAAGCAGAGGACTAGAATTGAGAATGTGGGGACTGCACTTTTTAATAGGGTGGTCAGGGAAGCTTTTCAGAGTGCCGTTTGAAAACAGAAATGAGGAGTCCTCATCGTGGCTCAGCGGAAACGAATCTGACTAGTATCCATGAGGATGCAGGTTTGATCCTTGGCCTCGCTCAGGGGGTTAAGGATCCAGCGTTGCCGTGAGTTGTGGTGGAGGTGGCAGACGTGGCTTGGATCCTGCGTTGCTGTGGCTACAGTGTAGGCCGGCAGCTATAGCTCTGATTGGACCCCTAGCCTGGGAACCTACATATGCCCTAAAAACTGCATATGACTGCAGCCCTAAAAAAAAACCCAACAACAACAAGAAAAAACAAAAACAAAAAACGCAGAAATGAGGGGGAAGGGAAGGAAAGGGAGCCACATAGAGGTCTAGGGAAGAGTGTTCCTGATGGTGGTAATAGCTTGTGCAAAGGCCCTGAGGCTGGTCCATATGCCTGGTGAGCTGAAGATGCATCCAAAACCCAAAGTGGCTGAAGCCAAGTGAGGAGAGAGGGAGAGCAGGAGGAGAATGAGTCTGGAGTATGTAGAGCTCAGAGAGGTGAAGTGACTTGTCCAAGGTCACACAGCTGGAAAAATCACCTGGAGATATGCCTAGTAGCTTTCTGCTTTCCAGTGGCCTTCAGTGCTGGGATGTGGCCAAAATATCCCTGGTCAAGGGGATGCAACTCAGTTCTGATTTGGAGAAATCAAGTCCTGGTGATTTTGCCCCACATCTTCTGAACAAAAGGAGACTAGCCATGCTCACTGTCTGCCCTGGTATCAACCCCACCTCCAGTACCTTGTGAGCAAGGTCAGGGGCACATGTGTGCATCGGGGAGGGGAAAGAAAGATTACTACACCTTTGGCTCTTAGGAACACTGCCCCTTCCTCCTGGAAGCCTTCCTGCCTGCCTGAAAGCTATGATTGCCAGATAAGATACAGGATGGCCCAAGGACATTTTTTTAATTAAATTTTTTCTTTGAGATAAAAGTTATGCAGAGAGCCCATGTACCTTTTACCCAGTTTTCCTCAGGGGGAGCATCTTTCAAAAGTAGTGCTGAACAATATCAAAATCAGGATATTGGCACAATCTATCTATCTTGTGCAGATTTCCCCAGTTTACTTTTGCGTGCATGTGAATGTATGTTTTGTTCTATGCAATTTTATCATGTATGTGGGTTCACGCCTCGACCATCACTGTTACTATACAGAACAGTTCCATAACTCTAAGGATCTCTCATGCAACCCTTTTTTTAAATCACACTCACTTCCTTCTCTCTCTCCCTCATTAACACTTGGCAACTACTAATCTGTTGTCTCTTTCTATAATTTTGTCTTTTTGAAAATGTTATACAAATGGAATCATGGCGTATATAACCTTTTGGGATTGGCTTTTTCACTCAGCATCATTCTTTGGAGAGTCATCCAAGTTGTTGGGAATATCAAGTGTCAATAGTACCTTGCTTTTATTTCTGAGTAGTGTTCCTTGGTATGGGTGTACCACAGTTTATGTACCACTCAGCCATGGAGAACACCAAGGTTTCCAGTTTGGGGCTATTAGGAATAAAGCTACTGTTAATATTTGTTCACAGCTTTGTTTGTTTGTTTGTTCTTTTTTGGGCTGCACCTGTGGCGTATGGAACTTCCCAGGCTAGGGGTCAAATAGAAGCTACAGCTGCCAGTCTATGCCACAGCCACAGCCACAGCAACATGGGATCCAAGCCACATCTGTGAACTACACCACAATTCACCATGGCAACACCAGATCCTTAAACCACTGAGTGAGGCTAAGGATTGAACCTGCATCTTCATGGGTACTACTCAGGTTCATTACTGCTGAGCCAAGACCTGGGGAACTCCCTTGTTCATAGGTTGTTGTGTGAACAAAAATTTAGCTGGGATAAATGCCCAAGAGTGCAATTGCAGGGTTGTATGGTAAGTGCATATGTAGTTTTCTAAGACTCTGCCAAACTGTTCTCCAGAGTGGCTGTAACATTTTACTTTTTTTTTTTTTTTTTTTTTTTTTGTCTTTCTGCCTTTTCTAGGGCCACTCCCGCGGCATATGGAGTTTCCCAGACTAGGGGTCTAGTCGGAGCTGTAGCTGCTGGTCTACGCCAGGGCCGCAGCAACACGGGATCCGAGCCATGTCTGCGACCTACACCACAGCTCACAGCAACGCCTGATCCTTAACCCACTGAGCAAGGCCAGGGATCGAACCCGCAACCTCATGGTTCCTAGTCGGATTCGTTAACCACTGCGCCATGATGGGAACTCCATATTTTACATTCTTATCAGCAATTTATGAATATATCCAGTTTCTCTGCATCCTCGTCAGCATTTGATGTTTTCGCTATTTTTAATTTTAGCCACTCTGACAGGCGTCCCAATTAAATTTGAATTTCAGGTCATCAACAAATACCCTTTTAGGGGGTTAAAGTGTATTTTATGCAATATTTGGGAATACACTGATACTAAAAAATAATTCGTTGTTGGGGTTCCTGTTGTGGCTCAGTGGGTAAAGAACCTGACTATTATCCATGAGGATGCAGGTTTGATCCCTGCTCAGTGGGTTAAGGATCCAGCATTGTGGCAAGCTGCAGTGTAGTTCACAGATGCAGCTCAGATCTGGCGTTGCTGTGGCAGTGATGTAGGCTGGCAGCTGCAGCTCCAGTCCAACCCCTAGCCTGGGAACTTCTATATGCTGAGGGAACATTCCCCCCCCGCCAAAAAAAAAAGATTCACTGTTGCTCTGAAATTCAAATCAAGCTTGGCATCCTATTTATTTTGTTATTTTTGCTAAACCTGACAACCCTACCCCCAAACCCATGTGCTTTTCTCTGCCCTTTCTCTGCCCCAGACCTCGTAAAAACTCTGTCGCTTTTGAGGCTTGGAAGAGGAGGGGGCCTTGAAGACCAAATCTTTCCAAGAGCCCTCAGGTGGGAGGTAAGATATAGCTGCTGCTTTTCTGAGCCATTTCATTCTGTTATTCAGAGGCTTGATGATTTTGATTTTTTTCTGTTTCTTTGGATAAGGAAGCTGAGGATTCAAAAGGTGATATAATTTGCCCTGGGACGCAGGGCCAGAAATGGGTGCCTGCAGAATTTGTTTTTTGGGGTTTTTTTTGGGGGGGGTTGTTTTTTTTTTTTTTTTTTTTTTAGGGCCACACTTGCAGCATATGGAGGTTCCCAGCCACAGGTTTGGATCAGAGCTACAGCTGCCGGCCATGGCCACAGCCACAGCCACACATCTGTGACCTACACCACAGCTCATGGCAACACCAGATCCTTTAACCCACTGAGCAGGGCCAGGGATCAAACCCGTGTCCTCGTGGATACTAGTCAGGTTCCTTACTGCTGAGCTGCAAGGGGATCTCCTGGCTGCATGATATGGATTCAAAGTCTTTGTTTTGGGATCACTGCCTGCTGCCTCCTCTTCCTTCTCCCCTTCCTCCTCCTCCTCCTCCATTTCCTCCCCTCCATCCCCTTCCAGTGGAAAGGCTCTGACAAACCACCAGATCTTTCCCACTGAAGCCTAGGAGAGGGAAAGGCCGACAAGCATTGTGCCACAAGGTGGCACTGCTGGTCCCAGATTGGTATCTTGGTCAGTCTGCCCTCTGACCCTTCCATCCATCCATCCACCCACTTATCAAGTAGCCCCTATTATGTGCGAGCCAAGCCAAGCCTGGCCTGGTGGTGAGGACCCAATGATTCACTAAATATTCAGTCATTCAGCAAACAATTAATAAGCACCTGCTGTGTGCCATGATGGTGCTGAGCAGCCATGGGGACCCAGTCTTGACCTTTGCCTTCATGGCACTCAGAGTCTAGTGGGGAGACCTGTATGGGAACAGCAGGGCTCCATTTGGACCTTCATAGGCCTGAGGCACTTGTGCCATTGCAGACACCTATCTTCATGAAAAAATATTACAAATGATCTCTTACAATTGTGTTGGCATTATTTTATTCATTTTTTCTTCTGACTTTAAGAGAAATTAAAATGAAACGATTTTCAGAGTTCCCTGGTGGCTCAGTGGGTTAAGGATCTGGCATTGTCACTGCTGTGACTCAGGTTCAAAACCTGGCCCAGGAACTTCATGCTGTGGACATGGCCAAAAATGAAACCTTTCCATGGGTTCCAGAAAGTGTTGTGGGGAGTTACCTTGGTGGCATGGTGGGTTAAAGAACTGACACTGTCACTGCTGTGGCTCCCATTCAATCCATGGCCCTGGAACGTCTGCATTCCCCAGATTCAGCCAGAAAAAAAAACAAAAAACAAAAACAAAACAGAGGAGTTCCTGTCGTGGCTCAGTGGAAACAAATCCTACTAGGAACCATGAAGTTGAGGGTTCAATCCCTCGCTTCACTCAGTGGGTTAAGGATCTGGTGTTGCCATGAGCTGTGGTGTAGTTCGCAGATGCGGCTCAGATCTGGCGTTGCTGTGGCTGTGGCATAGGCTGGAGGCAACAGCTTCAATTAGACCCCTAGCCTGGGAACCTCCATATGCCGCAGGTGCGGCCCTAAAAAGACAGAAGACAAAAAAAAAAAAAAAAAAAAAAAAAAAGTGTTGTATACCATAAGTCTCTTGTGTCTGATAACAAGTTGGCTGTGGTAACTGGGTGGAAAAAAATGCAGGTGGTCAGGGCTGTGCTGGTCCACAGGCATGGTGAAGCCCAGAGGAGGCACTGGACTTAGGTGTAGGGGTGGCCTTGGAAGGCTTCTAGGAGGAGGTGATATCTAATCTGAGGCCTGAGAGATGAATGGAGTCAGTCAGGTGAAGATACTGGGGAGTCGTTCTAGGCAGAAGGAACTGAGAGAGTGATGGTGCAGAGGGTACAGAGTGAGACTTGGGGGTAGAATGTGGCCAGGGGCTGAAGAGTATCAGGGAGGAGAGACTGAGCTAGACAGGTTGGCAGGGTCAGACTGACAGAGTCCTGAGGACACTGGGGAGCTTGAGATGGTTCAGAAGCAGGGTCAGCAGAAGCATGTTAGAGCATTCAAAAGTGCTCTTGGGCCATCCTGTGGATAAAGGAAAGCTTGGCGAGAAAAACAAGCTCACCCGCTTCAGGTAAGTCTTAAAAGGTGGAAAGCAGGGGTGCAGGAGGACATTCTAAGCACAGTGATGGTTATTCATCCAGGAAGTATTAATTAAGTGCCTCTGGTGTGTCCTGCCTAGGGTACGGCAGGCAGTGAGCCAGACAGAATATCCCTGCCCTCATGGAACTGACATCCTTGTCGGGGTAGCAGACCAACACTCAACACACTCAACCCAGGGTGTATTAGAAGGTGATAGGAGTTGTAGAGAAAAATAGAGCAGGAAAGAAGGATGGGGAGTTAGGATGGTTTGAATTTTTTTTTTTTTTTTTTTTTTTGCTTTTTAGGGCCGCACCTGTGGCATATGGAGGTTCCCAGGCTAGGGTTCCAATTGGAGCTGCAGCTGCAGGCGTACACCACAGCCACAGCAATGCCAGATCCTTTTACCCACTGTGTGAGGCCAAGGATTGAACACTCATCCTCATGGGCACTAGTCAGTTTCATTACCGCTAAGCCACAATGGGAATCCCAGTTTGCAATTTTACATAAGGGAGACCTCACGGAGGAGGTGACAGCAGAGACCTGGGGGAGAGGAGGCTGTTGGACTAACTGTGTGGCTCTTGGGAGGAAGTATGCTCTGGGCAGCAGGAACGGCCTGTGCAAAGGCCCTGGGGCAGACCCTGCCTGGTGTGTTGGAGGAACAGCAAGGAGCTTGTGTGTCTGGAACACCAAGTGAGGGGGAGTGAGGGAGGAGGGGAGGGCAGGGCAGGGACGGGGACAGTTGGTGCAGGGCCTCGTGGGCCACGGGGAGGACTTGGACTTTTACTCCCAAAGGATGAGGGATGGAACCTGACTTGGGTTGGGGTGATAGGCCATACCTGGGGACCTCAGAGAACAGGTAGTTTTGGGGAAACCACAACACAGTTGAGGAGAGGGGGGCTGGAAGTTGGGAGCAGAGGTCAGAGCCAGGCTGGGGAAGGGGCTTCCAATGTTAAGCAGAGGTTTTAGGCCTTTACTGGGAGCAGTGGGAAGCAACTGTCAGATTCAGAGCAGGGGAGGCCCTGTTCAGGTCTCTGAGGATGGAGGGGTGGAACCTTTGAGAAGAAGGGTGGCGGGAGGTAACTGGGGGGCAGGCAGGGACTCATGGCCCTGTCTGCTGGCATGGGGGCAGAGAGGGATTAGACAGGTCATGGTTTGGAAGGTGAGGCTGACACGGGCTTCTGGCTGGGAGTCCTGTGTGAGGGTTGACAGCTGGGCCATCGCTGAGGCTGGGACTAGCAGAGGAACAAGTTTAGGGGGACCCCGGTAAGCAGTTTTGCCTCCCCCCGCCCCAGCCACTGGCCTAGGATTGCAGAGTTAGCAATTAAAAATATAGGACCCCTGGGAGTTCCCTGGTGGCCTAGCAGGTTAAGGATCCAGTGTTATTTCTGTGGCTTGGATTCGATCCCTGGCCCAGGAACTTCTGCATGCCATGGGCAGGGCCAAAAACATTGGACCCTCAGTTAAATGTGAATTTTAGATGCTCAGTGAATTTTTTTTGAGCATAAGTATGTCCCAAGGATTGCAAGGGACATACTTCCGCAGAGGAATTACTCATTTACCTGCATGACCTGTATTTTTTCTGGCAACCCTACCCCAGCCAGGACAGGCCTGCCCACATCTTCCCTGACATCGCAGCTCCGGCCAGTGGATGGACAGCCTGACCAACTGTGGCCCCAGTGAAGGCAAGGTTTTGTCTCCTTGGCCTGCTCACCATGGGAAGCTGGGGGTCTTTTTACATGCAGGCCCTGGCCCGTCCCCGCCCCCCCAGCCTGCGTGGCGCCATCTGTCCACTGCCCCCTGCGCCGCTTGGGGGAAGGGAGCTGCTCCCAGAGCCACTGCCCCCTGGGCGGGCCCCTTGCAAACCAGGCGAGTCCCACTGGACACCCCCAGCCCCAGAATGCAGGGCCAGGAGTCCAGGCAGCAGGAAGGTCTCCACGTGGCCTTTGTCCCCCTCCATCCTGGTGGCCCATCCAGCTTGGAGGCGGACATCAGACATCCCCTGGCCTTTCTGTGAAGTTCTGCCGGCTGAGCGGACAGACTTCCTTGTCAGAATGTACCGGAAGGACAGATGCCTAGGAGCGGCTGACCAGGAACCAGATCCTTCAGGGCCCGCCACCGCCCCCACACTGAGTGGCCCTGTGTGGGATGGCCAGGCCCAGAGGCTCTGGCCCAGCCCTCTGAGAGCCAGCTGCCAGGATGTGCCAGTCACGTTGGCGGGCAAAGAACACACAGTCCTTGGCTCTGCCGGCTGCCCCTTTGTTCCCAGGCGGAGGTGGGGGGCTGTTGTCCTGGCAACCAGCCCCTTCCCCCTCAGATGGTCCCTCGAAGTGAAGACTGGAGGCACCTGGGGCTGGGGGTTCTGGCCACAGAGGGTCCCCTGTCACCCAGGGCAGCAGAGAAGCCCCCTTGCCTCAGCTGGCCCTGCCTGCTCAGAGTTCCTATGTCCGGACCTTGAGGCGGGGGGGGGGGGGGGGGAACAGGTCACCCCCTTGGGATTGGAATTCCGGAGGTGGAAGCAGCAGGCTGGGGGTGGTGTGACACATTCCCAGCGGGGCTGGCGCCCTGCTGGCAGCTACTGCCCCCCCCCCCCCCCCCCCCCCCGCCGCCGCCTGTCTTGCGTCCCCGGCCCCCACATTGGAAGCTGCAGCTGGTGCGGGTTGGGGGGGATGTTATTTTGGGGGCTAGGGCAAAGGAGCCAGAGAGGCGCCTCCACCCGGCGGAGGAAGTGGGGCAGCCCAGCTGCATTCTCCCGTTGGCCCACCTGGCACAGCAGCCACCACTGGCCACCGCACAGGAAGTGTTCCCAGCGTCCGCCTGTGTGGTCCCCCCCCCCCCCAGCATGAGGGGAGGCAGGCAGCAGGGAGGGTGCAGGGGCCACTGTTGTGGGCCAGAATCTTGCAGAAGACCCCAGCTGGGGTGATTCTGATGCCTCTGGGTCATGCTTACTCTGGCCGATACTGTTTATAGATGTGGATGAAGAGACTTCGGGAGGGAGGGGCTATTGATGAATCTGACTGCTGGAGGCTTTCAGAGGCTCAGAAAGGGAAGTGACTCCACCAAGATCACACAGCATATAAACCGCAGAGCGGGGAATCTCGGTGGCATTCAGAATTAGATACACTAACCTGAGTTGTGGCTCAGCAGTTTATGAACCCAACTAGCATCCATGAGGACATGGGTTCGATCCCTGGCCTCACTCAGTGTGTTGAGGATCCTACGTTGTAGTGAGCTGTGATGTAGGGTGCAGACACACCTCGGATCCCACATGGCTGTGGCAGCTATAGTTCCGATTGGACCCCTAGCCTGGGAACCTCCATATGCCGTGGGTGCAGCCCTAAAGACAAAAAAAAAAAAAAAAAAAAAAAGCAGATACACCAACTCAACATAGGCTTCCAACCCTATAATGTGGACAGGGGGTCCCAGTTAGAGCAATCCTTGGGGTGTCTGGAGACATTTTTGGTCATTTCCACTTGGGGGGCTCCTGGCATCCACTGGGTGGGGTCAGGGAGGCTGTTCCACACCCCACAGTGCCCAGGACGGCCCCCCACAGGGAACAGTGCAGCCTCAAACGTAGAGCCTTGCTGAGGTGAACAATACCACTAAAATTAATAATAATGAGTATTATTAAATATAATCTTCATTTTATTTTATTTTTGGCCACACCGGGGCATACAGAAATTCCCTGGACCAGGGATCCAAGTGGTGCCACAGCAGTGACCCAAGCCAACACAGTGACAACACCGGATCCTTAACCCAGGAAACCACCAGGGAACTCCTTAATCTTCATTTTAAAGTTGAGGAAACGAAGGCCCAAAGAGCCTGTCTTTTGGACTCCTGGGTCCAGAGATCCATTCCCCTTGGCTGCTTCCTTAGCATCCTTTAAAGCTTTGCAGTGACGGAAACTGAGGCCCAGAAAGGAGAGATAAATGAAGCCCTGAACCCACAACCCCAGCACAGGGCCCTCTGCTCCTTTTCACAATTCAAGCCTGTGTAGCTGTGTGGGCTCAGACCCTCCCAGGTCCCTGTCCGAGCTTGGCCACTCACTGACACTGAGGGCCCTTGGCTGGTGATGTCAGTGACCTCAGCTTTGTGTTTCTGTGACAGGTTTCTTCCATCTTAGCTGAAGAGCGTCATAACCAGTGTGGTTGACGGAGAGGCAGTATGTACAGGGGTTAAGGGAGCTGCAAGCCCTTGGGCAAATCGCTGCTCCTCCCTGAGCCTCAGTGGTCCCATCTGTAAAATGGGGTGATGATTGGAGTGTCCGTCGTGACTCTGTGGTTAATGAATCTGACTAGGAACCATGAGGTTGTGGGTTTGATCCCTGGCCTTGCTCAGTGGGTTAAGGATCCAGTGTTGCCATGAGCTGTGGTGTAGGTTGCAGACATGGCTCAGATCCCGCGTTGCTGTGGCTCTGGCGTAGGCAGGTGACTACAGCTCTGATGAGACCCCTAGCCTAGGAACGTCCATGTGCCACAGGAGTGGCCCTAAAAATTGCAAAAAGACAAAAAAAAAGTGGGGTGATGATCATTGTCCCTAACCCACAGATGATGGAGAAGATTAAATGAGGTAGTACATCGCTTAGCATAGAGCCTGGGCCACAGTAAGCACCGTATAAGGGCAGATGATTTTGTTTGTTTGTTTGTTTCTCCTATGGCATATGGAGTGTCTGGGCCAGTGGTCAGATCCGAGTTGTGACCTGTGCTGCAGCTGCAGCAATGCCAGATCCTTTAACCCACTGTGCCGGGCTGGGGATTGAACCAGCATCCTGGTGCTGCAGAGATGCCACTGATCTCATTGTGCCACAATGGGAACTCCAGAGTTGGATGTTTTTTAAATTGTTCAATGTGGTTCAAATCTACATATTAAAAAAAAAGAGAGAGGAGTTCCTGTCGTGGCGCAGTGGAAATGGACCCGACTAGCAACCATGAGGTTGCGGGTTTGATCCCTGGCCTTGCTCAGTGGGTTAAGGATCCGGCATTGCCGTGAGCTGTGGTGTAGGTTGCAGATGTGGCTCAGATCTGGCGTTTCTGTGGCTGTGGTGTAGGCCGGTGGCTATAGCTCCGATTAGATCCCTAGCCTGGGAATCTCCACATGCCACAGGAGTGGCCCTAAAAAGCAAAAAAAAAAAAAACCAAAAAAAAACTACACATATATATACCATAAATTTTACCATTTAAACCATTTTTTAAGTGCACAGCTCAGTAGCATTAAGCACATTCATGCTGTAGCATTCCCACTATCCATCTCCAGGCCTTTCTCATCTTCCCAAAGCCAAACTCTGTCCCCATTAGACACTGACTCCTCATCCCCCTCTCCCATCCCCTGGCCCCACCATCCACTTCTTGTCTCTATGGATGTGACTCCTCCCGGGATTTCTCATGAACAGAATCACACAGTACTTGTCCATTTGTGTCTACTTCACTGAGTGTGATGTTCTCAAGGCTCATCCATGTTGTAGCATGTGTTAGAATCCCTTTCCTTTTTAAAGATGAATAATATTCCATTGTATGGATGGGCCACATTTGTTATCCATTCACCCATTGATGGACACTCAGGTTCCTGAACCAGGGTGGTGATAAGGGAAGGGTAACCGTCGAGAAGGATTTTGAAGGTGGATTCAGCAGAATTTGCCAACGAATTGGCTGGGGAATGTGGTTTTTAAAAATATGTCAACACATTTTTGACACTGCTTTAAAAATGTGGAGCCTAATTCTCTTCCCTGTGAGCGTGGGCTGAATTTAGTGACTTGTTTCTCACAAACAAAATATGGCGGAAGTGATTGTGTCAACCACCTGTGAGGCTTCTGAGATTGGGTCAGTAAAAGGCATCATAGTCTCCTTTCTTTCTCTCTCACATCACTTGCTCCAGGGGGAGCCAGATACCATATTGTGAGGACACCTAAGAAGCCCACATAGCAAGGACCTGAGGTCTCCTGCCCATAGCCATGTGAGGGAGTCATCTTGGAAGCAGTTTCTCTAGCCCCAGCTGAGCCTGTAATCACAACTGCATTTGGAAAAGCTGTCTCTTTGGTGACTGTATGAAGAATGGATTGTAGGGGGCAGAAATAAAAGCAGGACCACCTGGGAAGTGGCTACTGCAATAGTCCAGGTGAACATTGATGGTGGCAGGGGAGATGGAGCAAAGTGGATGGATGGGTTTCATAGTTATTTAGGAAGTAAGACAAACAGGAGTTGAGAGAATAAAAGGTCAGTGATGAAAAAAAAATTGTAGTATAGAATTAGCAAATTTGAAACAAACAAAAAAAAAAAAGGTCAGTGATGATCCTCAGGTAGGATCTTCATTGAAATGAGGAGTTGGTGGAGGCAGGGATGGGAGAAGATGAGATGGTAGGTTTAGCTATGGACATGTTGAGTCCATGTCCCTAAACTGTTCAAGGGCCTCCATACATGTATGAGAGACTAGAAGCTCTCAACTGGGGGGTGATTCTGCCCACCCAGGGGACATTTCACCACATCGGGAGAAATTTTTGTTGCCACAACTGGGGGATGGGAGTGCTACTGGAATATAAAAGCTGGAGGGTAAAAGCTGGAGATGCTGCTCAACATGCTACAATGCACAGGACTGTTCCCCATAGAAAGAATTATCTGACCCCAAAAGTCAATGGTGCGGAAGTGGAGAAATCCTAGGGTAAACCAATTGCTGGAATAGGAAAAATCCCAACTTCAGTAGAGACCATTTGTTCAGTAAAGTTTTATTTCTTGGATATGCAACCATCAATCAAGATCGAGTTTTCTGGGCAGCTCTCCTCCAAATAGTCCTCTCCAAGAAGCTGGCAAATGGAGAAAGCTTGAGCAAGGCTCTCATGAGAAGTCTTTAAAGGCTCAGGCCGGAAGTGACTTATATCATTTCCTCTTACGCCCATTAGTTAAATCAGTCACGTAGTTTTGCCTAAGTGCAAGGGATTCTGGGGAATGTAGTCCAGGCACATGCCCAGGAGGAATAAGGAAATCATTTGATGAAAAAGGAGCCAGTTTGTGCTACAGTATTATTATTGCCTTCATTATTTGTTGTTATTCAGACCTAACAGCTTCCTGAACTTATTTCTACTTGTGTTCTCTTTCAACTCTATCCCATCCATAGGGTCAGTGGAGTGACTTTTTCAAATCTGTTTTCTCAAACCCTCACACTTTAGCCAATCTTCAAAGGAAAGCATTCTAACCATTTCCCCATAAGCCACAGGATCAAGTCCAATGCCCTTGATGCAGCGTTTCTAGAGTTCAAAATGTTGAGCAAGCAGTAGGATGGGCAGGAATGAAATTTTGAGATCATCCATGTTTCAAGACTTTGCAGAGGAGGGTGAGAAGGTCTGTCCTGGCATTGCTGAAAGGCTTCCTGGAAGAGGTGGCATGAGGGCTGTGGCTTTGAAGAAAGCAGAAGCTCCAAATGCGAAATCTGAGAAGTGGGAAAAGAAGGGTGTGGCATCAGGGAAGTCAAAGGGAGAGATCATATGAGTAAAAAGGAAATGGTCAGCTCTAAGGAGTGCTGAGGAGAGGCTAGAGAGGTAGCAGGGGTGAGGGGATGGAGTAGGGAAGGCCCCTCCTTGCAGAATAATGCAGGTAGCAAATATAGGATTCTATAGAATTAGAAAAATCACTGTTTGGGGGAGTTCCTGTCTTAGCACATCAGAAACGAATCCAACTAGGAACCATGAGGTTGCAGGTTTGATCCCTGGCCTCGCTCATGCATTGCCATGAGCTGTGGTGTAGGTCGCAGATGCAGCTAGGGTCTGGCATTGCTGTGGCTCTGGCATAGGCCAGCAGAAACAGCTCCGATTAGACCCCTAGCCTGGGAACCTTGATATGCCGTGGCCCTCAATAGCCAAAAAGAAAAAAAAAAGAAAAATCATTATCTTGCAACTACTAGTGTAGTAGCTTATTCAAGCAAGGGGTATCCACCAATACAAAAACCACTGGGTGAACGTTTACAAGATCCTAGGTGGTCACACAGTCTTGGAATATCTTTCCCCCAGATTGCTCATCAATTACAAAAGGGAAACGGCACCTGTAATAGGGAGATCTGGTCAATACCATCAGAACCAAGTGATCAAGATTCCCATCATCAACAGCAAGGCAACAGGGTGACATCATGTGCCTCCTGGTACCTTGCACTGAGGAGGACTCAGCATCACCTCTGAAATCTCACTGCTTGGAATGGGCAACCTGACTCTCATCATGAGAAAACATCAGACTGTGGGAGATTCTACAAGACAGCCAGCCCTTGGAGAATGACCATCGTGAAGCAAATAAAAAGACAGAGAGATGCTCTAGATTAAAAATAAGACTTCGAGGAGTTCCCATTGTGGCTCAGAGGGTTAAGAACCCAACTAGTATCCATGGGGAAGAGGGTTCAATCCCTGGCCTCGATCAGTGGGTTAAGGATTGGGTATTGCTGCAAGATGCAGTGTAGGTTGCAGATGTGACTTGCATCTGGCATTGCTGTGGCTGTGGTTGTGGCGGAGGCTAGCAGCTGCACCACTAATTCGAGCCCTAGCCTGGAAACTTCCATATGTTGCAGATGTGGCCCTGAAAAAAAAAGAAAAAAGAAAAGAAGACTTCAAGAGATGTGACAAGAAAATGTCATTCCCAGGAATTCTCTTGTGGCTCAGCAAGTTAAGGATCTGGCTTTGTCACTGCTCTGACTTTGGTTACTGCTGTGGTGTGGGTTCAATCCCTGGCCCAGGAAATTCCACATGCCATGAGTGAGGCCAAAAAAAAAATATATATATATATACATATACACTTTTCCATAGGAATTGGAATATTCTGAGGTAAAAAGTCTAAGACAATAAAAGAAGGACAAGGACAGTTAGGACACGAAGGTCACTGGGAACTTACTGGTGAGCTATCAGAATTGGAGAAGCCCATGGAAGGGACACATACTCTACAACTCATAATTGACATCTGGCCGGCACTTGCTGTGTTCCAGAAGTTCTTCTATAATTGGTGCATGTACTAGCCCTTTTAATCATCTCCAAACTGTAGAGATGAACACTATTCTTCTTTCCATTTTACAGATGGGAAAACTGAGGCCCAGAGAGGAGAAATCCCTTGTCCCACACAGAGGGAAGTAAGGATAGTATAGTGAGGTGGGAAAGAATCTGAGTGCCCCAGCCCCATTCACAGGTGCCCCCCTGCAGCCTGACAACACCCCAGCCATGAGGGGCAGTTGCCAGCTGGCTTGCGATCCATCTCTGGCATTCCTGAAGTGCTCTGTCCTGCCATCTAAAATAAGCAGAGCCCTGAACACTGTTGTTGTAGGTTAACAATCACTTGTTACATATGTAATAAGCTCTCTCGGGTGCTGGGGCAATGCTGGAGCCCTAAGGAGGACTCCCCTGCGGCAACCCCACCTCAGATTCCTCCACACATGGGACAGAGCTGGACAAAGGCCTCTGGAGTGCAAGTGGTCAGGACCAGATGGAGGAAGGCACTGGGACTGGAGAGCCCACTGGAGGGCAAGAAGCATGGCTGGAAGGCTTCCTGGAGAAGGTGGCATTGACTCTACCACTTTGAAGAACACAACCCTTTTGGACCTAGTTCTGGGGATGTGGGGATGGCTCACAGCTGGCCTCCAGAGCCTCAAGAATTCTCAGGTTAAGGACACTAGGGTAAGGAAAATCATTCTCACCCCTCCCCAAAAAAGTCTTTCTGAGTTTTGAGAAGTAGATCAGATGAAGGATACCACCTCAGGGTTGGATCCTTTGGTCCAATTCAAAGGGAAGATCTCATACCCAAAGCAACAGAGGTACCTCCCCACCCTGGCCCAGTAGTGACCCCCTTCAGGGAGCCAGGACCCCCACCCAAGCTGTTTTGGAGATGCCCTAAAAACGTGGATGAAAGTGAGAGATCACTCCCATAAAAAATTTTTTTAAAAGAGAGACTCGGGGAGTTCCTGTTGTGGCTCAGTGGTTAACAAACTGACTAGTATCCATGAGGACTCGGGTTAAGGATCTGGTCTTGCCATGAGATGTGGTGTAGGTCGCAGACGCAGCTCGGATCCAGCGTTGCTGTGGCTGTGGTACAGGCCTGTGGCTGTAGCTCTGATTGGACCCCTAGCCTGGGAACCTCCATATGCCTCAGGTGCAGGCTTAAAAAGACTACCAGGAGTTCCCGTCGTGGCGCAGTGGTTAACGAATCCGACTAGGAACCATGAGGTTGCGGGTTCGGTCCCTGCCCTTGCTCAGTGGGTTAACTATCCGGCGTTGCCGTGAGCTGTGGTGTAGGTTGCAGACGCGGCTCGGATCCCGCGTTGCTGTGGCTCTGGCGTAGGCCGGTGGCTACAGCTCCGATTCGACCTCTAGCCTGGGAACCTCCATATGCCGCGGGAGCGGCCCAAGAAATAGCAACAACAACAACAACAAAACAACAACAGCAAAAAAAAAGACAAAAGACAAAAAAAAAAAAAAAAAGACTACCAAAAAAAAAAAGAGAGAGAGAGAATCAGAAAATAATTAAATATATGCATTCTACCCTCACTGCCCCCCCTCAAAGAAGTTTAATCTAAAACAGTATCTCTGGGCATTCCCATTGTGGCACTGTTGGTTATGAACCTGACTAGTATCCATGAGGATGTGGGTTCGATCCCTGGCCTTGCTCAGTGGGTTAAGGAATTGGCATTGCTATGGGTTGTGGTGTAGGTTGCAGACGCAGCTTGGATCCAGTGTTGCTGTGGCTGTGGTGTAGGCCAGAAGCTGTAGCTCCAATTGGACCCCTAGCCTGGGAACCTCCATATGCCATAGGTGCAACCCTAAAAAGCAAAAAATATATAAAATAAAATAAAAAGTAAAACAGCATCTCTGGAGTTCCCACTGTGGCACAATGAGATCAGCAGTGTCTCTGGGGTCCCAGGATGCAGGTTCGATCCCTAGCCCTGCACAGTGGGTTAAAGGATCTGGTGTTTTCGCAGGTCACAACTTCAGCTCGTATCTGATCCCTGGCCCAGGAACTCCATATGCCACAGGATGGCCAAAAAATAAAATAAGTAAAACAGCATCTCTGCATCTTCCAGGATGCTGGGATGCCACGGGGCCCACCATTCATGTATATATGCCTCCTGTCTGCAAAGTTGATGGAGGCCCCGTGGCAGGTGAGGATTATTTGGTGCAATGGGGGTGCCTGAAGAAATATTTCAGAGTCATTAGCCCAGAAAAACTCTGGCCTATTCCTTCATTCCTGACTACACAGGATGTAGTGGGCCAATGCAGATGCTTTGGGGACCTAATGGAGTTTTAAGATTTAAAGTTGGGGAGTGTGATGGCCTAATTTGTGCAGGGTCTTTTAGTTGCTTAGGGAATCAGATTGCCAGGTAAAATAGAGGGTGCTCAGGAGTTTCCGTCGTGGCTCAGTGGTTAACAAGTCCGACTAGGAACCATGAGGTTGCGGGTTCAATCCCTGGCCTTGCTCAGTGAGTTAAGGATCTGGCGTTGCCGTGAGCTGTGGTGTAGGTCACAGATGTGCTCAGATCTGGTGTTCCTGTGGCTCTCGCATAGGCTGGCGGCTACAGCTCCGATTCGACCCCTAGCCTGGGAACCTCCATATGCCTCAGGAGTGGCCCTAGAAAAAGCAAAAAGACAAAAAAAAAAAAATAGAGGGTGCTCAGTTAAATTGGAATATCAAATAAACAACAAATGATTTTTTTTTTTTCTTTTTAGGGCTGCACCTGTGGCCTATGGAGGTTCCCAGGCTAGGGATCTAATCGGAACTGTAGCCGCCGGCCTACACCTCAGCCTCAGCAATGCAGGATCCAAGCCGCGTCTGCTACCTACACCACAGCTCACGGCAATGCCAGATCCTTAACCCACTGCAGGAGGCCAGGGATCAAACCCGCAACCTCGTGGTTCCTAGTTGGAGTCGTTAACCACTGAGCCACGATGGGAACTCCAACAAATGATTTTTTTAAAGCATAAGTATATCCCAAATATAGTGGGGGGTCATACTTATGCAAAAAAAAAATTGTTCTCAGAGGTCCCTGGTGACCTAGGGGATCTGCTGTTGTCACTGCTGTGGTGTGGGTTCGATCCCTCGCCTGGGAACTTCTGCATGATGTGGCCGAAAAAACTATTGTTCTCCTAAAAGTTGAGCTTAGCTGGGTGTCCTGAATTTCTGTTTGCAGAAAGGATAGAATGTGGAGTCAAGGTCAGGAGTCGGAAGACCCAGGTGCAGGTGAATGCACTGCTTCAGCTGATGGATGGTTGCAAGGTGAAGGCAGAGGAGGAGAGAGGAACAGGAGTATTCCAGGGGAGGTTTTGGAGATTATGGCTTGTTAATGGATACAATGTGGGTGGATGAGACAGCACACCTTGGACTTTTAACCTGAGTGAAATGGGGGCATCCCTGGTGGGGGGTGTGAGCAGAGAAGGGATGTACTTTGACTTGGGTAAGAGGCTGGAGACCCAGCCCAGGGACCCAGCCCAGGGACCCATCCCCATAAATGGCCCCAGCCTGGGTCTCTCCCACCCCCCAGCACTGTTGATATTTGGGTCATTCTCTCTTGGGAGCTGCCCCGGGCACTGTGGGGTGTGGAGCATCCCTGGCCCCACCCACCGGATACCAGGAGCGCCCCCCCCCCCGCATTTCCAAGGAGCAACAGATACAACCAGACTTTGCCAGCATCCTCTGGAGGGCAGGGTCCCAGTTGGGGACCCCTGATCAAGGCACTGTAAGATCCAGCAAAGAGATGGGTCTGGGGTGCTAGATGGTGTGAGGTCTGAGAAGGATTTGTAACTTCCCTTTGTCCTTTCCTAGCATTTAGTGATCTCTCTCTGTCTCCATCTCTATCTCTCTCTCTTTTTTTCTTTTTAAAGCTGTACCTACGTATGTGGAAGTTCCCAGTCTAGGGGTTGAATCGGAGCTGAAACTGCTGGCCTACACCATAGCCACAGCAACTTGGGATCCAAACCTCGTCTGTGACCCCATGGCAACACTGGATCCTTAACCCACTGAGTGAGGCCAGGGATCAAACCCGGATCCTCATGGATACTAGTCAGGTCCTCAATCCACTGAGCCACAGCAGGAACTCCTAGTGATCTCTCTCGGGATGGGAGAAATGAATGCCTGCCTGGCTGGAGCTTGGCAAAGTGCAGGGCACACGCTGCCATGCTCGGACTCATCAGAAGGCCAGTTGTGAAGACAAAGAAAGGCCCTGCCTTAGAGTCTGATAAAGCTTTTAATACGTATTTGTTTGTGCATTTAAATCTGACGATCCATCTGGGCTCTTGGGCAACACCGCCCCCTCCAGCAACCGACAGCTGTCCGCGTCCACAGGGGCACTGGTGATGATGATGGGCACCTTGGCCTTGACACTGGTCAGGGACCAGGGCAGGTGGATGGTGCTGATCAGCTCATAGTGGGTGTTCATGATCTCGTTGTCCCGAGCGCCGCCGCTCACGGACAGCACGGGCGGGAGGTGGAAGGTGCTGACGATCTTGGTGGTGTTGAAGGGCGTGATCTGGGTGTTGGCCTCCTGCCGAAGCAGCTCGCTGCTGTCCACCTTTGAGCGCCGCTCGGCCTTGGGCGTGAAGCCCTCGTACTGCACATGGGCGTAGAGGGCAAAGATGACCGTCCTTATGCACTTGCTCGTCTGGTTGTTGATCTCCGTGGTGAAAATGACCTTCTCTCCCGGCACGAAGGTGTTCTTTTCCATTTGGATTTGCAGGCAGATGGTGCCCTGGCTGCAGCAGTTGTAAGAGATCTTCTTCTCAGCCTCCACAAACAGAGGAATCTAGAAGAGGTTGGACGGGTGGGGGGGGAATGGGGAAGGACAACTGTGAGGGATCCAGGCCAACGAGCCCTGATCATCCATAAGCCTGACCATCCCCAAGTAAGAGGCATTAAGGTGGAATACGAGTCTTGGATTTTGCAGCCCAAAGCTTGGAGTCATCGCTCAGCTTTGCGGTTTAATCACAGCCCTTGACCATTCTGAGTGTCAATTTCCTGGTCTGTGAAATAGACCTGGGAAATCTACAAGACCCTGGCTTTATCCCCAGCTCCATGAGTCCCTTGCTGTGTGACCTTGAACCTGTGGCTCAACTTCTCTGAGCCTTAGTTTCCTGAAAGGCAGGGAATGTCTTAGAGTTTAAACCCAAGGCCTAGGGCTTGCCCAAGTAGCTCAGACTTAAGGAGACTTACGGGCTTTGAATCATGAAAAGAAAACTGTAGCGCTGAAATTTTGTAACACGTTTAATTAAAAGCCTCAAAATGCAGCTTTTATAATATTGAGTCAGCTGCTAGATTGCAATAAAATCACATATACATAATATTTAATGGGTGACCTGGATAACATTTGACTCTTTATTTGTGGATACTACTTTAAAAGATTTGATGTGATGTGGGGTGGGCTTACAATGATTCCCTCTCCACTTTTGCTGACTTCCTGTGTCTGCTTCCAGAGGAACTTGATACTTGCGCGTGTGTGTGTGTGTGTGTGTGTGTGTGTGTAAGTGTGCCCACATGTGTTTTCCTTTTAAGTATGAGACAGAGAGTAGTGTAATAAATACTAAATACTTCCAAACTCCCTTCCCATTCCGTGTTGGGGACATCAAGTTGGTAACTTGAAATTGGATATTGATTGGTATCTTGAAATACTCATGATGGGAATATTTACACCGTGGAAATTGGCAAAGATTACAGATCAAGGCTGCCCTGTACCCTAGCTGATTCTTGACCATTTACCAGCATACCTAGTACCCGTTTTATCAGAATGAAGGTTGTCTCTCAATTGGGTTATATCTCTCTTCACTAAGGAAATAAAATATCAGGAGTTCCTGTCATGATGCACTGGAAACGAATTCGACTAGGAACTATGAGGTTTCGGGTTGGATCCCTGGCCTCGCTCAGTGAGTTAAGGATCTGGCATTGCAAAGCACTGTGGTATAGGTCGAAGATGTGGTTCAGATCCTGCGTTGCTATGGCTGTGGTGTAGGTCGCAGCTGTAGTTCTGAATGAACCCCTAGCCTGGGAACCTCCATGTGCCATGGGTGCACCCCCCCCCCAAAAAAAAAGCAGAGATCTAGTTGAAGCCCCTGTGCACCCCTCCCCAGAGCCATTCCCCATTCTTCCTCCATGGAAGTAACCACTATCCTGAATTTGGGGTTTATCATATCTATGCAATGAAAAAAAAAAAAAAAACTCTTCAAATATCTGGTGTTGTCACTGTGGCAGCTTGGGTGGCTGCTGTGGCCCAGGTTCTATCCCTGGCCCCGGACTTTCTTCATGCCAAAAACACCCCACAAAGAACGAGCAAACAAACAAAACCTCTTAAATGTTATTAGGAAGTATAGCTCAAATATAGAAACCCCCAAGAAGCAATGTATAACTTTGTGAGTTATTATAAGGCCCACTCTCTCATAACCTCCACCCACGTCGAGAAGTAGAATTTTGCTGGTTTTTCTCCAAAGTCGCTCACTTGTGCTCAGCCCCACCCCCCACCCCAAAGGGCAACTATTCTGAATTTTATAGTAATCACTTTCTTGTACCTACACATTTATTCTTTTACTACATACATGTGGGGACCTAAACAAGACATGTTGATCTAGAAAAAAGGTGGGGCACGCATAATAGAACAAGTTCACCTGTATCTTCCAGGCCAGTTTAAGAAATCAAACATTATTACCAATTCAACTGAAATCTTGTGGATTCCATGTGTTTTGCCTCTTTGTTCCCAGTCCTTCTCTGAACAGGTAGCCATCAACAGAATTTGGCATTTGGCATTCTCACGCAAACATTTATATTGTTTAGGGAGACATCTATTTGCAGTCGAAGTATACAGTACTGTTTTATAAATTTGAAGGCCTTAAATAAATCAAGTTTTAGGAATTCCCATTGCAGCTCAGCAGAAATGAACCCAACTAGTGTCATGAGGATGCGGGTTTAATCTCTGGCCTTGCTCAGTGGGTTAAGGATCCGGCATTGCTGAGAGCTGTGGTGTAGTTTTCAACTGCAGCTCAGATCTCTTGTTGCTGGGGCTGTGATGTAGGCCAGCAGCTGTAGCTCCGATTTGACCTCTGGCCTAGGAACCTCCATATGCCGAAAAAGCAAATAAATAACTAACTAAAGAAAGTTTTATAGGTTTTCCAGCAACTTGCTTTTCTAGCATTACGTTCTATGACATTCTGTATTTGAAAGGCACTCATGTTGCTGCCTATCATTCTGATTTATTGGTTTTCATGATGGCAATAGAGTATGAAACAAAATAGGTTATCTACCCCCCCCATGCTGGACAATTATATTGTTTCCATGTGTTTTATATCATAAAAGAGCTAGAAAGTGCGTTGTGAAGACACTCTTCTTGGGCTCACACATAAGAAAGAGTTGCTCTACCAAAGAAGATATACAGGTGGCCAACGGGCACATAAAAAATGCTCAACATCTCTAATCCAAGCAATGCAAATCAAAACCACAATGAGCACCTCACACCTGTTAGAATGGCTATCATCAAAAAGTCTACAAATAACAAATGTTGGTAAGGATGTGGAGAAAAGAGAACACTCACACACTGCTGGTGGGCATGTAAATGGGTGCAACCACTAAGGAAAACAGTATAGAGTTTCCTCAAACAACTAAAAATAGAACTATATGATCCAGCAGCTCCACCCTTGGGTATATAGCCAAAGAAAATGAAAACACTAGTTCAAAAAGATACATGCAGGAGTTCCCGTCGTGGCGCAGTGGTTAACGAATACGACTAGGAACCATGAGGTTGCAGGTTCGGTCCCTGACCTTGCTCAGTGGGCTAACGATCTGGCGTTGCCGTGAGCTGTGGTGTAGGTTGCAGACGCGGCTCGGATCCTGCGTTGCTGTGGCTCTGGCGTAGGCCAGTGGCTACAGCTCCGATTCGACCCCTAGCATGGGAACCTCCATATGCTGAGGGAGCGGCCCAAAGAAATAGCAAAGACAAAAAAAAAAAAAAGATACATGCATCCCAATATTTATAGTAGTATGATTTACAGTAACTAAGATGATTGTAAGCAACTGAAGTGTCCTCAACAGATGAATGGATGAAGAAGATGTGGTGTATACACACACACACACACACACACACACACACACACACACGGGAATACTACTCATCCATTAAAAGAAGGAAATTCTGTTATTTTCAGCAATGTGGCTGAACCTAGAGGGTAGTTCGACAGAGAAAAGACAGATATTCTATATTATCACTTAAATGTGGAATCAAAAGGAACAAAACAAATGCATGTATATAACAAAACAGAAAAAGACTCACAGATGTAGAGAACAAACCAGTGGTTACCAGTGGGGAGAGGCATGGTAGGGGGTGGGAAGTAAGAGACACAAACTACAATGTATAAAGAAAATGAGGAACAAAGGATACAGTATACAACACAGGGAATGTGGCCATTATTTTGCAATAACTTTTTTTTTTTTTTACTGCTCTGCAGCATATGGAGCTCATGAGCAAGGGATCAGATCCAAGTCACAGCCGCGAACAAGCTACAGCTGTGGCAACGTCACATCCTTAACCTATTGTGCCAGGCCTGGTATTGAACCTGTGTCCCAGCGCTCCCAAGATGCTGCTGATCCCATTGCACCACATTGGGAGCTCCTATTCTGTAGTAACTTTCAATGGGGTATAATCTATAAAATTTTTTTTTTCTTTTTATACCACACCTGCTGCATATGCAAGTTCCCAGACTAGGAGTCAAATCGGAGCTGCAGCTGGGGCCTTATACCACAGCCACAGCAATGCTGAATCAGAGCTGCATCTGCAACCTACACTGCAGCTTGGGGCAAAGCCTGATCCTTAACCCACTGAGCGAGGCCAGGGATCAAACCTGCATCCTGGAGTAGCTGTTTTGGCTCAGCACAAACAAGCTCGTCTAGTATCCATGAGGACTCAGGTTTGATGCCTGGCCTCACTCAGTGGATTAAGGATCTGGTGTTGCCATAAGCTGTGGTTGCAGACATGGCTCAGATCCTATGTTGCTGGTAATTCTGTTTTCCTTATTCAATACCATTGTATCAGTCCTGCACACTGATTTTGCAAAAGCAAAGTTTATTGCAACCACCGCTACAGCTCCAACTTGACCCCTAGCCTGGGAAATTCCATATGCCACTGGAGCAGCCCTAAAAAGACAAAAAAAAAAAAAAAAAAGAAAGAAAAAAAAAAAAGAAAGAAAGACAGACAGACACAGACAGTCAGACAGACAGACTCCAAAAGTCCTGGCATCCTCACAGAGACACCATTGGGTCCTTAACCCACTGAGCCATAATGGGAACTCCTAATCTATAAAAACATTGAATCACTATGTTACACACCTGAAACTAATACTGTAAATCAACTATACTACAGTAATAATAATAATAATAATAATGAGTTGCTCTAGAATTTTTCTTTTGAAAAAAATCAAGACTTGAAATTCTTTCTGTTAAGAGCTGGGATAATAAATTTTTTAGACTTTGTGGGCTACATACAATATTTGTCATATATTATTATTATTTTTTTTGTCTTTTTTTTTTTTTGCTATTTCTTTGGGCCGTTCCCACGGCATACGGAGGTTCCCAGGCTAGGGGTCGAATCGGAACTGCAGCCCCCGGCCTACGCCAGAGCCACAGCAACGTGGGATCCGAGCCGCATCTGCAACCTACACCACAGCTCACGGCAACGCCGGATCGTTAACCCTCTGAGCAAGGGCAGGGATTGAACCCGCGACCTCATGGTTCCTAGTCGGATTCGTTAACCACTGCGCCACGACGGGAACTCCTGTCATATATTATTTTTTAAACCACAACTCATAGTTAAAATGTAAATTTTAACATTGTGGCAGAAAACACAAATCTCTATGTCCATCTACATCTAGATCTATGATAGGGAAATGTTTCATGATATAATGCTTATCCTTGCTATATGCCTGCTAACAATTCCCACGCTACTCTATTCTATTTAATCTATTTGTTTAAAAAGTGTTGGTTGGACCCTCTGAATTGATTTTTCTATTATTTCTAGCCTACTTACTCTATTCTATTATTTTGTTTTATATAAAACAAAAATGTCGTAACTCACGATAGTAGTTTTTTCTGGTAATTCTGTTTTCCTTATTCAATACCATTGTAGTCAGTCCTACACACTGATTTTGCAAAAGCAAAGTTTATTGCAACCACCGCATTTATGCTTTCTGACATACATGGCATGCAGAGGTTCCCTGGACTAGGGATCGAACCCTCGCCACAGCTGTGACCAGAGCCACAGCAGTAATGATGCTGGATCTTTTACCCACTGAGCCATGAGGGAACTCCACTATTCTATTCCTTCATTTAAAAAACCGAATTGCAGAAGTTCCCATTGTGGCTCAGTGGTTAACGAATCTGACTAGGAACCATCAGGTTGCGTGTTCGATCCCTGGCCTCGCTCAGTGGGTTAAGGATCCAGCGTTGCCGTGAGTTGTGGTGTAGGTTGCAGATGAGGCTTGGATCCTGCATTGCTGTGGCTCTGGCATGGGCAGTGGCTGCAGCTCCAATTAGACCCCTGGCCTGGGAACCTCCATATGCCGCAGGAGCAGCCCAAGAAATGGCAAAAAGACAAAAACAAAAAACAAAAAAAACCCCTGAATTGCAGCCCACCAAATGGACTTTCTCTGATATTTTCTAGTCTACTTATTTTATTCTCTATCCTATTTTCCTATTTTATATTAAAAACAACAATGTGTGGAGTTCCCGTCGTGGCACAGTGGTTAACGAATCCGACTAGGAACCATGAGGTCGCGGGTTCAATCCCTGCCCTTGCTCAGTGGGTTAAGGATCCGGTGTTGCTGTGAGCTGTGGTGTAGGTTGCAGATGCGGCTCAGATCCCGCATTGCTGTGGCTCTGGCGTAGGCCGGTGGTTATAGCTCTGATTCGACCCCTAGCCTGGGAATCTCCATATGCCTCAGGAGTGGCCCTAGAAAAGGCAAAAAGACAAAAAGAAAAAAGAAAAAGTGTGCAATCCACAAAATTGACTATTTCTGATATTTTCCATTTTGGGCTTGCCTATTCTTTCCTTTTGTAAAAATATGCTTTGCAACCTGCTAAATGGATTTTGTACCCCACTAATGTGTCCTGACCCAAGATTTGAAAAACACTGCTCTAGGTCCAATGCATTTCCTCTTGGAGACCTCAGGCCAACCCCTGACCCCTTCAACCTCACCTCCTGCCCTCTGCCTCTGGCCCTTGCTTATCTTTAGCCTTCCCAAGCTTTCCCTCCTCTTGGAAGGCTAATGGCAGGCCATTTCATTCTAAATCCCTCCAGTCTTATTCGAAAATTCAAAATGCGTGTGCGTTAGGATCCCAGGGCATTAAAAGACTTGCTGCCCTAACTTGAGACCAAGCAGGCAGTTCTGTCCTTGTCCTGAAGGAGGAGCTGGAAGCCATCAGCAATGGCCCAACAGAGACCCCCCAACACCAAGCCAGATGGGATGGCCAAAGGGCCCTGATGCCCAAGAATGTTGGGGTGCCAACTCAACACTGGTTTTTCGTACCTGGGAGTTTCTTGGGACCCCCATATTCCTTTGGCATAGAGGAAACTTTGGGGGGATTCATTCATTCAACTAGTGTTCGATTGCATCAATTTAGTGCCAAGTTCAAGAAAAACCCACAACAGAGAAGACCAGCCCAGTCCCTGCTATGGTTAGGAAGATACACATATAACATGTTCCGTTTCTTCTTTTTTATTTTGCTGTGCCCCCAGCACGCAGAAATTCCCAGGCCAGGGATCAAATCCCCATCATAGCAGTGACCTGAGCCACTGCAGTGACAGGGCGAGCTTCTTTATCCGCTAGGCCACCCAAGGGGCTCCCATAAGTGTTACTTTTCTTTTTCTTTCTTTCTTTTTTTTTTTTTTTTTTGTCTTTTTGCCTTTTCTAGGGCCGCTCCCGCGGCATATGGAGGTTCCCAGGCTAGGGGTCGAATCGGAACTGTAGCTGCCGGCCTGTACCACAGCCACAGCAACATGGGATCCGAACCACATCTGTGACCTACACCACTGCTCACGGCAATGCCGGATCCTTAACCCACTGAGCGAGGCCAGGGATCGAACCCACAACTTCATGGTTCCTAGTCGGATCCATTAACCACTGCGCCAAGACAGGAACTCCTCTATGTTTTACCTTTTGAGGAACAACTTCCCACAGCAGTTGCCCCGTTTTACATTCCCGCCAGCCATGTACAATGATTCTAATTTTCCCACGTCCCCTCCCCTCTGTGTACCTTTAACATTTTTAAAGACGAGACCCACTGCCTCTTCCAACAGGTAGTACCACTGGGTAGAGGGCTTGTCCCAAAGGCCTTTCCCAACCATCAAGTCTGAGGGTGTCCCCCACCTCGACTCCCCTTATCTCATCCCCCTGCCACAGTCTCATCACTGTCCCTACCAGAAAATTAACACTTGGAATTCCCGTCATGGCTCAGTGGTTAACGAATCTGACTAGGAACCATGAGGTTGTGGGTTCGATCCCTGGCCTTGCTCAGTGGGTTAAGGATCCGGCATTGCCGTGAGCAGTGGTGTAGGTCACAGATGCGGCTCAGATCCCGAGTTGCTGTGGCTGTGGTGTAGGCCGGCAGCTACAGCTCCAATTAGACCCCTAGCCTGGGAACCTCCATATGCCTCAGGAGTGGCCCTAGAAAAGGCAAAAAGACAAAAAAAAAAAAAAAAAAAAAAAAAAAGTAAAACATAGAGTTACCATTGGACCCAGTAATTCTGCTCGTGGATATCTGCCGAAGAAAAATGAAAACTTTTTTTTTTTCATGGCCACGCCCGCAGCATACGGAAGTTCCTTAACCTACTGTGCCAGGCCAGGGATCAAACCTGAGCCTCTGCAAAGGCAATGCCAGATCCTTAACTCCCTATGCCACAGCAGGAACCACAAGAAATGAAAACTTACTTTCACCCTAAAACTTGGATGCTTGTAACAGGGTAATTCGTAATAGCCAAGGCATGGAAACAACCCAGTGTCCATCAACAGATGAACAGATACCCAAAATGTAGTCCATCCTTGCAAAGGAATATGATTCATCCTTAAAAAGGAACAAAGCAGTGACATATACAACATAGATGAGCCTTGAAATCGCTATATTCAGTGGAATAAGCCAGGCACAAAAGGCCCACATAGTGTATAATGACACTTCTATGAAGTGTCCAGACCAGGCAAATCCACAGGGACAGAGGGTGAATCGATGGTGGCCAAGGGCTATGGGGGCGGGGGTAGGGAGGCTTGGGGGTGACAGCTAAGGAATGCAAGATTTCTTTGGGGGGTAATAAAAGTGTTCTAAAACTGATGGTGGTGAGGGCTGCAAACCTCTGAGAACACACCAGGAGCCACTAAAGTGGAGGAGTTCCCATTGTGGCTCAGTGGTAACATACCTGACTAGTATCCATGAGGACATAGATTCAATCCCTGGCCTCACTCAGTGGATTAAGGATCCAGAGCTGTCCTGAGCTGTGGTGTAGGTCGCAGACGAGGCTCAGATCTGGCATTGCTATGGCTGTGGCGTAGGCTGGCGGTTGCAGCTCCAATTTGACCCCTAGCTTGGGAACTTCCATATGCTGCGGGTGTGGCCCTAAAAAGACAACAAAAAGGGGGGGGGTGTCATTGAGCTGGACACTTTATTTATTTATTTACTTTGTCTTTTGTCTTTTTAGGGCTGCACCTGTGGCACATGGAGATTCCCAGGCTAGGGGTCGAATCAGAGCTGCAGCCACCGGCCTACACCACAGTCACAGCACTGCAGGATCTGAGCCGAATCTGCAACCTACACCACAGCTCACAGCAACGCCGGATCCTTAACCCAGTGAGCAAGGCCAGGGATCGAACCCGCCACCTCATCGTTGCTAGTCAGATTCATTTCCACTTCGACACGATGGGAATTCCTGAGCTGGACACTTTAAAGGGGGTAAATTAGAAGGTATGTGAATTTATCTCAGTAAAGACTTAAAAAAAAAAAAAAAAAAAGCTGAAGGGGAAACGTTTCTCTCCTCCCCTGTTCCCCTCCCAGGAGGCAGGATCTGTTGTGAGTTTCTGCGGTCTCTGGAAAGAGACGTTTGTTTGTTACACCTGCAAGGAAGTTCTGTGCATTTCTTGTTTTTACCACCAACGGTGCAAACTACACTTGCTGTTCTGAACTTTGCTTTATTCAGTCAACCCAGTCGATTGGAGGTGCCAATAATGGAGAGCTGCCTTGTTCTCTCTTTGTCTATCTTTCTCTCTTCGCTGTATCTGTAGAGTTCACCTCTGCCTGTGTACTGCTACTTTAATTCCCTTAGCAACAAACATTTAAGCTGTTTCCAATTTCTTACCACTACAGACAGTGCAGTGAGAGGTCACTTCACACACCTGAAAAAATAGGGGGAGGAGAATTTTCTAGAAGGATAAAATGGCTGGGGCAAAGTGCACGTTCCTTTGAATTGGGATAGATAGGACTAAATTGCCCTCTGTGGGGGTTGTTCTTCGAGCCATCAGCAGTGCAGGTGACCAAAGACGTGGCTTCTGAGCAAAGATCTGAAGGATAAGTGGGAAGGATAGGAAGGTCATATCACAGTGTTCTGGGCAGAGGGCACAACCTGTGCAAAGGCCCTGGGGCATGATTGTGCCTGACCTATTGGAGGAACAGCAGAGTGAATGAGGCAGAGGGGGACAGAGGGAGGAGAGGTGAGCAGAGAGGGGAGAGGGGTGGCAGGTTGTGCAGGGCCTTGTGGGCCGAAGGGAGGAACCAGGTTTTTACCCCAGGGGAGGTGGGAGCTCTGGAGGGCTGTGGGCAGAGGAGGGCAGGGCCTGACTCCCTTCAGCGCTCTGAGAAGGACAGAAGCCTACTGGGGGTCGCCTCCACCCTGACCCATCAGCTCCTACCCTCACTGTGCCCCCTATAATCTGATTAAAACTGTATCGAGTAGTTGAAAAAACACAATATTAAAAAAAACAAAACAAAAAACGATATATTCTTACTCTCAAAATGTATATGGGAATTCTCTTGTGGTGTAATGGGTTGCAGATCCAGGATTGTCATTGCAGTGGCTCAAGTCGCTGCTGTGGCGTGGGTTCAATCCCTGGCCAGGGAACTTCTGCATGCTGTAGGCGTGGCCCCCAAAAAAACCCCCAAAAAGCATATCTGTAATAACTCCCTATGCTGATCTAATAGTGATTTTAGCTCTTCCCACTTACCAGGCATCTCCTGTGTGTAGACATTGTGCTGAGCGCTTTGCAGCACTTATAAGCATCCACTGAGGGAGGTAATATTATTATTTTTTAAAATTGTTTTTGTCTTTTTAGGGCCGCACCCATGGCATATGGAGGATATGGAGGTTCCTAGGCTACAGATTGAATTGGAGCTGTAGCCGCTGGCCTATGCCACAGCCACAGCAATGCCAGATCTGAGCCGTGTCTGCAACCTACACCATAGCTCATAGCAACACCAGATCCTTAACCCGCTGAGCGAGGCCAGGAATCGAACCCACATCCTCATGTATCCTAGTCAGGTTCGTTTCCGCTGAGCCATGACAAGAACTCCAGTATTATGAGTATTATTATTCCCATTGTACAGATTAGGACAATTGAGGCTCCAGGAGGTGCCAGTAACTGCCCAAGGCCATTAGCTATTGCAGTGTCTGGCGGCAGAGATCTTAAGCCAGATCTGATCCTCACCAGCATTTTGCCCCAATTCCTGACTTGTGCTCCCTGAACTTTTGCTCTCAATGGAGGGCCAGAGAAGGGGCAGAGCCTGCTCAAGATCACACAGGGGGCAGGTGCCCAAGTGGGTCTGGAGCTTAAGTCTGCTCTCCTCTGATCCACCCCCCTGGAGCCCTCCCCTGAGGTCAGCTGGGCTAGAGATGAGCCGTATTGCACAGAGAAGACTACGGGTGGCAACAGAAGCAGTGACAACATTTGTGGCAGGGGCATGAATACTCTGCCCTCCCTCCCCAGGCTTGCATGAAGTCCACTCACTGCTCCTTTGGAGACCTGGGGACAGGCAGCATCTTGATGCCCATTCAACAGATGAGGAAATGGAGGCACAGAGAGGCCACAGCGCTTGCAGAGAATCACACGGCAGGGAGGTGGGGACACTGGGTTTTTTGGGGTTTTTTTGGGTTTTTTTTGTGGGTTTTTTGTTTGTTTGTTTGTTTTTGCTTTTTAGGGCCACACCTGAAGCATATGAAAGTTCCCAGGCTAGGGGTCCAATCAGAGCTGCTGCAGCTGCTGATCTACACCAAAGCCACAGCAACGCGAGATCCGAGCTGCGTCTGCAACCTGCACCACAGCTCACGGCAATGCTGGATCCTTAACCCACTGAGCGAGGCCAGGGATGGATCCTAGTTGGAATTCATCTCTGCTGAGCCACTATGGGAACTGCCTTTTCTTTTCTTTTTTTTTTTTTTTAATTTTTTTGATGCTAGGATTTTAACTGGGATCTCAAAAACAAAAATGCCAGCCCTCTCAGCCACCAAACTCTGATGACAAATGAGGCCCAGGGAGGTGAAATGACTTTGGCCAAGGAAACTCCACCCTTCCTAACTTCCGCCTTTGCACCTGGCCTTCAGAAGCCATCCAAAAACCACCTCTGCTCAGGTGACCGATGCCACAAGGCCCTTCCTTCTCCCCAGGGACAGAGGCCACCCCCTTTCCTTGCTTCTTTCTGGGGGGCACCATCTTCATTATCAAAGTTCCTGGGGAGTCACCGAGGGCCCAGGACTCCGTCTCACTCAGGGGGTCACAGCAGAACCCCTACTGTGGGGTCAAGGGCATTTGGGGCCGAGGTCATTCTCTCTGTGGGGTGCTGAGCAGCATCCCTGGCCCCCATCCCCTTGATTCCACTAGTTCCCTCCCCAGTTGTGACAACCACAACTGTCCCCAGACATCTCCCAGGCAGAATCACCTGGGTTGAGAGCAGCTGGCTGAGTTCCTGCCCTGGTTTCTGATTCACCTTTTGTGAAATCACTGGGCCGGAAGAACAGCCAACACCTTGCCTTCTTCCGGGTTGGGGCCTTCTCTGTCCCTTGTCTGCCCGCCTCCCCCTATTCCCAGGAGCTTTGAAGACAAGCCTTAGCCCTGCTCCTCCCGCATCACTACCTGCGATGGGTTTTCTGCGTGGAAATCCGAAGTCCCTTGAATCAACAAGTACATTCTCTTCTTGGCTAGAATGTGCTCCCGACCCATGCAGGAGGCCTGAACGAAGTAAAAGACGTGGCATATTTTGCTGGTGAAGGTAGAAGGGAGCCTGGGAGGTAAGTTGAAATGGAAGTCAAAGGTGTGGCTGCCTGCACTTAACCAATTATCTGAAAGCAAAACACACCGATGCCATCAGAAGGTTCTAGAATCTCTTTTTCTTTTTTTTTTTTTTCCCCTTCTCTTTATTTATTGTTTTGGCAGGGAGCTTGTTCTAGGCCTGGCCTGTCTGTCCCTGAGCTTGGCTGAGCTCTATGCTTTTAGGGATCAAAAAAGCCCAGGGCCAGAAATATTAGGCTGGAGCTGGGCTGAAGAGGGATGGCCTAGGTGGGTGATGGCAGCTGGGGTGATTACCCCAAGCCACCAACTGGGACTTGCTTGCCCCCAGCTGTGTGCTTAGGAACCTGGAAGCGCAGCCTGCAGGATTTGGACACACATTCATTCAACAAACATATCTTGGGTCCCTACCATGTTCTAGAGGCTATTTTAGGCTGTGTGTGTACAGCAGAGCCCAAAGCAGGCAAATCTCTGCACTGGCAGAGCTTGGCCTTCCGTGCACAGCATACAGTAGGTGCTTGGTATTTGTTGATTGGCTGAGTGATGACTGAGGTGAGGGAGGGGAAGCATTTCTCCCAAACTCTCTTATTACCGTGTCTTCCTTGCCTGATGGCAACCTCAGTGACACCAGGGACCCTGTCTGTGTTGTTCGCTGTTGCATCCCCAGCACCTGGCCCAGTTGTTGAGCACAGTGGGTGCTTAATGCATGTTTGTGAAGAAAATGAATGGCCTGATTTTGGGCTTGAGGTGGATGTCTCTCGGGGGAAATGATGCTTCTCTTGGAAATTGGGGAGGTGTTCCCTGATGCCGTGGATGGTGTGGGGGTTGGGGGTGCGGGGGCAGGTGGTGGAGGGGGGAGTGTTTCAATTGAAAAAACTAACACCTATCAAGCCCTTACTGTATGCACCCATGCCCTGCCCCTTCTGAGCCCTCTGCATGCCATTAAATCATTAGGTCCTCAAGACAATCTTAGGAGGCAGGACTTTTCCTTATTCCCATTTTCCAGATGGGTTCACTGGGACCCAGAGAGATGACCCATTGCTGAGTATTGCTGCTGTCCCTTCCTTAGATATCTGCAAGGGAGGTACCCTTTCTGTCACCAGATCTGAACTTGGTAGTCACCTCTTCAGAGAGACCTGCCTGGACAACTCTATCTAAAATAAAATTTTGTTCAGCCAAGCATTGGCCAAGCGTTCTGCTCAATTGTGGAATACCTGGAAACATCTCCATGACATGTAGTTCCCTGGCAGCTCAGGCTCCCTGATGACTGTCTAGAATTTTGATCTGAACCGGGGCGGGGGGGGCGTTGTTGACTGCCTAACAGATGTGTTTACCTTCCAGACCCAGGTTCCTATTCTGGCTAAGGCTGGCTGCTGGCCTCGTCCTTACCCTCCACTGGGAATGTCTTTGTCTTGTGCACGTAGTCAGCTTTGTTGTTGCAAATAACATCTCGGCTATAATCCCGGGATGCTCCAGTTTCTTCATTCCACTCCACGTAACCTCTTCCCACGAGCTCCACCTTCACTATGGGGTCCACCAGGGTACTGTTCAGGGTTAGGACTACCTGCCCTTTTATGCTGGAGCCAGCCAGGTAGACCGCATCCTTGGGCAGCACTAATTCAATCGACTTCACCACAGACATGGGGGGTTGGGGTGGTGGAGAAACATCCTCCCCCCTCCCCCATGTCACCGAGATTCCGGGTTCCTTGGCCACAGTGAGGTCACCTGTCTGTGACATCATCCAGCCAGGATTCGGGGAAGGGGTTCCCAATGACCAAGATGGGAGGCAAGGTTGTTGTCTGGGGGCGGGTGGCAGCTTGGGAATCCCCAAATCTTCATTGTTTCCGGAAACGGTAGCCCGAGCTCTTTTTCGTAGGAGATAACAAACAAGAAAACAGCATGATCCCAACATTCCTGCCAAATAGAGAACACCTGTCACCCTGCCAGAGGCCACTCTTGTGAGGCAGACATTATGGGCTCCGTTAACAGATGGAGAGGCACAGGGGAGGAGCCTCGAGGTATTTTCTGTCCCGTCAAAGTTCCCCTAAGTGTGGCATGTGCACCCTTTGGGGCTCACACATTGATGCTGGGTCTTATGCAAACACTCGTTTTCATTTTAATGGCTCTCTATTTATACTAGTCTGTGTTGGCAGGCAAAGGATAGCTATGGCCAGAACATGGAATCTCAGAGCACTGCATGCCCCACTAAATATGGACACCATCTCCCCTCATAGCTAACATTTGTCTTTATGCCGGCATCTCTTCCATTGGATGCAAATTCCTGCTAGGGCAGAACTTTTTTTTTTTTTTTTTTGTCTTTTTGCTATTTCTTTGGGCCGCTCCCGTGGCATATGGAGGTTCCCAGGCTAGGGGTCGAATTGGAGCTGTAGCCCCCGGCCTACGCCACAGCCACAGCAACGCGGGATCCAAGCTGTGTCTGCAACCTACACCACAGCTCACGGCAACGCCGGATCATCAACCCACTGAGCAAGGGCAGGGACCGAACCTCAACCTCATGGTTCCCAGTTGGATTCGTCAACCACTGCGCCAAGACAGGAACTCCACATTTTTTTTTTTTTTAAATTGGGGCCACACCTGCTGTGGCCTATGGACGTTCCCAGGCTAGGGGTCTAATTGGAGCTGCAGCTGCCAACCTACACCATAGCCATAGTAATGCCAGATCCAAGCCGCATCTGCGACCTATGCCACAGCTTTCGGCAACCCGGGATCCTTAACTCACTGAACGAGGCCAGGGATCGAACCCACATCCTCATGAATACTAGTCAAGTTTTTAACCCATTGAGCCACCAAGGGAACTCCTGGGGCAGGATTTTAACTGCTGGACCCAAGGCCTGGTTCAGACAAGTCTGTTGAATGATTTAATAACCGTTGCATGCATATCCTTTTGCAAAAGGGAAATTGAGGCCCTCTGCACCCTAGTGGTTTATTCCTGTTGCCTGATTTGCACGTGGGCCGGTGAAATTAGGACACTGGAGCAGAAGAGGTGCTAGGAAGTGTCCATTCTCCAGGCTCCGCCAGGCCTCATTTACTGTCTTTGTTGTATATCGCTTTATTTGATGTGATGTCTTTAGTGGACATCACCACCTTGTTTTCCCAACCGGTTTGCAAGCTTCTTTTGGAAATGCTTGGCATGGTCTCTTATTCGAGGTTGTTAACTGACCTAAGCAACCCCTCTGACTTTTTCAAAATGACTAGAGAAATGGGGCCCTGTGTCACCACCCCTCAATGGCTTTTCTGCAGGGAAAGCCAGACACCCTTCTTTTTTGTTTTGTTTTGTTTGCTTGCTTGCTTTTTAAGGCCACACCTGCAGCATATGGAGGTTCCCAGGCTAGGGGTCAAATTGGAGCTACAGCTGCTGGCCTACACCACAGCCACAGCGACACCAGATCTGAGCCACGTCTGTGACCTGCGCCAGAGCTCAGGGCAACACCGGATTCTTAACCCACTGAGCGAGGCCAGGGATCGAACCCGTAACCTCCTGGTTCCTGGTTGGATTCATTTCCGCTGTGGCCAGGGATCGAACCCGTAACCTCATGGCTCCTAGTTGGATTCGTTTCCACTGCACCACGACGGGAACTCCCAGACACCTTTTTCTGTGTCATTCAACTTCAGATATCCAAGGAGCCTAAGCTGTGCTCTGCACCAAATGTTCATGAAGAAGATAAGGTCTATTTCCTCTTTTGGCCAGCCATGTTGAGTTTTTGCAATAGCAGGCACAGATGGTGTGCTCTCGCCAGGAACAGGCGCGTTCTTGGGGCAGGTGTTGTCAACTTGGAAGATTTCATTTGCCTCATAAGCTGGAGGAGGCCTGCCTGATACCTGCTAACACCTGGGACGTGGTCTCTAAGTGGCTGATGGCAGAGCGTCTAGAAATGCGTTCAGTAGCATGGATGGAGTTTTGAAGCTGCAGCAGCTGGGCTTTGTGTATTGGAGTGTATTAGTTCCTTCTGGCTGCTATGACAAACTACCACAAATTCCATGGCTTAAAACAACACAAATTGATTCTCTTATAGTTCTGGAGGTCAGAGGTTTGAAATGGGGCTAAAGTCAAGGTGTTGGCAGGATACTGATATAAGGTTCTAGGAGAGAATCCGGCTCTTGCCTTTTCCAGCTTCTAGAAGCTTCCCCCACCCTTTGCCTCTTGGTTTCCTCATTCCAATCTCTACTTCTTTCATGACTTTTCCTCTGACTTGATCCTCTCTTTCACTTATTAGGACCCTTGTGATGACGTTGGGCCAGCCCAAATAATCTAGGATAATCTCCCCATCTCCTTAAATTATCTTTAATTCCATCTGCAAAGGCCCTTTTGCCAGGGAAGGTACTATATTCACAGGCTCAGGGGATTAAAATGTGGACCTCTTTGCAAGGGGAGGGGGGCCTAATCTGTCTACCCACCAGGGGAAACAAAAGCAGAAGTACTAGTGCCAAGCTAGAAGGAACTCTCCATGTGGCCAGAGAAACCTTGTAAAAACATAGATTGGAGCTCATCGCTTTTCTGCTCCCATTCCTCCCATGCTACCCACTGCCCTCGAGAGAAAAGACCAAAGTCATCCTGGTGGCCTGTGAGGTCTTCTACGACAGACACCCTTCTGACCTCATCTGCTCCCGCCCTCCCCTTTGCTGCATCTGTCTGGCTCCACGGGTTCCTAGCTGCTCTCTCTCCATTTCTCAGACTTTTCCGGTCTGGAGCCTGCCAGTCCCTCCTGGACCCATCTGTCCTTGGTTTCTCATCTCAGATCTCAGCTCAAATGTCATCCGCTCAGAGAGGCCCACCTCTCCACCTCAACCAGAATATCCTCTCTCCCTGCCCCCCACAGGACTGCTAGTCACTCTCCACCTTGTGACCTGTCTTCATTGCATGTGTGGTATCTGAAATGATTTGCTTTATTTATTCATTTCTTGCTTGTCTCCCCAGATGAGAATTTAACCTCTCAGAGACCACGGACAGGGTCGGTCTTTGCCCACTCTTGAGCCCCTAGCTCTGAGCACCCTGTCCAGGCACTTTGTAGGTGCTCCGCATGGGTCACTGTGTGCCCGCCAAGACTGGCCAGAGCATAGCAGGCAGGGCCGAGGGGGCAGGGCAGCCCTGCCCGCCTGGACAGCTCGGAGAAGGCGGGAAAACGAGGCGGGAAAACCCAGCAAACAAGCCCTGCGGGTGGGTAGGGTGGGGAGCGCTGGCGAGCCCTGACGCTAGGGAGTGGGAATAGGGGATCAGGCCCATCATCGGGGTGTAGGCGGTCTCCTGGGGGGTCCCCTCAAATTCTCCTGCATAATTTGGACACTGATTCCCGCCTTCCCGCTCTACTGGTCAATGCAAGCCTGGTGAGAGAGGCTGAAGGAACAGGCTTAGGAGGTCAGGGGGTCTCTCTGGGGGTCCCTGCCCCAGGGGGTCTCTAGGGCCCCTGGAGGGCAACCCATGGTCAGGGGGCCCAGGTCCCGCCACTGGGCCCCGTTGCACGCTGGGCGCGCCCAGCAGAGCGCGCAGGGCTGGGCGGGGCCGTGGCCCGCTGGGCGGAGGGGGGGGGTGGACAGAGGCGGGGGCGCCCCCCACCCCCTTTCTCGCTTCCCGCCACAGCGACGGCCAATCACTAGGCAGGCGCCCGCCCCCGGCGCGGCCTCCAGTGGCCCCGCAACTCCCAAACGCCAAGTTTTCGCGGGAAAAAAATCAGAGCGGCTGGCAGCGCGGCGGGCAGTGGTAGTCGTCCGGGCACTCCGGATCGTACACAATTCCGCCCGGGGTCCCGGCCACACACGCGACTCCTTTGCCATCTCCAGAAGGGCCAGCGCGCAGGCAAGCAAGTGGATCCGGGAGGCCAGAGAGGTGAGCGGCCAGGCTGATCTAGGTGCCAGCCTGGGCCGGGGCGCGGGGGTGGGCATGTGTGTCGGGGGTAAAGGACCCGGCGGGTTGACTCTGCAAAACTTTCCGGAGCGGCCCAGGACGCTAGCCCAGCACCGATGCACGCGTTCCCCGCGCCAGGGCTGCCCCACACGCGGTTTCGGGGTTTTCCCACCGCCCTGCCGGCCTCTGGGAGTCGTCCCTGGCAGCCCCGGTTCTGGCAGAGGCGAGCGGAACATCCCCGGCGCCCAGCGGTGGTCGCGCCGGCTGGGTGGGGGAGGGCCCGGCGAGCCGCGGGGGAGGATGTCAGGCTCCGCGCCTGCGCGCGGGGCGCCCCGCGATTCAATTGTCGCGCCCGAGCCCGATTTCGCGCGCCCTTAGTTCCCCGGGCGCGTCTGGGCCAATGGGGAGCGAACAGGGCGGAGCGGTCGGATGCAGCGGAGCCAATGAGAGAGGCGGCTCAAGTGAAGGGGGCGGGACTTGGCGCGCGGGCCCCTTGGCCCGTCCCGGTGGTGGGGGTGGGCGTGGGCTCGCTGCCGTGGCCCGCGCGGGCGGGCGGGAGGAGAAGAGGGGCTCAGTGGCCCTGCGTCGGGGTCCGAGAAACAGACGGGAGCGCTAGCCGGCCGTGGGGCCGAAGTGAGTAGCGCGGCGCTCGCGGGGGCGGCCGGGACGGGACGGCCGGTTGCCATGGCCACCGCGGGGCCGGCGGCGTCGCGCAGGCGCGGGGGGCGGCAGGGCGGGGGCCGCGGGCCCGGGGGGTCCGGAGCTTTCGGGTCTCGGGTGGGGTCCTCCCCCTTCCGTCACACTTAGTTGAGTTCCCTGGGACTTCTGAAGTTCTACCTGGAGCGGGACTTTGGGGTTTCCCTCTTGCGTTAGTATTAACCACGGGAATGAATGAATGAATGAATGAATGAACAAACAAACTCGGCCCTTCAGCGTTTGACTCTGTCCCCTTTCCTCCTCTGGTTCTGGGTGGTTTTTTTTTTTCCTTTGTGCAAGGATGGGTTGCCTGAGTGGTCCAAGGAGCCTTTTGCTCTCCCTTAATTTCCCCTACCTCAGTCCTCCACCGGTGCTACTCATTAATTAACTCCTTAATTGACTCTGGACCAGCCGTGGCAGTCTATGAGGATTAGGGCGCTGGGAGGGCGTTCTGGGAGTTTCCCGGTGTCCAGAGTCTGGACAATAGCAAGGATGACCCGTGTATGGCACGTCTGGCGGTGGCAGTGACGGCGGCACTGACCTAGGACTCCGGCTCTCTCCTCCTCTCAGCACCAGCAGGCATCATGTGGATCCAGGTTCGCACCATGGACGGGAAGGTGGCCCACACTGTGAACTCCCTGTCCAGGCTGACCAAGGTGGAAAATCTGAGGAGGAGGATCCAGGAGGTGTTCCACGTGGAGCCAGGCCTGCAGAGGCTTTTCTACAGGGGCAAGCAGGTAAACCCGCCCTGCAGGCTGCCCGCCTGCCCGCCCAGGACCTTTGTTCTTGCCTCATCCATGCACCGCACACACACTCTTCCCCCCTCGTCCGGTCTGCTTCGCCACAGAAACCTCCATAGCCTGAGCAAGGAACAAAGGCTCGACTCCCAGACTGACACACCAGGCGGGCAGCCGGCCCTCGAATCTGTTGCATTTGGGGGTTTTTAAACTCTCAGCTCCCTTTTGTTTTTGAAGCTCTCCTCAGAGTAATTTCTAGAAAAAAAGAAGTTCGAGGTGGCCCATGAAAGGCTGATGAATTTCGAGGAAGAGCCTAGACTCATTACTCAGACATTACGATGGAAGCGACTGGGTCTTTCTTTGAAACAGACACCGATGACCCACGCAGCCTGCACCTACGGAGCTTCCGACCCCCACAGGGTTTTCTAGAAATATGGATCAGCTTATTCAGAGTTGGAGATGGCGCTTGCTAATCAGGAATTTCCACCACTCTGGGTCTGCTCTCCAGCCGCAGCGGCTACCCCTGTTCGGGGATTTGTGCTTTCTGAGGCCTCTGCTGGCCCTGCCCCTCTGTCTCCTCTCTTCGAGATCGCCCCCAGTTACTGTAGCAATTTAAGATGGCCACCCTTGTTTGAGCGGCTGCCCACTTTGGGGGCGCTTTCTCCAGTGGCCCCCCCGGGGGTTTCCATTTCTGTCGGTGTCTTGGGGGGGTGGATAGCAGGTCAGGCTGTGATTGGGATTTCCCTGAGTGGGGAGATGGTACCACAGAAGGAATCGTCCCATTTGCTGGGGCCACCCTGGAGTTGAGTGGACTGGAGGGACCTTGGCGGCATAGAGGCTTCACTGGATTAAAAGTGTGTAGTCTAGCTCCTAGCTCCGTGCGGACTTTGTTGTTGTCGCGTTTTGAACCGGGCACTGCCGCCATCTGCTGTCTAGGTTGAAAAATAAACGCTCCCCGCCAGGCCAGGATTTTTTGGGGCTGGGAGGATCCTGCGTCCCTACTGGAAATGAGACCTGATGATTAATTCCCTGGGCTTGCCGTATCCTCACAGACCTTTTGCCTCTTTCTTCTGAGAGATTCGATGGCTTGAGTGTCTTAAGAATCTTGACTTAAGGCGCCCTACCCAGGGAGGGGAAGCTGATCCCAAGAACTTGGGGATTTGGCTGCTGTCATGTGCGCGCCTTGGGGAGTGAAGCTCCCCTGGGATGCTGGCTCTCTCCTCCTCCAGCAGTGGCTCATTTTTCAGCCACCAAACTGATTTTTTTTTTTTTTTTTTTTTTCCTGCATCCACGGCATGCAGAAGTTCCTGGGCCAGGGAGTGAACCTGTGCCACAGCAGTGACAATGCCAGATCCGTAACCACTAGGCCACCAGGGAACTCCTTCCAAACTGATTTTGTTCTCCCCCTCCCCCGACCCCCATCTTGGTGTTCAGGAGAAGGTCCTTCCACAAAGTTTCTGAAGACCCCCCCCCCACAGGCACCTGGTAGAAAGTTCATTCAAAGGCGGGTTGGATGGAGTCCTCTTAGGTTAAAGAGAGTGAATATTTTTGAGAACCTGTTGTGTGCCAGGCACTGCATATTTTAATTTTTACGTTCAGAAGCATGCAGAAAAGTTGGAAGAGCCATGAATGCCTGCACACCTACCCGTGGCTCTGATCGCTGACATTTCACACAGTTGCTTTATAAATGCAGTTCCCTCTGCCTCTGTCCATCCACCAGCCCATCTTATTTTGGGGGATGCATCTCAGAGTAAGTTGCAGACACTGGTTCACGTCTCTCCTTAAACCTTTCAGTGTGCCTGTCAGCTAGAGTACAATATTTATTTGCGGTTCTTGTTTTTTAAGAAAAAATTTGCCTATAGCGAGATACACGTCTTGAGTGGACTGTTTGGAGTTTTGATAAATGCCTACACTCGTAGCCAAACCCCTGTCTCTCTGCTTTGGTAACCTAATACCTGATCCATACAGAAGACTTTGTGATGTTCGTGTGAGCTGTAAACTGTGCTTATAACAGCAGCGCCTAAATGTGTTACACACGGGCCTCGTGCCTTTATCTTCAGAATGTCAGCAATGACAGCGCTCAACTCTGCCTTATCGTGGTGCATCTTTGGAAGTTCTCAGAAGGTTCCGTGTTCCCACGTAACTTCTAACTGCTGCTCCTTCCCTTCTCTGCGCCCAGTCCCCACTCAGCCAGCCTGTGCCCTGTGCGGAGCTCTTGGTAGCTCTTCATAGCTCTTTCTGCCTTCCTCCCTTCCGGGTAAGGAAGCCAGGCCTTCATGTGATGCAATTTCCCCAGGGTTGCATGACCAGGAAGTGGCCCGACCTCTGGGAGGTGTGCACAGGGCCAGGAGGGTGGGGGACAAAGGCACACAGCGGCACCTCGAAGCAAGTCAGGTCTGCATACAGACTGGGCTAATCGTGACAGAAAGCCGTGCAGTTTCCAGCGAGTGCACAGGAGCTGTTTTTACAGAATGTTCTAGAGAGTGTTCGCAATCCTGTCCCCCTTTTTTTAAGGAAACAGGGCATCACAGTCCAAGGTCTGTGGTGAGGCTGACTGGCGATAAAGCAGAAGAGAGTTGCATCTTCAGGATATGGGAGGGTTTCGAGGCTGGCTTGTGGAGGCTGAATAGGTTGGCGGTTATGTCGCTTGATGGCCGGAAATGCAGGGAGCCCAATGGGGGAAGGGACTCTGGGCGGCTGGCCCAGGCTGGGCAAGGGCGAGAGGCATCTGGTGCCTTCTTTTTGGGTGCTGGTAAAAATAACAATAGCTGTCACTTGTGGTGCCTCTGAATGTGTTCAGGTACCATGCTGGGCTTTACATAATGTTCCCAAGGGCCCTGGCCAGGGACGCTGTCCCTGCTTTGCCGTCAGACAGAGGTCATTGTGGACCCACTGTGTACACACTTTGAGAATTCAGGGAGGCCTCCCGCCTGGCTAATGGAGAGGGTGCAGTACCTCAGTGAGCGCAGAGCCTCCCCCAGCGAGCTCATCCTCTGCGGGGGGCCTTGGGTGCTGTGGGGTGTGGAGCTGCCTCCCTGGTCCCACCCACTCGATGCCACTCCAGTCGAAACCACCACAGAGTCCCCCGACTTTGCCAGGTGCCCCCAGGGGCCAAATTGTTCCCAGTCGAGAACTAATTATTTGGTAGGTAATTGCCTTTACGAAGATGGTCTGGAAGATCAGTGGAAGTGGCATCCAGGGTCCCTCATGTCACAGTGCCCTGCCAGATGTCCCTGCCCCATGGGCCTTTTCTGAATGTCTGCTTGATTTTCCCAAAGGACAGTGTCAGATGGCATATAGGACAGACAGGCTGAGACCCGTCCTTCAGGCTGTGTGAAGGAGGTTCCTTTCCTTCCTTCTCCCCTGGAGGGCTGGAAGCACACCCTTTAGGACAAGGACTAGCAAACCCTTTCTGTTAAGGAGCCTGAGGTGACCAGCGGTGGGCTGTGGGGTCTCTCCGCTTACTTCTGCCCTGGAAAGCCCAGGCATGTCCTGACAGTGAGTCTTAGTAAAATTCATTTGCAAGGAAGTTCCCTTCGTGGCTCAGTGGTTAACGAACCTGACTAGGATCCATGGGGTTGCGGGTTTGATCCCTGGCCTCTCTCAGTGGGCTAAGGATCCAGTGTTGCCGTGAGCTGTGGTGTAGGTCGCAGATGTGACGTTGCTGTGGCTTCAGTGTAGGCTGGAAGCTGTAGCTCCAATTCAACCCCTAGCCTGGGAACCTCCATATGCCGTGGGTGCAGCCCTAAAAAGAAAAAAAAAAATTATTTGCCAAAGGGGAGGCCAGAAGTGTCCTGCTGGCTGGAGTGTGATAGTTACACCCAAGCCTCATCCTGGGTGGCAGGTCTGGGTCGTCCCTTCAGGTTAGTCTGGCTGCCCTGGGATGCACCGGACCGTGTCCCCAGGCCCTGGTATTGCGGGTGTCCCCAGGGCACGGGTGCTCACACTGTTCTCGGACCCCTTTCCACTCTCCAAAGTGAAGGGGGATGCCAAAGAGCATTTGTGCCCGTGGATCATGTCTTATTTTTGTTGTGGTAGCAATTGGAAGCCTAGAAAAGTTGACAGCTCGAGAAAACATGCATGTACATTTCCTGAGGGGCAGGCTCTTTACCCCGCCAGACTGTGATAGTCTGAAAAGGGCCAGTGGCATCACGATGTCACCACACAGTAGCCTGAGCCTCACAGACCCTCCCCAAATGCCCCTCCAGCTGTGGCCCAGTGGGGTCAAAGGGCAAAATTCACTTGTTGGGACCAATCCTATCTGTTGGGGAGGGGACATGAAGAGAGAGTCGTGCCTGTGCTTGAGATGCTGTGCGCTATGCTTGCCCCTCTGTCCCTCCACCAGGGCTGGGTCCTGCTTGGTGTCTTTTCTTCCCTCTCCTCTCATCTGTCTGGCCTGCACCTCAAGTTGCTGTGGTGGCCTTGACAGGAAGGCAGGGGCTGGGGCTGCACCCTCAGTGTCTCACTTGCTTACTGTTCAGGCTCTCACAGATGCCCTGCCCTCCTCGGGGCCCTGCTATCTGCCTTACAGCCCCTCCACCTTTCCCCAAAAATTACTGCCTCTAAGCCACCCGGAGACCCACTCCCAACCCAGCCCGGTGGCATTTCTTTCCTTTTGTCTTTGGGCAGCACTCAGCACCTGAAAAGTCACCCCCCTCCCCCAGTTTCCCTGAGGGGACAGAAAGTGGGCAGGGACTGTTGGCTGGAGAGCTTTGATTCCAAGCTTCCAAAGGGAAAGGGCACTTGTCACACGGTCTGTGTGTTTATTTCACTTCACACACCCGCATGGCCCAGAATGCCAAGTGTCCAGGAAGCGCAGTCGGATGAGAGGAGGTGTGATCTAAATGCCGCGGGCGGTTTTGCCTTTACACCTGAAGCTGCCCTGCAGGATCCTCGGCCCCAAACCCTGGGTGCGGGTTTGACTACAGGCAGTTTAAGGGATATTCCCTGGGAATTTTGGTTATACAGGATTTTAACTGTGAGGTTTAATTTTAACAAAAGAGCCTCTAAGTAAGGTGCAGCTCGCCTGTCACTCACTATATCTAGCTTTTTTAGGCACCAGTTGGAATTTTCAGATCTTAGAAGGAATGCGGCCATGGCCTGTCCCCTCGCTGGACCCAGCCCTCTGCCCTTCACTTCCTGGCAGTCTGTGCCCAGCTTTGGGCAAGCAGGGTCAAGACAGGGGCACCCGGGACACCCACCCTCTCGCTGTAGTAAGTGGTTGTGCAAGCTCCTTCCTGCCCTCTGTGGGGCCCTTCTAGAACGTTCCACAAGTGGCCTCAGGAAGCAGTCAGACCAGCTTATGCATTCCGTCCTGGAGGTGGAGCCCCAGGCCAGCCTGGCTCAGCATGCTCACCCCCTCCTGTGCCCAGCTGGCTCTGCCTGCACCTCTGTCCAGTGTGCCCAGAAGGGAAGCCCGGCTTCCCAGCCCCGCACAGACGTGAGGGGCTCATTCAGGCACAGCCTCTTGGGTAGAAAATGCCAGGAGGAAGGAGCTGAGTGGGTGCACTGCCTGGCTCCATCAGGATTCTTCCTATTGCCTTCAGACACAGCCCTCAGCCCATTCCTTTCCTGCAGCCTACACACACACCCTCCCCACAAGCTGCTGTTTTGGTGCATTCTGCTCCCTCCCTTATCTCTGACGCTCAGCAACACCCTCCCCCAGCACTCTTTGTATAACAGAAGTCCCACCATGTGCTCCCTGGCCACCCCTCCCGCTGCCTCCCCCTGTCCCCTCTCCCCTCCACTTGGTTTATTTCCCATCCTCTGAAGTCGTTCCGCTTCCCTTGCCATGTGTGGGAGACACATCTACATTTCTGCCTTTAACTGTCACGCACAGTGGTGTGATATGTCTTGGCAGAGACACACAGTCTTGCTTGTGAATGATGTGTCTGTGAGCCTACTGTGAGCGCAGGGGTCCCTGTACTTCGGGTACTCTCCAGAGGGTCCCTGGGGATGATTTGGACGTACTGGAGATACTGGGCAGTGTCTGAGAACATCTGTGGTTGTCATGACTGGGGTTGGGGGGGGCGTGGGCAGGACCCTGCAGTGTGCGGGCTGGCCTCCTACAGAGAAAGACTGCCCAGATGTTTGCAGGGCTGAGGGGTGTCTGCCTAACCGTGGGGATGCTGGGTACCAGGTGCTGGTGTCTTGCTTATCCTTTTTAATGACATTTGGCTTGCCCTCCGCTGGTTTCTTTGTCATCGTGCTGCTGGGAACACGTGTCTTTCTCCACTTTTTTTTTTTTTTATTAATTATTTTTTAGAGCAGTTGTAGGTTCACAGCAAAACTAAGAGGAAGGTACAGAGAGAGATTTCACATGTACCCCCTGTCCCCCATCGGTACCCCCTCCCCACCCCCGCACACCTGTCTCTCACCACGTGGTGGATTTGGTACAAGTGATAAACTTGCACTGACATTAACACCCAGAGTCCATATGTATAGTGACACGTGTCCCCTTTATAGTAGCCCGCAGAATAGTGTCACTGCCCTAAAAGTCCTCTGTGATCCACCTCTTCATCCCTCCCTCCCTCTAATCCCTGAATGGCAACTACTGATCCTTTTCTATTGGCTTCTTTAAAACAAAAACAAAAAAAACCTTCATTGAGATATAATGCACATACCATGCAATCAGCCCATTTAAAGTCTGCAGTTCACTGGTTTTCGGGTATGTTGATGGAGATTTGCAACCATCACCACAGTCAACTTGGGGACATTTTCATCACCTCCAAAGGAAACCCTGCACCTTTTTTCAGTCATTTCCCTTCCCCCATCCCCTCCCCAGCCCGTGGCTACCACGAATCCACTTTCTGTCTCTGTGGCTATGGCTCCCTCGGGACCTTCTGTATTGGAATCACACAGTGTTCTTCTGTGCCTGCTTCTCTCACTGAGCGTCGTGTTATCAAGGTCCATCCACACAGTAGCGAGTGTTGGTGCTTCTCTCCTTTTTAAGGATGAGTAACGTCCAGCGTGAGGATGACGACACCGTGTTGATCCATTCATCCATCAGTGGACCCTGAGTTGCTCCACCCTTGGGCTCCTGTGCTCATGCCACTGTGACCACGTGGGTCACCTCTCCCTGGTCCCCTGTGGGCCCTGGCAGTGCTGGGGAAATTGGGGCTATTGCTGGGCTCTGGGTGAACCGGTGGCGTGGGTCAGACCTCCAGGGTGGGTTTCGGAGGGCCCTTGTGGCCCCTGCAGCTACAGACCACTGTTGATGTCTTCAGATGTGTGTTTCTCAGGGAGAGAGGCGGTCAGCCCTCAGATTCTCAGGTTTGCAATGAATAAAGGTTAACACTGTGCCCTGGGGCTAGCCTTCATTGTGACCCCAGGTGCTGTTTGCATGTTAATGGCAGTTAGCCCTTTGAATCATCAGCTTTGGGTTAAAAATTGGGAGGGAGGGAAAGTTGATATTTGGTGTATTTTTCTTCCTTCCTTTAGGGCAGTGCTTCTGAACCCGGTGGTTCTGCCCGCAGGGGACACTGGGTGACCATTGGCGGTTGTCATGACTAGGGATGCTCCCAGCATCCAGAGGGTAGGGCCAGGGATGCCCCCTGTGCTGTCCGTAAAGCCCTGCCCCCATCGGAGAGTGAGCCCCAGCTGTCTGCGGTGCTGCGGTAGAGCCTACCTTAGGGTCATCTGGATCCAGCAAAATGTGTAAAATGAGGGTCCCTGTTGGGTGTTGGCGGTGTGCCCTGGGGGGCTCCCCGTCAGCGAGGACAGTGTGGGTGGGATTAGGATAGAGGAGTTAATAGAGAGGTGGCCTGGAGCTCCCGTCGTGACTCAGTGGTTAACGAATCCGACTAGGAACCATGAGGTTGCAGGTTCGATCCCTGCCCTTGCTCAGTGGGTTAAGGATCCCGAGTTGCTGTGAGTTGTGGTGTAGGTTGCAGATGCAGCTCGGATCCCGCGTTGCTGTGGCTCTGGCCTAGGCTGGCGGCTACAGTTCCAATTGGACCCCTAGCCTGGGAACCTCCATATGCCACGGGAGCAGCCCTAGAAAAGGCAAAAAGAGGGAAAAAAAAAAAGAGAGGTGGCCTGAGTGGATAAGGTTTGAGCTAAAGTCTCACAAGGAACCTGGTGGATGTCAGGGGGCACGTGCCCTTTGTTCACTCAGGTCAGGACTCCCCTGACCCACCTGCCAGTGCTGTGGGCATTGGTTTGAGTCACCCTCCGTGGGGGCCATCTGGGCAATCCCCACCCTGTCATGACAACCAGAAAAGGTCCCCTGGGGGCAGGATGGCCCTCAGTTGAGCACCAGTGTATACAGGTGACACCTGTTACAGCAACAAAAGTTTTAAAGCCCATAAAATATTAAACCCCCCTGACACCCAGGATGGACATCCGAGACACAGTAGCAGTGACAGCACTCACTCAGAGGACCTGGGGAATTTGGGGGAGGGGTGGCTGTAGCCCCAGGAGCCGTCTGTTGCAGCTCAATCTCTCCACGAGGGTGGATTCGGTCCTTTGCCCTTGGTGCTTTCTGTGTCCAGTTACCTCGCCTCATGTCCCTGCAGATGGAGGACGGCCACACTCTGTTTGACTACGACGTGCGCCTGAATGACACCATCCAGCTCCTGGTCCGGCAGAGCCCCATGTTGTCCCCAGGTGGCGGCGGCAGCAGTGGTGACAGCAGCAATAGTGGTGGTGGCGGTGGCGGCGGCAGCAGCAGCAGCAGCAGCAGCAGCAGCAGCAGCAGCAAGGAGAGAGACTCAGAGCTTTCTGACACGGACTCGGGCTGCTGCCTGGGCCAGAGCGAGTCGGACAAGTCCTCCAACAGCGGTGAGGCCGCCAATGAGCCCGAAGTGAAGGCAGATGAAGATACATGGGACGAGACGGAGTTGGGCCTCTACAAGGTGAGGCTCCAGTGGGAGGCTGGGGCACCTCTGCACACCAGGAGTGTTCCCCTGTTCCTTTGGCCCTCATCCCTGTGGCCAGGCATCCCATCCTGCTGTGAACATCTCCTCCAGGTTTCCTGGTGGAAACATAAATACTGGGGGATCCTTCCTGCCCTTACAGCCGAGTCCCGTGTCCAGGCCTGCAGGAGGCTCTCTAAGATCGTGAAGTTTCTTGGAAGGACCTGGCCTCCCCGCTGCTCTGGGAAAATGGGCGATTCTGGCCTCTGTGGGCCCCATGGCAGGGATGGTTCTGTTGCCAGAGGACACTGGACAATGTCTGGGGAAATCTGGGGTTCTCATGATTGGGGGGCTCCTGGCATCGAGTGAATGGGGGCTGGGGATGCTGCTCCATCCCCCATAGCTCCCAGGACAGCCTCCCCCAGAGCACTGTGGCACAAAGCTCCACGGCCCTGGAACAGAGCCGGCCCTTGGTGGGTTTGCCCACCAGAGGTGCCTGCCTTGGGTCGAAGGAGAGTTTTCCCCCCTCCCCCCCCCGCCGTAGGCCGGCGAGTATGTGGATGCACGGGACACAAACATGGGTGCATGGTTCGAGGCCCAGGTCATCAGGGTGACAAAGAAGACAGTTGCCCAGGACAGGCCCTGCAGCTCCAGCTCCAGCTCCAGCTCGACGCTGGAGGACGATGTCATCTATCACGTGAAATACGAAGAGTAAGTACCCCTGGGGCGGCTCCACGGACGGAACCTGGCGCTAGAACTGCCTGGGGGCCATAATCAGGATTTGAGGCCCCACCATCATGATCCCCAACCACACAGAGGTCACCCTCTGGGGACCAGTGTTATGGACACCTCCTCGGAGAACTCTGCCCTGGTCGTCCGTTTGGGGTGCAGGTCCCCCGTTTCCTGCCTCATCTTAATTCACACCACATGGCACCCTGTGAGACTGTGCTATGCAGCCTCGATCTCCCTCGCTGGAACGTCCGGTATTTATAGTGCACTAACTGTGCAGGCCCCAAGGTAGGCATGGGGCAGTCTCGTCTGTGAAAAGAGGGTGTCTGAGTGGGCTTGAGTGGCCGAGACAACAACCACAGGCTGGGCCGCCTCAACCTCAGCCATTTCTCATGGTTCTAGAGGCTGGAAGCCTGAGATCCGAGGGCTGGCAGGGTTAGTTTCTGATGAGGTCTCTCTTCTTGGCTCGTAGAGGACCATCTTCCCACTGCCCTTCACGTGGTCTTTCCTCTGTGCACATGAAAGAGAGAGTGCCCTGGGGTCTCACCCTCCTCTGATGAGGACACCGACCCTGTCAGATTAGGGCCGTGCCTTGATGACTTCATTCAATCTTCTTGATGCTTCCCTACAGGACCTGTTTCCAAATTCAGTCACATGGGGGGTTAGGGCTTCAGTGTATGAACTTGGGGGATACAGTTCAGTCCATGACAGGACAGGCATGTGGCCTGCAGGGAGCTAATATTCTGTAGGGCACGGGGACTTCATCTGGTTCTCTGCTGGGTCCCTTCTGCCTCCACGAGCATCTGGCATATCCACGGCCTCAATCGAAAGATTTTTGGAGTAATTGGATGAGTGAATTGCAGTAGGTGCAAGGGTCCCATCCTCGGGGTCAGGGACCGCTCGCTCTGGCCCTCAGGCCAAATCTGGCCCACAGCCTGTTTTTGCAAATAAAGCTTTATCAAAACAGCGTTTTGATGTGCAGCTTTATATGACCACGTTTACATCTTGTCTGTGATTGCTTTTGTGGTAATAATAGCAGAGTCGAGTATTCACAGCTGAGACCCTCTGGCGCACAAAGCTGAAGATACTATTTGGTCCTTCCCAGGAAAAGTTTGGTGACCCTGGTTCTTGGTGGTTTATTAGCAAAAACGAGCACCAGTTTAGATTTAGGGGGTCCAGTAGACTTGGAGTTGTCCCCCTCACAGCTGAAGCTTAATTTTCTTGCTGATGGAATTTTTTTTTTTTTCCTGTCTTTTTAGGGCTGCACCCACAGCATAGGGAAGTTCCCAGCTAGGGATCAAATCGGAACCTTAGCTGCCTGTCTACCCCATAGCCATGGCAACTCGGGATCCATGCCGAGTCTGTGACCTACACCACAGCTCACAGCAGCACTGGATTCTTAACCCACTGAGTGAGGCCAGGGATCAAAAACCCTTGTCTGCATGAATACTAGTTAGGTTCATTACTGCTGAGCCACAATGGGAACTTCTGGAATATTCTTACATAACCAGAATATGCCTTCTTATCATCTGTGGTCCAGTATAGTGTATTTACATAAATGAAATAATATCTATCTTTCTATAAAAATTACTTTCAATACATGTATGTGGGAAGAGTTGTTTTTCCCTGCCTTGAGTTCCTTCTCAGTTTCCTAGGGCTGCCATAACAAAGTACCACTACTGTTGCTCAAGTAGTTTATTCTCTGACAGTCCTGGAGGCTACAAGTCCAAAGCCAAGGTGGTAGCAGGGCAGTGACCCTTCTGGAACCTGGTGGGGAGAATTTTTCCTGCTGCTCCCAGCTTGGTGGTTGTGGTGGTGGAGTGGGCGGCGGCTGCGGCAAATCCTTGGCTTGCGGTCGAGTCACTCCAGCTTTTGCCCCCTGGTCCCATGTCCTCCTCCTCTGTCTGAGCCTCATCTCCTCTTCTTAGAAGGACACCAGTCTCTGGATTTAGGGTCACCCTATTCTAGCATGACCTCCTTTTAATTCATTACATCTTCAGTGACCCGATTTCCAAATAAGGTCCCACTCCCACATACCAGGGGTTAGGACTCCAACATAGCTTTTCTTTTTCTTTCTTTCTTTCTTTTATTTTTTTTGGTCTTTTGGCTGTACCCACAGAATGCAGAGGTGCCCATGCCAGGGATTGAACACTGCCACAGCAGTGACAACACTGGTTCCTTAACAACTAGGCCACCAGGGAATTCCCAACATAGCTAGCTTGCTTGCTTGCTTGCTTTATTTATTTATTTATTGGCCATACTTGTGGCACATGAAGGTTCCCAGGCTATGCATCAAATCAGAGCTGCAGCCGCCAGCCTACACCACAGCCGTAGCAACCCCAGATCCCAGCCTCATCTGCGACCTTCACCAAAGCTCACAGGCACACTGGATCTTTAACCCCCTGAGCAGAGGCCAGAGATCAAACGCGCATCCTCCTGGATACTAGTTGGGTTCATTACCACTGAGCCACAACGGGAGCTCCTCCTTTTCCTATTTTTTGTTTATTTTTTAATTTATTTTTGTTTAAGGCCACACCTGTGCATATGTAAGTTCTGGGCCGGGCGCCGAATTGGAACTGCAGCTGAGGACTTTGCCAGAGCCACAGTAACACTGGATCTGAGCTGCACCTGCAACCTACACCTCAGCTGAGTGAGGCCAGGGTGGAACCTGCCTCCCACAGATGTCAGGTCCTTCACCTGCTGAGCCACAACATAGCTTTTTAGGGGAGGCACTTACCCCGGTGATACCTTCTGTAATTGGAATGTGTCTCTATCCCTGTGTGGTTCGAGGCCAGTGAATCAGATCATGGGGGAGGGGAAAGCACCAAGGAGGGGCCTTTCTGTGCCGCTAGGATGAGTGCAACCCAGTCCCAGTCCATCATGGGAGAGAGGTCCACTGGCACGTGGGGTCTAAGTGCGGGCCTTTCCTTCCAGCTATCCCGAGAATGGAGTGGTCCAGTTGAGCTCGAGGGACGTCCGGGCTCGGGCCCGACAGATCCTTAAGTGGCATGAGCTGGAGGTGGGCCAGGTGGTCATGCTCAACTACAATACCGACAGCCCCAAGGACCGCGGCTTCTGGTACGACGCGGAGATCTTGCGCAAGCGGGAGACCCGGACGGCGCGGGAGCTGCACGCCAACGTCAGGATCGGGTGAGTTGGTGGCCCAGCTGGGTCCTGTCCCTGGGTCACCATTCTCCCTCCCCACCTCACTTCACCTCGCCTGGGGAACCAGCTCTGGGCCACCGGTGGAGGGTTCAAGCTTCCTTGTTCTCTTGTGTTTATTGTTCTGAATTTGGCAAATGGGGGAAAAGTCCAAACATGGCAAAATCCAGACAGTAATGAAGGTCAAACTGTTAATATGTAAATATTCTTTGTCTTTGTCGCTTGGTCACTGGGTTCTCCTTTCTGGAGACATGACTGTTCCTGGTACCTTCCAAGGCCACTCTGTGCACAGGCAGGCGTGAACATACACAGAGTAGCAGCATGCGTGCATACACACAGACACACACACACACACACACACACACCCACCCACACCCAGGGGCCCTCCCTACGGGGATCATCAGGCTGCCTGTGGCCTTCGCCTTTCGGCAAATAAAGTTTTATCATCACAGAGCCTTGCCCATCTGTGTACTGATGCCCTATGGCTGCTTGGTGGTAGCAAGGCAAGCTGGGTAGCTGTGGAAGGGACTGTGTGGCCCACAAAGCCAGAAGTATTTACTGTCTGGCTCTTTGCAGAAAATATTTGTCATGCTCTGTTGTACTTGCCTCTGTGCTTGTGTTCCTGTATAGAAAACGGACCATCCCCGGAAGACACCCATCCCCACTGTCATCTCTAGGACTTTCTCATCTTCCCAAACGGAAACTCTGTCCCCATGAAACACTAATGCCCCACCATCGACTCCCTGTCTCTGTGGATTTCACTCCTCTAGGGACTGCCTGTGTGTCTGGCTTTCACTGAGTACATCCTCAGGGTTCATCCATATTGCATGATGAACTTTCTTATTTCATGGCTGCCTAATACTCCACTGTATGTATTGGCTATAGACACGAGTATCTGGGCAACAGTGTCCGGAGTGCAGCACAGCAATTGCAGAGGCCCTGGTGTTTGTGGTCCCACAAGGAGGCCAGTGGGCTGGAGTGGAGGGAGAAAGGGAGGGAGGAAATATTCAGAGCATGGCCAGGAGTGGTAGGCAACTGGTGTGTATTTTCTTTGCTGACAGCAGTGGGAGCCTGGGAGCACGAGAGCCACAGGCTTCAGCCTTCGATTAGGAAGATTGAGTCAGGAAATTGACTGAAGGGGGCAGCATGGCAGCAGGGAGACCAGGAGGAGGCCGATGGGGGCATCAAGGGGCAATGTCCCTGGGCTCGGCCATGTGCAGTGATGCCATTGTTAGAAAATAACCTGCTTTTAGTTTCATTGCTTTTCTGTGTTGTTTCCCTGTTTTTCATATCATTGATTTCTGCTCTCATCTTTATAGTTTTTTCCCTTCTCCTTTCTTTGTTGATTTTGCTCTTCTAGTTTTTTTGAGATAGCAACCTAGATTATTGTCAGCCTTATTTAAGCATTTAGTGTTGTAAATTTCCCTCTCAGCACTGCCTTAATTGACTTCACATATTTTGGTGCGTTATGTTTTTCTTTTTATTCAGTTCTCTTTTTAAAAAAATTAATTAGTTAATTAATTTTTTTTACGGCCACACCAATGGCATTTGGAAGTTCCCAGGCCTGGGGTGGAATCAGAGCTGCAGCTGTGACCTACACTGCAGATCTGAGCTGCATCTGTGACTCACATTGCAGCTTGTGGTAGCACTGGATCTTTAACCCACTGAGCGAGGCCACGGATCAAACCTGCATCCTCACAGAGAGTGTTGGGTCCTTAACCCTCTGAGGACTCAACAGTGGGAACCACAGTGGGAACTTCTATTCAGTTCTATGTTTAAAATTTTCTTTGAGACGTCTTCCTCTTTGGCTCCTGGCTTATTAAGAAGTATGCTATTTAACTCCCAAGTGTTTAGAGATTTTTTTTTTTTTTTTTGACCAAACTATTCCCAGACAGAAGTTCCCAGGCCAGGGATCGAACCCGAGCCACAGCTGTAACCACAGCCACAGCCGTGGCAACACTGGATCCTTAACCTGCTGAGCCACAAGGGAACTCCCTAAGTGTTTAGAGATTTTTGCATTGTCTTTCCATTGTTGATTTTTAGTTTGACTCTGTTACGGTCAAAGAACAAAATCTGTGACTTCAGTCCTTGTCAGGGTTTGTTTTATGGTCCAGAATGGGATCAGTCTCGGTAAATAGTACACGGTTGCTTAAAAAAAAAAAGAGTATATTCTGGAGTTCCCTTGTGGTGCAGTGAGTTAAGGATCCAGCATTTGTCACTGAGTGGCCCAGGCAGGCGAGGCCAAAAAGAAAAAAAAAAGTGTATTTTGTTGTTGGCCGGAAGGTCATATTTACATCAGCTAGACTGTGTTGGTTGACTGTTGTTCACGTCTTCTAACTCTGTCTAGTACTTCTGTCAGTTGCTGAGGGCATGTTGCGGTGCCTGGCTGTGACTGGACTTAGCTATTTCTCCTTTCAGCTTCATAATCACAAGGATATATTGTTTGGTGCAAACACACTTTTGTGTGTTATGTCTTCCTAGTCCCGATGTTAATGTCCCCATTTGTCTCTAGTAATTTTCTTTGCTCTGATGTCTACTTTACTGAGCGTGTGTGTATATTGACACACTTTTTTAAAGTAAATGTTTGCATGGTGTATCATTTTTCAACCTCTGTGGTTGAATTTGGAGCTTCCTGTAAACAGTGTATAGTGGGGTCATTTTTTTATTCACTCTGTTAAGTCTGCTCCCCCCCCACTTTTTTTTGGTCTTTTTAGGTCTGCACTGTGCACTGTGACATATGGAGGTTCCTAGACTAGGGGTCCAGTCAGAGCTACAGCTGCCAGCCTACACCACAGCCACAGCAAAGTGGGATCTGAGCCACATCTGTGACCTATACCACAGCTCACTTCAACACTGTATCCTCAACCCATGAGCGAGTCCAGGGATCATTTGAATCCGAGTCCTCATAGATACTAGTCAGGTTGGTTACCCACTGAGCTATGATAGGAACTCCGGGAGTCTGCCTTTTAATTGGCATACGTTACTGACACTTGGAAAACGTAGGGGGTTGTGCAGAGGTACTGACCCTCTGCAGTTGAGAGTTAGCCCTCCACTCTGCGTTTTCTTCGAATCTGAGGATTCAACCAATGAGGGATTGTGTGGTACTGTAGTTACTATTGAAAAAAAATCTGCCTATAACTGGATTTGTGCAATTCAAATTCATGTTGATCAAAGATCAACTGTGTCTAGATCAATTACATTTAAGATAATTATTGAAGAGTTCCCATCATGGCGCAGCAGAAACAAAACTGACCAGGAACCGTGAGGTTGCGGATTCGATCCCTGGCCTTGTGCAGTAGGTTAAGGATCCAGTATTGCTATGAGCTGTGGCGTAGATCACAGACATGGCTTGGATCCCACTTTGCTGTGGCTGTGGCGTAGGTTGGCAGCTGTAGCAACGATTAGACCCCTAGCCTGGGAATCTCCACATGCTGCGAGCGAGGCTCTAAAATGAAAAAATAGTAATAATAATAATTGGTATGTTAGGGCTTGAGCCTGCCATTTTATTTATTTATTTATTTGTCTTTTTAGGGCTGCACCCACAGCATGTGGAGGTTCCCAGGCTAGGGGTCCAATCGGAGCTGTAGCCTCTGGTCTACGCCACAGTCACAGCAACACAGGATCCGAGCTGCATCTGCTACAGTTCACGGCAATGCTGGATCCTTAACCCACTGAGGGAGGCCAGGGATTAAATCTGCAACGTCTTGGTTACTAGTCGGATTTGTTAACCACTGAGCCACGACAGGAACTCCTGCCATTTTATTTTTATTATCATTTAGTTATTTTTCTTTTTTGGCCACCCCAGGGCATATGGTATCTCTGGGTCAGGGATCATATCTGAGCCAAAATTGCCGCCTAAGCCATAGCTGCAGCAATGTCGGATCCTTAACCCACTGAGCAAGGCCAGGGATCGAACCCTCATCCTCATGGATGCTAGTCGGGTCCGTTAACCACTGAGCCACAGCAGGAACTCCAGAACCTTGTTGTTTATCAATTCTATATTTACTAGTTTGTATCAGCTAACCCTGACTCCCAGTCCTTCCCTCCCCACCTTCTTCCTCCTTGGCAACCGCAGGTCTGTTTTCTGTGTCTGTGAGAACTGTTTCATAGATAAATTCATTTGTGTCATATTTCAGATTCCACATGTAAGTGATATCATATGGTATTTGTCTTTCTCTTTCTGACTTAATTCACTAAGTATCATCATCTCTCAGTCCATGCATAAAAAAACCTAATTTTAATGCTATTATTATGACATAAAAATAAACTAATTTCTTAGCACATATCCAGTCATTGTTTGGTCTTCAGTTATCTCACTTTTTTTCCAGCCATTTATTTAAGGTCTAAGTAATGTCCACAGATTTCAGCTAGGTCTCTGGTCTCTTTTCAGTCCCTTTTATATTTCGGTTTCCTGTTCTTTTTTCTCCCTTTTCCTTAATTTATTTGCTGGGGAAGACTGGTTGTTTGTCCCATAGAATCTGCAGTCTGGATTTTGGCCTCCTCGTGGTGTCATATCCTCTGTTCTGCTGTCCCTGGGTTTCCCATGAACTGGTGGGTAGATCAGGACCTGTGCCATCTGGTCTTGTAGCCACGAGCCACACATGCTGCCAAGCACTTGAACTGGGGCCAGGACACACCAAGATGTGCCATGAGGATAAAATACACACTGGATTTCAAAAACATAGTGCTGAAAAAGAATGTTAACCAGCTTGTTAATAATTCCTTAATGTTCAGTACATGTTGAAATGATACTTTGTATACATTGGGTTACATACAACTGTCTGATTGATTCTGTCTGCTTTTACTTTTTATTTTATTTTATTTTTTTATTTTTTTATTTTTTATTTTTTTTGTCTTTTTGTCTTTTTTTTTTGTTGTTGTTGTTGTTGCTATTTCTTGGGCCGCTCCCGCGGCATATGGAGGTTCCCAGGCTAGGGGTTGAATCGGAGCTGTAGCCACCGGCCTACGCCAGAGCCACAGCAACGCGGGATCCGAGCCGCGTCTGCAACCTACACCACAGCTCACGGCAACGCCGGATCGTTAACCCACTGTGCAAGGGCAGGGACCGAACCCGCAACCTCATGGTTCCTAGTCGGATTCGTTAACCACTGCGCCACGACAGGAACTCCTGCTTTTACTTTTTAAATGTCATTCTTAGAAAGTGAAGTTACATATTGTGACTCACATTCGCTTCCCCTGGGATGTTGTTGCCAGTGTAAGTGGTGGGGTGATCAGATGGACATGGGGTCATTTTATTTTATTTTTTTTGCTTGTTAGGGCTGAACGAGCAGCATATGGGAAGTTCCCAGGCTAGGGGTCGAATAAGAGCTGCGTCTGCTGGCCTATATTACGCCACAGCCACAGCAACACCAGATCCTTCACCCACTGAGAGAGGCCAGAGATCGAATCTGCGTCCTCGTGGATGTTAGTCCGGTTTGTAACCAGCTGAGCCACAATGAGAATTCCGGGTCATTTTCACTTAGAGGAGTTTTGTTGTTTTTTTGTTTGTTTTTGCCTTTGTAAGGCCGTATGCATGGCCTATGGAAGTTCCTCTGGTAGGGACTGAATCAGAGCTGTAGGAGGTTTTGTGTTTTGATCAGACTTGACTTTACAGTTTGTGCCTTAAAACTGGGACTTGCCTGCCTGCAGGTTAGAAATTATTCTCTCAAAGTTATCATGTAGTGAAAATCTGGTTTATCTGTTGTTTTTGCCTTGTCCCTGATCTGGTAGCACTGAAATTGGCAAGGAGGGCAGCTGAGCGAGTGTAGGAGGCCCTGGGGAAGCCTCTCCACTGATCAATTCAGAGGCAGGGGGTGGGGGGTGTTTGTGGGCTCTGAGGGGTTGAGGTGGCGGAGTCTCAGGCGCCTGCCTCGCAGGGCTGGCTGCTGGAAGGTCCTAATGGCTGGTCTCTCGCAGGGATGATTCTCTTAACGACTGTCGCATCATCTTTGTCGACGAGGTTTTCAAGATCGAGCGCCCGGGGGAGGGGAGCCCCTTGGTGGAAACCCCCGTGAGAAGTGAGTTCTGATCCTGCCCTGAGTGTCGGCTGGGGAGGCGGGGTGGGGGGCGGTGGTCCTGCCTGAGCTGACCCCACCCTCCCATGTCCAGGGAAGAGCGGGCCCACCTGTAAGCACTGCAAGGACAACCCGCGGAAGCTGTGCCGCATGTGCGCCTGCCGTCTGTGCGGGGGCAAGCAGGACCCCGACAAGCAGCTGATGTGTGACGAGTGCGACATGGCCTTCCATATGTATTGCCTGTGCCCGCCCCTCAGCAGCGTCCCCAGCGAGGCAGAGTGGTGAGTGGATGGAGGGTGGACAGTCTGTGATGACAGGGCGGGGGTGGTGCTGAGGGAGGCTTTCTGTGGCGCGCGTGGCCTGGACCGAGGGGAAGGGGGCTTGGCAGGCAGGAAGCAGAGTGGGTATCCTGGCCTCTCCCTGGTGCAGGGCCCTGGGCTGCGATGCTCTGGGCACTGGAAGGGAGGCTGGAGAAGCGCTCAGCTCTGGTCTGACGCCCCTCCCAAGCAACGAACAGAGGTGGCTGTTGTTTGCACCACCCCCTCCTCTCAGAGATCAAGAAACCCGAGTCCATGGCAGTGTGATGGTGCTGTCGAACTTCCCCATGTGTTTGCCATGTGCGGGCTGAGGCACTGCCATTCCCTGGGGGGTAGGGGGCGGGTGTCAGGGTCTGCCGTCCACCTTGGACGCTCCTCGCCACACGTGGCTACTGAGCACTTCAGACGGGACCCATGTGATTGGATTTCTTATGTAATGTTATGGACTTCGCTTTCAACCCCCCTGCACCTATCTTGGGTGTGCAAGGTGGCAGGGGACCGAGAGCAGGAAGAAAGTGACGTCCCTGTGGTTGCAGGTACTGCCCCGAGTGCCGGATCGATTCCAGCGAGGTGGTGCAGGCGGGGGAGAAGCTGAAGGAGAGTAAGAAGAAGGCGAAGATGGCGTCAGCCACGTCATCCTCACAGCGGGACTGGGGCAAGGTGAGGCGGCCCTGCGCTCCCAAACCCCATGCCCTCCTGGCCTCCCATGGCTGCTCACACTTCTCTCCCTTCTGTTTTAACTGGACAGGGCATGGCATGCGTGGGCCGCACCAAGGAATGTACCATTGTGCCATCCAACCACTACGGCCCCATCCCGGGCATCCCCGTGGGCACCATGTGGAGGTTCAGAGTCCAGGTACCTGCAGGTGCCCGGGCCCTGGGGCTCAGGCTATGAGGGCAGAGGTTCTTGGACCCAGCGTGATGCCTTTGGTGGGAGAGTTGGGTGCTGGCTCCTAAGGCGGGAGTGAGGAGAGGGGCCACGCTTTCCTGCAGTGGCTGGCCTAGAAGGTGCCTTTCATGCTTGGTGGTTTCTGCAGGTCAGCGAGTCAGGAGTCCATCGACCTCACGTGGCGGGCATTCACGGCCGGAGCAACGATGGGGCATACTCCCTGGTGCTGGCCGGGGGCTATGAGGACGACGTGGTGAGTGTAGGGAGGTGGCTTCATTTTTATTTCATGGTGGGAAACACATAACATAAAACTTAACATTTTTTTGTGCACAGCTCTGTGGCATTAAGTGCGTCCACGTTGTGCAACATAGGATTTTCCCACCTTTTAAAGCTGAAACTGTCTCCATTAAACCCTGACTCCCCAGCCCCTGGCCCCCACCATCCTACTTTCTATCTCTATGGATTTGACATATAAGTGGACTCATCTATTTGTCCTTTGTTTGGCATTTCTCACTGAGCATCATATCCTTAAGGTCCATCCATGTTGCAGCAGATGTCAGAATTTCCTTCCTTTTTAAGGCTGAATAATATTCCACTGTGTGGCTGGACCACATTTTGTTTATCCAGTCGTCCATCAATGGCCACTAGGGTTGTTTCCATATTTTAGCTACTGTGAATAATGTTGCTATGAACATGGGTCTGCAAAATCTCTTCAAGTCCCTATTCTCAGTTCTTTTGGGTATAAACCTGGAAGTGGGATTGCTGGATCATGTGGTGATTCTGTTTTTATTTTTGTTTTTTGTCTTTTTTCTTGCCTTTTCTAGGGCCGCACCTGCAGCATATGGAGGTTCCCAGGATAGGGGTCTAATTGGAGCTGTAGCCACCAGCCTATGCCAGAGCCACAGCACCGTGGGATCTGAGCCACGTCTTCGACCTACGCCGTAGCTCACAGCAATGCTGGATCCTTAACCCACTGAGCGAGGCCAGGGATTGAACCCGCAACCTCATCGTTCCTAGTCGGATTCATTAACCACTGAGCCATGACGGGAACTCCGTAATTCTGTTTTTAAATTAAATTGTTTTTGGCCACAACTGTGGCATGCGGAAGTTCCCAGGCCAGGGGTTGAATCCACACCACAGCCATAACCAGAGCCACAGCAGTGGCAACTTGGGATCCTTAACTCACTGAGCCACCAGGGAACTTTTCTGTTTTTAATTTTTTTTTTTTTTTTTTTGTCTTTTTGCCATTTCTTGGGCCGCTCTCGCAGCATATAGAGGTTCCCGGGCTAGGGGTTGAATCAGAGCTGTAGCCACCAGCCTACGCCAGAGCCACAGCAACGCAGGATCCGAGCCGTGTCTTCAGCCTACACCACAGCTCACGGCAACGCCAGATCGTTAACCCACTGAGCAAGGGCAGGGATCGAACCTGCAACCTCATGGTTCCTAGTCGGATTCGTTAACCACTGCGCCACGATGGGAACTCCCCTCTTTTTAATTTTTTGACAAACCTCTATACGATTTCCCACAGTGGCTACACCATTTTGCCTCCCCTCCAGGCATGCACCGGGTTTCAGTTTTGCCATATCCTCGCCAATGCTTATTATTTTCTGTCTCTTTGACAGCTGACATCCTGATAGGTGGGTGTGGGTTAGTTTTTACTGGGTCTCCTGCTCGGCGTGGAGGGTTCAGCCTGCCCTCATGTCTGTTTCAGGACCACGGGAACTCGTTCACGTACACCGGCAGCGGTGGACGAGACCTTTCGGGGAACAAGCGGACTGCGGAACAGTCTTGTGATCAGAAACTCACCAACACCAACAGGTTTGCAGAATCTCGTGCTCCTATTTCTTCACCAGCCTGTGTCAGCCTCGTCTGCCAGCAGCTCCGCAGGGGTGAGGGTTGGTCTGGGGTTAGTCTGGTGTGGGCATGTCCTATGCAGGAAGTTAGATGCCCATTGAGAGAGTGGTGGCACCTAGAGATCGTGGACAGCCATCTCTTCCCTGCTCTGTCCACTCAGACCTTGGGTCATCCTGATGCATTGAGGCAAACTTTCCCCCCACAAAGGCCAGATAATAGATATACTCCGCTTTGCAGGCCACATGGTCTCTGTCGCAACCCCTCAGCTCTGCCGTTACAGCACAAAAGCAGCCACAGAGCACACGGAAAAGAGTGTGCACGGCTCCGTTCCAATCAGACTTTTTGCAAAACCAAGGCGCAGGCAGAAGTTTGCTGAGCCCCTATTCCAGGAAAGCGTAAACGGCATCATAAAACCCAAAGGAAAAGACAAATTTGATGACCTAAATATTATAAATTACACCACTAAAACCTGTAAGTAGAATGAAAAGGCAGCTGACGATTTGGAGGAAAAGTCTGCCACAAACACACCAGCTGACGATATATATGTCCTTATATATAAAGAGCAATTCCAAATCAATAAAAAAGAGCAAAGGACATGCAAATCATGCTGCAGAAGAATGCGGATCTCCAGTGACCATGAAAATTTGGTCAGCTCCAGTGATCAAAGAAATAGACATTGAAGCAGTGATGGAGGCACTCCTTACCCAGTGAAGTTGGCCCCTAATTCTCCAGTACTGAGGAAGGCCAAGGCATAGCCTAGCCTTCTGCTGATGGTAGAAATACAAGTGAATCCCATCTTCCCAGAAGGCTCTTTGCCCATGTGTAGCAAGAGCCGTGAACCCGTTCTTCATCATGACCCTGTAATCCTGCTTGAAAAGCGTGTTTATGAGACACAGGGAAGTGAACATTTTATGTGTGTTGATGTTTATCATGCTGTTACCTGAACCAGCAAAATATCAATAACTAAATGCCTTTTTGCCAAAAGAGGCAAGGGTTATATTTATTTGGTGGAATATTTAAATTTGGGGAGCCATTTAAAATCCCATTTTTGGAGGAGATTTAATGGTGTGAGGAACTGCTCATGAGGTAATATGAAGTGATAAAAGCTGAACTTAAAACTGAGAAATCCGTTCTTGAATGGGTGCATCTGCATAGGAGGACAGCTGCATAGCTGCAGCTGTCTTTCCTGCTCACTTGAGGAAGACGGCATCGTTGTACTAGGCGCTGGGCCCACTAACCTCTGGCTCACTTAGTCAAGGCTTCTGCACCCCTTGTCAGGACAGACCTGCTGGCCCAGCCCACAATTGAGTGCCAGCTCCTTCTGGATGGCATCTTCCCCGCATGTTGTGTCTTGTGGCTCCAGTGACAAAACACCACAAGTTGGGTGGTTTAAAAAAAATAAGACTTTGGAGTTCCCTGGTGGCTGAGCACATTCAGGATCCAGTGTTGTCACTACTGCGGCTCAAGTCGCTGCTCTGGTGCAGGTTCAATTCCTGGCCCAGGAGTTTCTGCATGCCTTGGGAATGGCCAAAACACAAACAAAAAACACTAGGGACTTCTTGCATAATTCTAGAGACCCACTGTCTGAAATCAGGGTGTCGAGGGGCCGTCCTCCCTCTGAAATGCCTAGGGGAAGGTCCTTCTTTGGTGTCCTTTGGCTGGTAGATGGGACACTCCAGCCTCTGCCTTTGTCTTCATGGGGCCCTGTTCCCTGTGAGTCTCAGTTTCCCTTTTCTCAGAAGGACGCTAGTTCTTGGGTTCAGGGCCACCCTGATCCACTCTGACCACCTCTGAACTTGACTCCATCTGCAAGCACCCTCTTCCCAAAGGTCATGGGGTCTTGGCAGGTTGGGACTCAACTCCCTCTCTCTGGGGAGACAATCCGGCCTACAGCATGCGGGCCCGGCTCTCTCCACAGGGCGCTGGCTCTGAACTGCTTTGCCCCCATCAATGACCGCAAAGGGGCCGAGGCCAAGGACTGGCGGTCAGGAAAGCCAGTCCGAGTGGTGCGGAACGTCAAGGGCCGCAAGCACAGCAAGTACGCCCCTGTCGAGGGCAACCGATATGATGGCATCTACAAGGTGACTGGGGACCTCCCCCCACCCCCCGTGTCCCCCACTCCCTGCACCTGTCCCTCCGCCAGGTCACTGACCACCATGCTTCCTCTGGCAGGTGGTGAGGTACTGGCCCGAGAAGGGCAAGTCTGGCTTCCTGGTGTGGCGCTTCCTCCTGCGTAGGGACGATGTCGAGCCGGGGCCTTGGACCAAGGAGGGGAAGGACCGGATCAAGAAGTTGGGGCTGACCATGCAGGTGAGTCATGCACTCCCAGCCCCTCTGGCAGATTGCAGCCCGGCCGGCCCCAGGGCCTGGGCACTGGGTGTCCAGCCAGCTGGGTCCCGCTCTCCAGGTTCCTCTCATCCGGAAAGATTTCCAGGCTCTGGGCTGGTGGCACCTTGCTGGCTGTACCATCCGCTTCCTTTAGCCAGTGGAGAGCGGGGCCGGGGGTGGGAGGCAGGAACCTCGAGCGTGCATCTCTGTTTTCATGGTTTTAGAGCTGAGAGCCAGACTTGCTTAGCTGAGCCATGTTAGAGGAGCTCATCCAAAATCAGTTTGGAGTCTGGTCTCTTCTCTGCTAGCTCCTCCCTCCTCTCACCTCTCTCCCCTCCCCCCTCCCGTCCTCTCCTCTCCACTGGTCACCCCTCCCACTTCCCAAAAGCAGAAACAAGTCAACAGAATTGGTCTAAATATAGGCTATGGAGAGGCCTAAATGTAAAGATGAGGTGGAGTGATTCCCAGGAGCAGTCACTCCCCTCTTTGTAGCCAGGAATCTTCCATCTCCAAGGGTTCACCCAGTGCATGTGGAATACAGCTTTTTTGCACTGTAATTATGATGTTTTCTATGCCTTATGGGGAGCTGCTTTACAGCTGATACGTTGTGGTGGGACTATTTAAGGAATCTTAATTGCTATTGAGAGTCTGATAGCACCTACCCCCCGTGGGGGGCCACTGAGAGATGTGTTTTGAACACACTGTTTGAACCCCTGGGAGTTTTAGCAGCCGAGGAACTGGGGAGAGAAAGAGCCATGGGTCTGGAACGTTGATGTTTGGTGGGAGAAGGATTTTTATTTGGGACTTAAGTCTCGGTTGCAAGTTAGTATTATTTGAAAAGCTTGGAGTTCCCATCGTGGCGCAGTGGTTAACGAATCCGACTAGGAACCATGAGGTTTCGGGTTCGATACCTGCCCTTGCTCAGTGGTTGAAGATCCGGCGTTGCCGTGAGCTGTGGTGTAGGTTGCAGACGCGGCTCGGATCCCTCGTTGCTGTGGCTCTGGCGTAGACCGGTGGCTACAGCTCCGATTCGACCCCTAGCCTGGGAACCTCCATATGCCGCAGGAGCGGCCCAAGAAATGGCAAAAAGACCAAAAAAAAAAAAAAGAAAAAAAGAAAAGCTTGCGCCTTTCCGGAGTTCCTGTAGTGGCTCAGTGGGTTAAGAATGTGACTAGTTAGGAGTTCCCGTTGTGGTGCAGTGGTTAACGAATCCGACTAGGAACCACGAAGTTGTGGGTTTGATCCCTGGCCTCGCTCAGTGGGTTAAGGATCTGACATTGCCGCGAGCTGTGGTGTAGGTCGCAGACGTGGCTCGGATCCCGAGTTGCTGTGGCTCTGGCATAGGCCGGTGGCTACAGCTCCGATTAGATCCCTAGCCTGGGAATCTCCATATGCTGTGGGAGCGGCCCTAGAGATGGCAAAAAGACAAAAAAAAAAAAAAAAAAAAAGGAATGTGACTAGTGTCCCTGAGGATGTGGGTTCGATCCCTCACCTCGCTCAGTGGGTTAAGGATTTGGTGTTGTGGTGAGCTGCGGTGTAGGTCACAGATGCAGTTTGGATCTGGCCTTGCTGTGGTGTAGACCGGCAGCTGCAGCTCTAATTCGACCCCTAGCTGGGGAACTTCTATATGCTGTGGGTGTGCCCTAAAAAAGAAAAGAAAAGAAAAGCTTGAGGGTTTCTGTACAAAACATTGGAGGATCAGACATGATTATAGGTGCCTTAAAAGGGGGGTTCAGAAGTTCCTTGGGTTAAGGATCTGGCATTGTCACTGTTGTGGCATGAGTTCGATCCTTGGCTAGAAAAGTTGGCCTGCTTCTCATCAGAACAGGTAAGAAGACCGTTTTGTTCTCTGGATCTGATGCTAAGCATCTCACCTGTGTTATCTCGCTTACTGCTTCCCCACCCAGGCCTTTACTCCAGGTGAGTAAACTCACAGAGGCTCCTTGGCGTCTCTGCGAGAGGCCTTCTGAGCTGAGGCTGCGTGAGGAAGGAGCCTGTCTGGGGCCAGGCTGGGGACCGGGGAGGGTGACCCTCCTGTCTTCTCCTCCCGGCAGTACCCGGAAGGCTACCTGGAGGCCCTGGCCAAGAAGGAGAAGGAGAAGGAGAACAAGAATAGCAAGAGGGCAGCTGTGGAGGAGGAGGAGGAGGAAGGCCGGGAGGACTTCGAGACCCCCCGGAAGGGCAAGCGGAAGAGCCAGGCGGCTGGTGGGTGTCTCCGCACACTCAGGGTCCTCGAACGTGGGGCTGTGCTCCCTGGGGTGTCCCCACCCTCACCCTGTCCTTTTCCTTCCCTCCTCCCTGCTCTGTCTCAGGAGGCGGCAAGGTCAGCGATGGGCCCTCACGAGGGGCGCCCAAGAAGACCAAGGTGGAGCCCTACAGCCTCACTGCGCAGCAGAGCAGCCTCATCAAGGAGGACAAGAGCAACACAAAGCTGTGGACGGAGATTCTGAAGTCGCTCAAGGACGGGCCGGTGAGCTCCCCGCCTGGTCTGGGCCGCTTTCTTTGTACTGTGATAAAATTGAGGGAGTTCCCGTCGTGGCGCAGTGGTTAATGAATCCGACTAGGAACCATGAGGTTGCGGGTTCGGTCCCTGCCCTTGCTCAGTGGGTTAACGATCCGGCGTTGCTGGGGGCTGTGGTGTAGGTTGCAGACGCGGCTCGGATCCCGCGTTGCTGTGGCTCTGGTGTAGGCTGACGGCTACAGCTCCAATTGGACCCCTAGCCTGGGAACCTCCCATATGCCGCGGGAGCGGCCCAAGAAATGGCAAAAAGACAAAAAAAGAAAAAAAAAAAATTGAGATGCCTCAAACTGACCCTTTTAACCGGGTCAAGTGCACAGCTCCGTGGCACTGGGCTCATTCACCGTGTTGTGCAACCATCCCCACCATCATCTCCAGAACGTTCTCATCTTCCCAGACTGAAACTGTCCCCATGAAACACTGACTCCCCACCCCTCTCCCAGCCCCTGGCCCCACCATCAACTTCCTGTCTCTGTGGATCTCACTCCCCTAGGTCCTCCTCTGGGTGGAATCAGGCAGTATTTGTCCTTCTTTGTCTGGTTTGTCTCAACATCATGTCTTCAAGGTTCATCCATGTTGTAGCAGGTGTGTCAGAATCTCCTTCTCTTTTCTTCCCCGCCTGGCCCCCCAGCAGCCGGGCTCCTGGCATGCGGAATTTATTCTTCGGCCAGGGATCAAATCCAAGCCATGGTAGTGACAATGCTGAGTCCCCAACGACCAGGGAACACCCAGAACCTCCTCCATTTCTAAGGCTGCATAGTATTCCACTTCATGGATGGAACTAGTTTATCCATCCTCTGCCATTGGACACTTGGGTTGTTTCCTTCTTTTGGCTGTTGTGACCGGTGCTGCTGTGCACGTGGGTGTGCAGGTGTCTCTGTGACCCTACTCTCAATTCTCTTGGGTATAAACCCAGAAATGGGATTCCAGGATCATCCGGTCATTCTCTGTTCAAATTTCTGAGGAACCGCCAGCCTGGGGCTGTCTCTCTTTTTTTTTTTTGATCCTCCTGCCTCAGTGGGGTGAGTGACATTGATGGGTCACTGCAAGTGAGTGGCTTGGCATCTTCTGGCTGTGCCCCCTGCCTAGTGGGGGATTGGCTCTCCTTGGCTCAGTCAGAGTCAAACCCAAAGACCCTGAGCCCTGGGTGAGCTGCCGTTCCTGCTGACACCCTCTTCCTGGACTCTTCTCCTGCTCCTTCCGCTGCATGGCCTTTGCCCTTGTGGGTTTCTCTGCCCCGAGTCCCTTTCCCCACAGCCCTCCTGGCTCAGACTTCCTCCTGCACAAAATCACTGTGGCTGCCCTAACAAGTGAGCCTTTAGGGGCGAAAATCCAGGGGTGGGCAGGGCTGGCTCCTCCAGAGACTGCAGGGGAGAGTCGGTTCCTGTCTTTTCCAGCTTCTGGAGGCACTGCATCTCTGGCTGGCGGCCCCTTCCTCCATCCTCACAGCCAGCAGTGCAGCATCTTCCGTCTCTCTCTGCCTCTGACCCTCCCGCCTCCCTCTTATGAGGGCTTTGTGATGACACTAGTTCCCTGGGGAATCGAGGGTCATCCCCATCACACGGTCTGGGATTCAGACGTGGATGTATCGAGGGCCGTCCCCACGTCCATCCATTCTTGGATGATGGGTCACCTTCTCCATGGAGGGCACTGACCTCCCTCCCCAGCTCCCTGCTGTCCTTTCCCCAGCACTGCTGTGATGTTCATGTCTTTCCCCTGTTTTATCTTTGGTCTCCACTGAGCCCCAGGCCCCAAGAGGGCAGCCCTTCCTGATGTCTGAGCAGTGGGCGGCAGGTGGGCAGCACCATATGTCACAGGGCTGAGCCCTGAACCCGAGAGCAGCACTGACAGAGCGTCGTCTTGACTGTGACCCCGGGTGTGCTCTGTCAGCACCAGAGCCCTCTGTCTTCTCACTGCTTCTCCTGCCTCCCAGTGTTGGGGTGGGAGGATGAGATCTGGGGCCAGGGCGAGTGCTAAACCGGGAATCTGAGGATCTGTCACTCCTGGTCTGGGGAACAGAGCCTTTGCTGGGCTCAAGCACCCTTCCCTCTGCCTTCAGAAATTCCTGAGCAAGGTGGAGGAGACGTTCCAGTGTATTTGCTGCCAGGAGTTGGTGTTTCGCCCGATCACGACTGTGTGCCAGCATAACGTGTGCAAGGTGAGCATGCGGTTGTGGCAGTGAGGCAGGAAGTCCTGGAAAGGTGATCTGACCTGGGCTTGTTGCTTTGCTTCTGCACCTCCAGCCTCTGGTCTTTGGAGGGGCCTCAGGCTCTGTTATCCCAGCGGCCTTGGTTACAGTAGCCTCCTAGCCTTTATCACAGTCTCCCATCACCCCACTCCCTGCTTCCCACCCTCCTGGTGTTCTGCAATCTGATGCAAACTCCTCACCCGGCCACTGCCTGCCTGGCCACCACCCCAGACCTCCAGCACCACTGGCCCTCTCCTGTGCCTTTAACAGGCTGGCGCCTGCCTTCCTCAGGAATCACGCGCTGGTCCTCCACTGTCTCGTATGCCTGGGGGGCCAGGGTTGGGGAGGATGGGTTGTTGTCTTGGCCTGGGATCTGGTTGTGGTAAATGATTAAGTGGGTGTGGGCCAGGCTGGAGAGGCACGAGGTGCTTATCCCCTAGGGGAGTGGGGAGGAGGGCTTCCTGGAGGAGGTGGCATTAACCTGCCACCTGAGGGGGCCTTGGCAGCATCCCGGGGAGGCAGAGTGGCATGTGCAGAAACCGGGACAGGCAGGCACGTGGGAGTAGTCAGGGCCCTTGGGGGGCAGGGTGGGGGCTTTGGTCAGTGGTCAGACTTGGGAAGGAAGTAGTATCTGATCTGATGCTTTCGAAAGAGAGATCTTGAGCCAGCCCAGCATCTCTCTTCCAGCAGAGCTGATGTTTGGGGGTGGATCATTCTCTCTTGTGTGGGCATCCTAGGCCCCACGTACTCGGTCCCAGGGGTCTCCCTAGTTGGGACACGCTGGTCTGCATGCGTGGTTTTTTGGAGCACCTTCTGGCCAGGGTTGGTCGGTCAGAAGGAACTTAGGGGCAGTGCAGGCAGGCAGGCAGTTTAGAAGGGACTGTTCCTGCCTCCCAGTCACCCTGGGTGTCTATACTGCTCTCTGGCCTCAGGGCCGTCTCGGTCCAGGGCATCAGGGCAGTCAGAGCGGGCGAGGGACTCTGAGGACACAGAGCACAGGGACAGCATCTTCTGCCATGTAACCTGACCGAGGCCCTTCATCAGTGTGGCTGGGAGAGACACCCCCTGCACGCCCGGGGCTGTGTGGGGCCCGAGGGGGCTCGGGCTTGGCAGGGTGAGCATGTGCCTTTGGGGTCAGGGGCCAGGGTTTGATTTCCAGCTCTGGCTAGAAAGGCCCTCTCTGGCCATGTGACCTTGGAAAACCCTGTGGCCACTCTGAGCCCTGTTACCTCAGTGGAAAGGGGGCACTGCAGCATCTTTCTGGCTCCAAGGGGTGTTGATGGGGTCTAGCCTGCCAGCTCCGTGGATCTGGGCCCAGCGGCAGGGTGTCACTGCACCTGCAGCTGACGAGCTGGCACTGGGAAGGAGGTGGCCCTGGCCCGTGTGTTTGTGTGTGTGTGTGTGTGTGTGTGTGTTCTCTGTCCTCACATTATCATTCTGTCTCCAGCAAGCTCAGCATCTGAGGGGTTGTGGGGGAGGGTCCTCCAAGGAGGGGACTTGAGCCGAGGCCCAAGTGACAAGAGAGCAGGGGGACAGACGTGTCAGGTGGTGTGGCCTGCAAGGGCAGAGGCCCGGCAGCCAGAGGCCTGGTAGCCAGGATGACCTTGGAGCCTGGAGGAGCCAGGCTGGGGCTGGGCGGCCAGTGGCGGAGAGTAAGACCGAGGCTCAGGAGGGGCCTCTGGACTCCTGACTCCGCCCCGAGGGACCGTGGGTTGTCAGGAGCACCTCTCACCTGCCTGCTTTCCTGCAGGACTGCCTGGACAGGTCCTTCAAGGCCCAGGTGTTCAGCTGCCCCGCCTGCCGCTACAACCTGGGCCGGCACTCCACCATGCAGGTGAACCAGCCGCTGCAGGCCGTCCTCAGCCAGCTCTTCCCCGGCTACGGCAACGGACGGTGATGCTCAAGCACTTCTCGCCGGTGTTTTTTAAAAAACGTATCTGCAGGGCCTCTGGCCCCCATCTTGTTTTTAGTGAGCTTAACTTAAACATGTAGTTTGTCCTCCACTCCCTTAAAAGCCTCGTCTTCCCAGTTTTGTTTTTTTAATCCATAAGTTTTCAGCAATTTGTATTATGGCTCAGAGGAAGGAAAAAAGGTTGGACTTCTCAGTTTTTGTTGTTGTTGTTTGTTGTTTTTTTTTTGTTTGGTTTTTTTTTGTTGTTGTTGTTTTTAAATACAAAGCCTGCAATTTATCAGCCAAACAAATTTTTTTTTTCTTCTGAGGATGGGATCAGAAACGACTTGGCGGGAAGGCGGCTTAAGTTCCCAGCATCAAGTTCTCAGCCGTTCTCGCTGCCAGCTCGCAAGAAGGCGCCGGGCTGCCCAGAACAATCTTTTCAAGGTTGGTGGGTTTGGCCCCCAGAAGTGAAATTTTGTGGCGCCTGACGGTGGTCCTGGGTGTGGTGCAGCCCCATGTCACCGCCAGGAAACTGTGCAAAGGAAAATCGGAACTGTCCAGTGGGGTCCAGGTTAAACCCTGGCCTCCAAGCCACCCCCGACCGGTCCCCTGCACACAGAGGTCCCCGGCCGCCGGAGCAGAGAGTTGGGCCACACCGAAGCTACCTCTGCCAGACTCTCCCCTCTGCGGGAGCCAAGTCCGGCCAAGTGCTGACCCACCTGGACGCCATGGAAGCCAATGCCCGGGGCCACGTTCAAGTGCCTTTGGTTCCTCCTCCCTTTTTCAGCGTGGGGCCCTTCCTTAGCACTGAATCGTTGACACTGCCAACCAGATTCTTTAAAACCATGGTCCGCCAGCGCTTCCCTGGGAACCCTGGATGAGTGAGTGGGGACAATTTTTATCTGACCTTGAAATTGAATTTTCAACTCGCCAATTGAGAACGACAAGAGGGAAACTTTTTTTTTTTTTAATAAACATTTTTTTTTCAATGAAATTTTTTTGTAGTTACTGTATATGTACCAAGAAAGCTAATAACTTAGGGTTTGGTTGGGTTTGGGGGGGTGGGCAGGGGGGGAGTTTTGTATTTTTTGGAATGATTTGTTAATGTTTCTAACTTTACCAAAGTTTGCAGCTTATACCTCAACGGAACAGGGATATTTTAAATCACAACTGCAGACAAACTGGAGCAATATTATTTTTTAAAGTTTCTCTTTTTTCCTCATTATTAGGTTGTTAATGTATTAGAAACAACGAAATCCTGTGTAGGCTTTTTCTAAGAAGTTCCATATTCTCTGTCCAGGTTTTAGAGTCTCAGAATAAATACCTTTTACAGATGTACCTGGTTGTGTCTTCTGTCTGCCAATCACCCTGTAGCCCACCAGGCATTTCTATGCCTATTATTTCATCTGCTCTTCACAAAAACCCCAGGAGACAGACTGGTTAGGTAACATCATTCCCACTTTGCAGATGAGAAAACTGAGGCCCAGACAAAAGTGTCCAGCAGTGGTTCTACCTGCCGCTCAGGAGGAGTTGCACTTTGACCTTTCCCGGGTCGGGGAACTACAGGCCAAAATGGGCCTTTCACCTTGGAACCAGAGGTCACTCACTGTTACCAGATGGGTGGCACTGTTCCCATTTACATCTGAAGAAACTGAGGCTGTGGTGGTCCCCCACTGGGAGACTGGCTCTGCCTGGAGAGGGTGTCAGCAGCCTGAATCAACTAATTTGCTGCTTGACCCTGGGTGACTCTGCAGGTCTGGGGAGATTAGGGCACGAGGGGTGTGGAGACGGGTGACCTGAAATGCTGTTTCCAGGAGTTGCCATTGTGGCTCAGCAGTAACAAACCCGATTAGTACCATGAGGATGCAGGTTTGACCCCTGGCCTCACTCATTGGGTTAAGGATCCAGTGTATCCGGTGTTGCCACAAGCTGTCATGTAGGCCACAAACGTGGCTTAGATCTGGCATGGCTGTGGCTGGCAGCTACAGCTCTGGTTCGACCCCCAGCCTGGGCATTTCCATATGCTGTGGGTGTGGCCCTAAAAAAAAGGCTATTTCCAGGGGAGGTCAGAGGCCGAGGATGAGGCAGGCTTAAAAACTCCAGGGGAGTTCCTGTCATGGTGCAGCAGAAACGAATCCGACTAGGAATCATGAGGTTGCAGGTTCTATCCCTGGCCTCGCTCAGTGGGTTAAGGATCTGGCGCCGTGAGCTGTGGTGTAGGTCACAGATGAGGTTCAGATCCTGTTGCTATGGCTGAGGTGTAGTCCCGCAGCTGTAGCTCCAATTCAACCCCAGCCTGGGAACCTCCATATGCCACAAGTGTGGCCCTAAAAAAGCAAAAAAAAAAAAAAAAAATTGACTCCAGGGAAGGAAATAGTGCTGAATTCTGCACACTATTACTGACATCTTTACTGATGATTAGGTAATGATGTGGGCAGATCTGGTTTATTAAAAGTTCTGCCTCAGAGTTCCCGTTGTGGCACGGTGGTTAACGAATCTGACTAGGAACCATGAGGTTGTGGGTTCGATCCCTGGCCTTGCTCAGTGGGTTAAGGATCTGGTGTTGCAGTGAGCTGCAGTGTAGGTCGCAGATGTGGCTCGAATCCCTCGTTGCTGTGGCTCTGGCGTAGGCCAGTGGCTACAGCTCTGATTGGACCACTAGCCTGGGAATCTCCATATGCTGTGAGAGCGGTCCTAGAAAAGGCAAAAAGACAAAAAAAAAAAAGTTCTGCCTCTTCTGGACTTTCAAATGTGTCAGGTGTGTCTTTGAGAACATGATGAGCAGAAGAGGTCAGTCACAGAAGATCATATGTGATTTCATTCATATGAAATGCCCAACACAGGGATCTATAGAAACTGAAAGATGAGTGTAGTGATGCTTAGGGCTGGGGGAGGGGGTGAAAGCCAACCGGGGAGGGCTCTTTAGGGGTGATTAAAGTTTCTAAATTTGGTGATGGTTGCATATATCTGTGGGTATGAATTATATCTCAAAAAATGTCAAGTGTAGGAGTTCCTGTCATGGCTCAGCAGTTAAGGAATCTGACTAGCATCCGTGAGGAGGCTGGTTCCATCCCTGGCCTTGCTCAGTGGGTTAGGGACCCGGTGTTGCCATGAGCTGTGGTGTGAGGTCGCAGAGGTGGCTTGGATCTTGCATTGCTGTGGCTGTGGCGTAGGTCAGCGGCTACAGCTCCAATTTGACCCCTAGCCTGGGAATCTCCATATGCTGTGGGTGCAACCCTAAAAAGCAAAAAAAAAAAGGGAGTTCCCGTCGTGGCACAGTGGTTAACGAATCTGACTAAGAACCATGCGGTTGCAGGTTCGATCCCTGCCCTTGCTTAGTGGGTTGACGATCCGACGTTGCCGTGAGCTGTGTAGGTCGCAGACACGGCTTGGATCCTGCGTTGCTGTGGCTGTGGCGTAGACCTGCAGCTACAGCTCCGATTGGACCCCTAGCCTGGGAACCTCCATATGCCGCGGGAGCGGCCTAAGAAATGGCAAAAAGACAAAAAAAAAAAAAAAAAAAAAGTCAGGTGTAAATATGAAATAAAAATAGGAAAGGTAGAGTTTCCTAGTGGCTCAGCAGGTTAAGGACTTGCTGTCACTGCTGTGACTTGGGTTCAATCCCTGGCCTGGAAACTTTTACATGCTGGGAGGGGAGGTGCCAAAACAAATAGATAAGATGCCCAGGTGTGGGAGCAGCAGAAACTCCATAAATGTCCTTGGGTGGGCCCTACACAGGGGTACAACATGGACCTGCATTAATTGTGGAGATTGTGGAATTTTTTAATGCTTCTCACATAAAAGTTAAAGATGATGTCACTGTCAAAAACTAGCAAGCCCCAGTAAAGTGTGACACTGCTATGCAGAAATAATCACAGTATTAGGTGTATTATTTCCTGGTAGACTTTTGGTATTTTTTTAAATAGCAATTTTATGGAGATATATTCACATACCACAACACCCATTTGAAGCATACAGTTCAGTGGGTTTGAGCATATTCACATGGTTGTGCAATCATCACCTCTAGTTCCAGAATTTCATCACCCTCAAAATAAGCCTGATCCCCATTAGCAGACACTTCCCACTTCTCCCCCAGCCCCTGGCAACCAGTGATCCACTTTCTGTCTCTGAATTTGCCTATTCTGGACATTTCATATAAATAAATTAGTAACAATGCAGAGTCTCTGTGTCTGGCTTCTCACTGAGCTTCGTGTTTTCAGAGGCCATCCCTGTGGTGGTGAGTGTCAGCATCTCATTCCTTGTCATGGCTGAATAATATTCCATGGGATGGGCAGACCACAATCTACCTGGTTGATTTTTGTTGTATATTTGTTTTTCCTTTTTCGGCTGCACCTGTGGCATATGGAAGTTCCCAGGCCAGGGGTCAAAACCAAGCGCCAGCTGTGATCTACTCCACAGCTGCAGCAGCACTGAATCCTTAACCAACTGTGCCACATTGGGAACTCCCTGGTTGACTTTCGTAATGTAAAACTTTCTTCTTCCACTCAGTTTTATAAAATTAGTACATAATCCCTCTAGAACACTGAGAAGCTGAAAAATGGAGAAAAAGCCAAAACATAATGCCACCCCCCAGAGGATTAGCATATAGCAATATTCAACCTCAGAACAACCGTGTGATGGAGGTCCCCACCGCCACTCCCTGCACCTGCAGCATGTGGAAGTTCCCAGGCCAGGGATCAAACCCTCACCACAGCAGTAACCCGAGCTGCAGCAGGGCAACGCTGGATCCTCAACATGCTGTGCCACCAAAGAATTTCTATATGTTTTATACGTAATTTTTATTTTTTATTTTTATTTTTTGTCTTTTTGCCTTTTCTAGGGCCACTCCTGCAGGATATGGAGGTTCCCAGGCCAGGGGTCTAATCGGAGCTGTATCTACCAGCCTACACCAGAGCCACAGCAACTCGGGATCCAAGCCGCGTCTGCAACCTACACCACAGCTCACAGCAACGCCGGACCCTTAACCCACTGAGCGAGGCCAGGGATCGAACCCACAACCTCATGGTTCCTAGTCGGGTTCATTAACCACTACACCATGATGGGAACTCCAATATATGTAATTTTTAAAAGCAGCATTAGGATGGTTGTGTGTACAGTGTCTTGTGCCTGTTTTTTTATTCGGTTCAATGATGGGGTGGATGCTTTGTCTTAGCATCTCAGTAAACATGTGAGTTGTGGTCTGGAGTATGTATTATCTTTCTGTCTGTGCTCCTAAAGGTGAAATGTGCTACATGTGTGTCTAGCAATATACGCTTGGCATGAAATGGAATGTCTGAATTCTTCAAATGTGTGTGTATATATATATATATATATATTTTAATGGCTGTGCCTGGGCCAGGGATTGAATCTGAGCCACAGTTGTGACCCAGGCCGCTGTAGTCAGACTTTATATATATATATTATATATAAAGACTTTATATATATATATAATATCAGACTTTATATATATATAAATATATATATAATCAGACTTATATATTATATATATATAATCAGACTTTATATATATATATAATATAATATATAATATATATAATATATGTTATATATATAATATATATTATATTATATAATGATTTTTAATTCTTTCCATTATAGCTGGTTTACAGTGTTCTGTCAATTTTCTACTGTACAGCAAGGTGACCCAGTTACACATACATGTATACATTTTTTTTTCTCACATTGTCATGCTCCATCATAAGTGACCAGACATAGTTCCCAGTGCTACACACCAGCATCTCATTGCTATGTAGTTGGATTCTTAACCCACTTTGCCACAGTGGAAACTCCCCCAAATGTATTGCTGAAAAGTTACTTTTTAAGGACATAGAGGATTTAGTCTATCCATATCTATCTTTTTTTTTTTTTCCTTTTTCTTTTGAGGGCTGCACATTTGGCATATAGAAGTTCTCAGGCTAGGGGTCGAATTGGAGCTGCAGTTGTCAGTCACTGGCCTCCGCCACAGCCATAGCAGCTCTTCGACCTACACTGCAGCTTGTGGCAGTGCTGAATCCTTAACCCACTGATCGAGGTCAGGGATCGAAACTGAATCCTTATGGATACTATCTTGGGTTCTTAGTCCACTGAACCACAAGGAGAACTCTCATTTCTATCTTTTATGCATCAGACTAGCCCTTAACGGAAGCTGGAGGGGGTTTTTGAAAAGCATGGGATATTTCTTAGCTCCACACCTTACCCATTCTGGGAAGGTGGAGACCAGTTAGAAACCAGCTAGCCCTGCGTCATCTAAGGCCGGTGCCAGAGGGCCTGCCGGTCTGTCTTAGGGACAGATGCCCCAGCCCTTTGTGAGATCTGTACCCGTCTGCAAAGATTTGAAAACCAGGACAAGTAGGTTGAGTTGTTCCCAAGTTAATTCGTCTGTCCATTGGAAAATTCTGAGAGTGTGTCCTTTCTGCTTTACCTAGGACACCTTTTAATTAAATGACAGTGATTATAGTTTCTCCCTAACAGCTTGTTATGAAAACATTCAAACAGAAAAGTTGAAAGAACTGTTTCATGAACCCTCAAATATACTTGCTGTCTGGGTTCTACAGCTGTGAAGTTTATTTACATAAACAAAATCGGAAAGCTGAGAACCTATTTAGGACCCTCGGTTTAAAAAATTCCAGTAGTTCCCATTTTGGCTTTTCTGGTTAAGAACCCGAGATAGTATCCTTGAAGATGTGGGTTTGATTCCTGGACTTGTTCAGTGGGTTAAAGATTTGGCATGGCTGCAACCTGTGACTTAAGCTGCAGATGTGGCTTGGGTCCGATGTTGCTGTGGCTGTGGTGCAGGATGGCAGCTGCAGCTCCGATTTGAAGTTCCAGCCCAGGAGCTTCCATATGCCGCAGGTGTGGCCCTAAAAAGAAAATAAATTAATAAAAATTTAAAGAAACTCCAGGGTCTAGGAGCTTCCCTGTGGGTTATGGATCTGGTGTTGTCACTGCAGTGTCTTGAGTTGCTGCCGAGGAATGTTTTGGTTCCTGGCCTGGGAATTTCTACGTGCTGTGGGTGTGGCCAAAAAAGTCCAGAGCCTATTGAATCCAATCAACTGGAATTCACTGTGTTATAGGACAAACTAGGAAGTAGAAAAAGAAAGGTTTTGAGGTAGGGGGATCCCTTCATGACGGCATTTTTTTTTTTTTTTTTTGGTCTTTTTTTAGGGCCACACCTGTGGCATATGGAAGGAATTCCCAGGCTAGGGTTCCATATCAGTAATGCTGGATACCTAACCCACTGAGCGAGGCCAAGGATTGAACCCAAGTCCTCATGGACACTAGTCAGGTTCGTTACCTCTGAGCCACAACGAGAACTCCCATGATTGCCCTTTTTTCTCTTTTTTGCTTTTTAAGGCTGCACCCACGGCGTATGGAAGTTTCCAGGCTAGGGGTTGAATCAGAACTATAGCCACGGGCCTATGCCACAGCCACAGCTACGCAGGATCCAAGTTGGGTCTGTGAGCTATATACCACAGCTCACGGCAATGCTGGATCCTTAACCTACCGATCAAGGCCAGGGATCGAACCCTTGTCCTCATAGATACTAGTGGGATTCGTTTCCATTGAGCCACGATGGGACTCCCCCTTGATTGCACTTTGACACTGTATTACTGCTACCAAATTACATGTCAGTTCCCCCCTGCCCCCCCGCAGTTCAGGGTGTTCCATGGGAGCAGTTACTACTTCCTATTTTTTAAGTTAAATTTTAACTGCATGAGGAATATCCAAATATGGCCCCATGAGAATGTATAACACACTAGAACAGATGGAAGTCCTTACCAATTACCCTTTTTACCAATGCAGATCCCTCCTCTCCCCAAAGATTTAGTTTTCTCAGTTTAGGGGTGGCCTTGTTTTGCGAGGGGCCACAGGTATGTGCCCTTAGAAACCACACAGCATTATTTGCTGAAGGTTCATTTCCATAATGTTCTGTTCAGAAATTTGGACCATTCTGCAGCTCTCCATGGCTTGTAGACATCATTCTCTGACTGTACCTGTAGATCTACTTCTTTTTTATTCTTTTTTTAATTTTAATTTTTTTGGCTGTACTGGTGGCATGTGGAAGTTCCTGGGCTGCGACCCAAGCTGCTGCAGTGACAACCCCAGGTCCTTAACCCACTGAGCCACAGGGGAACTCCAATCTGTTTTTAATTGCTATAAAGTTAAAAGTATTCTAAAGTACCCAGTGCCACAGGCTGCTTATTTCCTAGAGAGAGATATTTAGAGCAAAATACTGGGAACAATTAGGTACAGTGCTGCAACATCATCCTTGAACTGGCAAGCTGTGAGCTTGGGAGACTTTCTCAGGGTACATGACCTTCAGGAATAGAATGTAGTTACACTTACCGCCTTATAAATCAGTTGCCTGTTTTACACTCCTGCCAGCGAAATGTGAGTGTACCCACTCTACTGCCTGACCGCAATTAATCACCGAAACGATGTTAATGATACACCTTAGCTAAATGCTCACTTTGTGAAGTGACATGGTCAAATTTTACGTGCCTGTTTTCACTTAACTCGTGCAAACTTCCCAGGATAGGAGCAGACCGTGAGGGGGTGTATCACCATCATATCCTTTTCACCGGAGAAAACAAGCCCAGTGAGGTTACTTTGCTCGAGGCCAACCAGTGAGGCACCTGGGCCCAGCTGAGCTTTGAACTGGTCAGGAAGCAGCGAACTCCTCTCGTCCTTCACGTTTTAGGGAAGGTTACCTCATTTTTAGGGGACGTCACCTAATTTTAGCAGGGAGGCCTTGCGCCTTTGCAAAGTTGTATTGTTTGTGATGGAAATGAACTTTTTTTTGAAGGGTCTGGAGGAAAGGAGAGACAGGGGCGCTTCCTGCTTGACTTTTATTTCTCCAGTTCTCCTCCTTTACAAATTGAGTTTTGTTCGTGCTATGTTTCCTAACTCCGGACTTTGCGAAGTGGAGAACGCGGCTCCCAATTTCCGGCTCCGGGTCTCGAACCCACCGCTACGACTCCCAGGCGGGGTGCTGATGTTGTGCTGGGTCTCACGTACTCAGCTGCAGCCTGATAACCAAGGCGGGGCCCGGGCCGTGATTGGCACTCGCCCCAGCCAGTCCGCTCTTGGGGCTGATCCAGTAAGCCAATATTCTCTTGCCCCCGTGCGGTCGTTGGGCGGTCCCCTAGGCGTCCTTGTCAATCCGAGGCCTAGGGCCGTCGCGTTGGTCGCGGCCTCTTGCCTGGCGTGCTCAGCCTGCAATGAGAACCGAGCCGGTCAGCGGGCACGTGGGTGGGCGCCGGCGTGTCCCGGCCGGCAGGCCAATGGCGAGGCGAGACCGGCGCCTGCGCCCGCCCAATAGAGGCGCGCGGGGGGCGGGCCGTGAGGTGTTGATGGGCCCGGTGGAGGGGAGGGGCGGAGCTGTCAGCGTCAGCCAATGGGCGTGCGGGCGTGGGCTCGGGGGCCAATGGCAGCCGGGGCGGAGCTGGAACGCAGCCTTATAAGCCCCACCCGGGGCGCTCACGGAGGGCTCGGCCGCCAGCGACCGAGCGGGGCCCGGCCCGAGCGGGCCTGGGGGTGCGACGCCGAGGGCGGGGGAGCGCGCGCCGCTGCTCCGGACCGGGCCGCGCGCGCCGCCTCAGGTGAGCCCGCGGGGAGGCGGCCGCCGCGTCCGAGCGCGGGCCCCGCTGCGGCCGCCGCCGTCCCCGCGCCGCGCCCGGGGCTGCGGGCGGGCGGGCGCCCGGGACTCGAGGCCCAGGCCTCGGGCGCGGCCTGCTCGGGCCGCAGCCGCCGCGCTTTGTCCCGGCCCGCGAGGCGGTTGGGGGCGTTAACCGCTTGGCCCCGGGCGCCCGCCGGACCTCGGGCGGGGGCGGTGCGGCTGGACAATGGCGGGGCCGGGGGCGGGAGGCGGGGGCGCCCTGCCCGGGCCAGGGGCGCGCGGGGGCTGGGCCAGGGCGTCCCCGTCGGCCCCGCACAAAAGATGACAGCGTGGGTGGCCCGGCCCGGCTGGCCCTGCCTGGCAGGGCCCTCCCCTTCTATTATTCACAACAATCCTAATGATTTAAAAAATAATAATAAAGAGAAAGAAAGAAATCCCAGGCCCTGGGTGAAGCCCGCCTGCATTTCCAGCCCTTTGGGCACCGGTGGGGTTAATGAGGCGCTTCCCAGTGGTGCCCCCCCGAAATGTCCATCATTGCATCCCACCCATCTCCCCGAATCAACCCGCCGTTCCATCGCGGCTTCCAAACTCGTCCCCCATTTTCCTGAGCCCCCCTAAATAAGCATGCAACCTGGATTTTTTTTTTTTTTTAATGTATCCAGTTGCTATGCATATAGCAGCTTACAGACGCGTGCCCTCAGTGCCTCACCCTGCCGGCCCGAAAGCCATCTCGAAGCCCCCCTTCTCTGTAGAAATAAATCGTAGAGTCCCTCCCGCGGAGACCCCTTGGGCTGTCCCATCCAGCCTCGTGGGAGCTGGGGGACGGATTCATTCTGAAAGGAACCTACTCCAGATCTGCTGGGGCCTGGGTCTCCACCCAGTGGGCGCGATGACACCAGGCAGAATGGGATGCACCTCCGTGGGGCCACATGGAAAGGTTTTACAGAGGATTTTCTTTCCCCTGGGGGCAGGGGAGACATGGACTGTGCCTTGGTGTGTCCCATCTGCTTGGTCGGGGGAGGATGCTTTTGTTTTAATAATTCAGGTGCACCTGGGGAACTGTTTCCCGAGTTATGAAACTATTGAGAAGGTTGTTCTGTTCAGTGGAGCCCAGTGATCCCATCCTGTAATGTGTGAAGAGTGTGTCCTTTTTTCCCCATGTGTTTCTATCAAAGGCATTTATTCAGCCAGCTCCTTTGGGTCAAACTGGGTGCCAGCAATGTCTTAGGGTCTGAGAATGCCTGCCCCCTCCTCTGCCTCGACAGCCATTTATCCCGCTGTCCCCAGGCTGGAGAAAGCCCCTGAAACGGTCTCTTTACATGACTTCTGTGGGCTTTCCTTGTCGCAAGAGCTGATGACTCCCCTAATTCTCAAATAATAGCTTCCTTCTGAGGCATCAGGATAGCTTATCAACTCATGGGTCAGCCTTCTCTCTCCACCCTTGCAAGAACAGTGGGCAGCCGCTCTGTCTTTGCAGTTAGTTTGTTTTTTGGAACCCCAAAGGACGGAATGTGAAAGTCTGGAGTCAACTTGTGCTGATCTGAGTGGAGGGTTTCTGAAACTCGCCGGCCCTCTTTCTGTGTTTCTGATTGGATGCTGGGCAAATCATGATGCTCCCCATTCGTGCCGGGGGCACCTCCTCGGTCAGACTGCTCTGCCCTGGGGGAGGGCAGTGCCAGGAGCAGAGGTGCAGTTGCTTGAATGCTCCCAGGTTTTGTGGCGATTCCAGCAGATACAGTGTCACATGCTGTGTGTGTGTGTGTGTGTGTGTGTGTGTGGGAGAGAGAGAGAGAATGAGTGTGTAGTTGTTGAGAGGAAATGTATATAGGTCTTAGTAACAATTGATTCTGATCCTTGTCGCTTTGGGGAAGTGGGCTGCTAAGGAGATGTTAAATACTAGAGCTTAAAGGTATGGCTGATCGGTCATTCCCGACTCCGCCCTGCCTTTGTTGTACTTTTCTGCGTCCTAGGAAAGACCCTTCCCCAGTCCCTCTGGGGCTGTTGGGGGCCCTCTCTGCCCCTGTCTCCCACCCCCGCTGCTCTGCTTGACCCCGCGTTTCTCCGCCTCCTCTGCTGGCTTCTGGCCCCTGCCCTCTTGTGCCCTGCCCCTTCCCCTGGCTGGCCCGGCAGAGCCTCAGTCCTTGCGTCCATCCCACACTCACCTGGCCTGGGGATGTTGGGTTCGTTGAGCACTGGGGCAGGTTTCGTGGAGTCTCTAACTTCGGGGGGCTTTGGGTCTAGTGGGGGAAGGGGAGGGATGGGTGTCTAGGGCTGTGGGGCACAGCTGTGCTGGCGAGGTGGAGGCCTGGCTCGGGGTGGGCAGTACGGCCCACAGTGTGGGCAAACAAGTATTTCTGGGTGGCTCTCTTCCCCGGAGTCCAGAAGTGTGGTGGACAGGCTCCAAGCTGTGAGACCTTGTGCCCATCACTTGCTCAAGAGCAAAGGTGGAGGGGTGGGGGTCACTAAACTTTCCCAAGCCTACTAGGAAGCTGGGGTGGGGGAAAGCAGAGGAACTATGGGCCATTGCCTGACCATGAGGGCCCTGCAAAGCAGCTGTGAGGTCACCCCATGCTTCTCCAACAGCCTGGGCCTGGTTCCTGGCTGTGCTCCAGAGACCTGCTCCAGGGCTGCTCAGTGGGGACTCACTGCCACGGTTCTTACCTGCCCCAGTCCTGGTCCCTTGCTTCTGGCCTGAGTACCCAGAACATCAGCCAGGCGGGGAAAGGGGCTGAACGTGAACTCCCTTTTGACCTGTGTTCTTGGTGGGGTTCCTGAATGCCTGTCCTCCCCTCCATTCCCCAAACGGAATCTGAGAGACCTGGGTTCAGATCCCTCCTCTGGGTCAAGTCACTTCATCATTCTGGGCCTCGGTTTCCGCATCTGTATGATGGGTGTCATAAGAGCCCATCCTCGGTTATTGAGGAGATCAAAGGAGATGAAAGTCACTGAAGTGCTTCTCATGATGCCGGGGCGCTGAATTCTTCCTGCTCTCAGGGTCCCTCCCTACTCTGCCTTGTCTACATCCAAGCCCAGGTTGTTCTCTGGGGATGGCGGGCACGTCCCAGGCACTGTGAGGTGTTGAGCAGCATCCCTGACCCCCTATCCCATTGATGCCAGTAGTAACCCCTCCCCCCTAGTTGTGACAACCACAATGTCCTCAGACAGCAACCAGTGTCCCCCAGGCACACAGTTTTCCCCAGGTGACATCCCTCTCACTTAACCTCTAACCCCACAGCAGCCTGGTATTTAGCCATGACCCTGATCCGCCTCAAGTTCTGGGTCCCTCTGTCCCCTTCCTCTTTGCCGCCCCATTTAAAAGGGAGGGGCTCACATTTGCAGGCTCTCATTTCCAGCCACCCTGGGGCCAGCCAGGCGTGGTGTGGGGGGGTCTCCGAAGCAGGGCCCCTACCCAGGCTCCCAGGATCTGGAATTGCAGTGGGCAGGCTTAGAGCTGTGTGAGCTGCGCCTGTCAGTTGGCTTTCACAGTTTTCTTCAAGTCGGCTCCGAGGTGACTCACTCCTCATCTTCGCCTCCTCCTGAGCAGTGATGTCCGTGGTCACGGGACTGTTAATGCGCCAGCTGCAGATGCTTTTACACAGTGAAATGCATTTAACTACGATACTTAGAGTCTGTACCGCCGCAAGACTGAGACCACAGCGGATCTGTGCGTCCACGTTGTGTTTGGATGGCTCGGTTTTTGGTTACTCGCTGCTGCTTTGACTTGGCCTGTTCTGGGGCATCTCGTTGGTTAGATAAAGCGTCACAACTCGTCTGTCCGTGTTCAGTCCTGCTCCCTCGAGGGGCTTTTACAGACTGGAAAAACGGCCTTCCTTTGCTCAGGGCCCTCCAGTGGCTTCCTGGTGTCCTTGGGAAAAGTTGCAGACCCTTCCCGTGGCCTCTCTCTTCTGTCCTCCGGGGTGCGCTCCTCTCCCACCATCCGCGACCCCTCACTCCTTTGCCTCCTCCCTTGGGTCAGAAACCACTTTCCCTGCCTCCTCTTCTCTGCCTCAGGGCCTTTGCATGTGGTGTGCCCTCTGCCAGAACACTGTTCCCTCAGGTCTCCCCCCAGCTGGCTCCTTGTCATTCAGGTCTCTGCTCAGAGACACAGTCCCTGACCCTCTGCCTAAATTCACCCTTCCGTCCACCTGCTCTCCCTAGCCTATCCTTTCTTCTTTGCATTCTGCACTACCAGAAGTGTTTATTAATCTCTTTATATATTTATAGTCTGTCTCATCCACTGAGGCAGAAGCTTTTCTTATGAAGGGTTAGAGAGGAACTATTAATGGCTTTTTTTTTCCAATCTTTTGTCTTTTTTTTTTTTTTTTGTCTTTTTGCCGTTTCTTGGGCTACTCCTGCAGCACATGGACGTTCCCAGGCTAGGGGTCTAATCGGAGCTGTAGCCACTGGCCTACGCCAGAGCCACAGCAACATGGGATCCAAGCTGCGTGTGCAACCCACACCACAGCTCCCGGGAACGCCAGATCATTAACCCACTGAGCAAAGCCAGGGATCGAAACCTCATGGTTCTTCGTTGGATTCGTTAACCACTGCACCACAATGGGAACTCCTCAATCTTTTGTCTTTTTTTTAGGGCCACAACCATGGCATGTGGAGGTTCCCAGGCTAGGGCTCGATTCCGAGCTGTAGCCACTGGCCTACACCACAGACACAGCAATGCCAGATCTGAGCTGCCTCTGCGACCTACATACAGCAAGGCTCATGGCAACACCAGATCCTTTAACCCACTGAGTGAGGCCAGGGATCAAACCCATGTCCTCATAGATCCTAGTCGGATTCATTACCACTGAGCCAAGATGGGAACTCCTGTTTACTGCTTTGCAGGTTGCAGGTGGGACAGTCTCTGTCCTGACCACTCTGTTCTGCCCTCGTAATGCAAAAGTGCGGAAGCAAATGAATGTGCCTGTGTTCTGATAAAACTTTATTTAGACACAGAAATGTGAATTTCACATGCTTTTCACATGTGATGAACTGTTTTCCTTTTTTTGATTCCCCCCTCACCCCTCCGAGTTGTTAAAATGTCAAAACCACTCTGACCTTGTAGGCCATACAGAACGGGTGGCAGGCTGGATTTGACCTTTGGGCTGTAGTTTGGGAGCATCTCTATGAGGGTGTGAGGTCCCCACTGCAGGAACAATGTGCATCTGGTCACTGCTCGTATCCCTAGCACCTAGGGCAGTTCCTGCACACAGTTGGGTGTTCAGTAAGCATTCATTTGTTGAATGAATTTCCATCTTTCGTACATCAGAGTATTTAGAATCATACTACATTTTATTTTTTATTTTTTATGGCTGCACCTGAGGCATATGGATGTTCCCAGGGCAGGGATTGAATCTGAGCCGTGGCTGTGGTAGTGCCAGTTCCTTTAACCCACTGTGCTGGGCCGGGGATTGAACTCGCACCTCCCCAGTGACCTGAGCCACTGCAGTCAGATTCTTTTTTTTTTTTTTTTTTTTTTTTTTGTCTTTTTGCCATTTCTAGGGCTGCACCCGCGGCATATGGAGGTTCCCAGGCTAGGGGTCTAATCGGAGCTGTAGCCGCCGACCTACACCACAGCCACAGCAATGCAGGATCTGAGCCTTGTCTGTGATCTAGACCACAGCTCATGGCCACACCAGATCCTTAACCCACTGAGCAAGGCCAGGGATCGAACCGGAAACCTCATGGTTCCTAGTCGGATTCATTAACCACTGAGCCACGACGGGAATTCCTATAGTCAGATTCTTAACCCACTGTGGCATGGCAGGAACTCCTTTATTTTATTTATTTATTTATTTATTTATTTTGTCTTTCTGCCTTTTCTAGGGCCACTTCCCGCGGCATATGGAGGTTCTCAGGCTAGGGGTCTAATTGGAGCTGTAGCCGCTGTCCTACACCTGAGCCACAGTAATGTGGGATCTGAGCCGTGTCTGCAACCTACACCACAGCTTACGGCAACGCTGGATCCTTAACCCACTGAGCAAGGACAGGGATCGAACCCGCAACCTCATGTTCCTAGTCAGATTCATTAACTACTACGCCACGACGGGAACTCCTATAGTCAGATTCTTAACCCACTGTGGCATGGCAGGAACTCCTTTATTTAATTAATTTATTTATTTTTTGGCTCTACTCATGGAAGTTTTGTGGCCAGGGATTGAGCCTGCAATGACAGTGCTGGATCCTTAACCTGCTGAGCCACCAGGGAACTCACATACTCTATATTTAAAAAAAGTAGGTCCTGGTTGTTTTAACGAAATTTAAAGTGCAGGGAATGTAAGAAAATTTTCTGGGAGTTCCCTGGTGGCTTAGCAGGTTAAGGATCTGGCATTATCACTACAGTGGCACAGTTTCATCCCTGGCCCAGGAACTTCTTCATGCTGAGGAAACAACAACAACAACAACAAAAGAAAGAAAGAGGGAGTTCCTGTTGTGGCTCAGCTGAAACGAAGCTGATGAGTATCCATGAGGATGCGGGTTTGCCCTGGCCCCACTCAGAGGGTTTCGGATTTGGCATTGCCCTGAGCTGTGGTGCAGGTCGCAGACAAGGCTTGGATCCTGTGTTGCTGTGGCTGTGGTGTAGGCCGGCAGCAGCAGCTCCGATTCGACCCCTAGCCTGGTAACTTCCATATGCCACACTTGGGGCCTTTAAAAAAAAAAAAAAGGAAAAAGAAAAGAAAATATTCTGACCTCATCCACCAAAACAATCTCAAAATTGAGAAAAGAGTAGATTTAAACAGGGGCAAATATTTCATCATTGGCAATGCCCAGCCATTCTTGATGCCCCCTTGGTATTGCACCCCACCAGGCACCAGAAGATTGGGAAAGAGTGTTCTGGGCCTAAGAAGTTTGTTTTGACCCAACAGAGGGTTTAAAAGGAAGATACTCTTTCCCAATCGTTTTGTTTTGTAAGCATCTGACCCAGCCTTTTTACCAGCGCCAGCGCCCCTTCAGAAGGGGCAGCGTAGTCCTGGTAGGAGGTTTCTGCGGCCACGCAGCCACAGACCTGCACAGGGACACTCAGGAAGAGGTGGCCTTTGCGGATATGCGAGTTCAGCTTTGCGGGGTGATCAGGCCTGCCTCTGTAGGGTGTGGGGATTGTGCTGGCTGCGTGTCCTTGGCCTTGCTCCTCCACGGCGACTGTTGGGAGCGGAGACTGGCTGAGCATGATTTCTGAGCCAGTCAGATCATTAGCTTCTTAGATTTGGGTCTGTCCCAGGAACATTCTGACTTGTCAAGGAAGCATACCTTAATTTACAATCGTGCATTCTCTAGCTAATTGAAATAAACAATCTGGAGAGGGTTACTCAGAACCTCTTGGCTTTGCAAAGTTGCTGTCCTTTTACTTTTTTCTTTTTTTGCTTATCTCTGTCTTTCTCTGCCTCTCCATTGTCTCTCCCTTCCTTCCTCTTTCCCTCCCCGCTTTTCTTTTCTCATCCCACTTCAGTGGCTCCCGTGGATGCAAGGATACTGATGAAGAGTTTGCATTGCTGTCTTTGCCCCATGGCTGATCTGTGGCTCTGGCAGTGGTCACTTGGAATCTCTCTGAGCCCTTGGCCTTGGGTATGTTTGTTCAGTGGACAAAGAATAAGAATCAGAAAGCAGGAGTTCCCTGGAGGCTCAGTGGGTTAAGGACTCCGTGTCGTTACTGCTGACTCTGGTTACTGGTATGGTGTGGGTTTGACCCCTGGTCTGGGAACTTTTCCATGCCACAGGCGCGGCAAAAAAAAAAAAAAAAATATGTGTGTGTGTGTGTGTGTGTGTGTATATACACACATATATACACACACATGTATATATATATACACATGTATACACACACATGTATATATATACACACATACACACACACGTATATATATATACAACATACACACACATGTATATATATATACACATATATACACACACATGTATATATATATATCGGAAAGCAAAGCACCAAGAGCTGCTGCGTCCTGCATGGGTCTCTGGGTGCAGAGCAGAATTATAGCTGACGTAGGTTTGGCCCCAGTTGCCGGGACTAGTGATCACAGTTCCTTTTCTCAGACAACCCGTACGGGGAGGAAAGGTGATGTGTGAAGAGGTGATCTGGGGGTAGGGTAGGCAGGCCTTGTTCCAGGACCCATTTCCTTTCCATGTTTGCAGTTGCCCCCAAGAGAGGGCACCTTTGGGACAGGTAGGGGCAGAGGTAGGCCCCCTTTGGTGGTATCATGGCTGCTTGCTTGGGTCTCAGGGGAGAGGATGCATGGAAGATGAGCTGGCAGGGGATCCGGAATTTTGCTTTGTGCAGAAGAAGGAGAGGATGGATCCTGGAGGCCTCCTTTAAGCGAGAGCCAGCAGGCGCAGTGACGACAGGAGCTCCCCAGACCATGAGTGGGGTGGAGACAGGCTATGTGTGTGACTAGAGCTCGGGGCCCTGGCCAGTCTGGGCAGCCCATTTGGAAAGGGGCAGCCCAGGAGCTGCCCCAGGATGTGTGCGGGGCCCTGGCTGGGTGGCTGGACCGGGAGCTGCCCCTGCCCCCTTCAGATCCTTGTTCCGTCCTTTCAGGCCCCCTCCATCAGCAAGGCCAGCCCCCGTGGGCAGGCCGCCTCCCTCGGGCCTGGAGCTGCATGGATCTGATTATTTCGGTCACGAGTTGAGAGAGGCTTGCCGTCTCCAGCTTGCGTGTGAGCAAAGGCCCTGGAGTTTAAACTCCTGATTCACTGCTTCATTCCAGCTTTCTCCCCCAAGGAAGAGGAGGGAGCCGGTGGAGGACTCATTGGAGGAACCGAGTCCTCTGACACCCCCTTGGGAAGGAAGGCGTCTGGTTTCGCTGCTGAGGCGAGCGGCGTGTGGAGCCACAGGCTTTCGGGGCCGCCTGGCATCCTGGCTGCTCTATGGGCAGCCTGAGCCTCTTCTGAGCTGGAGCCCAAGGGGTAGTGTCCTCATGGAGAAACTGGCCCCCCTGCACGTCCAGCTCTCATTGCCGGACCCTTCAGAAAGAAAAGTGGTCAGAAAAGTGGTTGCATGACTGGTGGATGAGCCAGCCGCAGGTCCAGGCTTCCCGGGGTGGGGAGTGAGGGCAGAGTGGCCTCTGCAAATGTCCAGCTGTCCTCTCTGCCAGTGTCAAGGCAAAGATGCGGAATCAGGAACCCTTAAAGGCCCCTCATGTGTCTCTTGGCCTGGTGGTCAGCAGCTTGGTTTCACCAGCCACCGGGTCTAGCTTTACAGCAGACACATGGCCGTCGGACATGCGCCATGCCTCGTCCCGGCGGTGCGCGTCTGCTGTCACCCAGCTGAGGGTGACAGTAGTTGTCTAGTCTGCATGCGCATGGCCAGGTGAGCCTGCCTGTGAGGGTCACAGCCTGTAGCATGGTGGAAGCGTGGAGCAGGCCTCCCGAGAGTAACCAGATGGCAGGGGCCGGGGACAGAATTGCTGAGACAGATGCAAACCAAGTCCATGGATGCACAGGCCCTGGGGCAGCACTTGCTGGCTCTAGTGGTGGCTAGGGGGTGGCACAAGCGTGGCCATGTGGGCCGAGCCTCGTGGTCCTGGGCGAGGTGAGCAGCAGGTGGAGCAGGAAGTGGCCCTCAGGGCCGTGGTCCAGGAGACCCACCTGGGGGAGGCAGGGGAAGCCAAGGGAAGCCCCCGTGCCTTGGACACCTTTGGAACCCCCTGCGCCAGGCTTCAGGGGTGAGGGGAGGGGGCCGCAGCTCTGCCCTCGGGGGCATAGAGTCTAGTCAGTGAGGCCGGTCCAGAGTTGTTCCAGTCACAGGGGAGCCATGGAGGAGCCATAGCTGCTCAGCAGTTGGCTCCAGTGTGCTGACTGACCAGACCCTTGAGTTTTCTAGGACAGCCCCTCTTAAAATGTCCTGCTCTACATTTTTTATTTTATTTTTGGCCATGGCGTGCAGCAGCTTGATGTGGAATTTCAGTTCCCAGACCAGGGATCGAACCTGGGCTGCCAAGGTGAAAGCGCTGAATCCTAATCCCTAGACCACCAGGGAACTTCCATCCTGCTCTGCTTTTTAAAAAATATATTAAGTTGCCGTATTCATAAACCATAACATTCATCCTTTCAAAGGGGACAGTTCAGTGGTTTTTAGAACATTTACAGAGTTTTGCAATCTCACCTCTAGTAAATTCCAGACCTTTTTTGTCACCCCAAAAGGGAAGCCCATACCTGTTAGAGAGCCACTCCCCATTCCCCCCTCCTCCTTGGCAACCATGAATCTACTCTCTAGCTCTGTGACTCTGCCTGTTCTGGATGTTTCTCATCCAGGGACTCGCGTCCTCTGCAGCCTACTGCGTCTAGCTTCTCTCACTGAGCATCATGTTTTTCAGGGTTCACCCCTGTGGTAGTGAGTGTTGATGCCTGGCTCCTCTTCATGGCCAAGTGATATTCCAGTGTGTGGGTGGACATGTGTATCCACTGGCTGCTGTGGATCTAGTAATTTCTATTTCTCCCTGCCTCTTCTTTGCCCAGTCACAGAGTTCCAGGATTCCAGGGCTGCGGTGCAGAATGCTCAGCCAGCCGGGCCCCAGGGCAGAAGCCACCCAAAAACCCTTTGTGGGGTTAGATCTTGGGGGCTGGGGTAGGAGGCATCAGAGAGGAGGCCAGGGTCAGTGAGGAGCTGCTGTCACATGTGCTGCCCCGCTTGCCTATAGGAGGTGCTCAGGCCACCCTTTTTGGTCGCACAGGTTCTGGGCTCCATAGTTCAGTGCTTATGCCTGCCTCTCCGCACCCTCCTCTTCCTCCATCTGGAGCCGGGCAGGGTCCACATGGGGTGGGCTGTGCTGGCCCAGCCTTGCCTGGTGGGTCCCCAGCAGGACCTCTCCTGTGTCCACCCCAGGAGCAGGGTGGCCCTGACAACCCGCTCCTCCGGCTTGTCTGTTTCCTGTATGTTCCCTGATGGGCGGGGCCGGGCCCTCCCTGCCTTGAAGTCCACCAGGGCCAAGGCCAGAAGGGGTGTCCTGTTTCCTGCCTGCCTGGTGTGATCCCCGCCCCCGACTGGCCTGGTTGGCTGTGCTTGGTCCTTGCGTCGAGTGGAGCCGGCTCCCTGAGAGCTTCACGTGGCTCCGGATTAGACCACATGCGCCCTCCTTTCTGAGCTGCCCCCTCCCCCAGCCCCCATATGTCTGGCCAGCAGGTTTGCACACAAGCTGCCTCCTGGACTGCTTCCCTTTCCTGGCCTGCCTGGCCTTAGCCCTGACAGGGTTGTGGCTTGTGTCTTTGAAAGCAGCCACTGGGTTCTAAGCATCCTTGTAGTCTCCCCTGAGACCCTCCAACCGCCACTGAACAGAGTCCTGCAGGTGACACTTGGCTCCTGCCCAGGCACGCGTTTCCCCTCCACCTCCAGTGGATAAAGAGGCAGGCATTGCCCCCTTGCCCTTTGGGGAAGCACTGTCACCACTCTGGGCCATTTGGCAATGCAGCTGGGCTCTCTGGGGACCAGAGGGGATGGGTGGGGTGTGGCTTTGTCACAGCGCACAGCCCAGCCCAGCCAGCTCTGATCCTCCCACTGGCATTGCCGGTGTCTTCCCTGTGGGGACAGTGACATGTGTGTGATAGACTTGGCAGTCCCCTTGGCAGACACCTGGAGGATCTTGAGTGCCAGGGAGCTGTGGCCCTGGGAGGACCCCATGGGAGACAGGCAAGAACACTCATGAAATGTCACCTGGTGAAACATCAGCTTCTGTATGGTGCCCCATGCTGGGCACCAAAACAGACACTAGCAGATCCAAGACCTGAATGTGAGAACCGAAACAACCAAACCCTCAGAAGAAAACAGGCGAAAGTGTAAACTGGCAGTTTTTCTAAGGCAGCACCACCCAATAAAGATGCAGAGCAAGCCCTGTGTGTCCTTTAAAGTTTTCCAGAAGCTAAAAAAGAAGCAGGTGAAATTAATTTGAATCATGTCTTTTATTGACATTATACCCCAATATACCCCGAATGTTGTCATTTTAACGTGTAATGGTTATAAAAGTTGTTAATGAGATGTTTTCCACTCCTTTTTGCGGTGTGTCTTCTACATCCTGTGTTCATTTCACACCTATAGCGCTGGCCCTGGGTGAGCCAAGGGCTGTGATAGGGTCGGGGATGCTATACATGGGGGTGACTGGTGCTCGGTGGAGGCTGCCCCCCCACTCCCATTCCTACCTGTCTGCCCAGCCCATCAGAATTTCTGGATCTGTTAGCCTCTAGCTGGGGAGACAAGACAGACCCAGCATAAACCAGTTAGGGCCACGTAAGGGGTGAGTGAGCCAGCCTGGCCTGTAGCGCTGCCTGCCGCTCATTCCAGGATGTCACTGGAGGGTCAGCTCCAGTGGGTGAGGTGGCATGGCTGTGGCTCTGATCCTTCCAGCGGACCCTTGTATGCAGCCCCTTATCTTAATTAATTAATTAATTAATGTCTTTTTTGGGCCGCACCCACAGCATATGGAGGTTCCCAGGCCAGGGGTTGAATCGGAGCTACAGCTGCCGGCCTATACCACAGCTCACAGCAATGCCAGATCCTTAACCCACTGACCAAGGCTAGGGATCGAACCCTCATCCTCTTGGATACGAGTCAGGTTCTTTAACCACTGAGCCATGACGGGAACTCTAAGCCCCTTATCTTTAATGGGAGCTCAGAACCTTGTCCTGGCCATGAGGGCTGATGCATCCTGTGACTGAGCCCAGGGCAGGGCATTTGTGGTGTGGCTGCTGGTTGTCCTGGGGGGCTTTGAATTTGGGACTCGAGATGTTTCCGTGAGGGGAATGACAGGAACTTGGGATGCTTCTTTGGCCAAAAAAAAAAAAAAGATCAAGAGAGAGACTTGTAGAGTTCCTGTGGTAGCTCAGCGGAAATGAGTCCGACTAGGAACCATGAGGTTGGGGTTCGATCCCTGCCTTTGCTCAGTGGGTCAAGGATCTGGTGTTGCCATGAGCTGTGGTGTTGCTCACAGATGTGCCTCGGATCTTGGCGTTGCTGTGGCTGTGGTGTAAGCCGGCAGCTACAGCTCTCATTGGACCTCTGGCCTGGGAACTTCCATATACTGCAGGTGTGGCCCTAAAAAGCAAAAAAAAAAAAAAAAAAAAAAAAAAAAAAAGGGAGAGAGAGAGAGAGACTCGTGTCTAAGCCTAGTTTGGAAATGGCATTGCTCAGCTGCAGAGGTCTTCAATGGCTTGAGGTGGGATGGCCAGTGGGATTGGCAGCCGGAGGTGGAACCCACACCCGTGGCCTGCCTGGCTGTGGATCCTGCCCCTGCTGGGTGTGTGTCTTCATCTCCAAATGGAGATGACCGTCTCTGCTTCGAGGGTGGTGAGATTAACTGAGCTCATCTGTGAAAAATCCCTTAGCGAAGTAGTTCCCACTGGGGGCAGTTCTGTCCCCAGGGGACACTGGGTGGTGTCTGGGAACATTTGTGATTGTCACGACTCGGGGTGTACCTGGCATTGAATGGGTGGGGGCCAGGGTGCTTAGCGCCCAGGACGCTCCCCACCCTCCCCAGTGACCTGGCTCTGATGTCCTCATGTCTCCCAGGTCCAGGGAGAGTGTTCAGAGATCACAGCAGCGATTTTTCTCTGCGCCTCCATCTTTCCTTGACTGGGAGTCAAGGTGTTGCAAGAGAAGTTTCTAAATCACTTTCCATTCCAGAATAGCCCATGGTTTTTATGCTGCTGTTCCACGTTAGTGCCGGGAAGGAAGTTTAGGAGCAATTGAAGTTATGAGAAGGCACTTTGAAAATCAGCAAAATCAGAGTTCCTGTCGTGGCACAGTGGAAACGAATCCACCTAGGAACCATGAGGTGGCAGGTTTGATCCTTGGCCCTGCTCAGTGGGTTAAGGATCTGTCGTTGCTGTGAGCTGTGGTGTAGGTTGCAGACTCGGCTCAGATCCCGCATTGCTGTGGCTGTGGTGTAGGCGGCAGCTACAGATCTGATTCGACTCCTTGTCTGGGAATCTCCATATGTCGTGGGTGTGGCCCTAAAAAGCAAAAAAAAAAAAAAAAAAAAAGCAAAAAAAAAAAAGAAAAGAAGCTGTTCTTTTCCTGGGGTGTCTTTATTTTAAATGGGTGTGTTGAAGGGTTTGGCTGGGGTTCTAGGGGCCAGGCAGCCAGGGTGGTGTTCCTGGCGGCAACTGAATTGGAAGCAGCCAATCCAGAACTGAGAGCCCTGTAGCCTGTTCCACATGCCTCGTCTGGGGTCCTCCTCCTGCAACTTGGGTTTTTCTGGGAGCCACCTGCGTAAGGACTGTGGTTCTGGGGTGAGCAGTGCCCCAGGCTCTCGCTAGGGCCCTGGTAGGACTTTGTAGAGTGGAGTTTGTAGATCTCTGGGAAGAAGGACTGGGTTTGGTATCCTTGGTGTAGCTGCTGAGACACAGGGGGACCGAGAGCTGCTGCCTTGGGTTCCAGCACTTGCTCCTGAGGCTCCAGGTCTCTTCGTGTACATTAATTTGGCCTTCAGCCAAAAGAAGACCAGAAGGAGTTCCCTGTAGGCTCAGTGGGTTAAGGATCTGGTGTTGTCACTACTGTGGTTCGGGTCACTGTTGTGGTGCAGGTTTGACCCTTGGCCTGGGAACTTACAATGTGGCCAAAAACAAACAAACAAAAAACAAAAGAAGGCCTGAAAACTTTGAATTGGCTAAGCTGCATCAACAGTTTTCCTAACAGACGTCCTAGAGAGATATTGTAAAAAAAATAATTTCTCTTCCTGGCATAAAAATCAGCAGTTACAGCGATGCCAAACCAAGACAGTGTAGTCCCTAGGGAGCATCTGATGAGTGTGTGTGTCCATTGTGGAATTTGTGAGGGTCTCTGTATGTTCCTGGGGTTCAGTGGTTGGCTTGGGGGTGACAGGACATTCTCCTGACCCTGGGAGGCTGATGGGGTAGTTGTGGAGGCAACGACCCCCATGTGGGACTGGCGATGTGGCCCTGGGACCGACAGGCCCTAGTCCTGTCACACAGGCTGGGCGTCTGGGAGGCTGGGACCTCAGTGTGGTCAGGATGGTCAAGGGCAAGAGCGTGGGGGTTGCTGAGTGACCTGACCCCACCCCACACACTGGGCAGGGGTGAAAGACTCAACCCCGCACTCCCCTTCCTCTGCCTGTAGTGTTGGCTGAGAACCTTCATCTCCCTGGCCTGTGGTTTCACCTGAGCCTTGCTGGGCTTGGGGTGCAGCCTGCAAACTCAAATCAGGGCTGTGGAGATGGCCTGGCATGAGTGGGTTTCTCAGGAAACCGCTGGAACCGTTGGCTCTTTGCCTCAGAGGAATCTGCATTTAAGATCTCCTCCCTGGGCACAGAGCAGCCCCATGGCCCTTGCCTGGGGTAGAGAACACCTGGCTGGTGTCCCCTCACTGCTGACGTCACACCCTGAAGCTCACCCCCTTGCGGCTCTCTCAGGGGAGGCCAGCAGGGGGAGGTAGTGATGGCCTCTGTGGGACGATCAGAGATGGATCTGATGGCAGAACCTGGGGAGTGGTGCTCCCTTCACGGGATAGACAGTGAAGGCCTCTCCCAGGTGACGTTTGGGCAAAGGTCTGAATGATGTGCTGAACCAAGCAGCTCTGGGATAAGAAGCTTCACAGGGACGAACAAAGAGTATGTGCAAAGGTCCTGGGGCAGAAATGAGCTTGTCCTGTTTGAGGATCAGAAGACAACCAGTGTGGCTGGAGCATGATGAGCTAGGAGGAGAGCAGAGGTTCACAGAGGCCAGACTGAGTGACTCTGCCACTTGGGCCACAGTGAGGCACTGGACCCCATTAAAGGCAGAAGCCTTGGGAGGCAGTGATGGTATCTGAGACTTATGTGTTTTAAAGGACTCCTGTGAAGGCTGTTGGGAGGGAAAACAGGGAGAGGACACCAGCGGGCATCAGTTGAGCCATGACAGTGGCTCAGAAGGTGGTCTGGGCTGGGCCCGAGGACGACCAGACTTGGGGTGGATTTTGGAGGCAGACCTGCTGGGCCTCACAAGTGGATTGGATGGGAGGGAGATAGGAACCTGACTCCCAGGTTGGAACAGGGGGTTTCAAACCCCAGCTTCATCATTCCTCTCCAACTGTGTGACCTTGGGCAAGTCACTTAACCTCTCTGGGCCACCTCCTCTTGAGCTGTGATAAGGTGACACAGGCTAACTGAGAAGATTGCTGTGAGTGGAAGTGAGTTCATATGCCTGGAACAAGGGCACAGTTCCCTGTGAATGGTCATGTTGTGGTTCGGGTGCCTGAGGAGGGACCATGTCCCGCTGGTTGGGTCAGCCAGTCTTCCTGTCCTTTATTGTTCTCCATTTTTAATCCTCTTGTTTGGAATGAATTGAGATCCCTATGATGGAGCAGACCATTTCCACCCAGAAACAGGACTTTGAAATGGGGAACCTCTTGCAGAGCCCAGGGCCCCCGAGGATTTGTGCAGATCCCCTCTCTATGAGCAGCTTGGGGTTTCCGCACTGGGAAGAGGGCTGGGGGCAGGTCAGTCCTGGTGAGAGTCGTTTCTTTGGCTGAAGGAGGAAGTAGGGTTCTGTGTGGAAGCCTGGGATCCTGGTGCCAGGCAGGGCACAGTGTGGAGATCATGCCTGCCAGGCAGATCTCAAATGCTGGTGATGTTTTTGTTTGTTTCGGCTTTTTAGGTCTGCACCCGAGGCATATGGAAATTCCCGGGCTAGGGGTCCAATCAGATCTACAGCTTCTGGCCTGCGCCACAGCCACAGCAATGTAGCATCTGAGCCGTATCTGCCACCTACACTGCAGCTCTTGGCAATGCTGGATTCTTAACCCACTGAGTGAGGCCAGGGATCAAACCTGCATCCTCAAGGATACTAGTTGGATTTGTTTCCTCTGAGTCACAGTGGGAACTCCATCAAATGCTGTTTTTAATACTGTCATTCTTCAAAGTGGGGTTTGCACAGTCCTGTGTCTTTTTATGATCTGTGTTATGAAAACTCTGGAGCAGCCGTGGTCTCCTCTCTGGCCTTTGTTTCAGGGAGGATATCAAACGAGATAGCATGCGGTCCTGGTGATGGAACTTTCTGAAGGATATTTGTAAATTTAGATGGGGAAGGCACTTGTTAGTGACTGTCGTTGTGCTGGTTCCCTTTGTTTTCTTTTTTAAACCTTTTATTAGGGAAAATTCAAACATATACACAGGTGGACAGAATAGGATAAAGAACCTTATGTATTCATCACTCAGCCCCAAACCATCAACCTATATGGCAATTTGCCCTTTTGCCCATGATGAAATATCCCCCATATTGCTTTTTAAAAATTTTTATTATTATTATTATTTTTGGCCGTTGTCTCCGGCACGTGAAAGTTCCTGGGCCAGGGATCAAACTTGCACCACAACATCAACCCAAGCCACAGCAGTGACAATGCCAGATCCTTAACCTGCTGTGTCACCAGGGAACTCCTGAGCTTGTTTTATTTTTTAATTATTTATTTATTTATTGGTCTTTTTGCTATTTCTTTGGGCCTCTCCTGCGGCATATGGAGGTTCCCAGGCTAGGGGTCGAATTGGAGCTGTAGCCACTGGCCTATGCCAGAGCCACAGCAATGTGGGATCCGAGCCGCTTCTGCAACCTACACCACAGCTCACGGCAACGCTGGATTGTCAACCCACTGAGCAAGGGCAGGGATTGAACCCGCAACCTCATGGTTCCTAGTCGGATTCGTTAACCACTGCGCCAGACGGGAATTCCTGAAGCTTGTTTTATAGCTTAATATGTGGTCTATCCTGGAGAGTGTTCTATGTGCATTGAGCAGAAAGGGTGTTTTGCTGCCATTAGATGGGTTTATCTATAGATGTCTGTTGCCTTGTAGTGTTGTTCAAGTCTTCTGTTTTTTTGTTGATCTTCTGCCTTGTTCTATCCATTACTGAAAGTGGGACCTTGCTGCCTCCAACTATTGTTGAATTGTTTATTTTCCTCTTCATTTCTGGCAGTTTGTGCTTCATGTATTTTGGGCTCTGTTATTAGGTACATATAAGTTTATAGTTGCTATATCTTCCTGATGGATCGGCCCTTTTGTCAGTATAAAATGGCCGTCTTTGGAGTTCCCGTTGTGACTCAGCAGTAACGAACCTGACCAGTATCCATGAGGACTCAGGTTTGATCCCTGGCCTTGCTCAGTGGGTTAAGGATCCAGTGTTGCCTTGAGCTGTGGTGTAGGTCACAGACTCGGCTTGGATCTGGCATTGCTGTGGCTGTGGTGTAGGCTGGCAGCTGCAGCTCCAATTTGAGCCCTAGCTCAAATAGTTCCTTCCATAGGCCACAGGTGTGGCCCTAAAAAGCAAAAAAAAAAAAAAAAAAAAAAAAAAAAAAAAAAGGCACCATCTTTATCTCTACTAACACTTTTATTTTATTAAAAAAACTTTTTATTTAATTTTTTTTCTTTTTTGATTGTCCCACAGCATGTGGTGTTCCTGGGCCAGGAGTCAGATCTGAGGCACAGCTGCGATCTACACCACAGCAAGCCCAGATCCTTTAACCTTCTGTGCTGGGCTGGGGCAAACCTGCATCCTTGTGCTGCAGAGATGCCGCTGATCCTAGCTGTGCCACAGTGGGCACTTTTATTTTAAAGTGTATTTGGTGTGATATTAGTATAGCCACTCCTGCTTTCTTATGGTTGCTTCTTGCACGTTATACCCTTTCCCATGCTTTTATTTTCTACCCTTTTATTTTCAGCCTACTTACATTTTTGAATCTTAAGAGTGGACCGCATACAGTAGAATCTTTTTTCTTCCTCCAGTCTGGTAACCTGTCTTTTTTTTCTTTTGGCTTTGGCTTTGGCATGCAGTGATGTGATATGGGATCTCGGTTGCTAGGCCAGGAATTGAACCTGGGCCACAGGGGTGAAAGCACTGAGTTCTAACCCTTAGACCATCAGGGAACTCTTCAGATAATCTGTGTCTTCTGATTGGATTGTTTAATCTATTCACAATTAACTCATTATTGATATAGTTGGATTCATGTCTGCCATTTTCCTTTATTTCATCCGACGTCTTTTGCTCCCCTCGTCCTCCTCTAGTGCTTGCTTTCTTTTGCAGTAAGTGAATATTTTCTAGTGTAATGTGTAAGTTCCTTTAATGGGCAGTTCCTGTCATGGCTCAGTGGTTAAGAACCCAACTAGTATTCATGAAGATGCAGGTTCGATCCCTGGCTTCGCTTAGTGGATTAGGGATCCGGCATTGCCGTGAGCTGTGGTGTAGGTGGCAGATGCTGCTTGGATCCTGCGTTGCTGTGGCTGTGATGTAGGCCAGTAGCTACAGCTTTGATTCGACCCCTGGCCTGGGAACCTCCATATGCTGTGGGTGCAACCCTAAAAAGACCAAAAAAAAAGTTCCTTTAATGATTTTTTTTCATTATATTTTTGGAAGTCTATTCTTAGTGGTTGCTCTAGGTCTTATATACATCTTAACTTATCAGAATCTACTTTTGATTCCTAGCATTATTTGAAGCAAGTCTATATGGATTCCATTTGAATGGTGATTAATCAGGATTAAACTCCTTTGATTCATTAAGTGGCTTAGGTGGCTTGGGTTTTTCAAGGATGCTGATGCATCTGTTTGCCTGAATGGTGCCCTTCTTTTGTTTCTTCCTCTTCACATTCTGTGAAATGAAGGTTTCAAAGGACCCATAATAACCAAAAGTATTTGTGAAGCTCTGCCTTTCCCGGATCAGGCTTGGGAAGGCCCTGCCTCCTGTGTCATCCCTCTCTTGGTGGTTTTGGCCTCTTTTCTTCTCCCTTGCCCTATCTAAGCTGACTGGCTTGAGGCCCTGATCCTGCCTCAGGATTCCAAATCTGGGTCAGTGTGTCATGCCCCCTTGGAGGCAGATCTTCGGGCCTCAAGGAGTCCTGGGTGCAAAGAAGTCCCAGGTCAGCCTCGGATCAGTGCGGAAGGCCAGCGGGACAGTTGATGCTGTGACTTGGTTGTTTACCGTGGGTCTTTCTGTGGGAGCCTAGGTGGGCAGCCTGAGGGATAGTGGTCAGGATGGCACCAGGCAGGGAGTTAGGGGCAGACAGAGTGGGCGCCTCTGGTCACCGACAGCGTGGGCAGCCACAGTGTTCCGGGTACATTTAGTTGAAACTTCAAAGCAGCATGGAGGCTTTTTTTTTTTTTTTTCCTTTTCCCACCTTACAATTTTAATCATTCCCTCTCTCTGTTTTTGGTGGTGACGTGCAGTGGCTTGTTGTGGGATCTCAGTTTCTAGACTAGAGACTGAACCCCAGGCTGTAGCATCGAAGTGCTGAGTCCTGTCCGCTAGACCACCAGGGAACTCCCAGCATTGAAATTTTGATCAGAACTTTGGGAGCTGCTCTTGCTTTATTTTCTGGCTTTTTTTTTTTTTTTTTTTTTTTTTTTTTTTTTTTAGTGGCAGCTTTCTTTTTTTTTCTTTCTTGGCCGCTGCATGGCATATGGAGTTCTCAGGCCAGGGATCAGATCTGAGCCACAGTTGAGACCTATGTCACAGCTGTGGCAACGCAGGATCCTTTAATCTGCTGTGCCAGGCAGGCCAGGGATCAAACCTGCGTCCTGATGGTGCAGAGGTGCCGTCTGTCCTGTTCACAGCAGGAACTCCAGTAGCAGCCTTATTATGTATAACTCACATACCATACAAGTCACCCTTTTCTTTTTTAAATTTATTGGGTTTTTTTTGTGGCCACTCCTGTGGCATGTGGAAGTTCCCGGGCTAGGGATTGAACCTGTGCCACAGTTGCAGCAGCCCTGGATCCTTAACCTGCTGCATGCACCACATGGGAGCTTCTAGCAAGTCACCCTTCTGAAGTGCACAGTTCAGTGTTATGAGTGTATTTACAGGGGTCACCACCATCGAATTCCAGAAGGAAACTCCATACCTGTTAAATAGTCACTCCCATTTCCCAGCCCTGGACAGCCAAGAATCCACTCTTTGTCTCTGTGGATCTGCCTGTTCTGGATGTTTTATATAAATGGAATCACACGCTGTGTGGCCTTTTGTGTCTGGCTTCTCTCCCTGAGCATCGTGTTCTCAGAGAGGATCTGTGCTGTAGCCAGTGCTGGTGCTTCGTTCCGTTCTTTTTTACTTTTCTGGCTGCCCCGCAGCATATGGAGTTCCTGGGCCAGGGATTAGATCTGAGCCACAGTTGCGACCTACGTCTTGGCAATGCCGGATCCTTTAACCTGCTGGGCTGGGCCAGGATCAGACCTGTGTCCTGGTGCTGCCGAGGCACTGCCCATGGCCTTGCGCTACATCGGGAACTCTATGTTCTCCTCTTAACATGCACTTAGATTATCTGTGTTTTTTCTCTTTCAGCAACATTGCCACAAGCATCCTGGTGCTCTCCTTGAGGTGGACTTGTGCGAATGCGGTTGCTCGGAATGTGGGCTTCTTTTTTATTTTGAGGGTGTTGCTCAGTGGTCCACAGAAAGGTGGTCTGAATGGATGTCTCTGCCATCACACCGGCAGCAGCCCCAGCTTTTGTCCCTCCTCATCTGTCACCCCCTAGTCACTACGTTTTCGAATGGCTATTTCATAGCTATCATCCATGTGTTGAACTGGGGTGTGTGGTTTTTTTCTTGACTTATAACAGGGTTCCTTTTTTTTTTCCCCCTCAACAAGAAGCCTTTACATTTTTATTACTGAGGCAAGCACTATGCAGAAACACCAACACAAAGAGGACCCATTTCCTGACACATCAGACTGTGGCTGTGCTGTTTTCAGAGTGATATGGTAGGATGCAGGCGACCGCCGCACAGCATCAGTATCTGCGCCACCTCGCGTGCCGATCGCTCCTTATAGACCCAGTGTGGTTTTTCTCCAATGTCTTCTTTTCGCGGTGTACCTGATTTTATTACCGGTATTATTCAAATCCATTGGGGGCTGGGATGATCTTGCTTTTGTTTCTTGGCCAGGCATCGCTTGAGCCTCAGGGTCTTGTGAGAAGACATGGAGAGGACATGGCGAGGAGGTAATTCATCCGCAGATGGGGTGGCGGAGAAGAGAAGACTCTAACAGGGTTCCTTGACCTGAGCACTGTTGATATCTCTGAGCTGGATCCTTCTGGGCGAGGCCACCCCACCCCCGCCCCCTCGATGTGAGGAGCCCCTTCCCTCCCCCAGTCGTGACAACCACAGATATCCCCAGACATCGCCAAGTGTCCCCTCTGGTTGAGAACCAGTGCTTTATAATAACCCTTTCTATATATAGGGCTATTAGCATCTTTTGTTGTGTTACATCTCTTTCTCAGTTTCTCATTTATCTTTCAGCTTTATTTTTGGATGTGCTGTGACATAGAATATTTTAAAGTTTATTGTCAGATTTGTCATTTCCTTTAAAGCACCTGGTCTTGTGACCTGCCCAGAGAGGTCTTCCCTTCCCTAAGATCGTCCAGACTTTGGCCTGCTTCTTCCCTCTCTGCGCTTTTATGGCTGGAAGCACCGGGCGGAGACAGAGAGATGTGTGTTTTCCGTGTGGCTCCTTGCTGGTATGCACAGGCTGGTGAAGCTAGTGGTTAGGCCACTGATCTTGAGCTGGGCTTCCCTGTCGCTAGGTATGTGATCCCTGCTCTGTGCCTCAACTTGCCCGTCTGTGAAATGGGCCATGAGAACAGTACCTGCTTCCTAGGGCTTTAGGGCTGATGGGACATGCTGGGTGTTTAGAGCTGGGCTCACACACGGGTTACCTGTGCCCCCCATCATTGGCCTTTTTATCGTACTGGTCATCCCTGGTCCTTGTGCTAACTCTGAGGGATGCCCCAGGCGAGCTCTAGAAGGAGGATGCTGCTCAGGGCTGGTGAACCTGTCCAGTGTCCCCAGGGCGGTGGGTGAGGGGCAGGGTCCTCTCTGGGCTCAGAACGTGTATACACGAGCATCGCCTGGCCCCACCCGGCGCCTACCCAAACGCCCACAATTAATTACGAGGCACATTCGTAGAGGAATAGGAAGATTATTTTGTTAATGATTATGGTTTTAAAGGGTTAGTCATGGAACATCCAAGACCTATACACACGAGTAAAGAATGGACTGGTGTTTTGAGCGTCTGCCAAGACCGGCCTTCTGGCTGGGTGGGGAGCCTGCTGGGGTGCCCCTCCCAGGGCGTTGGCATCTGCCCCTCTCTGCGTGGTGGCAACTCCTTGCCCGGGCTGCGGGCCAGGGGGACAGGTGGACTTTGCCTAGGCTGCTTCCCTGACCCTCCAAGCCTAGTCAAGACATAGGTGGGCTGGCAGGCTCTGTTCTTGTCCATGGTGCTCCGAAAGCAGGTGCTGGCAGCCTCCTGGCTCCCTGGCCTTTCGCCCACGGGCTTCCTTTTATTTTTATCTTTGTAATCCAAGTGCTTCCTTTTTCTTTTTCTTTTTCTTTTTTGGGCTGCATCTATGGCATGCGGAAGTTCCGGGGCCAGGGATGGAACCTGCGCCACAGCAGTGACAGTGCCAGAACCTTAACCCACCGAGTCACCAGGGACATTCCTCTTTTTCTTTTTTCTTTTTTTTTTTTCTTATTTATTTATTTATTTTTTGCTTTTTGCTTTTTAAGCCTGCACTCGCGGCATATGGAGGTTCCCAGGCTAGGGGTCCAATTGGAGCCATAGCTACCGGCCTATACTGCAGCGACATCAGATCTGAGCCACGTCTGTGACCTACACCACAGCTCATGGCGACGCTGGATCCTTAACCCACCGAGTGAGGCCAGGGATCAAACCCGCAACCTCATGGTTCCTAGTCGGATTTGTTTCCGCTGCGCCATGACGGGAACTCCCTTTCTTTTTATTTTTTTGGCAATTTTTAAAATTTTATTTTTTAATAATGATTTTAATTTTTTCTATTATAGCTGGTTTACAGTGTTCTGTCAATTTTCTACTGTACAGCAAGGTGACCCAGTTACACATACATGTATGCTTTCTTTTTTCTTGCATTATCATGCTCCATCATAAGTGACTTGATATACTTCCCAGTGCTATACAGCAGGATCTCATTGCCTTATCCATTCCAAAGGCAATAGCTTGCATCTGTTAACCCCAAATTCCCCCTCCATCCCACTCCCTCCTCTTCCCCCTTGGCAACCACAAGTCTGTCCTCCATGTCGATGATTTTCTTTTCTGTGGAAAGGTTCATTTGTGCCGTATATTAGACTCCAGATATAAGTGATAGCATATGGTATTTGCCCCTCTCTTTCTTTTTAAATAAAAATTTTTGGGAGTTCCTGTTATGGCTCAGTGGAAACCAATCTGACTAGTATCCATGAGGACACAGGTTTGATCCCTGGCCTTGCTCAGTGGGTTAGGGATCTGGTGTTGCCGTGAGCTGTGGTGTAGGTTGCAGGTATAGCTCAGATCTGATGTTGCTGTGGCTGTGGCATAGGTTGGCAGCTACAGCTCCGACTGGACCCCTAGCCTGGGAACCTTCATATGCCGTGGGTGTGGCCTTAAAAAGATGTAATTTTGGCTTCACAGGAAAGTTGCCAGAGTGGCGCCAAGGATTCCTAAGCACCTTCTCACTCGGTTCCCCGGTTAACTTTCCACTCGACTTGCTTTATTCCCCTTTTCTCTGCACGTGTTTTCCTGACCTGTTCCAAAGGGGTGCCCCCCTCACCTCTAAAATCTTCAGTGGTCGTCTCTTCTGAGCAAGGGGTTTTCTTATCAAATTATCACAATCAGGAAGTTAATTCCCAAAATTCTCAGAGGAAAACCCAGGCTCACAGCTGGTGCTCAGTCCTCATGTTGCTTTCGTGTCTGTTAATCTGGGTCAGTTCCTGATCTGCCCTTGGAGCGCATGGCCTGGACACTGGAAGAGAGAGACCCACCTTCGTGTGCAATGTTGCACAGTGTGGGTTTGGCTGCTGGTCCTCACATGTCGGGCAGGAACCCCCCAGAAGCGATCTCAGGTCCTTCCCGGTGTATTGCACCTGGAGCCCGATTCTGGTGACGCCCGCCTAGCCCCCTTGGTTCAGGGGGTGTCTGCCAGGCTTCTCCACCCTGAAGTTACCGTGGTACCATTTGTAACTGCTAAGATTCTGGGCGGAGGTCCTCAGAGACCACGTCGGCACCCTGTTGCTATTCCAGCTGTTTGTTGGAGCAGCCATTGTCGATGGATCCGTGTCCAGCGGGGTTTGCCTAATCCCACCATTCCTTCTGCAGGTACTGGTTGCCTTTCTATTCTGAGGAAGAAACAGCTGTTTGTTTCTTGTTTGTTTATATCAGTGAGGATACACACATCCTTACCTGCTTTGGCAGATTGTATAATCCATTGCTCTTATTGTTTTTAGCCCATTGGTCCCAGGTTTATCCAGAGGTTCCTTATGTCCTTCTGGCCTGTCCCCGCCAGCCTCTGGGTGCTTCCCTACCTTTGGGTAGAGTGAGGTGCTCCAGGCCCGTCCTGTACTCTCCCACCCCAGCTCTGGGCTTGACCGCATCTGCAAGGAGCCCCTGGTTCTTGTGGGCAGCGCATTTAGAAACCAAGTTCTGAATGTTCGGTGTGCTCATTGCCGGGGGTTGGGGGGTGTCTTTGCTTCTGGGTCCTCCCTTCTGGGAAGGAGGTGTGTAAATAAATCCACATGTGCATACATTCCTGTGTCTGTGTGTACAGATGACACACAGACACCCACATCCATTCCTGTCCACATGTACACACTAGTGCCCATGCGTTCGCACTCATACCTCCACCTCCAGCCCCTCACTCGGTCTGCTTGCCGCCGTCCCCTTTCCTTTTCTGTGACTCCTGCTCTGTGTTGAGAACCCTGTGTACCCACCGTCTAAGAAGCCTCTGGAGTATATTAGTGTTTGTTTCATCTTTATCTCAAAGGCATATACTTGAAATATGGTTTGGTTTGTTTCTGTTTGTATTTCATTGTGGGTTTCCCTTCCCCCTCAACTCTCGTAGATTTCATTCATTCCCTCCTTCCTTCCGAATGTGGGACAACCACATGGCTCTGTTCCAGGGTGGAGAGTGCAGAAAGGTGTCTGGAGAGAAGTGTCATCACCCCACCCTACCCTCCCTCTTGCAGGGAACGATCTTGTTAGTTTCTGTCTCAGAGGAGCGGACATGTGTATTTCCTTTTATTTTTTTTACTTCTTTTTTTTTTTGAATTTTACTATGTTTATAGTTATACAGTGGTCATCTCAACCCAATTTTAAAACATTTCTGGCCCAAACTTCCAGTCCATCCTCGACTTTTTATTTTTAGATTTATTTTTCATTGAAGTATAATTGATTTACAGTGTTGTGTTACTTTCTGCATACAGCAAAGTAATCCAGTTAGACATATATATACAATCTTTTTCATGTTCTTTTTCCATTATGGTTTATTATAGGCTATTGAACATAGTTCCCTGTGCTGTACAGGAGGCTCTTGTTTATCCATCCTGTATCCAGTAGTTTGCATCCACTAATCCCAAACACCCAGTCCACCCCTCCCCTGTCTCTTCCCCCTTGGCAACTGCAAATCTGTTCTCTGTGTCTATGAGTCTATTCTATAGATAGGTTCATTTGTGCCACATTTTCAATTCCACACATAAGTGATATCATATGGTATTTGTCTGTCTCTTTCTTTCTTTCTTTTTTTTTTTTTTTTTTTCCCGTTCTAACAACCTTCTTTGGGACACCCTTGATCAAATCCCCTTTCAGAAGCCTAACACTTTCTTTCTTTCTTTCTTTCTTTTTTTTTTTTTTTTTTTTTTGTCTTTTTGCTATTTCTTTGGGCCGCTCCCGCGGCATATGGAGGTTCCCAGGCTAGGGGTCAAATCGGAGCTGCAGCCACTGGCCTACGCCAGAGCCACAGCAACGTGGGATCCGAGCCGCATCTGCAACCTACACCACAGCTCACGGCAACGCCAGATCGTTAACCCACTGAGCAAGGGCAGGGACCGAACCCGCAACCTCATGGTTCCTAGTCGGATTCGTTAACCACTGCGCCACGACGGGAACTCCTGTCTGTCTCTTTCTTTCTGATTTACTTCACCTCATATGATAATCTCTCGTTGTATCCATGTTGTTGCAAATGTCATTATTTTGTTCTTTTTTATGGCCAAGTAGTATTCCATTGTATGTGTGTACCAGTCTTCTTGATCCATTCATCTATTGATAGACATTTAAGGTGTTTCCACAGACGTGTGTACTGTCTTATATCCCCAGCTTTGTTACGGGAAAGTGACGTAGTGGGGATCACTCTTGCACTTTGCTCCTTTCACTGTGTAGCGTAACCTGGAAACTGCTTTATCTGGCCATAGAGATGTGTGCTCTCCTGCACAGCTGCATGGTGTCCACGGGGGGGCGCAGCACAGTTAACCTAGCCTCACCCCTGAATGGGGCTTGGGCTTGTCTCTTAACTGGTAAAGACACTGCTGCCGTGAATACCCTAGCGTAGAGGTATTCTTGGAAGAGTATCTTCAGGCTCAGTTATTAGAAGTGGGATCGCTGGGTTGAAAGATAAGTGCAAATGTGTTCTTTTAGCTTCTGCCATGTTCCCTCCCAGGAGGTGGAATCACTTTACTCACAGCAGCACCAAAAGGGCCTGGTCCCCGCAGCCTCACCAGCAGGGCATGCTGTTTTATTTAAAACATGCGGATCTGAGCGGTGAGCACTGGGGTCTCAGTGTAGTTTCAGGTGGCATGTCTGAAATTAGGAGTGAAGCTGAGCATCATTTAATGTGTCACAAGCCAGTTTTAGATCTTTCCTGTGAATAGTCCGTTTATGGTTTTTGCCCACTTTTTGGTTGGATTTTTGACCTTTCCGCTTCTAATTTTTAAAGCTTTTATGTGTCTTAGGAAAAAGAGCCCTTTGTAGCATGCATTACAAGTATTTCCTCTCAGTTTCCCTGTGCATTTTGACTTTTTTTTGGTGTTGAAAAATCTTTGGATATAGTCAGATTTATTTATCATTCCTTTTATTGCCTCTGGGGGTTGAGCCATAGTCGGAAAGCCATTGCCTCTATGAAGTTTCCTACATGTTTCCTGCCAGAGCTCAGGGTTCCTTGTGGCGAATAGTGGCAAATAGTCAGGTGAATGGACCTGACTTGACCCTTTCCTAAATGGTGACCCACCTGTCCCAGCCCCGCTGATTAAATTCGCCCTTACCCTGTGCTTTGAGATGCCACCCTCATCTCCCCCTCTCCCTGATCTACGGTCCCCCAGTCCTGGAGAAAGTCACCCTCCAAGACAAACACATGCACTCACCTTCTTTTGTAATGTGCTAAGTGTGTGCCATGTGCCCTGTGGAACTTGGCAGATTGCTTCCAGGCGTCTCAGGTTCTCTAGATCCAGCTGGAACCTTCTGGTCCCGGGGCTCTCTGGGAAGCCTGTTTCTTTAGCCCACCCCTGCTGCCAGCCTTTCGTGCTCCGGACCCTGCAGAGGCAGATCCTGCGGAAGAGTCAGGGTGGATGGGTGGGCCGTGTGTCTGGAAGGGGGCAGGTGCTTTTTAAAAAAGAGAAGATGTTGGCCACATTACCTTGGAAGAAGTCCTGGGTGGCCACTGGGAGCCGGCCATCAGGTTTGCCTTCCTTGCCCATGCGAGGCTCTTAGATGACAAGGCCCACGACAGCTGCTTTACTGTATGCCAGGGTCTCCTGGGGATGCTTCTGGCCATGGCCGGGTATGGTAACCTCCACTTCACAGATAAGGACACCGAGGCACAGATTAGGAACTTGCCCCAGGTCACACGGCTGGGCTGGGGCCTGTGCTGGTCCCCACAGCCCCACTGTGGCCTCCAGAGAATGGAGGAGGTCATGCCATGGGAAGCGTGATCACCAGAACTGTTTGTGAGGCTCTGCCACCCTAAACCCCTTGCTGGGGTTTAGCTTCTCTCTGCCGCTGTAACCTTGAGCATCTTCTCAGGTGCTTGTTGGCCACTTGTATATCTCCTTCAGGGAAATGTCCATTCAGATCCTTTCCCCATTTGTGAATTAGGTTATTTGTCTTTGTTGTTGAACTGTAAGAATTCTTTATGTATTCTGGATATAATTCCCTGTGCAAATATCTTCACCTGTCCTGTGGGTTGTCTTCACTTTCTTCATTATGTCCTTTAAAGCACAAAGTCACTTTATCTATTTTTCCTGTTTTGTTGTTTGTGCTTTTGGTGTCGTATCTAGAAACCATTGCTAATCCCAGGTTGCAAAGATTAATTCAGGTGTTTTCTTCTAAGAGTTTTAGAGTTTTAGCTCTAACGTTTAGATCTATGAGTCAGTTTTGAGTTAATGTCTATCTGTGGTGTGAGGTAGGGGTCTGGCCTCATTCTTTTGCATGTGGACAGCCAGTTTTCCCAGCACAGTTGGTGAAAAGACTGTTCTTTACCCATTGAACAGTGTCGGCGACCTCGTTGAAAACCAAATAACTTTATTTATTGACTGATACTGTAAGATCATTTTTAATTTTTCATTATTTTTTTTTCTCCTCCCACTTCTGATAGGGAGTTCCTGGGCTAGGGATCAGATCCAAGCTGTAGTTATGTTCCTTAACTCACTGTGCTGGGCTGGAGGTCTAACCATTGTCCCAGTGCTCCTAAGACACCATCAATCCTGTTGTGCCACAGTGGGAACTCCCAAGGTCATTTTTTAAATTAAAGTGTTGTTGATTTACAATATGTGCCAGTTTCTGCTGTTTAGCAGAGTGACTTAGTCATACACACACATATATATATATACTTCTTTTTTTTTTCATATTATCTTCCATCATGGTCTATCTAGGAGATTGGATATGGTTCCCTGTGCTGTACAGTAGGACCTCATTCTTTATCCATTCTAAATGTAATACTTCGCATCTACCAACCACAAACTCCCAGTCCATCCCACTCCCTCCCTTCTCCCCCCTTGGCAACCACAGATCTGTTCTCTATGTCTGTGAGTCTGTTTCTGTTTTGTAGATCAGTTCATTTGTACCGTATTTTAGATTCCACATATAAGTGATATCATACAGTATTTGTCCTTTTTCTGACTTACTTCACTTAGTATGATAATCTCTAGTTACATCTGTGTTGCTGTAGATGGCATAATATTTCATTCTTTTTTATGGCCGAGTAGTATTCCATTGTGTATAGATACCACATCTTCTGTATCCATTCATCTTTCCATAGATGTTGAGGTTGTTTCCATGTCTGGGCTATTGTGACAGTGAACATAGGGGTGCGTATATCTTTTTTTTTTTTTTTTTTTTTTTTTTTTTTGCTTTTTTAGGGCCACACTTGTGGTGTATGGAAGTTCCCGGGCTAGGGTTGAATCAGGGCTGCAGCTGCTGGCCTATGCCACAGCCACACAGCATCTGAGCCAGCACCATAGTTTGGATCATGGTAATGTCAGATCCTTAACCCACTGAATGAGGCCAGGGATCAAACCCACATCCTCATGGATACTAGTTGGGTTTGTTACCGCTGAGCCATAGTGGGAACTCCAGGGATGCATGTATTTTTGAATTCTAGCTCTGTCCAGATATACTTCCATATACTTGTGGGAGTGGGATTGCTGCATCATATGGTAGTTCTATATTTAGTTTCCTGAGGAACCTCCATACTATTTTCCATGATGTTGGTACCAATTTACATTCCCACCAACAGTGTGGGAGAGTTCCCTTTTCTCCTCACCCTCGCCGGCATTTGTTATTTGTAGACTTATTAATGATGGGCCTTCTAACCGGTGTGAGGTGGTAGATACCTCATTATAGTTTTGATTTGCATTTCTCTAATAATTAGTCATGTTGAGCATCTTTTCATGTGCCTACTGGCCATCCATATGTCTTCCTTGGAGAAATGTCTATTTAGGTCTTCTGCCCATTTTTCAATTGGGTTGTTTATTTGTTTTTTTTTGTTGTTGTTGTGTTGAGTTGTATGAGTTGTTTGTATATTTTAGAGATTAAGTCCTTATTGGTTGCATTGTTTGCAACTGCTTTTTCCCATTTCATAGGTTTTCTTTCTTTCTTTTTTTTGGTATGGCTTCCTTTGCTGTGCAAAAGCTTGCGAGTTTGATTAGGTCCCTTTGTTTATTTGGGGTTTTATTTCTATTGCCTCAGGAGACTGATCTAAAAAAAACACTTGTATGGTTGGTGCCAGAGAATGTTTTGAAAAACCCACAAACTTTAAATGTATGGGTTTCTTTTCGGACTGTCCACTGTCTTCCATTGAGCTCTCTGTCCCCGCTTCGGCCAGGACCACAGTGTCTTGATCACTGTAGCTTTGTCACCCTGAGTTATTTTATGTCTAGTCTTAGGGATGGACGTTAAAGAAAAATGATGTGGTTCTTACATTTCCAGGTAAGGAGATCAGAGCCTTCTTATTCAGGATCCAAGCAACCCGGGTGCCTGCCACCTCCCTGGCCGAGCCATTGTGACTTCTGCAGTTGGATTTTGTTGTCCATGCAGGTATGGAGGGTTTGGTGAGATATTTGCAACAGGAGGCTTTTTTCCCAGGATGGAAGGGCTGATGAAAATGTCAGTTTTTCAGGTCTTTCAAACGGGAAGCACTCGTTCAGCAGGTTGGGCCTTTAATGGATCCTGAAACTGGATGGCCGACTGGCTTCAAGTTGCTTTTTCTTTTCTTATCGGTTTGGATCTTTTTACAGCCGGACTCTCCTCTTCCAGCTCGAACCTGCTGTGCAGTGAGCTTCAGAGGACAGAGATAGCAGTTGTTTTCTTTGTTTTGTTGTTGCTTTTGGCTTTTGATATTTTATTTTGAAATAATTCCAGAGGCTTGGAAATGTTGCAAAGACAGAACAGAGAGTTTCCGTGTACCTTTCAGCCACCTCTCCCCCAACCCCCACCTTAGCACCTAACAGACTGCAGAAGCACCACCCAGAGTAGGCAAGGAACGTGAAGGAGTCAGAACTGCAGATTTTATTAGGATCCTACCAGTCGGCCCCCTTAACATCCCTTTTCTGCCCCAGGACCCCATCCTGGACCCCACAGTGAGGTAGGCGGCAGGCTTGAACTCCTCTGGTGGGCTGGGGGTGGGGGCGGGTGTGTTTCTCTTGTCTGTCTTGACCTTGGCACTTTTGGCGAGCTCTGCTGGGGAATTTTCTAGAGAAGGTTATGCATCTGGGGGAGGTTGCCCCAGGGCGAGGTGTCCTCAAAGCTGCTGCTGTGCCTCTTCATAGGTTGGGATCAGCCTTCACCCTTTGGTTAAGGTTCCGCCGCCCCGGGGTCTCTGCCAGGGTACAATTTTTGTCCCTCTGGGACCTTGAGACAAGGCACCCTGTTTCTCCTCAAACGTTTGCCTGGTGAGTCCATCCTCTGCAGAGGGTCTTTCCTGCCGCAGTGGTTACTGTGCAGATCTCATGTTGCCTTCACTCCTGTGTTGATGAGCTAGAATTGTTTGTAGGAAAGAGCTGTCCCTTCTCCCCTCCCTTATACCACGTTGGGAATTCCAGGAAAGACGGGATATGTTTATGGCGTCCTGTGGCTTCTGGGCCGGAACTGTCACTCCTCATCCTGTTGACCCAGTTGTCCTTGCCTTGGTTGTCAGTCGCCCCTTCGCCAGGCTCCTCCCCTTCCTGGGTGTCCCCATCCTTCTCCGGGGAGCGCTGATTCCCGGACTTGGGGAAGGATGTTTATTTCTTTTTTCTTTTTTTCCTTTTTTATTACAGTTGATTTACAATGTTCTGTCAATTTCTGCTGTACAACAAAGTGACCCAGTTATATACATATATACGTTATATGTATTCTTTTCCTCACATTATCCTCCATCATGTTCCATCACAAGTGATCGGATGTAGTTCTCTGTGGTGTACAGCAGGATCTCATTGCTTATCCACTCCACATGCTATAGTTAGCATCTACCAACCCCAAACTCCCAGTCCACCCCACTCTCTTGGGGAAGGATATTTAAAAGCTGAGATTGGAGCTCCCTAGAGGCTCAGTGGGTTAAGGATCTGGGGTTGTCAGTGCTGTGGTGCAGGTTCGATCCCTGCCCTGGGGATTTCTGCGTGCTAGAGGCATGGCCAAAAAAAAAAAAGCTGCGATCTCGGTGCTGATGTGTTCAGTGCTGGGAGTGGGGTGGGAAGTGTGTGTGTGTGTCCTGCCTCCTGGCCTGTCAGTCCACACAGCCTGGAACAGAGAAAGCTGATCCCTGCACACAGGACATCTGTATTTATTTCTTTGTCTCTGTCTGTAGTTTTCAGAAACCCACATATTCATGCTGATTGGATAATAGAGGCTCTGGGTGGCCTCCCTGCCTCAAGAGGGTCACACAGAGCCCCCACAGGCCAGGCTGGGCAGGAGGAGGTGCCAGGCCCCTTTTGAGGGCCACTTGGGGTATGTGGGTGAGAGGAGAACAGGCTGAGTGGGGTGCTGAGCCCCCCTGGGTCGGGTAACACACACAGGCGAGGGCTCCCTTCCTTTTTGGGCAGAGGATACCCATCAGCTCTGCACCTCTTGGACCCCCGACCCAGATCCAGGGCCCCCCTGGGCCATGGGAGTAGTGTGAGTGGACCCCCTCCAGGGTCAGCCGTGGGTGGCCTAGAGTTGATAGGACCAGGGACCCAGGAGACCCCACCTGGGCTAGGGGGGGCCATGCCCATGGGTCCTTAGAGATGCCAGCAGCTGGCAGCAGTTCCTGGTGCCTCAGCATGGAGGGACAGCTGATGCTTTTTCTCTGTTCCTGCTGCTTCTTCCTGGCCCACCTGCCTGCCCTTTGCAGACGTGGCGGAGGAGGAGGTGGAGGAGCGGCAGCATCTGTGGCCTGGCGGGCACCTCGGAATAACATCATCTGAGTGTCAGGTCGTGCTTTTTTAAAGGAGAAATGGTCTAACTGCGCCTTTTCGGGCTGGTGGTCTGAGGCCTTGTGCCACTAGCCTGTCTCCTTGCTGCAGCCGGACGCCCCCTCCCCAGAGTTCTGTTCTCAGTGCCCGGCTTTCCCAGGACCCGCCGCCAGGCCAGCAAGAGGCACCAGCCCTGGGCCCTTCCATTTTGTTTGCCTTTTTAAAATTGCTTAGACTATTTTTTTTTTTTTTTTTTGGTCTTTTTGCCTTTTTCTAGGGCCGCTCCCACGGCACATGGAGGTTCCCAGGCTAGGGGTCCAATCGGAGCTGTTGCTGCTGGCCTACGCCAGAGGCACAGCAACGCGGGATCCGAGCCACATCTGTGACCTACACCGCAGCTCACGGCAACGCTGGATCTTTAACCCACTGAGCGAGGCCAGGGATCAAACCCGCAACCTCATGGTTCCTAGTCAGATTCGTTAACCACTGAGCGATGACGGGAACTTCTGCTTAGACCATTTTTAAAGTGGTTCTAGATTTACAGAGAAACTGAGGCTGGTAGGGAGAATTCCCTACACCCTTGACCCCAACACCCAGTCTCCCAATATTACGTTTTACACGAGGCTGGAACATGCGTTGCAGTATTGAGCCAGGATGGCTACACTCTCATTAACTGGAGTCCGCCTTCATTCATGTTGCTGTGTTTCCTACCCCTCATCCCATGTCTTCTGTCCCAGGCCCCCGTCCAGGACCCACGGGCCATTCAGCTGTCACATCTCCTCAGGCTCCTCTGGGCTGTGACCGTTCCCTTGACTTTCCTTGTTCCTGAGGCCCTTGGCCAGTTGGAGGAGGACAGTGGTCAGAGGTTTTGGAGAATTTCCCCCAGTGGGAATTTGGTGTTTTGCTCCCTGTCAGACTGGAGCGCTGGGTGCTGGGAGGAGGACCACACGGGAGGGGACGTCTCATCCGTCGTATCGGGGTGCCTGCCATCAGCCTGGCTCGTCACTGCTGGTGTTGACCTTGGGCCCCCTGGCTGCTGAGATTGTGCTGGTCAGATGTCTCCACTGTAAAGTCACGCCTCCCTGCTTTCCATGCTGTCCCTTTTGGGGGGACGTCACTGTGGCCAGCCCACACTTACAGGCCCTCTGATTCCTCACCCCTGGCTGCCCTGTGCTGAACAGGTTGTAACCAGGGAGGTCAGGCCTCCAGTATCTCCGAGTCCCCAGGGTGGGGATAAGCTGGCAACAGGGGCTCTCAGTCTCCTCGCGGGAGCAGGGGAGACAGATGAGCCTCGCCCTGTGTGGACAGCAGCCTTGCCGTGGTTCTGGCCTGAGAACTGAGCCTTGACCTCAGCCCCCGAGCTTCCAGCCTCCTATCCTGGGGTCAGTGCTCTTGTCCCCCAGAGCACAAGGGCAGGAGACCCTCCGGTCTCTGTGGCCACTCAGCCCCAGGCAGCAGCAGACTGGGGTCTGCCAAGCCGAGGACCACAGGCTTTGGTGGTCTCTACCTTAACAGCCCATGGTCCATCTGAGGAGACAGCGTGCAAAGAGGGCGTGACAAGTGACGAGGGAGCATGGTTGCATCAGACATGAGTGGACGATGGGCTGCGGGCAGTGGGCGTGAAACAGTCCCTCTCCTCTGCCATCTGGGAGCTGCACGTGGCAGCCGCCTTAGCAGTCTTCTTTTGCTGCTGTGACAAATGACCACAGACTCAGTGACTTCAAACGACGCAGTCCTCATCTCTCTGTCCTGGAGGCTAGTGGTCTGCCATGGGTCTCACGGGGCTAGAGTCCAGGCGTGGGCAGGGCCGTGTTCTTTCTGGAGGTTCCAGGGGAGAATCTGGTCTTTGTCTTTTCCAGCTTCTAGGGGCGCTGCATCGTTGGCCGGTGGCTGTCCTTCTGTCTTCAGAGCCCAGCACTTTGCCCTCTGCCTCTGGCTTCCGTTCTTCTCTGACTCTGGCCCCCCTGCCTCCCTCTTAGAAAGACCCTAGTGATGACACTGGGTCCCCCGATAACCTAGGGATCGTCTCCCATCTTAGGATCCTTCACTTAATCCCATCTGCAGACTCTTTTGCCACAAAAGAGAACATAGTCACAGCTCCTGGGGATTAGGATGGGGACCTCCTTGGGGGCCATTAGTCCACCGGCCGCAGCCCCCTGGAGAGGTGCCAGAATAATCGGATCCCCGGGCTTCATTCGGCTCTTGTCTATTGGGCTGGCGGGGCCGTGGGGCCGGCAGCAGCAGCACCTGAGGCCCAGCATTTCCACAGCTCAGCGTGGCCTTTCAGCCCAGGGCTTGTGACCTGTTAGAAAACAGTGAAGTCATGTCCAAGCATTTAAAAAACCCGATTAAAATAAGATAGACGAGGTCAGCACAGGTTGCCTGTTGAAAGGGTATTTGTAAAACTCGTGCTATTTACAGTGCCTGGAGAACGGGGGGAAAGGGTGTGGGGACCGAGTTCCACACCCCCAGGGCCCCAGGGGCAAGCTGCCCTGCCCAGAGGCTCGGCCCGCAGCAGCCACTTCCAGCCCAGGCAGCATGTGCAAAGGCCCAGGGTCCTGCAGACTCCAAGCCACTGGGAGGTCAGGTGGCTGGGAGGTGGGGGCAGAGAGGGCAGCTGGGGCCGGGCAGCCGGAGCCAGATTGTCAGAGCCCTGGGGCCACACCCTACCTTTAGAATCTGTCCTGCAAGTGTCCCCTGAGCCCAGCTGTGAATGACCCAGTCCCCTGGCCACACTCTGTCCTATGCTCTCTGCCCCCTAGGGGTGTAGGTGGCAGTTACTTCACAGCATTTTCTGTACAACTGTCCTCTTCAGAGGACACCTGCCCTGCTTGCGGGGGTGCGGAGGAGGCAGAGCTTCTTGTAGTCCTCCCACCTAAAGGTGTGCCCCTAAAGGTCTCCAGAAGCTGCTGCTGCTTCTTTTTTTGTCTTTTTAGGGCCACACCCACAGCATGTGGAGGTTCCCAGGCTAGGGGTCTAATCGGAGCTGTAGCTGCCGGCTGACACCACTGCCATAGCCATGTGGGACCTGAGCTGCGTCTGCGACCTACACCACAGCTCAGGGCAAGGCCAGATCCTTAACCCACTGAGCGAGGCCGGGGATCAAACCTGCATCTTCATGGATGCTAGTCAGATATGTTTCCACCGAGCCACAACGGGAACTCCTCCAGAAGCTTCTTTGGGTTGATTTGACTGTTTCTAGAGACTCTTGCTTCCTCAGCTACTGATTTTTAGGAGCTGAGCTTAAGACAGGCATCATGAGAAGGACTGATTGGGGAAGGTGCTCCTGGTGATGGATTTCCTGGCTCTTGGACAATGGCGAGGATTTGGAATCATCCAAACAGAAGCCAGGGTCCCTGGGCTACTGCAGCTGCTAGGGGCGTAATTTGGAGTGAAGACTTAAGCATGACATCAATTTAGTTAATCAAGCTTTTGTTTTATGCATTTTAGGAACCATCACCATTGTTAGAACCCGATAGAAACCCTAGCCGGTTATTGGACCATCTCCCTGCAGCCTTGCTACCCACTAGGAACCAGGAACTTTGAAGTAAGTGCATGCGCGCCCTCAGCCCCAGGGCTGCTGGTGGAGAAGGTGGCCCCATTTGGTTCTGAGTTCCTGGGGTGTCCAGAGAGCAGATGCCCTAGAGGAGCCTGGACCCTTCCGGGTGGTTCTGCCAGACGAGCCTTCCCTGTCCATATGCACCACTGTTGCACTCTGGCCCCTTAGCATCTGAACACCTGTGCCTCACTTCTAGAAGCCCTGAGAACCATTGTGTATTTGGGGGGCCACCAGGGTAGCCCAGGAAGAGCTGCCCTGTCTGTCATGTGGAACAGGCCCTGGACAGCGGAATACCACTTGTGGCCTCACTGAGGGTTATATATCCGCCACCCTATGTTCTGCTGGAAATGACAACCAGTCGCAGGTAGGGGAGGGTCTCTAAAAAGGGAGCATTATTTTACTCTTTTATTTTTTTTTTGGCTGCATCCATGGCATGTGGAGGTTCCAGGGCTAGAGATTGAACCTGCGCCGTGGCAGCGAGCTGAGCCACAGCAGTGAAACTTTGGGTCCTTAGTCCGTTGCGCCACAAGGGAACTCCTCTCCTGTACTTTTCTAACTAACCAGGGACAGAGGGTTTTCCAGAGGTGGCTTCTGATGGTGGCCTAAGGTGGTCACTGGTAAGAACAGAGGGAGCAGCCTCGTGGTCAGCACCTGAGGGACGGGGTGACTGGGGTTAGAGGGGTGTTCCATGTGGGACAAGCTGTCCCTGTGTTCCCGGCCACTCCTGGTGGCCTGAGAAAGGCTGGCTGGGTGAGAAAGGTGCATGTTCAGTGCTGATCTTGGACGGAGGCTCCTCCCAAGGCCGTGTGGCTAACGAGGGCCGAGTGTGAACTTGAACGTGGCCTTTTCTATTCTGCCAGGATTTAGAAACCCAGGAACTGGGCTGTGGAGCTTGGGTTACCCTTTCCAAGCGGTGGAACAAAGGGTTGGCTCCTCAATAGGGTAGACTTCAGGCATCTGGGTCTGGGGCCGGCAAACTGTGACCCGAGGGCCAATCGGCCCCCTGTCCCCGTCTGTTCTCATAAGTAGGGTTTTATCAGCACAGAGCCCAGGCCCACTCCCTTCCCTCTCCCTCCACACGGTGGTGAATTTGAGTAGTTGCGACAGAGCCTGCATGGCCTGCAAAGCTGAAGACATTTACTCTGCGGTCCTGCCTGAAAAAGGTGGGCCAGCCCAGTCCCCACCGGCTTGGCTTGTCGCTGGCTGGGGCTGGGTGGACCAGGCCCTTCCTGACTGGTTCGGGAGTGGTCAGTTCTGACTGTGTCCCAGAGCACTGCTTTCCCCTCAAAACTCAGGCTCTCGTGCAAGACACTCGGTTCCCTGAAACTGGTTATTCTCCCTCTCTTTGTAAAAAATTTTATTGGAGTACAGTTGACTTCCAGTGTTATTTAATTCCAGGTGTACAACCAAGTGATCCAGTTATACATAGACATACATTCATTCTTTTCAGAGTCTTTTCCCATATAGGTTATTACAGAATATTGAGTTCTCTATGCTATACAGTGGGTCCTTGTTGGTTATCTATTTTTTATAGGGTAGCGTGTTTATATATTAATTCCTGCCAATTTGCCAACTCCTAACTTCTGTCTCCCCCCACATTTCCCCTTTGGTAATTGGAAGTTTGATTTTGAAATCTGTGAATCTATTTCTGTTTTGTAAACAAGTTCTTTCATATCTTTAAAATTAGATTGTACATATATAAGTGGTATCTTACGGTATTTATCTGACCTATTTCACTTAATATAAGAATCTCTAGGTCCATCTGTATTGCTGCAAATGGCATGATTTCATTCTTCTTTATGGCTGAGTAATATTCCATTGTACATATGTACCACATTTTCTTAATCCATTCATCTGTCAGTAGACATTTAGTTGCTTCCATGGCTTGGCTGTGAATAATGTTGCTGTGAACATTGGGGTGCATGTAGCTTTTTGAATTATGGTTTTCTCTGGATCCAGTGTGGTTGCTGGATCATATGGTAGTTCTGTGTTTAGTTTTTTTAACTTTTTTTTTTGGCCGTGCCCATGGCATGTGGAAGTTCCTGGGCGCTGGAACCCGCACCACAGTGGCAACCCAAGCTGCTGTGATGACAATGCTGGATCCTTAACCTGCTGTACCTTAAGAGAATTCCTGTATTTAGTTTTTAAAGGAACTTCCATTCTGATCTCCACAGTGGTTATACCAGCTTACAGTCCCACCAACAGCGTAGGAGGGTTTCTTTTTCTCCACACCCTCTCCAGCATTTATTGTTTGTAGACTTTTTAATGACAGCCGTTCTGACTGGTGTGCGGGAATATCTCATTGTAGTTTTGATTTGCATTTCTAGGAAAGCCCTTTACCCTGAGCAGCGTGACACGTTCTGTGGACCTAGCTCGCAGTTACCTTCTTAGTAATCCCTCATAAGAATGCTTTCCATCCCTCTCTATCAAAGAGATAAGAGCTGGACAAACTGAACACTGGCCCTGGATGGCATGAGGACGTTTTCTGGGGCAGGTGGTGGGGGGAGTAGAAATGAATGAGGTCACAGGCTCCTTCCTCCAAAGGCCTTAGGTGTGCTTCGGGTCACAGTCCTCATGAGAAACCAGATGGGTTGACTGTGGTCTGGCAGGTCCCAAAGAGACTGCCTTGGACTTCATGGAATTTAATTTTTATAGAGAAACAGTTTACGTGTCATAATAGTCATGCTTTAAAGTGTCCAATTCAGGTAGTTCCCATCGTGGTTCAGTGGGTTAAGAACCCGACTAGGATCCATGAAGATGCAGGTTTGATCCTGGCCTCACTCAGTGGGTTAAGGATCTGGCTTTCCTGTGAGCTGCGGTATAGGTAGCAGATGAGGTTCGGATCCTGTGTTCCTGTGGCTGTGGTATAGGCTGGCAGCTGTAGCTCTGATTTGACCCCAAGCTTGGGAACTTGCACGTGCTGTGTGTGCGGCCCTAAAAAGACAAAAAAAAAAAAGTATACAGTTCAGTGATTTTTACTGTGTTCACAGAGCTGTGCAACTATTAACCATATCTGGTTCCAGAACGCTGTTACCACCCCTTAAAAATCTACTGTACATTAAATAGTCACTCCCTTTTCCTCCCAGCCCTTCACAGCCATTAACCCACTCTCCGTCTGTGGATGTGCCTTTTCTGGATGTTCCCCATCCATGGACTCACACACTGTGTGTCCTTCTATGTCTGCTTCTCTTACCGAGCATCGTGGTCTCAAGGTCCATCCATGTCTGGGCAAGTGTCAGTGCCACTCTTTTCATGGCTGCGTAATGGTCCACCACATGGATGGACCAAGTTTTATTTATCCATTCATCCATTGAAAGACCCTCGGCTAATGCCCACTTTTTGGGTCTTATGAATGAGGCTGCTGTGAACAGTTGAGTACAAGGATCTTTGTGGATGTGTGTCTGTGTTTCTCTTGGGTTGATGCCTAAGGGTGGAATCGCTGGGCCAGATGGTAATTCCGTGCTTCACCTTTCACGCTCCCCCCACCGTGGTTGGGTTCCCGTGATTCTGAAGAAGCGTCCAAGCAGTTCCCATTCCTCTCTTTCTCTGTAGGAGCAGGGTCTGAGCTGGAGATGCGCTGGTTCAGTTCTGAGCAGAACAGCTCCACATAGGAGGGAGGGCGAGGGGCACACAGGCTAAGGGTGGCCTTCCCACCCTGCCCCTCCCTGCTCCCCCCCTTGCTTATTTGTTCATTTACTAAGTTGTAAGGATTTCTTCCTCTTTCACATATGCTTGATCTGCTTCCCCCCAACACCCCCAGATCTGGGGGCTTTTTCCTGCATTGTAAAAAAAAAGCACCCTTAGAACCCAGTTTTGTATCTGTGGGCACAGACAGGTGATGTCTGTGGGCTGATAAAAGATGCCCTTGTCATGGGCTGTGGGTGGCTCCACTGTGATGGCACAGGCCACTGGGGCACTTCCTCCGGGAGGGTTGGGACAAGGAGAGCTTTTTTTTTTTTTTTTTTTTTTTAGGTTAAAACGTATATTGAAGATCAAGAAAAGAATGTGGCCTTAGCACAGGTTTCAGGTGGAGAGGCTGGATAAATGGTTTCTGTTTGCCTCTGTCCATTTTGGGCCAGGCCATCCACCTCGGGGGACATACATGGCTGTTGATTTGTTTGCTCTCTGCAGTTTGGGGGTTACTTAGGTGGAGGATTGGGGGTTGAACTAGACACTCTCATTTTTGTCTTTTTCCTTCCTTCTCCCTCCCTCCCTCCCTTTCTCCTTCCTTCCATCCTTCCTTCTATCCTTTCTTTCTTTCTTGACGCCCCACAGCATATGGAGTTCTCCGCAGCAGTGCTGCTCCTTCAACCCACTGTGCTGGGCTGGGGATCAAACGTGCATCCTGGCCTGCAGAGACACCACCAATCCCATTGGGCCACAGCAGGAACTCCTAGACACTTACTCTTATTTTATTTTATTATTTTTTTTCTCTTTTTGCCATTTCTTGGGCCGCTCCTGCGGCATATGGAGGTTCCCAGGCTAGGGGTCTAATCAGAGCTGTAGCCACCAGCCTACACCAGAGCCACAGCAATGCAGGATCCGAGCCGCATCTGCAACCTACACCACACCTCACGGCAACACCGGATCCTTAACCCACTGAGCAAGGCCAGGGATCAAACCCACACCCTCATGGTTCCTAGTCGGATTCGTTAACCACTGCACCACGATGGGAACTCCCAGACACTCAACTTAGAGTCGCCCAAGGTCATGACTCATGACGATGTTCACTGGGACTTTGCCCCACGTGGCTTATTGAGGCTTTTGTGGGCCGGTGCTGTCAGCCCCGTGGCCCCTTCCAAGAGCATAGCCCTGATCACTGGGGTCCCCGGGTGTTGCCCACTTGCTCTGGGGTTAGAGAAGGGGCTCTGGGAATGTGGGAGGACAGGGGCCAAGCCTGGCCCCAGGGGATCCCCGGGGCCTGTCCTTGCCACACTCAGGCTTCCTGGAGATGGGGCTCGTGGCAGGACCTCCGCCCCAGGGCCATCCTGCAGCCCCACTCCTCCTCCGGGAGTTCACACCTCCCCGCTCCTTCTCACAGTTCAGCCTGGTGTCTGGAGGAAGGACGAGTAGTCAGCCTGAGGGAATGCCGCACCCATGTGAAGATGCAGGCCAAGGTCATCTGGGGGGCGAGTGACCAGAAATGGCTCCGTTGGCAACACTGGGGCCTCCGGCTGTGCCCATGAATCAGCTCTGCCACCAGAGGATGGCTCCAGGCTCCATGCCCCGGGGAGCTGCCACTTCTCTTCAAGTGAGGGGGAGGCAGGGGCTTACGGACCACTGGGCATCACTTGGTCCCATTTCTGATTTCCTAGAAACTGCTTTTGTCTAAGCGAGAGCAGGTGCGTGTGCTTATCTTTCTGAGATGCACCTCACAGCATTGGTCCCAGGGTGGAGGGACGTGGCGACTTACTTCTTTGTGTGATGGATTTTTTCCCCCTCTTTTTTGGCCACCCTGGGGCATCTGGAATTCCCAGGACAGGGATCAGATCTGAGCCACAGTTGTGGCCTATGTTGCCCTACCCGATCCTTTTTACCTACTGTGCTGGGCAGGGGATTGAACCTGCGTCCTGGCACTGCAGAGATGCCGCTGGTCCTGTTGTACCACAGTGGGAATGCCATTTGTGTGATGACTTTTTCATGCTGCACTTGAGCTAGACTGACTAGTGTCCGCCAAGCTGCTCACGCCCTGACCTTGGAACCCGTGACGATGCTCCCTTCTGTGGGGAGAGGGCCTCTGCACAGGATTAAGTTAAAGCTGGGATTAAGTTAAAGATCTTGGGGTGGATGCCTCTTCTGCATTGGCTGGGTGTTCTGATGTCATCCCAGAGGGCCTTGAAAGAGGGAGGCAGGAGGGTCAGGGTCATAGAAGGAGGCGTGGTGATGGGAGCAGAGGTCGGAAGAGAGAGTGAGAGATGGAGATGCCGTGCTGCTGGCCATGAACATGGAGGAAGGGGCCTTGAATCCGGATGTGGTGCCCCTCGAAGCTGGAAAATGCAGGTATCTTCTAGGAGGAACATGGCCCACGTGAGATCCAGGTGGGCTCCTGGCCTCCGGAACTCTAAGCATTTTTTTTTTTTCTTTTGTCTTTTTAGGGCCGCACCCACGGCACATGGAGGTTCCCAGACTAGGGGTCTAATTGGAGCTATTGCTACTGGCCTATCCACAGCCACAGCAACGCCAGATCTAAGCCATGTCCACGACCTACGTACACCACAGTTCACGGCAATCCCGGATCCTTAACCCCACTGAGCGAGGCCAGGGATCGAACCCCTGACCTCATGGATGCTGGCTGTGTTCCTAACCCACTGAGCCACAACGGGAGCGCCTGTTAAGAAAAAAGAAAAGCTTGGAATTCCCGTTGTGGCTCAGTGGTAACAAACCCCACCAGTATCCATGAGGACGTGGGTTTGATACCTGGCCTCGCTCAGTGGGTTAAGGATCCAGGTGTTGCTGTGAGCTGCAGTGTAGGTCACAGATGTGACTCAGATCTGGCATTGTTGTGGCTGTAGTGTAGCGGCAGCTGCAGCTCCGATTCGAGCCCTAGGCTCTAAAAAAAAAAAAACAAAAAAAACAAGCTTTACTGTGAGGTAATTCACATAGCACACAGTTCATCCATTTAGAATGTGTCAGAGCAGAGCACGTTCAGTGGTTGGAGCATATTCAGATGCCTGCTCTTAGCCTTACAACGAGGAGCGGGGAGAAAGGGACCCTAATCTTTCCTGTTATTGGTTTTGGGGGCTGGGCCAGGAGGAGCCCACATGTCTCTGGAGGCTGCATTTCCTATCTTAGAAGGAACCCAGCAGACGCCTCTGGGGCCAGGCTTGGGGGTATCCTCCTTCTGTCATGGGGGGTTGGGGTCTCAGGTCTGGGGGAGCCCTCTTGCGAGCTGAGATGAGGGCTCCAGCTACCCTTCCTGCCAGGTGGCCAGAGGTTTTTGTTGATTGTTTTTGTTTGCTTGTTTGTTTGGCAAGTGTAGAACTTTCTTCTTTGCTTCTCCCCCACCCCTTTCTTTTTTGGGGGGTAGTAGCAGCTTTATTGGGATAGAATCTGCCAGCCACCCACTTTTCCCTCTTAAAGCACACGTTTTCAGGGCTTTTAGTGGATTCAGAATTAGGCATCTCTCACCACAGTCCACTTCGGAACATTTCCATCACCCCAAAAAGAAACCCCAGACCTGGAGTTCCTGTCATGGCGCAGTGGTTAACAAATCCGACTAGGAACCATGAGGTTGCAGGTTCGGTCCCTGACCTTGCTCAGTGGGCTAACGATCTGGCGTTGCCGTGAGCTGTGGTGTAGGTTGCAGACGCGGCTCGGATCCCGTGTTGCTGTGGCTGTGGTGTAGGCCGGTGGCTACAGCTCTGATTGGACCCTAGCCTGGGAACCTCCATATGCCGCGGAAGCGGCCCAAAGAAATGGCAAAAAGACAAAAAAAAAAAAAAAGAAAGAAAGAAACCCCAGACCTTTTAGCCTACAGGGCATGCGTGGCCTCTTGTGTCTGCTTCTCTCACTGAGCATCCTATTCTCAAGGCCCATCCACATGGTAGTGAGTGTCAGTGCTTCTGTCCTTTCCTGGCTGGGTGATGCTCCTGCGTGAGGAGGGACCAGTTTGTGTGTCCATCATGTGTTAACGAACACTTGGGTTGTGTCCCCCTTTTGGATGTTTTGAGTCATGTTGCTGTGAACATTTATATACACGTGTTTGTGTGGACGTATGTTTTCATTGCTCTGGGTGTATATCCAGGCGTGGGGTTGCTGGATTACCTGGTAAATGCCATGTGTAACTTGTTGTGGGACTGTGGGACTGTCTTCCGCAGTGGCTGCCTCGTCTTACCTTCCCACTGATTGGGAGGCAGGCTTGTGGTTTCTCTACAGCCTCACCAACACTTGTTATCATCTGCATTTTCCCTCCTGCCCTCTCAGTGGGGGCGAGATGCGTCTCACTGTGGTTTAGATTTGCATTTCCCTGATGGCTAATCACCTTGAGTAGCTCTTGTGCTTATTGGCCATTTCTGGCTCTCCTTTGGAGATGTGTCTTTCAAGTTGTTTGCCTGCTTTTAGTTTTTTAATTTTAATTTTATTATTATTACTATTATTATTATTTTGTTTGGCTATTTAGGGCCGCACCGGCGGCATATGGAGGTTCCCAGGCTAGGGGTCGAATAGGAGCTGTAGCTGCTGGCCTACGCCACAGCCTCAGCAACACAGGATCCGTGCCCAGTCTGCAACTTACACCAGAGCTCATGGAACACCGGATCCTTAACCCACCAAGCGAGGCCAGGGATTGAACCTGTGTCCTCATGGATGCTAGTCAAATTCGTTAACTGCCGAGCCATGACAGGAACTCTGTTTTTTTAATTTAAAAAATTCTTTTTCCTTTATAGGGCTGCACCTGCGGCATATGGAAGATCACAGGCTAGGGGTAGAATCAGAGCTGTAGCTGCTGGCCTCCACCACAGCCACAGCAATGCCAGATCCGAGCCATGTCTGCAACCTACGCCGAATCCTCAACCCACTGAGCAAGGCCAGGGATCGATCCCCTGACCTCATGGATCCTAGTCAGGTTCGTTTCCCCGGTGCCGCAACAGGAACTCCTTGCCTGCTTTCAAATTGTACTTTTAGTCTTTTTGCGATGGATTTGTCACACCCCTGCTTCTTTGGCATGTTGCTATCTGGTGAAGAACACAGCACTCTTTCTGGATTGTTCCTTGATTCCCTCATTGGTGGTGGTGGTGGGGGGTGTTCCGCTGTCTCTGGTAAACCAGAAGGTTGGTTTCCAGTAAATCAGAAGGTTGGCCCAGGGCTGGATTTCAGTCAGATTCCTTTTGTTGTTTTTTAAGTATGTGCATGTGCGATTTTTATTTGCCCTCCTTCAAAAAAATGTGTCAAGAATCATTGGAGTGTTGGGATTATAAATCATTTTAATTTTCTTCTTTATATTTGCCTACTAAAAACTTCATTGCAAAGAGCATGAATAAGAGAGAAAAAAAAAACACACATGATCCACTGATGCTCCCCTGAGTATTGGGGTCAGGCCTGTCCCCCCGCCGGGCCTTGAGTGCCCTCCAGATAGAAGAGGCCCCAAGACAACCCAGTGTGGCCACTTTGGGGCTGGAGGGGAAAGGGTAGCTGTGTTGGAGGCTCAGGTGAGGTGAGTAGGGGATGGCAGGTGGGGATTAAGGCACCAAGCGAGGGGGGGGGCTGGGGACAGCCTGGTGGTGCATCCCTGGGATTGGTCGTCCTGGCTGCGGCCTGGGCCCTCTGGTGCCTGCTGCTCTGGAGGGGGTTTGTGGCAACCCTTCTCCTTCATAAGCCTGTGGTTTCTTGGTGGTTCCCTGTGATCCTGCTCCGAGCATTGTTACATGGTCCCAGGCGCTCATGGCCTGCGGTGTAGACTGCGCCTTTGGCTGCCCTGGGAGGAGGAGGGAGAGGCTCCTGTGCACACAGGCCAGAGGGTCTCAGGGGGTCCCAGTCTGGACGCCAGGGCCTTAGGGTTCTCACCAGTCCAGCTGTCAGGTGTGACTCTGAGAGCCAGGCCTGAGCCACCCGCAACTCCCATCAAGTGCTCAGCCCCCCACCTGATGCAGGGTCTGGACCTGGTGCCTGGACCTTCAGGTCTGTCTCAGCTCCTTCCTGGGCGCTTGCTGCCCTCTAGTGCCCGCCAGGGGGAGCGCCTTTAGGGAGCAATGGTCCCATCTTGGCGACATGGACCCCTGGTTCCACCTTCTGGGACCGGCAGGCTCCCTGCCTTTCTCACTCCTCAGCTCACTTTGGGCTGCAAGGAGATGGACTTGGTTAATTTCCTTCCAAGATGTGCACTTGGGTTCTGACCTTCCCCACATCCTGGAGGGGGTCTGGTCTTCTCTTGTTGGAGAATTTAATCTTCCCATAGGGACCCTTCCCCTGGAGTCTGTCCCCCCAGCCTCTTCCTGACTGGGGCGGGCCACCTGCCACCCCGCTGGGTCCCTGTAACTTGAAGGACAAGATGGGTCCTCTCCAGCCTGCCGCCTTGTCACGGAGAAGAGCCCGATCTCCGTACTCTTCAGGGGCCGGCCCTGAATGTGGGCCACCAGACCCGCCCCGCCAGCCCTTCCTTGTTTGGGCTTGGTTATAGCTCAGGGCAACCTGGCGGGAAGCTGGCCTTTTGCTCTTCTGGTTACAGATTCTGGCTTCGGGCAGCCTGGGTTCTTGACAGCAGCTGGGCCAGGGCTGGAGGGACCTGCTTGCTGCCCGAGGAGGGGCTTGTGAGTGTGACCTTCAGAGCCTTCAGAGCTCGTGAGTGTGGCCTTCAGCGTTTGCTCGTGCAAGGCTCACCCACGGCCTCACTCACTCCCCAGCCCGCCCATGCTGCCGCCTCTGGGTTCCGGCTCCAAGGCGGATGAAACCCTGATAGGAAGAGCTTTTCTTGCCAAGGCCTCTTGTTTGGAATGGGTGCCCTGGCTTCCAGCCTCGTGTGGCCTCTTAGAACAGGGCCGCCTCTGTTGGTGGTTATTGGCAGGCCCTTGGTCTCTGGTGCCAGGGGCAGTGGTGTAGTGAGCCCCAGGCCCTCCTCGCCCCTCCTCCTGCAGGTGGAGGGGTTAGGGTTAGAAGGGAACTGGCTGGTGGCGGTGGTGGTGTTAACACTCTCTTGTGTCCCTCGCAGGTGAGGCCGTGTCTCCACTGCAGCCATGGGGTCTGAGGATCACGGGGCCCAGAACCCGAGTTGTAAAATCATGACATTTCGCCCAACCATGGAGGAGTTTAAGGACTTCAACAAATACGTGGCCTACATCGAGTCCCAGGGAGCCCACCGCGCAGGCCTGGCCAAGGTGGGTGATGCCCTGGCCCCGTGCAGCTCTTCCCGGCCCCTGCCCTGTGCACATCCCAGGGCACGGGGCCTGTTGCTCTGTGCATGGGGCCCCTCTGACCTCGCTTATCCACAGACATTTGTTCCCCCATGTCAGGCATTGTCCTGGTACTGGATCCCTAGCATCGCTGATGCTGGGTGGGGCACAGCATCGTGGTGGCATCCACAGCCTTTTTACCCTCCCTGGGGGCTTCCAGGGGAGTCTGTGGTGGGGTGTGTGTGGGGTCGTACTTTTTGCCTTTATATTCCTAGTTAAACAGATTATTTAAAAAATTGAAGTATAGTGATTTACAATATTGTGGTAATTTCTGTATGACAAAGTACTTCTGTTATATGTGTACATACACTCTCTTTTGAAAAATTATTCTTGTCCATCGTGGTTTATCAAAGGGCATTGAATATAATTCTCTGTGCTGTACAGTAGGACTTGTTCTTTCTTTCTTTTTTTTTTCTTTTTTTTTTTTTTTTGGCCTTTTTCTAAGGGCTGATCCTTCGGCATATGGAGGTTTCCAGGCCAGGGGTCTAATCGGAGCTGTAGCTGCCGGCCTACACCACAGCCACAGCAACGCAGGATCTAAGCCGCGTCTGCGATCTGCACCACCGGATCCTTAACCCACTGAATGAGGCCAGGGATTGAATCTGAAACGTCAGGCTCCTAGTCGGCTTCGTTAGCCACTGAACCACGACGGGAACTCCTGGTAGGACTTGTTCTTTTTCCCCTCCATGTATAAAAGCTCCATGAACAGATTTTTGGAGACTGTAGGGCACACCAGGCAAGTTCAAACAGGGTAGAGAGAAAAAAATGTCTCCTCTCCACCTGTGCCGTCCCCCAGCTCCTCTGCCTGGAGCAGTGCATCACCGATTCCTGTGTCTCTTTCCACATCGCATTACGTGTGGACATGAACATGCATGCGTGTGTGTGTGTGTATGTGTGTGTTTGTGTGTGTGTGTGTGTGTGTGGCAGGCAGCAGGCCTGCGGTGCTTTTGACCAGCGGTGGCCGCATCCACCTCTTCTGTGCAGACATCAGGTCGGGACTGGATGCCACGTTTCCTCGTGCTCACGTGAACCTGTGCGTGTGTGAGGCTTTGCTCACCACATACTCTGGCAGATTTGTAACCTGTTTGGGTTCTTCTAGTAGCTTCCTGGGTGACCGTCACTTTAACCTAATACCCAGTTCTCTTCTTGTTTAAGCAGGGGTTCGGTAAACCTCGTCTGCGGAGAGCCGGGTAGTAAATATTTCAGCTTCTTGGCCTGGACCGTCTGTCGCCCCTGCTCGGCTCTGTGGCTGTAGATACTTGTAACCCCATAGGTGTGGCCATGCGCCTGGAAAACTTGATCTGCAGACATTGAAGTGTGCATTTTGCAGAATTTTCACCTGTTCTGAAAGCTGTTCTATGTTTATTCTTTCCTCCCAACCAAGCCTTTAAAAATGGGGCAGGGGAGAAGGCTGGACAGCATCTCAGCCTCACAGATGAGGAAAGTATGGGCCCACAACATCTTCCCTCCCCTCTCCTTGATTTTTGTCCCCTGGGCACCAAGGCAGCATAGACATAGCGGAACCTTCTCATTGAGGTTGGGAGCCGTGGCTCTGGTGGCTCCTGGCCTGGCTTCTTGCAGGCTCACAGCCTCTGGGGCTGGGCTGATTGGCAGGGGTCCGTTGTCAGGTGACCTCCCCCCTCCAGCAGGTGCCCCAGGGGGCTGGCATGGGGGGGCCCTCCCTCTATTTGGAGTGTCTCCTGGCCCTGACCTAGTTCCGCCTTTGCCGGGTCTTAGCCGCTGGTTCTGTTTTTGGAATCAAGTCATCCTTGTTACCAGGAATCTTGTTAACATCATGGAGCGATCTGTCAGCAGTACCTGTAAACCCCTCCCCCTGCCCCTAACCTCTCTCCTCCTTCCCTCTGTCATCTCTGGCTCTGGCTCCAGCATCTTCTATTCTGGGGCTGCTCTGAGTCCAGCCTTGTATGGGGTGTGACCGAGTCTCCCCGGTGGGTCCTGCCTCCATCCCCTCCCTCCCTTTTCTTCTTCTTGGCCGCCAGCGCCTGCCTCTCCTTTGAGCCCCGTGGCTTTGCTTTAAGCTTTTCATTCCCACGGACCAGTTCTCGGCTCACTTGCTGGCAGGAACGGGAAACCATTCGGACCAGATATTTCAGTGAGGCCAGGGTTTTCAGGGCAGGCTTCCCCTCTGCCCTTTGTTTGCGCACCTCTCAGGTGCTGGGTTTTTTTATTGGTTCTTTTCTCTGCGGGGCAGGTGGTTCTCTCTGGAAGGGCGGGCGCAGGCTTCTGGGAGCAGTTTTCCCGCTGTTGCTGAGAGACCCTGTGGGCATAGTCATGCTGACACACATGTGCATGTGTGTCCCTGTCCCGTCCTGGTGCCTCCCTGCTGCTGTGGGGACAGACGGGTCCAAGGAGGCAGGCACCTCGGCCTCGTGTTTTGCCTTTCCAGCCTAGTGTTTTAGTTCATTGCCTGACTCTCAGATTTCTCACTGCAAGTCTAAGAAAGCTGTTGACCAGCGGGCTGAGCCCAGCACCCTGTTGTCACTCCAGGTGCTTGTAGCGTCATAACTGAATGGCCATGTGCTCTGGGAGGGGTCTAATCCTCATTTAAATGAGGGTTCCGGAGTTCCCATTGTGGCGCAGTGGTTAACGAATCCGACTAGGAACCATGAGGTTGCAGGTTCGATCCCTGCCCTTGCTCAGTGGGTTAAGGATCCGGCGTTGCCGTGAGCTGTGGTGTAGGTTGCAGATGCGGCTCGGATCCCGCGTTGCTGTGGCTTTGGCGTAGGCCAGTGGCTACAGCTCCGATTCGACCCCTAGCCTGGGAACCTCCATGTGCCGCGGGAGCGGCCCAAAGAAATAGCAAAAAGCCAAAAAGCCAAAAAAAAAAAAAAATCACACACACAAAAAAATAAATAAATGAGGGTTCCTCCCCTGCACTGCTGATGTTGGGCTCGGGTCATTCTCCCCAGGGGGCCGTCCTGTGGGGTGTGCAGCAACCTCCCCGGCACCCCCCCCCCCAGTGCCAGGGAACTCCCGTTGTGACTACCACAGATGTCCCCAAACATCACCCAGTGTTCCCCATGGGGCAGGAGCGCTGACTTTCCCATTGTAGCTGCTGTTGTTATTACCCAGTTATACGGGTGGGCACCCCCATCGTGCTGGTGCTGGGCAGCGCCCTTCTGTAAGTCAGCAGCTGGAGAGTAAGTATTTTCATTGCCAAGCGAGGCATCTTGCCACCCTGGGGATTGAGAGTGGGGCTGCGGACCTCGGGGTCGTGTTTTTCCCTCGTGGCCCTGGTGAGCATTCCACTGCCCCAGGGTGCCTGGCTGACACACCCAAAAGCAGTTGGTTTAGTTCCTTTACCCAGAGCAGTTGGCTGGCCCGATACACCCTCCAGGCCCCGTGGGCCTTCGCAGAGGTTATCAGCAGAGAGGAACCAGAGGGTGAAGTCGATTCATGGAACCCTGTGTCCCCTCCTGGAGCGGGGTGGGTGGGATAAGGCGCCCCAGATGCTGGTGAGGGGTGTGGTGACTCCTTCTGGGGAGGGGACTGCTGTGTGACCTTCTCAGGCCCTGTCCCACTTGGAATTGTCCCCCTCCCTGCCCTCTGCCTCTGGGCTGCTCAGCCAGCCCTGCTTTGTCCTGTATCCCTGGGACTCAGAACTTGACACCTTCCTCTGGTTTCCTTACCTCGTGCCAGAATGTGTCATATGCTTGTTCCAGTCAGGGCCTGGGCCCTTGTGGGTCTGTTCCCTAACGTCTCCCCAGCGCCTAGAGCTGGGATTGCCCCAGTAGGTGGCACTGAACAGTGCTCCCGGAATGAGTGTGTGCTGCAGTATTTGTGTCTCTGCTCTGGGGGGTGTCCTGAGCCGGTCACGTGGCAGCCAGAGGGCGAGGGAGCAGAGCCCTGAGACAAGGCGAGTGTGTTCTGTGCCGAGTGGGGCCCCCAGCCCATCCCTGCCCCCTGCTTGGTGGTCTTCAGACGGGAAGCCGGTGCCCCTGTGCCCCCTCCCCCCGCACCCCATCTGGCGCCAGGTCCTGAGCGGCTGCACCTCCGGAAGGTGCCGCTGATCCCCTTCTCTGTCCTGCAGATCATCCCCCCGAAAGAGTGGAAGCCACGGCAGACGTACGACGACATCGATGATGTGGTCATCCCGGCCCCCATCCAGCAGGTGGTGACGGGCCAGTCAGGCCTCTTCACGCAGTACAACATCCAGAAGAAGGCCATGACCGTCGGCGAGTACCGCCGCCTGGCCAACAGCGAGAAGTGCGCGGGCGGGCCTTGTGGGTGGAACCCTGGCTGGGGTGGGAGTGGGGAGCCACACCCGAGGTGGAAGCCCAGCCTGCCGGGGACTGGGGGGTGCAGAGCGCGAGGCACACGCAGCTTCCCCAAAGCCCACTCTGTGTGCCCTGGGCGGGTCTCAGCACCCCCATGCTCACAGTCCCTGACCCCGGACTTAGGGGGCAAAATCTGGACCCTTCCCCAACCCGGGGCCACGCTGTCCACATCACGCTGCCCTCGACACTGTCCCCGAGTGCTTAAAGCACCGCTCCCAGGACGTCTCGGCTCTGATGGCACCTCCTGAGACAAGGGCTCCCTGGCATGTCTCCCCGTGTCCTGGTTCCACACAACACTCATGGCACACACAGCCCCGGAGCTCATGGGCACTTGGGCACACTCCCCTCCACATATCAGCATCGTTTATGGCCCCCTTTCTGTGTGGCTCCCAGCCTCCTTTGCTCTTTGAAGTCATTTGTGCATTTCTGGTGGTCTCTTTGCTCCCAAACAAGCATCCTGGGAGGACAGGCATTGTCTGTTCCCTCACCCAGTCCTTGCCCCTGTGGCAGCACCCTGGCCCATTGTGGGTTTATATCTGCAGAGCCACAGGAGGATAATAACCTCCAGAGCCTGTGTCCCTCCTGCTCCCGTGTCCCTCCTCCTGCTTCCGTTTCCCTTCTCCTGCTCCTGTGTCCCTGGTGGTGGTCTGACCCTGGGGGTCCCCAGCCCCAAGAGCTGGCGAGATGGACCAGTGGCACTGTTCCAGGTGGGGGCTGCCCACCCTCCTGTCCACCTCATTCCCTGGTCCGTCCCCACACCTCATCTGTGTTCTCTGAGGCTGTGCCCACAGGGACAGCGGGTGTCTGGGCAGAGCCCCTGCCCTGGTGTATCCAGCAGGTGCCCCACACGCTCCGTGTGCTGTTTGTCCCCAGGTACTGCACCCCGCGGCACCAGGACTTTGACGACCTGGAACGAAAGTACTGGAAGAATCTCACCTTTGTGTCACCCATCTACGGGGCAGACATCAGTGGCTCCTTGTACGATGACGTAAGTACTGTGGCCCCTTGGCATCCAGACCAAGGGACTCGGGGAGGACAGGGCTCCTCCGGTAGGTGGTGGAGGCTGGGGAGGGGGTGCGAGCGGGCCCGGGCTTGGAGGATGGAGGCCAGGCTCACACGGAAGGCTCAGCTCCGTTACAAGTGCCGGCCAAGCTGAGGACGAAAAGCAGGGGTGGAGAGGTTTGCGGAATCTGTCCTGCCAGTCACGGCGCTGCCCCTGCCCTGATCCCTTGCTCTGCAGCTGACCTAGTGGCCCAGCCATGGAGCGGTTTTCAAAAGATGATGTTGAGCGTTCCATTCCTTCTCCCAAGGGCCTCTCTAGATTCTTGGTTTTCAAGTGCTTCTCTCGTCAAGTTTTATCACTTCAATCTCCTGGGAAACCCGGGAGCATGAGTTCTCAACTGGCCAGGCTGCTCCTGGTCCGGCTTCGGGCCTGCGCTTGCCGGGGCCTATCCAGGGGCAAGACCAGGCCCTGGTCAAGGCTTGATGCTGAGACCCCAGAAGAAGGGAGGTTTGAGAGGACCCTGTTTTTTTAGGAGACCTCGGCTAACCCTGGGATGGATCTGCTGGGGTTAATCTCAGCCCTTGGAAGTGTCTCTCCTTGGTGTGTTCACAGGATGCCCTGGCCTCAGACCCAGCCCTTCCCCCTACCGCCGCTTCCCCCAGCAGCCCCACCCCCAGTCGTCCCTCTGAAGGTCATCTGCTTGGGACACTCGTATCCACTCAGCCCTGCTCCCCTGAGGGCAGCCATGGACGCCACCTGGTCTCGGGCAGGAAGGGAATAAAGTTCCTTCCCGAGAAGGGTCGTGACCCTCTCGGGCGCCCAGTGGAGGAAGCTGTTAGAACAGGTGGCTTGTGTTTCCCAAAAGGTGTGGGAAACAGCTGACTACTGCTTGGGTCCCGATACGAATCGCTGCCACCGTTTCGGGTCACTGGCTTTGCGGAGCTCGTCTGACCAGGCCTGGCTTTTCGCTAGTGGGTCTGCTTTGTGCTGTGTGGTGCTGAGGATGTTAGTTTCTCACCTGAGATGAAGGTCAGGCTCAAAGTGAGCTCGCCTGCCACCCCACCCCAAACCGTAGGGAGATGCCTTCGCCCCGGGTTCTGACGCTGAGTTTGCCCCAACCATGCTTCTTCCTTTCTGGGCCTCTCTTTCCCCATCAATAAAACGGGGCTCATGGCAGCCCTTCAGCGGGGGTGACCCGGACTCTGAGCTCGTCGTCCACTTGGCCTTGTCCCCAAAGGGTCAGATGACCTGCAAGGCCAGGCCTCGTCCGGGTGAGCACGCAGCCTCTGGGAGCAGGGCTGCACCTGCTTGGAGGATGCCAGCCCAGGGGTCCTGTCGCACACACTGCAGCCTAGGCCTTTAACCACTGCCACCTCCCTGCACCCCTGCTGGTGCCCCTTGCCCATCACCCAGCCTCGCACCTCTGAATGCTGGGAGCGGTCACCTTGTTCATGGCAAATTTTGGGGTTACATGGTGTTTTTTTTTTTTTTTTTTTTTTTTGGGAGAGACCATGCCTTGGGATTGAATCTGCGCCACAGCAATGACAGTGTGGATCCTTAACCACTGGGCTACCAAGAAACTCCCTACACAAGTGGATTTTGGCACCGGAAGTTAGCTTGCCCTTGGGCCAGTGTAGAAGTTCCTATGGCCAGTTGGTGAGGGTGGGGTGGGGGGCTGGCTGGGCTATGTCCCCCAACGCTTCCTGGGGTCTTTTGAAGCCCATCCACCTGGGTGGTGGCTGCAGGTCCTGTGCCCATCCATTGCTTCCCCTTGCTTCTCTGCCTTCTTCAGGGGTCTCTGGGCCCAGGAGGAAGAGACCCAGCCTCTAAGCGCTTCATTTCCCACATCAGGCCCCTGTGAGGCCCAGAGCGGCCCTCTCTGGTGGCCTGGGATCAGGTTTCATCTGTGCCTTCTGCTCCTTCAGGAAGCTGCTCGGACAGGACAGCAGTGAATATCCCCATGGCCACATGTGGTCTCCAAACACAAGGAGGGCGCTTTTCCCTGGGACTCTGCAGGCAGGGCCTGGGGTGCCCCCGGGCAGGAAGGCGCCTCTGTTCTTTAACCATTGAGTGATTCTCCTCCAACAGCAAGTGGGGGCATTGAAGCTCTGTGGCTGGGAGCCTGGTCCTCTCCACTCTCTGCGTCCAGTCCTGAGCTGGCCTTAGAACCCCAGCCGACTGGCAGGTGGCAGGTGACCCCTGTGACCCCGGCTGGCTGCCCTCTTGACTCAACTGCAGCGTGGGCCTGGGTCCCTAGCAGGCAGTGTTAGTCGCTCTCACCAGCCTGATCCCAGCTTGCTACTCTGCTGCCTGGTTTCTGAATCGTGACTTCTAAGATGGGAAATTTGACCCCCACAGGCTGACAGGATGGAAGAACTGAAGTTCATGTGCTTGGGTATAGGATGGGTGTGAACTCAGATGCCTGATTGTCCAGTGATCCATTATTTTCCATGTAGCGTTTTGGAAAGTTGGTGCTAGTTGCATTGTGTTTGCTGATTATCTGACTTACTCTTTTCTTTTTTAAAGGATTATTGAGATGTAATTTACATGTCACACATGTTGCCCATTTAAAGCATACAGTTCAGTGGGTTTTGGTTTATTCAGATTTGTGCAGCCAATAGTCAGTTGTTGAACATCCTTTTTTATTTCTTCTTCTTTTTTAATGGCTGCACCTGCAGCACATGGAAGTTGTTGGGCCAGAGATTGAATCCAAGCTGCAGCTGCAGCAGTGCCGAATCCTTTAATGTATTGTGCTGGGCCAGGGATCAAACCTACACCTCTGCATAGACGAGCTGGATCCTTAATCCACTGAGCCACAGTAGGAACCCTCTGGAACCTTTTTTTTTTTTTTTTTTTTTTTTTCTTTTTTAGGGCCGCACCCGCAGCATATGGAGGTTCCCAGGCTAGGGGTTGAATCAGAGCTATAGCTGCTGGCCATGGCCACAGCAACATGGGATCTGAGCTACATCTGCAACCTATATACCACAGCTCATGGCAGTGCCGGATCCCTGACCCACTGAGTGAGGCCAGGGATCGAACCCGCATCCTCATGGCTACTAGTTGGATTTGTTTCCGCTGAGCTATGACAGGAACTCCCTCTCTAGAACATTCTTATCACCCCAGAAAGAAGCCCCGTCCCCATTAGCAGTCACCGTTGTCCCCTTCTCTGGCCTTGGCAACCATGAGCCCACTCCCTCTCTCTGTGGATGTGCCTGTTCTGGACGTTTCCCATCCCTAGAAGCACACACTGTGGGTCCTGTGTCTGCTTCTCTCACCGAGCATCATGGTCTCAAGGTCCATCCACATGGTAGCGAGCGTCAGTGCTTCTCTCCTTTTCAGGCCGAGGGATGCTCCCGTGTGTGGAGGGACCACATTTTCTTTATCTAGTCCCCAATTGATGGACACTTGGGTTGTTTTCCACTTTTGGCTGCCAGGAATAATGTTGCGATGAATAGTCACGTACAAGTCGGTGTGCGGACCTGTGTGGTTTTCATTTCTCTGGAGCGCATACCCAGGAGTGGGATTGCAGGGCACATGGTAACTCCTTGTTTAACTATTTTGAGGAGCTGCCAGACTGTTTTTCCTAAAGCAGCTGCGCTGTTTTGCATTCCCACCAGCAGTGCACGAGGGTTCGGATTGCTCCACCTCCTTGTCCACACGTGTTAGCCTGTCTTTTTGACTTTACCCGTCCTGGTGAGTGTGAAGCTGTGTTTCACTGTAGCTTTGATTTGCATTTCCCGGTGATAATGATCTTGAGTCTCTTTTCGTGTGCTTGTTGACCCCTTGTCTACCTGCTTTGGAGGAATGGCACTTCAGATATGTCACCCATTTTGAATTATTTGTCTTTTTATTATTGAGTCGTAAGTGTTCTTCATACATTCAGGATACAAGTTCCTCACTGGAGAAATGATTTGGAAATATTTTCTTCCGTTCTGTGGGTTGTCTTTTCACTTTCTTGATTGTGTTCTTTGAAACAGAGAATGAAAAAAAAAACTTCTATTGTGGTATAGTTGATTTATAATGTATTAATATCAGCTATACAGTTAAGTGACTTAGTTATACATATGTGTGTGTGTGTGTATATATGCACACTATATATTTTTTCTTTTTGGCCACACTCGAGGCATGTGGAAGTTCCAGGGCCAGGGATCAAATCTGAGCCACAGCAGCAACAATGCCAGATCCTTAACCCAGTGAGCCACCAGGGAACTCTCTATGTACATTCTTCCTTATGCTCTTTTCCGTTATGGTTTATCCCAGGATATTGAATATAGTTCCTGTGCTATACAAGGAAGTAGGATCTTGTTTAGCCATCCTATGTATAATAGTTCGCCTCTGCTAATTCTAAACTCCCAATCCTTCCCTCCGCCTTGGCAACCATAGATTTATTCTCTGTATTGGAAGCACAGAAGTTTTTAACTTGATGAAGTCCAGTTTATCTGTTCTTTTTGTCTTATTGCTTGTGCTCTGGGTGTCTTATTTAAGAATCCTTTGCCAATTTGAAGGTTGTGAAGATTTGTCCCCATGTTTTCTCCTAAGAAGTTTATAATTTTTGGATTTTTTTATTACTCAGTGAATTTATTACATTTATATTTGTACAGTGATCATCACAATCCAGTTTTATAGGATTTCCATCCCACACCCCAGCGCATCCCCCCACCCCCCAAACTGTCTCCTTTGGAAACTGTATGTTTCTCAAAGTCTGTGAGTCAGTATCTGTTCTGCAAAGAAGTTCACTGTGTCCTTTTTTCAGATTCCACATGTCAGTGATAGGATGTGAGGTTGGTGTCTCATTGTCTGATTGACTTCACTTGGCATGATAATTTCTAGGTCCATCCATGTTACTAAGAATGCCATTATTTCGTTCCTTTTAATGGCTGAGTAATACTCCATCGTGCATATATGTACCACATCTTCTTTATCCACTCCTCTGTCGATGGACATTTAGGTTGTTTCCATGTCTTGGCTCTTGCAGGTAGTGCTGCGGTAAATATTGGAGTACATGTGTCTTTTCAAGTCGTTTTGGATTTGATATGTATTTCCCTGATGACTGTAGGATGTGGAGCATCTTTTTTTTTTTTTTTTTTTTTTTTTTTCTTCTTGCTTTCTTTTTTTTCCATTTTCTTTCTTTTTTACCAGGCTAGGGGTCAAATCGGAGCTACAGTTGCCAGCTATAGCCACAGCCACAGCAATGCCGGATCCAAGCCACAGCTGTGACCTACACCACAGCTCAAGGCAATGCTACATCTTTAACCTACTGAGCACGGCCAGGGATCGAACCCACAACCTCATGGTTACTAGTCGGATTCATTTCCGCTGCACCACGACTGGAACTCCTGGAGCATCTTTTCATGTGCTGATTCACCATCTTTGTGTATCTTCCTTGGTGAGATGTCTGTTCAGGTCTTGGGTCCAGTTTTTAAGGTGTTGTTTGTTTTCTCATTGTTAAGTTTTAAGAGTTCTTTATGTATTTTGGATAACAATCCTTTGTCAGATATGTCTTTGACAAATATTTTCTCCAAGTCTGTGGCTTATCTTCCCATTCCCTTGAGGACCTAAAATTATCGTTTTTGAATACAAATTCAACAATTGGAGAGAGTTCCCGTTGTGGCACAGCAGAAACGAATCTGACTAGTATCCGTGAGGATGCAGGTTTGATCCCTGGCCTCGATCAATGGGTCAGGGATCCGGCATTGCTGTGAACTGTGGTGTAGGTCACAGACCTGGTTCCGATTCTGCGTTGCTGTGGCTGTCGTGTGCAACAGCTTCGATTTGACCCCTGGCCTGGGAATTTCCATATGCTGCAGCTGTGGCCCTAAAAAGCAAAAAAAAAAAAAAAAAAAAATGGAGCCTCTATGTCTTCTTTGGAGAAATGTCTGTTCAAAAAAAAAAAAAAAGTTTGGAGCCTCATCCACTGGGAACTTCTAGGTTTGCTTTTGTGTGCTGCCCGCAGTTGGTTGTGTTCATGGCCCTGAGGAGGGCTCCTCGGCCAAGTTCAGGTTCAGTGGGGCCAAGGCGAAGCTCAGTGAGCGAGTCTGCCGTAGTTTCTGGAAGAGACCTTGGGGCTTTGGTTCCATGTGTCTGCCGTGCCCGACTTAGTGCAACAATCTCCTTGGGCAGATGGGGAACCTGAGGCCCAGAGCAGAGAATGACTCAGCCCAGTCACAGGATGCATTATCATCCTGCTCAGTCGAGACAGTGGAGCTGATAGATGGGCTTTTGGGGAGGTGACTGGATGCTGGTGCCCCCAACCTTGGGCAGCTTTTCCTCGAGGTGACCCCGGGCTTCTCTGGCTTGCAGCGAGGGTCTGATCGCTGACCTCCCCCATGTCCTGGGCTTGGCCATGGCTCACCTTGCATGGACTGACTGCCGGCCCTGCCGAGTCAGGGGCCTGGAACATGGACCCACGGGGTGGATATGGGACGAGGGAACGCAGAGTGCACTCAGTACCTCAACAGCCCCGGGGGTTCTTTGGGGACTGGAAGTTGATGAATGCGTGTTTTAGGAGCTCTCATGACAAGACGGAGTTTGTTTGGTTATTGTGCTAGCAAGAGAGGAGTGTGCCTGCCTAGTCCTGAGTGCCGTCTCTGGCTGCCCCGTGGGAAAGTGCGGGAGGGCTGTCTGGCACCATCCCTGGAGCCCAGCTAGCTTGCTCGACCTTCCTCCTTCCCAGTCATTGACCTCAGGGCATGTTAATTATTCACAATCAACCGTGACCTTCACCTCTGTGTGAAGTAGCTCAGCGTGGGATCCGGGGAAAGCCACGCTTGACCAACCACCCAGCACAGGGCACAGGGCCGGGGTCTGTGGGTTTGGGACCCCTGGGGTGGGTGAGGCTCTGAAGTGGGCTGGTTCAGGGGCAACCTCTGACTCTCGGGCCCTCTGCCAGGGTTGCACTGCAGCCTGGGGCTTGGAGGGAATGACACACGTGCCTCACTGCTGGGGGTGGGGGGCAGGGGGAGGCCGGGAGCCTGGGCCGGCCAGTGGCCTGACCGTGTGCTCGCCGCCCTGCAGGACGTGGCCCAGTGGAACATCGGGAACCTGCGGACCATCCTGGACATGGTGGAGCGCGAGTGCGGCACGATCATCGAGGGCGTCAACACCCCCTACCTGTACTTTGGCATGTGGAAGACCACCTTCGCCTGGCACACGGAGGACATGGACCTGTACAGCATCAACTACCTGCACTTTGGGGAGCCCAAGTCATGGTGAGGGCCAGCTCCGTCAGCCACTTCTGAGGGAGGAGGAGGGGCTCCGTCACCCTCAAGGCATCAGGAGAGGCTGCCCCGCTGGGCAGGGGATCCCTTTTGTGTGGCTCCCGGGGGATGTGGCTCAGGCTGTGGCTCTGGGGGGGCAGGCAGAGGTGGGGGGACTCTGGCTGCTCCACCTGCTGGCCCCACCCCAGCTAGATAAGGGAATGCATACCCCAACCTGCCACCCCCTGACAGTGGAGCTTGTGCTTTGTGTCCGGGGTACCTCATGGTAGCGCCTCCTGGAACCGAGGCTGTTGTGCTGGGGGCTCATGGGGCCGAGGACCTGGGGAGTGGGTGGCTTTGTGCATGGGCCTTCCCTCTCCTCCTCGTTGGCCTGCAGGTTGGGGGAGGGGTTAGCAGCTCCCTCCCTCTCCCACTGTGGGGGTTCACCTGCTGTTTGCAGGGCAGGGTGGGCAGGCCGCCCCGAAGGGCACCTTGTGAGCCAGGGGCCCCGCAGGCTGGGTTGGATCATGTTCTGGAATCTCTGAGCTGAGCACTCCCCTGGCCGGCAGCTTCTGCTGGCAGGGCGACAGGAGGCTGTCTTTGTTCACTGTGGTTTCCAGCAGAGCCTTCTGCTGGGGACTTTGCATCTCTCTGCCTCTCCCCAGCCCTTAGAAAGTTCTATTGTCACAATAATCGCCACAGCTCAGAGGGTTGCGGGCGGGAGGGGAGGCAGGGTGGGGCTCAGCCAGTGAGCCCTCTCCTTTGTACGGGGGGCACCCTGGCCAAGGCGCCCATACCTTGTCATCCCAGCAGAGAGCTGAGCCCCCATTGGCTGAGCCTGTGCCTGCCGGTCTGGGGGTCCTTTGCCTGGGGGGTGGGAGCAGGCCCACTGAGCGGAGGGCTCAGCAGCCGGGCCTCCCTGTTGGCCGTGTGACTACCCTCGCCTCACCTCTGGTGTGGGCAGAGGAAGGCCCCGGCCCACTGTCTGGCAGCAGTTCCCACTCGGATGGCAGGGGAGGCTGGAGACGAGTTGGGGACCGGCATGGTGGGCTTTATGTGGGTTTCCCATGGCTGCTCTAACAAAGGACCACAGGTCACGCTTGCTCTCTGCCAATTCTGGAGTCAGGAGTCTTGCCTGGTCTCACGAGGCTAAACCCAGGTGTGTGCAGGGCTGGTCCTTCTGGAGGCTCCGGGGCAGAATCAGTTTCTCCTTTTCCAGCTTCCAGAGGTGCCACATCCCTCGCTCCATCCTCATAGCCAGCAGTGCGGCGTCTTGAGTCTCTTATAAGGACCCTTATGATGATTCTGGGCCCCCCGTTATCCGGGATCCTCCTCATCTTAGGGACCATAACTTAATCCCTCCTGCAGACGCCCCCCTGGCACGTGAGGTGCCATGTCCGCGGGTCCCAGGTTAGGCTGTGGTTCTTGAGGCCATTATCCTGCTGGCCATGGGCCCTCTGACCTTTGAGTTGTGCTCTTTTGTGTGTTTGTTGGGATCCTGGTGCAATTTCATGGGCTTCCTGATTTCAATCCGCTTCTCTACTTCATGGCTTTTCATAAGCCCTTGATCAGCAGAACCTCTAGGCTAGGAGGGATTTGCCTTTGGGAACACTTTAGAGAGACTGAGGAGGTTGGTGATGGTGGCTGAACAAAGGCCTGAATCTCACATCTGATGTGTGGTCCAGAGCACCCAAGTGAGTGTTTCCTGGTCAGGGTGCCAGCCCAGCGCTGTCCAGGGGTGGCGCAGCTACTCTGTCCCCTCCTCTCTCCACGGGGACACAAGGGTGGGCTGGGACTGCATGGAGGGCCCCGGTCAGGCCTGGCCGGGAAAGGGTCATGTTTGGCCCCAGGCCCGCACCTGCGGGGTGAGGGGGTTGGCTCCTTCCCTGGAGGGCTCTGCCCACCAGCTCCGCACCGGCGGCGTCTTTCCCATGGGTCTTGTGGGCTGAGTGTGGATGAGTGGCCTTCTGGCTTCCCGTACAGGTAGATCCACAGGCTGGGGCTGTGTGCGTGTGCATACGTGTGTGTGTGTGTGTGAGAGAGAGTGTGTGAGGGTGCGTGTGTGAATATACATGTGTATTCACATGTATATATACATGTATATACTGTGTCTATAAGTGTATATCTGAGTACGTGAGTGTGCACTTGCTTTTGTGTGTATATACAAATAGATGTCGGTATATGTGAATGTATATATGTAAGTGTGAGTGTATATGGTGTGTACACATGGGTGTGTGTGTGAGTATGCGTATGAATGTATGTATGTGTGTTGTGTATGTTTGTCTGTTTTTAGTGTGTATTAGGTGCTCATGTGTGTGTTGTGCATGTGTGTGACTGAGTGTGTACAGGTGGCCCAACTCCCTGGCCTGGGCAGTGTCTCATGGTGAAGGCTGTGCTGGGAGGGACAGCTACCCTCTGGCCGCAGGAACTGGCCCTGTCCCAGTCCCGTCCCGGCGCAGCTCCCCCGAGGGCCACTAGGTGGCGCTCCCACCCTTCCCACCGGGCTGTGGCACCCTGCGTGGCGGTGGAAATTTCCCAGGTTCTTTCATCCTTTTATGGACTCCTCACCTGGCAGTGGCATTGGCCGTCCCCTGGGAACAGCAGCAGAAGGAGAGGGAGCCTCTGCCGGGTGGGTGGACGGTGGGAATGCTCAGCCCTAGGTTTGGTCAGGGTCTTCCAGCTAGAGAGGTTCTGAGGGGAGAAAACTCACCTCTTCCTTTGAAAAGAAAGAAAAAAGTAAAGGAAAGCAAGCAGTCATTGCTGTATCCCAGCCCGTGCTGGCCAAGGAAGCTTTCAGGTGTGGGAGGCCTGAGGCGACTTGGGGCTAAGTGTGTTCTGGGGACTGGGTGGGTGGGTGGGGGGTAGTCAGGGCAGGGAAGGCGCTGTGCAAGGAGGAGTGGGCGTCTGGGGCCTAGGGTGGTTGGAAGACAGTGGGACTGGGTTTGTGGAAGGTCCCTGAGAAGGGACACTGGGAACTTGAGGAGCTGTAGGCCCTGGGTGACAGGTCAGGGCTGATGCTTGGCTCTGTTCACTCATCTCCTGTCACCAGCGCCCCCCAGGACAGCCCCAAACACTCCTGTGCCTGCGCTGCACCCTGGATTGCTTGGGGCAGCCCCCACTATCCACCCACCTCCACCTTCCCCGCAGCCTGAATCCTCAGGTGCTAGAGGAAGCAGCCCAAGCTTCCTTAGAGGAAGAACATTCCGGAAAGGTCCCTCAATCCGAATCTTGGTTTCTGGTCCTGAAAGGGTGGGATTGCATGTAGGGGTCCCCTCAGGCTGACCAAGTGTGGCTGTTGGAAAGGGGCTCTTCCGGGCACCATGCAGGATTCAGCTTCAGGGGCTCTGGGCTGCCCACCCTCTCCCCTTGGCCCACCCAGCTCAGCCATCATCCCCACCAGACCTTGGACCCCACGAGGGCAGGGTCCTTGGTCCCCCCAGCAGAGGCCTGGCACTGAGGGGAGCTCAGAGACAGTCAGGAGACCTGGATGCTGGGAGCACAGCAACCCCGTAGTTTCTGGGAGCCCTGGCTCAGAGGTCACATCAGATGGAGCTGGCCCTTCAGGCTGCATTCCCTCTTGGGCCAACACATGGGGAGGGGGGTGGCGGCAGGGGTGGTGTCCTTTCGTTCCTGGGCAGGGAGGGTGAGGCCTCTGCTTCCTGCCCTTCCCCTGAGCTGGGGTTGGGGGGGTGCTCTCCTCCAGTGATCATGCTCCCACGTCTGTTTCCCTAATTACACTGTTCCTCTTGCGTCTGCAGCAGCTTAATTGCAACCACTTCGGAGTATTTCGGTGACAGTTTTTTTTAAAGTGTCGACTTACTCAGGTTTACGGCGTCTCATGGAGGCTTTCCGGGTCTGCTGCTACTTGGGTAGTGTGATTTGTGTGTCAAAGTGACGTGAACAGCCTGGTGTCGATAAAAGCATGGAATTTGCTCCAAAAGGCCGGCATTATGCGGCGCTCTCAGGCAGTGAGGCTAAGAATATCTGAAGTGTTTGAGTGCTTCAAAAATCCCTTTTGAGATGGGGCTTTTGAATCGACCCAGGCTTCCCGTGGCCTAGACAGTTGGTCAGCGAGGCCAGGAGGTTGTGGGCACCAGGAAGCAGGCTGAGTGGTTCTGCCTGAGCCTCTGCCTGGCTCAGGGCCTCCTGCAGGGACTTGCCAGGCAGCCGGGGCTTGGCCGGACACCTGTCCCCCCCTGTTCCATTCTCCCCCAGCAAGGCCCTCCTGGAACCCAGAGGTGGTGCTGGGTCAGCCATCCCAGGGGTGGTCCGCCTGTCAGCCTCCCTGGACATCTGCCTCTGGTAGGGCGTCTGTGGGTCCCTGCTGGCAGCATCTAAAGAGGAACTTTAGATGAGCTTGTGACACACCCGCAGCTGTTGTTTCATACTGTTGCCCAGACAGTAGGGCCCCGTATCCACAGGCAGCACCTACTGTGTGCCCAGTGGGGGTGGGTGGAGGACAAGCCGCTAGAGGGACAGTGTTCCCTATGGGATGGTCTGGGCCTGAACCTTAACCTTCAGGCAGACCCTAGATTCTGCAGTTGGTTTATTTCCAGCTTCCTCGGCTCCTCCCGTCCTCCCCCCTCTATTTGCCTGGCATCAGGCTCCTTGAGTCAGGGGCAGGGGGAGAGGGTCCCTGGGATTGTGCTCAGGGGTCCTGGGGTGCGATGGGCGGGAGAGGCAGGGAGCCCCAGAGACTCCAAAGCTTTGCTCCTTCCCTGACCTTTAAGAAGCCTGAGCAATGCGGCTCTGGGGCGTGTAGAGAATTTCTCCTTTTGATTCCGTGGCACCTACAGTTTTTCTTTGGCATCTCTGCTCAGGGGAGTTTCACAGGAGCGGATTGTGCAGCCTTTCTTTTGCTGCCGGGAAACTTGACACACAGCAGGCAGTCGTCTCTGCCTGCCCTTGGTGCTCTAGAGGTGTGCCTGTGCGGATGTGAGTGTGCATGTGTGTGCGTGTGCAAGCAGCCATGTGCATTGAAGTGTGTGTGCTCCCTGCTGTGGGGCACAGGGAGGGAGGCGAGCCAGGGTGCAGATGCTGGCTGGCTCCCACGTTACCTGCTTTCTGGTTGCAGCTTAGTGGAGAGGCTGGATGCCCTGGGCTCTGGATTCATGGGTCTGTTGCCCAGGGATGTAGGGCAAGGCTCTTTGGGGGGAGGGGGCTGCTGGGCCCCCTTCCAGTACCTCAGGACCTCCCTGCAACCCCCTAGGCAGCATCAGCCCACTGCCCCTGCGGGCACTGATCAGTTCCTCCCAGTGAGCCTTGGGGACAAGTGCCTCTCCACTTCCCCACAAAGGCTCCCCAGGTCTGGCTGCAGGTGGCACTGCTGAACCGCAGTGCCAGACTGGCCATGAGGGCCTCTGCTTCGTCACCAGCAGCAGAATTGGAAATTCTGGTGGTTGATGGAGCCAAGCAAAGCGACCCCCAGGCAGCAGCCTGAGGCCTGTGGTGGAGAGCGGAGAGCGCTGGGGGAGGTCCCTGTGCGAACTTGCTGAGAGCCTGGCGCTGTGGGGACCAGGGGCCCCCTCCTCCTGCAGTGCAGGGGGGCCCCTCCTGGCCGCCTTGCCCCTTGGTGGCTGGGAGGGCTGGCTCGGCGGTCATCTGAAATGGAGATTAGTGGCAGTCTGACAGCTTCACAGATTGGCTTTAATAACTCAGCTTCCCGGTACTGCGCCCTGTCACCGGTACAAGACCCAGAGTGAGATGATGCATTTCCGCCTCCCCTCACTCGCCAGCCTGGCCCCACTGGGCTCTGGGGACAGAGCTGTGGCGGCTCAGCACAGCAGCTCCTTGCGGCCTCAGCACCAGGGGGTGTTAGGTGGAAGAGACCCACCGGATAGAAACACGCTGGGGAAACCAGCCAAGGCTCCTCCTTACTCAGCCCCAGGACCTGAGCTAAGAGGACCAGAAATACAGCAACCAAGAGAGTGTTTTCGTGCAGAAGGCTCCCCCTGAGAGCAGATTACCAGCCAGCAGAGAGGCGTCGGGACCCCTGCTTATTCAAAGATAACGATTAAGGTGGCAGGGTCCCACTGTCTAACGCCCTGGCGTCTGCTCCCCGCTGGCTGGAATCTGCTTGCTCAGAGGGCAGACCCTGCAGCTCCAGGCGGAGGCCACCCTCGGCCCACAGCCAACCCCCACTGCCCTGCCTGAGGTTGGTTGCTGGGGGTTTTGCCATGGGCGGTGGCCCCATCTCTGCAGAAGGACCCTCCTCCTATGAGAAGATGGTTGTTTTCCCAAGTGAGGTTGAGGCTGGTGAGCAAGACCAGCCGAGGCCCCTCTTCCTGGTCCTAGCTCTGGTCCTGGTCCTGGTCCTAGCTCTGTGGCCTGTCGCTAGGCTCGTCGTGGGGTCATGGGCAGCAGGGAGCGCCTCTCTGTCATCTCTTTTGTCATGGGCAGCAGGGAGCGCCTCTCTGTCATCTCTTTTGACACCGTCTGTGGCCAGGGCAGCCTCTACTCTTGTGTGCCCACCCCTTGTTGGATGCGTGCCCATTACCTCATCCTTCAGGGTGCCAGGTGACCTTGGTATTGGGGTGACCAGTGCAGCTTTCCTGAAAGTCCTGCATCCTGGAAACTTCTCCGGCCCAGGTGGGTCATGGTGCTCGGTCACCCTGGAGTGTGCGTGGGTGTCATGCACACACATGCGCTCTTGAGTTGTGTATGTGGCAGTGCATGTGTAGGGAAAGGAAGCTTCGCTCTCCGCATGGGCAGTTTGTGAGTCGGGCCTCCAGGGCCCACCCCTCACCCTGGGGATTGTGCCCAAGAGACAGGACACCGGCGTTCCACAAGGCGACCGGGAGCTGACTCAGCCACAGAGCCCCCTAGAACCTGGCCGAGTGGCCAGGAGGGCCTGAGCACGTGGGCACTGATGGGAAGGACAGCCCTGTCACCCCTGGCCTGAGTCCCCTCCCCGTCCTCCTTGTAGAGCCCTCAGCCTGCTCTCTCGGGACCGCTCTGTCATCCCCCAGTGACTGCTTGTAAGGATTGTGTCATAAATCTGAAGCCGAAAGCTGGCTTTGGCCTTCGAAAATTAACTCCTGATGCCGGAGAGACTTTTGAGTCTCACATGGAGGCCCCAAGTGTCACCACACCGTGAGGATAGGATTGCGTCGTTCATGACCATGGTGGGCACAACAGGCAACTTCACACAGTGCAGTTTGAATCCCAGATCAGCCCAGACTGCTTCTGGCCGGTCTCACCCACGCCAAACTCTTAGGGGCCTGGTGCTGCTCCAGCAAAGCTGGACGCTTGCATCACATGACAGTCCATGCCATGTGCGCCTCAGGGTGGCTTGGGGACCTCGGAAACCCTGCGTTCGCCCAGGGGCTGCTACTTGACGGCAGGAGCTGGCTGGCTCCTTGAATCTCATGGCGCTGGCGGGGACAGACACAGTTGGTGTTTGTTCAGGGAATGCAAAGTGGTTTTAACATCACGCTAGCAGAGGAAGGTCAGCCTTCTGCTGAGGAAGAGTCTCACCATATGCTCTCCTCCAGAGCCAGCAAAGCTGAGTGGGGGGCTCCGGTGATGCCCTGGATGAGCTGAGCTGGAGCCGGGACAGCTGGGTGTCCCTGTGGCCAAGGGAGTTTTGGGAAACAGCTTCTCGCTGAGCAGGGGCAGGAGGGCAGGGTGATGGAGGGGGCCCAGTGCTGACAGTCCACCGCAGCCCCTTCCAGCTTCCTTCCATATTTGTCACAGGCTTGTCTATTTATCCACTGTTTCAGTGGCATCCGCTCTCTCTCTTTTTCAGAGTTTATTTTTCAGAGCTGTTTTAGATTTACAGAAAAAACTGAGAAGACAGTACAGAGAGTTCCCATGCACCCCACACCCAGCCTCCTTAGGATTTTACGCGAGGCTAGAACATGTGTTGCAGTGAATGAACCAATATGGCTACACTCTTGTCAACTGGAGTCTGCCTTCATGCAGTTCGCCTTACTTTCCCTCTGTGTCCTCTTCTGTCCCAGGCCCCCGTCCAGGACCCATGGGCCATTCAGCTGTCACATCTCCTCAGGCTCCTCTGGGCTGTGACCATTCCCCTGACTTTCCTTGTTCCTGAGGCCCTTGGCCAGTTGGAGGAGGACGGTGGTCAGAGGTTTTGGAGAATTTCCCCCAGTGGGAATTTGGTGTTTTGCTCCCTGTCAGACTGGAGCGCTGGGTGCTGAGAAGAGGACCACATGGGAGGGGACGTCTCCTCCGTAATATCGGGGTGCCTGCCATCAGCCTGGCTCGTCACTGCTGGTGTTGACCTTGGGCTCTTTGGCTGCTGAGGTCATGCTGGTCAGATGTCTCCACTGTAAAGTCACGCCTGCCCCCTTCTATTCTGTCCTATTTGGAGTGTATTCTTTTTCTTTTTCTTTTTTTTTCCTCCTCCTCTCTCTCTCTCAATACTTCAAATATGGGGAAAGGAGACAGAATAATTAACAGAGCCTCATGCTCAGAACCCAAATTGGACAGATGTGGACGATCTGGCATCCTTCTGTCAGATATTTCTGATCTTTCTTCCTTCCCTCCAGCTGGGCAGTCTTAGTTTTCTGCTGCTGCACAGTGATTCCCGCAGGCGGGGGTGGCTCATGGTGATAGGTGCACAGTACCCAGGCGGGCTGGTACCCGGAGCCCCAGTTCAAGGTCTCAGAGGTGGAGTCAGCAGGCTGGGCCAGTACCTGGAGCCCCGAGGAAGGTCCATACAGTGCTGAGGTCCCCTCACATTTGGCCCCTCTGACTTAGAGAGGGCCCAGCACCTTTCCAGGGCCCACCTGATTAGGTCTGGCCCACCCAGGGTAACCTCCCTATTTTAGGATCTGTTGATTTGGGGCCTTTATTTACAGCAGAGCAATCTCATAACAGCCCCAAGAGGGATGCTGGAATGACCAGAGCAGGTGTGTGAGCCCCAGGGGCCAGGAGCCTTGGGGGGCATCTGAGGGCTTGTGCCAGTCACATTATGTCACGTTGCGTTCACTTTTTCATAAAGGTTTTTATTGTGAGATGTAACATGGTACAGAAAAGCATGCCAAATATGTACTTGCCCCCAAAGATCGACATTTGCATGCAGTTTATGGAACGACTGCCCAATCCGCCCCATGTGACTCTCCAAGATGTGTGATGTTGGGAAAGTAACCTCCTCATTCCCATCCTGGGCCCCTTCCTCCATGGCCTCCCTCCCCACCCCCCAGAGCTGTGACCATCCTCCCGACTCCGATGACCCTCGTGTCACTGCTTCCCTGGGCTGCTTTCTGTGTGCGTCTGCGTTTCTGGAGACACGGCTAAGTGCTGGCAGGTTTGGGGTCCACACACACGGACTGACTTGTGTCTTGTGTTTCCATTTGGAGTCTGTGAGGAGGAGTCATCTGTGGCACGTGTGGTGCTGGCTTATCCATTTTCACGGCTGTAGTGTTTTCTGTTGTGTGACCGTACCTCTGCCTCTTTATCTGATGGTGGGATGTTTGGATTGTTTCCAGCCTGGGGCCATTGCAAACGTCACGTCATCTTTCACCTGCCGCTTGGGTAAGAAACGTGATGAGAAATAGCCATGGCCGTGACCACCTTCGGATGCTTCTTGTGTGCCAGGCTGCGCTTGGAGTGACTCCTGGTCTTGTCCCACATTGCTCTCCGCCACAGATGGGTTACGGACCCATCTGGGGCCGTGGTGGGGCCTCAGAGCTAGGGAGCAGTGGGGCTGAGCTCATGTGCCTAACCACTGCTCAGCCCTGCCCCTCAGCATCATCCTGTAAGTCAGAAGGGGTGGCGGGTCCTGGGAGCATGTGCCCAGACAGGCACTCCCCTTGGGGACAGGGTGTGTCTCCGCTGGCAAATGTGACCCGAACTGAAGCCGTGGGAGAGAGTGGACCCTCTGTAAGAAACAGAGTCCCTGAAACATCACAAATCACAGGCGTCGCTGGCCTGTTGCACAGCCTGCTGGCTTGGTCTGGCAGGAGCAGATGGCCCTTCGTTTTGGCATCTTTGGTTCAAAGTGGGTGCTTTGGAGTTGGAGCAGTAAAGCACTGCGCTGGCTCGAGCTGCTTCTGAGACTGCAGGTCTTCTGCTTGAGGGCCACGGGAACCGACCAGCCTGCCTGGCGGCCCACCTTCCTGGCTCCAGGCTGGAGCGCCAGGCCAGTCACTGGAATCCTTCCCCTGCCTGTCCGCCTGCTGCTCTAAGAAATTGTGTGTCCTTCTGAAAGGAGTGTCATTGCTGGGCATTGTGCCCCTTTGAGATCCTCCCACTGGCAGTGTGTGGATCAGGGGCTGATTCAAGCTGTGGGGGTCTGTGGCCTGCTGTGGGGACCACTCCCGCCGCAGAAGCCGGAGGGGCTGGAGTCCCTCACCACCCTCACCCGGCCTGCAGATGAGCCATCAGGGAGTCCGGCTCTGTTTGCAGGGTCTGGTTTCCATGGCAAATTTCTCTTGAGGTAGAGAGGTTGCTGTGGGCAGATTTCAGCTCCCCGGAAGGGAGATTCCTGCAAATCTGTGAGTAGAGGGACCTTTCGTTAGCTTTGCTTCAAAATCTGGCTGAGGATGTGCTTTCTGCTCACATGGGCACTGCAGCAGGAGATGGGGAGCCGGGCAGGTGGGAACCGGCAAGGCTGCACTGGCGAGAGCAGACCTGCTAGAGGCAGGCCCTCTTTCAGAGCCCCCCCCCACCACCACCACTGGGCTTAGGTCTCTGCTCTCTCCGGCTTACCTGTGTGTGACTTTAACCCGAAGCACCAGGGCCCAGAGCGGCCCCGGGAGTGACCCCGAGCACCCTGTGCCATTCATCTGCTGGGCAGTCGGCTGACACCTGATTGTCTTAACACGTGGCAGCTGGAACCCCTGGTGGTCGCAGAGCTGCTTTTAACCTTTTAACCTGCACACTTTCCAGAGTTGGTCCTGATGTTAAGCGAGCAAGTCAAGGTCGCTTAGGGCCACCCTGAGGGGGCCGGGAGAGCCCAGGGCCTGTCCTTCTGTTGGCCAGGGGCCTCTACGGTCTATGTGTGTCCATATGAGGTTCAGAAGGCCTGGCGTGTCCGTGGGTGTGGGTGATGATGAGCACAAACGCGTCAAGGGCATGGGAAGTGATTTCACAGGCCTGGGGCCTCCCAGGTCGCCTCTCCCAGCCCAGGGACAGACCTCGACTCCCAGCCACGCCCCCGCCCTCCACCCCACCCTCAGCTCACCCCACACCTCCCTCCTGTCCCTGCAGATTTGGGTACTCTCAGCGGACCTTCCTCTGTTCTTTTCTGTTCAAACCTTCCTGTGTTGCAGCAGAAATAAAATCAAGGCGTGGGGGGTTGGGGTGGGGTCCCTGCTCGGCGCAAGCCCCACTAGAGGGGGAGGTCATGGGCCCTAGACACAATGGGAGGCCGCCTCCCTGTTGTTTTCAGGCCAGTTCAAAGAGGGGGAGAAGGCAAGGGGGAGAAGGCGGCTGCTTTAGCGAGAGCACAGAGCGCTCATGGCCCTGCTCCCCCCACGCTGACCCCACCCCCGTGCTGGCAGCCCACGAGGCCCCTTCCCACCTCTGACTAGACGCTGCATTGATCGGCACCCGCCTTGTAAAACCTCACCTGAGAAAGGGCCCCCCACGGCTTCAAAAGCAGCATTAAAACCCAGCGCACATGTGACCCTGCGCTTTCGGTCCTCTCACACGACAGAAATAATTCATGGGCCTGAAATAAACCAGGGGCTGGAATCAGGCGCTTCATTGCTGCGCCACCCCACTCACTTTGTAGTCTGTTCCTTAATTAAAGGGGGTCGGCTGGCTGCTGGGGGGGCCTCAGGATGCTCACCCCTGTTCCCCTGGGAACCCAGGAGAGGTGGAGGCAACCCAGGTCTCTGCCCACCCCTCCCCACCCCCTCAGAGTACCCTGTCGTGCCAGCAGGCTGGTCGTTTGGTGTCCCCCGCCCCCGTCAGCTGTCATCCCCACCTGAGACTCCCCGTTTTTCCCTGAGCCAAAGCTCCCAAGCCTCTGTTTATCTCATGCGCGTTTCAATAAAAATGTCATTATTTGAAATCATTGACACTGCTGGTGTGAGATACCAAATTCCACCATCTATTGTCCCGTAAAACGATCCATTAAAGATAAAAGCGCTGCAGCTCAATAAGGTTCCATCCTGGGAACAAGCTACCCTGGTCCCAGGCTGATCCTATCTCCCCAGCAAGTGTTGGTATCTGTTGTCGCATAAAGGACCCTGGTTCTGGGGACAAATGAGGGAGGCTGCCTCCCACGGAACAGGCTCCTCAGAGGGCGAGATGGGATTTCCTGATAGAAATAGGGCAGGCGTCCTTTCGTTCTTTCGCTGTCAGACAGTTTCAGGCACTCTCAACGAGGGAGCCACGCTGCCTGGGCTGTGCTCCTTTGTGCATTGGTGGCCAAGTCGGAGGTGGAGGGGGTGATCCCACCTGGGCTGGAGCCTCTGTGTGGCGGTCCTGCTCAGGGACTTGGAAGTGCACTGCCTTTGCTCCCGAGTGTTTAGAAAAGGGGCTCAGTCCCCCGTTTCCTCCCCCTGGGCCAGGTGCCCTGCAGCCTCGCCTTCCTGACCGGTTGGTGACAACTCTTCTTCCTCCCCTCCCAGTGGGGCACAGGGACCGTGGGGTATCTCAGTGCCCCCAGGTCTGTCCATCTACCTGGCCTTCAGAACCCCTCCCTCCTGTTTCAATGGTGAGACTGTGTGTCTTTTCTAACATCTTTTAATTATGTATTTACTTATTTTTGGCTGTATCCGTAGCATGCAGAAGTTCCCGGGCCAGAGATCGAACCTGCACCCCAGCTGTAACCAGAGCCATAGCAGTGTGACAACACCAGGTCCCTAACCCGCTGAGCCACAAGGGAACTCCTCTAACATCTTTTATTAAGGGGGCCATTTGTCCCCCTTTAACCGTGCTATCACTGCAACTGTTAGTAGCACACGTTTCATGTTGGAACCTCATGATGAGGCTGCCCTGCTTGTACCTGACAAACTAGCCCTGCCACGCATGTGTTCCGGGGGTCACCTGGCAGTGTTGTTACCTGTTACCTCCTTTGCTGAAGGATGTGGTTGTCGTGGGCCAGTGGGTGTTTTGCTGTTCAGGCATGCCTTGTTTTATTGCGATTTGTGGATGTTTTTCTTTCTTTCTTTCTTTCTTTTTTTAACAAATTGAAAGTTTGCAGCAACCCTGCATTGTCAGATGATGGTTAGCAATTTTTAAGCAAATTAAGGTATGTATGCTATTTTTTAAGACCTAATGCTCTTGTTGCACCCTTCATAGTACAGTGTAAACGTAACTTTTATACGCACTGGGAAACCAAAAACTGTGCGACTCGCTTTATTGTGGTATTGGTTTTATTGCGGTGGTCTGGAACCAAACCCAAGATAGTTCCAAGGTCGGCCTGTGTGTTTGTCGCCCTGTCCTGCTCCGGACAGAGACACCGCAAGCACCTGTATCACCTGGCAGCATCAGCCTCACAGAGTGCGCATTGATCTCCTGGACCAGACGCTGTGATTCTGTCAGTGGCCACCTCACCCTGGTTTATGTGTGCCCTTGTTTGTGGAGAGGAATTCCTGCCTCGGGACCCCAAACAAGGGAGAGGATTTACCTTAGTGGGTTTTAGGGTTGCTTTTTTTTTTTTTTTTTGATCTTTTTAGGGCTGCACTCATGGCCTATGGTTGAATCAGAGCTGCAGCTGCTGGCCTGTGCCACAGCCACAGCAACGCCAGATCTAAGCTGCGTCTGTGACCTACAGCGCAGCTCATGGCAATGCTGGATCCTTGACCCACTGAGCGAGGCCAGGGATTGAACCTGCCACCTCATGGATACTAGTCAGGTTCATTACCCCTGAGCCAGGACGGGAACTCCCACCTTAGTGGGTTTTAGAGTCTTCTGTGAACAGAGGAAGCCTGGCCATCCACATACTGATTTTGTATCCTGCACCGGACTTTTAGTTCTTCATTCAGCAACTTGCGCTCTTAGTTTTCCCAAGTAGAAGGTTATGTTACTTTATGTGAAAAAGTTTGTGTCTTCCTTTTCGGTTATTACTCTGCTTAGATCTTTTTCTTGACTTACTACGTTGGCTAGTATCTTCAGTGTGGCACTGAGGACTGCCTTGCCCCAACTTTCAGCTATGCCTCTCCTGCCTCTCCAGGAGGTGTGACCATGGGAAGGTCCCTCCTTGTCCTAGATGGCTAAGAATTTTTATACCGAATGGTTTGGGAATTTATGTAAATGCTGTGCATGGAAGTCACCCAAAGTGCTTGGGCATGTGAGTTGAGCAAGTTGACATGGCTCATCTCTGTGATAATCAAATGAGCAGTGACTGCTTGTGACTGTGCTTCTCAGAGCTCTTCCGCTCTGCAGCGTGGAGGAGCGGAGCATGGAAGAGTGGAGCATGAGGCCACTCTGGCCCTGCTCATGTCTAACCAGCTCAGAACTGGTGTCTGGGCACCCGGGGGGGTGGGGAGTCCACTCTGTAACCAGGTCGTTCTGCTTGGCCCACCCAGACTATGGGGCAGCGTGCTGGAACTGTCCCCCTGCACATGGCTAGAGAGGGTGTGGGCCAGGGGCTGCAGGCAGGGATGGGCTTTGTGTGCAGGTCGCAGTAATAACAGCTTTTCCGTATGCCCTGCACACAGGGCACTAGGGACCACTGGCATTTGGAGCTTCCGTGGCCTCCTGGGCAGCTCACTCTTGCCAGGTGGCCTCCAACGTGACATGTGGTCTCAGCACTTCCCGTGGACTCTGCCTTCTCGTTTCTGTTTCTGTAATTATAGCATGTTAAACGGCAAGGGGCCCGTCTGCCCCGGCCTTGTGCAGACACTGTGAAATTAACTTCCTCACCTTCCAACACGCGTCAACTGAACTGACATTTCCAAAGGGCTCCGGGCTGGACCCCCGCTCTTGGCACGCGTTCCTTTCCTCGGCAGAGGGGAAGGGAGGGGAGCCGCGCCTTGCGCCGGTGAAGCTGTCAGGCTGGGCGATGGGAGAGACCCCGAGTGCCGCTGTCACCTGGTGGAGAGTCATGCACGTCTTGGGGAGGACATACAGACTGTGTTCCAGTGCTTCATCCCTGACTCCCAGCAGGGCGCTTCTGGGCAGGGCACTGGCTGAGCTGAGGGGGCCTTTTGGGGACGGGCAGCTGGGGCTTGGAGAGGCAGGCCCCCATCCAGTCTCATTACCTTTGCAGCTGGCAGGACTGGGCAGGAATTACATTTCTATGGCAACACACCCTCTTCACTTGGAACTCAGTCCACTGTGATGGGCCCTGCATCCCGGGGTGGCCAGCCAGCCGGGCCACCAGGTCCCAAGGGGATGCTATCACTTCCACTGGCATTTCCTGTTCCTTGTCCTGAGCGTTTGCCCCAGGACCGCAGGTTTTCTTGCTGGCCTGGGGGTGGGGGGTGGTCAGCAGGGGGCACAGGTACCATGACGCAAGCCCCCCAGTGCAGCCCTCCCCCTGGGAGGTGGTCCCAGGGCACCCACTCCCTGGGCCAGAGGGTGCGCTTCCACACCCAGAGGCCTGGGTGCCACATGACCCGAAGCCCCTGGCTTTGCTGTCAGAACCAGTGGCTCCCACGCAGGTTCTTGCTCTCCAAGGCGGCCTGTGTTCCTCCTCTTGACACACTCATTTAATTTTTAACTCGCGAGGCATTTGCTTATTTATTTTCATTGTTCTTGATAATAATTCTAAGCCATTAGAGGGGAAAATTATATTCAAAAATGCAGTTTCACACTTTATTTGTTTGATGATTTAGAGCGATAGAAAATAGCACATTTGCTGGCTTTTATAGTCTGATAATTATTCACATCCATCAAGCCATTCCAGGGGAATAAACAAAACACCAAGAAAATGACACTATTAATAGCATCCTCCGTTGCGGACAGGAAGATTTTCCTGGGCCAGCATCGCCAGAAGGTGGAGGCAGCCTGTCCCCTGCCCGAGGTGAGCGCCTGCGCACAGAGGACGTGTTTCCTTGCAATTAGCTGCTCCATCCGGGCCCAGAAGCTGCCCTCCTGCTGGGCTGAGGCCCCTGCCTGCCCAGCACCCATGACCCGCCAGCTTTGCCAGTTTCTTCTTTTAAAAAAAAAAACTTTGTTGAAGTATGGATGATTTTCAATGTTGTGTTAGTTTCAGGTGTATAGCAAAGTGACTCAGTTGTATACATATCTGTTCTTTTTCAGATTCTTTTCCCATATAGATGATTACAGAATATGAGCATAGTTCCCTGTGCTATCCCATGTTGATTATTTAGTTTCTGTAGAGTAGTATCTGGTAATTCCCAACTCCTACTTTATCCCTCCCCCCAACCAAGTTTCCCCTTCGAAAACCTCAATTTTGCTTTCAATATCCGTGAGTCTGTGTCTGTTTTGTAAATAAGTTCATTTGTGTCATATTAGATTCCACATATAAGTGGTATCATGTGATATTTGTCTTTGTCTGACTGACCTCACTGAGTATAATAATCTCTAGGTACATCCATGTGGCTGTAAATGGCATTATTTCATTCTTTTCATGCCCAAGTAGTATTCCATTGCATATGTACCACATCTTTATCTATTCATCTGTGCATGGACAGTTAGGTTGCTTCCATATCTTGGCTGTTGTAAACAGTGCTGCTGTGAACATTGGGGTGCTGATATTTTTTTCTAAATATGTTTTTCTCCCTATAGAGGCCCAGGAGTGGGATTGTTGGATCATGTGGTAGTTGTATGTTTAGTTTTCAAAGGAACCTCCATAGTGGCTGCATCAATTCACATCCCCCCCTCACAGGGTAGGAGGGTTCCCTCTTCTCTACATTCTCTCCAGCATTTTTTGTTTGTAAACTTTTTGATGATGGCCATTCTGACTGGTGTGAGGTGATACTGTAGCTTTGATTTGTATTTCTCTAATAATTAGTGATGTTGAGCTTCTTTTCATGAGCTTTTGGGCCATTTCACCAGCTTTTTTCTGGGCTCCAGCCTGGCCTCAGTAGGGCCTTAGAGATGCCCCCCTCTGGCTATGTTCATGGCCCCCAGTAATATGTCAGACTGTCGCCTGAGTGTCAGGCTGCAGGTTGTGGACACGATTGCTGGCTGCTCTGGCCCAAGACCTCCCTCTCGCCCTGTGCCAGGTTTGTGGGTTGCTGCTTTGCCTTTTGGGGGGTGGCTGTCAGTGGAGAGGGTACATCTGCTACTGAAAATACCTCAAGTGTAGAAGAAGAAGCGGAAAAAAAAAAAAAAAAAAAAAAAAAAGGAGTTCCTGTCGTGGCTCAGTGGAAACAAATTTGGCCAGCATCCATGAGGATGCAGGTTTGATCCCTGGCCTCGCTTGGTGCATTAAGGATCCGGCGTTGCCGTGAGCTGTGGTGTAGGTCGCAGACGCAGCTCGGATCCTGAGTTGCTCTGGCTGTGGTGTAGGCCATGGTTCCTGCTCTGATTGAACCCCTAGCTTGGGAACCTCCATATGCCATGGGTGTGGCCTAAAAAGACAAAAAAAAGGGGGGGGGCAGCCTGAAAAGGAGAGAAGCTGGAAGCTGGGAGACACACCTTGCGAGGCCAGCTCACCCATGTCTCCTGGGACCAGGGGTTGCTTCCTTTGGAACATGACGTCCCCACCCTGGTCACCATCATCCCCCTTCCAGTCAGCCTATGGTTTAAACGGTGAAACTGCTGGACTGAGATTGTCTCTTAACCATCCTGTGGCTCCACACACGTCTCATATCCCCACCTAGGGACTGGCTCCTAGTCCTGATCTCCCCCGTTACCTTCTGGGCCATACACCTAATGGAAAAATGTTTTATTTTCTCACCGAAGCCCCTGATGTTTGCAGATGGCTGCCTTTCCAAGAAAGGCGTCTGGTGAATGAGGCCCGAGTTTCTCTCCCTCGGCCTTCTCGGCGATTCCACGACATTAAACCCGGAGTTATGGAGCCTGTCCAGTCCTGCCGCAGCCTCCACAGGGTCACCTGGAGTGGCTGCCAGGGACAGTGAGCCGAGAGTGCTAACTCTTCCACGACTTTCAGGTTTAGTGTCACCTAGAAGTACTTTGTATCAAATGTTCAGAAGCAGAGAGAAAGGAGCGGAGGAGGGACACGCAGCACAGGCTGCGAGAATCTGGAGATGAGCTGACCAGGCAGAGCGGCTGGGGGGAAGGTCCAGAGGGGCGACTCCTGCAGCCCGAGGCACCTGAGTGACCCTGCACGGGTGGCCTGTCCCTCCTACGGCCTGCCCCATGGGGTTTCCCCTATTTCTGACTCTGCCCCCTGAAGCCCCCAGTCTGTCCTCCCTCCGACACTCCCCAGCTTCTGGAAGTTACTTTGCCCATTCCTTTACCCCCACGGTTCTAGATTCTCCTGCTGGGACCTGTGTGCTGGCCTGCAGTGACTTGATCCCCCAGGAGGGCAGCCGGATGCAGCCCAGCCCCCGGGGGCAGAGTGTGGTAACCAGGGCTGCTGGGGGTGGGGGTGGGGAGGTGTGGCCGGCACTGGGGCTGTGGGACCATGGAGCCGTGGGGGCTGATGTGTAGCAGGGTGGGTGAGAACCCACCTTGCTGGAGATGGATGCTCAGGCTGGCAGAGGGTGGGCTGGGGGAGCCATGGGGGGCTGTTGGTGGCAGGGCTACCCACCTGCTGGGAGACCTAGCACTGGCCCAGTCATGAGATGGACGTGGACCCGGGGCGGCCATCTGTCCAAGGAAATGTGCCGGAACCCTTCATCACCTGAGAGACCAGGGCTGCCACGTCCAGAGAGCGGCCACCCAGGGTCTCAGGCAGGCAGAGCAGGTTGATTTTGGCCTCGGGATTTGACCTTGTGATGGGGGCAGAGTTCCTGAGGAGCAGGACAAACTGCCACCATGTTGGTGACCGATAAAACGACTCTGTTTTATGGCCTGAGAACACGGTCACTAATGGCCACACAGATGCTTGTCTGCCTTGAGGGTTAGCGAGCAGACCTGCTCAACCCAAAGAGCTGCTTTTCCTTCTTGCTGCCTTTTTTTTTTTTTTTTTTTTTTCCCTCCCAGAGCCAAGCCTGAGTGTTGGGAATGTCCCGACCTGGTAGTGTATCGCCGGGCAGGACTGTGATGAGGTGACTCAGGCCGGGCCCTGGGCAGGAGACCCCACAAGGCTCTGCCTCGAGGGCCACCTTTGCCCTCCTAGCAGACAGAGCCTGTGGGCTGGGGACTTCTCTCCACTGGTGGATGTCAGCCCTGCTGGGAGGCCAGCTCTGTAGCTGGAGCCCAGGAGGGGAGGGTTGGTGTCGGGAGGAGGGGCTCCCTGGGAACCTGCAGCACCCAAAGTCCAGCGGATATGGGGTGCGCCTCCATAGCGGTTTAGATGGTGCCTCTGCTGCTCTCCCTTCCATCTCTGAATGGATGGCACACGCCCAGCATTTTGTATCACTAAGGACCAGCACCCCCTTACAGCCCGCCTTCCTTAAAGACTGAGGTTTTCATTTTCCCGAGTCCCTCGGGGTGGGCCGGGGAAGCACTGGGCTTCTTAGCCCCTTCCAGGCTGTCCCTGTTCCAAGCCATGGGAGGCGCAGCTTGCTCTTGGCTATCAGAGCACAGGCGTCCCCTGAGGCTGCCCGCTTCCCGTCCAAGAGTCCTTTGTCATCTTTCCCGGGGCTGCTCTTCTGAACACAGCCCAGCGTCCTGCAGCCTGGACTTTCCGATAACAGAGGAGCCACGTTCCAATGTATTAAACTTTTAACATCCCCCAGATTCAATTAATCTTATCTTTACAACTCCCAATTACAGGCGGTAATTAAGTGAAGGCAGCATTGTAGGCTGGGGATATTGCATTAATCATTACAGCCTTGGAGCCATAAATTAGTTCCTTCCCCATCCTCGAGCATCTTCCCACAAGGGACAGGATGTTTCGTTGGTGGGGAACAATAATCCCACAAAGGTGCTCTGGATTGGGATTAACTTCGATCATCTTTGTGTAAATGATAAAAGGCCACTTAAAAAAGAGTCTTTGTCCGGATAATGGGAAATTCTCTGACGACAGCAGAATTAAAGGTGCTGCGGAGCATGCTCAGAAATTAATTATTTTTAGCCTGTTAGATTAGAGACAACACAATGTTCACCTTATCTCCTACCCTCACCCCCTTTTACTTGATTAAAAGTGATGATAAACCTCTTGACTGCAGTAGGCTCACCCAGCTGCCACACCTGGGCCCTCTTCCCTGTCCCCAGCTTCCTGCCCTGTGGGGGAGAAAGCACTGCCCTGGGCATCCACCTGGGACTCATTCTAGGATTTGCTATCCTGCGGTTGTTATTCTGGAGCACAGCCTCCCCCTGGAACTGCAGACATCGGGCGGGACTCTGGACGCTGGACACGTGTCCTGGACACTGTGGGGTGTGGAGCGGCCTGCCTGCCCCCACTCCCTTGATGCCAGGATTCCCCCAGTCTGTGACAACTAGAAATGTCTCAGACATTGCCAGGGGAGACGGGCCCTCCCCTCAGTTCATCTTGTTGGAGTCCCCTCAGTTGGGTCGGGATTCTGGACCCCTGGCCCAGGCCATTTCTCCGGGCACCGCTCTCTGCCAGGAACGTGTCCCAGGCACATGCCCCACCAGCTCGGCATGCGGCATTAGTGGATGACACGCTCGCTTCGTCTGTTTGGAAACTTTCACCGTTACATCTTTTTTATTTAGGATGGAGCCACAGTCATCTTTCAAATGTAAAAACGTGTGAAAATGAAACTTAAGAAGTGGTTGACAAATGGAATCTCTCTTCTTCCCAAAGCTTCTTTCCCCTTGGCTCCTGGGGCTGGGAGAACAGTCTGGTCCCGCTGAGGGCTGGGATGCTTCCCATCCTCCGCCGTTCCAATTCAGTGCTCTTTATTTTATTTTTTGCTTTTTAAACCTCATCGAAGTTGAGTGCCGTTTAACTGGGGATGTCTCCACTCCTGGCATTCCATGAGTGCGTCACCCCTCACTGACCACAGCCACCCAGCTCTGCTCTATGCAGGGCCCGAGTCCCTAACCTGAGGCCATGGCCGTGTCCCTGGGAGCCCTCAACTATGCAGCAACTATGCAGCGGCCACATGCTCTCGCCTCTGACGCGTCTCTCTTCTCTTGTAGGTATGCCATCCCGCCAGAGCATGGCAAGCGCCTGGAGCGACTAGCAATCGGTAGGTGTCTGGGGCCAGGGTGGGTGGCAGGCCGGCAGCCTCCTCCTTCCGGCTTCACGCTCTTGTTTGGGCGTCATTGTCTGGGAGGGGCTGTGCTCCATGTGTCCTGTGCCGTTCCACTGCCTTCCCCCGTGTTCCACTTGTGGTCCCCACGCTGCGGGTCTGTCATTTCACAAATGCCACACAGAGAGTTTCCTGGTGGCTCGGTGGGTTAAGGACCTGGCATTGTCACTGCTGTGGTGTCGGTTTGGTCCCTCATCTAGGAACTTCTGCCTGCCTTGGTTGCAGCAAAAAAAGAAGGAAAAAGAAAAAAAAGACGGACACAGATGCTGTCACTTCCTCACTATTGTTTCCAGCCTTTTGGCACAGAGTTCTTGTCCCCTTCGTGCCTGGCACTGGGTCACATACGTGCTTTTGTGTCTCTGTGCAGTCTGGGTTCAGTCTGGAACCCGGGAAATCCAATTAGGAGTTCCCCACCTGTGCCACACAGCCGCATGGGGACCGCAGGGCCGTCTACTATCCCTTGCAGGGTTGGGTCACCTGGGCTTTCTCAGCAGACATCCCACCACTTGGATTCAGACCCTCACTGAGGCCTCCTGGGCTGAAGAGATTTGTCAGAGAGGGTGCCAGGCTGCATCCAGAGAGGGGGCAGTGACCATCTGGGTCAAGGCAGGCCTTCAGGTCATGGGCTCCTTAGAGACAAGCCCGACACCCAGGCTGCGGGGTGCTGAGGTTTCTGGCCGCCCTGACCCGCAGCGGTCCCATTGCATACCTGCCCTGTCCCAGCGGGGGCTCTTTGTGTCCTGAGTGTGGACAGTTGTAAGTGCCTGGACAGGTGTTAACAGATTTTAGTGGCCCAGTGGTTGGGGCCTCACTTGGTAGCCAAGAGCAGCCACCCCCTCGCAGGCCCTGACTGGGTGGGGGGTGAAGGTCTGTCACTCAGCGCAGGGCCTCTGGCCACCCCACACCCTGAGGCGGCCACAGAATCTTTCCAAGCCACAGCCTGGCCTTGGTGAGGCTCCCTGACTGCTGGCCGCTGGCTTCTGTGTGAGCCTCCCTGCCTGCACTTGCCTTGCAGGTGGGAATGGCCCATTCTCTGCCTGGCAAATTCCTGCTGCACGTGAAACAGGTTCTCATGTGGGAGGGAGGGTATCTGGGGAGAAGGACCAGTTCCAACGAAGAGGCTGTTGTGTCCCATTTTCTGTTGGAAACCTGAACCCTGTCCTCATGGGCAGGGCTGGACCCACTCTTAGGAACATGCTTCTCCTGGTAGAAATTCCAGTTGCAGGCGGTCCTGGCAAAGGCAATTTCATTTACTTGTTAAGCTAAAAAAGAAAAACCAAGGAGTTCCCTGGTGCAGTGGGTTAAGGATCCGGTGTTGTCACTGTTGTGACGTGGGTTTGATCTCTGGCCCAGGAACTCCTGCATGCCATGGGCGTGGCCAAGAAAAAAAAAACTGAAAATAATTTTTTCCCGTTACATTAAAAAAATGCAAATTAAAAATGTCTTTTTCTGTCGTATCGGTTTCCTGTTGATTTAACAAATTACCATAAACCCAGTAGCTTAAAGCAGCATGGATCCCTTCCATTGTGCTGTGACTCTTAAACTGCTCAGAAAAAAGTCCCAACTAAAAAGCCCCACAGGTTGATTTTCTTACAGTTCTGGAGATCAGAGGTTCACAGTGAGCCTTTAGGGGCTAAAACTAAGGTGTCGGCTATCATTTTGGGGGAGAGCCCGATTCCTATCTGTTCTGTCTTCCTGGTCTGTGGCTTCCCCTCCTGTGGTCGAGTCTCCCCCTGCCCCCCTGTCATAAGGACCCTTGGGATGACACTGGCCCCCTGGGTGATCCAGGCCCATCCCCATCTCAGGGACCTGAACTTAATCCCATTGGCAGAGTCCCTGTCCCCACGGTCGTGAGGGTCAGCACATGGAACATCCTGGGGGCCGCTGTTCAGCCCCACACACCTGCAGAGCCACAGGGATCGGTGTGGACGCTCCCCATGGACCACATCACTGGCCTCCCCGGGCCCTGCCCACAGCTTCTCTGCTCTTCTGGCTCAGAGGGGAGTTTGCAGTTAGCCACGCCCACTGTTCTCCCTCACTGTGCCTTTTCTTCCCTTGTTTTTTTTTTTTGTCTTTTTTGGCTGACCTGCAGCATAGAGAGTTCCTGGGCAAGGGATCGAATCCCAGGCACAGCTGCAACCTATGCTGCAGCTGCAGCAACCCTGGTTCCTTAACCCACTGTGCCAGGCCAGGAATCAAACCTATGTCCCAGTGCTCCCAAGATGCCTCAGATCTTGTAGTGCCACAGCAGGACCTCCCATTGTGCCTTTTCTGCTAGAAAAGTTTGGGGTGACCTGAGCAACAGCTAGAGAAGCTGGACTTGGGACCCTGTGGGGCCCCCCCACTGCCCCTGGACCATGCCATGGCCACTGTCCCTGGAGCTCGCTCGACCTCTACGGTATTCCCGCCAGGTCCTTTCTGACACCCGGACCTGGGTGCAGGCTCACTTCCTGGGCGTCTGCAGCGGGTCGGGCCACGGGGGCCTGATCCTTCCTCTGCAGCCCCCTGCTCAGACCTGCTCTCTGCTCCTTGGAGGAAGGACGGGGCGGGGGGAGGCTCCAGGGCAGGTGACTCACAGCCCTCCTAGGCGTCCCTTCCCAACTTTCTGGGGGCGTGTGTCCCGGTCGCCATTATTGAGATGGGTGGAATGAGTTTGCGATTAATACGGAAAATGAATCGCTGTGTGCGGAATGGGCTCACTGGGAGAGTTGTGCAGCCCACAGGGAGAGCATTAATGTGTTGGCGCGTTATTGGTGCTAATCACTTAAAATGTGCGCCTTTATTAGAGCTTTAATGAGAGCCACTTAAACTGTGCATTAAAAAGAGGAACTGCAGAGAGGCCGGCGGGCCGGGCGGCAGGCAGCCATAACTCTAATTGAAATGCTTTTAGTGCAGAGGAAAGTTGCTGGATTCAGTCATCCCTGGCACTTTCCAGAACCTCGCCTTTGTGTCCTTTGTGTCACGAGCCTCCTCCAGCTTGGACGTGTGGGTGGGGCTGCGAGCACAGGAGCACACGTGTGCGTGCCCCCCCCCGACACACACACACACACACACACACACACACACACACAGAGTGTGCCCTCTTTACCAGCAGCTCATTAGTGGTGTGCCCTGGCCTGGAGGCCGGAGCCTGGTCTGGATCAGCTTCTAGAAGGGGCCTGGGGCTGGTCAGCCCTGAGGGTAGCCACATGCCTGGGAGTGTGTCCCACACCTCACGGAGCCGTGGGACAGCCGTTTGGTGCTGGCCATCTGTGTGGGTTTGGGGAGAGGAGCCCCTCGGGGGCAGGGGGTACTTAACCCAGGACCACCTTTTCCTTAACACGCGTGTCACAGGTTTGGGTTTCAGCCAGCCAGTGGTTTGGGAATACCCCTGGACTGTGTTAGTTAAGCAGGGCTTCGGGGCAGGTAGAGCTGATGTGGATCTTCCGCTCCCTCTGGGACACTATCTTAAATTAGTTACGAGGCGCGCTCTAGCCAGGGAGCATACTGACTGAGCACCAGACAGGGGGTTAGGGACAAGGCTGAGGGCACAGGCATGGGTCGGGCCACCCTGCCATTGTCCGAGGGGTTTGGGGCCTTGGGCAGGTGGGTTGTTGGCCGAAGCCTCCGTGTCCTTAACTACTTGGTGGCCATAGGACCACGTGGGTGGAGAGCCGAGGCAGCACCCAAGCAGGGTCAGGCTGCCTTCCTCTTCGCTGGGGACTTGGCTGGCGGGGGCAGGGCCAGGCCCCCCCCCTCCCGCTCCTCGCCAGTTGTCTGGTTCTAGAATATCAGCTCCCCTGTCCTATCTCCAGACTGTGTTCTCATGTGGCCGAGTGACTGTGTGGATGTACTGCAGTGTTATGTTTTTTGTTTTTTTGCCCATGCCCATGGCACACGGAAATTCCTGGGCCAGGGACTGAGCTCCCACTGCAGCAGTGACCTGAACTGCTGCAGTGAGCCTTAACTCGCTGCGCCACAAGGGAACTCCAATAGTGGGTTTTTGCTTAGGGGGAGCTTGGTGGGGGGGGGCAGTCTCTGGGCAGTCATGCCCCTACCCTGTACCCTGGGGCATGAATGTGTGCCCTGCGTGGTGCACCTTGTCACTCAGGACCCCATCCCCTGTGTGTTTCATTTCTCTTGGGGGCCGCGGGAGGGAAGAGCTGCCCGGAGAGACATCCCAGCCAGCCGCCCACCCTGTCCCTGCAGGCTGATGCAGATCTGTCCCGTCTGACTGACGCTGTCTTCTCTGTTCTAGGCTTCTTCCCCGGGAGCTCCCAGGGCTGCGATGCCTTCCTTCGGCACAAGATGACCCTCATCTCACCCATTATCCTCAAGAAGTATGGGATCCCGTTTAGCCGGGTAGGTAGGGGCTGGGCACAGACCACCTGCTCCTAATGGGGCTTCTGGAGCTTGGGCCCAGGTGACCACGAACACCCCAGGAAACTGGTGTCTTAACCTTGGAGAAGGTTCTAGAATGACGGTAAGCTGGGGCAGGGCCACCCTAGCTGGTCCACCAGCCCCAACTCTTCTATGGTGGGGGGTGAGGATGAAAGAGGGGCAGTCAGGAGGAGCCCAGCCCTTCCTTCCCGCTCCCTCCCAAAGCCCAGCCTCTGCAGGTCCCTCAGGTCGGATTGGAGCGTGAATGGCGGGGACAGGAAGCTCTGAGGAGCTGGGGCACCTTCCGGCCCCACCTGCGCCCAGGGCACAGGGCCTTTGAGAGAAGGGGAGTACCTGTTTAGAAATGAAATGTCTGGTGTAAATCAACTACACTTCAATAAAATAAATTTAAGATAAAAGGAATGTCTGGCTCTCCCGCAGCGTGAACGCTGCGAACTCATTCAATTTCCTGCTCCAGAGGCTGCTGCCCTGGTCCCCGCGGGGCTGTGAGGCTGGAGGCTGAGCCAGGAGCCTGGTTGGCAGAGACCCCACCACCTGTGGAGGGTGGGCAGGCGGTGGGGGCCGTCATTCATTCCAGGCCAGTCCTTCCTGCACACAAGTCTCCTGGGAGACCCTCTCTTTGGAACCCAGGAGAGTTGAGGCCTGGGTCCCTAAGTCGGTCCAGGCCAGAGGCCCTTGCCCGGAACTTTCCGGACAGGTGTGTGGGCTATGGCACTGGGGGCAGGGGGCAGAGGGGGACCCTTCTGACACCCGGCTTCTGTAGGTTTCCCCAAAGAGCGATTTGGCAGACGCAGGAGTGAGTTCTGCGAGCCGACCCGTGTGCTTCCCCCTTGCGGAGAGTGTCAGCCAGTCGGAAATTGCTTCTGACATTTCAATCACACTGCCCACAGCGTGAGCACGCAGATCAGGGACTTGGCCTTTCTGCTGGGGCCGCAGCCAGGAGGCTGACTCCTAGCCGTCTCTCCTGCTCATCTGATGGCAGGATGTTAGGCTCTGAGACCTGCCACTTGCCGTGCTTCCCTCTTCTTGCCTCTGTCTGCTGGCTGGAACAGCATTCGTCACCAGGAACCTCCCATACAGATCACAGCATTGCTCATGGACGTGAGAAGTATTTGCTGTCCGTCCGTGTGTTGAGAACATTCTCCAGGGTGGTGCCTTCTGAAGAGGAATGCCGGTTGCAGGAGTCAGCTGGGGGCACCCTCTGTTCTCCCAGGTCAGCGCCAGCGAGGCCCTGAAGTTTGGATAGGAAATGCCTGAGCCTGACCCAAAGGCAGTGGCCTCTTGCCATGGACAGGCTGCTGGCAATTCGATCGAGGCTGGGTCGGCAGCCGCAACCCCCACACCAGAGGCCTGGCTCAGGCCTGGCCTCCCAGCTGCCCACAGAGCTTGGCCCCTGAGGCCTTGGTCTGGCCGGCAGAGAGCCCTCCGTGTGCCGCCGGGACTGGGCTCCAGGCCCTGAGGTGTCAAGCTCCAGCTGAACTCGGAACCCCTCATCTGAATTCCTGGCAGCCTTCAAAGAGTGACTCCCCGCACTCCACTTATAAATCTTTGTAATGGTATTTACTTCTAGAAGAAAAAGCAGATCAATAGCAGAGCTTTTTAATAATTAAAAGTGTGTATTTCTGTAATCTGCCACGGACTTCCTCATTTATTCTTGGAGAGCTCGCAGAAGCAGCCGAATTCCGGGCTCCCTCCGTGATGGGCGTCTGGGGCTGGTGCTCCCTCCGCTCCTGATTACTTTGCCCCACAGCCTATCCATCATCCCCAGCGCCTCTAATTTATTGTCGGGATAATGTTGACAGCGGTGACATGGAGGACAGACAGCACGGGCTTGAGATGGAGCCACCAGGATGTAGATTTTCTGACGGGAACATAATCTTCCTGTCGCTCTAAATGAACGCCTCTTCCGTTCTGGGCCTTGATTTATGGGTGGGGTCGGGTGGGGGACCAGGCCCTCTGTGCCTCCCCACACCAGGGCGTCAGGCTCAGCGATGGCGACCCTGCTACATCCCTGGGGCTCAAGCAGGCCAGCCTGTGCTCTGGCGAAGATTGAGACAGCGCTTCCCAGGATCCGCTCCAGTCGGATAAGAAGATCAGTAATTGCATTTCAAGCCACATCCCCAAACCCGACTTTTATTTCCCTCCCTTCATGTGGCTCCGAGGCCTGTGGCAGGAGCCGGCCGAGGGGACCCTTCCTGAGGACCCAGCACGCTGGCCGCCAGACCCTGGGGATACCATGTGTCCCCTCCTCCCTCATCTGCCATCGCTTCATCCCGGCACGCGGCTGTCACTTGGACAGGAATTTTAAAATATAGCTTAATGCACACTGACTTCCCTTGATTGGTGCAATTCATTATTTGAAAAGAAAAATATCTCCGTGTTCTTAAGGACTGGCTTTTCTCCAGGCTACGTCGGTTTTGATTGATTTTTGACTCCGTGGCTGGCTTCTGGAAGTCTCACTCCCCCTGTCTCCTGCCGCCCACCCTCCCCTGCCAGGGTTTGACTCCACATTGCTTACTTAGATGAGTCTACTGATTTCTACTCATCTCTCTGGGGTTATTAGCAGGCCTGAGAACTACAAATCAGTGACAAAGCAGCAAACCACCTCTTTAGTAGGAGCAGAAGGCTTGAACATACGCAGTTTGCAGAAGGAGGCGAGCGCAGGTGCCAGCAGGACGCCTGGGCGGCATCTGCAGGCCTCGGGGAGGAAGCCGGCGCGGCATACCCTCCAGGACAGCTCCGTCCAAATGCCCCGAAGGCCACCAGGAAAGGGGGCAATGGGAACGTGCCCTCACCCCTGCGAGTGGGTGCAGAATCGGCAGTTGCTGCAGAAAACCGCTAGGCAGTTTCTTGGGGCCCCCAGTGGCTGCTCCGTGTCTGTTTACTCCAGAGACACGTGAGCACTGCCTAGAGAAGACAGGTCCCCACCGCTCAGTTCACAGAGCCCCAGACCGGGAACAGCCCGCGGGCCTGTCGGCAGGAGGCTGGATGAGCAAATTAGCGACAGCCACACGACAGGAGACCGACAGGAGACCGACAGGAGACCGACGTGCCCAGCAGGACAGATGAACCCCAAGGACGTGCCGAGCGGAAGAGGCCGAATGCAGGAGCGCAGACGGGTGGTCCATGTCAGTGAAACCTCGGAGAGAAGCCTTATCGGTGGGGTTGGGAGCTGGGGGGTGGGGGCCTCTGGGGCCACAGCTCTTGGAACTGCAGACCCCCTGATCTGCGTTCCACTGAGCGTTCAAGCTAGGAAAAGACCCACCTGACTCCAGAGGGTCACTGCCCTGCCACAGCCTCCACATCCACATCCGTGGATTGGCCAGCAGCCCCACCTTGCGTCCCAGGACACGAGTGGGTACGGTGGCCACTGTTATCTGTCACTTGTCCTTTGGGACACTTGTCTGTTGGAGTTCTTCTCATGGGACTCAGCGTGGGGTGGCGGGGGGTGGTCAGTGTAGAGTTGGGGAAGGGGGTCTAGGCCTTGGGGCAGCACTTCTGGAAGTCTCAGTCTGGGGTTGTTGCAGGCCCCCAATCCTGTCACTTATGCCTAGCTCCTTGGTTTGGGGTATCTGTTGCAGAGGCCGGACCAGAGTCATCCAGACCATTTTGAATAGATCTGGAAACATAAGATTGTTTAAGGTTCTGATCTTAATTAGTGTCCTCCCTGTGGGCTGGCTGTGCCTCTTCAGTCTCTGCCCTCACTTGGAAGGACCTATCTCGGGATGTAGCGGACAGAGGCCCCGCTCACAGCGGTGGTGGTGACTTAGGTCAGCTTCTGGGAACGTTTCGTGCATGTGGCTGGTCCTCTCTGGCACGAGGGCAGGCTGCTGTGCTGCCCTGCGCTCCAAGAGCTGGGCAGCTGCTGCCATTGATGACCCGCCCTCCTCGCCAGCCCCGCTGCTCTGTGGCAACATCTCACGGTGGACGGGAGGCCTGACAGGCCACCTGCCTCCAAGGCAGGAGGCACCCCCCTCCCCCAAACGAGAAGCCCCTAGAATCCCAACATTGAACAGCCCCTCCTCCTGCAGCTCATCCGTCTGGAGCCTGCAGACTGTCTGTCACCTTGGGGCCTGGCGGGGCCTCCGTGAGCAGCGGGGCTGGTCGCCAGGCTCCCGACCTGGCCTCTTGCCTTGCCTGCTTTACCAGCCGCAGTGAGCACAGCCCGCAGCCTGTGCGTCGGGGAGCTGCCTTTCCCTCTATTGGCTCCTAAAGTCAGGCTCCCTGGCCCTCCTTGGCAAGTCCTCTAGCCCGTGTCCCCTGCCATGCTCCTTGGTGGCTCCCGTGGCTTTGCTGCCAGCCCATAATGCCCTGTGGCAGGTGTTGCTTCTGGAAGGCCAGCCGCGCACCAGTTCCCGTCTTTTCCAACTCCGGGTTTCGCCGCTGACCTGTTGGCCTCTTCCTCCTCAGATCACGCAGGAGGCGGGAGAATTCATGATCACCTTTCCCTACGGCTACCACGCCGGATTCAATCACGGATTCAACTGCGCAGAATCTACCAACTTCGCCACCCTGCGGTGGATTGATTACGGCAAGGTGGCCACACAGGTGGGTGCGCGCACCCCGGGAAAGGGACTCAGAGAGGCCAGGCCCCCCGCCGGCTCCCTCAGCCCAGAGCCCAGGTGACGGCTATTGGCATTTGACTAGGCGCCCAGGCTGTCCCCAGGGTCTGTGTCTGGATCCTCAGCAAACTTGTCCCCAGCATGTTCTTCACCTGGAGGCACGAGGAGGGGGCGCAGGCAAGTTGGGCAATGTGGGGAGCCCAGGGTCTGGGCAGGCCTGAGGTTGGGGTGCCCCCTCTCCTGAAGGACCCCACGTGCACTCCTGATTGTCTGCAGATCAGGAGAGATTTGCTACTTGTTAGTGGATACTTAGGGCCCCGGGGCCTGCTTTCACTCTCCTCTGGCTTCCTTGCTACGAGGTTTTCTGCTATGGTGTGAACAAGCGAGCGAGAGAAAGGGGGGCAGAACCCCGGCAGAGCAGACTGTTCAAGCCAGAAGGCTTCTGGCTGCCTCGCTGTCCCTAGAGGACCCGAAAGGCCAGAAGACTTCTTTGATTTTCTCAATAATTTGCCATTCTGGTCCCCGAGGGCTGATTATCAGCCAACAGATTTGACATCTGAACAAAGTGCTTGTTCTCCAGTTCCTTTAGCCCCGCACGCACCGGTCCGTGGTTTTGATGGACAGCTCGGAGGGACACGAGGCAGGTCAGGGAGCAGCCGGGCACTGGGCAGGGCGCCCTGGGTAGGAAGCTACAAGGAGGGCTGATGGGTAGGCAGCAGGCCCAGTCCTCCGCCAGCTACCCGGACCAGGGGCCTTGCTCCCAGGACTGGCACTGTGGCTGCCCCAGTGGAAGCTGGCAAGCTCTGCCCATCAGGCTGGGCTCAGGCCGAGTAGCTCTGACTTGTAGGTTTCAGCCCCTTTCATCTTCTGTCTCCACCAAAAAAGGCTCCTGGCCGTTCACGAGCATCTCACTCTGGCGCTGGGGTCATGGGACAGGAGACGCCCCTTCAGCTGGGCCTATACAGGTGAAAACAGGGTGATTCCCACCAGCCTCCTGAGCTGGAGTCTTGAGGTTCCTGGGGAAATGGCTCAGTCAGTTTATAGTCAGGGCCCGGGATCAGGGCATGTGGGTTTCTCCCAGCCTGGAGGTGGGAGCCGTGTGGACCAAAACCCACCAGTTCATTCAGCATCTCCTAGATCTCAGACCTTTGCAAAATACGGTCTAGGCTGCAACGATCAGGTGTCATGGCCTGGAGATACAGCCTACTGAAGGGGAGGGGAGCGGAGTGTGAAACCCACCCCTCCCCATTCCCAAGTCCAAGGCACAGCACATGGCAAAGGGCAGGAATCCCCTCACCAAGGTTGGTCAGGGAGGTTACAGACTGGTGCTTTGGAATAGACGGGGTTAAAAAAAGGGTACATCCTTAACGTGAACATTGCCTGTTTCTTTTCACATTCGGATATGGCAGAAAGCTAAGATTAAAAAAATCAAGGTGGTTTTGTGTTACCTCTCCGCTGGGCAGCAAGGTCTGAGTGAGTTGGGCTCATCTCCGTCCTTCTAATGATCTGTTTCTCTGACTTGGCTCCATCAGTGCACTTGAGGAAAGGCACCGGGCTTTGTAGCCGGAAAGACTGGAGAGGCGCCCCAGGATTTAAAGTGTTGGGCTCTTTACACTTAATTCGGAAAATTGTGGTGGGATTGTCTTTGGTAGAGACTGGCTCTGCTAGAAGAGGAGAGATGGGCCCTTAGATCCAGAGGAGCAGTTCCACATCCTGGGATGTTTTTTGTGTTCCTGTGGGCCTGCGTGTACCGTGACCACGATTGAGTTGTCAGCCCAGCCCGGGGCTTGTCCTGGAGGAGCCACCAGAGCCAACACCACAGCGGGGCCGGCAGGGCCCGCCCGGATATTAAAAGCAATTTTGGGTTCAGCCGTGTGTTCACAAACAAGTGACATTTGGGAAGCGCGGCTTTTGATTGGGCCTCCACGCTTACATTGCCAGGCAGCATAGCGTGAAATTACTGAACAAGTAATGTGCGGCGCTCCGAGCCAGCCCGGGTTCCAGGGGGCATCAGGTGCCGAGAGGCCCCCTTGTAGAGCCACCCCAGCTGCCCGGCCTGGCGGCTGGAGGCTGGGGATCCACCAGGAGTGGCTGTTGGCTATGGGGCGCCCGTCCGTGGCCATCTGATGTCAGCTCTCAGGCTTTCAGGTGGTAAAGTGGGCCAGCAGTTCCCGCCTCTCCAGGCTCCACTGCCGCCCCCATAACCAGTCTGGGCTGGAGGGGCCGCTGAGGATAACAAGCTGAGGGCATCGGAGGCAGGGGACTGTTCAGGTCCATGGTGCTGGAGCCTGCAGATTTAAGGGAGAGGGTGGGGTGGGGTATGAGGAGGACCCAGGGTGCTCTTCCCACTGAGCTGGGGCTTTTCCCTGCAGCCTGACCCCATCTGTGTCGCCTTCCAGCACATTTCATCGGAACACAGTCGGGGGTCGAGGGGCAGATCTTCCACCTCCCAGATTTTAAAGATTTTTTTTTTCAGCCTCACCCATGGCACACGGAAGTTCCTGGGCCAGGGATCAAATCTGAGCCGCAGCTGCAACCTATGCTGCAGCTGTGGCAACACCAGGTCCTTAACCCACTGTGCCACAGCAGGAACTTCTAGAGCTTTTTTTCTTGTTGGTTCATTACCTCTTTAGGCACCCAGCAGGCCCCCTCCTCCCCTTAGCATCCCTTATCCTTCACTCTCCTTCTGCTGACATATGAAATTCTCAACTCTCATGCTCGCTAGCCTGAATTTCAGGTGTTTGTGTTTTTTTTTTTTCCTAGAGCAGGGTCAGCAAATGAGGACCAACAGGCCAAACCTGGCAGGCTGACTGTTTTTTTATGGTAGGCAGACACAACCATTCTTAGACTTTTAAAGAGCTGGGGAAAAAAAATCAAAAGAAGAATATGTAGCACGTGACAACTAGATGAAACTCATGTTTCATGTTGATAAATAAAGTTTTATTGGCACAGACGTGCCCATTCATTGGCATGCTGTGTGGGGGCTGCTTGCCCTCAGTGGTGGAGCTGAGTAGCTGTAACAGGACCATCTGGCCTGCAAAGTTGAAAATAGTTGCCACGCGGCCCTTACCAGGACATCTGCAGCCCCTGATCTAGGGTGTGGGCAGCCCTGGCTTTGGCCAGTTGGGGCTAAAGAGCTGCCTCCTTCACAGGCCCCAGGGTCTCTGGCATTGGTGGGGAGGTGCTGTTCTTTCTAGCAGATTGCCCCCCAGCTACTGCCTCTGGTGGTTTTGGAGCCTGTGCTGCAGGAGGAAGCCAGTGTGCCAGTGGATTCATGTCTTTTACCCATGTGGTTGGGAAGGGGGTTTTGGAACCAAGAGGCCCCTCTGTGGGCTGCTGGGGGGATTCCTGGGGGCAGTTCCCAGAAGGTGTGTACCCTGTGTGTATCCTCACACAGGGGGATAGTCATTGTATCATTAATTTTAATAGTGGAAAGTTTATACTCTTCAGGCGGTTAGGTGAATTGTGGAATATTATGCAGCCATGGAAATGGGTTGCTGTTGATTGGCATGGAGAGATGGGAATAGATAGCATTTTGAGTGAAAATTTGGATCACGACTATGTAATCCCGTGTGTGTGTGTGTGTGTGTGTGTGTGTGTGTGTGTGTGTGTGTGTGGTGGATTTGCCCAAAGTTTAGTTAGCTCTGTGGGGTGGAATTTGGGATGCCTTAAAATCACACCCTGACTTCGTACCATTTCTACTTATGCAACTTTTTTTTTTTTTTTTTTTTTTTTTTTTTTTTTAAAGCTGGTTGTAACTTTTGGGGGAAGAAAGACATGATCTTGGCCTTCCCTGGGACTTCTCCTGTAAACTCCCTATAGCCCCTTGAGGAGAAAAATTTGGCTCTTGCTTGTCATCAGTGGTGCTGCTTTTGTTGGTTTGTTTTTAAAATAGGAAGTAAGTTGGAGTTCCCTGGTGGCCTAAGAGGTTCAGGATCTGCTGTTGTCACTGCTGTGGCATGGGTTCGATCCATGGCCTGCGAACTTCCACATGCTGTGGATGATGTGGACAAAAACAAAACAAAACAAAACACTAACATAGGAATAAAGCAAACAAGCTAAAACTGTGAGGACCTCCTGGCAAGGCCAACCTTCATGCTAGGAGCCGGCTTCCTTCCTTTCTTCTTTTCCTGCCTAGGGGCTCACGCACACCTGGTCCGGTGAGCTCTGCTGAGCACCTACTGAGTGCTTAGGAGGAGCCCCAGCTGGCTGGGAGGGGGAAAGGGTGCAGAGCTGATGGTCCCAAGGACGAGGACTCCACAACGCCTGAGTCAGACCAGACAGCAAGCATGTCCCTGACTGGCCATATTCATCCTTCCGGCTACCTCTGATCATGTGCTGCTGCTTTTGTTTTGAGCATCCTTTTCCTTGGATGGGAGAGCTCTCTCCCTCTGCCTCCTGGGCTTCACCCCTACCCAGCTCTGTCTTTCTCTCCAGCTTTACAGACAGTTCTTGCCTGTATCAGACTCTGACTCTGGGCCTCGTGGCCTTCAAGGACCAGAGAGAGGTAAAGTGCGCCTGCCCGGGGTTCTGGGAGATGTGCTCCTGCCCCCAGAGGTCTCCCAGGCTGGTGGCCTCCTCCAGGCGGCTGTCTGGGGCTCGCCTGAGGCAGCAGGAGCAGAGCTCCCCCGGGCACGCGCTCAGCCAGGCTGGCTTTGTTGTGGGACGACTAACAGGGGAGATCAAAGGGCTGCTGCAGCCGCTCCGGAGAAAATGAAGTGTGCGGCACCGGCCTTTTTAGGGCTGAGCTTCGAATTAGTCCTACAAGGCTGCACGCCACATTGGATTAGCTCACTTGGCCCTCACTGCTCCCGCGGTGGGTGGCGACGGGGTGAAGCCTGACAAGGGCCTCTTCCAACATCCAGGCCGCCCCGAGAGGCGCAGGAGTTGACTTGAGATTAAACAGAGCGAGAGAGATTTAGAACCCGGCTCAAACGGCTGGGAGCCCGGCTCGCTTAGCTGGTGTTCCGCCAGCTGTCTGGGCCACTCGGCACCCCCCTCGGGAAAGTGGCCCCGAGCAGGGAGGCTTCTGTGGCACATGGACAGTGGGGAGAGTCCTGTCCCCAGATGCCCTGCTTCTAGGGGCAGCCCCACATCCAGATTGGGGGGCCCTTTCCTGAACACCCCTTCCCCAGCCTGGGCTACCTCGAGCTTGACCACTGTGAGATGTGAACCAAATTGTTTCTGCTGCCCCCGAGAGCAAGAACACCTGCCTTCTGTTTGGTAACCCGCTGCCTGCTCTGGGCGATTAGCTGGAGCCCAAGGGGAGGTGACAGAAGGTGGGGTGAGGGTGAGGGTGGGGGTGGGCGGTGGGCCGGGAACAGAGCTGCACCCCTGGCGCCTCTCTGGGCCTCCTGCATCCGAGGTGCTGGCCACGCCGGTCCGTTCCACGCCTCCCTGACCCCCTGATTTATAGCACTGGTGGTGGCTGGTGCGTGGGGGTCGCAGTCAATTGCCATATAAAATATGCTTTCCCTGCAAGCCTCCCCCAGAGCTTCCTGTCACTCTGTCCTGTCCCTGGCAGCAGCTGTAAACCCGTTCCCCTGCTCAAAGCCCAGGATGCGCACAGCAGTGCACGGAGGGCTGCAGCCCAGAGCCGTCTTCCTGCTTGGTTTCGTTTCGGCTTAAACGCTGATCTCGGAGAACAGGCGTGACCTGATATGGAAGGACAGGTCTCAGGCAGGGTCTCCCTGAGGCATCTCGACCCTGGGGGTGAAGATGAGGTGGCGGTGCAGCATCCCTGACCCCCACCCCCCTCCATGCTGGGAGCCCCTTCCTTCCCCAGTCGTGAGAACCACAGAGGTCCCCAGTATACCCTGGGGCCAGTCCTGGGAGAGAGCCTGGTCTAGACGGTTATGGGCAGTTCTCCCATCTTTTTCATTGTCGCCCCCCCACCCCCGCAGAACGCTTCCACATTTTTTTTCCCCAACTGCCCCGCCGTAAGGTTCTAACACCACGGATACACCGCTTGTCTGTTCACCTGCTCTTTGTGTACCTGTGCATCACACACAAGAGAGTGAGGCCTTTCTGCCCCTAAGAAGGAGCCTTCACTCCCTCAGGGGCAGTGTGGCCCCAATGAGTGCACCCCAGGAGGATGGGTCTAGGGAGCAGCCTTGGAGGCAGAGAGAGGTGCCCCCGCCAGCTCAGACCTGTGTTTTGTGAATGAGCGGGACTTGAGCACTTGGTGGGCTCCCTTGGGGGGGGACTTCCCTCTAGCCTGGGGGTTCAGAGGCCACCTGTCAGTCCCCAATTTATTTCTCACCCTCCGCTCTCTGCTGCTGTGGCTGGGAGGGCAACAGAGCTTTGCTGCCCGCTTGTCCCCTCAGGAAACCATTGCAAAGAATCACAGGTGTGGTTCCAGGCCCTCTCCCTGCCCCGTGAACACGCCAGCCTGTCGTGTCTTCTGCCCTCTGCTTGCTTCGCTTAATCCCCTTCATACGGTTCCTTGCAAGCCAGTGGCTCAGAGTGCAGGCCTCCACTCCGCTCCTTGCTGCTCTCCCGAGGCGGGTGGTGGGCAGACCTCCCCCTCCTGGTGGCCCAGAGCCCTGCTATCTTCCTTCCGTCTTCTTTTCGCTCCTGCCCCTGCACCTGGGCTTGTGGCCTGGCTTGCAGGCAGCTGTGTTCAGGCTTCCTGCTCAGAGGGTGAGCTCTAGAAATGCTGTTCACCTGTGCTTGCACCCTTGTCTCTCTGGGGTGGGGGCTTCCAGACCCCATGTAGGGTGCTAGCCACTCATCACTGTGCTGCTTCCGCTGGCCATTTTGCTCGTGGGTCCTCCGATGCCAGGTGCCAGCTCTGGGAGAAGGATGCTGGCCGTCAGGGGGCTCACTCACACCCATGGGCCTGCAGCCCCTTGTCATTGTGGCTTAGTTGCTTTTCCCAGTAGAACTGGGGGCCGGTGATTCTGATCCGCAGACCAGTTTCTCCCCTTCAGCTCTGTGGACCCTGTAGTTGAACCACCTCTGCGGGTCTTCTGGGCACTGTTGGGGGTGGAGCAGCCTCCCTGCCCCCACCCACTCAACACCAGGAGCCCCCCAGTGTGGCAACCACCGATGTCCCCAGACATTGCCCAGTGTCCCCCCGGGTGAGGACCCTGGGCTGGCGAGGCTCTTCCGGGAGTGTGTTCCTCCAGCTGAGGTCCCCAGCCCTTGTCATCTATGCTCCCTCAGGCACGCTCCAGAGGGCAGTGGCCACATCTGGCCCAGAGGAGGGATTGAAGCCTTTTGAGATGAGGGTGTAGTCTGGACCAACTTCATGACCAGAGGAGAATCCAGGTTTTTCCATCATCCTGCCTTGGATGGAGTTTGTTTCTCGGTCATGGGAAACGTCGGGCAGTGGGGGATGGTAAGGTTTTTATGGAGGTCAGGTGGGCTGGCACCCCTGCAGCCTTAGAAGAGGGAGAGTGAGTCCACTGGGTCCTGGTCAACAGGAGAGGCCGTGGGTGAAGGGCAGCTTGGGATGAAGAGAGCTGAGGGGCTGGCAGGGGTCCTCAGGCAGAGAGTGCAAGGGCTGCAGCAGATGTCCCCGGGGGTGCCCTTGGAAGGGCCTGGCACAGAGCGCCTGGGTTTATTATCCATGCAGAAGGGGAGGTGGGAGGACCCTGTCACAGCAGGCAGGAGCACCATCTAGGCTGCATGGTGCCACACGGATGAGGCTTCCTCTGTGTAGAGAAAGAAAGGGGGTGACCTTGGAGGTGGGGTGGGCAGCATCCTGCAGGTTGTAGGCCCGTGACCTTGCCTGAGCCTGGGAAGCAGCCGCCCTTCCCCCAGCCAAGGATGGAAGGAGCCCCAAGAGCCCTGTGCCTAATTGTTTTGTTTATGAAGCGCTTCCGAGGGCTTCCAGTGGATTTCCTAATGAACTGGTTTGTTATCGCATCTCGCTGCAGTGCTGGTAATTACATCAGAAACGGGGGGCCAGCGTCTGTGAGCCATCCCCAGCAGATGCAGGCTCCTCAGCGGGGTTTCTGCCCCCTTCGCTGGGTGTTTAACACTTTGTGGGCTGAAGTGCCCCCGGCCCCCGGCTCGTTCCCTAGGAAGAGTGTGTCGTGTGTTGCAGTCATCCCCTATGTCGCTGGGAGGCGGAAATGAGGTGCTGGCAGCATGCTGGGGAGCTCTCTGACCTTCGGGGGACCACCAAAGGCACAGTGGGCTGGGTGCACAGGCAGTGTCAGGGGAGGTTCAAGACCCCAGTGTGTCCATGTCACAAAATGCCATCAATGGGGCGGGGCACCCTGAAAGCAGGGGAAAGGAGTCCCCACCCAGTCCTGGAGGCTGGGGTCTGCGATGCAGGGGAGGCAGGACCGCTTTCCCTCCCAAGGCTCCATGGGAGGGTCCTTCTGCCCCTTCCAGCCTCTGTCGTGGCCAGCAGTCCTTAGTGTTCCTGGTTTATTGATGCATCGCTTTAGTCTCTGCCCATGTTCATGTGGCCCTGTCTCCTGTACCTGGGTCCAACTTTCCTTCTTTTTGTTTGCAGCATGCACAAGTTCCCAGGCCAGGGGTTGAACCTGCGCCACAGCAGCAACCTGAGCCACAGCAGAGACAGCGCCGCATCCCCAAACCACTAGGCCACCAGGGAACCCCTAACTTTCTCTCTGCTTAAAAGGACACCACCAGTCACTGGATTTAGAGCCCACCCCACCCCAGTGTGACCTCATCTTAACCAACTCCATCTGCAAGGATGCGCTTTCCAATAAGGGCTAGTTCTGAGGTCCCTGGTGAAGATGAATGGGGGGTGGGGGGTGTGTGGTAAGCTGTTTAGCCCCGCCCCCTGGAGGAGCATTAGTGGGAGGAGTGTCAGTCCACACTGAGGAACAGGAAGTGGGGTGGAGGGGAGGGACGGGGGAAGGGTCTGTGGGATAGGCCCTAGAGGGGATGTGGGCATCTCCAGCCACACTGTCCAGCACTGAAGCTATCAGCCTGTCCGGCCCGTTAACCCTAAGTTAATTAAAGCGAAGTCCTATGCCTGGGTCACACGTACTAGTTAATAGCCACAGGGGGAGTTCCCGTCATGGCTCAGTGGTTAAGGAATCTGACTGGGAACCACGAGGTTGTGGGTTCGATCCCTGGCCTTGCTCAGTGGGTTAACAATCCGGCATTGCCGTGAGCTGTGGTGTAGGTAGCAGACGCGGCTCGGATCCCGCGTTGCGGTGCCTCTGGTGTAGACTGGTGGCTACAGCTCTGGTTAGACCCCTAGCCCGGGAACCTCCATATGCCGCGGGAGCGGCCCTAGAAAAGGTTAAAAAAAAAAAAAAAAAAGACCCCCCCCCCAAAAAAAAATAGCTGCAGGGGCTGGTGGTGATCTCACACGGACATAAGCATGGGCAGTAGGACATTTCTGCTGTCTGGGGGAGACCCTTCTGGCAGCCAGCATGCTCGGGTCTGCAGCTCAGGCCTGGCTACAGCGAGCCATGGGCTGGAAGGCAGGCCTGGCCTGGCCTCCTACATGGAGTCTGCGCTCCCGAGGGCCCCCAGCCTGGCCTGCCCTCACCCTGCACATGGCAGGGCGGCACGAGCCGCTGGCTGGGTCCCTGTGGAGCCCCTCATGCTCTGCCCTGATTCCCGACCCAAGTCAGTGCTATGGCCTCACTGACCACAGATCAGGAGGGTCCTGTGGGCAGACACCATCAGGGATGCCTTCAGTGAACTTCGTTTGATAATCTTCTCCTTAGGCTGGTTGCTGTGTCTCCTCTTTCCCTCTTTGGTATTTGATACAAGCAAACCCTAATGTCTGTTCAATGTTTTTTTTTTTTTTTTTTTCTTTTTTTTTTTTTGGTGGAGGCTCCTTGAGTCAGGCATCAAACCTGTGCCACAGCAGTGACAATGCCATGTCTTTAGCCCACTAGGCCACCAGGGAACTCAACCTTTTAGAAATCTTTCAATCTTTTAGAAAGAAATGGCCTGTGATTAAAGCTTGTTGCTATTTAAATCAGGGGGAACCGGCAGGTGAACCCTGGGGCTCCGGGGCAGCTCAGCCTTGTACTCCATACCGAACTGCCTGCCCAGGACAGACCTCGATGAAGGCGGTGCAGGGGAGGGGGCGGGTGCAGCGCAGCTCCCAAGAGGGAGTGCTGGTGTTCCTGGTGTAGCTGTTGGTCCTGCTGTGGCACTTCCATCTTAGCAGAGGCGACCAGTGGCATGTGCCTCAGCACTGCACGTGTCACAGCTCAGATCAGAGCCTCATGATCCCCCCTACCACCCACAGCGGGCTGGGAGGGGAGGGGGCCTGGGGCCAATGGGGATGGGGGAGTGGGTGTGGGCAGAGGAGCAGGGATGTGACACAGACACTCTGAGGATGCTATTGGCCCTGTTCAGCCTGGATCAGGAATTCTCCAATTGGGGATCCCAGGAGGCTGGTCGATCCTGACAGATGCACTGCAGAGTATGTGCCTTCCCCCCGGGAACCAGATTCCTGGCGGGAGGGGGCAGGGCAGGTGCCCACAGAGGAAGGCTGACCTTCTAGGCCAAGTGGAGTGGTTCCACAGCGAGCTTTTTTTAGAGGGTGGTAAACATTTTACTGAAGCAGAGACCACCTCCTGAAACACATCATAAGCCTGCAACACAGTGAGTCTTCACAGAGTTCCTCCAGGGCCCTCCCTCTGAAGCACGGTTGTCTCATTCTCCATGGCAGGGGTGGGGTGGGGAGGGGACTAGGGCTGTGGGCTTCTTGCCCCTGCTGCAGCCCCAGACCCCGCTTTTGCCCCTGCTGCAGCCCCAGACCCCGCTTGTCTGCCTCCTCCAAACAGGGCTTTCTTACACCTGTAGTTGGCTGGGGGTTGGAGTCACTTCAGTTGTCAGGGTCCCTATAGGCAGAGTTCCTCTTCCCTTCTGATGGCTCCTATACCCAAGAGGCTGAAGGAGACCTGCAGTCAGCTATTCCATGCATCCAGGGCCGTAGGGATGCTGAGAGGTTTTCCATCAGAGTATTTTAGGTTTCCAGCAGGTATTTCAGGAGTTCCCTTGTGGCCGAGTGTGTTAAGAATCCGGCATTGTTACCACAGCGGTCTGGGTCACCACTGTGGGGCAGGTTTGACCCCTAGCCCAGGAACTTCCACAAAGCCAAAAAAAAAAAAAAACAAAAAAAACAAAAAACCAAAGTCACTATTTTAAAGACTGTGGATTCAACACGTGTGGTGTAAAGCAAGTAGAACAAAAAGGGAAAAAGCAGGTCATGCCCATCAGGAACCATGGAGACGGCTGCCATCAGCAAAGAGGCAGCTGAGGGAAGCGAAGTTAATCAGTCACTAAAGCCGGGATTATATGAACTTAATATATGCAGGTTCCTGAACGTGGAGAAACGATGCAAAGGCCTGCGTGCTCGACCGGCCATCGGGGCCCGGGCACTCCGTGCACACGGGGTGTGTGTGAGAGCGCCTTACGTCCTCCATCCCCGGGAAGAGGCATCGTGTGAACAGTGACTGCAGGGGGGTCTTCTCCAGAAAGGGAAGGACATCTGTGTTGTGTGTCGGAACGCAGAGCATGTGCCTGGAAGGAGCTGGAGAAAGTGGGAATAGCGAGTGCGGGACGGAGAGGGTGCCTTTTGCTCCTCAGACGTCTGCCCCCTGCGAAGTGGTGGCTGTTCCCTCAGTCCATCCCAAGCTTCATCTCTGTGTGCGGCTTGGGGCTCTCCATGTGGCTGTTGGTGGTGGGGTGAATAGCTGCCAGGGGATGGGAGCCCTTACTCTCCGCCTCTGGTGAGGATCCACTTGGGGACCCTCAAGTTTTTTTTTTTTTTTTTTTTTTGACCGTGGCGTGTAGCAGCTTGATGCGGGATCTCCGTTCCCAGGCCAGGGATTGAATCCAGGTCGCAGTGATGAAAGCACCAAGTCCTAACCATCAGGTCACCAGGGAGCTCTCCTGAGGGCCCCCAGGTTCTTTAGATCTCAGGCATTGGGGGCCCATGTGTCAGTTTGGAGTTGTCAGGCTTCCTGGAGGGTTTGGGGGTGTTTGCTCCCCATTGGAGCCCCAGCTTGAGATGAATACAGAGCCCCTGTATGGGCTTTGGGGGGGTTCTTGTCTGAAGTCCAGCCCAGGAAGCCCTGCAGACTGAGGCTTTGAAGTCACTGGGAAGAGGCTGAGGTTTGAGGGGGGGTGTCAGCCAAAGCCCCTGTCGTGGCTGCGGGGCTTGGCAGAGGGGAGAATTTTCCTTTTGTGATAAGATGTTAAAGCACAGTCTGGCTTTCAGTGTCTTCTTCGTTTTATCTCTTACTACGCTTTCCGAAAGCAGGCACTATATACGATTTCACTTTTGCATGGGGTTATGGTTGGTAAAGCATAATTCCTAGCCATTGAGAACAGAGTACCAGGCTGGAGAATCACACCGAGAGCAGCCCTGATGCATCTCACTGTCCAGATGAGTGGGAGGGGAGAAACAGATGGAAGGGGGCTTGTTTTAGGGCCGGAACACTCCAGTGCTGGGGGCTTCGCTTGCATTATCTCATGTCAAACTCAGAGAGCAAGAGGCTGGTCCCGTTTCCCTAGAGAGGCTTGTGACAATGGCTTCCTCACATCCTGCCCCAGCCCCACCTCCACAGGCAAGACAGCGCCAGCCTCCCCTCCCCTTCCCCCTGCCCAGGAAGATGCAGGCACACATCTGAGCCTGTGGGCTGATGCTTTCTTCAGTTTAGCGCAGTGCTTGCCGAGAGGACCTTGGATCCAGTGGGCACCATCAGCGGCCCGCCACATCCTCCAAAGCAATGGGGAGGGATGGTGGGTGCTGGAAAGAACATTCGTTCCCTTTCTTATTAATAACACTCTGCTCTGACCTTATGTTGGAAAGATGCGTTCTCTGAGGACTTCTGAGAAAGGAGCAGGGCAGTGATGTTTTCTGAGACTTTCCATGTCTGAAAAGAGGGAACAAATAAAGAGAAGAAAAACACCTTAATGGAAAAAGGCTGACCATGGAATTTGAGGGGCTCTCCCAGAAATTGCTGCTCCTGATGGTGGTTGACACTTGGGCTGGGTGTGGACATCTCCGCGGCAGTGGTTTTCCCTCACAAGTTCGAGGGCCTGGCTTACCTGTGGTCTCTATTCTCTGTTGTGGCAAAAAGTCAGCCATTCTTCCGATTCCCAATCTTTGGTATGTGATGTGCATTTCTCCCTTCTAGAAGCTTCTTCTTTTTTTTTGTCTTTTTTAGGGCTGCACCCACGGCATATGGAGGTTCCTAGGCTAGAATCAGTACTGCAGCTGCCAGCTACAGCCATAGCCATAGCCACGCCAGATGCGAACTGAGTCTGTGACCTACACCATAGCTCACAGCAGTGCCAGGGATCAAACCCACGTCCTCATGGATTCCAGTAGGGTTTGCTACTGCTGAACCACAATGGCAACTCCCCATTCTAGAAACTTCTTGAATCCTCTTTTCAGGTTCTGATGTTTCCCTCTTATATATCTAGTATGAGTCTGATTTTAGCCACCTGACACTCCCTGGAACCTGATGATTCCAGGGTATTTCTTTACTTCATTGATGGCTTTCTCTTCAGTCTCTCTTCTCTCTGTTTCAAGCTCCTGTCATTCTGGTAGATTTTCAGATCTCATGATCCAGTTTCTTTCTCTCTCCCCCTTTTCTGCTTTGTTTTGTCTTTTTTTATCTGTTTTTTTTTTTTTTTTGAGGGAGTTTCTTTACTTCTGCTGAAGACTTTCTATTAATGTACTAAAACTTTCTATCAATGCATTTTTATTTTTATTTTTTAAAATTTCTGCCCTTTTTGGTCTTCTGGATATTCCTTTTTTATAGGCTCTGTTCTTGTTTCATGAGGCTGTGTCTTTTTTTTGGACGAACCTGTGGCATATGAAAGTTCCCAGGCCAGGGATCAAATCCGAGCCAGAGCTACAACCTGCGCCACAGCTATAGCAACACCAGATCCTTAACCCACTGCATTGGGCCTGGGATCAAATTTGCCTCCGCAGAGACAAGCCAGATCATTAACCCACTATGCCACAGTGGGAACTCCAAGGCTGTGTCTTTTATTTCTGAGGATATCAATGATTATTTTAAATTCTTCTTAAAATTGGCTTCTCTGTCTTTTCTTTCCAGTTACTGTTTTCCATTTGCTTTGGTCTCCACAGGTCACAGAAGATGCTTAACACTAATAATTATGAGTGGGAACCCTGAGGCTGGTGGCAGCTCTAGACACAGGGCAGGTCTTTTTCGCCTGAAGCTATACCACAGGGTGATCTGAGTGGGCTGGGGTACCAGTGTCTTTGATTCCCTCCCTTTGGGGAGGATGTGGAAGGGGGTGCCAAGAGCAGCTGGAGCCTGTGCCTCCAGGTTCCGTGACGATGTGGTCCCTTCCCCCAGTCCCGGGGCTGGCACCCACCTCCTCCCCACCCTGGTCTGGCATCCCTATGTCGGTGAAGCAGGTGGGGGAGCAGGGCTTGGTTTCTTCCCATAGCCCTGGCCCTGAGGTCTGTAGTTCAGTGGCGCCCCTGACCCCAGTTTCCAGAAGACCCAGATGTGCATTGGCTGTGATGGCCCGTTTCTCTGCTGGCCCAGCTCCCCTCCATCCATGTTCTCCTCACCTGCCACTTGCATTGGGGCATTTCTGTGTCTCTTTCCCCCCTCCCCGTCCTTGAAGATGCTCCTGTCTTACAGGTCCCGTAGCCGTGGTTTCAGGAGCAAGGGAGATGGTGTGTGCCCTCAGCCCGCCTGAAGCAGGCAGCTGTGCTCAGGCTCATTTAGACCCCGAACGACTGGCACGTGGTGCTTACCTGTCCCCACAGTGCTGTCCTCTGGCCTGGCAGCGACAGGCAAGGGGTGGCTTAAGGGTGGGGCCTTTATGGGCTCCTGGAAGGGTCAGCAGGTGCGAGAGGATGTCGCGAAGGATCAAGGCCAGAGCTGAGTGGGGTTGGGCGAGGGGAACGGAGGAACGGGCCCCAGGGCTCGGGGCTGAGAGGCCGGCCCCCCAAGCAGAGGATCCAGCCATCCCTGCGAGACGTTGCTGCCCCTTGCTGTCCACGGGCTGCCACAGGCCCCTGCCCTAGCATTTGGAGCTGCTGGAGCAGAGCGCTGCTGGGCCCCGGGGGCCACCCACTCTGTGCCCGAGAACATTCCAATTTCTATTTTTAAATGCTTTGGAAAGAAGAAACCTATTTGTCTCTGCGTGGAGCCCCTGCTCTGATAACCAGAGACAGACCTCCGCTCTGCCCTGTTTTCTCATTTTCCTCAAACTTCACGGCAGGTCCTGGGAGACCCGAGCTCGGATGTTGGAGGTTTGATGTGTCAGTCCACCAACGTGGGGCGACAGCCCCCCTGCTCCTGGCCCGGTGCTCGGATTAGACCCAGGGCTCCTGAACTCCACGGTCGTAGCTCTCGTCATTTGTCATTTAGAAGTGACAAGTGTGCGTCTCATTGAGCCTCTCGCTGGGGCTGTCAAGACCCCTGACCTTTTGTATGGGGCTGTGATGGAGCCATGGGGCAGGCAGGTCACATAGACCTGTGCTTATGTGACAGGAGGGTCCATGTCAGGGGCACCCTGTGTGGGGATGGCGCAGCCGCAGGGGCCAGGGTTCTGCCTTGTGAGGCTCCTGCTGCCCCTGAACTCCCTCTGCCCGCTCCCTTCTCACCCTCTCTCTCCCCCCATATTCTACCCACTGCCCTCTCTGCACCCCACCCCCACCCTCAGAACTAGAGCAGGCCAGCCACATGCACACTGGTGTCCTTGGGGCCCGTGGTGAGTCTGGGAGCTGCAGTGACTGGGGTGGGGGGTAAGGAGGCAGGAAGGGGGGCCCTCCCTGCCCCAGGGCCTTATCTGGGCAAAAAGCACCCAGATCTGGAGGGGCAGGGCCAAACTAGCACACAGTAGGTGCTTGTTCCTGGCAGCCACGGGGAAGGCTCTGGCAGACCTTCAGGGGCCGTGGCCCTTCTCTGCCTCCAAGTTCCTGCCCCCTCGCAGGCATGTCTTTTCTCCAGACCCCCCCCTTGTGAACTGCTGCAGGGCGGGGGCCCCCGCACTGGGCTGTGGGACCATATCCTTTTAGCCTGATTAGTTGGGAGCGTGTAGTGGTTCTGAGGAGGGAGATGGAGCTCTCTGTGAGCTGAAAGTTGGAAACCATTTGGCTCTGGGATTTTATGGCTTTAATTGCTGAATCTAATCTAAGATCAGTGCCTTTTTTTTAAAAAAAAAAATCCAAAACCTTGGGAAATTGAAGGCCTTAAAATATGCTTCCACTCCAGGCCAAACCGTTCTCAAGCTCTAGCAAGTTTTCTGCATCTTTCCCTGTTGTGAGAGGGAGCCCGCGGGGCAGCGGTGCCTAGAACTTGGGCCTCCTCTGAGGTGTGTCTCGAGCTACATATAGAAAGTTACTGCTGGTTGGTGTAGCATATTGGGATTGATTTGGTGAGAAAAGGGGCTTCCGCTCACACACCCACCACCAAGAAAAATAGAACAACTCACCCCCAAGGCTGGCCCTTTTTCCTCTCCTGGCGAGGTGACCGAGGGTCTGACCCCTTTATTCCTTAGGTGTTGTTTCCTGTGTTCCTCCGTGTATTCTTTGAAACCGGAGGCCCAGGGCACTCCCAGGTGGCAAGTGGGAATCTGTGCCTGGGGTTAGAAGCTGGTGCCTCCCCCAGGAAGGAGACTCCATGCCGCCCCCCAGGATAGTGTGGGGCTGGGCCTGCCCGTGGGTGTGTGCAGCTGGCCTAGGCCCCCGGAGGGTCCTGATGGGCTATAGGGGCCACATTCCCCCAGGGTGGCTGGCTCGGGCTGCAGGTGCAGAGGCAGCTGGCCCAGAGGAAGTGGAGCCTGAGGCCACGCCCCGTGTGCCAGACTCTGGGTGCTTCCTGGCACCTGGCAAGAGTCGGATTCTGGCAGCAGGTGGAGGGGAGTGTGTGGCTTGCCATGCTTAATACAAAGCGGATGGCAGTAAGTTTTCCACGCAGACACCTGTCCTCATCAGCCCAGGCTGCTAAAACCTGGTAACAGAGACTAGGTGGCTTGAACAGCAGACACGGATGTCTCACACTCTGGAGGCTAGGAGCCTGAGATCAGGGTGCCACGCACAGTCAGCTTCCAGGTGCGGACTCTAGTCCTGGCATGCGGAAGGCCAGCTTCCTGCTGTGTTTGCCCCTGGGGGCAGCAGGGACATAGGAACTGGATCTGTCTCTCTTCCTCTTTTTATTTAAAAAAAATTTTTGACCATACTCGTGGCATGCAGAAGTTCCCTGGGTGGGCCAGGGATCAAACACAAAGACACAGCAGTCACAATGCTGGATCCAGGGCAGTGCTGTGCCACCAGGGAACTCTTCCTCTTCCTCTTCTTACAGGGACACTCATCTTACGGGATTAGGGCCCCACCCTTACGACCTCAGTTAACTTTGCTATCTCCTAATTCTTTCCTTCTCTACAGATACAGACACACTGGAGGTCAGGGCTTCAAGATTACCTTGTAAAAACACGATTCTGTGACTTAAATCAAGGTTCAGCAAACTTTTTGGAAAGGGACAGTGGATATTTGTGGATGTGGGGGCTGTCAGTCTCTGTGTGACTGCTCGGCTCTGCAGTAGCAACACCAATGCAGCTGTGGGCGGGGCCATGTGCCGATAAAACTTTATTTACAAGAACAGGTGGTGGGCCAGATTGGGTTCCCCTTTCCATCATCTGCCCACCCCTAGCCAACTTAAATGATATCCCTGCTTGATGAAGAGATGTAGAAAAAATAGATACCACAAAATCGACCCCTAACCACCCCCTCATTGAGAGAACTGTGGTTGGACCATGGGTGGTGTTTGATGGATGTCCTTGGCTTTCTCTAAAGATTTTTGCTCGTGATTGAGGCTTTGCTGTATTCTTAACTGTGTGTTTTATATTTCTTCTAAGAACAGATCCATCCTAAGAGCGTTTCTGTCATTGAATTGGTTGGTGAATCAGCCCCACGCAGGGCCGTGGTGTGCCTGTCACTCATCCCGTCTTGTCCTGTGATTGTTGAACAGCGTGGGTAGAGTTTTCCCGAGGCGTGTACGGGTGGTGTGTGTGTGCATGTGTGTGTTTTTCTCGCTGTCATGAAGCAGAGATAGTCTTTGTCTGGATCTCTCAATTCCTCGGGGGAGAACCCCAGGAGGGACAGGAAAGGGCCTGGCTTGCAGAGCCCCGTTAGAGGCTCGTCAGAGCTGCGCCCTCGCCCTCAAGGCCAGCCCCTCGGTCTGCAGGCAGCTGGGGTTTGCTTATCCAGGGGCCTGGCTTCCCTGGAGACCGTCTTGTCCCTCCTCCTGGGGAGGGGTGTCACTGCAGGGGTCAAGCTGTTGTGTGTCCTTTCTGTGCTGTCACCTTAAACCGCCCCCATTCCTCCCATTCCACTGGTTAATTAACTTGGCGCCTGCAGCTCCTTGAGTGAGTGGCGCAGTCAAGGGCTCTTTGAAGGGCTCTTTTCGGGGCTGTCAGGCTTCTTCGGCTCTGCGTGTCAAGGGTGCCAGGAGGGGCCCAGCCCCAGCTGTGCTGTCTCCCTCTGTTCCCGTCACCAGGGGAGGCCACCCAGCCCAGAATCTTGGGGTGGGAATGGGTAGATGGGGGCTGAGAGCCCTCAGTGGACAGGCACACCCTGTGGACAGAAGGCCCTCTCCTGCCCCCCTGCTGCCGCAGGCAGGCCGGCAGGCCCAGGGTCTGGAGCCACAGATGTCACAGCTCATCTTGGCACAGACTGTCCCGCAGAGGCTGGTGGTGGGACCCAGGCCTCTACTCCTTCTGTCCCCAGATGGCCCCTTTGCACTAGTGGGATCACCAGCCGCCTGCCGTGGTTGATTTGAACAGGATGTTCACGGCCTCATTACCTAGTTCCTCTCAGAGTGGGAGCCCCGCCCCACATGGTTCTGGTGGCTGAGTCTTTAAGGTACAGAGGACCCTAGGGTGTGCTCAGGCCATAGGGGGCCCTCTGCCCTCCTCCCTCCTCTCCGAGTCAATTTCTCCATCAGAGCTAACTAACTCACGCCAGCTAGCTCCCTGCAAGAGCACACTTCGCCTGGCGTTGGTGCTGACAGTGCTGCTCAGGAGCTGGAGTGACAGCCACAGAGACTGTCAGCTCTAGGGACTCAAGCAGGTGCTCAGGAAGGTCTGGGAGCTGGCCGGGGTGGAGGGGAGAATGTGAGCCTTCCCCGGGCGATGTTCGGAGGCTGCCCTGCGCCCCCTTCCCAGCATGGCCCTGCAGCACGAGCCCCCGTGCTTACTCTTGGGCCTGAAGTGAAGCAGCAATGCTCGCAGTTCCACTGTGCAGGGGCTACAGATCAGAAGACAGCTTTGCGGGGGCTGTGGGGAGTTCTGGCTCGCTCAGCCCCTGGAAGTTGCTTTTAAGAAGTTGGATCTTTTCGCTGGTCTTAGCAAATTCCACTGCCAGACTGCACTGAGTCAAGGTGATGGGTCTGTAGTGTCTGCACCCCCAAGCTCAGCTGCTCAGCCCACGAAGGTGACTGTTGCTGTGTCCTAGACAGGGGGCTGTCCCTCCTCTCCCCCAGGACCCGCAGGGCCTTGCCTCCTTCCCGCTGTGCCCGCCCATGCTCCCCACCCCTCCATCCCCACCAGTGACAAACCCCACCACAGCCAGAACCCTCATGGAGAGGTGAGGATGGCTGTTCCCAGTGCTTCGCCCGGGCCGGGCAAGAGGTGTGGGATGGGCTCCAGGCCACGGGCCATGGGCTCCGTGTCCCCTGCAGGCCGCACACAGGTGCTTTTTTTAATTACTTAAGGAAAAGCAATTGCACAGCCGCTCGATACAAATCCCTTAAGCTGCTGTTGACGGCGACGCCAGGGAGGCCATGGCCGGGCAGGAATCTGGAGCATGGGTGCCATCTGTCCTTCCCACACTCTGCAGCCAAATTACATCGCCAGCCTTTCTCTCCTGTACAATTTTTCATTAGATGAATTGAGTTTGCTGGGAATCGCTGGGTCATAAATATTCCCTCCCACTTGGCGTGGTCGGGTTGTTGCTGTCCCCAGCCTGAGGTCCGGGATCTGGCCTGGGAGCGGGCAGGGTGGGGGCACTGGGGCTGCAGAAAATGCCATGTGCTCCTCCGCCCTGCCCCCCACTAGCAGCCTGAGATTCTGGGTCATAAATATCTCCCTGTTTCCCGAGCCAACTGAGGGAAGTTGCAAAGGGCTCGTCAGGGCAGGGTACATAATTGCCGCACTCAATTAAGTCTTTTCCTTCCGTTTCCTGCATTTCCATTGAGAAAGTGGCAGTGATGGAGGTGGTTGTAAATGGAGGCGAGACATGCATTTAAAACAGAAACGCACTCATAATGTCTTTTGAAATTGTATGGGATGAAAAATAAATGCATGTGCGATTCTAAGTACATCCACACACACATCCACACATATACGTACACACAAACATCTGCACGCACGCACACACACACATCCACACACACTCACACACTCTTGCAGTCTGGGGAAAAAAAGAAAACAGATGCTTTTTAAGCCAGAGTTTTGGGAACAGGCATCTCCTAAGCCTGTTTATCTGTTAGGAGTGAGAACTGCAGGGGCTACAGCACAGGTGTCCCCTGTCAAATCTCTCACGACAGATGTCCCCATAAGGAGGCGAGGACCTTGCCCCTTCAGTGGGAGGTGAGTGCAGCCCCCTAGGGCTGCCCACCCTGGAGACCATGACTGTGCCATATCCGCCCCCCTCCCTCCCCCCTGCCGCCACCCCCCCCCCCCACTGCACGTGGAGCTCCTCGGCCAGGGTTCAGATCCAAGCTGCAGTTGCGAGCTAAGCTGCAGCTGCAGAAATTGAACTTGCACGGAACTCCAAAGACACTGCCAATCCTGTTGTGCCACAATGGGAACTCCTGCCTTTACTTACAAAAAAGCTTTATCAGCACTTCCCCCGATATGAGAACATGAGTTGGTCTTGCTGCTTCCATGTTACAGCCAAGCTGAGAAGTAGTAACAGAGGGGTGGACCATAGAGCTGACAGCATCTACCGTTTGGCTCTTTGTGGGCAGCTCACCAGCCTTGGGACAGTGGTCCCTCCATTCCTCCTGCCCTCTCTTAGGTCCTCCCTCTTGCTCTTGGCCTCAGCTGTCAGGTAAGCAGACCATGGCTGCCTGGGCTCCTCCCGTTGGCCAAGGGCTCACAGTCTTGGGCCAGGCTTCTGCCATCCTTGGCTGCCTTCTCTGGCCCCAGACTCCTCTGGGGCATCTGGAGGGCCTCCTGCATGGTGCCTGGTCCTGGGGGCCACCGTGATGACGTGACACTTACTTTTTTGTGTGTAGGGTATTTAAGGTCTAGACATCAAGGGGTGGGGAAGGACCCCATTTCCGCCTGTCCTCATCGTGCTTACTTGGGCCTTGCTTGAAGCTCCCAGACACAAAGGACTCTACTGGCCAGGCCGGAGGCCCTGTGAAGTGGGTTCTGCCCCGCCCCCTGCCCTGGGGGCAAGTGGCTGAGCCTCCCGAGTCCTCAGCCTCCTTTCCCAAAGCCTGAGGCAGGGACTCGGGGACTTGGGAGCACCCGCTGAAGACCACATTTGTTTCCCTGTTGGCTCTTTGGAAACTGACAGCTTTCTCCCTCTTAGTAATCTTGGGAATTACTGCTGTTATAAAACAGTCCACGTGCGTGTTCCCTAGTCGGGGGCACGTGTGTCTGACCGGGAGGGATTTTGGTTGGAAAGATGCGAGGCAGCCGCAGCTCAGAGCACGTGGCCTCCGGGCTCCTCAGTGGGGGTGCAACTCTGAGGGGTGGGCCAGGGGTTCATCACCGGGCGGGGGTGCAGCAGCCTCCCCCTGACTCCGGGAAGAGAAGACGCCCTTTCCTGTCACTAGAGAGTGGTTCTAGGGAGGCCGGGTGGGCCCAGCGCGCCCTGCGTGTGTGGAGTCACTGCCCACGGGCTCAGTGGCCTGTCTCCTGCCCCCGCACAGTGCACATGCCGGAAGGACATGGTCAAGATCTCCATGGACGTCTTCGTGCGCATCCTGCAGCCGGAGCGCTACGAGCTGTGGAAGCAGGGCAAAGACCTCACGGTGCTGGACCATACCCGGCCCACGGCCCTGAGCAGCCCCGAGCTGAGCACCTGGAGCGCCTCCCGGGCCTCGCTCAAGGCCAAGCTCCTCCGCAGGTGAGTCACCCAGCGACCCCTGCCCGGCGCTCCCTGATGGCAGGGGCTGCAGGCTGTCCCTCTACCCTCCCTCCTCTCCTCCTCCTCCTCCTCTTCCTCCTCCTCCATCTCTCCCTGCTCTGGAGACAACGTGTGTTTCTCAGGCCTGACTTCCTCCGAGGGCATCTGGAGCCTCACCATCAGCGCCGTGTGGTCTGGGCCTCGGGCTGTCGTCCGCTCCTGGGAGGTGGGTCCTTTTGCCCTCTCAGGACCACACACTGTCCCTTTCGGGCTTTTGGCTCTTGATCCTGGGTGCAAGAGCCCTGTTTCTGCATCTGGGCTGCTTGGCCCTTCTTGGTTCTGAGCGATGGTGGGAGCCATGGGGAAGGCCCCCAGCTCCCTGTGCGTGGGCCACACCCCTGCCTCTCAGGTTTTCAGCTGCTTAGTTCTGGCACCTCCTATAATATGTTGCTTGGCTCCGCGGTCATGGAGGTGATTGCAGAGACCCGTTTGCTGGATGCCCTCTGCCACCCCATTCCATCACGGGGGCCCCATTGTGACCCACCTTCCACCTTTTGTGGTCCCTGCCTGTCTGCTGCCTGGTGTCTGGTGAGGAAGGAGGGGGCAGAAGGGCTGCACCCTCTTGGCATCCGCGCGAGGCCGTGGGGGCACGGGTGGCAGGGCTGTGCTGGGCTGGAGGAGAAGAGGCAGCCTCTCTGTTCTGATTGCTTTTGTTGTGGGAAGCATCAGTCTCCGTTGTGCTCTTTCTCTAGGAAATGTCCAGGCTTTTTGGTGCCAGAGGAATGGTCAGCAGGCCCTCACTGGGCCTGGGGTGTGGCTGGAATTGGGGGGGCGGTGCAGAGCAGGTGGCCAACATCCTGCGTGTATCTGTGTTAGGGCTTCGAGGGCCTGGTGGGCTCTCCTGTGACCCCTCAGCTCCAGAGAGCCTGCCCCGGACAGTAGATGTTCCATAAACAATGAGCGTGGCATATGCTAAATAAAACTTTTATTTATGGACACTGGAGTGGGAATTCCATATTATTTTCACGTGTCACAAAATGTTATTATTGTTTTAACTTCGGAACCATTTGAAAATAGAACCACCACTTGAGCTTATGGTTAGCGCCAAGACAGGCGGCAGGGTCTCTGGGCCTCTGGTGCAGGCTTCCTCCTGCAGCCGCTTGGTCACTGCTGGCAGGTCTTGGCCGCACTGGCCGCGGACAGCGCCTCCCCTTCCTTGGCGGCACCCCCATACTCTGTAGAAACTGGGGGAGAGTCAGGCTGGTGGAGCGGTCGTGCTGCCTGCAACCTTCTCTCCCGTGGGGCTGTTTTCCTATCCATGCGCCCTCATTCGCTTGTTCTGCCCACCCCGCGGCCCCTCTCTGAGAATGTTCTGACCTGCTTTCACCTCTGCTCCCCACAGCCCGTGTGAAGGTGAGTCTCTCTTCTGATTTCTTTGGTTGTCTCTCCCTTTGATCCCCCACTCTCCCGTGTATTCCCCACGCAAAGCACCTTCTTGGTGTGGCCCATCTGCAGCGCTGAGCGCAGAGGGTGAGCACAGAGCACAGAGCGAGCTTTGCTGACCTGCCAGCTCCCGGCATTTGCATAATGGTTGATTGGTTTGTGGCTCAGGCTAATTGGTCAACAGAGCCAACTGCCAAGGAGCTGGGCCTCATTCCAGGACGGAATGGGATTAGAGGCTGACAGGAACCTGCCCGGAGGATGGGGACCTGGCCGCCGGGCCTTGGCTAAACCTTCTGTGCGCAGGGGAAGAGCTTCAGACTCCCCCTGCCCCCTCATCCTGCTGCACGGCTCCTGTCTGGAGTGTCCCTCTCCCCTCCACCCCTCTTTTGTGCCAGCCTGGAACTGAATAACAGGTATTTCAGTGTTCCCAAAGACATAATCTTCCTTATAGCCTTTAGCGTGTAGAGTAAAGCAGATTCCCCTCTTTTTAAAAAAGTCACTTGGAGGGGGGCTTTCTCTAAAGAGGCTGACTGGGGACTCACATTTGAAGGCCCAAGGCCAGGCTGCCCCCCACCCCCCGTCGCAATGGCAGTGGCCCTCAGAAGTCCGTTGTGACTTTCTCTCCTGGCCACACGGCCAACCTGCTCTCGAATTGCTGTGCCTGGTCTCCGAGGCTGCCCGCTCCCCTGAGCCTCCCTTGTGGGAGGTTTGGTTATGGGGGAGCAGTAGCGTTACCTGAGCATCCTGGCTTGGGCCAGATGTGGGGGTAGGATCTTCCCTGGGCACTGCTGACTTCCTCTGTGGGTGGCCCTCCCAGGCACTGTAAGGGGTTGAGCAGCATCCCTGACCCCACCCACTCAATGCCAGCTCGACCCCTTCCCCCAGTGTGACAACACCGACATCCCCAGACATCTCCTAATGCCCCTGCCCAAGGACTTGGCATTGGGGTGGGCTTGCTGCCTGCTGCCCCCGCTCCCCCCATGTCCCTGCGCAGCCTCGCCTCCTCCGGGACACTGCGCCAGCTCCCTGGTCCTTGCTCAGATGGGCTCAGCCAGGCCCCCCAGCCCTGCCCCTCGAGGACCCATCCTTCCAGACAGCCCCCTGCCCCTTGCCCCACGTGTCATCTCAGGGCAGAGACGATTGTTGGCCCCTCTGGGAGAAAACGATGCCTTCCCGTGGATGTTCTGTCCACACCTGAAGCTGACTCCATCCCGTGGCAAACAGGGCCCATAACCTGTGACCTTCTTGTCCTTGCCGTGTGACCCCTGCCCAGTGCTCAGTGGAGCCTGGCTCTCTGCCTGTGTCTTCAGCAAGTTCCCCCTCCCCGCTCCTGCCCGAACAGCCCTTTGCCATATGTAGACTGTCTTTCCTCTCGTCTCCTGATTATTTCCAGCGGGAGCTTTAAGGAGCGCTCTGCGTCGCCCACGTGTTCCAGCAGGTGTGTGTTCTGCACCCCGTGCAGAGCAGCTGAGCAGCTGCTGCTGCAGCCTCCACGCTTGGAGCAGAGGGTAGTGGGAAGACGTGACATGCTCCTCCGCATCCGCAGGGCCATCCTACGTGGGCGGCCAGAGCCTGCCAGCCCTGCTCGCCTCCCCTTGCAGCTCCCACTTGCCACCTTTCCGCCCGCATTCCTCATTTACCACGGAAACGAGGAGCCCAAGAGCCAGGGAGCGGATCCCCACCCACTTGGCCCGCCTTCAGACCCAAGAAGGGCCGACCTGGTCTCCCCTCTCCTCCCCGTGCCTGATGCTCCGGCCAGGCTGGACACCAGTGCCTGCCTCTTACCCCGCTCCCGCTGGGCACCCTGACCTTGCTGGTCCCCGAGCCCACCACCCTGCTCAGCCCCTGGCTGCTCAGAAGGGGCTTGCCAGCGCCCATGGCCCCAGGAGCTTGTCCCTGTGACTTCCCCAGAATATGCTTGGTGGTTTCTCAAAGGTGATACCCACTCAAGGACACACCTACTTTCCATGGGGTTGGCAACCCTGGGAGGAAGGGACTGTGACTCTGGGCAGGGCCGCTGGAGAGTCAGAACTCCTGGACAACAGCCCCGCCTTGGGGTGCCTGAGGGGCTCTGAGCCCTGGGACCCTCAGTGAGCCCTCGACTCTGCCCTGCCTGCCACCTGAGATCTAAGCATACCTGCTTCCATCTTGGGAATACTAGGGTAAGGATTTGGTTCCTGTCATCTTAACCAAGTGACATCCTATTAGGCCTGGCAGGCGAAGTGCGCATGTATCTCCACCCTCCCCAGAAATGCCACAAAAAAACAACTATAAAGGAGGAACAGAGAAAATGAGGGGGTGAGGAGTAGACTTTGAAGTAAGGAAAAGATAAGCCAGTGAGGAGTTCCCTGGTGGCTTGGCAGGTTAAGGAGCTGATGTTGTCACTGCCATGGCTCTGGTTGCGGCTGTGGCACAGGTTCCATCTGGCCCAGGAACTTCCACATGCTGTGGTGAGGTTAAAAAAAAAAAAAGGAAAAGATGGGCAAGTAACACTTGGCTTTGCAGCACAGAGAAAACTTGCATCCATGGGCCTACAGATGGAGAGTGGGCTGGTTCCTGCCACAAGGCCTGGGATTCAAGACACGGGCACCTCCTGGGACGGAGACTGCAATGGATGGGGGGCAGGTGAGGGAGGAACTGCTGGGCTCGGGCCCCCTCCCACTACCCCATCTCCCAGCAGAAGGTGGTGGCCCCGCTCCGGGGTGAGGTCGAACCTGGCAGCCTTGTGTATCCCCAACCCCAGGGCCAGGTCAGAGCAGCCCAACAGAACAGACCATAGATGGGACATCGAGGATCCTCTCTGATGTGACAAGAGTCCCTGCTCTTCCTGTCCCCTTCTACCAGCGCTGCTCACACAGCCACCCCCAAGCATTGTAGTCCCTTGTACATCACAGCCAAGGGGGTCCCTAAACCTCTGAGGAAACTCAGAGTGAAAGGCAATCTCAAACACAAAAGGAAAGCAGGACCCCAGGGAAGGGGCCATGCAGGGAGTGAAAGAAAACCTATTTCTCCTCCCAAAGGGGAGGTGACTTGGCATTTATGGAAGAAGACCCTGTGTATTTTAAAAAAAAGACTTTTAGGAAAGGGATGGCTCTTGGACATTTCAGCAAGAGCAAAGAAATCTAAGAGGCGAGTTGAGAGACGGCTCGAGGAATCTACAGCGTAGACATTTCACAGCTCGGGTTAAACAGAAGTTCCTGAAGCTTCTGGAATGAACAAACAGATCAACATAAAGAACCAGGGGACTAGGAGTTCCCTGGTGGTCTTGTGCTTAGGATTCTGTGCTTTCACCACTGCAGCCCAGGTTCCATCCCTGGTCTGAGAACTGAGATCCCACATCAAGCCGCTGTATGCTGTGATCGGAGGGAAAAAAAAGAACAAGGGACCAAAAAGGAACCAGACTTGGTGATCATGATGCTGCAAGCTAATAGACAAAGGACAAGGGCTCAAAGGTCAGAAGAACGATCATTTCAGCCCAGACGTGTACACTCAGCCAAAATACCAGCCACATATGGGAGGAGAATAAAAATCATTTTAGACAAGCAAAGTCCCATGTTTCCCCTCCTTTCTGAGAAGGCTGCCAGAGGATGTTCCCCAGCCAAACAAGGGCATCAACCAACAAAGACATGGGATCAAGGAAATCGGATCCAACCCAGGAGAGTCCAAGGCAGTCTCAAGATAAGGGCAGGCCCCAGGGTGTCATTGAGGAGCCAAGGAGTCCACATTGGGAGCTGGGAGATAACCAAGAAAGCCAAGCTTCTGAGAGAGGTCACTAACTCTGGTTACTAACTCCAGGAAGAGCAAGCAAAGAGTGCCATGCAAGCAACTCTGTTGCTTGGGGATGAGCAATTTTACGGGTTAAGAAAAATGTAACATGGAATTTTGCCACAACCGAAGATGGTGGCAGATGCAGAGAGAGAAGCCAGGAGGGGTAGAGGCAGGCAGCCTAAGTGTCTGGGCTGGCAACTCATCAGAGAAGCCAGAACCAAAAAATGAAACAGTAGCAGCGTGAGGAGACACAGGGAAAATGCAAGAAGAAATGGCTAAAAGAGGGAACGGTGTTGCGTCTAGAGAGTGGGCCCAGCGGATGCGTTTATGGCCAGGCTGTGACAAGGGTGTGTAAGGCCGACACTCCTTCCGCCAGCTGTCAGCAACCACTTATTTCCCAGCTTATGTTGTCACGAAACAGAGTCTTCTTTGCATTTGGATGTTCAGGCTGCTTTCTCCTTTGAGGTTGGACATGGTCCCTGGTCTACGTCTCTGTGCCTAGGTGCCCCCATTCTGAGCGGGGAGGGGGACCCTGCATTAGCAAGGCCTGGCAGCTACTAGGGCTTTGGTGCTGGTGCTTGGGGTTAGGAGTTTGGTGTGTTGGGGGCCAAGGAAGGCCTGAGCTCTCTGGAAACCCTGAGAGCAGGTGGGGCAGGGTCAGAAGTGGCCTCAGGGCCGGTTCCTCTGGGTCGCGGGAAACTGAGGCCAGGTGAGTTGGCAGTAGGAAGACGCCTTCTGCTGGGTGCTGCCTGGGGCCAGTGAGGGGGGGTTCACCTGTGGGCACCTAGCCCTGCAGCATCCCTGGATCTGGAGACAAGCCTCTGGGTGACAGCCCAGAGCTTCCCATCTGTCTCTCTAAGTCGGGACTGTACCTGGCATTTCCCAAGCTCACCCAGCGTGAGGAGGGTCCCCGGGGAGGCCTGAGCCTCTCGTGCCCTCTCCCGCCCCCCATCTGTTCCCAACCCACCCCACCCTGCCCCCCCCACACCCGTCCTCCCACACCCCTCCCCTCGCAGTGAGCCTGCATGACATGCTGTGTGTGGTGCCATGCCTCTGCCCATGATGCGCCCTCCCTGGAATGCTCCCTGCTTTCTCCCTTCGGTCATCAGGGTGGTCCATGCTGCAGACATCAAGTAGGGCTTGTCATGTGCCAGGCATTGCCTGGGCTCAGGTCACCGAGCAGCCACAAGCCAGGGGCCCCCGAGGTAGGCAGCTGAGCAGCGAAGGACCAGCAGTGGTTAGTGGTTAGGGTTAGGGGCTGGTTAGAAGGAGGCACCCCAGGAGCCAGCAGCGTCAGGCAGGGAGGCAGCAAGGAGGCTGTCAGGTCCCAGCATCCTGCAGGGAAGGCAGAGGTGCTGCAGACGCCCCTGGGGGAGGTGGCTCCAGTCGGTCGGCCCTGCTCCTCCTTAGCGAGCACTTGATCCTTGGAGGTGCAGCTGCCAGGGACTCCGCAGGGTCTCCTGTAAGGTCTTAGTGTCTGACCCCACTGGGGCCGCATAGAGAGCTCCCCAGGGGAGGGCAGCCCCAGCCAGTGCCAAAAACCCTCCCCCAAAAGCTAACACTCTCAGCTGCCTTGGCTAAGAGTGTCCTGGTGACAGCCTGTGGCTGTCCTGGTGCCCCACCTAGGGCTAAGACTCTCCACGCTGACCCGGCTTTTGCCCCTGCTCCCTGGCCGGTCACTCACCTCCTGAGACCTAAAAGCCACTGTCCCCTCCCTGGAAAGGCACTGGACTGGCAGGGATGCCCGCCACTAACCTGCCGCCCACCCCTCTTTATCGCTTTCCTTTCTTTTTTAACTCTGATTCCTCCCCCCCTCGATTTTCCCTCGTTTTCACTAAGAAGCCACAGCTCAGCCTCAGCAGGGAGTCTCCCTTGGGGCCCAAGGGGTGCCCTCTCTTTGGGGACTGTCACACCCGGAGCCCGGCCCCGGCCTGGAGGCCGCGTGGGCAGTGGGTGAGGAGGGCTTGGGTGCAGCTTAGAGAAGCGGCCGCCGCGGGCTCTGGGCTCGGAGCCGCTGCGCGTGGAGAGGACGCAGGGAGTGCGGGCCGGGGCGAGGCCCCTCGGCGAGGCGTCTGGGGCAGTTAACGCGAGTCCTAGAGAAAAACCCCCTGACATTTACATTCTAGACAAATTAGTCTGAAAGAAAACAGACACTGGAAAAAGACTGAGGAGGAGAGAAAACCCAATCTAGAGAGGAAGAAAGAGCAGACCAGGAAGCCGGGGCTGTCGTAAGTGCACCTTTTGTCTCGTCGTCGTCGTCCAGGCATTTTCCACCAGCTGCTGTTTCCATCCGAGTCCGCGCTCCCGTCTCTCCCGCCCCCACCACACAGAGGCTCCCGGAGCCACCCTGTCCCGCCATCCCATCTCCAGCTGCCATCAGCACCCGCTTGACACAGGCCACCCTTGCCATCCCCCTCCCCTCCCCCAAGCCTCTGCGGCCCCGCCCCCCTGGCCCAGGAGCCAGCCTCAGCCAGGGCCCCATGTCCCCCTGCCCTCCTGGGGGCGCTCGTCAAGGGGGGCTCCATCTGCCGGCCAGCCAGGGCGTCCGGCCTGGGGGCTTCTCCCCTCTGTTGTTTGGTCTCCTGCCTGACAAACCTCTCTCTCCAGGTCACACCGGAAACGGAGCCAGCCCAAGAAGCCCAAGCCGGATGACCCCAAGTCTCCTGGTGAGGGGGCAGCTGGGGCAGCCATCCTGGAGGAGGCCGGTGGCGGAGTGAAGGAGGAGGCCGCACTGGAGGCCGACCCCGAGGAGGAGGAGGAGGAACCCCAGTCGCTGCCGCAGGGCCGGGATGCCGAGGGCGCCGAAGGTCAGTGCCACCCCGTGTCTGCACCGGCCCTTTCCTGGCCCCCAGCTTGACGGGCCAGTCTCTGCTCTTGCAGAATCCAATTCACGTGCTTTGTTGGCAGCGTGGACGTTTTATAAAAAATGTACGGTCTGGGGGCGCTGCCAAAGTCCCTCTCCTCCCGAAACCGAAACCGAAGAGAGGCTGTCCCAGCCCATCCTGCTGCTGTGACAGAACCCACAGGCTGGCAGCTTGAAACAACAGGCTTGATTCCTGGCTGTGCTCGGGGCTGGGAGATCAGGGAGTTGGTGTGTTGAGAGAGCCCGCCTCCTCGTTTGCATGTGACCCTCTGTTGCTGTGTCCTCGAGCCCTCTGGCCTCTATTAGGAAGTCACTGCTCCTTCACAAGGGCCCTAGCCTCGTGACCCAGTCACCTCCCAGCACCGTTCCACTGAGGAGTAGGATTCAGCGTGAATTTGTGGGGACACAGACTTTGGGTCCATAACAGGTGTTATCTGCTCAGCCTGCTGTTAGTGGCCAGAGGCTGGATGTGCCTGAGGTGGGGACGCCCCATCCACCCACTGGCTGGTGTTAAACAAAAGGGTATATTTGGGCGCCGGGGTGGGGGTGTCTCAGAAACGTGCCCTTTACATGGCCTGGGGCCCATTAGCTGTGGAACATCACTCCATGAGCGTTTGAAGGTTCCCCACTCCCACGTTTTATGGTGCTGCTTTTACTTTTCCATGGCTGGTTTCATTTTCCTAATTTGCAGCTTCAGCTGCTCACACGTTTGCCGCAGCAGCTGCTCCCTGGGCGTAAAGGAGGGGCGGGGGTGGTGGCGGCAGATTGCCGGGCAGCAGCACCTCAGGCCCCTGTCACAGGCCATGGATCGGGTCCTCATTCTCCTCTTCGGGGGCTGCGTCTTGGACCCGGCTGGTGTCACAGATGATATGGCATTTGAGGTGACTGTCCATGGGGCAGGGCAAGCCTGCTCCCCAAATGTTCCCATGTGTCCCTGAGGGGGTTCCCCAGGGGGGCTTGAGACAGGGAAGCATGGAGAATTTCTCAGGTAAATCGTGTGCTGGGGTGTCCCCAGGGAGCTGGCATGCCGTTCACCCAACAGGCATCACAAAGCTGCCGGGCATTGCACAGGAGGGTCTGGATGATAGAATTTGTTCTAGAATGATAGATTTGCATTGTTTCCTCCCTCTCCGCCCCGCCATGTCATGGCATTGACATGGTGGGCGTGTTACAAATTTATTAAGGCAAAAGTAACATTTTCAGAGGGAGAGGGAGAGAGAGAAAGAATGCACATGAGGGTAAAAAGAGGGCTCGTCTTGCTTTACAGTTGTTTTTATATCCACATGCTGGATACCTTATTTGCGTGAGGAACAGGTTCTGTAGAGGCAGGGTGAGGATTGGATGACCTGCCTTCCCCAGCAGGGAGGGAGCAGCCCAGGCTGGTCAAGGTGGCAGAAGGGGCATTGCTATGAGACATGGCCAGAGGCTTTGGGGTTTAATCTCCTTGGAGGGGACTTGAAGTCTATAACATGGACAGCCCAGGGAGACAGGACAGAGAGAGGAGAGGCGGCCGGGTGAGGAAGAAGCCCACATCTCCACTGTCGCGCTTGGAAATGGACCTGGGGGCTCTAGGGGTGCAGGGATTCAGAAGAGTTGCCAGAGCCCAGTTTGACCCACGCAGCCACATCACGCTTCTCTTGTAGCGGCTCTTACCAGAACACGTGGTTTCCAAGAAGATCCTCCTAATAATAAAAGTGACCAAAGGGTGAGCCTCCCTGGAACAAATCTAGGAGTCGGGGGGCCCCTGGACTGACCAGTTCAGAAGGTCTCGAGAGACGGGGGTTTCACTGGGGCCTCTCCTGACAAGAGGGGGAGAATGCCCTTTGACCACAGGCATCTCTTTTCCTTTTGAGCAGCTGCTGGCCTGAGGCTGGGCGTAGGGCAACCACTGAGAATAGACACTCTGTTTACCCAACTGCTTACAAAGGACTAATGGCTCTCTTTTCCTTCACTGAATGAATTTCAAATGAATCTTTGCCCAAACCCACTGACTGCTTAGAGACAGCTGCACCCCCCACCCCACTCCTCTCACCTCCTTCAGCCTCGCTGGCCCTTGGCTGCCTGGACCCAGCCCTGTCACAGTGACACGCACCCTTGCCCTGGTGTCTCGGGATCCTGAGAGCTGGCCTTGCGCTCTTCCCTAGTGAGACCCTAGTTCCTCTCCAGTTTTTCCTTTTATTTTTTGGCCTCACCCTCGACATGCAGAAGTTCCTGGGCCAGGGATCGAACCTACCCCACAACGGCGACAACACTGGATCTTTAACCTGCTGAGCCACCAGGGAACTCCCGGTTTTCCCTTTTCTAAGCAGGTTCTCACCTAAACGGGGTATCCATGTCCTTGGAGAGTAAAATATACATACTATAGACAAAAGTGTGTAGGACGCAGGGCTCCATCCCCAGCATCCGCAGTCACTCTGTTCCTCTTCCTGGGGTCCATCCCTGAGGGCTTCTCCAAAACAGCTGCAGGGTCCACGCTGTGTGATGGGCTTAACGTTCGGTGGCTGGGCTGCCCTTTGGCCCCTTGGGACTGTGGCTTCCATCGGCTTCCTTAGGCTCAGGAAGAGGGAGGACATTCCCAGGGTGGCCTCTTTGCTCAGGGCTGGCAGTGCTCCCCAATTCTGACACCCTGTCCCCGTTCCACACCAGAGCCTGGTTCCCAAGGCGGGGTTGGGGTGTGGGGCCACTGAACCCGGAGGCCACAGCTGAGGGAGCGCCATGCTCCAGGCAGGGGCTGTTCCTCGAGCCCCTTGGAGGGAAGCTTCCTCTGAACGCATCAAATAAATACATGCTCACAGTCAGGGGTGACAGCAAAGGCATTCAGGGAACAAGTGGAAGATTTTAAAGTGGTTTCTAGATTTCCTTTAATGCTAGCTTAGTACCCCTCAAAGCTGTGCATGTAAGGACTGTGTCTGGCGTTCTTCGGGCTAGGGCACTTCGTGTTTGCTGCTGCTCACACACGGGGTTCTCCCCGATGGGGGAGCCCGGACTCTGAGGGGATGGGAGGGGACCAGGGCCGGCTGATGTGACACTTGGCCTAGGGAGGGGGGGCTGTGTCCCCTCCTGGCTACCAGCATCCCCCTGCCCCTGCTCCTACTGCCAGAGCTCCGCAAGAGCTGCTGCCCCGTGGCCTGGCCCAGTGGGACCAGCAGCCTCCCCCGCACTCAGCCCTGACCCTGGGAGGGGCCCCTTGTCCGGCACCCAGCACAGCCTCCTCACTCTCCGGCTTGGGCTCCACTTGGGGAGGGATGTGGTGCCGGCGGGAGCGGCCATGGGGACCAGGACCAGCTGGCCCAGGCCAGGGAGGGTGGGGTGGGAAGGGTCCCTAGCCAGGCAGCAGCCCTGTACCCAGTGCCCTCACTGGGAAACTTCAGTGGGAGAAGAGGTGTTGGGGGCCTGGGAAGCTGACATCTACTGTTGAGGGGTTCTTGGCTGTGACTCCGTGCTGAAATAAAAGTGCGCCCCCCCACCCCCGCCAAAAAAAAAACCAACCATGGAGTTGCCTGGCGGCTCAGAGGGTGGGGGATCCGATATTGTCACTGCTGTGATGCAGGTTCAATCCCTGGCCCGGGAACTTCCATGAGCCACGGGTGTGGCCCAAAATGAAAGTACCAGAAGGACTTCAGCTTATCTGCTGGAGGAGGAGGTCCCTGCTATTCTGCCTACCCCACACCTGGGCACCAGGGAGGTGAGAGGCCCTGTGTGCTGGGGAGGGACCCCGCTCCGAGCCTCAGGCCTTTCCCAGCCACCCTCTTAGCTTCGTTCTGAAGATTCTTCAGGCAGGCCAGCCAAGGGGCTGTCCAAGTACTGCCCTGCCCGGGGCCTGCGGCAGTCACCATGGCGTGAGGACAGAGCCTGGGCACCTTGGTGTCCTTCCTGGCCTTGGAAGGGTCCCCAACAGGGTTCTCTGGGTGTGCCTCCCTTGGCTTCCCAGAGCCTGGGAGACATTTAGAAGAGGCTGGGGACTGTCCTTCTAACAGCAGCTGCTGGAGCGGGGGCAGCACATAGGTTCTGCCAGTTGGAGGCCAAGGCTGGGGAGGCCACCGCTTGGACTTCCATTTGCATGTTCCTGCTGCCAGGAGGGGACATTCCTTAGAGAACAAAGCTGTTTATCTGAAAGAGCCTTTTACACAAATAGAACAGGACTCTGGGCAGCGCCATTTCTATAAATTGGTAGAAGCGGCCAGGAAGAGCCTGATCTCCTGGGTCCTCAGTCACCTCCCGGGCCGGGCGGCTGTTACCGAGCATTAGGAGCAGTGCTCCCCCCACGTCTCTTTCTCCCCATCCCCCGCTCTCCTCCCTCTCTTCTCCCTCCTTATCCCTCCCCTCCTCTTCTCCCCTTCTTTTCCGTCCTCTCCCCCCGCTCCCCTCCAATCTCTTACCCTCCACATCTCCTGGGACAGGGAAGTGACCTTTTGTCACCAGGACTGTCCAGCTTCAGCATCCATAGGGAAAAGCAGCTCTGTCTACAGCGTGTCTGTGTCCTTGGCCGGGTAACTGTTCCTGGGGTGCTGGTGGAAGGGGTCGTGGGGAGCTTGCCAGCCTCCTCCAGATGGGTGAAGGTGCAGGAGGGATCCTGATGGCACCCTTGGCAGGCTCAGGGCCTAAGGGTGTGAGGGGAGTCGGGGAGCGCTCCCTCCTCTGGGCACCTCTTGAAATGCACGGCTCCCTGCCCAGGAGCCCGCCCGAAGTGGGCACAGGGCTGCAGCCAGCAGCGGCTAGTGGGGGCCTTGGGCAGGAGTCAGCCCCCTCCCAGCACTCAGGGCTGGGGGTCTGCCTGGAGGAGGGGAGGGGAGGGTGCTTGCTAGATCCCTTCCCTGGGCAGCATGAGTCAAGGACTGAGTGATGATCTCACCTTTGGGAGCGTCGTCCCACTCACTTCATCATCTTTGGCTGAAGGATGGGGTGACACTTGGATGGGTTTTTTAATACCAAGATGCCGTGGATGCTGTGTGGCTGACCGGACCCTGTCACGCATCACGTTGTCACAGGTTTAGCAAGGAAGGGACCGCTCCTTTCCTTTGAGTCCCTTCTTTCCCAGCCCGACTGCTGGCACCAGTGGCTCATGGTTGCCATCAGCAGGACGACCAACCCATCCTGGGTATCAACCACTGTTGCACCTCATGTGATGTCCTGAACTCGCGGGGACCCTGGGCCCTGGTGGTCCTTGTGGGTGGAAGTCCCTGAGGCCCTGCATGCCTCACCCTGAGCACAGCAGGCCTTGCATGAGTGGCCTCTGTGACACAGCCATGGACTTGGTGGCTAAAAGCAGCACTCTTATTCTCCTTCATTTCTGGGGGTCAGGAGTCTGACACGGGTCTCAGTGGGCTGGAATCCAGGCGTGGGCGAGGCTGGTCCTTCCGGATGGGCCAGGGGAGAATCATTTCCTGGCTTTTCTGGCTTCTAGAGGTGCCACATCCCTGGCTTGCGGGCCCTTCCTCCCTTCTCACAACCAGCTATGCAGTGTACCTTTGGCTTCTTCCGTAGCCCCAGCTCCCCGCCACCCCCCACTGTCCCAACCCCAGCTGGGAAAGGTCTTCTGTCTTTAAAGATCCTTGTTAGTACACAGGATCTACCTCGGGATCCTTAGCTCAGCCCTATCTGCAGGGTCCCTGCTGCTGAGACAGCCTCTGAGACCCCACCAACCACACAGCCCATCTCAGTTTATTTGGTGGGCTACACGCTCTAAATTAAACTTCTGCTGAAGACACTCCCTGCCTGCCTCCCTCCTCACCCTGTTCCTGTCAGGAACCCCCCACCCCTACTAAGCCCAGTGCCCAGGCCCTCAGCATGGAAGGGTGCTCCTGGCCACGCGGGCCCATCTAGCACTTCTGCTCCACTCAAGCAGAGTTGCTTCTTTATGGTTTGTTGTTTAAGGTTTTGCTTTTTAAAAATGCCACAAGTTGGAGCTCCCATCATGGCCCAGTGGATGTGAATCCGACTAGGAACCAAGAGGTTGCGGGTTCGATCTCTGACCTTGCTGAGTGGGTCAAGGATCTGGTGTGGTGGTGAGCTGTGGTGTAGGTCGCAGACGCGGCTCGGATCCTGCATTGCTGTGGCTGTGGTGTAGGCCGGCAGCTGTAGCTCCAATTCGACCCTTAGCCTGGGAACCTCCATATGGCAAGGATGTGGCCCTGAAAAAGCAAAACAAACAAACAGCCAAAAAAAAAAAAAAATACCCAACAACAAAATAAAAATGCTGCAAGTTGCATGTTCTAACTAGGAATGGATGAAACTCAAATTCATAAAAAGAAAGCACATCCCACCTCTGCCCTCGGTAAGGATGTCCAGAGCAGGTCTCTTCCCAGCTGCTTTTGGATAGCTCACCTTGGTGCCCAGTGCTCATTCTAGAAGGTTCCTTGAGCAAGTGGCAGAACTCTGAGGCCAGGGTGCTGTTGTTTGATGGCTCAGCCGCCTGGCAGGGGAACCTGGCAACAGTTAGAACTGCTTGAAACCCAGAATCCTTGGGGGAAGGCCTCTTTGGGCAGGAGGGGCCCTCAACCACCCCAGCGGGCCCTTGCTCAGGCTGGGGGGCTCAAGGGGGGCACCTGGCCCCTGGCCCCCTTGGGTGACCCGTCCCCCACCTCTGACTCCTCTCTCTTTCCCCATAGAGGACGGGCGGGGCAAACTGCGGCCGGCCAAGTCCAAGAGCGAGCGGAAGAAGAAGAGCTGCGGCCCCCTGCACCCCCACCAGCTGCCGCCGCCCCTGCCCCCCCAGTTCCCCATGGAGGAGGCACCCCTGCTGGAGTCCCCCGCGCCAGCACCCGGCCCTGAGGCCACTGAGGAGAGCCCCCCGCCACCGCCCCTCAATGTGGTGCCCCCTGAGGCGCCTGGCGAGGAGCCAGAGGCGAAGCCACGCCCCATCATCCCCATGCTGTACGTGGTGCCACGGCCCGGCCCCACGACGGGTGACAAGGGCCGCGTGTCCTGCCAGCAGGCCTCTGAGCACTTTGCCCAGAAGGGCCCTACCTGGAAGGAGCAGGTGGCTCCCATGGAGCTAACAGGGCCTGAGGAGGAGAGCGGAGCTGGCGAGGTGCAGGTAGGGTGGCAGTGGGCACTGGCCAGGGTCCCCGGGTGGGGGCCTCCTGCCTTCATGTGACCCCCCCCTCGTCTCAGACGGCGCCTGTGGCTCTCATCCCAAAGGCCAGCAGCACGTCCATGGTTTAGAAACTGGTGGCGAGAGTTGCCTGGGGGCCTAGCAGTTAAGGATCCTTCATTGTCACTGCTGTTGCTTGGGTTTGATCCCTGGCCCAGAAGGGATCTTCCTGGGACCTCACAACCATGACTGAGGACACAGAGGTCCCTTGGAGCTGCCCCCGCAGTGGCTTCCTGTGCTGTTTTAGGCTCCAGCGACTTTTTCCAAGTTGAAGATGGAGATTAAGAAGAGCCGGCGCCACCCTCTGGGCAGGCCGCCCACCCGGTCCCCGCTGTCTGTGGTCAAGCAGGAGGCCTCCAGTGATGAGGGTGAGTGAGGGTGTCCCCAGCTCTGCTGGTCCCCGGGCAGTGCCCCTTCTGCAGACCCAGCCACCAGCACAGTGTCAGATCCTCTCCCCAAATGCCATGGAGCCAAGCTGCCCCCTTCCCAGCCCACAGCTCCTGAGGTCAAGCCCAGCTGCCCCCAGGAATGCCCCCAGCCTCTGGCCCACCCTCAGTTGTGCTGTTTACCCTGAGGGTGCTTGCTTTGCTGGGCTCAGGTCCTGAAATGTCTAGCGGGGTCCCTAAGGGGCAGGTGCTGCTGCCTGGGTTCAAACCTCAAGGCCACTGCCAGGAGCCCAGGACTGTGGTTGGTGTAGGTTGCCTTTCTGTGACTCAGTTTTCCCATCTGTAGAAGGGATCTGCTGGCCCCCTGAGGTGTCCTGCCAGGGAGGTACATGGGACTAAGGCCTGTGAAGTGTATGGGCTGGTGCCAGGCACACAGCAGTTACCAGGAATGCAGACCATTTGTTACCTGGGCCTCCTGGTATGACGCTCTCACACTCTCCATGGTAACCTGTGCCCCCTCCTCATCCTGTGAGAGCCGAGAAGCTGCTGCTGCTGCCAGAGGCTCCTGCCCATGCTTACCCAGCACAGCCCCTTCCTGGCCCCCCAAGTGGGCAAGGGCCGTGCCTCATCCTCTCATGGCCTCCCGATCTGCTCGGGTCCCTGGCGCAAAGTGGGGCTTCCCAAATGTTTTTAGAGGCTGCTGGCGGTGAGTGCTGGTGGCGGTGCCAGCATCACCAGGGGGAGGTCTGAGAAGTGAATTCAGGGTTAGAGGATCACAAGGCCGGAAAACTCGCCTGTTTCCAGCGGAGACGTTCTGGCCCTGCAGTCCCCTCACTTGTCCCTGGAGACGGCACTGCAGGGCCCCGGGTTATGAGTGATGCTCCAGACTCTGACCTGCAGCCCGGCTGCCCTCAGCCAACGATTAGCACTGGGCTGGGGCGCGGCCAGTCCCAGCAGAAGTAACTCTTGTTGCCTGAGCCCAGCGTGGACCTGGGAGAAGTTGGAATAAAAGGCTGTGGCAGCTGGAGCCGGAGGCACGGAGATGAAGAAGCGTCTATTTAACACTCAGCCGAGAGTCAGGGTTGCTATCTCGTGTGCAGAAATCCTGCTAAGCCAGTTTTTCATCTTCCGCTTCAGCCTTCTGTTTAAGATGCATGTGGAATTTGAAAACTGTCTGGATGGCGTCTTTCATTCTGAATCTAATTTGAGCATGAGGACGAGGCGGGCTCTCGAAACGCTATGGGTCTTGGGCCAGAGCACTGGGAGTGGGCAGGACCTCTCTGGAGATCAGCTGTGGCCCCAGGGTCCCTCCGCACTGAGGTGGCCTAGCCTTATAGCTGGGAAGGTTGGGGCCGCAGCAGTGAACACCCCACTACTGAGGCAGGTTCCTGGGGACCACCGGTGCTCATGCCATGGCGGATGGCACCCCACGTCCTCAGGAGACACAGGAATGGGACATGGGGGATTGGGGACAGCTGGCTGGGACCCAAGACCAGCAGAGGCCAGCCCGGTGACAGGTGACGGGTAGGGCAGGAGGGACGTCTTCAGTGGCCTCCGTCTTATAGGATGTTGGGGCGACAGTGCCCCCACCCAACTCCCAGGGGTCCGTTCCTGACCTGCCAGGGCCTGGCCACCCCATTTCCTTCCCCGGGTAGGACTGGCCCCGAACTAGGGCAGCCAGGGCGCTACCCAGCAGAGGGGCTCAGGGGCTGAGAAGTGGGGACCTCTCCTACCCCGAGCGTGCACTAGGTTGGGGGGGAGGGCGGTCTTCAGTGCTCAAGTTGCTCCCTCCTCCCACTTTCTTCCAGAAGCCTTCCCTTTCTCTGGGGATGAGGACGTGGGTGACCCTGAGGCCTTGAGGTCTTTGCTGTCCCTGCAGTGGAAGAACAAGGCAGCCAACTTCCAGGCCGAGAGGAAGTTCAATGCGGCGGCCGCCCTGACGGAGCCCTACTGCGCCATCTGTACTCTCTTCTACCCATACAGCCAGGTGAGCCTCTGCCGCTGCTGCGGGACCACACCAGGCCTGGCAGCATCTGCCTGCTCCCGCTGGCACCAGAGTCTCACTCGGCTTGAGGGGAACCCCTTCCCTCCCAAAGGGAGACTGATGGGGGGACCAAGAGCCCACTTGCAGTCGGAGCCACAGTGGGCTGGGTGGGGAGCCCCAAGGCCCACAAGAGGCCTGCGGGGAGAGAGCCCCGGGGTCTGAAACAGCCCCTTGGAAAGTAAACTTATTAACGTGCATAAAAATGAGGCCACGAGGAGTTCCCATTGTCATGCGATGGGATTGGCGGCATCATGGGAGCACTGGGACAAAGGTTCGATTCCTGGCCTGGCACAGTGGGTTAAGGATCTGGCGTTGCTGCAGCTGCAGCTTAGGTTGAAACTGTGGCTCAGATCTGATCCTTGGCCCCGGAACTCCATCTGCCACAAGGGGGCCAAAAAAGAAGAAGAAAGGCCCTGAAAGAGAAGCAGGGAACGTGAAGCTCACACAGCTGTCCTCTGAGTGTCCCCTGGGCTGGGAGGGGCCAAGGAGGGGCCCTCAGCGAGAACAGGAGCCTGGAAGCCTGACCAGTGTGGGGCTGGCGAGGGCGGACTGGGGCCGGGAAAAGACCCCTGCGTGGCCTGGCCCAGATACAGCATCTCACATCTGTCCCTAGTTTCCCTAGCCATGAACCTGGCCTCTCCTGGCATTCCATTTGGTACTGTCAGCTGCCAGGCCCTCCCGGTTTCCTTCTTATTTCTCCCTCTCTCCCCCTAGCCCGGCCCTGACCACTGCCTGCTTTCCAGCCCTTTCCCCCTGCCTGCCTTCTGCCCTGCCGGTTGACACCTCACTATAGCCACGCACAGCCTGGCTGGAAACCCCTGCAGGCTCCATGCTGTGCCCTAGCATCTCTCATGCACCCACTCAGGCCCCTGGGCACCCACCCAGATCCTCTTGCCAGGTGGATTTCTGTTCATTCTTTGTGGCCACTCAGTGGCTGGCCACCTCTTCTGGGATACCTTTCTGGACCTTCCATCCCAGGCTGACTCTGGCCCCCCAGGTTTCTCTGCCCACCTCTGCTCTTAATCCTGCCCTCTGTTTATCAGCCCCCAGAGGGCAGGCCAGGTCTCACTTGCTTTGGGGTCCCCGGCTACTAGCCGAATGCCTGGGGTTTTCCACACATTACCTGAGTAGTCCGAGGTCTGTGCCCTGTGCCAGGGCAGCATGCCCATCTCAAGGGCCCTGCTGCTCAGCTGCCTGGTCCTGCTGTCCCTAAGCGATTCCACATTGGGTGGTGGAAGTGGATGAGATGAAATGTTCAGACTTCTTCAGGCAGGACCCTCCTTGGTGCTGCTGGGAGTCAGCTGGGAACGCTGGCTTAAGAGGCCAACCTCTTTAATCCTGGTTGCTAAGTGAAGCATCGTGACTCGGTTTAAATCATGCCCACAGCACCAGTGGGCCTCGAGGGGCTTTGGCTTCCTCAGTCTGGAGCCCTTGGAGTCAGGGGCCAGGCCTCTCTTGTCCTGCATTGCAGGAAGGGCTGTGGCTGGAAATTCTGCCTATTTGGAAACCAGCTAGCCCCCTAATCCAGGGTGCCAGGTGGGACACCCTAGGTGCCCCCCCCATGGTACATCAGGCTGGTGATCCCCCGTGACTTCTTTGCTTCCACTGGGAGGGGGGCAGTGTCCTCCCATCTCTCTGGGTGCCCGGGAGGCTCAACTGGGAGCCCTAACAGCCTGTGACAGGTCCGGGGATCATGCTGGATACTGGTGTCGTGGGCAGGACTTTTCATCACAGTCTCTTCCTCTGATCGGATATGGGGGTTGGGGAGGACTAGAGTACAACCATCATGGGGTGCAAGTCAGAGGAGAGGCGAACACCCCACATAGACACATAGATGACATGGTGTCACACGATGGTCAGAACCATGAGGCAGACAGAGCAGGCGGAGTCCTGGAGACCTGCTGGTCATGTGGGCAGGGTGGGGTCCAAAGCACAGTGAGCAGAGATCTGAGTGCCCCAGGCCACGGGAACAGTGCATGCACAGGCCCTGGGGCAGGACCGATCCTGGCTTTGGAGATGTTGGAGGAACAGCGAGGAGGCCCATGTGGCTGGAACCAAGAGAGTCAGGGCAGCGGGGACGAGGGGGACGAAGGCAGCAGGGTGGTGTCTATGCTGCGTCTGGACATCAACCTAAGTGGGAGGGTTTGGGGGCAGGCCGGACCGGATCTGTCTTTGGAGAGGCTCTATCAGGGGCTTCCAAGCAGGTTGGGGGCTGGGAGGGCGTGTCATGGAGACCCGTCATGGGGCGGCTGTAGGTGTCCTGGTCGAGGAGGTATGAGTGCAGCCAGGAGCTGGCCGGGGATGTACATGACAGATGGAGGCTGCTGGACCAGTGGGCCGAGGGCAGCGTTAGGGATGCCCTGTCCCCCCCCAGCCCATGCCGGGCTCTCCCTTGAAGGCAGTCCGTCTCCCGCAGTCCCTACAGACCGAGAAGGAGACTCCCCAGGCCTCCCTCGGGGAGGGCCCTTCGGCCACACCGCCTTCCAAAAGTGGCCAGAAGACACGGCCGCTGATCCCCGAGATGTGCTTCATCTCCAGCGGCGAAAACACAGAGCCACTCCCCGCCAACTCGTACATCGGTGACGACGGAACCAGCCTGCTGATCGCCTGTGCCAAGTGCTGCCTGCAGGTCCACGCCAGTGAGTGCCGGGCCCTGGTGGCGGGCAGCGCCCGAGGGAGGGCTATGGGCCGGACAAGAGCCGTGGGGTCTGCCACATGCAGCCCCACTTTGCCCTCCGAGACAGCTGCCTTCACGTCTGCCAGGCAAGGAAGCCACTTTCCATGGCTGCTCCTTCGGGCCCATAGCAGGACCTGGTGTCATGGAGCAGACGTCCTGCCCTTCTCACTGGCCACGGTGGGCTTGTCTGATCAGCCCCGTTCTGGAAGGGTCTGCCAAGGCCTTCCCTCCGTACCAGGGCCTGGGAGGCAGCAGGAGATCAAGTGCCCATCAGGGGCCGTGACGCTTTTAAACTCTGCACTTTGGGGCCAGAGTTAGAATTGATGGTAAAGCTGAGATGCTGGAGTGGTCCAGGGGTCTGATTTATCTCCGCCGTCGGCAACTACCCTCCCCCAAATCCAGAAGGCCAGTAGCCCGAGACGGGAAGATAGATGTCTGCCCCTCTCTTGGGTGGAGGGGGGCCAGCGAATGTGATATTGAACTCCTAGGACGGGAAGGCTTCTGGAGCCACTTAATTTCGTGTGCAGCCTGTGTAGGAAGGTGGCCGTAGATCTCTGTCCATCATCTGCCCCCGAGGAGGCCTTCCCCTGGCTCACTTTTGTCTCTTGGCTGGGAGCCTGTTTGCTCTGCCCAGCTGAGCCTGGCTGGGAGAACTGCTCCTGGGGTTGGGGGTCAGGGGGATGGCAGCAACCGAGCCTACTGCCTCACTGCTCTCGAGGGGCTTGAGGTCCTCTGGAGGGGGAGCCCCCACTTCCTCCAGGAGCCAGGACTCTGCTCCCACTGCCCAGGGCCTGGCCTTGGCTGAGTGCCCCAGGGGACAGAGCAGGCAGCTATGGAATGGCTCTCAGGGACCTTGAGGCCTCCATGGGGACACAGAGCCTCGTTTCTGCTTCCCTGCTTTCTCTGTGGTCTCTCCAGGGACCCCTCCTCACTGGTCGATAACCACCCCAGCCAGCAGGGCCCCTGTTGGGCCGCAAGCCTCGGCTGGCTGAGGGCCCCTGCAGTACTGCTGAGTGGTGACTCTGGGGAGGTGGGGTCCTGGGGTGGGTGGTACCTTCTCCCCTGCTTGGGGACTTGGCTCTCCACTCCCCCTGCGGGCCCTCTCCCCACTTGTAAACTGGGACCACGTCCTAAAGCCAACCCGCCTTGGTAACCCTGAGCGTCCAACTGTGCTGCCAGGAGCGGTGATTCTGCCCTGCCCAGCTCTGCTGCTCTGGACTCTAGGCTCCCTGAGGCCCTCTTTGCCTCCCACACACCCTCTCCACCACCTTCCTGGCTCTCAGCTCAGAGAGGGTCGGGGCGCTCCTAGACCGCGGTGGGGGGAGGGAGTGAAGGCCAGACTGAGCTTCCAGACCCAGTAGGGCTTCTGCTTTGGAGACCTGCTCTTCTTCCCCGTGCCTGTTTCCACACTTTCCCTGGCTCTGCGTGCAGTGGCCTGGATCGAGGTAGAGCGGGTGGCGAGAACAATTACCCTCAATACCGCAGCCGCACCCCAGGGGCCCGTCAGCCCGCGCGCAGCTGCGGTGACAGATGCCGCCCGCCCCTGTTTTCCAGGTTGCTACGGCATCCGCCCTGAGCTGGTCAATGAGGGCTGGACGTGTTCCCGGTGCGCGGCCCACGCCTGGACTGCGGTAACTCGCCCCTGCAGCTGGGGTGGTGCTCTGAAAGCCATCACGGCCCGTGGGGGAGCCGGGCCCGGGCCCGGGGCTCACCCGATCCCGCAGGGTGACCTTGGGCTGGCGGCCTCACCTCCCTGGGCCTCGGGTGGAGCCCGACGCACTCCTGGCCCATCACTTCAGTGGCCGCTAGTTTGAAATGTAAGGACGGAGGGAGGGGGCCGGACCAGGTCCCGGAGCAGCAGGCGGGCGGCCCCACCCTGCACACCCCTCACCCAGCGATTGTCTGCTTCCTGCAGGAGTGCTGCCTGTGCAACCTCCGCGGAGGAGCCCTGCAGATGACGACGGACAGGAGGTGGGTAGAAGGGTCCCTCCTCCTGGGGTGTCCCGAGGGACGATGTGGGGGGTGGGCGAGGGCAGGAGCAGGAGGAGTAGATGAGGTCCCATAGGCCCAACTTCTGGGCTGGTGCTGGTACACCCGTGACCCCACCCTCTGCCCCCAGGTGGATCCACGTGATCTGCGCCATTGCCGTCCCCGAAGTGCGGTTCCTGAACGTGATGGAGCGCCACCCCGTGGACATCAGCGCCATCCCCGAGCAGCGGTGGAAGCTGGTAGGGGCCCTGGAGTCCCACCCTGGGCATGCAGGGTAGTGGCCAGGGAGCCAGACCTAATGATTTCAGTTTGGCCTAAATAGGCCCAGAGGTGCCTGGAGAAAAGCAAGGCTCCTCTCTCAGTCTCTGTTTCCAGCTTTTTACACAGCAGAAGCCACCATGGGCACTCTGCCCCATTCTTTCTTGCTTAACCATGTTGGTCTGTCACCAAAGTTTTCCGTACACAGTACAGTCACAGTGGTTGTACAGCAGAGTTCTAGAACATCTTCATCTTGTGTAGCTGGCATGTTAAATAGCAGCTCCTTGTTTCCCCTCCCTGACCCCTGCAACCACTACTCTCCTCTCTGATTCTGTAAGTTTGTTTTAGATTCCTCATGGGAATGGGTTTCCTTCTGGGTCTTGCTAATGTCACTGAGCATAGTGTCCCCCAACCTCCATCCATGTTGCCACAAATGACAGGATTTCCTTCTTTTTCACGGCTGAATAGTATTCCTTTGTATTACTGCACCACATCTTCTTTATCCATTCAACTGTCCGCCAACAGTTAGGTTGTTTCTTTTAAGTTTCCGACTCACCAGACTTCTAAGTCCTGGCTCTTGTCTCCAAGCCAAGTCTTGGGTGTTGTAAATGATGTTGCAATGAATGTGGGGTGTGCCTTTAGATAGAAGGCCAGGAGTGGGATTGCCGGATCACATGCTAGTTCCAGTTTTAGTATTTTAAGGAACTGCCATATTGTTCTCCATAGCGGCTGTATCAATTTGCATTCCCACCAACAGTGCACGATTGGTCCCTTTCCTCCACACCCTCGGCAACACTGGCGTCTCTTGTCTTCTTGAGGATAGCTGTTCTAACAGGTGGTTTTGATTTGCATTTCCCTGATGATTCGTGATGTTCAGCATCTGTTCGTGTAACTGTTGGCCATCTGCATGTTTTCTGTAGAGAAATGTGTATTCAGGTCCTTTGCCCATTTTTAAACTGGGCTGTTGGCTTCTCTGCTCTGGAGATGCGGGAGCTCCCTAAGTGACCTCTCTTGATGGCTGGTGCACTCTCCCTCTAAGGAGCACGGCCCTCCTTAGGCAGGTGTGGCCTCGCCAGGCTGGCCTCCTGCTCTTGCTAAAAGCAAGACACCCCTCAGGGGAGCCTTCCAGGTAGTAGGCAAGACAGTGAGCAAAAGCTGGTTTCCATTCCAGCTCAGCCACCAGCCAGCGGTGTGGCTCCAGACAGACTCCTTGACCTCTCTGTGTCTCAGCCTTCTCCTCCATTAAAAGGGGTGCCAGTGCTCCCCTGCATGGTGAGCACGGGCTGGGCCGCACCAGAAAGCACTGATCATGCTGTCTGAGCACCAGCGCATGCTCCCAGGTCATCACCTGTGAGTTTGCAGGTGGCCTTGTGGGGGACATGTGGGTGATGAGATGTGTTTTGCAGCCCCCCGGGGAGCTGGGTCCCTGGCCAGGGGCTCCCACCTGGTTGATTTCCCAGCTCCCTGGAGCAATGCCTGGGTATTGACGCTCCTCCTGGCCTACAGTGTGCCTGGTGGTGAGTCCCGAGCGAAGGAACAGAGACATCCACCACGGAGCCCAACATGCAGGGCCCCTGGGCAGGGCTGAGTGGACAGGAGCCGTGTGGGAGGGGAGGGGGGCCCTGGCCAGCGCCAGCCCTGCCCAGCCCAGAGGAGCATCAGCAAGAGGCCGGTGCCTGCTGGTGATTCCTCCAGGAGTGCGGGTATAAAAGGCCTCATTATTCAGGTGGAGCGATGGTGCGGTGCGCGGGACCGTGATAGATCCTCCCTCCCAGACGCTTTATGGATCATCTGACATTTCCAGCTTGCAGCCTCTTCATTACCGGCACTTGTAACGATGAATTAAAAATCCTTTTACACGAGGCTCGCTTGTACTGCCTAATGGAGCTGTGCAGGGAAGCCAGTGGTTAACTCCTGCTTGCCCAGCCGCCCGCCTGCCTTCCTGGGGCCACGCAAGGGCTGCAGGATCGGTCCTCTGCCATCCTTCTCTCCCCGTGACTCCCTGGCTGCTGGCTCTGGGTGCCTGGCAGTCCTGGTGAGTGGGGGCTGGCCCCATTGGCTGGCGGCCTGAGCCTCGAGCTCGGTCCCTCACCAGGCCAGTTAGTTTTGGGGGGCTGGTGGAGGCAAGGCTGTTGAGGTGCTTTGAACTGGTCCTGCCCTCGTATCGGCCCTGCTTTGAGATGTAGAGGGCTGTTTTAGGTCCTGATGGGAGAGAAGGCAGGGGGCACAGGTAGTCTGCGCTTAGGGTGGCCTGGAGCTCACTCCTGATGCATGGTCCAGCAGAGGCCTGACCCACATCCCTCATGACGCAGAAACACAGAATCATGAGCTGTCACTACGTGCTGGAGTGGATGAGCTGTGTGCCATGCTCGGCCTTCGGGTTTCAGCTGTGGTGTCAAGGCTGGGTTTCTGGGTGGGCTGTGCCCCACTTTCCACTCCCCATGGAGGCAACCGGAGCCCCGTCCCTGAGGGCCATTGTGTGTCAGCACCTGTCCCTGCGGCCCAGCGGAGAATCAGGCATTGACAGTTTAATAATGAGATCTCATTGCTATTGATTAGTGCTGGGCCCGCGATTGTGCAGCACCTTGGCTATGGGACTTCTCTGGCTTTTGAATATGGTTTACAGAGCGATAAAGGCCGACTTATTAAATGTACAAGAGTGATAGGCTGGTAGCTGCTAAGTAGTGGCTGGATGTGGGCAGGGGCGCAGCGTCCATGGCCCTGGAGCTGTCACCTAGCAGAGCAGGTCAGCCCAGATAGGGTGTTGCGACGGTGTGGGCCCTCTGCCCCTCCTTACAAAGGGGCTCCACTGCAGTGCTGTTCATTCAAAAGTAAGAGAAAATCCACTATTTTAAAGGGAACATTGCAGTGGCTTTTAGTACATTCATGGAGTTAGGCAGCCATCATCTCTGTCTAGTTCCGGAACATTCCATCACCCCAGAAAGAAACCCAGTCCCCTTTAGAAGTCACTCCCCCCCCATCCATCTCCCCAGCCCCTGACAACCACGAACCCACTGTCTCTCTGGATTGGCCTGTTCGGGACGTTTCTCATAAACGGAATCACACACTGTGTAACCTTCTGTGTCTTGCTTCCTTCACTGAGCCTCATGGTCTCGAGGTCCATTCACATGGTAGCAAGTGTCAGTGCTTCTCGCCTTTTCATGGATGAATCATGTTCACTAGTGGTTCCTGGCAGCTATGTGGAGGGGTGTGTGGGAAAGTCCTGGGAGTGCTGGGGCAGGCAGATTGGTGAGTCTGGGAGTGGTTTAGGGGGAGGCTCCTACCTGCCCTGTGGTCAAGACTCCCAGCCAAGGGGAGCTGGGCCAGCCTCTCCCAGGATGCCTCCATCCAAGGCCAGCTGCCGGGCCTCTGCGCTCCAGTCCTAGGTCTCAGAGTCACCCCCAGGAGAGAGAGCCGAGGGTGTAGTAAGGGGGCTCTCAGCCCTGGGGACAGAGGCGGCGGCCAGAGCCCCATTCCCGCTGCCTGTTTTCCGTAGAAATGTGTGTACTGTCGGAAGCGGATGAAGAAGGTGTCTGGCGCCTGCATCCAGTGCTCCTGCGAGCACTGCTCCACCTCCTTCCATGTGACCTGTGCCCACGCCGCCGGCGTCCTCATGGAGCCAGATGACTGGCCCTACGTCGTCTCCATCACCTGCTTCAAGCACAAGTCAGGGAGCCACAACGTGAGTGCCTGCCCCTCCCCTCCAAACCCCCCTCCCCACCCCCGACCTGCGCCCAGCCTCTGACTCCCCTTCTACCCCCAGGTCCAGGTCCTGAGGGCCGTGTCCTTAGGCCAGGTGGTCATCACCAAGAACCGCAACGGGCTTTACTACCGGTGCCGTGTCATTGGCACCACCACGCAGACCTTCTACGAAGTGAACTTTGACGATGGGTCCTACAGCGACAACCTGTACCCAGAGAGCATCACTGTGAGCCACGTGGGGTGGGGCGGGGGTGGGGCGAGGACAGTGGGTGGGGCGAGGGGCGGGGTGGCGCAAGGCGGGCACCACCCTTAGAAGCTGGGAGTGGCTGCATCCCTCGACCTGGGTCCCCAGCATCCAGGGTCGCCTGTGTCCCTGCTGGACAGGCCCAGGCTGTAGGTCCCCTGCTGGAAAGCACCCACCATTTCTGCAGAAACAGCCCAGAGCGGGGCCAGTCTAGGTACGCCCAGAAGGAAGGTGAACCAGGGCTTGGAGGGCTTCGAGCTCCCGCAACCCCCCCCTGCCCCAGCCTTAGGTGGGGTCTGGCCTTTACAGTTCAAGCAGAGAGCTCGGCCTTCCTCCTGGCTGCAAAATCTACCAAATGAGACCTTTCTTAGCCCAGGCGAGCGTGGTAACAGAGCCTAGAGCACCCCTCACCCCCCGCCCATCCTTCTCTCCACAGAGTAGAGACTGTGTCCGGCTGGGACCCCCGCCCGAGGGCGAGTTTGTTGAGCTCCGGTGGACTGACGGCAACATCTACAGGGCCAAGTTCATTTCCTCAGTGACCAGTCACATCTACCAGGTGAGGGAGTCCCCGTGGCCCAGGTACAGGGACACGTTTAGGGCGGGGCCGTCGGCCCAGTCCTGCTGGGTGTGACTGCGCTTGCCCACTCACTGAGGAGGTCAGCACAAGCTGGAAGGCCCTCCAAGCGGCTTCCCCTGTAGAGATGTTTTCCTGTTTTGTTTTGGTTTTGGCTTTTTTGGTGGTGGAGTATACATGAAGCTTACGGTTTTAACCATTTTTAAGGGTGCAACTCAGTGCCTCCGATTTAAAAAAATGGCAAGTTGGTTGTGAATGTCTTCCCATGATTACAGAAGAGAAATTATTTAAAAAGTGTGAAATGGGAATTCCCGTCATGGTGCAGCGGAAACGAATCTGACTGGGAACCATGACGCTGCGGGTTTGATCCCTGGCCTCGTGCAGTGGGTTAAGGATCCAGCGTTGCTGTGAGCTGTGCTGTAGGCCAGCAGCTGTACCTTCAATTAGACCCCTAGCCAGGGAACCTCTGTATGCTGCGACTGCGGCCCTAAAAAACAAAACAAAAAAAAAAGGTGTGAAATCTTAGAAGGAAAACCACCTGTGTCCCTGTGACAAAGTTGACGGCTGCGGAATGCAGGTTGTTTCCTGTCTGTCGCTCACCTGGGGCGGCAAGAGAGTGGAGAGTGACAGGGCCTTGGCCAGGAGGTGCCAGCCAGGAGCTCTGAGAACTGCGTCCCCTTGGCAGGTGGAATTCGAGGACGGGTCCCAGCTGACGGTGAAGCGTGGCGACCTCTTCACGCTGGACGAGGAGCTCCCCAAGAGGGTCCGGTCGCGCCTAGTAAGTGGCCAAGTGGGGTAGGTAGGGAACGCTGCCCCCAGGAGCCCTTAGTGGGCCTTTAGGAGTGCCCGGCCAGGCATCCTTGAGCTCCTGCCTTGGCCTTTGCCTGTTCTGGGGCCAGAGGGGCGGTGGGAAGGTCAGCCCGGCTGGCGAGGAGGCAATACCTGAACGTGGATCTGAGCTGCAGGTTGGCTGTGCAGAAAGGAACCGGGGAGATGGCTTTCCCTTATTCTTTCTTTCATGTTTAATCCAAAGGCAAGGTTTTGGGGAGCAGGGGCTCTGGCCGTGGGTGGAAGAGCTGAGTCAGAGCTGGTGGGGGGTCTCAGACGCAAGGTTTCCTTGCGGGGCGGGGAGGGGGGTGGGCAGACAGGAGCTACCAGGCAGACCAACGCCCAGGGTGTGGCCTGACCTTGCCTCCCACGCTCTGTGGACAGCAGGGTGCCTGCCCTGCTAGGGGGCCAGTGACTGGGAGGTTAGGGCCCCTCCTCCGCCTACTGGGGAATTCACTCCCAGGACAGGGATACATGAGGTAGACGTGGCCGTCACCAGGGAGCGTTGTCTCTCAGAAGATCATTAACTGAGGGAGCCAGCAGCCCAGATCCGTTGGTCCCAGCAGGGCAGGCATTTGCTCTAGCCAGGCCCTCAAGTGGAGCCCCGATTTCAGTCCATTCTGGCCGCTGTAACAAAACACCCTGGACTGGGGGGCATTTAAACCACAAGCAGTTTCTCCCGGTCCCGGAGCCCAGAAGGCCAAGATCCAGGCACCGGCAGATTGGGTGTCTGATGACGATCCTGGTTTCCAGACAGCTGTCCTGACGTGGTGGGGGAGGGAGGGAGCGCTCAGGGTCCTATTATAAGGGCCCTCACCCCCCTTCCGTTCCCGAGGGCTCCACCCCCACGGCCGAATCACCTCCCCAAGGCCCCGCCTCCTGTTCCCATTGCTGGAGGGCTTCCGCGTTGGACTTGCAGGGGGACCCAAAGCTCGAGTCTGCAGCCCCCCCGCCCCCCCGCCACTAACCCCCGTGCTGTCTGGTCTCCTGCAGTCGGTCAGCACCGGGGCCCCACAGGAAAACGTCTTCTCGGGAGAGGAGGTGAAGGCCGCCAAGCGCCCGCGGGTGGGCACCCCTCGCGCCGCAGAGGACTCGGGGCGGAACCCGGACTACCTGGCCTTCATGGAGAGCCTCCTGCAGGCTCAGTGCCGGCCCGGAGCCTCCTTCTAGGCCAGCCGGCTGCCCAGCGACCCCCTCGGCCCAGCAAGGCAGGCGCGGCGGGCCCTGGCGTTTGCTTGCTGTGTGAATCCCTGTCCTCGCCTCCCCCGCCCGAGAGCCTACCTCGGCGGCGGCGGCGACAGGAGCGAGCAGGACGCCGCACGCGCCCCCGGACTCAGGGAGCAGGGCCCCGTGGGCTCTGGGGGGCCAGCGGGGGCACGCGCCACCCCTTCGACCCAGATTCGTAAACCATGTAAGCTCTTCTTCTCGAAAAGGTGCTACTGCATTGCCTGCCCCCTGAGCAGCCTTGGAGATTGTGACTTCTGTATATAAATCACCTTTGTGAGGTTCTTTCTATAAATACCTATTGTTTAAAAAAAAAATGCAAGAAAAAAGGAAAGAAAAGGAAAAAAAAAAACAAACCCAAAGTTGTTTTATAGATTTGTGGCTTTAAAAACAAAACGAAACGTCCTTTTTCTCAAAACCGAAATGGCTGCGGGAGATGAAAGCAGCTCTTGTGTTTATGTTTGTCGTGTTTTCGGGTCTTGCTCCTCCATGAGCCACAGGGATGTGCTGCAGCTGCGGCGAGGCCTGGGGGCGCCCGGAGGCCAGGGCAGGATGCCTGGGGACCTGGGAAGGTGGCGCCTGGTCCCTCGAAGGTCTGGGCGGCTGGCACCGCCTCCTGGGCCCTCGGAAGGAGGCCAGCAGCTCCCTGGGGGTGGCCTCTCCCCCGCCCCCATGTGTGTGGCCTTTTGCAAAATAAATGCTCTCTCTTCTGGTAGCTCCATCTTTAGCTTCTTCCCCTCTGGAGACCCATTCCCCAGCCGAGGCCTCGGATGGGAGGTCCTTGGGGGTCGGGGGGCTCTTCCCCGGACCCCTAGGGGCTGGCATATCCTGTGTCCTCTGCAGCGCAGGGATTGGTGCGTCTGGGAGAGAGAGCACGAAAGGGAATCTGCTGCTTTCAGCTCGAGGGAGATCTGCCTCTTAAGGGTTGTGGGCTGAATTTCTACACAAAAACGTGCTCCTCGCCCTCCCCCCCTCCCTGGGCTGGGGAAGGAGCTAGCCCGGCTCAGCCCACCCCCACCCGCCCCTGTCCCGTGCAGAGGGATGGAGAGCATCACTTGCTTGTATAAAAAAAGAAAAAAAAAATTTTTTTTTTTTTAATTTAAAAGAGGCTCTAACGGTCGCCAGGCCAGAGAACCACGTAAGGAAAGTGGAGAGTAACTTCATTGGTGGGGGAAGGGGCAGGTGCCCTGGAGGGGCGGGCGGGGCGGGAGGTACCAGGGGAGTTGGCGAAATGTGGGGGTTCCCTCTGCATGCAGCAGCCCCCCACCCCGGGCGCTGTCCCTGTGTTCATATGTAGTTTGAAAATGCTATTTATATTGTAAAGAGAATAAAAAGGAAGCGGCCAGACGCCCCTCTGGCCGCATGGCCAGTCCTTCTGGGTCGCACCCGGTCGGTCGTGGGTTCCCAGACTGGTGCAGACAGGTGGCGGCACAGCAAAGGGAAATGCACTTTCCCCACGAAGATATATCTGTGTCTATGTGCGAAAACGGCAAGAAAAAAGAAAACCCACCCCCTCTGATTTTTTTCCTACCCGAGATTAAGGATGCGCTGTATTTTTGCCTAATTCCCCTGCCTCTAGGTTCATAATGAATTAAAGGCTCGTGAGCACTGCGAATTACAGCTCCAGGTCGTGGCAGTGTCTTCTTTTCTGAGCGGGTGCCGGGGAGGTGGTCAGCAGTCTCCACTCAGGGGGTGGGTTCCGGTTGCCCCCACCCCCAGGATACAAGGGGCGTTGGTGGCCGTGGCATCTCCTTCCCCCACCCCCACCAGAGGGTGGGCTGGGCACACATTGGCCTGGCCCCATGGTCTCTCCTCCCAGCCTCCAGAATGAGATTTACCTACCAAGCTGGACATATGGCGTTTGTGTCTCCATAAGACTGCCCCCATTAGAGGCTGTCAGGTACCCCTCTCGGGCCGGCTGAACCAGAGGTAGCTGTGGCAGCAAGTCCCTTCTGCTGGGGTGGGGCCCTCTATCTGACCCCTTGCTCTCTCAGCCTTGACCCACTCAGTTCCTGTCATATCTGTGGAGTGTGTCTTTTCCCTTTCAATTTTATTAATTTTTTTTTTAACTTTTTTTTTCGGGGGGGGGGGAAGCTGTCCCCACAGCAGGCAGAAGTTCCCCAGGCCAAGGATCGAACCCACGCTGCAGCAGTGACTACCCTGGAACCTGAACCTGCTGAGCCACCAGAGAAATCCAGGGGAGTGTATTTTGTAGTGAGCAGCCGCTGGATGTGCGAGACAGTGGGTCTTACGCAGTGGGATGAGATTGGGTCCCCTGTATTTAGAAATGTGTCAATGGTCCAGCCAGTTCTGGGGATACAGCCGTAGTTGGGACCCTCGCCCTCCAGGGCCGACACCAGGGGGAGCCACTGACAGTACATAAAATGTATGGAATGGCAACTATGATACAAATAACAGGGAGTCCTGGAGGAGCTGAGAGGTGAGCCACGGGGGCGTCTTGGGAGCACGGCCAATGCAAAGGCCCTGAGGCAGCACCGTGCCTGGCATTTTGGAGGAACATTGAGGGGGCCCATGTGGCTAGAGCAGACTGAACCTGAAGGAGAGAGGGAAGACAGTGGGGCAGGGTGTGCAGGGCCTTACCCCAGAAAGGCAGGAGCCCTGGAGTGCTGGACCATGGGCCAGGGACGGGACTCAGTGCTCACAGGCGCCCTCTGGCTGCAGAGAGGAGAACAGACCCATGCAGAGACCAGGGCAGAGGGGGCTGAGCTGGGCATCTGGAAAGATGACTTTTGCCATGATCTGGGATGGGTGGGTTGGGAGTGGGGAGAGGCCAGCTGCTCTCCAGTCAGTTCTGAGCACAATCCCCGCACAGGAAGGTAATGGCTGGACACGGGGCTGAGGGTCAAGGGAAAAGCTTTGAGGAGATGTACTTACTGGACAGGTAGGCCCTGGGTTGTCTGTGCAGAACAGTGACGGGGGGAAGCTGAGAGTGAGGGGGCTGTGGACAGGGGCTCCCCCTCTGGGCCTCATTTTTTCTTCTGCAGTATGAGCATCCTAAAGGATGCTGTGTCTGGAGCAGATTTCCTTTGATGAAATCTCCATCCAGCCACTGCCACCATCACCCACTTCTCAGACCCCTTTTTGGGGAGATGCTGCCTGTGGTGCCCTCAGCACAGCCAGGACTCAGTTTCCTTGTCTGCTACAGGGAGCCCTCTGTGGCACTGACGAGGTGGGTCAGCATCCTCTAAGCCTGCCTGGGGCCGGGTAGGCCTGCTTGCTCTCCTCCCCCACCCCAAGTTGCCCCCCTCCTCTGCTGGCCACCCCACCCAGCCACCTCCCTGCCCCTTCAAGGGTGCTTAGGGACACAAGTCATAGCCCTGAGATCATCACCAACCAGAGAAGTTGCCAAAGCTGAGTGCTGACTGCCCTATGGCTCTAGGCTGGGATTCACCGTAGCCCTGGCACCCACACCCCAGAGCATTATTTATGGATTAGATTTACTTTGTGATTTTACTCCCTTAATGGGGAAAATAAGAATGATTTGCTGCCACCAGCAGCCAGAGAGGGTGACACCACGACAGGAGGAGTGGGTGTCTGGCATCTCCTTGATGCGGGGTCTACCCACCACTCACGAGGTGGCAGGGACAGATGGTCCCCCTCCCAGCAGCTCCCCAGGGTGGCAGGGAGGGGCCTCTCCAGCCAAGACAGCCTCCCTCCCCACTCCCCCCAATAACCCTGGCAGCTGCTTCACTTTAGAAACACAAAACCTGGGAGTTCCCGTTGTGGCTCAGTGGGTTAAGAATGCACCTAGTATCCACAAGGATGCAGCTTTGATCCCTGGCCTTGCTTAGTGGGTTAAGGATCCAGCGTTGCTGCAAGCTGCACTGTGGGTTGCAGATGTGGCTCGGATCTGTTGTTGCTGTGACTGTGGTGTAGGCCAGTAGCTGCAGATCCGCTTTGACCCCTAACCTGGGAACCTCTGTATTTCTTCTCTGTCCCAGGGGCCAGAAATCCAAGACCAAGGCGTCACAGGGCCACATTCTCTCCATAGACTCCAGGGGAGGCTTCCTGCATCTCCCAGCTTCTGGTGGCCCTCAGTGTCCCTTGGTTTGTGGCCACATCCCTCCACCCTCTGTCCCTGTCTTTACAGAGCCATCTCTCTGCCTCCAGTGTCCCTCAGCCTTTCTCTTACAGGGACACCTGTCATTGGATTTAGGGCCACCCAGATAATCTAGGATGTCCTCGTCATCTCAAAACCTTTCACTTAGTTATATCTGCAAAGCCGCTTTTTTCCAAATAAGGTCACAATCACAGTTTCTTGGAGGTGGGATGAGAACATATTTTGGGGGGAGTCCCCAGGAGCCTCCTTCCCTCACCACAGCCTCAGTGACCCAGGACAGAGTGGTCCCATGACCATCCCCTGACTTGACTCTCAGCCCCGTGAGCATAAGGACACAGTCTTGGTCCCATCAGCAACCCCCCTGGTCAGTGGTGGTGTAGGTCACAGCTGTGACTTGGATTCAGTCCCTGGCCTGGGAACTTCCATATGCAGTGGATGCAACCATAAAACAAACAACAAATGGCTGTGATTCTTACAGTCACTATTCTGTTTCACATACCCTGATCCATAACTAATTAAAACCAACCAGAACATGGTGGGCACCCCAAAATGGAAAGCAGATGGTAACACATGAACCCAACTACAAATGAAGGGGGATGAAAAGAGCTGACCTAAGTAACTCTTGAAAACAGTGTTTTGACCAGATACTGTCAGGCTGGAAACAAAAATACCTAGACACTACTGCGTACTCCACTAGAAGCTGCTTTTCACAAGTAGGCTATTCTGTCGCTACTTTATGTGAATCCTAGGATTGAACAAATGGGTAAATAAACTAGATGAGAACACCTCAGAAAAAGAAGGATGCTCAGAGAAAGGTTCCTCTCAGAGAAAGAAATTACAGGGAGTTCCCGTCATGGCTCAGTGGCTAACGAATCCGACTAGGAACCATGAGTTTGTGGGTTTGATCCCTGGCCTCGCTCAGTGGGTTAAGGATCCGGTGTTGCCGTGAGCTGTGGTATAGGTCACAGATGCGGCTCAGATCCCGAGTTGCTGTGGCTGTGGCATAGGCTGGCAGCTACAGCTCCAATTAGACCTCTAGCCTGGGAACCTCCATATGCCTCGTGAGCAGCCCTAGAAAAGGCAAAAAGACAAAAAAAAAAAAAAAAAAAAAAAAAAAAAAGGAAAGAAATGACAAGTAAGTCAAGAGGGTGGAGGAGTTCCTGCAGCAGTGCAATGGGTTAAGAATCCAACTGTAGGAGTTCCTGTCATGTCTCAGCAGTTAACAAATCTGACTAGCATCCATAAGGACGCAGGTTTGAACCCTGGTCTTGCTCAGTGGGTTAAAGATCCGGCGTTGCCATGAGCTGTGGCATAGGCCTAGGCCGGCAGCTACAGCTTCGATTGGACCCCTAGCCTGGGAACCTCTGTATGTGGTGGGTGTGGCTCTAAAAAGAAAAAAGCATCCAACTGTAGGAGGCATGGGTTTGATCCCCAGCCCAGGGCCGTGGGTTGTAGGATCCAGATCCAGCATGGTCGCAGCAGTGGCTCAGGTTTGATCCCTGGCCCAGGAACTTCCATATGTATGAAGGCCCAGGCCTTTAATTTGTATAGCCATTTAAAAAAAAAAAAGAAGAAGAAGAAGAAGAAGGAAACTAGAACAAACAGAATCCCCCTGTTTTTTGGTAAAAAGTAATATCCCATTGTACAGATGGACTGTCATTTGTTTAATTGATCCCCTATTGGTGGACATAGAGGTGATTTCCCAGTTTCCCCAATTACGAGCAATGCTACAGCAAAGCAGTTTTCTTGGTATTCATGTATTCATGCTTCTCTAGAATAAATTCCTGAAAGGGGTCTCAGGGAGGGGAGGATGGCTGGGTGGAAGCTTCTGTCATTTTGCCTTTAATTCCTGTAGCCAGATGACCCCCAGTGCCTTGTGCACCTCCTTTAGATAGAGGAGCCTATCTGCTGCCCCTTCACCCTGCAGGACCAGGGCTCTCACCCAGCCTGTGATCCCCATCCATCAGATGGGTGAAAACTATGTCTGCTCATGAACGAAACATTCATTCCTCTTTTAATGAGTCAGATTGAGCAGGCTGTCAGATGATGAAAAGCCTTTTGTCAGAACCGTCTTAAAACATATTATTTAAAAATTCCCCGATAATTGTTTCCTGCCAGCCAAGAGGTTGATTTGATGTTCAGTCTTTCTCTGCGCTGTATCCATCCTGCTCCCGTCGCTGGCTGAGTTGTGGGTCAGGGGCCACATCCCAGGCTCACTCGTCTCTGATCTGATTCTGCGAAATTCGAAAAACTAAGCCCATAATTACTGAGTAGCAAGGTCAGCTTCAGGCGGCAGGAGGCTTGACAGCAACTCAAACGAGGACTGGGAAAATGCAGGCATGTCTCGCCAAAGACCCCTTTCCCTCCCTGCAGCCTGGAAAATTGGTCCTCGCCATTAGGGAAGAAGCACACACGCCACATCCAATTTCGGTTGTGTTAACATGGCAAAGAATCCCGCATTGGTGTCTGCTGAAGCATTTGGGTGTAGTTTTCAAATATATCCCACGATGAATCATTCATCTCCAACAGGAAAAGAAAATCACCACGTGCCCCATCACGTGTGAAGGGTCAGACCTCTGGTGACGAAGCTGCATTTTCCTAAGAAATCCCACGGAGTTCCCTGGTACAGTGGGTTAAGGATCAGCGTTGTCCTGGCTGTGACAAGAGTTTGTTCCCTGGCCCCGGAACTTCTGTAGGTGTGTCGAAGGGCAGAGGCTGGGGGGTGAGGGAGAGAAAGAAATCCCAATTTGTTCTGAGTTAGGGATGTCAGCCCCAAAGAGATGGCCCCGGGCCTTCCAAGTGGTTGAACACCTCCCGGCCCCGCGGTGAGCAGCTGAGCAGCCGTCTGAGATAACAGCTGTAGAGATGGGCAACATGAGGGTGTCACAAAGAAACATTATCTCAAAACGCATGTTTCAAAAATGTGTGCAAGCACCTTTTCCCAGGGACGCCCACATCCTTCAGCAGGCAAGCCTGTCACTGCTGCCCAGCTTGAAGAGGGCGATGGGGCTGTTGTCATAATATTCATCATTTTCTTCCTTTGCTCTGTCCCCAAAGGAGGCAAACCACTGCCCCTGGCTGTTCTTGATGTACGAAGCTGCATGGAATTTGTAATTTACAGGCAACCTCGTCTTTCTGCAGCAGTGGCTCGTCCTGGTTGTTCCCCAAGCTGGTGGCCCTTCAGTACTGACCCCATCTCGCCTTCCCAAAGCGACCCTGAGGCTCACGAAGAAATGCTTAACGCTCTACTTTAGGGTTTTTGTTTTTTGGGGTCTTTTTTAAGTAAAAGGAAGGAGGGAAGGAAGGAAGAAAGGAAGAAAATAAATGCTTAACGGTAAAGATCCTCTTCCCTGGAGAAAAAAATTCAGTAATTAAATGGGGCAGATGCTACTGGTGGAAAGACACAGAAGACATCCCCAAGTGCTTCTCCCTTGTTCTCCTCCTTTCCACTAAAGGCTGGGAAATCCAAACACTTGCCTTCCCAGCCTCCCTTGCAGGTATATATGGTCGTAGGACGTGGTTCTGAGCAATGAGACCTAGACAGTTGGGGAATTCTGGGGAAGTTTTCAATTGCCTCAGGAAAGGGGCAGTCAGGTCTGGTGCTGCCCCTTTCCCCAGTCTTCTTACCTCTTCCTCCCATGTGGAATGTGGGCATGATGGCTGGAGCCACAGCAGCTACTTTGTAATCACGAGTGGCTGAGAGATGTCCCTGACATCTTTCATTCATTCACTCACTGGGCTGGTAGCACTTGCCTGTTTACAGTGTGTAAATTACTCTCCTTGTGGCTGATTTCAAGCTATCAATCCGATGTCACTGATTTACAGAATCAGAAAAAGAAGCACAGTAGCCCACCATTAGATAATGTTTCCACCAAACAGATACAATAAATATTTAAAAAAACTCAAGAGCATAGATGATAGCAAAATGTAGTAAAAAAAAAAAAAGTACCAAGTGATGACTTGAATATTTATCATTTGGGTTTTAATATAATTTGTCTCGTATATAAAGTTTCTATAATTTTATTTTTCATAATGGCTGTGTTTAACAACCAGTTCACAACACAAATTGCATTATTTTGCTCAAGTTTGGGAGTGGGATAAAAATATTTGGTTGAATCCAGAGGTCACTGGCTTTTGTTTGGAAAATATTTGGTCCGATTCTGTTATATTTTTTGCAGCTCAGATTGCCAGTGGCCCCGTGTCACCTTTCAAGAGCGTTTCCTAACTGTTAATGCACCAGGAACAGAGCTTGTGTGACCACAGAGTTGATAAATGCCAATTGATTGCTGTGTTTTCCATTCACACCCTTTCCGGTGCTTGTGAGAATTCCTCATCCTCACAGTTTAACTAGTCCCGGCACGGCACGTACAGATTCTGTGTTTCCAATTCGTGCCGACCTGTAGCTACTTACTGCTCACATTTACAGCTTATTTCCAGACATTGACCTTATGATTTGAGCATGGCTTTTACACCTCAATGAACCACTTCTAAAAGTTTTTTATGGAAGTAGAACACACATACAGAAAAGCACGCATAATGAATAATGATGAATTTCTACGACTTGATCACCCATGTAATTAGCCCCAGATTGAGCAGTGAAACATGTCCAGTGCTCCCAGGAAGCCCCTGTGGTTGAATCGGAGCTGTAGCCACCGGCCTACGCCAGAGCCACAGCAACGCGGGATCCGAGCCGCGTCTGCAACCTACACCACAGCTCGCGGCAACGCCAGATCGTTAACCCACTGAGCAAGGGCAGGGACCGAACCCGCAACCTCATGGTTCCTAGTCGGATTCGTTAACCACTGCGCCACGACGGGAACTCCTATATCCCATTCTTATCCATCATCATAAATTGACTTTGCCTGTTTTGTATTTCTTTCTTTCTCTCTCTCTCTCTCTTTTTTTTTTTTTAGGACTGCACCCAGGGCATGTGGAGTTTCCCAGGCCAGGGGTCTAATTGAAACAGTAGCCACCGGCTTATGGCACAGCCACAGCAACGCTGGATCTGAGCGCCTTTGCGACCTACACCACAGCTCATGGCAACACTGGATCCTTAACCCACTGAGCAAGGCCAGGGATCGAACCCTCATCCTCAGGGATGCTAGTCAGGTTTGTGTACGCTGAGCCACGACAGGAACTCCCGTCTTGTATTTTCTAGGAATGGAATCATGCAGTATAATATCTTGAGATCTGACTTCCTTCCACTCAAAATTATATCTCTAAGAGTCATCCATATTGTCTATATCTGTAGTTCATTCAAAAAAACCCTTTTTCATAATTGTACGCACTATTCCAGTATGTGAATAAACCGCGGCGTTCTCTGCTATGTATGCTACGCTCTCTGTGCTCTGTGTGCCTGGGGGCTCAGACCCCAGGAAGATGGTCCAATCGCCACGTTGTTACCAGCTGAATTTCATCCCCTCAAAATTCACATGTTGAGGTCCTAACCAGGGTACCTCTGAATGTGACACCCCCCACCCCCGCCTTGGGAATAAAACCTTTGCAGATGGAATTTGTTAAGATGAGGTCACACTGGAATGATTGGTGTCCTTATAAAAAAGGGGAGATCTGGGGTTCCCATCTTGGCTCAGCAGTAGCGAACCTGAGTACTATCCAAGAGGATGCGGGTTTGATCCCTGGCCTCGCTCGGTGGGTTAAGGATCTGGCATTGCCGTGAGCTGTGGTGTAGGTTGCAGACACATGGGCTCAGATCCCTCTTTGCTGTAGCTGTGACATGGGCCAGCAGCTGAAGCTCCGATTTGGCTCCTAGCCTGGGAATCTCCACATGCCGCAGGTGCTGCCCTAAAAAGCAAAATAGTAATAATAATAAAGGGAAATCTGGACACAGACCCACACATCTCGGGAACATGAAGCAGGGGATAGAGTGAGTCCTGGGAGGGTTCTAAGTGGGGAAACCATAGAATCAGCCCAGAGTTTGCTGCAGGAACAGGAGGGGAAGTCAGCAGAACTTGTGAGTCCCCTGAAAGGCCAAGGCCTGCGAACTGAGCGGGGCGGACGGGCCAGCTCTCAAACCCCTGCCTCCGCTGGATTCCACGTGTTGACACCAGGGCCACGGCCATCTGATAATAGAATCTGTTCAGAGCAGCTGCCTGGTGACAAGTATAATAAAGCGTATTAATGAGGCCATTATTACTCCCTAATTAAAAGCTAATAACGAAGAGTTAATTGCCTTTAAAAGATGAAGCCAGGCTGGGCTGGGATTTATCTCTGTTTGCCTTCGCTTGCCTGGATAGGCTGATATTTGGGAACTAATTAATTGAATCAAATCTTACAGAAAACTAATAATCTCCTTGTGCCTTTTGGGCCATTGAATTAAAAGGTGTTTGCAGTGCGTCTGGGTTTCTTTTGGGGCGTGGTGAGGTGTTTTCATTTTAAGGGGTCCTGGGCTCTCTGTTCCTGCGGGGCAGGGGGTAAGCCTGGGAGGGGGGTTGGCGAGATGACAGGGGTCTGGGGGCCACTGTCCTCCTGATTCTGGTTCACCCTCAGCTACCCAGAAGCTATTTCCAGGGAACAGACAGACTCGGCCAAGTTTCAGATCCATCTCCTTAATAATAATAGTAGTTATTATTACCTTTTATTTTGAAATAGCTTGAGACTCCACAAGAAGATCCCCAAAATAGTACGGAGAAGTTCTGTGCAGCCTTCGCTCAGGCTCCTCTATAATCTGTTTTACACAACCCTTCTACCTTATCCAAACCAAATTGGTGTTGTACGAATTTACACAAGCCTTAGGCACCAGCCTTATTCTGATTTCACCGTCCCTGCCCCCTTTCTTTTTCTTTCTCTTTCTTTCTCTCTCTCTCTTTCTTTCTCTTTCTTTCTTTCTTTCTTTCTTTCTTTCTTTCTTTCTTTCTTTCTTTCTTTCTTTCTCTCTTTCTTTCTTTCTTTCTCTCTCTCTTTCTTTCTTTCTTTCTTTCTTTCTCTTCCTTCCTTCCTTCCTTTCTTTTTCTTTCTTTCTTTCTTTCTTTCTTTCTTTCTTTCTTTCTTTCTTTCTTTCTTTCTTTCTTTCTTTCTTTCTTTCTCTCTCTCTCTCTCTCTCTCTCTCTCTTTCTTTCTTTCTTTCTTTTTCTTTCTTTCTTTCCTTCCTTCCTTCCTTTCTTTTCTTTCTTTCTTTTTTTGCTTTTTAGGGCCACACCCGGGGCATATGGAAGTTCCCAGGCTAGGGGTCGAATCAGAGCTACAGCCGCTGGCCTACATCACAGCCACAGCAATGCAGGATCTGAGCCCGTGTGTCTGCAACCTACACCACAGCTCATGGCAACACCACATCCCCAACCCACTGAGCGAGGCCAGAGATGGAACCTGCATCCTCATGGATCCTAGTCAGGTTCATTAACTGCTGACCCATGAAAGGAACTCCACCCGCCCCCTTTATTTGGCTTTGGCTTCTAGCAGACTGATAGGGGATATCAGTTCCTAGACTAGGGATTGAACCTGGACTGAAGCAGTGAAAGTGCAGAGTCCTATCCACCAGACCACCAGGAAACTCCCATCCTTTTAAACTTTATATGGGGATATGTCACATACCAGCAAGTTCATCCTTTTCAAGTGTACATTTCAGTGGCTGTCACTGTATTTACAAGGTGGTGCAATCATCACTTCTATTGATTCCAGAACATTCTCTCCACCCCAGAAAGAAACCCCATCCCCGTTATCATCCCCCCATCCCCTCACAACCATGAATCCACCCTCTGTCTCCATGGATCTGTCTATTCTGGACATTTTCCATCCCTGGGCTCACACACTGTGTATCCTTCTGTGTCTGCTGTCACTGAGAACATCTCAGTTGCAAGGTCCATCCAGGTTGTAACGTGTGGCGGCGCTTCTCTTTTACTGCATATAAGTTTTTGAATGGATGGATGTTTCCAGTTCTCTCAGGTCTGTATTCATTTTGTTTTATTTATTTATTTATTTATTTATTTATTTATTTATTTATTATTATTATTATTTTTTTGTCTTTTGTCATTTTTTTGTTGTTGTTGCTATTTCTTGGGCTGCTCCCGCGGCATATGGAGGTTCCCAGGCTAGGGGTCTAATCGGAGCTGTAGCTGCCAGCCTACACCAGAGCCACAGCAACGCGGGATCCAAGCTGCGTCTGCAACCTACACCACAGCTCACGGCAACGCCGGATCGTTAACCCACTGAGCAAGGGCAGGGACCGAACCCGCAACCTCATGGTTCCTAGTCGGATTCGTTAACCACTGCGCCACGACGGGAACTCCCTGTACTCATTTTGAATTGTAAGGTTTTCTTTTCCTTTTTTTTTTTTTTTGGCTGCCAGGTCCTTAACCCCTGAGCCACCAGGGAACTCCCTGTAGGGTGTTTTTTTTTTAATTGCATGCATAAAATGCAAATACACCACTAGCAATAAAGCTAAATATTTCTCCATCTTGTGCCTCTTTCCGAAGCTCAGACCCTCCTCTCAGGGGTAAAATCCCACTGCATGTGGGAGCCTCCTACACACCATTCTCTGTGCATTTACAGAGATCCACGTGTCCCCAGGGAGATGCATCCACTGACTTGCGAGTGTTTTCACAAAGATGAAATCTCAGTTCTAATGAAATTTGGCTGTGTGCCTTGTTTGTTTTTCTAAGAAATCCCCATAGAATTACCTGCTTTTATTTCTTCCTTTTGCTCTTATGAATTGAGTTATAACTCAGCTACAAAATGACGCTCCAAGCTGAAGAGCACAGCTTCATGGTTTTGCATATATAGAGACACCTAGGTTATTCCCACCCGAAAAAAATAGGACAGGGTTTGGCAAACCCTGGCCCAATGGCCAGATCTAGCCTCCTGCCTGTTTTGGGTGGTCTGCAGACCAAAAATGCATTTACTTTTTTTCTTTTTTGTCTTTCCTGGGGCCACACCCACAGCATGTGGAGGTTCCCAAGCTAGGGGTCTAATCGGAGCTGTAGCCGCCAGCCTATGCCACAGCCACAGCAACGCCAGATCTGAGCCGTGTCTGCAACCTGAACCACAGCTCACAGCAACGCCGGATCCTCAACCCACTGAGCAAGGCCAGGGATTGAACCCGAAATCTCATGGTTCCTAGTCGGATTCGTTAACCACTGAGTCACGATGGGAACTCTCTGTTTTTTGTTTTTTGTTTTTACCACACCTGGGGCACACAGAAGTTCCTGGGCCATGATCAAACTTACATCACAGCCGTGACAATGCTGGATCCTTAACCTGCTGAGCCATCAGGGAAATCCCACTTTTTTTTTGTGGCCACACCTGAGGCATATGGAAGTTCCAGGGCCAAGGATTGACTCCAAGCTGCAGCTACAGCAATGCCAGATCCTTAACCCACTGCACCAGGCTGGGGTCTGTACCTATGCCTTAGCAGTGACCAGAGCCACTGCAAAGACAACATGAGCTCCTTAACCCACTGCACCACAGCAGGAGCTCTGGGAATTCCTACATTTTTTAACTGAATTTTTAAAGGCCAAAAGAAGACTAATATCTCATCGCACATTAAAATTGTACAGGAGTTCCCATCATGGCTCAGTGGTTAACAAAACCGACTAGTCTCCATGAGGACTCGGGTTTGATCCCTGGCCTTGCTCAGTGGGTTAAGGATCTGGCATTGCCATGAGCTGTGGCGTAGGTTGCAGACGCGGCTGGGATCCCACGTTGCTATGGCTGGGGTGTAGGCTGGTAGCTGTAGCTCCAATTTGATCCCTAGCCTGGAAACCTCCATATGCTTCAGGAACATCCCTAAAAACAAAAAGAAAAAAAGAAAGAAAGAAAGAAAGAAAGAAAGAAAGAAAGAAAGAAAGAGAGAGAAAGAAAGAAAAAATTGTACAAGATTTCCACTTCTGTGCCATAAAGTTTTATTGGAACATGGCCACGCCCACTTGTTTCCATCTTGTCTGTGGCTGCCTTCATAACACAGGGACATTGCTGAGCAGTTGTGATAGGCCCTCTGGCCCACCAAGCCTGAAGTATTTATTCTCCGACTCTTTACGAAGAAAGCATTTGCTGATCCCTTCATACTCTGGGGCTCAGAGAGGTCAAGAACTATGTCCCAGGTACACAGCTAACACTGTGCTCCTTGGCTCACGCTTGATCAGAGTAAAATTTCTGATCAGTCATTTATTCATCCAGTAGATATGTAACAGTGTCCCCTGTCCTTCCCGAGCTGGTTGAAACTGGGGCCTCAGGCTGGCTTTTAAGGAGCCCCCAGATGCACGGGTATCAAGGCAGAACCAGATACCCCTAGGTAGTCCTTTGGGGTCAGAGCTTGGATAGGCCAGAGTGGACTGGAGTGGAGTCAAGGCTGCTTGGGGAGCCGCTGAAGGAGCCAGGCTTTGACGGACAGGAGGAGTTCTCTGGGGAGAGGGGTGTTAAAGGTACAGAAACGCCACCATGTCAGGTGGCATGAGGCAATCAGAACTTGAAGCAGCCAGGGATGCAGCTCTATCTTGAACCCCATGCAAGAGGTGGCACTATAACACCAGAGGGACAGAGATCCATCTAAATCACAAGCTGGCAGTACCCCCTCCATTGCTATATAAGCTCCCATGGCTCCCCATTGCCCCCAAGATAAAGTCTAAACTATTATGAATGTGGCTTACGAGGACCTTTGGCATCTGATCCCTACTGACCTCCCCCCCACCCCACAGACTCTGTTTTTAGTCCATTTCCATTTAAAATCACTATTAACAGGTAAGGGCTTACTGTTGCCATTTTATTGTTTTCTAGCTCTTTTTTTTTTTTTTGGGGGGGGGGTCTTTTTGCCTTTTCTAGGGCTGCTTCCCACGGCATATGGAGGTTCCCAGGCTAGGGGTCTAATCGGAGCCGTAGCTACCAGCCTACACCAAAGCCACAGCAACGCGGGATCCGAGCTGCGTCTGCAGCCTACACCACAGCTCACGGCAACGCCAGATTGTTAACCCACTGAGCAAAGGCAGGGACCGAACCTGCAACCTTATGGTTCCTAGTCAGATTCGTTAACCACTGTGCCACGACGGGAACTCCTCTATTTTTTTTTTTAATTTTTAAAAAAACTTTTGGTTTTTTAGGGAGTTCCTGTCATGGCTCAGAGGTTAACGAATCCAACTAGGAACCATAAGTTTGCGGTTTCGATCCCTGGCCTCGCTCAGTGGGTTAAGGATCTGGCGTTGCTGTAGCTGTGGTGTAGGCCAGCAGCTACAGCTCCGATTAGACCCCTAGCCTGGGAACCTCCATATGCCACAGGAGTGGCTCAAGAAAAGGCAAAAAGACAAAAAATAAAAAAATAAAAAACTTTTGGTTTTTTAGGGCCACACCTGTGGTGTATATGGAGGTTCCCTGGCTAGGGGTCGAATCGCAGCTGCAGCTGCGGCATACACCACAGCCACAGCAATGCTGGATCCAAGCTCCTTTGCGATCTACACCACAGCTCTTGGCAAGGCTGGATCCTTAACCCACTGAGCAAGGCCAGGGATCGAACCCGTGTCCTCATGGATACTAGTTGGATTTGTTAACTGCTGAACCATGACGGGAACTCCTCTAGCTCTTTTTCAGATCTTGCTTCTTGTCCTGTTGTCTCTCTGTGTGTTTTGATGTCTTGGTATCAATATACTTTGATTTCTTTATTCTGTTCCTTTGTGTAATCCCTACAGGTTTTTTCCTTTTAATGACCACGAGACTCACATAAAATGTCTTAAAATTGTAAGATCCACTTTTAAACTAATGACTGAACCTTGAGTACATTCCTAAGCTTTAAACTTTACTTCTCCTCCCCTTCACCTTTCAAGGTACAGTTTACATGTTTTTATATTGTGTGTCCAATAACCGTTTATTGTGGTTGTAGTTATTTTTTACCACCTTTCCTTTTTAACTTTTCAGTTGGAGTTGTGTGTGGATTACACAGCGTTACCATATCACAGAATCTAAGCTTGACCTTGTGTTTACCATGACCAGTGAGTTTTAGGCTACCTCCTTTTTGGAGGGAGCAGTTCTGGGGCAAGGAGTCAAACCCGAGCCACAATAGTGACCTGAGCCGCAGATGTGACGATGCTTGATCATTCACCTGCTGAGCCACCGAGGAATTCCAACCTTCTTAATGTTCTAATGATGTTAATTAGCATCCTTCTGCTGCCACTCAAGAATTCTCTAACTTTTTTTTTTTCTTTTTTCTTTTTTGGCTGCAGCAAGCAGCAGCTTGATGTGGGATCTCCGTTCCCAGATCAGGGATTGTACCTGGGCTGTGTGGTGAAAGCACCAAATCCTAAGCACTAGACCATCATGGAACTCCCCCCTTTAACGTTTCTTGTAAGACTGGCCTTGTGATAACTCCCTCCACTTGTGTGCACTTGGGGGAGTCTTTATTTTGCATTCATGTCTGAAGGACAGCTTTGCTGGATACAGAATTCCGGGTTGATGATTTCTTTCTCTTGATGTTTTTGAATAGATCATCCCATTCTCTCCTGGCCTGAAAGGTTTTTGTTAAGCTAGTCGCCTGTAGTTTTATGGGGGCTCCCTTGTATGTAGGTATGGGGCCACTAGCTTGGCCCTGCAGACAGACCATCAGCTCTGCCTGCCAGACTCTGCCTTCCAGCCTTGCTGGGCTACACAGCCCCCAGCTGTTACCACTCAGGCTTTCTGGTCCAGAGGGGGCCCAGCTACACTTGGGAGTGGGCGGGGCTATCAATTGGCATGCGGGGGCGGGGGGGGGGGCGGACCAGGCTGCAGGGCAGGCAGGGCTCTTCCTCTGAGGGCAGACCTGTGTCCAGCCAGGTTCGCTCTTCAGAGGGTCACCTTCTTGGCTCCACACATGAGCAAAGCTGCTGGCTGAGACGACTCCGTGGATACTGCAGGTAGGAACTTGTCTGAGGAGATCCTAGGGCTGGTTGTTGCAAGCCCCTCCCCATGCCCCCTCCTGCTCCCATTCCTGGTGGTCTGGCCCTGGAGATTCCCCTGCACTCCCAGTGGGGTGAGACTAGAGCGGAGAGTTCCCAAGAAGTGACCCACAATGTTGGGGGAGTTGGCTGTCCACCCTGAGTTCACTTTGCCCCCTGGAGGAGCCCTCATGGTTGGTGCTGCACCTGCTGGGGGAGAGGCAATGTGGTCAGTACCGTCACAATTTCTCTTACCCTCTGATGTAGCCTGTCTTGGTCATTGGGGTACACGGGATGCTCAGCCTCATCCTCATGTTCTAGGATGTTCTCAGTGGTGTCTTGTCCATGAATAGTTGTTGTCATTCCTATGGGGGAGGGGCCAAGTCGGGAGCCATGTTTGTCACCATCTAGGTGGCATCATCTCCCTCTTCCTCTGCTTTTATACTCCCGGCAAGAGTTGCAGGTCCCCAAACTCATCTCCTCCGGATCTTTACACTTGCTGTTCCCTCTACCTGGAACATGGGGCCTCTCTCCCTTACCTTTCCTTCTCCTGTTTATCCTTTGGCTCTCAATTGGAGGTCAACTCCTCCAGGAAGCCCTCCCTGCCCCCTAATTTTTTTCTGGATTATGTCCCCTTCTCTTTGTAAGCTCTGATTGCCAAGGACAGCTTATATCTCGATCTGTAGGAGTGTGCTAGAGTAGTCTGAAATCCTTGGAGGATTCATGGGTGGGGGTGGGGGAGACATGTTTTTAGACCAAGATGCAAGCCAGAAAGGGCTTGGCAGGGCAGGGGAAGGGCTATCAGAATGAAGGACCAGCCCGTGCAAAGGCGTGGAGGCAGAACTTACCAGAATGGGTTTGCAGGGCAGCAGGTCCATGCTGTCCAGTGTGTCTGGGGTCTAGAACTGGTGGAGCATCAGAGGTGCCTGTCACGTTGCTTCATCACACTGCATATGTGTGTCTCGTGGCCACTGCCAGGGCCGGGAGGACTGCAAGAATAATCAGCAAATAGATTGTGCTTCTGCTCACCCTGTGGTTGGCAAGGCTGATTGTTTCAATATGGCTTTCACCAGGGTCATGGACAAATGCCGGCTGCTGTTTCTATCTCTTGGCTCCGGAAGTCCCATGCGCCCCCTTATGGGCAGGTGGGGCAGTGGCCTCTACAGAGGGGCCCAAGTGTCTTAATGCCAAGGTCTCTCAGGAAGTCATGTGATCTTTTTTTTTTTTTTTTTGTCTTTTTGCTATTTCTTTGGGCCGCTCCAGCGGCATATGGAGGTTCCCAGGCTAGGGGTCCAATCGGAGCTGCAGCCACCAGCCTACGCCAGAGCCACAGCAACGCGGGATCCGAGCTGCGTCTGCAAACTACACCACAGCTCACGGCAACGCAGGATCGTTAACCCACTGAGCAAGGGCAGGGACCGAACCCGCAACCTCATGGTTCCTAGTTGGATTCATTAACCACTGCGCCACGATAGGAACTCCCCAGTCATGTGATCTTGATTTGAGTCACTGTTGGGAAGATTTATTGTAGGTAAAACCAGAGACCTCAATCCATTTTTTAAAAAAATCTTTATTTTGGAATGATTTTAGATCCATAGGAATTTTCCAAGATAGTACCGAGAGATAACTGTACGATTATCTGTATATGATTACATGCATCTTAACCCACCATTAGTATAATATCAAAACCAGGAAACTGACATGGGTACTTCCTATCTCATTTTGTGCAATTGTATCACACACGTGTGGACTCTTTTTTTTTTTTTCTGATTATACTTGATTTACAACGTTGTGCCAATTTCTACTGTAAAGCAAAGCGACCCAGTCATTTTTATATATATTCCTTTTTAATATTATCTTCATCCATAGTCTTTCCCAGGATATTGGATATAGTTCCCCGTGCTATACAGTAGAACCTTATTGTCTATCCATTCTAAATGTAATAGTTTGCATCTACTAACCCCAAACTCCCAGTCCATCCCACTCCCAACCCCTGCCCCCTTGACAACTACAAGTCTATTCTCTTGAGTCTGTTTGTGTTTCATAGATAGGTTCATTCGTGCCGTGTTTTAGATTCCACATTTAAGTGGTATCATTTGGTATTTGTATTTCAGACTTACTTTACTTAGTATGAGAATCTCTAGTTGCATCCCTGTTGCTGCAAACGGAGCAGTGTTGGTGTAGTAGTGAGCATAGCCGCCTTCCATATTGTGGCAAATGACATTATTTCATTCTTTTTCATGGTTGAGTCGTATTCCAGTCTGTATATTTACCACATCTTCTTAATGCATTCATCTGTCCATGGACATTTAGGTTGTTTCCATGTCTTGGCTATTGTGAATAATGTTGCTATGAACATAGGTGCATGTATCTTTTTGAATTATAGTTTTGTCCAGATATATGCCTAGGAATGGGATTGCTGGATCATATGGTAGTTCTATTTTTAGTTTTCTGAGGAACCTCCACACTGTTTTCCATAGTGGTTGTACCAGTATATATTCCCACCAACAGTGTAGGAGGGTTCTCCTTTCCCCACACCCTCTCCAGCATTTGTTATTTGAAGACTTATTAATGATGGCCATTCTGACCGGTGTGAAGTGGTACCCACACTGTAGTTTTGATTTGCAGTTCTCTAATAATTAGTGATGTTGAGCATTTTTTCTTGTGCTTACTGGCCATCCATATGACTTCTTTGGAGAAATATCTGTCTAGGTCTTCTGCCCAATTTTCAGTTGGGCTATATGTTTTTGTGGTTGTTGAGTTGTATGAATTGTTTGTATATTTTGGAGATTTAGCCCTTGTTGGTTGCATCATTTGAAACTATTTTCTCCCATTCCGTAGGGTATCTTTACCTTTTTTTCCTTTAAATTGTTATTTCTCCAATACAATATTTTTTTCTACTGTACAGCATGGTGAGCCAGTTACACCTACATATATACATTCTTTTTTCTCCCATTATCATGCTCCGTCATAAGCGACTAGACATAGTTCTCAGTGTTACACAGCAGGTTCTCATTGTTAATCCATTCCAAAAGCAATAGTTTGCATCTATTAACCCCAATTTCCCAATCCATCCCACTCTGTCCCCCTCCTCCTAGAACAAGTCTATTCTCCAAGTGCATGATTTTCTTTTCTGTGGAAAGGTTCATTTGTGCCATATATTAGATTCCAGATATAAGTGATGTCATATGGTATTTGTCTTTCTCTTTCTGTGTTACTTCACTCTGTATGAGAGTCTCCAGTTCCATCCATGTTGCTGCAAATGGCATTATTTTGTTCTTTTTTTGTGTGTCTTTTTGCCTTTTCCAGGGCCACTCCCATAGCATATGGAGTTCCCAGGCTAGGGGTTTAATTGGAGCTGCAGCCACCAGTCTACACCAGAGCCACAGCAGCTCGGGAGCCAAGCCGCATCTGCGACTTACACCACAGCTCACGGCAACACTGGATCATCAACCCACTGAGCAAGGCCAGGGATCGAACCGCAACCTCATGGTTCCTAGTCAGATTCGTTAACCATTGTGTCATGACGGGAACTCCTATTTTGTTCTTTTTTATGGCTGAGTAGTATTCCATTGTGTATATATACCACATCTTCCTAATCCAATCACCTGTCAATGGACATTTGGGTTGTTTTCATGTCTTGCTATTGTGAATAGTGCTGCAATGAACACGCGGGTGCATGTGTCTTTTTTAAGGAAAGTTTTGTCCGGATGTTTGCCTAAGAGTGGGATTGCTGGGTCATATGGTAGTTCTATGTATAGATTTCTAATGTACTGTAGGGTATCTTTTCTTTTCTTATGGTTTCCTTTGCTGTGCAAAAGCTTGTAACTTTAATTATGTCCCATTGGTTCCTTTTTTTTTTTATTTCTTTTGCCCTGGGAGACTCACCTAAGAAAACATTGGTACAGGTTATGTCAGAGAATGTTTTGCCTATGTTCTCTTCTAGGAGTTTTATGGTGTCATGTCCTGGTATTTAAGTCTTTAAGCCATTTTGAGTTTATTTTTGTGCATGATGTGAGGGTGTGTTCTGGTTTCATTGACTTACACACAGCTGTCTAGTTTTCCCAGCACCACTTGCTGAAGAGACTTTTCCCCATTTTATATGCTTGCCTCCTTTGTTGAAGATTAATTGACAGTAGGTGTCTGGGTTTATTTCTGGATTGTCTATTCTGTTCCCTTCTGTCTGTATGTCTGTTTTTGTACCAGTACCACACTGTCTTGATGACTGTGGCTTTGTAATACTGTCTGGTCTGAGAGAGTTATGCATTCTGTTTTTGTTGGCTTCTTTGTTTTGGTTTGGTTTTTGTTTGTCTTTTTAGGGCTGCACTTGTGGCATATGGAGGTTCCCAGGCTAGGGGTTGAAATGGAGCTGTAGCCACTGGCCTACGCCACAGCCACAGCAACACTAGATCTGAGCCACTTCTGGGACTTACACCACAGCTCACAGCAATGCTGGATCCTTAGCCCACTGACCAAGGCCAGGGATTGAACCTGCATCCTCATGGATACTAGTCAGATTTGTTTCTGCTGAGCCACAATGGTAACTCCCTGTTTTGTGATGTTTTTTTTGTTTTTCCCTCAGGATTGCTTTGGCAATTCTGGGCCTTTTATGGTTCCATATAAATTTTTGGGTCATCTATTATAGTTTGTGGAAAATGTCATGGGCAATTTGATAGGGATCACATTAAATCTGTCGATTGCTTTGGGTGGTATGGTCATTTTAACAATATTAAGTCTTCCAGTCCAGGAGCATGGGATATCTTTCCACTTCTTCGAATCCTCATTAATTTTCTTCATTAGTATTTTACAGTTCTCAGCATATAAATTTTTTACCTCCTTAGGTTTATTCCTAGTTATTTTGTTTTGGTGTGATTTTGAAAGGTATTGTTTTTTTACATAGTAGTTTCTGTTATTATAAAATGCAACTAATTTCTGAATGTTAATCTTGTATCCTGCTTTGCTGAATTTGTTTATCAGATCAAAATGTTTAACTGATTTGTTTATCAGTTTTTGCCTGGAGTCCTCAAGGTTTTCTATATATAGTATCATGTCATCTCTATATTGTGACAATTTTACCTCTTCCATTCCAATTTGGATACCTTTTCTTTTTCTTGTCTGGTTGCTGTGACCAGGACTTTCTATATTATAGTGAATAAAAGTGGTGAGGTGAGATTCCTTGTCTTGTTCCATACTTTAGTGGAAAGTTTTCAGCTTTTCTCTGTTGAGTGTTATATTGGCAGTGGGTCATGTCGAGTCTTATAACCACTATCCAGACATAGACCTGTTCCATCTCCACAAAGATCTCCCTAGAGCTACACCTATGGAGTCACTTCATTTTGAGCCCCTCGAGACCACCCACCTCCCTTTCACCTCTATAATTTTGGTTATTTTAAGAATGTCTTATAAAGGGAATGGTACAGTAGGTTGTGTGTTGAGATTGCTTTTTTCACTCAAATTCGTGCCCTTGAGATTCGTCTAAGCATTACATGATCAGGGTTCCTTTTTATTACTGAGTAGCATTTTTTGGTAGATGGACCACGGTTTGCTTAATGGATGAATCCCTGTTGCAGGACATTGGAGTCATTTCCAGTTTTTGTCTATTATGAACCAAGCTGTGACAGACACTTGTGTCCAGGTTTTTGCAAGCACATAAGTTTTCATTTCTCTGGGATCAATGCCCAGGAGTACAATTGCTGGATCGTATGGTAAGTGTTTAGTGTTTTAAGAAACTGCCAAGCTAAGTCCCAGAGGGGCTGTACCATTTTACATTCCCACCAGCAGACCATGAGATCCAGTTTCTCCGTTCTCAGAGCAGCTTTTATCTTCATTCAGGCTGATCCTGGTAGCCCCACAGCCCAGACTTTTTTTTTTTTTTTTTTTTTTTTTTTTAGAAGGAGAGCAGCCATTGAAAAAGAGGGAAACATGGGCTCATAATTCTATTTCAGGGAGAATTCTACCAATGAATTTTTGTGTCTCCCCAGAATCCCTACTTTGAAGCCCTAATTCCTGTAATGGCATTTGGTGGTGGAGCCTTTGGGAGGTAATTGGGTTTGGATGAGGTCAGGAGGGTGGTGCCCGCATGACAGAATTAGTGCCCTTATACAAGGATGAAGGGACCAGAGCACTGTGAGAACATGGCAAGAAAGGAGCTGTTTGCAGGCCAGGGAGAGGGCTCCTCGCTAGAACCTGACCACACTGGCACCTCCCTGATCTTGGACTTCTAGCCTCCAGAAGTGTGAGAAATAAATTCCTGTTTAAGGCACCCAGTCAACAGTATTTTTTTTTTTTTATGGCAGCTCCTGCTGAGGAAGACAAGTTAGAAAGCTCCCAGCCCCCAGAGCTCTGAGTCTTCCTAAGCTTAGGGGAGCCAAGATTCTATCAACTACCAGACAGAACATCCACACAAATCAGGCGCCAGAATTTGAAGCACACACTGGAGGTGTTCACAGAGGACTTTATCTTGAAAAACAAAATATGTGGTTTGCTTTATTTTATCCTGTGGTCCATACAGTTTAATTTACTCTTGCAGCTACGTGGGAATCTGCAAATATACAGAAGAAACCGTCAAGTGTTTGGGACAATATGAGCATAATTTTCTCTCAACAAATTGTACTCTGGAGTGACATACACCTCTCTGCCCTTTTGATTTTGCAGTGCTAATAATCACAGGGGCTTTTAAGTGTGCACGCGCGCACACACACACACACACACACACACACACACACACACACACACACACACAAATGAGGTTCTATGAGTTCTGCCAAGAGCTCCTCTCTCTTAATCCATTGCCAATCAGATCTGTCTCTTTTGGTTTTTTAACTCTTTATTTTGAAATAATTATTGATGGATAGGAAGCTTCAAAAATAGTAGATAGAGTCCTGTGTACCCTTCATCCAGCTTCCCCCAATGACAGCTTTCATGGTTATAGGACAACATCAAAGCCAGGCAATTGACATTGGGATAGTACTTCTAGTTACATAATAATATTAAGATTTCATTTTTTTAACTTGCCTTTGTATGTGTATATATGTGTGTATTTCTTCTTCTTCTTCTTTTTTTTTGTCACCCTGAGGCACATGGAGTTCCCAGACCTGAGTCCACAGTTGCGACCTACTCCGCAGCTGTGGCAATAACACTGGATCCTTAACCCATTATGCTGGACCAGGGATGGAACCTGCATCCTAGTGCTCCAGGGATGCTGCCAATCCTATGGCACCACAGCAGGAACTCCATATGTGTGTGAGTTTCTCTTCAGTTTTATTCCATGGATAGATCTGTGTACCCACCATCACTGCCAAGATCCAGGACTTCTCCATCTCCAAAAAGCAATTCTCTCATGCTAGTTCTCTATATTAGCCCCACCTCCACTTCTCTGCCTCCCCCCGCCCCAGGAAACCACTAATCCACTCTCTATCTCTTTTGTTTGGTCGTTTTGAGAATATTGTATGAGTGTAATCAGACAGCATGTAACCTTCCCAGATCCACCATCTTTTGGGAGTTCCTACTGTGGCTTACTGGGTTAAGAACCTGACATGTACCAATGAGGATGTGATTCAATCCCTGGCCTCACTCAGTGGGTTAAGGATACGGCATTGCCATAAGCTGCAGGGTAGGTGACAGATGCAGTTCAGATCCTGCATTGCTGTGGCTGTGGTGTAGGCCAGTGGGGCAGCTCTGATTCAACCCCTAACCTGGGAAGGTGCAGGCTTAAAAACAAAACAAAACAAAAACAAACCAAAACCGTCTTTGTTCTGTACAGCTCCCCTTGAGATCTGTCCAGGTTCCTGTGTGTATCCATTAGTTTCCCCCTTTTCTGGCTGAGTAATATTCCATGTATTGGTTTGCCAATGTTTGCCCACCCATTCAATCACCAAAGGACGTTTGGTTTCCAGTATTTTCCTCTGATGAATGGAGCTGTTCTGAATATTTGTGTACACTTTTTTGCATGAACATATGTTTTCATTTTTCTGGGATAAATGCCCAGCAATGCATTTGTTGAGTTGTATGGCGGCTCCATGTTTGGTTTTTTTAAAAGAAACTGCCATTCTGTGGACCAAAGCTTCTCTACCATTTTACATCTCCACCAGCAACATGTGAGAGTTTCTCTGTTTCCTCTCCAGTATCTGGTGGTGTCGCCATTTTTTGTTTGAGCGCTTTTACTAGGTGTGGTGGTATCTCATTGTGGTTTTCGTTCGCAAATTCCCTCCTGGGTAATGATGTTGAACATCTCTTCATGTGCCTTTTTACCCTCAGATCATTCTCTTCCCCCCAAAAAAAAATTATTGAGGCTTTCCATACATTAAAGAATGCATATATTCAGTGTATATCTTGATGAATTGTTACATTTGCATGGAGTGTTGTAACCACTGCCCAGATGAAGACATACAACGTGACCAAAAAGGACACCAGAAGATTCCTTCATGTCCCCTTTCAGTTATTATCTTTTCTAGCAGCAATCAGTGATTTGATCTGGGGGACAATGGAATACAAAATAAAGGCCCCTGAAGAGGTCTACATCCTAGTCCCCAGAACCTGTAAAATGTTAGTTGACATGGCAAAGGGGAATTAAGTTTGCAGATGGAAAGAAGGTGGCTGGCTGGTCGGCTGACCTTAAAATAGAGATTATCATGGATTATACAGGTAGGCCCAAGGAATTAAGATTCTGAGAATGGAGGAGAGAGAGAAAGATGACTTGAGAAGGACTTGATCCACCATTGCTGGCTATGAGGATGGAGGAAAGGGCCACAAACCAAGGAATGTGGTTACCTGTAGAAGCTGGTAAAGGCAGAAAAGGATTCTCCCCTGGAGACTCGAGAAAGAACCAGCCCTGCCCACACCTGGATTTTAGCGCCATATGAAAAACCTCTAACCAGCAGAATTGTAAGGGAAGACATTTGCGTTATTTTAAGCCACAGAATTTTGGTTAACACATTCCAGCAGCGATACCTGCTAGAGATGAGTTTGTTCTGTTCTTGAACTTCATCTAAATGCAACCACAAAGAAAGTGATCTTTTGCATCTAGCTTCTTTTGTGTACAAGGTGTTTGAAATTCATCCATGCTGGCTGTAAAAATATTGTATTCCATTTTATTGGTAAATGGATGGACCATTTTATGGATAGACCAATTTGCTTATGCATTCTTAACTTGGTTTTTTTGTTTGTTTGTTTGTTTGTCTTTAGGGCTACACGCATGGCATATGGAGGTTTCCCGGGCTAGGGGTTGAATTGGAGCTGCAGCTGCAGGCCTACGCTACAGCCACAACAATGCCAGATCTGAGCCGTGTCTGTGACCTACACCACAGCTCACAGCCACGCTGGATCCTTAACCCACTGAGCAAAGTCAGGGATTGAACCCGCATACTCATGGATACTAGTCGGGTTCGTTAACCACTGAGCCATGATGGGAAATCCTTGCATTCATTCACTTGTTGATGGACAACTGGGTTGTCTTCAGTTGGATGCTATTATAAATAAGGTCCCTGTAAATATTTGTATAGAGATGTAAACATATGTTTTCATTTTGCTTGGGTAAATACCTAGGGCAGGATGATTGGACCCTGGCAATATCATCAACTTTATAAAGATCTGCCAAACCCTTTTCCAAAGTGGTTTTACCCTATCTTTCATCCCCACCAGCAATATCTGAGCATTTCAGTCGCCCCACAGCCTCACCAACACTTGACATTGTCAGGCTTTTTAAATTTTAGACACTCCAGAGCCACGCTGTCCATTGCAGTAGCCATTAGCCACATGTGGCTACTTATTTGTTTATTTATTACTTTTAATCGTATATGGTTGACATACAATATTATACTGGTTTCAGGAGTATAACACAGTATTTTGATATTTAATAGAGTATATTCCATATAAAATTATTATAAACCATTAACTGTATTCCCTGTGCAGCACATGTGACTATTATAAATTCGAATTCATTCAGATGAAATAAAATTGAAAACTCAGCCCTTCAGTCACATTTCACCTGTTCCATGGCCACATGTAGCTAGAAGCTACCATCTTGAATGGTACAGATAGAAACCATTTTCACCATTGCAGAAAGTTCTAGTAGATAGCACTTTGCTAGTGAGTATGAAGAGGTATCACATTATGGCTTTAATTTTTTAAATTGAAGTATAATTGATTTCCAATGTCATGTTAGTTTCAGATGTATAGCAAAGTGATTCAGTTATACAGATGCACATATCCATCCTTTTTCAGATTCTTTTCCATTATAGGTTATTACAGGATATTGAATATAGTTCTCCGTGCTCTATAGTAGGTCCTTGTTGTTTATCTATTTTATACATAGAAGTTTGTATGTGTTAACCCCAGACTCCTAATTTACCCCCCCCTTTCTCCTTTGGTAACCATAAGTTTGTTTTCTGTATCTGTGAGTCTGTTTCTATTTCATAGATAGGTTCATTTGTGCTATATTTTAGATTCCACATATGAGTGATATCATATGGTATTTTGTCCTTTGCATTCTGATTAGTATGATAGTCTCTAGTTGCATCCATGTGGCTGCAAATGGCATTATTCCATTCTTTTTTATAGCTGAGTAATATTCCACTGTATATATGTACAACATCTTCTTGATCCATTCATCTGTCAGTGGATATCTAGGTTTCTTCCATGTCTTGGCTATTGTAAATAGTGCTGCTATGAACATAGGGGGTGCATGTATCTTTTTGAATTACAGTTTTCATCTTTTCTTGAATCCCAGGACTGAGATTGCTGGATGATATGGTAACTCGATTTTTAGTTTCTTAAGGAACCTCCATACTGTTCTCCATAGTGGCTGCACCAATTTACATTCCCACCAACAGTGTAGGAAGTTTCTCTTTTCTCCACACCCTTTCCAGCATTCATTATTTGTAGAATTTTTTTTTCTTTTTACAGCCGCACCTGGGGCATAGGGAAGTTTCTGGACCAGGGGTGGAATCAGAACTGCAGCTGAGGCCTACAGCCATGGCAACACTGGATCTGAGCCACATCTGCGACCTCCACCACAGCTTGCGGCAATGCTGGATCCTTAACCCACTGAGCAAAGCCAGGGATTGAACCTGCATCCTTACAGAGACAATGTTGGGTCCTTAACCCACTGAGCCACAATGGGAACTCCTGTAGACTTTTTGATAATGGTCATTCCAACCAGTGTGAAGTGATACTTCATTGCAGTTTTGATTTGCATTTCTCTAAAAATTAGTGATGTTGTCCTGTTGGCCATCTGGATGTGTTCTTTGGAGAAATGTCTATGTAGATCTTCTGCCTATTTTTTATTGGATTTTTTTTTTGATATTGAGGTGTATGAGCTGTTTGTATATTTTAGAAATTAAGCCCTTGTTGGTTTCATCATTTGCAAATATTTTCTTCCAGTCCATTGGTTGTCTTTTCATTTTGTTTATATGGCTTTAATTTTTATTTCTCAATGTCACTTTGTAAACCTCTCCCCCTTTTTGCTTAAAACCATCCAGTGTTGGATTCAAGAAACCTGGCTGATAGCCTTCTCCACAGAGAGGAGGGACCATAGTTGGTGATCTCCCCATCAGATCTTCACAGAGCAGCAGCCTGTGTGCTTGGCTAATGTGGGGGGAGGGGCAGATTCTTGGGCATGGCCTCACTTTCCTACCTCCTCTCTGGGCCATGACCAAGGACCCCCATCTCTCTTGCCACCCCCATATCCAGTCCCTCACCACATCCTTCATTCCATGACTCTCCTCCCCCACTCCTCCCTGATAACTGCCCTCGCCACCTGCTCCCAGGGTCCCCCCCCTTTAGCACCTTCTCCATGCAAAATGATGGAGAATGATCCTTGTAAAACATATATCCGATCATCTTTATTGCGAGAATGTCAGCTTCAGGAGGGTAAGGATCTTGCTCTGATTTGATCATTGCTGGATATCAAGTGCCTGGTATACAGTAGGCGCTCAACAAATGTTTGTTGCATAAACGAATGGATGGCTGACAACGAGTACAACACAAATTGTGGGTGGCCCACTCAATAACCATTCTCCCCCTCTTCTTTGGTAACAGAGTCTTGGTTTAATTTAGGGCACCAATGCATCAATTAAAAGACTCCTTTACAACTAGATGTGATCTTATGACTACATTCTGCCCGATGAGATTCTAGCAGAAGTTTGTCTGGGATTTCTGGCTCCTTTAAAAGAAGCTGATTCTGGTGGAATCTACATCATTTTATCCTCCACCTGCCCCCAACCGCCCCTTTCTCCTTCCTGCTGCCTGGAATGCAAGACTGCTGGCTGGGGCTCTGGCAGCCACTTTGGATCCTAAAGTGACTCTGGGAAGGGTAGAGAGAGAAGAGGGAGGAAGCCTGGGATGCTGATGTCCATGGATGTGCCGACGAGCCCAGAATTGCTCACCTCCAAATATCTTTATCTTATTTGAACCATCACTTTGGCATTTACTTTTTTTTTTAATTGTTATTTCCCCAACACATTTTTTTTTCCCACTGTACAGCATGGGGACCCAGTTACACATACATGTATACATACTTTTTCCTCCCATTATCATGCTCTGTCGTAAGTAACTAGACATAGTTCTCAGTGCTACACAGCAGGATCTCATTTTTAATCCATTCCAAAAGCAATAGTTTGTATCTGTTAACACCAAGCTCCCAATCCATCCATTTACTTTTTATCTTGGATTGGGTTTCCTGAAATGAGTATGTAGGAGCAAGTAGTTTATGTGGGAGGTGATCCCAGGAAGCCCTGGAAGTAGAAGTGGAGAAGTTAGATGCAGAAGAAATGAGCAGATCCAACACAAGAAGCATGCATAAGTTGGAGACAGTTTTGGGTAACTGGGACTCAGTCTACCTGATCCCCAGAGACAGCAGAGAACTCAACCTGAGTTGTCCTACTTGAAGGACAAGGGAGCTAGGAAACTAAGGTACCCAAATCCTTCTGTCCTTGTAAATGAGGGATGAATGAGAGGCAAGCATCAGGTGAGAGCCCATAAACCCCCAACACCCCAGGTCACCGTACACTGGGCTGGGCTTGCTCTGGCAGTCAGAGAAGACTCCCACCACAGAATGGGGGTTTACATCCTACAGCCTTTGGTATGCTGAGGTGAGCCCGAGGGTGTGGCAGGGTGTGGCCATCTTCCAAGTCCCCATGCTCTTCTAGGACAGGCTCCTTGGGGTGGATCGAGGTCCCGCATCCCTTGCCTCCACCTCCTTGGACCTTACTCCTTGCTACACTCTCCACCTCCAGATTCGCCCGAGGTATCAAGCCCCTTCCACCTCTTCCACCCGGCAGGCCTCTCCCCAGGCTGCTCCCTGGAACACCCTCCTCCCCCACCCCCACCATGGTCAACTCCTGTTCATCCTTTGAGTCTCAGCTTAAATGCTGCCTTCTCCAGGAAGCCTCCCCTGATCTCTCCACCCAGTTTGAGTCCCCCCTCCCCCCTTGCCAGCTTCCTGAACTTTCCTGCACTTGCCTTTGGAGAGATGCTCATAGCCCTATTGATATAATTATTTGTACCTGATTTAGGGTTTGTCTCACGTGCCCGCATCCCTAAAACCGCCTCATTGTATCTCAGGCTTCCAGCCTGGGGCTTTGGCACACAGCAGATGTTTGGTATCTACAGGGAAACTCATGAGGGCAGACCTTCCTCTGCCAGGGGAGTGACGTGTGGCCGGGATCACACAGCAGGGCCTGCTGGCATCCTTCCTGCCGCTTCCACGGTCCCCCTGGGAACTCCCTTGGTCCTTTACTCCAGAACTCCTGTAATTGAAAGCAAATGTTCCCTCCAGAAGTTTACCATATCTGTGTTCATCTTCTGTGCGGGCTAATTTTATTAAAGTTCCCCAAAGAGAGAATTGTAAATTCATTAACGCGCATCTTGGACCAGACCCTCCTGTAGGCCGGGTAAAAAAAAAAAAAAAAAAAAAAAAAAATTAGAAGTCAGCTGGGCCCGATGATAATGAAACAGAAGATGCTCAAACATAATTCTTAATTAAACTGTAATGAGATAAGAAGTTGTCGCCGTCTTGTGGGCCTGGCCTGAGTCGCCCATGTTCTCATCATAATGCTGTGATTTATGGACCTCCTCCCTCAAAAATGTAATTAGTTTTTTCTCCCTGCTTAAAAAAAAAAAAATCCTAAACATTATTCAGATTATTAAAAAAAACCCAAAAAACAAAAAACAAACCCTGGGCTGCAATTGGGGGGAGGGTGTTTATCCTGGTGGGATATTTGTGTCAATTTAGAAAAGAATAAATGTAGGCAGCTGAAGGGGGTGGGGGCAGTTCAAGATGAGAAAATTCAGCGTGATAGCAGGAAGCAGTATCCAGTTCTGTCCGGAGCCAGCCTCTTGAACGTGGGACTGGCTGGTTCTGCCTCCAGGGGGTGCCCTTTCTTCTCTGCAGATCAGGGTCATTTAGGGCCTCCCTCAGAGGGAGGGTTCTGTGTCCTGGTTACTGAGCCCTGTGATTGGGGTGGGCATGTATCTCACAGGATTGCCTGGTGGCAAGTGACAGAAACCACTTTCGGCTGCCTCAGAGGGAGTGGGATTGAGTGGCAGGATATGGGGAGGGGGGGACTTACAAGATGAAAATTGGAGGACAGTTGGACTGCATGGCCTCTTGCCACCTCCCTCTCCTCGTGTCACCTGTTCTACTTTCAAAGCCCCAGGAGAAGGGTGACTCAGCCTAAACCCAGGACTGCCCCCCAGGTATCTTTGCACCAGAGTTGGGGAAAGACCAGTCCCTTCACCAAAAAAGGGCATGATGACAGTTGAAGCCGCATGCAGGGGGAGCTTCCCTGAAATAAAAGCCAGGTGCAGTTAAGCATGGCTGCTTAGGCCCCAAACGATGGCTGTCTGCTGTGGCACTTAAGGCAGGTTGTTTGAAGGGATGATTGTGGGGTGGGGAGGTGGGGGCTGTTGTCTGGGTCCCCAGCTAGGACATCTCATTCCTCAGGTGTAGGCACATCACTGCCACAATGACAGGAGTAATCCAAACCACTCACATTTGTTGAGCCCTCTCCTGTGCACATGACACCACGATCACCCAATGTATCAGTCAGCTATTGCTGCATAACAAGTAATCCCGGCACTTAACTGCTTGGAATGACAACATTTATTATCCCACAGTTTCTTTGAGCCAGGATTCTGGGTGCAGCTTAAGTGGATGCCCTGCTTGAGGGTCGCAAAGGCTATAATGGGGTGTTGGTCAGGAGCTGCAGCCTCATCTGAAGGCTCAACAGGCAAGGATCTGCTTCCAAGCTTCCTTTATAGCTGGTGGGCTGTGGGACTGAGGGCCTCAGTTCCTTGCTGGCTGAGGGCCAGGGACTTCCGCCTGTTCCTTGCCACATGGACACTCAATATGGCAGTTTGCATCATCACAGCAAGCCAGCAAGACTGTGAACAAGATGGAAATCCCAGGCATTTACTACCTAATCTCTGAAGTGAATTTCATAACTTTTGCCTTATTCTGTTTGTTCAAAGTAGGTCACCACATCCTGCCCTCACTCAAGGAGGGTTCACATAAGGGCATGACCACCAGGAGGTGAAGATCCTCAGGGGCCATAGCAGAACCAGCCCAACCATATTCTTTTGAACATACTGAAGTATTGTTTAAGCTATTATTACTTTCCTTGCTTAACTATTTTTCCTTTGTTTCAGTATTCTCTCACTTCCCTAGTTAATAACTGCCTATGCTGCTCTTTGAAACTTGGGGAATGTCTCGGAAACCAGAGGTTTTCCTTTTCTTTACTTTTTTTTTTTTAGCATTTAAAAAAATTTAAGTATAGTTGATTTACGATGTTGTGCCAATTTCTGCTGTACAGCAAAGTAACTCAATTATATATGTGTGTATGTATATATACATATTCCTTTTCTTATGTTATCTTCCATCAAATCTTGGGTCTATCCCAAGAGATTGGATATAGTTCCTTTTGCTGTACTGTAGGACCTCATTGTTTATCCATTCTAAATGTAATAATTTACATTTACTAACCCCAAATTCTCAGTCCATCCCACTCCGTCCCCCCTCCCCCTTGGCAACCACAATTCTGTTCTCTATGTCTGTGAGTCCGTTTCTGTTTGTGGATAGGTTCGTTGGTGCTGTAATTTCGATTCCACATATAAGTGATATCATATGGCGTTTGCCTTTCTCTTTCTGACTTGCTTCACCTAATATGGGAATCTCTAATTGCATCCATGTTGCTGCAGATGGTATTATTTTGTTCTTTTCTATGGCTGGGTAGTATCCCATTGTGTATATGTACCACATCTTCTGTATCCATTCATCTGTCATGGACATTTAGGTTGTTTCCTTGTCTTGGCTGCTGTGAATAGTGGTTGAGTGAACATAGAGGCGCATGTATCTTTTCCAATTGTAGTGTCATTCAGATATATGCCCAGGAATGGGATTGCTGGATCGTATGATAGTTCTATTTTTAGTTTTCTGAGGAACTTCCATACAGTTTTCCATAGTGCTTGTACCAATTTACATTCCCACCAACAGTGTAGGAGGGTTCCCTTTTCTCCACACCCTCTCCAGCATTTGTTATTTGCAGACTTTTTGATGATGGCCCTTCTGAGCAGTGTGAGGTGGTACCTTATTGTAGTTTTGATTTTCATTTATCTAATAATTAATGATGTTGAGCATTTTTTCATGTGCTTGTTGGCCATCTGTATGTCTTTGGAGAAATGTCTGTTCAGGGGTCTTCTGCCCATTTTTCAGTTGGGTTGTTTGCATTTTTTGTTGTTGTTGAGTTGTATGAGTTTGTACATTTTGGAGACTAAGCCCTTGTCGGTTGTATCATTTGCAACTATTTTCTCCCATTCCATAGTTTGTCCTTTTTTTTTTTTATGGTTTCCTTTACTGTGCAAAAGCTTGTAACTTTAATTAGGTCCCATTGGTTTATTTTCGTTTTTATTTCTATTGCTTTGGGAGACTGACCTAAGAAAACATTTGTATGGTCAATGTCAGAGAATGTTTTGCCTATGTTCTCTTCTAGGAGTTTTATGGTGTCATGTTTATGTGTAAATTTTTAAGCCATTTTGAGTTTATTTTTGTGCATATATGAGGATGTGTTCTAGCTTCATTGATTTACATGCAGCTGTCCAGTTTCCCAAGCACCACTTATTGAAGAGACTGTCTTTCCCATTTTATACTCTTCTCTCCTTTGTCAAAGATTAATTGATGGTAAATGTTTGGGTTTATTTCTAGGTTCAGTTATTCTGTTCCATTGGTCTGTATGTCTGTTTTTGTACCAGTACCACACTGTCTTGATTAATATAGCTTTATAGTATTGTCTGAAGTCTGGGAGAATTATGCCTCCTGCTTGTTTTGCTTTGTTTTTTTTTTTTCTTCCTCAGGATTGCTTTTGCAATTCTGGGTCTTTTATGGTTCCGTATAAATTTTTGGATCATTTATTCTAGTTCTGTGAAAAACATCATGGGTAATTTGATAGGGATTTGCATTGAATCTGTAGATTGCTTTGGGTAGTATTGCCATTTTAATGATATTAATTCTTCCAATCCAGGAGCAAAGAATATCTTTTCATTTCTTTGAATCCTCTTTAATTCCCTTGATTAATATTTTATAGTTCTCAGCATATAAGTCTTTGACCTTGGTCAGGTTTATTCCTAGGTATTTAATTTTGGGGGGTGCAATTTTAAAAGGTATTTTTTAATGTTCCTTTTTAAATATTTCATTGCTAGTATACAGAAATGCAACAGATTTCTTTTTTCTTTTCTTTCTTTCTTTTTTTTTTTTTTGTCTTTTTGCCTTTTCTAGGCCTGCTTCCCACAGCATATGGAGGTTCCCAGGCTAGGGGTCTAATCAGAGCTGTAGCTGCTGGCCTACTCCAGAGCCACAGCAATGCAGGATCCGAGCCATGTCTGCAACCTGCACCACAGCTCACGGCAACGCTGGGTCCTCAAGCCACTGAGCAAGCCAGTGATCAAACCCACAACCTCATCGTTCTTAGTCGGATTCATTAACCACTGCACCATGAGGGGAACTCCAGAAATGCAACCAAATTCTAAATGTTGATCTTATATCCTTCTACTTTGCTGAGTTCATTGATCAGTTTGGGTAGTTTTTGTGTGGAGTCCTTAGGTTTTTCTGTATATAGCATCATGTCATCTGCATGGGGTGACAATTCTACCTTTCCTCTGCCAATTTGAATGCCTTTTATTTCTTTTGTCTGATTGCTGTGGCTAGGACTTCCAATACTATGTTGAATGAAAGTGGCGAGAGTGGGCATCCTTTTCCTGTTCCAGATTTTAGCAGGAAGGCTTTCAGCTTCTCTCCATTGAATGTTGTATTGGCTGTAGGTTTGTCATAAATGGCTTTTATTATGTTAAGGTATGTTCCCTCTATACCCACTTTGGTATGAGTTTTTATCATGAATGGATGTTGAATTTTGTCAAATGCTTTTTCTGCATCTACTGAGGTGATCTACTGTGGTTTTTGACTTTACTTTTGTTAATGTGGTGTATGACGTTGATTGATTTTTTTATGTCGAACCATCCTTGTGAACTTGGGATGAATCCCACTTAGTTGTGGTGTATATCTTTTTTATATATTGTTGGATTCGGTTGGTTAAAATTTTGTTGAGAATTTTTGCACCTATATTCATCAAAGATATTGGCCTATAATTTTCTTTTCTTTCTTTCTTTTTTTTTTTTTGTTGTTGTTGTTGTTGTTGTCGTCGTCTTTTTGCCTTTTCTAGGGCCGATTCCTGTGGCATATGGAGGTTCCCAGGCTAGGGGTCGAATCAGAGCTACAGTCGCTGGCCTATGCCAGAGCCACAGCAGCGTGGAATCCGAGCCGCGTCTGCAACCTGCACCACAGCTCATGGCAACGCCAGATCCTCAACCCACTGAGCAAGGCCAGGGACTGGACCCGCAACCTCATGGTTCCTGGTTGGATTCGTTAACAACTGTGCCATGATGGGAACTCCTATAAGATTTTTTTTTTTTTTGTCTTTTTGGGGCCACACCCATGGCATATGGAGGTTCCCAAGCTAGGGGTCGAACTGGAGCTATAGCCGCTGGCCTACACCACAGCCACAGCAAACGTCAGATCCTTAACCCACTAAGTGAGGCCAGGAATTGTACCTTCGTCCTCATGGATGCTAGTCAGATTCGTTTCCACTGAGCCATGACAGGAACTCCACTTTTCTTTTTTTGGTAGTATCTTCGTCTGGTTTGTATATTAGGGTGATGGTGGCTTCATGGAATGTCTTTAGGTTTATTCCTTCTTCTTCAACCTTTTGGAAAAGTTTAAGAAGGGTGGGTATTAGTTCTTCTTTGTTTGGTATAATTTGCCTTTGCAGCCATCTGGTCCTGGACTTTTGTTTGTAGGGAGCGTTTTTATTATATGTTCAATTTCATTTCTAGTGGTTGGTCTGTTCAGTTGATATATTTATTCTTGATTTAGTTTTGGCAGGCTGTATGTCTCTAGAAAGTTTCCATTTCCTTTAGGTTGTCAAATTGGTTGGCATATAATTGTTCATGGTATACTCTTATGGTTTTTTGTATTTCTGAAGTATCTGTTGAGACTTCCCCTTTTTCATTTCTTATTTTGTTTGAGTTCTTTCTCTCCTCCTCTTCATGAGTCTGGCCAGAGGTTTGTCAATTTTGTTTACCTGTTCAAAAAACCAGCTCTTGGTTTCATTGATTTTTTCCTATGGTTTTTTAAATCTCTATTTTACTTATTTCCTTTCTGATTTTTATGATTTCTTTTCTTCTGCTGACTTTAGGTTTTGTTCGTTCTTCTTTTTCTAATTCTTTTAGGTGGTAGGTTAAATTGTTGATTTGAGATTTTTCTTGTCTTTTTGAGGAAGGCCTGTATTGCTATGAATTTCCCTCTAAGCACTGATTTGCAGCATCACATAGATTTTGAATGGTTGTGTTTTCATTATCATTTGTCTCGAGGTATTTTTAAATTTCCCTTTTGATTTCCTCATTGACCCACGGGTTTTTTTAGTAACATGTTGTTTGTTTAGTCTCCATGTAGTCAGTTTTTTTTCTCATTTCTTTTTCTGTGGTTGATTTCTAGTTTCATGCCATTGTGGTCAGAGAAGACACTTGAAATAATTTCTATACTCTTAAATTTGTTGAGATTAGTTTTGTGCTCCAGTATGTGGTCAGTCTTTGAGAATGTTCCATGTGCACCTGAAAAGAGTTTATATTCTGATTTTTTTTTTGGGTGTTATGTCCTAAAAATATCAATTAAGTCTAACTTTTCTATTGTGTCATTTAGGATCTCTATTGCTGTATTGATTTTCTTTTTCTTTTTTTTCATTACTCAAATGAATTTATCACATTTGTAGTTGTATAATGATCATAGCAATCTTATTTCACAGGATTTCCATCCCACAGCCCAAGCACATCCCCCCATCCCCCAAACTGTCTCCTCTGGAGACCATAAGTTTTTCAATGTCTGTGAGTCAGCATCTGTTCTGCAAAGAAGTTCCGTCTGTCCTTTTTTCAGATTCCACATGTCAGTGAAAGCATTTGATGTTGGTGTCTCATTGTATGGCTGACTTCACTTAGCATGATAGTTTCTAGATCCATCCATGTTGCCAAAAATGCTGGTATTTCATTCTTTTTAATGGCTGTGTGTCCATTGTGTATATGTACCACATCTTCTGGATCCACTCCTCTGTCGATGGACATTTAGATTGTTTCCATGTCTTGGCTATTGTAAATAGTGCTGCAATGACCATCGGAGTACATGTGTCTTTGCGAGTCGTGGTTTTCTCTGGATAGATGCCCAGGAGTGGGACGGCTGGATCAAATAGTAGTTCTATGTTTAGTTTTCTGAGGAATCTCCATACTGCTTTCCACAGTGGTTGCACCCAATTTACAATCCCAACATTGTACTAGTGTTCCTTTTTCTCCACACCCTCTTCAGCACTCATTGTTTGTAGACTTTTGGATGATGGCCATTCTGGCTGGTGTAAGGTGGTACCTCAGAGTGGTTTTGATTTGCATCTCTCTAATAATGAGTGATGTTGAACATCTTTTCATGTGTTTCTTGGCCATCCGTATGTCTTCTTTGGAGAACTGTCTGTTTAGATCTTCTGCCCATTTTTTGATAGGCTTTTTTGTTTTTTTTGGTATGGAGCTGCAGAAGTTGTTTATAAATTTTGGAGATTAATCCCTTGTCAGTTGATTCACTTGCAAAGATTTTCTCCCATTCTGTGGGTTGTCTTTTTGTGTTGTTTAGGGTTTCCTTTGCTGTGCAGAAACTTTTCAGTTTGATTAGGTCCCATTTGTTTATTTTCGTTTTTGTTGTCAATACTCTGATAGGTGGATCTGAGAAGATGCTGCTGTCATTTATGTCAGAGAGTGTTTGGCCTATGTTTTCCTCTAAGAGTTTTATAGTGTCTGGTCTTATATCTAGGTCTTTAATCCATTTGGAGTTTATTTTTATGTATGGTGTTAGGGAGTGTTCTAATTTCATTCTTTTCCATGTGGCTGTCCAGTTTTCCCAGCACCACTTATTGAACAAGCTGTCCTTTCTCCATTGTATATTCTTGACTCCTTTGTCATAGATTAGTTGGCTGTAGGTGCATAGGTTTAATTCTGTGGTTTCTATCCTGTTCCACTGATCTATATTTCTGTCTTTGTGCCAGTACCATGCAGTTTTGATGATTGTTGCTTTGTAGTATAGTCTGAAGTCCGGGAGCCTGATTCCTCCAGCTCCTTTTTTCTTTTTCAGGATGTCTTTGGCTATTCTGGGTCTTTTGTGCTTCCAAACAAATTTAAAATATTTTGTTTGAGTTCTGTGAAAAATGTCCTTGGTAATTTGATAGGGATTGCATTGAATCTGTAGATTGCCTTAGGTAGTATAGTCATTTTGATAATATTAACTCTTCTAATCCACGAGCATGGTATATCTTTCCATCTATTTGTGTCATCTTTGATTTCTTTCATCAGTGTCTTATAGTTTTCAGAGTACAGGTCTTTTGTCTCTTTATGTAGGTTTACTCCTAGATATTTTATTCTTTTGGATGCAGTGGTAAATGGGATTGCTTCCCTAATTTCCTTTTCTGCTCTTTCATTGTTAGTGTATAGAAATGCTGTTGATTTCTGTGTATTGATTTTGTATCCTGCAACTTTGCCAAATTCGTGGATGAGCTCTAACAGTTTTCTGGTAGAGTCTTTAGGATTCTCTAGGTATGGTATCATGTCATCTGCAAATAGGGATAGTTTTACTTCTTCCTTTCCAATTTGGATTCCTTTTATTTCTTTTACTTCTCTGATTGCTGTGGCTAGGACTTCCAGAACTATGTTGAAGAGTAGTGGCCAGAGTGGACATCCTTGTCTTGTTCCTGATCTCAGCGGGAATTCTTTCAGCTTTTCACCATTGAGAATGATGTTCGCTGTAGGTTTGTCGTATATGGCCTTTATCATGTTGAGGTAGGTTCCCTCTATGCCCACTTTCTGAAGGGTTTTTATCAGAAATGGGTGTTGGATTTTGTCAAAGGCTTTTTCCGCATCTATTGAGAGGATCATGTGGGTTTTATTCTTCAGTTTGTTAATGTGGTGTATCACACTGATGGATTTGCGGATATTGAAGAACACTTGCATCCCTGGGATAAATCCCACTTGATCATGATGTACAATCCTTTTAATGTATTGTTGGATGCGGTTTCCTAGTATTTTGTTGAGGATTTTTGCATCAATATTCACCAGTGAAATTGGCCTGTAGTTTTCTTTTTTTGTGGAATCTTTGTCTGGTTTTGGTACCAGGGTGATGGTGGCCTCATAGAATGAGTTTGGGAGTATCCCTTCCTCTGCAATTTTTTGAAATAGTTTCAGGAGGAGAGGTGTTAGCTCTTCTCTAAATGTTTGATAGAATTCGCCTGTGAAGCCATCTTGTCCTGGACTTTTGTTTGTTGGAAGTTGTTTAATCACAGTTTCAATTTCAGTTCTTGTGATTGGTCCATTCATCTTTTCTATTTCATCTTGGTTTAGTCTTGGAAGATTGTACTTTTCTAAGAATTTGTCCATTTCTTCTAGGTTTTCCATTTTATTGGCATATAGTTGCATATAGTAGTCTCTTATGATCCTTGGTATTTCTGTGATGCCCGTTGTTGCTTCTCCTTTTTCATTTCTAATTTTATTGATTTGAGTCCTCTCTTTTTTGCTTGTTAAGTCTTGCTAGGAGTTTATCAATTTTGTTGATCTTTTCAAAGAACCAGCTTTTCATTTCATTGATCTTTTCTATGGTTTCCTTCCTTTCTATTTCATTGATTTCTGCCCTGATTTTTATGATTTCTTTCCTTCTACTAACTTTAGGTCTTATCTGTTCTTCTCTCTCGAGCTGCTTGAGATGTAAAGTTAGCTTGTTTATTTGAGCTTTTTCTTGTTTCCTGAGGTGGGCTTGTATTGCTATAAACTTTCCTCTTAGAACAGCTTTTGCTGCATCCCATAGGTTTTGGAGTGTTGTATCTTCATTGTCATTTGCTGCCAGGTATTTTAAAATTTCCTCTTTGATTTCTTCAGCGATCCATTGGTTGTTTAGTAGCATGTTGTTTAGTCTCCACGTATTTGTGTTTTTCGCAGTTTTTTTCTTGTTGTTGATTTCCAGTCATATAGGTTGTGGTTGGAAAAGATGATTGATATGACTTCAATTTTCTTAAAGTTACTGAGGTTGGATTTGTAGCCCAGGATATGATCAATCTTAGAGAATGTTCCATGTGCACTTGAGAAGAATGTGTATACTGTTGCTTTTGGATGAAAGGTCCTATAAATATCTATTAAGTCCATCTGGTTTAATGTGTCATTCAGGGCCTGTGTTTCCTTATTGATTTTCTGTCTGGTTGATCTGTCCATTGCTGTAAGTGGGGTGTTAAAGTCTCCCACTATGATTGTGTTATTGTCGATTTCTCCTTTTAAGGTTGTTAGCAGTTGCCTTGTATATTGTGGTGAAACTGTGTTGGGTGCGTAGATATTTAAAATTGTTATATCATCTTCTTGGATTTACCCTTTGATCATATGTAATGTCCTTCTTTGTCCCTTAAAATATTCTTCATTTTAAGGTCTATTTTGTCTGATATGAGTATTGCTACTTCAGCTTTCTTTTGATCCCTGTTTGCATGAAGTATTTTCTTCCACCCTCTCACTTTCAATTTGTATGTGTCCCTAGAAGTGAAGTGGGTCTCTTGAAGACAGCATATATATGGGTCCTGTTTTTGTATCCATTCAGCAAGTCTATGTCTTTTGGTTGGGGTGTTTAGTCCATTAACATTTAAGGTAAACATTGATATGTATGTTCTTATTGCCATTTTATTAATTACTTTGGATTTGTTTTTGCTGCTGTTTTTTCTTTCCTTTTTCTCTTGTTCTTTTCTGCCTAGAGAAGTTCCTTTAGTATTTGTTGTAAGGCTGGTTTAGTGTTGCTGAATTCTCTCAGCTTTTGCTTATCTGCAAAGGTTTTGATTTCTCCTTCAAATCTGAATGAGAGCCTTGCTGGGTAGAGCAATCTTGGTTGGAGGTTTTTTCCTTTCATCACGTTAAGTATATCATGCCACTCCCTTCTGGCCTGCAGAGTTTCTGTTGAAAAATCTGCCAATAACCTTATTGGGGTTCCCTTGTATGTTATTTGTTTCTTTTCCCTAGCTGCTTTCAAGATTTTCTCTTTGTCTTTAATTTTGGTCAGTTTGATTAATATGTATCTCGGGGTGTTCCTCCTTGGGTTTATTTTATATGGTATTCGTTGTGCTTCCTGGATTTGAGTGAGTGATTCCTTCCCCATGTTAGGGAAGTTTTCAGCTATTATCTCTTGGAATATTTTTTTGTCTCCTTCTCTCTCTCTTCTCCTTCTGGCACCCCTATAATATGGATGTTGGTGCATTTAACGTTGTCCCAGAGTTCTCTGAGACTCTTTTCATTTGTTTTCAATCTTTTTTCTCTTTTCTGTTCTGTGTCTGTAATTTCCACTCATCTGTCCTCTACCTCACTTATTCGTTCTTCTTCCTCCTGTATTCTGCTGTCAGCTGCTTCTAGTGAATTTTTTATTTCAGTTATTGTATTTTGCATCTCTTCTTGTTTAAGTTTTATATCTTGTATCTCTTTGGTCAGTGTTTCCTGTAAGTTATCCATCTTTGCCTCCAGTTTATTTCCAATGTCTTGCATCATCTTCAGCATCAACAGTCTAAAATCTTTTTCCTGGAGGCTAAGAATCTCCTCCTCACTTAGCTGTTTTTCTGGGGTTTTCCTTTCTCCTTCATCTGAGTTATAGTTCTCTGTCTTTTCATTTTTATAGGTTTTTGGTGTGGTGACCTTCTTACAGATAATAAGAGTTGTAGCCTCTCTTACTTCTAATGTCTGCCCCTCTGTGGCTGAAGTCAGTATGGGGGCTTGCTGTAGGCTTCCAGATGGGAGGGGCTGATGCCTGCCCCCTGGTAGGTGGAGCCAATTCTAATCCCTCTGGTGGGTGGGGCTTAGTCTCTGGATGGGATTAGAGGCAGCTGTGTGCCTGAGGGGTCTTTAGGTAGCCTGTTTACTGAGGGGCGGGGCTGTGATCCCACCTGGGTTGTTGTTTGTCCTGGGGCTTCTCAGCAGCTGACTGATGGGTGGGGCCAGATTTTCCCAAAATGGCCACCTCCAGAGAAAGGCACTGCTGCTGAATATTCTGAGAGCTTTGCTTTCAATGTCCTTCCCTTACAACAAGCCATGTTCACCCCTGTTTTCCCAGGATGTCCTCCAAGAACTGCGGTCAGGTTTGACCTAGATTCCTATGGAGACTTTGCTTTGCCCTGGGACCCAGTGCACGTGAAAGTCTTTGTGCGCCTTTAAGAATGGGGTCTCTGTTTACCACAGTCCCGTGGAGATCCTGTGCACAAGCCCCACTGGCCTTCAATGCCAGATGCTCCGGGGCTCTTTCTCCCAGTGCCAGATCCCCACACGTGAGAGTTTGATGTGTGGCTCAAAACTCTCACTCCTGTAGGTGAGTCTCTGTGAACCAGTTAGTTTCCAGTCTGTGGAGCTTCCACCCAGGAGGTATGGGGTTGTTTACATCGTGAAATTGCCCCTCCTACCTCTTGATGTGGCCTCCTCTTTTTCTTCTGGAGTAGGGTATCTTTTTTAAGGTTTCCGGTCCATTTGGGTGAAGAGTGCTCAGGCTTTAGTTGTGAATTTTGTTCTTTTTAGGAGAGAAGTTGAGCTCCAGTCCTTCTATTCTGCCATCTTAATCCCAAATCTAGCTAAAGTATTAAATGAGTGTATAATGAGGCTCATGGTCTACTGGAAGTTGAATCTCCCACCATCTTGGACCTAGTTGGTTCTCACCAGTTTACATCGTGTCCTCAATGCCTGTACTGATTTTCTGTATAGAGGGTCTGTCCATTGATGTGAGTGGCATATTAAAATCTCCTACTATTATTGTATTCCCATCAGTTTCTCCTTTTATGTCTGTTATTATTTGTTGTATGTATTTGGGTGCTCCTCTATTAGGGACATATATATTGTCAAGTGAAATATCCTCTTCTTGAATTGATCCTTTTATCATTAAATATGGTTCATCTTGTCTTTCTCTATGGCCTGTGTTTTAAAGTCTATTTTGTCTGACATGAGTATTGCAACTCCTGCTTTCCTATCTTTTCCATTTGCATGAAATATCTTTTTCCATATCCTCACTTATAACTTATATGTATTCTTTGCCCTAAGGGAAGTCTCTGGTAGGCAGCATATTGTAGGCTCTTGTGTTTTTATCCAGTCTGCCACTCTATCTTTTGATTGGAGCATTCAGTACATTGGCAGTTCAGGTAATTATCGATAAATATGTATTTATTGCCATTTTAAACCTTGTTTTCCAGTTGATTCTATGTTTCTCCTTTTTTCCTTTTTTTGTTTGGATGGTTTCCTTTTATTTTAGGCTTGTGTCCTCTTCTTTTTAGTTTTTGTGAATTATTGTTTGGTTTTGATTTGCGGTTGCTCTGTTTTTCTCTCTTTTTTTTTCTGTCTTTTGTCCTTTTAGGGCCACACCCACGGCATATGGAGGTTCCCAGGCTAGGGGTCTAATCGGAGCTGTAGCTGCTGGCCTATGCCAGAGACACAGCAATGCCAGAGACACAGCAATGCCAGATCCAAGCCGCATCTGTGACTTACACCACAGCTCACGGCGACGCCGGGTCCTCAACCCACTGAGCAAGCAGGGATCGAACCCGCAACCTCATGGTTCCTAGTTGGATTTGTTTACCACTGAGCCATAACAGGAACTCCTGCCCTGTTTTTCAAGTATGTTAATCCCTTTCTATATCTGCTTGCTTTAGCCTACTAGTCATATAGGCTCAAACATATTCTTAAAAAAAGTCTAGATTTTTTTACTTTGCTTCTCCACATTTTATGATTTTTATGTCCTTTTTAAACATCTTCATGTTTATCCTTTTGCTGTTCCTTGTGTTTATCATTGCTTTTACAATGGTTTTTTTTTTTTCTTTTAGATCTATATACTGGCTTATGTAAGTTATTACTTTCCAATTGTGGTTTCCTCCATCCTATTTCTTCTTACTTTTCTTTTATTTAGAGGAGCCCTTTCAGTATTTCTCTTAGAATGGGTTTAGTATTGCTGTACTTTTTTAGTTTTTGTTTGCTGGAGAAATTCTTTATTTCTCCTTCTTTTTTTTTTTTTGTCTTTTTTTTGCTATTTCTTGGGCCGCTCCTGCGGTATATGGAGGTTCCCAGGCTAGGGGTTGAATCGGAGCTGTAGCCACCGGCCTATGCCAGGGCCACAGCAACGCGGGATCCGAGCCGCGTCTGCGACCTACACCACAGCTCACGGCAACGCTGGATCCTTAACCCACTGAGCAAGGGCAGGGACCGAACCCGCAACCTCATGGTTCCTAGTCGGATTCGTTAACCACTGCGCCACGACGGGAACTCCTATTTCTCCTTCTATTGTAAATGATTTTCTTGCTGGGTAGAGTATTCTAGGAAGCAACACTTCCCTTTAAGAAATTTGAATATATCTTGCCCCTCTCTTCTGGCCTGTAGTATTTCTCTAGAGAAATCAGCCAATAGCCTCATGGTGGTTCCCTTATAATTAACTGTTTGTTTTTCTCTTGCTGCCTTTAGAATTCTCTCTTTAACTTTTGTCCTTTTTGTTATAATATGTCTTGATGTGGGCCTGTTTGGGTTCAACTTGTTTGGGGCTCTCTGTGTTTCCTGTATTTTGATATCTGTTTCCTTTATATTTGGAGAGTTTTCAGCCATAATTTCTTCAAGTATATTTTCAATCCCCTTTTCTTTTTCTCCTTCTGGAATCCCTGTTATGCATAGATTGGCCAACTTTATATTATCCCATACACCTCTTATATTGCTTTCATGTTTTTTCATTTGGTTTTCTAACTGCTGTCCTGATCGGGTGATCTCCATTATTCTATCTTCCAAGTCACTAATTTGTTCCTCAGCATTATTCATTGTGTTCTTCAGTGTCTTTAACTCAGCTTGCATCTCTGCAAATGAATTTTCTAATTTTTCTTGGGTCCTCTTTATATTTTCTAGTTCCTTTCTAAAGTAATCTGCATTACTGTTCATATCTACTCTTAATTCATTCATATTTACTCTTTCAGTAAATTTTTACTCTTCAGTACTGAAATTCCTTCAGTAATTTCACTATGTCCTTTTTGAGCTTGGTGTCTGTTAGACTGCAGAGGTCTGTTTCATTGTTCTTTCAGGTGAATTCTCCTGTTCTTTTAACTGGGAATAGTTCCTGAGCTTCTTCATTTCACTTATATTTTTCTTATTCCATGAGTTTAGGGAAAACAACTACTGTAGTCTTGAGGGCTATTTATGTGCCAGAGTGCCCCTGGATATTTTGTGAGGGCTTATTATTTATTTTTGGTGTGAGGGCAGCTTTGGGTTTGGATGCTTGCTGTCTCTTTCCTCAGTGTGTGCAGGCTATTCTCCCCTTGACAGGGTGCTTCCAGGGAGATGGAAGCAGTGGTCAGGGCAGAGCTAGTAGCCAGTTCCTGGTTGCTGGGCTCTTGACTGTGGCAAGAACCCACGGGAAGGTGGCACAGGCTGATCCTAGTTGCAGGGCCCTAGGAAGTGGCAGTGACCCTCAGGCAGGTGTAGGCAGTGCTCAGAGCATTTGGCAGTGGCAGTGGCACAGCATGTGCCTTCTTAGGGGAGTGACAGCAACAACAGGTGGTGTTTGGTTGCAGTGCCCTCCTCTGTGTTGACATCTTAGGTGACTGGGGTCACGGGTGGTGTCTGTTCATGGACCCACCTACCTTTGGAATCTGAGATGACTGAGTTTCTCCCACTGCCTGTAGATTGCACAAGAGGTGCCCCATCACTGGTAGCCTGCACAGGAAGTGCCACCACCCATAGCCCAAGCAAGAGGGTCCTGTGGCCTGTAGCCCATACAAGAGGTGCCTTGCCACCCATAGCCCCACCCTCCAAGAGTCCATGCATGGGAAGAAAAAGATATTCTTATGGTAGTTCGCCCCTCCTCCTCTTGCCCTCCCCAACAATGGAGACTTGCTTCTCATCTGGGCGCAGACCTCCTCCAGGGTTCCCTCGGCTGTGGTGCTTTTCTCCCCAGCCCTTGGAGTCCCACTTCCTAGCCCCTCAGCCTGTCTCCACACAGCCAACCCTAGTCCTCTCCCAAAAACTAATATTCAGAGCCTGAGTCTCAGGACCTAGCCCCCCTCTGAGTGTCTCAGGCTGTGGTGTCGTGGGAGGTGGTACAATGATCTGTGCAGCTCTCTTTCTGCCTTGCCTGCCTTAGTCCAGCTGCTGCACTTTGCTCCAAGGCTTTGAGGTCCCTGCATCTCAGCTGATCTCCCAGTCACTTAGGTGGCTTCCCAGCGTGTGGGTTCCTTTCCTCTTTCAGAGCTTGCTCTCATGAGTGCTAGTCCCTTCCTGATTCTTCTTCTCTCTCTCTTTCCTTTTGTCCTGCCCAGTTATGTGGAGGGTTTCTTGCCCTTTTTGTAGGTTTAAGGTCTTCTGCCAACATTCAGTAGATGTTCTATGTGAATCATTCTACAGGTAGGTATGTTTTTTTTTTTATATGTTTGTGGGAAAACTTCTTACTCCCCTTCCATCCTGATCCTGCTCTCTCACATTGTCTTGATTACTATAGTTTTGTGGTATTGTCTGAAGTCTGAGAGAGTTATGCCTCTTGCATAGTTTTTTTTTTTCCCCTCAGAATTGTATTGGCAATTCTAAGTCTTTTATGGTTCCATAAAAATTTTGGATTATTTGTTCCAGTTCTATGAAAAATGTCATGGGTAATTTGATAAGGATCTCATTAAATCTGTATACTGCTTTGGGTAGTACGGTGCTTTTAACAATGGTAATCCTTCCAATCCAGCAGCATGGGATATCTTTCTATTTCTTTGAATCCTCTTTAATTTTCCTATTATTTATTTTTTTGTGTGTGTCTTTTTGCCTTTTCTAGGGCCGCTCCCACGGCATATGGAGGTTCCCAGGCTAGGGGTCGAATGGGAGCTGTAGCCGCCAGCCTATGCCAGAGCCACAGCAATGCAGGATCCGAGCTGCATTTGCAACCTACACCACAGCTCACAGCAATGCCAGATCCTTAACCCACTGAGCATGACCAGGGATCCAACCCGCAACCCCATGGTTCCTAGTCAGATTCGTTAACCACTGTGCCATGACGGGAACTCCTTTAATTTTCCTATTAATGTTTTATAGTTTTCAGCATAAAGGTATTTCACCTCCTTGGTTAGGTTTATTCCTAGGTATTTTATTTGAGGGAGGGTAACAATTTTAAAAGTTATTTTTTTTATACTCCTTTTCTAATATTTCATTGTTAGTATACAGAAATGCAACCAATTTCTAAATGTTCATCTTGTATCCTGCTAACATTGCTGAATTCGTTTATCAGATCAAGTGGTTTTTGTGTGGAATCCTTAGGGTTTTCTATATATAGCATCTTGTTATCTGCATGGAATGATGTTTTACCTCTTCTCTTCCAATTTGGATGCCTTTTATTTCTTTTGTTCGTCTAATTGCTCTGGCTAGGGTTTCCAATACTATGTTGAATAAAAGTGGTGAGAGTGGGCACCCTTTTCTTGCTCCAGATTTTAGCAGGAAGGCTTTCAGCTTTTCTCCAGAATGGTATATTGGCTGTGGGTTTGTCATAAATGGCTTTTATTATGTTAAGGTATGTTCCCTCTATACCCACTTTGGTATGAATTTTTTCATGAATGGATATTGAATTTTGTCAAATGCTTTTTCTAAATCTACTGAGATGATCATGTGGTTTTTGACTTTTCTTTGGTTAAGGTGGTGTGTCACAATGTTCAATTTACATATGCCGAACCATCCTTGTGAACTTGGGATGAATCCCACTTGGTGGTGTTGTATGATCTTTTTTATTTGCTGTTGGATTCGGTTTCAGAGCTTTTTCTATAAACAAGAAGCAGAGAACACAGAGGGGCTTTTGTATTTGGGAGGGCCCTGCAGAGTCCTACTTGTTTTCCACTATAGCTCAGTAGACTGGCTTTGTTGCATAAGGGTGATAAGTCCTAAAGTCAGTTTTAGAGGTTACCAAACACTTATTGAGCAACTACTATGTGGCAAGCCTCTGCTGGCTTCTGGACACTCAGCAGTGACCAAGAGAGACCAAATCGTTGCCTTTAGGGATCTCACACTAGTGGGGGTGAAACCAACATTCAATAAATAACTACAGACCAAAATATAAAATCACAACTGTTGGAGTTCCCACTGTGGCTCATTGGGTTAAGGACTCAACGTTGTTTCTGTGAGGATGTGGGTTCGATCCCTGGCTTCACTCAGAGGGTTAAGAATCCAGCATTGCCACAAGCTGTGGCGTAGGTCGCAGATGTGGCTCAGATCTGGTATTGTTGTGGCTGTGGTTAGGCCAGCAGCTGATTCGACCCCTAGCCTGGGAACCTCCATATGCTGTACATGTGGCCATTAAGAAAGAAATCACACCTGTGATCACTACTGGAAGGAGCAGGGAGCTAGGAGGTTGGTTTTAAGGGGGACTGAGCTTGGGGAGTCCGTGAAGGCTTCTGGGAGAAGTTTGAGCTGAGAGCTGAAGGAGGAGTGGGCAATTTGAGGCCAGAAAGGGCAGGGAGGAATGTTCTAGGCAGAGGGAACATTGCCTAGAGGAGAGGCAATAGCTTGAGGAGAGGCCCTGAGGTGGGACAGGAAGAGGGGCTGGAGGGAGGCTGAGAGTGAGGAGTTTGCCCCAAAGATTAAAAACAGGTTTGTTTGGTTTTATTGGCCATACCCACAACATACAGAAACTCCCAGGCCAGGCATCAAACCCAAGCCACAGCAGTGACAATGTTGGACTCTTAAATGCTAGGCCACCAGGGAAATCCCCACCCCCCAAAAAGTTTATCTTAATTGAGTTAATTGCATAGCCTAAAACTCGCTACTTTAAAGTGTACAGTTCAGTGGGTTTTAGTATAGTTACAGAACTGTACAACCATCACCGATGTCTAATTATAGAACATTCTCTTCACTCCAGAAGGAAACCCTGTCCCCATTCCCCCTCCTCAGCCCCTGACAACCATGAATCCACTCTCTGTCTCTGTGGATTTCTCTGTTCTGGATGTTTCATATAAATATTATCACACATGAGGTGGCCTTTTGTATCTGGCTTCTCTCACTGAGCATCATATTTTCGAGATCCATCCACATTTGAACAAGTGTTAGTGCTCCACTCCTTCTCCTGGCTGAATGGTATTCATTGTATGGTAATCCCACATGTTGTTTTTCCATTTGGCCTTGATGGACATTTGGATTATTTCTACCTTTTGGTAATTGTGAATTGTGCTGCCATAAACATTTCCATGTGAGTTTTTGTGCAAACATATGTTTTCAATTCTCTTGGGTAGATACGTAGGAGTGGAATTGCTGAACTCTAGGATAATTCTATGTTTCATCTTTGGAGGAACTTCCAGATTGTTTTCCTAGTAGCCATACTTTTTAATATCCCACCAGTAGTGTATAAAGTCTCCACTTGCTCCCCATCCTCATCAACTGTTCTTATCATATTTCTTTCTTTAAGTTAGCTGTCTTGCTGTATGCAGTGTGAGGTTGCTCACTGTGGTTCTCATGGGTTCCCAGCCTGAAGGAACATTGGTTGTAGGAAGTCACTGCAGAGAGAGCTCAGGTATGGTTGATAAAGACAGTGGACTCTGAGAGAAGATGAAACTTACAAGTGCCCCCATCTCTCTGGTATTTACTTTCCTGCCCAGTGTCTGTTGTGAGGGTACCAAGAGTGGGAGAGAGGGGGTTAAGCCAAGCCAGTCATCCCAGGACCAGGAACCATCAGCAAGGCCCCAAGACAGCAAGGTTTGCTATTCAGGAGGCTCATTCAGCCGGAGCCCCTTTCTAAAAGGGCCAGAGTGGGAGGAGGCCTGGCCCCTGCTTGCAAACAAAGCTCTGAGATAGAGCGGCCTCATGCATTTCTTTGTAGGGTCCATTGCTGCTCTCCATCTGGGGGTGGGGTGGGGGTGGGGACAGCCTCCCTGAAGCCCTTCGGTGGTTGCAGACGCCCATTGTCTGCACTGATTGAAATGCAAAGAGAAAATTAGAATTCACCAGCTTTCTTTCCCCTCTTTCTTCTGGATTTTAATGAATTCTGCAGTTACAGGCCAAGCAGGTGAAGAAAATGGCTTTTGAGATGTTTTTCAAAAGAACAATTTTCATTTCCAGGCTGGTCCTCACATTCAACTTCGTTCAGCAGGACGGTCCCCCAAAGTTTAGGGGTCTGAGCAGACCTTTCCTGATTTTGAGCTGGTCTACCAGGGTTCTCCCCACCAACTCACTTCTCCTGATTCACAAGCTGACTTTGTAGAGCCACAAATGGTGTCACCTGCTTATTAGATCATCAGGGAAATAAATATATGGGAGAATATATTTGCAAAAGACACAGCTGACCAAGAATATACAAAGAACTCTTAAAACTCAACAATAAGGACTCAATAAGGAAAAGCTTGCTTTTCCTCTAAGATCAGGAACAGGACAAGGATGCCCTATTTTTGCCATCTCTGTTCAACATAGTCCTGGAAGTCCTAGCCAGAGCAATCAGGCAAGAAAAAGAAATAAAAGTCATCTGCATTGGAAAGAAAGAAGTAAAATTGTCCCTTTGTAGATAACATGATCATATATATAGAAAACCCTAAAGACTCCAGCAAAATCTGTCAGAACTAATAAACAAAGGCAGTATAGTTGCAAGATACAAAATCAATATACAGAAATCACTTGGGTTTCTGTACACTAACAGTGATCTATTTTTTTTCTTCATTAAGAAAACATCCCATTTACAATAGCGTCAAACAGATGAAAATCTTGGGAATAAGTTTAACCAAGGAGGTAAAAGATCTGAAAACTGTAAACCATTGATGAAAGAAACTGAAGAAGATGCAAATCACTGGAAAGATATGCTGTGTTCATCATTTAGAAGAATTAATATTGTTCAGATGTCTGTATTACCTAAAGCGACCTGTAGATTCAATGCAATCTCTTTCAAGAGTCCAGTGGCATTTTCCTCAGAAATAGGGAAAACAGTCCTAAAATTCATATGGAATCATAAAAGACCCTGCATAACTGAAGCAGTCTTGAACCTGAAGAACAAAGCTGGAGGCGTCACACTTCATGATTTCAAACTGTATTTCAAAGCTACAATAATCAAAACAATACGGTATTGGCATAAAAACAGACATATAGACCAATAGAAGAGAACAGAGGGCCCAGAAATAAACCTGTGTATCTGCGGTCAACTGATCTCCAACAGGGAGGCTAACAACACACAGTGGGGAGAGGAGATAAATTTATTTATCTTCAATAAATGGTTTGGGGAAGCTAGATGTTTACATGCAGAAGAAAGAAACTTATTTCACAGCATATACACAAATCACCTCAAAATGGGTTAAAGACTTAAAATACTTGCCACCAATACATCTGATAAGGGCTTACTATCCAAAATATATAGGGAACTTAGCTCAGTAGCAAAAACACCCAAATAATCCAATGTAAAATGTGCAAAGGACCAGGAGTTCCCGTCGTGGCACAGTGGTTAATGAATCCGACTAAGAACCATGAGGTTGCGGGTTCGATCCCTGGCCTTGCTCAGTGGGTTAACGATCCGGTGTTGCCGTGAGCTGTGGTGTAGGTTGCAGACCCGGCCCTGATCCCACGTTGCTGTGGCTCTGGCGTAGGCTGGTGATTACAGCTCCGATTCAACCCCTAGCCTGGGAACCTCCATATGCTGTAGGAGCAGCCCAAGAAATGGCAAAAAGACCAAAAAAAAAAAAAAAAAAAAAAAAGTGCAAAGGACCTACATAGACATTTCTCATGACCAACAGGTATAAGAAAAGGTGCTCAATGTGACCAGTCTTCCAGGAAATACAAATTAAAATCACAATAAGACGTCACCTTGCATTTGTCAGAAGGGCTATTATTGAAAAGTCAAGAGATAACAAGTGCTGTTAAAGACGTTGGGAAAGGGGAACCCTTGTGCACTGTGGGTGGGAATGTAAATTGGTGCAGTCATTATGGAGAACAGGTTCCTCAAAAAAAATTAAAATAGGACTGCTGTGATCCAGCAGTCCTATCTGGGTACATATCCAAAGAAAATGAAAACATGATCTTGAAGACATGTCTGTACCCTCCAGATTCGTGCAGCATTATTTGCAACAACCAAGACGTGGAAAACAACCTTAGTGTCCATTATGGACGAATGGATAAAAGGGATGTGGTGAATACGATGGAATAGGAGTTCCCGTCGTGGTGCAGTGGTTAACGAATCCGACTAGGAACCATGAGGTTGCGGGTTTGATCCCTGCCCTTGCTCAGTGGGTTAATGATCCAGCGTTGCCGTGAACTGTGGTGTAGGTTGCAGACATGGCTCGGATCCTGTGTTGCTGTGGCTGTGGCATAGGCTGGTGGCTACAGCTCTGATTGGACCCCTAGCCTGGGAACTTCCATATGCTGCTGGAGTGGCCCAAGAAATGTCAAAAAGACCAAAAAAAAAAAAAAAAAAAAAAAGAATACAATGGAATATCTTTCAACCTTAAAAAGAAGAAATCCTGCCATTGGGAACAACATGGGTGGTTCCAGCCTTTTTTTTAAATCAGTGGTTGTTCAGCAGTTATGATTTTGGTGTGATCATGAGAGGAGGTGAGCTCAGGGTCTCTCTACTCCACCGTCTTGCTCTAGATTCCTGGAACAGCATAAATGGACCTTAAGGACATGATGCTAAATGAAATAAGCCAGTCACAGGAAGACAAATACTGTATGATTTCACTTATAAAAAAGTTGAACACATAAAAGCAGAGTAGAAGAGTGGTGCCCACAGGGGCTGTGGTAGGGAGGGGAATGGGAAGATGGTGATCAAGAGGTACAAAGTTTCAGGAGGTCCTGTCGTGGCGCGGCGGAAACGAATCCAGCTAGGAACCATGAGGTTGCAGGTTTGATCCCTGGCCTCGCTCAGTGGGTTAAGGATCCAGCATTGCTGTGAGCTGTGGTGTAGGTCGCAGAAGCGGCTCAGATCCCCTGTTGCTGTGGCTGTGGCAAAGGCCAGCAGCTGTAGCTCCTATTCAACCCCTAGCCTGGGAACCTCCATATGCTGCAGGTGTGGCCCTAAAAAGCCAAAAAAAAAAAAAAAAAAAAAAAAGGTACAAAGTTTCAGTTCTTGAGGATAGGTAGGTTCTGTGGATCTAATGGCCCAAGTGGTGAATATAGATAGAATTACTGTATTATATACTTGAAATTTGCTAAGAGAGTAAATCTTAAGTGTTCTCATCATACACAAAAAGGCAACTATGTGAGGAACTAGATATATAAATTAGCTTGATTGCTATAATCATCTCACAATGTAACATGTGTCAAAAACTCACACTGTATACTTTAAAATACACAATCTTTGTCAATTATACCTCCATAAAGCTGCAGGGGGTAGGGGGAAAACAGTAAGAAAATAAACAACCTGGTTAAAAATGGGGCCAAAGACCTGAACAAACACTTTACCAAGGAAGATAACGCAGATGGCAAATCAGCACATGAAAAGATGCTCCATATCGTATGCCATCAGGAAAATGCACATCAAATTATAATGAGGTACCATCACACAAAATCCAAAACACTGACAACACCACATGCTGGCGAGGATATGGAGAAGCAGGAACTTGTTCATTGCTGGTGGGAACACAGAATGGCTCAGCCACTCTGGAAAACAGGTTACAAAACCAAACATACTCTTAACTATAGGATCCATCCATCATGCTCCTTGGTATTTATCTAAGGAGTTGAAAATGTATTTCCACAAAAAAACTGCACATGGATGTTTATAGCAGCTTTATTCATAATTGCCAAAACTTGGAAGATCATACCGAGCTGTCCTTCAGTTGGTGAATGGATAAATAAACCCTAATATATCCTGACAATGGGATGTTATTTAGTGCTGAAAAGACATGAGCTATCAAGCCATGAGAAAACATGGAGAAATCTTACATGCACGTTACTAAGTGAAAGAAGACAATCTGAAAAGGCTGCATACACTATGAGTCCAACTATTAGGAATTCTGGAAAAGGCAAAACTAAGGAGCCAGTAAAAAGATCGGTCGTTGTTACGGGTTAGGTGGGGAGAGATGAATAAATGGACCACAGGTCATTTTTAGGACTGTGAAACTATTCTGGATAATACTACGATGATAGATACAGATGGATACAAAAAAGAGGGAATCTCAACAAGATCAACACACAGTGGCATGTGTGAATCTCCTCATCAAAACAAGGAGAGAGGAGTTCCTGTGGCTCAGCAGGTTACGAACCTGACTAGTATCCATGAGGATGCACGTTCAGTCCCTGGGCTTGCTCGGTGGGCTAAGGATCTGGCACTGCCGTGAGCTGTGGTGTAGGTGGCAGATGTGGCTCGGATCCCACATTGCTGTGTCTGTGGTGTAGGTGCAGCCCTAAAAAGCAGCACAAAACAAAACAAAAATGGAGAGAAAGAGGAGTTCCCGTTGTAGCCCAGTGGGTTAAGAATCTGACATAGTATCCAAGAGGATGGGGTTTTGATCCTTGGCCTCTCTCAGTGGGTTAAGGATCCACTTATGCCGTGAGCTGTGGTATAAGTTGCAGATGTGGCTCAGATCTGGCATTGCTGTGGCTGTGGCATGGGCCAGCAGATGCAGCTCTAATTCAACTCCTAGCCTGGGAACTTCCATATGACAGAGGTGTGGCTGTTAAAAAAATGAAATGAAATGAAATGAAAAACATGGAGAAAAAGAAGCCAGACCTCAAGGAGAACATGCTCCATGATTTCATTTCTATGAAGCTCAAGAACAGGCAAGACTAATTTATGGTGATATAAATCAAAACAACCATTCATCCTGGGGTGGGGGCATTGCCTGGGAAGGGATATGGGGGAACCTTCTTGGGGATGGTGCTGTCTTGATCCATTTGAGCTGCTATAGCAGAACACCAGAATGGGTGGCTTATAAACAACACACATTTATTCCTCCAAGTTCTAGAGGCTGGGAGGTCAAGATCAAGACCCCTACTGTGTACCCGGCACTTGATATCCAGCAGTGATCAAATCAGAGCAAGATCCTTACCCTCCTGAAGCTGACATTCTAGCAACAGAGAAATATGGTTCAGCTCATGTTTTTAAAAGCTCATTCTGGCTTTTGCACAAAGAAAGTATACTAGAGGTGGAGGTTGAAAGCAGGCAGTGGGGACAGTTATCAGGGAGTCGTGGGAATGGAGAGTCATGGGATGAGGAATGTTATGAAGGGCCGGATTGGGGGGTGCCAAGGGAGAGAGGATTCCCTGGTCATGGCCCAGAGAAAAGACTGGGAGTCCAAGATTAAGGCACTGACAGATGAATGTCTGATGAGTACCTGCCTCCTGGTTCATAGCTGGCCATCTTTGTTCTGTGCCCTCATGTAACAGAAGGAGTGAAGGAGCTGTCTGGGCTCTCTTTTATAAGGGCACTAATCCCATTCATGGGGGCCCCACCCTCATGACCCAATCACCTCCCAAAGGTTCTACCTCGTTATCCCATCACCTTGGGTTGGGGTTCAACATATGATGGGGTAGGAGTGGACACAGACTACAGCAAGCTGGAAACCTTCTATTATCTTGATCTGTGTGGGTAAACAGATGTAAACATTCATCTAGCTGTACACTCAATATTTGGACTTCGATGATGTATAAATTTTAATTTATTTAAGAGGTGGGAGGAGGTTAGCAAGGGGTGGTTGGGTGGTTGTTCAGTAATGCTCAACTGAGTCTTTTTGCTTGGATCTGAACAGAGGAATTGAGAGAGAAAACATAATATCCTTCTTTTCTTTTTAGAATATTTATTTACTTATTTTGATTTAATTTTTAGTTTGTATGGGAATAGAGTTGACGTACAATATTGTGTTAGTTTCAGGTGTACAGCAAAGTGATTCAGATATATACATTTATCGATTCCTTTTCAGATTTTTTTCCCGTATAGGTTATTACAGAATATTGAGTAGAGTTCCTTGTGCTATACAGTAGGGCCTTATTGATTATTTTTTTATTTTATTTTATTTTATTTTTTTGTCTTTTTGCTATTTCTTGGGCCGCTCCCGCGGCATATGGAGGTCCCAGGCTAGGGGTCCAATCGGAGCTGTAGCCACCGCCCTACGCCAGAGCCACAGCAACGCAGGATCCGAGCCGCGTCTGCAACCTACACCACAGCTCACGGCAACGCCAGATCGTTAACCCACTGAGCAAGGGCAGGGACTGAACCCGCAACCTCATGGTTCCTAGTCGGATTCGTTAACCACTGCGCCATGACAGGAACTCCCGATTATTTTATATAGAGTAGTGTGTATCTGTTAATCCCAAACTCCTAATTTACCCCTCACCCTGTTTCCCCTTTGGCAACCATAAGTTCATTTTTGAAGTCTGTGAGCCTATTTCTGTTTTGTAAATAAGTTAATTTGTATCATTTTTTAAAGATTCCACATGTGAGTGATATCATATATTTGCCTTTCTATGTCTGGCTTACTTTGCTTAGTATGATAATCTCTGGGTCCATCCATGTTGCTGCAAATGGCATTTCCTTTTTTTATGGCTGAGTAATAATTCCATTGTATATATGCACCACATCTTCTTTTTAAAACTCTTTTATAGTAAAAAAGTATAGTTGATTTACAATGTTGCACCAATTTCTACTGTACAGCAAAGTGACCTAGTACATATATAACATTCTTTTTCTCATATTATCTTCCATCATGTTCTATCCCAAAAGAATGGATATAGTTCCCTGGGCTATACAGTAGGACCTCATTGCTTATCCATTTAAATGTAATAGTTTGCACCTACTAACCGCAAACTCTAAGTCCATCCCACTCCCTCCCTCTCGGCAACTCTAAGTCTATTCTCTACGTCTGTGAGTGTGTTTGTGTTTCACAGACAGGTTCATTTGTGCCATATTTTAGATTGCACATATAAGTGACATCACATGGTATTTGTCTTTCTCTTTCTAACTTCACTTAGTATAAGAATCTTTGGTTGCATCCATGCTGCTGCAAATGGCATTATTTCATTCTTTTTAATGGATGATTAATACTCCATTCTATAAATGTACCACATCTTTTTTTTGTCTTTTTGCTATTTCTTTGGGCCGCTCCCACGGCATATGGAGGTTCCCAGGCTAGGGGTTGAATCGGAGCTGTAGCCACCGCCCTACGCCAGAGCCACAGCAACGCTGGATCGGAGCCGCGTCTGCAACCTACACCACAGATCACGGCAACGCCGGATCGTTAACCCACTGAGCAGGGGCAGGGACCGAACCCGCAACCTCATGGTTCCTAGTCGGATTCGTTAACCACTGCACCACGACGGGAACTCCATGTCTGTGTCTTAATCCCCTTTTCTTATGAGGACCCCAGTCATATTGGAGTAGGGCCACCCTAACACCTCATTTTAATCTAATCATCTCTTTAAAGACACTGTCTCCAAACACAGCCACAATCTGAAGTCTTGGGGATTAGGAATTCAACATATGCATTTGGAGGGACAGAGTTCAGCCCATGAACAGCTGGTTTAACTCAGTGTAGAGCCAGAAGAAAGACTCGGCCGGCTGGACAAAGGCCTGAGCAGGGGTCGTCTCCAAATGGGTGGAGAAAATTGCGTTGGCAGAGCTTCCCTTCCTCTTGAAAGTGCTGGTTTTGTAGTAGACAGAATAATAGCGGAAGGTTGACCCCATGGAGCTGGCTCAGGAAGGCTCTATCATCACCTGAGGATTCTCTGGAGGAGGAGTCTGCAAGTTGGGCCTGAGTGGAATTGCTGAGATAACAGCTGTCAGTCAGGACACAGCCCTGTTCTTCCTCTGGGAATTAATGTGCAGCTCCCCCAGACCCCAGTCTGAGCTGCATGGATGTTAAAACTGTCCTTTGGAGGGGAGGGTCGGTCGTCAGACTATCCGGGCCCCTCACATCAATAAAAATGAGGTGAAAGATGGGGCCAGTGAGCTGGCATCTACCATGCTGTTCTCAGATACCATGCTCTCTGACTGGTCCTTGCATGAGCTGTGCCTTCTTCCAGGAACACCCTTTCCCCTCTACCATGAAGAAATTAAAACACTTCTCACCTTGATCTCTGGAAAGCCTTTCTTGACCACCCTCCCATCTATGTGTGTATATATAATCTATATCTATATATATATAATAGATATATGCATATATATAGATACATAGATATGCATATCTATGTATATGAAATACATTGGCCCCATGTATGTCACCCAGCAGAAGAGAATAGAAATTTCCTGGAGTTCCCGTCGTGGCGCAGTGGTTAACGAATCCGACTAGGAACCATGAGGTTGCGGTTTCGGTCCCTGCCCTTGCTCAGTGGGTTAACGATCCGGCGTTGCCGTGAGCTGTGGTGTAGGTTGCAGACGCGGCTCGGATCCTGCGTTGCTGTGGCTCTGGCGTAGGCCGGTGGCTACAGCTCCGATTCGACCCCTAGCCTGGGAACTTCCATATGCCGCGGGAGCGGCCCAAGAAATAGCAACAACAAGACAAAAGACAAAAAAGAAAAAAAAAAACAAAAAAAAAAAAAAAAAAAAAAAAAAAAAAAGAAATTTCCTGTTTATGGTTTGTCTCCCCCACTCAGCAACAAATCTGCTGAAGGCAGGGGCTACGTCTTGTGCACTCTTAAGTATCCAGTTCCTGCACAAGGTTTATTCGACACTGTGAACACTGTGAGGCCAGAAGTCTCAGGTTCAAATCCTGGCTCTGCCATTTTCAGGCTGTGTGACCTTGGGCAATTTACTTAACCTCTCTGTGCCTCAGTTTTCTCATTTGTAAAATGAGGGGCTAAAACTACTTTATCACAGTGGTTTAAAAACACCATGATAACCACTTGATTAACAGGAGCCATTTTTTAAAAAAATTGATTGTGACAGGGCCCCCAGGGGAGATGGCATAGTTCTAAGATTCAGCTGTGCTCTTGTGGGCTGCTGCTGTCTGCCTATGATGAACTAAGTCTTACATACCTTATAGTGGATGGGAGGGCTTCCTTTCTTTCTTTTCTTTCTTTCCCTTCCTTCCTTTCTCTCTCTCTTTTCTTTCTTTCTTCCTTCCTTCCTTCCTTTCTTTCTTTCTTTCTTTCTTTCTTTCTTTCTTTCTTTCTTTCTTTCTTTCTTTCTTTCTTTCTTTCTTTCTTTCTCTCTCTCTCTCTCTCTCTCTCTTCTTTCTTTCTTTCTTTCTTTCTCTCTCTCTCTCTCTCTCTTTCTCTCTTTCTCTCTTTCTTTTGGCAGCCCCCATGGCACATGGGGAATCAAACCTGCACCTGTGCAGTGAACTGAGCCACTATAGTCAGATTCTTAACTTGCTTCATCACAGTGGGAACTCAAGGAGATTTATCTTTTAAAATCATTTTTAATCACAATTGCTATATAAACATTTTTTTGTCATAAAAACAAATTTTACCATAAGAACTAAAGTTCTCTTTCACTCCTCTTTCATCCTGGTCTTGTCTTTGCCTTCTGTTCTAGTTTATATTGGTGAACAGCCTCCACCCCAGACTGTCTCTTCTAAGCAGCAATTGTTTTATTATGCTTGTGGGTCACTCATTTGGACCAAGTGTGTTGGGGATGACTTGTGCCTGTTACATGATGTCTGGAGCCTGAGCAAGGAGGCTAGGACTGCCGACCAGGGCACCCACAAGTGACCTTTCCGTGTGGGTTGAGCTTCCTCACAATATAGTGGGGATCCAAGCAAGGATCCTGAGAAGCTTCCAAGAAGTGAATGTCTCAAGGGAGCCAGGTGGAAGCTGACAGGCTTTGATGACCTGGTCTTGGGGACCACCCAGCATCACTTCCCCTGTATGCTCTAGGTCCAGATAGTCACAAGCAGATCCAAATGGAGCAGGCAACGACTCTACATCTCCATGTCAAAGAATTTGTGGTCCTATTTTAAAACAGCTGTACTTGGAGTTCCCACTGTGCCACAGTGGCTTAAGGACCTGGTGTTGCCATATCTGTAGTGTAGGTCCCAGCTGCAGCTTGGATTCGATCCCTGGCCTGGAACTTCTACATGCTGTGGGTGTGGCCAACAAAACAAACAAACGAAACAGCCATACTTCATAGAGGTATGTTATCAGTTTAGACGTGTAGCTTTCCGATCTCCCTTTCCTACATATTTACAATCACCTATCTGTCTGCAAGAAAAGATCCATAATCTTTCTTTTATATTGTTAAAATAATAGAAAATTTACTGTTCTAATAACCTTTAAGTGTACAGATCAATGGCATGAAATATATTCACATCATTGTGCAACCATCACCACCATCCATCCCTATAACTCTTTATCTTGTAAATCTGAAATTCTGACCCTATCCAACACTAACTCCCCATTCTCCCGGCTTCCCAGCCTCTGGCAATCATGCTTATGCTGTAGGGTTTTTTAAATGTAAGGTTTCTAATTGGTTACTGCCAATAGTACAACCAGCCAATGACTTTTAAACAAATTATTATATTTTTTCATTTTGCAATAATTTTAGACCCACAGAGAAGTTGCAAAAATAGTACAGGTAGCTCCTGGTGTATCCTTCACCCAGCTTCTAATGTGAGCATCTTATATAACCGTAGTACCTTTATTGAAATCAGGAAATTAACACTGATACAATCCTAGTAGCTTACAGATCTTATTCAAATGTAAGAATTTTTTTTTTTTTTGGTCTTCGCTCCCATGGCATATGGAAGTTCCCAGGCTAGGAGTCGAATCGGACCTGTAGCCGCCGGCCTATGCCGCAGACACAGCAATGTGGGATCCGAGCCGCATCTGCAACATACACCATAGCTCACAGCAACGCCAGATCCTTAACCCACTGAACAAGACCAGGGATCGAACCCGCAACCTCATGGTTCCTAGTCGGATTCGTGAACCACTGAGCCACGATGGGAACTCCTCAAATGTAAGAATGTTTGCTTCTCCAGCTCTTTTCTGGTCCAGAATCCAATCCAGGATCCCATAGTACTTTTAGTCATCACATTTCCTAGATGTTCTCTGGTCTGTGATAGATTCTCATTCTTTGTCTTTCATAGTCTCAGTTATGCTAAAGGGGAACCAGTCAGTTATTTTTTAGAAAGTCCCTGAAGCTGAGTTTGTCTGAGGTTTGCTCATGATTAGACTGAGGTTGTGCATTTTGGGGCAAGACTATCACAGAAGTGGTGGTGTGTACTTCTTAGTATATCAGGAGGTACATTATGTTGATATGTCTCATCACTGGAGACCTTGACCCTGATCATTTGATTAAGGTCCTGTTGATCAGATTTCTCTATGGTAAATTTACCATTTTACCCTTTGTAAAATTATCTTGTGTGGAGATACTTTGAGACCATGCAAATACACTGTTTTTCATCATTAATTTTATTATTAGTATAATTTCCTTCCTTGCTTTCTTCTTTTCTGAAAAATGTATTTCATAACTAACTTATGCCAGGTAATACTTGTGCATACCTTAGTGATACAAAAAATGACTTAAAGAACCCTTTCCCTCAAACAAGTAATTGGAACCCAGAAAGAGAAGTCTAACTAACTCTGGCCTTTCAAAGGACAGAAAAAAAAATTGACTCTGCCTGACTTTGTGGGGAGAGAGAGAATAAGAGTCAGATTCAAGTGCCAAGTGTGGGAGGGTGGGGGACCTCTCTTTTATGTGCAAAATTACATTTCATCTGGACTGCGAGGATATGGCCACAAAGGTTTAAATATGAAAGTGTAAAGTGGTTGATAAGAAATTGGATCAGAGCTTTTCATGGCTGAAAATGTTTTCAGTTGTGCTGTACCTAAGAAATAGGCCAGTGACTTTTTATGATGGCTTTGTAACTGGTATTTTGTTGGACTTTCTTCTTACTTATAGCACAATTTAAGATGATTTTTTTTTCTTTGTCTTTTGTCTTTTCTAGGGCTACACCCACGGCATATGGAAGTTCCCAGGCTAGGGGTCTAATTGGAGCTGTTGCTGCCAACCTGCTGCATCACAGCCACAGCAATGCCAGATCTGAGCCGCTTCAGTGACCTACACCACAGCTCAGGGCAATGCCGGATCCTCAGCCCACTTGAGCAAGGCCAGGGATAGAACCCGCAACCCCATGGTTCCTAGTTGGATTCATTTCCTCTGTGCCGCGACTGGAACTCCTTAAGATGATTCTTTTGAGCTGTCTAGTAGACAGTCATATTTCTTGCAATAATGAAAGCTTTGTCTTTTTCCATACTTGTATTCTTGTTCTTATCTTATTTCTTGTTCTTACTGCATTGGCAGGGGTCCCGAGTATTACATAAAATGGTAATGGACATTCCTTGCCTTGTTTCTGAATTCAGTGGACATGTCTCTACTTCAGAGATTGGCTAACTATGGCCTGTGGGCCAAATGCATTTCACTCCCTGTTTTTGTAAATAAACTTTTTTGGAACACAGCCATACTCATTGGTTTTGTCTATGACTGCTTGTGTGCTGTGGCAGACCAGCCAAGTAGTTGTAACAGAGAGCTTCTGGCCTGAAAAACCTAAAATATTTTGCCAAATTTTGTTCTAAAGTTTTAGCATCATTGAGCTACTTTTTCAAATTATGGAGCCGTGGTTTATTTTTAAAAATCAAATGCTTTGCGATGATATTTCTCCCCTTTTCCATAGATTTATTATTTCCTTATTTTGAATATACAAAAGTGAATAATAGATATGATATCCTTAACACCTAAGTAATTTGCTGTGGCTGTGGTGTAGACCAGTAGCTGCAGCTCTGATTTGACCCCTAGCCTGGGAACTTCCATATACCACAGGTGTGGCCCTAAAAAGAAAAAAAAAAATTAAAACATACACATCAGGTTGAATTTACATGTATACCCTTTGTTGAATGTATTCCCCTTACTTCTGCCCAGAGGGCACAATTACCCTGTTTTTGTTTTTGTTTTTTTGTCTTTTTAGGGCTGTATCCATGGCATATGGAGGCTCCCAGGCTAGGGGTCAAATCGGAGCTGTAGCTGCTGGCCTATGCCAGAGCCACAGCAATGCCAGATCCTAGCTGTGTCTGTAACCTGCACCACAGCTCTCCAAAACAGCAGATCCACAACCCACTGAGTGAGGCCAGGGATTGAAACTGCGTCCTCATGGATACTAGTCAGATTCATTTCCACTGAGCCATGGCGGGAACTCCTGAATTTGTTTATAGATGAGTTTTTCTAAGAGTTTTATAGTTTCAGAGTTCCCATCATGGCGCAGTGGTTAATGAATCTGACTAGGAACCATGAGGTTGTGGGTTCGATCCCTGGCCTTGCTCAGTGGGTTAAGGATCCAGCATTGCCATGAGCTGTGGTGTAGGTTGCAGACGCAGCTCAGATCGTGCGTTGCTGTGGCTGTGGCATAGGCCGGTGGCTACAGCTCCAATTCGACCCCTAGCCTGGGAACTTCCATATGCCATGGGAGCAGCCCTAGAAATGGCAAAAAGACAAAAAAAAAAAAAAAGTTCCCAGGCCAGGATTGAACCTTAGGCACAGCAGCAACCAAGCTGCTGCAGTGACAATGCCGGATCCTTCATCCCCTGCCCCACAAGGGAACTCCTAAAATATCTCCTTTGAGAGTAGTTGGTTTCTCTGTCATCCCTACTGTTTATTTGCACCTTCTGTCTTCTTGCCAAAAGTTTTCCTCTTTTATGGGTGTTTCTAAAGATCCAGCTTTTTATAATGTTTTTGCTGCTGCTTTCATTTCTCATTTTATTAATTTCTGACTTTTACTTAATAATGTTTTCCCTTGACTTTCCTTGGGTTTATTTGTCCTTTTTGTGGACGCTTCTATTGAAAGCTTAATGGGTTTATTTTCAGTTATTTTCTTCATAAATCCATATAAAGCTATATATGTGCTTATTTCCTTTATACTCAGCAATCTCTCTCCCTCCATAAATGCAGTGATGACTTTAAATTTACTTCTGAGTACGTTTTGTGTTGCATCCCAAAGCTTTTCATTTGCAGTGGTCTTATCACTCAGTTCTAAATACTTTGTAATTTGTGTATCTTAAACTCATTTAACACTTCCTCCTCTGTGGATTTGAGGAGCTACATGTCGTCGCTGATTTGTAATTTTATTGCATTGTGCCTAGTGAGTGAAATCTGAATGTTGAGCTTTTCTTTATGATCTAATTCATGGTCCTTTTTTGGTGACAGGCTTTAAGTGTTTGGACAGAGTGTACATTCTTCATTTGTTACGTACAAAATCCTGTACATATGTATTTGCTCAAGTTCAGTATTACATTGTTCAGATCCTCCAGATCCTTATTGTCAGATTGGTCTTTCCATTCCTGAGTTTGCTTCAGCATCCAGCATCACTGTAGTTCTGCTCATTTCTCCTAGTAGCTATTTTATTTTGCTTTATTTTTATTTTATGGCTGCACCCAGGGCATGTGGAAGTTCCTGGGCCAGGGACTAAATATGAGCCACAGCTGTGACCCACGCTGCAGCTGTGGCAATGCCAGATCCCTTGACCCACTGCAACGCACCAGGGATCAATCTTGTACCTCTGCAGCCACCAGAGCTGCTGCAGTTGGATTCTTAACCCACTGCACCACAGCGGGAACTCTGGATACTTTAGCTTTAAACATTTTAAAATGATGTTGTTAGGGTCAAAATATACATTTAGGATATTTGCACTGTCTGGAATACTAGATTGCTTTGGCCCCTGACAGTTCCTTGGTGATGAGTGGGGGCTCTGCTCTAGGGCTCTGTCCCTCCCACCATGGGGCCAATGCTGACTGTGGGCAGGAGCTCAGATGCCTTGAATTCCCTTGTCACAGCAGGAACTGAGCAGATCTGGGCCGACGTCTAGGTTCCACTACTTACCACCTTTGTAATCTTGGGTGAGAGACCTGACCTATTTCAGCCTCAGTTTTCTCATTGGTCCACTGGTGTATTGTCAGAAGGCTTAAATGAGATTGCATGAGCATACAGTAAGTGCTCAATAAATGGGATTAGGTATTATGGAATCCTCTGGCAGGGCCAAGGCAACTGGAGATGCTTAGAGCCTTGATGGTCATGTCTATGGGTTGAGGCAATTCCTTAGGGCCCTCCTTTTCCAAGAAGCCTTCAGATAAACCCCTGTGTGCCACCACCTACTCTTAACTATAGACAGGAACATCTCAAGGGCTGAATCACAGAGCAGAGGATCACACATTCGATAACACTCCCTGAAGATCCTCTGTCTGGTTTTCAGTAAGGGGGGCAAGGTAGATCCTATCCAGACACCTCAGCCTCAATGGGCTTTTGCAAACAGAGAAGTGAAATTAAGAGATACCTTCTTAGAGGAGCTTTTAGTCCTGGGCTTTGAGGACTGAATAAGGAGTTCTGTAGGCAGAGTAGCCTATTAATAAAGTCTTGGGGAGTTCCTGTTGTGGCTCAGCAGTAATCAATCAGATTACTATCCATGAAGATGTGGGTTTGATCCCTGGCCTTACTCAGTGGTTTAAGGATCTGGCACTGCCATGAGCTGTGGTGTAGGTCACAGATGTGGCTCAGATCTGGCATGGCTATGGCTGTGGCGTAGGCCAGCCGCTACTGCTCCAATTTGACCCCTAGCCTGGGAACTTCCATATGCTGTGAGTATGTCCCCCCACCAAAAACAGACAAAAATTAGTCTTGGATAGAACCAGGCTTGGGTTAGAGTCTGGCTTTTCTGTCCCTTTTGTCACACCATTTGTTACAAACAAGATCCCTCTCCTTTACTTCTTGCATTCAGAACCTAGGAGCTATTATTTCTTCATCTTTCTCTCTTCACTGTCTGTTCTTTCCACCATCCCACAGGGGGAAAGTAAGGGATTTTTTTTCCCCATGCCAGCTCTACTATCCTTCCCTCTGTGGTCTCCTTCTGGCTTGTCTCCTCTGATAATCATCTTGCAGTTTTTGAAAAGTCTCAATCTGTAGTTGATGTAATTTTCCCCATTTCCCTGGATTTGGATGCTTTCTCTCTTTTCTTGTTGTACTTGCCTAAGACGTATCTACTTAGATGTTTCAAAGAAAGTTGTTTGTTAATGCAAAAGAACCACCTCAAAAAGGTCCAAGTCGAGTAATTTAAAGCTTGGTTCATGTCTTTTAAAAGTTGACTTATTCTCAGAATTTGTTTTCTTAGCAACATATTTGAGGCTATACATTTTCCTCTGGGTACCCCTTTGGCTGCATCCCACAAGTCTCATTCCATAATGTACTATTTATTCAGTTTTAAGAACTTCATAATTTCTATGTTGATTCCTTCTTTAACTCATGCCTCATTTAAAAATGTGTTTCAAAATTTCTCATTGTTGGCCTTTTTTATGGGAGGCTATTACAGAAACTACTCCTGGGGCCAAGATCAGGTTATCTTATCTAATATTCGTTTCTTAAAATTTATGAAGATCTCCACAGATGTTTTTTATAAATGCTAATTTTTATAAATGTTCTATACGTATTTGAAAATTTCAGGCATGGGGGATGTAGGATTTGATATATCTATTTGAGTAAGATTATTAATGGTGGTAATCTATTTATTTGCTTACTACTGGTCTGACAGCTTCTTTTTTTTTTTTTTGTCTTTTGTCTTTTTGTTGTTGTTGTTGTTGCTATTTCTTGGGCCGCTCCCGCGGCATATGGAGGTTCCCAGGCTAGGGGTCCAATCAGAGCTGTGGCCACCAGCCTACGCCAGAGCCACAGCAACGCGGGATCCGAGCCGCGTCTGCAACCTACACCACAGCTCACAGCAACGCCGGATCGCTAACCCACTGAGCAAGGGCAGGGACCGAACCCGCAACCTCATGGTTCCTAGTCGGATTCGTTAACCACTGCGCCACGACGGGAACTCCTGACAGCTTCTAAGTAGGATAATGTCACTCCTTCCTAGACTGTGCCCCTGCCCTAAGACCCTCTTCTCATTGCTGGAGCAGCTCTGTGAGGGTAGGGGGAGTCTCTCATCCCATCTCTGGGTCTTAAGCCAGAGGGGGTAGGGACCCAGGCAAGGGTGTAGATACAGAATGGTTCACCTTCCATCCCCCAGGGTCAGACTTTGCATTGGGGCCTGCCCCTCTCTGAGCCTCAGTTTCTTCATCTATAAATTGAGTTGATTCCTATCTTAAAGGGCTGGTCCATGGTAGAGGCTCGGTGGTGGTCACACTTATCAAGAGGAATAACTATTATCAATGAGGCACTCCCTGCAGGGCTAAAGCTTGGGTTCTGGGTTCCAATTCCATGTGGCCCCTTAGATGCTGTGTGATGTTGGATAAGCGATACAATCTCTCTTGTCCTCACCCCCACCACCAGGGACAAGAAATAAGATAGGGGCGTGACAAAGACTCCACCACTGGCCGGGGTCGGACAATCTTCCTTTAATACAAAGTTGATATATCTACATACACAGGGGTGGGAAAACCACCCGGCTGCTTCCGTTTGAATAAACAGTGTTGAAAGCAACGGCAGATTTGCTCTCATACAAAGAGAAAAACTCACTTGCTCAGGGGTTGGCGGGATCCCATCCTTCTGCTTTTGCCCCAAAACTGCCCCATGGTCCCAGTGGGGGAAAGGGTCCCTGATCCAGAGCAGCACATGGCCTCTCTCTCCCTGAAGTGGGAACCTCCTGTTTTGTTCAGTCTTTCTCCTCGGGGTGGGAGCCGGGGTGGGGGGTGGGGCTCGGGCTACGGGGGGCAGGGGGGATCACTGCCAGCTCCCCTGTGGCAGACCCTACCCCGTGGGCTCGAAACCCTACGCTGGTGGGCCCGAGTCCCTCCCCCCACTGCCCCTCCCCCCTCAGAATGGTCCTTGATATGTCTGAGAATTGAATTTAAAATAGAAATTAAAAAAAAGGAAGAAAAGAAATCAGGAGCAAAAAGGTCCTAGTCTTGAGCGAGGCACACCTTCAGATGGTAGGAAAAAGAAAAAAAAAAAAAGCAAGCCACAGGGGCAGCCTAAGCCCGAGCGTGCCTGTGAATACAGCCATCACACAAGAAGGTATGCTACAGTGAAAAAATAGACTGTCGGCGAACAGAATAGGAATAAGCCAAGTTTTTCTTTTTAAGTTTGTTGACTTTTTTTTTTTTTCCTGTTTGTTTCTTCTTTAAAAAAAAAATGGAAAAAAAAATACACTATTTAAAAAAAAGGAAATGTCACTGGATACAGTTACACCGAGTCTGAAAGAAAGCGGGATCCGGCCCCCTGCTCCCTGCTGCCCCAGCCCGCCCCAGGCTGCTGGGCGGGAAGGCTCCGAGAGGGAGGACAAGGGGTCAAGTTTACAGCCCCCGCCCTCCTCTGGTTCTGGGGAGAACCCCTGTTTGTTCACCGCCCCCCCCACCCCCCACCCCGGAATCTCTCGGTTTTGGAATCAGAAGGAAATGAGGAATGTGCCAAGTATCAAAGGCGGCGGCCCGTCCAGGGAGGTGGCTGGGGCCGCGTGGGGGGCTCGAGGGGCCGCAGCGTTCCTGGAGACCCGGCGGAAACTTGGCCGCCGCCTCCTGCCCTGGCTGCCTGGGTCCAGACCTCGGGGCCCACCCGGCACGGGAGGCGTTGGGGCCGGCGGAGTCCGGCCGGGCCGACTTGGCTCTAGGTTGCATAGTGGTCAAAGCTCCCGAGGTACTCCAGCGCCGCCTGGTAGCAGAACTGGTACTCATCCTGGGGATGGAGAGGGGCGGGGCTCTGTCAGTGCCTCTGCTGCCTGAAGCCTCCCTGGGCCTCCTCCGCCCAGAAGCCACGCCCCTCAGCGGTGCTCTCCCCGCCCCTATCTGCTTGGAGGTCCTACTCATTATTCAGGATTGGCCATCGCTGACGTTGGCCATCCCTGACGCCTGCAATGTTCCCCTGGGGCTATGAGGCTGCCACGCCAGCTTTGTCTCCCTCCCTGGAGTTGGGAGAGTTTGGAGGACTTTGTTAAAATACCCCAATGTGAATGTGATGGCAGCAAGTTCCTTCCGGCTCTGGGCCTCACTTCAGGATCTGTGGTCCGTGCCAGGGTCCTAGCTGAGCCTGAATTTGTTTTGACTCTGGGCCCGGGAGGGACCCATCTCTGCCCACTTCTCAGGTCTGGATTTCAGCTTTTTCTCAGCCCAAAGCCGCGGCGGGGGCTCGAGGGGCCTTCACCCCCAACAACCCAGAGAGTAGAGGGTGGCTGCGTCCGTCCCACAGAGCAGGAAGCAGTGTCTCAGGGCAGCAGAGGCACGAGTCGGGGCCACCGCCTCCTGTCCCGTCCTCACCTCCGTCTGCACCATGGCTGGCCTCTGGGTCCGCAGCATCTTCACGGTCTGGAAGATGTCCACCACGCCTTCGTACCGCATCCGCTCCAGCACGATGCTGAGCGTGATGAAGACACCCGTCCTGCCCACGCCGGCGCTGTTGAGGTGAGCATGGCAGTAAGAGGTGAGTGCTTGGGAGGAACCCCAATGGACTGCCTGATTCCTCGGGGATGAAAAGAGCCCAAACTGGAGGGCCCAAGGAACAGCTCACCTGCAGTGGACAGAGATGGGGCCATCCTGGCCGAACTGTTCCTTGGTCTTGTGTACTTGGCCAATGAAGTCAATGAAGCCCTCCCCTGACTTTGGCACGCCCTGTTCCGGCCAGTCCGTGAACTGGAACTGCCGGACAGTCCGGGACTGGCCGTCCTAGAAGGGAGAGAGTGCCCAGTCTTGCTCTGGAGGTCAGTGGCAGTCATGGTGGTTTCCCACCCCCACCAACCTCTAGTCCCAGCCTCCATCGCCAACACCACTCCCTGTTCTTTCCTACCCTCAGCCCCCTTTTCCACCATCCCCTGATGACTCCTTACCCTTCACCATCTAAGGGCACTGTCTTTCACTGAGATGCTCCAAGTTCATCTTTACCATCCAAGGATGCCAAGAGCACCCTCTCACTATCCTCTAACTTGGCCGTCCAGAGACACCATCTTATGTGGCCAATGTCCACCCCCCACCACCCAGCTGCTCTTCTCTCCACCTCTCCAATCCCATCCACCACAATCAAAGTGACGGCCAAGACCACTGTTGTTTGCCATCCTCCACTCCTTCCCCATCCCAGAATGCACCCAGCATCTGTCCTTCTTGGTCCCAATCTCCAGCTCTGTAATCCTGTCATCCTTCACTCCGCATCACCTCAGAGTACAGCATTACCCCACGCCATCCCCTTCCGTCCTTCACCATCCAACAGTGCCATCTTCCATTCCACTGACTAGTCATCATCTTTGATCATCCACCAGCACCATCATCTTCTATCCTTCTCTGCCCAAGGGCACCATCTTCTACCAGCCACCACTGGAAACTCATCATCTTCTACCAGTGCTACTCAACACTATTACCTTCTATCTTTCACCATCTGCTTCTGGGAACTCATGAGCCTTGACCATCCAATGATGGCACCTACCCCCGACTTTCTCCATCTCTATCACTCAACCATCCTTCTCTCCAGTCCTATGTTCCCACTACCCAACATCCAACATCATTGCTTTCTGCCATTTTCCACTTATCATGATCCCGTGGTGTACCACTTTCCACAATTTGTCCCTAGTAATTCGTCCCTCTTCACCATCTAAGGGCCATCTTCCACTGACATTTTCCACCCTCCTTCACTCATCGTCTACCCTTCCCCAGTCACACTCTCTACAGCAAAATGGTGCCATCCAGTGATGCCATCTTATCCTGATGGTCTCCATCCCCCACCACCTAACACCTCCTTTCTCCAATCCCACCTTCCTCTGCCCTGTACCATCAACAGCACTATCTACCACTGACCACTGAATGTGCATCATTCTTTTCTGTTCCAAGTCATCTCCCACTGATCTTCTCCATCTGCCACTGGCCAAACATTTGCCCTCGCCAATCTCATCTTCCACTATCCAGTGCTGATAACACATCACCCTTTACCAACCTATAGTATCATGTTTTACTGGCATTCTCTGTCCTGTTTTCCACACATTCTAATCTCTAATCTCATCTTCCTCCCATCCAACACCATCCTTGTTTACCACACTCTTCTACCTCCAACAGTAACATCTTCTGCTGATTCTGCAATCCCACGTTCCAACAATCCAATGACACCATCTCGCACTACCCACGCACAATGATCAATGATGCTGTTTGTCTATTGGGCTTCACCATCCACTGGCAACATCTTGACTGATATCCCCCCCACATGCCATTATCCCACCCATGAGTTCTCCGATCCCCTCTCCCACCGCTAACTTTAATCCTCTCTCACCCAACAAGGGCACCTTCTATAGTCTTTATCAGTCCCCACTGAGTACCCTCCCTTCTCTCATCACCCAACACTACCTTCCTCCGTTGTGTCTTTACCAGCCAACACCGTCCACTCTCCATTTCCTTCTCTCTCTACATGATGGTGCCAATTCCTACCATCTGACCCCCACCGTGCACCACTCTTTTTTCCATATCTACAGCTCCAGTTTCCCCCACCTGGCACCATCAGTCCATCAAACCTCCCCCACCATGCTTTTGGCCTTCTAGTACTATCCTCTGTGGGTTGCTAATTCCAGGGGAACACAACTCCCTCCCTTTTACATGATTGCCCTGTGTGCCATGTTCCTTAGTGAGTAGCGTTACACACATTCCAATGGGGTCAGTACATAGACATGGCCCTCCCTGCTACCCACTTGGTGGTGGGAGTGATGGTACAATTGGCCAACTAACTCCTCTTCCACCCAGCCACCAATGCTTATTCCAGCTCCTGGGCCTTTGCTTCTATCCCCAGCTAGGGAAGCCCTCTCCAGATCACTAGGGGAACACTGAGCAACCTACAGGGTCCAGCCTGGGTTCTGATCCTTCCCAGCAATCCATCCCCCAAGCTTACCCGGGCGTCTGTGACCTTGAACTCCCGCAGGATGTACTGAGGCATGTTATATTCTGCCATGGGATCTACCACGAAGTACTGGTAGCGGGCGGAGCGCTCGGCTGGCCAGTACTGGTGACATTTTTCCTGTTGGGGGAGATGGCCACTGTGGTCAGCCTGGCCCCTGGCCTGGCCTCCGCCCCACCCTCCATGGTGCCCCGCTCACCCGGCCCATCTCTCGCAGCTTGGTCAGCATCACCACAATGGTTGAGTTGTTCTCCCAGAGCATGCGCCAAAAGTCCTCTGTGGTTTCTGCCAGCGGCCCCTGCGTGGCGATGTAGGCCTTCTGCTGCCTGCAGGGCGGGGTGTGTGAGTCCAGGACCGCAGGGAGGCTCAGGGACTGTCTCCTTCCCTGTCTTGTTCAACCCTCCAAATGTTCCCATTTTGTACATGGAGAAACCATCAGCCTCAGAATACACGCCAGCTCCTCGAGGAGGCTGCAGGACCGTCCACTGACCTCTCTTGCCTTCCTCCTCCACCAAGTGCCATTAAACGCAGTTCTGTTGTTTGTAAGGACAGCACCCTCTTCCTGGAACACCCTCCCATGGCGAGGATTTCTCAACCTCAGCACGCCTGTCATTTGGGGCTGGAGCGTTCATTGATGGCACACTATTCTGGGCACTATGGGGCACTGAGCAGCCTAGCCTCCCCGGCCACGACCCACCAGATGCCAGCAGAAGTCTTCCTCCCTCCCTCCCATTTTAACAATCAAAAATGACCCAAGGCACTGCCAAATTTCCCCCGGGTGGCAGAACTGCCCACGTTGAGGACCTCTGATGGAGAAGGACAGATGGAACCACATTATGGACAGCAGCCATCTGTTAAATACACATCTAAAGATTCCCACCACCTCAGCTATAACTGTACCGGGCTGGCAATGTCTGTCTAGCTCTCTCTCATGAAACACTGGAGGCCCCCTGAAGGCAAGGCTGGGACCTCTGTGGAGGCCCAGCATTGCCCAGCAAAGACCGGGGCCCCACAGTGGCCAGGGGAAGGCCATCGGCTACAGGGTACCTGTAGCCATCGATGAAGCTGGCGTTAATGTAGTCAGAGCCCTCCACGCCCCGGATGGGCTGCAGACAGACCCGTGTGCTCTCGTAGGGCATGATGTTGACCAGGCGGTTCTTGAACTTGTTACAAGGCAGATTGGCACTGATGAAGCGGGATGTGTGGGCTTTGGAGTTGGCCAGCCGCTGTGGGGACCAAGAGATGGGGCGCCGCCATCAGGACAGTCTCCAGCTGGGGACCTGCTCTCCCCAGGGATGGGGAGGGCTGTGTGTTTACAGCCAGAACCTGGACAGTGGAACGGCAGGCAGGGAAACACCAATCCCCACCCTCTGGTCTCCTGCTCTGTTCCTCCCCCATCCTGCCCACATCATCCTCTGCCCAACTCCCACCTTGAACTCGAGCTCCATGCCGGTGACATGCTCGCCAGGCTCCACCTGGGTCAACTTCTGGATGTAGGCGTAGAGGCTACGGGCAGGCACCTCCGTGTTGCCGCAGCCCACGGCCTCCAGCAGGGCCTCGTGGATGAAGCTGTACTGGTCCTCCGTCTGCACCATGTAGTTGCGCTGGGACCGCATGAGCGTCACGTGGCCGTACACGTCCACCGTCTTCTCTGGCTTGATCCGCTCCAGCATGGCGTCGATGACGATGAAGCAGCCCGTGCGGCCCACGCCGGCACTGCGGAGACAGGCAGGACCATCAGGGGTGCCCCGGGGTGCAGAGGGGAGCCAGGAGTGGAGGATGGGGGACAGGGGTACCTGCAGTGGACCACAATGGGGCCCGCGTCCGGCGGGTTGCAGGTCTTGACTCTCCGCAGGAAGGCCAGGAACGGTGTCGGGTACTCAGGCACCCCATGGTCCGGCCACGCTGTGAACTGGAACTGGCGGACCTCACGCTTCTCGCTGGAGCCATTCTGGGGGCCACAGGGACACCGCCTATCATCGCGGCCCACCACTCATGGGCTGGGGTCTGAGTTGACACCTCCTGACCACGTCCCCGAGCACCTGACTTGGGGCCAGGCTGCCCCTGGGCACGGGTGTGTCTCCATGTGGGAGTTTCACCAGCGTCTCACGTTCAATGCGACCAACACTATGCCCCCACATTCTCCCAATCCTCCTCCCTGCCTTCGGGCTCTGGCCAAAATTTAGGGGTGACCCTTGACTCCCCTCCCCTGCCTTCCCACATCCAAGACATCCGTCAGCACCATCAGCTCTGCCTTCAACGTCCATCCTAAGCCCGCCCATTTCTCGCTCGCCCCCTCCATAGCGACCACTCTGGTCTGGCCCCTTCATCACCCATCCAGACCGGAGCAGTCCCCCCCACCCCAGTGGCAGGGCTCCAGCCCTCCCCCACCACAGTCTATTCCCCCAGGGGCAAGCAGAGGGTGCTAGTGAGCACCGGAGTCAGCAGTCCCTGTCCCCCTGCACCCCTACCAACCAGCCCTCCCTGAATGAAAAGCCCAAGTCTCTCCTGAAGGCCCCAAAGTCCTGCACAACCTACCCCTGGCCTCTCTCTGCCCTCACTCAGCTCCAGCCACACAGGACTTCTCACTGTTCCTAAAACATCCCAGGTACAGTCCAGCCCTGGGCCTTTGTACGGGCTGTGCCCTCTGCCTAGAATGCTGTTCCCTCGGATCGGCTCATACCTCCCTTCCCCACCAACTCCAGGCCCTTCGCTATGCACTTTATTCTCCCCTGCTTTACTTTTACGTGTAAGATGTCTTGTCATTTTACATGTTTATTGTTTCTGTTCTGTCCGCTAGACTGTAAGACCCACAAGAGCCAGATATTTTATCTTTCTTGGTTCCTGCTGTGTCCTGGTGCCCAGGTCAGGGGCTGATACAGGGTGTGCTCAATGTGTGAATGAACTGAAAATTCTCACTCCCTCTTGTCCATCTACTCAGTTTTCTGGCACCTGGGCCAGGTGTATCCCTAATGTTGAGAGGACCTGGCTGACTGCCAGGGGAACACTGTGGTGCCGAAAACATCTCCCTTCACCATCATGACAATAAAAAGTGTCCCCAGACATTGAAAAGCGTCCCCTGGATGCCAAAATGCCCCAACTGAGAACCACTGATGTAGAAGAACACATGGAAACATGTTATGGACAGCAGCCATTGGTTAAATGCAAATCTAAAGATTCTCTCTGCCCTGTCCCAAATGCCCACTGTGTGCATATCTGAGACTGGAGGCCCCTTGAGTGCATGGCTGAGACCCTGCCAGACCCTGTCATAAACCTAGGCTGGGTGAAGCCAGAGGACAAGGAAGAGCTGGGAGTGATTGACAGCAAGGGGACAACAGGTTCATGGCTAAGTTGGAGTCTGCTGACTTGTCTTCCTGCTACGGCTGGAGACAAAAGCGATTCCCCTGAGTCTCAGTGTCCCTGTCCATGAGAACATGGTCCGCCTTGGTCAACACATTTGGTTTTTCCTTTGTCCCGTGGGGAGCTCCCTGGGCCCTACCTTGTGCAAGGAGAATGTCCGCACACAGAATGTGGCCAGCTCGATGGTGTCCAGCAGCGTGACCTGGATGAAGCCATAGGTCTCCGTGCCCCTGTTGGGCCAATACTGATCACATTTGATCTGTACCAGGTAAGAGAACAGAGATGAGTGTAGGCTGGGGCTGGCTAAGGGCTTGGGGGCCACAGGGTCCAGGCCTCACCCGTGATTTCTCCTCTAGCCGTGTCATCATAACGATGGTAGCGGAGCGCTGCTCCCACACCATACGCCAGAAGTCACCAAAGGTCTCAGGCAGTGGCCCCTGCGTGGCGATGTATGCATTCTGCCGCCGGTAGCCATCCACATAGTTGGCGTTGATATAATCGCTGCCCACGATGCCTATGACCAAGGCAAGCCAGAGGTCAGTGGGGGCCCTCTGTCCTTTTAGGCTGGCTGCTCCTGGCCCACCACTACCTGGAAACCCTCCTGGATTGCCCCAACATCTCTCCAAGGAAATCAGGGGCATATCCTTCACAGTTCCTCAATCTCAGCATTACTGCCATTTGGGGCCAGATCATGGTGGGGGCTGTCCCGGGCTCCTCAGGTAATTGAGCAGCACCTCTGGCCTCTGCTCTCTAGATGTCACTAACACTCCCTCTTCCAGGCTGTGACAACAAAAGTATCCCCAGATGTTGCCAGATGTCCTGAGTGGTCAAGTGTTCCCTGACTGAGAACCATGGATACAGAGGAATCATTGGAAGTGTGTAATGGATAGCAGCCATCCGTTAAATACTAAAACTTCCCCAGTGGCTTCTGGCTATTGGTGGACCAGGCCTGTGACCAGAATCAGGCCTCAGTTTCCCCACCAGTCCCCCAGAGGGTCCACTCTGGCCTTGCCCCGTGGCCAAGAGGAAGGGTGAGTTGGAACCTGGGGCCCCCATGTGCTATACCTTCAATAGGCTGGAGGATGACGCGAGAGTGGTCGTAGGCGATAACGTTGGCATAGCGGTTCTTGGGCTTGTTCACTTCCAGGTTGGAGTGCTCCCATGTGAACTGCTGGCCCGGGTCGATGGACTGAGGGGAAGGGGAGGCGGGAGGTGTCAGGGTGGGCATCTGTGGGCCCCGGGAGGGTGGGAGGCAGGGGCCCGCTCACCTCATACTCCTGGGAGAGCTTGAGGCTGTCGTTGGCTTTGAGGCGTTCCGTGTGCTCTGCCATGTCTGCGATGGGGATGGGTGGGTGGCTGAGCATGCCTGCGGGGAGAGCAGACCCGCCGGCCAGGTGGTCACTTGGGAGGCCAGCCCATGGGCCGGGGAGAGGGCAGGGGGTGCTCTACAGTGTCAGTCTGCGATGAACGAGCTGCAGTTAGAGGGAGTGGCGGGGAAGGGGAAGGTTCAGGGTGGGCACCCGTAGGGGCCCAGGACCACAGGCCTGCAGGGCTGGGGGAGGGGCATTGAGGCTGAAGCTCCTGGCTGAGCCCTGGCTCCCGGTGACCACCCTCCTCCGTCCCCCCCAACCAGCTGAGGGTGCAAGGGCTGGGGAAGGGTCGCCCTGCAGGATTCCAAGCTCCTAGTGCCTCGTGGCAAGAAGCAGGCAAGTGACACAGAAATGAAGAAGCAGATGCAGCTGGCTGGACTTTCAAAAATATTGCCCTGGGGAGGCGGGTAGGGCAGGAGGCCAACACCCCTTTCTGGCCCCCGCGGATCAGAGGGACTGAACCAGTCCTCTGCCGGGTGGAGCTGAGGGCCTGGGGAAGGAGACATGGGGTACATGTGTGTTGGATGGTGGAGCCCCCATCTGTCTGTGCACCTGCCCCTGACCTCTCAGGGTTCATGTTCTCATCTGGTGCATGAAATGGTGACTTCTCTTATCTTTGGAGGCCCCAGGGGGGTGGCTAGAGGTACTGAGATGGGGGACTTTGCTCTTTCTCCCCAATATCTGAGGCTGCCAGACCCCTCTCCTCTCCTGGAGCCTGGTGGCCACACATGTGCTCCCACATTCACTCTGCAGCTACTGAGATGGAGAGCTATGCGCCAGCATCCACGTACCAACGTGAAAGCAAAGGATTTGCTAAGCCGACTGGTAAAGAGCTGATGTTCTGGGTCCCTGCATGCTCCTCACCACCCGTGGTGCTCCCCCAGAGCCCACCTCTAAGGGACATGAGGCTAGTGTCCATTTGACGGATGGGTCCCCCTGCCAGTCACACGGGTTGGCTGTTCTCATGTATGTACTCTCTTGCCTCTATCCCGCCCCCAATCCCTCCCTGCTCCACACACGCACGCAGTCACAACCCATGATCTAAGGGCCCAGTGGACCAGACTCCCACCCGCCTTGAGAAGCCAGCGCAGGACAGGTGGGCAGAGAGAGGAGGCGGGATGGAGAAACCAAGGATGAAAACAAACAGGGGCGAAAGAAAGCCAAGAACAGAGAGACACAGGAACTAACTTTCAAAGTGAAACCCCGGCTCCCTGAGGGGGCTGCTGAGGCCTGAATCTGCAGAAACAGCAAACAATAAATAAATGAAAACCCGTGGGGAGCCCACCTCCCCCCAACCCCTTGCTGGGTGCACGCACAGCAGCTGGTGGACTGACGCAGAGGGCAGGGACATTTCAACAGTGAGGGACACGCAGCCGCCTGGGCCCCAACCAGAGAACCTATGGCAGTTGCTGTGCATCCCTCTGACTGGACACCAGCCAGTCCTGGTTTTTGGCTGTGACTCTGGAAAGATCCCAGAGCTTTAGGTTCCTCTATAAACATGTCCCCTGAAACCAACCTGGCCTTGGGTCCCCTACTGGGGTCTGCAGAGGGGATTTTGGAAGGAGATGCAGGATGATGAAGGTGAAACTTGGGGGCAAGGGAAGGACATGTGGTCCCATGCCAGGAGCTTCAAGAAGGACAGCAGCCATCAGTTAAACCCACAGGTTTAAAATCCTCATTTGCATGGAAACAGAATTGACATAAGCTAGTCAGTCCAGAGACAGAAAAGAGAAGGGACTACTACGTTAAGGGGTGCCATGAGCTCATATGGAGGAATGTGTCAGTTAAATATAAATGGTCAAAACCCTCATTTGGATGTAATGGAACTGACATGAGACAGTCCAGTAGCAGAAAAGAGAAAGAAATGTTAGGAACAGCATGCAAGCCTATGCATGAAACCCTTCAGGAGGACTGCAGCCATCAATTAAATATAAATGTTAAAAATCTCCATTTGGTTGGAAACAGAGTTAATATGAACAAGTTCAGAGACAGGACGTGGAGAGCAGGGTGTAGGTAGGGAACAGATGGCAGCATGCTTAGAGCTCATAAGGAGAACAGCAGCCACCAGTTAAATTAAAAATTCCTTATTTGGTTAGAAGCAGCTGGCATGAGCCCATTAAAGAGGGAGGAGATGGAGGAATGAGAGGATCCCTGTACATGAAGATCAAGGGCAAGACCCTGATTCAGTTCTCCCACCAGGCATGGCAGGGGACTTGGCTGAATCCTATTAATCGACAGGGAACTATCAAGAGGCAAGGAGAACATGAGCATCTGTGGCCATGGAGGGGAGAGAGGCGCAGCATGGCAGAAGCGGGGGAGTTTCCGTGCCTTGGTAAGGGTACATCCCAGGGGAGTACGGAAAAAACCCTAACACCCATCACTGGGTGGCCTTAAGACTAGAAGTGTGAGCAGAAGCCGATCACTTTCTGTCAGAAGAAATGAGGATTTAGAATTTTTTTTTGCTTTTGTCTTTGTTTTTAGGTGTCCTTGAAGCTCCCGGAGAAGACAGCAACCACCAGTGAAATGCCACTTTTCGAAAGCCTCCCTTGGTTGCAGGCAGAATCAACCCACGACAGTCCCCTGAGAGCCACAGAGGAATTTGGGAATCAGGAATTTAACTGCACCCAGCACAGTTCAGTGGGAGCAGATGGGGGTCCACCAAGCTTTCCGTCCCATGCTACCTTCCCCGTCGGTGTCACCCCTGGCACCTGGGATAAGCACTTACCTGGCGTCTGGAAGTTAATGCGTCGCATTTCCACGGGGTCCTTGGGGTGGTGGGGAGCAAGGTCAGCATTGTTCAGGAGGCATTTGGTGCGGGGCTCCGAGTCCTTGCGTTTACTTTGTGGGAGCAAGCAGACGTACAAACACGTGACCCAGCCGCATGCAGCCGGGGTCCCCAGGACCATGCACAGACATGTGTACAATGTTGGCGCAGCCGGGCACCCCCTCACCCCACGGAAGCAGCGCCACCCCAGATCCCCTCCTCAGCCTCCAATGGGCAGGACCAGTCCTTACCTGTCAGGCTTACTGCTCCCGAAAGTAGACCCAGGCGAGGAGGAGGGGAAAAGATGACAGGTGAGGGCGTGCTGGCCATCAGGGGCCCCTTCTGTGACTGTGGGTGGCTTTCTTTCCCCGAGCTTTGGTCTCCTCCAGAAAATGAGGCTAATCCTGCTTGGGTCCTCCACCACAAGGAGGAGTGTGCTAGCCCTCCCTTTCTAAGCTGGGATGTGTCCCCTGTGGCCACTACAACGACTATCCTCATGAAACTGGACAGAGGCAGCCTCCATCCCAAACCCTGCCGAATGGCGTGTGGGGCTTAACAGGAGTCGTTGGCTGGGGCTCCTATTTCCCAGGATGTGTGACTGTGAGCAAGTGGCTTAACTCCTCTGAGCACTAGGTTCCCTGTCTGTAGCATAGAGGGCTTCCGGGACCCTCCTCTGAGACCACCCTTCCTTGGACCTTTCCAGACCCCACCCCCCTTTTCGAGGAAGCCTCCCTCCTGTCAAGTGGGGGATTGCAGGGAGCTCACTTCTTGTAGAGCAAGATGGCAATAACGATGCAGATGATAAAGACGACAGCCAGCACGGGCCCAATCACCCAGATGAGCCCCTCCTCACCGTCCACGATGGGCTGAGGGTCTGGGTTATCCAGCTGGAAGGGGTCTGAGAATGGGCTGGCCGCAAATGTCTGCAGGAATGGGGTGGGGGGAGACCCCCATCAGTGCCCATCCTCCTCACAGGGGCAGATGGGCCAAGCGGGCACAGATGTGTGTCCATCCCCTACTCAAAACCCTTTTATGGCTCCCAAGAACCCTGACCCTGGTGGCCTGCGTAGCCTGGCCCAATCGTCACTCGCCCCATCCCTCACTCTGTTTCAGCCTCTCTGTGATCCTTTTCATTCCTCTTGCACTACAGACCTTTGCACTTGTACATCCTGGGCTGCCCTTTCTTTCTTTTTTAATCTTTTTAGGGCCGCACTTCCGCCATATGGAGGTCCCCAGGCTAGGGGTCAAATCTAAGCTGTAGCTGCTGGCCTATGTCACAGCCACAGCAACACTGGATCCAAGCTGTGTCTGCAACCTACACCAAGGCTCATGGCAATGCCAGATCCTTTAACCCCCCTGAGCGAGGCCAGGAATTGAACCCACATCCTCATGGATACCAGTCGAGTTCTTAACCCACTGAGCCACAACAGGAAGTTCAAGGGATGCCCTTTCTTTATTGAACTCCTACACATCCATCAAAGCCTCAGTTCCAAAGTCCCTTCTGCCAAAAAACCTTCCCCCGGGGATTCCCTCAACCTCGAATCCTTCCCTCTACCCAGCCCTGACCACAGGGAGCTGGGAGGATCTGTATCTGGCTCTGAGGTCAGGGCCCTGGGAGCTGAGGCCACATTGGGGCCTGCCTCACTCAATGGGTGTGGCCGGATGCGGGCAGACACAATTCAGGACTTACAGGCTCGCTCTTCTGCAGCACAGCAAGCACAAAGAGAACATATCTGTGGCCAGGCTCCAGGCCCCTGTTGTCAAAGCCACCATACTGCTTCTGGTCACCAGGATGGAAGGTTGGTGGCAACACTGAGAAGCGAGCAGCAATGTAGGGCCGGGGCACCTCCAGCTGGCGCGAGTGCCGCAGGCTGCGCCTCTGCAGCCGTGCAATGTCCTGGATCAGCTGTGGGAACAGAGGTGTGGGCCGCTCAGAGCCTGGCTGGGAGTAACTGGGCTCATGAAAGCTGGGACATGTCTGAGCCCCACTGGCTGGTCCTCCAGCCCTTACCTCCTCCAGGTCCATGTCCTCTGGACTCCCCAGTGGGGTCAGGAACTGGCCGCCACGAGATTTGCGCAGTGGCACCATCACGATGTAGTAGTTCCTGTTAGGAGACAAAAGTCACGAGGAGGCTGTCTACAGGCATGGCCAAGGGATGTGACCTGGGGTGAGTGGGGGAGCCACCCCTCTCTGAATCTTCCCTTCTGCTCATACAATGGGTATATAGCCCTAGTCACATACAACTACACTTTCTGATTCAAGCCTCCAGGCTTTTGATTATGCTGTATTTTGGCCTGAAAAGCCCACCCCATGCAACTACATACAGTTGTCCCTTCAACAATATGGGGGTTAGGGGCACTAGCCTCTGTGCAGTCAAAAATCCACCTATAAGTACAGTCACCCCTTGTATATGTGGTTCTCCATCTGTGGAGTCAACCAATCCATCTGTGGACTGGGTGGTACTGTAGTATGCATTTGTTGAAAAACATCCACATAGAGCCACACAGGCAGCTCAAACCTGTGCTATTCAAGGGTCAACTGGATAGTTCTTGAACGTCTATACATCCTTCAAAGCCTCAGCTCTCATGCCCACACATTCTTGTAACCCTTGATTTTTCCTCTGCTTCCCAGAGTCCTCCTCTCCTCTCTGAGGACTCTCAGCCCCGGTGCCTCTCACTGCCATACCACGGGCCTGAGAGTGTCTGTGTCGTAGTTCTGTCTCCCCACCAGTCTGGGAACCCAGAACCAGCAGAAGGTTAGGCATATGGGGGTGTCAGGGAATGCTGGAGGAGCAGACACAAGGCCACATTTAGTGACAACATCTGTGAGAAGCACTGGACCTTCAGGGCAACCACGTGGGACAGGGCTGATGTGATCTCTATTTTACAGACAGGGGAGGAAACAGGCCAAAGAGGTCAGGCGGCTGGCCCCAGCTGGCTAACGGAGGGGTGCGAAATCCCTGAGGACGGGTGGGTTGAGCGTACTGGACAGGCACAGGGCTCTGGCCATCGGGCAGATACACCACGATGAAGCCGTCGGAGTCAGGCTTGGGGGTCACGCTGGGCTTGGAGCTGAGCAGGTTGAAGGCAGTCCAGGCAGTGACGGTCTGCTGGAGGCCGCCCAGGCTGCTGCCGCGGTTGGTCAGCACGAAGTTGTAGAAGGTGTTGGGCTTGAGGTGCGTAATGAGTTTCTTGGTGGTTCGGCCATCCACGTCCAGTGTGAGCCCGTTGTACTGGATCTGCGGGCCAGGGCCGGCTCAGTGGGGCTCTGGGCTGAGCCCCTGATCCTGACTGAGCCTCCATCCCAGGCTTAGCCCTGACCCCACCAACCGTGAACCCAGACTAGCCCTCAATCCCAGCTGAGCCCTGACCCCAGGCTGAGTCCCAGCTCTGATGGAGCCCTAGTCCCCTACTGAACCCCAAACCCAGACTCAATCTCAACCCCCTGCTGAGTCCCAACTGAGTCCCAATCCTGCCTGGATCTGAAATTCCAGCCAAAACCGGATCCCTCTCGGCTCTGGATCCAGCTGACCTCTAACCCTGGACCAGGCCCCGACCCCAGACTGAGCCTTGGCCCCTGATGTGGCGGGAGAAGTCACCTTGTAGGGTGTGGGTGAGTTGTAGTTGTCGGGGAACTCCCAGCTGAGCAAGACCGATGTCTTCATGATCATCTTCACCTTGAAGTTCTTGGGCGAGACTGTGCCAGGGAGCAGCGAGTGGGAGAGAGCAGAGGAGAGGCTCTGTGAGTGCTGGGGGTCGGGCAGGATCGGATGGGGTGGGGCGGCCCAGGCGCTCCCTGTCGTCCGCTGTGCCCGTGCCCGTGGCCTTCCTGTCTGGCCCTGGCCCGGCCCTGCCTGGCCCTGTCCCAAGTCCCTGCTGCGGGAGATGACGCAGCTGCAGAGAGAAGGCGGAGCGGGTGGGGAAGAGGGGGGCGGCGGTGGGGTCGGCGGTGCCACCTAGGCACGTCCCACCTTTGCCAACGCCGGAGCCTCGGGGTCCGGACTCGCCTTGAGCGTCCACGAGGAAGCAGAAAAGTGACCACTTACCTGGGCGGGGGAGAGGGAGGGGGCTGGGGTGGGGGTGGGCGCGAGGCCCGGTCCGGCTCTGGTGCGGGGGTCACCGCGCGCCTACCTTGGTCCCGCAGGAATGTCCGGTAGCGGACGGGGGGGCTGTAGGGGCCGGGGCCCCGGCGCGTGTGGGCCCGCACTTGGAGGTCATAGGCTGTGTCGGGCTTGAGGCCCCGCAGCGTGAGCACGTTCTCGGCGCCCGGCTCGGCCGCCGCCGGCAGCTCAGTCTCTCGGGCAGGGCCCAGGGTGCCGGCCTCCCGCACGGCCACCGTGTACTTGACAATGGCCCCGTTGCGCTCGGCAGGCACAGGCGGCAGCCAGCGGAGCAGGACGGTGCCGGCTGAGGCGTTGCCGGCCGCCTCGAGGATCTGCGGGTGGCCGCGGGGCGTGTCCTCAGGGATGCTCAGGACCTCAGCCGCCTCCTCGCCCAGGCCGCCTCGGCTCCGGGCCGCCAGCCGGAACACGTACGTGGCCCCCTTGTGCACGCCTGACGCCGTGTAGTGGTCCTCGGTGGGCGGGAACTCCAGTGTGGCCAGGGGTGATGAGTCCTCGCGGCCGAACTGCAGGCGGTAGCCCAGCACCTGGTCCTCAGCGGTGCCGGCCGGGGGCTCCCAGCGTGCCAGCAGGCTGCCCTCGGGGGTCTGCTGCACCGACAGGGTGGGGCGGCCCAGCACTGTGGGGGACATGGGGCAGGAGTCAGGGCCATGTGACCAACCCCTCAGCCAGGGAGCACGGGGAGGGGTTGCAATTTTTAATCTATTTTTAATTTAATTTTAATTTTTTTCTTGGCTGTGGCATGCAGTGGCATGATGTGGGATATCAGTTCCCAGACCAGGCATGGAACTCCAGCTCCAGAAGTGAAAATGACGAGTCCTAACCACTAAATCACCAGAGAATTCCTAGAGTTGAAATTTTTTTTTTTTGATCTTCTTTAGGGCTGCACTGGCGGCATATGGAAGTTCCCAAGTTAGGGATCAAATTGGAACTGCAGTTGTCGGCTCACGCCACAGCCACAGAAACTTGGGGTCCATGCCTTGTCCTACACCATAGCTCATGGCAACGCCACATCCTTAACCCACTAATGGAGACCAGGGATCAAACCTTCATCCTCATGGACACCAGTCAGGTTCATTACTGCTGAGCCACAAGGGGAACTCTTTTTTTTTTTGTCTTATTAGGGCCGCACCTGCAGCATATGGAGGTTCCCAGCCTAGGGGTCAAATCAGAGCTGTAGCCACTGGCCTACACCACAGCCACAGCAATGCTAGATCCGAGCCACATCTGTGACCTACACCACAGCTCACGGGAATGCTGGATCCTTAACCTACTGGGAGAGGCCAGGGGTTGAACCCATGTCTTCATGGATAGCAACTGGGTTCATTACTGCTGAGTCACAAAACGATCTCCTAAGGTTGCAATTTTTTTTTTTTTTTAATTTTCCCACTGTACAGCAAGGGGGTCAGGTTATCCTTACATGTATACATTGCACTTACAGTTTTTCCCCCACCCTTTCTTCTGTTGCAACATGAGTATCTAGACATAGTTCTCAATGCTATTCAGCAGGATCTCCTTGTAAATCTATTCTAGGTTGTGTCTGAGGGAGTGGGAGGGATCGGGAGCTTGGGCTAAGGTTGCAATTTTTAAAAGCAGTCTTGGGAAGGCCTCATTCAGAATAAAGACTTGAAGCAGCTGAGGAACGGAGCCGCAGGGAGGTCTGCAGGGAACAGTTCAGTCAGAAGGAGCAGCCAGTGCAAAGACCCTGAGCTCAGATCTTGCTGAGAGAGTGCAAGGAACAGTAAGGAAGTAGTGGACTCAGAAGACCCGATAAGGGAAAACATCCACGGATGTCAGGGCAGGTCCTTGTCTTTGTACTTCCTCCTTTGGTTAACATGTCACTCATCTCTTGCCTCATTTATCTGCCCAATGACTCCTGCTGGCACATGATTAATACCCATGGAACGCAGGGGTGTCCAAGACCCTGCCCTTGCCCCACAGTTCTCAATCTGGGTAGTAATCAATGTGTCAAGGTCCTGAGAACTCCTGCAGTGCAGAAGCTCTACACTTGAAACCAGGCTTTTCTACTGCAGGACTTATCAGGACCTTTACTGGACTGTGGCATAAACAGTCAGTGTATGCAGTGGGTTCTGCTTAGCAAGCATAGCTCTAATGCAACATCCCTGAGAGAGGAGGGAGAGATCATGGGAAGCTTCCTGGAGGAGGTTACATGGGTGCTGGAGGACACAGAGACTAGGCAGGTGAAGGGAACAGAAGGAGCACCCTGGCGGTAGAGTGGAGGGGTGCTGTGTCCAGCTGCGAGGACTTGAACATCAGAGGCATGCTCAGAGGTGCCGAAAGGAGGGTGTGGGAGGTGGGATGGAGGCCACAGGGGCCCTTCATCACTTGAACGCACCAAAATTATTCTCCTCTCTGAGGCTTTGCTCAGGCTGTGCCTTTTGGCTGGAACACTCTCCCCCTTAGATTTTCACCGTTGCCTTTCTCTCACTCGGCTAATTTTGCCTGGTGGAAAAAACAGTCTCTGGGGACTGAGGCGAGGTCCCTGAAGGGGCCAGAAGGGGAAACTGAGGCAGGGCTGCCAAGAGAGGAGGCTTCATGGTGCAGCAGGGGAGACGGACACACCACTCTGAAAGGACAGCCCCCCTGGGGTGATCAGAGCTGGGATGGGGGTGGCACAGGGTGCCGGCAGGTGGGAGGGGTGCAGAGGGGATTTCTGACCAAGACGGGGTGCGGGATGGGGAGGGCTCCCCGAGGAGGTGCAGATTAAACAAAGACCCAAAGGAGCAGGAGACAGTCAGGCTGGAGAAGGGTGTCCGAGCAGAGGATGAAGAGTTACAGCTGACGGTTAAAGGTCTCCATCTGGCTGGAGCTGAGCAGGGCTGGACCACGCTGGCTCTGAGTGCCCTCTCCCCGGCCCCCACACACCTCTGCTCTCTTTGCTCTTCCTCCCTGGTATACCCTCCCCCCTGCATGGGCTCAAAAACTCCCTAGGGACGCTCTGGAGGCACAGGGGCCCTAGAGGGGGTCTCCTACCTGCTCCCTTGGTCACCACCACCTTGGGTTTGCTGCGAGCGCCATCGCCTTTCATGGTGTAGGCGGCTACCGTGATAGAGTAGGCGGTCTCAGGCTGCAGGTTTGTGATGATCATCTCCTGTGGGCAGGGGTAGGGATCAGTGATGCCACCAGGGCTGCCCGCCCTCCTCCCCATGCTGGGACAAGCCAGGCGGACACGGGGCCCAGTCTGCGGGCAGAGACGTGCACCCGACCTCATGCACAGACCCCAACACATAGCACATTCATGCTGAGATGGGCACACGTGGCCTGACACCTGTCATGGCCCACCTGGAACAGGGCAGTCCCCACCCCTCTGGTCCCCGGCTACCACTTTTGCCCCCATCTGTCCTCCCTGCAGCAGCACCCAGAGGGCACCAGTGAGCACCTGAGTCAGGTCCCAACCCTTTTCTGCCCACAGCCCTCCAGGGCTCCCACCCACCTCCCTGGGGACTAAAGCCTAAGTCCTCCCCACCCTCTGCCCACAAGGCCCTGCACTACCTGCCCCCATCCCCTTCCTCGCTCACTCTGCTCCAGCCACAAAGGCCTCCTCGCTATTCCTCCTACACACCAGACACGGTCCTACCCCGGGGCCTTTGCACTGGCTGTCTCTCTGCCTCAACTACACCCAATGGTGTGCTCGAGGTTCCTCGTACCAGCTCTCAAAAGCCGATAGTCAAAATTGCAGAAAATGTGCGAGCCAGTTATTAAACACAGTCATTATTAAAAACTAAATTATATAAACATACGATCAAGTAATGGTAAAACAAAGGTAATAAGTACTGAAACCCACCCCTCCCTAAATCTTTTGCTGTGTTTACTGTTATCTATGTTTTCGAGGTTATTCTAGTCTGTCTCTTGTACCTGTGTGACAGAAATACCACACTGTGACAAGCTACTACACATCTGGTAGGTAGCTTGAAATTGACATGGTGGGAGTATTTACAACCATGGAAAAGGGCAAATGCTACCAGTCAGGACTGCACCCACCCAGCTGACTATTCAAGCATTTACACCACTGTCTACTCTCCATCCCCGCCAGAGTTGTAACTAGATACATATTTGTGCTTCGTTCTGATTAACATCTGTTTTCCCAGGACCGTGACCCCAGAGGAGGCAGGCTCAGGTCTTGGTTTCTATCAGGCCCACAAGCACCTAGCACAAGATCTACATACCATAGGTGCTCAGTAAATCACTGCTTGTTGAGTGAATGACAGAGCAGCTTGACCCTCACACGGTCACACGTGTGCCCATGTCCCCATGCATGCACACCCACGAACACCTCTGGCATGCCTGGGAACTGTGGGGTAGGTCAGGGGCATGAGGAGGGGGCACAGGATGCACGAACAGAGGGTCTCCTGCCCCTGAGCCTCACATTCAGTCCCTCTGGGCTCTTGATGGGTAGGAAGGGCTAAGCCGGAGCCGCTAGGGAATCTGCCCCCCTGCCCCAGGGTTGGGAGTGGGAGGAAGCAGAGTGACTGAGTGGGCGGGGTCATGTCTCTCTCAGGAGAGCCTGTGGACCCATCTTAGGGCCAGAAAGACAGTCCAGTGAGAGGCAGTCCCAACCCTGGTTAAGGGCCTCCTGAGAAAGCTTGGAGGGGTCGAAACAGGGATCCTGCTGGCCTCCTTTCCCAGCCGGGGCCCACTGACCCCTCTCATGCCATGGTTAGAATGAAGAGGGCATGTGGCCAGACAGAGAAGTTTCAAGGTCAGGGAGGGAAAAGCCAGGTGACAAAAGGGTCAGGTTCGCCTGGAAAGTGACCCAGTTCTGATCTGCCAGGCCTGGGTCCAACAGGGGAGGCTACAGGGGTGGGGGCAGTAGTTAATGCTGTGGGAAAGGCTTTCCAGGCTGTGGGACAGCTCCAGCAAAGCTGTGAGGGTGAAGACGGCAGCGGGCAGCAGAGCTGAGGCAGGGAAATATGGAGGCATGAAGCCGGCAGAGTCCAGGGCCATTCAGGTAAGAAGGGCTAATGGATCCCCCTGGGGACCCTAGCAGGTGCCATTTGTCTGATGCAAAATTAAGGCTGCAAGCTCCAAGAGGTAATTAGGTATGCAGCGGGGGCCCAGGGTAGGAGACCCTTTTACAGGGGCGTGCAGGGCTGGGGTGGGATCACAGCACCTCACGGCCCGCGGGAAGAGCCCTGGCCATGGCTGGAAGGCACTACTTACATATTCAGCGGTGTCGTCCATCTCCCACTGAGCGCGGGAGGAGGCGGCAGGGGAAAGAGGAGTAGGTGAGCAGAGTAGCCGGAGAGAGGGACAGAGGAGCAGCGAGATGGCAGGAGCGCAGGGGCCCGGGCCCCACCCCGCCCCCAGGCCCCGCCCGGGAGCCCTGCCCACCTGGGCATCAGCCAGCATGACGTCCTTGATGCGCGGTGGCCCTCGGGCCTCAGCGCCCTCCATGCGCACGTAGTGGACCTGGTAGCCTCGGATCTGGCCGTGCTGCCGGCCGGGCGCGGGCGAGCGCCACAGCACGCGGATGGCCGTGGCGTTGAGCGCCTCCGCCTCCACCTTCCGCGGAGGCGCGCTGGGCACTGGCGGGGGAAGGGGAGGGGAGGGGCGGGTGGGGCCGTTACTGGGGCGTCCAGCCCTGCCCCGGGCAACGCCACTGCCCGATGCCAGGGTGACTGTCGATTAACTGGGAGCTCTGAGTGCTCACCACTGGTGAGGAGGGGAATACCTCCTGCAGGCCTCTCTTAGCCCAGGGAGGGGTCCCTGACGGTGCACCCCATTTACAGACGGGCAACGGAGGTCCCCCAGAGCCTAGGCCACCTGCCCAGGGCCACAGACATAAGCAGGCCGTGCATGCCCCATTCTAAGCACTTTACCCACACTGCCTCCGTCTTCACTGCAACCCTTCCACACAGGGGCTCTTATATAAACACACTTTACAGACAGGGAAGCTGAGGCACAGAGAATGGATTCCAAGACCTTGGGGTTATTAAGAGGCAAAGCCGGGATCTGAACCCAGGCAGTCCAGCTGCATGGTCCTATACACTCCAGGATGCAGCCAGCCCACTCTGTGCTGGGACTCTTTCTAGCCAGCCCCCAGTGAAGAGCCCTCTCCACCCCCACCCCAAGGTCTAACGTGAAGAATGGCTTCATTTCTGCACCATGCTTAGGGCAAAATGTGGGGTCGCCAACCGAACCTTCTAGGCCAATGGCTCAGGAAAAAAAACTGACCTAGGCTGCTGGGACCAAGGGGCTGAAGTTTTGTTTGGGAGGCTGCTTGCTCCATTTCTCCCCAGGGCCTCAGCTTCTACTGCATGGCTAGTGCCTTAAAACAGCTACAGTGGGAATATTTACACCAGAGAAACCGGCCAGCACTACAAATCAGTCTCTGTCTCTGTCTCCCAGAGAGCTGGCTGTTAACCAAAATCAGCACGTAATCTGACTTTCTAGCTAGGGTGGCTCAGACCCAAGGGGCTCCAAATCTCGGGTCATCCCAAGAGTCTAAAACCTGGGTTTTCTGGGCTCAGGGGCCCTAATTTTGTTGCACATGCTGCTTGCTGTTTCTTACACTCCGTTTCCAAGGTTTCCACCACTGGACCAAAATACAAGGCTGCCAGCTTAACTTTCCAGGCCCAAGGATCAGAGAGAAAATGCAGCCCTGAAGGTCCAAATAGACAACTCCAAGATCAAGGACCCGGAATGGCTTGGGGAGGCTGACAGCTGCATGTCTCCCTCTCCTGATTGTGGCTTCTACCTTCTGACCACCAGCCAGCCCAGTTTTCCAGGGATGGAAGGCTCCAAAGCTGGGGGGGGGGGGGCAGGCTGGGGCCTGTGGGGTCCTGGGCCCGGGGCCGGTGCTTACCGTCCTCGTCGGTGCGGACGACCACGGGCGAGCTCTCGGGCCCTGGTCCCACCTCTGTGTGAGCGACAGCCGTGATGCGGTACTCAGTCCACTTGTCCAAGGCCTCCAGCAGGATCTGAGTGGTGGTCGGGGGGATGCCGTTCACCTCCTTGGGTTGCGGGTCCTCCGAGCCCAGCGGTCGGTAGCGGACGCTATAGCTCACCAGGGCCCCGTTGTGCGTTTCCGGCGGCGGCGGGCGCCAACTTACCAAAATGGCCGTGGAGCGCGTGCTGACACATTTAACGTCTTGAGGGGGGGCTGACGGTTCTATTGGAGGGGGGGAGAACGTGGGGGTGGGGAAGGGAGGCGGGATGGGCAGGGAAGGGGGTGGGGAAACAAAAGATGGGAAAGAGAAAATAAAAAAGAAGATGATAACAAACAAAACAGAACCAAACCAAAGAGAAGTCGAACCCAAAAGAAGCGGGTGTCAACCAAAGGTGAGATGGGTGGGTGGGCAGGCGGGCGGGGCTGGGGGCTGGGAGGGCTGGCCAAGAACGCTGCACTCACCAGGAGGGGCACTTGGCAGACAGTAGGTCTTGGGTAGAGGACAGTCACAGTCCTCATGGAGCGCATGTGGGTGCCAGGCACTGTGCCAAATGGCATAGCAGTAAAAGCCCTATTTTCCAGCACCATGTGCCAGGCATGGTGACAAATGGAATAGCAGTTAAAATCCCCATTTATTGAACACCTATTACGTGCCAGGCACTGTGCCAAGTGGCGCAGCCGTAAAAGCCCCATTTACTGGCACCTACTATGTGCCAGGCACTGTGCCAAGTGGAATAGCAGGAAAAGCCCCATTTACTGGTCACTTACTATGTGCCAAGCATGGCAATCAATGAAATAGCAGTAAAAGCCCTGTATATGGGGCACCTACTGTGTGGCAGGCATGGTGCCAAGGGCTTCGCAAAAATAACAGTAAATGTACTCATTTACTGAACACCTACTGTGTGCCCTGTATAGCACCAGGAATGGAATGACAGTAAATATACTTATCTATTGAACACCTACTGGTGCTAGGCACTGTGCCAGAGAATAGCAATAAAACCCCAAAATTGGGGGCACTCACTACGTGCCAAGGGCTTCGCAGAATAACAGTAAGTGTACTTATTTGCTGAACACCTACTGTGCGCCAGGCACTGTGCCAGAGGACTAGCAATAAAACCCTCACTTGTTGAAGCACTTACTTTGTGCCAGCGACTGTGCCTAGTGTAAAAGCCATAAAAGCCCCCAAAATTTATTGCATACCTACTGTGTGCCAGGCACTGTGCAAAAGGAACAGCAATAAGACTTTCACCTATTGGGCACTTACTATGTGCCAGCCACTAGCCAAGTGCAAAAGCAATAAAAACTCTATTTACTGCCAGGGACCCCAGAGGGCATTCCAATGGTTACTTCAACCAGGACCATCCTCTTGGCTTCTCCAAAGAAAATAATGCCCATATACTGAGCACCTACTATGTGCCATTTAGCATGTCAAGGGCTGTACAGAGTAATGATAAAAGTCCCTGTGTACTGGACACCTACTGTGATGGCACTAGGTTTTACATGTAACCCAGCCCATATTTAGCACCTATCGTGTGCCAAAGTTTTTAAAGATCATACTTCTTTTTTGAGACCCTACTGTGCACCTGACGCCACACTTAGCCCATTACAGATCAATATCAAGTCTCACTTGTTGAGCACTACTATGGGCTGGTCATTTTATCTCTGAAGATAAACGTAGCAGTTGCCATTTATGCAGTGCCTACTGCAGGCCAGACACTGTGCTAAGGCCTTTATCAGATTAATAGTAACAGTCCCCACATAATAGCACCTGTGTGCCAGCCACTGTCCAGGGGCTTTATTGAAAAAGAGTAACAGTTCCCACATACTAAGTACGTGCTAGGTACTGTACTAACGGTCCTGTAGAACACTAAGTTATTTCTTAAGACTTACTAGGTATCAAACACTGTACTAAGAGCTTTATTGGATAACAGTAGTCATCCTCATGTATTAAGCACCTACTATGTGCCAGGCTTTGTTATTACTGGATAATAGTAGTACTTCCTACATATTAAGTATCTACTATGTGTCAAGCACTGTGCTAAGGTCTTCACTGAATAACAGTAGCCCCCACATATTAGCACCTACTATGTGTCAAACACTGTGCTAATAGCCTTACATTTTTAAAAAATGGTAAGAGCTCATACTTATTGAGCACTTACTATTTACACACAGTGCCAAGAACCTGGCAAATAACTCCAAACAAAAACTATGCCAGAAAGCATGCTAGGCCCTTTTAGATGGATGGTGGCTCCCATCCTACTATGAGCACCTACTATGTGCTTAGCATCAGGCCAACCTCTTTAAAGCACCACTTATTGAGTATTTACTGTATGCCAGACACCGTGCCAAGGGTTTTGCAGAGCAATAATCATAGCGTCTATGTTTCAGGGACCTACTGTGTGCCTGGCACTAGGTCAGGCTTGTTACAAACTACTAATAGCTTCCATTCATAGAGCGCCAACTATGTGCCCAGGCCCCTGACCATCCAAGTTTAGACTGAAAATAGCAGCTCCATTTACGGAGTACCTACTGTGTGCCAGGCAGCATGCTGAAGGCTTTGTTAAGTAACAGTGATACTTTGCACACGCCAAGCACCTACTGAGCATGTGAAGGGCTTTATCGAATACCAGTAATAGTCTCCTACTATGGGCCAGGCCCTGTGTTAAGGGCATTGCTGATAATAAACCTTATGTCCTATGCAACTTCTGCATGCCCAGCACCCAAGGCCCTTATAGACTCAAAATGCAGCCCGCTGACTGAGCCTCAGTAATTCTCCTGACCCCTTAGGTAGCCAGAACTAGCACCCTCCACCCCCACCCAGTGTTCCAGCTGGGGAAATGAGTTTCAAAGCCCACCTGGTTTGCCTGGCATTCTTTCATCATTGGTTGTAGACCTACTGGGTGCAAGGCCCCACCCATCCTGGGTGCTCACCTCCCATTTTAGAGGTGAGGAAACTGAGACCCAGAAAAGGCAAATGGTGTAAATAAGGGCACATGGCAAGAGCCAGGACTTGAAGCCAGGCTCAGGCTGGTGCCACTCAGCCACCCTTACCCCCACTGGCCATGACTTGCCTCTAGAGGGAGGTTCAGAGAGGTTACCAGCCTTGCTTGAAGTCAAGGCACATAGAACCGTCACCATCACGCCAGTCCTATTTGTTCAAGTGTGTCTATAAAGTAGTTACTATGAGCACACCCCATTCCAGGGTCTGGGACCCAAAGATGAATCAGAGGCCCCATCCTCAAAGATATCAGGCTACCAGAGACCCTGGAGGCCACGCCAATGGCTTACTGCAGCCAGAATGGCTCTCTGGCCTTGCTTAGAGTGAAACACGGGAGTTCCTTCCTCTGAAACTAGACACTTGGGGGTCCCTTCCCTCATTTCTTGACCAGCCACCCCAACCAAAGTGCCCCAGAGGATTTGGGCAGGAGGGAAAAACCAACCGAGGAATGTGCCAAAAAGGAATGGATTTGCTGAGAAAAGGGGAGGAAAAATAAAACCAAAATCATAATAAAAGAAGAAACAACGATGATGGTGATGATGATGAGAAAAACCATAATAAAAGAAAGACGCCTTCCAGAAAACTCCCAGTCTGGTTACCTACCTTCCACTCTTCAACTGCTAACTTAAAAGACTTTCTTACGAGGGAGGGAATGGCGGAGTGCTGAGCTACAAGGCCAGACCGAGCTCTGGGTGGGTCTCCGGATGCGAGTGGGCTCACAGCCCTGCTCTGGCCCTAGTGCGGGCACGCTGCAGTTCCCAGCTGGCGCGGATGAGGCGGGAACGTGGGACGGTGTCTGGGGAGACCCACGGCTGAGTGGTCTGGCCTCCACCTACCCTTGAGTTCAGCCTAAGAAGCCCGCACTCCCTGGGGTGGGGTGGGGAGTATACGCCTGGCCCTGAGTCTTGGCTGCCAGTTCTCTCAGGCCCCACCCATCTCGGGGTGCGAAGTGGGGAGTCCCTTCTTCCCCACTCCCTGTCCTGGGCCGCCCCGGAGGTTCACATGGCTAGGCCAAAGTCACTTTCTTGCCGACGTTGGAGGCCACCTCCTTCACAATCCAGCCCAACCTGCGTGACATCTCAGGAGGGGGCGGGGTACATGGATGTGCACACAGATGTGCGCATGTGTGAATGGGTGTGGTTCCGGATTCCCAGTTTCTGGGCAGCTGTGCCTCTTGGCAGTGGGGTGGAGAGTTTGAGGGGACTGAATTTGGGCTCTGGACCATCTGCACAGCCCAGGGCTGCTGGTGCACATGGGGTACAGGCTAGGGGGCACGCAGGGTGGGCCGTTTTTGTGAACCCGCTGATGACCAGCGTGTACTCACCTTCGCGGCACCTGTGCCGGGCTCTCACGTGGCCACCCAAGCCACAGGACACCCTCACTGATCGCCTCACGCACAAACACGCCTGTGAGCTGTGGAGCGCTTGGCTTGGCTCGGCCCCAGTAGGGTAGGGAGGAGGGTAAGGGGCTGGGGATGATGGGGGTGCTGCGTCTCCAAGACCCCTCAACCCAGCAGCCCAGACTCTCCAGCCCAAGTTGCTGTCACTCTCAACTGACCCGTGACCCCCTGTGTGCACACACCCAGGGAGGGGCTTGAAGGTTTGAACACCGGCGGCTTCCAGAGCAAGGTCTGGGGTGACTACCCGATTGACTGACTGAACAGGGGGAGGGGAGGACAGGGGGTCCATGGCGGAGGTCACACAGGCCAGGCTGAGCAGAGAGGAGGGAGCAGAGAGAGGAGGAGGAGGCGGGGGAGGCAGCGGGAGGAGGGGCCTGCCCAGGCCCTGAGCTCAGAGCACGGAGTGGCCCAGAGCTGGCTGCAGTGTTCTGGCCAAAAGGTGACCTTTTTGTGACAGGGAGGCCGGGCGGGCACAGCGAAGAACTCCAGCAATTCGAGAGCCCTGACTTTTGGAGGCCCTGCTCTCCCCCCAGAATCTGGCATCAGCTCCAACTCCCCCCCACCCTGGCCCTCGGCAATGAGGACCCTGTCTTGGGGGCAAAAAGGCCGTCTAGGGAGGTGCGATTATCTCTGCGCCCTCCGCTCTCTGGGAGGGATGGGTTGTGAGCTGTGATGGCCTCACGGACCCCTCCACAAGCCTATGAAATGGGCCATTCCACTGGCCCCAAATCCGGGAGAGGGAGAGGAGAGCAAAAGTACCCTCAACCTCCACTCCCCAACCAGGGGTGAAAACTTGGCCACGGCTGTCTCCCAGAGAGATGGGGAACCTGTGGGTCCCCGCGGGCAGCCCCTCACTGCACTGGCAGGAGAACTGAGGTGCAGCACGGGTGCTCGCGTCAGGGGCGGAAGAGCGAGGCGGGACCAGCAGCGGCGCCCCCACCCCCACCCCCACGCAGGCCCCGCCCTGGTCAGTGCGCAGGACGCCTGCGCTGGCCGGGTCCCCCCCGCAGGTCAGGGCGGGGTCGGCGAGACACCTACTGGACTGCAGCGTGCGCTGCCGCACCACCGAGGTGAAGGCGCCCAGACCCTGCGGGGAGCGCGCCGCCAGGCGGAAGGCGTACTCCGTGTTGGGCTTGAGGTCATCCACCACGAAGGCTGTGGCCGGGTCGAAGGTCCTCCCGACCTGGGGGCGGGGAGGGGAGAGAGACAGAGATGGAGAGACGCAGACACATGGAAATGGACAGAGCGGAAGGCGTGAGAGGCGGACAAATCAGCAATGAACAGGGGCAAAGAGAAGGGGAGAGAGGCATTTTGGCACAGAGCCGGCCACCCTGAGCGGGTACCAGGGGTGAGAGCCAGCGCCGCCCACCCCACCAACGCACCTCCCTGCCGTGGTCGCCTTCCCGGTACAGGAGCTCGTACTTGATGATGCTCTCTTGCCGCGGGGGGCTCCAGGAGAGCCCAATGCTCGTCTCTGACTTGGCCTCGGCCCGGAAGTTCATGGGCTGGCCTGGCACTGTGGGGAAGTGGGGGGGAGAGGAATGGCCATGGTAGGGGAAGGTGGGATGGGGGTCCACCTGCATAGGGACCCACCAGGTCCCCATTCTCCCAAAAAGAGCCCCGTGAAGCTCAGCACTACCCTGAAAGGAAGAGTTGTTCGGCTCTGGATGCTTCCGGAATGTTCTCCACTGTTCTTATTTCTCTTATTTACAGGGACCCCCCCTAATGCCCCTTGTTGCCAGTTGTTCACTTCAATTCCTCCATCCTCTCTGCTGCCAGTGGCAAAACATTTAAAAATCCCCCTTTTAACACACCCCAGCACCCTGCCCCCCCACCAAATTAAACAGAAAATTGGAGACCATCATATGAAATATGGATCTCCAGCCGATGTCTGCTTTACTATAGCAGAGTTCCAAACCTCTTGTCCCTTTACTTGGGCAGCTGCCTGAGTCTTCCTTGATTTGAGGTTCTGGAAGCCTGAGCTGGTGAGAAAAAGCCCAGAAGCCCATAGAGAGCTGGAACCCCATATACCTAAGTGCCACGCACCCCCCCCCACCTCTAGTCCTTCAGTCCCCCCACCCCCAGCAGGCAGGAGACCAGCCTGCTGCCCTTGGGTGGATGGCTATTATTTCAAAACAAGTGGCATGGATCCCTCCCTTAAGAGGGGTTCTCAAACTCAGATGTTGACGGGGGCTGGGCAATTAACAGAGAAGGAGGTGAGGGGGAACCATGCCCCTCTCCTCAGACAGCCACCCGCATCTATCTGCATACGCCCGGATGACTGACGGTGGCCCTGTGGGCTTGCCACATCAGACTTTCCAAGGGTAGCCAGAAATCTGGGTTTTCTAGGACAACTTCCTGCTTTGCAACGCTGGCAGGAAAATATCTGAAAGCGCCACACAGGCCAAATAAATCCAGGTAAGATCAGCCCGCTGCACACGCAGGGGACACATCTTTCCACTGCTTCCTCCTTCCCTCTTGTGAGATGAGCCGAATCCTACTGTCCCCGCCCTGGAAACAGTACCTCCCACAGGCATCTCACCTCCTTGCTGCGTCTTGACCTGGATGGGGTCCGAAAGGGGCCCGTCACCCACAGAGGTGAAGGCCAGCACGCGCACAGTGTATGTCTCATCCTCCAGAAGGCTACCCACAGTGGTCAGCAGGCTGTCGTCCACGTTGTGCTTCTGCCAGTTGCCCACGGGGTGCTCGGGCTCCATGGTGTAATAGATCCGGTAGCCCCGGATCAGGCCGTTGGGTTCCACGGGCTCCTCCCACTGGATGATCATGGTGGTGGCGCTGAGCATGCGGGCCTGCACATTCCGCGGTGCACTGGCGGGGGCCTGCTCGCCCGTGCGGGTGACCACGGACTCGCTGGGTGGACCCTGGCCGATGGAGTTGACGGCTGACACCCAGATCTCGTACTCCGAGTTGGGGCTCAGGCCTCCGATGCTGTACCGCGTTGTGGTGATGTCCTCTTTGATCTGATATGGCCCATCCTGGCTCTTGGATTTATATTCGATGACGTAGTAGGACACAGGGTCTGGGTTCCCCGAGTCCCACGTGATGGTGATGCTGGTTGCTGTGTTTTCTGTCACCACAGGAGTCCCGGGGGCTTTAGGGAGAGCTGTGGGCAGGAGGCAAGGTCACACACAGGCACCCTGGCTGCAGATCCTGAAGGCTGTGTGACTTTCTATCACACAACTGCCCTCTCTGAGCCTTCATTTCCTTGGTGGCGACCGCTGGTTTAATGTCCCCATCCCATCATCTACAGCAGGTGTTCGCAAACTCCAGCCTGAGGGCTGGCACCTGTTTTTATAAATAAGGTTTTATCAGCACTTGGCCCTGCTTACACATTGCTGATGGCTGCTTTTACACTGTGATGACAAGAGTTGAACAGCTGCAGCAGAGACTAAGTGGCCAATAAGAAAAATACTGGAGTTCCCCTTGTGGCTCAGGAGAAACGAATCTGACTAGCATCCATGAGGACACATGTTTGATCCCTGGCCTCGCGCAGTGGGTTAAGGATCCAGCATTGCTGTGAACTGTGCTGTAGCTCACAGATGCAGCTCAGATCTGGCGTTGCTGTGGCTGTGGTGGAGGCTGGTGGTTACAGCTCCGATTCAACCCCTAGCCTGGGAACCTCCATATGCCTCAGGTGTGGCCCTAAAAAGACAGAAAGAGAAAAAAAAAAAAAAAAGAAGAAGAAGAAGAAGAAAAGAAAAGACAAATGTTTATTTCTGAAGGAAACACTAACAGCCCCTGGGCTATAGGTCTCTCTGGGGTTTACTCCGCTTCACTCTGCTCAGCCACTGAGCCCTTCTGTCTGTTCCCACTTCACACCTACTGTTCCCTGTACCTGGAATGCTAAGACAGCCAGATGGCTGGCTCCTTCTAAAACAACTCCTAAGGCCTTCCTGGCTAGAGGTGCCCTTGCCTAGTTCTTATCACTGCCTGACATCATTTCATTTTCAGGTATGTGTGCTTTCCCTACCAGCAGGGATTGAGTTTGGTTTATGCCATGTCCTCACACCTAGATGATCATGACTTTCTCTCCCACTTGCCCCAAGACCTTACACTACACGGGCCCCAGGAAGCAGTTCAATCCCTCAGCAAAATGACAAACATGCCAGCTAATGCTGGCACTTTCTAGAGCCCTAGGGCAGGCTTGGCAAACTTTTCCTGCAAAGGGCCACGCAATAAATATTTTCAGCTTTGCAGGCCAGGTGGCCTTTGCTGAGAATTATTCAGCTCTGCCACTGTGGTCCAAAAGCTGCTGCAAGCCAGGCATGAACAAATGGGCATGTGTCAATAAAACTTTACTTATAAGAACAAGTGGAGGGCTGGATTCAGCCCATGGCTTGTGGTTGGCTGGCCCCTGTTCTAAAGCTAGGAAAAATATTTGGGGGCACCCTTCTCTGAATCTCACCACAAACTTGAGACATCCCTCTCCACCCCACCCCCATGCTTTATCTCCCCAAGTCTTCACGCAGGCTGTTTCCTTTTCTTAGACTTGTTCTTCCCCTTTCTGTGGCTCATTCTTGTTCATCTTTTATCTTTCCCTGATTGAGCCTTCTTGGGAGCTGGAACCTTTATTGCTTAGGTCTGAGTGGGGTACATGGCCCCCATCACTGCTGTAATCAGCCTGCATCACAGCTGCCAGGCTCTGTGGCATCTCCCACTTTGGACTCTGAACTCAACAGAGCAAGACTGGGTCTCATTCCACGGGTACAGGCTCAGAATAATTAATCACCAACAAATAGCTGTTGACAGAAGAGTTACTCAGAGGTTTTCCACCTGTACACCCCACCTACAGTGAGGTCAGGGGGCAAATTGCCTCTGCCACGGCCCACAGCCCCTGCTTACATTTCACAGTGATCTGGGCCACCGCCTCAATGACGCCCAGGCTGGACATGGCCACACATGTGTAGTTAGCAGAGTCCTTGACATCAGTGAGTTCCAGCACATTCCGGCCCACGGGCATGTCATCCTCAGGTGTCAGGTCCTCGGCCCCCTGCATCCACTTGACGTATGGCATGGGCGAGCCCACGGCCACGCAGGTGATGTTCACGTTGCCACCTGGCATGATCTCGTGGCTCATGGGCAAGATGGAGAATCGTGGAGCCACCCGGCGGACTGGGGGTGGGGTGGGGGGGAGATGTGGGGAGGCGGTGAGGGAGGGTAAAGGGCGAGGGGAGGGAAATGCACAGGGTTTGGGGGTTGGGGAGACGGAATGCAGAGGAGAAAAGAAAGAAAAGCAGGAAGAAAGAAAGAAGGAAAGAAAGAAAAAAAGGAAAAAAAAAGTGGAAAACAATTTAAATATAAACAGGGCTGTTTCCTTCCCCCCAGTTGATTTTTTTTTCTTCCAAATGAAAGAAAACAACAACAAAAGAAAACCAAATTAAAAAACCAAATTCCAACACAAAGAAACCAAAACTTCAAAGGAAGGTACTTCACAAACAATAAAGAGAGAGATATATCGATATATAATAAAAGAGACATGAAGCATTATTTCATAGCAACAGGGTTTCAGAGACCAGAGTGGCTGGTCCACAGCACAGTTAGGAACACAAAAATTTATCAGCTGTTTCTCATCTTTGCTGACAGATGTGCCTTTGGGGAGGCAGCCCCTCTGCCTGGTCCCCCAAACGGGGAGCTTTGGAAGATTCAGGCTGCAGGAGTTGGGGGGGGCTCTGGGTAGGTTGGAAGGGGGCCTGGGGAGGTCAGGGGGAGAAGTGGGACCAGGAGACAGAGGGGGCTGGGACCCCCCCCCCACGCTCACCCCCTCTGGGGATCCAGGGGTCCCACCCACTTCCCAGGGGGGCCTCAACGAAAAGATGAGAAACTCTAATGAAATTTTTGTGGTTTTGGGGTATAGAAACCCTTCTAAAAGCTTCTGTCGGATCTGACAAGTTTCCATTGATAGATGCAGCTCTCAGAATCACAAACAGCATGCAAAATAGGTTGGTTGAGAGAGACAGAGAGAGAGAGAAAAGAGAGAGAGAGAGAGGGAGAGAGGAGGAAGGAAGAAGAGAGAGGTTAATGCGAAGAGGCCTGGATCTCAGGGGCCTTTAGTGCACAATCATGGAGGGACCAGAGAGAAGAGACAGATGGGCCGAGAGAAAGACAGAAAACAGGAACACAGAGAGGGAGGGACAGAGAAAGAGAGAGAAGGGGGGGAGGGGGCCCACTTCAATGCTGCGTATTAATTCTAGCGGATGCGACCCAATGTGACATGTCACATTGTCACATCACAGCCCTGGCAGAATAATAGGATATTAATAATAATAATAACAATAATAATAAACGAGGGAATGAACTTGAACGTTGAGAAAACAGGGACATGTTCTGTGCATTTCTTAGCGGGGAAGCGGATGCAGCCTTCTGTCCCAATCTCACAGACCACGAAGGCAGCAGGATGCATTTCGGGGGCTCCATTTTCGGAAGTTGGACAGGGTTGTAGGCGGCAGTGCAGTTAGAGGGGAGGGGAGGATGCTAATGGACCGGGACTGTCGAGAGGCATGGCTGCCCCGTAGGCGATGTCTCACTGGCACAGAAAGGACTTGGGTTAGCTGGTAAAAAGCCCTCCTAGCCAGAATGAGGTTGTCCCCGGCTTTAAGAAGTTCTGTGGACACGCCCCCCTCTTTGGGCAGATCAAGGAGCCTTGCCTCAAACTGTAAAGATGCCACATTGAAGGCTTGGCATAAGGAGGACCATGAAGTGACTTGCAGCAACCTGACCTGTCTCTAATTTTCACATGGGACTGGGGGTGCAGTTGCGCCCCTAAGAGGGCGGTTGTAGGGGGTCTGGCCTGTTATTTGGAGGAGGAGGGCTCTGGGGCAAAGGGGGGCAGCTTGGTTCCCTCTCAATCCCTGTTTCCTAATTCCTGCTGGAGGCAGAGGAGGGGGAGCTCCATGGAGGTGGGAGGTTGAGCCAGGAAAGCTGGAAGCCCTTCGGAAAAGGAAGCCCCGCGAAAAGTCCAGAGTCACGTTGGAGACAGGATGAAGTGGAAAGTATCGGCAGAGGGGAGGAGCTGGGGGGGTGGGGGTGGCAGGGAGGGGAGACAAAGGGGCCATGCAGACAGACTGGGGGTGAGGGGCGAGGTGGGGTGCTGAGATGGGGGGCGGCTTTCTGGCAGGACTGGGTGGAGGGCGAGGGGGAGTCAGGGGAGAATGGGGTCCGGCCAGCCAGCGGACGCGGTCCAGGCCAGCCACCGGCATCCACAGCGAGGCACGAGTGGGATGCCCGAACCGCTGCGTTGTCATGGAAATGGAACACGATGGGGGATGAGAGTGGGGGAGCTAATTAATCAAGGACAGAAAACGGCATCGACGTCCAAAACAAAACCTGGAGAAACAAATGAAAAAACAAAGCAGGGGGGCGGGAAAAAAATCCCCAAACCAACCAACCAACCAAACAAACAAACAAAAAAACCCCTCCAAAACACCCAAAAGCAAGAAGAAAAAAGAAAACCAAAACATGGAATGGGTGTGGGGCTGAAAATCGGGGTCTGAAAGGAGGAGGGCTGTGGCTTCCCCAGGGAGGTGCCCCCCCCACCCTGGCAGAACACAGCATCTGGCCTCCCCACCCAGCACCCAAGGGCCCTGGCAGAGGCTTGAGGCAGCCACAGAGGTGAGATCCTCAACGAGAAAGAACCAACCTTCGGAGCAAACCAACCCAGCCCCAGCTGACAGGAGCCCCTATCAGCCCTCTTCTCCATAACACCCTCTCTGGTCCTCATTTAGGGCTGAACAGAGACCAAGTCCCTTTAACCCACAGCAAGGTGAACTCCTCAAGGCCTCAGGATTCCATAGAAAATGTTTTTGAGGCAGAGGTTGGGAGGGCGGTTGAGGCCGGATGAGCCCCATGGCCTCGGGAAAGGCCCTCCTCCTCCCAGAGCCTCAGTTTCCTCTTTTGTGAAATGGAGGCCATCAGTGATGTGTTAAGAAGGCCATTAAACTGACGAGGGCAGTGCTCAGCACACAGGAGATGCCCACCCTGGTCATGGGGCTGGTGAAGTTTCCTTCTGGCCTTCTAGGGTGCTGGTAAGATCAACTAGGCACTCTATGTTAAAGGAGTCTGGGGATGAATTAAGAGTCTTGAAAGGAATAGAAAGAATTTCTATTGAATCCATATTTATCTCTTCTAACAACTTTGAGAGGCCAATGACCTCATGCCCATTTTGTGGATGAGGCAGTAGAGGTCCAGAGAGGAGCTAGGGCTAGCTGGAAATACAAAAAAAAAAAAAAAGGAAATGGTAAGGCCAGACCTCACTCAAAGTCAGGTATGCCTTATCCCGACCTCTCGAATAAAGTGAGCCTTTTCTCACCATGGTAATTAGCAGGAATTATAACCCCATGCCTCTTCTTGGCCCTTTCAAACGTGTGTGTCTTTACCCTCTGGGGATTCCAAAGGCAAAAGTGCCCATCACCTATATATACCTATCAACTGAATAATGCCCAGAAACCATCAGTTGAATAATATCCAGCAGCCATCATAATACTTGTCCCAAAGCCATTGGTAAAGGTTCTTACTGAAAGGGATTGTTGGAACATCAAAGAGATTAAGAGCTTTTTAGGATTTAAAGATTAAATACGAGCCCAATTCATCCCTGTGTAATGCTCAACATCGTGTCCCAAAGACCCTGTTCACATCTGATCTTAAAATATCTTCCTTTAAGAGTGTCGTAATTTGGAAGGTATCTCCAACACTTTTCACAAGTAGACACGAGGCATACATCTCGAACACGTAAAAGGGCTGCTGTACAGGCTTGTTAACTATAAGTCAGTTAAGAGTGGGAGGACATTTATCAACAACTGTAATTTTGGTGCTCGCAAATCCCCAACGTGGCCGGTAGCCATCAATTCAATGGATGTGCCAAACATGCTATAAAGGCTGACACCCAAGACATGCTGCCCACTTGCTTTCTCACTTATCCCATTTGGGTGTGCTGCAGGAAGAGGGCTGGTTTGCCACGGGTTAGGAGAGGACCGTGCCCATGAGCGCTATGTGCCTTAAAACTCCCGGGGGCAGGGGGGTCGCATAAGGCCTCTGGGCATCCTCCCAGCTGGCAAGGGCGGGTGGCTGACGCTGTGTTCTGCCCAGTTTGGTGCTGACTCCCACCCACATCATCTTTCCACCCCTGGCTGCAAGCTTGAGGTGCAGGTTAGAAAATAAGGTGGGCGCGGAACCCACGGGACGGAGTGGCCCCGCGGGACCCCCGCCCCCAATTACCGACCTGAATGGAGGGTCCAGGCGGGTTATAAGGGGACCACACCAGCCTTGGTCCTCAGCACGCTCCAGCTGGCTCTTGTTTCCAGCTCTTCTCGTCACCGAGTAGCCGGGGGGTCCCAGTGGGGGGGACCCGCATGGGTGAGGGATTCAGGAGGGTGGGCGGTGGGGGGGGGTGGCGGGTTGGGGGGGGTTGGGTCGCTTCAAACCCCGATTCACATGGAAAAACAACTCAAAAGCCGTCAAAGCAACCGGGAGACGACCCCTCCCCCAGGCAGGAAGAGGCAGAAACTCAAAAACCAAAAAAGAGGGAGGGGGTTTCCAGGGGAGAAGGGGTTAGGAAAGGGTGAGGGAGAAACTCAAAGTGAGGTGATCTGGTTGAAGCACTAGGTAGGGAACTCAACAGTGTCAGACATCTCAACGATTCAGCAAGCCGCAGCTCCGAGGTGGGGGGTGGGGGGGTGGGGCTCTGCTAGGCATTTTGGGGTGAGAGGAGCTGCGGGGTGCTCCTCCAGACTCCAAAATGAGGATGTGGATGGGGAGGGGAGGGGAGAGGTGCCAAGAAGTTCTGCAGCCTCCACGGGGTTTACTTAAGCTTAGATTACACCTGTCAGGGGAAGGGACGGGTCCAAGGCCTAATTCCAAAGCCCGTTTCTCAGCTCCTCCATCGAAACCCAGCCTGTGGCCCAGGGAGGTGAGGGTGGAAACCACCCCACAGTCTGCCCTGTGCACCTTCCTTCCCCTCTCATTTCTCCGCCATCCTGCCTCCTCCATCCCACCACCAGCTCCCTCCGCCATCGGGATAGCGTGCAAGGCCTGGAGGGACCTGGCTGGGCACCTGGGCCCACAGGCTGACCAGCGGCCTTGGAAAGCTGTTAGCATTTTAGGCTGGACGTTTTGCTACACTGTAGATACTCTTTATTATTATTATTATTTTTTTTTTTTTGGATACCCTCTCTCTCCCAACTTTTCTCCCCCAGTTCTAGCGAAAAATGGGATGGTATCTTGCCAATTGACTGACTCCCCTTGCTCCCTCGCTGTGGCCGCCGGAGACACGGGGCTTTCCAAATGACAAGGTGTAATCTAATGGTCCCCTCACCCCCAAAAAACAGAGGAAACAGCAATGCAAAGGGTGTGAGGCAGGCAGCAGGCGAGAAGTGTCTAGAGCTCAGTGTTCCTGCAGAACGGCCCCACCCCCACCCGCCGTGCCCGAATGGAGGAAAGCCTGCCTCCCCACCCATGGAGCCCCCTCTCCCCTCGGGATGAGGGTGGGATGAGGAGAAGGGCTGGGTCCTGATCTGCCACTGCCTACCACCAGGGTCAAGTCAGGGGCTTTGCGGGGTGGGGGCTGAGGTGGGAGGCATGGCCAGATGTGATGAGCAGGAACTGGGGAGCTTGCCAGCATACCCCAGTGGCAGTTGTTCTGGAGATACAGGGGGGGGGGCTCCAGGCCCAATAACGGTACCCACTCCTGTTTGGGGGTGCCAGGAGGGAAGGGGAACACCTAGAGGCCATATCTGCCAATTATATGGCTCGGGTGCCAGAAACTTAATTTTAAAAACAAGTTGTCTCATAAAATGCCATGCTATGAATTGATCTGCAGAGGCCTGGGGATGGGTTGTAGATAAAAAGTTCTGAAGAATACCTGGAAATTGGGGCAATCTAGATCTCCCTCTGGCATTGGATACTGATCTCTTAGCTCAGCATTGGCGACCTGACTTTAAATTATCCCCCATCTGGCCTCCTCCAAAATCCTGACAATATACTAAGTCTCCTGAAGGTGGAAAGCTCTTTCCCACGTCTCCAGCTCGCTCCAAGTTCCTCCTGCATGTTTCCTATGTCATCAGGCAGGTGGCACACCATTTAACTGGGTCCTGTGCACCATGGTTCAGTAATGCTATGCTGCTAGACCAAGTGGTAAAGACACCATCTTCAGCCACTAATTTGCACCTTAAAGGCTGATGATTTTAAAGGGACAAAAAAAGAAAACAGCCAGGGAGAATATAGTCTGATCATCTTCCCACCTTGTCAAATGTTGGAGCTGCATCTTTGTTGGGGGAGTTGTGGGAGTATAGCTGACAGGTGCATTAAAAAAATGGACTTGGTTTTGACTGTGGCCCTTTGGATCTCAGAAATAAAGTTCAAGAGAAGGGCAAATCTGAATACTCCACCCCCTGGACCATCCAGGGTCAACAGAAGCTGGATGTTGGGAACTAAAGGAAGAATTAGGTTAAGGGTAGAGATTCCTTGCAGCTAACTCCCAGGACTGGTTGCCCTGGCAACAATGGAAATGTTTGAGCAGCTGGCAGGGCAGAACATGCTAGGTAGCTCATCTCTTCTGCGAGGCTGGTACTTATCTGCAAGGGTAGCCTAACACCCAAACTGGGCTTTTTGTTTTTCCCCCTCTTTTGCCACTCTGGCCATAAAACTTCCTGAGGGAGTGACAGGGAATGAGATGAGAGACATACCTCTGGGGAGGCCAAATCTCATGGGAATGGGGTTGGAGCCAGGAGAAAATGGGACTGGCTCATAAAGCACCAGTTAAAAAAAAAAAACTGAGCAAGCGAATTAATATCTCCCTCCAATTATTTTTCAAAGCAGTTTCCCATAAGCCGTCTTATTCAAACAGATCTATGAAATACGTGATGGGGAAACTGAGGTCCCCAAAGGGAAGGGACTTGCCCAGGCCATTTATTTGAACTCCATTTCTCTGTTTTATAGCAATCTTACTTGCAATTTCTTGTGTGCTACACAGGGCACTAGACAAGAGTTAATCTGTTCTATGGAATTCTCTCAACTACCCTGTGAGCTAGGCATATCGATGCTTCCTGCTGTTCAGATGAAGAAAGAGGGACTCCAAGCAGCCAAGGTCACACAACCAGAGAGGGGCACAGGCAGGATTTGAATCTGGGATGCCCCAAGCCTGTGTTCTCACTCCTAAGCTATACTGCCCCAAAGTTCAAGTGGATATCAGAGACCCCCAGTCACATCAGTTCCAATTCACTGGGACCCAGTTTTGGTAGAGGAGCTGGAAGACCTCTCTCCTCCACTTCTCAGGGAGGTTCTGCCTGGCAGTTCTCACTCTGGATTCAAAAGAAGATAGGAAAAATGAATCCCCTATTATCACATTTCAAGTGCTCTTGCCAGCTTGGCCCTGAACTTAATAGTCTGGAGTTTAGTGAAGGCAGGTGAGGGACAAGAGAGAGACAAAGGTGACCCCAAACAGGCTGGTCTCTGCCCTCAACTATCATCTATATTGGGTAATAAGCTGGGGGCTGGCTCGTGGCTAAACATATAAGTGGATATGGTATTGGGAGTTGTTTTTTATTTGGGGTTGGAATGGGGCTCTCAAGGGCTTGCCTGTCCTCAGGGAGGGAACAGAGGATGGGAGCAAGCATCACCAAAGGTTTCAAGAGTGAGAGAGACACACAGAGGAGAGCTGAAAGAGAGAGAGAGAGGCAGAAGGAGAGTTGGGGAAGCAGAGAGAGAGAGAGAGAGAGAGAGAGAGAGAGAGAGAGAGAGAGAGAGAGAGAGAGAGAGGGAGGGAGGGGGGGAGAGGCTGCGTTCAAAGTTCCCCAGGGTTTTCTCCAGAATTCCACAGTTCTGATGCTCAGGTACTCAGAAAGTGACCGTGCTGTGCTGCTGGACAAAAATAGCCTGTGACTGGGCCTGGAGCCTATGAGGTGGTAGGAGAAGCAGCCAACATCATCTGGAGAGGCAGAGGCATAGCACTAAAGGGTAGAATAATGTGTCAAGTATTTCTCCCAAAGTCTGTCATGCTACATTATCTGAGGGGCAGTTCCATATTGGTGCCCAGCCAGGATGCAAAAAGTCATCACACTAGCTACCGTTTTTAGCATTGCCTATGTTGCCAAGCATGCATTATCTGGGGAGGATGGTCCATTTAAAGGTGGCCACTTCTCATATTTGGAGGTATTGCTCTCAGAATGCTGCCTGCCCATTCAGCTGTGCTTCAAATGCCTGTTTGGGGGTTGTTTGGGACAGTGGGAGATGGTCTTATGCTGAGGCCTGCTTAAGCTCCCTTCCAACGTGGCCACCCCATGGAGCTGAGGCATCAGCTCTGGGTAAAAGAGAGCCGGCCAGGCAAATTAGGCTGCTCTCCCCACACACCCAACCCAGGCTCTGACCTCCCGCCATCTGTCTACACCACCTCCCTTGTGCCCTTGAGCCTGGGCGGTCACTTTCTGCCCCAGCATCCCAGCTGTGGGACCCCTTCTGCCCTCCTGGATGGTAGGTGGGACAGGAACACTGGCTTTTAAATCACAATGCGTTTGGAGAACAACCACACAACAGCTCAGCCCAAGAAACCAAAACCAAAGAGCACGGAAACACAAGACAGAACCAAAGACGAAACGCTTTGGGGGAGGAGGGGGCCAGGGAAGGAGGATGGGAGGGGGAAAAAAAAACGAACTCATCGGTTTTTTCCCCCCAAAAGGAAACAAAATCAGAAAATTCATAAGTAAATAAAAGGAAGAAAGAAAGAAAAAAAAAAAAAACGAAGGAAACCAAAGGAGAAAAACAGAACGGAAGACGAGAAACACTCCAACAGAAGGCGTTGGGAATTCACCAAACCGAACCGACAAGAGTGGCATGCAGAGAAATTTTTACATTCTCCCAGCATGCATCAGGCCCAAGTTACCATGACGACGAGGAGTGCAAAAAACTTAGCAACAACATTACCAAAGGATGCATAGAGGCGACCACAATGCAAGCATCGCATGTGTGCGGCCGGCCCTAGGCCGGGCTGGGCGCGGCTGAGATTTTCGTGTCTTTCTGGGTTTTTGCTCTGGCTTGGCGGTTTTTTTTTTTGTTTTGTTCACTTTGAGCTCGTTATTTGTATTCCATCATGTATTCTTTTAAGTTTGTTTTGCTATTATTTTCCATGTGCATGTCTGCATGTGTCTGTGTGCCTGTCTGTATGTGTTTCGTGCGTGTGTGTGTCACTCAGAATGTAAAAATGTGGGTAAAGAAAGTAAAAAAGAAAAAAACACACCAACCTTCTCGAAGCTCTGAGGGATGTAAAGGGGGTTTGATGCAGAACACAATGACATGGGGAGAAGAGAAAAAATAGGGGAGATACAGAGAGTAAAAAGAGGACTTCCCAAGGCTACAAGCTGCAATAGTTTGTTGAATTTTTTCTTTAAACCAAAAAAAAAAATTAAAATTAAAAAATAAAAAGAACAGCAACGACCTTTTAGTCTTTCCTCCGCTCTTTCCTTGACATACAAGATCTACGTTCACCTTCCACGATTTTTTAAAATTCAATTTTGGAGCGTCTGAGACCCAGGCAAAGAAAGGGAGGCTGGACCCCCACGAGAAAGGACCCCACCTCCGGGGGGGTGGTGCTGAGGACACAGAAAGCCCCCCTCCCTTGTCACACCCTGGCTAGAGGCCCCGCCCCCGCCCGGCCCCCATGCCTGCTGTCCACACTTGAGCTCTGCCAGCCTTACAACCCCCCATCCTGGGTGTTGGCAGAGAAATAAGCAAGTTAGACGAAGACTGGTCAGCTGGGAGTCGTGGACGCACTATAACTCACCAGAGGTGCCATGGCAGCAGATTGGATGTGTGTCCCCTGCCCACCCACGCCCCTGCATCCCCGTCCCCTCCCCCCAGGTGGCCTCCTCCTCCTCGGAGACCGAGACGAGATGCAGAACCCAAGCGCAGCTAGGGCGCTGCGTCAGGGCTGGTGGGAGGACCGAGGGGCTGAGGGTCTCTGCCTGAGGGAGGAGCCTTCTGGCCTCCCAGCAGGGGCTGGGTGCGTCGAATGGGGGAAACGGAGGCCCGAAGAGCGGGAAGGGGGTCAGGTAGACAGAGCCCATTGCAGCAGCCCATCGGGTGGTGGTGGGGAGGCTGTTTAATGGGCCTTGTTTCCTGGCAGGCAGAAGCTGTTTCTACCACGAAGCTGGTCAGAAACAGCCTTGGGGATGCAGGGAGATGGAGGAGGAGGAGGCGGACTGAAATCTCTGAAAGGGCGAAAGAGGACCAGCCTGGGGATGAGAGAGGGGGCGACAGAGGTATCTGGGGGCAGGCACAGCCCCCTCCCACCTGGCATCTTTGAGAGGACACCCAGGGGCTCAGAAGGAAGTCTGTGTAGCTGCTTCCCAGGCCCTCCGGGGGAAGGGGTGGGGGGTGCAGGATCTCAGCCCGAGCCCAAGCCCAAGGGCGTCTGCCTAAAGGAATCCCTCTCTGAGGGTAACCGAGAGATCAGGGGCTCTGGGGTGGCCGAGGGGGTGGGGCCGGCGGGGGGGCAGCCTCGAAGACCCCTCCCCAAGCCTTAGATTGAGGGCGCTGGAGGGGGGCGGTGAAGGGGTGAGGGAGCTACGAGGCCACGAGTCTGGAGAAGCAAAGCAAGCACACAGCAGGGGGAGGCACCGCACAACACACCACAGAAGCCAACTCGGATGGGTGGGCGGGCGGGGTGGGGCAGAGGCCTGCAGGCTCCCCCGGCCCTGTAGGCCCCCGATGGACCCCCGCCCCCGTTCCCTCCTGCCGCCCCCCCCCCCAAGTTCTGCAGCCCATGGGGCGGCCATCACAAGGCACGGGGGTGGGGGGTGGAAGCTGCCCCCATTTTACAGGCAAGGAAACTGAGGCCCAGAGAGACACCGCCTGGCCCAAGGTCCCACGGCCCCCAGCGGGGGAGGGCCTGCCTGCTGGGGTCTGCAGGGGACAGGGGAGCCCGGAGGCTGTGAGCCCAAGGGAGGGGAGACAGGTGGGGCGGGTCCCTGTCTTTGACCTGGACGCAGTGTTCCCTACCTCGCACGTAGAGGTTGGCGGGTGACGAGTAGCGCACGCCGGCGCTGTTGGTGGCCACACATTCGTATTTGCCCTGGTCAGTCTCCTCACTGCTTTCAATCTGCAGGGCTCCTGTGGGAAGAGGGGACAAGGCCTGTCCTGTCAGGGGAGGCCCCAGGGAAAGGGGGCGGGCAGGACGGCTGTCCCAGGGCCCTGTCCAGCCTGTCTCTTGGGTGGGCTGGGCCAGAGAGGCAGATGAGAGAGCTGAGTCAGCCTAGAAGCCTCTGCTGGACCGGGGCCTCCCTGCCTGCGGCCCCCCCCACCGCAAGCCTGGCCACACTGCATGCCCTGCAAATCCTCCATCCTCAACCAGGACCTCATATGCGACTGCCAAGTTGAACGACGAGGCTGGGAGAAGTGCGTGCCAACAGAGGCGTGTTCAAGAAATCACCCAGGAATGCTCCCCAGGTCGGGGGTGGAGGGCAGGTTGGCTGGCATTCCCAATGCACAGCAAAGACCCTGGCGTCGAAGAGGCCACCACAGATGATATGCCATCTCGGGGAGCTGGTGGTCGCTCTCTGGTTTCAACCAGCGCCCACGTGTCAAAATGAACATGGGTCTGCGTTCCTCAAGTATGTTTGGAATCATAAGTCTCAAGGCCCACAGTGTCTGTGATCGGAGCCAGGGTTGTGTTTCTTCAAGGCCATTTACAGTTCAGGACTGGGTTACCCTCCGCCAGAACAAAGGCAGGGAGTTCCCGTGTGGCTCAGGGGTAACAAACGCGACTGTTATCTGTGAGGACTTGGGTTCGATCCCTGGCCTCTCTCAGTGGGTTAAGGATCCAGCATTGCCATGAGCTGTGGCATGGGTCATAGATGTGGCTCGGATCCAACATTGCCGTGGTAGTGGCGTAGGCCAGCAGCTGCAGCTCTGAGCTGGGGAACTTCCATATGCCTCGGATGTGGCCCTAAAAAGGAAAAAAAAAAAAACGAAGAAGAAGAAGAATGAAGGCAAAGGATGTTGGAAGTGACACAGGTCAAGTGTGTCTGAAATCAAAGGCCTGGATCCAAGCTTTCTGTACCTGAAACTGAAGGGGACTCTGAATTGCCCCAGAGATTTAAAGGCACCTAAGTCAGTCTGTCTGGATTTAACCAGGTCTGGAGTCAGGATCCTGGTGCTTACCAGTAACCAAATGAATTTTCTCAAACATGTTTGCAATCATGAAGGAAGACCCAAGTCCAAGGGGCTCAAAGGTTAATGAGGAGAATTTTCTTTTTTTTTTTTTAAAGGTTGCACCTATGGCATATGGAAGTTTCCAGGCTAGTGGTCGGATCAGAGCTGCAGCTACTGGCCTACACCATGGCCACAGCAACACTGGGATCCCAGCTGTATCTGTGAACTGCACTGCAGCTCACGGCAATGCCAGATCCTTAACCTGCTGAGTGAGGCCAGGAATCCAACCGGCATCCTCACGGACACTATGTCAGGTTCTTAACCCACTGAGCTACAACGGGAACTCTGAGAATTTTCAGAAGTGTTTGAAATCAGCAGTCTGAAGGAAGACCTCAGATACCCACAAATATAATTGAGGTTCTCAGGCCTCTAGTGGGTTTGAAATCACAAGCCTTTATCAAAGAATTTTTTGGTCATGAGTGAGCACGCATTTAAAGAAGGGGTCTATTTTCCCAAGCATATTTAAAAATCACAGGCCCAGTCAAAGGTCTTGGTGCCCACGAGTAAATGAAAACAGGGCTGATCCCCACCCCTTCAATGTTTGAAATCACAGGCTCAGATGAAAGACTTAACTTGCCATGAGCATGTGAATATGAATGAAACTTCTTAAGAATGTTTGCAAGTACAGAGCCTTGATTAAACACTACAGTGCCCACGAGTAAATGAAAACATGGCTGAGATTTCCCTGAAGATACCTGGGACCACAGGCCTGGAACGAATCATTTTCACAAGTAGGTGAAGTCAAGCGAACATCTCTAAGTATGGCTGAAGTCATGAGTCTTGATAAAATACTCAAGTGCCCATGAACAAACAAAAATGAGGCAGAGATTGCCACAGCAGGTTTGAAATCAAAGGCCTGGCCCAAAGTCCTCATTCTCCTAGGCAAATAAAGCTGCATGAATATCTTGGTGTATGTTAGAATCACAGGCCTAGACCCCGTCACTTGGTACCTGTGAGTAAATGGAGGTGAGGGGAGAGCTCCAAGTTTGCTGGAGTCACAGGTTTTGATCAGAGTCCCTGGCACCAGGAGTCCAAAAAATCCAGTCCAGGGTCCCAAGCAGACCCCCCTCCACCACCCAGCTTTGTTTGTGGTTGTCCCAAGGAAGTGAAAGGGACCCACAGATTGGGAAGTTCTCTCTGGCGGAGGAGGGGGATGGTCCTATGCGCTAGGGTTCAGTCCCCATCAACCTCAAGGCTCCAGGAGAGCAGGCAGCCAGGTGTTACTATGGAGGCCCAGAGAGGGCAGGGAGACTGCTCAAGGTCACACAGCATTTTGTAGCAAAGTCAGGACTAGACATTGACTCTTCCCTGAGGCTCCCACCCAGGCCTGTTCTAGTCCATTCTCTGGGGCAGCACCATGGGGCTGCCTTTATGACTGTCTGTCTCTCTGCTCCCTCAAGCTGGACCCCATCCCCCACCACCACCCTCAGGGCCCAGATCAGAGCTTTAGAGCTGGGAGGTGCCCTCTGCTCACTCATTGTACAGATGGGGAAATCGAGGCTAGAGATGGCTGAGGGCTGTGTACAGGGCACTGGTCAGGGGCCTGGCCCCCAGAGCTCTGGGTGGGGATGGCAGGCACTGCCCCTTCCGGAGGACACAACCCCCTGACTGCAGCCAGGTGACCCGAAGGGCCAGCATGGCCACACTTGGCCCCTAGTCACAGACAGTGACGTAGACACAGAGACTGCACGGACACTAGGCAGGGTGGCGAGGAGGAGGCATGTGGAGGGGGGCCTGGCGGCAGCCCCTCATGAAGCCTGGGAGGCTGGGTGGCAGTGAGAGAGAGCGTGAGTGGGTGGGTGGGTGAGGAAAGAGCCTCTTACCTCGGATCGGAGTGCTTTCTGTAAGGGAAGCAGAGAGAGTCAGGTGAATGTCAGAAGGCAGTCCTGGGGGGCCGGGGGGCCCCAGGGAGGCGGGGCCAGGCCACCAGCCAGGCCTGTCCACTCTGCCCGGGGGGAGAGGGGGACATGGGGCAGGGGCAGCCCTGGGTTTACAGGCTTGCTGAGGAAGAGAAGGCCAGGCTCCTAGGAGCAGGGTGGGGTCTGAGGGCTTGCCAATCCGGAGGGCTTCCTGGAGGAGGTGAGGAGACTCTCCTGGGGAAAGATGGGCTGAGTCTAGAAGCCCCTCTGGACAGGCCTGAGGGGCGTGGCGGTGCCCCACGGAGATCCATGGCCTGGCCGGGCCCTGTCAGCTGCCCTCCTTCTGGGTCGAGGCGGGGGGGGGGGGAGGTCCATGACCTCTACTCTTTTCCTTCTTGGGAGGGACAGGGAATGAGGGGGGTGGGTCTTGGGAATCTTGTTAGAGACGGGGGAGAAGGGTTAGTGCCCCAGGGCCGGGCATTAATAAAGCCAAGGGAAGGTTTTACAGACAGGCCAAGTGGGAGGGACAGGGGAGGGCAGTGACAGGGGATGGAGGGCACAGGGAGGGCCCCGCAGCCTCCTTAACTTCCAAAAGGAAAAGAGGAAGAGGACTGTGTGTGTTGAGATGGGCCCTGGGGGCAGGGACAGCTCAGGAGACCAGAAAAGGTGGCCCCAGGCTGGAGTTGCCCGCCTTCTGCTCATGCTCCCGGGGGGCCATCTGGGCCCCCTCTACCTGTGCTGATCACAGCTGATAACTGAGGACACGGGCACCCCAAGGCCAGGGCAGAGAAGCTTTGAGAAAGCAAGGCTCCTTCCGCATTCAGGCCCATTTTGCAGATGGGCAAACGGAGGCCCACAAGGACTTATCCCACCATGAGGTAGAGGCAGGGATGGGCCCTTAACCCGCACTCCAGCCTCCCAGGCTGGGGCCCTTCTAGCCTGAACTTTGGGAGGACCCTGTATGATCTCTTACAAAATCTCCAACCCAAAGAGGCCACTCCTCCTCTTCACATGGGCCGGAAATGGAATTTGCCGAAGGCTGTACCATGGAGAACAAAAATCCAGGTCACTGGGAATCTAGGTCGGCCCCTGCTCGGGCTGGTTCGCTATACTTGAACTATTATGCTAAGAGAAGCCAGAGGCAGAACTTCCCACGATGGCCCAGTAGCCCACGGCCCCTCTACAGAGAGGAAAGGACACCCCGCCTTGGGTATTAAAGGCGAGAGGTGACCATTATAGGCCGTTATCATTCTCACCTTAGTAAGAATGAGCCTAGCAGCTGGTTTCAGGGGATTCAGGGTAGATGCTGGGGAAAAGAATGAGATACACCCAGGACTAGCTCAGCGGGAACACTCCCTCTCCTTCCCTTATATCCAGCCCCCCGACTTCTGTAATTTCACCATTTTCCAGCTGTGTCGAGGCCCAGGATGGGGCAGGGGCAGGGGTGGCTGTTACATGCGGAGCTCCACCAGCCCCCTTGTGGTCTTTGTTCCTCTTTTCCGTTTGGGCTCCTCTCTCTGCAGCCCCCTGGTGCCTGGATGGGGAGGGCTGGGGGGCTGGGGGCGGGGACGTGGGGGAGAGGCGTTAGTACACATGCCACGTAGAGTGGGTCACAGTTACTGTCACGGTGGCTGTTAGTCTGAGGGGAGGGGACGGCTGGGAGGCGGGGCAACATGGGGGAGGAGGGGGCGTTAGTGGTTGACGTGGTGAAGAAATTAAACTTACCAAAGGTTTCTGAACGTTTACAACGGAGGGACAAGAAAAGAGAACAGGAACATTAACGGGTGGTTATGCAGAAGCCTGTATCCTCACGGGGAGGGGTCAGAAGACGAATCAGGTTGATTATGGTGATTAAATCAGCTGCCGTTCTCGGAGCACTGAGGATGGGCCAGGCCACCCGTCAGGGGCCCCTCGCAACAACACTCGGCGGGGGGGGGGGGGGGGGGGGGCGCACGTGTTCTGAGGACACTGAGATGCCAAGAGGAGGGCGTGCCCTGGGGCACACTGGGCAAGTCGGGTGCTGAGGTCCACGCTCTTTTTGTTTGTTTTGTTTTTTGTCTTTTTGCCTTTTCTAGGGCCACTCCCAAGGCATGTGGAGGTTCCTGGGTTAGGGGTTGAGTTGCAGCTGTAGCTGCCAGACTACTCCAGAGCCACAGCAACGTGGGATCCCAGTCATGTCTGCGACCTACACCACAGCTCACGGCAACACTGGATCCTTGACCCACTGAGCAAGGCCAGGGATCGAACCTGCAACGTCATGGCTCCTAGTCGGATTCATTAACCACTGAGCCATGACGGGAACTCTGAGGTCCACACTCTTGATCATTTTGCTATATTGGGGCTGTGATGGCAGAGACCATCAAGGAAGAAATTGGAGTCCCAAGCCTGCCATCACTCCTCCAGGTGAAACCCCCCACAAAGTTGCAAATATCCTCAGAGAGGTGGGGACGGGGAAGGCTACTTCTCTCCCTGGTGCAGGGGCCAGGGTCGCTCCAGGGAAGACATTCTGGGCTTAACATCTGCCCCTTTTCAGGGTCTGGGTCTTTGCTAGAAGGAGCAGAAAGCAGAGGATGGGCAGACAGACTCCTCAGAGGACGAGGCTGAGCAGTGAGTGGGGATGGGCAGGGAGCACTGAGAACGATGGAGAGGCCTTCAGGTAGGGGTGGCTCCGGGGCGGGGGTGGGGAGGTCCTCATAGGAAGGGGAGAGAGAAAAAAGGGGGTGCACCAACACGTGTACTCAAAGTGGACGAAAACATGCGTGAGTGCCTGTGGGCACATCCTGACCACACATGCGTCCACCCACAAGGAACAGACATGCACACGGGAGGGACTGTCACTCAGACATATGTGTGGCTGAGATGCACACAGACAAGCTTCGCTCTGGGAGGGAGAAGGTGACCCGTGTGCCGAGGGCATGGCCTGTGTGTGCCCACTGGTGGGGAGCAGGTCAGGACACTCAGGACACATGGGGACCCCACGTAGATGTTCGTGAGGCAGTGGGACAATCGACACAACGCACACACAGCCCCTCAGACGGACGGACTCACGGAGGGGGCACGGAGGTGCTAAGCTGAGACACAACTGGAAGTTGTGTGGATGTGCCTGGCCCAAGGTGGCCAAGGTTTTATGCTCTGTTCCAACCCCCCCTCCCCGCCCCCTGAGTCTGGCCAGGACCAGGACAAACAGGCTGGACTGCCTGTCGGTGCCCCATGGTGTCCTTACTGCTGCAGGCTCAGAGACCATCTCTCCCTGCAGCTCTCTGGGGCTCCCCATGGCCTCAGCTGCCTCCGCCCACTACCTCCTCTGGAGACACCCACTGTTTCAGCACTGGAAACACTTGCCTTGGCCTAGTGCTCTCCTCTATTCTTACCTGTCTGGACCCCCTTACGTCCTCACTGGACACATCTCCTGCTTCAGCATAGAAGAAACCCTCCCTCTGCCACCTTCCGGGGCTCCCCATTATCTTGACTGGGCCCCGATATATAGCCAGTGGTTAGACACTGAAGATAGCCACCCTCCGTGGCTCCCCATCACCTCTGCCCGTCTGGCCCCCACTGTGTCCCACTGTTGGGGCACCGTGGACACCTGCCGTCTGTGCCTGTCTACACTTCATGAGGACAGCAGTGTTTTGGGTATTGGAGACACTGCTCCTGAGGCCTCGGTGGCTCGCCATCACTGTGCATTTCTGGGTCTGTTATGTTCCCACTCAGGCACTGAAGAATTCTCTGCCTACCACCCACTATGGCACCCCATGACCCCTGCCCGTCACGCCCTATCACATCCCCATGGGTTCAGCGCTGAATATACACTTCCCCAAGCACCCATGGCCTCCGAGGCTGCACGTCAGCTCTGCCCTTCTGTCTTCCACTAGCCCCCAGGGCTTGGGTGCTGGAGAGGGTGCCCTCCCCGTGCTGTCCTCTGTGGCTCCCACATCTTCCCAGCCACCTGCACTCACCTGATCGCAGCTGCTTGATGCGCCCGTTGCTGGCACTGGGGTCCACAGGTAAGAAGTCCTTGAACCAGGTGATCTCAGGGTCAGGGTTGCCGCTGGCAGCACAGAGCATTGTCGCCGTGCGCGTCCGCTCCACCACCTTCAGCTGGGGGCCCATGTCGATGTTGGGGAACCCGGGGGGCAGCTGGTCCTCTGAGAGTGGAGATGGGAAAAGCAAAGCCAAGGCCCAATTACTGCACGGCCATCCCTCCAGGGCGCTAGGTCCAGCCCCCGCTGGGCAATGTGACCGTTTGTAGCCTGTTTCCTCTTGGTCCATGGGAAACATCACTCTCATGTGTGGGAACTGGTAGGAAGACATCAGGCCAGACCGGTGCCTTTGACCCGGGGTGATCCTGCCCCCAGGGGACACTGGGCCATGTCTGGGGACATCTGTGGTTGTCAAGACTAGGGGACTCCTGACATCGAGTAGATGGGGATTGTTGCTCTACACCCCATAGCACCGAGGATGGCCCTGCAGAGGACCGTCAGGGCCGAGGTTACAAAACCCTTGAGTTGCTTTACAGCAGCCAGAGGGCACTTTTGGGGGCGGGGGGGCACACCCATGCAGAGGCGACACAGTCTGACAATGACAGATCCTCAGCTACCAGGGAACCCCAGATGCAGCTTTTTGAAATGTAAATGAGACCACACCACACCTCTCCTGCCTGCCCTCCCCACCACTCCCCAGAGGAACCCAGGCTCCCCACTCAGCGCTGGCCCCCACCGGCCTCGGCAGCTCCATCACAAGCCAGCCTCGCGCTTGCTTCTTGCTCTGTCTAGCCACACTGGCCACCTTGCTCCCTGATGTCATCATGCTCCCTTCTGCTTCACACCCTGGGCAACGTGTCTATGTTACCTCAGCCTAGCTGACGGCCCCAAGTTTGGTTTTTTTTTTTTTGCTTTCTAGGGTTGCACCTGAGGCACATGGAAGTTCCCAGGCTAGGGGTTCAAATCGGAACCACAGCTGTCAGCCTCCACCACAGCCACAGCAACATCTGAGACGCATCTGTGACCTACACCACAGCTCACGGCAATACTAGATCCTTAATCCACTGAGTGAGGCCAGGGATTGGATCCGTGTCCTCATGGATACCACTGAGCCACAATGGGGACATCTTTTTTTTTTTTTTTTTTTGTGGCCCCAACTTATAAATCCTCCCAGACTCCAGAACATCTGAGCATTGAACTCCACAGAAAATGATTTATCTGGGTCCCCACTGCCCCATGCAGGTCCTGGCATGCAGTTGGTGCTCAATAAGTACACAAATGATTCAGCCCTAGTTACTGCCAACCTTTGAGAAGCCTCATGTCTCCCGGCCTCAGGCTCCCCATTCTCTGGCAAGCATCCAATAAAAGGGGGTGGGGGGGGGTAGGGGGGATACAAAGAGAAAAACATCCCTCCCTGGAGACTCTTGGTCCCCACATCCAGTGATGGAGAATGTGGTTCTGGGCTGGGGTGGTGAGGCAAATGGCATCATGGACTCCTTGGCCTGACTTAGCGGGTTGATGCCAGTGAGGGGGATGCAGCTCGAGGGTCTCCTACTAGGCCCCACCCTCTCCCACACCTTCACCCACCACCTCCAGCACCTGGACCCCTGGCTCCTTTGGCTCTGACCTCTAGTGTCCCCAGCTCTGGTCTGGCCTGAAATCCACAATGGACAAAGGGTCCCCTGGGGTGGGGCAGGCTTCCTCAGCTAAAATTGAGTCACTAGTGGGAGTTCCCATTGTGGCTCAGCAGGTTAAGGACCTGACATTGTCTCTATGAGGATGAAGGTTCAATCCCTGGCCTCACTCAGCGGGTTAACCATCTTACTATGGCTGTGGTGTAGGCTGCAGCTGCAGCTCTGATTCAACCCCTGGCCCGGGAAGTTCCAAATGCTGCAGGTGCAGCCCTAAAAAGAAAAAAAAAAAACAAAACAAAAATAGCCACTAGCCCCCTGTTATGTGTTCCTTACCCCCAATTCCTTTTTTTTTTTTTTTTGGTCTTTTTGCCATTTCTAGGGCTGCTCCCGAGGCATATGGAGGTTCCCAGGCTAGGGGTCGAATCAGAGCTGTAGCTGCCGGCCTACACCACAGCTCACGACAACACCGGATCCTTAACCCACTGAGCAAGGCCAGGGATCAAACCTACAACCTCATGGTTCCTAGTCGGATTCGTTAACCACTGAGCCACGACGGGAACTCCATTCCCCCCGATTCTTATGTGGAATCCCTGATCCCTGAGACCTCGGCTATGACTGTGTTTGGAGACAGGGTCTCTACAGAGGTCATGAACATTAACTTAAAGGAGGTATTAGGCAGACCCTGACCCAAGAGGACTCATGTCCTCATAAGAAGAGATGAGGACCGACATACACAGACGGGAGACCGTGTGGACACTGAAGACGGTTGACACTGAGCCAAGGAGAGAGGCCTCAGAAGGAACCAAGCCTGCTGACACCTTGATCTTGGACCTCCAGCCTATGCAAAGAACACATGTGACTCAGGCTGCCCAGACTGTGGAGCTGTGTCACAGCAGCCCTTGCAAACCAACAGTCCCCACCCCACCCCTGGTGGTAGACAAGTGACAAACTGTGATCACACACAGGGCCGAGATGGAGAAGAAACAGGCACACTTGTCTGCAACCGGTAGGGATGCTCATTGGTACAGCAGGACCAGGAGGGGTGACTTGGTGCCCTGAGACCCCTGCACCCTCAGCCCAGTGGCTGGCACTAGAGAAGGAAGGCAGAGGTATTCCTGAGGCCCTAACAGCAATGGTAAAAGCCTGGTGACAGTCTCGACACCTGTCAACAGAGACTTATTACATATTGACCAGGCCGCCCATGGACCAGGTCCCCCAAACAAGCAGAAAGAATCGCCTCACAGAGAGATTTGGAACAAAGTCCGAATCTGAACAAAGTCCAGGATGTGTTGCTAAGCGGCAGAGTTCAAAGTGAGAGATGGTATAGACCAAGGATTGAAAACTATGGCCTCTGGGCCAACCCTGGCCCCGCCCCTTGTTTTTGTGGATAAAGTTTTATTGGCACACCAGCCGCATCCATTGGTTTCCTCATCACCTACAAGAGCTTTCCCGAACTGAGAAGGTGCAACAGAGATTGTCCAGCTTGCAGCTTCAAAAGCATTTACCCTTTGGCATTGTACAGAAGAAACCTGCTGCCTCCTGGTACAGACAACGCTGCCGTTTGTGTTAAAAGGACACAAAACATGGGTATTTGCTCATAAATGCCCAGGAGGGGCACTGGGCATGGCGAGGGTGTTGGGTGATGGACAGGAGGGCTGGGGAAGAGGTAGGTCTGAGGCCACCATGCAGGGAGGGAACAGAGCTGCAGGTGCGTGGAAGGGGCAGAAGGCCAAGACTGGGCACGGGAGAGGCGGTAGAGGTGGGTATGGGGGTGTAGCATCACCCCGTGCCCCCAGTTAAACAAGAGAGCTGTGGCTCCAGCCCAGGCAGGGATCCCTTGGTAAAGGAAACCGGCTGCACATCTAAGTCCTGAGCACTAACTAGGTACCAGGCACTATAAGGCAGCTTCCTATGCCCTCCTCAGCGATGGGACCCCTTCCACAGTGGGGGAAACTGAGGCTCAGACAGACGCACACCCACCCTAAGTTGTACAGCTGGGACACGGCAACACCGGGCTTTGAACCCAGGCTGGGCTCAGCCTGGAAAAAGCTGGGAGGAGCCTGCAGCTGCAGAACCCCCAAGCCCAGCCAAGATGTCAGGTCTGAGGGGTGGCTGCATCCTGTCTGAGCTGGTTCACGCCCCCGTTTGCTCTTCCCAGGCCCCCGAGGCCTGGACCACTTTACACATGGTTCTGATTGGTTACTGATGACATCACCAAAGGTTAGGGCAGAGTCTCAACTCTTAGTGCTCAAAGCTGACCTAGGCAGGCTGGGGGCCTGGGTCTGCTGATGTCCCTCTGCGCTCCCGTTTCCTATATGTGTGTTTGTGTGTGTGCATGGGTACACCTGTATGCACGCGTGCTCACCCAAGTATGCACCCGCAGCCCACACTTGTCCTCACGTGAGCACTTCCTGGGTGCATGCAGCCCCATGGGGGGAGAGGGGGATTGAGTGCATGGCAGCCAGCCAGGGTGGGGGAGGCGGTGGTCACCTGATGTTATGGAGAGCTCCTAATTCAACAAAAATGTTCGAGTACCACATTGTGCCTGGTTCCTCGGAGTTTAATTAAAACAACAGTGAGGGAGGCGTGAGCGGGGGCCACAATCAGATGGCGGTGGTGGAAGGGAAGATTCCCCCCTCCCCTGCAGCCCAGACCTTCCCACTCAGCCAGGGGTCCCTGGGGCTGGGGCTAAGTGGAGAGGGGGACAGACACTCCAGGTTAATCGCTCTGGGCTGGGTGCCCAGCCCCAGCATCATGCACCCGGAGAACAGAGACACGGGGCGCCTTGATGGGGAGAAGGGAGGGGAGCTGTGTCTTTCCCAGACTCCCTGAGACCAGGCACTTAATAGATTCACAGCTTGTCCTTTTAACTCTCTGAGCGCTTACAATGGGAGCTGGCGCGGGGAGGGGGTGGGGCTGCGGGAGGCAGCCTGTGCCGACTGCCGGGGAAAGGTCAGGGCAAAAATATCTGCTGGGAAGAGGAGGGCTGGGCGCTCGGGCTCCTCCCCTCGCTCCTCCTGCCTCCATGCCCCAGCCGGATGGGCTCCAGGACCCACGCAAATTGAAACTATGGGGCCTCTTGTTAAAAAAAATTACTAGGAATTTCCAGGCGGCAACCACAGAGCCTTCTGAGTGCGAGCACACACCAGGGTCTGGCACGAAGTGCCCCCACAGCCGAAGTGACAGCTCCTCCCAGGGCTCCAAGCTGACCATCGCTCTGCCACCCGAGGGGACGCTGGAACACTCCCCCCCCCAGAGCCACATGGGGGGGGCACCAACCCCCTAATGGCTGGCTGTGGCTCCTACTTATAGATCACAGAGGGTCAGGGTGCCCCTACAGGTGAAAGACAGGACCCACCCAGCCACCAGAGAGCTGGAGCATGGCCGGTGGCAGCTGTCTTGTAACTAACAACAATGATGGTCATAATAATATCAGATAGGCAGAACCAACCAAATCCTTGTCCCCGTGGAGCATCACGAGGGTCCCCCACCTGTAATGTCTGTTTCTCTGGTTCATGATCCCTTGTGGTGAACACCATTATCATCCCACTTTGGAAGTGAGGAAACTGCAGCTCAGAGAGGTTCACTAACATGCCCATGGGGAACAGGGAGGGGAGCTGTGTCTTTCCCAGACTCCCTGAGACCAGGCACTTAATAGAGTGCTACAGAGTGGCAGCGCCAGGATGTACACTCAAGTTGCAGGCCCCTGGGTTAAAACTACCTTGCAATGGAGAGGGAAGTCAGGAGCAGCAGGTGTGGGGGTCCAGGGGTGGGGCAGGTTTGTGGCAACACTGTCTGAATGATGCTGGTTTACAATAAGGAAGCAATTTCCTGGTGCCCCAGCCCACCTGAATGAGGCCAGGGTGTGAATGTTCAGGGAGGTGGGAGTGAGCTTTTTCAGCCTAGTCAGCCTCTACCCCTCCTTTGTTCCTTTGGGGGAACCACCCCTTTTTGACCCTATGTGGGCTGACACACCCTTGACTCCAGGGAGGACTCTGCCAATCAGAGTTATTGTTCCTCCAGCCATAGTGACCAGCTCAGGGATGGTCATCTGACCCAAACAAGGCCAATGAACAGCAGTCCTGGGTCACTGAGTCCTCTCTTTGTAGTGGGGGCCTGGGAAGCTGGAGCTAAGTGGAGGTGGGGGGGAATCTCACTGAGGGTATAGTTGACATGGAAGAAAATAAACCCGGAGGCAGAAAGTGAGCGCTGAGAACACTGTATCAGCTCCTGGATCCAGCTGAACCTGAAGCTAAATTACTCCATAGACATTTTAATTACAGGAACCAATGAATTCTCAGTCTGAGTTGGATCCACCTCGTGTAATCACAAGAGCATGGTTAAGATGACAAACAGGGATGATTCTAGCCCTTAAAACTCCTCTTTTCTGCAAAGGCTCAATAAATTCCTACCAGAAGACCATGGACCCAGTGGTATTATGGACTAGAAGATGTCCCCCCTAAAGAAAAAAATCCCAAGTGAGACGTTCACAGATCCCTTTGGTGTTTGTCCCCAAAGTCCAGGGCCCGGGTCCTGCCCCACCTATCCTGGGAGGTGCCATACCTCGGAGGACAGTGAGCTTGGCATGGACAGTGATCTCCCCAACTGAATTCTGGGCCACGCACTCGTACACGTTTTCATCCCGGGGTGTCCGGAGTGGCTGGATCCTCAACACGGCCCCCGCACTCCCATCAAACTCGATCGTCTGTTTGAGAGAAAGGCCAGGGTGAGGCTGGGGTGCCAGGAGTGACCGGGAGACAAGCTGGGAACTGCCCCGCCTGTGTGTATACGTCTGTCAATGCAGTGGAGGCAGAAAACTGGGTCTGCACAAACAGAGGGTACTGTGTGTGAGTGGGTGTGTGACATGCACACGGAAGTGTGTGGCAGGCATGCAAAGGTGTGCTGGATATGGAAATGTGCACAGAGTAGGGGATTCCCTTCTGTGTGAAGGGGTGAGATAAGATTCAGAGAGGGCAGGGCGTTGCTTGAGGCCACACAGCACAAGGGTGGCAGAACAGCTGAACCTGGCGGGGCCCTCATGGAGCGGGCAGGGAGGGTGCAGGAGGGGAAGGGGGCCGCTGAGATGGGATGCCCAGCCCTGGCTGCCCATGCGCCGTCTGGGGAAAGTTTTCAAGCCTGCTTCCGTGGCTCTGTCCAGGGGGTGGGGCTGAGCCTGGGCTGTCTCCCCTCCCCCATCCCCCCAACTCACCTCGAAGCGCTGCGAATTGACCTTCTTGCCTTTCTTGTTCCAGGTCACGCGTGGCTTGGGATCACCTGTGGCCTGACAGACGAAGGAGGCCACGCCCCCTGACACACCAATCTGGTCCTTGGGTTCTTTGATGAACCTGGGGGGCTCTGGGGAAAAAGCAGGAAGAGGAGGGGCTCTAGTGGGCCGGGGCATGTGACCAGGACCCCACGGGCCACGCAAACACGATCTCCTGTCTGCCCAGAGAGGTACAAGAAGGACTCAACAGGAAGGTTAGAGAGAAGGAAAGAGAAATGTGGGGTTCCGTGATGGCCTAGTAGTTAAGGATCCGTCGCTGTCACTGCTGTGGCATGGGGTTCAATTCCTGACAAGGGACCTTCCACATGCCATGGATGTGGCCAAAAAAAAGAGAGAAATGCTACCACTGGATGCCCCCTTACTGGCACTTGTGGGTATTCCAGGGCCTGCCCAGCACCCTCACTCCCACCCCTACCCCCTGGGGACTAGAGCCACACCACCCACACAGGGATGCAGCCTCACATGGGCACACCTACTCAGGCCCAGTGCCACAGGGGATGGCAGGAGGGGAGATCCCTGACACTCAGGGGTCCTCAAATTCAGCACCCGGAGGCCCTCAGTAGTGACCAGCCAAACCCTGGGTCCTTGGCCCTAAAAAGATGTGGGAGGTGATAACTTGGTCAAAAGCCCTGGTGGCACACATGGGGAGACTGAGGCATCAAACAGGGAACAGGGGGTGACCAAGGGACCTGAAGTCAGAGCCAGATTCAAACCCAGGGCTCCAGCCTCTTTAATCCATGAGGGGTGTCCAAACGCAGTGGGGCAGAGCTGGAGGACCAAACTCAGAATGAGTGCCTAGTGAATGCCAAGTGCATGCAGAAGGTGTACACTTCTGACAGGGCTGAGGGTCAGAACCATGGGCACACGTTCACACATGGGCACACGGAGGCACAGAACAGACAAGGCATTTGCTTCAACACACAACTGGCCAGTGGCTGAGCAGGGATCTGACCCGGGCTGGCTCCTGTGCCCACATCCTTTGTCCCTCCCGATGATCTGATATGTTAAGTCTTCCCAGGAAAGTCTAAGGGGGAGCTACTATGTCTTTAACAGCTAGACAGTCTCAACTCTGCGCCTTGGACAACTACAGGATCCGGTGAGAGTTTATTAACATTGTTTTCTTTTTTATTGACTTTTCACAGTAACCTTTGAATCACCCAAAGGGATGCTGGATTGCCATCCACAGCAATGCTACAATTAGCCTGTAAAATGAATTCAGTTACTTCTAAGAGTTTTACTCATAGACTCAAGAGCTGCGACATACACACAAGGTCCTGAGTGAAACAACCTATCCAACAAAAGAGGATAATTAAATGAATACTGGGCCACCCATGAAGTGGAATACTATGCAGCTATAAAAAAAAGGACAAGGATGCTTTTGTTGTGAACTGCTAGAGAAGGACTAGCAAGATACACTGTGAAATGGACAAAAAGTGAAGGGTAGGAAAGTATAGCAAACGCTCCTGTTTGTGGGATGGGAAAAATGGAAATGGGGAAAGTGTGTGTGTGTGTGTAAACAACAGCTATCTCTGGGAAGAGAAATCAGGCGGCTGGACACAGGGAGATGGAGGCTTCATATCTTGGTACCTCTTTTTTATTTTTTGGCTTTTTTTAGGACCGTACTCCATGGCATATGGAGGTTCCCAGGCCAAGGGTCTAATCAGAGCTGTAGCCACCGGTCTACACCACAGCCATAGCAATGCCAGACCTTAACCCACTGAGTGAAGCCAGGGATCGAATCCACAACCTCATGGTTCCTAGTAGGATTCGTTTCTGCTGTGCCATGACGGGAACTCCATATCTTGGTACTTGTTTAGATTTAGAACTATCTGAAGATAAATTGAAATTACATTATTTTTTTTTTTCCAGGGCTGCAGGTGCAACATATAGAAGTTCCCAGGCTAGCAGTGGAATTGGAGCTACAGCTGCCGGCCTACGCCACAGCCACAAAGCACCAGCTCTGAGCCATGTCTGTGACCTACACCACAGCTCATGGCAATGCTGGATCCTTAACCCACTAAGAGGGGCCAGGAATCGAACCTGCATCCTCAGGATACTAGCTGGGTTCGTTTCTCCTGATCTACAACGGGAACTCCCAAAATTATAATTTTTAAGGTTTCAACAGAAAGGTAAGCTGACTAAAGAAAAATATTAAGTAAGTAAAAGTTTGGGGTCTGGGGAGAGGCAGACAGAGGATGTACAACTTATGCCTGAGAAACGCCAGGTCTCTGAACGCTGGGCCATGCAAGAGTTCACCTTGAAAGTTCTGGCTGCTCAGGAGCACTGAGAAGTTCAAAGAGGCCTCAGGTTCCCAGTCTGGGTGCCCAGAGACCCCAATTTCTCCCATCCATGGCTCATGGTGGACTTTGAACAAAATAGAGTCCCCATCCCAGTGGCTTGACTGGCCTCACCTCCCTCCTCCAAGGCTATGCTCCCATTGATATGACCATCTCAGTCTACACTAGCCATCTCTCTGGAAAATCAGTAGACCTACTGTGTTGTGCAGGCATGTGTAGCCTCGTTCAACTCCTGTGTATCCTACTGAGGCAGTGATGATTAATCTCACTGTACAGGGAGTTCCCGTCGTGGCGCAGTGGTTAACGAATCCGACTAGGAACCATGAGGTCGCGGGTTCGGTCCCTGCCCTTGCTCAGTGGGTTAATGATCTGGCGTTGCCGTGAGCTGTGGTGTAGGTTGCAGACGCGGCTCGGATCCCGCGTTGCTGTGGCTCTGGCGTAGGCCGGTGGCTACAGCTCCGATTCAACCCCTAGCCTGGGAACCTCCATATGCCGCGGAAGCGGCCCAAGAGATAGCAACAACAACAACAACAAACAACAACAACAAAAGACAAAAAGACAAAAAAAAAAAAAAAAAAAAAAAAAAAAAAATCTCACTGTACAGATGGGACAGTACAGGTTCAAGGAGGTTAATGAGCTTGCATGGGGTATGCAGGGCAGAAAGGAGAGCACCAGGATTCGAACCTGGATCTAACTGGATCTAATGTCCCCAAGCCTATGTTTTATGCTATCAGCCATTTTTTTTTTTTTTTTTTTTTTTTTTGTCTTTTTAGGGCTGCACCTGAGGCATATGGAAGTTCCTAGGCTAGAGATCCAATAGCAGCTGTAGCCGCCGGCCTACACCACAGCCACAGCAACGCAGGATCCGAGCCGCGTCTGCAACCTACACCACAGCTCACGGCAATGCCAGATCCTTAACCCACTGAGCGAGGCCAGGGATCGAACCTGTGTCCTCATGGATATTAGTCAGGTTCATTAACCACTGAACCATGATGGGAACTCCTATCCTATCAGCCTTGAGCTTGATTTACATGTTTTTGCTCCACACTGAGCCCTGGGGCTAGGCCTGCCTCCCTGGGTTATTCCTCTTCCAAGAATGGTGACAGGAGCCATACGGGTCCTCAGCCAAGTTCATGGGGGGGAAGCCACTGCAGCCGGGTCAGGAATCTTGCTTCTGGGAATACCCTCCCTCAGGAGTCGCTGGAAGGAAGGGCAGAAGCAGGCTGTGGGGAGTGAGCAGCATCCAGCTGCCTGTTTATGGCCTAGAGCTGGGGACACACCCTGAGCACCCTGCAATCCAGGGAACAAGACATGATGGGAGCCCGTGCTGTCCCTCCTCCCTTCATCTGGCAGCTGCAACCTCAGTTGGGCCAGCACCTCCCCTGGGGAGCCTTCTCGGATGACCACTGGCCGGGTCGGGACCCTCTCGGTTCCCATCCTTCCCTGGGCGTCCCCCATCACAGCCCTGATGGCACTGGGCTGAAATACTGGTGCCACCTGGCAGGCTGGGGGTGGAACAGAGCCCACTCCCCGGGACCCCATTACACCTCCTCTCCATGCCCCGTGACCCTTGAGAAAATGGGGCTCTAAACCTGGATGGCTGTTGGACGGCAAGTCCAAAGAAGCTGCCCACTGCTTCCCTGGGTCCCCCCACTGCTCTGCAGGGCAAACAGCTCTCAGCCCACCTCCAGGCAGCTCTGAGAGCCCAGCTGGCCCCGAAGAGCTTTCTCAGCTGGCTGCAACCCCCATTAGAATATTTATTATAGATCCTTGGATTCTCTCTCATTTGGACAAACTTTCCCCTCCTCTTCTTGGCAAAGGGGCCCTGGACGGGAGAAACACACACTGGGGTATGGCTGCAGCTTGTGGCAAGCAAGCGCGCCTTTTGTGCTGGGTCTCTTCTCACACTTGGCACCATTCTGAGGCTCAGAAAGGGTAGGTGACCAGCCTCTGGTCACCCAGCTTGCGATGGTCAAGAGCTAAGATTCCACCCCAGTCGCATCTGGCTCCCAAGGCCCTGCAAATGGTACCCTTGGTAAACAGGGTGGTGGGTTTTTCAGGGACTGAGATCACCTGGGGTGTTCCCGTTGCTTAGATGAAGAGACTGGGGTTCAGAGTGGTGAGGCCAACAGCTCAGAGGCTGGGAGGGGCTTGGCCCCACTTCGGTTTTTCCACTTCAGATTCTGCGGGAAAGGATCTGGTGCCAGAGCTGGAGACCCACCCACCCGTCCCCTCCAATCCAGCCTGGGCTGGCCGCACAGCACTCCGGGAAGGCCCCACAGGACCGAAGCTGTTTCTAGGACAGAAAACACTCCTCCCAGTTCTGGCTGGTGGACACTTCAGCGGCCGTCCCCAGGCTCCCTATGGCCCGACAGCCCCCACCTGAAAAGCTCCCTGAGGACCTGGGCTACTCCTTGAAGCTGGCAGTGCCAATCACGGTGCCCACAGCACCCCCCCCCCCGCTGGCCCCCAGGTGCCAGGGTTCCTGCTAAACAGACCATCTACTGGGGTCAAGGTGCCCCAGCTATGGAGAGGGAGACTTGGGTTTGAGTCTAGGCCATGACCAACATCTAAAGGAATACAGTAAAAACAATGACAGGGCTTACTGTAGGGGACCGGCCGAGATAGCTCCAGTTACATGCCCAGTGCTGATCCCTGGGTTGCCCCCCAGCCCTCCCACGGCTCACCTGGACCAGTGCAGTCCCCTCTGCCCTGGCTCTGTCCCCCTCTACAAGTCTGTCCTCTCTCGCAGCCAGAGGGCGCCCGTGAGCACCCAAGTTGGGTCCCACCCCTCCTCTGCCTACCGCCCTAAAGGGCTCTCACCTCCCTGGGGGTAAAAGACCAAGTCCTTCCCTGTAGCCCACAAGACCCTGCACAACCAGACCTATCCCCTTCTTGTCCTCCCTCCTCCCTCTCTCCCCCTCGGTCACTCTGCTCCAACTACTCGGGCTTCCTTGTTCTTCCAAAATACAAGGCATGGTCCTGCCCCAGGTCCTTTGCACAGGCTGTACCTTCTGCCTAGGATACCTCCTCCCTGACCCGACACCCGCGGGTTGCCCTCCTCAGCTCCTTTAGCTCTCTGCTCAGTTGCCACCTCCTGGCTGTGACCTTCCCCGATGTCTAACAGACCTATTTAAAATGCAGCCCCCAACCCTCCCCCTTTCGCCCTCATCTCCCTTCTTGCTTATCTTGCTCCTGGGCATGCTCGGTGTCTCTCCCTCCGGAGATTATCAACTCCACAAGGGGGCAGGATATCTGTTTTGTCCCCCAGGTATAAACCAGTGCCTGGTGCACGGTAGGTGCTTATTTAAAACCCACAGGGGAGTTCCCTGGTGGTCTAGTGGTTAGGAATTGGTGCTTTCACTGCTGCGGCCCAGGTTTAAGCCCTGATCTGGGAACTGAGATCCTACAACGAGCTGCTGTGCTGAACAAAACAAAAATTAAAAACCCACTGAATGAAGAAGAGCACAGAGCCACCCCCTGTCACACCACAGAGCCAGGATCTGACCAGACCAGGACAGTCTCCAAACTCTGTGATCTCCATCCCTGCATCACAATGGTCTCTCTGCAGCCTCAGTTTCCTCACCTGTAAAATGGGAAAAATCCCAGCTCTATCCTGCCCAAGGCTGATAATCATCACTAGAGTAAGATGTCAAAATAGAAAATATATTATTTATTCCATCCGGGTATTAATTAAATCATCAGTGGTTTTGGTCTGGGGGTGCCAGCGAGGGGGTGGGGCCAGGGAAGCTGCTTCACACCCCACAGTGCCCAGGACAGTCCCCCACAGGGAATGATCTAGCCCCCATGTTAAGTGTCAAGGGTGGGGTATTAAATGCATGAAAAACTACAAATGCTCAGCACCCTCTGGCTGCCACTCCATGGTGGGGAACACAGCCCAGAAGACCCAGGCCCTGGCAGGTGACTGGATGGATCATGGTCCAGTCATGCCTGGCTGCTGGTTAGGAACTAGGGCTCTGGCACCAGACAGCCTGGCTACTTCCTGTCTACAATGTAACCTCACTGTGTGCCTCAGTTTTCCCATTTGTACAATAGGGGTGGTGATAATAGCCTTCTTCTCATCAGGTTGTGGTGGTCTATCCGAATGTGTTAGGCATGTACTAAAAACAATATGAAAACAGGAGTTTTGTTGTGGCGCTGCGGAAACGAATCTGACTAGGAACCATGAGGTTTGCGGGTTCGATCCGTTGCCTCGCTCAGTGGGTTAAGGATCCAGTGTTGCCGTGAGCTGTGGTGTAGGTCGCAGACGCGGCTCAGATCTGGCGTTGCTGTGGCTCTGGTGTAGGCCAGAGGCTACAGCTCCAATTCGACCCCTAGCCTGGGAACCTCCATATGCTGCGGGTGGGGCCCTAAAAAGACAAAAAGACAAAAAAATAAAATAAATAAAAAATTAAAAACAATATGAAAACAAAAAGCAAAGACGGACAAGGCAGGTGCATATGTCTCCTCCAGCGGCAGGAATTATTATGCATGTGGTTAACTTTGTATTGTGGACCTACTATGTGCAAGCAGCATGCAAGGGCTTATCATGTGTCCTTGTCCCAGGAATACTGGGAGGGGGATGATACTGAGTTTCATTCAGAGTGGAAAGAGCTGCTGAGAGAGGTTCAATCACTAGCCCAAGGTCATACAGCAGGTTAGCAGCAATCAGGATTCAAACTCAGCCTAACAGCAGACCCCAGTTTCTTTCCCTGTTGGCCTGACCTTTGGGATTCCTATGGCCCTAACTGACACCTCCTCTAAGCCCCTCATGGTGGGATAAACCGTGGCATTATCGGCCCTGGACTGACCCCCATCCTCTTCCATGTTTTCGCCGGAAACGCAGCCTTGCCAATCCCCAAACTATACCAACCTCTTTCTTCACCTCCAGGCCTTCCCGTGAGTTAACACCTTCACCGGTAATGCCCTTTCCATCAGCAAACTCCTATACACCCACAAAACCCCAGCTCCAATGCCCTTTCTCCCTAGCAGCCTTCCCTGGCTCTGCCTGGGAAGGTTTGATTGCCTGTGGGTCTACCAACTGGGCACTGGGGTTTCTACCTGTGGTAAGGGAAGACAAATTCTCTGGCTCCCTCAGGAGTGACTTCAAGTAAGTCTCTGCCCCCTCTGAGCCTCGGTTTCTCTCACTGAAAAATGTGGAGTAATGCAACCAGCACGCTGGGTTCTGCGAGGCAGAGGGAGACAGAGCAGGTAACGTGTGTGTTTAGCACCGGACTTGGTGCAAAGATGATGCTGGGGAAACAGACATCATCGTCAGCGTTACTAGGATTGCTTTTTAATACCAGCCTTATTATTTACCTCTGAATCTCAGGACCCAGTGCCCAGCAAGCACTCTACTCGGCCTCTTTCATGGAGCACAGAGGCTCCATTCGGCAAGACCGGGGGCCCCTGGGAGGAGGTGGGGACACGTGTCCCCACGAGCACACACAAAGCCAGATGCTCACGCTTACCTTCTGCAGCACAGCCTCCGATCAGCAGGACCACGAGGAGACCCACGGGACCAACCACAGTCGCCACGCCATGGCCCCAGGCAGGCGCCATGCTCGGCAGCGACCTGCGACCTCCGCTCTGGAGGGGGGATGGCCCCCCAGTCCCTCACAGAGAGGCCTCGAGCCAAGCGTCAGAGGGGGCAGCGTCTGCAGAGACAATGGAGGGGCCATGAGAGGGGAGCAGGAGAATCCGGGGGGCCTTCATGGGGGAGGTGGCAAGAGGGAGGCAGAGGGGTAGAGGAGAGTCAGGGGATGGGAGGGAGAGGGTTAAAGGCCCAGGGGGAGAGTCACAGGGTGAAGAAAGGGCAGGAAGTGCTGAGCCCCAACTATAGATTGAATGCATGGCTCCAAAATTATGTGGAGACCTAACCCTCAGGGTGATGGTACGTACGATCAGGTGGGGCCTTGGGAGGTGGTTAGGTCACGTGGTGGCGCCCTCGTGAATGGGATTAGGGCCCTTATAAAGGGACTCAGAAGGCTCCCTCGCTCCCTCCCTCCGCCATGTGAGGACACAGCAAGAAGATAGCCGTGAACCAGGAAGTCGGCCTCGCCAGATGCCCAATCTGCCAGCGCCTTGATCTTGGACTTCTGGCCTCTGAAATCGTGAGATATGTGTGTTGTTTACAAGCCCACAGTCTATGGTATTCTGTAATGTCAGCCCGAACTGACTGAGTCAGTCCCCACCCCCCAAGCTGAGTCCCAATCCCAGCTCAGACCCGACTGTGATGAAGCCCAGACCTCAGCCCTGACCCCAGGCTCAACCCCAAAACAGGGCCCAGCTCTCAAAGCTGTTCTGCACATCCAATTTCTTTTTCTTTTTCTTTTTTAGGGCCGCACCTACAGCACACGGACGTTCCCATGCTAGGGGTCTAATCAGAGCCGGAGCCGGAGCCGCCACCTACACCACAGCCACAGCAACACGGGATCCAAGCTGCATCTGTGACCTACACCACAGCTCAGGTCAATACCGAATCCTTAACCCCCTGAGTGAGGCCGGGGATCGAACCTGCATCCTCATAGCTACGAGTTGGGCTTGTTACTGCTGCCACAATGGGAACTCCTGAACATCCAATTTCTCCCCCTCCCGAGCTACGGCTCCCTAAGGACAAGACCCCAGCTCACACGGCCAGCTGTCCCCACAACCCGGCCCATTTGGCCACCAGATGGATCTTCCCCCCCATCCCTGCCCGGCCACCACCCATGGCTCCTGTCACCCCCAGAGGAAGCCACTCTTGACCTCGGCCTCCCTCTCGTGGGAGGTGCAGCCACATGGCCCCAGCTCAGTCCCACCTCCAAGCCTCTGACCTCGCTGTGCTCTCTGCCGGGAATGCTGTCCCCTCGCTCCCGCGTGACACGTCTCAGCTCCCCTGCCACTTCCTCCGGAAGCCCTCTCTGCCCCTCGAAGGTCAGCCCCCACCCCCATTCCACATCCCACGGCTCCAGAAATGACTAAGATCATCCTCCACGGCATTTACCCCACTTTGCAAATCAAGTGCGAATGCCTATCACTCCGTCTGTTGCTCCCACGAGGATCCAAACTCCTCCGGGACAGAAGGGTCCCTCGCGGGGGCCAAACCCTGGGACGGCCCCCTCCCCAATTTCCACTTTGGCCAGAGCCAGGCGGAAGGGAGAGGCCCAAGGATGAGGCCCTGGTGGTTGGGTCGGCCCCACATTCACCGCAGGCAGTGCCCAGGGCGAGTCCAGGCCATGGCCACAGGGATGGGTGCCATGTAATGACGGGGCGGCCCCTGTGATTCTGGCTCCCAAAATACCCAGCTGCGGTCACCTCGCCCAGCCCCAAAGTGGCCCCAGGGGAAGGCTGGGCTGGTGGTGGCCGGGTCATGGCCCAGGGTGAAGAGTGGGGAAGCCAAGATGAAGAAGGTGGGAGTGTGGGGGAGGGGTCTCAAGAGACACACAGTCAGGCCAGACAGAGAAGGATGCTTGCATACAGTCAGGCCACAGACAGACCCAGACCCCCAGTCAGACCGCAGAGAGACAAACAGGGAGATCAGACAGAGTCACAGATGTACAGGCAGGCAATGAGAGAGGTCCATACACGTAATCAGGCCAAAGAAACTTACATGGACAGGCACAAAATAGACCCCAGACAGAGTCACACAAGATAAAGACACAGGGTCACAGTGGGGCAGACAATGCACGTCCAGTCAGACCACAAGCACAGGCAGACCAGAGACACACACGGGTACACAGCAAGAGGAAACATCCACACAAGGTCACGGTCAGGCAGGCAATACATACAAACAATTGGGCTGTAGATCAGAGATCCATGAGGCACGGCAGGTGAAAAACACACAGCCTAGAGACTCGCATGCCCAAGCACAGTGGGGCTACAGAGACAGGCGGTCAGCAGGCCACAGGTGCACCCAGTCCAACCACATACACAGACACGCAAAGTCAGAACCCTTCACCCACACGTGCGAGTAGAGATAGGCACGTGCATAGTCAGACCACAGATAGACACTGGGACACAACCGGAAGCCTAGAGCCACCTCCTTGCCCTGTGCTTCCACTCTGGGCCCTTTAAGAGCAAAAGTGGCCAGTGAGGAAGGGGAAGGCCCCACCTCGGGGGAACAGCCCCCAGGGCAGGTGACCCCACCCATAGATGCACAGGGGCTTGGCCACATCTGGGGAAGGGGGCTCTGGCTCAGACCACTTGGATGGGCTGGCCAGGTCCCCCCTCAGACAGCCTCTGGGGAAACCAAGGCAGCACGGCAACACAGAAGGCCTCAAACCCAGGGCTGCCAGGCCCCCCTGGTGCGGAGGGTATGACCTCCCTAATTCAGTCTTGGTCTCCTCACCCATAACACCAGCTGGCCTGGGTGGGGGTCACCTGCTTGAAGGGCCCGGATGAAATTGATGCATGTACGGGCCCTGGCCACAACGCCTCCCCCACTCCCTGCCTTCTAAACAGGGAGGCCCCTAATTACCCCTTGGCTCCTGCATCCCCGGCCTCGCTGAGCCCACGCCTTCTCAGTGACTGGGCAGGATAGGGCTGATCCAGGCTCAGGTGGGGCTCAGCCTCGAGCTCCTGACTCCCCCAGAGACGCTGAGCCAGCTGGGTTGGAGCAGGACACGGCCTCGGGGGCTGCTCCTGGGGCAGGAGTGGGGGTGGCAGGTGTAGGACAGACTCAGGGAGGAGAGGTCCTCCCTGAAGGAACTTGGCTGAGGGAGGACCTGCAAACTCCAAGGCCCTCCAGCCTCCTCTGGCTTCCTGCAGGACCTGGGTGTGGGGTCTCCAGCTAGGGATCGGCAGAGAACATATGCAGATTCTGTCAGCTCTGCCGTCAAAATTTAGCCCGAATCTACTTCTTGCCCCTTCTTCTGTCTCCACCTTGTCCAGCCCCCTCATGGCTCACCTGGACCCAAGGAGTCACCTCCTGCCATGCCACCTCCATCCCTGGCTGGTGTGTCCTCCCCCCAAAGCCAGAGGGCGCCGGTGAGCACCTAAGTCGGGGCCCATCCCTCCTCCTCTATGGGTAAAAGCCCAACTCCTCCGACCTGGCCCTTCACAACCTGCCTGGTCCCATCCCTGCCCCCACCTCCTCCCTCTCCCCCTGGCTCACTCTGCCCCAGCTATTCAGGTCTCCTGGCTGTTCCTCCAAGATACCAGGCGTGGTGCTGCCCCAGGGCCTTTGCATGCACTGTACCCACTGCCTTGATCTTTCTGCCTCCAGATTTAGATTTTTTTTTTTTTTTTTTTTGTATTTTCTAGGGCCACACCTGCAGCACATGGAAGTTCCCAAGCTACGGGTCTAATTGGAGCTGTAGCCGCCAGCCTATGCCACAGCCCACAGCAACGTGGGATCCGAGCCCCGTCTGCAACCTACACCACAGCTCATGGCAACGCTGGATCCTTAACCCACTGAGTGAGGCCAGGGATCGAACCCACAACCTCATGGTTCCTAGTTGGATTCGTTAACCACTGAGCCACAATGGGAACTCCTGCCTCCAGATTTAATGTCAATATTATTACTTGGTTGAGAATTAAAGGATGAATGGGAAGGGATAAGGGTTGTCTCCACAGAAGGAACAGCATGAGGAAGGGCAAGAAGCAGCACAAAAGGTCCTGGGGATGAGCTGGGAAGAGATTAGGGCAGAGTGGGAGATATGGACCAAGCCCGCAAGGTAAGGGGCCCTAGGCAGCTCTGAGCAGTGAGGGGCATGGCCAGGCCAAGCCTTTTCCCTGGCCCTCCTGCAGTAAAGCAGCCTGGGCCACCAGCCTCACCATGGCTCAGAAAAGGAAAGTAAGGTAGGCGCCCTGGAGCTGCACAACACAGCGATCCGTAAGTGTCTGAAGGATGGCGTGGCCATTAAGAGAGGAACGGCCACCCCTGGGAGTCACAGGAAATAGCCTGGGTGGCAAATGGGGCTGGGCAGGGCATAAGGAGGAGGAAAGGGAGTGGCCTCCAGACAGACCTGGAACCCAGGGCCCAGAAAAGGTCCCCACCCACCTGGGTGTCAGGCGCTGAGCCATCCACCACCTGCCTCCCAGCAGCCGAGCAGAGGTGGGTGCCTGCCTTGCACAGATGGGGAAACTGAGACCCACAAATGAGCAGGGACTCTGCCAAGGCCCCCAGCTGGGTGGGGGCTTGGTCCTAGAGTCCACGTGATCTCAGGAAAGTGGACGGCCCTCTCTGGGCCCGGTGAGGCCTGCTGGATAGCCTCTGGGGGCTCCCAGGCCACGCTCAAGGGGGTGAGTGGGCACCCATTCCAGTCGGGCACCAGGGCGCAGGTCACGCGATCCTGGAGCCAGCCTTGTGTACCCACGCGGCGCAGAGAGTATAAAAGGGTGATTATGACCCAGGACTGGGCAGCAAATAGGCTCTGTGTCACTGGCACGAGGCTGATTCTCCTGGGGCCAGAGAAGTCCCCACTGCCTCTCCCCACTGCCTCTCCCTGCCCCACCTCGAGGTTTGGTCTGTCCTGCGGGGCTAGGTGCTTATCAGTGCAACCTTGACCCTCAGGGACTTCCCAGGGCTGGAGGCTGGCAACAGTGGCAGCCAGGCTTACAGAAAAGCCCCTGGTGATGCACAGCCTCTCCACTCCGCAACACCTCTCCAGCCCCACTGCCTTCCTCTGGGCCCAGGGACTTTCCTGCTGCCTGGAACCCCTTCCCAGGGCCCCAGAGCCCATTGAGGGCAGGACCCAGGCCTCCAGCCTCCCTGGGTTGCTGTATCCCCCAAAGTTTTTGTAAAGCAGGAACTAAGCTTGAGCTCTGGAGCCCCTGGTGGCTCCATGTGGCTCTAGCCAAGCCCCTCTCCCTCTTGGGCTGTCAATGTCCCCCCCAAGCAAGAAATGGGTTCAGGGTGGGGCCACCTTCCCAGAAAGGGCTAGGATCAGGGCCGAGGGATCCGCCTTTAATTGACTATCGATTTGTATTGCACGCTGTCCCCAAGGGTCCCCACGGCCACAAGTGATGGGCAGGGCAGTTGGGGAGCCAGGAGGCGCAGCCTCAGAGGGTGTGATGGGTTAATACCAGCTGGGTGCCCTCCTCTCCATGTGCCGAGCCCTCTTAAATGCTACTTGTGCTTCCCTCTGTTTGACAGAGGAGGAAATTGAGGCTCAGAGAAGGCTAGCTGGCACATCGAGGGTCACCCAGCATGGAGGGGCTGGGCTGGGTTACTATGTGAGGCCAGAGAGCAGCTCTCAATCAAGCCAGGGGTCCATGTCCCCCAGCAGCATGTCCCCCAGGCCAGGGAGCCCCAGACACCAAGATCCAGGTGCGCTCTTACCCTGCTCACACCTGCCAGGGCTCCCCCAGTGCCTCTGTGTGGTGTCCTGCACCTGCCCTGCCTCTTCCCATAGGTCATCACAGTTCTCGGCATGCACCCGTCCGCCTTGGGCCTCTGTGTACACAGGTCCTCCTTCCAGCGGACCCACCTACCTGCTCATCCTTCAAGCTGCAGCCACAGGTCATCACTCCCTCTATAGACTCTTCCCCTGGCCCCAGGACCCTCCTCTGCCCAGCCCTGACCCCCTACCCAGAGGCTGGGAGTAGCTGTGTTCGACTTTACTCCTCCTCTGTGCTAAAAACCTTCCATGGCTTCCATCAAAGTCCATTAAAATCTAGACCCCTAACCTCAGCCTCCAGAACTGCCAACCCTATCATGCTGCACCCTAAGCGCCTTGCTTGCCTTGTGGGTGCCCCACTCACTGCCTTCTGGCTCCCTTGGGGATATCTGTGCACGGGGTTCGTCCACCCCACACACCCTTCCTTGACTGCCATCAAACCTCAGCCTTCCCACTCATCCTTGGGTCTCAGCTGAGCTGTCACCTCCTCCAAGAAGCCCTCCTGGATACCCCAGGCTGGATCAGGGCCCCCTCTGAGCTTCCCCAGCACCAGTATCTCCCATCACAGGTCTGCTCCCCTCATAAACCTATCATTCTCCAGGAGAGAGTCTTCTTCCCATCTGAGGAACAGGTATTTATTTGACACCTTCTTCATGCCTGGCCCCACTTAGCGCTTTATCCACATCATTCTTGTCATCACATCCATTTCAGAGGGGGAAACTGAGGCCAGAAGGAGCCACCGCAGGCAGGGAAGGCCAACCTGGGCGCGGCCTCCAGCTGCAACTTACAATTACTCTTGGGTAGAGGGAGGTCTGCTCAAGCCTTAAGGGATGGAGGGGAAACTCAAGGAGGAGCAGGCAGGACTTAGGAGGCTCAGCGCCAACCCAAGGGTCACAGGAAGCCCCTTTGAGATGGCCCAGGACTCTGAGTAGGAATCCCAGGAAGCAGGACTCTCCAGGCAATAAAGGAGGGTACGCAGGTTTGGTGTCTAGGGACAGGAATGGGAAGAGCAAAGGTGAACGCTGATATGCTTGCCCCAACCCTCTAATTTATTAAAGCCCCCACGAGGCACAGCATCCATCTGAGGTCCATAAGGCTGAGGGGCTAAGACAAATAGAGGAAAACTTCCAGTGAGTTTTGGGGAGTGGCTAAACGCAGGGATGCCAGCCACTTATCCCCAACTCCCACCCCACCCCCACAGTCCTGCCACCTCTTCTGCAAAGCGTGTGTCCCCAGCGGGAGAATGCCCAAGCCCCCTATCAGAAACCTGCTACCAGAGCACCACGGAGATGGCAGAGAAGGCTGCCCCAACCTGGCTCCGCCCCCAGGAGGTGGGGGAGGAGGTCGGGCTGGGGGCCAGGCGGGGGAGGGGACCCCACGGAGCATAACGGTCTGGAGTTTTCCAAAGTGCAAGCGACTAACCCGAATGGGGGGCGGGGGGTAGCGCAGGGCAGTGGCAGGCTTGAGCTGTCTCTGCAGGGCCACTGGGCCAGGCCGCGAGCGGGGCGGGAGTGTGGGGGGAACCTGGGGACCCCCCTTCCTGGAAGCCTGGTGCGGGTGGGAGAGGGACAAAGCCCCACGCATGCTGGGCCCTGAGGTGGAAGGGGTCCCAACGCACTCACCCTACGGCTCAAAGGTCGGGGCCCGAGCCCCGCGCTGCCTCGGCAGGGCCCGCTGCAGCCTGTCCCTGGGTCCTCCCGGAGCGCGGCGCGCAACGAGGACTCGGAGAGGCGAGGCCGAGGCCCAGCGAGCTCGGCCTGGGGGCCGGCCCCGGGGCGGGGCAAGGGGCGGTGCGGCCAGGGGGCGGGCCCGGGGAGGGGGCACCAGAGTGAGCCCCGGGGAGGGCCCGCCGGAAGTGGAGCGGGCGGGACAGTGGGGAGCCAAATCGGCGGGCACTGGAAGCCTACATGGATGGGGGTCCCGTGCCTGGGAGGCCTCCAAGGGGGGTACTGTGCCCCCTGTATGTGTGCACATATATGAGGGGGCAGCCGAAGAAGCACAGCCCAAGACCCTCCCTTTGGAAGCCTGATGCCTGAGACAGCCCCTTCTCTTCTAGGCACGGACTGTGGCCATGGCAACGGATGAAGGGGCTGGATGCTGGACAGAGCGGCAGAGAGCTCCCCAAACACACCCAAATACAGGAGGTCGGAGAAGGGGCAGAAGATCCCTTCCCAGTCTGGGTTGGATGGCAGAGGCCGCGCCCCCTACACTCACAGAAACCCAGAGGGTGGGGGAGGGGCACGGACACAAAGAGGCCTCCCTCCTGCTGGGAGTCCAGTAGAGGTCTGGGGGGGTGGGGGAAATGAACGGGGACACCGTGGCAGAGGCCCACACCCTAGCCACAACCGTGAGGAGGGGGCAGAGAGCGCAGGGTCAGATTGGAAACAGATGGGGCCACCGTGCCAGGCCCAGAGACACCCGATTCCGGAGCGGGGCTTAAGAGAGGGGGGAGAAGGAGGGGCGGCCCCACCCAGGCAGCCAATCCCGGCCGGCGCTGCTGCCCCGTGCGGGTTTGAAAACTCCAAGGGAGAGGCAGGGAACGCGGAGGCCCAGCAGCTCTTGGGAGCTGGGGAAGGCGGTGAGCGAGGGGCAGGGACCCCCAGCGGAGACCCAAGGGCCTCCGCAGTGGGGCGGGGGTGGTGTGATTCCCCCATCTAATCCCATCCCTCGTGAATTGGGATCAGTTCCACCGTCCATGCACAGGGAAGGCTCCCAGAGCCAACATAGCCTTGTATTCCAAACGCTGCTACCGCTCCCATCACCCACCATCAGTCGCCCCCGTTTCCCAAAGCGGTTAGGGAGAAAGAGAGAGAAGAGAGAAATTACCAAGGTCAGGAAAAGCTGGGATTCAAACTCAAGTTTGGGTCCAGAGACTCAGCGCCCTGACCCATAAAGATACAGGAGGCCTGGGGCCAGAAAACGTCAAAACTACTCTAAAGGTAAAGCCCAGGGGGAAAAATCAGTGCTGGAGACAGACAAGCCCCAGCCTCTAGAAGCTCACCGCCTGATGGGACAAAGAACATGGGCGTGGGGGGGGGGGGGGCGGCAAAAAGGGACAAGGACAACTCACTTCCCAAGGTGGCCCACCCATGCTTTGGCAGGTCCAACCCCCACCTCTCCCCAGCATCCAAGGCACCCTCCCAGGCCCTCCTCCTGGGTGATCTGCCCCTTTCCTGTCCCACACCTCAGTCCCCCCATTTGCAAAACAGAACATAAAATCCTACCTCCCCCAGCACCGGGGAGGTCTCAAAGCACCAGGCAAACAGTAAGTGCTCTGTGAATGTCTGCATGCAGACTCGCCACCTACCCCTTTTACTTGGAGCACACAGTAGGTGCTGTTAAGCAGGAGACCTCTGACACTTCCCCTCCCCCACAGGGCCCTGAGCTCTAACCTTGGGAGGCCCACGGTGGATGTTTCATGGAGGCCCTCTGGTGCCCCAACACCACGTAGGCAGCACACAGGAGGTGCTCTGAGTCAACATGGGGGTGAGATTGAGCCGCGGAAACTCCCCCTGCAACAGCACAGCAGAGCACACAGTGGGCCCTCAGAAAATGTCCCCAGGAGCATAGAAGGTGCTGTGCTTGCACCTGCAGGATGATGGCCCAGGCCAAGGGCTCATCCAGATTGGGGTTTGAGGCCAGGTCCACCCACATTACCTCAAACAAGAACCTGCCATTTTAGGGGCCTCAGTCTCCCCAGCTGAAATACAGAACAGGCACTCCATGAACCCACGTCATCCTGACAACCAGAGCTGTGCGACCTGGGGCAGAAACGCCTGGTTCTAGGTTGCCTGAGACCCAGAAGACTGTGGCTGAGGAATTGCCACCCCCTCCCAGACTGGCCCTGCCCTGTCTGGGCCTCTTGCCTGTGTCTTCGTGGAAGTGACCTCCTGCTTCCAGGGGATGGAAGTGACCGCAGTACACTGGGAACACAGCCACTCCCATGGTAGAGGGGAGGCAGAGATCTGGAGCTGAATGTGGCCTGCATCTGGCCGCCCCTAACTGGGCGGCCCCATCTACTAAATGGCCTGAAGTGCCACGCCCCCGCCACCATCATGGCTCTGATCACCCCGCATGTGAACTCTCTGGTCCCAGGTCTGCCTCTCCCACCAGACTGGGACCTTGGCAGGCCGGGTGAAGTTTGTCTCTGTCTTAACCGGAGTCAAGTGCCCAGCGCACAGCACCCAGTAGGTTTTCAGCAAACATTTCCATAACAGCCGCGCCAGTCCTCACCCAGGAGGGCCCTCTCCAACTTTATTCTCCTCAAGAGGCCACACTGTGCGGTGCCCTGGTCACAAAGCAGGTGTCTTTATCTTTTTTCTTTTTAAGGCCGCACCCAAGGCATATGGAAGTTCCCAGGCTAGGGGTTGAATTGGAGCTGCAGCTGCCAGCCTATACCACAGCCACAGCAACATGGGATCTAAGCTGCAGCAACACTAGATCCTTAAGCCACTGAGCAAGGACAGGGATCAAACCTGCATCCTCACGGACACACACTTGTCAGGTTCTTAAGCGAGCGAGCCGCAAACGGGAACGCCAACTCGCCACTTTTTTAAAACACACATTTCTTAGCACCTAATGTGGGCCAGGCCTGGCTTGAGGCACTGGAGACAGAGCAGTGACTGAGACTGACAAAGATCCCTGCCTTCAAGACACTGATGGCAGTGCAGGCAACAGATAGGCAATAAAAGCAAGAAAATACACCCAGGGGCAGCTGGTGCTAAGTGCTATGAAGAAGGACAAAGCAGGGGAGGGGGGGACCCATGGGGTGGGATGCAATATTAAACAGGAGGGTCAAGGAGAGGGGAGGTGATATTTGAGCTAAGAGCTGAGGAAGTGCGGATATTTGGGAGGAGCGATCCATGCATAGGGCACAGCCTGTGTAAAGGTCCTGAGGCAGGACAATGCCTGGCATGGTGGAGGGACAGCCAGGAGGCCTGTGGGGCTGGAGCAGAGTAAGTAAGGGGGAGAGATGGAGGAGAAGAGGCCAAGGAGGGGACAGGACTGATTGTGCAGGGCTTTGGGGGCTTCGAGGAAGACTTGAGCTTTTACCCCCAGGGATGTGGGAGCCATAGAGGGTTGTGGGCAGAGAAGGGATGGGACTTGATGCTCAGATGCTCGCAGGTGCCCTTTGGGGAGGACAAATGGGGGGCAGGGCAGGGGTGGGAGCCAGGGGACCTGGGCCGAGGTGACTGCACTGCTTCAGGCAAGTAATAAGGGGACAGAATAGGCAGAAGCAAGGAAGCGGGCAGAAGAGGGCACATTCTGGACAGATGATAAAGGCAGAAGCAAGGGAATTTTCTAAAGAACTGGTTGCAGGATGCAGGTTAAAGAGGGGATTCAGGAGGAGCAACTGGAGCACTCCAGCTCGAGCATCGTGAAGGTTAGAGCTTCCACCTCCAGGAAGCCATCCCTGACTGCTCTGCCCACCCTGTGTCCCTGAGGGCTGACCCTGGAGCCCCACCCCCCGCCCCAACATTTGGCTGCTATGTCCTCTGTATATACCCAGGAGGCGGCTGCCCTTGGGATGGAGCCTGGGGCTAGATCACGTCAGCTCCCGCAGCTGGGACATTTGGGAGGTAATTTTTTTTTTTCAAAATAACTTTTCTTCTAATTATAAAATAGGCGCGTGCAGCAGAAAATTAGGGGAAATCAGCATAAAGGAGAAAATAAAAATTGCCCACAATGCACCCTGCTCATTGGAGGGAAACTGTTCATATGGGTCATTTTCATTCTTTTCCAGAAACACTTACTGAGCACCTACTAAGTGCTGGGCCACAAGGGACACAGCGGTGGGACAATAAGCGCCCCTGCCCCCACCCAGGCTTCAAATTGGAAGAGAGAGACACCCACCGAGAAACAGACATTGTCAATAACTTAAGGCTGGGAAGTACCCAGAGATGGCAAAGTAAAAACAAAATGAACTGTAAGGCTCTAGAAGCACAGAGGGATCTGAGCAGATCTCTCAGAAGACCGTGAAGTGAGCAAATCAGCAGGACAAACTCCTATGGGAACAGAGTTTCAGGCAGGTGGAATAGTAAGTACAGAGGCCCTGAGGCTGACTGCCTTCTTCCCAGTCTTTCTTGGATGTGCGTAAGCGGGTACTTTTAAAAAAACAGAGATCACCATGATGAGATGGCTCACCAGGGTCCAGCCCAGAGAGTTCAGTGGGTCCCCACTTGATTTCCAGTATAAATAACAGAAGGAGGTCCTCAGACAAAGCTGTGACCCATCATTTCCAAGCAAAGGGGGACTCCGCTGGGACAGACAAACCTCTGCAACCTGCACTGATGTGGCTCCCGTAGGTAAAACAGCATCCCTGGGCAAGACCCCTACTCCCCTCCCTCTGCTGACCTCACATTTGGGGACAAAATCCCCGAAAATTTCATTGAAGGGCAACCACCAAACTCCACACTCTTGGTTTTGGAAGCGAGAGAGAAACTGGTCGGGCAACTTCCTCCTTCCTCAGGCTCCAGGGCTCCAGGGCCCCAGGTTGCCCAATAGGACCCCCTCCCCACCCTGCTCGGCATTCATGCCCTGGGGCAGCAAGCATGTGCAGACCAGCCAGGAGCCCGCCTCGCCCACACTCATCAGAGCTGTGGTGTTGTGTCTGCCTGCCAGCCACACCGCAGCGGGCACACCACAGGCACGCACCAGCCCCTCACCTGCCTTGTTCACCTTCGGGATCCCCCAAGCCCAGATACCATCCTCTCCTTCTGGACAAATCTAGGATGCTTTCAGGTGCAGCTGGATCCAGCAGACCTGCTCTTCCCTCTGTCCTCCCTTGCTCAGCTGAAGGCAGCTCCATGCTTTCAGAAGCTCAGGCTAGAACTTGTGGGCTGGTCCTGACTCCTCTTCTTCCCTCACCCCCACATGGTGCCAGTCTGGAAATACTCTCAAGTTTCGCTCCTAAATTTCTCTTGAATTTGTTTATTGCTCTCCATACGCCTGCCCTTCCCATCCTGTCTAGCCCCTATTATCACCTCCGCCCTGGTCCCCATGATCTGCCCACCCCACAGTAGCTAGAGGATATCTGTGAACACCTGAGTCAGACCCCACCTTACCTCCTCTGCCCACAGCCCTCCAGGGCCCCCACTTTCCTCCAGTAAAAATCCAAGTCGTCTCTGCCCCCCACAAGGCCCCAAATGATATGCCCCTGTCACCAAACTGCCCCTGCTCTCTCCCCCTCCCCCCTTGCTCACTCTGCTCCAGCCACACAGAACTTCTCCTACTTGTTCCTCCAACTCCCCAGGCACAGCCCTGCTTCAGGACCTTTGCACATGCTGGTTCCCTCTGCTTGAAACACCTTTCCCCCATCTTTTCATGGCAGTTTCCTTCTCTCCATTCAGATCTCCCTCAAACATCACCTGTTCAGAGAAGCCATGGCTAATCACCCTGGCTCAGGCAGCACCTCCATCAGCCTTTATCACTCATCCTTTCTCCAGCTTTTTTTTTTTTCTTTTTTGGCACATATTTTCATCTGAAATGATCTACTTCTCGTTTACTGTCTCGATCTGTGCTGTCCAATACAAGAGCCGCTAGCTACACGTGACAAAATTAAAATGAAGTAAAACTAAACACAATTCAAAATTCAGTTTCTCCATCACAGCGGCCGTGTTTCTGGTGTGGCTCATGGCCACGGAATTGGCACGGAGAGAGCATATTTCTATCAGCGCAGAAAGTTCTGTGGACAGCTCTGCTGGAGGCTGTGGGAGCCCGCGAGGGGTGGGGCCTGGTCAGTTTCAGCCTCTGCTGGGTCCTAGGGCCTGGTTATAGGGTAGATACTTTATAAACACTTTGTAAATGAAGGAAGGAACAAACAAATGGCTAAGAGGCCTTGCGAAGTCTGAAGGGGCTGGTTTGCAGGACTGGACAGAGGTCGGCAGGCATCATCTGCAGCCACAAGCCCACACAGCTGAGATCTGAACCTGAGTCTACCTGGCTTCCATCCCAGGCACCCGCTGGGGGCTGCTACTCCGGCCCCAAGGGCAGAAATTTGTAAAAAGCTGCCCCGACCACAGCCAGACTTGGCTCTGCAGCCCAGCAACAACTTGCTGACTCAGCCAGAGGCACAGGGTGGGAGGGGCAGTGCCTGGCCAGGAACACTCCTCCAGGCTGGGCCCTCACCAGCCCCCCACCCCTGCATCTCCCACCTTGAGCTAGCTGTGGCCACTTTAATGGATCTGGCCACATCCTCTCTGTAAGATGCCTCTGCACTTGCCAGGTTCCCAGTGGGGATGTGCGTGGCATTCCCCCAAAATCCTCCCCTCCTTGTTCCCGACTTCTGCCACATCCCAATAACCCTCATTAAATCTTTCATTCAGCTGGCTAACGCCGTTCTCTTAAACTAATTTACTTTAGAAACTAACTCTATAATGCACAGCTCTAACAGCGGAGCCTTGAAAGTCACCAGAAAAATTATTACAATGAAACCATGTACTGAGTTCTTCCATTTTCCCTGGATACTGTTGCTAAAGCCAGCAGCAGCATGGGATTTGGTTAGAGAAGAGATTGGCAGGTACTGGTGTTCAAGATCCCCCGGCACCCGGCTGAGGCTTTCTCCCAGACATGCTACAGACCAGAGAACAGGGTTGTCGCTGGTCTGTGTAGGTCTGTGCTGCCAGATGCCTCCCCCACAGGTCACCCCAAAACAACCTCACCCTGGGGGCGGGTCCCCCACTTTAGGACTCATGGCTCAGAAGAAGTAGGAGGCCTAGAATCTCTTCCCAGCTCTGTCCCCAGGAAGCTGTTTGGCCCTGAGCAAGTCCCTGTCCCTCTCTGGGCCTTCACTTCCTCCCCTGTGCACAGGAGGATTGGGTTTTTTGGTGCCTGCAAGCTGATTTTTGTGGGTTCAAGGCCTTTAAAGATAGGGAAATTGAGGCACTGGCCAGAGAATTCCCCAAGGCCAGGCTTCACGGGGCTCTTGACTGACTTGCCTTAGCAGGGTGGTCACAGCTAGAATTTCAGCATCTCTCCTGTCCAGTCGCTACCTGAGTTCTGGGAACACAGAAGAAACAGGGCAGGAGTTTCCGTTGTGGTGCAGCAGTTAACAAATCCGACTAGAAACCATGAGGCTGTGGGTTTGATCCCTGGCCTTGCTCAGTGGGTTAAGGATTCAGTGTTGCTGTGAGCTGTGGTGTAGGTCACAGACATGGCTTGGATCTGGTGATGCCGTGGTGTAGGGCAGCAGCTGTGGCTCCCACTTGACCTCTAGCCTGGGAACCTCCATATGCTGTGGGTGAAGCCCTAAAAAAAAACAAAGAAAAAGAAAAAAGAAAGAAAAGAAACAGGGCAGACAACCTCCCACGGCTTCTCTTCTAGGGAGGGACAGGGACAGATGAAGGCAGCCATGCAAAGATGGGGAGGAAGGAATTCTAGGCAGAGGGCACAGCACATGCAAAGGTCCTGAGGTAGGAACGAACACACTAAGTTCTAGGGAACAAGAGACAGATGGGACTAGAGGGTGCAAGAGAGGATGTCATTTGAGGAATGAATATATTGACACACGAATGATTACCACACTTCTGCAACAATTCTCTTTTCACACACACACTTGCATCTATAGAGCGCCTGCTGTATACCAGGCTCCAGGCTGGGACACAGGATGACCCAGGCAGACCTGGCCCAGAATTAGGGAGTTCAAGGGCTGTAGGGAGGCAGACAGGGGCTCTAGCAATTAAGGACCAGAGGTGTGATGGGGGATGCGCCTGGCACAGGGGTGGGGCAGGCTTCTGGGAGGAGGTGGTATCTAATATGTGAAAAAACGGGCGACTGGAAGAGAAAACCTAAGTGGTGCTAGACCAAAGGAGAAAGGCAAGAATAGGAACCTTGGGCCAAGTGCATCTCGTGCGTGAGAAGACTTAGGGACCAGGGGGCTGCTGAGGGGGATGGGATGGCAGAGCCAGGTTCCCTGCTTGGCCTGAACCTGCTGTGTGAGCTCAGGTGTGGGCATGTCCTCTCTGGGCAGCTCCCCGAGCTCTCAAGCCCTGGGTGAACAGAGAGAAGGTGACATCTCTGGACCCGGGTTTGGACCTGGACCCAAATCCCACCTACCCTGAGAGGCGGAAAATGGGGGTGGGGAGCAAAGTGCTCCAAACAAAGCCAGGCACACAGTAGGTGCTCAGTTTGTACACTGCTACTACGATTGCTCTCCCTATGGGCCAGGCATCCAAAAAGCAGCTCAGTTAACCTCCTCAAAGACTGATGAGATTATTCTCCCCATTTTTCAGTGGGGGAAACTGAGGCCCGGAGGTGGGCCCAAATTCTCACCGCTAGTCAGTGGCAGAGCTGGGACATGAACCCAGGCTGGTTCTTAACTCCCCACCACCACCACCACCACCACTCATCCAAGCCCTGGCTTCCCTCCCTAACCTCTGCCCTCCTGCCTAACTGGAGGTCACCCAGTTGTGGAATTTGCGACATTTTAAACCTAGCCCAGCTGTGATTTTGCAATCTGCACATGGGCTGGGGCTGGCTTCCACTTGGAGGCACGAGGATGGACCACTGGCTCCCAAGTCTATTAGCTACTATGACTACTTATGAATTATTTCCCGGAAGTGGCCCCCAGCAAGCAGTGCTCATTGAAATGACAGAAGAGGCATGGTTTTGGGTAAGCACAGTGGTCTGGGATCAGAAACTGTCCCGGGAAGTCTCAATGCCTGGCCTTCGCACTGTCTTGTCCCTCTGCTGGGCACACTCTTCCCCCTGAAATCTACCTGGCTCACTCCCTCACCACCTCTGTTCAAATGTCACCTTTTCAGTGAGGTCTTCTTGGGACATCATCTTGAAAATTTTGCCTCCCACTCTGAGTGCTCCCCAGACCCTTTCTCTGATTCTTTTTTTTTTTTTTTTTTTTTTCTCCTTGAGCAACATACCACTTTCTGACATTTGATGTGGGGTTTTTTTTTTTTTTTTTTTTTTTTTTTTCCTGTGCTTTGTTTATTCTCCAACTCCCCAACTGGAGTGCTAGCTGCAAGAGGGCAGGGGATTTGTTCTTTCAAATTCTTCCGAGCAGCTGGTACATAGCAGATCCAAACATTTGCAGAAGGGAGAGTCGCTCTTATCTGCCCCAAGAAGCAACCTCTGTTGCTGGTTTGTGTCAATCTTTGCATATCTTTCCCAAGCAGTTACAGACCAAAGGTAAGGCTAGAATACTGAGTGGGAGCCACACGGGAAGGGACTTGGAGAACAGACTTGTGATTGCCAAGGGGGAGGGGGAGGGAGTGGGATGGACTGGGAATCTGGGGGTTAACAGATGCAAACTATTGCATTTGGAGTGGATAAGCAATGAGATCCTGCTGTACAACACAGGGAAACTGTATCTAGTCACTTATAATGGAACATGATGGAGAATAATGTGAGAAAAAGAACGTATATATATACGTGTGACAGGGTGACACTGATGTACAGTAGAAATTGACAGAACACTGTAAACCAACTATAATGGAAAAAATTAAAATTAAAAGGGAAAAAAAAAAAGGAGGAGTTGCTGACGTGGTGCAGGGGAAATGAATCTGACTAGGAACCATGAGGTTGTAGGTTCGATCCCTGGCCTCAATCAGCAGGTTAAGGATCCGGCATTGCCATGAGCTGTGTGTGGTGTAGGTTGCAGATGCAGCTTGGATATGGTGTGGCTGTGGCATAGGCCAGCAGCTATAGCTCTCATTTGACCCCTAGCCTGGGAACCTCCATGTGCCACAAGTGCCGCTCTAAAAAGAAAAAAAAAAAAAAAAAAAAAATACTGAGTGGGTTTTTTTCCACCCACGAAACTGTATCATCTTGTTTGTTATCATTTCCCAACTTGCATTCTTTCACTGACATTGTATCTACTGAGCACACACATTTGCCTGCTAAATATAATCTTCTGCTACAATGCCTTACCAGGTTATCACAATCCCCTGTTGATGAACACTTAGGTTAGCTCCTGTTTTTTCTCTCTCTCAGTCTCCACCCATGCCTGTGAACCTCTGTGACCACACCGGCCACATCTCAATGCTGAGAGGTGTGCAGCTGGGGCATCTCTACCTTCCCTTTGGGCCTAACATCACCTCTAGGAAATATGAAAGAAGCAGTCTCATGAAATGAGGCATATTGAAAGTCCACGTGGCCAAAGACTTGAAGCAACCTAAGTGCCCAACAGCAGAGGACTGGTAAATGCATACCAGTGTAAGGGACCAAATACTGCCACAAAAGATTAGTATCTTTTAGTATTATGAGACTAGTATCACAGCTGTGAAAGGGAAAAGCCAGATGCATAATTATGAAATTACCTTTTAAGATACTACATTTTCAAGAGGGGGAAAGAAAAACCACCAAAGTACAGAACAGCTTTTAAAAGATGCTATCATTTTGCGTAAACAAAGAAATACACACCTAGCTGCCTACTGAATGTTCACCAAAGATGTCTAGATAACTGCGCTGCCCGAAACGGTGGCCACGAGCCATGCAAGGCCATTTACATTCGAATGCAATAAAATGGAATAAAATTTAAAATGTGAGTCCTCATTTGCACTAGCTACATTGCCAATGCTCAACAGCACATGTGGCTAGAGGCTATTTTATTAGAAAGCATGGGTACAGCGTGTTTCTAACATCATACCGAAGTTCTGCTGGACAGCACTGATACAGAGCAGGGGCCAGCAAGCTACAACACATGGGCCAAAGCTGGCCTGCTGGCTGTTTGTGTCAATAAAGCTTTATTGGCACTCGACCACAGCCCTTCATTCATGGAAGTCTCTGGCTGTTTTCATGCTACAAGGGCAGCATGCTGAATAGTATTGAGAGAAACCGCTGTCCGGCAGGGCTGAAAAGACTTACAGTCTGGCCCTTTCCAGAAAAAAACCACGGTCCTAGAAGGAGGCTGGTGGCTGCTTCTGGGGAAGAAGAGGGGAGGGAGACTGAGGATGTGAGGGAAGCAGGGGTAGAAAGGCTCTCCACTGTGTATTCTTCCATATATCCTCAAGTGCGTCCCACATGTATGTGTTATCTGGCCAGAAAAGGAAATTAAAAATAAAAAGATGTTGCAAAGTGGCGAAGCTGATTTATTCTCCTGCTGGTGACGCCCAGAGGTCTCTCTCCCATTACCACTCTGGATATCATCAAGCTTCAGACATTTTTGCCAAGCGGATGAGCAAGAAATGGATCTTGTTGTTTCAATTTGCATCTCCTGGGCCAGACTTAGGGAATCTTTAAATATGGATAAATGCTTGTCTGTCTACTCATCCATCAGCCCCCAGACTCTGAAAAGGCAGGGACCCCATCCATCTCAATCACCGCAGCATCTCAGCACCCGCGGGGGGCCAAACAAACAGTTGGGAGCCCAATAAACATGTGTTGGGTGGATGAATGCAGGCCTGAGGGACTTGGGCCCAGGGATGGCGCTGCATTACAAAGCCCGGGGTCCTTGGAGAAAGCCGTGGGCATCGAATGCTAAGCCCAGCTTCTTCCAGGCAGGCTCACCAAAGGACCATGGCCGGCCTGGCTCCTGAGCAGGCCACAACTGCCAGCCCCTTGGGCAGGATCCTGTGGACATCCTTCCTGGGGGCTGTGCTGAGCAGAGGGGGTACGGGCAGGGTGGGGGGAACCTCACGCTCCCTGGCAAGAGAGAGATTATATATTCATCAGAATCTTAAACAAAAGCCCCGCGGCCGCCTGTCAGCCAGGCTCTGGCTTTTATGGTAATCGGCGATGAATTACCCACAATGCCCAGCCAAGCGCAAGTGGTTCTTGGCCCAGATCCTAAACTAATTTTTGTATGTTCATGTGTATATAATTTCACTCTCTCCCTCCTGTCCCACTTCCATCATTAGTGGGAGGCTTGGGGGAGGGGCTGGTGGGGGCAGAGGGACCCCTGAGTGTAAAACAGAGGGTGCTCATCAAGACCCCCAGCCCTCGAGCCCACCTGGCACCAAGCTCTGGGTCCAGAGTGTGTGGAGGTGGGAGGTGAGTGCCAAGCTGGAGTCAAGGGGAGCCTGGAAACCACCGAGAACTAAAGCTGGCAGCCCTGGGGGTGGAAAACACACAGAGAAGAAGAGAGAGGAGCAACGTGGGGAGGGTGTGTGGGCCCACAAGAGCTGTGCCACACATGCTGTGTGGTCTGGGACGAGTGCCCTAACCTCTCTGGGCCTCAACCTCCTGGTCTACAAACCGGGCCTCCTCCATATCCTGAACTGGAGACTTGCAGCAAATCTCAGAATTTCTGCCCCAAGAGCCCCAGTGGAGCTTGGGGTTGACAAAACTCTGGCCCCAGCCCCATCCAAACCCAAATGTGTAGCTGGCTGTGTTCTAAGTGGTTTGTACATATTAACTCATTTTGTTGCCTTCCGTTATCATCTCCACTATACAGATGGGGAAACTGAGGCTGAGAAAGGGATGTGCCTCAGGCAGAGGCCACCGACTTATCTGCACCATGGAATACCAGCTCCAGATCATATCCAAGGGCTAACTTAGGAGCTACCAGCTTCAGGAGGCCCCTTCCAGCACCTGTAGAGAGACGCAGTCCTTTTCCCTTCTGGGAAACTTGGTGGATGTCTGTAACCTGGGGGCTCCCCATGCCGGTTCCTCCGTCCTTGTAGGTTCTCAAGCCAGAGACCTAGGAGTTATCTTTGATTCCTTGCAACCCCACCTGGCACCCATTGTGCCACCTACTTCTCCTCCCTCTGCCTCCACCTAGACCAGCCTCATCATCACTCACCTGGACAGGTACAGTCACCCCCAACCCTGGTCCTTGGCTCCTGCCCTCACCCTCACGGTCTGCCCTACTTCAGTGGCAAAAGGGCACCTGTGAGGATTGGAGTCAGGTCCTGCTTCTGCTCTGCCCATGGCTCCCTTTTACTCCCTGGGGCAAAAACTCAAGTCCTCTTGCCACCCACGAGGCCCTGCACAACCTGCCCCGTCCCCTCCTTGCCCTCACTTGCTCCCGCCCTCGCCACTGCTCCAGACACATGGGCCTCCTCACTGCTCCTCCAACATACCAAGCACGCCCCTGCCCCAGGGCCTTTGCACAACTCTTTTCCCCACCTCAGGAACGCTGTTCCCTCAGACCACCACTTAATTCATTCTCTCACCTCCTGCTGGTCTTTATTGAAATGTCACCTCCTCAAAGAGGCCCGCCTTGATTCTGTAGCTAAAACAGCACCTCCTTATCACCTACCCCTTTCCCTGGCTTCGTTTTTCTTAAAGGCATCTAGTATCCCCTTAATAAATATTTAATCTATTTATTTGTTCTTCTTTTCCTCTGTCTTCTTCACCAATCTATTCCCAGCACCCGGGTCAGGGCCTAGCATACAGCGGAGGCTCAGTAAACATCCACGGATGAATCTCTAAAACCCCCAGCAGGGTCCCAGGCCCCGAAGAAGCACTATAATTGCTATCTCAACACTCTTAGTGTTTGAAAGAAAATTTTAGATCTGAAACCAAGGTGGGCAAGGTGGACTCTTCCAACTGGCCCAGTGGGAGCAGTCAAAGAAAAAAAACAATCCTATCCCCCTAAACTGTCAAGGGGAAGCCTGCACTCACTCTCTGATGGATGAAGCAGAAATTACAGACACTCTACAGGGTGACCAGGTGAGATCCAGCACATGCTAAAACATGTATTCCACAAAGACACCTGTGTGTGAACAAACACTGCAGCTCATCTCATGGGAACCTGAGACAGAGAGATGGATGGACATGACCATCAGGAGGAGGCTGGGCATGTCAATGGCACAGTATGCAGCCCCCCAGAAGGCGATGAAGGCTCTGTACATACTGAGTCTGTTTGTGGAAGAGCAAGGCATGGAACAGTGGGTGTCGGATGTATGGATAAAGGGGAAAGGGACCAAGAGACCTATATTTGCTAATGCTGAAATAATAACAGCAATAACAACAATACATGCTAATATTTTAAGACCATGGATTACATGCTAGACCCTTATTTCACACAATTCTCTCCATTTTACCCAAGACAAAACTGAGCCTCGGAGAGGTCAGGCCACTTGCCCGAAGTCACACAGCTTGGAGATGGCAGGTCAGAAATAAGAGTATAGGTCGCCCAGTCCCAGAGCCTGACCTGGGATGAGGTGACAAAGCTCACTGGCAGCCTCAATCTCAATACCTGGTACACAGTAAGTGCCCCTCAAATGCTGCAGAGATGTCCCAAGGGCAAAGTGAGCAGAGGCAGGACTATGCTCGGGTAGAAAGGGCAGGAGTTCCTGAGCAGTGGGTCCGACGTCTGCTGGGGAGAAGGGATGAGGGCTTGAGCAATCAATGCAAACATGTTGGAAACTCGGCATTGGGGAACGAGGCGGCTGGCTCGGAAAAGAACAATTGGCTGCCAATCTCACTTCCTCCTGTGACAGAGATGGGCAGGCCTGGCCGGGACCCATGCCTGGCACAAAGCCAGGGCCAACGGGGACCTCCCCACCTGTCATCCCTGATGTGTTCATCAAGAGCAAGGGTGACGTCATAACCATCCATGGTGGGTGGCAGGAGGAGGTATGAATGGAGGGGAGAGCCTGGCCCAAGGTCACGGTGGCTCCTGGCAAACCTTTCCTCCACTTTGCCTCAGTGGGACTAACTCACCATTCAACTTGTGTTGACAGAGAACTATATGGTATGAGGTCCAAGACCACGGGTTTGACGTGTGTTTGATCCCAGGCTCTACTCATTGCTTACCCTGTGACCTTAAGGAGTCCTTTCCCTTCTATATAACCTCGGTTTCCCCATCTGTGAAGTGGAATCATCAGCCCCCAGCTCAGGACGACATTCCCAAGCCATGGGCTTTAGATTCGGAACAACCCCAGTTTGCATTGTGGCTTAACCTCCTTCTAGCTGAGTGGCCTTGGGCAAGCAGTGTAAGTGATCTGGGCCTACGTCTCTTTATCTTTAACAAGGAGTTAAAGGCTCCTTATCTAAGCTCCTGGATCAAGTCATGCCTGAAGCTAAATCTGTCCCAACATCAGCCCTCTCAGTTAAAAGACTCAATCACTTTATCTTTTAAAAAATAAATAAATACAAAGAAAAAAATAAAGTCAGTTTGATTGGGGTTTCTCCACCTTTCAACCTGCATGCCCACTCTGCGCCTGAGGATGGACCCTTCTTAGTAGCAGGGCAGGGAGCCGAGGATAACCTTCAAGGCTATTTCTGCTCAACAGCCAACCTGCGGAGGGACTTGAAACAGACCCGAACCTCTGGGTCTCAGATCTTTCAGAATGCAGATGGTGGAAAGCAACACCCTCGTGGCATCCGGGTCTGGGACTGAGGGCAGTGCCCGTTTACTGAGCACCTGCCTCATACCCATTCACTGGCTGTCTATTATGGACCCATTGTCTACGATCTCACACGATCCATTCAGTGAGCACCTACTATGTGCTGGGCCTCGTGCAAGATACAAGACTTCACTGCACCTGGACAGCTCACAGTGACTCTGTATTGGATGTCTTTGCCCATGCTGTTCCCTCTGCCTGGAACCCCATTCCCTCCTCTCTGCCCAGATAGCTCTTACTCCACTGCGCCACCTTAGATCAGGTGCCAGCCCCTCCAGGAAGCCTTCCCCTCCAGGAAGCCTTCCCTGACCTCCCCTCCCATCATTCGCGCTTGGAGCCCTCCTCCTCTCCCCGTCCCAGCTCCACATCTGATGATTCCTGTATTTCATTGAGTTCAGGATGCATCACTATTTTATGTGTCAGTAACAAAAGAAAAAGAGCTGCCAGTTAAATTGGACACGACTTCCTTATCACACAGAATTATCTACTATGACCACTACTGAAAGAGCTTTTCACAACTTCTTTGGACATAGATTTTGATCACCTTTCTCTCCTGCACAGAAATGGAAAGTGGAAGTGAAATATATAGTTGAAGTTTTCCTAAAACTCTTCTGTGATCCAAACCCAGCTCTTCTGAATTGCTTTTGGCCCCAGAGCTGTTGATTTGGGGTTTCGCACATGACACTGGTTGCTGTGCTGCCAGGCCCCAGGCACCTAGCATTTCCCACCGGCAGCTGCCCCAGAATTTCCCCCCAAGCCTCTAATACAGTAAGGAACCCACGGAAAGTAGTGACAATCCACGGAAGGCTCCTATCCACCCTCACGTGGCCCAAGCACTGTGCTTTGTCAACTGACATTTTGGGGGTCACATTGGTCAGGACGGGAACCAATCTGCCTAAAACTGCCTGGTGCATAACTGGAGCTCAGAAAATATTACTGGGATGACAAGCAAATAGCTGAGCCTGATTTCACAGGAAACGAGAATTCAGAGAGGTTGGACAAAAGCCATAAAGTCACACAGCTACGTAAGAGGTAGGCGCAAGTTCAAATCCAGGGTCCACAGCTTTGCCCTGGTCTTCCTGCCTCCAGCATTTATAACATATTTTCCTAAAATGGGGCAGAGCAGGGATCCCAGCCAACCTCCTGATGAAGAGAACTCAAGCTCACGCAAGCCTTTAAATGCATGTAGTCAATCTCTATATAAATTAGGAGGAAGTGATGGCTGTTAAATGCTTAGAGAGCAAGCTGCACGCCAGCCAGGTCCAGCAGCAGGTCAGCCCGGCTGGCCACTCTGCCACTGTGTGGCTGGGCAGATGACTCAACCTCTCTGGGCCTCAGTTTCCCCACCTGCCAAATGGGTATGAGTCCCAACCTCACGGAGCTCCCATGAAGATTAAGCCTATGAAAACTCTGCCTCCAAACTCTATCCAAAATCTGCCCACTTCTCCCCAGTCTTCTGTCTCCATCTGGTCACCCCATCATCCTGCCCGGACCAGTCCAGTCTCCTCTGCCTGCTCCCCACCGCCACTCCCAGTCTGTGAGCATCTGAGGGACCCATCAAAAGCCCAGTCCTCCTGGGCCCACAAGGTCCTACACGACTTGCCTCCACCCCTGTCCCCCTCCTCCCTCTCTCCCCCTCACTCACTCCTGCCACATGAGCCTCCTCACTGTTCTTCCAACATCCCAGGCACAGTCCTGCCCCAGGGCCTTTACACATGCTGTGGCCACTGCCCAGAACATTCTTTCCCCACATAGCCACTCGGCTCCCTCCCTCACATCCATCTTGGCTTTACTCAAATTGTCAACTCCTCAATAAAAAGCCATTAAAATAATAGCAGTGGAGTTCCAGTCGTGGCACAGCAGAAATGGATCCGACTAGGAACCATGAGGTTGCAGGTCCGATCCCTGGCCTCACTCAGTGGGTTCAGGATCCGATGTTGCCGTGAGCTGTGGTGTAGGTCGCAGATGCGGCTCGGATCTGGCGTTGCTGTGGCTGTGGTGTAGGCCGGCAGCAGCAGCTCCGATTAGACCCCAGGCCAGGGAACCTCCATATGCCGCTGGTGTGGCCCTCAAAAGCAAAAGAAATAAAAAATAAAAAATAAAATGACAGCACTAAAAAATAAATAAAAGAAAATAGAATTCCCTCTGGTAGCTCAGCAGGTTAAGTACCCAACTCGTATCCATGAGGATGTGGCTTTGATCCCTGGCCTTGCTCAGTGGGTTAAGGATCCAGCATTGCTGTGAGTTGTGGTGTAGGTCACAGATGGGGCTCAGATCCCACTTTGCTGTGGCTTTGGCGTAGGCCAGCAGCCGTAGCTGATTGGACCCCTAGCCTGGGAACCTCCATATGCTGCGGGTGCAGCCCTAAAAAGCAAAAAATAAAATAAAATAAAATACAGCCCTCATCTCTCCACTCACGTATCCTTTTTCTCCTTCACTGTGTTCTCTTATCACCACCTAACATCACACATATGTTGCTTGTCATCTCTTTCTGATCAGAATGTGAGCCCCACAAAGGCACACACTCCCTCCCCCGCTGAGTCCCAGCAGAGAGCTCGGCACACAGTAGGTGCCCAGATGACGGAAGGCACAGATGTGGGGGCGGCGGCAGCGGCCGCAGCTAAACTAGCCATGGACTGGCAGCGGAAGCATCCACGCCTCCTCCAGGGGGCCTTTCCTGTCCCCGTTGCAGCGCCATCCCTGGATTCTGCCCTCTGCCCTCTGCCCCCTTTCCTGAGCCTCTAGCCAACACCTGCTTAGCCAAGGCAGGAAGCAGGGGCAGCCTCCGGGGGCCTGTGGCTGGGGCTGGGCACGTTCCTCCGGGCAGTTTAATCCCAGCCTCAATGGGAGGGAGGCCCCAGAGGCTGAGCCAGGACCTCCCAGCCAAACAAACAGATCAACTCTGTCTCCCTGATACCCCTCCCACGAAGAGTCGGCACTCTGGAAAGTGCCTGATGACTCTTTAGTGAGCAGAAGTATTACTGTTGTTGTTGTTGTTATTATTTTGGCCACACCTGGGGCACGTGGAAGTTTCCAGGCCAGGGATCGATCCCACACCATAGTAGCAAACCCAGCTGCTGCAGTGACAACATCAGATCCTTAACCCACTGTGCCAGAAGGGACTCCATGAATAGATGTATTATTTACGGGCACCAGGTCACACACTCTGAGTCCAGCAGTGAGGCTTTACCCTTACTAACTCATGGGACCCGGAGGGCGGGGTCATCATTTTCCCTATTTAACAGATAGGGACACAGATGCCAGGAAATGATATCACAACAGATGAGGAAACGGAGCTGGGACTCGAACCCAGGCTTTCTGGTCCCAGGGTCTGGTTCTTAACCACTAATCTATGTGGCCTCAGTGAACACAAGAATAAAAAACAACAGGAAAACGTCTCCACATCTAAGGAGCATTTGCTGTGTCCTTAGGCTGGGTGGAGCAGAAAACAGCAGATGTGCCTCATCTGGCCACCTGCCAACGATCTGGTGACGTGGGCCCATTCTAAGGATGAGGAAAACTGAGTCCCTGAAGGAGGGAAAACTGAGTCCCTGGCAGCGGGACTCAGTGATTTCCTAAAGGTTCCCAGAAGCAGCAGTGGCCAGAGTTGGCACCAAATTCACTCCATCCTTCCCCAGGATGGGTGATGGTGGCCATTTCAGAGGGGGCTGGGGGCTGCAACGAAGTCAGCTCCCAGCTCGAGGACACCGGCTGGGCTGGGCCCTGAGTGGAAAACCCTCACGGGGTCTCAGTTCCAGGTGGGTAAACAGGTTCAGAAAACTTCAACCATTTGCCCAAGTCCCGCAATGTGCCCACTTCACAGCCTGGTGAACCAAGGCTCAGCAAGGTCCCCCCACATGCCCAAAGCCATGCAGCCAGCAAGAGGCAGCACTGGGACTCGAACCCAGGGCTCTCCAACCAGAATCAGAACTGTGAGTGACATGAGCCTGCAGCGGAAGCTCTCAGTGCTGCAAACCAGACGGCCAAGACATGATGGAATATCCGTGGGGATCCACAGCATGAAACCCCAAATGACAAATGTCGGGATGGAAGCAGCCTTGTGGGTGGCTGGGCGGGGCGGGTGGGGAGTGGGGTGGGGAACAGGACACCTAACACCAACTGTATTTTTAAAAAATCCCACATCAATAAGGAGGCCGGCCCGTCAGCACAGCGTCACATCCGTGGGCGGGCAGAGGCCCCAAAACGCAGGGATGCGGCTATTTTAAAGGGGCTATTTCTGGAGGCCGAGGTGAGAACACGGGGGCGAGAGGAAGGAGCAGGAGCAGCCGTTGGGACTGACTCGGCGGCCCGAACTGGCCGGCTGCGGGGAGGGGCAGTGAAAAGGAAGAACTCGGGAGCCACCTGCTTAGTGCACACGCGGGCACGGCCAGCAGCCAGCTGGGAGACCTCGGGCGTCTCAGAGCCTCATTTCTTGCCCTGTGAGTGGAGATCTTTGTGTGTGCAAAACATGCACAGAGCCCAACTGTGTACGGGTGCTGCTGTGGACACGGCAGAGGCGGCAAAAAGGAGGCAGAGGATAAGATGCGGACGACGGGGAGGTGGTGACAAGGGCTTCCAGGAACAGCAGAGCAGGAACGGGGAAGAAGGGGAGCCAGGTGGAGAGGCCGGTTTTGCAAATAACAGTTTTACAAATCATCTCGAAAATAACGACGTTGTGGATCTGAAAAGGGAGATCAGGGGAAGCCTCACTTTAAAATGAGCAGAGCCTTGAGGAGGGAAGTACAGCAACTGTGTCCTGAGGCTGACCTACTGCCTCAATTAGGATTAAGTTGGGCTGCGGATGCCAAAAAGGGCACAAGAGGAGCGTAATTTCTCTCTTCACGTAAAAGAAGCCCCAGGTTGGCCTATCAGGGCTATTTTGCCCACTCCATCATCAGCAGAGTCCAGGCACCTTCCATCTCTTTGATCCCTTATTCTTAACCGTGACACCTGCTTCATGGTCCAAAGTGGCTGCCTGGGTGTGAACCATCACCTCCATATTCCAACTGGGGGGGTGGGTAGAAGGAAGCACGCACTACTTGCCTTTGAAAGCGTTTCCAGGACATTCTGTTCATGTATCCCACTGGTCAGAATTGGATCCTGTGACACAGGCAGCTGCAAGGTACACGGGGGAGTGTTTAGGGGCTTTTTTCGGCAGAGAGCCATGTGCCCAGATAAGTCAAAGGGTTCAACAGCTGAGGAGGAGAAAGCAGGGATATTGGGAGACTCCACCACAACCACCTAGTCCACTGGGGTCGGGTCTTGGTTTCAAACCCGTGTATCGGAGACTTTGACCTGGGCAGAGGGGACGGATGCCATCGGGGCCAGTCCCCGGCCTCTGGGCACTGGATGCTTTTCACTCATCCCAGGCTCTGCCTCCACCAAAGACCCCAAGGTCAGAAACGGTGGCCAGCCCGTGGCCCAGGTTCAGGCTGTGCATGATGGGAGGGTGGGGGCGGAAGGCAGAAAGCGGGTGGTCTGCACCTGATAAGCCCCCCGGGGCCCGAGGCATGCCCCTCACCACCTCGTGCCTGCCTGGTGAGGATGCCAGGCCCATTCATCTCCTTCTCCTCAGTAAACAACTGTCAGGGAAAATAAATAGTTTTTAATAGGCTCATTAATTGAATTCAGGGAGAAATAACCTTCTCCCCAGGCTGCTGAGAAGGAAAACTCAGACACACACGAGGAAGTCTGAGCACCCAGTCTGAAGGTGGAGACCCCCGCACAGTCTTGGTTGCGTTCAGCCACGCAGTCCCGACCAGCAAGGGGGCCCAACCCCTTTCCGACTTTTTCCAGCCTTTGTAGATTGGAAGTCTCTGGTGGGTGTTAACTCGGCTTTAACGCCTCAGTAGCCCTTGGCTTCTGCGCTAAGCCTGTGGTGGCAGCAGGATGATTTAATGTCATTTCTTCCCTCTTTTTTTGCTCTCATGACATTGATTTTAAAGGTTCTGCCTGCAGAGATCAAGGACGTACCAGACTGCCCCTTCATGGGAAGAAGACAAAATTTTCTCCTTAAAGTTGTCGAAGAAAATGGGTTTCAAGAAAACTACCAAGTCTGGAGTTCCCGGTGTGGCCCAGCGGTAACAAACCCAATTAGTATTCAGGAGGACACGGGTTCGATTCCTGGCCCTGCTCAGTGGGCTAAGGATCTGGCACTGCTATGAGCTCGGATCTGGTGTGGCTGTGGCTGTGGTGTAGGCCAGCAGCAGCAGCTCTGATTGGACCCCTAGCCTGGGAACCTCCATATGCTGTGGGTGTGGGCACCCCCACCCAAAAAAGAAAATGACCAAGTCATGAGGAAGACCAGGAAGGTGGGGCGAAAGTCACAGGTCATACCAGGTGACTGTAATGTGGGTGGTGTCAGGCCAAGCACTGGACAGGGATGAGGCCTGCAGGGCGACCTTGGCATAGAAGCAGAAGGTCAGGACTGACCCCACCACACACCAGCCGAGGGCTCTGGCCACTCAGGCATGACTCAGTTTCCCCCTTGTGGCCCAGACGGCCCTTGGGGCAGGCCTCTTGCCAGCGTGGATCACGGCGTTGGTATGGCCTGTGGTTTTGTCTGCCTGGGGCTGGGAGACAACACCCCTGAGAAAAGCCAGCCTTGGGCCCAACTTGCTCCCAGGATCCCCAAACCCTTTGTCCCCCCAAACACTGTATACGGGCCTGTTAATTTGCCTCCAGAGGGCGCTGATCATCATACTATCTTGTGTGATGTTCAGCCACTACATACATCTTTGCCGCGCCAGCTCGGTACAGGCCCCTCCCATCATCCCAGAGACAGTCTCGCTCCCATTGTACAGACCGGGAGACTAAGGCCCAGGCAGGAGATTCTTCTGGCCCAGGGTCATGCTGCTCAAGAGGCCAAGATTCAAATGCAGGTTCTTCAAATGCCAAGTGTTAGCCCCCAAAGAAAGCCTGGCCCATTCCTAGGGGCTCCTCGGTGGCTTCTCCACTTATCTGGCCAGAGACACGGGGTGTCACATGAACACTGGGACTAGTTGAGTCTTAAAATCCCCGGCCCAGCCACGATGCCCTCTGGAGGTGCCCTGCTCCTTTAGGCTTCTCCTCTGCTCCCCAGGAGACTGGAAACCCCATGGACTGACCCCATGACACCATTCTCAGGGCCCGTGGTTCTCAAAAGCCATTTGTCATAGAGCTTGCTGCACCAGACAGCTCAGACAGGCAGAGACTCAGAGAGGGCAAGTGAGTGACTGAGGTCACACAGCACCTCTACTGGGGACTTGGTCTCCTGGCCTCCCTGTCCAGGGCAGAGGGAGCTGAGCCAGGGCCTTTGAGCTGCCGATGTGCAGCTTTCCCGGCCATGACCTGCCTGATCTGGACAATTAGACATGCTTCTAGCACGGGAGGGCGGCGGCTCGCAAAAGCCAGGCAGGCTGGTCTATGCACAGGGAGCCTGGTGGAGCTGCTGTCCTGGGAAGGGAGGAGGGGGGCGGATTGTAAAACAGCAACTGAGGAAACACAATCAAAAGAGTGCCGGGGAACACTGGCCGGATGGGGTTGGCGTGGCCAGAAACGGAGCTCCTGGCAGAGGAAACAGCAAGGACAAAGGCCTAGCGGTGGCAGCAGAAGGAAGGTCAGTGTGACTGGTGCAGAACCAGTGAGGAGGGAGTGGGTGGAGAAGCCGGTGGGGGCTTGGCTGGCCAGAAAGATTTGGGTGTGCCACCCAGAGAGGCAAAGACACTTCCCTAAAGTCACACAGCTCCTAAGAGGCAAAAACAGATCTCGAACCCAGACCAGCCAACAATGTCCCTCTCTGTGACCCCCCCCTTTGCTGGCTACATAACTGCTACATCATCCAGATCTGCAAAATGCAACCGCTGAGGGAGTTCATGTTGTGGCGCAGTGGAAACAAATCTGACTAGGATCCATGAGGCTGCAGGTTCGATCCCTGGCCTTGCTCAGTGGGTTAAGGACTGGGTGTTGCCGTGAGCTGTGGTGTAGGTCGCAGAATCCGATGTTGCTGTGGCTGTGGTGGAGGCTGGCAGCTATCGCTCCGATCTGACCCCTAGCCTGGGAACTTCCATTTTAGGGTGGGTGCGGCCCTGAAAAGCACATGCGCACAAAAAAGAGCAACTGCTGAGCCTCTCTGTGCAAAAATTATGAAGAATTTCAAGAAAGCACTAGCAGATCACTCAACCAAGGGCAGACCTCTGGACCTCCACTAGCAAAGAAATGCCACCTCAGTTCAGCTGTGGGCGCACAGGTGGCCATGGGAAAAGGCTGCAGTGTTAACAGTTTCTCACCCTCATTCTGTGCCTCGGTTTCCCCATCTGCCGGATGGGGTGACAGCTGCCACTTGTCAGTGCTGTTCTAAGGATAAAAATTCAAGTGAAGCTGGAGCCCAGGGCCAGACACACAGTGTAGGCTCCACAACAAGGGACTCAAGGCCTTGCTGGGTTATTGCCCCTCCGTTGCAGTCGTTTGGGAAATTGTGGGGGTTGGGCCCCATCTTTGTCCCCCCTAAATTACTCATGAGGACTGGGGGTGAAGGGGAACACATAGTCATTTAGCCCCTGCTTGTTGCCCCTGAGTGCCTGGCCCAGTATCAATGTGACCGCATTTAACTCCGAGTGACGCAGCAGGCAAGATATGTTCCCATTTTACAGACATGAAGAGCGAGGCTCGGGGGAGAGACCGAGGGGTTGCCTCCTATAGCCGAGGAGAACTTAAGTTAGGATTCAAACTTAGTGCTCAGGCCTCCAAAAGCCAGGTGGGAAAAAAGGGGAAGGACCCAGATGTGGCAGCTCTTCCACGTCCCAGATCCAGCCCTGTCACCAGAAACCCCAGCCCTTCATGTTTCCAGAATCCACGCGTCAGGGGGAGTTACCCACTTCTGATAATCAACTGGGCAGTGGGGCCAGGACAACGGTGCAGCAGGAACCAGTTAGGAATGTCAGCATTTGAGTCCAGCAGGACAGTGCAGAGCGATGGAGGTGGACCTTCCGCCTGATTTCTCTCGCTGCCTGGGGTCTGGGGCATGCATAGGGTTTTCAAAAGCTCAGCATTACATTTCTCTGTGGGGTAGGCCATCCTGGGCACGGTGGGGTGTTGAGCAGCATCCCCAGCTACTCGTTCGATGCCAAGAGGTTCCCCCCACCGCCATCATGTCGGCCTCAAATGTCCCCAGACATTGCCCTGTGTGCCCCAGGGAGCAAAATCGCCCCCAGTTGAGAACCGCTGCAATAAACTCTACAGATAATGCAGGTGACCGGGTGCCCTAGCCACGCGAGCAAACAGGTACATTCCAGAAAATCCAAGAGGCGAGGAACGGGTCCTGCAGCCAGAAGATAATTCACTGCCCTGCCCCGCGGGACGAGCGGCTTCCTTCTGCACAGCATTTAATTTAAGTCAAGTTTATCATTATGACCAATATTAATATAATCAGAGCCAACGTTTATCGAGCGCGGCCGCTGGCCCAGGCCCTGTTCTCAGCCCTCCCCATGAGTTATCCCACCACTGCCTCCAACGAACCCCCTCGAGGTGGCTGTGATTCGTAAACCCATTTTACAGCCCAGGAAACCGAGGCTTGGTGACAGCAGATGAGGTACCCAAGTGATTCAATAGGCAAGCAGAGGCATTTTATGGAAAAGGACAATCCAAGGATGGAAAACAGGGCCATTTTGCGGAAAAATCTAGATTTCTGATTTTTCTTGGAAAAACAGGCAGATCTGGCAGTGGGGCCACTTGAGGGCTGCTGCCCAGGAGGCTGGAAGAGCCTGGCCGGGGCCCACCACCCCGAGGTATTACGTGCCCAGCCCTGATGGGCACTGGGATTTATGGACGGTTTTCCTGCCACGTCTCCCCGCCTCGGTTTTCCTTCTGGACTGATGTGCCGGGATCCAGCCCACCTTGCAGTGAGAGGCCTGGCCCAGCACGCAGGCAGAGGCAGGCAGGCAGGCCTGGCTGGGTGGCTTTGACCAAGTTCCTCTCCCTCCCTGGGCCTCAGGCTGACAGCCATTCCCAGAGGTGTTTCCCAAGCTCCCAGGACTCTGCTAGCAACAATTTTTGCACCCAAACTCTGGGGGCTTTCAGCAAACTCTAGCGGCAAGTGTGGGAGATGCAATTCCTCGGGGTTGGCACCCCACCCCACATGGTCACCCGCCTCTGACTTCTGCTTCCCTCACCTCCTGCCAGAGCTGCAGGTGCCCCCTCTCAGCTTTGCACTTACTGTTCCCAAGTTCAACTCAGAAAGCCCCCTCTGCCTCTCCATCCCTCCCAGACAAAATAGTGGCCTGGTGACCTGCTGGAGGGCCACTGGATTCCTAGTCTCCTGCAGACCCCTACTGCAGTTGGTATTTTTCTTTCTTATTTATGTACTCACCTCCTCCCCCAGTAGGCTGCAGGGTCCAAGGGATGGAGGAAGGAGGCTGCCTTGTTTATTGCTGTCTCCCTAGAATTCCATTTTCATTTGCTTTCACTAAAAACAAACCAAAACTATTTACTGTGGCTTGGGTTAGACCCCTGACCCAGGAACTTTTACACAGCACAGACATGGCTAAATAAATAAAAAGAAAAGGGGGAAAAAAAACCCCAAAACCCCCACGCTTTCTGTCTACCTGGCATATATCCCTCATAATACCTCTATAATGAAGGAAGCAAAGTCAAAGCACCCATTTTAAAGATGAGGAAACTGAGGCACAGGGCAGATCGGTAACTAGTCCAAGGCTCCATGGCTGAACTGCATAACTAGTCCGAGGCCCAGCAGCCTGTGCGTAGCAGAGCTGGGTTTTGAATCCAGAGTCTGGCTCTCGAGTTCTCTGGCAGCCGGTATTAAACAAATACCAATTGACTGAATGAATGAATTGGCAAATGAGTGAGTGAGCGCTCACACACCAAGCTTATAAACTGACCGCTTTTCCTGAGCGCAAAGCTGAGACCGCACAGCCCTGCATGCTCACCGACCTCCTCACCAGGGGTTCACTCAGATCCACCACGGACTCTGGAAGGAGGGGGAGGGGGCACCACTGAGGGTCTCAGGAGCGCCTGAAGCCTCCGGCCTGGAGCCTCCCTAGGCAGCCACTTGCCCTTCGGCCCGCCTGGCCTGGCCTCCCGTGGTTCAGATCCTGCCAGGCGCCTGGGCCCGGTCCTGCCGCAGAAGTGGGGCGGCCTTGTTAGGCAGCCAGTGACGGGGAACGCCCCAGTTTGCAGTGGCTGAGTCATCCTGACATTTTTCCCATGCTGGACCCCGTGAAGGGTTGAGGGTTGTGGGCACTGGGGGAAGGGGGTACTGGAGAGCCCCCACAGGGCAGGTCTGGCTACTTAAGGCATCACTTTACATGCATTCACTCATTTATCCTCTCAACAACACTACAAGGTAGACAGCATCACTCTCCATTTTACAGATGTGAAAATGAATTGCACAGAGAGGTTGAGCAACTTGCCCCAGGTCACACAGCCAGTGAGTGGCAGAGCCAGTATTTGAACCCGCAACCTCGGACTAGCATCCACACTCTTACCTTCTGAGGAAGACATCTGGGAGCCCTGGAGTCTCCACAGTGACTCTCAAGTGTCCCAGCAGGTGAATGGTCATCAAAGCTACTTCTGTGACAAGTGGGCAGAGCCCCCACTCCTTCCCAGAGGTTAAGATCTTTGAGGTTCTGGCAGTCGCTGGTCCTGGGTAAGATTTCCAGGTCTAGTCACTTGTGGGCTGTGTGATCTCGGGCCAGTGAAGACCTCTCTCTGTGCCTCAGTTTCCCTGTCTGCCGAATGGGCTTCCAAGAAACTGCGCTAACAGGAGGGATGAAGGTTAAAAGGCGAGAAGGATGCTCCCAAGGTGCTTACTCAGCAGAGGGCCTGGCATGGGCACCGACTCCAAATAAGTCGAAGCAGCTATTATTATCCCCCGACATCCCCTCATTTGCTGATCACGGGGTTAATTATAAGCAGCATTAAATTATACACACACAGACGCGTCAACCTCCCTTCCCCAGAACCCCTGAATTTCCACCAACACTCAATTACCCACCCGACAGCACGGCAAGAGAGCATCTCCCTGGCCCCTCTCCAGCAGCCCCGCCTCTATCCACCTCCATCCGAGGGTCCCAGGCCTCTGGGGCTTCGGCAGCTACACACTTTCAGGGGGGCCAGGCGTACAGGACAGATTCAGTAGGCGACAGAGAGCCAAGGGAGGCGCTTAACCTGCAGCATCTCCTGGCCTGGCTCGCCATGAAGCAGGCTGTGTGATGGCTCTGATTTTAGAGATGAAGGAGCACAGAGAGGTGGACCAACCAGCTCAAACGTGCACAGCTCCGGCAGGGTAGGTGCTGGAAGTTAGGACCCCCTAAGCCAGAGGAATAATCTCATTCTGCAAGCAAGGAAGCTACCACACAGAGAGGTTAAGGGGCAGAGCGACGGCACACAGAGAGGGAGAGAGGAAGGAGAGAAGGGGGGTGGGGGCAGAATTGAGATCTTCGGTTTTCCTATGAGGAGACACAAAACAACAAAGACTTCAAAAAGAACAAAAAAACTCCAAAGCCGCAGGGACCACCCAGGGAGATCTGGACAAAACCTGCCCCTTCAAAAAGGGACATTTATGAGAGTGGGGTCACCGTGACCCAGACACTCAAGTTCCAAGCCCCCCACCAGGGTGGAATCCATGGGAATGAGAACAGGGATCTCGGACAAAAACCTGGGTGTATTTTCAGGTACTGGAATCCTTTTGGACTGGGAGGGATGCCTCTATTCCACGGAACACAAGAGGGATTCCACAGCCAGCCCGGAATAGCACCAACCCCCAGGTCCAGCTTGGCCAGGCCCGGGGGAGGGGCGAGGGGGACCGGCAGCTCAATGGAGGAGGGGAGGGAGAAGAGAGACAAAAATAAAGTGACAAGAAAGTCGGGGCCTGTCCGTGAGTCACTCCCACCCGCTCGTTAATTTTCGCCTTTGCAGAAGTGTAAGCCAATTGATTTTTCATGTTCCCCACGCACAACCCCAACCCCCCCCCCCCCGACGCTTCTGAAATATCAGCCAGAGACAAGACAGAAATGGTTTGTCGGGATTCTTTTTTTTTTTTTTTTTTTGAGTGTCTTTTCTTTCCTTAAAGAAAAACGAGAGAAGGGCAAAAAAAAAAAAAAAAAAACCTTCATACTACACTCAAAACCCAGGAGCTTTTAAAAGGCCAGAGGGGGTGATAAATTGGACCCTAGGGTGGGGAGACCCAGGTGTCACCACTTCCTGTGCATTTCAAGGGCTGTCCGTCCTCCTGGTGACAGGGTCACATGCATTTGAAATTCAGTCCCTTTCAGCTCCCCATCCTCTCCGGTATAAGCCAGGAGCCTTCTGATTCCAGGCTGAAGTCAGATGAGAGTAAGACCAAATTTAAAAACCAACTGAAAAGCCCTCGTTCTCTCCAGCGCAGCGATGGGACTCTGGCCACAGACCCATGCAGGGTTTTGTCAGCTTGGCACCTCAATCCTGTATGGGCCTGGTGGTTACGCCTGAATAGGGCCCTTTCCTGTCCCCACTGGAGGCTGAGCCACCCTGCCTGACGGGCAGCTGGGGTCTCCCCACATATCCCTGGCCAGGCACCTTTCCCGATGGGGAAGGACAGCGCAAGGGCAGCGTGTACCAGCTGTGCCAAGAGGGGCACCTCCTCCTTGCAAATTCTGGGAAACAGGACGCCCACCCACAGAGGGTGTGCCAGGAGGCTGTCCTGAACGCAGAGGAGAGCTGGGTGGTGTCTCAGTGACCCTGCCTCCCTCCAGACGCACAAGCCACCCCTCAAAGGGAGCCATGGTCCGCAACGTGCCGGCCAAGCCTGCTGCACTTCCAAAGAACCTTCCGCTGGCTCCGGATGAGTCTACAAATGGAGTCTAATGCAGTGGCGGGGGGAGGGATCACTTTCAGCTGAAAATGTTAAGCTTTGTCAATTATCCCCCAAACCTGCGGGGTTTATAAATATCCATCTTTATTTTTAGCATTTTCTTCCCTGTCCTGAACCCTGTGCCCCCCCCAACCCTCCCCACGGGCAGCGGTTGCACTAAAGTCATGGGAAGCAGGTGAACTCAGAGCGCCTCGGAGCCACGTTGTCCCTGCTCATCCGTCCCCAGCCACCTCGCTGACCATCACTCAGGCTGGAGTCATCAGCAAAGCCACAGGTTTCCCGGCGCCTGGCTCCGGGAAGCAGCAGTTGGAGGTGCGCTGTGCTCCAACACCTGTCACATGCTGTTCAGTGATCACCTAGGTGGCAGGAGGGGAAACCGAGTCAGCCCAGGAAAGCCGTTTGCTGAAGGGAAGGCCCTGCCTCCCCAACAGGTCCTGGGTTTAAGGAAAGCCAGCTAGAGCCCCATGCTCCTTGTGGCCCAACGAAGAAGAAAATGGGTGGAGAAGGACGGCTCCAGAATTGTGCCCCCAGATGCCACCATTAAATCCCCAACACACAGGGAGCTTCTGCTCTTCCACCTGCTTCTGACACATCAGCCCAGGGCCAACAGCCCTGGTACTGGCAGAAAAATACCTCCTGTCTCTGAGTGGGGCTCAGACATATGAAGATGCCCAGGGGTCCCCGGGGAAGCAGGAGAAAAGCAAAGCGCTTGGAATGCTCCAAAGGGATACAAACAGAAGCATGGTCAGTAGGCGACGGATCCTGTGTGGGCAGCAGGCAGACACCTGCCTTGCAGGGGCCCCTTCTCTGTGCCCACCACATCGCAAGGGACCCTGGGGGAAGACGGTTCTCCCAAGGAGCCCAGCCTGCACCCCAGCAGCGCCCTCCAATGCCACACCTGGCCACACCAGAGTAACCCCCCCCCGCCCCACCCCCAGTCTCCTACAGAGGGCGGGGAGTGGGCCAGGCATGGCCTCTCCTCTCAGGACGGTCACTGACATGACAGTACCAGCCCCCCCATCACCCCCTGGGGGGCCCGATGTCATCGGCTGGGTGGCAGGAATAGAAAAGCGCATGAGCTCACCAGGCAGGCCGGGTCTCCCGCGACGTTTTGTTTGCCTGAGCCCAATTATACCAACTCTCAGGGCAATCGCCGTATGGCGGGTGGCTGCTCCCAGGGGGCTGGGGGGGCCCAGGCCCCATGCAGAAGTGCACCGTCATGGTGAAGGTGCCCCCCCACCCTGGGCCCAGGCACAGGGCAAGGTGCAGCTTTCTGGAGGGGAAGTTTGGAGATCCGAGAGCAGGCATCAAGAGATGCTCCCTCGGTGGGCACCATGGGGGGCGGGTGGGGAGGGGGAGCCAGGCAGAGACCCAGGCCCAAGTGGGTGGGCTCTGGGATCTGGGGGTGGGAAGCAGCCGCCCCCAGCCCCAGCTGCCTGCCTTCGGCAGCCAAAGTATCAGCTGGCAGAGGAAGAAGAAAACTGAGGGACAGAAGGCAGGCGAGATTGGCAGGGGGAGGGGGGCACAAAGGAAGGAGACCCTGGGAGGGGGAGGGAAGCTATGCAAATGGCAGAATCGACTGAGTCCCTTGGCCATTAATAAAAGCTCCAGCAGCAGCAGCTGGTATCACAGGAGTAGAGGCGCGGGCTGGCTCTCTCTTCGCACTGGTGGAAGGCGGCTCAGAAGAGGAAGCAGGGTCCCCCAAACAAAAGGGACCCTGGCCCCTGGCACCTCAGGAACAGCAACAATGGGGAACATCAAGGGAAGCCCAGACCCTCAGCAGCCAAAGGCTGGGATGGGGGGAAACTACACGGGCCCAGAGTGGGTGGGTCCCTGTCCTTGGGACCCCTGGGGACCCTGCGGCTTTGTCCCCACTACTCAGAGTCCTAATGCCCAGCCTGGATGCCTCAGACACCCCCCTTCACCAGTTGATGGCCAGGCTGGTTTTTCAGGGGTTTGGCCAGAGGCAGAAGGGCCCCGCACTCAGAATGAGGACTCTCTCAGATGGAGATGGGGGGACAGGGGAATCCCAGTTGAGCCCGCCACCCCTCAGATGGAGGCGCTGGAGAGGTTTGTTAATTTGGAGCATTAGGACACCAGGGAGTGGCTAAATTTGAGGAAGGGTTGCCGAGGAAAGGGTACTCTCAAAAACTGCATGTTTAGGTGTCCACTAGACATTTTGAAATTCGGGGGAAAGGATCACTAAGGTACCAGATTTAGGAGGGGGTGGCCGAAAAAAAGATTCCAGACAGGGGGGAGAGGTTCTCTGATTTGAGAATTTTGGAGAGAAAGCAGCCTAAGGGGAGTTCTCCGATTTAGGGGTAATTTCGTGGGGTTAGTGTCCAGGATTTTGTAGGGAGGATCCTAAATTTGGGAGAGGTTTCCATAAGGAGCAGTGAACTTGGCCGCAGCCTGGCCGAAACCCGTGCGCTGAGAGTACCGGCGCTCCAACTCGGGGGGCTCCCCTCAGGGCACGGCGCCCCCTTCAACTCGGTTCCAACGGCTCCGCCCCCGGGATGACGTCACTGCACCTCCCCCCGCCCCAGCCCCCGAGGGGGCTCCCGGGGCGTGCGGAACCCGTGAGGCCGGCAGCTCCAGGGGCGGCTTCCCCTCTCCCGGGATCCCCAAGGGGCCCCCAGCGCCGAAGGGAGGTCAGGCGCCGGGAATGTGCACCCGCCCGTCCGCCAGTCCCCTGGGGCTGAGGGCTGAGCCTTGCCCCACCTAGGGGGCTGGGAAGGGGCGCTGGGGCCGCAGAAGGGTGGGGCAAGGCCAAGGTAGCAGAGGGTCCCCCCCAAAGGACAGACGAAGCTGGGCGGGCACTAGGGGGAGATGGCATTGAGTAGGGGGTCTCTAGGGGAGGGGGACTGGAAAGCAAAGGCGGCAGGCACAACAGCTGCCCTGGGCGCACCATCCAGTCAGTCCCCCCTCGCTCCCACCTGGAGCCACCTGTCCCAGGCTGGTTTCCACTCCGGGGCGCCTGCGCGCCCCCCACCCCCAGCACAGCGCCCCCTGCCTCCAGGACCTGCCCGGGGAGCCTGGCCAGGCGCCGCCGGGGCCAGCTCCCCCTCCACACACACAAGCGCGTCCTCCCTCCGCGCCTTTGCCCCGCCCGCAGCCCGGGGTGGTGCAGCCGGCGGCGCTGGGCAGCTTCCAACGCCGCGCTCCGGGCGAGTCCAGCCCAGCCCCCTCCCCCGCCGCGGTGAAGCCCCCAACCCCGCCCTCCAAGCCCTCCCGGCGGCCCCAGCCCGCCCCGGCCCAGCCCCTCGGGGCATTGTTCGGAAGCCGCTAGCCGGGCGCAGTGGCTGGGCGTGCAGCCGGCTGCAGCGGAGCATCCTCCGAGCACAATGGCCGTGCAGGCTTCCCCGGCACAAAGCCGGCGCGCTGCCCACTCCACTGCCTCCGAGACCCCCACTGGAGCGCCTGCATTTCTTTAAATCGAATTCATAATTTCCCCCTCTCCCTTTACCTGAAGGCTGGCTGGGCTGGGCTCCCCCGGCTCTGCTCCGCTTCACATCCTGACTGTTGCATGGGATCCAAGCAGAGCCCGAGCGCCAGCGGCTCGCGGCGTGCGCGCGCCGGCCGGGCTGCCGGGCGGGCGGCGCGAGGACACTCACTGCGGCTCGCGCTCCCCTCGCGCCGGCTCGCGCGCCCCCCCAGCCGGTGACGTCATCCCTTCCTCCAGCGCCACCACCGCCGCCGGCTGGGGGCGGGGCCGGGGCGGGGCTGGCCCTCGCGCGTCACTGCGCAGCCGCGCAGTTGCCACGCCCCCCGCCAATGAAGCGGCTAGGCGGGGGTCACGTGGCCCGGAGAGTTTAAAGGGCTGCGGGAGCACGTGGGGCGTGGAGCTTCGCGGGACACGTGGGTAGCGGCGTCAGCGTTGGGGACCCTCTGGCCTCCGGCCACCCGCTAGCCCCAGGGCGCTTGGCACTAAGGCCACGGTTCCTGCCATGCCCTGCTCTAAACTCTGCTGTGGCTCCCTAGTGCCCTTCGTAGAAAATCCAGACTCCTCTGTGAGGTCCACCCCTCTGCTTTCGCACCCACCACTCTTCCTCCAGGTGTCCATACTCCAGCTAAGCTGGCTTCTTACAGTCCTAACAGTCTGCTCACTCCTGACCCAGGGCCCTTGCCCCCACTGTTCCTTCACTTGGAATAGTCTTCCCCAAGATCTTTCCCGTCTCAGCTCAACCAGCAGCTCCCGGGAGAAGCTTTCCTTGACCACCACACGCCATTCTCTCATCATCCTGATTTTATTCTGGTCGTGTTAAGATGTGACCCTGTAGAGCCTGAGATTCCTGTGTATTGGTTGCCATGATGAGGGAATAGGCGAGGAGCATTTCCTGAAGAGTAAGCACTTTACAAACATCTTGCCTAATTGCCATCACCTGCTACCCTTGAGTCAGGACAAACCACAGCAGGAATCCCTACTCAGACACTGATTTGCTGTATGGGGCTCTGCCTCAGCCTTCCCACTTACAAAATGGATTTGCCTCTCTGGTTCTCAGTTTCTCATCTGTGAAATGGGGCAAGGTGGCCGCTGCTCACAAGACAGTGTAAGAACAAAGTGTGATACTGTGCCTGCATGGCCTGTAGTTGGTGCTTGAAGATGGGATGAGGAGTTTCCGCTGTGACACAGTGGGTTAATGATCTAGCTTGTCTCTGTGGCAGCACTGGTTCAATCCCTTCCCAGTGTACTGGGTTAAAGGGTCTGGCGTTGCCACAGCTGCTGCATAGATCTCAGCTGTGGCCCGGATTCAGTCCTTACCCTGGGAATTTCCATATGCCATGGGTTCAGCCATTAAAAGGGGGGAGGGGTGGGGGGGATAATGAGAAAAAAAGAGATAGAAAAATAAAAGGGAAGGATTACCACAGAGGATGGAAAGGCTCAAAGACACCAAACAAGATTGCTCATCAAATGGGTATGTTCTGAACGTATTGGAAGTGTTTTATTTCTTCAAGGTATATGTTTGGAGAGGGCCTCACACACACAAAAGGACTTGTTTAACATTTGGGGTTTTTTCCTCCAAAATCATTGATTCATTCATTCCCGGCCAAAGATGCAGATATAAACAAAAGGCATTAACCCAGGGAACAAAATGAGAAGGCGGAACTCATAAATAGGAGAAGAGAGAGGAGAGGATGAATAATTAAACAAGAAACCTAAATTAAGCTCGGAGTTTCCCAGTGGCCAGTGCAGCGGCCAGGTTTGCAGAGCTTGTTCTGTCCTCCTTCCTGCCCGTGTGACCCTAACCTAGCCATTGACAATGTGACCCAGGCAATGGGGACACAACCTCATCTCGAAGGGTCAAATGTCAAATGGGAGGCTTAGGTGATTTGAGGTTCACAGGAAGTGTTCAAGCCTTGCATGCTTGATTGAGGCAGAGTGAAATGAAACTGCTGGCTCTGGAGGGGCTGGCTGTGGCATAAGCCACACTCAGCCCTGCCACCTATTAGGAGAGGGACCTGAAACAAGTCACTCTGAGTCTCACTGTTACCATCTGTGGAGAGGGTACAACCACATCTACCTCAGCGAGTTCTTGTGGGTGGTAAAGGAAAACAAATGTAAAATACAGTGCAGTGTGTGCAGTGTATGCTCAGGAAACCCATCATTCAGGCCATCAGTCTGTGCCAGGCTGTTTTAAGGGCTGGGACACAGAAATAAACAAAAAATTTCTGCCCGCTGAGAATTGAGTCCAGTGGAGGAAATAGGCAGTATCTCACTCAGGCTAAAAATCCAAGTCCTTTCAGCCCACAAGGTGTGGCACCGCCTGCCACCATCACCTCCTGTCCCTTACCTCCTCCACCTGTCCCCCTTACTCACTCCACTCCACCCATACCAGTCTCTTCACTATTGGTTGCAAACCTCAAGCATAGCCCAGCCTTGGGGTCTTTGCACTGGCTATCCCCTCTGCCTCAGATGCTATTCCTCCTGCTCTTCCCACGGCCAGATTTTCCTCATCCTTCAAATCTCTGAGACTGCCCCCCACCGACCACCCCCACCGACCACCACCACCTCCATCCTGCCAGAGTTCATCTTCATCTCAGTTCCAGATTACTTATTACAATTTGGAGTGGTTTATATTGGGAACAGTTTACTCATTTTCTGCCTGCCTCCCCACTTTATCTGTGCCTCTGTTTTCCCAGCCGCCAGGTGGGGTGGGTAGTAAAGTCTCCGTCTCCTAGAGTTGTTGGGAGGGTGAAATGAGTTGCATCATCGAGGGGTGTGGTGGACTCTAGAAGAGACTGCTTGATAAATGTGACCACTGTCATTGGGGAAACCAGGATGGCTAGCCAGATGATCATAAAAAATCAATACAAGGAGAACAGAACATTCTAGTCTCCTATTGTTGCCGCCTCTGGCCAACCCCAAAGAGTTGACAAGTGTCAGAAAGGCATTAGGGATTCAGTAACACCAAACCAAGACTTCCTGCAAGCTGAAACTTGAAGAGAAAAGAGGAGGGAATGTTCTCCCTGGGGGCATGGCTTAAGCCTCAAAGATCCACACAGTGGAAAATAATAGAGTTGGGAGGCAGGGCGTGGTGGGCTCTGGGTCTCTTTTGTGTCTGCCAACCACAGGGACTGGCAAACTGTGGATGTGACTCATTGTTGGGTGAAAAGTTCAGTCAATGAACATTTCTACCTTTTGCAGGAGAAGGGTGGGCTTTCTCTGCCCTCCACACTCCTCCTCCTTCCCTGCCAGTCCAACCTCCACCCCAGCATCACCCAGAACCCAGTAATTAGCTTCATTGTGTTTCTGTTTAGACAGCTCCAGAGGAACTGCCCATCATGGTGTATAAACAGGACTCCTCATGCCAAGTTCAGGATTGTCTACACAGAACCCAGCCTTAAATTCTTGCAAGCTAAGTCAAAAACTTTGCCCTATGCCAGAGAATCTGCTATCTTTGTATATTCCTTCAAATTAAACATTTCCCTCTCTCTCTCTCTTTCTTTCTCCCTAAGTTAATTTCAAATGCCAAAGAGAAAAGGCAGATGGAAATACCCATTTACTGACCATCTGCTCTTTACTGGATTCAATGCTGGGCTCCTTTGGGGTCCCCTGATTTAGTTTATCAGGTAAGCACTGGCGTTCTAGAGTCAGAAAGACATGGTTTCATATCCTGGCTGTGAGACTTAACAAAGTTCAACAGCCCTTCATGATAAAACACTCAGAAAACTAGGCATAGAGGGTACTTCCTCAACCTGATAAAGGGCATATACAGCTAACATCATACTTAATGGTGAAAGATGAGATATTGTCCCTCTAAGATCAAGAACAAGACATGACCTATTCAACGTTGTGCTGGAGGTTATAGCTAGGAAATTAGGCAAGAAAATGAAATAAAAGGCATCCAGACTGCAAATGAAGAAGTAAACTATCTCTATTTGTATATCATTTTGTAGACAGAAAATCATAAGGAATCAACTGAAAAAAAAAAAAACCACCAAAAAAAAAAAAAAACTATTAAAACTAGTAAACAATTCCAGCAAGGCTGCAGGATACAAGAATAATACATAAAAATCCATTGTATTTCCTAAGCAGTGGCAATAAACAAATAAAATGACATTAAGAAAGCAATTCCCCTTGCAAATGATCAAAAAGAATAAAATACTTAAGGATACATTTACTGAGAAATGCAAAACTTATACTATGAAACCAACAAGACATTGCTGAAAGAAATTAAAGAAGATCTAAATTAATGGAAAGACATCCTATGTTCATGGATTGGAAGATAATATTGTTAAGAAGGCAATGTGCCCCAAATTGATCTGCAAGTTCAACCCAATCCTTATCAAAATCCCAAATGGAAGTTCCCGTCTTGGCGCAGTGGTTAACGAATCTGACTAGGAACCATGAGGTTGCGGGTTCGATCCCTGCCCTTGCTCAGTGGGTTAACGATCCGGCGTTGCCGTGAGCTGTGGTGTAGGTTGCAGAAGCGGCTCGGATCCCGCGTTGCTGTGGCTCTGGCGTAGGCTGGCGGCTACAGCTCCGATTCAGCCCCTAGCCTGGGAACCTCCATATGCCGTGGGAGCGGCCCAAGAAATAGCAACAATAACAACAACAACAACAACAAAAAAGACAAAAAAAAAAAAAAATCCCAAATGGCTTCTTTGCAGAAATTGATAAGCTGATTCTAAAATTCATATGGGAATTAAAGGGACACAGAATAGTCAAAACAATCTTGGAGAAGAACAAAGTCGAGGGGCTCACACGTCCCAATTTCAAAACTTATTGCAAAGCTACGGCCATCAAGACAGTGTGATCCTGGCATAAGAATAGATGATCAATGGAGTAGAATTGAGAGTCCAAAATATACCAGCCCATCTCTGATTGGTTGATTTTCACAAGGTTGTTCATTCAGTGGGGGAAAGAATGAGCTTTTTAACAAGTGACACTTGTAAAATAGTGTATCTGCATGCAAAAGAATGAATTTGGACTCCTACCTCACACCATATGTAAAAATGAACTCAAAATGGATCCTAGACCTAATTATGAGAGGTCTAGGATTTTACGACTGTAAAAATTTTACGACTGTAAAAATGCTTGGGCACAAATCTTCATGATTTTTGACAATGGATTATTTGGGGGTATTGAAAATATTCTAAAATAAGGTTGAATGTGATTGGTGATGATTATGGTGGTTTGTAAATATACTAAAAACTATTGAAATATGCACTTAAAATGGTTGAAATTTACAGAGTGTGGATTATATCTCAATAAATTTGACATTAAAAAATTTTTTTCTATGCCATTTCTGTATTATATGACTGAGCAAGCCATTGTGTCTCCTGTTGTTCTCATTTTCTTTGCTCAGAAATCAGGTATAATTAGACCTACGCCACTCAGACTTTTTGTGAGGGTCAAATGAGCCATTTATTTTGGGAAATGTAAAGAAATGCTTGAATCCAAATATCCAAGAGAAGGGAACAAGCACAAATTAACCAGGTATAGCCCCACTGGGGAATAGTATACGACTATGAAAAAGGATTAGTAGCATGGGCCCTTACGGAAGACTCTTCAGGATAATTTGTTAGTTTGTGACAAAATGCAAGTGAAGAGTCTTAATCATCATGCACCTGCTATCTAAGTTTACGGCTTATCCTTCCTTATTTTAATATGTGCAAATGCATATATTTGCATATATATAAACCCAGGTCACCACTACCATCCCAATTAAACAAGGGGTGGGGTGGATGGCCCATTCAAATAATTCTCTTAAAATGACATCTTTCTCTGTATGGTGACAGAGTAGTTCTGAATCTTGATTATGGTTGTGGTTACACAAACCTGAACCTGTGATAAAACGGTAAAGAACTACATGCATACAACACACTCATACAGACACATAAACAGGAATGCATGTAAACCTGAAAAGTCTGGAAGAGATCAGTGGATCATAGAATGTCAGTTTTCTGATTTTGACAATGTTCTATGATCACAGAAACTGTGACCACCGGGGGAAGCTGGGTGAAGTGTACACAGACCTATCTCCATGTGAATCTATAACCATTTCAAAATAAAGTGCTTTTCATGGAGCATATTGGGAGGTGGAGAAGCACTTTGTGATATGTGTGTTCTGTCTGCTCCCCATGGCTAGGCTGGGTGTGGGTGTTGCTTACCATTTGGGGTGCCCATGGACAGCACTATGCAAAACATTTGGATTCTCACCCATCCACGCAAGCTGCTTTCCCTAACTCTCCATCAAACCCAGCCCTTCCCCATTTAATGTCTTGTGGAGATCGTCTCAATAGATGCAGAAAAAGCATTTGACGAAATCCAACATCCATTCACGATAAAAACTCTTACCAAACTGGGTATAGAGGGAACATACCTTAACATAATAAAAGTCATTTATGACAAACCCACAGCCAATAAAATCCTCAATGGAGAAAAGATGAAAGTCTTCCCACTAAAATCTGGAACAAGACAAGGATGCCCACTCTCACTTTTATCCAACATAGTATCGGAAGTTCTAGCCACAGCAATCAGAGAAACAAAAGAAATAAAAGGTATCCAGGAGTTTGTGTTGTGGCTCAGCAGAAACGAGTCTGATCAGGATCCATGATGACACAGGTTCGATCCCTGGCCTCACTCATTGGGTTAAGGATCCCACGTTGCTGTGAGCTGTGGTGTAGGTTGCAGACACAGTGTGGATGGTGCATTGCTGTGGCTGTGGTGTAGGCCGGCTGCTATAGCTCTGATTGGACCTCTAGCCTGGGAACCTCCATATACCTCAGGTGCAGCCCTAAAAAGACAGACAGACAGAAAGAAAAGGAGGGAGGGAGGGAAGGAAGGAAGGAAGGGAAAGAAAGAGAGAAAGAGAGAGAAAGAAAGAAAGAAAGAAAGAAAGAAAGAAAAAGAAAAGAAAGAAAGGAGGAAGGAAGGAAGGAAAGAGAGAGAGAGAGAAAGAGAGGAAGAGAGAAAGAAAGAGAAAGAAAGAAAGAAGGAAGGAAGGGAAAGAGAGAGAGAGAGAGAGAAAGAAAGAAAGAAAGAAAGAAAGAAAGAAAGAAAGAAAGAAAGAAAGAAAGAAAGAAAGAAAGAAGGAAGGGAAAGAGAGAGAGAGAGAAAGAAAGAAAGAAAGGAGGAAGGAAGGAAGGAAAGAAGGAAAGAGAGAGAGAGAGAAAGAAAGAAAGAAAGAAGGAAGGAAGGAATCCAAATTGGAAGAGTACAGGTAAAATTGTCACTCTATGCTGATGATATGATACTGTATATAGAAAACCCTAAGGACTCCGCACAAAACTACTAGAACTGATCAATGAATTCAGCAAAGTAGCATGGTACAAGATTAACATTCAGAACTTGCATTTCTGTATACTAACAAAGAAATATGAGAAAAGGAAAGTAAAAATACAATATCTGGATTTCCTATTGTGGCTAAGTGGTTAACGAACCTGACTAGTATCCTTGAGGACAAGGGTTCAAACCCTGGCCCAGCTCAGTAGGTTAAGGATCCAGTGTTGCTGTGAGCTGTGGTGTAGGTCACAGATGAGGCTCAGATCCCGCATTGCTGTAGCTGTGGCATAGGCCAGCAGCTATAGCTCCTATTCTACCCCTAGCCTGGGAACCTCCATCTGCTTTGGGTACAGCCCTAAACAAACAAACAAACAAATAAATAAAAACAATACCTTTTATATCCTTCAAGCATATAAAATGTGGAAAAGTCTCTTCAGCAAGTGATGCTGGGAAAACTAGACAGCTGCATGTAAATCACTGAAACTAGAACACACCCTCACACCATGCACCAAAATAAACTCAAAATGGCTTAAAGACTTAAACATAAGACAAGACAACATCAAACTCCTAGAAGAGAACACAGCCAAAACATTCTCTAACATCAACCATACAAAGTTTTTCTTAGGTCAGTCTTCCAAAGCAATAGAAATAAAAACAAAAATAAACCAATGGGACCCAATCAAACTTACAAGCTTCTGCATAGCAAAGGAAACCATAAAAAAAAAGGACAAATTATGGAATGAGAGAAAATAGTTGCAAATGATACAACCGACAAGGGCTTAATCTCCAGAATATACAAACAACTCAAACAACTCAACAACAAAAAACCCAAACGACCCAATTGAAAAATGGGCAGAAGACCTGAATAGACATTTCTCCAAAGAAGACATACAGATGGCCAACAGGCACATGAAAAAATGCTTAACATCACTAACTATTAGATAAATGAAAATCTAAACTGCAATGAGGTACCACTTCACATCAGTCAGAATGGCCATCATCAAAAACACTACAAATAGCAAATGCTGGAGAGGGTGTAGAGAAAAGAGAACCCTCCTGCGCTGTTGGTGAGAATGTAAATTTGTACAAACACTATGGAAAACAATATGGAGGTTCCTCAGAAAACTAAAAATAGAGCCAGCATATGATCCAGCAATCCCACTCCTGGGCATCTATCTGGACAAAACTTTCCTTAAAAAAGATACATGCACCAGTATGTTCATTGAAGCACTATTCACAATAACAAAGACATGGAAACCGCCTAAATGCCTATCAACAGGTGAATGGATTAAGAAGACATGGTACAGATACACAATGGAATACTACTCAGCCATAAAAAAGAACAAAATAATGCCACTTGCAGCAACACGGATGGAATCAGAGAGTCTCATACTAGTGAAGTCAGAAAGAGAAAGACAAATACTATATGATATCATGTATATCTGGAATCTAATATATGGCACAGATGAACCTATCTAAAGAAAAGAAACAAACTTATGGACATGGAGAACAGACTTGTGGTTGCCAAGGGAGATGGGGAGGGAATGGGATGGGCTGGGAGTTTGGGGTTAGTAGATGCAAACTATAGCATTTGGAGTGGATAAACAATGAGGTCTACTGTACAGCACAGAGAACTATATCTAGTCGCTTGTAGATGGGACATGATGGAGGATAATGTGAGAAAAAGAATGTAAATATATATACAACTGGGTCCCTTTGCTGTGCAGCAGAAACTGACAGAATGTTGTAAATCAATTATAACAAAAACATTTCTTATAGACAGTAAGAAGAAATGGAGGCAGCCCTAAATCTTTGGAGCATGAAGACTAGGGGGCATTAGAGTTCCCCAGCGACTCCTTGGATTAAGGATCCAATGATGTCACCACTGTGGCTTGGGTTTGATCTCTGACCCAGGAACTTCCACATGCCGCAGATGTGGCCTCCCAAAGAGAACAGGGGGCCTATATGGGGTGGAGCCCAGGCATCTATGTCTGGACCCCTCTACTTCCCTGGCCCTTTGAACCTATATTAGTTTTCTAGGGCTGCTGTAACAAAGCATCACAAACTCAGTGGTTTAAACAAAGGGATTCTATTGTCTCCCAATTCTGGAGGTTGGAAGTCCCAAATCAAGGTGTTGGCAGGACTGGTTCCTTCTGAGGGTGGTAAGGGGAAGCCTCTGTTCCAGACCTTTCTCCTTGGCTTATAGATGCCTATCTTCCTCCATATTGCTTCAGATCACCTTCCGTCTGTGTATGTCTGTCTCTGTGTCCATATGTCCCCTTTTTTGTGATGACACCAGTCATTTCCCCCTTATGTAAGGATTAGGACCAAAGTTGATGACCACATTTTAACTTGATCACCTCTGGGAAGACCCTATTTCCATATAAGTTCCCTTTTGAAGGTCTTAATGGTTAGGAGTCCAACATCTCTTTTAGGGGGACAGAATTCCATCCAGAATAGCCTCGCCCAGGAGGTGACTCAGCTGAAATCCATTTAGGACTTCAGCAGCTCCTGGGTAATTGAGGGGCTTGGCATATCCAAGACATACGACTAGAGACATTAGACCCTGGCCTGTACATCAGGAGCACCATTTGCCGATGGCAAGAAGATGTAGGCTTTGGGGAGGCTGGGAATGTCATGGCTCAGGTCAGCTCCAGGGTCTGCCCAGCCCATGGGAAGGTCAAGGGGCTTTATCACACCACTTGCCTTGGGACCCAATGCCAATCTTCAAAGCTGGCCTCCGTTATTTCCTCTCTGGTATTAATGGAGCCCCTTGTCAAACCCATTTTCAGGGAGAGAGACCTGGATATTCTACCAGATGGGGGTTTGCTGGGTTTTGAATCCAAGGTCCAAGAGATATGCCTGGTGTTGCCATTCAGACTCCTAGCCACAGTCTCACCAACACAGAGGCCTCCTACCACCATCACCTCAGGCCCCTAAGTGTAGCACCTGGACATTTCAGAGGCCCCAGAGTGATTTTTAAGTTCTATATCCAGAGCATGAAACACCATGGCATCGCTGTGGGCCAAAGCTATTCACTTCTCGATTTTCTTTCCAGGAGAAAGACTTGGGTGGTGCTAGCTGAGTCATGAACGCCTGCCTGCTCACATTCCCTCAACACTTTTGCCAAGAAGGAGAAAGCTGGCCTGGCTTGGAGTCTGTGCCCAAGAACAGTGGTCATAGCTGAGATTGGATAATTGCCCCTAATTTGGTTTATTTCATGACTGGGTCTTCATTATTTTCTCTGTAAACTTTGGCTTTACTTATTCATTGGACTTGTTACTTTTACTTGCCTTTGTGTTTTCATTCCATTTACCCTAGAGAAGTGTGACCTAAAGTTTCTTTTTCCTTTTTTTTTTTTTTTTTTAATGGTCACACCCAAAGCATATGGAGAGAATCTGAGCTGCAGCTGTGACCTACGCCACGGCAATGCTGGATCCTTTAACCCACTGCACCAGGCCAGGGACCCGAGAAGCTGCAGTGTGATTGGGCAGCTGCAGTCAGATTCTGAACCCACTGCACCATAGCAGGAACTCCTGAAGTTTCTTTTTTTCATTACCTAGAAACAAACAAGTGAACACAAAGAAAATATTAAATAACAAATGATCAGGCTTGACCAGGCCCCCGATGTCTGAGGAGGACTGAAGTTAAGGGCAGGTTTTATCATCTCAGTGAAACTTGGTGATGGCTGAGCAGTGTGGGTCTCCATGAGACCCATTATACAGATGAGGAAACTGAGGCTCCAGGAGGTGATATCAATCAGTCAAGTGTGGAACAAAAATCCAACCTGACTACAGAAGCTATACTCTTTCCTTCCCCAACAGCCCTCCCTCCGGATGTTTCCCAGGCTGTTCCCACCTTTTCCTTTTTTTTCTTTCTTCTTCTTTTTTTTTTTTTTTTTTTGCCACTGCACATTTTGCCAACTCTTGCCCACCACCTGCAAGAGGCCCTCCTGACTTTTCCAGCCTCCAACGCTTGGTCTCAAGTCACTCTGAAAGGTGACCTGGGAGCCCAGGTGTCATCAACCCATCTCACAGAGCCAAGCCCACCCTGGGGCTTGCCGAATACCTGCAGAGAGTGTGGGACCTTCCCTGTGTGTAGAAAGGGTTAACTCACTTCATTTGCATACCATACCCTGATGCATTTTGGGAATAGACTGCGGCACTGCTGCATGGGCTTAGAGGAGTGGTCCTGGAGCACTGATAAAGGTGGATTAAAGGGATAGAGATTCTTCTGGGCAGACCTAGAAGCGTCTGAGCTGGAGGTATGGGAGGAGTGAGGCACAGATGACCCTTACTGCTGGGGTGGGGTCAGTCAGAGTGATATCCCTTCTCCCCAATGAACCAGTCAGAGGTGCAGGCATTCAGAGGTGGGTTGACCCTCCCAGGAGTTGTCCCCAGTCTTCCTATCTGCAGTTTGGACGTACACTACATTGCTCCAAAGATGTAAGCAGTGGAGCAATTCAGTCCAGGCTGGGTTAACCACTGTGCTTTGACTTGAGTCACATGCATAGTAGGCACTTAATAGATATCACAGTGTTGTTGTTGTTGTTGTTTTTCCCCACACCTCAAAAGGCAGCCAGGCTTTGGAGAGAGGATGAGGCTTAGCCAGGACACCCAGTGGGCAGGACACACAGCAGGTATGGATGTCCCAGCAGGGTGGAGCTTAGCCCTCTCCCTGCCACCCTTGCTGGCTCCCACCCGACCACGAGTGGGATGGTCCTGGCAGCGGAGATGTGGCGCAGGATAAAACGGGAAGTGCTAAATAAATCTGTTCGCCTGGCGTCCCAGTTACCCGTGGAGCTCCTCTCCTGGTGCCTGGCACTCAGAGGCCCTGGAGGGGGATGCTTTTCCCATGCCCATGAGACTCAGGGTGGCTGCGGCATTTCAGACACTGCCCATGGGTCCCCCAGGCTGTGTCCATTGCCCTTGCCCCCCAATATTGTTGTGACTTTTCTTAACTGAAAGACACCAAAGTATTGGGCCATTTCTGAGCTGGGAGCAGGCTACCTGCCCAGGGAAAGGGGAGGGTCACAGACACAGGATAACACAATCCATCTGCTGAGTGCCTGCTATGTGCTGGGCTCTGGACTGAAAGCTTCCCATGTCGCTGAGCGGCATGAATCATCTCCGCCCATTTCACAGCGGAGCAAACTGAGGCTCAAAGAGAAAAGGGATATACTGACGTTCATATACCTTGGGACAGGCAGGGCTGGGTTTAGGGCCCCAGGCTTGACTCAACTCATGCATCTGAGAGATACCTACTGGGCACCTACTATGTGCCAGGCACTGGGGGACACAGCAGGGGACAAAATAGGCAACAGTCCGGGGCTGACTTTTTAACAGAAGAGATGGATATGAAACCAGATAAATAAATCTATGGTGGGAAGTGCTAGCGGAAAAAAGGAAGCAGGAGTGAGGAAGGGTTGGGGGTGCCAATTTAAAGTGGGTAGTAAGGGAAGGCCATGGCATGATGAACAAAGATCTAAGGGCATTGGACAAAGCACACCCCAGGCAGCAGGCACAGCTTGTGCAAAGGCCCTGGGGCAGGACCATGCCTGGTGTGTTGGAGGAACAGTAAGGAGGCCCATGTATCTAGAGCAGAGTGAGCAAAGTGGGGAGAGGGAGGGGGTTGGGGCAGGGAGGGGACAGGAGCTGGTTGTGCAGGGCCTTGTGGGCCACAGGGAAGGACCTGGGTTTTTACCAGAGGGATGTGGGAGCCCTGCAGGGCTGTGGGCAGAGGAGAGGCAGGACCTGACTCGGGTGCTCACCGGTGCCCTCTGGCTGTTGCAGGGAGAACAGACTGTGGAGGAGGTGGGAGGGAGCTGGGGGACCTTAGGGAAGTGACTCATGGTGGCAGGCCAGACCAGAGTGCAGGCAGCTTAAGGAGGGAAGTGGCCAGACAGGGGACAGACTTGGGAGTTAGAGTAACCCTCGGCCACACCTCTCTTGCAGTCTTTCTTGGACCTGGACAGCTGCAGGGACCGCATGAGGGCACATTCACATCATGAACCCAGATAATGGAGGCCTAGCAAAGCTGCGGCTGCCTGCACCTGTCAGGGGTGGTGCCCACAGCCCTGAGTCCTGGCTCCTACAGCTGCTGCCCCAGGTGTTGTGTGACAAGGTTGAGGGGGAGGAGACCCACACGCCCAAGCAGGGCAGCCTGTGCCCCCAAGCCACGGTAAACAGGCACCCACTCCACCCTGAGCAGGAATCCCCAGAGGACTGAGTTGGAGACACCAATGACATCACCAATGACTCTGTCTGCTGCCAACCACGCCCAGTGATGCCAGACCCTGCCAAGGCTGCAGTGATGACCACATCCCTCCCAGTGACCAGGGCTGGAAGCATCACCAGAAATGGCATTTCCTGGAAGTTCCTGTTGTGGCTCAGTAGTAATAAACCCAACTAGTATCCTTGAGGATGCGGGTTTGGTCCCTGGCCTCACTTAGTGAGTTAAGGATCTGGCATTGCCATGAGCCATGAGCTGTGGTGTAGGTCAGAGATACAGCTTGGATCTCAAGTTGCCATGGCTGTGGCGTAGGCCAGCATCTGCAGTTCTGATTCAACCCCTAACCTGAGAACTTCCACACATGCAGCCCTGAAAGAAAGAAAGAAAGAAGGAAAGAAAGAAAGAAACAAACAAACAAACAAATGGCATTTCGGAGCACACTCTCTGTTCCAGACTCTGTTGCTGGTGCTTTCTGGTGACCCTCCGCAGCCCTGGGAGGTAGGCACTGACACTGCCTTGACTTTACAGGGGAGGCATAGAGAGGCTGAGGACAGCCCAAGCTCCACTGAGTCAAGCCAAGCCAAGGCTACCCTGGGGTCTCAGGGGAGGGGTCTCCCCAGCACTTGCATCGAAGGCTCTTGGAGAGGTGAGGGCCCTGGAAGGTCAGTGGATTTCCCAGAGCTGGACCCCCTCCCTGACACAGGCCAGTCTTGCCTGCTTCCAGTGATGGGACCGCCACTCCCTTATGGGAGAGCTGCCTTGGTTTGGGGCAATGCTGACAGGCAGTTTTTCCCTTTAATCCAGCTGGTATCCATCCTCTCCCTTTAACCTCCTTCCTTTGGCCCCAGTCCTGCTCTCTGGAGGCTTCTCAGAAAATGTGCCCTTCACCCCCCCCTCCTCTGCCCTCCCTTTCCCCACTTCATCTCCTCCCCCTCCAGGCAGCCCTTCAGCTTTCACTCTAACAGGCAGAGTTGGAGAACAGACAAATCCCAGGGGGTTAGAGTTCGACACATCTGCCTCTCGGCAGTTCTGTGGTCCTGGGCGAGTCAAGTCATCTCTTGGAGCCTCCCTTTTCTCACTTGTAAAAAAGAAGGCAAGGAGTTCCTGCTGCGACACAACAGGATGGGGGCATCTCTGCAGCACCAGGATGCATGTTCAATCCCCAGCCTGGCACAGTGGGTTAAAGGATCTGCCATTGCTGTACCTGTGACGTAGGTTACAACTGTGGCTCAGATCTGATCCCTGGCCATGGCTCAAAAAAGAGAAGGAAAAAAAAAGAGGAGGAGGAAGAGGGGGCAGGAGGGGCGGAGGAGGAGGAGAAGGAGGAGGAGGAGGAAGAGAAGGAGGAGGAGTTCCTGATGAGGCTCAGCAGAAACAAACCTGTCTAGCATCCATGAGGGCACAGGTTCTTCCCTGGCCTCGCTTAATGGGTTAAGGATCTGGGGTTGCCATGAGCTGTGGTGTAGGTTGCGGATGTGGCTCAGATCTGGCGTGGCCGTGGCCAGTGACTACAGCTCTGATTCAACCCCTAGCCTAGGAACCTCCATATGCCATGGGTGCAGCCCTAAAAAGACCAAAAGAAGAAGAAGGAGGAGGAAGAGGAGGAAGAGGGGGAGGGAGGAGGAGGGGAGGGGAGAAGGAGGAGGGGGAGGAGGGGAGGAGGAGGAGAAGACGGCAGTATCCTCCATCATGGTCACCCAGCTCAGGATCTGGCACACAGTGGATGCTCAATAAATGTTTCTCAAATGAATGTTTTGCCTCTCTATTGGTCCCCTGATTATAGCTCATAGGCTCCAAATCTGACCTTTCTTAAGAGCACCCTAGGGTTCCCCAGAGTACCACTCACTGTCTCGCCAGGACGCAGCGAAAATCCCTCTGCTCTGTCCACTCTCTCAGCCTCCACACCAAGCTCCTTCCTGACTCATGGCCTTTGGGCGTGCTGTTCCCTCTGCCCAGAATACGCTTCCCTTGTGTTTTACTTTTCATCTTTGATATGGCAGCTGAGACGTCCTCCTCCCGGCTCCCTCCCTTCTCAAACAGTTTGCATTTAAATCATTAACTGTGATCGTTAATTATGTAATTAACCGCTTAACATCTGCCTTCCCACACATTCTGCCACCACGGCAGGGCCTTTTAATCTGCTTTTTCATCCTTGTAGCCCCAGCACCTTGGACAGCACCTGACACATACTAAGTGCTTGATAAATGCTTGGAATGAAAACAATGAAGGACGCATGCGATACCCCCATTCTGCCTGCTTCTTCCCCTTGCTCCAGCTTACTAGTTTTTTTTCCCCCTTGAATACATTCCTCCTAGTGAGGCTTCAAACAGAGAAAGTGGCCCCATCACCTCCCTGTTTTTGCATTCCCTACTCCTATTAATACAATCAAAATGTTTCCCCTCCCACTGCCCCTTTTCGGCTGTTCTCATCCAGGAGTGGAAAGTGTCAAAATGTGTTGATGTAGTCAGACAAGTTTTAAGCCTTCAGACAATTCCGACTTGAGAATCAAGTGATGGCGGAAGAGCTAAAAAAAAATACATTCTCGTATATTAGGAGGAGAAAGAAAATGCCGTTTCAATATGATGAAGGCTCGTTAATGCTGGGCTATAAAGATAGACACTTCCTGTCCTCGAGGCGTAAACTTTACCCACAGCTGTGGGTGCCAGGCCCTCCAGAGTAGCTGGGGCAGGGCAGCCACAAAGAGACTATAATTGCTCCCGCGTTGAAGCCCTACGTGTTGGAGGAGCCATGCCAAGATTGAATGAAGGTCACAGAGGATGTGAGATGCTGTGCAGAGAGAATTGTCCTTGGGGCCCTCCCAGAGGATAAGAAGAGGAGGGGCTCTTTGGCCCTCTTGTCTATGACACATGGGGTCATGTCTTGGGCAGGTCTTGCACAGCTGTGTATCCTTCTGGGGAGGGAGGTTTCTCATGAACATCTGTGTACCCGCTGTGGGACCTTGGGCACACTGCACATCCTCTCTGTGTCTCAGTTTCCCTACTTGCCAAATAGAGATAAAACTTTGGGAGTCCTGCCATGGCACAGTGGGTTAAGGATCTGGCACTGCCATGGCTGTGGCATAGGTGGCAGCTGTGGCTGGGATTTGATCCCTGCTCCGGAAATTCCATCCATTGTGGGTGCGGCCATTAAAAAAAAAAAGCCTTTAATATTAGCTATGATTATTCTTTGCTGTTCTGCTCAAGCGTCTGATCCTCAGTCCCACTAATGCAGCATCTCATGCCTCATTCCATGTTACCCCACCCTCCTGTCTTAAGAGATTGGACCAGGGATGCAGACTGAGCCTATCAGATTCTTTCCTCTGGGAGTTTGGAGTTAGGGCCCCAAAACACTCATTCTGGACTCTCAACACTGCAGACCATACTCTTGCCTCAGGGGAGGGAAAAGCAAACTCAAGAATAAAGATGAGAATTGTGGATTGTAAAAATTTCTGCAGAGATAAAAGCAACATAAAAATAACAATGATAGAGGGGTAGATGTGAAAAAACTTTAGCCAAGGAGGGTGTGTGGGGGGGGGGGACCTCTCTAAAGAGTGAAAAAGTGGCATAGAAGGCAGGGGGAACAGCAAGGGCGAAGGTAGAGCAAGGGATTTGGATTTCATCCTTGGGCCAATGAAAAGAAACTGAAGAGATTCTTAACAGGAAAAGGATCAAATTTGTGACTTAAAAATGTCAATCTGGAAAATGAAGGAGCAGCATTCCCTGAAAAAAAGCCAGCCTGTGTTTATCCAACAACTCCACTCTGCTCATTGATGGGAAGTTGCTGCTTGGGGTCTGTGTTAAGAAGGATTCTGAGGCTGAGTCCCAGTGTTGTAGAGAAAGGGACACTAAACTCTATCAGTGATGCCTGAGTCCTCTCTCCTTGTGAGAGAGTTCTGTTATTAGTTAGTGATGCCTGTCACAGGCAGGTGAACAGACTATGGTGGTCTGTATGTTACATGCTTACTGTCCAGGGATAACACGCCACTTCTGCTCAGAGAAAATTCTCCACCTCTTTCTGGGAAGGACAATAGGATGGATCATGGACCCAGACAGACCGGGGTTCAAATTTTGGCCAGACTGCTTCTTCCCTGTCCAACTTTGGACGAGTTGTTTTCTGACCCTGAGCTTCATTCCCTCCTCTGCAAAGAAGGAAGAGAATTCTCACCCTATGGACTTATTCTGTGGATTGTACAAAGGGGTATGTGTGACCTGCCTTCCATGCAGTAGGGCTTGGCTGTGGCCGATGTTGGCCTCTCCAGGGCCCCCCTGCTGTGGCCCAGGTTCTGAAGCCAAATCCATTTTATTTCCAGATCCAACTCCAGAGTTGGCTCTACCTCTGCCCTTCAGACCCTAGTGGATACCCTCAGCTGCATCTTGCACCTGGATTCTGTCCCCAGAGCTGCCAGAGCCTTGGCTTCCACCACCCACAGACATGCCCCCACCTGGTGGCAGTGTGCATGAATCAAAGTGGGCACAGGGATAGAAAGCCTGGAGCTCTCATGGAGGGAGAGTCCCACACCTGGCCTCCACTCACGTCCCCGCTACTTGGGCCTGGCAGGGAAAGTGCTCCTTGCCAATTGGAGTGGAAACAGTCCCTATGCCTGGCTGCCTCCCAGCTCTTGGCCTCATGTCCTATCATCAACATTTATGTCTGCAGGTGGCTGGGACCGCTTTGCCTCCTCTGTTGCCTGGCATGGACTAGAGGAATCTTGGGGTACTGGGATGGGAGGGGGACACCTCAAACCCATATTGCTGAGGCCTGACCAAAGGGTGACTTGGGAAAGCAATTAACACACAGGGTGAGGCAGAGTTAAACCAACCTGGTGAAGAGAAGGAAAAAGCAGCCTCTCCCAGCTCCGTCCTCACCCTCAGCCCAGTCCCTTGACTCCAGCCTCAATACTCCATCCTCCACTCAGCAACATTTAAAAACATCCAGAGCAACATTTAAAAACACAAACCCTGGGACCAGCAGAAATGGGTCTGACTGGTATCCTCGAGGATGCGGGTTCAATCCCTGCCTTTGCCCACATGGCTGTGAACTGTGGTGTAGGTTGCAGACTCTGTGCTGCGACGCTGTGGCCAGAAGCTGTAGCTCCCGTTTGACTCCTAGCCTGGGAACTTCCATATGCTGCCGGTACAGCCTAAAAACAAAACAAAACAAAACACAAATCCTATCCTCTCCTGCCTCTGCCTGGGTCCTTCTATAGCTGCTTTTGCCCCCAAGCTAAATCCATCTCTTTTCACTGCCTAGGAGGCCCTCACAGCCTCTGAGCCCTCCTATTCCTCTTCACTTCCCCTGCTGTCTGGCCCCCATCAGTGCTAAGCTCCGTGCCCCTGAACTTGCTCCAGGCTTCACAAAGGCCATTCTTGGTCTCACCTCTAGGCCTTTGCGCATGCTGTTCCTTCTACCCCACATGCTTTTCCCTCCCCCTCGCCTGGCCGACTCTTCAACCTTCAGGCCTCAGCATCCATGTCACCTCTTCCAGGAAGTCCCCCTTCATGCCACCAAGCTGGGTCAGATGTCCCTCCCCTCTGCATCCACCATCAAAGCTTGGATCCATCAACTGTTGAGCTCCAGGTCTACAGCAGATGCCCAGCTCCTCACATGTATCATTTTGTTGCAATTCTCACCCCTCTAGGGAGTTGCCTCCATGAGGGTTCTCATGACTCAGGTACCCAAACCCATGTCTGCCTGCCTGGGCCTGGGTTCGAAACCCAGCTCTGCCACCCATGTACCATATGTGACTTTGGATTAGTGACCCCCTCTCCTGGACCCTGATCCCTCATCTGCAGGTCATAGTTGCAGGTGGGGCTTGTTCAAGGAGTGAATCAAGAATGACTGAATAAATGAATGACTTGTGCCTGTCAGCCTTTTTCACACGTGGCAGCCAGAGGAGTCTCTAAAAACTTGAATCAGATCAGGCCAGTCCTCCGCCAAACCCTACTGTAGGTCTCCAATGCCCTTTCAGTAAAGTCCCCACTCCTCCACCTGCCCACAAGGCCCTGTATGAACTGCCCTGTCCTTTCCCTGCTGTTACCTCCTCCCTCTCTTCCCCTTGCTCACTCTGCTCCAGCCACAAGGGCTTCCTCACTATTCCGCCAATATTCCAGGCACAGTCCTGCCCCAGGGCCTTTGTACATGCTGCATCCATTGCCTGACACATGGTTCCCCAAACTCTTGGCCGCATCTAGCTTCTCAATACTGAACCCTCGACCTGAATGTTGCCTCCACTGAGAAGCCTTCCCTGAGTGCCCATCTGAGTACATATTCAGTTATTCTCTGCCTCTCTTCATTGTCTGCTTAGCTCCAGTCCCTATTTGCTAACTATCCCTGCATTTGTCAGGGATTATTTACCTGCTCAACGTCTTTCTCTCCTGCTAGACCTGTGTCACCTTGAGCAAGCCCCTGCCTTCCTTTGAGCCTCAGTTGTTCATCTGTCAAATGGGGAAACAAGCCAATAGCCTGTGAGCCCATGATTGACCATCTCATTCCCTACTCTGTCCCAGCACCTAGAATAGCACCCTCTCATGGACCTAGCTTCATCCCACTCAGCCTTCCTCTAGCTGCCTCCCAAAGCGCTGTCTCTCTGGGGCCAAGGGCTGGGTGTCAGTGAAGAAACGCAGGTGTCACTGCGGCACTTGTTTGTACCTCCCTCCCCCACCCCTATCTCCCATGGTGTCCCTGTGCCTGCATGTGAGGGGAAGCACCTTATAACATCTAACACATCTTGGCCACTACATCTCTACCAGGACACATGCCCAGCCATCAGAGGGCAGCCCTTGGAGTGTGTGCAATTTTCCCTCTAGTGGGTCAGGCCCCAAGTGGCCACCTGGGACAGCATCATTCCTATAAAATGCCAACCCACATACCCCCAGCATGTTTTTCCTCTTCCCTCCCCGCCACATTCAATCAGCAAGACGCCTCCTGGCTCTGAGTTTCCAAAGCTGACACTGTGGAGTCAGGGCAGGAGGGTGAGGCACTTCCAAATTTTCCAGGAGGTCTCACGTTAATTGAGCACTTACTGTGTACCAGGCTCTGCTCCAAGGCTTTTATTACAGTTTCTGCAGCTAATCTGCTCACAATCCTATGAGGTAGGACGTGTGACCAGCTCTGTATTACAGCTGGGGAAACCCATGCAGCAAGAGACAATGCGACTTGCCAAAGGCACAGAGATGGTAAAGATGTTTTATGCAAGCACTTTCTCCAAAAGCATAAAGAACATGGAAGCAACGTGCACGTCCACCCACAGGGACTGGTTACAACAGTCAGGCTTAATATTCCAAAGAATTGCAAACAGGTGTTCCGACAAAAAACTTGTACATGTGTATTCATAGCAGCACGATTCACAGTAGCCAAAACGTGGAAACAGCCCAATTGTCCATTGACAGGTGATGGATAAACAAAATGTGGTCCATTCAGACGGTGGAATTTTTTTTTTTTTGTCTTTTTTTTAGGGCCACACCCATGGCACAGGGAGTTTCCCAGGCTAGGGGTCAAAGAGGAGCTGTAGATGCCAGCCTACACCACAGCCACAGCAACATAGGTTCCGAGCTGTGTCTGCGACCTACACTACAGCTCATGGCAACACCAGATCCTTAACCCACTGAGTGAGGCCAGGAATCGAACCCCATGGATGCTAGTCAGATTCATTTCTGCTGAGCCAGGTTGGGAACTCCAGATGGAGAATGTTATTCATCTAAAAAAAAAAAAAAAGACGAGGAGGAGTTCCCTGGCAGCCTAATGGGTTAAGGATCTGGTATTGTCACTGCTGTGGTGAGGATTCCATCCCTGGCCCAGGAACTTCCACAAGCCATGGTGTGGCAAAAAAAAAAAAGAAGAAGAAGGAAATTCTGATACATGCTACAATATGGATGAACCACAAAAAAATATGAAAAACAAAACAAGCCAGACAGAGAAAAGATAAATACTCCCTGACTCCATTTGTAGGAGGTCCTGAGAGGAGTTAAATCCACAGAGACAGAAAGTAGATGTTGGGGCCAGGGGCTGGGGGAGGGGGAGTCCGTGTTTAAAGGGGACAGAGTTTCAGTTTGGGAAAATGAGAAAGTTCTGGATCTGGATGGTGGGGATGGTTGCACGACAATGTGAATGTGGTTAATGCCACTGAATTGTACACTTAAAAATGGTTAAAACAGTAGCGTTTATCATATATATTTTCTCACAATCATTGTTTAAATTTACGAAGGCACAAAGCACTGGTACATTGTACAATGTGGATGAATCTTGCAAACATGATGCTCATTGAAAGAAGCCAGATGAAAAAAGACCTCATGATTCCAAAGAATGGAATGGCTGTAAATGATTCCCTTCATGTGAAATGTCCAGAACATGCAAATCCACAGAAACAGAGAATGGGGTCGGGGTTGCCAGCAGCTGCGGGAGGGGGGGTGAAAGTGAGTGTTCATGGGGTTGGGGTTGCTTTTGGGGGTGATGAGAAAGTCCTGGAACTAGATAATGGTGATGGTTGTACAACCTTGTGAATATATTTGCTGCCACAGAATTGTACATTTTTAAGTGTTTTCAATGGTACATTTTATACCACGTATATTTCACCACAATAAAAGAAAAGACAGTCTGGTCTATCCTCTCAGTGGAGCAGTAGGCAGATGTAGAAAATGTGAGAATCCATGTACCAGTAAGAAATGATCTCAAAGGTATATTGCTTTTTGATTTTGGGGGGGTTTTTGTTGTTGTTTTGTTTTTGAGGGCTGCACCTGCGGCATATGGGAGTTCCCAGGCTAGGGGGTGAATAGGATCTGCAGCTGCCAGCTTACATCACAGCCACAGCACCACAGGATCCGAGCCACAACTGCAACCTACACCACAGCTCACGGCAACACCAGATCCTTAACCCACTGAGCAAGATCAGGGATCGAGCCCACAACCTCAAGGTTCCCAGTCGGATTCATTTCTGCTGCGCCATGACGGGAACTCCTCAAAGGTATATTGTTAAGTCATAGCAAGAAAAGTGTAGGATAGGGTTTGAGTACACAAATGTGTGTGAAAAAAATCAGGAAGGGAAGAAACACACACACACTGGTGTTTCTGTGTGCACACGCTGCCTCTGGAAGGAACACAGAAACGTAAACAATGGCTGCCTCTGGGATGAGAATTGGATGACCCATCCCCAGAGGGGGAGTCCCCCCCACCCCCTGCCCGGGAACTTTTCTGTACTCAAAAGGCAGAAAAGCAAGATGGTTAAAAGCCCAGGTCTGCCTTTGTGATCTTGGGCAAATTACTCAACCTCTCTGTGCCTCAGTGGCCTCATCTACAAAACAGAAATGGTGACACCCACCTCAGAGGGCTGTTTGGACAAGGATACAGTGAATGAACACCAATCAGGTGCTGAAAATGGGGCTTGGCATAAGGCAGGTGCCATCTAAACATTGTTCTTGACTGGTATACCCTGTTTCAACTTTATCTATCCAAACAAAGAAACATCTAAGACTAAAATTTTAAAAGAGTGAATGGATGGTGCATGGAGAGTGCTTAGAGCCTGGCACCCAGCCCATGGTTGGCATTCGCAATCTCAGAGCCAGTGAGCTCACCCCTTTTCCCTGTTCCCATCCTCAGCCCCCAGGGACTCAGCCTCATAGCAAGTGACGCAACCTGGGGAAACCGAGTCCCTCTGGCCATAGGCATTCCCTGCAACACCTTGCTGGCACGGGGGCGGGGGAGGGGAGCAGGCCCTCCTGACATTTAGATCCCAGGGGAGGATCAAGGGAGGGAATCTGCTCCTATTTGCTTTAATTAGCCTCTCGAAGGAGTGGGTTGCCATGACTTCCGGGAGGAAGTTGCCGGCTAAGGTGGAGCCTGGCCCAGGGTGCCCCTGGAGGCTCCCCTTTCCTTCCCTGGTGGCTGGCCTGGCTGACCACTCAGCCTTTGAACTCAGGTCCACATCCAGCCTTTCTTCTCACCATGTGACCTATTCTTCTGTGAATGAGGACTAGCAAAAAACCAACCAACCCACCAAATAAACAAAAAAATTGCACTCCTTTCTAGGGCTGTTGGGGGAATTTAACAGGGCATAAAATGTCCAGCTCTGGATTAGGAGACCTAACAACTGTTATTTCATTGGGAGAAAGTAGTTTTAAATATGCTCCATTTGAGATTCCCAGATCGATTCCATGCATAGAAACTTGAAAAACACACATCACAACAAGAGCATTGGTTACGTCTGGGGGCTGCAATATAAATACTAATAGTAGCTGATACAGATGAAGCATCTACTATGTGCTAAGCGCTTTAGATGCACAACTCCCTTAGTCATGGAGGGGAGATGTAGTCTCGCTGTACTGTTAAGGAAACTGAGGCTCAGACCTGGGACAAGACTCCTCCACGGTGGTCTCCACTTCCCCAACTAACCATTCTGGCCACCTCTCAGGGGATGGTGAGTCAAAGAAAAATAAGACAGTGATTCTCAAACAAACAAATGCCTGATACTGGCGCTAAGGAGGTCATTGGTGAGCAGAGTTCAGGGTGAAAGGGGAGGGTGGCTTTTCCTAACTTTGCTCCAAGACCAGAAGAGTCCCCCCAAAGAGTTTTTAAGCTGATGTGAATGTTGTGGCTCCTGAGACTAGGACCCCAGAACCAGTCCTTCAGAGAAGAGCATGGTTGTAGGAAGCTCTGCTCGGTCCTGAGCACAGTCTGCAGCTGAAGAGTGGGGAGGTACAGCCTGGCTGGCTCTGGTCCATTCAACAAACTCAGGATGATGATGGTGGGCAAGGCCTAGGGGGAAGGGGAGGAAACCAAGGAGGCAAACTAGAGCTAGTTTGGGGATCTCAGGAGAATGGCCCAAGGGAACAGGAGAGGTGGCAGGACAGGCCTGGAGATTGAGCAGAGCATAGGGTCCAGCATATGTAGACACCAAAGGGATGGGTAGAAAAATGGATAGTTAGAATGGATGGATGGATGGATGGATGGATGGATGGATGGATGGATGAATAGATGTTTGGATGGATGGATGGATGGATACATGAATGGATGGATGGATGCATGCATGGGTGGATGGATGGATGCATGGGTGGATGGATATAGGTTTGTGATTGGATACACATACAAATGGAGGTTGGATCAATAGGTGAGTGAATGAATGGATGGGGAAGTCAATGGTTGGGTGAGTGGATGGCTGGGTGGATGGTACAGGTAGATGGACAAATGGGTGGATAGATGAGTGGATGAATGGTAGATGGACAGATAGCACTCCTAACTGTAATGACATTAGTTCAGGGATACCATCTCTGCCTTATCAAGCAGACTATGTACTAAGCACATGACCTCACCAAATCCTCAGAATAACTTTGATCGGGGTGGGAGGTCTCCACTGACACTTCACTCCAGAGTTGAGGGTATCTGAGGCTTAGAGAGGTAAAGTCCTTCCTAAAAATCTCAGTGGAACCCTTCCCACCACTGTCTGGACATTGCCCTTATCGAGGTAATATCCCAGTGTACAAACCCAGCTGCTGGGTCTTAATCTCTATCCTCTTCTCACTCTCAGCAGCATCTCACCTGGCTGGTCTCTTATCCTCCTGGTAACAACATTCTCATTTGGCCCCTGGGTGCCTGCAGCCACCTGGCTCCCCTCCTCCTGATGGACCTTCTCAGCTTCTCTCCTCTGGTCAGGCTCTAAACACAGCACAGCCCTCATGTATCTTCCCTCACCCTTGCCTCTTATCCAGCTCCATGGATTCAAAGATTTTCTTCCATCATTGACCACCAGATTTATGTCTTCAGAAGGCATCTCTGCCCCGAACTCTTAATATTCAGCTGGCCACCAACATCTCCATGTGGGCACCCAATCTTAGGTCAAAGCCAAATCTTGATTCTCACCCCTCCCCCACCAACCTATTCCCCCCTCATCCTTTGGTCTCAGCTGATGGCAGCTCCACCTGCCAGCTGCTCAATTCAGACACATCATCCCCAGCTAGCATCATCTTCAGCTTCCCTCTTTTCCCCATACCTCACAACCAGTCCTTTAGAAAACCCCTTTGGTTCTGCCTCCACAATATCTCCAGGAGGTGCCCACTTCTCCTTCTATAACCTCTGGTCCAGCTCCGTCGCTGCCAACCTGGACAGGTGCAATTGCCTCCACCCTGGCCCCTAGACTTCTACCCTTGCCCCTCAGTCTGTCCTCCACAGATGGTTCCTGTGAGCACCTTAGTCGGGACCATCCCCTCCTCTGCTTGCAACCCTCCAGAGCTTGAACCTGGCTTAGGGTAGAAGCCAAAGTCCTCCTTGAGACCCACAAGGCCATATATGACCTACTCCCATTCCCTCCCTGACCTCTCTCCTCTCTCACTCTGTTCAAGCCACATGGGCCTCCTCACTGTTCCTCCAACAGGTCAGGCACCATCTCTGCCCCAGGAGCTTTGCACATGCTATGCCGTCTGTGCCTGCTCCCCACCCCCAACTTTAGTCTCTGCTCAAATGCCACCTTCTCACCAGGGCTTCCCCTGACCACCCTGTCTAAGATGTACCTCTCTATACATCCTCATTCTCCTTTGCTGCTTGATTTTTTCCCCTTAGTTCTCACTACTGTCTGACCCACTGTACATCTTACTTGTTTATTTTTTAATGTACAAGGTCAGCTCTTGGAAACCGAGACTTTCATTCTCTTCTTTTCACTACTTCCTCCCAGCACCTAGGACAGTGTCTGACATACATGTAATATTTGTTGACTAATTAAATGCTTAAGGGATGTTCCAGACCATTGAATGAGCACCTGCTATTTCCAGACCCTGGAAAATTTGTGCAGGAAAAAAAGAAACTACAATCAAAGAAAATACAATCAGGGTCACCCGTGAAGAGACCACACCCATAACCAGTGCAGTCCACACTTTCCAGACCTCAGCCCCAAAACGTGGCAACCAAAAAGAAAATACCTTGCCCCCTGGCTCTCCCTGGAGGCTGTGACTGCCTACCATCCCGTGAACTTGGACCTCCACCCTTGGCCTCGCTCTCCCTCTCACACCTGGAGTTTCTGACTTGGAGGACGATTCTTTTCTGAGACGTTCACGGAAGGCTTTCACACTCTGGGCCAGCAGCACGTGAGCCTGGGAAGAAAATGTAAAGGTCAATGTCTATAATTGAATTTTCCCCAAGATAAAAATAGCATCTTTGTAATCGTTTAAATGGTTCTGAGGGAAGTGAGGAGAGAGAGAGCGTGAGAGTGCACGATGCCTACAGTTGAAAAATTACAGGCTCTAGTCTCAAGCCCACCTGAGTACCAACTACCCCTAGCTAATGACCTTCTTCCCTAGTAACCTAGGCATGTGTGTGTGTGTGTGTATTCATGTGTGATCACAGGAAGCTCTAACTGAATACTGACTGTACTCAACTAGAGACGGGGCTCAGCCAGGGTCAGGAGTTCTGCCTGGAGAAGGAGGCAGGGCTGGGATCAGGGATTTCACCTGAATGAATGGATCCCGCATGGAAGACCCTAATGGGTGACACAGGGAGGGGTGAGGTGGGTCTATGCCCTCTTTTGGGGGCCTTGATTTCTCCTCCCTACACATGTGTAAGGGACTCTGTTCTACTTCTGCTCTTCTAGTGAAAACATCCCATATGTTGTTGAATCTGGGCTCCCCATTCTGTCCCCATTCTCAATCTTGGGGGGAGGGGAGGAAGAGGTCCACCAGGTGCCACTGAAATAAATGTCCTCCTATTAACTTATTATTATTGTTATTATTGCTTGTTAGGGCTGCACCTGCAGCATATGGAGGTTTGGGAACCTCCATCAGGTGCCACTGAAATAAATGTCCTCCTATTAACTTATTATTATTATTATTATTATTTTTGCTTGTTAGGGCTGCACCTGCAGCATATGGGAGGCTAGGGGTCAAATCAGAGCTATGGCTGCCGGCCTGCACCATAGCAACACAGGATCTGAGCTGAGTCTATGACCCACACCACAGCTCATGGCACTGTGGGATGCTTAACCCACTGAGCGAGGCCAGGGATCGAACCCACAACCTCATGGTTCCTAGTTGGATTCATTTCTGCTGTGCCATGATGGGAACTCCCCTATTAATTTTTGATGCAGGAAGATTTATCATCCTTCCTGCCTCGCTATGGAGTTGACATTGAGTCAAAGAAACTCCCTCTGGGAATGGAATGGGGGAGGGTGGGAGGGATCGGGGGACTGGGGGTGAGATGCCTCGCACCTGAGCCTCTCCCTCTGCTCCACTCTCCAGACCTCAGATTCCCAGCTTGTGCAAGTTACTTCACTAAACCAAGCTTCGTGTCCTCACCTGTATTGATTATTTCATGCCCATCTCAGAGGCTCACCAAGAAGGTACTATAATGTCAGCATGTTGGGTTAAAAATAAACCAAGTCTTGGTATATTGCTCCTGAATTAATTCAACATGTACTTGCCAAGGCCCTACTGTGTGCCAAGTTTCTAGGCATCAGAGACACTGCAGAGATACAAACACCACAGACAGAACCCCTTGACCTCGCTTTGGCAATTAACCAAACTGAATTTATAATGGGGGCAGAAGCAAAGCCAGTGTGGAGAGAACGTGGGCCCATGTGCATAGAAAAAAGACGGAAAGGAAAAACCATCAAACTGGTAACAAGTAACTTGAATGTCTGAAAACTGGTGATCTGCCTCAAATGGATGCACGCCCCTCCCAAGGATATATCCCAAACCTCATGATCATTATGTGACTTTCCTCTCAATAAAAATGAAATCGATGAAGGTAAAGAGAGCGCAACCCCTGAGGCTAATGATGATAGTGAATTGATAGAGCAGATAAAAATCTCAGACGAGGAGCTTCACCAGGAGGATATCTAAGGTACATCTGAAAATCCAGAATCAACAAGTGAACAATATATTACTAACGATGAAAAGGAAATCGGGTCACCTCATTCAGTGAGTGACTTGCAGGAAGAACTTAATCACACCGTATTTTGCATCAAGAACCTTCATCATCCCACTTTGCTAAAAGGATGTGTCCATTGCTTTCCTCTTTTTTTTTTTTTTTTTTTTTTTTTTTTGCTGTTTGTGTATGAAAATTTACTTGATGTAAAGAGGTTTATATGGATACTTCCAATAAAGATGTTTTTTAAATTAGTGAGAGAAGGAAGGTCACTCAGCTGTTGAAGTGCAGATCCTGGGCTTGAACCCGGGATGGTCCACCTCTCAAGGCTATGTGCCTAACTGCTGCACCACCCAGCTTGCACCCATCCCCTCCCTGCCCTCCCCTCCCCTCCTCCCTCTCCCTCCAGCCCCAACTCACTCTGTTCCAACCATACAGGCCCCCTTGCTATTTCTCCAGGCAGGGTCCTGCCTCTGGGTCTTTGCTCAGGCTGTTCCCTCCACCGGGAATGCTTTGGCCTCCCAGAGACCCACCTGGGTCTCTCCCTTTCCTCTTTAACTCTTTGCTCACATGTCACCTCCTTTGAGAAGCCCTCCCTGACGATTCCACCTAAAGGAGCCACCTCCCAATAACCCTCCACTCTTGCACCCTGCTTAATTTCCCTTTGCAGCCCTTTCAAAACCATTCATTATTGTCAACATTGATTACCGTCCTGTTCCCAGCAGATGGTGGGCACCTCAAAGTTGTCACTCTCACTGCTGTAAACGGCATGGCATAGAACAGGACTTGACACAGAGTAGTTGCTCAATAAACATTTGGATGGATGACTGAGTAAATGAACGAATGAATTCTAGGAGATAGGATGTTTTGTTCACAAATGTGGATGGAGTGGTTTGGGGAGGGGACATCACCCATGCCAGGACATGCAAACATTGGGACTCAAGCCCAGCTGGCCCATCTTGGAGTTCTCATAGTGGCCCAGTGGGTTAAGAACCTGACATAGACTCTAATTGGCCCATCTTTTGGTCTTTCTTCCCTCACACCCAAGTCTGAGGAGGTCTTAGGGGGGCTGCTGGGCTTCTGCTGGCAATCTGACCCCAACCTCCCTACAATAGATCCAGTAGAGGAAACTCCATGGGGCTCACCTCCTGATGTAACTAGGACACACCATTACCACTATGGCGGTGGAGGAGAGTCTTGGTATATGCCACTCACAGCCCCCAACACGGACACATACACACTCCAGCTTTCCTCCAGTCCTCCTATCCTTCATCACTGGGCTGAGCTGCCCTTGCTGGCAGGTAGTGTATGGGGCACATGTTGTGTGTCGTGGGTGGCAATGGCTGCATCTCTTGGGCACATCCATTCTACCAAGCAAAGGAGCAGGGAAAAAGTCACTGCAGTCGAGGGAATGGAAAATCAAACCAGAACGAGATTCCACTTTGCAATGCTCAGATTGAGAGAGAACTGGGGTGGCGGGGGGGGAGTGGGATAAAATCAAGTATTGATGAGGGTATGGGGAATGGGACTCACATACAGCTGCTGTGCAGCCTGATGGTATCAAGTAAAACCCCAGAGCTGCAACGCCAGCCCTCGGCTGTAAACTCAAAGAGGCATCTGCACATGTGTGCAAAGACTCAAGTTCAGCTCTGTGCCTGGTGGAGCTGGTGCTCTGTGTCCAGCAGGTGGGGACATGGTAGACGAACAATGGAATGAGCATCTTCTGGAAATGCCTGCAGCCATTAAAAAAAGAAAGAGGCTGGTCCCCATGTTCCAACCTGAAGAGGTCTCTGAGATGAAGGTTATTTGGTCTTACAAGTTGGATATTGTCTGTCCTGGTAACAGTGGCTCAATTAGGGAAGACTTAGGAGCTGATGGACCCTGTGCAAGCCGCACTGTGTGAATGATTTCAGTAGACCCTCCCATTTCACAGGTGGGAAAATGGAGGCACAGAGAAGTTAAGCAACTGACTCAGGGTCATACAGCCTGTGCATAGCAGAGCTGGGAATTAAACATGAATTCTTTGATGTTCATCTCTTTGTTTTTACCTTCTCTGCCCCTGTTGGCTCATTTATTCATTCAACAAACATTGCTGATCACTGTGTGCCCAGCCCTCTTTTAGATGCTGGAGATCCAGCAGAGAACAGAAGTGACAATATTTCCCACCCTCCTGGAGCTATTGGAAGCTGAGAGGGACAGAGACAATGCAAGTAAACCAACAAAAGATGGTTGTTTCAAATAGTGCTAAAGGATAGGCAGAAGTGAAAGAGAATGATGTTGAAAAAAAAGTGATGGGGTGAGGGAAGCCACTTTAGCTAGGATGATCGGAGAGGGCTCCTCTGATGAGGTGGCATTTGAGCCAAGATCTGAATGGTGAGGGGGAGAAAGCCATGGGGACATGTGGAGGATGGATTTCCCAAACAGCGGGCTTAGCTTGTGCAAAGGCCCTGGGGTTGGACTGTGCCTGGTGTGTTAGAGGAACAGTGAGGAGGCTGGTGTGGCTGGAACAGAGGGAGGGGAGGGGGGAGAGGAGGGCAGGGATGGGATGGATGCAGAATCTTGAGGGCCACAGAGGGACTAGGGAGGTGGGAGTCCCTGAGGGCTGTGGGCAGAGGAGGGGTGCCGCCTGACTTAATGTGCTTTCAGGCGCCCTCTGGCTGCTGCAGGGAAGATAGACCATAGGCGACGTGGGCAGGAATGAGGGTTCTGTACTGGTCCAGGTGGTGACAAAGTGGCTGGACCCAGGTGGATGCCGAGGATGGGAAAAAAGTTATAAATATTCCAGCTTCACCTGCCACCACCTTGAGGGCGTTATTCTCATGACAGTGGCATGTTCCCCCTGCCCCCCGTCACCACCTGCTTTAGACAACCACCACTATCAGCTGCAGCTGCCAGACCCTCCCAGCCAGCAGTGCCCTTTGGGGGCCAGAGACATCCAGCATGCTCCCCAGGTCACACAGCAAGCCGGACGCAGGGCCAGACCTCCAGCGCCCAGTGCCGCCTCTCTGCTGGCTCAGCTGTGCTCTCCCTCCTCTTCCAGGGGCAAAGATTAGGAGCTTGTTTACTGATATTATCTTTATTGATTTTTTTTAACAAGTGCTCAGCAAAAAAGACATACTTGGCTCAGCTGCTTCCATGACATATAAATGGTTCATTTAAGTGGTGCCGGGTGTGTAGGGGGGGGCACTGGGTGCAAAAAGCCTGTAGTTTGATCTTTTAGGTTTTTTTTTTTCAAGCTGTCATATAGAGTCACCGACTCATCTTGGTTTCCCCAGAACATCCTTGGTTTTAGCCCTGAAAGTCCCTCATTGCAAACCAAGATGGCTGATCGTCTTACTATGATGGGAAAACAATGAAATACACATACACTGTAGGTGGGTGGGATGCGGATTCCTCAAACAGCGTTATAACAGTTCCTGTCTTATTGTGACTGTGTGACAATAAGTGTCCTGGTTTTGTTTGGGGCTCTGTAATAAAGTATGATCTAGTTGGACCTTACACTTGGATCTGAGTTTCCTACTGGCAAGAGGGAAAAGGGAAATTTTTTGTATCTGGAAAAAAATGTCCTGGTATATAGTGAGTACTCAATAAATTCTGGCTCTTACAGGGTAGGTGAAGGACCCGAAGTTTCTCATTAAGAGCACCTATTCGGGGGAAAGGATGCCTCAAACTCTCCCTAAACTGTATTAACAAAGCAAAAGTGACCTCAGATATTTCTGTCCAGCAGACAAAGGAAGTGCATGGCAAGCTTCAGCGGGTCTTCTGGATGTCGTAGTCAACTCGTCTTTTTTTTTTTTTTTTTTTTTTTGCCATTTCTTGGGCTGCTCCTGCAGCTATGAAGGTTTCCTGGCTAGGGGTTGAATCACAGCTATAGCCACTGGCCTATGCACAGGTGCAGGAACGCGGGATTCAAGCTGTGTCTGCAACCTACACCACAGCTTAGCTGATGGAGGCCAGGGATCGAACCTGCAACCTCATGGTTCCTAGTCGGATTTGTTAACCACTGAGCCACGACGGGAACTCCTATAGTCAGCTCTTCTATTGCTTTACAACCTTCTATGGCTCCCACTGCTTTCTGGAGTCCATCCAGGCCCCTCCCCTCCCGATCACCATGCCCTGTGTGACTTAGTACCCCTACCCCTGAATCGCCCTCAGCATTCACTCCTGTTCCCACCTCCAGACATTTGAACGCATCCAGAGACCCTCTCTCTTTCCCAAATGCCCTTCTTTGCTCATCTGGAGAACCACTTAGGGCCAGCCCTGTGCTGAACATTCTGGACACAGTGGCAAAGGAGACAGACATGGTCCTATCTTCACAGCACTCTTGGATTCAGCAAAGGAGACAGGGAAGAAATAAGAATCTCGGATTATGAGATTAGCCCACGATGCAGGTGCTCACAAGAGACGGCTGCTTTACTTTCCATAAATCATCTTAATTTCTGATCGAGAGACCCCTCTTTCTTCTGGAATCAGTTCCTCTCGGGGGTCCACTTGCTGAAGCCATGCTCTACTTCTGGGTCTTCTCCACAGCCAGGGAGGGATGGATGTGCCCCATTAGGTCCTTAGCCATTTCTCAGCCCACACAAGTGGCCTCGCTGCCCTTCCCCGCCTCCCCCAGCTAAGAGTGATAAATAGGATTATAATTGGAAATTTCTATACCTCAAAAGACACCAGAAACCAAATTAAAAAAGAAGTGAAAAAACAGTATAGTAGTCCCTCAAAAACAGGAGTTTCCCTGGTGGCTCAGTGGGTTAAGGATCCAGTGTTGTCACTGCTGTGGTGAGGATTCGATCCCTGGCCCAGGAACTTCTGCCTAATATTGGCGCAGCCAAAAAAAAAAAAAAAATTAAACACAAAATCACCATTTGATTGAGCAACTCCACTTGTGTGTAGATACAAAAAAGATTTGAAAGCAGGGACTTTCAAAGAGCCACCTGCACATCTGTGTTCGTAACAGTATCATTAACGGTTGCCAAAAGGTGGAAATGAACCAAGTATCCATGACAGATGATAGATAGACACATTGTGGTCTATCCATACAGTGGAATGTTATTCGACCTTAAAAAAGAAGAACATTCCAGGGAGTTCCCGTTGTGGCTCACTGGGTTACAACCCTGACTGGTATCCACAAGGATGCGGGTTCGATCCCTGGCCTCGCTCAGTGGGTTAAGGATCCGGCATTGCCGTGAGCTGTGGTGTAGGTCGCAGGCACGGCTTGGATCCCACATTGCTGTGACTGTGGTGTAGGCTGGCAGCTGCAGCTCTGATTTGACCCCTAGCCTGGGAGGAACCTCCATATGCCACAGGTGCAGCCCTAAAAAGCCAAAAAAAAAAAAAAAAAAAGAAAAAAAAATTGAAAAAAAAAAAAAGAAGAAGAACATTCCAACACACTGCAACATGGATGAACCTTGAGCACATTATATTGGATGAAATAAGCCACAAAAGAACAGATATTGTAAGATTCCACTCATAGAGTGGAGGTAGATGGCTGGACCAGGGGCTGGGGGAGGGGGATGGAGAGTCAATGTTTAATTAATGGTCCCTCCCTGCCCTCGCCTCCCACTCTCTCCCTTGTCCTCTCTCATCCAGTCACCCAGCCTCCTCCCTGGTATTGTTTTTTTATTTTTTATTTTTATTTTTGTCTTTTAGGGCCATACTGGCTGCAAATGGAGGTTCCCAGGCTAGGGGTCGAATTGGAGCTACAGCTGCCGGCCTACACCACAGCAACAGCAATGCCAGATCTGAGCTGTGTCTGTGACCTACACCACAGCTCACAGCAACACTGGATCCTTAACCCACTGAGCAAGGCCAGGGATTGAACCTGTATCCTCATGTATGCTAGTCGGGTTTGTTTACCACTGAGCCACGATGGGCTCTCTGCTGTTGTTGTTATTATTAAAAACTCATTTATTGGAGTTCCCTTCATGGCTCAACAGTTGATGAGCTCAACTAGGTAGGAGCCATGAGGATGTGGGTTCCATCCCTGGCCTTGCTCAGTGGGTTAAGGATCCAGTGTTGCTGTGAGCTGTGGTGTAGGCAGCAGATGTGGCTTGATTCTGGCATTGCTGTGGCTGTGGTGTAGGCCAGCAGCTGTAGCTCCAATTCGACCCCTAGCCTGGGGACTTCCATATGCCATGGGTGAGGCCATAAAAAGCAAGAAAAAAAATTCATTTATTTTATCATGGTAAAATATACATAACATACAATTTACCGTATTAACCACTTCTAAGTGCACAGCTCAGTGGTATTAAGTACACATTGTGGTGCAACCACCCCTACCATCCATCTCCAGAACATTCTCATCTTCACAAACTGAAACTCTGTTCCCTTTAAACACGGACTCCCCCTCCCCCTCCCCCAGTCCCTGTCCCACCTTCTCCTCCATAGAGTTTGCTGTGAGTAATCCGAGCCTGCTTCTGCATCAGTCATCTGCCTTTCTGGTCATCACGTGCGCTGTCTCATTCTCACATAGTCAGGGCTGGGTGGTGAGTACCTCCCACCATCCGGGACTTGGCAATGCCCACCTCCCTAGCAGTATGCCTTGCTGCCATTTGCGATGATGCACATTGTCCACGTGGCCTCACTAAGCCACTTGGGCGGGCACCATGGATATCCCCATTTTACAGATGAGAAGAATGAGATGAGGGGAAATCTCTTTTTTGAGGCCCTGCAGGAGAATTTTAGTCCAGGCAGCCAGACTCTGGTCTCCAAGGCTGCGCCACCTGGCTCTGTGCCTGGCTGCATGGTGGCATTTTGCTTTATTATTTCCCAGGCGCCCCGTTAATCGTCCGAACCGAGCGATTAGCACATCCTTTATATACGGCCTGATGTCTAATTGTCCAGACCATGGAACCGGTGACTCAAAACCTCCCTCCTTAATTGTCTTTCCTGCACAATTAGTACCTCGTTATATATGGTTCTGTGGTTGTCTGCACTTCTGCAATCTACCGGTCTGGCTTCTAATTGTCCAGACCCTGTAATTAATGCCTTGTACTAGGGTATCCTCTCTGCCATGTGTAGAGCCATGCGCATTCCTGGGGTGGGGGTTGGCAGTACCCAGAAGAGGAAAATGCAGCCCCTACCTACAGGGAGGTTATTATCTAGTTGGGAAGACAGCAAGCGAATATAGGATTGGCATTATGCTCATGGGAGCTACAAATCCCGGTCACAGAGTGGGGCTCAGATCAAGGGTGCCCTCTGCTGGAGGAGGGGCAATGGAGGCTGGGTTGTGCAGGATGCATAGGAGTTTGTGAGGTGGAAAGGAATTCCAAACATATGAAACACTGGGATGTTGGAAAGAGCTGGGGATTTGGGTGGGGAGTTAAGAATTAGTGAAACAGCCTGGATGGAGTGTGGGATTATGGCAGGGGAGAATTTAGGGAGAAAGAGAAAGACTTAATGGGAGTCCTGCATGAGGACATTGAGGAGCAAGTTGAGGGGCTTAGATTTTATGCTCTGGGAATTCATAAGGGAGTTTGAGCAGGAGACAGATTTGATCAGGTTAAATTTTTTAAAAAATAATTATTCTAGTTGCCGTAGGGAGAATAAATTGGAGGTAGAGAAAATGGAGGCCATAGGACCAGGAAGGAGGTGATTTTTTCTGTCTGGAGGTTAAAATTAAAGTGGAATTGAGAGGGTCAGAGGCTATAGGGATGGAAAGGAGCAGACAGATAAGAGAGAGATTTAGGACGTAGAACGGGCAGGATGTGGAAATTGACAGGTGATAGGTGATGATATGGGGGGAGGCAAAGCAGATGCCCAAGTCTTTGATGAAATGCGACAAGATGGGTTGATGGGGTCATTCCCAAGACAAGGACAGGAAGGTTTGTAACGAAGATTCAAACGTCCATTTGAGTCCTATCTGCTGGAGGAAATACCTGGCTCTCCTGGTTTGGAGCACAGAAAGCTGTTCAGGATTTGGGATCAGACTTGGCAGGAATCTCCAAAGCTATAGGAGTGAGTAAATTCACCAAGAGGAAGAGCATAGACCTGGAAGCAAGAAACCAGAAGAAATGTTTGCTGTTAAAAGCTACTGAGATTCCAGGGACGAGGGCGGGGGAGGGGGTATTTGTTATGCGGCACCATCATAGCATTAGCTTGCTGCTACAAGTCTCCATAAACAGACTCTGAGCCCTCTGAGCTCAGGTGCCTTTAGATAGACATGAAAACGTATCCCATCTGGGGCAGCTCCATTCACACATCTCAGAAATCCCCAACTAGGCGGGAATCTAGCCTCCTGCAGCTGCTCCCTGAATTAAGAAACTCAAGGGGTTCCAATAGGTTCTGTGGTAAATTACCCATGAAAGTATCAGGGAAAACCTAGCTCGGGTGGGTGCGGGGGGGGGGGGGAGATCAGCGATGATATATCTACAGGGGAAAAAAAAAAGATTTTGGAGCTCAGTGGTGGAATATTCTATAAGAATGCTTTAAAAGCAAACACAGGAGACATGAGCAGTTTTTAAAATGACAGACAATACAATGGAAGATAATATATTTAAAACCCATATCAACTGTTAACAGACCATAAAAATACAGCTACATTAATCTGAGCTGTCTGTCACGGGCCCTCAGAGCAGCTGTGTGATTTTATAGTTTCGCTCCTGGAGGTTTCCTTGACACTTCCACAAATACATCTCAATTTATTTAGATAAGGACAATAGAAATATTGTGCTTCTTCCCCCCCACTTCCTTCTTCCCTTCTTCTTCCTCTGCCGCCTCCCTAAACAGCTGAGAAATCTGACAGAGCTGGCCACACAGTGGGTTTTTTTTAAGTTTTTTTTTCTTTTTTCTTTTTTTTTTCTCTTTAGGAGCACACCTGCACTATATGGAGGTTCCCAGGCTAGGGGTCAAATCAAAGCCACATCTGCTGGCCTGCACCACAGCCACAGCAATGCGGGATCTGATCTGCATCTGCAACCTACACCACAGCTCACAGCAATGCTGGATCCTTAACCCATTGAGCAAGGCCAGGAATCAAATCCACAACCTCATGGATACTAGTCGGGTTTGTTTCCACTGTGCCACAATGGGAACGCCCTAAAAGTTTTTAATTTTTATTTTTTTATTTTTGGCTGGGAGAAAAGTTCCTATTGGGTTCTGGGGCCCCAAATATCAGGGTGATGGGGAAAGGCCAGGTTGGTGCCTTTTGCCGCTGTATGTCTGTAAACAAAGGTCTCACCCTCTCTGAAGTCTGTTGGAAAAGACTTCTGCACACACCTGCTCCTCCTCCTGCACCCTGTCTGTGCAGAGAGCACCTCTCACACATGGCTAAATCCATGCTCTTATAGGATTGTCCATGTCCCATCATCGCTGTTGCCACCTCCTGCCTCCACCTCCCCAACTCAGTTCCCACCACAAGGGTCCTCCTCCCTGCTCTGCCTACCTGCTGGGCACGATCCTGCCCCAGGGCCTTTTCACTTGCTGTTCCCTCTTCTTAAAAGGACCTCTCCTCATTCTCCACATAGCTGGCTCTTCTTCGTGTTTCAGCTTAATGCAACCTCCTCCCAGAGGCCCTCCCTGACTACTCCTAGCTAAAGAAGTTCCCCTGGTCCTTCTTTTCACATCACATCATATTCCGTTTTCTTTCTGGTACCTACCATCTTTGAAAATATTTTATTTGCCCTTTCAATTGTTTACTGCGTGTCTCTCCCACTAGACAGAGCTCCATGAGATCAGGGCTGCAGCATATGAAATTTCCCAGGTTAGGGGTCAAATCGGAGCTGCAGCTGCCGGCCTGCACCACAGCCACAGCAATTCGATATCCAAGCTGGGTCTGCCACCTACACCACAGCTCATGGCAATGCTGGATCCTTAACCCACAGAGCGAGGCCAGGAATCAAACCCACAACCTCATGGATACTAGTTGGGTTCGCAACCCGGTGAGCCACAGTGGGAACCCCATGAGATCAGGGTTTTGTTTATTTAATTTTGTTGGTCTGTTTTGGCCACTGCTGTCTTCCTGGGGCCTGCAACAGTGCTTGGTACACAGTGGGTGTTCAGTAAATACCAGCTGAGGGATTGAAGGAAACAGGGAGTGATCAGGTCTTTTGGAGGGAGAATTTGCAATTGACCTGTGGGACCCCAGGTTTCTCTCCTTCTGCTGGGGCAGGGTTCCCATCTGATGGTTCAAGACCCCACCTCCAGTGCCAGGCCAGCCACTATGAGTTCTGCTGCCCATGTGTCCCCTCCCCGTAAGAACTCCTGGCCAAGAACGAAGCTCCTGTCTTAGGCCCCTGGCCCTGCCCTGCCTCCTCCCTATCCGAAACGTCCCAGACAGGCAGCCCAGAAATCATCGCTGCCACAGATGAAACTTGCCTGCTGCTGGGAAAGGCCCGGCACAGATGTCCCCAGGATGAAACATCTGGGCCGCGTGTTACCAGCAGCTGGTGGGAGCTAGGACGCCACAAGGCACAGTGACATCTCTGGGAGGCTGGGTGGCCCTAAGTCGCCTCCCAGTTCCACCATCTGTCCGCAGTCGAAACTTGCCTGCTGATTTCTTTGGGCCAGGGAGGAGAGGACCCCAAAGCTGAAACTGTCATGCTTAATTCTTTCATTTCTCCCCTTCCCATTTTCACCAATCAGGGGGATTTGGGGCTTTATCTTTTTATCTTGAGTCCAGTCGCTTTGCTCCATCCCACTCCTGCTGCCACTGCCTGGGCCAGGCCACTGGCCTCGGTCTCCTGGACCAGGGCAATAGCATCTCTCGGGTTTGGGCCCTTCTTGCTCCTTGCCCTCACCTCCTCTCACTCTTTTCCAGCCACACCAGCCTCCCTGATGAGCTTGGAACATGCCAGACATGGTTCAGCCTCAGAGACTTGGCCCATACCATGCCATTGGCCCAGGACATTCTCCTCTCCAGATCTACCCAAGGCCTGCTCCTCCTCCTCCTCCTCCAAGTCTCTGCTCAAATGTCTGCTCCTCCAAGAAGCCCTCATGATTTCCCTCACGAAGCCCATCTTAGTCCATTTGGGCTGCTATCACAGAATGCCATAGACTGTGTGGCTGATACATAAAGCATTGACTCCTGACAGTTCTGGAGGCTGGAAGGCCAAGACTGAGATGCTGGCAGATCTTGGGTCTGCAGAGGATGTGTTTCCTGGTACATAGATGGCCATGTCCTCACTGTGTCCTCCCAAGGTGGACTGAGCTCTCTGGGATCTCTTTGATTTATTTATCATTTTATTTTATGTTATCTTATTTTATTTTTTGTCTTTCTGCCTTTTGAGGGCTGCTCCTGTGGCATATGGAGGTTCCCAGGCTAGGGGTCGAATCAGAGCTATATGCCAGAGCCACAACAACACAAGATACGAGCTGTGTCTGCGACCTACACCACAGCTCACAGCAACGCTAGATCCTTAACCCACTGAGCAAGGCCAGGGACCAAACCTGCGACCTCATGCTTCCTAGTCAGATTCGTTAACCTCTGAGCCACGACGGGAACTCCTGGGATCTCTTTTGTAAGGGCACTGATTCTATTCATGAGGGCCCCATCCCCATGAAGCACCTCCCACAGGCCCCGCCTCTTAGTACATTCACACTAAGGATTAGGTTTCAACGTATGAATTTGGAGGGACACTAAAATTCGGCCTATAGCACTCTCCGCATCTGCCCTGACCCTGTCTCCTCCACTCGTCTCCCACTCCATGGGTCACCTTCTCTCTGCCCCAAACTCTCTTCTCTTTGCCTGGCAGATTCTTACTCACATTCTTAGCCCATTTCTTCCAACCTCCCAGCCCCAGGGCCCCCTTATCTGGACCCCCTTGACCCTGAGGGACTAGGTGAGTCTGCACATAGCTCTGTGCCCAGCCATCCTGGGGTCCCTTGGGGAGCTCTCAGCACAGGGCTGGACAAACAGAGGTTATCATAAAATATCTGCTGCTCTGTCACTTTTTCGCCTCAGGCCCCTCTTCGCCAGGGTTTACTCCCAGAATTTCCATGAAGGAAAGGTTGGCTGTAGCATTGGTTTGGAAGGGATGGGGTGGCTGGGGATCCGAGGGACCGACTTGAGGCTGGATTTGCACAGCACACTCACTTCTCGAACTTGGGTTTTCAGTTTCTTTGGGGTGGCTCTACAGCCCCTGATGGAGATTTTAGAAGGGTCTGAAGCCCCCCCAAACTACCCCGTGGCTGTTCCTGTCTCCCCTTCTGGCTACCCAAGTGCTCAGCCCCCTCCCGGCATTTCTCTCTTGCCCCTGTTGTCGATGGCAGATATCACCTCAGGATATTCAATCACATTAACAGAAGCACTGAAGAGACTAGCGATGAAAATTGTTGACTCTGTAACACGTGACCTGAGTTCAAATCCCAGGTTGCCATTTGTGTTCATTTTGTATGACCTTGGGAAAATATTTGCCCTCTCTGAGCCTCAGTTTTCCCATCTCTAAAATGGGGATAATGGTACCTACCTCTTACCCTTGTTAGAAGGATTCAATGAGTTCCTATGCCATTTATTTCTAAAACCAGGCTGGGCGCACGGGAATTTCCCTAAGAAGTGTGTGTTAGCTGCTTTTACTGTTATTACTTTTATTTTTTCAATCCCCCAGGGCCCATACCCAGCACCTGAGTACACAGGTCCTGCCCCCCCTCCCCAGCCCCTGCTCTATGCTGAGAGAAGATTCTAGAAGAAGGGGAAAGGGCTGCCTGGTGGGTCATCTCAGCACCACATTTGCAGAGAGAGCCCAGTGCATTGACTTAGAACAGAGCTTTGTGTTGGGGACTTTTGGGAGTTTAGCAGGGAGGAGCTGAAGGTCCCAGTCCACCCAGGTGACTTATACTCTCAACCGCCCCAGGGCTGAGTGGGTTAAAAATTAAGATCTCAAAGGGGACAGCCTCTTCACAAGCCTAGGGACCTTGAAAAAACTCAGTTCCAGTCCCTAGCAGTGACCCTGGGGGTGACCTTTGCCTGAAGGCTCAGCCAGCCAATGAGGAAGCCCGCTATGGGTGCCTGGAAACCGTTTCCATGACACCCAGGAGCTGTGGTCCCTCTAGAAGGGCCTGGTCTGAGAGTAAGGGGCTGGGGGGGGGATGCTTGCTCAGTAACCATGGCAACACCAGCAGCTGCGGGAGGCAGGCCCAGCTGGCAAGGAGGCGCCTGCCCCCTGGACCCCAGTGCTGCCACTGCCCCCAGGGCCCTCCTCCTGGTGCAGGCAGGGAGAATGAGGCCAGAGATACCTGTCATCCATTCTAGGTGGCCCTTCAGAGATGAAAATTGCACCCTGCCTGTGCTAAGGTGAGGGTCCCTCATGGGAAAGGGTGGGGCCTTGGGAGGCAAAGCAGAGATCCTGCAGGCTTGGCCAGGGGGGCAATCCGGGAGGGCTTCCTGAAAGAGGCTACCCTTTTTCAAGCTTCATTGGTAAAGGCTGTTGCCACGTCAGCACCCCACCTGTTCCACGATTTATTTAATATCTGCCTTCCACTGACTCACGTCTTCTCAAGTAAGTGTATTTAAAAACAGAGTCTTCGCTTCCCTACTGCAAATGGAAAGCTCGTTGCACCTGCCCAAACAGAAGGTGGGCGGCAAAACACACATAATGCAAACAAAACATAGTCATTCCATCTAGCGAGGATTCGCTGCCCACCCAAGCCTGGGAGCCTGCAGCCTGCTCTCACTTTGCTTACAAGACAATGAGTGAGAGAAAAGGGTTAAAACCCCCTGAGTTCCCACAGCATGCTCTCCTTTACATCATCAGAGGTAATGAAAGCTTGGAAAGGGAGACGTTTCTTACTGTGGGAATGAATGCTACGTATTTAATAATCCAGAATCACTCTGGGCCCCAGCATTGAGGGGACCATTAGGCGGAAAGGAAGGGTGTTCTAGCCAGGAGGGCACAACACAGGCAAAGGCTCAGAGGAAGGGGAGAGTGCAGCTGTGAGAGATTTTTCTCCCCAGGCCAGAAGGAACAGAGTCTTCTGGTTTTTCCGATGTTTCCAGTGGAGGAAGGGGGGAAAAAGCAAATGAACAGTGGGGTGGGTCTTAGTGGGAGAGGGCTTGGGGCTCTGGTTCTGAAAGAGTTCTGTATGGGGCTGTCTGGGAGGGAGAAGTATTATTTGGGTGGTGATTCCAGGTAGCAGCAGAGAGGGAGGGAAAATGGAGACTGGCAAGGGAAGGAGCCAGCATGGGGCATCGATGAGCAGTGACTGTTGTGAGCATCTAGGACCCAGTCTTGCTGGGGACTCAGGCAGACTGTGCAGAGCAAGCCTCAGAGTTGTCCCATTTATATATTAAAGGCTCTGACAAGTCCTGCAGAAGAGATATCTGTTGAACACTTTCCCAGATGAGCTTAAACATAAAAGCTTTATCCACAGCAGTTTCCCAGATATATTGTTTTGTTTTGTTTTTTTTCTTTTTAGGGCCATGCCTACTAGGGGTCGAATCAGCTAGGGGTCAAATCTGAGCTGCAGCTGTTGGCCTATGCCACAGCCACAGCAATGCCAGATCCAAGCTACATCTACAGTCTACACTGCAGCTTGTGGCAAGGCTTAACCCACTGAGTGAGGCCAGGGATCAAACCCTCTTCCTCACAGATACTAGTCAGATTGTTAACCCATTGGGCCACAACAGAAATTTCCAGACATATTTTTTGAGGCATCGCATCATACCACTGCCTTGTCTTGGCCTCTTCTTATATCTAGGTTGTGACATGAGATAGAGTTAAGTTAACAAACTGACAATAAAACAAAATTAGTAATAATTATTAGTCTTTCCTCAAGAGGACGTATACTGACTTAGGTATCTGAAAAGCCCAAAGTTCTCTTCTTTCAGGTATGGCTGGATCCAGGAGCTGAAATGATGATATTGATGCTATTTTTAAAAACATACACCTTTTTTTGGAGTTCCCATCCTGGCTCAGTAGTTAACAAATCCGACTAGGAACCATGAGGTTGCGGGTTCGATCCCTGGCCTTGCTCAATGGGTTAAGGGTCCGGCGTTGCAGTGAGCTGTGGTGTAGGTTGCAGACATGGCTCGGACCTGGTGTTGCTGTGGCTCTGGCATAGGCCAGTGGCTACAGCTCTGATTCGAGCCCTAGCCTGGGAACCTCCATATGCTGTGGAAGTGGCCCAAGAAATGGCAAAACAACAACAACAACAACAACAACATACACTTTTTTTTTTTTTCTTTTCAGGGCTGCACCTGTGGCATATGGAAGTTTCCAGGCTAGGGGTTGAATTGGAGCTATACCTGCTGGTCTACACCACAGCCACAGCAACACCAGATCTGAGCTGCATCTGTGACCTACACCACAGCTCAGGGCAATGCCAGATCCTTAACCCGCTGACTGAGGCCAGGGATCAAACCTGCATCTTCATGAATGCTAGTCAGATTTGTTTCCGCTGAGCCATGACAGGAAGTCCTAAAAACATATACATTTATTGAGGCATAAGTGACATATAAATAGGCGGAAGTGTATACTTTGATGAGTTGCAACATGCGTATATGTCCATGAAACCAGCACCATGATCAAGAAAATAAATACATCATCCCACAAATTTTTCTTGTGCCCTTTTAGAATATCTGCCTGGCACTGTAATAGGGCATGGAGTTTGAGAGATGAAATTTAGTGCCTTAGTCAAGGCTCTGTTTTGGTTGTAAACATGGGAATTTAACACGTCTGGGGGGGAAATCATATAAACAGGTATCAGCAACTGAAAATTCCAGGGTCCAGCTTCAGGCATAGCTGTATCCAGAAGTTGAGCTGATGTTATTGGATATCTCTTTCAGTGTCTCATCTTGGCTTTCCTCTAGGCGGACTTCATTCACAGTCAGGCCCCCTATTCTTAGAGTCAAAAAAGGCCCAAAACTCAAGGCTTATTTATCTTTCCAGTCAGCCAGGCAAGCCAAAATAGTAACTCTCCTGCCTATTGATTCCAGCAAAGTCCACGACTAATTCTGATTGGCTTAGCTCATATCACATGGCCACATCTGAATCATTCATCACTGTGGCTGAAGGATGTGATGCTCCCACTAACCAGCTCAGGGTCACTCTAGAGTGAGAAATGTGCCAGGGGGGGTTCAGGCTGGTGGTAGGGAGCTGGGGTTCCCCTAAAGCATGGTCAGCATTTGTCACCCATAGCATCCGAACTAGCCCAAACATCCAGGGTTTAAATCTTAAGTTCACCATGATAGGCTGTGTAACATTGGAAAAATGACCTGCCCTCTCCGGAAGTCTGTTTCTCCATCCACAAAAAAAGACCTATGGGGAGCCCATGATTGAATCCTCGAGACATGGGGCTGCAGCGTGTCTGAAACACCCAGGAGCCTGGATAGGACCCTGCCTCCCTCTGACCTCTATCCTGGGACTCCAAGGCCCCAATTACTGAGTCCTTACTATATTCCATGCCTTATCACAGGGATCCATGCCAGGGACCACCCCAGTCTCAGCCCATTCTAGAGGGAAATTCATAGACAACATAACCGATCTACACAGGTAATTTCAAAAAACATTAACTTGCTACTTATAATATAAAGGAGAAATTAAAAGAATATTCTTTATAATAAAAATTCTACGTATTTCAATATGTAAATGCGCCAGCAGCACCATGATAAAAGATACAGCAAAACCGGCAGAGGCAGCCTCTGCCTAATAGGCTACCACCATTGCTTCTCTGGACCAGGGCAGTTACCTCCACTTTGGTCTCCTGCTTCCCTTCTTCGCTCCCCATAGTCTGTCCTCCCTAAAGCCACCAGAGGACCCCCATGAGCACCTGGGTCAGGTACGTTCCCCACCCCCTCTGCCCACACCCCTCCAGGGCTCCCAACTCCCTTGGGGTAAAAGCCCATATCCTCCTATGTCCCACAAGGCTCTGCACAGCCTCCTATCCCCACGCCACCTCACCTGTCCCCTCCCTGCCCTCACCTCCTCTCTCTCTACCCCTTGCTCACTCTGCTCCAGCCACGTGGGCCTCTTCCCTGTCCCTCCAACATACCACAGTGCTGCCCCAGGACCTTTGCACGGACTTTGCCTGGAACACTTTTCTCCTAGACACACCCTTGTCTGGCTTCTCCTCACCCCTGAAGTCTCAGCTCAAATGTCACCTTTCTCAGAACTCCTCCCTGACCCTCACTTAAATATACCCCCAACCTTTCCTTTACTCCCTATCGCATCCCTCCCTTTGCTTTTCTTCTCTGAACAACACTTTCTAACTTTTCCTTAATTCAGTTGTTTCTTTGTTGTCTGGTCTAGGAGCCCTGTGGCAGCTGCCAGTGCCTGGCACACGGCAGTCTTACAAAAGTGTCCATTCCACGAAGGTTTAAATGAGTGCATTGTCTCATGCCCACCTTCTGGATGAGGAGGATGAGGCATGGAGAGGTAAGTTTGTCTGGAGGCAGAGCTGGGCTTGAGAAAGTCCAGAACTAACACTCTTAACTCTGATGCCCAAATCCTGGTTCCTTGAGGAACCAGATGGTGAGTAGAGAGGAGCGGGAAGCAGCAGTGAAGGGGTTAACCCCCCCCCCCCCGCTCCACCCCCAACTTGAGTCACCAAGCCTGGGTCACTTTGTGCCGAATTCACACATCCACACACGGTTTCTGGCTCCCTTGGCTCACTCACCACCCCCCCTCCCAGGGGGAAGCATACTCGTTTCCATGGCAACCATGTTGTCTCCCGGTCTGACTGGAGCTGAGTGACAGCCATTGGGGCCAGATGAAGTCACTTGCCACCCACGCCGGAGAGAGAAGAGCCGGCCCAGAAGCGCCAACAGCAGGGACGAACTCAGAGGTTCACTTCACCCACCAGCAGGCAGGAGCTGAGAGAAAAAATCTGCCCGCTGCCCACCATTCCACTATTAGAGCTTCATGCCTTGGTGTCTTAAAGACTTTGCTGGAGCTGGGGCTTCCGAGAGACCTTAAATCCCCAGGGTGTGGGACTGAGTGCCCCAAAGGAGCGATTGCATCTGATCCATTCCCAGCACTGAGCCTGGCACACAGTAGGTGATCAATATAGGTTTGGGAAGGAAAGGAGGGAGAAAGGGAGGGGAAGGGATTGTTGGCCAAAACACTTTAGTCCTTACCTAACACTCTAGATTTCATCTAGGAATTTGTTTATCCACCCACACTTCCCTTATCAGTTAACCTCTCTGTTATCAGCTCAGGCTTTTAGTTATCTGCTCACACCTTAGTTATCAGCTCACACTTTAGTTATCAGCTAACACCTCAGCTATCATCTTTGTCAGAAAGGTTCAGGGAAGGCTGAAGAATCAGGGACCGAGCCTCCAAACACAGGATTCTTGCCCTCAAATCCCTTCATCCCCTCCCCACCCAACTCCTAGGGGAGCAAACAGAGTTGACTCTGCAGGAAGCTGGGTAGGGACAGTTCTGAACCTAAGGGTATCGCAAGGTGAAAAATGTGGGCTCAGTTCTTGAGGGAGGATTTTCCTATCAGTGGAACTATCAAAAATCTGAATGGCTTAGGTAGTAATGAGGTCCCCATCACAAGAGGTGACCAAGGCAAGCTAGCACCTGTGCTTGGGCGGATGTGGAAAGAATTGGAATGGGAGGATGCCGAGAGTCCTTTATTTTCAATTCTAAAATTTGATGACAATTCTAAGTTTCTGTTCCTGGAATTCAACAGTAAGCCACAAGCTTCCAAAATGTGAGAGATCTGGGCAGACATTGTAAAATCTTCTGATTAGCTGTATGATTCACTGATTCCACAAACATTTACTGACCACATGCTGTGAGCCAGGCCCTGTTCTGAGGACCAGAACACAGCAGGGACCAAAACAGACAATGCATGACAGTTTTGGGTGGAGAAAGGCAGAAAGAGTTAAAGCAATGTGTTATAATCTATTTGGATGTGCAATGATGGGGGGGGGCAGGGGCGGGGACACAGCAGGGAGGAGGGGCTCTATGAGTGACTAGGGGCTGGAGATTCTAGCTATTACAGTGACACTTAAGCTGAGACCTGATGAAGATGAAGGAAAAAGCCATGTGGACAAAGAGTGTTCCAAGCAGAAGAAATAGCCAGGGGAAAGGTCCTGAGGCAGGAATGTGCCTGGTATATTTGAAGAACAACTAGGAGATGATAGAGGAGGATTGGAGGGGAGGTAGATGTGCCTGAGGATGTGCCATCTGAGCTGAGAAGAAGCTATACCTGCAAGAGCCAGGGGCTTCCCAAGCAGAAGGAGCAGTACATGCAAGGGTCCTGGGGCAGGAATGAGCTTGGAGAGAGAGGGAGAAAGAAAAGGGCACACAAACACAGAATCAGAGAGAGCACCAGATGGACAGAGACCAAGAGACAGAGAGAAACCGAGACAGAGGCAGACACAGAGAGTCTTCCATTGATAGGTGTTATGGGTTGGGTTTCACCCTCCCCAAGTTCATATGTTGAAGTCATAACCCCCAGGATCTCACACTGCAATCTTTTTTGGAAATAAGGTCATTGCAGATGTAATTAGTTCAGTTAAGGGGAGGCCATACTGGAGGAGAGTTGGTCCCTAATGTAATATGATTGGAGACCTTAAGAAAGAGAGAAATTTGGACACAGACAGGTATACAGGGAGAAGGCTTTGTGAGCAAGTAGATGGCTGCTTTCAAACCAAGGAGAGGCACAGAACAGACACCTCTCTCACAGCCCTCACAAGGGACCAACACAGGCAACACCTTAATCTCAGACTTCCAGCCTCCAAAAAGGTGACAATGCCTGCTTAAGCCCCCAGTTTTTGGTATTTTGTTACAGTGGCCACAGGAAAGCAGTGCTCAGGATGAGCCAATGCATTACCAAATGACTGGTTTGTTGGGCCACATCCACAGCAGCAGAAGTTCCCAAGCCAGGGAACAATCCCAAGCCACAGCAGCAACCAGAGCCACAGCCATGACAATGCTGAGTCCTTAACGACTAGGCCACCAGGGAACTCCATGAATGACTGCATTTGGAAAGTCAGGAACTGTTCTGCAAACTTGATGTCAGCCCTCATCAAGCTCACCCCAGATGGAGGGATAGACTACAGGGAATTTCTAAGTCAGGGGTTCAAATCTCACACTTGCATCTTCAGGAGTTGGTAGGTCTAAAGACTACGGCCCAAACCTATGATTCATTGCACAGTATTCTCCCCATGGACACCCTCTCCCACTCTGCTCCCAAAAGTAGGGACTTGCTGTCCTTTTTACAGATGAGGAAGCTGAGGTTCATAAAGGACACAGTTTACAAAGATGTCCCCAGGGATCCTTGCCTCTTGGTCCTCCTGCCCTTTTGTAATCCTCTCCCCCTGTTTCTAATGAATAGAATACAGCAAAAATGATGGATGTCGGAGTTCCCATCGTGGCTCAGTGGTTAATGAATCCGACTAGGAGCCATGAGGTTGCTTGTTCGATCCCTGGCCTTGCTCAGTGGGTTAAGGATCTGGCGTTGCCATGAGCTGTAGTGTAGGTTGCAGACACGGCTCAGATCCTGAGTTGCTGTGGCTGTGGCGTAGGCTGGTGGCTACAGCTCTGATTCGAGCCCTAGCCTGGGAACCTCCATATGCCATGGGAGCTGCCCTAGAAAAGGCAAAAAGACAACAACAACAACAACAAAAAAAAACGATGGATGTCACTTCCATGGAAGGGTTATAAAAAGACTCTGACTTCCATCTTGACTCTTATCTTCTGACTCAGTTTGGATAAAGCCACCTGTCATGGTAGGGAGGCTCATGTGGCAAGGACCTGAGAGTGGCCTCCAGCCAATAGCCAGTGAGGAAATGAATAATGCGGTTGACCACAGGAGCTTGGATGTGGATCCTGCTCCAGTCAAACATTCAGATGAGACTCCATCCCCGATACCATGTTGTAGCCTAAAGCACAAGAAGACCGTGTTCAGCAATGCCCAGACTCCTGATCCACAGAAATAGATAGTAAATGTAATTTCATTTTTGTCTTTTTAGGGCCACACCTGCAGCCGATGGAAGTTCCCTGGCTTAGGAGTCAAATCAGAGTTGCAGCTGCCAACCTATGCCACAGCCACAGCAATGAGAGATCCGAGCCACCTCTGCAACCTACACTGCAGCTCACAGCAATACCGGATGCCCAACCCACTGAGTGAGGCCAGGGATCGAACCCGAGTCCTCGTGGTTACCAGTCGGGTTTGTTACCCCTGAGCCACAATGGAAACACCAGTAAATGTCATCTTTTTTTTCTTTTTTCTTTTGTCTTTTTAGGGCTGTACCCACGGCATACGAAGGTTCCCAGGCTAGGGGTTAGATTGGAGCTATAGCTGCCAGCCACAGCCACAGCAATGTCAGATCCAAGCTGTATCTGTGACCTGCACCACAGCTCATGGCAACACTGGATCCTTAACCCACTGAGTGAGTCCAGGGATCAAACCCACATCCTCATGGATCCTAGTTGGGTTCATTAACCACTGAACCACGATAGGAACACCATAAATGTCATTTTTAAGCCAAAAAGTTTTGGGGTAATTTGTTATATGGCAACAGCTAATCAAACAGGCAATCCCTTACCTAGGTCACATAGTAGAAATGAGGAGCAGAATTTGAACCCAGGACTCCATAGAGACTTGTCCAATATCTTGCTCTCTACAATGACCAATGAAACCTTTCCTAGATTTGCTGTGTGAGTAGTGCTTTGAACTCCCCCCACCAAAATATATATGGAGTTCCTATTGTGGCTCAGTGAGTTAAGAACCTGACTAGTATCCATTAGCATGTGGGTTCAATCCCTGGCCTTGCTCCGTGGATTAAGGATCTTGTGTTGCTGTGAGCTGTGGTGTAGGTCGCAGACATGGCTTGGATCAGGCATTGCTGTGGCTGTGGTATAGGCCAGCAGCTGCAGCTCTGATTTGACCCCTAACCTGGGAATTTCCATATGCTGTGGGAGCAGTGCTAAGAAGACAAAAAAAAAAAAAAATTTGTGGGTCCCACTTATTTGAAAATTCCCTTGAATTCTGTTTGTGTTCTTTCTGTTTCTTGAATTCATCAAGGTTTCTCCAACCCCAGGGCCTTTGTACTTGCTATGCCTTCTGCTTAGAGCAGCCTCCCCCTGACTTGCTCCCCCACTTGCTTCAGGTCCCAGCTCAAATGTCACCTCCTCAGAAGGAGCCTCCCTCATGCCCCCTGCCTAATCTAAAGTTACCTCTTAGTCTCTCTCTAGCACATTAGCCTACATTTTATTTTCCAGGGAATCCTCATCAGAAAGTATTTCAGAAAAAATATGAAGAAAAAAATGTTTGCTGTTTTATCAGCTGTCTGATTCATGGCGCAGGGATTTTTGTCTGCCTTAATCACAACTGTGATTAACACCTAGCCCCTAACACCCAGCACAGGATCAGGCACACAGTAAATGCTGGAGTAAACCCACATGGAGGTGGTTTGGGACCTTGCATATGTGCCTTCACAGCTTTGAGATTCAGTTTGCATGTCAATGAAAGGGGACAATCCTCTTCCCTCATAGAATGGCTGCTGACCCCCTTGAGGAAGTGGGAAAGCCCAATGGGGTCACAGACCCACCCAGGGATGTCCTTTTCAGGTCACAGGGGCACCTCGCTGTCCATGGTGCTGAATCACGCTGGTGTGGGCATTTCCTGTGCCCTGCCTGCTGCAGCTCCTTGAGAGGAAATCTACACTGTACACAGTCCAGGCTGTAGAATCTGGGGTTTCAGAAACCCACATGGTCCTTTCACAGAACTAACACCCCAGTACTATCTGAGCACCCTAAACACCCAAGCCCCACCTGGCCCCAGCCTCAGGTCTATTTCCCCAAGTGACAATTCCAGGGATCATGGGTTAATAGCTGTAATTTCTAACCTAGTCTCTCAGTCTCTCTTTCTCTCTTTCCAGGCGTCTGTCTCTTTCTATGTCTCTAGGTGTCTATCTTCTTTGTCTGTCCATGTCTTTTTTTATTTTTTATTTTTTTGCTTTTTACGACCACACCCACGGCATGTGGAAGTTCCCAGGCTGGGGTGTGAATCAGAGCTAGAGCTGATGGCCCACACTACAGTCACAGCAACTCAGGATCCAAGCCACATCTGTGACCTACACCACAGCTCATGGCAACGCTGGATCCCCGATCCACTGGGCGAGGCCAGGGATCAATCCTGCCTCCTCATGGATACTGGTCAGATTTATTTCAGCTGTGCCACAACAGGAACTCCCTCCATGCTTCTTTTTATCTCTATCTCTCTCTGCCCCACACCCCCAATCACTCTGAAGCGCCAAGCCCTTCACACTGTCTGCAACAGACTCAACTTTCTCCAGCCACCTGGAGTGGGGGGTGAGGAAGAAACAAAGTGGAAACTCACACCTCTCTCGCTGCCTGAACATCAGCCATTGCATGCCGCAGAGCATGGGGGCATAAATGGTCATTGCGTCCTGCCCCAGTCCTGCCTCCTGTTACCCCCCTGCCTCAGTCTCCATCTATTCAGTGATGTGATTGGTAGATTACCTTTTAGCACCTCCCCAATTCCCAAGGGCCACTCCCTGCTCCCCACCTAAAAAAAATCTCATTAGTCCCTGAACACCTGGAAGTGGAACATGAGGTGTGTGAATAATTTATTTTGTGAGTCATTTTAATATTTGATAATAATTGTGATGATGTGTTTGGCTTTATGGCGCGGTTTGTGTGTCATTAAGATAGAGCCAGAGATGGGCAATGCCACTGCAGTATCTCTGAATTAGCGGAGGTGAATTGTCCCCATGGGGGCACAGAGCAGGGGGTCTAGGCTAGGAGAAGGAAGCAGTCTTGAGGAATATTGAGGCAAATTGAGTATCACTAGTGGTCAGTGGGCTTAATTGTACCAAGACTGCAGCTACAGATCAGCCTCATCTGCTTTTTTCTTTCATTCATTCATTCATTCCCCCAAACATTTACTCGTTTATTCAAAATCTCTGTTGGGACTGAATGTTTATGTTCTCCCCCCATCCCCAGTTCATATGTTGAAGCCCTGACCCCTGATGGAATGGCATTTGGAGGTGGGGCCTTTGGGAGGTAATTAAAGTTAGAGGAGTTCCCAAGGGTGGGGCTCCCATGACAGGATTAGTGCCTTTATAAGAAGAAGGAGAGAACAGAGTCCTTTCTTCTCCATGTGAGGATATAGTGAGAAAGCAGCTGCCTGCAATCCAGGGAGAGAGCCCTCACAAGGAACTGAATTAGCCACTACCTTGGTCTTGGACTTAGGAGTCTCTAGAGACTCTAGGAGAAATGTCTGCACTTTAAATTGCCATGTCTATGGTATTTTGTTACAGTAGCCTGAGAAGACTATGATTGTCCCCAAAGGTCTTTGTTGCACTTAAGTTAAGCTCAAATTCCCCACTGTGATCTACAAGAGTCCTCCAAGTTTAGCCTTTTCATGACCTTTCTGCTCTCACCTCCTTCCCTGCCCCCCTACTCTGCTCCAGCCACACCAGCCTCCCTGCTTTTCTCCAATCCACAAACACATCCCCACCTCAGGGCCTTTGCACTTGCAGTGCCCTTCTCCTAACATGCCCTATCCCAGTCTCTTCCTGTGAGGAGCTTCTCTCCTTCAAGCCTCAGCTCACATGTCACCTCCTAGATCTCACAGTGGTAGGATTTGGAGAGGGGGTGTGCTTGGCTGGGAGTTCCATGTGGTCAAAGACTTGGTGCCAAGACTTGTTGAGACTGAATCAGCTGAACATAAGGATGTGCAGGTGGAGAGGTGGGCAGGGCTGGGATAACCAGGTTGGGAGAAAAGATGCTGGAGTAAAAGCCTGGGAGCTGGGCTGGACAGGGTCTTGAAAATCAGGATAATAATTTAAGCTCCATGCTAGAAGAAAACACTTTAGCTCAATCTTAGTCAGAGTCACCTGGCCACTTCCTTCCACCAGAGTGCATCCCTATGACCCTCTGGTTTGGTGCCTCCCACATCTCAGCATCTCACAGGGAGCACCATCCCATCCCAAAGTGAGAGATGAAGAAACCCACGCTTGGCATCCGCAATGGGCTGGCCAGACTCTAAGGGGAACTCAAGATAACAAGTCCCAGGAAGGCTGGAGCTCTAGGTTTCCACTAGAAATTCTCTAGTTGCCCATGTTCCTCTCCAGAAACACTCTTCTTTCTCATCCTTGCCCAAGCCCTTGGAGAGGCTCATCTGAATAAACAGAGTCCATGGTCTCCCACTGGCCAAATCCTGTTGGGTTCAACCAATGTTGAAGCAGTGGTGAGTGACCAGGGAAAGTGGTCAGGGTATTTGTTCCCCCAGCTCCCATTCTTCTGCACTACTGTGGAGCACCCGAGCCCCTTGCAAGCCTATCTCCCATTGGATTCCAACAACCATATTCTCCCTTCCCTCACTCAGACCTAGATCTGATAATAGCTCCCCATGTTTGCAGCCCCTGGGTACCACACTATGCCCTGAGGGTTTCCCATTACCCTGCCTACCCCTCTGTAAATAATCCTCTATTAAATGTTGACAACCCTGTTTGAATGACTGTCCTTTTTCTCCAGGACGGTGAACTACTCAGTTATGGAGCAATAAGCATCTGAGCCCTCTAATCATATAAGGATTAGAGCCTTATATGACAAGCCATAATGTTATTGTAACCAATTAGGACCCTATGGGGCCTTCCTCAAAGAGACCCCTCCGCCATGTCCTCCATCTGCCTCTTATCTGTAGAGAAACTAAGCCTCTTAGACCTTTGCTGAGTTTCAAATCATAAAATTAATCAGAGAATTGAGAAAATGCAGAAAGAAAGAAAAACAATCAAACAAGACAAAATCATAATTGTTTAGCCATTGAACAGAGTCAAGGACCTTTAGTTCCTCTTCAAGGGCTGTGGATAATATTCTGAGCCATCTCTTTTGAGCTGTTTTCTAGATACTGAAACCCTCACCAGGTAGAAGTTAACTGTATGCTGCCCACAAACATGGAGATCCCAGACCAGTTGGAACCAGAAGGTTGATGATGTTGACTCCTGATGACCTCACCACCAACCAATCAGAAGAATGTCCACCAGCTGATCACACATCCCACAATCTCCCTCCCTCACGCTGCCTTTAAAAACCTTTCCCTGAAAGCCTTCGGGGTGTGTGGGCCTTTTTTTTTTTTGGGGCCTCCCCGCAGCATATGGAGCTCCCAGACCAGGAATCAGACCTGAGCTGCAGCTGTGAATTAAGCTGCAGCTGCAGCAATGCCAGATCCTTAAACTACCATGCTGGGCCAGGGATTGAAATTGCATCCCAGCACTCCCAAGATGCTGCCAATCTAGTTGTGCCACAGCAGGAGCTCCTTTTTTAGGGGCCGTGGTTTTGGCCTTTTAAGTACAGCTACCTGAACTCCTTGCTTGGCGCCCTACAAAAAATGCTGCATTTTCCTTCACTACAACCTGGTGTCAGTAAATTGGCTTTCCTGCGCACAGGGAAGAAGACCCCAGTTTCATTCAGTAACATTATCAGGCACTATCAAACAATGACCCCCTATTTCAACTGGAATCTTGGGACATCTCCACAAAGTCACAGACAATGGAATTTCCAGTGTGGTTAACAGCTTGGATTAAACCACAGAAATCCAGGATAAGGAGCCTACAGCAGGAAGGGATTTTGGAAGAGTTTTTACAATAACATCTCCAGGTAATGGACAGCGTGATAGAGAGGGTCTAGCATCCACCCAAAAGCCATGGCCCCCACCTCCTATAGTGTGGAGCCCTCCCCCCAACACCCACCCCTGAAAAGGCAACCCAGCTGTGGACTGTGTTTCCCAAACACCCTTGCAGTGGGTGTGGTGATGTGCTCTGGCCAATGGGACATGAGTAGAAATGATAAGCATTATTCCTGAATGGCTGTCTGTCTTGTTTTACTACTGCTGCAGTAACAAATTACCACAAGCTCAGTAGCTTAAAACAATGCAAAGTTATTATCTTAGAATTCTGAAGGTTAGAAGTATAAAAAGCATCTGGAAGGCTGTGTTCTTTCTGAAGGCTCAAAGGAACAATAAGTTTCCTTGCCTTTTCTAGCTTCAGGGGCGGCTTCTGGGCTCATGATGCTTTCTGGGCTCGTGATCCTCAATCAACACAGATCTCTTCTGACTTTGCTCTCTGACCCTCTAGCTTCTCTATTAGAAGGAGCCTTGGATTACATTAGACCCACCCAAACAAGCCAGGATGTCTCTTGTCTCAAGATCCTTCATTTAATCACATCTGCAAAACCCCTTTGCCATGTAGGGTAATATGGTCACAGGTTCTGGGGACTAGGACAGGGACATAGTTGAAGGGCCATTATTCAGCCTGAAACAGGTTCTTTAAGAAGAAGATACTTCTTGCCTACACTCTCATTCCCATCTATAAGCTGGAAGAGGTGGCCACTGGAGCCCTGGGAGAGGGCAGATTCACAAGGGTTACAATCCCACAAGCAGTGTGTGAGAATTACAACTTCTCCACATCCTTGCCAACATTTGTCTTTGTCTTTTTTATTCTAGCTGGAATGTGACCGTATTTAGAGATAGGGATTTTATTTTATTTTTATTTTTTGGCTACCCTTCAGCATATAGAGTTCCTGGGCCAGTGATCAGATTTAAGCCACAGTTGTGACATGCACCCAGCTGTGGCAACACTGGATCCTTCACCCACTGTGCTGGGCTGGGGATTAAACCTGAGACCTGGTGCCACAGAGATGCCACTGATCCCCTTGCACCACAGTAGGAGCTCCAGAGGTAGATTTTAAACAGGTAACTGAGGCCAAGTGAGGTCACATAGGTGGGCTTTAGTCCAAGATGACTGGCATTCTTATAAGAAGAAATTAGGACACAGAGACACTGAGCAAAGATCACGTGAGGACATAGGATGAAGGCAGCCATCTGCAAGCCAAGGAGAGAGGCCTCAGAGAGGACCAGCCCTGCTGACGCTTTGATCTTGGACTTCCAGCCTCCAGACTGTGAGATTATATCTTTCTGTTGTTTGAGACCCCAGGTCTGTGGTATTTTGTTATAGCTGCTGAGTAAACTCATACACGTTCCTTATCTTTTCCAGTGGCTGCCAGCATTCCTTGGCTTGTGGCCATAACACTCTACTCTCTGCCTTGGTGGTCACACAGTCTTCTCTTCTTCCATGTAAAGTCAAATCTCTTTCTGCTTCGCTCTTATAAAGACATATGTGATTGCATTTGGTGCCCACCTAGATGATCCAGCATAATCTCCTCATCAAAAAACCATTAATCATACATACATGCAAAGACATTGTGTGTGAGTCTGTGCTTGTGTGTGTGTGAGCGCACCTGTGTGCATGCACACGCATGAGTGCATGCACACACCATAGTTGGAAACATTCACAGGTTCCAGAGATTAGGACCTGGATCTCTTTGGGGGACCATTAGTTATCTTACTACAGCCACATAAAGGAAATAAAACAGTATGTGGTCTTCTGTGCTTGGCTTCTTGCACTCAGCATAATGCCTTTGAAAATCATCCAGGGTTGCATATATTGATAATTCATTCCCTTTTATTACTGAGTAATATTCCATTATATGGATAGACCACAATTTGTTTCTCCATTCATCCTCTGAAAGGCATTCTTTTTTTTTTTTCCTTTTCTTTATTTCTTTTATTTTTATTTTTTTATTTTTTTTTGCCACATCATTCCCAGGCTAGGGGTTGAATTAGAGCTGCAGCTTCAGGCCTATGCCAAAGTCACTATAACAATGGATATGAGCTCCATGTGACCTATGCTGCAGCTTACAGCAATGCCAGATATTCAACTCACTGAGCCAGACCAGGATAGAACTCACATCCTCAGGGACACTACGTCAGGTTCCTAACCTGCTGAGCCACAAGGGGAACTCCTGAAGGGCATTCTAAGTGTACCTAGTTTTAGGCAATTTTGAGTAAATCTATATCATTGTGTGCTATAAACATTTGAACATGGGTTTCTGTATGAACATAAGTTTTCTTTACCTGGGTAATTCATATCACTTTGGAATGTGATCGCTGGGTCACATGGCAAATGTTTGTTCAACTCTACAAGAAACTGTCAAGTGATTTTCCAGAATGGCTGAGCCAATCCCTCCTGGAGACTGAAGGATGACTATATATGATTTTCAAATATTTTCTTTCAGTCAGTAGGTTGCCTTGCCATTTTGTTGATGGTTTCTTTTGCTGTGCAGAAATTTTTAGTTGGATGTAGTCCCATTTGTTGGGGCTAATGCTTTTGTTGTCTTTGCTTTTGCTGTCAAATCCAAAAAGTCTTCACCATGACTGATGTTAATGAGCCTTTATCCACTGTGCATTAATTTTTGTGTATAGTGTAAAATACTGGTCCAGTGTCATTCTTTTTCATGTGGCTGTCCAGTTTTCTCAACATCATTTATTGAGGAGACTGTCCTTTCACCATTGTACATTCTTGGCTCCTTCATTATAAATTAATTAGACATATATGCATGGGTTTATTTCTGGGCTCTCTATTCTGTTTCATTGATCTATGTGTCTGTTTTTATGCTAATACCATACTGTTTTGGTTACGATAGCTTTGTAATACAGTTTGAAACCAAGGCCTCTGGTGATGCCTCTACAGGATTTTTTTGTTTGTTTTTTTGGGGAGGTGTTTTGGGGGGTTTTTTGTTTTTGCTTCTTAGGGCTGCACCCATGGCGCATGGAAGTTCCCAGGATAGGGGTCGAATCAGAGCTGCAGCTACGGGACTATACCACAGCCACAGCAACCCTAGATCCAAGCCATGTCTGTGACCTACACCACATCTCATGGCAATGCTGGATCCTTAACCCACTGAGTGAGGCCAGGGATCGAACCCACATCCTCATGGATCCTAGTCAGTTTTGTTAACCACTGAGCCACGAAGGGAACTCCCTACAGGTTTTTATATCAAGATAAATTTTTGTTTCTCTGGGGTAAACACCCAAGCTTGTAATTGCTGAGTCATATAGTAAGTGTGTGTTTAGTTTTGTAAAACAAATCAAAAAACCAACAAAACTCTGCCAACTTTTTCCAGAGTGACTTACCATTCTACATTCCTACCAACAGTATATGAGTGATTCAGTTTCTCTGCATCTTCACCAGCATTTGGAGTTATTGCTATTTTTTTATTTTACCCATTTTGACAGGTGTGTAGGGATATGCCAACTGTGTTTTTAATTTGCATTTCCCTAGTGGCTAATGATGTTGAACATCTATTCATGTTCTTATTTGCCATCTGTACATCCTCTTCAGTGTAATGTTTGTTTCTGTCTCTGTCCATTTTTTTAACTTGGTTGTTTATTTTCTGACTGTTGAGTTGTCAAGAGTTCTTTATACATTTTAGATACACATCCTTTGTCTGATATTTGCAAGCATCTTTTCCCTGTCTGTGGTTTGTCTTTTCCACAATGTCTTTCATGGAGCAAAATTAGTAATTTTGATGAAGTCCAGTTTATCCATATTTTCTTTTATGGATCATCCTTTGGTGTCATGCATATGAACTCTAACGCCAGGGTCTTAAGGATTTTCTCCTATGTTTCTGTGTCAGTGTCTAACGGTTTCACATTTTACATGTTGATCTATGGTCTGTTTTGAATTCTATTCTGAGTGTAATATAAAGCCTGAAAGGGGAGTTTCTGTCATGGTGCAGTGGAAACAAATACGACTAGGAACCATGAGGTTGCGGGTTTGATCCCTGGCCTTGCTCAGTGGGTTAAGGATCCGGCGTTGCCCTAAGCTTTGGTGCAGGTCGCAGATGTGGCTCAGATCTGGTGTGGCTGTGGCTGTGCTGTAGACTGGCAACTGTAGCTCCAATTAGACTCCTAGCCTGGGAACCTCCATATGCTACAGGTGAGGCCATAAAAAGGAAAAAAAAAAAAAAAAAGCCTGAAAGGGTTTTATCCTGGGGACCCTAGGAAGCCAATGAGGGTTCTAAGTCAGAGGAGGTATAGACAGAAAGAAAACTTAGACAGGTAGACTCCACTAAATCATGACAGCCCTGCTCTAGGCCTCAGTTTCCCCCATCACTAAACAAACTGATCAGACCAGAAGATGTACCAGGTCAGTTGTAATGAAATGAGGCCACGTCTCTGGATATGTGACTCCACACTTCTCAGGCCTCAAGAGTCCAACTCCATCGCCTCTAGAATGTGCCTGAACCTGGGTCCAAGGGTTTAGATTTGAAGAGTCAGCTGGAAGAAGAGTGACTCAGTGGGATGGAGCAGGACTCTGGAAGACCGTGGCTCCTTTCTGCCGGGATGGCAAAATCAGGTCATTTTTCAATTCCAGTCATTCTCCTTCATACATAAAATGTGCCAAGAGCCACTTTCCCGAAAATCTAAATTGAAAGTAAATAGCACGGGGACAATTCTCAGTGATAAAACCGCCGATTCTGGAGCTTCTTGGGATAATATTTATTCTCCCCTCTCGCTAATGGCTCCAGCCGCCTCCCCAGGTTATTAAAGTAATGGGTTTGCTTAACCTGACTGGGGCCACAGCCCACCCGGGGCTGATTGGACCCCGTGTGGAGCACCCCCACCCCTCCCTCCGCTGGACAATTATATTAACCACTGCTGCTTTGCAATGACTATAAATCAGAAAGTGCGACTGCCTGGGTTGGTTTTGCTTTATTGAAAATGTTTAAACTTCATGCATTGCAAATGTCACCTCCCCAGATTGGGTTTAACTCTTTCTTTGAGACTTAGACACTGAGCTCTCAAGGGACTCTGGGGGTAGTACTAGGATCACCCCCAATTTCCAGGTGAGAAAAGAGAGGGTCAGAGAAGGATGCTACCTGTCCAGGGTCACACATCTGGTGGGTTACCACACTGAGGGTTTTTTTTTTTTTCTTTTTCTCTTTGTGTGTGTGTGTGTTTTAGGGCTGCACCTGTGGCACATGGAAGTTCCCAGGCTAGGCATCTAATCGGAGCTACAGCTGCTGGCCTACACCACAGCCACAGCAACGCCAGATCCGAGCTACATCTTCGACCTACACCACAGCTCACAGCAACGCCAGATCCTTAACCCACCGAGTGAGGCCAGGGATCAAACCCACGACCTCAGGGATACCAGTTGGGTTTGTAACCTGCTGAGCCACAATGGGAACTCCCACACAGGTTTTTTTCTGCTTTCTGTGCCCAATGGAGTCACATTCTTTGAGGTAAAATTAGAATACAGGTAAGTCTCCAAGAAGCATCAGATGGTTTGTCATCTCAGGGATAGCAACAACCAAGTTTGGGGGGTGAGGGGAACGTATGTCCTTCCAGAGTGATTTCCTATGCATAAATAGGAATTCATGCACCAAAATAGGAATTCATGCACCAAATGTTCATTGAGCTCTTATTATGCCAGACACTGTTTCGGGTACTGGGGATATGACAAGAGACAAAGAGACTTCCAGGAAGATCATTCTGGGCAGAGGGGACAACCCGTGCAAAGGCCCTGAGGCAGGACCATGCCTGGCGTGTTGGAGGAACAGCAAAGCTGGAGCAGAGTAGGCGCAGGGGTGTAGGGGTGGGAAATGAGGTCAGCAGGGGGGCATGCAGGGTGGAATTAGGGAACCAGGAGAGAACTTCATGTAATTATTCAAGGTGGCAGGCCACAAGCTGGGGAGGTGGGCTGACAGGGTGACTCAAATCCTGGCTAAGCAGCTGCAAGGGTGGGGCTGCCTCAGGCCAAGATGGGGCCAGGGTGGTTGGAGCAGGTGTGGGAGGTGGTGGGGTACAGGGTGGTTGAGTTTGCCCCTCCCCCTACCATGAGCCTCTTGCGTGGAGACTTTAAGGGGAAGCTGGACCCTGAGTCGGGAGTGGAGGGGGTTCCATCCCTGAGAGTGGATGAAGTCCTTGTCCTTGGAAAGGAGTGAGGGGGGGAAGGGGCGACCGATCTAGGAGGGGCCAGGAGAAGTGGAAGGGAAGTGGGAGGAATTAAGTGGGTCCCTGAAGGAGGATCCGGCAGGGTCCCTCTGACCCAGGAGGCTGAAGAGGACGAAGCAGGCATCACTGACCATGAGGAGAGTGAGGCTGGTAGTGGACAGGGAAGGTATGAGAAGCTGATTAGAGAAGGTTCCGGGCAGAGCGACAGAAATGGAGACTGCGCATGCAGACAACCCTCAGGAGTTTTGCTATCAAAAGAGGCCGAGGCACCCTCCTGCACTGTTGGTGGGACTGTAAACTGGTACAGCCACTATGGAGAACAGTTTGGAGATACCTTAGAAATCTATACATAGAACTTCCATACGACCCCACAATCCCACTCTTGGGCATATATCTGTACAAAACTCTACTTAAAAGAGACACATGCACCGCATGTTCATTGCAGCACTATGCACAACAGCCAGGACATGGAAACAGCCCAGATGTCCATCAATAGATGATTGGATTAGGAAGATGTGGTATATATACACAATGGAATACTACTCAGCCATAAAAAAAGAATGACATAATGCCATTTGTAGCAACATGGATGGAACTAGAGAATCTCATACTGAGTGAAATGAGTCAGAAAGACAAAGACAAATACCATATGATACCACTTATAACTGGAATCTAATATCCAGTACAAATGAACATCTACACAGAAAAGAAAATCATGGACTTGTAAAATAGACTTGTGGCTGCCTGATGGGAGAGGGAGGGAGTGGGAGGGATGGGGAGCTTGAGGTTATCAGACACAACTTAGAATAAATTTACAAGGAGATCCTGCGGAGTAGCATTGAGAACTATGTCTAGATACTCATGTGCCAACAGAACAAAGGGTGGGGGAAAAATGTATACATGTAAGGATAACTTGATCCCCTTGCTGTACAGTGGGGAAAAAAAAAAAAAGCCAAGGCATGGGCATCGCCAGAGAGGGAAAGCCGGAGTTGAATTCCCCTCCCCTCGTAAGATGAGACGCTGTGATGGAAGAGAAAGGGGCCGTTTCTGGAGTCGGGTCCTCCAGTGGGGATCCGTGCCCGCCCCACGCAGTATTCACGCGGCCTCGGTTGCCTCGTCTGCAAAATGGGCACCAGAACAGAATCTACCTCTGGGGCTGCTGGTCCCAGGCAGCCCTCGGAGGTCTGGGCTGGCGTTAAGCCTCTTTCTTTCCCCAGGGCTGCGTCTGGGAGCTGGTCGCCCCCAGCCCAGGGACCGCGACCGACGACTCAGCACCCCCACCCCCACCCCCACCCCAAGAGCAGCAGAGCGTCTCGAGGAAAAACTCGTTGCGAGATCCCCCGCCGAGAAAGGGCCCCACAAGTCAAAGTGCTTTTTCAAAAATAAATAGCCTGATTAGCATAAGGTATGCAAATGTATGCTAATGTGACAACTATTAAAAGATTCCAAATGTCATCGAGGGAAAACACACCGGTCGGGGCTGAGGTGGGGGTGGGGGTGGGGGTGGGGCGGGGGGATGGGAGGAGAGGACGCAGCCCGGACTCTGCAGAAAGGTCGGTGCACTCAGCCTGGGTGTCAGCAGGTTGGACACACAAGGGTTATTCTAGGGTGAGCCACATCTTGTACTGGGGAGACCCACAGAGCTTTCCTCTGAAAGTCTGCACCCCGAAAACACACTGCCAAGCGCGTGAAAAACTGTCTATTCCACAGGTAAGCTTAGGCTTACCACTTGCTGGGAGAAGGGATGGGACCCCAGAATCCTTCTTACCAATAGGTTAAAAACAGAGTCTTTCCCACAACAAAAGGCACCCCAAAATCTCCCAAGAGAATTTTGCTGCCCATAACCAATCCGTGAGTAGCTTACCTCCCTTCAGGAGAAAATTTCCATCCCCAGCTTGCTTTCTGCGTCAGGAAGACAAAATAAGAGCCAGGCAGGGGAGGGACCTAGTCCCAGGGTCACACAGCTGTGCCATCTCACCTAATCACCAAAACTATTTAAAGCATTTTCAGATGAGCAAACAGCATCAGAGAGGCAAAATGACTGGCTCTTAGGCACACAGCAACTGTAAGGCTGCAGGAGCCTCAGAGTCCCAAACAGCGGTCCTTCCTACCACCTCTGCTGTTCATTCCTGAATACTTCCCTTCAAATGGACTCACGTCTTAAAACCTGAAATCTGTTGAAAAGGAAATGGTTTATCATGTCTGTAAATGAAAAGCCAGCATGACTGACCATAAGTAGAAACTAACTCAATGAAAACAAAATCGTGTTATTAATTTCTGAGTAGAGATGGTTGTCTCTGAGGCTCTGAGCTGGGGCCGCTTTTTCCCTTTGTCCAAGAGGGAAATTCCCAGGTGTGAGAAAGGTGTTAAAGGCTGATTAGCATCGAATTAAGACTTTTTTCTTCAAAAATAAGTGAAAGGAAGAGCTCTCTCACTATGCGATTCAGTGGTATTTATAGCAGTTTTATGTGTCACCTAAAACCATCTCATGGCCACCAAGCTGGCGTCCATTTCCTGAAAGTCAGGAAAATGTCCCAATACTCTAGGATTATGGCCAGGGATCCACTGGGGATTCATACTATCAGCATCCACAGTCATATCAGTGAAGCTCAAAGATGAAGAAGAGATGGTTTCACTCATAAATTGTTACCCCTCCATCTACCACCTACCCATCCATCCATCATACTATCCACCCACTCAACCATTTATCCATCCACCCAGTCACTTATCCATCCATCTACCCACCCCCTCAGTCTATCCACATCCACCCACTTCCCATTCACCCACCCATTCACTCGTCCATCCACACACCCCCATCCACCCATCTACCCATTCATTCACCCTCCACCAACCCTACTTCTACCCACTCATTCATCCATCCATCCATTCATCCATCAATCCTCCCATCCACTCACCCACTCATCCATCTACCCAATCTATCCATCATCTACCCACCCATTCATTCACTCCCTTATCCCACCTAGTCATCTATTCACCCGTTCAGTAAATATATATCCAGCACCTAACTGTATGCCTGGCACTGTTTCAGGATATGTGGACACAGTTGTGACCAAGACATATCTGGTACCCATCCTCTTGGAGCTTCTCAACTAGCAGGGACATTTTCCATTTCTTGTACAACATCATGAAGTGGAATGAAGAACTTCTTTTTCAGTGGTTAGGGTCTTTCTGGTGGACATTTCTGGCTTTTCCCAGCCTACATTCTTCCCCCTGCCCCACCTTCAGGAGGCAGTAGTACTCTGGTTTTGCTGCTGCCTGAGGTGGGGGGGTGCTCTATCACATATTAGAGATTGTCAGGGCCTTTGCCAAACCCATGTCCTCTTTCTTCTGGGCATGCAACAAGACTACATTTCCCAGCACCCCTTGCAGTTGGGGATAGTCATGTGACAGAATTTAGCCAATGGAATTGGGCTAGTTCCAGTACTAGCCATGCTCTTTCCACCTAGATGATGAAGGAGCCACAAGAAGATGGGGTTTGTCCCTGAGTTACCAGGTGGAGAAATCTACCTGCCCATCAGGAACACCTGTTTGCATTTTACTTGCACAACTAACAAACTCCTGTTGTGTCATGTTATAAAGATGTGCCAGTTTATTACAGCAAGAGTGGTATCCTGACCAATCCACACCCTTTCCCACTTTCGAATGCTGTGGTTTAATTGGCTCCACCCACAGTCCTTGGGGTGGGGCTTTGGGAACTTCAGCCAATCACTGAATCTTATTCTTACTGGTCTCCTGATTGAGTCAGCCATGGTCACATGGTCAAAGGATGCAGATGGAGAGATCTGATGGGTTTCCAGGGACTACCATATTGGGAGTGCTGAGGCTGATGGGCCAGTGAACCAAGCCAGAGAACTGAGCTTCTAACATTTGCTCCTGGGAGAGAAAAAAGAACTTCATTTTTATTTTTAATGCTCTGGCCTTCTTCCTGGATGGTCCAAGTTCAGAAACTTGTTTCCCTAGGTTTAATCACTTTGATGATGCCCAGACCTCCATCATCAACTAGACTGGGCCCCAGTGCTCAAGCTAGTTCCTCTGGGTTGCCTCCTTTTGGATGTCCACCAGGTATAAGCAACCCCTAATGCATCAGTTCACTGCCTTCACCAGCTCTTCTTTCTTTGCCCCACCTCAACAGTGGCTCCAGCATTTTTATGAAAAGCTGAAAACAAGACTCAACACCTCACTTTCTTATCCCCACCTCCCCAATTCCACACTCCCCAAGCAACTGATTTTGCTACTATTGTCTCCAGCCCACCCCCCCCCCTTTCTATCCCTACCTACTTTGTTCAAACAAACCCCAGCTCCTGCAACAGACTCTTTGATGGTCCCTTGGCATTCACACAGCAGACAGAACGATCGATCATAAGTATAAGCCTGATCCCTCCCCTCTCCTCCTCTCTAGCTTGCCATGGCTCCCCAGTGCCCTTCAGAAGAAGTCTAAATTATTTTTCAAAATTCCTCCTAGTCTAGCTACTCCATTCTTCCCTGCCCCACCCCTCCTTCCCCTCATTCATCTAACAAATACTCATCTTTCGATGTCAGCCCTCCAGAAGTCTTCCTCTGCACACCCGCTCCCGAGTGCTGAGAAGTCATGCCTCTGAGCTGCCACAGATGCCCGTGCTTCCCCCATCACAGATCTGACCACCCGATGCTGTAGATGCCTAGATATGTGTCCTTGAGTTCCAGGAGGACAGGGGCTGAGTCTGTCTTGTCCACCACCATCCCCAGTCCCTAACAGAGCACTGGCATCCAGTGGGGGCTTAATAAGTCTTTTTGTTTGTTTGTTTGGTCTTTTTGTCTTTCTAGGGCTGCGCCTGCGGCATATGGAAGTTCCCAGGCTAGGGGTCTGTCTAATCAGAGCTGTTGCTGCCGGCCTATGCCAGAGCCACAGCAACGCCAGATCCCAGCCGTGTCTGAGACCTACACCACAGCTCACAGCAACGCCGGATCCTTAACCCACTGAGCTGAGCGAGGCCAGGGATCGAACCTGCAACCTTGTGGTTCCCAGTCAGACTCGTTAATAAGTCTTTTGGAATGACCAAATGGAGGGAGGAAAGAGAGATGTCATAAATGCCACTGTGTGAAACAGATGCTGTGGGTACCCTACTGCATGCCCTCAGCACCCACATTTTGGTACCAACCAACAGCATCCTTCTGCACTCACCTGCCTCTCCCTAGCCCAAGCTTTCTCAGCCTGGGTGAGAAGCAGGTGGGATGTGCCAGGGAGTTGATGCTTCCAGAGACAACTCTTGGCCACTGATGGACATGAGTTGATGCATAAATAACCCCAGCTTCTTGTCCCTCTGGAGGGACAACGCGAGTGCATGCTCTCTGCTTTCTCCCAAGTGTCCCCAGTGGGACTGAGCCCCAGTTGCCCTATGTGATCATCTGCTCATAAATATTGAACCCTTCCCTTCCCTCCTTCATGTCCCCACACCCCTCCAGGGCCTTTCTGGGATCACCTCCCATATAAATGACTTGCCCCCAAATCCTCATTTCAGATGTTGCTTCCAGGGAGCCCAGCCTGAGACAGTGCAATGAAAATCTCTCAACTCTTTCACCCAGTTGCCAACACTTCCAGGAGAACTTTGACATGCTTTGGGGCAGGGGAGGAACAAAACAAAACAACGAAAACCAACAAAAACCCAGCGCCTCTTGCTCTCTGTCGGTTGTGGACCTTGCTGTCTCCACACAGAGACTGCGACATTTGCAGTTGTGTATTAATTGCATGGGTTGTTTTTTTTTCCCCTGAGGACGAGATGCTTTCCTGCACTGTGTGTGTGTGTTTAATCACTTTCTCATTTTGCGATGGGGCCAGATAGCTTTTTGAAGAAAGTCTGCCCAGATCCTGGAACATATAGAAAATTCCCTCAGCTTAATAGCACTCCCATCCGCCTGCCCATCCATCACAGACACACCGCAGAATGAAAACCAAGCACACTGATTGGATCTATTTCTAATCGACAGCCTAAGATACTGTTTGAAATCTGCCATTAGATTGGAAGACGTGGGAAATGGCTTTGTCTCACGGTCTGGTCTGTGGGGGAAGACAAAGGATCAAGACAGCAGTGAGCAAGCATTTATTGAGCACCTACTGTGTACTGCATCCCAGGCTGGGTCCTGGGGACACGGCAGTGACCAAGACAGACCCAGCCCTGTCTTCTCTGTGTTGGAGACAGACAGGTCACCTGTGGCCATGATCAGGGCCATGATGGGGTATGCTCAGGCAAACCGGGGTGCCCAGAGGGGGTGCCTGATCCAGACTGGGAGATCAGTGGGGGTTTCCCAGAATCAGAAAGAGCTGAGAGCTGAAGGCTGAGGACGAGTTAGATGTCAAACCAAAACAAGAGCACTTCAGGGATGGGGGAACAGCATGTGCAAAGGTCCAGGGGCAAGTAAAGGTAATTTGGTATGGCTGGAAGGTAGAAAAGCAGTGAGAGAGGAGGAGTAAGAAGTTGGCAGTATCAGGAGTTCCCGTCGTGGCTCAGCGGTTAACAAATCTGGCTAGCATCCATGAGGACACAAGTTTGATCCCTGGCCTAGCTCAGTGGGTTAAGGATCTGGCATTGTCGTGAGCTGTGATGTAGGCCGAAGACACAGCTTGGATCCTGTGTTGCTGTGGCTGTGGTGTAGGCCAGCAACTACAGCTCTGATTTGACGCTTAGCCTGGGAACCTCCATATGCCACAAGTGTGGCCCTAAAAAGCAAAAAAAAAAAAAAGTTGGCAGTGTCTTGAGAAGATAGGAAAGTGTTTACCTTTCCTATGGAGAGTAGGGAGCCATGGAAGAAGGTAGACCAGGGAAGCGAGTGCCATTTGTTAAAAATAATTTTGGTGTAGAATTATCATATGCCCCAGCAATTCTGCTCTTAGGAATATCCTCAAAAGAACTGAAAGATGAGACTCAAATAGATATTTGCACACCCATGGTCACAGCAGCATGACTCACAATAGCCAAAATATGGAAGCAACCCAAGTATCCATTGGCAGATGGATGGATAAACGAAATGTGATCCATCCATACAGTGGAATATTATTCGGCCTGAGAAAGGAACGAAGTACTGATACGTGGTACAACAACATGATGTTCGGTTAAATAAGCCTTTTTCCATGAAAGGACAAATACCGAATGAGTCCACTTATATGAAGTGCCTAGAACAGGCAATTTCATAAAGACAGAAGTGGATTAATGTTACCAGGGGCTGAAGAAGGAGGAATGGGGAGTTATAGCTTAATGGGTATGGAATTTCTGTATGGGGTGATAAAAACTTTTTGGAACTAGTAAATTGTGATGGTTACACAACATTGTTGAATTTTTATTTTTGGTCATGCCTACCTGCAGCACACTGAAGTTCCTGGGCTTAGGGATCAAACCCAAGCCACAGCAGTGACAATGCTGGATCCTTAACCCACTGAGCCACCAGGGAACTCCTTGTTGAATGTATTTAATGCCACTGATTTGAACACTTAAAATGGCGAAAATGGGAGATTTTTAATTTTTTTTTTCTTTTTTAGGGCTGCACCTGCGGTGTATGGAAGCGTTCGAATCAGAGCTGCAGGCCTTTGCCACAGCTGCAGCAATGCCATCTGAGCTGCGTCTGTGATCTACACCGCAGGTCCCGGCAACACTGGATGTTTTAACCCACTGAGGGAGGCCAGGGAGCAAACCCACATTTTCATGGATACTAGTCGCGTTCTTAACCCACTAAGCCGCAACGGGAACTCGTGAAAATGGTCGGTGTTATGTATATTTTACCGTGTTAAAACAATTACAATATAAAAAGAAAAAAAAAATCATTTGAGCTGCAGGTGGAGATTTAGGATGAAGCAGCGAGTCTGGACAAGCCATGAGAGTCCAGGCCAGCATGGAGGAGGCAGGCAAAGGCGAGTAGTGGGCGGGGTGTGTTATGGAGGCGGGGCTAAGAGGATGCTGGGGGAGGTGCCATGTTAATTTCCTGTTGGCCTCACCTCCAAGGGTGGCCTTTGCAGACCCCTGGGTTTATTGCACCCATTCTCCGGAGGCCGAGGCACCCCACCTCATCGGCCAGTACCTACTGCTTCTCCGCTCTCTAAACCCCACCCCTAATGACCCAGCCCTGGGAGACCCCCAGCAAGGAGTCCCAGATGGGAATTAACGCCCCCTCCTCAGTACAAAGTTCGAGGCAACACTGGGTAAAAACACTCCGTCTTGGCAGTAAGTTCCCCACCCGCTTTCGCTTACAAGGTGCAGATGTAATACCTGCTTTTAAATTCAATTAAGTCAGATTCAGTTCTGCTCCTGGAATACATTACCCAGCCGGAGACAGCAGGGGGGCGGGGGGAAGACAGGAAAAAATACACACACAAAACACAACACAGGCCTATTTAGAGATTTCCCTCTAAATGGATTTTAATTCTCTCGATTTGTCAGAGGCCAGAGGAGCTGCTGACAGCCGACTTTCGAGTGGCATCTGTGAACCCAGTTTCAGCCACAAGGAGGTGCGAAAAGAGGCTGAGCTTCTGCTTTGACATTTGCTTCCAGTGGGGGAGGAGGGGGGCATCTGGGGCCACTCAGATCCGAGTTTGAGTCCCAGCTCACTGGCCCCCATGTGACCTTGAAACAAGTATGGCACCCTCTATGGGCCTTGGTGTACTCGTCTATAAAATGGGGACAGTGGTTGTGCCTGTCTTCAAAAACTGGCCAACAAAAAGAGGATTCAGGTCAAGCGAGAATCCTGGGCGCAGACAGGATCACACAGGACTACATTCATTTTTCGGAAGCCCCGCCCCCACCCCATCAAAATTTATCCTTCCTGTATCCTATTTCATCAGGGAAAGCTCTGCCAAGTCCATGATGCCAGAGTACCCGTAGGAGACAGTGTATAACCTTCTCTTGCTTCTGGGAAGCCTACATTTGGTCCCGGGCTTTACAGACATCTCCCCACCCCACCAACCTACCACTGTAAAGTTGTCCTGAATGGGGTAGATGCCAAGGCCTCGGGACTCACAGCCCAGAGACCAGCACCCCCTGGCTCAACCCTCAGCCACCCACTTCATAGATGGTAAAACAGTCTCAGGAAGGAGGAGGGACCACCCTGAGGCCTCAGAACTGAGAACTATCCCCAGGAAGCCTGGGTCCTAACCCAGCTGGGTCCAGACTCACCCTCTCACCTTGAAGAAGCATTCATGCAGGGGTTCAGTTTTGCCCATCTGCCCAGGAGGAGGAAGAAGGAAGGCCCCTTTGGGTCCTTCAGGGTCTGCTGTGCTAAAAGGTCGTCTGGGAATTCCCACTGTGGTGCAGCAAGATTGGCAGCAGCTTGGGAGCACTAGGACGCAGGTTCACTCCCCAGTCCAGCACAATGGGCTAAAGATCTGGTGTTGCCATCAGGTTGCAACTGTGGCTCGGATCTGATCCTTGGCCCAGGAACTTCATATGCTGCAAGGCGGCCAAAAAAGAAAAACTAACTAACCAACTAAACTGCATGTGTAGTTTCAGTCAAATGGCGCTGGGACCTCCAGGAGGGCCTCTGTCTTCATAGGAGCCTGATCAATGGTAATGGACATTGAGTCTGTGGACAAAGTGGGTCCTGGCTACCCAGGGATGTCCTCTCTTGGGTTTTGACCTGTAATGTTCCTTGGGGGCCTCAGTGGGACACACTTGGTTTCTTAGAAAGGCCATTTCATCCACAGGAGGCCACCTGGGATCCTAGACACACAGCCCCTCACCTCGCTCTGCCCTGCAAGGGCCACGAGAGCTACTGAGGAGGGCGGGAGGTGTAACAGGTACTCTGATCTCAGGATCAGGGGAGCAAAAGTGAAAGAAAAAGACCAAATACAGTTACTCTTGAGGGCACCTGACTGGGAGGGGGAACAAAAGGGGCTTCTGAGGACTAGAACATTCTGTCTTGACCTGGTGGTAGCTACATGGATTTATATCCAGGTAATGATGCCTCAGACCACACACTTAAGAACAGAGCAGGAGTTTCCCTCATGGCTCAGTGGTTAACAAACCCCATTAGGATCCATGAGGATGTGGGTTCAATCCCTGACCTCGCTCAGTGTGTTAAAGATCTGGTGTTGCCGTGAGCTGTGGTATAGACCAGCAGCTGAATCTCCGAATTGACCCCTAGGGTGGGAACTTCCATATACCACATGTGCAGCCCTAAAAAGAAAAAAAAAAAAAAAAGAAAGAAAAGATCAGGGCATTTAGGAGTTCTCTTGTGGCTCAGTAGGTTAAGGGTCCAGTGTTGTCACTGCTCTGGCTCTGGTTACAGCTGTGGCTTGGGTTCAATCCCTGTCCTGGGAACTTGTATACTGAGGATGCAGCCAAAAATAAAATAATAGTGCATTGTAGAAAGTACATTGGACACAGATAGAAAGGAAAGAGAAGGACACTGAGAGACTGGCCAAGACAGAGACAGAGAGCCACGTGAAGAGAGAAAGAGATGGAAACAGACATTGAAACAGAGACAGAAAGACACAGGAGAGAGAGAGAGACTGACATGAAGAGAAAAATAGAAAAAAGAGATAGAGAGGAGAGGGAAAAATGAAAGAAAACCAAAGCAGAGGGGGGAAAAAGGAGGAGGACACAGGCAAATGGCCCAAGAGAGGGAGGGAGGCTGGGAAGCCAGAAGCCATCACATGCGAACATGTCCTTAATTGTAATTACACAGGAACATTTAGTTTGTAGATGCAGCAGAAAGCGAAGCGCTGAGCTTCCTCCATTAATCTAATGGATGTTCGTCAATCACTCTTCAAAAGGGGCTCTGGCTGTGGCTGCGTGGGGGGTAGCCTGTGGGTAGCAGATCAGAAGAGATGGTTTTAAACTAATGATGCCCTTAGAGAGAGCCTGAGGGGCAGTTCTGCTGAGAACAAAACTGGGCAAAAGTCTTGGCTGGTAAATTTCAGAACCCTGCAGGAAGCTACCAGCCCAGAATCAGGGGCTGGCTGGCGAGCAGGAATTCTAATTTGCAAGCCTGGGTCAGGGGAGATATAATGTATCCAAGAGGGAGGGAGCAGTTCTGTAACTCACCCTCTGGGGTAAGAGAAAGCTTCCTAGATGGGCCGATCTGGAAACTGTGCTTGGATTATAGAAAGAGGCCAACGAGCAAAAATGAAAGGGAGAAGGTCCATCCAAGTAGAGAGAATGCCTTGTGCAAAGGTTGACAAGGAAACACATGGATAACATTGAGTGTGATTCGGAGAGGTGAGCTGGAGAAGTCAGCAGAGACAAGACTACACCAGGCCTTATAAAACATACTGATGGGGGAGTTCCCGTTGTGGCTCAGTGGTTAACGAATCCGACTAGGAACTATGAGGTTGCGGGTTCTGTCCCTGGCCTTGCTCAGTGGGTTAAGGATCTGGTGTTGCTGTGAGCTGTGGTGTAGGTCGCAGACATGGCTCGGATCCCGAATGGCTGTGACCCTGGCGTATAGGCTGGCAGCTACAGCTCTGATTCGACCCCTAGCCTGGGAACCTCCTTATGCCGTGGGAGAGGCCCTAGTAAAGACAAAACAAAAACTGTACTGATGGGAAGTTCTCTGGTGGTCTAGTAGTCAGGATTTGGTGCTTTCACTGCTGCAGCCCAGGTTCAATCCCTGATGTGAGAATTGAGGTCCCATATCAAGCCACTGCACTCTGAAGCCAAAAAGAAAAAAAAGAAAGAAAAAAATACTGAGAGGGAAGGAGGGACAGTATAGAGGTAGGGGATCAAGACGTACAAACTTTTATTATGTATAAAACAAGCTAGAAGGATATATTGTACAACACATGGAATGAAGCCAATATTTTACAATAACTATAAAAGGAGTCTAACCTTTAAAAATTGTGAATCACTATATTGTACCCCTATAACTTATATAATATTGTACATCAGCTCTACTTCAATAATACAAAAAAAAAAAATACTGAGATTTTGTGGTTCTGAGGGTAATGGGGAGCCTTTGAGGGTTTACAGCGGACACACACAAGTTCAGATTTATATTTTAAAAAGATACCCATGTCCTCAGAAAACTAAGTATACAACAATCATATGATCTAGCAATCCCACTCCTGGGCATATATCTGGACAAAACTTTCATTCAAAAAGATACATGCATCCCTACATTCATTGAAGCACTATTCACAATAGCCAAGACATGGAAACAACCTAAATGTCCATCAAAACATGAATGGATTAAGAAGATGTGGTACATATACACAATGGAATACTACTCAGCCATAAAAAAAGAACAAAATAATGCCATTTGGAACAACGTGGATGGAACTAGAGGAGTCTCATACTAAGTGAAGTAAGTCAGAAAGAGAAAGACAAATCATATGATATCACTTATATGTGGAATCTAAAGTATGGCACAGATGAACCTATCTACAGAATTGAAACAGACTCACAGACATAACGAACAGACTTGTGGTTGCCAAGGGGGAGTGGGAGGGAGTGGGATGGACTGGGAGTTTGGGGTCAGTAGATGCAAACTATTACATTTAGAATGGATGAGCAATGAGGTCCTATTGTATAGCCCAGGGAACTATATCCAATCATTTGTGAAAGAACATGATAGAAGATAGTATGAGAAAAAGAATGCATATATCTGTATGACTGGGTCACTTAGCTGTACAGCAGAAATTTACAGAACACTGTAAATCAACTATAATAAAAAATTTAAAAATAAAGGGGAAAAAAAGATACCCATGGAGTTCCCTTGTGGCACAGCCAGTTAAGGATCCAGCATTGTCAACTGCAGTGGCTCAGGTCATGGCTGTGGCCTGGGTTCAGTCCCTGGCCTGGGATTTTCCACATGCCATAGGCACAGCCAAAACCAAAACCAAAACCAAAAATGATAGCCTTGCCTATGGAGGCAGATTTTAGGGTCAATCATAGGTTTTGTTTGTTTGTTTTAGGGCTGCACCAGAGGCATATGGAAGTTCCCAGACTAGGGGTCAAATCAGAGCTGTAGCTATCAACTTGGGATCCAAGCGATGTCTGCGACCTACACCACAGCTCACGGCGACGCTAGATCCTTAACCCACTGAGCCAGGCTGGGGATCAGACCTGCATCCTCATGGATATTAGTTCAGTTCATTATTACTGAGCCACCATAGGAACTACCAATCACAGTATTTTTTATTCTCACAAAAAGAGTGAGCTTCCTGGTCCTGGGGGTATGTAAGATAAGGTGATGCTAATAACCCTTGGGGCATCAGGTGGAGGCTGGGATTACAGAATTGGGGCTCTCAGCTCAGAGGGTGGGAGGACCCTGCAGAGAGAGGTATGATATGTTACTAATCTCACTTGGGGCCACGCTTGGACACGCAGTGGGGGGAGGGGGTGTGAATGATTCAAAAAGGCCTGGGTGGGAGGCTTGAGTCAGCACCTAGTTTGTACCTCTCCCCACCACTCTCAGGCAGGGGTGACTCACTCATTCACTTGGCTGGGAGCATGGAGGTCTGACGGGAGTGGAGGAGGAAAAGGCCACTCAGTTACCCTGCTGCAACTCACTCCTGCTCGCTGGGTGCCTATGGTGGCCCAAGTGCTGTGCACAATCCAAGACTCTGCCCCTCCCCTCAACCCAATACCTCTAGAATGAAAACTGTTGGCTCCAAAAATACAGCCCGACCTCATCTACTTCTCACTCCCTCCATGACTCCAACCCTGGTCTGGCACTGTCTTCACTCACCTGGACCAACACAGAGCCCTCTGTCCTTGCCCCCCTTCCCCCATGCCCTGGTCCCTGGCTCCCACGCTGGTCATCCAGTCTGTCCTCCTCGAAGCAGCTGGAGGGCACCTGTGAGCACCTGAGTCAGGCTCCACCCATCCTCTGCCCATAGCCCTCCGGGGCCCCCACTCCTCAGGGTAAAAGCCCAAGTCCTCCCCATAGCTCCCAAAGCCCCCAAAGCCGTACAAGACCTGCCCCAATACCCCCACCACCCACCCCAAACGGGGCAGGTACAGTGCTGTCCCAGAACCTTTGCACTGGCTGCTCCCATCTGCTATTCCTCCAGATCTTCTGATAGCTTCTTTATATTCTATCTAAAGATCACCTCCTCAGGTAAGCCTTCCTTGGTTGCTGGGCAAAAGTGATTCCAACCCACTCTCCTTCTGCCTTCTCATCTCGCTTTTATTTTCCTCCAAGCACCATGCTTCTCTGAAATGGATGGGTTTCTGTTTCTGTTTGTTTTCCTCATCAGATCTTAAGAATCTGGGCCAAGGCTTGCCTTGGTCAGTCCCGGATTCCCAGTACCTGGCACAGGGCCTGGTACATAGTAAGTGCTTAATATGTGCTTGTTGGCTGACCAAATGGACCTTTGCAGCACCTCCGGATGTGGGGATTTTATCTACCCCATTTCACAGCCGGAAACTGAGGCTCAGAGAGATGCAGCCTTTGACCTTCGGGTGCTGCAAGGGCGCCTATGGCTGGAGGGTGTGCCCTGAACTCTCTGGGATGAAGGGTGGTGTGTCAGGCACAGACCAGCAAACTGAGGTCCTCTCTTGACGGTGGCGGGGTGGGTGGGGGGGGTGTCTGTCCACGCTTGTCTGTGTGTGTGTTTGTAGGAGACCCTACTTGGGGAGGAGGTGTCTTCTAATTTAGCCATGGGGGAAATTTTCTCATTCCCCTTCAGCTTCCCCCCTAAAATCGGCCTCAGGATGGCCAGGCGAGGGGTCCCACGTGGGGAGCTACACAGGGCTTCACGCTTATTATAAAGACCCACTCACAGCCCCGCAGATAGTGCAATCCCTCTTCCATGCGCTCCCTCCCCTCCCTTTCTCTCCACTCCTTTGCCCCCCTTTCTCCTTCCTCCTCCGTCAAGACCCTCCCCGCTGGGCCCCAGCAACCTCAACCCAGTCCCCAAGAGCTAGTGCCCGGCTCCCGCCCACCGGAGCCCGCAGCCAATGGCCGCGCTTCCTGATGAGGTAATGCATCTCCTCAGCGTTCCCATTGGCCAGCCTAGAGGCCGTTCTCGCGTCCGCGCCCGCAGGAAAACTCAGACCCTGTGAGACGTTGTCTCGGGTCCTGAAGTCTCTGGGCACCTGCATTTCCCTCCTGACTCTGGGAACCCCACCTGCCCCCGCCCCTCTCTGGGCTCAGGCCCTAGCTAGAAGGTGCGGGCTGGACTTACAGACCCCTGTCCCTCTCCTTCTGCCCCAGGGGCGCCCAGTTCTCCCGTCTGCGCAGGAAGGAAGAAAGGACCCCCACTTCCCCGCAACAATCAAAAGACCTTAGAGCTTTGGTCGACCTTTCAGGACAATTGCGCATTAATTGAGCACCCACTGCATGCCAGCCTGGGACCCACCGGGGATACTGAGGTAGTGACATTGCACCCAGGCTCACAGAATGTGGGGAAGAGGGACACACCATCAGACAGCCAGTCCCCTCTCCCTCCCTCCAGCCCGTGTGGCTGCGGACTGTTGGCAGAAAGAGGAGGCAGCGGCCGGCAGTTTCCTGGCAGCCGGTCTCCGCAGCCGGCGCTGCCAAGCCGGGCAGGGATGGCAGAGGCGGCAGAGGGGGAGGCAGGGAGGGGCTCCCCTCTTAATTATCTTGCTCACTTGTTTATTTACTGGGAGCTCTGGGCGCATTGGGGGCTGTGCCTTCCTGTTCACTGTGTATTCATTCAACAAATATTTGTTTGATTATGCTCCTTCCCCCCATTACTGGTTCTTGTTTTAAGTACTTTTCCCCTCCTTTATCCCCTTCCCCTCCGCAACCATTCTAATAAGGCTTTTTTTGGGGGGGGGGTATTCTTGAGACTAGATAACGTTGTTTTGTCTGCCCCCCTCTCTTTTTAATGTTGCTGCTTTTTTTTTTTTGGCCGTGCCGGTGCCCACAGCATACTTAAGTTCCCAGGCCAGGGATCAAACCCCAGCCACAGCAGTGACTAGAGCCACAGCAGTGACAACGCCAGACCCTTAACACACTGAGCCACCAGGGAAGTCCTTCTTAACCTTCTTATTGAAGTGGAAAGCACTTTTTTTTTTTTTTTTTTTTTTTCCTTTTTGGTCCACGCCCTCAGCATATGGAAGTTCCCAGGCTAGGCTGCTGGGCCTAGGCCACAGGAGTGCTGCATCGGAGCCTCCACCCTAGCTCACGGCAATGCTGGATCCTTAACCCGCTGAGTGAGGCCAGGGATTGAGCCTGCATCCTCACGGATACTAGTCCAGTTCATATCCCGCTGAGCTACAATGGGGAACTCTGGAAAGCACAAATCTTTAAGTGCACGGGTGGATGCATTTTTACCCAAGCTCAGCACCCAGAGGGTGAGAATCAGCGTCTGGGTTACTGGAGAGAGGGAAGTGGAGGTGAGTCTTACAAGTGCAAGGTCAAATCTTGCCTTTATTTGAAATTTTGATATTGTATTCATTCTAGATTGGGGTGGGGGTACATTCATTTCTTTTCCAAATATTACAGTCAAACGTTACTTCCCTGATTGCTCAGTTTTTCAGTGTTCTCTTAAACTTTGTTGCTAAGGACCATGCCTTCCCCCAGTTACCCTAGGTCTGACCCTTTTATTTTTTCTTTTTTGGCCACCTCATGGCATAAAGTAGTTCCCCCAGCCAGGGATCAGATCAGAGCCACAGTTGCACAGCTGTGGCAATGCGGGATCCTTAACCAGCTGTGCAGGGCTGGGGATGGAACCTGCGTTCCTGTGCTCCAGAGACTTCACCAACCCCTTTGCACCACAGTGGGAACTCCTAGTTCTGATCCTTTATAGAACATTCCATCACACTCAAGTCTTGGGGTAGGGGTGGCTCCCAGCAGATGTTTCCTCCCCAGGTAACTTTCTCCTCTCCATCGTCGTAGTTTGCCTATTTTTTTTTTAAATTGCTATAAATAGAACCATACAGGACATAGTCTTTGGAATCTGGCTTCCTTCATTCAGCATAATGCTTTTGAGGTGCATCCAAGACGTTTCGTGTGTGAAGAGTTTATTCCTTTTCATTGCTGGCTTATTCCAGTGTATGGATGGACCAGAGTTTATCTGGTCACCAGCTCACAGGCATTTGCATTGTTTCCTGTGTTTGGCCATTCCCAAAAAAGCTGCTGCGATCATTGTCACACACATCTTCACGTGGACATGTGCTTTTCATTTCTCTTGGGCAAACACCCAGGGGAAGGATGGCTGGGTCATTTAGTAGGTGTGGGTTTCACTTTTTAACAAACTACCAAATGGTTTTCCAGGACGGCCAGGCCATTTTGCATTCCCACCAGCAGTGGAGGGGCGCACCCATGAGCCTGCGTTTGGGGCAGTCACGTTTTCGGTGCCTTTATTGAGGTGTCATTTAAGTATACAGTTCGATGACTTTGGACAAATATATACACCTGTGTAACCACTACCTCGATAGATATTCAGTGAGTTCCATCACCCCAGAAAGTTCCCTTGGGACATGTGCTTTTAATTTACAGAGTGAGGGGGGAGAAAAAGAGAGAGTGAGGGAGATTTCACTTTTTTTTCTTGTTTTCTGTGCTTTATTGTGAAATTCTATCCACGTGCTTTAAAATGAATATCTTTGCCTATTATAAGGTTCTTGGAGAACAGGGTGCCTGTAATCTTTGTTCTCGTGAGTCTTCTCCAATTTATTTAATTATTATTTTTTATTTTTTTATTTTTATTTGTCTTTCTGTCTTTTCTAGGGCCGTACCCGTGGCATACAAAGGTTCCCAGGCTAGGGGTCTAATTGGAGCTGTAGCCATCGGCCTATACCAAAGCCACAGCAACGTGGGATCCGAGCCACATCTGCGACCTACACTGCAGCCACAGCAACGCCGGATCCTTAACCCACTGAGTGAGGCCAGGATCGAACCTGCAACCTCGTGGTTCCTAGTCAGGTTCGTTAACCACTGAGCCATGACGGGAACTCCATATTTTTTAAATTGAACAAATAGCTAGTGAGGATTTGCTATAGCCTGGTGACATTCCAAGCTCTTTATATCAATTAAATATAAACAAAGTTATTTAATCCTTTCCCATAGCAGCACTACAAATTAGGCACTTATCATACTCCCCCCTCCCCCGCTTTTTTTGAGCAGAGAAAGGATTTTATGGCAGGGCCAAACAAGAGGACAGGTAGCTCATGTTCGAAAACCTTGAACTCTATCATCCCCATTTTTTTTTTTTTTTTTTTTTTTTTTTGTCTTTTTGCTATTTCTTGGGCCACTCCTGCGGCATATGGAGATTCCCAAGCTAGGGGTCTAATCAGAGCCATAGCCACCAGCCTACGCCAGAGCCACAGCAACTCGGGATCCGAGCCGCGTCTGCAACCTACACCACAGCTCACGGCAACGCCGGATCGTTAACCCACTGAGCAAGGGCAGGGACCAAACCCGCAACCTCATGGTTCCTAGTCGGATTCGTTAACCACTGCGCCACGACGGGAACTCCAATCATCTCCATTTTAAAGAAAGGAAAACTGAGGTACAGAAAGGTGATGATGTAGCTTACTCCCATCCCAGAGTTCCAAAGGGCACAGAGCTGGGATTTGAACCATGGCCTCTGCCCATGGCACACGCTGCCTGCAGGCACCAGGCCAGCAAAATCAGTCAACAAACATCGGCCGCAGGACCACCCTCCCTCATCCACCATTCCAACACCTGAAAAGCTCCAAAAGTGGAAAATTCTCATCAATATGACTCTAAAACTCATTGAGAATCAAGAGTTAATCACCTTTGGAACTCCCTGGTGACCTAACAGTTACGGATCTGGCATTGTTACTGCTGTGACACAGGTTTGATCCCTGGCCCGGGAACTTCTGCATGTGCAGGCATGGCCAAAAAAAAAAAAAAAAAAAAAAAAAAACTGATAGCCTTCAGCTTTTACTAAGCTTTATTTATCCCATTTCTTGGGTGTCAATAGTCTGTCTATTGCTACTGTGTTTGATTGGGAGGGGAGGATGGGCTGTCCCAGGCCCTGCTGGAGGGCGTTATCTAATATACGCTGAGTACATCTTCAAAATGTCCTAAAATCTAGGACTTACTCTGTTCCAAAACACATCTTGCCCCAAGGGTTTCAGATGAGCTCTGTTATTTGTTACTATTATTTATTCAGCTACTGTGTGCCACTAACTCTTCTAGGCAGTGGGGACACAGCAGTGACAAAGCCAGACCCAGCCCTCACAGGGTTCATAGTCCAGCAGGGAAAGAGGATAAACATGGTGCCAGGTGGTTACAACACTGAGTAACTGAGGCCACGGTGGGGGAGGCAAAGGCTTTGTGGGTTCCAGAGGAAGCACTTGACCCAGGCTGAGGCATTCGGGGAGGCTTCCTGGAGGAGGTGATGCCTGAGCAAAGACCTGAAGGAGAAGAAAGGGGTAGTGAGGGAAGGCAGACAGGGTATTCCTCTCCACAAGCAGAAAATACAGCTTCAAGGGCCTGAAATTTGTCCTGTGGACCTGCAAAATATCCTCGGAGGGGGAAGAACACAGAGCTCCTTGCTAGCTTTCCTGCTGCCTGATAAGGCTCCCATAACACTCCTCTGTTCTCAGGGTGTTGGGGCTGAGCCTCTGATGCTCATGGGCATCTGGCAGGCACATCGCTGGTCTCTTCTTGTCTCCTTGGGCTGGACTCTGCAGCTCTCAGGATCTGATTATGTCCTAATCAGTTCACCCACATCCTTGATGCTGAGGAACACCCCCCCCCCCATATCCAGGGGTAACTATAGTGCAGACACCTGGGCTGGGGCTCACTCCATCCAGCTACATTTCTTGGGCCTGAGTGATTGACCCGAGGCTGAAGACTTTTCTTTTGCAATTTTACTACTGCATCTGCGGCATGTGGAAGTTCCCAAATTAGGGTCCAATTGGAGCTGTAGCTGCTGGCCTACGCCACAGCCACAGCGACATGGGATCCAAGTTGCATCTGTGACCTACACCACAGCTCATGCAATACCAGATTCTTTAACCCACTGAGCAAGGCCAGGGATTGAACCTGTATCCTCACGGATGCCAATCAGATTCTTCACCCCCTGAGCCACAATGGGAACTCCCTGAAGTTTTTTTTTTTTTTTTTAAGGCTTTGCTCTGTGCAAATCTGGCATCTCAGTGGATCAACAGTCCATTTCTACTATTTCTGGGTCAGAGATCTGGGAGTCTGTTGTTCCCTTATTTCCCCCTTTCTTCCCCTTCCCCACCCATATGATATACAATTATCTCCCCTTATCTGAGGGAGAAACATTCCAAGATTCTCAGTGGATGCCTCTAACCACAGATAGTACTAAACCCTACATATATTATGTTTTTTCCTACACCTATATATCTATGATTAAACTTATACATAAGTTTAATTTATAAATTAGAAACAGAGACTATCCAAGTTGCCAACATCACGACTCTTGTGCTTTGGAGCCATTATTAAGTAAAACAAGGGTTATTTGAACACAAACACTGTGATAATGTGACAAGTCAATCTGATTACTGAAACAGCTGCTAAGCCTCTAGCAGGCAGAGATGCTGGACAAAGGGATGACTCAGGCCCCACATAGGACTGAGATGGACTGTGCAAGATTTCATCACACTGCTCAGAATGGTGGCAATTTAAAACTGAGTTGTTGATTTCTGGAACTTTCCATTTAATATTTTCTTTTTTTTTTTTCTTTTTTCATGACACTGACTTTTTTTTTTTTCCTTTTTTTTCTTTGCCATTTCTAGGGCCGTTCCCGCAGCATATGGAAGTTCCCAGGCTAGGGGTGCAATTTGAGCTGCAGCTGACGGCCTACACCACAGCTACAGCGACACCAGATCCAAGCCATGTCTGCAACCTACACCACAGCTCATGGCAAAGCCAGATCCTTAACCCACTGGGTGAGGCCAGGGATCAAATCCACGTCTTCATGGATACTAGTCGGGTTCATTACCAATGAGCCGTAATGGGAACTCCCTAAAATTTTTAATTTTTAATTTTCCTGGCTGTAGCCATCACATGTGGAAGTTCCAGGCCAGGGATTTAACCCAAGTCACAGCAGTGACAATGCCAGATCCTTAACTGCTATACCACCAGGGAACTCCCACATTTAATATTTTTGGATTCTGGTTAACTGTAGGTTACTGAAACCGCAGAAAGCAAAATGGCAGATAAGGGGGAACAACTGTGTCAGCCAGTCCTATCGCCTGTGCCTGCAAAATCTATCCCAAATCTGCCCACTTCTGCCCCCTCATCTGTTTCTACCTGGTCCAGTCCCTATCACCGTGGGTCCTGCCTCAGGACATTTGCACTGGCTGTTCCCTCTCCTTGAATACTCTTCCTCCAGCTATAATAATGTCATCTATTTCCTTTGCTTTTAAAAATATATGACAAAGATGTAAGTTCCAAGATGCCAGTGGCTATGTCTATCTCTATCACTTTGGGTCCCCAGCTCCTAACAGTTTCTGGCACACGGTGCTCAATAAAAATTCCTTCATGATGGAAGGTGTTAATACATGGGACCTCAAAAAACAGCCTGGTTATATTACCAAGTCCTGGATGGAAGCATTTGGCCATGGATACTGATAGAGATTTAGAAAAGAAAAGGGAAAAAAGTCTTCAAATTTTGGTTGCCTCCCTCTGCCTTTAATTATTTTGTCGACAAGGCTCACAATTCAGCAAGTCAAGGTGGCATTTGAGAGGGACGGTTCCCTTTAGCATAGCTGACAGCTAATTTGTGGGAAGTTTAATTACAGGCGGCGTTAATTAACTGGCAGAGCGCTGGGCGAGGAAGGCAGCCATCTGTTCCTAAAAACATCTTCCCCTCCTGGGCCTGGCTGGGAGGCTGTGAGGGGTGGGCTAGGAAGGGGACAGGGTGTGGGGAGGAGGCAGAAACAGGAGGAAGAAGAAAGAAGGGTCAGCTGATGGATAATAGCCTTCGCATTCCCCTTCCAGATGCCCTCAGGATTGAGATCTTGGCAGCCAGCCTCCTTGTGGCCTCTATCATTATGCAGTTGCCTCCAGTGGCTGCTGGGAGTAGCAGTAACAGCTACTGGGAATCTTCTCCTCACTGGTTGTATCATTAGGAGTAGAAGGTGTGGAGTAGAGGAGGTGAAAAATACAGTCATCAGGCCACATTGGACTGGGTTGGCACCTACCAAAGGAGGTTAGGAGGGGAAGCTGGGTCTCGGAGCCAGGGTTGCCCTAAGCAACCAGGCCTGAGAGTAGGGGATCACTCTGCCTCTCATTCCACCATTTACCCAGCTTTGTCACTGCTGTGGCTCTGGTTGCTGCTGTGATACAGGTTTGACCCCTGGTCCAGGAAATTCCACATGCCGTGGCCATGGTCAAAAATAAAAATAAGAGTTCCCGTGGTGGCTCAGCGGTTAGCAAACCTGACTGGCATCTATGAGGACACAGGTTCAATCCCTGGCCTTGGTCAGTGGGATAAGGATCTGGCGTTGCCATGAACTGTGGTGTAGGTTGCAGACGTGGCTCAGATCCTGCATTGCTGTGGCTGTGACATAGGCCAGCATCTTCAGTTCCAATTGGACCCCTAGCCTGGGACCCTCTATGTGCCATGGCTGTGGCCCTAAAAAGACCAAAAAAAAAAAAAAAAAAAAGAGCAAAAAAAATAAAATAAAAAACAAAAATGAGTACGCATATTGGGGAGGGAGTGCGTCTGATAATGTTGAGAGCCCTTGTGCCTTTTAGGACTCTGGGTTCTTGTATATTCTGTTCCCTCCTTCTGGAACACCCTTCCCACCCCTGCCCAATTGTTTCTGTCCTATCTTTCAGGTCTTGAGGTAGATGCCCCCTGCCTGAGAAGCCTTGACCCTCCAGGCTGGGGCAAGTGCCCCTGGGGACATTCATAGCCTCTGTGCATCCCCTTGGTCACCCTGCCATTGCCTTGTCACAGCCCAGTCCTCCCACTAGACTAGGAATGCCACGTGGGCAGGGACTGGGTCTGTCTTGGTTACTGCTGCATCCGGGGTGCCCACATAGGTGACCTGAACACATAGGTGGTCAGCACACATGGTGGTACAGAGAGACAGCTGGAGCTATGAGCCACACATGGGGAGGCAGAGACCAGCAGAATACAGAAAGTTAGAGCCATTTAAAAACGGAGAGGGCTAGCTTGGATGTAGGCGTGAACGCCTCATCGCCACTGGCTCAGCCAGCTCCCAGGAATGTGGCCCAGGGCAGGCCACCTCCTCTTTCCAGGACTCAGTTTCTTCCTCTGGAAAATGGGTATATACAGGAACCTGGCTCAGGATGCAAGGAGTCAGTGCAGGAGAGAGCCTGGCCAGGCACCCACCATGCTGTGTGCGCTCCATAGTCATGCTGGCGGCTATTGTTATCCCTGAGTCCATCCTCATCTCTGAGGTTGGTTCCCTGTCCTCTCAACCTCAGTTTCCCCATTTGGCCTCAACCTCCCTTAGACAAACACAGCCAGGGCACTTCCTGAATGGGCAGGGGCAGCCTCCGCTGATGCCTTCCTAAAGCAGCCACCAAGGCAGGGCTGATGGAGCTAGCATGGGCTGACCTTGCTAAGCTGGTGGTCCGTGGCAGCGCTCACTTTCCTGGAGGCGGCTGGAGAAGGGCCCAGACCTGGTCATTGGGGGACCGAAGAGACTGGGATGATGCTGAAGCCCTTTCTCAGAGGGCATTGGATCTGATTGGATCTCTATGTACATTGACTAACCCCCCTATCGGATGCCAGACTAGGCTGCTTGGGGCTTTTGTTCATGCTATTCCAGCTGCCAGGAACACTTTTCCTCTTCATGGTGCTTACTCCTGCCCTTTCTGCTCTCAATCTAGAGGACACTGCCTCGAGGAAGCCTCCCGGATTCTCTGAATTGGGTCAGACACCTCGCTTTGGGTTAACAATGTGCCTGTTGCTTCCCCCATTATAGCTCTCATCATCCAATATTACAGCTGGGCAGTGGGAAAGTCATTGAGTCAATCAACAAACACTGATGGAACACTTAGTAGGTGAGGCACTGTGCATGCTGTCCTCATGTTATAGGTGGGGAAACCAAGGCTCAGAGAGGTTTAATAGTGGAAAAAAGCCATGTGGTTTGGGGCCTGGAGGACAGTAGGGCCTCAGAAGAGTTGGGTTTACTCCCTAGTGATGGTGAGCTCACTCCTTTTGCTGTCATGGTCATGAGGAAAGTCATCTGTCTTGTGAACTGGGATGTGCTGGCTCCCCATGTGGTGCCTATGACCTTGAAGGAGGCTCAAGCTAGAGATGTGGGGATTCATTCATTCATTATTCACTTATTCAACAAACAAGTATTGGGCAGATCTTGTGGTCCAGGTACCACAAATGTGTCCTGTGGCAGGCATGCTGGCCACCCTTAATATCTGTTCTCTCCTCTTCCATGGTGATAGAACTCTTGGGTTTTCAGCTGGACCATTGATCATTCAGAATAAAAACTACATTCCCCAGCATCCTCATGGGCAAGTATGGCCACATGACTGAGTTCTGGCCAATGGGGTATGAGTAGAAGTGGTGTATGGGATTTCTGGGAAGTGTCCTCAAAGGAAAAGGCCAGCTCTTCCTTGCCTCTTCCTCCTCAATGACTGGAATGCAAATGTGATGGCCAGAACTCAAGCAGCTTCCATGTCCCATGAGGAGGTCACTTGCTGAGGAGGTGAAACAACAAGATAAAAGGAACCCAGGCCCTGGGGCCTTCATGCTAGCCCTGAACTGACTACTCATGTTCATGAGCAAATAACTCTCGGTGCTTAAGCTGCTTTGGTTGGGTCTCTGATCCCATTGCCAGCTCCAAGCCTGACTGTTACACATGTCCCTCCCTGTCTCATGTCTCCATCCTCATCCCAGCCCATGCATGCTGGACAGAGAGACCTGTCCCTGCTCGGCAGCCCTGGCCTCTTAGGGCCATCTGCAGTGACCAAGGCAGTGTCCTCTGGATAACATAATCTCTGCTTGTGGCCTTAGGGTCACCAGGCTGGGAGCAGAGTCCCTCAGAAGGTGGGTGGGAGGTCTTTACTCTCTCCCAGGGATCCCGTTGAAGGACCTCCGTCTCTCTCGTCTCCATCTCCCAACACACACACACACCAGAGCCATGACCAAGGGTCCATCCTTTGCCATTATCAACCCAAGAAGGGAGACCCTTTCTCTGAACTACCTTGGAGGTTCCCAGCTACGTCGTGAAGCACAGACAGCAAAGCACAAATGAAAAACTCTCCTGAGTGTATAAAATATTTGACTAAACTCAGATAATGACCCATGTACCCAACAAGACCAGACTACCAGGTCCAAAGCCCACCATCACCCGTATGCTGTGTCCTCCAAGCAATACCAGACAATGTTTCCTCCTGGACCACCCTGATCGTGCCTGCCCCACAGCCAAGCATCCTCCCATTCATTGCCTGGAAGACCCCTTCATGTCGCCCAACCCTTCTGAGGAGGGAATACACTGGGGGTGTATGTGTGAAGAAACCCCTTATCTGTTCCCTGTAAAATTAAGCCACATCTGAGCTGGTCTCTGAATCCAACCATAAATTAACCGAAGCTACAGGGGATGGAGGAATACGTTAAATGTCACCATAGGGACACCCAATAGGCAAAAACCCAGATCAGGAACACCTCGGCAGGGTAAATGACCCAGTGGCCTTAAATAAATCCACTGCAAAGAAAACTTAAGAGAGAGATGGGAGTTCCCGTTGCGGCTCAGCAGGTTAAGAACCTGACTAGTATCCATGAGGATGCAGGTTTGATGCCTGGCCTCGCTCAGTAGGTTAAGGATCGGGCGCTGCCAGGAGCTGTGGTGTAGGTCACAGACATGGCTTGGATCCAGCGTTGCTGTGGCTGTGGCGTAGGCCGGCAGCTATAGATCTGATTGGAACCCCAGCCTGGGAACCTCCATATGCCGTGGGTGCAGCCCTAAAAAGACGAAAAAACAAAAAAAGAGAGAGATGGAGGGAGAAGCTCTTCATTAAGACAGACAGGGGACTGTCAGGCGATCTAGACAGTATATCCTGATTCAAACAGTCTAAATAATTATACGTCATGAACGTGTACAGTAGTTCCTGTTGTGGTTCAGCAGGTTAATCCGACTAGTGTCCATGAGGATGCGGGTTTGATCCCTGGCCTCACTCAGTGGGCTAAGAGTCCAGATCCTGAGTTGCTGTGGCTGTGGCATAGGTCAGCAGCTGCAGCTCCAAATCAAACCCTAGCCTGGGAACTTCCATATGCCACGGGTTTGACCCTGAAAAGAAAAAAGTGCATATTTCTATGCACAACTGGGGTGGCTATTTGATCTTAGTAAGGAACCACTATTCTAGATGTGATATTGGAGTCTGCAGGGTTTTTTGTTTGTTTGTTTGGCTGCACTGCAGCATATGGAAATTCTCAGGCCAGGTGTTATCAGAGCCACAGCAGTGACAACACCAGATCCTTAACCTACTGAGCTATGAGGGAACTCCTGCAGGGTTGTTTTTTAAGATGCCTTTTTTTGTTTGTTTTTAGGTTTTGTTTTTTGTTTTTTGTTTTTGTTTTTTTGGCAGAGCCTGTGGCATCCAGAGGTTCCCAGGCCAGAGATCAAACCTCAGCCACAGCAGTGACAACACTGGATCCTTAACCACTAGGCCACCAGGGAACTCTTTAAGATGTCTTATCTTACAGAGCAGGGTCTCTCCCCTGGCACTGGAGACCTTCAGGCCAGATCATTCTTCTAGGTGAGACCACCCTGGGCGCCTTGGGGTCTGAAGCATCATCTCTGGCCCCTACCCACTCAATGCCAAGCCCCCACCCACGTCTCGAGGACAACAGTTGTCCCCAGACATCACTCAGTGTCCCTTGGGGACAACATCCCCATCAGTTAGGAACTACTTTAGAAATGCAGACTAAAATATTTACAAATGAAAAAGCATCTTGGATTTGCATCAAAATAGCAAGGGAGGGGTGGGATGGGGTGGAGTAAAGGAGACCAGAGTTGCCCTGAGCATTCATTGTGGATGGGGACTTGTGGGAGGGTCATTATTCCGTTTTCTCTACTTGGGTTTGTTTGACATTTCTCAATATAAAAAGTCAGGATGGAAGTTCCTGATGTGGCTTAGTGGGTTAAGAATCCAACTAGTGTCAGTGAGGATACGGGCTCAATCCCAGGCCTCGCTCAGTGGGTTAGATATCTGATGTTGCCACGAGCTGTGGTATAGGTCGCAGACATGGCTCAGATCTGGCGTTGCCATGGCTGTGGCTGTGACCCCAGCTGCAGCTCCGATTCAACCCCTAGTCTGGGAATCTCCATATGCCTCAAAAAAAAAAACAAAAAAAAAAACAAAAAAAACCTGGAGTTTAGTTCATTGCAACCCACCACGTTGCTCTCTTGGTTGAGCTGAATGTGCCATGTTGATGTAGACGTGAACATTCAGGGGAAGCCGGGTGAGGATCCGGGTGAGGATCTCTCGTACCTTTGCCATTTGTAACTAAGCTAAAATTATTCGGAAGTAACACGTTTATTTTTTTTAAGGTTTAAATGAATAATAAGTATATAAAGAACAGCCGATCAGGTGCTCAGGATTGGAACCCAGACACCTTGCGCAGTGGCTCAGGGAATCCCTGCCCCCTCCTCCACCCCCACATCCCCTCCCTCATTCACAGACGCTAGGACCCAGCCTCAGGCTCAGCTGGGCTTTGCCATGTGGGCATCCCCACAGCAGCCAGAGCAAGAATCCGCTTTCAAACCCACTTTATTATCCAGTTCCCAGACGAGAAACACTCCTCACCTCTACCCTCCCTGCCCCAATCTCCATGGGCCTCAGTGGGGCTGTGCGGGCCCCGCCTCGGATGCATGGGCTTCGGCTGCCCCCACAGAGGTGGCACTACGGCTGCGGCTGGGGCCGGCTCGGGCCAGGAGCTCCAGCCTCCGGGACCGCAACCGGGCCTGGATGGCCCAGATCGGGGGGTGGCGGCCAGGCAGCGAGGAGTCCTCCTCATCGCCATAGCTGTTGATAGTGGAGTCAGAGCCATCCTCCGTGCCGGCCACCGACTGCTTGCACACGGGGCAGGAGTGCCGGGCGGCCTGGGAGAACCAGGGGTCGATGCATTTGCAGTGGTACGTGTGGGAACAGGGCAGGATCTTGAGTCGGTCACCCTCCTCATATTCGTCCAGGCAGATGGCACACAGGTCATTGCGCCTGGTGAAGGTGCGCACCTGGGCCCTCTGGCCAGCTGGTGCCTTGACGGGCGGCTCACGGGTCCACCAGGCCCAGAGCCAGTTCCATAGGTGCCGCAGGACAAAGACGGCGGACGTGAGCAGGGCCAGGGTACGGCCCAGCACCCAGGAGACAGCCAGCACAGGGTGGCAGTCCAGGTCCGGGCAGGGTGGGTAGTCGGGCAGCAGGAGGACATGGGCTGATTTGTCGCAGCGCACGATGGCCCGCAGGTCCTGTGAGGCAGCCTCGCCCATGAACACCGAGGGGATGGCGATCTGGCGCCGCAGGTCCTCGTAGACGTGGCCCATTCGCACCAGGTCATCGGAGTGGACGTTGTGCACGATGGCTGCCTCGAAGCCGGCCCTCTGGGCATGCAGTACCTTGAGGTCAAACGTGCAGTCATAGCGGCGAATCAGCACGATGGCGCCGAGGGAGCCATTGCCTAGCTGTGGGCCCTCGATGGGATGGCATGCGTTGGCTGGCTTGGCCTCTATCAGGTAGCCCCGCACGCCCTCCGGGGCCAGGGGCACCCCAAACAAGGCCGGCAGATCTGCAAAGTCCACTGTGCTCGAGTTGCCATCCAGCACGGCCCGCACCACCGCCTGTGCTGGCACCAGCAGCCCCAGCAGGATCAGCGAAGCCCTGACCGCCCCCAGGGCCAGGGCTGGCCACCGCTGCCGCCCCATGGCCAGTCTCTCCTTCTCTGGCTGTGGTCTGGAGCTAGGTCCCGCTGGGGACTGCAGACGGGAGGCCTCTGGGCATCTCCAGGGCCTCCCAGGGGGGCCGTGGCCAGGGTGGGAATGGAGGTGAGCTTGATCTGGGGCTCAGAGGCAGTTAGGCAGAGCGGCTGGGACCTGGGCGGCCCTAAGTGGAAATGGCTCCTGGTGGCAGCCCAGCGTGCATTGTGTCTTTGAAGGCTGGTCCGAGGAGGAGCTGACCCACCCAGGCAGATTTCCTGGCAGATGATGCTGAGGCCAGAAGACTCCAGGGTTCTAGATGCCCCCCAGCCTCTGTGACATCGTCCTGTTACATCCTGCCCACCCCCTCCTCAAGAGAATTCCTGGGACTCTGACCTGGGGGTGCTGGGCAGCCTTTGAAAAAACTTCTAAAAGGCTCAGAGCATCCCCAGCTCCCAGGCCTCCGAAGTCCTGGGGGTGCCACAGAGTGGACTGGGGGCCCTCATGACATGGATCCAGCCCTCCGCCATCATTTCCCCAAGCCTCTCAGGGACCCACTGAGGAAGGAGTCAACACTACCCCCTTTAGAGATTCTCAGGGGACACAGACTTGCTCAGGGCACCTTCTGTCCATGAGGTCAGTTCTCTTTTTTTGCTTTTTTGCTTTTTTTAAGGCCTCACCCATGCCAGATCACAGCAATGCAAAATTCTTAACTCACTGGTTGAGGCCAGGGATCGAACCTGAATCTTCATGGATCCTAGTCAGGTTTGCTACCATTGAGCCACGATGGGAACTCCAAAGTCAGTTCTTAAAACCCAGATTCCAGACCTGCTCCCTCTCTCCCCCTCACTCTCTCTGCCCCAGCCATGTGCTGTTCCTCCAACACACCAAGCACAGTTCTGCCCCAGGGCCTTTGCACAGGCTGTGCCCTCTGCCGGGAATGCCCTTTCCCCGCAGCTGGCTCTTTGTTAGCCCTCAGGTCGAGTTCATGTGTTTTGAGTCTAACTGACTTGATGTGGGGGGAGGGGGGAGTGCCAAGCTTGTTCTCTGCACTAGCTTGTTCTCTTAGCTCAGACCTTCCTCTTTTGCCAGATCTCCAACTGTCTCCCATTCCTCAGCCAGAGCCCAGGCTATCAGCCTCATATCCCCTTGACTCCCCACCCCCAGATCTCCCTGTGAGTCTATCTCGAGGACTGCGCAGCCTCCTCTGTCCTTATTCCTGGCCCTGTCATCGACAAACTGGATGATGCCAGGTAAATCCCTTAACTTCTCTGAGCCCCCAATTTCCAGATCTGTAAAATGGGCATAATGACAAAGAACTTGTCTTATAGGGCATATAAGAGAATGGTTTGAGACTTAAAAAGGATAATGCCCAATTGACATTCAGCATAGGGTCTGAATTTATCATTCTCCCAGGACAGACCTGCCTCCAGTTCACAACCCTTTCAGCTCATCACCACGTGGCAGTCAGGAGTATTTCTAAAATCTCAATCCTCTGGTCTCTCTCATGCTCTAAACTCTCCCGTGGCTCCCCATTGCCCTCCAGACAGAGACCACCCTCCTCTCTGTGGCCTACAAGCTCCTCCATGGTCAAGCCCCTGCCAATCTCTTTTTAATTTTCCTTTTTTAGGGCAGCGTCGGCAGCATATGGAAGTTCCTGGACTAGGGGTCAAATCGGAGCTGTAGCTGCCCGCCCACACCACAGCCACAGCAACACAGGATGTGAGCTGCATGTGCAACCTACCCTGCAGCTTGCAACAATGTTGGATCCTTAACCACTGAGCAAGGCCAGAGATCAAACCTGTATCCTCATGGATACTAGCTGGGTTCTTAACCTTCTGAGCCACAAAGGGAACTGCAAGCCCCTGCCAGGCTCAAAACCTTCAGTGCTTTTCAGTGTTCCAAATACTTCATGATTTGCTGACCTTTAGAACTTTGCAAATGCTCTTCCCTCTGCCAGGAACAGAATTCTCTCTCCTCGACCACACTTTGCCAGCCTGGCTGCTTATTCTTTAGGTTTTCTTCTTTGGTCTAATACCTCCCAGGATAGCCCTCAGCCAATGACTAAAGAGACACAGAGTCAAACAGGAAGAAGGCCATGTGATAGCAGAAGCAGCGATTAGGGTGACGTGTCTACCGGCCAAGGAATGCCCAGGTGACAAGCAACCACTGCAAGCTTGGATCGATGCACAGAACAGATACTCCCTCGGAGTCCACAAGAAGGAACCAACCCTGCCAACAATTTGATTTTGGACTTCCAGCCTCCAGAACTGTGAGGGAATAAATCTCTGTTGTCCTGAGCCCCCTGATTTGTGGTACTTTGTTACGGCAGCCGTGAAAATGAATACACGATGGAATCCTTATCCTAGGGCCTGCATCTGTGAGGCCAGCAAGGTGTTACCATGCTGAGACTGAAGGGTAAGGAAGAAGTTGGTGTAAGAGGGCAGAGAAGAGCAAATGGCATATGCAAAGGTCCTGAGGTGAGTGGGAGATAGAGATGGCTATGGAGTTAGAGAGAGAGTTGAATGGTTGGATAGGGCAAGCCATTCAGAGCAGCTAAAAAAAGGGTCTTATTCAAGGATGGGAGAGAAACAGGGGAAGGGCAGGCAGGGCCAGACCCAAACCTTGAATGTTCATGGCCTTGGGGTTTACACAGAGAATGACAAGGAGCCATAGACCAGTTTAGAGCAGAGACAAGATATGGTCGACCTGCATTTCCCATTTCAGCTCTATAAATTTCTGCACTGCTTGGATCTTTTACCATGGGAATGAATTCACTTATTCCTCCTGAAATAAAAAGAGGTTTATGTTTCTGAAAGAACTCTGTGATTGCTGGGTGGAGGATGGGTTGGAGAGAGACAGAAAGAAACCAAGAAGCCACGGAAACAGCCAGAGATTCAGAGGAGGGACTGGGGACTGCGACACAGAGAGACTAAGAGGGGATGAATGATGGCACTGAACGAGTGGGTGAGTGTGAAGGACAAGAGGGGAGGTGGCCGTGAATGGAGCCAGTCATAGGGCATAGCAGCATCGCTCCCCCATAATTCTCTTCCCCAGGGATTTCTTCAAGAGAATCTTGCCCGGTGCTACCGTCTTTAACATCTTTGCGGCAACTGATAATTTCCCTAAGAGACAGGTCCTTGGCCTCGCTGCATTTTGTTTTTATTTTATTTTATTTCTTTTTATGGCCACACCTGTGGCATATGGAAGTTCCCAGGCTAGGGGTTGAATCAGAGCTGCAGCTGACGGCCACAGCCACAGCAATGCCAGATCTGAGCTGCATCTGCCACCTATACCACAGTTTATAGCCACGCCAGATCCTTGAGCCAGGGATCAAATCTGCATCCTCATGGACACTATGTTTGGTACTTTGCCCACTGAGCCACAATGGAAATTCCCTCGCTGGCATTTTTTTTATTTATTTTATTTTTTATTTATTTTTATTTTTTGTCTTTTTAAGGCCGCACCTATGGCATATGGAGTTTTCCAGCCTGAGGGTTAATGTGGGGCTGTAGCCACTGGCCTACGCCACAGCCAGAGCAATGCCAGATCCGAGTCACATCTGTGACCTACGTCACAGCTCACGACAATGCTGGATCCTTAACCCACTGAGTGAGGCCAGGGATCAAACCTGCAACCTCATAGATACTAGTCAGATTCATTTCCCCTGAGCTACAACAGGAACTCCCCTCACTAACATTTTAAAGCATCAGTTTGTTTTCTTTGTTTCTTGTGGATCTCATCCCTTTGTGGCAAGAGATACGGGTTTTTCCTTCGTGACTCTCTCAAAGTTTTTACTTTTTTTTTTTTTTTTTTGCTTTTTGCTTTTGTTTTTAAGGCCACAACTATGGCATATGGAGGTTCCCAGGCTAGGGGTCCAATCTGAGCTGCAGCTGCCAACCTACACCACAGCGACAGCAATGCCAGAGCCAAGCCGCATCTGCAACCTACACCACAGCTCATGGCAACCCCAGATCCTTAACCTGCTGAGTGAGGCCAGGGATCAAACCCACGTCCTCATGTATACTAGTTGGGTTCATTACCATTGAGCCACAATGGGAACTCCTTTTTTTTTTTCCTCATTCCTCGGCATGTGGAGTTCCTGGGCCAGGGATCAGATCTTAGCCACAGTTGCAACCTACACCGCAGATGAGGCAACACTAGATCCTCAACCCACCATCCCCTACTGGGGATTGAACTTGTGTCCTGGCACTGCAGAGACACTGCAGATCCCGTTGCACCATGGTAGAAACACCCAAAGTTTTCTTTTTCTTTTTTCTTTTATTGTTTTGCTTTTTAGGTTCCTAGGCTAGAGGTCCAATCTGAGCTGTAGCCATCGGTCTACACCACAGCCACAGCAACACCAGATCCAAGCCGCATCTGTGACCTACACCACAGCTTTGGGCAACACTGGATCCTTAACCCCCTGAGTGAGGCCAGGGATCGAACCCACAACTTCATGGTTCCTAGTCGGATTCATTTCTGCTGAGCCATGACGGGAGATCCCAAAGTTTTCTTTTTAAAGGAAGATAAAACTTGGATTTTTAGGGAATATTTGGTAAATAAAGGAACAGGTGCATGATAGGAGGGGAAGAAGTCAAGAAAGAGTTCTCCAAAGACAGGCACGTGGTAGATAGAGCATGTTTGTTTCCTGGGGCTGCTGTAACAAAGTACCATAAACTGAGTGGCTGAGAACAAGAGATGTCTTATCTTGTGGTTCCGAAGCCCAGAACTCCACGGTCAAGGACCCACATGCAGGGGAATCTGGGTGTGCCAGAGAATTAACCCCCTGGGGAGTAGCCCAGAAGCAATAAAAAGATGGGAGCAGGAAGACACACGCCCCATCTCTCTTGCTCCTCAAATGAGATAACCCCGGCTTGCATATCCCTCACTATCTCCTAGAGAACGCAGCAGAACTGGGCTCCAACTGTCCCACGGATAACTTGCTCTGGACAATGCTTCCTTCACTGGTCACCTTTCCTTTCCTATCCCCACCCCCCATTCCCCTCCCATTGTTTTCTGAGATCTCTTCCAAAATAAATGTCATCAAGTCCTTGTCTCAGGGTCTGCTCCTGGGCAGATCCCAGTGAAGATGCTGCCTGAGAATAGAAGACTGCACAAGAAAGCAGAACAGAGAGACCGGGAGAGACCCAGGTCCCAACAATGGCATCTGAGCACCTACGTCCAGATGAGCCTGAAAGCCACACAGCACCTGAGGCCCTGATGAGCCAGTTATATTCCTTTTTTGGCCCTAGACAGGGTTTCTATCCCACACAATCAGTCTCAAAGGGGAGCGGCAATTCTTCCAGAACCTCATGGGAGAGGAATTCCCTTGTGGTGCAGGGGGTTAAGGATCTGGTGTTGTCATTGCTGTGGCTCTGGTTACAGCTGTGGTGTGGGTTCAGTCCCTAACCCAGGAACTTCCACATGCCTCGGGGCATGGCCAAAACAAAGCAAAACAAAACCGCACAGACAAAACCTTATGGGAGAAGAGACACTGGGCACGATCGGAAGTTTGTTTTGTTTTTTTCCCTGCTCCATGCTGCCTCCTTCCCCAAATATTTCTAGCAGGGACCCTCTTCGTGGTGGTGGAGGGGACATAACATAGACGACTGGTTCCTCTGTTAGATATAAAGCACTTATCAGATGGGATGATGACATGGGAGTCACATCTCCTTCCTTCCTGGTGGCACCTCCTGCAAATTGGATGCTAAATTTGCATATACATGGGCAGGCATGCAATACACCTGCCCACCCAACAGGACTGCAATTTAGGAGAGCCATGTGGCTCGGGAAGGGGGGTGGGGTGCTGGGGCTGGACCTGGGTGGGGGCAGGGGGGATGGATTTGGAGATCTGTGAGGGGTCCTTGATAGATTGCCAGTTAATCATCCATGGGAAGGGTGCCCTGGGACCCTCTGTCTCTTTCTCTCTCCTCTCTATGTATCTCTATTGTCTCTCTCTGAATCTCTGACTCTTTCTTTCTTCCTCCTCTATTTTTTACATTTCTCTACCATTGTCACTTTTTGTTTTAATTTTATGGCCACACCCATTGCATATGGAAGTTCCCAGGCCAGGGATTGAATCTGAGCCTCAGCTACAACTTGGGCCACAGCTATGTCAACACCAGATACTTTAATCCACTGCACTGGGCTGGGGATTGAACCTGTTCCTCTGCAGCAACTGGAGCTGATGCAGTCAGATTCTTTTTTCTTTTCTTTTTTTTTCTTTTTAGGGCTGCAACTTTGGCACATGGAAGTTCCCAGGCTAGGGGTCAAATCAGAGCTGCAGCCACTGCCTACACCACAGCCACAGCAAGGCAGGATCTGAGCCACATCTGGACCTATACCACAGCTCATGGCAACACTGGATCCTTAACCCACATCCTCATGGATACTAGCCAGGTTCTTAACCCACTGAGCCACAGCAGGAATTCCTGTCCATGTCACTTTTTGTCTTTGCCTTTTTTGTTTCTGCCTCTGTCTCTGTCCTTCTCTCTCTTTCTCTCTAACTCACTCTTTCTGTGTCTCTGTTACTATAAGTCTCCATCCTGAGATGTCTCTGTCCCTGACCCTCTATGTAAGTTTCTCTTGGTCTCTGTCACCTTGTCCCTGTGTCTCTTTGTCTTCCTCGTTTAACCTCTCTTATCTCTCATGCTACTTTCTGTATGTGTCTCTGTCACTCTGCGCTTTCTGCCTGCCTCCCCCCCTCCCCCGCCCCCGCCGTCCCAGCCCCACGCCTGGACTACAGCAGATATGCAGTGGCTTTTGTCAGCTGGAAACCAAAGGCACATCTTTGTGATGTGGTGAGAGGGGGGAGCTGGGCTTAAGGCCCAACATGCCCTCACTTACTGGCTGAGCGTATCCCTCCCCCTCTTACCATCACACCTCCTCATCTGTAAAATGAAGCGGGTGGAGTTCCCATTGTGGCTCAGCAAAAACTAATCCGAGTAGCATCCATAAGGACTCAGGTTCTATCCCTGGCCTCGCTCAGTGGGTTAGAGATCTGGCATTGCCATGAGCTGTGGTGTAGGTCTCAGTTGCGGCTTGGATCTAGTATTGCTGTGGCTCTGGTGTAGGCTGGCAGCTACAGCTCCGATTCAACCCCTAGCCTGGGAACCTCCATATGCCGCTGGTGCTGCCTTAAAAAAAAAAAAAAAAAAAAAAAAAAAAACATTAAAAAAATAAATAAAATGAAGAAGGTGGATGCAGAGCCAACACACTCTGAGCACAACTGCCCATGGACCCTCCCTCCTCCTGTCTTTAGAGGTTGGGGTTGTGCATTTTCCCTACTTTTCCCAGGAGGAAGCTGGCAGGCAGAGGGGGCACCATCCTCCCCAGTGCCATAGCCAAGAGGAGGCTGGACCACTGTCTCCATCCCAGGCTCCCCAGACCTCCTGCCCCCACCTGGCCAGGCAGCCCGCTGCCCATCACAGACCTGCTATCTGAGGTCATGGCTTTATGTGACTTCCTTCCTTTCCTGCTCCAAGGTCCCAGTTTTTCTGATGGGATAGTTAAGTTTGTAGAGACAGAAAACATGGCTGGGAAGAGGCATCTATCTGCAAAGGATATTGTGCCAGGTACTGGGTACACAGTAGTGACCAAGATAAAACTTTTGACCTCACAGGGATTATGTCCTAGCTGAGAGGATGGGAGACAGCCAGGACACTAATTAACTGAATGAAGAACCTAAACATCAAGTGAAATAATTTTTTTAATACGGATTTTTTGAGGGGGTCTTTTTTGCCTTTTCTAGGGCCGCTCCTGCGGCATATGGAGGTTCCCAGGCTAGGGGTCTAATTGGAGCTGTATGCCAGAGCCACAGCAACGCAGGATCCAAGCCACGTCTTTGACCTACACCACAGCTCACGGCAACACTGGATCCTTAACCCACTGAGCAAGGCCAGGGACTGGACCCGCAACCTCATGGTTCCTAGTTGGATTTGTTAACCACTGCGCCAAGGCGGGAACTCCAAATGAAATAATTTTAAGGTGGGATGTGTTGTAAAGGAAATCAGGCAGGCATTTCAATCAAGAGAGGAGCAGTATTGATTGGGGCACTCAGGGAAGTTCTCCCCAAGGCGGGGACATTTGACTGGAAGCCCAAAGTGAGGGAAGGTTTATGCTTCTAGAACATTCTTGGTATAATGGCCACCAAATCATACTTCTGGAGCACCTGGGATTTGTTGATTGGTATAATTTCAAATCAAATATTTCCTAAGCACCTACTGTGTGCTGTGTGTGTGCCAGGTCCTGGGCTGGACACCAGGGACACAGAAGTGACCAGGACAGGAGTTCCTATCGTGCCGCAGTGGTTAACAAATCCGACTAGGAACCATGAGGTTGCGGGTTTAATCCCTGGCCTAGCTCAGTGGGTTAAGGATCTGGCGTTGCTGTGGGCTGTGGTGTAGGTTGCAGACGTGGCTCAGATCTGGCGTTGCTGTGGCTGTGGTAGCTACAGCTCCGATTAGACCCCTAGCCTGGGAACCTCCATATGCTGTGGGTGTGGCCCTAAAAAGACAAAAAAAAAAAAAAAAAAAAAAAAGGAATCCGCATTCATATCCCGTCGTGCCGCAGTGGTTAACAAATCCAACTAGGAACCATGAGGTTGTGGGTTCAATCCCTGGCCTTGCTCAGTGGGTTAAGGATCTGGCATTGCCATGAGCTGTGGTGTAGGTTGCAGATGCAGCTCGGATCCCACGTTGCTGTGGCTCTGGCCTAGGCCGGTGGCTGCAGCTCTGATTCGACCGCTAGCCTGGGAACCTCCATATGCCGCGGAGAGGCTCAAGAAAACGCAAAAAAGGACAAAAAAAAAAAAAAAAAGAAAGAAATGACCAGGATAGACCCGGTCTCTACCCTCCTGGGGGATCTATCCAGCAGAGGAGGAAAGGGTTCAAGCAAATGGACAAGAATGTTTTGTAAGCCAATTTGGAGATAAGATCAAGTGTCTAAGAATCTGATTTCATGGAAGAATGCTAGAATGCAGGGGTGAATGTTCAGAGAGAAACAGGATGGTAACATAGTGTCAAAGGAACTCTCCCAGGATATTTATGCATTTGAAAGGTAAGAAGGCGGAGTTCCTGTCATGGCTCAGTGGTTAATGAATTCAACTAGGAACCATGAGGTTGTGGGTTCGATCCCTGGCCTTGCTCAGTGGGTTAAGGATCCAGCATTGCTGTGAGCTGTGGTGTATACAGGTTGCAGACGCGGCTCGGATCCCGCGTTGCTGTGGCGGCTGTGATTGGACCCCTAGCCTGGTAACCTCCATGTGCTGCCGGCACGGAAAAAAAAAAAAAAAAAGGTAAGAAGGCAAATTTCCAGGGTGGAAATCTGGAAATCATAACCACGTGACCAAGGATGACATAACCAGTGCAGAGGGATGACATCATCACCAGTGCGGAGGCACAGCAGCTTCCTGTGTCTCCTGACATCCTACTCCTACAGCAAGGAGAATGCAACATCACCCCTGATCACCCCTGATCACCCCTGTAGGATTCTGGGCAGAAACAAACAACCCCAGTGCAGAAACAAATAACCCCCTTGCAACTCTGAGCTAACTCTGAGCTGACATCAGACACACTGGAATTGAGGGACCACTGGAATTGAGGGACTCTATAAAATCCCAAGCCAGTGCCCTTCACAAATGTCTTCACAGAAGACTAAGGAACTGTCCCAGAGTGAAGGATGTGTGAGGACAAGATTCCATGAGTGACCTTGGATGGGATCTTGGACCAGGGAGGGGACACTCATGGAAAAATTGGTGAAACTAATAAGGTCTGTAGGTATGTAAAATAAGGTATGTTCGTTAATAATAATGTACCGTATGAATTTCCTGGTTTGGGTCATTGTTCCAGGTTATATACTATGTTGACATTAGGGGAAGCTGGGGGAAGGTATATAGGAACACTGTGCTTCCTGTCACGTGTATTTCTGCAAATTTTCTGTAAACCTAAAATTATCCCAAAACAAAACATTTTTAAAAAAACCAAAACAACTCTCCTACACTGTTAGTGGCAATGTAAATTGGTGCAGCCATTAAGGAAAACAATATACAGGCTCCCTTAAAAACTAAAAAATAGGAGTTCCCATCGTGGCGCAGTGGTTAACGAACCCAACTGGGAACCATGAGGTTGCAGGTTCGACCTGGCCTTGCTCAGTAGGTTAAGGATCCGGCGTTGCTGTGAGCTGTGGTGTAGGTCGCAGACATAGCTTGGATGCTGCATTGCTATGGCTGTGGCGTAGGCTGGCAGCTGTAGCCCCGATTAGACCCCTAGCCTGGGAACCTCCATATGCCATGGATGCGGCCCTAGAAAAGACAACAAAATTAAAAAATAAAATAAATAAAAATAAAAACTAAAAAATAGAGATACCATATGATCCAGTAATCCCACTCCTAGACATAAATCTGGAAAAGATGAAAACTCTAATTGGAAAATATTCACTCCAATGTTCACAGCAGCACTATTTACAACAGCTAAGACATGAAAGCAACCTAAATGTCCATCAAAAGAAAAATGGGTAAAGAAGATGTAGAACATATATGCGATGGAATATTATTCAGCCATAAAAAAGAATGAGATAATGCCATCTGCAGCAACATGGATGGACCTAGAGATGATCATATAAAGTGGAGTAAGTCAGAGAAAGACAAATACCATATGATATCACTTTTTTTGTGGAATCAAAAAAAAAAAAAACTCGATACAAATGAGCTTATTTACAAAACAGGAACAGACTCACAGACATAGAAAACAAACTCATGGTTACCAAAGGGGAAGGAGGGAGAGAGGGAAAAATTAGGAATTTGGGAATTCACATATACATGCTACTATATATAAAATTAGATAACCAACAAGGGCCTACTGTTTAGCTCAGGGAGCAGAATTTGTAGTAACTTGTAATAGAAAAGAATCTGAAAAAAAATAGATTTATGTCTATATATTTACATGTACATATATATGTGTGTACTGAACACCGTTGCTAAACACAACATTGTCAATCAACTGCATTTCAATAAAAATTTTAAAAAACAGCCAAAGAGGCTTGAGGCACTAAAAAGAAAGAGGAGGAAGCGGGGGAGGAGAAAGTCTAAGAGGGAGACAGTGGCTGACATCAAGGGGTCCGCTGTGTCCTCTCGGACCGGGTTGGCATTTAAACCAAGACTTGAAGGGTAGGGAGTTGGCAGAAGGAGACAGAGCTGGGGGAGCCCAGAGTCCCAGGGGGCGGGAACTGCATGAGCAAATGTCCAGCCAGGAGGGGTCGGGTGTATGAGGAAGAGCCAGAGGACAATATGGTTGGCGTGGAGGGCAGGGAAGGAGGAGATAACAGGCTTAACTATGGAGGGTCTTGCAGCTCAGAATGAACAGCTTGCATTGTATTATAAATGCCATGCAGAGTCTGGCCTATCTGGGCTCACCGCAAGGAGCCCTGAGACAAGGTTTTGGGTGCAAGAATTGCATGTGGGAGGTGATCACAAGAAGCCCCCAGGGAGTGAGGGAGTGTGGGAGGGATGAGAAAGAGCCAGTCTGGGTGCATCCTTGAGTGACTGTGGTGGGTAGATGAGGCTCAGTTCCACTGGGGACCTCTGGGGGGTGCTTCAGAGCATGAACTTCAGAATCGCCTAGCTCCCAGGATGAGGGAGCTAGGGTATGTATGCACCTGCTCCTGCCAGCCATTGGTTGGAGGTTGCTGGAGGGAATAGCATAAACTCTGAGATACTTCTCACCTGCCACGGTTGTGAGCAGAGCAGGCTCAGGCAGAGAGTCAGAGCTGGGATGCCAGCCAGCAGCACAGAGGACTGATGAGAGCCCAGAGGATCTGGCAGGGCCACCTATAGCAGGAGCTGAAGAGGCTTTTGACCTGCACTGACCAACATGGCAACCACCAACTACCTGGCCATATATAAATTCATGAAAAGGAAAAGGAGTTCCCACTGAGGGGAAATGGAAACAAAATCTGACTAGTGTCCATGAGGATGCGGGTTCAATCCCTGGCTTCCCTCGGTGGGTTAAGGATCCAGCATTTCCATGAGCTGTGGTGTAGGTTGCAGACGCGGCTTGGATCTGATGTTGCATGGCTGTGGTGTAGGCTAGCTGCTGTAGCTCCTATTCAACCCCTAGCCTGGGAACCTCCATATGCTGTGGGTGTGGCCCTAAGTAAATAAATAGATAAATAAATCAATTCATTAAAAGAAAAGAGAATTAAACATTCAGTTCCTCACTCACACTTGCCACGTTTCAAGCGCTCCATAGCCACGTGTGTGTGGCCATGTTTGGTGGCATGGCTGTATAACATTCCATCGGTCACAGAAAGTTCTACTGGACAACCCTGCATTGGAAGATTTTGAGAGAGTGACATAATCCAATTGAGGCTCTAGGAAAATCCCTCTGGCTGCTGCGGGAAAACAGCTGGCTAGGGGTAAGGGTGGAAGCCAGGAGCCCAGGGGAGGAGCCAGGCTGGAAGTAATGGAGGCTTGGACTGATGCAGTAGCATTAGGCGTGGAGTGAAGCTGTTTGGAAGGGGTACCACCAGTGAGTCCTTGGACATAAGAGGTGAAGGGAAAGGAGGAAGGAGGGTGAGATGGGGACTCTGCTGTGAGCAGCAGGTTGGGGGGGGGACTTGGGAGGGAAAGCCAATTCAGGTGTAGATACTGAGCTTTGTTTGCCCCCCCCCCCGCCCCGTGGCCTGAGGGGCTCAGAGAGAAATCCAGGGGGACATCCAGTTGGCAGCTAGACTCTAACAGCAGAGAGCAGGGTAAACACAGGAATCTGGGCCCACAGGCCATTCTGGCCACCAGCCCAGCTGGCAACCACTGGGCCGTGATCTAACTTGTCAGGCGGAAGCCGAGCCTCGTCCCCAGGCTCGAAGGCACAGCTTGCCTAAATGCTAACAAGTTTTGCCTCCAAATGGTGGCGGGGTATGCGTGTGTGTATGTGTGTGTTTAATTCTGGAATGAATTTAATTCTAATTCCGCCGACTTTGGGGATGGGAAACAGCTGTCTTAATGAGTTAAACAGTGGGTTTAAAATAGCGAGCATCTGTTCGCCGTCTGAGCTAGCACCCGCCGAGGCTGCTCGGAAGCTCTGGGGCTCAGGGTTTGGGGGGCTCTGGGGATGGTGCAGAACCTGAGGCCCCCAGGTTCAGGAAGCAGGTTCAAAGCTAGCCCTGTCACCAGGTAAGTCACAGCCTCCTGGGACTTCTGTTGTTTCCTCTGTAGAAACAAGAGGCTGTTCTCCTGCCACACAGAGCCCTACATACCCTGTGCTGGGACCAGGTGCACAGCTGGGGATGGCTCAGGCCAGTCCTGTGGGGTGACATGTCCTCAGCAGTAAATGTTTCCTGGCCGTGTGGCCTGAATCTCTCTGTGTCTCAGTTGCCTCATCTGTAAATGGAGATAATGACATTACCCAATGTAGAGAGAGTCACTTATAAGTTTAGATTAATTAAGACACGTGAAGTGTGTGCTTAGAACCAGGCAGAGCAGCCAGTGAGCGCTATGTAAATGTGGAAGGAGGGGGTTTTGTTCTGTTTTGTATTTTGTTTGTTTGTTTGTTTTAAGGCCAAACCAAGGCATATGGAGGTTCCCAGGCCAGGGGTCGAATTGGGGCTGTAGCCGTTGGCCTACACCGCAGCCACAGCAATACGGAATCTGAGCCGAATCTGCAACCCACACCACAGCTCAGAGCAATACCGGATCCTTAACTCATGGAGCAAGGCTGGGGGATCAAGCCTCAGTTCTCATGGATCCTAGCTGGGTTCATTACCACTGAGCCACAATGGGAAATCTGAGGGATTGGTTTGTTTTTTTTTCAAGTAAATAAACATATAGGCTCACAGAGAGAAAAGAGGCTGGTGAGAGGAAACAGCAGGGTGATAGATGTCACAGAGGGAACTGGGTGGAGCTGAATTAGAAAGGGAGTTCAGGGAGGGCTTCCCTGAGGAGGTGACTTTTAAGCTGAGACTTGAAGGAAGAGGAGGAACTGCCCATGTGCAAGTCAGGAGGAGAGCATTCCAGGGAGAGGGAAGAGCAGATGCAAAGGCCCTGTGGCAGGACTGTGTTTTTACAAATAGCAAGGAGGCCAGCGAGCCTGGAAGAGAAGTAGGGCCAGAATGTCAAAGAACCGGGAAGTTGCATTATGGACTTTAAGCATAATCCTAAAGGCACTGGGGAGCCACTATGGGTTTCAGCTTGGGGAGGACTGAGATCTGATTTGTAGCCAGACTTAGGGCTCTCATCTCAGTTTCTGCTTGCATTTATTAAGCAGCTACTAGACACCTGGCTCTCATGCAGAATCAGAGTTGCTCACGGCCAAGTTGAGAAAGAGGCACTGAAACACCACATGCTTCTATTCCAGCTTGTCATGGTACAGCCCCTGGGTGATGCTCTGGGCACAGACAACCCTGGGTTCAAGCCCCAGTCACATGGCCTGTCCTCAATCTACCCTTCCCTGTTTTTTTTTTTTGTTGTTGCACCCACAGGATACAGAAGTTCCCCCAGCCAGGGATCAAACCTGAGCCACAACAGTAACACAAGCCACAGCAGTGACAACACCGGATCCTTAACCACTAGGCCACCAGGGAATTCCTCAATCTCCCCTTCCTCTGACTGAGTTGTGTCCCGGATGGAACAAGATGATCCATGCCCTGCACCGCACGAGTGCTGTCACTGCATTTCCAATGCTTAAACCAATTTCTTAAAAAAGCGAAAGGCACACCTACCATATGATCCAGCAATTCCACTCCTAGCTATTTGCTCAAGAGAAAGAGATCACACATCCACACAAAGACTTGTACCCAGGAGTTCAGAGCAGCCCCCAACTGGAAACCACAAACTGTCCGTCAACAGTCGAATGGATAAACATGTGAACCCCGAAACCTTCCTCAGCGGTGGAAAGGAATGGAGCATTGAGACACGCAAAGACTCGGGAGCCAGCTAGAAGAATGCACACCACGTGATACGCAGACAATGCAAACTAAGGCATAGTGACCGAAAGCAGATCAGCATTTGCCTGAAAAGGATTGGGGGAGGGCAATAGGGAGGAGTTACTAAGGGACCCAAGGGAACTTTTGCGGTTGATGGATGTGTTCACGCTCCCGGCGGGTTTATGTGAGTGCGCATGCGCGAAAATGCATCCAACTCGCACTTTAAATATTTGCAGTTTATCGTATGCAAACTATATCTCCATAAAGCTATAAAAACAAAATGAAATAACCAAAAGCACTTAGCCCAAAGCCCTAGGTGCCGAAGGGACCGGCTGGGATGGAAATTGCATAGGTGGCCATAATGGGGGTGGGGGACAGGCGTGGGATCAGGGCAATTTAGGAGAAGCTTCAAAGAGGCCGCAGTCACAGGGCCACAAGCGTTGCCCCAGATCCCCCTCCTCCCTGTCCTCGACCTCCGCATGCATCCTTGGAAAGAGCCTCACCAGCCCGCACTTCACCCAGGCCGGGGAAAGTAATCTCTTAACATTCTGCTCTCCGCCAACGAGACACAAGATTAATTACTGCCATAAACACGTTGGGCGCCGCCTAAATATTTCATAGGTCTGTGCGCGCGCACACACACATATACACACACACAGCTCTCTCTCCCTCTCTCTTTTTAATATTTTCTTTTTCTTTAAAGGAGGCTGCAGGTGAACCTGTAGGAAGATTTCTCTCCCCTCCTCCCCGGCTCCTCCCCTTCCCCCTCTTTCTTTTCCCTACCATCCTCTCTAGTCTTTTTTTCATTCCTTTCCCTTCCAGAGGGGTCTTAAGGAGATGGAGAGGCTTCGGCAGGGGGTTAGTGGAGGAGTGGGTTTTCCTGGCTGCCTCTTTGCAAGGTGGCAGCTGTGCTGGAAGGATGTAGGGAGTGGCAGACGGTTTGGGCCATTACTCTCTAGGGAAAAACTGAAAGCCCCTATGTCATTATGGAAAGTGGCCAAGAGCCCTTTCCTCCTTCTCAAAGGACCAATCAACACTCATTTGCTCATTCATTCAACAGGTGCTTCCTAGGACTGAAGAGTGTGGCAGTTTAGAGCACAGACTTGGGATCAGAGAAACCCAGTCCAGTTCAGCCTCAACTATCTCTTGGCTGTGTGGCCTTGGGTGACTGTCTTCACCTCTCTGAGCCTTGGTTTCCCCATTTGCAAGAGGGGGATAATAATAGTATCCTATATCACAGGGCTGCTCCAAAGCTTAAATTAGATCTAAAATACTTATAATGTTTTCAGTGTGGGGCCAGGTATACAGTAGGTGCTCAATCAGTTAAACTTTCATGAGGTGGGTATAGTACTATTTGTTGAGCTCTAGGCCCTGTCCTGGGAGTTGGCAATGGAGTAGCAAAGGAGAATGATGGTTTTCTTCCTCCTTATGGTCACACCTCATTTCTTCTTTCATCCTGACACTTTACATATGGAGGCTCAAGCCATGGAAGGGTTTGGTCAGGGACTCAGTACAGCATATGGCGAAAGGAACTCAGAGATGCTTCAATGATCTCAAGGCTTCTTCTTTTTGCTGATGGGGAAACTGAGATACAGAGAGGGGCCGGGAGGGTTCCCAGGCTTCCAGCTCTGAGCCCAGCCTTGGGTCTCAAGAGGGACCTGAGCTATTCCAGTCACATCCCTGACTATCTTCAGCACTGCAGCCACGGAAACTGCCTCCCTGCAATTTACCAAATGTGACAGTGTCTTGGCCCCTGAGGTCCAGCCTAAGCCAGTGGCTTCTGCAGGACTGTCACTTCCCACGCCAGCTCTGAGCAATGGACTGAGGGAGCAAAAGTCAGGCTCTTACCCTGTGCCAGAGCCCAGCCAGCCCAGCCCTTCTGCAAACTTGGGGGGATGGCTAGGAACTCCTAACAACCTGATGGATGGGTGGATCACAACCCCATTAGATAGATATGGAAACTGAGGCTCCAGGGTGGAAAGTCAGTCACCCTGCATCACACAGAAGGTAATTATCGGAGTTTCCATTGTGGCTCAGCATTAACAAACCTGACTAGTATCCATGAGGTTGCAGGTTCCTTCCCTGGCCTCGCTCAGTGGGTTAAGGATCCAGCCTTGCCACGAGCTGTGCTATAGGTTTCAGATGCAGCTTGGATATGGTGTTGCTGTGGCTCTGGTGTAGGGCAGCAGCTGCAGCTCCGATTCGACCCCTAGCCTGGGAACTTCCATGTGCTATGGGTGCGGCCCTAAAAAGACAAAAAAAAAAAAAAAAAAAAAAAGCTAATTATCTGCGTCTCTCCTATTGCTGGCTCTGGACTGCTGGGTACAGAGAAGCGATGACCAAGACAGATCCAGGCCCTGCCCTCTCTGGGCTCATGTCCAGTGGTGAGGATGGGCAATGAGCAATAAGCACTGTAACTGTGTGCTGTGTTGAGTAATGAATGCTACGAGAAAAACAAAGAACCAGGGAGAAGGTATAATATATCAGGGTCGGAGGAGGGTGAAGGTATTAGAGAGATGCAAGAGCAGATCCCTGAGGGAGGTGAGGGAGGGAGCCATGAAGGAATCTCGGGGAACAGCATTCCAGGCAGAGGGCACAGCCCATGCAAAAGTCCTGGGGCAGGACTGTGCCAGGCTTGCTGGAGAAAGAGCAAGGAGGCCCATGCAGCTGGAACAGAGCTAGCGAGGGGGAGAGAGGGAGGAGGGGAGGGCAGGGAGGGGACGAAACAGGTCATGCAGGACCTTATGGGCCTTGGGGAGAACTAGGGCTTTTGCAGGTGGGAGGTGGAGCCCCCGGGGTTGTGGGGGGGGGGCGGGCAGGAGGGGTAGGCCCAACTCAGGTGCTCATGGGCGCCCTCTGGCAGGCAGAGGACAGACTGAGAGATGAGAGTTGGGGCTGAAAGACCCAGGCAGAGTTACAGTTAATAAAAGGCAATGGGGTAGAGATAAAAGGGATGAGATTGAGGCCAGGTGGTCTGGGAATGCATTTCTAAAGAGGTGAGCTTTGAGTTCTAAGTGAGGAAGAAAATCTAGGGCAAGAAAGGACATTTCAGGCAGAGGGCATAGCCAGTGCAAAGGCCCTGAGGCAGGAACAAGCCATGCCTGTGTGGAGAACAGCACAGAGATGGAGTGAGATAGGGAGAGGGATATGGGTGGAGGAGGCAGATTCCAGACCGGGCAGGGTCCTGTGGGCCTCAGTGAGGAGTTTCACTTTTCCTCCAAGGCAGTGGGAAACCATGCCTTCGAGTGGGAAAGGGACACAGTGGCAAGGACGACGTGGGAAGCAGAATAAATTTCCCCCAGAGATGTCCTCATCCTAATGCAACCTGTGAATATGGTTCCTAATACGGTATCCCTCTAGGAACCATGAAGTGGCAGGTTCGATCCCTGGCCTCGCTCAGTGTGTAAAGGATCCAGCATTGTCATGAGCTGTGGTGTAGGTCACAGACGTGGCTCAGATCTGGCACTGTTGTGGCTATGGCATAGGCCAGCAGCTGTAGCTCTGATTAGACCCTGGGTAGTGTAGTGGGAAGGATAGTGCCCCCCCAATTCATGTCCACTCAGAACCCCCAAAAGTGATCTTCTTTGGAAAGAGGTTCTGCAGGTATAATTAGTTTAGGATCTCGAAAATGAAATCATCCTACATCGAGGGTGAGCCCTCAATCCAATACTGGTACCCACATAAAAAGAAGAGTGGGAGTTCCCTGGTGGTCTAGGGGATAAGATTTGGTGCTTTCACCACTGCAGCCCAGGTTTAATTCTTGGTCTGGGAACTGAGATCTCACATCAAGCTGCTGCATGCTGGGGCCAAAAAAGAAGAGGAGAAGAAGGAGGAAAAGCAAAGAGAGAAGATGGAGATAGAGGTTGGAGGGGTGGTGCCACACGGCAAGGAACACCTGGGCCACCAGGAAAGGGTGAGGGTTATGTGTATTTAGCTACAATAAAAAATATTTTTTAATTTAAGAAGTAACATTATTGGGGGGTACTGGATTTTCTTTAGGGGTGATGAGAAGGCTCGGGAACTAGAGAAAGGTGGTGCAACATTGAGAGTCTGCTAAATGCCACTGGATTGGTTAATTTTGTGTTCCACTGGATTGGTTAATTTTGTGTTATGTCAATTTCACCTCAATTTTTTTGGTTTGTTTTTCGGCCACACCCCTGGCAGGCAGAAGTTCCCAGGCCAGGGATCAAACCTACACCACAGCAGCAACCTGAGCCACAGCAGTGACAATGCCAAATCCTTAAACTGTTGTGCCACTGGGAAACTCCAATTTAAAAAGTAATAATCAAATAAAACCCCTTTCCTTGGGTGCCCCCTGTTGACATTCTGATTCAAATGCTTCCAGAACTTTCTCTTCCCCACGTCATTCTCCTGCAGCTTCCTCTTGCCCCTGTCTCTGTGTCCCCAGTGTCAGTCTACACCTGCTCATATAGCTGGCCTCATCCTTTGTTACTTGCCTTCCCTTATCCAAGTAGCAAGAGCCACCCACCCTGGGAGGTGGGCTTTGGGCCATTTCTGGTTATCTGTCCCTTAGTGCCAAAGTGAAGGTGACTAGACCTCTCTCTCTGTCACTCTAGAATGGAGGCAGAGGCCGAGTTTGGTTTATTTTGAATTTCACTGGATGCAGCCATCCATTCTCCACTGTCCCCAAGAATGCAGGGGTGTTTTTTCCTCACCCTCCTGCCCTCACCAGTGCCCTCAAGCCAGAACCTTTTTTGGCCTCCAGGCCTCCACTCTGCCCCTCCAACTCATGTCCAGAGGGACCTACTTATACATAAAGAAATCACCACCCTCCCCTGCTCAGCATCCTCCCAGGTCTCCCATCTCCACTGAATTAAACCCTACCTCCCTGTGGCCCCCAAGACTGTACATAACCCACCCCTGTCCTTCCCTGCCCTCCTCTCCTCCCTCTCTCCCCCTCGCCCTCTCTGTTCCACACAAGCCTCCTCGCTGTTCCTCCAACACACCAGGCCCAGTCCTGCCCCAGGGCCTTTGCATATGCTGGGCCCTCTCTGCCCAAGGTGTTCCTCCCAGTCACCCCCTTCTCCAGGTGAACTCATTTCTCAAATCACAGCTCCAGTGTTTTTTCCTCATTCCAAAGTCACAAGGGGGTCTGAGTCTCAATGAGAGGCTCTGGGGGAGAAGCCAGGCAGAGATGGGGAGGAGGAGGAGGGGATCTGGGCTTGGGGAGGATTGGGGGAGAGGGAGTTGGGGGCTGAAGAGGATGCTGGGGCTGTGCTGGAGGCTCTGGTCCCTGCTATGCGGAGCCCCCCACCCCCCACCCCGGGCACTGGCTCTTACACATCAACACTCGCCAGAGATGCAGGAAATATTTTCTCACTGGCTGACACTTTTGGCAAAATACAAATCCTCCAGCTTTTTTCCAGGCAAAAAACATGTCCATCAAAACCGTCCCCGCAGTGCCTGCAGGAGAGGGAGGCCGCTGGATTTGGTCCGGGGATTGCGGAAAGGGCTCTGGGGAAAGAAAGAAGCAGAGGCCTCGTCTCTCTCTGCAGTTGGAGGGCGACATAAAATGGTAGTAAAATAGTAGTAAAATGGCCCCATTTGCTGGGCGCTTGGTCAAGGCTGGAAGCTTTGCTACCTCCACTTGTTCTGTGTCAACATAGTTCCACGATGATCCTCATTTTTCAGATAAGGAAGCTGAGCCCAGAGAGGGGAATACACTTCCCAAAAGTCACACAGCTGAGCCAGGATTTGAACCCACAGGCTACTCAAGTTGCTCAGTTTGCCTAGAAGAGCCTCTACCCAGAAGGGAGAGGAGAGGAAAGGCAACAGAGACCAAAGGATCAGCGTATGCAAGACTTCAAAGCAGGTGCCATTCGACAGCTCCAGCTGTGGCCAGGACCCCTCAGTTAAATCAGTCTGTGACTGTGGAGAGCCTAGAAGGAGGTATACCAGCTGGGTCCCCAGCCAGGGCTCTGGCCATAGCGGTGATGAGGACAAGGTGTTCCTGATGTCTCCTAGTTGGCTGGTCATGCCTTCGTTGTCTGCCTACATCACCCTTGTATATCCTAGTCCCCTCGAACCCCAAAGCCAGTGGAAAGTGTAAGGGTAGCAGCTGTGCAGCCCTAAGCAAGTTGCTTAACCTCTCTGTGCCAGCTTCCCTGCTGGTTAAAATAGACATAAAAAATAATCCCTAACTCCCAATTAAAACCATTAATGTTCTCAAAACACGTGGCACACAATAGGTGCTTATAAATGTGGAATAGATTTTGGCAAGTGGTTCCTGACTAAGGAGCGGATGAGCCGGGGGTGGAGGCATCTTCCTTCCACCTTGCCCACCCAACCCAGGGAAAGGTGCAACCTCTAGAAAAGCAGCAGGAAGGTGGCTCTGGTCCTGGAGCCCCAGCTGCCGCCTGTTCCGTGGCAAGGGACTGACTTTTCTAGAACGTTGCCCCTCCTCCTGGTTTCCATCCGGAGCCAGCGCTGCCGCATAAATCCCGCTTTACGGCTGTTATTGACGGGGAGCGGGGAGAGCAGCCCTAGCAAGGCCCAATTAATTTTCCCGTCTGGCATCTGTGCGCCGGGCGAATTTCTGAGCTCCTGGAGGGAGGGGGCAGAGCCAGCTGGGGACAGGCCAAGTTGAGGACAAGGTCGTGGGCAGGCTGGGACATTCTAGACCCCCGCCTAAGAGTACTGTTCAGGGAGTTCCAGATTCTGAGCCCCAGACTCTTGTCTGAAGGGTAGGCTAGGAGATGTCTCTAAACTGAGTAAACTCTGCAATTTTTAATTAGGATGAAAATGAGGGTTTCATCAAGGAGATTTCCCCCCCTTTTTAGGGCTGCACCCATGGCATATAAAAGTTTCCAGGTTAGGAGTTCCCGTCATGGCTCAGTGGTTAACAAATCCGACTAGGAACCATGAGGTTGCGGGTTCGATCCCTGGTCTCCCTCAGTGGGTTAAGGATCTGGAGTTGCCGTGAGCTGTGGTGTAGGTCACAGACACAGCTCAGATCCCGTGTTGCTGTGGCTGTAGCTGTGGCCAGCAGCTGTATGTAGCTCCAATTAGACCCCTAGCTGGGAACCTCCATATACCACGGTGCGGCCTTAGAAAAGGCAAAAAGACACACACACAAAAAAGTTCCCACGCTTGGGGTCACATTGGAGCTGCAACTGCTGGCCTACACCACAGTCATAGCAATGACAGATCCGAGCTGTGTCTGTGACCTACACAGCAGCTCCCAATAATGTCAGATTCTGAACCTACTGAGCAGGGCCAGGGATCAAACTCGCATTGTCAAGGATACTAGTCAAGTTCATTACCGCTGAGCCACAAGGGGAATTCCTCAAGGAGATCCTGGAGCAGAAATCCAAAGGAGGTTAGAGAGGGAGCCACGCAGGTTTCTGAAGAAACAGCCTGCTAGCAGAGCACACTGCTGGTGCAAAGGCCCTGCGGCAGGACTGTGCCCAGTGTGTTGAATGAACAGTGTGGCTAGAGCAGCATGAATGAGAGGGAGAGAGGGAGGAGAGGTGGGGAGGGAGGGAACAAGGCTTGTGGGCCACAGGGAGGACTTGGGCTTTTACCCCAGGAGGTGGGGAGGTGGGAGCCCTGGAGGGTGTGGGCAGAACAGCTGACTCATGTGCTCACAGGCGCCCTCTGGTTGCTGTGCAGAGAACAGCCAGAGGTCCACAGTGGAAAAACAAAGCCCAGTTATTAAAATCTCCGTGCTGCCAGCCTCAAGCTGTGAGCATGAAGCCTCTGCTCTTTAAGAGGAAAATTAGTGCATGTGAGGAGGCATTAAAACACTCTCGATGAACTATCTGCCCTGTCCAATATGGGCGCCACAAGGGACAATGTGTCCAGGGGCACTGTGGAAATGCATTTCAAATTCGCTTAATTATTTCAATTTACTTTTATCTTTTATTTTATTTTTTGTCTCTTTAGGGCCACAGCCGAGGCACATGGAGGTTCCCAGGCTAGGGATCAAATCAGAGCTGTAGCTGCTGACCCACACCGCAGCTCAGCAAAACACCAGATCCTTAACCCACTGAGCGAGGCCAGGGATCAAACCTGCATCCTCATGGATGTTAGTCAGATTTGTTTCCACCGAGCCATGATGGGAACTCCCTAATTTATTTTTAAAATTGAGGTAAAATATACGTAACATAACATTTACCATTTTCACCATTTTTTCCTCTTTTTTTGGCCACCCCGTGGCATATGGGGCTCCCAGGCCAGGGATCAGATTCAAGACGCAATTATGCAGCTTGGGATCCTTAACCCACTGTGCCAGGCTGGGGATCAAACCTGAGTCCTGGTGCTGTGGCGAAGCCATTGATCCTGTTGCGCCACAGCGGGAACTCCCATTTTTCCATTTTTCAATGCGAAGTGCCCTGGCATTGAGTACAGTCACACTGCCAGGTGACATCCCCACCATCCGTCTTCAGAATTTTCTCATCTCCCCAACTGAAACTTTGTCCCGGTTAAATATGAACTCCCCAGCCCCTCCCCCAGCCCCTGGCCCCACCGTCTACATCCTGTCTCTATGGATCTGACTCCTCTACAGACTTCACATAAGTGTGATCACACAGTATTTGTCCTTTTGTCCCTGGCTTACTTCTCTGAGCATCATGCCCTCAAGGTTCATCCATGTTGTGGAATGGGTCCGAATGTCGATCCTTATTTAAGGCTGAATAATAATCCATTGTACAGATGGGCTGCATTTTTGTGCATCCATTCATCAGTCGACAGGCACTGGGGCTGCTTCCACCTTTCAGTTCTTGTGAACAGTGCTGCTCACAACGTGGATGTACAAATAACGCTTTGAGACCCTGCTTTCAATCAAATTTTATTTTATTCTGATTAATTTACATTTAACTAGCCAGGGGTAACTAATGGCTACTATATTGAACACTGTGGCTCTAAAAGGATTCAAAAAGACTTTGAGAGTGAATTTTCTCTTTCTTTGGTGTCGTTTAGTGCCCTGTCTAAGCCAACAAATGACGTCTTATAAGCCACCCATGCTTATTAGCATCCCACACTATAACCCATTGTTCAAAATGGGACACAGCCCAACAGCTTTGGAAATAACAGAAGAGCCCATGCCTGGGATGAGGTATCCTAGGCCCCCTGCCTCCTCCTCCCCAGAGGCAGATGGCCTGGACCCCATAGGCCTGGGGATGATGGCTGTTGCTGCCCAACCAGCCCTGCCTGCAAGAGCCTCAATATGGCCACATCCCACCCCATAACCCTGGGCCTCATTAGAGTGGTGCCTACAGAGATAGGATGGGGAATATGGAGCTCTTTGAGTGTTTCCTGAGCCATAGGTGAGCCCTGAAGAAAACATCTAAGTGCAAATGTATCCGTCAGCTATTGCTGTGTAACAAAGTACTCACAAACATAGCATCTTCAAAGAAGACATTTACTATCTCATAGGCTGGGTGTCATGATTCAGGGTCTCTCATGAGCCTGCAATTTTGGTGTCCCTGGGACAATACTCCCATGAGAGGCTCAACTGAGGAAGGATCTGCTTCTAAGCCTCTTCAGCTTGTTTGCAGGATTGATTTCCTTGCAGCCATAAGCCCAAGGTCCCCAGTTCTTTGCTAACTGACAACTGGATATTACTCTCAGCTTCTAGTGGCCAAACACGTTTCCTTGACACATGATTCCCTTCATAGCCTGTTCCCAAATTCGCTGGTTGCCAGTAAGAGACAAAAAGAGTGGAAAGGAGTTCTCCTGTGGTGCAGTGGGTTAAGGATCTGGCTCTGTCACTGCAGCAGCTTGGGTCACTGCTGTGGTGAGGGTTTGATCCCTAACATGGGAACTTCCATATGCTGTGAGTGTGGCCAAAAAAAGAGAGAGAGAGAGAGAGAGAGAGTGATGAGACAGCTAGAAAGGTAGAGTCTTAAATAAGGTGGCATTATCACAGAAGTGACTTCCTATCACCTCTGCCATACTCTATTGTTTAGAAACAGGTCACAAGCCCCACCTACATGCACAAAGGTGTGGATGTTAGGAGGTAGGAATCATGAGAGCCACCTTATGGTCTGTCTGCCACAGAAGGCAAAGGGAGGGAAAAGTTGCAATGGCTCTGGGCCCTGAGAGTTTTCTGGGAGAGAAAGAAAGAAAGTAGGAGGAGGGAGGAGCTGAAGGTAAGAGAGATTGGGAATTGGGAAAATGACATTAAATTGAAGCCTTCTTTTTCCCCAGTCTTGTACACAGAAAAGACATAGCCCTGAGACCTTTTGGTCCAGCAGTGATACTCCCAGCCCGGTGTCACATCTGCCCTAATGGGTGAGAGGGCTGCCTCAGACTCTGAGAGAGCCCAGAGAAGGTTCCTTCTCCACCCTAGGGGTTTGCAAGAAAAGGTTCCCTGGAAGGGGCAGTCTCTGTGTTGACCCTCAAGGAGAGGAAATGGGTGAGTAGAAGCAGTGTATTCTAGGAGGAAGGACCAGCAAGAGGAAAGGCCTAGAAGCCCAAAGGAGAGAGATGTACACACCTGGCAGAGCAGAATTATCACAAAAGGGGGTGAACAGATGAGTTGTCACTTTGCCTCTCAGGGAGGTAATGCCACACCTGCAGATGGGGAGATTGAGGCTCAAAGAGGTGAAACCTCATTTGTCAAATGGATATTCAAGGTCCTTCTGTGCTCACACCCCAACTCATATCCTCTTTATGGCCTCCAGATTCAAAACAACATGAACAGGGAGTTCCCGTCATGGCTTAGTGGTAACAAACCCAACTAGTATCCATGAGGATGCAGGTTCAATATCTGGCCTTGCTCAGTGGGTTGGGGACTGGCGTGGCCATGAGCTGTGCTGCAGGTCACAGATGCTTGGATCCTGAGTTGCTGTGGCTGTGGCGTAGGCTGGTGGCTATAGCTCTGATTCAGCCCCTAGCCTGGGTACTTCCATATGCCACGAGTGCAGCCCTAAAAATACAAAAAACAAACAAATAAACAAACAAAAACAAATAATAATAATAGTAGTAGCATTTATTGAGCATTTTCTATGTGCTAAGTACGACTATAAATGCTATATATACACATCAGGAGATAGCCTGGGGCCAAATATGACCCAACAATTGTTTTGTACATTTTTAAATGGTTGGGGGGAAAGAAATCAAAGAATAGTATTTTTTGGTCATGTTTGCAGCATACAGAAGTCCCCAGGCCAGGGACCAAACCTGACGCAGAGCAGTAACCCACTCCACAGCAATAACAATGCTGAGTCCTTAACCACTAGGCCACCAGGGAACTCCCAAAGAATAATATTTTGAGACATATGAAAATGATATGAAATTCAAACTTCAGCATCCATAAATAAAGTTTTATTGGCACATGGCCACACCCATCATTTACCTATCACCCACAGTGGCTCTTGTACAATAATGGTAGGGTGGATTATATGGCCCACAAAACAGAAAACTTCTACTTTCTGCTCCTTCATGGGAAAACTTTGCTGGTTCCTGCTGCTGGCATATTAACTCCCTGCAGTAGCTCTATGAGAGAGATGCTCTTGCCTTCATCAGTTTATACAGACGGAGAAACTGAAGCACAGGACTAAGGGGCTTGGCTAAGGTCACAGTGGATAATGGCCAAGCAGGGATTTGAAACCAAGTCTGTTGGACTTCCCATAAAGTGCTCTCAGCTCTGCACCACACCTGCTCATGCCCTCTGGCCTGGCCTTTGGCACTTAGGGTTGGGAATGTTTGGATCCAGCCTGGGGAGGAGGTGGGCAGTCAGCAAATTTCCAGGACAAGCATCCTGATTTCACCCTGCCCACTCTGGTTGGGACTCTCTGGAAAGGAGGCCACTTTAGAGCAAATCAATTAAACAAACTCCATGCAGCCTGTGCCCTGTTTTTCTGATTTCAGTCAAAAGTCTCACATTCCAGGACCTGGCCGACTTGGGTTCAAGCAAATGTACTTGTGGGCAGAGCTGAGAAGGGGCTGTAGGATCAAGAATCCACACAAAGAACTCTGGCCTGGTCCCCTGGGAGCACACGACATTGGACTGTATAATCTGATCCCCCCTGGGGAAAGTGGCAAGGAGGGGACTGTGTGAGCAAATGGTGGGAGAGAAGAACCTGTGAAAGGGGAGCCTGTTCTGCAGAAGATGAGCTTCTCACTGTGACCGGGAGTATGAGAGGAGCAGCAGGAAAAGAAAGCTATAATTTGCTCATTTGACCTGTCAATCAAGTGATGAAGGTTGCTGTTTCTTTGTCGCATTCTATTTGAGAGATGTGACACCTGAAAAGGGAGTGTCATAATGCAGGCTCTTCCTGCTGGGCTCAAAACTGGAACTATATGAGATTAGACATCTTACAGCAGACCTCTTGTTATGCCTTCTATGTGGAGGCTGAGAACAGAGTAATGTAGAGAAAGCAGAGCAGAGAGACAAAGAGAAATGAGCTCCTGGATTCAGCCACACCTGAAGTTCATGTCCACCTAGTCTTTCCACTTACAATCTGGGCATTCATGTACATGGTTTACACATAGTAACTAATAATACTCTTACCAAATATTTCCTATCTCCACCTTCTCAATTACAGAAGATTTAATTATTATTCAGCAAATTCCAACTGATGCCCAAATTCCACAGGAGAAATATACTCCCCTGACCCACTGATGTCAGTCCCGGCCAAGGTAATGTGAGCAAAAGTGAGAGTGCCAAATCTGGGCCAAAGCCCAAAGAAGGACTGCATGTTTCTGCATGCACTCTTGTGCTACTGCCTTTGGCCATGACACAAATATATCTTGAGTAGCCACTAATCCAAAGAAGATGAGAAATCCATGGACCAGAGCTAGACATAATTCACAGATTAGCACTGAGCCCAGCAGATGTGTGAATGAGAGATAAATGCTTGTGGCTGCATACCAAAGAGATTTCGTGGATGTTTGTTACACAGCAATAACTGACTGTTACGTGAGCATGTGCTAGGACTGCACTTCCTGGTTTCTACGATTGGTTGGATTGGGTGGGGCTCTATGACCAGCTTGGGCACAGAGACCAGGAAATGACCTGTGTCACTTTCAGGCCAGAGCATTTTTTGTTTGTAAAAGACTCTCCAGAGTTCTCTTTCCCTCTGCCACAGAGACAAACAATATTTCAGACAGTGGCTGCTCCATCAGCCAGCATTGTTGAATCACATGGGGCAGGCCACAGTGAATATACAATGAAAAACCTCAGTGGATATACAACGTGAGTGAGAAATAAACCTTTGATGTCATTAACTTCTGACACATAGAGGCTGTTTGTTACTTCAGCGAAACCAAGCCTGTTAAAATAATGGTCTGTGAGGGAGTTCCTGTCGTGGCTCCCCAGCTAGTATCCATGAGGACACAGGTTCGAGCCTTGGCCTTGCTCAGTGGGTTAAGGATCTGGCATTGCCATGAGCTGTGGTGTAGGTCGTAGACATGGCTTGGATCCTGAGTTGCTGTGGCTGTGGCATAGGCCAGCAGCTACAGTTCCCATTCGACCCCTAGCCTGGGAACCTCCATGTGCCACAAGTTCAATCTAAAAAGACAAAACAAAAACAAACAAAAAGAATGGTCTGTAAAACAGAGACAGTATCAGTTCTTGCCTGGAAGCCTGGTTTTGTGGGTTAAATGAAATCACCATCTTTTCTTTCTCCCCTCCATAGCTTTCCTCACTTTCAAACACCCACTGCTACTTTTTTTTTTTTTTTTTTTTTTTTTTTTTTGCTTTCTTTTTTGGCCGCCCCATGGCATATGGAAGTTCCCAGGCCAGAGGTCAGATCCAAGTCGAAGCTGCGACCTACACCACAGCAACAAAGGCCATGAGGGATTCTTAACCCACTGTGCCAGGCCAGAGATCGAACCTGCATACAAGTGCCCAGAGATACCACCCATCCCATTGCACCAGAGCGGGAACTCCCCTCCATGTGCTTACTTATTACCACATTCCCCCCAGACTCTGAGATTCTATCAAAGAGAAAACCCACCCTTATTTTAGATCCCGCTAAGGATGACAAGAACCTGGCCGGCAGCAGATGGAGAAGACGCACCCTGATTTCAGAGATGGTAAAACAAGAAAATTGAGCATCTTAGAATCAGTGAGATGCGGTGAGTTCATTGCTTGGTGACTGTCTCTTCCGCTCGACCCATAAGGCAGAACGTCATTTGTTATTGTCGTTGCTGAGTTTCCGGTGCCTAAAACAGGACTTGGCACCCAGGAGGTGCTCGATCAACATTGACTGAGTGAATAAATGAATGAATAAATGAATGAATGACCTCTTTGAAATGATGCTAAGAAGTTTCCAAGCATGATCTCATTTTATCCCCATCATGAAGACATCATCATCCTTTGCATTTTTCAAAGGGGAAATTGAGGCCCCCAAAGGGCTGGTGACTGGCCCAAGCCACAAGGTCCAGCCTGAGATTGACCTCCCTGCCTGAGGCCTGGCTCTGGCCCGTCACCCCCTGCCGGCCAATTCCCGCATCAAAGCTTCCAGGGCAGCCCAGGTCCGACTTGGCCCCAACATCCTTCTACGCTTCCCCAGAACCTGTTTTGTGAGAACCTAATCACGCCCGCCCGAAAAGTCGACATCGAAATTACTGCAGAGCCCTTGACTCGGGGTAATTAAGAGCATTTTGGGACGCCTTGCTTGATTAAAAGCAGATCATCCGTTCAGAATGAAAATTCAGAAGGCAAATTGCTTTTGTTGCCTCCGAGATGCTATTTTAAACCCACACGGCTCTAGAGCTAATAACGGCCCGTCACTCGTCACTCGGGCTGTCGGCCTGCTCTGGACGCATTTGCATGGCTGCCGACCGATGTTTACACCCTGGAGGGACCCCTGTCAGGACATCAGAGCCAGTGAGGTCTAGGGTGGTGTGGATGTTGCCTGCAAACCTGCTTCCATCTCAGGGGCGCCCCTAGATTTGCCTGCCCCCCCAACTCTGTCCCCACCCCACCCTCTCCTGCCTGGACCCTGGCTTCTGCTCCTCCGTGGCTTCTCCATTCTCAGTCCCAAGCCCCTTCACCCTGCATTGTCGCCCAAGTCACCTCCCCTGGCTTTTCCAGACTCAGCTTGGAAGATGACCTGATCTCCACGCCGGCTCAGGGGCCTCCGCTGGCACTTTCAGCTGCCTGCACACCCTGCTCATCACCCAGGTTATAACAGCCCAGTTGCCTGTCCATCTCCCCACCTGAACTGTGAGCTCTGGGAGGACAGGGCAGGGTCTGCGTGGCCACCGCTGTGTCTCTAGCACTCAAAACAGGTCAGGGCACTGAGAAGTAGCAAACAGCGAATGCATGCATGCATGCATGAATGAATGAATGCACTGGAGCAAGAGATGCTAGGGGCCTGTGGATCTTGCGACATCAAGCCTTCAAGAGCCCCTGTCTCTGCTCTGAAGCCCACCATCCTGCAGGCCCAGAGTCCTCCCGCCTGTTGCTTTGGCCCCTCCTTCCCCATCTCATCAGATCCTCCACTAAAAGTCCACTCACTGCTTCCCCATTATTGTACCATTGAAGCCAGCCCCTCATTCCAACTCCCTCCTGGACGGACAGTGTCCAACATAACCAGGTCACACCAGGTGGGAGTTCCACCCACCCCCAGGGTAAGGGAGGGGTGTAGGCTCGCCCTCTGCAGAGGCTGGTACTGGGGTGAGGGGCCAAAGGGCAGTTTCAGTCCAGAGTTGGTCAGAGCTGCACTGGGAAGTCCCTCCTGAAGTCTCACCTTGGGCCAGGGAGCCTGCAGTCTCTTAAATCACAGTAGGTCCAGCTACAGGGAGGGTCACAGTTACGACTTGACAATATTGCCATCAAATGCAAAGGACCAACAGACAACATCTATCAATGTTTAAAAGTACAGGCATGTGCTCTGGACCCCGCAAAGTCACTTCTAGGAATTAATAATAATAGAAAGCAGGGGTGTTCCCCCATCCCAAGGGTGATCCTGCCCCTGGGGGGACATTGAGTGTTATCCAGAGACATTCTGTGGTTGTCACAACTCGGGGTGTTTCTGGCATCAAGTGAGTGGGGGCCAGAGATCAGCGGAGAGACCCCTCTGCTGTCCCCCTCATGTCCCTGCAGAGCCCAGGGCTAGGTTCCTTTGGGATCCAGGAGGCCGGGGCTGAAGCTTAACTTCCCTATTGTAGCCGCTGAAAAGGGAGCAGGTGTTGGCAGCTTTGCTGAGGAGGCCCCGCTCGACCGCCTTTGTGCCCAGAGCTGGTAGAATCCTCGTTCGCACCAGCCTCCATTCAACCCGCTGAATCCCACATTCCACCTTCGCAGCCACATTCTCCGCCCGAAAATCCCCCATTCTGCCCGGAATGCGGGCGTCTTTGTTCATCTTTTCTTGGCCTCCTCTGCCGTTAATCTCTTCCTCTCCGAGCGGCTGGGCGGGAGGAGGGAGAGAGAGGGCAAGAATAAATAAATATGGAGGGAAAAATAAAAGCGAGTCTCCCAGTGTTCGGCGGAGGTTTCCACTGAAGGGGATTTTCGCCTGGCACTTTGAGATATTGACAAAGACGGGCGAGGCTCTGGGCGGGCACACTTGGCCAGGGTGGCTGCATTGAGATATTCACAAAAACAAATTCATCGCGGCTGTCTTTATGATGGTCTGGCTGCCATACATTCATTAACTCATGCCAGGGTGACCGCCTTCAACACTCCTCATCCAGAATGATGGGAGGCTGGGGAGGGGGGGTGATCCGAGTCCAAAGTTGACGGGGAGACTGGGAAGCAGAGACCACCTGCAAACCAGATCCCTCTTTCCCCTTGACTTGCTGTGTGACCTTGTGGAATCCGCCTGCTCTCTCTGTGCCTTGTCAGTAATCAGACCTTTATGTTCCTACCGTGCGGGGGATGTAGGATCTGGGGGTTGCTCAGAGGGTAGCAGTCACCCAGCCTTCAGGAGGCAAGCTCCTACTGTGTGCCAGGCTGTGCATGGGACACAGAGGTGACCAAGGCACCCAGCCCTCACAGGGCTCACAGGGGGTCACGTGATCAGGCAGTTCCAGTCCCAGGGTGATGGGGGTTTGATGGGTGACTCAGAGCCCACATTAGCCGCATCACAGGATCCATGGCCAAGCCTGGTTGTTTCTGTCTTTGAGGCTCTCTACCACCCAGCCGGATGGGAGATCACATCTGTTCCCATTTCTCAGATGATAAAACGGAGGCTGCCCCATGGCAAGCTTGGTTGGCCCAAGGTCACAGGGCAAGTGGGGCAGGGTTGGGATGAGAGGTAATCAGGTAACCAGCAGCCTCTGCACATTTCACACTGAGATGTGTTGAGATAAATGCAGTGAGGCTTCAGTGATGCTTCCAGGAGAAAGGGCTCGTGTACGTGGAGTTGCTGGCATGTGTGTTTCCTTGGCGGCTGTAACCAATGATCACAAACTTAGTGAAACCCTTAGGAGAGCAGCACAGATTTATTATCTGACATTTCTGGAAGTCAGGAGTCCCACATAGGTCTCACGGGGCTAAAATCCAAGGGTGGGCAGGGCTGGTTCCTTCTGGAGGCTCCAGGGAAGAATCTGTTTCTTGTCTTTCCCAGCTTCTAGAGGCGCCTGAATTTTTTGGCTCCGTGGCCCTTTCTTCACTCCAGCCTCTGCTTCGGTGGTCACATCTCCTTCTCTGGCTCTGAGAAGGACCCTTGTGATGACATTGGGTCACTCAGACAAGCCATGATTGTCCCCCCTGCCAGGGTCCTTAACTTAATCCCATCTCCTGTGCCCTTTTACCATGGAAGGTATCATAGCCATGGGTTCCAGGAATTAGGGTGGGATGTATTTGGAGGACCGTGATTCTTCCTACCACCACCACCCTCTGGGGTTCGTGGCCCAGAGGGGCCAGAATGGAGGACCTGGGCAAAGGCTTGGCATTGGTGGGGGTGTGGGTAAACCTCAGTGCCCCCGTATCTTTCTTTTCTTTTTTTTTTTTTTTTAGGGCCACACCTGCAGCATATGGAAGTTCCCAGGCTAGGGGTCAAATTGGAGCTGCTGCTGCCAGCCTACACTATAGCCATAGCAACGCCAGATCCAAGCCACATCTGCAACCTACACCACAGCTCACGGAAACGCTGGATCCTTAACCCACTGAGCAAGGCCAGGGATCGAACCTGTGTCCTCATGGATACTAGTCAGATTCGTTTCCACTGCGCCACAGTGAGAAATACCCTCACCCGCCCCCGCCACTGACCATCTTTCAAATGGGTATCAATCACAGGTCTTGACTCTGAGGGTTGTTGCAAAGCTTAGCTCCAGCCAAACTTTAATGCCAAATATTCAGCAGCAGCCAAGATCAAGCACAGTGCCTGGACCTGTGGGCAGGATGATGGAAATTAAACATGAGGGGATATTAACAATGCTGGTGGGATGGAACGTGATGGGAAGCTGGGGAAGGCTTCTCTGAGGAGGGGAACCTGTGAGCAAAGAGCCATAGAGAGAAGTAGGGAAAGGGGGTTCAGGAAGTGGGAATAGCAAGTGCAAAGGCCCTGAGGCAGGTTGGCGCTTTGTGTCTGTGAGAACCAAAGGGAGATGGGAGAGACTGGAGAGAGTGGGAATACCCAAAGAGTTCCTGGAAGATGTGGGGCTGCAGCCGGGGCAAAGATCAGGAGACTAAGCAGCCCAGAGGGAATGGGACAGGTCAAGGGCAGCTGGTGAATGGAGCAGAAGGGCCTGAGGCAAGGTGACAAAGCTCCAGCATTCAGAGCCTTGACTTTGCTATGGGGGCCCAAGGGAAACCCCAGGAGGGTTGTGAGAGGGAAGGGAACTGTCAGAGCCAGGCACCTAGCCTGGTGTTTGAGAGCCAGCCTGCCTGCCTATGTTCGAATCCCAGCTCTGCCAGTCTCATGCTGTGTGACCTTGGGCAAATCACCTTCCCTCCCTGAGCCTGGTTCCCCCATCTGTCAAATGGGGACAACGGTAATGCCGGCATAGCAGACCTGCGTGAGGATGAATGAATAAACTGGTGACCAGCTCTGGGCTCGGAGCCCAAGAAGGCAGAGGCCAAAGTTTCATACACTTGGAGGAAAAACTCGCCCCTAAAGATGCTGCAGCCACCTCTCTGCCAGCCTCGGGTTTTAATTTTCTTTGATGACACATGTGCCGGTGTCCCCTGCTATTGTCAGGAAATGAACATCCACCTCCTGAGCTTGATTGTGCATCATAGCCCCCCTCCCCCCGTCAGGATCCACTCACGACAGGGGCAGTGGCGGGGGTGGGGGGTGTGGAAGCCCCAATGAGGGAGCAGAATTAATCACAGCACCATTCGTGGGAGGCACCTCGGTCACTGGAAACGATTTAATAAAATGAAAAAAATGTTCTCCTTCCCTGGGAATTAGAGGGAGGCAACTTGTATCAGGATTGTGTTTTTATTTTGTTTAAGAAGAAGTGTATACGGGAGTTCCCATCGTGGCTCAGTGGTTAACAAATCCAACTAGGAACCATGAGGTTGTGGGTTCAATCCCTGACCTTGATCAGTGGGTGGAGGATCCAGCGTTGCCGTGAGCTGTGGTGTAGGTCGCAGGCGCAGCTTGGATCTGGTGTTGCTGTGGCTGTGGTGTAGGCCAGCGGCTACAGCTTTGATTAGACCCCTAGCCTGGGAACCTCCATATGCTGCAGGTACGGCCCTAAAAAAGACCAAAAAAAAAAAAAAAAGTGCATAATATAATCCTGTTGTTCCTGAGCCCTGGTCCTGGGTTTGAGCCACATAGAAGTGCTCCAAGGAAATGACATCTCTTTGGGAGGGGTCTTCGCTGCCACCCCCCCACCCCCAAGTTTCAGAAGTTCTCTCTGAGGCACTTCCCAAGTCTTGTGTTCTGCTGTCACACATGGCTTGTCATAGTTTCCTCCTGGGTCTCCCTTGCACACTGTAGGGACACAGAGATGCTGGTTCAATGGAACTGAGTGGCTACAAGGAGCTGCAGAGAGGTGGGAGGTGGGGACTCTGACCCAAGCTGTCATGTGAGTATTCTTCCTCAGTAAATGTTTACTGAGCACCTACTGTGTGTCTGAGCCTGTGCTGGGCACTGGGGACACAGAAGAGACCACAATAGATTCTGCTGTTTTTTAAAGCTGACTCAGAGTTCCCACTGTGGTTCAGTGGAAATGAATCTGACTAGCATCCATGAGGATGCAGGTTCGATCCCTGGCCTCGCTCAGTGGGTTAAGTTGCCATGAGCTGTGGCATAGGTTGCATACTCGGCTTGGATCTGGCATTGCTGTGGCTGTGGTGTAGGCTGGCAGCTATAACTCCAATTGGACCCCTCCATATGCCTTGGGTACGGCCTCCATATGCCTTGGGTACAGCCCTAAAAAGACCAAATAAATAAATAAATAAAGATGACCCTTGTGGAAGGATTTGAGCAGACTGAAAACAGGGTAATGGGTTATTTGGGGGGTGCACAGGGTGAGGGGGCCTGAGCCAGCAGGGGGAGGCATCATGGAAGGCTTCTTGGAGCAGGTGATCCTGAGCAAAGACCTGAAGGATGCAATGGGAGGAGCTCAAAGAAAGAATGGGTTGAGGGGTGCAGCAAAGGCCTTAAGGGGAGACCACAACACCTTCTGACAATTGGAGGGTGCATGAGGGATGCTGGGGAACCAGGGAGGAGGTGGAAGTAGAGGGCTACAGCTGAGGTAGAGCCATGGGGCAGAAAGGAGAGGACAGATGGAAGAAGAGAGACTTTGCAGGGAGAGCGGGCAGGACTAGGAACTCACAGGCTGTGGTGGGAGTGAAAGCGAGGTAGGGCACAAGGCCAACATCTGGTCTCCAGCTTGGGGATGGGGACATGGTGGGGCCACTTCAGAGATGAGGACCCAAGAGAAGGAGCAGGTTTGTGGGGGAGACACTGATTGGCCCTGAGGATGGAGACCCTGCCGGCCATCCAGGGAGAAGCCTAAGGTTGCAGCTGGTCCTGCAGTGAGGGGGCTGGGCTAGAGTCCAAACGCCGCCAGCATCAGTGGAATTCTGCTGTTCCCCCTACTTAACACGCTTCCCTACAGCCTCTACCCAGCTATAGCCTGGAAGCCGCCTCCACCCAGAAGCCCTTCTGGGTTCCCACAGTGCCTGTGCATCCCCCTTAACAGCTAGGAGCCCGTGCTTTGCTGTCACTGCCTAGTCACGGTAAGCCCTATAAGGGTGGGATTGGAGTCACCTTAGTTGGCTGTGTTCTCAGCACCTGGTCAGCTCCCATGATGTTGTCTGTTACAGGAACACGTGTCTGTCATTTTCACCATGATGTGCTCAGCCCCCAGCAGTGCTCCTGGCACATGGTCGGCAGCCCCCCCCCCCCCACCTTTTAATGGCGGAACCCATGGCATCTGAAAGTTTTCAGGCCAGGGATTGAATCTGAGCCTCAGCTGCTACCTACACTGCAGCAACACTGGATCCTTTAACCCACTGAGTCGGGCCAGGGATCAAACCCATGCCTCTGCAGCAACCTGAGCCGCCACAGTCAGATTCTTAACCCAATGCGCCACAGCAGGAAGTCAGTGATCGGGTCCTTTGAGCAACTCCCTCCCCAACCATCCCATCTCAAGCGGTTCTTTGAGGGCTTGACACACAGGGAAGTCACCGCAAGCAGGCGTCTCAGAGGCAAATGAGCGCTGGGCTGTTTCCAGCTGCCAATAGCCCAGGAGAAAAAGCAAAAACTGAAGAAGCAGCCAAAATGCTGGTTTATTTTAACAGAGAATGTCTCACAAATAGATGCCTCGGCTGCACGCCACACACAATCCAGTACACGCCACCGGGCTCTTCACAAGGTCATGACACAATTTATTTTGAATTAATAATTCAAGATACACTAGAGGTGGGACTCACCCATCCACTGACCGGTAGGAACTGAGCACCAACTATATGCCAGTATACATTCTAGGCTTCATGAGCCGTGGTGACCATGACAACCCCATTGCCATCCCTCGTATAGTTCAGGGAGAGAGACAGATAAGAAATGCTTCAGCAAATAAACAGGAGTTCCTACTGTGGCTCATTGGTAATGAACCTGATTAGTACCCATGAAGACTCAGGTTCAATCCCTGGCCTCACTTAGTGCGTTAAGTATCTGGTGTTGCTGTGAGCTGTGGTGTAGGTCACAGACAGATCTTGGATCTGGCATTGTTGTGGCTTTGGCATAGCCCGCCAGCTACAGCTCCGATTCAGCCCCTTGCCTGGGAACTTCCATATGCCGCACATGCAGCCCTACAGAAACAAAAAAATTTTTTTCCAGGGATTCCTGTGTGGCTCAGCAGGTTAGGGATCTGGTATTGTCACTGCAGGGGCTCGGTCACTGCTGTGGTGTGGGTTTGATCCCTGGCCCAGGAACTGCTTCATGCCACAGGTGTGGGCAAAAAAAAAAAGAAAAGAAAAGAAAGAAAATGTCAGGCACTGATAAGATTGGGGCCAAAGTAAATAGAATGACAGGGTTAAGAAACCCAGGGGTGCCATTTATGCCGGAAAAATCAGGGAAGGCCTCCTAGAGGGGGTAAGATTTGAGAAGAAAGGTTTGAAAGTTGACATGGAGCCAGCAGTGTGGATATTTGGGCAGAGGCCACTGCATATGCAAAGGCCCTGAGGCAGGACCAGACCTGGCCTGATGGAGGAATATTCCATTCCTCCCAGTGTTTGTTACTGTCATACCCACAACCCCATATGGAAAGACGTTCGAAAGAAGCCCTTTGAGGCCCCCTGGGAAGGCAAGATGATCCTCAGCTCTGACATGGCCCTGACTAGACCCTGGCACCCCCTTCTTGACCACACCCCCACCCTGAACCCCAGGATGATGCCTCATCATCCAAGGATCACCTGGCTGCACCCCCGCCCTTGTCCCGCCCTTGTCCTGGCTCTGTCCCCAGACATCAAGAGCTCCGACTGGAGCCACTTGTCTTCCCTCCCAACCCCACAGCTGCCTCTACCATCCCCCACCTGCCAGGACTGGGCAGGGGGCTCTGGGAGAGAAACGACCCAGCCTTAGAGCCTCCACCTGGTTTCCCGACACCTGGAGGAAGAAAGGTCATAACTACATCCACCCCACAGGGGGTTACATCTGCAAGGAGAACCAGGGTGACCGTCACCGTGTCTGGACTCCACCCCTGTGGACGGTCAAACACTGGCCTCGTGCCCCCTTTGTGATTAGTTTAAACAGGCTGAGCCCCAACTCCAGGCTGCATTGTTAGATCCTGCCCCACTCTGAGCCTCCACCTCCACATCCTTTCCCGGAAGAAATAGGATTCCTTCCAGTCCTGCCACTAAATCCTAAATCCTAAACCCAAACCTGACATCCCACAGCAGGGCGTGGCTGCCGACCCACATTGGTTTGGTTGGATCTGCAGAGCAGGGCTCCTGCCCATCTTTACCCCACAGAGCCCCCGGGACTAGAGGTTTCCCAGAGCCTAGGGCAGCGCGTGGCGCATGAGCACGTTAGGGTTAAGGCCCTGGCAGAGGATGGGTCTCAAACTGCTCTAGTCTTGGAGGCCCTGCCGGGTGCTCCATCTTCTGCCCAGCGGGGGCCGCATTAGCCGCTCAAAACCCATTCGGGGAAATTAGAGCAGAGGCCTCTGCGACAATCATGGGTCATTCTCGTCTCCGGTTCCCAGGCTCTCCTGCAGTGATGATAGCCCAGCAGCGGGTCTGGGGAGGGGGGGACACAAGGAGATTGGTGGGTCCCAGCCAGCCGGCTCCAGCCCAAGGCCTTTTCCAAGCCAGCCAGAGAAAGAAGAGTACAGCCACTGAGATTTTTAAAGGAGTCAGTTCTCTGATCCAGCACTTTCAGTGGCTCCCAGTTCCAAATAGTCCAACCTGCTCAATAACAGCAAGTCTTGACAGCACCAGGGGAGAAGCCCACTCTGCCAGCTCTTCCTATTTTTTCCCATAGAATTTGTAGGTTCCATGAACATCCTCAGTGGCTCAAGAGGCAAAGGGGGGCAGCTAGGTTTGCTTTTAATTCAGAAGTAGAGTGGACCTCAGGAATGGTTTGATCCAGCCTTTGAATTGATCATTAAGAATCAAAATTCACTGTCTTTTCTTCTTTTTTTTTTTTTAGGGCCACACCCACGGCACAGGGAATTTCCCAGGCTAGGGGTCAAATTGGAGCTGCAGCTGCTGGCCCACGCCAGAGCCACAGCAATGCCAGATCCAAGCCACATCTGCAACCTATGCCACAGCTCACAGCAACGCCGGATCCTAACGCAGGAATTGAACCCGTGTCCTCATGGATACTAGCCGGATTCATTTCCACTGCACCACAATGGGATGTCCCACCCTGTCTTTTGACATCTCGTCCCAATCTCTTCCACATCAGGTTTTTACTCACACCTGACTGGCTTGTTCCATCTCTCCTAGCTAACTCCCATCCATTTCTTGGCCCAAATGTTGTGCCCACGGGCAGCACGCAGTAGAGTTCCTGGAAAGAAAGATCAGGAAGTTCACTGCTACCCAAGCCAAGATTTCCTCTGTCCCACCTGGAATATGAAAGGACTTGAATGCAAGGATGCTTAGAATCTCTTTCAACTCTGAGGTTCAATGACTCTGGGACCCTGTAGGAGGTGCTCACCAGGGGTTAGTTCTCTCAGTGGCTGGTTAAGTCATGATTATAGCAGCCAACATTAGCACATGCTTCCTATGAGCAGGCTCAAAAGCAAAGACCATGCTAGGTCCTGTGGTCAGTAATGAGTTAAAGTTTCAACCCTCACCTCCCATATGAAGTAGGCGCTAGTGTTAGCTCCATTTTACAGATGAGAAAACTGAAGCCCAGAGAGATCCAGCCTCTCGCTAGTGGTCACACAGCTGGCAGACAGTAGATCCAAGACCTGTAGATCTCATTCCAGACTCTACAACCTCAGACACCTCTGGATCTCCAGGACAAGATTTCTGGGTTCAAATCTTTAATTCAGACAACAAGCAGGGGAGTAGAAGGAGGGCTTTTCTCCCATGAACTCTGTGAGTCTCCCAGAATCAATGGACTCGGTTTACTTCCTAGGAAGTCACCCTTCCCACCCTGCTGACAAGTGAACAAACCTCTTCTCTTGCAGATGTGGAAACTCAGGTACAGAAAGGAGGAGAAATTCTTCTAAGGTTTCCCAGCCAGGCAGTGCTATGGTGTCTTCTATCAGTCAGGATGGGCTGGTTGTGCAGTTACAGCAACCTTATGGAGTCAGCCCCCAAGATGGGCCCTGGGGCCTCACCTCCTGGAACTCACGACCTTGTGGAGTCTCTCACATCCTGAATCAAGGCTGACCCATGTGATCAAAGAACACAGTGGATGTGACTGTGACTAACTTCTGAGGCTGAGATGTAAAAGACACTCCAACTTCCTCTTTGCCCTGTCTGGATCATTCACAATGGGGAAAACCAGCTGCCATGTTGTGAGGGTGCTCAAGCTGCACTGTGGAAAGGAACTGAGACCTCCCCCCACCAACCACTAGAGGGAGCCACCTTGGAAGTGGCTTCTCCAGCCCCAGTCAAGACTTCAGATGATGCAACCACAGCTGAGAGCTTATCTGCAACCTTGTGAGAGATTCTGAACCAGAGATGCCTGGCTAAGTTGTCCCCAAATTCCTGACCCACCATGGTTATTACTTCTAACCATGAGAAGTAATAAATTGTTATTTTTGAGCCACTAAGTTTTCAAGGAATCTACACAACCATAACAACCGTAGCAAATCCCAAAGTCTTAGTGGCCTTAAGACAACCAAGGCTTATTTATCAGTCACACTATATGTCCAACGTAAGTTGGCAGAGAGCTCCTGTGTCCACTGTATGCAGGCATCAAGGCCAATGGGTGGAAACATGGTGGTCTCTGAGGCAAGGAAGAGGATATGGAGAACTGCACACTTGCTTTTAAAGGATTCCACTTGGAAGTAATGCACATCAATTCTGCACACATTTTACTGGTCAAAGCAACTGGTGGAGCCATGCCTCACTTCAAAAGTCATGTGCATTAGGATGCTAAGGCTGCATAATGAAGTACCACCAACTGAGTGACTCAAACAACAGATATTTATTGTCTTACAGTTCTGGAGGCCAGAAGTTTGAGATCAAGGTGTTGGCAGGGCCATGCTCCCTCTGAAGGCTCTAGGGAAAGATCTGTTTCAGGCATCCCTCCTAGCTTCTGGTGGTTTCTTGGCTTGTGGTAGCATAACTCCAGTCTTCACGTGGCATTTTCTCTGTGTGCATGTGTCTCTGTGTCCAAATGTCCCCTTTTTATAAGGACATCAGTTATAGTGGATTAGGAACCCACCCTACTCCAGCATGATCTCATCTTAATTAAGTACATCTGCAATGATCTTATTTCCAAATAAAATCACCTTCTGCAGTACTTCAGGGTTAGGACTTCAACATATGAATTTGAGGGGACACAATCCAACCCCTAACAGCAGGGGAGTGCAACGGTAACACTTTCCTGGCAAGAGGAGAACTGGCATCCTGCAAATAGCCCTAGTAACCATAAGAATCCATTTATTGAGCCCCTACTGTGTGCTAAATCTTTTCCCAGGGTCCCCACATATGCTTCCTTATCCTTCTTTCAGACAACCCTGTCAAATAGATATTCCCATATCATTTTATGGTTGAGAAACCTGGGCTCAGAGATCACAAGACACTTGCCTAAGGTTACACAGTAAGCCAGAGGCAGTACCAGAGAGAAGTCTATTCCATTATCTCATCATCCTTCTTCCCACAGAGTTTGTGGATTTCCTGAATTTCCTCCAGCCTCAGTAGCCTACAAGGTGAAGTGGGGCCATGCTGGAGTTTAAAGCAGAAGTATAGTGGACTTTAGGAAGGGTTTGATCCAGCATTTCAACTGGTCAGCAAGAATCCAGGCTTATCGTCTTTCCCCTGCCACATTCATCTTAACTCTGGTTCCCTCAGGATTGAAGGGAGGCTGTTAACAGTGATAGCTGGTGGCATGGGGGGTAGGGGGGAGAGAACACAAGAGAGAAAGAGAGAGAGAGTAACTTCATAAACTAAGCTGCATTTGAATCCACCCTGCTCTACCTATTTTCATCATACTTATCATCTATGCCCAATATTAATGTATTATGTTTATTGTTTTATGTCTCTTTCTTCCCCTCCACTGGATAATCAGCTTATGAGGACAGAGATATTTGATGTTTTGCTCTATATGGGTATGCTACGTGCTCAGAACAGTACCTGACACATAACAGATGCTCAGTAAATACCCAGTGAATGAATTAAAAAGGCAAGATCATGTTTCGACAAATCACACTTCTCTCCTGGGATTGAAGGTTGGGTCAGCTTCCCTGGAGGCATGAAGCATATGACCAAGCAAACTTGGGGGTTCTGTTAGGTAGGATGCAGAGGGCTGGGTATATATTTCCCTGGCTTTCTCCCTGAAGGGTTGCTGTGTCCCTTTCCCAAAAATCCAAGTCTTGACAGATGGCCCCTTTCATACAGCTCTCTCCAGGGTCATCCTCAGATCTATGGGTGGTAAGATCTCCCAACTGTTTCTAGCCTGGGTGCAGCCCTTATGAGTTTCCCTTAACTTCGCCACACTTCCAAAAATGGTACCTTTATTCAACTTAGCACAAATTATCACAATTCGGGGCTGACCATTTATGTCCTACTAGGACACTATTTTTCTCCATCTTCCCCCCCTTGCATCCCCTATATCCTCACCAAACTCCTCACTCCTCCCCCAAGTTACAAAAGAGCCTAGTGAATGCAGAGATAAAAGGGGTTGTCTACACTAGCAGATGCTCCATTTATTAGGAATATACTCTGCCAGGCTCTGTAATATCTGCTTTTACCACATGGTGCATTTAAGCCTCATGGAGGTTCTTATCAATCTCATTTTCTTTTTTTTTTTTTTTCTTTTTCTTTTCTCTTTATGGCCACACCCACAGCATATGGAAGATCCTGGACCAGGTGTTGAATTGGAGATGCAGCTGCCAGCCTATGCCACAGCCACAGCCACACCAGATATAAGTCACATCTGCAACCTATGATGCAACTTGCAGCAATGCCAGGTCCTTAACTCACTGAACAAGGCCAGTGATCAAGCCCACATCATTATGGAGGCAACATCAGGTCCTTTACCCACTGAGCACAATGGGAACTCCTCAATCTCATTTTATAGATGAGAAAACTGACGCTCAGAGAAGTCAAAGTACATTGGCAATAAAGGTAGCAAATCCTAAAGACAAGTGTTATGGGCTGAATTGTGTCTCCCACAAAAGATATGTTGGGTCTTAACACCTGGTACCTGGGGATGTGACCTTATTTGGAAATACAATTTACTTAAGATGAGGTCATTAGGTGGTTAAAACCAATATGACTAGTATCTTTACAAGAAGAGGAAAATTTGTTTTTGTTTCTGTTTTGCTTTTTAGGACTGCACCTGTGGCATATGGAAGTTCCCAAGCTAGGAGTCCAATCAGAGCTGCAGCTGCCGGCCTATACCACAGCCACAGCAACAGTGTGGGATCTGAGCTGTGTCTGTGACTTACACCACAGCTCACAACAACACTGGATCCTTAACCCACAGACCAAGGCCAGGGATCAAAGTTGAGTCCTCATGGATACTAGTCGGGTTTGTTACCACTGAGCCATGACAAGAACTCCAAGAAGAGGAAAACTTGATCCACACAGAGAGAGGACAACTCCATGTGCAGACACAGACCCAGGGGATGGCTGGCCATGTGAAGACAAATAGAGACTGGAGGTTTGCCACCAGATGCCTAGGGCCACAAAAATCTGGAAGAAGCAAGGAAGGACCCTCCTCTAGAGGATTTGGAGGGAGCATGACCCTACTGACACCTTGATTCTGTACTTCCAGCCTCCAGAACTGTGAGAGAATAAATTTCTGCTCTTTGGTGATACTTTGTTACAACAGTCACAGGAAATATATACATAAGGCTTCCACATTTCATTTCTCTTCCTGACTGCCCATTACATATGATTTGCCCAACTCCAACCTCCCCATAGATGCCCAAGCCTGGAAAATCAAATTAGTTTATTCCTTATCTAAGGAACTTCTAGACTTCACCTTTTCCTCCTCTTCCCTTTATCTTGCACCAAGTCTAAGAGAGGAAGGTTGCAATGTCACCTTTCACCTGTACAGGTCTCTCTCATACATGCACACAGGAACACAGATCTTCTCACCCACAACTACACATGCATCCCTGCCCTGGTTTGCAGTGGAGTGAAACTTAAAACCATGTAGGTGATCATCTGGGAGTCAGGGAGACCTTGGCATATTCACATGGGTGTGGGCTCATGGAGCTGGGTCCCTAGTGGTTGTTGATTCTAAATTTGTGACACACAGCAAAGGAAACCATAAACAAAATGCAAAAACCACCTATGGACTGGGGGAAAATAGTCACAAATGATGCAACTGACAAGGGCTTAATTTCCAAAATATACAAACAGCTCATACAACTCAATAACAAGAAACAAACAACCCTATCAAACACTGGGCAGAGGGAGTACCCATTGTGGCTCAGCAGATTACCAACTCAACTAGTATCCATGAGGATGTGGATTCAATCCCTGGCCCCACTCAGTGGGTTAAGGATCTGGCATTGCCATGAGCTGTGGTGTAGGTCACGGACACAGCTCCCACCTGGTGTTGCTGTGGCTGTGGTGTAGGCTGGCAGTTGTAGCTCCAATTCAATCCCTAGCCTGGAAACTTCCATATGCCACAGCTGTGGCCCTAAAAAAACAAAAATGGGCAGAAGACCTAAATAGACATTTCTCCAAGGAAGACATAAGGATAGCCAGTAGGCACATGAAAAGATTGTCAACATCACTAATTATCAGAGAAATGAAAATCAAAACCACACTGAGGTAACACCTCATCCTCATCAGACTGACCATCATTAAAAAGTCTACAGATAACAAGTGCTGGAGAGGGTGTGGAGAAAAGGGAACCCTCCTTCACTGTGGGTGGGAATGTAAATTGGTACAGCCACCATGGAAAGCAGTACAGAGGCTCCTTAAAAATTAAAAATAGAATTACCATATGATCCAGCAATCTCCCTCCTGGGCATATATCCAAACAAAACTATAATTCAGAAAGATATATGCACCCCTATGTTCATAGCAGCACTATTCACAATATCTAAGACATGGAAGCAACCTAAATATCCATTGACAGAGGAATGGATAAAGAAGACGTGGCATAGGAGTTCCCATCATGGCTCAGTGGTTAACAAATCCGACTAGGAACCATGAGGTTGCAGGTTCAATCCCTGGCCTCGCTCAGTGGGTTAAGGAGCCAGCATTGCCATGAGCTGTGGTATAGCTTGCAGATGCGGCTTGGATCCCGCATTGCTGTGGCATAGGCCGGCAGCTACAGCTCTGATTAGACCCCATTCTGGGAACCTCCATATGCCGTGGGTGCAGCCCTAGAAAAGGCGAAAAAAATAAAAAATTAAAAAAAAAGACCAAGACATGGCACATATACACAATGGAATATTACTCAACCACAAAAAAGAATTAAATAATGCCATTTGCAGCAACACAGATACAACTAGAAATTATACTAAGTGAAGTAAGTCAGAAAGAGAAGGACAAATACCGTATGATATCACTTACATGTGGAATCTAAACCATGGCACAGATGAACCTATCTACAAACAGAAACAGACACACAGACATAAAGAACAGACTTGTGTTGGGAGTTCCTGTCGTTAACGAATCCGACTAGGAACCCTGAGGTTGCAGGTTCGATCCCTGGCCTCGCTCAGTGGGTTAAGGATCCGGCATTGCCGTGAGCTGTGGTGTAGGTCGCAGACGCGGCTCGGATCCCACTTTGCTGTGGCTCTGGCATAGGCTAGTGACTACAGTTCTGATTCAACCCCTGGCCTGGGAACCGCCATATGCCAAGAAAAGGCCATATGCCTAGAAAAGACAAAAAAAAAAAAAAAAGAAAGAACAGACTTGTGGTTGCCAAGGCGGGGGTTGGGGCGAGGGGAACAGATTATTTGGGAATTTAGGATTAGCAGATGCAAACTATTATATATGGAATAGATAAACAACAAGGTCCTACTGTAGCGCCCAGGGAACTATATTCAATATCCTGTGATAAACCATAATGGAAAAGAATTTAAAATTTTTTATGAGACAGATGATATGGGCTCCATTTTATAAACTGGAAGAGTGAGGGCTTGAGAAGGGTACAGCCATAGGCCTCCTGGCTTCCATATGTGGGCCCATCTTATATTCTTAAGACTTTTTTTTTTTTTTTTTCATTTTCAGCCACACCCACAGCATATGGCAGTTCCCTGGGCCAGGGACTGAATCCGATCCACAGCTGTGACATCCACCACAGCTGCAGCAACACAGATCCCTAACCTGTGGCTCACCCACCATCCACCACCCACCCTGAGCCACTGCAGGCAGATCTTTAACCAGCTGCACCACAGCGGGAACTCCCCCCAACTAGAACTTAAACCTCATGTGGCAGGCGTTTTCTCCATCTTGGTGGCTAGATCCCCAACACCTATAATGCTGCTTGGAATACAGTAAGTGCTCCATACAAGCTGGTTGGATTGAATCATGCAGGGAGCCAAGACAGGAACCCAGAGGCCCATGTGATGATGGATGAAACTAAACAGACACTTTTCCCTGGACCACTGACACCATCACCCACAGACCCAGAACTCAAAGCTGGGTCCCTCCCAGCTTCAGAATAACCAGGACACAGGACTCAGCACTGAAGATGGGGAAGAGGGCGGGGTCCCTCCAGGTGCCCTCCATGAACTGCCCTAAAGTAGGGTGTCTCCTCCTTGGCCTGCTGGAATTTGGGTCCTGATCATACTCTGGGGTGGGGGTTGGGGTGCATCCTGCACATTGTGGGGTTTGGAGCAGTCTCCCTGGCCCCCAGCTGCTTGATACCAGGAGCACACACACACACCCAGTGTGACAAACAGCAATGTCCCCAGACACTACCCAGTGTCCCCTGAGGGGGCCAAATCATCCCCAGTTGGAAGCTCTGCCTCACAGAACTGGCTCCTTGCCCATCTCCCTGCTCCCCCCACTGCTGTGTCTACAGAGCTCACAGGCCGGGGGTGGGGGGAGAACACGCATTCCAGCCTGGGTTCTGCCAGCAGGCGGGAGGCCGAGTCCAGCCCACCCAGTCGCAGCCAGACCCAGGGAAATTGGATTAACTCGGAGAAGCTCGCCAAGGCGATCCGTCATGCATCTGAAGGACAGCGTATTGATCTTCAGGTTGCAAAAAAAATTAAATGATATCCCTTTTTGTTATTTAAAACGCTGCTTAAGCAATTCCGTAATGGAACAGCCCGGCCCGGGTCCAGGAAGTCCCAAGTCGGCCGGCAGACTCTCTGGATTGGGTGGAGGACGAGAGAATGTGAACTCGGGCCCTGTCTTCCCCTGGGTAATTGATGACCCCCGGAGAACAGCTCCATTTTGCCGGCGACTTGCACTACTTTGATTTATTAAAGACATAACAATTATGAAAATAGCTGATTTATAATCAACTCGCCCAGGGCCCTAATTGATTTCTGGGGCGAAATTTAGAATGGGAGATATTGACACCTTGAGAAGAGGGACCAGCCTTGGGGATGGGCTGTGATGGGGTGGCTGGCGGGGCCGGCAGGAGGACAGACAGGAGACAGAGGCTTGAGTCTGGCTGCATTCTTTGTCATCTCATGAAGTTCGGGGCTTCTGCTCAGCTCTGCCTGAGATATTCAAGCCCCAATGGACACCACCATTTCCGAACGACGAAGGCCAGCCTCGGCTCCAGCAGAGGGCCATGTGCCATTTTGCCCACAAATTCCTCAGCATTTGGAGAGTTCCTCAGTTACATCTACAGCAACCATGACAGCCTGGCACCACAAATGGGAATGAATCTGCCCCATGATGTCCAGAACCTTCTCTTTCTCCAGAGCCCTGTGCTAAGACTGCCAAACGTGGCCAGTAAAAAGACAGGAGGCTCAGTTCAGTCTGAGTTTCAGACAAATAAGTGAGTTTTGGCATAAGTATATCCAATGCAATATTTGGGATATACTTACACCAGAGAAATAATTATTCATGGTTTGTCTGAAATATCCATTTAACTGGGCATTAACTGACAGTATTTTATCTGTCAAGCCTACTGTGACATTCAAGACCCCAGCTCTCAAGATCCCCACAGGGGCAAAAAGATACATGCACAGCAATGTTCACAGCAGCACAATTTACAATAGCCAAGACATGGAAGCAACCTAAATGCCCATTAACAGGTGAATGGATAAAGAAGATGTAGCACATATATACAGCGGAATATTACTCAGCCATAAAAAAGAACAAAATAATGCCATTTGCAACAACATGGATGGAGTTAGCGATTGTCATACTAAGGGAAGTCAGACAAAGACAAATACAGGATATCGCTTATATGCGGGATCTAAAAAATAACACAAATGAACTTATTTAGAAAACAGAAATAGGCTCACAGGCAGAGAAAGCAAACTTATGGTTAACAAAGGGGGAAGGGAGAAGGGATAAATTAGGAGTCTGGGATTAACCAATACACACTACTATGTATAAAAGAGATAAACAACAAGGACCTGTATAGCACAGGGAACTATATTCAATATCCTATAATTAAATCATAGTGGAAAAACATGAAAAAGAATATATATATATAACTGAATCACTTTGCTGTACACCTCAAACACTGTACATAAATAAAAAAAAAAAAGATTCCCCCAGGGGCCCATTCACTAGATGAAGAGATTAAGCCAAGGAGATATTCAGTGCCTGCCCAAGATCACACGGTGAATGTCTTAAGATTCAACCCGACCCTGAAGTCTGAGCCTTCCAAAGCCTCCAAAATTCCACATTGCTTTTGGAGGTAAAAGATCACAGACTTTCTTTTTGTGTCATGGCAGATTATTCTGGTAGCAGCTCTGCCTTGTTATTGCTGTATGACCTTGAAAAAAAGGGCTTGGCCTCTCTGGGCCTCAGTCTCCAACCCTGGAAAATGGGCTTAATCAGAAGATCTGCATCCCAGGTTGTTGGAGAGGAAAAAACCATTTGTGGGTGCCTACACTGGAAGAGCACATGGTATACCAAAGGGGTCATTTGGTCCCCCCGGGTAATAACAAAGATAGAAAGAGACAGAGGGTTAGAGAAAAGGGACAGAGACAGCAATAGGAGTCAGAGACATAAAAGAAAGAGCCAAGGCACAGAGACAAAGAGACAGCAGCAGAGAGAAGGACGCACCACATTTGGAGACAGGGTGGCCCCGGAGGGTGGCAAATAGGTCGGCAACTCAGAAGGTTCTAGTAGTTTCTGTCAGGGGAGGAGAGAGCAAAGGAAGAGCCCCAAGGCATGCAGGATCCAGAGCTCAGGGGCCGGCAGCAGCCCGTGCCCAGTCTCCGTGACGGCCCTGCTAAGCAGTTTTAAGTATCGTTAAAGATAAAATAATTTTTCCCCGTCTGAGCTGTGTGATTGACGTGGTGATAGGCCCCACCGACAGGGAGAAGGTCAAGCTGGAATGTAATCAGTTTTTTCCAGAGCGATGCATAAACATGATGGCACAGCAGCTAGGAAAGGCGGGAGGGACCCGAGGCTGTCCTGGAACCCTTTGAGCTCCCAACCACAAAGCATGATGGGGCCACGGGGGATATTGCGGGCCAGGGGGACTTCCTGGAGGAGGCGTGGCTGCCGCCAGGATTAGAAAGAAAAGGCGTCACAGGCAGAGGAGACTGCAGAAGCAAACCAGTGGAGGTTGGACATATCCCTTCAGGCATCTTCCCCACCTGATCGTTATGCATTAATCCCAGCTTTGAACCTTCCATGGCTCCCAGCTACCCTCTCCATCTCAGAGTTCAAAGCCTGGTTCTCCCTATTTGCTGTGTGATCTTGGGTATGTCACCCTCCCTCCCAGCCTCCATCTCCTAATCTGTAAAACGGGGACATCACAGTACTCCCCCACCCAAGCCCCATGGATAAGGTGAAAGAACTCAAAGAACAGAACAGCAGTATCAATGCTTGCGGTTGCAAGTGACAGGAAAACCCGATTAACTTGCTCCAACGTGAGGAAAACATTTTTCATCTTCAACAACAAATCATCAACGTCTTTACTGAAAAGGCACCACTTCCAAGAGCCTTCACTTATCAATCCCTGTTCTCTCGTTTACCCTCCTTTGTTTTTCTCCCTATTACTAATCATTTCCTGATAGTACCTATTTGTTCAGTATCTGCCCCCTCCTTCCCCAAATATCAGCTCCCTGAAGGTGAGAATTTTGGTCTATTTTGTTACACTTTCCCCATAGCACACAGATGGTGCTTGTTAAAGGCTTGTTAAATAAATGGATGACTTCTTCATCCAAGGACTACTGAGTCCATTATTCAAGAACAGAATTCTGTGTCTTCCTCAGGATACCTACCATATTGCTCCTCATGGTCCAAAATGATTGCCAAAGCACCAACCATCACATCCTTGTTCTAGCAGCAGGAAGGAAGGAAGTTGGGAGGACAAAGGAGGTTTTCTCCAGTGGCCTATCTACTATAAGGAGCCTTCCCAGAAGCTCCCCCCCCCCCAAATCTCATTGGCCAGAACTTAGTCACATGGCCACACCTAGCTAGTGAGCTGCAAGAGAGTCTGGGAAATGTAGTCTTCAACAAAGTGCCATCCTGTTTCTCCCACGATCCAGCAACCTAGGGGAGGAAGGACAAGAGCCTGGACATTAAGAGGCAGAGAACAAGGGACCCACTCCTAACCCTCACATCTGCCACTGCCAGTTACCACCTGTATTCATTTTCTCCAGCTGCTGTAACAAATAACCACAAACTCAGTGAAACAGTAAAACAACCCAAATGTGTTTTCTTACACTTCTGGAGATCACCATTCCCACATGGGTCTCACTGGGGTAAAAATCAAGGTGTCGGCAGGGCTGGTTCCTGCTGGAGGCTCTGGGGGAGAAGCCATTTCTTGCCTTTTGCAGCACTCCTTGGCTGCTGGCCCCTTCCTCCACGTTCACAGCCAGCATTGGCCAGTGGAGTCCTTCTCACGCCTCCATCTTGCTTTCCCTCTCCCTTTCCTGCCTCCCTCTTTCATTTTTAAGGAGATTACATTGGCCCCACCTGGACACTCCAGGCCACCCTCTCTCTCTTAAAGTCTCTTAAAGCAAGACTAGCAAGCTTCAAGCCATCGGCAACTTTAATTCCCTTTTGCCCCTTTAAGGGGATTTGCCAGTTTGGGATGACAACCTTCACCCTCCTGGACCTCCCTAACTCCTCCTCACAGCCTCCATGAAGGAGAAAATAGCACCGTGCCCATTGCCCAGATCAGAACATTGAGGCCCCCAGAGCTTGAACAACTTGCCCATGGTCCCCTGAGTCTTGTAAATTCCAAAAGTCAGAATTCAAACCCAGGCGGGTGTGATCGCGAAGCCCCTGCCTGCTTCATCCACGGCGCTGTTTGTAACTACAGCTGTGACCTGTCTTGTTACTATTACTGTGGCTATTATGAGCACCTGCTACTCCTGCACCAGCCTCCAGGGAATGTGCTCTAAGTGACCCTCTAGAGAAGGGTGTTGCAAAGGCGAGCACAGGAGTTCCCATGGTGGCACAGCAGAAACAAATCTGACTGGGAACCCTGGGGTCCTTGGTTCGATCCCTGGCCTGGCTCAGTGGGTTAAAGATCCAGCGTTGCCATGAGCTGTGGTGTAGGTCGCAGACGCGGCTCTGATCCTGCATGATTGTGGCTGTGGGGTAGGCTGGCAGCTGCATCTCTCATTGGACCCCTCGCCCGGAACCTCCATATGCCATGAGTGCAGCCCTAAAAAGAAAAAAAAAAAAAAAAAAAAAAAACAGGAGTTCCCGTGGTGGCGCAGCGGAAACAAATCCGACTAGGAACTGTGAAGGTTGCGGGTTGGATCCCTGGCCTTGCTCAGTGGGTTAAGGATCTGGCATTGCCGTGAGGTGGGTGTAGGCCGCAGATGTGGCTTGGATCTGGTGTTGCTGTGGCTGTGGTGTAGACTGGTGGCTACAGCTCTGATTAGACCCCAAGCCTGAGAACTTCCATATGCCATGGGTGCAGCCCTCAAAAGACAAAAAAAAAAGAAAAAAAAACCAAAGGCAAGCACAAAGGCTTCAACAGGGAGGTTGAAGGGCATTCCAAGGTCACTCCAAGGGGTGGTAACCCCACAACCTGAGCCCAAGTCTGCCTGGCTACAGACTACTGCCCTCCCTGCCTCTGGGGAGAAAGTCCCTCCTCACTGGGCCATGGAGGACCCAGCTTGGGTTTTTTGGCAGCACCAAGGGTCTCCCTAAGCCCTTTCTCTTTCTGGCAGAGGCTGGAACAGCAGCAGTGGAGGGGGAAGCAGGCCAAGTGCTGAGTCTGCAAGATGACATATCCCGCAAAAGCCACCAGCCATGTGGTCACGGCGGCCCAGGGCTCTGGAGGTGATGGATCTCCCCCGGCTCCCCTGCTGGCTGCCACCCTCCCACCCCCACCCTGGCACCCTCTGTCTCCCCCTCTCCCGGACTCTGCCCAGCTTCCTGCCTCCTCCAGGAAGCATCATTCCAGAACCCCCCAGGCCGGGAGGTCAAACCCCAATAATCATGGAAACACTCAGAGGGTATAGCACAAATCATGGAGTCCACAGGCTGAGCCCCCACCTCATCTCCTCCACTAATGCTGCGCCATCTAATAAATCTTGCTCTGCGTCAGTTTCCTTGTCTGTAAAATGGGTTTGAGAAAAAGAATCTATGTCATAGGACTGACATGAGAGTTACATGAACTATGACAAGCACTTTGAATATTGTTGGGTTGTAGGAGATTTTAAGGTAGTCGGGAAGGCTTCCTGGAAGAGGCGATATTCAATTTGGGCCTTAAAATATGAGGAGAGGAGCTGCCTGGTGGCTCAGTGAGTTAAGGATCCAATATTGTCACTGATGTGGCTTGGGTCACTGCTGTGGTGTGGGTTCAACCCCTGGTCCAGGAACTTCTACATGCTGTGGGCGTGGCTGAAAAATATATACATGAAGAGAAATTGGAAGGACCAGCAGAAGGGAGAGGTAAGGCCCGGAGGATGGACTGGCTAGGAGTTAAAGGAAGTTAGAGCACTGAGAGGGGAGGTGGGCCGGAACCACCAAAAGGCCTCAAATGCCCTGTGGAAAGAATCAGGACTTTGCCACAGGTACTAGGGAGCCATGGAAAGTTTTCCAGCAGGAGGGTGAGAGCATCAGTGCAGCTATGATTTTAGGGTGATGAGCCCACCTTCAGATCAGGGTGGGACTAAAGATCTAACCTCCAAGGCAGAGCCCGCCAGGCCCCCTACTCCACCCCCTGGGGGTACCTGGGGCTGGGCAGTGTCTCAGTGGGGCACCTGAGGTGGGGGAGGAGGACGATAAGCACATGGGTGCAGCACATAAGGGGAAATGGAGGCAGAGAAAGAGGGTCACTGGCTTGCTCAGGGCCACAGGACAGGCAAGTTCCAGGGCTGGGATTTGAACCCAGGCAGTCTGGCTCCAAGGCCCTCATGGTTTTTTTTCTTTTTTGCTTTTTAGGGCCACACCCATGGCATATGGAAGTTCCCAGGCTAGGGGTCTAATCAGAGCTACAGCCACAGGCCTATGCCACAGCCACAGCAACACGGGATCTGAGCCATGTCTGCAACCTACACCACAGCTCATGGTAACACCAGATCCCCAACCCACTGGGCGAGACCAGTGATTGAACCTGCATCCTCATGTATTCTAGTCCAGTTGGTTAACCATTGAGCCGCGAAGGGAACTCCACAAAGCCCTCATCTTTTTTTATTTTTTATTTTATTTATTTATTTATTTATTTATTTTGTCTTTTTGCTAGTTCTTTGGGCCACTTCTGCGGCATATGGAGGTTCCCAAGCTAGGGGTCTAATCGGAGCTGTAGCCGCTGGCCTACGCCAGGGCCACAGCAATGCGGGATCCGAGCCGCGTCTGCAACCTACACCACAGCTCGCGGCAACGCCGGATCATTAACCCACTGAGCAAGGCCAGGGACCGAACCCGCAACCTCATGGTTCCTAGTCGGATTCGTTAACCACTGCGCCACGACGGGAACTCTCAAGGCCCTCATCTTTAAGCCCTTTACAGGAAGGGCTTCTGCCTTCAGTACCAAGCTCCAGCCCTAAAGCAGCTCACTTAGACTCAGCCTCCCTATTGTCCTTAACACCTCCCAGGTATTAGCTGATCCCCTCCCCTGTCACCCCCAGCAGCCCCTGGGCCATCCAGCCTCTGGGTCCAGCCAAAGCCTTTCTGCAATTAAATAGGCTCTAGTGGACACACACATATACACACACACACACACACACACACATCACTTGCTTGGTGCCCATTATGGGCTGAACTGTGTTACCCCAAAATTTATACATTGAAATCCTAACCCCTAGGACCTCAGCACGTGACTGTATTTGGAGACAAGGTCATTAAGGAGGTAATTAAGCTAAAATGAGGTCATGAGGGTGGGCTGTAATCCAATATGACTGGTGTCCTTATAAGAAGAGGAGATTAGGACAGAGACACGCACAGAGGGGAGACATGTGAGGACACGGGGAGAAAGCAGCCATCTGCAAGCCAAGGAGAAGAAATCAATCCTGCAGACACCTTGTCTCAGACTTATCTCCAGCCTCCAGAAGTGTGAAAAAATAAGTTCTTGTTGTTTGAGCCACCTAATCTGTGGTACATTGTGATGGCAGCCCCAGCAAACTCCACATTGCCCATGAGACAAGCTTCCCCAGGTCCAGAACTTCAATAGTCAGGGATCTTTGGTCTGTAAATGACAAAATAAACAAATACTTGATTCAGACTAGCTTAAACAGAAAGGGAGCTGTTGTAACAAAATCTATGGCTTCAGGCATAGTTCAATCCAGGTGCTCAAATCATAACAAGATCATCTGCTTTCCTCTCTATTAATTCCATTCGCTGGGGTTGGGGGGCTTCCCACATGGTGATTAGATAGCTCCTAGGAAGACCAGGTTTCTATCAGCTCAGTAACCCTAGAGAAAGTGTGTCATTGTCCCCCTAAATTCAGCAAATGTTCAGGAGTTCATGCTGATTGGACCAACTTGGGTCATGTTGGGTGGCCTCAAGCCAAGCACTGAAGCCAGAGGTTCAGAATCCCCTGATTGGCCAGCCCCGGGTATTTTTGATTGGGCTCCTCCAGATAGACACCCTGAGGCAAAAATGAGGGCCTTACTGTGTGGGCAACTGGAGCTCATTGGGGGCCTCTAGGATACCATGTAGAGCATGCCTTGGAGTTATCTCAAGACAGGGACAAGGGAGCTGCAGTATTTGTCACTGACTTCCCATTTATAAAGGCTAAGGGCTGCAATAATTCTCCTGTCTTCTGGCCTGCTCTGCCCATGGCTAAGTGAGCTCTAGCACTCACAAAGTACCATCAGAGAGATGGCTGCAAATGTTCTCAGTAGGCAGTCAGCTCAAGAGGATACAGGTGGGGTTGCTCCATGGAATCTCAGCCTCCCTCCCTGGAGCCCTGCCTGAACCTCATGAGCCAAAAGCATGACAAGGGAGCGCCCCCAACCCCCCGGCCCCAGGAAAATCTAAGTGAAGGGAGGGTGCAGGAGAGGCTGTAAAAGCAAAAAATTGTCTAAATGGAGTCAGTTTCCCTTCATTCTTCCCATGAATGTCATATGTTCCTAATGGCTGCCTCCTGATATTTCCCTCAAATTTTCCAAGACCTTCAGGCCCCTTATCAGTTGAAAGGGGTGATCATGCTTTCAAACTATACAGAGAGGACCAGGGGGTGGGAATAGAAGGGGCCATTCTGCTCTTGCTTCTGTAGCTGCCACAAGGTGGCGCTGCTGAACAATGGTCTTGCACAGTCTTGTCTGCTTTCCCCTGGCTTGTCTTCACTAAGCCAAATTCTTGCACAGAACCCAGTCGAACTCCAACGTGGGTCCCCAAGGTTAGAGTCACTTGGCTTTTACTTATGAGTGAGTTCAGGCCTCAATCACCAGGACAGGGAAAGTGAATGAGCCAGGACTTCCAGCCTCCATCACATTTTACATTAGAACCAAACAGCTTCTTCCCCCAACCCTCCCTCCCACTTCCTTTAGAACTAAGTTCCCACTGGGACACCGCTGAATATCCTTGCCTTTTTTTTTTTTTTTTTTTTTGGTCTTTTTAGGGCCACACCCACGGCATATGGACATTCCCAGGCTACAGGTCGAATCAGAGCTGCAGCTGCTGGCCACAGCCACAGCAACACCAGATCCGAGCTGCACCTGCAACCTATGCCACAGCTCACAGCAACACAAGATCCTTAACCCACTGAGCAAGGCCAGGGATCTTACCCACATCTTCCTGGATACTAGTCGGGTTCATAACCTGCTAAGCCATAACGGGAACTCCCCTTGCCCACCTCTATACCTCCCTTGGAGCCACCTCTACCTATCAGAGAACCTCAGAAGGGAAGGAAAAGGAACATCAATCCCTTTGCTCCCATGAGTTCCACCTCATCTCCACCAGCCCACTCTGCACACCAAGGAGTTTGGGGATAGGTGTATTAGTCAGCAATCACTGCATAACAAGTTCCCAGTCCCAGCAGCTTAACCTAACACTCATTTATTATCTCAGTTTCTGTGGATCAAGAGTCTAGACAGTGCTTAGCGGGTCCAACATGCTACGGGTTTCCTGCAAGACTGCAACCAAGGTGTCAGCTGAGGCCACAGCCATCTGTAGGTTCAACTGGAACCAGATCTGTCTGCATGTTCAAGAGGCCTTGCACACTTCCACTCACTTTCTTGGAGCCTAGCTGCCATGCACGTAACCCCAGGCTGGTCTGCCAGGACAGCATCCCTGCTCTTCATGGAAGAAAGCCCAATTGTCCCAGCCAACAGCCAGCTGACCCTCACATGAGGGAGCCCAGCCAAGATTCGCTGAGCCGCCTGCAACCCCAAGTTGAGTGCAGAGGCAGGAATGAGTCTGGATGAGATCAGAAGAATCACCTGGCTCATCAGCAGACTCCTGAACCCCAAGAAAGGCTTAGTGCTTTCAGCCCTTGGATTGGGGGCTGGTTTGACAAATCCAATCTGTGACAGCACCATCATCACCATTCTGCCACGACCACGGGCACCCACTTAAATATGAATAAAACCAGGAGGAATCATTCAACTGACTCTCTCCCTAAATAAAGAAGTTCTACTTCACGGACTTTAGCTGTCTCGACTCTACAAAGGAAATGCGGCTGGCAGCTTCTCCTGATTAAAAAATGTCAAGTTCCACCTCGCCAGGCATCTCAATACCCTCCTTTTCCATCCACCTTCCCAGGAAGGCTCAGGAGGGTGGGGAGGCTCTTTTAGGCTTGCGGACTGGACCAGAGTTCCCAGGGCCACTCGGCTGCCCAAAATGGGACCCCCTGCCCGCCCTGCTCGTCCTGGCTGCTTGCTACAGATGTCTCCTGAGGATCTGCTGGCCTTTTCTTTACAATGCCCAAGACCTACTCAAGAAGAAGAAGCCATGCTGAATGGAGGATGGCAGAACTGGCTTTGGGAAGCCTCAAACCTCAGCACCTGCAGCCGGGGAGCAACATGTGTTGCAGATTTGGCCATGACCTTGAGCTTGTCACTGTCCAGGAACCCTTGGCAAAGAAATGACATCCCTCTGTCTACTTCCCTGACCCATCCCTAAGTCCCCTAAACCGCCTCCAAGGTCTGGCTTCTGACAGCACTGCCCAGACCTGCCCCCAGCATCTCCATTCTCACTGGTCGATGTCACAGCTGTACCTGTAAATAAATACAGTTACTCTCACCCCAGAAAGCAAGGATTCTCAGCTGAAGAGCTCAGTGGTCAAGAGCAGAACCTCTAGAATCAGGGACCTCCCTGGTGGTCTAAGTAGTTAGGACTGGCCATTTTTGCCATTGTGGCCTGAGATCCCACATCAAGCATCTACATGCTGCAGTCAAAAAAAAAAAAAAAATGTGTATGCAAAAAAAAAAACGCAAACAAAAAGCACAACAAACAAATAAACAAAAACCCTCTAGAATTAGACCCATGTAGAAAGCTTAGGAGAAGGGGAAGACATAAGGATGAAATGATAATCCATCTACACAAGGGAGTCCCACTCACTGTGTAAAAGAATGAGGACTCCCATAGAAAGACACCAAGATACTTGTTAAGATAAAAAAGTAAGGGAGTTCCCGTCATGGCTCAGTGGTTAACGAATCCAACTGGGAACCATGAGGTTGCAGGTTTGGTCCCTGGCCTTGCTCAGTGGGTTGACGATCCGCGTTGCCGTGAGCTGTGGTGTAGGTTGCAGACGTGGCTCGGATCCCACATTGCTGTGGCTGTGGCGTAGGCCAGTGGCTACAGCTCTGATTGGACCCTAGCCTGGGAACCTCCATATGCCGCAGGAGCAGCCTAAGAAATGGCAAAAAGACAAAAAAAAAAAAAAAAAGATAAAAAAGTAAAAGTAATGGATGCAGCGTTTTGGTTTGGGTAAGCTAAAAAAAAGAAAAAAACAGGGAGTTCCCATCATGGCTCAGCGGAAATGAATCTGACTAATATCCATGAGGATACAGGTTCCATCCCTGGCCTCGATCAGTGGGCTAAGGATCCAGCGTTGTCGTGAGCTGTGGTGTAAATCACCACAAATGCAACTCGGATCCAGCGTTGCTGTGGCTCTGGCGTGGATCGGCAGCTGCAGCTCTGATTGGAGCCCCAGCCCTGGGAACTTCCATATGATGTGGATATGATGTGGGTGTGGCCCTAAAAAGCGGGGGCGGGGGGGGGGGACGAAAAACATTTCTGGGAGTTCCCTGGTGGCTCAGCTAGTTAAGCATCTGGACTGGTTACTGCTGGGACTCAGGTCACTGCTGTGGTGTGGGTTTGATTGCTTGCCTGGAAATTTCTGCATGCTGAAGGTGCCGCCAAAAACACACACACACATTTTGTGGATGGATGGTGGCGATGTCTGCACAACAATGAGAATTACATAAAGCCACTGAGCTGCTCGCTTAACCATGGCTCAGATGCTTAAGTTTTATGTCACGGATGCTTGGCCACAATTTCAAAGCAAGATGGGGGCACAGAAGGAAAGGGTTTTTTTTTTTTTCTCTCTCCAAGGGTGACCCCCACCTTGGGCTTCCCACACCACAGCCCCTCATGGGAGGCTGGGAAGCAGCATTCAGGAGCCAGTTTAGAGAAAGTGAGACCCAGAGAGGGTGAGGAGCGGCCCAGGGCCACACAGCAAGGAGGACGCACAGACAGAACTTAAGAGACTCTAGTGGGGCCCGAACGAACAAGGTGAACAAGGCGATCCCTCTCTAGGGAGCCACTGATTTTGCTTAAGCTTCTGGGGGGCAGCGGGGAGGCAAAGTAAGGGGGAAGCATCTTCTTTCCTTGTTGGAGCCTTGGAAATCCCTCCCTGGGGAAGGCCGCTGCTGGGGAGGACATCCCTGATAAGTCTCCATCTGGAGATCAGGTGATTCATTATTGTCAGCAAAGTTCTCCAGAGGCTTGGGGCTTACAGATAGTCACCCTTGATACAGGGCAATAGAGTTATCAAGGAGCTCGGGGGCTGCCTAGATGGTGGGGCCAAGGTATTGGAGCCAGGAAGGGTCTTGAAAATGGCCCTGCCATCATCTACTTGCAGAGAAGGGGGCACGGGAGCCAGAGAAGGGGGAATCTGGCCAAGGTCACAGGGCCAAAGAGGGGCAAGATGGTCCCCCATTGCGCCCATGGTAAACCTGAGTCAAGTCCTGTTCCCCTTCTGCCCAAGGCCCTCCAGGGCTCCCAGCTCCCTGGGGCAAAAGCCCAAATCCACCTCACAGCCCACAAGTCCTGCACAACCTGCCTCATCCCCTCTCTGCCCTCACCTCCTCCCTCTCTCTCCCTCCCGGCCCCTCTGGCACTCAGCAAAGTGCCAGACAAACACAAAAGGAAAAACACAAAAGGACCCAATGAAGAATGAATGGGGACCCTGAACACCTCTGGGTTCCGAAAGGAATTTCTAGTCCACGGCCTCTGCTTGAACTCCTCCCTGGATGGGGAGCTCACTATCTCCCAACACTCCCATTTCATCCCTGAGCTGTCTGGTCATAAGCAAGCTCCTCCTGAAAATCTGGGCTGAGTTTTGTGCCCTGAAGTGTGTGTGTGTGTGTGTGTGTGTGTATTTGAGGGATGAAAGAGTGAAATGAGGTCAAGAGCAGAAATTCTGGAATCTCTGTGGGCTGATCACTGTTTTGAATATTTGGAAAGCCTCCCTGCGGCCCTGGGAGTGAAGTTACTTTAGACTGACTCCCTCTCTCTTTCCCTTGCCCTCTCTCTCTCTTCCTTTCTCTCCCCACTCCTCTCTGTCTCTGTCTCTGTCTCTGTCTCTCTCTCTCTCTCACACACACACACACACACACAATTTCTCTATTTTTCTCTTTCCTTTCTATTTTTGTCTCTGTGTTTCTGTTTTTCTGTCTCTGGATCCCTTGCTGTTCACAGTCACAGAGATACCAACACAACTCCTCAGCCCCAAAAGAAAATTGCTGGCCACCCCAGCAGCAGAATAATTGAATCGGTGGGCGGCCGGGATTGAATCAAGCGTGAGGGGAGAGGGGGAGAGGCAGTGTGTGTGTTGGGGGGGGTGCGCTTAGCTATGAGCAGCAGGAGTGCAGCTGTAGGGGGAGAGAGGCTATGAAATCTCACCAACAGGCCCGGTTTCCCCTACAATAAACCCAAGACAATCTGACCCCTACACAAAGAGCTAGAAGTCTGTCTCGGCAACCCCAACACACAGGCTGCTCAATTCTCCGAGTCACTTGGTAGGGCCAGGATGGGGATGGGGGGTGGCTACACCAAGGTCCACTGGTGGAACAGCCACCTCTTTATTTCAAGGAGAGGTTCATTCCTGTTCATCCCTTCATCCTCAAGTCCCCTCATCCCCTGACCACTCACAGCCCCGCCCATCCTCCATCCATCTGTCAACACCTATGGCTCCACCCATCCTTCCATCCAATTCTCACCCACCCATAGCCCCACCCATCCTCCATCCATCCCTCACCCACCCAACCCCCCATCATTCTTCCGTCTCCCACCTTATCTGCCCCACTCACCCACCCACTTATGCATCCATCCATCTCCCCACTCACTTACCCACAGGTCAAACATTCAGCAGATGCTTATTAAGCTCCTATGGAGGGCCCCTCTCCGTACTGGGTGCCAGAGACACTGGGATAAAAATGACAGCTCCAAGCCCCTGCTCAATTGGAGCTTAGCATCTAACTGGGAAGATAAATGTTAAACACACAATTTGAACAACCCACTCCATCACTGAAATTGTGACAGTTCCTGAAGATAGGCTCAGGGTGTTCTGGGAGGTAGGATTTGGGAGGGGATGAGGGATGAGGCTTCTTTGGTTGGGGGGCCATGGAAAGGCTCCCAGCAGGAATAGTGTGACATGCAGAGGGAACAGCGTAAGCAAAGGAGAGGCTGATGTCCAGGGTCTGGTTCAAGAGCAGGGCACATGAAGCCACCCCTGGACATGAAGTGGGGATCTTGGATGAGAAGTGGGTTGTGGGGGGGAAGCGGCTGGCCCCAGATTGGGTGTTTTAGGGAGCGTGTCAAGGCAGATGGACAGGAATCAAAAACAGGGGACAGGAAGGCAATGGAGATGAGAAGGCACAGCCAGAGAGGTGGGAGAAAAACCAAGGGTGGTGGAATCTCAAAGCTACTTTGTCCAGATGGAGAACTTAAGGTCCAGGGATCCTGGGGCTCTGCTTCCCTCCCCAGCCCCACCGGTGACCAGTGACTGCCATGTCCCTTCCTTGTGTCAGACAGCCACAGAGGCCCTGAGGACCACTGAGGGAGACCTTCCATCGGTGGTTTCTGATCCCAGCCCTGCCGGCTCTCACTGGCCAAGCTACACAGCTAATCTAGCAGCCTCCACATTCTCAGCTGTGAAATGGGAATATTTGAGCCACTCCAGGAGGCTGCAGGAAAGCACTGAAGCCAATATGACCACAGCAAGAAGTTATTGTGTCCTATACACCCTACCTAGCATGGCCTCCTGGTCACTGCATCATTCATTCAGTCCATTAACAAATATTTATCGAATGCCCAGATGCTGTTCACAGCTGTGAACAAAACACACACAGTTCCTCTGTCCTCAAGGAGCTGATATTAAAGTAGAGTGATACAGAGAATTAGATGCAAATGCCTAATCTAATTTCGGGAAGCAATAAGAATTCTAAAGCAGAGAAAGGGGACAGAAATGGTTGGGGCAGGGGAGGGGTTCCCATTGTGCCTCAGCTGTAACGAATCAGACTAGTGTCCATGAGGATGTGGGTTAGATCCCTGGCCTCACTCAGTGGGTAAGGATCCAGCATTACCATGAGCTGTGGTGTAGGTTGCAGACATGGCTGGGATTCTGCGTTGCTGTGGTTGTGGTGTAGGCTGGCAGCTGCAGCTCCGATTCAATCCCTACACTGGGAACTTCCATATGTCACGGATGTGGCCCTAAAAAGAAAAGAAAAGAAAAGAAAAGAAAAAAGAAAAGAGTTAGGGGGATGCCTGTTCTCTGGGGGTAGTCAGGGAAGGCTTCCCTGAGGAGGTGGTGAGTGAGCTGAGACTGTGGAAAGAAGCATCTACCTGGCCAAGAGTTTTGGGAAAGGCATTCCAGGCAGCAGGAACTGCAGTGCAAGGCCCTGAGGTAGGATCAAGTTTGGCATCTTAGGAATCAGCTCTGGGAGTCCCCTGGTGGTCTAGCAGTTAAGGAATCTGCTGTGGCTCAGATTTGATCCCTGGCTTGGGAACTTCCACATGCCATGGGCATAGCCAAGGGCAGGAGAAAGGGGTCCATGCCCCCAACACCCCATCCCCAGCCATGCTTGCTTCTCCTTTGTCGCAATCCCTACCACGTGCCTTGCTATACATTTTCCTTATTTATCTTGCCTATTTTTTCTCTCTCCAACTGTCAGCTTCATAAAGATGGGGACTTCCTTCCTTCTGGCTTCCCTGTTCCCGGCTCTGCTTCCAGAGCCGGGAACAGTGCCAGACCCATAGTAGACCCTCAATACGAAACTTTGAATGAATGAATGAACGAACGAACAGGCATCATTCCCATCACAAGGGCCAGGTAGGAAGGCAATCAAAGGCTCCGACCACTTCAAGAGGCCCCTTTAAGAGGTCAGAGCTGAGAGATATGGGGTCGGGACCTCCCTTGATTACTGAGATTCTAATTAACTCCAGGGCCGAGAGGGCCGCCCCGCTCAGAGGAATTATAGATAAGTTTGCATCCAAGTGTTTGAGCATTGGCTCTAACGGGGTGGGCAGCAGCTCCTCCTCCCCCCCCCAACCCCTGCCAGCCAGCTGGCCAGGGAGGCGGGCGCTGAAAGAGGTCATTTGCATAGGCAGGTAATTGGTTTTGCAAATAAATCTGGTTCTTGAAATTTGTAGATTAGCAATAATACGTCTCCAGATGAGAGAGAAAGGTCACGGATGAATAAAACAACAATTAAACTTTCAGGAGATTATGAAACTAAACAGAAACCTGGCACAGGGCGGCCGAGAGAATAGAGAGTGGGGCAGGGAAGGTGGAAGGGGTCTGCTGGGGGTGGGGGGCGGTCTGCTGTCCTGGAGAAATAGTCCATGTTCTGAACTGCTTCATAGGAGCATATGCTGTGAGTCAGGCTCTGGGCACAATGGGATCTACTCAGGACAGTTATCAGGATCCCATTTCTCCGTAAAGAAAACTGAGGTCCAAGGAGAGAGAAGCTGATGCCCAAGGCAGCATAAGGCAGGATTCGAACCCAAGACCAGCTCTGCACTGTCCTGGGTGGCAGTGAGCCTCATTTCACAGTAGAAAGGAAGAGAAAGGAAGAGGATGGACCACCTCCCCTCAGTCTCTCGGCTCTGTGACCAGGAGCATCCGCACACAGTGCCTCAGTCTTTCCACGCCTCTGAAACTGGGGCGCAGAGCATTTGATGGGAGATTTTTTAATTTGCAAATGTTTTTGTACTTGTGTGGCAATTAAATGTGGCATAGCAGCGAATGGACCAGGCACTATGCCCGGCGTGATGAGGATGCTCCTCTGGTCATCCTGGGATCCTGGCTGCAAGCAACAGAAATACGCTCCAGGAAACACAGCAGAACTGAAATTTATAGATAACTCTGGGGCTGGAAAGGAAAGCTGGAGGAAGAGGGTCAGCTGATAGGAAACGGGAACTCAGTAGATCACAAACACAACCATATTTTGCTCCTCACCAGCACATGACCTTGGTGAATCACCTTTCCCTCTCCAGACCTCAGTTTCCAAATCTCTAAGAGGGGGAAATCATTGTGCCTGCTTTCTTTATTCAGTGTAGTCTTTCAAAATATTTCCTGAGCCCCGAGTGAGCACCAGGCACTCTTCTGAGCACTAGGAATGCAGCTGAGAGCAAAACTAGCAGAAATCTCTGTCCTGGTTGAGCTCAAAGCCTAATGAGGGAGACAGACAATGAGCAAGCAAATCAGTAGGTCGGCAGGGTTTTAGAGAGGGCTAAATGCTAGGAAGAAAATTAGGGCAGGGAAGGAGGCATTGGGAAGGAACAAGAATTGGAGAGGGAGGACAGGTTGTGAATTTTTTTTTTTTTTTTTTTTTTTGGTCTTTTAGGGCCTCACCCATGGCATATGGAGGTTCCCAGGCTAGGCTAGGGGTGAATCAGAGCTATCGCCGCTGGTTTACGCCACAGCCACAGCCATGCCAGATCCTTAACCCACTGGGTCCTCATGGGTATTAGTCAGATTCGTTTCCACTGAGCCACAACAGGAACTCCTTTTTTTTTTTTTTAATGGCTGCAGCATATAGAATTTCCCAGGTTAGGGATTGAATCTGAGCCACAGCTGTGGCAGCACCAGATCCTTTAACCCACTTCCCCAGGCTGGGGATCAATCTGGCACTTCCTCAGTGATCTGAGCCACTGCAATTGGGCTCTTAGCCCACTCCGCCACAGTGGGAACTCTGGCTTGCCATTTTAAACAAGATGTTCAAGGAAACCGTCTGAAAAGGTGATATTTAAACAGAGATATGAATGGGGGAGGAGATGTGTGGGAAGAGAATTCCAGGCAGTGGGAACAGCATATGCAAAGGCCCTGGGGCAGAACTGTACCTGGCATGTTGGAGGAACAGTTATAAGACCTGTGTGTCTGGAGCAGAGTGAGGGAGGGAAGGGGGGACAGAGGAAGAAGGTGAGGGCAGGGAGGAGATGGGGGCAGGTCATGAAGATTTCTTTGTCCAGAGGGCAAAGAGAAAGGACGTTCTCCTGTAACAGTGACAAATATTCATTCCTCCTTCCATTTGGTGGTAGAGATTCTGGGCTGGTCCCCAATGTTCATGCTCTACTTTCTCCTTTAGAAATAGAACCTGCTCAGGTAAAGACTACATTTCCTAGCCACCCCGATGCTCAATGTGACCATTTGATGTTGTGGATAATATGATGTGAGCAGTAATGGTGCATGTAACTTCCATGCTGGAACCTCGGAAGATAAGGACAGGCCTGCCTCTACCCCTTCTTCCCTTCCCCCTCTGCCCTCATCTGGAAGGTGGCAGTGAGGGCAGAAGGTAGAGCAGCCATTATGGTCCACAAAATGGACCACAACGGAGTTCCCATTGTGGCCCAGAAGAAATGAATCTGACTAGTATCCATGAGGATACAGATTCAATCCCTGGCCTCATTCAGTGGGTTAAGGATCCAGCGTTGCCATGAGCTGCAGTGAGTGTAGGTCACAGACACAGCTCGGATCTGGCATTGCTGGGGCTGTGGTGTAGGCTGGCAGCTATACCTCCAATTCAACCCCCGAGGGTTGGGAACTTCCACATGCCATGGGTGTGGCCCTAAAAAGACAAAAAAACAACAACAACAACAACAAGATGGACCACAAGATGGAAGTTTGGCTGAGAAGGTAGAAGTCTGCCTATCTGAGATTGTCCATTGGTTCTCCAGCAGACTTAGTCTTTTTGTTGTTGTTGTCTTTTTTAGGGCCACACCCACAGCACATGGAGGGTCCCAGGCTAGTGGTCGAATCGGAGCTGCAGCTGCCGGCCTACACCACAGCTTAAGGCAACGCCAGATCCTTAACCCACGGAGCGAGTTCAGGGATCAAACCTGCATCCTCATGGATACCAGTCAGATTCACTTCTGCTGAGCCACGACAGGAACTCCCACTTAGCCTTATTCCGAGATATTTTCATGGATATCCATATTCCCCTACATTCTCTTCACCTTCACGTCTCCCTCTCTCTTCCAAAATTTGGCAGCTCCACCAAAGCTTTTTACCTCTAAATCCTATGTCAGTGGCAATTCTGTAAGGCAAAAGACCAGAGAGGGTGAGTGACCTAGCTGAGTCACAGAGTCCAGATAGCCTGTCTAAAGGAAGCAGAAGAGTGAACCTGGCTGAGAGAAGATGGCCCACTGACCTTCTGGCCTGAGAACAGTGGACAGTGGGAACCCACTGAGTGCCTCCTCTGTCAGAGCTGGCTAATCTCATTCATTCCCCAAACACTTATTGGGCAACTGCTGTGTGCTTCCAGACACTGGGACCAAAATACAGTCATCCTCTCCTTCTCAGGGCTCAGACGTTAGCTGTGCTGGAGTCTGAGGCTTCCTGGAGGTGGTAATGTGTATCCTGAGATGAAGAGGGGAAGGCATGGCAATCCACATGATGGGAACAGCAGGAGCAAAGGCTCAGAGTCCAAGTGCGGTGGGTGTGAGTTCCTGAGAGCCCTCAGAGCAGGGGAGAGATGAAGCCAGAGACACAATGCAGGTGAAGTGCTGAGGGCAAAGACAATGGGGAGCCAGGGGAGGATTTAAAGCAGTGGAGAGGTGAGATCAGATGTGCCTTTGAGAAGGTCCCAGGAGGAGGGCTAGGAGGGGCGGAGCCTGGAAGACAGTCCAGATGAGAGACGGGTGCAGGACCAGGCTGCTGCCTCCCGCACCACATCCCCTTGCAGCCTCGCTGCGACCGGGCGCGAGCAGGAAGGAGAGGCGGGAGGGGGTACCTGGCAGCCAAAAGCCCAGCGGCTAATGAGCCCGGTGCGGCGCGGGCTATTTTTAGCAGCCGCTCCTTGGGACGCCTAATCGCTCCGGCCTGCTCCCCGCCAGGCTGCCATGGAAACGCTCCGCGCCGCCGCCGGGAGCTCGGTCCCCGGTCCCGGCCTGCGCTGCCCGCCCTCCAGCCCCGGCCCAGGGCGCGAGCTCTGCCACCGCCAGAGGGGCCCCGCCGTGCCCTCCCGCATCGCCGCTGTGTGACCCGCGGACACCTCTGCCCGTCTCTGGGCCTTAGAGGGTAAGGTGGCTATCAGCGTGGACTCTGGAGGCTAAATCCCAGGTTCGAATCCCCGCTGAGCCAGCGGCGCGGGGGCGCGCCCTCAAGCTTGACTTGGAGCCTTGGTTCCTCATCTTTAAAATGGGTGCCGCCTCATATGAGTGCAGAAACCGGTGGCCTGGAGCTCGAAGCTCAGCCGCTGGCCCCAGTGATTTCAGCCACCCATTGAACACCTACTGTACGCCAAGCATTGCCCTAAACCGTCCACGCATTCGTTTTATTTGTTTAATCCAGAGGCATTTTTCAGACTACATTTTTACAGATGGGGCTTTTGCTACAGAGAGGTTAAGTGGTCTGCCTGAGGTCACACAGCATGCACATGGTGGAGCCGGGATCTGAACCCAGGCCAGCTGGCTCTGGAATCCCAACGCTAAAGCACTCATGGAACTGCACAGATGTTTAAACTGGAATGTGGGAGGTGTGGGGGGTGTAGGGGGAGGTTGTGCTTATTCCCCAAGGAAGGCCTCAGGAGTGGTGGCCACCCAAGGAGGGACTTGGTTTTCATCCCCCACCTTGCTGGAGGAAACCAGGAGTGAGAGGCATCACTCCCCCAGAGGACAAATGGGGACACTGAGGCAAAGGATGAGGACAGCAGATTGTCGGATGCTGAGCCCAGGAGCTCAGGTCTCTCTCATCACTGAGAGCTTTTATGGAGGGGCCCTGGGCTTGTGGGCCTAGGCAGCCCGCCAGGCAGGCTGGCTGACACCAGAAGCTATTCTGGGCCCTGTGGCTCAGACAAGTTGATGGGGAGGGGCTGAGCATCAGGAAGGAGGGGTCCAAGCTGGGGAGGGGAGAACAAAGCCCAGAGCTGGCCTGGACAGGAGAGGGAAAGGGGGAGAGTGGAGAGGGAGGGGGAGTGGGAGAAGAGAGGAGGAGGAGGGGCACACTGGACAAAGCAGGCCTCCAGGCTTATCCATGCCTCAGTTTCCTCATCTGTAAAATGGGGGTGTGGACCATCACAGTTCCCACGTCCTAGGGGCTGCTGGGGTGATCAGAACATCTAGTGCAGGGTCTCATCCATCTGCATTTAACGTTTGGATGTTTTGTTCTGTTTAGAGTTTTTACACTGGTTTGGATTCTTCATTTTTTATTTTTTATTTATTTATTTTGTCTTTTTAGGGCCGCACCCGCAGCATATGGAGGTTCCCAGGCTAGGGGTCCAATCAGAGCTACGGCTGCCGGCCTACACCACAGCCACTGCATCGCCAGATCCAAGCCATCCCTGCGACCTACACCACAGCTCACAGCAACACCTGATCCTTAACCCACTGAGCAAGACCAGGGAACTCTTGGTTTGGGGTCTTTAAAATATGTCTTAAGGAGTTCCCATCGTGGCTCAATGGGAACAAATCTGACTAGCACCCAAGAGGATGAGGGTTTGATCCCTGGCCTTGCCCAGTGAGTATTGCCCGGTATTCTGTGATAACCTGTATGAGAAAAGAACCAGAAAAAGAATGGATGTGTGTACACATATAACAGAATCACTTTGTTGTACAGCACAGATTATCACAATATTGTAAATCAACTATACTTCAATAAAACTTTTAAAAAATGGAAAAAATAAACACCAGAAAAATAAAATAGTACTTACCTTGCTGGCTGGATCTGTGAGGGCCTCCTTAAGTTTTGCATTCCAGGCAAGAAAGGTGCTAATATCTGCCTGGTGACAATCCTGTAAGTTGCTCAGAACTGTTCCAGGCACATGGTAAGCACCCAAGGAGCAGGGGGATGAATGTGACTAATATTTACGGAGGGCCCAAAGCTGCAAACATCTGGATGTCAAGTCATCCCAGTGCCGGTTATTATTCTTCACTATTGTTAGGTACCAAGCTCGGCCCTGGGACCTTAGGCCTTGGAAGGTGATGGAATAGCCTGTATCAGCCTATCCTGATCGGTAGCAACGAGGGAGGAGGGCGGGAAGCAAGCATCCTGTAGCGTGGAAGCAGTTGCCCTGAACTAGAATCCGCCCGCCTCCTTCCCACAGCCTGGCTGGGCCCTGGGCCCGCGGTTCAACCTGGAGCGCCCCCTGTTCCTCCTCCGAGGTTGCACCCCGCGGGGGTGGCCGGGGTGGGGGCGCTTGGCCCAGCTGTCCAGAGCTGGGTTCAACAGGGGGTCACAGGTCCCCGTCCCCATTCCCCAGTCACCCTGGCGGCTGGAAGGGCTGGGGAGGGGAGGCCAAGGTTACCTCGCCCCTCCCCCAGACTAGCTATAATTAGCCCCGAGATGAATTAAACATGAGGCCGACCCAGCTCCGCTCTGACATTATAATTGTTCCGGGGCAGCAGGCAGAGGGAGGGGCTGCTGGGGGAGGCTGGGGGAAGGGAGAAGGTACATACCAGCCCCGAGCACCTGCTGTGGTCCACCAGGTGGCCCTTGAGGCTCAAGAAGGCGGGAGGCTCAGGAGTCGGCGATGAAGGGGTGAAGCTGTCAGGCCTGGATCATTAAAGCCGCCAGCCGGCATGTACCTTCCTGGGGCCTTTTACTTCAGTTTCCTGCTAACACACCTGAGTTTCCACCATTACAACGTCTATCAGGAGTTCCCACTCTGGCACAGTGGCTTAAGGATCCTGCGTTTTTTTGCAGCCCTTAGGGTTTAATCCCCGCCCCCGCGCAGTGGGTTAAGGCTCACTTAACCAGCTAGGTAGCAGCTGCCCCTCATATTTGGAAACTTCAAGAGACTTCAGAGGAGTTCCCATTGTGGCTCAGTGGGTTAAGAACCTGACTAGTATCCATGAGGATGCAGGTTCAATCCCTGGCCTCGCTCAGTGGGTTACAGATCCCGTGTTGCCACAAGCTATGGTGAAGCTTGCACATGGGGCTGGGATCTGGCATAGCTGTGGCTGTGGCTAGGCCCCCGAAGCAGCGCCTCCAATTCAACCCCCAGCCTGGGAACTTCCATATCCTGCACCTTCAGCCCTAAGAAAAAGAAGGAAAAAAAAAAAAAAGACCTCAGGCCTGTTCTTTCCTCACTGTACCTCAGTCTTCCCATCTGTGTGATGGACCTATGGTGGCCAGAGGCAGCCTTGGGGTAGGGAGACAGGTGGCAGGCTCTCACTCTGGGGGTCGCCTCTCCCTGCCCCAGCCCTGCACCAGTTAAATTAATTCCCTAGACCCTGAACCCTAGGAAAGGGTGAAATCTCCCCAAAGTTGGCCAAAAAAAAAAAAAAAGAAAGCTCTTGCAAAATGGGTTGATAGCTCATAGCTCCCAGCAATATTGTGAAATGAGCTAAGAAGAGTGTAAATATTCAGCACATACTCAGTGCTTACAGCTGTTTGCCATGGTTCCAAACAAGACCACATCATTTTTTTAACAGTTATATATTTACTTCAACAAATAGCCACCCAAATTTATATACCATCTACTCTGCTCAAAAAATATATATATATGGGTTTTCCTGGTAGGATATAAAGGTGCATTTTTTTATATAAATAGATTTCATTGGGAAAGAATGAGAAGGAGGTTTAGAGAAAAAATGATGAAGCAAATGAGGGAAGCCTGGAGCTGGGAGCCGCTTGGGTAATAGATTTCTCAGACTGTTCCTGGGCCTAGTAATTAATCCTGAGGGGCTAATTAAGTCCGGGCTTCCGCTCCAGCCACTCAGCGGCCTCCCTCCCAGCCTTCCCTCTCCCCAGGGGAGGCCCAGCCTGGCCCACCCTTGCCAGGGCCTCCCTCCTACTGTGCTGCCAAGCCCCCAGATCCCAGGGCTTAATCATCTGGAATTAAGGTTTAATCAGAGGACTTTACTGCAGGGAGGGGAGGCTGGGTGGGAGGAACAGCCTCCCAGGTGCAGCAGCGCCTAGAATAGGGTGAGGCAAGTGTGCCAGTGTGAAGCCAGCATGGGTCAAAACCTGTCAATATTTAACACTTAGATACTTTGTTCACTGTAGATGTTCTTGCCCTCATTGTGAGTTTTTTCAGAGGTTGCATTAAAATAGTATTTATCCAGGGAGTTCTGGTCATGGCTTGGTGGTAACAAACCCCACTAGGATCCATGAGGAAGCAGGTGCCATCCCTGGCCTTGCTCAGTGGGTTAAGGATCCGGTATTGCTGTGAGCTGTGGTGTAGGTCACAGATGCAGCTCAGATCCTATGTTGCTATGGCTGTGGCTGTGGTGTAGGCCAGCAGCTGCAGCTCTGATTCAGCCCTGAGCCTGGAAATTTCCATGTGCCGCGCCTGCAGCCCTAGGAAAAAAAATAGTATTTATCGGGATGACTGAGGTTCCCCCCCCTCCCCAGTTTTATGGAGAATTAATTGACATACATCAATGCATAAGTTTAAGGCCAACAGCATGATGGTTTGATTTACACATGTTGTGAAGTGATTACCACGATAGGTTCAGCTCACATCCATCTTCTCATATAAATGCAATAAAAAGAAAGAGAAAAGAATAAAGGGGAAAAATATTTCCTCTTGTGATGAGCGCTCTTAGGATTTACTCTCGTAACAGCTTTCCTGTGTATTAAACAGCAGTGTTAGCTGCAGTCATGATCTTGTACATTACATCCCTGGTGCTTTTTTTTTCTTTTTAGGGCTGCACATGTGGCATATGGAGATTCCCAGACTAGGAACGGCAGCTGCCAGCCACAGCCACAGCGATGCAGGATCCGAGCTGCATCTGCAACCTACACCAAAGCTTGCAGCAACGCCTGATCCTTAACCCACTAAGGCCAGGGGTCAAACCTGCATCCTCATGGATACTATTTGGGATCTGAAGCTGCTGAGCCACAACAGGAACTCCCTTATTTATCTTACAACTGGAAGTTCGTACCTTTTGATCACTTTCCTCCGAACCTCCTAAGCTGTGTGTGGAGGCCAGTGCCTCATTCTCCTCACCCTAATCCAGGTCCTAAGCATCTGAGCTCATTTGAGCCTCACCACAGTAAGAAGGATGTCTACTGTTGGACCGATTTTATGGATGAAAAACTCAGGTTGCTCGGTTAAGGGGAGGCAGAGCAAGATTCAAACCCTTGACTCCACGGAGGTGGGTTTATTGCCTGTCCAGGGACAGTGCAACCAGCCTTCCCCAGCCCCTCTGACCATTTGCTCTTGCTAAACCCACACATCCCATCCATCTAGGAGGAAAAGCCTATGCCCATCCCACAGGGTCCTGCAGGACCTGCCCACGCCCCCTCCTTTCCTCCCTCTCCCTCACTGGCTCACTCTGTCCTAGCCACACAGGCATCCTCATTCTTTCTGCAACACGCCAGGCACTGTCCTGCCTCAGGGCCTTTGTACTGGATGTTTCCTCTGCCTGGAACCCTCATCCCCCATCTCCACTCACAGGGACCAGTGAAGTTGCCTCCACCATGGCCTCCTGGCTTCCAAACTCACCCACAAGAGGGCGCCCGTGAGCGCCTGAATCAGGGCCTGCCCCTGCCCCCGCCCCCGGCCCCGCAAGCGCACAGCCATCCAGGGCTCCAGCCTCTCTCAGTCCTCCCCATTGCCCACAAGACCTGGCATGACCTACCCCCAAAGCCAATGAGATCCTGGGAAGGCTGTGGGCAGAGGAGGGGCGGGGCCTGACTCAAGTGCTCACAGTCGGCCTCTGGTGGCTGCTTCTGGAAGGAGTGTAGGGAGTGAGAGTGAGTGACCAAGGACCAGGGCAGAGGTGACTGCACTGGTCCAGTAAGGGATAATCATATATCCTAATTCTATACTGTTCAATATGGGAGCCACTGGCATTTAAAATGTGACTGGTTCAAGCTGAGATGCTCTGTATGTTTAAAACACGTCAGATTCAAAAGACTTGGTATTAAAAAAGAAAATGTAAGAAAGCGCATTAATAGAGTTCCCATCGTGGCTCAGTGATTAATAACGAATCCGACTAGGAACCATGAGGTTACAGGTTCGATCCCTGGCCTCACTCAGTGGGTTAACAATCCGGCATTGCCGTGAGCTGTGGTGTAGGTCACAGATTCGGCTCGGATCCCCCACTGCTGTGGCTGTGGTGTAGGCCGGCGACTATAGCTCCAGTTAGACCCCTAGCCTGGGAACCTCCATATGCCGTGGGTGTGGCCCTAGAAAAGTCAAAAAAAAAAGAAAGAAAGTGCATTAATAATTTTTTACAGTAATTGCATGTTAAAATGATATTTTGGGTGTATTGAGTTAAATAAAATACATTATTAAAAGTAACATCGCCTTTTACTTTTTTTTCTTGTGGCTATCAGAAAATTTTGAATAACATGAGTTGGCTTTCATGATCTAAGATGCGGCAGCCTTTGCACAGCCCTCCAGAGGGCGCTGTGTCCTTGTGGTGATGTTGGGCAACCAGGAATCTGAAGCAAAAGGAAGTAGTTCATACAGTTGATCCTTTGTGGTTGTTGTCTTAGATCAGTTCTCAACAACTTTTGTTAGGTCTGTGATCTGCCATCTCTCACTGCCGAAGGAAGATGGATCTACATCTGGGTAAGAATTCTGGCCCCCTACCTTGACCCCAATTTATTCTGCCAGGGTGGGTAAAAGAATTAGGACTCCAGAGTCAATGCACCAATTCAGCAACATTTATTGGATACCCACTGTGTGCACACTCTATTAACTCAAAGTGATTCCCCCAACAAATTTGTCCCAACAGACAAGGATGTTTTCTCTTCCCTTTGTCCAAATGAGAAAACCGAGGCTCAGAGAGGGAAAGTCGATGGCCCAAAGTGGCCCAGCAGAGCCAGTCTTTGCACCCAGCTCCATCTGGCTCCAGTGCTTTCTGGACCTGTCCCCTCAGCCAGCTGCCTTCCGACCTCTAATAAACTCCCTAGAACTATTGGACAGACGCAGCAGTGAGGACACTCTTTATCTGTCCAGATCAGGCTGGTTCGGTGTAGCAGTCAATAATTAATTCTGAATTTCCCCCATTTATCAAAGCGGCAGGAGCCAGAGTGCCCAGAATCCCAATCCTAAGCCTCTGCGCCCTGCAGCCACCTGGAGCTGGACACGGGAGTGACAACAACTGGGGCAGCGGGTCCTCATTGAGCCTGGGAAGGGAGGGTGTTTCTGGCTACCACTCCCTTACTCTGGGTTATTAAGTGCTGCGTGATCCAGCAGTGACCAGACCAGACCTCGTCCAGCCTTCATGGTGCCCAGAGGCTAGTAGGAAAAATAATACACTGAATGAATAATAATATAAATAATTAATGCTACAAAGGAAAATCACAGGATAATGAGTGAATGCAAAACCAAGGGAACGTGATTGTTTAGAGCCTCCTGAAGGAAGTGACATTGAACCTGAAAATCAGAGGATGAAAGATGAGGGGTGGGGAGAGAGTCCTCCAGAGGTAGAAAGAGTACACGCAAAGGCCCTGTGGCTGGAAAGAGTTTCTTCCACTTGTGGCCCTGGCACAGGGTGAAGTGGGTCTGGAGCTCAGAGCACAAGTGTGAGGCCAGTGCCAGGCCTGGAGTCATCATTGTGACGCCAGAAGCCTTCAGTAGACAGCCAGGGGCCATCAGGGGAAGAGGCAGGAAATTTCTCTGATGATCTGGGGGATGGCAATGTAGATACTTTCACCCCTCATTGAGTCAGACAGCAGCCTGGGCTGGTGACTCTGATTTTGTGTTTTGTTTTTTCTTACAACTGTTTTCCCCTGGGAGGATTCTTTCAAACCATTTGGGCGTGGGGATGAGTCAGAATCTCTCTGCCAACAAACAGCCTAGGCCAAGCAAGCAGCTCCTGACCCGGCCACCCTAAAAACCTCCCTAGTTGGGTAGGTGGGCAAACGGAAGCCCAGAGAGGGGGGGTTTCCAGGATCCCAAGAGCAGCCCCACCCTGCAACTTCTGTCTCTTCTGCTGGACCTCAAGCCCCATGAGTGCCAAGAGCTGTGTGTGTCTTGGTCACCATGAGTGCCATGCTGTGTATGTCCTGGTCACCTCAGTGTCCTGCAAATTGGAGGAAAAGGGTATCCTTTTGGAGAGGGGATATGAGAGACAGATACAGGGGTATGGAGAGAAAGAAAGAGACAGGGAGAGAGAGAAACTGCCAGAGACAGGAAGGAAAAAAGAGACAGAGGGAGAGGTAGAGAGAGTAGAGCAGCAGAGTTCAAGAGACACAGACAGATTGGAGTTCCCTGGTGGCCTAATGGTTAAGGATCTAGCATTGTCACTGCTGTGGCACAGGTCACTGCGGTGGTGGGAGTTTGATCCCTGGTCCCAAAACTTCTGCATGCCGTGGGTGTGGGAAAAAAAGCAGGGAGCACACAGAGTAATAGATGGGGGGGCAGATATGTGAAAAAGTGACTAAGTGGGACACACAGACAGATGAAGACAAAGAGAGAAAGAGAGGCAACAAGGTCAGGACCACCACTAACTTGTATAGGAGACTTTGTGTGAATTACAAAAAGATTCCCCTTCCCCCTTCCTCTCACCCCAGCTGGATGCTTTTTTTTTTTTTTTGTCTTTTGTCCTTTTAGGGCCACACCTGCAGCATATGGAGGTTCTCAGGCTAGGGGTTGAATTGGAGCTGTAGCCGCCGGCCTACACCACAGCCACAGCAACACAGTATCCGAGCCATGTCTGCAACTTACACCACAGCTCACGGCAACACCGGATCCTTAACCCACTTAGCGAGGCTAGGGATCAAATCCGCAACCTCATGGTTCCTAGTCAGATTCATTTCCACTGCACCACGACAGGAATTCCTCAGCTGGATGCTTTTGTGCAGTGAACAACTGGCTCCACCATCTATGGCAGCCAAACGCAGGATCTGTCTTAGTATATCTGGCAGCCAGAACTGGGTACACAGAGGGCACTCAATAAATGCCTGTTGGGCTAATGGACAGAGTTAGCAAACACCAGAATCCAGCCTGGAGTCCTGGGGATGGGGGTCGGGGGAGTGCAGAGCAGAACTAAAGCAGGAAGTCCAGGTGCCTATAGTTTCTGGCTGAGCCCTAGATGCCTCCTCTGGGACCCGCCTGGATTTATTTCCCCCCAGGACAACTCCCATGGAACTTCTGGGAGCACAAAGTCAGTGGGCAGCCAAGGCGGGAGGTGGCCCCTCCCCAGACGCTGCAGGCCTCAGCGAGAGAGGGTGGCTGCCAAGTCTCACCCGAAACTCCTTGCAGCCCAGACTTGCTCCTGGGGTGGAGTCAGGATCGTGAGAGGCCATGAGGGGGGCGGGCTTCTCCCCTTTTCACAGGCCAGAAATGGGAAAGGGCTGGCTTGGGGTCCCCCAAAATAGGAGTCAAGGGAAAACCATTCCTGGCAGAGGTACAGAAGCCTGGAGGTGAGGGAGAGGGAAGGGCGAAGGGCACACTTAGGGCTGAACTGTCATGGAGAGTTGAAGCCCAAGGCCAAGTTAGGGAGTGAACTTGGCTTTGTTTCCAGACACTTAATCATTTATTCATAGACACTCCAACTCAGTCCCTCTGTACCCAGTCCCAACCTGGATGATCCTGGGGCTGCAGAGGCAAGTCCTAAGACTTGAAGGACACACACACCTCCCCGTTCCATGGGTCAGAAACAAGCCAGGAGAGCTGGAGGCTGTAGACCCAGAAGCCAACTAGGAGAGAGCTGTACAGTTTACACAGAGGTGGGCATTAGTGCCAGACCTTGAAAATGTAGGAGTAGGCCAGGTGAAAAAGATCAGAAAAGATCTAGGTTTAGAATACAAGTTTCAAGGTGTATAATAATCAGACAAGTGCTGGAATCAAGCCAGAGTGGGCAGCCCTGGACCAAAAGGGTCAGCCCTGGATCAGAGAGAGAGAGAGAGATCTGGAGCAACAGAAGCCCAAAGAGAAGTGGCAGCTCTTCTTGGAGGATCAGAGATGGCTGCATAAAGAAGGGGGCCTTGGAGCTAGGGCTTCAAAGGATGAATAGGAGTTTGCGAACAGAAAAAGTAGGGCATGCAAACTAAGCAGAGAGGTTGTGGGCCAAATTCAGAGTTTGCTGATGGAGTAGCTGGAGAAAGAAAGACTTGAGGAGTAAGACCCGTCAAGGTCAGATTTCTCCAGATCCAAGCCTGGCAGCCTGCCCTTCAAGGCCAAGAAACCCAAGGACAATTTTCCTTGGTTCCTCCGAGCCCTGTTAAGCTTGCTCCAGCCACTGTTGTCTCTCCACCTAAGGTCGCAGTTACCATCCAGTGTTGGTCCACAACAGCACTTGGTGGGGGACGCTTTCCACAATGTGGTTGTGGAATCTCAGGCCAGGCTTGTGCTTCTCTGTGTCTGTTTCCCCATTTGGAAAGCGGGAACTACAGAAGCCACTTTTGCTATTTGTATTCATCTCAGAACTGGGAGGCCTTCAACAAATAATGTAAAGGGAGTAAAGAGATAACAGAAAAAAAGGAAGGTAGGGATGGAAGGAAAGGAAGGAAGAAAGGAAACAGAGGGAAGGGAAGGGGAAGGAAGAAAGGAGGGAAGGAAAGGAAGGCTTTGTACCCCTCCTCGAGGCCAACGCCAAGGGACAGGTCCAACATTATTATTTCAGAACACGCTGGAGCTGTCGAGGTTTAAGAAATGGGTGATTATTTGCATGTGATTTGCATGCGATTTGCATAGTGTTTGTTAAATGTCAAAACGGCCTGAAAATGCTTTCTCCCACCCCCACCTCAGCCAAGAAGCAAGAAATCCTCTGTTTTCCTCCATCATAGACCTCTGCTGAATGGACTGGGACCCCTCAATTAGGGGGCTGCAGAGGAAGTAGCCCAAAAGAGGGGGGGATGACCTTGGACACCCCATCTGTAAAATGGGCAGCAATCATCACCACCATCACCAAGCCTCTCAGTTGGCAGACCAGTGCAACTCAAGGCCAGGCAAGGATGTTGCCCAGGCCCTGGCAGTGTAGTGGGAGCCCAGGAATGGAGCTGTGGTGACTATTACAAACCCAACTCTCCTGTTGGGCCCTAGGAGGCAGGTCCCCAGGGTTTGCAGGGGATTGTGCAAACAGGGGAGTCCCAGGGCCTGTAGATTAGTTATTTGCATGTGGTCCAGGGACCCCCGAGGCCAAAACCAGGCAGGAGCAGGGGTCTAGGCTACTTGGCCCCAGGAGGACAGATGCCAGCCCAGAGAGGCTCTGCTGAGGGGAGGTGAGCAGAGTCTGGCAGGCTGGTGCCCTCCCCACCCCATGATAGGTAAACACACGGTCTGGGCCCGGGTCTCCCCGCAGCCACGATTTATTATCCACCTGTCCCTGCTCCGGGCCCTGCGGCCAACACGACTCTTAATTAAAACATTATTTCTTCCCAGGCTCCCCAGGCTCTGCCCTGTGACACCAACACCTGGAGGGCACTGGCAGGCCCAGTGCCCCCACCCCTGGGGTCTGCTTAGAGGATCCAACGCCTCGTGGCCACAGATCAAAAATCCAGCTGAGGCCCAGCGTTCCATCTGGAGGGTCTTGTACCCAGAATTTCTACAACACACTGCCTGGAATAATCCCACGATTAGCATCAATGTCTCAGCTCTCTGCCAGGCACAGACCACCCCCTCCAATCCCCACCCACTCATCCAGAGCCCTTCAGACACAGCCAGAAGACCCCGTGCAGGGGCCGCAGCTCTGGGATTTAACCTGACAGTCATTGTCGCAGGGGGTAGGGCAGGGGCAGCACGGGTACAATGGGTGATTAGGTTGGGGGAGGGGCCCAGTGTGACCCTCAAGCACTGAGAGAGGGTTGGGGTTCCCCAGTCTCCTCTAGTCATCTGAGATTTCATGAGTGTCTGGCCGCACCCCTAGCCAAGGCTGTTCACAGTAGAGGGGTCTGGTGGGGGCCCAGAAGAGGTTAAGTTGCTCACTGGCTGGGGAGGAGGGCATCCAAGAAGGCTTCCTGGAGGAGGCTGGAATCCCAGGTGGCCTGGAGCTTGCAGAGAGGGATGTGAAAGGTGCTTCAGGCAGGGAGAACAGCTTGGGCAGAGGCATGGAGGAGAGAATGTAGAGGCAGGCGAGGTGACATCCCCAACCTCCTCTCCTCTCCCCGCTGTGCTTCTCTTCATGTGACATCCTCTGGCTGTCTCCCAAGGTTCCATGATGGTTCCCACTGTAGACCCAGCATTTGAAGCCCTAAGGTGGGAGCAGTGGCTTCAGAATCAGAGAGCACAGCTGGAAGGCTGGCTGGGCCGGAGCGGCAACATCCTAGGTCAATGTCAGGGACTGGGGCTCCATCATGAGTGTCCCAGGCAGTGGGTATCAGCTGGCCAGTGTTTCACCATCCACCCTGGGAGCCCAGAACCTTGGAACAGCAAGGGGGGGAAGAGATAAGACAATTTTAGTCCAGGCCTCTGGGAGGGTGAAACACCAGATCTCTGGCCATTTTTCCTTCTTCCCTTTTCCCTAACAGCCCCACAGATGCAACACCAGCAGCCAGCTCCTCCTTCAGGAATGTTTTGGTGCCCTCAGGGAAGGACAAGAATTGCCCTTAGCCATAGGTAACTGGTCCCAGAGCAGAGAGCTTGGCATTTGGAGCCACCTCGTGGCAGTCACCAGAATTGCAGGCAAAGAGGATACTTAAACCAAACCTGAGACCCAAAAATCCATCTTTCATTGTAAGGGGGGGGGGGGTAAAAATAAAAACAAAAAATAAATCTTTTTCTTTTTTTTTTTTTCTTTTTTTTTTTTTGCTATTTCTTTGGACCACTCCTGCGGCATATGGAGGTTCCCCGGCTAGGGGTCTAATCGGAACTGTAGCCATTGGCCTACGCCAGAGCCACAGCAACGCGGGATCCGAGCCACGTCTGCAACCTACACCACAGCTCACGCCAACACCGGATCCTTAACCCACTGAGCAAGGGCAGGGACCGAACCCGCAACCTCATGGTTCCTAGTCGGATTCGTTAACCACTGCGCCACGACGGGAACTCCTCTTTTTTTTTTAAGGTTGCATAAGCAGCATATGAAAGTTCCCAAGCTAGGAGTTACGTGGTGGTTCAGTGGTAATGCAACTCCACTAGTATCCATTAGGATGCAGGTTCAATCCCTCCCCTCACTCAGTAGGTTAAAGATCTACTGTTGTCATGAACTGCAGTGTAGATTGCAGATGTGGCTCAGATCTTGTGTTTCTGTGGCTGTGGTGTAGGCAGGCAGCTACAGCTCCATTTGACCCCTAGCCTAGGAACTTCCATGTGCTGTGGGTGCAGCCCTGAAAAAAAAGAGAGAAAGAAAGAAAAAAAGAAAGTTTGTTCCCAGGCTAGGAGCTGAATCAGATTTGTGGGGCCAGGAATTGAACCCGTGTCCTCATGGGTACTAGCCGGGTTCTTAATCCACAGAGCAACAATGGGAACTCTGAAAAAAGAAAATTTTTAAAAGGATGGAGGGAGTTCCCTGGTGGCCTAGAAGTTAAGGATCCCACATTGTCACTGCTGTGGCGTGGGTTCGGTCCCTGGCCCAAGAATTTCTGCATGTCAGGGGTGCTGCCACAAAAAAAGAAAAAAGAAAAAAGGAGGGGGGTAACAGAGCCCAGAGAGAAGGAGTGACTTGCCCAAGTGCACACAGCAATCAGAGCAATAGTACTCAGGCCCACGTGTTATTTCAAAAGGAAGGGAGGTGAGGCCAGTGACCCTGCCCGAAGGGCCAGAAGCAGAGGGGTGTAGAGCAGGGTGATGGTCATCAGAGCCCCTCCTCCTCTCTGAGCCTCAGTTTACCTGTCTGTGGTCTCCACAATCTCTAAGGTACCTTCCGTGTCCCAAGGGCTGGAATGACTTACCTAGAGTGAGGTCAAAGCTCCTGGGAGATGCCCCCACCTCAGCCTCCTCCTTCAGCCAGCACCCCTGTTCCCCCTGGTCATGGCTCCATGTCCTCCAACCCAGACTACCTGATGGAGGGGAACAGAAAGACAAAGATTGTAGGGCAATGCAGCCTTTACCTTGGCACATTAGGCCTCCTGGTCTGCTGGGTGTCCAGAAAGTGCACCTCCCTGCACCTGCCAGGGCTCACCTCCACCCTCGAGACCCTCTCCCCCACTTCCAGGCACCACTGGAGCTCCAGGAAAATGTTCTGAGCATCCCCTTTCTCACCTCACAAGATAATACATTCAAAGAACATTTATTGAGGAGTTCCTGCTGTGGTGCAACAGGATCGGCAGAGTCTTGGGAGCGCTGGGATGCAGGTTCGATCCCCAGCCCAGCACAGTGGATTAAGGATCCGGCGTTGCCATGCAGCTGCAGCTCGGATCTGATCCTTGGCCCGGGAACTCCATAGGCCGTGGGCCAGCCAAAAAATGAAGGAAAAAAAAGAAGGAACATTTATTGAGCAGCTACTATGGGCGAGGCACTGAACTGGGGAAATAGCAGCGAGTAGGATGGACAACAACAGTGCCCTCATAAAGTTTACTATCAGGGGAGACAGAGTGAAAAAAAGTAGGAAAATATTAGGAGAAAGAATTAGTGACATATAGAGAAGTCATCTCCTGGGAGAAAGATAAAGTGGAGGTGAGGGATGGTGTTGGTGAGTTGCAATTTTAAACAAGTGGTCAGGGAAGACTGCACTGAGGAGGTGGCTTCTGAACAAAGGCCTAAAGGAGCCAAAGAAGGGAGGTGAGAAGCATTCTGGGCTGAAGGAACAGCAGTTCAAAGGCCCTGAGGTAGGACCATGCCTAGAGAGTTGTAGGAACAAGTTGGCTCTGTTCTACTTCAGCATCCACCATCACTCTCATCACTAGACATTCTCCTTGGCCGCTCCCAACTGGGAACCCTACCTGCCTCCTCCACCTTCTGTCCCCCCTGCAGCAGCCAGCAGAGGGCGCCTGTGAGCACCTGAGTCAGGTCCCCTCCCTCCTCTACCTATAGCCCTCCAGAGCTCCCACTTCCCCTGCAGGAAAAGCTACCCACAAGGTCCTCCACAACCTTCCCTGTCCTCCCCTCCTCTCTCTCTCCCCACTGCTGGCTCTGCTCCAGACACAAGGGACTCTTCCCTGTTCCTCCAACACCAAGGCTTCCACACGCACTGTTCCCTCTGCCTGGAACTCCGTCCCGCCCACTCTTGTTCTCTTTGTTTAACCAGCTCCTTCACATGGCATCCTGAAATGTCACCCTCTCGGAGAGACCTCCCCTGGCCACTGTTAATAGCGTAGCAACGTCTCTATCACTCCATCACTCTGGACCATCTTTCCACAGCACTTATTACAGTCGGACATTCTAACATATTTATTTGGTTCCCTGTCTGTCCCTCCCATTGGACTGACTGTGGGCTCCATGAGGACAGGCCTGATCTGTATGGGTCACAGCTAGCTTCCAGTGCCAACCTGGCACACAGTAGGTACTCAATAAATGCTTTTTAGGGCCATACCCGCTGTATATGGAAGTTCCTGGGCTATGGGTCCAATTGGAGCTACAGCTGCCGGCCTATGCCACAGCCACAGCAACATCAGATCTGAGCCACATCTGCAAACTACACCACAGCTCATGGCAATGCTGGATCCTTAACCCACTGAGCAAGGTCAGGGACCAAACCTGCGTCCTCATGGATACTAGTCCAGATTGTTACCACTGAGCCACAATGGAAACTCCTGCTTATTGTATGTTGAACACTGATTGTGTGGACGTCTGTGGGTCATCCAGCTGCCAGGAACATCCTCTCCCACCTCCCAGCCCCAACCCCCCTTGGTCACCAACCCACTTGTCTCCTGAGACCCTCCTTCCAGGGGGTCTGGGGAAGCGGGCCCTCCTGCCCCATCTTGAGCCTCCAGGACTGGCATCTGAGGCTACTGCTCCTGTCATCCCCGGCTTGGTGGATCAAGCCTCTAGGGCCTTGGCACGCATGACCCCCATAAACTCCAGGGTTATACAGGCAGCTCCCATCCCCCACCCTGCCCAACACCTGCACGACAGCATCTGGAACCAGCCCCGTCCATCTCCACCAACTCACTGCCCATCTTGCCAAGCACTAGCCCCCACCATTTCCCAAAGCTGCCCTAGGGCTCTGCGTGTGCTGCTCTCATGTCCCAGCTGCCCTTCTCCACAGCCCCTCCTTGGGACACCCACTCATTTTGGGACACCTGGGCCAGGGGACCTCTTTGGATACCTCAGATGGTCAGGGCAGAGGGTACGCAGCAAGTGTCACGAGGGACTGTGAGGAAGGAAGGGGTCGTGGGGGAGATGGCTGGACAGAAAAGGGAGAGAGAGGCACAGAGAGAAAAACAGCAGAGATAAAAATGGACAGAGATGCAGAGAGACAGAGACAGAAAGAAGGAAAGGAAAGGAAAGGAAATAGGAACAGTGTCACTGAGAGAGACAAATGTGGGAGACAAAGGAAGATCAAGAGAAAGACAGGGGAGGCTGAAGAGAGGCAGAGAGCCAGAGAGAAAAGAAAAAAGCCAGCAGGGGGAATCCAGCTGGGCTCATGGCCTTTCTCAGCGCCTGCCTCCTTTTGTCCAAGCCTGCCTTCCAACCTCTGTCCCAGCCACTTCCCACAACAGGCTGAGCTTGGAGGGAGGGTGGGGGCCGCGGACACGGGGAGGAGAGGGACCCCCAGTTTAGTCGGCTTCAACCATCCCACCCCTCCCCAAGCCCCCCCAACCCGACCGACCCAGCTAGGTCCTCCTGGCCTCCCCCCAGCCCTGATCCATCTCCTACCTGATCCCAGCCCGGCGCTCCTGTGCCCTCCAGGCCCCAGCCCGTCCTGATCCACCCTCTGCCCCACCGGGGAACCCTGTGCCCCGCTGTCTCCTCCTAGTACGCCCCATCCAGGATGGGGCCCTCACGTCCCCGCCATCTCCTCTAGCCCTGATTCAATCAGGACCACAGCCAGGCCCCCCTATGCCCCCGAGTCCCGCCCCCGGCCACCTGGGGTCGCTGACGAGCAGCAGCACCGAGCCGTCCTGCAGGCGCACGTCGCGCACAGTCTGGTGGTCGTCCAGCCGCCGCGCGTTGTAGTAGAAGGTGCGCTTCCAGGAGCTCACGCCCTGGCCCACGAGCTGGGCGCGCAGGTCGCTGAGCGTGTCGCGCGGCCGCACGGTGAGCGGCAGCAGCAGCGCCTCGTCCGCCAGGTGCACCTTGATGTGGTAGCGCTTCCAGCGCGACAGACCCCGCCGCAGCCCCTCCATGGCCCCCGCAGGACGCTCGGACCCAGCCCGGGCCCAGCGCGCCTTCCGCACCCGCCCGACCGGCCGGGCCGCCCGCCCCCGCCGCGCCCGCGCCCCGCCCGCCGGGGCACGCCCGGCTCGCAGGCTGGAGGCCCCGCAAGGGCGGGGCAAGGCGGGCAGACCCGCGGGCCCCCGGCGCCTACAGTCCCCCTCCCTGCAGGCGCCCCCTTCGATTTTGCCGAGATGTATTAAGTGCCTACTGCGCGCCAGGCAGATGGAGGCGCCCTGGATGCCTGGGAGCAAAACGCACAAAAAGGAGTCACATCCAGAAGATAATATGCAAGTATACAGTACCTCCGAGGGTGGGAAGTGCTAGGGAGAGGCCAGAAAAGGAAGAGAACTCGAACGTTTTTTTGTTTTTTGTTTTTTGTTTTCTGGCCGCCCCTCGTCATATGGAGTCTCTCCCCCCCCCCCCCCCAGGGATCAGATCCGACCTGTAGATGCAACCTAAGCCATAGCTGCAGAAACGTTGGATCCTTAACCCACTGTGCCGGGCTGGGGATGGAACCTTCGTCCCAGAGCTCCCAAGACGCTTCCAATCCCGTTGTGCCACAGGGGGAACTCCTGGCCGGCTATTTTAGACAAGGATCAAGGTCAAGGGCGGCCCCTCTGAGGAGGTGGCATTTGAATGGAGATCTGGAGGAGGAGGATTGAGCCAGCCACGCAAAGCGTCATCTGTAGTGCTTACTGCAGGCTGAGGAAGGAACAGCCGGTGCAATGGCCCTGGGGCAGGACTGACCCAGGCTGTGGAAGGAACAGCCAGGAGACCCCTGTAGGCTGGAGCAGAGTGAAGGAGGGGGAGGGAGGGAAGGAGGAGGGGAGGGCAGGGAGAGGCATGTCTTGGAGGGCCTTGTGGGCTGTGGGGAGGACTTGAGTTTTTACCTGGAGGGAGGTGGGAGCCCTGGAGGGAAGTGACTAAGGTTTGTATTTGTCACTCACGTATTTGACACATGAACTCCCTTATGTCCTTCAAGACACACTCAACCAATACTTAGTAATTACTGTGTTCTGGCTGGGCGGGGTAATGTTAAGTACCACAGAAATCTCAACCTAGGGCCCTGCCCTCAAGGGTCACCTAGTTGAGGGTGGGGAACACAGAGCCGGACACAGATACTCTCAGGCCTATGTGGTGAGGGTTTGAGTATCAGGAGACACACCTGGCTGGGAAAGGCCAAAAGGTAGAGATGGTTTCCCAGATGGATGGGCACTGAGCCCTAGGGCTTTAGCAGATGAGTAGGAGTTCAACACTCCCACCGAGGAGATACTTGCCCCTGGTCACCAACTATATAGTTCACTATGTGCCTATTGGTGAGAAGCAAGAGTCAAGGTTTTTGACCAGTGGCAGTCAGGGGAGGCCTGTGAACCACAGATCATCTGCCCCCAGTTCCCTGCTGTCCTCTGCCACCCTTGTAACCCCTTTCTCAGGCCCTGCCAGGCTCTCCAGTCTTACTTATCCAAGCACCTTCTTCCTGAAAGCCTTCCTTGATTGCTGCCTGCCCCTACCCACTGCCATATCTGCCAGGACAGGACTGACCAGTTCTAGGTATCCAAGATGTTGATTTGACCTCAGCAATTCAATTTGTACCTAGAAGCTAGTTATGTACGATGGAGCCCAATGGGGACTTCCCCTTCAGCAATGGCCCAGAGAGTCGGGGGAGGAAGGCTGAGGCCAGAACAGGGCAGTGGACAGAGGGCTCTAATTCCCACCCTGACCCTTGAAACTTCCTCAGGAAGGAAGTTAAGCTCCCTGGGCCTCGATGTCCCCATCCATCCAATGGGATTGTTATGAAGAATAAATTATTGTATGTAAGTGCTTAGAAATATTCCTGAAGCACAGTCACCAGCTAATTGGCTATGCTGAGAGAATCATTAAGTGCAATTAAACTCCTCAAAGAAAAGCAAATAAAAACAAAAAATAGCAAACAGAAAAAAAAACACCTACTAAGTGACCGATGGCCTTCTAGATACTCGACTTTTTTAAAAAAGAAAGTTTCCATGAATTCTCATACGACATTATTATCTCCCAATTTTTTTTTTCTTTTTAGGGCCACACCTGCAGCATATGGAAGTTCCCAGGCTAGGGGTTGAGTTGGAGCTGAAACTGCCAGCCTACACCACAGCCACAGCAACACAGGATACAAGCCGCATTTGTGACCTACGCCACAACTTGCAGCAATGCCAGATCCTTAACCCACTGAGGGAGGCCAGGGTTGAACCCACATCCTCATGGATACTAGTCAGATTCTTAACCCACTGAGCCACAATGAGAACTCCCTATTTTCTCCCATTTTACAGATGAGTAATGTAAGGCTCAGAGAGGGTGACCTCCTTGAGGATACACAGGGAAAAATGGCAGGGCCAAGATCTGAATCCTAGCCACCTGGCTTCAGCAATCATGCTATTACTATGCAGCTTCTTATACAACCATCGGATTTCAGATGGAGATTTTAAAGGAAGCTAAGAGCAAAATAATTCCAGATGGATCACAACCTCCCACAAAACCAAAAAGAGAGAGACAGAGACAGAGAAGTTATTAAACTACTAGAAGAAACCATGGAAGTTAAAAATAATAATAATTCAGAGTTCTCTTTTGGTGCAGCAGGTTAAGGATCTGGCATTGTCACTGCAGTGGCTTGGGTTGCTGCTGTAGCATGGGTTCTATCCCTAGCCCAGGAACTTCCACATCCCACAGGTTTGGCCAAAATAATAATGATAATAATAATCCCAGTGTGTTGAATCATGATATGACATCTTTAATGATTTAAATGATCAACAATTGACTACATACAAATATCAAATTCCTATACACACAAACACAAATACTAGGTCCACAGACAAACTCAGGGAAATTTTTCCAAGATGTAATGTACAAAAGGCTGATTTCCTTAATATGTAAAAAGCTTCCAGAAATCAATCAACAATCCAATAGAAAAAGAGGCAAAACAGCTTTTGAGAAGGATATACAAAGGTCTTCTAAGATATGAAAGGGAGTTCCTTCTCATTCATGGTAAGCAACATATAAAATAAAACTATCATGAAATAAAATACTTTTTTTTTTTTTGTTTTGCTTTTTTAGAACAGCTGCAGCTTATGGTAAGTTCCAGAAGTTCCCAGGCTAGGGGTCAAATCGGAGCTATAGCTGTCGGCCTGCATCACAGGCAGAGCAATGCCATATCCGAGCCACATCTGTGACCTACACCACAGTTCACAGTAATGATGGATCCTTAACCCACTGAGCAAGGCCAGGGATCGAACCCACCACCTCATGGTTCCGAATCGGATTCGTTAGCCACTGCACCATGATGGATACTCTACTAGTCGGATTCTCAACCCACTGAACCACAACGCGAACTTCCATGAAATACCTTTTTTTAAATAAAATCTATCAGGTGACTAAGGATGAAAGAGTTTGATAATTGACTATGTTGTTGGGGTCTGGGGAAAAGAATATCTCATGCATCAGGGTTCAGAGTGTGAAATGGCCTAATCTCTCTGATAAGACGTCTTGAAATGAGAGGCCACTGGGAATCTATCCATATGCCCAAGGACAGATCATAGCACTAGGTACACACTAAGCAATTTGCATGGAATCGGCAACAAACTGTGAGGCTGATCTCCCTGAACACAGGAGGGAAACTGAGGCCCAGGGGAGGGGAAGGGACAGACCAGGGGCCCAGGCCACTGTGCCTGGGGAAGGTGGGCAGGCCGGCTCTACCGGTGGCACCAGGTCATCACGGCCCCAGCAGCATGGCCCTCCCTTGTCAGACAAAGCTTAAGTTCTCAGGCAGCATACCTGTTGGTGTGTAGAACAGGTCAGAACAAGGGCCAGGGATGCTCGGCTTTAACATATGGAGGCCAGGCCAGCCTCGCGGAGGCCTGTGAGTGCTGGTTGCCAGTTCCAATTAATTCTGACTCTCTCATTAAGCCGTTAGGAAAAGCTAGGTGGTTGTAGGCAGTAGGCCCTCTGCCTGGGCCGCTGGATTAAAGGGATCAAGGTTTCTGCCTCGAGACACTGTATTATCTGTCACAGGCAATTATGGAAGACCTAGGCGGACAGTGACAAGCTCAGAGAATCCCTGAGTTCTGGAACCTGGGAGGCTCAGAATTGCGGGATTTCCAAAATCGTGGACTCTCAGACTCTTGGAATGCCTGGGGTTCTAGACCCTCATAATAGTCTCCCCTCCTCCCGAATATTTTTTTTTTTTTTTTTTTTTGCCTCAATGTGCAATGGCCTGATGCAGGATCTCAGTTCCCAGACCGAGGATGGAACCCAGGGCACAAAAGTGAACTCCCACTTCTGACTGTCTTACCAGGGTTGGGGGTGGGGTGGGGGTGGGGAAGAATATTGGGTCAGAATGCACAGGTCAGGGAGTTGCCTTCGTGGCTCAGGGGTTAATGAACCTGACTAGGATCCATGAGGTTTGATCCCTGGCCTCACTCAGTGGGTTAAGGATCTGGCGTTGCTGTGGCTGTGGCGTAGGCCAGCAGCTGTAGCTCCGATTCAACCCCTAGCCTGGAAACTTCCATATGCTGCAGGTATGGCCCTAAGGAAAAAAAAAAGAATGTGCAGGTCATCAGAGGCAGAGAGATACGTGTGGCTGGGGCCTGCATCCCACCAATGCTGCAGGCAGGTAGGAAGGGAGGGTCAGGGCTGTGCCAACTTGCTCCTAACTACCCATGACCTACCTGTTGAACTTGACATTGCCAAACTCTTGAATCACAAATACTTAGCCTTTTGTGACACAGATTTCTTTTCTAGACCTATCCCCTTGGATCAGACGCCTTTCAAATCAGAAGCCCAGGGGCTGAAGCTGAGTTTTTTCTTTTTCAGCTGAACTTGTGGCATACCAAAGATCCCCTGGCCAGGGATTGAATCTGAGCCACAGCTTCAACCTACGCCACAGCTTCAGCAATGCCGGATCCTTAATCCACTGTACCGGGCCAGGGAATGAACTCATGCTGCTGCAGAGACCCACTGGATCATTAACCCACTGCACCACAGCAGGAACTCCTAATCTGTTTTTTTGCTTGTTTTTGTTCATACATTCTTTACAAGAAGAATTTGGTGAATGAGTTTTCCCATATAAGAAGGTGCAGATCCAGGAGTTCCCATCACGGTACAGCAGAAACGAATCCGACTAGGAACCATCAGGTTGCGGGTTTGATCCCTGGCCTTGCTCAGTGGGCTAAGAATCCAGCGTTGCCGTGAGCTGTGGCACAGGCCAGGGGCTACAGCTCCAATTAGACTCCTGGCCTGGGAACCTCCATATGCCTCGGGGGTGGCTCTAAAAAGACAGAAAAAAAAAAAAGAAGGTGCAGATCCACAGGGTCTCCAGTCCAAGTGGCAACTGAGGACCCTCCATGATCAAGATGTGAATTCTCTATGACCCTACCAGGTCCAAATTCTTCCTTGATCCCTGGAGGGTGAGCTTGCTCTCCTGAACCAGTGTTAATACTGACTTTATATCCTCCTTTTAAGATCCAGAAAGGGAGGGAGTTCCCTGGTAGCCTAGTGGTTAGGGATTCAGCAATGTCCACTGCTGTGGCTCAGATTTGATCCTGCCCTGAGAACTTCCACATGCTACGGTCATGGCCAGAAAAAAAGAATGAGTAGACAATGAGATCCTATTGTGTAGCACAGAGAATTATACTCAAACTCCTAGGATAAACCAGGAAATGAATATTTATTTATTTATTTACATTATTGTTTGCTTTTTAGGGCTGCACCCACAGCCTTTAGAAGTTCCCAGGCTAGGGGTCAAATTGGAGCTGTAGCTGCCAGGCTACGCCACAGCCACAGCAACGGCCAGATCTGAGCCACGTCTGTGACCTACACCACAGCTCACGGCATTGCCAGATCCTTAATGCACTGAGCAAGGCCAGGGATTGAACCCGTGTCCCCATGGATACTAGTCAGGTTTGTTACCACTGAGCCACAGTGGGAACTCCAGAAAGGAATATTTTAAAAAGAATGTATATATGTGTATAACCAGGTCACTTTGCTGTACAGCAGACATTAGCACAATATAGCACATAAATCAACTATACTTTAATAAAAATAAATAAATAACTTTTAAAAAGTGAGCCCCAGGGACAGTTTTTTGCCAAGGTCCCCACTCTCTTCCCAGGGAGGGGATGAAAAGCCTTTGGAAAAAGTAAATGGACATCTTTTCATGCTTTAAGGTTATTCTACCGGGTCCCTGTAACCATTCTGACAAGGTCAATACTGTGGTTATCCCATTTCTCAGATGAGAACACTGAGAGTTAGAGAGAGAAATCACTTCCCCAAAGCCACACCTGAAGGCAGAGCCCCAGAAACATGGCAGGACTGAGTTAAGAGAAGGATCTCCTGGTGGTGCAAACAGGAGAATGTGGTGCTTGAGGACGATCCGGGAAGGGTTCAGGGAAGAGTTTGGATTTTCCTCAAAGGGCAGTGGGGAGCCATGGGAGGGTTTGAAGCAAGGGAGTGTGTGATCTAATTTATGCGTTGGAATGTCCCTGATGAGGCCGAATCCATTTCAGAAGATGGAAACATTGATTCTTACCTGAGAAAGACTTTGTCTCAGATAAGAGTGCTCTCTCTTCCTTTCTACTACTTCTTGGATGCTTCTGTCCTCCACCACTGAATTAAAGTTTTGTAAGGAATTCATTGCTAGGATGTCTAGCAAATGAGAGTTCAAGGGGTGCCTGTTGATAAATTGTGTTATTCCAGTTTAGCCCTATTATGGGCCAGGGATCGAATCTGAGCCCGAGCTTCAACCTACACCACAGCTGCATCAATGCCAGATCCTTAACCCATTGTACCAGACCAGGGATTGAACTGGCATCTCCACAGAGACAAGCTGAATCATTAACCCACTGTGCCATAGGGGGAACTCCTGACACTAGCAGGTTTTAAAGCAGCATCCTTCATATATAAATAGTTCTGAGAAATAAATGAGATTAGAGACATATGCAAAGAACATGGATGCCACTTTCAATACACAAAAGACATGGATGGGAAATTGTTAAAAAAAAAAAAGACATGAGGAGTTCCCATCGTGCCTAATGAACCCGACTAGTATCCATGAAGACTTGACTTCAATCCCTGGCTTTGCTCAGTGGGTTAAGGATCCAGCATTGCTGTGAGTTGTGGTGTAGGTTGCAGACGTGTCTCAGATCTGGCACTGATGTGGCTGTGGTGTAGACCAGCAGCTGCTGCTCCTTTTCCACCCCTAGCCTGGGAACTTCTGTATGCCTCAGGAAGACATGAAAAAGTATTTAACCACTCTAGAATATCTGCTCTAATTGTCCACAAAGATATCTGGTCATATTAGATGCTATGAAGGTACAAGGTAATTGGCATTCACCTCTGATACTGCATAAGTTAGTACTGTCTTTCTGGAAGGTAAAATGGGAAAATGTATCGAAAGCAAATAACTAATTATAATGGCTCACCTTTGTTGACTGACAAATCAACTTCATTTAATGTTTCTCCCACTAGAACAGAAGCTCTGCTTGAGCAGACATTTTTGTCTGTTTTGTTCACTGCTGAGTCTCTGGCGTCTGGAACAGGACCTGGCTCTGATTTATATACCCAGCATGATCTATTCTACTCATTTTACTGTATGCTGAAGCTTGAGATCCTCTGAGCTAGACCAAAAAGGGAAGTTTTGGGCATGCAGATATCTGAGCATCTGCCTATGTGTGTCTTTAAGACAATCCTCAGATCCCTAGTGGTGAGTGGAGAATTCTCAGGGGCTCCCACTGACCCATGGGTTAATGGATGTCCTGTGGTTATAAGGATCAAAGGAAGAGTTCCCTGGTGGCTCAGTGGATTAAGGATCCAGTGTTGTCACAGCTGTGGCTCAGGTTCGACCCCTGACCCAGGAATTTCTGCATGATGTGGTCATGGGCAAAACATAAAATAAAATGAGGATCAAATGAGATGATTTCTGACACTTACTGAGTCCTTAGGCTGTGAGCCAGGAAGGGTTCAAAATGCTTTACAAACCTCAATTCACTTAATCTCTTAACAGCAATGCTAAGAGGCTAGTGTTAATATCAGGCCCATTTTACAGATGAGGAAATTGAGTCCACAGCATGACAGCAGCACCCTGGCTGGGACCTGATACAAAGTAGGTACTTGGGTTTAGTAGCACCTAAGTCTTGCTCTGTCAACTCCATGATCAACCATTCCTGTGTCTCTAGGAAACATTTCCACTGGTGTCCAGGAGAGATTCTGGGCATCAATAGGGTTCCATAAATGTTTTGGTTCTTAAAATCCTTGGATGATTCCATGCAGAGCTGCAGGGATAGGTGAGGGAGAGGATACTGGCAGGCTTCTGGACACTGGAGATACCAGACACACACAGGGACCAATGCAGACACACAGAGACACCTGCAGTCACACACACACACACACACACACACACACACACACACACACACACCCCTCGAGACAAAACAAGACACACACAGAGACCAGCTAAATACACACCCCAAAACAAAAACAGACACGCCCATCTCAAAACAGACTCAGGGACACACAAACCCAGATGGACGCAAAGACATCCCAAGACAAGCACGGATACATACAGGAGACACATATAGGGTTTTGGAGGGGGGGTAGGGGGATGGCCAGATTTAGGGGCCTCTGGTCACCCTTGATACCTGTGGAAGCCCCAGATCTACATCCATCTCTACCCTAGGGTCCAGGGCTCCCGCTAAGGCAGTGGACCGATAGGGCAACCATAGGCAGAGAGAAAGGGACTAGGGCCAGGCAGGGACGGCTGCTGTGCAGAGCGTGGCTCTCTGGCGCCACCCGGCGGTTACCTTGGGGCAGGGGGCACTGCAGCCCCTGCTGCTGGGTTTCTGCGGCTCTCTGGGTCCCTAAGCATCCATCTATAGCTGCTTTTGTCTGTACCCGCATCTGTGTGTCTCTATTTCTCTGTGTCTCAGTCTCTGTCTCTCTTTCCTTCTGTGTCTGTCTTTTCCCATCTCTCTGCAGTTCTGTCCCTTTTGTATCTCTCCATCCTTATCTTTTTCTCCCTCTCTCTCTCCAAATCTCCCCCCACCTCCTCTTCCATAATTGAGACACGTTTCCTGTGCCCTGGCCCCCCATGGCATCCTTGGCCCTTCCTGCCACCCATGGGCTGCCGCTATGACTCTGTCCTGGTGGGGCGTGATGACCACCCATCAGCTCTGCACTACTTCTACCTCCTACATTCTAGTCTTTGGGGAGGATGCCTACATGCCTGGAGGCTGCACAGGATTCCCCTGTTGTGCCTTTGTCTGGGTGGAGCTTGACCAGGAGCCCAGCTTGGCTTGCCCCTTCCCCAGGGCTGGCTCCTGGAGGCAGGAAGTGATGGTTGCACAGGGAGGGGGAGTAGAGACAGTGAGGATTTGGATCCCCCCAACAAGGAAGAGCCCAGCCAGAGACAGTGATGGACACCCTTGAATTCTGCTAGGAACCTGGGGATCCGCTCTGCTTGACTGCTGAAACCTGCCATGGCCCCTCCATCACCTGTGGGCTGGTGGCCTGATCCCTGACCCACTGAGGGTCTCAGAGACCACTCTGACCTCAAGTCACTCACACTCCTGCTTGCTGGGTTCCTTCTAGGTGCCGGACCTATTCCTTCCTGGGGGCTCCTGCACATTCTGTTCCCTCTTCTAGAATCCCCTTCCAGTCACCTCCTTCAGGAAGCCAGGCTCATGCTGCCTCTGACTTGAAATTCTCCCTTGCGCTCCAAAGAGCAGGACTGCTATCTCCCTGGCACAAAGGCCTGGCACACAGGAAATGCCCAGGAAGCACTGCTAAACAGAGGCGCTCTCTCAAGCCCAGGTCTCCCATCTTGCCCTGCTGGGGGTGTGGGCCTTGCTTGGCTTAATGGGATGCTTGTCGCTCTGTGCCCTGTTTTCCCAGGAACAGGGGGAGAGGGGACTTTTTCTGGGCCACTTGCGCAATCTGCCCTGCTGGGTCTCATTTCAGCCGCGTCTGTAAATATTTGGTCCGCCGTGGCCTGCAGCATCTAGGCAGGGGAAGCTTCGGTGCGTTTTATGAGCTTCCCCACAGGGATCCAAGGAGAGGTTTTTGTGGCTGGGTATGTGGGACGCCCGGCAGTTTCATGGCTGGTTGGCACGAGGTGGGCCTGACTGCAGGATTGGAAGCAGCCTCGAGGTGCCATCAGCGGCTGCCAGCACTTAACCCGGCAGTGTGCAGCTTTCCGGAGGCCCAAACAGGCCCTCTTGTTGTAAGAACTGCTAATGCAATGTTTTAGATCACAGCTATGTTGGGCACGCAGGCCCAGTGGATCCCTTTTCCCAAGTCCAAAGGCCACGCTTAATTAGAGGAAGGGATTTCTAACTAGAAGGTGGAAGGCCCTGATTTAGACCTGGCTCTTATAGAAGAATTAACAGAAACCACAATAATTGGCCAAGCACCTACTATATGCTGGGTCTTGTGGAAAGTGCTCTATTTTTGGAGGCTAATTTATGCAGAGGCCTGATATGGGATCTCGGTTTCCAGACCAAAGACTGAACCCAGCTGCAGTGGGGAAAGCACTAGACTACCAGGGAACTCCCCTGTGCAATTTTTTTTTTTTTTTTTTTTTTTTTTTTTTGCTTTTTAAGGGCCACACCACGGCATATGGAGGTTCCCGGGCTAGGGATCGAATTGGGAGCTACAGCTGCCAGCCTACACTACCGCCACAGCAATGCAGGATCCGAGCCGGGTCTGCAACCTACACCACAGCTCATGGCAATGCCAGATCCTTAACCCACTGAGTGAGGCCAGGGATCGCACTGGCAACCTCAAGGTTCCTAGTTGGATTTGTTTCCACTGGGCCACAACGGGAATGCCTGCAAAATACTTTAAATGCATCATCTGCTTCCATCCTCAGAAATTGCCCTGCTTTATGATGAGAAAACTGAGGCATTCAGGGTAACTGGCTCTAGGTCATCCAGGTGGCAAAGCGTAGAGAGCTGGGGTTATTTATTCTCCAGCCTAGCTTGGTCTCACTTAAGTCACCCAGCCCTTATGGAGGCCTCCCCAACAGGGCCATGGTGAGGATCCCCTGGAAATGGCTTCTCAACAGTCAGGATCCCAGGAATGGAGGTAGTGCCTGAAACAGATCAGTAGGTCAGAGTTGGGCCCCGGGAACCTGCATTTTAAACAAGCACTTCCCTCCCTTCCGAGGTAACTCTTGCTAGAGGTGTTCCTCCATCTTTCCTCAGGAACAGCAGCCTTACTGCTGCATGCGTCCAAACGTGTTTTCACGGCTCCCTCTCAATCTCAGCAGGGATCGCCTGCCACCTGGTGTTTATTGAAGACACCACAAGAAAAAGGGATTCGGTGTTCCCATCAGACACTCTAAACTAGGGGAGTTTTCTACTAGGCCTCAAAAGACCCAACAGACCAGATGAGGAATGAAAACTTGAAAATGATTGAGTTCTTTCTCTCTTTCTCCTCTCCATAAGCGCTTACTACATGTCTACCACATGCCAGGTGTATTGACCAAGTCTTTATTTCCTGACTTTTATTTTTCTTTCTTTTTTTTTTTTTTTTTTTTTTGGTCTTTTCTAGGACCACACCCACAGCATATGGAGGTTCCCAGGCTAGGGGGCTAACTGGAGCTGTAGCTGCTGGCCTACACCAGAGCCACAGCAAGGGGTCATCCAAGCCAGGTCTGCAACCTACACCACAGCTCACAGCTATGCCTGAGCGAGGCCAGGTATCAAACCCGCAACCTCATGGTTCCTAGTTGGATTCGTTAACCACTGAGCCACGACGGGAACTCTGTATTTCCTGATTTTTGACGCTTTGACATCTGGGGCCTCATTCACCCAGGAGAGACAGCCCCTCCCAGAGCCAGCTAATTCCCAGAGACTGCAAACAAGCCCCTTAGAGTGCCCTTCATGTGCAAACCAGCCAATCCAGAGCTCACACCCTAACCCCCTCCTCTATGGGGCTTTCACATTCGAGAGGGAGGGCACTATCCCCCTATCCTAATCACCCCAAGGCCAGGTGTTAGGCAACTAAAGCCAGCATCTACTGCCTCAGAGCCTGCTGACATTATTTAAACTAGCCCATCTTGGGCCTCTTTACCCCCCTTTCCCTCTTCCTTCCCTTAGAAGCCATAATAAAGGCTCTGGTCCACATTTTCCCCCATCCCTTTGCCCCCTCACCCCAACCCTGGTGCTTCTCCATGTGGCCCTAAATAGATAGCGTGGCTTGACCTCCCCCTCCTCTTGGAAACCAAAAAAATGTTTTCAGGGGCAGTCATCTCCTGATCTGTTGGTCTGAGTAATTGTAAGACCCAGGAGAGAAGGAATGCTCGCCCCAGTGATGTTTACATTCCAGGGGAGGGTGCAGACATAAGCTCTGAGGACAGTGACAGGTAAGAGGGGAGTGGTCAGGGGAGACCTCCTGGAGGAGGAGGTGGAATCTGAACACCAACCTGCGAGATGAGAAGGAGCCAGCCAGCCCACACCAGCTTACGCTTAACTCCCTGGATTCCGCTTCATGCATCGTCTGGGAAGTTCCGTGAAGAGGGGAAGCATCTCGAGTCCCCAGTGCTTTGTGCTGTGGTACCGTGTGGTCTCTGTTGTGTCGGCACTTGTTGCTGGAGGCAAACACAGGGAGGGTGCTTGTGGCTGTGGATTTGAGGCCGTGCAGTAACAACCCTGCAGCCTGTGGGCCATCTCACTGCTCCTGGGTGCCCACCTTTCCGGGAGTGATTCCGGGAGCCTCGGCATTGCCTTAACCTTCCCTGGGGCTGTTTCCAGCCGGGTTAGGGGTCTGACAGCATCGGAGTCCACTCTAAAGGTTAGGAACACACGCAAAATAATGCAGACCACGATCTCTGAGTCTGGCTTGCTCACTGCTGCTCAAAGCAATTGTCACTTCACTAACACGTGACCTTGGTCTGGGGCTCCCTGCATCCTGGGGCGGCTGAGGAGGAGGAGGGACCTGAGGACAAGGCCCAGGCTCTCTTGGGCTCTGAGCCTGCATCTCTGATTGGCCTTCCCAGGAATGGACTCTGCTCCCCAGAGAAGCTGTGACTGGGCATGTCTGCCTTTGGGGACACCACATGATGTCTCTGGCCACAGGTAACAATGGATGGCTCACTTCCTTAGCCAGTACTCACGCCTGTGACCCCCAAGGCAGATTCAATCATACTCCAGTGGGAAAGGCAAAATAATGCCCTTCTCCCCAAAGATGTCCCCATCATAAGCCCTGGGACCTGTGAAAATGTCACCTGATCCGGCAAAAGGACTGCTGCAGATGTGACTGAGGTTAAGGACCTTGAGATGGGGATTATCCACATGGGTCCCATGGGACCACGTGAATCTTCAAAACTGAAGAAACTTTCCTGACCGCAGTTGGAGGGAGATGTGGCTATGGAAAAAAGAATCAGAAAAACACTGCTCTCCTGGCTCTGAAGATGGAGGAAGGGGCCAGGGGGCAAGGGATGTGGGCTGCTTAGAGAAGCTAGAAAAGGCTCAGAGTCAGATTGCTCCCCCAGAGCCTCTGGAAGGAACCAACCCTGCAGACACCTTGAATTTGAGGACTTCTGGCGTCCAGAACTGTGAGCTGAGGAGTCTGTGTGAATTCGTTACAGCAGCCAGAGGAAGCACACACCCAATTAAACGGCAGATACTGTGTGAAACACAAATCCTAATATCAGCACACCCTCTGGGGAAAGGAGATCACTGATTCCGAGAAAGCAACATCCCGCTGAGCACATGAGGCCTCCAGCACCCAAGGCTGGACCTGATATGATCACCCACCAAATCCGTCCCGCAGCCTGGGGTGGCGGCATGAAGCCCATTTGAAACATGAGAATGCTGAGGGCTCCAGAGAGGGTAAGCCACTTTCCCAAGGACACACAGCTGATGAAAGAAGAAGAGCTGGGATATGAACCCACTGGGCTCATCACCCTGTGATCCTGTGACCGAGGGAGGGGCAGAAATGGGAGGACCCCACCCCTCAACCCACAAACCAGTTAAAAGGCACCACCTCCCCACACACTGACGGATCTGTGGTTGTATTTTTTAAACATCAAAAAGTCCTTTTTATAATGTTGCATTGGAAATTATTTGACTAAGAGTAACTCGTGCAATTTGAGACTGGCAATCATGGTGCAGGCTTGGGAATTCCTGCAAAGTGAGAAAATTTAACCTAGGAGCTGTTTTGAAACATAATGAAATCTGTATGAATACAAAATTTAGCAGTTGATGAAGTTGACACATTTTTGTAGATGTGGAGACATTTTATAAGATATTAATTCTGATCTTGCAGTTTTCTTTTTGTATTTTTGGAGCAGATCATTTCTTCACTCTTCCTCACCAGGCCTCACAACATTTTACAGGTCTCCTGTAAGACATGAACACCCTAGGCCCAGTTCCTATAGGTTTCCCAGAATTGCCCTGGCATACAGTAGGTGCTCAATAAATGTATATATTTTTAATTTAAAAACTTTTTTTTCATCTTTTTTAGGGCCGCACCCACAGCATATATTAGTTCCCAGACTAGGGGTCTAATTGGAGCTGCAGCTGCCAGCCACAGCCACAGCTACAGCCAAATAGGATCCGAGACACATCTGCCACCTATGCTGCAGCCTTCGGCTTTGCCAGATCCTTAACCCACTGAGGCCAGGGATCAAACCTGAGACTTATGGTTTTTAGGGCTGCACTCTTGGCATATGAAAGTTCTCAGGCTAGGGGTCAAGTCGAAGCTACAGCTGCCGGCCTGCACCACAGTCACAGCAACCCAGGATCCAAGCCACGTCTGCAGCCTACACCACAGCTCATGGCAATGCCAGATCCTTAACCCACTGAGCAAGGCCAGGGATCGAACAGGCATCCTCATGGATACTAGTCAGCTCGTTACCAGTGAGCCGAAGTGGGAACTTCTTATCTCCAGAACTTTCTCACGTCTCCTTTGAGCCCTGACTCTCCATCCCCCTCCCCAAGTCCCTGGCCCTACCATCTACTTTCTGTCTCTACAGATCTGATTTCTCTAGGGACCTCCTGTGAGTGGAATCATTCAGTATTTGTTCTTGTGTGTCTAGCTTGTTTTACTGAGCATTATGTCACGATCCCATCCATACTGCAGTCTGCCATGTGTGTCAACATTCCCTTCCTTTCAAAGGCTGACTAATATTCCACTGTATGGTTGGACCACAATCTGTTCATCCATACCAATACTCCTCCATTAGGATGGCTATTATTATTATCATTATTATTATTATTTTGCTTTTTAGGGCTGCACCCATGGCATATGGAGGTTCCCAGGTTAGGGGTCAAATTGGACCTACAGCTATAGGATGGCTATTAATAAAAAAAGAAACATCAGGCTCCCTGGTTGCTCAGCAAGTTAAGGGTCTGGCACTGTCACTGCTGTGGCGCAGGTTCAATCTCTGGCCTGGGAATTTCCTCATGCCTTGGGTGCAGCCAAAAATGAACAAACAACCCAGAAAACAAGTGCTGGTGAAGATGTGGAGATGCTTGGAACCCTTGTGCACGGCTCCTGGGAATATAAAAAAGGGGATGCCCCTGTGGAAAACAGTCTGGCGGGTTCCTCAAAAGTTAAATATAGGCTCACCATATGACACAAGAATTTTGCTCCTAGGTATATACACCCAGAAAAGGAGAAAATAGGTCTGCAAAGACAAATATTCACACTTGACTTTATAGAAGCATTCTTCACAGGAGCCAAAAAGTAGAAACAACCCAAGTGTCCATTAGCAGATTTTTTTTTTTTAAATGGCTGCACTTGCACATATGGAAGTTGGCCAGGGATGGAATCCAAGCCACAGCTGCAACCTATGTCAGATCCTTCAATCCACTGCACTGGGCCTGGGATAGAACCCTTGCCTCCTCAGGGACCCAAGCTGCTGCAGTCGGATTCTTAACCCACTATGCCATGGCGGGAACTCCCAGCAGATTCCTCTTCAAACAAAGATTTTTCCCACCTCCTTTTTCTCTCTTGAAATAAAAACCAGAGCTAGTATAAACTAACAACACATGTTTTTTTTTTTAAAAAAACCTCAACAACACAATCATTTGATGCGCTATCAGATATAAAGATAAGAAATAAGTCTTCAATAAGTGGTGCTGGGAAAACTGGACAGCTACATGTAAAGGAATGAAATTAGAACACTCCCTAACACCACACACAAAAATAAACTCAAAAACAGATTAAACACCTAAATATAAGACTGGCTACTATAAAATTCTTAGAGGAAAACTTAGACTGAAAACTCTGACAAAAATTGTAGGAATATCTTCTCAGATCCACCTCCCAAAGTAATGAAAATAAAAGCAAAAATAAACAAATGGGACCTAATTAAACTTAAAAGTTTTTGCACAGCAAAGGAAACCATAAACAAAATTAAAGACAACACACAGAATGGGAGAAAATATTTGCAAATGATGTGACTGACAAGGGATTAATCTCCAAAATATACAAACAACTCATACAGCTCAATATAAAAAAAAAACAACCCAATCAAAAAATGGGCAAAAGATCTGAATAGACATTTCTCCAAAGAAGATAAACAGATGGCCAAAAAACACATGAAAAGATGCTCAACATCGCTAATTATTAGTGAAATGTAAACCATAACTACTACAAGGCACCATCTTAAACCAGTCAGAATGGCCATCTTAAAGTTGTCTACAAAAAATAAATGCTGGAGAGGGTGCAAAGAAAAGGGAACCCTCCTACACTGTAGGTGGGAATGTAAATTGCTACAATCACTACGGAAAACAGTTTGGAAGTTCCTCAAAAAACTAAAAATAGGAGTTCTTGTTGTAGCACAGCAGACACAAACCTAACTAGTATCTGTGAGGTTTTGGGTTCGATCCCTGGCCCCGCTCAGTGGGTCGGAGATCTGGCATTGCTTTGACTGTACTGTAGGTCACGGACATGACTCAGATCCAGTGTTGCTGTGGCTATGGTGTAGTTTGGCAGCTGTAGCTCTGATTTGACCCCTAACCTGGGAACTTCCATATGACTCGGGTGCAGCCCTAAAAAAAAATAAAAAACAAACAAAAAAACCTAAAAAGAGAACTACTATATAATCTAGCAATCCCACTCCTGAGCATCCATCTGGAGAAAACCATAAGATGTGGTACATGTATATAATGGAATATTACTTAGTCATAAAAAAGAATGAAATAATGCCATTGGCAGCAACATGGATGGACCATACTAAATGAAGTTAGTCAGATAGTGAATGACAAAATTCATATGATGTCACTTATATGTGGAATTTTAAGAAAAGGATACAATGAACCTATTGTCAGAACAGAAACACTCAGACTTTGAAAACAAACTTACAGTTACCAAAGGGGACAAGTGGGAAGGGTGGGATAGGCTGGGAGTTTGAGACTGGCATATGCAAGCTGAGGTATATGGAATGATTGGCCAACAGGACCCGTGGTATAGCACAGAGAACTCTACCCAGTATTCTGTGATAATCTACATGGGAAAGGAATCTAAGAGAATGGATGTGAGTACATGTATGACTGAATCACTTTGCTCTACAGCAGAAATTATTACAACTCTGTAAATCAGCTATACTTTTTTTTCCCCTTTTTTGGCCACCCCGAGGCATACAGAGCTCCTGAGGCAGGTATCAGATTCCAGCCATATCTTCTCCCTAAGCAACAGCTGCAGTAACCCTGGATCCTTAACCCACTGCAACGAGCCAGGGATCAAACCTGCATCCCAGTGCTCCCAAGATGCCACCGATTCCATTGTGCCACAGTGGGAACTCCTAAATCAACTATAATAAAACTTTTTAAAATGAAAAAGAAAAGATTAAAGGGAGTTCCCTGGTGGTCTAGTGGTTAGGTTTGGCATTTTCATTGCTGTGGCCCAGGTTCCAGCCCTGGATGAGCAACAGATTCCACATCAAGCTGTGGCACCCCACAGCTAAATGATTAAAAATATTTTCAAAAAGAAAGAGAAAATAATGTCTGATAAATACTGACTAATTCAGCCTGTAAGTGCTCAGACACAGGCCCCGGTTATACCACGCACACAATGAAGTGCTCAGACATGTGGGCCTCTTCAGACTAATCTCAGACAGAAACAGCAGGGGAGGTATTTTTAGACCCCAAAGGTCTGTACATAGAAATGGTGAACTCTTGGTAAGGTTATGGACTTAACAACAAGCCATTTTCCCTCAATTTACCCAGAAGTTGTATTCCTGAAAAATCTCTTAAGTATGAAAACTCTGAGCTGCGTTCACAGCACCCCATCTCCCCACCCTGCCCTGCCACAACTCACATGTTTAAGTCCTGGCCCTCAGGACCTCAGGATGTGACTGGACTTGGAGGCCTATACAGAGGTAATCTTTTTTTTTTTTTTTGGCCATGCTCACACCATGTGGAAGTTCCCAGGTCAGGCGCTGAACCTGTGCCACAGGAGTGATCCCAGCCAATGCAGTGACAACATCAGATCCTTAACTTACTTTGCTACAAGGGAATTCTAATAAAATTATAGAAATTATTTTTATTTTCATTTATTTTTATTTTTTTAAGCTGCATCCACAGAATGCAAAACTTCCCAGGCCAGGGATGGAACCCGTAGCAGAGCTGCAACTCGAGCCTCAGCAGTGACAATGCCAGATCCTTAACCAAATGAGCCACCAGGGAATTGTACAGAGGTAATTTTTTTTTTTTTTTTTTTTTTTTTTTTGCTTTTTAGGGTCACACCTGTAGCATATGGAAGTTCCTAGGCTAAGGGTTGAATTGGAGCTGCAGCTGCCAGCCTACAACACAGCTACAGCAATGCGGGATCTGAGCCGTGTCTATGATGTGCACCACAGTTTACAGCAAAGCCAGATCCTTAACCCACTGAGCAAGGCCAGGGATCAAACCCACAACCTCAGGGATACTAGTTGGGCTCATTACTGCTAAGCCAAAACGGGAACTCCCGGAAGTAAAATTAAAAGAGGGTCATTAGGATGGGCCCTGGTCCGGTATGACTGTACATATAAAAAGGGGAAATTTGGATGCAGACATACAGTGGGAGAGGCTTGTGAAGAAGGCAGAAATGAGGTGATGCAATTACATGTCAGGGATGCTTGGGACTGTCGGCGACCACAGGAAGCTGGAAGAGGGCCTGGAACAGACACCCCCCCATGGCCTCAGAAAGAACCCTGTTGACACCTTAATTTTGGACTCCTGGCCTCAAGGACTAGGATAGGATCCATTTGTATTGTTTTACACCCCCCTAATCTTTTTTTTTTTTTTAGGGCCACATTTGTGGCCTATGGAAGTTCCAAGGCTAGGGGTTCAATTGGAGCTGCAGCTGCTGGCCTATGCCACAACCACAACTCAGGGATCCTGGGTCAGATCTGATTGCAGCTCTTGGAGGATCTCCTGGGAAAACAGGGGATGATAGTGGCTCATTGTGGGGGAAGGACATTGGAGGCAAAGGTCTCAGGAATAATCATCAGGGTGAACTCCTCTAGAGGTGACCATTTTGGAAAAATCTGGCCCCACCCAACAGGGCTGAGAAGCCCCATGCCAAACAAACTGGTTTCAGAACACAGCTCCACCCATCAGTAAAGAGGCTGCCTAAAGACCCGCCCCCCAGGCATATAGCCACCTCTAATCACATCCAGAGACAAAGCCCCACCCACCAGAGGGATGAGAATCAGCTCCACCCATCAGTGGGTGGGCACCAGCCACTCCTATCAGGAAGCCTGCAGCAAGCCCCTGCACCAATTTCAGCCACAAGGGGGCAGACATCAGAAGCCAAGGGAAGCTACAACCCTATTGTCTGCAAAAAGGAGACCATGCCAAAAATCTATACAAAATGAAAAGGCAGACAAATATGACTCAGATAAGGGAATAAGACAAAATCCCAGAAGAACAGGTAAGTGATCTGGAGATTACAAACCTCCAGGAAAAATACTTTAGACTAATGATAGTACAGATGATTCAAGATCTTGGAAATAAACTGGAGGCAAAGATTGATAAATTACAAGAAACAGTGAGCAAAGAAATAGAAGATTAAGGGTTAGGCAAGCATAGAGGCAAAATACTTGAAATAAAAAATTCACTAGAAACAACCAACAGCAGAATACAGGAGGCAGAAAAACGAATAAGTGAGGTGGAAGACAGACTAGTGGAAATCACTCATGCGGAACAGAAAAGAGAAAAAAGACTGAAAAGAAATGAAGACAGTCTAAGAGAACTCTGGGACAACATTAAACCCAACATCAGAATTATAGGGGTGCAGAAGGAGAGGAGAGAGAGAGGGCCAGAGCAGATATTTGAAGAGATAATAGCTGAAAACTTCCCTAACATGGTAAAGGAATCACTCATTCAAATCCAGGAAGCACAATGAGTACCATATAAAATAAACCCAAGGAGGAACACCCTGAGACACTTATTAATCAAACTGACCAAAATTAAAGACAAAGAGAAAATACTGAAAGCAGCTGGGGAAAGCAACAAATAACATACAAGGGAACCCCAATAAGGTTATCAGCAGATTTTTCAGCAGAAATTCTGCAGGCCAGAAGGGAGTAGCACAATACACTTAAAATGATGAAAAAAAAAAAAAAAAAAACTCCAAACAAGATTACCCAACAAGGCTCTCATTCTGATTTGAAAGAGAAATCAAAAGCTTTAAAGACAAGCAAAAGCTAATTCAGCACCACTAAACCAGCTTTACAACAAATACTAAAAGAACTTCTCTAGGTAGAAAAGAAAAGGCCATAATTAGAAACAAAAATATTACAAATGACAAGGCTCACTGGTAAAGGCATACACATAATAAAGGTAGGAAATCATCCACACACAAATATGTCACCAAAACCAGAAATCGTGAGGAGGGTACAAATGCAGGATACTTGAGATTCACTTGCAATTAAGAGACCACAACTGAAAACAATCTTGTATATACATAGACTCCTGTATCAAAACTTCATGGTAACCACAAACCAAAAATCTACAATAGATATACAAGCAAATAAGCAAAAACAATCCAAACACAACACCAGTCATCAAACCACAAGAGAACAAGAAGGGAAGAAAAAAGACCAACAAAAACAAATCCAAAACAGTTAATTAAATGGCAATAAGAACACACATATGGAAAATTACCTTAAATGTAAATGGACTAAACACCCCAACCAAAAGACAAAGACAGACTGAATGGATATAGAAACAAGACCCATATATTTTGCTGTCTTCAAGAGACCCACTTCAGTTCTAGGGATGTGTACAAACTGAAATTGGGAGGATGGGAAAAAATACTCCATGCAAAGGGAAATCAAAGAAAGCTAGAGTAGCAATATTCATAAACGACAAAACAGACCTTAAAGAATAAGAGACAAAGAAGGACATTACATAATGATCAAATGATCAATCCAAGAAGATGTAACAATTGTAAATATATATGCACCCACCATAGGATCACATCAATATATAAGGTAACTGCTAACAACCTTAAAAGGAGAAACCAACAGTAACACGATAATAGCAGGGGACTTCAATAACACCCCACTTGCAGCAATGGACAGATTTTTCACACAGAAAATCATCCAGGCCTTAAATGATGCATCAGACCAGATGGACTTAGATATTTATAGAACATTCCATCCAAAAGCAGCAGAATACACATTCTTCTCAAGTGCACACAGAACATTTCCTAGGATAGATCACATTCTGGGCCACAAATCAAGGCTTGGCAAATTTAAGAAAACTGAAATCATATTAAGCATTTTTTCTGACCATAACTATAGACTAACATGCAGAGTGGTTAGATGAGGCAGAAGAAAACATGCCACACTTGCCCCAAGTGCACCATGGAGACTGTGTCCCATCAATTTGTCATTGGAAAATGACTCTAAAAGCCCCTGTGGGGAGGGAAGCACACAATGTGTTTATTTGGGCAGTTCAGACAGGACGGGGGCCAGCATCAGCATGCCTTTCATGCTCTGGCTTCCATGGCACGCTGAGTTGGATTTTCAGATTGCTCTTTTAAAACTAAACACCCCATCAGGAACACAGGGGACTCCAGGAGAATTGGCAATTGTTCTAGGGCCTGTGGGGTGGCTGTCCTAGTTACGGAGAAAGAGGAGGTTCCCAGCAGGCGGCACATGGGTTAACTCTCACCTTGCCAGACCAAGGCTGGAACTTGTGGGAAGTGAGACTTCTCTGTGACCCAGGCCCTCCACAGGCCCCCAGGTCACCCCTCATGAGTAGGGATGGGCCCTTTCCCTGCCCCAACATGCCTGTGGTCACCCCGTCCCTGTCAACATCAGCTCTGCTGGGGCAGCAAGTATCCCCCTGGCTGAAAAGACACTTCACTGTGGAGCCACACCAGAAAGGCCTGGCTCAAAGGACTGGCATGAGGCACTGCTGGCCAGACAGGGACCTTGTCTGATAGTTTTTTGCTTGTCTGCTTTGCTTCTCAGGGCCACACATGGGTCATATGAAAGTTCCCAGGCTAGGGGCCAAATTGGGAGCTGCAGCTGCAGCTGCCAGCCTACGCCACAGACAGCAACGCAGGACTCGAATCACATCTGTGACCTTCACCACAGCTCATGGCAACACCAGCTCCCTAACCCCCACTGAGTGAGGCCAGGGATCAAATCCACATTCTCATGAATACTAGTTGGGTTTGTAACCTGCTGAACCACAATGGGAATGCTCTTGTCTGGTGGTTTTTAATGAAGAAAATTGCTACTGCTAGAAATCACAAATGACATTTCACCTAAGAATTCACATTTCCAGAAAAATGGGTGGATCAGGCACCACTGGGCTCATGCCAAGCAGGGGGCTCCCCATCCCCTCTTCTGCCAGACCCCCAAACTGCATACCACTGCCGGCCACTCACTCCAAGGACCTGGAACAAAAGGTGAAGTGACTGGTCCAAGGGCCCCAAAACAAATATCCTCCCCTCAGTGAAGAATTCCTAATTCCTATCCCAGCTCTGCCATCCATGTGCTCTCTGACTTTGGGTGAGTATCTGACCCCTGTACCCATTTCCTCATCTATTCAATGGGGAGGCAGACACCCCGCCTCACTGAACAGCTCTGAGAATTCCCTAATGTGAGTTTGCCTCTGCTACTCAAATGTACCGAGGTGATACTGAGGGTAAACACCGCGCTCTCCTCTGTAATCACTGAGACACACACCAAGTGCGAACCATAAACTTTTATTAATGGAAAATGGAATGCCTCGTTAACAGAAACCTTGTCTTAAAAATGGCAGAACACATTTATTTTTTTAAAAAAAAGTGAATTCACATTGTATTGAGCTACAACATGGTGGCAGGATTTGCTTTTGTTTCTTAAAATATCCCACAAGTTCAAGGTAACCCTAAGAGATTCAACAGTCCATCTGTCCAACAGCCAGGACACGCAGAGTGGGGTGGGTCTAGTAGCGGCGGGTGAAATGAGGGTATGGGTGAGGGTGAGGGTGGGGGTGCGGGACTCTGCTGCCCCGGTCCTGGCCGGCCAGTCCTCCACCGTCTAGGCCTCCGGCAGGCACCATGTGACCCTGGGAATGCCCGCTGTGTGCAAAGCCGCCTCGCCTAGGAACAAAGGCACATGTTGGTCCCGGAAGCATCTCGCATTCTGTGTCGCCGTGCAGCAAACGGCAGCTCTAAAGCCTTTAGAGCCCTTTGACTTTTTCCAGATGAGAAAAATCATAATCACAGGTTGCATCTCGGGGAAGAATGTTATTTGCATAAGTCGCCAAGAGCTACTTTGGGGGTTTTTAAAACATTCGACCCAGGAGGCTGATAAAACACGCAGAAAGAGAGGAAGTGAAGAGCAAGACAAAGCTTCTTACCCCGACATTCCGCCCCGATTTGCCATGTGCCCCGGGCCCGAGGGCCCAGAAAGACCCCTCTCACCACCTGGAAGAGAAGAGTTTTGCCAACACTCCCTTCTCGGAAGCTCTGGAAAAGCGGGGGGGGGGGGGGGGGGCAGCACGGCACTGGTCTCTGGAGAGCTCTGGGACTGTGGCCGCCCCCACCCTGGAGCCCCTTCCCGACCCACAAGCAGTCAGCCCATACCTTGCCACCGCAAGTGCTCCCGGCCCGCCGTGCCTGCGTCCACTGTGCCTGGCCAGGTGCGCTCCTGATGCTCTTCGAGCCTTGGATTATGTTCCACCCAGTCACGTCCACCCCTTTGCCAAAACAAAAAGCAGATACACAACTGTCCCACTGGGCGGCTAAGGTGAGGTGCAGCGTGGATGATGTGCCCTACTGCCAAGGGTTTCTTAGAGAAGTGGGCAAAGAATGGAAACAGACGCTTCCCCAAAGGATACACGTGGCCAGGAAGCACATGAGAACATATTCAGCACAGCTGACATCACAACCACACAAGTGAGACGTGAGGTACCACCTCTTCCCCACTAGGATGGCTGTTATCAAAAAGACAGACAATGCCAAGTGTTGGTGAAAATGTGGAGAAACACAGATGGGAACATAAAATGCTGCAGCCTCCTTGGAAAACAGTGCAATGGATCCTTAAAAGGTTAAACAAAGACGATGTGACCCAGCAATTCCACGCCTAGATGTCTGAAAGAACGCTAAACACGGGTTTATACAAAAACTTGGTCACTGGAATTCCTGTTGTAGCACAGCAGGTTACAAATCCGGCTAGTATTCATGAGGATGCAGGTTTGATCCCTGGTCTCTCTCAGTGGGTTAAGGATCTGGTGTTGCCTTTAGCTGTGGTGTAGGTCAAAGATGCAGCTTGGATCTGGCCATTGCTGTGGCTGTGGTGCAGGCGGTGGCAGCTACAGCTCTGATTTAAGCCCTAGCCAAGGAACCTCCACATGCCGTGGGTGCAGCCCTAAAAAGACAAAAAAAAAAAAAAAAAAAAAAAAAACCAATCAAAACAAAACCTAACAAACTTGGACACTAATGTTCTCAGCAGCATAATTCTCTAACAGTCCAAGAGTGGCAACCACCAAAGTGTCCATCCACACACTGGAATATTTATCGGCCATGAAAAGGAATGAAGCACTAACACTTGCTAAAAACACAGATGGGCCTTGAGATCATGATGTTCAGTTAGAGAAGCAGACACAGAAGGCTTCCTTCTGTGTGAGATTTCACTTCTGTGATAAACTCAGAACCAGCAAGTTCAGAGACAGAAAGCAAGTTAGTGGTTGCCAAGAGACTGGGGAGTGACTGCTAATGAGGTTTTCTTTTGGTGGTGATGAAAATGCTCTGAAATTGTGGTGATGGGTGCATTAACTGAATATACTGAAAGTCAACTGTACACTTTACATGAGTAAAATGCGCAGTGTGTGCAGAGCGGTTTCTTTGGGCTACCTGAGATGCTGTCTCCGGGCTTCAGTCCTAATTTTGCTCCAAATAAAAATTAACTCTCAAAACAAACAAACAAGTGCAGCATGTGAATGAGAGCTCAAAGGAGCTCTTTTAAAAAATTTCAGGAGTTCCCGTCATGGCTCAGATCCCTGGCCTTGCTCAGTGGGTTAAGGATCCGGCGTTGCTGTGGTACTGGCCAGCGGCTACAGCTCCCATTGGACCCCTAGCCTGGGAACCTCCATACACCTTGGGTGCGGCCCTAAAAAGCAAAAAAATAAAAAAATAAAGTTTCAGAAAGAAATGCTCTGAGATGAAAATCCAAACACAGTTCCAACATGCTGGTACCAACAGCCCCTGAAGACTGTCCAGGAAAGCTTCCCAGACTTAGGCAGAGTGTGGAAGGATGAGTGCACTGGCCACCAGCTGACCACCACTCCAAGGCCCAGGACCAGGAACCCAGCAGACAGATGCCCAACACCTCTCTGCATGGGTGAGTGCGCCCCCAGACATGTGTAGCATTGCCATTGGGTGAAAGCCGCCCAGTCACACAGTAACACTGCTCAGTGCTATGTTCTGCCTAAGCAGGTACTCTCCCATTTAAATATAAGGCAAAGCGGATTAAACGAGCTTAAAGGACCGAATTTTAAGTAGACTTCTAAGGATCAGACCAGCACCCCAGTTTTAGAGTAACACCTGAAAACCCACCTGGAGATGTAATAGAAACTTCTGGTATCCCTAATGGCAGCCTTACTTATGTCTGAAGACAACTTCAAGGGGTGGAGTAAAGTTTCCCTACTACTGACAGGAACAAGTCTTAGATGGCTTCAGGGCTGTCTCCTTCAGCAGGCAAGGCTCATGAGGGGACATTCATACCTAGGGGTGAACCTGGACACATCAAGTCAGGCAGAGCAAGTTTGGGCAAGGTGGCAGGTGCACATGACCAGTTCACTTTTAGATTAGCCAACCTCTGACCAGGTGCAACAGAGATGCTTGGCCCCGCTGTGGCCTGCCTGCTAACCTGGGTGGAGGCGGGGGCCCCCGGCCCTCACTTATCCTCTTGTCAGAGCCGTAGCCCCCCCAGCCGTCTCGGGAGTCCCGGCCATGGCGCTCTGGTGGTCCTCCGTGGCCGTGGCGGTCGTCTGAATAGTGCTAGAAGACACAAGAGGGACAGGGCAACTCCAGCCACACCACTACTGGACAGGCCTGAAGCAGGCTCACCTTCTACATCTTACCGACCTGCAGACCCTGTCTCAGTGGTCAGTGGTATGGCTCTGCACCCTCAGCCACCCTAGAGACCTGCCCAGGTCCCTTTTGACACTTCCTAATCTCCTCCTCACTTAAAACCCCAAGCCCCCACTAGAGCGCCACAAAAAGGGCCAGTGAAGGGCTCCTCTTGCTCTGTGAGCATGGAGAGCCCCCCTCTTTGGGGTCCACTGAGAAGAGTTACTTAGACCTTAAAGAATCAGACATGTGCTCCTTGCTGGTGACAGGTGGGCTTTTCCCACACCACCAGGATGGGCCAGTGCTCTCATATCCCTCTGTTCATAGTAACATGGAGGTGGCATGGGCCTCTTACAATGACACCCAGAGGCAAGTACCACAGGTGGGAGTGGTTCAGAACCCCTGGCCAGTGACACTATAACATTCTCTCAAAACACACACCCCTATTTTTAAAAAGCCACAACTGTGATACGGCCCCCCACCTTTCTTGTGGCGGTCTCCCACATCCTCTGATACCCTAGGCACCCCTCACAGGGTACCTGCAGACCACAGGAGACAAAGGGACCCACACCAGTACCTGAAACAAAGGAACACCCTGAAACATGAGCTAAATGACCCCTTAACATGCTGCCGCTAAGCCCCCATTTGGGGGATCCGGCAGTGCCTAGACTTGAAGGCACTCTAAACAAGTAGGTATCCAGGTATCTCTTTATTCAGTTTCTCCTGAATAAAATGAAGAACATGCCCTTTGTAGACTCACTAAACAGGGAACAATTAATTCTGTGAATACGTACTCATTAGCCAGAACTGCCATGGCCATGCTCCCACCCAGCCCACAAAAGCAGGCACCCCCCACCCCCGTCTTGGTGTCTGGCTTTTACTCACCTGCCCATCTCGCTCTCCCATCACTGACCTTGAACCTTCCCTCCTGCAAAAGGGAAATATCTCATTCCAATGGCAGCTGATGGCTCCATACAACATTGCTATAAGGCCACACAAAAAGAGTTCCACAATTGGGGTACTTATCCTCTTTTACCACATAAAAACTGTAATTTGCTGGCCTGAAAAAAAATGCTGGCTCACATCTAAAGGCTTTTTCCTGGGGCTGGGAATGAAGTCGGATCCTAAGAAGGTGGGAATGAAGGTTTTGCTAAACCAAAATCCCTCGGAGGGGTCTCAGAAGTAGAGATCCACACCATGAAGCCAAGGCCTAACTTACCTATGGCCTGGTGACAAATGGGATAATTAAGAAAGCCTTGGAGGATCCCTAACCTCTGGTTTGACCCAACATGCATGACTCATATCACATCTCAAACCAATTCCAGCTATAATTAACTAAACAAGGGCTTCTCGGCCATCTTTCCCTTTTTCTCCCTTCCCTTATGGTGGAGCTAATGAGCAATGAAATGGCTCAAGGATATGCAGCCCAGGGGAGCCCGAAGAGAAACCTAAAGGGAGAATTCTTAAACTGGAAAATCGAGGGCTGCCTTTCTAATAAAGAAGATATAGTCCTCATTACAAAAAGTACTACCAAAACCCAACCCAGACCTCTGAAACACAAAGAAGGCCTAACAGGACCTATGCTATGTTCCACAGTCAGCTCTCTTCACATGTGCTGGTATGAACCCCTGCTGATGGCTCAGGTGGGTCATACCCTTTCTCTAAATTGCTTCCTCAACTGTATTACCAAGGGGGCCGGGCCATGCCCTCCTCCAAGCCTTGTGCTCCAGAGCAACTCATGCTGGTAGGAGGGGTAGAGAGACGGAGTGCTGTGGAGTGACCCTAGGGAGCAGTGTAACCCAGAGCCTGGGCCATGCCCAAGAGAGGTGAGTGTGGGGGATGCCAAGGCTCTGGTCCTGCCCAGGGCCCATGTGTCGTATCTGTAAGAGGACAGGGCATGAAACGAGCTCTGAGGTGCCTTCCTGCTAGACAAGGCAAAGATGCCACCAATTCCCAATGTCTTGCTTAAGGTCTCTTTTTAAATCCCTTATGTGGTGGTCAGAGACATGCACTAGGAGGCTCAGACAAGAGAACAGATGGAGACTGATTCTTGCTATAAGAGAGAAGCAGGGACTGACCTGTCAGCCACGTGATCCTGGTACTGGCCCCGGTCACGATGATCAAAGTCGTGGAAGCGGTGGTCAGGCCGAGGGAAGTCCGGGCGGTATCTGTCCTCCATGGCCATACGCTTTCCTTCAGGCCAATAGGTGTCATCTCGCCTAGTATTTATTTTAAAGAGGATGCAAATTTCATTGATGAAAGGAAATGAGAGAAAAAAGAAAGGTGGAGGTGGGGAGGAAGCACTCTCTCCAGACCCAGTATCATTTAAAATGTCCTGCAGGGCTAATCTCTAAACATTCAATCATTATCGCTTTGATTTGATAAATTAAAATCCCCCAAACTGCCAAAAGGCATACTGGCATTCTCATCTGACACTCCTGAAAAAAGAACTGCTGTGAGCTAATTGTATCACAAGGCTGTTAATACCTTGATCCCCACATGAACTCAATGCAAGTGAAATGAAATATTTGATTCTTCTGGAACGACATTCAGAGCTGCCACATTTTCACCTTCTCGCCTTCTATGGTAACCTGAACCTCCCTCTGAGTTTTTGCAAAAGCAAAGGAAATTAGATCAGGTGATAGCAAACTACATACAACTCAGGATGGTATCCAATTATCTTCTTCCTGATTTCTACCAGAAAATTAGGCTCATGGGTGGTGGGGTGACAGGTGACCGTCAATTAAGCAGCTCAGAGAAGCTGGAGACCAATAAACCTACTTTCTGAATCAGAAGGCAATCTCCTTTTCCATAGTGCCGACCCTGTGCCTCTCCCTGTGGAGGACAAGTGACCCCACAGAGCGGTGGTGAACGCGCCCCCGCCCCCCCCCCACCAGCGCAAAGCTTGCCTGGTTGTTGCCTACACACTCAAACTGTGTGAGCCACGGTGGGAGTAATGGGACAACTTAAGCAAAAGCATCACAAACCCTTCAGCAAGTGGCAACTACCAAGACTCTGAATAAACTGGCTGGTGAAAAGAAGGCAAGGGCACGGAGGTGTTAGCAACGAGTTCTGCAAAAGCATCCAGGAGCCCAGATTCCCTCTCCAACATCTCCGACTCTCCACGCTAAGGTGGACAGGAGCAAAAGCAGCTGGTCCAACGTTTAGAGGAAGGACCACCTCCCCCCGCTGCAGGCGCAGGCGCGGGGGTGGGATGGGGCTTACCGTACGTCGTCGTAGGGCCTCCGGAGTACTGGCCTCCGCTCTTGCTCATAACGTAGCTGTTCTTGTTGGCGCCGCAGCTCCTCACGCTCGCGGTGGATGCGCTCCTGCTCCTTCCTCCGCTCGCGCTCCACACGCATGCGCTCCCGTTCCAGCCGCTCCCGCTCCATGCGCTCGCGCTCAAGGCGCTGCCGCTGGCACTCGAGCTGGAGCCGCTCCCGTTGCAGCCGCGCCTTCTCCTTCCGCTCGTGGAAGGCCTCCAGGCGCTGCTCCCGCTCCCGCTGCTCCCGCTCTCTGGGGGGACATAGGAAGGCCATCCTGACTGGTGGCATCCAGTGATCCAGGTGTCTTCCTCCCGACGGTGCCTGGAAACTTCCAGCTCCCTGATGTTAAGTGGCTCCCCTCAAGCCCCAGGCAGTGGGCACCAACCCACTCCTGCTAAGCAGCTCTGGATAAGCCAGAAACCCCAACCTCATAAAAGCAAAGCCAAGGTTGAGCTGGGAGGCTGTGTGTGTGTGTGTGTGTGTGTGTGTGTGTGTGTGTGGTGCGGAGGAGACAACAGAACTTCAAGCCTCAGGTTCAGACCAGGAGGACCCGTCTCAAACAAACCAAAATGAAGCAGAAAAGTAAGAAAAACAAAAAAAGTAAGAAAAACAAAAGATAATTGCTACTCAAAAAGCTGGTGGGCACAGAGAAAACCCTGGAGACATGGATGAGGGCAGCTTTCTCTGAGAAGGGACAGTTAGCAATGTACAACGAGCAACCTTTTTTCACCCCTTCCCTCTAAAAAGGCTGTATCTTTTTTATTTTTTGGCTGTGCCTTTGGCATGTAGAAGTTTCCTGGCCAGTGATTCAACCTGCACCATAACGGCGACCCGAGCTGTTGCAGTGAGGACACCAGATCCTTGACCTGTGGTGCCACAGAACTCCAAAAGGCTGTATTTTTAATGAACATGTCATTTTGAAGAGACCCAAGAAGGTATGGGGATAAGATAAAGACAGGCACAAGCGAAGGGGACCAAGGTCTCGCATCCCCGGCCACTGCACATCAAGAGCTAAGCAGGGACTGGACAGCCACTTGTCACGCCCTCCCACAGTGCCTGGAAAGGCTCCAAACCAAATGTAAGCCAGCTGGAAGTAAAAGAGTGACCAAGAAGCCTCCCAAAGTGCTTTTACTTTTGAAAGTTATATGCAGAGGCTGAAGTCACACTATTTTAGAAAAGCAAATGATCCACTTTAGCTCAAGGAAGTTTCCCAAACACTGCAATGTGAAGCTTTTGCTTCACTGAGCAATATTTGAGGGAACAGCAACAAGGGAGCTCTAGATGGCCCCATGTGAATGAAATGGCAGAACATGAAAGTGGAAATGACAGCCCAGTTCCAATAAGCCATCTCCTCAGCAAAGGGGAGTGTGGCACAATGTGGCTGTGGGAACACCGCTGCCTGAAAATGCGAGGAAGCACAGACCTTTCAGGAGTGAAGATAAGAGTTTCTGTGTTGACTCACAGCTCTAAAAGGCCAGCATATCCCTGGGTGCTGTGTTTGATCTAATTTATGTGGAAGGGTTTGCCAGGGAAGATGGAGGCCTTAACCCTAAGGACCTTTCTATCAAAGCCACACGTGGGTATGCCTGCTACCTGGGCCAAGGTACAACTTCAGCCAGAGGAGTTACTGCTGAGCAGAAATGGGCTCTGATGAATGTCACAGGACTACCATGGACCAGTGCGAACCCTCGTCTTTCAGTCTCAGGGAAAACACAGGAGGAGGCCATCGAGTCCACGGCCACACAGGCAACTCGCTTGGGAGAAAGGACGACCATCTGGGGAGGAAACCATGCACCTGCCAGCTTTGCTTGACTCCACTCACCGTCGCCTCTCTGTCTCTCGGATTTCCCGTTCCCGCTGCCTCTGGCGTTCTCGTTCCCTTTGCTCTTTGATTTTATCAAATGACAAGATGTCTCTCTTCTCTTTGCTTTCCGATTTGCGATCCTGACTCTTAGAGCTCTGTGTACCAAAATTGGTTTATTAATGTCAGAAAAGTGATTATGACAAATGCACGATGAAAGTTAACTATGCATGTCTGAACCAGACTAAGACTCTTCAGTCCCACATTGTTTACATGCAGACCCCAGCACAGGCTGCCTCGCTCCACACCTGAGTTACACTGCCAGTCTTGCTTTCAAATGTTCAAGAGGGCATTGATGAAGACAAAAGGTGGAGTGAAATCTCAGCAAAGAGTTTTTCTGGAGTAGCAGAACCAAGCACTCTGCATTATCCAGAGCAAAACGAGGCTCCTCAGAGGCACAGGGCATGTGCACACAATGCCACAGCAGCCCAGCCGTTCAGTGGGGAAGCTGTCAAGCCAGCTGTTGGGATAGCTGGATGATGGGCTGCATTTTCTACTCCTCAACTGTTGGCTCAGGCCTCAGGCAGGTGGCCTCAAAAAAATGACAAGCCAAAGGCACTTTAAAGTAAAATAGCACTCCCAATAAAGCATAAAGCTCTAACAGGCAATTCCATTTCCAGGATAAGGGAGGAAACATTAACAACCCACTCCCATTTCTGAGGTTCTCCAAGGCTAGGACTCCCAAACTGGCCACAAACCAGATTCTCCCAGAAGTTTTAGTACCTTAAAAGTCAGAGCTCTCTGCAGACCCACTGCTTCAGAACCTCCAGGGAAAGGGCCTGGGAGACATTTTTTAAAAGCTCCTAAGCTTATTTTCTTATTTAGCTCACAAAGGGGCAAAAACATCAATAAAAGACAAAGCAATCCATGAAAAAGTTAGGCAAAGGTCATAACCAAGTATTTTACCAATGGAGCTGGGCAAGGGGAGAGAGGGAGACACAAAGAGGACGACCTCATTACAAGGACAGAAAACCCAAACCATCACAATGACCTTCAAGATGGGCAGAGTTCAGAGTCTGATCCCACATACTGCAGGATGGAGTGAGGAAGGACAGACACACCCTATGTTTCAGGGTGTGGATGCGATCTATTGGGGAGGCCAGCATGGCAGTGGAGTTCCTGAACTGGACTCCTAGGTTCACTTACTAGCAGCCTGGCACACATGACACACTCAATGAACGTTTAGTATCCTTATGGTTAAGTACTTAAGGCTAATAAGCACCTTTCTGTTAGACACTCTGATAATATCTATCACAACGAATAATGTGCTGGCAGCTTTGGACCAGCACTGCCAAGAGGCATGCTGCCCCATCCCAGTCTCCAACAGGAGATGTGGAACCAACCAAGTGTCTTGCCACTAGGGACTGGTTAAAATGATGGCAGTGCATCCATAAACTGAATCATATGAGCTTTACAAGGAAAAGCCACATACCACCACCTGGATGGATTTCAAGGACATCATGCTGAGGGAAGAGGCCAATCTCAAGAAGTCCCAGTTCCAAGATTCCATTTATACCCAGGGATGGGTATTATACCCTTACCCATCATTTTCACAGTGATGACAGGCTGGCGATGTAAAACAAGTTAAGAGGTTTCCCTGGGTTGGGGAAGGGCTCTTGGGGTGGGTATGACAATAAAGGGGCACCAAGGAGGATGGCTTTGTGCTGATGGACTAATTTCATATCTGGACTGTGGCGGCAGCCGCACAAATCTACACTGATGATAAAAATGTCCTACCTAGCACCATACACACCCCCATACCACTAACGAAACCAAGTGATGGATTCCCGGAACGTTCATTTTTTCTGCATTCATGAAAAGAGCACTTCTCTCCTTATTGTTTAGTTAGTGCCTTCGGCTGGGATGCAGAGGGTTTTGTTTTCCAGAGTGGAAAAAGCAAAACAGAGAAGCAATTAGCTTGTCCAGCGGTGTGTACCATGTAAGCAATGAAGCACATTCTCTAATAACATGGAGGACAGTTTTAGGGTGAACTCTACTTTTCGTTTTGATTAATTTAATAAAAGACTAGAAAAGCAACTAAAGAAAATAAATAAAGTGTTATTAGATTAACAGAGTAGAATCTGCCTTCTGACTTGAAAAGCCCTGGGTCTTGCCCATTCTACCGGATCTGTGAAGCAGTTCTCCTTCTAGAAGATGGTATAACCTGACAGAATTTGCTGGGAGCTCTTGTGAGAGCAAACAAGGTTGAGTATTGTTTTGAAATAAGTTTTAGAATCTAATTCGTGTCTGTACATATCATTTAAGTAGTTAACAATGTGCCTCTTGAGTACTTCAAAGAACTCTTAACATTGTACTCATAACATAAATCAAAGTGGTTGTTAAACCACCATCAAAAATGGCTGGACTTGAGAGGCAGAAGCAATACTTACTCTCTCTTTTGACCTGCTTGTGGTTTTCACACTAATGACAGGCTCCCCTTTCGATTTATCCATCACGACTGTTCGTTCCATTCCTCTGCTTCCTTCAGGAAAAAACACAGCAATCTATAAAAAACATGCTGACACCCTCACTTCTGATTGCAGGCAGCACCCAGCCTGACACTGCATCGACTGACTGATGCTAAGCTCTGGAGCTTCTGCACCCCATCTTTCTCTTCACTGTGACATAAAGTCAGCACTGCCAAGAGAGCAACATTGGGTTTGAGGCAGATGGTGCCCCCGACAGGCCTTTGCTCATCTGGAATGAAGCGGCATGATTTGCCCACATCTTAGGATGTAGATGTGAGTCAAAGTGCATTCTGCAACTTGGGCACAAACACATCCAACCTGCAGGCTGCTTTCACCCCCACACTAAATCCCAGTGGCTCCAAGGAAAATTAACACCAATCTGTATTCCTCCCACATGTTCTGGAGTGCTTTGCAAAACCTGGGCCCTTGTACTCTGAATCAGACACTGACGCTCTGAGGGCCCCCCCCAGATGGGTGGGCTGCCCTCATTCATCGACTGCAATAAAGGCTTCCAAACCAATCTTCCCCTCAATGACACAATAAGCAGGCTCTAAACACCGAAACAATTACTGATTTAGGGAGATTTACAATATTTGAGGAACATTTTAAAAACACATTCCTCTCGAGACTGCTGGTAAATTACCCCAAGCACTTAAGATGTAACTTGTAATGTGCAGAACTGAATTTCAAGGCTCCAGATGGCTGGGTTTTGTTTCTGTTTTATGGGGGGGGGGTTGGTTTTATTTTTTCCGCAAAATGTTCTGTGGAGCCTCATGCAAATCTGAGGGTGCACAGCACAATAAACTTTTATAAAACGACAACAGAGGTGGCATGCTCCAAGTGCAACTACTTCAATAGGTATAGACATTCTAAGGTTTTAGTTTTCTGTGTTTCAAAAAACTGTATCTGGTTTTAACATAAATGCAGAAAAATTTGATTACACACATGCAGAACTGCATGTCTTAGTTCTTAGTCACAAGAACTAAGACACCTCCCTCTTGCATATCCCACACTCTCTTTTTGTCAGAGATTCAGGAAAATCAACAACCCAGGTCATGGAGCCACCTATAAACATATATCCCAACCAGAAAAGCTTCAGATTTCTTATGTCACAGAGAAACTCCTTTAAGCCATGTCATCACCTGAAGCTCTGTCATTGCCTGAGCACAGCTCAATAAAGTCACCTAGCTTGCTGTGCTCCCTGGCTCCAAGCAACCCACTTGAAAGACTCTCATTACCTGATTTGGTGACTCTGGAGCGATTTGTAGGTCCTGGTTTCAGCTCATCTTCATCTTTTTCTTCCTTTTTAATCTCTTCAGGCTTTTTTTCCTCCTTTTTCTCAATCTTCTCTTCCTTCTTAATTACGGTTCTAAAAGAACATGGTTATCAAACTTGAGTTCCAGAGATTCTAACAGAAGCAGTTTACACTTAGACTTCCACACAAAATAAAACCTATTTGAAAACTGTGGTAGTGATTACTACTCTCTTTCTTTTGTTTCTGGCTGCCCCTGAGGCATGGAGAAGTTCCTAGGTCAGGGATTGAAGCAACCACACCAACCACAGGAGCAACCCTGGCAGCAGCAGTGACAACACCATATCCTTAACCTGCTGCCTCACAAGGGAACTCTAATAATACCCTCTCTGGATAGAGGCCGTATTCCTACTTAAGTTACCTGCAACATCTAGAAACATACCGGATGAAACTGCAGGCTTGGGTTTGCGGTGGCAGGGGGTGGAGGGGTGGTTTCCAAAATGCTAGAGGCACCGGTATGTGAATCAGACCCGAAAGTGTACATGAGAAATACTCCCAACTATGTAGGAAAGCTTGTTTAAAAAATGAACTTTGTTTCATTTTGCATGTGCGCAATATTATTATTATTGTTATTATTATTATGTCTTTTTAGGGCCACATCCACAGCATATGGAGGTTCCATAGGCTAGGGGTCGAATCAGAGCTATAGCTGCTGGCCTACACCATATCAACATGGGATTCAAGCCACGTCTGCAACCTACACCACAGCTCACAGCAACGCCGGATCCTTAACCCACTGAGCACGGCCAGGGATTGAACCTACATCCTCATGGATGCTAATCAGGTTTGTTAACCGTTGAGCCATGACAAGAGCTCTTGTACAATATTATTTTTAAGTTTTGTAAGGAAAAACTTTTTTCCTAATAAAACATTTAATATAAATAAAACAGAATGGAATTAGAAGTTCCTGCTGTGGCCCAGCAGGTTAAGTACTAGATGTTGTCTCTATGAGGATTTGAGTTCAATCCCCAGCCTCATTCAGTGGGTTAAAGATCAGGCATTGCCACAAGCTGCTGTGTGGGTTGCAGATGTGGCTTGGGTCTCTTGTGGCTGTGGCACAGACCCCAGGTGCAGCTGATTCGACCCCTAGCCAGGGAACTTCCATATGCTGCAAGTAATGGCTGTGAAAAAAAAAAAAGGATGGAAGCACAGTACAAGGATGGGTGGTACCCTTTACCCTGACCACCCACACACAGCTGGTAATTTCTACACATTTCAGGGGAGGTAAAATGGCATGTAATATGCCAGCAAATATGGAAACTGTTAGTACCATTTCAGCTGAAGGCAGTTTTAGTCTAACCAGTGACATAAATCATTGTGGCCATTCAAACCTGTCTCCCTTATTTCCTACTACTGCTTAAGGCAATTAAATTCCAAACTTATTAAATGCCCACTGTGTGCCAGAGTCCAGGACTGGAAAGCCATGCTCCTTGGGGTCCACTAATAAGCACCTCCAGCCCCCTCTTTGCACCACCTAAACTTCCAGAGCATGGAGCTGTCATCTTTAAAAATTGTATTTGAGAAGTATTTTAATTAAAGAAAATTGATGGTGTCTATCAGAATTGGTAATTGTAAACATCTGTAGCATACTTTCCTTCTAAAAAAGAAAACACTAATAGACAGAGACATTTCCATGACAACCACCACGTCTTTGCTGTCAAACATTTGGTTCCACTCCTCCTGGCTTTATAGGCATGCTTGTAACCACGATGTCCACATTGATGGGCATTTTATATTTCTTAAGGCTTACATAGTGGGAGGACACTTGTACACTGCTCTGCAAGGCCTTCCATCTCACACTTTGCCAGGTAGGCTGTGTGGACATGGCACAAAGGCTGTGGGTCCTTTCAACTGCTGCACAACAGCCCGATTCCCTTCTGATAGGCTAGAGATTGCGCCAGTACGACACGGCTGCAAATAAAGCCACCAGGAATCATCCACGGTATGCCTCTTCCAACTATTTGGGGGCAGTGCCTTCTCCCTCCCAGCAGACCTAAAAAGACGTCTTGAAAGGAGACGCCCCCTACTTGTTCCATACTCACGTGGCACCTCTGTGTTAGACACAAAGGACCTTCCTGATAACACTAAGTTAAAAGGCAATTTCTAAAAAATACATGTGTAGGCAAGAGTAGAGAGATACACACCGAAAACTGTCAGTCCTGCGTTGTGGGATTATACCTGACATACGTGTGTGCTTGCTTTTTTTTCCCCCTTGGCTGTGCCCACAGCATATGGAAATTCCTGGGCTAGGGGCTGAAGGCACACCACAGCAGCGACCCGAGCTGCTGCAGTGACAACACTTGATCCTTAATCTGCTGCGCCACAAGGGAACACCTTTGTGTGCTTTTGAAATGGCAATTACATAAAAACCACGATTCATCCAAGATAGCAAAAGGAAGCCAGCACCTTGGAAAAGTTTCTCTATTTCACTTAGGCTGACGACCAAACTAGAAATTCTTCAAATGAAAGGTCAGTGAGTGTGTTCACTGAAGGAGAGAACAAAGTTAAAAACACTTAGCCCCCTAGGCAAACCATGAAGCAGTTTGGTTTCAAAATCCTTAGGCTCATCACCCAATTAAGCAGCCCTGCACCAGAGGGCAGGCCTCTCATCCCTAACTCACCTGGGGCCAGGCACTGCTCCTTTCTAGCTGTCTCTCCTTCCACAGAGCACAGAGCTCATAGCATTGTTCCGGGGACTCTGGAAACCGCCCAACACACGCTAACTAGTAATTTTACACCCCCTTCCTTTTCCCATAAGCATGTCTCAGTTTTGTGATTAGAAAAACCTACGAATGAAATGCATCTTGAGACATCAAGAATACCAAGAACGGAGTTCTCTCGTGGTACAGCCAGTCAAGGATCCGACATTGTAACTGCTGTGGCTTGGGCTGTTGCCATGGTGTGGGTTCAATCCCTGGTCCAGGAATTTCCATATGCTGTGGGCATAGCCAATAAAAAGAGCAAGAGAGAATGGCAAGAACTCCCAACAGTTCCCTGTGTTCTGCCACTAAGGGTTTTTAGCACTACTGATAGAATTTGTCTCTTCAGAGAAGAAGCTAATAAAACCATAATCTCACCCAAAAATATAAGAAAGCTAATCTGACATTCATTTCTCACAGGTTTACAAATTCCACTCTGGCCCTGATGACGATAGACAAGTACATCTTTATTTTTAATTTCTGGCTATGCCTGCTGCATGCAGAAGTTCCCAGACCAGGAATTAAACCCACACCACAGCAGCAACCCAAGCCACCACAGTGACAACATCGGAACCTTAACCCACTGCACCACAAGGGAACTCCGAAATTACATCTTTAAAAAAGTTTAACTTATGAGTACTATGATGCCCACAGATATGTTACTTAACTATAAATTCTCTTTTTTTTTTTCAGCCATACCCGCGGCATGAGGAAGTTCCTGGCCCAGGGATCAAACCCGTGCCACATCAGTGATGTCAGGTCCTTAATCCACTGGGCCACTGGGGAACCCCTAAATTGTCTTATATTAAAAAAAAAAAAAAAAAAAAAAAAACCTGGACAACAAAATTACCATTAACACTGACATTCTCATCAAAGGGTTCTATTTTTTAGCGTATAAGTGGACCTAGAAATGAAAACAAGTTATGCTGAGAATATAAATTTAAGGTACTCAGCATTCTGAGAATGAAACCCTATCAAGAATTTCACCAAAGCCTACCTCCTCAAAAAGACAAACCTATAGTTTCAATAAAATTATCAATAGGGAATGCCTGCTTTGAAAGACCTGTCCCCATTTTCATCCTGATTAAAGATATATATTACCACCTTTATAAAAACAGTATAGCCAACCTGTGGTTCCCATACTACTGTGCCAAGGTACACCAGGAGAGCTGAACCCACGAGTGCCCTGGGATATTTTAAATTTCTGAGAGAAAAACACAGAAATACTTGATATCTGTCAAACAAACACTGCATGGACTACTAGCTTGAGATCCCTTGTTTCAAGACTAGGTCAGGCTACATTACTCTGGATGATGCTGTATCTTTGCAAAGCTGGGATTCTGCAGCTGCTATGGGGAAAAGCAGGAACTACACAAAAATCAGTCTGGAGCAGGAAATGATTCCAAGGTTTAAAAGGCCTGCCAGGGCTCAGAATGTCAAGAAAGAAGTAAGAATACAGCCGATTCTTGAACAACATGGGGATTAGGGGTGCTGACCCTCCAGTAAAAAAAGCCACATGTTACTTTTTAATTGGCCCTTCCTTTTTTGGTGGGGGGAGGTCTTTTTAGTGCTACACCAGTGGCATATAGAAGTTCCCAGGCCAGGGGTCCGACTGGAGCTGTAGCCGCTGGCCTACACCACAACCACAGCAACACCAGATCTGAGCCACATCTGCAACCTACACTATGGCTCAAGGCAACCCTGGATCCTTAACCCACTGATCGAGGCCAGGGATCGAACCTGCGTCCTCATGGTTATTAGTCAAATTGTTTCCGCTGGAGTTTCCATCGTGGTGCAGTGGTTAACAAATCCGACTAGGAACCATGAAGTTACGGGTTTGATCCCTGAACTCACTCAGTGGGTACGGCATTGCTGTGAGCTGTAGTGTAGGTCGCAGACATGGCTCGGATCCCACGTTGCTGTGGCTCTGGCCTAGGCCAGTGGCTACAGCTCTGATTCGACCCCTAGCCTGGGAACCTCCATATGCTGTGGGTGTGGCCTTAAAAGACAATAAATAAATAAATGTTTCCGCTGAGTCTCAAAGGGAACTCCTAATTGGCTGTTTCTAGTCAAGGCTCTTATCTGTGGGCTTCACCATCTCTGGGTACTGAAGTACTTGCTATGTACTACTGAAAAAACTCATGTAAGTGGACCTACACAGTACAAACCAAGGACATATTAGTCTTTCATTCCGTGTTATTTAACAAACTAACTTGTTTGGATATAAGTGGCAGCAAGATACAAAAACCACCTGAGATTTAAATAAGGAGCTGGTGAGGCTGTCTATGGAAAGGACACATGCTAATTTCATGAGTGATCCTGTGGCTGCCCACCTGCCCTCCTCCCAAGAGAAAGATTTTTAAAAAGCACTTTACTTGTCGATTTTGATCTCCACAGAATGATGTCTGTCAACATTGGACAATTTTTCCTTCTTCACTTCACATTCTTTTCTGTCAGATAGCTTTTTCCCAGCAGGTTCATTTTTGGCCTAAAATACAACAAAGATAAAATGGCTCAGGGACTAGGTCTTCTGATCTATGAGCTCTGTTGAGTAACAGCGCCAAAAACGGCCTCACCTTCTCTACAGAGATCATTCTTCCATGCAGCTCAGTTCTGTGAAGATGGCTGATACATTTTGTAGCCTCGTCGGATGTCGACATGGTGACAAATCCGTAGCACCGAGCCCCAGGGCTGCGGGCATTGGTCACCACTTTGGCCCCAACAACCTTCATGAGAAAGGACACTCTTATTTTCTCATATAAATAACCATACTTTGTGTCAAAAATTATGAGCAGTTAATTCAGCATCAGAATCATTTCTACTTATTTTTACTTCTCTGGAAATTGCTGCTTCTCATAACTATTAAAGTGGTTTTAATTAATCCTTACATTATCAAAATATAACTGCTTTTGATACAAAACCAGAGTGACACAATACAAACAAGAAAAGCTAAAGACAGGTAAACTTCACGAACCACAACTTGTTAAATTCCAATTCCAATTCCACTGTACCCATGGAAAGCTGCAGGGATACTGACTGCGAAGTACACTCCAATTTGTAGGCCCAGGCTGAGAACAGCTCTGCTACAGATGCAGGATGCAGAGAGGGCTTCTGCTTCCAGTAAGAATGCAGCATTTACCCTCCTGCCAGCTGAAACTAAAAACCTGGAGGAAACGTGGGCAACAAGGATTTGCAGACATAGCACAGGACAGTGACCCCTATAAGTGGGGAACACATGAGGCATGTCTCCTACGACTGCTTTGGCCCACTGCTCACAAGTTGCAGGCCAGGGGAAGAGGAGGAAGTGGGTGAGCAGGTGGTAGGAGCCCTAAGCTGAGCAGATAGAGCTTGGAGTCTGAGGAGATGGAAGACAGTGAGCAAGCAGAGGAGAGGGCCACACAGGGCAATCCTAAGAGGGCTACCTCCAACTACGCACTTGTGTGAGGTGTCCACCCAGGCTAGGAAGAGACCCACTGGTAAGGGGTAGAGGGACCAATCCCCAGAGCTCACTCAGGACCACAGATGGTTCACTGCTCACAGAGTGAATCTACCAGCTGGACTGGAAGAGCCTGTAACTGCCAGGCGCATCGGGCTGAGGACTCAGAAGGGTACCGCCTCAGGAGTAGACAAAGCAGCCCTGAGCTAAAGGCTGCCCTGGACTAAGGAAGCCTAACAACAGACCTCAGAAGGAGCTGGTAACTGAACTGCATCCCAGGAAAAGCTCAAATGCATTTACAGAGATACAGGAGGAACCAGCACCCAATAAGATAAAAGTCATACCACCTGGCATCCCATCAAAAACAGTGAGGTAGCCAAGAAGGAGGAAAATATGGTTCTGATGAAGAAAAAGAAAAAGTCAATGGAAATGACACAATGATAAGATTAGTGGGCAAGGAGAGCCATATTCTATACGTTCAAGAAGGCAAAGCAACAACTGAGCATGTCAGGTAAGCATCTGGAAAATATTTATACCCAAATCAGGAATTTCTGCTGTGGCACAATGGGTTGAGAATCCAGTTGCAGTGGGCTGGGTTGCTGCAGAGCACAGGTTTGATCCTCGGTCCAGAGTAGTGGGTTAAAGGACCTGTATTGCCACAGCTGCAGCTCAGATTCAATCCCTGGTCCAGGAATTTCCATATACCTCAGATGTAGCCATTAAAGAAACAAAAACAACAGCAACAAGAACCCAATTTCTGGAAAGACTACACTAGATGAAACTGACAGCCAGATGCTAGAGAAGGGAAAAATTAGGGAACTTGAAGACACAGTAAGAGAAAACATTAAAAATGAAACTAAAAAAAAAAAACTGAGAAAAAAGGTAGAAAAATCAAAATGAACCAGAGCAATAGTGTCATGTGGGACAGCTTGCAGAGTCTTCACAGGCAAGAAGCACAGGAAAAAACTTAGCAAATGAAACCAAAGCACATCAGCAGTAAACAGCTCCAAACCAGTGGTAAGGAGAAAATCTTGAAGGCAGCTACAGTAAGATAAAACACATTGCACACTAAAAAGCAAAGATGGAAAAGAAACAACAGCCAGCTGGCTGGAAAGAATGGAAGCCAGAAGGGGCAGAGTAAACAGTGCCATCTAGGAGAAAACCAGCCAACTTTTAACTCTATACCCAGCAGAACAAAGGGAAGAGAACAACTTTTTCAAACATACAAAAGCTGCAGGAATTCATCGTCAACAACTTTGCACTATAAGATACGCTTAAGGAAGAAGGTGAATGATATTTGGGGGGGAACTTGGATATACAAAAGGAAAAGGAAAAAAAAAAGCACCCAAAGTGGTAAACACACATGGGTAACTCAAATCCCATGGCTTGGAGTTCCCGTTGTGGCGCAGTGGTTAACGAATCCAACTAGGAACCATGCGGTTGTGAGTTCAATCCCTGGCCTTGCTCAGTGGGTTGAGGACCCAGCGTTGCTGTGAGCTGTGGTGAAGGTTGCAGACCAGCTCGGATCCTACATTGATGTGGCTCTGCCGTAGGCCGGTGGCTACAGCTCCAATTAGACCCCTAGCCTGGGAACCTCCATATGCCACGGGAGCAGCCCTAGAAAAGGCAAAAAGACAAAAACAAACAAACAAACAAACAAAAAAAAAACCCATGGCTTTTTTTTTTAAAAAACAAAACCAGATAAGCAATGAGATCCTGCTGTATAGCACAGGGAACGATATCTAATCACTTGCGAAGAAACATGATGGAGGATAATGTGAAAAAAAGAATGCATTTAAGTGTGTCACTGGGTCGCTTTGCTGTACAGCAGATACTGACAGAACACTGTAAACTAACTATAATTTAAAAAAAAACCCAAAACCAAAACACACAAAAGTCAATACTGCACTGTGTACTTTATTTAACAGAAATAAAGTATAGGTAACATCACAAAGGCTGGGAGGGGGAAATGGCAGTGTGCTGCAGTAAAGTTCTTAAACTATCCAGGAACTGGTATAAAATCAATGGGAGGAGTTCCTGAAGTGGCTCAGTGGTTAACGAACCCAAGTAGTATCCATGAGGATGCAGGTTCAATCCCTGGCCTTGCTCAGTGGGTTAAGGATCCAGGGTTGCGTGAACTGTGCTGTAGGTCACAGACGTGGCTTGAATCCCGTGTTGCTGTGGCTGTGGCGTAGGCCGGTGGCTATAGCTCTGATTAGACCCCTAGGCTGAGAACCTTCATATGCCAAGGGTGTGGCCCTAAAAAGACAAAAACAAAAAAAAAATCACTGGGAGACAGTACATGATAAATCATAAAATACCTCAAGACAAATGAAACAAAGTACCAAACCAGAAACATAAAGAAACTTATGAGATGTGACAAAAGCAGTACTTAGAAGTTCATAGTGGTAAGTGCCTACATAAGGAACAAGAAAAATCTTCAATAAATAACCTAACTTTATACCCCAAGGAACTAGAATTAAACAATTAAACTAGTTGTATATAGTAAATATAACTAATAAACCACAAATCTTAATACACAGAGCAGAATCAAGCAGATAAACAGAAGGAATCCAAGAAGAGACAGATACAAAACACAGAGCAAGACCACAGAATTAACCCCCCTCCCATACCAAAGCTCATTTTGAATGTAAACCTTCCTGTAGGACATTCAAAGTGAAGCTCGGGACATACAAAAGAGCCTGAGACACAGGAGCCCTGGGTTCCAGCTCTGACCACCTCTTGACACAGTAGTCAACATGAACAAGCCTTCTCTTCTCTCTGGAGATGGGGAGGGGATCCATGCTCCTGAGGGTCCCAGTAGACCCCAACATTTCCACCCACGGGGATGGAAAAGCACTGCTCTGCTGGAAGAAAGCCCTGATCTATCCAAAGTACCCCATACCAGGGCGAAGGTAACAGAGTCTCTGCGGAGTGACCAGATGTCAATTCTTAAGTGAGATGAAACTCTGCCCTCTTCCCTCTCCTCAAGGTAAGGAGGCTAAGCCAAACATGGGGTCAAGTGCCCTTTTCATCAAACTATCCCTGCAAGGGCCTCAATTCTGATAACAGAAAAAACCAAATGAGAACAGATTCCACAAAAAGCTCAGAGACCCTTGTCTGTGCCCCCTCCCCCACTTCCTGTCCTCTGCCCTCAAGCTCCTCACAGCAACCTTTGTCAGTTCATCCAACTGCAGAGTCTTTTCCCCACCACAAGGCCTTCCTAAGTCCTGCTGCTTTGGTCCAGAGCTGAGCTCTGAAGGCCAGGCCAGGTCTAACCACTCAGCCCTCAGCCTAAACATCACTTCCTCAGCTACGTTTGCTGAACCCACCTCCCAAATCTAAATTAGGTCCTTCTACTGTACACTAATGGCACATTGTAATTTTCCTTAAGGTAAACTTACAACACATTGTATGTATTTATTTCTTAAATGACTTTCCACCAGATGTAAGATTCACGATGGTAGTGTCTTTCCAGCTTTACAATCAGTGACTGATTCTAAGTGAGTGAGTGAACAGGTTTTGGCTTAAGAGTGTTCTATGTCCTTTGGAATGCTTTTTCTGTCCCTAACCCACTCACAAACACCCAATCAAGTGACAAAGATCTAAGCAGAGGGATGACCTGGGCAGCCAGGATGACACAGCTGCCGAGCCTCTGCCTGGAATCCCGGTGAGCAGTACTATACCTATTCCTCCCACAGGCCCCCAGACCAAGGCAGGTGCCATGGCTTCCCATGAGACTACTTCACCTCCCAAATGTTCCTCCGAAGGCTTCTGAACAATTTTCCTCCTGCCCTGTGACCAGCACGTTACTAGGTTTATTTAAGCCATTATCCTGTTCCAGTTCTTAGACTACATCCTTAAGATGACAGCAGACACATGGAAGTCAACTGCTGACTTACTGTTAAAAAGCCCTCAAAACTGAGCATGCCAGCTTTAAGTCTTTGTTCCAAATGATAGTTTCAAGAAGTTATAACAGCCAGGACATTAAGACTATTGTTTTTATACATCTTTTCTGAGCAATGTTCTTGAGGTATTTGCTCTGCCTATCACCTACTCCCAACCAGGAAACAGAGCTTACTATCCACAACTGGTTAGGCTTTTTCCTCCTTGGAGTTTTTCTTCTTTTTTTTAATGTTTATTTTCCCCCAACCAGAAATAAGAACCGGTAAAATTAACAAAGTGAGAATTAGGTTTCTAAACTTGCATACCTTTCCATATTTGCTGAATAGGTTCTTCAGATCTGTCGCTCGAGTTGTGGAAGACAGTCCACTGACCCACAGGTTCCTTCCGGAACTGCTGCTGATGCGACCTGGAGCAGGAAGGAGAAGATTATGCTTTGCCTCAAGGCATAACAGTAAGGAAGGACCATGCCTAAGACAGCAGCCCTCTCTTACACCCTAACTAAATCCAATCTTGACTTCTCTGATTTAAGAATTTAATCACTGCCAACACTCTGGACAGAAAATGAGAAATCTGGATCACAGAAAATAAGTTTTCTTACTTGAGGAATAATCACATCCATATCAGTTACAAATTCAAATGTCTTTCAAAGATCAGCTCTCAATTAACAGAACAATTTCTAATATTCCATTATTCAACGGGTAGAAAGATTCCTGTCCTATAACAGGACTTTCACTATTCCAGAAATGACAATCCCAACAAAGACATAAAATACTGAAGCTCGACAACATTTAAAACTGTCTTTCAGGATATCATTAAATGATAGATTCCACTAATCCATATAAAACCAAATATTGGATCCAAAATGTGGATACCTGCAGGCCCCTCCCTCCCCAAATAAGGGATCCATAGGTAGCTAGCACCTGCCACATAAGCTAATTCATACCTTTTTCATCTTTAATGATTGGCTTTATATCTTTTTCTTCCTTAAAAGAGCTAGAGACAAAAGTTAATGTTACTCATACAGGAAAAAAACGAAAGAACTAAATCAAAAGTATGGTATGTGCTAAAACTGAATACCTACCAGAAAATTAGTCTGAAACAGAATTTTAACAGGCACCTTTACAAGCTTATATTGGAAATCTGACCCCCAAAATACAATGTCAGATTCTTAAAAGTCAATTCGATTTAGCTGAAGATGATAACACTTAACAATTTAAGACCACAACCATAGTAGGTTGAGAAAAACAAAAGGAATTGAAATCACCCATTAAAAATACACAAAGAGAAATAAAACATTCTTTAGAAGTAAACTACAATTGCATCAGTCTGGCTGGCCAATTGCAGAAAAAACAGCTTATGTGTGTCATTAAACGACCAATGAAAAGGAGATAGCGTCTGGTCTAAAACTGAGAAAAAACAAACCTCATTTTCTGATCAGCGCCCTCACTGGCTGAGGACTCTTTAGGAGCCGGAGGGACTTCATTACAAGCTTCAAAAGCAAACTTCTTCACGTCTTCTTTGCTATCCCTGGGCTCTGGGCTTGAGGCTTCCGGGGGCGCTTCCGCGGCCTCCTCGCTACAGGCTTCCGCGTGCTCTGAGGCTTTACTACTCTGCTCAACTGGCTTCTCTAGCCCTACAGGCTCACAGTCCGTCCTCTCGCCATCGCCTGTCTGCTCCACGGGCTCCCTTTTCACTACCGCTAACAGGGTGTCTGCCTTGCTCGACTGAGCTTGTGCTGTTGACTCGCTGGCCAAATCTAAATCACCCTCCTCCGGATGGGCGCTGCCAAAAAGGTCCTCTTCCTCCGCAAGCTTTCTGTCTGGCCCCACGCTACTTGTATCCTGTGCAAATGGCTGCTCCAGCTCGGAACCTTCTTCTTTTACTGGCTCAGATTTACAAGTTTCCCCCAAAATGTCGAGTATTTTCTCATTTTCTACGGATTTAACAGGAATAGAATGGCACAAGGTTTAATTACCAGGGAAATAAAGCAATCACAAATGCGGAACTGGCACGGCTGCCACACTAACACGAAGAGAACTGCTAGCTACACAGAGATTGGAAAACCCGCGGGTACACAAACTTACACTGGTTACACTACCTGCGCTCCAACCGACTGCTAGAGTAAGCCTCTACGCTACATGGAAGAGAAAAGGCCCCCACAGATTTTAAACACCTACAACCACGTGGTTGCTTCAACAGTCTTCTTCATGTGTTTCTGTTCAAGTCTGGGTCTTCAGCTTATTTTTCCAACGTCCAAGGTGCTGAATCGAATGCAATCACCATTCACTGAACGGCTCAATTTCCAAATTTCTTTGCAATTCTTTTAACAGTAAAGTCCAATAGGAAAAGCAGACACTCTTCCGCCAGCAGGAGATAAACGCAGTCCAGAAGGGGAACAATAAGTTGGAAATTTTCATGAAGAAACTCTGTTTCCTCTTCTGGAATCCAGTCACTTCTTAGGTTGTAAGTGCCCTGACCACTGCTTTATCCTGCCTTAACTGCATTAATCAAAATGACTGCAGCAAATATCACAAGATCTGTTTCATGTGTAGAAACACATGGAAGAATCACGAAGGAGTGGGGGAAATTACTTATATGCCACTCTGTGTGGTTAGAGAGATGAAAATAATCACTACATCTCACAAATATATTTGACCTCCAGAAACCAGAACAGCATTTCCACAGATCTGGTGATACGAATGGGTTTCCAATCTCTGATCCTTGTACGATCTGGATTGTCCACCATTAAAATAATTTACAAGACCATAACACAGCTTAAAATATATACACAGCTTGAAAAAAAGAGCGAGAAAACTTTCAAACCATAACTGTCGTGTTTCTCTTATCAGTACCTGGCTCCAATAGAGGCTGTTCTTCAATATCCTATTGAAAGAAAAAAGAAGACAAAGAAAATTCACAAAGACTTTAAAAATTGGGCAGATTCCCCTAACAGATACAACTTTCAATCACATATGAATAAATCCTTGCTCCAAACAAGATTCTCCATTCAAAACAATGTATTGCAATCTAGGGAGTTCTCTTGTGGTGCAGCAGGTAAGGATCCAGTGTTTTCACTGCAGCAGCTGGGACTGCTACTGTGGTGGTGCCAACTGGATCCCTGGCCTGGGAACTTCCACATGCCATGGGTGCAGCCAAAAACAAACAAACAAACAAAAAGCCCCAATGCATTCCATTCTACAAAAGTTCAATGAAGAAAAGCTCATTTTGTTGGTTTTGCCCCAACAGAAGCCTACTGGTAGCAATAATACTGCCTGCAATTCCCCTCTTGGCATTGGTTGACTAATGACCTCCATAGCTGGCAAACACTTCCACAATCAAGACAGGTCACAAAGATGGCCACTGCTTTACACATGACTTGCGAAAAATGTATTTCTCTCGACATAGAACTGTTCTTTATAACTGGAACCTGAAAGCAAACCCCGTTTCTCCACCCTGCTCCATACCTCACCTCTCCCTGACCCATCCCTGTACTGAACACAATGGCTCATGGACTTTGGTAGTAAAGGCCCACCCTGCATTCTCCAGCCCTACAACAAGCCACTCTCTCTTCTGTCCCAAAGTTTTCTTTCCCCCTTCACCCAGCTAACTGACTCATCTGACCTCAATTCAAATTGCACTTCCTCTGGGAAGCCTTTCAGTGCTTTTACAGCCCAAGTGCCTGAACTTCTCCCCCATCGAACTTCTCTTCAATTCTAGTTATACTTTCTTTGGTCAAGAACACCACAGCCCCTAGGCTATAAAACCTATTGCTGACTAGTTTGGCTCAACTTCCTATCCCATCAGACAGTTTAGGAGTGATGCTCAATGATTGGTTTTTTTACATACAGGCACACACACACATTCTTTTCCATGACAGAAAATTAACCACTCGCATGGTTAATGTCAGCCATGCAGAAGCAGGTGCTTTTACCGGAGGTACTTTGAAGTCCAACGACGAAGCATCCAAAGTGTTCTCAAAACCTTCCCCATCTACCTGTAAGACAAAACACAAGACTACTTTGTGGAGACAGAACTATGAATGCCAAGGCCTTCACCTCACCACCTTCCAGGCCTCCTTGGCTGCTACCACCATCTCCATGCCCCTTGCTGGATTACAGAAGTCCCCCTAATCCCTAATACACTCCAAAAACCCTAACGTCAAATACCTCAGAGAGCACCAGACCCTAAATCCTGTTTTCTCCTATCCTAGCAGGCAGTGTATATAGTGCGGGTACACTGGACAAAGAGATGATTCTTATCTCAGGTAGCATGGCACGAGGTTTCATCTTGCTACTCAGACAGTGTGTAATTTAAAACATACAAATTGTTTTTCATTTAATATTTTTAGACCCTGGTTGACTGCAGGTAACTAAAACCTCAGAAAGCAAAACCATGGCTAAGGAGAGGACTGCTATATTCAGTTTATCACCTGCCTCCCTGCCCATTTCAGGACTAGGTGACAGCAACATCTGACAGTGGCTCGGGGGTTAGCGTTCTGTTGGCACTGGTCAAATGAATGAATGAGCAAATTCACTTCCCAGGCAGCTTCCACACACTAGTGGTTGTCAGCATACACTGTGCAGCCTCAGAACTTCTGAAGCTGAACTCAAAAGGAAAATGAACTCTGCACCCCTCCAATTTCATCTGATAGCAGTAACTGGGCACTTTCTTACAGAGTACTTCATTTAAAACATTTAACTTGACGGTTTACTCCTTTTACTATGCAAAAGAAAAATTTTATCCTACAGATAAATAAAAATTGAAGGCCTTTCACCTTTTTCTTTTTCTTTTTGCTATTTCTTTGGGCCGCTCCCACAGCATATGGAGGTTCCCAGGCTAGGGGTCGAATTGGAGCTGCAGCCCCTGGCCCACGCCAGAGCCAAGCAACGCGGGATCCGAGCCGTGTCTGCAACCTACACCACAGCTCACGGCAACACCGGATTGTTAACCCACTGAGCAAGGGCAGGGACCGAACCTACCACCTCATGGTTCCTAGTCGGATTCGTTAACCACTGCGCCACGACGGGAACTCCCCTTTCACCTTTTCAAGTGAAATATAAAAATTTCCCTTCCTAAATATTTTTTCTTTTTTTCCTTTTCTAGATCTAAAACTTATGACCTGGGAGTTCCCGTTGTGGTACAGCGGAAACAAATCTGACTAGGAGCCATGAGGTTGCAGGTTTGATCCCTGGCCTTGCTCAGTGGGTTAAGGATCTGGCATTGCCATGAGCCATACATAGTGTAGGTCACAGACGTGGCTCAGATCTGGTGTTGCTGTGGCTGTGGTGTAGGCCGGCAGCCACAACTCTGATTAGACCCCTAACCTGGGAACCTCCATAAGCTGCAGCTGCAGCCCTAAAAGAACAAAAAAACCTCAAAAAACATACGAAAGACAAAAAAAAATAAGTAAAACTTATGACCTGGATGTTTCCATTAACCAAAAGGTCGAAGTCCATGCCACGGAAATAATTAACATACACCAGGACAATGATGAAAGAGGACAATTCAAAGCTCAACGCTACCCTAGGCCAAGTTGTGGTGATATCTGGAATTTGTGACTTTTGACCATCAAGGTTTAAAGTTTACTCCTAAAAGGGTACTACCTCCCCTCCCCAGTTTAAAGCTATAATGCCTTAAATAAATGAAACCAAACTAAGGTGGCTGGGTATGTCAAGGCAGTAAGATTAAACTGGCAATTAGTTCTAGGAAGGCCACCACAGAGAGGTCTATGCCAAAAGGCTATGAGTGAAAAACTGGGAAAGCAACACTGGTAATGGAATTAAAGCCGTCTCTGATATACAAGAAAATTAATAGTGGACCCCTTTAATTGGAGAGATTCTTCTGGGGGGACAAATACTTTTCTTCACTGTATTTCACACCTTTTAATATAACTGTCTAAACTTATGCATGGAATACACTTTTTTAAATTTATTTTTTTAGCGGGAGTTCCCGTTGTGGCAGTGGTTAACGAATCTGACTAGGAACCATGAGGTTGCGGGTTCAATCCCTGGCCTTGTTCAGTGGGTTAAGGATCTGGCGTTGCCGTGAGCTGTGGCGTAGGTTGCAGATGTGGCTCAGATCCTGCGTTGCTGTGGCTCTGGCGTAGGCCGGTGGCTACGGCTCCGGTTACACCCCTAGCCTGGGAATTGCCATATGCCACAGGATCGGCCCTAGAAAAGGCAAAAAAGAAAAAAGAAAAAAAAAATTTATTTTTGTAGGGCTGCACCTGCAGCATATGGAGGTTCCCAGGCTAGGGGTTGAATCTGAGCTGTAGCCCCCCGCCTACACCTATGCCACACAGGACCTGAGCCATGTCTGTGACCTACACCACAGCTCATGTTAACGCCAGATCCTTAACCCACTGATCAAGGCCAGGGATCAAACCTGTGTCTTCATGATGCTAGTCAGATTCGTTTCCACTGAGCCATGTCAGGAACTCCCTTTCTATAACTTTTTTACACCTTTTATTTAAAAAAATACTTTTACCAATACCGTCAGTGTTTCATTTTATGACTTATGCTGAGAAAGTATCTCCTATCCAATTATAAAAATATTCTCCAATACTACAGGGAAGGTATCCATTAACAAATATCCGACCTGCGTAGAATTTAAATGGATATGATTTACCCCAAGGTTTAGACATCAGATTAAGTGTTTATTTATGTTGACTGGTGATTTAGCCCCATGTCATCAATCAACCACCAGCATGTTCTGGTACAGATGAAAAGCAAATAAGCACCAAGGAGCCCCATGGTTGCAGCGCGTTGCACCACACCTGTGTTACCTACAGCATGTCCTGTGAACTGAGCAGGGAGCTCCCTTAGTTGCTCGGCCACGTAGTCTTTGCTCTCACAAAGGGACTCGAGAATGCTGTCAGTGCCATCCTCCCCGAAGTCTGGAGCACTGCTATTCTCGACTTCGGTTTCTTCTAACACACTAACATCCATCATGTCAATGTTCTGCAAGCTCTCCAAACTTGCTTCCATATCCTCCTGTAACGAGGAACGAAAGGCGTCAACAACCAGGTGGACTAGGACACGGAGTTCCTGCCGCCTTCTCTGCTGTGACACCACATACCTGTCCATCTCTGGAATCTTCTTCCAAGCCATTGTCTTCTGTGCCTTCCTCCTCCATCTTTTGTCCTAATTACAGAATAATCATGCAATCAGACAACACTCGGGGTTCTGGCCTCATAATCAGTGTACATAGGATCACACACAGTTCAATCTTGGTGCGAACATGGGACAAGGAAGCTAAATATGCCTGTCTTCTATCATGTATAATTTCGTCCCAACAGGAACATGAAAAAAATCTAGATTTCTGCAATCCTATCAAGGTAATCCGACTTTATATCAAATATCCAAGCTTTCAAAACCACTCCAAACTAAGACTAACATCCCCATCAAAAAATGAGCAAAGGATAAAAACAGGCATTTCCCAACAAGTATATTTAAAAATGTAATGCCTAGGAGTTCTCTGGTGGTACAGAGAGAGTGAAGGATCCAGCATTGTCATTACTGTGGCGCTGGTTCATTCCCTGCCTCAAGAACGTCCACATGCTGGGGGTTAGGGGGTGGGGTTCATCCATATAGTACCCAAAGAACGGCAACCTAACATCGTGTGCTGAACTATGGACCTACTCGTTCCCCTAAGCTCTACCCACTGAAAGCAGGTACCCTGCCTTTCATCATTCTTCACCCAGAACTTTTTTTACAAGAGGAAAAAGGCAAATACTAACATAAAGTCGATCTTCACCCTGGGTTTTGTGAACGCCATGGGACTACTGAGAGTTAATATTAGGTATTTCCAATGGAGCTGGAAGGAAAGGAAAAGGAAAACTTCTAGACTCAGAAGGAAAGTGAAATATTTGGGCTCCATATGTATCAAAACCCTTAAAAATGTACACACTCTTTATTCTGGAATTACCCTTAGGACACGCACTAAAATGTCTGACAAGGAATTCAAAACAAAGGTTATTTATCTCATAGAGCACACACAGACTAAACAACCAAAATTGGAAAAAAAACATGGCACACTTTGTTCACGTGGGATGCCAGTATGAGGAGTCAGTGGGGGCATGACGTGTAATTTGGTGATGTTTGGTGACACAGCATTATGACCAGAAGTGCTACTGGCATGTAGTGGATGGTTGGGATGCCGCCCAACAACAGGACTTGTCCTACCACAAAGTACTCCATCCAAATGGGTAAAAGTGCTGAGTTTGCAAAACCCTGTGGCATAGCACACATTTTGCACCTTGAAAAAAATTATGCTTTTAAAGGCTATTTAATAATATGGGAAAATGCCCACAGAACTACCACACAGATCAACTTTTATTAAAAGGCACGTTTTAGGAGTTCCCATGGTGGCACAGCGGAAACGAATCTGACTAGGAACCATGAGGTTGCGTGTTTGATCTCTGGCCTTGCTCTGTAGGTTAAGAATCCGGCGTTGCCGTGAGCTGTGGTGTAGGTCGCAGACACGGCTCGGATCTGGCATTGCTGTGGCTGTGGCTCTGGCGCTGCTGTGGCTGTGGTGTAGGCCAGCAGCTGTAGCTCTGCTAAGACCCCTATCCTGGGAATCTCCATATGCCACACCGTGGATGCAGCCCTAAAAAGACTGAAAAAAAAACAAACAAAAAAAAGCACGTTTACACATGCCAAGTGTTGAAGATGCAGGTGTAAAACACACAGATGAATATGGCTAAGACAATTTATCAACTGTGGTAAAGATGCTGAACAATAAGAGGCACTTTCCTTTCATATACATACTTTATGTTTTCAAAGTATCTAAATCTATCATAATAACCTTTATAATAATTTCTAAAATGAAAAAACTGAAAGAAACCTCAATCTTTGATAAAACATGCCAACTACAATTTCTACACCTTAAGTGCTGCCATTATTGTCAATGATTACTTAAGAAATGTAGTTTTATTACATGTTGGGCACCATGCTCTTTAAATTTTTTAATACTCCCTGCCCACACTAGCAGATTTTTTTTTTTTTTTTTTTTTTTTTTTTTTGTCTTTTTGCCTTTTCTAGGGCCGCTCCCGCAGCACATGGAGGTTCCCAGGCTAGGGGTCAAATCGGAGCTGTAGCCACGGGTCTATGCCAGAGCCACAGCAACGCGGGATCCGAGCTGTGTCTGCAACCTACACTACAACTCACGGCAACGCCTGGATTGTTAATCCACTGAGCAAGGCCAGGGATCAAACCCACAACCTCATGGTTCCTAGTCAGATTCATTAACCACTGTGCCACGACAGCAACTCCCACACTAGCAGATTTATCACGTGGATTTGATGCAAGAATTTGGGGAGTTCTCCGGTGGCCTAGCTGTTAAGGATCCAGCATTGTCACTGCTGTGGCACAGGTTGGATCCCTGGCCTGAATACTAAAAACATAGCAAAAAAAAAAAAAAAGGATTTTGGTTCCACTCCAAAGCTGGCAATCCAAAACTCAAGCTGTACCACCCCCCATTATGCCTAAAGCCAGCATATCCCTTTGAAATACAGTTTAAAAATGTTTGGGGAGTTCCCGTCGTGGCTCAGTGGTTAGCGAACCTGACTAGTATCCATGAGGACACAGGTTTGATCCCTGGCCTCGCTCAGTGGGTTAAAGACTCGGCATTGCTGTGAGCTGTGGTGTAGATCACAGACGAGGCTCAGATCTTGTGTTGCTGTGGCTGTGGTGCAGGCTGGCAGTTATATCTCTGAGGTTGAACTGGAGCTGCAACTGCCGCCCTATGGCACAGCCACTTCAACAATGGATCCGAACTGCATCTGCAACCTATGTCGCAGGTTGAGGCAATGCTAGATCCTTAAGCCACTGAGTGAGGCCAGGGATCAAACTCACCTCCTCACAGAGACAACACTGCGTCCTTAACCTACTGAGACACAATGCAAACTCCTGAACTCAGCACTTCTTAAGATGAATGGACACATACAGCTTTGAGAATTTTTTTGTAGCACCTTTCAAGAGAACAAGTCCATCATATAGAAGTTTCAAATTATACTATCCTTATCACAGTAAATTTTGATAATGAGGACAACATCTAATGAGGTTCCTAAGTTTTATGAAATTAAATACTTCCAAAAATAACTGAACTCAGCCATAAAAAGGAATGAAGTACTGATACGCGTTATATTATAGATAAACTTTAAAAGCAATGCTCTGTAAAAGAAGCCACACACAAAAGCCACATGTTACATGATTCCACTTATATGAAATGACCAGAATAGGCAAATTCTCAGAGACAGAACCTTGACTACATATTGCCAGGGGCTTGGGGGAGAGGGAGATGAGAACGAGCACAGGGGGCTCTTCTTGGGATAACGGAAATGATGTCAATCTAGTGGTGACGGTTGCGTAGCCATGTAAATACTAAAAACCACGGCATTATACACTTTAAACTGGTGAGTTTTACAGCATGTGAATTAAAAAAAAAAAAAATCACGCTGGTAAAATATAGCCTAGGTGCAAATAATCCAACAATCTATTTTGGACTCTAGAGAAGTTGGGTTCTATTTGGTCTCAGGTTGGTGTCATTTTCCTTGATTTGAGACCTATTTTTTGAACCAGGAAGGAAGCCAAGGAGACCAGTTGGGGCAGCTTTAAGAGTGTGCCTTACTCTAGCTCTTTTTTAATCGCAGTGACAAGAGCTGAGATGTTCCTAGTATGTATTTTAATTTAACTTGGCACCTACAGAGCTCTATTTCTCTCAGCACTCTGATGGAACCACATGTTAGGTAGTAGAAAAGTAAGCTAAATGGAGGAAAACGAGGTCCAAAGGAGCTTTTCTGACCTGGGGAGCAGGAAGACTGCTAAAAAACCAGTTCTCTACATTAGTGCTCTGAAGGCAGAGGCCCCAAGCAGCAACAAGTACAAGTGGATACCTTTAAGGCATCTCTTTGTTGTCTTCTTGCTTGTGGCTTCCAAGGCGATGCCAATTTCATCAGGCCCCTGCCCTTCTTCCTTCACAGCCTATTAGGAAGAGACAGATTTTAACATTACTAAAAACTGCAGGGCATGTACTGTTCTCTTTTAAGCAATGACTTCCCTGTGAACAAAGGTGAACCTTTCCTTGCAAAAAACAAGTCTGGTTCTGCTATCTGGGCTGCAAACCCCAAAGGCACAGGATGATCCCAGTACCCCCTAGTTCTTTCTGGGCTCCTCACCCAAAAGACAGACAGTTCAGAAACAGGGTCAATGACAAGTTCCAAAATGACCCCTAACCTCCAAAATGCCTCTGCTCTAAGTCAACAAAGTAACAGGCAGAAAGGCGGCAGGGGCAAAGGGCTGAGGAGCTGGTCAACCCAGCCATCTTTGACCTGAGGTAGAAAAACACCCATCAACCTGGGTAGAGGAGAGGTTAGTGGTTCCACTCAACAAGTATCCCAGTGCCTTCTGGGCCTGGGGAGGCGCGGCGAACCCAGGGAACTCACAAGGTCCTGATCCTCAAGAAGCTAGTTCTGACTTGGGAAATGACAACGCCCCGCCCCAGTTTGTGTCAAGTGCCCCTGAGGTGGGAGCAATAAACACAGGATGGTGCGATATGGAGTCAGGGAAGTGCAGCAGAACTTAGGGAGGCTGGTCGGCGACTCGACATCTCAGACCCCAAAATGACAAGGCGCCAGACAGTTGTTGACCTGGGAGAGGAGCAGTCCGGGGGAAAAGCAAGGGAGGAACAAAGGTCCTGGGGCAGGACCCAGCAAAGCACCCTCCACCCCGAGAAATCTCAAAGGATCTTCAGTCTTGGATCTCCAAGAAAGAAAACCTCTCCAAGACAGAAAACCTCAAAGGATCTTTCTCTCTTGGATCTCCAAGACAAGAAACAAGAGCAAGTAACGGAAAGCACTTGTCCAAGGTCACACAAACAGTCTCCAACCCAAACCCCGGGTGCAGTCTAGAAGCCACCCTGCAGCTATAGTGGGCTTTCAGCGCTCTTGAAACGACTAACTAGAAAAAAAGGAGGAGGTAAGACACAGAGAGAAGCGGTGACGAGCCAAGGTCACACAGCCGGATCCCCGCGGTCCCTGACAGCTCGGGCTGGGTTCGGCCACGAGAAGCGGGCCGGAGGCGCCCCGGGCCCGGGAGTCACGGTGACAGGCCCGCTCGGGGGCGTGCCCCAGCTTCCTGCGCCACCCCAGGGCCCCTGGTTGCCTCACCTTCTTGAGTCGCTCCATCAGGACGCTCTTGTTGCCACCCGTGTCCAGGTTCCGCTTCTTCAGCTCCGCCCGCAGATCGATCACCCGCAGATCGCTGAGCCGCCGCGTCCCGGCTTCTGAAGCGCCCGAGACGACACTGGCCGTGCCAGAACCCGAGTCACCGGACCCTGCCGGAGACTCCGCCATCCCGGGCACCCCGTCTCCGCCACCTACTCCTCACACCGCCGGCGGCAGTAGCGGCTCTGAACACAAAATGGCGCCGCCGGCGAGGAAAACGCACTCGCTTCCTCCCGCCCAGTTTTTCCGGCAGCGCATGCGTGCGGCCCCTACCGGGATTCTTAGCAGCAAGCACGCTAGCGCGTCGACCAAACGCACGTGACCCGGCACAACGCGCAGGCGCCGTAACTGCAGTACGCATGTGTGCCGGCTGATCGCGGCGGGAGGCCAGCAAAACGCAACACGCCTGCGCGCAGTTCCCCAAGTCTCTCACCACGCATGGGCAGACGCGACCGGGAGCGTCGAACCCGCGCCGGGTGCGCCTGCGCAGGAGCGAGGCGCGCCGGGGCGGCTGGAGCGGTTCCCTCGCAGGCGGCGCCATTTTGTGCTAGAAGCCGAGATAAATCCTGCCCGGTTCTGTGTGAAGTGGGCGGCGGAGCCAGGGTCCCTGGAATGGCGGAGGCTCTGTCAGGCCTAGGCGATTCGAGTGCGGCGGGCGCAGCCGCTCTGAGTTCCGCCTCGTCGGAGACCGGGACGCGGCGCCTCAGCGACCTGCGGGTGATTGATCTGCGGGCGGAGCTGAGGAAACGGAATCTGGACTCGAGCGGCAACAAGAGCGTTTTGATGGAGCGGCTCAAAAAGGTGGAGCCGGGGCCTTGGGGGTGGGCAGGAAGTGGGTTGGGGGACCCCGGCAGCCACGACGGTGGCGTCCTGGCCTCGGGGTCCGCCCCCGGCCCTGTCTGCGGCCTGCTTTGGGCCTGGCGCTCAGCGCTTCTCCCGGCTTCTCTCTGGCTCCGGCGGGAGCTCCAGGTTCGAAGTCTAGAGTCGCATCGGGGCGAGACTGGGGAAGCGAACGGGGGAAGTTTGGGGTGACGGGTGACATCGGCTAAGGCCTGTGTTTTCCGCATCATTCACTGTTTTTTAGGGATTTTTTTTTTGGTTGGTTTCATCCCAGTCTGCGAAAGTGGACGCGGAACCTTGAAATCCTCATTTCCTCCGCGGCGTGGGGACTGGGCCAAGGTCATTCGACCCGAGTGGGGAGGTGGGGATTTGAACCCAAGCCGTCTGATTCCCTGAGCCCGTGCGGGCCGCGCGGTTCTCCTTTGGGAAGATAGATGCTCCTTGATCCGTTATGGCCTAGAAGCCTTGAATGAACTGTTAAAGTAATCGTTCCGAAAAAAATCTTCCAAGAGAGAGAAAAAACGGCTTAGGGACCTTCCAGCACGGACTCGGGGACACAGCATGCAAAGGGAAGTGCAGTTAGCAATCGCGAGATAGAACATAGAGGGTTGGGGAGAGATCAGGCCCCTGCCAGGCCCAGGGGCCTGATCTTGGGCATGGAAGACATTTACTACCCCTTCTCGATCCTGTTTCTTTTTGTGTTCGAAGAGGAAAGTAATAGTTCTTCCGTGCTAGGATTAAGTAAGATGGCATGAAACAGGCTTGGCGTGTTGCCTAGCACATGTAAACACTCAGAGGTAGTAGGATCGCTGTTACAAGTCACTTTTCTTTCTGTGCCACCGTTTGATATTGGCAAGCGGCAGAGGGTGGTTCTAACCCCTGTCTTGAGGGGTTCTGAGGGATGCGTGTGAAGAGCAGTGAGTTTAAGTAAATGTTGGCGCCTTTCTGTTTCACCCTATGGTTTGCTTTATTCCTGTGGCTTCTTTCTTTGCCTTTTTGCAACCTAGAGACACTTGTCTTGGGTCTTCCGTGTAATCGCTAAGCCTTGCCACTTAATCCAACACCCCCCACCCCACCCCCAAGCCCTCCAGACGGTGCGGTTTGTGACTCATTCCACCCTCCTGCCTCCCAAACAACTGAGGATTGGGGGGTTATTTATTAATTGCTATTTAGAGGAAATGGGGATTATTTTCTATTATCTGGTTGAGAAGCTCAGGCTTGGGAGTGGTGAATTACTTCCCTTGAGTCAGTTGGGTCTAACTCAGAAAGCCTGTGTTTCTTTCAGTATGGATACTAACTTCCTTTACTCAGACAGGTTAGGCATTTGATTAAGATGTTTACCTGGAAAAGATGCAAGCAGGATGAGGGTTGAAGGCACCGCCCCCTGCCCCCCCATCCATGTCGTTAGTAGCCTCCAGGACCTCTTGTCAACAAAGCCAAACTGGGGGGGGGGGGGTATCCTTTTTCCCTTAGTCTACAAGCCTGCAATGCTGATAAGATGGCACTGAACCTTCCTGTCAGGCTGGTGGTTGAGACTGGTGTGTGACTTCAGAAATCTTCTGTCACTAGCATCTCTGAGGGGATAGATCCATCTTTCTTCCTTTTCCGTTTTCTAGGGATGTGCTCAAATTACAAAAATACTATGAGTGTACACACCTATCTGCCACTCTGCCCAAGCAAATCTGGGAGTACTGATGTTTTTCTCTTCTACGTCTATCATCTAGTTTTTCGTTCCTTTGTTTTTTTTTTTTTTTTTTTTTTTTTAGGAAGGGCAAAAGAGGGAAAGGTGGGGGAACACACAAACTGTAATTTGCTGAGGCCCAAAAGAATCAGTCATAGCCTATAGTCCCCCCTAGGGATGATGCTATAAACACTACACCCAGAGATACACTGAGGGTCAAACTGGTACATCTGTCTGAGGTAGTTCTTGTACCAGAATCTTGGTGTTCCAGAATCTTCTTTCCCCAGGAAGAGGGTGAGGAACTTTCTGTTTGTGCTTTCCTTGATCCCAGGAGATAACTCAGTCTTCTGGTTCTGGCTTCAGAGAAAAGGGAGAGATTTTCTTTGTTTCTGGTAGAGAGTAGGTATGGAGCCCCCTAGCCCCATTCTAAATTTAGACTGGGAGACTCCCGAGAATCTTTGAAGCTGTTTACAAATAGTCTTTGAAATGGGTTTAAACAGAACTATTGTTCACAGGATAGTCTGGTAGAGAAAGGGTTAACAAAATATAAATGTGAAACTCGGTATCTCAGGATGTCAGCATTGACAAGTTCAGTTTTATTTTTTTTTTCTCCAGAGTGCCTCCTTGGTGCCTGGCACAGTGCTGAGCATGAGTGGGGGCTGTTCAAGTAAACAGTGGGCTTTTGGAGTGGGAGGTGAGACTTGCCTAGAGAGCCTTATAATTCTGTATCTGATGAAACAGGTCCCCTAGTGGCTGAGAGTGAGACCTTTGGAGTCAGTCATAAATATGTGTGATAGGATGAGGTAGTACATGTCACATCCCATCCCAGGCCACACACAGCAGGAAATCAGCCAGTGAGTGTTAGTATTCTGTCCTGACGGTGCTGAGTACAGGCATGGCAGGGAGAGGGGGTCAGGGAGGGTCAGACAGCACATTGTTGAGTGAAGTCATACATAATTGGAGAGTGTGCCTTTTCCTTTCTGAGTTCTTTTGGGCCTAGGAACAAGATGAATCAGACTGTGGTGATAATATTAAATAAAAGCCTAAGGTTTGGTGAGTGCTTGCTTTATGTGCATAATGAGAATTCTTGGAGTTCACTCATGTCTCATCGGGTTAAGGATCTGGTGTTGTCACTGCTGTGTGGCTCTGGTTAACTTCTGTGGTGCAGGTTCCATCCCTGGCCCAGGAACTTTGTATGTTATGGGCACGGCCTAAAAAAGTAAAAGAATTTTCACAACAGCCTTCCAGAGTAAAGACTTTGCTTAATTAGTCCCGTTTTCCCAGTAAAAGAGAAACTCAGAGCTACTAAGTAAACCCGCCTAAGATCTGGTAGGTCAGAGACCTTAGGCCAACATAGACTGGGCGAGAAAAGGACCATTCCAGATCAGCTTCTGTGAAAGTCAAATCTGGATGCTGCCTTTTTGGATGAACTTTTCTTTTGTCTTCCCTTTAGGCAATTGAAGATGAAGGGGGTAATCCTGATGAAATTGAAATTACCTCTGAAGGAAATAAGAAGACATCAAAGAGATCCAATAAAGGTATTGCAGATTTTATAAGCATTGCTAATGTTAGGAGTTTATTTGAAAAATCTGACTTTCTTTGCTAATGTGCCTCTGGACTGCCCTGATTTAAAAAGGACCTTGAAAGGTTTGCAGTTTCTTTCAAGATCCCTACACTATATTTTATCTCCATTGTACTTGGAAATTCAGAAGATGGAAGGGTTGTTTACACCTCTACTCATTTTCCTCTGTAGTTTTCTCAGCAGCCCTTGCTTATCTAGACCCTTAACCTTCTTTTAAAGTCAAGAGTATTTAGGATGGGAGTTCCCGTTGTGGCTCAGTGGTTAACGAATCTGACTAGGAACCATGAGGTTGCGGGTTCGATCCCTGGCCTTGCTCAGTGGGTTAAGGATGTGGCATTGCCCTGAGCTGTGGTGTAGGTCACAGACGCTGCTCAGATCTGGTGGCTATAGCTGTGGTGTCAGCCGGTGGCTACAGCTCTGATTGGATCCCTAGCCTGGGAACCTCCATATGCTGCGGGAGCGGTCCTAGAAAAGGCAAAAAGACCAAAAAAAAAAAAAAGTATTACTTAAGTCTCTGACCAGTCTGACTTGTAGAAGATAACCTTGCTTTTAAATACCACCTGGTCAAAACAGAGTGAGTTGTCACTTTATAGACATTGCTCTCAGAAGCTGCCTGCCACATCAAAGCAAGATTCTACATGGCGTTCGTTAATGACCCTCACCATCTGCCCCATCTTCCCTTCCCACTTCTTCCCCAACCACTTTCCTCTGTTACATTTATCTTTTACCGGGTACTAAACACATGACTTACTTTCTTAGCCCTCTGGGCCTTAGCTTGTACGTTCCCACTCTTCCCCATCTGTCTGCATTCAAGTACTAGTTCATCAAGAACAGCTTCTCAGCCCACCAGTAGCGCCTTTTCTCTCCTTAGGTCCTTTACACTGCCTTAGCTTGGGTTTTAATGCTTATGTCCTCCTACTTTGTGTCATAATTAGATTGTTGAGGACAAGGGTTGCATCTTTCTTGTCTTTCTTCATACTTAGGATTTACTCATTGAGTTACTAATTGAATTCAGTGCCATTCAGCTACTGTTTTTAGAAAGAATCAGCTAAAACCAGGCATTTGGGTTCTTCTGAAAGTTTTCTTGGTAATGGGAGAACTTTTTATTGCTCAGGCCCCAAAACAAAATGAAATACTTTCACCCGGCCAGTGGTGAAGAATTGGGCGTGAAATATCTAAGAGGCAGGCACCAGTGTTGACTGCACCATGCAGTATGGAAGCTCTGGGAGAACGGCAGTCAGTGACCTCACTTTGGAATAAAGTCAGTTCTGTGGATCATAGTACATCATGCATTTTTGGCCTTGCCCAAATAAATGTTTTTGCCAAGGCAAAGAGTACTGAAAAATCAACAGAGAAAGGCAGTCATGGAGAGAGAAAAATAGATCCTGTGGATCTCCTTTTTCATTTTCCTATTAAAAAAGGAAAGGTTTAAATGGTTTTTAGAAATACTAATGCGCACTAAGTAAAATGTTGAAATTCCTTCCTTTCTATTCAGGAGGCAACCCATTATTAAAAGCATGGCCGTATTTTCCCAGGTTTGTTTGTGTGTATGCGGTTTCTGAAAATACATGCAGAAAGAAAGATGTGCACACACCTGTGTACATTTGTTCTTTAAAAAAAAAAATCAGTTCTACTTACACAGTATTCTCTAATGTGCCTTTTTCACTTATCCTGTTAAGGACGTTTTTCCATAGTGCTGAAAATAAAAAGACCTCATTGACAGCTGAGTAGTCATTCATACTATTATACTACAGTTGAGCTCTTAAATCTCCTTGTTATTAGACTGGGGTTTGTTCCAGTTTTCACTTGGCATTTCTAGTTTTCAGTTCGGCCATGAACCAGAGATATCTTTGCTAAAGGCATATAATTTTGTTAACTTATTAGAAGTAAAATTCTGGAGTCAAAAGATTTGTACCTTTTATTTTAGAAATAGCTAACAGGAGTTCCCTGGTGGTTCAGTGGGTTAAGGATCCAGTGTTGTTGCTGCTGTGGCTTGGGTTCAATCCCTGGCCTGGGAAATTCCGAGTGCTATGGGTTTAGCCAAAAAAAAAAAAAGCCCTACTAACAAATTGCTTTCCTAGAGGCTGTAGTGGTTAACATTATGGGGGGGTGGCTATTTTTTTAAAATTCACACTTAACACGATATTTTTCTTTTTTAATGTTGCTTCATATATGTAAAAAAATTTCATTGTATTTATCTGAATTTTCCACAGGTAAAGCTTCCATTTAATATTTATTCACAGATTAGATTATTTCTGATAATTGACCATCTCTGTTTTCTGAACTGCCTTTTCATGTCCTTTGCCTATTTTTCTGCCTAGTTGTTGTCTTTTGAAGGCTCGCTCTCTATACAGTGTCACACTTAATTTTTCCCAGTCTGTCATTTGACGTAACTAGTTTGTGGTGTTTTGGTCACTAAAGTTGTAATCTTTTAATACAGGCAGGTCAGTCAATCTATTCTATATGGTTTCTAGACTTGTGTGTGTGTGTCTTTTTACGGCTGCAACTGCCCGGAGTTCCCTTGTGGAGCAATGGGTTAAGGATCTGGCATTGTCACTGCAGTGCTTCGGGTAGCTGCTGTGGCTTGGGTTCTATCCTTGGCCTGGGAATTTCCACATGCCATGGGAGCAGTCAAAAAAAAATTTTTTAATTAAAAATTAAAAAGTATAAAAAGTCCCTATGACCAACTCCCCAAATCCAGGTGCTGCTTCAGCCTCCTAAAGGTCATCATGTTAGGAATCTGGAAAGTATATTTCTAGCCAGTTGAAAAGCTCACAGTATACATTAAATATGGACCCACTAAAAATTATGGCGTCATCTGTGTAGCTTATTGTGGCTGTTCTTTACATAAATAGTATTGTGGAGTTCCTATTGTGGCTCAGTGGTAAAAAAAAAAACCTGACTAGGGAGTTCCCATCATGGTGCAGTAGAAACGAATCCGATTAAGAACGATGAGGTTGCGGGTTCAACCCCTGGCCTCGCTCAGTGGGTTAAGGATCTGGCGTTGCTGTGAGCTGTGGTGTAGGTTGCAGAGGTGGCTCAGATCTGGTGTTGCTGTGGCTCTGGCGTAGGACAGCAGCAGCAGCTCCGATTCAACCCCTAGCCTGGGAACCTCCATATTGCCATGGGTGAGACCCTAAAAAGACAAGAGACAAAAAAAAAACCACTCTGACTAGTATCCACGAGGGCACCAGTTCAGTCCCTGGCCTCACTCAGTAGGTTAAGGATCCAGCATTGCTGTGAGCTGTGGTGTAAGTCACAGGCGCTGCTTGGATCTGGTGTTGCTGTGGCTGTGGTGTAGGCTGGCAGCTGTAGTTCCAGTTCAACTCCTGGCCTGGGAACTTCCCTGTGCCCTAAAAAATAGCTAATAAATAAATGGTATTATATTATCGAGTGGGTCATTCTACTTTGGCTTTGTCTTTTTTTTTTTTTTTTTAGTGGCTGCTTTTGCGGCACATGGAAGTTCCCAGGCTAGGGGTAGAATCAGAGCTGCAGCTACTGGCCTACACCACAGTCACAGCAACTCGGATCCTTAAACCACTGAGCGAGGCCAGGAGTTGAACCCACATCCTCATAGGTACTAGTCTGGTTCCTTACTGCTGAGCCACAATGGGAACTCCCTGTTTTGCTTGCTCTAGCATTTTATTTAAAACAGAACCATTCAGGAGTCCCTGTCGTGGCACAGTGGAAACAAATCTGACTAGGAACCACGAGGTTGCCAGTTCGATCCCTGGCCTCGCTCAGTGGGTTAAGGATCCAGTATTGTCGTGAGCTATGGTGGAGGTTGCAGACGCAGCTCAGATCTGATGTGGCTGTGGCGTAGCCCGGCAGCTGAATCTCCGATTAGACCCCTAGTCTGGGAACCTCCATATGTCATGGTGAGGTCCTAAAAAAGGCAAAAAAAAAAAAAAAGCCATTCAATATAAACTCAATTGGGAGTTCCTGCTGTGGCACAGCGGGATTGACAGTATCTTGGGAGTGCTGAGATACAGATTTGATTCCCCAGCCTGGCCCAGCACAGTGGGTAAAGGATCTGGCGTTGCCACAGCTGCAGCTTAGGTCACAACTGTAACTGAGGTCTGATCCCTGGCCCATGAATTCCATATGCCATGGGGCAGCCAAAAAAGAAAAAAGGAAGAAAAACCTCTTTTGTGTCTGGTTTCTTATGCTTGGTCTAATTCTGTTCTGCAGTTTTACAGTACATTTTGGTATTTGAGAGGGCAAGCCTATAAGTTATACTGAATTATTTACAACTATGTTATTAGATTTTATCAAGAAAAGAAGGAGTTCCCTTTGTGGCTCAGCGGTTAATGAACTCGACTAGGATCCTGAGGATGCAGGTTTGATCCCTGGCCTCACTCAGTGGACTGTGATGTAGGTCACAGACATGGCTCAGGTCCTGCATTGCTGTGGCTGTGGTGTAGGCCAGCAGCTGTAGCTCAGATTAGATCCCTAGCAGGTGCGGCCCTAAAAAGCAAAAAAAAAGGTTTTTTTCCTGACTAGTTTGAACAGACCCAAAATGGTTTGAAATCTGATTGTTTAATCAGAATCCTAGAAATCAAACCTCAAGTAATCTCCTCCAGAGTAGTTTTACAGACCAATACTTTGTATAGCAGAATCTTTTTTTTTTTTTTTAATAGGTCTGCATCCACGACATGAAAGTTCCCAAGCTAGGGGTCGAATGGGAGCCCTAGCCTCGGCCACACCAGATCTAAGCCTCATTCTGTGACCCACGCCAAAGCTTGTGGCAACACCAGATCCTTAACCCCACTGAGTGAGGCCAGGGATCTAACCTGCATCCTTGTGGATACTAGTTGGGTTCTTAACCTGATGAGCCATTATGGGAACTCCAAAAATCTTTTAAAGTAATTATCAGCAAAGTAATTTAATTGAAAAAGCAGAGTCTGCATGTTTGTTTTTTAAGCTGTTGCTTGATCCTGTGCTGCTGGGTTGTTTTTCTTTTACCGTAATTTTTTTTTAAATAATCATCAGATACATTTTAACAACTGGCAAAATTTTGAACAGATTCTTCACAAGATAAGATATATAAGTGGCTGATAACCTCATCAAAAAATGCTCAACTTGGAGTTCCTGTTGTGGCACAGCAAAAAAGAATCTGACTTGTATCCATGGTGGGGATATAGATTCAATCCTTGGCCTCGCTCAGTGGGTTAAGGATCCAGTGCTGCCGTGAATTGTGGTGTAGGTCGCAGATGCGGCTCAGATCTGGCGTTGCTGTGGCTGGGGTGTAAGCCTTCAGCCATAGCTCCGATTTGACCCCTACCCCTGGGAACTTCCATATACCCCGGGTGTGGCCGTAAAAAGCAAACAAAAAAGCACTCAACATCATTAGCTATCAAGTAGATGAAAATTAAAATGATTATTAATACTGGAAAACTATTGAAAGAACAAAGATTGGAATTCCCTTGCAGTGCAGCAGGTTGGGGATCCGGCATGTCACTGCAGAGTCACTGATGTGGCATGGGTTCTGTCCCTGACCCGGGAATTTCCACATGCCGCAATTGAGCTCCCTCCCCCCCCAAAGGTGCAAAGATAAAAACAAACTCCCATATACCGCTATAGAGTAAGTAAAATTAGACAACTATTTTGGGGAAAGATTTGGCACATACTTCAAAAATTAAAAATTCAGGAGTTCCCATCGTGGCGCAGTAGTTAACGAATCCGACTAGGAACCAAGAGGTTGTGGGTTCGGTTCCTGGCCTTGCTCAGTGGGTTAACGATCCGGCGTTGCCGTGAGCTGCGGTGTAGCTCGGATCCCGAGTTGCTGTGCCTCTGGCGTAGGCCTGCAGCTACAGCTCCGATTAGACCCCTAGCCTGGGAACCTCCACATGCTGCGGGAGCAGCCCAAGAAATAGCAAAAAGACGAAAAAATAAAAAAATTAAAATTCACCCAAGTACAACCCAATTATTTTACTCATGTGTCTTTAGCCAAAATAAATGAATGCATAGATCCACACAGAAACATGAATGTACAGCTTATCTTTTCTTAGGAGACATAATTTCTTGGTTGGTTTTTTTTTTTTCCTTCCTTTTTTTTTTTTTTTTTTTCTTTTTAGGGCCGCACATGCAGCATATGGAGATTCCCAGGCTAGGGGTCTAATTGGAGCTACAGCTGCCAGCAGCCTACGCTGTGGCTCACGGCAATGCCAGATCCTTAACCCACTGAGCAAGGCCAGGGATCAGACCCACAACTTATGGTTCCTAGTCGGATTTGTTTCCACTGTGCCACTGCAGGAACTGCATGGAGACATAATTTCTTACTTAGGAAAGATGCAAGAATAATACAAGAAATTCTCCTATATCCATGTGAGAATCCAGATCACCTAGATGTTAGCATTTTATTGCGTTTACTTTGTCCTTTTCTTTTCCCCCTCCCTCACCCCTTCCTCCCTCTGTTTCTCTCTCTTCCTCTCCATATATGTGTGTACATGTATTTTTTTCTCCTGAACTGTTGAGAATAAGTTGCAGGCATGTGCCCCTTTGCCCCTGTATACTTCAGTATTTCCTAAAAGCAAGGACATAGAACTTCTTACCAAAATCAAGAAGTTAATATTGAAATGTTGATGTAATATTAAGTCTAACCTTAAACCTCATTTAGATTTAGTCATTTGTTTCCAGTAGTATTTTTCATAACTCATAAGGCAAAAAAAAAATCTAGAGTCATGCATTGCCTTCAGGTGTCATGTCTCTTTGGTTTCCTTTAGTCTGCAACAGTTCCTAAGACTTTCTTTATATTTGTGACCATTACTACTAATTTTTTTTTTTAATTTTAGTCCTGCACTCAGAGCATATGGAAGTTCCCAGGCTAGGAGTCAAATCGGAGCTGTAGCTGCCAGCCTGTGTCACAGTCCCAAGGCCAGATCCAAGCAGAGTCTGCGACCTACATCATAGCTGCACCATTGCCAGATCCTTAACCCACTGTACCACAGTGGGAACTCCTAGAAGAGGTTTTTTTTTTTATTTATTTATTTATTTATTTTTATGGCTGCACCTGTGTCATACAGAAGTTCCCAGGCTACGGGTCAAATCATAGCTGCAGCTAAAGCCTGTGCCACAGCCACGGCAACACCAGATCCAAGCCATATCTGTGACCTGTGCTGCAATTTGTGGCAATGCCTAATCCTTAACCCACTGAGTGAAGCTAGGGCTTGAATCCAAATCCTCACAGAGGTAACATTGGGTCCTTCACCCTCTGAGCTACAGCTGGGACTCCTAGAAGAGATTTTGAAATGGAGGAAAACATATGACAGTATATGATAGCCCAAGGGCCAACCAAGTGGTATTATGAAAGGCTCTTTTACTTTTCTTTTTTGCTTTATGTTTTATGTCGTCGTCTCTGAGGGAAAATAATGTTCCACATTTCTTATCTAAAGAGCAGTACATTTGTATGAGATACTCTTTACCTCACAATCAAAGCCACTTAAAAAGAGTGGGCCTGAAAAAGGTCTGGTCTGCCTCTTATTAAGAATCCATTTCCAGCTCCTCATGCTCCCATAGCTAGTTGGTAAGAACAGAACCTCTTCTACTTGGCAATGGTAGAGGGCACTGCCTTATCCAGAAAGGCCTTACCATTCTGAAATTATGGTGTTCCTAAACTGGGAAGTGCCACGGGTGTTTTAGGTGTCTTATTGTAGGGCCTATGAACATGAAAGTTGTCACTCCTGGAAAATGCATATTGTTGATCTCATGCTCTAAATTATTCTTCCAGGGCGCAAACCAGAAGAAGAGGGTGTGGAAGATAATGGGCTAGAGGAAAATTCTGGGGATGGACAGGTATATGTGTGTGGTCTTATCAGTGCATCAGTTGGGTATGTGGATCCATGACAGTCATCTGATGGTTGTATTTTGTTTTGTCACAGGAGGATGTTGAGACCAGTTTAGAGAACTTGCAGGATATTGACATGATGGATATCAGTGTGTTGGATGAAGCAGAAATCGATAATGGAAGCGTTGCAGATTGTGTGGAAGACGAAGATGCTGATAATCTCCCAGAGTCCCTGTCTGATAGTAGAGAGCTAGTCGAAGGAGAAATGAAAGAGCTTCCTGAGCAGCTTCAAGAACATGCTGTAGGTAACTCGGCAGAGTCTCTAGAATGTACCCTGAATGCAATAACTCCTCAAATATCTTAACAGATAATAAGTCCAATATTAATGCCAGTTCAGTAGAATAGTGCTTTAATCCACAAACATGTGAAAGTCAGATGATTCTGAAAAACATACTTTGCTTCGTTGAAAGATGGTATCTTGTGAGATACACAGGTGTGTGCTATCTATTTGTCTAAGGCATCATTAAACCTTTTAAAGATACTGTTCTAGACCTTCCTGTTATAGGAGATTGCTCTGTGGTGTAATAGCTGGGATGCCTTCAGAATACCAAAGCAGAGGTTGAAAGTTGTTCTTTTTCTTTTGTTGGTCCTCTTAGCCAATCTTTAATACTAAGCTTTGATGTTGTATTTATTTTACTTTATTTTGCTTTTTAGGGCTGCACCCGCGGCATATGGAGGTTCCTAGGCTAGGGGTCGAATTGGAGCTGTAGCCCCTGGCCTACGCCAGAGCCACAGCAACACGGGATCCAAGCCACGTCTGCAACCTACACCACAGCTCACAGCAATGCCACATCCTTAACCCACTGAGCAAGAGCAGGGATCGAACCCGCAACCTCATGGTTCCTAGTCAGATTCGTTAACCACTGCGCCATGACGGGAACTCCATACTTAATTCTATTTGCTAGGTATTAGGTATTATTTAATAACAGCATGATATATAGATGCTGATAATTCCGTTTTTCATAACATTGAGAAGTAAAAAGGTAAATAAATATCTCTAGGCCACATACAGCTTATGTGAGAATAAGAATTAAAGATCAAGCTAATTCCAGAGCCCATGTACTTAACTCATACACTTCATTGTCTTGGTGGTATTAATTTACTAGATTACCTCATTCTGTGAGGGTGAATGTTTGTTAGGTAGACAGAAAAGGCAATGAGAAATAGAAGCCATGAGGTGTCTTTGTGGGAATTCCTAGGAATTGGTCCCTGGCAGGTGCCTTGTTTTCGTAGTACTCTTCAGATCTTTTGCAGAGTGTCTCCTGAGTCGTCCTCGGGGAGAGAAAGCCCTGTTCTCTCCCAGTCCACCCACGCCTGCCATTCCTGGGAACTTGTTTACATTTTCTTTTAGAACTGCTCTTCAGTATCCCTAGAGACAGCAGACTATGGTCTTTGAATGGGCGGCGGCAAGGGGTGGGTGATTTTGAGAAATGACCAAAGAGTCATTTTGATACAGATAGGGTATTTTGTTTTTTTAATTTTTTTTTGGTGAGTCTTATTCATTGGCTTCCTATAAAGGAGTACCAAAAATACAAGAGCAGTGACGGTCTTTCTTATGGGCTTATTTTTTCTTAAGGCTGTTTTATTCCCTCTGATAGAAAATATTACATTCATCAAAAGCCTGGAAGCTCCTAAATGTCTATCAGTGATGGTTAAATAACTATGAATTGGTGGAAGCAGCAGTTTAAAGAGTTAATGGCATTGACTAGAGGTCTGCCACTTAACTTGCTTTGTGACCCTGGGCAAGTTACTTAACCTCTCTGGGCCTCCTTTGTGAAAAATAATAGGTTTAGAGAGTTCTAAATAGGTGAATGTTTATTGCTGGCTTAGCACAAAAGTCATTAAGCTGGCCAAAGATTTATTGGAACACAGCCATACCTATTTGTAACAACTGTCTTTGGCCAATTTCTGGGTATAACAGCTGAGTAGAGTAGTCATGACAGAGACCATCTGGCATACAAAGCCTAAAATATTTATTATCTGGCCTTTGACAGAAAGTTTGCTGACCCCAGCTTAGAGCAGTATCTTGCCTAAAGCAAGCATCGTAGAGTTACTGCTGCTATTAATGTAACATCGATTACTATTTCCAGTAATGGTTATTGCTTCTGTATAACCATCTCAGTGAACTAAGCGTATCTACATGTGCTAAAATAATCACTAAGACAGAAGTGAAAATAAGGGAGGGTACAGGATAATGTAGACAGAAAAAGAGGAGGTGGTCATTGACATGAGTGTGTGCCCACACAAGCATGCATTGAATGGGTTGCATCAAGGGAAGGAAGGGGTGGTACAAAGCAGCTTTCTAGTCAAATAAAGGTAATAACAGTACATGCTCATTATGAAACATTTTAAAAATATTTCCCCTCCCTAAAAAAATAAATGAATAAACCAATATTCAGGGCTTTATATAGCAAACTGTAAATTATGTTGGATCACAAGGATCTTATGAAACCCCTTTCTATGTTTGGGAAATCCCTCACCTTATTGGGCATAGCCCACCTCTTAGAATAGTAGTGTACCATACTGGTTATTCTTCCTCTGCAGGTGGGGCAATGATTGGTCACCTGTGCTTTACCAGTCCTGTGCTCCTCTCTCCACACTCCAGTTGATACTAGGAGGCAGGCTTCTTGGAGATGCCTTTCCACTCTGGGCCTTAGCTGCCCCGGGGCAACAGTCCCAGCATCAGTAGCATCCAGGCTTCAGGAAGTTGTGGCTACAGAAATCCAAGAATCCACGCTGCAGCTTGATTCTAGACATTGTTCCTTGAAGAGCAGCCTCCAAACTTGGTGTTCCAGTTTACCTAGAGAGTCTGTGTACTACTCCATTAGAAATCTCTCTCTCTTTTTTTTTTTTGCTTAGTTTAGTCTTGTGTTTTTCTTGCTTGTCTTGCCTCTTGAAACCTACACTGATACCATTTTAATGGGTTTCCTAGTTTGTCTGCAGTTATGTTGTTTATGTACATTTCTTTAGTTGAGGTGGAATCATCTTTTTTTTTTTCATTTTTTTGTATTACTCAAATGAATTTATCACATCTGTAGTTGTATAATAATCATAACAATCTGATTTCACAGGATTTCCATCCCACAGCCCAAGCACATCCCCCCACCCCCCAAACTGTCTCCTCCGGAGACCATAAGTTTTTCAATATCTGTGAGTGGAATCATCTTATAATGCTGTTTTGATTCCTTGTTGCACTGTTTAGGATTTCATCATAAGTGACCTTTCATGGCTGTAACTTTTCATTGAACAGATGTACTATTAGGTTACCTTATTATTAATGTAATAAATTGTATTCTCCCTTTACAGATAGAGGACAAAGAAACTATAAACAATTTAGATACTTCATCATCTGACTTCACTATATTACAGGTAAATTGTCATATGTCTCAATAACTTTAGAGTCAAAGGTTAGACAACAGTTTCTGAAAACCGCTTCAGATATTGTATGGCTGTCCCAGCTAAAAGACACAGCAAGGTTTGTTTCCTTTGTCGCCATCTCAAGAGGGGGTTCTTCTTTCCTCTTTCCCCATACATATGTGCCTGTTGAAAAGGGCTCATCGTCTTGGCTTCCCCCCCTACAGCTGAGAGGAGGGCATGTTGGGGGAACTCTTGTTAATTTGATTGCTGGGAGAAAGACAGCCTGGCAGGTCTGTTCTGGATGGCATCCTCTGCAGAAAGACTATTAGGTGAGACATGAGACAGCAGTAGGGCGCTCCGTCCCCAGGAGAGATGAATGGGGCACAGATGAGAATGCAGGGGCAGGGGGTAGCAGTAGGGTGGGGGTGGGCAGATTACTGAAATCACAGCTGGGAAAGATAGATTATCAGATTCTAGTTCTGCCTTTGGGAAGTTTTTCTCAGTGCACAGATTTCTTTTGATGACCATCACCTTGACTGTTTGACTACCATCTGTGTAAAAATTAAATCTTAGATGAGAACAAATGAGATGTGGACTGACTTTCAGGTATGATTTGCATAAATGTGGACCTTGAATTTCCTTTGAATTTTTTTTTTTTTTTTTTTTTTTTGTTCGGCATATGTAGACATAAACTGTCAGAATAAAGTGTAGCTAATTTTCAATAGAAGGTTTTATGAGGAGATGGAAATACAGTCAACTTACGTCAGTCCTTGTTTTTGTTTTAATGATGTCACCTATCACTTATGCTGCTTAATTAGAAGTCAGCTTTCAGACAAGATCTTCATTTGCTTCTGCCGGGCAGGGGCAGTTTGTTATTAGTGAGCCAGAACCACAACCTCCAGGAGGGTACAAATCTCAAGAACTCTTGGTGAAACCCAGTTCACCTTTAGGGCTGATGTCTTTCTGCAGCTGCAGAGTGACACAGTGCATTCCTGCTTCAGGGGAAAGGAGGAGCAGATCTGTCATTTTCTCCAGTGTCTTTCTAGGTCAGATGCTCCTCTGGTAAATGGGCTAATAGCCCCTCTCAGAGACAAATAGGGAGCGTATATGTGATTCTCTCTAGGGAAAGTTAGGAGAGAATTGTTTTGCCTAAAGTGATCAGTTCCTTCAGTATGAAATCTTCAATTCCCAGCATAAAATGAAAAAAAAAAAAATACAGATAAACGATTAGAAAAGTGCTTTCCAGAATGTCAGGTTAGTGCCCAGTGGAAGGTACCCACCATTCACAGTCATTCAGTGGGTATATATCCTAAGCAGCTGTGATAGGTCAGGTACATGAGAAGAAAGGATGGCCTTCATCCTCATAAGACCCACCCTCCCTGCTTACACAGAGCATTGAGAAGAGGCCTGGACTGATGCACAGACTCCCAGTCACATAGCCTTTCCTCAAATCTTAGGACTGCTGTGTGTCCTTGAGCAAGTTTGTCATCCACTCTGTGCCTATCTCTTAACTTTTGAACAGGAGGGTGATACTAATGGTACCAACCTGCTAGGGCTATGTGATGATTGATTACTATATGTGCATGTAAGGTGCTTAAATTAGTGCCTGGGGCCTAGTCAGTGCTTGGCTGGAATTTCAGAATAATGTATAGAGGGGATATAGGTGCCAGGGACCACATGCTGAGAGAAAGTTCCTTCCTTGAGTGGAGCAGTTGCTGGAGCCGTTAGGGCAAACCTTCCTGTGAAGAGGTGGCCCCTGAGCTAGATGATGAGGAATTGCCAGGGGTCTGTGGGGTTTCAATGGAACCGTTGGGGGTGGAAGGTAGAAATGGGAACAGTAAAGCCAAACACTGCTGTAGGCTAGGAATAGCAGTGGTGTGGATTGACTGGGCTAGCTAAGAAAGGTTCAGGGATATTTAGGAATAAGCTGGCTTGGAGGGTGTTGGATGGAAGACCTAAGGGAGGCGGCATGTGTAATCTTGCAGGGGGCTCGATTGACCAGGTGGGTGGGGGGTGGTACGACCAGGCTAAATAAGAACCGGGGTCAGGCCACCTGTGCCTTCGGTCAGTCTTTCAAATGTTTAGAAACTGACGCTACATTAATTAAGTAAAAAAATGATTATCTGATCTGTATCAGCATTCTATCAGACCCTAAGAATAGAAAAATGAAAATACTACTCTTCATGCATGTAAGAGTTTAGTTTAGAGGGATGACAAGCATGTGATGGGTTCATCAACATTAAAAGTGATAATATTACCAGACATTGGCAAACAAGAATACCAGGCCCATTGAGAGCAGCCTGGGATGTAGGGCTTGGGGCTCAGGTGAATGAAATAGAATGCCAGCTGTGTGAGCTCTTTCTGGGAATAAGCAGATCTGCTACCTGTTGTAGTTGTGAGGTTCCTAGTCTGTGTTTTTAAAATTCCCTCTTAGTGGAGTTCTCATCATGGCTCAGTGGTTAGTGAATCTGACTAGGAACCATGAGGTTGTGGGTTCAATCCCTGACCTGGCTCAGATCCTGGTTAAGGATCTGGTGTTGCCGTGAGCTGTAGTGTAGGTCGCAGACGTGGCTCGGATCCCGTGTTGCTGTGGCTCTGGTGTAGGCTGGCGACTACAGCTCTGATTAGACCCCTAGCCTGGGAACCTCCATATGCCACAGGTGCGGCCCTAGAGAAGACAGACAAAAAAATCCCCTCCTAGTTATTGTAGTTTTGGATGTTAATAAATTCTAGGTTCCATCCATCTGGCACAGTCTTATTTATGTTTTTTGTTGCAGGAAATTGAAGAGCCATCCTTGGAGCCAGGTACTGTTAAATGAAAAACTTACCAACGGGGGCTTGGAACCATTCTAGTTTTCCACCTTCTCTAATTTGAATTCTTTAATTTTAAAAAAGTTACCTTACTGTAGTATACATTGTTCTGAAGGTTTACGATCCAAAACATACCAGGATCATAGAGATTGGAAACCCAGCCATATCACCAGATCTGTGAAAGTGGCTACCTTCTCATTTTGCAAAATGTATTGGTGAGATAAAACTGTCTCATGCCTTTTTAAGTGTACATGGCCTGAAACTTAAGTAGAGAGAGTTTGCATGCCTCTCGAGCTAATACCTCTGTACTCCACAAAACAGATCTTGTGATATTGGGCAGTATCTTAACTTTGTGGTTTATAATTCAGGCAGTGCAGGCAGTGATAGGGAGATACATTTTAAAACATTGAGACGTTACTGGATTCCAGAAGAGGAAAGAGTTTCTTCATGAGAATTGCAAAACAAATACTATTCACTTTCTGGACTGCAAATATCTCAGAGCACCGATGGAAGAGTTTCTGGTTGTCATGTTGGACTGTTCTGTTAAAAGAATTGCAAAGAAATTTGGAAATTGAGCTGTTCAGTGAATGGTGATACATTCAGTTAAGCAACTTGGACTTTGGAAGCTAAATTTGGAAGAGTCATATATAAACGACGACAGAATGAAGACTGTCAAGAATCAGCCAGAAGGTTTTGGGGGTTAAATCTCTGGGATGCTTTTCTCTTCCATGTAGCGTAGAGGCTTACTCTAGCAGTCGGTTGGAGCGCAGGTAGTGTAACCAGTGTAAGTTTGTGTACCCGCGGGTTTTCCAATCTCTGTGTAGCTAGCAGTTCTCTTCGTGTTAGTGTGGCAGCCGTGCCAGTTCCGCATTTGTGATTGCTTTATTTCCCTGGTAATTAAACCTTGTGCCATTCTATTCCTGTTAAATCCGTAGAAAATGAGAAAATACTCGACATTTTGGGGGAAACTTGTAAATCTGAGCCAGTAAAAGAAGAAGGTTCCGAGCTGGAGCAGCCATTTGCACAGGATACAAGTAGCGTGGGGCCAGACAGAAAGCTTGCGGAGGAAGAGGACCTTTTTGGCAGCGCCCATCCGGAGGAGGGTGATTTAGATTTGGCCAGCGAGTCAACAGCACAAGCTCAGTCGAGCAAGGCAGACACCCTGTTAGCGGTAGTGAAAAGGGAGCCCGTGGAGCAGACAGGCGATGGCGAGAGGACGGACTGTGAGCCTGTAGGGCTAGAGAAGCCAGTTGAGCAGAGTAGTAAAGCCTCAGAGCACGCGGAAGCCTGTAGCGAGGAGGCCGCGGAAGCGCCCCCGGAAGCCTCAAGCCCAGAGCCCAGGGATAGCAAAGAAGACGTGAAGAAGTTTGCTTTTGAAGCTTGTAATGAAGTCCCTCCGGCTCCTAAAGAGTCCTCAGCCAGTGAGGGCGCTGATCAGAAAATGAGGTTTGTTTTTTCTCAGTTTTAGACCAGACGCTATCTCCTTTTCATTGGTCGTTTAATGACACACATAAGCTGTTTTTTCTGCAATTGGCCAGCCAGACTGATGCAATTGTAGTTTACTTCTAAAGAATGTTTTATTTCTCTTTGTTTATTTTAAACTGATTACATAATCTTTTTTCTTTTCTCAACCTATCATGGTTGTTTTCTTTAATTCTTCCTAATTATCTTTAGCCCAGCAGAATTAATTAACTCCTTTGGGTCTGAAATCTTATGGTTAGGTCAGATTTCCAATACATGTTTGTCGGGGTATCATTTTTTCAGAACTAAATTTCGGGTAGGTATGCAACCTCAGCACGTATTTTATAATTTTGAGTTCGTTTCCTGTCTGCTTCTTCCTGCTGGAGTGACATTGTCTTTTGTCTCTAGTTCTGTCGAAGATGACTCGGATCCAAAAAGGCTTTCCAAGGAGGAAAAGGGTAGGTCCTCACACAGCACCTTCCCCAGGATCGTGTTTGGCCTCATGGGCAGGGAGCTTGGTTCTAGTCCATCGTACATTGTGTTTTTGCCTCACCTTACCCTGTGAGCCCGTCATGAAGCCTTTTTCCACTCTGTTCCCTGATCTTCACTCTGCAGGTTCTGGGTTGCAGGGCAGAGTTGACACATTGATTTGATGTAGAGACTTGATTTTGCCAGAGTGCTTTGAGTTCATCCTTCCTGATTGACCCTCTTATTCGTAAACTCCTTGGCCTTGCAGGAGAAACACTTGCAGATGGAGCAAATGCTTTGAGACTCAGATGTCCTGGGGTTCCCTGATATTTCAGATTTATCAACACCATATCCCTTTATTAAATCACTGGTTGAGAAGAAGTTTTGCTGGTTCTTATTTCTCTTTAATCAATGTTTAAAAAGAACCAAAACCAGGGGTTGTACTCTGCAAGAAATAGAAATGCCTAAGGTGATTCTACACAGCTAATGCCTGTCTTAACATTCCAAAGTCGTCTCACTGTGTCAGGTAGTGCCATGTGGTGACTAAAGGTCCCTCTTATGGGCCTAGCAGCCCCCAACTTGCCGTAGTTAGTAGCATTGCTCTTTTTCCCATCAGGCTACTGTGCGGCTCCAAAGGTCTCGTGAGGACAGCAGGCCTGGCCCCTCACTCCAGCCAGCCTTGAGTGCAGTTGGCATCTGGGACAAGTCAGGGAGAGTGTCTGGTTTGGAGTGACTTTAGGCTTTTTTAAGACTTAGGATTTTGTGGGTATCCTGTTTTTGACGAGAATTTTCTTTTGAAATAGGTCGTAGCAGTTGTGGTAGAAATTTCTGGGTCAGTGGACTTTCTTCTACCACCAGAGCTACAGATTTGAAGAATCTTTTCAGCAAATATGGAAAGGTAAGACCAGGGCAAGTATTTTTTTTTAAGTCCATACGGATGATTGTCCCTGCTTAGTAAATAAGAACCTTGAGTGACAATGTGCCATTGTTGAGCTCACATTTGCTCATGGCCTGAGGAGGGTCTGCCCCCTCACCCAATCCCAGGCTACTACTTCCGATTTGATAACTTCCAGAATCCGTTTCTCTGGTTTCAGACCTTAAACCCAGGGGAGGCTTGGGAGGGCTGCAGGGGTCGGAGCATAGGTCAGGGTGGGAAGATGCTGTTAGCATTTTCCTGAGATGGTAGTGATTATAGAACCGGAGTGAAGCCATAGATAAGCATTCCTAACAAGCTGTGGAGCCAGATTGATGTGAGCAAATACAGGCCCCAGCTCTGCTGTTGACAGCTTTGTGGCCAGGGCATGTTGCCTCCTCTGTGGACCTGGTCTCTACACTGTGAGCCTTCAGAGTTGGTGCCTCTTTAACGATGGTGTGTGTAGTTGTAGCAGAGCTTCTGGTGGCCCTGGGCGGGCCCCTCTGCCCACCTGCTCCCACCCCTAGCCAGCTAGCTCAGGCTGCTTCTGCTCTGTCACACCTGCCTCTTCCCCTCTTCAGTCTCGGAGGGGTGGCCGTGCTGCCGGGTGCCCGCTGCTGTTCCCCATGTGTTGCCTTTTCTTCCTCTTTCTCATTTCCCCTTCCTCCCCGTGCCTCCTGGACTTGCCTCCACATAAATGGGCCCATGGTCTTTGTCTCTCAGTCAGCTTTTCCCAAGTGAGACTTAGCCAGCACAGGCCCCTCTTCATATTAACGGTTTAGCAGTGATAATAGAGAAAACCATCATCATACCTTGGTTGTTGATGTTCAGGAACTAACAAGGGAAAGTAAACGTGACATGTTTCTCAAAATAACTCACGACTCCCTGGACCTCAGTAATGCAGGTGGGACCCTTTTCCTTTTTTGATTCTGCTGTGGTCCTCAGAGCAGATGGATGCCCTCAGCAGGGAAATGTCAGCCTGTAGCCTGCGGTGTCTTGGGTGCACTGCAGGATTAGTGTGGCTGGAATAGGGGACCAGACCACTCTGAAATCTTCCTCTGGGGCCAAGACTCCATGTGGCACAGTGCGGATGAATGCTGGCTATGGCCACTGGTCCCATGGGACCTCTCCTGAACTGCATTGCCTTCTGCCAGAAAAGGGCACACCTCACTTCAGCCTGCTGCGGTTGTTGGGAGAATTAAGTAGCATTTAAAGATCTATGTGTAGTGCCTGAAACATCGCCTTGAATTTTGTTTTTGTTAATGATAGAGTAGGCTCTGCTCTTCAGATCTCTCTTTATAAACCTATTATCTTGATCTACTTCTATAGATGTTTTCCTACTTTACCGCCCACCTAGTTGATTCCATATTCTGAATCATTTCTTTACAAGTTTTTCCTTTCTTTCTTTCTTCCCTCCTTCCTTCCTTCCTTTTTTTATAGCTATAGCTGTGGACTATACCACAGCTTGCAGCAATACCAGATCCTTAACCCACTGAACAAGACCAGGATCAAACCCACATCCTCAGAGACACTATGTTGAGTTCTTAACTCACTGATCCACAACGGGAACTCTACATGTTTTAGACAGTATTATAGGCAGATTGGTACGACTGTGCCTTCCGCTTCGCTTTCCTCTCTTCTCCACGCTGTCATCCTGCTTCCTTAGAGAAACAGCCAGGACGAAGAAGGAGCAGCCAGACACTAGCATTACCCTCTCCAGTCCTCAACCTGCCACTTGTTGGGCACCTGTTCTTGGTGTCTCCCCCCACAGGCCCTCATCCCAGTCAGAGGGAAGCAGTATGAACCACAGTGTTGGGGTCTGTGTCTGACCCTTATTTGTGTGCTTTCCTCCGAGGTGGTGGGCGCCAAGGTTGTGACAAATGCCCGGAGTCCTGGAGCTCGCTGCTACGGCTTTGTTACAATGTCCACAGCAGAAGAGGCCACAAAATGCATTAACCACCTGCACAAAACAGAGCTCCATGGGAAGATGATCTCAGTGGAAAAAGTAAGGGGCCGTTTTCTTCCAGGGATGTGATCATGTAGGAAATAAGGTAATACTTCCACCTGATTCTCTTTTTCAGGCGAAAAATGAACCTGTTGGGAAGAAAACATCTGACAAAAGAGAAGGGGAGGGGAAGAAAGAAAAGTCCAACAATGCTGACAGGTATTACTCTTCCCAAGGGGATTGTGGTCGAGATGACCCTTTTCTTCATTTCATATCCTTCATGTTCTCCACAGATGGAGAAGGCTGTGAGGGCCTTGTCCCCTTTGCTTTTTTACATTTGTTGGAGGAAGATTTCACCACCAGTCTTGGGAGACAGTTTCCTTACTCTCGTCCCTCTTGCAGGGCTTCTTGTTTTCCGTCTTGTTGATGCCTCAGAGACAGCCTCCTCAGCACTTGTTGCTCATTGCAAGAGTCCTGTCATCATCACTGGCTTGTTTCCCTAAATATCTAACACACTTCTATGTCTGGGGTGTTATTTATAGATCTGCAAACCTTAAGAGAGAAGATAAAATCGACAGAAAAGATGATGCTAAAAAGAGTGAAGATGGAAGTGGAGAAAAGAGTAAAGAGCAGGATGATCAGAAACCTGGCCCTTCAGAGCGTTCTCGAACCACAAAATCAGGTAGCTGACCAGTGGGTGCAGATTTCGCCTTGTGTTCTGTTCTTGGCTGATGATGTGCTTAGTTGACAATACAAAGTACATTCATTTTCCATGGAGGTGAATGTTTTTTCTCATTTGGAAGCATTACTTCTTAACCTTATTCCTTTCTTCTTGTAGGAAGTCGAGGAACTGAGCGGACTGTAGTGATGGATAAATCTAAAGGTGTGCCTGTTATTAGTGTCAAAACATCAGGATCCAAAGAGAGAGTGAGTGGTTTATTTTCCACCAGGGCAATTAGCACTTACTTCCTTTATCCTTTATCTTTTATTTCTATTTTAATGTGTGTTTTAGAGGATTCTTGACCTTAATTTGAGAAGAGTTGTTAACCTTTTCAAAATGTAGAAAATTTTTTGGCCACACCCACAGCATGTAGAAGTTCCCAGACCAGGGGTTGAACCCAAGCCACAGCAGTGACAGCACTGGATCCTTATCTCCCTGTACCACCTGGGAACTCCAAACATGTAGAATTTTTTAATTGAAAAATGAGAACGTTTAAAAGCGTTCCTTCGTTAATTTGTCCTGATAAAAAAAATTGTTACTTTTTTTTTTAACTCATTTTTAAATTCTATTATGGGAGTGGTTGGCTCTTTTTTTTCACCTGATCAGGAAACACCAGTCCATTTTCATTTCCTGCCCTAAACATTTCAGTAGCCCTTGCTCTTACATTCATAAACCCACTGTGACCCACCTAGCTTTTTCCAGCCTGCCTCTAGGCCGTCTCCACTTCATTCAGTCCACGTTCTCTCTCCTTGCAGATATTCCACAGAACGTGGAATCCACACAATACTGGTCTTGGTTTCTTACCACATCACTCTGCCTGCCGTTAGGGTCATGGACAGCTTTTGACATTCATACATTCAACTTTTGACAGCCTTACAACTTTGATAGATGTGGGTCCAGGTCCTACCTCCATTCCAAGATCCACTCTTGGCCCACTGGACTCAGCACACAGTTGTAGTCACAGCTAAGATTGGCTCTGGTGATGCCATGAGACTATACAGCCAGGTCAGTTGGGGAAAGACACAGACAGTGTCTGGAGGGAACTCTGCAGGCTGCCTGTGTTCTCTCCCTCTGGTGATGCTCCCACAGCAGTGAGAGTGCACTGCCAATGGAGGCCTTTTAGCACCTTAGCTCCCAGGGTTTTTACTGGGGGCTTATCACATAGGCACCCTCTCCAGGCAAGTACCAACTGTCCTAACTCCCAGAGGGAGAGTAGGTGTTGGGCATAAACCATGGTTTGCATGGTCTCGGCACAGTGAACCACCCTTGCCAGTTGACTGGGGACACCCTGCATGCCATGATCCCCATCAAACAGTTATAGACTGACATTTCCATTATAGAAGTTTACATGTCGGTCTGCCTGTGTTTGTGCAAATGTTCTACTGTGTTAACATGAGCATTTTCCCCTTATTTTATTGAAAGTGATTATAAAATGATAAAACAGACTTGTGGATTTGAGAGCCAAGATGGGTAGATTTCAAAAAATAATGCAGCTGGCACAATAAGGACTCCTCAAATGTGCCAGAAGTGGCCACAGTTGGGCATCGCTGCATGCTTAATATTATAAGTGTTTTGGGGAGTTCCCATCGTGGCTCAGCAGAAATTAATCTGAATGATATCCGTGAGGATGCAGGTTTGATCCCTGGCCTTGCTCATTGGGTTAAGGATCTGGTGTTGCCATGAGCTGTGGTGTAGGTCACAGACATGGCTCGGTCCCAAGTTGCTGTGGGTGTGGCTGTGGCCACCAGCTACAGCTCTGATTGGACCCCTAACTTGGAAACCTCCATGTGCTGTGGGTACGGCCCTAAAAAAGACAAAAAGAAGTGTTAGGATGCAGGAGACAAAGTGGCAAAAATTTTTTTATCCTAAGAAAAACTTTCTGGGAAAAATACTCATTTCCATTTTGATTATTGAAAGTACTCAGTAGGTCTTTATTTTAGCGTTAAATGGTGATGACAGTCTGTGACCTTGAATTATGATAAGTAAACATGAAGTTTCTTAGGGGAGAACACTTTGTTACCTGATTGTTTCATGTAACGTTAATCTTCATTTCTGATCTTCACTGCTTAGACCTGAATGCACACCTGATTCTTCTTGTATCATTTCTCCCTGAACTTCTCAATGTTTCTTGATGAACCAGGTTTCCAAGAGCCAGGATCGCAAATCTGCTAGTAGAGAGAAGCGGTCTGTTGTGTCCTTTGATAAAGTCAAAGAGCCAAGGAAGTCAAGAGACTCAGAGTCCCGTAGGTAAGTAAGGATCCAGGAATGTTGGGTGTTGCCCTAGACTGCTGGTAACTCTTTCCTGGGAGGATATTTTCCAAGCTCCCCGTGGGTGGAATATTGCTTTAAACCTCTTCTCCTTAGGCTTTTAGTTCATAGATTTTGTGTGCACTGGTTTTCTTCCTGTGGCTTTTTTCAGTGATTTTTCTCATGCGCATAAGCCACCTCTTTCTGAAGATGCTGAGAGGTAGCAATGGCAGGGAGATGGAATGCCTTCTTAGAGCAGGAGTGCTAGTTAACAGAACACCCCAGATTTGCTCTAGAAGCTGTGAAAAGGAAAAAACTGTGGGACAGACCCAGTGAGAGAACTGAGATTCTCATCCTTAAATATTTAAGTCCAGGGTCCTCATAATTTTTTAAAAATAAAGAGAAATGGTATCAATCATATCCTGTCAAAAATTTTTAAGCTATACTTTATAAGATTTGCAGCGTCTTGGGAGCACTGGGACACCGGTTCGATCCCTAGCCCAGCACAATGGGTTAAGGATCCGATGTCGCCACAGCTGTGGCTCAGATCCTGGATTGGGAGCTCCATATGCCACAGGGATGGCCAAAAATGAAAAAAAAAATTTTTTTTTTAAATAACCGTTAGTAAAACATCTAGTAATGAGAGTGAGAAAGGAGGGCGGGACACCATTTCAGAAAGCCATACAGAACTTTCTGCTGAGAAGGGAAAAGCAATGGGCAAAGAAAAGTGCAGCATTAGTGACGAAATAGATCAGCCGAACTGATTTGTGTGCATATGGGAATTAAACATGATAAAAGTGGTGTTTCCCACTAGTGAGAAGACACGCTCTTCCCAAAACAGCTTCAGGTCACTTGGCTTCAGGCAGCCATTTAGATCTCTAGTTCATATCATTGACAAACATAAACTGATGGTCGGGTGTAAATATAAAAACCAAAGTTGTCCATATGGTGTGAAAGTAAATTTATTTATGAGTTTGGCTTTTGGAAGGGCCTGAAAATGTATAAAGGAAAAGTAGACCAAAATTTACTTTCTGTACAACGAAAGACCAAAGAAAAAATCCAAAGATAAGTAACCGATGAGAGTAAAGCTGATTTGAAATTAAAAAAAAAAAAAAAAAAAAAATTAACCCAGTGGCAAGACAGGCAGAAGGGGCCATACACATGGTCCTGAGACCTGAAATGTCGGTCAACCTTACCAGAGATGGTAAGGTGAAAACAGCAGGGAGACTGCTTTTCCATCCCTCAGTTTGATCTGAAGTACAGTATGGGAAGACTGCTTGTAGTGGTGGGAGTGGTGTGCAGATGGACACAGGCAGTGCAAGCTTCTGAATCCTGGTGTCCCAGATCTAGCAACACCACTTCCCCCAGCCTTCATGAAAGGAACATGTGCGCAGGAAAGTGGGGACAAGGTGGTCGTGTCCATGAGTCTAGGAACAACCAGATGGCCCATGTCTGCAAGTGGTTTTGTAAACTGCAGCCTCTCCATTCTGTGGATTCCTTCACCAAAGCTTTCCACATGTCTGTAGAGATTGGGATGCACAGGGTCCAGGACGTGGTGGGTTAATTGAGGAAGCTGTGGCTCTTTTTGTCCAAGATGCAGGCAAAAAGTCAGGCAAGATTAGACGTTTCTGCTGGTATAATTGTGTGTGTATAAACAGAGAGCCAAGGGTGAACAGCAGGCAACTTGGCAGCTGTACATGGAGACAAACATGGACACCATCAGTATTGCCAGCAGAAGAAGGGCTGTCGGTGCCCTCAGCCTGGGTGGGGTGCTGCATTGCACCACCAAGCAGCCAGGGGCCTTTGCTTCTTGTTAAGTGTAACATCTGCAAGTGTAGGGGCCCCATTTCCACCTGGCAGCTATGCATCCATAGCTCCCCTGCTGGGAAAGGCCAGGCACAGTACTGCTGCAACTCAGGAGCCCTGCAGCCTCTACTTTCGTCTGCAGGGTGCGTGAGCGCAGTGAGCGGGAGCAGCGCATGCAGGCGCAGCTGGAGCGGGAGGAGCGAGAGCGGCTGGCGATTGCTCGCGAGAGGCTGGCCTTCCACAGACACCGCCTGGAGCGGGAGCGCATGGAGCGGGAGCGGCTAGAACGTGAGCGCATGCATGTGGAGCATGAGCGCAGGCGTGAGCAAGAGCGAATCCACCGTGAGCGTGAGGAGCTACGGCGCCAGCAAGAGCTGCGCTATGAGCAGGAGCGGAGGCCTGCTGTGCGGAGGCCCTATGATGTGGACGGCAGGTAAGCTGAGTCGCTCCTAGCAGCCACCCCTTTTCCTTTAGAAAAGAAAGCTCAAAAAAATTAAAAAAAAAATTTTTTAAGCACACAAAAAGAAACAAATAGGGAGTTCCCATCATGGTGCAATAGAAATGAATCCAACTAGGAACCATGAGGTTGCGGGTTGGATCCCTGGCCATGCTCAGTGGCTTAAGAATCCGACGTTGCCTATGAGCTGTGGTGTAGGTCAAAGACGTGGCTCGGATCTGGCATTGCTGTACCTATGGTGTAGGCCAGTAGCTGTAACTCCGATTCGACCCCTAGCCTGGGAACCTCCATATGCTGCAAGTGCAGCCCCAAAAAAAGCAGAATAAAAAAGAAGAAAATAGAAAAGGAAGAAGCACAAGTGCTTGCCACAGCCCAGTTTGATATCCTGTACTTTATCCAGGAACCGGATGGAGGTGGTTTGAGATTGGTGGATAAATGGTTGGATAAAATAGCGCTCCCAGCTTAGATACCCGGAGCAACACATGACACACAGTTCTGGGCAGAGACCAAAAAGCACCTACTTCTGGGCACCTTCCAAGTTTGTAATCATTGCAGTAGTTTGTGTTGGTTCATTCTGTTAATGAGATTTGTTTTAATTCCCAGACATGCTGACATAAGAATACTAAAATACCGACTCCCAGTAAAGGACAGGCCTGTTTCAGACCTTGCTGTCAGGAGTCTTAGGTGATCATCCTAGCATCGATCCAAGTCAGAGCTTTTCCATGTACATGGATACTTGGAGGAGACTGCATAGTGGTGTTTGTTTTACTCTTTGTACTGCATAGGTTCCTGTGTAATATAACATTGAGACTTCTATAGAAGGCCTTTAAGCTGACCTAGGACTTTTTATGCTTTTTTACAAATTACTGATGTAGAAATCTGCTATGGTCACAAATATTTTTGAAATGGTCTGTTTCAAGTGCTACAAAGTCCTCCCCACTGGGCGTCTGGAGGGTCAGGTCTGCATTGGGAAAGAAGGACAGCACCACAGTAACTGTCCTGGTAGACGCTGGCCGACCCTCATGGCTGTGAGAGATTCCCAAAGGGAATCCGCTGGCACACACGTGCACCTGCCCACTTCACTGATGGCCTCCTGTCAGGGAGACCTAAGCTTTTCCATGGGGGATGCAGTGCATGTTGGGTAAGACAGAGGCAGTCAGTCAAATCCCACATCACGCCTCCAAGCGCTCTCCGTTCATGTAGTGGAGAGTCTCCTCATACTGTGAAGTGATAGGGTCCAGGGACAGTTTGAGGCTTTAGTTTATCAGCTCAGATTAATAGAGGTAACCTATTTGGAGGGGAAAATGCATGTACTTCATTCTTGCTTACTCTTCCAGGCGAGATGATGCGTACTGGCCAGAAGCTAAGCGGGCTGCCCTAGATGAACGCTACCATTCTGACTTCAACCGCCAGGACCGCTTCCACGACTTTGACCACAGGGACCGGGGCCGCTACCCCGATCACTCAGTCGACAGGTCAGTTGCTAACCCTACCTGCTTGATGCACATTTTCTTGGCCCCAGTTCATTTGTAATGACAGAGAACTCAGGTGGCCCTTCCAGGCTCTAGGCTTCTAAGTTGCAAGCCCACTCAAACTAGCACAGTGGGTTCAACTTGGGAAATGTTTTCCATTTGAGGATCTAAGTGACCTGTCTCTTTATGGTTTCATTTAAATTGCCTTTTTCAGGAGAGAAGGTTCAAGGTCAATGATGGGAGAACGAGAAGGTCAGGTAAGTCAGAGGCTATGATTATTGCCACAGTTTTCCCTGCAGAATTGGTTCTCTTCCCTTCTGCAGCCTCCTTCCTCCTTTATCTGAGTTAGAGAAAGAACAAGTGAGGGAGTGCAGCCCCTGTGATGTTTGTGGAGTGACGACGTAAATGGCCTGTGCTTTGTCTTGGCCCATAATCCAGGCAGGTGTTCTGAATCCTTGTTTGGCCTTGACCCTGAGGTTCTATATACCTAATACCTTAGTGCCTACACTGGTACTAAAGTACTGGGGAGCCTTGCGTGAATCTGGCGGGGTCCTTGCATGAGTCAGCCCTCCCTTCTTGAGTCTTGGGAAGCAACTCAGTCGGGCCCACACACCCTCTCTCTGTGGGATTAACACATTAGAAAATAAGCTCAATTTTCTCCTTTTCCCCTATCTTACATTTAGATTGAGCATGTCCCCAAAGAGTCTTGACTGTTTAGTGAGTTTCCTTGGAAAATGGGAGGGATGAGAGAAGGTTGTGTCAGGGAATTGTTCTAGCAGAATCGCTGCCCCATGAGTCAGTCTTTTCCCTGACTCAAGCATCGTCGTTTCAGTGCTGCCTTCCTTCCACTCCTCAGAATGTAGCTGGGGATGGCTAAGCTTCTTGGCTACGTCTGAGATGGTCTATAACCCTCACGTGACTCCTCTTTCTCTGCTCCTGGACCTAAATCTTACATGCAGCTAAATCTAGACCCAGCCTCCTGAGTCTCCTTTGGTGGAGACATTGAGCAGGGTGCTTAAATGTCCAGGCTCCAGAATCATGACTGGGGTCACATTCTGGTGCCACCACTTTTGCTAAGCCTATTTCTCCACCTGTGAAATGAGGATTATTTCTGCTGCTTAGAGTGGTAGGAGTTAAATGAGATGTCGTATGTGTCTACGGAAAACGTTCATTCAGTCCTGATGTGTTGCTTTTCATCATTGATAGCTCATTATATGATTAGATGGTGCTGTTCTGAAACGGAAAGTGTTGTTTGTTTTCTCACATCCACGATCATAAATAATAAGACATAACTGCTGACTTGAACAGCAGATGATGACATCTGACAGAAAGGGAAAAACCAACACAGACCTTCAGAACCTTTTTGCACTGATGCGTGGGTGGGTTGTTGGTTAGAAGAATGTTGGTTAAGTTTTAAAACATTTGGGAGAGAGGAAAATGGGCTTTAGTTAAAGAACTAGGTCTTGCTGAGATGAACTTGCCTATTTTAAGTGCTTCTCTGTCCAGTTTGAAGTCTTCAGAAGGCTGTTGATGGACTGTCATTCCTTTTTTTGGCCACACTTGTGGCATGCAGAAATTCCCAGGCCAGGGGTCAAACCCCTGCCACAGCAGTGACGACATCAAGTCCTTCTTAACCACTAGACCACTAGGGAACTCCTAAAAGGTCATTCTTAAAATTTGCCCCAAATGAAATGAAGCTGTGTAAATCATTTGCTATATTTTTTTAAAGCTGGTACCCCCCTGGAGTTCCTGTCATGGCTCAGCGGTAACGAACCCAACTAGTATTCATGAGGACGCGTGTTTGATCCATGACCTCGTTCAGTGGGTTAACATTCTAGCATTGCCGTGAGCTGTGGTATAGGTCTCAGACACGGCTCGGATTCTGTATTGCTGTGGCTGTGGTGTAGGCCGGCAACTACAGCTCCAATTCAAAAGCCCCTAGCCTGGAACTTCCACATGCTGCAGGTACAGCCCTAAAAAGACAGCCCCCCCCCCAAAAAAATGGTATGCACCGAAGGTATTCGTAGAAAGAAATGTTTTGGGAATCCAGTTTGAGCTGCCCTTATTTCATTTGGCAACACTGACTTTGCTGGACATACTGACATGGTTTTGCCCCTTGAAGGAACAGTGCTGTATTTTATCCATCTTGTGAAATTGACTTCCTTTTCTTGTGTCGAGGGAAGTGTCAGCACATGTTTGGATGTGGGTGGCCTGGGGAAGCAGGCGTCTGTGCTGCCCCCTGTGCCAAGGCCCACAAAGCCAGGGCTCTCCTTGGAGCTGCTGTGTCAGAATGTGCCCTTGGCCTGGGAAATCCCCCTGGACGTGGATGGTGACAGGGTGGCCGGAGCAGTTCCCTACAGGGTATCATTACTGGGATTACTTTTTCCTTCCTGCTCATTGAGAACATGGTTCTGGGACAAAAGGCTCAAGGCCACAGGTTGGGTTTGTGGAACAGCAAGAGAACAGGACCAAGGAGCCAGAGCCACCTTGCCAGCTCCCCTGAAGGTCAGCCTGGGCCTTCTTCCAGCCAGCAGTAATGGACTTTGGGTGAAGGGAAAGGAGCTAGGGTGTGAGGCTTCCTCCTTCATCCTCCTGGGGTTTTGCTGGCCAAGCAGTTCACACGGCGGTGCTGCTGAATAGAATGGGGGTTGCCAAAGAGTTGTGCTTTGAGCAAAACAGGACGAGATGCCAGGCCCTGGAGTGAGTTGTCAAAGGACCCCTGGTGGCCTTTCTGCTCTGATGGCTCTGTGTGGCTTGTGATTATATTCATCAGGCACAGTATGGTCTGTTCTGGTATGGGGCAGTGGTTCGGCCCCAGCACCCCTCAGTTCATCGGTGCTTTAGATCTCCACCTTCAAATTGGGCATAACCTAATTCGATCTTCAGCTCCACTTCTCCGTAGACCGTGAGCAGGCTTCGGGGATGTAGCTGGATCACATCTGCTGAAAGGGCCTGTGTGGCCCCAGACAGCGTGCAGAACACCTGCCTGTACTGTCTCAGGCCTCCAAGCGCTTCTGAGTTATTGTCCTTCATTGTTAGTTTCCCCAAGGCCCTGGGATCCAGGGTTGTCCTGAAGGCTTTTTTTGTTCTGACCCTTTAACTTCTAGCATTACCCGGAACGCCACGGAGGACCAGAGCGCCACGGACGGGACTCTCGTGATGGGTGGGGTGGATACGGCTCTGACAAAAGGATGAGCGAGGGCCGGGGGCTGCCTCCTCCACCCAGGTTTGTGTCCTGTGCCTCCCAGTGCCCGCAAGGGTCTTAGACAGCTGGCAGGATTGATCTGTCCAGCTTGGGGCCCTGGTCTCAGGGATAAGCTGTGTAGGCCCAGTACACTCGCCGCAACCCAAGCTGCCTTTGAGCTCTCAGCAGCACGAGATAGTCAACCAGTTCTGTCCACTGCATTGTCCCAAGGGGCAGAGGGCTGGGCTCCCAGAATGCTAAACCCACCCTCCAGAAGCTAGCGCCATTGCTCTTCTGAAAGGCAGAGATGGGGGCAATCCAAATCAGAGATGTCTTTTTCTAAGGGGCAGACGTGACTGGGGGGACCATGGCCGAAGAATAGAGGATGACCGTGCGTGGCAGGGTGCTGCTGACGGAGGCATGATAGACAGGGACCACAAGAGGTGGCAAGGTGAGGACTGGCCTCGGCTGGGGCGGGTCTTTGTGGAAAAACATCTGGGAAGCTGGAGCTGCAACTGCTGTCCACCTGTGTCTGCTCTTCCTGCTTGGCCTTGCTTCTCCTGGCCTGGGTGGGTGGGTGGGTGAGTGGGTGAGACCTGGCATAGGAGGGTTGCTATGGGTGCCAACGTTCCTCTCTGCTGTGACTTGGTGAGGACACTGGGTGTGTGCTGTGGACCTGCCAGTTATGGGTTGACCTGGTGACCTGAGAAAAGGACTGGAGTTTCCCAAGCCTGTGTCCTCTTAAACCCCCTGTCCTGTGCGAAAAATGTCTCTTGTTTTCTAGGTGGCGAGAGAAGTATGTCTGGTCACTCTGGGCCAGGTCACATGATGAACCGGGGAGGCATGTCAGGGTAAGGCGTACCGTCTTTGCATGTGGGCTTGCCTCAGTGAAGGTGTAGAAATAGTCACTCCTTCCCAGCTAACACAGCCCCTGTGTGCTATGTCCTGGGCAGTGTCCCTGCTGCCTGAAGGGTACAGGTCTGGCCCCTGGTGCCACTGCTCCAGAAGGAAGAAGCCCCAGAGAGCACGGGTGTGGGGCAGAGCCCACTGTGTGGGGCCATGGGGGCCAATCAGAATCTGCCTTTATTCCAGGCGAGGTAGCTTTGCCCCTGGGGGTGCCTCACGGGGCCATGTGATCCCACGCGGTGGCATGCAGGGTGGCTTCGGAGGCCAGAACCGGGGGAGCCGACCCAATGATGCCCGCTTCACTCGCCGCTACTAAGTGCTTGGAACCCTGTGTTACGTCATGTGGCAACAAGAACGTGTTCTGTTAGGATTTCCCTTAAACTGTGTACAATAATTTTTTTTTATCTGCTGCCATATTGTAGCTCAATACAATGTGAATTTGTTTTTTGTTCTTTTGTTTTTTTGTAATAAATGTGTTTCTGTTCACATAGCCTTTATTTATAAAGCGTCATCTCTTTTTCTCTTCACCTCTAAGTAAAATGACATGATACTCATTAATGCCTAGCCACAGTTCTTCCTTCAGGGAAGGAGGATAGAAAGGAGCAGCTTTCAGGGTGGGGTTTCCCGAAGCTCTTTGCCAGCTGCACACACTTCCCAGCATGTGTGAGCCCAGGCCTGGAGTTCATTGGACCAGGACTGTCTGGCTTGCACCTCCTCTAGGACTTTGCGATGTACCTCAGATATTTGTTCCCATCGCCCACACTCTGCCTCCATGTCTGAGACTTGCTGAATGGGCTGTTTTGCATTTTGTGTGGTAAAATGCACATAACATCAAAGTTACCATCTTAACCATTTAAGGGTAAAACTCAGTGGCATTATGTACATTGTCAGTGCTACATGACCAACCACACCATCCATCTCCAGGACCTTCTCATCTTCCCCAAACTGCACCTGTGCCCCATTGAACATCCACTCCCCATCCCTGGCCCCAGCCCCCACCATCTACTTTGTCTTTGAATCACACTGTTCTAGGAACCTCATGAGTGGAATGGCATCCTAGTGGAGAAGCAGATGACCGCATGTGATTGTGGGACAGGCACCACCTCCCCACATTAGCTGCATACCCTGCTTGTATGGACAGGGTGGGGACCTACCCTATTAGGGGAATAGGGGTCAGAGGCCTGTCTCTTGGCTCCATGGGAAGTGGCCAGTCACCTGTCATCTCTGGGCCCCCTTCTCACACTAAAGTAGTATCTGGCCCTGGAGGTAACAATGCAATGACCAAGGCTGACCAGGTGCCTGCTCCTCAGAGCCCACAGTCAGGGGAAGACACAGGAGCAGGCCTTCTCACCTCTTGTAACCCCCCTCATCTAGGCCAGACACTTCCCTGTCATGATCCCTACAACCTCTACACACACTTCATGTGGCAGCAGGGACTTTGCAGATGGGATTCAGTTAATCTTCCCATGGAAGATTACCCAGGTCTCCAGGTACATCATGTGCTATCAGGAGGGTCCTCGAAGGGAAAAGTGGAGGCAGGATTACGCTCCTGCCTGTGAGGACGGAGGAAAGGCCGCAGGCCAAGGATCACAGCAGCCTCTAGGAGCTAGAAAAGGCAGATTCTCCCTGGAGCCTCCAGAAGGAACCAGCCCTGCCACACCTAGATTTCAGCCAGTGAGAACCATGCTGGACTTTGGACCACCCAGGGTGAACCTGTCCCCAGAAGACATCTGGCAGTGCCAGGAGACATTGGTGTTTGTCAGGAGTGGATGGTAAGGTGCCACTGGCTGTTTGGGGGGGTTGGAGGTAGGATGGCCTGCCCAGTATGGCCCCACCACAAAGCCATCCTTCCTGAATGTCAGTGATACCAAACTGTGGCAGTTTGCCCCAGGTGGCAGGCGCTGTGATGGGGCCCCCACAGAGCACTCAGAGAAGGGGCTGGGGAGATTTCCTGGAGGAGGGGGCATTCAAGCTTGGGGCAGATGCTGCCCCAAGGAGGCCCGAGGGGAGGCAGGGCCCCTCTGAGGAGTCTGGGCTCAAAGAGCCCAGTGGGGAGCCACAGGTGTTTGAACAGGGGAGATTTGGTCATCAGACTTGGATTTTAGGGAGGCAGGCCTGGAGGTGAGAGGAGCAGGGAGGTGGTCTTGGCACTGGCAAGAAATACAAGTCAACAGAGTTCCCTGGTGGCCTGGCAGTTACGGATCTGGCATCACTGCTGTGGGGCAGGTTCAGTTCCTAGCCTGGGAACTTAGGCGTGCCATGTACACGGACCAAAGAAAAAGTTGATGAAGAGGAATCAAGGCGAGGTCTGACTGAGGAGACAGACACAGCCAGCTGCCTAAATGAAGAAGAGGGGGCCAGGAGTGCCAGGCATGCCTCAAGACATCTCCTTCAGACTGGCTTCCTTTCCTGTGGGCTTTGCTGGGCCAGTACTGGGCTAACAGCTGTTCAAGAGCAGGGCAGGAACGGGTGGCCTTGGCAGCTCTACCCCCTGCCTCCATAAAATGATAACAGTCACAGGAGGGTCACAAGGCCTTAGGGAGACCAAGCTTTATGCATGCCTAGCATGAATCCCGCCTATATTCAAGGCCTGGGACTAGGTCTGTGGGGGCTAGAAGGCCTGCACACCAGGAAGGGTCTAAGTCGAACACCTGGGCTCTTGGTGGACAGAAGGAACCATTAACTTGGCAGTGCAGATTTCTTCCAAGTTTCTCCATCCATAAAATAGGCCCACAAGGCTGCTGGAAAGGTTCTGTGGCTGGAGTCAGGCTTGAAACCAAGCTCTGCTCTTGGCCTCCATAATGGCCAGCACCATCTCCCTCCTAGGCAGCAGAGGATCAGGGACAGGCCCTGGCCCCACCTATCCCACCCGCTTAGACCTGTTCCCACCTCCACAGGGGCTCAGCAAGGACTGGGGAGTACAGGACCCAGATGGCTTTCACGTGATGCACAGGACATGGGAGGTGCACCTGGAGACCACGATGGCACAGGTCAGTCACTCAGGGCTCTATCCTCCCAAGCTTCAGGGCCAGGCTACAGCCCTCCCCGCTCCTCCCTGGCCCAATGGATGGATGGTCACATGCTGGCTTCTACTCCCCAGCAGAGCCTATGGCATGCCCCGGCCTCCAGTCTGTTTCCCTCATCTGTCATACTGCTATCTTTTCCTGGCTCATGACCCTGGGTGAGCTCTGCCCCTTAAGCCAAGTGACCTAAACCCCAGAACTCTTGGAAACAGAGGATCCCTTGACAGCTCAGGGCACCATTACCCAGGCCTGCTCCCTGACTCCCAGGGGAGCCTCCTGAGCCAGCTGCTGGCTATCACCCAAGCCCACCTCCTAGCCAGTCTGGACAGATTCTTTTTTTTTTTTTTTTTTTTTTTGTCTTTTTGCCTTTTCTAGGACCACTCCCACAGCATATGGAGGTTCCCAGGCTAGGGGTCAAATTGGAGCTGTAGCCGCCGGCCTACACCACAGCCACAGCAACGTGGGATCCGAGCCGTGTCTGCAACCTACACCACAGCTCATGGCAATGCCGGATCCTTAACCCACTGAGTGAGGCCAGGGATTGAACCTGAAACCTCATGGTTCCTAGTTGGATTCGTTAACCACTGAGCCACGAAGGGAAGTCCTGGACAGAGGTTCTATCCTGCTGTCACTACAGTGGGATGCCCTCTGTGGCTAGGTGCCAGGGCCTCGCAGGAACATCTCAAAGACCCACTCTCCCAGAGCTGCCACCCTCCCAGAGCTCCAGATGGGAAGACATTTAGGTCACAGGTAGCTGAGCCAGTGTGGGCAGGGGTGTCAGAGAAGGCTTCCTGGGGGGCAGGGGACATGTGGTGGACAGGGAAACCCCTGCACAGCCATTGCTGCCAGGTCTGTGCTCCTCAGGAATCCCCAGGCTGTAGGGAGAGGGTGGAATGAGAGTGGAGATCAGGCAAGGGATGGGAGGGACTAGACCAGGCGAGCAGATCAGTGAGCTAAGCAGGACAGCGGCTGTGGGAGCTCCTGGCCATGGAGAACAGCCCTCACCCCCAGACTGCACTACCCTGGGCTCAACCAACCATGACCTGAGGAAACCCCTGACCCAGGTGGGCCCTTAGCACTTTCTCAACCCTCTCCTGGAGCCCCAAGCCCAAGGGCCAAGGTCTGCTCCCACCCCCCACACACCAGGTCAAGGGCTCATCAGTGGGCAGGGCCCAGACACAAAGGGTGAACCACGGTCAAGGTCAGGCTTGATGAGCCCCCAGGATCCAGAAGCTCAAGCCCTGGGGGCCAGCACAGAGGTCAGGGAACATTTCCAAGTCCTTTATTGAGCCGGCAAGGCTGGGAGCTGCCCTCAAGCATGGGGTCCAAGTCTGGTGTCCATGGTGCCTTGTTCCCACCTGGGGCAGGCAGCCTCCTCTGACAGGCTACTTGGTTCGCTCCTTCAGGTATTCCCAGCCCTCCTTGGAGTACTCTCGAGCCTTTGAGGGGGCCACAGACAGAGCCGACATCACCTTGATGACGCCTGTGGAAAGGGAGAGCCAGGTGCCTTCAGCGAGGACTTTTACAGGCAGCAGCTCTGTCAATTCCATGCAAGGAAAACAGGCAAAGGCCACACTCGCTCTGTTGTGGCCTCAGGCCCTCAAAGGAGGCGCCATCTGGCTCCCACCTCCCTGGAATCTCCACCTCCTTTTCTCCTTCAGATCCACAGGAGGTGCACACAGAGTTGGACAGGGAGTGACGAAAAGAAATGGCCAAGAAGGAAGGTGGGAGGTATCTGCAGCCAACCCCCCAGGTAGATGGCCTGGGGCCTACCTGAATTCCAGTAGTCCCGTATGTGAAAGTTAAACTTTGGAGGGGCTGGGAGCTGGGAAGAGAGAGGGAGAAGGGGCTGCTGAAAGAGTAAGGCCCAGCAGCCCCATCCGCCCTCACAGGCAGGGAGAGCAGCACAAGCCCCATGGCAGAGGATCAAGGGACCAGGATCAAAGACCACCCCAGAGCAGACACCCCAGCTCCCACCAAGCTTTAGTCTTGATCCCAGCTCGGGGTACCTGGGGTATCTTCAGGCCAGTCTGCTCGCACACGTACTGGCTGAACTGGTACACAGCAGGGGGGACCACCTCCTCGGCTTTCTGAAGGGCAGCCTGGCTCTTGTCGCTGGGCCCCAGCAGGTCCTGGTCATATACCAGGTAGATAGCGCCCCCAGCCACACTGCCCTTGATGAGGAACCTGCATGGAAGGAAAGGAACCACAGGGTAGGGGTGGGGGGCTCAAGTCCAAAGAGTGACATACCTGAAGCCAGGCAGCTAATGGGGAAGCACAGGGCACCTTGGGAGCCAAGAGGCGTGCATGAGCCCTCCCATGCACAACACTTAGAGTGTACAAAAGGCAGGGGTACTCAGCTCTGTTTAGTAAACTGAAGCCTGGAGAGGCACAATGTCACTTGAGATCCTGCAGAGGGCAGGGGTCAGTGAAAACAAGACCACTGACCGCTTTCTACCTTCCAGCCCCGAGAGGGATGCTCCGAGAGGAGCCAGCGGGGGTCCCTGGTCGTTTCCTGTGTCAAACGCTGCTCTGGGTGCACATTAACTTCCCAACAAACGCGTGCGACACTCCCATTTTACAGATCAGGCAGCTGAAACTCGGACGGGTCTAGTGTACGGAATGCAGAGGGAAGGAGTCGCTAGGAAGCGGGAAGGCGGCGACAGGAGGGAGAACTCGGTAAGCTCCACCCTGTCTGAACCGACACGGGAAACCTGACACTACGGCAGCGAAGAGCCGGTCGTAAGCAAACCAGATGGGGGTGCCCACAGAAGTAAATATTTTGGGGGCTTGAGGCCCGCCCAGTAGCCCCACGAACCTCATCAGCGACCACACTCGAGGTACCATGATCACTCAGCTCCGTGCGCAAGGACACTCGGCTCGCCCGCCGCTTCCGGTCGCGGCGCCGCAGAGGCCTCTGGGAAGCGTGGTCGCCTGTCAGGCGCAAAGGCCTCCGGGACATGAAGTCTCGGCTGCGAGACGCCAGAGAGGGGTTTCTGTTCCGCTGCAAAATGAGTCCTCGAACCTTAGTCTTCGGGGCCGGCAGCCGCAAAGCTGTCTGGGAAAAGTAGTTGTCACGTCCAGTAAGGCTCTGGAAAGCTAGTTTAAGCGGCCAAGCCTCCTGGGAAATGCAGTTCGGAGCGGAATGGCCGTGGTGACGTGAGGGAAAGAGGAGTTGGGTGTCTGGAGTAAGACCTGAGGGTGACACACGAAATTTCGGCACCTGGGAGATCCACCAGCGCAGGCCTGGGAAGAGAGTACTGGAAAGCCGGTTGTCACGGCAACACGAAGGCGGAATTTAGGAGACAGGCGGGCCTTAGTCACGTGGTCGAATCAGTGTGGCTTCACTACAGGGGCGGGGATAGAAGGTAGCCAGGCTGAGGCTGTTGCCCGGCAACGCCGGGCGCGGAGATTCCAAAAGTCTAGCCCCTCCCCCTGAGTAGGTGGGCTCTGGGTCACGTGACTCAGACCCTACTGGAGGGGGCGCGGTCGGCGGCCATCCCGACACCGCGAGGGCGGGGAGGTACGCGCGTGGCTCCCAAGCCCGGACCCCAGCCCCACTGGACGGCGGGAGAAACTGAGTGGGTGAGTGCGCGGTTGTGAGCATGCAGTGGGCTGCACGCCCTCTTTGTCCAGATGGGAAACTGAGGCCGGGCGAGGTCCGGAGGCCAGTCGGTTCTGTAAGGATCAGGTTTCCGCTTTTCCTCCCTCTTTGCAGCCTGGGTGTTTCATCCATCCATTCGTTCATCCACCCACCTAGCTATCACCCAGCCCTTGCGGGGCTGCTGTGTTCAGGACCCGGTTGAAAGAGGGCTAAGCTGAGGCCCTTCAGGGCTTTCCCTGGAAGTGGCAGATCGTCCCCTGCTGAGGGGACGCCGGCGTGAATGGGTAAGGCCGAGGAGTTCATTTTTCTGTGAACTGGAAGATTCATAGATAGGACGTAGGGTAAATGAGGATGAACAGAAAGGCAGCGGCCAGACCTTCTGGGTCTTGTGGGCTAAGGTGAGGAAACGGTCTCCATTTCGGACAGTGAGACGCCTTGGGAGGGTTTGGAGCAGGAAGGAACATTCCAGAATTTTTTTGGACAAAGATCCCTATGGCTGCTTGGAGAGAATAGAGTGGGAGGAAGGGAGTGTGAAGATGCGAGAGCCAGAGAGAAGGCAGATGGAACTTTGCCGTAGGGACAAAGGAGGTAGGACTGATTTAGTGCTTGGAGATATGGGGGCTCCCCAAGGCCACCACCTCTCAGCCTCCTGGGTTCTAGAAGTCTACCTCTCTTCTTTGCCCCATGGAATTCATAGGATAGAAACTCCAAGATATATGATTGGCCTGTGCCCTTTTCAGGGGAGGCCCATGATCCACTGAACTTAAAGCACCTGGCCCGTTCTCCCTGGAACAAGTAAATCAGCTCCCACAGCTGAAATCACATCTTAACCTGGTGTCATGGGCACATCTGTCTGCCATATCCTATTCCTTCTGGATATCTCCAGACCAAGTTGTTTTTCTGAGCTTCCCCCAGCTCTCACATTCCTCCTATCACTTTGGGCCAGTCTAGTATATAGTCAGCACTTACTGCATGTCTGGCAGTTTAGGACATCGAAGATCCAAAAGTGATCAGCACAGGAGTTCCCATTGTGGCACAATAGGATTGGCAGTGTCTTGGGAGCTCTGGGATGCAGGTTCAATCCCCAGCCAGACACTGTGAGTTTAAGATCCAGCATCACTGCAGCTCTGGCTTAGTTCGCAACTGCGGCTTGGAACTGACCCTGGCCTGGGAGCTCCATATGCTGCAGGGTGGCCAAAAAAGGAAAAAAAAGTGAGCAACACAGAGGCAGGTTTCTGTTTCCTTCCAGCCTTCATGGAGCTGAGTTTAAGGGGAGTGAGGGATCCTAAACACGTAACAAATCATCAGGGTGATTTCAGGGGATGACAAATACCCAGAAGAAGAAAGTTCTACAGGTAGGGGAGAGAGGGGGACTGGGAACAGGTGTTTTAGAGAAGGAAGCCAGGGAAGTGCCCTCTGAGCAGGTGATTTTTGCGGTGACACTTGAAAGAGCGAGCCATTGGGTTATATTTGGGAAGAGCATTCCTCGCAGAGGGAACAGCCAGTGCAAAGGCTCCGAGGCAAGATGGTGACTGGCAGGTTCTGATTAACGGTGAAGAGGCTGGTGTGGCCAAGCAGAATGAACAAGAGGGGCTGGTCTAAGCAGGGCCTTTTTGGTCACCGAGGCTTTTGTTTTAAATGAAAACAGGCAGAGTTTTCAGCAGGGGGAGGAGATTACTGCAGCCATTCAGGTGAACTGTATAATGCCTTTGACCAGATGGTGGCTATGGAGATGGAGAAGAGGGAGCAGAGCCACAGCCTGGGGCATTACCGCGTGCTCTATAAAAAAAAAAGATGCACTTGGGGAAATGGGTCTGACTGGGGTGTGACTGTGGGCCAGGCCTCTCTCCCACTGCAGACCCAGTGAAGGCCATGAAGGTGCTGCTCCTCACGGGGCTGGGAGCCCTGTTCTTCGCCTATTATTGGGGTGACAATTTTGACCCAGGTGAGTGCCTGGGGTGGAGGAGGGAGGATCGGTCGGTCTGGCCGTCCTGTCCAACCCCAAGCTGACCACCCTTGCTCCCTTCCAGCCAGCCTCCGTGGAGCCCGTGTGCTGTTAACAGGAGCCAGCGCAGGCGTTGGGGAGGAACTGGCATATCACTATGCGCGCCTGGGCTCACACCTGGTGCTCACTGCCCACACCGAGGCTCTCCTGCAGAAAGTGAGACCCTAGTTCCAAGTTTTATGGTGGGGCAGGGGGTGGGGAATGAGGGCAGAGGGGAACAGGGCCTGGGTTTGAATGCCTGTAAGTGTCCAGGCTTCCTGCGTGGCCTTGGGCAAGTCACTTAACCTCTCTGAACCTTGCTCCCCTCCGTTTGCAAAACACAAATGATAAAAGCACCTTCTCCTGGGTTGTGGTGTTGGGTTGATGTAGTTGTAAAGCTAAGAGGTTTCCTCACTAAATGGGAGTATTGATAGTGACCACAGGCTGAGCTGGTAACTAGTGTTCTCAAGCTCAAGAGCAGGGTGGGTAGACACTTCTAAGTAACAGCCTGATGTTACTTCAAGGAAATGTACAGCTCTTAGGGATTCACCTTCCAAAATTTCAAGAGAGGCCAGAAATCTCCAGATTTATTTGAAATCTTAAGTTTTAAGTGATGATTGAACAACAGAAAAGTGGCCCTTACAATGTTGAATGTAACCAGAGGCCCACAGGAGGGGGGAGGGGGCTTCAGGCTGGGGCCCCAATGGGGCGGTCAGGTGCGGGGAGGGGGCAATCTGGGGGGGAGGGGCCCAAGGGAAGCTCTGCCCCGCTCCCCAGGTGGTAGGGAACTGCCGGAAGCTGGGCGCTCCCAAGGTCTTCTACATCGCTGCGGACATGGCCTCCCCCGACGTGCCCGAGCGCGTGGTGCAGTTCGCTCTGGACAAGCTGGGTGAGGGGCGGGGCGTGGAGTCTGGGACCTTGGCCCAGGCCTTAGGGGCCTGGCTCAAATTGGGGCGGGGGTGTGGTGTCTGAGGGCGGAGATTTATGGGTATGGGGGCGTGGCTAGGGTGGAGTCTCATTGCATCCTGGGGGCGGAACTCTGGACGGGTTTCATTGCATCTGGGATGAAGCCTGGTAAGGGAGTAGGGCGGGTCTCTTTGATTTTAGGGCCTTACCTGGCATGGAGCTTATTGCACCTATGCTCAAGTCAGAGCTTTTGCTGGTTCAAGGGGTAGAGGCGGGTGTCTCATTGGGCCCGGGGGCGGAGGGGGCAGAGCCCCAAGGACTGGCTCAGGGTTGACGGGCCTTTCCGGGCCAGGAGGGCTGGACTACCTGGTGCTGAACCATCTCGGCGCCGCCCCGGCAGGCACGCGGGCCCGCAGCGCCCAGGCGATACGCTGGCTCTTGCAGGTGCTGTGCTCCTCCGCGGCTCGGTCCCCTCTTGGCCCAGGCTCAGCCCTCCCGCCACGGATTTAACCCCCTCCTACCCATTCCCCTCGAGCTCTGCCCCGCCCATCTCCAGACCCCGCCTTTCCTGATTCTAGGCTCCGCCCTGGCCTTGGCTCCGCCCCTGACCCTGAGCTCCCCCAAGTCCTCGAGCCCCGCCCCTGCCTACCAAGGCTCCGCCCCATGCCCCCTCCTGGCTTGGGTTCCTCCTCTGCCTGGTGACTCGCAGTCGCCACCTTCAGGTGAACTTTATAAGTTACGTGCAACTGACTTCGTTGGCGCTGCCCAGTCTGACTGACAGTAAGGGCTCCCTGGTGGTGGTGTCTTCTTTGCTAGGTACGTGCACCCGGGGCGGGGAGTGGGGAAGGTACGGGGCTCGGTGCGATGCGGACGGCCCTGGAGGGGACAGGAAGGCTTCCTGAAGGAGGCGCAGCGGCGTCTGGCAGCTCAGCAGCTGCCCTCCTACGCTCCCAGGCCGCGTGCCCACATCCTTCTCTAGCCCCTACTCGGCGGCCAAGTTCGCGCTGGACAGCTTCTTCGACTCTCTTCGGCGAGAGCTGGACATGCAAGATGTGAACGTGGCCATCACCATGTGTGTCCTGGGCCTCCGAGATCATGCTTCAGCCGCTGAAGGAGTCAGGTGAAGCCCAGAACTGGAGCTGGGGGCGGGGGGGCGGCGCTAAGCCCCAGCCACAGGACCCACGACACTCTGCCTTACCCAGGGGTGTCACGAGGGCCAAGGCGGCCCCAGGGCCCAAGGCAGCCCTGGCTGTGATCCGTGGCAGTGCTACACGGGCCTCCGGTGTCTTCTACCCATGGCGCTTCCACCTGCTCTGCCTGCTTCGGGGCTGGCTGCCACACCCGAGGGCCTGGTTCATCCGCCAGGAGCTCAACATCACTGCCTCTGCTGCTGCCTGAGCTCCTGGCCAGGTGCCCCTTCATCTCCCCAGAAGACTTTCCAAGAAGGCATCCTAGAGCTGGGACACCTCCGAGATAGTGGCCCAGGCTCAAGAGAAAGTCATCAAGACAGCAAAGTAAAATGGAGAAAAACCATCAGCACCTAAAAACAATCAAAACTTAAGGTGTGTCGGGCATCTTGTCAGGGATTTGGAAGGCAAGTACCTCAACCTTCCCAGCTGCATCGATGATATGATTGCTGCTTCCATTTTGCAGATGAATGAACTAAAGCTCAGAGAAACCATGTGACTTGCCCCAGGGCCCTGGCCACATCAAACAGGTCACAACACCACTGAGCCAACCAAGGAACCCTATCTCCGACCTGAAGCCACCTCATCCCGGCTTAGTCCCTTCAGTTCACTCAACCTGGAAGCCTCCCCCAACCCTTGCCCCAAGCAAGGGGGCAAGAGAAGCCGTCTACTTGAGGATGGGGTCTGAGGAGGGGGAGAAGGAAAAGAACGGGTTCTGGACTGGATCCTGTCTCCTATTTGATAATAAAAATCCCTCTTCCCTTGCACATCTGGTGTTCAAATTCCTTGGTCCTTCCAATTTGCTAGCAGTAGGCAGGTGAAGAGGGATGTGAGTACCGGCGCCAGAACTCTCAATTTCATTTCACAGGTGGAGAAATGGAGGCTGAGAGACAGGTGGACCTCATCCAGGAAGTCAGGAATGGAAGGAGAGGGGAAGGGTTTGTGGACTGAAGGCTTTATTTGCAGCATTCAAAGTACATGGTTTGTGCACCAATAATGGTAAGTGCTACCATTGTTATTGCTTTTACGGGTCAGGAAATTTAGAGGGGAAGTCAGTGACAGAAGCTGCAATTCTGACACCAGACTGTCTCTCCTTAAGGCAAAGTGTGGGCTGCATCTGCACATCACTGATATTTACGCTAATGAACTAAAAATTGACACTTTCCCTAAAATGGTAAACCAGCACTGCTTGCATAAAGGAAAAGCAACTGTAAAGATTGTAACTGAAAAGCAATTGTAAAGATTAAAACAGTAGAATGAATACAATGTTAGCTGTTAGCTGTCCTAATCTTCAAGATTAGCAGTTTGAAGGGCTAACCCCAAACAGACAAGCCCCAAATTGATACTCTCTTGAAGATAAATAGGATTGAAAAATTAAAAACCGGGAAATACTTGTTCGCACCACACCTCCCATCCCTGCGCCTTAGATTACATCAAGTTATATCAAATGCCACTAGGGGGCACAAAATCACAATGCTTTCCTTAGCTCTAGCCCTGAACTTGACCTCTCATGTAGTAAAACCAGTACCTCGGTGGAAGTTTTATTTTGTCACAGGTATCGTTATATATTAGTAAAATAGTTTGGAATAGGTACTGTTATTGTCATCATTCTGCAAATGGAGAAATTCAGGTAGTGGGAGGTGAAGTCTCCTTGCACAGGGACAGCCAGCTGACAACAGAAGTAGAATTCCAACACTCCACAGACTAGCAGAGGGAAGCGTCTCAACCACAGCCACGCCCACCCAGTCCGACTCCTGGTCTGGAGTGACTGGGGTAAACGCGCCATGTTCTGGGGAGCCCGCAGGGACTCCTCCAGCCGCCAGGGGGAGCCCGCGTCATTCCTGCCTCTCTGGCCCGTGCCTCCCGCCGGTGGGTAGATATCCCAGAGTTCCGCGCGGTGGAGGCCCTTCCGCCGCGGCAGCCATTGGAGAGAGGCAGGTTAGTGGGGCTTTGGAAAGGTGGGATCCGCTCCCATCCAGGCCTCTGGGCCCCAGTGCAGCCCGAGGGTGTGGTTGGGTGCGGCGAGCGAGCCCCGGGTAGCAGAGGCTCGGAGTTCCGGGCGTCAGGGGCCGAGCCGAGGCTCACCTTCACCCCTTCTCCCCTTCCCCCCTTCCTTGTCTGTAGCCATGGCTCTGCGCTACCCCATGGCTGTGGGCCTCAACAAGGGCCATAAAGTGACCAAGAACGTGAGCAAGCCGAGGCACAGCCGCCGCCGCGGGGTGAGTGCTGGGGCGCGCGGTCCTGGGCCGCTGGGTGGGGGGGGGCGGTGTTTAGGAAGAGCTTTTTGGGCAGAGGGCAGGGCCTGAGCAAAGGCTCCGAGAGCACAGTGGGGGTGTCGAGTCCCGCAGGTAGCGCGGAGCTCTCGTGGTTGGGTGCGCAAGAAAAGGGGTGTCGGTCTTTCCCAGAGCAGAGTGGAGATGCTGGGTACCCGCCGGCCCGGCACAGAACCAGGATTCGGAAGCTAGGGCAGGAGCAAGTTGGGAGCGGGTTTTGATGGATGGGCAGGAGCTTGCCGAGTAGAATGGTGCTTGGGGAGTTCCCGCCGTAGCTCGGCAGTCTCGGGAGCGCTGGTACAGATTTGATCCCCGCCTTGGTAGTGAGTTAAGGATCTGGTGTTGTCACAGCTGCGGCATAGTTAGCGACTGCGGCTCGGATTCAGTCCCTGGCCCGGGAACTTTTATGTGCCACCGAGCGGCCACAGAAGAAAAGGAGCTGTAGCTGCACTGGGGCTGGAATGTGGAGGGAAAGCTTTGAGTGTCAACCTCGCCGGGAGTTATGTGCTGCTTCGTTAAGCGGCCCCCACTCCGTGGTGTGCAGGGGGAGGAGGTTCTGGGCCAAGGGAGCAGCCTGTGCAAAGGGCCTGGTATGATGTGCTTTGATATGGTTTAGGGTAAGATGTGAGTTTGGGGGCTGGGAGGGGTTTGGGCTTCTCTTTGGTGCCAGATAGAGTGCCACCTGGAATGATACTCCTTTCTCCTGCAGCGCCTCACCAAGCACACCAAGTTTGTACGGGACATGATCCGGGAGGTGTGCGGCTTTGCGCCTTATGAGCGGCGGGCCATGGAGCTGCTCAAGGTCTCCAAAGACAAGCGGGCCCTCAAGTTCATCAAGAAAAGGGTAAGTAGGGGGTCTTTCTGTGGTACAAGGGGATTGGCAGCAATTTGGGAGCACTGGAGTGTGGAGGTTGCATCCCCGGCCCTGCACAGCAGGTTATGGATCCAGTGTTGCGCTGCTGCGGCTTGGTTTGTAGCTGTGGCTCAGTTCTGGTTCCTGGTCCAGGAACTTCATGTGCCGTGGGGTGACCAAAAAGGGGGTGTTTGTAGGACCCCCGTGGTGGGTGGGTGGGTTTGGGGCACATGTTCACAGCCCTTGTTGCTCGGCAGGTGGGGACACATATCCGTGCCAAGAGGAAGAGAGAGGAGCTGAGCAATGTTCTAGCGGCCATGAGGAAAGCAGCAGCCAAGAAGGACTGAGCCCCCTCCCCTCTGTGCCTAATAAAGCCTTTTCTGAAGCTTGGCTTTCTGTGCTGCCCCTGGGAAGGGATCTTACCTGATGGAAACTTCACACAGACCCACCCCCCAGGGTAGGGGGGCACCCTGGTGAGGGGCATGGTGGTAGACACACAGCCACATAGGCAAGCAGTACTGGAAATTGGTTTTAATCATAATTAAATAGTCTGTGATTAAGCCATAATTGAGGTCGTGGGCTCCAGTCCTCTTCCGAGCTTCCTGTGGCTCCGCTGCCTGAAGCCTCCCCTAGTGCAGTTTTCCTCCCAGCTTGGCCCAGTGGTGCCAGCAGTGCCCAGGGCAGCTGTCACCGCTCCACGGCCAGGGCTTCAGCCTGTTCCTCAGGGAAGGCGATATCAAAGATCTCACGGTAGTGCTCCACAAAGTGCACCTCCAGGCCCTCGGTGATGAAGGCGGCCAGGTCATAGAAGTCTTTCTTGTTCTCAGCCGGCAAGACAATGCATGTCACCCCAGCTCGCTTGGCCTGGGAGGGAAGGGATGGCAGGTCAGTGAGGAGGTCCAGGCAGGGAACCAGCTCCCAGGCCCCCTGGGCCTCTGCTCCAGTAACATGGGGCAAGAACCCATCCTCTTCTGTTGTGCTGTTACTCCAGAGGCCACTGTGGCTTCCCCAGCCCAGAGCAGTCTGGAAGTGTGTGAAGTGCAAGGTCTGTGGTTTTCTGGGTTAGTCACAGCCCATCCTGCTTTATATTTAGAGGTTTTGCACCTAAGGGCGGAGGACCTAGAGATGGCCACATACCTATCCCTCAGCCTGAATGCCCCTTGGTGGACAGGGATTCCCATGTGTCACCATGTGCTACTCTAGGAACACAGCACGCAATCACTGAACCTCCCTCCCACTTTGCAAGTGAGGAAAACTAGGTACCTGGGTTGTGGTCTGCTGAGGGTGGGGTGCAAGGGCCAGAGCCTGGGGGCAGCCAGAACCAGTGGGGGCTTAGGCAGAAGGTGGGAGAGAGCAGGGTTCTGCCGTGGGCTGACTTGGCCCCCTCAATCCACCTGAGTCCAACCTACAACGCACTGAGACCCCAGGCTCTGGGCCCCTTGGTCACCAGAGGGGCCCAGATCTTGCTCCTCTAGCCTCTGCTGCACACATTATCCTGGGTGCTAGGTCAGGCCAGCAGCCAGAGAGCAGGAGGCCCCAATCCTCCCACAAAGGAGCCCAGCTGGAGGCTCATGTCAGGTTCTCCAGAGCCTTGAAAAAAAGCTGAGAACCAATAGCCCTGGACACCAAGCCTGTGCCTGCTGGGCCTCATTCCCCATATGTAAGTCACCCCTCCTGCCTGGAGGCAGGTGTGGCCTTGTGGGTACCCGTGTTCCTAAGCCCCAGTGGGCCACTCACCGCAATGGTCTTCTCTTTGATGCCACCCACAGGCAGGACCTTCCCTGTGAGGGAGACCTCGCCTGTCATGGCCAAGTTCTGCCGCACCGGCCGATCCATAGCCAAGGAGAGCAGGGCCGTGACGATAGTGCAGCCCGCACTGGGGCCATCCTTCGGGGTGGCACCCTGCGGGGAGAGGAGTGGTGGGCCTGCTGCAGGCAGGGGGACACGGGACAGCGGGGGCATGGGGCAGGGTGGGGGACTCACCTCAGGTACGTGCAGGTGGATGTGCGAGGTCACCAGGTACTCGTTGGTGGGGTCATGCTGCATCAGGAAGGCCCTGGCGAAGGTGTAGGCGATGCGGGCACTCTCCTTCATCACCTCCCCCAACTGGCCTGTCACCTCCAGGCTCCCATCCTTGTCCCCCTTGGTGCTGTCTCTGTCCCGTGGCCGCCTCAGAGACGTCTCAACAAACAGTGTAGAGCCTCCTGGGAAACCCAGAGCAAAGCCCATGAACCGTGGGACACCGCCACCCTCTGGCTGCTGGGGGGCCCTGGGAGATGCCCCTCACCATGCCTTCCCCAGCTCCCTCACACCTTGTGCCCACAGTCCTGGCAGCTGCTGCCTCAGGGCTGCAGACCCCTGCCTGCCATATGCCAGGACAACCCGGGAGGAGTTCCTCTTGTAGCTCAACAGAGATGTCACAGAAACCTGATATCTCTGAGGATGTGGGTTTGATCCCCAGCCTCACTTGGGGTTAAGGATCTGGCATTGCCGTGAGCAGCAGCTTAGGCAGCAGATGCAGCTCGGATCTGGTGTGGCTGTGGTATAGTCAGGGGGCTGGAAATGCTTGGCCTGGGAACTTCCATATGCTGCATGTAAAAAGCAAAAAACAAAAAGACAATACGTACAAAAGGCCCCACCAACCCTTCAAAGCACCCTGACGGTGTGAGTGGGCTGAGCAAGGCCACCAGTACAAGAAGCCCCTCTGACCCATCCCCCACGGCTCCCTGGCCTCTCCCTTGCTGAGCGGTGAGCGGTGGTCTCCAGGCCACAGGGTCACATGCTGCGGAGGGCACCCCTCCAAGCAAACCTGGCAGTGTCATCCAAAGCTCCTGGGGGCGCTGCTGCCTTCTGGTCCCCATCATCCCCACAATCAGCCCTCATGCCCTGGCCTTACTGCAGGCTGGCCCAGCGGGGGCACCATTCAGAACAGCCTGTGGTGACAGACCTCCCAGAAGAGACAACCAGGGACGGGCAGAGCCCCACCACCTCCAGGTGCAGACCACTTACCCATGGCGGTCCAGGCCAGGCCCATGACCACACCGGGGGGCGTCACGTCGTACATGCGCTCCACTGTGAACACCGGCTTCCCCACAAAGTCCTGCAGGTTCTCAGGTGTCACCTCCACAAACTCGGCCTCACCGCTGACAATCTTGTAGGCGGACTTCCGTAACACCTGCGGGCACAGTGGCAGGTTGGGGGGCTGGCCAGGCCGCAGAACCACCCCTGCTTCCAACACACCTCCACATGCTTTCTCTTCAATTTCTTACAGCTGTGGTAAAACACACACAACGTAAAACCATCTTTTTTTTTTTTTGGCTTTTTAGGGCTGCACCCACGGCATATGGAGGTTCCCAGGATGGGGTCTAATCAGAGCTGTAGCTGCCAGCCTATACCACAGCCACGCCAGATCCGAGCTGCAACTGCGACCTACACCACAGCTCACAGCAACGCCAGGTCCTTAACCCACTGAGTGGGGCCAGGGATCAAACCCGCATCTTCCTGGATACTAGTCAGGTTTGCTTCCACTGAGCCACAATGGGAATTCCTGCAGTCGGATTCAGAACCCACTGCACCACAGTGGGAACTCCTCCATCGTAACCATTTTTAAGCCCACAACCATCCTCACCATCCATCTCCTGGATTCTCATCTTCCCAAACTGACACTGTCCCCACCCCCGCTTACTTCCTGTCCCTACTGCTGTGACTCCTCTGGGGGGCCTCCTGTGAGTAGGATCATCACTTTTCCTGAGTGTCGCTCACTCGTCATCACGCCCTCAAGTCCACCTGCTGGCCAGACCTGCTCACCTTCTCCACCTGCTTTTGCAGGTTGCGGACGCCGCTCTCTCGGCAGTACTGCTTGATGAGGAGGGTCAGCACGTCTGACGACAGCTTGGCCTTGCTCTCGTCCAGGCCACACTGGGCACGGGCCTGAGGCACCAGGTACCGCTGCCAGGGAAGAAAGTGCCACCATCAGGACCCTCAAGGCCTCAGTCAAGCACCAACGCCCCTCCCATGGCCCACCCCCCCAGCCTTCCAAAGACCCCTGCTGGGTAAACAAGGTCACCAACACAGACCCTGGGCCCGCAGAGTCCCTGTCCCCAGGGTGTCAGAAGGCTGCTCCAGGCAGCCAAGCCAAGACCTGAAGTGAGAGAACGGCGAGGCCAGGAAGGGGCGGCAGAGCATCCAGGTTGACGGCCTGGCAGGTGCCAGGATCCTGAACAGTGGGCCTGGGACCCACCGCCCCCACCTATTCCCAAGGCTCCAGGCCTCTGCTCCTGCTGCATCCTCTGCCCAGCTCCGACTCCTGCCCACCCTCCAGGTGTCATCGTAGCTGCCTCTTCCTCCAGGGAAGGAAGGCTCCCCTGGGTCCCCTGGACTTGCTTGCTGGCTGGTTATGTGGCCGCTGCCCAGGGCAGATGGGGGTGGGGAGCAGGTCGGAGGACACAATGGCCCAGCGCCACTCCTGTCACAGCAGTCGCTGTCCCAGTCCCGAGCACTGACTGGGACAGATGCAAGCCACGATTCTCACGTTCCTCCTGCTGCCCCTTCGGGTGTTTGAAGGACGCCCTCCATCCACAACGAAGCCGGGCTGCCTCCATCTAGTCTCCATGCTTGTGGGGACAGAGGATGTGGCAGAGTCCCCAGGACCCCTGCGACCACCTCACTCAACAGCTCTTCCTCCTTCCAACCCCCAAGGGGATTGCAAAGGCTGAGAGCCCGTGTCTACCCAGGGCTGCAAAAGGCTCAAGGGGATGAGATGCACTCAGGTCTCTTCCAGGAAAAAAACAGTGCATGGGGCACACGGCTCCCCTCGGCTGACTGAGGCGAGTAAAGGCACCACACACGCCGGGCACCAGGAAAAGTTAAGGGGCTCCCTGACCAGGGAGGCTTCCTTACACAGAATTGCAGACAGAGACACGAATCCTGGCTGAGCCTTGGCTCAGGAAAGCCCAGTCAGGCAGCCGTGTAACCCCGGGAACCAAAGCTGCTGACAGCGGCCTTGCTCTCGCACCCACAAATGTGGTGACCCAGCACCGACGCCTGGGTGACCACGAGGCAGCAGGGCAATAAAGGGGGAATTTCCTATCAGAGATGAACTCACCATCCCAAGACAGTGCTGGGCCCTGAAGGCCCAGGTGGGGCTGGGTTCCCCTCAACACTGTGCTCACGGCATGTCTCTTCCTGCTCTTACTGTGCAGCCTATGGCGATGGGACATAACCAAAGATTCACACTGGATCTTCAGCCCCAGCTCCCTGCACAAGAGCTTCTAAGACCTTTAGAATAGCCTGAGGAGCAGGTGTGAGAAGAGCCACAACTGTGGCATGTGGAAGTTCCTGGACCAGGAATTGAACTGGTAATGCAGTTGCAACCTGTGCCACATCAGCAGCAACACCAGATCCTTAAACCACTGCACCAAACAGAAACTTCCAAGAGCATCCTTTCTTATTCACACGAAGCCCCTTTTGAGAAAACCTGAGTCTGTGCCAATGAGGTGACTCATTAGTATAGCTAGATGGGAACTGGTGGCCCAAAGAACCAACCAAAAGGTTGGAGGACCAGAACATTCAGACCCCAGGGAGGGGAGGGAGCTGCAGAGTGAGCCAAGCACCAATGATCTGATCAACTGTGCCACGTAAGGGACCACTCCCCTACCCTGCCCCTCGCAATCATCTTTTTTGGCTATTCGCTAGTTGTATCCTTTATAATAAACCAGCATTAGGGAGTCAACTGTCGCCCTGAATTCTGCAGGCTGTTCCAGTGAGTTACCTTAGCAGGGCTAAGGTAAGCACAGCTGGAGACCTGTGAGTGACATCTACAGTGGGGGCAGTGCTGTGGGTCTGAGCCCTGAACCTGTAGGTCTGGTGCTGTTTTTGGGTGGTCTGTAGTTCCCACCGTGGCTTGGTGGCTGAAAGATCTGGTGGTGTCTCTGCGGCTGCACAGGGGTTAAGGATCTGGCCTTGCAGCTGCGGATCGGGTTCAATCTCTGGCTTGGAAGTTTGCAGGTGCCTCACTGGGTGGCGGAGCCCAGGGAGAAGAACGGTACTGAATTACAGAACCCCTGCCTGGAAACTGGTTGGTGTGGGAAACCCCCCACAGCGTCAGAAAGGTGACGCTGCATGAATGGCACCCAGTGGACGCTCGGCTATTTCCTGAGCCCAAGCGGCAGTGGGGCACCCCTCCCCAGGGCTGGGCCGGCAGGGCCACCTCACCTCTGCAATGGCCAGCTTCTCCTGGGCCACGTAGCCCGACACATTGATCATCTCCATCCGGTCCCGCAGCGGCTCGGGGATGGTCTCGGTGATGTTGGCCGTGCAGATGAACAGCACCTGGGGGAGGGGGCGGTGAGGCGCTGGAGGACCAGGCTGCCCGCCTCTCCCCACCGGCCCGGCCCTGAGGCGGAACCCGAACCTTGGACAAGTCCACAGGCACATCCAGATAGTGGTCCAGGAAGTTGGCGTTCTGCTCAGGGTCCAGCAGCTCGAGCAGCGCTGAGGAGGGGTCCCCCTGGTAACCCCGGCCGATCTTGTCCACCTGAAGAGGTGGCAGCAGGTGGGTGCTGCTGGCTCCTTGTCGGCCACCAGCACCTGCTCACCAGATACGCCAGCGGGAGCAGCTGGGCCCAGAGTGAGCTAGCACTGGCCTGGAGCAGGGACAGGAGGACTGGCCCCACAGGCGGCTGTGGGCAGGAGGGGGCCTCCAAGGCAGGAAGGGACCAGTGTTATGAGACAGCTTCCTGCAGCAAGGCCACCCACGGTGACTCAGGGAACATCAAAACCGCAGGGGCCAAGGTTTCACCTTGAACAGACTATCTAGTCAGGGCTGCCTAGACATGGCAGGGCCCATGTCCAACCTCAGGGGGCTTGCAGGGGGGATCCCCTCCGGGCCTCACGAACCTCATCTATGAGGACCAGGGGGTTCTCCGTCTTGGTCTTCTTCAGGCACTGGATGATCTTCCCAGGCATGGCGCCCACATACGTCCGCCTGCGGAAGAGGGCATGCAGGGCAGTCAGGGCCTCACTGTCTAGAGCTCCAGGACCACCATGATCCCCCACTGCCGCCCAGAGGAGAGAGAGATGCGTACAGTGAGGTCCCAGCGGAGAATAAATGCTTCCACACCGTGTGGGTGGGCAGAGCACCTGGTCACCCTGATGGCTTTAGGTTCCCAAGTGTGTGTGGGGAGGGCGGGGAGACAGAGTCATAGCCAGGTTCCTCCTAGACCTGTCCCCTAGCCAACACCTCCCATTCAGACGGCGAAATCCAGCCTGCACTGCCAGACCTGACAGAAGGGGAGGGGTGGGGAGCAGTTAGGGCTGAAGCAGGAACGGCCACCACGCCAGGGTGTGAGGTCCTGGGGATCCTGGTCCTAACAGCACATCCTCAGGAGTGCCTCCTGAAACCTACTTGCTCTGCCCCAGCTCGACTGCAGGCTCCCGCCTGGCACTGGCAGGGAACAAACCAGACATGGGTCCTGTGCTGTGAGCTGCGCCCCAGCAGAGCAGAGAGACCACAAACCAGGCAGAGGAGGAAATCCCAAGTTACAAATGACTTCATGTTTGCTACAAAGACAGAAAGCAGGCACAAGGGATCTGAATGCCACTTGGGAAGGGGGGGGAGGCAGGCCATATTTTTATTTCTTTTTGCTTTTTAGGGCCCCATGTGTATCCTATGAAAGTTCCCACAGGGGTTGAATCAGAGCTATAGCTGCCAGCCTATGCCATAGCTACAGCAACGCAGGATTGGAACTGCATCTGTGGCCCACACCACAGCTCATGGCAATGCCGGATCCTTAACCCACTGACCAAGGCCAGGATTGAACCCACATCCTCACAGGTACTAGTCAGATTTTTCACCACTGAGCCACAATGGGAACTCCAAGGCAGGCAGTATTTTAGAGGGATAAGGAATGTCTTAGGGAAAGGCTTCAAGCAGAGGAGGTAAGGAGCAGCCATGTAGGTAAGGAGCCACCTGGGGGAGGGGCATTCTAGGCAGTGCACACAGCCCATGCAAAGGCCCTGGGGCAGGATCCTGTCTGGTGTGTTGGAGAGACAGTGAGGGGTCCTGTGTGGCTAGAAAAGAGTGAGGGGGAGAGAGAGAGGAAAGGGGGCAGGTCATGAAGGTCCTTGTGGCCTTGGGGAGGACTTGGACTTTCATCTGGAAGGAGGTGGGAGCCCTGGAGGGTGGTGGGCAGAGGTGGGTTTGGCTATCACCAATGCAGCAACGGTCAGGTCCCTCTCCTTGTCTCAGTGTCCCAGACCAATGTCAGCACAGAGGCCCGGCCCACCTGCTCCCACCCTTCTGGGTGCCGTTTCCTTGATGAGATCCCCCCGGTATCACACACCTCCTGTGCTGCCTAGAAACTCAGCCAAGGCCTTTCCTCACCCCGGCGAATGGGGCTTGTTTGCAGCTCCCGGGCAGTCCCTGAACCAGGGACCCAGGCCTGCCTCTGCCTCCCCTCTGTGCCTCTCCTCCACCTCCATCCCGCTGAACTTGCCCTGCCCCCTGTCAGGCCGCCCCCACTGGCCCCGCCACCCTCAGGGCTCACCCTGAGCCCACGCAAACTCCTGCACTGCCCCACCCTGCAGGCCTCCCAGTGGCCCCGCACCCAAGGCAGCACCAGCCTCATCCCCTACTGACCCTACCGCCAGCCCCCCCGCCCCAGCTCCCTTCTGCAAAGTCCTGGAGGTCACACCAGGCTCCTGACCAGGGGGGCGCAAGACTGGCCAGCTCGCCTGGGACTCAAGACAGTAAGGAGCAGAGGGGGCTGCACCAGACGAGTGCTTTGATCCCGCCCCAGGCAGCCAGAACTGTCCATGTTTTTAGAAAAGCCAGAAAAATAACTTGTAAACACAGATTGACATCGTCTTTGAACACCACAGGATGGAAACAGGTTGTAAACCGGGCTTTTCTGCCTCACCGAGGCTTTTCAAAGAACCATTCTTTGCTGAGGCCTGCGCAGCAGGGAGCCCAGAACACCATAGCCTGGGTGCCCCACAGAAGGGAGTGCCCCATGGGCCCACTGGCCTTGGGAGCCTGGACACAGGGGATGCCAGCCTCTGCTCTGAGCCTGACGAGGGAGAAAAGAACCAAGGCCTCACTGGGGAGACCATCTCACCTTCGACTCTCCAGCGCTACCAGAGCAGGAAGAGACCCAGGAGGAAGGAAGCCTGACGGGAGGTGGGGGTGAGTCCCAGGGGAAGAGGAGCCAGGCCTACCTGTGCCCCTTGATCTCAGCCACGTCCGTCATGCCCCCGACACTGAAGCGGAAGTACTCCCGGTTCAGGGCACGGGCGATGGAGCGGGCGATGCTGGTCTTGCCCACGCCCGGGGGGCCGTAGAAGCAGAGGATCTTGCCCTGGGTGGAGCCCCGGAGCTGGCTGACGGCGATGAACTCCTGCGGGCAGAGGCGGCTCCCATGAGACACCCGCTGCCCTTTCTGCATGGCAAGGGGCCCCCCGCCGGGCATCAGCCTCCCCACCTCCCAGGCATCCGGGGCTGTGAGACAGGACAGGGCTGAGCTGACTGGACTGTCATTGCCACAGGGACAGCCCGTGGCACCAACAGGAAGAGCAGGAGCTGGGAGGAGGCGGGTGACTGACTGTGGGTGACCCCAACGCCAGGCCCACGCAGCAGCTCGTCCACCTGGATCACATCCTCTCTCCCACCAGCCCACATGCCCAGAGCTGGACACCTCTGGCCAATTTTCTCCTATTGCCAGCACAATTTTTATTCCCCTGTAAACCGGTGAGACCCTGGAGCAGGCCAGGGTGGCCTGGGCAGCCCCTGACATCTCCAAGCCACTATAACACTGGTCCCTCTGCCCCTCACCTTCCTCAGCCCCTTCTGACCCACGCACCAGCCCTGCCTTAGCCAAGCCCCTTCTGCACCCTTGGATTCACAGGGAGCTCCTCTGGGTCTTCCCCACAGCCCAGGGGGAACCCTGGGTCCCAGGCCCCCAGGGCCCCACCACGCACACGGATCCAGACCACAAGAGCCTCTGCCCCTCGGCACCCGCCCGGGTGATCGAGCAGGATCGGGGAGGCGGGCGGGGGCCCTGGAGAGGGGCAAGCTAGCGGGGCCTCACCAGGATACGCTTCTTGACGTCCTCCATCCCATAGTGGTCCTCCTCCAGCACTGCCTGGGCGCGGGCCAGGTCCAGGTTCTCGTCACTGTACTTGCCCCACGGAATGGATGTCAGCCAGTCCAGGTAGTTCCGGGTGACGCTACCACGGGACAGACAAGAGCCAGTGAGCACCCACCACAGCCCAGGCATGCCTTGGCTACTGCACTTGGCAAAAACTGTGTGTTTTACACTTCAAAAGTTTGTGGTAATCCTGCCTTGTCAAGTGATAACCATTTCAGAAATAAAGTTTTGGTGTTCCCTTTGTGGCTCAGTGGTTAACGAACCCAACCAGGATCCATGAGGATGCAGGTTCAATCCCTGGCCTCCCTCAGGGGGTTAAGGACCCGGCACTGCCATGAGCTGTGGTGTAGGTCACAGACTTGGCTCGGATCCCTCCTTGCTGTGGCTGTGGTGTAGGCCGGCAGCTACAGCTCCGAATGGACCCCTAGCCTGGGTACCTCCATATGCTACAGCCCTAAAAAGCAAAAAAAAGTTTCTCCTCTTCTTTTTTTTTGGGGGGGGGGGGTGGGTAGTGTGTGCAGCAGCTTCATGTGGGATCTCAGTTCCCAGCCAGGGACTGAATCTGGGCTGCAACAGTCAAAACTGCTGAATCTTAACCACTCAAGTACTTTTTTTTTTTAATTTTAGTTTTTATTTTTTCTATTATAGTTGATCTACATTGTTCTGTCTAAATTACTCTTTAATTAAAACCTGTATTTTTTTCTTTCCTTTTTTGGTCACACCCAGAGCATATGGAAGTTCCAAAGCAGTGATGACACCAAATCCTTAACCCACTGAGCCACAAGGGAACTCCAAAGCATGTACGCTGCTGTTTTAGACATAACCCAATCGCACACAACAAGCTACAGTATAGTGCAAGCAAACCTTTCATACCCACTGGGAAACCATGAAAATCCATGTGACTCACTTTACTGTGGTGGTTTGGAGCCAAACCCTTGGGGTCCCGGTGTACCTGAGGTCTGCCTACATTGACTGACGCCTGCTGTGGCCAGAAGGTGCCCACGGGACCCACCCTCCTGGCTCCCCCGGATCGGTGTCCCGGCCCTCGGCGCTCACTTGAACTCAGAGGAGTGGTTGTCCAGCAGGCCCAGCTTGCTCAGCTCCTCATCCACCACATCCATGACGTGCTTGGGAACCACCAGCTCCTTCAGCCGCTCTCGGAACTTCTCCTCGATGGCATCCTTGTCGTCCTTCTCCAGGCCCAGCTCCTTCTTGATGATCTTCAGCTGCTCCTGCAGCAGATATTTGCGATGTGTCTGCTTGATCTTCTCCTCCACCTGCGTGGCCAAGAAGCTGCTGTCAGACCAAGGGGATGGGTGGGCCTGCTGCTTCCTTGAGACTCAGGACAGACACTGGGGTGCAGCCTCCGATTTCCCACCTCAACCCCAAGTACTCCCAAACACAGGCCTGGTGGTAATGCCAAATTCCAGGGCGGGGAAGGTATGGCCCTTCAATCCTGGTTTTGATGAGAAAAGGCCAGGCCTAATGCCAGCACACCCCCACCCCCCGAACCTTGCCTCAGGGATGCTGTGCTTTTTTTCTTGGCCATGCCTATGTCACATGGAAGTTCCTGGGTCAGGGATCAAACCCACACTACAGCAGTAAATGCTGGATCCTTAATCCGCTAAGCCAAGAAGGAACTCCCGATCCCTTCTAACAGAAGGGACAGCAGGACGCAGGCTCAGGACCCCAAGTCAGTACCAGCACCCGCCCAGAGTGTCCTGCCATCTTGTGCTCTTCATGTGGGAGAGCTGCCTTGTAAGTTTCCCATTTAGAGAATGATATGAATTTTTCTTCTAACATAAAATCTAAATAATAGGAGTTCTCCAGTTTGGAGATACCTTAGAAATCTATACATAGAACTTCCATATGACCCTGCAATCCCACTCTTGGGCATCTATCCGGACAAAGCTCTACTTAAAAGAGACACATGCACCCGCATGTTCATTGCAGCACTATTCACAATAGCCAGGACATGGAAACAACCCAAATGTCCATCGACAGATGACTGGATTCGGAAGAAGTGGTATATATACACAATGGAATACTATTCAGCCATAAAAAAGGATGACATCATGCCATTTGCAGCAACATGGATGGAACTAGAGAATCTCATACTGAGTGAAATGAGCCAGAAAGACAAATACCATATGATATCACTTATAACTGGAATCTAATATCCAGCACAAATGAACATCTCCTCAGAAAAGAAAATCATGGACTTGGAGAAGAGACTTGTGGTTGCCTGATGGGAGGGGGAGGGAGTGGGAGGGATCGGGAGCTTGGGCTTATCAGACACAACCTAGAATAGATTTACAAGGAGATCCTGCTGAATAGCATTGAGAACTATGTCTAGATACTCATGTTGCAACAGAAGAAAGGGTGGGGGAAAAAACTGTAACTGCAATGTATACATGTAAGGATAACCTGACCCCCTTGCTGTACAGTGGGAAAATTAAAAAAAAAAAAAAAAATAATAGGAGTTCTCACTGTGGGGCAGTGGGTTAAGAATCCAATTGCAGTGGCTCAGGTTGCTGTGGAGATGGGGGTTTGATCCCCAGCCTGGCACAGTGGGCTAAAAGATCTGGTGTTGTCACAAATGCGGCACAAGTGGGAGCTGTGGCTCAGAGTCAATCCTTGGCCCGGGAATGTCCATGTGCCACTGGTATGGCCATAAAAGTAAAAAACAAAACAAAAAAGTGACTAAAGTGAGCTAAATCTGGAAAAAATGAAGTAACTGACAATCCAAGCAGGCCACAAATTTGAAGTTGGAAAGGTGCGCCTCCAACAGCTGAGTCTTGGGAAATAGCTTTCAACCTTCCCCAGGCCGGCTCCTGACTTCTAACATATCACCCAGGGCTCCCTCAACAGTCGGGGCAGTCCGGGGACCTCTCCTCTGCACTCAGCCGCTGGCATCAGCTTGATGTTTACACGCACGGGGTCTAGCCGGAAGCAGAGGCTGCTCCCCCGCTCACCTCGCGGCCCAGGCGCTGCTGCAGCTTGCTCAGCTCAAACTCCTTTTTGAGGAGGGACAGGGCTTTATACAGCCGCTTGGGAATCTGTCAAGAAAGGGAAGACGTGAGAGGATGGTCAGAAGTCGGTGTCCATCTATGGGGGAAGCAGGGCAGAGGGCGTGCAAATTGGGGCAGATGGACAGGCCATCCCTTCCCAAATCCGAGAGGCCAACGCCATCTGAGCCAGCAAGCCCAGTCCTCCAGCCACACCCTAGGTCTGCAGGCTGGGTGGCCCAGGGCATTTGTAGAGGTGCTGCTCTTAAGGGCAAAACTGGAGACAACCCAATCACACACCACTCGCTAAATGATGGATGTTGCCCAGCAGGACAGTACACAACAGCTACAAAGAACGAGGGGCCGGATGGACAGGACAGGGACTAAGGCGATGCCGTCCCAGCCCGGGAGCCCAGGAGGAACAGCCATACATGGTGGCAGCACTCACATTGGTCTCCTCCAGCACATCCTGCAGCTCGTGGGACTCGGCTCCAGTGAGGGCGGCGCCCATGTCACTCAGGTAGATGGGGTTGTCCACCACCCTGTGGCCGGCCTGCATCATCTGCAGCACAGACTCTCTGGAAGGGACAGAGATGCTGCCGTGGGGTGCCAGGACCTCCACGGTGGCGGGATGGGCCTCTTCACTGGCCCGTCCTGGAGTGGAACTAACATGCCTTCGCCCAGACACAAGCCACCCGGCAGCCCCACAGCAACCCCCACCCCCAAGATTCCCTCCCTCTACCCCGGCTGATGACAACAGAGCTGGGGCCAAATGCAGGCCCTCTGAGCACCTGCCAAGGGCCAGGGCCAGGGCCAGGGCCAGGTAAGCCACGCCCCCACCAACCTCCCACCCCAGGGAACGCCAGCTACACGAGGCCCCAAGCCCCACCAGACTCTCCAGGAGGATAGCTGACCAGCTGTGGAAAGAGCCAGACAGGCCCCAGCCCTGCCCTGAGGAGGGCGCTGGAGACCAACCTGTACAGCGGGTTCAAGGCGATGATATCCCGGATGGTCTTCACAATCTCTGCAGTCAGGGCCTGGCAAGCAGGGAGGCCCCATGGACCACTGGGACCAGAGGGCACTGTGGCCCTAGAGTCCCTCCCTCCTGGCCCAGCCCAAGTCAGCTTCAGAGGCCCAGGAGCAGAATGTCCATGGACCGCTCAGAACCTTGACCTCAGAATGAGCCATCCTTTGGGGGAAAAGTGGCTCTCCCCGTCCCCCCCCAGAACCTCACCCAGGCTCCCTTTTGAGGCAGGGACCCCTCTGCTGTGGATGCCGTGGATAGTACTGTCCTTCTCGCCTTTGCTGCCACCAAGAGTGAGGCTGGCGACGCTCCTGGCGGGACCACCAGGCACAGTTCGCAGTATAAAACCCATCCCTCGTTTTCAGAGGCCAGGCAGCCAAGGACACTGAGGTCACTAGAGGGTATGTAGCAAGCGGCTGCCACTGCTGGGCTTTTTCAGTGTGATCACCTGCTGACACTAGGTGTGTCCCTAATCTGCCTGGGATGACCTTTGTGGAAAGAATCAGAACAGGGCAGCTGGAGGCCACGCATGACATGAGTGTCAGCAGGGAAAGTGCTCTCCCAGCTCCCCGCGCTTCTCTCCATGCACCTACAAGTGTAGCCATCTCTCTCCCCGTACCAGAGCCCTAAAGGGGGACACTAAAGCAGTACCACCCAGAATGGCAGCCACCAGGCACTGCTTAGGTTTAAGGGAGTTAAAATGAAACACAACTACACCTTCTGTTCCTCTGTCACACCAGCCACACGTCAAGTACTCAACAGCCCCAGGGGCTAATGATGCAGAATCACAGGACATGCCCAGCATGTCTTCCCCGAGAGCACTGCTCTGGACGCCCTGGATGTGATTGCCCCGGGCCCCTTCCCGCCCCCTGGCAGACATCACCAATGGACTGTGGCACTCCTGCCCACATGCTCAGAACCTGCCCAGGCTCAGAACAAAGCTGTCAGCTACACCTGGACACCAGGTGCCACACACGCGAGGGGCCTTCCACCAGCCCAGTCTCTTTCACTTCCATCAGGCGGAGGCAGGCCACCCAGTCACAGCCCCATGAGAAGGATGGTGGAAGGACACATCCTGACACTGTCTCAAGAGCTGGCTTGCCATGCTATAAAGAAAGTGGGCTAGCCTAGGCTTGGGGCAAGGTAGCCAGAAGGCTGTCTTTCCTGTCTTGAAGCTGCGGGTCACAGGGGATGTGCCTTGCTCCCTTCCCCTCACCCCTGGGCCTGGGAGGAGCAGCCAGGACAGAAAGGCAGGCTGGAGGCTCTTGCCTGGGGGCGCAGACTGGGCTGGACCTGGTTCAAACCCTGCCTCCTTCACAGCAGCCAGGCCCCTCTGGGCTTCCTTACCTTCCTGACGCCAGCTCCTCCCAAGACCCTGAGGGAGAGAGTGCTCTACGGTGCCTGGGGAGCCCCACGGACCCACCTTCACCTCCTCTGTGACCTGGAAGTCCTCATGGACGACATTCTCCACCTCCACCATCAGCACCTCGCCAGTGGGGCTGAGGCCTGGCTCCACCACCACCTCCACCTGCTGCTTGGCGCCCCCATCCTCCTCCACCTCCTTCTTGCTCCGCTTTGGCTTCCTGCGAGGCTTCTGCTTTTCACCCTCCGGCTCTTCTGGCTCCACCTCCAGCTGTCTGTTGATGTGAACCCTGAAGATGGCGAGGAGAGGGGTGAAGCCACTGAGGCTGGGGAGCGACCGACCCTCGGTGAACTCTACGGTAACGACCACCAAGGGGACCGCTAGGTCCAGGGCCCTGCAGCCACCAGGAGGAGTGGGGCTGCTGCCTCAGAACCCGAGACCAACATCCCCTTCTGCCCCAGACTCCAGCCAACCCATTCTGTCTCCCACACCAACGCCCCTTGTCCTCCACGGAGGAAGCCAGTGGCAGCCCCGCTCTGGGGCCCGTTGGGGCTGGGGGACCCTGGCTGCACCCCCTGGCCTCAGGCTCACGACACAGCAGCTCCTTCACGTCCTTTGGTCCAGATTCAAAGGCGCCTCCACAAGGAGGCACCCCCGACCACTCCACGTGAAGTCCACCCCACCTGCATACATACCTGCACTGTCCACCTTCTTTTTCCCACCAAGCACTCACCATCATCAGAATCCAACTTGTGACTGATCAGTTCCCCTGTCTCCCTACGCTGGGGGGCCGGCTCCCCAAGGGGGACCCACATCTGCTTCTCCACTCACACCCGAGGGCCTGGCAGACACTAGCCCCCTATGTTCAGGGACCTGTTGCTTCCTTTCTGTCACTGGAGGGTAATTAACAAGAGGACCGCTTTTCAGGAGCAGACCAAGATGCACAGAGAAGAGGAGGTGGGTACGCCGTGAGCACAGAGGCGGCCTCAGGAGTCAGCCAGACTCGTCCTACAAAGCACTCTGCAGGGCAGCAGAGCAGTGAGTAGCCACCACCATCTTTATTAATTCTGTTTGCATCTTATTCTGCTCCTTCTGAGCCTCTTCCCTAAGAAAGACTAACAGGAGCAAATGGACAGGGCATGGGGGCACAGTGCCGCAGGGACACCACCAGGACAGTCCACAGAAGCGCTGCTGGCACAGGCCGTTTCCCCAGTGTGCTCTGGCGGCGCTGCCAGCAGACACAGAAAAAGGCTATGGGAGAAAAAAGGATGTAGAGCTGTAGAATCAACACACACCAATGGGCATCTTCCATGAGGGGCTTTCAGAACATTCACGGTAATGGCTTGTGACTCAGAATTGTCTCCTCTGTGATCTGCTCACAGGACGCTTTTGCCTAGCATCTCAGGAGACCTGAATGCTGGTTTGTCTCTGCCAGCTGCCACCCAGCTGATCATGCAGGTTTTTCTCAATTAAGCATAACAGTAAGATGGGGCTCACAGAAGTCACAGGGAGCCCTTCAGCTGAACAGAGGTGGAGAGCAACCTAACAGAGAAACGTGTCTGGCTGAGTGACAGACTGCAAATTGCCTAGCTGAACAGAGAAGCAGACAGCAGCACCAGGGGGAAGGCTCACCAACACCCAGACGCAGAATACAAGGCACCGTGCCAGCTGCAGTTTCAGGGTGCTTTGTGGAATGTGCATAAGAAATGGCTTCTCACTGACAGACCAGACAGCCACTTTACCAGAGGGGCTCTGAGAGGGGAGCTCCGAGAGGGGAGCTCCATCTCCAGCTTTGGCCTGGTCACTGCAGTGACCAAGATGGGCAGGTCGGCGCTGGGACCTGGGGCACCCTGGCAGCTCTTCCCACCCCGTGCGCTTGGGCCCCCGCACCTCCTGTGTCCCATGACGATCATGCGCAGCTTGTCCCCAAGGTCCTGCATCTCGTGGATCTGGACAAATGTCCCCGTGTGATAGATCTCGTCCAGGCTCTCAACCACGTCAGACTCATTGCTGAGGGAGAGAGACACAAAGGAACATGGACACAGGCACTCAGGCTCTCTTGGGTAAGGAGAGACACACCCCCCAGCCTTGACCTCCTCGCTCCCACAGGCACCCTGGGGCTAAGGCGGTCACGGCACACATCACCTAACACCAAGGGTTCACCTCCCCCTTGTGGACCACAGAGAAAACCTGGTGCTTTGAACCGAGTCTTCAGTCCAGGCTAAAAAGCAGTGCTCAGACCTTGGCCTCATCCCCTGTAGGTTTTGCTTGATTTCCTTCGAGTTAGAGATCAGAGATCCAAGCTACTCCACAGATCAGGATTTACTGCGAGCTACACTCCAGAGCAATCTCAATGGGGGAGCAAAGAAAAATTACACTTACTTGTCATCTCTCTTTAGAAAGACGCCGGCATATGGCTGGGCGAGGCGGACTTTCCTTCTTAGCAGCTCAACCAACTTTTTATTTTTAACCTAGCATGATAATGACCACAAAGTGAAACGCAAGGTAGGTTTTCTGGCTGACTTTTTGACAGCAGCTTTAGCCCATTCTCTGTATTACTCTGGGGATATGCTAATCTGATCTAGAACTAACCAACATGGTCCTAGGACCCCTGAACACCCCCACCCCTGCAAAAAAGGACAGATGTGTGGAGAATGGAGTAGGGCAGTGTTGATGAGCTGCATTCCTTTGTTTTTCCCTCTTCCCAAAGAAGCTCAAAGTAGATCAACAGCCAGAACCAAGAAATTGATCTCACTTCCAACTTCAAGAGCTGTTTCTGTGGTGAAACGCCTTAGCTTTACAATCTCAGCTTCCCTTCTTGGGAGACAAGAGTAAAAGTGCATAATTCAAATGTGACACACTCCATAGGCTGGTAACCTTCAATTTTCACAGAAAATATATCCCAATCACATCCACACTCTACTCATTAATCATCGAAAGCCCCCAGGATCACAGCACATTGCACTGTGATCATGTCATTGCATGGCAGGAAGAGGGCTAATGACGTTTCCTAGGAAACAAGTGATGGAGAGGTGCACAGGTGTCCTTGGGACCCAACTGATTTTCTTCAAGCCTGTGTTAATTCCCAGAGCAGACTCTAACTTAATAGCCCTCAAACTTTGGCATGAATCAGAATTACCTGGAGGACTTCTTAAAACAGATGGCTGGGCCCCACCCCTGGAGTTTCTGATTCAAGAGGGCTGAAGTGGGCCTGAGAGTCTGCAATTTCAAGAACGCTCCCAGATGATGCCTATGCTGCCGGTTCAGGGACCACGCTTTGAGAGGCAGAATTTTAATTCACTCCACTCCTACGTGGTATGGGAATTTCTGACACTATAAATCCATTTTTTCCATACGAAAAGACCATGGTATCTGGCAGGAGAATACATGACCCACAAAAAATTAAAAGCCACTGGTCTATCTATACTCAGAAACCACTAATAAGGAGGTACTGGGAAAAGTTACTCACATACAGCACCAACTGCAAAATCAAACACTGACCAGACCCCATGGAAACTCCCAATTTCTCCTCTGCGCACAGCTGACCGCTACATCTTAACAGCTGTCCCCTCTTTTTGGCAGGATCCTTCTTGGTTATTTGCAAGGTAATCGCAATAGGAATACCACGTGAGAGTAGAACAAGCCAGTCTCATAGGATCTGCAGCAACTCCCACAACTCTCTTGGCTAGCCCTGAGGGGAGTGGGGGACAGACAGAATCTTTTGCAGGAATCCTATCTCCACTTGGGCACTGAGGACAAGGGGCCTCTGCCACTGTGTAGGGCTAAGGGGACCACACTTGCTGAACAGTCCTGGCCCAAGAGGCCTAGGAGGGTAGGAAGGACTGATGGGGGTTGGGGGGGGGTCAAGGAAGGAAAAAGACCTCCGGGTCAAAAGCGCACCACACAGAAAACAGCAGTACCTTATTACGAAGGTATATTAAGCACAAGGCAGTTCTAAACCCTGCACGTGTGACCTCATTTACCTCCTACAACTATCTCTTAAGAAATGAGTTGCTATTATTATGCCCATTTCACAGATGAGACAACGGAGGCCCAGAGGAACCACTTGCCCAGGGGCAGAGAGGCCAGGCTATGATCCCACATGGTTGAGCCCTGGGACCTGCAAGTAACCACTGCCTGCATCAGGGAAGGCCCTTGGAAGGGCAGCAAGACAGGAGAGGAGGTTGTCCCCTCCTTGTGGCTGAATGCTGCCCCTCTATACTGTCCTTTCCCTTGCCAATGGATCCCTGAGATTTGTTCAGCAGAGTCTGGACTGTAAGGGGGGAGGCTGGAGGGTGAAGGTAGAGGCTGACTCATTGTATGACCTTGCTTAGGCAGTTAACAGATAACCTTTCTCCTCCACGGACTCATTTCCACATTACTTTTTTTAAAGGGGTGGGGTGGCATTTGGGTTTTTCCTACTCTAAAACTCAAGTTCCTTGCACTCCCGCTGCTTTCTATTACATCACCCTGGCACTGCTCCCCCATCCCATGACTTTTAGTCTGAAAAGATCTTGTTTACTGTTTCTTCCACCAGAATATAAGATCCTCAGGCCGAGGGGCTGTGTCTGACTTGTCTAACACTTAGAACCGTATCGGGCACATGACGTCAAGAAATAGTAAAAGAATGAATTCTGCTTTCTACCAGAAGGCTGGCCTTCTGGGAGAGAGTGTTATGATAAACATTTACTAAGATCCGCAGAAAAGTAACTGGGCAACAAAGCTTTCAGCTGCCCCAGCACCGAATTTCTATGACTTGGGTTAGTGAACAATCCTAAGCTCACTGGATTCAACTCTCCAGAAGGGAACTGAAGCGGGGAGGAATCTGGCTCAAGTTCACCAAGCTAGTGATGGAAGACTAGGACTCGAACTCTAGCCCTCGAAAAGCCTCGTGCCTGGAAAAAGTCGTGAGGCATGAGAGTGCTAAAGGAGCCCTGGGTCCAACCTGCTACGTAAGGACGTGGGGAAACGGAGGCCAAGGCGGGGGATCTCATTACCTCGACAATCTTGATAAAGCGCGGGAACACTGGGTTGCGCGTAACGGCGATGAGCGGCAGGTGCGGGAATACGTCCGGTATCGTCATGGGCGTTAGCGCCGTTATGACTGGGCCTTCACCGCCGCCGGCGTTGCCTCCCACTCCCGAGGCCCCATCCTCCGCGCCGCCCTCGGGGGCATCCTCGCCACCCGAGAATGCGCCTCCGCTGCTGCGGTTGTTCGCCTCCCAAAGTCCCCGCCAGTGGCCCGCGGCAGCGGGGCCTTGGCCCCACTGCGCCCAGGGAGGCGAGGCGTCGCAGGCCCGCCGGCCTCTGGGCAACCACGCTCTGACTGCAGTCGGAACCCGCCCCGCGGCGGCGGCCAGCAGCGGCCGCCGAAGCGCCCACCACCTCGCAGCTCCCCACAGCCGGACACAGCCTGCACCCGCCGCCATGGCCCGGCCATCCTGGCGGCGCGCTAGACTTGCGTCATTTCCGCTGGCCAGCCTGGGGTGCACGTGACAGCGGGTGCGTGCCGGGGGCCCGCGGGGGGCGTGGCTGGGAACAGGACCGCCGGAGGCGGGACCTGAAAGAGTGGAGGCGGGGCCTATAGGGAGCAGAGCTGGAAGCTTCGAGATTCCTCACTGCAGCCTTCTCTTGCGGCTTCCTAGCTGGCGCGCTTCTTCCGGCCTCTTGGAGAGCTGTGGGCACGCACGATGGCTCCTAGAAAGGGAGCAGGCATGGCTACAAGCGCAGCTCTGGGAACGCGTGGGCAGCCAGGTCCCAGCCCCTGGGTTTAGGCACTTGGATGACAGGCGTATGCTCCAGCTCTTGGGGCGCGTCGCGATTGGTGGATTCGGGCTTCCCGGGAGGTGCTAAGCGCACGCTCGAACTGTAGCCGGCCCGCGGGCGGCCCTGTGCGCGTGCCCAAGAGAAAGGGGGCGTGTTGAGAGTGGTCAGATTCAGGCGTCCTGCGGGAAAAGGTGCGCAAATCCAAGCTCCCCGGCGGACGTGCGCTTTCGCAGGCTATAGTCTGCGCATGCCCAGACTGTGAAGCGACCCGCGGCCGCAGTTCTGGGGTTGTTCGTTGGAGGCAGTGGTCCTAACAGGATGCTGGTGTTAATGCTGGTGACGGTGACTATCTTGCGGCTCTGCCTGCTGTCCAGAGCTCAGCCACTGTGCCGGTGGGGCCGCCCTCCCTGGGCTGGGATGCTGTCGGTGGTTTGGGAGAGTGGGGGCTTATGCCTGAGTGCAAGACTGGGTGGAATCTGGGAAAGACGTTCCCCAACCTCGGTGAAGCTTCCCAGTTTACTCTACTAGGGAGCCAGCTTGATGCACCCCCATACTCCCTTCTCACCCCCCGCAGCTCATCACAAGTCCTCCCGTTGCCACTTCAAAACTTTGGCCCGATTCTCACTCCAAGGCACCTCCACTTAGGCTGTGCCCTCCTGTCCATCCTGGCAGCCAGAGGGGTTGATTATAATATAAAGCAATCTGATCCCTCATTCTCCTCCTCTGCTTCTCTGGGACACCCAGAATAAAACCTAGTGTTCTTGCGCAGTCTTCCTTTTCACGAATGATCTGGCTTGGGTTCCTCAGCAGCGCTATTGACATTTAGGGCCAGATCATTGTCTGGGGTTGGACCATCCTGTACATTGTGGGATGTTAAGCAGCATCCCTGGCCTCCACCCACTTGATGCCAGTAGGATCTCCTTCCCCAGACTTGACCATCAATCAAATGCATCTAGGCATTGCCAAAGGTACCCTGGGGATTTGACGACCACTAATGTAGCCCCTCCCTATCCTTGAATCACCGCCCCAGCCACCTGTCCTTGAATGTGCCAAATGCAGGCAAGCCTTGGGGACCGCGGAGGAGATTTGGCACTTGCTACACCCTCTGCCTGGAACGTTTTGCTTCCAGATTTTCTACTCCACTTCTTCCTCATCATTCAGATCCTGACTTAAATAGTACACTTCCCTATTTAAAGTCCCCCTCTACCCGCTCATAGCTGCTTTTTCCTATCGGTCACTAACTCCTCTTACTCTTTTCATACATTTTTTCCACTTCTGTTGCTGTCACTAGAATATTAGCTCCACGAGGGCACAGAGTGTTTCTCTTATTTACTCCTTGCCCAGAACATTTTTAGGTTTCAGTAAATGTTAGATTAGTAAACACAGTACATGAGGTGCCAAGAGGGCTGGCAGATGCTAAAGCCCAGTTCCTACCCTCAGGGAACCCCTACCTGGAGTGAGCTGGCACATTCAGCAGGGCCCTGTTTGCAGATCAAATAGAGAGTGTGCATTTCTGGTGCATGACCTCCTTTCATCCTTAGGACAAGATTCGTGGTGTAGTGATTCCTTAGCCTTATTTTACAGAAATGAAAGTCACTCAGCAAAATTAAAGACACAGTTGCTTTTAATTGGGGAGTGAGGAGTAGAGTTTTCCAGTAAGATTTACTAGCAGAATTTGTCTCGAAGTCTGCAATGATTGGTACCCCCAATTCTCCCATTTCCCAACATTGGTTCTCAGAGTTAGTCTTGGACCAGCAGCATCAGCATCAAGTGAGAATTTGTTAGAATTTTTTTTTCTGGTCTTTTTAGGGTCACACCTGTGGCACATGGAAGTTCCCAGGCTAGGGCTTGAATTGGAATTGCAGCTGCTGGCCTACACCACAGCCACAGCAACTCAGGATCCAAGCCGAGTCTGTGACCTACAATGCAGCTCATGGCAATGCCAGATCCTTAAGCCACTGAGCAAGGCCAGGGATTGAACCCTCAGCCTCATGGATACTAGTCAGGTTTGTTACTGATGAGCCACAACAGGAACTCTGAGGATTTGTTAGAATTACAATCTCCCCCATCTACTGAAGCAGAGACTCAGCAGGGGGGGGGGTGATCTACAGTTTATCAGCCCCCCTTCCCAAGAGCTTCTTTTGAGAACCTGCTATAAACTGATCCAACATTCTCCCAACCACCAACACCCTCCACCCCCACCCCCACGCCAATAAAAAAAGAAAATCTGGGAGTACTCATTCCCAATCCTGTCAATCTGGGCTCTATAAGTGAGCCTTAATGAGCTCTGCAGAATTACGTCTCCATTTTTGCATATATCTGTTTGCAGGATAGGAGGGCTCACTGTTTCACCAGATTTTCCATGGGCTCCAAACACCCTAAAAACTTCAAAAAGAGATACTTTGGAGTTCCCTTGTGGCTCATCAGGTTAAGAATCGAGCATTGTCATTGCAGTGGCTCGGGTCACTGCTGTGGTGTGTGTTTGACCCCTAGCCTGGGAACTTTCACATGCTATGGGTTCAACAAAAAGAAAGAAGAAGAGGGGGTACTTCACCATTAACCCAGAGGTAATGTGATAGGAGTCATGCCAAATATTCAATAAACACTGACAGGTGTTTTCTTGTCCCTTACTCTAGTAGTCGCATGGTGAGGACAGGAAAGGTGTTTCATGACGGACAGAAAATTCAAGGGGTAACATTCATTCTTTACTTTTATCCAATTGCTGGATCAGAACTAACATTTCCTAGTATTTCTTGGGTGCCAGTGTTGTGCGTTGTGACTGGCATAGAGCATTTTTATCTAACCCTTTACTGATGCCGTTTTTTTGTTTGTTTGTTTGTTTGTTTTTGGTTTTTAGGGCCACATCTGCAGCACATGGAGGTTCCCAGGCTAGGGGTTGAATTGGAGATACAGCTGCCGGCCACAGCAACAAGCACAGCCACATCAGATCTGAGTTTTGTCTGCAACCTCCACCACAGCTCATGGCAACGCCAAATCCTTAACTCACTGATCAAGGCCAAGGATCAAACCCGCAACTTCATGGTTCCTAGTCAGATTCATTCCCACTGTGCCACGATGGGAACTCCTTTACCAATGCTTTTGAAGTACGCTTTACTCTTTCCCACGTCACTAAAAAACTATTTGAAAAATAAAAAAAGAATTGAGAGAGATCAAGTAGCCTAAACAAAGCCAGGACCCAGAGCTGGATTTAGAACTCAGATCACCTGAGTTTTTAATCAAGTGTCCTGTCTGCAAGGTGGTTTTTTGTTTGTTTGTTTTTTGTTTTTTGTTTTTTTTTCCTTTTAGGGCCACACCCGAGGCATATGGAAGATCCCAGGGTAGGAGTCGAATCATAGCTGTAGCTGCTGGCCTATGCCACAGCCACAGCAATGCAGGATCCAAGCCGAATCTTAAACCTACACCACAGCTCATGGCAACACCAGATTCTTAACCCACTGAGCAGGGAGGGCTAGGGATTGAACATGAGTTCTCATGGATACCAGTCGGTTTTGTTACCACTGAGCCACAACAGGAACTCTTGCTGTGAGGTTTTAAAAGCAGGGGGAGGTAGGAAGCAAACTGTTACTTCGTTTATATGACATAGTGCAACAGGGAACTTCCTTTCATCCTATATGTGCCAAAAATGCATGAAGGAAAAAAATGTCATAAATGTGTTTTCTATTGACCCTGCATTACTGCAGTTATTTTAGAAGTGGTTTCTAAGTAATCATCAAGTGACTGGTTTCTGCCATTTTTTTGGTCCTCTGACCTCTCAAATAATGAGTAATCTGTAATTAAATAACATATACACCAAAGCGATCTGATACGAATAAGTATCTTTTTCTTTTTTGCCAATCCCACAGCATATGGAGTTCCCAAGCAAGGGATCAGATACAAGCCACAGGTGCAACCTCTGCCACAGCTGCAACAATACCAGAGCCTTAACCCACTGTGCTCAACCAGGGATTGAACCTATGTCCCAGCACTGCAAAGACTCTGCTAATCTCATTGCACTACAGCAGGAACTCCATGAATAAGTATCTTGTGGCTCTTTTTAAACTTTCTTTTTGGCCACGCCCACCACATGTGGAAGTTCCTGGGCCAGGGATGGAACCTGTGCTACAGCAGTGACCAGATCCACTGAAGCGACAATGACAGATCCTTAACCAGCTATGCCACAAGGGAACTCCTAAACTTTTAATTTTGACATAATTATAGCATCACACCAAGCTGCAAAATAGTGCAGAGGTGTCTCAGGTCTGTTTTACCCAGCTTCACACCTTGGTAACCTCTGACATAACCAGAATAATAACCAGAGGATAATATCAAAACAGGAAAATGACATAGATGCAGCCCACCTGCCTCATTCAGACTTCATGACTGTATTTTCAGTGTTGCACATTAGGAAATTGTTTTCATCTGGTGTTTATTAGTATTGATGTGATTAAGAATTTGTGACTCTCTCTAGGACCAGCTATATTTTTCATTTGGGACAACTCGCTTGATTAAGCATCCTTGCAAGAAAAACATAGCCCTGTATCTAGGGTAAGTGACCATTTTATATATTTTTACCTTCATGTTATTAAAACATTGCACTTGCCCTCATTCTCACACTTGACAAACATTAAGAAAGATGTCTCTGTCATCAATGAATTCAGTAAAGTTGCAGGATACAAAATTAATACACAGAAATCTATTGCATTTCTAAATACTAACAATGAAAGTTCAGAATAGAAATCAGGGGAACAATCCCATTTACCAGCATACGGAGGTTCCCAGGCCGGGGGTCTAATCGGAGCTATAGCTGCCGGCCATAGCCACAGCCACAGCAACGCCAGATCCAACTCCTGTCTGTGACCTACACCATAGCTCATGGCAACGCCAGATCCTTAACCCACTGAGTGAGGCCAGGCATCAAACCTGAAACCTCATGGTTCCTAGTTGGATTCGTTTCCACTTCACCATGACAGGAACTCCAGAATAAAAATTTTTTAATTTGTACAGAAATACGAAAGACCCCGTGTAGCCAAAGCAATTCTGAAAAAGAAAATTGGAGTTGGAGAAATCAGGCTCCCTGATTTCAGGCTCCCTGACTTCAGTCTATATTACAAAGCTACAGTCATCAAAATAGTATTGGGACAAAAACAGAAATACAGATCAATGGAACAGGATAGAAAGCCCAGAAGTAAACCCACAAACCTATGGTCTACTAATCTATGACAAAGGATACAAGAATATACAATGGAGAAAAGACCATCTCTTCAATTAGTGGTGCTGGAAAACTGGACAGATACATGTAAAAAATGAAATTAGAACACATTTTAACACCATACACAAAAATAAACTCGAAATGGATTAGAGACCTAAATATGAGACTGGATACTCTAAAACTCTTGGAGGAGTTCCCATTGTGGCTCAGCGGAAATGAATCTGTCTAGCATCCATGAGGATGCAGGTTCAATCCCTGGCCTTGCTCAGTGGGTTAAGGATCCAGTGTTGCCATGAGCTGTGGTATAGGTCGTAGATGCGGCTCAGATCTGGCGTTGCTATGGCTGTGGTATAGGCCGGCAACTGCAGCTCCGATTCAACCCCTAGTCTGGGAACCTCCATATGCCCTGGGTGCAACCCTAAAAAGACAAAAAAATAAAATAAAACTCTTAGAGGAAAACATAGGCAGAACACTCTGATGTAAACTCCAGCAATATCTTCTCAGATTCACCTCCTAGAATAAGGAAAATTAAAATAAGCAAAAGTGGAGTTCCCATCATGGTGCAGCAGAAACAAATCCAAGTAGGAACCATGAGTTTTCGGGTTCAACCCCTGGCCTCCCTCAGCAGGTTAAGAATCCAGCGTTGGAGTTCCCGTCGTGGCGCAGTGGTTAACGAATCCGACTAGGAACCATGAGGTTGCGGGTTCGATCCCTGCCCTTGCTCAGTGGGTTAACGATCCGGCGTTGCCGTGAGCTGTGGTGTAGGTTGCAGATGCGGCTCGGATCCTGCGTTGCTGTGGCCCTGGCGTAGGCCGGGGGCTACAGCTCCGATTGGACCTCTAGCCTGGGAACCTCCATATGCCACAGGAGCGGCCCAAGAAATAGCAAAAAGACAAAAAAAAAAGAAAAAAAAAAAAAAGAATCCAGCTTTGCTGTGAGTTGTGGTGTAGGTCACAGATGCGGCTCAGATTTGATGTTGCTGTGGCTGTGGTGTAGGCCAGCAGCTGTAGCTCCAATTAGACCCCTAGCCTGGGAACCTCATATGCCAGGGGTGTGGCCCTAAAGAGGACAAAGAGAAAAGACAAAAAAATAAAAATAAGCAAATGGGACCTAATTAAACTTAAAAGTTTTTGCTCAGCAAAGGAAACCATAAACAAAATGAAAAAACAGTCCATAGAATGGGAGAAATATTTGCAAATAATGCTACTGACAAGGGATTAATCTCCAAAATATAAAAACACCTCATGCATCTCAATATCATAAAAACAAACAACCCAATCCAAAAATGGGCAAAAGGGAGTTCCCTCCATAGCTCAGTGGTTAACAAACCCAACTAGGAACCATGAGGTTGTGGGTTCAATTCCTGGCCTTGCTCAGTGGATTAAGGATCTGGTGTTGCTGTGATCTGTGGTATACGTAGGTCACAGACATGGCTTGGATCCCGCATTGCTGTAGCTGTGGTGTAGGCCAGCAGCTGCAGATCCAATTTGACCCCTAGCCTGGGAACGTCCACATGCTACAGGTACAAAAAAACAAACAAACAAACAAAAAAAAAATTAGGGAGTTCCCGTCGTGGCGCAGTGGTTAACGAATCCGACTAGGAACCATGAGGTTGTGGGTTCGGTCCCTGCCCTTGCTCAGTGGGTTAAGGATCCGGCGTTGCCGTGAGCTGTGGTGTAGGTTGCAGATGCAGCTTGGATCTGGCATTGCTGTGGCTCTGGCGTAGGCCGGTGGCTACAGCTACGATTCGACCCCTAGCCTGGGAACCTCCATATGCCGAGGGAGCGGCCCAAGAAATAGCAACAACAACAACAAAAATTAAAAAAAAAATTAAAAAGGGGGCAAACAATCTAAGGAGATATTTCTCCAAATAAGACATACAGATGGCAAAAAAAAAAAAACATAAAAATGCTCAACGTCGTTAATTATTAGAGAAATGCAATTAAAACTACTATGAGGTACTACCTTACAGCAGCCAGAATGGCCATCACCAAAAAGTCTACAAACAGTGAGTGGAGAAAAGGGAACCTTATTGCACTGTTGGTGGAAATGTAAATTGGTACAACCACTATGGAAAATAGTATGGAGGGTCCTCCTGAAACCAGAACTTCCATGTGATCCAGAAATCCCACTCCTTGGCATATATCCAAAAAAAACCCCATGATTTGAAAAAATGCATGCACCCCAATGTTCATTGTGGCACTAGCTACAACAGCCAAGACGTGGAAGCAACCTAAATGTCCACTGACAGAGGAATGGATAAAGAAGATGTGGTACAGATAAATAAGGAATATTAGCCAAAAATAGAATGAAATAATGCCATTTGCAGCAACATGGATGCAACTACTGATTATCATACTAAGTGAAGTTAGTCAGACAATGAAAGACAAACATCACATGATATCACATATGTGGAATCTAAAAAAAGGATGCAGGAGTTCCTGCTGTGGCACAATGGGATTGGTGATGTTTCTGCAGCACTAGGATGCGGGTTCGATCCCAGATCTGGCACAGTGGGTTAAAAGGCTCCAGCATTGCTGCAGCTGTGGTGTAGGTCACAACATTGGCTCAGATCTGATCCCTGGCCAAGGAATTTCATATACTACAGGGCGGCCAAAAAAGAGAAAAAAAAATTTTTTTTTAATTAAAAAAGGATGCAAATAAACCCATATCTTCACAGAGACAACATCAGGGCCTTAACCTCTGAGCCACATGGGAACTCTGAATTATTTTAAAATTAAAATTAAATACAGTGAAAACTCCACCCATTTAAACTAACCTCATTTCAGATACACAGCCATGGCCAATGGCTGCCAGGTTAGACAGCTGAGAAATATAGTGTCTCCAACACCACAGAAGGTTCTATAGAAGGAATTCCCACTATGGCACAGTGGTTTAAGAATCTGATGGCAATTGGGGTTCCCATCGTGGCTCAGTGGTTAACGAATCCAACTAGGAACCATGAGGTTTCGAGTTCGATCCCTGACCTTGCTCAGTGGGTTAAGGATCCGGCGTTGCCATGAGCTGTGGTGTAGGTTGCAGATGCGGCTCGGATCCTGCGTTGCTGTGGCTATGGCTGTGGTGTAGGCCGGTAGCTACAGCTCCGATTCGACCCCTAGCCTGGGAATCCCCATATGTTGTGGGAGTGGCCCAAGAAATGGCAAAAAGACAAAAAAAAAAAAAAAAAGGCTCACCTCAGTGAAAGGTTTTAAAATGGAAACAAAGCCAAAAATATATAGATAAAATAACATTCCCCAGTTCATGCTTCAGAGTTCCTCCTTCCCCTAATGTTTTTTTGGATTTGATGTCAACTGGATATATGTGCTGAAAGTATTCAAACATGTAAAAAAGACAATATAAAGGTAAACATCACCAAGAAAATCGTATTCTCATTTCAACTTTGTATCAGAGATTCCAGCCCATGCAATATGACAAGCGCAAAATAGAAAGTATGGGAGTTCCCATCGTGGCTCAGTGGAAATGAATCCAACTAGTATCTGTGAGGATATGGGTTCGATCCCTGGCCTCGCTCAGTGGGTTAAGGAGCTGGTGTTGCCATGAGCTGTGGTGTAGGTCGTAGACACAGCTCAGATCTGGTGTTGCTGTGGCTATGGCTCTAGCCGGCAGCTGTAGCCCTGATTAGACCCCTAGGCTGGGAACCTCCATATGCCTCGGCCCTAAAAAGCAAAAGAACGAAACAAAACACCACCAACTCTCTTGTAAACCAGCCATGACCCCTTAGAAAAGGCAGTGATGAAAAGTGCCATTTACAGTAGCAACAAAAACTTTAAAATACATTGGAATTAACTCAGCAATTCCTTTCTGCCTAAAAAATTCTTCTGGAGGGAGCTGGAGAAGGAGATCTGGATAAGGATGCAATATACCATGTTCATGGATGGCCTTTTGCTTCTTAAAAGTTTCCTGCATGAGGCAACATGCTATTTCTTTCTCATGTATACATTCCTGATCTGAAAGTCTTTACTTTAGTGGGATCAGAGTGAAATAAAGGACAAAACTGGAGTTCATCCTGAGGAAAACAAACTATCACTTAATGTACATTGTATAACATTTTATTTTTGATGTTGTCACAGGGTTTTTTTTAGTTTGTAGCTTTTTTGTTTGTTTGTTTTTTCTTTTTGCCATTTCTTGGGCCACTCCTGAGTGGCATGTGGAGGTTCCCAGGCTACAGGTTGAACCGGAGCTGCAGCCACCAGCCTACACCAGAGCCACAGCAACTCAGGATCAGAGCCAAGTCTGCAACCTACACCACAGCTCACGGCAACGCTGGATCCTTAACCCACTGAGCGAGGCCATGGATTGAACCCACAACCTCATGGTTCCTAGTCAGATTCGTTAACCATTGGGCCACGATGGAAACTCCAGTTTGTTGCACTTTTAAAATTGTTATTTTGAGAAGTCAAATGTCCAGGCTGTAGAGATTTTCTCATGCAAAAATAGATGGGGGCAGGGGCAGGCAAAGTGGTTCCTTGTTAAGAATTTTGTTTGAATGGAACATGTTTAGAACCTGCCATTGCCTTTTTTCTTTTCTTGTGCGAAAGTGTCCTAATTGAACTCTTCTGTTGTTTATTTCAGAAGACAAATTTTTCTCACAAGAGATAATTTTGAAAGTAGTCTCCTTCCGTGTTCCATCCCTACATCAATGCAGGTAGTTATTTTACCAAATGATCTGAGAGATGTTTGAAATAAGTAATACTTAGGGTTATTGTTTGGAGATTCCACACTAAGTCTGGTGTTTTCTTGTGTTTTTGTTTTGGTTTTGAGTTTGGGGGCTTACTTTACAGTGCACCTCTTAAAAACATTGAGAGCAATTTCTAAGTCAAAAGAAGGGTTGATTCTATTCTGCTCTTACTACCAAAACCAGTAATTAATTTTTCCTGAAGAAAGAACCAGACTCTTGCAAGTGCTCCTTATAATTGGTTGTATGGTAGGAAGAGATAGATTAAAGGCACTGATTTCAGGGCCTCCCTAAATTGTCCTGAACCAAAACAGAAAAACCTTTACCCTCTCAGTAAATATCTTTTTTTTTATTTCTTATGGCTGCACCTGAGGCATATGGAAGTTCCCAGGCCAAGAATCAAGTTTGAGCCATGGTTGCAACCTACGCCACAGCTGTGGCAACACCAGATCCTTAACCCATTTTGCCAGACTGGGGATCAAACCTGAACCTTCACAATGACTCAGGCCAATGCAGTAGCATTCTTTTTTGAAAAAAAAAAAAAAATTGGCCCCCAAAGGAATATGGAGTTCCCAGGCCAGGCATCAGATCCAAGCAGCAGTTGTAACCTATGCCACAGCTGCAGCAACACTAGGCCCTTAACCCACTCTGTTGGGCTGGGGATTGAACCTTCATCACAGCACTCCTTCAAGATGCCACTGATCTTGTTGTACTCCTACAGCAGGATTCTTTTTTTTTTTTTTTTTTTTTGTCTTTTGTCTTTTTGCCTTTTCTAGGACTGTGCCTGCGGCATATGGAGGTTCCCAGGCTGGGAGTCGAATTGGAGCTGTAGCCTCTTCGACCTACACCACAGCTCACAGCAATGCCGATCCTTAACCCACTAAGAGAGGCCAGGGATCGAACCCGCACCCTCATGGTTCCTAATCGGATTCATTAACTGCTGAGCCACGACAGGAACTCTGTACAGCAGGATTGTTAACCCACTGTGCCACAGTGAGACCTCCTCAGTAAATATCTTAAGAGATTTGACCATCGGCATCTATGCTACAGAAGGCCTTGCTGTCCATTAAAATACCACTCTTTCTCTCATAAGCAACACATTTGTCAGTTATCCTTATCATTCATCATTTATACTTTAGGCTTTATCTTCAGAGGTTTTGATATGGGAGAAGGAGATGGAGCGAATTTAGGTACCCCAGAGCACCAAAGAGCAATTGCGACCTCCCAGTTTTGTTTCCAGCGGATCCCCAGGATACACAGTTCTCAATACCTAGGACCCAAACAACTCTTGTTGGCATAAATGTTTTCTTGCATGCTTGTCCAGAAGTACTGCTTTCTGAATCAATGACCAAAAAGATGCACTTATCGAAGTTGTCTATGTCATTATTCTTAGGTTGGCATACCAGAAGTAACATCAGCACATTTTGCTGGTTCAGTATTGCTGTTGGTGGTGAATCGAAAAGTTTATGTCTATGATTATGAAGCCAATTCCTGGAATGCATCTACAGGTAGGTGTCTTTTTTATTTTTTAAATCTTGTTTGCATTCAGCCAACATCAGAGAAAAGTTCCAGAAGTGCAAGTGCTACTTCTTGGAGGTCAGCTACCAGACATCACCTTGTCCTTTAAAATTCAAATGAAAGTTGGCCTGCACCCCCACCCCACAGGATGGGAAGCAAGTGTTTCCACTGGATATGGTGGTGACAAGCCACACACAACTGATCCGATTGGCGCTAACAAGGGGCATCAGCAGGTACTGCAATGCAGGATATGTTGGGGAGGACTGGAGGGTGGAGAAGGTCCTAGATGCTGGATGGTGGGCACATTCAGTCCCACATACATCATCTTGGTGACTGGGAACAGTGGAGAAGGTCAGCTTTAAGAAAATAGAGAGGGAGTTCCCTTGTGGTGCAGTGGGTTAAGGATCTGGCATTATCACTGCTATGACAAGGGTCTGATCCCTGGCAGGGGAACTTTTGCATGCCAAGGGCACAGCCAGTGAAAAAGGGAAGGAGCAAAAAAAGAGAGAGAGAGAGAGAGAACAAAACCCTGGTGGAGGAGGCAAGGAGATGTGGTAAAATGAAGACAGGGAGATGTTATTTTCTAGAAAAGAGGAAGGATGGAGTTCCCACTGTGGTGCTATTGGTGAAGAATCTGACCGCAGTGGTTTGGCTTGCTGCGGAGGTGCAGGTTCGATCCCCAACCCAGGAATTTCCATATGCTGTGCGTGCGGCCATAAAAAAAGAAAAAGAAAAAAGAAGAAGGATAGTCCCTCTTTTCCAGGGAACAGGGATGGGTACCCATCATGGTGAGAAAGGAGTCAGGACAAGGTTTCTCAGCCTTGGCCCTGCTGACATCGGAGCCGGGTCATTTTTGGGGTGGGGGAGCATTCTGGGTGCTAGGGGAGTGGAGCAGCACTCCTGCTCTGACCCACTCGATGCCAGGAGCCCCCCTAAGTCATGCTAACAAAAGTGTCCTCAGATATCACCCAGTGGGGTATCAAAATTCCTTCACAGTGAGAACCCCTGGGTTAGTAGATCACCATCTGGCAATTTGTTATCCTGTTGCTTCACTTGTATTCCTGGTGGTGAAAGACTGTGGTCCTCTCCCCTAATAAGACAGAGCCCTGCCGCAGTCCCTGCCAGGTGCTTGCTAGGCTCTAGATGGAGAGCTGATCACTGCCCCCTGAGAGGGAAACAAACACGGAAGGGTCCAGCTTGCCTGGCCTCGGTCTTACTTCTCATCATGATGTTCCAGGCTGTCTCTCAACGAGGTGATTGCCTGAGGTTTAGTGAATCAATAGCTAGAAGGTTCCAAGCCCCTTGGCTGAGGTGGAAACACTGTCTGTTGACACAGCGTGAACGGTCCAGAGAGAATGTATAACCCAGGTAAAGCTGGGCTGCCTGGGGGCCAGTCTTAGGATCATCTCATCAACTGGTCACATCCAAACCAAACATGCGTCTGCCTCCAAAGCATCAGTCAACCCACTCTTTATATATCTTCCACCTACCACCACGTTGCCTAAAATCCCTCCTTCCTCATCACCTTTCCCTTTCTCCCTCCAAAATTCACCCATGCTGGCAGGCTTTTCCTTGATGCCACAATCTTCTCCTGGTCCCCTTCCTGATCTTCCAGGTCAGTTCTTTTCTCTCCCATGGTCCACAGCTCTTTTCCCTTTGGGGGAGGGGGGCATAGGATTCACATAAAACTCACCATTTCAATCATTTTTTTTTTTTGCCACACGCTAGGCATGCAGAAGTTCCCCAGGACAGTGATGGTACCTGAGCCACAGCAGTGACAACAGTGGCCTAGTAACTGCTAGGCCACAAGGGAACGCCTATTTTAACCACTTTAATGTGTACAGTTCAGTGGCATTTAGTGCATTCGTTATGTCATGCAAAAGCCACCACCACTGAGTACGTTTTCATCCCCCTAAAAGAGGCCCCATTCCCATCAGCATCATTCCCTATCTCCCTCCCCCAGCCCCTGGGAACCACTAATCTGCTCTGTGTTTCTGTGGATTTGCCTGTTATGGATGTTTCTTTCTTTCTTTTTTTTTTTTTTTCTGACTTCTCCCGCAGAATGTAGAAGATCCCAGACCAGGTATCAAACTAGTGCCACAGGAGTGACAATACTGGATCCTTAACCTGCTGAGCCACCAGGGAACTTGGATGTTTCATATAAACGGAATGTCACAAACTCTCTCTCTCTCTTTCTTTCTTTCTTTCTTTCCTTTTTGGCTGTCCTGCAGCATATGGAGTTCCTGGGCCAGGGATGAGATCTGAGCCACAGTTGTGACCTAAGGCTACAGCTATGGCAATGCCAGATCCTTTTTTTTTTTTTTTTCTTTGTCTTTTTTTTTTAGGGCCACACCAGCAGCATATGGATGTACCCAGGCTAGGGGTCAAATTGGAGCTGTAGGAGTTCCCATCGTGGCTCGGTAGTTAACGAATCCGACTAGGAACCATGAGGTTTCGAGTCCGATCCCTGGCCTCACTCAGTGGGTTAAGGATTCTGCATTGCCGTGAGTTGTGGTGTAGGTCACAGGTGCGGCTCGGATCCTACATTGCTGTGGCTGTGGTGTAGGCCGGCCACATATGTTTTTAGTTCTTTTGGGTAAAGAGATGCCTTGGAGTGGAATTGCTGAGTCAGATGGTAATTCCATATTTAACTTACTGCAGAACCATCAAGGACTACTTGTAACACAAGTCAGTCTAGTCTCTGTCCTTCCTCTTCTTTCCATCATTTGTTTAATAGCATCCAAAGAGCTAATTCCTCAGCCCCTGGTCATCCATCCCCTGTCCCCACAATTCTACTCCTGCCTCTTAGAATGTGACTCCTCTGGGGACCTCAAATAAATGGGATCATTCAGAGTTGGGATCCTACTTCACAGAGCATAATGTCCACAAGATTCATCCATGTTGTAGCATGTCCTTCCTTTTGGAAGTTCTCTGGTGGCCTAGCAGGTTAAGGATCCAGCATTGTCATTGCTGTGGTATGGGTTTGATCCTTGGCCCTGGGAACTTCTGAATGCCACAGGCACAGGAAAAAAAAAAAAACTTCCTTTTTAGGGCTGAATAATATTCTATTGTACGGAGGCTTGACATTTTTTTATCCAGTCAACTATCAATGAACACTCGAGCTGTTTCCATGTTTTAGCCATTGTGAATAACGTTGGTCTGAATATGTGTATACAAATGTCTCCTTGAGTCACTGCTTTTAATTTTTTTTATGGCCATGCCTGCAGCATATGGAAGTTCCTGGGCTGGGGATTGAACTTGCACCCCTGTAGTGAGCCAGTCAGATTTTTTTTTTTTTTGCTTTTTAGGACCACACGCGCAGCATATGGAAATTCCCAGGATGTGGGTGGAATCAGAGCTACAGCTGCTGGCTTACGCCACAGCCACAGTGACACCAGATCTGTGATCTACACCACAGCGCACAGCAATGCCGGATCCTCAACCCACTGAGCAAGGCCAGGGATCGAACTCGCACCCTCATGGACACTTGTCAGATTGGTTTCCACTGCACCGCAACAGGACCTCCCCAGCAATCTTGGCAGAGTCCTAAAAGAGTTTCTGCAAAACCAGTGGTTCCCAACCAGGGACAGTTTTCCTCCCTTCCCCCAGTTGACACTTGGCAATGCCTGGAGACATTTTTGGTTGTTCAGACTGGAGGAGAGGGCCACTGGCATCTCATTAGAAGAATTGGGGATGCTTCACAACATCCTACAGGATCCAGGAGCCCTCCGCAACAGAGAAAGATCTGGCCCTAGATGTCAGTGCAGTGGGTGAGAAGCCCAGCTCTATCTTTATCTCTGAACTTCCAGGGAACTCACGGAGCCCTCCCCTTCTTTTCTCTTTTCAGGTATAGAACATCCTGTTTCACATATTTCTGGTGACAACTGCTGTTACAGTGAAAATTCCTTTTGCATGGTGAGTACCATGTATTGTGTTTCATGTTTTATTCTGCTCTGAGCAGAGAAAAACATTTTTTTTTTCTTTTTAGGGCTGCAGGTGTGGCATATGGAAGTTCCCAGGCTAGGGGTAGAATCAGAGCTGTTGACCTCTCCCACAGCCACAGCAATGTGGGATTCGAGCCACATCTGTGACCTATACCACAGCTCGTGGCAATGCTGGATCCTTAAGCTACGAAGCAAGGCCAGGGATTGAACCCTCATCTTCGTGATTACTAGTTGGGTTCTTAACCTGCTGAGCCACAATGGGAACTCCCAGAGAAACTTAGGAATGGAAATAAGGACAGAGTAAACCTTGAGGGCTGACACCATGATAGATTCGGGCAGTGTTATTTCCCGGGGTTCAGAAGAGGACCTGAGATAAAGGCACGGCTCTGGCTGACACACTGTGAATATATCCACCTATCTTCTTCTTCCTTTTCTTTTTTTTGGCCATGCCCATGGCATGTAGAAGTTCCTGGACAAGGGATTGGACCCACACCACAGCTGCAATCTGAGCCGCTGCAGTGACAATGCCGATCCTTCACCCAATGAGCTACCAAGGGAACTCCTTAACCTGTTATTTCGAAATAGTTATAGATATATAGGGAAGTTGAAAACAATACAGACTCCCATTATCCCTCATCCAGTTTCCCCCAATGGTTATATCTTATGTAACTATAGTGATAAAAATAGGACATTGACATGGACACAATTGTGTAAAGTCAGAGAACCACTACTGACATCAAAATACTGAACTATTCCATCGCCCCAGACCTCCCTGCCCTGCCAACCACTAATCTGTTCTCCGTCTCTCTAAATTTGTAATTTCAAGAATATTATATAGGGGGAGTTCCCATCGTAGTGCAGCAGAAACGAATCCAACTAGGAACCTTGAGGTGGCAGTTCCATCCCTGGTCTCGCTGAGTGGGTTAAGGATCCGGCATTGCCGTGAGCTGAGGTGTAGGTCACAGAGGTGGCTCGGATCCTGCATTGCTGTGGCTGCGACTATGTCTGGCAGCTACGGCTCTGATTAGACCCCTAGCCTGGAACCTCCATATGGTGCAGGTGCGGCCCTGAAAGGCAAAAGCAAAAAAAAAAAAAAAAAAAAAAAAAAGGAATACTATATAGGGAGTTTCTGTCGTGGCTCAGCAGAAACGAATCTGACTAGCATCCACAAGGATGCAAGTTTCATCCTCCGCCTCATTCAGTGGGTTAAGGACCCAGCGTTGCCATGAGCTGTGATGTAGTTCGTAGACCCAGCTCAGATCCTGTGTTGCTGTGACTGTGGTGTAGGCCAGTAGCTGTGGCCCCAATTTGACCCCTAGCCTGGGAACCTCCATGTGATGTGGGTGCAGCCCTAAAAAAAAAGACAAAAAAATAGAATATTATATAAATGACATCATACATTTGAAACCTTTGGGGACTAGTTTTTTCTCAGGAGACTCGTCTGATTCTATGTGTTTTATGTCTAGTCTGTACCTTTCCATTGCTGAGTAATTTTCTACAGTATGGATGTGCCAGAATTGGGTTGTTTCCACTTTCAGCTATTGCAAATAAATCTGCCATAAAGATTCCCTTACAGGTTTTTGTGTGGACATGAGTTTTCATTTCTCTGGGACAAATGCTCAGGAGCATGATCACTTGTATCTGTCTCCCAACTCCCCCCTTTTGGGGGACTGTGCTCAAGGCAGGTGGAAGTTACAGGGCCAGGGATTGAAGCCGAGCCACAGCAGTGACAATGCCTGATCCTTAACCACTGGGCTTCCAGGGAACTCCCATTCCCCCAAACTGAGATGTGCTTGCTTCGGCAGCACATACACTAAAATTGGAACAATACAGAGAAGATTAGCACAGCCCCTGAACAAGGATGACACACAAATTCATGAAGCATTCCAAATATTTTAGACATTTCTCCAAAGAAGACATATGGATAGCCAATAGGCACATGAAAAGATGCTCAACATCACTAATTATCAGAGAAATGCAAATTAAAACTATGAGGTACCACCTCACACCAGTAAGACTGGCCTACAAAATGGTAAGAAAGTCTACAAATAACAAATGCTAGAGAGGGTGTGGAGAAAAGGGAAACCTCCTGCACTGTTGATAAGAATGTATTGGTATAACCGCTATGGAAAACAGTATGGAGGTTTCTCAGAAAGCTAAATATAGAACTACCATATGATCCAGGAATCCCACTCCTGGGCATATATCTGGACAAAACTGTAATTTAAAAAGATACATGCACCTGTATGTTCATTGCAGCATTATTCACAATGGCCAAGGCATGGAAACAACCTAAATGTCCACCAACAGATGAATGGTTTAAGAAGATGTGGTACATATATACAGTGGAATACTACTCAGCCATAAAAAGAACAAAATAATGCCATTTGCAGCAACATGGATGGAGCTAGAAATGCTCATACTAAGTGAAGTAGGACAGAAAGAGAAAGACAAACACCGTATGATATCACTTATATAGGGAATCTAAAATATGGCACAAATGAACCTATCTACAAAACAGAAACAGACTCACAGACATGAAGAATAGACTTGTGGCTGCCATGGGGGAGGGGAGAGGAAGCAGAATGGACTGGTAATTTGGGGTTAGTAGATGCAAACTATTACATTTAGAATGGACAAGCAATGAGGTCCTGCTGTACAGCACAGGGAACAATAGGCTTTCAGGATAGAACATTATGGAAGATAGCATGAGAAAAATATATATATGAATGACAGGGTCACTATGCTGTACAGCAGAAATGACACAACACTGTAAATCAACTACTCTAATAAAAATAAAATAAAATATAAAAAAATAAAATTGAGCTGTAATTTACATACCATGCTATGTAAATGTAAGATGTACAGAGGGTTGATTAACCACATTTACATATTGCAATATCATTGCCACCCTAGCAGGTCATAAAATTATCACTTCTTTTTTGTTGTGGGAGCAATTGAGATCTAGTTTCTTAGCAACTTTGAAGTTTATAATACACTGTTATTGTCTGCGATCACTATGCTGTGCATTAGACCTCCAAAACTTATTTATGTAACTTAAAGAACACAACCCCAACTGTCCCTTCACCCTCTGTCTCCTTTTTCTTTTTAATGGCCAAACCTGTGGCATATGGAAGTTCCCAGGCTAGGGGTCGAATTGGAGCTGCAGCTGCTGGCCTACACCATAGCCACAGCAACGCAGGATCCAAGCCGCATCTTCGACCTACACCACAGCTCACAGCAACGCCAGGTCCTTAACCCACTGAGCAAGGCCAGGGATCAAACTTGCATTCTCATGGATGCTCTTCCAATTCTTAACCTGCTGAGCCACAATGGGAACTCCAGCCCTCTGTCTCCTTTATATTTATTTTTTTTTATTTTTATTTTTTTCTTTAGGGCTGCACCTGCAGCATATGGAGGTTCCCAGGCTAGGGGTCCTGTTGGAGCTGTAGCTGCCGGCCTACATCACAGCTACAGCAACACAGGATCCTTAACCCACTGAGCAAGGCCAGGGATCGAACCTGTATCCTCATGGACACTAGTCAGATTCGTTAATCGCTGAGCCATGACAGGAACGCCAACCCTCTATCTCCTTTTAAAGAGACTGCTTTATTTTGTGTTCTTCCAGGATATAAGTAATTCGGTTTTTGCTTATTTGCATGGAGCTCAGATATCTCAGACCAATATCTATTTTTCAAACACACGGGGATACAGATTTCAGAAGTTTGCTCATGAAAGACAGGTGTGTTCAATTTGGTAAGAAAGCCAACAACAAAAAGTATGTCCCCTGTATGGTCGGGGAATTCACTGTCCATGCAGATCAAGGACTTGTCTCTCTTGAAGGGTCCAGCTGGCTATGAGGGCAGGGGAAATTCCAGGTGGGAGCAGAGGGCTGGGAGACCAGGATTAGGAAAGCAGGACAGCACCGTTTAGGGAAAGTGCTGGTGCCACAATAAAAGCTGCATGTGGATGATGACACCGGGTATCACCATTATCCTCATTTTACAGATGAGTGAACTGGACTGGTTGAATGTGTGCCTCCCCCCAAAAAAAACTTATGTCCACCTCGAACCCTGGAATGTAGCCTTTCTTGGAACTAGGATCTTTGCAGATGCAGTTAGTTAACATGAGGTTATCTTGGATTAGGGTGGGTTCTAACCCCAATGAGAGGAGAGGAGTGGGGCAGGCAGAGAACAAGGCCCTGGGAAAACAGAGGCAGAGATGGGAGAGACCCAGCTGGAAGCCAAGGAGCACCCCAGGTGCTGGTAACCCCTGGAAGCTGCAAGAGAACAGCAGGGTTTCTTCCTCGGAGCCTCTGGAAGGAACCCTCCCTGGTGACACCTTGATTTCAGACCTCCAGCTTCCATAACTGTGACAGCACACCCCTGCTGGTTGTTTTTTTTTTTTTTTTCTTTTTCTTTTTTGGCTGCCTCATGGCACATGGAGTTTCCAGGGCCAGGGATCAGATCTGACCCGCAGTTGGGACCTACCTCACAGCTGCAGCAACGCCAGATCCTTTTAAGCCACTGTGCCTAGGCCAGTGGTCTAACCTGCATCCTGGTGCTGCAGAAATGATGCTGATCCCATTGTGCCACAGCGGGAACTCTCATCCCTGGATTTTTTTGTGTGTGTGTGTGTGTGTGTCTTTTTAGAGCCATACCTGAAAGGGAGGTTTCCAGCCTAGGGGTCCAATCAGAGCTACAGCCACCAGCCACAGCAATGCAGGATCTGAGCCGCATCTGCAACCTTCACCACAGCTCACAGCATTGCGGGATCCTTAACCCACTGAACGAGTCCAGGAATCGAACCCGAGTCCTCGTGGATGCTAGTCAGGTTTTTTAACCACTGAGCCATGACGGGAACTCCCCATCCCTACAGTTTTAAGCCACTGAGTATGTGGCATTTTATTGTGGCAGCCTCCCCCCCTGAAAATGAATACACAGACAAAGGCTCAAAGAGGTGCAAGGTTTCTGCCAGGGCCACACAGCTGGGCAGAGTTGGCAGTTGAACAGCTGAAGAGGACGGGAATCCTTGGGTAGTTTAGAGGATGACGGCATTTTGATGACACAGAGAATGGCTTCACCCCCAAACACTCAGGAAGTTGGTCCAAAGGAAGCCAGACAGAGTGTACTCTGCTCTCCAGTTCTGATCATGTCTCACATCTGGTTTCTTGTCCCTGCCCTGGAGGCCCAGCAAAGCCTGGAACCTAACTGGCCACGTATTTTCATTCAAAACTAGGCCTGGAAGGACCTGGAGTTAATGTTGGTGCTCCATTGAAAACTGTTGCCACTTAAATCCCCAATTGTATTAGAGTTCTCCAGAGCAACAAAGCCCACAGGAGGTATAGGGACAGAGATATAAACATATAGAACACACATGGAAGGAACTGGCCCACGTGATTATGGAGGCAGAGAGGTGTCGCATCCTGCTGTCTGCAAGCTGAACGCCAGGAAGATGGATGGCATTATTCAGCCCAAGGTCAAAGGCCTGAGAACCAGGGGGTTGCTGGTTTAAATCGTGGAGTCTGAAGGCCCAAGAACCAGGAGCTCCAAAGTCCAAGGGCTGGAAGATGTGGACCTCTAGCTCAAGAAGAAAGAGCCGGTGAAAGAAAACAAGAAAGCAAGCAAGCAAGGAAAGAAGGAGGGAAGGAAGGAATGAAGGAGAGGGAGAGAGAATGAAAGAAAGAGAAAGAGAAAAAGAGAAGGAAAGAAAGAAAGAAAAAGAAAGAAGGAAAGGAAGGAAGGGAGGAGCCAATTCACCCTTCCTCCACCTCTTTGTTCTGTTTGGGGCCCCAACAGGGGTTCAGAATTTCCCCCTCTTTCTGCTCCACCATCCTCAACCTCAGGACTCATGACATTCCAAACACTGATGGTAGGGACCATATGGCACAGGCACTGCCCAGTCAGAATAGATGCTGGCCATGGAAACAGAGCAAGATCTGTGGTCCCCGACCGTGTCAGGCACCGATCCCAGAGTCGCCTAATTGTGGGAAGGCCAAGGGAGGGTCTCTGGTCCACAGAATAATGAATCCTTGAGGATGTCCACCTTCTAATCCCCCAGAACCTGTGTCTACAGTACCTTGATAGCAAAGGGGTTCAGCAGATGAGATTAAGGTGATGATCTTCAGAAGGGACATGATCCTGAATTACCCAGGTAGACCCAGTATCATCACACGGTCCTGATAAGAGGGAGGCAGGTGAGTCAGAGTCAGAGGAGATTGTGATGATGGAAGCAGATGTGAATGAGAGAGAGACAGAGAGATGGAGGGATTAGAAGACGCTATGCTTGAAAGAAGAAGATGCAATGCTCCTGGCCTTGAAGGTGGAGGAAGGGGCTGTAAGCCAGGGAACGCGGACACCTCTACCAGCCAGAAAAGTTGAGGAAACAGATTCTCCTGTGGTGCCTCCAGAGGGAGCAAGCCCTGCCCACACCTGGATTTTAGTCCATTATGGACTCTGACCTCCAGAACAATTGAAGTCACTAAGTCTGTGGTCATTACAGCTGACCCAGGAAATGCAAACAACCTTCTGTAGGGAGGGTCCGGGGATGCTTGGCTGAAGGATGCTTGCCACCAACTCCAGAAGTATCTCAGTACTTCCTCAATGGGTGCTCTCCAGCTGAAGACCTATCCCACTCAGCCAGCTGGCATTCCTCCCACATTGCAAGCTGAGGTTTCATCTCCAGGCATCATCTCCCCAGTAAGCAGGAAGATAGGAGCTTCGTCTTTGCACTCAAGAAGACCTTTCCAGCAGTTTCCGCTGTGGCAAAATGGGATCAGCAGCATCTTGGGAACTCTGGGGCACAGATTTGATCCCTAGCCCAGCACAGTAGGTTAAAGATCTGGTGTGGCTTCAGCTACGGTTTAGGTTGCAACTGTGGCTCGGATCTGATCCTTGGTCTGGGACCTCTATATACCGTGGGGTGGCCAGAAAAGAAAAAAAAAGAAAAAAGACCTTTCCAGAAGACTTACCTTCACATCACACTAGCCCGGAGCTGAATCCCCTGCCACCCCATCCCAGTCTGTGGCCAAGGGGCTGACATTCTTCATTGTGGTCCAGGGTAATCACCATACATCCCCTGAGATCAAGGCCTCTTTGGAGCTCCCCTGGCAGGGAAAAGGAAGTTGGGGTAACTGGTGGGGAGGAGATGGGCAGGCCACCACGATGTCTAGGCACCTTGCTAGCCAGGATAGACTAACTGTAGGTATCAGTCTGCACGGGCTGCCACAGCAGATAGCACAAACTGCTGACTTAAACAACACAGTTGTGGAGTTCTCACGGTGGCACAATGGGATAGGGAGCTTTTCTGCTGTTCCAGGATGCAGATTTGATCCTGGGCCCAGCACAGTGGGTTAAGGTTCTAGTGTTGCCATTGTTATGGCTCAGGTCGAAACTGTTGCTCGGATCTGATCCCTGGCCTGGGGTGGCCAAAAAAGAAAAAAACAAACAGTTATCTCTCATGGTTCTGGAGGCTGGGAAATCCAAGTTCAAGGTGCTAGCTGATTCACCATTTCTGGAGAGGGCTCTCTTCCTATCTTGCAGACGCCTACCTTCTTGCTGCGTCCTCCACAGCAGAGAGAGACAGACACCAAGAGAGCATGAGCTCTGGTGTCTCTCCTTATAAGGGCACTAATTCTATCATGAGGGCCCCAATCTCATGAGCTCACCTAAACTGAATCACTCCCCAGAGACCCCCACCTCCACACACCATCACATTGGAGATGCTATGGTCTGAATGTTTGTATCCCCCCAAATTCATATGGTAAAATAATCATGCCTAATGTGATGGTGTCAGGAGGTGGGGCCTTTGGCAGGTGCCTAGGGCACAGAAAGAAGCTCCAGCCCTGGAGAGGGCCCTCACTTGACCATGCTGGCACCTTGATCTTAGCCTTCCAGCCTTACAGAACTCTGAGCAGTCAATTCCTATCGTTTATGAACCACCCAGTCTATGGTATTTGCTTGTGGCAGCCCGAACGGACTAAGACAGGGGTTATGGTTTCAACCTGTGAATTGGGGTGCGGGGGGAGGGGACACAATTTGGTCCGTAGCACTATATATAATAGAAATACCACCCCTCCACACACACACATACAAACCAAATAAGAGGCTTACATAAGATGCTGGTCTTTCTCTCTTACCTGAAAAATGAGTGGAGGTAGCCATGGCAATGGATCCCACTGTTCCCAGGTAGGGGTCCTTGGCCTCATGCTCCAACTTGCCTGCTGGGCATTTTGCTGACCAGCCAAAGATCAAGAACAGGGAACCTAGGAAGGAGTGAGGGATTTAGGCAAGCATCTCACAGCCTGGGTCACACCACTCCCTCCAGCACCCCAAACAGAGCCGCCTTCACTTAAGATTCTGCCCTAGATGCTGTGTTTTCACAGAGGGGAGGTAGATCATGATTTTAAAAATGACTTTCCTTCATCTCGTTTACTAGATAGTGTAAAATTTGGAATTAAGCACACGTTTATGATTTATTGACTTGCACTATTTTGTTTGTTTCATAGGCGGAACTAGTCGGGTCACTGGGTGGGGTCTTCTACTTTCACTCCCTGTCACAGGTCGGACTGCTTCTCATCGACCAACGGAAGGTGAGTACCTTTTACACCATTCATACTGGGAAGGACAACTTCAGTGACCTTTATCCTTAGCCAGGTTTTTGTCAAAATTCACACAGTTTAGACTTTGGTATCTGAAATCCACCTAGCTTTTCATTCACCTATCCACCCATGTATACATCCATCCAATCATCCATCCACCTGCTCATCCCTCCACACATCCATCCATCCATTTACCTATTTATCTACCCACCCACCCACCCACCTGCCTATCTACTCCTCCATCTATCATTCCATCCATCCTTCCATTTTTATTTTAATTTTAATTTTATTTTTTTTACTTTTTAGGGCCACACCTGCAGCATATGGAAGTTCCCAGGCTAGGGGGCAAATCGGAGCTACAGCTGCTGGCCTACACCACAGCCACAGCAACATGGGATCCGAGCCACATCAGCAACCTACACCACAGCTTACGGCAATGCCGGATCCTTAAGCCACTGAGTGAGGCCAGAGATGGAACCTGCATCCTCATGGGTCCTCGTTGGGTTCATTAACCGCTGAGCCACGAAGGGAACTCTACTCTATTTATCTATTTATCCATCCACCTATCTACCCACCTACTCATCCATCCATCCATCAACTCACCTACTCATCCATCCACACATCCATCCATTTATCCATCCATTCTCCCATTCATCCATCTACTCATCCATCCATGAACCTATTCATCCATATACCCTCCCACAAACCCACACACCAACCACTCCTCTCTCCCCCATTCATTTGCTCATTCAGTCTTGCATTCAGCAGTATTTAAGTAGGGTCTGGGAGGTGCTGGGCACTAGGATAAAATACAAGGTATGCTGTTACGTGTTACTGATGGCACCCAAGACCATTTTATGGCCACTTTTTAGGGCCACACCTGCAGCATACGGAAGTTCCCAGGCTAGGGGTCGAATCCCAGCTACAGCTGATGGCCTATACCACAGCCAAACCAACACTAGATTCAAGCCACATCTGCCACCTACACCACAGTTCACAGCAATGCCGGATCCCCGACCCACTGAGCAAGGCCAGGGATTGAACCCACTTCCTCATGGATACTAGTCGGATTCATTTCCACTGCACTAGAATAGGAACACCCCCCTGCCAAGACCATTTTAAATGCCTCACATGAATGATTTTTAATGATTATTTTCACGTGTATTCAGAAAATCAGGTCAAGAAAACTGTGATTTCACAGATATTATTTAGGATAAGACTAATTTAAGTTTTAAGGAATCAGTTCATGCAAAGTGCACTTGAAAAAACAGCAAGTCAGGCAGAGATTAAAGTGCAGTCAGTACCCTCGTGTTGCAAAACCTGTGAGTGGGGTGTGCTCTGAAGTGTGGAGGACCCAGCATCAGCAAGCTCCTGGAGGCTGGGCTGCAACCTGGTGCCCCCCACAATCATAGTTGGGGGGGTTGCCAAGCCTCCCATCCAGAGTCCCCTCACAAGCAGGAACCGTCAGAGTGTGTCATGAATAAGAGACACTCCCACAGCTCTGGAACTCTCCAGAATGTAGTGGTGTCTGAGGAGCCTGGCTCTGGTTTCCTGTGCATGGTTTCCCAGTCAGTCACAAGACTTTACCTGGTGGCAGCAGTGGGGACTGGGGGGGAGGGGTGAGAGGCGAGGGTTGAGGGCTGGGGGGTGGGAAGCTGCCCTCCCCCCACTCCATACCTGCAGTCTCTGAAGGCAGCCTGATCCAAGACTCCGGGCCCCTGGCCAGGCAGGCTCTCAGCATCTCCTCATCTCTGCATTCCTAGCCCAGGTGTGGTCCTCAGGCCTCGGCCCCCTGAGGGAGGGAGGAGGGGGAAGCCTGGAGCCACTTCTTTCCTGTCTGACTCAGTACTTTCCCGCTTCTGGCTCTTCCCCTTCTGGAGGCCTCAGGTGCATAAAACTGCAGGTGCCTCCAGTTCAGGGCTCCCAGCACTGGGAGATGCACCCCACACCTGCGCTGACCCAGCAGACCCTCCTCACTTCTGTCAGGGAAGGACCAGGTATCTTGGTGTTTTCTCTGGCCTGGGCTCTTGCTTTCCCCACTGCAGCAGCCGATTCAAGGTGGCTACTCTGACCCCTGGCAGCTCAGCTGAGCTCCCTCTCAGGGTCCGGGGACCAAAGCGGCCAACCCATTACTTGGCAGGTCTGAGAGCTGGGAGCTGCAGGCTCACACTCCCAACCCTTAGCGGATGGAGTGGGGGCGGGATGAGTCAAGATCAGCACCCACCCTGGCCCCAGCCACTAAGCTTCTCTCCCTGCCCCAGGAGGCTTTTTTTTTTTTTTTTTTTTTTTAATGGCTGCACCAGAGGCATATGGAAGTTTCCAGGCCAGGGATTGAATCTGAGCTGCAGCTTTGGCAATGCCTGATCCTTAAACCACTGTGCGGGGCTGGGATGGAACCAGAGGGATGCAGGTTTCTTGATTAACACGTGTCAGTGTTAGTGATGTCTGTGCTGGTTTCCGTTTTTGTTCTTTGGCCATGCCCATGGCATGTGGAAGTTCCCAGGCCAGGGATGGAACCCACATCAAGCAGTGGCAGTGCTGGATTTTTAACCACCAGGCCACCAGGGAACTCCAAGTGTTTTTTGTTTTTGTTTTTGCTTTTGAGGGCCACACTCGTGGCATATGAAATTTCCCAGGATAGGGGTCAAGTTGGAACTGCAGCTGCCAGCCTATGCCACAGCCACACCAGATCCAAGCCACATCTGTGACCTACACCACAGCTCACAGCAACACTGGATTCTTACTTAACCCACTGAGCAGGGTCAGGGATCAAACCTTCATTCTCACGGATGTTAGTTGAGTTTGTTACCGCTCAGCCACAACAGAAACTCCTGGTTTTTGTTGTTGTTGTTGTTGTTTTTAATTCCATCCTCACATAGTGCTGTCAGAGGTGTTCCAGAAAGAGACAAGGGAGAACTTTGATAACCACGCAGAGGAATTTAGATTTCACCTAAGAGTCTTTAGAGGGTCACGAGATGCAAAAGGCTGTTAGGAAAAGACTCGGGGGGAGCAGCCCAGCGAAACTGGCTTAAATAATAATCCAGGTACAAGGGCCCAGAGTGGGCCTGGCTGAGCAGAACCAGGGAGTGCTGGTCTTTAGACCCCACGGGAGTTTTGGGTAAATAGTCCTTTGTCGGGGTTTGCATCATGGCTCAGTGGAAACGAATCTGACTAGAATCCTGGGGATGCATGTTCGATCCCTGGCCTTGCTCAATGTGTTAAGGATCCGGCGTTGCCGTGAGCTGTGGTGTAGGTTGTCGATGTGGCTCGGATCTGGTGTTGCTGTGGCTGTGGTGTAGGTCGACGGCTGTAGCCCCGATTAGACCCCTAGCCTGGGAACCTCCATATGCCACAGGTGCAGCCCTAAAAAGACAAAAGACAAAAAAAAAAAAATAGTCCTTTGTCATGAGGGCCTGTCCAAGGCACTGTGGGGTGGGGGGTGGGGGGAGCAGCCTCCCTGCTCCCACTCACTGGATTCCAGGAACCCCCCAAGTCATGATGACCACAGATGACCCCAGACTCCGACCAGTGTCCCCTGCGGGCAGAATCACCCCAAGCTAAGAACCACCGGCCTAGGTAATAAGGTCTGAAGAAGTTTGAATAACACAGCACATGGACCCACTCAGTCCCATCGCTGAGAAACTGCTTGACCTGGTGATCTCGTTTCTCGCTCAAGGGTCAGTATTCTTCTCTCAGGCCATGTTCAGCTACTCGGACCACCCCCTGAACCGCAGTTTCGGGCTGCCCTTTGACTACAATGGGACCCTCGACATCCTCATCGCCCCGGGCCAGAAAGGCATCCTGATCTTCTGGTTTGAGAAGAGCCTGCTGGTTTCTCGAAATGCAGGTGAGATCAAGGCCCAGGTGGAGCAAGTGCAACCCTACCCCCACCCCACCCCATGACAAGTGGATGACACAAGCCCATTCTCATGTTGCTATTCTCACCGTGTTCACTGCCCATTTCCCACCTTCGTGTTCTCTGCCCATTTCCCACCTCCTGGGATCTTTAGAGTCCGGGGGCAGGTTCTGAAAAACCCAGATGCCTAGGACAGAGGGGGCCAAGTCCAGGAACGGCAGCTCTTGTTCTGAGACCTAGGACCTGTGAGCCCCAGCCCACCAGCCCTCATAAGGAGAGGAGCAAAAGGCAGCCACCCCCCAGGAGGAGATGCTGTCAGGAACCTCTGGGCACAGTGGTGGCTGCCAGAGCACCCAGCTGCAGCATACTTCCCAGTACCAGTCAGGCTGTTTGAACATGGCTGTTTCCTTCCAATGCAAGGAAAGGGCTCAGGGCTGACCTGGCCATGTGGGGAACCCATTCCAGAAAGAAAGCTCTGCCTGATTCCTTATACATATCACAGTAAAAGGCATGGTGTCTGGTCCATTTCTCAGAGCTCTCACACCAAGGAGACATGCCAGGGTCTCATTGTCTTAAACCTAACGTCTTCTGTGTGATGTTTTACAACATTGCCTCTTGCGGCTACATTTTCCTTGATTCCTTATAAATTTGTGAATCAAGAGTCAGGGTGGGCAGCAGGGGATCCCCCTTCCCACCATGTGCACAGGTCTTGGGATTTGTCCTGTTATCTCACAGGTCAGCTGGTCGACCCGGTCCGGGTGCGAGAAGGACAACACATCCTGTATCCTTCCATCTTTGACGCCAACATCACCATCCACAGCATCGCTGCCAGTGCGTGCCTGAGCTGCGGGTAGATTTCTAGAAGGGCTTTAGACCCAACTTATTCACCGCTAACTGGTCAGGTCCAGCCCCACCAAAACAGAAACAGAATATAATTATTACACATTATGGTATGAGTCAGGGCAGAAACTTTTGTGCCCTTTCATGATGAAATGGAATGTAGTTGGATCTCATTCCCTGGGGTTGCTGTAACAAAGCACCACAAATGGGGTGACCATATCAACACTTATTGTCTTCCAGCCTGGAAGCCAGAAGTCCAAGATCAAGGCAAGGCTGTTTCCTCCTGAGGCTTTTCTCCTTGGCTTGCAGACAGCTGTCTTCCCCCTGTGTCTTCCCATTACCTTCTCTCTGAGTGTGTCTGTGTCCAAACTGCCCCCCACACCTTTTTTTTTTTCCTTTTATGGCCTAGGCACCTGTGGCATATGGAAGTTCCCAGGCTAGGGGTCGAATCAAAGCTGTAGCTGCCAGCCTACACCACAGCCACAGCAACGCCAGATCCGAGGTCCACCCCTCTTTCCCTTTTTCATCACACATCATTTTGTATTTTATTTTGGTAACAACACTTAACATGAGATCTACTCTCTGAACAAAAATTTTTTTTTGGCTTTTTTTTTAAGGCTGTACCTGCACCATATGGAGGTTCCTAGGCTAGGGGTCGAATCGGAGCTACAGCTGCTGGCCTACACCACAGCCACAGCAACGCCAGATCCCATCTGCATCTGCGACCTACCTCACAGCTCACGGCAACGCCAGATCCTTAACCCACTGAGTGAGACCAGGGATCAAACCCACATCCTCATGGATCCTAGTTGGGTTGGTTAACCGCTGAGGCATGAAGGGAACTCCTGAACAAATTTTTAAGCACACAGTATAGTAGGCACAACGTTGTACAAGAGATCTCTAGAACATCTTCATCTAGTGTCACTGAAACTCTGTCCTCATGAAACAGACTCCCAGCCCCTCCTCCAGCCCCCAACCCCACCATCTTACCTCTGTCTTGATGGATCTGACTCCTCTAGAGACCTCCTGTAAGTGGAATTAGACAGTATTTATCCTTCTATGTCCGGCTTATTTCACCAAGCATCATGTCCTCAGTGTTTGTCCATGTTGTCACATATTATAGGATTTTCTCTTTTTTTATATAGCCACACCCACGGCATGTGTAAATTCCTGGGTCAGGGACTGAACCTGTGCCACAGCAGGGACCCAAGGCACTGCCGGGACAATACTGAGTCCTTAACTGCTAGGCTGCCATGGAACTCTTGGATTCCCTTCTTTTCGAGGCTGAATAATATTCCATTGTATGGATGGCCCACATTATCTTGATCCATTCATCTGCCAGTGATACTTAGGTTGTTTCCAGATCTTGACTTCTGTGAATAATGCTGCATTGGACATGGCCATGGAGAAATGGAAACCAACACCTAAAAAAGAGAGAGAAATGTCGGTGTAGGTGTGGAGAAATTGGAACCCTTATGCACTGTTCATGGGAATGCATAATGCAGCCAAGGAGTTCCCGTTGTGGCTCAGTGGTTAACGAACCTGACTAGGAACCATGAGGATGTGGGTTTGATCCCTGGCCTCAATCAGTGGGTTAAGGATCCGGTGTTGCCGTGAGCTGTGGTGTAGGTCGCAGACGGCAGCTCAGATCCGGTGTTGCTGTGGCTCTGGTGTAGGCTGGCGGCTACAGCTCCGATTAGACCCCTAACCTGGGAACCTCCATATGCCACGGGAATGGCCCTAGAAAAGGCAAAAAGATAAAATAAATAAATAATAATAAAAATAAGAACCTAACATAGTGTCTGTGAGGATGCGAGTTCAACCCCTGGCCTTGCTCAGTGGGTTAGGGATCCAGTGTTCCTACAAGCTGCGGTGGAAGTCACAGATGTGGCTTGGATCTGGCGTGGCTGTGGCTATAGCATAGGCCAGAAGCTGCAGCTCCAGTTTGACCCCTGGCCTAGGAACTTCCATATGCCACAGGTCCAGCCATTAAAAAAAAAAAAAAAAAAAAAAAAGTGCAGCCCCTGAGGAAAACTGTATGGTGATTCCTAAAAAAAATGAGTTCCCCTGTAGTGCAGCAGGTTAAGGATCCAGAATTGTCACTGCAACAGTTCAGGTCACTGCTATGTCATGGGTTCGATTCCTGTCCTGGGAACTTCCACATGCCACCGGTACAGCCATTAATGGATGAATGAATAAAAATTTAACTACCATGTGATCCAGGAATCCTACTTCTGTATACTTTGGCAGTGTGAAATCTGAGCCATGTCTGTGACCTACACCACAGCTCACGGCAACAACAGATCCTTTACCCACTGAGCGAGGCCAGGAATCAAACCTGCATCCTCATGCATACTAGTTGGGTTTGTAAACTGCTGATCCACGACTCCGTCCCTCACCCCTACTGCCATGTGAGGACACAGCTAGAAGTTAACTGTAGACCCAGAAACAGGTTCTCACCAGGCTCCGTATCCTCTGCCACCTTGATCTTGGACTTTAGCCTCCAGAACTGTGAAAAATGTGTCTTGTTTGTAAGCCATCCAGTCTACAGTGTTGTTATAGCAGCCCAAATGGCCTAGACACAGGAAAAGCAGATTATTTTCTTTCTTTCTTTTTTTTTTTTTTTTTGGTTACAGCTTTATTGAGATATGATTCATATACCATAGAGTTCACCCAAAGTGTACGATTCAGTGTTTCTTTTTGTTGGGGAAGCCTGCATCAGGCAGAAGTTCCTGGCCAAGGATCAAACCCAAAACCCTGGCAGTGACAGTTGGATCATTAACCTGCTAGGCCTCCAGGGAACTCATTTCTTTTTTTCAGTATGTGCAGAGTTGGGCAGCCATCACCACAATCCATTTTAGAGCATTTTCATGGCCAACCTCCCAAAAGAAAGCCATATTCTTCACCCCACAAGCCCCCATCTCTCCCCTGCCCCTGGCAACCACCAGTCTACCTGCTGTCTCTATAGAGTCACCTACTGTAGACATTCCGTGGGAAAGGGATCTTGTGGTCTTTCGTGACTGGCGTCTTTGACTACATGTCTTCAAGGTTCATCCACATTGTAGGGTGTGTCAGCGTTTCGCTCCACTGTAAGCATGGACCACGTGTTGTTTATCCATTCAACTGTCTTTGGATATCTGGGTTGTTTCTTCTCTGGGGCCATGATGCGTCACGCTGCCATGAACATTCGAGTACAGGTTTTCACACAGACATGTGTTTTCATTTCTCTTGGGTTAACACCTAGATGCATATAAGGTCAAATGGTCACTCTGCATTTGACCTTTTGGGGAACTGCCCGGCTACCTTCCGTACAGGATGCCCCACTTTATATTCCCACCCGTGGTGCAAGAGGCCTTCCAGAATATGATTCCACATATATAAAACTGCCAGAAAAGGAGTTCCTGCTGTGGTGCAGTGGGTTAAGGATCTGGTGTTGCTGCAGCTGTGACAAAGTTCGCTCCTTCAGCTCGGTTTCGATCTCCAGCCCCAGGAACTTCTACATGCCTAGGGTGTGACTGAAAAAGAAAAAAAAAAAACTATCAGAAAGGATGTTTGCTAAAATCCTAACAGTGGTCACTAAGTCAGGGGTCAGCAAAGCATGACCTGTGGGCCAATTCCAGCCCAGCAGTTGTGGGTTTTTTTTATACAGCATTTTAATTTGTATTTATTTTTGCTGTTTAGGGCTGCACCCACAACATTTGGAGGTTCCCAGGCTAGGGGTCCAATCGGAACTACAGCATCCAGCCTACACCACAGTTCACAGCAATGCTCGACCCTTAACCCACTGAGCAAGGTCAGGGATCGAACCCGCCACCTCTTGGTTACTAATCAGATTCATTTCCACTGCGCCATGACAGGAACTCCCCCAGCATTTTATTTAAAAACTTTAGAGAATGCATTTTCACATTAGCGATCCCCACAGTAGGAAAACAACAATTTATTGCTTATAATGTTATCTTTGCGGACAGATTATTTTTGAACAAGTGAAATAAACACATTTGAGGATTAAGTCTCAGTTGAGAATCTGTAACAATTTGAAACATCTATAACAGGACCTCTTCCCTACATGGAACTTCTCTATTATTCAGAAATTCTCCAGGCTCTTCTTCGAGGGATTTAGAAATCAGTAATGTGAAATATCAGCATTTCTAATTTTCTGATTTCCCTAGGACATGTAACCATCAGTAATAGTCTGCAAAAACTAAACACTGCCTAATTTTCTGCAAAGTCTTTATTTATGACTTAACAGTCTTTCCCTTTCTCCATCATCCTAGGACAAATATAGAAGTTTGATCAGGTACCGAGAGTAATAAAGCTGAATTCCCGTTAAAAGTTTGATAACTTAAAAGGCAAACGCTCACATAGAATGCTTAGTTACACTGAGTCTTATGAGAAGCTGAGAGATACTCCAGAATACAGAGCTTAGTCTCACAACTTCTTGGATGCAATTCCTCTCAAATCTTTCCTCAAAGATTAAATTCTAAAAATAACCAGCTGGGAGTTCCTGTCGTGGCTCAGTGGAAATGAATCTCACTTGTGCAGGTTCCGTCCCTGGCCTCCATCAGTGGGTTAAGGATCCGGCATTGCCAAGAGCTGTGGTGTAGGTTGAAGACATGGCTCGGATCCCACGTTGCTGTGGCTCTGGTGTAGGCCAGTGGCTATAGCTTCAATTCGAGCCCTAGCCTGGGAACCTCCATATGCTGCAGATGCACCCCTAAAAAGACAAAAAAATAAAAATAACCAGCTGATTGGGAGAAGAGGTTTGTCTCACCAATTGACTTATCTGTTCTTTCCTCCTTATTGTGAGCCGAATGGCATGACAGAACAGAGGCGAGGAGGTGTATGAAGTTCTCAAGGTATAAAGTCTAAAAGTCCAGAGCTTCCACATCATAGCAACAGCTTTGCAGAGGCCCACATCGGGTAGTTAAAATAACAAAGCCCAGCAAAGATGAGAGCCAGGAGTGCCAAAGGGCCTGCCTGGGCAGCTTTCTGCAGTGCATCCCCTCTGACATAGTAACAACTTGTCCAGTGTCCCAGTGACATGGAGAGTGAGGGCTGTGGCCAGAGGGTAGTCCATTGCCGAGCAAGGATTCAAATAAGCCGCTGGAAATAGGCCCAGGAGCAAAACGCTGACAGCCCTCTTGCCAGTCCAGTGGAGAGATGCAGCCTTGGAATCAGACTGGTGGCTGGGTGACAGGTGAATGTGCTGCATTCCACACCATCCCCCGGAAGGTCGGCTCCGGAGAAATGCTGAGACATGAGCAGGTTTGACCACCGGGGTTCAGAGGAACAGAGCTCCTCCTTTTTGGGCCCCACAGAGGGTGCTCAGCCTCCAGAGAGTCGCCATGTGGCTGCTGAAGGCTCAAGGTCATCCCCACCAGTTGTTTTTGTAAATAAAGTTTTATGGGCACACAATTCCACCTATCCATTTATGAGCTGTCTTGTATCAGATGTCACATGACCAGCAAAGCAGAGAATCCTTACCATCTGGTCCTTTACAGGAGAAATTTGCTGACCCCTGGTCTGTATGATGGAATTTGGGATAGTTTTTAATTTTAATTAAAAAAAATTTTTGGTCCACGGAAACAACCCTCATTTCAACTCTTGTTCTGCATTGTTTTGTTTTTTTCTAGATGAAAACGAACTGGCAGTTTTAACTCGGGAGAGTAATTTGTACTATGGCAGCCTGGGAATTCTGTCGAGTTCTCTAATCAAAGTAGGTGCGATCCAGAGTTGCAATTTTGGCTCAGTGGGTTAAGAACCCAACTAGTATCCATGAGGATGTGGGTTCGATCCCTGGCCTCACTCAGTGGGTTAAGGATCTGTCATTGCTGCAAGCTGTGGCATAGATCACAGACATGGCTTGGATGGCACATTGCTGTGGCTGTGGTGCAGACCGGCAGCTGCAGCTCCAGTTTGACTCCCAGCCTGGGAACTTCCATGTGCCACAGGTGTGGCCATAAAAAGCAAAAAAAAAGAATCAACCCAAAAACAGAAAGAGTCGGTACAACCCCATTGTTACCTTGTTGGTAAGGGATAACTGTCTTGGTAAGTTCCCACTGCGGCACAGCAGGTTAAGGATCCAGCATTGTCTCTTGAGTTGCTTGGGTCACTGTGGAGGCAAGGGTTCATTCCCCAGACTGGGAAATCCCAAATGCCATGGATGTGGCAAAAAAAAAAAAAAAAGAATAATCATCTTGTTCACAAACATCTGATCCTTTTTCTGAAGAAATTGCTCTAGTTATTAAAATAGCAATAGTATTTTTCATAGCAATGGCAATAACTTAATTTTAATTCATTGTACATTACAAAAAGTAACATTTAATAATTTGAATAGAAATTTCAGTAGCTATTAAAACAACAATGGCAGCTAACACTTAGCACTTAGAATATGGCAGATGCTGGTCTTAGCACCTGCTGTCTGTTACCCCAGCCATTGCCTTAAGAAGTAGAACCGAGAGTTCCCGTTGCGGCTCAGTGGAAACAAATTCGAATAGTATCCATGAGGATGTTGGAGTGATCCCTGGCCTTGCTCAGTGCGTTAAGGATCTGGCATTGCCATGAGCTGTGGTGTAGGTTGAAGACACAGCTCAGATCCCGAGTTGCTGTGTCTGTGGTGTAGGCCAGCAGGTGTAGCTCTGGTTCCACCCCTAGCCAAATAGGGACCCCTAATTTCCATATGCCACAGTAACAACCCTGGGGAAAAAAAAAAAAAAAAAAGAACCCAACATAGTGTTCGTGAGGAAGTGGGTTTGATCCCTGGCCTCGCTCAGTGGGTTAATAATCCGGTGTTGTCACAAACTGCAGCACAGGTCCCTGATGTGGCTTGGATCTGACATTGCCATGGCTCAGGTATAGGCCGGCAGCTGCAGCTCCAATTCCACCCCGAGCCTGGGAACCTCCATATGCCTTGGGTGCATATGGAAAAGAAAAGAACAACAAAAAAGAAGTCAGAGTTCCCATCATGGCTCAGTAGTTAATGAACCCAGCTAGCATCCATGAGGACCCAAGTTCAATCCCTGGCATCACTCAATGGGCTAAGGATCTGGCATTGCCATGAGCTGTGGTATAGGTCACAGACACAGGTCGGGTCCTAAGTTGCTGTGGCTGTGGTATAGGCTGGCAGCTACAGCTCCAATGGGAGCCCTAGCCTGGGAACCTCCATATGCTGTGGGTGCGGCCCTAAAAAAAAAAAAAAAAAGTAGAACCTATATTGTTCCCATTGGACAGATGGAAAAACAGTGGCACAGGGAGTTAAATTCACTTGTCAGAGGTCAGAGAGGCAGGAGGTGGTGAGTACTGGGCTTAGCTCACACTATCTTGTACATCATGTGTATCTGATGTTAGTTCATTCCCACAACAGCCCTTTGAAGGAGATGATAGCATCCACTTTTACACAGGAGAAAACCAGAGTTCAGGTTTCTCTGTCTCCTAAGGCCCTCAACTTGTGAGCAGCTGAGCCAGAAAAGTCCCCCAAGGTGTTCTGACTGCCTCTTCAGCCTTTTCCCTGCCAGATCTTCAGCCAACCTATTTCCAGAAAGTTGCCCAAGAATGGGATAGGATGGTGAGATCACTGGGTATGCAGACAGACTGTCTCCTCAAAGCCTTACCTTGACATCCCAATGGCCGGTGTGTTTTGTAGGGAGAGGTTCTGTAGCTTTCATCTGGTTCCAGAATGGTCCATGAACTGTGAATAAGTGCAGAATACTTTCCTGGTGTCCTCTAATTTAACCATCAAGGGATGAAAGAAGCTGATGAGTAGGTGTCTCAACAAGTGTACTTATGACTTTACTTGGGTTTTCGGTTTCTTAGGTTTTTGTTTTCTTTTGTTTTTTTTTGTTTGTTTGTTTGTTTTTTGTTCTTGGTTTTGTTTTTGGTCTACCTTATATAAATCTGAATCCCAAGAAAAAAAAATCCTAAAAAATAAGGAAGGAGAATGAGTTGATCTCAGAAGTCATTTTTCTCTTAGTTTGCAGACCAAGACATCTGGTCAGAAGAGGCAGTCCTGGTGTTCACTGATGTGGGGTTGCTTGAAATACTGACCCCACTTCCTGACTCCACCTTTCCAGCTTTCGATTTCCAGAAGTGCCCCATGAATATCCAGGAGATTCTCATGGACCCCCAACTCCACATTGATGTCTGCAAAGTATGTGCTGATAACCCTATGGATCAATTTCCAGAAAGGGCCTTTGGATCCATAGTGATCAGGGAAATGAGAAAAAAAAGAACAGCAGTCCCCATCCTGGCTCAGTGGAAACAAATCCAACTAGTATCCATGAGGACGCAGGTTTGATCCCTGGCCCTGCTCAGTGGGTTAAGGATCCAGTGTTGCTGTGAGCTGTGGTGTAGGTCACAGACATGGCTTGGATCCCACATGGCTGTGGCTGTGGTGTAAGCTGGCAGCTACAGCTCCAATTCGACCCCTAGCCTGGGAACCTCCGTTATGCCATGGGTGTGGTCCTAAAAATACAAAAGACAATTAAAAAAAAAAAGAGCAGCAACTCTGCCATATAGTTTAGTGATAAAGCACATTTTGCTTAAAATATTATTTTATGTTATAATGGTGTTGATAGATGGGTGTAATTTTTTTTCTTATTTCTTTACTTGCCATGACAAAATGCATGTCCCTATCCATGGGGATTTTCCTATGGGTCTTTGAAATCACATGTCTGGGAATTGCTGGTTTTATGCAAAGTGCAGGAAAAAGAAAGAGAGAGTTGGAGTTCTTGTCGTGGTGCAGTGGTTAACGAATCCGACTAGGAACCATGAGGTTGCGGGTTCGATCCCTGGCCTTGCTTGGTGGGTTAAGGATCTGGTGTTGCCATGAGCTGTGGTGTAGGTTGCAGATGTGGCTCAGATCCCGCATTGCTGTGGCTCTGGCATAGGCCAGAGGCTACGGCTCCGATTCAACCCCTAGCCTGGGAACCTCCATATGCCTCAGGAGTGGCCCTAGAAAAGGCAAAAAGACAAAAAAAAAAAAAAAAGAGAGAGAGAATGAGAGAGGGAAAGAGAAAAAACAATAGTTTTTATGTAAATGGCCACTTAAACTGTTCAAGAAAGATGGAAAAGAGTTTCCCCACCAAAAAAAGACAGAGCAACTACGTAGTGTCATAAAAACATATGGATGATAGCTGGAATAGGAAAAAAAAAAAAAAGCTGGAATAGAAGTTAACGCTTTGGTAAAATGGGATCAGGGGTGTCTCTGGAGCATTGGGATGAGGGTTCATCCCTGACCTAGCACAGCTAAAGATCTGGCGTTGCCGCAGCTGTGGTGTAGATCGCAGCTGAAGCTCAGATCTGATACCTGCCCTGGGAACTCCGTATGTAACATAGCAGCTGAAAAAAAGAAGAAAAAAAAAAAGCTAGAATAGTGTGTCACAAAAATAACACAGGATTGGATAATACGATAAGGTGTGTAAAAAGATATACATGAGTCCATACCAATGTAAATAAATGACTAAATAAATAAAGGGAAGGGGGTGGAGTTCCTGTCATGGCTCATTGGTTAATGAATCCGACTAGGTTGCAGGTTCCATCCTTGGCCTCGCTCAGTGGGTTAAGGATCCGGTGTTTCCATGAGCTGTGGTGTAGGTCACAGATGCGGCTCGGATCCTGCGTTGCTGTGGCTGTGGCGTAGGCCGGTGGCTACAGCTCCAATTCGATCCCCTAGCCTGGGAACCTCTATATGCCATGGGAGTGGCCCTAGAAATAGCGAAAAATAAAAACAAAAAAATAAATAAGTAAAAGGAAGGGGGATATTTCTCTGTTACAGAAGAGTTCCAAATAATATACCAATATTCTCTCCTCTCCAGTAAGTGGGGTTGAGGCATCCTGCCTGAGCGTGGACTGGCCTTGGTGATTTACTTTTATTTATTTATTTTTTTGGCAGTACCCACAGCAGGCAGGCCAGAGATCAAATCCATGCTGCAATGGTCATCCAAGCCACAGCAGTGACAACATGAGATCCTTAACCTGCTGAGCCACCAGAGAACACCTAGAGAATCATTTTTATTTTATTTTATTTTTTTAGGGCTGCACCCTGCATCGTATAGTGGTTCCCAGGCTAGGGGTTGAATCGGAGCTGTAGCTGCTGGCCTACGCCACAGCCACAGCCACAGCCATAGCCACACTAGATCTGAGCCATGTCTGCAACCTACTCCACAGCACATGATGCAACAGACAAGATCTTAATCTCCAAAATATACAAACGACTCATATAACTCAACACAAAAAAAAAAAAATCAAAAAATAGGCAGAGGTCCTAAATAGACATCTCTCCAAAGAAGATGTATGGATGGCCAGCAGGCACATGAAAGATGCTCAAAATCACTAATCATTAGAGAAATCCAAATCAAAACTGCAGCGAGTTTCCACCTCACACCAGTCAGAATGGCCATCATCAAAAAGTCTTGGAGTTCCCATTGTGGCTCAGTAGCAACAAACCCGACTTGTATCCATGAGGACTCAGGTTTGATCCCTGGCCCCATCAGTGGGTTGAGGATCTGGAGTTGCTGGGAACTGTGGTGTAGGTTGCAGACGTGGTTCGGATCCCGTGTTGCTGTGGCCGTGGTGTAGGCCAGCAGCTGTAGTAGGTAGCTCCAACTGGACCCCTAGCCTGGAACTTCCATATGCCACAGGTTTGGCCCAGAAAAAAAAAAATTCTACAAGTAACAAATGCTGGAAACGATGTGGAGCAAAGGAAACCCTCCTACACTGTTGGTGGGAATGTAAATTGGTACAACCACTGTGGAAAACAGTATGGAGGTTTCTCAGAAAACTAAATATAGAATTACCATATGATCTACCAATCCTACTCCTGGGCATATATCCAGACAAAACTGTAATCCAAAAAGTTACATGCACCCTTATGTTCATAGTAGCATTATTCACAATAGCCAAGGCATGGAGACAACCTAAATATCCATCAACAGATGAATGGATTAAGATGTGCCAAAAAGTAACTAAATAAAAAAGTTTTGGAGTTCCTGTCGTGGCTTAGTGGTTAATGAACCCAGCTAGCATCTATGAGGATGCAGGTTTGATCCCTGGTCTCGCTTAGTGGATTGGGGATCTGGCATTGCTGTGAGCTGTGGTGTAAGTCACAGACGTGGCTCAGATCCAGCATTGCTGTGGCTCTGGCTTAGGCCAGTGGCTACAGCTCTGATTGGACCCCTAGCCTGAGAACCTCCATATGCTGAGAGTGCAGCTATAAAAAGGCCTAAATAAATAAAAATAAAAGAAGATGTGGTACAGACATACAATGGAATATTACTCAGCCGTAAAAAGAACAAAATAATGCCATTTGAGACAACATGAATGCAACTAGAGACTTTCATACTAAGTGAAGTAAGAAAGAGAAAGACAAATACCATATGATATCACTTATATGTAGAATCCAAAATATGGCACATGGAGGTCCCGTTGTGGCTCAGCAGTAACAAACCCAACTAGTATCCATGAGGATGCAGGCTTGATCCCTGACCTTGCTCAGTGGGTTAAGGATCTGGCGTTGCCATGAGCTGTGGTGTAGGTTGCAGACGTGGCTCTGATCTGGCATTGCTGTGGCTAGGGGGTAGGCTGGCAGCTGCAGCTCCAATTTGACCCCTAGCCTGGGAACTTCCATATGCCATGGGTACAGCCATTTAAAAAAAAAAAAAGACAAAACCAAATAAATAAATTAAATTAAATATGGAACAAAAGAACCTATGTACAAAACAAAAGCAGACTCACAGACATGGAGAACATGCCTGTGGTTGCCAAGGGGGAGGGGAGAGGGAGTGGGATGGACTGGGAGTTTGGGGTTACTAGATGCCAACTATTATATTTAGAATAGACAAGCAATGAGGTCCTACTGTATAGCACAGGGAACTGTGTCCAATCTCTTGGGACAGACCATGATGGAAGATAACATAAGAAAAAGAATGTAGGAATTCCCATCATGGCTCAGGGGTAATGAACCAGACTGGTATCCATGAGGGCTTGGGTTCAATCCCTGGCCTCGCTCAGTGGGTTAAGGATCCAGCCTTGCCATGAGCTGTGCTGTAGGTTGCAGACTCGGCTCCGATTCGACCCCTAGCCTGGGAACTTCCATATGCCATGTGTGCAGCCCTAAAAAGACACACACGCAAAAGAAAAGAAAAGAACAGAGTCTGGGTGGGGAAAGAGCCACTGGGCAGTGGAAGGCAGACACTGCCTTTATCAGGAAACCAGGATTCACAGGGACAGTCAGGAGTCCTGTTGCCAGGACATGAAGTTTCATTTAATCTTGTCATTCCTTGTCAATGCCTAGAATCAGAAGCCCCTTATTGGTTCCCTTCCCATGGTGGCAGGAAACCAATCCAACCAATCCAGTGCCTTGAAAACAGGGTAAGTGAAAGGCAAGACACAAGCGTTCTTCCTCCTCTCCTTCCCACCCTTCCACTGGCTCAGTAAGTAGCACAGGGAAAGGTCTTATAAAATTGTTCCAGCAAATGTATGAAAACAAAATGGTAAGATATTGCCCGGTTCAACTCCACCATCAAAAAACGGAGACATGGAGTTCCCTGGTGATCTAGTGATTCAAAATCCATTCTTTCAGCACTGCGGCCAGGGTTCAATCCCCGGTCTGGGAACTGAGAGCTCACATCAAGCCACTGCATGTGCCACCAATGAAAGTTCAATCAACGGTGGGTCTTGGCCAACCTGAGCCAACCCTCCTCTGGTGGATTCAGCCACCAGTGAGCAAAAAGACAGAGCACAGAGGAATGTGTGTCCATCCACTATAGGAAAATCCAGACCTTGGGGAATCAACAGTCCCCACAGCCTGGGTCCCTTCAAAGATGTGTAGAAATGAAAAGGAAGAGGATGGAGGTGGGAGCTGTGGATTGAAAGAAACTTAAAAAGACAAAATAGAAATTCCCTATGGCACAGCAGGTTAAGGACCCGGCATTGTCATTGCAGTTGCTTGGGTTCTATCCCTGGCCTGGGAACTTCTTCATGACCAAAAAAAAAAAAAAAAAAAAAAAAAAAAGTTCAAAAGTGGAAACACTACATTATATCGTGTAGGGATGCCCTGTTTTGTCAAGAACTCTAGAAAGAAATGCAAGGAAGCAACAATACAGAGAAGTTAGGTGGGGTGGGGGTACTTCTGGAGAGAAGAGAGATGTGACTGAGTGGACCTCCATGGTCCTCTGGTGGTGCAGGGTCTAGCCGGGAAGATGATGGCTCTGGTGACAGCTCCAGGCTGCAGCACCTTCCAAACTGGAAGATTCCATCCCTGGGGGACAGCCTCCCCTGCCACTGACCACTTGCCTCCTATTTGGGGGAATAGAGGCTTTGTTTGATCAATTGACTGATTGATTTTTTTCTTTCTTTTTTTGCATTTCTAACTAGGTGAAACTTCTGCAGGGAGAATTTGCAAACAAAATGTACACCATTGATATGAATAGCAAGTTGGAATTGACGGCCCTGATGATACCCCGGCCGGGCACATCTCCAGTCCCACTAGTAAGGACAACACATCTGTTTGACAAGCATTCCTGATACGTGGGTGGCATCCCCCCACGCCCTGCCCCTCCAATTCTCAGGCTCTGGAAATTCCCAGGCATCCTCTCTCGAGACACACTCACGACGCCCCCTAGAAACCCTCCGGCTCAACTAGTGTCCACGTGTCCTGGCCACTACAGTCTTTCTGCCAGCCCGGCCTTCTCTCCCTTCTGTGCCTGTTCTCCACCCTTCTTCTAAGCTGCCCCATGGCCTTTCTATAAGTGCCTTTTTCTCTCAACTCAGCCAGAGCCAGCCCTCCTCCTGCAGGGGGTGCCTGAGAACCAGTGGGTGTTCCTGGACCTGAAACCCAGGAGTCCAAGCAAGGGATTCTCAAGTGCAGATAATCAGGTTGAAAACAAAGCGGCAGACTGGATACAAGGGCGTGTCCAGCCAGGACCAGGGTCTGCGAGGGGCTGCCACCCTAGCTCCAGGTCTCGCCCAGAGCTCTCTCATCCCACCCCACCTCCTCCACGCAGGACCAGCTTCTGTACACCAGGGGCAAGTTTGAATCTTGCGGCGCAGCAGCTCCAGGCTGTGTGCCGAACGAGGCGCTGAGCCACAGTGGAGTGTGGATGGCACGGGGGCACATTTGGGGACAGAACCGACAGCTGCACTTGCAGAGCAAGCTCGGTTTTTAGTCTAAAGGGGCCCTGGGGTCACCTGTGGGCGAATGCCCCGAGGCACCCTTTGGCCCCTGCTGGTGCCCTACAGTGCATGCGCCTCTCATCCCACCCCCTCCAGGTGATGGTGAGCAATCCCCACTCCCTGGGGCTGCAGGCAGTCATCTACGAGGATGGCTACACCTACGATGGGAACACCAAGCACAGACTGGTGAGCTCACCACTGCCCCAAACCCGGTTCAGCGGGTGGTGGGCTCAGCCTTGATGACTGGGCCAGGTCCAGCCACCTGTATCCCTCTGTCTGACCTTCTTCCTGCTTTCCTTCCTCACACACACCCGGAGAAGGTGCTCCAGGATGTGAAGGGGACACAGCCCTACCCCCTGCCCCCCTCCACCGCATGCAGGCAGCAGTCCCCCAGACGAGTGACAGCATCAGGGCGTCACATAGGAGAGGCACAGGGAGGCTAAGCCAGCCCCAGGGAGGGCATGAGACCTGTGTTAGCGGGGTAAACTGAGGCATCAGGAGGCCAACCAGTGCCTCTGGGAGGGTCTGGTGGATCTGCAGGGCGGAGCCAGGACTTCTGGTGGCACCAGGGAGTTGGGACTTGACCCTGGACCACAACAAATTCTTTGGGCCCATCCTTGTCCCATTGCAGCTAAATAAGAGGGGAAGTGAGTCCCACGCCACTCTGGGTCCCCAGGACAAAGGCAGTGGAGTAATGAAGGTGCTTTGGGGGAGGGGTATTCCCAAGAGCTTCCAAAAGCCTTTTACCAGCAGGAATTAAAACCAGAGGAGGGCTGGATGGCTCCCAAGCACCTCCTCCCAACACCCCATCTTGCTCTGTCTCCTGAACCCCAACTTTGGGACCACCCCAGGATATTCCACTGTTGCAATGGCATTTTTCTGTCTCATTCCCTAGAACATTTCCCTGAGGCAGCAGCACCACTGGGGCAGGGCTGACCCCAATTTCACCTCCAGGTATGTTGTCATCTGGGTGGTGGTCAGTGGCCCTGGGGTGTCCCATGGGGTTCCCTTAGCAGGAGCCAGACCCCCCTACTCCAAGGATGGTATGGGAAGAATGATTAAAAGTTCTTTATAGGACTTTACAGGAGTTCCCATGTGGCTCAGGTGGTTAAGGATCCAATGTTGTCAGTGCAGCAGCACAGGGTCACTGCTGTGGCATGGGTTTGATCCCTGGCCTGGGAACTTCTGCATGCCACAGGTGTAGCTAAAAAAAAAAAAAAAAAAAAAAAAAAAAAAAAAAAAAAGCTCTTCACAGAAAGACAAATACCATATGATATCACTTACATGTGGAATCTAAAATATGACACAAATGAATTTACCTATGAAACAGAAACAGTCCCACAGATACGGAGAACAGACTTGTGGTTGCAAAGCAGGAGGGGCATGGGGAAGGGATAAATTGGGAGTTGTGATTAAAGATGTAAATTATTATATGCAGATAAACAACAAGATAAACAGCAAGATAAACAACAAGGTCCTACTCTGGAGCACAGCGAATTCTTTTCACTATCTTGTGATAAACCTTAATGGAAAAGAGTATTTTAAAATATGTGTATAACTGGAGTTCCCGTCATGGCTCAGTGGTTAATGAAGCTGACTGGGAATGATGGCGTTGCGAGTTCGATCCCTGGCCTCGCTCAGTGGGTTAAGGATCCGGCATTGCCATGGGCTGTGGTGTGGGTCCCAGACGCAGTTCAGATCCCACGTTGCTGTGGCTCTGGCGTAGGCCATCGGCTACAACTCTGATTAGACCCCTAGTCTGGGAATCTCCATATGCCATGGGTGCGGCCCTAGAAAAGACAAAAAGACCAAAAAAAAATGTGTATAACTGAATCATTCTGATTGTGATAATAAAATTGGGGTTCAGCTGTTCTTTTCAATAGATTACCCTGTAATTTCAGTACATTACCATGTAAATTAACAAAACTGACTCAGGAAGGGGTAGAAGCTAGAGGGAGGCTGGGTGCCACCATGTGTGAGCAGAGGTTTGGTCAATACTCTGGACCAAATGGATGAATAGATGAGTGGATGAATGGAGAAACAAATGAATAGATGGGTGGATGTATGAACAGATGGATGGATGAATGGATTATAAATGGATGGTGGATGGATGGATAAATGGATATATAGATGGATGATAACAGATGAATGAATGGATAAATGGATGTATAATGGGTAGGTGGGTTGGTGGATGGATGGATGGATGGATGACTGGTTGGGTCAGCAATGCTATTTGCTGTAATAACACACACACTCATTGCTTTGCAGCATAAAGAGATCCACCATATCTACCATCACTCTGGACATAGCTAACAAGGAGATCTCATGTGTGGACCTTAAACCACTGGTATGACCAAACCGTTTGCTGTCCCACATTCTTTGTCATTAGTGTTAAATTAATAATGGCAGCAGGTCTCAGCTGGCTTGTCCCTGAGGGACTAGCTGAGCTCAGACCCAGGACCAGGAAATGGAAGTGATCCTAGCCCAGTTGCCCAGATCCCTGCCCCTCCTCATTATCATCCCCCGGGGGTGCCCCTCATGACTTACCATCCTTGGAGCAGGTGTACCAGCTGGGAGCTATAGAGGGGGGGATCTTTGCCACACCACATAGCTTGGGCAGGCTCTTAGGGCTGGACTCCATGAGACCCAGGCATGAGGTCTCCGGTCCCTCCTCTGTCAAGTGCATCCCTTTGTGGGTTTTCACTGTGGCTGGGCTCTTGACTCCCTCACTGACCCAGGTCGACATCCCCGTCTCTCCCATCCTGCAGACAGCTCTCATTTCAGTTGGTTGCGACCTGGAGAAGAAGATCGTCATTCAGAAGTGAGTGTATCAGTGTGGGGTGGGGAGGGGGGAAATGGAGGCAGTGAGGGGGCTGGGAACGGGACTAGCCAGTCCCCACTGCTTCACAGTTGCTAAAGTTGGGTGACACTACTCTGTCTACTTGCGTATATGCTTAACACATCCATGACAAACAGCTCAATAATCGGTCCTAACATGTTAAGTTTGCGTTTCCCATGATGGCCACCCCTCCTTGCATGGACTTGGCGATAGTCATGTGTTCTCCCTGCTAGTCCATTTCTTCCTTTTAATCCCCGAGTTCCTCACTGGGATTAAAATTGCTCAGGGCTTTTTTTTTTTTTTTTTTTGGCTTTTTAGGGCGCACCAAGGCATATGGAAGTTCCCAGGCTAGGGGTCAGATTGGAGCTGTAGCCGCCAGCCTACACCAGAGCCACAGCAACGCAGGACCCGAGCCACATCTGCAACCTACGCGACAGCTCACGGCAACACCAGATCCTTAACCCACTGAGCAAGGCCAAGGATCGAACCTGTGTCCTTGTGGATGCCAGTCAGATTCATTTATGCTGAGCCACGATGGGAACTGCTGCTCAGGGTTTTTGAGTTTAATCACCAGCTGAAAAATTAGAGAACTTTGCCTCTAGTATCCACAGTTACTGCAGGGAATGCACTCATAAGAATCTAAGAAAAAGAAAGAAACCTGAAGACTGTCCAAACTGCCATTCACTTTCCCCTTCAGGCAGTATTGTGCTGGTAAATATGCAACAACCATTTCTGGGAGGGAGCCCTGATTTGTAGCACTTGCCAATCCCCATGGTGTAAATGCTCCCATGGAGCCTATTGATCACTGCCTACATGAGTCATCTGCAGGCGAACAAAATTCTGGGGGATTTAATAGCCAGCTCTTTGGAGCTAGTAAGAGCCAGCCTCAGTGCTCCACTGAACAAGGACAATAATAAGCTCAAGAGACGATTTTACCAGATATCCCCCCATGCCGCTGCTGCAAATGGAAATACTTTACTAAACCAATAAATGATGTATTTAGAACATATGTGCAGGAAAGTGTTTTTTCTTTTCTTTTTTTTTTCGGGCCACATCTGCGGCACATGGAGGTTCCCAGGCTAGGGGTAAAATCGGAGTTGTAGCCACCTGCCTGCGCCACAGCCACACCAGATCCAAGCCGTATCTGCAACCTACACCACAGCTCCTGGCAATGCTGGATCCTTAACCTACTGAGCGAGGCCAGGGATCAAACTGACAACCTCATGGTTACTAATTGGATGCGTTTCTGCTGTGCCACAATGGGAACGCCAGGAAAGTGTTTGAAAACAATCCTTTAAAAGCGTCTGCCATAAAGAGAGTGGAGAAAGTATTTGCCACACGTGTAACAAACAAAGGACTTGTATCCAGAATACATAAAGAATTCCTATGAATCGAGAAAAAAAAAAAAAGAGTTCCCACTGTGGTGCAGTGGGATCGACGATTGGTGACATCTTGGGAGTGCTGGGACAGGTTTGATCCCTGGCCTAGCACAGCAGGTTAAGAATCTGGCATTGCCGCAGCTGTGGCTTAGGCTGCAACTACATCTCTGATCTGACCCCTGGCCTGGGAACTCCATATGCCATGGGAGAGCCAAAAAAGAAAAAAAAAAGACAAACACATAGAAAAAAATGGGCGAAAGCCTTGAGCAGGCACTTCCCCCCCACAAAAAAAAAAAAAAAAGAAAGAAAAGACTGATACATTAGAGGTGGTTATTCATCACCAGCATGACAGAATTAACAAAGCCTGGAAGGATGGAGGCCCCCGGCAGCCTCGGGAACTCCCAGACACTGCTGCTGGGTGTGTACATTTTTCAGCTGCTCTGGAGAACACATCTTTCCACCTGGCAATTCCTCTCATGCACATTTGCACTGACCTAGGGTCTAGAATGTTCCCAGCAGCATTCTTCTTTTTTTTGTTTTCTTTTTTAGGGCCACACCCACGGCATATGGAGGTTCCCAGGCTAGGGGTCGAATCGGAGCTATAGCTGCCGGCCTATTCCACAGCCACAGCAATGCCAGATCCAAGCCGCATCTGCAACCTACACCACAGCTTACGGCAACGCCGGATCCTTAAGCCACTGAGCAAGACCAGGGATCAAACCTGCAACCTCATGATTCCCAGTTGGATTCATTTCCAAGCAGCATTATTCTTAATAGCTCCAAGCTGGAAGCAAGCCAACAGAAATGGCCATTGATAGGAAGATGGATAAACCAAGAGCAGTGTTTTGATACAACAGGCTGTCACAGCAGTGAAAATAAACGAGGCAGAATTATCTAGATGGATTGTGCAAACATGGACATGGCATCAAAAGACTCAAAAGAACATACAGCATGAGTCTACTCTTAAAAACCCAAAATCAGGCAAAAATAAACTACAGTCAGATCTCATATCTGCAAGGCCACATCCAGGGATTCAACGAACTACGGATGGGTCATGTTTACATTTCACAGGTAGTTGAATCCGTGCATGCAGAACCCAAGGATACACAGAAGCCCCACTATGAGCCTTAAGCATCAACGATTTTGGCATCCACAGCAGATCCTGGACCAATCCCTTGCAGGGACAACTGTCTGTTGCTTAAAGATGTCTGCACAGATGGTAACAGTACAAAGAAAAACAGGGAACTGATTGTCTCAAAAGTCAGGACACCCAGCTCCCAGATCTCAGTGGCTAACGTCATTCTTCAATACAAGGTAGGGCCCCTTGGAGAAATGGCTGATTCTAGGTCAGGCAGGGAAGATGTAACCTGAGCCTAGAGCATCATGCAAAACCAGAAAATAAGACAGGGCTCAAAAATCGAACCCATCAAATTATGGGAAGATAATATGAGAAAAAGAATTGTATATATACGTATGACTGGGTCACTTTGCTGTACAGCAGAAATTGACACAAATTTTAAATCAACTGTACTTTAATAAAAAAATTAAAATAGGAATGAGGAGTTCCCGTTGTGGCACAGCAGAAACGAGCCCGACTAGTACCCATGAGGATGCGGGTTCAATTCTTGGCCTTGCTCAGTGGGTTACAGATCCAGCATTGCTATGAGCTGTTGTGTAGGTCACAGACATGGCTCCGATCTGGCGTTGCTGTGGCTGTGGCATAGGCCGGCAGCTGCAGCTCCAATTTGACCCCTAGCCTGAGAACCTCCATATGCTGCAGGTGCGGCCCTAAAAAGCCAAAAAAAAAAAAAAGTATAATAGGAATGAAAAACAACAACAGATCAAACCAATGGGCAATACATGTGTGTGTGAAAGGGAGGAACTCACGATTTTTTGGTCCCACATGGATCAGGCAGCTTCTCACCAATTTTTGTTGCTCACAGTGAGATCTCAGCCTGTTACAATGGCATTCTTGACCCTGTGGCCCTTCAGGACAACTACAGCTATGTCATTGAGAGGTGAGACACACATGACCATTTGGCATGCACATGCTGAAGGCAAATCAAGAATTATTTTGGAGTTCCCTGGTGGCTCAGGGGGTTAAGGATCCAGTGTTGTCACTGCTGTGGCTCAGGTTGCTACTATGGGGCAGGTTCAATCCCTGGCCCAAGGAACTTCCACATGCTGTGGGCATGGCCAAAAAAATATAATATTTATTTTAAAAAATTTTTGGCCATGCCCACAGCATGCAGAAGTTCTCGGGCCAGGGATCAAACCCACACCACAGCAGCGACCCAAGCTGCTGCAATGACAGAGCCAGATCCTTCACCTGCTACCACACCACAACAGAACTCCAAAAGAAATGTTTTTAAATTGATATCCACCCAGCAAGGAATCCAAGGGGCTGAGTGGAGGGGAGGGGGCCAGGCCTGTAGGGAGCCAGTGTGATGTGTCTGGGCTACCCAGGTTCTGCCACCTGCTAGACTAGCCTTCCAACCCCTCACCAGCCTGCCACCCTGGCCACCCATTCATTCCAGCTAGCGAAGCTGGCCAGATGCTGTCAGCCATGGCAGGAGGGGGTGGCCAGTCAGGGTGACCCTCTATGCAGGGCGGCTGGTCCTAAGGGCCGAGTGGGTCTGGTGGGCTCAGCCCTTTTTGGTGTGAGCATGGAGCTCCCCCCCACTCTGATGCATACCACCAACCTCCCTGGTGTGGAAAGACACCCATGTGTCTTATATGACATGCCCCCTCCCCATATAAGCCAAGAGTCAGTCCCCCATCCCGACCCACAGATGAAGCCAAAACTGGGCTTGCTGACCTGTGAGGCTGCAGCCACACCTCATGCATGTACCAGAGTGTGAGTCTGGGTCTCCAGAGAGAGAGAGAAATGGCAAGATGTGTGTGCGAGACAGAGACACAAAGAGACAGAGGCAGGAGTTCTCACTGTGGCTCAGCAGAGAGAGAACCCAATTAGTATCCATGAAGATGCAAGTTCCATCCCTGGCCCTGCTCAGTGGGTTAAGGATCTGGCGTTGCCATGAGCTGCAGTGTAGACTGCAGACATGGCATGGATCTGGTGTTGCTGTGGCTGTGGTATAGGCCGGCAACTGCAGCTCCGATTGGACCCCTAGCCTGGGAACCTCTATGTGCTTCAGGTGCGGCCCTAAAAAGATTAAAAAAAAAATAGTATCCAAGAGACAGAGAGGCACACAGAGGAAGAGAGACAGACACGAGACGGTGATGAGACAGAGATTTCTTTTAGGGCCTTGGTTCCCTCACTGAGGTTTGATAGGTCTGAAGTCTGATGGCAGAGGCTGGGGCTGGCAGCTGAGGGAAGAGCTGGCGTTCAAGTCCCTGGCCATCCTGAGGCAGACTTCCTTCTTGCTGGGGGGAACCCCGACTTTGTTCTAGCCAGGCCTCCAGCTGCACCCACATTAGGGGAGGGCAGTGTTTTACTCCAAGTCCACTGATTTCAGTGTTAACCTCAGCCCCAAAGCACAGCCTCACAGAAACATCCAGAATCACATCTAACTACAACCCAGACGTCATGGTGCAGGCAAGCCAACCTGGAATGTTACCCATGACGTGGGTCCCAGGCTCATTTTGACCATGGCCCTGAATCCCCTGAAGGACTCACCCCCACCCCACCCCTCCACAGGGAAGAAGCAGGGCAGTAGGTGGGTGGCCGTCTGGAACTTGCCCCTGTCTGTCCTGCTCTTCTGCAGGGAAGCCTACGACCCCAACTTCCGGGGGCAGGAGGCCTCAGAGGACCTGAAGGTGCATTACCAATATGAGAAGCTGGGCTGCCCTCTCCTCGCCTACTACGACACCCCGTGGAAGCCGGTGGTAGAGCTGTGAGACCCCCGGCCCCTCCCCTCCCCCTCCCCTCCCCTCCCCCCTCCGCCCTCATCCTCCCCCTCCCCCCTCCACCGCATCCCCACGCGCTCTCCATTCCTTCGTACACGCCATGTCCCCTCCCTGCCATTTCCTTCCTGTAGCTCTTAGCTGACGGCTCCTCCCACCCCCATTGGGCGGCCTTAACCCAACACCAGGGACCCCGGGGGCTTAAACAGCAGGAGCTGGTTTTCTCACAGTCCTGGAAGCCCCAAGTCCAAGATGGAGGTGTGGCCAGGCTGCTGCCCACCCCCAGGCCTGTCTTCTGGGCCTGTAGAGGCTGCCTTCTCGATGCATCCTCTGCAGTGCGTCGGCCTCTTCCTGTGGGGTCAGGGCCCACCCTTATGACCTCACTGGACTTCACTTACCTCCTTAAAGGTCCCACCTCCTGTGCAGTCGCTTTGCAGGGTTAGGGCTTCAATAGGAATTTGGTAAATAAAAGCCTATGGTAGCTTCCGCATCAAAGTCAGACAAGAGTGGAGTTCCCGTTGTAGCTCAGTGGTAACAAACCCAACTAGTATCCATGAGGACACGGGTTCGAGCCTTGATCCCACTCAGTGGGTTAAGGATCTGGTGTTGCTGTGGCTGTGGTGTAGGCTGGCAGCTGCAGCTCTGATTGGACCCCTAGCCTGGGAACTTCCCTATGCTGCAGGTGCAGCCCTAAAAAGGAAAAAAAATAATAATAATTCAGGAAAGGGAAAAAGAAGGGGGACACGTTTCAGTTCATGCCACTCATTCCACTTCCTTCCATGAATTCTGATTTCCTTCATCCAGTCCCCCAGATCCCACCCTGTGTAATTTCTACATTCGCGTGGCTGGCTGCTGATCCAGCAGGGCCACCCCAACCTGGACCCCAAGGGGGCTGGAATCATTCCTGCTTGGCCACACTGTAGCCCCAGACCAGCACTGCCCAGCAGACCTTGCCACCATGATGGAAACGTTCCAGAACTCTGCGCCACCCAACCCAGCAGCAGAGAGCTAGGCGAGGCCACAGAGCACCAGAAATGAGGCCAGTGTCTGAGAAACTGGCTTTTCCATTTTACTGATGGAAATCAATTTAAATAAGCACATCTAGGCCTGTGGCTGAGCCTTAGGGCCCCCTGTGGATCATTGGGCTAAACAGTTGTTGACCAACTGAAAGATGGAAGGAGCTGCTCACGCGTGCAAACATTTTGGTTCATTAGAACATCCGTCTCAGCTCCACGTGGCCTCAGCCCCACACCCAGGTGAGTCTGTGGGTCTGATCGCGGAGAGACAGCAGTGAGCAATGGCTTGAAGCAAGATCTTCACTTCCTGCTCAGGAATCGAACCTGGGTAGCCGGAGTCAAAATCAGGAGTCCTAGCCTCTAGACCAGCTAGAGGCTAAAAGCAGAATTGCCCTGATTTTTGCTCCCCTCACCCCTGTTGAAAGCAAAAATGTTTCAAGGAGGCATAAAAGCAGATGCAAAGTTTATTGTTAGAGACACAGTACCACATGTGGGAGAGCACACAGAGAAGCAGTCTATTTATCTAAGGCAGAAGCAAAGCAGAAATATACACCCAAAGGAGGCATGAGGGTGTGGGCATTGCCCCGAATGAGAAGTGTGCCCGAGGGGTGATTTAAACCACTTACGTAGGACAGTTCTTCTGGGTCTTTGTTTTCCTTTGGCCAATTATCTTGTTTCATTGCTCACACGTGATCAGACCCAGGGCCCTCCCTCACCTGCTTGCACACCTTTTGGTCAAGATGGATTCCAAAGCAAAGGATTATGGGGCAGCATCAGGACTTATTATGGCCTGGCACCCCCGCTCCCTTTTTGACCCCTAGGAGGCTTTCTGCGCATGTGTAATTGGGGAGGTCTCCTTGACCTCCAGAGTGATTGATGTGGGCATCTTTTTTGCTTTTCTTTTTTTTAGAGCTACATGCGCGGCATATGGAAGTTCCTAGGCTAGGGGTCAAATCGGAGCTTCGCCACTAGCATCCTTAACCCACTGATTGAGACCAGGGATCAAACCCACATCCTCATAGATCCTAGGCGGGTTCGTTACCACTGAGCCACAATGGCAACTCCCTTATCTTTTACTCCAGCAGAACTCAGCTCCTGCCATTAACTTTCTCCTTGATGTGTCAAAGAGAAGCAAGGCCCAGTTTACTCAGCCTGACACGTCCCAGCTGTTCTCAGCCCAGGGGCCCATCTATCTCCTGCCTCAGGCTGGGCCCACCCCTAATTGCTGCCACATGGTGGGGTGCCTGCCAGCCCAGGGTGAGGAACAAGGGAAGGGTCCCCTCAGAGAAGGGGTGTGAGCACCAACCCGGCAGGAGACAACAGATTGTGTGCCCCAAAATAAGGATTTAGGGGTTCCCACTGTGGCAAAATGGGATTGGCAGCATCTCTGCAGCGCCAGGACGCAGGTTCAATCCCCAGCCCAGCACAGTGGGTTAAAGGCTCCAGTATTGCCACAGCTTTGGTGTAGGTCTCAATGGCAGTTCAGATCTATCCCTAGCTCAGGAATTCTATATGCCAAGGGGCGGCCTAAAAATAAAAATAAATAAGGATTTAGAACAACTCTAACTCACAGCCCAAATGTGTATCTTTGGAAGATTTGCCAATGTCAAAAAATACTCAGTGCCCCCACCCCGACCCCGACACTGCCCTCTGTCCTTACCTGGCACTGCCTATCCCTGTCCCAGAAATGTCAGCCTGGGGGGAAGGAGGGGCCTGCCTGCTGCCTCCCACCAGCCCCTGTTGGTGCTACAACTCAGCAGGGCCCCCAGCCCCACAAGCCACCTCCGCCACCCCCCACCCGCTCACAGCCTCACCCACGGGAGTATGCATGTGTTCCCAGGTGGCGGGAAGGCACGTTCCAGGAGGTGGTCGAGGCTGAGTATGTCCTGCTGGAGGTGAACGGGCTGTTCACATACACCTACTCCCTGACGGCTGACACGGCCCTCTGCAATTCGCAGCCACAGAACTGGACCAGCATTGCCGAGATGGCCGGAGACCAGGGGCTGTTCGCCTGGGACCGAGAGGTAGTGCTTGCCCTCCAGTTATTCCTAAAGCAGGTGACAACTGGTCACACCCAGTGTGTGCTGGGGGCTGTCTGGGTCCCTTCAGTTTGCTGTAACAGAACACCAGAGACCAGGTGACTTGTGACAGCAGCAGTTCTGTCTCTTGGTTCTGGAGGCTGAAATCCAAGATCAAGACACCGGCAGATCTGGTGTCTGGTTTATGAATGGTCCCTTCTGTGTCCTCACTGGGCAGAAGGAGCCATGGGGCTCTCCAGGGTCCCTTTATAAGGGCACTAATCCCATTCAGGGGGGCTCCACCCCAAAGACCTAAATACCTCCCCAAGACCCCACCTCCTAATACATCACCTTGGGGGGTAGGTTTTAACGTAGGGATGCGGGACAGGGAGTGGACATGGACATTTGGTCCATAGCTGGGGTGGAGCACACCAGGCCACCTCAGGCCCCTGGGAGCCTTGGAATGTGAGGTGCACACACCCTTTTGTACTCTCTCCCAAGGGAACCGCCAGACCATCGGCAATGTAGGCACTAGGGTGCTCATGGGGCATTGCCAATAATGTGTAAAAATTCTGGAACCACCCAAATGCTCATTAGTTAAGGAGCTGATTAAATTCACACTGCAGCCGTGTGTCAGGATTTCCTTCTATTGGAAGGCTGAGTGATAGTCCACTATTGGGTCTGGACCACATTTTGTTTATCCATCATCTGTCAATGGACACTGGGTTGCTTCCACCTTTGGACTACTGTGAATCATTCTGCTATAAATGTGGGTGTGTAAGGCCCTGTTTTAGGAGTTCCCATTGTAACACAGCCGATTACAAACCTGACTAGTATCGATGAGGATGAGGGTTTGATCCCTGGCCTTGCTCAGTGGTTAAGGATCTGGTGCTGCCATGAGCTGTGGTGTAGGTCACAGACACGGTTCAGATCCTGCATGGCTGTGGCTGTGGCTGTGGCTGGCAGCTGCAGCTCAGATTCATCCCCTAGCCTTCCACATATTACATTGCAGCCCTAAAAAGAAAAGACCCTACTTTCTGGTGTCTTCTTTTTTTTTTTTTTTTTTTTTTTTGGCTGTACTCATGGCAAGTGGAAGTACCCAGGCCAGGGATTGAACCCACTGCACAGCAGTAACCAAAGCCACTGCAGTGACAGTGCAGGCTCTAATTCACTGAGCCGCCAGGGAACTCCTGGTGTCTCTTCTTACAAGGTACAGAATCCCATTATAGGGGCCCTACTCTCAGGAGCTCATCAAAACCTTATCACTCCCCAATACCACCCCCTCCACATACCATCCCACTGTGGGATGGGGCTTCAACATAGGAACAGAGGTGGGGGACACACTGAGTGCATAGAAGGGGCACAACTAGGGAGCTCCAGTTGTGGCTCAGCAGGTTAAGAACCCGACTAGTATCCGTTGCTGTGGCTGTGGCTGTGGTGTAGGCCAGCAGCTACAGCTCTGATCGACCCCTAGCCTGGGAACTTCCATTTGCTGCAGGTGCTGCTCTAAACAAAGGAAAAAGGGGGGGGGCACAACTAATAGGACAGTGAATGTCAGAGGAAGAGGCTCCCAGGAGACATTGAGCGGAGGAGCCCAGTGGCCGGGGAAATGTAAGGAGACAGAGGACAAGGCAGAGCTGGCGTAGGCTTGGAAGCCTTCTGTGTTTGGGTGGTAACTTAAAGATGTGTTTGCCAAGGAGGCCAAGGGACCAGAGCAGCAGGAGGACGGAGCTGGGGGATGGGAGGAGACAGGTGCTCTGTGGGGTCCCTCATGGCTCAGGCACCTGGGAAGCCCTTGACAACCAAGAGGAACTACTGTTGCTATGGCTGCATCAGAGGAAGGGCAGGGGGCCTGGCACAGCTGAAGTCAAGTGTCCGCCTTAACTCCATTCCTGGGGCCCCAGAGCAGGGCCTGGCAAGAGACAGCGCCCGTCCAGGTGGCCATCCACACGCTGCATGTGTTTGCTTCTTGATTCTGAGAACATTGGAACATCCTCAAAAGTGGTACAATGGACAGCTCTCTCTGTGCCCCAACAGCTACAAAACAAACCATGCCCACACTCATGGGAGGTACCCTTGCTCACAAATCCGTGGCTCGGGCGAGCGGTGCCTGTGCTCCACAGGGTGCTGGCCAAGGCCACCCCCATGGGGTCGCTGGGGTCCTCTCTCCCAAGTGTGAGGAGCCAGGAGCACAGATGTGGCCAAGAATATTCGCAATTGGCAGCATCTGATACACACACAGAACCAGCGCTGCAAGAGACTCTGGTAAACAGAGCTGTTAATGCCTGTGGCTCCTGGAGGCTTAGGCAGGTCTGGGAGGAGGGGTGCAGAAGGAGGGTTCCAGAAAACCACTAGTCAGCTGGCCTGCCCACAGGCACTTGGCCCTGGACTCACACCCATGGGTGCTGACGGGCGGTGGTGCGAGGTGGGGCTGTGCACGCGGTGGGGTGCATCTGTGGGCTGGCACAGTCCTTCCCGGCACCCCCACCCCCCGCGTGCACACCTCTGTCCTCCTCCCCAGACATACGTGAGCTGCCATGACCCTGACAACGAAGCACCCCTGACGTGGCCCAAAGTCCCGTATCAGATCTTGGGCGGCCCAACAGACAACAAGGTCATTTTTGACCAGAGAAATGGCATCTACATCTTCTTCATTTCCATCGTGGATCCGTACTACAGGTGAGTGGGGGTGCGTGGCCCTGTGCCGGGGTCCCCTGCGGGAACAGCTGGCTCTCCTGGGGCAGGCCTCACACGTGCAGGGGCCCCACTTTGCACCCTCCCCTTGGCAGGTCCTGTATAAAGCCACTGATTGGGGCCAGGGATCAAACCCACATCCTCATGGATGTTAGTCCAGTTCTTAACCCACTGAGCCACAACAGGAGCTCCAGATATTTTAAGTTCTTGATGACATGTCCACTCGCTAAATAAATCCTTATTCAGAATCCATGCTGGGTGCTGGGGGATGAACCCCTCCCTGCTGTCAGGGACCAGAGTCACCCTCGTGCACTGTGTAACAGGTGGGGCGCAGATACTGGTACAGACTGGCTCCCAAGCCAGCATTAGATAGCCAGGGATTTTGCAAGCCTGCTGACATCCCACCAGTGGCTTGAAATGAGCCTCAGGCGGAGTGTTTACACCATGCAACCTAAGCCACATTTACAGGCCTGGGCTCCCACACACCCAACCCCGCCCCAAGAGCTGGATGTTAATATTATCTCTCGCTTGTGCTGGTTCTAGATCATCAACATCTCCCGCTGGGAGAGGGAATGTAGGCAGCATCCTTTCCCCCATCATGTACCCCCCCAGACAGACACAAAGACCACCCCCAAGAGTGCAAGTAGACCTTGCCTTCTGTAGAGACCCCAGACCCTGGAGCAACTCTGGGACACCACGGCTGGAATGCCTGGGGTTGAGACTGCCTGCAAGACTCCCCTCCCCTCCCTGCCTCCAACAGAGCCCCCAGCCTTCCCCCCACCGGGGTCCCCATACTTGGCACCCCTCCCCCCATCATGCTACTACCCCCACCTGCTTGCTTCCCCCACAGGGGCGCCTGTGGCCTACTCGGTGTCCACTAAGTGACGAGGGATCTTCTGGCCACTGCTGAGCCCCCTAGACTGAGCCTGGATCTGGAGGGTGGACCCCTTGTCCACGGAGGAAGTTGGCCACAGGGGTCCTGGGGAAAAGTATGACCTCTGCCGAAACACAGAGAGGAGGGCAGATGCCAAAGGGACAGGACTTAAGTGGCTAGAAATGGACCTCTGTGTCCCAAGTCACCACCCCAGGCCCAGTTCTCCTACCCAAGTTTGAATATGTTTGCTGGGGTGAAGGGGGATCCCTGGAGGCAGTATCCCACGGCCTCTCTCCCCACCTGCCTCTCGCAGCTACTGTCACCTGGAGGCCACCTTCAGTGTCTACGTCTATGGCGCCTTCCCGCTGTCCATCATCCCGGCGGAGCTCACCATCGTCCTGCTCACGGTGGCCACCCTGCTGTCCGTGTGGCTGGCCTACATGATCCCCAAGCAGCTGCACACCGAGCAGGGCCTCAGGCTCAAGGACTTCTGGGTCCATCTGTACAGGAGATGCAGGAAGTTTTGTGCATGTTTCCAGGGCAGGTGCTGAGCACACACAGGGTGGGGGGGTGCAGGGCGGGGTGGGGCAGAGACGTCTTAAAGCGTTGGGTAAAAAACCTGGTGGCAGTGTGTCTCACTTGTGTTCTGAGTTTTTCTCCATCCACCTGCCTCCCCTGACATCCTGGCATCAGCATCCCCTCGAACTCCAGCACCTACACGGGTTGTAACGGGGAGAAGGTGGGCAGCCCAAGTACCACTCAACAGGAGCTTGGTGAGATAAGCACAGGCTGGTGGTGGAATAATCAGTGGAGCCTCTGGGACGCATTAGACAGGGTGATGTGTTCTGTCAGGAAGGATGAGACCCAAGGGAAGAGAGGGGAGGGGCTGTAGAAGACATGAGACCTGGGTTTCCATTTCTGTCCCAAGAAACCCTGATGTATATACAAACAAATGCGTATCTGCATGTTTTGGGATGTCCATGAATAAAATGTGGAAGGCTGGTGCATTTTTTTTTTCTTTTTTGGCTGCCACATGGCATATAGAGTTCCTGGGCCAGGATCCGAGCTGCAGTTGCAACTGAAGCCGCCACTGTGGCAACGCTGGATCCTTAACGCACTGTGCTGGGCCAGGGATCGAACCTGGGTCCTACAGCTTCCAAGATGGCGCCAATCCCATTGAACCACCGTGGGAACTCCATACATATTTTAACTGTATGTGTTATATGTACACGTGTATAGCTGTGCATGCATACATGCGTACATGTATGCAAAGATAACATGCACACATAACTACAGTGTGCACACATGTACACATATGGAGTCATATACAGGTGTGCAATACACACACATGTAGATAATCTGCATGTGTGTGCATACAATGTGGGTATGTGAATACATGCATATGCGTGCTGCCTATGCACGGATAGTGTGCATACATGCTATGTCTACATGTCAACATGAAACACATGTATGTGTGCGTATATGCATAGGTGATTGTGTGTGTCACATGCATATGTGTGCACATACACTATGACATTATATGTTTATGCATATAATGCATAAACATATAATGCATGTACACATACACATGCATGTACACATACACACATACAGATAACACATTGCCTATTTGGTGTACACATGTGTATGCAGAGATGTGAACATACACGTGTGAATCCATATACAGGTCTGTACATGTATATCCATGACATACACGTGTGTGTGTGTCTGTGTGTGTTCTACCACTCTATCCATCCATCCAATAGGCTCCCCTCACCCACACTTCATTCAGATCCAGGTGGCCTGGGACAGCCCTCTCACTCTAGTGAAAACTTGGGTGGTCCCACAACTTTCCTGATCGCTTTTCGGTTAAAAGGACACATCTCACAGTCATTTCAATGCCCGGCTGCCGAAAACCACCATCCACATCCAGCGCAGTGGCCGGCTACCTGGCTCCCCCCACCCCCAAACCCAGAGGCTGAGCCACCCACCCACCCTCCAGGCCTCTCGGAGCAGACAGGTCAGGTAACACTAGCTTCTCAACCCTCAGTCTGCGTTCATCTTACTGAACCCATTGTCTTGCAGCCTCCTCATTTGCCAGGGCCTCCTCTTGGTTGGAGGCACTTAATTTTAGTCTCAAAAATACCCGTAATGCAGCTGCAGGGAGCAAGGGCTCGGAGAGAAGCGAGGGAGGCGAGCTCGGGCTTCTCTGGGCTGTGTCCACATTCTGAACAGAGCCGGGCGGGTAAGTGTGGACGACGACGCCAGTACAGTCCGGACCGGCTGCTTCTGCTCTTGCAGAAGGGTTCAGGGGGACAAGCCCCACAGATTCCAGGTGTGGTGCTGACACACAGGACCCCCCCAACACACACACTCAGCCATGTCCTGGGTTCTAATGAAGCCCCTGGGCCTGCCCAGCAGAGCCCAACTGTGAAGGCCCCAGGGCCTGGGCTGGGGAGGGCCCTTCCTCCTGCAGGGAGGGGAGCAGGCAGGCCCACCCACTCCAGAGACTGCTCCATCTCTCTTTACCTCCTTATATGCCACCAGGAAACCAAGTCACTTCCCTCAGGGTCCCCTGGAGCATTTCAGGGGAGGGTACAGCCAACAGCTGCCCCTCCCCTGAAATGTCTTCTCCTGAAGGGAAAGGCAGAGGGGAGCCTGGGACATGGGAGGAGGGAGCTCCAAGGACCGCAGGGGGTGGAGCCAGGCCATAGGGAACAGGTGTAAGCAGTGAAACACCCAAACTTTGGGCCCACGTGTGGCAGGGCCCAGTGGGGGGATGCAGCACCCAGGGCCAAGCCTCGGCCCTTACCTGGGCTGCAGCTGCACTCTGCACACCTGTCCTGGGACACCTGAGCAACCATCAGGTATCCTCTGCTGCATCCCTGTCCAGCCCCCTCCCTCAGACCATTAGGTGCCTCCATCCCCACCCAACACCTGCCTCCACCCTCCCAGGGCTTCCACCAGTGGGGACCTTTCCATTCACCATTGGTGACACCCACTCCTGCCCGCTGGGCTGAAGCCCAGACAGCTGCACGCTGCTGAAAGGCCTCCCCCGTCCCTCCACTGGTCAGGTCCTGGCTTCAGGGGGATGGGGGGGATGTGCAGGCCACTTCCCAGGCCCCACCCTGCTTGCTGTGTGTCTCCAGGCAAGTTCCTGCACATCTCTGGGCAGCCTTGGCTTCCTCATCAAACACGGAGGTGAAATCCTGACACTGCAGGAGTCTGGAAGGTGTCTCTCCACCACTAAGAAGCCCACCCCCTGAGTCCTGCTGGTTGACTTGGGATTTTCTAGGGCTAGGAGACCAGGGATTTAGAATCCCAAATCCACTCCGCTCAGGAAGCCTGACACCCAGGAGGCACTGCGGTCAGGCAGGGCCTCACCACATGGCTCAGGCCCACTGGACAATGGAGTGAGCAAAGGGAGAGCCCTCCAGGTCGGGCCCCAGCCCAGGCCCCCACATCCGATGCCACCACGTGGACGCTGAGCTGAGAGATCAAATCTCCTTTAATGGGGCGCGGCTTCCAGGTCCTGCCTGGGCCCTGAGGGGGCAACGCTGGCCAGGCCAGCAGCCTGCCTGCCCTTGCCACCCTGCCTCCCCTTCTTGGAGGTCGAGGTGCCGGCCTTTCTCTTGCCAGGGGGCTCAGCTCGCAGTGCGGGGGCCGCGGCGGTGGCAGCCGGGGGGCCTGGTTGCGGTGGTGGCTCCTCGTCCAGCGCCTTGAAGTTGAAAAAATAGTCCACGTTGGACACAGTGTCCAGGATCTCGGGTACACTGTAGTCGAAGGACAGCAACTCGTCGGGCAGGTGTAGCGAGCGGATGTCACCGGAGGAGTCGTCCCCACCGCCCCCGCTGTCAGGCAGGGTGGGCCCGGGGGCCTTGTGAGGGGCCCCATCCGGCTCGGCACCACCCGGGAGGCAGTCAAAGAGCTTCATGGCATCCTCAAGCAGCACCTTCTCAGGCAGGGTGAAGGCCTTGGTCGCCTCGGAGGTCCTGGCCTCACCCACCCCCAGCGGGGCCGCCTCAGCTTCGGGCGCCCTGGGCTCAGCGGGGCCTGGTGGGTACAGCAGCGGGCTGGGTGGCGGCTCCTTGATGGGGAAGGCGGGGGGCTCGCTGGGCCCCTGCAGCTGGCTCAGGCGGCCCTTGAGGTGGCTGTAGGGGCCAGCGGGCAGCGGGGCCTCGGCGGGCAGCGTGATGAGCAGTGGGGGCAGTTTGCTCTCCTTGGGGGGCAGTGGGGGTGCCAGGCCTTCCTTGATCAAGGGAGGAGGCAGCTCCACGAAGGTGGGGGGTCCCCCATCCCCCACGAAGCCCAGGGCCTCAGGCCCAGGCCCCTCTGGGAAATAAGGCAGGAGGTACTGGGGGCCCCCTGGCAGCAGCGGCTGGTAGTGGGGGTAGGGCGGGGGCAGCGGAGGCGGCCCTGGGGCCTTGAGGTAGTGCTGGGGCTCCAGGAGGTAGGTGCTGGGCGAGGCGGGGCCCCCAGCAGGCCCCCCGCCGCCTACTGTCGCCAGCTTGTACAAAGACGACTGGCCGAAGTCGGTGGCGGCCCACTCGATTCGGTAGATGCGGGGGTCAAAGAAGCACCCGCAGGGCGCCATCTGGAAACCTGTGGCCGGGGAGGGCGGCCCTGAGAGAAGCAGTCCTGGGACCTGCCGTGGGGGGGCTGGGGGGCCCAAACCCTGGGGCACACATGGCAGACAGAGCACACGGACCAACTTTGGGGCCCACCTGGACAGGGACATAGCCTTTGCCTCTGGGGACCTGTCTAGGGGCCAGGGGCCCTGGGCTTCGATTTGCAGGCCTGACTGGGGGCTGGGGAAACAGGCCTGGCTTTGGGAGGACAAGGGACATAGTCCCTGTCTGCAGAGCCCCATCTAGGGGAAGAGGGAACACAGGCCTCAGTCCAGGGGCCCCGTTGGGAAATAAGACACAGGTCCTGCCTTCGGAAGGGGGAGCCACCTAGAAACATGGGTGGGGGCAAGACAGACCTGCCCACTCCCTGGACATCAAGGTTGGTACCTGCTGGAGGGGCCGGAAACACCTCTTTCTCCGGGTTTGAGGGGTGATACAGGTTGGAGGAACCTGTGGACAAAAACAGACAGGTGGGTGGGGTCCTGTGGCTGGTGGGCAGAGCCCTGGTCCCCACCCCATTGGATCCCACCTCCCCATACCCATAGTGGGAAGAGGCTCCGTGCAGGTGGGACCAGGCTGGCTGCCCGCCCCCTCAGTGCCGTCCAAGCCTTGGGGACTGAAGCCTCTTTGGGGAGCTGCAGGTGTGTAGAAGGGTTTGTGATGCTGCATGGAGAGGTGGGAGCCTGGCCTGGGCAGGCCAGGAAGGCAGCAGGTGGGAGCAAAGGCAGCCCACCCGGAGAATGGGCTCAGAGTCCTGCAAGGTTCTGTTTGCCCGGTTACTCGGGGCAGCAGGTTCCAGGCTGCACACTGCCCACTGGTCAGGGTTCCGGGTATGGGGGGTGGGTGGGCAGGAACAGACAGGGAAACCAAGGCAGCCAGAGACGGGCGTCACAAAGGGCAGGGTGGACCCTGGGCCCAGTCACCAGCCTTCCGCCACTGCCAGCAATGCCTGCCCGACAGGTCCGAGGCCCCTTCCTCCAGGCAACCCACCCAGATCCACACCCTCACAGGCCAAGCTCTCCTCTCAGAAGCCCTGTGGCTTCCTTGTGGCCAAGGTCTCCTGGGCACCGGCAGCAGCCAGCACGGGTAGACGGCTAAAGAAGGAGGAAGGGAGCTAAAAGGACAGGGAGCAGAAGGGCAGCCTCAGGGTCACAGAAAGGCCTGGGTTTTACGAGAATAAAATTTATTGTCTTCTCAGGTGCCAGGAAGGTCGGGGGGGAGCCACTGGGCGGTCAGGCGCCCCCTCCCGCCCCCGTGGCTACTTGTAGGCATTAGCCTTGTGCTTGGGCAGGAAAACGAAGGTGGGTGGCACGGGTCCCAGCAGCATCTCACTGTGAGGAGGACAGGGGGCAGGGTCAAGCCAGGGCAAGGGTGCCCCCGGCCCAGCTCCCCATCCACCAACCAGCTCCTCTCGGCTCCCACCCCGGTGCCTGGGCCCCCGGGCACCTGATGCGGATCCAGTCGGCTGCCTTCTGGCTGGCCATGAGCGTCTCCAGGTAGTCGCGGCCCATGTAGTAGGGCGGCCGCTCATTGATTCTCTGTGGGAGCCGCTCCAGCAGGCCCACGGGCACATACCTGTGGGGCGGCGGGGGGGCCAGGGTTGGGCCAGGCCTCCACAGGATACCCACCCCCGCCCCCTGTCCCATCCCACCTGCACAGGAAGGAGAGCCACTCGAGCAGGAAGCGGCGCGTCTTCTCCACACCCTGCGTGTCTGAGCCCCAGTGCTCGAGGCCGTAGTGTGTGAAGTCCCTCAGGATGTCCAGGCGCTCAGAGGACGAGATGTCCCAGTGTCGCTGCTCCTTGATCTCCGTGAAGAGCCACGGCTTCAGCAGGGCACCGCTGGGGGCCGGGCAAGCAGTCAGCAGGCCGGTGGCCGGACCCTCAGCCCCCCAGACCTATGGTCCCAAACTTCCTGGCCACGCTAATGCAACCTTCTAAGTCCGAGAATTCCAACCCACAACTCTGAGCCTGCGATGGCAGAAGTTTCCAGTCCTTTCCCTCCCCACCGGCTGCCACCTCCAACATCCCCTTGCCCCACCAGGCAGAGCCACTCACTGGGGACTGACAGAGCTGCGGGGGAGGCAGGCGGGTGCTCAGGGGTGGGTCTGGCTGGTGCTCTGTAGCACCCCCCAGCCCTGGGCATTTACCGGGCAATCATGATCCCAGCGACACCGGTCTTCATGGCTCGGTTGGCATCCTCATAAGACAAGATGTCCCCGTTTCCTGAGGGACAGAGGCCAGGGCCTCAGAGAGCTGCATGCAGGCAGGAATGGGGGGTTTTGGGGAGTCCTTGCCGGCCCAGCAACCCCCATCAGGGCAGGGAGTAGGCCCCAGGTGTGTGGCCTTTGGTGGCAGTGCGGGAGGGGAGGTCTGAGCTGAAAGGCAGGGAACCCACCGAAGAGGGGCATGGGGCTGGCTGCTGTCACGCACTGCTCGATGTACTGCCAGTCGGCCAGCTTGGTGTAGCGCTGCTCCCGAGAGCGGCCATGGAGCTGGAGAAGAGGCAGCCGCATGGGGAGGGAGGGAGGAAGGGTTCGGGAAGGTGGAGGATCAGACAGAGACAGAGAGAAAGAGATCCAGAGAGACCGGGAGAGACGGGCTGAGAGAGAGAGACAGAGAGAGACAGAGAGAGAGAGACAGATGGAGACAGAGATGGAGGGAGAGCCAGAGAACAGGTGGGAACAGTGGGAAAGGAGAGAGAGTTAGAAAGTGATGAGTCTCAGGGGTCCCGATGCCCACTGCGCCCCGAGACCCACCGTGACTAGAGCTGCCCCCCAGTCCCGCAGCTCAGGCAGCAGCCGGTGGGCCAGATTCACACGCTCCTGGACGCCTGTGCGGATCTTCACGGTCAGGGGCACGTCCAGCACCTGTGGGGACGGGAGTGGTCGGCAGGGCTGGGGATCGGGAAAGGGGAAGGTGTGGGAGTGAGGTGGTGTCTCCGACTGTACCTGGTTCATGCCTCGGACGATCTGCTGGAACTTAGCCGAGCGGTTCATGAGGGCACAGCCCCCGCCCTGTGAGAGATGGGCTGCTGGAGCTCCAGAAGGCAGGACCCAGGCTGGGCCAGATGCCCCCTGCTGCCCTCACTGTCCAGATGGGGAACCCGAGGCCCAGAGGCCCCCAGGGACTCTGCCCACCCACACTCTGCCCTCCCCGGGGCTCTGGGGCCAAGCGGGTACCTTCTTGTATACGAGATCGATGGGGCAGCCGACGTTGATGTCCACGAAATCCACCTCGATGGTGCGGTTCAGCAGCTCTGCACACTTGGTCATGGTGTCGGGGAAGGCGCCCTCAAGCTGTGTGTGCATGGGGAGGGGGAACAGGGGGACAGGGCAGAGGGTGAGGGGCCGGCTCTTCCTAGCCCCGTGCCAAAGCCATCAGCCCTGGAAGTGCATCAGGCTGGCACCCCGCCCGTGGCTGAGGCAAGGGGTCTGGGAGGAGACATGGAGAGCCGGACCCCGAACCCTGCCTTGAAGTTTGGCAGCTGAGATTCCCCTCCACCCTCCCTCAGGGCAGCACAGACCTGGACACCAAAGACGTCCTCACAGGGGTGGCGTTTGAGCAGGGCCCACTCGGACGTCTGGCCCTGCAGCAGGTTGGTGCACACGGCCATCTCCCCGCAAGTCACATCAGCCCCAAAGCGCTTACAGATCCGCCGAAAGGGTAGGTTCCCGCACTGGGGACAGAGGGGGACAGGGGCATGTGTGAGGGCATGGCAGGCAGGGACCCCCGGACACCCGTCCAAACCCTAAGACCCATAAGGCGGGGGAGGTACTGCTGGAGTGACCGTGCTGCCAGCAGCCGGCCCAGCCCCATGTGGGTCCTACCGTGGTGAGGGGGGCCAGGTACAATTTCCCACTGATGTCCAGCTGGAGGGAAGGAAAACACACGGTGAAGATCCCCCCTCCGACCTGGCTTTCAAGGCCTCTCAAACCTCAAGCCTCCCCACAGCCTCTGCCCCACATGCTTTGCCCTACCGCGACCAGCCGGGATCGCTTTCACCCCCAGGCCTCCACACAAGCCAACAAATCCCTCCATGAAGAATGTTCTTTTCTCCACGTTCTCCACTGGAGAGCTTCTACCCAACCATCATGACACTAGCCCCAATGTCCTCTCCTCCAGGAAGCCTTTCCCACTGCTCCCCTCTGCCACAGCCCTGACCCTCGAGAGTTCGGAGTGAGTGTCCAGCTCTGTCTGTCCCCAACACTGCCCATGTCCTCAGCGGGGAACCCGTGACACATACCCGCCGCTTCTCACAGGGCCGCAACCTGACTACATCCTCATCTGTCAGGGGCCCGCATGTCCTTAAAGGGCCACTGGGAGGGGCCTGTTGTGGCCCATGGGAGGCCTGTTGGGCATCACAGCCATCTTGCTCTGGGGCACCATCAGCCTCTGTGACCTCAGGCTCAGCAGCGGTGGGGGTAGGGCCTGGCAGCCGGCCCTTGCTTAGTTGGCGCAGGGCCTGCTCCGAACGCTCGAAGCAGACCTTGCGCTTTCGCAGTTGCTGCTGCAGGGCCTTGTCCAGGCCGTTGCGGATGTTTGGGGCCTGGACCAACCCCTCCTGCACCAGATTCTGGCCCTCGGGCCCCAGATGCGCCCCAGCAAAGCGGCAGGTCACGCCATAAGGGCACCTGCCGAAGGTCTCAAAGAGCACACAGCGGGGTCCCAGGTCAGCCGGCTTGGTCTCCAGGTAGAGGCTCACATCATGCAGGAAGCGGCAGCGGTCACCATAGAAACATTTAGAGGCTGATTCCTGCAGGGAAACAAGCCGGCAATGAGGGAAGACAGGGAGACAGTCAGGCAACCAGGGATTGAAATGCAGGTCCCTCTCCTCCTGGCAGGGTGTCCTCAGTTTCTTCATGGGCAGATGGGAATGATAACGATTCTTATATCACAAAGTCATGAGGATTGAATGAAGGACAGAGAGGCACACACTCAAGTCCCCTAAAACTTTCTGGTGACAATGACACTCACCTGGATCAGGGAGGGACAGAGCCTGTTCTTGTCATAGTGGGTGGGCTTCACATGAGGCCGGCTCTTGTTCTGGCCCCGGGCCCTCTTCTGAACCTGCGGCTCCTCCCTCTGCTCGGCTGCCTCCTCTGTCTGCCCGTCCTTTGTCTGCCCATCCTCCAGTCGGATACGCTTGGCCTCAGGCTCAACCAGGTCATTGTCATCAGGGTCCCCTGCCTTGGTTTCCTGGCTGGGCTCCTCCCGTCCTTTGGCTTCCAAGAATTCGTGGAATTGCTCCTTGGTGGTGAGGTATCTGCCAACAGATAGGCGGGGGAAACAGGAGTTAGGGAAGAAGTCCCTCTGAGCTCAGAGTCAATGAACGCTGAGAAAAGAGGCTGAAAACACCTGCCCCTGCTTACATGCTTCTGCTGATGGGGTGCTCACTTAGAATCAGTCAGCTGCCAACCTGGGAGCACCTCAGGGCCACAAGGAGTACCTATTTTGTTCCTGGGTCCCCAGAGCCCACACTGATGAGCTGAAGTATAGGCATCAGATGTGAACACCCCTGGCCACGTTAGGATAAAAGAAACTACAAGTCCCAGAGTGTCTTGCAACCAGGCCGCAGCCCGCCACATTTCCCAGCACGCCCTTCAGCCTTACAACCCCCAGCACGCCCCCTCCCCGCCTCCCCGCCTCCCAGCACTTGCTTCAGATTCAATCCCAGATTCTATCTGCGGCTGGCTAGGGGTGCACATGCGCTATTCCCGCCAAATGCTGAGACTACAGTCCCCAGCATGCATGCTGGCCTTGGCATCAAAGCCCGCCCACCCCAGCATGCACCGTGCTGTCCTTCGAGCATGTGACAGTTCCCAACGTGCGCGATCTCAGGTGCTCTCCGGCCCTGAGAGTAGAAAAGAAAGGAGAGCAGAAAAGAAAGAGAGAAGAGCATGCGAGCTTCCCGCCCTGGGCTGCGGCCCCACCTCCCAGCATGCACGGTTCGGGCCCCACTTACGGATGCCGGGAAGGCCCTGAGATACTCCCCCCGCCCCAGAGACTCACTGAGATTTAATGGGCGTCACCCCTCGTTCTGGCTCGCCGGCTCCGGGGTTGCCACCACCACCACCACCACCACTCTCTGCTGGGGCCTCCGCCGCTCCCTCCGCCATCGGTCCCCTTCACCCCCGCTTTGGAGTGTCGCCTTCCGGGTCGCCCGTGTGTCTCCCCTGGTTGTGCCGGGGAAGTGCTCTTGCCCGCGTCGCTCCAAATGACGCCATTGTACGTGTCATGGGGCGGAGCCTGCGTGGGGGTGGGGCCTCAGATTCTTGTACAAACCTCTGATCCTCTTGTGGGAAAGGGAAATGTTAAATGATCCTTTTGGTTCGCTCAAACTGGCCTCCTCCGGGCCACAATCGGCCCAAGGAAGAGTTGTTTTCCTGATGGGGTTTAAAATTTTTTATTTTCAATTTTGTGTGTGTGTGTGTCTTTTTAGAGCCTCACTCGCGGCATATGGAAGTTCCCAGGCTAGGGGTCGAATCAGAGCTGCAGCTGCCGGCCAACGCCACAGCCACAGCAACGGGGGATCCAAGCTGCCTCTGCGACCTACACCACAGTTCATGGCAGTGCCAGATCCTTAACCCACTGAGCGAGGCCAGGGATTGAACCTGTGTCCTTATGGACACTAGTCGCGCTCGTTAACCACTGAGCCACGACAGGAGCTCCTAAAATTTTTTAAATTCTGCTGCTTTTATTTGGGGCGTTCATTCAACAAATAATTTGTTCAGGGCCTGTATGCTAGATGCTGTCCTAGGGATACACCAATGAATAAAACAGACAAAAAAAAACAAAAAACAAAAAACTTTGCCCTTAAGAGTTCAGATAGGAGTGGTGAAGACGATCACATAATAAGTATACTGTATGTTGGATGGTAATGAAGCAGGAAGTGGGAATACCTTTTTTTTTTTTTTAATGGCTGCACACATGGCATATGGAAGTTCCCAGCAGCAGCTACAACTAACAGTGCAGCTGTAGCGATGTGGGATCCTTTAACCTGCTGTACCGGACTGGAGATGAAACTCCCACCTCTGCAGCAACCTAAGCCACTTTAGTCAGATTTTAACCCACTGTGCCAGGGCAGGAACTCCCAGGAATGTCATTTTTTGGTGGCTTCAATGCTTAATAGAATGATCAGGGAAAACATTTTCACTGAGAAGCTGACATTGAGTGTTTTTGAGAGAAGTAAGGGAGGAGTTCCTGTCATGGCTCAGTGGAAATGAATCTGACTAGCATCCATGAGGACGCAGGTTCAACCCCTAGCCTCACTCAGTGGGGAAGGATCCGGCGTTGCCATGAGTTGTACTGTAGGTAACAGATGCAGCTCGGATCCTGCGTTGCTGTGGCTGTGGTGTAAACCGGCAGCTGTAAGCTCCCATTCGACCCCTAGCCTGGGAACTTCCATATTCAGGGGTGGCCCTAAAAAGACAAAAATAGAAAAGAAAGTAAGGTTCAATAAATAACAATGAACATTAATGACTACTGTTGTTACTGTTACTTTACTACTATTATTTGCCTTGAATTACGTGAATAGCGCAGAATGGGAACAACCACGCCCTTATAGCGGCCCTTGCATTTCACTGCTAAACTTTTTTTTTGGCCGAGTCCGCAGCATGGAATAGAAGCTCCTGAGCCATGAATATAACCCATGTCGCAGCAGCAACCCAAGCTGCTGCAGTCACAATGCAAGATCCTTAACCCACTGAGCCACAAGGGATCTCCTCATGGCTAAACTTGATGATGTTCCCCTGAGCAGGGAAGTGAGGCAGGAACTCTGTGTTCCTAGAGGTAACAAGTGGGGAAACTGAGGCCTGAGGAGAGAAAGGATTTGCTTGAGGCCACAGGCTAGGCACCAGCTTTTCTAAGACCTGGGAGAAAATGGAGTGGGGGTGGGGAGAAGCTTGTCTTCCATCTCTAGCCTTGGCTGCCCTCTATCGGACAATCTGGGAATAAAGTGGTGGAATCTGGGAGGAAACCACCACAGTCCTTGGGAGACTCTTGCCGCCGCCCGCCCCCCCCACGTCCAGGGACAGGAGCTCACTTGTTCAATGGGAGGTGCCTGTCCCATTGCCCTCCAAGATTCTACCATCATGTCCCCGGTGTCATCCCACAGGCACCCAGGTCCTTTGGGGAGACAACTGGACAGCTGGGGAAACTGAGGCCAGAGAGGGTGACCTCAGGAACTGGCCTCACTCCTCTGGGCCTCAGCCTCCAAGAACCCTCCCAGGGCTTCCTGGCTCTGCCCTATAATGGTGACTTTTTTTCTCTGTGTAACGTGATCCAGGAAGGCTTCCTGTAAAGGGGGTGGGGGCAGCAGCGAGGAGTGTGCCTGTGGACTGGCCATTAATAACCATGGTATTACTACAAGTGACATAATATTAATTGCTTGTTTTCATTATATTATTATAATGGAATAGTTTTTTTTTTTTTTTAGGGCCATACCCGCAGCATATGGAAGTTCCCAGGCTAGGGGTCAAATCAGAGTTGCAGCCTTTGGTCTATAGCACAGCCATAGCAACGTGGGATCTGAGCCTCGTCTGCAATCTACACCACAGCTCACAACAACACTGGGTCCTTAATCCACCAAGCAAGGCCAGGGATTGAACCTGCATCCTCATGGATACTACTCAGGTTCTTTACCGCTGAGCCACAATGGGAACTCCTTTAATGGCATAGTATTAATTATTCACCAGTAGCTAATTATTGAGCACTTACTGTATCCCAGGCTCTGTCCTAGGCTCCTTTCATGTATTAGCTCATATTTTTCCTCTCTCAGACCTTATATGGAGGGAACAGGCATTCATCCCAACTCCCTGAGTCCATGGCCTGCAGAGGGTCCTGGCTCAGGGCTGCCCCACCTTCTAGCCAGAAACCAGGGCATCAGGACACACACACACACACACACCCTGCAACTCCCCCCACAGCCTGTCACTCCCCGTGTCCTGCCTACGTTCCCTCCAGGGTCTCTCTCTGGTCCACCTCCTCTCCAAGCAACCCCCCTTCCAGGCTTTAATCTCCAATCCTGACCCCAAGAGTCCAGCCTCCCACAGATCCCTTTTCTTCTTTTTTTTTTAATGGCTGCACCTGTGACATATGGAGGTTCCCAGGCCAGGGATCAAATCCAAAGCCAAGTTTTGACCTACAAGGATTCTGCAATGCTGGATCCTTAACCCACTGTGCCTGGCCAGGGAAGGAACTGGAGCCTACACAGAGACAAGCCAGATCATGAACCCACTGTGCCACAGTGAGAACTCCCGCTACAGCTCCTTCTAAAACACAGCTCTGACCATGGCACTCCCCTGCTCCCCATCCTTCCATGGCTCCCTACTGCCCCAGCCCTGTAGCACACCCCTGAAGTTTCTGCATAATCTGGCCCCTGCTGCCTTTCCCAATTTCATCCTTCATCACCTCCTCACTTCCTAAACTCAAGTACCAAGTTTGTTCCAGACCTCCCATGAGCCAGTATGATCTCCCAGACTTTGCATATGCTCTTCCCTCTCCCGGGAAGACTATTCCCTGCACCCAGTCACCTTGTTCATTCCACACACCCTTCCATTCCCAGCTTCTCCTCTGGAGAAGGGATGCACAAGGGATCTTCCCCATTAAACTATGAGCCCATAGTGGACAGGAGTTGGGTCTGCTTCGGGCTTTCAGCATCTCCAGCACACAGCACCAGGATTAGCACACAGTAGGTGCTCAGTGAACACTTGCTGAGTGAATGCATCTTGTCATAGCTAGGGACACTGAGGCATGGGGGGGCACGAACTGGCTGGACTTCCCAGGTGTCACCCTGGGAGGCTACGCAGGAAGCTGGGAATTTCCCAGGTGTCACCCTGGAGGGTGTGGAGACATTAAGGAAGATGCGCCGCCTGCCCCCCCCAACCAGACCTGAGTCCTAGAAATGGTTGACCTTGGCCGATCTGAGGAAACAAGAGGGAGGCAGGTGGCACTGGGGCCCCTGTGGGCAGGGGGGGAGACTGAGGCACCCAGGAAGGGGTGGGGCAGGGCCCAGGGACAGTGCCGCTGGCACTCTGCCCATGTGTGCTTTTGTGCTTTCCCTGCCTGTCTCTTTCTTTTATTCTTCCTGTTTCTGTTTCTTCTTCTTTTTTTTTTTTTGGTTGCACCCACAGAACACAGATGTTCTGGGGCCAGGGATGGAACACGCACCACGGCAGTGACCCGAGCCACAGCAATGAACACACCAGATCCTTAACCCATGGAGCCACACGGGAACTCCTCAATTTTTTTTGTTCTCTTTCTGTAGTTCCTTTTCTCTGTGTGTCTGTCGTGTATCTTTCTCTTCATTTCTCTTTCCCCCAGTGTCTATGTCCCTCCACATCTCTCTCTGCATCTTTCTCCTCTCTCTGCTGCTGCCCCCCACCCCTGTCTCTGACTCCCTCCACGTCTCTGGTCTCTGTCTCCCCTGCCTTCTCTCTGTCCTTCTGGGCCGGATGGGGGAGGAAGCACGGGGCAGGTGCAGCCCGGGCTCTTTGCCCGTTGCTGCTGGGGCCGCCCAGGATTTGTGGCTGCGCCTCCTTTATCTGGGGCTGCAGCTGCCCCTTATCTTCTGGCTTCAGGACACGAGACCAGGATTAGGGCAGCCCAGGCCAAGGACACGAGAAGGCAGGGCCAAGCAAGTGGGTGGCGAGAGCCAGGGTGCCGGGTGTGTGTGCTGCGGGGTGCCTGCCAGCCTCCGGGCCTGAGGCGGCTGTGTACAGCTGTGAGTGTGTGAGTGTGGGGGGTATGTATTGTGTCTGTGTGAGTGTGTGTGATGGTGTGTGTACACATTTGCCGAGTATGATTGACTTTGGGAGGCGTCTGTGTGTGTCATTATGGGTCTGTGGGTCAACAGGCATATTTGTGTCTCTGAGCGTGTGTCTGTGTGTCTGTTGTATGTGCATGCGTGGATACACACGGTGGGCACACATTTGTGGCTTCTGTGTGTGGAGGGGTGTCTGGGAGCTTCCGTTTTGGGCCTCAGCTCTGGCCCGCCCTCAGGTGTCCCCCAAGCTGACCCCCCCACCACCACTTCCCTGTCCCTCTGCCCCCAGGCCTGATGGCTTTCCCACCTTGCCGACCTGGGGCCCCCAGGGACAGAGCCCTCGACCTGTGACCTCCTGCTGCAAATGGCCCTATGGGGACGCCTTCTGGCCCTGCTTTTCCCATCCTTGCCTGGATCCAGCCGGCTCCTTCCTGCCGCCCACAGGCCTCATGGGCCCCATCCTGGCTGGTCCTACCGACTCCTTCCTTGGTCCCTGGGGCCCTTGCTCTGACCTCTGGCCAGGAGTGGGTGTCCAGCTGTGTTCCCTGTAGGGGCCGAGGCCTCTCTCCACCCTCAGCATCGTCCAGCTCGAGGTGAGAATAACTTTGTTGGAATCAAGACCCCCAAAGCCCAGTTCTGGGGAGCCTCGTGGCTGGTAATTGGCAGACCTGGGCTGGGCTGGCCTGTTGACCCTGGGAGAGCCCCATCTCATCTCCAGGGCAGAACACTTCCCACGGCCACAGGTCTGCACTGGGCACAGAACAAACGCAGGAGCCATTTCACAGATGGGAAAACTGAGGCCCAGGGAGCTCAGCCACCTGCACGTTGTGGGATGGTGTGTTGCTCAGTGTGTGGGACGGCTGAAGCACTGGCCGAGGGCCAGTGAAGGGACACAGGACACAGAGAGTGCTAGGCCACTTCCACCCCCACAGGGCTGGTCCCTGGAGGGTCCCGAGGTGCAGCCCTGAGCCTGCAGGGCCTGGAGCAGCTCCTGGCACTAAGATGGAAACTTCTCCACCAGCCAAGTCTACATCTTGGCCAGAAGCCGCGGCCTCCCAGGACCTCCGCCTGGGCCTCCATCCGCGAACAGAACACTCCCCTTGGGAGCAGTGACTGTCCAGGGAGGGCAAGGGGCCAGCCCCAGGGGACAGGGGTGGAGAAGGGGCCAAGGGCAGTGGCTGAGTGTTCATCTAGCCCCAGATGTGATGCTCTGTCTTCCTGTGTGACCTTGGGCCAGCATCTTGACCTCTCTGATCCTCAGGTTTCACAACTGCCAAGTAGGCACAGAGCAGGCTGGAGACGGGGAGTGCTGCCGTGAGCTACCTAGGGGAGGAGGCTGTGAAGGAGCAGAACTAATTTCCCTGGAAAACACTGAGGAGAAGGGCAGGTGGCAAGGCCTGGGTTCTGGCTGTCCCACCCTTGCCTCAGCCTTGACCTTGAGGCTGAAAAGTTCAAATCAGCCACAGATGCCCCCTGCTCATCCCTGAGATTGTCTCCCCCATCTGTGCCCTGGGGAGACCATGGTCCCTACCCAAAGGCGGTACTTTTAGGGTGGGAGGTTCAAGTCTCAGTTCCACCCACCCCGCCCAGAGCAGCCCCAGTCTGGAACGAGAGAGGTTTAAAAATAAAGCATTGTAAATACTCGTGTTTCCTGCAAATAGAACCAGCCCCTGAATCCCCTCGGCCTCCCAGGCAGCTGAGCCCAGACAGCTACTTGGGGGTGGGGTGGGGGCTGAGGGTGGGTGTGCCCCAGTTCCCAGCTGCCGTGTGAGTCAGCCAGTGTGACGGGGTGTCTCTGTCACCACCTGTCCAGGTGGTGACAAACCATGTGGCTGACAACAGAGAGTAGCCAGGGTGCTGGGTTGTATGAAGTGGCGTCCCAGCGTTGTGCAAGGGCATCACACCTGTGTCTGGTATGATCACGTGGGGCTGGCCCGGAGCAGGGCAGGGTCTCTGGGGGCTCCAGTGTGATGGGGGTCTCCATGTGTGTTTCAATGTGTGTGGAGGGGTCTCCTCCCAGGTGGCAGTTTGTGTGTGTCTGCTTCCGGGACTGTGTGACCTGATCTCCAGTGACGGAAGGTGGGTGTAGATCCCACCCATTCCCCTTGGCCCCCCCACCCCCACCCCAGAGGAAGAACTGAGTCTTTCAAGACACTGTTACCAAGGCAACCATTTTACGAGAATCCACATGGTGGGCACATGTGTATGTCCTGCACCCCTTGTGTCTGCATGCCCCTGCCCCCTCCCCACAGCCCCCTGCCCTGGGCAGGGAGGGGGGCCCAGGCAGTGTGAGGTGAGCAGAGGCTGCCCAGGGGCAGCTGGTGACAGCTTAATGATGACTGGCCAGGGTGGGGGTGGGCTGCTGGGCTGGCCACGTATGCGCAGAGGAGCTTGTGCTTCCGGGCTGGCCCAGTGTGTGCATGTGGGCCCATGTGTGCACAGCAACAGGATCTCTGCAACTCCTGTGGGTGTGTGGCTGTGGGGTGGGTACCCGGTCCTTAGGGTCGTGTGTGAGTGTCTTGTATGAAAAGCGTGCGTGAGCACCGAACGCATGTTAACCTAGCAGCACAGAAGTGTGTAACCATCTGCCAAGTGTGCATGCGTGTGCAGGAGCAATGCTACTCTGCTGCCCGGAGTGGCCCCTGGAGCTGCTGTGAGGATGCATGAGCTGCTAATCATGTGAATATCACATGTCTGTGTCTCAACAGGGAACTCTCTGTGTTTGTGTGTGTGTGCACGTGCACGCACTCGAGATTTGGGACAGTGAGAGCTGCATATCTGTGCGCACGAGTGTGTCCAAAGGGAAAGAAGTAAGGACACCTGTGTGAGTGTGTGTCTGCGTGGGAGGACTGGACAGCTGTGTGTGTGGTGGGGATGGCATTGTGGTCAGAAGGGTGTTCAAGAGTGCTAGGTGGGACCCGGCCTGGAACAAGGTCTGAGGGTCTGTGTGTGAATGATCACCAGTGCCTCACCCTTCCTTCCAGCCAGGGTATGCGTGTCACTGAGAGTGAGCCCTTGGCAACACCAATGGTGGCAGATGCGTGGGCGTTGTTCACCTTCAGCCCGCATGGTTACGCATTCGTTCCTTGCTGCAATCCTATTAGGATCTCATATCAACATTCCGTGTTACAGATGGGAAAACCCAGGCACGGAGAGGTGAGCACAGACTCCTGTTCTTTCCATCCTAGACGTTGATGGGGCAGCTGAGGCGCCGCTGTTTGGACTCTCACTCATCCTCATGTGCCCCTACCACCCACAAACTCACATTCCTGCTACATGGTCCTCGCGGGTCCAGTTTGCCCCACATCATCCACATGAGCCCGTGTACAGCCTAAGTGTTCCCCCACCACTGCGTACAATGAGTAGTAGTGCCAAATTTGGTAGGCCACTGGCCGGGTGTGTGTGTGTGTGTTGGGGCTGGGGGTGGGGGTCTTAGGAAGATCTAATGTCCATAAAAACCCCCAGGCTGCTGGGATTAGAGAAATGCAGGCGGCCTGAGCCAGAGTGAGGAAGCCCCAAGAAGTCAGGAGGCGGGTGTGAGAACCAGAGTACCCGGCCCAAGAACGCAGGCAGCAGCGCGGGCTCAGCGGGCAGGAGCCTGAGTGCGGGGGTCCGAGGGCTGGGCTACCAGGCGGTGCTTCTCCGAAATTAGGCCAGGGCGGGTCCCGCGCCTCCCCATTCCTTCTCCTCCACCAACCCCGGAGTCAGTTTGGGGCCGCTAGGGGGCGCGTTGAGAACGCGAAGCCCGAAGCCGTCGGGGAGGGGGCCGGGTAGGTTTAGGATCGCAGGCGGATCGGGGGCAGCGCTGGGCCTTGGGCCCAAGAGAGCGCTCCCGGGAGCCAGGGGTAGGAAAGGTATCCCTTGCAGGATCTAGCTCGGAGGTCAGACTGGAGAGAACTGCCACTTGATGAGGGGCGCCATGGACAGCGGAGCGGGTATCTTCAGTCAGTCTGAGGGTATCTCTTGCTGTCTTAGGAAAAAATCGGGGGTCTCACTTCTTTGGAATGTCCTCCTTAGGAGGGGGCCTTCTTTAGCTTTCTGGAAAGAGGACCTGGGAAAGGACTGGGTGCCCCACAATCCTCAGTGGGGTAGGCGAGACTGTAGGCCGTGGTTACGGCCGTCTGGGAGGATGCTGTGACTCTTAATTCCACCAGAAGGAAGGGGGGGGCGGTCTTGGTGCGTCCTGGATTTATGAAGATGTGCCGTCGGGGTTCCTGGAGTTGGGGTGGGAAACAGCTAATCTGGGGGAGAAGCTGTCCTGGGGGTTTCCCTGAGGGGCCTCTTTGATGACGGGACCTCTTGGGGCTTTGCATTCCAGGATACCAGAGCGGGAAGGGGTGTGTGTGTGTGTGTGTGTGTGTGGCAGTAAGATCAGGTCCTCAGAAGGATGGGGGACGCTGAAGGTTGCGGGACTGGCGTCGGGGGCGCTGTGGCTCTTATCTCAGGAGGGGGCCCTAAGAGTGGGGCATCTCAGGACCCTGGCTTTTCCAAAGGAGCACCACCACAGCCTTCCGGGCCAGGGACTTCGCCGTCTAGGGGGTGCTCTGGCCTCCGCACCCTTGCCACCTGCGCTCTTCTGGTCCCCCTCTGGCGGGGCGGGACGGGGCGGGGGCGGCTCCCTGTCCCGGGAAACCCGAGCCACCGCCCCTGGCCCCGCCCCCTGGCCCCGCCCCCGGCCGCGCCGGCCGAGCCGTCCGCGGCGGGAGCGGCGGAGGCGGCGGGAGAGCGGGCTGCGGCGCCGCTCTGAGCGCCCAGGCCCCTCGCGCCGCCGCACCGGAGACCAGCGCCGCGCGCCGAGGCCGCCCGTGCCGTCCGTGCGGCTCTACGCCCCGCGCCCTCCGAGCCGCCGGCCGTCCAGGGCACCCCTTTAGCCCCAGCCTCCGCCGGGCCGGGATGGCCGCAGCCCGCGGCTGAGCGAGCCCGGGGGGGCCCCATGGGCCGGCCCGCGCCGCGGCCCCCCCGCGGCCGCCCCCTCCGGCCCGGGCCCCCCCGGGCGCCGCGGGCCCAGACAGCCCGGATGGCGGTCGCAGCGGCAGGGGCAGGGGCCGGGGCTGGCGCGGGCGGCAGGCGCGGCCGCCACTGACGGCTAGTTGGGAGCCCAGAGCAGGTAAGCAAGGGCCAGCGGGGGGCCCGCAGGGACTGGCGCGGGGAAAGGACTGGCCCCACGGCTGGAGGTTGGGGGGCTTCCAGGGACTCCGGGTAGACCAGTAGCTTCCCGCCTCGAGCCGAGAACTGGCGTGTGTATGAGGGTGGTGGGGTCAAGGGGCGACAGGTCCGCGCGTGGCAGGGGGGCGGGAGTGCGAACATAAGCTCCTTCTTCAAGCCAGTCTGGCCGGTGTTGGCGACAGGGGCGGGGGGCCTCCCTGTCCGACGGGGCGGGCGCGCCTCTGCCTCCTCGGACCCCCATGTGTGGGTCTGGAGAAGGGTGGAAGCAGGAGCAGCCGGAATCCCTTCCCCAGCCTCTAGGAGGGCGAGACCCAGACACCCCTTCTGCCTTGCGGTCTGCAAGAGGCCGCGGGGGGAGGGCATCCGGATCCCGCAGACCCTGGGTGGGGGGCTGCCGTCGCAGCCCAGCTGCACGCAGAAGTAAACATCTGTCAGTGGCGCGTTCCAACCGCGTTCCCTGCGCGCCGCCGCCGCCGCCGGGGACACGGTGTCCTCCGGTAAGGGCCGGGCTCTCTCGGCTCCTGGAGCCCTTGTTCAGCCACAAGAGGGCGCGAAACCATTGCGGGGGGGTGGGGGGGTGGGGGGGGTCCCTTAAGGGCAAAGACCGTATTTGAGGGAGAGAAGGCTGTGTCTTCCTTCCTGACTTTTTGTAAAAGGCATCTCTTGCTTAGGATGGTCTCAGAATTCTTCCCAGAAGTTCGGTTTGTCAGATTGCCGCAGACTTTAGGCTGAGGGGGCTTCAGAAAATGGGTGGATGTGGGGTGGGACTGGAGAGAGAAATAGCCTTTGCAGAGGTGGAGGTCACCACTGCCCCCTCCCCAGGAAGTACCAGCATATACCGTGGTGCCAATGGCCCATCTCAGGGGTCCTGTGGTTACCTGCAAGGCTGGGCCAAGGACCTAGGTAGGGGGTGTGGAAGGTCAGACCCTGGCGTTCCTCACTCCTGCCTGCTGCCCCGTCCTCTCCCTGCTCTACATCCTTTTCTCTGTGTTCCATGACACTCTTTGTCTGTCTTCAAGAGCCCCAGGCTGAGGAAGTCCCAGTGGGGCGTGACTGGTTTAGGCGGATGTCGGGTGTGTGGGGGGGTGACGCCCAACTTTGCCAGCTTCTCCCCACCCCCAGCCCCTGGCCTTGGGCCCTTTGGACCACCCCCCTCTCCACACTCTTCATTCTAGGACTCCTGAGGTTTGGGGTTCCACGGCCACTCCCAGGCCTTACAGTCTACTCCCCTCAAGTCTCAAAGAGCTAGTTCCAGGGCCCAGAGAAGAAAACAAAATATTACCACCACTCCCCACTATAGCTAGGCAGTGTCTGAAATTCCACCATCAGTGTCTGTCCTCAGTTTTGGATGAGAAGAGGCTATGGCTCTCAAGAGTCTGGGCAGGAGAGAGAACCAGTTTGCAGCCAGGCACAAGGACACAATCAAGATGTTTGTTGGACAGCAACAGTTTGGCTGACTGTTTGGTGTCAAGCTCCTGGGCCTTGTCCTTCAAGGAAGACAGACTTGGATCCAGAGTGGAGCCCAGAGAGGGGAGCAAAGGCTCCATCTCAGGGAAGGAGGGTCAGAGGAGACTTCCTGGAGGAAGGGCATTGGAGCTGGGGTTGTGAAGGATGAATAGGAGTTTTCTAAATGGGAAAAGAAAGGGTATTCCAGGTGGTGGGAATGGAATATGCAAAGATCTGGAGGTGGGAAATAGCAGGGGTGGTTTGGGGAAATCCAGGGGGCCTGTGTGAGTGTGGGAGGGAGACTGTTGTGTTGCTAGAGAATTGGCCGGGGGCATTCAACGATGGATTCCTGAGGCTGGCAACACAGAAGAGAGAGGAATGGGTCTTTAATGCATCTGGCATCCCTGGGCCCATCACTGGTGTTTGCTGAGAAGGGATTCTGCTGCAGATACAGTTTTCCTGGTCCCCCAGGATCCCTCCCCCAAGACTGGGCAGAGGGATCCAAGCCTCAAAGCTCAGAAGGGGAGACAGGGACATCCCTCTGCCCAGTGAGCATCGACTGAGCAGGTGCAGTGAGAGGCTGATTCTTCCCATTTCACCCCACAGCTGAGAAAACTGAGGCTGGGCAAGCTTTCTTTCATGCTCCATGTAATTAATTCCCAAGCCCTAAGCTGCTGTGTGCCAGGCTGTGTGCTGTGATGAAGTGAGAACAAGATAGCCCTGGTGCTAGCTGCATTTGGTGAGATGAGGGGAGGACAGGAGGCTCCCAAACCAGCCAGCCAGTCTTTTGGACTTTCCTGGGACGTAACGGCCTGAAAGAAAGCCTGGGGCGCTTTGGCAAGGATGCTTAGGAGTAGAAAGATCTTCCCTCCAAATCCAAGTGCCATCAGGCTTTGGCTGGTCCTGGAAGAAATCCAGCAGGTGGATCTCGCTTCCCAGTTGGGGAAACTGAGGCCCAGATGGAGGGCACCATGCATGCTTAAACAGCTCAGTGTGTCAGGATCCAAGGCAGAATTTGCATTTGGAGAGAGGGGAGAGGTGAGTCAGGTCCCCTGATTCCTAGGCAACCAGCGTTAAGGTTCAGGCTTCACCAGGGCCTGTGCCTCGGTTTCCCTTTCTGTCAGATGACCAGCTTTGTGCGGTGTCCTCCCAGGCACTCCCAGAGGACCCATGTCCCTCAAGCCACCCGCTGGGCCCCATGCCAGCTGCTCAGCCGTGCCAGGCCTCATTAGGCTGATCCTGTTATCCCACCCCAGGGAGGCCCCTCCTGCCTGCCCCAGATGCCTGCAGGGCCAGTCCCAGGCCGGTCTGGCTAAGCCAGACCAGGCTGGTATGGTCAAGGTGGGTATTTCACAGGCCAGCCGCAGAGGGCTGGGCCAGAAACGGCGGGTCTGAAAAGCTGGCAGCCCTGCTACATACACACACACACACACACCCCCATGATCCCCAGCCAGCCTCCCCAATAACACGCCTGTGCGGCAGCCAGTACAGAAGGGCTCCAGACTTCGGTGGGGGATGGAGTGCTGGCCCTGCAGGACACAGGGCCCTCCTTACCTCTCCTACTCATCTCCCCCTGCTGTCCCGTGGCTCACCTAGTCACACAGGTCACCCGCAAAGCTAGAGTCCTGCCTCTGAGCCTTTTGCCCTCCCCTTCGCATAGAACACTCTTCACGTGGACTCAGCATAACTGCTGCCTCCTCTAAGAAGCCCTTCTTGACCACTCTACCTAAAAGCAGCCCGGGTCACTAATGATTCACCTTGTTTTATTTTGGGGTGGTTGTTGCACTGTCAACATCTAAATTACCTTACTTGTTTCTTGTTTATAAGCCGTCTCCCTGATTGGATGGTGAGCTTGGCAAAGGTGGGGGAGGTTGGCCTTTGTCATCCTGAGTTTCCTGGCTGGTGCAGTACACAGTAGGCACTCAGTAAGTGTGGAGTTAATGTGCTGGGGGCAGAACCCAGCGTGGCACACTGGGCTTTCTGCTATTTCTGCTTTGATGTGTGTTTTTTTGTGTGTTTTTGTTTGTTTATTTTTTTGTTTTTGCTTTTCAGGGCCACACCCACAGCACATGGAGGTTCCCAGGCTAGGGGTCCAATCGGAGCTACAGCTGCCGGCCTACACCAGAGCCAAAGCAATGCAGGATCTGAGCCATGTCTGCGACCTACATATACCACTGCTCATGGCAACACCAGATCCTTAAGCCACTGAGCGAGGCCAGGGATCGAACCCGCAACGTTATGGTTACTAGTAGGATTCGTTTCCACTGTGCCACAATGGGAACTCCAGCTGTGTGGTCTTTGAGCAAAGCTTTTACTGCCCTGGACGTCAGGCCCACTGTTGTCCCAAACAGTAGGACCTATCATGCCCTCCCCGCTTCTCCCCTGGCCCTCAGCATTACCCTTGTTACTGGCGTTGTGGAGACATGCAAAGAACAAGTTCTGAGTCAGACCTAGGTTCAACTGCAGCTCAGCTACTTAATTCATGTGTGACCTTGAGCAAGTCACCCTATCTCTCCAATCTCAGTTTCCTGTGAGATAAATGGGGCTAATAATAATACCGACATCTCTTCCAAGGACTGGGGAGAAGTAAACATATGGAAAGCACTTAGCAGAATGCTTGGCACTAAATAAATGGAATAGCTAACATTGCCAGGTGTTAATGTTATTATTATTGTTTTTGTTGTTAGGGAGGCCACATGGTACAGTGGTCAAGAATATGGAAGAGGGGGCACTGAGGCTGGGGCTTTGAGGGATGAGTAGGAGTTTGCCCAGCCATCTGAATTCAAATCTCATTTACGCTCTGTTTGACCCTGAAGAAGTCACTTCAGTCTTTTGGATCTCAGTTTTCCTATCTACAAAATGGGGATAAAATGGTCCACACCTTGCTATGGGTCACTATGGTACACCAATGGTGTTATTCAATAATGTTAGTATTAGCTATTATTATTATTATTTACTGCTATGATTCTCACAAAGCAACAGACATGGTCTTCCCCAGAAGTCACTCTGTCTGTCCACCCCTCAGCCTTATTTTGACAAAGATAGAACCCAGAGCCCCTTAAGACAAGCTCAGAACTCGAGACTTGACCATCAGAGTAGCAAGGAGCCAGCAATGGTTCTAGTGATTGGGCAGCAGACAGCTTCCAGGTTGGGGAAAGAAGAGGAGAGGCTGGGTTCCCACCTCTGGCCAGGCCTGAGGGGTCTGCTGGGGGTGTCTGAGCCTGCACCCTCCCATCAGGCCGCCCCACAGGCTGGCCCCCGGCCTCCACAGACGCGACATCGGAACCAGCTGTGCTATCCAGATGTTCCTGGTTTAGCCCCAGATGTGCGTCACTGGCTTGTGCCTGCCCTGGCCTCCCCATCCCCCCCATGGGGTGGGGCTGGGCCCTGGGGCTCTCCAAGGGAGGGGGCACATTTTTGCAGACTGTGGAATTTGTTTCTTGTTTTGCAGAACAGTTGAATTTGCCCTGAGAGAGGCCCAAGCCCCGCCCATTGTGGGGCCTCAGTTTCCCCATCAATGGAACCCTAGGGAACCCCCAGGGGCCAGCTGAGGAAAGGCGATGAGCAGGGCTGCCCCGGGAATAGGCCCAGCTGCCAGCCCCGGAGCTGTCAGCACTGATGGAAGAAACCAGAGACCAGACGTGCAATCACGCATGTCACGCAAGCCAGACCTGCGGGACTTCATTGAATTAAATGGCCCTCCCAATGAAGAAAAGGTCCCATGCAGCCTGGGAAATTGATGGGAAACTGAGGTTCAGCGACAAGAAGCCTTGCCCTGTGTTATCCAGCCAGGAAGACGCAGAGCAGGGATCTGGATTCAGCTGTCCAGGCCTCACGTGCTGCAGCGCCCAGACACGCCCTTCCTCACAGGCTGGCCCACACATGCAGCCACCCCGACATCTGCCCATGTGGCTGTCCAGCCTGGCTCACTGGCTCACTCTGCCTGTGGGCAGAAATGACAGACAGCTCCACGAGCTGCCTGGTCATTCCCACAGTGCTTGGTGCCCCCCAGCCCCCGCCACAGGCCCTTTCTGAGGATGGGGAAAGAGGTACAGGAGGACCAGAGACATGTCCAGGAGTGAGGTACAGAGGAAGAAGAAAGGTGCCCATGGAGAGAGGCACCACATGGCCAAAAGCCGGGAAACCGTGGACAGAATTATCAAAGGCTGCCCCAACCTTGAGAGGACCCAGCCCAGGCTATGAAGCCCCCTGCCCAGCAAAGACAGACATGGACCCAGACACTATGCTGGCTGAGCTGGGCAAGAGGGAGGGGGCTAGGGGGCCAAGGCAGGAAACAGGAATGGCTTCTTAGAGGAGGGGCTATAAGAGCTGGGGCTTTGAAGGATGAATAGGAGTTTGCCTCATGGAGACGGGCCCTGATTCCAGGCCTCCCCCAGACTAGAGAGATGAATGGATGGAGGGAGGGTTCCTCTCCTCTCCTGGGAACAAGCCAGAAGCAAGTCCCACCCTGAGGCCAGGATCTTTGCTGGATGCAGGCTGTTGACCCTAGGAACAGGTATGCCTAGAGGGTGTTCCCTGAGAAGACCTGTGGAAAGGTGGAGCCCTGGAGTGTTGCCAGGACATCGAGATAATGAGCAGTGTTTCCTGGCACCATCAAGGAAGCTGCCAGATACACCCACACACCCTGGGCCTAATTGTCTGTTCCATGGCTAATTGGAAGAATTTAGCTGGCTATGTGACTCTGGGCTACTCATTGCCCCTCTGCGCCTCAGTTTCCCGTCCCTTAGTGCCCCAGCCCTCTGTGGCCTCCAGCTAGAAGAGGACGTCCAAGCCAGATCCCTCTTGCTGCACTTCACACCGGCCTGGCCCCCAGAAGGGAGGTGCTCTCTTCCCTGGGCCGTGAGGATTCTCCAGGGTCTGGACATTGTTGGCTTGGGAGGGGACCCCCTGCCAGGCCCTGTCTGAGCAGGTGTGAGCCTGGGCTGGGTACCAGTGGCCAGGGCGGGCTCTTCTCGCTAGGTCGCTCTGCCTCTCCCCTCCCCGCCTCGCAGCTCACCTTGTCTGCACAGCTCACCCCCCGACCCCAGGATCTTTCAGCCTAAGGCCCGCGAGCAACGGCAGCGTGTTCATGTGTGTGCCCGGAATGCGGGAAGCCGATGAGGACAGGCACGCCTGTACACGCACAATTTCAAACGCTCACGGGAGGGTTTGGAGGTGGCGTGTGTGTGGTGTGCTCATTCTCCGTGTCAGGGTGCAAGAGACAGTGAGTGAGGGTATGAATGAGCTTGAGTGTGTAGGAGTGTGAGTACTGAAGGCATGTGGGAGCTCCTGAGGGTATGAGAAAGTGTAAGGGCACCTGAGTGGGCATGAGTGGGGGACTTCCCAAGTGCAAGTCTATAGTGTGCTCACACATGAGTGTGTGAGTGTGGTAATATTTGAGTGTGATCATGTTTGAGTGTGGTGTAAAATGCCCATGTGTAAAAGTGTGAAACACTGGCATGCGAGTGTGGTGGTGGTCAGGTGTGTGAGTGCAATCCTGTTTGAGGGTGTGAGCATGAGAACACTGAGTGTGTATGTGGGGTGGCATTTGTGCATGTGAGAGTGTGTCTGGTAGTATCCCAGAGTGTGCAATAGTGTTTGGGTGCACCTGAGAGTGTGTGCGCGTGAGTGGGTCAATGTGTGAGTGTGAGAATGCTGGCTGTGTGAGTGAACCCACCTCCCCACGACACAAGCACACTGATCAAGCACACCTGGTCCCCTCCCCGTGCCCTCTGCCTCGCCCGCTCCCAGTCAGGTCCATGCCAGACACAAACCAGTTGGGTGACCCCCTTACAGAAAGGCTCATTGTTAGCAGACGCTTATCAGCCGCACCTGTTGGGTCCCCTCCACTGGCGGCCCCCTGCTTTCCTGACCCCCATTAGAGCTCCGGGGGGTCTGCGGCTCCAAGGCCACCAGAGGCTCCCATGCTGGGCTATCTTGTGGCTGGCGACTCATTTACCTTCTCAGTCCCGAATTTTAGGCCAATTCTGTGCAGGGCTCTTGTTCCAGCCTAACAGGGAATCTGAGGCACGCTACTCCAGGATTTGGGTGTGAGGCAAGCAAGATGTGTGTGTGGGGGGCAGAGAGGGCTTTGACCACCTGAGGTCTTGGGCCTGAGTGGGTTTCCTTGCCCGTCTCCCTCTCCCAGGAGGGGTGAGGCCACCAGAGTGCTAATCTCAGCTCTGTGACCCTGGACAGGTCACGTCACCACTCTGGGTCTGTTTCCCCAGCTATAAAATGAGAATAAGGACCCTTGCGAGGTTGAAATGACTTAATAATGTCCTTAAGGTTGTAGAATGGGATCTGGCATAAAAGGGATGTTCATTAAAAATAAACGCAGTGGGAGCTCCCCCTGTGGTGCAGTAGGTTAAGGACCTGGCATTGCCAGAGGTGCGGCATAGGTTGAAGCTGTAGCTCAGATTCCAGGAACTTCCATATGCTGCAAGTGCACCCAGGGGGAAAAATTTGGTTTCTTTTTAAAAATTAAAAATTTAATTTATTTTTATTTTTTTGTCTTTTTAGGGCCTCACCCAGGGCATATGGAGGTTCCCAGGCTAGGGGTCGCATCAGAGCTGCGGCTGCTGACCTACACCACAGCCACAGCAAGGCCAGATCCTTAATCCACTGGATGGAAGGGATCAAAGCTGCGTCCTCACAGATACTAGTCGGGTTTGTTACCACTGAGCCACAACAGGGACTCCCAAACTATAATTTCTTTAGAGATAAATAAATTAAATAAAGGCCATGGGTCTGGGCACCTGAAAAATTTCCGCTTGCTGTACAACTTTGAGAATGAAATCTCCCCACAACCCTGGTCACCTCCCTGCCCTCACCTCCTCCTTCATTCACTCTGCTCAAACACACGGCGCTGCCTTGATTGTTCCCTCCCCAAGCCAGGCATAGTCCTGCCCCTCAGATCTCCAAGCTGGCTTATGTTTGTTGACACATCCCGGAGTTGGGGAGCTCATTCCCCACTGTCACCACCAACAGTAATAAGAATGGCAGTATCAAATACCACCAAGAGTGGGAAGTCCTCGGAATGAGTCTACAGCATTTGCTTGCCCCACGTGGTGTGTGTCAGGTCAAAGAACCCAGGTGTGCATAACAGACCCTTTCCTAGCTGTGCCCTTGGCCAAGCCCCTCCCTGTCTGTTTTGTGCCTCTGTTTCCCCAGCTGTAAAATGGAGGTTATATTGCTTCCTTCCTGGGCTCAGTACCGGGTCTGGTTCACAGCAGGCGCTTAATAAATATCCTTTTACTTACTGTCTGGTGAGTGTAGCTCCTATGCGGGGGGGCATCCATGGGTGGGAGGGGGGAGAGGCGGTTCCAGCCCTACTGCCCTTAACCACGCCACCCGCAGGCGGACACATGCAAATTACATGCAAATGAAACGCGAATAACTGCTCGGCTCGGCGCCTGCCTGCCTGTGCGGCCCGAGGCGCGCGCGTGGGGGCGCCCGGCGCCCCGCGGCCGAGCTCAGGCGCTGACCGCGGTCCAGCCGGGCTTTCAGTGCTCCGTGTAAATGTTTACACCGGGCCGGCCGCCAGGCCCCGCGCGGGCCGACACTAGGCGGCCGGGCGGGGGAATGTAAACGCGGGCTGGGGGCCACCCAGCGGCGGGGAGCTTCTCAGACAGGGTGGAGGTGTGGGGTGCGCATGGGTTATTAAACATCTACTGCTTGCTCCGAGCACGACGCGACTTAGGCAGCCACAACTCTGAGTAATCAGTGCCCTAACGGGGGGAAGCTTAGGGCATTGTGGACGCCCAGAGGGTGCCCCTGCGCCGACCTGGGGCTGGGGAGGAGTAGTCAGGGAAGGCTTCCTGGGGGAGGCGCCCTCCACGCTAAGACTGAAAATGGAATGGGAGTGGGCCGCAAAGGAGAAGAGTATGTTCTGGATAGAAGGGCCTGGTCGTATTACAAAGGCCTGGGGGGGGGGGGGCCGTCAAGGGCAGCTTTGGTCCATTGCTGCCCACTTCTGGGGCATTAGTTTGTGGCTCAGAGTGGCGCAGGAAGTCACTCCCAGGGACATCTATTTGTCTAAATCCCAGGATTCCTACCTCCCAGACAGTATACTAAGCACCACGTCTCCTCGCCGCCCTAGTCCCACAGTGCCCCCTGCTGGGGACGGCCTCACCTCCTTCCATTCTTCCCCAAGCTCACTGGGCTCCAGCCACCCCAGCCTCCTGGTTAAACTGGCTACACCTGGTCCCACCCCAGGATCTCTGCACTGGCTGTTTCCTCTGCCTGAGGTGCCACTCTATTCTGCCTGGCCACCTCCTACCTTTGTTCAAGTCTCAACTTTCCTCAGTCCTTAGGAAAGCACTCTGGGCCCCCCAGATGGGGATGGTTCCCACGTTAACCCTGGCACAGCACCCACGCCCTCCTTGGCAGCGTTTTTCACAGCACTGTTCATTGGTTCCTTGATATATCCCTTCTATGTTATTATTGATCGTTGAGCAGGAGGGGGTTCAAAATAAGAGGCCCCATTGTATCCTCAGTGCCTGACCAAGTACCCTGTGCCCATTCATTTGTTGCCTGACAGACGGAGGCCGTGTGGCTGACCATCCCGTGCACGCAGGCCGAGGATGCAGCGCTGGAAGGCGGCGGCCTTGGCCTCGGTGCTCTGCAGCTCGGTGCTCTCCATCTGGATGTGTCGGGACGGCCTGCTCCTCAGCCACCGCCTCGGACCCGCGCTGGCCCCGCTGCGCCGGCCCCCTCGCACCCTGGACGCCCGAATCGCCCGCCTGGCCCAGTGTAAGCCCTTCCCCCTGTCTTGGGTCAGACACCCTCAACATCGGAGGGGCCACAATCGTGGAATTCCACGCAGTGGAGCGGGGCCGCTGAGGCTTATTTTAGATGGGGTGGGGGGAGGATGCAAATCCCCCCAAAGGCCTGGCAGGGGCGTCGGATGGGATGGCTCCTGGGAACTGGGGTCTCTCGGCTCAGCTGTCACAAGGAATTAGGCTCTAGCCCTTAGGGGCCAGGGGGCCAGATGGAGATTAGACCTGGGCATTCGGCCCGGGCGGCCCTGCAGCGCAGCGGGGGGTGGAGGGAGAGGGAGGCTGGACCCAAGGCCCTAGTGACCTGCCAGGGTGGACAGGGACCAAGGGGAGGGGGAAATGAGAGAGAGACCTAGAAATAAGAAGAGACCTAGAAGGGGGGAGAGAGAGAGAACAGCACAGAGACACAGGATGGGAACAGGCAGGGAGGTAGAAAAGTGGACACGCCCACTGGGGGGCGTGTCCACCCTGCTCCCCACTCTCCCCTGGCGCCTGCCCTCTTCAGGTTCTGTCGGTCCAGGGCAGTGCATGGGCCCCGACCTTGTGTGCACGCCTTCATGTCCTCGCAAGCACCCGCACAGATGGAGGGGGAGTTAGGAGCAGGGATGGGGGGGCACATACATGGACCCTTGTGGGTAGGGGTTGCGTGCACGCCTGTGTGCACGTCCGCACCCGCCCTGCCAGCCCACACAATCCTTCTTTCTTGTCTTTACAATGGACAAGGGTGGGTGGCCTCCGGCGCAGTCTCCACTTCCGCCTCCACCACTCCCTCCTATAGGCATCAAAGTCCTTCCCAGGACACTGGGTCCCAGGGACCCGGGTGGGCCCCCTAAAGCTAGCGCTCCAGGCCCTGGGGGCAAAGCACCAATAGTGGAATTTCAGGCACAGCAGAGGATTTTGGCTCATGGTCAGCCCCTGCCTGCCTGGCATCCTGTCCTTGGACCCAGCCCTACTGAGGGAAGGGAATGGCTCCCGATCCCCCCAAGTCGAATGTCCTAGGCCCTGGGACTAACGTGCTGATGGTGGAATTTCAGGCTTAGGCCTGGGGGTGCAGATCTCACCTCTTTGTATTCCAGACCCAGCATACATGGCTAGGCCTGCTGGAGGGAGGCAGACAGATATACTAGAATATCATTGTTTATCCAAAATTCAAATTTAACAGGGCATCTGTATCTTATCTGGCAACCCCTGAGTTAACTCTCTGGATACACAACTTTGGGGTGGGGACACTAAGTGTTGGAATTGTAGGCTTCAGAAGTGAGCTAGGCTCAACCCAACTCCAGAGCAGGCAGTGTGGGGCACCCTGCTCCTGCCCCTGGGCTTCAAGAACTCAGAAGATGCTGCTTGGTTACCCACCCACCCCAACTTTCTACCTTCCCAGCCCCAGCTAAATGGGGTCCCTATAAGCCTCACGGAGCACACAGGGAAACTGAGGAAGAGAACAGGGCCAGCGCCTGCCTGAAACTACAAGGCTGAGAGTGGCAGAGCAAGACCCCCTGACAGCCCTTTCCCCTCAGGCCTCCCAGTAAGCCATTTCTTTTGACAGCCAGGTGCATCAGCCTTGGGGACAGGCGGGGGCTAAACTCAAGATTTCCTCTCTCAACCACAAGTGTGACTGCCACCTGCTCAGGGGCTGGGAACCCCCTGCCTGCAGATCTGCAGCCGATCATCACTGCCTGCCATTCCAAAGTCTGCACTTCTCTCCTGGGGCGGAGGAGTATGGGGGAGGGGGAGGGGCAGGGCCAGCCGCTTGGGAAATAAATTTAGGCCATGGGGCCCTGGGAATCTAAGGCTTGGGGCAACTCCTGGCAGCTATGGGAGCAGAGGGCTGGAGTTGGACCAAACTTGGGCACACGATGGAAGTGGGAAGGCTGCTGTTTGGGCTCATCTCTCTTTCTCTGTGCCACGTGCTCGTGGTGTGGCCTCCAGCAAGTCTCTGCCCTTTTGGATGCTCAGTTTCCTCACCTACAACACCGGGGGGGGGGTCTCCCTGACAGCTGCCTCCTCAAGAGGTGAGGTCCCCACATAGGACCTCAGTGCCTGCTACTCCTCGGTGCCTTCTGAGAAGCCCGCACAGCCCCAACTTGGTTTTGTGAAGAGGGAAACCAAGTTCTGCTACACAGTGGAGCAGCAGGGACAGGTGGGAGATTATGAACAGGCCAGGGGCTCAGAGATGTGGGGGCTTTGGAACCTCAGAGGGTGAGCAAGAGACCCCGATAGCTCAAGCTTCCTGATGGTAGCTGGAGTGTGGGAAACAGTGCTCTGGGCAGCTCTGCATAGGGGTGTGGGCAGCTGGAGCCCAGCGGGGACAGGGATTTAGATCACCACACCACCTGCTGAGCCCTCCCTTTCTTTTCTGCAACCGGGTAAGAGCAGCTCAGTGAAAAGGGGAACAATCCCCAATGCTGCCCTGCATAGGAATGGGGTCCCCAGAGAGTGCTGGGGCAGGGCGGGGGGAGGGGTTGCCTAGTGGGAGACAGTCACCCAGGTCAGCTCAGCTTAAGGTGGGGCAGGCTGGAAAAGTGGTACAGGGCACCCGGGAAGGATGTACCAGGTTCTGAGTAGTCCATCATAGGTGTAGGGTCCAGAAAAGGGGACACGGCATAAGGATCTGGATATGCACCCCTTACACCTCCCGAGAAGATGCATGAGCCGGAATCCGGGAGCGAGATAAAAGCGGTCCGGAAAAGGTGCACTAGCGTCTCCACAAAGGTCCGTTTTGGCATGGGAACAGCGAGGGGAGAGGGCTCCCTCCGACTCTCTCCCACCCACCCACTGACCCCACCCCACCCCCTTATCTCCTTCCGCTTGCAGACCGTGCACTACTGCAGGGCGCCCCGGACGCGGTGGAGCTGCGCGAGCTGACGCCGTGGGCCGGGCGGTCCCCAGGTTCGCGCCGTCGGGCGGGGCCCCGGCGGCGGCGCGCACGCGCGCGGTCGGGGACACGGCCGTGCGGACTACGCGAGCTCGAGGTGCGCGTGAGCGAGCTGGGCCTGGGCTACGCGTCGGACGAGACAGTGCTGTTCCGCTACTGCGCAGGCGCGTGCGAGGCGGCCGCGCGCGTCTACGACCTGGGGCTGCGGCGCCTGCGCCAGCGGCGGCGAGTGCGGCGGGAGCGGGTGCGCGCGCAGCCCTGCTGCCGCCCGACGGCTTACGAGGACGAGGTGTCCTTCCTGGACACGCACAGCCGCTACCACACGGTGCACGAGCTGTCGGCGCGCGAGTGCGCCTGCGTGTGACCCTACCTCACTGGGCCCGGCGAGATGGTGGCCACGCCTCCCGTCCCGACGGCACCCACCGTCTGGCCTGGCAAGCCCCACGACGGACTGCCCATGGGCAGAAGATGCCGTCGAGGCCTCAGGACTCTCGTGATAACTGTACTAAAATAAAGAGTGTAAAATCGAGCCCGAGTTGTGATTCTGCCCCCCACCCCGGGGATGCCCACCTCTTGGAGGAGCGAGGGTGTGTGGGGAGGAGGCGCCACCTCCATTGGGAAAATGGGGACGGATGTAGGTACCACCTGCAGGATGCTGGGAGGATCCCATTTGCTCTTGGGGAAAAGGAAAGCAGATGCAAAGAGGATCTTAGTTCCAGGATTCAAAAAGGAAAATGGGGTAAATAGGGGAATGTCAGCAGGGACCCTTTCTCTCACCTCTCTGCAGGTCCCTGTGCCCTTCCCCGTGTGTCCCATCCTCACCTCCCTGCAAGGTATCTTTCTGGGTTGGAAAGATGGAGCCACAGTGCAGATGGGAAGACTGAGCTCCAGGCCTCTCTCACCTGACAGGCCTCCTCAGCTCCCACCAGGGTGAACTCTGAGCCACTATCTCCTTTCACTTGCTAAAAATATATGTGTGCTGCCCATCTCCCTGCGGGCTGGGTTGGGCTGGCACCAACTCCATCCAGCCCCAAACTGGCGCCTGCTGGGGCCAAGCTGGGTCCCCAGGGACCTAGGTCCTAGGGCCATAAAAGCTCTGGCCAGAGCTCCAGGGAGAATTTACAACGAGTACCCCGCGCAGAATGGAAAAAGCGGTGCGGTGTTTAGATTTGCCTGCGGGTCACCTTGATGCTTGGCAGGCCCATGACGACGTGGGGTGTTGGGTTCTCGGCGGATGGGGAGAGGGCGGCAGGTCCTACAGTCTGAGGAGGGCCTGGGACGAAGGAGGGTGTAGAGAGCCCCACTTTGGAGACCAGATGCCTCAGACCCTTCCCAGCAGACTGGGGAGGCGGGTGTCCGGCGCGCACAGTTCCCCCTTTGCCCAGACAGCTTTCCTGAGGACCTGGTCTCCTCTCCTCTTCCCTCCTCCCACTCCTGACTGGGGCTCCAGAGAGAACAGCCGCTTCCCTCCCTTACTGTTGTCTCATAGACTGGCCCCGCCTCCCCTTTCCCACACATCTCTGCTCAGAACCACCTTCTAAACATCATATCCTTCCCAAACTCAATCACCATCCTGAAGCTGAAGGGTTCGAATCACAAGCTGCCCCCAGGGAGGTCCACGCAGGCTGGCAGGCACATCCCCAGCTCCCTTGTGCCCAAGACCCCTGGCTGCAGCAGGAGACACTGGAGGCAGCTAACAGGCAGGACTTCCAGGGAGCCCTGAGAGCAGGGCTCCGAGGCCAGGCCCCAGACGGTGGGTGGTCTGCTTGGAAGGCAGTTCCAGGGCAGGCTGGCTGGCTGGGGTCCCCAGCCACCCCCACAGTCTTCTGACTCTGAGGTTTCGGGTGGTGGATTCCTATACCATTTGGGCTGACTCAGCTTGGCTGTGGCAGAGAGGCCAGAGTTCTCAGATGCTGCAGAAGCTGAGCCTCAGTTTCCCTGTGCTAGAGGGCCCAGAGCTTTAGAGGTGTGAGTTGCTTGGCCCAGGACACAAGGACACACAGCAGGAAAACTGGCCTCGGAGCCCAGGTCTGGGCCCCTGAAGCTTGGCTGCCTCAATATGCACGTGAGAGAGAGGGAGAGAGTGTTCGCATGCACCAGAGAGAGAGAATGAGTGTGTGCGTGTGCATGTGTGTGCATGCACTCTCCTGGGGCCTCCTGGGACCCCAGCATCCACGTCTCCCACTCAGATCAAACCACAGGGTACTGGCCCAGCCCACCAGAAAACTGGAACATAAACAGAGCTGCCCCCACAGACCCCAGGGCTGGGGTTCTCAGCAGTGCACACCACACACACACACACACACACACACACACACACACACACGCGCTCACAGGGCACACCCACCGGGGCTTAGCAAACAGGATCACACACAGACCCAGGGCCCACATGCTTACATGCTCAGTGGACATTCACACCCAGAATGGGGGACCCTCAAAGTCACTTTATCTGAAAAAAACACATGGGGCCGCACATTCAGTCACACAGAGCCATGCGCCAAGCCCCACATGGTCGTCACTTGTCATACCCACTCATAGTCATAAGCACAGCATCACACCCTCTCCCTCCTTCGGGGGGGGCAGTCCCTGCCCCTCTATCCTTGTGCTGGGTGTAGAAGGTCCCTTTGTCCCAGCCCTGCTCTGTGTGGACAGCTAGACTGCTCAGCCCCCACACTCCCACCCCCTCTAGACCTCGGTCCCCCATCCTGCCTTGACCTTGAGGGTTTTTCTCTCTTGGGGCTGGACCATTCTCGGTTGTAGGGAGCTGTCTGGGCACTGCAGGCTGTTGAGCAGCATTTCTGGCTTCCCATCTACTCGATGCTATCATCCCATCCTTTTTTTTTTTTTTTTTAGGCTTTTCTTGGGCCGCTCCCACAGCATATGGAGGCTCCCAGGCTGGGGTCCAATCAGAGCTGCAGCCACTGGCCTACACCACAGCTCACGGCTACATCAGATCCGAGCCGCGTCTACGACCCACACCACAGCTCACGGCAACGCCGGATCCTTTAACCCACTGAGCAAGCCAGGGATCGAACCCGCAACCTCATGGTTCCTAATCGGATTTGTTAACCACTGAGTCACGACGGGTACTCCTATCATCCCATCCTTATCTGTAACAACCACAGACATCCCTAGACCCAGGGAGCAGAGTCGCCCCGGGGTGAAAACCACCAATCTGGAGGAAGGGAAGACATGCATTCCCATCTGGAAAATAGTGTCATATTGCCACCTGCTTAGCCCAGAGGCGGTTAATTAACAACAGCCACAGTAATCACATGCAAATCCATCAGCACCATCACTAAGGACACCAAGGCCAGTTCCCCAGGGGGTGAGTGACCTAGCTGGGGAGGTCCCCAGCAGTCATGGCCCCTGGCAGGTAGCCGTCCATCAGAGGGAGCTCCTCAAAAGCCATTTCCCAGGGAGGCAAGATTTCTGGCATCAGAGGTGCCTGGCAGGAGAAGCCACCGGTAAGCAAAAGCTCCAGCCACCTATGCCCCCAGGCTCCCGGCAGCCCAGGCCCCAGGTTGCCTGGCTTATGTGAACCAAGACGCGATGCTGGGCACTGTCTGGTAGCTGGGCTCCTGCTGCAGCCGCCAGCAGGCCTTACAGAACATCAAGGCCCAGCTGAAGAATTGAGGCCGCAGGGTCTCCCGCCAGCGGAAGTAGCCCAGATAGCGGGCGTCGTCCTTGTCCAGTGCCAGCAGATACTGGGCCAGTTCCTTGGGGCTCTGGAAGTCGTTGATGTGGATGAAGGCTTCGGGGGGCAGGAACTGTTCGTAGTTCCTCCGGCTGGGGCCCAGCACCACGGGCACGGCCCAGGCCAGCAGGGCGTTTCTCCATAGCTTCTCGGTGATGTAGTCAGTATGCAAGGAATTCTCAAAAGCCAGGTAAAACTTGTACTGGGACAGCTGCGTGGTCATGGCCGACGAGGGCAGTGGCTTGTGGGAGCGCCCATACACGTCCACTTGGAGGTGGGCCTGCAGCTGCCGGTAGTAGCGCACCCTGACCGAGTCCTCCCTCCAGTTGGACACCACCCAGGCCACCAGCTTGTTCTTGGCCGAGATGTTGAGCTGCACGTCCACAGGCTGGCCGGGCCATGGCTCGAGCCACCCGTATGGCATGAAGATATCAGAGTCCCTGCGGTAGGACATGGTCAGGTTGAAGTACCCGTCCAGGGCCTTGAGCTGCGGGCAGTGGCTGGGCGATTCCATGCTGAACCAGACCCAGCGCTGGCCGGGGGGCCGAGGGGAAGGCGGGAGCTGCCTCTGGGGGTGGGAGCTGACCTCCCGGTGATGCACGAGGACTGCATCTGCCCGAGGGTACTCCCCGCGGTTGTCAGTCAGCTGGCAGTCGGCCGTGCCGGGCCGCAGCTCCGAGCAGCGAGACACAGCCACCCGGACATGGAAGGGCCACGTCCACAGCAGCAGAAGCAGGGGTGGGCGGCTGGAGGGCGCCGCTGTGGTCTGGCAGGGGGCCTTTGCTTCAGGGGCCCATGTGGGCGCGTCCTGGGACACATGCAGGTAGGAGAAAAAGCACAGAGCCAAAAGCAGCTGCAAAAACAGCCAAGGGAGATAGTGACGCCAGGAACATTTTATCTTGGCCGAGTCAAGGGGATCCATGGATCAGAAGAGCTGGGAGGAGGGGAGAGCAGAGACCACATCATTGATAACAAAAGTAATAACACATCCCTAGCAGGCAGATACGGGTTCCCATGGTCAATCTTCACGAGTCCTGCATTTTTAACGGCCGTGCCCTGGGTATATGGCATCTGGAAGATCCGGGCCAGGGATTGAACCTGTGCCTCCATAATGACCTGAGGTGCTGCAGTTGGACTTCTTTTTTTTTTGTCTTTTTGCCATTTCTTGGGCTGCTCCCACGGCATATGGAGGTTCCCAGGCTAGGGGCCGAATCGGAGCTGTAGCCACCAGCCTACGCCAGAGCCACAGCAATGCTGGATCCGAGCTGCATCTGCAACCCATACCACAGCTCATGGCAACGCTGGATCCTTAACCCACTGAGCAAGGCCAGGGATCAAACCCGCAACCTCATGGTTCTTAGTCGGATTCGTTAACCACTGTGCCACAATGGGAACTCCTGCAGTTGGATTCTTAACCAGCAGGAGGCACTGCTATTATTCCTATTTTACAGATGATAAAACTGAGCCCAAGGGACTCAGAGCGAGGAAATGGCAGAGCTGGAATCCCCCCCCTCCCTCCGCAGGGCCACAGCCTCCGCACATGGAAGTTCCCAGGCTAGGGTCGAATCGGAGCTGCAGCCACCAGCCTACCCCACAGCCACAGCAACACCAGCCACATCTGCAGCCTACACTGAAGCTTGCAACGCTGGATCCTTTACCCACCGAGCAAGGCCAGGTATCGAACTCGCATCCACATAGATACTAGTGAGGTTCTTAACCAGCTGAACCACAACAGGAACCCCCAGAGCTGAAATTCTAACCAAAAGCATCTGGCTCCACAGTCTACTTTCTCCTAGCAGCTAGGAAACATGACCTCTTGACCTGGGATAGGTCCCACCTTGACCTTGACCCTGCACTTGCCCAGCTTTCCCAGCTTCTTCCCCAGCCTGGGGAGAACACAGAGCAGGTTATGAGATGTAGGACCCTTTGCTGAAGTGGCTGCCATGCTTGCATCTGGACAAACATCTCCAACAAAATACAAAGAAACTGTAAGAGACTAAAAATAACTGCTGACATGCGCAGTCTCTGCAAATTACCAGAAAGAAGATACAAAAAATCAAAAAACCCAACTGCCATTTCTGAAGATCAAAGAGCAAAAGCCAGGTACTAGGCACCTCCCCTGCACATACCACCACCAAAAGGGTGGGGAGACCACCTAAGCCACCCCTCTGGCCCCACCCCTATCCTCACCCCATAAAAAGAACCAGCTTGGCGTTCCTGTTGCGGTGCTGCGGTAATGAATCCGACTGGTATCCACGAGGACACGGGTTCAATCCCTGGGCTCGCTCGGTGGGTTAAGGATCCAGCGTTGCCGTGAGCTGTGGTGTAGGTCCTGTGATCCATGGCTTGGATCCAGCATTGCTGTGGCTGTGGTGTAGCTCAGCAGCTACAGCTCCAATTTAACCCCTAACCTAGGAAACTTTATATGCCTCTGCTGCGGCCCTAAAGACAAAAGACATAAAAAAACAAAAACAAACAAACAAACAAAAAAAAACAAAAAACACAACAAACCCCTGCGACCCAGCCCTCCCAAGATACCACCGATTCTGGTGCGCCACAGTGGGAACTCCTGAACCTTTTTTTTTTCAGTGTCACCATGTTTAGCGAGCGCGCCTACCTGGCCCTGGGGGCCTCAGTCCCCTCATTCGGGCAACACTTTCCCCTCTCCCTTGTCCCTTTCCCTCTCCTGAGGTCTCTCTACTTTTCCTTTGTCCTCTCCTACTTCTAGCGTGGACACTGGGCAGTTACAGAATCACTCATCTCATTTGTGAGACCTGTTCCCTCTGGGCAGCAATGACTCACCCGGACGGTAACAAGCAGGTGGGGGAGGCCTGCCTCACCCAGTGTGGATGCTGCTGCAGGGGGGTCTCCCTGATTTATGAACGTGACGGAGGTTCAAACCTCTCGTCTATAGCGGCTGGAAGTCCAAGATCATCCCAATACACTCACCTTTATTTCCTTGCTGCCTCCTCCTCTTTTTCTGTCTTGTCTGGCTCTCCCCCCCTTACCTCTCCCTTGAGCCTTATGCTCCCATTCCCTTTACCCAGAAAACTTTGTATTTAAGTTTCTGTCAGTGTTATCTTTGTGTCAGGTAGTTTTGGACTGTCCAACTGTTCTGGCAAGTCTGTGAAATTGTGAGAGTGGTGGAGCCTCGTAGAGCCTCCACTGGCTGAGATTCCCAGACTTAAGATTACTTGGTGGGATTTTAAAGAGCAAAAAGGAAAAGAAAAAAAAAAAAAGAAAAAAGAAAGGAGCTTGCATTTTCCCTCCTCTGCGTTTGCAATGTAACTATTCTGCCTGTAGTGCCCCAGATTGGGGGGGAGGGGACAAGAACGAGGGCTTTTAAAATTCATGCTGGCGTTACTGTGAGCTGTGGTATAGGTCGTAGAAGCGGCTCCAATCTGGATGTCGTGTTGCTGTGGCTGTGGTGTAGGCCAGTGGCTGCAGCTGCAATTAGACCCCTAGCCTGGGAACTTACGTGTGATGCGGATTCGACCCTAAAAAAAAAAAAAAATTCAAACTGGAAAACTGAGATCTGATCTCTGGTTCATTCCGTCTTTAGGTAAAATTAATGTGTAAATGAGCTGTATTTAATTGGTTTAAAGGAAATGGAGGAGTTATATACATTCTCAGAAATGTAAAAGAAACTCACCAGAATCCTCTTCAGGCTCATGTGATCTGGGAAGTTTTTTGGGGTTTTTTTTTGTTTGTTTTTTGTTTTGGTTTTTTTTTGGTTTTTTTTGCTTTTTAAGGCTGCGCCTGCAGCATATGGAGGTTCCCAGGCTAGGGGTCCAACAATAGGAGCTCAGCTGCCAGTCCACACCACAGCCACAGCAACACGGGATCTGAGCTGCGTCTGCCACCTACACCGCAGCTCATGGCAATGCTGGATCCTTAACCCACTGAGCGAGGCCAGGGATCGAACCTGCATCCTCATGGATCCTAGACAGGTTCGTTAACTACTGAGCCACAACCGGAACTCCCAGACCATTTCAAATAAGATAAAATATTGGAACATCAATTGCTGAACAGGTCTAAATTTACCTACTTTTGTCTTCTTATGTGAGAGAAACTAAAGACATTTGGTGCCACTCTGAGATGTCTAGAAATCTACAGAACGCTGATGTTAAAGACAGTTCATGGTTGCTTAGGAATGTAGGACATGTGCTGTCAGTAAAAAGGCATGAGGAATGGAAATACATTTTGTTAAAGGAAAAAAGGTGATTTTTGTCCTAAAGGTGCTTGTTTCTGAAGGAAAAAAGGGACAAAATAATATGGACACAGGAGTTCCCATCGTGGCTCAGTGGTAACCAACAAGACTAGTATCCATGAGGATGTGGGTTCGATCCCTGGCCTCGCTCAGTGGATTAAGGATCCTGTGTTGCTCTGAGCTGTGGTGGTTGTTACAGACGCGGCTCGGATCCGGTGTTGCTGTGACTGTGGCTGTGGTGTAAGCTGGCAGCTACAGCTCCGATTCAACCCCTAGCCTGGGAACTTCTATATGCTGCAGGTATGGCCCTAAAAAGCAATAATAATAATAATAGTAATAATATGGACACAGAAAGTTGCAGAAGCCTTGAGGAAAGGAAACACTACGAAAAGAATTTTGTATATAGTCAGAATTTTCTAAGGTTGGATTAAACTGAAATAGCTAAATGCATTTTAAGAGGAAGCTGATGCAAGACTGGATTTGGTCTCTCTCAAGAGAACAAAGTTTTCCTGGAATGCTGCTTTTGATCACTGAGCGAGTGAGTTTTTGTGCCTTTAAAGTGATCTGTATGTGCCTTTGAAAACTTCTTCCACGTTAGCACAAGGAATGAGTATTGTTTCACAGTAACCTATACTCCTATCTGACTGTTTTAAAGCTTCTTGAAACGTATTTATTTATTTATTTAGCTTTTTTTTTTTTTTTTTTTTTTTTTTTTTTTAGGGCTGCACCTGTGGCAGATGAAGGTTCCCAGGTCAAATTGGAGCTGTAGCTGCTGGCTTATGCCAAAGCCACAACAACGTGGGATCTGAGCTGCGTCTGCGACATACACCACAGCTCACGGTAATGCTGGATCCTCAACCCACTGAGCTCGGCCAGGGATCGAACCTGCATCCTCATGGATGCCAGTCAGATTCCTTAACCGCTGAGCCATGACAGAAACTCCAAAGCTTCTTGAATTTTTTTTTTTTTTTGTCTTTTTGCCTTTTCTAGGGCCACGCCGGCGGAATATGGAGGTTCCTGGGCTAGGGGTCTAATCAGAGCTGTAGCCACCGGCCTACACCAGAGCCATAGCAACGCAGGACCTGAGCCGCATCTGCAACCCACAGCACAGCTCATGGCAATGCCAGATCCTTAACCCAGTGAGCAAGGCCAGGGATCGAACCTGCAACCTCATGGTTCCTAGTCGGATTCGTTAACCACTGAGCCACGACGGGAACTCCTTCTTGAAGTTTTTGATGGACTTCCCAAATATCAAATTCATTGTTTTTCTTTTTAGGGCCGCACCCATGGCATATGGAAGTTCCCAGGCTGGGAGTCGAATCGGAGCTATAGCTGCTGGCCTGTGCCACAGACGTGGCAACACCGGATCCTAGCCACATCTGTGACCTATGCCACAGCTCTGAGCAACCCCAGATCCTTAACCCACTGAGCAAGGCCAGGGATGGAACCACATCTTCACCAACAGTATGTCAGGTTCTTAACCCCGTGAACCACAACAGGAACTCTCCTCCAAATATCAAATTCTAATTAAAGTTCTTGTGATTTCTAGTTAACTCTGGAATGCTTCCAAGGGCCCATGGAGCATCCCAAAGAAAGATCCCAAACTACCTGGGTTCATGTGGTATGTTAGTTTACATGGGAACATTGCTTATGTCAGATGGAATCATCAGGTTCTCCCCAGTTTTACTGTAACTGCCAGATAAGGGAATGGTTTGGGGTTCTTGTGCCATCTAGTTTCTCACTTTCCTCTATGTTGGAAAAAAAAATCCACTATAGGAATACTCTCCCTTTGAGGCCCTCAAGTCCTGACCCCCATGGCATCCTCCATTGCACCCAACTCCAATTTCTCCAGTTCTTTTTTTACATCTCGGATCCTCTTAACTCCAGGCCTCGGCTGCCCAGACATTATTGCCAACTCCCTATTGGGCTGGTCACTTCCGAACAGCTCACATCTTAGGCTTTATCGACGTTTCATCTCAAGGAGGACACCATAGCACCACAGGGACATAAGCTTTATAAACAACAGATCCCTCTCAAGGAGGGTCCTGGGAATGCTCTGGTTCAAATGTCCCCCTGGGGGACTCCTTATGGAAGGGACTGGGTCCACCAGAGACGCCTGGTTAGGTGATGGGAGAGTAGAAGATGCTCAGAACCCCGTTAGGTAAGAAGGGAATTCAGGGGGACACTCTAATCCCTTTCTGACAAAAGCCTCCTGGTGCACGTCTCCAGGACGCCGGACTGCATTTCTAGGAGCGCTCTTTCTTGGTTACAGGTTGCTCGACACGGGAGGATCCTCTTCTAAGCCAGAAGCAACACCTCTGGAATGTATCCCTGAAAACTGGAAGTTTTTCAAAATAGAAGGGAAAAACTTACATTCTATGCCAGCACCACCTGGCCTTTATATATAAAAGTTGGGGAGCTCCCGTGGTGGCGCAGTGGTTAACGAATCCGACTAGGAACCATGAGGTTGCGGGTTCGATCCCTGCCCTTGCTCAGCGGGTTAAAGATCCGGCGTTGCCGTGAGCTGTGGTGTAGGTCGCAGACACGGCTCGGATCCCGCGTTGCTGTGGCTCTGGCGTAGGCCGGTGGCTACAGCTCCGATTAGACCCCTAGCCTGGGAACCTCCATATGCCGCGAGAGCGGCCCAAGAAATGGCAAAAAGACAAAAAAAAAAAAAAAAAAAAAAATAAAAGTTGGGAAGTGGAAAAAAATGGCCTGAAAATGGATCTCTAAATTATAATACCATCTTGCAATTGGGTCTTTATTGTTGCAAGGTGGGAAAATGGACTGAGAGGTTCCCTATGTGCAAGCCTTCATGGTCCTTTACTAGAACCCCTGCTCTATGCAGCCTCTGTAATCAAAAGCCTGAAGAATCAGAAAACATTTTATTTTTTTATTTTAATTTTTTAGGGCCACACCTGGGGCATATGGAAGTTCCCAGGCTAGGGGTCGAATCAGAGCTACAGATGCCAGCCTACACCACAGCCACAGCAACGCAGATCTGAGCCACGTCTGCAACCTACACCACAGTTCACAGCAACACCGGATCCTTAACCCACCGAGTGAGGCCAGGGATCGAACCAGCAACCTCATGGTTCCTAGTCGGATTTGTTTCTGCTGCTGCTGCACCACAATGGGAACTCCTCCCTATGCCCTTTTTTTTTTTTTTTGATTTACTTTTATTACTCAAATGAATTTACCACATCTGTAGTTGTATAATGATCACAACAATCCAATTTTACAGGATTTCCATCCCATAACCCAAGCACACTCCCCCACTCCCCAAAATGTCTCCTCTGGAGACCGTAGTTTTTCCCTATGTCCCTTTATATCCTCCGTTGCCCCAGGAGGAGAACACTAGTCCCACCAGGTTAACTCCTCGTGGAAGTTCCTAGCACCCAGGATCAGGGGAAATACGCCCACTTAGGAAAGTGGCACCCGGCGAAGGGCCTGTTAAAGACACGTGACCTTCTCTTGAACCCATTCAGCTCAAAGCAGAGACTGGGCTGATTTTCTGAAGACCGTGGTAAATTTGCTGAAGGGATTTGGGCCCTAACCCTGGCCTTGGATTTAACTTGGAAGGAGGTCCAAATAGTCCCATCTTCTTGCTGTACTCCTGAGGAAAAGCAGAGAATTTGGGCCTCAGCCCAGGGGCACAGCGACCAGCTTGCCAGGGACCAACCCCAGCTGCTAAGGGCGGAGACGCAGTCCCAAATCCGGAGCCCCATTGGGATTACAATTCCCAGGAGGGAACAGAGGCCGGGAGCCACACGGTTTAATGAGTGTTACAAGCGTTGAGAAAGTGTATCAGAGAGACTGTTAACTACTAAGAGGTTAAAGGGCTGACCAAGAAGAAAGAGAAAATCCCGACCTCTTTCAGGGATGCTCTGTGGAGGCTTTTAGAAAATTTACCAACAATGGGGAGTTCCCTTTGTGGCTCAGAGGTTAACGAATCCGACTACGAACCATGAGGTTGCGGGCTCAATCCCTGGCCTCGATCAGAGTGTAGGCAGGTGGCTACAGCTCTGATTCAATCCCTAGCCCGGGAACCTCCATGTGCCGTGGGAAAAGGCAGAAAGACAAAAAAAAAGAAGGAAAGAAAAGAAAATTTACCAACATTGATCCCTCTGCTCCTGAGGGTCAATCCCTGCTGGAACAACACTTTTTTTTATTTTGGGCTGCCCCGAGGCACATGGAGTTCCTGGGCCAGGGCTCAGATCTGACCTGTAGCTGCCGACCTAAGCTTAAGCTGCGGCAGCGCCAGATTCTTAACCCACCATGCTGGGTGGGTTAAGAACCTGTGTCCCAGGGTTCCCAAGATGCTGCCAATCTTGTTGCACATAGCGAGAACTCCTGGGACTACATTTTATTAGCCAGTCCGCCCCCGACATTAGGCGGAAACTCCAAAAGTTACAAATTGGGCCCACAAACCTCTATGCCCCAACTCCTAGAGGTGGCCTTTGGGGTATTTAGTAATTGAGATCAAGGTGAGGAGGAAGAGGGAACCCAGCGTGCAAAGAGACAGGCCAGGGCTCACTCTAAACCGGTGGCCATTGCTGTCAGGGCAACCCAAGGGGATCAAGGAAGCTTCACCATCCACCCGGAGAGAAAACCAGCAAGAGAGAACACATCTGGTATGAGTCAGCCTGCCCCTGGACCCGAAAGTGCCGGAAACAGCCCCCTGGTCCATGCTCAGTCTGCAAACGGTCACTGGAAATGGGATTGTCCCTAGACCAGAAGAAGGGGGGCCCTTGCTCCTGGGTAGGTCATGCTGGATGACTGAGGCAGCCTAGGGATTCCGGGAGCTCCTCCAGAAATGACAACATCAAAGGGGTGGGCAGACCACCCCTGGGTCTGCTCCTTCCTACCCTCGCCCCATATAAGGAACCAGCTCTGGGCTCCCCTCCCAGCCCCCACCGTGGAGCAGAGCAAGCAAGGGAACCTGTTTGCTGTCACTCCTCCCTGACACAACAGGGGCCCCAATAAAGCCTTGCCTGAAATTTTCCTTTTTGGCCTCTTGTCAATTTTTATTGGCCTCGGAAGGCCAAGAACCCACAGCAGTAACAGTTACAAGAGGCCCCCCAGTGCCCTGGAAACTTGAATCCAGGGCTCCGTCTGGGAGGGGTATGACCCTCTCGCATTTGAAGGTTATGTGAAGGCTCACAGGGTAGAGGATGAGTTGGGGGAAAGGGCGTTTCTGGAGAAGGAAACAGACCATGCAAAGGCCCAGAGGTGGCAGCGAGCCTGGCCTCTTTTCCAGGAGAGCAAAGGGAGTGCTTAGGGAATAAAGCACTTCAAAGACAGACCACAAAGAGTTTTGACTGTGGAGTAGCGAATCCCATGAGGATGCTCACTGGGTCAGGGATCCGGCATTGTCATGAGCTCTGGCGTAGGCTGACAGCTGTAGCTCCGATTCCCCCGACCTAGGCTGGGAACATACATATGCCACAGGTGTAGCCCTAAAAATAAAAAAAGAGAGACTGCCCCTCTGGTCCCACAACTGGGGTCCCACATCCTGGGTGTCTCAGTCTGGCTGATCTTCTTCCACTCCTTGGTCCTTCCAGTGCCTGTAGGCGGTCACAAAGCCCTCATAGACCCCAGATCCCAACCACCGGAGCAGAAATCTAGGACCTTGGTTTTGCCCCTTTCCACGTCCTGGGCCCCTGGAGCAGATGAGAAAACTGAGGTTGTGAGTGACAAGTATGTCCCTTGCCCATTACATACAGCTAGAGCCATCATGATCCAGAATCTCCCGTCTTAATGTAATTCTACATTCCTCTCCCACTTTGCAGGTAGAGCTCCGATCAACAGCCTGTCACTGGCCAACAGAACTTTCTGCTGTCATGTTGTAAGCCACACGGGAAGTCCAGAACTTTCTGCTGTCATGGAAATGTTCTATATCTGCACTATGTAGTTTGGTGGCTGCTAGCCCCTATGGTGCTTGAGGAGCTGTTGTGTTGAAGGAACAGTTTTTAAAGCTAAATTAAATTCAAGGAGTTCCTTAGTGGCAAAGTGGGTTAAGGATCCGGCATTGTCACTGCTGTGGTTTGGGCACGATCCCTAGCCCCGTTATTTCTGTATGCCTTGGGTGTGGCAAAAAAAAAAAATAATCTCTTTTAAGACAACATCAAGATAAACAGTAAAAACAAAAGCAAAACCGGCCCCTGATTCCCCAGTGGAATGACTGTAAAAATTCACAGTACATTTTGGCTGTCCTGGAGGTGCAAATCCGTGCCAATGGTTTATTTTTTTATGGAGTCTAATTACACATTAAGCATCTACGATGAAAACAGTGTCTGAATTAGGTGGCTGTGAGTGTAAAATACACATTGGATGTTCAAAACTTAGGATGAGGATGACCCTGTTACATTATCTCAATACTTCTTTCTGTTTTGGCCATACCCATAGAATGTGTAAATTCCCGGGGCCAGGGATCTAACCCACACCACAGCATGGATTCTTAACCCACTGAACTACCAGGGAACTCTTCAATACTACTACTACTTTTTTTTTTTTTTTCTTTTTTGGCCACCTCGCAGCACATGGAGTTCCGGGGCCAGGAATCAGATCTGAGCTACTGCTGTGACCCTATGCCCCAAGCTGCAGCAATGCTGAATTCTTTATCCACTGTGCCCAGGCAGGGATCAAACCTGCATCCCAGGGCTCCAGAGACGCTGCCAATCCTATTGCACCACAGTGGGAACTCCTCTCTTTTCTTTTCTTTTTTTTTTTCCCCCCGCTTTTTAGGGCCACACCTGAGGCATATGGAAATTCCCAGGCTAGGGGTCACACTGGAGCTTCAGCTGCTCGCCACAGCCACAGCCATAGCAACACCGGATCTCAGCCTCCTCTGTGACCTTCACCACAGCTCATGGCAATGCTGGATCGTTAACCCACTGAGTGAAGGCAGGGATCAAACCCACATCCTCATGGACACTAGTCGGGTTTGTTTCTGCTGTGTCACGACAGGAACTCCGTAAACTCCTCTTTCTATCCTTTTTAATGTGTTTGGTAGAAGACTGGAAATTATACATGTGGCAGAAATCAGTCTGGTGGGTCCTCAGAGAGCTAAACACAGAATTACCACATGGCCCAGCAATTTCACTACTAGATATCTACCCAGAGGAACAGAAAAAGCAGGGACTCTGAGAGGTATTTGTATACCCACGCTCCTAAAAACATGATTTCCAATAGTCAAAAGTTGGAAACAACCCAAGGGTCCAACAAAGGATGAGTGGATAAATAAGACATGCTCCATCCATACCGTGAAACATTGTTCAGCCTTAAGAAGGAAGGAAATTCTGACACTTGCTACACCATAGATGAACCTTTCAGTGAAATAAGCCAGTCACAGAAGGACACGTTATCACAACCTTGTGAATCAAGTACACTTCAATAAAACTTTAAGAAATGAAAAAAAAGGAGTTCCCATTGTGGCTCAGTGGGTTAAGAACCCAACTAGCATCCACAAGGATGAGGGTTCAATCCCTGGCCTTGCTCAGTGGGTTAAGGATCCCATGTTGCTGCAAGCTGTGGAGTAAGTCGCAGATGTGGCTTGGATCTGGTGCTGCTGGGGCTGTGGTCGAGGATGTGGCTTGAATCTGGTAGCTGCAGTTCTGATGTGACCCCTAGCCTGGGAACTTTTATATGCTGCACATGTAGCCCTTAAAAAAAAAAATGAAAAAAAAATTGGGAACAAACTAAAATAAAAAAAAGGATACATGTTCTATGATCCCGCTTCTACGAAATCTAGAATATCTCTATGAATAGATAAATTCATAGGCTGGGAGGGTTAGAAGGGGAATGGTGAGTTTCTGCTTACTGGATACAGAGCCTCTCTGCTGTGATGAAAATGTTTTGGAAATAGCAGTGATAGCTGCATGCCATTGGGAATGTATTTCATGCTGCTCAGCTTCACACTTTATTTTTTTTTATTTGTTTGCTTTTTAGGGCCACACCCATGGCATATGGAAGTTCCCAGGCTAATTAATTTTCAGGCTAGGGGTTGAATCAGAGCTGCAGCTGCCAGCCTACACTGCAGCCACAGCAATGCAGGATCCAAGCCTTGTCTGCGACCTACACCACAGCTCACGGCAACGCCAGATCCTCAACCCACTGAGCGAGGCCAGTCCTCATGGATACTAGTCAGGTTTGTTTCCCCTGAGCTACGACAGGAACTCCAACCGCACACTTTAAAATGAGTAAAACATTGGAGTTTCTGTTGTGCTACAGCAAGTTAAGGATCTGGCGTTGCTGCTGCTGTGGCTTGGGTTGGATCCTTGGCCCCAGGAACTTCCACGTGCCGTGAGCACAGTCAAAAAAAAAAAGTTTGTTTAATAAAAATTTTTTTAATTAAAAAAATGTTTTAAATGAGTAAAACATTGAATTTTAGGTCATATATATATATATATATATATATATATATATATATATTTTTTTTTTTTTTTGATTTCTTGGGCTGCTCCTGCGGCATATGGAGGTTCCCAGGCTAGGGGTCCAATTGGAGCCGTAGCCACCGGCCTGCGCCAGAGCCACAGCAATGAGGGATCCGAGCCACACCTGCGACCTACATCACAGCTCACGGCAATGCCGGATCCTTAACCCACTAAGCAAGGCCAGGGATCGAACCCGCAACCTCATGGCTCCTAGTCGGATTCATTAACCACTGAGCCACGACGGGAACTCCTAGGTCATATATATTTTACCACAATTTTAAAAAATAATGTAGGAGTTCCCTGGTGTCCTAGTAATTAAGGATTCAGTGGTGTCACTGCAGGGGCATGAGTTTGATCCCTGGTCTGGTAACCTCCTTCCTTTCTTTTCTTTTCTTTTTTTAGGGCTGAAACCATGGCATATGGAGGTTCCTAGGCTAGGGGTCAAAACTGAGCTACAGGTACCAGCCTACACCATAGCCACAGCAACTCCAGATCCGAACCTACATCATAGCTTGCAGCAATGCTGGATCCTTAACCCACTGAGTGAGGCCAGGGATCAGACCCGCATCCTCAGGGATACTAGCTGGGTTCCTAACCTGCTGAGCCACAATGGGAACTCCACGTTTATCACAATTTAAAAAATAATGTAGGAGTTCCCTGGTGGCCTAGCAGTTAAGGACCCAGCATTGTTACTGCCGTGGCTTGAGTTCACTTCCTGGCCCCGGGAACTTCTGCACACCATGGGTGCAGCCAAAAAAATTTTTTTTAATTAAAAAATAAAATAAAATAATACCACTGATGGTTGGCAGGCTCCTGCTAGGTGGAACTGCTACAAACATGTGAGTGCAGAATGGAGGAGTCGACGGGTGGCCCTGTGCAAGGAGAATGGAGCAGGATTTGGAATTCCATGTCCCCCCCCCCGAGTTTCTGGAATGAGTCCCCAAAACAGGCCTTTGGGGGGACAGCCCAAGGAAGGAGCAGGCAGGGGGTGAACTTCGACCCCAAGCTGCTTTGTGCTGTTGGGGGTTTTGGCCATGCAGAGAAGGTTAATACGTGGCAATGTAATTAAAATGAATACAAAATGAATATAGTCTGTTTGTCCTGGGTTTATGGCAGCTCCTCCTAGGAGGCATGGGGGCCCCTGACAGTGACCGTGAAGAGCACAGCCTGGGGGACAGGTTTGGGAGGCTACGGCTGAGATCCCACTGATTTGAACCCAGGATGTTTCTTCCTAGAAAGGAACTTTTTAAAATGCCACTATGCTGGGACACCACAAAGATAAGAAAATCCAAACATCGCCCCCCACCTTGCCCGCAGCATCCCAGGTCCTTTTTTTCCATGAGATGGGTCAGGAAGGAAGAGCGGCTCTGGGGGTGCTGATGGGGGCACAGGAGCAGTGGGGGTTCTCATCCAAAACTTCATCAGAGAGAGAGAGATGGGGGGAAGAAGGAAATGGAGGGTGGGAGAGAGGGATGAGAGAGGGAGAAAGAGGGAGCAAAGGAGAGGAAAAGATGAGGGTGGGGGGGTGGGGGGGTGGGGGGTGGAGATGGAAGACACAGGGAGAGAAACGCTATCCCTCCTGGTTTCCCAAATCAACCCAAACATCCCACTCTGGTGCGCTGGGTACCCAGAAAGACCCCTGGGAGTGCAGCCCAAAGGCTCTTCCCAGGGGGCACCCACGCCTTCTGGGAGAGGGTACATCCCCTGCCCCCCCCGCCCCCGAGGCCTTACCTAGGGGGCAGCGTTCGTGTGCGGCAGTGAGTGGCTGACCAGGAAGTTTAGGAGGCACAGTCTCCCTGGGTATGGATAAGGCGACACCGGGGGAGGAGAAGGAAATGTGCCTATAGCTGCAGCACGGCTCAGCCCAACCCCCGCACCTGCCATTAGGTGACGCAAGGTGTCCTGTCCCATGAGCCAGGCCATCATCCACAAGCAAAGGTGAGACTCCCCTAATCACCATACGACCTGAGGAGGGAGAGGGTGGAGGAAGCTGGGGGCTGGAGTCACCACCCCATGGCCCCAAGGCTTATATGGCTCTGGGCGTAAAGTTGACCCATCCAGAAAGCGAAAGGGCTGACCCAAGCCCCTGGTTCTCAAAGTGGTTTCCATGGGGGCACCAGGGGTTCCTTGGAGGGTGCGAAGGGGCCAGTGAGCAGAATTTCAAGCTCCCCACCTTCACTCCCAGCAGATTCCACCTCCTTGTTCCGTCTCAGCAACCGTTTCTTGAATACCTGCTACGTGTCAGGCCCCAGGGATATTGCAGGAAGCAAGTGGGTGAGACCAATAACCCGTAAGGAAGCTTATAAACAAACATAAATTATAATTTGCAAAAATTGAGGAGGTTGTGGCCTGGTCTGGACTTCCTGGATGTATGATCTGGGAGCTAAAGCCTCATAAGAATTCTCTAAGGAAAAAGGAGGAGGCAAGAGCTTTCCAGGCAGAAGGGACAGCCTGTGCAAAGGCCCGGAGGCAGCAAGGAATCCGGCAGTGGAGGAAAGCCAGTAAGGCTGGGTGTTCGTGAGCAGCAGATGAGGTCAGCCTCACTGAGCTGTGTCTGGCTGTGGTCAGGGATGGCTATTCAATACAAGAGTGACAGGGAGCCCTGGGAAGCTTCCAGAGCAGGGCAGAGGCACGGAAGCTGGGAAGGAGGGGGCTACTGCAGGCGGGCCAAAGCCCGAGGTCCACCTCCCAGGTACCACGACTCCCCTGTCCCCAGATGAGGCTACTTCACGCTGCCTGGACATTAACCATCAGAGCATCCGGTTAGTTCCAGGCCTTCAGCCTTCCCATAGCCACCCTGCCATGAAAACTGAGACCCAGAGGGTCGTTCAGAATCTCAAGGGCATGAAGGGGTCTCCACTACACAAAGCTGCTCTGCCAGGAACACCCTGTGCCTCCCCACTCCCCCACTTGTTAATCCCTAGTCATCCCACAGAGCTCAGGCCAGGCACCTCCTCCAGGGAGCCTCCCTGGATTCCTCCCATCCCCTGCACCAGATCAGATCCCTCCTCTGGCTCCCATAGCTGCCTGGTGTTTCCCAGTGCAGCTCTGGACACACTGTCACTTCCTCTGCTGTGCTGACAGCCCCATGAGGACAGAAAAGCCGGGAGGGCACAAGAGTTCGGAAGAGAGAGTAAGAAATTGGGCTCTATCTCCAGGATTTAAAACCCCAAAGCCGGTCTCCCGTGAAGGCCTGGAGGGCACTGCCTACCACACTTGTGATCAAAGTTTGTGCCTCCTCTGTCTGTAAGTGTGTCGGGTTGGGACTCTGATCCTGCCTTTTTTCTTTCTTTTTTTTTTTTTTTTTGGCTGCAGCCTACAGAAGCTTGATATGGGATCTCAGTTCCCAGACTAGGGATTGAACCCAGGGTGCAGTGGTGAAAGCGCCAAGTCCTAACCACCAGGCCATCAGTCTTGCCTTTTACTCACAGAGGGATATGAGGAGAGGGATGGCCCTTCTGGCAGCCTCAGTCCCCCTGCGCCCCCCATATAATACAGGGCCTGTGCTGGCCCTTGTGGGAGTGTCCTTTACTGTCTCTAGAGGGAATGAGCTCCCCAACAAGGGGAGGGGCCAAGCAGGATGGTTCAGCTGTGGAAGGATTCTCTGTTAAATACCACTTTGAGAGGAGTTCCTGTCGTGTCTCCGTGGTTAACAAATCCGACTAGGAACCATGAGGTTGTGGGTTCGATCCCTGACCTTGCTCAGTGGGTTAAGGATCCGGCGTTGCCATGAGCTGTGGTGCAGGTCACAGATGTGGCTTGGATCCTGTGTTGCTGTGGCTCTGACATAGGCCGGCAGCTACAACTCTGATTAGACCCCTAGCCTGGGAACCTCCATATACTGTGGGAGCAGCCCCAGAAAAGGCAAAAAGACAAAAAAACCCAAAAAACCACTTTGAGGAGTCCCTGGTGGCTCAGTGGGTTAAGGATCTGGTGTTATCACTGCTGTGGCGTGGGCTCCATCCCTGGCCTGGGAACTTCCTCCTGCTTTGGGCGTAGCCAAAAAACCCAAAAAAACAAAAAACCCAAACCAAACCAAACCAACCAAACAAAAAAGAATCCCCCTTTGAGATGCTTCAGGGGAACCAAGGGGGGCAGGAAGGTTCCAGGAGGCCTCTGTCTGTCAGATCCTGATGGGCTGGGCCCGCAGCCAGAGCCCCCCCACCCCATGCTGTCCCTCTCCACCTGCTTTGGCCCGGCCCAGACCCTCTTGCCACTGTGTGGGGGATGGGCGGGGGTGGGGGTGCATCCCCAGGGGGTCCACACACACATCTGCGGCGCTTCAGGACTCCACGACCCCTCCATTCCCTGGGAGTTCTAGCCATCTGTCACCAGGTCATGGGTAGGATGTGGGCTGGGGCAGAGGCAGCTAGGTGCGGCTCACTGAGAGGGATCTTTCCAGACGCCAATCGTGCAACCTGGCCTGCCTGAGCCTCTCACGAGCCTGAACTTGGCCCCACAGGGCAACGGGAGGCTGGATGACCCGGCTGACCTCAGCAATGGTGTTTCCGGGGTCAGAAACTGTAGCCAGGTGGAACCCCGACCTCAAGCCAGCCCCCGAATGACCCCAGGCTGAGCCCTGATCCCGAGCTATGACCCCAATTGCAGAGAAGGGGAAGCTGATGAGTGGAGTTCATAGGGGGCATTTGGGGTTCTTGATCACCAACACTCTGCCCACCCACACCCCTCCAGCAAATCCTGTCACTTCACAGGGACTGGAAATGAAACCCAGGTGTGGAGTTCCCACTGTGGCTCAGTGGGTTAAGGAACCGGCACTCTCAGGGCTGTGGCTCCGGTTTGCTCCCTTGCCCCAGAACTTCCCTATGCCACAAGCACCGCCAAAAACAAACAAAAAAAGGAAACCCATATGTGTAACAGGGATACAGGTCACCTCCTATCCATCCAAAGCCCCCCTGGACTGGCCAAGCGAGCTCCTGCTCCACCTGAGACCACCCCTGGCAGAGCTGACCCTGACCTCACGCAGTGATCCCCTCCCCCACCTTCACAATCCTCCTTCTCAGAGAGCCACCACCTTCAGGAGGCTTCCTGCCACTGTCCCTCCCATCATTTAGTTTTATGGCCTCAAACCACCTATTCTGTCTACAATTTTATTTCAGATTTTATTGACAGTTTCACCTGCTTCTCACAGCTGGGAAGTGGAGCGGGGGGTCGGGGGTGGAGGGAATCAGGATCTGAACCGAGACCTCCTGGATGTGCACCAGAATCCACCACCAGCCTCTGGGGTTCAGCCTTTCTGGGGCAGAGGAATCCCCCGCCCCAAACCAGAGGGAGCCAAGAGATTTCCTGACTCCCTAGAAAGGGGTTGATCCCAAGGCCTAGAGTGGGGGACCCTGGGGACCCCGCCCTCAGGCTTGGGATGAGCTGGAACCAGCGTGTGGGGCGACGTGGGGCATCTGCACCTCCCCTGCCGCTGGGGTCTCTGCCTGGGTCAGACCCCAGGGCCTTGCTCAGCTTGGGCTGGTGGGTGATGGAGCTGCCAGCCCGCTGGAAACTGCTTTCCCCTGGGGCCTTGGGCTGTGAGCCAAGGGGCAGCTGACAGCTTGTGGCTCAAAAGGAGGGCACCCCTGCCCCCAGCCTGGAGTGGGTGAGGAACAAACCATACAAACCACACGTGCGATGAGGAGCAAATGGGAAGATGATCGGGGTGCAGGGATGGTGCTTGCCCTGGCATCTCCTGATGTTGACCCAGGTGGCTAGGGGCCAAGGAGAGTTCCTATTCCCCTCTGAGCCTCAGAGAAACTTCCAGAAAGAGAGAAGGAGAAAGAGCGAGATGTTCAGCGGCCAGGTGGCAGTTCAGCTAGAGACAGCAACCACCCTGCGACCACCCGGCCCCGGAGCCAGCCCTGCCCCAGCCTGCAAGGAAACCTTGGCCTGGCCCCCCGGGGGCCCATCTGCCTCCCAAGACCCTGGCCTGCAGCCAGCCTGTAGGGAGGGCCCCAGGTGTGTGGTGTGGGTGGTGGGTGAGCGATGGGCCCAGTAAAGCTGGCTCAGGCCCTGGGTCACCAGTGGGCTTGGCAGAGGCGCTCCAGACCCCCCACACCCTCCACCAGTGCCCTCTCCATCCTGGCCCCGGTCACAGGCGGCACAGGGATCCCTGGGTGTCCACGGTGCAGACAGGGACACTGAGGCTCAGAGAGTGCCTGGAACTCACCTCCACTTCCAACTCAGTCTCCCTTGGCCTTCTCCAGACAGCATCCCCTTTCCCCCAGCTCCAGAAGGTTCTGGAATGTTCAGGAAGTCCTCATTTAGCATCAGACTCCACCTGCAGTGGGTGAAGCTGGCCTATCTGATCACAGAACTCTTGACCCCAAGAGTTTCAGAGAAGAGACTTTGTTCTCTGGCCTGCAGCTGAGTGATCCTGGGTGAGTGGCACAGTCTCTCTGGGCCTCAGTCATGTCCTCTGCCAAACAGAGCCAATGCTTGTACCCTCTTCAGGTGATTTTCCCTCTATCCCCTTTCTGCAGGGCAGATTTGTGTGCTGGAAACCCACAGGTCTGGGTCCACCCCTGGCTCTCACTGGGCCTCGGTTTCCCCTCCAATGACATTGTAAAGAATGCAGCCTCTCCCTGCCCGGCGTCATGGTGCTGGGGGCTGCGGTGTGGAGAGGGAGTGGGGGGAACACAAGGTGACAGAAACCTGGCATCCCCGTGCTGCCCGCCCCCAGCCTTTCTTCACCCCGGGCCCCCTGGCACGTTGGGGTCTGCCCGCCCCTGGCACCCCAGCCCAGCCGGGTTCATGGGGCTTAAATTTCAGGCTCTGGTGGGTGAAGAGGCGGGGGCCGGACACGCTTCATTTTCCAATTTCTGGAAATAAAAGCTGTGGGGCCACCTATTGTCGAGTGGAAAAAAACCCATTGCAAAACTGCCTGTGAAAAAACAATAGCGCCTAGGTGCATGGCTGCCGTCGAGAGACAGAAAATTCCAGGGAATACTGGGGCCTGGGAACAAAGAGCCCTTTCACTCTGGAAAGGTTCCGTGGAGCGTGTGTGGTGCTTTGAGAGTCAGAAAAGCCAGGGAAGGTATTATGCAAGAAAGAAAACAGTTCGGAGAAGATCTGTTGGGACAAGGGAACAGAAGAGCGGAGGTTTGCTTTTGGAGGATGTTTTCCAATTTCCTAAGACACCTGTCTCTTCACTGGCAAAACATGGCCCAGAACGCCCGCCACTTGGGCACCCAGCCCGGCCCTGCAGGGAGAGTATGGCGACGCCACGTGCGGAAGATGAGCCCAGAATTCTGCTCTCTCTCCCACTGCGGCTGGCAGTTCCCAGAGAGCAGCAATTCTGCACCCTCCCCCCAGTGCAGGCTCTCCAAATGTTCTGGAAGTCCTCATTCATAGGAATCCACCTGCAGCCACTTGGGTCCCCAACCCAGCTGCAGCCCCTGGCTGGCCCTCAGCCTCAAGGGTGACAGTTCCGGGGATGGACCTCAGAGGGCAGTGAGAGTCAGGCAGGGCACTTTCAGGCCACATCTGGCTCATCCTTGGCTTGAGACCCTCCCATGGCCCCCGCCCAATTCCAGAGGCAAAGCCCACAAGTCCTGCTGCATCTCCCCACGTGCCTCCTAACCATTTGTGCCCCAGGACCTTTGCATGTGCAGTTCCTGTTGGTCAGAATGCCTTCCACCCTGACAGCCACAGAGTTCCCACAAATTTCTCCCTCTCAAACCACTTTTTTTTTTTCTTTTTTCTTTTTGTCTTTTGTCTTCTTAGGGCCACATCTGCACATGGAGGTTCCCAGGCTAGGGGTCTAATCGGAGCTACAGCTGCTGGCCTACAACACAGCCACAGCAATGCAGGATCTGAGCCTCATCTGCAACCTACACCACAGCTCACGGCAATGCCGGATCCTCAACCCAGGGATCGAACTGAGCAAGGTCAGGGATCGAACCTGTAACCTCATGGTTCCTGATCGGATTGTTTCAGCTGTGCCAAGACAGGAACTCCTCAAACCACTTTCTTTTTTCTTTTTTTTTCTTTTTAGGGCCACACCTAGGGCATATGGAAGTTTCCAGGCCAGGGGTCAATTTGGAGCTGCAGTTTGTGCCTACATCACAGCCACAGCAACGCCAGATCTGAGCCACATCTGTGACCCACGCTGCAGCTTGCGGCAATGCCGGATCTTTAACCTACTGAGCGAGGCCATGGCTCGAACCTGCGTCCTCATGGATACTAGTCAGATTTGTTTCCGCTGAGCCGTGATGGGAACTCCTAAATCACTTTACTTTCAATTCCCAGCATTCCCCGTGCTGTTTCCTGATTTACTTTTCTCCACAACAAGAACAGAGCATCAAATACCGTGTATTTGACTTATCTGCATGATTTATTTGGCTTATTTGCGTGACTTACTGTCTTCTGCCTCTCTCCCCACCAAGAAGGTCAGCTCTGTGAGGGATCTTTGGTCCGCTTTCTTTCCTGCTGAGCCTCGACCACCTGAACAGTGCCCGACACACAGGAGGGCCTTAGGAAACACGCCTTGAATAAATGAATGAATGAACATGAATGAACGAATGAATGAACAGTATTAAGCATGCTGGAAAATTCTGTTTCCTGGCTTGTCACTGCCTTCCCCCCGAGACTGGGAGCCCCGTGGGGCATGGCCTGGGTCTCCAGGAGGACTTGGTGCTCAGGAACTGGGGGTGGAATAAATTATGGCGTCTGGGAGTCTACACAGACAGAAGCTTGGACTCTTACTTGGAGAGTTGTAAATGAAGCCGCCAGGGGACTCCAGACTTTGGTCTGGGAGTGACTCCTGCCCACCATTTCCCCTGCCCCCAACCCTGGCCACCCCTGGCCATGGGTTATCTCCTAGGGACCTACAGGTGAGGTGGTCCTAACCCTGGGCGACAAGGGGCAGGTGACAAGTGGCTTGGATGGAGCTGGATGGCAGGCACAGGCAAGCAGGCAGGCAGGCGAGGAATGCTCTGGCCGACAGGAATGAATAAACAGGCTCCTTGGATGTCAGAGGTGGGGGGGTGGGGGACGCCTTGAACCTCATGCTTGGCTGAGGATGTTTGGACAAGGCAGGCGGCCAGGGGGTGTCATCAGGGCTAAAATTAGCCTCCAATTCCCGCTCAGCCCCTCCCTCCTGGGCCAGGAGACCCGGACAGGCCATCACTTAAGCGAGCACTAACTTTGTGCCAGGCGAAGCTCCTCCAATATGTGAATGCCTGGAATCCTCTCAATGACCGTGATAGTCAATACTATTATTGGCAGCGTTATTATTATCCCCATTTCACAGGTGAGGAAACTGAGGCACGAGGGAACAGCTAGTTCTTTTTTCTTTTTTTTTGCTTTTTAGGACTGTACTCGCAGCATATGGAAGTTCTCAGGCTAGGGGTCTAATCAAAGCTACAGATGCCACCTATACCACAGCCACAGCAATGCCTGATCTGAGCTGTTTCTGCAGCTCACAGCAATACCGGATCCCCACTGAGCAAGGTCCGGGATTGAACCCGCATCCTCACGGATACTAGCTGGATTAGTTTCTACTGTGCCATAACGAGAACTCCCTTTTATTTTTTAATTTTAATTTTTTGTCTTTTTAGGGCCTCACCTACAGCATATGGAGTTTCCCAGGCTAGGGGTTGAATCTAGAGCTGTAGCTGTTGGCATAGGCCACAGCATAGCAACGCCAGATCTGAGCTGCATCTGCAACCTACACGGCAGCTTGCGGCAATGCCAGATCCTTAACCCACTAAGTAATTAGGCCAGGGATGGACCTCGTGTCCTCAGGGATATTAGCTGGGTTCTTAACCCACTGAGCCACAATGGGAACTCCAGAGAACACCTGGTTCTAAGGCACATGACTTACGAGGCACAGGGCTGGGGTTCGAATCTGGTTCAGGGATGGTGCCTTCGCTATCAGGGTCTTGCTGAAGGTTGGGGAGCTAACAGAAACCCCATTCAGTGGGTATGTGGTCGAGGTGGGCACGGGGCCCTGTCCAGAGTCCCAACGTCAGCATCCAGATTAAAATAGGTCAACTATGGCTGGCAGACAGATGCGGCCTCAACCACACCTGAGCCCCCACCCAGGCCCCCCAGGAGTCCCAGGTCCAGAACCTAAGATGGAGGCCCCCAGGGTCCCGTGGGGCCAGGGCCTGTCTGATCAGTCAGTGTGGATCAGCATCTGGGTGCTCGCCCATAATGCAGGAAGGCCAACTGAGGCCCGCTGTCCACCCAGGCAGGATAAGGAAGGGGCTACTGGAGAGAATCCAGCTGAATCTGAACTCCGGATAAACAATGAATCCTGTTTTAGTAGAAGCATGTCCCACTAATTGCATGGTTCACTGCTTATGAGATGTTTAAACTTAACTGGCTGGCTGTATTCTTATTTGCTTTATCTGACAACTTTAGCTGGGGGGGGGTTCCCGACCCCCCCACCTCCTGGAGAGGGGGACGGGGCAGGCAGGAGGAGGTTAAATAAGCCACAGGAGGTGCTGGATGGTGAGGTGACTCCTGCTGAGCTCCAGGGGGCTGCTTGGCCTCTCTTCCCCACCCCCACCCTCCAGGTCCTGCCTGCTGGGCCCATTATTCATTTTTAATGGCGGGTCACTGGGGCAGAGTATGGGCGGGCAACACCTGGGCCTCACTAATGGGGGCTAGAGTGTGAGTGGGGGCTGGGAAAGGGGTGTGGTCCTTGCCCACTAGGGCCCCCCCTCCCCCCCCCGCAACAGCCTGTGGCAGGAAGTGTCTAACTTGGGGCAGGGGCAGGAATGAGACCCCTACGGCACCCTGCCATTTCCTTTCATGTTGAAACTGGAGACCAGGGGCTGCACCTCTCTGTTTTTACCTGTCTCCACCACCACCTGGGCCAGGTCCTCTGGACCCCAGTGTCCTAGATGTGCAGGCAGGGGCAGAGCTGCGGCTGCTCTGCTCCTGGCTTCCTCCCAGGACTTATTGAATCCTCATGGCTAACCTGCACTGAGAAGTGGCCACCAACTGAGGCTCAGAGAAGGGACTGGCTGGTTATCAGTGGCAGAACTGGGACTGGAACCCAGGATTCTCTCCCACCAGAGCCAGTGCTCTTAGCCACGCCCTCTTCTCTCTTACCTCTGAGCCATCTTCCATGCTGTTCCTCTTGCTAGGGTCATTCTTTTCCCCTTCTCCCAGAAAGCTCCTCTACATGCTTCAGCACCCCTTTCTCTAGGAAGCCTCCCTAGACACCCAGGCCAGGTCAGGTGCCTCCTCTGGGTCTCCCAAGTTACAGTCATGATCAGCCCAAGGGCTGCCTGGTCATGCATCTGTCTCCCCCAAATCCCTCACTGGATTGTGAGCCTTGAGAGGGTAGACTGGGTCTGTCTTTGTCACCACTATGTCCCCAGTGCCCACCATAGGGCCCAGGACAGTGCAGGTGGAAGTGCTCTGGAATCAGTTACAGGGCCTTGGCTCTACCTCCATTTGCTGTGTGACCCTGGGCAAATAGCCATCCTTCTCTGGGCCTTGGTTTCCCCCCTGCAAAATGGGGTACCAGTGCCTCCTTCCTAGTCTGCATCATACAAAAGATGCTAGAAGCATGCCGGGCTCCCAGGAGAAACCTCAACAAATGTTTATCTAAATATTTAGGTGAATTAAAACCACAATGAGGTACCATTCCGTACCCGCTGAAATGCCCCAAATCCAGGCCACAGACAACACCAAATGCTGACAAGGATGCAGAGCAACAGAACTCTTGTTCATTGCTGCAAGGAACGCAGAATGGTCCAGCCACTTGGGGAGGCAGCTTGGCAGTTTCTTGCAAAACGAAACATATTCTGACCATACAACCCAGCACTCATGCTGCTTGGTATCCACCTAAAGGAGTCAAAAATGGACGTCCACGCAATAACCTGTGCATGAACTGATTATTCTTTTTGGCTGCGCCTCTGGCATGCGCAAGTGCCCCCAGGCCACAGAGAGCCACAGCAGTGACAATGCTGGATCCTTAACCCACTGAGCCATGAGGGAACTCCTGAACGTGAATGTTCATAGCAGCTTTATTCATAACTGCAAGCACCTGGAAGCAAGTCAGATGTCCTTCAGCAGGTAAATGGATAAACCGTAGGATATCCAGAAAACGGAATGTTATTTGGTGCTCAAAAAAAAAAAAAAAAAAAAAAAAAAAAAAACTCAAGATGTGGAGAAAGCTTAAATGCACATTACTAAGAGAAAGAAGCTGCTCTGAAAAGGCTACCAACTGCATGATACCAACTGTAGGACATTCTGGAAAAGGTGAAACTGCAGAGACAGTAAACGGATTAATGGCAGCCATGGGTGGCAGGGGCAGGGCTGCAGAGCTGGAGCACTGAGAATTTTTAGCGGTGCAACTACCCCACATGATACTATAATGGTGGATCCTTATCATTATACATTTGGCCAAATCCATAGAACATATAGCACCAAGATTGAACCCTTGGAGTTCCCTGGTGGCTCAGTGGGTTAAGGATCCAGTGTTGTCACTGCTGTGGGAAGGGTTCAATCTTTGGCCCAGGAGCTTCCCCATGCTTCGTGTGTTGCCAAAAAAAAAAAAAAAAAAAAAAAAAAGAGTGAACTCTCACCCCAATGTTCATAGCAACACTATTTATTTATTTATTTATTTTTTGTCTTTTTGCCTTTTCTACGGCCGCTCCCGCGGCATATGGAGGTTCCCAGGCTGGGGGTCTAATAGGAGCTGTGGCCACCAGCCTACGCCAGAGCCATAGCAACGCCAGATCCCAGCTGCGTCTGTGACCTATGCCACAGCTCATGGCAAAGCCGGATCCTTTAACCCACTGAGTGAGGCCAGGGATCAAACCCGAAACCTCTTGGTTCCTAGTCGGATTTGTTAACCACTGAGTCACAACGGGAACTCTGCAACACTATTTACAATAGTCAAGACATGGAAACAACCTAAATGTCCATGGACAGATGCATGGACTAAGAAGATATGGTATATATACACAATAAAATATTACTCAGCCATAAAAAAGAATGAGATAATGCCATTTGCAGCAACATGGATGACCCTAGAAATTACCATACTAAGTGAAGTAGGCCAAAGACAATATCACATGATATCACTTACATATGTGGAATTTAAAACATGACGCAAATGAGCCTGTCCATAAAACAGAAACAGACTCAGAGACATAGTAAACAGATTTCCGGTTACCAAAGGGGAAGTGGGGCAAAAATAAATTAGGAGTTTGGATTAACATACACATACTACCATACATATAAAATAAACAACCAGGACCTACTACTGTAGAGCACAGGGAACTTGACTCAATATCTTGTAATAACCTATGAAGGAAAAAAATCTGAAAAAGAATGGATTTACGAATATGTAAAATAGAATCATTTTACTATACACCTGAAATTAACACATTTTAAATCAATTATACTTCAGTTAAAGAAAGGAGAGTTCCCTTGTGGCACAGCAGGTTAAGGATCTGGCATTGTCACTGCAGTGGCTTGGGTCACTGCTGTGGTGCAGGTTTGATTCCTGGCTGGGGAACTTCCATGTACTGTGGGTGTGGCCAAAAATTTTTTTCAGGAAGGATTATATTGACCCACATGCACAATGATATGTTACAGGTTTTTCATGGCGGCACTATGTGAAATTGGCAAAAGGCTATGAATGAGGAAATGCCCTTTAATGGGATGGCCTCCCGGGGCCTCACTCCTCACCTGGGATGGCAATCCAGCCACAGGAGGAATTATTTCACAGCTGTTAAAAGGCAAGAGACAGGAGTTCCTGTTGTGGCACAATGGAAACGAATCTGACTAGGAACCATGAGAGTTGCTGGTTTGATCCCTGGCCTTGCTCAGTGGGTTAATCATCTGGCGTTGCCATGAGCTGTAGTATAGGTTACAGGCACAGCTTGGATCCTGCATTGCTGTGGCTGTGGTGCAGGCCAGCAGCTGTAGCTCTGATTCAACCCCTAGCCTGGGAGCCTCCATATGCCATATACATTTTTTGCTTTTTTTTAGGGCCACACCCATGGCACATGGAGGTTCCCAGGCTAGGGGTCGAATCAGAGCTACAGCTGTTGGCCTACACCACAGCCACGGCCACAGCCACATGGGATCTGAGCCACATCAGTGACCTACACCACAGCTTACGGCAACACAGGATCCTTAACCCATTGAGTGAGGCTAGATCGAACCATCGTGGAACTCCTTTTCTAGTATATTTTAAGGTGTGTGGCCTGAGTCTATTTTGCCTATTGAAAAAAAAAAAAAAACTAAAATACATAGAGTGTTATGAAAAAAAAAAGGTGAAATAAATAAAAGTGTTTGGATGGGCTTTAAAGGAAGGAGGTGTGGGGGTGGGATTTTAGGCCAGGCCATGGGTTTGCCTGCAGCCACTCGGTGCCTCCCACGGCCCCTGGGGCCTCACTCCCACCCTGGCTCACACCTTGCTTGCTCTGGGTCAGGGAAGGTTCACAGCCTGGCGGGGCCTGGGGGATGAGATGCGGGTTGGGCTGGGGCCAGGCCTGACTGAGCCCCTCAAGGTCTGTGCCGACCACCCAGCGTTCTGGGAAGGCCCTGGGAGGCTTGGCTGGCTCTGAGGGGGACCCCTGAGTGCCAGTGTGGGGCTGGGGGCCCAGCCAGGCCTCTCTGGACGCCAAATCCAAGGAGCCCTGGACTGCAGTCACTCTCTGGCTGGGGTTGTTGGAGATAGTCTGTTTCCAAGGAACTGGGGGCTCCGCTGGGTTCTGAGCCCTGGATTTGGAGCCACGGAGCATGACAAGGGGCAAAGCTCTGCCCCCAGCTTCCAGACCCCTGAAGTGACAACTAACCCGGCTTCAGGCTTTGAGGGTGGGGTGGTGAAGCCGGGATCCCACACCCTCACCAGAACCCAGCCAGCAGACCCTCGAGGTTCCTCTTTTTTCTTTTTTTTTTTTTTGTCTTTTTGCCATTTCTTGGGCCGCTCCCGCAGCATATGGGAGGTTCCCAGGCTAGGGGTCTAATCGGAGCTGAGCCGCCAGCCTACACCAGAGCCACAGCAACGCGGGACCCTAGCCGCGTCTGCGACCTATACCACAGCTCACGGCAACGCCGGATCCTTAACCCACTGAGCAACGGCAGGGACTGAACCCGCTACCTCATGGCTCCTAGTTGGATTCCTTAACCACTGCGCCACGACGGGAACTCCCGAGGTTCCTCTTTTCTGAGAGCCCCCATCCTCCAGTCTCCTGGCTCGCTCCACCCTCCCCTCTGTGTGGGGACCCTGTGGAGTGTCCCAAAGCACTCAGGGCCTCGGTTCCCTCCCGGAGCAGCCCTTCTGGGGGTACTCAGACGGGCCGGGATGAGGGGGATGTCTGTACCCAGAAGCACCTGCTATGGTGGAGGCAGGATGGATGTCATGGCATCGGCCCTGACTTGCTGTGTCCACCTGGGTAATGTGCCTGGCTTTGGCCCTTCCTCTCTCACCCCATGGCCCACCCCACCCCATCAAGTGGCCTCCCAGCTGGGGTGGGGGTGCACCCAGATCCTTCCTACCTCGGCCCTTGCACCCTCTGCTCCTTGTGGCTGGAACATCCTTCCTCCAGCTGCCCCAAGGCTGGTCTCTCCCTGTCCTTCCCTGACTGTGCCCCGTGAGAGAACCCACCATTGCCACCACCCTGGCTTTCATGTCACCTTGGTTTTTTCTCTTAGGCACAGTTCTGTGTAAACCACTCTTGTACATGTTTGCTCATTTACTGTCTTACTATTTCTTCCTCCAGACCAGACTCTGAGCTCCAGGAAGGTGGGGACCCAGTGGCTCTTGTTAGCCGATAGGGTCCCAGACCTAAGACTCTGCCTGACACGTGTAGTGCTTGGTAAATACTGTAAGGGAATTTTGGGTCTTGACTTCCAGACCCTCAGATCCAGATGGTTCCTATCTGCCCTCCCACCACAGCCATCGCCTGGGGATGAAGGAAGTGGGACCCTGCCCAGAGCAGGGCTGGGCCCCATATGTATGGAGCCCTGCTGCGTTCCTATGCTGGGTGCTAGCCCAAGGGTATAACCATCAGGCTGTGACGCAGCCCTTAAGGGCTCACACATTCCATTGAACAGTACACGGGATGATGACATGGGATTTATTTGTTTTTTTTTGTTTTTCTTTTTTTTTGTTTTGTTTTTTTTTTGTCTTTTTGCCATTTCTTGGCCGCTCCTGTGGCATATGGAGATTCCCAGGCTAGGAGTCGAATTGGAGCTGTAGTTGATGGCTTACGCCGAGCCGGGTCTGCAACCTACACCACAGCTCACGGCAACGCCAGATATTTAACCCATTGAGCAAGGCCAGGGATCGAACCCACAACCTCATGGTTCCTAGTCAGATTCGTTAACCACTGAGCCACGATGGGAACTCCTGACGTGGGATTTAGAAGCAAGTGAGCACCATGAACAAAAATAGCAGAGGGTAAAGGGTGTGGGTGCACTGCTGGCTGGGTGGGGTGGGGTGCCATTTCAGTGGCCTGACAGGGAGGACTCAATAAAGGAGTGACTTTTTATTTGGCTGTACCAGTGGCAGGCAGAAATTCCCAGGCTGGGGATCGAACCTGCGCCATAGCAATGAGTCGCAGCAGTGACTATGCTGGATCCTTAACCACTAGGCCACCAGGGAATTCCAAGGAGGTGACATTTGAACTGAGAACCGAAGGAGGTAAGGGAGGGGCTGTAGGGGACATCTTGGGGGAGAGGGGTCCCAGTAAAGGATACAGCATGTGCAAAAGTCCTGGGGCAGGACCTGGTGTGTTGGAGGAACAGTGAGGAGACCCTGTGGCTGGAGCAGAGACAGGGGCAGGGAGGGAGGTGAGGGCAGGAAGGGGGCTGGGCAGGTCATGCAGGGCCTTGTGGGTTGTGGGGAGGACTCAGACTTTACCCCAGGGAGGCGGGAACCTGGAGCGCTGTGCACAGAGAGGGTTTGTGACCCGACTTGGGTGCAGACACAGGCTGCTCCAGGGAGGACAGAACAGGGGCTGAGGGTGGGAGCCAGGGACCAGGATAGGGTAAAGTCCCGGTCCATGCAGTGCTGATGGGGGCTGGATGGGCCTTGGAGCCACAGAGGTAGAGACATGCGAGCAGATCCAGGGAGGATTCTGAAGGCAGAAGGGTTTGAAAACGGGTGAGTGTGGATGACCAGACCCAGGTCCCCAGGGGCAAACGGCAGGCCCAACGGGGCCTCCTTAAAAGCCTGGTGTGTTCCCCTTAGCCCATATCCAACAACACTTTTTAAAAGGAATTTGTGGGGGTATGATTTTGCTTTTAAGATCACTTGGCAGAGTTCCTGTGGTGGTGCAGTGGAAAGGAATCCAACTAGGAACCATGAGGGTGCGGGTTTGATCCCTGGCCTTGCTCAGTGGGTTGAGGATGTGGCACTGCTGTGAGCTGTGGTGTAGGTCGCAGACACGGCTTGGATCTGGCGATGCAGTGGCTGTGGTGTAGGCCGGCAGCTGTAGCTCCAATTAGACCCCTAGCCTGGGAACCTCCATATGCTGCGGGTGCAGCCCTAAAAAGACAAAAGATCAAAAAAAATTTTTTTTAATTAAAAAAAAAAAAAGATCACTTGGCAAACGGCAAGGTCCTACTGTAGAGCACAGGGAACTATATCCAATCTCCTGGGATTAGACCACGATGGAAAAGAATATAAAAAAGAATGTAGGAGTTCCCGTCGTGGCGCAGTGGTTAACGAATCCGACTAGGAACCATGAGATTGCGGGTTTGGTCCCTGCCCTTGCTCAGTGGGTTAACGATCCGGCGTTGCCGTGAGCTGTGGTGTAGGTTGCAGACGCGGCTCGGATCCCGCGTTGCTGTGGCTCTGGCGTAGGCTGGAGACTACAGCTCTGATTGGACCCCTAGCCTGGGAACCTCCATATGCCGAGGGAGCGGCCCAAGAAATAGCAAAAAGACAAAAAAAAAAAAAAAAAAAAAAAAAAAGAATGTATACATAGGTGTAACTGAGTCACTTTGCTATGTAGCAGAAATTAACACAACATTGTAAACCAACTATACTTTAATAAAAAAAAAAAAAAACAAAAAATAAAAAAGATCACTTGGCTGCGAGAAAACCTCCTGTGTCCCATCAGGCTGCTTTTGTTCCCATCATGGCGACCACTTGAGAAGTCTTTTAGACACAGTTACAATGTCCTTTCCCAGTAACAGCTAGTAATAATAAGTGAACTAACACCGAGTGAGCCGGGCCCTAGAATAGTATCGCCTCCTGCAGCCCCAGTTTCTGTATCTGTAAAAAGGGACTCATGTGAAGAGCTTCCCCCCGGGGCTGCTTGGGAGGATCCAGGGAGCAAACGGGAAAACAGCAACATCGCTATGGACAACCGGGCCCTCCTGGCAGGTGGGGAGGGAAGGCTTTTCTCCTTCTAGCCTACTTGGATCGCTCATGTGTACAAAGAGCCAGAGCCCTGGCTTGGAGGGCTAGGTCAGTCCTTGAGGGCTCATCACTCCCCACTGGCAAGTGTCTCTAGCACCGGGGTCCGAGGGGAGGGTGTGCCCACTGCACCCACACCAGGCCTTTGATCTTGATTTGTCCTCTGCCTGGGACACCCTTCCCGTTCGTAAACATCTAGAAAGACCTCTTCATCTCTGGGTCTTCCCTTCCCTGCCTCTTCCAGGAAGCCCTCCTGGCCCCCTCCAAGGAGGCCCCTGCTCCCCCCTTCTCCGCCCCGTTCCAGTCCAGACTGCACAGGCCTGGGAACGGCTTGCCAGTGGGGGATGGGTGACTCTGGGAAGGCCCTCCACTGCCCCATGTAGCGGCTGCTGTGGCAGGAGGTGGGGTTCTAGGAAGAGGAATGGGTGGGGGGTGGGGGTAAGAAATGGATCCTCTGGACATGGGCCTGCGTGTGGGGATGATGTCAGCCCCTCACGGCCTAGTAAATGTTTATGGCTGAGGGGGCCTGGGTCTGCTCACTGGCTTCCAACGGGCAGAGGGCTGGGGGTGGGGATGGGGGCAGCAGCACAGCCCTGGTCCGAGCTAGAGGGGAAACCAAGGCTGGGAGGCAGGCAGGGGCTGGCTGAGAACAGGCCCTCCCCTCTGCGTACCCTTGGGTCTGGCATAGGGTTTGGGCTCAAGGAGGGATGGGGCTGAGGAAGGGTGGGCAGGAAGGGGAGGCCTGGGCAGATCTGGTTTTGGAAGCTACTGCTATGCGGGGGCTGGGAAGTGACCATCTACCGGGCCTTGAACAGGTCCTCCCAGCTCCGGCCCTCAGCGTTCCCAATGACATTCACAGGCCCTACTTACAGTGACAGGTCCACGCTACTGACTCTGACAATCTGTCACCCCTGCTCCTTGGGTTGCCGTAGACGGGAGTGATGGGAAGGCATGGAAGAAGGGAGACATGGACAGAAGCTGACTTCTCTGTGGTCACTGCAGGGCCACAGGGCCAGGGACCTGGAGAGACTGGCTGTTGTGCTGAGCGCAGTGGCTCCGCCCCCTGCTGGTCGCCGCAGGGACTGGCCAGGCTGGTGCAGGAGCAGGGGCCTGGAAGGGGCGTTTCCATGGGGTGGAGTCACTCTCCCTCTCCAGGGACCATCTCTGAGAGAGGGACCGGGTCATCCCCACTTGCCAGGTGGGGAAGGTGAGGACAGAGCCAGGAAAGAACCAAGTGCTGGGACTCGAACGCACACCTGGGAGCCCAGAGCACTGTTTGCTCTCCCACACCAGCCCAGATGCAGGGCTTATCCTCTTATCCTCTTGGGGTCTCCTTATCCTCTTCTGGAGACCCCAAGTGCTGGCTCAGGCACTGAGGCCCGGACATGACCAGTCTCATATGGATGCTGGTGCCCGGGACGGCATGCTGGGCAGGGGCTGTGTCAGCACAGAGAGGCTTGGCGTGGCGGGTGAGGACACAGAGGACTCAAAGGGCTGTATGGGGCTGGACCAGTAAGGAAACGGCAGCCATGGGGCCAGCGCGGCTGAAGGCAGAACGGCTGGGGCTCTGTGCCCTGCCCAACACCGGTGAGTTATTACCGAGGGTAGACGGAGGAGGAAAGCAAGGCTCCAAGCTTGGCTTTCAATCACATCCAGACCCCCAGGGCAGGCTCGAGAGGAGGAAAGGGAAGGGCTGCGACCTGCGGGCCAGCTCCCACGGCCCCCAGGCCACCTGTAGTGCCCAGACCACCCCCTCCCCTAGACCCCATCTGGCCAGCAATGACCCTGCTCCCTAGGGTGGGGCCCAGAGAGCCCTAATTTATGGCCCATCGAGGCATGCTGGAACATGCCGGGCTTTCCTTTCTGGCTGCCAGGAAGGACTGAGCCAGTTCTGCAGAAAACCCAGGGCCTGGGGCCCGCCAGCATTCCGGGGCCGCCTAAATCACTGGGCCTGACAGGCGGCAGCGGGTGAGGACCTTGATTCCCTCCTCTCATTGCCACTGAGGGCCCCTGCCCTGCAGGCTGCCGGTGGCCTGTCACCCACCTGTCGGATGGGGACAAGGCTCCTGGGCCAGGCCATTCAGGGCTCTCTGCTCCAATGCCTAGGAATTTGGAACCAGGCCATGTGTGGGGCCTGGGCGTGTTTTCCACATGCTGTTGTTGGCTTTGGGGGGAGGCCCAGGGCGGGGCTGGCTGGCGACCTGCAGGGGGCTGCTGGGAGGCCTGTGGACGCAGGCCCAGCTCCTCACCCTCCGCGGCCACTATGGGAACTAGCTGAGGCCTGGTGACCCCTGCTTGTTACCCCTTCCCTCCTCGAGGGCCCAGCTGGCACCCCTGGCCCTGTTTGTCACCCTGCCTTATCTCCTTTGCCTTCCTCACCACCCCCTGCATCCACCCTGAGCCTCCCTTGCTAGTGCTGGCCTGTTCTCCAGCAATCCATGTACAGGGCTTCACCCTGGGGAACACGGCAGGAAGGGCGCGAAACACATAAATACACGCAGAATTTATTTTACAATGAACTTGCACCTGCCCGAGGTCCCGGGAGGCGGCGGGGCTCACACCTTGGGCTCTGCGAACACCTGCCAGCCCTCCAGCTGGCCCATCTTGACTAGGGCAGCTGTCAAGCCCATGTACGCGCAGGCGGCGGCTCCGATCCCATAGCTGCGGGCTGCGGGGGCAGGAAGGGCAGTGTCAGGCACATTGGGGGCTCGCCCAGGCCCACCCTGGGGAGCCAGGCTGGGACCCCAAGAGGACGGCTGTCCCTCAAAGCTCAGCTAACTGGGATCGCAGGCTCCTTAGGGATTAAGCCCCCAGGCCCTGACTTGGAAGATGTGTGTGGAAACGGAGGCAGGAATGCAGGCTGTCGGGTCTGGGGATGGGGTGTGGATGGAGAGTTGAGTTTCGGCCTGTGTCCTGGCCAAGTCTACCCTGTGGTCCATGAAGCGAAGACAAGAGGCCTTCTACCTGCACCGCAGCGGGAAGAGGGGGTCTGTGTGCTGGGTGTGGGGCTCTCGCCCCCATTGCTGGCTCAAGGGCACGGGTCACACCCAGACCTCAGCCAAGGTCTCAAAGCAACAGCCAGGATGGCTCAGGCCTCCCCCCCATGGTACCCTCCCTCTCTGCCCCATTGGAACCTTCCATGGAGCACTCCCAGCTGGCCTGGCCTGTGCAGTTTATCTGCGTGTGGCCTCCTTTCCTCCCCCGCCATCCCGAGGCTGTGGGAAGCAGGAGGAGCGGCGTCTGCTTCCTATTCCAGGCGGCTCCACTGTGCCAGGCTGGCCTGGGGCCCGGCCCTGCCTCCCAATAGGGAGGTACCCTCTCCAGCTTCCTGAGTGACTTTGGGCCACTTAATCCCCCAAGCCTCAGTCCTTGCACCTGTAAAGTGGGAATGGTGAGAGCGGCCCCCAGCAAGGGCCACGTGTTCAGTCAACCAAGGCCCTGCATGCTGGGAGCGGGTCGGCAGTGCCAGGCCCAGCACTGCCTCCTCTGTGCTCAGGGGCCCGAGTGGAGACGGGCGGTGACCTCTTGTTCTCAGACAAGGCGCGGCAGATGGAGAAGAGAGATATGTAGGAAAGGCACTCAAGGGCCTAGATCATTAGCGGGGAGGTTGGGACAGTGAGAGAGGGAGCTAAGCCAGCATCTGGGAGAAGAGCAGTCAGGCAGAGCGCACAGCCCATGCAAAGGCCCTGGGGCAGCACCATGCCAGGCCAGTTGGAGGAACAGCAAGGAGGAGGGGGAGGTGGCAGCGGAGCTAGAGCATAGCCGGCAAGGCGAGGAGAGGGAGGCGCAAGGGTATAGTACAGTAGGTGCACAGTAGGTGCTGGTGGCTGAGGTTCCAAAGCACTGGGAGTTCTCAGGACAACCGCCCTCTCCTATACTGGGACCAGCCTTCTGCACACCTGGCCTGGCCTGGCCTGGCCCGAAATCCAGGAGAGAACAGTGGGAAGTAGGGGGTCAGCAGAGTTCAGGGCGGGGAGAGGTCACTCACTGCGTGCTCCCAGGGTCAAGCCTCCGGCGCAGCCTCCAATGAAGTAGTTCAGAGGGTCGTCAGGCTTCTCGCGAACCTGGGCGCTGATGCAGGATGTGAGGCCGAATATGGCGCCGATGGCAGCTGTGGGGACAGATGGGGAGGGACAGGTCCTTAGTCTGAGTCAGTGGCCCAGACCAGTGCCAGGAGGAGGGCTCCTTGGGGAGAAGCCAAGCTGCTCCTCAGCCTTGCTCACCTGAGGTAAATGTGTACCGTCCTGTCCTTGCCACTCCCTCCAGGAAGGAGGCTGGGGGCTTGAGCGCAATACTGTAGGCAGAGACAATCAGGCCTGGGGGAGGAGAGGAGGCAAGACAAGTCAGACCTGGGCCCTCAGACCTGGGCCCGGAGCAGCAGCCTGGCTGGGGGCAGGCCCCCCCGCCCCACGGCAGTCACCTAGGTGGCTTCCAGCACCACCGCAGCCCCAGAAAGGGGCTCACCCAGGGGCCCAGAGCCGCTGAGCTGGGACTCGAAACCGGCTCTCCTGCTCCAAGTCCTGAACTCTCTCCTCTGCCTCCAGCCCCTAGGAATGCTGCCTGCGTCCCCTTACCCTCGCCGACCCCCCGCAGGGCACCAGCCCAGCACATGGCAGACATGAGGATGAGCCTGGGGCTTTGGTGGCTGCCCTGGCACCCTGGCTGGCCCCACACTCCCATCAAAGGCTCCATCTTCCGGAGAGGCCCAGGGCTCCTTGGCAGAGGCCTCCTCCTTGCCACCACTGGGCCCGTCCCTCACAGCTGACTGGCTAGGTGGCCACCCACACCTGCCCAGCTTCATCACTCTGGGCAGCTTTTCCATCTCTGCCATCGCCCCAGCTGCCCTACCCCTGAACTTGGCTTTTATGAGTGAGGGGCTCTGTGAGGGCTGGGCCTGGAGCCGAGTCCTGGGTGGGTGGCCAGGACTGAGGTTCACCCTGGGGGCACCCTGTGCACACACTGATTGACCCGGGCAGGCGTGTGGGTTCGCGGTGAGACTGGGGCTCCCTTGGGCAGCTCCCCCAGGCAGACCCTCCTCAGTGGACGGGCAGACCAATGCCCACCTGGTGGGCTCCTTGTCACTAGATCAGCCCAACACAGGGCTCCCCATCCTGCAGCTGACCCTGCTCAGGGCAGACAATGCACCCCTCCTCTCTCTCCAGACCCCCAGTGTGGCCCAGCTGCCAGCAGAGACCTCCAGGGCCGGGCCACCCCACAAAACGGCCACCTGCTATGCAGCAAGGGCACCCACTGCCCCACTCATTCTCAAGGCCAGAAGGGCTCAGTTCCCTCTGCCTGTCAACTGGTGGTGTGTTGGAGACAGGGGGTGGGGTTCAGGCAGGCAGAAGGACCCTAGAAACCAGGAGAGTCTGACCCAAGGGCTAAGCGCCACCTTTTACAGATGTCCCAGGGATGTTGGCCCCGCCCAGACCCCAGGCTTCCAGCATTTGGAGACCCTGTCAGCTAGTGTGCAGGCCCCCATGTGACCTTTCTGGCTGAGCAGCAACCCATAGATCTGGCTGGGGTGCAGCTCATAGACAGTGGGGGTAACCTCCAGAGCAACCCTGGGGAGGGCCAAGACAGCTGTCCCACTTCACGGACAGGGAAGATGAGGCCCAGGAATGGGGGAGAAAAGCTGCACATAAAGAGGGTTCCCAGAGTTCCTGCCACAGGACAGAGGGTTAAGAATTCGACCGCAGCAGCTCTGGTTCAATCCCTGGCCAAGCCAAGCACAGTGGGTTAAAGGATCCAGTATAGGTTGCAGCTGAGGCTCGGATTCAATCCCTGGCCCAGAACTTCCACATGCCACAGGTGCGGCCATCCAATTAAAAAAACAAACACATTTTAAAAAATAAATAGGGGAGTTCCCGTTGTGGCACAGTGGTTAACGAATCTGACTAGGAACCATGAGGTTGCAGGTTCGATCCCTGGCCTTGCTCAGTGGGTTAAGGATCCTGCATTGCTGTGAGCTGGGGTGTAGGCTGCAGACGCGGCTCAGATCCTGTGCTGCTATGGCTCTGGCGTAGGCTGGTGGCTAAAGCTCCGATTAGACCCCTAGCCTGGGAACCTCCCATATGCCGCAGGAGCAGCCCAAGAAGTGACAAAAAGACAAAAAGAAAAAAAAAAAAAAAATAAATAGGGCTCCCACAGGCAAGGCATCCGTTTGGAGACTCTCCAGACTTCCCCCCTCCCTTTTCCTTTTGTCTTTTCAGGGCTGCACCCTCAGCATATGGACGTTCCCAGGGTAGGGGTGGAATCAGAGCTGCAGCTGTCGGCCTACACCACAGCCATAGCAATGCTAGATCCAAGTTGAGTCTGAGATCAACCCCACAGCTGACGGCAACGCCGGATCCTTAACCCACAGAGCGAGGCCAGGGGTTGAACTTGCGTCCTCATGGACGCCAGTCAGATTCATTTCCATTGAGCCATGATGGGAACGTAGACCCTCCAGATCTTATTCCTCCCAATCCCACGGTGAACCCTGGTGCCCCCACTCGCCCTCAGAGAGGCCGAAGAAGGCTGGCAAGGGGGGAGTGGGCTGGAGTATTCTGGGGATCCCCACCTGCCTGCCCTGACCCAAGAAGGCCCCCTTCCTCAGTCATTCTCTCACACGTGCCCCCACCCAACCTGAGATTGTAGAGACTTAATCAGAAGGGTCTCCCATCCCGCCAGGGACCTGGGGAGGCATGATCTCCAGAGCTGGACCCTGAAGAGGAACCACAGACAAGATTCAGTGACTGTTCCCAAACCCAGTCATGCAGTGAGCCATGGAGGGAACCTTAGTGACCCCACCCCCGTATGCCTGCAGTCCTGGCTGAGGAACACCCAGTTCACCATACACACTGGACACAAACAGCGCCCCACCATCCTACGTCCACTCAGAAGTCCTTTAACTGGGAGCAGATGACTGACCTGGAAGCCCCTGGATTATCTCAGTGTCAGATGCCTGCACTGTCCAGCTCGCCCCCAGCAATCGTTCAGTAGGTGACCTGCCACAGCCCACCTCCAGGAACCTACCTGACTCCTCAGATGCTGCAGCTTCCCTCCCAGCACTGCAGGCCACTGTCACCCCCCTCAAAAGACCCCTCCCCTTCACCTCCTGTTCCTGGCTTCCCCTCAGCCTCCTGAAGTGACCTCCAGACACAGTGCTCATTCATTGGTTTGTTCAGTCATCATTTATAAGCAGTAACTGTGTGTCCTCATTCAATCATTCATTCATTCATTTACAAAGAGTAACTGTGTGGCTCACATTCATTCCTTCAGTCACCTTCATTCATTACTGTACCGTCACTCATTCATAGTTACTGTGTGCCTTCCTGCCTTCACTCACTCACTCATTCATTCTGTTTCTTTGTACCCACACAGTGCTGGGCTCACTTAGAGCGGGCTCCCTGCCCTCTGAAGAAGCTAGTGAAAGAGGTAAGGGAGGATCCAGGAGCATGTTTAACCAGACCCCGGGTGTTGAGTGGAGTTGGCCAGTGAGAAAATGCCAGCGGGCAAAGTGAGCAGCACACAGGGATGTCCTCAAAGACCCCTGGGCCACTGCAGGGCTCACAGAGGCCAGTGACCACCCCCAAATCCCAGCTCTCCACGCTGCCCCGTCTGCACAGCACCTCTGTCAAAGGTTCCCACCCAACCCTCCCAAACACCCTGCTGCGAGTCCCCCTCCTTCACTAGGCAGCATCCCACTCATGGGAGGCGTGTAGTCTCCTCCAGCAGCCCACCCCCACGGTGTGTGCTCTAGAGCACATGAGCACGCCCTCTCGCAAATGCCTATGTTAAGTCTTTCTCAGTTTGAAATCCTCCAAACCATTCACCTTCCCTAATCTCCCCCAGTGCCACCCCCTCCTGCTTTAGTCTCCCCTGGGACACAACCAGGACCCTCCATAAAGTTCTGTTGGGCACTCCCCAATGTCAATATCCCCCCCCTTATGAATCCTCCAGAATAATGTTACCCTACAATGGTCCACCACACAGACTGCCCAGCCCTCCAGGGCTAAGCGCCCCCAGCTTAGAGAGAGACCCCACCACACACCCAACCATCCCAACAACGTGTTATTCGAGCAGATGTCACAGAACCCATCCGCTGGGACTCCACCTTCATAAGGACCCTGGAGGCACATTCTTTGTCCCAGTCAACCCCGGGAGCAGACCAGTGGACCCAAATTTGCAGCCCAGCTCCAAAAGACTCCAGGGAAGTTCACCCACCTCCTTAACCCTCAGTTTCCGCCTCTGAAAAATGGGTTGATCTTACTAAATACACAGAAAATGGTAGCATTTTATTAGTTCTACCCTAATGCAAGTGCCTCCCAGTGTAGACTCAAATTCTGCCAGGCCCTGTTTCAGGAGCTAGAGATACAGAGGTGGCCAAAATCGTATTCTACATCTCAGACTGAGGCTGGGAAGGGGACTGGAAGAGGTGAGACTCTGTGGTCTCCCCTGCAGGGGAATGCCAGGGCTGTGGGTCCCCTGACACCCCTGCCAAGGCCTACCTTACAGTGGCTGCTGATCCACTTCATTTATCATCTCCTCAGGGCCCCTATAACCCCTCTTGTGGCCCCAATAAAAGCTTCAGATGTCTAAGACCACCTAGCTCTCTTGGACTCTAAAAAGGCCCAATCCCACTCCAGAACCTTTGCCAACTTCTCCCCTCAGACGCCTCAATAATAACCCATGATCCTCCCAAATAATCTCAAAGTCACCCAGATGGAAAGTCTCAACCCTCAGCTCCTTTGGCCCTAATAACTGGCCACGTTCCACTCAGCCATTTCTCCAGAGCCTGGTGAGCGCTTCCACCATAACTTTACAATATCAGCACCCAGAGACTCTGACGACTCCAGTGACCAGTTTGTCACATGTACCATGGCCTCCCGGGGTCCTCCAACCTCGCTGGACCTCCCCACAAGCTCTCTCTCACAGACGCTCCCGACGACCACATAGCACTCTGCGACACTCCCAGTCCCCATGGGACCCCTCCTCGGGCAGCTCTCAATGACTCTATGACCTTTCTGCGCCCTCTAAATTGTCCGTCACCCCCACAAAGTGCACCTTGTATAAGAGCCCTCCCAGGGTCCCAAGGCCGCCCTAGACCCCCCGACAACCATATGCCACGCTGCGAGATCCACAGACCCTTCAAGACGCCCTCGGGCAGCCCCTAGTGACCCGAAGACCTCCCTACGCCCTCCGCCCTCGGGACCCGGCCGGCGCTCACCAGTGGCACCACCGATACTGGTGCTGGCATAGGCCTTGCGGTGGCACTCGGTGCCTTCGGGGATATCCGAGTACTTGTGAAGAAGCGTCTTGGCCATGACCGCGAACCCCTGGTCCCGAACTGTACCAGCCGCCTGCTCCTAGAGCCCAAGGGCGAACGCCGCTTGCTCTCGCGAGACTTCCCAGGCGGCGCGCGCATCCTCTCGTGCGGGCTGGCAGGCAACATGCGAGCAACTTTATTGAGCGCCGCGGATGTGGACACGCGCAGCGCTCAAGTGCTGCAGCCTGAACTGGCGGTAAAGTGCACGTGCACCCCTGGCCGATTTCTGAAGAGGGAAACTGAGGCCGACCAGGACCAGTGAAATGTTGCTAATTCCAGTTCAGAAGGACCTGGGCCGGGAAAGATTTGACTCCCAGAGGTGGGGCCTAAGGGCGGGAGCATCACAGGTATTAAGCCTATCCAGGCGCACAGATGAGAGGCTCCACTTGATAGGAGCGAGACCTCAAGATGGGGCGGGGCATAGAGGGGATATGGCCACTCCCAGAGCCAGAATCTGTGGGGAGGCGTGGTCATGTCCTGTGGCCAGTCTTAAACCGGAGTCTGAACCGCATGCGACTATTTGGGGGCGTGGCCAGGTTCTTGGGTTTAATGCGAAAGTACTAATTCCAGTACTAGGATTCTTAGGGAGACTAGGTCCGTGCCCAGTCTGTGGCTAGTCCAACTCCTGGGCGGGTTGTAGGAGGTCCTAGGCTTGAGGCGTGACCAGAACGGAAATAGAACCTGGAGGGGACTTGACTGATCCCGAGCTGTACCTTTGCCTAAGGGGCGGTTCTGGGGCGTGGTCAAGCTTGTGGGCTCTGACCAACTTCGCGCGTTAGCGTCTGAGTAGGGCGGTGCCTGTCTCTAAGGGATGACCAATCCAGTGGCCAGAGCTGGAACGTGACGACATCTTTGGGGCGTGGTTTGTCAAGACTTTGGCCAATCTTGGAGTTAGGCCGGGCTCAGGGGCGGAGTTTTGAGTTGCTGGAACCAGTGAGGGTGTTTGGGTTTGAGGAAGGCGCACCCTGGGGGCGGAGCCTAGAGAGGGTTATGGCCAATCACGCCGAAGTCCTGGACGGACCTCTAGGGCGGGCGCGGTCCTCCAGGGGGCTTGGCTTAGGCTTGTTCCGGGCCGCCTGTGGGCGTGGCCGGGCCTGGACAGCAGCAGGGGCCATGTCAGCGCCGCCACCTCTGCAAATCCGCGAGGCAAACGCACACCTGGCGGCGGTGCACAGGCGCGCGGCGGAGCTGGAGGCGCGGTTGGATGCGGCGGAGCGGACGGTGCGTGCCCAGGCGGAGCGCCTGGCCCGCCACGACCAGCAGTTGCGCGCCGCCCTGGACGAGCTGGGCCGCGCCAAGGACCGGTGAGGCTCTGGGCCCGCCAGGTGGACTTCTCGGAAGAGGTGGGCGGAGGCAGAGCCTATATTGAAAAGGAGGACCGGCCAGGGAAATCGTGCATTCACGTGGAGCTGGACTACTGGTGGGATTGACAAACACTAAAATATTTGAATTAGTCATCAGTGTGTAAGGTTGAGGGATGTCACACAAACGTGAATAGCTAACTTAAACAGGGCCTGTTTTACCACTAGGCAAAATTGGCTGGTCCTGAGTGGTGCAGAGAGCTACAGCAGGTTCTTGAGGAGGATGAGATCATATCAGCCGTTTTGAAGAATCCCTGTAGCTGAAGGATTGAAAGGGATGAGACAGGTGCCCAGGGACAAAGGAGGTGCTGAGGCCCAGGTGGGAAAAAAGTCAGGGCTGGTTGGATTACTTCAGCTTTACTGAGCACCTGCTATGTGCCAGGCACTGTGCTGGTTATCAGGTCACATCAGTGAGATCTATGCAGCCTTGCCCTCAAGCAGATACATTCCTAGGCAGTTACAACGTGGGGCTGATTTGGAGTTCCTTGGTGGCCTAGAGGTTAAGGATCTGGTGTCACTGCTGTGGCTCAGGTTCGGTCCTGGGCCACATGCTGTGGGCGAGGCAACCAACATGGGGTGATCTGGGTTTGATGGAGGGCCATGCAGCTCTGAGGGGGCCCAGAGGGAAGACTTCCTGGACGAGGAGCCATCTAAGATGAACAACAAATAGGACAAGAGAACTGCAGGAGGAGCTAGGGTAATCAATGAAGGAGTGTTAGTCTGCTGAGATTGCCATTACCACAGTGGCACAGACTGCATGGCTTAAACAACAGCAAATTATTTCTCGTGGTTCTGGAGGCTGGGAAATCCAAGATCAAGATACTGACAGATTTAGTTCCTGGTGAGGGTCCCCCTCCTGGCTTGTAGATGGTCATCTCACTGTGTCCTCACATGGTGTGCGTGCGCACACACACACACACACACACACACACACAGAGCGAGCGACCGAGCAAGTGAGTGAGAGTAAGCTCTCTGGGGTCTCTCCTTGTAAGGAAACCCTCATGACCTCATCTAAACTTTATGTTCCTCTCAAGGCCTCATCTCCAAATACATCACATTAGGGGTAGGCATTCAACATATGAATTTGGCAGGGGGAACAGAGACATTCGGTCCATAACAAGGGAGTAAGTTTTATCTTGACAGGGATGGAAGACAGGAGCAGGGGAAGAGAGCCTTGGGCTCCGGGTACCATAACTGCCCCGTCTTACCTTCCTGCCAGTGAGATTGCCACTCTCCAGGAGCAGTTGCTGACCTCCGAGGCTGCTGTCCAGAGCCTGCAGGCTGCTGTGCGCCAGAGGGACGAGCTCATCCGGCAGCTGCTGCCCCGGGCGGAACTGCTGCAGGACATCTGCCGCCGTCGGCCACTCCTGGCTGGGCTGCTGGCCACCCTGGTTGAGGCTGAGCGGCTGGGGCCCCTGCCAGCCAGTGACCCCAGCCACGTACTCCCTGGTGGTCCCAGTTCACCTCTTGCCAACAGTACTGGGGAGGAAGAGGACAGGGACCACCGCCAGCCTGCCCTTTTTGGGACTACTGTGTGAGCCCGAGAGAGCAGATTTCAGAAGGCAGAAAGAGGGCCCCTATGAGGACTTTTCCCACCTCTGTGCCCGTCGTTGGGCATCACCAGTATGCTGGAGAGGATCCTGTGGCAGAGCCATAATCCTGTCCAAGCATCAGAGCCTGCTAACAAGTCAGAGGTTTTAAATGGGCCACCTGCAGGCTGAATGTGGATGTTTAACCTGGACAGAAGTTTATTATTTTTTTAAACTGAAACTTTGAATTAATCACCCTTGTTGGAAAAACTGCCAGCACTTACATAAAAATCTGGATTTCTGGCTTCAGAATGAGACATCCCTGCCTGGATCAGAGTCCAGGATACCCTCTTCAGCTGGTGTGAGTTTCAGCTGGCCCCCACATCTTTCTTAGGACCAGATGTCTGCCCCTGAAGAATCGGTTTGAGACCTTATTCTCTGGTGGAGGCAGATGGCGTCGAGTTCTATGTTATCTGAGTTTTTCTCCTTCTCTTCCTCCCTTGCCCTGATTTTTGTTCCTCTTGAAGCATTATCTCCCATCCTAAAGCATTTTATTATTCTTCATCCCAGACCAGAGTTGGGAGGTGCAAGCCTCAGGCCATTTTGCATTGGTTATATGAATTTTTTTTTTGGCTGTGCTTGAGGCATACAGAAGTCCCAGGCCAGGGATCAAACATGATGTGCCGCATCGTTGACAACACCAGACCCTTAACAGCTAGGCTAGCAGGGAACCCCTGAAAACAAAAAATTTTTTAAAAGGCTATGGCCTGCCCCCTCTGACATGTGGAAGTTGCTGGGCCAGGGATCCAACCCGTATTCTAGCAGCAACCTGAGCCACTGTAGTGACAACGCTGGATCCTTAAGCCACTGCATCACAAGGGAACTCACATTTTTCAATCCTAAACGTTTCCCTAACTTTGTCCTTCCCTCAACCCAGGAAAGAGTATGCAAGTGGGATATGCTGAGATGCTGGCAGCCAGCCTTTGCTGCCCAGGCAAATGTGGGCATCCCATAGCCTTATTTTTTTGGCCCCATCCATGGCATGTGGAAGTTCCTGGGCCAGGGATTGAACCTGCACCGGGGCAGTGATCTGAGCCACATTAGTGGGAACACCGGATCCTTAACACACTAAGCCACTGGGGAACTCCTCACATAACCTTTTTTTATTAGCATCCTGCCTCAGGGGCTTTACACAGGCTGTTCCCTCTGCCTAGAATATTCTCCCCCCATAGGTCACAGGACTAGCTCCTCATTGCTCAGGTCTTTGTTCAAACGTCATCTGCTCTGAGAGGCCTTCCCTGACCTCCTTATCTAAGATAATTCCTACCCCCTCCACCATTTTATTTCCCATGGAGTATAAGCTCCATGAGGGCACAGTTTTTGTTTCCTGTCACCAGTGCCTGGCACATCCTGGGACCTCATTAGGAACAGGGTGAGTCCATGAGTCCTGAAAGGAGTCAGGGACCCCAGCCTATCTGGTGTGGCCCCCTGGCCAGTGCAGCTTCTGTAGCAGGAGTGGGTTCTTTTTTATATTCCCTAGAGAATCTATTTTTTAACCCCTTATTTCTACACCACCTTTCTTGGCCCAATGTTTTTAGGGTACTTTACTTTTCATCAAACCAGGGATTCCTGTGCCCTTCTCTGTCCAGCCCAAGTGCCTGGCCTGGTCCCATGGCAGCTGTTTCCCAGCCTTCTTACTCAGGGAATTGTCACACCAGGAACTGCTGCAGGGCACAGCCCCTTTCAGACCAGAGAGCTCAGTGTCCTTCCTTGGCCCTCAGAAGGTGGCCGCATGGTATCTTAACAGTGATCCCTCGGTGTGGTGACAATGGCCTCGTCTTCTCCTCTGGACGAATAAGGTGGGGGGTGCTCTTTGTATGAGGGGAAGGCAGGCTGGGGCCTGTCTGAGCTCAAGAATAAACCAAATTATTTCACGGCCTTGGTCCTTTTCCCTTTTCTTCCTGGTGTGGGGGCTCGAGAGGCTGTCCCTGTGCTGTTCCTGGTCCAGGGTGGGGCCCTGCTGGGTGGGGAGACAGAAGTTACAGCCCCAGGAGCTTGTGCCAGGCACTCTGCACACACGGCTGTGTCTAATCTCAGCCACTGATGGACAAAGGCATTGCCCCATTTTACAGCTGTGGAAAGTGAGGCTCAGAGAGGTAAAGTGAAAAAGCCTCCAGGTTGGAGGGCCCCCCGGCCACTTCCCGACTTTTAATTGTTGAAATCCTGATTCTCCTAAAGATGTGATCTCAAAACAGAGCTACAGTAACTGTGGTTACATGTTACATTTTTCTATGGGAGAAAAATTGGACACTTGTAATCCTCATAAAAATACACAATGGGGCATTTCTTTGTCTACCCAAAGAATTTTGGACTACTGTGATATTTCTGCAGCAGAATGTCACTCACTGCAGTTTCTCATAAAACTGATGAATCACAGCGCTGGGTCACTTGTCATCTATGGCTTGGTTTCTGACTGCAGCAGCAACTTCTGACAATACCATTGTGCTGTGTCCAAGTCTGCGCTTTGAAAAGCCTCTGATGCTCTCTGGGTCTTGGTGGGTGGTGAGTCCCCAAACATGGCTGCGTTGTAAGTCCTGGGAAATCCAAGACTGTTTTCCATCCTGCCTGTTGGGGTAATACTCTCAATTGACACAGATGTCCAAAGTCTCCATTGAAGGCATTCTGTGACTGCTGCCTTAGTTCCTCTTGGATTATCTATGTCAACGGCCAGGGTCACTCCTCTGTATGGTACCGCAGCCCCTGGCTCAGGAGCTTATCTTGAGCAGGCCCACCAAATGACATTTGTGAACCAGAAACCAACCGCCAAAAAACCAATGTTGACAAAACACCCACAACTGGGCCTAAATAACTGCTGGGAATTGCTTTGAGCAGCTCAACATTGACACGACTGTAGGACCCAACTGGGTCTCAGCTTAGCCAGCACAGCTCGGAGCACCTCCCATTGGACCTGGGCCCAGGCCACCTCAAGCCCTTAAAGCCTGAATCCCTCAGCAGCTGTGGGCTTCTGTTCTGTGTAAAGGGGCAGAGGGCTGGTGAAGCTTAGAGGAGACCTGCCCCAGGTCACACAGGAATTGAGCTTCGGGCTTCCTCGGCCATGACCTGGCCTCTGTCCAGAACACTAGTCCCTAAAGGGCCATGGCCCCCTCATCCTGCTTGTGGAGCACTGTCCTGTGCCTCTAGGCCAGGAGGCACTGGCACAGACAGAGTTACAGCTGGGGCCCCTCCCAGTCTCCAGGGCACCGTCCCTTAGCAACAGAACTGCCTGGCAGGACGCACTGCCAGTGGTGGGCAAAGCAGGCAGGAGCCAGGCGGAGCAGCCATCCAGACTTTAGGACAGACGGAGGCCAGGTGAGAGAGTGGGGGCAGCCAGCTAGAGTGGGCTTATGACAACTGGCCCATAACGAGAACCCCCCTGGATCTCTCTCCAACCAGCTGCCCAGAGAGCCCTGACTCAGCATGGATGCTGTGGACACCACTATGGAGAAGCTCCGGGCTCAGTGTCTGTCCCGAGGGGCCTCAGGCATCCAGGGTCTGGCCAGGTGAGCTGTCTTCTCACACCTCCCCAACGCTCCCAGCCCTGTGAATCACTTTCCAACCAGCCCCGTTCCCCAGGTTTTTCCGCCGCCTGGACCAGGATGGAAGCCGGTCCCTGGGTGCGGAGGAGCTCCAGAGGGGCCTGGCCGAGCTGGGGCTGGAGCTGGACATGGCTGAAGTAAGGGGTGTGTGCAGGCGCTGGGACCGCGACGGCAGTGGGACGCTGGACCTGGAAGAGTTCCTGCGGGCGCTGCGGGTAAGGTTGGGTGTGTGACTCGGGCAAGTCCCTTCACCCTGCTGTTTGGGGGGTGCTGAGCTCTTGGGCTTCTGTGTCAATGCTGAGATTCTGGGGATCTCTCATGCTCCACACCCCTAGTCACCCCTCCCCTCTAGCCCCCATTGTCCCGGGCTCGGGAGGCCGTCATCACAGCTGCATTCGCCAAGCTGGACCGCAGTGGGGATGGAGTGGTGACTGTGGATGACCTCCGGGGGGTGTACAGCGGCCGTGCTCACCCCAAGGTGCGGAGTGGGGAGTGGACGGAGGAGGAGGTGCTCCGCCGCTTCCTGGACAACTTTGACTCCTCCGAGAAGGACGGGCAGGTGGGTGCCAAGACCCCATCCCCTCCACCCAAGCCTCTGGTCCCCCCTTACAGCCCATCTGCCCCCAGGTCACGCTGGCTGAGTTCCAGGACTACTATAGTGGCGTGAGTGCCTCCGTGGACACAGATGAGGAGTTCGTGGCCATGATGACCCGTGCCTGGCGGCTGTGAGCAGCGCACCCGCTCAGCGGGCACCACTGTAGTGTAGGACACCCCCCGCCCCGCCCCAGCTAGCACCCCTGACCCAGGGCCCCTCTCACCTGGGCTTTGAGCTGAGCAGCCCCTGAGGTAGAGGGCAGAGGGGAGTGCAGGAGGATTGAGGCCACAGAACCAGCTGGATCAGGTCTCCAGGGACACCGCACTGTTTCGCCACCAGGAATTAGTGGGAGAATGGTTCCAACGATGATCACTGGCTCCAGACCCCAGGGAGAAAGGCCCGCCCTCCCCATGCCATGCTGACCCCAAGGCTCTTCTTGCTCTGCTCAGTGAACTCGGCAGCACAACACCTCTCTCCTGCCCCAACCTGTGGGTCCCTGGGAAGCCAGGCAGCACCAAGGTGGGAAGGCGAACGGCTCTGCTGTGACTGGAGGTTCTGCACTGAGGCGGCCAGTCTTGGAAGGCAGCCGAGCTTGGTCCCCTGCCCAGGTGTGGAGTGTGGGGCAGAGGCCCCCAGACCGCAGTCAGGCCAAACCACTGGAGGAAAGCGTGCCTGCCTAGGGAGGCAGAGGCCATTCCTGGCCAGGTTGCCCGGCTTCCTGAGGCCCCTGGGGCAGGCAGGAGGCCAGCATTTTAGTTAAAAGTTTTAATGTAGTTCCCAAATACATTTCATATGACAATCTTACATAAATGTTCCAAAACACATGGGCATTATCTGGTTTTACTTGTCACTAGTTGGCTAAGGCTTAAAGCAGAGAGGTGTGACCGGATCTGCTGGGAGGGCCTTTGGTGTCTTCCCATGGCTCAGGCTCGGGGTTGGGTTGCACACGGCAAACCCGAGGGACAGACGGCACAGCTGCAGAGACACCTTCTCTGAGGCGGGGTTGGGTGGCTTCCTCTGAAAGTTCGCAGAGCCCTATGCACAGACCTTCTTTGTGGGCCTCCCAGATGGGCGGTGCCCAGCTGGCTCCTGGCCATGCTCCAGGGTGGGGGTGGACAGAGGGCGTCTGCTAATGTGTGTACCTTGAGCATGGGTTCTGCCCACTGTCTGGAACTGGCCCCTGGCCCCTTCTTGAAGGCCCTGCTAGTGTCCCCTTCTGCCACGCACAGAGGCCCCCGGCCCTGGATGATCTTGGGGGCAGAGACGTCCTGGGTGGGGCAAAGAAGGAATGGCCAACAGCAGGAAGCAGTGTGCACCTGGGTGCCTGATGATGGGTGACCCATGTTATGGGGACAGACAGGAGGATGGGGCCCTCCAACATCCAGTGACCCTTTACTACACAGGCTCTCCAGGCCTGGGGCCCAACCCCTCCCCACCCCCATGACTTGGCCTGGAGGAACCCTGGGTGGGGAACGAGTAGGGGCTGGCCCCAAGCAGCCCTCTGAGCACAGGGGCCCAGGGCCACAGGGAAAAGGAGGATGCAGCCCACAACGGGGCTGTGCCTGCAACACACAAAAGCCTTCATTGACAAAACCCAAAACAAAGCCTTGAGGGAAGAAAAAACAATCTGAAAATAGAAGCCCCCAATCAGAATGTGGGAGATGGAAGGTAAAGAGAGTAGTTAACAGAAGGTCCAGCAGGCCCAGTGTTTACACGTGTGTGGACAGACCTGGAGGCCCGGGCAGGAGGCGGTGGCGGGAGAGCCGGCGACAAGAGGAGGGCAGGGTGAAGAAACAAGGTGTCCCAGTCCCAGTGAGAAGCCGTGACAAGTCTTAATGTGCCATTTCAATTCAAGGGGTAAGGAAGAAATGTTCTTTTTTGTTTTGCTCATCAATATGATGAGGTTCGTGTCCCAAACCACATTCAGGCAGTTCCCGAGTCTGCTTCTGAACGGGACGTGCGGATCCAGACTGTGGCCAACCCAGCGGGGAGAGTGGTTCCCGAGCCCCACGCCTCGACGCTGCTGGCGGGAGGGGCGGGCGGGCGGGCAGACAGACGGACAAAGCAGCAGGCTCGTGGGCAGCTGGCTCCCGGCGCTATGTGCTCCCAGCTGTCTGCCCGTCCCCTTCGTCACCAGCGCCTGTGGGAAGCAGTGGCCTCGGCGTCACATCCCTGCCTTGGACAAAGCCCCTCCCCTTAGGTCAACCCCCACGCCCAGAGGCTACCCCTGGGACTCCCCTGGCTCACCACTTCCAGTGGCTCCCGATGGAGCCAGGACGTCATCATCGTCACTGTCATCCTCATTGGATGGAGCTGCTCCAGGCTCCGGGGCAGGTGTCTTGGCCTCCTGCTCCTGCTCCACTCGGCTGCGCAGGGCCAGGATGCGGTGGTGTAGGGCTGCATACAGCTGGCCTGTGTCCTTGGAGCTGGCCTGCGGGAGGCAGAGGGAAGAGCCAGGTTACAGCGCTTCATGGGGAGACCCCTCCTGGTTGGTGTGGCCACTGTCCCTGCCACAATGTGATGGCAAAACCCTCAGGTTGGGGGCTGACAGGAACCTAACCTCTCTCCTTGACAAGTCCCTCAGCTTCACAGCTGTCATCCTGTGGTGGGGGGAGGGAGTTGTTCACAGAGACTGAGCTGAGCCAGCCCCTCCCAGGCCACACCCACAGTGCAGGGTGCCAGGGGCAGCAAAGGTACCCCTCAGCCTGCCTGGCAGAGCCTCCTGTGGCGGCTGGGAGCGGGGGCACCGCCCTTGTCCAGGGGGCTGCCTGGGTAGCTCCCTTCCCTGAGGGCGGCAGCAGCCCAGCCTGTCCCAGGGCTGCTCACCGAGATCAAGAAGACCTTCACGCCCTGGTCCTCAGTGTCCATGGCTGTGATGCGGATGCTCTTCTCACTGGCCTTGTCGATCTGCATCTGGGCCCACAGCTTGGTGTTGAGGATCAGCCGCAGGCTGCCCTGGGTCCTCATCACTGCAACCAACAAGGTCGTCAGCCCTGGTCCCCCAAGCACCACCCATGGCTATGAGAGCAGACACAGTCTGGAAGGAAAGCCAACTCCCCAGGGCGAAGTCCCACACTTTTCCCAATGGCCACGAAAGCCTCCTGCCTATCTGTGGAGCCACAGCCCCGGCACAGCCAGCTCCCTGGCCCAGAACCGAGGCATATCCAAAGCGCACAAAAGCGGCCAGGATGGACAGGCAGCCTCCGGTCTCCTGCCCACTGCTCAGAGCTGCCATCAGGAGGAAGACAGAAACAGACTGAGGGTAGCATCTGGTGGAGGTGCTAGCATTTCTTCCCAGGAAATGCACATGAGACGCTGAGTTCTGCTCACAGGGGGCCCAAGGCCAACACCATCCTGCCTACTCTGTTCAGGTGCCAACTCTGCACACATTGACCCCTCACCTTCCTGACAGCCCAGCTCTCCCCACTGGGAAACGTGGATAGGGCTGGAAGCTTTCCCCCCAACTCCGGGCTCCAACTGACCAGATCCCCTGGTGACCACCCTGAGCCCTTGGAGCTGCCTGCCTCTGAGGGGGCCCTGGAGAATGTCTGTGACAAGGACCAAGGCCTGTGTGGGGTGAAAGGGAAGTGTGCCTGGGATGGATCGATGAGGGAAGGGAGAGTGTAGCTATGAGGCTGGTAACAGGCTCGTGGCTGAGGATGAGCGCCATGAGCTGCGGGGCTTGAAATCCTGTGCTCTCTGTCCATGTACGCTTGCACACTTCCAGGAGAAAAAATGAGGAGAAAGTGAGGGATGTCTACAGGGAAAAAGAATGTGCCCAAATAGAAGGGCCGCTTTCATTTCTGTTCCAGTCTTGAGACGATCCCGAGCCCAGTGCTGCTGGGCTCAGTGATCCTGAGCTGCTTAAAGAACACAATGTGAGCTATGCCCTGGCCAAGAACTGATGTTTTTGTAAAGGCCGGAGGACAACTTTAATTTGGGAGGGTTTAAAAAAAAAAGATGAACACACACGTTTCACATATACACACTCACAGAGGCAGATTTTCTTCAAATATGCATACATGGGTGTGTACATAAACACACTCACACGCACATCCACTTCAGTAACAAGCACACTCCTGAGATTAAGGTTCAGGTAGAGGCAAGCCCCAGCAATGTTATTTACAGGTGAAAAAAATGAGGAACAACTTAAATGTCCACCAACGGAGAATGGTTAAAAACATTCACTGTCAACAGAATGTTAACTCAGAAATCTTTTAAAAAGGCTGCACTTTAAGAAACATTTAACAAAGACACAGGATGCTCACAAAACAGCAAGTAAAGAGAGCAAGAGACATAATCCTTAAAAAGACCCACAGAACAGGAATGGACCGCCAGAACATTCTTTGTGGAGATTTTCCCCTTTATACAGAGATTTTAGCTGCTGTTTGATTTCTTCCTTTTCCTTTCTAGTACAAAAAAACTGGCACTTTTATCAGGAAACAAGTGAGAACACTGCCAAAGCCCCTCATCCATTTTCACATTCAGAAGGAGAATCCCAATGGCTGGCAGCTGATGCCGCTGGGTCAGGCCAGGTCCTGCAGGCTGAGGGCTGGGGGTGCACCTCCCCTTTGAGGCCTCAGAAGCTCTGCTCCCCCCTACCCCCAACCCCCCGGCTGCAGCTCACCTAGTCGGGACTGTAACGTCCCGTCGTCGGTCGATGCCATGTCATTGAGTCTGAGTAGCCCCCGGCCTCGCTCCACCCACGACTGTGAGGTCTTGTCAAAGACAAACAGCTTACACTGGATCTGGAACACAAGGCAGCCCTCCAGGTGAGCAGGGACCCTGGCTGGGCAGCTGGACCCTGGGAGCCTGCACCAAACCTGTGTGAACACCTGGGTCAACACCTGGCCCTTAGCTAGTTTTCTGTCCTGCCCTGGAGCTAGAATTCTAATCATGAGGGAAATGCAAATCAAAACCACAATGAGATAGCACTTCACCCCCATGAGGATGGTTATAACCACAGAGACAGGTTCTGAGGAGGATGTGCACAAATCAGGACCCTCACACCTTGCTGAGGGGAATGGAAAAGGGTGCAGTTGCTGTGTTTTTTTTGGTCTTTTTTTTTTTTTTTTTTTTTTTAAAATAAAATCAGTTATTTGAAATGTTGAACATGGAGTTACCGGAGTCCAGATATTCCACTCCTAAGTATCTATCCAGCAGAAATGAAATGTGTTCACACAGAAATCTGTACATGAATGTCCATAGCAGCATCATTCTTAATACCCCCGAAGTGGAAACAAACCCAGTGTCCATCAACAGGTGAATGGATGAACAAATGTGGTGCCATCTATGCAGTGGAAAGTTATTCAGCCGTGAAAAGGAGCGAAGCACTGACAACACGGAGGAGCCTGAAAACATGGTGCTTAGTAAGAGAAGCCAGACACAAAAGGCCATAGAGTCTATGATGCCCATTCATAGAAAACATCTACAACAGGCCAAGCCACAGAGACAGAAAGTGGATTCGTGGTTGCTGGGGGAGGGGGCTGGGGAGTGACTGGTAATGGGGACAGGGTTTCTTTTACGGGGGATAAAAGTGTTCTAAATTGTGACATTTGCACAACTCTGAATACACTAAAAACCGTCGAACTGTATGCTTGTGGATTTCATAGTATGTGAATTGTATTTCAACAAAGCTGTTACACATTAAAAAACAAATGAAGAGACCACATGCGGCCCTTTACAGAAAAAGTTTGCAGATCTTTCTAAGTCAGTATCTCTCCACATGGACAGATTAAAAAAAACTGTGAGAGAGGAAAAGAAATACCACTGAAAACTCCTCAATGCTATATATACGTAGTTTATAGACACACACACACACAGGTACGTGTGAGGGGACAAAGGGCAGGTGAAGGAGGCCCAGCACCCTGGACACGCTGCCCCAGGAGGGGAGGGGAGGAAGATGGGGGCAAGAGTGCGAGAAAGCTGCGTGGCATCTGTGACTTTTTTCCCCAATAAATGAACACAGTCCCACTGTGACAAATCGTCACAGCTGCTCTCTCTGGGTGGTAAGAGAAGGTGTTTGTTACAGTCTTTATAAGTCTCTGAACTATTGAGAATGCCTCAAAACAGATCCCTTTGCTCTAAAACAAGGCAATACAAGAGGTCCACTGGCTCTCGCTAAGCTCTCTACTGAAGTCCCCATAAGGCCCCAAAGGCTGGGTCACAGCCCAGCTGTTGCTTCTGCGGGGAGCTGGCCGGGCCACCCGCCTCACCTGCAACACGTTGCTCTCTGCCTCCTCCCCGGTGATCACCTCCACTTTTTCCAGCAAACACTTCCGCGCCGTTGCCTTTGTGTAGGCGGCTGCCGACTCGGCCAGGGACTCTGCAACGTTATTAGCTAAACGACATTGACTATTTATTTGGTGGGGGGGAGAGGGTGTACCTCAAAAAGGGTTGGCGCTGGCCTCAAGGGTGCCAGTCACCCCCCTGCAGTCACGCCTTGGTGAGGACCTCAGAAACACACCACGTAACTCTGCCTGGGAAGCTGCAAGGAGAGCATTTGGGAGCGGGCAGTGGGGCTCCGGATTTCTGACTCTCCCACTCAGCAGAGGACAGAAGACAGCAAGAGACTTCTGAGAGGGCGCCGAAGAGAAACTGCCCTCTGCTGCTTCAGGGTGAAGAAGGGGTGACAACCACCTCTATCCCCATCCCTGGTCACTAGGCAGCACTGTGCCCTTCCCGCCCAGCTCCCAGGGCGTAGCCTTTCACAGTGAGGTGGTCCTCTCCCAGGATGGGGCAGGAACGAGGCCTACCTTTCTCAGGGGTGGCCTCTTGGGACGAGGACTCGGACCCAGACTCAGCAGCTATGGTTTCTCTGTTGGCATCGGAACTGACCTCGTTTAGTTTGGGCGGACTCTGCAGGGAAGCGGAGGCACAGAAGGAGGGCATGTTTGGGTGGTCCTGGTAGGCCAACCGCTGTGGAGCGGGAAGCCCCTCTGCTGCAATGGTAGCTCTTGGCACATCCTTGCCTGGGCAGAGGACTTCTTTCTGCCAACAGTGGCTTCTCCTCCGCAGCTTTGGGAACCACCCAGCCCCAGTCCCATCTCCACTCCTCAAGCATCATCAGAAAGTGCCTGCTTGCCACCCTCACAACACAGGCAGCTCCCGCTCTCACAGACCCGCCCTGTACATCGTTCACGAACTGCCCTTGGAATCCCCAAATGGGGCTTCTGTGGCATCACCGGGTGACCTGCCATCAGCTAACCTTGAGCCACCATCAGCTAACCTTCTTTGACTACTTCATTGCAATGAAAAAACAGTGCTGACACTTGAGACAAGAAACAGGAGGCTCCCTAAGGTAACTGAATGAGGCCAAGGTGGCAGGAACTTTCACAATGGACACAGTGGGGCTGTGTGCATATCATTGGGCAAGAAAAGGAACAGAAATAAGGAAGCAGGTAAACAACTCCAGGAGCCCATCCTGGGCTGGCCAGGCTCTCTGGCACTGGGAGACAGGCAAAGATCACCCATGTGCCATAGCTGTGGTGTGTATCAGGAGTGCAAGAGACACAGGGGACACTGGGGGGGGGGGTCCTCCAAGGCCACTGTACCCATTCCTCACTCAGGGCTGCAGCCTCATGGTCAAGGAGGAGTTGACTTCCCTTGGCCTCAGAGGTGGCTCAGGGTGGTCCCAACAGCACACAGATGAGGACTTTGGACACATGGCTCTCGCCACAGTTGCCCTTGGCTGGGAGGAAGCATGGCCCATGACTCACGCGAAGCCCATCTTAGGATGAGGAGACAGGAAGTGTGACACTGGCTCCTGCAGAGCCTCCCTGGGCCATTAGCACTGACCACCTTGCCCCGTTTAAGCTGAGTCTGAGCTGGGCCGTCTTCCTCTTACTTGCAAAGAAAGCATCCTAATGTCATGGGAGAAATGCCGCAGACACACCCCACATTCCCGTGACCTGGGAGAGATTCTAACAGCCTTTGTATCCCAGGAAGGACAGCCCCCACAGGGCCCACTCACCAACACGCGTTCACTCATGTTCTGGCCAAATATAAACTTGCTGCTGGCGGCGTCGGCACTATTGGTTGAATTCTCTAAACTGAAGAGGAGATGTGCCATGAATGTGGGGTGTCGAGAGGAACAGGGCAGAACAGTATGTATGCCTGTATACACCATGTGCACGCACATGGTCAGAGTGGGCAAGAGCTACACACGCAGCATGGAAAGCCCAGTCGAGGCACTGCTCAGCCTTGAAGCATGAACCTGGCATGCCAGGGACAGGGACCCACAGGCCTCCATGCCAGGCTGCACCAGGTGAAAAACATGGACCCTCAGCTCCCACTGCTTGGCACTGAGTGAGCACGGGCACCATCAGATGCCCATCTTCCCCTACGTCTCTCGGCAGCGGGCTGTCCCTGCAGCACTCGGGCCCCCTCCTCTGGCTCACACCAAGTACTGGTGGATGCAGGAGGATGACCCTTGGGGAGCCCTTGGCAAACGGCAGCTGCTGTGGCCATCACATTTCATCCAGTTTAAAACATTACAGGTGGTACATGCCTCCTGATTTGGGAAATGCTGAGGTGCAAAAAGTACATCTTAAAGTATCTGATGTGTTCTGTTAACCGGGGGCCAGGCAGTCAAGCAGCAAGGTCATGGTTCACGTAGGCCTCTGGAGGCGGAGGCCCATGCTGTACCTGCTCTGCTGGCCTGTCTCATAGGCAGGCACACGCCCTCCTTCTGAAACCCCAAGCAGCCAGGCTGCTGCTGAGCACTGCTAGCAGCTGTGCCAACCAACAGTGCACACTAATCCAGGCTAAGGTGCACCCAGAGGCAGCTGGGCCACCACTGGCACGAAGTCTGAGTGACAGAGATCACTCCGAGGGCTGGGCTAGACAATCCCACAGAAGTGAGGTCCTGCCTTGGGAGTGCACAGAAGCCCACCCCCCTGGCCCCCCTACATCTGTACCCAGAGTGGGAAAGAAGAGGAGCTGGAAGGTGACAGGGACTCTGGCAGCATCTGCCCCCTGCCCCAGGTGCTACCCCCTCTTGGACTCTGGGTCAGGGGCAGTGGATGACTATGGGCCCCTCTGAGGCTCACCCTACATGAGGCTGGGCGCCAGGCCCGGCACACACCTGGAGCTGATATACTGAAGGAAGTAGTTGGTGGCAGTTGGTGTTTCTGAACTGGGGTGTCCGGCATTCTCCATGTCCGCTACTTCAGTGTTCTCATTGATTAACTGGGAGACAGAGAGGAAACACTCATTGACCACAGACGGCTCCTCCTGGATCTCTAGAGCTCAGCCTGCCTGCACAGGCCCTCACTGCGCACATGGCACAGCCCCACCTACATGTGTAGGCTCGGGGTGTGGTGGGCTCATGAGGCGACAGGGAGCCTTCTCTACCTTGTTTACAAAACACACTCAGGCTAGCAGCCTGGTGGCATTTTCATCAATGCCTCTGCACCAAGAGATCACAGATCACTTCCAAATTCTATATTTTAAGGAGTTGTTTATTTTTTTGTCTTTTTATGGCTGCACCTGTGGCATATGGAAGTTCCCAGGTTAGGGGTCAAATTGGAGCTGCAGCTGGCAGCCTACACCACAGCCACAGGAATGCCAGATCCAAGTCGCGTCTGCGACCTACCCCACAGCTCGTGGCAACTCTGAATCCTTCACCCACTGAGTGGGCCAGGGATTGAACCTATGTCTTCATGGATACTAGTCGGATTCGTTACCACTAAGGCACAAAGGTTTATAATAAACCCTTAAGGAGTTTATTATAAACAAAATAGAAGCATCATTTCTTGAAGCTTCTTTTATGCCAACTGCCACACAGCCTGGTTAAATACATTCTCCTGGGAATGCTGAGATATGGTATTAGCGACCTTGTTCTGGGTGAGGAGTCAGAGGCTTAGGGGTTAAGAAATCATGGCTTCAGGTCAGCCTCCATGGAGAAGCTGGGATGTGGCTGTGGAGCCCCTGGACTCCTGACTCCCACCCCAACCTCAAGGCAGGGAGGAACAGACTCGACTGACAGCCCAGGTCAGGTGCATTTCCAGGCCCACCTTTCTCTTGCTTTCTCCTCCCCAAGGGACTGGTTATTTTGGCTAAAGCTGTGCAATGTCAACACCCATTTGTGTGTCTCTCAGGGCATCTGTGCTTCTATTAGACAAAAAGGTCTAAAGAGGAAGCAGGCAGATCGAGGCCTTCTCTCCACTGGAGACTCGCTTCCCTACTTCAGGAGCTCTCATCCTCCGCATCACTGATCCTGGGCCCGATTGTTCTTTAGGGGGCAGGGGAGGGGCCTGGTCACCATGGGGGTATTGGTCAGCATCTCTGGCCTCTACTTACTTATCATTAGTGGCACCTGTCCCCTGTTGTGACAACCACAAATATCCCCAGACACAGCCACTGTTACTGTCCCTCAAAGCCTCTAGAAGAGCTTCTTGCCAGATGAGCTCCTGGAAATAGCACTGATGTGGCTGAGAATCATCTCCCAGAGGGCCAGTGTGTGGGGTGGACCCAGATCCCCTGCCACTGCCACATGCTCCCCACCCCAACTCAAAGTCCCCAGACTAGACCAACACACCTGGGGGGCAGCCAGGAGGTGACAGATCCTGTTGCCTCCTGTGGGAGAGAAAACAGTATCTTTCTACCTGCCCTACTTGAAAAAAATAAGGTGATGGCTCTCAATAGGGGGTGATTTGGTCCCACAGTAACATTCAGCACTATTCGGGGATGTTTTGGGTTGTTACAACCGAGGCCAGAGAGAGGTGTGTTCTTGGCATCTGGAGAGTGGGGTTGGGGCTGCTGCTTAACACCCTACAGTGCCCAGGACAGACTGAGAAGGATCTGGTCTCTGTGCTGCTAGTGCTGACAAAGAGAAACCCTTAAGTAAGGAAATAAAAGTCTCTCTGGCAATGTCAAAAGCATCAGATCCTGATGTCTGCTTTTTCCTTTGCTACAAAAATGTCAGTTCCCAGGACTAAGTCGCCCCACTGACCCTGGCTCCTGGGAGAACAAGGGAGCCTGCCTCCGGGAGCTGCTGTCAAGCCCCACACTTGGATAGGCTGCTGGCCAGGGTGTGTGCCAGGAGCCAGCAACACATGGAAACAGCTGCTAGATGCTGAGTCACAGGACCACCCCAGACACAGTGGCCCCTTCCCCGAAAATCAGCTTCCCGCTGCTGAACCTGGGGTAGGCATAGTAAGATCGATTCTCTAGATCAATAACTCCTCCAGCCCCCTGACTACATACCTTAACTCTGTCCCTCAGGTTCTGCCCAAACACAAATGCCTGCTGTGCAACTTGCTCCTTCTTCTCACAGTTCTCCTCCTCAGAAGTATTGCTGGATTCATTTTTCTGGGACTCTTTCTCCTAGTTCAAGCAAGCAAACAAAACAACTGAGAAGAAGGGATATGTTCGCCCTGACAGGCAAGAGCCATCTCACACAGCTGCATTTGCTCAGGGTGGTCCTGGCAGGGGGACGAACAGGAGAGACCCCAGGACTGGGGAGGGCCATACCCCTCCAGGGAGGGGAGAGCTCTGGGCATTGCAATCCTCACCCAGGGCACTGTGGCAGGGGAGGGTGTCTCCTTCCAGCTCAGAACTGTAAAGCCCACTCACCACCCTGGAGACCCCGGCCACTAGTCTCTGAGAAGCAGTAAGTTGCAAAAATGATTCTTTTACAATTCCACTAACTGTGGTCTGAGGGTGGGGGCTCAGGGACGTTTGAAAACTGAACTGCAGATGATGATTTCTATCATTCGAACTAGAACACCTAGCAGGGGTGTGCAGGAAGGTGGAGGGTGTAGGACTGCAGGCAGCAACTTATCTGCTGAAAAGAACGAGAGTGGAAATAAACGCACAGGTGCCACCTGTCTCTGTGTATGGAGGCCACGGTGCGTGTTGCTGCAACTCAGATCTCAAGCCTGTCTCTGCCAACCGCAAATGCAGGCTCTTCACTAAATGCCCCTTATTTTGCAGCTGCTATGCGGTGCTACTGGAAAACATCATGCTCCTGGCCTATATAATCCCAGAAGCCCTGAAGGACTTTTTTTTTTTTAACCAATGATTTCTGAGCCAACTCCCCAGGCACACTTCTTCCATGAGAAGACACACATGTATATGAACCCTTGAGGAGCCGCTCAGCTGTGGGAGAGGGAGGGGCGCCTTTCTCCAAGAAGAGTGGTCCAAGGCCCTGGCCAGGTTCCAACAGACCGTGTGCATGGAAACGATGCACATTTTGGGCAATCTGGCCCTCAAAGGCAGAACCCTGCTTATGGCCCCTTTCTCCGGGAACCCTGGAGTTCCTGGCAGTCTGGCAGCTTCGCCAGTTGCAGTTACACATTGATTCCTCTAAGCAAATCCAGACACCTTAGCAGAGGCCAGCTCGGACCCTGCTCAGAGCGGCTGATGGCCCATTGGCTCAGCCAGGCCCTGAGAAGCCACACAGGCAGTGCGCGCTCCCTGCCCCACTGCGGACAGACCTCAAGTGCTGGCACCTCATCAGATGGACTTCTCCGGGCGGGGTTGTCAGGTGAGGCCAATGTCACTGCCCCTGTGCAGTCTGCCGGGACACTGACCCCGTTGGTGCCGGTGCTCGGGACTGTGGGGAGAAAAAAGATAGTGGGTACCTCGGAGGGTAGCTCTGGACCACCTTCCAAGCTCCCTCCTACCATTTGGCCAACGGTATAATGTCTCCTTTTTTAAGGAAATGATCTGGCATCACGACTAAAAGTCACAAATTCTTAGGTTAAAAGAAACTCTAAACTAAAACCTCACAAAAGTGAGACTCCCATACCCCCCCCTTTTTTTCCTTTTAGGGCCACACCCACGGCACATGGAAGTTCCCAGGCTAGGGGTCAAATTAGAGCTATAGCTGCCAGCCTATACCACAGTCACAGCCACACCAACACGGGATCCGAGCCACGTGTGCAACCTACACTACAGCTCACGGCAAGGCCAAATCCATAACCCACTGAGCTAGGCCAAGGATCAAACCCACATCCTGAAGACACTATGTCGGGTTCTCAACCTGCTGAGCCACAATGGGAACTCCAAGAATTCCTTATTGTTTATTCCACAAAGAACCATGTGGCTTTTCTGTGTATTTAGAAATGATACGGTTAGGAGGAAAAAAAGAAAAAAAAAGAAAATATATTTGGGGGAGAATTATGAGTTTTACAAAACACATTTTACTAATAAGTCCTTATTCTATGCAGTTTCCTATTTAATAGTTGAAATTATGTGACACACACAACTTTAAATCTGGCCTTGACTATTTAGCATCAGACCAAAAAAAATTCCCACATAATAAAAACTCTTCAGAAACAGTAACTATTTTTCTAGGCAGGATGTTGCACTCCTCCTGATAAAGAGCTCTTGAACAGGAGAGAAAGATTAAGAGGAAGAGAATAGCTTATTAGTATTTAAATAAAAAATAAGGATTAACGGAAAACCACAGCCTGTGTGGATATAACGAAAACATGGTTTCAGAGCTCAGTCTCCAGGTTGGCAGGTGAGGTGAGAAAGCACATCTCATCAACCATCTGCTTTCTCACACACACAGGGCTGAGTTTTGCCTGTGAACACGTAGGGACAAATCTGGAGTCTGAGCTCAGCGAGGTGCTGCTCTCTCTCGGGAAGCCAGGGTGCGCTCGGAGCATGCCCCTGAGCACTGCAGGGAGTGGGTGGAACTGCCTGTCTTCAGTGCTCACGGGGACTTGAGGGATTGTCCCCGGTGCTCTTTACTTCCTGTGCATTCAGCAGAGCGGGCCAAAGCCACCCATGTGAAACAGAGTTCTCCCTGCCAGGAGCCCAGGGGCCAGGGCGAGTGACTCACCGGTCTGTGAGAGTGCCTTTGGCTGAGGAGCTTGTAACACTGCTGGGCGAAGCACGCTCCGCTGCTGCTCCTTGGGCTTCTGGCTCGGCAGACCTGGGAACAGAGAGTGGCTGGCTTGCCTCGGGCCCTTGGACCATGTGGCCAAGGGGAGATGCAACACCACCCCGCCTCACTGGCTCTCAGGCACTTTATAGAAAAGTTAACCCCAGTAACCACTTGATGTCAGGGGAGCACATTAAAACAAACCCAAGATACTTACTTTACAGCTCGACATAAAAATCCTAGCTTTTGTTATTTTTATATGTGATTAAATGAAACCCCCACACAACCAATCATGTCTTCAAATTAATCCAGTGAGCACAGTAATGCTATGAGGGAGCCAAGGGGCAGCTATCCAAGTGGAGGCCTCAAGGGTCAAGTGCAGATGGTGAGGGGAAGGCAGCAAAGGCACAGCTGACCAGTCAGTTTAGGACTCTGCCTGGGGTGCAGACAGGGCCCCTTGCACCTGCTTCTCAAAATGCCACGTTGAGAAAATCCCTCGGCCAAACTTATGGGGCAGAGACCACAAGACACTTCAGGCCCTGCAGGGGCTTCCCGCTGCATCAGATGTGCCTAATGGCACCATCGCTGAGCCCCACTCACTAGCAGCCACTGCATCTTGGACACCCTAATCAAGGTTAGAGTTGCAGCATGCTGTGGCCAGAACACTCTGGAGAGAGCCTGACAAACTGAGCTACTACCGGGCACAGAGCCCAGATGACCCACGCCAAGTCACGCCTGCTCCCCTGTGGCCGCCTACTTAGGGCAGCAGGCTCACAGGCAGGAGAACCTTCCTGGTCTGACAGGCTCTTCCCAGTGCTCCCGTGTCAGGAAGTGAGCAGAGGCCAGAGCGCACAGACAAAAGAGGCTGCAAAGGTGGCGAGAAAGCCACTCCACGCTCCTCCTCAGAGGAGGACACCTACCTGCACTGGGTGCCTGGCCGTGGATCAGTGTTGGCGGCTTCAACCGGAATCCACTGCTCTTTTCCTCTACAAGCATAAGATGAAAGATAAAAAGCAGGCCTGCCTGGGGTGGGGCAACAAAGCTGGGAGGGAACAGGAGCAGAAGAGTACTCAGGTCTGGATCAGTGACCATGGCGCTGGAGAACTAGGGAAAATACTTCCGACTTAAAACAGCAAAGCAGAAGCCCAACCAATCCCCTAGTCTGTACAGCAGCCCAGGGAGGAGGCAGAGGGCTGCAGGCAGCACTGGCTCTGGGGAAAACTGCTGGCAACAGAAGACTGGAGGGCGAGTGCAGGGCTGGTTAAGCCATGGGCACCTACCCAGCTGCCTACCAGGGGCTGAGAGGTGGAGACTGTGCTGCCCTTGCGGGTCCAGCGGAATGTCAGGGAGCCAGAGTAACGGTCCCTGGGACCCGGCTCCCTTTCCAGGAGGACATGGCCGCAGTCAGGAAAAGCCTCTGTCCTACCAGCAGATGTCTGGAAGATGAGATGCGTTTTCTGTGGTGAAAGATCAAAGGTGGCAGAGAGCAGGCTTGCTCTCTCTCCAGATGTGTGTGGGGAGCTTCACCTTGTCACGAAGAAAGCACTGGAAGGCCCAGGAGGAGGAGGAGGCAGGCTTTCCTGCAGGACTGACGGGGAACAGAGCTGACAAATATAGGGGCTCCTGGGGAGCTCAGGGCATGGTTTTCAGCTCAGCCACTGGGGCACACAGATCCTTTAATCCTTGTGTCGTGATGACCCTGCCCATTGCAGGAGGAGGGGAGAGGGGTCGTCTAATGAAATCCCTGACCAGAAGGACCAGCACAAAAAGCCCCGTGTTTCCAAGAGGACAGGTTTCTACTGAGAAGAGCACAAGGACAGCAGCACTTTGGGCCCCAAAGGTAGCCTTGCCTTTGTGCCTAAGGTCCAACCCATGAGGAAAAAACCCTTGTCAGTTGCAGGGAACAAGATTAAACACAAACATCAGTTGTGTGTTTTCACACACGAGCAGTGAACAATCCAAAAGTGAAGTTAAGAAAACAATTCCATTTACAATAGCACCAAAGAGAAAAAAAAAAAAAACAAAAACAAAACCTGGGAATAAATTTAACAAACGAAAACTATAAAACATGTTGGAAGAAATGTAAAGGCTTAATAGAAAGATACCCCAAAAGGTCCCACAGTGCATGATTTCATTTATATGAAATGTCCAGAGCAGGCGAATCCATGGAGACAGAAAGTGGACTCACGGTTGCCAGAAGACAAAGTGGGGAGTGACTGCTTGAGGGATTGGGTCTCTTTTTGGAGTGACAAGAACATTCTAAAATATATTATGGTGATGGCTGCACAATTCTGTGGATATATAAGAAACCCTTCAATCATACACAAAAACATCACCACAAGCACACCTTGTCAATCCAAATTTTCGGGTATGAAACAAAACCAAGTCAGAATTCCCAATCAAACGGGAAGGCCCCCTTCCTGCTGCCTTCATGTTGGAGAGCCAAACTGCTCTCCATGGGCAAAAACAGGATTAAAACAACTCTCACTGCTTGTTAGTATGAAGGAGCTGAGCCTGACGGGCTTCCAGGAGCCTGCGTTGGTGGAATCTCTCCCGTAAGAGAGGATCATAAAAACCACACTCAGGAGAGTAAGAGAGCACAGGATGCGGGGGAAGATGTGTTGCCAGATGTTTCTTTTGGGAAGAGAAATACTGAATTACATTTCCAAAGATGGTTGGCAATTCAGAAATATTTTAAAACTAGGACGAAAGTCACAGTTTAGGTTAATTTCAAAGAGCCTTTAGAGCTGGCTTTGCAGTGTTCACACTGCAGTTACAGGCTGATCTCACGGCTCTGCTCTGATTCATTTGACCCTTGGAGCTGAGCCAGGCTGACCAGCAGGGGTGACAGGCTTGGACAGCCGATGCCACTGACCACGAGCACTGGGCCCAGTGCCTGGCCCACCCCACAGACACACAGGAAATCCACGCTGAATGCTGAGGTGAATGGATGCACAGGCAGACAAGGTGTGCCACACTCCTGATGGCAACTGGGGACTTGGGACAGAAGGGACCCTGAGCATCAGGCAGGGGCGCTTACGGGGCAGCAAACTCTGGAGGCCCTGCTGCAGGCACCATCTGCACTGAAGAGGTGCTGCTTGATGGCCAAAGCCCTACCATGCCCGTCAAGGTCACAGGGGTGCACAGGCCACTGCACTGGTGTCTGTTCAAAGGCATGTGCACCCCCCCACCCCGAGCTTGTTGGGGGAAGAGGACACTCCTTCTGGGGCTCCCTCTGCCCTCCTCTGAATCATGCCTGAAGCAAGCAGGTTTCTCTCTGGGGTGCTTTCTGTTCCACCTCAGAGACCCCGCAAACAATGTCTCAGGAGGCAGTGCTGGCCACCCCTGAGAGAACTCTGGATTTAGCCAGGAAGACACTGAAATTTCACCTGGTGTGTACTGGAAGTTAATATGAATCCAAGAGAAGATGGCCTGGTGGGAGCCTGAGCGATGAGTAAACCCACTAGGACAAAGGGAGTCAGGTTTCTTTTCTTTCTTTTTTGTCTTTTTGCCATTTCTTGGGCCGCTCCCAAGGGATATGGAGGTTCCCAGGCTAGGGGTTGAATTGGAGCTGTAGCTGCCAGCCTACGCCAGAGCCACAGCAACACGGGATCCGAGCCACGTCTGCGACCTACACCACAGCTCACGGCAATGCCAGATCCTTTAACCCACTGAGCAAGGCCAGGGATCGAACCCACAATCTCATGGTTCGTAGTCAGATTCGTTAACCACTGAGCCACAAGGGGAACTCCAAAGGGAGCCAGGTTTCCTATTGTCAGAAAGAGGGAGAATTGTGAAGGGGGGAGGCTTTAATGAACACTGCTGGCGCTGGACCGGGTACATTCAGGTGAACCTGGGGTTACCTATACATGCAGATGGCGAGCAATGGAGACACAGAAACACATGCTGATGTGACAGTATGCATAGAAACAGGCCTATCTATGTACATGGTCCCGGGTGTGTGAGTGTTCCTGGCTCTGGGCATGGAGAGGGCCTGGGAGCAGTGACAGCCCGACAGCGACAAGCATGCTGAATGCCCAGATCCTGATCTCTAGACACAACTCTCCACTAAGAAGAACCAGGACCCCTGGAGAAAAAGGGAGAGAAGATGAGCCTGGAACGTCTTATGACAGAAAGAAAAGGACATGCTCAAAAGAACGATGGGGACATGGCCAAAGGACACAGGAACCTGCTTGATGGGGCTCCTGCTGGCCAAATCTGGGGTGGATCTGAATAATGAAATAATGAAAATAAAATCTGAATGTTATGATAAATTGTGGTCACAGCAGATTATAATTCATTGACCACTACAGGGGTACAAACATGCACACGGACCTAATAAACACATGGTAAGCAGAGAGGAGAGAAGCTCCCCAGCAGGGTGCCAAACATCAGAGACAGGGGCCAACGAGGAAGGCAGAAAATCCCTACCAGAAAGCCACAATTAACCCAAGCAAGAAAACATCAATGGATGCTATCACTGGAGGGCCACAGCAGGAGGGGGAAGGAGGTGTCCTAGAGTCTCAGCGTATCTCACCAGTGGAACATATTAATCAAAGGGTGAAAAACCACTTTCCAGTGAAGGCACTGGGCAGATCCCACCCTAACGAAGGATGAGTAACAGGAGAGTCAACACTATGTGCCACCTGCTACAGTGCACCAGGAAGAACTCAGCTTCATCTCTGTGGTATTCTAGCTCCAATCGCCAGGATACACTGGACAATCATACTGATGAGCTCCTCCCAAATAACCGGCCTGCACTCTTCAAGGTCATAAAAGCCAAAAGACCAAGGGACTGTTCCAGATACATGGTGTGTGAGCCAGGAGCTGACCCCTTTGCTATGAAGGACATAGTTGTGATGACTGGGGAAAATTGAACGGGGTCTCTAGGTAATGGGATACAGGCTTCCCCAAAAATTAAAGCTAAAAAATAACAGGCAGGCAGGCAAGGAGCTAAGAAGTTCACTCTGCAGAGCGGTTGGGCCAGTCTGTCGCCACCGTACATGGCAGCGGGGTCCAGGGACTGGGTTATGTCAGGCCTTGGGGGCAGGTCTGAGCTGCCTCCCTCGTTCGGAGCCACCCACTCTCAACGTTGCAAAATGAAGGTTCTGGGGGAGAAGGGAGAGCCAGGTCCTCACTCACACACAGCAGAGGCAATCACGAGATTCCTAAGAGGGCGGAGAGCTGGCTTCAGCAGCTGATGACCCACCACGGCTGGCACCGCCCCCACCATTCGGAACATGACCCTCTATGCCAACAGGTCTCCCCAAGAACCTCTAAAAACCAAGCTCTTCTTTAGGAGCCGTGAGTGGGTCAGCTCAAAACAGTCTGTGTTTAGACTCAAAACGAATTCAACTGTTTGAAATAGTGCCATCAAATCAACCCTCAAAGTTCTAACAACTTGCCCCTCCCCTTGATGGTGCCCTCATGCCTGAGTGTGACTTATCTTGCCAGGCTTTTGAAGTCAGCAATGAATTTATATAAGGCAGGTTGGGTTACAGAATTCGGGTGGTTACACTTGGTCATTAAATCTTTTATGAGGAATTTTAGCCACGTGGGAGAAACATTCAGGAAATCTTGGAGTTGGTTCTCTAGCAAAAGACCAAAAAAGGAAGGCTCCACATTCTTTAGAAAGGATCAAGCGGTTTTCCTTAAAGTTTTAAAGCTATGACTAAATGTATTTATCTAAACAGATCTAAGTAATATTAATTAATGTTGAGAATACACAGAGGAGTCTGGAAAATTACAGAAACTTCAGAGTAGTTTACCTTTGGGGTGGTAGAGTGAATGGGAAAGGGGCAGGCGGATTCTTTTACTCGATGTATTTCCAATTTTCTAATGATACAAGTGTGTTAACGGTGTAAAAGTTTGAAAAACGAGTAGTATGCCCCATTATAGATTTTTTTTTTTTTTTTGATTTTAAACACTTTTAAAAAAAGGACTTGAAATTCCTTGTAACCAGGTCCTGCTAGCAGAAACAGAAGGGCTTATGAAACCATCTCACACTGGATTCCAAGTCTACGAGTTGAAAAGTTGGGAAACATTTAGGAACTGAAAAAGACTACTGATTTCAAACTGCCCATTCCCATTGAAGATCTTACTTTATAACATCAACTGCTTTTCATCCCAGGAAACCCCCAGTGGCTAGCTGTCAAAGGCAAGGGGATGTGAGGGCTCACCTGGTTCTGAGTCAGAATTGCCTGCAGATGGCTCGCAGAAGGTTGATGGCATAAAAACATTGTTTTTTGATACTGTCGACAAAGAGGTGCAGGCAGGGGAGGGAACAAGAGGAAAAACAGTGTGAGTAGGTGGGGCAGATGTGCAAGGGATCACTTCCCTCACCTGAGGGCTCATCTCCAGGCCCCCACTGTTAGGGGGAGGGAGTCAGCATTAAGGCTCCGGCCTTTAGCCACTCCCAATAAAAGTGACCCAGGGACTCTTTCTACGGCAAAAGTGGGTCAGAGCAGGCTTAAACTGACACTGAGCAGTCGGCTCTGGTCCTCCATGGCCACCTGCCTTGTCCTCATGCCCCTGAAGAGGCAGTCAGGAGGGAAATGGACGCCCCAGATGTTCTGAGTCTCCCCTGGGGCTGAATCTCAGACCCTGCTCCTTGTCATACTCAGCTGCAATCTGCCTCCCCTCACCTATCCAGGATCTTACTCCACAATATCAACTGCTTCCTGGGAGCAGACCAAGCAATAGTGTAGCAGGGCTGAAGAACTAACTGTGCTGACAGAGGGCAGCTAAGTGGGCTCAGAGGCACTGCTGTCTCTCCACTTCCCTAATGGCTGAGGGCTAAGCAGCTCCTGGGTGGTGATGCATGAAAGGAGAAGGACAATGTCTAGTGGTCCTCTGCCCCTTCGGCCTGGGACCACAGCACAAATCACCTCCTTTCTCCCCCACTGCAGAAAGTGTAGTTCAGCAGTGGGTGGAGGATGGGAAGGAACACAATCAATGGCTAGGGAGCACAAGTTCCCTTCTATAGTTAGGGCCATGTAACAGGCGTGCAGAGATCCTTAAAAACAGGATGTCAGGAGTTCCCGTCGTGGCGCAGTGGTTAACGAATCCGACTAGGAACCATGAGGTTGCGGGTTCGGTCCCTGCCCTTGCTCAGTGGGTTAACGATCCAGCGTTGCCATGAGCTGTAGTGTAGGTTGCAGATGCGGCTCAGATCCTGCGTTGCTGTGGCTCTGGCGTAGGCCAGTGGCTACAGCTCTGATTCAACCCCTAGCCTGGGAACCTCCATATGCCACGGGAGCAGCCCAAGAAAAATGGCAAAAAGACAAAAAAAAAAAAAAACCAAAAAAAACCAGGATGTCAACCACAGCCTGGACTGCAAATCGTCTAGACAGCTTCCCAAAGCCTGGTAGGTGAAAGACAGTGCCTCTATTCAAGAGGAGTCTCCCACAGTGTGGAAAAAGGACATGTCAATGTCCAAAGTCAGTGTTCAGGGGAACAGGTATAAAACCAAGTGTGTCACAGGGATGATCTTAAAAGGACATTCACTCTCTACCATGTACACTCCTGTGATGTGTGCATTGCTCTTTTTTTTCTTTTTCTTTTTAAAAATTTTATGGTTGCACCCGCAGCATATGGAGGTTCCTGGGCCAGGGATTGAATCTGAGCCACAGTGGTGACCTATGCCACAGGTGCAATGCGGGATCCTTTAACCCACTACATTGAGCTGTGGATCGAACCTGCACCCCTTGCAGTGACCCCAGCCACTGCAGTTGGATTCTTTTTTTTGCTTTTTAGGGCATATGGAGGTTCCCAGGCTAGGGGTCAAATCGGAGCTACAGCTGCTGGCCTACACCACAGCCACAGCAATGCAGGATCTGAGCCTACACTGCAGCTCTCGGCAACACCAGATCCTTAACTCACTGAGTGAGGCCAGGGATTGAACCCGCATCCTCATGGATACTAGTCGGGTTCGTTACTGCTGAGCCACACCAGGAACTCCTGCATTACTCTAAGTAGAAACAAAGCTTACAGGAATGTCTTTTCTCCCTTCAAGTGGATACCCTTAAGGCTCACAGTTGTAAATGTTTTACATGAATTCCCAAGAATGAACTTCAAGCTGGGGAGTTGGAGAGAGTCTCTAAGGCAGCAGAGAGCATGGAATGATTCCAGAGTGGACCAAGCCAGGACACAGTAGGGGCAGGGGTGCGCCAAGCCCTGCTGCAGCTTTTACCCTCCAAAGCACTGGGGCGTGCCCAGGCCTGCAGAGCCTCCCACTAAGGAGCCCGGCATCTACCCTGGGAACCCATCTCTTTCTTGCACCAGCCTTTGTACACCAGCTGATCTGCTGGCCTCTGCGTTTGTGCAGACTTTTCCTTCAGCCTCCAGCTTCCAAGCCCTTGGGCACAACCACTCCACAGGGATGGGATCCTGGTCTGGCCAACCCTTCCAGGCTTCCCTAAGATCCCCTCCCCTTTGGGAGCTCACAACATTCCACCGCCAAAGTGTCTGCTACGGCCACTTGGCTCACTGTGTGTGTGTGTGTGTGTGTGTGTGTGTGTGTGTCTGGGCTTCTCAAGTGGACCACCAAGCTCTAGGCACATGACTAAAGGGTCAGGACGACACCCCGCTTCCCACAGCTTCAGTTTACAGACATAGCCAGCTGGCAGTTTGTGCAAGGTGAATGCGTAAAGAGCCCTGACGGTCCTTTTCCAGGGCTGACTTCATGGGCCTTCCTAATTAATTATTCCACTAGTTCCCAATCCTCTGTAAGTGTCACTGATTCCAGACAGGGGCACCTGTGCTACACGCAAGAACACTCTAACCTCACTCCTGACAGAGACTGGGCCTCGGGTTGATTCTAACCAGATGTGCATGCGGAACAGACCAGGGGTGTGAGACGCTGGAGGGGAGCAGCGGGCTTACACACATGGATGCTTTTACCATCCAATAAAGGTCTGCAACCATTACCTGACTGTGAAGGTGGGAACTGTGTTAAAGAGGACGTTCTTTCTCGTTTGACAGGAGGGCAGTAATTTCCATCTTCTCGGTCGGAATCTACAGAAAATAAGGAAGAAGGGGAGAAAAATCAGGCTGCTTCTACTTTTACAACCAAAGATGGTGAAACATTTGAGAGATGTCCTCACCTTCTCCACCTTCGGGGCTGGAGCCTCCGGCTGACCTCTGGAACGAGAACACATGTCAGGGTAGTCAGAGAGGGCTGAGCTGCCCAGGGCCCTGAGTTCTGCCACGAACGGATCCCAAAATGCAGTGCTGAGGGTGAACTCAGCCACCGAGATCACAGACGGACTTTCAATCTAACACTCAAAAACCCGCGTGGACCTTCCGCGTCTGCCTCGCCAGGCCTTGTGCCAAGGAACCCTCTTAGTGACTGGGGACGCATTCTCAGCACAGAATCTGTTTCCTTCTTTCTCCGCTAATGCAGCTAACTGGCGTGCCCCCCTGCCCCACCTGTGAAACTGAATCTGGCCAAAGCGCATTTTGTCAACTGCTGGAAAGCAACCCTCTCTCCACTCTGAAAGGCAGCAGGACCCTGACACTAGCCGCATGACATTGGTCCATTCCTTGCCCTGGTGTAGCCCATGGTGTGGAACCCTGTTTCCAGGTGTGCTATTATTTCCAGAGCAATGAAGAGCTTTGATGCCTTGGACCTAAGTGTTCAGAACAGAATTACCAGGTACAACAACTCAGACTGTAAAACCCACTGAACAATCACAAGCCAAGATAGAAAGGTAACTAAAGAACTTCCTCCTCAACAACCTTTAGTTTTAGAAGTGAACAGTAGCAATCAAGAAGTCTTAAAGCGACACTTCCTCCCGCCCCCCAATTCTGGGATAACACACAATTCCTCATTCCCCTCTCAGGGACTTGGGATTCTTCAGAACTAAGCAGACAAAAGTGAACTGTGAAGGGGTGACTTCATGGCACTGGTTCAAGAGCAAGCAGGGGAGCCAATTTCCTTATTTTCACAAAAGCCCCTCAGGGGTCCAGTTTAGCCAAATGAGGACCACCTGCCTGGAGGATCTGTTAGGGAGTAAATGAGATGATGCACGTGAAAGTGCTTTGCAAGCTGCAGAGCAACACGTAAAAGCAGTAAAGGCTGTGGACGAGGAAACTGCAGGAGGAGCCGGGCGGAACTTCCCCCATAAAGGGCCAGAAAGTATTTTCAGCTTCACAGGCTGCACGCTGTATATTCTTTACTTTGTTTTTACAATCCTTTAAAAACACAGACACCGTCTTAGCTCACAGGCTGGACAAAAACAGGCTGTGGGCCAGTTTACAGACCTGTCCTAAAGGACAGTGAGAGGCCGAGCAATAGTAAGAAAAGGATCCTGACTTGGCCTCTCCCCTCCCCACCCGAGACATCCATCAAAATGCTCAGGAAATGCGAAACCCTCATAACACAACAGGGATTTGGTAGTCCTTGGCGGCAACTGTGCACATACCATGGAGCCCCAGACAAATAAAATACCAGAGGAATCCAGCAGGCTGGCTCTAGATGAGCATGAAACAGTGACCAGAGCCTGAGAGAGGAGCGAGGTGTCACAGCCCTCTTGGAAACCAGTAGAATCTAATTGGTTTCTTCCAGCTCTGCTATTTCGTAACTGTGAAAACCTGGGCAAATTATTTCACTAGCCCAGGCTTCCACTCCCTCACTTGGAAAAAGGTGGTGCAGGTGCTTCCTCCGCAGGGAGGGAGGTGCAGAAGGTCAATGGGCTAAGCAGGTGGCCCACACCTGGACCAGGTGAGGCAGCACTCTCCCAGCAAGCCCACTTCTGTGGGGAGATGACACACCCAGGGGCAGTGCTGGGGGAGGTGGAGCAGAGCTCAGGGAGACACACCCAGGAGAGCGCGGGGTGAGGTGTGAATGGGAGAGCCAGGTGAGGGACCAGGGTGAGGGACCCTTGGAGGGGTGATGAAGAGTGTCTTAGTATGGGGGAGCCAAGAGACGCATTCTCGCAGCCCTGTCATTCTGACAGCTCAGAGCCATGTCATAGAACACCAGGTCTTCTCTTGGGATCATCCCTGCCCTGGGCAACATCATCAAGGTGCAGGCTCCAGGTCCCTCCCTTCTATTGCCCCAGAGCAGGCCAGGCCATCCCCAGCCCACCCCGCCCTTCAGTCCCATCCTCAACTTCTCCCCTTTTCCTTCAACAAGCATTTCAACTCTACCAAACTGGCTCATAGCAACCCCCTGGGGCCAGTGGGATCTGCTGTGTCCTGAATGGAAATGGCTACCCTCTCTGGCCTCTATAGATGCTGTTCCCTCACCACTGACACCCTCCCTTCCCTCACCTCCCAGAGGAGAACCCCTTGGTCCTGTGGCCTCACCGCTCCCTGCACTCCTCTGTGGCTCTTATTCTGGTCGTGTGGTCTGTGTCAGGGTCCCTCACTAACCTGTAAGTTCCAGGAGGCTCCTGGTGGCCAGCATATTGGGGGCTCTCCTGGAATGTGTTCAGTAAAGCACACAGTTCCAGGCACTCTCTGGGCCACTGAGAGGCAGCCAAAGCACATGTCCCCCAAGTTATACACAGAGCAATGGTCCTGAAGGCTGTGAGGCCTGAGCTTCCTTCTGTCTCTCAGGTGCTGTGGAGGACAGTCCTCCGCCACCTCAGTCTCAATAGGTTCCCCCTGCTCCCTCACAGCTGCCCTTTCCCAATGGCTAGCTAGGTTAATTTTTACATGTGTGAATTTCCCAGGGTTCCTTCTGCTGTGGATTTCTTTCTTCCTTTTTTTTTTTTTTTTTAAGGGCCACACTCACGGCATATGGAGGTTCCCAGGCTAGGGGTCAAATTGGAGCTGCAGCTGCCGACCTACGCCAGAGCCATGGCAATGCCAGATTCAAGCCGCATCTGCGACCTATACCACAGCTCACGGCAACACTGGATCCTTAACCCATTGAGGCCAGGGATCAAACCCACAACCTCGCGGTTCCTAGTCGGATTTGTTCCCACTGCACCATGTCGGGAACGCTCTGCTGTGAATTTCTAGTTTCATTCTGTTGTGGCTGGAGAAGACTGTGATTTCAATCCTTTTAAGTCTATAGAGACTTATTTTGTGGCCTAGTGAGTGGTCTACCCTGCAGTTCCCTACTTGCCCTTGAGACGACCATGCACTCTGCTACTACTCACATCCTTTCTGATGTGAAGCACTGAGGTCTCCAACAATGTGACAGAACTGCCTAGTCTCCCTTCTTTCTGTCAGTTTTTGCCTCGTGTATTCTGGGGCTCTTTTTTTTTTGGCTGCCCCACATCACATGGAGTTCCAGGGCCAGGGATCAGATCTGAGCTGCAGTTGTGACCTACACCACAGCTGCAGCAACCCCGGATCCTTAACCCACTGTGCTGGGCCAAGGACTGAACCTGCATCCCAGTGCTATGAAGATACTGCTGATCCCTTTGTGTCACAATGGGAACTCCCTGGGGCGCTCTTTTTCCTTTTCATTGCTTTTTAGGGCCACACCTGCAACACATGGAGGTTCCCAGGCTAGGGGTCTAACCAGAGCTACAGGTGGTAGCCTACACCACAGCCTCAGCAACACTGGATCTGAGGTGCATCTGCAACCTACACCACAGTTCATGGCAATGCCAGATCCTTAAGACACTGAGCTAGGCCAGGGATCGAATCCACATCCTCACGGATATTAGTCGGATTCGTTTCCACTGAGCCACAACGGGAACTCTACCCTGGGGCTCTTTTAATGTCACCTTTCTTTACTTCTGCCAGAAACACCCCACGGCTTGCAGGGATCTGGGTCTTCTTGAAAATTTGATGAGTGTTAGGAGCCTTTCCCCAGAAGCATACCCAGACCTTTGGGGCTGCAGCCCCACCTCTCAGGGCCTAGGACTGCTGAGCCCTGGATGGCCTCCTGCAGCCCTGTCCCCCTTGGTCCGTCCTGCACCACCCCTCCCTGCCGTCACACTCCGGCCTTGCTGTTTCTTTCCTGTTTCCCAAACACGTCAATGCTGTTCCCACCTGGTGTTCCTTCTCCACGTGCTGCTCCCACGGCCGTCCCTGACGGTGAACCCCTGCTCACGTGCTCTCTCATCACCCAGCAAACAGAAGCAGTCCTCTCTACCCGATCCTCCAACCTCTCTTGGGCCTCTACCTTGTTTTGTGTATCACAGCTGGAAGAGATCTAATGTGTCTGTTGTCTGTCTCCTGCTACCAGGAGGCCCTGCCCTGTCTGTTCTGCTCATAGTTCATACACCCAAAACCTGGCTCTGCACAAAACACGCTTGGCAAGTAGCTACCGCACAAATGGAGCTTATGTCCTCTGCCACAGCCTCCTCAGTGACCTGGAAAGGAAAGGGCACCTAGCCAGACAAAACTAGATACTCCTAGATCCCTGGAAACCCTCAAATCCACCCCCCAAATCTATTTTAAGAACCATCCCACAGGCATGTGGCAGGCCTCTTGGTTTTAGAAAGGCTGAGGCCAAGACCTGAGAAGGACAACACAGGAAGATTCTCTCACTGGGAGAACCTCCCAGAAGCTGATGGGAACTTCCTGTGGGTTCTTAAACAGCTGACTCAGAAGCAGTGAGGAAAGTAACACCATTAACTCTCCTCAAAAGGAACCAGTGCAAGGAAGCAGGAAGACAATGCAAAGCGAAGACATTTCTGCTTGCCTTTGGAGATGCCTAGGACAGCTGGCAACCCTCCAGAGCTGTCATGCGAGGAGCAGCCTGCCCCCTGCTGGAGCGAGCCTGAGCCTGCTGTCTGGGCCTGGCTGCCTCATGCTGTTTTCTCCCAAAGCAGGAAAAGGTCTGGTGTGCAGCAACTCCCCTTCAGCCACTCCTGGCCCCACACAAAGCCAAATGCCAGCTCCACAGACACTGTCCTCGGACACAGCAGCCCGATGGGCAGGACCTCTTCCATGTCAAAGTGGCCTGGCACCACCCTCGGCTCCAACCAAGGAAGCAGCTGTTCAGGGGTCAGCTTAGAACAAACAATGCCTGGGACACACAAGGGATTGGGCCCTGCCATTCCAACTCTTGGACTCCAAGAGCCTGTAGCCCACAGCTCAGGAGTCACTGCTATAGGCAGTGAGGAGGATTTTAAGCAGACTTTCTGGGAGGGAGTGAGGACAGAAGCAGGGTGTGAAGCCTCCTTTCCTTCTCTGCTTCTTCCCAGAGCAAAGGCCACCTCAGTGAGGATTAGGGCTTCAGGATGTCACCTTGGGGATGCTGGGATCAGCACCCATTAGGGACACCATGAGGAAAATAACCCCAATTAACACTTACATGAAGAGGCTGAGGAGAAAGAAGACCAAAGAGAATGTTTCAACTTATTTTCTGGCATCAAGACAATGTGAACAAATGAAGCAGAGGACGGCTGGGTGTGGCCTAACAAGCACGGCCACCCTGACTGCGCAAGTCCAGTAAGCAGATGGGGCAGGCAACACAGTTCTCTCCCCTCAGCAGACACGGGAACCTCAGCAGGGAGCAGCTCATTGTGAGGTGTGTAAGTCCCTGTTGCCAAGTGCAAAATACAAGGGATCATCTAACCCAGGGACCACAGGCGTGAAAATTTTCTGTTCTTCGAATAAAGGATGAAACTATGAAAATTAAGATCACTTGATTTATTAAGGCTTGCACCGTTCCCAAAAACATGGCTCTCATGAGGCTGCCTGGTGTGGCCTCGAGGGACAAGGCTGCCAGGCCAGTCCAGGAAGAGGGGAGAAAGCTGGAGGCTGCATCTCAGAAGCTGACACACACAGACAAACAAGCAGGAGCAGGAACGAATGGCACTGCCTTCTTGACCTCCAAGAAGAGACCAGAAAGAAAGACCCTATCAGGGAAACTCCTTCCAGAAAATGCCAGACACCATTTGGCCTGCCTGGGACTCAGTGATTCTCTGCTGGACGCCCAGCTAGAAAGCCCACTGCTGTGGCTGCAGGAAAATGGACACCTGGGGTGAAGTCACTCAAGAGAGGGGCCTGCTGAGTTGTTATTGTCTTCATGTGGACTCCAGGGCAATTTATTGTTTATTCTGTGACTGAGGGAACCAGCTCAGAAATTTTTACCAAAAAGTCAGACACTGAAAAAAAGAGGTGGCCTCCAAAGACGTGAATGCTGGGCAGGGGCAGAACGAGGGTCAAATCTCATGCAGAGGCTGGAGGATGAGGGGACGCGGTCCAGCCAGGGGACTCATTCCAGACTCTTTCTAAGCTTCCTGGTGGGTCTCATAAATATATTTTAGGCTCAGCAGCGCCTTGGCGCAGAGCTTCAGTCCAGGAGAGACTGCAGCCAGGCTCACAGTGAGCACTAGGAATACTCACTTGCTTTTTCCAGATCAAATGGAGAACTTAATCTGCATGTGGTATGGTGTCCTTCAAGCTGCCTCTGAGAGCCAGGAAACCTGATATATAGAGACTTTTTCCTGGTACTGAGCCTTAACTAGCCAGAGTTCTGATGAGACTCAAGGATGACAAGGGCCTTTTATAAGCAACAATGCGAGCCACTATTTATTACAAAGAACTCAGAGCTTTACATTTCCCCAAGGGATCATGGAAGAGAGAACAGACAAAACGTGAGGGAAGAGACCTGGGTAACGTGTGGGCGTTTGCTGCATTCCAGTGTGGTATGGAGCAAGCTCCTAACCTGCTCTGATACAAAAGCAACTAGTCCAAGTTCACCACAGAAATACCTCAGCTGGATAAGCAGCTGGGATCGGGTTCCATCTGCTTTGATTTATGCCCATAATTGACCTAAAAGAGCAAAGTTTACTTGGTCTTGAACATGCCCAATCAGCAGAGAAATCCAATTAAGGGAAACCATTAGCAATCAGACAGGCCTTACTCTGCTGAGAGCCCAATGGACCATGCCCTGGTTGGTTCAAAGCTGTCACCAAGTGATGTGACAGTGGCACCGTTGAGACCTCTGAAGGAACTGGGGATTCCTATAATCACGAATGTTAAAACTACATAGCAGCTGTGTGTATGTCACATGCACAGCCTTGACTGTTAGGCTGGTACATTTAGAAACTGCTCCTCCCAGTCCTGGCTCTCTCCCACAGTGACTTCACAACCATCTGCAGGTTCCCTGCCATCACACTTGACCTTGCATTTGTCAGCCTGGGCACCGCCGTTGGTGCCACGAACGACCTACCTAGATCAAATTCAGATGAGAGTTATTTCCCTGAAAAACTTAAACTTCTGGGAATTAGAGTCTCTGACTCACAGTCCACAAGAACTGAGGAGCTGAGTTCCACTGGCCAGGCCTCAGAGATGAAGGTGCAGCCTGGGCCCAGGCAGGTGAGGCCCCCAGGGTACTTCCTGCACTGGCCTCTGGGGGGTGGGGCCCAACCCATCTCACCAAGTAGGCCCTGGAAATAAGTGGGGCTCAAAGAGCCTGCATGTCTCTGGAAGAGTAGCTGCCAGGACACAACCTCTCCCTGTCTGCTGCTCAGGTGAACACCCTCACCTTCAGTTGGAGACTCTCTGTAACCTGTGCTTTTCGACCCAAGAGCAGCAGAAGGGCCCAGAGTCTCCTGGGCAGACCCACACCAGGAATGTCTGTTGTCAGGGAATGGAGAACACGTGCCTGTGGAGGCTGAAGGCACACTAACTCGTACCACCTGGTTCGGAAGAAGGTTCCAGAAGCTGCTCTGCCCCCAACCCAAAAAGTGATCACCTCTTGATTCTTGCTGTCAGCCCTCACTTGAAGGCTATGCTCCCACAACATGGTAAGCACCTCCTGGCTGGAATCTTTACTGGGCTTCACCACCCCAAACTCACTTCTATGCCAGGAAGGTCTGCCCCCTCATCCCACCCGGCACATGGCAAAGACTGTTTCTTCTTTTCCCACCATATGGTGGTTCTGCCAAAATTTAAAATATGGCTCCAACCTCACCTTCACTGCATCTCACTTCTGAGTATCCCACAGGTTGGTGGCTCTAACTGAATTTTAGTGGTTTACTTAAGGACACAGGAGACTGGTGATGTGACACAAGGGATCGCTAAAGGTGTGGGATTGTGACACTGACACTGCGAAAGGTCGCCCAGGGCTCAGTGTGGCAGACAAAGCGGGATCCTTTGTTTTCTTGTTGAGTCATTTTCCCCCGATAGAAAAATGGGGGATTCAGTCACTAGGTACCGAAAGGATGAGTTTTTGATCCTGAATGTAGGATGTTTACCTTTCCCAATTTATCAAACTCCAAAAACTCAAGACATTTCTTGTTCTCGAGAGTTCATAATCTTCTCCACCTACAATCTTCAAAAGCCTTCTTAATACAAAGATAAAGGGCTCAAGGGATTCCCTCTGGATTCAAAGGAAGAGTCTTTTCTTCTTCCTGCTTTGATTGAAGACAAGCAGTTCACAGCCTAACCACAGTCCAAACACAACCGGCCTTGTAAAGAAATCTGCGTTAGACACCTCCTCTTCCTACAGATCAAGGAAGCTGGAGCCTTTTGCATTTCTAAGACACTGAACTTGAATGCCCAAATTCAGGGAGAGGAGAAAGAAAAACGGAAGGAGGGAGAAGGGGCAGATTCTGATCTGGAAGTTTCTACCCCACTATTCAATTCCTCTTTGGACCCCGTGTGTCTCTTTCAGGAAACAGGATTAACTTCTTGCTATGGTATACATTCCCCCAGTGAGAAAAGTTTCAATGTAAAAGGGGATTTAATCTTTCCCATCTTTTTGGCAGCAGGAATGAAAGGGAGCTGAAGAAATCCTTGTTGTCTTTTCAGTTATCATCAGCTGCTTACGAGACCGGGGGTCTGGATCTGAGGAACTCGAAGGGAAAGGGGCCGGTCAGGGCTGGGACCCCCGGGCCGTGGGATGCCAGGTGGAGGTGGACTTACCCCTGCCAGTTCTCGTGGAAAAGGAAGAAGCTGGGCTTCAGGAGTGCTGGCTGAAGCGCTAGCGGGGGCAGGTAGCTCTAGGGCATGCTCACCAGCTGACTCGGGGTGACCCGTGCCATGGTGGGGGGCCTCAGCCTCCCCCCGAGGCTCCTCTCCCGAATCCGACAAGTCTTTTTGCTCTGCAGAGGACTGGGAGCAAAAAAGACAATTTTCCTTCAATGTCAATAAAGCCTGCAACATGGGGCAGGGGAGGGGGTGAGGGTCAAAAGTTTGGAGACAGCTCCTGCTCAGGTCGAGTGTGCTATTGCCGTCTGCTGACAGAGCTGGCCCTCCAGACTAAGAGAAGGGCAGTGAATATGGACTTGCTGCTGTCAGATTTTGCAGGGAGCTCAAGGTGTGCAAGAAGTCAGACCCTTGTTTTCAAAACTGCAAGGTGGCCCCTTGAGGAACAGAGATACTCTGCTGACGGCAAAACAATATGGTGACAAAAACGGGGGCAGTGCCTCCATCAGAATGGAACAGGGACAATAATATCAATAATGTCAAATAATAATCCATCTCCTCAAAAATACTCATGATGGGGAGTTCCTGCTGTGGTGAAACAGGTTAAGGATCTGGCACTGTCTCTGCAGCTGGATGGGTTGCTGCTGTTTGATTCCTGACCCAGCTGGAAAGATATTAAGATGCTGAGTGAATATCAATACTGGAAATGTATGTTGGAGCCCAGATGACTCTTTCTGTTAAGGTTAATAATGTCTGCCAATTCCTTTGTACAATACGTATTTTTCATGGAGTCCTAAATGCTGATTTAGACACCATGGAGAAAGCAATTTTTTTTTTTTTTTTTTTTTGGTTTTTTTAGGGCTGCACCTGTGGCATATGGAGGTTCCCAGGCTAGGGGTCTAATCAGAGCTGTAGCCATGGGCCTACACCACAGCCACAGCAATGCCAGATCTGAGCCAAGTCTGCAGCCTACACCACAGCTCACGGCAATGCTGGGTCCTTAACCCACTGAGCGAGGCCGGGGGTTGAACCTGCATCCTTACGGATAGTAGTCAGATTCGTTTCTGCTGAGCTATGACAGAAACTCCAAGGAGGCAATTATTTTAATATTAAAAACATATGGAACAGAGTTCTTGTTGTGGCTCAGTGGGTTAAGGACCCAGCACTGTTTCTGTGAGGATGCAGGTTTTATCTCAGGCCTTGCTCAGTGGGTTGAGGATCTGGCATGGCTGTAGCAGTGGCTTGGATTTGATCCCTGGCCCAGGAACGTCCATCTGCTGCACATATGGCAAAAAACAAAACCAAAAAACCCCCAAACCTCCTGACAGAGGTGGCCACCAGCACCTGTCTAGCTGCTAGGAAATGGGAGGCAAGCCTGGAACACCACACAGCTACAAAGTGGGGCATCTGGGGTCACAGGCTTCTGCACCTTGCTCAAGTTCTTCCAGCACCTTTCATCTATTCTGCTTAAACCTGAGAGGAAGGAAACATTTTCCTGCTCAGTAAGTGCAGGTGCGAGGGGACCCAAGGAGCTGACAGACACAGAGAGCTGGCTTCCCATCAGCGGGAAGGGGGGGGGTTGGGAGTGCACTGAAGAAGGGAGGTCCTGGGCCTAGGATTCTCCCAGGCTCCCCCCAAACAACCTGGGCAAGGGCTTATCTAGAAAACAGCCAGGCTAAGAGAAAGCCGGTTCTGCAAGTCTTCGTCCTCAAAAACACAACACCTTTGGCATCCTTTGAGGTGGTACCTGGGATTCTGGGGGAGCTTCCATGAGCCGAGGGCTCTGTGACCAAGGCTCTTCTTGGGAAGTGGGTTTTAAAAGCTGGTGTCCTGGGATAAACAGATAGGCTCCAGTTCCCAAACCTCCTGCTTGGCATCGTCTACCACACGTTTCTTTCACTTTGTGAACTAAATGACTGAGAGGGCATGTTCCTCCTGCCTGTGAAGTGACTGAAACCTTTTTAGATAAGGCTTGGGACTATTTTTACAGGTGTGATCTTGTTGGATGAAAGGAACTATATAAAGAGGATTTAAGAGAACTTTCAAACATTCTTAGAAAAGCAAAAGTAACATAACATTAACTCACCCATACATCTAAAAAGTCACCCAGATCGACATTTCCTATGCAGAGAAGACCCAGGACACAAAGGCCTTCCTTCCCAGGCTGTTCCTCAAACCTGTGCAGGGCACCAAAGTCAATCTGTGCACTAGTCTGCTGCAACTTTATGGGCTAGAGATTTAACACCTGACGAGAGAAAATTAAATCCAGAGTTCTGTGGGAAACTGCCTATCTCCAATCAGAACTACTTGGATTTTTTTTCCCCCTTTAAATTAAATCTCTGATTTTACAACATAAATGTTCAAATCCCTCATGGCATGGTGGACTCAAGATGAAGCCTACATTGGAGGACCAAAAAGAAATACAAATGCTGTCCCAGAATTTTCTATTTGGGTCCAAGTATTTCTGCTGAAAGCTCTAAAGAACAAAGATAGAGCCTGTAGTTTTTCAACATGTTTGTTAAATTCGACATTGGGATTCTGGCAGCCTTTGACATCACCCTAAAATACATGTAGCTGAAAAAAACTATGCACACAGGATATGCTTGTCACACCAACACTGAGCTTCCAGCGTTTTCGGTGACACCCTGCTTTCCACCCAATAGCAGGCTGCTGTTTTTACTGCTTTCTGTCTTTTTACTAAATGGACGTTATCCTGCCAGTGCAACTGCAAAGCCTTCTGCCTTCAGATTAACAAATATTTGGAAGATAAAGTAAATGAAAGAACATTCAGACATCACAGTGAAACAACCTACAGAAGGAGGTTCAAGTTCTCTTCACGTTAAAAAGAAAAAAACCTGTCTCCATTCAAGGCAGTTAAGAAAAGAAGGTTTCATTTTTGCCCCTCAAACAAACACAAGCGCGGCAAGCATCCTGTGAAGAGCGCCATCTTGAGGAAGCATGGGAACAAGGAAAGCTGTGCTGGTGGTCTGGCTTGCTGGCTCTGGGTTTTAGGTGTTAACTGGAGTTCCAGCTGCTCACCACTCTCTCCAACATAAAACAGTAGTAGGGGAGTTCCTGTCGTGGCTCAGAGGTTAACGAATCCGACTAGGAACCATGAGGTTGCGGGTTCGATCCCTGGCCTTACTCAGTGGGTTAAGGATCTGGTGTTGCTGTGAGCTGTGGTGTAGGCTGCAGACATGGCTTGGATCCCGTGTTGCTGTGGCCCTGGCGTAGGCTGGCGGCTACAGCTCTGATTCGACCCCTAGCCTGGGAACCTCCATATGCCGAGGGAGCGGCCCTAGAAAAGGCAGAAAGACAAAAAAACAAAAAACAAAAACAAACAGTAGTAGGATCTGACAACTCGTCTTGAGACCAAGTGATGCCACCAGCAGGCTCCTGCCTCCAATCTGTGGTTTGCTGAGAATACAACTCGAACTGTCCATGGGGCTGACAGAAGATCCTGTGTGGCTTTATCACCAAACCCAAACCAAAAATGGGCTGGCAGCCTAATTTTTTTTTCTTTTCGATTTCAAATCTTCTCTCTCAATCATGACTCAGTAATAATAGCTGGGCCTGTGGAGCACTCTCCTCTGAAGGTGGCAGGGGTTCTTTGAGTGCATCTCACTTGGTGGTTTAGAGATCAGTTACTGAAAGAAGTTAATGGTCCCACAGTTGACAATGGGACTTCGTGATCTTTGTGGATCAAGAAGTGGCTCAAAAAGAGCTGTATGGCAGACTTGGGTGATGGATGATCAGGACAATTTCACTGTGGATTATATATATTAGAAGGTATTTCTGAATTCATGGTCATGTTCTCAGGAGTGACAATGGCACTGGAGCCATGGAGGGGAATTCCTAGGAGATGCCTGCAGAAGCATTTTGGGGAGAACTGTCAGGTTGGTGCAACACAGTCGAGCATTTATGATAAAAATGTTAATGGTGAAGCCAGGTGAAGGATACTCACAGTACAATTTTTAAAACCTTTCTGAGGATTTGAAAAAAAAAAATTCACAATAAAAAAGTAAAAAAAAAATCAACAGCAACCTGAACAGGTCTTCCCATCTCTTTGGTGAGAAGGGAAACTGGGAGGGTCTCAAGCTCTCATTTGAGTCAGAAGCGTCATGGCTGCTCCCTGCAGATCTGCCCTCCCCCCACCTCCCTGAGATGGAAGCTGAGGAAACACAGCTAGCTGTCCAACCACTCTGCTCCCCTTGTGCCCGATACTCGCTCGAGCTACCATGAGCAGCAGAGAAAGGAGTTCCGTGAAGGTTCCGCCACTACCAACCCAACAGCTCAGACTCGGCCCTAATGGACAGCTCAGGCCGCCTGCTTCTTCTGTTAAAACACAAGAGGTTTTCCACGCCCTTCCGCTGATCTTGTCAAACAAGTGTGACAGAAGATTTGGAGGTCAGTTATTTTTAGAAGCCCATTTAGAGTTGGCACTGAGTCCATATTTTGATGTGCACATTTTTACAAGGATGAGTGCCTTCCCCGTTACTTTTCAGGTTCAGCCTCACCATTTACATAATTTCATCAAACTTGTGAAAGTGATATGTGTAAGAAAGCCTTTGACAAAATTACAAAACAGCAGGACCACCTCAACTGTGAAAACAGTACTGAACTAAGAATTAAACTCAGGGGTTCCTGTTGTGGTGCAGCGGAAATGAACCATGAGGTTGCGGGTTCGATCCCTGGCCTCCCTCAGTAGGTTAAGGATCTGGCGTTGCTGTGGCTGTGGTGTAGGCTGGCAGCTACAGCTCCGATTAGACCCCTGGCCTGGGAACCTCCATATGCTGTAGGTGTAGCCCTAAAAGGACGAAAGAAAAAAAAAAAAAAAAAGAATTAAATTCAGTCAGATGAGCATTACATTTTGGTGTTTTATCTTGCTGGTTGTCCAAAAGTCTCCAGGTTTTAAGAACTATTAATTCCTATTACTTGTTCAAATTTGGGTTGGCAAACCTTTTCTGTAAAGGGCCAGATACTAAACATGTTCGACTTTACAGGTTCTATGGTCCAAACATTCCAGCCCCATTTATAGTGTGCAAGCAGTTGCAGCCTCCAGGCATGTGCATGGCAGTGTGCCAATAAAACTTTATTTACAAAAACAGGTAGTGATGGTGAGCCTTAGTTTGCTGACACCTATTTTAAACTAAAAGTGGTTCAAAAGATAATCATAATAAATTTCAAAATTCTAGAAAATCCTGATTTTAGGGAAAACCGAAGAGAAGCAACTTACACATCTGAAGCAGAAACCAAAGGCACCTACTTCTGAAAGCCAGAAGAAACACATCAGCCCCTTCACAGTGATTGAGCTTCCAAAGAACAAACGATAAAAACACATGTCATTAAGCTGTATGTGTTGGTTAGGGCCCAAGGGAGTGGAGACAGCAGGGGCTGATGTATTTTGAAAATACCACCTGGAAAACTGAACCAAAATGGGAAGAACATTTCCTTGGGTTTTCTGATTCTTCAGCAAAAAAATGAACAATGGGAAAGATTACTGTAAGAACAAGCCTAGCAGGTAAGCCCCTGCTCACACAGAACACACCCTGTGCAGGGGTGTGATGGGGGTTTGAGGCAGCTGCTTTCCCTTCCTGCCCCCTCCACACATATACTCACTCACATAAACACATGCACATGCATTCTCCGTGACAGAGCACTTGAACACTGCCTGGGAAAATTGGGCCACTGAGAAAGAAAAGTCTGGCTTCTCTTCTCAGACCAAGGGACAGGGTTTACAGGTGGCAGCTGGGTTGCCAAGAATCCCAAATCACCAGGCCAGCAGCCCCCAAGCTCAGAGCCAGCCACTGTCATGGGGGACCGGAGATCCACCAGAGCACTTGGTCTGTGGGTCATGAGCCCTGAGCTGAGGACATCCTCACATGCTGTCCTTATCAACAAGATAAAAGGATTTCAGAACAGTGGCATCGACGCAGCACTTTGGTCACTCAGAAATACTGCAATTGCACCCCTCAGTCCTCAGGCATGAGGGGAGGGACCATCCATTTTTTGGACAAATAAAGCTTGGGAGGCATCACCACAGAACAGCAGCTAACTTTGGACACTAACCTGACATTCAACACTGATCTGTCAGGAAGGGACATAATACCAGGGACTTCAAGGTAAACCACAACATGAGACATCAGAATGCACCACCACACCACCAGGCTGCTAGCTCATCATGAGGAATTGGGCAGAGTACTTCCATCAAGAGTGCAAACAAGACATTTAAAATCCAAGAGGGGGGAAGTAAACTAACACCATGGGTGGTCAGTACATAATGCAAGCCAACTAGTAATTATTCTAAATGCATTTATGCCAAGTAGCTTGTCTCCCCCCTTTCCCCCCCCCCCGCCCGGCCAAATCCCCCTAAAATCTTTGAAGGTCTTATTTTTGCCCTTAACCAGCACAGCTTCCTCTCCTTACCTTCCTCCCTTTCCCCAGCCCCCACTCCCCACAGGCCAACCAGTTTTCCTAAAGCACAGCAGTACTTCTAAAACAAATCATCTGCAATGAGAAAGAAGCTTTTTACCACTGTTTTTCAAAGTAGGGTCTCTGAGCCCTGTCCACACACCCCATTCTTAACCTCTTGCTGCAGTAACCTAAAGCCACTGGGCCTTTTGCCCCCTCCAAGCTCAACGTGAAGGCTTAAAAGGCAGAAGATCCTCAGCCATGAGACCTGGGAAGAAACCAAGTCAGAGTAACCATGTGAAGGGAGAACATACCGGCCCCTTACCTTTTGTCCTTTATCCTTCTGAAACACAAAGACGGGCGGAGCAATGGCAGGCTTTTCTGCAAAAAGAAAAATTGGTGTTTTTCCCCCCAACACTGTATTTTTCGTAAACAAAGCTACATTCGTTTGTAATAAGTTAAAAAGAAAAAACAAACCCGATATAAAACCCATAACTCGAAAGAACATCCAATCATTTACAAAAGTTTCTTGTCATGGATGTGGGGAAGTGTTCAGTTGTAAAAACCCAACACTCAACAGGACGATACGTGCACTTTGTTGTGTGCATATATACGCCAACAAAAAGGTTTTAAAACTTACTTAGGACAGGCCATGTCACTGATGGAGGAAGCGGAGTGGGGAGTGTGGCAGGCTGCTATTCAGTGCCACCAAGTGTGGCACTGCAGGAACAAGGAGCAGAGACAGCAGGTTCCCAATTCCAAATGCTGGAGGCTAGTTTAGGGTTTTAATCTTTGTGTGTGTGTGTGTTTTCTCCAAGTCTGCAGGTCAGCCAGTGGGTGTGTGTGGGTGTGTGTGTGTGTGTGTGTGTGTGTTTTCTCCAAGTCTGCAGGCCAGCCAGTGTGTGTGTGTGTGTGTGTGTGTGTTTTCTCCAAGTCTGCAGGCCAGCCAGTGGGTGTGTGTGTGTGTGTGTGTGTGTGTGTGTGTGTTTTCTCCAAGTCTGCAGGCCAGCCGGGACCAGAGGTGACCAGTTTGCAACTCATCCCCACACGGCACATGTTCTTTGGAGAGCTTACTCCACTCAAGATAGCCCAGTGTTCCACTCAGGTCTCTATATGAGCACCCATTTAAAACAATGCATAGAGGTGTGAAGGTCTGGGAGTCCATCTTGCACAGGTGCTGATGAAGGAAGAAACCCTTTGGGATGCTGTCACACAAATGGACCAGCGAGATGCTGCCGGTCACTCTCAGGCAGCACCATCTGTCTCCCATCCAGGGGTAGCTGAGTCCACAGCCCTTTGTCACTTGTCCTTGAGCAGGCGGCAGCCAGCCATGGGGTTCTGGATGAGGCCCACCATGACCCATGGGGGAGGCCCACATGTGCCTGCATCAGGGAGGCTGTGGGTACACTCGTGAACCCTGTGGTATGCGCCCAGGGCCTGCCTCAACATTTGAGGCTGGAGGGCAGCCTGGATGGGAAGCAAGGGGAGTCGTGAGTTTGGGGAGCACCTGTACAGCCCCTCCCCCTCCCCTCAGCCATGGGGAGCTAAGGTGAACCAGGAACCTGCACTGGCACAGCTTTACCACGGCAAGACTGCTACACAGGAGGGGGCACAATCTGCAGGCCACTCGAGCACTCAAGTGGGATCTGGTCTGAGTGTCTGGTCTGGAGCATCAGGGAAACATCCCCGAGAAGAGGTGGCTGGGCTGAAGTCTCAAGAAGAGCCCAGAAGGGAGAGGGACAGGTGACCGGGAGCCCATGGGGCAGACTGTGGCAATGCTAAGGAACCAGGACAACTGTAAAAGGAGTGGGGGAAGCACAGAAAGAACAGAGTCTGGGGAAGGAGGCGACATGGGGAGACCTGTCAGGAGGCAATGGGGATCACCCACAATAAAGAAGATGGGGCAGGGACAAGGTTTGAGGAGTAAAAGCACAAGACTGAGATGGTCACACAGACACTGTCCCACTCCCCACCCCTCAAAACTCCCACTCCACAAAGGGGCAGGACACATGCCAATCTTGACTTTGGTGGCAGGACCCACCAATGGAGACTATTCCCCCTGCTGTGCTCACTGAAGCCTTGTGACACTTGGTCCGACACAACAATCCTCACCACACACAGTCTACGCAAACACTGGGGTGAACAACATTTACAAGAGCAAAATGCCATAAGGGAGGAGAGTGGGGGTGCCAAAGGGCCTTCCACGCTTCCTAAAACAGCCATCACCCCAGCACAGATGGCTGCTGCTTGACAAACACGGAGGGCTGAATGAAAGTAACTACTGCCAGGCAACAAGGGACAGCAAAGGAATGCTGGAGGGGCTCTGGGGACAGTGGCAGCTTACCCTCACCATGTCTACCATGGGAACCCCAGTCATCCTCTGTTACTGCCCTTCACCCCACAAGCCCAACATCCAGGGCTGCAGGTTAGGGCCCAGCCTCACTTCTGCATTTGACTCTGGGCCTTCCAGCTGCAAGGCGCAGAGGGGCAGAGGCAGGAGCTGGGGTTGTGGCCAGCGCAGCATCCCCCGCCCCTGCCATGGTTTACAGGAGCCCAATCTGGACTCCAGGTCCACAGAGGGGAGAACTGCAGGCTCCTGCCCCAGGGCACCCCACGGCACAACAATCAGGCCAGGCTGAGGCAGCAAAAGAGACTTGGGTCCAGGACTTTCGCCAGAGCCACTGTGGAAGGGATGTCACCACAAGGGGCACAGAGTGCAGCCAATCCAGCAGAAAGCGGAGCTGAAGATAGAGAAGGAAATGGAACCCTGGAGGCCCAAAGCTAAGCCCTCACCTGACTCTGACTTTTCAGTTAAGCCAGCAAATGCGGATTTTTGTTTAAGCCAGTCTGAGCTTGATTTCTGCCCCTAGTCTTTTATTTTTTTTTTGACCACACCGGTGGCAGGTGGAAGTTCCTGGGCCAGGGACTGAACCTGCACAACAGCAGGGTCCTTTAACCTGTGAAGCCATAAGGGAACTCCTGTTCCTAGTCTTTAACAGCCTCTGGCCTCTCTGAGAGGTGAGGTTTAGCTGCCATAGACTTAAACACACGCCAAACCCTGTTTGACCCTGACTTTCTTTCTTGTCACAGCAGATATCCTCACCTGATATGCTATGTATTTAGGGGTTTGTGGTGTGTTCCCCCTACTAAGCTATCAACTCCATGAGCCTGGAGAGTGCCTTGTCCCCTCCATGTTCCACAGTTTGAGAGCAGTATTTGGCACCCTGCAGGGATTCAAGTATCTGGTGGGGAGATAAGTAAGAGGAGGGGGCACTGCAGAAAACAACAGCCAGACTGTAAGGACTAGAATGGAGAGAGAACCATTTGGATGGCAGAGGAAGAGCTTCCTGTTGCTGGGACTGTGTTGGCTGATGTGCAGGCAGGCACAGGAGGGGCTGCCTGTGAGCCCGTGGGACAGGACAGGATGGGAATTAGTTTGAGCAGGCGGCTGTCTGTGGTGCGAAGGTCCCACCCAGCATGGTCCAGGCATAAGCTGGGAGAGGTCCCCTCTGCTGGAAGGACAACCCTGTACTGCAACTGGGCATGCTGCATGGGGCGGGGTAGGGGGGCGGCAGAGGGAAGCCATGGAGAACACACTGCGGTCTGAGCTCCAAAAGCAGATCCGCCCTCATTAACTCCGGGCTCCTGCTCCTCAACCACCTGCTGCCACCACAGTCATAGTTGAGAGCTCCCTTCCTTCTCTGCCTCTACTCTCACCCCCTTAAGGGTGGCCTCCACAGAGCGGCCAGAACACTGCTGTGAAACTTATGCTCAAAACTTGGCAAGGGCCTCCCAGACTAGGGGCAAAGGCCCTTCAAAGGCTACCCCGCCGCTGACCATGACTGTGGCACTGAAGTGTCCCTGTCCCCGGCACGCCCCTCGCTTCTGTCATGCTTCTAGGCTTTTGCCTGGCTTAGTTCCTCCACCTAGAAGACATTCTCACTTGCTCTTCTGTGGTCAACACACACCCAGGCACAGACACCACCTCCTTAAGGAGGCTCCCAGTTTGAAATGTGCTCCTTAATGAAGCGAGCTCTGGCTTGTACCCAGCACGGGTTATACTGAGGCTACCTGTCAGGGAGGCTGAGAGACCACAGACACAGTTCCCGCGTGCCATCCAGGAACCGTCCGATAAATGTTTGAACTAAACCCCCTCTGTACTTCCTCACATGTGTAACAACAGCTGCTATGCAATCACAGAAATATTTTCTAAGCCCTTATTCTGTGCAAGGCACCATGGGAAAATGGGGAACAGGAAGCTGAGGGCAAAAAACTTTAGAGTAAAACATCTGATGAAAAGGGAGGGGCTATGTGTGCCAACCTGGCCAGGCACTGCGAAGTCTGGGAGCTGTGTGTGTGTGGGTGGGGGGGGAGTCTATGTGATGTGTTTATTTGCTCACCAGCAATGTCCACCCCGGGAAAGCTCCAGAGGAACGGGGCCTCTGTTGGGTTCACCTCTGTCTTGTCAGAGCCAAACAGTCTCAAGTGTAATACCTGCTCAACAAGCAGTTACAGAGGGAGCGAAATGCTGTGTGTCACACAGGCTGGGGCCAGGAGGCTTGGGCCCTAGCAGCCCACTCGGAGAGCCAAAGAGACCCCCGAGGAGGGCAAGGCTTGGTGGTCATGAACTTCAGTCAGTTCTCTATCAAAGACACAAAGCACCAGAGCCACGCAAGTTTTGTTTCTGCTCAACGCCAAGAGGGCCCAAAGTCCGTAACTTCTAAGTCAGCACTGATTCCACGGTGACAACACACATGCACCCTGTTCCATGCAAGAACTGCCCCACATTTAAGTAAGCACTTCTTTTTTTAAAATCTTCCCATGTCACCACTGCTCCTGGTTGTCACTGAATTACCAGCATCATTTATGTAACTGAAAACTCAAGTTTGGGGAACATAGGACAGAAGCAAGGAGGCTTCTGGCCCAGCTTTTCTTTCATGACTGAAGGGAAAACCACCACTAGAGATTTGTGGAGAGACCTAGGCTACCGGAAAGACCCAAAATATTAATATGTTAACCAAATATATGTACTTGTTTGATACAGACTCTGTCCACCAGGTGTTTTTCTATTTTTTGGTTCTGTGAAACGCTCTCTGATCAAATTAGTTTGTAAAAAAGCAGGCTGCCTGGAGCATGGACAAGACTCATCAACATAAGAAAGGTTAAGGAAAACAATGGTAAAGAAACCTGTTTCACCAAAAGTTCCTCAGAGTTATCTGACCAGGGAACACCCCCTTTCCAGGAAAACCCAGAGACAACTGAGATCTGTGGCCAACTGCGGCCAACACTGTTGTGTGAAGTGGGTGAGATTCAGAACCCCGAGTCACCTCAAATAACACTCCTGCCTCTGGGCGGCCCAGGCGCTTCTGGGATGCATTGGGTGCTTTGGCCTCACCTTGGCTTTCCAAGGCACTGATGCCAAGTCTAAGCTGGCAACTGCTTGATCCCAACCCCTCTCCCCCCAGCATCCTCCACATGCCCCTCCTCAGCTCCTGTGCCCCAAGTGGCACTCTGTTGGAGCCCAACTGCTACTCCAGCCAGGGAAAGTACCCTGCTTCCCCAGTCCCCAGGGAAAGAGCATGGGGGCGGGGGTGGGGAAGGGGAAAGACCTGGCCAGAAGCTGAACTGAGTAGCCCCTGATGACATCCCAGCCCAGAGCAAAGGCTCTCCCTCCTCTCCCCTGCCACCCTCCACCTGACCTTGCAGTTTGGATGTAAAATGGGGCAGCTTAGCCTGCATCCTGGATGTAATCTTTGCAGTTCTGCTGATAAGCACAGGCAGGTAAGCCTAGATGCAAAAGCTGCAGATCTCTGCTTTTGTTCCATACCCCTCCCAGATGTGTGGGCCCTGCCATACACACTTTCTAACCCATCCTCTTCGGAGCCCTGCTCCCAGAAGCACTGATGACGTGGCTGTGACTGTCAGGGTCCACCTTGCTGAGCTTGGGAACCACTTCCGCAGATGCACCTCTTGCTCTTTCACAGATTCAATAATAACATCCATTTGACAACTGCAACTTTCTGTGGCTCCACACATCTGGGTGTCCACTGTGCGCCAGGCATCATGCTGGCTTTTGGGTGTGGTGGTGACATGGAGAGGTATGTCCCCTGTCTGCCAGGAGCTGACATCAGACTCAGGTGACGTGGAGAAGAGACTCAGAACACAGAGCTGGGGCACCCAACATGGTGAGGCTGCAAAGGAGGAGTGGATCAGGGAGGGCTTCTTAAAGGAAGTGTCACTTAAGCAGAAGGATGAGTGGCATTTAGTCAGGTGGCCAGGAGTGGGAGGAATGAGGCAGCACTGAAGAAAAATGGTCAGGGTGGGCACAATCGGGCTCCAGACCCTTAAAGACAGATAGGAAACACCTCAGCCCAGGGCAACAGGAGTGAAATGCATCCCCTCCTTGGTCCATTCACACCTGCATGGGCCCAGCATAGAGGCTCCTGGAAGGTAAGCACCAATCACATTCAGGTACTTTCTTTCTTGAGCAAATGAATCAAGATGGCTTCAAAGAAGTTGGGAGTCCTTGAGATGCAGGCTGCCTCCTGACCCAAGGGGCCACAGACCATTCTCCTTGTAGGGTACAGAGGTCTCTGGGTAAGAAAGGGATTCCCAAGGTGGCAGGCCCTTCTCCTAAAGCATAAACTACTTCAACATCCATTTATGATAAAAACTCTGCAGGAGTTCCCATTATGGCTCAGTGGTAATGAACCCAACTAGTATCCATAAGGACTCAGGTTCGATCCCTGGCTTCACTCAGTGGGTTAAAGGATCTGGTGTTGCCACGAGCTGTGGTGGAGGCTGCAGATGCAGTGCGGATCCCACGTTGCTGTGGCAGTGGCAGTGGCTGTGGTGTGGGCTGGCAGCTGCAGCTCCGATTCAACCCCTGGCCTGGGAATTTCCACTTGCCATGAAAGTGACCCTTAAAACAAACAAACAAACAAAAAACTCTCCAGAAACTGGGCACAGAGGAAACCTACCCCAATATAATAAAAGCCACATATGATAAACCCACAGTCAACATCATACACCACAGTGAAAAGCTAAAAGCATTTCCTCTAGGATCAGGAGTAAGACAAAGATGGCCACTCTCACCACTTTTATTCAACAGTTATGGAAGTCCTAGCCACAGCAATCAGAGAAGAAAAAGAAATAAAAAGAATCCAAAATGGAAAAAAGAAGTAACACTGTCACTGTTTGCAGATGACATGATACTATACATAGAAAATCCCAAAGATGCTATTACTAGAAAACTACTAGAGCTCATCCATGAATTAAGTAAAGTCGCTGGATACAAAATTAACATACAGAAATCTGTTGCATTTCTATACACTAGCAACGAAAGATCAGAAAGAGAAAATAAGGAAACAATTCCATTTACCACCCTATCAGAAAGAATAAAATACCTAGGAATAAACCTACCTAAGGAGGCAAAAGACTTGTACTCTGAAAACTGTTAAGATGCTACTGAAAGAAACTGAAGATGACACAAACAGATGGAAAGATATTATCATGTTCTTGGAGTGGGAGAATCAATACTGTCAAAATGACTATACTAGCCAATCTTCATATTCAATGCAATCCCTATCAAATTCCCAATAGTGGGAGTTCCTACTGTGGCTCAGCAGGTTAAGGACCTATCATTGAGGATCCAGGTGCGATCCCTGGCATCTCAGTAGGTTAAGGACCTGCTGTTGCCACAAGCTGCAGAGCAGATGCAGCTTGGATCCAGTGTTGCTGTGTCTGTGGCACCAACTACAACTGCAGCTCCAATTAGACCTGGCTAGGGAATTTCCATATGACACAGGCGTAACTGTTAAAAAAAAAAATTTTTATTAAAAAAATTATCAAAATCAGAACAAAAAATTTAAACTTCTGTACAGAAACACAAGACCCCGAATAGCTAAAGTGATCTTGAGAAAGAAAAACAGAGCTGGAGGAATCAGGCTCCCTGACTTCAGACTACACTACAAAGCTACAGCAATCAAAACAATATAGTACTGGTACCAAAAAAAGAAATACAGATCAATGGAACAGGATAGAAAACCCAGAACTAAACCCATGCACCTATGATCAATTAATCCAGGACAAAGGAGGAAAGAATATACAACAGAGAAAAGAGTCCCTTTAATAAATGGTGCTGGGAAAACTGGAAAGCTACATGTAAAAAAAATGAAATTAGAACATTTCTCTAATACCACACACAGAAACTCAAAATGAATTAAAGACCTAAACGTAAGACCAGCTACTATAAAACTCCTAGAGGAAAACAGGCAGAGTACCCTTTGACATAAATCACAACAATATCTTTGGATCTGTCCCCTAAAGTAATGGAAATAAAAACAAAAATAAAAAAATAGGACCTAATGAAACTTGAAATATCTTGCACAGCAAAGGAAACCACCAACAAAATGTAAAGACTACCTACAGGAGTGATTAAAGATTTGGTGTTGTCACTGCTGTGATGCAGGTTCGATCCCTGGCCTGGGTCTGGGAACTTCTGCCTGCCATGCACCCCCCACCCCCCAAAAAAGGCAGATGATCTAAACAGATACTTCTTCTCCAAAGACGACAGACAGATGGCCAAAAGTCACATGGAAAGATGTTCATCACCAATTATTAGAGAAACGCAAATCACAACTACAATGAGGTACCACCTCACACCAGTTAGAATGGCCATCATCAAAAAATCTACGAATAATAAATGCTTGGAGAGGGTGTGAAGAAAAGGGACCCCTACTACACTGTTGATGGGAATATAAATTGGTACAACTGCTATGGAAAACAGTATGGAGGTTCCTTAAAAAATTAAAAATAGAGCTCCCAGGAGTTTGTTGTGGCTCAGAGGTTACAAACCTGACTACTATCCATAAGGATGTGGGTTCAATCCCTTGCCTTGCTCAGTGGGTTAAGGATCTGGCGTTGCCATGAGCTGTGGTACAGGTCACAGATGAGGCTCAGATCCCATGTTGCTGTGGCTGTGGTGTAGGCTGGCAAGTGAAGCTCCGATTTGACCCCTAGCCTGGGAACTTCCATAATCTGCAGGTGTGGCCCTAAAAAAAAAAGAAGTGGGGGGAGACTCCCTTATGATCCTGCAATCCCACTCCTGGGCATATATCTGGGGGAAAAAAAATGAAGCCGAGACTATACATGCACCCCAATGTTCACAGCAACACTATTTACAGTAGCCAAGACATGGAAACAACCTAAATGTCCACGGACAGAGGAATAGAGAAAAATGATGTGGTATATTACTCAGCTATAAAAATAATGAAATAGGAGTTCCCGTCGTGGCGCAGTGGTTAACGAATCCGACTAGGAACCATGAGGTTGCGGGTTCGGTCCTTGCCCTTGCTCAGTGGGTTAACGGTCCGGCGTTGCCGTGAGCTGTGGTGTAGGTTGCAGACACAGCTCGGATCCCGCGTTGCTGTGGCTCTGGCGCAGGCCAGTGGCTACAGCTCCAATTCGACCCCTAGCCTGGGAACCTCCATATGCTGCAGGAGTGGCCCAAAGAAATAGCAAAAAAGAGACAAAAAAAAAAAAAAAAATGAAATAATGCCATCTGCTGCAGTACGGATGGACCTAGAGATTATCGTACCAAAGTAAACCAAAGAAAAACATCATATGATATTGCTTATATGCAGAAATATATTAAAAAAATGATACCAATGAACTTATATATAAAACAGAAATGGACCCATAGACAGAGAAAACAAACTTTTGGTTACCAAAGAGGAGAGAGGTGGGGAGGGACAAGTTAGGAGTTTGGGATTAACATAAACACACTACTATATAGAAAATAGATGACTAACAAGGACCTACTGTATAGCACAGGGAACTATACTCAATATTTTGTAGTACCCTATAAGGGAAAAGACTCTGGGGAAGAAAAGATATATATGCATGCATAACTAAAACACTTTGCTGTACTCCTGAAATTAACACAACATTATAAATGAAGTATACTTCAAAAAATATTGTAAAAGAATTGGAAAAAAAAAAAGAGATAACAGAGGTAGAGAGCTAATCATGCTAGCAAGCAATACAAATGCAAGTGAGCTATTTGATCTCTTGGGTTTTTGCAAAGTTGTAGAGATGTGAGCGATGTTAACATAAGGCTTAAATAATATCTGTGCAAGAAGAAGGAAGGAAAAGAAAGAAACAAACTACTGACCAGGGGCTCTGAGACTAGAGAACATCCTCAGATGGCTTCGGGGTGCACGCATGGGAAGTTCTAAAAGCTCTCTCCCGAGCCCCTGCCCCAAGTCATCTCTTGTCATCAGAGTGCGAAGCCTATGTCAGGGAGAGGGCCTGTATACTTAGTGGGTTGGGGAAGTCAAAAGCCCTACATTTGAGAGAAATAAAACACTGGGCTTCCTGACACCACCACAGGTATGGGAGGGTACAGGACTCAAAGGTTTTATCTGTATCTTTTCTGTCCAGAGAGTGACTGGTGCCAAAAACCCTTAAAACAAAATGACCTGTGTTTATTTCAGACACAGCAAGGAAAGGGAAGCAAGGGGACACCTCTCTGAAGCCAGTCTAAGAAGGGGGAGCCCCCAGGCACAAGGTGGGTAGCAGCAGCTGCTGGGACGTGAGGAAAGGAGGCAAAGGCCCTGCTGCAACCAAGGGAAGGAGGTGGCCCTGGGGTAGAAGGGTGTGTGTCCTAGGTCTTAGGATCCCATCTTTAGACTTCTGCCGGCCTGTGCCATACAGTCACAGCAAGGACATCCCCAGATGGGGTTTCCCAGAAACCCAGTGGTACTGGGTGTGTAGTACTTATGGGCCAGGCCAAGTGCTCAGTGCTTTATTCGCATCATCCTCCTGAATCTTCACAGCCACCTTCAGAGGTAGTTCCTTAGTTTACAGAACAGGGGACAGAGGCTCAGGGAGAGTGAATGACTTGTCCATGGTAGGGCCGGGTCTCCAAGTTGGTGGGCCTGACCTGGAAGCCCGGGCCCCTGACTGCTGCTATCCACGCACTGCAGGTCACCATCCCAGTTTGCCTCCTCCCATCTTTTCCGCTCAGGTGGGCCCCTGACACTAAGAAACTAACACACTTTTGTTTTGAGAAGTAATATCCGGTCTAAAGCAGTTGTCAGTGACCATCTGCTTTGGACAAGCATGTAGTTAAGCCAACAGCAGACCCTTAGGATCTTCAAGGGAAGAATCAAGACCCGCTCCAAGGTGCACACTCAAGGGTGAAGCAAGCCATGTGACCTTTCATCTGTCCAGTGTGTAACCATGGGTGCTCTATGAATTGTAACACATTCTCAGCCTAAGCTGAAAACACACACACATCCACTCCAGCACACAAATTTCCCTTCTTCATGCTGTGCAGGGAGTAATGTACACAAGACCATGGGCAGGCCTGCCCTGCAACAAGCCTTGGCACCATCCCGTCTCTGAGAATGTCTGTAGAACTAAATAGAAGAAAATATGTAGACCCAGGAAAACACACAGAGAAGGGAATCTGGATTATCTTTGCCTGTTTTGTTTATTTTCTCTCCTAAATGATGACTCGAACACCTGCCAGGAAACAGCCCCCATCTGGAAAGACACTTAGAATTCTTGACCAAAATGTCAGCAAGGTACTTGTGCAAAATGAGCTTTAATCCTGGGCTGATGTGTTTTAATCTTCTTATCTGTGCAAAAAATATGGAAAGCATCTTGCCAACACAAACAACAGTATGTTAATACATGGCAACTGCTTTAATCCTGTGACACTTACTATCTCGACCCTTCAAGTCGTTTCTTTTCTCAGGAATTATTATAAACAGTCCTGTGCAGCAACATAAAGGTGAATTAGTCACTGATGTGTCAACTCTGTTCGCCAACTAATTCTTTGGTGAAAAATGGAACTTAGCTCAATCATGCTGTTGCTAGGCGATGCCTCTCTCAACCTTAGTGTACCATAGGCGCAGCGGCTACACAGCCCAGCTAGTGGGCGGTGGGCCCCTTCATCCTTTTTTTGGGTACTTGAATATATTTTTCCTTAGGCAACTCTCACTCACAGAGATCACAGTGGGGCAGAGCCTTGGGAGAGGACGGTATCTTTGATCTTATGCCTTTCTTTCTGGAATGTGGTTACCTTCACCCACTGAAACCGAAGCCATTTCTCAATGCTCTAACCTCACCCCACATTTCTGACAACAGTGGGGATAATAAGCAACTCACATTTGTTGAATGGCCCTTCCTAGACCCAGTGGTAGCTGCTTTACACACCCCATCTGGTTCAATGTCATCAGAGCCCTACTGCATAGATATTACTTGCAAATCACAAACAAGACTGAGAGGCCTTGGAGAGACGGGTACCATGCCCAAGTCATAGAACTGGTAAGTGGCAAAGGTGGGACCAGAACCCTAAGCATGACTTCCAAGCTAGGTGCCTCACGTTCCCTACAACCCGTCTGGGGCCACATCTACCTTCTTTACTTCTACAAGTATTGCCCCTCCACCCCCACCCCATCCACACAGGCCACGAGCTGCTGGGACAGACCCTGTACTTTGGACATCTCTGTGCCTTAAATCCAACAGAAATCCCATAAACCTATTAAATACATCATACAGTCAGCAACCTCACCTAAAACTAAGAAATTCAGGTGGCTGGCTTTGACAGCACTTTTCTATTCTGCCACTAGGTGGTGCAACACGAGCACAGCTGGGGTGAAGTCCAAGTGGCTGAAGATCCAGGAGACCCGTCATCCACTAAAGACAAGAGAAATCCCCTCACAGGAAGGCAATCTAAGAACTACAGGACCTCTGTTGAGGCTGCAGACCAACCGATGAAATTCGGGAATGCGGGCGCTGGTTTATGTGTGTTTATGTGTATTCAGATCGGCCTCGACAACCAAGCAAGTCAGCTCACTTTTTCCACACACTGCCTGTGTTTGTCCAACAGGGATGGTACCCACACCCCAGTTGGAAGGACAGAAAGAAATGATGCACATCAAGTGCTTGGAAGTGCCTGGTCTTCTGTACAAACTCCATGTCGGCATTATTATCATTTCCATAATTATACACAGAACTGCAAATATGCTGATGCCATCTCAAAGCAGGGGTCTTGGATTCAAGACCAGGACTCCAACAATGATAAATGCCACACGATCTGGCCCCTTGCAACAGCTGTCTGGACAAGTGACACCTAAACACAGATGCTCAGTCACTCAGCCCCTTCCTCGAGTCCTTCAGAAGCCAAGGGAATCACTGAGGTGACACCTGGCAGAAGGCCGACTAGCCATGCCATGCTCACAGCAGCATGATTTACTGAGCATGCACCATGTGCCAGGCAAGACGCTAAGCACTGGGGACAGGGTGAAAGCTGGACAAAGCCACAGCCCTCGTGGAAAGAGAAGAGAAAAACAAGTTAGTAGGGATAATTAGATAATTCTGGAGACAGGTGCCAGAAGGATAAAGCAGGGCACTGAGAAAGAGTGACAGGGCAAAAGGGGACTATAGGGGGCATGGTTGGGTCAGGCCTCTCTCTGGTGTCATGTGAACCTCAGACACGGAGTGAGCCAGGAGCGAGGGCAGAGCACAGTAGGCAGAGGGAATCCCAAGTACAAAGGTCTTAAGGACAGAAAGAACCTGGAGGCCAACGTGACTGGAGTTTCCTTCGGGGAAGGTGGGCGGTGAGTCTGGAGAGGGCGCATGCTGAGGAGTCCAAGCAGGGACTGACATGACCTGGTTCGCATTTCTGAAAGATCACCCCAGCAGTGGTCTCATGCAACCCTTTCCATTTCTGTGTGTTAGAAAGTTCAGTAGTAAGCTGTCAGGGAAGTGGGAGTGGTTAGAAGAGATCTCAGGGAGGCAGAATGAGGTGCCAGGGGACCAGAGAGGAGCCCTCAGGTTGCTGTCCGGGTTTGGTGAGAAGTGGCAGTGACAATGGCAGCTCAGGCAAGCCCTGCAGCCTTGGAACCAGGTCGAGGTGGATGGAGTCTGACTATTGTGGGGACAGAGCCTTCTGATGCCTGAGCTGAGGGAAGACTGAGATGACCACAGGACGCTGTGAAAGCACGTCTCCCTCACTCAGGGGCCAATGCTGCCAGCACACAAGACCCTCACTCTTTTGACGAGACTCCACCAGCAGGGCCCCCCAGGGTGGCACTGATGATGAATAACCCCGGCCTCTTAGACCCCCAGCGGCCACACCAATGCTGCAAAACATCCCTTCTCCTCTGAACAAAGGGGAGCCTGGCAAACTTGCCATTGGAGAAGCCAAAGTGAAGAACTGTTTTCCCCGTTCCCACTCTGCTGTTACAGATGCAACATGGACATTAATTTTGAGCCGACAAATTCCTGAAATTCTGTGTGGCAAGCCTAGGGGAGTTTAATTTAGCAAAAGCATTTAAAACTTACTGCAAAACCAAGGCCTGCCTCCTAAACATGTGCATGGACTAACCAATATGGTTTCTGTCAGGTTTCAGAACAAGCGCCCCGTGAGTCAGCGCTATTGATTCACTGGAAAGGATGAGCTGGGCTCCAAGACTCAGCAGCGGGAGGGGACAATGGGATAGGCAGACTCTTCTTGCAGACATGCCTTGGGCTTCAACCCTAGTGAAAGGGACTGGTCCAGATGCAGAGCATCCGGAAGGTTCTCACCTTGAACCTGGAACAGTGCTGAAGGTCATGGAAAGCACTGTCCCTCCTTAAGAGGGAACATGAAGGCCACAATGCCATGATGCCTATGGCTGCCAAAAGGCCACGAAGGAAAAAAAAAGGTCGGGGGAGTGCCCATTGTGGCGCAGTGGTTAACGAACCCGACTAGGAACCACGAGGTTGCGGGTTCGGTCCCTGCTCTTGCTCAGTGGGTTAACCATCTGGCGTTGCCGTGAGCTGTGGTGTAGGTTGCAGACTCGGCTTGGATCCCTCGTTGCTGTGGCTCTGGCGTAGGCTGGTGGCTACAGCTCTGATTCGACCCCTAGCCTGGGAACCTCCATATGCCGAGGGAGCGGCCCAAGAAATAGTAAAAAAAGACAAAAAAAAAAAAAAAGACAAAAAAAGAAAAAAAAAGGTCGGGAGGGTGAGCCCTAAGCTCTAGTCGGCAAGTAATTTATTCCCAGATAGTTTTACTTAATCTCATAACCCAGTAGTTCTCACTAGGGGTGATTTTGCTCCAGCCTCAGCTCCTAGCCATGGGGCAATGCCTGGAAACATTTTTGGTTCTCATGATGGGGAGAAGCTCTAATGGCATCTCGTGGATGGAGATCAGGGATGCTAATCAACACCCTACAGTGCAAAGGATAGTCTTCCAAAGAATGATCTACCCCCAAATATCAAGTGTGCTGAGGTTAAGAAATCGTGTATTAATTAGAAAAAGACTGAGTCAGATCCCTAACTCACATAATATACTCAAATAAATCCTCAGTAGGTCAGACTTGTACAAACCAGGCTAACCCCCCGCCCCCCAGCTCCTATGAATTACCTCCTCTCTCCCTCTCCACTCAGTTTCTGTATTTAAATGTGTGTAGCATCCTAGGACTTTAATAGATCAGATGATTATGTCACAAAGAGTACTGGGGGTGGGGTGGGGAGGTGTGTGTCAATGGAATCCCCTAAACCAGGAGTTCTCAGATGGGGGTGATTCTGTCCCCAAAGGGACATCTGACAATGTCTGAAGACATTTTCTCTCATCATGATGGGACAGGTGGATGCCACTGGCATCATGTGGGTAGAGGCCAGGGACACTGCTAAACAACCCACAATACACAGGACAGCTCCCATCAGCACCGATGTCATTAACAGTGAGGTGGAGAACTCGGCTATAATCCAAAAGGAGCTTTCTCTCTATTCTGGCCTCCAATTAGAATAGGAACAGCCAGTGGTAACTGATGTGGATCTGCATGTGCCAGTGGGCCAATTACCTGCCATACGTCCCTGACACATGATAATCCACAGATTTGATTAGCCTTATTCCCATTCCACAGATGCAGGAACTGAGGTCAATTCTCCCAAGCTCCTGGGCAAGTGAGTGGCAAGACACAAACCAAAGCATTTCCAACTGTGCCACAAGCTATCAGCCGGAGCCGGTCAGTTCCAGTCTGAAATTCCTTGGAGGCCAGAGACAGGGGAGAAACTCACATGGATGTACCTACAGAACCCACTCAGGCCCGTCACACTGGGGCTCCCATCTCACATGCAGTGGGTCTCAAAGTTTTTGGCCTTGGGACCCCTTTCCACATTTGTAAATTATTGAGAATCCCCGAGAGTTTTTGCGAATGTGAGCCACAACTACTGATACTTACCACGTCACTACGAAAATGTCAAAAACTAGTTAACTTAGTTAAGATAAGTCTGTAAGATTTACTTAATACACTTTTATAAACAATAAGTACTTGTGAAACCAAAAACACTAGGGAGAAGAGGGGTGTTATTTTACATTTTGACAAATCTCTTAACGTCTGGCCTAACAGAAGACAGTTGGGTTCTCTTGTCTGCTTCTGCAGTCCATCTGCTGCTACAACACTCTATTCCAACCTTTGGAAAACTGTCCGTTCACAAGAGAGTAAGTGTAAAATGGGCAAATGATGCCTTTGCATTGTTATAAAAACCGTTTTGAATGTGCAGTCCCCTTGAAAAGGTCTTGGGGACTCCCAGGGCCCCTGGACCATCTTGGAGACTTGCTGCCATATGCTGTCCTGAGGACAAGCATTCCGAGGACACTAAACCCTGAATTAATCACAGGGTCAGGAAATTTCTGCTGTGGTTCTTTGCTAAAAAGTACCCTGAGTGCAATGAACAGGGCATCTAAGAGCTGCTATAATAGGGTTGAAACCCAAGGTCAGGCAGGCACTGGAAAAGGAGGAAGCAGGCCAAGTTCCAAGAAGCTTGGTGGGGACTGTGATGTCCAGGAAGGCAAATAGTCTATCTCAAGGTGGTGGCTGCTCCTCAGTCCTGGCAAATCATTATTGTGCAAGAATACAGGCTGAAGCTGGTTCCTATTTTTTAAGAGAAATTAGAAACCTGGGTTACTTTTCCCCTGAAATCTCAAAATTCTTTTTTTTTTTTTGGCCACACCCGAGGCATGTGGAAGTTGCCAGGTCAGGGACTGACCTGTGCCGCAGTAGCCACCCAAGCCACTGCAGTGACAATGCCAGATCCTTAACCCACTGTACTACAAGGGAACGCCTTCCTGCCTGTGATTTCTGATTCCAGCTTCATGTGTAAAACATCTGTGGGGGCCTAGACACCTGGACTTCCTACAACAATCTCCAATGTTGCAGCCCGGGCATCAGTTTTTATTTTCCTTTAAAATTTCCTTAAATGAGCACAAAGTGCCATTAGGGTTAGGATTCACAGCCAGTGCCATGCAAGAGTAGCAAGTGCCAAGCAACCACGTATGCAGCAAGGTGTGGACACACGAGGGCTTTACTCTGAGGCCCTGTGCTACATAGTTTTCTACCAAGTAGTGCACGGCCACACCTAACAACTCCACGGGACCGTAAGAAGGTTACTGCACAAAGGTGGCAAAAAAAACCCCACAACAATTCCCTTCGAACAAAACAAAGAACCCCTGCTGCCTGCTGCCAGCACTACCATAAGATCCTGAATAGAGGGATGCAAACCCATCTGCCTTCTGATGGCTTCGAAGTACCATGGAGAGCTACCAAGGACCTGCCAAGTCAATAGCAGTCACTTCTGCCGTCTGCCTTTCCCACAGTTTTCATTACAGAAGAAAGGCCCAATCAACTATACTTTAAAAAAATTGTTTCAAAAGGCCCTTTTCAGCCATCCCAAGTGCATCCTATTGCTCCCCAAATGGCCCGCATCTTCCACTCTACCCCAGCCTATTCTCCGTGCCTGAACCCACTTACTTGGCTGGAATTGGACTGGTACCTAAAATGTCCCCTTCGCCAGCCTCAAACACTCTCCCTGCTCCGAACTCCATCCTAAGCTCACATGCTCTAACCTTACCAAATTCCTGCTGCCTCCTCTCACTCAGAGCAGAAGCGCACGGCAGATCCTGACGAGCCCTCATGCGCAGTAATGTGCAAGGGTGATGGGACTGCCGGGGCAAGTCCACTTTCCTGATAACCGGGAGGCAGGCTGAAGACCTGGTGGGAAAGTTTTAGCTTCTCTGCCTATACACAGGACTTTGGGCAAAACAAAATTTCTTCTGGGTGTATAAAGACTTCAGAACAGCACCACCAGGCCCCATCTGCTACAGGTGTGAGAGGCACAGGAGAGTCAAATGTACACTCTGCACTCAGGACAAATCTCAGGCCTAATGTTTATCATAACTTCATGAAAACTTTCTCAAGTTGCTTCTCACTTATCCTAAAAATTAAGTTTAGGGTAATGGAAGTGGGTGGTGAGACTCAAGTGAAGGAGGATTCCAATTGTTTGAGTTCTAGCTCATCAATAAAAATGGAGTGGCATCTCAGCCTCTCAGGGCTTAGGGTTTAAGTCAACAAGGAAGGTGAGAACTGAGAAAACTCAAACCACCTTTGAAAATCTCTAGACTGGTACTTGGTCAAGCCAGATCAGTGGTTCTGAACGGACGGCAGGCACCACCCACCACCCACCCCAAACCTGGGAGACACAGAGCAACGCCTGAAGATTTCTGGTTGTCCTGACTGGGGGAGGGGGAGGGTGGTATTGGCGCGAAGCAGGTCGCAGACCTGGAAAGCAGATCAACATCTTAATGATGTCCAGTGCAGCCACACAACAAAGAATTAATGCCTGGTCCCAAAGACCTATAGTGCTGAGGCTGAGTACCCATGGCTAGAGGAGCACGCAGTCAAAGTCAAGACAGAACTGAAGAGGACAACAGCCCAGTGCTGGCTGCCTCCCGCTCTGGGCTCTTGCAGGGTCATCTTGTTCAGTGGGGGTGGAATCACCTGCCTGTTCAGACTCACTTCTCATTCTCTCTTGCTTTGCTGAGTACTTCAGCTAAATGTGTCCATGAGTCTCCCATAGTAAAAATAGCTACCATTTCCTGACTGTTCATTACTGGGTTGAGATAAGTGCTAAATAATTATCATGCATTGATTCAGCCAAGGCTCAGAGCAACCGTGGGATAGATAGAATCACTGTTATTCTCACTTTACTGGTGAGGAAACTCAGGCTCAATGGGGTTAAGAATCTGCCCAAAGTTACTCAGAGTACAAGGCAGAGTCAAAATACAAACCTAGTTCTCAGGCAAAGCCTGAGCCCACCAGCACTTTATACCATTGGGTCTCAACTGAGGGCCCACCTCCTGCTCTGGAACATTTCACAAGGTGTGAAGACATATTTTGGTTGCACCCTGGGGCAGGGGTGCAGGGGAGAGTGTGTGCTACTAGCATCTTAAGTGTAGAGTCAGGTATGCTGCAATGATGCCCAACAATCTGCAAGGCAGAGGACAGCCCCCAAAACAGAAAATCATCTGATCCAAAATGCTGACAGGACCAAATTGAGAACCCTGCCTTATACTGTCTCTCGGGTTTCCACCTCAAGTGTCCACAGGCTGGCAACGATTCATACACACATGGTATCTTTTAAGGCGGGATCTGGAATCCAAGATTTCCTATAGCTCAAATATGCTTTGCTTACTCACCCTCTTCCCAGTCTTCTTTACCTTTACCAGGGACCAAATGCTGCCTTCCAATTCTGGTGCTGGTCTACAAGGAAGACAGCTCCAGAGACAGGATGATTAATGACTTTGGGATGTATTAATAGCGAAATGCCAAGCAGAAAATATCCCAAGACACAAGTAAAACACACACACACACTCTTACCCCCCAACCCCCCGCCAGCCGCCCCGGAGAGAAGCATTCCAACGTGCCTTTAAAACTCAGGGACTAAGGACTACCAACAAAGGGCTGTGGGAGTTGCTGTCACCAGCCCTGAAGAGATCACCATGGCAACGAGGGTCAACAAGATGCTGTACTGGATACACAACTGGAAATGTTTCTTTGCATACAAGCACAGCACTCCTAACCTGTACTACTCACTCCAGTGGCTCCCAACCCTAGCTGCATATCAGGATCACCTGTGCTGCTTTCCGACTGTACCGATGCCCAGGATTTGGAGGAGCTGGTTGTGAGGATGGCTATGCTTAGGAACCCACTCTGGAAAGACAGATGCCAAGAAGGCATGTGAAATTAAACAAGTGGGAAAGCACACGTACGGGGCAGTCCCAGAGCTTCAATGTGCATAGGCAAGAAGTCCTAGTTCACACTGTAGATAAGAAATTAAACATCCTACTGGGTGCACAAGCCAAAATCAGAAATGGAATAAAAAAACACATGACAACCAATCAATGGATGGCAGAGTTACATGAGGCATAAAAAAACCACTAAGATTTTATTTTTTTTTTGAGGACAGCTATGCCAGAACTAAAGTCAAAGTACTCAGTGTAGCATTTACTGGGCAAAAACTTTTAAGTACAAAACATCCTCTTTCCTCTATTTTACACTTACCCATTCAACTATGCAATTTACAACTGACAGCAGATGTGTTGGTGCATATGCTAGAATGGTATCCCTGAAAAACAGGAATCCACAATTCTTCCCTGTGCTCAAAGGTCTACCTCACAATTAAGGTTATCACTGATGAATTCATGTGTTCATTCAATAAACGTTTCTTGGACCTACTCTGTGCTGGGCACTATTCTGGATGTGAAGGATCAGTCAGTGATCACGACCGACAGAAATCTTCTCTATCATGGAGCTTATATTTTATAAGAATAGTCAAATGAGTAAACCTAGCACACCAGTGGGTGCTAAGTGCTGCAGAGTAAAATGAAACAGGGTAGAGGGAATAGGGAATGTGGATACCATTTGAAACAGGTGGGCCATAGAAGTTCTCAGTAATAAAGTACTGTTAAGTAAAAACCTGAAGGAGGTGAAGGAGCAAGCCATAGGGATATCAGGGGGAAAGCTGACGCAGGCAGAGGAACCAGCAGGTCCAAAGGCGTATAGGAGACAGGATATGGACCCCTCAAGGGACACTGAGAAAGCCAGAGTGGTTAAAGCAGAGTAAGGTGGGAACACTGTGGTGAGAAGAGGGCAGGGAGGTCTCAAGAGTCCACCCTGCCTTGGGGGTGAGAAACTGTTAGATGGGTAAAGGTGGAAGGGAGGCCCAAGCAGTGGCAGGCAGCACTGGTGGTGAGAAGTGGTCATTCTCTGGAAATAAAGTTCAAGGTAGAACTGACAAGATCTACTGCGGCATATGAGAGAAAGAGAGAAGTCGAGTGTGACTTCGAGGTGTTTGGACTGAGCAATTCAAAGAATGGACCTGCCATTTACTACAGGGGAGAAAGATGGTGGGGTGGGCAGGTTTGGGGGAGAAAGATAGGGATTTTGTCTTTGCCTATTAGCCAAATGGAGATGTCAAATACAATGCTGGATACGATCCTAAGTTCAAGACAATGAAATATGCAAATATATAAACTATGTCATACTGATTCCCATTCATTCAGTCCCTGTCTTGCCTTTATTTTTATTTATTTTTTCATATTTGGGGCCGCGCCTGCAGCATGAGGAGGTTCCCAAGCCACAAGCAGTGACCCAAACCACACCGGATCCTTAACCACTGGGCTACTAGGGAACTCCTCCCCCTTCCGCCTTTAAATGGATCTTATGAATGGAATGCCTCACCCCTCTGCACCCCTCTCCTTTATCTTACACAGTCATAAAATGGGGGGTGGGGGCCTCTGAAGCCAGATCACCTTGATTCACATCCCTGCTTCTTACTAGCTGTGTGACCTGTCTTGGACAGGTAATTTAACCACTCTAAACTCAGTTTCCTCACCAAGAAGGGGGTTAACAGTCCTTTCCTCAGGGCGCTATTGTGAGGAGTGAGGCTTAATCCAGGTAACACCTCAAGGCTTTGAACAGTACCTGGTACCAGGCCAAACGCTCCACGAGGGTGAGCACATATTATTGCCATTCGTGCAGCTGAGTATGGAAACCTCAGGACAGCAGGGACAAGGGTACGGGAGAATCAGGGCCAGGCAGGTAGAGAGCTTGCCTGTAGTTGTGCACCTAGAAACGGAGGGAACTAAAAATAGGCCTCAGAGGCCCTGAAGCTACAGCGATCTCAACATCACGGTTGATTTCATCAGACATCGACTTATGGAGCGCTTTCTCTGGGCCGTTCGGAACTGTAACCTTGTCAAAATCGCTCAGGTGGGATGTCAGCGCTCCGCAGGAGAGAATCATACAGCCTGCCTCTTTCTGGAAGTGCAACAAAAAAGGGCCGAAAGGCAGCCAAGGCTTTCGGTGGCCCACATCCTGAGACTGAGCCTAAATGAGCGGAGTCGCGGGTCGCCACGAAGGATCCGGGGGAACTGGCGGGAACTGGGGGGCCGTTTTGGGGGTGGGGGCGAAACAAACCCGACGTTCTCCATCCTCGGCGTGGGACAGGCGGGTGGAGGATGAGAAGCCTCCAGGCGGGTGGAGGATTAGGGGGTGGGGCGGCACGGCAGGGAAGAGGGGAAGCCCAGGTACCGAGAACGAGGGGGCGGGGAGGGAGCGTGGCGCGCTGGGCCCACGACCAGGCCCGGAGGTCTATTTACATCTGTGACCGAGGCGCTGAGGGCGCGCCTCCCGCCCCTTTTCAGCCCCAGGCCTGGCCTGCAAGGCGGAAAGGCCTCAGGGCCGCAGCCCCCCGCAGTTTCCCGAGCCGTCTAGCCAGACCGTGGTAAGGCTGGGGCTGCCGGGAGTGATAGGCCGGGCGGATGAGCCCGGCCTGAGGGAACGCAATGGGGGGCGGCTGCAGGGCCCGCTGGGCCGCCCTCCCGGAGCACACAGGCTCCCTGCACCTCGGGGTGCTCACCCCTCGGGCCTGTGGTCCCAAGGCCTCCCGCCGCCCGTTCCCTGGCCGCCAGCTGGCCCCCGACGGCGCCTCCCCTACCTTCGTTCGCCAGGTCCGCCATTTTACTTCCTTAAGCCCTCCCACAAGGCCTCGCGCCGGCCGGGGCTCGTCTGCTTTCTGCCAGAAACTCCCGCGCGTGCGTACTTCCCAAGCCGACTCCGAGCGAGGCAGGCAGCTTGCGCATGCGCGCTGAGCCAGGCGCGCAGTGGGGCTCTGGATCACTGTCCCCGCCCGACCAAGCTCGGAGCACGAACCTGCGTTTTAACCGCCCCCGCCTCCCTTTCCCGCCGATCAAGGGTGGGTGGGGGTGTGTGGGCGTGGGTAGGTTAAGACGCATGCGTGGTGGAGTTCCCGGGCGACGCGGGAAGCAACGGTTGGTAAGGCGGCCGGGCAGGGATGGGTTCTGACCGTCCCGCATTTCGCTCGTTTTGCGGTCCCGCCCTCCTCGGTGGGAGCGTGAGTTGTGGTGGGCGCCGCGATCGAGGCCTTCTAATAGGTAAATCGCTGGGTCTGGAGTGGGGGCCTTTCCACGCGGGCAGGCCTGGGGCCTGCAGGAGGGTCGTGGGGTGTCCTAAGTCACCCCAGACCAGTTCTCCGTCTAAGGGACCAGTACTTTGAGCAGACGTTTTTCTGAGATCACGTGGAGACGTGGGAGATGGTTGGGGGAAGTAGAAGCCTGAAGTTAAAGATCACTGGCTTTTGGGAGGGGGACGAGGCCGTGGACTCAACAGGGCCTGGCACGGAGCCTCTGTGTTTTCATTGATCACGTGGGCTGATCAACTTCACAGGGCTGAGGGGAGACTATTGGACCCCCTGGGCTCATTCGCGACGCATCTGCTACGGATCCCTCAGAACATCCCCTGGACTCTGCCTCCTCTCCAAAATAGAGCCCAGATCCACCCGTTCTCCCCAGAAAGGCTTTCACTGCCTGAGGCCAGATCATCCTCATCTCTATCCTGGAAGACTGAACAGCATCTTCTCTCTCTGCTCTCTTTCATTTTTAGGAAATAAGCAACACGCAGAGGAATCTTTTAAAAAATATGAGTTATCCTGCTGGGTAGCATTGAGAACTATGTCTAGATACTCATGTTGCAACAGAACGAAGGGTGGGGAAAAAAATGTATACATGTAAGGATAACTTGATCCCCTTGCTGTACAGTGGGGGGAAAAAATGTTAGATCAAGAGCACATCTTTCCTCAATGCTTCCAAAACACTTTCCGCTGAACTTGGAATACATTCTAAATCTCTCATTTAGGCTTACAAAGCCCCCCTGTTTTCTGCTGCCATGCGCTCCCTTGCTCATTTGCAGTTCTGACACATGGATCTTTCTGTGTTTGGGAGCTTACCAAACTCAGGATCTTTGCACTTAAGAGTGATCCCTCTGCTTGGGACTTTGTGTCACATGTCTTTGGTTTAAGGCCCGACAGTCCTTGCGCCACCTCTGGCTTGTAAGCTAAGGGTAGTTTTTTACATTTTGGATTTTTTTGGGGGGGGGGTTGGCTGTGCCCTTGGCACACAAGTTCCTGGGCCAGGGATTAAACCTGCACCATAGCAGTGACCAGCACCATAGCAGTGACAACGTCAGATCCTTAACTGTTAGGCCACCCCGGAACTCCTGGTTTTTATGCTTTTAATTTTTGGGAGAAAGTCAAAAGAAGAATAATGGCTCATGACATGTGAACACTGTATACAATTTAAATTTCAGTGTCCATAAATTTAAGTTTATTTGAAAACAGCCATACTAATTTACAAAATGCCTATGGCTGTTTTTGAGCTACAACATCAGAGTTGAGTTTTTTTTTTAACTTTTTGTCTTTTTAGGGCCGCACCCACGGCATATGGAGGTTCCCAGGCTAGGAGTTGAATCGGAGCTGCAACTGCCGGCCTACACCACAGCCACAGCAACGAGGGATCCGAGCCATGTCTGCAACCTACACCACAGCTTGAGGCAACGCTGGATCCTTAACCCACTGAGCAAGGCCAGGGGTCAAACCTGGGTCCTCATGGACACTAGTCAGGTTTGTTAATCACTGAGCAGTGACGGGAACTCTTAGTTGAGTCCTTTTAACAGACTGTCAACAAACTTAAAATATTTACTCTGGATTTTTATAGGAATTTGCCAACTTCTAAGACATATATTTATGTGGTTGTCTTATACATTTCTATATAATCAGTGGGGTATGGTGAGTGTTTAACAGCTGCTTCTCTGGGGGGGGAATGTGTTTCTGTCTGTCTGTTTTGGTTTGGTTTTTTTGGCTGCACGTGTGACAGAAGTTCCCCAGCCAGGGTTCAAACTGTAGCCACAGCAGTTAACAATGCTGGATCCTTAACCTGCTGCGCTGCAAGAGAACCCGTCTGTCTGTATTTGTAGTGTGCCTTTATATGTATAATTTATTGTAAATTTTACTATTTTCCCATCACTTTCTTAAGTCTCAAAGACAATAAAACAAGAAATTGGACCCTGCCTTGCATTGCTGATTTTTTTGGTATAATTACTTCAGCTGTGGCTGATTTCAAGCTACCAACGTGAATGTCACTAACCAGAGTTGAGAAGAGTTGTATGATAGCACACTAGATTTTTTTCCTAGAGCATGCTACTTGTTTTTGTTTTGTCATCAGCATTGTTGTTAGCCACACCCATGGCAGGCAGAAGTTCCTGGGCCAGGGATTGAACCCTAACCACAGCAGTGACAACACTGCATCTTGAACCCATTGCACCACCAGGGAACTCCTAGAGCCTGCTACTTTCTTGCTGCGGCCCCCAAACCAGCAGAATCAGCATCACCTGGAAGTCTGTTGAAAATGCAGACCCTAGGCTCCAACACAGACCTGAATCGGAATCTGCATTTTAATAGGATACCCAATAGGCACCTGATTCTGCTGCCCTAGGTTTTGCCTCCAGGCTGCAGGCACAGACCACAGAGCTTGGTTAGAAATTCTCCAGGACAGATCTAACAATAAGGTCGTACTGTAGAGCACAGGGAACTATATTCAATAGCCTGTGTGAATCTGTAATGGAAAAGAATACGAGAAAAACGTTTATGTATAACCGAGTCACTTTGTCGTGCAGCAGAAATTTGCACAACATTGTAAGTCAACTATATTTCAATAAAATTAAAAGAAAAAGAAATTCTTCCAGAAGAGGTAGACTGTTAGTGCTGGAAAGGACACTGGGAGTCATCAGATCCATCTGGAAACCCACAGTGTGTAGACTTAGGTTTTGTCATTTCTGGCTTAATGGATGTCACTATATTCATTAAATTTCATTATTTGGAATTCCCATTGTGGTTCAGCAGGTTAAGGATCCAACTTTTATCTGTGAGAATTCGAGTTCTATTCCTGGCGTGCCTCAGTAGGTTAAGGATCTGGTGTTGCTGTGGCTGTGTCAAAGGCCAGAAGCTGCAGCTCTGATTCAGCCCCTGGTCTGGGAAATTCCATGTGTCATGGATGTGGCCAAAAAAAAAAAAAAAAAAAAAAAAAATTCAATATTTATAACTCTCTTAGGTAGGTATATCTCTGAACCCTCTGACCTTTAATGAACTTAATCCTTTTCTTTCTATGCCTTTTATTAGCTTGACATTAAATAGATACGGTATGTGTATATCACCATTTCAAATAGAAAACCACCAAGCCAGGAATAGGAGAGAACTAAAAATAAACATGGAAACAAAACAATGTTTTAAAATTCTGGGTAGATACTGTTGCCTGCCAAGGTGCTGAGCCCCAAGCCTGCTTTTCCTTTGATGTAAGAGAGATTAGCGAAGTATTAGAGGGATATTAAAAGCATATTATCAGTCCAGTGAGACTTCTCCTTGACATGGTGAGAAGGAGTGAAAGAGAATTGAAAATGGGGTAGCTATAATCCATGAGATTCAGTGTCATTTAATGCTTTGCTGTATGTCTCCAAAAGTCATTTCATACACCACACCCGTCCCACACTTTGGGAAACTCCCAGCAACATGTCACCGCTTGCTAAATATAATCCAGTTGTGGTTTTTCAAAGGACATTGAGAGATGCTAAACCCATCGGCCGGACTATATTTCCATTGGTTTCCCAGTTCTTATCCAGGTGTAGATGGCTGCCAGCACTGCGCCACTTAGGCCTGCCTTTGCTTTCTTTACCTGCTCTCCTTAAACGAATTCACTTAGCCGGCAATTATTTCTCACAAATATTTACTGATTACCTACATGTTTTAAAACATGTCCCCAAATTCATTGACTCTTCCCATCAAGAGGTGAAATCTCAGCCGTAACGAACCTGACTAGTATCCATGAAGATTTGGGTTCAGTCCCTGGCCCCACTTAGTGGGTTAAGGATCCATCGTTGCCATGAGCTGTGGTGCAGGTCGCAGACATGGCTCTGATCCTGTGTTGCTGTGGCTCTGGCATAGGCTGGTGGCTACAGCTCCGATTCAACCCCTAGCCTGGGAACTTCCATGTGCCACAGATGTGGCCTTATAAAGACCAAAAAGAAAAAAAAAAAAAAGGGAGGTGAGGTCTCAAATACCATATGACATCACATGTGGAATCTAAAATAGGACACAAATGAACTTATCTACGAGAAACAGACCCAACAGACACAGAATAGACTTGTGGTTGCCAAGGTGGAGAAGGGAGTTTGAGATGAACTGATGCACAGTTCATAGAATGGATAAACGAGGTCCTGCTGTATAACACAGGGAACTATATCCAACATCCTGTGATAACCCACAGTAGAAAAGAATATGAAAGAGTATATACATATATAACTGAATCAATTTCCTGTACAGCAGAAATTAACACAACATTGTGAAGCAACCATATTTCAGTTAAAAAAAAAAGTGAGGGAGTTCCCATCGTGGCGCAGTGGATAACGAATCCAACTAGGAACCATGAGGTTGCGGGTTCGGTCCTTGCCCTTGCTCAGTGGGTTAACGATCCGGCGTTGCCGTGAGCTGTGGTGTAGGTCGCAGACGCGGCTCGGATCCTGCGTTGCTGTGGCTCTGGCGTAGGCTGGCAGCTACAGCTCCGATTCGACCCCTAGCCTGGGAACCTCCATATGCCGCGGGAGCGGCCCAAGAAATAGCAAAAAGACAAAAAAAAAAAAAGATTAAAAAAAAAAAAGTGAGATCTCCATTTCCCCTGATAGGGGGTGGGCTTGTTATTGGCCCGTCAGTAGAGTACAGTGGAAATGACACCATGTAACTTAGGAGGCTTGGTCATAACAGGGACAGAGGATGCAACTGCCACCTGCTTTGTTGGAACAGTTGCCCTAAAAGCCTTCAGCTGTTCTGTAAGCGGTCCAACCACCCTGAGGCTGCCATGCTGTAAGGAAGTGGAGACAGACACCAAAAGGCAAAGCCCCGAGAGAGACCTGCCCAGTCTGGCCCTTTCCGTTCCTCACTCCCAGGAAAGATAAATGATGGTTGCTGTTAGAAGCCACTAACTTGAGGAATATTTGTCACGCAGCAGTATAGAGCTACCACACCTATATGCCTCAGGCGCTGCTCTAAGTGTTGGGTCCCAGGATGAGCAAGACGGATCCCCCCTTCATGGAGCTTTGCTGTCTTTTCTGGGGAGACTGACAATAGACAAGTACGCAAAGTAATATGGGATAGTGACCAGTGCTACAGAGAAATAAAAGAGCACAAAGTAACACAGAAGGGGTACTTTAGATTGACTGTTCAGAGAAGTCGCCTCTGAGGTGGTGCCATCCAGACCTGCAGGAGAAGCATTCTAGACAAAATAGTGAGTGCAAAGGTCCTGAGGCAGGAACCAGCTTGGCGAGCTGGAGGAACAGTGAGGTGCACAGTATGGCCCCGGGCAGAGCGAGCAAGGGACCATGTGGGGCCTTGCAGGCCATAGAGCTCTCGGAGAGTTTGAGCTTTTTCCTAAGACAGGGTTCAGAAGTGGGAATTGGAGGGATCAAGATGGTTTACCTTAAGATGCTGGTCGGCCTCTCTGCTGCCTGCTTCTTCCTCTGCTCACCAGGAGGCGAGTCCGAGGAAAATGGCCTCTGTAGTTGAGACCCAGGACAAAGGGCTTTCACAGCTGCAACTCAGTTCGCATCTTTCCATCATGGGCAGGGAACCAGTTTGTATCTGCTCTGTGCCCAGCCCCATGCGGAGGGTGAGGGCCCAGAGATCCTGCCCTCCAGGAGCTCAGAGTCAGGTGAGGGTGGAGGGAGGTCATCCTGGGTGGCCTCCTCCGCTTGGCATCCTTCCTGCCCCTGCAGGATTGAGTTTGTGACAACAGGGTGTCCACTGTGGCCTTCAGGGAGACCCCCGACCCAAGCTGAGTGCATTGGCCTCCCTCACGCCCATACTTTGCAGCAGCTAAGGATGGTAGGGAACCAGGAGGAAATACTTAATCTTGATTTTATTTGTAATTTAAAAAACTTTACCTTCAATTTAAAAGAAATTCAGGGAATTCCTGTGTGGTGCAGTGGAAACGAATCCAACTAGTATCCGTGAGGATGTGGGTTTGATCCTTGGCTTTGCTCAGTATGTCGGGGCTCTGACGTTGCTGTGAGCTGTGGTGTGGGTTGCAGATGAGGCTCAGATCCCATGTTGCTCTGGCTGTGGCTTAGGCTGGCAGCTGTAGTTCTAGTTAGACTCCTAGCCTAGGAACTTTCATTTGCTGCACCTGTGGCCCAAAAAGCAAATAAAATAAATTCAGACTTATAAAGAAGTTGCAAAAACAGTACCAAGAACTTCCAGATGAACTTCACCCAGCTTCTCCAAACATTATCATCTTACATAAACAGCACAATGATCAAAACCAGGAAATTCACTTTGATGTAGGACGATTCACTACTGTACAAACTTATTCAAATGTCACCTGCTGACTGCCAGTGTTTTGTTTCTGTTCCAAGATCCAGTCTGGGACTCCTAGTTGCATTCAGATGTCATTGCTCCTTGGTTTCCTTTTAGTTTAGATTAATTCCTTTTTTTTTTTTTTAAATGGCTGCATGCACAGTATATGGAAGTTCCCTGGCCAGGGACTGAACCTGCGCCTCTGCAGTGACCTGAGCCACTGCAGTTGGATTCTTAACCCATTGCACCACAACAGGAACTCCCTCCTCTGTTTTATTTTTCCTTCACCATGACACTGGTGAGGAGTACTGAGTACTGCCCAGCTATTTTGTAGACTGCCTCTTCTTTTGGGGTTGGCTTGAGGTTTCCTCCAGATTAAACTCAGGTGATGAACTTTGGGGTGGGAGGGGGGAATAACATGGAATAACCTATCAGGAAGCATATGTTGTTAGTTTGCACCATTCCTGATGACAACTCAGATTACTTGGTGTCGGCCAGGTTGCTACTTCTCCCTTTGTAATTATTGAATATCTTGTGAGGACTTAAATAGGCAATTTTTAAATTTTTTCTATTTTTTGTCTTTTTAGGGCCACACCTGCGGTATATGGAGGTTCCCAGGCTAGGGGTCTAACGGAGCTGTAGCCGCTGGCCTACACCACAGCCACAGCAACACGGAATCCGAGCCACGTCTGCAACCTACACCCAGCTCACGGCAACGCCGGATCATTAACCCGCTGAGGGAGGCCAGGGATCTAACCTGCAACCTCAAGGTTCCTAGTCAGATTCGCCTCCACTGTGCCATGATGGGAACTCCATTTTTTTTTTTTTTAATAGGGAATGTTTGAGGAAGAGAAGAGACAGATGGAGAAGAGGGGCAGCCAGCTCTTTCACTCTGTTGCTTATGATCTTTCCATGCATTATTGTAATTTAGTAAACAAAACAGCCTCAATTTTAGCTAAAATCCCAGCTGGCAAGTTTCCCGGCTGAAAAGGAAGAGGCCATGTCACAGTGACCACAGGGGGGCAGCAGAGGATTGGGATGAGATCAAAACTGGGCTCCAGGATAAAAAGCTGTTCCTTTCCTTCTAAGTAACTAAACTCTCAGGACTCAAAGTCTGCCCTGGGGGGCCAGGTCAGGTAGCACTGGCTGCTCTGGTCATGTTCGAAGCATTCTGGATGCACCACCTCTAAAACAGGGGCTTTAGATCCTGGGACGGCTGGGGGAGGGGTGTGTCTGAGAATCCCTTCTGAAAATGCCTGCAAAATTCATAGGCACTAAGGGGGTATCAGTCTGGGGACTGGTCACTAACCGCCCAAACCACATCTCTCTTTTTGCTTTTTAGGGCTGCACCCACGGCATATGGACGTTCCCAGGCTAAGGGTTGAACCTGAGCTACAGCTGCCGGCCTACACCACAGCCACAGCAATGTAGGATCTGAGCCACGTCTGCGATCTACACCACAGCTCATGGCAACGTAGGATCTTTAACTCACTGACTGAGGCCAGGGATTGAACCCTCAAACCCACATCTTCATGGCTACTAGTCAAATTTGTTTCCGATGTGCCACAATGGGAATTCCCACCTCTTTCAAAGGAGAGCAAATGGATAATTTGCTGAACAATGAGGATGCTCATAAGATCAGAGAGAAAAGAGAAGAAACTGGGCAGCTCCAGTGGGTCTAGGGAATTGGTGGAGCACCTCCCCAAGACTGCCCAAACTTCACATGCTTTGGCTGCACCCACAGCATGCAGAAGTTCCTGAGCCAGTGATCAAACCCATATCACAGCTGCAACCAGGGCCACAGCAGTGACAAAGCCAGGTCCTTAACCCACTGAGCCACCAGGGAACTCCTGAGAAACAATTGTTGAGTGCTTGGTGTAACATATACACACTACTATATATGAAATAGAAAACCAACCTGCTATCTATACTGTACTTTCTATAAATCAACTTATTTAAATCTCACAACAACACTGCGGGGTAGGCATTTTTATTACCTTTTTCCCCTAATGGGGAAACTAATATAAGTAATTCACCTGAGGGCACACTTAGTGTCCTAGCCCCACTGCCTCTCCAGGCAGGTGGGGATCCAGGAGTGGCAAGGAGGAAGGAGACAGTGGCTGTGTTAGGGGCATGTTGAGGGCGTCAAAGTGATGGACACAATGTGGGTGGCCCTGGCTCTTGGCTTGAACAGTGGGATGGATGGTGGGGCAGATACTGTAAGAGATGCGGGTGGGAAGCCTGGATGATGAGATGCTGGTCTCCTGTCTTGCTCTTTGTATGGCGAAGCACCCACAAACCTCTGAGCAGCGGGTATGGGCAGCGGCAGAGCAAGTCAGTAGCACTTGGATGAGGTCACAGAAGGTATGGAAGGAGCAGGGCCCAGACGCAGGGGGCAGCAGCTGGTGAAGTGGGAAGAAAACTGAGACAGGGACACTCCCTGCCAGGGAAAATCTCTCCCTTTCTTAGCACCCCTGCAGCCGGGTGGAGGCAGGAACATCCATGGGTAGCCCTCAACTCACCCAACTGCGGCTTACTGAACTCTGACTAGAGGCTGTTAGGGTTTTAATGATCACCAGGAACCCAGGTTCCTTCTATCTCACTGCTTTGCCATCCTTATTTTGTGATGTCTGCCTCGAAGTTCAAGATAGCTGTTGGTGCTCCAGCCATCCTGTCTGCATTCCAGCCAACAGCCTCAATTTTCCCCTATGTACTATGGAGGGTAACAACTACCTTGGAAGATAGTCCCAAAGTAGAGGAGAATGGACTGGAGCATCTGGTGAGAAGCCACCATGTTCAATCGGAATCTCTTGGAGGCTTTTGGTGGGACTGGGTTCTTGTCCTTGTGCAGGGCCTGTGCCCTGGGGCCAACCAGTGGGCCATCCAGGACATTGATAGCCCTTGGGACTTCAGCAAGCCCCCCTCCTCCTCTCTTCTCTTGGGGCAGGAAACACATGGGCATCACTTCATGAGCCCCACCAGCCACTCAGGTCCTCAGGGTAGGGCCTTGCTCTCCCCTTCCAGGGACCCTGCCGCCCAGCACTGGGCCTGGCTCTCCAAGGAGGGAGGTTGGGGGCAAGAGCTTGTGCGGCTCAGAGGCCTCAGGCTGAAATTGTCAACCAAGAGGGAATGGGGACGAGTCTGGCTTCCACTGGGTTCTTGGAGCCTGGCAGAGAGTCAGCACAGAGTCAGGGCCTGGCCACCTGACTGAAGGCTGGATGGTTGGGTCCTGAGAGTTACTCCCCAGGATTGGCCACAATATTTGCGGGGCCCAGAGTGAAATGAAAGCATGGGCCCTTTCTTGGAAAATTTTTAAGGATTTCAAGCAAGATGGTTTAAGAGTTTGGGATTCACAGAGTTCCCCCTATAGCACAGCGGGCTAAGAATCTGACTGCAGCAGCTTGGGTCGCTGTGGAGGTGCAGGGTCAATACCCAGCCTGGCACAGTGGGTTAAAGGTTCTGGCATTGCCATGGCATAGGTCACAGCTATGGCTCAGATTCAATTCCTAGCCTGAGAAATTCCATATGCCGCAGGTGCAGCCATAAAATGAAAAAAAAAAAAAAAAAAAAAAAAAAAGGTTGGGATTGACATATATACACTGCTATACATAAAATAGAAAGCCAACAAGGACCTTCTGTCCGGCACAGGGAACCAGGGAACTCTGCTCGATATTCTGTAATAACCTATATGGGGGAAAAATCTGAAAATGAATGGATATGTGTATAACTGAGTCACTCTGCTGTATACCTGAAACTAATACAACATTGCAAATCAACTGTAATCCAACATAAAGTCAAATTGAAAAAAAAAATTTGTCTTTTGTCTTTTTTAGGGCTACACCCATGGCATATGGAGGTTCCCAGACTAGGGGTCTCATCAGGGCTGTAGCTGCCAGCTCACACCACAGCCACAGCAACGCCAGACCCAAGCCGTGTATTTGACCTACACCACAGCTCACAGCAATGCTGGATCCTCAACCCACTGAGTGAGGCCAGGGATCAAACCCACAATCTCATGGTTCCTAGTCGGATTCATTTCCACTGCGCCACGATGGGAACTCCAAAAAAAGTTTTTTAAATAAATAGATTTCAAGATGATAACAGCAGAGCATGAAGCCAAGCCCGGCCTTGCACCCAGGATAACAATGGATGATTTCAGTGGCACCCCCAGCACCTCTACCTGGCCTGGGCTGGGGCTGAGGTTGAGCGCCTCTGGTGGCACGTGGGGCACTAGCCTGGCCCCGGAGAAGCAGGCTTTAGGGCAGTTACCTGGAAGTGCATCCACGTTTCCAGAACATCCTTCCCCCAGGGGCCCTCTGGTTCCTGAGCCCACGGCTCTCCTCTGCAGGGTTTCTTCAAAGTCTTATAATCCCACGTCAGCATCCCTCAAAGGGGGTGATCGTGACAGGAAGAACCCCTGGTCCTGACCCCAATCCCATGCGCCTGGCTCTCTGTAGGTGGGGCCTAGGAACTAGCGATTCTGGAAGCCCGCACGGATTCTTAGGGTGCTCTCAAGTTCAGCCCCCACTGCTCTCCCAAAGAAACCGGAGAGCCACCAGTGGGCTGCATCAGCGGCTGGCGCGTGGATTTATTCTGCCAAATCTTGTGACTCTAGTCTGTTTACAGTCTCGCCCATCCTGGGCTGAGACTTGTTTTCTTGCCCTCTCTGGCCCTGGGTCTGGCCTTGCTAAAAGAGGCCGGGGAAAATGGAACATTCCCCAGAGAGCCAGAGGAAAGCACTGCTGCCCCCTTCCCTGCCTGCCCCAGGGCTGGGAGACGGCAAGAGGGAGGGCTGTGTCCTCCAGGGCCACTGAGTGGGGTGCAGGGCCTGGAGTGTGGATTGGAACCCCCAAACGGGTACCTTCAATGTGTTTATTGCAACGAAAAATGAGAAGGGGCTGGGCAGGCTCGTGTCTTCACTGTCATTTCTATTCTTCCTCATGGAATCCTGCAAAGGCCGGGACAGAGCGGAAGGCAGGGATAGGTGGAAGAAAAGGCAGGCATCACAGTCCAGGAACTGTGAGGGCTCGGCTGCCTCCTGGGAAAGGAGCTGTGTGTTTAAAGACACTTGTGCTGTCTGATTTCACAGGAGTCTGGGAGGCCCAGGGGTGCAGAGCCTCCTGCCTGTCGAGAAGGAGGGTTTTTAAAGGCCACGTGAGTTTACAATAGTACCTTCTGCAAGAATGAGAAAACAACACTGGGACCAGAGAGACTGCATTCATATACACATCCATAAAGAACGTTCTAGTAACAATTAGAGCACAAAACTATTGGTATGAACATTTTTCCAAAAAGAGAAAACTATTGCATTTCAGAAGCTGCTGCTTCCTAGACCAGAGGTCTGTCTGCTTTGAGTCGCTGTGGGGGCAGAGCTCTGGCACGGGGCTCAACGGGGCAATGTGGAACGGGGGGCACAGAGCCGGGGTGTTTACAAGCGGGTCCTCGGGCTTCATTTGTCCCCAGAGAAGAGTGTCAACTCTGAGCAGTTCAAGATGAGACTGGCCAGGGTCGCAGCGGGCCAGGCTTGCTCCTTCAAAGGAAGGTGTTCTGGAAGGTTCTGTGGAGGGGGGCTCCAGCACCGCTCTTGGGGCACAGGCTTGGTGGGATTGAAGGCACTGCGGAGACACCGATCCCCTGGCCCCCTTAGAACAAACTCACGGCAGACCTAAGGGTTTAGCTTGAGGCTGGCTGTGAACTTGGACTGTCCCAGTCCTTCCGGTTGCTGATAAAGCTTTTGGGTTTGATTTTTAAAGGCCCCACCATGTCTTGGCACAAGTGGGCCTGTTTCTGTGACTTGTTCTTTGAGTCACACGGGACCGTGGGCCACGCACGCCATCCAGGGACGAGACAACAGGGCGGCTGCTTCTGGAGCCCTTTTGCGTCTAGAGACCGGGCTCCTAGGGGTCAGCAGGGCAGGTCCCTCCCCACTGAGGGGCACAAGGGGTCTTGGGGACGCTGGCCAGCCCAGCACTGCCCGACGGTGGCAGGGCACCCGCACGGTGCAAATCGCAGCCCGCTGGGTGGAGATGCCCAGTGTGGAGGTACCGACTGGCCCAGCACGGCCCCTTCCAGCTCTCAGGCGGGAGGTGTGCAGAGCGGGGAAAGGACTTTCAGAAGAAGGTGACACCCGGGTGCTGATAGCTCCCGCGGTGGTCACAACTGTTTTCTTCTTGAGGAAGCACATGTCCTTTAAGGGCGCCCTGGCTGGGAGCCCCGGGAGTCCGAGTAAAGGTCACTTGGTCTAAGAGGCACTGTTGCGGTGGAGCTCGGGCGGGGCCGCAGCCAAGAGGTGCCCCTGAGCTAGACGCCCTGCAGGGGGTGGTTGGGGTCACTGCGCTCCCGCTTCACCAGCGGCTCACCCCGGCCTCGGGCCTCTGATCGGGCCTCACTGCCTCCACGGTCCTCGCTGATGTCATCTGTGGGGTTGGGTGGGGGGTGGGGGGCATGGGAGGGTCAGGGGTGGGGAGCACATCCTCAGAGAGGCCAGGTGCAGGGTGCTGTCTCTGCTGGGTAACCTGGGGGCCCTCTTCCCCATGACCAGTGCCCAGGTGCCTGTGTCATGTCCCAGCAGGGCCGCCCTCGGAGGTTGGTCCTCCCACCCCTGTGGTTCAGGGAATGGGCCTGGGGGTGGGGTGCCCTCTGGTCCACCCGTCCTGTGCCCCCCTGTGGCTGTGGATGGAGGAGGCCCTTGGCCACCCAGGCCTGTGCGCGGCCCTGCTCCTTGAGGGCCTGCTGGGGAGGTGCCCAGGAAGCAGAAGTGAACATAATCCAGGAGGAAGGGGCAGGGCCTCTGCTCTGAGCCCACCCCTGACCCCACTGGGATGCCTCGTGCTGCTCAGGGTCACCTGCCCGGGGGGTCAAGGATGGGAGGGAAAGCCCCAGACACACTCACCTTTGTCGAGCAGTGTCAGCGACAGGGAGGCCAGATCGTTGAACTGCAAGAGAGAAGCCCAGAGTGAGTGGCCTCCACAGACTGGGTCCTGGGAAGGTCAGCAGTGTCCTTGCCCACAGGGGAAGTGGGCTGTGGCTTTGTGGGTGAGCAGTGGCTCTGAAGCTGCTGGGTGTCTGGGTGTGTCCCCACACCCTCCAGAGCCAAGCCTGGGAGCTGTTGGAGGGTGGATGGGTGCCGACTGAACGGGCCAGCAAGGGGACAGAGACTGGGGCTTCTGCGTGGTGACCATGAAGGAACAGCTGCTGCTTATTGCAGGCTCACTGTGTATTCAAAGCTCATGAGCATCACTCTTTTCTTCCTCAAAACAACCCAGCATGACTGAGCAATTCTGCTAAGTAAACACCCCAAAGAGTGAAAACAGGTGCTCAAACAAAACTTGTACACAAGTGCTCACAGCAGCACAGTTCACAGCAGCCAGAAGGCAGAAACAGCACAAGTATTCACCAACAAAGGACAGATAAGCACAACGGTGCATCTCCATGCAATCAGATATTACTTTGCCATAAAAAAGGAGAAGGGAGTTCCCATCATGGCGCAGTGGAAATGAATCTGACTAAGAACCATGAGGTTTTGGGTTCGATCCCTGGCCTTGCTTAGTGGGTTAAGGATCCGGTGTGGCTGTGAGCTGTGGTGTAGGTCGCAGATGCGGCTCGGATCCCTTGTTGCTGTGGCTCTGGTGTAGGCCAGCAGCAGTAGCTGTGATAAGCCCCCTAGCCTGGAAACCTCCATATGCCACGGGTATGGCCCTAAAAAGCGGGGGTGGGGTGGGGTGGGGGGGTGGGAAGGAAGGAAGAAGCTGTGATACCCATGACAGTGCAGGGGAACCTTGAAAACATTATGTTGAGTGAGAGAAGCCAGACCCCAGAGGCCCCAGAGTATGTGCTTCCATCAGTGGGAAATGCCCAGAACAGGCCAATCCATAGAGACAGAGAGTGGGTTGGGTTGGTGGTTGCTGGGGACTGGGGGAGGGGAAGGGGGGGGTGACTGCTCATGGAGATGAGGTTTTCCTTTGGGATGAGGGAATGGTCTAGAACTAGATGGGCGGTGGTTTTACCTTGCTGTGTGTTGACTTTCAGATGGTTAAAGTGGCCAGTTTTATGTTCTGTGTATTTTACCATGATGAGACAGGAAGTCCCACCCAGGTCATGTGAGCAGGTGACAGAGGAGCCAGGCTCTGCCCAGGTCTGTCTGGCTCTCCCTTCCCCACCCACTGGCACCCCTCCCACCCCGAGTGTGTTCTCTGGGGCCCCCAAAGCCGGCTCTCTTGGAAGGGCCCTCACCTCTCCCATCACTGCGATCGGCGTCTCTCCAGTGGCCTCTGCAACGCGGTGCTCGACCAGGTAGAACATGTACTCGTCGTACAGCAGGCGGATGAGGTGGAAGGAGCCGAAGCTGGCGGCGCTGCGCAGCGTGAGGTCACGGATCACCATGGAGCTGGGGCGGCAGACAAGGGCTGGCACCTCTGGGACATGGGCCTCTGGCCAGCCCACTAGGGGCCTGCCAGCTGCCCGGACCACCCCCTGTCCTGACTCGAGCCATGACTGGCTTCCCAAGAGCTAGTGGCCTTTCCTGCCCTCCCCACAGCCTCAGTCAGTGCTTTTTTTTTTTGGCCGCCCCGTGGGGCCTATGGAGTTTCCAGGCCAGGGACCAGATCCAAGGCGCAGTCTCTACCTAAGCCGCTGCGGCAACGCCAGATCCTTAACCCATTGTGCCAGGCTAGGGATTGAACCTGCGTCCCAGCACTCCCAAGACACCGCCAATCCCGTTGTGCCACAGCAGAAACTCCTAGTCAGAGCTTTTAGGTGCCTGAAAACAAGGCTTAAGTTCAAGGTACTTCTGCCTCTTTCATCTAGAGCAGGGGATGGCGAACTGTAGCCTGATCCAGACCAGATCCAGCCCACTGCCTGGTTTTGGACAGCCAGGGAGCCAAGAATGGTTTTTACTCTTTTGAATGGTTGGGGGAAACAGTCCAAAGAATTCTATTTCACGACACATGAAAAATATCTGAAATTTAGAAACTGACAGAACACCATAAGTCAACTATAATGGAAAAATAAAAATCATTAAAACAAAACCCTGAAATTCATATTTCAGTGTCCATGAATAAAAGTTTTATTGGCCGTGCCTGTCGTTTACATGTTGTATGCTGTGTGCCTATAAAACTTTATTGCTCGGAAAGACCTACTATCTGAATCTTTACAGAGAAAGTGACCCCTGATCTAAAGGAATTATTTAACATGGTACCCGACCAAAAACTCTGGCCTACAAACACATCTGCCAGGAAAACAAGAAGGAAGGGACAAGACAGGAAAGGAAATATGACCTGCATATGGCCTGTGACAGTAATGGAGCAAGGCAGCATCACCCCAGGGGTGGCCCTGCCTCCCTGGAGTCCACAAGCATTCAAAAAACCCAGTCAACATAAGCAAGCCACATCCATCAAATCATTCCTTCTCTGTCTACACCTCTCCCTCGCTCCTGCCCGGGGAGGCTCCTAACCGCTTTGGCTTTGGTGTTGCCCCATTCAAATCCATGTTTGCTCGAAGAATTTCTGGAAAATGTAACATGCCTTGGTTTAGCTTTCAACAGGCTGAAACTGGTGCTGCTTGCCTGTCAGCAATGGAATCTTCGGTGAGTCAGTAAAGATCGCTGACAACCATTCAGGACATTTCATTCTTCTCTCATCTTCCCAGGCCGGGCATGTAAACACACTCTGAAGGCAGGCTGGTCCAGCAGTGGGAAAAGAGAGCTGGCTCCAGCCGGCGGTGGCTTCGAGATGCCCTGGAAGGGCAACTAAGGAGGGGACCTGGGTGGTGTCTGCCTGTGTCCAAATTGGCGCAAGGGAGCAAAGTCACCTGAAGAGCGCTCAGGAATGCAAAGGCCGAGTCAGTGGCAGGGCGAACAGGCTCAGGGCTTGGGATGTGTTTACTGCTAAGAAGCTTCTTTGGCTCTGTATGGCTGACCCCCTAGAGGTCCCTGGGAAGGGCTCCCCACAACCCCCCAAGAGTGTCCTCCATCCTCCTCCCCTCCCCATCTCTCCGCCTTTTCTTCCCCACTGGAAGCAACCCTTGGCTTTTACGTCGCCACGGGCAACCAAGGCCTGGAAAGAAGCCAAGGGCAGACTCTGCTTACCTCTCAATGTTAAAACACAATTTGTGCTGCTGGTCCTCTAACAGGGATCCCAGGCCTGAATGCCCACCCAGAGGGTCCCTGGCCCCCTTTCCCTGAAGGCACCCCCTGGATTGGGCGCTGGTACCAGGCACCCTCACCCCACAGCCTTGGTGTCTGATATGAAGCTTTGGCTCCAAGGAGCTTTGCTGAGCCGTCTCCGAGGTCGCCTGGGTATGTTTTGGGTTCTCCAAACAGGCTTGCCGCTTCCTGTGGCGGGAACTCCACCTGGAGAAACTGGACGCGAGCCTGGCCATCAAGCGACTCAGCCCTGGCCCTCTGCTCTCCATTTGCTGGTGGACGCTATGGAAACAAGTCCCGGAAGCCTGACAAGATGGAGTCAGGGAGGGCCTTGTCCCTACGGAGAAAAGCACCCCCATCTCATAGCGGTCACGGCCACTTTCAAGCCTTAGCTGTGTTCCTGCTCTCATCTCCGTAGTTTAAGTTACAGGCTCGTCCTGCTGCTCCAGATTCCTCAGATCAGGACTTCCCACCACAGCCCTGCTGGCTGTCCCTGCCCCCACTGACTCCAGTCCCCGCCCCCGCATTACCCCAGTGATGCTGGGTGGTATTTTTGGCTAAATTGCATTTCCCTTTGTGGTCATGGGATATAAACCCCCAGCTGAGCCACACCATCTTGGCCTTACAATCCTCTTCTTGCTCACTTGCTCAACCAGTGTTCAGATGATGAGGCTACAGCAGTGAGTAAGAGTGACATACCAGCTCTTGGGGTGGGGGTGGGGAACAAACTAACAGAACAAGGTGACAGAAGGAAATTGGGGCTTCGGGGACAGAGGATGAGAAGGGGCCTGCTATTTCACTCAGGAGGTCTGCAGGCTCTTAGGATGATCGGGCCACGTGGCTCCCTGGGGGAGGGGTGTTCTGTGCCGGGGAGGGCAGTGCAAAGGCCCTGAGGTGAGCAGAGCAGGGCAGAGCAGCAGGCTGGAGTAGGGGACAGGGAGTTACTGGGCCAGCAGCCAGCTGAGGGGTTGGGAAACTGATAAGAGCCAGACAGTAAACAGTTCTCTGTCACTGCTCAACTCAGCTAAGGATCCATAAGGGAGCGGGCATAGCTGGGTGCCAGCCAATAACATCTGCAGAGACCGGTGGCCGGTGATCTGAGCCACAGCTGGCTGAAGGGCTGTCGTGAGCTGTAGAACAGCTGATTGTCTTCCTGGGGTTAACTGCCTCCTTTTTACAAAACACTCCATTTTCCCATGTTTATCACTGACTGAGACCAGGGCTTCCCAGCAGGGCTCCTCTCTGCAAGCACAGCCCTCGTTTTCTGGGCAAGGCTCCTCTTGCAGCCTGGGTTTCCAGCTCCTGTTCAATCAGGTGAGAACTGAGAAGTGAAAATGGTTTTCCCTCAGGATCCAGATGACACAGCTTCCCTGCCTCTAAGGCTCTGGGTGGCTGTGCAGAAGCCTGCCGCTGCTCTGGTTCCCAGCCTGCAGTGCGACCTGCTGTTTTCTCTCTGGAAGCCTTTATAATCCTCTTCTCCTTGGTGTCTGAACCTCATTCACTGGGCAGGGATCCTGGCAGCTTTTGGAAACTTGAGCCTTTGGTTCTGAGATATTTTCTTGATGATGTATATATATATATATATATATATATATATATATATATATATATATATAAACATATTTTTTTGGCTGTGCCCACGGCATAGAGAAGTTCTTGGACCAGAGACGGAACCTGTGCCACAGCAGCGACACCACTGACAGATCCTTAACCCACTGTGACACGAGGGAACTCCTCTTGATATTTTTATTATTTTCTCTCCCTCTGTTTCCTCTCTCTTAAAAAAAAATCCTATCAGCTGGATACTAAACTGACTGGATTGATCCTTTCACTGTCTCTTTTTCTCATGTTTTTCTTTCACGAGTTCTCTTACATTCTTCTTTCTTTCTCCGTATTTTTTTTCCTCTCACATTTACTTTTTTTCTTTTGGCTGTGCCCGTGGCATGTGGAAGTTCCTGGTCCAGTGTCTGAACCCGCACCACAGCAGTGACAATGATGGATCCTTAACCACTAGGGCAGACATTTACTTTTTTTTTTTCTTTCTGCTTTTTAGGCCATATGTGTGGCATATAGAAATTCCCAACCTAGAGGTCAAATCAGAGCTGCAGCTGCCAGCCTATGCCACGGCCACAGCAGTGCAGGATCTGAGCCACACCTGTGACCTACACCACAGTTCACTGTAAGGCTGGACCCTTAACCCACTAAGCGAGGCCAGGGATCAAACCTACATCCTCATGGACACCAGTTTAGTTTGTTACCACTGAGCCACAATGGGAACTCCCCTGCATTTACTTCCTGTGATGGTTAGTTTTCTCTGCCAGTAATTGGCACTGGTTCAGCCAAAATTAGTCTGGGTGTTGCTGTGGTTCCCATCCACCATCTGTCGACTTGAAGTGGAGAAGCTCGACTTCCACACCAGGGGTGGGCCTCACCTAATCAGCTGATGGGCCTTTGGGTCAAAACTGAGGTTTCTCTGAGGAAGGAGTCCGCTCTGTGGATGGCAGCATCCACTTCCTGCCCGGACCGCCAGTCCTCCTTACGGACTTTGGATGTGCCAGGCCCTGAGATCACGAAAGCCGATTCCCCGAAATGAACCTCTTTACATTCACACACACACATCATTATAACACAGTCGCATACATCATTTTAAAATATGTTCATTTGGCATTGTTGCTATTGGGGCGTGGATTTGATCCTGGCCTGGGAACTTCTGCATGCATGGGCATGCCCCGCCCCCACCAAAAAACCTCAGGCAGACCACTCTGTGGGGAGCCAATGCCCAACTCTGCCTCCTGCTTGCCCTTGGCAGTGAGGGGATGAAGGTTCGTGTTGCTTCCTGGCTTTTGGCTCACTGTCCTAGCTGACTCCTCGCACGGCAATTCCCCAACTAGTTCACATCTCCCACTGCTACCTCTGTGTCCTGTTCTCTCGAGACTCTTCTCCCCCTCCCTATGTGGGGCTGCTCTAGGGGCAGAAATAAGGGCTTGTGCATGAGCTGCCATCTCCCCAGCAGGCAGCCTGGAGATGATGGTTTCTGTCTGCAGAAGCCCTTATAGCCCAACTTTAGGCCTCAGAGGGCTCTGGGCCAGCCCTTGGGTGCTCCCAGGAGTGAGGCCCATGGGCTGGTCTGCGTCTGTGGGCCTCAGCCTCCACCCTGGGCCTTCTCCCAAGTCCATGCTGGGTCCCAGCTCTCTGGGAGATGAATCCCCGATTACCTGTAAAAAGACCACTTCAGCAGGAACTGCCGGGCGGCCTTGGGGAAGCTGGGGCTGCCGGCATGCTGCTTCAGGACCTGGGTGACCACGTTGTCCAGCCAGCTGGCCCACTGGTCCAGTGAGCTCTGCTGCTGCAGGGTCAGCTTGAAGTCCTGCTCCAGCCGCTGTACCACGCCCTCCTCGCACTGGCACACCCACGAGGCCTGCTCCTGCAGGGCACGGGTGGGTCAGGACAGAGGGACGTCTCCTGGGCGCAGCCCCAGGCCAGACACATGAGCACAAACACCTGTCGCCTTTGGCCTTTTCCAACTGTGAGCATAGCCCTGGCTTAATGGGGCAGAGATGAACAGACATCCAGAGGGAACATGCCCGCCTTCTGAAGCTTAAAACAGGCTTCTTGCGTCCAAAGCCCAGGCTGTACTTCATCTTTGTGTGATTTCTTTTTTCTTCTTTACATATTTATTTATTTATTTGACCGCACTTGTGGCATGTGAAGTTCCCAGGCCAGAGATCAAACCTGAACTACAGCAGTGACCCAAGCCACTGCAGTTACAATGCTGAGTCCTTAACCGCTGGGCTGCCAGGGAACTCCCACATTGTGTTATTTGTGTGTGGTCCCTCCTCTATGTGTGTGTGTTTGTTTATTCAGGTGATAAACTCAGGGCTTGAACTAGATGGAAACATGGCAGCAGGATTCATCTGATGGTGGCCTAAGCCCAGAGGAGGCACCAGGAAGGCAATTTTTTTTCTTTTTAGGGCCACACCCATGGCATATGTAAGTTTCCAGGCTGGGGGTCAAATGAGGGCTGTAAGCTGCTGGCCTATGCTACAGCCACAGCAAAGTGGGATCCGAGCCGCATCATGGCAACCCTGGATACTCGACCCACTAAGCGAGGCCAGGGATTAAACCCACATCCTCGTGGATATTAGTCAGGTTCATTACCAGTGAGCCATGACAGGAACTTCCAGGAAGGTGAATTTTTAAAGAGAATGGACCAATGTGACAGTCTGTCAGTCCCAGCACCTGGATGCCAGGAAGTGATCATGGAGTGGAGCCCAGAGCTCCCTGGGTAGACTGTAGGGGGTTTCGACCTCAAGTCTTTTTTTTGTTTTTTTTCCTGGCAGAGCCTATAGCATGCATAAGTTCCAGAGTTCCCGTCGTGGTGCAGTGGTTAACGAATCCGACTAGGAACCATGAGGTTGCGGGTTTGGTCCCTGCTCTTGCTCGGTGGGTTAACGATCTGGTGTTGCTGTGAGCTGTGGTGTAGGTTGCAGACATGGCTCGGATCCCGCATTGCTGTGGCTCTGGTGTAGGCTGGTGGCTACAGCTCCGATTAGACCCCTAACCTGGGAACCTCCATATGCCGTGGGAGCGGCCCAAGAAATAGCAAAAAGACAAAAAGACAAAAAAAAAAAAAAAAAAAAAGAAGTTCCTGGGCAAGGGACTGAACCCATGCCACAGCAGTGACAATGCTGGATTCTCAACCTGCTGAGCCACCAGGGAACTCCCCCAACTCTTTTCATACAAGAGAACTGTGGGCCGGGCCTGGGCGAGGTGCTGCTTTGGCTGTAGGCTGAGTTTTGTGGGTCTGTGTAGTTTTCTAGAGGGTGGAAGCCTAGGCCGGCAGAGTGGGTCCCTGTGTCCCATCCCAGGCTGTGGGGATGAGCGTGGAAGAAAGTTACCTGCACGTTGGCAAAGTCCACGCGGTTGAGGTCGCTGAGCATCTGGTTGATCTGGGAGGTGTTCTGGAGCACCGCCCGAGCCGCCTGCGCCAGGTGGTTGAGGGACGTGTACCTCCGCAGAGTCTGGGCAAAGGCACTGACCACGCCGACCTGGGGCCGAGGAAGGTGCAAGGGTGAGCCTGTCTCATGGAAGGGCGTCTGGCTCAGGGACATCTCGGGGAGGGAGCAGGAACAAGTGAGTCTGGCAGGAACTCAAGGGCCCAAGGACAGAGGACCAGTGAGGTACACAGGCGTCACCAACGTGTCACATGGCATCAGATGCACAGGTGAGTTAGAATTCAGGACAACGTGGCTAGACCCCTGCTTCTAGAAGTCCTCTGGCTCTCTGGGATGATAGGTGAAGATACAGATTTCCGGGTGCCCCTAGATCAGCCTTTGTTGGGGGTGTGGCCTGAGCATCTGCAGTTTGAAACAGCTGCCTAAGCCATGTCTGACTGTCCTGGGGTTTGAGACCCACTGGCCTAACAGATCAATTTCCGGTGGGGGGTGGGTAGACCAGATGCCCGACTCTGGCACAAGGAAGGAAGGTGATTATCCCTCTTTCACAAGTAGCCCAGATTGACACACTGTATGTTCTGATCTGTGGCCAAGACTGTATCAATAAGGGTGACAGCCAGGAGATTACAGGCTCCACCTATGTTCAGCAGAGAAACACTGGACCTGTTCCCAATCAACCCAAAACTATCACAGCAAAGACATCTGCTGGGCACTCCTGGCCAGCATGTGCCCTCCATCAGCTGCATCCCTCTCCCCTCCTGGAAAGACCACGCCTCCTCAGGACACACAGGAGCAGCCTGCTTTTTCTGGGGCCCAGGGGTCCTCAAGTTCCACTGGGCAGAGGGAGAGGAGCTCCCTCCCTTCACAGCACAGCAGGGCCCGAGGGACACCCCTCACCCCCTGCAGCTGTGGTCTCTCCCCTCCCCCACCATCAGGGAGCAGCGTGGTCCAGAGGCCCAGCCCCCGACCAGTCACCTTGGTCTGGATAACCTGCTGTGGAAAGTCGCTCATGGCATTTGTCAACCAGCCTTCCAAGCTCTTGGCAAAATTCCGGATGGCCTGTGTCAGGGTACCTGGGAGACGCAAGCCATGGCATTAAGTGTGAGAAAGGCAGCCTCACCCCTCAGAATCAGCTTGAGTTTTAAGAGATGCCTGTGCCGTGGCAATGACCACCCACCAAGAACAAGCAACACAGAGAAGAGATGGTGAGAATTTAGGGCTCTTAATTAGGGAGGGACAGAGTAAGAACGAGGGCCACCCAGCTCTGGTTGTCTCTGTTCATCTATCTTCTGCACTGGCAGCTCTCAGCCAGGGCAGCCCTGCCCCCAGGGAATACCAGGCAATGTTTGGGGACACCTGTGGTTGTCTCACTGGAGGTACTCCTGGCATGGAGGGGGTGGGGACCAGGGATGCTGTGACATCCCCGCCCCCCCGCCAACAACAGTGCCAAGGACACCCCTCCTCAAGAAACAGACCCACCCAAGGTCCACAGTGCTGAGGGGGAAGCCCCTGGTACATACGCATGTAGATATATTCTACTGACTTCAAATTTATCTTGAGATGGCTTGCAAGAACACATTTTTTTTTTTTTTAAAGTAAACCTCTGGAGTTCCCGTCATGGCTCAGTGGCTAACGAATCCGACTAGGAACCATGAGGTTGAGGGTTGAGGGTTCAATCCCTGACCTGGCTCAGTGGGTTAAGGATCTGGTGTTGCCATGAGCTGTGGTGTAGGTCGCAGACGCGGCTTGGATCCCGCGCTGCCGTGACTCTGGCGTAGACCGGCGGCTACAGCTCCAATTCGACTCCTAGCCTGGGAACCTCCATATGCTGTGGGAGTGGCCCTAGAAAAGACAAAAAAAAAAAAAAAAAAAAAAAAAAAAAAATTAAAAAAAAAAGTAAACCTCAACTGTTAGAAAAGGAAATATATCCTAGTCTCAACCTACCTTAATACAGAGACTCTAAATGAACACTACACTGAAGAGTTTCTGGGCAGGCAAGGCCAAAGAAGTACAATCATTTTGCTATGTCCCATTTCCTGGCAAATGAGCAGCAGACCAGCTCATCAAGAAAGATGGAAGGTCTCCAGCACTAACACGCTTCCTCGCCCTCCAGGAATCTGGGGGTCTGGGGGTGGGGGGGGTAGGGGTGGAGGGACACGCCTCTCACCATCAGGGACCTGGGATCTCGAGGGAGAGCCTCCCAGCAGGCTGGCGGGAGGACGCCCCCTGGTGGTGTGCTTTGCCACTGTCTTTGGAGGCTGCACGGGTGTTTGGGGACAGAGGCCTTGGGAAGGTCCCCACCACAAGAGTCAGCCCCAGCCATCAAAGGACATCATTTCCTTTTCCCTCCTTCCTCAGTCAAGGCCTCTGGAATCTGGTGAAGGTCTGTAGAATTCACCCTTTGATGCTAAAGAGTCAGTGTGGGAAGCAGAGCTCACTGGGGCAGGCAGGTTAAAACCTGATTCAGCCCATCCTTGATGCTGCAGGCAGGGGAGGGCTGTCCTGTGACCCTGGCCTCCCTTCTGGGAGTCTCCTGTGGCAGGGCTCATGTGGACCCCACAGTGTGGGTGTGGCAGGGGACATGGCGAGGCAGAGCGGGGCAGAGCTGCTTACTGGGCACTGGCCGCAGCACGTCCGGGATGAGGATTTCCACCAGTGCCTGGTACAAGATGTGGTCGCAGGTCCTCATCCACCTGAGGACGGGGTCACATTTGCACAGGGACACCAGCTTGTCCTTCGGGAGGATGGCACCTTCCGGCTCCTCGTCACTGTGGGGGACACCGGGGGACACAGGTGAGCCACTAGCCTGATGCCAGTTCTTGAGGCACAAGCCGAGTGAGGCTACAGGACCACTGGGTGCAGGGCTGGGGAGACCCTCCTGCCGGCCAGCTCCTCGCCTACTACGCGGTCACCCCCAAGACCCTGTGCTGAAGCAGGGGGATGAGCCATGAGTCACTCATCATCTTAGAGTAAAGACCACACGCCCATAGGGGGTCCGAGCGCCAGTTTCTGGTTGCCTGGCACATTCGTCCAGGGCCACATTGTGGGTGTCAGCCAGCAACTATCTGCAGGGAAAAGCCTTATGGAAGGAGGCCTGACTGCGGGGCTGACGGGCAGTACCTGGCTGGTAAAGAGGCAGGGCCGTCGCCTGAGGAGGCTTTAGAATTCCAGAAGGAAAGCCACAGCTTCTCAATGTAGTGAAACTGGAGGTTCATCACCACGTCTAAAGTTGCCTGGAGATAAATACAGTGGGTTAAATACAGCAATGTGCGTGCCCCTGGGTTGGCAAGTGGCGGGGAAACAGGCGACAGTGCCATCTTCCCAAAGCCAGAGAGACACTGAAGGCTACGGGAGTGAATAAAGGGGAGACTCCATCTAGTCCTTGGCCAGAGGGAGGAGGGGCCGGTCCTGTGGCCCGTATCTTGGTGATGCTCTGGCATGTGGTGCTGGCTGCAGGCAGCTGACCGCCTTGGCCTGGGGGAGGCGCACTGAGATGCCCTGTGGTGACACTCCCCTCCCTGCCCCTAGGCTGGACTCAGGGTGGGGCAGTCACCTCGCAGTGCCGCCGGTAGGCCAGCTGCAGGGCCTTGACGTCCTGCAGTGTGATGCTCTCCTGCAGCAGGACACTGCCCAGGTCGGGCGCCGGGAACTCAGGGAAGACATGGGACACATCTAGGGGAGGAAAGTGGGAGATCAGCAAGGCTGCGGAGGGTGCCCAGGCAGAAGCCAACGGGCAGGGCCATGAGCTGGGGACGATATGACAGCCCGGGGGCCAAGTCCTGGCTGCCCTCAAGACCACATGACTTTTAAGCTTCGGTATTCTCGGGTGCACAGCTCCTGGTGACATTAAACATGTGGACACACAGGAAGCAGTGTCCCAGGGCAGTGACAGTCTCTCCAGAAGACCCGTCACAGAAGGGTTCTGTGGGTGCTCAAAAGGTACACTAAAAGTACATGGATGCCCCCAAGCTTCAGCATGTGTGAGCCTCCTGGGCTGTCCTGGGTGGGAGGCTCTGAGTAAGACGCTCTCCCGGCAACCAGGGCAGCGGCAGTGCTGGCTGGGGAGAGACGCTCTGTGGAGGAGGGCCAGGCTGCCACATGTCAGGGCACCGGAGGGGACAGACTCAGTTTAAAGTACATCTAGTCTTCTTTCTGAAGGGCATTTCATTTTATTTACTTTACTTTTTTTTTTTTTTTTTTTTTGGTATTTTTGCCTTTTTCTAGGGCCGCTTCGGTGGCATATGGAGGTTCTCAGGTTAGGGGTCTAATCGGAGCTGTAGCCACCAGCCTACACCAGGGCCACAGCAACACGGGATCCGAGCCGTGTCTGCAACCTACACCACAGCTCACGGCAACGCTGGGCCCTTAACCCACTGAGCAAGGCCAGGGATCAAACCCGCAATCTCATGGTTCCTAGTTGGATTCATTAACCACTGAGCCGTGACGGGAACTCCTCATTTTATTTACTTATTTTTCTGTGTTGTGGTGTTTTTTTGCCACACCCATGGCATGGGGAAGTTCCTAGGCCTGGGATTGAACCCACACCCATGCCACAGCAGCCACCTGTGCTGCTTTAGTGACAATGCTGGATCATTAATGTGCTGCGCCACAAGGGAACTCCAGTTATTTATTTTTTTTCTTTTTTTTCATTTTTGGCTGTCTGAGGCATATGGAGCTCCTGGCCCAGGGATCAGATCCAAGCTACAGCTGCAACCTAAGCCGCAGGTGTGGCAAGGCTGGATTCCCAACCCACTATGCCGGGCCAGGGATCGAACCTGTGTCCCAGCGCTTCCAAGATGCTGCTGATCCTATTGCACCACAGCAGGAAACTCCTCCAGTTATTGTTCTGATGGTCACTTTATACATTAATTTAGTGGGCATATGTTGATTATTCTAAAATCTCAGGGATTCCACAAAGAACGCTTATCTAGATTTTTTTTTTTTTTTTGCCGTACTCATGGCATGCGGAAGTTCCTGGGGTCAGGGATTGAACCTGGGCCACAGCAATAACAATGCTGGATCCTTAACTGGCTAGGCCACCAGGGAACTCCCTAGAACTTTCTATGTAATTGAAAAGGTGGTGTATAAGAACACTGTCTAAACTTAGCATCCCTGTAGATGCTGCTGGTGCCAAAACCCACCCCCAGAGGTGCTGAGTGGCCCCCGAGCCTTTCTTGCAGGTCCTGTGCCAGGGCGGGGGCTCACCAATGTACTGCTGGTGGTGCTGGCTCTGGGCGGCCATGGCTTGCTCAGGTGTGCTGTGCAGGCTGCCATGTGAGCCACTGTCCCCCAGGCTGTCCGTCTTCTGGGCTGGCCGGTACCTGAGAAGGGAACACATGTGCAACTGTGAGACCCCAGCAGCATTGCCCAGAAGGGGCCCAAGGAGCAGAGGGCAGAGGAGGATACAGTTTGGGGTTGTGTGTATTTTTCTAAAACTTGTGGTCAAATAGAAAACCCCAAATTTACCATTTTTAAGTGAATAGTCCAGTGGCATTCCGCACACTCACGCTGTTGTGTGACCATCCCCACCACCCATCTCCAGAACCTTCTCTTCTTCTCAAACTAAAAATCCGACTCCCCATCCCCTGTCTCTGTGGATCTTACTCCTCTAGGGACCTCACGTGAGTGGAATCACACACCATATGTCCTTCTGGGTCCAGCTTATTTCATTGAACATCAAGTCCTCAAGATGCATCCATGTTGTAGTGAGTGTCAGAATTTCTTTTTTTTTTTTTTTTTTGGCCTTTTTAGGGCTGCACGCGTGGCATATGGAGGTTCCCAGGCTAGGGGTCCAATTGGAGCTACAGCTGCTGGCCTGCACCACAGTCCCAGCAACTCGGGATCCAAGCCGTGTCTGCGACCTACATTACAGCTCACAGCAACACCAGATCCTTAACCCACGGAGCGAGCCCAGGGATCGAACCTACAACCTCATGGTTCCCAGTCGGATTCATTTCCACCACGTCATGACAGGAACTCCCACCTGGGTTTCTGATGCACTGGCTGCTGCCTCATGGCCATGTACTGTGTGTCCTCCTGCAGCCGGTTCAGGGGCGAGTCTGGCTTCAGCCGGATCCCATAGTAATGATACTTGGAGTTGCCCCTAGAAATCAAACAGCGAAGGTCAGCTCTTGGCAGAAACCCTGAACCCCAAGACAGGTGCTCTGTCCCAGCCTGTCCCTTGGGCTCTCGGGGCCAGGCTTCCCTCGACTGTGTGGGCAATGTTCTCAGGCTGTCCTGTGGTCAGAGAGATCCAGGAAATTCTCTAATGACTTCCCCTCCTGGTAAATTCAGCTCAGTGTTTTAGTATGATAAAGGCTCTGAGAAGTCCTGCGGTCAAAGAGCCAGTTCAACTTTGTTTAACCTAGCGTTGTCTAATGAGGATGACAACAATTACTATTATTATTAATGCCCCTCCTTCCAAACATCTAATGATGTGTTTTGGAAATGGCTCAGTCTGAGAAACTCTACCTTAGTTTATTATGACAGAAATGATGATCAAAGGGCTTTAGGTTCCTTTGGTTAAGGAAACAGGTCAGAGGGGGCTCCTCGAGATAAAAGGACAGATTATGTGCTGCCATTTCTCCTGAGCTGGCAACAGGGACAGATGGGAAGAGCCTGGGTCCTTCTCTGATGAGGTGCCAGCCAAGCCAGTGCTCTGAGGGAGGACAGCAGGGGGCCTGAGCTCTAATCTTGAGACCAGCATCCGGGACTCTGGGAAAGTAGAGGCCCCAGGGCAGCAGTGGCTGTGTCCCCAGAGACCAGCCCCAGCCCCTTCTATCCATCCTCATTCTGTAAGGACAGCTACTGTTGAGGACCCCAAAGTGGCAGAGAATTGGAGCAGACTTGCACTTTCTGGCCCCATCCTTTAAGACACCCACGATGCCCACTTCTAAGAGGGTGGGAGGAACTCTGACACCCACGTGTGTGCACCCAACCTGGCCCGCCCCAGGTCAAGGCCACCCAGGATAGCCTCATGCGTGTGCTGGGGCCCCTTCCACTTTGAACACTTGAGACCATCTTTTTCTAGTGGGAGAAGCTGAATGCTATTGCTGGGGGTAATTTCCAGCCTTTGATGGTCCCTGGCTGCTATTGGCCAAGGGCAGCCCAGAGGTGGGTTGTCCAGGCACAGCAAAAAGCATTAAGAAATGGTAAATCCAACTCTACTCGATAATCCAGAGGATATTTATAACTTATTTTTGGCCCTGGCGTGTAGCGGCTTGATGTGGGATCCTAGTTCCTGGACCAGGGATCGAACCTGGACTGCAGCAGTGAGAGCACTAAATCGTAACCACTAGACCACTGGGGAACTTCCCAAAGGCTGCTTCCCATCCCCCCACCCCCACCCCCGTTTCCTTTGGATTCACAGATTCATATTCAGCGTGTGGAAGTTCCCAGGCCAGGGACTGAACCTGTGCCACAGCAGTGACAACGCCAGATCCTTAATGCGCTGAGCCACGAGGGAACTCCCAGAGGCTGCTTTTTAAAAAGGCTGTTATGAAAAATTTCAAATGAAGGGAGACCAACAAAGAAAAACCCATGTCTCATCACCAGGAGAGAAGCAACCACGGCCTGTGTCTGTGGCCCTGGCCAGGCCCAGCCTACTGACGATTCAGGACAACTCTAAGTTCACCGGGAGGTGTGGACATCAGGACGTGGCAGGAGGAAGCAGCCTCACGTTCCCTGCAAGCTCGATGTCTGTATAAAGTGAGATGGCAGGTGGGCAGGCGTGGGGGCTGCCTGACACCCCCACTACCCACCTGGTGCCCAGCCGCCGCGTCCTCAGGCCCATAAACACGGAGCGGATCAGCTTCCCAAAGGAGGCGGCATTCACAGGGTCCAGCTTGTGCTCCTGGCAGTGCCGAAGGTAGTGGTTGTAGAGAGAACTTCTGGGGAGACTCACGCCTTCCGCAGTTTCGTAATTATCCAAGAGCCACTGGAGCTGGATGGGAAGAGATGCCAGGTGCTGACAGGGACCCACCGTGATCATCACACGCTTTCCCTCCAATGCGAGGGAGAGGCTCACGCTGTTACTGATTCAGGTTCAAGACGTGATCTGGGGCTCATTTGTATCAGAGCTTCTTTTTACTTGCTTACTTATTTCTTCATTTTCAGCCAGCTTTTCGGGTTTCCTGACTTAATTTATAAAACCCTGCATGTGATGGAGACCTCTTAAGTTCTATCTTCTTTTTTCCCCCCTTCTTTGGTCATACCCACAGCATGTGGAAGTTCCCAGGCCAGGGATTGAATCTGAGCTGCAGCTGTGACCTTCACGACAGTGGGATCTTGAACCCAAAGCACCACAGAGGGAACTCTACTCTTAGGTTCTATCTTCACAATCACTTAAACACCCACACACCCCAAACACCAAATGTTTCCTAAAGCTACAGGACTGGAGAGCATCTGATGCCAAGAGAAAGGAAGATGAAGGAAAAGCACACGACCCCTCAGCACGTCACCTATGTTCAGGTCATATCAGCGCAGGCCCTGTACTCATGACCAAGAGGAAAACAAGCAGAAATCAAAGACTTAAAGGCTTATGTGTCCGGTTTTGTGCTCAGGTCAACGGCAAGAAAAAGAATCCAAGGCGGAAGCCACTGCCCCCAGAGGTCAGCTCCGAAGGGTAGGAGCGTCTACACAGAGAGCTGTGCCCCTACACCAGAGGAGGCTGGCCCCGGGAGTAGAGCACCCCAAAGGCTGAAATTCCATTTTGGCTTTGATACTGTTCTCCAGTGGAGCAAGGACTGGACTTGGACAAAAGCAGGAGCCAGGAACACAGGAAAGAGGCCAGAGGCAGGATCCCATGTCAGGATCTAGCTCCCCTCTGCCGGAGCCCCTCTCCTCTGTGCTGCCTTCATCTCATCCTTCCAGCCCCCAGCAAGCATCACCACCTTCCACCTCCCACTGGGGCTCTGCCCTGCAACGCATGACGGGGCCCACCCAGACTTAGCCTGCAGGCCCAGAAGTCCGCCTGTGCCTCCTTTTTTATTTTTATTTTGCTTTTTAGGGCCGCACCTGAGGCATATGGAGGTTCCCAGGTTGGGGGTCCAATCGGAGCTACAGCTGCCAGCCTACACCACAGTCACAGAAACACAGGATCCGCGCCACGTCTGCGATCTACACCACAGCTCACGGCAACGCTGGATCCTTAACCCGCTGAGCAAGGCCAGGGATCGAACCCACAACCTCATGGTTACTAGTTGGATTCGTTTCTACCATGTACCACTCCATGTGCCTCCCTTTCAAAAACTAGTTTCAGAACAGAAAGGTTCTAACCTGTGCAGAGGCAGAACAGACTTAAGAAATGCTGCTCCAACAATCATCAAAACGGGACCAATTATATTTCATCTAAGCCCCGTTCATCACCTCCTGCCCACCCTGGCCTTTTTATTTGTATTTTTTGGCAGTACTCTCAGCATGTGGAAGTTCCCAGGCCAGGGATCAAACCTGCGCAACAGCAGTGAAAACGCTGGATCCTTCACCTGCTAGGCCACCAGGGAACCCCTGTTCTGGCCATTTTTAAGTGAACCTGACATTGCTTCACGTCATCCCTGGGTGCCTCCTCATCCTAACCCAGACCTGAGTGACAAGGGGGAGGGAGACAGCTGGTGGTGCGGACACTGGAATAGGGAAACTTTCAGAGGCAGGCGGTGGGCACGGGCTAGACTGATGAAGGTGGGGAAAAAGTCAAGGGTCCGACTGAAGGGGCCTTAGGGACTGACAGAGCAGAAGATCTTACAACAGAAAGATAGGAAGTTCCCCTGTGGCTCAGCAGATTAAGGATTCAGTGTTGCCAAAGCTGTGGTGCAGGTCACATTGGAGCACGGGTTCAGCCCCTAGCCCGGGAACTTCCACATGCCGAGGGTGTGGCCAAAGGGAAAAAAAAAGAAAAAAGGACCAGAGAGACAGACAGACCTCACAGACCTCTGGCTCTAAGAGGGGCTGAAGTACTAGGTTCTGCTTTTGGAAGGAGGAGGCGGCGGCGATGTGCTGGGTTGGTGTTCAGCGCTGAGGTCAGGACCAGGAGCAGCACCTGGGGGTGGGGGTGGGGGATGCCCACTTGCCGGGGCTGCTGAGGAGGAAGAGTGTGTAACCCAACATCATCTCCTGGGGAGAGCCGGGAGCCTGCCCTGCCCATGCCGCCCTGCAGGTGAGGTCTCTGCCACACCACCTCCCTGCTGAGGGGACCAGTCCAACTCCTTCTTATCTAAGTAGTGGCTTTGAACCAGGAGCCACTGGCCCTCCTGTCACCACGAAGCCTGCCTCCCACAGCCCTGGCGTCCAAGCTATTCCCAAGGGTGTGGGTCCAAGAGAGCAGCTCTCTGCCTATCTGTCTGTGTAGGGTGTCGTGATCCGCCTGGGTGACATTTACAATGGGACACAGGGAGGAGGGGGGGCCTCTTTTGGGAAAGATCATCATGGTGTTTACTTTCCATCAAGTCACCCAGATAGTTTTCAAACTCTCCTTAAACGTGCTTTTCCTACACAAAGGCAGCATAGCACCCCCTTCTCTCTCCAAGGCTTCATCCCTGCCTAGGGGACCCACCCTTAGGGGCCATCTCTTTGGCCCCCCTTATCCTGGCCCCTCCTTCTCTCTTTGATGCCATGAACTGAATCCTAACTGCGAAGTTAGGAAGCGGCTTAATCATTGTGCACTGCCTCCTGGGAGGCACCCCTGAGGGCGCCCTGACCCTCCCTCCCTGCCTTGACCCTGGGGCTGAGGGACTCACACAGGAGGGAGGATGCGGGTGGCACAGGGGTGGTGCTGCCCTTTCCTCAGGGATGCAGCCCTACCTGCTTTGCACTCACCTAGGGGCGCCTGTCCCACCAGCTCCAAGCCCATCCTGCAGCAGCCTCCCCAGCCACGTGAAGATCATCAGGTTCTCTGTCTGCCACCCTGTCATCTACTTTCAATTGATTCAAGATCCCGGGGAGGCAGGGTTGGTATCTGCTGGGCTCTGAGCCCCAAGGCTTTCCAGAGCACTTTCTGTCCAGAGTAGACACGCACACTCATTGTTTATCACTTGTCTCCTTGCTGGAATGGGAGCTCCAGAAAGCAGAGACAGAACCGATCAGCCCACATTTGCGCCCCATGAAGATGCCTCCAGAAATGCTGACCAAAGTGAGGAGGGGGTCCAGGGGAGTATAAGGGGCCCGGGCATGAGGGGAGTGAGAGCCTACAGGTTGCAGAAGCTGGAGGCGCCTCCTCTTTCTGCCACCGCAGCTGGGGAGCGCAGGCTGTTTCTAGGGGGATCCTCCATGGGCAGAGAAGCCAAGACCGGGGCCCCAAACATCTCAGGGGCTGAGCCCACCAGCAAGTCAGGCAGGAAGGGCCTCAGGAAATGAGGCGGTGGCCTGGAAGGGGCCCTGCATCAGGTCCTGAGAGATGGAGGCTAAGACCCAGCTCAATACAAGACACAAGTGGCTCGAGGTGAAAAGGAAGGTTTGGGGAAGACGGTCTCTTCTGCTCCTCACAAACCCTGAGGGTTTTCTTTTTTGTCTTTTTAGGGCCGAACCCACGGGATATAGAGGTTCCCAGGCTAGGGGTTGAATCAGAGCTGTAGCTGCCGGCCTACACCACAGCCACAGCAATGCCAGATCCAAGCTGAGTCTGCGACCTACACCACAGCTCACCAGATCCTTAATACACTGAGGGACGCCAGGGATCCAAACCCGCATCCTCATGGATTCTAGTTGGATTTACCACTGAGCCACAAAGGGAACTCCCAAACCCTGAGATTTAAATGAAAAGCAGACTTCTTTGCTGGGTGACTACATGGACCCAACACCAAGGGTCCACTAACCTCTGGAGTAGAAGCAACCAAAGAGAGAGCTGATGCCACTAGCAGCCTCCCAAGGAATAAGGGGCCCACTTCCTCCCTCTCTGGGGTGGAGAGGTTACCCAGCAGGGACGCCGACTGGAGCTGGAGGATGGTTTGCAGGCTCTGCCAAGGTCTGAGCCTCACCAGCAGGCTGAGTGAGCGCTGGTGGGGTCAGCACATGCATACTGCCGGATGCCACTACCTGGCTGGTGTCACATGTTAGTGACACTAGACCAGCAGGGGTGCCCAGTTTCTAGCAGGAGTGCCCAGTTTCCCTACTGCACAACACCTGCCTCGTCCATGGCAAACCAACCTCTGGGGAGCAAAGGGAGAGGGTGAACAGGATAATCTTTTCCATCCTGTGTGATTCTGCTGCAAGTTTTGTCCATGTATTTGCACTGTTTCTATGTCAATAGCAAATAGGAATAAAGAGAACTTCTTCCAGGAAAAGCATGTACTTATCCACATCTGTCATCTGTCAGGACTGCGCTCTTTTTTGAAACAAACAAATTTCTCCTTAAGGGGAAAAAGGCAAACCCAATACCCCCAGTGGCTCTGGGCTCCCTGGTGACACAGGATCCGTGTCACCCCTAATCTATAAATGGGGGGCGGGGTCCTGAGGGCCAGACTCGCTCACCTGCTCAGCCTTAAGGATATTTGTTTCCACTGTTTGGGGCACAGGGTGCCTGACTTTGGCCCCTGACCGGCTGGTGCTGTAATATCCTAGCAGAAAGGCAGCAATTCTAAGTCCTCACGTTTGCTCTGTTCATACAATTGAATTTTTTTTTGGCTGCGCCTGAGGCATTGGAAGTTCCTGGTCCAAGGATCAAACCTGTGCCACAGCAGCAACTGAGCATTCTTAACTCCCTGAGCCACAAGGGAACTCCCATATAATTGAACTGTTTTTTGGTTTTTTTTTTTTTTTTTTTTTTGCCTTTTAGGGCCACATCCACGGCACATGGAGGTTCCTAGGCAAGGGGTCGAATTGGAGCTGTAGCTGCTGGCCTATACCAAGCCCCATCCTGGACTGCATTCCTGGTTTTGTCAATTATGATCTTTGACTATTTGTGTTTCTTTGTTTCTTTTTTTTTTAACTTTTTAGGGCAACGCCAGATCCTTAACCCACTGAGCGAGGTCAGGGATCAAAACCCACAATCTCATGGTTCCTAGTCAGATTCGTTTCCGCTGCGCCACGATGGGAACTCCCTGATTTATGTTTCTTGATTTAAAAAAGTCAGATAACATGAATATGATTCATCTAAGAGCAAGTCTTGTCCCAGGGGTTTATTTAGTAGGCAGTGGCCACCTCCTGTGAACCCTCCAGGGGGCCCCTGAGTCAGTAGGTGTTGGGGCCCTCTCCAGACAGAGCTGGGGATCAGTAGAGGGGCAGCCCAGGGCGGGGCCTGGCTGGCGTGGCTGCTGCCCCCAGAGGGTGAAGTGACACCCTGGGGCGATGATGTCTCTATCCCCAGGGAGAGTTTCTTGGCCTCCTCCCTCCAAAACAGCTACCCCTCATTTTCCTGCCAAGTCACGCTCTTCCTGGTTTTAGAGCCAGCTTGAGGCCCCCCGCTTCCTCCATGGGGCTCCCACTCCAGGCTGGATGATCCCTTCAACCCCAGACCCCCTGGTCCAAGCCCTGAGTGCAGCCTGGTAACCGCCACATCGGCTGCATCTGGAAGGCACCAGCCAGCCTTCCCGGGCTCTGGGCATCTCGCTGTCCTGCCCAGGCCTTGGGGACTATGGCTGGTCCTGCCTAGTAACAACTGTCTCGAGTGAGTGTGGCCGGCTGGAAGCAAAAAGGGGTCTATAGGACACACTGCTGCCTGTCGCCAGGCCACATTCTAGCTCTCTCCCTGCTCCCACCTGTGCCCAGACAGGCTCCTGGCGGGTTGACTCCAGCGTGTGGGGTCGGCTCTTTTTTTCATCTTTTTGCCTTTTCTAGGGCCGCTCTCGTGGCATATGGAGGTTCCCTGGCTAGGGGTCTAATCGGAGCTGTAGCCACTAGCCTACACCAGAGCCACAGCATTAACCACTGAGCCACGACAGAAACTCCCGGGGTCGGCTCTTTAAGGAGATCTTATTTCTATCCTCTTTGATTCTGAGTGGCCAAGCCTCAGATCCTACTTCTTACAGCTCCCCATCAAAGAAAACAACTCAACAACAAATCACCAAGGAGAAAACAGACACAGGGAAATTTTTCCTGTCGGGAAAGTAAACTCAGGGGTGGAAACCAGTTGCTGGGAAGCAGCCAAGGTAAGCCCGCCTTCAAGAGGAAAAGTGTTAGAAAGCCAGAGGCATCCGTGTAGCCAGAGACAGCGGCTCATGCATTTCCCATAGACATTTTAAATTTCCCGTGGACTCCACACTGCTTGCCTGGTGTCTGAGCCCATCCTGCCTTCCTCATGGCTTTCTCAGGGCTGCCAAGGTGCCTGACCTTGCAGCCTGTGCCAGGGCCACACTGTCTGCTCCAGAGCTGAAGAAGCCTGGTTCCCGAGTGGAGAATGACCTTGTGAGGACTCTCTACACGCTGTGCTCTGTGTCTAAGGCTGCAGGTTTCCCCTTCCCAGACCTGTCCGTTGAGGTGACACCACTTGGCAGTGATAAAGGACAGGGTGGCCACAACCCACCTAACTTGGGGCCTGATGGACTTTTGTTTTTCCTTGGAGACAGCTGGGGTGAGGCTGCTCTTCCCTCCAGTGACCAGCCCTCGGAGGCTGGGCCTGCAGGCTGGAGCTGCTGGCCACGCCTGTGCCTCCCACAAAGCCCAGAATCTTCTGGACCTTTTCGCTAGAGGGGCCTCTTGCTCCCTGAACCACTGTCCGTCAAGAAGCACCTCACTTTGAATGTTGGCCGGTATGAAAGTCTTACTGGGATCGCAGTTGGGATTGGGTTTGACTAAAGGGGACTTCTTTTCTCTGATGTTTTAATTCTCAAGGGAGGGTCCAATCCCAACTCAAGTGCTTGAGAAAAGCTGCCGGAAGCTGGCTCTGATTTCCAAGTCCTGTCCTACTGTCAAAATGCCGAACCAATTTCCAGGTCTCTTAAAGCCAGGGTGTGAGCCTTTGGGGAAGTACAGAGGAATAGTGTGAGGAGATGGGAGCTTTCTCTCCTCAACTGTCCCTGGAAGCCAAGCCTCTGGCTGTCGCCTCCTTTGGTCCCATCCTGCCCCACAAAGCCACCCAGAGGCAGGGATGTTGGTGTCCTCCTGGCCTGGGACCTTCAATCACAGTGTCCCCATCAGAGAAAGGTCTTATGCAGCTAAAATCAGTATGAAATAGTTGCTTTGCCCTTTTCTCAAGTTACCATGTTTTGTTTTGTATTTTTCCTTCAAAGAGCTGATATCAGGAAAGTTAGCTAAGAATCTCTCTCTTTTTTTTTTTGGCTTTTTAGGGCCACACCCAAGGCATACAGGTCTCAGTCTATACCACAGCCATAGCAGCACGGGATCTGAGCCACATCTGTGAACCTATGCCACAGCTCACGGCAACACCGGATCCTTAACCCATTGAGCGAGGTCAGGGATCGAACCCACATCCTCATGGATGCTAGTTGGGTTCATTAATCACTGAGCCCTGATGGGAAATCCAGCTAAGAATCTTTACGACATCCCCAGTCTGGTGTCATTTTGGGGTTGTGGCTTGAGTACGAATTTATTTACAATGCTTATCATCTGCCAGGCACTGTGGGCAGGACGTTATGTACACTAAGCATCCACATTTCACAAAGGAAGAGCCTGTCTTAGTTTCCCTTTGCTCTGGAAGGACATTTTCACTGGGTATAGAACTCTAGTTGGTTTTCTTCCCCCCTTTTTGGAAATTTAAAGGGGTCCTCTCATTGCTGTCGTTTGTTTTTAAAATGCCTATGAAGGTGACAAGTGGAGCAGGGCAGACCGACACTTACATGGCTGTTGAGTAAACCGCTTTTGTGTGATGTGATCCCTTCGCTTTTTTGGAGGTTTTCAATCGCCATTTCAAGCTAAAGAAAATGTGCGCAGAAACAAAACAAAACAAAATGAAAAAAAAAAAAAAAAGGAAATCAGATGGTTAGCATCAGCCAAGATTTGTTTTTATTAATATCCAAATAAAGATTTGAGTGCCTACGAAATAAAAACCAGGCTGGACGCAGGTGGGGTGTGGGTTAGGCCGGGGGTGGGTGGGTGTGTGGTTAAGCCTTGGCAGGAGCGTTACTTCACCACATGCAGAAGAACCCAGGAGCCCACAGACACCAGCAGCAGATGGAGTCCTACTGTCTATACACCATTGAATTCTAACACATCTGCACCGTGTACAACAGGAATACCAAGTCCTTGCACAAGTTCAAGTGTAAGCAAAGCCCGCATCATAACCGTCTGCTGCTCCCCACATCCAGCATCTGTGCTGGGACAATCAGACGACCACAGGCCCCAAGAACAATTGGTGGCACTCATTTCCTGGCTGGACTGTCCTGTCGCAAATCCCAGGGTCTCCCAGCTGGAGACTTTGGGAAAATACCCCAGTCCTGCCACTGGGAGGCACAGGACCTGGGGGGGCCGGGGCACTGGACACATCACAGAGCTAAGGTCCTGAATGTTTAGGAAGCATGAGCTGCACTAAGAGGGTTATGGAGAGGAGACTCGAGTGGTGGGAAGTCACAGGCAGCTTACAGGAGGGCCGTCCTGCGGGAAGGGCTGCTGAAGTGGGTCCTCAGACCTTGTGCACGTGAGGAGCTGAGGTGTGGTGGCAGGTCCACGCAAAGGAAGAAATATCCAGCTGTGCATGGCTACTGCCACATCTGACCCTGACTTGTAAGTGGAAAGCGCAAATGTAAGCTCTGTTGGAAGAAATGACCCTCAAACAGCCAGGAGAGGCAAAGACTTCAGAGGCACTTCTTCAAAAAAGCAGGCTGAACATACCCAGAATGTGAAGTTGGACCAGGTCCTTATTCAGGAATAAGGGGCTTCTGTTTCGCCCATCATCCATTCTGACCACTTTTTTTTTTTTTTTTTTTTGCTTTTTAGGGCCACACCCACGGCATGTGGAGGTTCCCAGGCTAGGGGTCAAATCGGAGCTATGCTGCCAGCCACAGACACAGCCAGAGCCACGGCCATGCCAGATTCGAGCTGCGTCCACAACCTATACCATAGTTAATGGCAATGCCAGATCCTTAACCCATTGAGCGAGGCCAGGGATCAAACCCAAAAATCTCATGGTCCCAGTCAGATTCATTTCTACTGTGCCACGATGGGAATTCCCAATTCTGACCACTCTTGCCATTACTATTCAACATTTCTCTGGAAGTTCTAGCCAGGGTCTTTAGGCCACCATAAGAAAAGAAAGCATCCACACGGGAAAGGAAAAAGTAAAACTACCTCTACTTGCAGATGACATGATCTCATATATAGAAAATCCTAAAGGAGCTACACACACATTAAAAAAAAAAGAAAACTATTAGTGCTAGTGTTGCAAGATACAAGATCAATATACAGAAACCAACTATATTTCTAGACAATGAACGATATGCACATGAAATTAAGAAAAAAATCCCATTCGCAATAGTAGCAAAGAGAATAAAATACAGAGGAATAAATCTACCCCAGGAGATGCAATATTTGTACACTGAAAAAACTATCAACAATGTGGGACAGAAATTAAAGAGCTAAACAAACAGAAAAACAAACGATGTTCATGGATTGGAAATCTTACTATTAAGATGGTAATACTTTAATTGATTTACAGACTCAATGCCATCTCTATCAAAATTCTCTATGAAGTTTTCAGCTGCTTATTCAAGATGGACAAGTTGATCTTAAAATTCATTTGGCATTGCCTGTTATTTGACTCCTAAATAACTGAAACAATCTTGAAAAAGAAGTACAAAATTGGAAGACTCCAAGCCCCCATTTCAAAACTTATTGCAAAGTTATAGTAATCAAAACATGTATAGAAAATCCCAAAGGAGCTACACACACACAGTACTGGGATAGGACAGATCAGTGGGATAGTCTTGAGAGTCCAGAAATACACCCATACATTTAGGGTTAAGTGATTCTCCCTAAATCTCAAGTTGTATTAAGATCGTTCAATGGAGAAATAATACACTTTTTTTTCCTCTTCCTTTTTGGCCAAAGCATGCAGCAGCTTGATATGGGATCTCAGTTCCCAGACCAGGGATTGAACCTGGGCTAACATCAGTACAAGTGTTGAATCCTAACCATTAGACCACCAGGGAACTCCCCAGAAAAATATATATATATATATATACTTTTCAACAAATGGTGCTGGGATAAGCTGGATATCCACATGCAAAAGGATGAAGTTGGATCCCTACCTCACAATATATATATAAATCAACTCAAAAGGGATCGAAGAACTACCTGTAAGAGCTAAAACTATACAACTGTTAGGGGAAGACATGAAGAAACCATGTAAAATAAATTCATGACCTTGGACACACGGAATGGGTAAATGTACCAAAAGCCATTGAATTGTATACTTTTACATGATTAAAATGGTGAATTTTACCTTAAAAACTAGATGACTAATTAAAAAACCCTTTAGTCTCTCTCTTGCAATTTGAATGGATCTTTTACCCATATGCATAGTTTTGTAACACCATGCAGCGGTCACTTGGAAAATATCTGGTCCACCAAGTTTGCAGATCTTTCAAATGTTGACACATTTCATCATATGGTATAAAAAAATCACATTCGTTAATATCACTTCCGCCAGATACCAGTTTTACAAAGTTCCTTTTTTGTTGTTGTTTGCGAATGTACTGGCAATAAAATCTGTCAGTTGTTTTCTTGGATATGCCAGGTTCACCACCATTCATTTTTGAGAAAATGTGTGCCAGATCTCCAAGTCTGAATAATCATAATTTGTCTGTCATTCTTTCACGGACAGTGTTTCATGAAAAAAGAAGCTCATTCTGCTCATAAAGACATTTGCCCATGAGTGTTTCCTCGAGACAGTGATTGTACTTTGCAGGCAGAAGTAGAACCTTTTGTCACACAAAAGATGTATTCCTGACGATTGAGATTTAAAATAATCAATAGCTTTTACTGCTTCATCAGAGATATTCCTAAGTGAAACTGGTATTTGATATTTCTCTCTCTTTTTTACCGTTTGAGCACATGATGGCAAGATTACAGTGACTTCTACAGACTTCAAAGCATCTGCCTTGATTTGTGCCCAGTTGTGTCAACCATGCTGATTTTGCATCATCGGGGCAAATGGCAACACAGGGAAAAGGGCCACAAATAGTTTTATGATGAAAACAGTTTTGATCTCGTGGAGCTCCTGAAAGGAATTCAGAAGTTTGCCAGACATATATGACTGATTGCTAAAAACTCTGGATTTATGAGTACTGTGGAAAACAATACGAATGAACATTTGCTGTGTAAGACCACTCTCAAAACCCCATAGCTACTAAATGGGTTCTGAACAAGCCCTGATACACTAAATTAATTTTTTTGACTTTTTAGGGCCACACTCACGACATATGGAGGGTCCCAGGCTAGGGGTACAATCAGAGCTACTACAGCTGTCGGCCTACTCCACTGCCACAGCAACATGGGATCTGAGCCGTATCTGCGACCTACACCACGGCTCATGGCAATGCCAGATCCTTAAAATACTGAGCGAGGCCAAAGATTGAACCTGCGTCCTCATGGATACTAGTCAGATTCATTTCCACTGAGCCACGACAGGAACTCTCAATACATTAAATTAATTTAAAGCACAATGGAACCTCCCAAGGTGTTCACTGTGTTTTAAAATGAAGACATCGGGTAAACTTCTGAGGGCATAATGGTCAGGAAAACACAAACAGCCCCAGAAATTCAGAGGGTGAGGTTTGATGTCCGGGAGTCAGGACTGAAAACGCAGTGTATCCAGCAGAGGGTGCAGAAGGCTGCTGCTAATTAGCTTGCATAGGGGCTTGGAGCATCCTTAGAAAAGGAGCATCTGACACTTGAACTTGAAGTCCAGGGGCTTGAAAGGGAGGCTTCTTTACAGACCTGACCAAGTGAATCTTACTGTACAAGTACAAAAGCCTTGATCACTCCTCTCAGTGGCTGGAAAAGTTAGTGTTTAATCTTTAAGTGGGCTTAAAATGGAAACTAACTTCATACTTGACTGGAGTTTAAAATTTTTTGTTATTGAAAACAGTTTATCGAAGTTGTGCCTACAGAGGCCCACATGTCAAACAGTAAGAAGAGCCAAGGATGGAGGCAGTGATGCCCCATCTCCCACCCCAGGGCCAGGTAGGTTTCCCTAAAATCTTTTGTTTCCTAAGTTTCTGGAAGACTCCTTTACATCTTGATATGCATTTATTTCTTTCTTAACTTATCACGAGCTCATCTCTCTCTCTTGTTTTTTTGTCTTCACCTGAAGATGCAGAAGTTCCTGGGCCAGGGATTGAACCCATGCCACAGCAGTGACAATGCTGGATCCTTAACCTGCTGAGCTACTAGGGAACTTCATGTCATTTAATCTTTTGTGGATACCTTTCCGAGCCAGTTTTTATAGATCAGGAGTTAGCAAACTTTTCTGTAAAGGGTCTGAAATAAAAATTTGGGGCTTTGATGGCCAAGTGGTCTCTGTCACAACTGCTCAACTTGGCAAGCAGCCACAGATGATATATGAATAAGTAGGTGTGGCTGTGTGCCAATAAAACTTTATAAAACCTGGCAGCTGGCAGGATTTGGCTGACTGGGCTGCGGTTTGCTCTCTGAACCCCAGAGCTTTACTAAGCAATTGTATTTGGGGAGGGGGGGGACGGCTCCCGAGGCACACGGACATTCCCAGGCTAGGGGTTGAATTGGCGCTATAGCTGCTGGACCACGCCACAGGTCATGGCAACACCAGATCCTTAACCCAATGAGTCACACCAGGGATCCAACCTGTGTCCTCATGGATGCTAGTTAGATTCATTTCCAGCGAGGCATGACGGGAACTCCTAATTTTTATTTTTTTATTTTACGGCCACACCTGCGGCATATGGAGGTTCCCAGGCCAGGGGTCGAATTGGAGCTGTAGCTGCCGGCCTACACCACAGTCACAGCAACAAGCAACTGTAAATCAGAATTGCATGGTACAGATTATACTTTACTGCTAAACTGATTTTTAAGTTTTTAGATAGAGAAGGGATCATTTCTCATGCACAGCACTGTGCATATCCAAAATGCTACTGAATTACACACTTTAAAATGGTTAATTTTATGTTGCATGAATTTTATCTCAATAAAAAATGTATAAGTAATGCATGCATGTGATTAAAATTCAAATAGAATAAAATGGTATATAAAAAAGCAACTCTTCCTCTTTTTTTCTACCTCACAGAGGTAATATTTTTATTAGGTAATCATTTTTAACAGCTAACAAACATGTTTAGCGGGTTGTTTTTTTTTTTTTTTTTCCGCCTCGCCCGCAGCATGCCCAAGTTCCTGGGCCATGGACTGAATCTGTGCCACGGCAGTGACAAGGCCGGATCCTTAACCTGCTAGGCTATCAGGGAACTCTGAAACAGATGTGTTTAGTTGTTCTTGCAGTCCCTAGAACTTGAAAAAATACAGTTCTACTTAATTCATTGATTTAAAAGTTTTAACTTTTAGTTTGGAAATAACTTCAGACTTACAAAAAACTTGCCAAAATTACGCAACGAATTCCCATAGGCACTTCAACCAGCCTCCCCAGATAGCAACATCATGCTGGAAATTAACCCCCACTTAACACTGTTAACCAATCAAATCACTTGACAAATGTCCTGTTTGTGGACCAAGATCCAAACTAGGGTCACACACTGCGGCCGTTTGCATTTGCAGCTATGCACAATATTAGGAAGACAAGGATTGGGTGAAGGAAGTGAGGAAGAGGCTTTCATTAGGTGGATGACCCATGTGTCTGCAGTAGTCACTGATGTGTAGAGGGGGTTTGTGTCACTCTACACAGAAACGATGACTTCTCTGGCAGGTTTTTGAGACTCTTCAAAATAAGCACAAGGGGAGTTCCCTTCATGGCTCATTGGTAATGAACCTATTATCCATGAGGCCGAGGATCTGATCTCTGGCCTTGCTCAGTGGGTTAAGGATCTGACGTTGCCGTGAGCTAAGGCATAGGTCACAGACATGGCTCAGATACCCCGTTGCTGTGGCTGTGATGTAGGCCAGCAGCTGCAGCTCCAATTCAACCCCTAGCCTGGGAACCTCCATATGCTGTGTGGGTGCGGCCCTAAAAAGACCAAAAAAAAAAAAAAGAAAGCACAAGAGTGCTTTCCAGTAAGCTTTCTTTAGTTCTGTCACATAAAGCAGAACAGAGACAAAAACTTCAGGTAGATCTTTCAAAGAGGCACTGCTCCCATCTTCACAAAGAAACTTGCAAAACCAGATTCAAAGGTGATGATATTAAATGTTTGTCAAAACCCACAGAACGTACATAGGTACGTAGGACACAAAGAATGAACCCTAATGTCAAGCAGGAGCTTTAGTTAGTAATGTGTCAACATTGGCTCATTGACTGTAACAAACGCACCAAACACAGGTGAGATGTTAATAATCAGGCAGACTGTGTCGGGGGGAGTTATGGGAATTCTCTGTACTTTCTGCTCAGTTGTTTCTGTGGCCTGAAAACTGCTCTAAAAAATGTCTATTAAGTTTAAGGAAAAAATGATGGTAAGTCTTTTAGAGAAAAAGCCAAGGCACTATTGGTGAAATTCCTTTATCAAACAATGTGTGTTTGCCAGCAAAATTTTTGCTCTGGTGGTCGGACGAAAGCTCTAATGTGCAGAGTGTGACGAAGCTTCTAGCAAATGCCCAGCATGTGTGTGAGCTCCTGGTCCAATCAAGATATCCTGGGTCTTCCCTGAGAACACAGACTACAGAGATGTTTTGCACTTGACGAGCCATCATGAGCTGGGACGCCCAGTGGATGGGGCACCAGCCTCGTGGGCCACTAGGAAGGGGCGCCGCGAGGATGGAGGGGCCTTCGTGGGAAGCCAGGCCACACACAGGGAGCCGTGGATGGTCCTGAGTCTCTTTTGGCCTTGATTCAGTGCCGACAGAAACAGATCCTTTAAAGACACATCCACTCCAGTGGCTACGCGTTCGTCTTCCCGGTGAGCTGGACAGAGCGTGTGAGATTCGGCTGTTCTGCACCCACATGCGCTGGCATCAGGGCCAAGATGTTCGCTTGGGTTTTGAGAGCAGGAGCCAAGTTTCTGATGACTCCGTAAAGAAGCACCTATGATTTCAAGTGGCGCATCTCAAGGACATCTGCTGTAGCTTGAATATTGGATGGGACTCCAATCCATCACTCCAAGTGCCCCAGATACCATGGCTTTTAATATTGAGATCTCAGTATTTTCAAAGAAGACCCTAAGTGCTCCATGGGGCCGGGCTGCTGAGAGTCTGGCTCTGCAGACCCACGCAAGTGTGTTTTCCTCACTTGGGGGCAGGAGATGTTGATAGTGCTGTTCTCCGAGGTGAAGTGCTGGCCCTTCCGGCTTCTGGGAAGCTGGTGCTCCCAGATGAATGTCCAGCCCACCTGAGCGGAGTCGCTGGGGCTGACACCCACCCCAACCTTCATGTGATCGGCGCATCCAGGGCCACCCCTGCTGTACCGTGGCGCTCTCTGACTTCCTGGAAATGTAGTCCAGGTGGTCCACCTACCCTTCACCAGGCCAGGTTTAGGAGCCCTGATGAGACATTGCGAGAGCACATCCTGTCATGGACAGGGACGCTGGGTTTTTATTATCTTAAAAACCCGACAGATGATCTGTCTTCATCAGCCCCCACTTTGTGGCCCAGAGGGCCACCTGCTTGCCTGGGGCTCTTCCTCATGAAACCCCAGGAGCCTTCCCTTGACGCAATCTGAAGGGCAAGACTCTCAACTTAGCATCTCTGCTCCATGTGGTCAAAAAAAGAAGAAAAAAGCACAACAGGAAAAGTGGTCAAAAATTTACCATTTGGGGAATTCACTTCTAAGATTTAAAATACAGATGAGATTTTAACCAGAAATAAGACTCAAGAAAATGTGTCACCGAAAGTCTGAAATCACTCACTGGGGCTGTAGGTGCTGAAATGCTCTGATCTTTGTGATCTGTTTTTTTTTTTTTTTTTTTTTTCTGGCTGAGCCAGTAGCTTGTTGAAGTTCCCAGACCAGGGATCAAACTTGTGCCACAGCAGCAACCCAAGCTGCTGCAGTGACAACACTGGATCCCTAACCTGATGCACCACAAGGAAACTCCCTGTGGTCTCTTTTCAAGGTTAACTCGAAGTCCCTCAAAACCGACAGCTGTTAAAATGCCAGATACAGGCTTAGTTCTGCTGCAAGCTCAGGGCCAGTCCTGTCCTTGGCTCTTGGGAAGTACCTCAGTCTCTGCTGGTCCTTTTAAGATGTTCCCACCCCCAAAGCAAGCCAAAACCCCACAATGGAGCAGGCAGAGTCGAGAGGCAGATACTCATCCAAGATGATAACTCTCCAGGAGCTTTTGTGGGCTGGGAGGTGGGGAGAGTCAAAGCTCAGCCTGTTCGTGAATTTCCAATCTATTAAAAACTTGATTCTTTTAGCGCAACCCAGATGACAGATCACAGTAACCAGGCGGCCGAGGGTCTGAGCTGCATATTTATTGGCACACAGTGTTGACCGTGGAGAGCACTGTGCCCTGTGACCCCAGCAGGTCTGTGACTTTATTCACTATTATAAGTTGATCCATTCTGCTGACATGGAGCCATCACGTCCGTGAAAGTTAACGTAGTCTGTGAGGAATGTTTCTGATCAACGGCAGCTCTAAACTCAGGTCCGACAGCCAGTCCTCTGAGGGTGTGCTGACGGCCCTGGAGGGACCAAGTGACGCAAGGTACAAGCTGGTGCATCTGGGATAGAGCAACAGGCACCACCCCACAGTCAGGGCTCTAAAGAGCAAGTGACTTCTCCCCACATCTGTCCTCACAGTCAGGTCCTGGGAAGCATTCTAGATATACATAGAGACAGGACAGCAAGAACTGGGGGGCTCTGATGTCAGGGTGACCTCGAAACACATCAGGACCAAGAGAACAGGGATCAGACTAGAATTATCACCTTCTGGAGTTCTCACTGTGGTTCAGTGGTAACGAACCCAACTAGTATCCATGAAGATGCAGGTTCGATCCCTAGTCTCACTCAGTGGGTTGAGTGTCTGGTGTTGCCGTGAGCTGTGGTGCAGGTCACAGCTGTGGCTCAGATCCAGCATTGCTGTGGCTGTGGCACAGGCTGGCAGCTGCATCTCCGATTTGACCCCTAGCCTGGGAACTTCCATGTGCTGCAAGTGCAGCCTTAAAAAGCAGAGAAAAAGAAAAAAAAAAAAGAAAAGAAGAACATCACCTTCTATTGTAGATTAGGCCCCCACAAAAATAGGAAGTTATTTTTTAACTGACAATCAATCAATGTAATCCATCATATTAACAGTCTAAAGAAGAAAAACACATGATCATATCAATGAAGAAAAAACATCTGCCAAAACTCAACATCCAACTACCATAAAGACTCTCAGACAACTAGGAATAGAAGGAAACTTCCTCAACCTGAAAAAGGGCATTTGTAACAAACCAACAGGTAACATGACACAGGAGTGAAAGACTGAAGCTTTTCCCCTAAGACTGAGAACAAGGCAAGCACGTCCACTCTCACCACTTTTATGCAGCATCACCTAGATGTTCCAGTCAGTGAAATAAGGCAAGAAAAAGAAATAAAAGTCATCAGGATTGAAAAGGAAGAAATGAAACTGTTCTCACTTGAAGACCACAAAAACCTTTGGAACTAAAAAGTTAGTTCAGCAAGGGGGTAAGAGGGGAGGTCAAAAGCCAGAAATCAGGGCGTTCCTGTCGTGGCGCAGTAGAAATGAATCCAACTAGGAACCATGAGGTTTCGGGTTCGATTCCTGGCCTCGCCTCGCTCAGTGGGTTAAGGATTTGGCGTTGCTGTGAGCTGTGGTGTAGGTCGCAGATGCAGCTCGGATCCCACGTTGCTGTGGCTGTGGTGTAGGCTGGCGGCAACAGTTCCAATTGGACCCCTGGCCTGGGAACCTCCATGTGCTGCGGATGCGGCCCTAAAAAGACAAAACAAACAAACAAACAAACAAAAACAAACAAAAAAAACCACCCGGAAATCAAACATGTTTTCATATACTAGCAATGAACAGTTGGAAACTGAAAAACCAGTAACATTTACAATAGCTCCAAAAATACGTAGGCATAAACCTAACAAAGTAAGTATAGGATCTGCATGTCAAAAATTACTAAACGCTGATGGAAGAAATCAAAGAATATCTAAATAAGTGGAGAAAACATATCATGATCATGGACCGGAAGACCCAACATAGTAAAAACATCAATTGATGTACAGCTTTAATGCTGTATAGTCAAAATCTCACTAGGAATTTTTTTTGTAAATATGGATAAACTGATCTAAAATGTATACAGAAAATTCTAAATTTATAAAAACATCTAGTACAATACTGAAGCATAAAGTGAGAGGAACCAGTCTACCCAATTTTGAGACTGACTCTAAAGCTGTTATAATTAAAGACAGTATGGTATTGGCAAAGGGACAGGCACATAGATTAACGAAACAGAACAGATTGTGCTGAAATAGGCCAAGTGATTTTTGATAAAGATGCAAAAGCAATCTGATGGAGAGAGGATAACCTTTTTAACAAACAATGCCAGAACAACTGATTTTTTCATGTGCATAAAAATAAACCTCGACATAAACTTTATGTCTTATAGAAAAGTTAACTCAGGGAATTCCTGTCGTGGCTCACCAGGTTAAGAACCAACTGGTATCCATGAGGATGTGGGTTTGATTCCTGGCCCTGCTCAGTGGGTTAAGGGTCCAGCGATGCTGTGGCTGTGGTATAGGCTGGCAGCTGCAGCTCTGATTCGACCCCTAGCCTGGGAACTTCCATATGCCATGGTACAGCCCTAAAAAGAAAAAAGAAAAAAGAAAAAAAAGTTAACTCAGAATAAAGCATAGTTAAATGTTATCTAAAACTATAAAACTTTTCAAAGAAAACAAAGGAGAAAATCTTCATGACCTGGGGATAGGCAAAGAGCTCTCAGGCATGACATCAAAAGTGTAATCTTTTCAAAAAAGAAAAATTATAAATAGGATTTGGCCAAAATTGTCAGAAAATATTTTTCTTCTCTGCAAAAGACACTTTTTTCTTTTTCTTTTTCTTTTTTTTCTTTTTTTTTGGCAGTGCTTGAGGCATGTGGAAGCTCCTGGGCCAGGAACCAAACCTATGCCACAGGAGTGACAATGCTGGATCTTAACCTGTTGAGCCACCAAGAAACTCCCCCAAAAGACACTCTAAAGAGAATGAAAAAACACTTTAAAGACTCGGAGGAAATATTTGCAAATCACATACTGGGCAGGGGACTTGTATCCAGGGTACACAAATAATTCCTCAAACTCAACAGTAAGAAAACAAACAACCCAGCTAAAAAATAAACAAATGACTTCAACTGACACATCACCAAGGACCATATAGGAAAGGCACCTGTGAATGGGTGCTTGCTATCATTAGTAATTACAACTGCAGTGAGATGCCACCACACACCTATGAGAATGGCTACAACGAAAGAAGTTGACAATACTATGTGCTGACGATGAGGTGGGGCGAGAGGAACTCAGAGACGGCCGGGGGAGTGCAAAACGGTGCCACCACCAGGGAAGACACTGGTGGTTTCAGATCAAGTTAAACATACACTTACCATAGGAGCCAGCAATCCCACTTGTAGGTACTGACCCCCAAGAAAGGAAAACATTTGTCTATACATGGGAGCATTTCTAGCTGTTTTATGCACAATCGCTGAAAACTGAAAATAGAGCAAAGTAACCTGCAGCTGGTGAATGGGAACACAAGCTGCGGTGTAACGAACGCTGCTCAGGATCAAGAACGAACCAGTGACTCACTGACAATCAGGGACCCACGCTGAGTGAATGCAGCCAGTTACAAAACGTATCTTCGTATGAGTCCCTTTATGCACCCCCCCCCACCCCCACCCCGAGAGAACTACAGTGACAGACAACAGAACAGCGGGTGCGGGTGCAGGTCATGACTACCAAGAAACACCTGAGGGAGTTTTGGAGGTGATGCAACCATTCTGTATCCTGATCTGGGGACAACCAGGAGTCTGTACACCAAAAAAAGGTCCATTTTACTCTGTGCTCATTTAAAAAAGATAAGAGTAAATGTGGGAAATGGAGTTGTAAAAGGAAACCGCGTTTTGGACTGGAGCCTGGGGAAACAGGCACAGCTCTGCTTTAGTTCAGCCCAGTCGTCACATGGATGGCTTGATCACCGCCTCTGAGAGACTGGTGACGATGACCACGGCCATGATGGAACACCAGGGGCGGCAGCCTCAACCAGCACATGGGTGCCTTCCCACATGCAAGGCTCACGGTGATCTGCCAGAGCCCCCTCACCTTCTGTCTTTTTTTTTTTTTTTTTTTTTTTGGTCTTTTTAGGGCCACACCAGCGGCATAGTGAGGTTCCCAAGCTAGGGGTCCAATTGGAGCTGTAGCTGCCGGCCTACACCACAGTCACAGAAACACCAGATCCGAGCCCTGTCTGCGACCTACACCACAGCTCACAGCAACGCCGGATCCTTAACCCACTGAGCGAGGCCAGGGATCAAACCCACAACCTCATGGTTCTTAGTCGGATTCGCTTCCGCTGTGCCACAATGGGAACTCCCTTTTTCTTTTTTCTTTTCTTTCTTTCTGTCTTTACTAAGGGAGGAACTGAGGTTCAAAGAGGCAGGAACCTGCCATGGGTCAGTGGCCCATCAGAGGCTGGCTGGGCTCCCACACCCGTGCTCCGGCTGCCTTCTACTCACCGTCCCCGCTGCTGCCGGGAGTCTATTCAGGGCCTAACCTGATGCCCCCGAGAGCCTCCGCCATACATACCGTGGCCGGCGACGAGCGGGACGTGTGGGCCAGGGAGTGCCTGGTGCTGTCCATGCCTCCGTGGATGAGGTAGGCTCCCGCGCTGGAGACGATGGGGCTCCCCCCGACTTCCATGGTGATGCCGACCATGCTGTGGGCGGGGACGGCCGGCGGGGAGGAGCCTGCCACGGTCACCTGGGCGCCGCCAGGGGCCTCAAAGTATGATGCGGCGCTGCTGGGGGCGTACATCTGGGGTTCGGGGTTGTAGGTGTAGGCCGTCCGCCTGTCGGAAGAGAGAAGGCCTCATGTGAATGCTGAGGACCACGGAGCTGAGCACACGGGTATGTCAGACGCAAACTGTCAACACAATGCAGATGTCACAGCCATCATCTCAGGATCACAGCCAACTGGTCACCTACAAACTGCCTGTGGGAGCTCCTTGGTGGGGGGGAGTCGGGGCTGGACCTGACCTTGGTTGCAAGAGGTCTACCCCTAGGGTAAGATCGAATGGAGCCGTACACACATGCTCCCGTGCACAGGCACGTATAAAGGCTGTGCAGCTGAATCTGGCCTGCTGTGGATGTCCCGGTTTTGAGACTGTCCTGCAGTCACAGAATATGTCAGTACCAGGGGCAGGAAGAGGGGCGGGGAGGCTGGGGGAAGGGTACAAAGGGACTCAGGGCTCATTTTGCAACTTCCTATGAATCTCTAGTTCTTTCAAACCAGCAAGTTTTAAAAAATGGAATTGCATAAGAAAAAGAATTTCTAAGTGATTCCAAGAATTTGTCTGATGTTCCTTTAACATCTGGATCAAATGATTAACCGCGCCACTTGAGACCTAGGTTTTCAAGATCTAGCTGTAGCGAAAGGCAGTCAGTAGGGGTTTTTTTCCTTAGGGGTGACTAAGGGTTAGGGCCTCATTTTGAGGGAAGGCCCCTCTAGGGGGCAGGACAGCCCCTCCATCCCCCAGGGGACATCCTCTCTGACCGCAATGCCATCAAACCAGGATGCTGACTCTTGGAGCACAGGCTTTATGACGCACTCCTTTGTGTCATGTTGTGCTCCAGCAATCACATCTCTTTAACCACAACCAAACCCTCCCAAGCCATCTCAGGACTCAGGATGGAGTCGTGGAAACCAGAGGCAGAAACAAGCAAAAGAACTCGCGTCTGAGCACAATGAGCTTCTGGGAAACGCATTACTTTCTGCCCCAAGCACCAGAGGGTCCATGAACAGAAAACCCTAGACGTCCTTGACAAAGGGAAGATAGAGTTGTACCACATCAGAAAAAGCCAGGGGTTAACAGACATCGGAATGAAAAAGTAGGAAAGGGTTTCTTTCTGGATTGCAAAGACTGACTCTTAAGACTTAGAAGTTGGATTTGGATTTCCTGGCCTTTTTTGGTTTTGCTTTTAAAGACTGCCCTTCCTAGAAGTAAAGCTACAATGACGTGTGATTTCTGAAATCACAGGGGTGTGATGTCTTGGTGCCATCGCAACAGTTGGAACCTGTCACCCGAAGGCTAAGGGAGAGGATTTTTTGCAAACACATCCCCAAGGGTGGGCGTCGTGAAAGAAGATCGGGCAGTGGCCTATGGTTGGTTCCCTATGAGGCCCCTTCCTGGGGGGCGGGGACACCCACGTACAAGGCTCCGTTGGTGTAGATGGCGTCCCCCCCTTCCACGTACTGCACCTGGGGAGGGTACACGTGCTGCACGGGCTGGATCTGAAACAACAGCAGATACTTGGTGTTACACAGAGTCCCCTTGTTCACGATTTCCAGATTATGCAGGCGGAAATATCCTCTCTGGCCTCTTATGAATACTTGGTACCATATAACAGTGTTCCTGCCCATGGCTGGCACTTCTAGAAAGAAATCAGGAGAGGCAGGCCCTTTATGGCTACATATACCAGATGATCCCACACAGGAATGGAACTGCAGTGGGTTGGGGCCTCTCTTCTGTGCAGGGTTGTTGGGGTGGGAGGAACCCAGTGGGCAGCTCAGAGCAGAGGAGGGCTGGGGGATGTGTGTGGCCCACTTGCCCCTGGGTAGAGGGGCAGGTCCTGCTGGACAGCACAAGCCAGAGATGCTGACAGGATGCAGACCTCAGAGCAGCGGATGCTCCCACGGCCCCCCCAGGCAGGGGAGGGGGCTCCAGCTGCTCACACTCTCCACCGCCCCCCTGTCGTTCCCTTTGGTGGCCCTTCCCAGCATCGGGGCAGGGGGCCTGGGGCCACAGTGGGGAGAGACTGTGAAGGTCTGAGCAGAAGCAGCAGGAGTAATGTGCCTGGAGGGAGGGGGCCAGTGGGAAGACCCAAGTTCACCCCACCCCTCCCCCCTCTGTCAAAGCCCCAGCTGACACCTCACCCCGCCCCCGGCCCAGGAGGGATGCTGGCCCCACTGGTGGAGGCCCAGAGTGCTGTGTGCAGAACTTCAGAACCTCACTGCCGAGGAAGGCTTAGCAGAAATCTAATTCAACCCCATATGGGGACTGAGAAAAGTGAGGACCGGTCTCATGGTGCCTTCTCTCTGTAGGCCTTTTCGTGCTGCAGCAGGACAGGGACACCAACTCCCACCTCCAGGGACAACCCCCTGGATGACAAACATGCCTGAGAAGGTTCCAGGGGTGATCATGCTGGCTGGGCTTTGTCTTAGGGAACTGGGTAAGACACAAAAGTCAAGTTGCCCAGAGAGAGACAGCTGGGATAGGCCCAGCCCCACAGAGGAGGGGAAGCTTCTGAAATCACAGGAGTCGTGGTTGCCTCTCCCTCGAGGAGCTAAGAGAGAGCTGCTGGTTCCCTGGACACCCTCCTCCAACCTTTGCTTCTCCCCCAGGACCCCCAAAACCACACAGCACCAGGCAAACATCTCTAAATATCCTACTAATCTGAGTGGGAGCCCCCCAAAGACAGAGGTGTGTCCTCTGGGGTCTGGCCATCTCGAATTATGCTCATGGGCCCTTTTAGACAGGAAGGAGCCTAAACTGATTTTAATTCAGCATCTTACAGAGCAGAAGGTGGCAAACTCCCACCCTTGGGCCAAATTGGCCCACCTGTTCTTGTAAATAAAGTTTTATCGGCACACAGCGACTGCTATTCCCTAATGACTTTTGCAAAACACAATAACAGACACAGAGTTGTGTAGCTGTGCCAAAGACCATCGTATCCGCAAAGTCAAAAAATAAAAAGCATGGTTAGGCTTTTCCCAGGAAAGGTGCACCGACTGCTGCTCAGATCATGCTGACTATTTGAGCTGATGATCTGTGCTGCTTTTTGGCTGCTGAGCGCACACGTTCAAGCTTTGCTTTCAAATAATTTAATTTCACAAGAAGCACCCCTCTGAGGGTCCAGCACTTGCCTGCGGATGGGTTTGCCTCCCCAGGAGGCTCCATGCTCCTCCAATCCAGAAACCTCCGCTATCTGCCTGCGTGTCTACTGCTGCACCCCGCGCTCTATCTAGGGGCTCGCTTGCGCCCCAAAGGCTGAATATCTGAATGAATGAAAGATCATCAGCTTTCTTGGCTTGTTGCAAACTATCTGCAGCAAAAGATTTTTTTTTAAACACAGCTACCAAAAGAACTTTCTGGTAAGGAACTGAACACATCAAACAAAAAGGAACAGCAACAACAAAAAGGCATGCATCATCATTTTTAGACAGGGCTCCCGAATGCTAAGTGCCAACCGCGCATGTCCCGCGTCTCCTGTGTTGTGGTTACCTGCTGTGGCACCTGCTGGACTCTGGGGAGGGAGATTGGCTGCATCTGGGCCCCTTTGGGAGCCGAGCCCGCTGCCTGGACCAACACCCTCTAAAAGGGAAGGAAAGAGGACATTTAGGCTTGTAGGAGGTTAGTTCTGAAAACAAACACTGGTTACAGCCAGAACTACCACACCAATTCCAGCGGCTTTACGGAAAAACGAGCGGGAGGGGCAGGAAAGGCCAGAAGGGCGCATGTCCGCATGCGCTCGGGCTGACGTAGGTGTGCACGCAGTGGTGACTCGTGCACATGCACACGCACTCAAGCCTGTGGCTCCGCCTCTTGGTTCTCTCTGGTGGTGGTAATTCTGCAAAGCTTGGCTTTATAAACACCATTGTACTGAGAATTCAACAGGGACTCCGCCCTCCATGAACTCACCATCAAAGACAAAGAGAACACGGATGCTACAGAAATCAACAGGCCGGATGGATACGCAATGTGGTCCCTCCACACACCGGAAACGTGACTCAGCCAGAAAAAGGAGTGAAGCACTGACTCTTGCTACAACGTGGATGGACCTTGAAAACACCATGCTCAGCCAGAGAAGCAGACCTAAAAGGCCAGAGTGTGTGATTCTATTCACATGAAAGGTCGGGAACACGGAAGTCCACAGGGCCAGAGTGCATTCCTGGTTGTCAGAGGCTGGGGGAGAGAGATGGAGGGTGACTGCCAATGGGGAGAGAATTTCTTTTTGGGGTGATGAAAATATTCTGGATGCCACTGAGTTGCTCACCTTAAAACGGTGAATTTTTTCTTTTCTTTTCTTTTCTTTTTTTTTTTTTTTGTCTTTTTAGGGCCGAGCTCCTATGGAGGTTCCCAGGCTAGGGGTTGAATCAGAGCTGTAGCCGCTGGCCTACACCACAGCCACAACAATGTGGGATCCAAGCCAAGAAGACTGTGACCTAAACCACAGCGCACAGCAACGCTGAATCCTTAACCCACTGAGTGGGGCCAGGGATCAAACCTGAGTTTTCATGGATACTAGTCAGATTTGTTTCCACTGAGCCATGATGGGAAATTTTTTTTTTTTTTTTTTTTGGTCTTTTCAGGGCTGCACCAGGTATATGGGAGTTCCCAGGCCAGTGGTCAAATAGGAGCTGCAGCTGCTGGCCTACACCACAGCCATGGCAACTCAGGATCAGCGCTGAATCTGCAACCTACAGCACAGCTAACAGCAACACCAGATCCTTAACCTATTGAGCAGGGCCAGGGATCTAACCCACATCCTCATGGATACTGGTCGGGTTTGTTACTGCTAAGCCACAGTGGGAACTCCAAAATGGTGAATTTTATGTTGTGTGAATTTCACAGCAAGTAAATAAATTAGAAAGAATATTAAGGATTTATATGCATATACCCTAAAGCTGAGCTGTCGGATACAGAAGCTACTGTGTAGCCATGTGGCCATTGAATTTTTTTTTTTTAATTTTGCTTTTTAAGGCCACATCCGCAGCACATGGAGGTTCCCAGGTTAGGGATCCAGTCAGAGCTACAGCTGCCGGCCTACACTACAGCCATAGCAACGCCAGATCTGAGCTGCATCTGCGACCTACACCACAGCTCATGGCAATACCGGATCCTTAACCCACTGAGCGAGGCCAGGGATCAAACCCACAACCTCATGGTTACTAGTGGGATTCATTTCTGCTGTGCCACAATGGGGACTCCACCATTGAAATTTAATTCAATTTAAATGAATTGTAAAATTCGGTTCTTCAGGAGCACTGGCTACATTGCCAGTGCTTGGAGCCTGGTGGGGCTGGTGACAGAACAACACATCCACTGTGGAAAGTTCTGCCAGATGTGGCGCAGGGTTGAGAGGTGAAGCAGGAAGACTGTATCACAGTACAGAGGGTGCTCACTGTTCAGGCAATGCAGTGCAGCCTACAGGCGAGAGTGCTTGGGTGGGGGGTTGAAGTGCCGGGGCGGGGTGGGGGTGGGGTGGGGCTGGATCCACCTCCAGCAAGGATGGATGCCCTAGAACCTAGGACAGACTCGGTGGCCATGGCAGCACCCTGGGACCATTCTGCCTGCAGCTGCTGCAGTGAAAGCAGCTGCCACCTGGGCCAGGGGTGCCTGAGGCTGGGGCTTGGCAGAGGGACCCAAGGGAGCACGAGGTGAACGGCTGCTTCACCAGGCTCAGTGGGCAAGAGAGTGGTCAATTAGGTCACAGATGACAATGATCATGCCCTCTTGGCACCCACGCTGGGGCCAAGAAATAAACCCTAAACATGTCCAACTGTACATTCTAAGCTGAATAAACTGCTTCAATGTCTGCCTTTTTAGCTTTTGCCAAATTTTGGGGTTTTTTTTCCCACCATAATCAATTCTTTCTGTCATGCTCCTAAACTTTTAGATTTGTAAATCATAGATGATCCCATGGCCACAGTGGATCCCTGCACGTGTCTATGATTTCCTGTTCTGTTACCTTCAGTTTCATGTAGAATTATGTCACTAACTTTATGTCTACTTTGTGGGGTATATTTCAATCTGCTGTAGAAATCTAGAAGTTGGGAGAGCCTTAATGTGAAAATTCCCTCTCCACAAATTTGAAAGAATATACCAATTCTAATGCTAGACTCAATTTTGAACCCATTCCTAACAATTCTTACTTCTCTCTTGCCTTATGGATAGGAAGGCTTTCCGTGTAGAAGGGTCATTTCTAAGATACAAGAAAACTTCCACTAGCAGATAAGAACAGACTAAGTCAGAATCAGGGAAGTGCTTTCTTTCTGAGTTTGGAGCATAGATTCCTTGGTGGGACCTTCTAAACAAACAGTGAAAAAGCCACATAACGCGGTGTTGGGGAGGTGGACAAGGGTGCAGCTTTTCCAACAGCAGCAGCTGTGGAACTGAGAAGTCAATTCATAAAAATGCAGATTCCTCACTCTGCTGGTTGAAATGTTTTTCAAAACCAAGGTGGCCGCATCTACCCTGGCTGTGCTGGTTTTCCCAGAGCAGCCCGAGCACTGGTCTGTTACCTGCGGGGAGGCTGGCACAGGCTGGGCCACGGGCGCCTGGGCTGCCGCCGATGGACACAGAGCCACGGAAGCCGGCGATTCCGATCCACCCTCTGAATTCTGCATGCTCAGTTCTAAAGAGAGGTGGAGAGAGAGTGAGTGGGGCAGGGCTGTGATCATGACGCCCAGAGAGGCAGCTTCAGATGCGAGCAGTAATGACCTACTGTCTTCCAAGTTCAAATGCAGGAACCCAGGCCAGATTGAGAAAGGAAGGGGGCACAGTGGGCAGGGAGAGGTTGCACAATTGTTCCATAGGAAGAGAAAAGGGAGAGGGGCAAGGAATGTTTTTCTAAATATAACCCCCAAAAAATAGCTCTGTAGGAATTCCTGAATGGTGGGCTGGGGACAACTGCTGCTCACTTGCCAATATGATCAGGCTTAACCATTGTCAAGGGACCACACTCCCCAGAAACTGCCCAGTATCCCCTGAGGATCAGATTCAACCCTGGTTGAGAACCACTGGCCTAGAGAGAAAATAGTTGAGAGCAGAGGAAAGAAATGGCACATTGCTTTGGGCTGGAGAAAAGTCCTCAAGCATTTCAGCAATAAGGAAAAGGGCCCTCTGTTCCTTCGCCCATGAGAAAGCGTAAAACTATTTCTTTGTAGTCAGGCACAGACAGTCTTGCAAAAAGGTAGTTTAAAACTTCTCTGCCAAAAGATTCATTTAACCTCAGCACAAAGTGGCAGATGATACAAATGGTCACTCCAGGAAAATGCTAAAAGTCAAACTCGTCACTTGGTTTTTGTTTTGTTTTTTTTTTTTCAGGCCATGCCTTCAGCATATGGAAATTCCTGGGCCAGGGAACCAGCACCATAGCAGTGACCCATGCCACAGCAATGACAACATTGGATCCTTGACCCTGAGCCACGAGGGAACTCTGAAAGCGCTTCATTTTAAAATAAACACTGGCTAGGCTACCTTAGGGCTTTGAGAAGCATTTTATTTTTTTATTTTTTATTTTTTTGTCTTTTGTCTTTTTAGGGCCGCACCTGCAGCACATGGAGGTCCCCAGGCTAGGGGTCTAATCGGAGCTATAGCTGCCAGCCTATACCATAGCCACAGCAACGCAGGATCCGAGCTGCATCTGCAACCTACACCACAGCTCATGGCAATGCCAGATCCCTAACCCACTGAGCAAGGCCAGGAATCAAACCTGCAACCTCATGGTTCCTAGTCAGATTCGTTTCCACTGTGCCATGACAGGAACTCCTGAGAAGCATTTTAATACGAAAACTGCAGAGAGAAGAAGTAGCGTTATGGTCAGATACACCTGTCCCCATCCCTCTCCCTCCTGGCCGTGGCTCTGAGCACGTTCACCCATCAGTGGCGTCTCTGGGCTCCTAATTCCCAGAGAGGCTGGAACAACAAGGCACCAAGACACACTGCCCAGGACATACTGTCATATATGTTTCTGTATAGCCCCAAGAGTCCCCACCTCTGATAATGAATGGAGGTTTGTTTTTTTTTTTTAGCTTTGTTTTTAAAATACAAAGAAAAACTGATAATAGATTAAAATAATTTGCCTAAGGGAAGCAGAAGTGGGTATGCACTTGGATCTGAGAGTGTTGGCTCGACCCCATTTTTAGTGACCATGCTGTGACTCCCCCATCTCACTCCCAAATACCACTGGATGGACTGTGGCCGTGCTCGTGGCATTCTTCTTTCCCATGACCTTGACTCACTTCTCACCACCAGATGTCCCCAGAGCTACGCAGTGACTGGTGCCCCTTACTTTCTTTGCCTCTTTCTGAGGAGGAGGAAGAGGAGATTGTGAATTTCCAATAATGTATTGCCTGGATCTTCAACTCTCTCTGCCTTCCTGATGGAACTGACCTATGGAATTATTCTGTTGGAATTTGCTTAATCGAGGTCCCTTAGTTTTCTCTGACCTTTAAACCCATCATATGGCCCCGCTATATCACTTTACTCCCATCTGAAGCCAGGTGGGTAACTTCAGTGGCACTAGGAAGAAATGGACTAGAACTCTCCATGTAACAAATCCACTAGTGAGAAAGTGAGAAGGCTGACTTCATTGAGACCAGTTTCATGTTCCACAGCTTAAGTCTTATGAAAACAAGAAGGGGTTGTGAAAAGCTGGGATAGATGGTAGGCCCATGCTCTGCTTACTGTGGCCAGAACGCACCCTCCAGAATGCAAGTTATTCAAGATCACATGCAGTTTTGATGTTAGGGTGTTCCCTAGTCTAACACGCCCCTGACCAGGCCCTGGCTGTCTATCACACTGCTTAGCGGATATTGTTTAGACCAGAGTCAGAAAACTTCTTCTGTAAAGGACTAGAGACTTTGGGGCCCAGCTGGTCTCTGTTGCGACCACTAGACTTTGCCATCATGGCACAAGAGCAGCCATGGCTGACAATGAATGATCCCGGCCGTGTTCTAATAAAACTTTATTTGTAAAAACAGGCGATCAGCCAGGTTTGACCCATGGGCCACAGTTGCTGGTCACTGGTCCATATAATTTGGGCTTGATAAAGCAATGTGGTTTTGGAAGATGGGTAGAAAAATTACACTTCCTGGATTCAAAGCCTTGAGGCCTGGTGGCCCTTGATCCAGCACATAGTTCTGGGGCCACATCTCACCAACATGACAAGACTGAAGGGGGCCCCAGAGCGCCACCCAAATTGTTAGGAGGGTGGGGCTATTGACATTTAAAGACAAACAGAGGGGTTTCATTGTGGTGCAATAGGTTAAGGATCTGGTGTTGTTGCTGCAGTGGTTTGATTGCTACTGTGGTGCAAGTTTGATCCCTGGCCCTGGGACTTCCACATGTTGCAGGCATAGCCAAAAAAAAAAAAAAAAAAAAAAAAAAAAAAAAAAAAAAGGCAAAAGGAAATATCAGACACTGACCTGAAATGACAGTGGTATTCCTGAAGCTTACAATGTTGCTAATAAAATTGATTTATCAAATCCCGGAATCCTGGAAGCCAGATGTATCCCTTAAACTTAAGATGGGATTTTTGGACACAATGGACAGATCACTCTGGAGAGCTGGAGTGGGTTGAATACTGTCCCTCCACATTCACATCCACCCAAATCTCAGACTGTGACCTCATTTGGAAATAGTGTCTTTGCAGATGCACTCAAGGAAAGGATGGAGGTGAGATCATACTGCATTAGGGTGGACCTTTAATCCAGTGACACTGCTCTTGTAATAGAAAAAAAGGATGCACAGGGAAGAGGCCATGTGATGATGGAGGCAGAGACTAGAGTGATGCCAAGGAATGCCAAAGACTGCCAGGTCCACTAGAGTTCGAAGAGGCAAGAAGGATTCTCCCTTAGAGGGATCCAGAATTGTGATAGAATAAGTTTTTGTTGTTTGAAGGCATCCAGTTTGTGGTCCTTTGAATGGCAGCCCCACGAAATTCACACAGGGGTCCCTACAATGCATCCCATATAGAATCCTTCCTCACCCACCTAAGATAATCAAGGTTGTAGGTTGCACATAAGCTGATCTGGTTTCCTTAAAAAATGTTTTATTTTGGTCCATTAATCAAGGGTTCTTGACACATTAAAGTTTAGGTGTTTTTTTTTTTAAAGAAAAGTAGTTTTTAAAAGGTATGCAACAGAGCATTGTCTTTTAGGAATGATGGAGCAAATTGGTTGGACTAACTCCTCCTAACAACTATAAAATCTAGACAAGTGGGGTTTTTTGTTTGTTTGTTTGTTTGTTTGTTTTCAAAGCAACTATTTAATGACACTAGAGGGTGACCAAAGCAGTCAGACATTGCCAGGGAGCCTACCTTTGAAGGACCACTGTCATTGGTTAGTGACTCTGGCTTTTTGCTTGAGGGCATGCCTCAATCCACAAATGCTTAGGTGGCAGAAATCGGCAGCTTGGTTGTCTTGATGTTTATAATATTGAGAGGGAATTTGGGAAGAAAGTGAGCCACAGAGGGGGTGAACTTCCAAATCCGACTACAGGGTCCACCCAAATCTTTAGCCAACTGGGGTAGACATGGGAGTCTTGGTGAAAAACCAGCAGTACATAGATGAAAAAAGCTATGAGGAGATTTCAGCTGTTACTTGCTTCAGCCAAGTTAAAGAGAGGACTCAGTCAGGGGAACAGAGAATCTAGAGATTCTACAATGTATCAATCATGATATCTAGAATCCAATAAAGAATATGAGAAGAAATAGGAAATTGTGACTCTTACTAAAGAAAAAAAAGAGAGAAGTCAGTTACAGCCAAACTAAGTTAATCCATGTGATACAGACAAAGCAGCTACTAAAAATATGCTTCAAGAACTGAAAGGAAGTTATACACACAATGAATGAACATATGAGAATTTCAATGGAGGAACAGAAATTTTAAAGAAGGACCAAGTAGAAATTTGGGAGCTGAAAAGCACAGTAATTAAAATGGCAATTTCACTGGAGAGGCTTAATGGCTGATTAGAGATGTAGAGGAAGAGTCAGTGAACTTGAAGATAGATCAATAGAACCCAGTCTGAAAAATGGAGAGAAAAACAAATGAAGAAAAATGAACAGAACATGTAGTCTAACATACATATAGCTGAAGTCCCAGAAGAAAAGGGCAAAATATATATTTGAAGAATGGCCATATGCCTCTTAAATTTGGTGAAAGACATCAACTTACAGGTCCCAGAAGCTCAACAAACTCAAGAAAGATAAATATAAAGAAAATCAACTGAGGTGTGGCATAGTTAAACTACTAAAATAAAAAATTAAAAAGAAAAAGGTCTGTAAAGAAGTCAGAGAAAACTACATTTTATACTCAAGTAAACAATGACAAAGATGGTAACCAACCTCTCATCAGTAACAATGGTGACCAGAAGACAACAGAATGACATCTTTAATGTGTTGGGGGCCAAAAATTTGTCAATCCAGAACTCTATATCTAGCAAAGCTATTCTCTTTTTAAAAATTTATTATTTATTTATTTTGTCTTTTTAGGGCTGCACCATGGCATATGGATTAGACCCCAGGCTAAGGGTCTAATTGGAGCTACAATCTAATTGGAGCTACAATCTAATTTCTGCTGGCATACACTTCAGCTTATGGCAATGCCGGATCCTTAACCCACTGAGCAAGGCCAGGGATTGAACCTGCGTCCTCATGGATACTAGTGGGGTTCATTACCACTGAGCCATGACAGGAACTCCAGCAAAGCTATTCTTAAAAGGAAGATGAAATAAAGACATTCTATCTAACCAAAACCTGAAGAATTTTGCCGTCTAAACTATAAGAAACACATAATTGATTATCCTCAAAGAAGGCAGGGGATAAAGGACAAAAAAATAGATGAAACAAATAGCAAAATGGCTGTCCCCTATCCAGACATATTAATGATTACATTGAATGTAAATAGAGTAAATACTTGAATGAAAAGGCAGAAATGGTCAGCCTGGATAAAAAATAAGATCCCATTATATGTTGGCTAATGAAACCCTTTTAAAATACTAAGACATACATAGGTGGAAAGTAATAGAATGGAAAAAGATAAACCATGTGCTAATCTTAAGAAAGCTGGAGGGGCTTTAATAACCAGACAAAATAGACTTCAAGGCAAGGAATATTACTAGAGATAACGAGGGGCGTTTCATTATGGTAAAATTACCAATTTATCAGGATGACATAATCATTACAGATGTGTATGCACCTAGTAATACAGCTTCAAAACAGCACTAAAAAATAAATCAATAAATAATCATGACCGGAGATTTTTTTTTTTTTTTTTTTGTCTTTTTGTCTTTTCAGGGCCGCACCCATGGCATATGGCAGTTCCCAGGCTAGGGGTCTAATCGGAGCTACAGCTGCTGGCCTACGCCAGAACCACAGCAACGCCAGATCTGAGCCACGTCTTCGACCTACCCCAGGGCTCACGGCAATGCTGGATCCTTAACCCACTGAGCCAGGCCAAGGATTGAACTCACAACCTCATAGTTCCTAGTTGGATTCATTTCTGCTGTGCCACAATGGGAACTCCATGAATGGAGATTTTAAATACCCTTCTCTCAGTGATTCTGATAGGCACTAAACAAAAACATCAATAAAGATACAGAATATCTGAGTGACACATCAATCACAATGATCTAATCAACATTTACAGAACCCAATCACCCAAACCTGTTTTCAAATGTACATAGGGCATAGTCTAGGCCATAAGGCAAGTCTCAATACATTTCAAAAGAAAGAAATTATACAGAACATGTATGTACTTTGACCATAATGGAATAAATTAGAGATCAATAAGATATCTAAAATGCTAAAATATTTAGAGAGTAAAAAATGCACTTCTAAAATTACCCACAGATCAAAGAATAAACCGTAAGAGAAATGAGAAAATATTCTGAACTAAATAAGAATGAAAACATGACATATCAAAATCTGTGGGATGCATTCAAAGCAATGCTTAGAGGGAAAAGTTTAGCTTTATAAACTTACATTAAAAAACAAAGGCTTAAAATAAAGTTTTCAACCTGAGGAGCCACTAAAAAGACAAGCAAATTAAACTTAAGTTAAAAGAAGGAAATAATAAAGGACAAACTAATAGAATTTTTAAAAACCTCTCCAATCATCAGGGGAAATGAACAAAACCAAAATTTCCTCAAAATTGAAATTTCCTCAAAAGAGAAATGAGCTATCAAGCCACGAAAAGGCATGAAGGAAACATAAGTACATATTACAGTTGCCTCTTGAGCGACTCAGAGTTAAGGGCATTCCACGTGCAGTTAAAAATCTGAGTATAACTTCACAATAGGCCCTCTGTCTCCGCAATTCTGCATTCTTAGGTTCAGCCAACCACAGATTGTGCAGTACTGTAGTACATATTTATTGAAAAAAAAACAAACAAACCACAAATAAGTGGACCCATGCAGTTCAAACCAGTGTTGTTCAAGGGTCAACTGTACTATATGAAAGTAAATGCATACATACTGTATGATTCCACCTATATGGCATTCTGGAAAAGGAAAAACTGTGGAGACAGTAAAAAGATCAGTGGTTGCCAGGAGCAGGGGAAGGAGGAATGGATTAGAGCACAGATTTTTAGGGCGGTGAAAATACTCTGTATGACACTGCACATTTGTCCAAACCCATAGAAAGTACAACACCAAGAGTGAAGCGTGATGTAAAGTAGGGACTTTGTGTGATAATGACATGTTAGGGCAGGTTTATTAATTGTAACAAGTGTACCATGTGGTGAGGGATGTTGGTCATGCGGGAAGCTGTGCATGTGTGAAGGCAATGGATATATGGGAAATTTCTGTACCTTCCTTTCAATTTTGCTGTGAACCTAAAACTGTTCTTTAAAAAAAATCCTAGAAAAGAAAAAAGAGGAGTTCCCATCATGGCTCAGTGGAAACGAATCTAACTAGCATCCATGAAGACACAGGTTCCAGTTCGATTCCTGGCCTCGCTCAGTAGGTTATGGGTTAGGGTTAAGGCGCTGCCGTGAGCTGTGAGGTAGGTCACAGATGCAGCTCGGACCTGGGTGGCTTTGGCCATTGGCTATAGCTCCAATTCGACCCATAGCCTGGGAACCTCCATATGCCTCAAATGAGGCCCTGGAAAGACCAAAAAAAAAAAAAAAAAAACCAACCTAAAAAAAGAATGACAACCTCTTATTAAAGAGAACATGTTTTGTTCTCTCATGTGAACAAAAGAGAAAAGGAGAGAAAAATAACTACAAATTGCCAGTGTCAGGAATGAAATGAGATATACCTCTACGAATACCTCTAGAAATTAGAATGATACTAAGAAATGATTATGAACAACTTTAGCCAGTAAGTTCAATTTAGATCAAATGAACACTTTTTTGAAAAACACAACACACCAAAACTGACGCAAGAGGAAATAAAAAATATGAATGTTATATATCTAACAAGGAAATTGAATACATTACGGAAAACCTTTCTACAAAGGAAACTCCAGGCACAAACAGTTTCACTGGTGAATGCAATCAAATGGGATGGGAATTAACACACAAATTCCATCAGAAAATAGTGAAAGGAATACATCACAACTCATTTCATGAGGTCAGCAAAACTGACACCAAGAGTTCCCATCATGGCACAGCGAAAACAAATCTGACTAGGAACCATGAGGTCGCAGGTTCGATCCCTGGCCTCTTTCAGTGGGTTAAGGATCTGGCGTTGGTGTGAGCGGTGGTTAGGTTGCAGACGCAGCTCAGATCTGGTGTTGCTGTGGCTGTGGTGTAGGCCAGCAGCTACAACTCCGATTAGACCCCTAGCCTGGGAACCTCCATATGCCGCAGGTGTGGCACTAAAAAGAAAAAAGAGCCCCCCCCAAAAAAAAAACCCAAAGAAAACAAACAAACAAACCCTGACACCAAAACTTGGTAAAGCTATTATGAAAAAAGTATTTAGACCAATATCTCTGATAAAAACATATGCAAAAATTAGAACAAAAATTAATAAATTTAATCCAGAAATATATAACCCATACTTACAATGTCAATTGATTTTTTTTCTAATGAAGCCCCAGCACTTTTCTGCCTGCATTGAGTTTTGACAAAGGTGTCAAGGCAACTCAACAGAGAAAGGAAACTTGCTTGAACGAATGATTCATATGGGAAGAGAAAAACAGATGAATCTTGATCTCTACCTCACACAATACACAAAAATGATTTTGAGTTAGATCATAGACTTATACATAAAAGCTAAAACTATAACTACTAGGAGAAAATGGGGGTATAGGCAAAGGTCTCTCAGGATGCAGAAAGTAGTAAACATAAAGAAAAAAATTGATACCTTAGATTTCGTCAAAATTTGAAACTTATCTTAAAAGGTTTCCTTAAGAACCCAAATTGAGGAAGTTCCCACTGCGGCTCAGTGGTAACAAACCCAACTGGTATCCATGAGGATACAGATTCCATCCCTGGCCCTGCTCAGTGGGTTAAGAATCCGGCATTGCCACAAGCTGTGGTGTAGGTCACAGATGCAGCTAGGATCTGGAATTCCTGTGGCTGTGGTGTAGGCTGGCAGCTGCAGCTCTGATTAAACCCCTAGCCTCGGAACTTGGCCAGGGAAAGTGCCATGGGTGCGGCCCTAAAAACAAACAAACAAACGAACAAACAAAACACCCAAATTGATATGTCACAATTTGGAGAAACTATTTTGCAAAATGTGTATCTGACAAAGGGCTTTTATCCACAATATATAAAAAGCTCCTACAACTCAATAATGGAAAACAACCTAATGAACAAAAGACTTGGACAGGCCACTTCACAAAGATGTACGGATGCCCCCAAAATACATGAAGTCATGCTCAACTACATTAGTAACTAGGGAAATGCAAATTAAACCTGCAATGAGATGCCTCTAAGCACTTGCTAGAATGGCTAAAATAAAAAATCTGGAGTTCTCTTGTGGATCAGTGGGTTAAGGACCTGGTGTTGTCACTGCTGTGGCTCGAGTTCAACCCCTGGCTCAAGAACTTCCACACACGATGGTTGAGGCCGAAAAAATATATATCTTACGACAACAACAAATGTAAGCACACAGAAGAGAAACTGCAGCTCTCATACATTTGTGGGGATGTAAAATGATAGCCCCACATTGGAAAAAAGGTTTGGCAGTTTTCTCACAACTTAAACCTACCCTTTAACCCAGAATTCCTCTCCCAGATGTTTATCCAAGAGAAATGGAAACATATGTCTTTGAAAAGCTTGTACAAGCACGTTCATAGCAGTTTTCTAGCCAAACGGGAGACATAACCCAAATGTCCACCATCAGAAGAATAAACGAGAAATTGCAGATTGTGGTAGGTTAAGGTGCGTAGTGTAATCCCTCAAGCAACCACTAAACACACACACACATAGCCAAAAAGCTGATAGAGGAACTCTACTCATTGATAGAAAAGTATGAACTACTGACAAACGTTAACACATGGGTGAATCTCAAAATCATCACACTGAGTGAAAGAAGACATCTGAAAAAATATATACAAAATACAGAACGGGCAAAGCCAATTAATCCAAAGTCAAAAAAAAAAAAATTGAGAAGAGTGTGGGTGCAGGGATTGACTGGGAAGGGGGGGTGGGGTCAGAGAGAGGTGGATAGTCACATTCTCATGGGATAGGGTGTGTTTTTCATGGACTATGCATTTGTCAAAACTGGACAGCTATGGTTTGCCCATTTACTGTCTATAAATCTTAACCTTAAAAAATCTTTACTGGAGTTCCCTGGTGGCTCAGGGTGTTAAGGATCTGGTGGTGTCACTGCTGTGGCTCTGGTTACTACTGTGGCATGGGTTTGATCCCTGGACCATGTGGCTGTTGCAGCAAAAAAAAAAAAAAAAAAAAAAAAACCAAAAACGAACCAACAAAAAAACCTTTACTAACTAGTGAAGGATGGGGAGTGGGTGTAGGTTTAGGTGGTACAAGAATGGCAGGATGCTGATAAGCACAGAGGTCCATGGCGACTACGTGGGGTTCATTGTCCTGTGTGTGGATTTTGTTGATGTTTGAAATTTCCATAATAAAAAATTAAACAAAAAAACCCATCCGGCAATTAGCTTTCAGCCACAAAGAATAAGCGCCAGCACGGCTGCCTTTCTCAATGCTGCCTTTCTCAATCCGCTGGTTTGCCAAGCCAATAGTCCTTGAAGGCAAGACCAGCAGTTTCAGGAGTCTTTCTGGAAGGTGTGAGGCAGTATTAGGGTGACCCTTCCCCCGGGGGCAACAGGGAGGTAGCTAGCCCGAGGACAGGGGCACCAGTCAGCCCGACACAACATGCAGTCCTCTGCTTTCCTTCTCGCTGCTCAGCAGAGTCAGGCTCCTGGGTGGTCGCAGTCACCTTGGGCGGCTGTGCTTCCGCTCTGAACTGGAACTTACATTAGGAACCGGATCCTTCCAGGGGCGTCCTCCCCATTGTTTCCATCACCCTCATTTGTCCTCTCTCCTGTTTTTCTTCCCCGAGCAGAGACCTGAGCATTCTTCCCCCGACTCTCTTCATCAGTGGTCGTTTCCTCCAACGTGACAGTGGTCCAGCCTGGCCAGGTTCGCCCAGGGCTCTCTGTGGCACAGAGACATGCCCAGTGTTTATGAGCCAAGCACATTTATGTTTATGTTTATTGCTTATTGTTTATGAGCCAAGCATATTTCATTTGCCATCTGGTCCCAGATAAGGGCAGACTGGGGAAATCTGGAGAGGGCAGGGCCATTGCTGCAGCTTCCCCTCCTCCCTGGTGTGGCGTTTACCAGGCACGCCTGACCTTCTGGAGACGCTGCCCAGTAACACCCACCAGTGGGAACGCGGGCGAAGGTTCCTGAGTGTGTGTGAGGGGGCAAAGGAGAGACCAACGGCCAGCAGCCCTGGATTAGGGCCTCGGTGAATGAATCTGCCTGGGCACAAAGAGAAGAGGCTGCTGTTTACAGGAAAATACTCTGGTTACCTAGTAACCAGTAATGACAGGAAAGGAAATGCAGAAAAAGCAGAGGGCAATTTCTGGGCCCTGTTCCTGGCCCAGCGCTGACTCACCAGGACCCGAAGCACTTTCCCTTCTATTCCTGTCCCTCTGTAGGCCAAGTGGAGGCATCACCTGCCTCACAGAGGTCTGGTGGGTATTTAGAAAGCAGCTTCCCCTCTCTGGGTAATTAGGGAAAAGCAAGCCTGGCGCTTCTTCGTCCCCTTTGTTCTGATTGGCCAATTAACTTCCGCCCTGGGGAGCCTCGGGCCTGGTACTTTTACTTTGGAGACAGACACACTGCCTCCTCAGGGGCATCAGTTCATGCTCCGCTGGTACCTGGAGGCATCTGGATGGCACCAGAGTTCACTGGGCCCCAAGAAGGCAATTCATTTCGTCCCTCTGGATAAGAAGCAACACGTTCAGATGCTTCTGAAGAGCACAGGTTGTTTCAAACCCTGGGGTCTGGCCTGATCCTTGTGTTGATACTCGCAGGGTTAGCATATCAGAGGGTCCAGAAAAATCAGGGCCCTTTGCTTCCCCTGGGTCGCCTTCAGTCTGAGGCTTCGTCTCGGGAGCAAGTCATGTGGGGTTTAGAGTCTGTCTCAACCGTCCCTGCTGGTGGGTGGCCCCTGCTGAGCACCATATGCCCAGGAGACCCATATGTTTGGAGATCTAAATGTCCATCTCCTTTCTGAAAAGTGGATCCTTTAACCTCCATGATGGTAGAAACCACATCCTTTCTTTTATTTTTTTTGGCCATGCCTACAGCAAGTTCCCAGGCCAGGGACTGAACCCACACCACAGCAGTGACAACACTGGATCCTTAACCCACTAGGCCACCAGGGAACTCCCCACCACATCCTTTCTTGATCTGGGATCACTCCCATGTCCCCCTGCCCTCCCAGGAGGCATTGATGCAGGCTTCCCACTGCAGACACTTGGCTGGTCGTTCTCTGTGGGGGGCTGGCCCAGGCACTGTGGGTGCTGATGGCAACCCTGGCCTGTACCCACCAGACCCAGGAGCCCCCTGCCTGCCCTGAGTCTTCAGACACTGCCGAGCATCCCGGGGTGGGGGACAGGATCGCCCCGACTGAGAAGCACTTTTCTCAGAGAATGAGCAGCGTCTGGGAAATGAGGGGAACAAACAGCACTTGAGTACAATGGACTCACAGAAAAGTCGAGAATGAGAATCACAAAGAGGGCACTGCAGTGACCTGGGCACCCAACTGTTGCAATCCTGTCAGACAAAGAGCGTGGAGTGAGACGGGAAAATAACTGAAGTCTTGAAAGTTGACCCACTCTTTCCAAGCATCATAATTTCAAGTCACATCAAAGGATCCTTGGTTCCTTCTTTGCCTAAACCTTTTGGGTGCCCTGGCATTCCTTGGTCAATTTTCAGGGGTGTGTTTTTTTTTTTTTTTTTTTTTTTTTGTCTTTTGCAGCAATGGACTTTGAAGGACCAGAGCTGGCTCCGAGTCACTCTGGAATGAAGTATCTTCAGAATTCAAATTCCTTTTCCTTTCGGTAAGAACTGGGCTTCTGTTCCTGTTTTCTTCTCTGGAGCCAAACTTTCCCTCTCTCTCCAGCAGAATGAGGATCAGGCTCCAGCCCTGGAAAATGGCCCTTGTAGGGCTCTAAGCACCATGCAGAGGGGGAGGCAGCCAGACACCCAGCTGGCCCCAGGGGGCCGGGGTCGCGTGGGACAGGCCAGCCTGAACTCCAAGGACAGCTCCCTTCCCCCCATGGTAAGGAGGCAACATCCTCTTACTTTCCTCTTAAAGAGAGGTGACTTGACTACTCACGTCAAAACTGTCCAACCTGAGGTCTGGTTACCTCGTTTCGGCTGTGGTCTGACTTCAGCTGCCACTGGCAATGTCACAGACTCAGGGGAAAAATGTGAATTAAAAAAACCCCTCAGCCTGCCCTGACATTTTCACCGGGAAAATGTGCTTCTGGCAGGCAATTCAATGCCACTGCATATTTGTAATCACGGAAATGCCGCAAGACTTGGGTTCTAGGAACTGGAAATTCTCCCCTGGTTGTGTAGGGTCAGGGAGGCGCCTGCAGTTCATCACATCGGGTCCTTGTCTGTGTGCATGGGCATGAGAAGTGCCATACACTTACTCATGCACACACAAATGCCCCAGACACACATACTCACAACACACACACATGCATACCTACACGTGTACAAACACTTGCAAACACCCATGTATACACAAACACATGCACACATGGAAACAACACAGGACATACATATATACACTTACACAAAACACATACACGTGCACACACATGTGTACACACACACATGAGAAAAATGGCCAAAACCATTCATAAGGTACTACTGCCATTCTCGTACTCCAGATGTTTCTATTAAACTGCATGTGGACTAGTCCCATAGTCCCAGGGGGCAAAAGCAAGAGCTTCTTAGAGTAAAAAAGGGAGAGACCAGTGTTTGCATATTTGCACACATACACATGGGGGGGGGAATCCCAAAATACAGGTTTTTCTCTGCAGATAACTTCTTCATCCCGGGATTCTGCTCTGAAAGTATATCCCTGTCACCCCATTTTCTGACACAGCCTCTCCCCTCAGCTCTCAGCCCTGCACCCCACTTCAGAATTGCCCCCTCCTGGCCCATGTCCTCCTCCAGCAGGCCCAGATCCCAACCTGACATTCCTACCCCCAAATCTTCCTGGCATTCTGAACCCCCAGCTGACCTTGCTCACAGCAACCTTCCTGCTATAGAGGCAGGGCTGAGTGGCTGTGATGGGGACAGCAAAGCCTAGATGTTTCCTCTCTGGTCCTTCACAGAGAAGGTGACTGCTCTGTTCTAGGTCTGGGTGTGGGTTCCTCCAGCTCTGCAAAGAATCCTAGGCTGTGGTTCTGATGCTGGTCCATGGCCTTGGGGGGGTTGCCTCCCTCCACTGTCCCCGGGGTCTTCAGGGCCAGATTTCAGGGTGGTCAGAACTCTCCCTAGTGGTGGGTGTTGCTCCTTGGGATTCTGACTCCTCATTTCTTTCTTTTTTTTTTTTTTTTTTTTTGTCTTTTGTTGTTGTTGTTGTTGTTGCTATTTCTTGGGCCGCTCCCGCGGCATATGGAGGTTCCCAGGCTAGGGGTCGAATCGGAGCTGTAGCCACCAGCCTACGCCAGAGCCACAGCAACGCGGGATCCGAGCCGCGTCTGCAACCTACACCACAGCTCACGGCAACGCTGGATCGTTAACCCACTGAGCAAGGGCAGGGACCGAACCCGCAACCTCATGGTTCCTAGTCGGATTCGTTAACCACTGCGCCACGACGGGAACTCCCTGACTCCTCATTTCTGATGGTGCCTTCTCAGATGGTGCCTTCTCAGGTCCTGCTCTGGCCCCGCTTCGTCCCCTCCCCCGGCTCCATCATGCATCGTGGATGACCTCACAGCTCCGTCCAATGGCCCAGCTCCAGGTTCCCATTTCCGGACGCCCCCCCAGACCTGGGCACCGCTCCTGCAAATCCTAAAGGGAGCTTCTTTCCCCCAAACTGGCCATTGCTCCTGCATTTCCTAAGCCCCTGGGCTGGTGGAGTCATCGGGTATCTCCTAGGGTCTGGGGGCCACATCTAACGGGTGACCTGGCCCTGAAGGGTCCACCCAGTCCCCCTCAGGATTCTAGACAGTCCCTGTGTCCCTGGCGTGCACCTGCAAGTTCTGGATCTGCTTGCAGGCAGCACACATATTGGAGATGGACAAGTATCAGAAGCCTAATGACAGATGTGGGGGTCCGGCCACAGATGTCAAGGGTCTGTGGTTCTTGAGCAGGTCAAACACCACCCTAAGTGTTGAAGCCTTGGCCTTCACACTCACATGGCAGCTCAGACCCTCCGACCTGAAGATGGTCCATCCTAGCTACCTGAGAGCCCTCCTCGAGCGCTTTGAAGAAACAGATGCCTGTTTCCCTCACCCCACCCCCCCGCTGAACTCCATCAGGGAAAAGGCTTAACACTCTTCATCTGTCACTTGCTGGGACAATGGCCACAGCCTTGGTTTGTTTTTTTTTTTTTAAATCCAAGAAAGGGGTAGAATGATGCATTAGAGGTGCTCACCCTGAGCCTGGATCACAGCCGGGGCTCAATAAATAAATATAACCCAGTGGAACAGAAGAGGCGTGATGGCCGCACCAGACTGGGGCACAGCACGTTCCCTGTGTGATCTCAGTTCTCAGGAAGCTACTCCAGTATCAGCCCAATTAACTAACAACAACAAACAGACTGAGGCTCAGAGAGGTCAAGAGATGAGCCGAAGGCCACACGACCTGAAGTGGCAGAGCTGGATCTGAAGAGGGTGCCCCCCTTTTTAATAGGAAGCACAAGTCTATAAAGTCTCCCGCTGTCTGAAATTGCTCCCCAGTCGCCATACCAAAGAGAACTCAATAACATGGGCTCAGAGTTCTGCTTTAGAAGCTTCTACAATTTAGCTCATGTTATGGGACATGGTTCGTGGGAATGAATTATAGAGCACCTGTCCCTCCACGTCCCCTCTCCTGTGGCAGCTAGAACAGAAAAACTGCCTAGTTAAGGAGGGGGTGGGGGAACCACCAGTAGCAGCAGCTTCAAAGTGGACCAATCATTGCAATGAGCAGCACTTAAAACCCTGCATCAAATCACTCCACCCCTCAGCACAGGATTTCCCAGCTCAGCACTGTGGCCACTGGGGCCAGATCACTCTTGGATGTGGGGCCTTCCCAGGCCCTGCGGGGTGCTGAGCGGCATCCCTGACCTCCACCTGCTTGACGCCTGGAGCACCTCCTAGTTGTGACAATCATAAATGGCTGAGACATCACTCAATGTGCCCTGGGGGCAAAGTCAGCTGTGGATGAGAGGCACTGCTTCACCTTTTCTGGCGCTGCTGGTAAATTACAACCTCAACCTCATTTTCACACAATTCCCAGGAGACTTGTATGTGCATTAAAGTTTGGGAAGAGCTGCTCTAAGCCAGGGTATCTTAGTCTTAGCACCAGAGACTTTTGGGGGCCCATCATTCTCCATTGCGGGGGAGCGCCTTGGGTGCTGTGGGACGTGGACTAGCCTCCACGGCCCCACCCAGTTGATGTCAGGAGCACTCTCATCTTGACGACCACACATAGCCTCAGACAGCACCAAGGGCCCCTGGGGCAGGACCACTGCCAGGGAGAACCCCTGGTCAAAGGCCACAGCCTCGCCAGCACAGCATTTCCACATCAACCAAAACCCTGCTCCGTGCTCACAAACTTGAACCTGCTTCCTATCACACAGCCGTCCTCGGGAAGACAAAGTCTCGGGTCCCAATCATCCTTGAGGCCCCCTCCCAGCCCCCGGAATGTTAGCCATCATGATCCTCTAGACATATTTTGGAGTGAGCAGGTGGAAGAGGGCCCTGCTGAGTGGGGCTGCCCCTGGTGCTGCCCACCTTCACCAGGCTGGCCGCCAGCTCTGCCTTCCACTGGAGGGTCTCTGGCCCCAGGGTCTCAGGCTCAGTTTCTTTTCTTCTTCTTTTCTTTTTCGACCAACTGCAGCACATGGAGCTCCGGGATCAGGGATCAGACCAATCTAGGCCGCAGCTGGGCTATGCCAGATCCTTAACCCACTGTGCAGGGCTGAGGATCGAACCGCGTCTCAGTGCTCCCAAGACGCCACCGATCTCGTTGTGTTGGGTGCAGTTTCACTGGTGTCCTACTTTTGTGTTATGGCAGGTGGGGAAGGTACTGATTTAACTCATCCCCTCTCCACTGTCCAAGTCATCAGAGCACCCCACACAGCAGAGGGAGGAGGATGACAAGGGACAGGCCTGGAGCTTCTTCATTGACAGCATCTTCTGGAGTGATTCTGGTGACAACCCAGCACAGGATGGTGCTGCCTGGCACCAGGGCACTTCCTGTCCCCCTCACCATCCCCAGGGACGGCCAGTAACCACAGGTGACAGGCAGTACTTCTGTGACGGATCTGGGTAAGACGAAGCTGGCTTTATCTTACCAATAGCACACCCGGGACCCACTAGTTTACCCCCACCTCCCCTCTCCATTGTCACTTTACCTAAAAATGAAGAACTTACACTTGAAATCACGGCACTGGAGGGGCCTTAAAATCTCCTAGCACAGCTCTTTCACCACATGGAGGAATGATCTAACCCAGAGACCTTAGGTGCCCAAGCTGCAAGGTCTGATGTGGGGGGAAAGAAGTTCCATGGGAAACTTTTTAAATGATCGATTTTTTAAAAAAATTTTTAAAAATCAGGATACAATTCCTGAAAAAAATGACTGGCCCAAACTGGGACCAGGGAGTTCCCTGGTTGCCTAGTGGTTAAGGACACAGCATTGTCACCACTGTCGCAAGGGTCACTGCTGTGGTTCGGGTTCAACCCCTGGCCCAGGAACTTCCGTATACTGTAGGCACCTCTAAAAAAACAAAACAAAATAAGAACAAAACCAAAAAACTAAGACCAAGTACGAAACAATTTTCTGGATTGCAGAATATCCTTTCTTTTGGAAGGATCTACCTTTCTTAATGTAAAATGATCTACAACTATCCTGCTGCAACTAGCTGTGGGAAGAATCATGGTTTTTTGGTTTTTTTAAGGGCTACTCCTGCAGCACATAGAAGTTCCCAGGCCAAACCACGTCTGTGACCTATACCACAACTCACGGCAACGCTGGGTCCTTGACCCACTGAGTGGGGTCAGGGATCAAACCCATGTCCTCATGGATCCTATTGAGTTTCATTTCCACTGAGCTACAATGGGAACTCCCAGAACCATGTACTCTAATTAATCTTTGGGGGAATCTTCATGTAAGTCAGAACTTACTCATTTTGATTCCAGCAACACTTGATGTAACTGGATTTTAATTACTGCATCTAATAGGGATGGCAGCTAATAAGTTTTTTTTTTTAATAGCTTGCTTTATTTATTATAGAACACAGATGCCATCCTATTATAAGTTTGGGTTGCAAAGGCAAATAGGGAAAGTTGTTCAGATACTTTAAAATCACCACAAGGAGTTCCCGTCGTGGCGCAGTGGTTAACGAATCCGACTAGGAACCATGAGGTTGCGGGTTCGATCCCTGCCCTTGCTCAGTGGGTTAACGATCCAGCGTTGCCGTGAGCTGTGGTGTAGGTTGCAGATGCGGCTCGGATCCCGCGTTGCTGTGGCTCTGGCGTAGGCCGGTGGCTACAGCTCCGATTCGACCCCTAGCCTGGGAACCTCCATGTGCCGCGGGAACGGCCCAAGAAATGGCAAAAAAAAAAAAAAAAAAAAAAAGGACAAAATAAATAAATAAATAAATAAAAAATAATAAAATAAAATAAAATCATCACAAGACATTAGCTAGAAGGCTGGTACAAAGGAGCAGTCAACATGTGGTTCGTTGGGGCATTCAGCCACAGAGCGGATCATCCTTCAAAAAGAAACAAAAATGCAGACGACTAAGCAAGTCTCCCCATGAGGGCTGTTTTACTGACTGTGGGCTGCCGTGTTCTGATACAGGCGGCGCTTCTGTGGTTGCTGCTGCATTAGTCAGATGGACTGCACTTGAGATGAATAAGGCAGGATCGAATCCCCACCAAAAACTTGCCCTGACTAACATTTCTCAATTTATAGCCCTAGCTGGTGGGCGGGGGTGGAGGGTGGCGCAGGGAGGAGGGAAAGAAATGTGTCACCAGCTTTGAATGACTACCAGGAGCCATGTTTACCTAAGCAACGGACCCGGTAAACAATCGCTATCTCTAGTGGAGGAGTGACACTGTTTTGATCAAAATCCACCCCAGTGGCTGCAAAGTGCCCCTCAGCAGAGTGAGGATTTAGTGGAAACCTGTTGGCTTCCCCTAATAAGCCTGATGGTCCCACTGCCCCGAGTGTCACCTCAGTTCCCAACTTCTTAAGAGCGATATTGAAGAACCGGAGGTTGGGGGTCCGGTTTTCATCACCAGCCAACCTCGAATGTGACTGTCTTTGCCTGTGAGCTGTCAGGGTTCAACGCCTGGCTTTTCTGATATTCTTGAGCAACAGGAGTAAAAACTTCATGCTGAAAAGCGTCTGAGGAGTTGCTGCTTATCAGTGACATGTGTTAAGTAGGTTGGACAGGTAATGATTTTATAAACACAAGGAATTAGATCAAAAAAGACATTCCACTTAAGTCTGAAATAAGTCTCCAGTTGAGAGTGATCTAGGACATGTTCAAGTGGCTAAAAGTTTTTCCCCAACAGCTCCTCTTGATTTATACAGATGAGATGTCAATGTGACAATACGCTTTCTTCGAAGTAGACCCCAGGTGGACCCAGGTCTACCTGTCGTGGCAAATTAAACATCATTTCACCAGAGAAAAATATATGCAGATGTTCAATTAAAACCTGGAGTCCGCAGTCCTGGCGCTGTTTGCCGGCCCTCATTGTTTGCTGAGTAACAACGGTTGCCAGGGACGACGCAGTCCACTCCCGTCTCCAAGAGCCTGTTGCTGGGCAACGGCGAGAATACTTCCCAAACCAAACAATGTCATCCCCGGAGCAATCCCCTCTATCTCACATTAACCAGATCTAAAAAAAAACCCTCCCAAATATGTAATCTATTATTTTCAGAAGCCCGAAGAGAAAGGCAAATAATCTCCTCTCTATAGTAACCAAGGGGAAAACAGTTTACCATATTTGTTCTGAAATAACAAAACCCAAGAAGGACCAACTCTCTCCTCGGAAAGCATCCCAGGAGGGACTTGTTCAATCCTTCCTAGCGCTGGGAGGAGAGAGTGCCTTTTTCTCCAAGAGGAAAGAATTTATTTATCATCAAGCAAACAATATGGGGCAGCTCAGAGCTGCACCCAGGTTTTCCGTGCAGTGATTAGACAAACTGAAACAACCCAGGGATTAAGCTATTTGAAAAACACGTAAGAACAGAGGAGTAGATACCTAATTAAAAAGACTTTTGAGAACGTCAACTGCGCATGAAATAGGTACAAATAGAACTGTGGATTCAGCATTAGAAACACCTCCTGGGACCGTCCCGGAAGAAACTTGCAGCATCTGGCGCCCCGGTGCCTGCTCTTGCTGCCCCACTCAGAGAGGGGAGGCTCTTGGAAGAGGAAGCCAGGCCATATCGGGGCCCCCAGATGGCAGGAAGCACAGGAACACACAGCCCCGGAAAGAGGCGGCAGGGAGGTCCCTTGTGTTGGCTAATCTTGACCCGCAGAGAAAAGAAAATGAGCTGAACTCAAAGCCAACAGGGTTCCAGCTCTGCGGAGCAGTGCGGGCTGCACATGGACCCTCGAGGCTCTGGGACGGAGAAAGGGAGAGGGCAGCACCCTGTCTTTCTTACAAGGGGAGTGTAGAGTTCTAGGCCATGGTCTTATTTTGGGGAAGGGCGGCCAAGGATCTTAAAACATGAGGACTGAATGGGAAGCATGTGGCTTCAGTGACAAGGGTCAACATTTGACTGATTGATTGATTGATTGATTGATTGATTTTGCACAGAAACTCTGTCTTCTTAAGGTGGCAGCCGGGAGTTGCTCCTGTTATAAGCAGGACAGAATGGATGCATGTGCCTGAGAAGGGAAGGTGGATTCCCATGCTGTTAGCATCTGAACCTGGGCTCCAGGGAGACCAGGAATTTGAGGCCAGACTCTTGGGCCGTTACCTCGTAGCTAAGTGGTAATGTGGACTGGTGACCATGCTGGTCCCTAGTTCTGGAGATGAGACACCAGCAGCCGACAGCATGGGAGTCACCAGGGACACTGTGCAGTCTGCCTGGACTCCCCATCCAAAGGGAGGCTCTGACATGCGGTTGTGAGTACCCCAAACCCCATCTCTGGAAAGAGGACTGACATGTTGTGTTATTGCTGTTCACTGATTTCAATAAAAAAACACTGAATGAATGCCTAACCTGGGCCACTCGTTGCCCAGGAGTCAAAGCAGACCCAATTCCCTTCCCTTACAGAGATTATACTCTAGTAGGTAGTGGGGGGATGGGGATAGTAAAGAAAATGAATAAGATAAATATAAACTATGTCAGATGATGACAGATGCCAAGGGGAGAAATGGAACAAAGACAGAGGCTGCGGGGGTGGGGCTGCAATTTTTACAGGGCTGTCATATGTGCCACCCCGCCCCAGAGAAGACTCATCAAAGAGATAAGAAAAGTGAGGGGCAGAACTTTTCAGGTATCTGGGGGAAGAGCATTCCTGGGGAGGGAACAGTCAGTGCAAAGGCCCCAAGGTGGGACCATATCTGGCTGGGGATGAGAGCTCAGTGAACCAGGAGACAAAGAAGAGGAAAAAGTCCATGCAGACCATCACAGGGGCTTTGGCTTTTGCTCAAGGTGAAATGGAAGCGACCAGAGGGTTTCAGCCCAGGAATGATCTGATTTGACTTTCGTTTTAACCAGGTCCCTCTGGCTGCTGAGTTGAGAAAAAGTGAAGAAAGAAAAGGGTGGAAGCAGAGAAAGCATTTAAGAGGCCACTGAGATAATGCAGCCGAGACATGGTGACAAGGTCCAGCCTGGGTGACAGCACAGAGGGGCTCGAAGCAGTCAGATTCTGGATAAATACTACAGTCGGCAGAATTTGCTAATAGGTTGGATGTGTAGTGTGAGAGAAAGGAGTCAAGAGTCTGTCAAAGACTTTTTTTTTTTTTTTTTTTTTTTTTTTTTGCCTTTTCTAGGGCTGCTCCTGCGGCATATGGAGGTTTCCAGGCTAGGGGTCGAATTGGAGCTGTAGCCGCTGGACTATGCCAGAGCCACAGCAGCTTGGGATCTGAGCCGCATCTGCAACCTACACCACAGCTCACGGCAACTCTAGATCTTTAACCCACTGAGCAAGGCCAGGGATCGAACCCGCAACCTCATGGTTCCTAGTCGGATTTGTTAACCACTGCACCATGACGGGAACTCCAGATTTTTTGTAATTAAAAGGACAAGATCAGGAAAACTGAAGGAGAAGCAGGCCTGCAGTACACACAGGAGTTGAGTTTTAAAGGTGTGAGAGGCTCAGACATCCAAACTGGGATGCTGAGAAAGCAGATATATAAGTGAAGGTCTGAGGGGCAAGGAGTAAGCTGGAGCCCTCAGTGCATAGAGGATGTGGGCTGGAGCCAGCAGTGTACAGACGACATATTTATTTATTTATTATTATTTTTTTGTCTTTTTGCTATTTCTTTGGGCCGCTCCTGCGGCATATGGAGGTTCCCAGGCTAGGGGTCGAATCGGAGCTGTAGCCACCAGCCTACGCCAGAGGCACAGCAACGCAGGATCCGAGCCGCGTCTGCAACCTACACCACAGCTCACGGCAACGCTGGATCGTTAACCCACTGAGCAAGGGCAGGGACTGAACCCGCAACCTCATGGTTCCTAGTCGGATTCGTTAACCACTGCGCCACGACGGGAACTCCCCCAGACGACATATTTAAAGCTATAAGCCTGGATGAGCTCATCAAGGAAGAGTAGAGAAGAGGCCCAGGGCTGGGCTCTTCCATTCTCTATCATTCAGAGACCCTAAAATAGACGAAAGCTAGCAAAGTAGCCTGAAAAGCGAAGGCCAAAGAAGTACAAGAAAGTGGTATCTAAGTGAACTGGGGGCTGGGAAATGACCACTGGATTCAGTGAAGTAAATAGAGGTCACTGTGACCATGACAGGGCAGTTCCAGGGGAATGGTGTGGGCAAAAGCCACCGGAATTGGGGTAGATTCAGGAGAGACCAAGAGCCACGGCACTGGAGACCCAGGAGCAGACAAGTCTTGAAGAAGATTCTCTGCTAGAACGAGAAGAGGGACGGAGTACAGCTGGAAGGGGAGGTCTGCTGAGAAAGAGCTTCTGAAAATGGAAGACATAACTGCAGGTGTGTATCATGATGGGCAGGACCCATTGGGAAGGGACTGACTCAGGAGAGAGGGGGGAGAATGGCTGGTGGCGTGTCATTGTGTAGATGGGAAGGGACTAGAAGTCCTGCAGAAGAGAGGAAGGCCTGGCCAGAGCTAGGTGCATGGATGTTTGTCCACCAGCCCAGGACAGAAGGCAGAGCCTCTGCCCGGATGCTGGTGTCACCGAGTCATAGATGGGTGCCCCCAAACCTGAAAAGTCTCCTTGGGGAGCTCTGGGTCCTCAAACCCATTTCTTAGCTGTGGGATCCCTTCATTATGATTCTACTCTGGAGCGAGAGCTGGACATGGCACATGACAGCTCACTCAGGTCTCCAGACTCACAGCAGAGCCTCCGGCACACCATGGGCTTGAAAAGGTGAGCTATAGCTGGGAATGAGCCCACAGACTGGGCCCCAAGCTTCAAAGCGCCATGTGACCACGGCAGGAGGCAGGACCTGGAGAAGGTGCTTAAGTCAGGAGGGCGGACCCCTCAAGATGGGATTAGTGCCCTTATCACAGAGACCCCAGAGAGCTTGCTCCCCCTTATATGTCATTTAAAGACACGGCAAGATGTCTGTGACCCAGAGAGGTCCCCCGTGGATCATACCAGCCCCCGTGATCTCAGACTTCTAGCTTCCAGAACTCTAAGCAATCAATTTCTGTTGTTTATAAGCTGCCTAGTCTGTGGTATTCTGACACAGGAGCTTGAAACGGATCAAGACAGACCAACAGCCACCCCCTAGCCTCCTGGTTCCCCCCTAACAGTCTAACAGAAGCCCTGCCCTTAATGTTTACACACGTTTTGTCCTTTTCATTGTTCTCTGTGATGACTATTTACCTCTTTGGAAATCTACCAACATGGCTGATCCTTCCATGTCCAAGTATTACTAGAAAATCGCTTTAATACATCTATTTTTCTTGCCACGTCAACATCCAAGTACGCACCCTTAAATAAGAAGAAGCTCTAGGGTCGCAGAGAAAAATAAATCGTAGTTCTTGCTAAGTCATGCTTCAAATATGCAAGATTACTGAGAAATGTAAGATAAATGAGTGAGGCCAGGAATCTTGCTGTGAGAGTTTCAAGAGCCGAGTTCTCCCGCTCTGGGCAACGCAAGGCCTCAGGCCAGCTCGCGGAGCCCTTGCCTGTCTCAAGGGGGAAGGACCCTCCACTGCTTGAAAGTGATCACCAGTTTCTGGGCTACAGGGTATTTTGAGTGGCTCAGGACTGAGAAATCTAGCCTGAGATCCCTTCAGCAGCACACAGGGATCTCTGAAGAAATGAAAATAAAGCATCACAAGGCAAAATTAGGAATAATGATCCTACCCGCCATCTCCTCTCTCATCTCGAACCCTCATCTGATCCTAGGGGCAAAAAAGGACATTCTATTTCTGGCCCTGCGAAAGTTTCAGCCCCAAAGCCAGACCTCAGAGTGCTCTGAGAAAGGGAGCAAAATGGGTTTTTTTGGTTGTCATTGTTAAACCCATTATTCTTTTTGTTGTTTGCTTTTTTGGCTGTAGCCCCAGCATGCAGAAGTTCCCAAGCTAGGGATCAAACCTGAGCCACAGTAATGACAACAGGGATCCTTAAATGGTGGGCCACCAGGGAACTCCTTGCACCCATTATTCTAATTAAACCCAAAGAAGAAATCTTGGAGGTGTTTCAGATTTTAAGCCTAACTAATTCTAAGAAGATACACTAAAATTGATTCCATTTTATTTTTTATTTCTTTGTCCACCCTGTGGCATATGGAGTTCCTGGGCCAGGGATAAGATCTGAGCTGGAGTTCCAACCTATGCCTCAGCTGTGGCAATGCTCAATCCCCAACCCACTGTGCCGGGGCGGGGATCAAACCTGCATCCCAACGCTTCCAAGACATCACTGATCCCACTGTACCACAGCAGGAGCTCCTGATTCCATTAGAAAGGCATTCTCATCAAAAGCTTGGTTGGGAGGGAGGAAATAATATTTTTGAAATTTAAAGAGGCACCAGAAGACCTGGAAAATATTTTAAATGACTTTCCTGTTACATCGAGACTTGAGATGAGTCTTTATTTTTCTCAGGAAATATACCTTCTACAGGTGCAGGGCTGGGCAGGACCGGGACTGGGATGTCAGCAAGCAGCCCAGGGCTCCGACAAACACTCAGCTTTGTTTAGTTCTGGTTTTGGCATCTCCATTCCCAGCCCCGTATTAGGTCAGTTCCCAAAACAGAGCAAAAGATAATTTTGGGGGAAAAAATGGAATAAAATGTTCTAGCTCTGCTTGAAAGGTGGAAAGAGAAACAGATGAGGACTCTGAAACATAACTCAGGTGATGGTGGACGGGAATTCCCATCCTTCCTCCCCCTCCTCTCTCTCTCATTCAAAATTTGCCTTGGTGGTGGGAGAGGAGAAAAGGGGCATCATCACTAAAGGATATGGGTTTCTTTGAGTGGAGGAGGTAATGGAAATGTCCTAAGATTGCAGTAATTGGCTGCACAGTGAAAAACCACTGAGCCACCACTACCAACCACAAAAAACCTGGGGGTGGACATGGGGAGTTCCTGCCATGGTGCAGTGGGTTGAGAATCTGACTGTAGCAGCTCAGGTTGCTACGGTGGCTCAGGTTCGATCCCTGGCCCAGTGCAGTGGGTTAAAAGATCCTGGGTAGGTTACAGCTGCATCTCAGATTCAATCTCTGGCCCAGGAATTTCCATATGCTTCAGGTAAGGCCATTAAAACAAACAAACAAAAATTGTGGCTTTGAACAAAGAGCCACCTCTCAAACCTTCCCAAGTCCTAATATTGGCCCCAGTTCCTCTTCTAGAAGTCCCAGCAGCTTGACCACCATGGCATTTTAAAAGCATTTACCACCATTTCTTGCTTGCTTGCTTGTCTTTTTAGGGCCAAATCCACGGCATATGGAGGTTCCCAGGCTAGGAGTCTAATGGGAGCTGTAGCTGCTGGCCTACACAACAGCCACAGCAACGTGGGATCCGCCATGTCTGTGACCTACACCACAGCTCACGGCAACACCAGATCCTTAACCCACTGAGCAAGGCCAGGGATCGAACCTGCATCTTCATGGTTACTAGTCAGATTTGTTTCCACTGAGCCACGATGGGAACTCCCATTTACCACCATTTCAGGATAAAAAAAATTTTTTGGCTGGTGTCATGTGGAAGTTCTTGGGCCAGGAAGCAAACCCACATCATGGCAGTGACCCATGCCACAGCAGTGACAACACTGGATCCTTAATCCGCTGACCCACCAGGAAACTCCTCGATCCTCTTTTTTATGACACAAATGTCATGCTTAGGATTAGATTAAATGTGGATGGCTGAGCTCCATAATTTGAGGATCTAGGCACCTCCCCCAGCTGTTGCTCAGCTTGAGCCAATTAAAAGAGCATCCTTGAGGCTGCAAGATGGCAATAGGAAGCAGCCAGATTCTTCCGTTTCTATTGAATAGAAAGTACTTGTTTCATCCTTACACATGAATGACCATGGACAACCACATAAGGACCTCCTGGTAACCTCTAGACAGGCCTGCCTGGGTGGCAAGGGCTCTGCTCAGTGCCCTGGTCAAGGCTGACACGCAGGAAGACGGAAGATGGATGGGGGCAGCCCTGCCCGAAACAGCTGACCCTGGCCGACAGACATGGGCTGCTGGGACCACAAGGGACAGATGTGGAGCTGATGGATTCCTGCCTGTACCATCAGGGGACAAGAGGGGAAACTACCCCGGACCTCTGTATCTTCCCCTGGACACACGACACCAGCAAAGGAACGCAGTGGCTTAAAGCAGGTGCCTGGATCCAAAGCCTGGACCCTCCGTTTGCTGGCTCGGTGACCTTCAGCCAGTGACTTAATAAACCTGTCTGAGTTTCCACTTTCTTTCTTTTTTTCTTTCTTTCTTTCTTTCTTTCTTTCTTTCTTTCTTTCTTTCTTTCTTTCTTTCTTTCTTTCTTTCTTTCTTTCTTTCTTTCTTTCTTTCTTTCTTTCTTTGGCTTTTTAGAGCCATACCTGGGGCATATGGACGTTCCCAGGCTAGGGGTCCAATCAGAGCTGTAGACACCAGCCTACGTCACAGGCACAGCAATACCAGATCCGAGCTGCATCTGCGACCCACGCACAACTCAAGGCAAGCCCAATCAAACCCACTGAGCGAGGCCAGGGATCGAACCTGTGTCCTCATGGATATTAGTCGGGTTCATTACCACTGAGCCATGACAGGAACTCCCTGAGTTTCCATTTCTTTACCCGTAAACAGAGAAGATAAGTCTTGTCTGCCTCTGTGGGTCGCAGTGGTAAATAAAATGAAGCCTACAAAGCTCAGGGTTCCCTTGCTGGCCCAGCACACAGTAGGTACTCAGTAGGTGTTAATTAGTGTCATCCTGACTCATCTCATTCTAACGCAAGCAAGACCAGCTGCTGGGTTTCGCCTATTTAAATACCTGAAACCCTAAAAGCAGTTGTGCATGATTTCAAAACAAACAATCGAGATAAACGCTTGAGGGAGCGCCCAGAGCTCTGTGCTGCCTTCATTCCAGGGCATATTTGCGGGGTTCGTCATTTGGGCCAAACACTTCATACTCGCTTCTCTCCCAGCATCATGCCAAATGCAGCAGCAACCCTTCCAGGCAGACACTGCAGCACCGCTGTTATAAAAACAACATTTTACCATCTGCCCCCTTCCCCTTCTCAGAAACCCTGTCCTTCTATTGTGACACCTCAGAGTAGTATATTTTCCTTCCCATAAGTTTCATTCCTCATAAGGAGATCCGTTTTGCTTTGCCTTCTTTGCCTCAAGTTTCTGGGGTTTGCATCTGAGTGGGAGGTCTCTCCAGTGCCAATTCAAAGACAGGTGATGGCGCCTGCAGTGTCCCCATGAGCCTGGGCTATAGGTGGATGCAGAGTCAAGGAGCACTGGGGCGGGGGATGGGGTGTGGATTCTCTCTTGAGAGCAGGGTCTGCTTCTGCCTCTGCAGAAAATGACCCCTGAGCATCCTGGAGACCCAGGATATTGTCTCCTGCATAGTCAGAGGAGGAATAGCTAGTTGAAAGTCAGGTGTCTTTTTCCCCCTCTCAGAATGTATCCTACAGAAACACTCACATCCGGAACATACAAACACCTTTCACCAGTGTGCAAAACAGCAGGATTTGTAATAGCCTCAAAGTAGAGACAATTCAAATGTCTGTCAGCTGATTAAACAAAATGAAGTCCATTCACACAGCGAAATAAAGGAGCGAAGCACTGACACACTTGTGGATAGACCTTGAGAACACGATGCTCAGTGAGAGAGGCAGACACAGAAGGACACACAATTTAAGATTCTATGGATGGGGAGTTCCCGTTGTGGCTCAGCAGTAAATGAACCCGACTAGCATCCATGAGGATGCAGGTTCCAGTTCGATCCCTGGCCTCGCTCAGTGGGTTAAGGATCAGGCGTTGCCATGAGCTGTGGTGTAGGTTGCGGATCCCAAGTTGCTGTGGCTGTGGCATAGACCGGTGGCTACAGCTCCAATTGGACCCCTTGCTTGGGAACCTTCATATGCTGCAGGTATGGCCCTAAAAAGACAACAACAACAAAAATTCTATGCTTGGGAAACGTTCAGAACAAGAAGATCCATGGAGATGGAGAATGGGTGAGTGGTTGTCAGGGCCTGGGGGAGGCAGGTGGGTAGTGATCATTAATGGCCATGGGGTTCTTTATGGGTGATGAGAATGTTCTGGAATTAGTGGTGATGGCTGCATTCTCTAGCTATACCCAAACCCACTGAACTCTACAGTTTATTTTTTATTTATTTATTTATTTATTTTTGACCGAGCCTGCAACATGTGGAAGTTCTCAGGCCAGGGACTGAAACTTCGTCACAGAACTACCAGGTTAAGGATGAGGGAACTCCACCAGGGAACTCCAGAACTGTATACTTTATTTTTATTTTATCTTTTTTCTTTTTGTGGCCACGCTTGTGGCATATGGAAGTTCCCGGGCTAGGGATCAAATTGGAGTTGCAGCTGCAGGCCACAGCCACGGCCACAGCCACAGCCACATGGAATCCTACACCCCAGTGTGTAGCAAGGCCAGATTCTCAAGCAACTGAGCAAGGCCAGATATCTAACCTGCATCCTCATGGACACTATGTTGGGTTGTTAACCCACTAAGCCACCAAAGGAACTCCCAAAAGTGCACACTTTAAATGGGCCAATTTTATGGTACATAAAATACATCTCAATAAAGTTGTTTTAAAAAAAGAGATAAATGGGCAACATATCCCTAGTGGCATTACCTGAAGTCACAAAAAGCTGAAAACTTAAATGTCCACCAATAGGGAAAACATTAAATAAATTAAAAAACATGAAACAAATCCTTGCTGTAATACCATGATGCTATTGAAAAGAACAAGGTACCTTCTTCAAGAAACATCTCCAAGATATACAGCGCCGGCCACAGAGCAGACTTGCAAATATTTGAGGAATGAATCTATGTAAGAAAATGCAGCTATGTATGCTATAAACTAGGCAAATTCATTAAAAAGGTCCAAGAGGACACACATTGTATTCTCACAAAGAGGTGAGGGAGACATTAAGATTAGAGAGAAACTTACACTTCTCTCTCTCTTTCTTTCTTTTTTCTGGGTGCAACCCAGGACATGTTCCCAGGCCAAGGATCTAACCCTTGGCACAACATCAAGTCCTTAACCCACTGAGCCACAAGGGAGCTCTAGAAACTTACATTTCTTAATGACTTCTGCAGGTGACAGTCCTTTACAGAAATACGATTTTTGTATTACTTACATATCATTTAAAATGTGTGATCCATTTGTAAGCACTCAAGGGCAAGTCAGTGCTTGTAAACGTGCAGGCTGCTTGTTCAGGGAATACTACTACTTGGTTTACTGTATGCTGCCACTCTTGTGATTGGAGCTTTTAATAGTAATTCAACATTGAACATTAAAAGGAACCATACCAGATAAACCAGCTGTGGTACATTCACATAAGGGAATTAGACTCTACAGTAAAAAGAACAAAAAAAATATCTTTTTGGCCAAGTTCACTACATGAGGAAGTTCCTGGGCCAGGGACCACAGCAAGAACCAAAGCCACAGCAATGACAATGCCAGATCCGTAACCTGCCGAGCCACCAGGGAGCTCCCCCAAAGAATAAACTCTTGCAACCCATATTAGCATGATGAGTCTCAGATATATTACACTGAGTGACAGAAGCCAGTCTCAAAAGCTGTACGCTGTGACATTGTGGGAGAGATAAAACTATAGGGCCCAGGACAGAGCAGGGGTGGCCAGGGGACAGAGTGATGGTCTGGCTGCAGATGGGCAGCTCAAAGGAATGCACTAGGGAGTTGGAACTGCTCTCTGCCCTCTGGTTGAGGGATAGTTACAAGAATCTGTGCAAGTGTAAAAACTCAGCAGGTGCACCCTGACTGCATATGAATGGAAACTATGAATGAACAAAAGGAACAGAGGTACTGAGTGCCAGGCACTGCTCTAGGCTCTGAGGATTCAAAGGTGATGACAGCCCTGCTCTTGTGTCACCAACATCCTCAGGCAGGGAGCAGTCAGACATGAAATCAGTCACCAGATACACAGGGTTAGTGCAGAGAGAGCCAAAGGGACAGAACCTGAGGTGGTGGGGACGGGGTAGTGTGGGGGGGAACCTCTCGACAGGACAATTAAAGATGCTGTGGAGGATGGCACTGACCTGAGAGCAGGCCAGGCGTGGGGAGATGTGGGAGAGAGCACTCTTAGCACAGGGAGTAGCAGGTGCAAAGATCCTGGGGCAGAGGAGGGCAGGGGGATTAGAGACATCAGCAGAGACCCCAAGGTCACCACAGAAGTCTGAGGTTTACTCTCGCTCCTAAAGAAGCCCCACGTGGGGACACACTGTGATCCCACTTATGTTCTTAAAAGAGCCCTGCTGGAGTTCCCTGGTGGCCTAGATGCTTAAAGAACTGGCATTGTCACTGCTGTGGCATGGGTTTGATCCCTGGCCTGGGAACTTCCATGTGCCATGAGCATGGCCAAAAAAAAAAAGCCCTCTTTCCAGACTATTAGGAGAAAGCATGAAAGCTGAAAAACCAGGAAGAAAGCTCCCATGCCATCTACCATTTAAACATTTTAATAATAATTAATGCTTCCTAAGTTCCTAATTGAGCTTCTTAAGACCTATGCATTGAAGCTGAGCAGGAACTATGCCCTTTTATAAAGAGGCCAAGTAATATTAACACCAGTAAATGAAGGGTTAACTAATTAAGTATTAAGTTAACTTGAAAGGTAATGATGGCCTCTACAATTTTTTTCTTTCTTTGTCTTTTTCTGTTATTTAGGGCTGCACTTGTGGCATATGGAACTTTGGAAGCTCCCAGGCTAAGGGCTGAATCAGCTGCCAGCTGCAGCCACCAGCCTACACCACAGCACATGGCAACGCCAAATCTTTAACCCACTGAGCGAGGCCAGGGATCAAACTCGCAGCCTCCAGGATATTAGTTGGGTTTGTTTCTGCTGGGCCGCAACAGGAACTCCCAGCCTCTACAATTTTAATGTGGGTAATTACACACTTAGTAAATCATCACAGCCCACAAGCACCAGCTTGTTTATGAATTCGGTGTTAATTGTCCCTATGGACTTATAAATACCATTATCCAAAAATTAAACACTTCACGAGTGTACATTCATTTTTTAAAAGGGCTCAGAAGAGAGAAGACAGAGGAAATGGACATGGCGTTGGAACCGTAGTTTGGTTATAGTCACTGTTAGGGGTCAGGGTAGTAAATTATCGGGGGTTGGCAAACTTTCAATAAAGAGCCAGAGAATAAATTTTTTGGCTTCACCCTAAGGTCTCTGTTGAGGCTACTACAATCGTCACCATCTCTAGAACACTGTCCGGGACCTTAGACAAGGAATAAGCCCAACTGAGGTCACAGGCCGACTGGAGCCTAGAGCAGTGCAAATCGGAAATAAATCGGCAATACTGATCCTATCTTTAAAATTTTGATATTTTACCTATCAAGGATTTTTTGGCATTCACTTTGTTTTGTTTTGTTTTAAATACCGCATTAAAATATTATATCCTGGTGGCTGAGTTTTCTTTGGCACTGCCTCTCCACCCCCACCACCTTCCCCAATCTTGTGCCCGAGGGGTCTCACTTGCCTCTTTCAGTCCCGACCCTGGAGCTGTTTGGATAAAACTTTATTTATAGATATTGAAATTTGATTTTCATTAATTCTCCCGTGTCACCAAATATTCTTCTTTTGATTTGTTTCCAACCATTGTAAAATGCAGAAAATATTCTCAGCTTGCAGGACCTACTGAAACACAGGCAGCATGCCAGATTGGGCCCCTGGGTATAGTTTGCAGAGCTGTTTTATTATTCTTTTTTAATTAAAAAAAATTTTTTTTTATTTTTAGCTGAGTCTGAGGCATGTGGAAGTTCTGGGCCAGGGATCGAACCCATGCCACAGCTTCCACCAGAGCTGCAGCAGTGACAACACCAGATCCTTACCATGCTGAGCTTCCAGGACATCCCTGCTGACCTGTTTTAGATGGTCATTTAAGAAACATGTCTTACTCATCTTTTTAAATTTTTTTTCATTAAAATTTTTTAATGAAAAAAATTTTTTAACTAAACAATTTTTTTTTGGCTTTTTTTTTGGGGGGGGGTGCACCCAAGCATATGGAAGTTCCCAGGCTAGGGGTTGAATCAGAGCTACAGCTGCTGGCCTACACCAGAGCCACAGCAACAGCAATAGGGAATCCAACCACCTCTGTGACCTACCCCACAGCTCACAGCAACGCCGGATCCTTAACCCACTGAGCAAGGTAAGGGATTGAACCCGAATCCTCATGGATACTAGTCGGGTTCGTTGCTGCTGCACCACGACAGGAACTCCTTTCATTAAAAATTTTTTTAATTAAAAATTTTTACTCATTTTTATATTCACATAAAAATACCTGCTATCAAATGTGCACTCAGAATAAGCCAATCTTATTTTCTTCCTTTATGACATTCCTTCTTGCCTCCAGGTCCCCAAACCCACCAGCACGCATGCTCAGAACACCCCAAGAGGTCTTGGGGTTTGGTGCAGGGAACACCCATGAGTGACCGGACCGGTCCTCATCTGCCCCAACCCCTGCTTTCCTTATTAGGAAGGACTAGAAAAGTATTACACAAAAGTACAATCTTCTCAAGTGAGGGTGTGGAAGCGAAATGGGTTAACGACTCAATCAACTATTACATGACCACACACAAGGGGAATCTTCAGGGCCTTTACTAAAGCTGTGATCCCACAGTCCTACAGGACTTAGGAGATAGAAACTACCAAAGGATATGCCTCCTTTAGTGTACTGCTAGAGAATACAACCACAGTAAAAGATTCACTGTTGTTAATTGAGGTAAATATATATCAAAATTCACCATTTTAATCAATTTTAAGTGCACAGCTCAGTGGCATTAAGTACATTCACATTGTTGTGTAACCATTCCTCACCATCTGTCTCCAGAACTCTCTCATCATTTTTGTTTTGTTTTGTTTTTTGGCCACACCCACAGCAAGTGGAAATTCCCAGGCCAGGGATCGAACCCACGCCGCACTTGTGGTCTGCGTCACAGCTGCAGCAATACCAGATCCTTAACCCACTGAGCCGAAATGGAAGTGCCAAGAACTTTCTCACCTTCCCAAACTGAAGCTCTGACCCCTTTAAACACTGATTCCCTCAGCCCCTGGTACCCATCATCCTACTTTCTGTCTCTATGGATCTGACTCTTTTCTAGAAACCTCACATGAGTGGAATCATACAATATTTATCCTTCTGTCACTGGCTTATTTCTCTGAGCATTATGTCCTCAAGGTTCATCCACATTGTGGAATGGGTCTGAATGACCTTCCTTTTTAAGGCTGAATAATAGTCCATGATATGGATAGACTACATTGTGTTTATCCATTTATCTGTTGATGGACTCAGGGTGTTTCCATCTTTGGGCTACTATGAATAGCACTGCTGAGAAGATGGGTGTACAAGTATTTATTCAAATCTCTAGGTATTTTTTTTTAATGGCCGCACCCCTGGTATATAGAAGTTCCCAAGCCAGGAATCAAACCTGTGCCATAGCAGTGACTCGAGCTGCAGCAGTGACAACACTGGATCCTTAACCTGTTAGGCCACCAGGGAACTCCATCTGTTTGTATTTCTTAACAATGAGTGATGGTAAGCATCTCTCCATATGCTTATTAGCCGTTTGTATATCCTCTTTGGAGAAAGGTCTACTCAAATATTCGCCTATTTCTTAATTAGGCTAAGTATTTTTTTATTTCTTTTTTCTTTTTTTTGCTTATTAGGGCCACACCGGTGGCATATGCAAGTTCCCAGGCTAGGGGCCAAATCGGAGCTGCAACTCACAGCAACCCCAGATCCTTAAACCCACTGAGCAAGTCTAGGGATTGAACCTGAGTCCTCATGGACACTAATCCGGTTTATTACCTGAGCCACGACGGGAACTCCCTAAGTGTTCTTTTTGCTGTTGAGTTGCAGGAGTTCTTTATACAGTCTGAATATTAACCTCTTATCAGATACACAATTTTGCAAACTTTTTTTTCCCCATTTCACCAGTTGCCTTTTCACTCTGTTGATAATATCCTTTGAAGTACAAAGTCAACCTTTTTCATGATGTTTCATTTATCTATTTTTTTTTCTTTTGTTGCCTCCGCCTTTGGTTTCATGTCCAAGGAATCACTGCCAAATCCAAAGTCATGATTTCCCTCTATTTTCTTCTAAGAGTTTTATACTTTTAGCTCTTATATTTCAACCTTTCACCCATTTGAGTTAACCTCTGTACCTGGTGTAAGATAGATAAAGGTCCAACTTCATTCTTTTGTATGTGAATATTATTTGTTGAAAAGCCTGTCCTTTCCCCCATTGAATGGTCTGGGCACCCCTGTTGGGGTAAATTTTTATAACCAAGTAATTAAAGTTAAGTAACAATACATGAGGATCTGATCTTGCCAGAAAGGGCACCATAAAAGTGAATTTGTGAAAGAATCTAACATCAGTTAGACAAAACTGCTTCTTCCCTTCAATATATATATATATATATATATTTGGCCTGTGACGTTCAGAAGTTCCTGGGCCAGGGACTGAACCCAAGCCACAACAGTGACAATGCCGGATCCTTAACCCGCTGAGCCACCAGGGATCTCCTCCCCTTCAGTATCAGTGGACATGTCCCAGCAGCCCTCTTATTCTTGCTTTCGGTGGGGACTTCCTTACTATTCTTTCCATGGCGAACTTGAGTGGAGCTGACACCCAGCACTCTACAGAGATACAAGGAAAACTCCTGCCTTTTCTGTTTACTACAAAGTGTTTGATTTTGACCTAAGTTTTGCCCTTCTATTTTTCATTTTATTTTATTTTATTTATTTATTTTGTCTTTTTGCTATTTCTTGGGCCGCTCCCGCGGCATATGGAGTTTCCCAGGCTAGGGGTCTAATCGGAGCTGTAGCTGCCAGCCTATGCCAGAGCCACAACAACTTGGGATCCGAGCCGCGTCTGCAACCTACACTACAGCTCACGGCAACACCAGATCGTTAACCCACTGAGCAAGGGCAGGGATCGAACCCACAACCTCATGGTTCCTAGTCGGATTCGTTAACCACTGCGCCACGATGGGAACTCCCCTTCTATTTTTCAAAACCTGGAGAATACTTAGAAAGTGGTTTAAACTTGGCAATGTGCCTGTTCAAACAGCTACAGCAGGATCTTGTAACTGGGTCTTGAGGATTCCCCATGGGTTTCACTTTGGGGAATCTGTGAACTTGTACTTAAAATTCAAGTGGGGGAATGTGTGTCCATGGTTGCTCTTCTGGAGAGAAATTCCCAACTTCCAACAGACTCTGAAAGAGGTCTGGACTGAAGAATAGTTAAGAGACACTGGGCTACATGATTTCTTCTTTTAACTTAGGTTCACTAATGCAAGGACTCCAGTTAGACAAGGCTTGTACCATCCATGCAGGTGAGTGGTCCTTAGAAGAAAGTGACAGAAATAGTTTGCATTCAGGAGGGGCCAGAACATTGCCAGTGGGCCCCAATCAAATGTGGCAGAGACATGATGCCAGGTGGGTCGGTCACAGGAGGGGAGGCTGCCGGGTCTGGATGTTGGGGAGTGGGGACAGAAAGGCACAGCCTCACAGACACAAAAGGCAAAGGGATGGATGTGGCTAAAACAAGATTCCTTTTTTTCCCCCCTTTTCAGCCATGTACACAGCATGCAGAAGTTCCCAGGCCAGGGATCAAACCCATGCCACAGCAGTGACCTGAGCTACAGCAGTGACAATGCCAGGTCCTTAACCCACTAAGCCACACAGGAACTCCCCAAGATTCAATTACAGCAAATAGGAGAATACAGTAAATATTACTCCCTCTGACTTAAAGGAAAAAATGTTAAACACTGCTAAAAAGTCTAGGGGTTCACAGAGTTCCCCTTATGGCTCAGTGGTAACAAACCCAAAGAGTATCCATGAGGACACAGGTTCAATCCCTGGCCTTGCTCAGTGGGTTAAGGATCCAGCTGCTGTGAGCTGTGTGCAGGTCACAGACAGGGCTCAGATCCCATGTGGCTGTGGCTGTGTTGTAGGCTGGCAGCTGTAGCTCCGATTGGACCCCAGCCTGGGAACTTCCATATGCCTCAGATGCAGCCCTAAAACAAACAAACAAACAAAAAGTCTAGGGATTCATACACCTCCCAATCAGCATTGTATTGAGACGTACACACTGGTCAGATATAACAAGTGCTGTGTGTGAGGCCAGCCTTCAGTTAACTTTTCCTGTGAAGGACCCAATAGAAAATATTTCAGGGTGAGGTGTTCTCTGTTAAGACTACTCAGCCCCTGCAGCATAAGGTAAAAGCTGCCATAGTTGATACGTACATGGGTGAGCATGGCCATGTGCCAATAAAACTTCATTCGTGAACCTAGAAATGTGAATTTCATAGGATTTCACGTGTTCCAAAATCTTATTCTTCTGTTTGTGTTCAACAACTTAAACATGTAAAAAAAAAATCATTCTTGTCTCTAAGAGAGAGCCTAAAACAATTCTGGGTAAATAAACGGACAGGCAGCAAACAAGCCATGTAATAGCAACCCACATTCTGAAATCTCAGTGTCCAGAGGGTCAAGGCCACTCAGAGGGTGATGGGCCACATCCCTGTCTTGTCTTCTGCCCTGAGCAAGAAGGTGCAGGATGTCAGGGAGCCTCTGAAAAGGACGTGCCCACAGGCCAGAGCTGGAGCCGTGTCACGAGGTGAGAGGGACAGCCCTCACCTCCTGTGGCTTCTGACACACCCCCTCCCCACCCCCCTGCATAGCTCTGATGTGTGCCCTGCATCTTTATGATTCAGGGTCTCTGGACATTTCATGAAGGAAGAGAAATCCGTGAATGCAAGAAGATTATAAAAGATGACACTTTTTGGGGGGGGGGGTCATGTGCACAACATTTGGAAGTTCCCGTGCCAGGGACTGAACCCAAGCCACAGCAGTGATAACACTGGATCCTTAAGCTGCTGAGCCATCAGGGAACTACAAAGATAATACCTTTGAATAGATATTTTTCCAAAAGAGATATAAATATACAAATGGACAATAAGCACATGGAATGACGCTCACCATCATTAGTCATTTGGAAAATGACATTAAAGACCACAGCAAGATCCTGCTTCACACCTACTCGCTTGGCCACAATAAAAACAAGGGAAAATAAGATGTGGGGGTGAGGATGTGGAGAAACTGGAGCCCTCCTACACTGCTGCTAGAAATGGAAAATGGTGTCGCCACTGTGGAAAACAGCTGGCAGTTCCTCCAAGAGTTAAACATGGAGTCATCAGAGAACCCAGTCACTCCACACCTAGGGATACACCCAGGAGAAATGAAAACCTAAGCTCACACAAAAACCAGTCCTCGAATGTTCACGGCAGCATGACTTGTAACAGCTCCAAAGTAGAAACAACACAAACGTCTACCGGCGGGTGAATGAATAAATAAATTGTGGTCCGTCCACACGATGGAATATTATTCTGCCATAAAAATGGAAGGAAGCACTGACACCTGCTACCACATACATGAACTTCAACACATGAAACTCGGTGAAGAAGCCAGTCACAAAAGGCCAGCCACATTTTATAGGATTCCATTATAGGAAATGTCCAGAACAGGCAAGTCCATTGAGACAGGAAGGAGACTGGTGGTTGCCAGGAGCTGAGGGAAAGGGGAATGGGGAGGAACAGGTAATGGGTACAGGGTTTCTTTTAGGGGTGATGAAAAAGTTCTAGGAGTTGCCATTGTGACTCAGAGGGTTAAGAACCCAACTAGTATCCAAGAGGATGTGCATTCAGTCCCTGGCCTCGCTCAGTGGGTTAAGGATCTGGTGTTGCCCTGAGTTGTGGTGTAGGTCCCAGATGCAGCTGAGATCCCGAGTTGCTGTGGCTGTGATGTAGGCTGGCGGCGCAGCTCTCATTCAACCCCTAGCCTGGGAACTTTCATATGCCACAAGTGTGACCCTAAAAAGGCTGGGGGAAGAAGTTCTAGAATTAGACAGTGATGAAGGTTCCACACCACTGGGAATACCCTAAAAACAAAATCACTGAACTATACTTGAAAATGGTGATGTCTACGTTATGTGAATTTTACTTCAGAAGAAAATGACGAAGCATGTGTAGGCAAATACCAGCTGAAGCAAAAGAGATGCTATAGAAACTACACTTGTTCCTGTATTTTTTATCTGGGAAGAAGTGAAACGCAAAGTTGCTGAAGACAATGAGAAAGTTAGGCTTGAGAACTTGCTAGGTCAAAATTCTTTATACCATTAAAAAAAAAAAAAAAAACTTGGTTAACAAACCAAAATAGTCCTCACACACTATTCCTTAGAGACTTTCTGTTTGAAAACCTCAGTGACATGGGGGAAGGTGTAAGAGAGCCTGTTTTAAAAAAATGCCAAAATGTTTGGTCAGACATGTCCCATAAACAGAACCAACTGTGGGGAAGCCATGAGGAATGAACAGGCAGTGGTAGGATTTTTGCCATCAGGAATCTGAAATGAGAATACGTCCCAGTTGGGGAGCTGAGAGAATCGAAGGCTTTCTGGCCCCAGCCCTAAGTGACCTTCACCACTGGAGGATAAAGGAGTGGGTAGTTTCTAGAAGATTCTATGTTCATGAAACACTAATGAAGGAAAACCAGATTAGTTTCATGTCTCAGAAGTCTTAGAGAATGTTAAAAAGAAAAATAGGATCTGTTCTTTTTTTTTTTTTTTTTTTGTCCTTTTAGGACCACACCAGCGGCATATGGAGGTTCCCAGGCTAGGGGTCCAATCAGAGCTTCAGCTGCCAGCCTACATCACAGCCATAGCCACACGGGATCCGAGCCACGTCTGCGACCTACACCACAGCTCACAGCAACCCCAGATCCTTAACCCACTGAGCGAGGCCAGGGATCAAACCTGCAACCTCATGGTTCCTAGTCAGATTCGTTTCCACTGTGCCACGAGGGGAACTCCAGGATCTGTTCAATTTAAAGTGGGGGAAAGAGCTTTGATTAAGGATGGATAATTTTACTGCACTTGATGGGAATTCTGGGGTGTTTTTGTCTTTTTTTTTTTGTCCTTTTAGGACCACACCAGCGGCATATGGAGGTTCCCAGGCTAGGGGTCAAATCAGAGCAGCAGTTGCTGGCCTATTCCAGAGCCACAGCAATGCGGGATCTGAGCAGCATCTGCAACCTACACCACAGCTTGAGGCAACGCCGGATCATTAACCCACTGAGCAAGGGCAGGGATCAAACCGGCAACCTCACAGTTTCTAGTTGGATTCGTTAACCACTGCGCCACGATGGGAACTCCAGGGAGTTCTGGTTTTAAGTTGAATAGCATTGTAATGAGAAGTCAAAGACACGGAGAGACAGAGGTTGGAGAGCAAGATCCAGAGGCTGCACAGGGGGTCCCCACTAGCTGGAGAGAGCAGACACCACAGCAGGAGCTGGATCCCCTAGAAATGACCCAGAGGGACAGGTCTTCCGCTGGGACAGCAGCAGAGTGAACACTTTGGTGGAGCATCAAGTTGCAAAAAGCTGAAAGCCACATATCAACAGGGAATTTAAAGGGGCGGGAAAATGCTGTTGCCATGTGAGATGAGGCTCAAAATCAAGGCAGCAAGTGTGAACTTGTGTCTGCACAAACCGGCCAGGCCTCCCCAAGAGGCACCCACAGCCAAGGACGCAACTCATGGGGACAGACTGAGGCTGAGTCAGCCACACGTGATCAGTGAAGGGGGCAGAGCAGAATTGACTAGGGCTCGTCTGGGGAGAGGAAGGTGGCCAGGTGCCCTGGAACCGCCAAAATCAGGGGCAGAATCTGATGGACTTAGTCATTGGACAGTTTTCTTGGGGGTGGGGGGACATGCACATTCACCAGATGGTCCAAAGGTCTGTGACCCCCTATTCTGTGAATGGGACTAGGAGTTAAGGGTCAAGGACAGGCACAGGTAAAGGAACACGATGGCGCTGGTGGGGCCAGAGGAGGTGGCGCAGTCTCAGCAAGGAAGTAACCCCCACTGCAGGACTGAGCGTGAATGTGAGAAGGAGCTGATACAGAGGGAAGGAAGTCCCTTCCACCCAGTGATTCCCCTTCTGGGAATTTGGAAACATCTCAGACATGTGCATAAATATATTTGGACTGGGATGTTTACTGCAGCATCATTGGGAAGGGTGAAAAAGGATAAATGAAATGCCCCTAACAAGGAGCTAATTAAATACCTCCAGACACATCAGCACAGTGGAATCTCAGGCAGCAGACACACAGGATGATAAGGAAAGACAGAGACTAAATATTAGATGAAAAGAGCACGTTGCAAAAAAGTGGGTATAATATGATCCCCATTTCTGCCTACATGAAAGGAATGAAGCGCTGACACATGCCACAACATGGATGCATCTTGAAAACATGATGCTCAGTAAGAGGAGCCAGACGAAAAAGGCCAGGGTGAATGATTCCATTGATATGACATGTCCTTAACAGGCAAATCCACAGAGACAGAAAGTGGATTCATGGTTGTGAAGGCTGGGGAGGGGAATGAGGGTGACTGCTAATGGCGGGGTTTCTTTTTGGGGTGATAAGAATGTTCTGGAATTAAATAGTGGTAATGGTTACCTAGCTCTGTGAAAATACAAAAACCAATGAATTGTGCACTTTAAAGGGGGTGAGTTTTATGACATCTGAATTACATTTTGATTCAAAAATAATAAGGTATCAGTGAGTATGGTTTATCTGTATACAAAATATCTGAAAGGATCCACATGGAACTTTATCTGTAGTGGGACGGGCAGGATAGGAGAAGGGGAGGAAGCTAGAAAATACAATGGGAAACTCTTTTCCCATTGTATTTTCTTGTACTACAGTGAAAGAATATGACTTCCGTAATGGAAAAGAGGAAGCAAACACACTTACGGGGACCGCCTATAAGGATCCCAAAGTCCCAAAATGGTCACTAGGGAATTCTGGGATCAAACTCCTCAGTGGTCCGGAGTGGACACTCTGCAAATCTAATCATGCTCACTGTAGAAAGCAGTAAACATTCGAGTTGCAGAACCTGTGCTCCTTGGACCTTGCAACTGACTTCACACTGTGAGGCCAGGAAGTACTGAACACTATCAGGCACTCCAGTAGTGGTTGCCTAATAAGAAGAGTGGGGATGGCCTAAAGGTTGTGCCCACACCACCCAATACTCCACTGCTGGCTGTATGTGGCTACTGAACCTTTTTTTTTTTTTTTTCTTTTTGTCTATTTGCCTTTTTGCCTTTTTTCTACGGCCGCTCCTGCAGGATATGGAGGTTCCCAGGCTAAGGGTCAAATTGAGAGCTGTAGCCACCAGCCTACACCACAGCTCACGGTAAGGCCGGATCCTTAACCCACTGAGAGAGGCCAGGGATCGAACCCACAACCTCATGGTTCCTAGTCGGATTCGTTAACCATTGCGCCACGACGGGAACTCCTGGCCACTGAACTCTTGATCCAAACCGAGACATGCCATGGGTATAAACTACACACTGGATTTCAAAGACTTTACTCACCAGGAAGTATGTGAACGACCTCAATAAAAACTGTTTCATCGACCTAAATGTCCATCAACAGACGAACAGATAAAAAAGATGTAGTACATATAGGGGAGTTCCCGTCGTGGCTCAGTGGAAACGAATCTGACTAGCATCCATGAGGACGCAGGTTTGATCTCTGGCCTTGCTCAGTGGGTTGAGGATCCAGTGTTGCCGTGAGCTGTGATATAGGTTGCAGATGTGGCTCGGATCTGGCTGTGGCTGTGGCATAGGCCAGTGGCTACAGCTTTAATTCAACCCCTAGCCTGGGAACCTCCGTATGCCATGGGAGCAGCCTTAAAAAGACAAAAAAAAAAAAAAAAAAAAAAAAAAAAAGTGATGAGTATATACAATGGAATATTATTCAGCCATAAAGAAGAATGAAATAATGCTATATGCAGTAACATAAATGGACCTAGAGATGATCATACCAAGTGAAGTGAGAAAAAGACAAATATCCTATGATATCACTTACATATGGAGTCTAAACTTTGACACAAATGAACCTATCTACCCAATAGAAACAGACTCACAGACATGGAGAACAGACTTGTGGTTGCTATGGGGGAGGGGGGTAGAGAGATGGACCGGAAATTTGGGATTAGCAGTTGCAACCTATTATATATAGAATGGATAAACAACAAAGTCCTACTGTGTAGCACAGGGAACTCTATTCAATATCCTATAATAAGCTATAATGGAAAAGAATTTAAAAAGTAAATAAATAAATATATACATATATCTGAATCACTTTGCTGTATAGTAGAAATAAACACATAAATCAAGTGTGCTTCAATAAAGTAAATTTAAAAAATAAAAACTTTCATAAAGATGCTATGTTAAAGTAATATTTTGGATATACTGGATTAAATAAAATATATTATTTAAATTAATTAATTTCACCTGTTTTTCTTTTTAGAATGTGGCTACTGGAAATTCTTTTTTTTTTTTTTTTGGCTTTTTAGGGCCACACCTGCAGCATATGGAGGTTCCCAGGCTAGGGGTCGAATCGGAGGTACAGCTGCCGGCCACGGCCACAGCCACAGCAACACCAGATCCAAGCCGCGTCTGTGACCTATTCCACAGCTCATGGCAACACTGAATCCTTAACCCATTGAGCAAGGCCAGGGATCGAACTCTCAACCTCATGGTTCCTAGTCGGATTTGCTTCCGCTGCGCCACGACAGAACTCCTGGAAATTCTTAAATTACACACATAGCTCAAATTATGTCTCTAGCAGACAATCAGGATCCAGCAGGATCCTAGAATCAATCACCCAACTGTGAAATCACAAATCCCTCATGAGGCCCCAATTTGCTAGAAGTGATTTTAGAGCTTGGTCAGATCTAGTAAGAACTGGAATCAAACTAACAAATGATGACTCTATTTGGTGTCCCACAAGGACAGTTAGACCTGGTCTCTGTCCTCGAGGGTCTTCCACTGCGTGAGAGAGAAAAGGAGACAAACAAAGACGCCTTCTGTGGCAAAGGTGACAGGTGCAGACTCCACATGGAACTTGGGACCATAAACCCTGGGGTGGGGAATCTGAAAAAGTCGCATCCTGGATGCTGTGGGACAGGCGGGACCGTCCTGTGGGAGTGGGGATAGACGGGGAGGGCAGACCAGGTCAAGAGCAGAGCCAGGCACAGGCAGGTGTGTGTGTCATGGAGGTGGGGATGGAGGGAGAAGGGCAGGGAGTGAGCGGGTTGGAGCAGAGGCTGCGGCCCCTGGACTCCATCTTCTATTATAGGGCAGAGCTCAGCAAACCACAGCCCATGCCCGGGGCCAAGTCTGGCCCCATCTTCTGCCTAGTTTTGTACGGTCCACAAACTAAGAATTGTTTTTACTTTTTTTTTTTTTTTTTTTTTGCTATTTCTTGGGCCGCTCCCGCGGCATATGGAGGTTTCCAGGCTAGGGGTCTAATCGGAGCTGTAGCCACAGGCCTACGCCAGAGGCACAGCAACGCAGGATCCGAGCCGCGTCTGCGACCTACACCACAGCTCACGGCAACGCCGGATCGTTAACCCACTGAGCAAGGGCAGGGACCGAACCCGCAACCTCATGGTTCCTAGTCGGATTCGTTAACCACTGCGCCACGACGGGAACTCCTGTTTTTACATTTTTTTAATGGGTGAAAAAAATCAGAGTCAACATATTTTGTAACACTTGAAAATGACATGAAATTCACATTTCAGTGTCCAGAAGTGAAGTTTTATTGGCACACAGCACCCTTCACGAGTGGCCAGAGCTGAGGTGAAAGCTGGTCCCAAACACTGACAAGCAGTCCTACAACTCTGCAAAAAGGGGAATTCATTCACCCCACAAATTTTGAGTGCCACATTTTGTGGACGAAACAAATCTAAAAGACATAAGCACATTTGTTTAGAATCAACTTTTCTGGGGGCTGAGCCCATGGCCAGGGATTGAACCTAAGCCACAGCAGCGATGACGCTGGATCCTGACAATAGGCCACCAGGGGACTCCTCAAATTGACTTTTTTTTTTTCTTTTTAGGATTGCACCTGTGGCATATGGAAGTTCCCAGGCTAGGGGTAGAATCAGAGCTTCAGCTGAGGCCTACACCAGAGCCACAGCAACACTGGATCTGAGCCACATCTGCAAACTTCACTGTAGCCTGCAGCAATGCCAGATCCTCATCCCACTGAGAGAGGTCAGGGATCATACTGGCATCCTCACAGAGACAACATCGGATCCTTAACCTGCTGAGCCACAATGGGAACGCCTCAAATTGACTTTTCAACAGAGTGAAATCTTTGAAAATCTCCAAAGCAAACAAACGGAATCAATCCACTGCAAGTGGCTGATGTAGAATTAGGAAGCTAACAGCTTGCACTGTGTACAGGGCTCCTGGCAAAAGGACGCAGCTACGGCCCAGTTATAAGATTCCATGTCCCCAGGAAGATCCCTGTGCTTTCTGCAAAAGAACTAACCTTGTGATTTTGGCTAGGCCAAAAGGGAAGTTGGTTAACAGAAGGGGGTCTTTGATTAAAATTTCTTCGGGAATTTGGTAAAGAAAAACAACTTACTGAAAGGGCCGGAATGTTAATCTAAGCGGAGTCAAAACCCCAGAGTTTTGCAGGCTACCAGATCTCAGGCAAGGCTTTCGTGACTTTTGCTTTGTTACTTGATGGAAGCCCGGCCCTCTGAAGAGCACTCTGGGCTCAAGTGTTTGGTTCACTCATGTGTGAAGTACAAAGCCCTGTGGGAAGTATGGCAGGGACAGCTGTCCCTGTCCCCCGGAAGCCCACAACTGAGAACAGAAAATAAGACACAAAAACAGCACGTCCATGTAGTCTTGGGATGCTAAGTCTCCGTGCTGTGCCTCTTCTGGCTGATTCAGCCTGGGGTCCCTAACTAGGGGGTGGTTCTGCCCCCAAGGGACAACTGCCATGTCTAAAGACAGAGTTGTTATCACGACTGGGGGAGGGGGAGGGGGGCACTCCTGCCAGATGAAGGCCAGGGGTACTGCTCAACATTCTGCAAGGTCCAGGATGGCCTCTGCACCCTCCCGTCAAGAATGATCGGGCCTCAGAGTCAAGGGCAATGAGGTGCAGAAACCGGGCCTGGTCTATAGTTTTCCCACTTATTTCACCTGTTAACATCTCAAGGGTCTCTGGTGAGAGAACATTAGAGAAGGATCTTAGGGGTAAAGTTAAGATTTTTCATCAGTAGAAATGACATTTCAGAGAGAGGGGAGACCTCACCATAAGACCTGTTTAAGGCATGGCAAGCCAATTAGGAGAAATCTTGAAAGACAGGCCACAGAAAGGGAGATGGGGCTGGGCGGAACCAAGCCTTGAATGAGCTAAGTATGAAGTGTTGACACCCATTTAGCTAAAAAAGCAGACAGAACATGCCCAACCCCTCCTCTTGACACAGCCCAGGGGACACAGTGAGGTGGCTTGGGGAAAAGATGAAGAGACAAATAACAACTGGGTAAGAAGCATATGCCAGGGAGTTCCCTGGTGGCTCAGTAGATTAAGGTCTGGGGTTGTCACCTCTGTGGCTCAGGTTTGATCCCTGGCCAGGGAACTTCCACATGAGCCAAAGGCATGCAGGTCTACATGAGGATGGGGAAGGGGAAGTGATTCTGGTGGGTGCTTACTGTTAAGGGCTGGAGAGGAGGAGCTGGGCATCTGGGCGTAAGGACTCTGGTGGCCGCTGCAACTAGAAGAGGGAGAGAAGCGGGGTTGCAAAGACCACGCTCACAGGTGGGAGAGGCTTCCCACCCAGAATCCAGGTGGGGGCTCCACGTGGCTGCCTGGCCACTACCCAGTGGTTTGTTAAAGTAGAAAACTTAGGGAGTTCCCATCTTGGAGCAGTGGTTAACGAATCCGACTAGGAACCTTGAGGTTGCGGGTCCGGTCCCTGCCCTTGCTCAGTGGGTTAACAATCCGGCGTTGCCGTAAGCTGTGGTGTAGGTTGCAGACTCGGCTTGGATCCAAGTTGCTGTGGCTCTGGCGTAGGCCTGTGGCTACAGCTCCGATTAGACCCCTAGCCTGGGAAACTCCATATGCCGCGGGAGCGGCCCAAGAAATAGCAAAAAAAAAAGACAAAAAAAAAAAAAAAGTAGAAAGCTTCTCATGGGGAAAAAAAAAAAGTTCAGAGTTCCCAAGGTGGTGCAGTGGAAATGACCCAACTAGTAACCATGAGGTTTCGGGTTCAATCCCTGGCCTCGCTCAGTGGGTTAAGGATCTGGTGTTGCTGTGAGCTGTGGTGTAGTTTGCAGCAGAGGCTCAGATCCTGTCTTCCTGTGGCTGTGGTGTAGGCCGGCAGCTATAGCTCTGATTAGATCCCTAGCCTGGGAGCCTCCATATGCCACAGGTGTGGCCCTCAAAAAAACAAAAAGACAAAAAAATAAAAGAAAAAAAAAAGAAATTCTTTTTTTTTTTGCTGCGTCCCTGGCATGCAGAGGTTTCCAAGCCAGGAACTGAACGGGCATGGCAACAGTGACCCGAGCCACAGCAGTGACAATGCTGGATCCTCAACCACTAGGCCACCAGGGAACTCCCAAAAAAGAATTCTTTTTAAAATTGAAGCACATCCTTGAAGCTGTTTTCTGTGAGTTTGGAATTCCACATTTGTTTTTTCTCCAAGCAGGTTCCATATGTACGTACTCTGAGAAGAACAGCAGAGGTAGGAAAGCTCCATGTGGTGTTTTCTTTGGGTTTTCTCTGGATGGGGTGGAGCAGTGACACATTTTTGCGGGCCGGTAATTTGGGGGTAACTGCTTCCCATCCCTTACCCCAAGGATCATCTTTCTAACAGAAACATTTCCTGGAAACACGGCACTGTTTCCAAAAGATAAACGGTTTGCATTTTTAAAATATGAGCATAATTAAGTGTTGCTGCGACTTCAGGAATGGACTCCTGTATCATTAGTGTGATCTTGACAGTTTTCCAAGGAGACAGGTGTTTGTGAGCCAAGTCCTCTTTCACTCTGTGGGGACCCGTCCTTTCCCCTTTCTGCCGAGGGACTGTCCTAATCTGATCACCAGGGGACTGTCTTCAGCGGGCCTTATGCTCCCTGGTGCTCAGTCCTTGAATTACTCTCTCCTTTGCCTTCCGAGCCCTGTCCCAGGTCCTCCTGCACCTAAGACTTCCTGCAAAACCTCCTCTGTCCAGCATGACTCACAGCAGCCAAATGTGGAAACAGCCCAAGCGTCCAGCGACGGATGAAAGGACAAACAAATGTGGTCCATCCACACAATGGAATATTACTCAGCTTTAAAAAGGAAGGAAATTCTGACCCATTCTACCATGGGTCAGATGCTCAGTGAAATAAGCCAGGCACAAAGGGCCAGACACAGTCTGATTTCACTCAGGACTGTCTGAGGTCCCTGGAGGAGTCAGATCCATACCAACAGGAAGTAGAAGGTGGGGCTGGGGGCTGGGGACTGGGGGCTGGGGGAGGGGGAGGGGGAGTCAGTGCGTCGTGGGGACAGAGTTTCAGTTTGGGAAGATGAGAAAGTTCTGGAAATGGATGGGGATGGTCACAATACTGAGCTGTGCACTTCACACTGGTTAAAATGATAAAGTTTATGTTATTATGTTTTGCCATAATTTTTCTAAAAGAAACCACTTTCCTCTGACTCTCCACTGGTTTCCTGCTCCTTGAATTCTGATGGCTCTGCCTTTGGCCTTCTCTTCTCACTCTCCGCCCTCTCCTTGCGTGAGCTCATCTGTTTTCACAACTGAAATAACCAATTATGTGCTGACAGCTCCGAGATCCTACCTCCAGCCAGGACTGCAGCCCCCCCTCCCGCCACACCCCCCATCACTGGGTCCTCAAAGCCCCCAGAATCTTATAGCTCTGTCCTCCCCAGCATCCTGGGCAGATGCTGTCCACCAGGCCCCTGTCGCTCTGGGCCTGGACCACAGCAGTGGTCATTCTCCATCACCAGCCTCCAGGCACCAGGTTTTTCATGATCCCTACCAAAATCCCATCTAATCACAAAGTGCTTCCCAACAAACCTCTTAGCCCAGCACCAGACAAGTCCCACCCAGCCAGCCAGGGATCAGCAAACTTTTCCTGCAAAAGCCCAGACAGTAAATATTTTAGGCTTTGTGGTCTACATTCTGTGTCTGTCGCAAATAGTCAACCTGCCATGGCTTCCAAAAAGCAGCCAGAGACAGTATGTAAATGAAAGCAGCGCTGTGTCCCAGTGCAACTTCACTTCCCAAAACAGACCCTGTGTGCTGACACCTGCTTTCATCTCCAGCCTGATCTCCCTTGTACCCTGTGCTCGGCTTTCAGAAAACACAGCCATACCACGGCTCTCCCCACCCATCTGCCTGTACACATTCCCAGGATTTAGCTCCCACCTGCCTCGTCCTGGACACCTCTCCTGGCCCCTCAGGCAAGTGGCCCCCTTCCTCTGTGCACCCATTGATGCTCTAGCCCATCTCCATTTTGAAAGCATCTCCCGCTCCTAGGTGGACTTGGGTCCCTGTAACCTCTTAGGATAGCGTCTGGCTCAGAAAGCAATGAATGAATGAATAAGTGATGAAGAAATGTCAGAGGTTTTGAAAGCAGGTCTTCCAGCAAACAGATGAACACCATAGCTCTGACAACTACAGGCAGAGGTGAAATCTCCCAATGGCCTAATTTATACTTAGAACAGCACCCAGATTCCTCCCCATGGCCTCGGGGGCCCTCTGCCTCACCTTTTGCTCACTAGGCATCAGCCACACAGCCACCTTTCTCTACCCTGACCAGGCCCAGCTAACTGATTCCTCCTGCCACAGGACCTTTGCACCTGCTGTGCCCCCTGCATGGAAAGTTCTTCCCTCTGTAATGCACAGGGCTGCCCCCTCTCATCATTTCAGTCTCAGCTCAACTGTCTCCTCCTAGAGAGATTCCCTGGACCCCAGTAGGCCAGTCTTAAACACACACACACACACACACACAATCTGAAAATAACTGCAGAGCTCTTAGTAGAAACAGGCTTACTGTATATAGCACATCTGGGTTTTGTTATATAGCAAATGACAAATAATCACTATATCGGGCCATAAAATGTAAGTTCTACAGATTTTTAATGGCTTTATAAAGTTTGTTTGTTTTTGTTTTTGTTTTTTTTTTTCTGGGTGTTCCTGAAGCATGCAGAAAGTTCCCAGGCTAAGGATGAGCCACATCAGTGACAATGCCAGATCCTGAATCCACTGAGACTCCAGGGAACTCTTTTTTTTTTTTTTTCTTTTTTGCCATTTTTATTATTTTCCTTTTTTGTGTTTCTTTTTTCCACTTTTAAACATGGATTACGGCAGGTATAATCTGATTCACAGCAACTAAAATGCACTTGCTGTTATGTATCACCTAAACGTTTGGGAAGCCAACTCCATTTTTGGGAAAGTCATAGAATTCATAAAAATTAAAAATAAGGCTGCCAGGGCATAAAACCATGCTTTTAAACACACAAAACCTATGTATCATAAAGCAGGAATGCATTTCAGGAAAAAAGAAGTGGGGTGTAGCAAAGAGCAGGGCCAGGCTGCTATTCCTGAGGGCCCAATTCAAGTCCTGGCACGCAGACCAGGCCAGTTCTCACCTCCGAGTGGCTGATTTCCAGACTTTGACCAGGTTGGCACCTAAGAGCCAGCGATAACAGAGAAGGGAAACCGGTTTCGAAGTGTTCTCATTGGGAAGTTCTGCCTGCAGAGCTGGCCACTTGGCCCACCCCATCTGAAGATATGATGCTGGCGGTCTAATTTCAGATGGACCCAGACACCAACCAAAATGTGGGACTTTGAGTTTCTTCTTAGGTTGTTCCTGTTCTTGCCAGCACTTGAGGCTGGCAGAAGACCATATCTATACCAGTGATTTTCTATGCAATCGAAGGGTTTTTCCCATGTTTTAAACAGACAGTGTCATGCTCAATCGAGCAAGACATGTTTACCGAATGTCTCCTCTGCCCTTAGTGGTCAGGAAACCAAACTTAAACCATCCCAGGCAGGCCACCCTGCTTGTTTGTTTCATTCTAATAATAAAAATAATGACAACCATAATAATAATAGCTCTCTGTTGAACACCTATGATGTGCCAGGCCCTGGGCTAACTAGTTCTAGATATAATTCTTTTTTTTTTTTTCTTTTGTCGTTTTTCAGGGCCGCACTTGCGGCATATGGAGGTCCCCAGGTGAGGGGTTGAATTGGAGCTGTAGCTGCTGGCCCATACCATAGCAACGCCAGATCTGAGCCACATCTGCAACCTACACCACAGCTCACAGCAACATTGGATCCTTAACCCACTAACTGAGGCCAGAGATCAAACCTGTGTCCTCATGGATGCTAGTCAGATTTGTTTCCACTGAGCCACAATGGGAACTTCTAGATATGATTTTTAATATCAAAACTGTACATGTGATTATCTATTTCACAGATGCCCAACCTTACCTGGAGTCACCGAGCTAATTAAACATTAACCCCCTTTCTGCCGGGCCCCAGAGCTCACATCTGTAGCATCCAGGGCTATGATCGTATTTTTCCTTTACTGTTCCCTCTGGCCTCGTTCATCCAATCTGAGCTGTACAGAGTCACACAGATGGCGAGATGTCATAGATAAGGAGGGAATCTTACATTTCACTTCAGCTTTCCCCGTAAGTGTACAGGAGACCATTTATTTATTCATTTAACAAATATTTCTCCAGTACCCACTCAGTGCCAGAAGGATTCTCAGCCCTGGGGGATAAAGAAGTTCATAAAACACTCAGAGTTGCTTCTCGTCCAGCTGACATTCTAATGAGGGGACGGCGATAATAAAGTAAATCCATATACGATATGCTGTGTTAGTGACAAATGCTAAGGAGAGAGAAAACAGGGAAGGAGGCTAAGGGGACCGTCGCTTTCAAGTAGGTGGTTTGGGAAGGGGAGTTTGAGAAAAGGCTGGAAAGGAGTGAGAAGCAAGCCCCCAAATGCCTGGGCCAAGCACTTTCCAGGCAAAGAATTTAAGGGACTCCCAGGAGGCCAGAGGCTTTGAAGAGTGGCTTGTAGGATGGGAGATGAGGCCGTAGAGGGACTGGGCTGGGGAAGACTGTGGCTTTTGCTCCAGGTGAGATGGGAGTCATGGAAGGAACACAAGACAGGACACGACATGACCCCCAGTTAATGGGCTGGATTCACCCAGGCATGCAGCACCAGTGGCTGGGACCGAGAGCTGGTGGTGGAAGGGGCAAGGTGTGGTCAGATTCTAGGTCTCCATCTTTTTTTTTTTTTTTCCCTTTTTTTTTTTTTTTGGCCACACCCTTGGCATGCAGAAGTTCCTGGGCCAGGGATCAAACCCAAGCCATGGCAGTGACAATACCAGATCCTTAACCCACTGAGCCACCAGGGAACTCCCTCCTTTGTTGATCTTGTAGTTTCCAAGAAGCAGTGGTTTTCAATTGTCTAATTCCCAGCACATATTTCATTCATTCCTTCATTCATTCATTCACTGGACAAATTAAGTATGTTCTCTGGGCCAGGCATGTATCTAAGACAACTCAGCTCATGGTGGAACTAATCACCATTTCAATTCTAGAAAAGGAATCAAAATGCATTTTTTAAAAAATACATGTTCATCTACAATCCCTTTTAATAACGTGAAATCCAAAAAGTTCTTTTTAGGGCCGCACCCGCAGCATATGGAAGTTCCCAGGCAAGGGGTCAAATGGGAGCTACATCCACCGGCCTACACCAGATCTGAGCTATGTCTGCGACCTACACCACAGCTCACAGCAACGCCAGATCCTTAACCCACTGACTGAGGCCGCGGATCACACCTGCATCCTCATGGATACCGGTCGGGTTCATTACCTTGAGCCACGATGGGAACTCCCCCAAAAGTTCTTAAATTTGGAGGTTTTTTTGGTAAATTTGGCATACACTTGTTTGGTGACAAAATCTGACCTAAACTGAGGTTGCTTTTGGTCCTTATCAACCCCCTTTGGCTCCCTTTGGTGTGAATATTCAGACAGTTCAGGGCAGAAAAATGTCTGTGTTTGTTGGGTGCACCATGGGTTAAGAGTTTAAGGCATGGATGGGGAGTTGTATTTCCCTGGCCCTGAGTTCAGTGAAGGTCCCCACAAGAGAGACAGTTTCTCTTAAGAACTTCCCTTGCTTTGAAAAAAGTTTCACCTTTTACAGATAAGTAGGTGTGTATGGGGGAGCATACTGTCTAAATAAGTGGCCAACCTGTGTTAATTAAAAAGAGCCAAACATGCAGTTCCTTCTGGCCCTGGAATTTTACGAGCAAAACAACCATCTGTGACTATAACAATCTTGTAAAAACATTCAAAATTTTGATTCAATTACAATATTAATGAAAGTGAAATCCATCAAATATCAATAAATATTAATTAATTTTAACTCGAATCTGAAATTACAAATTAGATCTAAGGCATAAGAGCCAGATAAACAACTTCCCAGCATCTGCCTTTCTGGTAAATAGCTCCATCCTGGCAGCACTTCAGAGATAAATGTGGTTAAAAGATGAATATTAAGGTAATATGTGCCCTGCACCCAGAAAGCAAATATCAACTGAATTTCAAAAGACTTGTTCTGTTACTTGGGGTGATTAACAACCCTGCCCCTCTCCTGTCAGAGTCCCCTTCTAAGCATCTCAGAGATTTATCCAGGATGAGAGGAACACTTCTAAAGGGCTGAAGAATTCATATGGCTTTTATCGCAGGGGCAAACTCTTTCTGAATCCATTCCTGACCCCTATTTGGAATATCACAGGATCACGGAACCAGTTATCTTTTTCCATCATATATTATGAGAAGTCCCCTTCAATACTTTGCCAAGACTGTTGGCAAAATTAGCAGGGGTTATTAAGGAAATTAAATTGCTTTCTTGGGGGATGGGGGAGTGGGTACTAAACACACTTTCTCTCTGGCCAGAGTAGGTGAGTAGTCATTTCTAAGGTTATTTGACAGTCGGTTCACGTTTTTAAACTTGAACGGGAGAAAGAACAGGGAACCAAATCCAGATACTCCCCAGGACAGAGAGTTAAGGGTCTTTATATAAGCAAACAAATAATGTTTCCGATTATGAACAACAAGATAAAAATATGTCCACACTAAGTGCAGGCAAAAAAAAAATTTGTTGTTAATGTTTTCTATTATTGTTGTTGTTATTATTATTATTATTCTGTTGGGTAAGTCTTAATTGAGATGGAGAGCCTTGTATCAGGTTTGATATTTCAGATTCGAGGATATAAAGCTGATTGAGAAGGGATAAAACTCATGACCATCTGCACTGACAGTTGAATGTACAAAGCAAGAAAATAACTGTGTGTTGGGCTGGGGGTGGCGAATAATAAAACACCCACAAGCAGGAACGAGGTCTCCGAAAAAAGGCAGCTCTGGACTCCAGTGCTGCATCCTGCCCTTCTCCCTCATTCCTGTGGGGCAACCAGAAGGTTAAAATTAGGAGATGAACCACCCCCGCCGCAGCAGCCGGAATGGCAGGGGCAGTTGGGCCCCGGGGGCCCTGGAAATAGCCACTAGGATCGGAAACTCAACTTTCCTAGCGCAGCGGCGAGAAAAAGCAACAGGGACGAAGACGGAGAGAGAGCCGCGACTCATCCCAGAGGGAAAAAGAAAGGAACCGAGAGGATTTGGGGTGCGTGTGTTCTGGGGGTCAGGGGGTGGGAGCTGGATTCACAAACACACATGCACTCGCACGACCTCTGGAGAAAATGCCACAGACCAGTTTGAGCCACATGTTGGGCTCTTTAAACAAAATAATAAATTAATAAATTAAAAAAAAAAAAACACCTTTCAGTGAAACTTTTCTTGCTTCGCTATCAGTCCAAATAGGGGAGCTGCGGGTGTGCGAAGGGGCTTCCTGAGGGGCGTGGAGGGAGTGGCGGATCCAGGACCCCCCCAAATTTAGGAATGCGGGGGTCACAAGTGAGAGCGCTCAGAGTATCCGAGGGAGGAGCTCTAAACGCGAGGATTTGGGGTGGAAAGGTGAGAAACGGGTCTCTGGTAAGCCCAATTCTTGGGGATTTTGTGGCCATAGAGTGAGAAGGGGGGTTCCTGTTCTAGACCGGCGCACTGACTTTGTATTAAAAAGCGAGAATGGAGTTACAGGCAGCCCTCAAATTCAGTATTTGGGAGCAGGGTCAAAACGAGAAGCTCCCCGGGTCACCTCAATCCAGGAATTTGAGGGTGAAGGTTAGAACGAATCTTTTAGGCCCTCCCAATTCAGGAATTTGAGGTTGAGCGTGAGAAAAGGGCCCCATGGGTGCCCCAATTTCAGAGATTTGGGGAGTAAACAGGAGGAGTCTCCAGGCGCCTTCAATTCAGGGAGTTTTAAATATAAGAGTTCGAAAGAAGTTGCCAAAGAGTCCCCAGTTCAGAGAGTCTAGGGTAAAGAGTGCGAAAGGGGTCCTCCGGCACCCCCAGTTTAAGGATTTGAGGGATAAAAGAGAGAAGAGGTTCCCCAGGAGCCCCAAATTCCGGATGTTTGAAAGTAAAAGTTTGAGAGGGGTTCCAGGGGCGCCCCCAACTCGGGGATTTTTAGGGTAAGAGTGAAATAGGGCTCTTGGGGGGCCCCAACTCCGGAAGTTTTGTGAGAAGTGAGGCGATGAGTCCCCCCACCTCTCCCCGAATTTGGTTAAAAGGAAAAAGGGGTCCCTGGGCGCCCCAAACTCAGCCGCGCCTTCGGGACTCGGGGTACAGAGGTAGGTCCCACGGACGCGCCATCCCGGACGTTTGGGGTGAACGGCAAGGACTGGGCTGCCCACTCCCGACCCCTCGATCGCGGTCCCCGCCGCCCCCCGCACTCCCCGGCCGGGCAGGGCCCGGGACGGTCGCATCGGTCACCTGGAGTTCGGGCCGGGAGTTCGGGCAACGGCTCCCGCGGCGGCGGCGGCTGCTGCTGCGTGTTGGTCCCCGTTGGTAAGTAACAGTCTCCACGGCTACAGTCTCTATGGCGGCGGCGGCGGTGGCGGCGGCGGCCGCTCCTCCTCCCGCTCCCGGCGCCCGCCCGCTTGCCCGCCTGCTAGCCCGCCTCGCGCTGCCTGCCCTCCTGCCGCGACGGGGCGGGGCGTTGTTATCGGCAACGGTTACCAGGTTCCACGCCCCACCCCCTCAACGGCCCGCCCATGCCCGCCTCCAACGGGCGCTGTAGGGGCGGGGCGCAAGGCCTCGAGGCTCTCCATTGGCTGCCCTAAGTGCCTGTCAGAGGGGGCGTTCCCCGGCAAGGAAGAGGGCGAGGCCCGACCAATTGCCGCGAGGAAGGGCGGGGCTGGCGGGAGGCGCGCGGTTCCGAGGGTTCGCAAGCGGTAGGCGCGGGCGGGCCGGGTGCTGGTGGCGCAGCTCCAAAGGCAGAGTTTAGGGGTCCCAGGGGCCTTCGCCTATTACAAAGATGATTGTCGGGCGTCCTCGAACAGTCTGGGTCCGAGGTCAGCAAATTCTGACCAGTGGACCAGATATAGCCCACTACCCTATTTTCATGGCCCACAAACTGGGAATTTTAAAATATTTTTTTAAGTGGTTAAAAAGAAAAAAATCAAAGGAAGAATCTTTTGTGGCATGTGGAAACTATATGAAAGTCGGTGGCAGACTATAGGCCCTGGGCCAAATTCTGCGCGCCTAGAGGCCCCCCCCCCATGACTCCTCCCACCACCCTGCCTCGGCGTTATTAAGGGACATAGAAGGCTGCTTTCACGCCACAGGGAGAGATGGATAGTAAAGAGCTGAGTATTTGCACGACAATGGGATGACTTAAGCAAAGTATAAAATATTTTCTATTTGGCCCTGCACAGGCCAAACTTTTTTTCTACTCCCTAATAGTAGGTTCAACTTTTGAATGGGACAAACAAGGGACTCTCTTAGAGTTTTTACTGGAGCGGGGGGTGGATTGACAATAAACAATAAAAAAGCAAATATACAGTTATTTGGGAGAAGGGACTGGAACACTAGGAGAAAAAGCATGTTCTGAGAAGAGGCAGACAGGGCAATTTAAGGGAAGATTAGATTTCAGCCTCATTCATTCATTTGAATAATCATATTAGTCAACAGTGACTAAACTGTCCTTAATGCCAGAAAGTGATCTGAGCATTTTTCGTATGCTAACTCAGTCAAATCTCACGAGAAAGAGACTATTATCTCTATTATGCTTTATTCCCATTCAGAGGTTGGGAAAGAATGAGAGAATTTATATCAAACATCCATAAAGGTTTCAAACTCCAGGGGTCTGTCACCAAATCCCACACCCTTGACCACTAGATGGGTGGTTTTCAAACATTTTTGACCACAAGGCACAGCAGGAAATACATGTTACTCCAAGTCCCAGTCCACGCAAATGTATATGTAACCAAAACAGTATTTTCATGACATGATACTTTAGGTAATGCTGATTTTTTTCTATTCTGTTTTAATGAAAATGCTGACAGTGACTTAGCTACGTTGATTTCTCCACCATCTGATAGGTTGTTTCTTAAAGATTTTCATGTGATGGATTTTTTTTTTTCCCCTTTTTAGGGGCAAACCTGCGGCATATGGAAGTTCCCGGGCTAGGGGTCGAATCAGAGCTGCAGCTGCTGGCCACAGCCACAGCCACTCGGGATCTGTGCTGCATCTGCAACCTACACTACAGCTTGTAGCTGTGCCGGATCCTTAACCCATTGAACGAGGCCATTGATCAAACCTGCATCCTCATGGACACTATGTCAAGGTTCTTTAACCTGCTGAGTCACAACAGGACTCTTCATGTGATGGAATCTTAGGTGTAAGACTGCAGGAGTCAGTTTCTGTTCTTCAATTATTTATTTAGTCAAAAATACTCATTGAGGAATTCCCATCATGGCTCAGCAGAAACGAATCTGACTAGCATCCATGAGGACACAGGTTAGATCCCTGGCCTCACTCAGTGAGTTAAGGATCTCGCGTTGCTGTGAGCTGTGGTGTAGATCAAAGATGTGGCTCAGATCTGACGTGGCTGTGGCTATGGCCTAGGCCAGCAGCTACAGCTCCAATTAGACCCCTAGCCTGGGAACCTCCATATGCCTCAGGGGCAGCCCTAAAAAATACACATATACATATATATATATATATATAGAGAGAGAGAGAGAGAGAGAGAATGCCTACTATTTGCCAGGCACTGTTCCAGGTGCTAGGGACATAAATCCCTCTTGGAGCTGAGTAGGTGGGGCTTATTTCGGATGGAACAGTCAGGGATGGCCTCTCGAATGAGGCCAACCAGGATGGTTGATTATGGGGTTTCCCAAGACGTGGGACTTTCACTGCTAAATCTGGGAAATTCCCAAAGTGGGAAGAGTTGGTCACCCTAGGCCTCTCTGAGGGGGTGACATTTGGGCCAAGATCAGAATAATGAGGAAGAAGAAAAGAACATTTCAGGAATTCAAAATCCCTGGGGTGGAAACTCATGGGGAAGAAACAAAAAGCAGGTCCCTGGCATGGCTGGAGCAGAGGTGAACGGGGAGGGTGTGAGTGGGGTGGGAGGGATGAGTCAGACAATGGATGGGCTCATTTCATTTGAGGTCTCATAGGCCATGGGAAATGGTCCTCATCAGACTGGGAAGCCACTGGAGGGCTTTAAGCAGGGGGCAGACATACTCTGATATGTGATTTTATTTGTTTGTTTGGTTGGTTGGGGTTTTTTTGTCTTTTTTTCCTTTTCTAGGGCTGCTCCCGCAGCATATAGAGGTTCCCAGGCTAGGGGTCGAATCGAAGCTGTAGCCACTGGCCTACACCAGAGCCACAGCAACTCGGGATCCGAGCTGTGTCTGCAACCTACACCACAGCTCACGGCAACGCCGGATCCTTAACCCACTGAGCAAGGCCAGGGACGGAACCTGCAACGAATCCTAGTCAGATTCGTTAACCACTGCGCCCCAACAAGAACTCCTTATTTTGTTTTTAATAAATTAGTTCATTCTTTATTGCTGCTTATTTTTCACTTATGAATATACCTATTTAATTTTATTATTATTTTTTCTTTTTGGCCACGCCCACAGCATGGGGAAGTTCCCAGGCCAGGGATCAAACCTGCGCCATGGCAGCCACCTGAGCCACTGCAATGACAATGCCGGATCCTTAACCGGCTGCACCACAATGGAACTCCTGTGATTTGTGATTTTAAAAGCTCATTGAGGGGGTTCCTGTCATGGCTCACTGGTAATGAACCCGACTAGTATCCATAAAGACGTGGGTTTGATCCCTGGCCTTGATCAGTGGGTTAAGGATCCAGCGTTGCCATGAGCTGTGGTGTAGGTTGCCGATGCAGCTCAGATCCCGTGTTGCTGTGGCTGTGATGTAGGCAGCAGCTGCAGTTCCAATTTGACCCCTAGCCTGGAAACCTCCATATGCCATGGGTGTGGCCCTAAAAACACAAAAACAAAACCTCATTGAATGGGGAATAGATTGTAGGAAGCAAGAAAGAGAACTTGGGCACCTGTTCCAATTCTCCTGGACTGAAAAGTATGGTGGCTCAGATGAAGGACCTGGTAGTGGATGTGGAGATGGGTAGGTGGATTAGGGGCATGTTTTGGAGAACACTCTGAGGAACTGGGGAAGTCAGGGGGAAAGTTTTAGAGTGGGAAAGGAAGTGCCTTGGAGCCATGTTGTACAGTCCATTCTGCTCTAACTCTTGTTTTGAAACTGAGAATTTGGAGTTCCCACTATGGTGCAATGGGTTAAGAACCCAACTGAAGTAGCTGAGGTTGGTGAGAGGCTGCGGGTTCAATACCTGGCCTGGTGCAGTGGGTTAAATGATCCGGTGTGGCCCCTGTTGTGGTGTATGTCACTGCTGTGGCTCGGATTAAGTTCCTGACCTGCCAACTTCCATATGCCACAAGTGTGGCAATAAAATAAAATAAAACAAGAATCTGTCCCAATGAGATGTTAAATTTACAGTAGTATTTATGTATATCTTACCCACTTAACAGATGGGAAACACTGCTATCTCAAAGAAGAAATCATGAGGGAAGTTAGAAAATACTTCAAGATGACTAAAAATGAAACGCAACATACCAAAATTTATGAGATATAGCTAAAGTAGAGGAAAATTGTAATCATTTATGTTAAAGAGAAAGATAAAGATCTCAAATCAATAATCTAAATATTCACCTTAATAAACTGGAAAATAAAACTAAACAAAACCCAAAGCTAGCAAAGGGAATGAAACAATAAGTATTAGAGTGGAAATAAAAGAAATAGGGACTAGAAAATCAATCAAGAGAATTAATAAAACCACAAGTTACTTCTTGGAAAGATTGAAAAGTTGAGAAACTTTTAACTAGGCTGACCAAGATAAAAAGAGAGAAGATTCAATTACTAAAATTGAATGCCTCCCTAATGAGGCATTCCCATCGTGGCTCTGGTTATTGAACCCAAGTAGTATCCATGAGGACTTGGGTTCGATCCCTGGCCTCGCTCAGTGGGTTAAGGATCTAGCATTGCCATGAGCTGTGGTGTACGTCGAAGATGTGGCTTGGATCCCGAGTTGCTGCGGCTGTGGCATAGGCCTGTGGCTATAGCTCCAGTTAGATCCCTAGCCTGGGAACTTCCATATGCCGTGGGTGCTGCCCCCAAAAGACAAAAAGGACAAAAAAAAAGAAAAAAAAAAAAAAGGAGAAGATGAAATAGAAAATCTGAATGGGTCTTTAGCAAGTAAAGAAATTGAATCTGTAATCAAAAAACTTTCCAACCCTGACACCTATGGTCAATTAATCTTTGACAAGGGAGGCAAGAACATAAAATGGGAAAAAGAAAGTCTGTTCAGCAAGCATTGCTGGGAAACCTGGACAGCTGCATGCAAAGCAATGAAACTAGAACACACCCTCACACCATGCACAAAAATAAACTCCAAATGGCTGAAAGACTTAAATATAAGACAGGACACCATCAAACTCCTAGAAGAAAACATAGGCAAAACACTCTCTGACATCAACATTATGAATATTTTCTCAGGTCAGTCTCCCAAAGCAATAGAAATTAGAGCAAAAATAAACCCATGGGACCTCATCAAACTGAAAAGCTTTTGCACAGCAAAGGAAACCAAAAAGAAAACAAAAAGACAACTTACAGAATGGGAGAAAATAGTTTCAAATGATGCAACTGACAAGGGCTTAATCTCTAGAATATATAAACAACTTATACAACCCAACAGCAAAAAAACCAATCAATCAATGGAAAAATGGGCAAAAGACCTGAATAGACATTTCTCCAAAGAAGATATACAGATGGCCAACAAACACATGAAAAAATGCTCAACATTGCTGGTTATAAGAGAAATGCAAATCAAAACTACCATGAGATACCACCTCACACCAGTCAGAATGGCCATCATTAATAAATCCACAAATAACAAGTGCTGGAGGGGCTGTGGAGAAAAGGGAGCCCTCCTGCACTGCTGGTGGGAATGTAAACTGGTACAGCCACTATGGAGAACAGTTTGGAGATACCTTAGAAATCTATACATAGAACTTCCATATGACCCCGCAATCCCACTCTTGGGCATCTATCCGGACAAAACTCTACTTAAAAGAGACACATGCACCCGCATGTTCACTGCAGCACTATTCACAATAGCCAGGACATGGAAACAACCTAAATGTCCATCGACAGATGATTGGATTTGGAAGATGTGGTATATATACACAATGGAATACTACTCAGCCATAAAAAGGAATGACATAATGCCATTTGCAGTAACATGGATGGAACTAGAGAATCTCATACTGAGTGAAATGAGCCAGAAAGACAAAGACAAATACCCTATGATATCACTTATAACTGGAATCTAATATCCAGCACAAATGAACATCTCCTCAGAAAAGAAAATCATGGACTTGGAGAAGAGACTTGTGGCTGCCTGATGGGAGGGGGAGGGAGTGGGAGGGATTGGGAGCTTGGGCTTATCAGACACAACTTAGAATAGATTTACAAGGAGATTCTGCTGAATAACATTGAGAACTATGTCTAGATACTCATGTTGCAACAGAAGAAAGGGTGGGGGAAAAATGTAATTGTAATGTATACATTTAAGGATAACCTGACCCCCTTGCTGTACAGTGGGAAAATAAAAAAAATATTAAAAAAAATTAAAAAAAAAAACTTTCCACAAAGAAAAGCCCAAGACCAAATGGCTTCACTGGTAAATTCTGCCAATGTTTAAAAAAGATTTAACACTTATCCTTCACATAGTAGTCTTAAAAGTAGGAGAGAAGGGAATATTCTATGAGGCCAGCATTATCCTGATACCAAAACCAGAAAGAAATCACAAGAAAACTAATGATCAAGATTCCTTATGAACATAGATGCAAAAACTCTCAACAAGATACTGGCAGACCAAATCCAGCAACATATAAAAAGATTTATACACCACGATCAAGCGGAATTTGTCCCACGAATGCAAGGTTGGTTGGTTCAACATTTTAAAAAAGCGTTTTAATAGAATAAAGGACAAAATCCATATGATCATCCCAACAGATGCAGAAAAAGCATGTGACAAAAATCCAACAATCTTTCATGACAAACTAGGAATAAAGGATAATCTCAATCAGACAAAGGGTACCTATAAAAATGCCATAGTTGGTGGTGAAAAACTTAATGTTTTCCCCCTTAAGATCAGGAATAAAACGAGGATATCTCTCCTTAACATTTCTATTTACTATTGTGCTGGATGGTCGCACCAGGGTAATTAGGCAAGAAAAATAAATATAAGGCACCCGGATTGGAAAGGAAGCAAGAAAATTATCCCTATCTGCAGATGACATGATTGTAGAGAGAAATCCTGAGGAACTTATTAAAAAACGATTAGAACTAATAAGTGAGTTCAGCAAGGTTGCAGAGTACAAGATCAATACGTACAGCTCAACTGTTTCTCTATAAACTAGCAATAAACAATCTGAAAATGAAATTAAGAAAAGAATTTGATTTATAATAACACCAAAAAGAACAAAAGACTTAGAAATAAATTTAATTAAAGAAGCCAAGACTTGGACAGTTAAAAGCAAAAAACAAAAACAAAATCCAGCACTGAAAGAAATTAAAGAAAATCCAAGTAAACCAAAGGATATCCCATGTTCATGGATCAGAAATTTAAAGTTGTTAAGATGGTCAATACTCTCCAAACTAACCTACAGACTGAATGTAATCTCTATCAAAATCCAGTCGGGGTTTTTTGTTGCTGTTGAAGAAACTTACAAGATGATCCTAAACTTCAAAAAGCAACACAAGGAACCCAGGATGGCCCAAACAATCTTGAAAAAGAACAACAAAATTGGAAGACCCAAACTTGCAGATTTTAAAACTTACTACAAATCTAGAGTATGGTATTGGCATAGGTTAAACACATAGATAAACAGAACAGTATTGAGAGTCCAGAAATAAACCTGCACATTTACAATCAATTGATTTTTGACAAGGGTGTCAAGATCATTATTGGGAAAGAATAGTCTCTTCAACAAATGGTGCTGGGACAACTGGATGTCCACATGCAAAAGGATGAGTTCCTGCTGAGGTGCAGTGGGTTAAGAATCCAACTGTAGCAGCTCAGGTTGCTGCCAAGGTACGGGTTTAATCCTCAGCCCAGGGAGTGTCTTAAAGGATCCGGTATTGTTACAGCTGTGGTATAGGTCACAGCTATGGCTTGGATTCAGTCCCTAGCCCAGACCATTAAAAAAAATTTGGATGGACCCCTATCTCATACCATATATGAAATTAACTTAAAGTAGATCATAGAACTAAATGTAAGAACTAAGTCTATAAAACTCTTGGAAAACATTATAGGAGTAAATTGTCATGACCTTGGCTTGGCCATGGTTTCTTTTCTTCTTTTCTTTTCTTTTTTCTCTCTTCAGCTATGGCATGCAGCAGCTTGATGTGGGATCTCAGTTCCCAGACCAGGGACTGAACCTGGCCTGCAGCAGTGAACATGCCAAATCCTAACCCTTAGACCACCAGGAAACACCCTGACCATGATTTCTTAAATGATACCAAAAGCACAAATGGAAAACAGACTAATTGGACTACATCCAATTAAACTTTTGTGCTTCAAAGGACAACATAAAGAAAGTGAAAACACAGTCCACAAAATTGGAGAAAGTACTTGCAAATCACGCATCTGATGAGGGATCTGTATCTAGAATATATAAAGAATTCTTACAGCTCAACAATAAAAAGAAAAATAATGCAATTTAAAAGCGAGTGAGTTTCTGCTGTGGCACAATGACATTGGCAGTATCTTGGGAACCTTGAGACAGAGGTTCAATCCCCAGCCAGGCATAGTGGGTTAAGGATCCATCATTGCTGAAACTGTGGCTTAGGTTGCAACTGCAGCTCCAATCTGATCCCTGGCCCAGAAATTCCATATGCCAAAGAAGGAAAAAAACACAAAACAAACAAACAAACAAAAAAACGACTCAGTAGAAACAAATCTAACTAGTACCCATGAGGATGTGGGTTCGATCCCTGGCCTTGCTCAGTGGGTCAGGGATTCTTCATTGTCATGAGCTGTGGTGTAGGTCTCAGACCCGGCTCGTATTCCACATTGCTGTGGCTGTGGCATAGGTTGGCAGCTGTAGCTACGATTCAACTCCTAGCCTGGGAACGTCCATGTGCCTCGGGTGTGGCCTTAGAAAGAAAAAAAAAAAAAGAAAAAGAAAATATTTGAATTGATATTTCTCCAAAGAATATATACAAATGGGCAACAAGCACATGAAAAGATGCTTAAAATCATTAGTCATCAGTGAAATACAAACCAAAACCATCATGAGTTACTGCTTCACAGCCGCTGAGAAGGCTATAATTAAAAAAAAAAAAAAAGGTTATAACAAGTATTGGAAAGATTGTGGAGAAACCAGAGGCCTCATACATGGCTGGTGGAAATGTAAAATGCTGCAGCCACTTTGGAAAACAATATGGAATTCTTCAAAATGTTCAACACAGAATAGCCACATGACCCAGCAATTTCACTCCTAAGGGTACATACCCAAGAGAAATGAAGACCTATATTCACACAAGAACTTGTACACAAATTTTCTTTGGTGGGGTTATTCAAAATAGCCCAAAGTAGAAACAATCCAAATAGCTATCAATTGATACATAAGCAAAATATGGAAAATCCATATTGATAGACTTTTACTCAGCAAAAAGAAATGACGTGCTGATACTCACTACGATGTGGATGAACCTTCAACACATGATGCTAAGTGAAAGGTGTCAGTCAGAAAATGTCCCATATATTGTGTGATATCATTTATGTGAAATGACCACAATAGGCAAATCCATAGAGACTGAAAGCAGATCAGTGGTTATCGAGGGTTGGGGGAGGGGAAATAGGAAAGGGGAGACTGCAAAGGAGTCTGGAGTTTCATTTGGAGAGAATGAAAATGTCCTAAAATGGATTGTGGTATAGCTGTACAACTCTGTCTAGTCTAAAAACCACTGAATGTCACGGTACATGAATTATATCTCAATAAAAGGATGAATGTCACCGTATGTGAATTATGTCTCAATAAAGTTGTTATTAAAAGACTGCTACCATATTAATTAGGTTCTTTTTAACTTTTAAGAGTGTAACTCACTGATGGAGTTCCCGTGGTGGCGCAGTGGTTAACGAATCCGACTAGGAACCATGAGGTTGCGGGTGTGGTCCCTGCCCTTGCTCAGTGGGTTAACGATCCGGCGTTGCCGTGAGCTGTGGTGTAGGTCGCAGACGCGGCTCGGATCCCGAGTTGCTGTGGCTGTGGTGTAGACTGGCAGCTACAGCTCCGATTAGACCCCTAGCCTGGGAACCTCCATATGCCGCGGGAGCGGCCCAAAGAAATAGCAAAAAGACAAAAAAAAAAGAGTGTAACTCACTGATGAAGTTTTTGAGTATTGTCACCATAACTCCATTCTGCCACAAGCCAGCCATGTGTGTTTTATCCTGTAATTTTGCCCAGGGCAGTGACTTTTAGGAACACATTTGTCACGTTAGAGCAGAACCAACTGTAGGGAGTAGTTATTTCAGTTTGATGTTAGTAAGCAGGATCTTTAGGCTGGTCAAGTGACAGTCATTCTTCACAGAAAGACAAGACAAGGTGGGGACTCTACCTAATCAGTTTTTAAGAAAATTCAGTAAGCTTTAGCCACATGGTTAAGGGGGCATCTCCTCAGAAATTTAGCCGCAGCCTGTGACATCACAGCTCTCTCATCCAACAGCCTGATTTTCACTATGTCTGACAGTATTGCACACTTCTCTTCTTGCTTCTTTAGCTCCTGGGAGAAGGAGCCTAGGGTCTTTGTAGATAAAACACTGAACTGCACCTACCCCTGTCAGCCTATGGTGGAGAAGTCTCCTTGTTTGAAAGTTATTACGAACTTCAAGACGGCAACAGCAGAACAATAAATCAAGCGCTGGAGACATCATGAGGTTGTCCTGGATACAGGCCACCACCCCACCCCCACCTCGGTGGGTGGGCTGCCACCTGCCATTCTTTTCACCCGGAACTTACTACACTGACCGCCCTTCCTCTCTCCCTGGTCCCTAAGAATTCAAGCACCACGTCCTGCGTATCCTCTGCTGGAGGGAGGCCAGAACAGGCTCCAGGACAAGATCTAAGGTGCCCCCACGCCAGCTCTCTCTTGCTCATGAGCACATCTAGTTCCTGAGAAACACACACCTCTTCCCAAACAAACTGGCTGTTGGCGAGCCCATCCCGATTTAGCACCAAGTTGCCTTGGCTCGGCTGCCAAAACAGATGACCAGCCTATCTCTGGTCCCACAGCTTCTGGCAGGAGGCAGATACCAGTCTAGCATGACTCCCTAGAACACCAGTATCACCCACTCCTGCTCCCAGGGGCTCTCCCTGGAGCCAAGGCACGCCCTTCAAGCCCCCTCCCTGGGATCAGAAGGAGGGGCAACGAGACCCGTCTTCACATCCAGCCCTCAGCACCTGGAGTGTTCTCTGCCAAAATGTGCTTTTAAAGAGTTCCCTTCTGATGTTCATTCTCACCTTTCTGTACCCTCCTGGTAGGTGAGCAGCCTTCAGAGTTGGGCACCTCTTCCTTGTTATTTCCTTTCAAAACCTGCTCTTTGGGCTGTCATCTCATGCGGGAATTCCATGACCTTTGTGTCCTGGTGCCTGAGGTTGCAACTGCAGTTTTGAGTCCTATTTCATTTGCTTTCCTCTGTGTTGCTTCCCCCTCATCCTCCAGTCTAAGTAAATTCCATTAGGACAGGGGTCTCTTCTGTCTACTCTCCTGGATCTCTAGCATCTAAAGCAGAGGGGCTTTTTGTTTTTTTGTTTGTTTTTTAACCAAGAGGGACTCTGCCCCTAGGGGACACTTGGCAGTATCTGGGAACATTTCTGGCAGTCACAATTAGGGGGTTCTGCTGGCACCTGGTAAGTAGAGACCAGAGATGCTGTTCAACACCCTCATGGTGCACAGGATGGCCCCCGTCACAGAGAACTGATCTGGCCCCAAATACCAATGGGGTCTAGACTAAGAAACCCAGCACTAATTGTTAGGGGAAAGGGCTGAGTCTGACCTCTAGTTTGTACTGTGCCCCGGAATGAATTCCCAATGGGGTAAACTGTGTAAAGGAGAGTACCCCCTTCCAGCATCCATGAGTCCCCTCCTCTCTCCCCCTGACTCAGTGTGTGTATTTAAATGTGCATCTGTAGGTCAGATGATTACGGAATGCCGAGTCCCCCAACCCAGGGGATCTCACCCGGGATGATTCTACCCTCAGTGGGACTCTGGACTCTGTCTGGAGACATTTTTGATGTCACGACTCGGGGAGGGGGAGTAACTGGCATGGGGCGGGAAGGTGCAGGGCATGCTGTACCCCAGCAATGCACAGGATGGCCCCGCCACGGAGAAGGATTGGGCCCCAATGGCAGCAGGGCTGAGGCTGAGAAGACTTGGTCTGGCATCAGGCTTGGAAGACAGCTAAATTCATCAGTAAATCACTGTTTTTTGGGTTTTGTTTTTGTTTTTGTTTTTTTTGTCTTTTTGCTATTTCTTGGGCCGTGCCCGCGGCATATGGAGTTTCCCAGGCTAGGGGTCTAATCGGAGCTGTAGCTGCCAGCCTATGCCAGAGCCACAGCAACTCGGGATCCGAGCCATGTCTGCAACCTACACCACAGCTCATGGCAACGCCAGATCGTTAACCCACTGAGCAAGGGTAGGGATCGAACCTGCAACCTCATGGTTCCTAGTCGGATTCGTTAACCACTGCGCCACGACGGGAACTCCAGTAAATCACTGTTGAATAAATGGACAGTGGCACACCAAGCCCGCAGGTACATATTTCATGTCCAAATCTATCTTTACAATTTTCTTGGCGTTCCAGTTGTGGCTCAGCAGGTTACGAACCCAACTAGTATCCATGAGGATACGGGTTCAATCCCTGGCCTTGCTCAGTGGGTTAAGGATCCAGCGTTGCCTCGAGCTGCAGTGTAGGTGGAAAACGTGGCCTGGATCCCACGTTGCTGTGGCTGTGGTGTAGGCTGGCGGCTGAAGCTCCGATTAGATCCCTAGCCTGGGAACTTCCATATGCCAGAGGTGCAACCCTAAAAACCAAAACCAAAACCAAAACCAAAACAAAACTGAAAATCTTAAAATTTGAGATAAAATATACATTACATAAAAATTACCACTTAAATCATCTGTAAGTGTTCAGTTTAGTGGCATTAAGTACATTCACATTGTTGTGTGACAATTACCATCATCCATCTCCAGAACTCTACATCTTGCAAAACTGAAACTGTGTCCCCCTGAAACACCCACCCTCCTGGCCCCGGCCATCCTACTTTGGGTCTTTATGGAGTTAACTCCTCTAGGAACCTCCTATGAGTGGAATCAGACAGTATTTGTCCTTCTGTGTCTGACTTCTAGCATCATGTCCTCAAAGTTCATCCATGTTATAGCGTGTGTCAGACTTTCCTTCCTTTTATTTTATTTATTTTTTGCTTTTTAGGGCCGCACCTGCAGCATTTGGAGGTTCTCAGGCTGGGGTCGAATCGGAGCTACAGCTGCCAACCTACCCCACAGCCACAGCTACACGGGATCCTTAACCCACTGAGTGAGGCCAGGGGTTGAACCTGCAACCTCATGGTTCCTAGTCAGATTCATTTCTGCTGTGCCACAACAGGAACTCCAGACTTCCCTTCCTTTTAAAGGCTGAATAATATTCCACTGTATGAATGGATCATGTTTTGTGTATCCAGTCATCCATCCACAAACACTTGGGCTGCTTCAATCTTGACTACTGTGAAGCATGCTGCTATGGGCATGGGCATACAAACATCTCCCCAAGACCCTGCTTTCAATTCTTTTGTTGCCCCAAATCTATAATATATTAACTATATTATGTTAAGGCGGGAGGTAACAGGTGTGAATTTACAGCAGGAAATTTCAGCTCAGGACTTAACTCTCTGTTCTATCATTCTTAGCTCTCCTGGATTTCTTTTCTGGCCCAAGTCATCCCTTATCAAAAAGTGCCGGGTCCCTGCTGACACAGGATACCCAGGGCTCCCAAGCGGATGGAGGAAAGGCTGACGTTTCCCCCTAGTGGACTCTGCTTTCAGTCCCTTCCAGAGAGAAAGTTTTGCTTGCTGAAGAAAGCTACTAGGGGAGTTCCCATTGTGGCTCAGTGGTTGACGAACCCAACTAGCATCCATGAGGTTGTGGGTTCAATCTCTGGCCTTGCTCAGTGGGTTAAGGATCCAGCATTGCCGTGAGCTGTGGTGTAGGTTTCAGAAGAGGCTCGGATCCTGCGTTGCTGTGGCTGTGGTGTAGGCTGGCAGCTGAAGCTCCGATTAGACCCCTGGCCTGGGAACCTCCATATGCTGTGGGTGTGACCCCGAAACGCAAAACAAAACAAAACAAAACAAAAAAACAAAAACCAAAAACCAAAACAAAAACCTCCGGAACCACACAGCAGTTTTTAGAAGATGATGTAAGGCACAGCTTGGAGGAAAAATGGCAGAGCCAGAGACTGGAGTACAGGAAGGCTTAGAACCAGGAAAGTTGGGTTGCAGGGGAGGGAAGGGCAGTGTGTGTAGAAGGGAGTATCTTGATTGTTTGTCCTCTTATCTTAGGCTCCAGAGCAAGTGACAACAAGGAAGAATCATTTATAGGTTGAAGCCAACTTGTCCTCGTTTCCCTAGAACTTTCCTGATATTAAAACTGAAATTCCAGAAGTTCCCATGTGGTGCAGCAGAAACGAATCCCACTAAGTATCCACGAGGATGCCGGTTTGATCCCTGGCCTCACTCAGTGGATTAAGGATCCGGCGTTGCTCTGAGCTGTGGTGTGGGTCACAGAAGCGGCTCAGATCCCAAGTTGCTGTGACTGTGGTGTTGGCCAGCAGCTGTAGCTCCAATTCAACCCCTAGCTTGGGAACTTCCATATGCCATGAGTGGGGCTGAAAAAGCAAAAAAAAAAAAAAAAAAAAAAAAAAAACCCAAAACCAAAAAACCAAACCTTCTGAAATTCCAGGAGTTCTCTGTTGGCCTAGTGGTTAAGGATCTGGCATTGTCAGTGGTGCAGGTTCAAACTCTGGCCCAGGAACTTCTGCATGCCAGGGGTGTGGCCAAAAAAAAAAATTAAAAATAAAAGCAATTTAAAAACTGAAATTCCAGTTCATCCAGAAGCTAAAGAGAGTCACTGTATGACCCAGCAAGTTACTAGGTATATACCCAAAGGAATTGGAAACATTTATCTACATGAAAACTTGTCCAGGCATATTCACAGCAGCATTGTTCATATATAATAGCCAAAAAGTAGAAAGGACTCAGATGTCCATCAACAGGTGAATGGATAAACAAAATGAGGTATATTAACACAACAGAACACCGTTCAGCCATAAGAAGGAATGAAGCACTAACACATGCTACCATGAGGATGACCCTTAAAACATGATGGTAAGTGCAATGAAGCAGTAACAAGGCAGCACATGTTATAGGATTCCATTTATGTGAAATGTCCAAACCAGGCAAATCTCTAGAAACAGAAAGTAGGAGTTCCCGTCGCGGCGCAGCAGAAACGAATCCAACTAGGACCCCTAACCTGGGAATCTCCATATGCCACCAGTGTGGCCCTAAAAAGACAAAAAAAAAATGAAATAAGATAAAATACATTTTAAAAAAACCCTGAAAGTTCCATGTCCCAGGGAACCACTTCAGTCCTGGCTGAAGCACATGGCTGGTCACTTAGCTGTTGCAGGTGTAGGTTTGGTGCAGAAAGGTTGATATTGAGTCTCTGCTACCCTTTGCTGATGGACAGTCTCACTGACTGTAGCCAGACACACTGTGAAGAAAGGGCACTGTGATGAAGAAAGGACATCAAATGATGCCACTGCCCAGTAGCTTATTAAAGGTCCTGAGAAGTCCTGCAATCATATCAAAGTAATGATCACAGCCTTTGGAACCATTCAGACTTGATTTGAATTCTGGGTCTGCTGCATGCTAGCTGCATGCTCAAGGGTAAGTCAGGTAGCCCGGTAAACCACGGATTCCTCTTCTGTAAAAGAGATGAAGACCTACATCATGGGTCTTGCAGATTAATTGGGATGAGCTCAGTAATGTGCCAGGGATGTTGAAAGGGCCCAAGAGATGTTACTAATATTAGAAAAAGAAAAACAAAGCAAAGCGAAAACAAAAACATTAGTGAAAAGGTTAATTATATCTAACCTATTAAATCATGTGACTTATGTCCCCCCCATAACACCCACTACCACCTACTACCACCCCTCACCTTGGGAAATGTGGTTTACTTAGGAATTATCCTGGTGTATTTCCAAGGAGTTGGCTTTGAAATGAATTTCTTTGCCTGAAATCATCCCATGATAAAGCTCCAGGTGTGTTCCCCCAAAAGGCTTGTGAGGTGTGGAACAAACAGAAGATCAGAGTAGTTTTGATCAAAGGCAGGGGGCGCCATAGAGCACCTGGTCTCACAAAACCGCTTTTGAAGCCTCAGCACCTAGTGAGTCCAAAGATGGGTTTCTCCTACCTGGAACGGTCTATGCCTAAAAAAAAAAATCACAATTTAAAATGAGGCACTGAGGCATTCCCACCATGGTCTAATGGGTAAAGAATACAGCTGAGGGGAGTTCCCTTTGTGGTGTAGTAGAAATGAATCCAACTAGTATCCATGAGGATGCTGGTCCAATCCCTGGCCTTGCTTGGTGGGTTGGGGATCCCGTGGTGTTGTGAGCTGTGGTGTAGGCTGGGAGCTGTACCTTTGATTCGACCCCCTAGCCTGGGAACTTCCATATATGGCAAAAAAGCAAAAAAAAAAAAATTACATAATTAAAAAAATATAACTGCCCACCAGTTGTCCTTTCCATAAACTAGAATTAGGGAAAGTATACACACACACACACACACACACACACACACACACACACACACATATTCCATTAAAGTTCTTGGAAGTGATATTTAAGTATTTTGGGGGTATCTACTATGTGCCCAACTAGTCCTGTTCTGGGCCTAATAGAAACTAGTAAAGAAATTCATTCATAAAGAGTTTATAATATCTTTAGTTAAGCAAGAGTTGGGCAACAAATAGAGAGCAATACAAGAGAGTATGTAATTAAGTGTCAAATCATATCAAGTGTTAGAACAGGATGTGTCTTTCATTTTTGTCATTGAGGTCCCAGGATGCTGCTGCTATAAGTCTGGGGTTTAAATTGAGATCCCAGGAGCAATTAACATGGAACATGGGAGGAATCTGAATGTAGAGGTGACAGACTCCGAATATAACAGCGTAGTGGGTTGGGGACCTGGTGTTGCCACAGCTGTGGCCTGGATTCAATCCCTGGCCTGGGAACTTCCATTTGCCTTGGGCATAGCCACAAATAAATACATAATTAAATAAAATGGGGGCACTGAGACAAAAAGAATGACAAAAACCCAGGACACCCTAAATAGCCACCAAGAAAGGACTGATTAAATAAAGGAGCATTCAGCTAAGCAATGGAATATTATACAATAGTGAAAAAGGATGAGCTCAATCTATTTGGGCAGAATAGGTGAATGGCTATGATGTATACATTAAACAACAAAAAATAAGCACAGAACATTGAACCTTGTTTACAGAGTTTTCCCATTTGTGTTTTTATTTATTTATTTATTTATTTTGTCTTTTTATGGCAGTACCCATGGCATATGGAAGTTCCCAGGCTGGGGGTTGAATTGGAGCTATAGCTGCTGGCCTACACCTCAGCCATAGCAATGCAGGATATGAGCTGTGTTTGCAACCTACACCACAGCTCACAGTAACACTGGATCCTTAACCGACTGAGCAAGGCCAGAGATGGAAGCTGAGTCCTCATGAACACTAGTCAGGTTCGTTACCGCTGAGCCATAACAGGAACTCCCCATTTGTGTTTTTAAAAGAAGATATTTGTTTCAAAATAGAAGAAACTTACATACTTTTTGAAGTAAATATGGAGTTCCCTTGGGGTGCAGAGGGTTAAGGATCTGGCATTGTCTCTGCAGTGGCTCTGGTCACTGCTATGGCATGGATCAATCCCTGGTCTGAGAACTTGCACATGCCACAGGTGCAGCCAAAAAAAATAAAGTCAATATGTAAAATTTTATTGAGTGCTTAGTATGAGCCAGGCAATTCCCCCATCATTTGCCAATTATAATTCATTTCATCATCAATTAGTCCCATTTTAATATGTGAGGGAGCTGAGTGTATTAGTTATTTCTGGTTGTGTAACAAACTGTCCCTGAATTTAGCAGCTTAAAACAACAAACATTCATTATCTCAGATAGTTTCTGGATGCAGCTTTGCTGAGTGCAGTTTTAGCTCAAGGTCTCTCATGAGTTTGAGGGCAAGCTGCTGGCTGGGGCTGCAGTCTTATTGGAAGGCTCAACAAGGAGAAGACTCTCTTTCTCTCTTTCTTTTGTTTTTGGCCAGGGATCGAACCTGAGCCACAGAGGTGACTCAGACCACTGCAGTGACAACACCAGATCTTAACCCACTGCACCACAAATGAACTCCTCTTTTTCTTTTTTCTTCCTTCCTTCCCTTCCTCCTTCCCTTTCTTCCTTTTTTTCTTTCCTTCCTCTCTCCCTTTTCTCCCTTTCTTTCTAAAATTGTGTAAAAACATTTAACGTGAGATGTACCCTGTTAACAAAATGTTAAGCATACAACACAGTATTGTTAACTACGGGAACAATGGTTTCAGGAGATCTCTAGGATTTATTCATCTTGAAACACTGAACCTTTACACCCATCAAACAACAACTCCTCCCAGGGAAGAACTCACCTCTACACTCGCTCACGTGGTTGTCAGGAAGCCTCAGCTCTTCCTGGCCTGTTTGGAGACTTCCATTCTTTGCCCAGTGGGCTTTTCAACAAGCTGCGTTTTGACATGGGGTGGGGACCTGGCAGCTGGCCTTCCCCAGGCACTCAAGACAGAAGCTGCTGTCTTTTTAGAACCTAATCTCAGTAGTGATGACATCTCATCAATTCTGATATACATTTTTTTAGAAGGGGATTGGTAAGTCCAGCCCACACTTGGGCGACAGGGTTACATAATGATGTGACTACAAGGAAGTGGATCGCTGGGGGCCTTCTGGTTGGGGGGCATCTTAGAGGCTGCCCACCACTTTGGGGGTTACGGATGGGTGCAGCCAAACGCACAGAGCCAGCTAGTAAACTGCAGAGCTGGGATATGAACCCAGGCAGTCTGGCTCTGACAGCCCATGGGCTTGACCTTGAAGTTCTATGATGTTTCCTCCATGCTCTTTTGCAGCATCCTTGTGTTTGTCGAGAATATGCCTGGAAAAACAAAAAATATAAATCTAAAATACACACACATAACGGAGGCTTAGCTCTTCACTGTAGATCCTTTTACATTGTTGAGGCTGTCTGTCTGTCTTTCTGTGTATTTATGAAGTGCAAGTAATACTTTTCCAATCAATTATTTTTTGGGGTCAAAGAACCCAAGGCATAATAAAATGAAAGGATGTTTTCTGCTAAAATATAAATTAAGAATCAAATAAAAACAAAGTTAACCACGTGTTTATAGGAAAAGAATTAGCCAGTGAAACCACAAGGCCACTAAAAACGAGATGAGACCAAGGATGGCAGGAAAATACATCCTCCTGGGAGCTTTCCAAATCTCCTGGGGAGGATTTACCCTCTGTGGTTGTTAAAAACTTCCCCCCTTCCCTTCCAGACAGACTTCTTCCTAATTGACTGTTTTTATTTCATTAATGATTGCTAATGAACTGACACTGTTAGAACATTACAGGCCATTTGAGCATTGGTGGGTGGTTTTAAGAGCCACAGATTTGGCGCAGACCTGAGTGCGAGCATCCTTTCAAGGGAAGCATAAAAGGGCAATTTCCATAATGACAGGGCTTCTGAATGGTGGATTCTGTGTGCAAAGTACCTGTGTGCCGTGAGGATCTTTATTTTTCTCCTGGCTTTCTCACCATCGCTGCCGCATTTCACCAAGACATGGAGTCATTTCCACAGCAAACTGCCATGACCTCGAACAACCTTCAAAAGGGCACATCAAACATGTTTTGTTTTTTTCTTTAATCCCCTATTTTTAGCCAACTGTATCACCCACTTCTAGGCAACTGGGAAGCAGAGCAAGAGCATGGCTGTACTTCTGTTCCATGCTGACGGCCAGCAAATAGAAAAAAGAAAGGAAAGGGAAAGAAAGAGAAAAAGACGGAGATGAAAGATGAGAGGAATGAGAATGAAAGTTTAAAAAAACAAAAACAGGAGTTCTCCTGTGGCGTGGCAGGTTAAGAATCCAGCATTGTCACTGCAGTGGCTCTGGCCACTGCTGTGGCTCAGGTTCGATCACTGGCCCAGGGAACTTCCACATGCCATGGGCATGGCCAAACAATAAATAAACAAAAAAATCAACCAAACAAAAAAACAACCAGGAAGAGAAATGCTGATTTAGTGACAAAAGCCATCATGAATTCTTACTGCCCACTTTACAAAAGTGAAGCTAAGACTTAAACCTTCTTAGCTTGACTGCACGATTTGAAATGATAACATGCGTTGACTAGTCAGAACTCCATGAAAATCAGAGGCTTTTAGGAGATTATATGAGGCTCTCCCTAGCTTTTTTTTTTTTTTTTTTTCTTTTTGGCTGTGGCGTGCAGCAGCTTGATATGAGATCTCCTTTCCCAGACCAGAGACTGAACCTGGGCTGCAGTGGCGAAAAGCACTGAGTCCTAACCACTGGGCCACCAGGGAACTCTCACATCTGCCTAATGTTTCGGCAAGACAACCCGATGCGCGGGGGCGGGGGGGGGGGGCATTTAGCAGCTCCTTGTCCTCTTCACAAAGGACACTGATTATCCACATTATGTGGGGAATTTCACCTTGTGAACGCTTTCCCATTCATCATTAATTGCAGGAAATCACAAATAGGAAAAAGAATATGGAATAACATAAGCTATGCAAATAGGCAGTTCCCCAGTGGCCTAGTGGTTAAGGATCCAGCATTGTCACTAATGTGGCTCAGGTCACTGCTGTGGCGTGGGTTTAGTCCCTGGCCCAGGAACTTCTGCCTGCTGCTCCCCCTGCGTTTTCTAGTGGACGCCCCTGTGTTTTTTCCCAAACCACGAATATCCACTTTTCAGGCTCAGGGCAGTCTAGCCTGCCTAGGTGAAGCTAGGAAACACGAGTTCCCTCCCATGGCTGCTGTGAACCCACAGACCCATTTTCAGGACTTTGAACACAGGCACTGAACTTTCAACACAGATGGACTAAAATTTTCGAGGTTCTTAAATTGATGGTGGATTCTGGTTTTATCCTAGATTTTCAGTTTCTGAAGGAGTCAAGTAGAGGGTGAAAAAGATGCGCTTCCAATCCAGGATGTATTTATTTTATGCTCTTATGAGGATAGGTCATAAAATTAATGTAAAGTTAAAGATGAAAATATTCAGGGGAACAAGGCCATAATAGCAAGTCAGAAGATAATGTCTAGGAGTTCCCGTAGTGGCGCAGTGGTTACTGAATCCGACTAGGAACCATGAGGTTGTGGGTTTGATCCTCAGTGGGTTAAGGATCCGGCATTGCCATGAGCTGTGGTGTAGGTTGCAGATGTGGCTCGGATCATGCATTGCTGTGCTCTGGCGTAGACTGGTAGCTACAGTTCCGATCAGACCCCCTAGCCTGGGAACCTCCATATGCCGCAGGAGCGGCCCTAGAAAAGGCAAAAAGACAAAAAAAAAAAAAAAAAAAAAAAAAAAAAAAAGATAATGTCTAGTGGAAGGGATAAATTAGGTTGAAATTAACATATACATGCTACAATATATAAAACAGATAACTAACAAGGCCCTACTGTCTAGCACAGGGAATTCTACTCAATACTATGTAATAACCTATGTGGGAAAAGAATCTGAAAAGGAATGGATGGATGTGTGTGTGTGTGTGTGTGTGTGTGTATAATGGATTCGCTTTGCTGTATACCTGAAACTAACACATTGTAAGCCAACCATACTTCAATAATTTTTTTTTTTTTTAAAAAGAAGATAAAGTCTAAAACCTGACGAAACAAGTCAGGGTGTTGATGATGGCTGCCTTCTAGGAGAGGGATATTTGTGGAATTCGAGGAGGCAGAGGTGGAACAGGACATTGTTGCTTTTTTGTTTGTTTGTTTTTGTCTTTTGAGGACCACACCTACGGCATATGGAAGTTCCCAGGCTAGGGGACAAATCCGAGCTGCAGCTGCTGGCCTGCACCACAGAGACAGCAATGCTGGATGGATCCAAGCCGAGTCTGAGCCCTACACCACAGCTTGTGGCAATGCCAAATCCTTAACCCCCTGAGCAAGGCCAGGGATGGAATTTGCGATGTGTCACCTTACATAGTTACAATTTTTTTCTTGTGAGAATTTGCATCCTCATGAATACTAGTCGGATTCATTTCCACTGCGCCACAATGGGAATTAAGGTATGCGAATTACCTTAATTGAAAAGTAAAAAGCCAACCCCCCCCCCCAAAAAAAAACCCCAGCAGGCATTCCCTGCTGACTCAGCAGGTTAAGGATTCAGCACTATCACACTGTGGCTCTGGTTACAGCTGTGGTGCAGGTTTGATCCCTGGCCCAGGAAAACTTCCACATGCCATGGACATGACCAAAAAGAAAAAAATTTAAATTTAAAACTCAGCAGATTAACAGCAGGGAGCTCCATCTCTATTGCCCATTGTAGGGACCCAGGCGCTGTGCTGTCTTCCCTGTGGGCTGGGTGGGAAGAGATGGGAGCTTCCACCAGGGGGCACTGTGAGAAAACGTAGTTTTCCTCTGGAAAAATGAAAAATGAGAATTACCCTGGGAAGTCTACAGTAAGAATCGCCCAACTACCAACCCTTGTATCAAATCCAGCCCTCTACCTGAATTTGTGGGTTTGTTGTTGTTGTTTTTTTTTTTTTTTTTTTTGCTATTTAAAAAATTTTTATTTTCAGGAGTTCCCATCATGGCTCAGTGGTTAACGAATCCGACTAGGAACCATGAGATTGCAGGTTCGATCCCTGGCCTTGCTCTGTGGGTTAAGGATCCAGCGTTGCCGTGAGCTGTGGTGTAGGTTGCAGATGCGGTTTGGATCCCACATTGCTGTGGCTCTGGCGTAGGCCGGCGGCTACAGCTCCGATTAGACCCCTAGCCTGGGAACCTCCATATGCCAAGGGAACGGCCCTAGAAAAGAAAAATATATATATTTTCATTGAGATATAATTGACGTTAGTTTCAGGTGGACAACATAATGATTCCATTTTTTTTTTTTTTAAAAAGGGCTGCACCTGCAGCATATGGGAGTTCCTGGGCTAGGAGTCAATGATAGCTGCAGCTGCCAGCTTATACCATAGCCACAGCAACGCCAGATCCAAGCCACATCCATGACCTATGCTGCAGCTTGCAGCAACACTGGATCCTTAACCCACTGAGCGAGGCCAGAGATCAAACTTGCATCCTCACCACTACTATGTCGGGTTCTTAACCTGCTGAGGCCACAACGGAAACCCCACGATTCCATATTTGTATATACTATGAAACGATCACAATAAATCTAGTTCACATCTGTCACCTTACATAGTTACAATTTTTTTCCTGTGAGAGCTTTTAAGATCCACTCTCTTAGCAGCTTTCAAATATGCAAGACAGTGTTATTAATTCGTCATCATGACGTATATTACATCCCCAGAACTTATTTATTGCATAACTAGAAGTTTGTACATATTGACTATCTTTACTCATCTTCCTCATCCTCCACCCCACCCTCACCTCTGACAACATCAATCTATTCTCTGTATCTGTGAGTTCTGAGTTATTTGGTTTGTGTATGTGTGTGTGTGTGTGGGGGGGTGTTGCCAAATCCATGGCATGCAGAAGTTCCCAGGCAAGGGATCGAACCCACACCACAGCAGTGACAGTGCAGGATCCTTAACTGCTAGGCCACCAGGGAATTCCTTTTAAAAGGAGATTCCACATGCATTAGTTGTCACTTCCCACTCCCACCCCACCCCAGCCCTTGACAACCTCTATTCTCCTTTCTGTCTCTATGAATTTATCTATTTTAGATTCTCCATATAAGTGGAGTCATACAGTGTATGACTTGTGCATGCCTCTTTCACCCAGAAAAATGTTTTTGAGGTTTATCCATGTTGCAGTATGTATCAGATCTTCATTCCTTTTAATGGCTGTGTAATATTCCCTTGGATGGATATACCATTTTTGTTTATCCATTCACCCACTGACAGACATTTGGTTTGGGGGCCACTGTGAATTGTGCTGTTATAAACATTCAAATACAAATTCTATTGTGGACATATGTTTTCATTTCTCGGGATATACCACAGAGTAGGATTGCTGGGTCAGAATGATACCTCTATGTTTAGCCTTCTTGGGAACTGCAAGACTGTTCCAAAGTGGCTATACCAATTTTAATTCCCACTAGAAATGTATGAGAGAAACACTGGGATATGAGAGTGTTTCAATATTTGCCTGGGTCATTGGAAAAAGTCATTTAAAGCAGGGATTCACTCATTTTTTTGGTTTTCCCTCATCCTATAAATCTTCTGTGCACTCTTTTTTTTAATTATTCCTTTTATGGCTGCACCTGCAGCCTATGGAAGTTCCTAGGCTAGGGGTAGAATTGGAGCTGCAGCTGGCAGCCTACACCACAGCCATGCCAGATCTGAGCTGCATCAGATCTTTACCCATTTTCCTCATCCTCAACCCCACCCTCTGTGGCAATGCCAGATCCTTAACCCACTGTTCAAGGCCAGGGATCAAACCCACATCCTCATGGACACTATGTCAGGTTCTTAACCCACTGAGCCACAACGGGAAGTCCTTCTGTACCCTTTTGATGTATAGCTCCTAAGTCCTTCTCTTTAAAGATATATCTGCCCTCTAGAGATGTTTAGGTATCTTTTGCATAAACCAACATCTACTTTTCTGATTTCAGTTTCTTTAAAATATGGTGAGTCACTTCTTAGGACTCTTCCTAGCCAGAAACTCCAAGCAGACATCTAAAGAGTTCTTGTTCGCTTGATCTTGAAGTTCATGGTGATTGTGGGTACTGGTGATCTGGCCACCGGGATAAAGGGACGCCAAGAAAAAATTCTTGGATTTTCAGCAAAGGCTTGGAAACTGTCATGAGGAAGCCAGTATCGGGAGCTCTACAGCTGGTGTCTGAAGATACATATTATCACCAAGAAAACTGAATCTGCTTTCATAAATAGCAAAAGGGAGGTATTGAAATTCCTCATGTGACCAATCCACTAAATACGTGTGTAAGCTTTCTCAACTTTTCAATAGTCAAATTACTATCCCATCTTGAATGTTCCTATCATGAAGTGCTTTTTTTTTTTTTTTTTGCTTTTTAGGTCTGCACCTGTGGCATATGGAAGTTCCCAGGCTCGGGGTCAAATCGGAGCAGTAGCTGCTGGCCTACACCACAGCCACAGTAACTCGGGATCTGAGCCTTGTCTGCTACCTACACCACAGCTCAAGGCAATGCCGGATCCCCAACCCACTGAGCGAGTCCCGGGATTGAACCCAAGTCCTCATGGATACTAGCCAGGTTCATTTCCACTGCACCACAATGGGAACTCTTATAGTAAAGTACTTTTAATCACAAAACAGTGTGGTAAGAGCATAAAAATACTTGACACCCTCAGTATAGAACTGGCCTATTAGTCTAGCCTAGAACACGCTGGAGATGTCCTGCATCTGAGTTGTCCAGTATGGTGGCCACTAGCCATTGAGCCTTTGGAATATTGTGTGATTGAGAAACTAAGGTTTAAATTTAAGCTACTTTTTTTTCCTGGCCGTGCCTGCAACACGTGGAAGTTCCTGGGCCAGGGATCAAATCCATGCCAGAGCAGTGACCCAAACCACTGCAATGATAATGCCGGATCCTTGATCTGCTGAGTCACCAGGGAACTACTGATTTATTTTTATTTTATTTTTTTTATTTATTTATTTTTAGGGCTGCACCTGCGGCATATGGAAGTTCCCAGGCTAGGGGCCAAATCAGAGCTACAGCTGCTGGCCTATGTCACAGCCACAGCAACGCCAGATCCAAGCCAAGTCTGCGACCTATACCACAGCTCACGGCAACGCCAGATCCTTAACCCACTGAGCGAGGCCAGGGATTGAACCCAAAACCTCCTTGTTCCTAGTCGGATTCATTTCCTCTGCACCATGATGGGAACTCTTATTTTTATTTTTAATTGTGGTAAAACATGACAGTGAATCTACCATCTTAACCATTTTAAAGTATACAGCTCCAACTTTAATTCATTAAAATTTAAACCTATATCATACTAACTGAAGTCAAAAAGAGAAACACAAATACCATATGATGTCACTTACATGTGGGATCTAAAATACGACAGGAGCTCCCATTGTGGCTCAGTGGGTTAAGGACTTACACTGTGAGAATGTGCGTTAGATCCCTGGCTTCCTTTAGTGGGTTAAGGATCTAGCATTGCCATAAGTTGTGGCATAGGCCACAGCTATGGCTCCGATTTGGCCCCTAGTGTGGGAACTTTGACATGCTGCAGGCGTGGCTGTAAAAAGAAAAAAAGAAAAAAGAAAAAAACCCAACACAAATGAACTTATCTACAAAAGAGAAACAGGCTCACAGACATGGAGAACAGACACGGGGGAGGGAAAGGTAGGGGAGGGAGGGACTGGGAGTTTGGAATTAGCAGTTGCCAACTATCATATACAGAATGGATAAACAATAGGTCCTACAACTATATCCAATACCCTGTGATAAACCGTAATGGAAAAGAATATGAATATATATATATATATATATATATATATATATATATATATCATAACTGAATCACTTTGCTGTACAGCAGAAACTACAACGATACTGTGAATCAACTATACTGCAATAAAAAATAAGAGAAAAAAATTAAATCTAAGTATCCACACAGGGGAGTTCCTGTGGTGGTGCAATGGCATCAGCGGCATCTTGGGAGGGCTGGGACACAGGACTGCTACCCGGCCTGGCACAGTGGGTTAAAGACCCAGTGTTGCCACAGCTGTGGCTTAGGTTTCGACTGTAGCTTGGATCTGATCCCTGGCCCCAGGAACTCCATATGCCTCGGGGTGGGCAGAAACAAGAAATACACGTAGACAGTGGTTACCATATTGGACAGGGTAGATTTCCATTTTTTTTCCCCCAAACTGATCATCTTGCTTATTAATTCATCAATCTTTTAAAAACCAGCTGTACTTTAGGACTTAGAAACAATGATCACTTTGCCCTTGGATTGTATGGATGGGTATAATAGTGAATGAAATCGTGTAGTTATGGTTAACAAGCACAACTAGTGTCAAGAGGTTTGGGAATAAACATCTCACCCGCAGTAAGCAGGCAGCTCATCCCTGTGGCAGCAGTTGCACATGCACTTCAGAGGAACCCTATGAGGCTTCTGCATGAACTGGGGCCCTCTGCCTGCTTTGTGGGGGCCGGGGGGCAGAACCTGACTTAGTTGGGAGTTGATTAATTGGCAAAAATTGGAGGTTGGCTAAGCATGCCCCCTGTTCTCATCCTGTTAGGCAAGAAGCCTCGTGAGGGGAAGCGAGTCAGATCTTGAAGCCAGCCTGAAGGGCTTGGGGTCCCACTGACTCCCCCAGCCCGGGAAACCCCCACTGCCAGGTGCGTCACCCTTTCCTGATGTCCAGTGCAGGCACCTGGGGTCTTTTACAGAGTTGCCCTCGGCAGCCTCAGTTCCTTCTGCCCTTGGATTTGGGGGAGGGAGAGACTTCCAGGGTCAGATGGGTTGGGGTAGATGAATTTGCCACATCAGGTCTTCTCTTTCTGTAGCTGCTGCCTGCATGCAATCCTGTGTTCTGCTGTCCGAATTTTCTGGATGTAAATGTGCTCGATGGCCTGGAATAAAGCCTGTCCCTCTGCTTGGGGGAGGGGCTCCTCAATCCCCTGGAGAGCTGGTCACTGCTAATCAACTAGCCTCTGGGAGAGTGGCCACTGGGGAGGACTTGTGGGGAAAGAGCCCCTGCTGCTGTCTTACCTGGGGCAGCTAAGATAAAGGTAAGACAAGGTCAAATGAGAGATTTGAGGGAGAGACAATTGGTGCTTTTGCTGAGAGTTGGACTCACTGGGAAGCAGAGGAGAGTCATGAAGCTCAAGAAAGGTTTATTTAGGGAGCAGTCTGAGGACGGACACTGGTGGGAACAGAGGAAGCAGGACTGAGCTTGACAGAGAAGGTCACCTGTCCCCAGGGAAGCTCTGGAGCTGGACCTCTCAGAGTTGCCATGAGTTGGGGTGAAGGGCGGGGACCTGAGGCCCTGAGAAGGGAGTGGGAACCAAGATGCAAGTGTGCTATTCAGTGGAGGCGGACCCCAAGGGACAGGCAGCTGAGACCTGCTTCAGGCAGCATTTCCGGAAGCTGGCTGCATGCCCTGCATCCCTGACCGAGATCAGCGCGAGCACCACTGGGCCTGCTGTGTCCTCGCTGAGCATCAGAGGAGATAAGTTTTTCTGAGTGGAGTGGACTTATTTTTCTGTGGTAGGAGACTTGTGAGTGCATGTGTGTGTGTGTGTGTGTGTGTGTGTGTGTCTGCACAAGAGTTCGTGTGAGTGTGTCTGTGACTGTGTATCTGTGTGCATGCACATGCGCGTGAGCATCTGTGTGTGCAATCATGTGTTGAGGATGCCTGTGAATGTGAGGTTGTCGTGCAATTGTGTGTGAGCATATGTGTTTATAACCGTATTCTTTGGGTTTGCATGTGTATGACGACCTATGTGTGAAAGTGTGTATGTAATTGTGTGTCTGTAAGATGGTGTGTGACTGTGAGTGTATATATGCAACTTTAGAAGGTGTGATTGAAGGGTGAGAGGGTGTGGCTATAGGAGCAAGTGTGCATGAGTGTGAGTGCACATGAGTAAACATGCATGTGAGCATGTGCGTCTGATTGTGTGTCCATAGGAAGGTGTGTCTGAGTGTGTGTGTCTGAGTGAGAGTGTGCCTGGAACTCTATTTGTCCAGGACTAGCAAGGCGGCACCACAGTCATCAGGGACCCAGCCTCCTTCCCCTTGTTGCTCTGCCTCCCTCACTGTCTGGCTTCCCTCTTGTCTAAGGTGGCTGCTCCAGATCCCAACATTCCACAAGGGAAAGGTGGTGCCATCACATTTCCATTAAGGCCATGGCCCCAGCGTGACCCCCATCGCGTATGTCCACATCCCAGAAGTCAGGATTTAGCCCAGAAGGCCACATGTCACAACAAGGGGGGCAGGGGAACAGTCTTGAGATGAAGGGTCTGGAGAAGAAGGGGCAGAATAGCTCCAGGTGGACACTGGATCTCCAGCCACAGCTGCCTCAGGTCCTTCAGGATGACAATGGCCAGCCATGGACGGGAACTACCAAAAGGTTCTTTTCTCTTGGCAGAGCAGAACATTTAACCAAATGTTACAATACATAATATAACCAGCTGAACACCTGCTGTGTGCCCTGCCAGGCACTGTTAGACACTGGGGACGCAGCAGTGAGCAAAACAGGCCAAGAGGAGAGGCAAGGAGACTCAAGATGCATAATGCAGGGCAGTGTGGCAGAAAGGGCTGAGGTGGAGGCTAACACCTGCCTGGCTTTTAGACCTCAGCTCAAGGAATTTCTCCCGACCTCCCTGGCTAGGTCAGCTCCCCCAACCAACCCTCTCCACGGACACGAGTAAGCTGGCATTTGTCTGCATGGCTCCAGGTTGCCCCGCTGTCTCCCTCAACAGACCTCACCTGGTTTTGCACATTTTCATGTTCCCAGCATCTAGCAAGGCAATGCCCACCGTAAGGGTGGTAGATCCATAAAAATTTCACAAACATGTGCAGCAGTGCAACACGCAAACAAATGAATACAAGGAAAGAGAACAGCTACCCTCCTGCCCCAGAAGCAGTTGCAATTTCCTCCAGGAGTGGGGGTGGGGTGGGGAGGCAGGGACAGCCAGTGATGTCACAAGAGGTGGCTAGGAGGAAGGTTCTGGAAGGCTGGATGGGGTAAAGGGCCGTCAGGAAGGGAAACTGCTCACCTTCCTGCTTCTTGTCACCACCACCATCCTGGCTGGACCCAGACGGTGACAGGGGCTGGGAAGGGGCAGCCCACGTTCAGGTTTCCAGGAGGAGCGACTTGTCATCTTTGTGAAAAAAGAAAACACCATGAGTGCCCAGATGTCTCAGCAACCAATGCCTTGCTGTGATGGCCAGAACCATACCTGGTGAAAAGCGGCAGGTGCCAGTGGTATGGGAGAGGGGCACGTGAGGGTCCTCTGAGAGTCAGTGTCTGACAGTCATATCTGACTTTCAAATATCAGTATGTCAATAAGACCTTCAGGCACATTTCACTAGGAGGTAAGACTCACCACAAACACACATACATGTTGGCCTTGACCTAGACCCTCAGTATCTTTTTCTACTGCATTTTTTTTTTTTTTTTGTCTTTTTAGCTATTTCTTGGGCCGCTCCTGCGGCATATGGAGGTTCCCAGGCTAGGGGTCGAATCGGAGCTGTAGCCACCGGCCTATGCCAGAGCCACAGCAACGCGGGATCCGAGCCATGTCTACAACCTACACCACAGCTCACGGCAACGCCGGATCCTTAACCCACTGAGCAAGGGCAGGGATCGAACCTGCAACCTCATGGTTCCTAGTCGGATTCGTTAACCACTGCACCACGACTGGAACTCCTCTACTGCATTTTCTAACTGGTTGCTACTGGTGTGCAAGAAAGCTATTGGTTTTTGCATACTGATCTTCTATTTTGTCACCTTACAGAACTGTTATTTCTAAAAGCTTTCTGGCTGATTAACTAGTCTAGGGAGTCAATCACATTATTTGCACAATGGCAACGTTGTCTGTTTCCAACTTCTTCCTCTCACTTCTTTTTTCTTATTGCATTGGCTAAGGACTTCCAGATCAATGCTGACAAGGAGCAGTGACAGCTGATATCTTCGTCTTATTTCCAACTTCATGGAAACTCTTCTGGTGCTTTTGTTGTATTGTTAAGTATCATATTTATAGGTCTGGTAGACAGTCTTTATCAAGTTAAAGAAATGTCTTCCAGGAGTTCCCGTTGTGGCGCAGTGGTTAATGAATCTGACTAGGAACCATGAGGTTTCGGGTTCGATCCCTGGCCTTGCTCAGTGGGTTAAGGATCTGGCGTTGCTGTGAGCTGTGGTGCAGGTCACAGATGTGGCTCAGATCTGGTGTTGCTGTGGCTCTGGCGTAGGCTGGTGGCTACAGCTCCAATTGGACCCTAGCCTGGGAACCTTCATATGCCGCAGGAGCGGCCCTAGAAAAGACAAAAAGACAAAAAAAAAAAAAAAAAAAAAGAAATGTCTTCTGTTTCTTATTTGATAAGGGATTTTCATTTTAAAATGGATATTTTATCAAACCCTAAAGGGATTTTCATTATTATTATTTTCCTTTTTAGGGCTGCGGGTATGGTATACAGAAATTCCCAGGCTCGGGGTCAAATCAGAGCTGCAGCTGCCAGCCTATGCCAGAGCCACAGCAACACAGGATCCCAGCTGCATCTGTGCTACACAACAGCCCTCATGGCAATGCCTGATCCTTAACCCACTGAGCAAGGCCTTCACAGATACAAGTTAGGTTCATCACCACTGAGCCACGATGGGAACGCCCTGGATTTTTTTTTTTTTTATAACGACTTTTATTTTTTTCCATTATAGCTGGTTTACAGTGTTCTGTCAATTTTCTACTGTACAGCAAGGTGACCCAGTCACACTGAAATACATTTAAATGGATATTTAATCAAATTATATCTTGAGGTGATTATATAGTTTTTCACCTCTGTCCCTTAAATGCAGTAAGAATTTTGAATGTTGAGTAACATTTGCATTGCTATAATAAATCCTACATGGCCTTTTAAAATTGTGAACATATCTTGCATATAAAATGACAAGCCATTTTAGTGTATAATGAATGTACAAATCATGTAAAATTTAATGACTAGCAATAAATGTCTGTGTACCCACTTCACTTTATGAACTAGAATATTACTAGTGACTTTTAAGTCCTTTATGTCCTACCTTTTTCTCATGTTCCTCCCTCACGTGAATAAGGTAACACTGTCCTGAACTGCCTGCAGAAATTTTCCTCATAGTTTAACCACCTAAACAAGGACTCATTAACGTTGTCTCTTTGTGAACTTCATACAATAAAATCATATTGCCACCTGCTTCTTCATCAGCATCAAGGCTGGGAGATCCAGTCAAGTTTTTGCATCTGTCCCTCAATTTTCATTGCAGCATAGTATTCCATAATGGATGCATCCACCTTCCTGCTGTATATGTGGGCTGTTTCCAGTTGGGAGTCCTTATGAACATGGCCGCTGTCTACCTCCTGGGGGAGATGTGCAAGAGTTTCCCTTGGGTAGATCTGGAAGTGAAAATGCCGAGTCAGGGGCATGCCATTGTTCACTTTTAATCATTAACACTGCACTGCTTTCGCAAAAGGGTGTGCCATCTTTAGCTCTCCCCAGCAGTGGAGGAGAGCATCCCATTCTTCTCCCTCTCCAGCATTTGATGCCTGTCTGCACATCTACTGGGGGTGAAATACCTCACTGTGGTTTTAATGTGCTTGTCCCTGATTACCAAGGAATCTGAGCATCCTGTCCTGGGTTTACAGCCCGTTCACATTGCCTGTTCTGTGAGCTGTCTGGTCATAGTTTGCACTCATTTCCTATGGGGTTGTCTTTTTAAAACAAAAGGCCTTTTCATATTCTGTGCATGAATTCTGCCTTGGGATATAAACATAACAAATGTTTTGTCTTGGCCAGTGACTTGACTCACTGCTTTCTGATGTCTTAATAAAATTCTTCATCTGATCCAGATTCTTTGCGTGCATGTGTGTGTGTGTTCTTTGCGTGCATGTGTGTGTGTGTTCTTTGCGTGCGTGTGTTTATTTGATATCTGTCAATGTATCTATCTACAAAGAAAACTAAAACTTCCCTAATTTTTCTAAGAAATCTTAGCTATAGGATTTTTTAGTGCATATATTATAGAAGGATGTTAAAGTTTCTTAGAAGATTCTATTTATTTAGCCATAGTCCTCATCTCCTTTCATGAACAATTTAAAGTTTTTTGGACCATAGATCTATCCTAAGAGATTGGACACAGTTCCCTGTGCTCTACAGCAGGACCTCATTGCTCATCCACTCTAAATGTAGTAGTTTGCATCTACTAACCCCAAACTCCCAGTCCATCCCACCCCCTCTCCCTTCCCCCTTGGCAACCACAAGACTGTTTTTTATGTCTGAGAGTCTGTTTCTGTTTGAAGACAGGCTCATTTGTGCCATGTTTTAGATTCCACATGTAAGTGATATCATACGGTGTTTGTCTTTTTCAGACTTCATTTTGTGTAAGAATCTCCCATGTTGCTGTAAGTGGCATAATTTTCTTTTTTATGGCCACGTAGTAGTATATGTATGTATTTACCCATTCATCTGGGGCTTTTTGGCTTTTTTTTTTTTTTTTGTCTTTTTGCCATTTCTAGGGCCACTCCCTCGGCATATGGAGGTTCCCAGGCTAGGGGTCGAATCCACAGCAATGCAGGATCCGAGCCGTGTCTGCAACCTACACCACAGCTCACGGCAACGCTGGATCCTCAACCCACTGAGCAAGGCCAGGGATCGAACTTGCAACCTCACAGTTTCCAGTCGGATTCGTTAACCACTGCACCACAACGGGAACTCCCATCGATTGGTTTTTGTTGTTTTGGTATTGAGTTGTATGAGTTGCTTACACAGTTTGGAGATTAAGCCCTTGCCAGTTGCATCGCTTCAACTATTTTCTCTCATTCCATAAGCTGTCTTTTCATTTTGTTTATTGTTTCCTTTGCTGTGCAAAAAAGCTTGTAAGTTAGATTAGGTCCCATTGGTTTGTGTTTTTATTTCTGTTGCCTTGGGAAACTGACCTAAGAAAACATTTGTATGCTTTATGTCAGAGAATTTTTGCCTATGTTATTTTCTAGGAGTTTTATGGTGTTCTTGTCTTATGTTTAAGTCTTTAAGCCATTTTGAGCTTATTTTTGTGCATGGTGTGATGGTGTGTTCTAGCTTCATTGAGTTACATACGGCTGTCCAGTTTTCCCAGCACCATTTGCTAAAAAGACTTTCTTTTTCCCATTTTATATTCTTGCCTCCTTTGTCAAAGATTAACTGACCATAGGTGTCTGGGTTTATTTCTGGGCTATTATGTTCCATTGATCTGTATGTCTGTTTTTTTACCAACACCACACTGTCTTGATTAGTGTAGTTTTGTAATATTGTCTGGATTCTGGAAGTTATGCCTCCTGCTTGTTTTTTTCCCTCAGGATTGTTTGGCAATTCTGGGTTTTTTATGATCAAGATTCTTTTAATGCACAGCTAGATTTGACCTTAGCTATGTAGAAGAAGCATACTACCCCAAATCTGTTTAGATATTCGTTCAGTTAATGTTGATGGAACGCCAGGTGCTATACTAGGTGTTAGAGATATAATGATCAAGGCTGTCATTGCTGTGGCTGTGGCCGTAGCTGTGGCCAGCAGCTACAGCTCTGATTCAACCCCTAGCCTGGGAACCCCCCTATAACACAGGTGCAGCCCTAAAAAGACAAAAGACAAGAAAAAAAGATTGTCACACACAGTCGTACACACACAATTACAAAGCTAGGTCATGAAATGTAGGGGAAGGGTGTGGAATGAGAGGGTGCAGGGTCTGGTCCAGACTTGTATAACACAGGCTATTTCCCTGAAGAATGGACTCATAAACAGAGGTTGAGTTTGAGGAGGAAGCCGTAGATGAAGATTACTGAGATCAGTGTTTGGAGCAGAATGGACAACATGTGCAAAGGCCCTGAGGTATGAAGGAGCCTGGAGTGTTTAGGGGATGGAGAGAAGGTCCCAGCAGCAGGAGCTGAGGAGATGAGGGCATGCAGCATGAGGTGGGGCCATCTTTGTATTTATCACCATGTGCTCCTCGCTGCCTGGACACTGGCCATGCTGCATATTCCCCACCTGGCACACACCAAGCTGCTTCCCACCCCACGGCCTTTGCCTTTGCAGTTCCCTCTGCCTGGAACCCCTCTCTGCAGTAGAACTCCACATCCTTTAGGTCCCATTTCAGATGTCACCTCCTCCAAAAGGTCCTCCTGACCACCCCAGTGCTACCACAGTACCCTGTTCCATCATCTCCATCCTAGTCATCACTAATGTGCTTTTTTTCTAATAATCAAAGGGAAACTCGCAGATCCCAAAATTCATTTTAGAGCGTGCAATTCAGTGGTATTCGGCACATCCACAACCATGTGCAAACACCACCATCTAGTTCCAAAATATTTTCAACACTCCAAGAGGAAATTGTATGCCCATAAGCAGTCACTTCCCATTCCCCTCCCCCAGCCCCCAGCCAACCACAAACCCACTCTGTCTCTGTGGATTTGCCTGTTCTGGACATTTCCTATCAATGGGGTCACACACTGTGTGTCCTTTGGTATCTGGCTTCTTTCTCTCAGCCTGATGTTTTCGAGGCTCATCCTGTTACCATCCAAACTGATCTTTCTTTCCTGGCTGTTCCTCCCAACTAGAATGTCAGCTCCAGGAGGGGTTTCTGTCCATCTGGCTGCCCAGTGGCTAGAGCAAAGCCTGCAGCACAGCAGGTGCTCAGGAAGCAGAAGGGGAGGAGAGCGGCAGACCCCTGGGATGAAGGACCTCCTTCTCTGTCGCTGAGGGTGCAAGATGGGTTCTTGAAGCTGGAAGAGACCACCACGGCCCCCTGATGGCCACAGACACCTGGGGACTTGGTGATCTGAGACTTCTGTCTCATCTTCCCATTAGCAGGGGTCAGCAGTCAAATTTGGTGCCAAACGGCTGGCATTTTGCATTATGACCATCAAGGAGGTAATAACCTCTTGGTCCAGACAACCCAAAACTTTTTTTCTTGAGCCATAAACATGTGTCCTTACCCATTCATCTACACAAACAGTCACCTTCTTTCTATGTTGTCCTGCATCTTGCTTTTCTGGTTTATGTCTTGGAGAAAGTTCCATTCAGGAACCATGAATCAACATTTTTTTTTTTTCTTTTTTGGTCAACCTGTGGCATATGGAGTTCTTAGACCAGGGATCAGATCTGAGCCGCAGTTTTGACCTAAGCTGAAGCTGTGGCAATGCCAAATCCTTAACTGACTGTGCTGGGCCAGGGCACCAACCTTCATCCCAGGGCTCCAGAGATGCTGCTGATCCCATTGCACCACAGTGGGAACTCCAACATTTCTGGTGTTTTGTAATTGAGATGAGATTCACATTAAGGTAAAATTAACCATTTTAAAGTAAACAGCTCAGTGGCACTTAGTACAATCCTATCTCTGTTTCGTTCCAAAACATTTTCATCAGCCCCAAAGGACAATGTACTCCTTAGTCAGTCCCCAGCCTCTGGCGACCACCAACCTACTCTCTGTCTCTAAGGACCTTTATATAAATGGAATCACACACCAGGTGGCGTTTGTATCTGGCTTCTCTCTTTGAGCATCGGGTCCTCAAGTTCTGTCCATGCTGTAGCGAGTGTCAGTGCTTCTCTCCTTTTGGGGGTTGAATAATGTTCTGTTCCATGAAAAGACCACATCTTGCTTATCCATTCATCCAGTTATGGGTGTTCAGACCATGTCCATTTTTGGCGGTTGGGAACTGTGCTGCTGTGAACATGGGTGTGCATTCCTGGGGTTTTCTTACACAGCTCTAGAACATTCCACCACATGGAGATTCTATAATGCATATTACCAGTCCTCTATTGCTGGGTGTTTGGATTCCCCCCAGCCTTTCACGGTTCAAACAGTGCTGCACTGGCCATTCATTGTATGTAGTTTAAGTAACTGTCAGGTGAATGATTCTTTGAATTCTTTGGTGTTTCCAATTTACTTTGGTTTGTCTTCAAGTGGGAGTTCTGTTCCTGATTTTAATTTTTTCTGTGGAAACAGATACTTTCTGAAAGTCCTTTATGGTAACCCCAGATAGCTTGCCTGGTATGAGGTAGATATTTTACTACATTTTTCAAATATTTTATCCAGGAGTTCCCTAGTGGCCTAGTGGTTAAGGACCTGGTGTTGTCACTGCTATGTCAAGGATTCGGTCCCTGGCACAGGAACTTCTGTGGGCATGGCCAAAAAAAATTCATTGTGAATTTCACTTTGGGGTAGCAGTATCTGATTTTGGTGTATAGTACACCTTTCCTTTTCCAGCCTGCCAAAGGAAACTTTTATTTATAAAACATTGATTGACTAGAAGAGATTTTTCTCTTTATGCTATCATCATCGAACATATTTAGAAAAGTGATGAAGACTTTTTTTTTAGCTATGCCTGTGGCATGCGGAAGTTCCCAGGTCAGGGATCGAACGCATGTCACAGCAGTGACAACACCAGATCCTTAACTGCTAGCCACCAGGAGCCCCCAGTGAAAACTTTTTTTAACAATTAAAATGTAATTGACATATTATGGACAAGACTTAAGTATATATTGAAAATTTTGATTAAATTCACAAGTTCATCAAGCACCATTTTTTTTTTTTTCTTTTTAGGACTGAATCTGCAGCATAGGTAAATTCCCAGGCTAGGGGTCAAATCAGAGCTACAAGTGCTGGCCACGGCCTCAGCCACAGCCACAGCAATGCCAGATTCAAGCCTCATCTGCGACCTACCCCACAGCTCAGGGTACCAGACCCTTAACTCACTGAGCGAGGCCAGGGATCAAACCCACATCTTCATGGATACTAGTCGGGTTTGTTACTGATGAGCCATGACAGGAATTCTTAAGCACCATTCTTTTACATATTTATGTAACTATATTAGTCTCCCAGGGCTAATAACAAGATACTGAGAAATGAGTGGCTTAATAGAAACTTGTTTTTGCTCAGTTGCGGGGGCTGGAAGTGCACAATCAAGGTGTCAGCAGGACTGGTTTCTGGTGAGAACTCTCTTCCAGATGGCAGCCTTATCACTGTGTCCTCACATGGGAGGAAGAAGGAGAGCTGGCAATCTTTTCTCAGGACACCAATCCTATTTAAGCTTCCTCAAGGCTCCATCTCCAAATAAAATTACTTTGGGGGTCAGGGTTTCAACATACGACTATGGGGGAACATAGTTCAGTCCATGAAAATAACTACTGATGTATGTTATGATGATGTGGAGAAGAACGCTATCTAACAGGTTTAAGCATTAACACGCTGAAAGTCAAACAAGGTCAAGGAGGGTGTCCAGTTCATGAGTGTATAAGAACCATGGGCAGCCAGGAATCTGCACCTGTCCCCCACCAGCAGGATGACCAGGTGACCTTAGGTTTGACCACTGATAAATGTCCTTTAAATGGGCTGCATCAATTTGTACCGCAGTATATGCGAGCAAATGTTTCCCCACATCCTTGCTAATATAAGGTGTTTTACAACCTTTTTGGTCTTTACTTCATCTGACAGGAGAAAACTGCATCATATTTTCTATTGCATTTCTCTCTGGACTGAGATGGAGCGTGTTTTCCTGTTTTTAAAAGTCATTTAAAAATGTGTTTTCGAATGAGCCAGAAAGACAAAGACAAATACCATATGATATCACTTATAACTGGAATCTAATATCCAGCACAAATGAACATCTCCTCAGAAAAGAAAATCATGGACTTGGAGAAGAGACTTGTGGCTGCCTGATGGGAGGGGGAGGGAGTGGGAGGGATCGGGAGCTTGGGCTTATCAGACACAACTTAGAATAGATTTACAAGGAGATCCTGCTGAATAGCATTGAGAACTATGTCTAGATACTCATGTTGCAACAGAAGAAAGGGTGGGGGAAAAACTGTAATTGTAATGTATACATGTAAGGATAACCTGACCCCCTTGCTGTACAGTGGGAAAAAAAAAAAATGTGTTTTCGAGAACTGTCTATTTAAGACTTCTGCCCATTTTGTCATTGGGTTATTGTTCTTTTTCTTAGTGATATATTGGAGTTCTTTACATGTTAAGAAATCAGGCCTTTATTGATTAGATGTGTTGCCCACATTTTTTTCCATTTGCTGTAGGTTTTTTGTTGTTTTTTTGTTGTTTTGTTTTGTATTGTTTTGTTTTTTATGGCTACACCTGCAGTGTACGGAGGGTCCCAGGCTAAGAATTGAACCAGAGCTCCAGCTGCTGGCCTACACCACAGCCACAGCAACACAGGATCTGAGCCATGTCTTCGACCTACACCACAGCTCAAGTCAACGCCAGATCCTTCACCCACTAGGCAAGGCCAGGGATTGAATCTTTGTCCTCATGGATACTAGTCAGGTTTGCTACCACTGAACCACAACAGGAACTCCTGTTACTGATCTTCCATCTTTTTTTTTTCTTGTCTTTTAGGGCTGCAACCACAGCATATGGAGGTTCCCAGGCTAGGGGTACTATTGGAGCTGTACCACCGGCCTATACCACAGCCACAGCAACATGGGAACTGAGCTGCGTCTGCAACCTACACCACAGCTCACATCAACACAGGATCTGAGCTGCGTCTAAGACCTGCAACACAGCTCACGGCAACACCATATCCTTAACCCAATGAACAAGACCAGGATCGAACCCATGTCCTCACGGATGCTAGTAGGGTTTGCTAACTGCTGAGCCATGACAGGAACTCCATGTTGTTGCTCTTTTGATTCTGTTCATGGTATTCTTTCCTATGTGAAAAATTTTAAACTTTCTCTGTAGCAAAATTTACTGTTTGTCCTTTATGTCCTTTGAGTTTTCATGCTGTACTATCTGGCAACCAGTCAGAGAAGAACTCTCCTGTGAGAGCTGCTTTCCTTCAGAAGACTTCAAGATGTTTTCCCATCCACAGGATCACATATAGACCTAGTTTCCATATCATAGCTGTTTCAGAGACTCTTCTGGAAACTCATGGACTGAATACCCTCTGGACTTTACAACTGCTCCATGATATGGCATATAGGCCACTCTCCTCTCCTCCTAGGACCAGGGCAGGCATGACTAATCAATCCCAAGATCCTAGGCAGACATGACTAGGCAAACATGGCAGTTAGCTTCAGACCTGCAATCCCTTTGCCTGTCCTGTTAAATCCTTTGCTTTGTTTCTTGCAGCATTCTGAAGAATGGTCTCTGCAGACTTGGAAGGGCTGAAACCCTGACGACTCAAGAAGAGAAGGCCAAGGACCTTAAAGTAGACATGAGTCAAAGTCAAGAACAAGGTATGTTGTGTGAGAGAGAACGGTGCAATGACTCACCGTTGCTTTTCATGAAGGAGTCTGGGCCCAGAGTTGGGCACACCACTCCCTGCCCCAATTGCTGGCCCTGGCCAAGATGCCCGCACCTGGGGGGCCAAATATCAATAGGTGACAGGCAGCAGAGGTGGTGCAAGTAAGCAGTTGACAGCTGGGCCATGCAGTTCACAGCAGAGGTCTGCTAGCCAGGTGACAATGGGACAGTCCTTTGCTCTTTTGAAGCCTCACCTGTATATGGTACCAGTGGGGGGCACTGATAATAGATAACAGTAACTCCCTATTAAGATGGTGAGCTCGTGTGGGTAAAGCACACAAATACATAATACATATACTATGCTCTATGTTACATAGTATACATATTACATATTTACATGGCACAGGTGTAATTGTAAGTTTTTAGATATGTGGCAGATATACTATATAATGGTTTATAAAGTGCAGATGTAGTAATATATGTAGCAAAAATATAGTTACATATATAGTACAGATGTAATTATATACACACATAGTATAGATGTAATTATACATATGGTACTGATATAATCATATATATACTAGAGATGTAATTGTATTTATGTGGTGCAAATGTAATAATATACATATAGTATTGGTGTAATAATATATATAGTGAGAATATAATTATATATAGTAAAGATGTAATTATATACATAGACTAATTATACATATATCCAGTTATATATAGTACAGATGCAATTATATATGTATATATATAGTGCGGATGTAATAATATATTGATGCAGATATGTGTGTATATATACTATTTGTAAATAATATGGAATTCTAGTTAATGATTCAAATGCTAAATAAGTGACATCAAATGAGTCAAATGGTTAGAGTGAAATGGATGGATCCCTGCAGCTTACTTTGAAATGTATCAAAAAACAAGACAGCATGATAGATGGATAAACAGAGGGATGGCCGGATGGAGATGTGATAAGCAAAGAGAGCAAAATGCTGGCAGTTGTAGAATTTGGTGGTAAGAGGGTACTTGCTATACAATCAAATTTGTTGTACACTTGTGATTCTTCAAACTAAATTACTGAGGGAGTACGGAAGAAATAAATAGGAAAGAGGAAGCTTGAGCAGACCAGCAATGACCATGTGACTTCACTTGAGGTGTGGGATTAATTCAAGTTCAAAAAGACAGCCTCTCCTGTCTTTTTGTGTTACGAAATGAATAATAAAAAAAAAGCCTGCCACCCAACCCTGGTGACCGTTTGCAGTTACTCCTGGGCTGTGGACTACTCATCGAGATGGAGAAGTGCTTCTGAGGCTATCAAAACACGGGCCAGGCCATGAGACCCCCATGACCATCCCTGAATTTTTTCGGGAGTCAGTCAGCCGATTTGGGACTTACCCAGCCCTCGCATCGAAGAAGAATGAACAGTGGGAAGTTCTGAATTTCAACCAGTATTACGAGGCTTGTCGGAAGGCAGGGAAGGCCATGATGAAGGTAAGTGAGCTATTCATTCTTTCATTTGTTCATCATGTACGAAATCGCTCATTCTATGTATACATACATATGGGACAAAATGCACAAGACATCCCAAGATACAAAGGTTAACTTGGTGAAAAATTTCCTTCCAACCTTTGACCCTTCTCTTATGGAGGCAGCCACCATTTGCAGTGTGTGTGTGTGTGTGTGTGTGTGTGTGTGTCTGTGTCTGTGTGTGTGTCTGTGTGTGTGTGTGTGTGTTCTGGGGAATAAATTACGTGTATATAATTTGTTATATGCAGATTTTTACACACATGGTAGCATACTATACCCAAGGGTCTGCATCTTGTTTTTTCTCCCGTTAGCACAGTAAATATATGTATTAGCTAGCTCCTGCTGCATAGCAATTTCCCCCTAAACTTAGTGACTCAAAATGACAAGCATTTATTATCTCACTGTTTCTGTGGGTCAGGAATCCAGGAGTGATTTAGTTGGATGTTTCAGGTTCAGGATCTCTCATGAGGTTATATTCAGCTGTTAGCCTGGGCTGCATCATCTGAAGGCTTGACTGGGGTGGGAGGGCCCACTGCTAAGCTTCTTTACATGGCTGACTCTTGGCAGGAGGCCTCAGTTCCTTCCTCTATGGCCTTCGCCATAGGACTGCTTGAGTGTCCTCACAACATGGCAGCCAGCTTCCCCCAGAATGAATGATCCAAGAAAGGGAGTGAACCAGATGGGAACCAAGGTATTTTTTTATAACCTAATCTCAGTAATGACACACTATCACTTCTTCCACATTCTACTGGTTACATGGACCTCTATACAATATGGGTAGGAATCACACAAGAACACAAATGCCAGATGAGACTCATTGGGGACCATCTTAGAGGCTGGTTGCTGCATTCTGAGGTCCCCCCATATTGATTTTTTTTCATTTTTCGCCACCCTGTGGCATATGAGTTCCCAGGCCAGGGATCCTATCCGAGCCGTAGTCGTGACCTAAGCCACAGCTGTGGAAATGCCGGGTCCTTAACCCACTGTGCTGGGCTGGGGATTGAACTGGCGACCCAGCACTCCCAAGATGCTGCCAATCCCATCACACCACAGCGGAACTCCTCAATTTTATTTTTTTTTTAATCCATATTCTTTCCAACAACTGCAAATACATATGTAAGAGTGTTGATTTAACCAGTCCCCTACTGGTGGGCATTAAGTTGTTTCCAGACTTTTGCTACCATACATGGTGCCCAGTGAACCTTCTTTGAACAATGAATTCCTACAAGGAGTGCCCTTTTATGTCCACTCACAGTGTATGAGAATCTGCTTATGTACACTCTTGCCAACACAATGTTGTCAAAAATATTCATCTGCAGAGTTCTCTGGTGGTTCAGCAGGTCAAGGATCCAGCATCATCACTGCTGTGGCTTGGGTTGCTGTTGTGGCACAGGTTCAACCCCTGGCCTGGGAAGTTTCATGTGCTGTGGGATGGCCAAAAAATATTCATCTGGGCCAATGTGATAGGCACGTTGGGTAGAATTCTTTTTTAAAAAATTATTGGTATAGTTGATTTATAGTATTGTACCACTTTCTGCTATACAGCATAGTGACCCAGTTGTACAGATATATACATTCTTTTTTCTCATATTATCTTCCATCATATTCCATCCCAAGAGATTGGACATAGTTCCCTGCGCTGTACATTAGGACCTCACTGCTCATCCATTCTAGATGTAATAGTTTGCATCTATTAACCCCAAACTCCCTGCCCATCCCACTTCCTCCCCCTTCCGCTTGGCAGGCAGAATTCTAAGATGACTCCTCCAAGATTCCCAAACTCTTGGTGGGCTTATGCTGTAGAATCTTCTCCCTGTGACTGTGGACAGGACTTGTGACCATGATGGGATTTCCTTCATGTGGTGGCAAAACTGAAGAGATTCTGCAGGTGTACCAAGGTCTCTAATCTGTTGACTCTGAGTTCATCAAAAAGGGCAGGCACATAGGGTGGGCCTGACCTAATCAGGTGAACCCTTAAACTAGAGATTCTCTTGCTCTCCTTGAAACAAACTGGCATGTTTGGAGAGGGCCATGTGGTGGGGATGGAAAACAGCCTCTAGGAGGTGAGAGCAGTCCTCAGCTGGCAGGCAGCAAGAGAACAGGATCTCTATCATTCAACTACAAGGAAATGAATTCTGCAAACAACCTGCAAGGGTGGGGAGGCCCCCAAGCTTCAGAGATCACAGTCCCCACTGATACCTTTGGTGGTAGCTTTGAGAGATCCTAGGCAGAGAACCCGGCAGCTACAGCTCCCAATCAACCCCTAGCCTGGAAACCTCCAGTTAGGCGGCTGCTCAAGTCCTGACCTGTGGACACTGGGGTAATGTGTGATGTTTGAAGCCGCCACATTTGTGGTGATGGGTCATGCAGCCAGATAATGGGCATAACAGGCATCTCATATTGTAAAATGGCTATTTCCTGATGGTTTTGATTTACAGGAAATCTGATCACATTTTGACCTAGACCCAAGATCCTCTCTCCCCTCCACTGTTGCCCGTGAATCTTCATCAAGAGATTGAGAGGTCAGGATTAGGAAGCATCTTCTGAGGCTGAGTTTCTTCTTGGCTGCCCCGTTCCAATACCATAGCACTGTGGTTAGTTGGTCCCAGAAGATGGTTTTCTTTAGTTATGCCCTTAGTTCTGGAGTTCGAGGACCTAAACCTAAACCTCAGGGACCCAATCAGAAATAAGACTGTTTATCTACACATTAATAGAGACATTCTGTCTACAGTGAAGACAGCCTTTGACTCACGAAGCAGAAATGCCTGGCATCATGTTTTGAAGCACCAGCAGGCAGATGCCCTCCAAAGGCTTAAGTTTTCCCTGAGAACAGCAGGTCATAGCCAGTCTGGCTCCAAATGACTAGAAGTGCCAACAAAATTGGGAGTTTCCAGGACAAGAACGGGGGGGCTTCCCCCAAAACTGACTGCCCTCACATCTGGGTCTCCTGATTCATTTTTGAGCACATTCAGATCAAGGCTACACCTTCAGAAATGCAATTTATCAGCAAGATAGAGCATCACTCTTTGAGTATTGTTATGATGAAAAATAAAGATAAATTCACTACGACGATTAATTAGGAAAAAAAAAAAAAGCAACAGGAGTTCTCATCGTGGCTCAGCAGAAATGAATCTGACTAGGATCCATGAGGACACAGGTTTGATCCCTGGCCTTCTAAGTGGGTTAAGGATCTGGCGTTGCCATGAGCTGTGGTGTAGGTTGCAGATGCAGCTCGGATCCTGCACTGCTGTGGTTGTGGGCCAGCGGCTACAGCTCCCATTCAACCCCTAGCCTGAGAACCTCCATATGCCCCAGGTGCAGCCATAAAACAAACAAACAAACAAACAAAAAGAACAGAAAATAGCAAGTGTTGGTGAGGACATGGAGAGACTAGAGCCCCCATGCACCACCAGTAGGAATGTAAAAGGGTGCAGCCACCTTGGAAGACAGTCTGGTGGTTCCTCACAAAATTAAACTGCAGGCACTCCCGTCACGGATCTGTGGTTAATGAATCCAAATAGTATCCATGAGGACATGGGTTCTATCCCTGGCCTCACTCAGTGGGTTAAGGATCCAGCATTGCCATGAGCTGTGGTGTAGGTCACAGATGAAGCTCGGATCTGGTGTTGCTGTGGCTGTGGTGTAGGCTGGCAGCTATAGCTCCAATTTGACCTGTAGCCTGGGAACCTCCATATGCTACAGGTACAGCCCTAAAATAAATAAATATATAAAATAACAACAACAAAAAAAACCAAAATGAAAAACTATGAATTGTCTTATATGATCCAGCAATTCTACTTCTGGGTACACGTCCAAAAGAATTGAAAAGAGGGACTCAAACAGATGTGTGGACACCCATGTTCACAGCAGCTTGATTCCCAATAGGCAAAAGGTGGAAGCAACTCAAGTGCCCATGGATAGATGGATAAACACAATGCTGTCTGTTCATACAATGCAGTGTTAGCTCTAAACTGGAGTGAAATTCTGACACCTGCTACAACATGCATGGATGAAGAGGGGAACATTAAACTAAGTGAAAGAAGCCAGACACAAAAAAGGACAAATGATTCCTCTTATATAAGGTCCCCAGAGGAGTTAAATCCACAGAGATAGAATAGATGGTGGGGTCAGGGGCTGGGAGAGGGGATGGGAGTTAGTGTTTCATGGGAACAGAGTCTTGGTTTGGGAAGATGAGAAAGTTCCAGAGATGACAGTGGGATGGTTGCACAACAATGTGAATGTGCTTAATGCCGCTGAGCTGTGTGCTTAAAGGTGGCTAAAATAGTTATAAGATAAATACGTAAAATTTAGAGGGGGTTCTCCTGTGGTCTGGTGGTTAGGATTCATTGCTTTTGCCCCTGAAGCCTGGGTTCGATTCCTGGTCTAGGAACTGAGATCCCACATAAATTCACTGCACTCTGGGGCCAAATTTTTAATTAAAAAAATTTAAAATTAGAATAAACAGGAGTTCCCATCGTGGCTCAGCACTTAGCGAACCCAGCTAGCATCCATGAGGACATGCGTTCAATCCCTGACCTCGGTCAGTGGGTTAAGGATCCAGCGTTCCTGTGAGCTGTGGTATAGTTTGCAGACGCGGCTCAGATCCCGTGTTGCTGTGGCTGTGGCACAGGCCAGTGGCTATAGCTCTGATTGGACTCCTAGCCTGGGAACCTCCATGTGCCATGGGTGGGGCCCTCAAAGACAGAAAGACCAAAAAAAAAAAAAAAATTAGAATAAACAAAGGGGGTATTATGTAGAGGGAGGTAAGCCAGCCTCCCAATGGCCCCCAAAACATCACACTCCATATTTTAGTCTCAATGCTGGTTTTCCCCCATGTGATTCCATGGGCCTGGAGGTCTGCTTTCACCTCCCAATGAGCAGATCCCACCAGCAAGCAAACCAACTCTGTTTCTGTTTTCTGTTTGTCTGCTTTTGCCTTCCCAGTTGGGCTTGGAGCCTTTCCACTCGGTCGGCATCCTGGGGTTTAACTCCGTCGAGTGGTTGATCGCTGCTCTTGGTGCCATCTTAGCAGGGTAAGACCCTGGGCTCCATTCCCTGGGACGGTTGGGGCAGGGGGGCTGCTACTCCAGGTCTAGCAGCCCTGGGCTGCTTCCCCGAGATGGGAACAGGGTTGCAGATGCAGCCCAGACAGGCAGGCAAGACAAACACACACCCCAATCAGAGAAAAGACTCGCAGCTCAAATACAGAGGGTGCCTTGACAACCCAGGAATACAAACACAACAAGATTTTAAATGGGCAAGAGACTTGAACAGAAACAGCACAAAGGGAAACAGCCAATAAGCACTTGAGAAGATCCTTGCCCTCTTCAGCCAGCAGGGGAATGCAAACACAAACCAGGACAGAAGGGTGAAAAGCAAGAACAAAAGGTTGTGAATGAAGGGAACAGGTTGGGGGGGGTGTTCAAACCCCACCTCTTATTTGCTAGAGGACTCTGAACAAGTGACTTCCCTGCCCTGAGCCTCAGTTTCCTCATCCGTAAAATGGGGTACAATGAGGGCTCCATGATCCATGTCATAATGACATCACAGGAGTCTATACTCTCAACATCACTGTCATTTTTGTCCTTTTCGTCACTGGCAAGTTGTGAGACCAAGGCTGCAAACTCAGAACTCACCTGCAGAACCTTTCCCCTCCCCTCCCCTTCCAGGACACTGTTGACTTATGGTGTGTGTGGGTCTTCTTTTCCCAGGGGCTTCTGCGTTGGTATTTACGCCACCAACTCCACGGATGCCTGTCAATACGTCATTACTCATGCCAAAGTGAACATCCTGATTGTGGAAAACGACATGCAGTTGCAGAAAATCCTTGCGGTAAACCCCCCACCCAGTGCCACCTGACACTGGGAAATGCGGGTGTTGGGGGCTGGAGTGGATGAGTTTAATTTCCAATTCACATTCAATTCCTACACGGCTTTCATTTTTAAAATGTGTCTATGTGTTCTTTCATGTAGAGGCCATTGTTTATTCATTTTCTTGTAGAAGTGTAGTTGTTTTCCTTCTTTCCTTCCTTCCTTCCAGCTTTTTAAGGCCTGCAGGTTCACAGGCTACAGGTTGAATTGGAGCTGTAGCAGCTGTCCAACACCAGAGCCACAGTAACGCCAGATCCAAGCCAAGTCTGCAACCTACACCACAGCTCACCACACCGGATCCTTAATCCGCTGAGAGAAGCCACGGATCAAACCCACATCCTCACATATAATTGTCGGATTAGTTATCGCTGCGCCACGACAGGAACTACCCCCCTCCCCTTTTTTCCCCTGTTTTTGCCTGTGCCCTCGATATGCAAAAGTTCCCAGGTCAGGGATCAAACCCGCATCACAGCAGTGATCTGAGCCACAGCAGTGACAACACTGGATCCTCAACCCAATGAGCCATCAGGGAACTGCAGAAATGTAGTTCTTTTGAGCCTTGTAATCCTTGCACTTTTCATCTCCTATAATCGTTCTCCTTTCTGAAATGCTTTTGTCTTTCTCTTAGGCTTCTCTTCGAAGTTTGATCCCTTCCTGTGTCTCTGCTCTCTGGTGCCTGGCTCTCCACTCAGGGCCTACATGTTTGTTTTGTATTCTTCCTTCAGATCCGATGACCTTGTTAGAGTTTACATTTTCTGTTGGAAGATTGGGTGGTGATTTCCCTTTGCTTTGTGGTGGCTTTCATTGTGCACAAGTGAAATCTGATCCTTCTTTTATTCTCTTAGTCCTTTTTTTTTTTTTCCCTTGTGATATCTTTGTATGGATGTTGTAGAAACCTTTCCGAAGTCTTGCGTTTGAATGAGCTGTAGGTGCCTGAACCAGCTTTTGGCAGAAGGGCCCTAAGGGGAGGGGAGTCCTTGGGGTTGGGGGGAGCCTAGATGACCAGATTCATCCCTCACCTCAGTCCCAGAGCCTCTGTGACTATTTCTTTAATGCCACATGTCACCTTCTGAGTTGCACTTTTTAAAACTTCTGGAGTTGAGATGTCCTGGATTTGATGGCATCCTCTGAACACCATGGGCCATATGTTTTCCCCACATTTTAACTTCTCTGAATTTAGGGTAGATTTCCAGACTCAGTGAAATCCAGCCAGACTCCGTGAAATAGGACATCTTGTACCACCAGGCCTCCTTCATTGCCTACATCTTGACCTGGTTCATGAGGATAGACTTTTTTTTCTTTCTTTCTTTTTTTTTTTTTTTTGGCCATAGCCTGCAGCTGATTGACATGGATCTCAGTTCCCAGGCCAAGGACTGAACCTAGGCTGCAGCAGTGAAAGTGCCAAGTCCTAACCATTAGACCCTCAGTGAACTCCTAGAGTTCTACTTTTTGAAACTGCTTTCTTCAGGCAGGCTGCTCTGGTCCCCATACTCAGTCTGGCCCTGCCCGACCTGTTCATGGCAGAACACACCGTGGGATGGGTGATGGGTAAGGACTGGCCAGTGGGGGGAGGGGTTGCCTTCTCCTTCCTTTTTTTTTTTTTTTTTTTTTTTTGTCTTTTTGCCATTTCTTGGGCCGCTCCCACAGCATATGGAGGTTCCCAGGCTAGGGGTCGAATCGGAGCTATAGCTGCCTGCCTACACCAGAGCCACAGCAACACAGGATCTGAGCCACGTCTGCAACCCACACCACAGCTCATGGCAACACCGGATCCTCAACCCACTGAGCAAGGCCAGGGATTGAACCCTCAACCTCACGGTTCCCAGTCGGATTCGTCAACCACTGCGTCATGATGGGAACTCCGCCTTCTCCTTCTTGCTGTGAATACTAGCTTATGATTTGGGTTTCTCCACTGTTAGAAAATGCCTCATGCTCCCTCCTTCCCCCTGTAGCCGCCTTACTATTCTGACTTCCCATCCTCCTTCTGGTATATTCAGCCTTACTTGCATAAAGCAGTATCTGAGTGCTTCCTGTCTCTTAGTTTCACCAAAGATGCAGTTGGGAAGAGATCTGTCATTCTGGTTGCTCTGTCTGAAAGACTCAAAGCCAGGCACCTGGTGCGCTCCTCCCAAAGTGGATGCTCAGCTCTACCTGGAGGTCTGTGATGCTGGGTGATAATCACAGCTTGTAACTCCCCAGTGCTTTTCTTCTTCCTTTAGAACAAAATGCAGACTCCTCCAAAATGCGGCCTCCCTCGCCCTCACATCCTTTCTTGCCTCCTCCCTTTGCCATCTCCCTTCCACCTCCATTCCAGACATCCTGGACTTTTCCTCTCTCTCACCCATCCCAGCTGCTGCCTGCTTCAGGCTTTCTGATGTCTGCTCCTTCTCTCTCTGAAAAACTCTTGTCCAGTGTTTACAAGCACTTCTGTCATCTCTTCCCTCTGTCCACACCAGAGACTTGGGTCTAATGATAATCCGTGTACTGGATGCTGGAAGTGACCCCCTCGTTGGATTGGCTAGAAATGTCAGAGAGGCACACTCCTTCCTTTGCAAGCACAGGGGACAAGAATCCCACAGGCCTGGTCCCCTGAGCCTTATGGTCCTAGGTTTAGGTAGAGGGTTCTGAGCCCACCCAGGTCCTAGACACCTTCATGGAGGACTTCTGTGGCCTGACTCCAACCAGAAGGTGAGTGGGATCTTGGCTGCATGGTGAAGATGCCAGGAGAGGAAGAGCCAGGAGCGCTGACCTTCAATTCACCAACCAAAAGCCACAACTCTGAGCAGCAGAATTCAGGAGCTGTTGCCCTCATCTTCAAGGACCACAAAGAAGCCAGTGGTCCTAAGTCCAGGCTGCTTAGTGTCAGTCAAGGCAAAGAGCCATGTTTTCCCTTGGGCAGGGGAAGGGAAAGTGGCTGGGATCCCTGTGGGAGAGGTTGGGATGCACTCTCTTGGAGGTGGGCTGCCATGAGGTCCATGTATAACTTTCTTTCAGATTCCAAAGAGCAGGATGGAGACCCTAAAAGCAATCATCCAGTACAAGGTGCCAGTGAAGGAGAGCAAATCTAACAACTTGTATTCTGTAAGTGTGAGAGGGGGCACAGAGCAAAGAGGAGGGCACCACCTTGAAAGGGAAGTTCGCCACTCTCAAGGGAAGTGGGTGGTGAGCAAGGGAGAGGGTCGGGCCATACCAGAGGGAAGTGGGTGGGGACTGTCAGAGGAACTGGGTGGTGAGTGAGAGGGCAGAGCCATACCAGGAAAGGGGGTGAGGCTTTTGAGAGAATTTTTTTCTTGCCTGGAGGGTCTGATTTAGCAGAGAGTGATTATTTACCACTGTGTAACAAATCACCCCAGAAACTGATGGCATAAGACAACACCAATCATCTTATTATTAGTTTTCTTCAGATCATTAGGGTAATTTGAAAAAATACTGCATCACTGAAGATTAGGTGTGTTAGAACCCACAACATTGTTTAAATATTTAATGTATAGTCAAACCAGAATTTATGATAAATTTACTTTCCAGGCTTTCATGGATGCAAAGTCATCAATATTTTGATTTAAACCCTTGGCCATTTTTAATACATACAGATATGTATACAGGGGCACACGCTTCTGCTATGGCTTGGACTAACAGCCTTGCTGGAGCTTGCCTTAATTAAAATGTTGGTGTTTCTCATGCATCCTGGATTTGCTTTTCTTTGACAGTGACTTTTAAAATATTGCATTAAAATATTATTTATCTTGATTACCAAGCTTTTTTTGGCATCCCCTAATATTTTGCACTCAAGGAGAAGGCCTGGGTCCTCACTCTGGTCTTGACCCTGCAGCTAGGGCTCCTCCAGCACCCTTCTCTATCTCTGTGCTGTGTCTCCGTGTGACTTCTCCAGCATGATGATTTCAAGACCTCGAGACTTGTCTGGTGGCTCAAGTCTCCAGAGGGAATGTTTTGAGGGAGAGAAATATCCAGGTGGAAACTGTCATGCCTTCAAAGACCTATTCTTGGAAGTGACATACTGCCCATCAAGGTCAAGATTCAGACACAGGCTCTACCTCTTACTGAGGGAAGAGCAGAGTCTCTGAATAGCGTGTGACACCACAAATTTTGTCACTTTTTTTGGAACATTCACTCTACCTAAGAGTCTTCTAGAGTCAGAAAATGCTGGGGTGCAAGCAGCAGAGATCCAGTTATGATGCCTGGCATTAGATTCAGAACCAATTCCAGATTTTCAAGACGGAGGGCTAGATTGGACCAGACTGGGTCTGGTGTCTGCCCAATCCTGTCACTTGTAGCCATGGGAGGATGGAGCCAAGCACAAGCCGTGAGGGAATCACACTTTGGTGGGGAGGGCTTGGGGCATCTCTCAGGGAAAGGACAGGGTCCCTCAAAGGGCTGCTCTTCTCACCATCACCCTACCCCATTAGAGATGGACTGGGCAAAGCCCCCTGCCCTTTCTGATGGGGCCCACATTCCTCTAGGCAGATGGGAGGCAATGCTGGCCATTTCTGGAGTGCCTCTACCTTGTAGGCAGGACATTTACCCTCATCCAGAGCCTTGCTGGGGGCTCAGGGGTAGAATTTTTGCAAGTCTCATGTGAAATTTGGTCCACAAAGCCCAAGAGTTCCTTCTGAGCCACCAAATTCTAAGGTAGTTAAGAGCACAGGCTCTGGAGTCAGACCGTCTTGGGTGAGAATGCTAGTTTCTCTGTCTACTTGCTTTGTGACCCTGGGCAAGTAACTAACCTACTTTGAGCTTTATAGCTCCTTCATCTGCCACAGGGAGATGATGTATCTATCATCAGCCAGGATATCTTTGGCTGCAGGTGACAAAAGCCTGACCTCAAATAGATCAAGCTTAAAAGATCATATGTTGGCTCATGTAACTACAATCAGGTGTGGACTTCAGGCATGGCTGTAACCAGGGGCTCAAATTATGTGATCTAGGCTCCATTTTGCTCTCTTGATATCTGGGCTCCACTCTAGCCTTACTTCCCCTCACAGTCCTGAGATGGTCCAGCAGCTTTTTTTGTTTTTCGTTTTTTTTTTTTTTTGGCCGCACCTGCAGCATGCAGAAGTTCCTGGGCCAGGGATAGAATCTGCGTTGCAGTGGCAACCTGGGCGACAGCAGGGACAGTGCATCCTTAACCCACTGCACCAGCAGAGAACTCCAGCGCTACATCCCATTAATGCCTGGATGACTCATTCATGAAGCCCTGACCTTCACTGTGATTGGATCACCTGAGGTCATGTGGCCAGATCCAGTCCAACCACTGTGGCACTGGGCAAAGGGGACCCTCTGTCATAAACCAATCAGGGTCACCCTCAGCCACATCAATCTGGTAACTAAGAAGTTTGGGGTGCCAGTGGAATCTAGGAAGGCAGAGAACAAATAATTTCGAAGCCCACTGTTGTGAGCATTTTACATATATTAACACATTCACTGCTTAGAACCACCCACGGAGATGGGTCTTAATGTCATTCCCATTTTACCCATGAGGAAACTGAGGCACGGAGAACTTGAGCAGCCTGCCCAGGAAATGGAGGAACAGAAGCAAACATCTTAGGGCTTTTGTAAGAGATACCGGGGCTGGCACAGCCTAAGCCTTTTTTCCCACCGGGAATCATGCTTCAGAAGCAGCCAATGGGGCAAGATGTGACCAGGGAAGAGGAGCTTCTTGCTGGGGGAGGTCCCCTCTCACACCCCTAGAGTCCCCACCCTCTGCTTACTTTTTCCTTCCACAGTGGGATGATTTCATGGAACTTGGGAGAAGCATCCCCGATGCCCAGCTGGACCAGATCATAAGGAACCAGAAGGCCAACCAGTGTGCTGTGATCATCTACACCTCTGGGACCATAGGCAACCCCAAGGGGGTGATGCTCAGCCATGACAACGTAAGTGCCACCTCTGCCAACAGAGATGGACTCTGCAGTATCCAGGGTCCCTGCAGTCCAGGGCAGCAGCCTTCAGGCTGCTTTTGTTCTTGATCCATGGGGGCACAGTGGCATTTACAGGCCCAGTACACAGTAGGTCCCTAATCTGTGGGGCATAGAGACTTACGCAAATGCTTTGGAGAGGGGCAGCCCAGGGCAGGGGCTGAGATCAAGGACTCGGGAGCAGACCTGGCTCTGCGATCTTGGGCAGGACACCTGACATCTCCAAGCCTCAATTTCCTCATCTGTAAAACGGGTGTGATGTCACAGTCCCGGCCTCATGGGTTGATCTGGAGATTTAATAAATTTTTCTTTTTAGGGCCACAGCTGTGGCACATGGAAGCTCCCAGACTAAGGGTGAATCAGAGCTGCAGGTGCTGGCCTACGCCGTGGCTTGTGGCAAAGCTGGATCCTTAACCCACTGAGCGAGATCAGGGATTGAACTCACATCCTCATGGACACTGTGTTCGGTTCTTAACCTGCTGAGCCGCAAAAGGAACTCCCTAAATGAGTTAACATTTGTAGAGAGCTCAGAACTGGGTTTGATAAAATAAGTACAGGCAAGAGCAGTAGACACACTGTGTTTTAGAGGTGAAGCAGAAGTTGATGTTTTAGTTGCTCGAGGAAGTCTGTGTGCTTTGAGAAACTCATGTACGTCTGGATGGAGCCCAAAGCTGATGGGAATTTATTTATTTATTTATTTATTTTGTGTGTGTGTGTGTGTGTGTGTGTGTGTGTGTGTCTTTTTTTTGTCTTTTGTTGTTGTTGTTGCTATTTTTTTTTTTTTTTTTTTTTTGGGCCGCTCCTGCGGCATATGGAGGTTCCCAGGCTAGGGGTCAAATCGGAGCTGTAGCCACCGGCCTACGCCAGAGCCACAGCAACGCGGGATCCAAGCCGCGTCTGCAACCTACACCACAGCTCACGGCAACGCCGGATCGTTAACCCACTGAGCAAGGGCAGGGATCGAACCCGCAACCTCATGGTTCCTAGTCGGATTCGTTAACCACTGCGCCACGACGGGAACTCCCGCTGATGGGAATTTAGATCACTGTTAGGAAAGAATAACAGAAATACATGCTGAAAGATCTCAACCCTAGAAAATGCTGACTTCTCTGCAGGAACCAAAAGCAGATCGGTAGCTGCCTAAGGAGGGCAAGGGGGCCTCAAAAGAGCGATGGAAATTGTCACCATCTGGATGGTGGTGATGGCATCACGGGTGTAGACCTATGGCCAATACTGAAGTGCCAAACTGTACACTTCAAATGTGGGCATCTCAATTATACCTTGATAAAGCTCTTGGTTTTTTTGTTTGTTGTTTGTTTGTTTTTAGGATTGAGAAAGACAGTGATACTTCATTTCTGCTGCACACTCACTACATGCCGGGGGCTGTTCTGAAGAGTTTTACATGTAGTAAATCCTCGCAGCGATTCTGCAGTTCTATCTGTTCTTTCAGGCAGATGCTGTTTCTACAGCTGGGAAAGCTGAAGCCCAGAGAGGTTAAGCTGTTTGGCCCAGGTCACACAGCAAGCAGTATGGCAGAGCCAGGATCTGAACCCAGACAGGCTGGCACCACAGTCCACATTTTCAACTACACTGTACATCTATGTGGCTAAGGTGTAAAGATATCCAAAGGTGTGATCAATGCAAACGTGCTGAAAAACAGTAAGCAGAACACAAGGCTGCTTTTGTTAAATACCGAAAAATGGCAGCGAGTGATGTGCACGTGTATAAATTTTAAAAGCAGGGAAGTGTCTGGCAGGACATGTACCAAACACACTCTCTTCTGTGAGTCAGAATAAAATTGCTAGTTTTTTTTGGTTTTGTTTTTTGTCTTTTTAGGGCTGCACTTGCGGCATATGGAAGCTCTCAGGCTAGGGGTGGAATTGGAGCTGTAGTCTCTGTCCAAACCACAGCCACAGCAACACCAGATCCAAGCGGCATTCTCGATGCATGCCACAACTTGTGGCAACACCAGATCCTCAACCCACTGAGCAAGGCCAGGCAATGAACCTGGATCCCCACAGAGATAACACTGGGTCTCCAACCCACCAAGCCACAATGGGAACTCCGAAATTCCTAGTTTTTAATGGAAGCGTTTCTGCTTTATAAGCACTTTCCCCACCAGCCTAGCTTAATAGTTGGCAGCACACATTAGCCTTTGCACTGAGACCCACGTGGCTCATTCCTTCACCTTTCCCGAGTCCCTGTTCAAATGTCACCACCTCCATGAAGCCCTCTCTGACATCCATGTTTAAAATTGCAAACAAAATAACAACTCCCCCACCCCATTAGCCCCCCAATCCCTCTTTGGTTACTGTTCTTCTTACATTGACATATTAGACAGTCACTTATCATGAATATCAGCTCCCTGCAGACAGGGGTTGTCTGTCTTGCTCACTGCTGTGTCTTTAGTGCTCGGTGTATAGCAGGACTCAATCCACTGTGTGGAATGAATGAATGGAAAGAGTCTGATTAGTTTGGTCCCCCACCCCACCCTGGCCAGCGTCCACGTTCCCAGTGGCTTTGTGTCTGGTGAGACCATCTACTTGCAGAGGGCTGACAAAAACTGAGTCCCTGGCTCTCCCACCTGCTATCTGCGTCACCTGAGAAGACTTCCTTGACTTCTCTGGGCTGCAGTTTCCCCATCTGTAAAATGGGGTCAAGAATGGCTGCTACCTCATAGAGCTGCTATGAAGATGAAATTATTTCCTATATGTGTCAGGTAGCTATGGCTGTGTAACAAACCATCCTAGAACGGAGTGACTTAAAACATCAACAATATATTATTGCTGGGTCTGAAATTTGGGCAGGGCTTGGTGGAGTGTCTTTTCAGCCCCACAGAGTGTCAGCTGGGGTTACTCCACTGGTGGCCAGGCTGGGCTGGAAGGGCTTCACTCACATGTCTCGTAGGCTTGGGCTTCTTCACAGCATGGAGGCTTCAAGGGTATTGAACTTCTCAGCATGGCACTGGCTCCCCCGAGAGCACACACACCCTTACCCAAAGGTCAGTCTAATGGGGCTGAGTGTCACAAGTTACACGGTGTTCCCATCTGTTACTCAAAACAAGTCACTAGACCAGCCCTGTGAAGGAAAAGGAAGACAGATTCCAGCTCTGAATGGCAGGGGTGGCAGAACATCTGCAGATGTCTCTAACCAACCATAGAGACATAAAATGCTCGGGACACTGCCTGGCATGCAGTGAGCCACACTGATGTCAGCAATGATTATTTTTAAAATTATCATCATCTTTAGAGCGAGAAGTTAAGAACTAGTCCCATATTCTCAAACCTATGTGGACAGTTTCTTCTATTTATAGGGTACTGTGCCACGTGGAGATACACCCTTAACCCCTCACAGAAGCCCAAGGTAAAGCTGTGTCCTTGACCCCTTTTACAGATGGGGAAACTGAGGCTTGGAGAAGGGAAATGACTTGCTCAGGGTCAGGGAGCAAAGAAAGGCCTCAGCCAGGATCTGAACCCAGGAGTGTCTAAACCAGTGTAAATCATGGTCTACACACACGTAGCCCCTCTTCTCAATCAGCTGGGTTCCTGGTCCACTGTGAGTGACAGAGCTTATCAGGGCAGAGGTGAAATCCTTCCATTCTGAGGCCCAGAGAAAGAAGAGGGGACGAATCTTGAGGGCCTACTGTGGGCCAAGTGCTTAGTATACACTTCATTGCATTTAAATGTCCTATTTCCTCATTCATTCATTCAACACAAATTTACTGGGCACCTACTATGTGCTGGGAAAACAGCTTTGAACCAAGTAGACCCAGTCGCACCCTGGGGAAGACAGACAGGGAATGAACAAATAAAACTCACCAGGCCATGGTGAGTAGTACCGAGGGGATTAGATAGATGCTGGAAACTTCAGTGTGGGCAAGGTGAGACAGCCCCTCTAAGGAGGCGACATTTAAGCAGAAGCTCAGCATCTAAGGAGTCAGTTGTGGAGAAGGTTGCAGGAAGAACATCCCAGGCAGCGGAAACAGCCAGTGCAAAGGCCCTGAGGCAGGACCTTGCCTGAAGTGTTGGAGGAACAGTGTAGAGGTCTGTGTGGCTGGATTAACAAGGTGACTGTTTGCCAGAGATTTATGACACCAGTAAGAAATGTAGATTAAAAAATTATAGGTTTGCTAAAATTTACATCAAGGTATGTGTTGGAGAAAGTAAAAGAGTAGCACACTCATTGTTGGAGAGTTTATGCAAAGGGATTATGGATGGCCTTTTTGGGTGGATTATGAGTGTTTGTGGGTAGTATTGGTTTCACAGCTTTATACTGGGCACAAGGTGCCTCTGTGCCCATTTTACAGATGAGAAAATAGAGGCTGCAAGGGATTTTTAAGCAAAAGGCCAGGGTCAGTCAACCAGTAAACTGTGGAGTCAGGATTTGATCCTGGAACACTCATTGAATCCTTCAGATTTCTGATTCTCTGGATAGACATTCTGACTCTAAGGGTCTATAGTTGGGCCCTCGAGTGTCTGGTAATCACCCCCCAACCCCCACTGCCTGCTGAATCTGACAGCTCCTCCTAGCCTCAGGCAAGCTGGTTAACTAACTACTCTGCGCTTCTGGTTCCCCATCTGTCAAATGGGGAGACAATGATCAATCTCCATGTGTTAAGATGATGATTAAATGACTCAATGTTTGTAAAGTATGAAAGCAGTGCCTACCACATAGAAGGTGCTATTTGCTAAGTAACTGCCTTTTTTTTTTTTTTTTTTTTGTCATTTTAGGGCCATGCCTGTGGCACATGTAAATTCCTAGGCTAGGGGTCTAATCAGAGCTGCAGCTGCCAGCCTACATCACAGCCACAGCAACGCCAGATCAGAGCTGTAACCGCACCCTACATCACAGCTGACAGCAACACCAGATCCTTAACCCACTGAGCAAGGCCAGGGATCAAACCTGCATCCTCATGGATACTAGTTGGCTTCGTTACCACAGAGCCATAACAAGAACTCCGCTAAATAACTGCATTTAAGTTGCCCTCAGGCAAGGATGGAGGCACAGTGGGTTGCAAGCTCAGTTTGTGTTGCAGATCACGTGGATGGCGGGAGCTGCAGCAAGGGAATACAATCTGGCTTACGCCTGCGAAAGGCAGGAGGTGGTGGTCAGCTACCTTCCTCTCAGCCATATTGCAGCTCAGATGATGGATGTGTGGATACCCATGAAGGTCGGGGCTTTCATCTACTTTGCTCAACCAAATGCACTCAAGGTACTAAGGCTGAGGGTGGTCAAGCCAAGTGGGTAGTTCCCCCAAGCCCCGGACCTGGGGGGGCTCCTTCTCTAACACCTTATGCTCCCAGGTAGCAGCCTGTGAAACAGTGGACCACCTTCTAGCTTTTATCTTTATTCGAGTCATGGTGTCTGTATATGGTTGTGCAGACTGTACACGGTACAACCTAAGACTAAGATGTGAATGGTATTGAAGGTGGAGCGTGTGTATGTGCGTAATTTGGAGTTTCTTTTAAAGCCAGTATTCCCAACTCCAAAAAGTTCCCCAGACCAAACATTTGGGGCAGTAAAATCTGAGCTGAACTGACGTGAAGCTATTTTATCCCACTTATTGGGAATATGGGTATCTGCAAAAATGTTAATGTGATGGATTTCAGCTGGCTTACCCAGACATCACTGTGGGATTCATTTAACAAATGAAGTACACACCATACTACCTTTCTGAAGGCCAGAGAACACTAAATCCCAAAACACATCTGGCCCCAAGAGTTTGAGATAAGGGATTCTGGAGAATAGCAGGGTCCTAATCACCCTCTAAAGGCAATTTTCAAGAGGTTTCTGGGAGTTCCTGTCATGGCTCAGTGGTTAATGAATCCGACTAAGAACCATGAGGTTGCAGGTTCGGTCCCTGCCCTTGCTCAGTGGGTTAATGATCCGGCATTGCCGTGAGCTGTGGTGTAGGTTGCAGACATGACTCGGATCCCGCGTTGCTGTGGCTCTGGCGTAGGCCAGTGGCTACAGCTCCGATTCAACCCCTAGCCTGGGAACCTCCATATGCCGCGGGAGCGGCCCAAGAAATAGCAAGAAGACAAAAACAAAAAAAAAGAGAGAGAGATTTCTTTTGCCATTTACCTCCAGCTTTTTAAAAATACATAATTTTTTCTTGATTTTTGTACTTTTTTTTTTTTTTTTTTTTTTTTTTTTGCTTTTTGCTTTTTAGGGCTGCACCTGCAGTATAGGGAATTTCCCAGGGTAGGGGGGTCTAATAGGAACTGCAGCTGCTGGCCACAGCCACAGCCACAGCCATGCCAGATCTGAGCCGCATCTGCAACCTGCACCACAGCTCATGGCAACACTGGATGCCTTAACCCACTAATCGGGGCCAGGGATAGAAACTGTCCTAATGGATACTAATTGGGTTTGCTACCACTGAGCAACAACAGGAACTCTGATTTATGTACTTTTAAATATTATCTATTACCTTTCTATTGCAGTAGGTGAGGATTTAACTCCCTCATGCTCCCACCTTCACTCACTTCCCCTTTTCCCATCCTCTCAATGAAAATAACTCCTAGTTAATGGAGCCAAGTAGTTTACTACATGATTACATTTCTTGTCTGGTATGACCTTGTGTTTTTCCCAGAGTTAGCAGTTGCCTCTCTCTTCCAATTTGGTGGAAGTTTTCTGTATACCTGTCCAGTAGCTCCATCTCAACTGTCACATGCTTATCAGTATTTCCCAAATGTTCAAATACCTATTGCATTATTTTCTCCTCCATCCTTCTGCCCTAAGCAGGACTGCTTGTTGTCTTAGGCTGGGCCCCCAAAAAAAGCAGAACCTGACATGGGGTGGGGATTTTTGTAATGAATTGAACAGGAGCTTTCAGGTGAAAACGGTAAGGGAGGGAGGGGACCAGGATAAGGCAGGGGAATACGTACGTTCTTGTTGGAGCATAAGTGGAATTGCCCTTACTCAGACTGATGCCACGGGAAGCTCTGAAGCATGAATGGCACCACAGGGGTACTACTTTGAGGCAAGGCACCTGGGCTTTTGTACCCCCATCTCAGATCGCAATGGCTATAGGTGCATGTGCTGATGGGGGTGCAAGACTTCCCAGGCATTTCTGAGTAAAGGCAATTCTCTGAAGAAGGAGGCGGCTGTGGACTGGCAGAGATCTGAACCAGACATCAAGAGTGCCTTCTACAGGCTGTCACGCAGGGACATCCCTTCCTCCCTCACCTGTGTTGAATCCTCCATTTTCTAGGGTCCTTGTCTTCCTTTCTGGGTGACTTCTTCACTTAGGTGGATTTCATCTTTGGTAGGTTTTTCACGGTAAGTAAGCGAAAGGAAGAGTTCTTCTATGTCCTGACCTTGTAGACTTGTAGCAGAGCCAGAAAAGAACTCTGGACCTTCGCCAGCTACAGTCTCTGTATTTGCTTCCTATTACTGCTGGAACAAATGACCACAGACTTTGCACATAAATGTATTATCTTACAGTTCTGGAGGGCAGAAGTCTAGGATGGATCCAACGGGGATAAAATCAAGGCATGACCAAGCTGCTGTTCTTTCTGGAGGCTCCTGGGGAGGATTTATTTCCTTGCCTTTTCTAGATTCTAGAGGCTGCCTATGTTTTTTGGCTTGTGGCTCCTTCCTCCATTTTCAAAGCTAGGAGTACACAGCATCTTCCAATCCCTCTCCTCCCTCTTCCCCCTGCCACTTCCTTCCCCTTCTCTCTCACACACACCCTCCCTCTGATCACACTGTCACACTTCTCAGACCCCCCTGCCTCTCGTTTATAAGGACCCCTGTAATGACACTGGACCCACCTGGATAATCTCCCCATCAAGCAGGCTAAGTCTTGGGACCTTTGTAATTCCTTCCAGAAGGTTCCTTCTCCTATTCTCTGCATGGCTGGCTCCTCCATGTCATTTTGTTTCCCGCTTAAATATCTCCTTGCCCCCCCCCCCACCAGTCACTCTCACATCCCCCATGCTCAGTGCCTGAGATGCAGTGGGCACTAGTAAGTACTTCATTTCTGGCTGGAAATGTAATGTATCTGCACTCACTTACAGGGCCTGAAAAGGTCCCAACCTCCCACAGCCTTATCAACCTCCAATATTGTCAAGAAGTTTAAAATTAGCAGGTGACAGAGCTGCCTTAACATTTTAAGAAACTGTCAGACTGTTTTCAAAGCAGCTGCGCCATTTTACATTACTTTTGGAAGTATATGAGGGGCTCATTTCTCCACATCCTTACCGACACCTGTCATTATTATTACTGCCATCCTGGTGGATGCGAAGTGGCACCTCTCATTTTAATCTGCATTTCCCTAATGATTAATGGTGGTGAGCAACCTTTCCCATTTTCTTTGGACAAACGTCTGGGCAAATTTTTACCTGTTTAAAACTTTGGTTGTATATTTTCTTATTGGTAAATTTTAAGAGCTCTTTATACTAATCCTTTGTCAGATGTATGATTTGCAAACCCTTTCTCCCAGTTCTGGGGCTCATCTTCTCATTTTCTCTTTTGTCTTTTTAGGGCCATACCCACGGCACATGAAGGTTCCCAGGCTAGGGGTCAAATCAGAGTTACAGCTGCCGGCCTACACCATAGCCAAAGCAACATGGGATCCAAGCTGTGTCTGCAATCTATACCGCAGCTCATGGCAATGCCAGATCCTTAACCCACTGAGTGAGGCCAGAGATCGAACCGGCATCCACATGGATACTGGTCAGGAACTCATTTTCTTAATAATGTATTTTGAAAAGCAAAAAGCATTTAATGATTGTTAACTCTCCAATTCATTTTTCTTCTTTTGGTGTCATTTGTAAGAAATCACTGCCTACTCTAAGGTCACAGAGATTTTTCTCCTATGTGCTCTTCCAGAAGGCCTTTAGTTTTAGCTCTTTTAGGTTTGTGATCCATTTTGAGGTAATTTTTGTGTCTGGTGAGAAGGCTCTAAGTTAGCTAAGCTCTCATTTTTATTTTTTGGATATGGATATCCTTTCATACAATAAATGGCCTCACACTTTTATTGAATGTCAATGGATCATACATGTAAAGATTCATCTCCAGAATTTCAGTTCTGATCTATTGATCTTTATGTAAGTCACACTGATTTATTTTTCTGGCTTTATGAGAGTATAATGTCTTGTTCCTGTTTGCCTGGCCTTCCTCGGTTTTATAAATGCAAATCCCATATTTGAGGAACTCCTCCAGTTCTCGGCAAACCAGGACAGTCGATCACCCTACTTTATAAGAAGTTTCAAAATCAGGTGATAAGTCCTCTGATTTTGTTGTTCTTTTTCAAAATTGCTTTGGTTATTCTAGGTCATCTGCATTTGCATTTAATCTTAAGATCAGCTTGTCCCTCTGTAAGAAATAGCTTGGCTATTTTTGATAGGGATTGTATTGAACCTATAGATTAATTTGGGGGAGAATCTTGCATTTCTGCTTATAGGTGCACAACACTCCACTGCATGCTTGGGCCACCGTTTCTTTCTTTCTTTTTTCTTTCTTTTTTTTTTTTTTTTTTTTTTTGTCTCCGTGCCTTTTCTAGGGCCACTCCCGTGGCATATGGAGGTTCCCAGGCCAGGGGTCAAATCGGAGCTGGAGCCACCGGCCTACGCCAGAGCCACAGCAATGCGGGATCCGAGCCGTGTCTGCAAACTACACCTCAGCTCACGGCAATGCCGGATCGTCAACCCACTGAGCAAGGGCAGGGACCGAACCTGCAACCTCATGGTTCTTAGTCGGATTCGTTAACCACTGCGCCACAACGGGAACTCCTTGGGCCACAGTTTCTTTAGCTAATCCTCCAAAATGATGCACAACACATGTGCTTCTCTGGGTACCTGAGTCTTTTATTCAGCCGAATTCTGTCACCCACAGAAGTGATGTTGCCACGCTGCATTTAAAATGTTGATAGTACTGTCACGTTGCCTTCCCAAAATAGTTTACTACTAGTCTGTGCTCTCTACCAAATCCCCAGAGAAAGCATGAAAATCTGATTGGCTACTGGCCAGCCATTGGGTTGGCTCCCTTGAGTCAGGAGCTCCCCCTGGTCCGATAAGCCAAGAGAAGGTTCTCCTGGGCTGAGCTGAGTGGCTGAGCAGAGATGGCCATCCGTAGTGCGGGTGTGGCTAACCCAGCTCTGCCCCTGGAGGGCACCTTGGTCAACACTTTGCAGGAGGTAAAGCCTACCGCCTTCCTGGGCGTGCCCCGAATTTGGGAGAAGATGCACGAGAAGATAAAGGAAGCTATTGACAAATCTTCAAGCTTGAGGAAAAAGGTGTTTTCATGGGCAAGAACTACTGGCTTCAAGGTCAACACAAAAAGGATGATGGGGTAAGTGATAGGTCCAGTGAGGCCAGGCAGGGAGGGCAGTGAGTAAGGGGGCTTAGCCTTTTCCAGCTGGGTCCCATCAGCCCCCTTGGGCCCCCATGGCTCTAAAACCCTCCTTGGCATTCTTGTTCACAGGGGACATGACACTCCCATGAGCTACCGCATGGCAAAGGCCCTCGTGTTCAGCAAAGTCAAGAGCTCCGTTGGCCTGGATCACTGCCACATTTTCATCAGTGGGGCCGCGCCCCTCAATCAAGAGACTGCTGAATTCTTTCTGAGCCTGGACATACGTATTGGTGAGGCATATGGCATGACCGAAAGCTCAGGACCCCACACCCTGTCCAACCACGAGAACTACAAGATCCTAAGGTACGAGCCTCCTGGGCAGACTCACAGTCCTCTAGGAACACGGGGTCAAAGAGATGAAGATGGGAGGGTCGGCAAGCCTCTGGGCTAAGATGCATCCTGACTTGGTGTCTCCAGAATGACCCCTGTTCTCCAAGCCCCAAACCTTCATGACCGTGGGAAGCTCCCATCTGAGCATCCATGGAGAAGGGGAAGGGTTCACAAACGTTCTATGGACTCTCCCTATGTGTCACTTGCGAGCTCTGCCTCCAGAGGGCCCATCCCAGGCTCGCCCACCCCAGGTTCACTTCCTTTGGCCATGGGACCCTTCATCTCCCAAGCTCAGCTCACCTCAGGCTGCAGGATGGAGTCCATTGATACCGAACACCAAAGAAAGTTCGCTTCGAGTCTGAGGGCCGTGTTCCTTCACAGGACCTTCTGGTGGTGTCCCTGCCTGACCCCCGCCCTGCTGCCATACTGCAAGTATGGCTCTCTTCTCGGTTCCCAGCTGCCTTTGAACTTAGCAAAAAATAAGTTCCATCTTCCCAATGTGGCAAAACCATCTGCTGCCTCTTATTTTACCTTGCAAGCCAGTATTTCCCCCTCTCCACTCCAGGGTCCTATATGGATCAGTTTTCTGCAGAATCCAAATGTCCATTAGGGTTTTTTCCCAACCAAAGAATGGTCCTACCTTAAAAAGAAGTGAAACTGTCCCAATCCTGAAGGAAAGGTACACATTCCAACCTTTAGCATTAAAAAAAAAAAAAAAAAAAAGCTTTCAAAAAAAAAAAAAAAGGTGAAAGGCTCCTTCTCTCCCACCTTAAAACTCCAGTTCATTTATTTGTTGTTGTTGTTTTGTATTTTTGCCTTTTCTAGGGCCGCTCCCACAGCACGTGGAGAGTCCCAGGCTAGGTGTCTAATCAGAGCTATAGCCGCCAGCCCACACCAGAGCCACTGAAACTCGGGATCCAAGCCACATCTGCGACCTCTACCACAGTTCAAGGCAACACCGGATCATTAACCCACTGAGCAAGGCCAGGGATCGAACCCGCAACCTCATGGTTCCTAGTTGGATTCATTAACCACTGAGCCACGACGGGAACTCCCTCCAGTTCATTTTTTATGAGTTCATGAGGGCTACTGTTAACAAAGTTCCACAAAATTAAACAACTAAAATTTATTTCAATTCTGGAGACTAGGAATCTGAGATCAAGGAGTCCGCAGGACCAGTGCTTTCTGAAGCCTGTCAGGGAGAATCCATTCCATGCTTCTCTCCCAGCTTCTGGTGGTTTGCTGGCAATCGTGGACATTCCTTGGCTTAGTAGGAACATTGCCCCAATCTCTGCCTTCAGCTTCACATGGCACTGTGTGTGTCTGTGTCCAAACATCCTCTTTTTATAAGGACACCAGTCATACTGGATTTAAGGCTGCCCTACTCCATCCAGTACGACCTCATCTTGGTTTAACTAATTACATCTGCAACAGATTCTGTTGCCAATAAGGTCACATTTGGAGGTACTGGGGGTAAGGACTTCAACATGTGAACTGCACAGCAGGTGGGAGAATGGGAGGAGTAGACACAGTCCAACCCATAACCCTCCCTGGGGCAAAATCACCACACCATGCAGTGTATTGTTTTATATATGTGTGCACGCGCACGCACACACACACACACACACGCACACACACCTATCCCAAATGGAAGCATTTTCCATGTAAAAATGGACACAAATTTTCCCTTTCTGAACTATTACTTGCCAAGTGGAACTCAGGAAACAAATCTACCCAGATAACATAGTGTCCCTTACTATTTGTATTCATAACACAAACTTCCAGTGAGTCTTAACTCATGCCACCCAGGCTCAGGAACCAAATGGAACTGGCTACTAAGGGATTCTTATCTTGTAGAGAATGTTCCATGTCTTAAGGGCTGCATGGTATTCCGTTGGATGGATGTAACATGATTTATTTAACTAGTCTCCTTATTGGCGGATGTTCAGGGCTTTTTTCCCAATCAGTTGTCACTGCAAATGAAGCAAAAGTGAATGCTTTGCATATGCACCACATATTTTGCTAAAGCAACTGGTGAAAAATGGTATCTTGACACAACTTTCATTTACATTCCTTATATTATGAGGGAAGTTGAAAAAAATCATCTCATACACTCAAAAGCCATTTGTATACCCTGTTCTCTGAACTATGTCCATATCATACACCTAATTTAAACACTGGATTGTTGATCCCTTTATTATTGGTTTGTTGGCACTCTTTACATATTAGGAAAATCAGCCCTTTGTCTTTGATATGAATTGCAAATATTTTATCCCTAGGTTTGTCAAAATCCCTAGGTATTTTGGTTTTAGTTAAGGTGGGTTTTTTTTTTTTTTTCTTTTTTTGCTGTGAAGATTTTTTTGTATCTTTACCTGGTTGAATTTATCAAACTTTCATAGCTTCTGAGTTTTTCCACATTCCTAGAAAAGCTTTTAATAAGTTGTAAGAAAGCTCTTTGTAAATTTTAAGCTTCTTCAAATTTTCCCTTTTATCTCTTGCTAACTAAGGAAATTCCCACACTTAACCCTAAGACCCCTGGCCCTTCTAACTGCCAGTAAAAGAGATCTAAGCAAGGCAATAAGAAAATACTTCCTTTTCTGCATCCTAAAACCACCCTCCCAAATGTTATCACTAGCAAGAGAAATTTCAGGAGAATCCGGATTTCAGTTTCATCTTGTGGAAGTAACTTTAGGCTCTAAAGAGATTCTGGTTGGTTGTTTTACTTGAAATCAGCCCCTGGTCATTGTGTACAGGTTGCCTGTTTTTCAAAGATGAGGGGGTTCTGTTGCTCTTCTGGAGCAGTTTGTCCTTCTCCCATTTACGTGAAAATTAAAAACAATCTATAACTCTGCTGGGTTTCCCAGCTCACAAAGCATTTGGGAATTTGACTCCCTTGATTGAAGAGCTGTCCCTCCTTCATATGGAGGACATCTCCTTATGCCCACCAGGTCCTGGAGATGGTGAAGCAGCAGATCCAGCACAGGCCAGCTGAGCAGAGTGTTAGGAGCCTGGCCCACAGACCCAGGATGAGTTGGGTGGGTGGCTTTGTCTCTCTGAGCCTCAGTTTCCTCCAACCCCATCTCCTGGCAGCTCTGGAAAAGTCATCCCTGGGTGTAAGAACATGTTGTACCAGCAGACGAAGGATGGTGTTGGGGAAATCTGTCTCTGGGGCCGTCACATCTTCATGGGCTACCTGGAGAGAGAGGATGCGACCATGGAGGCCATCGATGAGGAAGGCTGGCTCCACTCGGGGGACCTGGGCCGCATGGACAACCAGGGTTTCCTCTTCATCACAGGCCGCATCAAAGGTACAGGGGCAGGGCTCTGCAAGGGCCTCCTGCAGGCAGGCCAACCCTGAACATTCAGGGCTCCCATCCCTCACCTTTCACAGGAGGCCCCACACAGATGTGTAGGGACTCCCCAGTCCATACCCCCCAGCTCTGTCCTTGGGCCCTCAGCAGGATGGACCTGGAAAAGCAGCCCATACTGGCCCTGAAACCTGTTCCCTCCCCTATCATTTGAGGATAACAATAACCACAGAGTTCTACCAATTAAATGAGGATTAAGTGAAATCATGTCAAAGAGAGATCAGCCAACTTTTCCCATAAGGGGCCCGATCATACTTTTGGATTTGCAGGACGCAGGGTCTCTGTCATAGCTGCTCCACTCAGCTGTCGTGGTACAAAAGCAGCTACAGGTGATACACAGACCAATGGATGTGGCTGGGTACCAATACCAATGTCATGATTTTCATATGTCACAAATATTTTCTTCTTTGGATTTCCTTCCAATCATTTTAAAATAGAAAGGCCTTTTTAGCTTATGGCCATTAAAAAAAAAAACAAAAAACAAAAAACAGGCAGAAGGCTGGATTTATCCCACAGGCTGTAGTTTACCAACCTCTGATATAGAACATTTGGCACTGAGCCTTATGTGGGCAGTAAATATCCAATACAAGATCTATGTCAGCATTATTTCCACAATAGGCAACAGAAGGCCCTTCTTAAACAGGTTTTGGTGAAAAAGTGAAGCTGTTGGCTCAAAACAAGGAAAGTCCAAAGGTCTTGCTTCAGGCATGGCTGGATCCAGGTGCCAAAAAGACATCACAAGGGATTTCTATTACCAAACTCTCTTCTGTGTTGATGCCATTCTTGAAGAGGACTTTTCCAATTTGGTGACAAGATGGCTGCCAACAGTCTAGGCTCATCCTAACTCCCAAGGTATAAGAAAGAGTGGATCATTCCCAATAGTTTCAACAAGTTTAAGGGCTGATTCTCATTGGATTTTCTTGGGTCTGTATCCCACCTCAGAATGAATCACCATAGGGGATGGAATATGCTGACTGATCAGACATGTCACATGCTCAGCCCTGAAGTCCATCTCACCCAAACCACAGAAAGATAGAGGGTAGTTCCCTAGAGAAGCCTGGAGGAGTCACTTGGTAGAAACACCAGAGATGTCCATTATGGTATCAAACTGATTATTACTAGTGCTATAATGCCCTTGGTGAGGGCAGCGGCAAGATCATGGGATGGGATGGGAGAGTCTGTGTGGGTGGGACAGGAAGCAGCCAGCATCCCAGGGTGAAAAATAAAACAAGTAAAGGATGTGTCTGGGGCAGGAAGAGGTCTTTAAGAATTTTAGAGGTGGGGGAGAAAGTGATGCGATTCTCTTAGAACTTGCCAAATTAGGGATGCTACACACCCTGCCAGGGTAAACATGACTTAGGTTCTTTGGTGAGGCTGGGAGAGTTGCCAACTGATGGAAGCAGCAGGCGAGAGAGATGGGGCGTAGCCAGAAGCAGCTGACTATCTCCCAAGCAAGATCCTGGAGAGTGTGGAACAGGGTATGGGGAACCAAGAAAAAGTCAAGGAGTTCAGAAGCAGCTGTCCAGGTGGAATGCCCAGGACTTGAACTCCTAATGAAAACGTGAAGATGGGAGAGGAGGGGCTGAGAGACTTGGGGTCAATGGCTTGGAAGAGGACAGGGTGCAGGTCCTGGCCACACACGGGGGGGTCCTCTGCTTCCGGGGTGAGTGATCACTGGTGCCCACAGCTGTCTCCTCTGATCCTCAAAGGGGCAGGGCTCTTGTACTGTCTGGGTTGAACCCACCACCAGCCACGCTTTGTTCCAGAAATTATCATCACTGCTGGCGGCGAGAACGTGGCCCCCATTCCCATCGAGAACTTGGTGAAGGAGAAGATCCCCATCGTCAGTAATGCCATGCTTGTGGGAGATAAGGCCAAGTTTCTGAGCATCCTGTTGACACTGAAGGTAATGTGGATGATCTGGCGGGAGGGACCCGTTTCTCAGGCCTCAGGGCTGGCCAGGGAGTGTGTATGGATGCCGGGTGTTGAGACCAGGGTGTCTCGGGGCAGTGTGAGTTCGACAAGTTGACCGGAGAGCCACTGGACAAACTCACCTGGGAGGCCATCAAGTTCTGCCGGGATATGGGCAGCCAGGCGTCCACTGTGACTGAGATCTTGGAGCTGCAAGACCCCCTGGTCTACACGGCCATCCAGAAAGGCATAAATGCTGTGAATCAGCAGGCCATCTCCAACGCTCAGAAGATTCAGAAGTGGGCAATCTTGGAGAAGGACTTTTCCATCAGTGGCGGAGAGCTAGGTGAGCAGCCTGGAGAGCTGGGGGCCTTGGCACTTGGAGGCTGGCCCCTTGCTGGAAATCAGAGTCTGTGGGGCCAGCATGGACCAGGAGGGGGATGCTGCCACTTCCACCACCCTACACACACACACACACACACACACACACACACACACACACACACACAGTCCCTCCTCCCCAGGACAGCACACCCCCCATTCTGGAAATAAAAGTCTGAACTCCTCTCCTTCACACTTCCCCACCCCAAGTGCATAGGCCTCCTCATGGGTCCCACAACTCTCCAGGCACTGTCCTGCCTCAGGGCCTTTGCACCTGCTGCTCCCTCTTCCCCCTCAATTATTTGCCTGAATGGCTCCTTCCCATTATCCAGGCCTTATCCTAAAGGTCACCTCAGAGCAGCCTTCCCTGACCACCCTGGCTGTGGCAGCTTGCCATCACCCCTAACCTACCAAGCCTGTAACCCACCATTGCATCTACTATACTGCCCTGTCTCCTTGCCTCTTTAACACTTCAAGACTGAAATTACCCTACACATTAGTTTATTTTTGCAGGCCACCCCCATGAGGGGAGAAGTCAGGGTGGGGGTACTGTGCTCCCTGGGGCTTGCCCTCCACACTCAGCTGTGATCCAGCAGCGTGGACTACAGGGAGGTGGAGTGTGGCAAGCACACAGCCTTGAACAACCTGGGTTCAAATCCTGTGCCCGCTGGAGACAGTTCATGAAGTGACCTGTCCCTCCAAGCCTCGTTTTTTGTTTTTGTTTTTAATCTGCAACTTGGAAATGCGATCCTCAGGCAATTGCCCAGGACACCCGGAGGGAAGTCCAAACCCCTTGGTGACCAGAGGCTGCAGACATCCCAGGCTGTGGATGAGCCAACTCCTGAGCTGGGGAGTTCACCCCGCCATGCACTTGCTGGATGACCTCAGAGCACTGGCCCTCTCCGAGCCTCATCTATAAAACTGGGAGATGGTGTCCCTCCTGGGTTGGGCACAGGGTCCCTAGCAGGCAGTGTGCTCTCCACCCACCCGCTTGTGGAATTCTCACCCTGGCCCAGGGACAAGGAGGGGGCTCCCTGATCCCCACTGACCGCAGAAGTGACCCCCAGCCCAACCTCAGCCTGTTGCCCAGTCAGGCCTAGGGCACGTGGACTCTTACTTCATCCCCCCACCTGAACAGCTTCCTTCTCTCACCAGGTCCAACGACAAAGATTAAAAGGCACTTCATAATCCAGAAGTACAAAAAGCAAATTGACAACTTCTACCTCTGACCTCTCTGGCGGAGCTGTCCTTGGCTGCCCCAATGGTGAGGCCGGCTTTGCTGGGCTGTGCCTCAGGCGAGTCCAACAGACACAGGTCTGCGAGTAGATCTGCCAAGGCCATGCGTGCACATGCACACGCTCAGCCGCCCTGGGTTCTGGGCAGTGTCTGCCCTCCACGCCTGCTCTCTGGGGTCCTGGCAGGGCATCCAAACGCTGTCCTGATTGGCTGCCCACTTTGCTAGCTGGTTTTCCTGACTTTTTCCTTCAGTCTTACCATCTAGGAACAGAGTGTTTTGGGAAATGCCCAGATGTTTCATTGTGGCTTATCTGGAGAAGCCCTTTGCTCAGAAACTTTGGTGGGGTCAGTTCTACTTGCTGGGAACCCTAGGGCCAAGGTCTGTCTGCCCATAGTGAGGGGCAAGAAGTGGAAACTTGGGCTCCTCCCATCCACCTCCCTCTCCTTTCCCCCAAGTCCCTTTCACAGGGAGCCCCCATGATGCCAGGAGTTACTGTTAGGATTTTTGAAACCCAGCCAGATGTACCGGTGGGCAGAGAGGAGGACACATCCCCAAGGGCCACTTGCAGCCTTCTCACGGTCTAATCATTCCCTTCTGATGCCCCCAGCCAACGCACCTGTATTAGTTTACTAGGAGCCACAGAACAAAGTTCCACAGGCTGGGTGGTGTGAACAACAGGAATTTATTTTCTCAAGTTTTCACAGGATGCAAGTCTCCAAGATCAAGGGGTTGGCTAGGGTGGTGCCTTTTGAAGCCCCTCTCCTTGGTTTGTAGACAGCTGTTCTCTATGTCCAAATTCCACCATCCCCCCCCGCTTTTTCTTGGCAGTGCCCACGGTCCTCAAAGTTCCCAGGCCACAGCAGCGACAATGCAGGATCCATACCTGCTGGGCCACCAGGGAACTCCCTAGTTTCCCCTTGTTATAAAGACACTTGTTAACTGGGATCATTTTAACATGGTGATCTCTGTAAAGACCTCAGCTCCAAATACACTCACATTCTGAAGTCTTGAGTGTGAAGATTTCAACATACAAATTTGCAGAGGGGAATATAATCCAGCCCATAACAGCATCATACCTTTTTTCTTTCCTTCATCATTAACTGATTGAAGGCCTCCACATCTTCATTTGTCAAACTGAAGGTCAATTTGTCAAATCTTGTTGGTGAGCCCACCGGTTAAACACATCACATTCACCATCCCGCATCTTTTGCGAGATTTTTTTCAATTCCGCTTTGTAGTTGAGTGAGAGACCAATTGACATTGACAGGGGGAGGAGGGGGAGATGGACCTTTTCTACCTGTGCTGCCCAGTGTGGTAGCCACTGGCCACGATGTGGCCCATCTAAATTGAGATGTGCTGTGAGTGTAAAACCCACACTGGGCTTCAAAGTCTAGGTACAAAATACAGAATATAAAACATTCATGTTCTAAAATATGGATTAAATGTTGGAATGCCACTCTTTCGGACATACTTGGTCACATTAACTGTGGTACCCAGGGGGTTCCTGTCATGGCTCAGTGGTTAACGAATCCGGCTAGGAACCATGAGGTTGCGGGTTCGATCCCTGGCGTGGCTCAGTGGGTTGAGGATCTGGCGTTGCCATGAGCTGTGGTATGGGTCGTAGATGCAGCTCAGATCCTGAGTTGCTGTGATTTTGGTGTAGGCCGGCGGCTACAGCTTCAACTGGACCCCTAGTCTGGGAACCTCCATATGCCGCGGGTGTGGCCCTAGAAAAGACAAAATCAAAAAACAAACAAACAAACAAAAAACAAGAACAACAAAAAACCGTGGTACCTAAGTCAAGTTCACCAGTTCTTCTTGTGTGTGGTTACCAGAAAACATTACATTCTGTAGGTAGCTCAAGTGATATTCCTCTTGGGCAGTGTCACTTGAAAGTTCAGTGGAGAGGGACTCCCCCCGCCATTTCTAAGCAGATCTGTTCATTCTGGAATGTTTTCATCTTGTTGTACCTTATGGGGCCCCAGGGAATTAACGTGCATATATTAGGATCCCCATGGGATAACCTGTCTTTTTCTTCTCTCCAGCCCCCAAGAGGAGGACCCCGTAGCCACGTGGTCTGCTGCTTTGGTTGGGGACTCGAGTCTCGTTTTTAAGACACCGATTCCCTCTGGGTCAGTTTCTTCCTTATTCACTCCTTGAAGAGGTGCCCCCACAAGGACCTGCCATGGCTTATGAAGTGACAGGACCATCACAGATCTCTGAATGCCTGTAAAACCTCAGGGCGTGATGCTGGAGGAACTTGTGGGGAGGTCTCTGAAGAACTGCCTGTTTATAAGAAAGATGTGACCCTGTCGGTTCCAACTAGATTTTTTTCCCCCCCCAGAGGACTGACTGAGACATCAGAAAAGAAAAGCATTCATACATCTGAAGAGGAAGTGGGTCCCCAAACCTACTCGCCTTCCTGGAAGCAACCTGGAAACCCTTCCAATAAGTTCTGACAATAAAGGACTTCAGCATCCCATGTCCTGATTTTTGGCCAAGATGGGAACATTCTGTCCTTTGCCAAGAAGCTTCGCCTCTGAAATCAGTTCTGGGTTCAAATTCTGACTGGCTGTGAGTTCAATCTTCTGAATCTTGGTAGGGGTGGGAGGTGTGGGAGAGTTCTCTGTAAAAACAGACTCCCAGCTCACAGGGTGGCCGAGGAGATGCATCGAGATGACAAACAGGGAGCAGTGGCTGACTCCCCAAAGCCCTTGACACGTGGTATCACTGGAGCACCATGTCCATCCTGGTCAACAGCTGTGATTATTTTTATATTATTTTATTCTTATTATAGTTGATTTACAATGTTCTGTCAACTTCTGCTAGATAGCAAAGTGACCCAGTCATATATACATACACACTGTTCTTCTCATGTGATCTTCCATCATCTTCTATCACAAGCGACTGGCTATAATTAATTCCCTGTGCTGTACAGTAGGACCTCATTGCTTGTCCATTCTAAAAGTAATAGTTTGCATCTACTAACCCCAAACTCCCAGTCCATCCCACTCCCGCCTCCTCTCTCTTGGCAACCACAAGTCTGCTCCCATATAAGAGCTGTGATTCTTTTTTTAAAAAATTTTTTTAATTGTTATTTCCCCAATACAATTTTTTTCTACCAGTTACACATACATGTACACATTCTATTTTTGCACATTATCATGCTCCATCATAAGTGACTAGACATAGTTCTCAGTGCTACAGAGCAGGATCTCGTTGCTAATCCATTCCGAAGGCAAGAGTTTGCATCTATTAACCCCAAACTCCCAATCCATCCCACTCCCTCCCTCTCAGCAACCACGAGTCTATTCTCCAAGCCCATGATTTTCTTTTCTGTGGAAGAGCTGTGATTCTTGATGAACTCATCTTTCAGGAAAGACGAGTCTGCTGCTATTGTAAGGTATGAGAGAGCAGCAGCTTGAAGGAAGACAGAAAGTTATTCCTCTCTTGTCCAACGGTCCATGAGGAGACAGACCAAAGCTGACTTGGCATATCCACAGTCCCGATCCTTGCAAGAGTACTGGGGACGGGGGCAGGGGAGGGGACACCTCCCAGTCCAGAGGGGCAGGAGAAAGAAAGTTTCCAATGTCCCTTAAGCTTCTAGATAGCCAAAGGCACCCCTTTTCTTTTAGTTTCCCTCATTTAAATATACAATTAAAAGTAGATCAGAAATGTGTAAAGATGTTCTTCTCCCAAAAAAGTATCTGACATGGATACGGCTAAAGCCACGTGTGTTGGCCCTCCTCATGGAATCTGTAAGCTTTCGCATTTTTCTTTTGTCTTTATTTTCCTCTTCTTTTCTTTTTTTTCTAGGGCCACACCTGCAGCATATGGAGGTTTCCAGGCTAGGGGTTGAATTGGAGCTGCAGCTGCTGGCCTACGCCACAGCCACAGCAATGCGGGATCCAAGCCACGTCTGGGACCTACATCACAGCTCACGGCAATGCCAGATCCTTAACCTGCTGGGAGAGGCCAGGCATCGAACCAGCATCCTCATGGTTCCTAGTCGGATTCGTTTCCACTGCACCACAACGGGAACTCCGGCTTTTACATTTTTCAGTGTGTAAGCAGAGCCAATCCTCATTTGCAGAGGCCATGTTTACAAGCCTGTCTGCTCCTTAAAATTCCGCAACAAATGCTTCCGGTGCTTTTGCCGTCACCTCTGGAAATGCATGGAACCTGCCCAACGTGCACGTTCCCAGCTAAAGGTCGAACAAGGTGACACTCTGCCTCATCGCTTCAGGTCAGACCATGGATGCATGTCTTCTGAGGGGCCTATTTAGGGCTTTGTTTTTTCTGTTTCTGTTGGTGATTTTCACTCTTGGAAATGGCCCCCAAGTGTAGTGCTAAAGGGCTGGCCAGGGTTCCTGAGAACAAGAAGGCTGTGATGGGCCTTGTGGAGAAACAAATGTGTATTAAACAAGCTCTGCTCAGGCATGAATGATGTGCTGCTGGCCCTGAGGTTGATGCCAGGGAGTCATCGATGTATATTAACTACAGTGTCCCCGAACAGAAACACACATGATACAAGGTATGTGCTGATCACTGGATAAAAATGCTGTGACTGGGGATCAAGATGGTGGAGCAGGAGGACATGGACCTCAACCCCCCCCACACACGCAAATACATGAGAAATACATCCACGTGTGGAACAAGTATCACAGGGAACCACCTGGAAAATGGCAAGTGAACTCCTACAAAACCTTTGCTGCAGGAAAGATCTCTACATAACCAGGGGAGAATAGGATGGGCGCCCGGGGAGGGATGTGTAGGGGAGAGAAGACGCTCACCCTGGGGAGCCCCCTGGCTGGCTGGGAAACCCGCTGGGACAAGAGGGGCTGGAGAAGCCCAGCCTCCACTCGTGAGGCGCACATGCGAGCCGGCTGGCTGGCTGGCTAACCATTGGGGCAGAGAGAGCACAGTGCTGGTGGCCGCTGCCTCGCTGCACTTCCCAACCCAAAGGGCCCAATGCCTTGGCCCCATAGGCTCCACACCAGAACCTGGTGCAGGACAAGGGGAGAGATTAGGTCCAGCAGCACAGAGATCAAGGCAGAACTGCAGAGACTGCTGTAAGCACACACAGGAGCTGCGGATCCAATGAGGCAGAAATTGCCAGCGCATGTACCAGGCGGGGCCACAAACATTCCCAGCGGCTGAGTGATGAGTCTCAGGCAGAATGGTCCTAGAAGGGGACTCAATCAAGCCCCTACAGAGACAAACCAGGGGGGGTGGGGTGTGGTCCAGGGGAACTATGAAGCCCACTGTCGGCACAGCACGGCCGGTCCTGCCGCCTCAGACACTGTCCATAGAAACTGAATGGTACCACAGAAACACTTGGTGGCTGGCCACAGAGTCCATGGCAGAAAGGCCCTGGGCAGCAACACCAGTGATTCATTTTCCGTGGGAGCACCCCAGCCCCACCCCCACTACGCAGCAGCTTGGAGCTGGATCTGGGGTGGGTGGGTCCACAGCCACCTCGATTCCTGGAGCCACAGCACCCCATCCCCACCCACTTCATATCATAGCCTAGCACTAGGTCTGAGACAGACACAGTGGAGAAAGGGATGCGACCTTGGGCTGCTTCTGGGCAGAACCACGGACACCGGCATGGTTTGCATAGCACATAGATTCGGTGTTACCACAAAGACCTCACTTGCTTCAGCAGTTACCTCTTTTGGGGCAGGGCAGGCACTCGAGGGCAATGTGGCCTAATCGAACCTGACCCTTAGGGCTTCTCCCCCAACCACCTAGGGAGCAGACCCCACCACTGGCTTGGCTGTGACAGCCACAGAGTAAAGAGGAGGCCCTGCCCAACATCACATGCAGGCTCTGGACACCATACATAATCCCAACAACACCCCTATCACAGGGATAATGATCAGCACACTCTGAGCAAAGACGTGGCAGGCATCCACACCAAAACCAGCCCTCGCACCAAAAACACCAGACACACACAGTTTTCACAGGATCGCTCCCACATAAAAACATCTCTTCAGGACCACAGTAAATAACTGCTTCTCTTAAATTCATAGAGACAGAGAAAGCTAAGTAAAATGAAAAAGCAGAGGAACTACTACAACTGTAGAAACAAGAGAAATCCTCTGAAAGAACAAATAATGAAGCAGACCTCAGCAGTTCACTTACCAGACTCCAAGTCCAAAAAGGAGATAACAAAAATGCTACAGAAATTAAGAAAGATTATTAATAGAAATGCAGATCACTGTAACAAGAACACAGAAACTATAAAAATGAACCAATCAAAATGAGACAATTTAACCGGCAAGATAAAAACCAATCTAGAAGCAATGATTAGCAAACTAAATGACACGGAACCAGTAAGTGATCTGGAAGACAGCAAAATGAAAATGAAAATCACCCAATCAGAACAGGAGACAAATGGGGAAAAAAAAGAAAGAAAGCAATGAAAAAGTAGTATGGAATATATAAAGCATACCAACTTATAAATAAAGGGGTTCCAGAAGGAGAAGAGAGAGAGAGAAAGGAATCAAAAACATATTTGAGGAAATTTTTTTTGTCGTTGTTGTTGCTTTTTAAAGCCACACCCATGGCATATGGAGGTTCCCAGGCTAGGGGTCAAATGGGAGCTGTTGCTCGCAGGCTACACCACAGCCACAGCAATGTGGAATCTGAGCCACGTCTGTGACCTATACCACAGCTCACGGCAGCATTGGATCCTTAACGCACTGAGCAAGGCCAGGGATCGAACCTGCAATCTCGTGGTTCCTAGTCAGATTCATTTCCACTGAGCCATGATGGGAACTCCAATATTTGAGAAAATTATGACTGAAAACTCCCCAAACCTAAAGAAGGAAACACATCCAGGGATAGGAAGCACAGAGGGTCCTAAACAAGATGAACTCAAACAGACCCACACCAAGGCATGTCACATTTGAAATGGCACAAGTCAAAGAAAGGATTCTAGGAGTTCCCATTGTGGTTCAGCAGGTTAAAAAACCCAACTAGTATCCATGAGGATGTAGGTTCGATCCCTGGCCTTGCTCAGTGGGTTAAGGATCCTGAGTTGCCATAAGCTGTGGTACAGGTCGCAGACACAGCTTGGATCTGGTGTTGCTGTGGCTGTGGTGTAGGCCACCAGCTGCAGCTCTGATTCAAACCCTAGCCTGGGAACTTCCATACGCTGCAGGTGCAGCCTAAAAAGAAAAAAATAATAATAAAATAGAGGAAGAGATAAAGGATTTCTCAGATAAGCAAAAGCTAAAAGCATTCAACAATACTAAACTTTACTTTAAATGCCAATGGACTAAATGCACTGATCAAAAGACACAGAGTGGCAGACTGGATAATAAAACAAGAACATACAATATGCTGCCTACAAGAGACCCACTTAAGGGTGAAAGACACACACAGATTGAAAGTAAGGGAATGGAGGGAGTTCCTGTTGTGACCTAGCCAGTTAAGAACCCAACATAGTATCCATAAGGATGTGAGTTCAATCCCTGGCCTCACTCAATGGGTTAAGGATTTTGCACTGCCACAAGCTGTGTTGTAGGTCACAGATGCAGCTCAGATCTGGTGTTGCTGTGGCTGCAGCGTAGGCTGGCAGCTCCAGCTCCGATTCGACCCCAACCCAGGAACTTCCATATGCCACAGGTTCAGCCATAAAACAGAAAAAAAAAAAGTAAGTAAGTAAGGGAATGGAAAAAAAAAACATTTCATGCAAATGGAAACAGTGAGAAAACAGGTATAGCAATACTCATATCAAACAAAATAGACATTAAGCAAAGTCCATAAAGAATGACAATGAAGGATGTTACATAATGATAAAGGGACCAATACAAGAAGAGGATATTACACTAATTAACATATACACGCAGCCAACACAGGAGCACCTAAATATATAAAACAAATACTAACAGACATAAAGGGAGAAAATGACAGGAACACAATAATAGCAGGAGACTTTAACACCACAGAGACATCAATAGATAGGTCTTCCAGACAGAAAATCAATAAGGCAACAGAATTCCTAAATGACACAACAGGCCAGCTGACTTAATTGACATTCTCAGGACATGAAATGAAAACAAACAAACAAACAAACAAACAAAAAAAACAGAATAAACATTCTTTTCAAGTGTGCACTGAACGTTCTCTAGGGGACCACACAGCCTCAAAAAACTTAAGAGGATAGAAATTATTTACGATCACAGTGGTATGAAACTGGAAATCAACCACAGGGGGAAAAAATGAGAAAAGAACAATCACATGGAGACTAAACGACATGCTCCTAAAAAATCAATGGGTCAACAATGAAATCAAAGAATTCAGAAAACACCTAGAGAGAAATGAAAATGCAATCATACAAAATATATGGGATGCAGCAAAAGCAATTCTAAGAGGGAAGTTCACAGCAATACAGGTCTTCCTCAAGAAATAAGAAAAATCTCAGAAAAAAAACAACAACCTAACCTACCACCTAAAAGAATTAGATGAACAAACAGAACCTAAAGTCAGCAGAAGGAAGGAAATAATACAGATCAGAGAGGAAATAAATTAAAGCTCCAAAAAACAACAGAAAAGATCAATAAAACCAAAGGCTGTTTTTAAAAGATAAGTAAAATGACAAACCTCTAGCCAGGCTCACCCAGAAGAAAATAGAAAGGACACAAACAAATAAATTAAGGAATGAAAGAGGAAAAATAACAACTGATATCACAGAAATAAAAAAAAATTTTAAAGGAAATGCTATGAGCAATTACACGTCAACAAATCTGACAACCAAGAAAAAATGGACAAGTTTCTAGAAATATACAGCCTGCCAAAACTGAGTTAGGAAGAAACATAATTTGAACAGACTGATTATTAGGAGTTAAATAGAATCTGTACTTTAAATAACTCCCCGCAAACAAAAGTCCAGGACTGGGAGTTCCCTGGTGGCTCAGCAGGTCAAGGATCTGGCATTGTCACTGCTGTGGCTCCAGTTACTGCTTCTGTGTGGTTCAATCCTTGGCCCTGGAACTTCCACATGCTGCAGGATCAGCCCCCCCCCGCCAAAAAAAAAAACCTCCAGGACCACACAGCTTCACTGCAGAATTCTACCAACTGTACAAAGAAGAACTTACACCTATCCTTCTCAAACTATTCCAAAAAATTGAAGAGGATGGAACACTCCCAAATTCATTCTATGAAGCCACCATCACCCTGATACCAAAACCAAAGACATTACCAAAAAAAAAAAAAAGGGAAAATTACAGGCCAATATCTTTGATAAACAGATGCAAAAGTCCTCAACAAAATATGAGCAAAATGAATCCAACAGCACACAACAAAGATCACATGCCATGTTCAAGTTGGCGTCATTCCAGTGTCCATCCTAAGGATGGTTCAACATATACAAACCAATCATTGTGATACACCACATTAACACAAGGAAAGAGGAGTTCCTGTCATGGTGCAGTGGTTAACGAATCTGACTAGGAACCATGAGGTTGCGGCTTTGATCCCTGGCCTTGCTCAGTGGGTTGAGGAGCTGGCATTGCCATGAGCTGTGGTATAGGTTGCAGACGCAGCTCAGATCCCGCATTGCTGTGGCTCTGGCGTAGGCTGGTGGCTACAGCTCCAATTAGACCCCTAGCCTGGGAATCTCCATATGCTGTGGGAGCAGCCCTAAGAAAAGGCAAAAAAAAAAAGTAAAGACAAAAATCACATGATCATCTCTATAGATGCAGAAAAAGCATCTGATGAAATTCAACATCCATTCATGATAAAAATTCTCACCCAAGTGGGTATAGAGGGAATATATCTTAACATAATAAAAGCCACTTACAACAAACCCACAGCCAACATAATACTCAACGACCAAAAGCTGAAAGCCTCCTGTTAAATTCAGAAACAAGCCAAGGATGCCCACTCTCACCACTTCTATTCAAGACAGAACTGGCAGTCCTAGTCACAGCCATCAAACAGGAAGAAGAAATAAAAAGCATCTAGGAGTTCCTGATATAACGCAACGGGATCAGCAGCATTTCTGCAGCACCAGGACACAGGTTCAATCCCCAGCCTGGCACAGTGGGTTAAGGATCTGGCATTGCATCTGCACTCACAACTGCAGCTCAGATCTAATCCCAGGCCTAGGAATTCCATATGCCATGGGGTGGCCAAAAAAGAAAAAAGAAAAAAAAAAGATATCTAAAATGGAAGAGAAGTAAAACCGTCACTATTCACAGATGTCATGATACTATACATAGAGAACCCTAAAATTTCCACACAAAATTATGAGAAGAAATGAATTAAACAAGGCCACAGGATACAAGACCAATATACAGAAATCTGGTTTTTTACACAACCGAGCAATTATCACAAAGAGAAAATTCAGTCTCACTTAAAACTGTGTCCCAAAAAATATCTAGGAATGAACTTAACCAAAGAGGTAAAGGAACTATACAATGAAAACTATAAAACACTGATAAAGGAAGCTGAAGATGATTCAAAGAAATGGAAAGACATCCCACGTTCTTGGGTTGGAAAAATTAATATTGTTAAAATGGCTATGCTACCCAAACCAAGCTACAGATTTAATGCAATCTCTATCAAAATACCCATGACATTTTTCACAGAACTAGAATAAATAACACTAAAATTTATACAGAATCATAAAAGACCCAGAATTGCCAAAGCAATTCTGAGGAAAAAGAACAAAGCTGAAAGCATAACCCTTCCAGACTTCAGGCTATACTGCAAAGCTACAGCAATCAAAATAGCATGGTACTGGCACAAAAACATACATATGGATCAATGGAATAGAAAAGAGCCCAGAAATAAACCCACACACCTATAGTCAATTAATCAGTGACAAAGGAGGCAAGAACATACAATGAAGAAAAGTGGCTTTCCCAACGAGTGGTGTTGGGAAAGCTGGACAGCTGCATGTAAATCAAGTTAGAGCACATCTTCATACCAAACAAAAAGTAAACTCGAAATAATTTAAAGACCTGAATATAAGCCATGACACCATAAAATTCCTAGAAGAGAACATAGGCAAAACATTTTTGGACATAAATTGTAGCAATATTTTCTTGGCTCAATCTCCCAAGGTAATAGAAGTAAAAGTAAAAATAAACAAACATGACCTAATCAAATTTAAAAGCTTTTGCACAACAAAGGAAACTATCAACAAAATGAAAAGACAACCTATGGATAGGAGAAAATATTTGCAAACAATACGACTGACAAGGGGTTGATATTTAAAATATACAAACAGCTCATACAATATCAAAAAACACAGCCCAGTCAAAAAATGGGCAAAAGACCTAAACAGATATTTCTTCCAAAGAAGACGTATGGATGGCCAGTAGGCAAATGAAGAAATGCTCGACATCAATAATTATTAGAGAAATGCAAATCAAAACTACCATGAGGTACCACCTCACACCAGTGCACATGGCCATCATTAATAAGACCACAAATAACAAATGCTAGAGAGGGTGTGGAGAAAGGGAACCCTCCTGCACTGTTGGTGGGGATGTATGTTGGTGCAGCCAATATGGAAAACACTATGGAGGTTCCTTAAAAAAACTAAAAATAGAGCTACCACATGATCTAGAAATTCCTCTCCTGGGTACATATTTGGAAAAGGCACAAACTTTAATTCAAAAAGATACACACACCTCAGTGTTCAATACCAGCACTATAACAGCCAAGACATGGAAATAACCCAAATGCCCATCAACAGACAACTGGCTTAAAAAGATGTGATGTTATATACACACATACACACGTGCACATGCATATATATATATATATATGAATATTACTCAGACATAAAAAATAATGAAATATTGCTATTTGCAGCAACATGGATGGATTTAGAGAATATTACACTTAGTGAAGTAATTCACACAGAGAAAGACAATATATCATTTATACATAGGATCTAAAAAATAATACAAATAAATCTATATACAAATCAGAAACAGACTCACAGACACAGAAAACAATTTTTGGTCACCAAAAGGGAAAGGGAGAGGGGAGGATAAATTAGGAGCACGAGATTAACAGATACAAACTACATAAAATAGATAAGCAACAAGGATTTACTCTATAGCACAGGGAACTATGTTCAACATCTTGTAATAACCTGTAATGAAAAATAATCTGAGGAGTTCCCGTCATGGCGCAGTGGTTAACGAATCCGACTAGGAACCATGAGGTTGTGGGTTCGGTCCCTGCCCTTGCTCAGTGGGTTAAGGATCCTGTGTTGCCGTGAGCTGTGGTGTAGGTTGCAGACGCGGCTCGGATCCCGCGTTGCTGTGGCTCTGGTGTAGGCCGGTGGTTACAGCTCCAATTCGACCCCTAGCCTGGGAACCTCCATATGCCGCGGGAGCGGCGCAAGAAATAGCAACAACAATAACAACAACAACAACAAAAAGACAAAAAAAAAAAAAAGAAAAAGAAAAAGAATCTGAAAAAGAATGTGTGTGTGTGTGTAACTCAATCACTTTGCTGCACAAATGAAACTAACACAATATTGTAAATCAACTATAATTCAATTGTAAAAAAAGTTTTCAAGACAAGTTCAATACCTGCTTTTTCAACAAACAATGCTGGATAATATGCAAATAAATAACTTAGAGAACTTAGATTTTTACTTCACATCATATACAAAAAAATTAAATCAAAATGTATCATACATCCAAAATGTTAAAGCCAAAATGATAAAACTGTTGGGGGAAAGAAAACAAAGGAGAAAATCTTTATGTCCTTGCTTAGGTAACATGACATCAAAGTACAAACCATAAATGAAAGAAATGACAAAACTGGACTTCATCAAAACTTAAATTTTTTGCCCTTCAAAAGATACTGTCCATCAAGTGCCAACTTTGAAAAGGAAGACAAGTATTTAAGAATCATGTATCTGCTAAAGGACTTGTAGCCAGAATATATAAAGAACACTTAACAATTCAACAATAAAAAGACAAATGATTCAACTTGGAAGCGAGCAAAGGATGTGAACGATCATTTCTCTAAAGATATACAAATGACCAAAAAGCACATGAAGAGATGCTCAACATCATTAGCCACCAGGGAAATGCAAATCAAAGCCACAAGATACCACTTTACACCCAGTAGAACAGCTAATGTTAAAAAATCTAATAATGCCACATGTTGCCAAGGATGTGGAGAGACTGAAAGCCTCATTACCACTGGTGAGAATGTAAAATGGAATAACTATTTTGGAAAACAGTTTAGAAGTTTCTGAAAATGTTAAACATTGAGCTACCATACGACCCAGTAATTCAGCTCCTAGGTCTATATATGTCCAAGAGAAGTGAAAGTATCTTCATACACAGAAACCTGTACATGAATGTTTGCAGCAGCATTATTCACAGCCACCAAATACTGGGGAAAAGACCAAATGCCCACCAAGTGACAACTCAATAAACATGGTACATCCAAATAATGCAATACTGCTCAACCATAATAATGAACAAACTTACACTAAGTGGAAAAAGCCAGACACAAAAGACTACATATATTATCCCCTTTAAGTGAAATTTCCAGCAAAGACAAAACTATGTTGACAGCAGACCAGTGGTTCCCTGAGGCTGGGAGTAAGAGCACAAAGGAAATTTTCTGGGTGATGGAAGTGTCCCCATACTAGCTTGTGGTGATGGTTTCATGCCATATGAATTTATTAAAAATCATTGTACTGTCACGAGAGGTGAATTTTTTTTTTTTTTTTGTCTTTTTGTTGTTGTTATTTCTTGGGCCGCTCCCGCGGCATATGGAGGTTCCCAGGCTAGGGGTCGAATCGGAGCTGGAGCCACCGGCCTACGCCAGAGCCACAGCAACGCGGGATCCAAGCCGCGTCTGCAACCTACACCACAGCTCACGGCAACGCCGGATTGTCAACCCACCGAGCAAGGGCAGGGACCGAACCCACAACCTCATGGTTCCTAGTCGGATTCGTTAACCACTGCGCCACGACGGGAACTCCGAGAGGTGAATTTTAAGGTTTGTAAATCATAGCTCAAAAAATCAGGGGGAGGGAGTTCCCATCGTGGCTCAGCAGAAACGAATCTGACTAATAACCACAAGGATGCAGATTGGATCCCTGGCCTCACTCAGTGGGTTAAGGATCCGGCATTGCCATTTTCTGTGGTATAGGATGCAGATGTGGCTCGGATCTGGTGTTGCTATGGCTGTGGTGTAGGCCAATGGCTACAGCTCCAACTTGACCCCTAGCCTGGGAACCTCCATATGCTACAGGTGCGGTCCTAAAAAAAGACAAAAAAAAAAAAAAAAAAAAAACAGGTGGAAAAAACCACTGGCAGGGCTGGAAGAGTATGCACCAAAAACAACCCCTAGTTGACCTCCAGAAGGCTCCTCTTCAGCAGCTGACAGTGGAATCACTCCACCTCTGATGTGACCCAGAAAACTGCTTGTGCCCAAGAGGCCACTGAGTCAGGAAACTGCCAGCCAAGATATAAAGCTGATGCCACTGCCACTGGCCTCCAGCCTGGCTCTCCCCCTCACGTGTGTCACTTACAAATCCATCACGGTTAGTGGAACCCAAGTTATGTCTAAAACCTTCCCCGTGTGGGATTCTTGGGAATACAGTTTTTAGCTTTCTAGCTTCCATTTGTTAGAATAGGGTTGAGACCCATCATCCGCCAGGCCAGTAGTGGCTGCTCTACCAGCTTCTTCCACGTGGCATGAATTCATCTGAGCATGTCATTGGTTATCTTTTCTGACTGAGTGGTATTCCATTAACTGGTTGTGCCATGCATACCCATACACATATCTTCTTTAGAGAAATGTCCATTCAAATTCTTTGCCCATTTTGAACTGAGTTCTCTGTCTTTTTATGGTTGAGTTACAGGACTTCTTCACACTTTCTGGTTACAAGTCCTTCATGCTGTTTTAATGACTATAGCTTTATAAGATGTTTTAATGTGGGCAGAACAAGGCTTCCTTTGTTACTTTTTTCCTGTACTTTACTATTTTTGTAAACTTCTCCTTCTCCTTCACTTCCATGCCCACAGCATGCACAAGTTCCCAGGCTAGGGCATGAACCTGAGGCACAGCAGTGACAATGCCGAATCCTTCAACATTATGCCACCAGGGAATTCCTACCTTTGTAAACTTTAAAATAAACCTGAATTCCACAAAAATTCCTGTTGGGGATTTTCACTGAAATTGCATTTACACTGATCTGTGAAAGAATAACATCTACTTTTTTATTGATAGAGCCTTCTCAATCATTAATATGATGTCTTTTTCAATTTATTTGTATCTTTTTCTAGTAAGCCTCAATAATTTTACCCACAACTATCGCATACAATTTTTGCTGAATTTAATTTTGGTTTACAGTTTGTGTTTCCACTGTGAATGTGATTTTTCCCCTTTTTCTAGGGATCAAAAGCAATATATGGGAACATTGTTTTTTGTATGTTAGTATTTATATCAGATACTTCACTACTATTTCTCAAAAAGTATAGACTTTTTACATAGATTATTAAATCTTCAGCAATATTTTTTCACTTTCTTCTCGGTATTTATCCCTCATTGAGGAAATACATATAGCTGATTATACTGTCCCCCCAAAAATGCTCAAACAGTAGAGAAATACATGTATTTTCTCAATGGTTTTCTACCTGGCCTCACTGTTCTTTTAATAGCTGTTCTTTGAGAAGTGGAAAGAAGCTACTAAGTTCAGAAAGACTTTTTCTTTTCTGTTTTTTTTTTTTTTTTTTTTTTTTTTAAGGGCTGCATTTATGGCATATAGAAGTTCCCAGGTCAGGAGTCAAAATAGAGCTGCAGCTGCAGGTCTTCGTCACATCCACAGCAATGCCATATCCTTAATCCACTAAGCAAAGCCAGGTATCAAACCTGTATCCTCATGGATACTAGTCAGGTTATTAACCCACTGAGCCACAATGGGAACGCCCATAAAGACTTCTTTTACATTTATTTTTCAAATTGTGGTAAGTGCAAAATTTATTATTTTATGTTAATTCACCATTTTAACCTTTTTTTTTTCTTTTTTCTTTTTTGCTTCCTAGGGCCACACCTGTGGCATATGGAGGTTCCCAGGCTAGGGGTCGAATCAGAGCTATAGCCACTGCAACCTCGTCTGCAGCTTACACCACAGCTCACAGCAACGCCAGATCCTTAAGCCAATGAGCCAGGCCAGGGATAAAACCCACAACCTCAGTGTTCCTAGCCGGGTTTGTTTCTGCTGTGCCACAAAAAGAATGCCCATTGTAACCATTTTTAAATGTGGTTAAATCCGCACTAAAGACATTACACTGTTGTGCATGCTATAAAATTGAAACTCTGTATACATGAAACAAACCCGGACACCTCCCCTTCCCTGACAACCACCACACTACTTTCTGTCTCTAAGAATCTGACTAATTTAAATACTTAATATGAGTGGACTATTTATCTGTTTGACATTGGCTTATTTCACTGAGCATAATATCCTCAAGGTTCATCCATGTCATAGCATGTATCAGAATTTCTCTCCTTTTGAAGGCTAAATAACATTCCATTGGATCACATTTTATCCATTCATCCATCCATGTGTAGGAGAAAATGTCCTGATAAAAAGGTAGAGAGACCCAGGACATGATGACTAAGCAAAGTCCAGCCAACTGCCCCAACCACACCTCCCTCACACATCTACTTCTGTAAACTTGTTTCCGCATTGATTACTTTGCCAGTTCTCACTCTGGTCCGCCAAGCACGGACCCAGAAGAACTAGTCCATAAAAGCCTTATGAAACCCCTCTTCGGGGCTCAGACTCCAGAGAGCATCTCCTCTGAGCCTGCTGGTGTAATAAACCTGAGTTCTCCAACTCTCCGAGGGCTCGCTTGGTTTCTCGCCGGGTAAAAGAGCTGATACGCTGCAGCCACAGAGCTGCTGGAGCTAGTACACTACAGCCACAGGGCTGTCACCAGAGCTGATACGCTGCGGCGCAGGGCTGCAGGGCAGCTGCCGTAACATTTCCACAATGAGTTGCTTCCTTTTGGCTATAGTGAATAATGCTGCTGTGAACATGGGTGTGAAAATCTCCCAGTCCCGCTTTCAATTCTCTTGGATATAAACACCCAGAAATGAGATTATTGGGTCATATGGTAACTCTATGTTTAACTTTCTGAGGAACCAGAGAGGCTTTTAAATGATTTCTTAGCTTATCAATCTCAACACTCAACAGTATTTGGAAATGAAGCTGGGACACACACAGGAGACTATTCTATCTACAGATCAGGCCTGGTGGACAAATGAATTCACAAACCCCCAGGCATAGCAACTCAAAGTCCTTGACCGATTGGGAGCCCTGGGTTCTGCTGACCCTGCCTTGCTTTTGAAATCCTCTGCATCCTCGGCCTCCGTGAGGTCCCACCTTCCAAGTCTGCCTCTGGCATCTCACTGCTCTTTTTCAGGGTCCCTTGTGAACTCTTTCTCTGAAAGCCCACCATGAACGCTGAGCAGTGACTCTGGAATCCTGCCACTGCCAGACTTGAACCCAAGACTTTGCCACCCGCTCCTCCCTTGGGAACCACGGGCTGTAGAGGCACAGGGTGAAGGGCCTGCTCCAGTCTTGGGAACCATAGGCTGTAAGGGGCAGGGGGTGCAGGGCCTGCCTCTAAGACTGTCCTCTGCAAAGCCTGTCTCCTTGTGGCTAGAAAGGAGCATGGGGGTGAGGTAACCAAAAGGAATGAAAAGAAACTGGAGACAGGAGTAGGTATCACTTTCCCAACAACAGAAAGGGGTGAAAATGTGTTGTGGGTGGAAAGCAGGGGTTGGGTTCCCAAATATTTCAGCTTCTACCATATGAATCTCTGCACCTGGGTGGGGGATGGGCACAGAAAGTACCAGCAGACAATTCTTTACTAACAGGGCCAGGAGGACCCCATGGGATCTGTCTTTACCACCTGCCTTGTCTCATGTCCTTCTACAGGACCCCCCCCCCCGTTTTCTTTATCCTCCAGCCCCAACAGCCTACATCACATTACTCTCTTCTCAGATGTTTCCCCCTCCCCTCTTTGGTCAACTCCTGCCACTGTTCAGAGACGCCCTCCCTGATTACCTCCATGGCAAGGTGGGAGCCCTGTGCCTTTCCGACACTGGACACTCCCCACCCTCCACGCCACTGGAACTGTTTGTATGAATATCTGTCTAACCAGTCCCAGGAGACCAAGTGCCCTGCAGACAAGTAGGCACAGAGATGAAAGTACCCTGGACACTAAGTCCTCACCCAAGACACTGAGGTCAAGGAAGGAAAGACCTCATGCACCAGACACGAAAGTCAGAGATTGGGGGCTCCTTGGGCCTTCACTGTGGTTGGTGGGGTCCCTCGGGGGATGATCCAGCAGGGATCATCCCCTGAGGTCCAGTCAGGACTTTAGGTGGGGGGGGGGGGGAAGCGCAGGGTCCTCTGCCTGGATGTGGGGCTGGGAGTACATATGTGTGCAGGTGGTCACTCTTTGTCAGAAGCGCCTGGTCCTGAGGGGGAGGATCCAGAGGAGGGACAGTGGGACTGAGTAGCCTGCTTGCTGGCGGGTCTGCTACTGTCTTCTACTCTAAGGACCAGTGCACCTGTCCGTCCTTCTGTCCGTGCGTCCTTTCTCCGTCGGCAAGCCCCTTTCTTGCTCTATCCTTCACGCCTCTCCCCTAACTCTCCCCCAACTTTCTCTGCCACATTAATGTCCGCCCCCCACCGCCTCGGTACCCCTGCTCCCCGTCTTTCTTGCTTACCTGGGGTGTCTCGGCCTGCCTGCGGACCGCTACTACTGGACCACGAAGCACCATGGTGAGGTGTGCCTGCGGCATGAGGCCTCCTTCGCCAGAGAGGCACCCATCATAAGAGTCTTGGGCAGGGCCATTAAGTATGCCAACCGCACAGCTCCAAGCACAGAAACTGCTACACTTGCTCACCTACACAGAGAAGAGCCATCATGGGCCCAGGACTAATTCAAAGTACCATGTGCCCTCCTGCGCCTGCATATACCCCCTCCTGGGCCTGCGCACCACACCCTCTCGCACCGCTCTTTCCCTACTGCGCCTGTGTACTGCGTCTTCACGCCTGCGCCTGCGTACTGTGTCTTCCCTCCAGCAAAGCGCCTACATTCCATTTGCATTTTTAGCGGGGTTCTTTGAGGCAGCGTGTGTTCACAGGTTTGACTCTCAGCTCTGCCATTAACTGCTTGTTCTTGCCCAGATTACTTAGACTCACTCATCAAGATGTATACATTGAATGCGTATGATTTTTTTGTTGTTAAAAAAACTACTTAGCCTCACCGTGCCTCAGTTTCCCCATCTGTAAAATGGGGCATTATAGATAGCTAAATATAGTATTAAAAATCTTAAACGTATATATGAACATATCCATTTCATAGTTTATTTTATATTAAGTTTTTTGGGGTTTTTTTGGCTGCACCTGCAGCATGCAGAAGTACCTGGACCACGAATTGAACCCGTACCACTGCTGTGACCCAAGGCATAGCAGTGACAAGGCCAGGCCCTTAACCTGCTGCACCACCAGGGAACTCCTTGTTTTACATTGTTTCAAGATATTTTTATATTGGCATCTTGATATAAATTTATAAAATAATATATAATAGCACTTACCACAAAGATCTGCTGCAAGGATTCAGTGAGTTTACGCTTACCAAGTGGCTCCTGGCACACCAAGCATTGCATCAGCATTAGTTATTAGTCTTAAGGTCGCTGTTATTGTGTCTCCTCTGCAGTGAGTCCCATTCCTTAACAAGCTCAGTCTCAACCACCCTGACTAGCCACCCAGCCCCACCCTGTATCACACACCCGTTTAAAATGTTCTACCCAGGGGTTACTGTCGTGGCTCAGCAGGTTACAAACCCGACTAGTATCCATGAAGACTCGGGTTTGATTCCTGGTCTTACTCAGTGGGCTAAGGATCTGGCGTTGCTGTGAGCTGTGATGTAGGTCACAGACTGGGCTCGGATCTGGCGTTGCTGTGGCACAGGCCAGCCACTACAGCTCCAATTGGACCCCTAGCCTGGGAACTTCCATATCCCGCACATGCAGCCCTAAAAAGAAAAAATAAATAAAGTATGCAGTAAGTAGACAATGATCAGGAAACAACTGAATTAGGGAAGGGGGTGGTCTAGCTAGGGCTCATGGTGGAATTTGGGTGGTGGTGGGGATTTTAACCTATGGTGGCCAAGGGGAGCCTGAGAGAGAGATTTCAGAAAAGACTTAAACGAGGTGGAGGAGGGAGTTGCACGAGTATCTGGGCTGAAGGTGTTCTAGGAAGAGGTTAACAGGCAATGGCGGGGTGGCGCAGGACCTGGGTCTTTTTCCCCACCGAGGGATCCCGGCTGGGGGCAGCGCAGGAACCGATCTGACTCAGATGCTAACTCGCGCCCTCTGGTGGCTGTATAGAGAACATCAGTTGAGGTTGAGTTGAAGAAGGTTTGGACCTGGATGGTACAGCAGGGGAGGAGATGAGAAGCAGTCAGATTCTGAAACCGGAGCCTTGAAGGACTGGGTGCCTGAGAGAAAGAAAGGTGTGAAGGGTGACTGAGATTTCTGGCCTGTGCAGCTTGAAGGATGAAACTACCATTAACTGAGATTGTGGAAGGCTGGAGTGGGGAATACCATCAGTGATTCCTTTTGGGCCTTGTTGAGTTTGAGAACCCTGTTAGACCAGTACACAAGGGGTGGGCAGTTGTAACCAAGGGTCTGGCATGGAGGGGAGAGGCCCCACCTGGATCTGATGGCATCACCTGGTCCTGCCAGGACAAATGAACAGTGGGCCATCTTGAATTTTCAAGTCAATCAATCCAAGCATCGGCACAAGTAATCATGTGTGTAGGCAGAGCTGGAGCTATGATATTCACCCCATTTTATCTAATAAAAATGGAAGGAAAGGAGTTCCCTGGTGGCTCAGCAGTTAAAGGATCTGGTGTTTTTCCTGCTGTAGCTCAGGTTGCTGCTGTGGTACAGGTTCTCTCTCTGACCTAGGAACTTCCACATGCCATGGGTGAAGCCAAAAAAAAAATGAAATCAAATGTGCTGAATGAAGGGAGCCAGACAGAAGGCTACATTCTGTGTGATTCCACATTTAAGGAGCCCAGAAAAAGCAAGGCTGTGGAACAGAAATCAGATCAGTGGTTGCCAGTTTCAGAGGTGGGAATTGACTGCAAAGGGGCCTGAAGGAACTTTCAGGGGTGATGTAAATATTTCTAGATCAGGATTCAGGGGGCCGTCACACCGCTATGTTTGTCAAGACTTATAACACAGTACACCTAAAAAGGCGACTGTTACTGCATGAAAGTGATTCCTCGATAAATCTAAGATATAAACTCTGTTGGTAGGAATGTAAATGGTGCAGCTGCTATAGAAAACCGCATGGAGGTTCCCCAGAAAATTAAAAATAGGACTACCACATGATCCAGAAATTCTACTTCTGGATATACACCCAAAAGAATTTAAAGCAAGTCTTTTTCTTCTTCTTTTTTTAATGACCCCACCCACAGCATATAGAAGTTCCTGGGCCAGGGATTGAATCTGAGTAGCAGCTGTGGCAATGCCAGATCCTTTAATCTACCGTCTCAGGCAGGGATTGAACCTGAACTTCTGCAGAGACCTGAGCCACTACAGTCAGATTCTTAACCCACTGCACCACAGCGGGACCTCCTAAAGTGAGTCTTTAAGAAATATGTGTACTGGAGTTCCCGTCGTGGCGCAGTGGTTGACGAATCCGACTAGGAACCATGAGGTTGCAGATTCGATCCCTGGCCTTGCTCAGTGGGTTAAGGATCTGGCGTGGCGGTGAGCTGTGGTGTAGGTTGCAGACTTGGCTCGGATCCTGCGTTGCTGTGGCTGTGGCATAGGCTGGCAGCTGTAGCCCCGATTAGACCCCTAGCCAGGGAGACTCCATATGCCGGGGGTGTGGCCCTAAAAAGCAAAAAAATAAACAAAAACAAACAAACAACCCATTTTAATGTCCCCAGGATCCGACCTTTTTTCCTTACCTCGAGAGCCTTTACCCTGATCCAGTCACCATCATCTGGGTACCATCTGGATGAAAGAGAGCTCCTGAAGTTTCCCTTTCAGAGCACCTGGATCACAGTGGCCACTGCCCAGAGCCTGTCCCGCAAGAGCCCTCTGGAGGGCCAGAAGGTCCCAGGTCTGTGACATGTGGGTCTCCATCTCGGTGGCTAGAACACACTGCTTCGCCCCACAGGACACGCTGAAGGTGGGAGAAGCTCTCTGGCCCCCTTGGTGTGATGGGTACAGGCATGGGTGGGGAAGGCAGCCAATGAGGGGTCCCTCTGAGGCAGGGGACACTGTTTAAAAGGATTCTAATGTTTGTTCAAGTCTCCAAGTGTGGGGGCTGTGAGTGGAAGACAAAGTCGTTTGTGCTCAGAGCCTCCAGGGCCAAGGCTGAGTCCAAAAGAGGGCTCTGAGGAAGCTGGTTGGACATTGACCCCTGAGAGCATCTGTGTCCCCATCCTTGGAGGATCTTGGCTTTGGGGAGGTAGAAGCAACTTTCAGCAGAGCTAGGACAAGGAGCCAGTCACAAAACTCTTTCCCACCCATGGGGTCTCCTTGACCCTCACAAGCAGAGGAGCAGGGCAGACATGGGGACAGGCATGAGACTAAAAGAAGGTAAGGTGACTCAGCTGAGGCTATGGCCTGGTGGGGAGGTGGTATACAGGGTTACCATTCCAGGGCACCAACGATGCTTTCTGGGAAGACCCTTCACACATTCAACATGAGCCTGCAGTGTCAGAGACACTGGGTTACAGCAAAGATCCCTGCTTTGGGGGATGTGCAATCTAGGTGGCCGTAGGTGCCCATAGAACATACCCTTCCACTCAAGATGCAAACAGCTCGAAGGCAAGTGGGGTGAGCCAATGTGAAGTCAGTCTGCCATCACAGGAACTCGACAAAGCCCTGAATCTTTCATTGGATGGGTGGTTGGTTCGTCCAGGGAACAGTTGAACATGACCCTGGACCTGCACCACCTGGTCCCTGCCCCCAGGGCATGGGGTGGGGGGAGGGGTGAGTCTTGGTGCAAGCTGCCCAAAACCAAATATGCAGACTGGGGGTTTAAAGCCACAGAAGTCTGTGTCTCAGGGTCCTTGGGGCCGGAAGTTCAAGGTCAATGTGTGTTGGTTCAGTTCCGGGTGGGGGCACTCCTCCTGGCTGGTAGATGGCCACCTTTTCCCTGGTCCCTGATCAGGTCTCCCTTCCCAAAGGGAACCCATCCCATCACAGAGACCCCACTCTCAGGACCTCATCTAATCACCTACAAATACCATCCCATGGGGGGGGGAGGGGGTTGAGCCGCAACATAGGAACTGGTGGGGGAGGCAGGACACGATCAGTTTGTGCAGGTCTGAGGCCCCGCCCTGGGTCTCCAGACAGCCTAGAGACTTGAAAGCAGGGTAGGGCCCCTGGTGGGAACCTGACACTTGTCGAGGTGAAGTGCCAGCTGTCTCCATCCATGGTTTCCAAGGGGATAAAGAGGATGTCAAGACCACTCCTTCTCTCCAGGTCTGGGTTAACTGCTCTCTCTCCCCTGCCTGGACACCCTCAACAGCAACAAGTTCCCCTAAATGAGCCTCTGAGTTAGAGGAAGGGGGGCTGTGAGCAGGAGCTGTCCCCACCCCGGTGGGGAGTCTGTGTCCAGCTGTGTCTGTAATACCCCCGCCCCACCCACCACCCCCCCACCGACTCTGGAAGTCTCTCCCTAGCACCTGCACCAAGATGCAGAACAAAGATGAGGAGGGCATTGGTCACCAACACTGTGCATGCAGAGGTCATCTTGCACAGCGCCGAGATCCTCAAGTGGACTGTCCTCGAGACGCACTTCTCCATGACTGGTGGGGAGCTAGATGAGCAGGCTTGGCCCTGGGGAGGGGTCCCGCCAGGGTCACTTCACCTGAGACCCTGGGGTGCTCATTAAAACACCAGCACCCTGACTGGGACCCCCAGCACCTGCGTTTTCGGGGCTCCTCAATCAAGGCCTCCTGCTCTTCCCACACCACTCGCTGCTCTGGATCCTTAGAGCAAACTCATCTGCTGACACCTCATCCTGTGGTGATGAGGGGAGTCCTGTCACGGGTGGAGGGAAGACCCCCGCCTGGAACTTGATTCTGTTACAGGGCAGCCACAAAGCTGAAGAGGGACATTGTACCAAGCTGAGACCAAAAGCCTTTTTTTTTTTTTTTTTTTTTTTTTTTTTTTTGTCCTTTTTTAGGGCCACACCTGCAGCATATGGAGGTTTGAAGGCTAAGGGTTGAATTGGAGCTGCAGCTGCTGGCCTACACCACAGCCAGAGCAACATGGGATCTGAGCGGCATCTATGACATACACCATAGCTCACTGCAACCCCAGATCCTTAACCCACTTCAAGAGGCCAGAGATTGAACCTGCGTCCTCATGGATGCTAGTCAGATTCACTTCCGCTGAGCAGGAACTCTGAGACCGAAAGCTTTTACGTGGAGGGTGGCGAATTCTAACTGCCAAGAAACTGCTGTGGGCCCCCTTCTTCATGGAAATGACTGAGACCCCCCCGCATCCCCATCTCTCCTGTTTGATGATAGAGGAGCTGCCTTCTAGAGGGAAGAAAGCTACTCTCAGTGAGAAGGCCCAGTTTTAACTAAGATGCCCCTCTCTGAGGAAGCATTTTAAGTGTAAAAGAAAAATAAAGTTGGGTTCACTAAATTCCTGGTCCTTACCCAGCTGATTCTGCCCCTCTCCCACCCCAACCTCAGGAGTCACTTGGCAATGTCTGGGGACATTTGTGATTGTCACAACAAGGCAGGCAGGCATCTGGTAGGTGGGGCCCATGGGTGCTGATCAACACCCCACTGTGCCCAGGAAGGATTGATTGCCTGGCTCCAAAGTGTCCATAGTGCCAAAGTGGATGAGGAATTTCATGGCAAGGGCTCTGAAAGAGACAAAAATTGATGTGATAAAGCTCGTGGGTGTCTTTATTCATTTATTTATTTCTTAGGGCTATACCCGTGGCATATGGAAGTTTCCAGGCTAGGGGTCAAATCAGAGCTGAAGCTGCTGGCCTACGCCACAGCCACAGCAACACAGGATCCAAGCCATGTCTGCAACCTACACCACAGCTCACAGCAATGCCAGATTGTTAACCCATTGAGCAAGGCCAGGGATCGAACCTGTATCCTCATGGATATTAATTGGGTTCATTACTGCTGACCCACAACGGGAACTCCTTGTGGGTATTTTCACTTCGAAAAATATATTTCCTCTTTCAGTGAGAAGTTGAGGGATTGCTGTAGATGCTTGTCATCCTATTGAGAGATGGTGCGGAAACACCTCTGAGTAATTGAAATCACCCTGGAGTGTGTCTGAGGAAAGGATAGCATGAGGCCAGCTCCCACTTATATATCGAGGGGTCTTGGCTGAGGTCAGGGGTTCACACACTGGACTCGTGGTTCAAAGGGTATATACTAAATGTCACCCTGAGAGTTCCCACTGTGGTGCAACAAGATTGGCGGTGTCTTGGGGGTGCTGGGACACAGGTTCAATCCCAGGCCTGGCACAATGGGTTAAAGATCCAGTATTGCTGCATCTACAGCTTAGGTCACAACTGTGGCTCAGATCTGATCCCTGGTTGGTGAACTCCATATGCTGCGAGTAGCCAAAAAGGAAAAAAAAAAAAAAAAAAAAAAGACTTCCTGTGGTGGTGCAGCGGAAATGAATCTGACTAGGAACAACGAGGTTGTAGATTTGATCCCTGGCCTTGGTCAGTGGGTTAAGGATCCGGTGTTGCCATGAGCTATGGTGTAGATCACAGATGCAGCTTGGCTCTGGCGTTGTTGTGGCTCTGGTGTAGGCCTGCGGCTATAGCTCCGATTTGACCCCTAGCCTGGAAACCTCCATGTGCCTCAGGTGTGGCCCTCAAAAGACAAAAAAAAAGAAAAGAAAAAAATGCCACCCTGCACCTGACCTATGGAAAAAATATAAGAATTGCCTGGCAGGAGTGATCATGCTGCACAGCAGGGCCTCTGGCTTAGATGAGGGACACCACTGAAAGCAAGGCTCAGAGCAGGGCCGACAAGGCCATCACTGTCCAGGACACACTCAAGGGAACTCTCCTTCATGAACCATGCTCACAAACATAAAACATCAGGGGAGGCCAACACCAGGAGACAGAGGCTGTGTGAAGAAGAACTGACAGCCAGGGAAGTAGAGCTATTTCCTTGGAGAAGGACTAGGAAATTGTATCCAAGAAATAAACACAGGGAGTTGATTGGAGCCATTTGCATCTGATGAGCAAAGGACTTGGAGGCCATCATTTCTGTTCTCAAAACAAGAATGCTGAAAACCTGAGACTCAATGACTCTTCTTGGATCTGTCAGTGAGTTGAGGTCACAGAGTAACCCATTACCCTAAAAACAGGAGAGGGGTGGATACAGAGACACTCAGCTCACCTGGAGCAGAAACCACTGATGGAGGCGGTGTCTGGCCGGGGTTGCCGACTCACTGCTGGAGACAGCATGGACTAGCTTGAGGGGCAGGATACCTGGAGACCTGGCTGGGGGCGGGGGGGGGCACATTCATGAGTTTTACTTCCAGGTTCTCTGGGGCTTCCTGCAGGAGGGGGAAAGCAACTGTTTTGAAATATCTCAGAGCACTTTTTTCTCCTTAACCAAGGCCTGCCCTCAAGAGAAACTCTTTCAACAGAACCTGACCAAAGTGGGTTTTATCAGCACTGAACTGACCTGGGGGAAAACCCAACTTCAGTCCTCTCTGGACTTCCTCCCACCTAAAGATATCAAAAAAAAAAAAAAAAAAGGCAAAGACTACAGAATGCTTCCCCTTTCTCATATTTTGCCACCATGTTAGTAGGGCTCCTGTATAATAACAGGGGATTATAGATGAAAGGATTGCAAGGCTCAGACCCTATTTTATGTATGTATGTATGTATGTATGTATGTCATTTTAGGGCTACACCTCCGGCATATGGAAGTTCCCAGGCTAGGGATCGAATCAGAGCTGTAGCTGCCGGCCTACACCACAGCCACAGCAATACCAGATTCAAGCCTTGTCTGCGACCTACACCACAGCTCACAGCAACGCCAGATCCTTAACACACTGAATGAGGCCAGGTATGGAAGCTATATCTTCACGGATACTAGTTGGATTTGTTACCACTGAGCCACAACGGGAATTCCTCAGACCCTATTTTAAAAGGAATCACTAGGAACACCCATGATGACAGGAGAGACAAAAACAAGGACACCTCTAGCTACAGCAAACAGTGAATACAGCCTAACTCCCAGTCAGAGGACCATGAACCCCCATCCTAAAGGTCTGTTCAGCTCAGTTCCTTTTACCTTTTACTGGGTATAACATGCCCAGCTTTCAACAAAAAATTTTAAGACATGCTAAAAGGCAAAAAACAGTCTGAAGAGACAGGGCAAGATTTGGAACCAAACTCCAATGCGGCAGGGATTTTGAAGTTGTCAGTCTGTAAACTTAACAAAACTGTGACTAGCATGATTAATATGCTATGGACCCTTACTGGACACCATCCAAGAACAGATGAGTCACACAAGCAGAGCAATGGAAACTCTAAGAGAAATCAAAATGAAAGGCTAGAATTGAAGAACCATAATGGAAACAAAGAACGCCTTTGAGGGTCTTTGGACACAGTTGAGGAAATAATCAGGGAGTTGAAGATATGTCAACAGAAACTTTCCAAACTAGAAAAGTGAAGAGGACGAAAGAATGAGCAAGTAGGGAGGGAGGGAGAGAGGAAAAGGAAGGTAGAAAGGAAGGAGGAGAATATCCAAGAACAGTACCATAATTACAAAAGGTGTAACACAAACATAATGGGACCTGGTTAGAGATCTGAAAGGTGAATAGTCCTGGAGGTTCCAATCTATGTCATAGAAGGTCCAGAATGAGAACAGAGGAGCAACATCTGAAGACATAATGGCTGAGAATTCTCCTGGAGCCCACCAAATGCTACCTGGAATACATTTTTAAAAATTAGAATTAAAAACAGAATGTTAACATGAGGAGTTCACATTATGGCTGGGTGGAAATGAACCTGACTAGTATCCATGAGGATTCGGGTTAGATCCTTAGCCTTGTTCAATGGGTTAAGGATCAGGTGTTGCCATAAGCTGTGGTGTAGGTCACAGACACTGCTCAGATCTGGCATTGCTGTGGCTGTGGTGCAGGCTGGAAGCTGCAGCTCCAATTCAACCCCTCGTCTGGGAACTTCCATATGCCACAGGTGCGGTCCTAAAAACAAAACAAAACCAAAAAAATGTTAACATGAAACTTCAGAGTAAGGTTAAGAAAAATATTCCAAAACATAAGCTGATTAGGTTACATGGAAAAGAAAACATGCAAGAATACCTGGGAAATTTATTTAAAAAGAATATTGATGAAGGGGGGCTAAACCTACCTGGTGTTAAATAAACTACAAAGCAGCAGTAACTAAAAGCTTGGTGATGGGGCATAACTAGAAGAAGAGAAAAGCCAGGGAGGAACAGACACAAATACATGCAGGCATTGAGTAATGTATCAAGGGACCTACCCCACAGCAAACAAACCCCAGACAGAACAAATTGAAAGGTGAGAAAGAAAAAGGGGAGAGAGGAAAAAACCATGAGAGAACTTAAATAAAAACCCAAAAGCCATTGAAAGAAAAGACTTCAACATGATGGCAAATGCCATGAAGAAAACCTATAGGCAAACTGGAGGAATACAATACATTGCAGAGGTCTACATCTCATATTCCATAAGGAGCTCCTAAAAATAAACACACACTGGAGTTCCCGTATGGCACAGCAGAAGTGAATCTGACTAGGAAATATGAGTTTGTGGGTTCAATCCCTGGCCTCACTCAGTGGATTAAAGATCTGGCGTTGCTGTGAGCTGTGGTGTAGTTTGTAGACTCGGCTCAGATCTGGCATTGCTGTGGCTGTGGCTTAGGCTGGTGGCTGTAGCTCAGGCTGGTGGCTGTAGCTCTGATTGGAACCCTAGCCTGGGAACCACCACATGCTTCAGGTGTGGCCCTAAAAAGCAAAGCAAAAAAAAACAAAAACAAAAACAAAAAACATAACACACACATACACAAGCACATAGACACAAACACCAAGAAACTTGGTAGAAAATGGGCATGTCTACTGCCAAAGCTGTTATCATAGAAGCAGGCACACATCTTCACGTGTGTAGCTGTGTGGTCATGGAAATAAACAAGGAAAATAAATGCCCACCAGCAGGACTAGTTATGTAAATTATGGCACGTTTATATAACATGTTAATTTGGAATGAACTCCAAGATATATTAAGAAAAAAGGATGCATGTAGGCCACCACTCATAAAGGAAGTATGAGTCTTGTGTACAGATGGCTCTCCAGAGCTATATAAGAAAGTGGAGAAGGAAAAGCAGCAGGAATGAGGATTGCTGCTCACTGTGCACTTGCCCTTGGAAACTTCAGACTTTTCTTGTGCCTGCATCGCCAAAATATAAATTCAACATTTGAGGGGAAAAAAAAGATTAAAAAAAAACTAAAGGCCAAAACACTTAAAAGGGACACAGACGTCATCTTGATTAAATAAACAAATCACTAAAATGTATGACACTGTTTCCAACCAAAAGACAAAGAAAAAATCTTAAAAGGCACCAGAGATGAAAGTCACATGGTTCCCAACAGGGCGACATTGAGACTGAATAGCTGACTTCACAGAAACAATGGAAACAAGTTGAAAAGACAAAGGAGCAACAAGTTGAAATTGGGGAAAGAACATACCAGACAATCTAGCAAAAACATACCCAGCAAAAATATCCTTACTTGCTGTGTAGCACAGGGAACTATATCTAGTCACTTGTGATGGAATATGATGGAGGATAATGTGAGAAAAAGAATGTATACATATGTGTGAGTGTGTCACTTTGCTGTACAGTAGAAAATTGACAGAACACTGTAAACCAACCACAACTGAAGAAATAAAAATCATTTAAAAAATATCCTTACAGAAAAAAGATGAAACAAAGACGTTTATAGATGGAAAAAGCTGAGGGAGTTCCTCGTTGCACTAGATGAAATGCTAGTAAGAATTCTTCAGGTTTAAGGAAAATGATTCCTGATGGAAACACAGAAAAGCAGCCCGAGAGGCGATTATGGGGGTAAATACACAGAACTATTGACTGTAAGCAACAAAATTAACACATACCTGGGCTTGAGTCTCAGGAATGTGCCCACTCGCTGTATCATAGGAGGGACAACACTTGGAGACTTTTATCTGTCAGTGAGGATACTGATGGCAGTACCTACCCTCATTGAGTGTTTGTGGAAATCTGTGAGGCCACTCTCCGGCCAGTGCCTGGCCCATAGTGAGCCCTATTTTATTTTTACACACAAGTCCTCCTTCACTGTGTTTTGGGGGTCTGGGAGCCGTGGGAACCACTCTTAACCCTCTCTCACTCTGTGTCCATCATTAGGAGCTCACATGAGAAACTGTCCCCAGAGGCCTGCAGAGTCTTACTCTGCTAGGAAGGATCAGGGCAGGGAGGCCACGGCCCTGACGTCAGGAAATGCAAATCCCGGCTACTAACGAGAAGGAAGAAATGCTCCAGAGTACCCCAGCGTGGCCAGTTCTCTCCCCAAGTGGCTTTAATTAGCTGCAGCTGTGGCAGGCAGAGTGGCCAGAGGGTATTGGCCTGTGATGCTGACCACTCAGGAATGGAACTTCTGCTCCTCTGCTGGGGATGGAGCCCACAGAGTGGACTAGACTGCTTAGACAAGGTCTGGGAGAGCTGTCTCCTTGGGATTCACTCAGTTCTGCCAAACCAAGTCCAAAACTCACCATGGACAAAGTGGCAGACAAGCACCCTGGTCCCTGGCAAAGGATGTCTTTGCCCACATTTCTTTTTCTTTTTTCTTTTTTTTTTCCTCTTTAGGGCCACATCCACAGCATGTGGAAGTTCTCAGGCTAGGGGTCCAATTGGAGCCACAGCTGCCGGCCTACAGCAACGTGGGATCCGAGCCACCTCTGTGACCTACACCACAGCTCATGGCAATGCCAGAACCTTAACCCACTGAGTGAGGCCAGTGATCAAAGTCGCATCCTCATGAAGTCTAGTTGGGTTCGTTATTGCTGAGCCACGAGAACTCCTGCCCACATTTTCTATCTGGCTATCATCCCTCCATCTACCCATCCATCCGTGCCCCCACCCCCCACCCCATTCATCCATATTGTGAAGTCAAGCTTGCTTTTCAACCCAGAACTTGCTGCCTGCTTGCAAGAAGGAATACACCATCAAAATCATGCCCAGATACTGAATTCCCCACCATCCTGCACCTCTTGGGTTTCTGGTGGTGCCATCTCTATTCCTCCAGGATGCCAACCTTGCTCACACTCCCTGTCCCCACTCCTCATGCCCAGTAAGCTTGGTCCAACCCTCTCCCTTCTTCTTGATCATTGATCTGGAAGCACTGGGACAGGGAGAGGAGACAAGGTGCTCATGCTACTTTATGCCTCCACCCATCAACTCCACAAAGGGAGAACCAAGGAGATGCATGAAGCTCTACACATAGGTCTGCTTTCCCATCTGACTTTATTTCACTTTTTTTTCTATAAAACTCCTCCATAATTTCACAATTTAACAAAAAGTTTAAAATCCAGGACAGAAACAATCCTGTAACTTATTACAAACACGATTCTCCTTTATTCCTTTTATCCAGGAGTTGGTCTCGGCCAATGAGTATCCCAGTTCCTAGTGAGACACATTCTTTGTAGAAAACCCTTATGGGTAAGAAAGGTATTCGATACCTCTTGCTTTCAGGCGTCGGTTTACATTTTGTTCAGGAGATAGCAAAACACAGGGATTTGCACTGGGGGCAGGGGGCTTAACACTAAAGACACGGCAGTCACAAAGTGCTGGCCCCTTCCTATGGAAGTGTCCCCAGAGCCCCGGTGGGCCCAGCTGCCGGGCAGCTGTGGGTGGGTTGGGGGAGCAGCTGGAAATGCCGTGGTTGGGGCCCTGGCTGCCTGGCATGTCCATCAGGTGGTCACAGGGCCAGCACTGAGCCCAGAGTAGCTCCGGAGGACAATGCTGGGGCTTTCTGGCCAGAAGAGGTAACAGAAATGGGTCGGTGCTTCCAGAGGCCCTGGAAACAGCAGGAAGGGCCAGATACTTGCTGCAGCCAAGGGCAGGCCCGCGAGCCTGGCCTTCCTCTAGCTGTCTCTGGGGGCAAGCCCGGCTCCTGAGCAGAGGGCTGCCTGAGTCACCAAGTCAGGAGGGCCTGCAGCCCTTCCCAGGAGATCCTGGAAGGAGAAAGACTAGTGCCCTTGGGCTGAGGCGCCTGCCCGTGACCCCTGGTGGCCTCTGTGCATAGAGGACCAGGCAGCTGCTGCCCCTAAGCCAGTCCTTTCTGTCCAATGTCTTAGTTTCCAGAGAAGAAAGTGCCCCACTTTGGAGTATTGTTGGCCTGCCTGGGGAAGGGGCTGGTGGCAGCACAGAGCCTGCCACACAGGCCTGCCCTCTTCCTAATACCTCAAGGCAGTGGGGTCAGGAGAGAATCAGAGCAGATGGCGAGGAGTCACGGCTGTTTCCTCTGAAAGTTCTGGCCTTCCCAGAGTCCTGGGATCTTCCCAGGATGGCTGGCGTTTGGGGAGGCCTTGGAGGCAGGATTCCCAAGGGAGTGTTCGGCGTCTGCCTGACAGACGGAATTGGAGCAGGGCCAGGAGTCAGGGACCACAGGGGAGGGGAGCTGGGCGTGCCCCATGCGGGAACTCACAAACTGGGGTGAGAAGGTGAGCCCGGCTCCAGCCCTGACCTCCTCTCCCAGAGCTGATGGGGACAAGGAGCCTTGAGTAGAGGTCTGGGGGAACACAGGCGGAGCAGACAGGCACCCAGCCCCCAGGAGCCCCACACAAGGTGGGCTGACCCCTCGAGGGTGTTCTGGCCGGGAGGAGGAGCTGGCTTGGCCCTTGGAGAGTTTCAGGCGTGCGAGGAGTCGGGTCTCCAGCCCTGGACTGGTGTGAATCGCAGGGGTGGGAGGGCCCGCCACTGGCCGGGCCCAGGCACGAGGGGCTGGCTCTGAGTCCTGATGCTCCTCAAAAGACTCCACAAACTATCCCGTCTTATTTGGCAAAAGCTCATTGTTTTTCAAAGTTCAAAGATTCAGTCAACAGAAGGAAGAGGATCCTATGGAAGGAGGAGGAGGGCGATCCCAGGGCGCCAACACAGTCACGGCCCGCGGCTGGCTGGGGCCCGGGCAGGCTACTCCTGGGGACAGCGCCAGTCTGACCAGGCGGCCGGGAACACAGACCCCGGGCAGTGAGCACCTGCTGCCCTGTTGTAGTGCTCTCCGGCCTGGGCGAGGCGGTGTCCTTGGAACCACTGAGGGAGGATTCCTCCCGGCACCCAGAGAGGGCCAGCTGGCGCTCCAGCTCGCCTTCAGCCCGACAAGACCAGTGGAGACATCTTAACCTAAAAGTCCCATCTGACACCCACCCCCACCCCCCACGTGCTCTGCTGCCACGGAAACGCACACCCGGAAACCGCTCTGGTACCTACAGTGCATACATATATATATAATAGAGACAACTATACAGCACAGAGCCCCAGCACAGTGAGAGCCGACGAGGGACTGTGTCTGGCTCACACAGAGGATGAGCCGGGCTGCCCCGATGTGGTGGGAGCCCTCGGAGGTCCTGGGGTGCAGGGGGTGTGTTCTGAACCGTTTGTGGAGGCTGGAGGCAGTGCCCCAGCTGCTCAGAGGGGCCGCGGCAGTGGAGCTATGCCCCATGCCCCACTATGAATCGAGGCCCCCACTGCAGGGCACATTTCTTCCCCTTCAGGAGTGAGGCCTGGCACTGCCTTCAACTCAAGCTGCTTTCCCAAGGGGGCCCAGGTGACGGCCCCTGAGAGTGGTGCAGTGGTGCAGGCCTGGCCCCCCTCGGCCCTGGGGCTCCCGACGAGGAAAGTGCAGCTGGCCATGTGGGCCGAGGGCAGGGCGGTCACTAAGGCAGTGCTGCGGGTGGGCAAGTCGAGAGAGGAAGGAAGGCAGGGCCCGGTCATGGCCTCCCAGGACCCTGGGGACAGGGCCTGGCACCCGGCCCAGGGTCATGTGGCCACAGCCTCCAGGTAGCTCTGCAGCTTGCGCACGGTGGTCTCGTCCAAGGAGAAGAGATCGAAGTCAAAGGTGGTGTTGGTGACATTGAAGTGACCAGTCTCCTCGATCAGGTTCACAATCTGAAAGGTGGTGACAGAGTGGCTTAAGGGAACAGGGCACCTTGAGAAAGAGGGGGTGGCTCCTTGGGGCAACCCAACAGGGTCCAGCAGCCCCTGGGCCGCAGGGGCACCCCACCCGGGACTCCTCTGAGATGCTGTGCCGGGGAGGGCTTGTCCAGTACCTGCTGCAGCACGTTACGCTCCCGCAGCGCCATCAGCCGCCGGTGCAGCTCCACCAGCTCGTCCGTGTAGGCCTGGGTGGCAGAGGCCCGTTCAGTAGGTCACCCTGCCCTCCAGGACACGCACCCCCCACCCCCCGCCCCAACCTGTGGTCATACCCACATCATCTTCAGGCAGCTGCCCCCCACCAACCCCCACCTTGTTGCACATGCCACCACCGCCCCCCACCTTGTCATAGGCACCCCTCTTGAGGATCTTCTCAGGCTTGCTACAGGGCTCTGGGCTCCGGCGGCCTGACGCCTGCAGGGTGAAGTGGGATATATGTGAGCACTTGTCTTCTCTGGGCCCCAGGCCCACCCATCCTCCCTCTTTGGACCCTCACCCGACTCCAAGGGCAGCCCATCTGGGGCCTGGGGGTGAACCATCGTCCCTCTGCACCCGCCACCCTCGGCCTCAGGCCCTTGGAGAACCCCAGGCCCAGTCCCCAGCCCCACCTCTTCGGGGCTGGGTTCAGCTGGGCAGTTACCTTGCTGTGGGGTGGGGGCGGCTTCTTGGGAGGAGGGGGCTCCCGGCTGGGCAGGCAGGAGTCTGCGCTATTGTCACTCTCGCTGTCACTGAAGCTCAATCTGAGCATGGACACAACACCCTGTCAGACCTCTGCCACCCTCGGCTCCAGGAAGGTAACCCCACCCAGCAAATACCACACTGGGCTCTGGGACAGATCTGGCCCCCAGGGCCAGGAGCATGCAGTGCCCCTGTAAAGCTCAGGAGACCCACCTCACCCTGCTCTGGGCATCCACTGCCAACTTCAAAAAAAAAAAAAAAAAAGAAAAAAAAGGAAAGAGCCCACGGATCAGCACACGGGCTCTTCTCTCCAGCCCTGGTGTGGTCCCTGGGCCAGAATCTGGGCGGGTGGCCAGGCAAGCTAGTCGGGCTCACAGGTTCCACACCTAGTGTGCGAGTAGAGCAGCTCGGCCTTCCACCTGAGCCCCATGCCACAGGAGGGATGTAGGCTTCCATGTGACATCCACGTTTGCCTGGGCGGGGCCAGAACCTGAACAGGGTGTATCTGGTGGTGGCTCTACTCTGGGCTCCTGGGGCAGGGCCCAGGCTGGATTGAGAGTGCACGGGGAGGCCACATGGCCACAAGCCTCATGGAGGGAAGGGCGTGGCTGTTCCACATTCAACCCCCAGCTAGCTGGAATCTGAAAGCCTCTCCTCTGGTCCACAGCAAGTGGTAGCCCATTCCTTGTGCTGTTCCAGAATTTCTCACGGCCCAGCTGGGCAGTGCAGAGAGAGCTCCTCTCCAGTGCTACCCTCAAGCAGAGTACCTTTCTGGGATCCCTGGTCCCTCGGGGACATTCTGGGCTCCGCTCACAAAGGGGGAGCCCGAGACCTGTCACTGCACCATGACAAGATAAATCCTGCCTGCTGCCACCACCTCTCTCTCTTGCCTGAAACGGCTTTTACCACAGTGGCAGTGCCAGGGAGCATGACGGCCACAGCCTCAGGCCGGGGTTAGCCATTTCCTTTGCTCTAGGCCCTCTGCTCTTCCCTGGCCTCTCAGCTGCACAGCATCAGGGCAAAGGTAGCCAGTTTGTCTCCCTGTTGCCCAAGTGACACTACCAGTCAGCGGGGCCCAGGAGTAGCCTGACAGCCCCGCGTCTACTGGGCGGCAGCTGGGGGCAATGGCGAAGCCTGGGCCTCCTTGCTGAGAGCAGCTGGGCATCAGTCAGGGCCTGTGTCTGTCGCCCCTTCCCTGACAAGGGACATGGCTCCCAGGTGCCCCCCCCCACCCATGTCCACCCCTAGAATGGGAGCTAAAGGCCTTCTGATTTGCAGCCCCCAACACAATGTGCAGCCACTCCCCTTGAGAGCAGCACACCAGTCACTGGCCCCTTAGCTCCTGCCTTTGAGGATCCACTCTCAAAGACCAGCAGGATCCATGCTCAAGGTCGCCAGCCCCACAGGCTGGAGCTGCTGCCCTTAGTCCTGTCCTGGAAGAGTCATCCTGCCCCTCGCTCCAGCCCTGGTGCCCACAGAGCACTGGCTTGGGTGCAGCTCCTAGGCCATCTCCCAGCCCCAACCATCAGCAATAGCAACACAAAACCACCACAAGCACCTGCTCGGCCTCCCTGCCCGCCAGGTGCCGACACAGGGACCCACCCTTAAAAAGGGCTGTTGAGGCCAGGAGGGGGGAGGGGCCGGACCCAGATCAGGCGGCTGAACCCTGATCTGCCTGTTCCGCAAACCTGGCGCCCAGGTGGCATGTGCTCTAGGGTGGGGGCTGAGGACGCAGAGCCATCCTGGAGGCAGGCTCACTCCAAAGGCTTGGAAGCATCCTAAGCTCAACCAACTCTGGGGGAAGGCCACATGTCAACTGCCCTAGGCCAGTGGCTGTTCAAAGCTGCTCGCAAATGTGGTGTCTATAGTCCAAGGATAGTTCTCAGTCTGTCCTCGCCCCATGTCACATGTGAGCAAGGACCCCCGGCCCAAGAGCAGAGAAAGCACGCCCTGCTGCCTCATACGCCTGGAACCAGGGCTGGTCCTGGCGCTACCTTCACCCCCTTCTCACCAGGTGGCCATGGGAGGAAAGATGCCACCTGAGGCCCCCGCCTCTCACTTCAATACCCAGGTAGGGCATTGCCCAGTAGGCTCGGAGGCTCCCTCTGCCTCACCTGGGGACACCCGCCCCGGCCCTCCTCTCAGAGCCCCCATCACAGCAGGGCCAGGCAGAGCCCCCCTGGCTCCCCCCATCCACCCACTCTCCCACCAGCCCAGGCACCTGGAGTCCCTCCCTGCGTTCGTCTTGCCAGCAGCTTCCTCGCCTGATGAAGAGTCGTCCTCATCAGATTCCTCCGATTGCAGGCCCTCCACCATGGAACGAAGGGGTCCTTGGGGGTGGGGAGGGACAGACAAGGAGAGAAGGGGGCTCAGGCCCGTGCCCCAGAGGTCTCTCCACCCCCAGGGCCATATGGGCTTCCCGATACCACGACCCCCAAAACGCACCCATGCAGACCCACCTCGAAGGTCCCTCTGGCCAGGTGGGGCCTGCTGTCCATCTCCAAGCACTGCGCCTGCAGCCATTTCCTTAAGGGACCCCTGGCTCCCCACCCCCCTACCTTCCTGGCCCTGCTCGCAGGCCTCCGGGCCCTGGGCTGACACAGGACTGCAGGGCCCCTCCATTGCAAAGGGAAGGAGCAGCCCTCCTCTGCTCGGCTGGGATTAGAGCTCTGCCTGGAGGCAGGACGAACCAGCCCTGGTCAGGGAGGGTAAGGGAGCCGGAGCTGTGGGGCACAGCACACCACCCCCCAGCCTACCAGCCTGGCCCCTACTGGGGCCTGCCCAGCCCCCTGGTAGCCCCTTCTCCTGCTCCCGACCCACCGTCCTCCCCTTTCTCCAGAGACACTCAGTTCCAGTCCCCTACAGACGGCATCTTGGTTTATATTCCTGTTACCAAGGCAACAGAGGGACACAAAGCCCTCAATTACCTTGGTCACGTGATCCTGCTCACGGCAGGTTCCCCCTCCCTTCCCTGTAGATAAGAACCCTTGGAGAGAGTGTGGGCTTGGAGCACCCCATCCCCCAGCCCCCTCGGGACTGTGTGTCTTTATGTCCGGCTCCCCAAATACGCTCGCCTCCTCCAGCACTCCCCACCCTGGAAAAAGGACTCCAGGCAGGAATCCTCAATCCAGTCCATCAGAAGTGCTTCCAGTTTGAGGATGGACAGGTCTCGGCTGGGCCCTTAGGCCCCATGTGCCCTCAGCCACCTACAGGCTGGGGGCACCCTCCCAACTCTGGGCAGCCAAGTGGGCCTGGTGCCACCTCGCCTCCCCACAAGCACCCCAGGTGGCCTGGAGGCAAAAGGTAGCACTGCAGGCTTTTGTTTGTATTTTGCAGACCTGGGCTGGAGCAAGCCCAGAGCAGAGAAATGCGCTGGGATGGGACAGGGGGACAGAGGAAAGGACACTGCACTGGCCAGAGAGCCTCCATCTGGGAAGAGCTAGAGAGGAGGGGTCCAGTCACAGGCAGGGCCCAAGTCAGAAAGTGCCCTGTCCCCACATCCACAAAGCACAGCTCAAAGCTCGTTGGCTTTTAACACAGACTCCCTGGGCTTCCACACACCCATAGATCTTGGGGGGCCCAGTCTGGGCAAACAACATATCCCGAATAAAAGCCTCAGGCAAGGTCTGCCCAGGCCTCCCCACTCTCCCCTGCTGTCGGGCTTTTCCAGCTGAAACTCAGGCATGGGTAAGCCCTCACCAAGCCACTGGCTTCCAGCAATTCCTCGAGAACCCCTTGGTTCCATAATAAACCCAGTAAGTACATACCACTGGCCTCCAGGGGAGGTTGTGGGGCTGCTCCCAAAGCAGTGGGCCTTTCACAAGAACACCCCCCGCCCCCGTGCCCTCCAACCCTGGCTCTTTCTTTTCTCTGCACAAACCTTGACTGTGGTTCTGAGATGGCTCAAAATCTGAATCCGAACTGGAGTCGGAGCTGGAGCTGGAGTTGGACGGGCTGGACTGGGCAGACTTCACCCCACAGCAGGCGGGCCAGGTGGCAGAGAGAGAAGACAACAATCACCTTTCAGTCCAAAGAAAAGGAGCAGACAAAGCCCTGTGGCAGGATGAGAGCCAGGTGGGACACCACAGACACGTACTCAAAAGGCCACCGAGGCGCCAGCTCCCAGCACCCTGGCTCAAGACCTGTGCGCCTGAGACCCTGACCCCATGCCACCTCCACCTCAAAACGCCACCTGTTTGCTTTCAAATCAAACCAATGATCTTTCTTTTCCCACTGAAGAACTGTAAGCCTCCAGCCCCTTGATCTCCTGCCTGCTTAGGCAGATGGAGACAAGGCAAGCTCTTGCTGCAGGGAAGGAGCAACACGTCTGTGGTGCTCGTGGTAGTAGCCCCACCGGCCCCAGTGTGGGCTGCAGCGCTGCAGTGGATGGTCTGAACAGGAAAGGTGGGTGCACAAACCCAGCTTCCCATTCTGCCCCTCATTTCCTCAGACTATCCTGAGGCTGAGTGATGACAAAAGCTGTCTCCGTGCCACCAGATGCCCCTGAGGTGATGAGAAGCATGTGCACATGTTCTTGAAGACAGGTAGATTTGCGCCTGGCCCCACTGCACCCAGGGCTGGTCGTATCCCTCTCCTCCACCTCTTCCTGACTCAGCCACCAGGGGGCAGTAAAAGCCAAAACTAGGACCCTAGGCCCTTAGAGACAAGGGGTAAGATGCCTGGGCTGCACCTCCCACTTAAGAGGCCAGCAGCGGGGGGCGGGGGGGGGGGTGGTCTGGGCACTGAGCCAGAACAGAGCAGCGTCTGCTCCTGGCCCTCAGTAGAAACCAACAGACTATGCAAAGGTACATGCCCCAGACTAATAAGCTGAGGGCCTGGGTCTGGGCCAGACCTGGCTCCACAGGCAGAAGGGCAGAGTCCAGCCCAGACACCATCCAGCCCTCTGGTTTCAGGGACTGTCTAGGGCCACTAAGCAGCTTGAGCACCTGGGAGCAGCCAGAGAGAGGCGCTGAGAGACAGGCGGGGGCACCTAGCTCGACCTGGAACGTGAGAGGACCCACTGACCTGCTGGGGCTCCAGACAGCAACTCTCGGTGGCCCACAGGCCCAGCCCCAGGAGACCCAGGAAGGCACAGGTCTCTCCGCACTGGGCAGACCCAGCAAAAATCAGGCTGCCTGGGTTCAAGAGTTCAAGGGCTCTCTTCTCTAAGATTTCCGCAGCCTAAGCAGACATGCTCCAGGCCCTCCCAATGCTCCCCTGCCAACATCCCCGACTTGAAACCTTCACCTGGGACAGTGTGGTGTTCCCTAAGGAACCCCTCCCCGGCAAATCAGCCTAGATTACCATCAACTACCATCCACTGTGGGGGTACCACACAGACCAATGTGTGACCTCCCACCACCGATAACAGGCCTGGCTAGGCCTGGAGCCACACGGCCCCACGTGCATGCAGATGCCTTGGTTCTGACCTTGGCTTTCTCCCCAGATGGCAAGGCAGCCCCTGGTTTTAAGCCTCAGTTTCCCCATCTGTAAAAGAGCAGGCTTGCCAGCCTCTGCTGAGCACAGATATGTACCAGCCGCCAGCACAGAGGTTGGTGCCAGTTGTGCTTCCACCCTCTAGGGCTGGGAATGTGGACAGAGTTCCGGGGCTGGGGAGATGCTGGCAGGCCTTCTTGCCCGGCACCTGCGCACACACTCTCCCTGCTGTGGGACCGCCAGCACTCAGGCTTAGGCCAGCAGGCTTGGGAAGGTCTAGGGCAGAGGAGTGCTGGCCCTTCTCAGCCATGCTCGTTCCTTTTCCCTCCACACAAATCCAAGGGCGGAGGGCCTGCTGTGCTCCCAACACTCCTGGGCCCATGACTGAAAAGAACCGACTGTCAGAATCCCCACGGCCAAAACCAGAGAGAGGCAGCCGGAGGAGCTGGGGGACAAGCCTGGGGACTCAGACCAGGTACTGCCCTGTCCCCTCAGGGTGGAGAGGAAGGAAGAGACTCAGACTCCACGCAGTGGTCAGAGCTTTCTGGTGCCCACTTGGCTTCCAGCGTGGGATGACCTGAGACGATCAAAAGAGGCTGGGGAGGCCATCTCGCCTCCTCCATTGTAGACATTCATGCCTGGCCAAGGGCCCAGGGTTAGGAAATTCTGAGAGTCACTGTCCAGCAACCCTTGTGACCCCAGGGCATCCTGTTGATGCCTGGGTCTCATGGCTGCAGAACCTTGAATGGCTAAGGCTCACTGAGCAGATGTCACGGGATGTGCTTCTTTAGCCAGGAGAAAACCCCAGGCTTCCTCAAGCAACTCCAGCTTGTGGCCCACGGTGCCCAAGGCCACAGATGCACAACATCCAGCCAGCCCACTCCGATCAGCAGTGCCCAGGTGGGGGAAGCTGCCCACATGGCATCTCAGGTGCTCATGACAATCACAGCGGGATATCAGGGTGGACACCCAGGGCCAGGGTGCCAACACTCAGCTCCATTGGGAGCAGGGGTGGGGGGGCAGGGAACCTCCTCCCAGTGCAGGCACACCAGTCTTGGCCACAGAGAGGCCTCACTGGAAGCACCAGAGGCAGGAAGGAGAGAAGGGCACCTGGCCGGAGTGTCGGGTCTGAGCAGATACAGGAGGATGCCAAGACAGGGCATCAGTAAGCACCCCAAGAACCCCAGCAGCCGAGCGGGCGGCTGAGATGGGCTGGACCACTAGGAGTCTTCTGAACTGTCACCCCCAGCCACCTCCAACAAGGTGCCCTGGAAACCACGCACTCATGACATTGGTGCTACTGACACAAAATACCTTGGGCTTCATCTCTAGGAACCACTTTCAAAGTCCCAGTGGAGCTTCGAGCAGCAAAGCGTCTGCCTTTGAGAGTGAGTGAGAGTCTGGGAGCCATAACAGGCCCCAAAGAGTTGGGGTGGGGGTACAGTGAGGGGCTCAATCACTTCCCCACCCATCCATCCAGGGCCCTGTGCTCTGACCACTGGATGCCAAACATGGCACTGAGCAATGACACGGCCACCCAGGGCCCAGCATAGTCTGGGTGTCCACTTGACAATCTGGCTCCTTTGTGGCTCAGGCCATCTCTGATGGGACCTTCAGAGCCACATGGAAGCGCTGTTCAGGAGCCCAGGGTCCCTGGTACCCAGATCAGAAAGCGGGAGGAAAATAGTACAGGTTTGCCCCACGAGTGGATAGAGAGGTCCCTGACCCCCTGAGCTCACGGTGGTCTTGGGAGGGAGTTGATGGTGAGGACACAATCATTCACCCTGACCCCAATGCAGCCAGTGAGACCCCGACCCATGCAAGGGTGCTGCCCAAGGAGAGCTCTGAACCTAGGTCCTCGGTTATCAGGCTCTCCCAGCATCCTCCACCCAAGCACTATACCCACATGGCAGCTTCATCACGCCCGACAGAAGGGAGCGCTGAGGCTCGGCGAGGCACAGAGGCTTTCTCAAAGCTTCCCAGAAGGAAGCCCAGGGCCCCACACCCCAGTCTCCCTGTCGCTGTCAGGAGGCTCAGCGCAGCCGAGAGGAGGAGGATGGGGGTGGGGTGGGAAAGGGGCGAAGGGCAGGGAAGGAGCCACCTCACCTCGGTCTTGAAGGAGGCCTCATCCTCAGAGTTGGACTCCTCCACCTCCGGAGGCTTTTTGATCTCCCTGGGCTCGCTCTCGGCCTTGACCTTTTCCCCTTTGGAGCTGCCCTTGTCCTTGGCCGGCTTTTTGTCTGAGAAGGAGGAAGACGAGGTGCGGGGCGAGGTGCTGGGGGCGCTCCTGGACCCCTTGGAGCTGCTCTTCTTCTGCTTTTTGGCACTGGGCTTGGGCGAGTCAGCGGCAGCCGGCCGCTTACTGGAAGACTTGGGCGGGGGTGGTGGCGGGGGTCCGCCCTTGGGAGACATGCTCTCCAGTTTGGTCTCCTTCAGGGCCATCTTGGGCTCCTTGAATGCGGCCTTGGGGGGTGGGGCCTTCTCCTCCTTAGGTGGCCGGCCCTCACCCAGCTTCCGCGTGGCATCCTTGGCACTCCGGGCCTGCTCACGCTCCGGCTCCTTGGAGGGGCCCCTGCTCTCCGAGTCCTTGCGTGGCCGCTCCCGGTGCTCCTTTGCTGTCTTGTGGGCCTTGCAGGCCTTGCCGCTCTCCCTGCTGGCGTCCTGAAAGGCCAGGCAGGAGGGGGACACGGTCAAATGGCATCTCAGGGCCGCCCTGCTCCGCCTCCCCCGACCCCTACAAAGTATAATCCACCTGATTCAGACTCAGCTAGAGAAAATCTTCCATAAAGCGAAAAAGTAAGGCAGCAGGTGAGAGTTTTAAATGGAGCTGTCCCTTTAAACTACTAGGAAGTGTCAGCAGGTCCCGGGCGGCTGCAGGCTAAGATTCCCCTGAGGGATTCAAGAAGAGTACACGGTAAGTCAGATATGAGACAGGCAAGCCACACTGACCCTCTCCCGCTCCAGTGCCTGGCAGCTTCCCGCGGGCCAGGGGAATGGGAGGCTGCAGTGGCACGGGGGCTGGGGGCGCCAGCAGGCGGGCCCACTCTTCTGGCCCCACCAGAGTCTGGTGCCTCCCCAGGTCACCCTCACCCCCACCCCAGGTAGCCCAGCTCTGGCCCGGCTGGCCCTCTTTGAGCTCCACGGTCAGCGTTTATTGAGCGCCTGCTGGCTTCCTAGGCGCAGTGCAGGATAAAGGGCTCCTAGATGTCTCAGAACTAACGCTGCCTGGGCAGCTTTTCTAAAACATGCATGATGCCTGAATCGCCACCTTGGAAGTTCAGACGGCTGGGGGTGGAGTCCAGACTCGAGTTGATGAGCCAGGTCATGGCCCTCCCACTGGGGACAGAGGCAGCAAGAAGCCCTGCTCCAGGCCGCCAGGAAGGTCGGGCTGGGGACTACAGCCCTGTGCGCCTGTGCTCCCTCTGAACAGGAGCAAGACCACCTACCTCACTGAGTGATGGTGCCGGGCAGGTGGACAGCAGAAGCACAACCGGAGGGCAGCTGCCACCCCATCCCACCCCCACGCAGCCATGCAGCCCTGCAGGTGGGAACCCTGTCTGACACCTTGCTGGGCCCCCTCCCTGCCAACACTGCATCATCACAGCCAGGGGTGCTGTCGGACAGGGGCACGGCTGGGCCCAGATGCTCTCCAGATCAAAGCTCACCAGGAAACCAACACAGCCAGACACAGAGGGACCCTTCTATAGAGGCTCCCCTGAAGCAGCCCTATTCTACCAGCTTATCCCAAGTGCCAAGGGAATGTGTGAGCCAGGTGATTGCCCAGCAGCTGCACCTCTGCTTCCTGCTCTCAGGCCCCCCTGAGGGTCCAGCAGAGCCCTCCCAGCAAAGATGGCACAGTCTCAACCACCTCCAATCTACTCAAGTCCCTGTCTTTTTGCAAAGCCACAACCTACAGCAGGGCCAAAGTTTGGAGATGGCCCCACATGGCCGTGGGCTCCTGCCGCCTCCCTGGAGAGAAGTCAGCCCCTGAGCCCTGGTCTCAAGTCGCCACAGCAGTTGGAAGGAGTGCTCACACCACGAGCCCCCAGCAGCCTGTCTAAAGGAGCATCCTGGGGGCTGGCATGTGGAATGGGGCCCATCTCTGAGGGTTCCACTTCCAGGCAAGCTGCACCTCAAGGAGGGAGGCAAGAAACAGAGACCCTCACGCAATTCTGGCCTCTTCCTGCAGTGGCCATGTGCCCAACTGGGCCACACGGCCCTGGCCCCAAGAGGTGGAATGGAGCACACCTGATGGGCACATCCGCGGATGTCCCCAGCCCGGGTCAGCAGAGCTTCCCGTGGGCCAGGCACGGCCACCAGAAGCCTCAGAGCAGCAGCTCGTCACCCAGAGGCCTGTGCAGGCATCTGAGACCAGTGGCTCTCTGAAGTCACACACTAAGTTTTGAGCATCACGTAGACATTCATAGGGGCAAGAACCACGGCAGTCATGTTCTCAAAGCCGTTGATGACCCCAAATAGCTGAGAATCAAGTGTTAGAGCAAGGTCGACTAGGCTACCTGGCTGACACCAGACAAGGAGGGGCAGAGCGCCCTGAGGCTACAGGTACATGAGGCCAGGGAGCTGTGGGACCAAAGGAATAGGCGCCTTCAGAGTGAGCCTTCCGGAGGCTCCCCTCCTAGGAGGTTCCAATTCCTACCTGCCAAGCAACCCTCCGGGGGTCCACAAGCTGGGCAAAACCAAAAACCACCACCCAGGGCCGCAAGAGCCAGACTCCACAGAGGCCCCAGGCCGGGGGTGGTAATGGGCGAAGCCCTTCTGCCCGGAGCATGCAGCCCGGCCAAGCCAGACTCCTCAGGTCCCAGCAGCAGAGAGCCCATCTGGGGAAAAGAGCCAGTGCCCAAAGGGAGGCCCTCCACTGGGGGAAGAGGCCAGTGACTCCGAGGGCAGGACTGTGACAGCAGGCAGAGGGGTCTGCTGGAGAGCCATGGGCACAGAACCTGACTGTGCTGCCTGAAAACCTTCACAAGGACCCCAAGGTCACAGTGCCCGTAGGCCTTCTGGGCCTAGCAAATACTCCACCCAGGGTTCTCAAAGACCTCAGCAAGAGATGCCAGCAGCAGCCTCAGCAGCTGCAGCTCTGCCAGCCACTGGAGCGTCCTTGCCACCCGGGAGGGAATTTCTCAGGTGACTTGAAAGTGATGTGTACGGAAGAGATGGCAATTCCCACTCTTTCTATATCTTGCATGGACTTCCGAAAAACCATGGTGGTTGAGAGAGAAGCTGCCAAGAGGCCTAGCAAGAATTGTTCTTCCATGTAAGCTCCATGAAGTTTAGGGAAAGACAGACCCAGGAGGCCGGTATGGGCAAGAGCCCGGAGCCACACCCTGTGCATGAAGACCCAGGCCTTGCAGGTCTGGAGGGCTTAAGTCAGATAGATGAATCTGAGGATTTCAGAGACCTGGTGGCCTTGCGGAAAGTGCAGAAAGACCCTACCTGGGTGATGTGGCCCTCCTCTGAGGCCGCTGATGAGCATAAGGCTATAAGACAGCTGAGAGCTCAACCTGCCCCATCTAGTTTGCCCCAGGCTCCCAACACCCAATGGTGGGTGAAGCAAGAAAACTGCAAGATGAAGAGTGGATAAACTCGTGGGGTCGGTGGTGGATGAGGAGCAGCTGTGCTGAGAGCCAGGTGGAGCCTGGCCTCCGCAACCGAGCTGTGCGGGGTGGCCTCAGGGGACGGAATGCACACTCAAGAAGGAGTCCACTCCAGTACAGTTCAGAGAAGGGGCTCAAGAGGGCAGAGTGCCCCCTGCCCACTGGGGCTGAGAGAAGACGGCGAGACGCTTCTCCCTGGGAAAGAGCTCGCTCACACACGTAGCTCCACCTGGCCCTCCCCCAGTCAGTGCTCTCTGCCGCCCAGGGCTGCTGTCCAAGGAGGCCAAGCCTGAAGCAGCCACGGGAGGGAGCACCTGGCCCTGACGGAGTGGTGTCCTGGCTACAGCTCAGGAGGCTGTGGTGGACACACTCTGTCCACGAACCCCACCACTTGGCCACTTGGGGCTCTGGCCCTATGTCCTCTGACTCAGTGGCAGGGAGAATGAGGCCAGCTCTCTGGCCTCAAGAGGAACGGGGGAAGCCCTGTGATCACTTGGCCGTCTGTGCAGTTCAGGAGGGCCAGCCTCCTGACAAAGGGGAGCAGCTGTGCGGAGCGCAGATGTGCTCCGAGAGGAGGATGCCAAGGGAGCGAGTCCGGGGACGGAAGGTCCAGCTCTGCAGAGGGGGCGCCCTGAGCCCAGGACCCGCCGCTGGGCCCCAGTGCGCCCACGTGCCTGGGCCTTCCGCCTCACTAACCTTGGAGCCGTGGGACGGTTTGGTCTTCTTGGGGTCAGAGAAGGCAGAGAGTGGAATTGTGGGTAACATGGGGTAGTCAGGGCTGGGCCTGGACACCGTTTCTGCTCCTTCGGGCATTACCATCACCTAGTGATAAAGAAGAGACAGATGTTATCAACGAGCAAGGAGGCCGACTGGAATCCGATCGGCAAGAGGAAGTGGGCCTGTGGAGCTTCCCTCTGGGGAGGGGCAAGGGAGCTTCAGCGGCAGGCGTCTCCTCCGGGAGGGGCCGTGCGAGCGCTGGAGCGAAGCGGGGCTGCGGCGGAGAGCCAAAGAAGCCAGGTCCCAGGATGGCTGGGCATGGCGGACCACAGGCCGGCCGAGAAGATGCTGAGCGTGCCGAGAAGCACAAGGAGCTGTGGCCAAAGCAGACCCGCACACGGCGGTGAAGACAGACCAGAAGCGCGGTTGGGAAAGGTGGGAAGCCAGCCAGACACCGCACCAGGCAGCGGTGGCAGAGGGAGCAGCGTCTGTGGGATAAGCGCTCCTGACTCCCAGGTCCCAGTGTCCTCACCATCTCAGGGTGAGGTGGACAGATGGGGTACACGCGGCGAGGCCAGACAAGAGAACTGTGGGGGGTGGGTGCAGGGAAGGAGCCCGAGGAACCAGGCGGTGTTCCAGAAACACCTGCCCAGTTCCAGCCGGGCTCCAGTGGCACCTGCCACAGGGGGAGAAGGCTGGGGGCAAGTTCTCAAAACACTGACACTGCAAGTTAACACTACTAGCGGTCAGCTGCTCAGAGGGAGCCTTCCAGATGGTGTTGAGCCAGAACAAAAGAATAAAGTGCACAGGGAAAAAAGAAGAAAGCGTTTAGCTTGCTAGAACAGACTATCAATAGCCCTGAGACCCTGGGATTCCCCGACGGCCCAGAGCTCTCATCTGAGGAGGCTGAAGTCACACCCGGCTGAGGCCACGGGGACACCACATTGATAGGAGGGCATTGGAGCCTGAGGCCACCTGCTCAGAGCCTGTGTGAGCACAGCACACTTCACCAGGCACCCAGAACCTACCTGCCCTGGCAGGTGCCTGGGGCCACACCATCAGGGGCCACACACACACTCTAAGGCCACAGGGAAGCGACTGAGAGCGCAGCCCAGGCAAACAGCTAGGGCCACAGTAGGCCTGAGTTCCTCTACCCACAGAACTTTTCCTTTTACTTTTGTTGCAATTCCTCCTCTCCCCGCAAATGAACGTCCTCGATGGACACCGTTTCAGGGCAGTGCGTGGATGCCCTCCTTGGCCCTCCCTTCCTCTCTGTGGCAGCATGTGGCTCTACCTTCACCTCCTCCGTGGGCTTCATGGGGACCTGTCTCAACCTCAGCCACTGAAGGAGCCACTAGTTATGTGCCCTTCAATGGCTGATGGGGCAAAGGTCGAGACACAAAGCCGAGGGGCCGGGTGACTGTCCATCCAGGGCTGGCCTTTGCCCCACACAGTGGGAAGTGGCTCTGGTCACTGCTGAGGGTACCTGAACCTCATGTGAGGAACAACAGATCTCAGTGACACCCGCCCCCCCAACCAAGGGTGGCACAGAAAGCCGTTGTCTCAGACTTACGGATTGGCCTGCTCCTCCCGCTCTTCCAGTGCCAACATGAACCCGAGTGGGCTCTGGGGCCATCTGCCACCGCATGGCAAAGGCAGCCCCACAGGACCAGGAGCCCCAGAATGGCGATCACGGACTGCGACTCAGGGCTCAGGAGCCACTGTCCCATTAAAGGTCTCAGGTGGCTCCTCAGACCAGCACCAGCCCTAAAGGCCCGCAGCCCCAAGAGCGAGAAAGTTCCTGACCAGCCAACCAGCTCTCTGGCAGCCCCCACGGTGGAAGGACAGCGCCCAGCAAAGACCACAGCTCGGCAGCCCAGGCCTCCTCCTCCCTGCCTTCCTCGGAGCAGGCCTTCCCCAACTGCCAGCCGCACCTGCCCTCCCAAGCACGCTCCCTGGCCTCTCACACCCCCTCGTCCCCCGCCCTCCGGTTTATGTGTTTAGATGATGCACACTTAGCCTTCGTCTCCTCAGAGCAAAGAAAACATCTCCACACAGGGGGCCGAGGACTCGGTCCCTGGGTCTCAGAGCTCTGTCTGTGTGTCTGTCTCCTGGAGAAGAGTGACCTATGGAAACTTTGGGGAACACCCAGGAACACCTTGGGAAAATACCTTGGAAAATACTTGGCAGTGAAAACAAGGCGGAGCAGCAGAGCCAGTGGGGAGACTACTGAACACAGCAAGCCTGGCCTGCTTCCGTGGCTCTCCCAGAACTCCCAAGCAAACTCCAGGCGGACATCCGTGTAAACCCACTCCCGTACCCCTCTGCTCTGTCACTGGACTCCATCAACCATCACATGGATTAGACTCACACACTATTCTTTCAGTAGGAACACAGCAGAACTTAATCAAACGTTCTGCAATGAATAAATGTTGGCTCTCATAGTTTTAAAAAAGTATGTATGGAAAGACCCAACTGAATGCAATGAATAGGAAAGGACTTGCTCCCCAGGCCCAAACGAACCTAACCCAAACTCCCTATGTGCGCTGGGGAGGTGGGCCTGCCCCCACCACACCCACCCACCCACACCCCTCTCCCGACTCCTCTGCACAGGCACTGGCTGGCACCAGGGCAAATGCTGTGACTCCAGGATGCCCATGTGCTCCACCTGCACCTCCGTGAAGACAGTCCGGACTGTGCCCCTCCCCCACAACCAGCCATCCCACCCACACCAGACCCATGTGCTCTCTCTGAGAGCCCCACACGTGCTCCTGGAATTCCACCACCACGCTGGGATCACTGGCCACCAGGTCACTACAGAGATCTGATCCTTTTATTTGGCCTGTGTCACAAGGACAAAACTGCCAGGAGCATGCATCATCAGGAAACCCCACACAGAGCCGCCGCTGCCTCCCCAGATGACGCGGCCCAAGCGCAGCCTTGCTGATCCGGTTAAACACTGGCTCCAGCACCTCGCCACGCTGACAAGCTGGCCTCACGCCCATCCCTGCCCCCTTTCCATGGAGGAAGATGCTAATTACTCACAGCCAACAAGAAGCTATGGGGCTAACTAGAGACTGTCACAGCTGACAATGCCTAGCACAGACTCAGGACACCCAGGTCCCATCCAAACCTGCCGGGTATCCGATCACACACTGGAGAGATGTGCCCCCAAGAGCCCTGGGCACCCCCGGCACCAATGCCGTCCAGCACTGGGAGCCTTGTGGGACCCACGTGCTTGCAGCACACTCACCCCGCCGGCCATCAGAAGCTTGTACCGGAACTCCACAGTAGGGTTGTTGAAGGTGAGCTTCTCACAGCGCAGGTGGTTGACAGGCGGGTTGCCCTCCAGGTTCAGGAACAGGTCGTAGGTGAAGCAAACCTTCCTTGGCTCCTCCTTAAACAAAGAAAACAAGGAAGTCGGTTCAGAGGGGTGGGCAGGAGGCCTCAGGGACAGCATGGGACATGTGGCTGTGCTCCCCACTGCCGGGCCTGCCCTTTCCTCCCCTTGGACCCTCTTACACCTCCCTCTGTGTGTTTCTCATCTATCTGCTCACCCAAAATGTATTAAGTCACTATTTGCAGAGGACCCGGCAGAGTAGACAGAAATAGGGATCATGAGGATGACGTTCTCAGGGGGTTAATGAAGCAGCCCTGCTGATGGTGTGGGTCCCGCACACACCCCTCTGCACCCCGACCCTCACGGTGCTTGGCCCACCGACAGGGAGAACAAGGTGCCAAGACTCACAGCTGCTGATCACCTATGCTGAGACTGGACCCCAGGCTCAAGGCCCAGGATCCTGCAGCCTCAACCCCTGGGCTCCTTCCTGGAAGGGAAATTTCTCCAAAGACATACAAGCGGCCGTCAGGACATGAAAAGATGCTCACCACCAAATCAAAACTACAGAATACCACCTCACACCCACTAGGATGGCAATTAGTTTTTAAAAGAGAAATGAGTGCTGACAAGGATGTGGAGGAACCAGAATCCTTGTGCTGTTGCTAGCGGGAATGTAAAATGGTGGTCCCTTTGGAAAACTGTGTGAGAGTTCCTCAAAAGTTAACTGTCGAGTAACTGTATGATCCATATACCCCTCCTAGATGTACACCCAACAGAAATGAAAATACACATTCACATAAAAAACACACACACCTACGTCCACAGCATCACTCTCAGTGATCAAAAGGTGGAAACCACGCAAGTGTCCATCAACAGGTGAATGCACGAACATACTGTGGTCCACCTGTGTAATGGAATGATAGCCACAAGAAGGAACGAAGCACTGACATGCGACAGCATGGATGACAATCAAAAACATGATGCTCCGTGAGAGGAGCTGGACCCAGAGGCTTGAAACTGTAAATAAAAGGAGAAGGGCATTCAGCATTTGTCCTACTTTTCTGCCAGGTAAACATACCGGGGGCGGCGGCGGGGGGGGGGGGGGGGAACAGCACAAATGTATTCTGGCTGATCTGTGAAGAAGGAATGAGATTTTCACCAGTTTATGATTGCTGATGGACCAGTAATCTAGGCACTGTCCACTCTGCCAACACCACAAGCACAGACCACCTTCGCGGAAGATCTCACCTCCAGATTCAAGTTCACCTTGGCAGGAAAGACACAGATTGGAGCACTGTGCTAAATACAGACACCTCGGGGACGAGGGCAGTGACAAGCCAGATGGCACCAAACTCTCCAGGACAAATACACAGAGGAGCTTCAACAAATAAATTGCCAAGAGAAAAAAAGAAAGAGATGGTAGAAAGAGAATCCATAGACTCAAAATGCCCTGAATCACAACGTGTGGGTCTAACCTAGATCCTGATTCAGACAGAGAAGAACTCTGAACACCTGACTCGAGATTAAGGACTCATTTGCAGGCCTGACAACAGTATTGCTGGACTGCTGAAAAGCAGTCCGTATCTTTTAGAGACATCATCTGAAACACTGACACGTGAAATGAAAGTGTCTGGGATTCGCTGCAGGATGACCCAGGCAGGGGGCGGCAGTCCCAAGACCACTAGCACCAGGTGACGGCTCCCAGGGGCTCGGTGCATCACCCCATCTGCTCTTGCAGGGGCTTCAAATTCTCCCTGGTTGCTGAGTGGACACAGGGCTGCAAGGCTATGGGCTGGGAGGAGGAACTCAGCTAAGGGCAGGTGTCAGCAAGGGGAGGTGGACAGGTAGCAGGTTGTCCAGTGACACCCCCGTCCCCACCCTGTAAGGCATAGGGCTAGGCTGGGCCTGGGGCCTGCTCTCCTAGGACAAGGCCTGCTCTCCCAGGCCTTGGCTGCCTCACCTGTAGCATGGGGAGGATGAGACACAGCCACAGTGCTCAGCTCTGCACCATCAAGAGATGGAAACTGCTTGCTGTTTTCAGCAGGAAGAGATGGAGGCTTGAGGAGCCCCGAGGAGACACAGCAGACAGATGGGACACGCACAGGACTCCCCAGGCAAGGATGGGGCTCACAGGGACACTCTGACTCTACCCACTGCCAAACTCAGGTGCCGGAGGCTCAGAACCAGGCCTTCCTCAAGTCTCCACCCTCTCTGGTGACCCCTGCCCACACAGCCGTATCCTGGTGGTGCAGGTGCCAGGCAGGTCCAGCTGCTCCACTCACCCAGGCTCTTCAACCGACCCCCCTAATCCCCCCAGACCACTCTCCTCCAGACCGCTTGCCACCCCCCAGTCACCCAGCTGCTTCTACCGCAGCCCCCTTCAATCCACAGAGTTTAAACTGGCTCAGGGCTCACTCCCAACCCACTCCTTTAAAACCTGCCAATGGCCTCCCTCCAAGGGCCTTCTCTGACCATTATCCCCAATCACAGCGTTCGTCACGGTGCGCAGGATGGATGTCTCTTGTCTGTCCACCCACCCCGCTGGACAAAGGGACCCCTTTTGTTCCTATGGGGCAGCACTGAGCAGGCACCTGTGTCTGCTGGATGCACCTATGTACTTGTCTGTCCTACAGAAACCTGACGGGTGCCTGGCTGTGTGTTCACTGCAAGGCCAGGGCCAAGGAGGGGTCTCTCCCTTCCTCAGTAGTACTGATGTGACACTGACGATGCTCTATAACATGACTTTGCAGAGCATTGCTGCTGCCAGGCCAGGCACTCTTCCAAGCACATAACATGAATGCTCCAAAGCACAGGTGCTCTTACTGTCCCCATTTCACAGATGAAGAAACTGAAACAGAGGCGGATAACATGCCTGGTGCCACGAGGCTGGTCAACAGGGAGCCAGCATCACCCCAGGCAGGCGGTGTTCTCTGGAACCCCCGGTTCCTAGAGCGGGTTCTCACACCCACACAAACCAAACAGGGCAACACACTGGCCCGAGACAGACTCACAGAGGTGAGCGGTATGGAGCAGAGCCAGGGGCGGAGTCTGGGCTGGTCAGAGGCCTCTCCACCCCACCCCCAGCACCCAGCATGTGCCCTGCAGCTGACACGTGCCTCCCAGCACACTGATGATCGGACCTCCCCCAGGATAAGTGCCCGGGCCTGAGAAGCTGAGGAACTCCAAGAGGCTGGTGGACTACTTCCTGCCCAATCCCGGGAAACTCCTGAGAAAGCTGAGGCGCAGGCAGCACCACCAGCAGCACACCTGGTGAGGAGTGGCCAAATTCAAGGTGTGTGGGGACGACAATTCCAGAAGTAACATCCTTAGCCTTTCTAGCCGGACCCCTCTCTGTGTTAAGGCCTCAAGTGTTCTCAGGCCAGGCCATGGGCAGTCACCCACTCCCCAGGCCAGTGGCCATAGGCCAGCTTCTTTCTCCAGCCTCAGCAAACTAAGATGCAGAGGAACTGGCCAAACTGGTGCCAGCACCCAAAGCCAGCAGCACACACATTTATCCACAGCACAGGGAATGTGGGCCATGGGGCCTATCCAGGCAAACAGCCCAAAGCCCTGGGCCTAGCTGACCTAAGTTCTAGATGCTCCCTCCACCACCTTGGACCCGGCAAGGGCCAAGGCAAGGGCCATCTTCAGGGCCTGGCTCTTCTGCAGCAGGGATGGCTCGGAGGATGCAGGGTCAAAGAGAAGACTCCCAGTCTTGCCAATAGGGCTGTTTCCTCACTGTTTTCTCTGCCCATGTTTGACAGTCCCTGAGAGAGGCCCCGGAGTTTGCATATGCTGAGCTTTAAGGAAAACCAGGTAAATGTGAATCTGATCATGGCACTAGACCTAATTGCCAGTTTACAGGGCTGCAGTCAGCAACAGCCCTTTGGGACAACAATATAGCTTCTTAAAATGCTCTGCGGGGGGTGGGGGAGAAGAAGAGAGTAATGGAGAGAAAAAAAATAAAGCTTAAGAGATTCAACAATCAATAGCAATGCACTGACTTTATCTGAATCCTAATTTGAACAAATTATTACAAAATATGTGTGAGACAACATGGGAAAATTTGGCATCACTGGTATTTGATGATTTAAAGAATTATTAATTTATTAATTCTAGATATGAAGATACTGCATTAGGTTTGGGTTTTTTAAAAGTCTTATCTTTTTACAGACACAGATTAATATTAATATTACTTTAAACTAATATTTACAGGAGTTCCCATTGTGGCTCAGCGGTAATGAATGCAGCTAGTGTCCATGAGGACGTGGGGTTTGATGCCTGGCCTCGCTCAGTGGGTTAAGGATCCAGACATGGCTCAGATCTGGTGTTGCTGTGGCTGTGGTGTAGGCTGGCAGCTGTAGCTCCAATGTGACCCCTAACCTGGGAACTTCCATGTGCCACATGTGAGGGCCTAAAAAAAAAAATTAATATTTGCACAAAGGGGCAAAATAATTAAACAAACATCCTCTCTTAGATTAAACTTCTAGTCCATGTGCCTCTCTCTCCCTTGACTTAGTAAAAACCAAGAGAAAGTTAATGACATTAGGTACATGCAGAAGTCATTTTATGTATGTATGTATGTACGTACGTATGTAGTTGCAAAAGTCATTTTTTTTTTGGTGGAGCCTACGGTTCACAGAAGTTCCCTGGCTAGGAACTGAACCCTTGCCACGGCAGTGACAATCAAGGCACTGTGCAAAAGTCATTTTAGATTGAGTGGTTCCAGGAACAAGACTTGCTGATTGCCATGGTGATGGCATCCCCGTGTGAAGAGTATGTACGATACCCAAGCAGGCTGCTTCACGTAGGACAAGGACTGCTACCAGAGGCCATGTTTATCTGACAGGTACACACACTGTACAGGGAAGAACAACAGTGGCTCAGGGTGAAAGGAGGAGGACTATGCAGGGTGGGGTATCTGATATTTTTTTTTGCCCAGTAAAAATACCTATTAAAATTTTTTAAATTAATATTTACAGATTAAAAAAAAAAAAAAAAAAGGATGCCTATGACCTGATTCAAAATATCCTGGGAGCAGAGAAGAAAACAGCACACTCCACAGGTGAGTAACAGCTGAAGTTGGGTCATGGGGGCTGTGACGGTTTGCTCTGCTGGCCTCTTTACTTCTATATATATTTTTTTGGTTTTCTATATTTAAAAGTTTAAACACACATGCTCGGCCCCACCCCAGGCTTGCTCATAGCTTCGCATTCAAGCACCTACTGACTACCTATGAGTTGACTCTATCCTGGTACTGGGGAAAGGGGGCAGGCAGGCCCAGTGCCACCCTTCAGCTCTGTCCCCCAGGATCCTCTGTGGCCACAGGGCCACGCGCCACCCCACCACCAGCAGCCCTCACCAGCCTTCCCTGGGGCCAGCTGCTGTTGCAACAGGCTTTATGAGGCACCCTATTTCATCCGCCAAAGCTCTAAGCATCAGTCACTGCTCTCACCACCTGTCAGGAGAGGAAACTGAGGTCTCATGGTATTTAATCACTTGCCAAGGCCACACAGAACCACACTGCAGTCCCGGTCATGTGCAGGGCCCTACTCTTCCTGCACACATAGCTCCTCAAGCCCAGCCCACTGGTCCCTGGCCCATGGCCAACTGGAACAGGGTGCTTTCCTGCCCAGGAAAGAGAGCAAAGGAATAAACATGGAAAAATACATCTGAAAGCAAACACCTGAAATTCCACTTCCAAGATCGAGTCTACCGACCTAGTAAACAAAAGCTCGGGGAGGGCCACTGAGGCGGCTTACAGCAGCGACAGTGCCACTCAGCAGGGGCAGTCATAGCTCATCTGAGCTACAGGGCACCTACACAGACAGCACAGGCACTCGGCAGGTCCATGTACTGACAGAGGAAGGCCCACAGGTGTTTAGTTTAAAACTGCACTTCTGTCTCCCTCCCTCTCCCTTTCTCTGTGTCTGTCTCTGTCTCTGCCTCTGTCTCTCTCTCTCACACACACACACAGAAAAAAATGTTGTTTCTTGGAGTTCCCATCGTGGTGCAGTGGTTAACGAATCCGACTAGGAACCATGAGGTTGCGGGTTCGGTCCCTGCCCTTGCTCAGTGGGTTAACGATCCGGCGTTGCCGTGAGCTGTGGTGTAGGTCGCAGACGCGGCTCGGATCCCGCGTTGCTGTGGCTCTGGCGTAGGCCGGTGGCTACAGCTCCGATTAGACCCCTAGCCTGGGAACCTCCATATGCCGCGGGAGCGGCCCAAGAAATAGCAACAACAACAACAAAAGACAAAAAAAAAAAAAAAAAAAAAAATGTTGTTTCTTGGAGTTCCCTGGTGGCTCAGTGGGTTAGGGATCCAGCATTGTCATTGCTGTGGCTCAGGCCATTGTCGTGTCGCAGGTTTGATCCCTGGCTTGGAAATTCTGCATGCTGTGGGCATGGGACCAAAACAAAGCTGTTTCTGGAAGGTTACTGATAGTGGTTAGAGTGGCTACTTCAAGAAGTAGACTGAGGAAGTGGCTTTAATTCCTTGCAACCCACATATATCACCCTTTACAGTTAGAAGAGAAAAACTTAAAAAGTGTTAAGAAAAGGGCGACGTGGGCTGGAAACCATAGGCTTTGGGGCCTGAGGTCTCCCGGATGCCAAAGCAGCTTCACTGCTGTCTTGCTTTGTGACACTGGACCTGCCACTTGACCTCGCTGAATCTTGGCAAGAGAAAAGAAAACCACAGGGTTCTGGGTGCAAAGGGAAGGTGGCAGCAGACTATGATTCTGGCTGGCAGCAAGAAGTGGGTGGCCCCTGCTGGGCCCTCCCTGCCTCTGAGCCTGCTCTGCCCAGGCCAGGAGGATGCGCCACCATGAACTCAGACCTGCCTGGGTCAGGTGCATGGGGACGGTCACCAGAGCACTGTGGGTCACAGCCAGAGACGCTTGTCAGTATGGGGCTATGTCTGGATGTCGGGGGTGCCAGGGACATTTTCTTTCTTTGAAAATGGACCTTTAACTCTTGAACATAATGGTCCATGCCCACTGAGAGGTACTCAGAGGGAACACAGTGGCCGAGGAGGCGGACTTTGGAAAGCGCTGGCTGCTGTACTTGCTGGGTAACATCAAGCAGGTTATGTTACCAGCTCCTGCCTCAGTTTCCTCACCTGTGAAATGGGGTAACAGACCACACCACATACGAGCACTCATCATTCCACACGGATGTGGAAAAGTTCCAAGCCTTGCCTCCCAGGGAGGACAGCCAGAGCGAAACCTCGAGTAGGAGAGAAGCCCAAGGCTCTAGAACAAAGTCTTGCACATGAATGTAACACCCACAGGGGAACAGCCGGAGACACATAACCACTGCTCACCCCTGAAAGAGCAAAAACAGTGGCAGACAGATGTGGAAAGGGAAGAGTTTTTTTTTTTTTTTTCACTCTGCATGCTTCAGTATTGTCTGAATTTTTGGTAACCTGAATATATTTGTGTATTGATAAACAATTAGAAACCAAAACAGGGAGTTCCCTTTGTGGCTCAGCAGGTTACAGACCTGACATAGTCTCTGTGAGGACACAGGTTCGATCCCTGGCCTCACTCAGTGGGTTAAGGACCCAGCGTTGCTGCAGCTGTTGTGTAGCCCACAGCTGCAGCTCCAGTGTGACCCCTAATCTGGGAACTTTCACATACCACATGTGCAGCCAAACAAAGAAAAACAAACAAACAAAAACAATAAAAGGTAGCAGGAAGGAAAACACAATTTAAAGAACTTTGTATGGAAACAAAAAAAATTTTTTGGTCATACCCAAGACATACACAAGTTCCCAGGCCAGGGACTGAACCTGAGCCACAGGAATGACAGTGAGCCACAGCAGTAAAAATGCCAAATCCTTAACTACAAGGCCACCAGGGAACTCTGGAAACAAATATTTTCCACTTAAAGTTAGCGTCTATTATCTGGAGCCCTCACTTAATGATCTATCCTCAGTCTAACACCAAAAAAAGGTGAGAAAGGAGCCAGCGATATGAACATACACATGAGACGGCAATTTGACAAAGAAATCTGGACCAAAAGAGACAAAAAAGAAGGAAGGATGAGGCATCCCAGGATGAGCCCATGGGTGCTGGAGTTAAAAGGGACCTAGGAGTTGTCTGTCTCCTCCTGGACTTCACTGACCCCATCCAAAAGAGTCCACACCTCCATGCCCCCAGTGCTGTTGAGACAAAGAGACACAAGAGCCAGTTATGCAAAAACATGGACCACCTCTCTCAATTGAGGACTGAGGCTGTTTGAACCCAAAGTTTGACACCTGAGAGAGCCCCCTGGCTGATGTGGACAGGCCTCCCTCACCACTGCCCGCCCCCCCTCACTTTGGGGGGTGACAGTGCAAATGATTCAGTTGATTCAGTTACACATGTGGGTCAGGCTGCACCTCTTCTTTGGCTCACTTCCTCTTTTGAGGTGCTTCTCTCCCAGGCTCCACACCCACCTCCTGGAAATACAGATGTTTCTGGGGCCCCACATGGAGGAACAAAAGGATGCTACAGGGAGACTATTTGAGTGGCACAGCTGGCCGGCACCCATGCGGCTTGTCACAACTCAACAGCCCCCTGACCTTTCCCTGGTATCCTCACACAATGTCCTCTCTGTTTGGGCTCCTCGGCAATCCACCAGCAATTGTCCCTGGCGTAGAACAGCCGCCAGCAGCCGCCCACGAAGGGCTGCCCGCCTCCTGAACTCTGCAAAGCACAGGGCTGGGGGAGCCCACAGGGGCAGGGCGAGGGGCGAGAGGATGGCAACCCCAGGAGAGATGTGCTGAACTCGGACAGTCTGGGTTTCCACCTTAATCACCCAAGGCCCACTGCCATCTGCAGAGCCTTAATAAACTGAGGGCAAGTGGGAAAAGTCTGGCCAGCTGCAGCAAGCAAGGTAGCAGCCCAAAGCCACCTCCACTCTGGGGGCCCTAGCACCTCCACCGACAGGTCAGGTCACCAGTCCTGCCACACCACCTATGTCATTATCCCCCCAACACAAGTCAGAGGGGATGCATCAAAGATGCCTCTGAGGGCTTCCGGCTCAGCCTTGCTGTTTTGACTACTTACTTTAAACAAAAAACCTTTTCTGAATAAAACTATGCAAACCTCCTAACAAAATGTACCAAAATGCCCTTTCTGTGACTCAAGATAACGGCATTTGAGGAAAGTCATGGAAAGTTAGTGATGGTTAGGGCTCATCTGACCAATAATAGTCTGTTGTGGAGGTGGGGGGAAGGGCAGGGAGGATGTCTAATATTAGCAGAAAACAACCAAAATAAACTTCATGTTTTATGTTTCTGAAAATCAGGCTCTCCCCTGACATCAGCACGCACCCTTTTTATGTTTCTTTCTCCTCCTGAAGTGTGCTGTTAAATTGACAGTACAGGACTTCTCTGGTGGCTCAGCAGATTGAGAAATCGGGCGTTGTGAGTGCTGTGGCTTGGGACGCTGCTGTGGCATGGGTTTGATCCCTGGCCTTGGGAACTTCCACATGCTGCGGGTATGGCCAAAAAACCCAAAAGGAAAAAAAATTGATGGTACAATAAAGGGAGGTAGACATCAGAAGAAACAGGATCAAGGTCAGCTGCAAGGAAGTTTTCACACCCCAAGTGGCCCAGCTGAGGGTTCAATACCAAGTGCCCACACCTGCATCCATTCCTTAACAGACGTCTCCAGGGCACAGGCGGAGGCTGCCAGCCTATGTGGACTAGGGAAATGACAGACCAGGTTTCTCTGAACTCAGACAACCTCTTGTCCCCACCCTACAACTGACTCTCTTCTCTCCTGGTCTCACCAATCACTCCAAGCCAGAAACTTGGGACCAAGAGGCAATGAGCTTTAATTTGAAAGAGAAAAAAAATGAGATAAGCTCTCCCACATGTGCTCACATGCAAGACCAAGCCACCAAGCCCACTCTCATGTGGACACTTCCCTGACCCTTAGACACCAACCGTGCTTCCCCAGGACACAGACAAGTTCTTCCTATTCGGCAGCTACTGAACTACTCCCAGGGAGGGCTGGGCCAGGGCTGCTTCGCAATGCTACCCCAAAACCATCTGGGACAGGCATGAGATGGCGCCTCTCCAGAATTCTGAGGCTGAGCCGGAAGATCTCACGCCCAAAGAGGCAGATGGGCCCAGAGGAGTCCGAGTGCTCGACCCTCCATGGAATCTCTAACAGCACATCCAACTGCCACACACAGGCCTGACGGTCCCTGTGACGTAGGACAGCGCCCATGTCCCTGCTTCAAAGCCCTGACTGGTGCTAAAGCTGTACCGCTGTTTGTTTATTTAGTGCCTCTCACCCAGATGGTCTGGGGGCTCCACAACACACAGGACTGGATCCACTTGGGTCCTCACTGTGTCCTGGACTCGGTAAATATCTGCTGCATAAAAAAAAAAATCAATGAAGCTGCAGTGGAAAAAAAAAAAACCAAACCAAATAACAACAACAAAAAAGAAAAGTGATTCCTTCTTCTCATTGTAAATACATTTTTCTAAAAACCCTCAATTGCAAAGAATAAATGACAGTGGCATCCCTTATAGACACCACCTTCCCACAGGAAATTTCCTTGTGTTTTTAAACAGCTCTTTCAGAGCATGCTGCCAGTGGGGGGGGGGGGCTGCAAAAACAAACTCATAGGTTCTAAGATTCCCTTTGCCAGACCCAAACTACAATCCATAGAAGAAAAAAAAAAATGATAAATTAGGCTCTCAAAATGTATAACTTTTGCTGGGCAAAAGATACCATTAAGAGAATGAAAAGACAAGTCACAGACTTGGAGAATATATGTACAAATAATATACCAGATAAAGAACTTTCATCTAGAGAATTTAAAGAACTAATCAAAATCAACAATGAAAGCAACTAACTCAATTTTTTTTTTAAAGGCAAAAATTCTGAACAGCTACTTCTCCCAAGAAAATATGAGTTGCAAACAAACACATGAAAAGATGCTCAGTGTCATCAGCCATCAGGGAAATGCCAATCAAAAGCTAATGAGGACGTTCCCACGTGGCACAGCAGGTTAAGGATCCAGTGTTGCTGCAGCTGTGGCACAGGCTGCAACTGTGGCATGGGTTCAGTCCCTGGCCCAAGAATTTCCACATGCCATGGGCACAACCAAAAAACAAACAAACAAACAAACAAACAAACAAACAAACAAAAAACCTAATGAGATACTACTTCACATCTACCAGGATGGCTATAATCAAAGAGACAGGAAGTGTGACCCTCAGGACGTGGAGAAATTAGAAACCTCAGATGTTGCTGGTGGGAATGTAAAATGGTACAGTAGCTGCGGTCAACAGAGTCAGCTACTCAAAAAGTTAAACACAGGATTTCCATTCTTAGGTACATACCCAAGAGAAATGAAAACATATATGCACACACACAAAAAAACCCTGTAGGCAAAATAGCTAATAGATGGAAACAACCCAAATGCCCACCAACTGATGGATGGATACAAAAAATGCATTTTGAATGGAGTATATTCAGCCACAAAAAGGAATGGGAGCACTGACATATGCTACAATGTGGATGAAACTTGAAAACACTGCCCTAAATAAAAGAAGCCAGACACAAAAGGCTACAGAATGTGTGATTCCATTTATGTGAATTGTCCAGAACAGGCCAATCCACAGAGACAGAGAGTAGATTCTTTGTTGCCAGGCACTGGGGGAGGGGGTTAAGGGGAGTGACTGCTAATGAGGACGGGGCTTCTTTTGGGATGACGAAAATGTTTTGGAATAAGTGGTGATGGCTGCAAAGCTCTGAATATACAAAAAACAAACAAACAAAAAACAGTGAAATGTATAGGTTAAAAGGATGAATTATACAGTACATAAATTATGTCTCAGTATACCAGTTTTTTAAAGAAGAGCGATACCACTACATGCCCACCAAGAAAGGCAAAAAAAGGACAGCTGACCTTATCCAGGCTGGCAAGACCCCTCCTCCACCACTGGTGAGGGTGCCAAGTGGCAGCCACTGTAGATGGTGGGGGACCATTTCTTACAAGTTAAACACACCGGTACCAGATCACCCAGAAACCCCACTCCTGAGTATTTACCCAAGGCAAATGAACTTACAGTCACACAAATACCTGTGTGCAAACGTTTAGGGCAACTGTATTCATAATCACCAAAACTGGAAACCACTCAGATGTCCTTCAACCGGCAAATGGACAAACAAATGCCGTATTATCCACACAATAAAAGGGAATGAACTGTTCACTCATGCAACGGCATGGATGAATCTTAAGCTCATCTTGCTAAGTGAAAGAAACCAGACACAAAGGGCTACATAGTGTATGAGGCTATTTATATGACATTTTGGAAAAGGCAAAACTATAAGGATGGAAAACAGATGAGTGGTTTTGAGGCTCTGAGGTTGGGGGAGGAGCTGACTTCAAAGGGACGGCTTTGAGGGGGTGTGGGGAGGTTGGAACTGTTCTGTATGGTGACACTGTGGTCGATGCATGACTTTATGCATGAAAACGCAGAATGAACTTCACTGACAACAAACTAAAATGATGATAATAATGATAACCAGATGGGCGGGGGAAGGGACCCAGGACTGATGAATCTAACTGTACACAAATGTATGACAACCACACCAACAGAGATGGAGGAAAAGAGCGGTCACAAATGACTTTGAAAAGCAGTGTTTTAACTGGATACTGGAAGGCCAAAGTAAAACAGAGCTGCACTAAGACACTAAATTTACTTCTCAGGAATACTGGTTAGAGATTCTGAAACTACTTTCCAGATAAACTAAGGTTAAATAAATAAGCAAATATATTGTAGGTAAGGCAAACCAGGTTTTTCCCTTTAGGGAAAGAAGTTAAATAAGCAAGGTGGGGGAGTTCCCACACTGGCATAGTGGGTTAATGGTTAGGCTTCTCTCTGTGGAGGTGCTGATTTGATTCTAGCCCAGAGCAGTGGATTAAGGACCCAGCATTCCTGCAGCTGTGGTGCAGGTCAAAGCTCCAGCTCAGATTCGATCCTGGCCTGGGAAATTCCATGTGCCCCAGGTGAAGCCAAAAAAGAAAAAAAGGGGGGGGCAGTGGGTAGGGGTGGGGATGCTAGAAAGAACCCAGTGGTGCTGGACTGGAGGTGGGGGTGCTGGCATGAATTGACGTTTATTCAATGTATATACAGACAGATACAGGAATAAACATAGGTGGGGTGTTAGTATACATGCACAAACCTCCCTGATCTGTCACATTAAGGGAGTAAAGCAGCGATACCCCAGGAACAATGAACATGCTTTGCTACCAGATCTTGGTTTGTTTTTTTTTTTTTAATTTTTTTTTTGTCTTTTTGCCTTTTCTAGGGCCGCTCCCGAGGCATATGGAGGTTCCCAGGCTAGGGGCATAATCGGAGCTGTAGCTGCCGGCCTACACCACAGCCACAGCAACAGTGGATCTGAGCCGCATCTGTGACCTACACCACAGCTCACAGCAACACCGGATCCTTAACCCACTGAGCGAGGCCAGGGATTGAACCTGCAACCTCATGGTTCCTAGTCGGATTCATTAACCACTGAGCCACAATGGGAACTCCCAGATCTTGGTTTTTAAACACCCTTCTCCAATGAAAAGGTCCAGGGCTCCTTGGATAAAGGGCTGATTAGAGAGATAGGGCAGGGAAAACCAAGATGAGCCTCGTGCACCCTGTGGTGCCAGTAAAGAGAAAGTACCCCCCAAAACATGGAAACATGATAAAAAAAGGCACAGGGGCCAAACTGAGGGAGTCCCCACCTGCCAGAGTGAGAAATACCTGAGCCACAAAACAAAGGACAATTGGCCTGGATTGTAACACAAAGGGGAAAAAAAATTCCACAAATTTATCCTAATATAAATAAAAGGAGAAAGGTCAACTACCTTAGAGAACAACTTCAACTAATAAACAGAAGAAAAGAGGGAAGTGGAAATCACCACAGAACACCACTGATGGATACTAAAACTGGTGGATGAAACTTGAAGAAGAAACAAGTGATTATCATAATCTCAAAGTCTCTCTCCCAGATAGAAAATAGTTACTGTGGCGGTTTTAACTATGCCCACCTGAATGTACAGATTCATTTTTTCCCCACCTTGAGAGAGGGCTAGATGTAAGAGACTCGCTTAAGGGAGGGAGAGTAACTTCACAGTGAAGAAACTTGGCAGATACCTTTTAACTAGATCAAGGTAACAACCCTAGAAATAAATCAAGTTAATATCAGGTCCTCCTGGAATTCCCTGGTGGCTCAGTGGGTTAAGGATCTGGCATTGTCACTGCTGTGGCTCTGGTCACTACTGTGGCAAGGGCCTGGGAATTTCTGCATGCTGGGAGTGTGGCAGAAAAAAAAAATCAGGTCCTCCCTACTATGGTATGATGATGGGGGGCCTCCTCACCTCTGTAGTCTTCTTACAAAATCTACAACCCCACTCTAATCATGAGAAAACAAACCTAAGTTTGGGGAACATTCTTCAAAATGCCTAGCTAATGTATTTCAAAACATTAAGGCTATGAAAGATAAGGAAAACCAAGAGATTGTCACAGGCGGAAGAAGGCAAAAGAGACAGGACAGCTAAATGCAAAGTAGGGTCTTGGATAGATTCCAGAAGAGAAATAGGGAAATCCACATAAAGTCTGTTAATAGGAAGTACTGTACCAATGTTAATTTCTTTGTTTTCATCACGTATGGTGGTCTTGCAAGATGTTAACATTAGGAGAAGCCGGGTGTGGGTTACAGAACTCTGTTTGACCTCTGAACTCTTCTGTGTTTCTAAAGTTATTTCAAAACTAAAAGGAGGAGTTCCTGCTGTGGCTCGGTGGTTAATGAATCTGACTAGTATCCATGAGGACGCAAGTTTGATCACTGGCCTTGCTCAGTGGATTAAGGATCTGGCATTGGTGTGAGCCGTGGTGTAGGTTGCAGATGGGGCTTGGATCCCGAGTTGCTACATGTGGCTGTGGTGTAGGCTGGCAGCTGCAGCTCCAATTAGACTCCTAGCCTGGGAGCCTCCATACACCACGGGTGTGGCCCTAAAAAGCAAAAATACAAAACAAAACTAAAAGTAAGGAGTTCCTATCATGGCTCAACTAGCAGAGTTCCTGTCATGGCTCAACAGAAATGAATCTGACTAGTATTCATGAGGATGCAGGTTCAATCCCTGGCCTCACCCAGTGGGATAAGCTTAGGATCGGTGTGGTGAGATGTGGTGTAGGTCGCAAACACAGCTCGGATCTGGTGTTGCTGTGGCTGTGGTGTAGGCCAGCAGCTGTAGCTCCGATTCAACCCCTAGCCTGGAAACTTCCATATGCTGCAGGTGTGAGCGCCCCCCCCCAAAAAAATATTAGTCCATCCATTAATATTACTCAATACTCAATTAGTATTGAGTAATTCTTTGGGTTACTCAAAGATCTTTATGTATACTTGAAGCAACTTGGGTTTGCAAATCTGTCTCTTTGACCATGAATTTTATGGAACCTAAATGCTTATCAAGTCTTTCCAATAAAATGTAGTGTCCAAACTGAGAAGTGCAGTAAGTGTAACACCAAATTTCAAAGACTTAGTACTAAAGGAATGTAAAATAGCTTGCTCATTTTAAAATACGGATCACATATGTTGAAATGATAATATCTTGGCTCTACTGGGATAAATGCTACATTATTAAAATTAATTTCATCTGTTTAACCTTTTTTAATGTGGCTACTAAAAGTTTTTAAATTGCATACATGGCTTATACATTTCTTCTGGGCAGATGGGGCACAGGATTTAACTCACTTGTCACATCAAGAAGGGCTTCAAATAGCTCTAGTCACTTCTGGGACAAGCAGCAGATATCAAGGGAGCATTTCAGCAAGACTGGCCATTTAAGGGTCCTAGGCTACTTTACTGCTCCTGGACACACTGCCTTGTCTACGCTTGCTCTCCCAGGCCACAATCAATACCCCAGATCACCCGCCAAAGGAACAGCTCAGGTACAGCTCACAGAGGTTTCTGGGTCAACTTGTGAACAGAGAGCAACTACCTGGATCCCCCCCTGGAGGAGCTCAAGCTCCCAACTCAGGAAACTTCATATCACACTTTCATTCTGCCCAACAAATTCTGTCCACATTTATAAATGGGCACCAATACAGAATTCATTTAAAAACTCTTACAACTCAACCACAAAAAAACAAATTACCCAACTCAAAAAAAAGGGTAAAGATGGAGTTCCCATCGTGGCTCAGTGGTTAACAAATGCAACTAGGAACCACGAGGTTGTGGGTTCGATCCCTGGCCTCGCTCAGTGGGTTAAGGATCTGGCATTAGCGTGAGCTGTGGTGTAAGTTTGTGTTGCTGTGGCTGTGGCGAAGGCCGGTGGCTACAGCTCTGATCAGACCCCTAGGCTGGGAACCTCCATATGCTGTGGGTGCAGCCCTAGAAAATACCAAAAAAATGAAAGGTAAAGACACAGACAGACATAAAGAAGATACACAAATGGCCAAGAAACACATGAAAAGATGCTAGGGAAATGTGAATCAAAACCACAACAAGATACCACTCCACACCCACCAGGATGGCTGTAATTTTAAAAGCTATTAAATAAAAATAGGAAATAAGATGTTGATAAACTGGAACCCTCAAACACTGCCGGTAGGAAGGTAAAATGGTTCAGCCATTGTGGAAAACTCTCAAAAAGTTAGAGAATTATCATGGCACAGCAATTTCATTCCTAGGTATAAACCCAAATGAATTGAAAATTGGTAGTCAAACAAGTACATGTATACACCTTTTCACAGCAGTAGTATGTTATAGCAGCGGATGAGTCTCAACAGCCAAAAGGTGGAAACAGCCCAAGGGTCCATCAAGTGGTGAATGCACAGACAAACAGTAGTATATCGACAATTATTCGGCCCTGAAAGGAATGAAATTCTGGTACAGGCTGCAATGTGGGTGAACTTATAAACAGTTATTCAGCCAGGTATAATGGAGGTCCCATGGAGAACAACTGCTTAATGGATATGGGGTTTCCTGTTGGTGTGAAGAGAATATTCTAGAACTAGACAGAAGTGGCTGTTGCGCAACACTGTGAATGCCGCTGAATTGTTCACTTAAAAGTGGTTAATTTTGTGGTATGTGAATTTCACCTCAATTTCTTAAAAGAAATTTCTTAAAACACTTATACACTGGTTGTGCCACCTGGTTTCTTAACCAACAACAGCTGCCCCTCCAGAATCAATCTGGTTCGTCCATCAGGTTCCCACTCAGCAAAGGTTTTTCAAGTGCTATCTCTGTGCCAGAGGCCAGTATACAGACAGAACAACACCAACAGGCCCCGCCCTCAAGAACTTGCCTTCTAGTGGTAGCAACAGGCATCAGACAGGTAAACATTTCAGTAAAAAGGGAAGAACAGCATGCTAGGAGAAAGAATGGAAGCAAAGACCAAATTCAGATCCGAAGATCAGAGCAGATGGCTGTGCTCTCCCACGTCATCAATGTGTAACTCCGCACAGGAAACCTCTCTAATCTTTCATTTTCCCACCTACAAGATGAGACCTACCCTTCTGTGGGACTGTATGAGGATTATAGCAGCTATTATGTGAAATGCCTCACACAGCCCTTGGTCTATTATCCTTCAATACTTTTTTCCCAAGTATACAGCTATCTGAGGTGGAGCAATATTATAAGTAACATTGCTCAGTATTTACTGCATCTCAATAATGCAGAAGAACCATTTGACAAAATTCAACAGCTGTTCATGATTAAAAAAAAAAAAAAAAAAAAAAACCTCTCAAAAAACTAAAAATAAAAGCCATATATAGGAAAAGCCCAAAGCAAATATCATACTCAATGGTGAAAGACAGAAAGATTTTCCTTTAAGATTAGGAACAAGGCAAGGATGCCTGCTTTCACCACTTTCATACACCTAGAAGTCAAAGCTAGAGCATTAGGCAAAAAAAGGAAGGAAAAAAGGAAACATGCAAATTGGAAACGAAAAGAAGTAAAATTTCCTCCAATCAGACAATATAGCTTCATATGTGGAAAATCCTAGATTACACACATAAAACTGTTAGAACTAATAAATTAGCAAAGTCACAAAATACAAAATCAATACACAAACACAAATAAGCTGCAGTTCCAGAAACTACCAGTGAACAATGTGAACAGGAAATAAACAGTTCCACTTATAATAGCATCAAAAGGAATAAAATACTCAGAGATTAACCAAGGAAATAAAGTTTTGTACAATGAAAACTATAGAACAATGCTGAAAGAAATTAAAGACAGAAATGAAAAGATATCTTATGTTCATGAATTTACAAGACTTCATATTGTTAAAATGTCAATACTACCTAAAGTGATCTAGGGATTCAATGCAATCCCTATCAAAATCTATGACATTTTCTTTGCAGAAATAGAAAAATATACTCTAAAATTCATACGGAATCCCAAGGGACCTCAAAACAAATCTTGAAAAATAAGAATAAACTTGGGGAGTTCCCATAGTGGCACAGCAGAAACAAATCCAACTAGGAACCATGAGGTTGTGGGTTCAATCCCTGGCCTCGCTCAGTGGGTTAAGGATCCGGTGTTGCTGTGAGCTGTGGTGTAGGTCGCAGATGCGGCTCAGATCCCAAGTTGCTGTGGCTCTGGCGTAGGTCGGCAGCAACAGCTCTGATTAGACCCCTAGCCTGGGAACTTCGATACGCCACAGGTGTGGCCCTAAAAAGACAAAAGACCAAAAAAAAAAAAAAAAAAAAAAAAAAAAAAACTTGGAAAACTCACACTTCCTGACTGCAATACTTACTACAGAAATAAACCCATGCACTTAACAGCCAATCTACAACAAAGGAAGCAAGAATATACAATGTAGAAAAGACAGTCTCTCCAGTAAAGTGGTGCTGGGCAAACTGTACAGTTACATGTAAAAGAATGAAATTAGAACATTCTCTAACACCATATACAAATATAAACTCAAAATGGATTAAAGACCTAAATGTAAGACCATAACCCATAAAACTCCTAGAGGAAAACAGGCAGAAAACTGACATAAATTGTAGCAATATATTTTTTTTGCTCTGTCTCCTAAAGCAAAGGAAATAAAAACAAAAATAAACAAGTAAGACCTAATTAAACTTAAAAGCTTTTGCAAAACAGAGGAAACAACTGACAAAATGAAGACAATCTAATCAATGGGAAAAAGTATTTGCAAATGATATGATTAATATCCAAAATATATAAACAGTTCATACAACTCAACATCAAAAAAAACAAACAACTCAATTAAAAAATAGGCAGAAAACCTGAATGGACATTTTTCCAAACAGGACATTCAGATGGCCAACAACATGAAAAGATGCTCAACAACGTTAATCATTAAAGAAAAGCAAGTTAAAACCACAATGAGGAGTTCCCATCACGGCGCAGTGGTTAATGAATCCGATTAGGAGCCATGAGGTTGCGGGTTCGATCCCTGGCCTTGCTCAGTGGGTTAAGGATCCAGTGTTGCCATGAGCTGTGGTGTAGGTCGCAGACATGGCTCGGATTCTGCATTGCTGTGGCTCTGGCATAGGCCAGGGTCTACAGCTCCGATTAGTCCCCTAGCCTGGGAGCCTCCACATGCCACGGGAAGCGGCCCTAGAAAAGCAAAAAAAAAAAAAAAAAAGCAAAAAAAAAAACACCACAATGAGATAGCACCTCACATCTATCAGAATGGCTATCATCAACAAGGACACAAATAACAAATGTGATGATGGAGAGAAATGGGAACCCTGGTGCACTGTTGGTGGAAATACAGGTAAGTGTGACCACTGTGGAAAACAGTAGTGAGGTTTCTCCAAAAACTAAAACTAGAACTACCTTATGATCCAGCAATTCCACTCCTGGGCATATATCCGAAAAAAACCAAAAACACTAATTTAAAAAAATATAGGCAACCCAATGTTCATAGAAGCTTTATTTACAACTACCGAGGATAATGGAAGCAATTTAAGTGTCAATCAACAGAGGAATGGATAAAGAAGATGTGCTATACACATACAATGGAATACTATCCAACCATAAAAAAGAACACCATTTTGGGAAAGGAAAAGGAATCTGTGGAAAGGAATCTGACTTGTATCCACAGGTTCGATCCCTGGCCTATATGGACGGACTTGGAGGGTATCATACTAAGTGAAATAAGTTAGACAGAGAAAGACAAACACTGTATGATAGCATTTATATGTGGAATCTAAAAAATGCAATAAATTAGTGAAAATAACAAAAAGGAAAGAGACTCAAAGACACAGAGGAACACTAACTGTTGCTGGTGGAAAGAGGCAAGGGGGAGGGGCAAGATAGGGGTAGGGAGTTAATAGGAACAAACTATTATGTATAAAATAAATAAGCTATGAGGATATGTTGTACAACACAGGGAATATAGCCAATATTTTATAATAATTATGAATAGAATATAACCTTTAAAAATTGTGAATCATTGTGTCGTATACTTGCAACTTATATAACATGGTACACCAACTACACTTCAGTTAAAAAATTTTTTTATTCCATATGCCATGGTGTGCATGTGCCAATCTCAGACACCCAGTCCATCCATCCCCTCACACCTGTCTTGTTTGGTAACAATAAGTTTGTTTTCAAAGTCTGTGAATCTGTTTTTGTCCTGCAAATGAGTTCATTTGTGTTCTTTTTTGAGAATGCACATAAGTGATGCCATGTGAGGTTTGACTTTTTGTCTGACTTACTTATGTAAAATACATTTTAATACAGATCTAAGTGGATAGAATCTTACATGAGAGATAACTTCTATAAATTAGCAAATAAGTAGAAAATAAACTTCAGTAAAGTTACAAAAAATTTTTTAAACTTACTACAAAATTATGATAATTGAAACAGCGTGGTACTGGGCATAAAAACAAATATATAGACCAACAGAACAGACTAGAAAACCCACAAACAAACTCTCCTATATGTGGTCAAACCATTTTCAGTAAGGGCATCAAGACCATTCAATAGGAAAAGGACAGTCTTCTCAACAAATAGCGCTAGGAAAACTGGCTATCTATATACAAAAGAATGAAGCTCAACCCTTACCTAACACCATATCCAAAAATTAACTCGTAACAGACCAAACATCTAAATGTTAAGAGCCAAAACTATAAAATTCTTAGAAGAAAACATAGGGCAAATGCTTCACAAGAAAAGGAAAAATAGGCAAATTAGACTTGATGAAAATTAGAAACTTTTATGCATCAAAGCACATGACCAACAGAGTGAAAGGTAACCCACAGAATGAGAGAAAATAGTCACAAATCGAATAACTGGTAAGAGATTTATACCCCAGGTATATAGAAAACTCCTAAAACTAAACAACAAAAAACCAAACAACCCAATTCAAAAATAGGCAAAGGACTCAAACAGATATGTTTCCAAAGAAGATAGACAAATGCCCAATAAGCACATGAAAAAATGCTCAACATCTTTAGAGATGATTAGAGAAAGCAAATCAAAACCACAATTAGATACCACCTCACATTATTATGACTACTATCCAAAAAGAAAAAAAGAGAGAGAAAGCAACAAGTGCTGACAATTATGTGGAGAAACTGGAACCCTTGCCCCTTGCCTACTGTTTGTGAAAATGCAAAATAGTGCAGCTGCTGTGGAAAACAGCATGGTGGTTCCTCAAAAAAGTAAAACAGAGTAGTTCCCTTTGTGGCTCAGCGGTTAACAAACCTAACTAGGATCCATGAGGATGCGGGTTCGATCCCTGGCTTCACTCCGTGGGTTACGGATCTGGCATCACTGTGGCTGAAGTGTAGGCTGGCAGCTATAGCTCCAATTTGACCCCTAGGCTGAGAACTTTCATAGCCGTGGGTGTAGCCCTAAAAAAAAAAGCAAAAAAAAAAAAAGTAAAACAGATTTACTATATAATCCAGCAATTCTACTTCTGGGCATATACCCAAAAGATTGAAAGCAGGGTCTCAAAGAGTTATCTGTATGCTCATGTTTACAGCAACATTATTCTCAGTAGCTAAAATGTAGAAGCAACCAAGTATCCAAAAATAGATGAATGGATAAGCAAAATGTGGTACATCCACACAATGGAAGACTGTTCAGTCTTAAAAAGGAATGAAACACTGGCAGACACTACAATGTGGATGAACCCTGAAAATGCTATACTCAGTGAAGTAAGCCAAAAACAAAGGACAAATATTATACGAGTCCACTTACATGAGGTACCTATAATAGGCAAATTCATAGAGATGGAAAGTAGAATAGAGGCTACTGGGGACTGGAGGTAGGACAGGTTATTATTTAATTGATACGGTTTTATTTGGGATGATCAAAAGGTTCTGGAAACAGCAGTAATAGCTGCACAATATTGTGCATATTCCTTTTGTTTTGGCTTTTACTTTTTTGGTGAATTTTGTATTGTGATAAAATATACATAAAACTTAATATCTGGACCATTTCCAAGTGTACAATTCAATGGCATTAAGTATATTCACAATGTTGTGCAACCATCATCACTATCTATTTCTAGAGATTTCTCATCATCCCAGACAAAACTTGTACCCATTAAACAATAATTCCCCCAGTAACCACTGGTAACCACTATTTTTTCTACTTTCTATGTCTGTGAATTTGCCTATTGTAGCATATGGAAGTTCCTGGGCCAGGGACTGAATCCAGCCACAGCTCTGACAACACTAAATCTTTTTTTTTTTTTTTTGGTCTTTTTAGGACCGCATATGGAAGTTCCCAGGCTAGGGGCTGAAGTGGAGTTGTAGGTATTGGCCTACACCACAGCCACAGCAATGCCAGATCCAAACTGCGTCTGCAATCTGCACCAAAGTTCATGGCAATTCCAGATCCTCAATCCACTGAGCAAGGGCAGGGATCAAACTTGAGTCCTCATGGATACAAGTCAAGTTCATTACCACTGAGCCACAATGGGAACTCCCAACACTGAATTCTCTAACCCACTGCACCAGGCTGGGGATTGAACCCACACCTCAGCAGCAACCTGAGCCACTGCAGTCATTCTTTTTTTCTTTTTTTTTTTTTTTAAGGCCACACTTGCCAGCATATGAAAATACCCAGGCTAGGGGTCTAATCGGGACTACAGCTGCTGGCCTAAGCCACAGCCACAGTAACACAGGATCTGAGACAAGGCTGCAACCTAAACCACAGTTCACGACAATGCCAGATCCTTAACACACTGAGTGGGGCCAGAGATTGAACCTGGGTCCTCATGAATACTAGTTAGGTTCGTACCACTGAGCCACAACAGGAACTCTTGCAGTCAGATTCTTAACCCACTGCACCACAGCAGGAACTCTTCATTGTGCCTATTCTTAATGCCACTGAATTATACATTTAAAAATAGCTAAAATGATAAATATGTTACAGACATAGATACACCGTAAACCACAAATGACAAAATCAAACTGAATTTGATCAAAATCAAGAACTTCTGCTCTTTGCAGGGCACTAAGAGATTAGGAGATTGAGAAGATAAGCCACAGATGAGGAAAATACCTGCAAAATGAAGGTTTAATAAAGGACTGATATCCAGAAACACAGAAAACTATTTCAAAGTCAATAATAAGAGATGTCCCAACTTTTAAAAAATGGTTAGAGGCTTTGAACAGACAACGCATCAAAGAAGATAGAAAGTCAATTAAGTATATAAAAATCTGCTCAATGCCATAAGGCATTAGGGAAAAGTCCAGAACCAGAGTTTCACTGCTAAACTCTACCAAACATTCAAAGAATTAATGCCAATTCTACTCGAACTCTTCCAAAAATAAAAGAGGAAGGAATACATCCTAACACATTCTATGAAGCCAGTATTACCCTGACACCAAAGCCAGACAAAAATACCACAAGGAAACTACAGACCAATATTCCTTATATAAAACACACACACACACACACACACACACACACACACACACACACACACACACACAAACCTTGTAAGCCGAATCCAAAAGCATTTTATACACAACCAAGTGGGATTTATCCCAGGAACACAAGGATGGTTCAATCAGTGCAATATACCACATTAATAAAATAAAGAGGAAAAACTCACATGATTATCTTAAGAGAGGCAGAAAAGTGTTTGGAAAATTGTATCACCCTTTCATAAAAACACTCAGTAAACCAGGAAAAAAAAGGGGACTTCCTTAACCTGATAAAAGGCATTTATGAGAAATCCACCGCTAACATCATACTCGATGGTGAAAAAAAATTGGAACATTTTCCTTCTGAGATCAAGAACAAGGTAAGAAAGACCACTTTGGGAGTTCCCATTGTGGCTCAGTGGTAGCAAACCCGACTAGTATGCATGAGGATGCAGGTTCAATCCCTGGCCTCACTCAGTGGGGTTAAGGATCCATGAGTATGGGATAGTTTGTAGACGCCACTCGGATCTGGTGTTACTGTGTCTGTGGCATAGGCCAGCAGCTGCAGCTCCAATTCGACCCCTAGGCTGGGAACTTCCATATGCTGTGGGTTCAGCCTTTTAAAAAAAAAACACTCTTATCATTACTATTCAGCACTGTACTGAAGTCCTAACCAGAGCAACGAGGCAAGGAAAAAAGGAGAGAAAAACGACATCCAAATTGAGCAGAAAAAAGTAAAATTATCTCCATTTGCAGATGTTATTTTTTATGCAGAAAATCCCAAAGAAGCCACAAAAAATTTCTAGAGATAAACAAGGAGACTCAGTAAAGCTGCAGAGTATAAAAAATCAGTTATGTTTCTAAATACCAGCAATGAACATCCCAAAAGGAAGTTAAGGAAATTGAATTTATAGTAGCATACAACAGAATAATATATCTAGGAATAAATTAACCAATAAAGTAAAAGACTTAAACACTGAAAACTACAAAACATTTTTGAAACAAATTAAAGAAGACCTAATTCAATGGAAAGACATTCCATGTTCATGGATTGGAAGACTTTAATATTGTTAAGGTGGTAATGTTGTCAATGTATTTACAGATTCAGTGCAATCCTTATCAAAATTCCAGTGGCTTTTACTGCAAAAAAGGAAAAGCTAAATGTCAAATTCATACGTAATCCCAAGAGGCCAATAATAACCAAAAAACTGTATTAAAATATAAACAAACACAAGTGCTCGATTTAGCAGCACATATACTAAAATTGGAATGATACAGAGAAGATTAGCATGGCATGGCCCTAGTACAAAGATGACATGCAAATTTGTGACGCATTCTATATTTTTAAAATCAACTGTATTTTAATAAAAAAATAAAAGAAAACAAAAACTCCCACAAAGTTAGAAGACTCATACATCCTGATTTCAAAACTTCCTACAAAACTACAGTAATCAAAACATGGAGTTCCCGTCGTGGTGCAGCGGAAACGAATCCGACTGGGCACCAGGACATTGTAGGTTCGATCCTTGGCCTTGTTCAGTGGGTTAAGGATCCGGCATTGCCATGATCATAGGCATGGCTGTGATCTGGTGTTGCTGTGGCTGTGGTGTAGGCCAGTGGCTACAGCTCTGATTCAACCCCTAGCCTGGGAACCTCCATATGCCACAGGCGTGGCCCTAAAAAGCCAAAAAAAAAAAAAAAAAAAAGCAAAAAAAGTCAATATGGTATTAGTATAAAAACTGATATGGAATTCCTGCTGTGGAGCAGCATGTTAAGGACCCACCATTGTCTTTGCAGTGGTTCAGGCCGCCGCTGAGGCACAGGTTTGATCTCCAGCCCAGCTCAGTGGGTTAAGGATCCAGCATTGCCACAATTGTGGCATAGGTGGAAGCTTCAGCTCAGATTCGATCCCTGGCCCAGGATTTTCCACATGCCGCAGGTGCAGCGAAAAAAAAAAAAAAAAAAAAAAAAAAAAGACATAAAGACCAATGGAACAGAACTAGAATCCAGAAATAAACCAAACATCTGTTCCAACTCATTTGCAAAAAAGGTGCTAAAGCCACTCAATGGGGAAAGAACAGTCTCTTCAACAAATAGTGCTGAGACAACCAAACAATCAGATGCAAAAGAGTGAAGTAAGACCCTACCTAATTATTCCTCATACAGAAATGAACTCGAGAAGTTCCCTGGTGGCCTAGCAGTTAAGGATGCTGGCCTGGGAACTTTAGCATGCTGTAGGCACAGCCAAAACAAAAAACAACAACAACAAAATTAACCCAAAATGGATCAACTATCTAAATATAAGGAAAAAAATCATAAAATTAGTACAGGTAAACATAGGGGTAAATCTATATGACCTCAGATTTGGCAATGGAGTCAAATTTGGCACCAAAACTGTAAGAGAAGGGAAAAAGCAGATACACTGAACTTCACAAAAGTCATAAAAATGCAGTTCCTATTGTGGCTCAGCAGTAACGAATCCGGACTGACTAGAATCCATGAGGACACTGAGGACTCGGATTCAACTCCTGGCCTTGATCAGTGGGTTAAGGGCATTGCTGTGGGCTGTAGTGTAGGTTGCAGTCACAGCTCAGATCCAGTGTTGCTGTGGCTATGGTGTAGGCCAGCATCTGTAGCTCCAATTCAACCGCTAGCCTGGGAACTTCCATATGCCTTGGGTGCGGCCCTAAGAAGACCAAAAAGAAAAGAAAAAAGAAAAAAAAAATCACTGTAAAATGTCAAAGGACATTATCAGAACGTGATTAAAACAACCCATAGAATGAGAGAAAATATTTGCAGGTCACACATCTAGTAAAAGTTTATTACCCAGAATACATTTAAAAAAAAAAAAAAAAAAAAAAAAAAAAACTCTTTCTTACAATCCAAAAATAAAACAAATAAATGGACAAAAGATACATTCAGCCATTTCTCCAATAAAGATATATAAATAGCCAACAGCATGTAAGAAGATGTTCAACATCATTGGTCACTGAGGAAATGCAAATCAAAACTTCAATGTGAAACCACTTCACACCCTCAACGAAAAAAAAAAAAAAGGAAAATAACAAGCACCAAGGAGGATGGGGGAGAATAAGAACATTCATACATTGCTGGTGGGGCTATACGATGGTGCAGCCAATATAGAGAACAGTTTGGCAGTTCCTCACTTCAACAGAGTTACCACAAGACCCAGGAATCCCACTCCTAGGCTTTTAGCCCCAAAGAACTGAACACTGGAACTCAATCGTGCCTGCATCCACGCATGCGCAGAGCAGCATGATTCACAGCAGCAAGTAGGCAGAAACAGCCCAGATGTCTACCAAAAGATGTAGGGATACACAAACTGGTACAGTGGATCTTCCCTATTCTTGCATTCCATGTTTCCACATTCATCTACTCACTAAAGTATACTTACAAAACCCCAGTCAGTACTCGCTTTCCCATCCATTCACAGACATGCACCCTGTTGCCGACACTCTCATGCCCAGCTGCTGTGGCACATTAAACAGTCCTCACACTAAACAAGCATCCTTCTCACGGTGTGTTTAGTGCCATTTTTAACCAACTTTCTGTGCTTTTGCTATCTGAAATGGCCCTAAGCATGGTGCTGAAGTGCTGTCTAGGGTCCCTAAGCCCAGGAAGGGTGTGATGTACCTTACAAAGAAAACATGTCTATTAGATAAGCATTGGCTGTGAGTTCAATGTTAATGAAGCAATGATGTACAATAAATATGGAGCCTTCAAACAGAAGGACCCATAAAACAAAGTCATGAATCAGTTGACAAAAATGTGACCAGAGGTTCACAGGAACTTAACCCTTTAGCCTCCTTGTAACAATGGTTCGGTTTGCACTAATTCAATGTTTGTGGTGACTTGACAGAACTTACCTATCTTTTTTTTTTTTTTTTTTTTTTGTCTTTTGTCTTTTGCTGTTGTTGTTGTTGTTGCTATTTCTTGGGCCGCTCCTGCGGCATATGGAGGTTCCCAGGCTAGGGGTCTAATCGGAGCTGTAGCCACCAGCCTACGCCAGAGCCACAGCAACGCGGGATCCGAGCCGCGTCTGCAACCTACACCACAGCTCACGGCAACGCCGGATCGTTAACCCACTGAGCAAGGGCAGGGACCGAACCCGCAACCTCATGGTTCCTAGTCGGATTCGTTAACCACTGCGCCACGACGGGAACTCCCAGAACTTACCTATCTTGAGTATCAAGAATCAACTGTATGTGTGTGTGTGTTTATCTCCATACAGTGGAAAAGATCATGCAGCCATAAAAAGGAATCAAGCATGACACATGCTGTGACTTGGATGAACCTTGAAAACATTACGCTGAAAGAAGCCAGACATAGAAGGTCACATGTTATATGACTCCTTTTATATGAAATGTCCAGAACAGGCAAATATACAGACAGAGGTTGCCAAAAGATGGGGGGGCCGGGAGAAATGGGGAGAAGAAAAACTTGAAACTAGAGAGGCAGTGGCTGCATAACATTATGAATGCACCAAATGCCACTGAATTGTACACTTTAAAATGTCTAATTGTACATATTCCTTCACCTCAATAAAAATTTTATTTTACAATTGTGCTATCACAGAAAGATACTTGGCTTTTGTCCCCAGTTCCTGGCCTTGGCATTTCCTGAGCAATGGGGGTGACAGACTCATCTTTTGTTCTAACAAGGCAGCTCATGGTGAGCCTCTAGGTGGCCTCAGGATGGGAATGGTCCCCAGAAAGACCAAAGTCTTGATAGGAAGCTCGGAACTTTCATCCCCACTCTTAACCTCCAACCTCAGGGGAGGGGGAGGGCTGGAGACTTTGTTGATCAGCAAAGGCTGGAGTTCCCGTCGTGGCGCAGCAGAAATGAATCCAACTAGGAACCATGAGGATGTGGGTTTGATCCCTGGCCTTGCTCAGAGGGTTAAGGATCCAGCGTTGCTGTGGCTGTGGTGTAGGTTGGCAGCTATAGCTCCGATTCGACCCCTAGCCTGGGAACCTCCATATGCTGCGAGTGTGACCCTAAAAAGCAAAAAAAAAAAAAAGATGAGAAAAGAAAAAGAAAAAGCAATGGCCAATGACTGAATCATGCCTACATAACAAAGCAAAACCCCCAAACACGGGGTTGGGGGAGCTTTAGGGCAGGTGAGCACGGAAGTCCTGGGAAGGCGGTGTGTGGAAGAAGAGGCCACAGAAACTCGGCACCTCATATCTCTCCCACCTGGCTATTCCTAAATTGTATTCCTGACACTAAACTGGTAACAGGAAAAAAATGGTCATCAGTTTTGTGAGCTGTCCTAGCATATCAGGGCACCTGAGGAGGTTGTGGGAACCCCAAGTTAGAACCAGTCCATCAGGAGCAAAGGAGGTACAGATTGTGACTGTTGTCTGAGCTGAGGACAGCCCTGTGCACCTGAGCCCTATTCGAGCAGCCTATGTCAGAAGTGCATTGAACTGTTGACCACTCCAGCATGTCTGGAGACTCAGAGCAGGAGGCACGGTGTTGGGAAGGACGGAAGTGGTATGAGTAGGAACCACTCGATGACAGGCAGAGGTTGCTTTTACAATCAGACCAACGCACCCTCAACCTGCTTTTTTTCCCTTAGGGAAAGGAGCGGTTTATCTGTAAAAGAACATCCTACTCGCAAGTCAAATGAAATGTAGCCTTGGATAAGTTCTTGCACCAAACATCATGAAGAAGAGAATTTCTTCATTTTACAGTGAGGCCACACCTGCGGTCAGTGTGGCTGAAATGCCTCACGCTCACACAACAAATGCCTCATGTCTGAGACAGCATCCCTTCTGCTCTGGGTGCAGATCTACCCACTGTCCAGAGGCCAAGCAGCATCTTCCTCCATCTCTGGATCCTCAACTCCTTGGGCCCGAAGGCCTCAGAGGCTGCGTGCTGCATGCGCCCCACTCACCCAGGCCAACTGGGCCAAGGCTACACCGCCTCAGCAGTGACACCACATGGATGAAGCACCTACTATGTGCCAGGTACCAGGCCACGTGCTTTACCTTCCATCTCTCCCCATCTTCCCAACAGCGTGAGAGGCAGATTCGACCAGGAACCCATCCTTTGGGCCCCAGAGAAGTGGCAAGTCCACAGCTGCTTCCCTTTCTCACCACAGCAAACATCAGCTCAGCTCACCGGCAGCGGAGCAGTAAGGAGAGGCTAAAACCCACCACGGCCCTTGCGACATCAGGGTGGAAGTTACCAGCAGGCACACTCACGACGGCCCTGTTCTAATAGTACCCCAACGCCTGCAGAAGCTGCCTTTGCAAAAATCCCGTACTCACTTTTGCACCCCCATCTGACCTTTACAAACCTCTACAGGCCCACATTTACTTAGACAACATTTGCAGAAGAATGTGATACACGAAACAACACTGTCACTGTTACCCAGAAGTAGGCAAACACCAGAATTCAGGAATGGCTGTCGTTCTGGGTCATGCCTGTCAAGGGTGTTGAAGCCATGGGTACGCACGTGAATACACATGCTGCTGGTTGGAACCCGAGCTCTGCCTGTCACTGTGCAGCCCTGGCCACAGGACCAGGCAGCCAGACACTCCTTCATCGAGATGGGGGTGAGCACCGTTCTCCGGGGCTCGTCCTGAGTAATAAGCACCACCACCGGGAACTGAGGATTCCAATAACAGGATGCAGCACACTTGTCCTGAGAACGGGCCCCAGTGCTGCCCCCACCCCACCCCGAAGCAGACACCCACGCACCCGCAGCTGAGAGCTTCCTCCAGATGGACTCTGTCTCCCCAGCTGCCAAGGGGCTGCAATCACAATTTACACAGCCTCCCACGGGAGCAGGAGAGGCGGGTGCACGCCTGCTGGGGACTCGCCCCCCACTGGCTCCCCGTCTCCACATGCTCGCCCCCTCTCAGCAGCAGACTCTGCGGCTTCTATGCCAGGAAAGTTTTGGGATGACCCAGCAAGCCCTGCAGCCAAATCCCACTGAGCCACACCTGCTGAAATGTCATCCACCAACCAGGGGGCCCACACACCTGAGCTCCACCCCCAGAGGCCCTTGCTGGGTTCTCAGAGCCCAGGCATAAATAAGGAACTCATTAAGTGAGCGGTGGCACCCTAGGGCCTCTCGGGGAGGTGTCCTTTCTGAAAGACAGCAGAGCTGCCCGCAGCCAGTCTACGTGGACTTGCAGAGAAGCACCCATCCAAGCCATATGGAGCCAGGAGAGGTCATCACTGGCCTCCTGGAAGCACCCTGAGAAGCAGCAGAGGCAGAATGCCAGGAGGACAATTGTTTGATGTTAGTAATTGGGCTTAAAAGAAAGCTATGGTCTGACTGTGTCCACGCTAGTTCCTGTGTTGACGGTGCTGGGAGGCACTTAGGGCATGAGAACAGCACCCTCAGGAATGGGATTAGCACTTCCACAAAGAGGGAGTCCACGGAGACTGGCCGCTTCCACCACATGAGGGCACAGCCAGAAAGTCGGTGACCACAAAGTTGGCCCTCACCTGGCCTCACCAGAACCTGATCTGGACTTCCAGTCCCCAAAACTCTGAGCAAACAATTTCTATTGTGAGCTGCCCAGCCTGTGGGATTTTGTTATAACAGCATGAAAGGACGAAGACTATTTCTATCACCTTTATTGTAAATGTTTATGGAGAATACATATGGAAACGAATAAAATAGACCCCTGGTGACCCTACCACCCAAAATACCTTTGTTAATGCCTTTCAGGTATATAATTCATTTTTCCTATAAATAATAGATGTAAAACCTGCTTTTCTCGTTCAGCAACACTGAACACTCCCCCAAGGTCAGCAAAGCTTCTGTTCAAAAGATGCATCCAGCCTCTGCTGGATGCTGAGGTGACGTACAGATTTCTCCTCTCCCCCCTCAAGGTGACCACCCCTCTAGGACTGTCCACAGACTGCGGCCCTGCTGCGGCAGGTAGCAGCTGAATCGGGGACCACTCTCAGGACCACGGACAAGGCCTAGCCCGGCACTCCCCCAGCCACCGCCACAGCCTCACTGCTAGGCCCACAGGAGTACCAATGACAAGGAGTCTTTGCTACAGACAGGTGCCAACTCCCAACCCATCACCCCGGCACCGCTGTCCCACAGCCCTTGTGAGAGCTGTGTGTCCACCCTGCTGCTACCCGGGATCCTACCTTGTTTTTAAAGTACACCTCAATGGGCATGATGAAGCCAGCATAACCCGACTCCTCCACCTTGTAGGGGGGCTCCTTGCACACTGAAAAGAAAGGGAAAGCACCATCAGCTACTGACAACAGTAAGCACATGCCCTGCACCTCCTGTCTGGGCTCAGCAGGGCTTCCAGGAGGCCAGCTCCCCTGGGAGGGGAAACCCCATGCCCCACTCCACATTGATGGGGTCATGGGGGACAGGAGGAACGGAGCAGAAGAAAGATGACCCCACCACGCCATGGTGGGAGAGCGGGAAGGGGAACAGCCCCAGCTAAGGCAAAGCAGCCAGAGCTGGCCACGGGTCCCACAAATTCAACCAACTCAGTGCAGCGAGTGCAGCTCAGTTTCAAGCTTGGGGCACCCTGGTCTCCCAGCAGGGCACTCTGCTCTGCTGTGTCCACTTCCTTCCATCACCCACCAAACACCTCAACTGAGGCCAGCTTAGGCCAGGAACTTGGAGGCCAGTAGACTTAGATGCCCTGCTCTCAGCTGGGACTCGCCTTTAGCACCTAAAAAAAAGCATTTCCAGGGTGACGAGAATAGAGACTCATTAACCCTGAATATGGATGGATGGATGGAAGGAAGAAAGGGAGGGAGGGAGAAAAAGAGATGAGGGAGGAAGGAAGGGAAAGAGACTAGTAAACAGTGAAGTACAAGTAAAATAATCTCCCACAATCTCACCCTCCAGGATGAATTGTCAATGTTTTGACATGTGGCTGTTATTATGCAAGTAACGTGAAAATGTTCTCCCACTTTTAAGAAAAAAGTCATAACAGTGCAGACTGGAAGTTCCTGTTGTGGCTCAGTGGTAACGAGCCTGCCTAGTATCCATGAGGATGCGGGTTGGATCCCTGGCTTTGCTCAGTGGGTTAAGAATCTGGCATTGCTGTGGCTGTGGCGTAGGCTGGCAGCTCTAGCTCCGATTTGACCCCTAGCCTGGGAACTTCCTTCCACATGCTGGGTGTGGCCCTAAAAAGCAAAAAAAAAAAAAAAACAGTACAGATCAAATCCCCCTTGTCCTCCACCCCTCCCTCTCCAAAAGCAACCACTACTGGGAGTGAGGAAAAAAATCCTGCCAACTGTTAAAACCTTTATACACATATGTCTGTACTGATTCTTTTTTTTTTGTCTTTTTTACCATTTCCTGGGCCACTCCCACGGCATATGGAGGTTCCCAGGCTAGGGGTCCAGTCGGAGCTATAGCCTTCAGCCTACACCACAGCCACGGCAACACGGGATTCGAGCCGCATCTGTGACCTACACCACAGCTCACGACAAGGCTGGATCCTTAACCCACTGAACAAGGCCAGGGATTGAACCCGCAATCTCATGGTTCCTAGTCGGATTTGTTTCCACTGAGCCATGACAGGAAGCCCATGTACTCTAATTCTTAAGTGGGCCAGAAATTGCTAGAAAACAGTACACGGCACATTATTAAACATGACTTTTTTTTTTTTTTTTTTTTGGCTGTACCTGCAGTATGCGGAAGTTCTTGGGCCAGGGATTGAATGTGTACCATAGCAGTAACAAAGCTATAACAGTGACAATGCCAGATCCCCAACCCGTCTCTCGATCCTCTCTGAGCAGAATGAGAGAAGGGGGCCTCTCTGACTGCGTAAACACTTTGCCCAACCCACCGATGTGAGTGCCTGCAGTCTGCCCTACCTGCTGTGTCAGCCCTGGGCCAGGCACCTGAATACTGGCTGAACTAATCTGCATCCAAGAAGAGGAGTGGAAGCAGAGCATAAGGGCAGCCTGTTCTCATCTGCCAACGGAAGAGGGACGAGTGAGAGGCACAGGCAAGGGGGGACCGAGGACTTGGCTGCACGCTCTACCCCTGTGCCCATCTCCTCCCCCGCAACCCAGGGGGCCCACATCAGGGCCCCCTCCAGCAAGGACAGACCTGGCTTCCCTAGGCCTCTGGCCTCCAGGTCACCTACTTCTGCTGAGGGCAGTTATCTTCCCAAGCACATGTGTCACATCTGTTCTTGAAATTTACAAACCCCTTCAGGAAATGGACCCTACTGCGTGTTTCTCAATCTCTCTCCAAAGGCCTATCACACAATGGGCACTCTGGGGCTGAAACACATCTCGACCTGTCAGAGATGGCGTGGGGGAGGGGGCAGAACACAGGCTTCCAGACAAAGGAGACCAGCACATGCACCATCCCGCCAGCCTACCTGAGGGCCCTCAGAAAGCAAAGTGAGGCCAATATGATACAAAATAAAGCTGAAAGACACAGTGGGAGGGAGGTGATGTGAGAAGTCAAGAAATTTCTAGAAGGCAGAAAGCTGGTGAGAGCATGCTGGGCAAGGAAATAAGAAGAAGCTGCAGCCCAGAATGTGGCACAGGCACCACAAGGCAGGCAGGTGCCCCATGGAGGCTGGGGCTGGGAGAGGAGAAGGGAGGAAGGGAGAGCGACTAACGGTGGCAAGGGGTCTTTCGTGGGCTGATGGAAACATTCTGGAACAAGAGTGGTGATGGTTGCACAACTTTATGAACACACTGGGCACAGTAAGGGTGAACTTTATCACGTGGGACTAATAGCTCAGTAAAGCAGTAATTAAAAAAAAAAAAAAAAAGGCAAACAGAGAAGCTGTAATTAAAACAACAGCCCTGGGGATCCCTCCCGCCATCCTCTCGTAGCCCAGCACAGGCAGCTTCTCGTTTCCTGGAAGAAATCCAGATGGCTCTACATCTCGAGAGGAGAGTCAACTGTCTGGAAAAGGGTAAAGCTCACAGCATGAAAACTGGACCCCGAGTCAAGCCCTCCTCATTCAGGAAATTGGGGGCCCACCGTGCTAACCAGAAGCCCACTGGCAAACAGCCCCACCCCACCTAAACAGAGCACTTGGTAGGAGCTCCCACCTGGAGGAAAGAGGCCAAAGAAACAGGAATACTTTGGGGACCACAAGAGAACTTGAGGAAAAGGAAAAATAAAAAAGTCACTGTCCTCAGATCTAGGACATGCCCAACAAATGAAAATAAGATACTTTTTTTTTCTTTTCTTTTGGCCACAATCACGACGTATGGAAGTTCCTGAGCCAGGGACTGAATTTGAGCCACAGCTGTGACCTATGCCACAGCTACAGCAAAGCTGAATCCTTAACCCACTGCACCACACCAGGAACTTCTTTTATTTTTTTTGGTCTTTTTAGTGCCACACCCATGGCATACGGAGGTTCCCAGGCTAGGGGTCCAATAGGACCTGTAGCTGTAGCCACAGCAACTTGGGATCCAAGCCACATCTGCAACCTACACCACAGCTCACAGCAACACCAGGCCCTTAACCTACTGAGCGAGGTCAGGGATCAAACCCGCATCCTCATGGGTACTAGTCGGTTCTGTTAACAACTGAGCGTAACTCCGAAAACAAGATACTTTTAAAAAGGAAAACTAGTAAGAAAGGCTTCTTAGATATTACAAATAGAGTACTTACAGTTTTTTAATTCAACGGAAAGACCAAAAAACAAAGCCAAGAAAATCTTCCAGAATGTAGAGCAAAAAGACATTTTTTTAAAGGGTGATGATGGGAGTTCCCATTGTGGCTCAGTGGTTAACACAACTAGTATCCATGAGGATGTAGGTTTGTTTCCTGGCCTTGCTCAGTGGGTTAAGGATCCAGCGTTGCCATGAGCTATGGTGTAGGTCACAGAAGTGGCTTGGATCCCGAGTTGCTGTGGCTGTGGGGTAGGCCAGCAGCTGTAGCTCCGAGTCAACCCCTAACCTGAGAGCTTCCATGTGCCGCAGGTACTGCCCTGAAAAATCAAAACACAAAGAAATAAAAAATAAAAAAATAAAAGGTGATGATGTACAGCAGAAATTGACAGAACATTGTAAATCAACTATAATTTTAAAAAAGGAAAAAAATAAAAGGGTGAGAGATGCAAAAAAAAAATCAGCAGGTTAATAAATGTCAACAGTAGCTACTATCTATAAAGCACCTACTATGCGCCAGGCAGTATTCTCAGCACTTTATACATTTAACTCACTTAATCCTCCTAACGACCTTATGAAACAGATGCAATTTGTTCTCATTTTACAGATGAAAACAGTAAAGCATAGAGAAGTTATGTAATGAACAACCTAAGAAAGAGAAAACAGAAATCAGATGGAAAGAAACTGCCCAAGAAATGGAAGAAAACTGTCTGACGCTGAAACAAAGGACACTCAATGTCCAATATGATAAAGAAACAAACAAAAAAGACCCCAGAAACAATGTCATTAAAACATCTAAATCCTTCTGGGGGAGGCGGGGGATAATTCTAAGACAGGCCACCCACAACAGAACGAGAACCCAGTAGAATCAGACTTTCCAGAAGAGAGTGAAGAAACACTTTCAAAGCTCTAAGTGAGAGTAATTCTCAAACTAGGACACCATATCCAACTAACCTTCCCCTCAAGTGTGGGAAGAGAAGAATGATACTTCAAACACACCAGGAGTCAGAGTTTATTCCCCACACGCCTTTCTGAGGAAATTGCTTCAGTAATTAATCTCTTGGGATACTTCTTGAGGAACGACTCCAGTAAAACAGGAAGATAAACCAAAACATAGGGTAAGAAGACAGTAAATCCCCCCAGGAGAAAAGTAAAGTCCCAGACTGATGGCTAAAGAGGCAGCCTCGAGAGGAGCCAGTTCTGATCAGGGGTGGAAGAGACCAGAATGAAACATCCAAAGGGGGAAAAAACTCCACTGAATAAACGAGGTGTTGCAGAGGATGGAGGAAAGACGAAGCATCTTTGATGAAGACAAATGACGAAAGGGTGGGAGGAGAAGCAAAGGGTGTTCACAAAGCCAAGGGCCAAACATGCAGCCAAGTAAACAGGGCCAAACTTCAACCAAGGTTGAGATAAAGAGCCCATATGACCCTGACATGACCTTGAGCCTTCTTCCTGGAGTGGCCCAGAGTTCAGAGAGGATCCCAACTGGGCCAAGAGTGGAAACAGTCAATACAGTCAGTGCCCTTTGCCAGCTGCCAGCTTCTAGGCTTAATCTCCAGGCCTGGAGCAGAACAACCTTTACAATGTCAAGTGTAGCTCCCAGAAGGAGGGGTGTAAGGTTCGAGTAAAGACGGGGTGCTCCTGCCTTTCTCTTTCTAAGTGGACAGTCAGGAGACCTTGGCCAAAGTTGACGGTGCTGAAGAATCCATTCATTCACTAGACAAGGATTCAGCAAGCACCTACTCTAGCCTTTCAGCACCCGGGACACAGCGTAAACTCTACCACTAGACACAAATCCCTCACTTCGGGGGAGGGCGAGATGGACGAGATAAGTAAGTAATGTATACAACGTCGGAAGATGGTGCTAAGGAGAGAAAACAGAAAAAGGCTAAGAAGACAAAGCTGTACAGGTGAACTGAGCAAAGAAACTACGAGTCAGACTGGCAGCCGGAGGGCCCCAAAGGGTGAGGGAGCCTTCTGTGGAGAACTGAAGGTAGGCCAGCTCCCTCATTCGAAGTCACAAGGACAGATGCTGCAAAATGCAGCGCTTAGAAAGGAGGATGGTATAGCGGGATAATGATCTGCTATTGTCACTGCAGTGGCTCGGGTTGCTGCTATGGCACAGGTTCAATTCTTGGCCCAGGAACTTCCACAAGCCAAAAAACAGTGGCCTTCCCTGCTGAGCCAGAAGTTTCTATTTCTGTAACTTAGGTCATTTCCCCACTAGACAGGAAGACCCGTACTGGCACAGGCCCCCAGTGGGTCCTGGGATGGGCTCCTGCTTGGACCACAGGCCGTGCACATTCTCTCATGACTTGGCCCCGTCCCTGTCCGCCTGGACGGGTGAAGGGGTTGGTAGCCTGGCAGTGGCTCTCCCAGCCCTGAAGCCCTTTTCCAGGAATAAGCCCTTCCCTGCTTTATCAACACATCCATTCAAGAAATATATCATGGACCCCTGTGACATGCCCGGCTTCACATGGGGGCAACCAGCAGGCAGGGCCCTGGTCCCACAGGGCTCACAAGACAGCCTCCAACTTCACTCCAAAGTCCCCATCAAATTCCCTGAGAAGCGTCCTCTACTCCCACACACTCACACCAGCGAGTTCTCGTCTCGCCCCATCAGACACCAGGCTGCAGGTAACCTGGTGCTTCATAGACGGCAGGCTGAGGGGTGAGGCCAGGAGGGAAGGCAGCAGCGAGGTGAGTGCCTTTTCTGCTTTTTGCCCCACACGTGGTGGTTCTTGGAATGGCATGTCTCATCAAACATGGGCCCAGGAAGCGATTTCCTGCTTACTCAGGGGTGGGCATTAAGTTGCCCCTCCCACCCACAACCACAGGCTCCCTCCTCTGGATGCTCCTCAGGGGCTGAGTCTAGGTAATGACACAAGACACAGTCATCAGCTCCACCAGGATTTCCCTATGATGAGGCCCACGGCTGAAGGGGAAGCAGAAGGGAGGGCAGAGGCCCTTTGCAGGGTCAGAGCAGGGCCCGCAAGCTCTCACCGCATACCCCAGGGTGCAGGCCGGCATCTCACAGGGAAGGGAGAGGGAAGGGCCGGGTGTGGGCCAGGCCTGGGGCACTCACCGCGCTTGGGCTTGGGGAAGCTGTCGTGCAGCCGGAAGACCACCTTCTCCACGAAGTGCTGGATATCGCACTGCTCGGGGCCGCGGACGAACACCATCCAGTCGTGCGTGAACCCCTCCGTGGTGGGCTTCTTGCGCAATTGGGCGCGGTGTCCCAGCTCTAACTTGACCTGGACAGTGCACTGGACAGAGAGAAAGGCAGGCACGGGGTCAGTGCAGAGCCCCAAGTAAGGGCTGCAGGCTCACGGACCAGGCCTATGGACTGGCTTTCCACGTCTCTTCTCCCCAGCAAGCTCACGGGGGTCCCCGAGTCTCCTCCCTACCCTGCCCCAGGGGCTGGGCTCCTGCAGCTCCCTCTGCCTTGGATGCTCTCCTCCACCGCCCATGGCCCACTCCTTCCCGTCACTGAGGTCGAGCCTTGACTGCCTCAGGGAAGCCTTCTGTCACCACCCCATCTGAAAGCACCCACCCCACCCCACCCCCATGGCGCTCTTTCTCAGCATTCTCCACTATCAGAGATCCTCTTGCTAATGGTTTGTCCCACGTGCTCTACAGTGGCTCATGGGAATGGCTCCCTGTCTGGAGCAGCAATCCTCAGCAAGCTCTCCTGGAATATGAAAGTGTGACTGTGGTGCAATTATGCCGCCCTTTGGTTCCAGGATCCAAGGACACTAACATCCATGGCTGCTCAAGTCTCTTACATAAAACGGCACCATAAAACGGCACAGTGCTTACACAGAACCACATACACCTTCCCGCATGCTTTAAAGCCCCTCTAGGTCCCTTTTTTTTTTTTTTTTTTGGTCTTTTTGCCTTTTCTAGGGCCGCACCCGCGCCACATGGAGGTTCCCAGGCTAGAGATCTAATTGGAGCTGTAGCCACCAGCCTACACCACAGCAAAGCAGGATCCAAGTCGCTTCTGCGCCCTACACCACAGCTCACGGCAACGCCGCATCCTTAACCCACTGAGTAAGGCCAGGGATCGAACCCGCAACCTCGTGGTTCCTAGTCAGATTCATTAACCACTGAGCCAGGACAGGAACTCCAACCTCTAGATTACTTCTAATACCTTGTACAACGTAAGCGCTAGGAAAATAGTTGCAGATACTCATAAGTGCTATGGAAATAGTTGCTGGGGCATGACAAATTCAAGTGCTGCTTTTTGGGACTTTCTGGAATTTTTTTTCCCAAATATTTTCAATTTCCCTGTGGACAGGGAACCCACAGATACGGAGGGTGGGCTGTACCTTGTTCTATGACTGAGGAAACTAAGGCTCCAGAGTGAGCTAAGTGGCACATGTGAGGTGGCTCGGCCGTAGGAAGATTCACCCCTTAGCCACTCTGCCATCCTGCCACGCCGGCCAACCCACCCCGGTCTTTGATTACAGTGTTTTCATTTTCTGTTGTCCCACAGAATGCTTCCTGGAGAAGAGTCCCCTGGGGTCACCTGAGTCACCTGCACAATGCTGGCTTTATTTTAAAAACAGAATGATGGTTCACAGTGAGAATGGGGGGCAGGTGTGAAGCCAACTGGGGACAGGTGCAGGTGGACCCGCAACCCCCATGGCCCAGTTTCCTTCCTCAGGCACGTGTCTGCCGCTCCCTTGAGATGTGAGGTCACTCACACAAGCCCCATCCCACCAAACAAGCAGCCAAGACACTTAAAAGTCCTCCCACCAGTGATGCTAGCCAAAACCACCCACAGGGACCTACTGTCCACATCCACCCTGGTCCATAAAATTCTCCCTAGACTTTGCACAGACATAGCCCGACACCTAGTATCCAAACCAAGAATGTTACATAGAAGGCAGAGGCCAAGTGGACACTTGTGCCTAAGTGCTGAGATAACGGCAATGGCCTGGATCCCACACTTCCTTAAGGGAACTCCTCCTCAGGGCACATCAACCCAGGACCAGGACCAGAAACCTCCTCCTGCACTTTCCTCCCTTTTTGTCACCAAATGACCGTGTGCATCCTGGGTGCATTCTGGGTGCATCCCAGGGACTGGCCCCATCCCTCCTGTCTCCCCCGCCCCCCTGCCTCTTCTCTGGGCTCTGAAAGCCCATAGAGACCCGGCCCTCCTGCCACTCCTCTGGCTGCTCAGTCACTGCCAGGAAGCAGGGCAACCAGAGCCCATTGCTGGCTCACCACTCCCTCAGCACACCTCCACAGCCCCACCTGTGCTTCCTCAAGTCTGGGATGCTCCAGGTTTACCACCTTTTCTTCACCCTAAGTCAGAGAGCATGTTGCAGGGCATGCAAGCTTCCCAGATGAAGTCCCCCGTGCACCTGCATCTGCGCTCACATGCAGAGAAGCTGCTGCTAAGTCGGGGGGGGGGGGCATGCCTTAGAGGCGGAGAACTCAGAACACACAGGAAACACACAACCCCCACATCCCAGTTCCATCGGACACCAGCCATCCCCATACACACCAGGAATGTCCACACCTCCACCTTTACTCCCAGCCTGCAGCCTGGGTGCCCCACACACACTTACTTCCCTGCTGACTGAAATTCCACTGGCCCTGACTCAAGCGCCACTCTCTACCAGGCCCTTTCTGATCCATCACCACACTGGAAACCAACCAGATCCCACAGCAGTCTATGCACAACCAACTCGGCAGGGCCACTTCATCCCCAGCCTGCTCCTGACTACATACTGCTGACTCCCCGGGGCCACCTCCCACCCGTCCTTTTAACTCTATTCTAGAACCATGCTGCACGAGGCATCAACAACACTGGATTAAACCAGAGGGGCTTCCCAGATCAGTGCACCCCGAGAAGGAAGGACCTAAGTGACAGATAAGGACAGGGTGGTCCTGACATATATGGATGAGCTGGCAGGAGGCTGTGGGTAGTGAGTCAGCTGTGAAAACACAGCAGGAGCTCCCCAATGCTGGCACAGGGTGACATTCCCCTTGGGGTTCTTCAGGAAAAGAGCAGGAACCCCCAGGACCAGTCCACTGGAAGGAGGAGTGGGGATACGGAGAGAGTATTTGTATGCGACCCAACAGAAACAACAGCCAACTATACAAAGATGATGGAGTCGAGGAGAGAGCATCTGAGTGAAAGTACCCCAGCAACTGTACACTCAAGGCTGAAGGCGGAAAGGACAGACAGACAAACAAGCCCGCTGGGAGGCACAAGAGGGAGTGGCTGGAAAAGGAGCCTGAAATGAGATGGGAGGATTGGGAGGACCTAAGGGTGGAGGAGGGGAGACAGGAGAGCCGGGCGGCTGGGAGGCTGAGATGCCCATGGTGGCCAGCAGGGCAGAGCGGGGAGATGGACCCGTCTGAGGGAAGAAATCCCACCAAAAATTGGAGAAAAAGACTGGATGTCTGGATAAACAAGTCATGCTCCAACCAACCACCAGCATCTATCCGCAGAGCGCTGCTTATGGACAGCGTTCAAGATAAACAAACCCCAACGATATTTACATGATTCGAATAGGCCATAATCACCGCATTCACTTACGAGTGGCTAAGAAACAGCCTTTCTCTTGAACTGTTTCTGCACTGAGGGTTTGGGGAGGGTTGCAGGTGGGGAACCAGATACATACAATCACAACATGTCGCTGGCCAGCGACTTCTGGGACTTTACAGAGCTAACACCAAGGTGATGGGATGTCCCCTCAGAGTCTACTGTCCACCAATCCGGAGTGTAACAATCCTGCTCCAGCCTCGGCCGCCTTCCCGGTATTTCTGATCACGTGGGGCTCCTACCCAGGGCACGGAGCAAGCGGCAGAGCAGTGATTGTGAAAGAAGGGAAGACCACAGTTCCATCTGAGGGGGAAAATGGAAGCGCCAAAAAGACGCTCCGGAGGCCAAAGTAAACAGGAAAGTTCTGAAGCGCGATGGGTAATCTCTGCAGCCGGCAGCCCATGCCCAAAGCTCTGCCAGGGAGGTATCTCTGCCCCAGAGGCTGGTGCCAACTCGGCCTCAACACCCCCAGATCCCAGGTGCCGATGACCACATACGCCGGAGCACTCAGGAAAGTCTCCCCCCAGTACTGGGATCTTCTAAGAAGAAAAGATGGTGGAATAACACAAATCTGGAGACGCTATGTTAGAAATCCCTGATTCAGTAAGACATTCAAGCTACACTGAACTGGAAGCACGCAAAGCTGAGCCCTGGCCAACTACTCCGACTTGTCGAGTCACAGTAATTTATGACATGGCTCAGCCAATTTCAGCTCCGAGGGCACTGCCCCCTCCCTCCTTACTCCACCTGGACTCCTTCCCCGTCCAGCAGACCTGCCTTGGGGCCAGACCAAGTGCAGGGTTGGACTGAAGCAGATCAGTTAGCCATTTCCCCAGGAAGGGCGCCTGGCTAGAGAGGTTCACACCGGCTGGAGTAACAGGCTGCCTACAGAGAAGCATCTCACCTGCCCCACCGGCAGCCTGGAGGCACTCGCAGACCCTGCAGAGTGGAGAGCTGGAGGCAGCTCCAAGGGCCCAGCCTCAGTCACTGGCACGTCCCAGCATCTTGGGGTCCACTCGGCCACCCACTCCCCCAAAAAAAGCCCAGGACAAAGGAGCAATTCCAGGCCTGCCCCAGAAAGAGTTAACTATTTTACTTCTGGGAAATCATCCCTAAGACCTGCAAGGGAGGATGGAGAGGGAGTGGCTGGAGGGCTCCAGGGGCCATCTGGGGACAGTTAAGCTTGGGCTGAGGGCCTCAGCTGAGCACTGCCCTCTCTCCAGGCCAACTGGCAGTGGGCGGCTGGAACCCAAGGGCCAGAAGCCTAAGTCCTACGAGCCAGGCAATCGAAGGGCAGCGTCCCCAGCACTCCCTGACCGAGCACGGATCCCTCCAGGTGTGGACTGGGGCAGCCTGGTGCCAACAGCTCCTCCAGCCTCACAGCCCTCCTTTCCCAAATGCTTCCCGCATCCCTCCAACCCTGCCCTCAGTCTGGCCCCAGAAGGCAGGTCTTTAACAACGAAGAGTATCTGTAAGATTTCCCCAGACCTTCCAGTGGGAATTCTCTTCAACAAATGCCCTTTCCTTTGGGAATTGACACTTTACCAAGTGGCGTAATTAGGCCTGAAGTTGGTGACTAATTCCCTCAAACCTCCCTTCCTCAGGGAGGAAGAGGCTAGGAAGTCTTCTTCCTCAAAGCCCAGACTGGGGCTGCCAGGTCCCACTGGACCTCAGTGGGGTCGTTGGCAACCTGGTCCACATGCCCACAAAGAGGGAAATGAGCTGGTCCCTTGGAGCGACAGCCACACGAGCCCAAAGAAAATGCTCTTCCCAGAACTCTCTCCCTCCAGACCCAGCCAGGAGTTCTTGGGAGCAGCCCCTGAATCAGGGCATGAGAAGGACAGGAAAGAGGGCCTCCCTGCCAGCCACTCCTCTCTGGAGGCAGGGACCTGTCACAGTGGCCACAGGAGGCCCTGGTCCTCTAAGCCTCAGGGACGGGTGGCCTGCCCCTGCACCCTCTTCTAGCTCCATCCAGCCCCATCCCTTGACCCAGGGCACAAGGTTAATGACAAAAGAACAAGGGGCTCAATGAATGTACCTCTGGGAGGTCACTAAAGATAAGCATGCAGACCTTCCATGACGACGCGCAAATACTCGCACAACTGTCAGAGCTGTCGGGGTGCTGGGAAGCCTGACCCTCACCGGCCTGCCAGTGAGGCCTGGGACAAGATATCCATCACCTGGCCTGGCGACAAAGGGAATCATTTCTAGTTGCTTTTATTTAACAAACTGTTGGCGAAGCCAAGAGCAAAACTTGGCGTTAGAAACTGCCATGGACATGAAGGGGAGGAGGACTCTGGTCCCTGCTCTCGAGTACTTTACAACTTCAAACCCTGGCAGGTCACCTTCCCAGGTGACAGCTTCAGAGCTGGGTGGGGAGGCTCCGGTCACTGTCACCGTCACTCTCCCGTTAGTGCTCGGCACAGGACGCAGTTCCAGGTTCTCTGTGTGAGGTCTGGGAAAGACCGGGTGCTCCCCAAGCATCCCCCCAGGCCTCAACTCCTCAGGGGCCTTCCTGGGCCTGCATTTTCCACATCTGTAAAATGGGCCTTCACCACTAGAAACAAACCTCCCTTCCAGAACAACAGAGCATGGTCACCGGTTCCCAAGTCCAAACTTGGGAGAGCCTTCTGAAGGGTTAGCAACTGTGTGGCTCGATGTGTTGGGCACCCACCCCAGGTGCCAGGCCCGATGCTTCTGTGAAGGGAAGACTCCTGTGGCGAACACGACCTCCCAGAGGCCAACATTACTGCCAGCTCCCTAGGCAACCCCTGTCCCCAGAGGCTCCCTCCCCAGCCTCCTTTCCCATCTTTCCCCGCATCTGCTCAGTCGGTAACCATGCCCATTCCCTCCCCACCACCCTTGGAGGTAAATCACACACCTCTCCGCCATGACCCCTAAGGGAGCAAAGATCTGTTTTCCCAAAAATACATCATCCCTGCCCCCCTAAAAAAAAAAGGAAAAAAAAAAAAATCCCACAGATGATATTCGTGCAAGTACAGACTAGAGGCTGGGGGAGTCAAATAGGTGGGGGTGTGGTCAGGGTGAAGGGAACCAGAAAGACTTTTTTCTGACCATGGAGGAACGACTTTGATGCTGAGAAGTTGGGAGTCCAGAGCAAAAGGCAGAATCCCCCTTCTCAGCTGAGCCTGAAAGTTCTAGAGAATAAAACAGGAAGGTCAAGAGAATCAGAGTCTCCCCAAGCAAGCGGGCCTCAGGGAGGGGGAAAGCCCTGTCGTTCCCCATCCCACTGAGGCAGTGACGGGTTTGGGGCACCTGGGGGGGAGAAAAGAAGGCCATGCATGATCCTGCTGGATTCAAAGCGCTTCACTCTTGCCAGAAGTCATCCTGGACTGCTTACAGCCTGCTCACCTACTTGGATAAAAGAAACCATTCTCTCCTGCCTCCCCAGAGGCTGCTGTCCCTGTGAGGAAGGGCCAGAGCCCTGGGCCTCTCCCAAATTTGCATGAGAACACAGGCGGGGATGGGAAATTAGACTACATGGTGGCACATACTTGGCTTTGGGACCACTTTCACTTGCAAATACATGTGCAAGGAGCCAGACCAGCACTGTCCAGGAGCACCTTCTGCCATGATGGAGGTGTTTCTGCACTGCCAGAGGAGGTGACCAGCACCTCAACAGGGGCGGTTCCTGGGTACTAAAATGTGGCTGGTGCGACTGAAGAACTGATTTTTTTGTGTTTTGGTTCGCCCAAGTTTAAATAAGCACAAGCGCTAGCGCCTGCCACACCAGGCAGTGGCAAGACGGCTCTCTTGGGCCCAGGGTGCTCACCAGTTTGCCCCAGTAAGGCTGCTGTCTCCCAGACTATCACAAAGCGGGAAGGCCGCCCCTCCCCACCTCTCCACTTGCACAGATGACAACCGCCCAGCCAGCCAGGGCCCAATACACAAGGGGAAAGGACATACCTGGGCCTGACATCTCTCCCAGGGACCAGCAGTGGGGTGAGTGGCGGGAGCTACATTCAATACCTGTGTGGTGCCCAACAAGACTTTCCCAGGGGCAGGCTTCACTAAAAGTGGACAGCGAGGGTATATTTTGTCTTGTTTCTTAATACAGACTGGAGGTGACAAGCTCTGTCCCTTCAGGGGAAATGAAGTCACACACCACACTGGAGAAATCCACCACTCCACTGCCATAAACCATTTCTTCTTCCCAAGAAAGAGGTAGAGCACCAAGGCTAAAGGGAAATCATGGTGAGGGGGTGCCATGAGCACAGGCCTCAATGGTCCTGCACCATCTCAGGCGGCCAGGATGGGCAGGGGAGAGGTCTCCCACCCCACCCTCAACCCCTGCACCCCGACTGCCACACAGCGCCTCACCAGACAGGGCCGCCAGAGTGGCGCCAGCAGCGAGGGACGCCCCAACCTGCCCTCACTAACGCTCACGGCGGAGATTTCAGCTGCCACCCCCACAGCCCCACACCGACTTTCCTGGCCTGGCGCCCCCGCTTCAGGGGCAGCAGGGAAGGATGAAGAGGTAAATGAGCCAATGGTCCTGGGCTTGAGGAGGCGAAGGGGCTTGGGTACCAGAGAGGAGAATGACCTGGGTTTTACCAGGATTGGCTCTGGCTTTCCAGATCAAAGGGAGAGGGGCTGTGGGGAGAGTTTATGGAGGCTGGGGAACACCCAAGGTTTGCAGCAAGGTTCTTGGTGGAGGCTCCAAGATGCTGGCGAAGGCAGGGGAAATGGGGTGTGCTGAGGGAAAGGGCAGTGGTCAATGCCACAGCATCAAACTGGTGGATGGTGGGAGGAAGGGGGTGATCCTGAACCTAAGAAGAGAAACAGGGGTTCTGAAGAGACTGGGCCTGTGAAGAGAGGACAACTGAGGTCAGAGGAGACAGATCAAGGAGCTCAACACTGGTGGGGAAAAAAGTAGGGAAGCAAAAAAATCAGAGTCACAGAGGCAAAGAAGGCTCAAGCTGAGAGAAGTAAGGCATTTGGTGTCAAGGGTGTTAGAGCTCCAGGTCAGAGCAGAAATGGCCCATGGGCCCGATCACAGAGAAGATCTGAAGGTGAAGACACAGCCCCTTGGGTCCAAGGGAGAGTGACCAGGGCCTGAAACCCTGAAGCAGCAGAGTGAGTCAAAGATCTGAAGAAGCAAGCCTAGGTCCAAAAAGGGGGATGTTCAATGCAGGCCTGGCTCCTGATGGGAAAAGGGTCTGAGGAGAAAGTGATGCTCAGGCTGAGACAGGGGCAGGATCAGAGGGGAGAGAGGGCTCAGGCCTGAAAAAGGACTAGAGGACAGGTTAGGGTGGGCCTGGGTTCAAGAAAGGAAGAGGCTGCAGATCAAGGTCCCAGGAGTTCTGGGGAGACTCAAACCCCAGCAAAGGCTGAATGATTAGAAGAGGCAGCAGGCTGGGGGGCTCAGGAAGTTTGAGGGGACCGGGGGCCAAGGGTCCAGAGGAGGAAGGAGACACCAACCAGCCCTAGGTTCAGAGAGGAACGGGGGACTGACCGGATCTGAGGAATGAAGGGTCCCCTGCGGGGAGGGAGGCTGCGGGAATTCAAGAATGGGCGGGGGTGCCAAGAGAGGTCCCAGGGGACTCCGGGTCGGAATGGAATCACAAGGGGCGTCCCAGGGGGATGTGGGCCAGGCCGGGGTCCCGAAGAGCGTCCCAAAGGGTTCTGGGCTAAAGCGGGGTCACAAGGGACGTCCCACGGGGATCTGGGACGGACCGGGGCTCCGAGGGCAGTCCCAGGGGGCTCTGGGCAGCGGGAGACCGGGGCTTCCAGGGTAGTCCGAGGCGCTTTGACCCGCTGAGGGTCGCAGGTGGGGGAAGGGCGCCCCCGCCCCACATAAAGGCCGGGGGAGCAGTGGGCGCGCACAAAGCAGGGCGGGCGGGCGCCGAGCGGGGGCGGGGAGGACAGGACCGAGGAGGGCCGGGCCAGGCGGGCGGGGAAGGGAGGGAGGGAGGGAGGGAGGGGGCCGGGCGGGCGGCGCGGGCTGCGCGGCCGTTCCTCACCTGATTGTCCATGGCTGGCGCCCCGCCCCGCCCCCGGGCCCCGCGTCGCTCGCCGCCGCCGCCGCTCAGCGCCTCCCCGCCGCCCTCATTGTGTGTCAGGCGCCGCCGCCGCCGCTCCCGGCCGCCCGCCCGCCCGCCAGCCCCGCGGAACCGGAAACCACCGCCAGCCCGGGTCGCGCACCGACCGCGGGCCCCCGCCGCCGACTCGGGCCCGCCGCCCCGACAGACAGGCTCCTGGGCCAATTGGCAGGGCGGACGGCCTCTTGAGGGGTGGGACTTCCGGCCTGGCGGGGGCCTGCCGGGCCGCGGTCGGAGGGACGAAGCCCGCAGCCAATGGGAGACCCGGACCGGAGGGGCGGGAGGAGGCAGGGAGGGAGGCGCGAGGCGAGCCCCGCAGAGGGGAGCGCGAGGTGTGCGCCGCACGTGGAGGGGGGCGGGGGCGGGACGGGCGCGCCGCGCCTGCGCACTGTGGCCCGCAGGGGGCGCTGCTTAGAGCCCGGAGCATTCCTGGGCCGAGCCTCCCCAGGCGGCGGTAGCCTTGGTGGAGGGTTCGGGGTCTGGGGAGGGATCTCCAGGGACAATTTTGTTTCCTGGCCACGTGTTGCTACTGTGTGATGGAATGACCCTGGTCTCTGGAACTGCAGATTAATTTTCCAATCTTGGATCTACATCATGGCCCACCTGGTCATCTCCCTTCTTCCCTTGAGTCTCAATTTGCATCCATAAAATGGGGACCATCAAGATACAGTGTGATGCTAGTTCACGCTAATTTGAATGATACAGATCAGAATCTGCTACGTAAACAAGAGGCTCTCATTTTATCCACGAGATTTATCATCCCGGTCCGTCCAAAACCCCATCTTTAATTTCCCCACTATGACATGCTTTCACCACGACTTGTAAACTGTGTTTAGATCGGTCTTAAACATATTGCCCCATCTTTTTTGGATCTTGTAAGCCACTTGTCTCTTGGGCATTCTGCCTGGGATTTGGGGTCCCTTATGCAGTTATTTAAAATCCCTTCTTATAATTAAAAATCAGGGGTTTGGGGAGTTGCCACTGCGGCTCAGTGAGTTAAGAATCAACATAGTGTCTGTGAGGATGTGTGGGGTTGGGTCCCTGGCATCGCTCAGTGGGTTAAGGATTGCGCATTGCTGCAAGCTTCAACATAGGTCACAGATGACATTCAGATCTGGCATTGCTGTGACTGGCGTAGGCTGGCAGCTGTGTAGCTCCAGATGGAACCCTAGCCAGGGAACTTCTATATGCTGCAGGTTTGTCCTTTAAGAAAGAAAATCGGGGGGGGGGGTGTTGTTTGGCTTCTTTTCCCCCACTCCACTCCTCATTTAAGTATCAGGCAAGGCTTCATTATGTGTTCTGGCTGGTGCTTTGCACTGAGGAACAGCACCAGAAAATTGGTAACTTTGAGAAGATGAAAGTAAGTCCACACAAATACTCTGAAGAGGGCCAGAGTCATTGCAGAGAGTAACACCATGCTTTTTAGTCCAGAGGAGGGTGAGCTGGGGCATGGGGTGTGGAGGTGGTGGGGGGGGCGAAGTTTGAGATCATGCTGAGAAAATAAACAGCCACTTTAATGCAAGCACAACTTTAATTTTTTAAAAAATCGTATAACTCAATGTAAGTAGATCACTGGTTCTAAGTGGTCTTTGAACCAGGAGGTTCAGCATCACTGGGAACTTTGCTAGAAATGCAAATTCTGGTCTCTTGATTTATGGAATCAGAAACTAGATGTGTGGCCAACTGGGGGTGGGGGTGTGTGTGCAGAATTTGTCTCTAACAGAAGCTTTCAGCCAAGAACGTTTACTACGATTGTTGCAAAGAAGAGATTCAGGAACTCAGTCTCCCTGCTACCACCATTAACTCATCTAAGAAATGATCTCTAGATTAGATTGTGAACTGTTGGACATTTTCAAAACAACATTCCTGGACCTCCTACTAGATCAGGTGTAACTTTTTAAGCATCAAAAATAATGGGGAGTTCCCGTCATGGCACAGAAGAAACAAATCTGACTAGGAACCATGAGGTTGCAGGTTCAATCCCTGGCCTCCTTAGTGGGTTAAGGATCTGGCATTACTGTGAGCTGTGGTGTAGGTCACAGACACGGCTCAGATCCTGTGTTGCTGTGGCTGTAGCGTAGGCTGGCAGCTGTAGCTCTGATTCAGTCCCTAGCATGGGAACCTCCATGTGCCGTGGGTTCGGCCCTAAAAAGCATAATAATAATAATAATAATAATAATAATGGAAGAGTTCCTTTGTGGTGCAGCGGGTTAAGGATCCAGCATCATCCCTGTAGCAGCTTGGGTCACTGTTGTGGCTCGGGTTTGATCCCTGGCCCAAGGAACTTCCACATGCCACACACATGGCCAAAGGAAAAAAAAAAAAAAGAATAACGGAGAAACAACCCAGGTAGCCATCAGTGAAAGAATGGACAACCAAATGTGGTCTATCCATAAAATGGAATGTTATACAGCCTTCCAAAAGGAAGGAAATTCTGACATGGGCTTCAACAGGAATGAACCTTGAGGACATGATGCTCATTGTAAAAAGCCAGACACAAAAGGATAAATACCGTATGATTTCACACACATGAGGTCCCTAAGGAGTCAAATTGATAGAGACAGGAAGTAGTTGGTGAGGCCAGGGACTGGGGGGATGAGGAGTGAGTATTTAAAGGGAACAGTGTTTCAGTTTGGGAAGATGGGAAAGTCCTGGAGATGGACGGTTGCCCTACAATATGAATGTACTTAACACCACAAAAGTATGCACTTAAAAATGGTTAAAATGGCAAATGTTATGTTATATATGTTTTTACCACAATTTTCAAAAACTGGGCCATTTGACACTGTGAACATAGAAATATCCATGAGTCCATAATGATATTAATACAACAAAGCATATTTGCCACCTTTGAAGGTGACAATTGTATAAACTCCTCACTTACCAAGGCTTTACAGCATGAAACCAGCCCCAGTTGATGAAGAAAGAAAGCCCTTTTTACAGAAAAATGCCAGCCAATAATGTTGAAAGGATGACAGGAAAAATGACTACCTTGAAACCCCTAATGAAGTAATCATTGCAGACAGGAGTCATTTATGGGACTTCCCTGGTGGCTCAGAGGGTTAAAAATCCGATGTTGTCACTACTGCAGCTCGAGTCACTGCTGTGGCTTGGGTTCAGTCTCTGGTCTGAGAACTTCAGCTGCCATTGGCAGGCAAAAAAAAAAAAAAAAAAAAAAGTCATTAATGGACACTAAAACCATTAACTGAAATGTTGATGGGAGCCTGAAGAGTACCATGTCCACCAACGATCTCCTCACAGATTGCCTGCTAGAAGCAAAGAGGGAAAAAATAACTTTCCCATGGAAGCGTCATACTGTTGCCACCTTAGTTCAGTGAATACTTTTAGCAGGTGAGTAGGGAGACAAGCAGATGCCAAGCTCCTGCTAGGGCACAATGGGAAATACACAGCACTCGAAAATATGTGTTCTTGCTCCCCAAGTTTAACTTGAATCGAATCATAGTTAGTTTACAAGAGAAACACAAGGAATAGAGGAACATGGGAGATGACAGCATGAGAAGCCATCAGTCAAATCCAGAAGGTGGAGTTCTCAACAGTCTGAATTTTTCAGATCAACAGGATGGGAGGAAAGAGACGAGGACTACCCAGAGTTGACAGAGATGGTGTCGGGGGTTCCCCAGTGGCCTTGTGGTTAAGAATTTGGTGTTGTCACTGCTGTGGGCTTGGGTTTGATACCTGGCCCAGGGAACTTCCACATGCCACAGACTGGCCAAAAAAAAAAACACACATTAAAAAAAATGTTTTTAAGAAAGAAAGAGATGATGTCACAACCAAATGCAATATAGGGTCCTTCATTGGATCTTGGCTTTGAACAAAGCAGCTACATCAACTGGGGAAATTCGAACTTGACTTAGATTAAATTAGATTTTGAATTTTTAACATGGATGGAGCTAGAGATATCATATGAAGTGAAGTAAGTCAGACAGGGAAAGACACATATTATATGATGTCCCTTATATGTGGAATCTAAAAAAATGATTTAAAAAATGAACTTATTTACAAAACAGAAACAGGCTCGCAAACTTAGAAATCCAAAGGGGAAAGGTTGGGGAGAGGAATAACTAAGGAGTTTGGGGTTAACACATACACATGACAATATATAAAATAGATAATCAACAAGGACCCACTGTATAACACAGGGAACTCTGCTGAGTCTTCTGCCAGAACCTATATGGGGAAAGACTCTGAAAAAGAATGGATATTCGTATATGAATAATTGAATCACTTTGCTGAATACCTGAAACTAACACAACATTGTAATCAACCATACTCCAATATAAAATAAAAATTAAATTGAAAAAAAGAGAGGTATGTTAAAGTCTAAAAACTAAAACAATAAAATTTTATTTGGTTAGCTGTGATCATCGAATTACAATTGTGTGGACAATGTCCTTATTTTATTATTCTTTTGGCCATACCCACAACATGTGGAAGTTCCGGGGCCAGGATCAAACTCACACCACAGCAGCAACCTGAGCTGCATCAGGCACAACACTGGATCCTTAACTCGTTGTACTGCAAGGGAACTCCAAAATGTCCTTATTTTTCTAGACATGCATAGGGGTGAAGTACCACCAGGCAAATTGCCTTTAAAATACATTAATTTAAGAAATAGATGACACAAATATGGCAGATGTTAAGAATTGTTTAGTCTAAATGATGGGTGTATGGGATTTCATCAAACTGGTCTCTATACTTTTCTGGATGTGGGAAATTTCTCTAATAAAAGTAAAAAATTTTTAAATGCATCTTTTGCCTAAAACAGAACAACGGTTTGCCTTCCTCTGAGAGGTAAACAGAGGGCTGCTCCATTTTCTCATTAGTGTGGATGTGTCATAGCCAACACCTGCTGTGAACAGGTTCCAGAGGACAAATTTTAAACTGACTTCATCCTCATGATACCAAGAGGTAAACCCATTTTACAGGTGAGGAAACAGGCTCAGGGGAGGTGAAATGCTGAAAGTCCCATGCTAAACCATGCTAAATATATGGCAGAGCCAGGGACCTGCCAAGAGTCCACAGCTACAAATTTGCCACCCTGTGTCTTCACTTAGTGCCTGCCAGCAGCCTCCTCCACAAGACCATCTGTATATGTTTCCTGAATAAGGAAATCTGGGAAGACTTCCTGATGGTGGGGGGCATGGGGCAGGATTGAAGCTGAGACTTGAATTGCATTGAAGGTGAATTCCGATTTCTTTCAGAGGGAGGGAGAATGTTTCGACACTAAGTTAGAAGGTGAGATTGTGTACAGCATCGCTCTGGTTGTTGCTGCCCAACAAACCACCCTAAACTGAATGACTCGGAAAATACTCTTCGTGTATTGTTGGGACCCAGTGACCTTCAGAGATTCTAGTTTCATTAGGCTGGAGTAAGACAGGGCCACCTCTGCTGCCCCATTTTTTTTAAGTTCAGCTGCAGATTCTCATGTGCAGCTGGCTGTTGAGAATCACTGAGCTACAGTTAATAACACATTTTGTTGTTACTGTATCCAGTCTTGTGGTTATTTTGATCTATGACAAATGACTTCTTGAAGTGACACAATGTTTCCTATTTACATCAGTGTGAGCAAAGGGGGTAGATTTAAAGAACATAAAGCAAAGAGTCATTTGAGCCTTGCGGCAGAGTGCAGGCTTGATACAATTGATCCTGATGTTACAAGAAACTGCAGTCTGAGCAGGGCTTGGTAGGAATGGCTGGTCCCCGCCCCTCATGATACGAACTCCCTAAGGCTAGAAAATCTCTCCAAAACTACCCACTCACCACACCAGCAAGTTGGTGCCTGTGTTGGTTCCTCTCCATGGGGGCTCCTCCATGGGGTGGCTTGGAATTCCTCACAGTATGGTGGCTGGGTTCCAAGAATGAGTGTCCCAGGAAAATCAGGAGACAGCTGTATCATCTTGGATGAACTAGCCTCAGAAGTCACATACAGTCACCTCCACTACAGTCTAAGCCCACCCATATGCAAGGGCTCCTTCCCAAAGGAGCATAAAGGTCACATTATAAGAAGAACTTGTGGACGGGAAGATATATCACTGCAGCGATTTTGGAAAATATACCACCTTCCATAGTCATTAAGTCTGATCTCAGAAAACCAGATCCTGGGTAATGACAGATGATAATAATAAACTTTCTTTAAATTATTATAAAATAAAGTCCTGTGCTAGGACTTCCCACTGTGGCACAATGAGTTCCGCGATGTCTGTACAGCACCATCGATCCCTAGCCTGGCACAGCGTGTTAAAGGATCTGGTGTTGCTGCACCTGTAGCATAGGTTGAAACTGTGGCTGGGATCTGACCCCTGGCCTGGGAACTCCATAAGCTGAGGGGCGGCCAAAAAAAAAAAAAAAAAAAAAAAGGAAAGCCCAGAATCCAAATAATGACATCCAAGTTTCCAGATGAGGACAGAGAAGCACAGACCCCAACCTCTTACCATCTCCCCATTGCTCATGCTGCTCCCTATGGTTTTCTCTCATTCAATGTTCTTCATTGTTTTAAATTAAAGTATAATTTATTTACAATGCTGTGCCAATTTCTACTGTAAAGCAAAGTGACCCAGTCACACACATACACACATTCCCTTTCTTATATTATCTTCCATCATGGTCTTTCACAGGTGTTTGGATATTGTTCCCTCTGCTATACAGCAGGACCTCGTTGCTTATCCATTCTAAATGGAATAGTGTGCAGCTACCAACCCCACACTCCCCATTCATCCCACCCTACTCTTTCTTTCTTTCTTTCTTTCTTTCTTTCTTTCTTTCTTTCTTTCTTTCTTTCTTTCTTTCTTTCTTTCTTTCTTTCTTTCCTTCTTTGTCATTTCTTGGGCCGCTCCTGTGGCATATGGAAGTTCCCAGGCTAGGGGTCAAATCAGAGCTGTAGCCACTAGCCTATGCCAGAGTCACAGTAACACGGGATCGGAGCCGCATCTGTGACCTACACCACAGCTCAAGGCAATGCCGGATCCTTAACCCACTGAGCAAGGCCAGGGATCGAACCTTCAACCTCATAGTTTCTAGTCGGATTTGTTAACCACTGAGCCACACGGGAACTCCACCCTACTGTTTCTTGATCACACCAGATGCCCTCCCACCTCCACATCTTTGCATGGCTCTTTCCTCTGCCTGGAGCCACCTCCCCCTAGATACGGCCTTGGCTCACCCCTTCACCTGTTCCAAGTCTTGCTCAGGAGTTCTCATCCTGCTGCAGCAGAAACAAATATGACTAGGAACCATGAGGTTATGAGTTTGATTCCTGGCCTTCCTGAGTGGGTTAAGGATCCGGTGTTGCCATGAGCTGTGGTGTAGGTCACAGATGCACCTCTGATCTGGTGTGGCTGTGGCTGTGGCTGCCAGCTAGAGCTCCGATTAGACCCCTGGGAACCTCCATATGCTGTGCGTGTGGCCCTAAAAAAAAACCCAAAAAGCAAAAAAACAAGTCTTTGCTCAAATTATACCTTCTCAATGAGACCTCAATGACCACTTCATTTAATCCTCCACCCTCGAGTTCCCCAACCTTCCTCACCCTACTCTATTTTTTTTTCTTTTTCCACCACAGCATTTATCACCTCCTTACACATATTTAGTTGTTAAATCTATTGCCTAGCTCCCCTGGCTAGAATGGAAACTCCAAGAAGTCAGGGGTTTCTGGCTTGTTTGATAATGTTTCCTAAACACATTGCCTGGCACATAATAGCTACTCAATAAATATTTGTTGCATGACATGAAATAATGCTGAGCCACAATGTGAGAGGGCTAGTTCCTTATCATTTCTTTTATTTTATTTATTTATTTTTTTTTGGTCATGCCTTCAGCATGTGGAAATTCCTGTGCCAGGGACTAAACCCACACCACAGCAGTGATCCAAGCCACAGCAGTGACAACACTGGATCCTTAACCTACTAGGCCACAGGGAACTCCTGCACCTCCTTTCCTCCCTGAACCCCCCCCCCCTTTCTTAGGGCCACAACCGCGGCATATGGAAGTTCCCAGGCTAGGAGTCAAATTGGAGCTGCATCTGCTGGCCTATACCACAGCACAGCAATACTGAATCCAAGCCACATCTGTGACATACACCACAGCTTGGGGCAACACTGGATCCTTAACCCACTGAGCGAGGCCGGGGATTGAACCCACATCCTCATGGATACTAGTCAGGTTCCTTACTGCTGAGCCACAATGGGAACTCCTCCTTTTTAAAAATTGAAGTGTAGTTGACTTACAATATTATATTGCTTTCAGATGTACAACATAGTGATTCAATCTTTTTATAGCTCACACTCCATAGAAAGTTATGATAAATAGTGGCTATATCCCTGTGCTCTACTTGTTCCTTGTAACTTATTTTATACTTAGTAGTTTGTACCCCTTCACCTTTCTTAATCCCCTTCACCTATTTTGGTCCTCTGCCACAACCCTTCTTTCCCCTGCTAACCACTAGTTTCTTATATGTATCTCCACCCTGCCTCTGATGGTTTTTAAAAAATTCATCTGAGGATTCTCATGTGCAGACTTGGAGTTCCCGTCATAGCTCAGCGGTTAAGAACCTTGGAGTTCCTGTCATGGCTCAGCGGTGACTAATCTGACTAGCACCCATGAGGATGCAGGTTCAATCCCTGGCCTTGCTCAGTGGGTTAAGGATCCGGCGTTACCGTGAGCTGTGGTGTAGGTCACAGACCTAGCTCAGATCCTGCATTGCTATGGCTGTGGCATGGGCCAGAGGCTATAGCTCCGATTCAACCCCTAGCTTGGGAAGCTCCATACAAATGCCAAAGGGTACAGCCCTAAAAAAAGCAAAAAAAAAAAAAAAAAAAAAAAAAAAAAAAAAAATCACTGACCTACATCGGATTAAGGATTTGGCGTTGTCACCACCAGGGTCACTCCTGTGGAGAGTGTTCAATCCCTGACTGGGGAATTTCCACATGCTTCAGGCACAGACAAAAAAAAAAAAAAAGGAAAGAGAGAATCACTGAGCTGCAGTTAATAACACTTTTTGCTGTTACTGTATCTAGTTTTGTGGTTATTTTTGATCTTCTGGAAGTGACACAATGTTTCCTATTTAAATAACTTAGTGCCAGCAAAGGCAGTAGATTCAAAGAAACAAAAAGTAAATAGTAAATTGAGCATTTGCCAGAATGCATGATTGCTACATGTTATCCTGATGTTACAAATGATGAAATTGATACACAAGCCCCACCGACTAGAAAGTAACATTTTGGACTTGGGGAGTCTAGCTTCCCGGCTGTAACTAACTGTGACGTTAGGTCTCTACCGCCCTCTAGTGACTCAGTTTATTTGCACCCAAAGGGAGGACTTGGGCATTTATTTCTCCTACATTTCACCTTTTGATGGTTCAGACTTTCCAGATTTTTTATTTTTTAAATCCTCTTTCTGGCTTCCAGCATGTTCCTTGTACCTCCTAGTTTCCTGATAGCCACAAAGAGTGATACTGAATAAGACCAAACTGAGCCTAGTGGGGTGTTGCAGACCTACCCCAGATTAATGTCAACTCAGAGCAGACCTTGAATATCACAGTGAGGCACTAGACCCTTATCCCATAGGCAATGGGGGGATAGGAATGGCTTTGGAGCAGACCAAAAATATGTGCAACAAAGCTTTTCCCCCTAGAAAAGGGCACTACACTGGACATTTGTGATTCTCTCCCTCTGAGCATCATCCTCCCCCCATTTTTTTGGCAATAGTTCCTGATTTGAGGGCTCCCTCCAGTGCTAATGTGAGCCCATATGTCACCTTTGTGTGAGTTTTCAACTGTCAGCCTTTCTGGGAGGATACCAACTCATGACAGGGCATAAGGTTTGAGAGGAATTAAACTGTGACTGGCTCCCTCTTCTCCCTATTCAGACCCATAGCCAGAGTGAGGCTCCCCTCCCTCCACAGAGGAAGCACGTGCCCAAGCCCAGCCAGTCAAAGGGCTGCGTCCTTCTGGCTACTGGGATTGGTTGAGAGGGGAGGAGAGGAATGACCTAACACCAGCCAAGTGTGACTCTGGGAGATTTTATTAAATTTTAATTAAGGTAAAATTCACATAACATAAAACTAACCATTAACCATGGTAAAGGGTACAATTCAGAGGCATCTAGAACCTTCCCAATGTAGAACAATTATCACCTCTAGTTTTTCCAGGACATATTCTTCAATGCCAAAGGAAACCCTATGCCCTTAGCAGTCACTCCCATTCCCTCCTCAGCCCCCAGCAACCACTAATCTCCTGTCTGGATCCAGCCACACCTGCAGCCTGACCCTTAACGTCAAAGTATATATGCTGATTATCCTTCTGTTATTTCAGCCAGCTAGAGTTGAACATTTTGTCCTTTGCCACCAAGTGTCCTCCATGATGGAGACTGGGACTTGCCAAGGTCACATGGTTAGAGTTACAAACTGGATGAGTACCTAGACCTCCTTCCTACCTACCTGCTGCCTCCATGCCCCAAGAGGAGGGTGTGCGGAGAGGTTAGCAGGATCCCAGAGACAGAAGCTGCAGACAAATCATGGCCATGCATTTAAGGAGAGATGCAAGGGGGACAGGAGGCAGACAATTTTCTATTTGCCCCCAGAAGACTTTGAAGTTCTTAATCATTAGGGTGTCAAATGCTCTTTAGAGAAGATCATGGAAGCACAGCTCTGCTCCCCACTAAAAACACCAAGACACAATATTTTGCAGACAATTCACCAGTCTGCAAAAACTCACGACCTCTCCAACGCCTCCTCCCCCCGCCACAATATATCATGGGGCCATGGATGAAGAAGACATTCTGGTTTTCTTCAAGAAAGTCAGAAGAACCCAGAAGCAGAGGACCTAAGATCCAAGTACAGTCTTTCTGCTGACTCACTGTGGTGCAGGGAATTGGGGGGAAGGACAGACTGGGTTCAAGTCCAGGCTGTGTGGCCCTGGGCAAGTTGCTTGTCCTCTCTGAGCACCATCTCTACTCTTGTCTATTTTGGGAGGGGTGTTAGTTTCAACGATGCATATCATGGGCATGTAAATATGAATGGCCACTCCCCTTTCAATGTCCCCTTCTCTCCTGCAGGCCAGATGGGCTTGCTAACTCCTTTGGAGTGATGTAATCCAGGGGCCAAATGACATGCCCAGATAACCATCTTTTGCAGAGAATGACAAGTGGTCCATTGATATTAAAACCCCTCCCGGACCCCCAGAATAAGAACCTCTTGCTACGAACTCTCCCTCATTTACTAAGTTCCAACAACAGCTTTCTGTTTCTCCAGTTCATTTCAACTCCAGGAGTTTCACACCTTCCATTCCCTCTGCCCAGAGTGGTCTTGCCCAGCTCTTGGTATGGCTGGTTTCCTCTTGTCCCTGGGGGCTCAGCTAGAAAGTGCACCACCCACCGATCACCCATTTGAAAGGGCTGCTCCCCCACCCCACGGCCTCTGGAACATCATCATGCTTTATCTTCTTGGCAGCACCCATCAGTAACTGGAATTGCCTTGGTTGTGTGTATTTTTTTTTTCTTTTGTCTTTTTGTTGTTGTTGTTGCTATTTCTTGGGCCGCTCCCACGGCATATGGAGGTTCCCAGGCTAGGGGTCGAATCGGAGCTGTAGCCACCGGCCTATGCCAGAGCCACAGCAACGCGGGATCCGAGCCGCGTCTGCAACCTACACCACAGCTCACGGCAACGCCGGATCGTTAACCCACTGAGCAAGGGCAGGGACCGAACCCGCAACCTCATGGTTCCTAGTCGGATTCGTTAACCACTGCGCCACGACGGGAACTCCGGTTGTGTGTATTTTTATTTATCTAATGTGTGCCTACTCATTAGGGCAGGGACTTTGCACATCTTTGTTGTCTTATATCCTCGAGGGCTAGTGTCAAATATATGGCAGGAATCCAACATATGTTGTTGAAGAGATGAATGAATGAGTAGGTGGGAAAATAGACAAATGGAAGTATGATTGAACTATCTGGATGGATAAATGAATAAATAGATGGCTAATAATGGATGGATGGATGGATGGATGGATGGGAGATGGATAAATAACATATTCATGAATAGATAGAAGGATAAATGAATATAAACAGATGCCTAAATATAGACGGATCAATGGGTGGATGGATGTGGTGGATGGATGAGTGCATGAGTAGAAGGATGCATGGATGATTCAATGAATGGATGATACATTAATGAATGAACAAGTATTTTTTAAGATAATAGATAATAGGGTGAAAGAATGACTAAATTAATTAATGGAAGAGTAAACTAAAGGATAGATGGATGGTTCAATGAAGAATTCAAAAGATGGATGAATGGAGTTCCCTGGTGGCTTCGCAGTTAAGGATCTGTTGTCACTGCTGTAGCTCAGGTCACTACTGTGACACCAGTTTGATCCCTGACCGTGAAATTTCACTTGCCATGGTCATATTAAAAAAACTATTGAACGGATGAATAGATGGATAAGTTAATGTGTGCATAGGTGGATTGATATTTGCCAGACTCCAACACCAAGCACTTCAGATACATTATCTTGTTTTATCACCACAGAAGTTTCATAAAGGAAGGCATGCTTCCATTTTACAGACAAGGTGCCAGCATTTCAGAGGTAGGAAAAATCCCTCCCCCTGAATTATGCAAGCAGGCAATGGTGGAGCAGGCTTCAAACTTATACCTCCCCAGCATGGAAACCACCCTCCCCACCTCCCCTCACTCTGAAAGCCCGGACCGGCCACTCCAGCTCCCCTCCCAGTGCCCATGCCCTGACAGCACCCAGACCACCCAGTCCAGGCCTCCACACTGCCCCACTGTCCACCAGTGCGATAGCCCCAAGTCCGTGGCAGCACCTGGGAGCGCTGTGAGCATCTGCGAGGTCTCTGCACACACATGTGAGTGAAGAACGAGGGGACTGGAAAGTGTGTCCATTCTCTGGGATGGCCCCCAAGTGCCAGGGACACTGTCTGGCCAAAGCCAGGTCCAGAGAGTCTGGTAGTGACCGCCACAGTCTAGAAATTGCCTGGGGAGCCAGGCCCCGCCTGAGGTCATTCCCAGTGGATGTCACATCATCACAGCACAGGTGATCCAGCCCCACTGAGGCATGTTGACAACAGGGAAGCAGTGAACACAGAAGAGGAGGTGGAGGGATCAGGGGCAGGTGGTGGAGGGGAGCTTGGCCAGGCGGCCCCCCAGGGCTCATCAAACTACTGCGCCCAGAGATCGTGAAGTCCCTGCATTGGGGGTGGGGCTCCCTAGGACAAGGAGGATGGGGAAAGGGAGCTGGAGGAAGGAAATACTAGGGTCCCTCTGTCTCCTGATTCAGGCCACTCTCTCGACAGAAGCGGGGGAGTTCCCTGGTGGTGCAGCAGGTTAAGGATCTAGTGTTGTCACTGCAGCGGTGCTGCTGTGGCAAGGGTTTGATCCCTGGCCTGGGAACATCCACATGCCAAGGGAGCAGCCAAAAAAAAAGACAAAGAAACAAAGACACAGGCAGGAGTTCCTGTCATGGCTTAGTGGTAATGAACACGATTAGTATCCATGGTTCCATCCCTGGCCTTGCTCAGTGGGTTAAGAATCCAGTGTTGCCATCGCCATGAGCTGTGGTGTAGTTCACTGATGTGGCTTAGATCTGGTGTTGCTGTGGCTGTGGTATAGGCCGGCAGCTGCTGCTCCAATTTGACCCCTAGCCTGGGACCTTCCATACACCGTGGGTGTGGTCCTGAAAACAAAAACAAAAACAAAATCACGCAGGTGGTTGGGTAGTAAGAGGCCGGCAGATCTCAGCAGCTCTTCTCGTCGTCAGTGACCTCCAAGTAGGGCAGCCCCACTGGCCAAGTGTCCCGAGGCCAGTATCGGATTTTGAGAGTTTCATGTGGCATCTCGTACCTGGCGTCCACCAAGGCCATGGTGACCATGCCATAGGGGAAGGTGATGCTGATGAGCACGTGCCTGTGGGACAGGGTAGGGAGGGTACAAGATGGCCCTGCTGCCTGCTGGATGCCCTGTTCCCACCTCAGTACTTTCCTCACCCTCAGGGATGTTGACCATCTAATGAGAGCTCCTGGATATGACTTCCTTTTTTTTTTTTTCCTCTCTCTCTCTTTCTTTTCTTTTCTTTTCTTTTCACAGCCACACTTGCAGTATATGGAAGTTCCCAGGCTAGGGGTTGAATCAGAGCTGCAGCTGCTGGTCCACACCACAGCCACAGCAACACCAGATCTGAGCCTCAGCTGTGACCTATACCACAGCTCACAGCAATGCCGGATCTTTAACCCACTGAGTGAGGCCAGGGATCAAACCCATAACCTCGTGGATATTAGTTGGGTTCTTAACCTGCTGAGCATGACAGAAACTCCTGGATCTGACCTCCTGATTACAACCACCTCTTCCACACAGACACACAGACACACACACACGTCCCAGTATCTGCCTTCCCCACTTGCCCCTCAGGTTCCTGCTCCAAGCTTTGGCATCTGCCATTTTCTGGGTTTGGGGCCCACAATCACAGGACGGGTGCTTACCAGATGCTGTGCAGGTAGGAGAAATTAATCCACTGCCAGAAACTGCAAAGCAAGCGGTCACTGACCCAGCTGGTCAATGCAAAAGCCCAGAAAATCACAGAGACCTCAATTACATGCCGAAGCTCCTTGTTTCTGGTCCTAGGGAAGGAAGCACAGAGATCAGAGCCTGACTCAGGTTGCAGAGCCTGAAGGGGCTCATGGGAAATTCCTCCGTCCAAGGAGATGAGGCTGGACAGAGGGATGGATCATTGAGGGGGTGAGAGAGGAGGGGGCCCCTCTCGGTGCTAACACTTGCTGAGCATTTACAGGGTGCTGGGTCCTCACAGCTATGCTGTTATTCCCATTTTGTAGATGAGAAGGCTGAGGCTTGCAAGATTAAGTAAGCCCCAGCCCCACCCCAAGGCCACACAGCTAGTAGGTAGGGCCTGAATCAGTTTTATAGAAATGCAGAATTCTGTGTTTGTGTCTTGGGGTGTAAGTGTGTGTGTGCACCTAGTGGTCTGCGCATGAGAATCTATGTCTGTGAAGCTGTGAGAATGTACGTGTCAGTATGTGGGAGGGCACAGTCTTCTGAACGCCATGTCTTGGGACACCTCGAGATTAGAATCTGTGGGAATTCCCCGGTGGTCTAGGGGGTAAGGATCTGGCATTGTCACTGCTGTGGCCCAGGTCACTGCTATGGTGTGGGTTCGATTCCTACTCCAGGAACTTCTGCATGATATGCGCAGAGACCAAAAAAAAAAAAATATTAGGATCTGTTTCCCCAACAGCAGAGTTAACCCACTGCCCTTATGAAAGAGCATATCAGGGATTAATGAAGGAGTAGCTCCTTTATGGGTAAAAGCATAAGCCCTGCCTGCCAGCTTAAAATGGGACAGTTTGGGGAGTTCCCGTTGTGGCTCAGTGGTTAACGAACCCGACTAGTAACCATAAGGTTGTGGGTTCAATCCTTGGCCTCGCTCAGTGTGTTAAGGATCCGGCATTGCCATGAGCTCTGGTGTACGTCGAAGACTCGGTTCGGATCTGGCATTGCTGTGGCTGTGACATAGGTTGGAAGCTGTAGCTCTGATTTGACCCCTAGCCTGGGAACCTCCATATGCCGCAGGTGCAGCCCTGAAGAGACAAAAGATCAAAAAAAATAATAAAATAAAATAAAATGGGACAGTTTGAACACCAAAAATTTTTTTAAACTTAAGTAAAGGAGTGAGAACTGGTGAAATTTTTTTTTTTTGTCTTTTTGTCTTTTTGCTATTTCTTGGGCCGCTTCCACGGCATATGGAGGTTCCCAGGCTACGGGTCGAATCGGAGCTGTAGCCACCGGCCTACGCCAGAGCCACAGCAACGCGGGATCTGAGCCGCGTCTGCAACCTACACCACAGCTCACAGCAACAACGCAGGATCGTTAACCCACTGAGCAAGGGCAGGGATCGAACCCGAAACCTCATGGTTCCTAGTCGAATTCGTTAACCACTGCGCTACGACGGGAACTCCCTGAAATTTTTTTTAAATTATTTTTTAGGGCTGCACCTGCAGCATATGGAAGTTCTTGGGCTGGGGTTAAATTGGAGCTGCAGCTGCTGCCCTATGCCACAGGAACACAGGATCCAAGCCACATCTGCAAGCTACTATACCACAGCTCATGGCGATGCTGGATCCCTGACCCACTGAGCGAGGTCAGGGATTCAACCGGCATCCTGATGGACACTGTGTCGTGTTCTTTCTTAACCCATGAACCACAATGGGAACTCCCAGAACTGGTGAAATCTTTATAATAAAGCCTGTGGTCTAGTTAACAGTAGTGTCCCATGGTCAATTTTCTCCTTTTTTGAGGCTGTACTAAGGTTACATAAGATGCTGCCATGGGGGAAGCTTGGGAGGGGTGGGGGATCTGGTTGAAGGGTACACAGGACTCTGTACTATTTTTGCAACTTGCTGAGTTGAGTCTGCAATTATTTCAAAATAAAAAGTTAAAAATACAGCATAGTGATTGCAATGGATTGAAACACTTCAGAGATATAAATGTCCATGAATTGACAAAAATACTTAGAGAAAGAACGACTTCATTGGTCCCGATTAGAGATGGCGAAGGCACCAACTCGTTACGCTGGACGTTGATTTTTAAAAGGGAAGGAATCAACGCTGTGTCCTGTCTCTCCTGTCCAAGTTGTGTTTCAAGGCTGATGAGCCAAAGTCCTATCCAGATGGACAAACTCCAGGTAATCAGAGCAAAAGGAATAAGACAACCTGAAAATCACCCTTTTACACCCTCTCCTGAGATCACAGATGGAGGTGAGGATTCCTACTGCTGGAATCAGTAGGTGAAAGGTCAGTAGAAAACTTTAGGAGTTCCCGTTGTGGCGCAGTGGTTAACGAATCTGACCAGGAACCATGAGGTTGTGGGTTCGGTCCCTGCCCTTGCTCAGTGGGTTAACGATCCGGCGTTTCCGTGAGCTGCAGTGTAGGTTGCAGACGCAGCTCGGATCCCACATTGCTGTGGCTCTGGTGTAGGCTGGTGGCTACAGCTCTGATTAGACCCCTAGCCTGGGAACCTCCACATGCCATGGAAGCGGCCCTAGAAAAGGCAAAAAGACAAAAAACAAAAACAAACAAAAAAAAACTTTATAGCCAAGAACCTGGCTGACACCATCCAAATCCACCTACTGATCTTAGCATGAAATGTGGGACGACCACTCATCATGGGGTCTCAGTGAGATGTAACAAGGAGCACCTAGTGCCACACATGAAATGATAAAAAAAAAATCTAAATCTAGCTCTATTAATTTGCAGGAAATTAAAAAAAAAAAAGACACCACAGGAAACAGTCAACCAAACCCAGAATGCAGGTTGTACCATAGGACAAATGATCAAGTGTCTGTTATCAAATCAGAGGTGTGAAGAAAGGGGGAGGAAAGGAGGGAAGGAGGGGCTGGTATGAAATGAAGAAGATCTGAGAGGCAGTGCTCGCATTCTGAGTTAGACATGACCAGGTGTAAGGGAGCGTCTTTGGGAAGCCTAGGAAAGGTTAGTGCGAACTGGCTACCAGACGCTCTTCTAAGGAAGGATCACTTACTTTGTGAGAGATGTGTGTGCCAGATCTTCCACTTGTCTATCTAGATCCTTCCCTACCTGTACCCACTCTGCCCTGTGCCTTGAGGGGTGGGAGGGATGAACTATGTGGACCTGAAAATAAATATTCCTACAGCACCCTCCTCCCTCCCTTTGGTTCTCTGTTGGGGCTCCCCTTTGGCCAATCCAACTGGAAACCATTGGCCAACCCAACTTAAAGCCCAAGGACAGGAGATCCTGTTGTGGCTCAGAGGTTAACAAACCCGACTAGGATCCATGAGGACACAGGTTCGATCTCTGGCCTAGCTCAGTGGGTTAAGGATCTGGCGTTGCTGTGAGCTGTGTGGTAGGTCACAGACGTGGCTTGGATCCCGTGTTGCTGTGGCTGTGGTATAGGCCAGTGGCTATAGGTCTGATTCGACCCCTAGACTGGGAACCTGCACATGCCATGGGTGCAGCTCTAAAAAGACAAAAAAAAAAAAAAAAAAAAAGTCCCAAGGACAAGGGAGCCCCTGGGTTTGGTCCACAAAATCTCCTTGCAGGGTTGGCGTAGGCTGGAGGCAACCAACATCTGGAGGTCACAACTCTTGCCAAAGAGACCTTCTCTGATAGCTCTCTCTTTCTAGGTTCTTGCAATCACTCCCTCCCATTGCTCCCCATTCCAGGTCTCTTGATGATCACAGAATCCCACTTTTATTAGCACAGAGGTTTTAGAAGATCCCTAGAGATCTTCCCTCAGTCCTTTGTAAAGAATCCTTCTACTCAACACTCCTCAAATGGGCCCATTTAGAGCCCCCTCTCTTGCCTGCTATGACCCAGTATGGGTTAAAAATAGTTATTCCTGGGAATTTCCACTGTGGCACAGTGGGTTAAGGATCGGGGTTGCTGCAGCTGTGGTGTAGGTCACAGCTGCAACTCAGGTTCGATCCCTGGCCCAGAAACTTCCATATACTGTGGGGGTGGCCGAAAAAGAAAAAACAAAACAAAACAGCTAATTCCTTATCAGGAGAGTGAAAGTCTGAACCCATGGCATATGGATGTTCCCAGGTCAGGGGTCAAATCTGAACTGTAGCCGTGACCTATGTCACAACTTTGGCAATGCCAGATCCTTAACCTGCTGCACCATAGCAGGAACTCCAAACCCTGAACCATTAATGGGTGACATTATATGAAATCTGGGGGGACTACAGAATGTGGGTTGGCAAAATGCTGATGGTTGTTGAGGCTACTTATATGTACGTTTGGGAGTTTCATAATAAAAAGGACAAACTCTGCAGTCTGCCTTAGGTTCAAATCCTGGTCGGACCCTTAGCTGGTGAATGGTCTTGGGGAGGGGACTTTGCCTCCTTGACCCGGAAGTCAATGAGAACTCCATGCTGGGAACACAGTGAGGTATTTTTGGAGGGGGGTGGATTCTTGGAGGGGAAAGGGGGTGTCACCTCCCAGGGCACCAGGTGCCACCACCCACTTCTTGTACTCCTGGAACACAATGTAGACGATGTGCAGGGAGATGATGTTGAGGGCGTACGCGTTGATCGTGGGCCTCAGGAAGGACAGGAAGGTACTGACCACGGTGGCAGTGATGACCAGGCAAATGAACTGGGACCTGGGGAGAGAAAGGGCTCAGGTGTGGGGGTGCTTAAGGGGGGCACCTCTGGGGTTTAAGCAGGGTCACATGAAGATCTTACAGCAAAGATGGGTGAGCAAAGGAAAAGAGTTCCAAGGAGCCCAGCTGGGCTCAGAAAAAGGTCTTAGGAGTCCCAGAGGGCTCAATAAAAGGTACCAGGGGACCAAGGTGGGCACGGCAGGGTTTGAAGGGGGCCCCAGGGTAGGGAGTGGGTAGACTGACAAGGAGGTCTCAAGGGGGCTTAGGTTAGAAGAGGGTCCCAGGGCCCAGGTGAGTTCAGGTAAGGGATTTGGAGGAGTCAGGTGGGATTAAGGAAAGAATTATAGGGGTCCCAGAGGCTATTAGGAGAGGGGTCCTGGAAGGCTCAAGGGGGTCAAATAGGGTCAGGAGAGAGAGTCAGATGGGTCTCTAGCCAAAAAAAGGAGGGTCAGGAAGCTCCAGTGGAAGATTCCAGGGAGCCCAGGTGATAGGCTCAGGGGAGAGGCCTCTGGGCCCCAGGTAAGCTTAGGAATGGGATCCTGGACCCCAAGGTGGGCTCAGACAGTGTTTGGAGAAGGTCCCAACTATCCAGGTGGGATCAGGAGAGGAATCCCAAATAAGCAGGTAGAACAAGGGAAGGATTTCCAGGAGTTCCAGGTACTCTCAGAGGAGGGGTCCCTGGAAGTCCACAGTTAGCTCAAGCAGGATCCCGAAAAAGTCCTGGGGTGGTCAAGGGAAGGATTCCAAGGACCCCAAGAGGGCTTGGGGAGGGGGCGCTGAGGATAGGTGGGCTCCAGCAGGATGCACAGGGGGCCAGCCCTGCCTGACCTGCTCTCCCCAAGGAAGGCAGGAAAGTAGCAGCGGGGCATCCATATGCTGTAGCCACTGGCCAGCAGCCACAGAATAGCGATCTCGTCCAGCATCTGGCCCAGGAAGCTGAGCGTCATGTGAAAGTACATGGAGAAAAGGCCTGGAAAAAGAGACAAAGGCAGGCAGTCAAGAGAGCTGTCCCTTCCCCTCTTCCAAACCGGCCCGCTGTCACAGACCCCTATATACCTATGATCATGAAGAGGGTGCAGACGACGTAGACGTAGCGGGAGCGTTTCTGGGCATATGGGTGCATCAGAAACATCATGAGAGGTCCAAAGATGAAGAAGGTGACATTGCTGAACTGGAGAGGGGGAAAATATGGGGAGGGGATTGTCAGATAGGTGAAGCAGAGGGGGGCTGTCCTCAGTCATTACCCAATTGGTCACCTGGCACCTTCTGGGAGTTAATCAACCCAGAGCCTAACTATTCTTTCACCTGATTGTAACAGTTAACCAGTTATCAGTAGATCCATTACTGCATCCATTATCCTATGGGTTCATTCATTCATTCGATGAGTGTGGCAAAGACAATCTACTAACCTTCCACATTTTCCTTTCAGCATCAGTATCCCCCAAGTTTGAATTGGGCACATGACTACTCAAGTAAAGACGTTTCCAGAGTTCCTGTCGGGGCGCAGCAGAAACGAGTCTGACTAGGAATCAGGAGGTTGCGTGTTCAATCCCTGGCTTTGCTCAGTGGGTTAAGGATCCGGCATTGCCGTGAGCTGTGGTGTAAGTCACAGACGCGGCTCAGATCTGGCATTGCTGTGGCTGTGTGTAGCTCGGATTCAACCTGAGACTGGGAAACTCCATATGCTGTGGGTACGCCACCCCCCCCAAAAGACTACATTTCCCAGGCTTCCTTGCAGCTCACTGTGGCCTTGTGCCCTTAGCCAAAAGGGCGAGGAATGTAATTAATCTATACATCTAGGTCAGTCCTTGAGAAGCAGTTTGAGGCTTGCCCTCTAGTTCCAGTGGACTGAAATGCAAATGTGGTGGTCATGAGGAGTTAGCCTTGGCCTTGTAGACAAGGAAAGAAAAATGCAGTACCCTAGTGACTTGCTTCTAAAAAACAGCATGAAACAGAAGTGATAGGGTGTGACTTCCAAGGTTAGGTCATAAAAAGCACAGTGGCTTCCACCTGACAGCTGCTATCTCAGACTGTGACATTGGAGCTCTGAGCCACCATGCAAGAAAACTGGGTACATGGAATTCCCTCATGGCTCAGTGCATTAAGGATCAGGTGTTTTCACTACTGTGGCTCTGGTTAAGGCTGTGGCATGGCTTTGGGTTCAATCCCTGGCCCAGGAACTTCTGAATGTCACAAGCACAGGAAAAAAAAAAAAAAGACTTAAAGCTTTGGTACCCTTAAAGCTGTCATGCTGGAAAGACTCCATGGACAGACCACAGAAAGATCAAGAGAGATACTGGAAGAGTCCCAGCTGTTTCAGTCCCCAGATGTTTGACACTTCCCAGCCCAGCTGCCACACGCATAAGTGAATGAACCTTCTGATGATTCTGGTCTCCTTCCCCGTGCTTCAAACCGAACCAAAGGATGCCTTGTGGAACAGAGATGAACAGTCCCTGCCAAATCCCAGCCAGATTACTGATTCATAAGCAAAATGAGAGCTGTCATTGTTTTAAGCCACTAAACTTTAGGGTGATTTGTTTCTCAGCATTCGCTAGCTGAGACAAAGAGGAAATATTACTGTGGGCTGGGGTAGGATAGGTCAGCAGGTACAGCTACACTTTGTTCGGAACTCCATAACTGCTCAGCTATATTTTCTATGGATTGGTTATTTGTCTCCTCATGATTAGGCAGTTACAATGTTCTGGGCCCAGGCCAGGTTTATTATTCCCAGAATCTTCTCTCAACCTTAAAACAGCCCAGGAGTTCCCGTCGTGGTGCAGTGGTTAACAAATCCGACTAGGAACCATGAGGTTGCGGGTGCGATCCCTGGCCTTGCTCAGTGGGTTAAGGATCCAGTGTTGCCGTGAGCTGTGGTGTGGGTCGCAGATGCGGCTCGGATCCCGAGTTGCTGTGGCTCTGGTGTCGGTTGGCAGCTACAGCTCCAATTAGACCCCTAGCCTGGGGACTTCCATATGCCACGGGAACGGCCCAAGAAATGGCAAAAAGACAAAAAAACAAAATAAAATAAAATAAGACAGCCCTGACAAACAAGTTGCCCTCGACCATATTATAGAAGAAGATACTGATCCTCAGAATGGTCATATGGTCTAGCCCAGGGCACCCAGCCAGTAAGTGGAGAATCCAGGATTTGTAACCAGATCCCATGTGAGTTGCTTACATTGTAAGGGTCCTTATCCAATATTTTGAGAACCACCTCTCTAGGAGTAGCAGAGAAGAAAGATAGAAAGAACCAAGCAGCTTGAAGAGTTAATCTACTCTGAAGTCATCTACCTCCAACTTCATTTAAAAAGAAAAAAGGGAGTTCCCGTCGTGGCGCAGTGGTTAACGAATCCGACTAGGAACCATGAGGTTGCGGGTTCGATCCCTGCCCTTGGGTTAACGATCCAGCGTTGCCGTGAGCTGTGGTGTAGGTTGCAGACGCGGCTCGGATCCAGCGTTGCTGTGGCTCTGGCGTAGGCCAGTGGCTACAGCTCCGATTAGACCCCTAGCCTGGGAACCTCCATATGCCACGGGAGCGGCCCAAGAAAAGGCAAAAAGACAAAAAAAATAAAAAATAAAAAAAAAAATAAAAAGAAAAAAGATATTGTCTGTTCTAGGTAAGCTGTTTTTAGTTGGGTGTTTTGTTTGATACCAAAGCATTCCAATTAATGGGCTTTGGGATCCAAGTGGTGTGGGGCTGGACACATGCACCCCTGCTCACTTAAGAATGTAACTTCAATCTCCTAGGCTTCCTCCTCTGCATTTGTGACATATGCAAATGCCACTTGCTTCTTGGTACTACTGACCCAAAGATCCCCAGACCTTTCTCACCGCATGAACACAATTACTATCAGGAGAACTTTTGTTTTTGCCTTTTTTGTCTTTTTAGGGCTGCACCTGCGGCATATGGAGGTTCCAGGCCAGGGGTTGAATCAGAGCTACAGCTGCCAGCCTACACCACAGCCACAACAACTCTGGATCTGAGCCTTGTCTGCAACTTATACCACAGCTCACGGCAATGCCAGATCCTTAACCCACTGAGCGAGGCCAGGGATGAACCCATGTCCTCATGGATGCTAGTCAGGTCCATTAACCACTGAACCATGATGGAAACTCCTGTGAGGAGAATATTTGCACCATAATTTCAATGGCTCAAAGTCCCCAAATGCTGATGTGGGATTTTGATGCCCCTCAAAGTCTCCTCCAGATATACTGGGGCCCCAAAGAATATCTCACATGAGCTCAGAAATAAGCATTTTCACCCTGACAACTGGAGGTCAGCCAGCTTGCTCCCTAAATGATACAATTTCCTCCCCAATAAAATCTTCTCCTCGTAAAGGTCTTCTCAATTGCCTATGTCCCTCCCATCTTAGAAAGTAAAGAAAGAGTACCCTATTAACTAGGGTGCTCTGCTATTTCTCAGAACTCCAGTATTACTGATGCTGACTCAAAACTACAGAGCAGGAGTTCCTGTCGTGGCTCTGTGGTTAACGAATCTGACTAGGAACCATGAGGTTGCAGGTTCAATCCCTGGCTTCGCTCAGTGGGTTAAGGATCCGGCGTTGCCAAGAGCTGTGGTGTGGGTTGCAGATGAGGCTCAGATCCACTGTTGCTGTGGCTCTGGCGTAGGCTGGTGGCTAGAGCTCCAATTAGACCCCTGGCCTGAGAACCTCCATATGCAGAGGAAAGGTCCCTAGAAAAGGTAAAAAGACCAAAAAAACAAACAAACAAACAAACAAAAAAACCCAAAACCAAAACAAAACAAAAACAAAAACAAAAAAACTACAGAGCACAGTGGTGGGGGTGAGGAAATCATTCACCCCATACAAGGTCAAGGTCTGCCAGCCTAGGTCCTGGGCACCTTGTACAGGTTCCCCAGGCAGGAGCCTTCCTGAATCTAGGGAAGCCCACAGCTCTCCTGGAGTGATGGTGTAACCAGCTCAAAGGTCACAGTTTGAGAACCCAGCCTGGTAAACTGGTTTTCTAGCCCATGGGCCCACATATGTCCTTGTTTCCCATGCTAAAGTCTTTGATGCTTATCAATGGACAAGGCCAGTTTAACCTTGGCCACCCAGTCCACAGTGGCTCCCCCAGCACATAGAGATACCCACTGACTTGCCCAGTCTGTGTCATGAAACCCTACCCAACAGGAATAGACGCCTATCCCAAACTGGGAAAGCAGATTTTCTCCTTTGGAAAGTTGACACTCAGAGCAGACTCAGAGCCTGGGAGTCACCAAAATTGAGTTGCACCATTGGGAACTCTCTAAAGAGGGCCTGGGATAGTGCTGTGATGTTTAAGGTAAAATAGCCATCTTGTCACCATGAGAAGACAAGGCTGAGAAAAAAAGTAAATACTTGAGGGCAGTATTTGTCCTTCTGCTGAATCCTGCAGACCTACCCTGGGTGCCAGCCTTTCCCAAAAACTCATCTTTCTATTTTTTTTAAGATATCTCACTATCTTTCCAACTCTTTCTCGCTCTCTATCTCTCTCTTTGGTTTCTTTCTTCCTTCCTTCCTTCCTTTCTCTCTTTCTTTCTTTCTTTTTTGGTTTTTGCTTAAGCTTGAATTCTATTGCTTGAATCCAACAAAACCAACAGCATTGATCTATTAGCTAGGGTTCTTTGGTAGCAAGCAACAGAAAATGATTCTGGTGAATTTACACTATAAATATACATGTGTGGGGGTTATTTATTTAACTAATCAAATCATTCATTCATATACATTCATTACAGTGATCTCATTAATTAAAAACTGAAAAAGACAAGGAAAACCAGAAACCAGAATAGCTCTGACCCTCTGAAGGACAAGCTCTTCAGGGCACAATTTGGGGTATGAATGAAAACGGTGTTTGGTCCTTCTATCTAAGCTCAAGATTCAAATTCTGGAGAGTGCCACCTGGGCCACATCCCATCCTTGATCATAGGAGGGGGACCACCTTGATCGACCATCCTACCAACGACATAAGCAAGTTGGGCAAAACCCCAAACAAATCTGATACTCCCTCTACCTACAACCAAATGCCAGCCCTTGGGCAAATCAATCATGCCTGAAGATGCTGAGCCATTTAGCCTCTTAAATTCTTAAGTCCAGCCTCCACTTAAAACACTTCTGTGACTCCCATAAATAAAATCCAAACTCTTAAACATGGCTTATAAATTCCCTCCATAACTCACCTTTTTACATCTTCAATTTTATAATCTGGGTGGAAAGAATAACTCAGTTCCTCCGAATGAGCCGTGTTTATTATTACCTCTTACTTCCAGGAGTTTGTACATACTCTTCCCTCTACCTGGAATGTACTCATTCCCACTTACCCCACTTTGCCAGGCTGACTACTTCACCTTTAGCCTGAGCATCAGTTTCTCCCTAAAACCTTTGCAATCCCCCGAGGCAGGGTAAGGCGGCCTTCCTTTGAGCCCCATGCCATCCCACTTTCCTGGCACTTATCCAGCTGCTCTGGAACAGCCTGGCTCTCCCACTAAACTTGGTTGTGAGAACAGGGAATGTGACTTCCCCCTTCCTACATTATAACCTCAGGAACCAGAATATAGTAGGTGCTCAATAAATATTTCCTGCTGACTGGATCTCAAAACAGCTCAGATGGATCACCATGAAAACAACTGGCAGAGGGTTTTGCATCTAGAAAAGTTCTGGATAGAAGGTGCTGTGGCTGTTACTTCCTAATGTTCTGACCATCTACACTTTTTTTTTTTTTTTCTTTTTTGTCTTTTTTGCCATTTCTAGGGCCGCTCCCGTGGCATATGGAGGTTCCCAGGCTAGGGGTCCAATCGGAGTTGTAGCCACCGGCCTACACCAGAGCCATAGCAACTCGGGATCCAAGCCGTGTCTGTGACCTACACCACAGCTCACAGCAACGCCAGATCCTTAACCCACTGAGCAAGGCCAGGGATCTCACCCACAACCTCATGGTTCCTAGTCCGATTCGTTAATCACTGAGCCACGACGGGAACCCCACCACATGCACTTTCTTAATCCTCACACACCCCACAAAGTCAGGCTTTCTAGTTCTTCTCTGGCAATGAGGAGCTTGAATCTCAGAGAGGTGGAGTGATTTCTCTGAGGTTGAACAGCTCTGGGGGACTCCAAAGTTTGCTTTTACCCCCTACCTGGAAAGATAGGAGGACCAGACAGGTGGCAATGATTGAGAGGGGGCTCCCCAGATTTCTGGCCATGTGACCTAATGTCTCTGGGTCCCCCATTCCTGTGCCAGTAAAATAGGAGAGGATCACCAATGCTACCAGGAAGGCTGTTAGGGGGGGATGCACGAGGCAAGGTATTGAAAAGCTACCTTGCAGACTTCCCATCATGGCTCAGCAGAAACGAACCCAATTAGTATCCACGAGGATGCGGGTTCAAGCCCTGGCATCGCTCAGTAAGTTAAGGATTGGACATTGCCATGAGCTGTGGTATAAGCCGAAGATGTGGCTCGGATCTGGCATTGCTGTGGCTGTGGTGTAGGCTGGCAGCTACAGCACTGTTTGGACCCCTAGCCTGGGAACTTTCATATGTTGTGGGTGTGGCACTAAAAAGATAAGAAAGAGAAAGAAAGAAAGAAAGAAGGAAAGAAAGAAAGAAAGAAAGAAAGAAAGAAAGAAAGAAAGAAAGAAAGAAAAGGAGGGAGGGAGGGAGGGAGAGGAAGAAAAAAGAAAAAGAAAGAAAGAAGAAAGAGAGAAAGAAAGAGAAAGAGAAAGGGAGAAAGGGAGAAAGGGAGAAAAAGAAAGAAAGAAAGAAAGAAAGAAAGAAAGAAAGAAAGAAAGAAAGAAAGAAAGAAAGAAAGAAAGAAAGAGAAAGAAAGAGAGAAAGAAAGAAAGAGAAAGAAAGAGAGAAAGAAAGAGCGAAAGAGAGGAGTTCCCATCGTGGCGCAGTGGTTAACGAATCCGACTAGGAACCATGAGGTTGCGGGTTCGGTCCCTGCCCTTGCTCAGTGGGTTAACGATCCGGCGTTTCCGTGAGCTGTGGTGTAGGTTGCAGATGCGGCTCGGATCCTGCGTTGCTGTGCCTCTGGCGTAGGCCGGTGGCTACAGCTCCAATTCGACCCCTAGCCTGGGAACCTCCATATGCCGCGGAAGCGGCCCAAGAAATAGCAACAATAACAACAACAACAAAAAAAGACAAAAGACAAAAAAAAAAAAAAAAAAAAAAAAAAAGAGAGAAAGAAAGGAAAGAAAGAAAGAAAGAAAGGAAAGAAAGGTAAGCCACTTGCCAGGGACATGGGTCCCTCTCAAAAAGAGCAAAGGCTACTGCTGCTCTTGTCATTGTTGAAGGAGATAATAATAATAGGCTTATTAGTGGTACAGATGTTCCAAACTCAGTGGCCAGCAGGATGAAGCGAGGTGTTCTCAATAATGCCCCAAGTATGCAGAATGAGGACAGAGCAATAGGCGATGCCTGTGAGTAATGGGCTCCAAATGGCTCCAGAGTCTCTGATAGCATCAGAGGCCGCCCTGATGCCAGGGTCTCCCTCCCTGCCCTCTGGGGCTGGGCCCCCACATTTCCCAACCACTGGCCCCACCCAGACTTGGAGAGGCGGGTGAGGCACTAGCCCAGGATCGTGGCCAGAATCAGCCCATCCCTGAGCTTTGAACACATGTGAGTGGGACTCCTTGGGTCCTGGCCCCAGCAGGTGCCTTCACATTCATTCATTCATTCACTTAACAATCATTCCTTCAGTACCTACTATGTGTTCAAGGACTTTACCAGTGCCTGAAAACAAAGTCTCTGCCTTCATGGGGTATCCAGTCAGGGTTTGGGGGATATTCTGTGCCTCGATTTCCTCTATAAAACAGAGGCCCTGTCTCCAACTGTCTCAGTGATGGTTAGAGAACCAGGTACCATGAGGCCAGGGAGTTTGGCTGTTTTGTCCACTGCTGCAAATTCCCGGTGTCTTGAACAGTGCCTGGCACAGAGCAGAAGCTCAGTAAATTTTTGTGGAGAATAATGCATGCAAATAATACATGTCAATAATGCACACATGGGCCTGGCATGTGTACTGTGACAGCTCTGTACCACAGAGTGATTATTATCCTAGAAGGCTTTGCTTGTTTGATCACTGGTACCCAGCAGGGTGTCTGGTAAGTGGATGTGGTTGGATTCCTTAGGGCTGGAAGGAGGGAAGAAGGGAAAGGAGGGAGAGAAAGAGAGGCACAGACTGACCTGAGTTGACCCCTCACCTCAGCCCTTCTTCTTCTTTTTTTTTGTCTTTTTCTAGGGCTGCACCCACGGCATATGGAGGTTCCCAGGCTAGGGGTCTAATCGGAGCTGTAGACACCTGCCTACGCCACAGCCACAGCAACGCAGGATCTGAGCTGAGTCTGTGACTTACACCACAGCTCACAGCATTGCCAGATCCTTAACCCACTGAGCAAGGCCAGTGATCAAACCCGCATCCTCACAGTTCCTAGTCAGATTTGTTAACCACTGCGCCATGACGGGAACTCCAAGTCAGTGGGTCTTAATCTATTCAAAGATTGTGGAACCGGCACTGCTAATTCCAGAACATTTTCATCACCCCAAAAGGAAACCCCATATCCACCAGCAGACACTTTCCCCTCCCTTTCCCCAGCCCCTGGCAATCACGAATCCAGTCTCTGCTATCTCTATGGACTTGCCTGTTCTGGACATTTCATATCGACAGAATCAGACAGTATGTGGTCTTTTGGGTCCAGCCTCTCCCACTAAGCATCATGTTTTCAAAGTCCATTTACAGTGTAACACGTGTCAGTGCTTTATTTCTTTTTTTTCCTTCATCTTTCTGGCTGCCCTGAAGTATATGGAGCTCCCCGGCCAGGGATCAGATCTGAGTCGCGGTCATGACTTAAGCCAAAACTTTGGCAACTTAACCCATTGTGCCAGGCTAAGGATCGAACCTGTAACCCAGCATTCCCAAGATACTGCTGATCCCACTGCACCATAGTGGGAACTCCTTTATTTATTTATGTTTTGCTTTTTAGGGCCTCACCTTTGGCACATGGAGGTTCCCAGGCTAGGGGTCCAATCGGCGCTGTAGCCACCAGCCTACACCACAGCCACAGCAATGCAGAATCCAAGCCTTGTCTGGGACCTACACCACAGCTCACTGCAACACCGGATCCTTAACCCGCTGAACAAGGTCAGGGCTCAAACCTGAATCCTCGTGGATCCTAGTCGGGTTTGTTAACTGCTGAGCCGCAAAAGGTACCCTTTACTCTTTTTTATTGCTGAGTAATACTCCACTATATGGATGGACCACACTGTATTTATCCATTGATGGATATTTGGGATCATCAGTAGCTGTTCCATCCTCTCCATGGTCCTGTGAGTTGAGGTTTTCCGGCACACCGCATCTGCCCCATTTGTGCATAGGTACTCAGTAAACATTTGCTGAGCAAAAGGAATGAATGAATTTTTCTTCCCTAGCATGTACCACCCAGTGGCATCCTATACCCTTGACTCTTGTTTGTCTGTCTCCTCCTTTGCCCAGGACACCAGCCCCAAGAGAACAGGTGTTTTTGTTTGCTGTGGTCACTGCTGTGTCCCCAGAGCTGGGACAATGCCTGGCTCCATCAACTCCTGATGAATGAAGAGGGAAATGAAAGGGTCCTTTGAAGCAGACCCCAGCATCAGCCCCAGGATGCCAGCAGCAGGGAGGGTGATGGGAATCAGAGATGACTGTTTTTTCAAAAGGGAAAAGAAGTCCAGAGGGACCTATTGAGTCTGGGCCTGGGATGTGTCATGGGCATGATCACCAGTTTCATGTGTGTGATTAGCCAGTTAATGGCATCTGCCCTCCCCGAGGGCAGGGACCATGCCGTCCTAGTTTCCTGTGGGACCTGGCATACCAGAGGGACCCCATAATTCATTACTGTTCCTGTGCATATTGGGGAGAAGAAAGGCAGAAGAGGGAGGTGTAATTTAGAGCTCAGAGGACCTGCCAGTCATAGCCAGGTACTCAGAGAGGGGCAGGCCTCCCGCCTGGGTCATACAGCATCCAGGGAAGAGAGGGACTGGAATTATTAGCACGCCGCAGAGGCCAGGGCTATTGGAAGAGAGGTGGGAGAGCCACTGGAGGCACACCCTCTGGCTCTCACCTCCTGGTCTCTTCAACACCCGCCCTTCCAGACTCCCACACTGCCCCCGCCCCACACCTTTCCTATGTAGTTCCAACACTAGGTGTGCCAGCCCTTTGTTCCAGATCTGAGCATCTGAGAGGGAGCTTTCTAGAGAGGATGGGACGTGGAGCTTCTGAAACTTTGGGAGGATTCCAGGGAAGAAATTCAGCAGCACAATTGCCTCTGAGGGCCAGAGGGCCTTGCAACTTCTCCCTTAGCCACTTAAAATGCTCCTAAGTTATCAGTGGCCCAGAAGGAGGCCACACCTGGAGGCCACCAGGCAAAGCAAATAGGTGCCAAACTGGAGCAGCCCACACCTTGACTCCTTCCCTTGCCCCACCTGACCCAGCCCCCCCACACCCCTGACCTCTGTTCCTGGTGGAGAGCCCTTCCCTGGCTCCAGGCCAGACTGTAAAATGCAACCAGGTGTGCTGGCCACCCCCACATGATCAACTCCTACGCTCCAAAGTCAGCCATGGCTCCCCAGTGCCCTCACAATGGCACACACACTCTTCTGCCTGGCACTCCTGATCTGGCCCCCGGAAACCTCACCAGCCCTTTTTCTCACCCTCTGTCCCTCCCCCTCAGGCAGGCAGCTGGGGAGCTGGCTTCGAACTACCGGTTTTTCTCTCTTACCTCAAGACCTTTGCATATGCCGTCTCCATTGCCCCACACACCTTAGAGAACACTTATTCATTCTTTAAGCATTGGGGTTCCTTCCCCGTTCAACAAGCAGAAGCCAGGCATTCTCTTTGTGGCTCAGGGGTTATGAACCTGACTAGTATGCATGAGGATACAGGTTCAATCCCTAGCTTCACTCAGCGGGTTAAGGATCCAGTATTGCCATGAGCTGTGGTGTATGTTGCAGATGTGGCTCGGATTCTGAGTGGCTGTGGCTGTGGCTGTGGTGTAGGCCAGCAGCTGCAGCTCTGATTCACCCCCAGCCTGGGAACTTCCACATGTCGCAGGTGCAGCCCTAAAAAGCCAAAAAACAGAAAACAAAAAGAAACAAAAGAAAAAAGAAGAGACCACATGCCCCATTCCCATGGTTTCCCACCTTCCACTTCTGTCCCCAATTCTCCCTCTGCCAAGAGCTAACCATGGGAGAGTCCATTTATTTTTTTTTTCTTTTTTTTTTTGTGTTTTTGCCATTTTCTTGGCCACTTTCGCGGCATATGGAGGTTCCCAGGTTAGGGGTCTAATCGGAGCTGTAGCCACCGGCCTATGCCAGAGCCACAGCAAGGCTGGATCCGAGGCGCGTCTGCAACCTACACCACAGCTCACGGCAACGCTGGATCGTTAACCCACTGAGCAAGGGCAGGGATCGAACCCGCAACCTGATGGTTCCTAGTTGGGTTCGTTAACCACTGCGCCATGACGGGAACTCCGGGAGAGTCCATTTCTAATTCTGAGCCACCCTCCTCCACAGCCTGGGGATGCTGAGCCTTGCTGGAACCCCAGGATCACCCAGAGGAGGTTGATTTATAGCATTTTTGTTGAATGAATGAGTGCAACAGTGAATACAGGATAAATTTCAAACATTCCAGGGAGTTCCCAGGTAGTCTAGTGGTTAGGATTTGGTATTTTCACCACTGTGGGGCCTGGGTTCCATCCCTGGTCTGAGAACTGAGATCATTCTCACATCAAGCCATGGCACACTGTAGCCAAAAATAAGTAAATAAATAAATATGAAATTCAAACACTCAAACTCAGCATTCAAAACTTTATCTTTATCTCGCCCCATATTTTAGCCACAGAGACATAACTTCCAAACTGACTGTCCCTCTTTTACTTCCAGGACTTGGCACATCCTTTTCTTTTCTTCTGCTTCCTTTCCCAGAATTTTACCTGACTTGGTAAGCTCCTATTCATCCTTCAAAACCCAACTCCTAGGTACCTTCCTTTACAAAGCCTCCCAACACCTAAGCTGAGTCCTCTAGTGCTTCCTTCTTCTATACCCTGACCATGTGGGGCTGAGCTCTGCCTCCCTCAACTTCAGGCGTCAGAGTTTTGTAAGCAGATCAGCTAGAAAACAAAAGATTCTTCCTTGGCAAATCACAAGGAAATCCATGTCATCAGATTAAAAAAGGTTTTTCTGCTACATTTCATGTTTCATTTACATACCTAGATCAAAGGCACGCTTTTATTTTATTTTAATTAATTATTATTTTTTTAGGGCCACACTCATGGCATATGGAGGTTCCCAGGCGAGGGGTCCAATTGGAGCTGTAGCCGCCAGCCTACACCATAGCCACAGAAACAATGGATCTGAGCTGAGTCTGCAACCTAAACCACGTTCACAGCAATGACAGATCTTTAACCCTGAGTAAGGCCAGGGCTTGAACCTGCATCCTCAAGGATACTAGTCAGATTTGTCACTGCCGAGCCATGACAGGAACTCCAAATAGCTGCAGAGTACTTTGACATATATTGGTGAAAACATTTGGCTTCCTTTCTATTTTTGCATTTATTTATTTCAATAGCAAATGTCTCAGAGATGACTTTACACACAAACTTTGCCAGCTACAGGGATTATCTCTGTGGTGAAAGTTCCTAGAAATAGGAAATCAAGGTGATGGTTATTTGTACACTTATGTCTTGACACAAGGTGTCAACTTGCTCACAGGAAGATGCAAAATGTGAGTGTGCCCACATTAATTTTTAAAAATTGACTCTTTTTTATTCCTGATTTGAGAGACTAAAAAGAACAACAAATCTTATTGTTTTCTATTATTTTTTAAAAATATAGATGAGCGGGAGTTCCTGTCATGGTGCACCAGAAACGAATCTGACTAGGAACCATGAGGTTGCAGGTTCGAGCCCTGGCCTTGCTCAGTGGGTTAAGGATCTGGTATTGCCATGAGCTGTGGTGTAGGTCACAGACTTGGCTTGGATCCTGCGTTGCTGTGGCTGTGGTGTAGCCAGCGGCTACAGCTCCAATTAGACCCCTAGCCTGGAACCTCCATATGCTGTGGGTGCAGCCCTTAAAAAAATAATAATAAAAATAAGGAGTTCCCGTCGTGGCGCAGTGGTTAACGAATCCGACTAGGAACCATGAGGTTGCAGGTTCGGTCCCTGCCCTTGCTCAGTGGGTTGACGATCCGGCATTGCCGTGAGCTGTGGTGTAGGTTGCAGACGCGGCTCGGATCCTGCGTTGCTGTGGCTCTGGCGTAGGCCGGTGGCTACATCTCCGATTCGACCCCTAGCCTGGGAACCTCCATATGCCTCGGGAGTGGCCCAAGAAATAGCAACAATAACAACAACAACAACAACAACAACAAAAAGACAAAAGACAAAAAAAATAATAATAATAATAATAATAAAAATAAAATACAATACAGATCAGCGGCTGGCAGACTATAGCCTCCAGAGCCAATTTTTTTTTTTTTTTTTTTTTTTTTTTTTTTTTTTTGCTGCACCCATGGAAGTTCCCTGGCCAGGGATCAAACCCACAATATAACAGAGATCCAAGCCACTGCAGCCACTCTGGATCCTTAACCTGCTGTCCACTGTCTTGTTTTGTGTGGCCCATGTGCTAAGAATGATCTTTTACATTTTTTTTTCTTTTTAGGGCTGCACCTGCAGCATATGTAAGTTCCCAAAGCTGCAGCTGCTGACCAACAACACAGCTCACAGCAACTCCAGATCCTTAACCCACTGAGCATGGCCAGGGATCGAACCCACATCCTCATGGATACTAGCTGGGTTCCTAACCTGCGGAACCACAACAGAAACACCCTACATTTTTAAAACATGGTGAAATGAAAAGAAGAACAGTACCTTGTGATACATTAAAATGGCATGAAATTCAGATTTTGCTGTCCACAAATAAAGTCTTCTTGACATTCAACCTTACTCTTCTGTTTACATACGGTCTATGGCAGCTTTCCAGCTGCAAGGATAGAGTTGAGTAGTTTCAACAGAGACCATATAGCCCAAGAGCCAAAACTATTACCTATCCAGCCTTTACAGAAAAAATTTGTCCATCCCTGAACTCTCTGATTTATTAGCTATGGTGGCCGGTTTGGGATACTCAGAAGCATGTTGGAGGATAAAGTCTTGGGGAAAAGCCTTGATAACATAACTCAGACTCAATTCCTCATGCCCTAACCTATTTGCCAGAGCCCTTCTTCTTTAGCTGCCCCGTGGCCTACAGAGTTCCTGGACCAGGGATCAGATGTGAGCCACAGTTGTGACCTATGCTGCAGCTGCGGCAACACCAGATCCTTAACCCACTGTGCTGGGCGGGGGATCTAAACTGCATCCCAGGAGTTCCCGTCATGGCTCAGTGGTTAACAAATCCAACTAGGAACTATGAGGTTGTGGGTTCGATCCCTGGCCTTGCTCAGTGGGTTAAGGATCTGGCGTTGCTGTGAGCTGTGGTGTGGGTCACAGACACGGCTTGGATCCCGAGTTGCTATGGCTCTGGTGTAGGCCGGTGGCTACAACTCCGATTCGACCCCTAGCCTGGGAACCTCCATATGCCTCAGGAGCGGCCCAAGAAAATGACAAAAAGACAAAAAAAATAAAATAAAATAAACTGCATCCCAGTGCTCCAGAGATGCTGCCAAGCCCATTGCGCCACAGCAGGAACTGCACCAGAGCCTCTTTAGTAGAAGAGTAGAGATCCATGTGTGTCTCCACCAGGGAAAGGCAAGTACTGTCTGGTGAAACTTTTGATTCTTCTTGATAAGTATCTGGAAAGGCAGATACTGGGTTACGATGATGTAAAAATTTGTGTCAAAACCAGGGTAAGTTCTTAGACCTGCAGCCTTGGCAAGTATCTACAGGCTGTCCAGTTTTCTGCATGGAGGGACAGGCTGAAGGAGGTCGGGGTGGAGGGGGATTCTGCACGAAAGCACATGGCTGGATCTCATGCAGCCTGGGGAGTGGGCTAGACAGGGAAGTTTCTGGACTTCAGGGACTGCTAGTGGATGCAGAGAGGAGGGATCGAAAACCCCAAACCCTCCTCTCAGTCTCCAGGCATCAGCATGTTCAGCCCCCTCCCATTTTATGTCTTTTTGTATTTTCTAGGGCCACACCCACCATGGCATATGGAGGTTTCCAGGCTAGGGGTCTAATCGGAGCTGTAGCTGCCAGCCTTCGCCACAGCCACAGCAACGCCGGATCCGAGCCGCATCTGTGACCTACACCACAGCTCACAGCAACACTGGATCCTTAATCCACTGAGCAAGGCCAGGGATTGAACCCACAACCTCATGGTTCTTAGTGGGATTCGTTAACCACTGAGCCACGACGGGAACTCCAACCCCCTCCCATTTTACAGGGGAGGCCACTGAGGACCAGGAAGGGTGGGTGTCTCTGACTCGGGAGAAGTGAAAGCTGGGGCAACTTCAGGGACCCCTCGAATCCCAAACCCTTGCCTCCCAGCCCTGGAAAGCGGTGAGGGAAAGGTAACAGTCAGAGCAACTCAGGTATCTTGGCACGGAGCTCCCTTGAATTCCCCACCAGAAACACTCTCCTGGTCATGCCAAGTTCAAATCCCAGCTCTAAGTACCAGGGTGACCCTGGGCATATGCTTCAACCTCCCTGAATGCCTGTTTCTTCACCTGGAGAATGGGATTAACTCTACCATCTATACATGACATTTAACTCCCGATTAAATTCAGCTTTTGGAGTTCCCGTCGTGGCTCAGTGGTTAACAAAACCAACTAGGAACCATGAGGTTGCGGGTTCGATCCCTGGCCTTGCTCAGTGGGTTAAGGATCCGGCATTGCCGTGAGCTGCGGTGTAGGTTGCAGACGTGGCTTGGATCCCGCGTTGCTGTGGCTCTGGCGTAGGCCAGTGGCTACGGCTCTGATTTGACCCCTAGCCTGGGAACCTCCATATGCCATGTGGGAGTGGCCCTAGAAAAGGCAAAAAGACCAAAAAAAAAAAAAAATTAAATGTGGCTTTTCAGGCAACACGTTTAGGAGGATGCTTGGCGCTCAGTAAATGTCATTATTCGCACACCTGCAGGCTCACCATTTACTGAGCACATACTATGTACAGGGCACAGAGCGAAGATGCTGCCTCATCACCCACCATCCCAGGAGCTCCCAGGAGGCAAGCACCCTGCCTGATTCACTGTGATGTCCCCAACACCCCACACGGGAGAGCACAGCTATCCTGTCTTTGGCCGCTTGCATCTTTCAAGCTTTGATTAAATGTCATTGCCATTCAGGCAGCCAAGATTTTTTGAGCCCTTCGAATGTGGTTCCCACAGCAGGGGTTGAGGGAAGGATAACCAACCATCCTGTTAGGCCTGGGAACAGAAGGGTCTCCCAGGACATGGGATGTACAATGCTGAAACCAGGACAATTACGACAAACCAGGATGAGTTGGGCACTCTGGGCTGGTGGTACATCAGAGAACAAAGCAGACACAGCCACCTCCTCCAGGAAGCCCTCCCCGATCCACCCCTCCATCACCAGCTCAAGAGCTGCCTCTGGGCTCCCCTAAGGTTGCCTGTGTGCCTACCATTACAGCACCAACACCCTGAGCTGTGAATGCCTGGAGTCAAACTTGTGTCCTCTGCTCCAGGAGGGCCAAGATGGCTTTTCTCCTGGTTGCTGCTGTTTTTCCAAAAGCTACCACAGAAAACAAAACAAAACAAAACAAAACAAAAACATAAAAGCTACAGCAGAGCCTCATGCCAAACAGAGAAAACCTAATAAATGAAAGCTTGCAAGCAGGCCCGGTCTAACAGGTGAGCAAACCGAGGTTCAGAGAGGTGAATTGCTCAAGCGGGATTTCCCAGGGAGGACGTGGAGGAGCCGGGGTTTGAACCCCCGTTGGGGGAGATGCTGTGCCGCCAGCCCTCCCGACCAGCTCTCACCGTGTTGTAGAACTCAGCCACCAGCTCCGAGTGCTGGAAGTTGCTCTCACACCAGTCCACTTCAGAGCTCTGGTAGGCGAAGATGCTGGGCATCCTGCTGCAGCACCCACTGCCCACTGGCTGCATCTGGCAGAGAGAGGCTCCAGTCTAGAAGAACTGGGCCCAGCCCAGGCAGGGAGAGGATGGCGGGCTGCCCCCAGGCAGGCAGGCCGAGAGGAAAAACCTGCTGGACGGCTCCCTGGTTACGCCAGGACAGCCTAGCTGGCTGGCTGCGTAGTGGTGGCAGCTGCCCTGGCTGTAAGCAGAGGGCCTGGCACCATCCAGGCAGGGTGGGCATGGGTGGGGAAGAGACCTCTCCCATCCTTGCCCCCTAGGAGTGGGAGTGAAGGGGACTGGTTTTTAGCATGGTAGTTTTTTCTCTGGCTGTGCCTGAGGCATACAGAAAGTCCTGGGCAAGGGATCAAACCTACACCACAGCAGCAACATCAGGTCCTTCACCCACTGAACCACTGGGGAACTACCAGAAGAGTCATTTTATTTATTTATTTATTTATTTATTTAGTCTTTTTAGGGCCACACCTGTGGGATATGGAGGTTCCCAGATTAGGGGTGGAATCGGAGCTGTAGCCACTGGCCTACAGCCACAGCAACGTGGGACCCAAGCTGCATCTGTGACCTACACCACAGCTCACAGCAATGCAGGATCCTTAACCCACTGAGCAATGCCAGGAATTGAACCCGAGTCCTCATGAATGCTAGTTGGGTTCGCTAACCACTGAGCCATGAAGGGAACTCCAGAAGAGTCATTTTAAATAATCCCACTGGGATGGGTATCCTGGCCATCCCAACTTTGCAGCCAGACAGACTGAAGCAGAGGGCAGAGGTATTTACACAAAGCATGCTAGGTAGTGACACCAGGATGTGAAAACAGGCAGGGTCCAGACTCTACACTCCGAACCATTAGGTTTTACTACCTGGACACTTTCAAAGCACCACGCTGCTGCTTTTCAAATCAGGGCCAACAGCTGCACGCCCACCCCAACGGACTTGGCTCAGTTCCCTTGAAGTTCTTGGTAACGGAACCTCTTTCAGGGCCTCGATCCTTCTGTCTGTGCTATGGGGCTGGACTGAAGCCATTTCTATTGGCCAGACAAGACCTGATGTGCATAGAGCATCCCAGCTTCCACCAGGGGCCACCTTCAGAGCACCCATGAGAGGAGGAATCTAGGGAGTTCCAGGTCTGGGGTCTCTGGTTGGAGAGTCAGACAGGCCTGAGTTTGAATTTTGAGTCCCTCCCCTTTCTAAGCTGGGTAGCCCTGGGCAAATGAATTGACCTCTCTGAGCCTTGGTACTCTCACCTGTAAGATGGGAATAATAATATGGCTCTCCAGGCTACTGTGAAGCTGTAATGAGCTGACACGGCGCTTCCCTAGGAAGACAATTTTTGGTGATGGCGCCTCTGCGTTCAGATCACTGAACTCTGTGGCAAACAATTCACTCCCTTTTCTTTTCCTTTTCATCCCCCTTGCTGACCACATGCAGCATCTTGATGTGGGATCTTAGTTCCCAGACCAGGGATCGTGCAGCGGCAACAGTGCCGAGTCCTAACGACTAGACCACTGGGGAACTCCCTCACGCCCTTTTCAGTTCTCAGTAGTTCTAAGAGAGAAGCTCAGTTGATTCTAATACATGATTATGCCTCAACACTTAATCACTTGGTTTGAGAAAAAGCCCTTCAGCAGGCGAGAGTACCCAGCTAGACTGTCTTGACATTGTTTACATTGCGTTTATTTATTTTTATTTATTTATTTATTTATTTTTAGGGCTGCACCCGAGGCATATGGAGGTTCCCAGGCTAGGGGTCCAATTGGAGTTGTAGCCACCAGCTTATGCCACAGCCACTGCAACGTGGGATCCGAGCTGAGCCTGCGACCTATACCACAGCTCATGGCAATGACAGATCCTTAACCTACTGAGTGAGGCCAGGGATCGAACCCATGTCCTTGTGGATGCTAGTGGGGTTTGCTAACCACTGAGACATGAAGGGAACTCCTATACTGTATTTATTTTAAATAAGCTTGCCTTGTGGCTTGTCATAGCCACTTTCCATTCATGGCAGGGTTACAAAGTTTCTTTTTAAAAATAAATTGACTGGGAGTTCCCCTTGTGGCACAGCAGAAACGAATCCAATAGGAACCACGAGGCTGCAGGTTCAATCCCTGGCCTTGCTCAGTGGGTTAAGGATCCGGTGTTGCCGTAAGCTGCGATGTAGGTCACAGACGCAGCTCGGATCTGGTGTTGCTGTGGCTCTGGCCTCGAGTGCAGCCCTGGAAAGACAAAAGACAAAAAAAATAAAAAATAAACAAATTGACTGAAGCCTCAGAATTCTGGATTTGGTTCTATAAATCGATACAGGTGAAGAAATTACATAGCCACACACACATATGAATAAATGTAAACTGCTGCTGAAATCTGAATGAGGTCTGTAGATCACATCAATGTAAATTACCTGGTTTTGACACTGTATGATTACTTAAGATGCTCCATTGGCGAAATCTCTGTAAAGGATGCAGGAGATGGCTCTGTACCATTTTTGCAGCTTCCTGTGAGTATATCATCATTCCAATATAAAGAGGTTTCTTTAAAAAAGTAATTGATTTAGGAGTTCTCATCGTGGCTCAGTGGTTAACGAATCCGACTAGGAACCCTGAGGTTGTGGGTTCAATCCCTGGCCCTGCTCAGTGGGTTGGGGATCCGATGTTGCCATGAGCTGTGGTGTAGGTTGCAGACGTGACTCAGATCTGGCACTGCTGTGGTCTGGTGTGGGCTGGCAGCTACAGCTCCGATTAGACCCCTAGCCTGGGAACCTCCATATGCCGAGGGAGCAGCCTTAGAAAAAAGCAAAAAGACAAAAAAGTAATTGATTTAGGTTTTTAATTGGAGGATGAATGGATCAACAAAATGTGGTCCATCCAAGGGAATATCATTCAACTTTAAAAAGGAAGCACATGGAGTTCCCGTCGTGGCGCAGTGGTTAACGAATCCGACTAGGAACCATGAGGTTGCGGGTTCGGTCCCTGCCCTTGCTCAGTGGGTTGACGATCCAGCGTTGCCGTGAGCTGTGGTGTAGGTTGCAGACGCGGCTCGGATCCCGCGTTGCTGTGGCTCTGGCGTAGGCCAGTGGCTACAGCTCCGATTCAACCCCTAGCCTGGGAACCTCCATATGCCGCGGGAGCGGCCCAAGAAATAGCAACAACAACAACAACAAAAAAAAAAAAAAAAAAAAAAAAAAAAAGGAAGCACATACTGAAACATGCTACAATATGGATGAACCGTGAGGACATGATGCTCAGTGAGAGAAGCCAGATACAGAAGGACAAACACTGGCTGATTCCACTCCTCTAGGAGGTCCCTAGAGGAGTCAGATCCATAGAGACAGAAAATAGATGGTGGGGCCAGGGGCTGGGGGAGGCGGGTGGGTACTCAGTGTTTCATGGGGACAGCGTTTCAGTCTGGGGAGATGGGAAAGTTCTGGAGATGGATGGAAGGGATGGTTGCACAATAATGTGAATGTACTTAATGCCGCAGAGCCATGGACTTGCAAATAGTTAAGATGGTACGTTTCATGTTATGTGTATCTTACCACAATTTTGGAGGGTTTTTTTGTGTTTTTGTTTTTTTTGTTTTTTGTTTTTTGGGGTTTTTTTTTGTCTTTTTAGGGCAGCACCTGTGGCATAGGGAGGTTCCCAGGCTAAGGGTCCAATCGAAGCTGTAGATGCTGGCCTATGCCAGAGCCACAGCAATGCAGGATCCAAGCCGTGTCTGCAACCTACACCACAGCTCTTGGTAATGCCGGATCCTTAACCCACTGAGTGAGGCCAGGGATCGAACCCACATCCTCATGGATGCTAGTTGGGTTTGTTAACCGCTGATTCATGATGGGAACTCCCCAAAATTTTTTTTAACGTAATTGAGTTAGGTTTTTTTGCCTCTCACTCTCTTTTTTTTTGTTTTTTGGGTTTTTTTAAGGGCTGCACACGCAGCATATGGAAGTTCCCAGGCTAGGGAGTCAATTAGAACTGTAGCTGCCAGCCTACACCACAGCCACAGCAACACCAGATCCCTCCAATGACTGTGACCTATACCATCGCTCATGGCAATGCCAGATCCTTAACCCACTGAGTGAGGCCAGGGATCAAACACCTGTCCTCACAAATACTAGTCAGGTTCCTTAATGCTGAGTCATTATGGGAACTCCCTGAGTTAGGTTTTTAAAGGGGGTGTTATCTGACAAAGTGTCTTAAGAGTTCAGGTGGGAGGTGGATATGGGACAAACCTGAGGGTCCTTGGTAAAGTCAAAAACTTGGGAACAGGGGTTCCCATCACGGCTCAGTGGTAACGAACCTGACTAGTATCCATGAGGACAAAGGTTCAATCCCTGGCCTCACTCAGTGGGTTAAGGATCCAGCATTACTGTGAGCTATGGTGTAGGTGGCAGACGCGGCTCAGATCCTGCATTGCTGTGGTATGGTGTAGGCTGGCAGCAACAGGTCTAACTGACCCCTAGCCTAGGAACTTTTAAGCTACAAGTGCTGCCCTAAACACACACACACGCGCACACACATGAAAGAAAAAAGCAAAAAACAAAAAAAAAAACTGGGAACAATTGAGGTCGTGCATGCTGAGGGCTCAGCCCACAGCATGCACTGAAAGAAAAGAGGCTACTATTAATATTATTATTATTATCATCATTGTTATTATCATCATCCTTATCATCCACAAGATGTCAGATGCTTCCATGTTCATCCCCTGCAAGGATGCAGAGAGCCACCTTCGAGATCCTCTGGAGGCATGGGAAAGAGATGAGATATTTGGAGATGAGAAGTTTCTGGAGCTGGAATTAAAATCTTGACCTGGCTCTCTATTTCCCTAGATCAGAGACAACCCAACCTGTGGCCATAGCCCTGGCCCCAAGTCCCCTCCCCAGGTGGTCAGGAGAGAAAACACACACCACTGCTGCCACCAGCCCAGCCTCTCCCAGTCCAGGTGGAAGCAGACAGCCCCTCCCATGGCTCCCTAGTCAAATCTGGGCCAGGGCACAGCTGTCAGGATCTGCTCTCCTGGATCTTGGTCAAGGGTTTAGCAGCCGGAAGCAAGGTGGTGACTGGTGCCTACGCCCAGCCCAGCCTGGAGAGTTTGGGAAAGCACCCTGTACAAGTGAACTGGGGGAACAGGACTGTCAGACAGGTGTGCAGGTGCAGAGGTGGTGGTGCCCTCCCTCAGCTGGAGGGCAAGTGTGAAGGGCCAGGGCCCGGGAGGAGGGCTTACAAGTCTCTGTGGCCAGTGACACAAATGAGCACAAACAGTGGTTTGAAAGAACGCACATTTGGGGGAGGGATAAACTAGGAGTTTGGAATTAACATATATATACTACCGTACCTAAAATAAACAACAAGGACCAAATGTACAGCAAAGGGAACTCCAGTCAATATCTTAAAATAACCTTTAAGGAAAAAGAATCTGAAAAAGAACATATATATACGTGTGTGTGTCTATATATATATATATACGTACATATGTATACATATATATATATAACTGAATCACTTTGCTGTACACCTGAAACTAACACAACATTGTAAATCATCCATACTTCAATTAAAAAAAAAACAGTAAAGAAAGAAAGAGGAGTTGCCATCATGGCTCAGTGGAAACAAACTTGACTAGCATCCATGAGGACGCACATTCAATCCTTGGCCTCACTCAGTGGGTTAAGGATCCGGCGTTGCTGCGAGCTGTGGTGTAGGTTACAGACTCAGCTCAGATCCCGAGTTGCTGTGGCTGTGGTATAGGCTGGCAGCTGAAGCACCGATTGGACGCCTAGCCTGGGAACCTCCATATGCCACAGGTGCGGACCCTAAAAAGACAAAACAAGGAAGAGGGAGTTCCTGTCGTGGCGCAGCGCTTAACGAATCCAACTAGGAACCATAAGGTTGCGGGTTCGGTCCCTGGCCTTGCTCAGTGGGTTAAGGATCCGAGCCGCGTCTGCAACCTACACCGCAGCTAAAGGCAACGCCGGATCCTTAACCCACTGAGCAAGGGCAGGGATCGCACCCGCAACCTCATGGTTCCTAGTCGGATTCGTTAACCACTGAGCCACGACGGGAACTCCAAGAATTCTATTCAATATCCTGTGATAAACCACAATGGAAAAGAATATGAAAAAGTGACTTCCCTCGTGGCCTAGCAGGTTAAGGGTCTGGCGTTGTTACTGCTGTGGTGCATGTTTGATTCCTGGCTCAGGAACTTCATGAGCACAGCTGGTAAAAAAGAAAAGAATACACACACACACACACACATATAAAGCCCCCTGTGTGTGTGTGTGTGTGTGTGTGTGTGTGTGTGTGTGTGTATGACCAGAAACTAAGACAGCATTGTAAATCAACTACACTTCAATTTAAAAAACAGAAAGACAAATACCATATGATATTACTTATAGGCAGAATCTAAAATATGACACATGAGGAGTTTCCCTCATGGCACAGTGGAAATAAATCCGACTAGTATCCATGAGGTTGCGGATTCAATTCCTGGCCTTGCTCAGTGGGTTGGGATCTGGCCTTGCCGTGAGCTGTGGTATAGGTCGAAGATGTGGCTTGGATCCGGCATTGCTGTGGCTGTGGTGTAGGCCAGCAGCTATAGCTCTGATTTGATCCTACCCTGGGAATCTCCATATGCGGAGGGTGCAGCCCTAAAAAGGAAAAAAAAAATTATACACACACACACATATATATGTAAATAGATAACATCTTGACATACACACACACCTGCGAAACCACCACTAAAATCCAGATAATCAACATACCGATCTTAGCATAAGCTTTTGTGGTTGCTTTCTAGTTACTCTTCCAGCTTTCCATTTAGGGGAGCAATATAAAATTGCCTCCTGCAATAAATGTACATAATTACGTTTTTGAAAAGTGAGTTCATCTGAAGACAATGTTTAAGTAAATCATTGCTACAGGTACAGAGGGACAAAAATTTGAAGTCTATAAATGCCCAAGGCTACGAAGGACATGATTGGGCAAGTGGTGAAATCTGAATATGGACTGTATATTAAACAATAGAATTAGGGGAGTCCCGTCATGGCTCAGTGGTTAAGGAATCTGACTAGGAACCATGGGGTTGTGGGTTTGATCCCTGGCCTCGCTCGGTGGGTTAAGGATCCAGTGTTGCCGTGAGCTGTGGTGTAGGTCTTCGGCTCAGATCTGGCATTGCTGTGGCTCTGGCATAGGCCGGCGGCTACAGCTCCGATTCGACCCCTAGCCTGGGAACCTCCATATGCCACGGGAGCGGCCCTAGAAAAGGCAAAAAGACAAAATAATAATAATAATAAAATAAATAAATAAATAATAGAATTATATCAGTGTAAAATTTTTGAACTTGATAAATGAATTGTGGTTATGTAAGAGAGTGTCCTAGTTCTTCGGAGATACATGCTTAAAAATTTTGGAGGAGAAGGGACATGATGTCCAACAACTTGTTCTGAAATTGTCCTGCAAAAACAGGTGTGGGGACCAGGGGGATATGGCAAAATGTTAGCGATTGATAAATTCGGGTGAAAGGTACATGGCAGTTCTTCTTACAACTTTTCTGTTGCAATAGAAATGTTTTAGGGAGTTCCCATTGTGGTGCAGTGGTTAACGAATCCGACTAGGAACCATGAGGTTGTGGGTTCGGTCCCTGCCCTTGCTCAGTGGGTCAACGATCCGGTGTTGCCGTGAGCTGTGGTGTAGGTTGCAGACGCGGCTCGGATCCCGCGTTGCTGTGGCTCTGGCATAGGTCAGTGGCTGCAACTCTGATTCGACCCCTAGCCTGGGAACCTCCATATGCCGTGGGAGCAGCCCAAGAAATAGCAAAAAGACCAAAAAAAAAAAAAATAGAAATGTTTATGAGCCAGCGGTTAGGATCTATGAGGATGTGGGTTTGATCCCTGGTCTCCCTCAGTGTGTTAAGGATCCAGCGTTGTCCTGAGCTGTGAGGTAGGTCACAGACACAGCTCGGATCTGGCGTTGCTGTGGCTGTGGCATAGGCTGGCACAGCTCCAATTAGACCCCTAGCCTGGGAACCCCCATATGCAACAGGTGTGGCCCTAAAATAGCAAAAAAGAAAGAAAGAAAGAAAGAAATATTTCAAAATAAAAAGTTGGGGGTTTTGGAGGGTGTGCCCATGGCATGCAGAAGTCCCCAGGCCAGGGACTGAACCTGAGCCACTGGTGACAACACCAGATCCTTAATCTGCTAGTCTACCAGGGAACTCCAAAAAGCCTTTTTTTTTTTTTTTAAGTTGGCAAATTAAAAATAGTGGTGAGGATGAGAAGCAAGGAGATGCTCATTCCTCACTGATGTGAGGTAATCAACCACTTTGGAAAACAATTTGACATTGTCTTGTATATTACTGGGCAGGGTAGGTCTAATTCACTGAGTGTGGGCTTCTACCGTGGAAGGCTGTCCGTCAAGTGGTCCTTCCATCTGTTTTGTCCCTATTCCCAACATGTGGCTTCCACCCACATGTTGAAGCTTTTGGCTCTAGCAGAAAAGGGCAGTATATGGAAGACATACCACATCCTTAATCATCTCAGCCTAGAAAGCCGCACCTCACTTTGGGCTATTATCTATTGGTCAAAACAAGTCACATGACCTCAACCAGCTACAAGGGAAGCTGGGAAATGTAGTCTCTGGTACAGCAGCTGCTCCCCAAGAACAACTCTGCCCCATGGAAAGGGAGCTTGAAACGTCATGACACATCCAATAAAGTTAAAAATGAACAAAGCCTACAACTGGGAATTCCCCTCCCAGATTTACGTCCCCTTGAGGATCTCTCACTCATGGATCCAGGATTTTTTACAAGATTATTCAGAGCAGCCCTGCTAGCCATGCCAAAACACTGGAATATCATGAACTGTAGGCTAGATAAATAAATGGTGGGGTAGTTTTCAATGGTCTTTGGGAAAATTAATGAACAGCGAAGACATGCATCAACGGGAATGGCTCCCAACGAGAGCATGCTGGAAGGAAGGAAAGAAATTAAAACATGTCATACAACAGTATATCTGTTTATAGAATGATATTTAAAAAACTGGGCTACATTCAACAAATTCAACAAACAGTATTTAGGGTGGGGCTGCTACTCAACAGTCACACCTCTGTATGAATGTATCAGCTGATAAAACATGACAATACTGGAGTTCTCACTGTGGCTCAGTGAGTTAAGAATCTGGCTAGTATCCATGAGGATGTGGGTTTGATCCCTGGCCCCACTCAGTGGGTTTGCCATGAGCCGTGGTGGAGGTCACAGATACGGCTTGGATCTGGCGTGGCTGTGGCTGTGCTGTAGGCTGGCAGCTGTAGCTCCAATGCGACCCCTAGCCTGGGAACCTTCACATGCCACAGGGGCGGCCCTAAAAAGCAAAACTTAATTAATTAATTAATTAAAAAGGCAGCAAAGGAAACCATTAAAAAAAGAGAGAGACAACTACAAAATGAGGGAAAATAGTTTCAAACGATGCAATTGACAAGGGTTTAATCTCTAAAATATACAAACAACTTATACAACTCAACAGCAAAAAAGCCAACAACCCAATGGAAAAATGGGCAAAAGACTGAATAGATATTTCTCCAAAGAAGATATACAGATGGCCAACAAACACATGAAAAAATGATCACATCACTGATTATTAGAGAAATGCAAATTAAAATTACTCACACGATGGGAATGTAAACTGGTACAGCCACTATGGAGAACAGTTTGGAGATACCTTAGAAATCTATACATAGAACTTCCATATGACCCTGCAATCCCACTCTTGGGCATCTATCCGGAAAAAGCTCTACTTAAAAGAGACACATGCACCCGCATGTTCACTGCAGCACTATTCACAATAGCCAGGACATGGAAACAATCCAAATGTCCATCGACAGATGATTGGATTCGGAAGAGGTGGTATATATACACAATGGAATACTACTCAGCCATAAAAAACGACGACATAATGCCATTTGCAGCAACATGGATGGAACTAGAGAATCTCATATTGAGTGAAATGAGCCAGAAAGACAAAGACAAATACCATATGATATCACTTATAACTGGAATCTAATATCCAGCACAAATGAACGTCTCCTCAGAAAAGAAAATCATGGACTTGGAAAAGAGACTTGTGGTTGCCTGATGGGAGGGGGAGGGAGTGGGAGGGATCAGGAGCTTGGGCTTATCAGACACAACCTAGAATAGATTTACAAGGAGATCCTGCTGAATAGCATTGAGAACTATGTCTAGATACTCATGTCGCAACAGAAGAAAGGGTGGGGGAAAAAACTGTAACGGCAATGTATACATCTAAGGATAACCTGACCCCCTTGCTGTACAGTGGGAAAATAAAAAAAAAATAAAATAAAATTACTCACACGAGTCAGAATGGCCAACATTAATAAGTCCACAAATAACAAATGCTGGAGGGGGTGTGGAGAAAAAAGGTACCCTCCTACACTGTTGGTGGGAATGTAAATTGGAACAACCACTGTGGAAAACAGTAAGGAAATACCTCAGAAAAGTAAATATAGAACTACTATATGACAGAGTAATCACATTCTTGGGCATATATCCAGACAAAACTTTCCTTGAAAAATGATACATGTGCGCATATGTTCACTGCAGCACTCTTTTTTTTTTTTTTTTTGTCTTTTTGCTATTTCTTGGGCCGCTCCCGCGGCATATGGAGGTTCCCAGGCTAGGGGTTGAATCGGAGCTGTAGCCACCGGCCTACGCCAGAGCCACAGCAACGCTGGATCCGAGCCGCGTCTGCAACCTACACCACAGCTCAAGGCAACGCCGGATCCTTAACCCACTGAGCAAGGGCAGGGACCGAACCTGAAACCTCATGGTTCCTAGTCGGGTTCGTTAACCACTGCGCCACGACGGGAACTCCTTTTTTTTTTTTTTTTTTTTTTTTTTTTTTTTTTTTTAAAGATTTTTATTTTATTTTATTTTTTTTGTCTTTTTGTCTTTTGTTGTTGTTGTTGCTATTTCTTGGACCGCTCCCGCGGCATATGGAGGTTCCCAGGCTAGGGGTTGAATCGGAGCTGTAGCCACCGGCCTACACCACAGCTCACGGCGACGCCGGATCGTTAACCCACTGAGCAAGGGGCAGGGACCGAACCCGCAACCTCATGGTTCCTAGTCGGATTCGTTAACCACTGCGCCACGACGGGAACTCCCAGCACTCTTCACAATAGCCAAGACATGGAAACAACCTAAATGTCCATCCACAGATGAATGGATTAAGAAGATATGCTATATATACACAATGGAATACTACTCAGCCATAAAAAAGAACAAAATAATGCCATTTGCAGCCACACTGATGGGATTAGGGACTCTCATACTAAGTGAACTAAGTCAGAAAGAGAAAGACAAGGGAGTTCCCATCGTGGCTCAGTGGAAATGAATCTAACTAGCATCCATGAGGACATGGGTTTGATTCCTGGCCTCGCTCAGTGGGTTAGGGATCCGGTGTTGCCATGAGCTGTGGTGTAGGTTGCAGACGTGGCTCGGATCCTGCATCACTGGGTCTGTGGTGTAGGCCAGCTGCTACAGCTCCAATTAGACCCCTAGCCTGGGAACCTCCATATGCTGCAGGTGCAGCTCTAGAAAAGAATTAAAAAAAAAAAAAAAAAAGAATGTACATATGTGTGTGTCACTGGGTCACTTTGCTGTAGAGTAGAAAATTGATAGAACACTGTAAACCAACTATAATGGAAAAAATAAAAATCACTTTTTTTAAAAGGCAAAGGAACAGTGAACACCAAATCCAGAAATGTGGACATCTCAGAAAGGGGGTCGGGGGAGAGGCGACATCTAATAAGAATCACATCAGGGCTTCACTGGGGTCAGTGTATGTGTGTGTTCTGAACCACTTCTGCTTTAGCCACATCCTGAAGCGATTCAAAGTTTCAAGAAATCCATCATAACACCCTTTTAATGTGGCTTAACTCCATTACTCATTTGGAAAAGGGGCTGCCAGATAAAATGTAGGTTCAGATAATATAAACAATGAATAATTTTTTGGCCATGCCCATAGCATGCAAGCTCCTGGGCCAGGGGATTGAACTCACTCCACAGCAGTGACCTGAGTCACAGCAGGGACAATGCCACATCCTTAACCCACTGAGCCACCAGGGAACTCCAACAATGAATAATTTTTAGCATGTGTGTCCTATATACTGCACGGGATTGACTTACACTAAAACATCGTTGCTTGTGTATCTGAAATTGAAATTTAAACAGACATTCTGTATTTTTATTTGCTCAATCTGACAACTAATTAAAAGTATCTCCTTAACCAAACCTCTGTCCTATCCTTCCCTTCAGTAAGAGAGGTCTGTAAAATGCATCTTTCATTGCCTCCTCTTCCGAAATCCAATAACTCCCAATGGTTATTCTGAGATTAACCTTTTTTGTCCTCCCGCTACTATTCATCTGCAGGGAAATGGTTACAGTTGGGGCAACGTTGCCAGATGAGATTTCTGCCAGATTTTAAGGCACAAAGGATTCAGGTTTGTAAATCTAGCCCCCAAAATTCAATGTTTCTCTTTAGCATCATAGCTGAGATCACCGTGGTGCAAAGGGAGAGATTCGGCCTGTCCCTTCCTAGTACCCCCCGCAAAGGCTGGGTTATGGGTTAAATTGTGTCCTCCCCCCACACCCCCCCAAAAAAGTTAGGTTGAACTCCTAACCCCCAGGACCTTGAAATGTGCCCTTATTTGGAAAGGGGGTCTTTGCAGAAGTAGTCAAGTTAAGATGATGTGATTAGGGTGGGCCCTATCCATCTGACTGGTGTCCTTGGAAAAACAGGGAATGTGGACACAGACATGCACAGCAGGATGCGTGTGAACAGGTGAACAGACACAGGGAGAAGGTCATCAGAAGACACAGGATTAAAGTGATGCATCTAGGAACTCCTGCTGTGGTGCATCCAGGCGCAGATTCCATCCCGGACCTGGCACAGCGGGTTAAGAATCAGAGTTGCCATTGATGCGGAGTAGGTCGCAAAACTGTGGCTCTGATCTGATCCCTGGCCCAGGAACTCCATATGCCTCGGGGCGGCCAAAAATAGATAAGTAAGTAAATAATTGTGATGCATCTACAAGCCAAGCTACAGCTACACCAAAGATTGCTACAAAATCACCAGAAGCTGGGAGACGCAAGGAAGAAGGTTCCCCTACAGGTTCCAGAGGGATGGTGTCCCTAGCAACACGATCTTGGACTTCCAGCTTCTAGAATTGTGAGACAACACATTTGTGTTGTTAAAGCCCCCAGGTCTATGGTACTTTGTTACTGTAGCCTTAAGAAACTCAAACAGATTCCATTTGTCCATCTGGAAACCGACTTGGTGGATTGAGATACTGTGCAGAGAGCAGGTCAGAGTGCTCTGGGTAGGGTGAACTCATGCCCTTTTGCCCAGGATTTCCCCAGATTTAGCACTGATAATACCTCGTGCTGAGAAAATGCCAGGACAGCCGGGAGGGTTGCTCATCCTAGTTCCTGGAAGGATGTGAGATGGAGTCTGAACACAGTCTCAAATAATCTTGACTCCCCTGGTGAGAAAGTTCATCCCCTTTCTCTCTTTCTTTCTTTCTTGGCCGACCTCTGGCATATGGAGTTCCTAGGCCAGGGATCAGATCCAACCTGCACTTATGACCTATGCTGCAGCTGGGGCAATGTTGGATCTTTTAACCCACTGTGCCAGGCCGGGGATCGAACCTGTGTTCTGGCGCTGTAGAAAGGCGGCCAGTCCCCTTCCACCACAGCAGGAACTCCTTCCCTTTTTGATTGTTAGATTCTTCTGACTGTGTTCAAGAAAAAGGCTCAGTTTGGTGATACATATTTTTAACACCTCACTAATGGTGGCTGACTTCCCTTTAGAAAGAAGATGAGGTTCAAAGCTAAGGCAGGGAAAACAGCATGGCAGTTCCTCAAAAAGTCAGAAACAGAAGTGATGCAGCCATTTCACTCCTAAGTATCTCCTCAAAAGAACTGAAAGCAGGGACTCAAACAGACACTTGTACACTCATGTTCACAGCAGCATCATTCACAATAGCCGAAAGGTGGAAGCAATCGAAATGTCCATTGATGAATGAATGGATACACAAAATATTGTCTATACATAGAGCGGCACACTATTCAGCCTTAAAAAATGGAGGACAGGAAGTTCCCTTGTGGCCCAGTGGGTTAAGGATCCAGGGGAGGGTATGGAGAGTCAGTGTTTAATGGGGATGTAGTTTCAGTTTGGGAAGATGAGAAAGTTCTGGAGAGGGACAGTGAGGATGACTGTACAAAAATGTAAAGGTATTTAATGCCACTGAGCTATTAAATAGTTAAAATGATTGGTGCAGCCACTCTGGAGAACAGTATGGAAGTTCCTTAAAGAACTAAAAATAGGAGCTCCCATTGTGGATCAACAGAAACAAATCTGACTAGTATCCATGAGGACGCAAGTTCGATCCCTCTCGCTCAGTGGGTCAAGGATCTGGCATTGTTGTGAGCTGTGGTGTAGGTTGTAGATGAGGCTCAGATCCTGCGTTGCTGTGGCTGTGGTGTAAGCCTGCAGCTAGAGCTCCGATTTGCCCCCAGCCTGGGAACCTCCATATGCCACAGGTACAGCCCTAAAAAGAAAAAAAAAAAGAACTAAAAATAGGGTTACCAATCCACCCCTGGGCATATAACTGGAGAAAACCCTAACTTGAAAAGATACATGCATCCCAATGTTCACAGTAACACTATTTACAATAGCCAAGACATGGAAGCAATCTACATGTCCACCAACAGAGGAATGGATAAAGAAGATGTGGTACCTATATGCAATGGAATATTACTTGGTCAGAAAAAAGAACAAAATAAAGTCATTTGCAGCAACATGGATGGACCTAGAGATTATCACGCTGAGTGAAGTAAGCCAGAGAAAGACAAATACCTTATGATGTCACTAATATGTGGAATCTAAAAAAAAAGAAAAAAAGGAACTTTTCACAAAACAGAAGGAGACTCCCAAACATAGAAAACAAACTTATGGTTATCAAAGGGAAAAGAGGGGTTAAGGATAAATTAGGAGTTTGGGATTAACAGACATACAGGAGTTCCCGTCGTGGCTCAGTGGTTAACGAATCCAACTAGGAACCATGAGGTTGCAGGTTTGATCCCTGGCCTTGCTCAGTGGGTTAAGGATCCGGCGTTGCCGTGAGCTGTGGTGTAGGTTGCAGACGTGGCTCGGATCCCACGTTGCTGTGGCTCTGGTGTAGGCCGGTGGCTACAGCTCTGATTAGACCCCTAGCCTGGGAACCTCCATATGCCATGGGAGCGGCCCTAAAAAAGGACAAAAGACAAAAAAAAAAAAAAAAAAAAGAAGGGACTGTAATGACAGACCATGGCTCTAAACTCAGTGAGGGAACAGGGGAAAGTGTGTGTGGGGGAGGGGAAGGATCCACGGATTACAGGTTCTAACAGAGTTAAAGGATTGTTTGGATAGGAATACCAAAAGGAATGAGATGGGAAGAAAAGAAGTGTGGTGGATGAACAGAGTGTGTGAGAATACGGCAGGGATGCAGTTTTTGGAAACCACAAGATCTAAATTAAGGAGTTCCCGTCGTGACGCAGTGGTTAACGAATCCGACTAGGAACCATGAGGTTGTGGGTTCGATCCCTGGCCTTGTTCAGTGGGTTAAGGATCTGGCGGTTGCCGTGAGCTTCGGTGTGGGTCGCAGATGTGGCTCGGATCTGGCATTGCTGTGGCTGTGGTGTAGGCCAGCAGCTACAGCTCTGATTCAACCCCTAGCCTGGGAACCTCCATATGCCTCGGGTTCAGCCTTAGAAAAGACAGAAAGACAAAAAACAAAAAAAAACAAAAAAAGCTAAATTAAGACCCTGAGAGCTGGAGGCTGAAGAAGAGGGGAGGACGGGGTCATTGGGTGAGAAGAGTTGAAGGAATTGAAAGTCAGGAAGGATCATCAAGCTCAGTGGTTCTCAGTCAAGGGTGAGTCTGCTCCCGGCTCCCCAGGGGACATTTGGCCACATCTGGAGACATTTTTGGTTGTCAGAACTTGGTGGTGGTGGGGTTCTACTAGCACTGGGGTGAGGTGGAAACCAGGGATATTACTGGACATCCTACAATGCACAGGGCAGACCCCATGAGCAAGAGTGACCTGGCCTCAAACGTAAGTGCTGAGGTTGGGAAACCCTGGTCCACGTGGATGCTGGAGTCACTAAGAATTATGTCCAAGGGCGAGCTCTCATGCATGTACCACCCTACGTCAATACAGATCCCAAGGGGAGGAGACATACCTAGCATCTCTGGCAGGAAGTGGCACTACATGATCACCACAAGCAGGAGGAAGAAAGATCTCCTTGCCTGGCAACAACTTAGCCAATGAGAGACAGTCACAAATCAGCCAATGAAAAGCCACGGTACTTCAAACTCCCAGTTTCCACCTATAGACTTTTTGTTTATAACAGCTTCTCCCAGACATGCTCCCCTTCTCCTCTATAAAAGAGTTTCCTCTACTTTATTTTACTAGACAGTTATGTGGTTCATTGCATTGCATGTCCCAAATTGTAATTTTTTTGCTGCTCCTGAGTAAAGCCATTTTGCTGGTGAAAAGGAAAAAAAAAAAAAAAAAAAAAAAAAAGCCCAGAAGAGTTTTCAAGAAAGGAACCAGGAAGGAAAATATTAAAGGAAAGTGTGACCCTGAGGGCGAATGGAGAAAGCAGCAAGGACAAGTAGCAGAGAGCATGCCTGATGACCTGAGAGTCAAAGCTGCAGAGTTTTAGGGGAGAGTCAGGATCAATGACAGGGCAAAGACACCCACCTTGCCCTAAGAGGCACACAACTGTGAGGAGCTGGAAAGAAAAGAGCTACGATTTAAGAGCTTCTGGTCCTCAGGGGACATCCAGGCATCTGTTAGGGAGAGAAAGTGGAGAGAAGGATTTCTAAGGACGTTGAGAATACAGAGAATATTGCTTTGAAAAGACCGTGATTTCCTGAAGGGACAATTAAAGCATCTCAAGATTTGAAGAGGACCATTAAGAATTGAAAAGGGGAGTTCCCGTCGTGGCGCAGTGGTTAACGAATCCGACTAGGAACCATGAGGTTGCGGGTTCGGTCCCTGCCCTTGCTCAGTGGGTTAACGATCCGGCGTTGCCATGAGCTGTGGTGTAGGTTGCAGACGCGGCTTGGATCCTGCGTTGCTGTGGCTCTGGCGTAGGCCAGTGGCTACAGCTCCGATTCGACCCCTAGCCTGGGAACCTCCATATGCCGCGGGAGTGGCCCAAAGAAATAGCAAAAAGACAAAAAAAAAAAAAAATTAGGAAAAAAAAAAAGAAATGAAAAGGCATACAATTAACTGGAAGGAGGCACTTGGAATACATATATCTGACAAAGGTCTTATTGCCAGAACACGTAAAGAACTCTTACAACTCATAATAAGACAAACAAAATGGCAAGGGTTCAGAACTGACACTTCAAAAAACAAGGCATAGAGAGGGCCACAGGCACATGAAAAGATGCTCGAAAGCATTAGTCATCAGGGAAATGAACATTAAAACCCCAATGGGATATCACTACACATCCATTGAAGAACTAAGTTCTATTCTATGCTATGCTATGCTATTCTACCCTATTCTATTCTAGCTTCTCAGGAATAGAAGCTACAGCCACAGCAACGCAGGATAGGAGCCTCATCTGTGACCTACACCATGGCTCATGGCAATGCCAGATCCTTAACCCACTGAGTGATGCCAGGGGTTGAACCTGCACCTTCATGGATACAGTCGGGTTTGTAACCCACTGAGCCACAACAGGAACTCTCAAAAACTGAGATTTTAAAACAAGAACTTGCCCATACGAAGCGATACTGAGGATGTGGAGGAACTGGAACTCTCAGAGATTGCTGGTGCGAGTGGAAAATTGTGCCGCCACTTTGGAAAATAGTTTGGCAGTTGCTTTCCAAGTTAAGCACACACCTTCCATAAGATCCAGCTATTCCACATTTGGTATTTACCCAAGAGAAGCAAAAATTTATGCTCACACAAAGTCTTATACACCAATATTCAGAGCAGTTTTTTTTTTTTTTTTTTTGCTATTTCTTGGGCCGCTCCCGCGGCATATGGAGGTTCCCAGGCTAGGGGTCGAATCGGAGCTGTAGCCACCAGCCTACGCCAGAGCCACAGCAACATGGGATCCGAGTCATGTCTGCAACCTACACCACAGCTCATGGCAACGCCGGATCGTTAACCCACTGAGCAAGGGCAGGGACTGAACCCGCAACCTCATGTTTCCTAGTCGGATTCGTTAACCACTGCGCCACGACGGGAACTCCCAGAGCAGTTTTATTTTAAATAGCCCCAAACTGGAAACCCAAAGTTCCAGAACAGATAAACTGGCACATGCATACAGTGGAATATTATTTAGCAATGAAAAGGAATGAATGAATCAATGAATACACACAAGAGCACCAGTGAATCTCAAAAGCATTATGCTGAATGAAAGAAGCTGGTTACAAAAGACACATACTATATGGTTCCATTTATATGAAATCCCAGTAATGAGAAATCTAATCTAGAGTGACAGAAAATTAGATTAATGATTGCTTGGGTATAAGGATGGGAAGGGGGTTGACTGCAAAGGAACCCAGAGGAATCTTTCGAGGGTGATGGAAATGTTCTCTGTAATGACTGGGGTATTGGTGACACTATGGATTTGTCAAAAACTCATCAAACTATACACTTAAAATGGATACATTTTATTAAATGGACATTATACTTCAATAGAGTTGACTTTTTTGGAGTTTCCATATTGGCTCAGTGGTGACAAACCCAACTGTGATGAACCCCACTAGTATGCATGAGGACACGGTTTCAATCCATGGTTCAATCCCTCCAGTGGGTTAAGGATCCAAGGTTGCCATGATCTGTGATGTAGGTCGAAGACGTGGCTCAGATCTGGCATTGCTAGGGCTGCAGCTAGCAGCTGAGGCTCCAATTTGACCCCTGGCCTGGGAACTTCTTCCATATGCCACAGGTGTGGCCCCTAGAAAAGAAAAAGAACAAAAAAAAAAGAGAGTTGACTTTTTTTTTTTTTTTTTTTTTGGTTGCACCTTGGGCATGTGGAAGTTCCCAGGTCAGGGATGGAACTCATACCACAGCAGCGAATGGAGCCACAGCAGTGACAACACCTGAGCCTTAACCCACTGAGCCACCAGGGAACTCTAACAGAGCTGACTTTAAAACAAGTTGGACAGGGAAGGGAGAAGATAAAAAACAGGGGTATACAGAATTATGGTCTCTGGGGGATAGAGCCCTGGGCACGTTGAGAAACTGCCAGAAATGGGTCAGGGTCCAGTGGGTTTAACTGATGGTTCCCCTGGCAATTTAAGGCAGTCAGGCTGACTAAGGCAGCTTACCAGGAGCATATGGAGAAGTGGGGCTCCTCTCCCCCACTTAAAAACAGTGTTTTGCTTTCACTGTACTTTTAATTCAATCTCCGTCCATTTCTGGTGTGTGATTCCATTTTCCCATGTATGGCAGTCATTTAGTGTTTCCATTTTAAAATAAATGTATTCCATATTAAAATAAATGTATTCCCAGGAGTTCCCATCGTGGCTCAGTGGAAACGAATCCAGTATCCATGAGGACGAAGGTTAGATTCCTCGCCTCGCTCAGTGAGTTAAGGATCCGGTGTTGCTGTGACTGTGGTGTAGGCCGGCAGCCACAGGATAAGTAGTGGGGTAATAAAAACTCAACCCAGGGAGTTCCCGCTGTGGCACAACGGATCAGCAGCAGCATCTTGGGAGCATTGGAATTCAAGTTCGATCCCTGGCCTGGTGCAGTGAGTTGAAGATCTGGTGTTGCTGCAGCTGCGGCTTAGGTGGCAGCTGTGGCTTGGATCTGATCCCTGGCCCAGGAACTCCATATACTATAGGGTGGAAAAAAGAAAAAAAAAAGAAAACAACTGAACCCAGGACCCTCTCTCCCCTACTCTACCATGCTTTAACTATTAATAATTATCACTAAACATGAGTTCCCATCGTGGCTCAGTGGTTAACGCACCTGACTAGTATCCATGAGGACGTGGGTTCGATCCCTGGCCTCACTCAGTGGGTTAAGGATCCAGCGTTGCCGTGAACTGCAGTGTAGGCTGCAGATGCAGCTCGGATCTGGTGTTGCTGTGGCTCTGGCGTAGGCTGGCAGCTCCAGCTCCAATTTGACCACTAGCCTGGGAACCTCCATATACTGCGGGTGTGGCCCTAAAAAGACAAAAAAAAAAAAAAAAAAAAAAAAGATTATCACTAAAAAATAATTCAATACTTTTCAATTCAAAAATTTGAAGCCATCTCTACTCCTATGATAAACACAAGACATGCTCAAATTCCATCAACAGGTACATGGGCCAACAAACTGTGCTCTAGCTATTACAGTGGAATATTATTCACCCATAGAAAGGAATGAGGTGCAGATTCATGCTACAACATGGATGATGCTTGAAACCATCCTTGGTGAAAGAGGCCAGACACTAAACATCACCTGTTGTATGACTTCACTTACATAAAATATTCCGAAAAGATAAAGCCCTAGGGACAGAAAGAAGACTGGCAGGTGCCCGGGGCTGGGGAGAAGGGGGATGGAGAGTGACTGTTACTGGGTATAGCCCTTCCTTTGGGGTTGATGAAAATATTTTAAAACTAGAAAGAGGCAGTACAATTTTGTGAATATACTAAATGCCACTGAATTGTATATGTCAAAATGTTAATCTTATGTGCATTTCATCTCAATTTTTATTTTTTTAATTTATTTTTTATTTTTTAATTTTATGGCTGCACCTGTGGCAGAAGGAAGTTCCTAAACCAGGGATTGAATCCAAGCCACAGCTACCACCTACACTGCAGATGTGGCTACACTGGCTTCTTTAACCCACTGCACCAGGCCAGGGATCAAACCCACACCTCCGTGGCAACCTGAGCCACTGCAGTCAAATTCTCAAGCCACTGTGTCACGGCGGGAACTCCCCACCTCAATTTTTAAAAAAGCACAACATGCTGGAATTCCCTGGGGGCTTATCGAGTTAAGGATCCAGCGTTTCTTGGCAGACTTAGGCTGCTGCTGTGGCTGGTGTTCAATCTCTGGCCCAGAAACTTCCACATGCCATGGGTGTGACCAAATATACCAAAAAAAAAAAACCCACAAACAAAACTATGTCATGCTTATGACATGACCCATAAAAGAACAGAAAGAAGAAAATAAGTATTACCCATACCCCTCCACTCACATTCTTAGCATCTAGGCGTGTGTGGTCCCATCCGCACATATATTTGCAACAACGAGATGGGGGTGTCACCATTGTCTTATTACCTGTTTGTTTTCTCCTTTACAAAGCGGGTCATCTTGGGATATTCAGGGTGTAGTGACTGAGAAAGGACATGGAGGAACTTTCTAGATCTTGAACAGGGTGACGAGTTACATGGGTGTACACCTGGGTTAAAAAAGATTCGTAGAGTTTTACAGTTAAAATGGATACACTTTGGGGGGAAGGGATGACTTAGGAGGAGGGCAATAACAGATACTCACTACTGTATAAAATAGATAATTAACAAGAACCTACTGTATAGCACAGGGAAATCTACTCAATAGTTTGTAATAACCTATCTGGGAAAAAATAATGGACATATGTCTATGAATAACTGATTCACTTTGCTGTACACCTGAAAAGAATACATTATAAGTCAACAAAACTCCAATCAAAAAGGAGAGAGAGAGAGAGAGAGATGGGTACACTTTACTGAGTATATGTTCTACTCCAATAATTTTTTTAGAATTACACACCCAGGGACTATTACCATGTCTATAAAAACGAATGCACAGGAGTTCCTGTCGTGGCTCAGCAGAAAGGAATCTGACTAGCATCCATGAGGACACAGGTTCCATTCATGGCCTTGCTCAGTGGGTTAAGGATCCGGCATTGCCAAGAGGTGTGGTGTAAGTTCCAGATGCGGCTAGGATCTGGCGTTGCTGTGGCTGTGGTGTAGGCCGGCGGCTACAGCTTCAGTTCAACCCCTAGCCCCTGGGAACCTCCACATGCCCCCAGTGCGGCCCTAAAAGGACAAAAAAAAAAAAAAAAAAAAGCGCAACATCGCTTTTCTCGGACCCCATTTAAATATCCGTCCCCTGCACATTTGATGCTTCGGAAACTGCTGGCTGGTCTCAGCAGCTTGTGCCCCTGCCGGATTCATTCTTTTGCCTGATCCGTTCTCTTCCTTGGACCTGTGACTGCCCCCACCCCCAATCCTGGCTCCCTCCACTCACTCCCTCCCCGTTCCTGGGGTAGGGCGGAGAAGGAAAGATCCTATACTCCCCGAGTGCCAGAATTACAGAACCCAGGCTTCTTGGAAATCTCTGCTTGGATATCCACAGGCTGCCCTAACTCATCAGAGCCTAATCCAGGGGTTCTCCGACACTGGGTAATGTCTAGAGACCGTCTTAGTTGACCTGATCGGGGACCGCTACTGACACCTAGTGGATGGAGGCCAGGGATGTTACTGCACATTCTATAATGCACAGGATAACCCTCTCACCACAAAGAACTATTCAACCCCAAATGACAGTAGTGCCAAGGTTGAGAGATGCTGCCCTAAACTAACTCATCACCTTCCCCTGACACCCACATCCCCATCTCAGTAAAGAGTACCTCCATGCACCCAGTGGCCCCAGCCAGAAAGATCTGAACCTTCCCCCCTCCACTATCATAATCAATCCACTCCTGAATTAATCAGGTAATACTAGCTGATTAGTATTACAATGCTACAACGAACAAATCCCAAAATGTTGAATGACCCAGATGTGATGGATGTTCTTTTATGGGTCATGTCTGGCTGGGGCCATTGGGTGCATGGAGGTACTCTTTACTGAGATGTGATGGAAGTATATTGCTCTAAAATAAAAAACGTGTTCCTCTTTGCTGTACAGCCAACACAATACTGCAAATCAACTATAATTTTTAAAAAAACCCATAAAACAAACAAAAAAATGTGTTTATGCAAATGAATTTATCTATGAAACAGAAACAGACTCACAGACACAGAAAAAGACTTGTGGTTGCCAAGAGGGAAGGGAAGTGATGGAGGGATGGCTTGGGAGTTTGGGGTTAGCAAGGCAAACTATTCTTTTTTTTTTTCTTGTCTTTTTAGGGCTGCACCTGAGGCATATGGAAGTTCCCAGGCTATGGGTCAAGTTGGAGCTGTAGCTGTCGCCCTACACCACAGCCACAGCAACTCAGGATCCGAACCACGTCTGCAAACTACACCACAGTTCATGGCAACGCCAGATCCTTAACCCACTGAGTGAGGCCAGGGATCAAACCGGTGTCCTCATATTTACTAGTCGGATTTGTTTCCACTGTGCCACAATGCAAACTCCCCAAACTATAGAATGGTAAACAACAAGGTCTCACTGTAGAATGCAGGGAACACTATGCAATATCCTGTAATAAATCAAATGGGAAAAAAAATCTGAAAAAGAATATATATATATATATATATGTATAACAAATTACAGTCATTAATTCTGCACAGCAGAAATTAATACCACATTGTAAATCAACTATACCCCACTAAAATAAATTTATAAACAACAACAAAAGCAAGTGAGCACACAATTTCATATGTAATGGGTTTGTCTCAAATTAAATAAACACACAATTTTGATGGGAAAAAAAAACATCTCAGTAAAGAATACCTCCATGCACCCAATGGCCTCAGCCAGACATGACCCATAAAAGAACAAAAAGAAGAAAATAAGTATTACCCATACCCCTCCACTCACACTCTTAGCATCTAGGCGTGTGTGGTCCCATCCCAACCTACACCACAGTTTGTGGCAACGCCAGATCCAAAAAATGTCTTCCTGATAGGTGGATGGTGCCCTTTCCAGGCTCCTTCTGTGGTTCTACCATCTTTATCAGGCCACTGCATTCAACTGCAAGAGCTGGCAGAAGGGGAAAGAGAAGGGAGAAGCCAATCTGCTTCTCCAGCTCCTCAGCTTGGAAGGGTCACATCATTTCCTTTCAGGATACACTGGTGAACTCATCACATGGTTCCTTGGATGCAGGGGGTGCTGAGAAATGTAGTCCCGGGATGGAAGGGTGCAGTGACCACCCTTTGAGGGACCTCCAAGGGTGCCCACCTCTTATATTCACCCCTTGGCAGAGTCATCTGACCCACGCTGAATGGTGGCTAGACCATGAGACCATTGGAATACTGTGGAAGTCATAATGTGTGCCTTCCAAAGCCAGGTTTATCAGTTCTTACAGCTTCCGCTGTGCGCTCTTGGGTCACTCGCTCTAGGGAGAGGCCAGCTGCCATGTTGTGAGGACACTCAATTAGTGAAGAGGTCTACCTGGCGAGGAACTGAAGCCTCCTGATAGCTAGCTACCTACCTTGTCCAGTATCTGACTTGCTAGCCATGTCAGTGGGCCATCTTGGAAGTGGATCTGTCATCTCTACCTGAGCCTTCAGATAAGACAACAGACAGCCCGGGCTGATAGTTTGACCCCCAACTTCAGGAAAAACCCCAAGTCAGAACACCTTGATAAGCTGCCCAGAGAAACTATGAGATAATGTTTATTCTAAATGATAATGTTGAATGTACTGTTATTTTAAGTCACTAAATTACAGGATTATATGTTATGCAGCAATAGATCACTGCTAAAGAAATAGGACTTTTATTTTTTAATTAATTAATTAATTAATTTATGTTTTGCTTTTTAGGGCTGCATTTGTGGCATATAGAAGTTCCCAGGCTAGGGGTTGAATCAGAGCTACAGTTCACAGCAACACCAGCTCCTAACCCACTGAGCAAGGCCAGGGATCGAACCCGCAACATTACGGATCCTAGTCAGGATCGTTAACCGCTGAGCCACGAAGGAAATGCCAAGAAATTATGACTTTTAGAGAACAATTTATCACACAATCTGCAAGCTCTGTCTGTTCTCCCTAAACATTTCACAAACCCACCCCACTCCCGTGCTCCAGATTCTACCTCACACAAGCTGCCACCTCATGTCTCTTCTGAATGGCTGCATCTGCCTATTGCTGGTCTCCCTTTGCAGAAGACATTTATCTTATCTTTTTGTTTTTGTTTTTAATTTTTAATTTTTATTTCTTATTGCGGTATAGTTGATTTACAATGTTGTATTAATTTCTTCTAACACCAAAGTTATTCATTTATACATATATACATATATATACATTCTCTTTTGTAAATATTCTTTTCCATTATGGTTTATCATAGGACAGTGAATATAGTTCTCAGTGCTACAGAGTAGGATTTGATTGTTTATCCCCTCTGTGTATAGTAGCTTACATATGCTAACCCCAACTTCCCACTCCACTCCCTCCCCAACCCCTGCCCCCTTGACAACCACAAGTCTGTTCTCCTTGATCCTGAATCTGTTTGTTTCATTATATAGATTCATTTGCGTCGTATTTTAGATTCCACATATAATTGATATATATTATTTGTCTTTCTCTGTCTGACTTACTTCACTTAATATGAGAATCTCTGGGTCCATCCATGTTGCCGCAAATGGCATTACTTCATTCTTTTTTATGGCGAGTAGTATCTCATTGTATATATGTACTACATAGTCTTATTTTTCTTTCTTTTTTTAGGGCCATATCTGTGGCATATGGAAGTTTCCAGGCTAGGGGTTCAATCAGAACTATAGCTGGTGGCCTACAGCACAGCCACAGCAAGGGAACTGAGCCATGTCTGCAACCCACACTGCAGCTCATGGCAATGCCAGATCCTTAACCCACTGAGCAGGGCCAGGGATTGGAACCGGCATCCTCATGGATACTAGTCGGGTTCACTACCGCTGAGCCACAATGGGAACTCCCTGTACTATATCTTCTTAAACCATTCATATGTCGATTGACATTTAGTCTGTTTCCATGTCTTGGCTATTGTGAATCGTGCTGCAATGAACACTGTCTTTTTTATTTTTGTGGGGCTTGGGGTTTTGGAGCTTTTTCCCCCCAATATTCAGTTATTTCTTTTGGGAGTGGTGACTTTATTCCTTGTGGCAATGTCTATCATAGTGGCTATGACTAGCCAAACCATTCCTAATGCTCAGCCTCTGGAAACTTCTATCTTTTCCAAGGTGGGTATTCCAGGCTGACATCCATACTGAGAAAGCTCCAGTGTTTAAAAAAAAAAATCCTCTTTGGGGGTAAGACTTTTCTTTTTTAGCTGCACTCATGGCATGCAGAAATTCCCAGGCCAGGGATCAAACCCATCCCACAGCAGTGACCCAAGCTACAGCAGTGACAATGCTGGATCCTTTTTTTTTTTTTTTTTTTTTTTGTCTTTTCGAGGCTGCACCCGAGGCATATGAAGGTTCCCAGGCTAGGGGCTGAATTGGAGTTACAGCTGCCAGCCGATGCCGCAGCCACAACAAGGCTGGATCCAAGCCGAGTCTTCAACCTACATTACAGCTCACGGCAACACTAGATCCTTAACCCACTGAGCGAGGCCAGGGATTGAACCTGCGTCCTCGTGGATGCTAGTCGGGTTCGTTAACTGCTGAGCCACGATGCGAACTCCTCAATGGTGGATCCTTAACTTGCTGAGCCAACAGGGAACTCCCAGACAATTTCTGTTACTTTCCACCAACTGATGGACACATCTGCCTTCATCATTGCCTCACTTCTATGTCCTGCTCAATCTCCCCACTCTCCACCCATGAGCCATTCTTTCATTGACTCGGTCAATGTTTATGGAGTACCTACTGTGTGCTTAACACTGTTCCAGATGCTGAAAAAAGTAGAGAAATGCCTTGTTCTGCTGAGCTTATAGTTTAGCAGGGAAGACAGACAGTAAACAAAATAAGCGGTAAATGGGAGTTCTTTAACTCAGTAAATGGCCCAGTGGTTAAGGATCTGGTGTCACTGCTGTGGCTCAGGTCACTGCCGTGGCCTGGGTTCAATCCCTGGCCTGGGAACTTTTGTACATTGCTGGTGCAGCCAAAAAAAACCCATAAAATTTAACATTAAAAAAGTAAGCAGTAGAAGTGCCCTTCGTGGCTCAGCAGTTAACAAACCTCACTAGGATCCATGAGGACGGCAGGTTCAATCCCTGGCCTCGATCTGGGTTATGGATCAGGCATTGACGTGAGCTGTGGTGTAGGTCACGGACATGGCTCAAATCCCATGTTGCTGTGGCTGTGGTGTAGGCCGGCGGCACAGGTCCAATTTGACCCCTAGCCTGGGAACCTCCATATGCCATGAGTGTGACCCTAAAATAGCAAAAAACAAACAAACAAACAAACAAAAAACAGTACATGTATCCTATGGGAGCACTTCTCAAATTTCAGTGTGCTTGTGGATGGATGGCCTGGGGATCCAGTTCAAATGAAAGTTCTGACTCAGTAGGTCTAGAGTGGAGCCTAACAGGGGTCCTTTTTTTTTTTTTTTTTTGGCCATCCTGTGGCACATGGAGTTCTTGGGGATCTGAGCCACAGTTTCAACCTACTTTAAGACACTGTGCCAGGTCAGGGGTTGAACCTGCACCTGTCACGGCAATGTCGCTGCTGATCCTGTTGCACCACATTGGGAACTCCCAGTCGGCCTTATTAACAAGATCCCAGGTGATGCTGCTGGTCTGTGAAGCCTATTTTGAGCAAGGAGGGACTAGGCTAATAAGTCTTATAAAGAAAAGTAAAGCACAAGAACAAAAAAAAAGGAGTTCCTGTCGTGACACAGCAGAAAGAAAAGAAAAGAAAAGCAAGGGAAAGGGGTACAGTGTTCTGGGATATAAGGGGTGGGGCTTGTGGTCTTCAACTGGGGTGTCAGAGGGGACAATGAGTATGGAATTGATGTGAGGTGAGGAGGGTGCCACGGGAAGGGCATTCCAGACAGAGGGAACAGCCAGTGCAAAGGCCCTGAGGCTGGTGTGTACCTTATTAGTGAGAGGATTAGCAAGGAGGCCAGTGTGGCTGCAGTGGAGTGAGTGAGGGGGTCAGAGCAAGGAGGTGAGCTGTGGGGCAGGAGGGGGCGGGAACTCCCCATATGGTTTGAATTACCTTTTAAGAGGATCACTTAGGCTGCTGAATGAAGAAACAGCAGGGCCTGAGTCAGTGGTGAAGTTGCAACACTTGGGAGGGTATTCAACACTTGGGAGGGTATTATCAGGAATGGTTAAAAGGAGGATGTGAGGAGTTCTCATCAGGGTGCAGCGGAAACGAATCTGACTAGGGACCATGAGGTTGTGGGTTCGATCCCTGGCCTTGCTCAGTGGGTTAAGGATCTAGTGTTGCTCTGAGCTGTGGTGTAGGTCGCAGATGCGACTTGGATCTGGTGTTGCTGTGGCCCTGGCATAGGCCAGCAGCAACAGCTCCAATTAGACCCCTAGCCTGGGAACTTCCATATGCCGCTGGTGTGGCCTTAAAAGGGCAAAAGACCAAAAAAAAAGGAGGATGTGAAAAGCAGTTGAACTGTGAATAGGTAGAGCAGGTAGAACAAAGGCAGTGAGGGCAGGAACTGTGGGGCAGTGTCAGGACATGGGAGAGGAAGCCAGGGGGGAACTGAGGGGGCTGTGGCAACCAAAGGCACAGCCCTTCTCCCCAGGGCAGGGCAGGAGTTCAGCCCTCAGGGGAACCAGCTGGGCAGAGCCACCCACCTGACTCGCAGCAGAAACTGGGAACTGGGACACATACCTCCTCAGCCACCGCTGGGGAAATACCACTCCTAGTACCACGAATGCCTCCAGGGGCCTCCACCAAACTCCCCCACTTCAATATCTTACCCTCTATACTGCCCTTGATCCTGTAAGGCGAGGAGTGTCTGTGTCCTGCTCTGTCTCCTGAGAAGAATGGGATCTCAGTAGGCACAAAACTACCCAGCATCAAGTCGAGAGTCCAGCAATTAGGAGTGGTCTGCCTGTGAACTCCTAACTATGCATCAAAACTCACTTCAAATAGACCCTCATTTGGATGGATTTCTTGGATGCCCATGGTTGCTGACCTAACACCACATCAATGGCTAATACAAATTGAGCACTTACTACATTCCAGGTCCACGCTGAGGCCCACAACCCTAGGATATAGTTTATTATCATTAACTGCACTTTATAGATGAGAAACTAAGGCTCCAGGACACACAACTTGTATGTAGTGGATCCAAGACTGAAATTCAGGGGATGTTAGAGTTCTCTTGTGACCCAGAGGGTTAAGGATCTGGCATTGTCCCTGCAGTGGTTAGGGTCACTGCTGTGATGAGGGTTTGATCCATGGCCCAGGAACTTTCATATGCCATTGGTGTGGCCAAAAAAATAAATAAATAAATAAAGATAAACTCAGGGGATGTCAATATGCTGCCTCAGCAGCAGGTATTGTTAAGTCCTTCCCTGTGAGGTTGGTCATCATCTTTAAACAATGCACTTAAGATCGCATAGCAAATCAGTGGTTGAGCCAGGCTTGGCACGTGGGCAGCAGACTCCAAAACCTTCAGCTCTTAACCTTTCTCACCTCTTCATCTCTCTCTCTTTTTTTTTTTTTTTTTTTTTTGGTCTTTTGTCTTCTTAGGGCTGCTTCTGAGGCATATGGAGGTTGCCAGGCTAGTGGTCAATCAGAGCTGTAGCTGCAGGCCTAGCCCACAGCAACGCGGGATCCGAGCTGCATCTGCGACCTACAGCCCACGGCAACACTGAATCCTTAACCCAGTGAGCGGGGCCAGGGACCTAACCCTCATCCTCATGGATACTAGTCGGGTTCATTAACCACTGAGCCACGACGGGAACTCCATCTCTTGGCTCAAAGTGTAGTTGATAAGCACCTAATGTGTGCCAGGCACCGTTTTAGGCTCTGGGGACAAAATAAGGGACAACGCTGCCAAGACATTTGAAATGAAAGACGAAAAAGAATCCACCTTGAGAAGATGTGGAGGCAGAGAGGAGTCCCAAACGTTATCAGGGACATAACCCTTCTTCCCCCACTCCTTTCTCCATTCTCTTCTCTCTACCAGAAACGCCTTCAAAGCCCAGCTCCAATACCCACTCCTAGGACGCTTTCCAGACTGACCTCCCAGGCCACCCCTCCGTTTCTATAGCCTAGGGTCCCTCCCTCTCTCCCACCCGTAACTACAGACTGATGGGAAGATCTCAGTAGCAGTCTGCCCCGCCAGGCTGGAAGATCGTTGAGGCCGAAGCCCAGCGGGCACACGGAGCTGATTTTTAAGATAAGCAATGAAGAGCAGAAAATTGTGAAGAATCTCTGGGCAAGAGACTGAAGCAGGCGTCTTTGAAGTTCTCTGGCTCTACACTGGCAATACTTCCCTGATCCCGCCCCTTTCAGACTCCGCCCCGTCAACAAACCAGCCCTGTCGCTTCCCGGAAGTGGGAGGTCTCGTGAGAGGGTCGCAAGCGCAAAGCACGCCGAGAATTGTAGTTCCGGCAACGTACGGCGGCTGGGATAGGCGTGCTGCACGATGTTGCCCGAAATATTGGTGCGGGGGGCCCGGGTGGCCGCAGGCAGGTTCCCTGGGCTGGGGTCTCGTCTTGTTGCCCGCTTTTCCCCACAGCGGACGCCCGAGAACCGCCTGGTCATGCAGCGGAGCCTGCACGCGACGGTGTCCCGGGCTCTCCCGCTCATTCCCATCGTGGTGGAGCAGACGGTACAGTGGCCGGGCGGGGACACGGCCTGGGGCTGGGAGGGCTCAGGGCTGAGGGCTCGGCGGGCCCTTGACCCTCAGCCTCATCTTGCTCCCGCAGGGTCGCGGGGAGCGCGCTTATGACATCTACTCACGGCTGCTGCGGGAGCGCATCGTGTGCGTCATGGGCCCAGTGAGTGCCCTGCGCCCGGATCCTCCCCTGCACCTGCCCAGACCCCATGTACCCCTGCCCAAACCTCCTAGGTTCCCTAACCTCGCCTCCTGACTTTCCTTCCTAGGCTCCGCCCTTCTCCCAACCTGACACCACTCTCCCTGGGCACCTAAGTCCTCCCTCTCTCCTGGCCCCTAGAACCCCCTCCACCCCTTTATCAAACCCTCTGCTTCCCCTTTACTAATCTCTGATTGCCTACCCCACCAATAACTCTCCTCCCCATTCCTGGGTTCCACTCCCTCTCCCCAAACTCCTGATCCCTTCCTTTCCTGTACCCTGAGTCTACTGACAGCCCCCTTCCTGGGCCCCAAACCCCCTGGATTTGGATCACCCCCCCCCCCACCGAATCCCTCCTGGGTCCTGAACTCTTTCCAGTTCTTCTTACTTCGGCTTTGACCCCCTTTAGGATGCCCTGACTCACCCCCAGGCACCCTGTAACTGACTCCTTTAGCCCTTACCCCCACTGGGGGACACCCATGCCCTCCCCACTTGCAGATTGACGACAGTGTTGCCAGCCTGGTCATCGCACAGCTGCTTTTCCTGCAGTCTGAAAGCAACAAGAAGCCCATCCACATGTATATCAACAGCCCTGGTGAGCAGGGCCTTCCCTGGGTACCAGGGGCACTCCTGGGGACAAGCTTGGTAACTCCCAGGAATGAACCCCCAATCAGAGATGTTCACTTTCTGGAGAAGGAAAAGGTGTGGAGCTTCCTTCAGAATCCCCAGAGTGTCTTGGAACCTCCAGAAGCTGCCTGCCCCTTGCTTGAACCTGCCTCTTTTATCCTATGTGTAGTGTTTTACCGACCTGACCTAAAAATAAATGTCAAGATTTTTTTAATTGGTAGATTCCACACACCCCATGCTCCCCACCAAAGGGAGAAGAGCCAATCCTCATTGAGCATGTACCATGGCAGGCACTTTTCTAAGCGCTTTACACACATTTAACTCAGTTTATCTTCATGGCAACCTCACGTGATCGGTATTAATTATCTCCAATCCACAAGGAGACACTGGTTCCAAGAGGCTGGCTAACTTGCCCAGGGTCACACATGATAAACTGCCTGCCCAGCTAGGGGTCATAACCCCAGCAGGCTGGCTCCAGAGCCTTGGCTCTTAGCCACCATACTCTCCCAACTTCTAATTTCTCTTGAAATTTTGGCAGATGTGGCCCTCCTGGGCCCACATGCACTTCTGGCAACTGTCAGCTCACTCTGGAGCATGCATTCTCTTCTGCCCCACCTGCTTCGTATCACCTGTTTCTGTCACCTCCCTACCCCCAGAAGTATTTGTGCTTGGGACCTGGCTCTCAAGGGTGTCTACACCAGCCTTCCCCAGGGCCAGAGGCTGCCCTAGGGAAGGGACAGTGGGAGGAGGTGGCACAGCCCCACACTTGTGCCCCATCTGCAGGTGGCGTGGTGACCTCGGGTCTGGCCATCTACGACACGATGCAGTACATCCTGAACCCCATCTGCACGTGGTGTGTGGGACAGGCCGCCAGCATGGGCTCCCTGCTTCTGGCCGCAGGCACCCCGGGCATGCGCCACTCGCTCCCCAACTCCCGCATCATGATCCACCAGCCCTCTGGGGGCGCCAGGGTGAGTGCCAGGCCCTGCAAGCTGCTTTGGGGATGGGATAGGGGACAGGGTCTAGAACAGAAGGGCAAGCTGGCCGGAAGTCACATGGGGGTGTGAGAGTGTTTTCAAATGTAGGTTTTAGGACTTCGCACTGTGGCACAATGCATTAAGGATCCAGCATTGCCATAGCTGTAGCTCAGGCCACAACTGCAGCTCAGATTCAATCTCTGGCCCAGGAATTTCCATATGCCACAGATATGGCCAAAAAATAAAAATAAATAAAACATTTTTATTTTATTTTTTTTGCTTTTTAGGGCTGCACCTGAAGCATATGGAGGTTCCCAGGCTAGGGGTCCAGTTGGACTTGCAGCTGCCAGCCTAGGCCACAGCCACAGCAATGCAGGATCCAAGCCACATCTGTGACCTACACCACAGCTCACAGCAATGCCGGATCCTTAACCCAGTGAGTGAGGCCAGGATAGAACCCGCAACCTCATGGATCCTAGTCGGATTGTTTCCACTGTGCCATGAGGGGAACTCTTAATAAAATGTAGGTTTGATTAGTATGCAGGTATAGTGAAGCCAAGAGATCAGGAGAGGATTGCCATTGAAAAGACAGTTTGGGAATTCTCTGGTGGCTCAGTGGGCTAAGGATCTGGTGTAATCACTGCTGTGGCTCTGGTTACTGGATTGTATCTCAGGCCAGGCTATGGGGGCCACATAGAGAGGCACCAGGGTTGGTCAGAAGGAGAAAGCGGGCAAGAGCCTTCGTTTGGTTTCTGCAGGAAAGAATGAGCAAGCAAGATAATCAGGCTTAGGACTGGCTAGTGTGAACAGTTTCAGTGGTCTCTGGGGCATAAGGACTGTCCCTAGTTATCTGGTACCCCAATATCTGGGCAGGGGGATGGTGACCCAGAGTGTGGGCTTGGATTGGCTGGTTTGTATGTAAAAAGTGTGCTCTGGACAGTAGAAGTAGGAAGTAGCTGCCCTGGGAGGCGCCATTTCTCCAGGTCAGGGAGGTCCCAGCTGCAGAAAATAACATAGAGTTAATACAGGAAGCCTTCCTGGTGGCGCTGATGATGAAGCAGGATGTGGAGGGACTCACAAAGCCCAGCCAGAAGCCCAGGGCCTGCTCTGGAATCCCCGTCTCCAGTCTCTCCCCAAGAGTGGTACCCACTGACCCCAACCTTCTCCCTCTTGGGACGTCCCCCAGGGCCAAGCCACAGACATTGCCATCCAGGCAGAGGAGATCATGAAACTCAAGAAGCAGCTCTACAGCATCTACGCCAAGCACACCAAGCAGAGCCTGCAGGTGATTGGTGAGTGCCCTGTCCCGCGTGGGCTCCCAGCTGCTCCCTTTTATTATGACCAACACACACCTGGACCTCGGTGTTACTGACACTCGGGGCTGGACCATCTGTGCGGGAGCCTTCCCGGGCAGGATATGTGGCACATCCCTGGGCACTGCCTACTAGATGCCAGTAGCCCCTCCAACTGTGAGAGCAAAACTGTCTCCAGATGTCACCCAGTGTCCCCTGGGGGTCAGAATCCTCCCCACCCTGGTTGAGAACCCCTGTTCTGAGCACTTAATGTGTTGTTTTGTTGTTATTGTTTTTCCGGCCATGCCTGCAGCATGCAGAAGTTGCCCAGGGCAGGGATTGAACAGCAGCCACAGCAGTAACAAGACCCAGTCCTTAACCCATAGAGCCACCAGGGAGCTCCATGAGCACTTTAAAAAGACCCACTTACAGGAGCCTCGCCAAAACTTCACTGAAATAGGTCCAGAGGTTTGAACAGGGTCTTCCACAAGGAATGTTCCAAATGGCCAAGACACGGAAGAGGCTCATCATCCCCCCTCCCCCCGTGCGCTTTTTAGGGCCACACCCACAGCATACGGAAGTTCCCAGGCTAGGGGTTGAACTGGAGCTGCAGCCGCCAGCCTGCACCACAGCCACAACAACACAGCATCCAAGCCGTGTCTATGACCTATGCCACAACGGGAACTCTGAGGCTCATCATCTTTTTTTTTTTTTTTTTTTTTTTGTCTTTTCTAGGGCCTCACATGCGGCATATGGAAGTTCCCAGACTAGGGGTCTAATCGGAACTCTAGCCGCTGGCCTTCACTAGAGCCACAGCAACATGGGATCCGAGCCATGTCTGCGACCTACACCACAGCTCACAGTAATGGCGATCCTTAACCCACTGAGCAAGGCCAGGGATCGAACCCACAAACTCATCATTCCTAGTCGGATTCATTAATCATTAAGCCACAACGGGAACTCCCTCATCATCTTTGGTGATAATGTTTAATAATGATGTCAGTAGTTATTAGGGAAAGGCAGATAAGACCATCATGAGATACCACTTCAATCCGCTGCACCAGCTAAGAGAAAATACAGACACCACCCATTGCTGAGGGGCGTGTGGAGCAACTAGAATGTCCATCCACTGTAGGTGGCCATGGACAGGACACAGCCCCTCTGAAAAGCTGTGAGGCAGTGAAGCTGAACACACAGGAAGATGCGTGGTTCCTCTGCTCAACACCTAACCGAGGCCTTTGAGTGCTTCTGTCCACCAAAGATGCAGACGGGAGTGCCAAGGGCTGTCCTGTTCCTGCGAGCCCCAAACAGGGCAATACCCAAATGGCCCACGGCAGAAGTTGCGCATTAAGGGTGGTTTCCTCAGGAGGTGGGACGCCACACAGCCAGGAGGACCGTTCCATGGGGACGCACAGCAGCCTGGATGAATGTCAGAAACACGGTGCTGGAATTCCTGTCGTGGCGAAGCGGAAGTGAATCTGACTAGGAACCACAAGGTTGCGGGTTCGATCCCTGGCCTCATTCAGTGGGTTAAGGACCTGGCGTTGCCATGAGCTGTGGTGTAGGTTGCAGATGTGACTCAGATCCTTCGTTGCTGTGGCTGTGGTGTAGGCCAGCAGCTGTAGCTCCAATTGGACCCCTAGCTTGGGAACCTCCATATACTGTGAGTGCGGCCCTAAAAAGCAAAAAAAAAAAAAAAAGAAGAAGAAAAACACAGCACTGTGTGCTAAAAGAAGTGAATGCGCTAAGGGTCTGTATTTAAAGGGCAAAGACTGGCATAACTAACCTGTGCTGTTTTAGGCCACTGTTAGGGTTGTGGTTACTCCTTGGCAGGGGGTCAGTGATTAGAAGTAGCACCAGTGAGGTTTGGGGGGCTGATTGGAGTGCTGGCCACGTGGGTGTGTTCACTCTGAAAATCAGCAGTGCCCACTTATTCGATCCATGTGCTTTCCTGGATGGACATTCACATATCAACAAAGTTTTTTAAAAAACTGAAATAGGGAATTCCTGTTGTGGCTCAGAGAGGGTTAAGAAACTTACTAGTACCCATGGGAATGCGGGTTTGATCCCTGGCTCCAATCAGTGGATTAAGGATCCAGCATTGCCATGAGTTGCAGAATACGTCGCAGAGACGGCTCGGATCTGGCGTTGCTGTGGCTATGGTGTAGGCCGGCACCTGCAGCTCCGATTTGACCCCAGGGGGATACTCCATATCCTACAGGTGCTTCTCTTAAAAAAAAAAAAAAAAAAAAAAAATTAAAGCAGGTATTTTACTCATGGGAAAACTGAGGCACAGGGAGGGGAAGGCCAGGGTCACACAGGGAGGAAGGGGGTAGATCAGGAACCGGAATGTAACCCCAGACCTTAATCACTACCTTGCTTCCCTTGCAGAGTCGGCCATGGAGAGGGACCGCTACATGAGCCCCATGGAGGCCCAGGAGTTTGGCATCTTAGACAAAGTCCTGGTCCACCCTCCCCAGGATGGTGAGGACGAGCCTGAGCTGGTGCAGAAGGAGCCCGCGGCCGCGGCAACCACAGCAGAACCTGCCCCAGCAAGCACCTGAGAGCCAGCCCTCACCCTCACCCTCACCCTCCGGAGGAAGGCGGGGGGCAGCCCTCCCCATCTCTTGGCCCTGAGCCTGGAGGGGCCCCTTGAGGAACTCTGGATTTGGGAGTGCCCCTCAAGGTGGCATCCCCAGCTGAGACACTGTGACTTTAAATTAAATCTTTGTAGCCTTTGCTCCTGCCTGTGGCGCCTTCCCTCCTTCCGTCCTCCACCTTGGCACATGTGTGCCCTTCAGGCAGCCTCTGCTTTCACCCTGACCTTCAGCTGCCTAGCTTCAGCAGATCTACTGCACATACACGGCATTCCAGGCACTGCTCCAGAGGCCACAACTTATTGTCAAGAAAACACAAAAATCCCTGTCCTGAAGAAACTTGCATTCTTGTGGGCATAGAGAGTTTTTTTTTTTTTTTTTTTTTAAAAAAAAGAAAATCAGGGAAATTGTGTGTGTGTGTGAGTGAGAGAGAGAGAGAGAGAGAGAGAGAGAGACAGTTTTAGGGGTAGCCTGCGAAGGCCTTGCTGATAAAGTGACATTTAAGCAAAGACCCTAAGGATGTGGGGTGGGGTGTTGGGGGGGGATAGCTTGCTGTCTTGGGATCCAGCAGTCCAGGCAGAGGGCATAGCACATGCAAAGTCCCTGGGACAGTACTGTGGCTGGCATGCAGGTGGAGTGAGTGAGGGGGAGAGTGGAGGAGATGCGAGCAGGAAGGGGAGAAGCACAGATCAAAAAAGGCCTGGTAGGTCTTAGCAAGGAGGGAGATGCCCCACGGGGATTTAAGAAGAACAAAAGAGGATGCACAGAATTGTGGGTGGAGTACAGCAAGCGCAGAAACCTGGAGACCAGCCAGAAGATCTGGAATAATCCAGAGGAAGGCTGGTGGCCCCAGCTATGCGGTGAGACAGGTCAGATTCCAGCCAGGTTTTCTTTTCTTTTTAGGGCTGAACCTGTAGCATAATGGAAGTTCCCAAGCTAGAGGTTCCATTGGCACTATAGCTGCTGGCCTACGCCACAGCCACAGCCATGCCAGATCTGAACCTTGTTTGAGACATAAACCATAGTTCATAGCAACGCCAGATCTTTAATCCACTGAGTGAAGCTGGGATCGAACCCACATTCTCGTGGATACTAGTTGGATTCGCTACCACTGAGCCACGAAGGGAACTCCCGGCCAGGTTTTAAAGGCAGGGCTGACAGGCATAGTATGAGATTTGAGAGAGAAAGTAATCTCCAAAAACTACAAGGCCCAAGGCAGCTAGAAAGATGAGATATTTTTCCCTGATGAAACCAGGAGAGCTAGAAGGAGAGGCAGGATGGGCCAAGAGCAGGGGTTGATGTCTGATGAGCCTCAGACATCCCAGGGGATGGGTAAGTCTGGGGTCAGGGTTGGGAATAAAAATGCAGGAGGCTCTGGCATTTGGCACAGTGATCACTAGTGGCGCTAAATATCAATTCAGTGCTGCAGGGGCCAGAAGCCAGATTGGAGTGGACCCAGAGAGACGGGGTGGGAAAATATCGGAGCTGGACAAATCTTTCGAGGAATTTTGCTGTCGAGGAGAGCAGAAAACATGGGTCTGTCTTTGAAGAGTACTGAGGTCAATGTTTTGTTTTTTTTAAATTCAGAGGACTTTTTAATTTGGCTTCATTCATTGGTTACATTTGGCTGAACTTTGCATTCCACACAACTTAAAATACACACAAAAGCAGAGAAACTAGGATAATGAGTCTCAAGTACCCATTGCACCAAGTCAACAATGACCAGCTCAAGGCTGATTGTGATTCTTCGATCCCCTCCGGCCCCCAGCCCTGGATTGCTTTGAAGCAAATCCCAGCTTTTCATTTCATCTATTTCAGTATGTATTTCTGAAGGATAAGGAATATTTATTTCTCAAAAAACTGAAAACAGAACTACCACAACTACCACATGACCCAGCAATTCCACTCCTGGGTATATACCCACAACAAAAACACTAATTAGAAAAGATACATGCACCCCTATATTCACAGTAGCATTATTTACAACAGCCGAGATATGGAAGCAGTCTAAGTTTCCAGTGTCCATCAACAGACAAATACATAAAGACGTGGTGTATATATAATGGAATACTACTTAGCCGCTAAAAAGAATGAAATTTTGTCATTTTCAGCAACATTGATGGACTTGGAGGGCATTATGCAAAGTGAATTAAGTCAGAGAGACAAATACTGTATGATATCACTTCCATGTGGAATCTAAAATATACAACAAACTAGAGAATAAAACAAAAAAGAAACTGACTTAAAGAGAACAAACTAGTGGTTACCAGTGGGGAGGAGGAGGGGGGTGGGGCAAGACAGGGGAGGGAGAAAAGGGGGTTATTATGGGATTATGTAAAATCATGTGTGTGTGTGTGAAAATTTGGAAATTGTAAAGCACTACAGAATTTAAAGAATCTTTCAGGAGTTCCCAGTCATGGCTCAGTGGAATCTGAGTAGCATCCATGAGGACAAAGGTTCAATCTCTGACCTTGCACAGTGGGTTAAGGATCGACATTGATGAGCTGTGGTGTAAGTCGAAGATACAGCTCAGACCCCACGTTGCTGTGGCTGTGCTTGTGGTGTAGGCCAGCAGCTACAGCTCGAATTCAACCCCTAGTCTGGGAACCTCCATATGCCGCGGGTGCCCCCGCTAAAAAGATAAATAAATAAATAAGCAAACAAACAATAAAGAATCTTTCATTCAAAAAAAGTTAATTGCAAATAAGTAAATAAAAGGAATTTTTAAAATGACAACCACAATACCATTTTCAAGCCTAAAAAAGGAAAAATACTTACCACGGGTGAATATTCAGCCAATGTCCAAATTTCCCCCGTTGTCTATTTTTTAGTTTGTTCCAATCAGAATCAAACTAAGGTCCATACATCACCACTGGTGGATAGATCTCTAAGTGTCCTGTAACTGCAGGTTTCCCGTTAATTTCTCAATCTCTCCCTATTTTTCTTCTCTTTCCTTGAAATTCACTTGTTGGAGAAGCAGGGTCCTTTGTCCTGTGGACTTTCCCACTTTCTGGTTTTTGTTGATTGGGTCCTGTCCTTGATATTTCCAGTGTATGAATCTAGACAAGTGTGATGGGATTCAGGTTCTGCTTTTTGGCAAGTGATCTGCCAGCAGGAGGCACATTAAATCCAGTTCCCCTCTTTTCAAGATGTTAGGAGCTGTTTGGTCTCTGTCTATATCCACCAATAGTCCAATAGGGCTGCAAAATGGTGTCATGCCAATTCTGTCACTGAAGGAAGGGGATTTTTTGTTTATATCCTGCTTTTAAGATGGGAGCCAGCCCGTATGCGGGTGGGAATGACCCAGTAGAGAGGGGGTAACGGGACGTGCTTCGTTTTGACTTTTGGCTGAAACCCCTAACTCCACAAATCTGGCCCCAGCCCATAATCATAGGCTGGAGGTCATTCCCCTGACCCCTACATCTCAGCCCGACTGTACTCTACCCGCATCCTCCAGACCTGGCCGACTTCATAGCCTCGGCCCAATCCTTCTATGACCCCTGACCTCTGACCCCAAGCCAGATCTCGCCTTTGCCCCTTTCCCCCTCCCCGCCTCCGCCCCCTGAAGGACGGACAGCCAGTAGTCTGAGTTACAGCGGTCGATGGCGTCCAATAGGGCAGGAGAGGAGACGGGTTCTGGGGAGAGCCAACAGTTTGGGACGCCCAGCCGAGTAATAACCAGTAGCCTTGAGCGAGAGGCGGGACTCTAAGGGAAACCAATCACTGGAGGGACTCCAAGCAGCCACAGCCAATGGTTCTGGGGCTAGGGCGTGGCCCTGACCCCCCGCCGCTTCCAAGATCCGGCTACGGAACTATGGCAGGGGGCGGGCAGCTGGCGCTGCGAACGCTGTCTGGACACGGTTGGGTGAGGGGCTCGGGTCCGGCTCTCCTTAGCCGCCTGCGGGACGCCGCTGTGGTGCGGCCCGGCTTCCTGAGCGCGGCCGAAGAGGAGACACTGAGCCGCGAGTTGGAACCTGAGCTACGCCGTCGCCGATACGAATACGACCACTGGGACGCGGTGAGGCTGGCGGCGCTGGGGGGCCGGACTGCGGAGCTACGGAGGGGCGGAGCCTGGGGCGTTATGGGTGGGAAGAGTGGAGCGCTGGATGTTCAGGGCTACTGTTGTGGGCGGGACCTGGGGTGGGGGGCGGAGTCTTGAAGCTTGGAGGGGTTTAGGGGCACCTAAACAGTTTTGGAAAATGACAGCAAGGGCCAGAACTAAAGGCAGAACCTGGAACTAGGGGGTGTTTGGAGGACAGAACCAAAGTTAGGGACGGGGACGGGTGTGGAGCGAGATGATGGAAAGTCAGGGGCTGGGGTTGAAGACCAGGGAACTGGTGTTGGGTAGGATCAAACTGTGAATATCGGGGACTGGCCAGCAATGGGGCCGGGATCTGGGACTGAATTGAAGCCTCAGGGTGGATAGAAAGGACTGAGGCCAGCTAGATGGGGCAGGGGTTGGGTTTTGAGACCCAGGATCATCAGGTTGATAGGGTCAAGGTTGTGAATTGAGGGTGGGGTCAAGTGTTCTGCTGGGAAAACCAGCCCTTTGCTTTGTACTTCCACCAGCTTTTTCCTTCCCACCCCCAGCCCCAAACCCATACTTCAGTTTCCCTGTTCTCCCTGGAAGCTTCCAGCCTTGACTTTAGCTCTCTGGGCAGGCCATCCATGGCTTCCGAGAGACTGAGAAGTCACGCTGGTCAGAGGCAAGCAGGGTCATCCTGCAGCGTGTGCAGGCGGCCGCTTTTGGCCCTGGCCAGAGCCTGCTCTCCTCAGTGCACGTGCTGGACCTGGAACCTCGGGGCTACATCAAGCCACACGTAGACAGCATCAAGGTGGGCAGAGACCCGTGCCTTAGAGCTCCCAGCTGGGCGTGAGCCGGCCAAGCCAAAGATTGACTTACCCTCCATGTTCCCTCTTCCAGTTCTGCGGATCCACCATTGCCGGCCTGTCCCTGCTGTCTCCCAGTGTCATGCGGCTGGTGCACACTCAGGAGCCAGGGGAGTGGCTGGAACTCCTGCTGGAGCCAGGCTCCCTCTACATTCTTAGGTACCGGCACCCAAGGAGCCCCCACCCTACCAGTAACTCCTGAGACACCCACCCAGCACTTTTGGTCATTCAGCCCTCACAGCAAACTCCACCCCCTATTGGCAGGCACTCTGCCTGGACTAGGGGCTGCCACCAGCCCACCCACCATACTGTTTTGTCTTGCAGGGACTCGGCCCGTTACGACTTCTCCCATGAGATCCTTCGGGATGAAGAATCCTTTTTTGGAGAGCGTCGGATTCCCCGAGGCCGACGCATCTCAGTGATCTGCCGCTCCCTCCCTGAGGGTATGGGATCAGGGGAGCCCCGGCAGCCACCCCCAGCCTGCTGACCTTCTCGAAGCTTCATAAGACACCTGTGTTTAGTGGATAAAGTTGGAGAATGGACAAGCTGGCCTTCCTGCCTGTTGGTGGGGGGCTGGAGTTGCAGGGGAAGCCCAGGACCCCACCACACCCACCAGGAGCTCCCCCAGCTCAACACATAGTCATGGGGCCAGAGGAGCAGTTTCCTTTATTGTGCCCCTTGCTGGCAGCCCCAGCCCACCTCCCCTTCTCTTCTCAGCATCCAAGTCTCCAATAATAAGCAGAGCTCCTCCAGTGGGTGCAGGGCCCCAGGCCCGGCATCTTTAGTCGCTGCAGGCACAGGCTGCTGCGGAGAGCTGGGGCAGCCGCTGCCAGCGGTGTCGGTCATCGAGGAAGGCCACGTCGGCATAGCGGGTGGGCCGGCAGCAGGGCCCACCATGGGCTCGGCCCTGGCCCCGAAGCCGGGCCAATGTCAGGCCATGCTGGGTGCGGGCACCGCGGGGACAGCTGCCAGCGCAGTAGTGGAAGATGACCATCTCCTCTGAGGTGTAGCCCAAGCCCAGCTCGGCCACGGGCAAGGGCAGGCTCCACAACTGGCATGGGCCAGCCAGGGCTCGGGGCAGGCGGGCGCCTGTGGGGACGAGGAGCAACTGATAGTCAGGGTCTGGGCAAGAAGGAGTTGGGGAGCACACAGGGTTCTGGGGGTGCTTACCCAGCTGTGTCCTCTGGATCCCTCTGTCTGCTGCTGGCTGGGATGAGAGCTCTCCTTCCACCACTGGAGTCCCCCAGGCCCCAGGGTCCCCGCCAAGGTCCAAATGCAGGATCAGGAGTAGCAGCAAGCTGAGCATGACTCTTCCCATGGCCATGATGATGGGCAGGTCCTGAAGATGGGGATGCCCCGGCCCTCAATTTATCCCCCTGCCTGAGCCAGAGAGGTAACCTCTTCGCTGCCGGCTGCACGAGGGCCCCCACGTACCACACCTTGGGCCCAGGCAGCCCTGCTCCTGCCCCACACACCATCCTTCTAAGAGTTAAGGGCGCACACACCCCCCAACACCCCATCCAGACATTCCAGACCTATTTCCGACACCCCCTCCGCCCCCTGATTTATGAGTGTTGTGGCGGCAGCCAGGGCCAAGCCCAGAGCGGGCAACCAGGGTCCCCACCCTACCTGCTATCTTGAGGATAAGGTGGGGGCCCTGGTGGGATCCCTCCCACTCAAGAGTGCTGGGGCTCAATAACCCCTGCATTGAGCACCAGGGGGAGCAGATGTGTGTGTGGGGAAAGAGGCAGGTCGGCAGGTGGGTGAGGTGACCCAGGAATCCATCATGGCTCCCGCCTGGAAGATTAAGATATCATACCCCTGTCTCCGGGCCTGGCTGAGCCAGCATCAAAACAGGAAAAGGGAGAGGCCCAGGGACGGCCAAGAGCTGGGACATCAGGGGCAAGAAACTCACCCTGCAAGGACTCAAGTCTCTAGAAGTCCCACCTGAACTCCAGGGCTCAGCCCTGCCTTGGGGTCAGAGGACATCAGAGCTGGAGGGGAGGTTAAGCCCTCACCCAGGTCCAGGTGACTTCCCCACTCTTCTCCATCACCTACCTGGGGAAGGGATCCTCCATCATAGCTTGTGAAAGGGGGCCAGAGTCCCTCCCACAGGGAGTTCTGAGGACAGATATTGAGTGTGTAACTCAGTGCCTGGAACTGAGGAGCCGTGAGTGCTTTGAGGCAAAGGAAATAGCAACAGCCTGTGTAGGTTTGCCAAAGTGCTCCATCTCACGCAGGTGACACTGGGTTAAAAATCGGATGAGACTCTGTGCCCAAGATCAAGATTAGCAAACATCAAGAGTTTGCTTACACATGGCTGGGGGGGGTTGTGTGTGACATAAGCACACGTGTCTGTAGGAGTATAAATGGGTTAGGGCCAGGCATGTGCTACAGGACCCCCAAATCTCACCCTTTTGACCCAGGAAACCTGCTTCAGGAACTTTGTCCTACTCAGGATATTTGCTGCCTTTTGTATCAGCAAAAGGCTGGAAAAGGAGTTCCTGTGGTGGCTCAGTGGTAATGAACCCTACTAGTATCCCCGAGAATGCAGTTCCCATCCCTGGCCTTGCTCAGTGGGTTAAGGATCCAGTGCTGTGCGAGCTGCTCGGATCTGGCATGGTGTGGCTGTGGCATAGGCTGGCAGCTTTGATTTGACCCCTAGCCTGGGACCTTCTATATGCTACAGGTGTGGCTCTAAAAAGAAAGAAACAAATAAGCTGGAAAAGACCTCACCTCCACTGACAGGAATTGCTTCCATGATTTTGGTATGATGGTCCTTACTGCATTGCACGTCGATACTACTTTCAGAATTAAGAAACACACCCAGAGGAGTTCCCGTCGTGGCTCAGTGGTTAACGAATCCGACTAGGAACCATGAGGTTGCAGGTTCCATCCCTAGCCTTGCTCAGTGGGTTAAGGATCCGGCGTTGCCGTGAGCTGTGGTGTAGGTTGCAGACGCGGCTCGGATCCCGCATTGCCGTGGCTCTGGCGTAGGCTGAAGGCTACAGCTCTGATTAGACCCCTAGCCTGGGAACTTCCATATGCCGCTGGAACAGCCCTAGAAAAGACAAAAAGACAAAAAAGAAAAAAAAAAAAGACAACACACCCAGAATTAAGAAACACAGATGGAGTTTGAACCCAGGTCCTGCTGAAGGCAAGGCCTGTGCTCTGAACCACTAGGGCACAACACCTGATCTGGTGGGAAGGCCTTAGACCTTGGTCCACGTGGCAGACAGAACAAGGGTGATGTTGCCAGGGCCAGGGGCAAGCGCTTCTCTCCTACTGTCCCAAAGGGCCTGGCGGAAGGATGGGGAGGGAGGTGGGACCGACCTGAGACATTCCTAGGAATTAGCTTGACATCCCAGGCATTACCATTCGGCAGCCAAGGACCTGTAAAACTGGGAGGGGAAGTTTTCCACATGCAGTCTCCAGCCTGGGCAGGACGGAAGCCCAACATCCCGTCTCCAGCCAGATCACTCAAGTAGGGGTTCAAAAGTAGCGACTACTGCCAAATTTCTGTTTCGAGCAACGAAACTGTCCATGAATTCAGAAAGCTCTCCTGCTACAGAACACCTAGCAATGCCGACTAAAATAAATGCCTGACAAACTTGTAAGAATCTAAGAGACGCCCCTAGAAACATCACTGGGAAGGTGAAAAATAGGGTCCAGATACCACCATCAGCAACAAAGAGGTCTGGGATTTTGTAGCCACGTAGGGACAGAGCCACAAGCTGAGAACCACACCTAAAACGGGCTCAGGACAGGACTTCTGGGGCACCTGGTGGCACCATGTGCAAAAACAAGTCTGGAAGGATTTACCTGCAAAGCAGACCACCTAGATAGAGTCTGGAGCTGGCCATGAGGTCCCCCCGATCCCAGATTACAAAACATAAGAATTGATCATGAAGAGGAGTCAGAGGATACAATAAGATGCCCGTGAGCTTCAGGTATTAGGTGAGTGTGATGGAGGCTCTCAAGACAAGGGTGCTTTAACTAAAAATGTGAAAGAAAGGATCAAAAACAGAAGGGGCCAGACACTCAAATCAGAACTGCTGTTCTGAAAAAGAAATAAAGGTAACTTTACAAATTGGAAAACAGACAATGAAACTAAGTACTTAATGGGTTTAGGCGGTGGATAAGCCACAGCTGAAGAGAGAACCAGTCGAGTGGAAGACAGAGCTGAAAGAAATCACCCAGCAGCAGCTCGGTGGAGGAGGTTAAGGGGCAAGAAGAGAATTAAGTTCTAAGAGGCCTGAGAAAGAGAAGAGTGAGAGAAGTAAACTGAGATAAAATGCTGGGGGTCCTCAGACCCAGGGGACAGTGTGGGAATCAAGAACCCAAGGATTCTGGAGAACAGAGCCTGTTTATTGGGCAGGAGGGTGGCCAGGGGCAGAGCGTCACTCCTTGAGGGAGAAGTGCATCTTGTCATTGATCATCTTGCGCTCAGGGTTCAGGCGCTTGAGGATCTGAGCCAGCACATTCACTGTCTGCTCACTGCTCAGCCCTGTCTTCTTGGTCTGGAACTTTTTCAGCAGGTCCTTGGTGGTCATGGGCTTCCGTGTCAGGTAGCGGCGCACTGCATCCTCGGTCACCTGCACGTCACTGGAGCCCAACAGAAGTGGGGAGGTAGGCGTCAATGGGTGGCCCTCCATCCCTGAGGGCCCCCTGCCCTCCCCCGCCCCTACTGTCTTCACCAACTTACCCGCTGCTGGGGGTCGACTTCCCAGACTGTGGCTGAGGGGTGGACTTCCCTGACAAGCTTTGGGACCCAGTGTCTAGCCGCAGCCGCTTGGCAGCAGGAGTCTCACTGGTCCGCTTCCCTATGGGAGTAGAGGTGAGGCTGAGCTTTGGGGCTGGGAGGCTGGACTCCTGGGAGGATCCCAGGCCAGCTGGCTGGTGGTGCCAGGATTATGTGCAAGGGGCTCGGGGGCAGACAGGATGCTTGACAGGAGGAGGAGGATGGGATCAAGAGATCAAAGCAGGTGGGGTGGGACAGGGTGGCCACTCACCCTGCTCCAGTTTGTTGGCAGCTGCCCGCAGGGTGGAAGAAGTGCTGCCAGGCTCCGTGCTGGGTGTGCCTGGCCGGCTGTTGCCCCGAGAGCTGCCTCCCGATGGCTTCCGCTCCCTCTTGGGGGGTGTCTTCTTCTTCTGTGGAGATGGGGGTTGGGGGATGTCAGTCTGGAAAGGGACACCCTCTCCACCCTGCCCTGCTCCAGGCTGGACCTTACTGCCATGAAGAGTGCCGACGAGGCCTCACTGTCAATGTCACTCTCCTCCGAGCTGTCTGACTCCTCACTGCTGTCTGCAAGGGGCCAGAGGAGGGGTGTCAGACTGGGGACTCTGCGCCCACCTTCAGTCCCAGCTCAGGTCAAGGGGCCCAAGGGGCCCAGGTCAAAGCGAGCCTACCTTTCCTCCGCTTCTTCTCCTGTGGCGTGGGCACCTTCTTCTCCTCCTCCTCCTCTTTGTCCTCCTCGGGTGGCTTCTCCTCCTCGCTTTCCTCGCTGCTCTCGCTCTGCTCATCCACGCCCTTGGGGCCCTCCTCCTGCTGCGTGACCTTGGGCTTGCCCTCTAGCTCATCCTGGGAGCTGCTGTAAGACAGAGAGCGGGCAGAGGGTGAGTGAGCGCGTCCACCTGGCCGGCCCAGGGTCTCACACCCGCCTCCCGCCTGCCTCACCTGGAGCCGTCGGACATGTAGTCCACCTCCTGGCCCTCAAAGTCCCCGTCATCACTATCTTCAAAGGCCTCGTCATCTGACCCCTTCTTCTTCTTCTTCTTCCTGCCTCCCTTGCTGGGCGGTGCCTTCTTCTTGGCCTTGGGGGCTCTGCCACCTGGGGGAAGGGTAGAGAAGGTGAAGGGCTCAGGTGGGCAAGTTTAGTGTTAGTGTACTTGACACCATGTGCCATCTCAGGGGCCCTGCTGATTGGGCAGAGATGCCAGGACCAGCCAATTCCTCCAAGAGGCAAAGAGTGGGCCCAGGGGTATGCCTCTCACCCACAGGCCAACTGAGCAATCTTTTTTTTTAATATATATATGTATTTTATTTTATTTTATTTTATTTTATTTTTTGTCTTTCTGTCTTTTCTAGGGCCACACCCCCGGCATGTGGAGGTTCCCAGGCTAAGGGTCAAATTGGAGCTGCAGCTGCCAGCCTACGCCAGAGCCACAGCAACGCCAGATCCAAGCCGCGTCTGTAACCTACACCACAGCCCAGAGCAACTCCGGATCCTTAACCCACTGAGCAAGGTCTGGGATCGAACCTGCAACCTCATGGTTCCTGGTCAGATTCATTAACCACTGAGCCATGACGGGAACTCCCAAACTGAGCAATCTTGACTCCACACTCCCAGCCACCCACCTTTCTTACTCACACACAGAGCCACTATCCCTGCCCTAAGTCACTGGGGCCAGGATCCAGGCAACTAGAGACCACCTTTCAGCCTAGAGCCCTAACTAGCCAGCCCTAAGCTGTTCCCGTGGGAACCTCAGCTGAAGCTGTGGCTGAGGCCTTCCTGTGGCTCCCTGCCCACCGCCTCCTACCAACTCTGCTGCTTCCCCAGGTGGCTAAGCCCCGGTATCCAGGGAAACCGTGAGTAACCAGGCTTTCCCTTCTGTTTTTCTTTTTTTTTAGGGCTGCACATGCAGCATATGGAAGTTCCCAGGCTAGGAGTCAAATCAGAGCTGCAGCTACAGGCCTATGCCACAGGCACAGCAATGCCAGATCCGAGCCGCATCTGTGACCTACACCACAGCTCCCAGAAACGCCAGATCCTTAAGCCACCAACCAAGGCCAGAGATCAAACCCATATCCTCACAGATACTATGCTGGGTGCATAACCCACTGAGCTACAATAGGAACTCCCCAAGCTTTCCTTTCAATGGTACTAACCTCTCTGGGTCATTGCATGGCCACCTTGATAAACTACCACCACCCCAGCCACCTAGGAGCTCTGCCCAGCCTCACCCTCCTCGCCGCTGGCCTCACTGTCGTCAGAAGACATCTCCAGGTCATCCTCCAGGTCATGGATGCGCAGCTCGCTGGCCTTCTTGCGGCCACGCTTCTCCTTGTCTTCATCTTCCTCATCCTGGTCCTGGTCCTTGAGTCGCCGCTGCTGCATGATGCTGAAGTGGTTCAGGACTTTGTTTCTCCTTTGGGAAGGGGCCGGGGGATAGCAGGGGTTGACCATAGGGCTGGCTCCAGAGCCCTCCTCCAGGAGCCAGAACTCTTCCCCAGCCTCCCTCTTCCTCCCTGCTCTTCCACCAGGCATTCCCCAGAGGGGAACCACAGACACTACTTAGGTGATGTGAGGGTTGGTCTGACCTCACTTGTGGGGACACATGCATGTGGCACAGAACACCCTGAGATCACACGGGGAGAGCCAGCCCTCCTTCAGGTCCCTCTCTGCCAAGGCCCCCCATGAGAAGGTCTCATGTGATGTTGATGCCCCAGAACCGCCCTCGGGCTCAGGGCCTTTCTCAGGCAACAGAATCTAGCCACAATGCATTCACATCCATCTGTTTTTACTGTAGTTTATGGATGCCTTTTTTTTTTCCTTTTGGCTGTACCTGCAGCATCTGGAAGTTCCCAGGAATTGAATCTGAGCTGCAGCTGTGATCTACACCACAGCTGGAGCAACACTGGATCCTTAACAGGGACTGAACTTGTGCTGCCACAGAGACAACACCGGATCCTAAGCCACCAAGCCACAGTGACAACTCCAATTATTTCTGTGGCCAAGCTCACAGCATGCAAAAGTTCCCAAGCCAGGGACTGAACCCACCCCAAAGCAGTGACAACACTAGATCCTTAACCCAGTGAGCCACCAGGGAACTCTACCTAGGGTGCCTTCTTTTACTTATTTATTTATTTATTTTTGGTCTTTTTGCCTTTTCTATGGACGCTTCCCATGGCACATGGAGGTTCCCAGGCTAGGGGTCCAACCAGAGCCGTAGCCACCGGCCTACACCAGAGCCACAGCAACACAGGATCTGAGCCACGTCTGTGACCCACACCGCAGCTCACGGCAACGCCAGATCCTTAACCCACTGAACAAGGCCAGGGATTGAACCCGCAACCCCATGGTTCCTAGTCGGATTCGTCAACCACTGCGCCATAAAGGGAACTCCAAGGGTGCCTTCTTTTAAATGTCAAGGGATACTGGTGTTTCTATTTACTGTGGTGATGAAAGTTTTTAAAAATGTGATTGCATTCAGGAAGTCTTAGGATTATACCTAATAGCAGGAGCAGAACTCATGGTAGTGTAAAAAGGAATGAAGCTCTATTCAACACAGCACTGGAAGTCCTAGCCACAGCAATCAGATAAGAAAAAATAAAAAATAAAAGGAATCCTGGAATGGAAGAAGTATAACTGTTTGCAGGTGACGTGATACCACATATAGGGAAATCCTAAAGATGTCACCAAAGAACAGTTAGAATAAATGAATTCAGTAAAGTTATAGGATAACAAATTAACAGATAAAAATCTATTGCATTTCTATACACTAACAAACTATCAGAAAGAATTTAAGGAGTTCCCGTCCTGGCACAGCAGAAACGAATGTGACTAGGAACCATGAGGTTGCATGTTCCATCCCTGGCAACACTCAGTGGGTTAAAGATCTGGCATTGCCATGAGCTGTGGTGTAGGTCGCAGACGCGGCTCAGATCCTGTATTGCTGTGGCTGTGGTGTAGGCCAGCAGCTGTAGCTCCAATTTGACCCTTAGCCTAGGAACCTCCATATGCTGTGGTGCGGCCCTAAAAAGCAAAAAAAAGAGCGAGAATTTAAGAAAAAAATCCTATTTACAATTGCATCCAAAAGAACAAAATACCTAGGAATAAATCTAACCAAGGAGGTAAAAGACCTATACTCAGAAAACTATAAGAAAGGGAGTTCCCAGAGTTCCCATCGTGGCTCAGGGGTGAACTAATCCAACTAGTATCCATGAGGACGTGAGTTTAATCCCTGGTATTGCTCAGTGGGTTAAGAATCTGGTGTTTCTGTGAGCTATGGTGTAGGCCGCAGAAGCAGCTCAGATCCCCTGTTGCTGTGGTTGTGGTGTAGGCCAGCAGCTGCAGCTGTGATTCAACCCCTAGCCTGGGAACCCCCATATGCCGTGGGTGCAGCGCTAAAAAGACAAAGAAAGAAAAATAAAGGGGGAGTTCCCTGTTGGTCTAGTGGGTTAAGGATCCAGCATTGTCACAGCAGCAGCTTGGGTCGCTGCTGTGGTGTGGTTTCAATCCCTGGCCTAGGAACTTCTATATGCTGTAGGCACAGCCAAAAAAAAAAAAAAAAAAAAAAAAGAAATGAAGCACTGATACACAATACGACACAGATAAATCTTGAAAACATGATGCTCAGTGAAATAAGCCAGACACGGAAGGACAAACATTGTCTGAACCCACAGTCCTAGAGGAGTAGAATCCACAGAGATAGGAAGTAAATGATCGGGGAGGAGGTGGGGAGTTAGTGTTTAAAGGGGACAGAGTTTCAGTTTGGGAAGATGAGAAAGTTCTGGAGCTGGATGGTGGGGATGGCTGCCCAACAATGTGAATGTAACTTCATGACACTGAGCTGTGTACTTAAAAATGGTAAATTTGGAGTTCCCGTCGTGGTGCAGTGGTTAACGAATCCGACTAGGAACCATGAGGTTTCGGGTTCAGTCCCTGCCCTTGCTCAGTGGGTCAAGGTTCCGGCATTGCCGTGAGCTGTGGTGTAGGTCGCAGATGCGGCTCGGATCCTGCGTTGCTGTGGCTCTGGTGTAGGCTGGCAGCTACAGCTCCGATTGGACCCCTAGCCTGGGAACCTCCATATGCCGCGGGAGTGGCCCAAGAAATGGCAAAAAGACAAAAAAAAAAAAAAAAAAAAAAGGTAAATTTTATGTTACATGTATTTTACCAGCCATTGATCCAGCCATGGGACCTCTTACCTGGAGGGAGCCCTGTAGGCCAAGGAGACCCCCCACCACCGCTGCCCCGTTCTGCCAATTCCTGTTCCAGGGCTCAGCTCAGCCATCCCTTCACGGCTCTTACAGGGCCGGGTGCATCCCTGAGGGCTTCCCACTGGTCCAGGAGCTCCCTGAGGGGCTGGTGAGGCTGGCTTGGTCACCACTGAGTCCCCACCTCTCAGCCCAGATCAAAGTTAGGGGGACACACCCCATTTCCAATCGTTTTGGCTCCCACACTCACCTCTCCCACTCTTCCTCTGCCTCCTCGGCTGTGAGAGTGCGGTGCCGGGCCAGCGGTGTGAAGTTGTACCAGTTGTGCACGGGGAAGGCCTCAAAGGCCCCATCGGGGCACTGGGTAAAGATGTAGTAGGATGTGTTTTCTGTCACGCCTCCCTTCTTTATGCCCTTGAACCTGCAGGAGTCGAAGGTCATGGTCTGCCCGTGGAAAAGGGACCAGCCCCAGCCTCAGCCCCAGGCCCCCTGCCCACATCCCCAGACCTGCCCTCTCTCCAGAGCCACCTGGGTTCTCCAGCAAAATCTGAGGCTGGAAAGCTTCAGGCTGGCCCTTCCACTGTCTGAGCCTGGATTTCGACATCTGGAAAGCAGGGCTCCAGAGTTCCCATCATGGCACAGCAGAAACGAATCCAGCTGGGAACCATGAGGTTTTGGGTTCCATCCCTGGCCTCGCTGAGTGGGTTAAGTGAGCTGTGCTGTAGGTCTCAGACGCAGCTCGAATCTGGCGTTGCTGTGGCTGTGGTGTTGGCCGGTGGCTACAGCTCCAATTAGACCCCTAGCTTGGGAACTTCCATATGCTGAGAGTGAGGCCCTAAAAAAACAAAAGACGAAAGCAGGGCTCCCCACCTTGAAGAGAGGGCTTATGGCTCCCTGCCTTATACATTTCATGGTCCCTTCTGGAAGGACTGCGTTAGATTAGCTGTGAAGAGCAAGGACTCTACAGTTAGACCCCTCTGCATTTGCTTCCAGAATCTTCCTGGCCTTCACTCTCACTTTTTTTTTTTTTTTTTCTTCTCTAAGGCTGCAGGTGCGGCATATGAAGTTCCCAGGCTACAGGATGAACTGGAGCTGCAGGTGCCAGCCACAGCCACAGCAACACCAGATCCAAGCCGCATCTGCAACCCGCACTATAGCTCACAGCAACACCAGATCCTTGACCTACTGAGGGAGGCCAGGGATCGAACCTGCATCCTACTAGTCAGATTCATTTCCCCTGCGCTGCAATGGGAAATCTGACTCTTTTTTCTTTTGGCCACACATGCTGCATGCTGAGGTTCCTGGGCCAGGGATGGAACCTGCACTACAGCAGTACCCAAGCCACAGCAGTGACAATGCTGGGTACTTAACCCATGGAGCCACCAAGGAACTCCCACCCTCACCCTTTTCTGCCCCACAAGTCCTGGCCCTCTTCCTAGCAATCTTAGAGGGTCCCTCCCACCCACCTGGCGCGCATAGCCCTCCCAATCTGCCCACTCTGTCAGTATCATGCTGTGACAGTCCCTAGGGCTGGGCGTTCTTTGCCTCCGTGCTCTCTGTTCTGCCTAAGGGCCCTCCAGCCACCTAACCTCCAGTGCTCCCAATCGTCCAACCCCCAGGTCCCCAGCAGCCCCTCAGTGTGAGCACCAGGACCTGAGCCTCGCCCTCCTGCATCCTGCCCCTCCGACCTCCTGCCCTGGCATCCACTCGGCTCATCTTCCCAAATAAAGGATAAGGTGTCACCCACACTGTACAGCCGGACGTGCAAGTTCCCGTGCAAGTTCAGCCAGGGTACCCAAGGAGTGAGGGCGGGAAAGGCACTTACTTCCGGCCTGCCTTGCCATTGATGCGGAGCAGCCAGGGCTGGTCCTCCGGCCGGAACTCCTTCAGGACGATGCCGTACTTCTTCCTCCGGGCCTCCTCCCGGAGCTTGCGGTTGAACTCACTGCCAGCGCCTGATTCTGGCATCTCCTCCTCTTGGTAAATCTTCTTGTTACTCAGGTCACGTTCCAGCCGGGCCTGAGGGATCAGGGAGCAACACCTCTCATGAGGGAGCCTGCCCTCGCCCCCCTCTGCCCCTGCCAACGACACCCCTTCCTCCCTTCCAAGTTGAGAAGTGGCCATTCAGAGCTGATTTCTGGCTTGGCCAAAAGGTGCTCAGTGACTGTGGGTAAAGGGATCTAGGTTAAGCCCTGTACTATGTCTCTTTTTTGCAGCTTTTTGAAAGTTTGAAGTCATTTCGTAATGTAAAGTTTAAAAAAAAAAAAAAAAAAAAAAAAAAGGAAAGAGGAGTTTCTGCTATGGAGCTGTGGGATCCATGCTGTTTCTGCAGCACCAGTACACAGGTTCACCAGAACAGTGAGTTAAGGATCCAGCGTTGCCACAGCTGCACACTGCGGCTGGGATTTGATCCCTGACCAGGGAACTCCATGTGCCATGAGGCAGCAAAAAAGAAAGTAAGAAAAAGAATTTTTAAAAAGAAAAGTCAGAATCCAGCCACTTCTCATAAGCTGTTTGCTCCAAGCCCCATCAAGGCTCACCTCCCCCTGTTCTCCCCTGTTCTCCTTTCACCTGCCTTTGACCCTTCAGTGGCCAGTTCACTTTACAATTTCTCTGTTTAACCTTTAATGGCTGCTGTTATGGATGGATGTCTGCGTCCCCCCAAGATGCATATGTTAAAACCTAATTTCCAGTGTGATGATATTTAGGACGGGTCCTGCCAGTGATTAGGTTATGAGGTTGGAGCCTTATGAATGGGATGAGCGCCCTTAAAAAGGATCCCAGGAGTTCCTGTCATGGTGCAGTGGAAACAAATCTGACTAGGAACCATGATGTTGCGGGTTTGATCCCTGGCTTCACTCAATGGGTTAAGGATCCGGCGTTGCCATGAGCTGTGGTGTAGGTTGCAGACATGGCTCGGTTCTGGCATTGCTGTGGCTGTGGTTCTGGTGTAGGCTGGTGGCTACAGTTCTGATTTGACCCTTAGCCTGGGAACCTCCATATGCCGTGGTTGCGGCCCTAAAAAGACCAAAAAAAAAAAAAAAAAAAAAAGGACCCCAGAGGAGTTCCCTTGTGGTGCAGCAGGTTAAGGATCCAGCGTTGTCACTGCAGTGGCACAGGTCACTGCTGGTGCTCGGGTTTGATCTTTGGCCTGACAAATTCTGCATGCCACGGAAAAAAAAAAAAAAAAAAAAAAGGATCCCAGAGAGCTCCTTCCCCCTTCTACCAAGCAAGGACACAGTGAAATGAGCCAGGTGTGAACCAGGAAGCAGAGCCCCACCAGACACCAAACCTATTGGTCCCTTATCTTAGACTTCTAGCCTCCAGAACTGTGAGAAATAAATTTCTACTGTTGAGAAACCACAGTCTCTGGTATTCTGCTATAGCCTCCTGAATGAGCTAAGACAGCTCCCAAAGCCCTTGCTAGAGCCTCTGACAATGGGGGCTCTTAGAGCATCTGTAGGAGGCAGCCCCCTCCCTTGCCCAGATAAATCCAGGCCCAAGATGCCCACTGGTAGGCACAGCTCCTTTCAGGAGAAAACCTCCTGCATTTACCCCTCAGGCATGCTCAGCAACTTGGCCTCGGCCTTAGTCATCACTTATCTCCATGGTGAAGAGCTGAGGAAGCTAAGCCTTGGTTACTATCACAACTAAACAACTATAACAACCACAAAGTCCATGATTGGGTTCTCTCACCCCCTCCGAACCTCAACATACCTGATTCCAAGTAGCAAGATTGACTTTATCAGCTGCATTGAAGGCCATGATATTATATTTTTTGGTGGTATTTCTGGAATGGACATGAAGAGGCAGTGCTCAGTCATTCATTCAGTAAACCCTCCCTGGCTCAGCCCTTTGTGTCAGGCAATGCTGGGGACCCATAAAAGACCTCAGAGGTTCCCAGTCTGTTGGCAAAGTGGGATCCATATTCTCAACTCCATTCAGAAAAACGGACAAAGATTTCTAGGAACCCAAGATCTGGCGCTAACTGGGAACTCAGCCCTAGGCAAGGGGGGTGAGGTGGCAGATAGGGAATATAGTGGAACTAGGATTTCCAGGATCAACAAGAATCCACCCAGCAGTCACAGTGGGCAGTGGCAGAGGGAATGCTAGGTAGGGGGGCTGCATCATACCGGCACTGTTTTTGTTTTGTTTTTTGCTTTTTAAAAGGGCCAAACCGGCCACATACAGAAGTTCCTAGGGTCTAAACGGAGCTGCAGCTGCCAGCCTACACCACAGCCACAGCAACACTGGATCCTTAAACCACTGAGTGAGGCCAGGGATTGAACCCGCATCCTCATGGATATTAGCTGGGTTTCTTACCTCTAAGCCACACGGAACTCCCCATACTGTGTATTAATAATGCACCCATTCGTTCATTCATTCACTCTCTTCAAAAAACAGTGATGCCCCAGACACCTCGGCTCAACCTCAGCCCTGCCCTTAGATTGCTACCGGTCTGGAAGGAGAATCAGGAGGTGCCTGAAGGCTTAGTCCCTTTTGGGAGGAGACGGGGAACTGGGGTCTGGGACTTACTTGGGAACTCGGACAACATATTCAGTGACATTCTGGCTGCAGGGGCCCTGAGGGGAGAGAAAGCAGTGCAGTGAGTGAGGGAGTATAAAGGCTGCAGCCAGGACCCCGGAAACCCCTCGCCTTACACTTACGAGGGCCGCCATGGGCGATGCGCAATGGTAGAAATCTGGTCGGATCCTCGTCCTTTTCGACTCCCCCGGGATGAGGGTCTCTAGGTCCCGCGGAAGCCGCCCTCGAGGTTTCGGCTCTCTGGTCCCTGATCGAGAACCCCGAGCCGCCAATCCTAGGAAAAACTATCCGGGGGTGGCGCTGGAACAGCGGTCAGCCTCTGAGGCCTCTCGTGCCACGTCTGCGCCTGCGCAGCCACTTAAACCGGAAGCGAAACTCTCCCGTGGGCCGCGTCACAGGCTCCGAATCTGACTTAAAAGCAACACCTACTACTGCTCCTGCACCAGCTGACTGCAATATATAGTGCGGATAACTCAATCACGCTGTATAGTAACACCCCGCTCGTGACGTCCCAATTAAGGACCGCGGGGCATCTTGGGAAGGGGTGGAGAAACAAGCCTTTTTCCTGGCCGCCCAGAAGCCTTGCGCATGCGCTACTCCACTCCGGAAGTGAGTCCGAGGAGGCCGCGTTACCATGGTGCCTGAGACCTCCTTCGCACGGAAACACTGCGGCTCCACCTGAGTCTCTTTGGTGTTCATTTTTTCCCTAAGCCCCAGGAGGGAAACCATAATCTCGTCAAGTGATCGGGCCAGGAGCCCTTGTGACGTTGGAACCGAGCCAGGAGGGGTCAAGGCCTGGGTGGGGATCACCCCACCGGCCGCTGGCGGAGTGGGTCTGTGCAAGTTCAAGCTGCACAGATGGCCAGGGCCCTGAGGCCCCAGAAGGGTAACATCGCGGAGGTGGCTGGCTAACTGGATGGAAGGGAAGGAGGCTATGGAGGGCAGGAGAGAGGTACGAGAGGTACGAGTACCCTCCCTGTCCAATTCCAGGTGTGCACACACCCCTCCCCCACCATGTAGTAACACAACTGCGCATGCTCGCATGCTCGGGACCAGCCATTCTTCCATCCACTTTCAGCACCTGCTGGCTGGGTTCTGGGCAGTTCATGGTGAATATGACAAACCATCTCCTGTCCTCTTGGAGGTTGTGGTGGATTATACAGTCTCGGAAAATGATACCTACAAGCCAGGAAGAACAGGGCTGCTACGGGGAAAGAGCAGGTGGCTCAGGGAGGAGGGACTTTTTTTTTCTTTTTGTCTTTTTCCAGGGCCGCACCCGCGGCATATGGAGGTTCCTAGGCTAGGGGTCCAATCGGAGCTGTAGCCGCCGGCCTACGCCACAGCCACAGCAACGCGGGATCCGAGCCGCATCTGTGACCTACACCACAGCTCATGGAAACACCGGATCCTTAACCCACTGAGCAAGGCCAGGGATCGAACCCGAAACCTCATGGTTCCTAGTTGGATTCGTTAACCACTGAGCCACGACGGGAACTCCAAGAGGGACGTTTTAAACTAGGAGTTGGCTAAGCAAAGACACCAAAACTGCACCATAAACTACAGCACTCCATGGGTGGGTCTGATAGTTATGGACTTTCATTTATTCCTTACCCAATACCATACGTCAGAAACCACACCAACTACTTAGAAATATAGAGACGGGGAGTTCCATCGTGGTGCACCAGAAACAAATCCGACTAGGAACCATGAGGTTGTGGGTTTGATCCCTGGCCTTGCTCAGTGGGTTAAGGATCTGGCGTTGCTGTGAGCTGTGGTGTAGGTCTCAGGCTCAGCTCAGATCTGACGTTGCTGTACCTGTAGCGTAGACCAGCAGCAGTAGCTCCGATTGGACCCCTTGCCTGGGAACCTCCACATGCCCCCGGTGCAACCCTAAAAAAAAAGAAAAGACAAGAAATATAGAGATGGGATGAGAAAGACAAATAGTCCTTGTCCTCATGGAGTATGGAATACAGCGATCTGGCTGGGGAGACAAGAGCAAGTAAACAGGCAAAATCATTACTGATCGGGGCATTGCTGGAGGGAATGGGATTCCAAGACTGGGAATAATGGAATGGGAGGCTCTTTAGACAGAGCATATAGAAGACCTGATGGGTGAGCTGTGACCTGAAGGAGGGACTTCCAGGGAGGGGGGAATGGGGAGGAACATCATGGGAGGAATGAGTTCCAGGGACAGAAGGGAGGCCACTGAGGCTGAAATACTGTAAAGGAAGGGGAAGATGGTATGGAATGACACTGGAGGGATGGGCCAGTCCTTGCCCCTCTGTGCATCTCAGTTTCCTCAACTGTAAAATGGGGTGATGGGGTTATTGTGATGCTTTCAAGAAGGTGCTGCATGCAAAGGGCCTGGCCTGTTCGGATTCACATCCTTATCCACACAACCCACAGCAACACTAATGCATGCCCTACCTGGATATGCCGCTAGATGTGGAAATGCACCTGTAGATGCCACCCTAGGGCAAAAACGAGTCCACCAGCATTTGTGTGTCCCATGTTGTCAAGCTGTGCCTACAATCACCTTGGTGCCTGTCGGCCCCTACCAGGCACCAACCCTACTCCCTCCTCCCTGGGCACCAGAGACATCCTCAAGTCCCCCCTGATCATCTTCATGGTGGCCCAGGCTGTAGCAAAGGGACACAGTGCAAGAACACGGCAACGAAGTATGGCTTCTGCCATATGGGGCTGGGCCAGCTGCTGGGGCAGGAGGCCCAACAGGGCACCGGATGGGGCCAGAAGATCCGAGACATCATGCTGCAGGGACTCCTGGTGCCCATGGTGAGAGCTCATGGGCACGAGGAGGTGGGGGGTTGGATTCGGGGAGGTAGGGGCAGAGAGATGAAGGGGGTGCATAGGGAGGAACTTCCCAGGAAGGCCGTGTGGAAGCCGAGAGGCCCTGCAGGCCATGGCCACTGGCTGCTGCTTTACTGCCCTGAGCCTCTGTGTCCTCAACTGTAAAATAGGAGAGCAGCTGGACCCACAGCAAAGGCCTATGCTGCAGGGCTGTGCTGCAGGTTGGATGACATCATTCCTATAAAGTGCCTGGCAGAGTGCCTGGCCCTTTAAGAAGCACCCACACTTGGCTAATATTTATTCCCTTTCAGACCCAGGGCATATGTATCAGTGGTCACCTCTGGCCCCCTTTCCTCCTGTAAAATGGAAGTTACTCCACTACCTCACAGTAGTGATGAGCAAATGAGCCCAGTTCTCAGAAGTGCTTCCCAGAGGCCCCACCACATTAGTGCAGACTCCGAATCTAGGGTGCCAGGCAGGCTGGCATTCCCCCCAAATTCACCAGAACTTGTCAAGGTGACCTCACAGGTGAGGGGCCCTGGGCCCTGAACACAGCCACCCCTTCTCTCCCCAGGGCGTCATCCTCTATATGATCAGTGACCACGTGCTGTCCTGTCCCAAGAGCTGGGGCTCCCCTCATTGACAGCTTTCCCTGGGGAACTGAAGCAGGCCAAGGAGTTTGAGTGCATTATGAGTGACCCCAAAGCATGCGAGGGCATGGGCCTCCTCCCCACCTGCAGTGGAGATCAGAAGAGGCAAGAGGAATTGAGACCAGGAAATGGAATTTGACATCCAGGAGATTGTTGGAAGCCTCTAGAACCTGGGTAAAGAGCTGGTGTGCTCTCCAAGGGCAGGGACAAAGTCATTTTAACATTTCCCTGCACTTTGTAGACAATTTGCCCACTGCTTGGTGGGTGGGTTTAGCATCACCGTAAAGCTGGAATATAGCTCTTCGTTCATCTGTTTATTTGAACTTCTGTCCCTGAAATAGCTCTTGAGGATGAGCTACATCCTTGGGACTATACCATAACACATGGGGTCCCTGCTCTTAGGGCTCGACAGACAGGCACCATCAACAAGTTCTGTTCAAAACAAAACAGGAGTTACCACTGTGGCACAACAGAAAAGGCGCATCTCTGCAAAGCTGTGATACAGATTCGATCCCCAGCCTAGCACAGTGGGTTAAGGATCCAGCATTGCCACAGCTGCTGTATAGGTCCCAACTGCAGCTCAGATCTGATCCCTGGCCTAGGAACTTCATATGCCATGGGGCAGTTGGGGGAACAAAAAGAAAGAAGAAAAAAAAAAAAAAAACAGACGAGTTCCCATTGTGGCGCAGTGGAAAGGAACCTGACTAGTATCCATGAGGATGTAGGTTCAATCCCTGGCCTTGCTCTGTGGGTTAAGGATCCATTGTTGCTGTGAGCTGTGGTGTAAGTTGAAGATGCGGCTTGGATCTGGTGTTGCTGTGGCTGGGGCGTAGGCCACCAGGTGCAGCTCCTATTCAGCCCCTATCCTGGGAACTTCCCTATGCCATGGGTGTGGCCCTAAAAAGCAAAAAAAAAAAAAAAAAGGCAAAAAAAAATTTCTGGTGGTGGTAAGGGCCGTGAAGAACATAAAGGGAGTTTCCCAGTGGCCTAGCAGTTAAAGGATCCAGTATTGTCACTGCTGTGGTGTGGGTTTGATCCCTGGCCCAGGAACTTCTGCATGCTGTGGGCGGGGCCAGAAAAAAAAAAGAACAAAAAACAAAATGACATCCTGGAGAGGCACCAGTGGGCCACATCAGTTTGGGTGGTCCAGGTGGGGTGGCCCCTGCAGTGGGGACACTGGGAGCTAAGCAATGGAGGAGGAGCCAGCGGGACAGACGGCGATGACTTCATGAAAAGTCATCCACCCGGGCACCTGAACAGCCACAACTGGAGTGTTTGGGGAGGGCTGAGCAGGGAAAGAGAAACTGCAGCAGGCTGGGGGCCTCTGGGCTCTGCTGGGACTTGCCAGTAGAAATGCCTCCAGGCCCAGTAAAGGAATCAGACAAAGGTCACCTGGCAGGAGGTGGTGGGGAGGGCTGGGAGGGGCTGGGTGGGGCCCTGCCCTCTGTTCACACCTCCACTGAATCCACGAAGCAACCCTGTCCTGGTTCATGGTGATGAAGGTAAAGGGTAAATACTGGGCTACCTCTCCTGGCCTGGGAGCTCAGAGGGCAAAGGCCAGGCTAATGAAAACCTCTGCCAAAAGTAGGAGCCTGGTCACCGATGCCAGCTGGATAGGCTCCACCAGTGGCTGTAAAGCATCAGGACAGAGGCTCCAAACTCCCTGCCCTCGGGCCCCGTGTGATCCATGGATGCGTTTGGTTTGGACTCTTCAGCGTTTGACACTTTTTTTTTAATAGTGGACAACCTTCGAAAATCCAGCGAGGCCACAACAAAACTCCCAGCCTCTCTTGAAAGAAAGCCTGACTTGGCAACATAGGGGGCACATCCCCATGGCAACAGCAGCGTGAACTCCTCCTGAGCTTTTTACCAGTCCAGGGCTGTTCTCGACTCACTGCACAGATGAACTCTGATCTTCCTGAACGTTCCAGGAGCCCACACCATTAGCAACCTGCTTTTTCACAGAGGGATCAGGGAGCTTGCCCAGGTCACACAATTTAGGCGGCTGAGGCAGGACCGAGGCCCCAATTTGAAGTACGTGGATGGGGTGTGCCCTCTGTACTCACTGCCGTCCCCCCTGCACCAGCTCCCTGTCCTTCATGGAGGCCTATTTAGGGGCCAGATTGCATTGTGGTTCCACACTAAGGGAACAGGACACATGCTTTGCTCTGGAAAGCTCTCAGAATCAAGAAAATGAAGATGAATGGAGCTATAGGTTATGAAGAGTGAGTTTTCCTTGCAGAGAATTTTCTACATTTCTGCGAGACGCCTGGGTCCTGTAGGCCTTCGAGTTTGTGGCGGTCCCTGCCTTAGGCTCTGTCTGGGGTCTGCATTGGAAGGTGTCCCTGGAGCCACCCAGCTTGGATTTTCAGCTGTGATCTGCCAGGCTTGCCAGCCTGGCTGGTGGTGAGTTGGAGGAGCAGGTCTGGTGAGAGGCTGGAGCTCCAGAGCAGTAGTCTCAAGCTCAAGGGCATGATGCCCAAGAATTCTTCCCTCTGCTGTTCCTGCTCTCTCTGTGCTTTGGGGATCGAAGGTGCTGGAATTCACAGAAGGCCAGGGTTAGGCACGACCTCGATGTTCCCAGAAGACCAATGTCCCTATTTAACATCTGGGGAAGATGAGACCGGAGCAGAGAAGGTTCCCTGAGGTTAGCCCTGCCTGGTGGGTGGCAGTGCGCCGGCCTAGTTCAGGCTCTGGCTTTGGAGGCAGCAAGACAGGGGCTCAGGTCATACTTGGCCGCTGTCTCCACCTGTCCACACTGGGTTGGCCCTCCCAGGCTGAGTTTCATCTGTGAACACAGAAATACTCCCAGCACCTCCTCCAGAGGGTGGGGCTGATGCCGAGGACACCTTGACATCTGTGCCCAAGATGGCTGCAGTCACCTCTGCACCTATCCTGAGATCCCAAGCTCTGGGGAGTCAACCTGGGACTGTTGTCCAGATCTCAGCCCAGCCCTCAGCGAGTAGAGTAAGTTGAATGATCATTACCCAGGAAGGACGGGCAGGACCTGAGGATGCACGCGTGGCTCCAGTTATCCTAATTAGGTTGCAGCCCCCAGGAACAGATTCCCTACAATGTCCAGGGACAGGAGGCCCACATTCTCCCAAAGTGTCTCCTATATTGTGGAACAAAAGATAATCTGGGGAGGGTCCAAGAAGGACATTTTAACACGATGTCTTTTTATTTATTTTTGTTTTAGAGCCACACCCATGGCATACAGAGGTTCCCAGGCTAGGGGTCCAATCAGAGCTGTAGCCACTGGCCTACACCACAGCCACAGCAACACCAGATCTGAGACATGTCTGTGACCTACACCACAGCTCACGGTAACGCAGGATCCTTAACCCACTGAACAAGGCCAGGGATCGAACCTGTGTCCTCGTGGATCCTAGTCAGATTCATTTCTGCTGCGCCATGATGGGAACTCCAAACATGATGTATGTTTTAAACTGTTTGCTGGGAGTTCCCTGGTGGCTCAGTGGGTTAAGGATCCTGTGTTGTCACTGATGTGGTTTGGGCACTGCTGTGGTAGGGTGGATTCCATTCCTGGCCTGGGAAACTTCCACATGCTGCAGGCACGGCCAAAAGAAAAAAAAAAAAACCGAAAAACAAAAAAGCCTGTTTACTAATTATAACTTCACAGGAAATTGCCAAGATAGTGGACGAGTCATGCAGAACCCTGCACCAGGCTCCTGGGAATGGTGATATCTTATTCAACTGTCGTCCAATATCAGAACCAGGCTATTAGCCCTGGTTTGTATTTGTTTTCACAGTCGCCTCTATGGCCAAATGACATCCACTTTCCATTTCCCAAAATGTCACCACTGCCTTAAAAAAAAAAGTCAAACAGAAAAAGGAAGTGGATGGAATTCAAATTCTTAAAATAACATCGCTGCCAGTGAAACACCGCCGACTGAAGTCAGCCAATGAATGTTTACCCCTCGAAGCCTGATGCTGGAGAGCTGGGGACAGAATAAAGACACCCGCATCACAGCCACTGTCCTCACTAGGAAAGAGAAGTATTCTTGGTATCTGTGTGTGCTCTGTGCTCCCCGAGTGGAAGAGCCAGCAAGGAAATCTTTGGTGTTTTCACGATGCCAAATTTCAAACACGTGCAAGACTGGAAGGGTCCAATAGATCTCCTCATATCCCCATCGGACTGCTGTTGCGGTCTGGCCATCCTTGCTTTACCAGTGCCAAAACGTCTGGTTGAGATGGCCCGTTATGTGTTCAGAAACATATCCCAAATCCTGTCATGGGCATTATTTCCTTGTCCAACTGCATCCCAGGTGATTAACATGAATCCCCTGAGGCCATCTGATGCCCTGTCCACATCTGCCTTTCCCTGACAACTGAAAAAGATCTCGAGTTCCAGCTGGTCAGATTTAGGAGTAAAACAGAGGGCCATGTTTGCAGCAACATGGATGGAACTAGAGACTCTCATCCTGAGTGAAGTAAGTCAGAAAGAGAAAGACAAATGCCATGGGATATCACTTATATCTGGAATCTAATATACGGCACAAAGGAAACTTTCCACAGAAAAGAAAATCATGGACTTGCAGAAGAGACTTGTGGTTGCCAAGGGGAAGGGGGAGGGAGTGGGGTGATTGGGGAGCTTGGGGTGAACAGATGCAAACTATTGCCTTTGGAATGGATTAGAAATGAGATCTGCTGCGTAGCACTGGGAACTATACCTAGTCACTTATGATGGAGCATGATAATGTGCAAAAATAGAATGTGTACATGTATGTGTAACTGGGTCACCATGCTGTACAGTAGAAAAAAATTATATTGGGGAAATAACTATTAAAAAGAAAAAACAACAAAACAAAACGAAAAAACAGAGGGCCATGTCTTGCCAGGTGCCTCCTAATACAAGACAGGCAGTCCTCCCTGCTTGCTTTGTTAAAGACTTCAGCTCTTTTGTGCAACATCTCACACTTGGGACTGTTCTTATGTGAGTTGTCGCCCTCCATCCCTCATCTGCCCTGTACACTGACTAGTGTCCATGAGGACTTGGATTCAATCCCTGGCCTCACTCAGTGGGTTAAGGATATAGCGTTGCCATGAGCTGTAGTGTAGGTTGCAGATGTGGCTCAGATCCTGGGTTGCCATGGTTGTGATATAGCTGGCAGCTAAAGCTCCGATTAGATCCCTAGCCTGGGAACCTCCGTATACCGCAGGAGCGGCCCTAGAAAAGGCAAAAAGACAAAATAAATAAATAAATAAATATAAAAAAGACAAAACCAAAACAAAACAAAAAAGCCTCATTCAGAGCAAGGCCCTCTCTTCAGTTCTATGAAGACTAAGAGAGGTGAGGAAGCTACAGGAGCAAAGTGTGCAGCTGGCAGAGGCTGGATCATGAGGCTGAAGGAAGGAAGCTGTCTCCCTAGGAGAAAAGAGCAGGGGAAAGCAGTGAGGGCTGGTGTGGGAGCTGCAGCAGGTTACCCAGAAGATCCAGCTCAGAGCATCCATGAACGTGGCTCCACTAGACAGAGTTTCAGTAAAGATGAAAAAGCCTTCTGTTGTTGGAAGAGGGTGCCATGCAGGACTTTCACAGCCTGAGAGGAGAAGTCAACGCCTGGCTTCCAAGCCTCAAAGGACAGGCTGACTCTCTTGTTAGGGCTGATGCAGCTGATGACTTTCAGTTGAAGCCAGCGCTCATTTGCATCCCTAAAATCCTAGAGCCCTTCAGAGTTATGCTAAATCTACTCTGCCCATGCTCTATAAATGGAACAACAGAACCTGGATGACAGCACATCTGTTGACAGCAGGTTAACTGTGTATTGTAAGCCGACTATAGAGACCTATTGCTCAGAATAAAAGGTTCCTTTCAAAATACTACTGCTCATTGACAAAGCACCTGATCACCCAAAAGCTCTGGTGGAGATGGACAACGAGATGCATGTTATTTTCCTGCCCACTGCATAGCATCCATTCTGCAGCCCATGGATCAAGGAATCATTTCAACTTTCAAGTCTTTTGATTTAAGAAATACATTGGGTAAGATGATAACTGCCATAGACAGTGATTCCGCTGATGGATCCAGTCAAAGTCAATTGAAAACCTTCCAGAAAGGACTCACCATTCTAGATGCCATTAGGAATATTTGTGATTCATGGGAAGAGGTCAAGATATCGACAGTAACAGGAATTTGGAAGAAGTCAGTTTCAACCCTCCTGGATGACTTTGAGGGGCTCAAGACTTTGGTGAAGGAGGAACTGCAGATGCAGTGGAAATAGCAAGAGAACTAGAATAGAAGAGAAGCCTGAAGATGGAACTGAGATGCTGCCCTGTCAGGATAAAACTTAACAGATGAGGGGTTGCTTGTTATCGATGAGCAGAGAGAGTGGTTTCTGGATATGGAATCAACTCCTAGAGAAGAAGCTTTGGAGACTGTTGAAATGACAACAAAGGATTTAGGATATTACACAAACTTAGTTGATAAAGCAGCAGAAGGTTTGAGAGGATTGACTCCAATTGTGAAAGAAGTTCTGCTGTGGAGAAAATGCTATCAAATAGCAGCGTCGTAAATCAACTGATAAAAATATGAGTTCCCGATGCAGCTCAGTAGTTAATGAACCCAAACGGTGTCCATGAAGACATGGGTTCAATCCCTGGCCTTGCGCAGTGGGTTAAGGATCCAGCATTGCTGTGAGCTGTGGTGTAGGTTGCAGATGCAGCTCGGATCCAAAGTTGCTGTAGCTGTGGCGTTGGACAGCAGCTACAGCTCTGACTGGACCCCTAGGCTGGAAACTTCCATATGCCGCGGGTGAGGCTCTCAAAAGACAAAAAAATAAAAAAATAAAATAAGTATATCAACTATAATAAAAATAAAAATCTTAAAAAAAAACCCAGCAGTGCCTGCTACAGAGAAATTGTTCGTGAAAGGAAGAGTGATCCCTGGCCTGGGAACTTCCCCATGCTGTGGGCATGGCAAAAAGAAAGAGAGAAAGAAAGGAAGAGAGGAAGGGAAGAAGGGAGGAAGGAAAGAGGAAAGAAAGGAAGAGAGTCAGCAGCCATCAACATCAAGCCAAGACCCTCTACCAGCAAGAAGATCATGACTCGCTGAAGACTCAGATGACGGTTAGCATTTTTTAGCAAGAAAGTATTTTTTTTTTTTTTTTTTGGCTTCATCCTTGACATGTGTAAGTTCCGGGGCCAGGGATCGAACTTACACCACAGCAGCCACCCAAGCTGCTGAAGTGACTCGATTAATTGTGACATTCACTTTACTGTGGTGGTCTGGACCCAAACCCACCATATCTCTGATGTCTGCCTGTTAGGTGCCCTTTCCATCTCTCTAATTAATTAATTAATTAAATTGTGGCCAAACCCGGGGCATGCAGAAGTTCCCTGAGTGGAACCTGAGCCACAGCAGTAACCAGAGCCTCAGCAGTGACAATGCCAGATCCTTAACCCACTGAGACCAGGGAGCTCCCTATGTCTATTTATTGAAGAAACCTAGTCTTTGGCTCTCCTTTATTTCACAGTGTGGATTTTGCTGATTGTGTTTTTTTGGTTTTGTTTTTAAACTATGTTCCCTTCTCCTCCATGTGTCCTGTGAATTGGTAGCATGCCTAGAGTCTGGTTTGGGACTTAGATTCCATTTTTCCAACTGCACTTCACAGACAATGATGTGAACTCCTGTTGGGTAGCAAGGAATGTTTAGTTGTCTCTTTGCTGTGGTTGGTTAAAAAAGCTTTTAAAGGGAGTTCCCGTTGTGGCTCAGTGGTTAACAAATCTGACTAGGAACCATGAGGTTGTGGGTTCGATCCCTGGCCTTGCTCAGTGGGTTAAGGATGTCCTGTGTTGCCATGAGCTGTGGTGTAGGTTGCAGACACGGCTCGGATCCCACATTGCTGTGGCTCTGGTGTAGGCCGGTGGTTACAGCTCCAATTTGATCCCTAGCCTGGGAATCTCCATATGCCACGGGAGTGGCCCAAGAAATGGCAAAAAGACAAAAAAAAAAAAAAAAAAAAAAAAAAAAAGCTTTTAAAAAATGTGTTTCAATGTGTTATTTAAGAGAAGTCAGGTCCTTGAATGTTTGCCCTGGGCTCAGGCAGTAGACTTGAAAAAGTGGAAGAACAGAATTTGTGTTGTGCTTGCAGAGTTCTTTTGCTGTCCGATTTGGTGTGGATTTGGTGCACTGTGACTTGATACTTTTTAGTACTGCATCATTTCAGGAGGCTCCTTCATGCCCGGCTGCCCCACTCTTACTAAGTGACCTGTTGTAGGCTGAATTGTGTCCCCCTAAATCCACATGTGGAAGCCTGAATGCCCAGTACCTCAGGATGTGATCAGATGTGGAGATGGATCCTTAAAGAGGTGTTTACGTTAAGAGGTCATTAAGATCATTGCTGATCCAGTATGACTGGCGTCCCCACAGGAAGAGGAGACCTGGATGCAGAGGAATCACCCCGTGAGGACACAGGGAGAAGACAGCCATCTTCCAGCCAAGGACAGTGGCCTCCAAAGGAATCAACCCTGGAGCACCTCAGTCTCAGATTTCTAGCCTCCAGGACTGTGGGGAAATGGAATTTCTATTGTAGGGGTCACTGGATTTATGACACTTGGTGTGGCAGTCCTCGCAAACTCCTACAAGATCAGCTGCCCCATCGACCTCTGTATCTGCTGCTGCATTCGTTGCTGATGGGGATCAATTCATATTCTGAACGATCTGAAGCCTTAGAAATGCGTGGTTTTCTCTTTCAGTCATTTTTTTTCTCACATAGGTTCGCTGGAATTCTTCCCTAAAAAAGAAATGTCCTTCCTCAATGAGGGCTGCTTGGTTGTTGTGAAATACAGTTGCTACAACACAGTGGTAGGTGGTATATACATGGTTATCCTTTCCCCTTAGGGGCCATTTTCAGACTGAGAGGTGGGTGTCCTAGTTGTCTCGATAGTGAGGTTCATTATTTTGCCTTGGTTTTGTTCTCTCGCTCATCCTTACCAACCTGGGGATCTTGGTGGATTGATTTTTTTTTTTTTTTTTTTTTTTGCCTTTTCTAGGGCCACTCCTGTGGCATATGGAGGTTCCCAGGCTAGGGGTTGAATTGGAGCTGTAGCCGCCGGTCTATGCCAGGGCCACAGCAACGCCGGATCCGAGCCATGTCTGTGACCTACACCACAGCTCATGGCAACGCCAGATGGTTAACCCACTGAGCAAGGCCGGGGATCGAACCCGCAACCTCATGGTTCCTAGTCAGATTTGTTAACCACTGCGCCACGACGGGAACTCCTTGGTGGATTGATTGATTGGTTGATTGATTTGATGCACACCTGTGGTATATGGAAATTCTCTCACCATAGCTGCGGCAATGCTGGATCCTTCAACACACTGTACTGGGCCAGGAATCGAACCCACCCCTCTGTAACAACCTGAGCCACTGCAGTGGATTCCTAATCTACTGCGCCACAGTGGGAATTCCTATCTCAGTGTATTTTATTTTATTTTATTTGCTTTTTAGGGTCGCACCCATGGCATATGGAGGTTCGCATGCTAGGGTTAGAATCGGAGCTGTTGCTGCTGGCCTATGCCACAGCTACAGCAACGTGGGATCCGAGCCACGTCTGCCACCTACACCACAGCTCACGGCACACAGCTCATGGCAATGCCGGATCCTTAGCCCACTGAGTGAGGCCAGGGATCGAACCCACAACCTCATGGTTCCTAGTTGGGTTCATTTCTGCTGTGCCACATTGGGAACTCCCGATCTCAGTGTATTTAAAAGTGTTTCAATCAGTCTTCCCTTTTGCTGTTGCTCAAGTTGGCACATCTTTGGCACAGTGTCCTTTAGATACAGCCCCATTTCACACTTGTCTCTTTCTGCACAAAACTCCCCACCACTCCCTTTCACACTTCTTGCCCAGCCCTGGAATCAGCTACTTGTCCGTGGAGCCCTTTTTCAGGGGTGTCCTATCTGGGTGCCAGGTACTCACTGCTACTGGTTGTCATCATTTCCTAGCCTTTCCAGCAGAGCTAGGAAATACACACTTAGGAAAGTGAAAAAAAATCACAAGTTCATACTGTGATTTCCAGCTCACACATAACCTCAGGGTTTTATTTGTCATTTCTCTAAAAAATTTGGTTCCTAAAACCACTGATATTCTCATTTACATTACTTCATTAGATGAAAAATGGTTTCCAAATAACATAACCCATATTAACTCCTGAGAATAAAACTACCAAAGGAAGTTTAGGAATTTTTTGCAGCTCTGGTTTTCCATACAATGTATCTCACTGTGGATATATAATAAAAACACTGGGTCTCAGAAGTTTCTGCCAGGGTGCCAGTGGGTTAAGAATTTGATTGTAGGAGTTCCCGCTGTGGCTCAGTGGGTTACGAACCCGACAGTGTCCGTGAGGATGTGGGTTCGATCCCTGCCTTGCTCAAATGGGTTAAGGATCTAGCATTGGCACAAGGTGCAGTAAAGGTCTCGGATTCAGCTCAGACCCAGTGTTGCCGTGGCTGTGGCAGAGGCTGGCAGGTGCAGCTCCAATTTGACCCCTAGCCTGGGAACTTTCAAAGGCCGCAAAAGTGTGGCTGTAAAAAGAAAAATAGGAGTTCCCGTCGTGGTGCAGTGGTTAACGAATCCGACTAGGAACCATGAGGTTGAGGGTTCGATCCCTGCCCTTGCTCAGTGGGTTAACGATCCGGCGTTGCTGTGAGCTGTGGTGTAGATTGCAGACTCGGCTCGGATCCTGCGTTGCTGTGGCTCTGGCGTAGGCTGGCAGCTACAACTCCGATTCGACCCCTAGCCTGGGAACCTCCATATGCCGCAGAAGTGGCCCAAGAAATGGCAAAAAAAAAAAAAAAAAAAAAAAAAAAGAGAGAGAAAAATAAAGTAAAATAAAAACAAACATTGAAAAAAAAAGAATAACTGCAGTGGCTCAGGTAGCTGTAGAGGTATGGGTTCAATTCCCCCACCCAGTGTAGTGGGTTAAAAGGGTCCAGTGGTGCCACAGTTGTGACATAGGTCGCAGTGGTGGTTCAGAATCAATCCCTGGCCCAGGAACTGCCAGATACCACAGGTGTGGCCATTTAAAAAAAAAACACTTGGTCCCTTGAGATAATTATTTTCTCTGTGTAGTTGTGGTATCGCATTGACACACAGGTCCATTCATTTCAGCTTGGCTTTCCACGTTTAGGGATTGCTTTTTTAAATTAATTACTTTTTTTTTTTTTTTTTTTTTTTTGGCTGAGCCTGTTTCCAAGCCAGGGATCAAACCCATGCCACAGCAGTGAGCTAAGCCACACATGGCAGTGACACCACCAGATCCTTAACCTGTCAGGCCACCAGGGAATTCCTCAAAATCCTTTTGAGTCACTTAAATCTTTTGTGTAAGTTTTCCTTAAAGATCTTCTTTAAAGATGTTGCTTTTTGTTTTTTTTTTTTTTTTTTTTTTTTAGGGCTGCACCCACAGCATATGGAGATTTCCAGACTAGGGGTCTAATCAGAACTGTAGCTGCCGGTCTACATCACAGCCACAGAAACACGGGATCTGAGCTGAATCTGCCACCTACACCACACAGCTCACGGCAATGCCCGATCCTTAACCCACTGAGCAAGGCCAGGGATCAAACCTGCGTCCTCATCAATGCTAGTCAGATTCATTTCCATTGAGCCATGACAGAAACTCCATGTTGCATACTTTGGGGAAAAGTATGGCCTGAGTGTTTTATACATTTTTTGTTGTTGCTTGTCATGTTGTTGTAAATGGGGCCTTCTTTCTTATTTCTAACTGGTGGTTTTTGTACACATGTAGGCTCTTGACGTCTGTTTGTTAATGCTACATTCTGTTATCAAATTATCTTCAGTCTGTATTAGTTTATTTTCTTGAGTTTTCCAGAATATATCACACCACCTGCAAACAAACATTTTATCTCCTTTCCAACTGGGTTTCTCCATTTGCTTTATCTCATTCCTAATCCTCTCATATCTTACTAAGTCATAATGGCAAGAATGAGCAATTTTATTCCTGACTTTAGTGGGAAAGCAAGTTTTCATTAAGTAAGATACTGAGGAAATTTTCTGAGTTCCTAGGATTTTTTCTTTTTTAACCAGGAATGCAAAAAAAAATTTTTTTTTGTCTTTTGTCTTTTCTAGGTCCACACCCGTGGCATTTGGAGGTTCCCAGGCTAGGGGTCTAATAGGAGCTGTAGCCACCAGCCTACACCAGAGCCACAGCAACTTGGGATCCGAGCCGAGTCTGCGACCTACATCACAGCTCACGGCAACATCAGATCCTTAACCTACTGAGCAAGCTAGGGATTGAACCTGCAACCTCATGGTTCCTAGTCAGATTCGTTAATCACTGCGTCATGATGGGAACTCCAGGAATGCAAAAATTTTGGCAATTAAATTGCTCTTTCTGGGAGTTCTCTGATAGCTTAGCGGGTTAAGGCTGCTATGTTCTCACTGCTGTGCCTGTTTGCTGTGTGGCCCAGGTTCAATCCCTGGCTCAGGAACTTCCACATGCTGCCCATGCGGCAAAAAAGAAAAAAAAACAAAAAAACAAGAGAGAACCTCAAATAAACATTGAAACTCTCATTAAAAAAAAAAAAATCAGGAGTTCCCGTCGTGGCGCAGTGGTTAACGAATCCGACTAGGAACCATGAGGTTGCGGGTTCGGTCCCTGCCCTTGCTCAGTGGGTTAACGATCTGGCGTTGCCGTGAGCTGTGGTGTAGGTTGCAGACGCGGCTCGGATCCTGTGTTTCTGTGCCTCTGACGTAGGCCGGTGGCTACAGCTCAGATTCGACCCCTAGCCTGGGAACTTCCATATGCCGCGGGAGCGGCCCAAGAAATAGCAACAACAACAACAACAACAAAAGACCAAAAAAAATTATTGTTAATAAGGATTCTCATGCCTTTTTCTTTACTTATGATGTTGACCCAATAAATTATATTGAACCATCTTTGCTTTTCTGGAATCCCACTTGATCATGACTCTTTAAAAATGCTGTTGGATTCTATTTTACAAGTTAATGCTGGAGAAACTAGGAGGAGGTAGAGCTCACAGTTGGGCGACCTTGGAGATCCAGGGAGGTGTCCCGAGGTGGGAGGGCAGAGCAGTGGGTGTGGGTAGCCGTGAGCCGGGAACTCTCCTCCTTTCCCAAGTGAAAGTGCCTGGGCAAAAGGAAGGCAATTGAAAACTGCTTAAATCCATCTTAGAAGGACTATTTCAATCTAAATACTCACCAGTGAGGAACCAGTCAAGTAAATGATGACACATCCACACAACAGAATACTATATAGTAATTAAAAATAATTGGGGAAGTTCCCGTTGTGGTGCAGCAGAAACGAATCCAACTAGGAACCATGAGGTTGCAGGTTCTATCCCTGGCTTCACTCAGTGGGTTAAGGATCTGGCGTTGCCATGGTGTAGGATCCCGCACTGCTGTGGCTGTGGTGTAGGCCAGCAGCTGTAGCTCTGATTGCACCCCTAGCCTGGGAACGTCCTCCGTATGCTGCGGGTGCAGCCCTAAAAAGCAAAATAAATAATTTTTAAAAAATAACCAGGAATTTCCTCATGTGCCAATCAGTACTAAGTGAATAAAATCAAGTGCAAATCAGTATCTTTACTATTTCTATAAAGGAGGAGGAACAAAACATCAGAACTAGATTTGCCAGGTACAATATACGCCTAAATAGTTCTGGAAGGAGATGCATGAAACAGGTGAAACTCGACTGCCTCCAGGGAGGGTGAAACTGGGCACCTGGGAACAATGAGGGGACTCTTCACCCTTCCCCATTGGTGTTGTTTGGTTTCTGCTGCTCCATGCAAGATTACTGGGGGCAAGATTCCTGGGGACCACTGCATCCAGCCTCTTCCTCACCCAGCCCCTTTCACAGGGGTCCAGGTGGGCCGGGCCCCCTCCATCATCATCGTCATGTTTGATTGTTCCATGGAGACTAGGGTCCTGAAGAGTGTTGACCGGGGCCAGGTGAGCAGGTTCTATCCCTGGCTTCAGGCAGATGACTGCGATGACTGCGAGTCTACCACCATTGCCAGTGCCTGGAGACGCACCTCAGCCTGTTCAAGCCCACCTTGACCTTCTACCTGCAGAAGAATCTGCTCCGAAATGTAGGTACTCCCAGCTTGCCACTCACTCCCCTGGCCCCCCAGGGGAGCAGGTCCAGATGAAACAGCCCAAGGGTTATGCCATCGCCCTGCTTCCCAGGCCTCTCTGGGCCTCAGTTTCCCAGGCATGTACACTAAGTTCCACTGCTTCCATGAGGCAGAATGGGTGCAGGCTGCTAGGACATTTATGGTCTAAACAGGACAACCGGCTCCAAAACTGCAAAATTAAATATACTTTAAAACATGTCTATAAAACATAAGCTTATGACAACTGGTCAACCAGAGTTTAACTCAAATTCAGCCATGTGCTCTCCAGGTAGAAAGTAGGGATGAGTGACCCATGTAATTCTTGTACTTTTGTTACTGTGTAAGATAGAGAATTTCTATGTTATTCCTGCTTCCCAAACGAAAGTTAAGAGTGAGCATGACACAGGCTAACCTCATTTACCAAGGATGGGGTGGGGAGGCAGTGGGCTAGCCTGGCACAACCCTGATCCTATGGCCTGTTCCCAGTGATGGAACCTCCAAACATTTTGTGTGGCCAAGTACCCAGCTGTTAGTAATGCAAAACTTTATACCACAGCCTTCCAGACCCATTTCCCCCTTTCCCTCACCCACATGGCTTTGAGGCCAAACCTCTCCACTCTACGGGTAATTAATGAAAAGAGGCCTTTGAACCTGTCTTCCCTTTGTCAGGGGTAGAGGACAGTGACACTCAGAATTGACCCCCTTTGCTTCCCCTTCTCCAGATCTTGGCAGAAGCAGCTCCAGAAAACATTTTTGCTAAGTGCTGCTCTGTTACGGAAGGTCTGCAGTAAGGCGGGAGAGGGCTGGAGGCTTTCCCCTCACCCCAGAGCTCAAAGAGGGTACACCGCCTGAGGTGAGACACCTGGTGAGGGATTCTAATCCAAGCTAACTGCCCATGTGACCCCAGAACAGCGTCTTCCTTCCTGGGTCACTACTCCACAAGTGGGTTGACCGGGGGCCACCAATGAACACTCTTCACAGGGCAGGTCCCTAACAAACCTGTAATGTCATGTGGGCTAGAACAGCCCTGCCTAGAGGTGGCAGCTGCTGCTGGCCTCTGCTGGATGCTGCCACTCAAGCCTGTGGGCCTGGTTTTTTAAGTGTTGGTATTCAACCATAAACCCCAAAGGCACACTCCAGAGTATGCCTCAAAACAATCACCCCTGGGCCAGACACCTCACTCTCCTACCTCTGCCCTCACCCACAGGCTGCCAACAACCACTGGAAGGGACACCATTACCTAGAACAGGCCCAGTTCTCACCTCAAGACTCACTAACAAAACGGGCCACAGCTGGGCACCTATCAAGGCCAGGCTGACTCCTGTGAGGCATGGCCGTGGGTTTGCTGTGGAGGCAGCTGTATCCAAGGGAACGCCTGTCCCCAGAGACCCTCCTGGGTGCTTTGCTCCCCAAGTTCCCAGAGGGAAAAAGCTGGGGGAGGGCTGCACCACTGGAGCTCAGCCCGCTTCTCCCTACAAAACTAGACGGGCATGCTTTGGGGGTCCCACACCTCACTCTCATCGGCCAAGCCTTGTTCCTCCTCAACTTGTTTCCTCTACAAACACAACTGCGGCCAGAACGCAGTTTTAGACAAAAAGCACTTTATTTAACCAAAAAAAAAGGGGTGGGGGGCAGATTAGGAAAGCACAATGCGCCTGCAGAAAACTATTTTCTCTTATAATTTTTGTTTTCTTTAAAAAAAAGAAAAAAAGAAAAACAACACAAAGCTTGTAATTTCCAATCACCGTTATCAGGCTTTTTACAACATCTATAAAGAACAAACATCTGCTTCAAAACTCTACGGGGAGAGAAAGAGAGACGGCACCCAGCAGACACGGGGAGGTTTTGTTATCATTTATTTGTGAAGTTAAAAACGAGCGATAAAAAGTAAAAACTGCCATACAATTTTTTGTTTTGTTCTCAATTTGTTTTCAGTTTCAATGTCCTCTTGAACAGATGAAACACGACAGACCAGTCCTGGGGGTCGGGGGCGGGAGGAACCGCAGGGTGGGCGGGGCGGGGGGAAGAGAAATGAGCTGGGGCGGAAGGAGAGCGAGAGGAGGAGCAGAGAGGCCGAGGGGCTGCCTGATGTGGGGCAGGGGCAGTTTTTTCCTGCAATATCAATACCTGGTCCAAGGAATGTTCCAACTCTAACTAAAAAAAAAAAAAAGAAATAGCAAGAATGACTTTTTTCCTTTTTAAAAGTTTATTTTAAAAACATGAAGAGGGCCAAGGATGGTAGTAGGGAGTGAATGAATTGCTTTTTCCTGAAAAGAGGCAGTTTCAGGAAGGCTAGGGGAGAGGAGGGCGATAGATTTTTTTTTTTAATATATATATATAATTTTATAGGTTTTGCTTTTTTATTTTTATTTTTTTATTTTTTATTTTTTTTTGCAGAGATTTAGTTCTCGCTATCTTCTATGGCTGGCTCAACATGAAGGATCCCAATTTTGAAAGAAAAAAAGCATGTGAGACACACAGAATGAGCGAGAGAGCGAGAGCCTGGCATAGCCCGTGCCATGACCTGCAAGCCACTCACAGTGAGGGCTCCCCCGGCACCCCCCTTGGCAGCCATCGCTCTCTCGACAAACAAACAGAAAAAAAAAAAAACAAACAAACAAAAAAAAAAACAAACAAAAAAAGCCCCCAAACAGAACAAAATGGAAAAAAAATAATAAAGATTTTCACAGATGAAGAAGTTCACATTCATTCGATTCATTGAGCCTGCGGAGAGGGAAGAGATAGGAATTGGTCACTACGGGAAGGGGAGGGGGGCAGGAGACTGGGGGCGGTGGCAAGGAGGGGGCCAGGAAGCCCCTCTCCCGAGCCTGAAGGATGTGTTTGTAGCTGTCTAGTCAGTGCTCCAGGGACTCGGCTGAAGTCAGAATGGCTCCTTGATGGAGGAGATAGACAGAGGAAGGAGAAGCAGGGGCCAGAGAGAGAGAGAGAGAGAGAGAGAGAGAGAGAGAGAGAGAGAGAGAGAGAAGCGCTCAGGGTGGGAGGGGAGGAGGGTGCCCTCTGTCTTGAGGAAGGCGGCGGCAGGTGGCTCCCGGCGCATCACAACATGAACAACCCGAGATCACGGTGTCCCCACAACACCCCTGTGAGGTAGGTTGGAAGGTGGCAGCGATCGTCACGCCCACTTCACAGACAAGACCGGGACACGCAGGCAGGCACCAGAACAGAGGCCAAGCCGGGTGGAGCGGCGGGGGGCTCCCCGCACCTGTTCTGCACCCCGCCCACACCTCGGCACCTCGACCGAGCCACACCAGGCCGCTTGCAGCACAGTCACTTGGACACGCGGGGAGATCATGGGTTCAAAAATAAAGGAATAAAGAGAACAAAAACCATACAAGTAATGCAGAGAGGGGAAAAAAATATCCGTTTTCTTCCCAAGTGGCCAGATTTTGAGTGTTAGCAGCCAGGACGGCGACCAACATCTGAGCGGACGGCCTGCCCCCCACCCCCAGGACTACCCACCAGTTCAACAGTTCCTTCTTTTATTTGTTTCACACTCTCCCCCAGCATCACGACAGCGTTACACAGGAACAAGCGGGCCGGCGGAGGGAGGCCTCTTCGTTTAACCTCTGGACCCAGCGCACACTTTCCCCGGATTGTGGGGACTCCTGGAGACCTCTGGCCACACGGCCCCCGCTGCAGGCATCAAGGACACACCCCGCAGGGGAAGGGATTTCCGGCGCTACCCACTAAGGCAGGATGGACGGTAGCCGGGGGTTGGAAGGAAAAAGGAGGAGGAGGAGGGTGGCAATTCCCACTTGCCTGCTGCTGTCCCTGCTGTGTGGGTGGAGGCTGGGGGCCGCCAGGACCTGGAGTCTGTCCGTAGTAAGCGGCTTGCTGTCTGTAATATTCCGCCCAGGCGGCGCTGTAGTCTGGCTGGGAGCCGGGGGGTGCTCCTGGACCCCCTCCGGTGGCCACTTGAGCTGTGGGGGAGCAGAGAGGGTGGGTGAGTGTGGCTGGTGTGAGAATGGGCCTGTCCCTGTCCCCTGAGGCCCCAGCAGCTCACCCTGCTTCTTGTAGTACTCTTCCCAGGCCTTTGTGTAGTCCTGCTGTGGGGGTGCTCCAGGCTGCTGGGGCTGCTGGCCTGTGGAGGCAAGCACCCAGAGGTCAGAGAACAGGGCAGGGACATGGCCACCCGCCGGCCTGCCCCTCTGACCTGCACCCCCGGGGCAGCCCGTGCACTCACCAATCTTTTTGTAATACTCTTCCCAGGCCTTAGTGTAGTCTGATTGGCCAGCAGGTGGGGGCTGAGGAGGCTCACCCTGGGTGGGGGGGGCCGCGGGGGCCGGTGCAGGGCCTGGCACAGGGCCTGGGGGCTGCTGGTAGTAGTGTGAATAGTAGGCGGCCCAGGCAGCATTGGGGTCTGCGGCAGCTGCTGCAGCTTTATCTGCAGGAGACGGGTGTGTGGGCTGAGGGGTGACCCAGGAAGCTGGCCCCTCCCCACCTCCCCTGGCCAGGTTCTGACTTACTTGGGTCATGAGGAGCAGGTGGTTGCCACTGGGGGTAGGTGTTGCCCCAGCCCTGGGGTGGGTACTGGTGAGGAGGGGGACCTCCGGCACTGCAGGGGAAGAGACGGAACACGTGAACCAGGCTGTGTCCACTGAGGATGGTATGGGTGGGCAGGGGGCCCAGAGCACTGCCCACACGGAGCTGTGGGCTCCTGACCCAGGGAAAGGTGTGAGATGAACAATGCGAAGGCCATGGGCTGCCTTGGCTTAAGAATGTGAAAGTCCCCCAGGTGCAACACGTAGGAATCTATGTAAGGGGTGGAGAAGACCAGGGGCAACACCGTGGCATCTTTTAAAAACGGTGCTTATGAAGTGAGGGGCTGGACTGGATGGTGTTGGGGGCCCAAACACTACACTTCCGTAAGGCGGGCATGGACCTCCTGCTGTGAAGAAAAAAGACTGCTACTCTTTAACAGTGACCCCACAGCCCAGATCCCAGGAGGCTGGCAGGAATACTCACTGAGGGGGTGCCCCAGGTGGCCCTTGATTGAAGGGCCCGGGGTTGAAAGGCCCCATGGGGCCAGCAGGGCCTGGTCCCCCGGGGCCTGGTCCGACTGGGCAGAGGGGACCCTGGAGGAAGGAGGACCAGACGAGGTCAGCAGGATGGGAGGCAGGACCCAGACCCAGTATCCCAGAACCCCTCCCTGGGCCCACCTCAATCTTCTCCTCAATGAGTTGCTTGGCGTGGTCAATCTGCTGGGGAGAGCCCCGGATGATGAAGAGTTTGAAGTTAGGGTCCCCGTTGGGTGGCAGCTGTCGGGAGATCTCTACAAAGGCGCCAGTCTGCTGGTTTATGGCTTTCACGTTCTCGCCACCTGTGGGAGCCACAGGCAGTGAGGGGAGAGTGGGAAGACAGTGGTGGAGGGACAGAGCCAGTGGCAGAGCCTACTCACCTCGGCCGATGACCAGCCCGCACTTGTGAGTGGGGATGGAGAAGGTCATCTCCCCACCGGGGGGCCCCCAATTGCCTTGGCCCCTGCCTCGACCTCGGCCTCCGGGGGGCATGCCAGGACCCCCTGGAGGGCCTGGGGGACCGCTCTGCAAGACAGGGAGGAGACAGAGGGTGAATGCAGGAAGCCAACCTGGCCCCCTCACCCTTCTCCATGCACCTGACACCACCTACCCTGAGGCTTTGGAGGAGATCATTGATGATCCGTGCGGCGTGCTCACACCGGTCTGGGGGCCCCATTATGTGAGCTATCTTCTCAGGACCCGTCCCGTCATCTGAGGCAGCACCCAGAAAGCAGAAATGCAGTTACAAGGGAAATGCACTCCACACCCCCAACAGTGCCCCTTCAGGGCAGAGCCCCTACTGGGCTAAGCGTCTGAAATATCTCAGACTGAGGGCCACTGGCCGCCCTCTACGTATTCAGCAGCTGGGAAAGAGGCCCGCAGGCCCACACTCCCAGAGAAGGAAACTGATAGGGTAAAAGAGGGTGGTGGCTGAGGCTTCTTTCTGCATTTGGTACCCCCAGGACTAAGAGTGACAACAAAGCTTGGAGTTCCTGTCATGGCTCAGTGGTTAACGAATCCGACTAGGAACCATGAGGTTGCAGGTTCGATCCCTGGCCTTGCTCAGTGGGTTAAGAATCCGGCATTGCCGTGAGCTGTGGTGTAGGTTGCAGACATGGCTTGGATCCCGTGTTGCTGCAGCTCTGGCGTAGGTGGGCGGCTACAGCTCCGATTGGACTCCTTAGCCTGGGAACCTCCTTATGCCGCGGGTGAGGCCCTAAAAAAAGACCAAAAGACAAAAAAAAAAAAAGAATGGCCACAAATCTCTTAAAAAGCACATTCCATGATGGCCTAGAGGTTAAAGGACTAGGTGTTGTCATTACTGTGGCTCAGGTATGATCCCTGGCCTAGGAACTTGCACATGCTACTGGCAGAGCCAAAAAAACCTGCTCAGACATTCTTACCAAGGCTTGGCAGAAGCCTGGCCTAGGGGCCCAGGTTGCCATCATGAGAGCCCTTTGATGGGGGAGACAAAAGGGATGATCTGACAGAAGAGGAAAACACACTCCTCTTCGACTTGCCAAGTCTGCCTGTCACCCACTTTCTCACGTGGCTGTCCCATGGAGGAGGAACAAAGCGTGTCCTGCTGGTCTAGGAGTAACAAGGCAATGCAAAAAGAGGCTTGACAAGGCGAACCCTGGTGCCGGGCTGGCTCCTGACCTTGTTTAAACTGTATTCGTACACCGGCGTCATTCTGGATCTTCTTGATCATCTCTCCGCTCCGACCAATGACCACACCCACAGAATGCCTGGGCACTGGCACCTGGGGGAGAACGGGACACAGGAGGCTCAGCTAGGTTTTGTCTGCAGTCTGTTGCCCACCAGCCAAGCCCCCATTCCACCCTAGCGCTCCACCCTCCTGGGGAGGCTCACACTCACATCGATACCCCCACCGATCCGGGATCCATACTCGTTCCGGTCCCCAAAGCCTCCCTGGTCACGCTCCCGAAGGATGTCCATCACCATCTCGCAGGCTTGCTGCAAACACACAAGGCATGGAGCACACGCAAGCACTGCCGCCCCACTGGGTGCTGAGGTCACAGGTCTAAGCTAACGACTGAAACACAATGTGCTGAGCTCTTTATCTGCTGCCATAAGAGACAGATGTCATGAGCACCCCCATTTTCTAGAGTTTAGGCCACCTGCTCACAGCTGGGAGGTAGAATTCAGCATGAAAACACTAGCTGGTGCTCTTAAAAACCTCTCCACTGGCACACAAATCTCCAGCCCACCTGCCCACCCTCTCTCTTCCCCAGAACCTGTCCTCCCAACCCCCAGGGGGTGCTCACCTGCACTTTGTAAGGATCTCCGATGATCCGGAGTGGTTTGTCCACATTTGTGTTCTGGGAACCATCTTGGATTAAAATCATCTTCACTCCAGCCCGTTCCTTTACAACCAAGGTTGATAGTGCTGAGCTTTCAAAGCATTTGGGGCCATGAGAGGGCAAGCAGGGAGGACGAAAGAGGATGTAAAGGACTCTGGAAAGCAGCTAAGGGTGGTGGTGTACAGACACACAGCCCCAAGAAGGAAACTTTCTTAGGATGGGAGGAACCTCTGTCCCACCCCCTCACCTGCAGCTGCTTAATCGTCTCCCCGCCTTTGCCGATGACCAAGCCAGCCTTCCCTGCGGGGATCATGATCTCCTGCACTGTGCCATTCTGGCCCCCGTTGGCATTGTCATGGAACTGTCCTGGGGGGCCCCCACGACCCCGAGACACAATGTCATCCAGCATCATCTTCGCTTTCCTGGGAAGAGGAAGAGTAGTGTTGTCACTGGCAGTTTCACCCAGGGCCAAGGGAACAGGATTACAACATGTATGTCTGACAGATGATAGGAGAGGGGTCCCATCCCTGGGCTGGGGCCATTCAGGCTCAGGTTCCCCAGATCTCAGGAAGCAGGGGACTCACTGTGTCAATACTGGCCCCTAGGGAAGACAGGGCTGAGGAGCATGGTGTAGGAGTCACCCTAACTTCAGAGGGATCCAGAGGGCCTCTGCCCGCCTGACAGGCCCAGCTGGGGACTTACTGTACAGATTCTGGGGCTCCTGTCAAGGACACACTGCGCTCAGGTAGGCCGCCGCTGTCTGGGAGAGAAGAAAAGACAGGGTCAATGTCTTCCTGGGTCTGTGGACACCAGGGAGACCTTCCATGGAAGTAAGGAGACCTCTAAAACAATCAACAGCTACTTTTGCTATCACTCGGTAGCCTGACAATCTACCTCCCCAAGCGCCTGGAAGGATACTCTACGCAAGGCCAAGACCAGGAACTTAAAGTTCAGTAAGGGAGGCCGAACTTTTAAAGAAAAACATAAGGAGATGTAGATTTCAGAAGGTCCAAAACTTGGGCCCCTTCTATCACCACTGACGACTGAGCACTTTTTAGTCAATGAACCGCATGTACCAGAAACCCCTGCAAAGCAGGCACTTACTAAGGAACAGGGAGAATTGGATTTAACCCCAAGCCTGACCCCAAAGCTATTCTTTCTAATGAGCTCTCTCGCCTCACACATTCCCACCTGCTCCCCACCAGGCATTTAAGCTCAGGTGGCAACTGAGCATCATGGTCAGAGCAAAGATCTGAGGTGAGGCTCTCAGTACTCAATTCTAGCTCTTCTGCCTCATTGGAAATAAGGAAACAGGAGTTGCAGCTGTACTTTGAGGCGTTGTGCTAGTTGAGATACTGTGCTGAGCCTCGCCCACAGAACGTGCTCAATAAACACCAGCCCAGAGTTCCCGTCGTGGCTCAGAGGAAACGAATCTCACTAGTATCCATGAGGATGTATGTTCAATTCATGGACTTACTCAGTGGGTTACAGATTTGGCATTGCTGTGAGTTGTGGTGTAGGTCACAGATGATGCTCGGATCCGGCATTGCTGTGGCTGTGCCACAGGCCGGCAGCTGTAGCTCTGATTTGACCCCTGTCTGGGAACTTTCATATGCTGCGAGTGCAGCCCTAAAAAACAAACAAAAAAACATAAAAAAATAAACAGGGGTTTCCGTCGTGGCGCAGTGGTTAACGAATCCGACTAGGAACCATGAGGTTGCGGGTTCGGTCCCTGCCCTTGCTCAGTGGGTTAACGATCTGGCGTTGCCGTGAGCTGTGGTGTAGGTTGCAGACACGGCTCGGATCCTGTGTTGCTATGGCTCTGGCTACAGCCAGAGGCTACAGCTCCGATTGGACCCCTAGCCTGGGAGCCTCCACATACCGCGGGAGCGGCCCAAAGAAATAGCAAAAAGACAAAATAAATAAATAAATAAATAAATTAAAAAATAAACAACAGAACACCAGCCCTTCTACCAGATCATGACAGTCAAGTGGTTACTGAAGATAAATGCCAACAGCCTAAGTCCACCCAGCCCAGTGCCCATCCTGGCACAGATCTACTTTTCTCGTTACCTGGAGAGATCTGCACTTTGCAGCCTGAATCCTGTTGGATTTTGTTAATCTGTTCGCCTCCTCTGCCAATGACTATGTGGAGAAAAAGGAGAAAAGCAGAGCTTGACAGCTTCCCACTGTCCAGGGATGATGGTGGAGAGAGCACAAAACGGGCTCTTTCAGACCAAAGGTTTCTGGACTGCCAGGAGACTGCCCCCCTCCCCCGGCATCCCTGACCATGGTGACCCACACTCACTTAGTCCCACCATGCCGTCTGGAACCCTGTACTCTTCTGTCATTGAAGTCCTGCAAAGAGACACAACGAGAGTCAGCCTCAGGTAGGGAAGTAAAGGGGATGGAAGAGCCTCCTATGACATGGGGACCACGATCTCACAGGCATAAGCAGGGTCTGACAATGGCACGGGGGCTCCCTGCCCCACAAATCATCTCAACCTCTCAAGGCCTGTTTCCCCATCCGGGCCACGGGAGGCTTGGTCTGGGATGGTGTGACCCCCTGGACCAGTGCTGCCCTACTGACTCAGGGCCAGAGCGTGAACTTGAACACTTTCACAGCAACCTCACGGTGTCTTTTGATGTCTGTTGATTTTAGTTTTTAATTAGGAGGAAATGGTTTTGTTTCTTTTTCATTTCATTTTCCTACTAATTTACTGTCACAAAACTTTGGCTAACTGAAAAAAAAGAAGAAAAGACAACGTAGTCCTTCATAAAGCATCCACCTGTGTCAGATTCACTGAAGTCACTCTGGGGGCAAAAAGGTAGGAAAGACCCGCCCCTCCCTTTCCCCGGCCCACCAGCTCTCAGGGAACAAGCATTTGCAGACAGTGGATGAAAAGGCCAAGGCCAGCTCCCAACCTTTTTCTAGGAGGGATGCTTGTGCTTCTGAGTGTCCCCACTCCAACGAAAAAGCAAGGGGATGTAGAGACCACCTGCCTTCAATACAGCCCAAGGCCACGGCCCTGTCCTCCCTACAGGCCCAGACAGGTAAGTACAGGGGACAAATGAAACCCCTTCTGCCTCTCAGGCCTCTCCCCAGTTGACCAGCAATAGAGACAAAGCCCTAAATGATGTGGCCCTCACAGAGCTCTCCCTCAAGTCAGTAAGAAAGGCCAGAGACTGACAGGAAACACGTTCTCCAAATCACAACTCACCTGGGGGGAGGATGGATGGGTCCGAGCTGAGAACTGATGGCTGCAGAGAGAAAATCCAAAGCAAAGATTGGCCTGGCTCCTTCCTCTTTGGGACCCTGTCATTACTGCCTGCACGAGGGGCGACTAGCACTTGTTAACACTGCTTCTGATGGGAGCCCGTCTCACAACGCATATGCCCTGAGATTCTGCCCCAGTCAAGGCACTCAGAGCCATGGACACCAGGTGATGAACACCAAAAGCTTCCATAAAAGAGGTACTGTCTGCTCAGTACTTCTAGGTCCCCATTTTGCGCTAAAAACCTAAGATCCTGAAGCTGCCCTTTGCCTGTGCCACCCAATGGACTTACAGTCTCCTTGGGAAGCCAATTTCTTGCTTTCTGGTTGGTCTGTGAAAAGAAAAGAGGATGTCAGATGCAGCACCCACCTACCCACCCACAGCTGCCTCAAATCTGATGCTGGTCCCACATGTCCTGGCAAACAATCCTCCCGCCACCCGCCTTGTCCCGTCCCCTCAACCCCAAAGCCAAGACAGCAGAGTAGAAGAGATCAACCCCAGACTTCCTCAATCCCACTACTAGCACCTAGCGGGAAAATGATGGTGGTCCCTGAGCCCTTCCAGCTAAGGACCAAATCTGCCCTGGGGAAGTCAGGCAGATCACTGAGTTGATAATTTTGGCTGCTATGAATAATGTTGCATGCCCCAGGGCCAATAAAACCATATTAACATGGGGCCTCAACAAAACCACCTGCACTTCCCTGGCTTACTTAACAGGCAGGGAGAAACAATCTCAAGAACTTACAATTTAGACCTGGTCAAGTCAATCTGCCCTCCTCTCAGCCACCTGATACCTCAGGATGGCAGCCCAAACAAAAAGAATGAACAAAGCTGGGACCAGGGAGGTTTTAATAGCAGCAGCCCCCCCCCCCAAGCCCCCAACCACATTCAAACAAAGGCACTTCGCTCTCTGCCCCCCCCAGCAGGTAGTTACCTCCATCTTCTAACTGCCTCTTTTGGCCCCCAAAACCAAAATCAGGAGTGCTGTTATTCACTGTTGTAGCAGCATCGCCTCCAATTTTGGCTGCGATCTAGAAATAAAGTTGTAAGCAGAGAAGAATCACCACCTAAGACTACCCTCCATGCTGCAGATCATCCTCTCACTCTCCCCTCTCTGAGTCCTAAGAACCCAATGGGTCTTGCTATCTAGCCTGGGAGTGGCTTTCCCCAGATTTAGGAAACAGCCTGTTGGTTAAAACCTTCTAGAATTTTCATCTAAGGTCTTAGAGTTTAAGAGTTATTTGGGAATTTAAAAACTTCCCTTCTCTATGGTACTTATGCCTAAATCGTTTGTTGCCAGACTGTAATCCCCACTGACTTGTTCTAGGGGTGAAAGGAACAGAAGTTCAGGTGCCAGGGAAGGTCCTCAGATCACCTCCTAAGAGAGGGAACTTTCAGAAACTTCCTTCCCTAAGTGCTCACTCCTCTGGGATGCTGAAGAGCACGGTTCTCCTTCATCTTCATCACCCTTAAAATCTTTGCATTTGTTGAACAAATTTTAGGGAGGGTTTTGGTTCAAGTCATCTGAAACCTTCATTTGACCAAAATAAAAGGCCTTTTGGAACACATGTTACATTTTAAACACACAAACAGCAACTTCAAATAAATCCCAACAAATTTAAAACCAGAGTCTGCTGGTGGGATTATTACAAATGTTCCAAAAAAACACAAACCATAAACTGAGGATCTATCTTTTCACCTCTTCATTTTTTTAAAAAAACAATTTGAGCCAAAGCTCTTGGGATGCCCAGATGTGGCCTTATCCCACTCCAACAGACAGCACCAACTCCCCAAGTTATAGCTGCTTCTCAATCAAGACAGTAATGGGGTGGGCAACCAGATCAATTGCACTATTCCACTTCAGAGGTGAAAGACACAGACCACACTGGGAGGGGAACAGGGCGTTCACCTAACGGGACCTCCCACCCTGTCCTGGAGGCAGTGGGACGAACCCTGAGTGAGAAAGCACTCAATGGCCTGAGCCAGGTCTGCTTCCTGAAAGGGCGGCAAAGTGCTGCCTTTCTATGGGCCTCCTCCCCTCAGACTGTGGGGAGGCCGAGAATGGGGCCAGGGAGGTCAGTCCGACAAGCATGTGACCCCCCTGTGTAGTCATCATGCCCCTAAACACAGTGGTGGGACCCTTCCCCTCTTTCCCCAAGACAAACCAAGCTTTCGAGCCACCAGAAGCATCAAAAAGACCAGCTCCTATGCCCACCCTCCCCATTTCATCTAAGTGCTTGGCCACTCTTTGGTAGCCAAAGGGTCCTCCTTCCACTTTCTGGGCTCAAAAGGAAAGACTTTTCCCCCACCAAAGTCCCTCCTTCTCGGGGAGCAGGCAGGGCTCTTTGCCCTCAAGGGAGATGGGGGCAGAGTTAGATCTTCTCCCTGGGAAGACGGACCCTTGCTTCCAGAAGTGGAGCTTGGGGTGGTGGGGGGAAGTCCACTAAGTGAGTCCCCGCGCTCCCGAGCCCCTGCACACCCAGGGGCCGCTCTGGGTGACCCCCCGGACGACCCTTCCTCCTGCAGGGGGTCAACCTGAGGGGGGGGCACTCCAGACGTCGGGGGAGGCCCAGGCCCCCACCTACCGCCCCACGTGACCTCGCGGCGGCCCCGGCCCCCCCCTCGCCTCGCGACCCCGCGCGCGCGCGCACGTGACCCCGCCCCCTCCCCCGCCCGCCCGCGCGCGCGCCCCTCAGGCCCGCGGCCTCCTCACCTGGCGGGCCCGCTGCACCGCGTCGGCGAAGGCGTCCTTGCGGATCCCCGGGCCGCCCCCGCCAGGCGGCTGCGAGGGGCCCCCGGCCGACCCCCCGCCCGGGCCGCCGCCTCCAGGGCCGCCGCCACCCCGGTCCCCCGCGCCCGGCGGGCCCGGCGGAGGGCCTCCCCCGGCGCCCCCGGCTCCTCCGGATCCCCCGCCCCCGCCGGCAGGTGGCGGCGGCCCGGGCGGGGGTCCTCCCGTGCTGTAGTCCGACATGGCGCGGCGGGGCCGGGCCTGGCGCGGAGGCTGAAGCTGAGGAGGAGGCGGCGGCAGCGGCGGCTCAACGCGGGAACAAGGCCTCGCTCCACACGGCCGCGGAGCACTCTGGGAACCCAGCGGCTGGGAAGACGACGAGGAGGGAGAGGGACGCCCCTCCCGACGCCGGCTTGATGGACGGTGCCGCAGGGCCAATGGGAGGTGGCCGCCGCTCCCAGGACCCCAATCGCAGGCTCTGGAGGCTAGCGGCCAATCGGAGTTCCGCGAGAGGCAGTGGGCGGGAGGCGCCGCGAGATCGACAGCTCTCGGAGGCAATGGGCTGCGGGTTGCCGGCACTGGGCGGGCAAATCGAAGCGATCCGAGAAGGCTGGAGGCCCAATGAAGCGGGAGTTCCAGAATCGCGGGGCGGCTTCAGAACCGGATTGACGGCTCCGAAGAGTCAAGTGGACAGGAAGGAGGGGCCTGGCGAAAGGGTTCTTTTGAACGGGCTGGGCAGGAGCCGGGTGAGATAGTCAGGTACGCAAGCCAATAAGTACACAGGAAAGGCGGTTCTTGTAGAGATTGGCAGTCATCCTAACCCAGTCTCTGACGGGTTCTGTGTGATGGGCTTGCATTTAGGGAGGATTACTTTCCCTGTTAACCAGAATCCTTTTCTAGTCGTGTCTTCTAAGCCAATCGCTGAGCGCCGGGGGCGGGTGTAAGGTGACTGACTCTGTTCGGGACAAACGGTAATGAAGGAAATAAAGGTGCCTGGTTTTGGTGGGAGCCAGTGGAAGCGCAGCTGCATTGGGGCGGAGCTGGCCACCAAGCGGCGGGAGGGGATTAGCCAGAGCCGAAGTGAATGGCAGCCAACGTGGGCACTGGCGATCGGCTGGCGGAATTCAGGCCTGTCGTCTGGGTTAGCGCCCTAGGAGCCTAGCTGGGGAGGCCAGGCACGTGGCCTGCTTGAGGCCTCGGTGACGGGTGCCTCAGGGGGTGGGGTGGCCCGAGAGCAAGAGGAAATCCGTTGATGCTCTGTACCTACCTCCTTCTCCTCTCTCCACCCGGGGATCTTAGAGCTTCCACTTCTCTTTCAGGACTCGGAACCAGCTCCCCTCCTGAACTCAAGGGTCGAGGGCCTTTGGTTCCCTCCCAGGACCCAGGGATCCTAGATTCTAACTCCATACTCCACAGTCGCTTCACATAAGGTCCTTGGATATGAACTCCAGGCTCTGATCCCAGGCCCCTCAGTTTCTCTCCTGGACCCAAGGCATCGTCGGGGCTTCAGTTCCCATTCAGAACGGAGGGGCCCATAATACCTGCCCCTCCTCCAAATCCCAGGGGTCCCATATGTCCAGCTCCTCTCTTGGGCCCAGATATTGGAAGCACCCAGCTTCCTCTTAGACTCAGGGTATTCCAGGTCCGCAGGTTACACCATGGAGCCAGGTATCCAGGTCCCCAGCTGCCCTCCTGGACCCAGGTATCCCAGACACGAACAGCAGAAACCATCTCTTTATTCCTGGTTGTCTCTACATTCACCCTTTTGCCTTGGAAGCAGAACAAGTAACAACCAGACAAAGTGGACTCCAGATTAGTCCCAGGCTGCACCCTGGGGAGGAGGCCCCAGGAATCTTCTGACCCAGGCCCCGAGCCTACTTCTGACAAAAAATGCCCTGAGTCCCAAGCCTGGAGGAAGGACTCTTTGGAGCCAGGGGACACTGGATCCTCCTGTCCATTTCTGCCCAGGGCATGTTGCCTAGCTCACTGCTTACACATCCAGGGTCTTCTTCATGGCTTCATATACCACGTAGCTGATACCACCTGCTGGCAACACCTTCAGCAATGTGGGGGTCATGCCTCGGTACAGCCCTGGCCAGCCCTGCTGGGCCAGGATCCTCTGGAAGACTCCACACATGGTGGGGTTCGTACCCTCCGCAGTGTCTGCAGGGACAGGGGCAAGCTAAGAGCCAGGGGCCAGAGATGATTTGGCCTCCTGGGGGCGGGGCTGGAATTTTGGGGAATGGGGAGTGAAGTCAGGAGCAGGGGATCTGGGTGTTAGTTCGAAAGAAGTTTGGAAGAAGAGTTCCTGCTGGATCAGTGGTGTCTCTGGAACACTGGGACCCAGGTTCAGTCTCCAACCCAACACAGTGGTTTAGGGATCCAGCATCGCCACAGCTGCAATGTAGATCATAGCTTTGGCTTGATCTGATCCCTGGCCCAGGAATTCCTGTGTCCCGATTCGGCCAAAAAAGAATTAAAAACGAAAAAGAAGAAGTTTGGAAGCTTTTAGAGGAAATTGGCCAGTTTGGGTAGAGTGAGGGGCAGGAATTTTCATGATTTTTATTTTCTTTTTAGGGCCACACCTGCAGCATGTGTAAGTTTCCAGGCTAGGGGTCTAATCAGAGCTGTAGCTGTCACCCTATGCCACAGCTGCTCCAACTTGGGATCTGAGCCACATCTGTGACCTACACTGCAGCTTGTAGCAATGCCAGGTCCTTAACCCACTGAGCAAGGCCAGGGATCAAACCTGCATCCTCATGGATACTAGTTGGGTTCTTAACCTGATGAACCATAACAGGAACTCCTCAGGATTTGTTTTTTATTTAATTTTTTTGTCTTTTTGCCTTTTCTAGGGCCGCTCCTGCAGCATATGGAGGTTCCCAGGCTAGGGGTCTAATCGGAGCTCTAGCCACCAGCCTATGCCAGAGCCACAGCAATGCGGGATCCGAGCCACGTCTGCAACCTACACCACAGCTCACAGCAACGCCAGATCCTTAACCCGCTGAGCAAGGGCAGGGACCGAACCCGCAACCTCATGGTTCCTAGTCGGATTCATTAACCACTGTGCCATGATGGGAACTCCCAGGATTTGTTTTTTAGAGAATTTTAGAAAACATTTCAACGTTCAAGCTCTGCTAGAGATGTGGAGATTGTGCTAAGGGGTCCTTTGGAGATGTTTTCAAGATCGGGGTGGTGGGCTAAGGACCTTTTTGGATGTTTGAGGATTTCTTTAGGGGTTTGAGAGTCTACTTGGGGGAGTCCCATTTGGGGAGTTTCCAGGAGAGTAGCAGAAGTAGTTATAAGTTTTGGGATGTCTTAAGTGTCAGAACTGGCAAATTTAAGAACGATTTGATTTGTGGAGCCTGTTGAGGGCTGGGTCTGATTTGGAGAAGTTGGGAGGTCATTTGGGGACCATCTGTCTTGAGATCAGTATGGGGGCCTGGGTCACATTCAGGGAGGTTTGTCAGAGTTGTTTGGGAGCTGGTGGTCCTTTTATTTATTTACTCTTTTTAGGGCCATACCCAGAGCATGTGGAAGTTCCCAGGCTAGGGGGTGAATTGGAGCTACAACTGCTGGCCTATACCATAGCCACAGCAACTCGGGATCTGAGCCTCATCTGCAACTTACACCACAGCTCATGGCAATGCTGGATCTGTAGCCCACTGGGCCAGGGATTGAACCTACATCTTCATGGATACTAGCAGATTCATTACCACTGAGACACAACAGGAACTCCTGGATGTTCCTTTCAGTGGTATGTCATATTAGTTTTAAGGGCTGGGGTTAGGTCTGGGGGTGCATGTAAGTCTTGGCGGGTTCAGGGGTCAGCAAAGGTGGTCAGGATCAGATATGGAAAGTTTGGGAGTCAGTTTTGGGTGGGCGAGAAAGTCCAGAGTGGAAGCAAGGTAGGGAGGAGCATAGAAAGTGCCTCCCGGGGCTAGGCTGACCTTGGGCTTGCATCCTGGTGCGTACCAATGTCAGTGGATAACTGGCCATCTGGCCACAGGTCGTGGACAGGGTCACGGATGACAGGCTGACCAGGCCACTAGGGTCCTCCATGTCCCTACCTGACTTCAGCCAAAGGCACCTGAGCATCTGCAAGAGAAAAAAGCCAGGAGGAAGCTCTTTATGGGCCTGGGTTCACGCCACTCCTGCCACCCCATTTGCGGGAGCCACACCTCATAGACAGCCAGGTCGGTGCAGGCATAGGGAATGATGCCGAGCATGTTGGGCAGGTAGCCACGGTAAAGGGCGCGGGTGCCCTCCTGCTGCAGAATCTGCCTGGCGCAGTCCAGTAGCCCCTCATACTGGCCAGTCCGGCGCAAGGTCAGCCGCGTCTTCAGCACCTGGGGAGGATAGGGAGTGAGGCAGCTTATTTCCTCCTCTCAGTGATGCCCAGCAGTGGCCATTGTGCCCATCTATGCAGGAGGAAACTGCTCAAGAATGCACACAGCTGGCTTTCAACGCCAGAGCCATCAGATCCCTTGGCCCCAAGAGGGTGAAGGAAGCGCTGTGAGCTGGGTGGGGTCTGTGGCAGCTCTTTTTTTTTTTTTTTTTTTTTTTTTTAATCTTTTCATGGCTGCATTTGCATCATATGGAAGTTCTCAGACTACAGATTGAATCAAAGCTGCAGCTACAGGCCTATGCCACAACCACACCAGATCTGAGCTGCATCTCCAATCTATGCTGCAGCTTGCAGTAACACCAGATCCTTAACCCACTGAGTGAGGCCAGGGATCAAACTACATCCTCATGGATACTAGCCAAGTTTGTAACCCACTGAGCCACAGCAGGAACTCCTGTGGCATCTCTGTCTTAATACCAGCCAAATGTAGCCCTGTGGATCCCAGGTAGTCAGATCTACCAGTTTCCCAAAAGAAGCTAGGAATTGGAATTTTTATGAAATGCCCATTATCAAAATACTGGCAACTCTACAGTTGTGCAAAAGACAGCACACTGTGTGTGGTAGGCAACATTCTAAGGTGGTCCCCAGTGTTCCCATTCCCCTGATACACATTCTGGGCTTACTGTCTGCCCTCCCTCCTGCCCCTGACCATGAACTAGACCTGTGGATGGGATGGGCTATTGCTTCCCCGGATCATATCTGGGGTTACATGATATGACAAGGATGAAGGGATTTTGTAGGTGTAATAAAGCCCCGGAGTTCCCATCGTGGCACAGCTGAAACAAATCCAACTAGGAACCATGAGGTTGCGGGTTCTATCCCTGGCCTTGCTCAGTGGGTTAACGATCTGGCGTTGCCGTGAGCTGTGGTGTAGGTCACAGACACGGCTCGGATCTGGCGTTGCTGTGGTTCTGGCGTAGGCCGGCAGCAACAGCTCTGATTGGACCCCTAGCCTGGGAACCTCCATATGCCATGGGTGCGGCCCTAAAAAAAAAAGAGAGAGAGAAAAAAAAGATGTAATAAAGCCCCTAAACAGCTGATTTTAAGTTAAACAAGAAAAATCATCCAGGGTGGGCCTGAACAAATCAGGCGAACCCTTTAAAAGACAGAAACAGAAGGTCTCAGAGAGATTGGAAACATCAGAACACTCTCCAGTTGGTCTTCCACAAGCAAACTGGCGGAGAGGACAATGTGGCAGGAAACAGACAGTGGCCTCCAGGAGCTGAGGCCCTCAGTCCTACAACCATAAGAAACAAACACAAGTTTGGCAGATGACCCCAAGTCTCTGATGGCTTCATTGGGAGCCCAGCTGACACCTTGATTTCCACTTGATCAAACCCTGAGCAGAGGACCGGATTAGCCAGTGCCCTGAGGTGGTGACCCACAGAAACAATGAGATAGTACATCTGTATCATCTTTAGCTACTGCATGTGTTAATTTGCTATGCAGCAAGCAATAAACAAAAACACTTCAGAAGCAACTCAACCAGAAAAGGGCAGGATTTATATGAAGAAAGCTTTACAAGAGTATTAAAGGACAAAAAAGAAAAAAAAAAAAAAGAGACTTGAGCAAATGGAAGTGTTCGTGGATATGTTGACCTGATATTTTACAGATGGCAATAATCTCTACACTCATTTACGAATTGCTCCCTGTCCAGTAGAAAACAAATAGCAGTAGGTGATTTTGTGTTCTGAATGAGGCAGGTTGCTCCTAAAGTTTAAGTGGAAAAATCAACAGAGAATAGCCTGGAAAACTGATAAAGAGGAGAAGGGAGGGAAAGAGTTCCTGCTCTGGCACAGTGGATTAAGGATTTGATTGCAGCGGCTCTGGTTGCTGCAGAGGCTAGGGTTCAATCCCTGGTCCGGGAACTTCCATATGTGGATGGTCACACACACACACACACACACACGGAGGGAGAGAGAAGGGATGGAGAATAAGACATAATATCAGGCCTCAAAAATTAAAGACAAGGGAGTTCCTGTTGTGGCTCAGTGGTTAACGAATCCGACTGATATCCATGAGGATGTAGGTTCGATCCCTGGCTTCAATCAGCGGGTTAAGGATCTGGTGTTGCCATGAGATGCAGTTCACATCCTGCGTGGCCGTGGCTGTGGCATAGGCCACAGCTCCTATTTGACCCCTAGCCTGGGAACTTGCGTAAGCTGTGGGTGCGGCCTGAAAAAGACAAAAAACTAATAAATTAATTAAACAAATTAAAGACAGGAAGTAAAACTACACAGAATCACGATCAGTGGTTGCCAGGGCCTGTGGGATGGAGGGAGGGGTAAATAGGTGGAATACAGTGACTTTTTAGGGCAGTGAATATTCTGCGATGTTATTATGGTGGCTCTCTCGCAAGTTTTCAAAACCCATAGCAAACTGCAACACAAAGAGTGAGCCCTAATGTCAACTATGGACCTCCATTAATAATAATGTATCTAGCTCAGTGGGTTACGAACCCGACTAGTATCCATGAGGTTTAATGCCTTACCTCACTCAGTGGGTTAAGGATCCAGCATTGCATGAGCTGTGGTGCAAGTCACAGACGCAGCTTGGATCTCACATGGCTGTGGCTGTGGTGTAGGCCAGCAGCTGCAGGTCTGATTCAACCCCTAGCCTGAAAACTTCCATAAGCTGCAGATGCAGTTGGTAAAAAGACAAAAATAAATAAATAATGTATCTAATAATATATCAATATTGGCTCATCAATTGTAACCAACCTATGGGGCAAATACAAGATGTTAATGACAGCGGAAACTCTGTATACATGTGGAGAGGTATTGGGAACACTCTGTCCTTTCTGCTCAATTGTTCTTTAAACCTAAAACTGCTTTACAGAGTAAAGCCTAGGAGGTCCTGTTGTGGCTCAGCAGGTTAAGAACTGGAAATGAGGAAGGAGAGGACCCACTCAGTAAATACTGCTGAGGTGACCAGGTAGCCATCTGGAATAAAAGTGTTTTTTTTGTTTGTTTGTCTTTTGTCCTTTTAGGGCCGCACCCGCGGCATATGGAGGTTCCCAGGCTAGGGGTCCAATCGGAGCTGTAGCCGCCAGCCTATGCCAGAACCACAGCAACGCGGGATCCGAGCCACATCTGCAACCTACACCACAGCTCACAGCAACGCTAGATCCTTAACCCACTGAGCAAGGCCAGGGATCGAACCCGAAACCTCATGGTTCCTACTCTGATTCGTTAACCACTGAGCCATGACAGGAACTTCAATCTGGAATAAAAGTTTGATATACATCTTATAGGAAAAGGGAGAGGAGGGACAGGGAAGAGGGAGGGGGAGGGGGAGGGGAAAGGAAGTCATAATAGCAGCAACATCCTGTTTCACCTTTCACAGGGCAGATAATCTGTTACCTCCATGGGGTTGATGAGTGTCTGGGAAGTGGCCACAGCCAGGGAGCCAGCAAGGAGCCGTTCCTGAAAAGGTGGGGATCCGTGCACTCCGCAGAAGTAGTTCTTACACTGGGACAGGAGAGAGAAATGTGAGAAAATAGCTAAGCTTCTTCCTTCCTGAAACGCACTCAGAGGAAGAGGTTTGGGACTTGGAGATTGAAAATATATCTTGGATAAGGATCTGGGTTTGGAGTTCCTGTGGTGGCTCAGTGCAAATGAATCTGACTAGCATCCATGAGGACACAGGTTTGATCCCTGGCCTTGATCAGTGGGTTAAGGATCTGTGATTGCCGTGAGCTGTGGTGTAGGTTCCAGACGTGGCTCGGATCCCTCATGGCTATGGCTGTGGTGTAGGCCAGCAGCTGCAGCTCCCATTTGACCCCTAGCCTGGGAACCTCCATATGCCACAGGTGCAGCCCTAAAAAAAAAAAAAGGGGGGGGGAGGATATGGGCTTTTGGGGGCAGTGCTAGAGGGGTGGTACAGGAGAAATGAAGACTTGACGGTGAGGCTGGGGAAATCAGACCATCCCCATACCTGTTCAAAGACTGAGAACTTGATGGCATACTCTGGTGCAATCTTGAGTATGTTGATACCATTGCCCCTCCAGAGTGAGCAGAAGCCCCCTTCCTGGACCATGCTCCGTAGACCTCCCAGCAGGTTCATGAAATTCGTCTTGGTGGAGTACACCTGGGGATACGGAGGGGCCCCTGGCTCTGTGAGGAGTCCTCCACCCCATCTCCATTCCCATTCCAAGCCTGGAGCTCAACCCCTCCTGTCGCCAGCTGCCCAACCCCCACCCTACCCCCTCCCATCCCCATTCCTTCTTCTTTTTTCTTTTTCTGCTTTTTACAGTCACAACTGTGGCCTATGGACGTTCCCAGGTAGGGATTGAATCGGCCTTGCAACTGCTGGCCTATACCACAGCCACAGCAATGCCGGATCCTTATCCCACTAAGTGAGGCCAAAGATTGAACCTGCATCCTTGTGGATCCTAGTCAGGTTCATTAGTCACTGAGCCAAGAAGGGAACTCCTCCCCCATTCCTTCTTCGACACCTTCCCTGGCTAGTCCTAGAAATCTTGAACACAGCTCAGACTCAGACCCATTACCAACCACATTCCTATCTCACCCCTCATTTTCATCTCCTCCCCAGACCTATTTTCTTTCTTTCTTTCTTTCTTTTTGTCTTTTGGCCATTTCTTGGGCTGCTCCCGCGGCATATGGAGGTTCCCAGGCTAGGGGTCGAATCGGAGCTGTAGCCACCAGCCTACGCCAGAGCCATAGCAACGCCAGATCCGAGCTGCATCTGCAACCTACACCACAGCTCACGGCAACGCCGAATCTTTAACCCACTGAACAAGGGCAGGGATCGAACCCGAAACCTCATGGTTCCTAGTCGGATTCGTTAACCACTGCGCCACCACGGGAACTCCCCAGACCTATTTTCAAAGCCATCCAAAGACCCCATCCCCAATTCTCTGACCCCCACCTTATACCTGGTACAATTCTCCTCCCAACTCCAGCTCCCCACCCCATCTCCTTTGAGCCCCCTTCTAACTCCAGGCCCTGACTCCCCCCTCATACTTGCTTCTGGTTGCACCCTCACCCCCATCCTGAACTCCACCTCCGGCTGTCCCCACCCCGACAGCCCCAGCGCCATGCTCCCCAACCCTACCCCGCACCTGCATGTACACCTTGGCACGGTCCAGAGGGGCCGTGCCAGTGCGAGACACCGCCCCAGCCATGGCTCCTGAGAGGAGAAACTTCCACAAGGCTCCCTCGTTATCCACTTCCAGGACATCCACAGGGACCATCAGCTGCTCCCCCGTGTCCAGCACCTGCAGGGGAGACCCAGCTCCCGCCCACACTCAGCCAGGCTGGAGCTCCTGCCCCAAAATGGCTTCTGAACCCCATCCCAGTCAAAGGGCTACCCTGGTCCCCCCTGCTTCAAGATGGAATTCCACCCTCATCTGCTTGGAGGGGAGCAGGCCATGTGGAGGGGATGGGCAATGTGGTCTCGTACCCCTGCAGTCCTGGGTACTGGGAGGACTGGGTTAGTGGCACAGGGAGGCCTTCGGTTCCCAAACTTACCTGCTGAGTGGGGAGGTGTTCCAGTTCACTTTCACGCACGTGCCCAAACACGTACCCATACACGTGTGTACAGCCTGGGTTTCGGGAGCGGCAAGGGGGTGGGGGTGTGTGGGCTTTGCTGAGTAAGGCCTTGACCGTCTTAAACAGAGTCTGGACTCTGGAGCAAGGCTCCTGAGCCTCCTGTGGTTGGGCTCCCATGGCAACTGGAGGGTCAGGACATTCAGGTTCAAATCCCTGGCGTGAGGTTTGCCCATCCAGCAACCATGTGGGAGAGGCACCTTGTAATTTGGGTTCCAGGGGCTGATGATGTCACAGAGGCCCTTGTGACCTCACTGGATGGGGTAGACAGAGGGAGCATCTCCCCCCATCCCCAAAAGGTTCACATCCTAATCCCTCTAAATCTGTGAACGTGGTAGGTTACCTGGCAAAGCGGGAGGGGCTGGATTCAGTTTGCAGATAGAATTAAGGTTCCTAAGTAGCTGATGGGGAGATGGAAAGATTGTTCTGGATTAACTGCAGGGGCTCAGTGCCATCTGAGAAGTGCTTAAACTGAAAAAAGGGAGGCAGAACAGTCAGAGGAATTAGATGTGAGAAAGACTCTGCTGGCCATTGCTGGCGTTGAAGATGGAAGGTGGGGCCACAAGCCGCAGAAAGCAGGTGGCTTTTAGAAGCAGGAAGAAGCCAGTGAGCAGATTCTCCACCGGAGCTTCCAGAAGAAGCCATCCCTGCCAACAGCTTGATTTTATTTAGCCTAGCGAGATTCCCGGCAGGCTTCTGACCTCCATAGTAAGCCACTGAGTTTGTGGTCATTTGTTACAGCAGCCACGGGAAACTGATACACTGGGTTTCGTTGTCATGGCAATAGGAGATATACGTGGGGAGAACGGGAAGGCTCTGGAGCTCTGGGAGAGACAGACACACAGTTTTTTCCTAAAATCAGACAGGCATAGGTTTGAAGCCAAATAGACCTGAGTTTGAATCCCATCTCAGACACTTCTTGCTGTGTAACCTCGGGATATCTGCTTTACTTCTCTGAGCTTCAGTTCCCCCATCTGGAAATTGGAAGTAATGATTAACTCTACCACAGAGGGTTGTCAACAGGATCCAGTGAGAGTCTTCATTAGGGGGCATCTCCATCTTCCAAGATGTTTGATCAAAAGCCGTGATGTCATCCTTGATTCCTCTCTTTCTCATAGTCTGTCATCAAATCCTGTGGGCTTAATCTTCAGCGTATATCCAGAATCTGGCTGCTTCTTACCATGTGCCTGGCCTTCACCATGGTTCAGCCCCATGGTCGCTTACCTGAATAGTGGCCTCCACTTCAGATCCCCCAGCCCCTGCCCTCACCCCTCACAACCTGTCCTCCCTGCAGCAGCAATCGTAGGGTGCTTGTGAGCACCCAAGTCAAGCCCCACCCTGCCTCTGCCCACAGGCCACAGGGGCTCCACCTCCCTGGGGTAAAACTCAAGTCCTCTCCTTGGCTCACCAGGCCCTGCACCACCTATCCCTGTCTCCCTCTCAGCCCTCACCTCCTCCCTCTCTCCCCCTTGCTCGCTCTGGCCTTATGGGCCTCCTTGTAGTTCCTCCAACACACCAGGCGTCGTGCTGCCCCTGGGCCTTTGCACTGGCTATTTACTCTGCCTGGGATGCTGTTTCCCTAGACATCCCCGTGGCATCCTCCCTTACCATCTTTAATTTTTTTTAACCACTTTTTTTTTTGTCTTTTTATTTTTTGTCTTTTCAGGGCCACACCCATGGCATATGGAGATTCCCAGGGTTGAATTGGAGCTGTAGCAGCCGGCCTACGCCACAGCCACAGCAACTCCAGATCCAAGCCGCGTTTGCAACCTACACAACTCATGGCAACACCAGATCTTTAATCCACTGAGCCAGGTCAGGGATCGAACCTGTGTCCTCATGGATGCTAGTCAGATTCATTAACCGCTGAGCCATGATGGGAACTCCTTTTACCACTTTTTTTTTTGTTGTTGTTGTTGTTGTTGTTGTTACTGTTGTTGTTGTTGTTGTTGTTGCTATTTCTTGGGCCGCTCCCGCGGCATATGGAGGTTCCCAGGCTAGGGGTCGAATCGGAGCTGTAGCCACTGGCCTACGCCAAAGCCACAGCAACGCGGGATCCGAGCTGCATCTGCAACCTACACCACAGCTCACGGCAACGCCGAATCTTTAACCCACTGAACAAGGGCAGGGATCGAACCCGAAACCTCATGGTTCCTAGTCGGATTCGTTAACCACTGCGCCACGATGGGAACTCCCTTTTACCACTTTTAAATCTTACACAAACATCACTTTCTCCCTGATGCCTTCTCTGACCACCCTACTTAAAATTTAAACTTGGCCCTGCAGTATATCTCATCCCCTTTCTCTCCTTTATTTTTCTCCATAACACCTTAGCTCTCTACACTGCTACTTATTCACTTACTTGTGTTATTTCTTGTTCATCTTGCTCCACTGGAATGTAGGGTCTATGAGATCAGAGATTTTTGTTTGTTTTCATTCATTTCTGCATTCATTCTGTCAAGAACTGGGTCTGGCACAAAGTCAGTGTTCAATAAATACATGATAAATAAATGAATGAGGTAATATATTAAGGGGCTTAGCACAGAGCGAGGGAACCTAGTACTTGTTCAGTAAATGTTAAGTTCTCTTCCCTTTATTTTGTGGGCTGGGAAACTGAGGCTTAGAAAGAGAGAAGCAGCCTGTCTGATGTCATACTATATATCAGCAGAGCCTAAGCCTTTTTTTTTTAGGGCCACACCACATGGAAGTTCCCAGGCTAGGGGTCAAATTGGAGCTGCAGCTGCCAGCCTACGCCACAGCCACAGCAACACCAGATCTGAGCTGTATCTTTGACCTACACCACAGCTCACAGCAATGCCGGATCCTTAACCCACTGAGCAAGGCCAGGGATCAAACCTGCATCCTCATGGATGCTAGTCAGGTTTGTTTCTGCTGAGCCACAATGGGAACTCCAGCAGAGCCTAAGTGTTAAATGTATTGTTGTGGGAAAAAAAAGAATGTGGACAATGCATAACAGGAAATAACAGTGTGGTAGGTCAATTACACCTCAAAAACAAACACATAGAAAAAGAGATTCAGACTTGTGGTTACCAAAGGCATGGGGTGGGGACAGTGGGAACTGGATGAAGGTGGTCAAAAGGCACAAACTTCCAGTTAAAAGATAAATAAGTACTGGGAGTTTCCTTTGTGGCTAAGCGGTAACGAACCCGACTAGTATCCATGAGGATATAGGTTCAATCCCTGATCCCGTTTAGTGAGTTAAGGATGATCCAGTGTTGTCTTCAGCTGCAGTATAGGTTGCAGATGTGGCTTGGATCTGGCATTGTTGAGGCTGTGGTATAGGCTGGCAGCTGCAGCTCTGATTTAATCCTGGGCCTGGGAATTTCCATATGCCTCAGGTGCAGCCCTTAAAAGACCAAAAAAAAAAAAAAAAAAAAAAAGATAAATAGGAGTTCCTGTCGTGGCTCGGTTAATGAACCTGACTAGTAACCATGAGGACTCGGGTTCCACCCCTGGCCTCGATCAGTGGGTTAAGGATCTGGTGTTGCCGTGAGCTGTGGTGTTGGTCACAGACACAGCTTGGATCTGGCGTTGCTGTGGCTGTGGTGTACGCTGGTGGCTACAGCTCCGATTTGACCCCTAGCCTGGGAACCTCCATATGCCACGGGTGTGGCCCTAAAAAAAAGACAAAAGACAAAAAAAAAAAAAAATACTAAGGATGTAATGTCACATGCCAAGTGTAATTAGCACTGCTGTATATTACATAGGAAAATCAAGAGAGTAAATCCTAAGAGTTCTCAAGAAAAAAGCTTTTCTATTTCTTTAATTTTCTATCTATATGAGATGATGAATGTTCACTAAACTTATGGTGACAATCACTTCAGATCTGCATGAGTCACATCATTATGCTGTACAGTTAAACGGATATAGTGCTATATGTCAATTGTATTTCATTAAAACTGGAATTTTAAAAAAGAAAGTGGACAGGAAAAATGGATGTTAACTGACCCAATCAAATAAAATTAAGTGGTAACATTCGGTCCTGCTGTATAGCACAGGGAACTATATCCAATCACTTATGATAGAACATTACAGAAGATAATATGAGAAAAAGAATGTGTACAGCAACTGCACATGACTGGGTCACTTTGTTGTATAGCAGAAATTGACAGAATATTGTAAATCAACTAATTTAATTTAAAAATTTAAAAAAGATAAAAGGAAAAAAGTGGTAACACTCAATGCTGGCATGGCTGCAGTAAAATTGGTAATGCTGTTTCCTTGTTGGTAGCTATGTGTGTTGCATATAATTTTTCTGGTGGAGGCATGACCCTGAGTTAGTCATTGCCTTTGACCCACAAATCCCACTTCTGGGAATTGATCCTAAGGACATAATTCAAAGGAAGTAAACATACAAAACAGTTAGCAAGGCTTGATCCCTTATCTAAGTGTGTGAAAAATCCTACGCATGTATGTGCATATATATATGTTAGCTATTGCTGCATAACAACCATCCCCCCAACCATAGTAGCTTAAAACACGAAGATGGTAGCTGAAGTGTCTTTTATAACCTAATCTTGGAAGTAAAATACCATCACTTCTGCGGTATTCCCTTGGTCACAGAGACCCTCCTTGGTACAATGACAGAGGAGGTTCTCCATGAAGGTGAATACCAAGAGGCAGAGATCATTGAGGGGACATCTTGGAGGATGATTATCACGGTCCATGGAGGAGAAAGTTTGGTCATGTGAAGGCAGGCAGAAATTGGAGTGATGAGTCAACATCCAAGGAACACCAGAGTGTGGGGCTGCCACCAGAAGCTAGGAAGAGGCACAGAAATAACCTCCTCTAGAGCCTTCCAAGGGAAAATGGCCCTGCTGAAACCTTGATTTTGGACCTCTATCTTCCAGAACTGAGAGTGAATAAATTCCTGGTTTTTGTTTGTTTGTTTTGCTTTTTAGGCCTGCACCCATGGCATATGGAAGTTCCCAGGTTAGGGGTGGAATTAGAGCTGTAGCCACCAGCCTATGCCACAGCCATAGCAACTCGGGATCTGAGCCAGGTCTGCGACCTACACCACAGCTCATGGCAATGCCAGATCCTTAACCCACTGAGAGAGGCCTGGGATCGAACCCACATCCTAATCGATACTAGTTGGATTCATTTCCACTGTGCCACGACAGGAACTCCTAATTTGGCTGTTTTTAACCCCCCTGTTTGTGGTAACTTTTTACGACAGCCTGGGGGAAAAAAACACACTTGTGTAATTAGAAAAATTACTGGAAAAGTTAAAAGGGCTCCTCCATGTGGGCTCTTCCTCGCACCCACTTTACAGATGTGGAAACTGAGGCTCAAAGAGGGAATCATTTTCCGGCCTCCCAGAACCACATCCCTTCCCTACAGGTAGTTTGAGGTGGTCCCACATCCGCCCATCCCTTTTCAGTAAAAACCACAAGGAAAGAGCTTAGAAAATGTATTCCTTTGTTCTTTTCCTTTGAAATAACACACACAGGCAGGGAGGTGGGGCATGGGGGAGGTGGAAGCATTCGGAGAGGGGGCCTCCCGCCTCCCCCCAACAGCCTGGTTCCTTTTTCAAAGTCCCTTAATGGGGTTCCCCAAGGGCATGGAAGTAGTGGAGAGAGGGGCCCCCCAGTGATCCTAAGCTCAGCATCCAACTGTAAAGTGCAGAAGGTACAGGGTGGGGGTGCTGGGGGCTTGGGTTAGTCGGGCGGATGGGCAGATGCTCCTCTGATAGAAAAATAGACCTGGAGTGAACTGGGGGGAGAGGTTGGGACTTGTTGGTTTTGCATCCTTGGATGCTTGGGTTTAAGGAAGCTGCTTCTGGCTTCCAACTTTGAAGACTGGGGAAGGGGTGGCAGTGCTGGGGTGTGAGTCGGTGGGAGGGTCCCCTTAATGTGTCCCCGGCCTGGGATTGCCTCCTTGCCAGCCCCAAAGAAAGAACCACTGGATCCTCCAGAGGGACCTAGGCTTTCCGGGTTGTTAGCCACCTGTAAGGTGAGGAGGGGATGGAAGACACAGCAGAGGGCTAGGAAGGGGGCATTTGAGGGAGAAGTTTCCCCTCAGGCGCAGAGTTGAGGTCGTACTGGGGAAGGTGAGGAGAGTTCAGTGTCTGTGCAGGGCCTGGGAGGGGCATCTCCTCCCCTTGTGGCTGGTATCTGTGTCATGTCACGACAGTGGATGAGTCCCGTGGGTTTTCTGGAGCTGGGAGCCCAGGACCTGGGCTTCCTGGAGGCTCCCTAGACTCTGGGGTGTGTGTCATGGTGGGAGGTAACTGGGCTCTGGTCTGTGTCTGGGACGGGGGTGCATGGGATCCAGGATGCTGTGATTGGCCAGTGGGGAGCTCGACTGGGGGCTGAGCGTTGGGCTCCAGTGCCTGGAGGTGTCAGGGTCTGCCTCTCATGGGTGCAGTTTTAATATCCAGTCCCTGTAGTGAAGGGATCCAGGATCCCTTCTGAGGTTGTCAGGACCCACTTGCTCTTCCCATGGGCTCTCTCGACTGTGGTTTTTGGAGCTAGGATCTGACAGGTTGGGGCTTGGAAATCTGGGATCTGGTGGTTGAGGGGGTGTATTGAGGTTATAATAGTTGAAATGTAAGGATCCGGTAGTTGAAGTAGAGGGACCCAGGACCCAGTGTCGAGGTAAAAGAATTCAGGGATCCAGTGGTTGGGGTGAGGGGATCTGGGATCCAGTGGTTGGGGCCCCAGGATCTAGGCATTGCACTGTCAGGATCCGGTGGCTGAGGTTTCTTGAAATCCAGAATCCAGTGGCTGAGCTTGGAGGTGCAGGGCTTGAAGCATGGGGATCTATGATCCACCAGTGGGGCTGGGGATCTAGGATCCAGGACTGCATGAAGACACTGGATCTGGTGCCTGAGGCAGCTGGGGTCTGGGTATCTAGATATGGGATTTGTGCTGCTGTGATGGGGGTATCAGTGGTGGGGGATCCAGTGGTTAAGACACGGAGGTCCAGGACTCAGTAGTTGTGGGGGAACAGGGCAATGTGGGATCCAGGAGCTGGGATGTGGGACTGCAGGGCCCAGTGCATGAAGTGTGAGGAACAGAGGTGGGAGGGTGACCGGGGATCCACAGGCTGGCTCATCAGTCTCCAGTGGCCCAGGTGTGGGGGACGTCATGATTGAGGTGAGGGATCTGGGGGAGGGGGCGGGCTCTGGGTCCCTCACCTGGACGTGACCCCCAGGGCCTGCTTCATGTTCTCGTAGACCACATAGGAGATGCTCACAGCCGGGATCACCTTCATGAAGTTGGGGGCGATGCCCCGGTAGAGGCCCCGCACGCCCTCCTGAGACAGGATGTGACGGAGCAGACCCAGCATGGAGAGCTGGGGGGCTCCCTCGATGGAGGCTGGGGGGTGGGTGGGGAGGCCAGGTAAGGCCAAAGGTACCCCCCTCTCTTTCCCCCTCCTGCCCCCCAGGGTTGCGTCAGGTGGCCAGTGCAGCAGGAAGGAGGAGGGTTAGACTAACAGTGGGACCTACCACTCAGAGTCAGGACTTCTACTGGCCTTGGAACTGGCTGCTCACCTTTTCACCCCAATCTGGAGGGCCCAAGATTGGGAACGATTAGACACAGAGCAGGTATGTGTGGAGGTGGGGTGGGGTGGGAGAGGGCACAGAAGTTTCCTCTTCCTGGAACTCAATTCCTGCCCTCTTCTCCCAGTTAAGTCTTACTCATCCTCCCAGCCTCCATTCCAAACTAGCTCTTCAGGGGAGCCTTCCCTGGTGCCCCAGTCTGAGTGTAGCTCTTCCTTCTCCCTTTTATTCAACCCTAAATCCATACTGACTTGTGGAATGATTTATTCAGCATCTTCCTCTAGCCTGGGAGTTCTTTGGGGGTGGGGGAGTACTGTGTTTTATGTACGGACAACTCCCAGCAAAAATAGCAAAGGACACACGCTAAAACCCTTGGGGAAATTCTCAAAAAAAAGTTTCAGGGATGGTGAGGAAAAAGAAAAGGAAAAAAAGAACCTTAAAAGAGCAACACAGAGAAATACACTAAAACAATAAGCAGCCAGGCCCTGCTGCTCCTTAATCCTGTTCCTAACCTTCCCCTCCCCATAACCCAGACTTGCAAATTAGAACTCAAGTCACCAGCCCAGAAGGCAGCTCCCAGCTGAGGCTGCTAGGATGCTCTTCTGACATTGGCTGTATCTGTTTCCCAGCTGGGATAAAGGGAGCCCATGCCAAAGTCACAAAGGGGTAAACTGAGGCCCAGAGAAAAGTAGGGACATTAGTCAAGGCCATCCCAATCCAGGAGGATCCCAGCCCGGGCCTCTGCCTTCTCAGGAGGAGGGGCTGGGGGGGGTGTGGGGGGGTGGACCACCTGAGACCTTCCCTTTCTCCTCCCACTGCCCCGGCCTCACCTTGGGCCTGCATGCGGGTCCGCACCAGGGCCAGGGGGTAACTGGCTAACTGGCCACACGTGCTGGAGATGGTGCCGCAGGCCAGGAGCACGAGGATGCCAGGATCGGCTGAGTCGTGGCTATACTGCTGGAGCCATTGGTTCTTCAGGGTCTGGTGGGGGGATGGGGGTGGAAAATGGAGGGTGGGTTGCAGGTGGGTGACATCAGAACCCTGACTTCAGAGGCCCTGCTGGCTGGCTTCTGCATGCCCTGGGGTGGGCCAAACACTTTAGAGCTGCATCCTCTCTCTGAGCCCTCAAAGGTTCCCCCTACTTCCAGCCCTAATCCTTGGAACCTGTGAATACCCTATGTGCCTTCCATGACAAAAGGGATTTTGCAGATGGGATTAGGCTAAAGACCTTGAGATGGGAGATTATCCTAGAGTATCTGGGTGGGTCCAGTGTCATCAAGCCTCCTTAGAAGAGTCAGAGGAGATGTGATGATGGACACAGAGATGGGGGCGGGGGCAGAAAGAGGAAGATGCTATGCTCTGGCCTTGAAGATGGAGAAGGGGCTACTGGCCAAGGAATGTGGGCATTGCTATGAATGGAAAAGGTAAGGAAACAGATTCTCCCCTAGAGCCTGCAGGAGGAAAGCAGCCCTGCTGACACCTGGATTTTAGCCCAGGAAGGCCCATTTTGGGCTTCTGACCTTTGAAATTGTCAGATAATGAGTTTGGCCTTTTTTTTTTTTTTTTTTTTTTTCCTTTTTAGGTCTGCATGGGCGGCATATGGAGGTTCTCAGGCTAGGGGTGGAATCAGAGCTGCAGCTGCCAGCCAATACCACAGCCACAAGCCACGCCAGATGTGAGCTGCATCTTCGACTTACATCAAAGCTCATGGCAATGCTGGATCCCCAACCCACTGAGTGAGGCCAGGGATTGAACCCGCATCCTCACAGATACTAGTTAGCTTCTGCTGAGCCACAATGGGAACTCCAGTTTATGCTGTTTTAAGCCACTACATTTGTGGTCACTTGTTATAGCAGCCATGGGAAGCTAATACAGTCTCTAAGGTGGCTGCCCCACGCTTAGCCCTTATCATTTCAAACCTGCAGCATCCATAGCTCTACCTGAGGATTTTCTCTGGTTCTCTGAGCACACAGGAACTTGTGGGAAGTGCTGGGGAATTAGCATCCCCAGAGGCAGCCTTCAAACTACAACTGACCTGGTGTATCCATACCCAGAAAGCTCCCTATCCATTCTGATGGGGGCATGTTCGATGCTTTCTCTCGGATGTCCCTACCAAGGCTGAGCTCCACCTGTTCATCTACTGAGGTATCTTGCTTGATAATGTACTATTATGGCTTCAATTTCACCCCCTCATCGCCAAAAAAAAAAAAAAAAAGACATGTTGGAGTCCTAACCCCCAGGACTTATTTAACTTATTTTCAGAATATGAACTTATTTGGAAAAAAGGTCTTTACAGATGTAACGAGTTAAGATGAGGTCATACTGGAGTTCCTGCTGTGGCACAGGGGGTTAAGAATCCAACTGCAGCTGCTTGCGTCACTGCAGAGGCGCAGGTTTGATTCCTGGTCTGGTGCAGTGGGTTGAAGTATTTGGCGTTGCTCCCAGCTGGGGCTCGGATTCAGTCTCTGTCCTGGGAATTTCCATATGTCATGGGTGCAGCCATTTAAAAAAAAAAAAAAAAAAAAGGAATTCCCGTCGTGGTTCAGCCGTTGTTAGCGAACCCGACTAGCATCCATGAGGACACGGATTAGATCCCTGGCCTCGCTCAGTGGGTTAAGGATCCAGCGCTGCCATGAGCTGTGGTGTAGGTCGCAGACGTGGCTTGGATCTCACGTTGCTGTGGCTGTGGCTGTGGCTATGGTGTAGGCCAGCAGCTATAGTTCCAATTGGACCCCTAGCCTGGGAACCTCCATATGCCATGGGTGTGGCCCTAAAAAGGACCAAAAAAAAAAAAAAATAAAAAAGAGGTCATACTGGAGTACCGTGGGCCCTTAATCCATTATGATGGGGGTCTTTAGAAGAAGAGAAGAGAAAGATCCACAGAGGAGAAGAAAGTCATGTGACAACAGAGGCAGAGACTGGAGTCCTGTGTCCATAAGCTGACAAAAGCCAAGGATCGCTGGCAAACACCAGAGGCTGGGAAGAGGCAAGGAAGGATTCTCCCCTACAGGTTCCAAAGGGAGCTTTGACCTTCTAGCCTCCAGATGTGACAATAGATTGCAGTTTTAAGCTACCCAGTTGGTGGCACTTCGTTATGGCAGCCTCAGGAAACTAAAGCCTGCTACTCTTTTTTTTTTTTGGTCTTTTTGCCTTTTTTAGGGCTGCTCCCGAGGCATATGGAGGTTCGCAGGCTAGGGGTCGAATTGGAGCTTTTGCTGCCGGCCTACACCAGAGCCACAGCAACGCGGGATTCGAGCCACGTCTGCGACGTACACCACAGCTCATGGCAACGCCAGATCCTTAACCCACTGAGTAAGGCCCGGGATCGAACCTGCAACCTCATGGATCCTAGTCAGATTCGTTAACCACTGCGCCACGACGGGAACTCCAAGCCTGCTACTCTTTTGTTGCCATCCCTTCCCTGCCTCCGGACCTCCCCACAAACCACTTGCCTTTCCATTCCTGCTTCTGGAAGACCTCAAACTAAGACAAATACTATTAGTATTCCCATTTAATTTATTTATTTTCTTAAGTTTTTTTTTTTAGGGCCACATCCACAGCAATGGAGGTTCCTAGGCTAGGGGTCGAATTGCAGCTGCAGCCACCAGCCTACACCACAGCCACAGCAATGCCAGATCTGAGCCGTGTCTGCAACTTAGACCAAAGCTCACGGCAACGCCAGATTCTTAACCCACTGAGCCAGACCAGGGATGGAACCTGCAAGCGCATGGTTCCTAGCTGGATTTGTTTCCACTGCGCCATGACAGGAACTCCCCAGTATCCCCATTTTAATGATGAAAAACTAAGTCTTCAGACAAAACTCTCATTCAAAAAGATACACACATTTCTATGTTCATTGCATATTCACAATGGCCAATATTCACAATAGCCAAGACATGGAAACAACCTAAATGTCCATTGACAGATGAATGGATTAAGAAGATGCAATACACATACACAGTGGAATACTACTCAGCCATAAAAAAAGAACAAAACAAGAGATTCTCATACTAAGTGAAGTAAGTCAGAAAGAGAAGGACAAATACCATATCATATCACTTACATGTGGAATCTAAAATATGGCACAGATGAACCTATTTACAGAACAGAAACAGACTCACAGACCTGGAGGGCAGACTTGGGGTTGCCAAGGGGGAGTGGGGAGGGAGTGGGAGGGATAGGGAGTTTGGGGTGAGTAGATGCAAACTATTACATTTAGAATGGGTATGCAATAAGGTCCTGCTGTACAGCACAGGAAACTATATCTAATTACTTGTGATAGAACATGATAGAAGATAATATGAGAAAAAGAATGTATATACATATGTATGACTAGGTCACTTGGCTGTGAGGCAAAAATTGACAAAACAGGAGTTACTGTCGTGGCACAGTGGTTAATGAATCCGACTAGGAACCATGAGGTTGCAGGTTCCATCCCTAGCCTTGCTCAGTGGGTTAATGATCCGGTGTTGCCGTGAGCTGTGGTGTAGGTCGCAGACGTGGCTCGGATCCAGTGTTGCTGTGGCTCTGGCGTAGGCCGGTGGCTATAGCTCCAATTTGACCCCTAGCCTGGGAACTTCCATATGCCGTGGGAGCGGCCCAAGAAATAGCAAAAAGACCAAAAAAAAAAAAAAATTGACAAAACATTGTAAATCAACTATAATAAAGAAATTAAAAAAAAAAAGAAACTGAGTACCAAGGGAAGTTACTTGCCCAAAGCCCCCAAATAAAGGTGGCAATCAATATTCAAAGCCACATCCAAGTACAGAGCTCTTGGCCAATCCCTTCTGCAAGGCCTTCAAAAATCCAGGATCTCTACTTGGCCTTGAGACTGGGGTGGCTCATAGGTTTCATTTCCTATGCCAATTCTTTTTTTTTTTTTTTTTTTTTTCCTTTTTAGGTCTGCATCGGTGGCATATGGAGGTTCCCAGGCTAGGGGTCAAATTGGAACCACAGGTGCTGTCACCTATATCACAGCCACAGCAATGCAGGATCTGAGCCACATCTGCAACCTACACCACAGCTCATGGCAATGCCAGATCCTTAACCCACTGAGTAAGGCCCGGGATCGAACCTGCAACCTCATGGTTACTAGTCAGATTCGTTTCTGTCACACCACAATAGGAATTCCCCTATACCAATTCTCTTCCATTGGTAATGGCTGCCTGGAACTGTGTTGAGAGGTCACTCAGTGCTGTGGTAGATTGGTGATGTCTGACCTGGGCATGGACTGAGCAAATAAAAAGCATTTACCATTACTGCCTTTGTAATTTTAATTGTCGCCTTTTAGGGCTGGTGCAGCACCTGCCAAATAGGTGTTTAATGAGTTTCTTTGTTTTTTGTTTTTTGGCCATATCCATGTCATGCAGTTTCCTGGGCCAGGGATTGAACTCACATCACAGCTATAGCCAGAGCCACAACAGTGACAACATTAAATCTTTAACCTGCTGAGCCATGAGCGAATGCCCTTAAAGCGTTTTTGTTTTTTTTGTTTTTGTTTTTTTTTCCTTTTTAAGGCCACACCTGTGGCATATGGAAGTTCCCAGGCTAGGGGTTGAATCTCCAAGCTGCAGCTGCTGGCCTACGCCACGGCCACAGTAATACCAGATCTGAGCCACATCTGTGACTTACACTGCAGCTTGAGGCAATATCGGATCCTTAATCCACTGAGCGAGGCCAGGGATAGAATCCACATCCTCAGAGACACTATGTCAGTTCCTTAATCCACTGAGCCACAATGGGAGCTACTTAATGAGTTTTTAAAAAGAGTAGTTCTGTTAAGAAGAAGTTCTGATGACTGGATAAGAATGACCAACACTGGGCTTAAAAAAAAAAAAAAAATCACTTTTCTGCAGGACTTCTCAGATCCTTTAAGGGACAGATCTTGAATCTTCAGTAGGCCACAGGGCTTCTCAAGCTTCTTAGACCTATGAACTCCCTTTTTGGGTAAAGAATAAATGAAATAAGATTGTGTCTCATCTCTGCTCATGATGCTCAATGGCTTCTTACTGCACTTAGAAGAAACCCAAACTCATGATCATTAAGTCCTTGCTTACTCTTCAGTTCCCTCCAGCCACTCAAGACTCCTACTTCTCAATAACAACAACAATAAAAGCAACCCAATCAAAAAAAAAAAAAGGGCAGAAGACCTGAATAAACATTTCTCCAAAGAAGACATCCAGATGGCTAAAATGCACATGAAAAGATGCTCAACATCACTAATTATTAGAGAAATGAAAATCAAAAACACAGCGAGTTACTACCTCACACTGGTCAGAATGTCCATCTTTTTTTTTTTTGGTCTTTGTCTTTTTAGGGCCACACCTGCAACATATGGAGCTTCCCAGGCTAGGGGTCCCATTGGAGCTACAGCTGCCAGCCTACCTCACCACTCACAGCAACACCGGATCCTTGACCCACTGAGAGCAAGGCCAGGGATCAAACCTGCATCCTCAGGGATACTAGTCAGATTCGTTTCTGCTGAGCCACAATGGGAACTCCCGCACGGCTCCTTTCGGTTACACATCTTGTTTTAGGATCTTCTGAGAACGTTTTAGGATTTGAAACTACTTGTTTGATGGTTGACTGCCTTCCTTGTTCACTGGAGGTTTGTCCTGGGAGGACAAGAATTAGGTTGTGCTTCTTGAATGTGCAGCTGGCACAGTGCCCAGCACATAGGGATGTTTAGGGAACAACTGCTAAGCCAACGAGTGAATGAATAAATCAATGGATGAACAAGTCAATGAAGCCTTGCCTCACTTGGCTCCACAGATGGTGGGTGTTGGGCAAGCACGTGTGGATGGCAGATATGGAGGGTCTCAGATCAGGACCAGCTATATTATTTGTGGGGCCCAGGGTACAATAAAAATAGGGGAGGCTCTTTGTTTAAAGATGGGTAAGAATTTCAAGATGGGGACAGCAGAGCCTTAAACCAAGCACAGAGCTCTTCTGAACTGGGGACCGTACAAGTGGCCTGCCCATTGACGCTGGGCTAGATACAAAGACTTGAGGAGTTCCTGCTGTGGCTCAGCAGTAACGAACCTGACTAGTATCCATGAGGATGCAGATTCTATCCGTGGAGGCTCAGTAGGTTACAGATCTGACATTGTTGTGGCCGTGGTGTAGGCTGGCAGCTGCAGCTCCAATTTGACCCCCAGCCTGGGAACTTCCATATGCTGCCTGTGCAGCCCTAAAAAGAAAAAACAAACTAACAAAAAAAAAAAAAAAAAAAAAAAAAAAGACCAGCTGTGGCCATGGGGTAGGCCAGTGGCTACAGCTCCGATTTGACCTCTAGCCTGAGAATGTCCATATGCCGCAGGTACTGCCTTAAAAAAGACAAAAAAAAAAAGTCTGGCGGGGCAGATGCCTGGGGACTTCTGAGGCTGTGCTAATTGGGAGAACCTGGTGGTCCCACCAGGAGACAGGAAAAGCAATGGATGAGGCCCCTGGAAGAGAAACAGCAAAACCTCCCTGCTCCTTCCTCTCCTGATAAAGGTCCCAAGATGCTGGTTTTTAGTGATGGCAGACACTGAAATGTGCGGGTCTCGAAGAAAACATTGGCCTGGACACAGAGGCAGGTCGGCCCCATGCTTTGTGGGAGAAGGACATCTTCGAAGCTCATCTTTGCCTGCTCCAGTGACACTGTGAACTAGTGTAGACCCTGCCTTTTTCAGCTCCTAAGACCTAGAAAAGCCAAACTACAAAGGGAAGGTTCTCACAACACTAAGGGAAGAGTAGAGGAGTTCAACGCCTGAAGGGGTTCCTCAAGATCCTGAGGCCCATGGTGCTTCTCCACCCCTAGCTATGGGGGCCAATTGGTGTCCCAGGGGCAAACCCCAAGGGGAGGAGAAGGGAGGACAGGACAGGCTGCCACAGACCTCGTAGACGGCCAGGTCAATCCCTGCGTAGGGTATGATGCCCAGCACGTTGGGTAGGTAGCCTCGGTAGAAGGCTCGGGGCCCTTCTCGCTCCAGGATCCGCCAAGCGCAGTCTAGCAGCCCCTTGTACTGGCCTGTCCGGCGAAGGGTCAGCCGTGTCTTCAGCACCTGGGGAGAACCTGGTTAGCTGTGGGAAAGCTGCCTCCAAGCACTACATCCAGGAATGAGGACACCTAGAAATAGCTCCTCCTGGAGGGAGATACTCTGAAAATAACTGAATTTAAAAACACACTCACTGGGCATTCCCTGGAGTTCCCTGGTGGCTCAGTGGGTTAGGGATCCAGTGTTGCTGTAGCTGTGGCTCAGGTCAAAACTGTAGCTCAGATCTGATCCCTGGCCTGGGGACTCCATATGCTGCAGGGTGGCCAAAAAGAAATAAGCAAATAAAAATAAAACGCTAATATTAAAAAAAAAGAATCTTCTTCTAGCCCCAAACTCCATACCTACAGATGGTTATACCTATCAGAACTGCCTCCCAGTATTTTGATACCTTCTCTCTTAGCAATAGAAGCTGTTATTTTGTTTTTTCTTCTTTTTTTTTGGGGGGGGGGCTGCACCCATGACATATGCAGCTTCCCAGGCTAGGGGTCGAATTGGAGCTGTAGCTGCTGGCCTACACCACAACCACAGCAACGCCAGATCTGAGCCATGTCTGTGACACACACACCCCCCCACCTCCACAGCCCATGGCAATGCCAGATTCTTAACCCACTGATTGAGGTCAGGGATCAAATCTGCGTCCTCATGGATGCTAGTCAGATTCATTTCCACTGAGCCATGAAGGGAATTTGCTGTTATTTCAGCAAGCAGATAGCCTCTTGAAATAAAGACCACCTTTCTCATGAAGTTTCCTTAGTGGTGCAGTGGGTTAAAAATCTGGCATTGTCACTGCAGTGGCATGGGTTCAATCCCTGGTCCCAGGGAAATTCTGCATGCTACGGGCATGCCCCTCCCAAAAAAAGACTACCTTTCTCAGCTTCCCTAGGTATAGAGCCATGTGACTCAGTGCTAGCAGATGAAAAAGAAGGTGAAAAGGTGTGCAAGACTTTCAGAAAGCATCCTTAAAGGCAGGGAGGTATTCCTTCTTTTATTCCTTCTTGGCTGGAATGTGGATGCTGTGGCTGGAGCACAAGCAGCCACTATGGTCCATGAGGTGCGTGTTACACGCTGAAATACTAGAACAAGACAGAGGCAAGGAATCTGGGTTTCTAACACTCTTACGCCCCTGTACTATCCCTGAATGTCACACCTCTAGATTGCGTTTATGCGATTTTAGTTTTCCATCACTCAGAACCCTAACTGATGCCTGGCACAACCTGAAAATTGAAAATGATTTCTTTGAAAACAGTTTCACTTGGAAAGGATTCCCTGGGGATAAGAATCCTTTGAAGAGGGATGTCTATACATGGCTGGCCCCTATCTAAACAATTAAACCAATGCTACTGTCCCCAGAAGTCACATCTCAAACTGTGATACCCAGACCAGCTACACATGAAACAGTCTTGCTCCAATGAGTTACAGTCAGCATCAGGAAGAGGCAATGTTATAATCCCCATGCTTATCAAACCATGGAGTAAAATGGTTATTGCAGGCTCCCCACCCTGCAGTGGTGCCTCTTTGGCGAGGGGCTCCCTCCTTCTCACCTCCATGGGGTAAATGATGGTTTGAGCTGTGGCACCAGCCAGTGAGCCAGCCACGAAGCGTTCCTGCACGTGTAATGTTTCCTGCTGTCCCCGGATGGCCCGCTTGATCTGAGAGGGAGACATAGCAGTAGCAGGACCTCAGCGGTTGGGCCTTCCCAGCACTTGGACCCTCCCCTTTGCTGTCCCCCTGCTGTGGGCATCTCCCAGGGGAGCAGACACCCACTCCTGAGGATCTGCAGACACCTCTGCCCCAAGCCAATCCTGCAAATCCTCTTGGCCATAGCCCGCACCTGCCCACAATGGCCCTCACCTGCTCATAGGCCATGAACTTGATAGCCGACTCAGGTGCAATCTTGAGCACGTTAATCCCGTTGCCACGCCACAGGGAGCGGACGCCCCCCTCTTGGATCATGCTCCGTAGGCCCCCCAGGATGTTCAGCCGGTTGGTCTTAGAGGCATGGACCTGGGTGGGGAGACGAGGTGGCTTTGGGGTCCCTTCTTTGGGCCCAGAAGTGGGGGAAGGGATGGGACTCTCCAGGGCCCCTCACCTGCATGAAGACCTTGAGGCGGTCCAGAGGGGCGGTGCCTGTCCGGGACACGGCACCTGCCACTGCACCTGCCACCAGCTGCTTCCACCACATGCCAGTCAGCTTCTCTTGCTCTGAGAACTCATCTGGGACTGTCAGGCACTCACCAATGTCCAGGACCTGGGGATGCAGAAGCTGAGGGTGTCATGCCCCTGGGGGGGGGTGTCTCCCCCATGAATCCCAGGACACCCATAGAGTCCCTCAATGAATCTCACTTCAAGAGATCTGTCTTGGATCTCTACCAGATCCAGAACTCCAGTTTCCACAAAATATAACAACACCCTTCCTAGGGACCACCATCCAAATCCCATCAAAGCCTCCCCTTCAGGGTAGGAATCCCTGGCTCTCCCAAGAGGCTCTCACCAGATCCCCTGGATGGAATCCTTTCAGATGTTATCAGATCCCACCAGAAGCACCACTCTGGGAGTCCCAGCCAGGAAATGGCAGTCCAGCGCTCTCCTTACCACCCCACCCCAGCTTCCAGAGGCTTCCTAACTTATATTTTCAGCATCAGAATCCCTTCCCAAGGGAGATAGAAACCAGCAGAAGGAAGGGGGAGGGAGAGGGATGGACAGGGAGTTTGGGGTTGGTAGATGCAAACTATTACATTCAGAATGGATGAGCAATGAGGTCTTGCTGTACAGCACAGGAAACTATATCCAATTACTTGTGATAGAACATGATGGAAGACAATATGAGAAAAAGCTTGGGGAGTTCCTGTCATGGTACAGTGGAAATGAATCTGATTAGGAACCATGAGGTTGTGGGTTCGATCCCTGGCCTCACTCAGTGGGTTAAGGATCCGGCGTTGCCATGAGCTGTGGTGTAGGTCACAGATGCAGCTCGGATCTGGCACTGCTGTGGCTGTGGTGCAGGCCAGCAGCAACAGCTCTGATTAGATCCCTAGCCTGGGAACCTCCATATGCCACGGGTGCGGCCCTAAAAAAACAAACAAAAAAATAAGAAAAGAAAAAGCTTGTATATACATGTATGACTGGATCACTTTGCTGTACAGCAGAAACTGACAGAACATTGTAAATCAACTATTAAAAAGAAAGAAAGAAACCAGCAGAAGGGGAGCCATGTGGGTTGGGGGTGGGAGGCCAGCCCCATCTGGTGAGCCTTTTGTTCCCTGCACCCCTATAGGTCCTGCAGTAAGTCTGAAGGGCTCAAATCAGCCAGAAGAAACCTCCCCAAATGGGTCCCCCAAGCCCCAGATGGCAGAAGAGGGGTGCAGAGCCTTGTCTCTCAGCCACTCCCAGTAGCTCCTCCTTCTAACGTCCTGACCCAGCCTTTCCCCCCCATTGCCCTGGGGAGACCAGGGCAAGTCCCCAGGGGAAGAGGGCCCGACCACCAGGCTGGGACAGCTGCCCCCACCTCACCGTGGAATGCTTCCAGAAATAAAGCACATCTTCTACGTTCTCCAGCGAATGCAACAGGAAGTGGTCACGCCATTCCTGCCAGTCAATGGTCATGGTGCCATCACGGTCTATGCTGGTGGGGAGGGGTATGGGTGGGATGGAATCAGTGCCTGGAGCCAGGGGTGAGCCAGGTGAGGTTCTAGTTGGTTCTGGGGGGAGACCAACTCCTCAGCCCTGGGGAGGTCCCCATTTTATAGAGGGGGAAACTAAGGCTCAGAGACGGGGAGCAACTGGCCCGAGATCCCAGCTCCACCCACCCTGGGATTGGGTCTGGGGCCCAGAGGCTCATGGTGACCGAGGGGTCTGAGTGACCTAGAATTCTGGACCCCCCATCTACTCACCTGTGCAGGATTTTTTCTGCCTGCTCCAGTGAGATGGAAATGCCCAGAGCTCGGAAACTCTGCTGGATCTCAGAGACATCAATATGACCTGGAGAGGGGACCCAAGGTGGGGAATGGTGTGAGTGGGGACCCTGAGATGGAGAAGCAGGACAGCTTGGAATGGGGACGGTCTCATAAGTCGAGGGGGTCCAGGAACCCAAGGTGAGGTTTGTGGCAGGGTTGTGTGTGGGGGGGTCCTTGACCCACTGGGATGAGAAAGGTGAAACTGGACACTGGGAGATCTTCTGTTTGATGAATGAATGAAGGACTGAATCCAGGGGTAATCCGCAGGAGATTGAGAAGCAATACTGGACACCCAGAAGCGGTGATAGGATATCTCTATCTCATAGGGAATCCAGGAGCAATATGGGGGGGAATCTCTGTCTCCCCCACAAAAAAATAAGACTAATAAATAAAAGAGGTCCCACCCCAGCAAGAAAAGGAGGTGAGATAGGCCGGCTGGGCCCCGAACTACCTAGCTGGGGGTGAGGAGAGCTCCCAAAATAGCCTGTGAGTCATCAGGAAGAAGCGGCCCTCCCCCCCTCCGCCCAGCGCTGCCAGTTCTAACCCCATTGGCTCCTCCGGGGCCCCCACAGCCCCATCCCTGGGCCTTACCATCCTGATTTCGGTCCAGACTATGGAACAGAAGCAGCAGGCGCTGTTCCCGCTCCTGCAGGTAGAGGATAAACTCCTCCAGGTCAAGGCCTCCATCTGGGGAGATGCCCTGGCAGAGGGGGAAGGGTCAGAAAGAGCTCCAGGAAGCTGCTTCCCCAATCTAGAGGGCACGTGCATGACCAGCTTATGCCCCAGGAACCCAGCTGCCTTGCCTCCCCCACCCCAGCCCTGCACCTAGAGGATTGGGGTGGGGAAATCACCCCCTCCCAAGATGCCCAAGGCCACAGTAGGTCTATGAGGTGGACAGTAATTGTCCAGTTTTCCTGGAGAGCAAAATGAGACTCTCCAAGGTCAAGTAACTTGTTCAAGGTTACAGAGCTGGGAAGAGGGTGGGTGGACTTGGGCTCTCATCTCTGAAAGCCTGTCCTTCCAGCTGTCTCATAAGAATGCATCCACATAGCAGTTCCAGGAGCTCCCCATTGGAGAGAGCTCTGGGTAATGTGGAACAATGACACATCGGCCAAGCTGAGCAGCCACAGGGCCTCTGTTTTTCCCATCTGTAAAGTGGGAAGTTGAATGGAGATCTCAAGATGCTATCTCTGGAGACAGTCCAGTGGCATCCGGGGCTCCAGTTGTGGAGGGGACACCTGAATGCGCTGGGGGTTGAGTTCCTGCTTTGATATGTGTATCCCCAGCTGAGGGGCGACCTCAGAGAGGATTGGGTCCCTGACTAGGACAGCCTGGGGCATCCAGCCAGGACCAGGAAAGGACCAGGAAAGGAATGTAAACATAAAGGCTGGGGCTGCTGCCTAGGAGGACAGTGGGTGCCCAGAGAAGGGAAGGAAGGTGGGGAGAGTGTGTCTACTGGAGGGGGGTGCAGGCCATGTCTTGGGCTGTGCAAAGAGTTCAGAGGAGGGTGTGTCCCGGGCAGTGGGCAGGAAAGCACACGTGGTCCCATTCCCTGGAGGTCATCCCCCACTCCGACGGAGGAGGCGGGCGAGTTTGGCAGCGGAACTGCAGGCCTGGGGCCTCAGTGGCCCTGTCTTGAGCGAGCCCGTTAAGCCCGGATACGGGCGGGCAGGGGGAAGGGACCGAGACACCCAAGCTGGTCACAGGTCCCGGAGTCCAGCCACAGGCGGTCCAGGGCGGCTCCCGGCGCTCCATTCAGGGGCTCGGGTTACCCGGCTCGGAATGGGCCCCAGCGCGGCGAGCCAGGAGAGGGTCCCAGAGGGGGTACCTGTTGGGCGCCACGGTCCGGGTCACCCGCTCCCAGCCGGGCCAGTCCCTGGCGCAACTCGTGGACATCCACGCGACCATCCTTGTTACTGTCCAGCTCCTCAAAGAGGCGACCCCAGCGCTGACGCCGCTCCGCATCGCCCGGGCCCCCCCGCATGGCGCCAGCCCGGGGGGGAGGGGAGGCCCGGCAGCGGCGGCCTCAACGGGGGCTTGACGGCTCCCCCTCTCCCCCCCGGGACCCCGCAGGGCCAGCTCCGCGGCCACTGCTACCTCAGCCTCAGCTCTGCCTGCCGGGCTCCCGCACTTGTAGGAGGTGGTGACTGCTTGCTGTCGCCGCCTGCGCCAGAACTTGCGTCTCCTCCCCCGACCTGCATTTGGGGGAGGGGGCTGGGCGCGGAGCTGTTGCGGGGGGCGGGTGTCAGGGATGCTCTGGTGTTAGCACAGTTTAGGGAGCAACAGGGTTCATTCTGGGAAGGGAGGCTAGAGAGATCATTGATTTCAGATCTGGTTTCTGAGTTCCGCTCCTGCATGCCTCAGTTTACCCTCTGCCCAACGGGGCGAGGTAGGGAGATGTCAGGGAGTGGGTTACGTAATCCTTTTCCACTTGACCTCTCTCCTCTACTAATCCTCTTCTGGAACGAACGTTCTCGCTTTTCCTAGACGTACTCAAGAACCAACTCTGCCCCATCTAGCCCTCCGTCGGCCCGCCGGCTCATTTCACATTCCCCACCCGGCCACAGAAGCCGAAGCCTTGCTCTCCCTCTGTGTTTTCATCTCGACCGCGCGCCTCCTTTCTCGGTCCCACTCAGGCCGGGAAACGGAAGATCAACGCGCGGCGCGGCTGCGGAGTCGGTTTCCTATTGGCCAGAGCGCAGAAGCTGCGCCCGCCTGTCCCGCCTTGCCCACCCATCTAGGCGGGGCCTCCCCTCTGACCCTGGGCTGCCTTGGGCCCCACCGCCCCCGACTCGCCCAAAAGTCTTAAAGGGGCCTTGGCCGGACACCAAGCAGTCTGCTTTCTCCCGACTCTCCTGGTGCAGATCTCAGAGTCCTAGGAGTAGCTGGGGATGAAGACCTTATAGCCGAGCGATGGAGGCGGGGCACCGGTCTGTCGCGCTCGCTGCACCTGCCGAATGTCCCTCCCACTAGTTTCGGGCGCAGTTTCTCGATTCACCATTAGGGGGAGGGGCGCCCAGACCTTTTGAAGGCGAATAATTACAACAATAGCTAACACTGATTCAGTGCGTTGCACAAGCCAGGCCTTTTACTCACTTCTCGAGTCGTCTTCGTCAAATCCCTATAAAGTAGGTGGGTCTGTTTTTCCCAGTACACAGATAAAGAAACAGGAGGGTAAGCCAGTCGCCCCAGTCCACATGATCAGTAAGGGGCAAGGCAGAGCTTTAAGCCGACCTGAGATTTTTACCCATCAATACTCTGTATCCTAGAAGGGATTAATTTTTCCTTAACCATCACTCTTCACTCCAGAGTCCCTAGAAGGGGGTCGTCTTATCACCACCCTTCTTTATCCCAAGATATATGGCCAGTGAGGGTACATATGGTTCCACTAAGCTTCTGCCCAGACAGGTGTGCTCAAACAGGTGTGTCCAAGACAAGCCTTTTATAGAGAGTCCCCTCAGAGATGTTTTTATTCACAGGTGGTTCTTGGAAGGTGCCCTACAATCCGGGGGATACTGATATTTTCCCACGAAGATGCCCTAAACAAGTGTTTTCTCACAGGTACATCCCTGACAGGTAGACGTTAATGCACACGCCCCCCCCACCTTGTGCTTCAGTGAGTGTTCCTCATGCAGACATTCTCAGCTCTTCATCTCAGTCGAGCTCAGTTTTACCCAGCTTCCCCTCATGCAAGTCTCTTTCCTTCACCTCACAGGTATGTTTCTCAACAGGTGTTACACCACCCAGGTATGCATTATATGGCCTACCCTACCACTGATGTGTTCTGTTTAAGTATTCACCCATATGGGGCTTTCCATTGATCTGGGTCCCCTGAAGGTGTACTTAAATGCAGGTGTGTCTCATACAGGTGTCTCTAACATCTTTTCACACAGAAATTTCTCATGCAAGTCTTGTTCATTTCATAGGTGAGCCACCCAGAGGTGTTCTCCAAGCAGATGTAACCGGTGCCAAAGTGCCTCAGCCAGGTGTTTGTTATAATGCAAGTGTGTTCTATACAGCTATTTTCCACACAGCTATGCTTCCATTCAGCTATACTCCAAATAGATAGGATTCAAAGCAGAAGTCTCCAATAGACATTCTTACACATCCGTGCAGATGTTTTCTATACACGTTCACTCCCATGCAGGTGTGTCCCACACAGGTGTTTTTTTCATTAGAGGCCCCCTATCCCGGTCTGTCCCAGACAGGAGTGTCTCCAAGTCTCAGGTGTCTCCACATCTGGATGCTTCTACAGAGGTGCCCTCAGTGCAGGTGGTGGGAGGCCTCTTTTGCACCTGCGCCCTTCCGCCCCTAGTTACTCCCTCCGAATAATAGGATTGGGTTCCCGTTACAGGTGCGTCCGTGGCGCGGCCCCGCCCCTGCTTGGCTCCGCCCTCTCATCTAGGCTCAGGTGCATAAGCCGGAAGTGCGCTCCCCTCCCAGGTAAGTGACTAAACTTTCCGGGTCACGTGAGCGGGCGGAGCTGGAAGAGTCCGACCGAGCACTGACCGACGCACTGAGGGTTCGAGAGAGGGACCGGGACCAGGAACTTGAGTGAGGTTGAAGACGCTCGGGCCAGGTAGGGAGGCAAGTCGCTAGGCTTGGCCTGCCGCCCTTTCCCCCTTTCCTCTCCCCTTTTCCCAGCCCCTGGAACGCGCCGCCGCGAGTTAATCTTTAATCTCTGACCTCTGGCGACGGGGGCGGGGCGGGGCTCCCGGGTGCACGGCGCGGGTCGCCCCTCCCATGGGCCTGCGCCCGGGTCTGGCCCCCTCCCCCACGCCCCGGCCTTTCTCCTTCTTTTGCTCCCAGGTGAGGGGTCGAAGGTATCCCCGGCCGGAGATGCGGTAGGAGTGGTGTGCGCGACAAGCCCCGTCCCTGGTGCCACCAGCTCGTTGCCCGGCCCATGGCGAGCCCCGGTCTGGGGCTGCTCCTGGCGCTCGGCCTGCCGCTGCTGCTGGCCCGCTGGGGCCGGGTCTGGGGGCAAAGTAGGTACCAGCTGGGGTTGCTGGGCTCTGGGGTTAGAAGCGCTGGGTTCCTGGGTCCCTGAGATGTCAGGAACCCAGGAGCTGACACAGAATGCCTTGGGGGGCAGGATTCTACAGGGTCAGGGCTGAGGGGTTAGAATTTCTGAGTTCTTCCTTGGATGGTTAGAGCTGGCCTAGGAGAATTCCTGAGTTGGGCGGAATGGTGAGCTGGGGGAAGAGGCCTGCATGCCTGAGTCTCAGTATGGTTGAAGAGTTTGGGGGACTTGGGAGTCAGGAGGAGGCCTGCCTGGGGCTCCAAGCCCAGGTTGACCATAGGTGTGGACCCTGCCTTTCAGTGAGCCCTCTAGTCCAGTTTCGGGAGCCTTGGGGGAGGTGTGAGTCAGACACTCCAGGGAAAGGCAGGATCCGCCCAGATCCTTAAGGGCAGAGGGAGGGCCGGAGAGGTGGGGTTGGGCTTCCGGACACCATCCATTACAATAGCCCCCAACTCCATGCTAACTGCAAACTTGTTAGCTGATTACTTACTGCTGGTTTGGGGGTGGCCCCTGTGTGGAGGGTACTGACCTAATGGAAGACGCAGAAGTGCAGAGGTCTGATGAGGGGATGCCCAAGGAAGATGCAGACGTCTCAAGATGGAAAGGGTAGATGGAGATTCATTCATCTTCTCTACCCTTTCTCCTCCCTCCCTTCCCACAGCATCAGTCTCCCCTGCAAATGCAAGCAGCTCCTTTACACCCTCCGCCGCCGGCTCTGGCTCCAGTGGGGGCCTGGTGAGTTGGGGTGTACGTGCAGAAGGGCGGCAGGGATGTGTTATTCAGGAGTCCCTCTCTAGCAGGTGGAGGGGCCTAGACTCCCGGAGGTAGCTGGTTAAGTTTTTGTGGAGGAGGGCATTGGAGGACCCTAAGTGGGAGAGACCAGATTCCAGCATGGCAAATGGAGAGGCCAAGAATCCCAGGAAGGGGTGGACAGGAATACCGTACACGGGGACTTCCCACTCTGGCATAGCGGGTTAAGGATCCAACTGCAGCAGCTTGGGTCACTGCTGAGGCCTGGGTTCAATCCCTGGCCCAGTGCAGTGGGTTAAGGATTGGATGTTGCTGCAGCTGTGGCTTGTATTGGATCCCTAGCCCAGGAATTTCAATGTACCTCGGGTGCAGCCATTAAAAAAAAGAGAGAATATCATACATAGCAAGAGTGGGGAGTCAGGAGCCTCATATGCCTCTCATGCAGGGGGTAGGGGGGAGCTAGGAACTAGATGTGGCAGGTGCTTCGGGTGGACCCCAGACATGGCAGATGGGGGAGTCCAGGACCAGATGTGATTGATGGAGATCAGGAATCCTGATAGAGGAACCCCATCAGCAAAAGTGGCAGGTGTGGGGGGAAGGGATTAGGGTTCCCCAGCTGATTCTCAGGTGGGGGTGGACAGGAGACCCAGGTTCAGGTGGGTCACACCTCTCCCCTCTCCCACAGTCTCAGGAGGCCATCACTGCCATCATTGTGGTCTTCTCCCTCCTGGCCGCCCTGCTCCTGGCTGTGGGCCTGGCACTACTGGTGCGGAAGCTTCGGGAAAAGCGGCAGACAGAGGGCACCTACCGGCCCAGCAGTGAGGAGCAGGTGGGTGCCCGAGCTCCACCACCCCCCAACCTCAAGCTGCCGCCTGAGGAGCGGCTCATCTGAACCCTGGGGCTGGCCGCAGCCACCACCACTACCCAGGACTGCCCGGCACTTGCTCACATATGGCAGCCGCCACTGAGACACCAGCCTCTGATGGTTCAGGAGGACCTGGGGGGCCAAGGGGTGCCTGCTGGGCGGGCTCTTCGAAGCATGCCACCTCTGCTTGTCTCTGCCCGCTGTTGGGGTGCCAGGGCTGGGGACCCGCCTCCCCGCTTGCTGCACCACCTTGGCTCAGCCATCTGTCCCCTTGCCACAAAAGCCCAACAACTCCCATCTCCTTTCCTTTCAGTTCTCCCACGCAGCTGAGGCCCGGGCTCCCCAGGACTCCAAGGAGACGGTGCGGGGCTGCCTGCCCATCTAGGTCCCTTTCCTCTATCCATCACCCTTCCTGGCTGTGTTACCTTGGGGGAAGGCAGAGTCCTTTCTGGGCAATCAAACCCGGCCAGGGCTTAAGAATAGAAGGGAAGAAGGTGCTTCAAAGACTCTGCCCTTGAAGGCAAGGGAGAGTGAGGTGGCTTACTTTTTATATATCTCTCTATGTATAATGGGGAGTGCGATATATATAATTAAACCTTTGGAGGGCTGGTGGGGACAGGTATTAGCCTAGGTGAAGGAGACACGTGCAGGGTGCAGAGGCTGTTGAGAGATGAATTGTAAGGTCTGGAGGAACTTAGGGGCTGGGAGGGCTTCCTGGAAGGGAGGAGGGGCTTTTAGCTGCACCCAAGAGTCAGCTGGAGGCTGCCTCAGCAGGAAAGGTGTGTGTGTGTGGGGGGGCGGTTTCTGAGCAGAAAGAAGGCTCCCAGATAAACCCACCAGGAAAAACCAGCTTTGGGATCTTGGCGGCTTTATTGAGGGGCTGGATTCTCCTCCAGACCCTGATCCTTAAGCTTCAAAACACTTTTTAAGCTCAGAGACTCTGGGCCGGCTCCTGGTTGCAGGCTCTTGCCAAGTGCTAGCAGGGCGTCCGGGGCCTCCCAGCTCCTTGGGGGGCTGGAGGTGAGTGTGCTCCACTTGCAGGACCTCAGAAGGCTGGGCTCTGGGATTCTCTGGGGAACCAGGATCCGAGGAAGAATCAAGGGGTTGGGATGTCCAGGTCGTATCTGAGTTGGGCTTGGTGGGGACCGGACGTTGAGGGCTTTCTGGAGGGTGGGGCTGGGTGGAGAGCTGGGAGCTGGGGTTCTCCTGGGCTATGGGGTCTTCGCTTGCCTTGTGGGGAGGGGAGAGGTGGAGGGTTAGAGACTGGGGCTCTGTGAGGGAGGATACGGAGTCCCCTTTGCTGCTGGGGTCTGCAGAAGCTGTTGAAGGCCCTGATGGAGAAGCGATTTCTCCGCTGGCCTCTGGGGGCAGCTGGGAAATGGGGTGTTCTGAGGAGGTCCCGGCATCCAAAAGCTGGGGGGTGTGCAGAGATGGCGGGCTGACAGGCAGGGACAAGGGCCGGGGCTCTGGTGGTGTCTCGTCATCTGCTTGCCATCTTGGTCTTCCTGATAGGTCAGGCTGGGTCGGGGTGGGGAGAGAAGTTGCCGTCCTGGAGGTGGAGGAGAGGCTGGCAAGGTGGATGGGCAAATGGAGAAGGACAAGGGGGCTCTCACCAGGCTGAAGCAGCTGTCCGGGTCCCCTCTGTGGCAGCAATCTAAACTCTGGCTGGGCCGCAGGCTGCTGGTCCTTGTGGCTCTGGTGCTCAGACTGTCCAGAATCTCGCTCAGCAAATCCAGTTCTTCTCCAGAGCCCAGAAAGCTGCCGTCCAGAGCTTCCTCTGCCCATGGTTCCTGGGCATCCCCAGGACTCAGAGGGGGTGTCCTGGGTGAGGATGGGTGGCCTCAGATATCTGCCCAAGACTGGCTACTCTGAAGGGTCTGGAGTTTGGGGACCAACTTCCTCATCAGTCCTGGACCCCCATTTCCAACACTGCCTCCTCCCCTTGCTTTGGAGCCTTACCCCTCCCCGAGGGATTCAGAAGGTCTCTCTTCCAGCCGGAGTCTCCTGCTGGGCCGAAGGGGCCGGTTCTGCAAAGGACAGATTTGGGCGGTGGGGGTGGGGCCTCAGGATTGGGGGTTGTGTGAAAGGAGGGTGAATGGGTGAAGTGGGCACCCCATTTTGGGGTAGACGAGATGTCTGGATGGAGATGGGGGATGGAGGAGGACCTGGTGATAGTTCCAGGTGTGTGCATTGGTGATGGGGGCAGGGGCTTCTCACCTGTCCAAAGTGCTGGGTGATGGGCAGCCGCTGCTGCAGGCGATCTGATCGGCTGGTGAGGGAAGGGGTCCTCAGGGAGCCCCCCCTCTGCAGGCCAGAGTCCCCATCCTAGGAACAAGGTGGGTGAGCCAGGAGCCCCTTCCCCCGCCGCCCCTTTCGCCTTGGTCCCTAGCTTTACCTTGTACATCAGAAGACTCTGCACACCCTTCAAGCCACTCTTTGCCTTTGGAGGAGCCAAAAGAGAATTAGACTTGAGCATGATTTGGCCCCGGGATCTTGAGAACTCAGCCCTCCAACCCTGTGGACAGCTTTGCTTCGTCTTGCTATCTGCTCACATGTGTCTCAACAATATATTCAAATTCCCCGTGGACCACCTACGAAGTCAATACACACTTTGCCCCTTTGACTAAGACAAAAGGAATATTCCTGGAGGCAATAACCAGCCCTTCCAATGAAACAGAAACAGAGGAGTGGCAGAAAACAGAGCATCATAAAAACGTGTCAGTGTTCAAAAGAGCAAAGGATAAAATCCAGTGGACAGTTCTGAGCTGTAGAAGTTGGTCCTGGGAAACTTTGGGCTTGGGAGAAAGAAACACGAGGGCAAAAGCTGGGATTGTGGCGTCTCAGAAGGACAGAAGACATTTGCCAAAGAATTGTGCTTGTCAATTTTAAATAGAAAAGATGAGATCCGACAAAAATGAATGAAGGCGGTCAACAGAAAATAAAAATAGGAAACATAAATGGTGTAACTGCTGTTTTGGTTCTGATAAAGATGTTGGTGCTCTGAACGAGGGGTTAGATTGTCCTCTGCCTTTGTCACCCCAGTAAGAAGCCCGTCCAGCCCAGCCTCACCGAGCGGTACATGTTCCTGACAGCTGGCTGGGTCTTGGCCTTGACAGAATGCAGGAGGGCACCACCACCTTTCTGGGGAGAGAAAGCCAAGGGAGAGAGGCTTGGGCATATGGGGGTGTGTCAGGCCACACCCACCCACTCAGGCTGTGTGGCACGGGATCAGCCCTGTGCCCTCTTTGCCCCTCAATTTCTCCACCTCAATCTGTAAATGCATAGTGGGGACTGTTTAACCTCACAAAAATTAAGGGTGGGACATTCAGTGTTACTACCTTCAGGTTGTCTGCCCAGAGCTGGTAGGAGCGAAGGGTGCCTAGAGAGAGGAGAGAGGGGTGTCACGGTGGTCAGGCTCAGGCCGGGGTGCTGGTGGGGTGGGCGCTCTGAACCAGGTGCAGAGCTCACCTGATGAGGCGCAACTGCAGGTGATCTCCTGCTCAAAGAGGTCTGAGAAACCTTCTCCTTTGTTAAGCTTCTCCAGTCGGCCTTCGATGAACTGGGGGTGGGGGAAGGGGTGCCCCAGAACTCTGAATGTGAGGGCTAGGGATCCGCTCACCCTCAAGACATAGAAGCCATCCTTGACTCCTCCAGAAACCCATCCTTAAGCCCTAGGAGTCTGGATCCCCCCTCAGGAAGCCAGAGGTCCACACGCTCCCTGCCCCACCCTCCACCCCCAGTCCCACCTCTCACAGGGTCTGGGAAGTAGATCTCTTGTTACTCCAGACAGGCCTGCTTCCAGGGGCCCCACCTCTTGGGACCCTAGAAGCCAGCCTGCATTGAAGGACCCTGAAGTTCATCCCACCTTTTCCCAAGAACCCAGGAGTCCGGCTCCATTTCCCCCCCAAGTCCGTGCATATAAGACCTAAGAGTCCAGCCCATCTGCCCTGCCCCCAAAGAGTCTTTGACATGGACATCCACCCTTGACCCAGATGGCTTCTGCCTTGAGGCTCAATCATTTGGTTCCATTCCGGTCTCCTCAGGGACCTAGAAGTAGATCTTATCCCTAGGAACTCAGATCAGGGTTTCCATTCTTTAAGGACCCAAGAGTTCAGTCCTGTTTCTCCCATCCCTGGGTTGGGGGATCCGACTGACCAGGCTGACTCTGGCCCCACCCAGTGGATCCAGGTGTCCACCCCTCCACCCCTGGCTCCACTGCCTGGGATCTGGGTGTCTGTGCCCCTAGCCCTGCCCCTGCAGCCCCCACCTCCCCCCAAGGTCTCTGGCGCACCTGTTTGAACAGCTGCAGGTGCACAGCCCGCTGGTGGAAGGCCTGCAGGGGTGCCCCGGGTTTCTGGGCCAAGAAGGCTTTTTCATCAAAGGTTACAGGCTGGCCCTGGAAGAAGAACCTGGATTCTAAGTTCCCCGCGGCTTGCTTTGATCCCTGATTGGGCTTCTCTTATTCTACTGTTCATCTCTGTAGCAAAGGTTGATGGAGCGCCTCTGTGTGCCCAATCTCATGCAGGGCCTTGTGGGCCACAGGGAGGACTTGGGCTTTTATGCTCAGGGAGGTGGGAGCCCTAGGACGGTGGTGGGCAGAGGCAGACAGGACCTGGCTCAGATGCTCCCAGGTCTGACATGGGGAGGTCAGACATGGAGCATAAGGGTGGGAACCCGTGAGAGGGGACTCATGGTGAAGGGTGAGCGCCCTGATTCAGGCAAGCAACAGTGAGGACCAGGTCAGGGTAGAAACAGAGGAGGGGGATAGATGGGTAGCTTCTGGTTGGGTTCTAAGGGCAGAGCCCACAGGAAAGTAAGATTCTCAAACACTAGGACTCCTGACCATTTTTGTTGTTGTTTTGTTTGTTCTCTCGGCAACACTCATGGAATGCAGAAGTTCCCCAGCCAGGGATCAAAACCCGCGCCAAAGCTACAACCAGAGCCACAGCGGTGACAATGCTGGATCCTTAACCCTCTGAGCCACAAGGGAACTCCCTGACCACATTCTTATAGAATAGTTGTGGAAAACTGGGAGGAGGGGGTGTCAGGGTCAAAAGTCAGCAGATCAAAGTCTTGGCTTCAACACCCACATGGTAGGGCTTCTCTAAGCCTTGGTTTCCTCATATGTAAAATGGGGCCATAATAGTATCTCTCTCTTAATACTGTTGTGGGCATTAAATGAAGTCATATTAGAAATGGCAAAATCTAGCATTTATCCAATGCTGCAGATTGTGCCAGGGACAATCTGAGTGTTTTGCAATGCCCATTGACTGACTCCCATGACCATTTTGGGTGTACTGTTGGAATCCCATTTTACAGAGGAGCAATCAGAGGCACAGAGTAAGCACTCCATAAATGCAAGGTCTTATTCTGAATCTTTCAGGGACCCACTGGGCCTCTCCCTCCACATCCTGGCTGCTCACCGGGCTGCAAACAAGTGCATCGCGGTAGCCCCCGAAGAGCAGGGCCTGGGCTTTGAGGAAGAGACGGGACACTCCTTCCCCTGGGGCCAGTGCGACCTTCCTTAGCCTCAGCCTCAGCAGGGACACCTGGAGGACAAGGGGGGAGCACTGAGCAGGCAACTGTGCAGCCTCGCCTCCCGGATGCGGCAGGAGGGTGGAAGGGGTTGACACTGACCACGTCTGGGGGCAGCGCCTGCACATCATCGAAAGGCGTCTCCAAGGTATTGGAGTCCACGTTCATCATCACGACATCCTCCAGGCCTTTCTCCCGCACTCTCTGAAGTTGAGTAGCACGAGGGTATGGGCACTCAGAGCTTGAGGATCCCAGGCAGAGAAGAGTACCTGGGGATGCAGAGGGAAGGGGACCCCCCCTACGGGGGACCCCCCCCCCACCGTCCAGTTCCTACTCCCACTTACCTCGGCAAGACTGGCATGCACTCCGATGAGGTAGGGCATGGGCGCGCTGCGGGCGACCCAGGGGGCTGGTCATGCAGGAGCAGTTCTCACCCTCCCCAGGACCCCAGGCCTCTCCTCCAATCCCTCCCTCCCCAGTCCCTGCCCCTCACCAGCAGTAGTCCAGCAGATGCGGTGGCAGCGTTGGGATGAGCACGTGCTCCCAGTGCATGGGGTACAGAAGGGCGCAGGACGCGTGGACACACGATGTCAACTGGGGACGGGTCGGGGAACAAGGAGTCAGGGCCTAGACTTCCAGCTTCAAGGACCCTTTCTGGGACGGTAGCTCTCCTGGCTTAATTTACCATGTCCCCAGCTTCCTATCTCTCCACACATCCCTCCCCTCTTCCCCACTAGCTCCTGGGGAAGAGGTGAAAACTCAAACCCCTTTCATGTGAAGGCCAAGAATTCCATAAATTACAGTGCCTGGGACTATGGGACTGGGGAGCGAGGACTCAGCACATACTAGTCCCTGTAGGGGGCGAAGCTAACATTCAGCCCTCCGAGATCTCGCTCCTTAAGGGTCGGACAGTGACTCATTCCACTAACCCTACCCTGAAAGAAACAGAGCTAAGACTGAGCCTGCCCTGGTCCATCCTTCAGGGACCACTGACACCTCCCCTAAAGAGGCGGGACTAGAAGTCAGTTCCCCCCCCCCCGGCCCGCCCCCTAAGGATGGAGTCAGCATTTAGCCTCCATCCCTACTTCCGTCCTTCCCCCTTAGGGGCGGAGCTAGAATTTAGCTCGCCCAGATCTAACTCTCCAAAGGGGAGGAGCCAGTCTTGCTCTGGGCCGTAGTGGGTGGAGTCTGGACTCAGAGATCCCAAAGGGGTAGGGTTAGAGCGCAGACCCCTCTCAGCACCCCCATAAAGGTGGAACCAGAATTCAACTCAACCCTGACCTTCAAAGGGGGCAGAACCAGGACTTTGCCCTTGGATCTCGCGCCTTTGGGTTAGAGACTTTGGGTTAGAGCTAGGAATCCGCCCCGGTTGCCCCGCCCCGAGGGGTCAAGCCGGGTCTCGGCCCCTCCCCAGCTCAGCAACCCCGCCTCACGGTGCTCAGCTTGCTGGAGATGAGCAGGACTCTTCGCTCCGCTAAGAGCGCGGCGAACAGCCCCACGATGTTCTCGTCGGTCACCGCCACCACCAGCTCCGTTAAGTTCCTCTGAGGAACAGAGAGGAAGGCTAGACTCGAGGGACCATGAGACCTGATAGCCCCCTCCGGTTTCCCGGACCTTTTCCCTCCCGCTCTGGTCTCCACTTACATTCTCAGGAATGGAAGGCAAGCGGCCAGAGTCAGGGGCCACGAAGCAGGAAAGCTGGTGGAAGGATTGGCGGGGGACGGATCAGTCAGGGGGTTGGCCCCACATAGGTGCCCAGCCTTCCAGGGTCCCTAGCTCTCCTCACCGGCTTGCTCTTCCCGGGGGCAGGGGGAGGGATGGCATGCGCCCTGGAGGTCGTCACTTCGCTGCCCTGGGTGAGAATTGTATGTGGTCGTCAGGGCTGGGATGCAGCCTCTCTTCATCCACCTGAGGTCCGTTCCAGGGGTGAGGGGCTACTCACCAGCTCCAGCCCCGGAGTCCCAGGAAGGGGCTGCTGCAGCAGATTTAGAAGAAGTTCCTCCACCTCTGAGACCTGGGTGGGGGTGGGGTGTCTGAATCAGAACGTGGGCTGTGGACTCTGAGGACCTTGGCTCAGGCTGGGTGGTCTGGAAGGGGCCAAGAGGCCCAGGTTTGGCCTGAGAATTCTTTTTTTTCTTCTTCTTTTTAGGGCTGCACCCTGGGCATAAGGAAGTTCCCAGGCTAGGGGTTGAATCCAAGCTGCAGCTGCCAGCCTATGCCACAGTCACAGCAACACCAGATCTGAGCCAGGTCTGTGACCTACACAGCTAGGGATCGAACCCACGTCCTCATGGATACTATTTGGGTTCCTTACTGCCGAGACACAGTGGGAACTCCCACCCTGGGAGTTCTGAGCCAGGCTGGGGCTTAGTGTGGTGGGGGCTGGGACCTCTTCGGGAATACCAAGGGGGCTGGTCTCACTTGGTCCTGGGCCAGGAGGTCCCCCACTGTGTTTAGCAGCTTGTAAAACACTTCAAACCAAGGCAGGTGACTGTGGAGAGAAGACACAGTTTCCATGCAGTGCCCCTAGGCAGAGGCCCTTTCCCCACCAGCTCCCATGCCCAGACCCCTATATCCTAACACCTGAGGATGCACAGACAACTGTGGGCACCAGCACGAAGGCGGCAGAAACCAAATCTGCGGGTACCAGTCAGGTCCGTGAGGGCAAAGGTGAAGTGCTGTACAGCGCTGCTGGGGGGCTCCCTGGAAGCAGGAAAGGCTCTCAGAGAGACCTAAGCATCCCACCTCCCTGACCACCCCTCTCCATGCCCCCAGCAATACTCCTAGTACTGCATTCACCGTTTGGGGCCCTGAGTGTATAGGTCCCTAGATGTCAGGGTCCCTGAGCCCCTGGATCCCTGAGGCCCTGGATCCCTGGTCCCCCATCCCTGAGTCCCTGTGTCTCTGAGCCCTTGACACCCTGAGGTCCTGGATCTGAGTCCCTGGGTCCCTAAGCCCCAGGATCCCTGAGGCCTTGACTCCCTGAGGCCCTGTACCTCTGAGTCCCTGGGTCCTTGAGCCCCTGGATCCCTGCGTCCCTGGGTCCCTACACCCCTAGATCCCTGGGCCCCTGGACCCCTGGGTCTCTGGGTAAATGAGTCCCTTTGTGTTTAAGTCACTATTTGTCAGAGTCCCCAGGTGCCTAAGTGTCTGAGTCCCTGGGTCCCTGAGCCCCAGTGTCCCTGGGGATATGGTGTCTGATATCTGAGTTTCTGAGTGTTTGAGTCCCTGGGGTCTGAGTCTCCGGGTCCTTGGGTGTCTGCTTCCTTCCATACCTTTCCACATCAAAAGGGAAGCAGAATTTGGGCACCATCTGCATAGCCTCCTGGGGGTGGAGAGAAGCACACACTGCTTGGCCACTCGGGTTGGGCCCCACCCCTGAGCCCCCATCCCCTCCGCCAGGTGGGCAGGCCCTGGGCAAGGGGGGGAAGCAAGGAACCAGCCTACGTACCCGGTCCCTGAAGTCTGGGGGGAACTGCCGCAGGATAGGGGGATCTGCGTGGAGAGCGGGCCCTAAGTTGAAGGTCCTGGACCCACCCCCCCATCTTCCCACCCCCACCAAGGCCCCCACTCACCCTCCTGCAGGGAGGCAGGGTAGGCCGCTTCGAAGAACCAATCAAACACAGCAGGGGGATCCCCTCTGTGGGACAGGAAAGTGTTTAGTGGGTCCAGGGACTCCCTTCTGTGTATATGGCTGTGTCTGTGCGGAGTCTACACATGTGTGCATGCCTGTGTGTGTGTGTGTGTGTGTGTGTGTGTGTGTGACTCTATTCTGTATCTGCCTGAAAGGATAAGACTGTCCAGGGCTGGAGTTCCCGTTTTGGCTCCGGGGTTACAAACCCAACAAGTATCCATGAGGATGCAGTTTTGATCTCTGGCCTCAGTGGGTTAAGGATCCAGCATTGCCATGAGCTGTGTATAGGTTGCAGATGGGGTGTGGATCCTGCATGCTGTGGCCGTGGGGCAGACCTGGCAGCTGCAGCTCTGATTTGACTCCTAGCCTGGGAACTTCTGTATGCTGCAAGCCCGGCCCTAAAAAAAAAAGGCAAAAAAAGAAAAATAGTGTCCAGGATATGTGTCAGGTAAGATTGATTGTAGGTGTGGCCAGAGTGAGGGTGAATATCACCTCCATTTTCTTGCAAGGCCATGCAGGTCACTGGGTCTATGTCTGAGCCCCTGCATGTGTGTCTTTGAGTATGAGACTTCCTGGGGTCCTGGATACCAACCCCAGATTTCTCATCAGAGGAGGGAAAGCAGTATGCCCTGGTCCTTTTGCAAACCATGCAGTCTCTGCCTTCCTCCCCTCCTCCCTCCCCCGTCCACCACGCAGGGGATGCTGGGACTTGGTCTTGGGGAGAAAGAGAGAAGAAGAGAATGGGGAGTGAGTGCAGACACACAGTCTCAAATATGGGGACCCCCATCCCTTCATCCTCACGCCGACACAGGACCCACACAGCAAATCACACACATGGATACACAGAGGACCCCCGCCCCCGTCCCTGCTGCTGAACCCCCGGAAGCCAGCCTCCCCATCACTCAGAAATTACACCAAGAGACACACGTTCAGAGTTACAAACTTAGTTGTATAGAGCCAAGAGGAGAGAGAGAGAGAGAGAAAGAGAGAGAGGGAGGGATTAGAAGGTCCCAAGTGGCCTGAGTGTGCCAGAGGGTAGAGTCCATACTGTATGCCCGCTGAGAGTCCTGCTCAGATTCCAGCCACCTGTCCCTGTGGCTCACGGTCCCTCCTGGACCTGCCCCAACCTTGCCTCCCTTGGCCCCAGCCCAGGCCTGGTCTGGGAATCTTGGTCCAGAGGATGGGAGAGGGGGTGGCTCTTACTCGGCTGTGGATCCCATGGTCCCTGCAGGGCTGGCCCAGCGGGGCCCTTTCCCCAGGGTCCTGGGGGCCTGTGTTTTCACAGGGCTGGGCCCTGAGCTGGCTCAGCTTCCTGTGTGGCTTAGAGAGGAAGTTTAATGGGTGACGTCCCCGGAGGCAGGTCCCCGCCCCCACCCACAACCAGAGACCTAGGCATCCTGCTTAGAGCCTTCCACTGGATAGGTGGGCAGCAGGTGGTGCAGGCTCATCGGCTAGACCCCCAGCTTCATGCTGCCAGGCTGGGCCACATCTGGACCCTGATATCACACCCAAGCCTTCCTCTCTGTGGCAGCCAAGTATTCACAGTTTGCCTAAAATGCTTCCTCTTCCCTCAACTTGCTTTCCTTTGGTCCATCTGCGCTGGCCATTCCCTGTATGACCACCAGAGGGAGCCAGGCTGGAGAGGGGACATAGTACCAGGCAGGTGGACAGACAACAGACAAAACATACACACAGACAGACAACAGACACAGGGCCAGGAAGTGACCAGCACAGACAAACAGATCAGCACAGCCACAGATGACAAACAGACACAGAGAGATATCAAGTCATGTGGGCAGAACATAGTCATGGACACAAACTGACAGCACAAGCATGGAGCAGTCCTTGTCCATCTAGATGACAGATGCAGAAAGACAACACACAGTAGCAGCGGGCAGACAGTTCCAGACAGAGACAACCAACAGCAGACACACATGCAGAGACCACAGCCGGCAATTCAAAGAGGACAACAGAGAAGGAGACCCAGACAAGAGACAGAAACGCAAAGCGCATAGACATAGAGCAGTAACAAGGGGACAGACACAGTTGGGCCCAGCCACAAGTCAAATTTATAGCCAGATCTAGTCACACACACAGAGAGACACACAGCCAGACACCCACTCAAGCAGAGCTGCAGACTCAGAAACAGGCAGACACCCAAGCAGACAGTCACGTTGAAAAACAAAGATACATAGACACACTTGCCGGCACAAAGGCAGGACACAAAATAGGTACTCGTGGTCATGCACACACACGAAATCACACAGACAAACTCAGAGAGTCAAAATGAAGCAGTTGGAATTCCCTGGCGGCTTGGTGGGTTAAGGATCTGGCATTATCACTGCTGTGGCTTGGGTCACTGCTGTGACAAGGGATCTATCCCTGGCTCTGGAACTTCCAAATGCCACAGGCACAGCCAAAAAAAAAAAAAAAGAAAGAAAGAAAGCAGCTGAATAAAAAGAAGGAAAAATGTACCCGAGTCTGCAAGATTGCTCAGCCTCCTGCAAGATATTGAGAATGTCTATATGGATATGGGTGAGAATTTGCATGAATCCACATGTGACCCGGCATGGCCTGGGATATATGGGGGTGAATGCGGTGTGTCCGCGTGCCTGTGGAATTTGTGTCTAGTCTATTGGGCTGAGTGAGGATGTGGATGACTGGGGATTTTCATTCTGTGCATGTCCATATGACTCTGGGTGCAAGGGTATTTCCATGCTGAGGAAGTGCTTGGGGAAGGGGGGAGAGCATAAGCATATGAATGCACACACACACACACACACACACACACACACACATCCAAAGCCTCCGGCCAAGACATAGGTGAATGAGGATGAACACAGATTGGTGCCCTCTTTCTCTCCAAGGGGTGCTGGATTCCAGAAAGGGTTGGGGATCAGGGGTGCAGTGTACCCCAGGCATCCCTTTCCCCCTCTTACACTCTCGGACTTTGCTATAGAGTGCATTTTGGTGCCTCCCCCAAATTTACATGATAAATTTTAACCCCCAAGGGGATGGTATGTGGAGATGGGGGTCACTAGGGTGAAGCACACATAAATAGGATCAATGTCCTCATCAAAGCGATGCCAGAGAGATTCCTCACCCCTTCTTCCATGCAAAGACACACAGTAGGAAGACAGCCATCTGTGAACCAGGAAGCAACTTCTCACCAGACACCAAATCTCCCAGCGCCTTAGTCTTGGACTTCAGCCTCCAGGACTCTGGGAAATAAATGTCTGTTGCTGATAAGCCCCTAAGTCTGTGGGATTCTGGGAGCAGCCCAGACTAAGACAGGGATAACATTTGTAGAGCTAGCCCCAAATTCACTCTAATTCAATCCAATGGCAAATCCCTGGATTGGGGATAATAGAAGAATTCACGTTCCTGATGTGTGATCTCAAGGTGGGACACTCCTTCTTTCTGTACCTATGACACAAGTAAGTGCCTCAAAGATCCCGTGAGGGCTCGAGAGAATTCACGTGAAATATGAGGCCAGGCCTGAATCAATCTTTTGATATGTTCTGTCTATTATTATGGTAGATGGGTCAGGTGGGTGGTTAAGAGTTTTAGAGTCAGAGAGACTTGGGTTCAAGACTTTACCTAGTTCTTTTAGGCCTTAGGCAAGTCATTTGACCTCTCTGTATTAGTTTCTATTGCTGTGTAATCTATCATCCTAAGTTAGTGACTTAAAAGAACACACATATAGGAGTTCCCTGGTGGCTTTGTGGTTAAGAAACTGGTGTTGTCACTGCTGTGACTTGAGTTTGATGCCAGGCCCAGGAATTTCCATATGCAGCAAGTATGCAAACAAAACAAAACAGAACAAAAACCAAAACCCCCACATTTATTCTCTGACAGTTTCTGGGGGGGCTTGGACTCTGGACACAACTTAGGTCCTGTAGTGTGGGGTCTCTCAGTTGTAATAAGATGTCTGTTGGGTTGTGGTCTCAGCTGATGGCTCAACTGAAAAAGAATCTTCTTCCAAGTTCACGAAGTGGCTGTTGGCAGGTTTCAGTGCATCACGGGCTGAGGGCCTCAGTTCCTTGCTAGTTGTTGGCCAGACACTACTCTCAGTTCTTTGCCCTGACAGGTGGACATTCCCAACATGCTACTTGCTTCCTCAAAGCAAGCAAGCTGAGAAGGCAGAAGAGTTTGCCAAGACAGAAGTCACAGGCTTTTGCAACTCAGTCTCGGGAATGGCCTCCCATTGCCTGTGTCACATCCTGTTGGCCAGAAGCAATCACTAGGTCCAGCCCAGGCTCAGTGGGTGGGGTCACACAAGGGCATGAATGGGAGAGATGGGCATCGTTGAAGGCCATCTTAGAAAGCCCTCCCTGTGTCTTTGTTTTCTCCATCCCCCCCTTTTGTCTTTTTCTTCCTTCCTTCCTTCCTTCCTTCCTTCCTTCCTTCCTTCCTTCCTTTCTTTCTTTTCTTTCTTTTCCTTTCCCTTCCTTCCTTCCTTCCTCCCTCCCTCCCTCTCTCTCTCTCTCTTTCTTTCTTTTTTTCTGCTTTTTAGGGCCACACCCACAGCATATGGAGGGTCCCAGGCTGGGGTCAAATCAGAGCTATAGCTGCCAGCCTACACCATAGCCACAGCAACACAGGACCTGAGCCATGTCTGTGATCTACACCACAGCTCACGGCAATGCCGGATCTTTAACCCACTGAGGAAGGCCAGGGATCGAACCCTAGTCAGATTCGTTTCCACTGAGCCATGACGGGAACTTCAAAACAAGGTTCCTTGAAGTGTACATTTCACTGGGGGAGGGAAGGGGACAGACAAAAGAAGCAAGTATATAAACAGACAAGATAATTTGTGTTAGTGATAGGTGCTATCAGGAAAATAGAACCAGATAACAGGTGGAGTGTGGCTGGGTGCTGATTTGGAGTTGCTGGGGAAGGCTTCTCCAAGGAGATGGCCTTTGAACTGAAACCAGTAGATGAGAAGTGCCTGGCCATGTGCACATCTGGGAAAAAAAAGGAGCAGGAACAGCATGTGCAACAGCCCTGAGGTTGTATCAAACTTGATATCATCAAGCACACAAAGACCACTGCAGCTGCAGCTTCATGAGTGAGGGGGAGGGTGATGAGGGGGTAGCTAGCAGAGTGGAGACCAAGGTGAGAGCTTAGGTTTCAGTCTGAGTAAGATGGGAAGCGTGGGAAGGAGGGTTCTTATTTGCATTTAAAGGCTCCTCTCTGCCTGATGTGGGAGGACATCGAATACTGCAGGGGGCAGCGGCAGTCCAGTCGAAGGGAGCCCTGGGAAGTGGTGGGTGGAGATTGCCTGAGTGAGCAACGATGGTGGCTTAGACCAGCGTATAGATGGTGGAGAGGAGGAGTCAAGTACAAGATACGTTTTGGAGACGGAGACAATTGAACTCAGCAAAGATAAGAAGAAAGTGTTTGGTCTAGAAAACAATGAATCAAGGGTGACTGCTTCTTCTTCTTCTTCTTTTTTTTTTTCTGTTTTAGGGCTTCACCTGTGGCATATGGAAGTTCCCAGGCTGGGGGTCAAATTGGAGCTGTAGCTGCAAGCCTACCCCACAGCTACAGCAATGCAGAATCTGAGCCGCCTCTTCGACCTACACCACAGCTCATGGCAACGCCAGATCCTTAACCTACTGAGCAAGGCCAGGGATCAAACCTGTGTCCTCATGAATCCCTGTTGGGCTCATTAACTACTGAGCCATGAAGGAAACTCCAAGGCTGACTTCTAGATGTGGGGTTTGAGCAAAGGGGTGGTGCCATTTCTTGGGGAAGGGGATTTGGGGGAGGCAGAATGGGGAGTTCTTCTATGGCCGAATTGGGTTTGGGTAATAAAGACAGGAAAGCTCACCGCCGAGTTAGTCATCTTTCTGCTTCACCACCCAGTGCTGTGCCAGGCCTGCTAAGATGCAGTTTGCTGCAGGCTGGATATTCCAGGCTGCCTTACCCAAGTTTCCTCTTCCTCCTGGCTGCAGTGGGACCCAGGGAGGGGGCTGGTGGTCCAGGAGAGTGTGGCTCTCAGCATTCCTCCCTCCCTGTCGCTCTCATTTCTGGTTTGCCTTTCTCTGTACCAGAAGCCAGAGGTTGGGGGACTACATTTCCCAGACTCCTTTGCAGCTCTGGTTCCCAGGATGCAGATTAGGTTCTACCAATTAGAGATATTCATGAGATTTGGAAGGTGAAGTGAGGCAGAACTCGTGTGTGTGTGTGTGTGTGTGTGTGAGATTATTTAGAATAATTTTATTTTATATTCATTTTAATTAATTTTTGTTCAGCACTCTAGTGGACCTGTCTTCGTAGCTTCGTGTGTGTTGGGAGGTATCTGAACTCAATTGTTCTGGTGGTGGCAGCCTCTTGATTCTCCACAGTGCAGGGGAAGCAGCTCCCAGGCATAGGGGTATAGCCCGGTCTGTCTGACCCTGAAACCTCTGTCCCCTCCCCACCCCTGAATTAGAAGTCTCTTCAGTGTCCACCTCCATCCCAAGGGGAGGAGCCCTCATGTGGCCTCCCCAGAGGGTGATGAAAAACTACATTCTACAGAAACATGGCAGGACAGCAATTATTTATTGAGGGGAGGTGAAGGGAGGGGAGGGAGCAGCCTCTCTTGCCCACATGCTCCAGGGCTTCTCTCTTCCCCAGCAGCATGCCTGGAAAGCCAAGGTTGGTGGGAGGGAAAGGGAGTGCTTTTTGGGAGATCTGGAGAGAAGGTGGGGTCAGAGGGCAGGTGGGGCTTGTGGGGTCAAAGATGAGGCAAGTTCAGAGAGGCTCAGGGGGGAAGAGATCCACGTAAATTAGGGCTTGTAGGTCTGGGGGTGCAATGGGGTTCGTGGGGAGGTCAAAGGTGGAGAGGTCAGGGGTGAAGGAGGGCTCATGGAGTTCAAGGTGGGCTTGTGTGAAGCAGGGCTCGTGGGGTCTAAGTAGAAAAGGTTCAAGGGGGTTGGAGATAAAGTGGGGCTCAAGGGTTAAAGGTTAGCCAGGGGAAGAGATGCAAGGTGGTAGTCCCAGGAGAGTCAGGCTGGAAGGTGAAGCAGGGTTCTCTGGGGTCAGAGGTCAGCAGCCGAGCAGGGGGGAGACATGAAGCCATGGAGGTGCCCTAGGCTACCTCCTCCTCTGCCTCCTCCTCGAACTCGCCCTCCTCGGCAGTGGCATCCTGGTACTGCTGGTACTCGGACACCAGGTCGTTCATGTTGCTCTCTGCCTCAGTGAACTCCATCTCATCCATGCCCTCGCCCGTGTACCAGTGCAGGAAGGCCTTGCGCCGGAACATGGCCGTGAACTGTTCGGAGATGCGCTTGAACAGCTCCTGGATGGCCGTGCTGTTGCCGATGAAAGTGGCGGCCATCTTCAGGCCACGGGGCGGGATGTCGCACACGGCCGTCTTGACGTTGTTGGGAATCCACTCCACGAAGTAGCTGCTGTTCTTGCTCTGGACGCTCAGCATCTGCTCATCCACCTCCTTCATGGACATGCGGCCCCGGAACACAGCGGCCACGGTCAGGTAGCGGCCGTGGCGGGGGTCGCAGGCGGCCATCATGTTCTTGGCGTCGAACATCTGCTGGGTGAGTTCGGGCACCGTCAGTGCCCGGTACTGCTGGCTGCCCCGGCTGGTCAGCGGCGCAAAGCCCGGCATGAAGAAGTGCAGGCGGGGGAAGGGCACCATGTTCACGGCCAGCTTGCGCAGGTCGGCGTTGAGCTGGCCCGGGAAGCGCAGGCACGTGGTGACCCCGCTCATGGTGGCCGACACCAGGTGGTTGAGGTCGCCGTAGGTGGGGGTGGTCAGCTTCAGGGTGCGGAAGCAGATGTCGTAGAGCGCCTCGTTGTCGATGCAGTAGGTCTCATCCGTGTTCTCCACCAGCTGGTGAACCGACAGCGTGGCGTTGTAGGGCTCCACCACCGTGTCAGACACCTTGGGGGAGGGTACCACGCTGAAGGTGTTCATGATCCGGTCCGGGAACTCCTCGCGGATCTTGCTGATGAGCAGGGTCCCCATGCCGGACCCCGTGCCACCGCCCAGCGAGTGGGTCAGTTGGAAGCCCTGCAGGCAGTCACAGCTCTCCGCCTCCTTCCGGACCACGTCCAGAACCGCGTCCACCAGCTCGGCGCCCTCTGTGTAGTGGCCCTTGGCCCAGTTGTTGCCGGCTCCGGATTGGCCTGAAGAGGGAAGGGGTGGGGACACCCAGCCATTGTGGGGAGGCCATACCCTCAACCTCACCCCAGCCACCCTAGTAGCTGAATAATAATAACAAAATTATTATTACTGATTGTTCCACCCTTGCTTCCTTTCAGTGGCTAGAAGGATCCTGATAAAACTTAAATCAAGTCCTGGAGTTCCTGCTGTGGAGCAATGGATTGGTGGTGTCTTGGGAATGTTGGTTCAGACACAGGTTCAATCTCTGGCTGGGCTCAGTGGGTTAAGGATTCAGCATTGCCACAGCTATGGCTTAGGTTAAAAGTGTGGCTCAGATCTGACCCCTGACCCAGGAACTTCTTAAGCTGTGAGGAGGCCAAAAAAAAAAAAAAAAAAAAAAAAATCATGTCCCACTTCAGCTCAGAATTACCCCAGTTCATCCATCTTTCAGTAAAAGCCCAAGTTCTGCCCATGGCCCAGAGGCCCTGCAGAACTTACCCCACCCCCTCCCTGCCCTCCCCCCACAACTCTGCCCCAGCCAAATGAGCTGTTCCTCCAACACACCAGGAACGGTTTTGCCTCAGGGACTTTGCATGTGCTGTTCCCTCTGCCAGGATGCTGTTCCCTCAGACACCCACACAGCTTCCTCTCTCCCCTCCTTCAGGACTTTGTCACTCTTACGAGGCTCTGCCTGATCACTCTATACAACTGCAAACCCTCCCCATTTCTAATTCCCCTTCTGTGCTCCATTTTTCTCCATAGCACTAATAAACCTATTTTTTAAAATTAATCATATTTATTGTCTGTCATCTTACAGGAGAATGCAAGCTCCACAGGACAAGGATTAGGATTAGAATAGCTATTGGCTGGTATTTTTGTGAACAGGTAACATTTATTCTTGCCCCCTCCTCTGTTTCCACCTGGGTCTAGCTCCCTCATCGCCCATCTGAATCAGACCAGTGCTTCTGCCTGGGTCCCTCCAGCTGGAGTCCACAGCATCCCCCAGTCTGTTCTCCTTGTGGCCGCCAGGGGGCACCCTGTGAGCTTCCGAGGCATGCCCTTTCCCTCTGCCCACAGCCCACCTGGGTTCCCAGCTCCCTGGGATAAAAGCCCAAGTCCTTCCTGTAGCCTAAAGGCCCTGCATGGCCTGTTTCTGTCCCTGTCCCCTCCCTGCCCTCCTCTCCTCCCTCTCTCCCCCTCACTCTGCTCCAGCCACATGGGCCTTCTTACTGTTCCTCCAACACACCAGGGCCTTCGCATAGGCTGTTCCCTCTGCCTGGAATGCTCTCCCCCCAGGTACTCCCAGGACTTCCTTCAGGTCTCTCTTCAGTGTCACCTCCTCTGAGAGATTAGGATTTAAACCAGATGGTCTGGCTCCTGAGTCCACACTTTTACCACCACCTTCCCTGGCTCACCTCCCAGAGGCCAAAGAACCTTATGGCCGGACTGGAGCTGCCTGAGAGTATCCTAGAACCACTCACATCCATTGGCCAACCTCATTTAGCCTCTCCATGGCCATTTCCTGATGACCTATTGTGTGCCACACCCACACAGAATCATCATCTTCCTGAATTTTTGCACAGACCAGAGAGGGAAATTCACTTGTCCAAGGTCACACAGCTTGTCCCACCAATCCGTGGACTCCAGATTAAACTATCATGCATTAAGGAGGAGAGGTGCTGGAAGAGGAGGAGCCTGGGACCTGAGGTCAGGTGGGGAGGGGGGTGCATTTAGCTTGACCTAAAGGTAGCTGGAAATGTTTCCTAGAGGATTGTTCATGGAGGGTGAATGCCCCTTGAATCTGAGGTCTCCAAAAGTGCTCATGGTCTTTATACATGCTGTTCCCTCTGTCTGGCACATCTTTCCTTGCTTCCTTGCACCTCAGTCAACCCAAGTCCTACTCACTTTGTAGGCTGCAGATATTAATAGTGGTAATGATAATACAAACCACAACAAAGCATCAACTGCTTCTCTTCCCCTCTGTGAACTAGCCACTGTTGTAAGTTGTTTTTTTTTTTTTTTTTGTCTTTTTGCTATTTCTTTGGGCTGCTCCTGTGGCATATGGAGGTTCCCAGGCTAGGGGTTGAAATGGAGCTGGAGCCGCCAGCCTACGCCAGAGCCACAGCAACTTGGGATCCGAGCCACGTCTGCAACCTACACCACAGCTCATGGCAACGCCGGATCGTTAACCCACTGAGCAAGGGCAGGGACCGAACCCGCAACCTCATGGTTCCTAGTGGGATTCGTTAACCACTGCGCCACAACGGGAACTCCCTGTTGTAAATTCTTTATATATATTAATGGCTTTAAGCCTCACAATCCTGAAAAGTCTTTGTATAATCCCTGTGTTAAAGACGAGGGAAAAAAAAAAAAAGACAAGGGAGTTCTTCGATGGCCTAGTGGTTAAGGATCCAGCATTGCCACAGCTGCGGCCGGAGAACTTCTGCATGCAGTGGGTGTGGCCAAGAAAACAAAACAAAAGATTGAGGCACAGAGAGATTGAGGAGACTGTCCAGAATCACCCAGCTGACTCAGTCAGTGGCTGAGCTTGACTTATTTATACTCTCTTGCACAAGGATATCAGGTTCAGGGGGATGGGGGTGGGGGCAGAGAGCTTTGTTCTTAGCTGTCTCTCTAGGAGATGTATAGGGCCTGGTATGCAGTAGGTGCTCAGTAAGTATCTGTCAACTGCATGAAGTGGCAGAGCTGGGATTTGTGGGCTGTGGTCTGGCTCAGGTCCATATTGTTAAATGAAAATGCCACCTCCTCTGGGAAGCCTTCCCTCCCTGGCGCCTCCCCTCTCCATTGTATAAGGTGCCTCCCACCTGGGCTCCCATGGTGGTCTGTGTGTCTGCCTTCCCTGCTGGGCTCCGGGTCCCTGTGGTCACCGTTGAGTCCAAATGCTAGGTGGAGAATTTTCTCCAAGCCATGTGCAAGTGAAAGGATCAATGCGGGCTCCTCTGCCTGTGTCCCAGGGCCGTGACTTACCAAACACAAAGTTGTCAGGTCGAAAGATCTGGCCAAAGGGACCTGAGCGGACGGAGTCCATGGTGCCCGGCTCCAGGTCCACCAGCACAGCTCTGGGGACATAATTTCCTCCTGCAGTGAAGCAGATGGAGAGAAGCTTGGTCAGCGCCAGGAACCAGCATCCTGTCCCTCCCCACCCCCACTCCTGCAGGTGCACCCCCACTCCTTACCTGTGGCCTCATTGTAGTAGACGTTGATCCTCTCCAACTGCAGGTCGCTGTCCCCGTGGTATGTGCCAGTGGGATCAATGCCATGCTCATCACTGATCACCTCCCAAAACTAGATGGGTGATGGTGGCAAGGACCAAGTAAGGGGAAACCGGTGGCCAGGTCTGCCCCCATCTCCATCGTCTGCTCTCAGGACCCGCAACCACTTTCTAGCTGTCTACCTGTCCCTCAGCAAGGTGAATGGGGACATAAGGCATAGTGGGGAGGCAAGGATGAGGCAGCAAGAAGGGAGAGGTGGGGGCAGGGTGAAGCAGAGTCACCACCCCAGCCTAGCGGGCTGGTGTCAGCACTCCCTGGCCGCTGCCTCGGGGAGGGGCGGGATCTCTTTGTGCGTGTGGAGGGCATGGGGGGCCAGCTGTGAAGCCAGCTGCGGCAAGCGGACCGAAGGCTAGGGCCCCACCCCCACCGGCCTCTTTGTTCCCAGCTTGGCCCTGCCCCCCGCGTCCCTCCCCCACCGTCCCTGGGGTGCTGGCCTCCTGGGTGACCGGTCCCCCCGCCCAAAGACCCGCGGCGGAGGAGCTCTGCGGAGCTCGGCAGACCGCACTCCACATTTCTCGGCATCGGCATCGTCCTCGGCCCGGGTCCCCTGCACACCTTGGCTCCGATCTGGTTGCCGCACTGGCCGGCTTGCAGGTGCACGATCTCTCGCATGATGGTGGCCCTGGCGGTGGTCGAGGCGGTGGTGGCGAGGGTTCTGGTAACTGCGGTGGCGGGGCTGAAGGTGGATGCGGCGGCGGTGGCGACGGCGAAGCTCGGTCCCTGCGCCCCCCCAGGCGCCTCTATATGAGCAGGCGGGGCTCGCGTCACGGCCGGTCACTGGCCCGCTCCGCCCCCTGGTCCCGCCCCGGGACCGAGGGTGCTGGAATGGATGGAGAGATCCTTCTCGATCCCCCTCCCCTGCCTCCTGGAGACCTCCCGGGCCCGGGGCTGAGACGCGAGGTGGCCCTGTGCGACCCCACCCCGGGCGGTGGGGGCGAAGCTCCTCAGACGCCGTCAGTACCATCTGCCTCCCCCACCCCTCTCCAAGCCGGGCCTGGCGATCCGGGTCTTGCGGGGATGGGTCGAGGGTGGAGAGGGAGAGCGAGCGTCCAGTAAACAAGCCGCGGGGAGATCCTGCTTCTCCCTCTTCCTCCAAGCGGCCCTGCCTCAGTTTCTCTGTCCCAGGCCTCCTTCCCCATTCCATTTAGTGCCTTCGCTTTAACTGGGAGGGCTCCTAGCCGGGCCGAGCTGGGCGCTCCGGAGTAGCCATCTGTTTGGGGAGGTTGGGGGCGGTCAGTTCCTGCCGGACTGATCTTGTAATTGTGTAGTAAGTAAAACCCCGATTTTCCTTCCATGTTTGACTAGGGAGACTTGCAGAAACTGATGGAGGTTTGGGGGAGGGTACTGTGCGCTCCCCCTGGACACCTCTCTTGGGCTTTGGATCTGTTGCACGTGGGGTCACCCTCAGCTTTGCCTGGGGTGGAACAGCAAAGATTAAGATTTACAGCTGGATTACCTATTGGGGGGAGGGTGTAAAGGATCCCTGGGGGACTTCCTTGCTCCCGCCCAGATTAAAACCTCTCTGCTCCATTGTTCTAATTCATTACAATGCATTGTTCTAATTCATTGCAAAATCCCTGCCTTTGCATTTCTAATTAGTCTCTGACCTTACACTGGCTACTTTGCCTCTCCGTAGCTGAATTTACTGCAAGATGGGGAGTCAAGAATGCCTGACCTCAAAAAAAAAAAAAAGAATGCCTGGCCCCCAGGTGGTTGGGAGGATCCAAGAGAGGGCCCAGTTCACAGCAGAATGGCCCCAGTTTCCCCTCAATAAATTGTAGCTATTAGTATTACAATGATTATGACTGTAATACTGGGCAAGACATCCTGTGCTGCCCCGAAAGTGAAGGTCAGACCTCTTGTGGCCACCTTCTTTTGGCAGCCTCCGCCTCAGGGGTCGAGGAAGCCTCCTCTTTATCCTCCATGGCTTCTGGCTACTGTGGGGTGGGGGTGGGGTTAGTCAGGTCTGCTGTATGGCTGGCACCTCACTTTCTTACCAGTGGTTTCTTTTTTTAAATGATTTTTATGTTTTCCATTATAGCTGGGTTACAGTGTTCTGGCAATTTTCTACCGTACAGCAAAGTGACCCAGTCACACATACATGTATACATTCTTTTTCTCACATTATCGTCCATCACACCCCATCATAAGTGACTAGATATAGTTCCCAGTGCTATACAGCAGGATCTCATTGCTTATCCATTCCAAAGGCAATAGTTTGCATCTGTTGCCAGTGGTTTTTAATTTTGTGGTTCTCAGCTGGGAGCAGTTCTGCCCCAGGGGGACACTTGACAGTGTCTGGAGGCAGGGTTGTTGTTTTTTTTTTCCCCCCAGCCACACCTTGCACATATAAAAGTCCCCTGGGTCAGGGATTAAACCCGTGCCACTGCAGTGACCCACCCCACAGTAGTGACAACACCAGATCCCTAGCCTGCTAGGTGGTCGGGGAACTCCCCGGAGACATTTTTTTTTTTAAAACTCAATGAATTTTATTACATTTATGCCTGGAAACATTTTAAAATGATCTTTATTTTTTCCATTATAGTTAGTTCACAGTGTTCTGTCAATTTTCTTCTGTACAGCAAGGTGACCCAGTCAAATATACATTCTTTTTCTCCCATTATCCTCCATCATGCTCCATCATAAGTGACTAGATATAGTTCCCAGTGCTATATAGCAGGATCTCATTGCTTATCCACTCCAAAGGCAATAGTTTGCTGGAGACATTTTTGATCATTACATCTTGGGGATGTTACTGGCATCCAGTGGGTGGAGCCTAGGGATATTGCTCAACATCCTGCAGTGCACAGGACTGTTTCTGCAGCAGAGAATTATCTGGCCCCAAAGATCATTGGCCGAAGCCACGGTAGAGAAACCTGATTTAGACTTATGAGGTTATCACCCAGTGCAAATGTTAAAATTGATCTCTGAGACACACAGTTCCTGGATTGCAGTAGGAGGTCCACTAACCCATGTTAACATCAAAACAAATTCAGAGACTCTGTATGGCATTTAAATTTTTTTTTAAATATCAAGAGTCATAAAAACACTTATGTTTTTATGGAAGGCCCTGCTGGGAGGGGCTGACTTAGGACTCAGCCCCAGAAAAATGGGGTTTCCTGTGTCACCTCCTAGGGTGATTTGGGGTGAGGGCTGAACTCCACAGAGGTGGGGCTTCTTGGATTAGCCCATCTGGGAAGGGATAGTTCCCTGGCAAGACGAGGCCCTGCAGGGGGTGGGTGACTCTGATCTTTCTCTGCATCGGGACAGCTCTTGGGCTTCCTGAGGATGCTCAGGGGAAGAATCCATAGAGGGGAAAGGGGGATGAAGTTGAGGAGCAGGGGACAGGCAGCCTTCTAGCACCTGGAGCTTCTGGGATCTGGCATTGCCAGAGAGGTAGAAAGCCTGCAGGGATGGAGTGGGAGGGGTTGGGGTGAGCTGACCTCACTGACACCCCTTGGCCACTCCCTCCCGTCTGGCCTCTCCTGGACTCCCGACCTGGCAGATGAGAAGTGCCAGGTGTACCCAATGGTTCCCAGGCAAGCAAACCATCGCTGGTACCCAGGTGTCTCATGCCATCTCTTACCACCCAGAAAGCCATCAAAGCTCCCTGCAAGAATCCAAAGATGGCATCGTAGGAGGCAGCCAGTGAACAGAGCTAGGGATAAGAGAAGGAGCTGGATGGTAGGTCATAGGAGCCAGATTTTCTTTTTTTTTTTTTTTTTTTTTGTCTTTTGTCTTTTTTGTTGTTGTTGTTGTTGTTATTGTTGCTATTTCTTGGGCCGCTCCCACGGCATATGGAGGTTCCCAGGCTAGGGGCTGAATCGGAGCTGTAGCCACCGGCCTACGCCAGAGCCACAGCAACGCGGGATCCGAGCCGCGTCTGCAACCTACACCACAGCTCACGGCAACGCCGGATCGTTAACCCACTGAGCAAGGGCAGGGATCGAACCCGCAACCTCATGGTTCCTAGTCGGATTCGTTAACCACTGCGCCACGATGGGAACTCCAGGAGCCAGATTTTCTGTCCCTAGGAACTGGCCTGTACATAAAACTGGAAGGCAGGGACAGGGGTGGAGGTGGGGTTGGGTGGGCAGTGCCTTGAAACCCTGAGAATCCAGAGGGACTCAACCAGGGCTGGGCTTTTGTGCCTCCCTGCCTGTCTGAGCCTGCCAGTTTTGAATGGAAATGGATTTCAGCCTCTAAAGAGGGTAGCAGCTGCGGGCCCCTGAAACCATTATTGGAAGAGAACCTCGTGCTAGACACTGCACCCCGGCTTTGGGAGAATTGTGAGATGGTGAGTGGTTTCACAAGGTTCAGGGGAGATCATTCAGGTAGGCTCCAGCTGTGGCCTAGTACCCCTACTTCTTGCCAGTGTCAGCTCTCCAATCAAACCAGGTCAGTCTCATTGGGAAGTCCTCAAAAAGTAGAGGTTGAGCTCTTGATTTTGAAGTGGAAAACAGAAAACAAACAAAAGCCCCTTCTTTAAACATCATCTTCAGAGTTCCCATTGTGGCTCCACAGGTTAAGAACCCAACTTAGCGTGTTGGAACCCAACTATGTTGGAACACAACCAACACAGTGTCCCCAAGGATGCAGTTCGATCCCTGGCCTTACTCAGTGGGTTAAGGATATGGTGTTGCCACAAGCTGCGGCGTGGGTCGTAGATGCATCTGGGATCCAGCATTGCTGTGGCTGTGGCGTAGGCTGGCAGCTGCAGCTCTGATTTGACCCCTAGCCTGGAAACTTCCATATGCTGCAGGTGCCATCCTAAAAAGAAAAAGAAATTTTAAATTTTATTTTATTATTTTTTTTAGGGCCGCACCTAGGGCATATGGAAATTTCCAGGCTAGGGGTCAATTCAGAGATGTAGCTGCCGGCCTACACCACAGCCACAGCAACTTGGGATGCAAGCCTTGTCTTTGACCTTCACCACAGCTCACGGTAACGCCGGATCCTTAACTCACTGAGTGAGACCAGAGATCGAACCTGCATCCTCATGGATCCTAGTTGGGTTTGTAACCCCTGAGCCACCACAGCAACTCCAATTTTTTTTTTAGACATCATCTTCCTTGAGAGGATCAGGAAGAATGGGACCGGGGCTGTTGTGTGTTTCAGGGAAAAATCAAACATGGACACTTGAGGAACACTTAGAGGTGGGGGCATTCCCTAAGATCCAGAACATTCTGTTCACAGACTTGGCCACACTTTCCTTGGGCCATCGAATCAAGACCAGGCCTGCCTCATGGTTGTGTGTGATTATCTGTGCACCTCCAGGCATTGCTGATGTGCTCTCTGGTCCCCAGCTCGCCCTGGGGATGGAAGGAGAATGTTTTGCCTGTTATTAATGATAATAATGACCTTTAGGCCAGATCCTGTTTGAGGTGATTTGAATGTGTCAGCTCATTTATGTTTTAACTCATGAAACCACAGCCCTAGGAGGCAAGTACTGTTTCCATACCCATTTTACAGGTGTGGAAACAGAGGCCCAAAGAGGCTGAGTGTCTCACTTTTAGTCACACATTGTTGAGGTTGGGACTAGAGCTTGTACATTCCAGCTCCAAAGTCCTGCGCCTTTATCACTACAGGAAGCTGTTGTTACTTCGTTACTTGGTCTTTAAGATTAAAAAAAAAACCAAAAACAAAACAAGGGAGTGAATAGTGGGAATAGCAGGAAGAAATGTTGCTGGTGTGAAAGCAGCCGTGTGACTATCCCGTGCCCTGGGGCCAGGGCTTCTGTCCGTGTCATTGTGTCTGTCCATCACCGTATGTGGGTGCCCTGGGCCAGCTCCAGTGTGTGAAATCTGCTCCTGCCACTTGAGTCTGTGTTTGCTTTGCCCAGTGGGCCTGTGGGTCAGCGACTCTTTCCCAGAGACTCCTCCTCCCCGACCTCCTCCTGCCACTCCACTGTCCTAACAGACCTACACCTCAGCGGGCTCTGAATCCATCCCCCCCACCCCCCCGCCCTTGGTGGATCCCAGCCCTGGGCAAGGACCCAGCCTGGCACGGTCCTTCTCCAGCTGCAGGGAGGGGGAGACAGAGGGTTCTGGAAGTTGCTGTTCCAGGACAGGGATGCTGAATGTGTCCTAAGAGGAGCTTGGCCCTCCCCATTCCCGCCCTCCTGACACAAGCTCTGTGGAAGCCACCGTGCCTGGCACTGCTATTCCCAAGCATGGGGTGGGGATGTGGGGGGTGGGGTGGGGGGACAATGGAGCATTTTCTGGCTTTGCTGGGTGTGTGGCCCACCTCCTGCCAACACTCACCACCAGATACACCATGGAGTACGTTCCGATGGTGGCATCCTCTGAATAGTAGGATTTCCTGGGAGATGGGCCGGGGGAGGGTGGCCATCAGCTGGGGTTGGGGGGGTAGACATGCTCTGTGGGTTCCCCTCCTCACCCACTCGCCTGGCATTGAGGACATCTTCAGGGTGCCTGGTGCAGGTGTAGTCCCTCGCAGTCCGAGGAGGCTGGGTCTGGCAGGCACGTGGCCAGGAAGTGGGGCTGCAGGTGGCCTGTGGTCATCTTGGTAATGCTGGTCAGGAAACAGCTGGCCAGGCCACCAAAAATGAAGGCACCCAGCTGCTTATAGACCATGGCCATGTACGTGCTGCTCATGAAGGCTGTGGCGAGCTCAGCTGCAGGCCCTGGACACGAATCAATCTCCTAGGCTAATCTGTGGGGCCACGTCAGAAAGGTGAGGCGGCCACTGCTGACGACAAGGGGCACACTAAGTGGAACATCCCCAAGCTTTTGTCTCAGGTTCATGCAGAAAGGAGGCTGTTGTTTCCCACTAAACCAGGCAAAAGCGTGGGGCTTCTCATTTCATCGCGCGCGCGCGCGCGCGCGCACGCGCACGCGCACACACACGCAATTGGGAGACTTCTCCCAGTCCTGTGCCTGAAACGGGCAGGACTTTTTTCTTTTCTTTCTTTCTTTTTTTTTCTTAGGGCCGCACTTGTGGCATATGGAGGTTCCCAGGCTAGGGGTCGAATTGGAGGTACAGCTGCTGGCCTACACCACAGCCACAGCAATGCCAGATCCGAGCCATGTCTGTGACCTACACCACAGCTCATGGCAACGCCAGATCCTTAACCCACTGAGGGAGGCCAGGGATCGATCCCGCGACCTTATGATTACTAGTCAGATTCGTTTCCGCTGTGCCACAATGGGAACACCGGACTTTTTTTTTTTTTTTTTTCCTTTTGTAAAGGGGCATATGGAAGTTCTCAGGCTAGAGGTCGAACCAGAGCTGCAGCTGCCAGCCTATACCACAGCAATGGCAACACCAGATCTAACTATGCCGCACCTTGCAGTAATGCCAGATCCTTAACCTACGGAGCATCCCCCTGGATACTAGCCAGGTTCCTAACCCACTGGACCACAATGGGGACTCTGGGCAGGACTTCTTAAGCCAAGGGATATGGCTTCCCAGAGCACCAGGAAAAGAGGTCCCATATCTGAAAGGGGCGGGGACTTCCTGTTACATGAGGAAAAGAGGTGAGCCATCTCCCTGGTTTATGTCAGAAACAGGCAGGATTTCCTGTCTCATATAAGAAAGGGGTGGGACTTCCTGTTATACCAGGGGGGAAAAAGGATAGATTTCCTCCCAAATGCCTGAAAATGGTGGAACTTCCCTTTTTACCAGAAGAAAGAGCAGGATGTTCCATGTTTGAAAGGGGAAGATTTCTGAACTCCCCAGAAGAGGGGCAGGACTGCTTCCTGCCTTCTGCAGATACGGGATGGGGCCTCTCTGTTTCCTGGGGGGTGGGAACAGGGACTGAACTTACTCCATGCCTGGGGCAGGGAGGTGGGTGTTTCCTCTCTGCTCTGACAAAAGTGAGGAGTCGTACCTTTTTCTTAAGGAAAGGAGGGTTGCGCTCTTGAGCAGAGAGAGTTCCCATTTCAGTAGAAAAAGAGGTAGTACTTCCTCCTGATTTAGATCTACATGGGTGGGGGTTCCCACTTTTGCCAGAAAAAGGGGTGAACTTTCCCATGGCGTGGGGTCAAAGTGGCCAGCCTCTTACTGTGTGGATGGAAACGATGAAGCCCGTCTTCCTGAGTGCTGACTCCTCCATGACGTAATGGGCTATCCGTGGGTATGGGGTGGTGGTGTCATTGCAAAAGAAGCCCTGGTTATGGGGTACCGGTCTCAGCACGATGGGCAGGCTGACGGCAGCGGGTGGCGATGACCCCACTCATGGACAGGTCACCTGAAGTTTACTCTTCTTAGGCCTTCTGGCCAGTCTGCCCCCCCTGCATCTCTACAGCCTGGACACGACGAGGACATAGGCAGGGAGGAGAGTCCAGCCAGGAGGCCAGAGGAGGCCAGAGCTCCAGAGACCCCTTCATGGTGAGGTCCTGTGAATGAGGTGGATAATGGGTTAGGATGATGAGGGGATAAGGGTGGAAGGGTTCACTTTTTCTGTGTGTGTACGTGTGTCCTGATGTATGTGTGTATGATCGTGGCTCTTATGTCTTTGTGTGTGAATGCGTATGTGTGTGCTGATGAATATCTGTGTCTGTATCATGTGTGTGTGATGTGGATAGGTGTTTGTGGTACACACAGGTACATGTCTCGGTGAGTGTGTGTGTGTGTGTGTGTATTTGAGAGAGAAAGAGGAATTTATGCATGTGTGTCCATGTGTGGGTTGTGCTGATGTGTATGGTTAGGTCTGAGATCTGTATATATGTGCTTGCCTATATCTATGGGTCTGTGGCTGATCGAGCTGGGAGATATGGTGGCAAAGTTGAGTGTAAGCAGCATCCGGGGCCCCTCACCCAATGCCACCATCCTAAAGTCAGGCAGAACAGAGGGCCTGTCTCTAGCTGGTGCCAGGCTCTCTGTCTGGCCCACCCATCTTAAAAGCCTACACCCAGGTCTCCCATCCCTCTCTTGATCCTGATATTCTGTTGCCCATGGAAGTCTGGTGGAACGCGGCAGCTGGAACCCAGCTTCCCACAGTCCTCAGCTCCTTCCTGGGCTGGGAGGGCAAAGTGTCCCAGCCTGGCCTCTGCTCCCCAACGTGGGGGCTTTGGTCACTGGCCCTGCCCACTGGGGAACTGGGAGGGCTTGCATACGCCAGCCACACATCTAGACCCCAAGCAAGCTCAGGACACACAGATATATGCACACACCGAGTCTGACCCGGACACACAGATTCAGAAACACACACACAGACACATAATGCCACAGTATACCTGCCATAGATGCAGGCCCATATAGACTCAGACACACACCTGGCTACGCAAATACATTGTATTCACCCTCAACCCAGATGCAAAGGCATGGACCTCCATAGACCAAGTGCATGCACAGGAGTCACCCACAGTGAACATGCCTCCCCTAAGCCAACACAACACTCAACACAAACACAAAATACGCAGCCCAGAGACCCAAAGGGGCACACACAAGTGCATGAGTATACACACACAGAATAGTACATTCACATGGTATATAAGTGCAACACAAATCAGACATACAGACCCAGGGGTTTTCACACACCATATGCACAGTCAAACATATACAAAGACACACAGTACAAACGTACTTCCCCCCACTACAGACACACAGACAGACCCAGATACAGGATTCAAAGAGACATACGGCACATAAAATCACATGAAAGACTGAAAAAATAAAAGAAAAAAGAAAAAGATGCGTAGCCAGATAGTGACCCCAGCACCCAGACAAACACACAAAAGTTAGGAGAGAAGTCCCCCCACCCCATTCACACAGACACATTGACCCAGCCATCCCAGAAACATGCTTATGGACACACAGATGTGAAGACACCCAAGTACTCACACCAGGTGGCCCAAGCAGTCCCCAGTCTAGAGACCCTCAGATAAAGACAGGCAGACAGCTCCCCTCCACGGCCCCTTGGATGTACACATGGGGGGCTCAAGGCTGGTGGGGAGGGCGCTCAGCCAGCAGCAGACAGAACACGTCCAAAGCCGCCGACAGCAGCGGTCGGAATGGGGGTGTCCTGCACGGATTCCCCTGCCGCAGGCACTGGTACCGGATCACCAGCTCCAGCAAGGCCAAGACTGTGTGTGATAAACTCATTGACTATGGAGGGGGGCGAAGGGGTGGGCGAGCCCACCCGGACTGGTATTAGAGCCAGAGAACTGGGCGGGGCCAGAGCGGGGAGAGGCCGGCCTGAAAGGTGAAGACCCAGCAGGGGCGGGGTCCCATGGTAGGGCAGCAATTGGATGGCCAAGGGGGCAGGGCCTTCCCGAGGAAGGGCGGGGCTGGGAAAACTGATGTTTCCCCTGGCTCCCTTATTTATTTATTTATTTGTTTATTTATTTATTTGCCTTTTCTAGGGCCGCTCCCGCGGCATATGGAGGTTCCCAGGCTACGGAGCTTTAGCCAGAGCCACAACGCGGGATCCGAGCCGATTCTGCAACCTACACCACAGCTCACGGCAACGCTGGATCCTTAACCTACTGAGCAAGGCCAGGGGTCGAACTCGAAACCTCATGGTTCCTCGTCGGATTCGTTAACCCCTGAGCCACGACGGGAACTCCAGGGCTGAAGATTTAAATAGGAGGCAATAGAAGGGCGGAACCTGGGGAGGGAGAGGGTGGTCCAGGGTGAGAAAAGTAGAAAAGTGGGTGGGGGCAGGAGAATGGGCGAGGCCTGGGAGGCTGATGTCTGAGAAGTGGGCAGAGCCTAGGGAGAGTGACGGGAAAATGAGAGGGACTTGGGGTGAGTGAGCAGGGCTCGGGACAATGATGTATAGGAAGTGGGCGGGGCCTAGGGAGAACGACAGGACAGTGGGAGGGGCTGGGGCGTGTGCCAGGCCTGGGAAGCTGACCCACAGTGGCGATCCCCTGGTGGTCATTTTCTGGTTGAGAGCCAGGCTGAGTAGGCGGCATCCTTCCTTCTCCCCAATGGTTGCCTGTCCCGCCCCACCCTGCCGGGAGACGTCGCCGCTCCTCATTGGTCGGGCGCCGACCAATGGAAATTCGCCTTTGGACTCTACGAGGTCTGCCACAGTTCCCGGAGCTACACCCTCTCCGCAGGCACTAGGGCGCCGCACGGAGTCGGGGCGAGTGGTGGTCTTCTGTCGCACTCCTGCTTCCCTAGCTCTGTTTCCGCAACCAAGGCCCTATCTGACTCCGCTCCGTACCCCCGTTTCTCTCTCCCTCGTTCCTACGCTCCTTCTTCCCGGCTTTGCTTTTGATGCTGAAGACCTAGAAGCATCTTTCCTTCCTTTCGGTCTAAGTCCCCCTCCTACCCGCCAATTTCGTGCAGCCCTGGACTGAGGCGCCCGGTCCACCAGGGGTCGCCCGCGGCCTATATTGAGTGCCGCTACCCAGGAAAGGCGCCCAGAAGTTCTTCAAGGGAGAGAAGGATAGGCACCCCCGAGAAAGAATGAGGTCCTGGATCACCACTGTGGGAGGTGGATCTTGAATGGCTCGAAGGGTAGGGCCTGGATCTTCACCGAGGGCCAGGCCTGAGTTCCTTTGTACTCTTGTATCTTTGCCAGTCAGCCTGTGTCCGTGTGTGACTTGAGTGTCTTTTGTGGTCTCCTGGCATCTGATATTTTGGGTCTCTGAATGCATATCCTAGAGTCTTCGATACTCTTTGAGGCTATGTGTTAGTGGGTGGGTTTGACCATCCATGGCCACTGTGTGACCTTGCGTGTTTCTGTGGCTAGCTCCGCAGCTGATCTTGCATAGCTATGACTGCACCTCTGGGTATGACTGTGTGACTGTGTATCTCCACTTCTGTTTTGGTATACACATGATTGTAGGTCTGCAATTGTGTGTCCTGTTCTTTCTTTTCTTTTCTTCTTGGCTCATTTTCCACCGCACCAGCAGCACATGGAAATTCCTCAGCCAAGGATCGAATCTGAGCAGCAGCAAAGCCAAATCCTTAACCCATTATGCCACAGCGGAAGCTCCATGTGTGTCCTATTCTTGATATACTTGCTGTCCATGATCTGAACACGTATCTATTGTCTCTGTGTGTCTCTGTGGCTAGCTTTAGTGGCTGCTCTTGTGTGTCTATGTCACAGTGCGTGGTGTTTGTGAGAGTGTGTATATGTCTCTGTGGGGTGTTTGTGTCTCTGTCTCAGTTTCTGCAATTGTGTATGGTCTGAGTGGGTATGTCTTTTGTACACCCGTGTCTGGTGGCTGTCTCTCTGGGTGAGTTGGAGAGTCCCTTCTAGTTGGTAGCCCTGCGGGGGCTTCCTTCCTGGGGCAGGCTGCCTAGATTCCCAGAAGAATGAGCTGGTTTCTCTTGGACCAGGTCCCTCTGAGGGGGACCCCGGGGCCCTCCCTGATCCCCCTGGGTCTTCCCCATCCTTGTGTCCTTCCACTGTCCTTAATAGGGAAACACCATTTCCTGCCTTTGATGTCACTGGCGTTAAATTTTCCCTTCCTCCAAACAGCTCAGGCCACTAGTTTCCTTCTTTGTGTGTTCACACCTGACCACGATTCTGTCCTTAACATAAAAAAAAAAACCCCACCAAAACAAAGTAAACCAGTAATACGTGGAAAATGCAAGTAGGCAGAAGCATGTACAGTGAAAGGTCCACCTTCTCTAGTTAAGATCATTCCTCTGAATCCCCCTAGCTTTTTATATACCTTCCAGATGCGTGCTATGCAAATGTACCTCTGCTCTGAAACCAAATCCTCACTCTTTGTTTTCTTAGCCCTTAGAGATCTGTATCGAGCCCCAAAAGATGACTCAACTTCACCAATGGGTTGATTAATGAACTGATGCTATGAGCAAGTGAGCAATAATTTGACCATTTCTCTTTCGATGACTCTTTTGGCTATTTCCATTCTAAACACTGCCTGCCCATCTTTTGGCCCAGATATTTACACTAGTTTTGCTTCCCTGGTGCTTCGACCACAAGATCAACCCCCGCATACCATCCCTCAGGGACACTAAACTGTCAGCCGCCCTGGCAGTGACCATGGCTGGCCGGCTAGCACACCCACCCACGCCACATGCTCTTCCGGCTCCAGATTCTTGACAATTCTACAAGGTGGTTTCTGTGTTAGCCACACTTGACCCACGGGAACATGGGAATCAGGGAGTGGAAGGCATTTGTAAAAGGAATATCATACGACTAAGGATAGGATTTTTAATGACCTTATCATTAGTAAGAAGTGGGATCGGAAGCCAAGTGGTTTGGAGCTTGTGCTATTCCTGTTCCTCAATCAGAAACACACCCATGCATGCATGGACACCCACCCTGCCCTCTTTCCTCCTCCCTGACCACACATCACATTGGAAACACCATTTCAGAGCAGCTGGGTAGGTACACCAACTCCAAGAAGCCTTACTGCATCATCATGCCTTGTTGTGTTTACACAACACCGCAGGTACACTCACATGCAGGGTCTGTGTTTTCCTGGCCTGGATACAGAGCCGAGAAGACTTGGATCCAGCTTTTCCAGAGACTAACTTGGAGAACACAGTTTCTTCTCTCTGTATCAGTTTCCCCCTTCATCACATGTTGACACCCCCTTGGCTGGAGACCAACCTCACTCAATTCTTCCTTTCCTTTTTTCTTCTTTTCTAAGTTCAAGGCCCCCCACTGGGCCCTGTGCCTTCTCACTGCGCACTTCTTTGGCAACCAGGCAATCACGAATGGTCCCTTTCAGACTTTGCCTTTGCTCTGGGGGACACAGAGGAGTCAGGCTGCTGGAAAGTTGATACTGGGAGAGGCCACCTACAGGATAGGGTGCAGCTGGGAACCCAGAGAGAAGTAGGTGAGTTTTGCTAGGAAAAAATCAAGGCATACTTCCTGGAGGAGGTGCCAGTTTGTGGGGCCTTAAGAAGGGCATGGGGGTGTCCTGCCCCCTCATGGCTTCCTGCCCAGCCCCTCCCTTGAGTCCTATGATGGTGATGGTGAGGATTTAGGCCCTGCTCAGAGAGGTGAGGAAAAGCAGGGCCCACACTCATCTCAGGGAGATAGCTGAGCACAGAGGTGCGACTCCACTGAACGTGGGGTGCTAGGCAGCTGATGCTGAGAGCTCCATAGTGGGCGGGGCTGCCTGCCTCAGATGTCCCGACCACAACAATACGTCATGGCGCTCCCTGGCTGCGGCCTGAGTCTTCCCCAGCCTGCTGGGCCTTGTTTCCCCTCCCTGGAGGGGGCGTACAGAACTCTGCTAAGCCCCTTGACGTCATGTCCAGAGAAGTTCAGAACAGTCCCCGTAAGTCCTTGGCTCGGTGATTTCAACATTTGGAGTCAATTTTTAACTTAAAAAAAATTTCTTTTTAAGGCCGCACCCAAGGCATATGGAAGTTCCTGGGCCGGGGATTGAATCTGAGCTGCAGCTGTGGCGATGCTGGATCCTTTAACCCACTGCAAGGGGCCAGAGATTGGGCACCTTTGCAGTGAACTGAGCCGCTGCAGTTGGATTCTTAACCCACTGCACCACAGCAGGAACTCCAGGAATCAGTTTTTTTTTTTTTTGTATTTTTAGGGCCACACCCACAGCATATGGAGGTTCCCAGGCTAGAGGTCTAATCAGAGCTGCTGATGCCGGTCTACACCACAGCCACAGCAATGCCAGATCCGAGCCGCATCTTTGATCTACACCACAGCTCACGGCAATGCTGGATCCTTAACCCACCGATCGAGGCCAGGGATCAAACCCGCAACCTCATGGTTCCTAGTCGGATTCGTTTCTGCTGCACCATGATGGACACTCCGAGGAGTCAGTTTTTGTATGTCCACGTATTGGAATTGTAGAAAAGATTCCGTGATCCAGTTTACCTTGAATGAGCATTTCCATGCGCCTGGTACTGCCTATGGCAAACTTTCAACCAAACCACATTTTGATCTGCACTTATTCTACTTTATCAGATGTGAAAAGCGAGGCTCAGAGAGGTGAAGCAGCTTGCCCAAGATCACACAGCAAGAAATTGGAGAGCTGAAATCCAAGACTCTAGAGCTGGGGCGGCAAATCTTCCTGTGAAACGGGCCAGAGAGAGTAAATATTTTGGGCTTTGTGGGCTAGTCAGTTTCTGCTGTAACTAACTACTCCACTCTGCCATAATATCGCAAAAACCCGCCACAGGTGATATGGAAATGATAGAGTGTGGCTGTGTGCCCATAAAGCTTTACTTGTGAACACTGAAATTTGAATTTCACATAGTTTGCACATATCAGGAAATTTCTTTTAACATTCCCCAGTCACCTCCAAAAGAAAACAAAACATTTGAGTTGATTGACTATGGTTTGTTGACCTCTAGAGCCCATGCTGGTAGTTTCACTCATTCATACATTTTTTTTTTTTTTTCTTCTTTCCCTTGCTTTTTATGGCTGCACCCATGGCACATGGGAATTCCCAGGCTAGGGGTCCAACCCAAGCCACAGCTGTAGGCCTACACCACAACTCACAGCAATGCCAGATCCTTAACCCACTGAGCAAGGCCAGGGATCGACGAACTGGCAACCTCATGGTTCCTAGTCAGATGTGCTTCTGCTGTGCCACCACAGGAACTCCCATTCATTCATTCATTCAGTATTTTGAGGCCTGCACTTTTCTAGGTATTGGAGAGAGCACGAAAACACAATGCAAGTGAAGGTGCTTCTCTTTGGGAAATAAGTTTCGTGGGAGAAACAACCATGAGCAAGTAAACAAACAAGACTACTTCACGTGGTGGAAACTGCTGGTGAGGAAATTTCATGAGGTGATGTAACTGGGCCCTAGAGAGAGAGAGAGAGACACTTTCAATTGGATTGTCCGAGATAGTGAGTCTGAATTCCTCTTTTTGTCAGCTCAAGCAGTCCTTGGCTGTGGCCTGCTGTTTGGGGGCTGGGGGTAGGGCTTAATAATAAACAGATTAGCCCGTGGCATGTGAGCTTCTTGGCAGAGCAGTGGGATCTGGAGAGAGCGCTTTGGCCTCAGTATCTTTTTATCTATCTTTCTGTTTGACCAGATGCCTTGGGGAAGGGATCCCACCATCTCTGTTTTTCAGGTCCTGGCTGCTGAGTTGGGGGTGAGGATCTAGGTGGGAAACTCCAGCATTCGCGCTCACGTTTGCTTTACCCATGCTTTTAGCGTGATTTGTCCACCCGCAACTGCACTCCTCCCCCCAGAAACTCTGCCATTTCCGTTATCTGGAGGAAAAAAAAAAAACCTATTGTGTTTCCACCCTGATGGGGAGAAGAGCTGGTATCTCTTTCAGGAATTTCCTTTCAATCAACTCTCCTATTTTAGCTGCCACCCACAACACTCTCTTCTGGGGTTGGCAGGGGGTCACCAACGACCGAGGCTTGGAGTCGTGGTGATGGTGGCATTTCGGCAGAGAAATTATATTTAGCATTCCACCCTGATGGCTTGCCATTTGGGTTTAGGTTTTTAACACCAAAAGTCTCTTAAGTATCAACTGCAGTGGGGGTTTGAGAGATGGTACAAGAAGAAAGCTAGAGTTGAATTCATCCTCTTTACTCAGAAGGACAGCTAGAATCCAGACGGCCATAGATCATTCCAGGCAGAGGGACATCAGGTGCGATGGCAAGTGGCAGAATCTTCTGGAAGGTTCCTTCAGACACTGATGGCAGGGGGCCCGCTCCTAGACTGTCAATAGGTGTCGGTTGAGGTGCTATAAGTTCAGAACTAAGAGGTGATGCTGGTTGGGGCATCACACCTTATAAACCAAACTGCTGGTACAACGGAAAAGGAAGCTTTTAGCACCTGTGTGTCAATAATAGTGTCATGATTGTTCGGCCTCCTAGTTCCCCAGAGAGGCTTAATATGAGATTGAATACAGGGCCTGAAACTGACCCTTGTTCTGTGGAACCCAAACTCCCCCCTACTCCCCATTTCCTGGGCCCCTGGTGGACAGTAGACCACAGAGATCAACCACACATCCCCTCCCCACCTCCCCTCCTCTGTCTACAGGGAGAGTGCGGTCTGGAGAGGGTGAAGAAAAGTTGACTGGTGGCTACCCGGCTGGACTGGGCAGAGCAGGGCTTCTGTGGGAGCCCAGGGCTTTTCTAGGGCTGGCCATCTCTCAATCCAGGGTTGCTTCCTCTTTTGGGGACCGAGTTTTGGCAGCTTCTCTGCTCCTCCTCCCGCCCCCGCCTACACCACGGGAGAGCAAACGGGAAATTTGAGTTTCCTTCGCCTCACTCGAGATTGTCCTTTTCCTACAAGGGGAATTTCTCCACCTGGACTCTCCAACCTTCTGCTTGTGGGGTCTAGGGGGCCGCTGACGGGAAGCGTCTAGGTGGGTGGGGGCAGGCCAGGGACGACCCAGGGGTCCCTAGGAAAGGGGGGCGAGGGTCGAGCATGGCACTTAGGGTTCCACTGGGGGGAGGGGTCTTTTGCTCCGGAGGTGAAGGGGGATAAGGCCTGGCTGTCCTCTGAGCCCCCTGAAGAAGTGCTGGGTTTAGGGGAGCCCTGGGGGAGCCCCAGTGCTGGGGGCCTAGGGAGTGAGAAGAAACTCGGGAGAGAGGCAGAGAGACAGAGAAGCAGAGAGGCCCAGGGAGCTAACTGGGGAGACGAAAGAGAATTAGATAATAGGATTTGGTGGAGCAGGGCTTGGAGGGCGAGAGAGAGAGAGAGAGAGAGAGAGAGAGAGAGAGAGAGAGAGAGAGAGAGAGAGAGAGAGAGAAAGGAGATGGAGAGAGGGAGAGATCTAGGGAAAAGAAAGTTAGGGAAAGTTCTGACCGAAGGTGGAAGGGGCGGGGCGGGGCGGGCGGGAACCAACGTACCCAGCACATCGCTGGGATCCCCGGCGGCCACTCCCCGGAAAGCAGCGCTTCCGGATTGGGTATAAAGTGAGTTGCGCTGGGACCCGGACCGCAGCTGTCCGTCGCCGGCCATGAGCTCCAGCTCCGACGTCGACCAGGACCCCGAGGCCCAGAGGCCTCCCGCGCCCCGAGGCCGAGCTTGCAGCCCCTTGCCCTGGGCCTTGAGCGCCGCGCTGCTAGTGTTCGCAGCCGCCAGCGCCGTCTGCCTGGTGCGCTCCTGGACCGCGCCCGGGGCCCCCGCCGCGCCCGGTCCCGCGCCCAGCCCGCGACTGCCAGAGGGTCCGGAGTTGACGTCCGACGCCCTGGCCGGCTTCCCAGACTATCCACAGGTGAGATGCGGCCCGATCAGGAACCCAGGCGAGACCCCAGTCCCACCCCGGGACCCCTTCTCCATCTAGAGGCCCTCGGCGAGGCTCTTTCTGCACCTCAAGCCGAGGGTGGAGGGACACAACGCCCCCACCCGTCCTCTTTGGACCTCCGAGGGCACCCTTTCTTTATCCAGGACTTCGTGGGGGCACCCCTTCTCTACCTACACGCCGTGAGACCCTATCTGCATCCCGGGCCCCAGAGGGGATCTTTCTCCATCGCGGAGCCCAAGGGGCCTTTTATCTTGAACAGTTGATGGGGCTCCCCCTTTCTTTCCTCATTCCCGGAGAACCTCAATTTTCTCTCGGACCTCTGGGGTATCCGATTTTCCCTGCCGACTCTCCTGTGCCAAGTCTCCCTGGAGGACTCTCTTTTCCCTCCTGAGTTCTCGGGGTGCCGCCCTTGCAGACGGCGGTACTGGGGTAGGGTGTGCGTACCTGTGTGTGTGTGCGCGCTCGCCCCCGCGCGCGCGCTCATTTGGAGCGGGATGGGAACGTAGATTCAAGGCCTGCGCAGATCCTGGGGACCCCGCCGCCTTTCCAGAGGGCTGCGGGTGCGGGAAGGAGGGCCCTCCATCCACTCTCTGCTTTTCCTCTGTCGGCAGGGCATGTTCCAGCAGGATGTTTTCGCGCAGCTGGTGGTGGCGGAGGGTGGTGAGTGACTCCCCACGACATGGGGGGGGTGGGGTTGGAAGGGGAGGGTGGGGGGTGCACCAAGGCGAAGAGCCCCGGGAGAGGGAGGCCTCTTCTCTGACCCAATCTGACCCTCTTTCTCCCCTTTCTCTGAAAAACATCCCCTCTCCTTTTAGAACCTTCTCTGTCACTCTGGGACTCTTCCTCTAAGCCCCATCTGTGCCTACCTCCGACGCCACCCCTCCCCCCCGCCCCGGCCATCAGAGCTGGGGCTGGATCCCACAAATCCCAGCCAGATCGAGTCTCTCCCATTTGGTTCTGGGAGCTCTGGACCGTCCTCCGAAGCCCTGTATTCCCTTCTTCCTTCAGGCCACCCTCCTTCCCAAAGATGTCCCCGCCCACTTCCGGAGACCCTCCTCTCTGCCCCTCCCTCTGCCCCTCCCCCTTCCAGAATCTCTTCCCATCCTCTCTCGGAGACCGCCCCCCTTCGGGACTCTTCTCCCCACACCTTTCCTTCCCGCTTCTGGACCTGTGGCCACCTCCCCACTCCTCCTCGCCTTGGAGTTCCCTCCTTACCCTTCCCACCGCTTCCGCCTTTCCCTTTATCTTTCCTCCGTTTTCTACTTCTCTCCAGGTCAGACCCCTTGTTTCCCCAATCTTTACCCTTGGATTTTTCCTTCTTCCTGACAACCGCCCCCTCCATTCCCTGCCCTCTGGGCTCCAGATCCCCTTTCCTCCTTTCTTCCTCTCTGAGTCCTCTTCTCCATTCTACTCGGTCTCTGCCCCCCCATTCCCCTCAACTCCCCCTCCGTACCCCTTTCTTCCCTAGGAGCGCCCCCTCCCCCATCGTACATTCCCTCTTCTTTCTGGGGTCCCCCCCCTTCTCTTCATCACTCTCCCACTTCTGGAGAGTCTTTCCCCTCCTCTGAAACCCTTTCCTCCCTTCTATCCCCCCCTGCCCCTTTTCCTTCCCCCTCAGCCCCAGCTCCCTTTGGGATGCTCTTCCCTCTCTGAGTCTCCTTCTCTCTCTCAGACACCCTCCCCACTTTTGCCTCCTGTCCTCTCTCCCTCAGAGCACCCCCTACCCTCTCCCCAGGGCTGCACCCCCACCCCCTCAGCCTTGCTCACATGCTGAGTGTATCCTGCTCTCTGCTCACAGAAAAGCTGACCGAAGGGCCCCTGCACTGGTGCAGCGAGCCAGGGATGAAAGGTGTGACTCTGACGCCAGGTGTGAGATATGACAGGGACACACATGAGCTGGTGGTGGTCAAGGCTGGAATCTACTATGTGTTCTTGCACTTGGCACTGAAGCGCGTGGTGGCCGTCAACAGCAACAGCAACAGCAACATCAGCTCCGGCTCCGTCTCCGTTGCCCTGCACCTGCAGCCTTCCCACGCTGAGGCCACCGCCTTGGCCTTGACCTTGGACCTGCCACCCCCATCCTCAGGGAACTCAGCCGCTGGTTTCCGGGGTGGCCTGCTGCACCTGGGTGCTGGACAGCGCCTGGGTGTCCACCTGCACCCTGAACTCCGCAAGCCCCTCACCTGGCAGCTCTTGGACACCACGGCCTTGGGCCTCTTCCGTGTGGCCACCAGAGCCCCTGCTGTACTCCCTTCACACCAGCTCTCATGACCCCAGGCCCAGGTGCCACCCCCTAGACCAAGACTGAATCTTGTCTTCTTTTGTTGGGGCCCCTGGTTGATGGGGCCTGGCTGCTCTACCTCACTGGGCTGGGCAGGGGTCTGTGCTGCTGACCCCTTCTTCCAGGACTCTTTGGGAGTCACTCCTGCCCCAAATCGAACCCTTGGTATTTATTCTGAGCCTGAGCTCAGTCAGTGTACATTATATTACATGTATATTAATCCATATTATATTACATGTATATTGATCCATTCAGCTTATATTTATTGAGCTCATGCTTGGTGCCAGGCACGGCCAGGTGAAGGGCTGGAGAAACATTGACAAACAAAAAAGACCCCTCAGAGTTCCCATTGTAGCTCAGCAGGTGAAGAACCCGATGTAGTATCCATAAGGATGTGGGTTTGATCCTTGGCCTTGCTCAGTAGGTTAAGGATCCAGCATTGCTGCAAGCTGTGCTGTAGGTCGTGGATTCAGCCTGGATCCAGCGTTGCTATGGCTGCAGCATAGGCTGCAGCTGCAGCTCCGATTCGGCTCCTAGCCTGGGAACTTCTATATGCCACAGGTGTGGCCATAAAAAGAAAAAAAAAAGACTCCCCTAAATCCTTATTTATGTTAATATATGAGAAAAGGAGACTCAACCCCAGCCTCCCCTCCCCCCATGAAATTCATGGGGCTAGCTTGTGGGGGGGGGGTCCTGTAATTGCTGTGTGAGCTTTATTCATTTATTCAACTTTAATCAAGCACTGTTTTAGGTGTTGGGGACACAGCCATGAACAAGACGACACAAAACCTGCAGCTTTTGTCAAGCTGAAGTTCTAATACAGTGGCTTGACCCTGGTATTATGTGACCATGTGTAATTGGACTATGAGGGATGATGTGAGGTGGGGTTGCTACTGTATAATAAACTATAAACAGAATGACTGCTATGTATTGAGTATTTACTACATGAGTTATCTTGAGTCTTATGATTTCACTGTGCCTTAGGGATTTTATTATTCCCATGTTACTGTCATTTATTCTCTTGAGGGTTTTTTGTTTTTGTTTGTTTTTTTACCTTTATTGTATCTGGTGATACATACTGTATAATGTACAAATACTGTGTAATGCCATTTTGCAGAACGTCGCTTGTCAAGTCTGTGTTCTGTGACGCCACACTAGTAAGTTAGAATCGGTCTTGGTGAAAGTATTTACACTATGAGAAGCGGCATAGGTTACAAGTCCGGGCTTGGTTTATTGTTTATTCATTGTCTATACTTAAAGTCTATTAAACATGGATAATAAAGGATACATGTAGATTACACTTAAGTGTGTCTTGTCTGTAGCTGTTACATCGCGAATAGTGCACACACACACAAAATCAAGGAAGTCTTTAATGTTTTTAAACCATTATCTGATTTAGCAAGTAAGTTGCTCACACCAGCAAAAAACAAGTGAAGTGTGGACGCACATCTTTATTGTTCCATTCCACTTCAGTCTTTAAAGGAAATTAGCAGCCTACATTCACTGGTTTGTCACTTACCACCATAGGTTGGCTCTGGGTACAAGAGTGAGACAAGTCAAGGAAGGCATTCTGTGAGAATCACTTTTGGCTGTGTGAAATTTGCAATGCAATGTATTTTACTATTATTATTTTCTTTTTTGGCTGCGCCTGCAGCCTATGGAAGTTCCTGGGCCAGGGATTGAATCCAAGCTGTCACAGAGATGACGCTGTATCCTTAACCAGCTGTGCCACAGTGGGAATTCCCATTCCCAGAATTTTTTTTTTTAATATATATTAACCTGTGTACATATTTGCATTATTTTCACTAGTGTTCTTTTTTAATAACAATTTTTATTTTTTCTATTATCGTTGCTTTACCAGAATTTGCAATGCAGAGTATTTTGTATATCATTTTTGAAGGTTGTGTATTGCATATCATTTATGCCAGTAAAATTTATAATAAATGCAGATATTCATTTCTCCCCTTCCTGAGGGCTGGTTGTTAAACTTTTAGCAGCACACCACTCCCTCCAGACCCAGTCGGTTCCCCTAGGCTCAATCATTTTCCTACGATGCAGACCTTCTGCCCACTGGCCCCTGTATACCAGCTGGACCTTGGCTCCTGGGGCTGGAGTGGACAAGGAAGTCGCCACACAATAGGTGACTTTGATGGATCTTAAAAGGAGGGATATGGGAGTTCCTGTTGTGGCTCAGCAGTAACAAACCCGACTAGTATCCATGAGGATGTGGGTTCGATCCCTGGCCTAGCTCAGTGGGTTAAAGATCCGGCATTGCCATGAATTGTGGTGTCGATGGCAGACTCGGCTCAGATCTGGCGTTGCTGTGGCTGTGGCGTAGGCCAGCAGCTGTAGCTCCGATTCGACCCCTAGCCTGGGAACCTCCATATGCCCCAGGTGCAGTCCTAAAAAGACCAAAAAGAAAAAAAAAGAAAGGAGGGATGTAGGTGAGTGGGAGTGTGAGAGCATGGTGTATGCTGATCAGACGAGAGGGGAGGGACTGGTAGTGAGGTCGGGTATGTGGAGGTGAATGTCATTTGCCTGCCCCATTCCTATCCTTTCTGGAAGAGTTTGTTTTCCACATCCCTCCTGACAGCTGATGGACACCCTTGAATATGGCCACACCGGTCATTAATTATCAATCCAGTTCCACACCAATTGGCAAATGCATGTTACTCTTGCCCTCCTTTACTGGATGCTTTCTCTGGACCCGTAGGATGGCCCTGGTGACTCAGCATCCAAAGTGTTAACAATTAGAGTTCCCGTCATGGCTCAGGGTTTAGACACTGTGAGGATGTGGGTTTGATCGCTGGTCTCACTTGGTGGGTTAAGGATCCAGCGTTTCGGTGAGCTGCAGTGTAGGCCAGCGGCTACAGCTCCGATTTGACCCCTAGCCTGGGAACTTCCATATACCGCAGGTGCAGCCCTAAAAAGCAAACAAAACAAAACAAAACGAACAAAGAAAAACCAAAAAACCCAAAGTGTTAACCCTTTGGGCACCCTTGGGATTGGTGGGGGAAGTGTGAGGTCCAGGGGCCAGTTTCACATCTGATTGGTCAACATCTGGTTACACTGGTTGTTTCTGATTTTGAATATCACCCCTGGCACCAGATGGTGCCACTGCTCTGGCACAGCTGATTGGGCCAGGGTGGATACATGACTCAGGCTGGACCAACCAGATCTCCTCGGCAGGAATGTGGGTGGGTGAGCCTGGCCCCGTAGACAGTGGTAGTCAGGAATTGGAAGCTGCATGTGAGAGAGAAGCATGGAGGGGCCGTGGGCAGAGAGGGATGGGAGGAGGAAGATGCGTGGGGATGCACGGGTGAGACTGCAGAGTCCTGGGGAGACAGAGGAGTGACCATGGCTTCCCCTTGCCTCTTCCTGTGACATGGGGTACCCATTGCATTAATTTCCTAGGGCAGCCATTACACAGTGCCTAAAACTGTAGCTTAACGCAACACAGCTATTTATTTTCTCCCAGTTCTGGATGCCAGTAGTCCAAAATCAACGTGTCAGGAGAGCCATGCTCCCTCCAAAGACCCTAGGGAAGAGTCCTTCCTCATCTCTTCCAACTTCTAGGTGTTGCTGGAATTCCTTGGGTTTCCTTGCCTTGCAGCCATGTTACTCCCAGGAAGGATATGAATCTGGGGAGGGGGACACTATTCAACCCAGGACATCTAGTGTCTATGCTGCGGGGGGTAGTGGGCATGAGAAACTCGAGTGTCCTTCCATGAATTTTCTTCTGGGGTGGATTTTGTTCTATGTCTTCAAAAGACCTCTTAGACAGTGGTCTCCAAGGATGCAGTCCCGTAGGGTCATCAGTATCTTTTCTGATGCCTTTGGGCTCACAGAGACTGTCTTACTTCCTGCATTATGTTGGCGATGGGTCTGAGATCCCTAAAGAGAGACCCTTAACTTCTTCCACTACAGCAGCCTGGTAGGATAAGTCTCCAAAGATGGTGGCAGAATGGAGAAGCTTTGCATGTGAGTGCATGTGTGTTGGGAGTAATACAGTAAAGAAACATACTTTAAAAAAAAAGATTGTGTTAAGGATACTTAACATGAGATCTACCCTCTGAACAAAATTTTACGTGCCCAACAGAATATTGTTAACTATAGGCACGAAATGGTATGGCTGCCTCTAAAACAATCATTTGGGAGTTCCTGCTGTGGCTCAGCGGTTAATGAATCTGAATGGCACCATGCTCAGTGGGTTAAGGATCAGGCGTTGCTGCGATCTGTGGTGTAGGTGGCAGACGCGGCTCAGATCCCGAGTTGCTGTGGCTCTGGTGTAGGCTGGCAGCTACAGCTCCGATTCGACCCCTAGCCTGGGAACCTCCATATGCCGTAGGTGAGGCCCAAAAAAGCAAAAAACAAACAAACAAAAAAAGTTCATCTGGCATAACTGAAACTTTGTACCCATTGAAAAATAATGCCCCATTTCCCCCTCCTGCTAATCTCTGGAGATCATCATTCTACTTTCTGTTTCTATGATTTTTTAGGTAGAATTTTTTAGATTTCCCTCATAGAAGTGAAATCATACAGCATTTGTTCCTCTGTGTCTGGTTTATTTCACTGAGCATACCATCCTTCAGCTTCATCCATGTCGTTGTGTACAGCGCGGTTCCTTTCCTTTTTAAGGCAATGGAATAATAGTCCATGGCACCGATGGACCACATTTTCTTTATCCATCTGCCGATGGACATTTGGGTTGTTTCTACATCTTGGCTATTGTGAATAATGCTTGCACAAACATGAGAGTGCAAATATCTCTTTGGGATTCTGATTTCAGTTCTTTTGGATAGGTACCCAGAAGTGGAGTTGCTGGATCATAGAGAACATGCATTTTAGTGTCACACAGAGCTGAGTTCAAGCCCTGCTTCAGGCAGTGCTAGCCAAGCTATGCATCCTTGGGCAAGTGCCTTCACGTCTCTGGGCTTAGTGTCTTCAGTTGTAAAACTGGAAAAAGTTTTGTTATCTCATGGGATCCTGGGAATAGTAAATCAGCCAATGGGTTTAATAGCGCAGTGCCTGGCATTTGATTCAATATGTGGAAAGTGCAGTTTATTATTTCCTCGGTTGGGTCATGGCAAGATGGCATGGAAGGTTCACGGTGTATCAGGTAGAGAGAGGGTTTGGGGAAGTGAGTTCCAGGTAAGAAGAGCAGCATGTATAAAGGGCCAGAAGTAGGAGAGTGACTAGTGTGAGATAGGGATGAGGGGGGTCAGACCATACAAGCTTGTGGATGACAGCCCAAAACTCTACCCTGAGGGAAAGGGAGTATTACAAAGACAGAGGTTAAATTAGCTTGTTGGATCTTTCTGGCAGAGATGCAGAGTTTGGATGGGAGGCAAAGTTGGAAGGCAGGGAGGCCAATGGAATCACCTAAAGGAGAGCTATTGGGAGGCTTGGGATGGAGTGCTGGCTTTGAAGACGAAGAGGGAACACATGCATAGAGGAGAGTGATGATAAAAGCAGTAGGAGTTGGCAAGACTTTGAACATGGGTGAGATGGAGGAGATAAGACTTTTGGCTCATGGAGGTGGATAGGTGATGGAAGTATTTATAGATGTGGGGACCCTAGATCATCATAGGTCACTGTGAATTGTGGAATTTTCATGTGCCTCTGAAGTGACCAAGTAGGAATGTTGAGTCAATTTTGTGGCTATGCCAGCTCTTTGACTGGGATGGAAATTTGAGTTGTTAGTGTATTTATATATGAGGTGTTTGGGGCAAGGATGAGATTTCTTAGAAAAACAAGTAAAGAGGTAGCAGGAAAGAAGGTCTAAGGTCAAAGCCTAAGGAACTCCAATAAAGAATGGTTCAGTGAGAGGCTAGGACACAAAAAAGCCTGGAAAGGAGGAGCCAAGGAGGAAAGAAAAAAAAATCAAGATTCCAAGGATTCTGTTTCAAGAAGGAAGTAGTGGTCATTGGTGTGTGATATGCTGAGTCAGTTAAGATGAGAACTGAAAATATCTACCGGATTTTGAATCATCAGAATCAAAAGTGGCTCTCTTCAGGGATGTGAATGGATCAAGTGGCATCAGAGTGGCTTGAGAAATTATTAAGTGAAGAATTTGAGATCACCTCTATAGATATTTCTTTAGGAGAGTTAGCATTTGGAAATAATTTCAAATTTAGAGAAACATTTTGTAAATAATGAAAGTACAAAGAATCCCTCAATATCCTTTACCCACATTCACCAATGGCTCCCATTTCGCCCCATTGACTTTATCGCCTTCTCTCTTCTCTCTCTTCTCCTTGCCATGTTGTGAAAATAAGTTGGAAGTATTCATTGAAAATGAGTCAAACAAGATCAGAATTATTAAGAAACAAAATTAGAGGAAGCTACATCCTCAGAGGTTGGGGCAGTTCTAGGAAATTCCCAAAGGTAGTATGTGTGGATTCAAGAAATGGGAGGAAGTTTGGGGGCATTTATCAAGGTGATTTCATAGAAAGAAACATAGAAGTTAGCTGTGTTGGCTTTACTCTTTCTTCTGGGCTGTGTAGTAAGCAGATCCAATGATATAATTTGCCCTTTGGCTAATTCAGTGGATAAAATATGTCCAAGTTACCATTACTCCCCTTCTGAGTCAAGTTATAACAAATAGAACAGGTGGGGGAACGGGCATTAAAAAAAAAAAAAAAGGTGAGTAGGCAACTAAAAATTAGCAGGCATATGACCAAAATCAACATAATGAAAGAGCTATTTCAAACTCCATATAAGCAGAAAAGAGTCAATATTTGAAGAAACAGGAGTTCCCGTCATGGCGCAGTGGTTAATGAACCCGACTAGGAACCATGAGGTTGCGGATTTGATCCCTCGCCTTGCTCAGTGGGTTAAGGATCTGGCGTTGCTGTGAGCTGTGGTGTAGGTTGCAGATGCGGCTCGGATCCTGAGTTGCTGTGGCATTGGCTACAGCTCCGTATTGGACCCCTAGCCTGGGAACCTCCATATGCCGTGAGAGTGGCCCTAGAAAAGGTAAAAAGACGAAAAACAAAACAAAACAAAACAAAAGTTGAAGAAACAGAGCTAATAGAACAAGCAAAAAACTCCAGAACAAGTTTAAATCATTTTCCTAGGAAGATTTTATTTTATTTCGAATTAAATGATATTTAAATACTCTAATAAAATCTATAATGATACTCCCTCAAATTTGAGTCAAACTTCCCAAGATATGAAAGTTTAAAGATTAAATACTATTGCTCATTAAAGTTCCAAGATATTACAGTGCAAAGGAATTGACTTACCAGAGTGAGATTAGAGAATGCCTCTACATACACTCATTTATTTGGTCAACGAATATTTAATGAAGGTTTTAAAATGTGCCAGAAATTTTTCTGAGTGCTGGGGATACAGGAGGAAGAAGAGAGACTTAGATTCTGCTCTCAGTTAGCTTATATTCTAGGTCAGGAGTCAGCAAAAACCATTAACTGTTTTTGTAAGAGATGTTTTATTGGAATATGGCTGTGATCACTTTTTTCTTTTTAGGGCCGCACCACAGTGTATGGAAGTTCCTGCACTAGGGGTCAAATCAGTGTTACAGCTGCAGGCCTATGCCACAGCCACAGCATCACCAGATCTGAGCCACCTCTGTGACCTATGCCACAGCTTGTGGCAACGCCAGATACTTAACCCACTGAGTGAACCCAAGGATCAAACCTACATCCTCACAAACACTATGTCAGGTTCTTAACCAGCTAAGCCACAGCAGGAACTCTGGCCATGATCATTTTTAATATATTGTCTATAGTTGTTTTCAACTATACATGGCATAGTTGAGTAGCTATGACAGGGACTGTAGTGCTTGTGAAGCCTAAAATATTTAACAACTGTACCTTTACAGAAAATATGGCTGATCTCTGTTTTAGATGACTCCCAATACAATAATTTTTCACTGTGTGAATACCGTATTAGTCAAAGTTCTTCAGAGAAACAGAACAAATAGTATGTGTATATATGTACAGAGAGATTTATTTTAAGGACTTGAGTCTCAAAATTGTGAGATCTTGCAAGTCTGAAATCTGCAGGGCAAACCAGAAGACTGAAGACCCAGGGAAGAGTTGATGTTGCAGTCTCAAATCTGAAGGCAGTCTGGGAGGCAGAACCACCTCTTCCTCTGGGGAGCCTCAGTCTTTTTCTCTTAAGGCCTTCTACTGATTGAACAAGGCCCACCCACATTATGGAGGGCAATCTGCTTTATACATTTATGGATTTAAATGTATATACATTAAAATACGTATTGCTCTCTAGGGCCACACTCATGGCATATGGATAGTCCGAGGCTAGGGGTTGAATACGAGCTGTAGCTGCTGGCCTGTGCCACAGCCACAGCAACGCCAGATCCAAGCCATGTCTGCAAACTACACCACAGCTCTTGGCAACGCTGGATCCTTAATCCACTGAATGACACCAGGGATCAAACCAGCATCCTCATGGATACTAGCCAGATTCATTACCACTGAACCATGATGGAAACTCCCTATTGGTTTAAATATTAATTGCATCTAAAAGTATACTTTTGCAGCAATCTTTAGATTGACATTTGGCCAAATATCTGGGTACCATGACCTAGCTAAGTTGACATATAAAATTAATCATCACAAATGTTACAAAATAAATATATGATGGATGTCTTAGAGGATGAAGGAGGTCTACTTTCAAATGATAGCCAGGGACATTTTCTTTTTAGAAGGCAGCAGATGAGCTGGGATTCAAGTGATGACAAAAATCCATCCATGGGGAGTTCCCATTGTGGCTCAGTGGTAATGAACTTGACTAGTATCTATGAGGGCTCAGGTTCAATCCCTGGCCTTATTCAGTGTGTTAAGGATCCAGCATTGCTGCGAGCTGTGGTGTAGGTTGCAGATGTGACTTGGATCCCGCATTGCTGTGGCTGTAGAGTAGGCCAGCAGATGCAGCTCTGATTTGACCCCTAGGCTAGGAACCTCCATATTTTTCAGGTGTGGCTCTAAAAAAAAAAAATCTGCCACAGGACTGGAAGAACATTCCAGGTAGAGAGTACAGCAAATGCAAATGTCCTGAAGTGGAAACAAGCTAGGTGTGTTTGAGATGCAGAAAAATCAGTGTGGTGGTTAGTATTAGGGAATATTAGCAATATTATGAGGGCCTCATGTGTAGATTTAGGGGTTTAGACATTTCCTACTTTTAGTATAAAGCCAATGGGGAGTTTCAATCTAGGATTTTGGTGGGAAAATTGGAAGCAGGAACATAATTGGGAGGCTGGTGGAAGCCCTTAGGAGAAAGATCTTGTTGGCTTGGGTGGTGGTTGTGGAGCTAGATGGAAGCAGAGTATATGTCAGCTATACTAACTGAGATTTGGTTCTTTTTCAATGGATCTGGAGAATACAATAAATGAAATGAAAAATGCATAAAAGTTAAAAAAAAAGTATTAAAAATAACTAGTTACAAGATTTGGTTCTTTTTCAATGGATCTGGAGAATACAATAAATGAAATGAAAAATGCATAAAAGTTAAAAAAAAAGTATTAAAAATAACTAGTTACAATAATTTGTTAATGAATATACAACATAAAAGATGTCAAATTTGACATCAAAACAAATTGTGGGGAGGGGGAAGTTAAAGCATAGATTTTTAAAATATGATTGAAGTTAAGTTGTGATCAGATTAAAACAGACAGTTATAACTCTAAGATGTTTTATATGTCACATGGTAATTACAAAGCAAAAACCGATAGCAGACACACACAAATTAAAGAGAAAAGAATCAAAGCACACCATTATACAAAAGACATCAAATTACAGAGGAAGATAGTAAGAGAGGAAGAAAGGAAGAAAGGAACTATAAAACAATAGCATTGGAGTTCCCGTTGTGGTGCAGTGGTTAATGAATCCGACTAGGAACCATGAGGTTGCGGGTTCGATCCCTGCCCTTGCTCAGTGGGTTAACGATCCGGCATTGCCGTGAGCTGTGGTGTAGGTTGCAGACGCGGCTCGGATCTCACATTGCTGTGGCTCTGGCGTAGGCTGGTGGCTACAGCTCCTATTAGACCCCTAGCCTGGGGAATCTCCATATGCCGCAGCAGCGGCCCAAGAAATGGCAAAAAAGACAAAAATAAATAAATAAATAAAACAATAACATGACAGCAGTAATCCTTAACTATCAATAATTAAAAGTAACTCTCTCAAATCAAGAGACATAGAGCAGCTGAATGGGTAAAGTAAGTAAGACCCATTTATCTTATGCCTACAAGAGATACACTTCAACTTTAAGGACACAAAATGGCTCAAAGTGAAGGAATAGAAAAAGATATTCCATGAAAATAGAAACCAAAAAAGAGCAGGAGAGATCAGCTATACTTACAGCAGACAAAATAGACCTTAAGTCAAAAAACTGTAACAAGAGGAGTTCCCGTCGTGGCGCAGTGGTTGACGAATCCGACTAGGAACCATGAGGTTGCGGGTTCGGTCCCTGCCCTTGCTCAGTGGGTTAACGATCCGGCATTGCTGTGAGCTGTGGTATAGGTCGCAGACGCGGCTCGGATCCCGCATTGCTGTGGCTCTGGTGTAGGCTGGTGGCTACAGCTCCGATTAGACCCCTAGCCTGGGAATCTCCATATGCCGCGGAAGCGGCCCAAGAAATAGCAAAAAGACAAAAAACAAAACAAAACAAAACAAAAAACTGTAACAAGAGACAAAAAAGTTTATTAAATAATTATAAAGGGGTCAATTTAGGAGTTTCCATTGTGGCTCAGCAGTAATGAACCCAACTAGTTAGTATCTATGAGAACTTAGATTTGATCCCTGGCCTTGCTCAGTGGGTTAAGGATTTGGCATTGCTGTGAGTCGAATAGTGTAGGTTGCAGACATGCCTGACTCAGACCTGGCATTGCTGTGGCTGTGACATAGGCCAGCAGCTATAGCTCTGATTCAACTTCTAGCTGTGGCCATGGCCCTAAAAAGCAAAAAAAAAAAAAAAAAAAAAAAAAAGAAGTCAGTTCATCAAAAGGATATAACAACTTTATATATACCGAACATTGGAGCACCAAAATACATTAGACAAATATTAAGAAATTTGAAGGGAGGGGAGTTCCCGTAGTGGCGCAGTGGTTAACTAATCCGACTAGGAACCATGAGGTTGCAGGTTTGATCCCTGGCCTCGCTCAGTGGGTTAACGATCCGGCATTGTCGTGAGCTGTGGTGTAGGTTGCAGATGCGGCTCGGATCCCGAGTTGCTGTGGCTCAGGTGTAGGCTGGTGGCTACGGCTCTGATTCGACCCCTAGCCTGGGAACCTCCATATGCCACGGGAGCGGCCCAAGAAATAGCAAAAAAGACAAAAAAAAAAAAAAAAAAAAAAAAAGCCTACACATTAACAAACAAGAAAGATTGCATAAATGACTTGACTTTATATCTCAAAGATCTAGAAAGAGGACAAAGTAAGTTCAAAGTTAGCAGAAGGAAGGAAATAACAAAGGTAAGAAGAGAAATAAATTAAAGAGAGTAGAAAAACAATAAAAGATGAACAAAATCCACTATAATCAAAAGTCTCCCAACAAATAAATCTAGCACCAAAGGCTTCATTGGTGAACTCTTTCATATACTTTAAAGTTAACCCTTCCAAAATTTCAAAGAGAAGGGACTGCTTCTCAGTTCATTTCACGGAGCTAGCATTATTCTCAAAGGCAGACAAGGACACTAAAAGAAAAGAAATGACAGAACCTATAGAAATGGTAGCCCTATAGAACTACCTTATGATCCCACAATCCTACTTCTGGGCATATATCTGAAGGATGGAAAATCACTATCTTAAAGAGATATGAACACTCCCATGTTCATTGTTGTCTTATTCGCAGTAGTGGAGAAATGGCATTGATTGAGTATTCATTGATGGATGAATGGATAAGGCAAATGTGACTAACATATTAATATATATTTGTTTGCTTTAAAGCTAATACTTTTGGAGTTCCTGTCGTGGTGCAGGAACCAACCAACCAACCAACCAAACAAACAAAAAACAAAAAACCCAAAAAACGAAATACCATAGGCTGGAGGACTTAAACAACAGAAATTTATTTTCTCACAGTTAAAGAGGCTGGAAAGTCCAACAGCAAAGGATTCACAGGGTTGCTTTCTGGTGAGGACTCTTCCTGGCTTGTAGACAACCAGCTTCTCTCTTCTTCTTCTTTTTTTTTTTTTTTGTCTTTTTAGGGCCGCACCCGCAGCATGTGGAAGTTCCCAGGCTAGGGGTCTAATCAGAGCTGAAGCCACCAGCCTACGCCACAGCCACAGCAACGCCAGATCTGATCTGCATCTGCGACCTACACCACAGCTCATGGCAACGCCGGATCCTTAACATACTGAGCGAGGCCAGGGATCGAACCCGCAGCCTCAAGGTTCCTAGTCGGATTCGTTTCAGCTTCACCACGACAGGAACTCCCTGGTGTCTCTTCTTATAAGGGTGCTAATCCCATCACAACAGTTCCGCCTTCATGACCTCATCTAACCGTAATTACCTCTTAAAAGAAAACACTGAGAATTCCCTGGTGGCTCAGCGTGTTAAAGAGCCGGCACTGTCACTCTTGTGGCTCAGGCAACTGCTCCACATGATTCCCCCACACTGGCCACTTTTCCCACACGAGATGGGTGTCCTCCTGTTCCATTCTATTGTGCCACTATTTGTCTGGAGTTAGTGTTAGATCCCGCAGGTTAAGGGTTCAGTCTCACAAGACTGCTCCCCTTCTCCACCTTCAGATGCTGATCCCAGGTCCAGGCTTCTGACTGATCAGCTATAAACAGAGTTTCCCACAGCTCTTCCTTGGGCTGGCAATTTGCTGATGCAAATCCACAGAACCCAGGAACACAAGTTTACTGACGAGATTCCCAGATTTGTAGAAGAGGCTGCAACCCAGGAACAGCCAGATGGAAGAGGTATGATGATGGAGGCAGAGTTGTGCTGTCTCCAGGCATGCCACCCTCCCAGCATGTCCACGTGTCCCCCCATCTGGAAGGTCTCCAAACCTCTTCCATCTGAGTTGTTGAAATGGAGGCTTCATTACATAGACAGGATTGATTAAGTCATTGGCCATCAGGGATTAACTCAATCTCCAGCTCCTCTTTCCTCCCCAGAAGTTGCCAGGGGGTTGAGACTGAAAGTTCCAAGCCTCAAATCATGTGATTGTTTCCTCTGGCAACCAACACCCCCATCCTTGGGGGCTTTCTAAAAGTCAGCTCATTATTATAACTTCAGGTGTGGCTAAGTTTAAAAAGGGGCTTATGGAGTTCCCGTTGTGGCTCAGAGGTTAACGAATTCGACTAGGAACCATGAGGTTGCAGGTTCGATCCCTGGCCTTGCTCAGTGGGTTAAGGATCCGGCGTTGCCGTGAGCTGTGATGCAGGTTGATCCCGTGTTGCTGTGGCTCTGGCTACAGCTCCCTAGCCTGGGAACCTCCATATGCCGTGGGAGCGGCCCAAGAAATGGCAAAAAAGACCAAAAATAAATAAATAAACAAAAGGGGGCTTATTGTAACAAACCAATGATGCTCCTCTCATTCCATTACCTCAGGAAATCATAAGGATTTTAGGAGCTCTGTGCCAAGGACTGGGGACAAAGACCAAATACATATTTCTTCATATCATAATATCATACCATCTCCAGTGGCATCACGATGGAGGTTAAGGCTTCAGCATAGGAACTGGGGGCAGGGGGCAGTGAGGAGGGAAGAACACACACTCAGCTCCTAAAAAAGTTTCTTCTTTGTTTCCCCATTGGTTTTTTGGCTGAGTTCTCTCTCTCTCTCTCTTTTTTGGCTGCATCCTCAGCATATGGAAGTTCCTGGGCCAGGGATCGAATTCAAGATGCAGCTGTGACCCACACCCCAGCTGTAGCAATGACCCAACCTGCTGCACAGACAATGCTGGATCCTTAACCCATTATACCACAGTGGGAACTTCTGGCTGAGCTATTAATGGGTTGTTCTAGTGTTCTACAAGCCCAGCCGCCTATGATTTTTTGCTTTTACTTATTATTTCTCTCTCTGAGAATTCCCCATTCTGTTTCTCATGAATGACATAGCTTTGGGGACACTTGACTTCCAATTTCTTAGGAAAAAAAAATTTTAACTGCTAGCAACTTGAGAAAATTGGCTAGTATATGCGACATAAATTATATTAACTACAAAACCCAAATCACAGGGGATTGGAGCTGTGTCTGTGACCTACAGCTCAAGGCAACGCTGGATTCCTGATCCAATGAGTGAGACCAGAGACTGAACCCACATCCTCATGGATACCAGTCAGATTCATTCCTACTGCGCCACAACAGAAACTCTCCTAACATCTATTCTAATTCATAAACATAGTCTATTCTTGAACTTTTTTTTTTTTTTTTTTGCTCTTTAGGGCTGCACCCAAGGCATATGGAGGTTCCCAGACTAGAGGTCCAATTGGAGCTACAGCTGCCAGCCTACACCACAGCCACAGCAATGCCAGATCTGAGCCTCATCTGAGACATGCACCACAGCTCACGGCAACGCCAGATCCTTAAGCTACTGAGCGAGGCCAGGGATTGAAAGCGAAACCTCATAGTTCAAGTTCCTAGTCGGATTTGTTTCCTGTGTGCCACAACGTGAACTTCCTCTTCTTGAACTTCTGATGCATGGAAGTATATAGCATGCATTCTCTTTTGTCTGGCTTCTGTCACTCAAAGTAAAGTTTCTGAGGTTCATCCATGTTCTGCATAGCAGTAGTTCTGCCTCATGTGGAAGTTCAAATTCATTCTTTTTTTTATTGTCAAATAATATTTTATTACATAAATGGAGCCCAGTTTGTTTAGCCATCCCCCAGTCCATGGATATTTGGGTCATTTCCCATTTTTGCATATTGCTACACATTTTTAAAAATTTCTATAACAATTCTTGAGCAAGTATCTGCAAACATACATTCATTTCTTCCAGGGAAATACCTAGATGCAGAATTATCAGTTATAGGGTTATGAAAAATTAATTTTTATGAGACCAACATAGAAACAGAAACTTGAAAACTCATACATACATTTGCATACCAGCTAAACAACGTGACACCCATATGTTACCATTTTTATGCAACCACGTGATGATCAGTGACATCCCTTCTCCTTTTAAAAAAAGCTTTATTCCAGTAAATTACACATAACATGATAGTTACTATCTTAAACATCTTAAAGTGTACAGTTCAGTGGCTTTAAGTTCATTCGTTTTGTTGTACAACAATGATCATCCCCGACCTCCAGAGCTCTTTTCATTTTACATTCACATCTCGTACCCTTTGTATTTTGCATTCACATTTCCTCTTTTTTCCCTGGGGTGGCTTGAGCTTTCTGGAGGAAGACTTAGAAACAGTGAAAATCTAAAAATTGTTTGCCACAATGGTTTTCCTTTATAAGTGGTTTCCTGCTACTCTCTTTTTTCTTTTTGAGTATTTCTCTGTAACTCTCTTTCTCTCGCATAACATAGTTGTCTTTTTGTTTCTTTTTCTTAGTGCATCCAGCCCTATCCCCTGATTCAGATCTCCTGCTAAAAATTGAACATGTATTATAACTATCCAAGGCTTAAGAGATACAACTATAGGGAATGTCGATGCCTGGCTGCCTACAGGAATAATCTGGGAACCTTTAAATAATACAGAGACTTTGGGTCATATGAGACCTACTGATTAGGAATTTCTAGATGCGAGGCCCAGGAATATGTATTTTAACAAGTCGCTGGATATGGCAGACAGGATTTTAAGACTGCCCTCGAAGACCCTGGCCTTTGTATAATTCCCTTTCTTGTGAATATGATGGGATGTCACTCCCATGATTATATTATGTGATCAAAGGGATTTTGCAGATTTTGCTTAGTTGACTTTGACTTACTCAGTAGGGAGGTTGTCCAAGGGGGCCTGAATGAATCACGCGAGCTCTTTAAATCTAGATCTAGAAGTCAGAAATGGAGAAGGTCAGAAACCATAGAGATTTGGCACTTGATAAAGATTCAAATGTCCTGGTTGGCTTTGAAGAAGGGAAAAAAACTTGAGAATATCTTCAAGCTGAGAGTGCCATCCAACAGACAACGAGCAAGAAAACAGGGACTGTGGTCTTACAACCTCAGAGAATTTAGTTGTGTCAACAACATGAGTGAAATTGGATGTGATTCTTCCTCATTAGAACCTCCAGATGAGAACACAGCGTGGATACACCTTAATTATGAAACCCCGAGTATCGAACCTGGCTGAACCTTTTTTGGAATTCTGAACTATGGATGCCATAAGCTAATCAGGAGTGTTTTAAGCCACTAAGTGTGTGGTCATTTGTTATGCAGCAATAGCTGACTAATACATTTCATTGTTTCTATGTAGTCCACTTGTTGCTTGGAATCACTAGCCCTGTGTGCAAAGAAACTTCAGAACCATGGACAGTGGGATGTGTTGGGAAAGATCTGATTGGCTGGTGATTAATCACCAGCTAGCATGATGTAGCTCTACTGGGCAGTCTTACACAAGAGTATTGATGCCCTGGTCCAAACGGGTTTTGCTAAGGGCTCCAGACTTGCCAGCTGTAAAGACACATCTCAGGGGTCCTACAAGGTCCTGAGTGAGTTAGTCTCTGCCTAGTTGTTTAGAAGAATCTTGTACCATCCTCTTTCTCATTTGCATAAGCCTCATTTTGGCTTCTCCTTCCCATTTCTTAACTATTGTCCTCTGCTCTTCTTGCAGTCAGGAATGCCCTTCCCTGCTCCCCTTGAACTTTTCCTCTGTCCTCCCAGCCAACTCCAACTCCTATTCACTCTTAGCATTCACTTTTTCAGGGACTCTTTCCTTAAACTCAGCACTCAAATTAAGCAAGATTTCCCTGTTTTATAATTTTGTAGCTCTTGGAATTGATGCTTTTGGAAGTCTTATTACAACTGTCTTTTAAAACTTTTGTTAATTTTCTTGCTGCCCACTCAGAGACTGGCTAGGAGTTCACCCAAAGTGTTCTCTTTTCTTTGGGTACATAGCTCTTAGATTGTGTTTCCCAGCCCTTTTGCTGTAGGTTGGTTGAATTCTAGCCAATGGACTCTCAGAGGAAGCCATGTCCTCTACTATCTTAGCTGATCCATAAAAAACTGCCATAAATGATCCTTCAACCCTTTCCCTCTTTTGTGGATGAGCACCTTGGTAGATGGTAGAACCACAACATAGAAGCAGCCTGGATCCCTTAGTTGCTGGCTGTAGGAGAGCATCCTGACAAGCAGGAAACATCCATTTTACATTTTTATGGGGACAAGAAGTAAAATTCTATTGGGTTAAGTCACTGGGATTGGGGGTTTATCTGTTACAACAGCTAGAGTTATCTTAATATATTCTGCCTCGTGGGCTAGTGTTTTGGCTCAGTGAGGGCCTACTGCTTGTTTGTCTCTTCAGATGCAATGTCCACCCTTATCCATCTTTTGGAAGGAAGATTTATATCAGTGACATCACCCACCCCCCCACCCCCCCCCCCGCAACAAGTTGGTTTCAGCACTTGGGAGGGACTGGAAAGGGATGATGGGTAGGAAGTTACTAAAGGCTGGGCTTAGCTTCCCCTTAGCTTCCTCTCTGCCAGGTCACCTTAGGCTAAGAAAAATGTATCTAAAACTTCGGCAAAAGCAAGTGGATGACCGTTGATCCTCTCAGTTTTGCTGTTTAACCTGTATGTCAGTTGGGTTTTCTAGAAAGTGGACGCTGAGACTGAGTCAGGAGCATAGAATTATGATTAAGAGTGAATGACTCTCCAGAGTAAATGGGGAGGAAGCAGAACTGGGCAGGAAAAACCTCATGCTTAAATCCAGATATGACTAGTTTCCAGCCAAGCCAATGTGGCAGTTGGAAATGAAGATGACTCACTAAGGAATCCCGTGTTGGTCAGAAGCCCTAGTGTCTTTGCTGTATCATCATGGCTAGACTGCCAAGGAAGAATGAGCTCTGGGGCAGATCCTGAAGATCAGTGGGAACTCCTCTAAGGGAACTGCATTTCTTCTGGCAGAAATGGCAGATTCTTTCTTTAGAGATACAAAGAACCTGAGCCTCAGTAAGTCCAGACACAAGGTAAGTGATTCTAATTCTAAAAAACAAGGGTTCAAGTCCCAATCTGGGTTTAGGCTGGGTTCACGTCAGCAATGTCTTCGGTTTGGGCTGGTGACCACAAAGGGACTGTGATAAGTTCAGAAAATGTTGAGAGTAAGGTCTTGGTCCTAGATGGGCTTGTGGGACACCACAAGCCAGGTGTACTGGGACGGATGCCCTACCGACATCTGCTCATTTTTTTTTTTCTTTTGTCTTTTTGTTGTTGTTGTTGTTGCTATTTCTTGGGCCGCTCCCGCGGCATATGGAGGTTCCCAGGCTAGGGGTCGAATCGGAGCTGTAGCCACCGGCCTATGCCAGAGCCACAGCAACGCGGGATCCGAGCCGCGTCTGCAACCTACACCACAGCTCACGGCAACGCCGGATCCTTAACCCACTGAGCAAGGCCAGGGATCAAACCTGCAACCTCATGGTTCCTAGTCAGATTAGTTAACCACTGTGCCACGACGGGAACTCCGACATCTGCTCATTTTTGACTGATGGGTCAACCCCATGTGCTTTTGCACATCCAATTGCAGGTCCAAGGCAGAACCCTTAATCTCTACACTCTTCTTGATTCTGAGGTTTTTTAATTCTACAGTCTGTGGTCTTTCCTACTCTATTTCTTACTTTCTTCTGTTAATCCCAGAAGACCTGTGTGACCCCCAAGGTGTACTTTTTATTTCTTTTATACCCTTCTCGCCAACCCTTTCAAGTGCTAATGCTTTATTCCCAACTTGCAGCCAGACCAACTCCGCTAATCATGGACACTACTGGGGACAGCTCCTGTACCATTGCCTTGCAGCAACTTCTTGGGCACTAATACCTGGTTGAAGAGATTATCTGGGAAGGGACAGCATTTAAAATCATGAGTGCAAATCTTGACCACACTGCGTGGTGGATTTTGGCATAAGAGTGAAATTTGGATAACACAGGAATTAGAGACATCACCTCAGGCTTGGCACTGAAATGGGTCAGGCTGCATAAATCCCAACCAATGTCCCTCTGGGCCATAGACTCTGGGATTGAGAAAAATTCAGACAACAGGGATTAAAAAGGAGAAAAAAACTAATTAAGTTACATAACCAAGTTTGGTCACAATATGAGTTAGGAAGCCAAGAAAAGTGGCTAATGAGTTATGATACTATATTGCAGTTAGATGTGTACTGTAGAAGGGAATATTTTTTTTGTTTTCTGTTGTTGTTTTATTATTATTTTTTATGATTTAAATTTTCCATTATAGTTGATTTACGGCCCTGTCAATTTCTACTGTACGGCAAAGTGATCCAGTCATAGATATATAAATACATTCTTTTTCTCACATTATCCTCTATCATGTTCCATCACACATGACAAGGTATAGTTCCCTGTGCTATACAGCAGGATCTCATTGCTTGTACACTCCAAATGCATAAGTTTGCATCCATTAATTCCAAACTACCAGTCCATTCCACTCCCTCCCCCTCCCCCTTGGCAACCACAAGTCTGTTCTCCAAGTCCATGAGTTTCTTTTCTGTGGAAAGGTTCATTTGTGCAGTATATTAGATTCCTGATATAAGTGATATCATATGGCATTTGGTTTTTTTCTTTCTAACTTACTTAGTATGAGAGTCTCTAGTTCCATCGATGTTGTCCAAATGGCATCATTTTGTCCTTTTTTATGGCTGAGTAGTAGTATTCCATTGTGTATATATAGGAAATCTTAATCCATTCATCTGTCGATGGACATTTAGGTTGTTCCCATGTCTTGGCTATTGTGAATAGAGCTGCAATGAACATACAGGTGCATGTGTCTTTTTCAATGAAAGTTTTGTCCAGATATATGCCCAAGAGTGGGATTGCTGGGTCATACGGTAGTTCTATATTCAGTTTTCTGAAAACTAAATATATTTTTCAGAAATATAGTTTTTATATATACTTTTAGTACCTCCATACTGTTTTCCACAATTTGTTGTACCAACATTTTTTTTTTTTTGTCTTTTTAGGGCTGCACCTGTGGCATGTGGAAGTTCCTAGGCTAGGGGTTGAACCTGAGCTGCAGCTACCAGCTCATGCTGCAGCCACAACTTCAGATCTGAGCTGTGTCTTCGACCTACACCACAGCTCATGACAACACTGGATCCTTAACCCACTGAGCAAGGCCAAGGATCAAACCCAAGTCCTCATGGATACTAGTTGGGTTTGTTACCCCTGAGCCACAATGGGAATGCCTGTAGAAGGGAGTTTAAATGGCGTGAACCTCTGTATGTTCAAATTTTCCTGACCTTATATTTAGGTAATGAGACCCAAAAGGGATTTTAAGGCATGTGTAGCTTGGAGGGAAAATTCTGATTAGAACACAGAAGCCATTTTAACTGACCAGCCCTATGGGGGCCATCTGAAGGTCAAACTCCCCCCACCCGCCGAAGGAGGAGCCGCCACTCCAGCAGGACATCCTGACTCCTGGGAGGAGCTAGGGCCATGGCCGAAGCTGCCATACCAGCAGCAGCAGCCTAGGCTCCAACAAGGGCTATCCCACAGGCGAGAGCCCCTCCACCAGCCTACTATCCCTGGGAAGACAGAGCTAGGGATGGAAAGAGGCTCCCTCCATGTCCAGAAACCTCTTCTTTGTACCCTGAGGTACCCAAGGGACCCATCCTTAGCCCAGCTAGCCCTCGCAGTGGTGTAAGTTACCGACCAACTGCCCCTACCATTTTGCCTCTGGGAGAAGTTCCTGATGGAAATCAGGAACAGTAAGAGTCCACGTACCTTTCTCAATGTCTGGTCTAAGGATGGCAGAGGATAAGCTGGGAAGTTTTTCTTAGGATCCTGAACTCTTTTCTTTCCTTTTCTCTTTTTTAGAACCCCACCCGGGGCATATGGAGATTCCCAGGCTAGGGGCTGAATCAGAGCTGCAGCTGCCGGCCTATACCACATCACAGCAACAGCAACACGGGATTCAAGCCATGTCTGTGACCTACACCACAGCTCACGCAACCCTGGATCCTTAACCCACTGAGCAAGGCCAGGGATGGAACCTGCATCCTCATGGATACAATTCGAGTTCAGGTTCTGGTTCGTTACCGCTGAGCCACAATGGGAACTCTGATCCTGAAGTCTTTATAAAGGGGTTTACTAAATTAGTGAGATCTTTCTATCTCACTTGGAAGGAACTACAGAGCTGACTCTCCCACTACCTACCGTGCCTCTGAGGATAAGCAGCATATAACACCGGCGGCCAGAGCCCATGCAGACCAACTGGCGGCCCAGGACCAACAGGGATGCAGTGCAGTGGTTGGGGAAGGACGCTGTCCCTGAGGCAGACCCATAAAGCACTTACCAGGTGAATTCTGTTGATAAAGATGGACAAGATCATAGGATTAACTGTTTAATAGAGGGTATGAAGTAAATTACAATAAAACCTGTTAATTACGAAAAGGTGAAAGAGGTCCAATGGGGACAGATGAAAATCCTGCAGTCTTCCAAGAGAGACCAGTGGAGACTTTTGGGAAGTGTACAAACATGGATTCCCCCTCCCCCTGAGGGACAGGCCCTTTCGACGCTGCATGTCATAGCCCAGTCTGCCCCAGACAGCGGGTGCAAAATTCAGAAAGCAACTCCTGGGAGTTTCCATTGTGGCTCAGTGGTTAAGAACCTGGCTAGTATCCATGAGAATGCCGGTTTGATCCCTAGGTTAAGGATCTGGCATTGCTGTGAGTTGTGGTGTAGTCTGCAGATGCGGCTCAGATCCGGCATTTCTGTAGCCACCCTTCTGCTAATTTTTTTTTTTTTTTTTTTTTTTTTTGTCTTTTTGCCATTTCTTGGGCCGCTCCCGCGGCATATGGAGGTTCCCAGGCTAGGGGTCTAATCAGAGCTGTAGCTGCCAGCCTACGCCAGAGCCACAGCAACGCAGGATCCAAGCCGCGTCTGCAAACTACACCACAGCTCACGGCAATGCCGGATCGTTAACCCACTGAGCGAGGCCAGGGACCGAACCCGCAACCTTCCTAGTTGGATTCGTTAACCACTGCGCCACAACAGGGAACTCCCCCTTCTGCTAATTTGAATAAGCACCATGACAGTCCTAGTTTGACCTCATAGAACATTCTTGCCTGCCCGCTTGTATCTCTTGCAAGCGTCCTATCTTAATAAATCTATCTCCTGCCCATTGCTTTGTCTCTTTCTGATTCCTTATGTGTGGAGACAAAAAGAAACTGAGACTTAATAAGTCTGGACACCAGGCAAGTGATTCTAATGAAAAAAATGTGGGTGCAAGTCCCAATCTGGGTTTTCACGAAGTACAAATCAGAGGTGTTTCGGTTTCAAATGCAGCACATTTTGTTTCTCTTTTCATCAATTAATGGACATTTGGGTTGTTTCCGTTTTTTGGCTATTATGAGTGAAACTGCATCAGATATGCCTGTACAAGCACTAATCAATTTCGTACCAAACAGCAAAATCATTTGAGGATATCTTTGACTGGCTATACAAAGTATGTCGGTTGAATATTTTTTTTGTTTTTTGTTTTTGTTTTGGCTGCACCTATACCACTGCTCACAGCAATGCCAATCCTTAACCCACTGAGCAAGGCCAGGGATCGAATCTGTATCCTCATGGATCCTAGTCAGGTTCATTAACCACTGAGCCACTAAAGGAACTCCCTGTCCTTTGAATTTTAGCCTGCCTTACCATTTTACCAGTTCCTTCATTTTACATTAGTATGACCATTGTAGTTTTCACTTTTTGAAAATGGTACTTGAACTCTTCACTGAAGGCCATAGGTCCTCTATGTAGCTCTTTGCTACAATTAGAGCAAAACTAGGTTCTAGCAATTGCTTCCTCCCCTAGTGTTAGAGCCCCATCCCATTCCTGCTTCGTTCCCTTAACATTCTTCACACTGTTGAACACTGTTCATTTTCTTTTTAAAATTTAAAAAATTTTATTTTTTATTATTCATTTTTGGCTGCACCTGCAGCATGCAGAATTTCCTGGGCCAGGGATTGAACCTGTGCCACCGCAGTCACCAGAGCCATAGCACTGACAATGTCAGATCCTTAACCTACTGAGCCACCAGGGAGCCCCCTCCATCCCTTTTCTGAAGACTAGGAATGTGCTGTTTTTTTCCTGGCTGGATCTGACAGATGCAGGGAACACTGTGGGATACAGTTCACACTATATCCTCAGAAGATACATTGTAGCGTATAGGACATTCTCACTAAACACTTGTAGAATGAATAAATAAAAGTGTATGATAAGGGATATGATTTGAAGGTTCTTGAAGGCCCCTTATCTATTCACTGCTATGAGCTGAGTTTTATTTGAGGGTTGGGAAATCCCCTAATCTTACCACTTGTGTCATGGAAAACTGTCTACTGCAAGGACTACCTTTCCTCACATGACTTAGATCAGCCTCACAGACCCCTGCGCCCCGGCCTGTCCCCGTGCTGATCTGTAACAAGGCCAGACATGGACCCATCCAACTCCCATTCTTTGCCTCATAAGTGATTCGCTGAATTGCATGTCTCCACTGATCAATTAGACAAAGCTGCTCTTCACCCAAATTTTGGTGAAGCTCCTTTCCTTCCTCCAGGTCCCTCAATTTTGCCCCCCAACCTCACCTGAGCCAGCAGAGAGCATATCCTGAGAACAAGAATACCTCTGATCTGCCATCTCACTACAACATCCTTTCATCACTTTTCCCCAGTTCTAGAAAGCTCAATTCTTTCTATAAAGGAAAATTTCTATAAAAGAAAATCTTTTGGGAGTTCCCGTCATGGCGCAGTGGTTAACAAATCTGACTAGGAACCATGAGGTTGTGGGTTTGATCCCTGGCCTCGATCGGTGGGTTAAGGATCCAGAATTGCCGTGAGCTGTGATGTAGGTCGCAGATGCAGATGGGATCTGGCGTTGCTGTGGCTCTGGCGTAGGCCAGCGGCTACAGCTCCGATTAGACCCCTAGCCTGGGAACCTCCATACCATGGGAGGGGCCCTAGAAAAGGCAAAAAACAAAACAAACAAACAAAAATAAATAAATAAAAGAAAGTCTTTTGGACAAACTCATGAGATGCTTGAAGACTTAATGGTCAGTGTTCTTCTACTGCAATAGCTTCCCTATTTCAAAATTTTCCCCTCTTCCCTTCCAAGACTCCTAAATAAAGTCTCTCCTTACTAAGTCTGAATTTTTTTTTTTTTTTTGCTTTTTAGGGCCACGCTGGCAGCATATGGAAGTTCCCAGGCTGGGGATGAAATTGGACCTATAGCAGCGGGCCCACACCACAGTGTGATCCAAACCATGTCTGTGAACTATATACCACAGCTCACAGTGGCAACGCCAGACCCTTGACCCACTGAGCAAGGCCAGGGATTGAACCCACATCCTCATGGATACTAGTTGGGTTCATTACCTCTCAGCCACAATGGGAACCCCTGATTTTTTTTTTTTTTTTTTAATGGCTGTACTCACAGCATTGGAATTTCCTGGGCCAGGGATTGAATCCAAGCCACAGCTGTGATCTACACTGCAGCTGTGAAAACACTGGCTGAGCAGGGGATTGAACCTGCGTCTCCACAGCAACCCAAGAAGCTACAGTCTTATTCTTAACTCACTGTACCACAGTGGGAACTCCTGGATTTGTTTTTAAATTTGACAGAGTAAAGGATCGTATACCTACTCAGATATGTATGTTTTCAAAGAAACAGCTCTTTGTTTTATTGATTTTTTTCTACTGTTTTTTGAATCTCTATTTTATTGATTTCCTCTCTGATATTTATGATTTCCTTCCTTCTGCTGACTTTAGGTTTCATTTATTCTTTTTTTTCTAATTCATTTAGGTGGTGGGTTAAGCTGTCGATTTGAGTTTTTTCTTCTTTTTTGAGGCAGGCCTGTATTGCTATGAACCTACTCAGATATGTATGGTGCGGGGAGAAAAAATTCTCTATCTTCTTTGGGGTATTATTTCCAGTCATTTTAATTACATATATTAATGAGAAATCTGGACTTCTAGAAACCTTATTTCTAGTGAAAACTAGGAAGCAAACAATTATGAACTGGCCGTTACATATCACCATTCTGTAGATTGACAAATTTATGAATACACTATTTCATATTTCTAGAAGCCCATGCTTCTTTGGAGTACAATTTTTCAATGTGGCCCATGGCATGTTTACTAAAAGACCTCCAAAATTTTTAGTTCAAATAGGAAGCCCAAATCTTCCTTCACTTAAATTTAATAATTCATGTTTCAGTATATTATCTTATTTGGAAATGACGTGGATATTCAATGGCTATCTATCATTTAATTCAGTGGAATTTTAAGTCACCAAAACGACTTTGGAAACTCTTTTAAAATATGCATATTGGAGTTCCCGTTGTGGCGCAGTGGTTAATGAATCCAACTAGGAACCATGAGGTTGCTGGTTTGATCCCTGGCCTTGCTCAGTGGGTTAACGATCTGGCGTTGCCGTGAGCTGTGGTGTAGGTTGCAGACATGGCTCGGATCCCGCGTTGCTGTGGCCCTGGTGTAGGCTGTTGGCTACAGCTCTGATTTGACCCCTAGCCTGGGAACCTCCATATGTTGCGAGAGCGGCCCAAGAAAATGGCAAAAAAAAAAAAAAAAAAAAAAAAAAGCATATTTTATAAAACACTCATCTTATACACGTATTTTGTTATCTCACAGTTATTTAATTTACTTGTTCTTAACAATTATGTTTAGACTACTCATGAAATTTCATGGAACATTAGACAAAGTTAACTGTCATCTGGAGTTCCCATCTTGGCTCAGTGGAAACAAACCTGACTAGTATCCATGATGATGTGGGTTCACTCCCTGGCCTCAGTGGGTTAAGGATCTGGCGTTGCCGTGAGCTGTGGTGTAGATCACAGATGCGGCTCAGATCTGGCATTGCTGTGGCTCTGGCGTAGGTGGGCAGCTGTAGCTCCAAATAAACCCCTAACCTGGGAACATCTGTATGCGGCGGGGTCAGCCCTAAAAACCAAAAAAAAAAAAAAAAAAAAAAAAAAGAAGGAATTCATCATCATCATCATCTTATTTTTCTCACTGACAATTTTTTTTCCTTTTTTAAATTCCTCAATGAATTTATTACAGTTATAGTTGTACAATGATCATCATAATCCAATTTTATATGATTTCCTTCCCACACCCCCAGCACATCTCCCCACCCCTCAAACTGTCTCCTTTGGAGACCATAAGTTTTTCAAAGTCAGTGAGTCAGTATCTGTTCTGCAAAGAAGTTCATTGTGGCCTTTTTTCAGATTCCACATGTCAGTGAAAGCATTTGATGTTAGTGTCTCATTGTCTGACTGACTTCACTTAGCATGATAATTTCTAGGTCCATCTGTGTTGCTAAAAAAGGCCAGTATTTCGTTCCTTTTAATGGCTGAGTAATATTCCATTGTGTATGTGAAAAGTAATCACCATCATCTTCTTTTTCTCACTGACAAATTGTGTAATATGCATATTTTGTAGGATATATTTTGTTACATATACAGGTATACATAAAATATCCAAGAGCGCAGGACTGGGGCTTTCCATTTTAAAAGCTTGTCTGTGTCATATGAAGAGAGAGTGAGCACGTTTCCTGACTGTGAAGCCTGTACGTGAACCTAAGAGTCCAGATGGCATTTTAATCTAAAGAAAGAACAGGCATGTCTGAACTTGTCTCCTGAGCAAGGTGGGGGAAGGGCAGACAACCTCTGTGGGCCTATTTGCATAAGGATGATGAACAGTCCTTATAACACAGAGTTAACTGTAAAGGGGGGGGGAAGAGCTCTGCCACTGTAATATGATCTTCTAGAAGAGGAGAGAAGAATCTGCCCCAGGTAGGCCAGCACGGATTTTTGCCTTCTCTGGCTCTTCTGCGACCCACAGGGGAACAGATAGACTATGAGGAAGAGTTGATGGATCGGTTACTCTAAGACTGAACAGCCTTGCTACCCTCTCTTAGAATGCCCTTGGGAGGCGATCCTAATGTCTGAGAACTTGAACTCTCACAGATTCTAATTCCTTCTGGACACCGATGGGCTCACTGGGAGAGTGATTGTGCTCACAGATGGGTGCTGTGTAAATGTCAACCGCAGGATTGGAAAAAGGCAGTGTGGCAACTCTTTGGAGCCTTAGATTGTACCAAGAGATGTGGTTGCCTCAAGTGGGGAAATTTGAGCTACTTTTCTTCAAATGATTTCATTTGGTTCCTAGTGTTGGAGAGGGAGGTTTAGGGGAAATACAGGCGTTTTTGTTATTTTTCTTGGCCACGCCCACAGCACGCGGAAGTTCTCCGGCCGGGATCACATCTGTGCCACAGCCAGTGACAATGCTGGATCCTTAACTGCTGGACCACCAGGGAGCTCTTGGAATGTGGCGCGCACACACACACACACACACACACACACACACACACACACACACACACGCCCGTATAGTCTTCTAGTCAGTAAGGTGAATTTTAAAGAGATATATTTTCTCTTCCTAAGCTTAACATACTTTCAGACTTTCATCATACTCAAATGAACATGCAGAGCGTGTTAAAGTCATGAAACAGAGTCAGCCCATTTGGGTTCAAATCCTGACACTGTCCTTTACTAGCTGTTGATGGTGGACCCATCTTTCAACCTTTCTGAACCCACTGTCTTGTCTGTAAAATGAGAAAATAACAGCACCAGAATAACTGAGTTGTTGTGAGGTGTGGAGTAGGGGTTGTGGAGTCAGATAGCCTGAGTTCTGCCTCTTCCTAGCTGTGTGATTTCTGGCAAGTAACTTAACATCTCTGTGCCACAGTTTGTTTTCTGCCAAATGACAGGTACAATACAAGTGCATATCTTATTGGGTTGTTTTCAGGATTACAGAGGGTAATGTACGTAAAATGCCAAACACTAGCACAATACTAAGTTTTGCTGTTATTATCATAAGGTATGTAAAGTTTGTACCCTGTAGTACTCAAGTCAATGTCTGACCAGAATGAAGGGTGGGCTGAAAGAGTAGGGTCTGAGAGAGAAAAGGGAAATGGGGACAGGAAGGTAATGATATCATCTCAGGAGGACGGTGGGCAGAGGTTGTGTTCATAGGACAACTTTCAGAAGTTGAGTTTCATGAGTTTCAGGTTGCGGGCGTTTCCCTCAGGGGTCTAAGTTTTAAATCTCCCTGTAAGAGAGAGATTTTGCCCGTTGTTCCCTAACGCTCTATTTCTCTTGCCCGGACTTGCCCGGGCTTGTTCTGGTTTATTGATTTAAAGGAAGATGTACCACCCACAGAAGAGTGGTGAGTTTAAGTTTTATTCAGGGTGGTACTGAGGACTATGTCCCGGAAGCAGCTACTCAGTAGTTCAGAGGAAAATGCTCTGAAGAGGCAGGGGAGAAGCTGGTTTATACGGGACTTTTTTTTTTTTTTTTTTTTTTTTTTTTGGTCTTTCTGTCTTTTTAGGGCTGCACCCAAGGCATATGGAGGTTCCCAGGCTAGGGGTCCAGTCAGAGCTGTGGCCTCCAGCCTATGCCAGGGCCATAGCAACCCGGGATCCAAACTGCATCTGTGACCTACACCATAGCTCGTGGCAATGCCAGATCCTTAACCCACTGAGCTAGGCCAGGGATTGAACCTGTTTCCTCATGGATGCCAGTCAGGTTCATTAACTGCTGAGCCACGACGGGAACTCCTATATGGGATTTTTTGGCTGAGGAATATGTATAGTCAGGCACACATCTTGGTAAATGATAACTGCTAGGCACAAAGAACAAATATCTCAAATTCATGATTTTAGTGCTTTTCTTTTTTTTTTTTTTTGTCTTTTTGCCATTTCTTGGGCCACTCCCGCGGCATATGGATGTTCCCAGACTAGGGGTCTAATTGGAGCTGTAGTCTGTGACCTACACCACAGCTCACAGCAACGTGGTATCATTAACCCACTGAGCAAGGGCAGGGATCGAACCCACAACCTCATGGTTCCTAGTCGGATTCGTTAACCACTGTGCCACGACGGGAACTCCTTTAGTGCTTTTCTATGTATGGGAAGATCCAGGTATTTGGGAGCTATTGTTAATGATGTTTCTTTTTTCTTTTTTCTTTTTTTTTTTTTTGTCTTTTCTAGGGCTGCATCTGCGGCATATGGAGGTTCCCAGACTAGGGGTCTAATCAGAGCTGTAGCCGCCAGCCTATGCCAGAGCCCCAGAAACGCCAGATCTGAGCCACGTCTGTGACCTACACCACAGCTCATGGCAATGCCAGATCTTTAACCCACTGAGCAAGGCCAGGGATCAAACCCGCAACCTCATGGTTCCTAGTCAGATTTGTTAACCACTGAGCCATGATGGGAACTCCATCGTTAATGATGTTTCAATGGACATCTGTGTCCAAGTGTTTGTGTGGACATAGGTTTTCATTTCTCTTTGGTACAAACCTAGGAGTGGAATTGCTGGGTCATGCGGTAACTCTGTGTTTCACTTTTCAGGCACTGTGGGACTGTTTTCCGTAGATGCTATGCCATTTGAGAATCCCACCAGCAATGTGAGAGTTCATTCGTGTATTAGTTGGGGTGCTCCAGAAGAACAGAACAGTGGGAGATGTATATATATAGAGAGATTTATTATGAGGAATTGGCTGATGGGAGTTTGCCCAGTGACTTGCTGTCTGTAAGCTGGAGTCTGAGCAAAGTGGTTGGTGTAATTCCTGTCCAAGTCCAAAGGCCTGAGAACTAGGGGAGCTGATGGTGTGAATCCCAGTCCATGAGCAGAAGAATATCGATGTCCCAGCTCAAGTAGGATGGCAGGAAGGGCAGGCATCCTCCTTTTCTCTGCTTGTGTCTTATTCAGGCCCTCAACACATCGACGGATGCTTTTCCCTCCAGTCTGCCCATGCAAATACTAACCTCTTCCAGAAACACCTAGCAATATGGCCTAACCAGACATCTGGACAGCCTATGATCCAGTCAAGCTGACACATAAAATTAAACACCACAGATCCAATTTCTCTCCTTCTTTTTTATTTTTATTTTTTGCCATGCCTTTTGCATGCAGAAGTTCCTGGGCCAAGGCTCGAACCTGAGCCACAGCAGTGACAACATCTGATCCTTTAACTGCTAGGCCCCCGGGGAACTCCTTCTTTCCATCTTTGAAAGCAATTTCTATCATCTGTTTTTTTTTTTTTTTTGGAAAATAGACATCCTGAGGGTATTTCTCATTATGGTCTTTTTTTTCCATTTCATTAATATTTTATTTATGACACCTCTATTGTCATTGGTAAAATTGCTCTATTGACATGGTTCTCTTTTTTCAGGTACAGGATTGAATTTGTTATTGTATTTTGAAAAAAATTTATTGTAGTTGATTTATTTCTCATTATGGTCTTGATTTGCATTTCCTTGATGACTAATGAAGTTGAGGAATCTTCCCTTTTTTCCTTTCACAAGTGTTTCTCTTTCCTTCTCTGTCATTATTACACTCATTTCCATGCCAAACCATAGACACTCTAATTCTGAAGTAAACAAGGCCAGCCTGGTCTTGATAGAGAGTTAGCACATATCTCTGTGTATAGCTGCTTAATTGTAAACAGTGCTATGAATAAAAGAACCAGGACTTCTTTGGGGGCAAGAGGAGATAATTCTATCTAGTCCTAGGGTTGTGGAGAATTACATAGAAGCTTCCTTTTAAAACTGTAAATACTGGAGTTCCGTCATGGCACAGCAGAAAAGAATCAGACTAGGAACCATGAGGTTGTGGGTTCAATCCCTGGCCTCACTCAGTGGGTTAAGGATGGGGCGTTGCTGTAAGCTGTGGTGTAGGTCGAAGACATGGCTCGGATCCTGTGTTGCTGTGGCTGTGACGTAGGTCAGCAGCTGTAGCTCCGATTTAACCCCTAGCCTGCAAATCTCTATATGCTGCAGGTGCGGCCCTAAAAAGAAAAAAAAAAACAAAAACCCAAAAAACAAAAAACAAACAAACAAAAACCCCCAAAAAAACCCCTTTAAATCCAATCAGGTCTCTTTCATTCTAATACCTTCAACGGTTCCCTCTTGCCCCAGAAATAAATGTTCAGTTCTTAGCTTGGCATTCTAGCTCTGCGTGCCCTGGCCCTAGCCTCATGTTCTACTTCACAGTATACCCTTGATCACCCTCTTGTCATTTCTGCCACTGTGGGGCTCATGATCCTGATAATGGCCCTTTGCTTTCAAGTGGGGTGGCACAACTCATTTCTGGAAGTGAATAATGGTCCTTTTGTTTAAAAAAACCTCTTGGAATTCTCTGGTGGCTCAGTGGGTTAAGGATCTGGCATTGTCACTGCTGTGGCTTGGGTTGCTGCTGTGGCACGAGTTCAATTCCTGGCCCAGGAACTTCCAAATGCCATGGTCGTGGACCAAACAAACAAACAAACACCTCTTGGTGGGTTATATAATCTTTGGTATGATTTTTGAGAAATGCCAAGTTCTCTGGGCATTGATGTCATGGTCCTTGCGCATGTGTCGGGAAAAAATCTCCAACATAGTTAGGTGAAGAGAAAGAAGTTTACTTAGACAAGAGACTGCTAGCGCAGTGAGAGATATACCTGCTGACCTGCTGATTGGCTGGGGAAAGAGGGGTCTTAGGATACACTTGCTGGTTGGTTGGGGGCATATAAGGCCCCTATAGGGGCAGGGTGAGGAGTGGGCCACATACATTTCCTAGTAGGGGGTAGGAAGGAGTAGGCCAGGTTGCTCCAGGTAGGGGAGGGGGCATTACAAGGATTCAGGTGAGGCGATAATAAGGGTTTGGTCATTCTTGTCTTGGCCAGAGGCTTAGAGTTTTGTCTCCTTGAAGAGGTCTTAAAATCTCACATTCCCCCTTCTTTTTTTTTGGTCCTTTTAGGGCCGCACCCATGGCATATGGGGGTTCCCAGGCTAGGGGTCTAATCTGAGCTACAGCTGCTGGCCTACACCACAGCCATAGCAATGCCAGATCCGAGCCGCATCTGCGACCTACACCACAGCTGATGGCAACACCAGATCCTTAACCCACTGAGCAAGGCCAGGGATCAAATCCAAAACCTCACGGTCCTAGTTGGATTCGTTTCCTCTGCTCCACGACGGGACTCCATTCCCCCTTCTTTGTCTTGAGGGTCATGTCTTTGGCCCCTTTGAAGACGCTGCTCATGTCTAATTACCCACCTATTTCCCTCTATGGTCTGTGGGAAGCCAGATTATAAGGGAAAAGGGGCAACAATGGCTCTGGCTGCTTCCTGCTGAATGGGGAGCCCTGGGTTCAGCCTGCGCTCTGTCAGGGTGTTTCTGAAGAGGAGGGTGTGGTTCCACGGAATGAGACGGTAGCTTGTTCCAACATTGTGCTTGTGTTGACTGGTTGATATTCCCACCACTTTACCATTTGGAGACTTAGGTATGTTTGTATGTATGTATGTATGTATGTATGTATGTATGTATAGGGCCTCACCTATGGCACATGGAGGTTCCCAGGCTAGGGGTCAAACCAGAGTTGTAGCTGCTGGCCTACACCACAGCCACAGCAACATCAGATCCAAGCCCCGTCTGCAACTTACACCACAGCTCATGCCAATGCTGGATCTTTAACCCACTGAATGAGGCCAGGGATCAAACCCACATCCTCATGCATGCTGGTCAGATTCGTTTCTGCTGAGCCACGACAGGAGCTTCTCAAGACTTATTTGTTGTATTCTAGAAGAAACAAACTTAATAAGCAGATGAAAAAGTGGAGGCCATGGAGTTCCCGTTGTGGCTTAGTGGTCATGAACCCAACTAGTAACCATGAGGATACAGGTTCAGTCCCTGGCCTCGCTCAGTAGGTTAAGGATCTGGCATTGCCATGAGCCATGGGATAGGCCAGCAGTTGCAGCTCTGCTTCAACCCCTAGACTGGCAACATCCACATGCTGCAGGTTTGGGCCTAAAAAGAAAAAAAAATGTCAAGACCAAAGAACAATAAGAGAATGATTGTAACCAGGGGCCCAAGCGGGATAAGAACCAGGTTATGCTTGGTAATATTTTTGATTATAGTCCAGATAGAGTCAGTTCTGAGGTTACACTGTCCAAAGAATGGAACCGCTTGGCATGGTCATATCCTCTTTTGGCCCAGTGTTTTTGATGTAGATGTAAAGGACCAGTTGGAGGAGTGAAAACCTGAATATTTATAGACAAAACAGATCTCATTTCTTTTCAGGAGAATAAACGTGAAACTTGGTCTGGACCTGGCACTTTCAGGAGACTTGTGGTCAGGTAACAAGCGGTGTAGGGTTTTTTATTTTGCTTTTGCTTTTTAGGGCTGTACCCACAGCATATGGAGGTTCCCAGCCTAGGGAGCCAATTGGAGCTAAAGCTGCCGGCCTAAACCACAGCCACAGCAACAGCAGATCCAAGCCGTGTCTGTGACCTGCACCACAGCTCACGGCAATGCCAGATCGTTAACCCGCTGAGTGAGGCCAGGGATCGCACCTGCAACCACATGGTTCATAGTCAGATTCGTTTCCACTGCACCATGAGAGGAACTCCAATTTCATAGTTTTATCTAAGTAAGTTTTAACATTTGATGTGGTATTAATACATAATTATCAGGAACTGTTGGTCATTCTATATATTGCTTCTTTTTCTTAATGTATGATCTAAATTTCATTCTAAAAATGCAATAGTTACAAGAGGAGACCTTAAAAACATAAGGCTATGGCTCCCAGCTGCCAGCTGATACTGCTTAGAGAATGCCTGGTGGCATCAAGTCCCACATAGTGCATAATCCTTAGCAATACAAGGACTTGTCTTTTTTTTTTTTTTTTTCTCATCTTTTTAGGGCCACACCCAAGGCATATGGAGGTTCCCAGGCTAGGGGTCGAATCGGAGCTGTAGCCGACGGCCTACACCACAGTCATGGGAACTCGGGATCCAAGCCGCGTCTGCAACCTACACCACAGCTTATGGCAACGTTGGATCCTTAACCCACTGAGTGAGGCCAGGGATTAAACCTGCAACCTCAGGGTTCCTGGTCAGATTCATTTCTGCTGCACCACGGTGGGAACTCCAAGGCCTTGTCTTAAATTACTCCCATAATATTACCTCGTATTAGCTGGGATTTGTGAACCACAGCTACTCCATTTTGCCTTTCAATTTCACTTCTCTCATTAATGGCTAAAGCTGATGTCACTGCTAATGATTTTAGTGCTTTTCTAGATAAGAGAAGATACAAGAATTTGGGTTCATAAAAATCCTTACCTAAAAATATCTAGGTATCTGCAGGGCTATTTTGCCCAGAGCACAGCTTGCCTCATTCCTGATCTCCATCCTGAAATCCTTTCAGGGGGTGTTGAGGGTCAGCCGCCATAGCAACTCAAGATTCAGTCCATGTAGAGGCAGATGGCAAGTGCCAATCTCCAGCTCACAGGGCTCCCCCGCGGATATAAACGACCATAGCTTTTGGGAGGCATTTCATGACCCATGGCACTAGGAACGCTCATTCCCATGTCTGGCAAAGATTTCATTGACAGGCCACTCAATGTGTTCTTACTGGACTAGGCTTTATTACTGTAGCCAAAAGTCTCTGGACCACCTATCTTGTGGTCCAGGAAAATATTCCCTCTTCTTGCATTTTCCCATATTTAGAGATCATTGATCTCATACGTATCTGTGTTTTTTTTTTTTTTTTGGACTCTTTAGGGCTGCACCTGTAGCATATGGAAGTTCCCAGGCTAGGGGTTGAATCCAAGTTGCAGCTGCTGGCCATGGCCATGGCCACAACCGCAGCCATGAAGGATTCAAGCCTCTCCTGTGACCTACACCACAGCTCATGGCAATGCCGGATCCTTAACCCACTGAGTGAGGCCAGGTCCTCATGGATACTAGTTGGGTCCTTAAGCTGCTGAGCCATGACGGGAACTCCTAAACTATGTATCATTTTTATCAGAGACTTGGTTACCCATTTGGCAATGCAAGCAATCACAATTTTGTAAAATGGTGAAAAATCATATAGCTAGCAATAAAAAAATCATATAGCTAGCAATATTACTAACGTCATAAATAAGAATTCTTAACATCAAGAATATCTGGTGGAGGAGAAGGAGGAGAACAAGGTGATAGAGTAGCAGTGGGGAGACACATATGGTAGGAGTCCCTTAAACCCAGATTTTGAGAGCCATGAAGGCTTGGATATAAGGAACACTTTCTGTGTAAGATTATTTGGGTCAAATTCCTTCCAACTGTTAAGAATACAGCCAAGGGGAGGAGTTCCTGTTGTGGCTCAGTGGTTAAGGAATCCAACTGGGAACCATGAGGTTGCGGGTTCGATCCTTGGCCTTGCCCAGTGGGTTAAGGATCCAGCATTGCCGTGAGCTGTGGTGTAGGTCGCAGACGTGGCTCGGATCCAGTGTTGCTGTGGCTCTGGTGTAGGCCGGCAGCTACAGCTCCGATTCGACCCCTAGCCTGGGAACCTCCATCTGCCTCCGGAGCGGCCCAAGAAATGGCAAAAAGAAAAAAAAAGGAATACAGCCAAGGGGAGAGTTGTCAGGGGGCCTCCCGGAAGCCATTCTTAGGCTCCATGCTATAGGGGTACTGTGAATGAGGGTACTGAGGGTCACCAACTGGCAAAAAGTTGTCCCTTATTGTCTCACTGATGTCTCCATGTGATGAAGACACAAAATTGGGGCTCTGTGCAACTAACGCATGAGGGGGATTTCACAGGAGCCAGCTGGGGTTGACTCACCATTTGGAGATCCTCTGGGACGTGGAACGAACTTTCTGGATAAACCCAGGAGCATCAGGTTCCCTCAAGGCCCAGCTGGCCCAAGGAAGGCAAATCGAAAGTAACAGGAAGAGAAGGGTGGGGATTCTGCCTTAAAGTCCTATTGGGGAAGCAGTGGCTAGGGACAGTGGGTTCTTTGTTTTTCTTTAACCTCTACGTGCTTCATGTTGCGTGGAAATAGTCTTTTTTTTTTTTTTCCTGGCATATGGAGGTTCTCAGGCTGGGGGTCTAATAGGAGCCACAGCTGCTAGCCTATGCCAGAGCCACAGCAATGCCAGATCTGAGCCATGTCTGCTACCTACATCACAGCTCAAGGCAATGCCGGATACTTAATCCACTGAGCGAGGCCAGGGATTGAACCCAAAACTTCATGGTTCCTAGTCAGATTTGTTTCTGCTGTGCCACCCCAAAAACTCCTGCATGGAAATAGTCTTCATGGGGGCAGATGCCCTAATAGCCTGGTCCATTCTGTGACTCACTTATCCTCTCATGGGAATATACAAGCAGCAGGCATGTGCTAATCACTCTTAGGTTGCCTATCCCATGCCTGATATCAGTTGGTCGGGTCTCCAGCTGGAAAGAACAAAAAAGGAGGAATCTTCACCTGTTCCAGCTGCAGTTACTAAGGCACAGTGAGCAGTGTGGGACTTCAGAACACATCAGAGTGATAGCACAGGGAAATATATCCAATCACTTGTGATGGAACATGATGGAGGATAATGTGAGAAAAAGAATGTATGTATATTTATAACTGGGTCACTTTGCTATACAGCAGAAATTGACAGAACATTATAAATCAGCTATAATAAAAAAAATTAGGGAGTTCCCATCATGGCTCAGTGATAACTAACCTGACTAGTATCCATGAGGATGCAGGTTCAATCCCCAGCATTGCTCAGTGGGTTGGGGATCTGACATTGCTGTGGCTGTGGTGTAGGCCAGCAGCTGCAGCTCTGATTAGACCCCTAGCCTGGGAACTTCCATATGCCTCAGGTGTGGCCCTAAAAAGCAAAACAAACAAACAAACAAAAAACACACTAGATTGTAACCCTGGCCAGAATTCCTCAGTTGTTTCCATAGAGAGAGAGGAGGGAGGTGGAGGAGAGATCCCCAGTAAGGTCACCGTATGGGCCGCCAAAGTATCGTGGTCCATGCATGCAGGTCAGAAGAAGAATTTTCAGCCATATCGAGGCAAAGAGACGGAAGAGTTTATTGAGCTAAGAAATGCTGCTAGTGCAGCAGGAAGACCTCCTGATGATCAGGGAGAGCCAACCCCCCGTGCATGGTCATGTCTGTTTTTATAGTCCAGGGAGAGGGGAGGTCTTGCTGATCTGCTGATTTGTTGGGGAAAGAGGGGTCTTACACTACACTTGCTGGTTGGTTAGGGTTGTACAAGGTCCTTTGGGGTGGGGTGAGGAGTGGGCCACATACCTTTCCTAGTAGTGGGTAGGAAGGAGTAGGCCAGGTTACTCAAGGATGGGGAGAGGTTATTACAACCAGATGGGTGCGATGATGATAGGGTCTACTAATTCTTGTCTCGGCCAGAGGCTTTGAGTTCTCTCTCCTTGAAGAGGCCTTGAAGTCCCTCAAATGATAAAGGCAGAAGTCATGTGCTCTGCATGATAAAGTCAGCTGAATTTTGAGAGAAGAGAGTCAGGTCTATGAAGACAGGTGAGAGGGGGAGCGATGCAGGGGTGAGTGAGAAAATGGAACCCCAACTGCTATGGCAAAGAGGAGTTCCTTGTGGCTACAGTAAAAAATGTCCATCAACCTAGTGGCTTAATGTCATCTTATATTCTTAGAGTTCTAAAAGTCAGAGTCTGAAATGGGTCTCCATGGGCTAAAATCAAGGTGTCATTCTGGAGATTCCAGGATGAGAATCTATGTCCTTGTCTTGCACATTCTTTGGCTTGTGGCTTCCTTCCTCCATCTTCAAAACCAGCAGCGCAGCGTTGCCCATCTCTGATGAAAATCTCTGCTTCTGATGTCACATCTCTTTCTCTGACCCTTCTGCCTCCGTCTGATAAGAACTTGCGGTGACATTGGGCACACCTGGATGGTCCAGGCTTACTTCCTCATTGCAGGACTGAATGGTATCTGCGAGTACCCTTTTCTATATAAGGTAATACATTCGCATGTTCTGAGGATAACCTCTGGGTTACTCCCAGCTGAAATGCCATCTTCTTTTTTTCTCTTCTTGTTTCTGCATCTTTCAAAGAACTCAGAGCGGGGGAAACAGCTGCCTCAAAAGTCTTTTGAAATACCACGTGGTAAGTGGTTTGTTCTGGAAGCAGAGGGAGCTGGCCTGAGTGGTCAGGAAATGTCATGAAGATGCAGGATGTGTCGTATGGTTTTGTGGGGGATGACTTTGATTTTTTGGCAGACCTGGCTCTCAATCCTGGCTCCACCAGAGTTATGTGGTCTTCGGGACATTGTTTAATCTCTCTGAATCTCAGTGAATTATGCTGAACTGTACAAACTTGTCAGAATGTGACCAAGTCTCCATTTCATGTAGATTGATCTAAAATTGTGCCGTTGGCTGAACTGCAATGTTCACTGTGCTGTCTTGTGTAGCTCATCTTAGAATTTGGTAAATTTCAGTCTGCAGAATTACTGTTTCACATTTCTCATCCTACAACCCACATCGTTGGTTTGCTGTCACCTTTGTATAAAGCAAGGTTGGTAGAGTAGTCAACTGCTATGGGTTTAATCACATCCACCCCCCCCAATTCACACGTTGAAGTTTTAACCCCCTCAGGACCTCAGCATGTGATACTATTTGGAAATAGGGCTGCTGCAGATGTAATTAGTTAAGATGAGATCTTACTGGACTGAATGATCCCTAATCTGACTGTTTCCATATAAAACAAGAAGAAATTAGGACACAGACACAGAGGAGAGTGCGGGATGAAAGCAGAGATCAGGGTGATTCTTCTACAAGCCTGGAAACAGCAAAGATTGCCAGCAAACCTCCAGAACCTAGAAGAGGATCATAGAACAGATCCTCTCGTGCAGCTCTCAAAAAGAACCAGCTTTACTGTCATCTTGATCTTGGACTTCTGCTCTCTAGGACTGTGAGACCCATAAGTTTCCTTTTTTTTAAAGTCATCTAGTTTATTATTTTCTTGTTTTGTTTTGTTTTGTTATGGTAGCCCTAGCAAACTAATACACTGGCACACAGAAAGCTTTCTAGACAAAAGTAGCCATTGTTTCAGTTTTAGGAGATGGCTCTGCTGAGATTTTTTTTCCCTTTCTTTTCTTTTTTTGCTTTTTTCTTTCTTTTTTTTTTGCTTTCTTTCTTTTTTTGTTTCTTTCTTTCTTTCTTTCTCTCTCTTTCTTTCTTTCTTTCTCTTTTTGGCTTTTAAGGGCCACACCCATGACATACAGAACTTCCCAGGCTAGGGGTCTAATTGGAGCTACACCACAGCCACAGAAACTCGAGAGCTGAGCTGCGTCTGCGACCTACACCACAGCTCACGGCAACACCAGATCCTTAACCCACTGAGCGAGGCCAGGGATCAAACCCTCATCCTATGGATACTAGCTGGGTTCATTACCTCTGAGTTACAACGGGAAGTCCAAGAGATTTTTTGTTGTTGTTGTTCTTAATCATGGTAAAACCCAGACAATGCAATTTTACCATTTTAAGTGTACAGTTCAGCGATGCGAAATACATTCACATTGCTGTGAAACTGCGCCAACCATCCATCTCCAGAACTTTCTCATTTTCCCAAACTGAAACTCTGTCTGCATTAAACACTAACTCCCCATCCCCACCCCCAGCACCTGGCCTCCACCATCCTACTTTTTGTCTTTATGGATTTGTCTCCTATGGAGACTGACTATAAGTGCAGTCACACAGTATTTGTCCCTTTGTGTCTGGCTTATTTCACTCAGGGTCATGTCCTCAAGGTCCATCCATGTCACCAGTGTCAGAAGTTCTTTCCTTTCTAGACTTGAATAATATTATGTTTTGTGTATATGTCACATTTTGTTTATCTCTTCACCAGTTGGCTATCTCTTCCACCTCTTGGCTACTATGAATAAATCATGCTGCTATTACCAGCTGTAATGGAAAAAATAAAACTCAAAAAAAATAGTGCTGCTATGAACATGGTGGTCTAAAAACTTCTTTGAGTTCCTGCTTTTAATTCTTTTGGGTCTATACTCAGAAGTGGGATAGCTGTACCTTTTTTTTTTTTTTTTTTTTTTTTTTTTTGGTCTTTTTAGGGACACACCCGAGGCATATGGAGTCTCCTAGGCTAGGGGTTGAATTGGAGCAGTAGCTGCTGGCCACAGCCAGATCAGATCTCAGCCGTGTCTGCGACCTACACCACAGCTCACGGCAACACCGGATCCTTAACTCATTGAGCAAGGCAAGGGATCAAACCTGTGTCCTCATGGATGCTAGTTAGATTAGTTTCCACTGAGCCATGACAGGAACTCCTGATCTCTTTTTCCATGAGTTTGTTTTTGAAATATAATTGATCTACAACACTAGGTTAGTTCCTGGTACACAGCATAATGATTCAATCTTTCTATGCATTTTGAAATGATCACATCGACAAGTCTAGTTATATGTCACCACACAAAGATTAATGTAATTATTGACTATGTTCACCACACTGAGTTTCATACCCGTAAGTCACTGATTTTGCAACAAGAAGTTTGTATTTCTTAATCGTCCCTCACCTAATTTCTTTCCTCCTCCCATGCTCTTCCCTTCTGACAATCACCTGTTTGTTCTCTGTACCTATAACTCGGTTTTTGTTCTATCCTGTTTGTTTGTTTAAATTCCACAAATAAGTGAAGTCACACAGTATTTGCCTTTCTCTGATGTATTTCACTTAGCATAACATACTCTAGGTCTATCCATGTTATCGCAAATGGCAAGATGTCATTCTTTTTATGGCTGGGTAACATTCCCTTATCTGTCTGTCTTTCTATGTATGTATCTATGTTTATGTATGTATGTATGTATGTATGTATGTATCTACCTATCTGCCTACAACATCTTCTTTATCCATTCATCTATTGTTGGGCACTTAGGTTGCTCCTGTATCTTGGCTACCGGGCACAATGCTCTGTGTTCACAGAGGTGCCTATATCTTTTCTAATTAGTGTTTTCATTTTCTTCGGATAAATACCCAGGAGAAGGATTGCTGGATCACATGGTAGTTCTATTTTTAATTTTTTGAGGACTCTCCATGCTGTTTTCCATAGCAGCTGCATCAATTTACATCCCCACCAACAATGCCCTTGGATTCCCTTTCTCCACATTCTCACCAACACATGTTATTTGTTGTCTTTTTAATAATAGCCATTCTGATGGGTGTGATCATTTGTGGTTTTGATTTGCATTTCCCTGATGGTTAGTGATGTTAAGCACCTTTTCAAGTACTTGTTGGCCATTTGTATGACTTCTTTAGGAAAATGTCTATTTGGTCCCTCTGCCCATTTTTTACATTAGTTTTTTTTTTTTTTTGCTATCGAATTGTATGTGTTTTAATTGTTGTGTATTAATCCATTCAGACATGTGGCTTGAAAATGTTTTCTCCCATCCCTAGGTTGCTTTTTCACTTTGTTGATGGCTCCCTTTACTGTGCAGAAGCTTTTTTAGTTTGATGTAGTCCTGCTTGTTTTTTTTTTTTTTTGCTTTTGTTGCCAAATCTAAAAAGACCAAAAGTAATTGCCATCATGTTCAGGTGTTTAACCCATTTTGAGTTGATTTTTTGGGCATGATGTAAAGTAGGGATCCATTTTCATTCTTCCACATATGGCTATCCAGTTTCCCCAGCACTACGTAGTGAAGGGACCATCCTTTCACCACTGTATATTCCTGGCTCTTTTTTCATAAATGTAGTGATCATATATGCATGGATTTATTTCTGCTCTCTTTATTCTGTTTCCTTGACTTATATGCATGGATTTATTTCTACTCTCTCTATTCTGTTTCCTTGACTTTATGCCAGTACTATGCTGTTGTGATTACTATTACTTTGTAATATTATTTGAAATCAGAAACTATGATGCTTGCAGCTTTGTTCTTCTTCTATTTTATTTTAAATATTTTTGGCACCTGTGGCATATGGAAGATCCCAGGGTAGGGGTAAATTGAAGCTGCAGCTGCCAGCCTACACCACAGCCATGGCGACACTGGAGCCAAGCCACATCTGTGACCTACACCACAGCTTGTGGCAATGCTGGAACCTTAGCCCACTAAGTGTGGCCAGGGATTAAACTTGCATCCTCATGGACACTATGTCAGATTCTTAACCCACTGAGCCACAGAGGGAAATCCTGTTCTACTTTCTTAAGATTGCTTTGGGTATTTGGGGTCTTTTATGGCTCCATACAAATTCTGGGGTTGTTTTTTCTATATCTGTAAAAAATGCCATTGGAATTTTGATAGGAATTGCTTTGAATCTACAGATTGCTTTGAGTAATATGGACATTTTAACAGCAGTAATTCTTCCATTCAGTGAACATGGGATATCTTTCCATTTGTTTTTGTCTTCTTCATTTTCATCAATTTCTTGGAGTTTTCAGTGCACTGACCGTTTCACCTCCTTGGTTAAATTTTTGATGCAATTATAAATAGGATTTTTTTCTTAATTTCTTTTTCTAAGGGTTCACTGTTAATGCATAGAAACACAATTGATTTTTGTATATTGATTTTGTAGCCTACAACTTTACTGAATTTTTAAAATGAATTCTAACAGGTTTTTTGTGTGGTATTTTGGGGGTTTTCTGTATATAAGATCTTGTCGAAATCCTATAAAATTGGATTGTGATGATCATTGTACAACTACAAATGCAATAAATTCATTGAGTAATAAAAATAAGGAGGGGAAAAATAAAATAAATTTTAAAAAAAGATCATGTCGTCTACAAATAGAGACAATTTTTATTTTTTCTTCCTGATTGGAATGCCTTTTATTTCTTTTTTCTTGCTTAATTGCTCTGACTAGGACCTCCAGTACTATGAGGAATAAAAGTGGGGAGAATGGAATCCTTGTCTTGTTCCTGATCTTACAAGAAAAGCTTTCAGCTTTTCACCATTGAATATGATAGCTGTGGGCTTGTCATACATGACTTTTATTATATTGAGGTATGTTCCTTTTATATCTAGTTTGTTGAGAGTTTTATCATGAATGAATATTAAATTTTTGTTTTTTATTTCCCAGTGCATATAAGTTATGATTACACTATACTGTAGTCTATTAAGTGTATAACATATTATGTCTTTTGAAAAACACTTCTTTAAAAAACCCAACCAGCCAAAAAATGTTAACCATTACCCGAGCCCTTAGCAAGTTGTAATCTTTTTGCCAGTGGAGGGTCTTGCCTTGCTGTTCATGGTTGTTGCCTGATCTAAGCAGTGGCTGCAGAAGGTTGGGGAGGCTGTATTTTGTTTCTTCTAATAATACAAAAATGAAGTTTGCCACATCAAATGCCTCTTCCTTTCATGAACCACTTTTCTATAGCCTGCAAGGCTGTTTGACTCACAGCAGAAGTTCTTTCAAAACTGGAGTCAGTCCAATTTGAATGTTGAATTGTGTGAAATGGCTTTCCTGCATCTATTGAGATGGTCATATGATTTTTACCCTTCATTCTGTTAATATGGTGTACTACATTGATTGTTTACATATGTTGAAGCATCCTTGCATCCCTGGAGTAAATTTCACTTGATCATGGTGTATGATCCTTTAAATATATGGTTGAATTTGGTTTGCTAATATTTATTTGGTGGAGGATTTTTGCATTTACATGTGTCAGGATCTTGGTCTGTAATTTTCTTTTCTTGTAGTGTCTTTGGCTTTGGTATCAGAGTAATGCTAGCCTTATTATTATGATCATATATATATATATGTGTGTATCTATCTATCTATATCTATCTATCTATATATATATATATGTATATAGTCTTTTTAGGGCTGCACCCATGGCATATGGAGGTTCCCAGGGTAGGGGTCGAATTGGAGCTGTAGCTTCCAGCCTATACCACAGCCACAGCAATGTAGGATCCGAGCTGTGTCTGTGACGTACGCCACAGCTCACGGCAACTTGGGATCCTTAACCCACTGAGCAAGGCCAGGAATTGAACCCTCATCCTCATGGATACAAGTTGGGTTCGTTAACCACTGAGCCTTGACAGGAACCCCCTGATTTTATATTATCATAAGCATTCCCAAGAATATACAAAACAACTTTTGAAAGTGTTTTCTGCTTACGCTCATTTCTGCGGTCTCAGGGGACTTTTTTCTTAGGCTCCTGCACTGTTGGGTTTCACTGCAAACTCATCTCCTCCACCACGTCCCCACCACTTCCTAGAGAAATGACAGTTTGTAGTTGTTGGAGAGTCTGAACAGAGTCCCCAAACTGTGGTAGTGGCAGGAGAGAGACAGGGGCTCCATGAACTAGGGATGGAGTGAAGGAAGAGGGTGAAGGAGGAAAGGAAAAGGGGACAGTGAGACAAAGTGAAGGAATGAATGAGGGAGGTAAAGGAAGACATCTACAAGAATAATATTAGCAGCCACACAGAGGTGGATATTAAAATAGAAAACGAAAATAACAGAAAAATGGAAATATTTAATGGATATTAAAATTTAAAACCAGAGAGTTAGAAAAAATTCAGACTTTTCAGTGATGGGCCTTTCCCATTCTCACATTAAGGATTTGACTTTTAAAAAAAAAAAAATGTAAGGCCACACCTGTGGCACAGGGAACCTCCCTGGCTAGGGGTTGAATTGGAGCTGCAGATGTAGGCCTATGCCTTAGCCACGGCAACACCAGATCAGTGCCTCTGCAGGTTGTGGCAATGCTGGACCCTGAACCCACTGAGTGAGGCCAGGGATCAAGCCTGCATCCTCATGGACAGTAGTTGCGTTCTTAACCCAATGAGCCACAATGGGAATTCCCTGATTTTTTTTTTTTTTTTTTAATTTTATGGCCACACCTGCAGCATATGGAAGTTCCCAGCCCAGGAACTGAATCCGAGGGCAGCTGCGATCGCCCCAGTTGTCACAATGCCAGATCCTTAATCCACTGCACAGGGCTGGGGATCAAATGCATGTCTCCACAGTGAACTGAGCCGCTGCAGTCGAATTCTCACCCTAGTGCGCCACGGCAGGAACTGCAGGGATTTGACACTATTGTGAAGCATGTTATTTATCAGGGCCAGATGTAATCTCTCCTGTGTGTCCCCACTTCCTTTTTCAGTTGTTTTTATTTTACGGGTTTCATTGGTGATCCATTTCCGTGGACAAATCCTCTTTAGGAAACTCGGTTTCTTCAAAACCCAAAGGAAAACCAAGATGATAGTTTTAATAATTCAAGATGATTAAATCTTGAATAATTAAAGTCAGGATATGGTCCTAGGATCACAGTGCCTTGGTTAGATGATGGCCATGGTGATGGGAGGAGAGTAGGAAAATGGTTGCTACATTTTATCCCATTCAGTAGCATAAACTGATGACAGTTTCCCAAGATATTCCAGCTACATGGTCTCTGCCTCCTATAGAGGAGAAGTTACTTTATGATCCCAGAGGATTTTGTGATGAGGAAAGAAGTGGGCATGAAGTTGGTTTCCAGTGGCTATAGCAGCGGGAAAAGATGAGTTTTGAAGCAGTGAGAAGGGAAGAAAATAAATAAATAAATAAATAAATAAATAAATAAATAAGGAAGTAGTTGGGAGAAGCTTGGCAATATCTGAAAAGCCAGGCTTTATAAACCCAAGTGGTTTTAAATTAATTAATTAATTAGTTAATTGCAGCACAAATCACAATAGCCAAAAGCAGAGACAACTCAAATATCCATCAATAGATGATGGGTAAATAAAATGTGGTCCATCCAGGCAATAGAATATTATTCAACCATAAAAAGGAGTGAAATTCTGATACACCTGACAATATAGATGACCCTTGAAAACATTTATGATAGATAAAAGAAGCTGGGCACAGACGGACAAAATTGAGTAATTCCATTCATATGAAATATCCAGAGAGGGTGAATCCATAGTGATGAAATGCAGTTTGGTGATTCCATTCCTGAATTGGAGGATGGAGGAATAATAGGAAATGACTGTTAACAGATATGAGGTTTCCTTTTGGGGTGATGGAAAGGTTCTGGAATTAGATAGATGGCGGTTGCATAACAGCGTGCTTTTAGTTTTAATTTACAATTTTTTAAAATTTAAAAATCAGAAAATTTTAAATTTAATTTTAACTTTAAAGAACACTAATTTAATTTAAATGTTTTTTTAATTAAAAATTTTAATCTTACAATGTTGTATTAGTTTCTGGTGTTCAGAAAAGTTACGTATTCTTTATAAATATATAAGGAATATTTTATATTTATCTTTATAAATATATAAAGAATATTTTTTCATATTCTTTTCCATTATGTTTTTTTACAAGATATTGAATATAATTCTGCAAATGTACTAAATGCCACTGAATTTAATTTTAAATTTAACAAATTAAATTTAAATTAATTTAATTTTAAATTAAAAGGGTTAATTTTTTTCTGAAACATTATTTTCATTTTTATTATTTATTTATTTATTTTTTGCTTTTTAGGGCAAACCCTCAACCTCATGGTTCCTAGTCAGGTTCGTTTCCACTGTACCACAATGGGAACTCCCCCAAACATTCTTTTTCTTTTGTCTTTTTCTAGGGCCGCACTCGTGGCATATGGAGGTTCCCAGGCTAGGGGTCTGATCAGAGCTGTAGCCACTTGCCTATGCCACAGCCACGGCAACGCTGGATCCTCAACCCACTGATCGAGGCCAGGGCTCGAACCTGCAACCTCATGGTTCCTAGTCTGATTCGTTAACCACTGAGCCAGGACGGGAACTCCCAAACATTCTTTATTAAGATAAAAAACACGAACAAAAATATAGTAAAATACAACATATACCATTTCAATGTAACAATTATTCCTGAAAACTAAATATAAAACTAACAAATGATCTGGTGATTCCACCCTTGCACATATATCTGGAAAAAACTACAATTCAAAAAGATATACGCACCTCTATGTTCACAGAAGCACTATTCACAATAGCCAAGACATGGAAACAACATAAATGCCCATCCAGATATGAATAGAATAAGAATACATATACACAAAGGACTTCTGCTCAGCCATAAAAAAGAAGGAAATAATGCCATTTACAGCAACATGGATGGAACCAGAGAGTCTCATACTAAGTGAAGTAAGTCAGAAAGAGAAAGACAAATGCCATAGCATATCATTTATATATGGAATCTAAAATATGGTACAAATGGGAGTTCCTGCTGTGGCGCCATGGGATCGGTGGCATTTGGAGAGTGCTGGGATGCAGGTTAGATCCCTGGTCTGGCACAGCTGGCTACGGATCCAGTACTGCCACAGATGCAGCTTAGGTTGCTGCGGTGGCTTGGATCTGATCTCTGGCCTGGGCTATGATATGCTGTGGGTTGGCCAAAAAAAAAAAAAAAAAAAATGGCACAGATGAACTCATCTACAGAGCAGAAACAGACTCAGACATGGAGAACAGACTTGTGGTTGCCGAGGGGGAGAGGGGAGGAAGTGGATGGACTGGAAGTTTGGGGCTAGTAGATGCAAACAATTATATTTAGAATGGGTGAGCAATGAGGTGCTTCTGTATAGCATAAGGAACTATATCCAATCACTTGTAATAGAACATTGTAGAAGATAATATGAGAATAAGAATGTGTATATATATGTACACAAAGCAAAGAACTAGGTCACTTTGCTGTACAGCAGAAATCAACAGAACATTTAAAATACTTTGATAAAACAATTTAAAAAACCTAATTATTCCTACTTCCTGGGATTAATGAATTCTCTTTGCTAAAGTAGTTTAAATTATAGACAGTGATGTTTCCTCCCTAAAAACTTCAGTAGACATCTCTAAGAGAATGAGGGCATTTTCTAACATAACTACAATGTCATAGTTTCCAAATGCAAATTTCCCCATTGTTTTTATCTTTAAAAATAAGTGTATATGTTACATATATGGTATATGTTATATTTATTTTATGTAATATAAATTATTTTACCTCAATTTTTTAAAAAAGAGTGTATACACCAGATTTTTTAAAATGCCCCCCCCAAAGGTTCCCAGGGCAGGGATTGAATTCAAGCCATCGGATCCTTTCTTTAACCCACTGCACAAGCGGAGGATGGAACCCACACCACCAGAGCAACTTGAGCCGCTGCACTCTGATTCTTAACCCACTGCACCACGCTGGAATTCCGTCACAAAATTTTACAGAAAAGAAATTCTATTTTATTTTTTTTATTTTAAAAAATATCTAGGAATAAATTTAAGATAAAAAAAAAATTTGGCCCAAGAGGTGCAATGGTCAAGGGCGCACCAGCTGAACTCCAAAAAAGGTCTCATCAGCATTTCTGGAAGGCAGCAGAGGCAGAGTGAGGTTGGTACAGAGAACATCCCCTTTAGCTAAGGGTGTTAGGCGCTGGGAGGCCACACGGCATGTATGGTGAAAGTTGAGGCGTAGCAGGCTAATGCTGTGGGTGGTGGGGGAGCAGATACCCAAAGTCAGGGTGGCCTGACGGGGCATGACGGTCCAAGTGGAGGAAGAGCAGTTCGTCAATGTCACCTGGATGTGCAGTCGGTAGATGCCAGTGCGTTGGATGCGCAGCTGCCCGTTGTCCAGCTCTGGCCCATGCACGAAGGATCGGCCCAAAGCGGGGCTGCCCTGCCAGCGCAGCCTGGGATCCTGCCGTGATTCTGGAGGCAGATGGTTGTGGAGGAGGGATGGAAGGATGGAGGTTTAGAGAAACTGGGTTTTATAGGGGGCGTGCCCCAAACTCCCATGTAGAAACCTAACCCCTGAGGGATAGTATTAGAAGATGGAACTTTGGGAAGTAATTAGATTATGAAGGTGGAACCCTTATAAAAGAGACCCCACATCCACTGGTGGACGAGTGGATAAAGAGGAAGCATCTCATACACACACACACACACACACACACACACACACAGATGGATAAAGATGAGATGTATAGAATTATTATAATGTTTCTTATACATAATAAAATTATGTATTAGATAATAAATAGATATAATTATTATTATTCAGCCATTAAAAAAAAGAGGGAAATTCTGCCATTTGTGACACCCTGGGTGGACCTAGAGGGCATTATGCTAAACAAAGTAAGTCAGACAGAGAAAGACAAAGACTGTAGGACCTCCCTTATATGTGGAATCTAAAACCCAACCCAATCCAAACTCAAAGATACAGATACAAAGAACAGACTGGCGGTTGCCAGAGGTGGGGGATGGTTGAGACGGTTGAAGGGGGCCCAAAGGCACAAATGCCTAAGTTATCAAAGAAGTACCGGAGATGTCACATACAGTATAGTGACTGGAGTTCAGGATACTGTCTTGCATATTTGAAAGTTGCTCAGAGAGTAGATCTCAAAAGTTCTCATCACAAGAAAAACAAAACAAAACAAAACAAAAACTATGCCTCTGTGTGATGAGCTCTCTCCCCAGACACCAGATCTGCCCCCGGTGCCGTGACCTTAGACTTCCGGGCCTCCAGAACCAAGAGAAAGAAATGCCTTGTTAATATGCCACCTGGTCTGTTCTTACAGTGGCCTGAACAGAAAGGGTCAGAGAGAAAGAACAATGGGGTTCCCTCTGATGCAAAATGGAATGAACACACACCCAAACCTCTGGGGATGAGTGTGGGACACCCAAAGAGGAAGAGAGTTAGGGGCTGGGCGGGGACTCAGCTTTGCTCTAATGCCCCTTCTCATGACACCTTCCTCCATTTCCAAGGGTAAATCCAAGCCTGGCCTGCCTGTCCCCCTCCCTTAATTAATATTCCTCCCAAATGCACTAGCTGCGTCTTTCACTCTATTTGATGTGCTCCCGATTTTACTTATTCACGTATTTATTGTCTGATCCCCTCCATAAAGGAAGGTCCCCAAGAGGTCAGGGATTTCTGTCGGTTCTGCTTGCTGCGGTGGCTCCCAGAACAGAGCCCACCTCATGGTAGCTGCTTAATTAACGTTTGCGGAGTGAATGAAGGCAGGTTAGCGTGGCTGTCATTTTGGGGTAGTTGGTTTGGGCTCTTCCAAGGGAAAAAACAAAATGCCGGGGAAGGAAGCCTGCGCTCAGAAACAGACCATCCCTTCTCCCTCTCTCTTCTCTCTTTCTCCTCCTTTCGTCCTCAATTTCCCTTTCTCCCACCCCCCCACCCCCCGCCCGCCTCCTCCTTTCTCTCGCCTTCTCTTTCACACACACACACACACACACACACACAGCCCGTCATGTTACCTGTGTGATTCAACAGGAGCTCGGCTAAGTCCCACTGGAAGAAAAGAAGAGAAAACAGGGGCTAAGGACACAAGCAGGCGCCTGCCGTCTAACCCCAACGCCCCGCCCCCACGGCGCCCACCCGGGGTCAAAAGCACTCATTTCTCTGCCCGAGGTCCCACTCACCCCTCATCCCGGACTTCTGACCTTTGCCAAGCGCTCTTAAAGAGGAAGTAGGTTTTGAAGTAGCAGTGATAACAAAAGAGAAGACCTCCGGGAGAACTTCTGAGTTCCAGGATAGAACGGGGGCGCCGCGCGCCCTTGCCTCTCCCTGCAAAGCCCCCAGCGCAGCCCGCCTCCCCAAAGTCAGTCCCGGTGATGGGTGTCCAGGGGGTCTCCTGGCTCATGGAGGAGCACTGTCCCCCTCCCAGCTTCGTGAAGCCCCCAGCAGCCTCTGAGTCAGCCTGCTGGGGGAACACCAAAGTCGAGTCATTTTCCATGCCCAAACCGGACGTCTTTCTCAGATGCACCCTCCACTCCGGGATCTCCACCCGGGATTTACCTCCTGGGCAGAACTGACTATCCGAGCGGAGACCCCCGGGGGCAGCCTTGCCCCTGCCTTCTCTCCCTGCTTTGATCTCTCAGGCTCGGTTCCTTTTCACCAAATCTTTCTTCTTGGCCGATTTTTATCCATCTCATTCTGATCTGATTTTTTTTTTTTTCTTCTTCTTTGTCTTTCATTAATCGGCGCTCCAGCTCTGCATCCCTCTGCCCCGAGCCGATTCTCTTCCCGGTTGCTCACCTCCTTTCGGCGTTCTCCCACCCCCGGCTCCTGCATCAGCAGGTAGCAGGTGTGCGCTTCTCTCCTCTTCTCCCTCCTGGACTTACCCCAGTTGAATCCAGCTGTTGCTGGGTGAAGCGCTGACCGCAGAGGAAGCAGTATATGACCATGCCAATGAGAAGCAGCAGCAAAGCCGCCCGCAGGATGGACGCCCAGGGCAGGCGAGGCACGTTGCAGCCGGAGCCCTCCTCCTCCATCGCGAGTCTCTTCAAGCGCTGCATCTGTTGTGTGGCAGAACGGAGGGCGGAGGGCGCGCAGAGGGCAGCCAGGAAGGGGGAAGGAAGCTTCAGCTCTCGCGCAGCTATGGGGCCCTCTCGGCCTGCCCGAACCTGCCTGGGACCGACCCGCCCCACCCTGGGGATGTCCGGCAAAGAAAGGGAGGGACTTGTTTTACGGTGCAGGGAAGTTCCCTTCAGCAGACAGAAGAGGTGGGCCAGGGTGCCTCTCAATTTTTCTCTTTTGTTTCCCCACCTTCACCTTCCTGGTACTACTCCATTCATTCATCAAACCTTCACTGAGTATCCACTATGGACCAGATGCTGCGCTGGGCACCAGGGGTACAGCCAGCACCCAGGGATGGAAGAGGGTTCCCCAAATATCCATGCACTCCTCCCCATCTTCCCAGCCCGCCTAGCACGGGTGGTAGGACCACCCATGACGGGGGTCACATGACTGACCTGCCCAATAGAAGCCCACTAATGGTCACTTCCATGGCCTGACCGTCTAAATCTGCCAGCTGCCTTTCAGTTCTGTTTCCCTGTGCTCTTGCAGAGAGCCTGTTCTTGGTGACTGCAGTGGCTTGAATATGCAAGTTCATGTCTGCCCACAACCTCAGTGTCTGAGGCAATAGGGTCTTTGCCGATGTACTTAGTTCCAGATGAGACGATGCTGGGTGAGAATGGACCCTACATTCCACGATATCTTTATAGGAAAAGGAGAGGATACACAGAGACACTGAAGGAAGACAGAGGAAGAGGTGAGAGTGATGTATCTAGAAGGCAAAGAACCCCAAAGATCGCCAGCAATCACCAGAAACTAGGAAGGGTCAACCCTATAGCCTTTCTGTTTTTAATTTTTTTATTTTATTTTATTTTTTTGTGGCTGCGCCTGCGATGTTTGATAGTGCCCAGGCCAGGGATAAAACCCTCACCCTAAGCAATGACCCCAAGCCTTAGCGTCGGCATGGTTAACCTGCTGTGCCATGAGGGAACTCCTCAAGTTTTTGAAGGGAGTGCAGCCCTTTGGACATCTTAGTTTCAGACCTCTGGCCTCCAGAACTGTGAAAGAGCACATTTCAGTTGTTGATTAAGTCCCCTAGTTTGTGGTGCTTCGTTATGGCACCCTCGGGAAAGCTAGTAACACCAGTGTAACTATAGGATAGAGAAAAACGACTCGTGCTTCATAGGCTTATGACCATACTAGGTAGTTTCAGTGAGTCAAAACACTCGTTGGTAGCATGAAAACTGTCACAGACTGTATATGCCAAGTACAGGTGGCTGTGTTTCAAAAAGTTTTACTTGGGGTTCCCTGGAGGCTCAGCAGTTTAAAAATCTGACCTTTCTTTGCAGCCCATCTGGTGTCCCTTCCCCACCTCTGTCTAGTTGAAATCCACCTAGAGTCAAAAAGAATTGCTATAGGTAATTCCCTGGTAGCTCATGGGGTTAAGGATCTGACGTTGTCACTGTTGTGGCTTTGGCTGCTGCTGTGGCTCAGGTTCGATCCCTGGCCCTGGGAACTTCCACGTGCTACAGGTATGCCCCCCCCACACCCCCGCAATTGCTTCAAAGGGCAGTTAAGTATGTAGAGTCTTTCAACACACTTGGGTTCCAGTCTCCAAAATGTCACATGGAAAAAAGTAAAAAAAAATTTTTTTTCTTTTTTAGGGCCACACCCTCAGCACACGGAAGTTCCCAGGCCAGGGGTCCAGTCAGAGCTACAGCTGCTGGCCTATGCCACAGCCACAGCAATGAGGGATCTGAGCCACTTCTGTGATGTACACCACAGGTCTTGGCAATGCTGGATCCTTAACCCACTGAGCGAGGCCGGGGATCGAACCCACATCCTCATGGATCCTAGTCGGGTTCGTTGACCACTGAGTCACAAAGAGAACTCTAGGAATGCCACATCTTAGCCTTTGGGAACCTTACACTGTCATCAGCTTAAGTCCAATATTTCCATCTATAAAATAGGCTGTGAAATACAATAATCGAAAGACTATAACATAAAAGAAGCAGACTCATAGGTATAGAGAACAAAGTAATGGTTACCAGTCAGGGGAGGGGCAGTATAGGGATGCAGGAGGTGGAGCTACAAACTACTGGGTGTAAAACAGGCTCAAGGATGAATACACACAGGCAATATAGCCAATATTTTGTACAAACTGAATATGGAAAGTAACCTTTAAAATTGTATAAAAATAAAATTTAAAAACTTTTTATAGTTGATTTATAATGTTCTATCAATTTTTGCTGTACAGCAAAGTGACCCAGTCATACATTCACATACATGGTTTTTCTCATATTATCCTCCATCATGTTCCATCACAAGCCATTGGATACAGTTCCCTGTGCTATACAGCAGGACCTCATTGCTTACCCACTCCAAAGGCAATAGTTTGCATCTACTAATATAGCCAATATTTTGTAATAACTATAAATGGAAAGTAACCTTTAAATTGCATACAAATAAAAATTTTTAAACGAAATAAAATAATGAGTTCCTCCTGTAGCACAGTGGGTTAATGGTCTAGCTTGTTTCTGTTGCATTGCTGGTTGGGTCCCCAGCCAGCCCAGGGGATTAAGGATCTTGTGTCTATGCAGCTGTGGCATAGGTTTCAGCTGTAGCTCGGATTTGATCCCTGGCCCGGGAACTTCTAACTGTTGGTGGGACTGAAAAAGGACAAAAATAAAAATAAAAATAAGGGAGTTTCTGTTGTGGCGCAGCGGAAATGAATCCAAGCTATGGTTTAGGTCACAGACGTGGCTTGGATCCTTCGTTGCTGTGGCTATGGCTGTGGCTGTGGCTGTGGTGTAGGCTGACAGCTGTAGCTCCAATTCAACCCCTAGCCTGGGAACCTCCATATGTTGCTGGTGTGGCCCTAAAATGATAAAAGACAAAATATAAAGAATATAAAATAAAATACAATGGGCTGTAGTGAGATTTAAAGGAGGGATGCACGCAAGGCCCTCAGCATAGTAAAGCACACAGCAAATGCTTAATAAAGGCTAGCTTTCATTTTTGTTATTTTCCCCCAAAAAATGCTCATTAGAAGAAAGGGAAAGGGCACAAGCAGACAATTCACAAAGAAGTTCAGGTGGTTTATCCCACATAGAAAAATGGCTCTTGGCAATAAAATGAAAATTCCCTCATTTTCACAGCCAAGGTTCAAAGATGGCTAAACCCAAAGTAAATCCCTGCTGGATCATGGATTTTAGTGTTTTTTTTTTAAAAAAAGAAGTTCCCACTGCATTGCAATGGGTTAAGAATCAGATTGCAGTGGCTTGGGTTAGGGAGGAGGTCCGGGTTTAATCCCTGGCCCAGGGCTGTGGGTTTAGGATCTGGCATTGCCATAGCAATTGTGGCTTAGATCCAATCCCGAGAACTTCCATAAAGTTTAAAAGAAAAAAGAAGCCATGAGAGGGTGGAAGCACTAAAAGTATGATAAATTCATAAAAATTCATCTTGGGGCAGTGAGGACTTTTTAAGTATGTTGAAAAAAAAAACTAAGAAGGCATAAAAGAGACTGTTGCTATGTTTCTCATGTAAATTAACCATGTTGCTGTTAAAGATACAATCGAAGTTAAAGGCAAGACAGAGAAAAAAAGAAAGGTTTGCAAGGTCAAAGAAAAACACAGCTATTTTCTTTAAGATATAAATAACTTAGAAGTTAAGTCATTGAGAAGCGACTCTCTAGAAAATGAAACGAATATGAATACTCTGGTTATAAAAAGAAACACAATCAGGCATGAGACCCTTGTGGTATATGCCCTGTTCCGAATAAGATGATTAAAAATTGAAAGCACATGGAATACGCCTGTCTTTTGCACCTATCATAATTTGGTAAATGATCAGAGCGTTGGATATTTGAAAACTCACCAAATGGCAAATGTTGACATGAGGAGCATCTGTAGCACTTGAACACTGGGATTTGAAACAGATCAAGTCTTTAGAAAGGATGGTTTGGCAAATCAATCAAGATACCAAAATGCACCTCCTCTAAGGCCCATCAGTTTCACTTCAAGGATTTCATTTCATAAGCACATGTCTGGCCAGGGAACTCTATATGCCAAGGGGCGGCCCAAAAAAAAAAAAAAAAAATGCACGTCACTGTCGCAGATGTACATACCTCAATTCAATGCGACACATGTGGTGGTAACAAAGAGCCAAAAAGCAAAGCCCCATTCGTTATCCAGGGTTTAGCCTCATGCGAAGAACTTGGCAGGTATGACTTTGTGAATCTTCGTCCAAGCCCTAGGAAGTTATGATTCCCATTTTCCACCACAGCGGGATCAGAGAGGGAGACTTAACAGCTTAATTCACACAGGGCAGAGCAGAAGGCAGCATGTGCCTGGCTTTTAGGGCACATTTGCATCTGTTGCCTGGGTTTTCCCACCGCTCTGGATTACTGAGCTGGGGACACAAGGGAAGCTCCATCAATCGATTGCTCTCTAGACTGTGTAGTTCTGCTGAGGGCAGTGTGAGGCGTTTGAGGAAGTTCTGAAACCAGAGCTTCCCCCACCTTGATGCAAGAGGATGCAGGGAGGGGATGTGATGAGCTCCCCCTCCCCTTGTCAGCTAACTTTCCACCTTCCTCACTACTTCTGAGAAGCCAGGGGAGTGAGGAGGAGGAGGAGGCGGTGGTGGTGCAGGGGAGGGAATGGAGGGGAGAGGCCCTGGGGGCGGAGGCGGGGCTGGGGGCGCAATCTGATGCAGGAAGTAAGACAGCTGTCCTCAGCAGGCAAGCCTCAAGCCCACTGAGCTGATTATTGTCTGCCTTTTCTTTTTCCCACAGGGCATTTGGAAATGTCCATCTCTCACCTACGATTCTGGGAACCAAGGGCAGCTCGAAGGTGCCCACCCAGGTGTCTTCTTTGTCCAACTCTGTGGCCCCTCCACTGTCTCTTTGCTGGGAATATCCCCATGTTGCCATTGGTCTATGCCCCCTGGTGTTCTCCTTGCCAGAGTCCTAAACAGGAAGGAAGGAGATCATGGCCGCTCAGCTTACATCTCCTCTTTAACTATATAGCTTCCCACTTCTGAGATTTAATCTAGAAAAAGGGGCATATTTTGGCCATTGCAGGCATGTGTAAGTTCCTGGGCCACGGACTGAACCCCTACCACAGTTGGAACCAGAGCTGCAGCAGCGACGATGCCAGATCCTCAATCCGCTGAGCGACTAGGGAATGCCCTGGAATATTGATTTTAAAGATAAAAAATTACTGCAAAAATATACGTGGTGAACACAATGTCACAATGTTTACTTTTTGAAAAAATTTTTTCTTGTGATGAGAACTTTTCTGATCTACTCTCTTAGCAACTTTCAAATATGCGATACAGTGTTATTAACTATAGTCACCATGCTGTACATGCTGTACAAATCGCCAGGATTTATTTATTTTTATAACTGGGAATTTGGACTTTTTGACACCTTCACTGAAAATGCTTAAAATGAAGATTGGATCTGACCCTGTACTAACAAGATTCATTTTACTTTTCTTAACTTAGTTCTGAACCCAGAGCCTAAATATGAATTCTGACTTCATCACTTACCAGCTGTGTGACCGTGAGTAAGTTACTTAACCTCTTTGTGCCTCAGTTCCTTGAAAGTTATAATGCTATCTATCTTATAGACTTGTTGTAAAGTGTAAAGGGATTAATATTCATAAAGTACTTAGCACAAGGCTAGCTGCAGCAAGGAACCAGTGGCAGCTGTTATTACACTACTCCTCCTCCTATTATTATTATCATTATCATAACCTTGACCATGAGTCCTTCGGACTTGAATGTCAACACATAATTAGAGCTTAAAGAATTGATAAAATGCTTTTTTTCCTTTCTATTTCCAGACTTTGCTTTCAAGGCTATTGCCTTGGGGGGAGTTTAAAAAAAATCTCTAATTTTAGGAATTCCCATCGTGGCTCAGTGGTTAACGAATCCAACTAGGAACCATGAGGACGCAGGTTCGATCCCTGGCCTTGCTCAGTGGGTTAAGGATCCAGCGTTGCCATGAGCTGTGATGTAGGTCGAAGATGCAGCTCAGATCCCCAGTTGCTGTGGCTCTGGTGTAGGCCAGCGGCTACAGCTCCGATTCGACCCCTAGCCTGGGAACCACCATATACCGTGGGAAGTGGCCCTAGAAAAGGCAAAAAGATGAAAAAAAAAATTTCTAATTTCATCATCAAAGCTAATTTTTCCTCCTTTCCTTGAAGCTTATGTATCAGTCAGGGTAGGCTAGGCTAGATTGCCATAATAATGAACAGCCCTTAGCTATCTTTATACAATAAAAGGTTATTTCCTGCTCTTGCTATGTGCAGGTCAGCAAGGGGTATGATTCTACTCATGACAGGCTGAACTGTCACTACAATTCTCTTTTCACTGACCAAAGACACATCATGCCTAACTTCAGAGGCTTAAGGTAAACCTTTGTGTTTCAGTTGGGCAAGGCTGCTTAGAAGGAAGACTACATTTCCCAGGCTCCCTTGCAGCTAGACCAATCATGTGACTAAGTTCTGTTCAATGAGGTGTGAGTAGAATTGATCAGTGCAACTACTAGGTCATGCCTTTAAAGGCAACTGGTGGTATCTTCCTTTCACTTTTCTCCCTTCTGTCTGGAATGCTGCAGCCATGATGGTGTACTATCTTGATCTACACAGGCAGGGGCATCCCTCTTGGTAGGTCAGAAGAACAGAAGAGGAAGAATTTGGGATTCTGAAGACTGCAGAGAAGAGAGGACATACCAGCCTAGAATTTCATGTAGAAGAAAATTATTTCTGTTGCTTGCTTATTATTCTTAAAGAATAGTCCAGGAATTCCTGCTGGGGCACAATGAAGTCAGTGGTGTCTCTGCAGTGCTGGGACACAAGACTGATCTCTTGCCCCTGCACAGTGGGTTAAGGATCCAGCGTTGCTGCAGCTGCAGCATAGGTCTCAGCTGCAGCTGGGATCTGATTCCTGACCTGGGAACTACATATGTGATTAAAAAAAAAAAAAAAAAAAAAGAGAGAGAGAGAGAATAGTCCAGAACTGTAGAGTCAGCCCTTACAGCTTCTGTCACTTATATTATTGGTACATAATACACCACTTAAAAATGTATTGGCTTTAAAAAGAAGAACATTCCCCCCCCCCTCATGTTTCTGCAAGTTGGCTGGGCTCTGTCAGGCAGTTCTTCTGTTCCATGTTGTATCAGCTGGTGCATATAGGCAGATGCTTTCACCTGGGAACTGAGCTGGGGCTGGAACATCCAAGATGGCTTCCCTCACATGTCTGGCAGCTAGGCTAGAATATCTGGAGTGATGCTGGTGGCTGGCTGCCTCCCTTTCTTTCTGTCACTTGCTATTATTCAGTAACCTAGTCCTAAGTTGTGTTTTTTTTTTTTTTAAGTTTTCTGAACTTATATTTACTGAGTTCCTGGGAAATAAGCAGTATCTTCCTGAAGTCCATCTCTTGAATTATCACCAACTACTATGAGAATTTGTAAAACAACTCATATACATCACCATTATGCAGATGTATAAAAGGACCCAGTGAACAGTGGTGAGAAAACAGATTTAAAAATGTGAAGTGCCTTGGTAAAGGGTAAAAGCAAAGCTGAAATTCAAATCCAAGGTCTGTTTAACTCCGAAGTTCTCTTTTAGCCCTTTATAGGCTATCATTTCCTCTGGGACCAAGCCCAAACGAACAGCTGAACAGCATCTTTTTTTTTTTTTTTTTTTTTTTTTTTTTTGGCTTTTTGTCTTTTCTAGGGCTGCACCCGTGGCATATGGAGATTCCCAGACTAGGGGTTGAATTGGAGCCATAGCCAGCGGCCTACGCCAGAGCCACAGCAACGTGGGTTCCGAGCCACCTCTGCGACCTACACCACAGCTCATGGCAACGCCGGATCCTTAACCCACTGAGCGAGGCCAGGGATCGAACCCTCAACCTCATGGATCCTAGTCAGATTCGTTAACCACTGAGCCACGACAGGAACTCCAGCTGAACAGCATCTTAAAGGATAAGTGGGACAGAGAAGTGGTATGGAAAAAGTCACTAGCCTAAACTTAAAAAAAGATGATTTTTTAAAGACCATTTTTTGGTTCACTGCAAAAAGGAGTGGAAAGTACAGAAAGTCCTCTGATCCCTGGTCCAGCCCACGCTCATATACAGTCTTCCCCATCATTAACATCCCCCATCAGAGGGCTGCGTTTGTTACAGCTGATGAACCCACACTGGTACATCGTTATCTCTCAAGTCCATGGTGGACATTAGGCTTCGCCCTTGGTGTTGTGCATTCTATGGGTTTTGACAAATAAATAATGACATGTATATACCATTATAGTATCCTACAGAATAGTTCCACTGACCTAAAATTCCTCTGTGCTCTGCCTAGTTATTCCTCCCTCCCCATAACCCCTTGCAAACACTGATCTTTTTACCATCTCTACAGTTCTGTCTTTTCCAGAATGTCCTATGGTTGGAATCATACAGTATGTAGCCTTTTCAGATGGACTTCGTTCACTTCAGAATATACATTGAGATACCTCAATATCGTTTCATGGCTTGATAGATCACTTATTTTTAGCTCTGAATAATATTGTCATGAGGTTGCACCATTTATAAATTTATTCACTGGCTGAAGGACATTTTGGTTGCTTCCAGTTTGGGTAATTATGAATAAAGTTGCTACAAACATCTATGTGCAGGTTTCTGTGTGAACATCAGTTTTCAAGTCCTTTGAATAAATACCAAAGAGTGTGGTTGCCAGGTTGTATGATAAGAGTGTGTTTAATTTTGTCAAAAACTGACAAACTCTTGCAAAATTCTCCCAAACTTTTTTACATGGTGGCTGGGACCCAAGAAGGCAAAAATGGAAGCTGTCAGATCTCTTAAGACCTGGACCTGGAATTAGCAGTGTCTCACATCCCTTGAGTTCTTTTGGTCAAAGCAAATCAAAAGATCAACCCAGATCCAAGGAGATGGGAGGTAGACCCAACTACTTTTTTTTTTTTTTTTTTTGATTTTTAGGGCCACACCTGCAACATATGGAGGTTCCCAGGCTAGGAGTTGAACCTGCAAACCTCATAGTTACTAGTCAGATTCATTTCCGACGCACCACAATGGGAACTCACCAACTACTTTTTTTTTTTTAATGACTTTTATTTTTTTCCATTATAGCTGGTTTACAGTGTTCTGTCCATTTTCTACCATATAGCAAGGTGACCTAGTCACACATACATACATACATTCTTTTTTCTCCCATTATCATGCTCCATCATAAGTGACTAGGTATAGTTCCCAGTGTTATACAGTAGGATCTCATTGTTTATCCACTCCAAAAGCAATCGTTTGCATCTAGTAACCTCACGCCAGTCAGAATGGCCATCATTAATAAGCCCACAGATAACAAATGCTGGAGAGTGTGGAGAAAAGGGAACTCTCCTGCACTGTTGGCGGGAATGTAAATTGGTACAACCAATTACTTTTTTTATTTGGCCTCGGCTGCGGCTTATGGAAGTTCTGGAGTCAGGGATCGATTTGCGCCATGGCTGCGACCCGAACCACAGCAGTGACAATGCTGGATCCTTAACCCACTACCCTGGGCCAGGGATCAAACCCACATTGCCTCAGAGACAATGTCAGATTTTCAACTCATTGAGCCACAGCGGGAACTCCCCTGACCCACTCCTTGATGGGAAAAGTAGCATATATGTGTAAGAATGGGCAGAATAGTTGTAGGCGGTCTATCAGAAAGCAGAAGGTCTGACCTGAGAAATAGAAACTAACTTGGTTTTTCAACCTTTTTTTTTGTTTTTCTGTCTTTTTAGGGCTGCACCCACGGCACATGGAGGTTCCCAGACTAGGGGCTGAATCAGAGCTGTAGCCTCTAGCCTACGCCACAGCTCAGGGCAACGCCAGATCCTTAACCCACTGAGCGAGGCCAGGGATTGAACCCCACTCCTCATGGGTGCTGGTCAGGTTCATTAACCGCCAAGTCACAACAGGAATTTTTTCAACTTTTAAAGATTTTTTTTTCCTCAGCCTTTTTGAGGTATGATTGACAAAAAGATTGTACACATTTAGGTTACACAATATGATTTTTAAAAAGATATACAACCTCACATTCAGTGCTCTGGATTTGTGAAAATCTAGACTCCCCTACCCCAAGATGGAAGAGTTCCTAAAGAAACTGAACCCACTAGTATGCCATCTATGTGACCAAGACAGGGTAAGCAGGAGAGCTGTGAGCCTGGAGGATCACCCTTTTGCCTTGAAGATTGTGTTCAAGGGCAAGGAAGTGAAATTTGACTATCAGTGCTTACTTTTTTTTTTTTTTCCAATCCTTAGATTTTTTTTTTCTTTTTTATTTTCCCACTGTACTTTTGGAGAGAAGTACAGTCAAGCCTTGAACAACAGGGGTTTGAACTGTATAAGTCCACTTTTTTTTTTTTTTTTTAAAGAAGACATGCTTTAAAAAAAGGAGATATTTAAAATTGAGAACAGGAGTTCCTGTTGTGGCTCAGCAGGTTAAGGACCAACATAATATCCATGAGGATGCTGATTCCATCCCTGGCCTTGCTCAGTGGGTTAAAGATCCGGCGTTGCCACAAGCTGCGTCGTGGGTCGAAGATGCGTCTAGGATCCCACTTTGCTGTAGCTGTGGCACAGGCTGGCAGCTGCAGCTCCGATTCAGTTCCTGGCCTGGGAACTTCCACATGCCACAGGTGTGGCTGTAAAATGAAAATAAATAAAGTTGAGAACAGGAAAACAGTCATGGAAAAATAGGCAAAAGATATAACAAAACCATCCACAGAACAAAAATCCATTGACTGTATGGAGTGAACCTCAATCGATTTCGCAGCTTTTAGATTGGGCGAAATTAAAACAAAACAATAACTGCTATTGCTGTGTGGATTGTGGGCCAAACACTATCACTCATGCGTTCCTGGAAGAAATGTGAATTCTATAATGTTATAGAAAGCACTGGCCATATCAATTAATATTAAAAATGTATATACTTTTGTGCAGGAGTCCACTTATACAAAGATTTTTTTTTTCAACAGTAAATACTGTAGGTGGGTTGAATCCGTGGATGTAGAACAGAGGATACAGAGGAACCCTAGTTATGGAGGAACTGCCAACTATAGGGAAGAATGACTATAAGTTATATTCAGATCAAAAAAATGTGTTGGCACATAGTTGACTTACAATATTGTACTAGATTCAGATGTATAGCAAAGTGAATCCGTCATGCACATAAATATATCCATTCTTCTTTTCCCCCATATAGGTTATTACAGAATATTGAGTAGGTTCCCCTGTGTGGTACAGTAGATCTTTGTTAGTTATTTATTTTATGTATAGGAGTGTGTATATGTCAATCCCAACCTCCTAATTTACCCCTCCCTCCTTATGGTGTTCCCTTTGGTAACCATAAGTTTGGTTTCAAAATCTGTGAATATTCAGATTTTTGACTGAATGGAGGGTCAGTGCCCCCAATCCCCAGATTGTCCAAGGGTCATTTGTAGAGTACTTTCCTCACAGAACCAGACACACACACACACACACACACCCCAGATACACACACACACATACATATATACATATATACCAGATACACACACATATATATATATCTTCTTTTTCTCATACTATCTTCCATCATGGTCTATCCCAAGAGATAGTATATAGTTCCCTGTGCGGTACAGTAGGACCTCATTGCTTATCCATTCTAAATGGAATGGTTTGCATCTGGCCCCAAACTCCCCACCCATCCCACTCCATCCCCCTCCTCCTTGTGAAGGTTTATTTTCATTCTGACTATAACTTATATATAATAAAATTCATTCATGTTTAAGTGTGCAGTGAGATGTGTTTTATCAAAAGTGTAAGATCCTATAACACCACTATGATCAAAATCTAGAACACATCTGTTGCCCCCAAAAGTTATCCCATGACCTTTTTGCAGTTTCTCTTTCTATCCATCCCTAGGCAATCACAGATTTATCATCTGCCATTGTAGTGTTACCTCCTCTAGAATTTCACATACATGAAAACACGTGGTTTGTCATCTCTCATGTTTGCCATTGTCCTCTGAGGATAATGCTTTTGATTTGTCCATTGTGTTATGTTGATTAATAGTCTGTTCCTTTTTATGGCTGAATAGTATTCCAAAATGTTGATGTGCCTTCCTCTGATGGATGTTCAGCAGCTGATGGGCATTTGTGTTGTTTCCAGTTTGGGGCTATTATGAATAATGATGCTATGAATGTTTTATATGTCTTTAGGTAGACATACATTATCATTTCTCCTGGACAATTTCCTAGGAGTGGAATTGCAGGTCAATGGTAGGTGTATGCTTAACTTCATAAGAAACAGCCCACTCTTTCCCCAAGTGTCCATCACATGTTGTACTCAATCTCATCAACATCTTAGGAGCATTCCAGTTTCTCCACAACCCCAGCAATACTTGGTATGGTTCATTATTTTAGTTTTAGTGTTTTTTGTTTTTTGTTTTTTTGTTTTTTTCCTTTTTGGGCCACACTTGAAGCATATGGAAGTTCCCAGGCTAGGGGTTGAATTGGAGCTGCAGCTGCTGGCCTACACCACAGTCATGGCAACGCTGGACCCTTAACCCACTGAGTGAGGCCAGGGATCAAACCTGCATTCTCTTGGACCTAGAAATTATCATGCTAAGTGAAGTCAGTCAGACAATGAGACACCAGCATCAAATGCTTTCACTGACATGTGGAATCTGAAAAAAGGCCACAATGAACTTCTTTGCAGAACAGATACTGACTCACAGACGTTGAAAGACTTATGGTCTCCAAAGGAGACAGTTCGGGGGGGTAGGGGGATGTGCTGGGGTTGTGGGAAATCGTATAAAATTGGATTGTGATGATCATTGTACAAATATAAATGTAATAAATTCATTGAGTAATAAAAAAAATTTAAAAAAACCCTGCATCCTCATGGATACTAGTCGGGTTCATTATGGCTGAGAAACAAGGGGAACTCTCATAGTTTTAGTCTGAGTCATGGTTGTGGTAATTTACTGTATTCGAAGTGCACTTTCCTGATGATTAGTGATATTGAGTATCTTTTCATGTGTTCATTTACCACTTGTATATCTCATTGGGAACATATCTATCCAATTTTTGGACAGTTTTTTTCTCCTAAGTTTTGTCTTCTAATGATTATTATTATTTTTTTATTTTTTGTCTTTTGTCCTTTTAGAGCTGTACCGCGGCATATGGAGGTTGCCAGGCTCGGGGTAGAATCAAAGCTGTAGCTGCCAACCTACGCCAGAGCCACAGCAACACGGGATCTGAGCCGCATCTGCGACCTACACCAGCTTATGGCAACGCTGGATCCTTAACCCACTGAGCGAGGCCAGGGATCGAACCCTCAACCTCATGGTTCCTTGTCGGATTCGTTAACCGCTGCGCCATGACGAGATCTCCTCTCTTCTAATTATTATGTCGTAAGAATTTTTATTTCTTTTTTTTCTTTTGGCCATCCCATGGCAAATGGAGTTCCCAGGCCAGGGATCAGATCAGAGCTGCAGTTGTGAATTATGCAACAGCTTCCGAAATGACAGATCTTTTTTTTTGGTGTGTTAACTTAATCACACAAATATTCATTTACACAGTAAGGAAAAAGCTCTTCATCTTCATCTCCTCCCAGGCACCATGAGGCCCCACCACAAACACCCAGCCAGCTTGCTTCGCACAACTTCCAGGTAGAGGAGGTAGCCACTGCTGCTCCAGCATTTACCCAAGGAAACAAAGAAAAGGCAAAGAGGGTGAGGTGGGGAATCAGCTTGTATTTTTGGGCCCTGGAAACCCCATCACCTTCTCCTGCCGGGGGACACATTGAATTTGGGGAGCTATTTATTCTTTTTTTTTTTTGGCCACTCCAAGGCATATGGAATTCCCAGGCTGGGGATCAACTCTGAGCTGCAGCTTCGACATAAGCCACAGCTGCAGCAATGCCAGATCCTTAACCCACTGTGCCCGACCAGGGATCGAACATGCATCCCAGTGTTCCCAAGACCGCCAATTCTGTTGCACCACAGCGGGAATTCTGCGGAGCTGTTTATTCTTATGGCCACTTTTCACCTTGGCCACACTGAGGCCACACCATCTGTCTTGGTGGTTCTCTCTGGGCTGGAAGTGCCTTTGATGAACTTACAATTACAGCCAGTTCTGGCTGAGGAAGAGAAGGCTGTTTCTTGTAGGGAAATGACTCAACACCCAGACAGAGACAAGCAGGCAGACCGTTGCCCATACTCAGGCTACATTATCCCTTGTACCCACTCATGCCAGATCCTTTGAATCCACTGTGCCTGCCTGGGGGTTGAACTTGTGTCCTGGTGCTGGAGAGATGCCGCCAATCCTGTTGGGCCACAGTGGGAACTCCTGAGTTGTAAGAATTATATATTAGATTTTATGCGAAATATATTCCGGGTACAAATCTCTTTCTAGATGCATGATATAAAATTAGTAAATGTTTTCTTCCTCTCTGTGACTGAGTTTTCATTTTCTTAATTGTGTATTTAGAAGAGAACATGCTTTTAATTTTTGTAAAGTCCATTAGCTCACTCTTTTATGGCTCCTGTTTTTAGTGTCTTGGTTAAGAAGTCTTTACTTCATCTCTCTCTGCTTATCTCTTCTCAGGGATCATTGTTCTGGGCTGCCTGTTGTTCAATATCTATTTCATTTTATTTTATTTTTGCTGTGCCGGGGGCATGCAGAATTTCCTGAGTCAGGGTTTGAACCCGCTCCACCGAGGTGACCTGAACCACAGCAGGAGCAACGCCAAATCTTTAACCGCTGAGCCAATGGGGGAACTCCTCAATGTCTTTAAAATAATCTTTTCCTGTATTTTGGACAGGTTTTCAGTTGTTTAAGGCTCGAGGATAAATCTGATCCCTGTTACAATAGCATGGCCAGAAGCAGAAGTGCCAGCTTTCAGGCATTTAAACTAGTCAAACTAATAAAAATAGAGTAAAGTGGGACTTGCCAAGGGCTGAGAAGTGGAGGGAAAGGAAAGATGTTGGTTAAATGGTACAAAATTTCAGTTATAAGATGAATACGTTGTAGGGGTCTAATGTAAAGCATGAAGGTTATAGTTAACAATAATGCATTATATGCTTGAAAGTTGCTAAGAGAGTAAATCTTAAATAGCCTCACTACACAAGCAAAAATTGTAATTACATGAGGTTATCAATGTGTTAACGAACCTTATTGTAGTTATCATTTTGCCATATATGTGTGCATCAAATCAGCACCTTGTCCACCTTCAGCTCATGCGATGTTATGGACCAGTTATATCTCAATGAAAGTGGAAAAACACTTTTATCAAAGTATCACACGCATACTGATAAGTGCACATATCCTAACACACTTATGCCACCAAAACCTAGGGCAAGAAGCAGAAGGTCATCAGCACCCCAAAAGACTCTCTTATCCCCAAGACTCCTCTTGTTCCCAAATCTTGGACCACATACGTGGATGCACCGATATAATTTCAAGTTAGCTCTGTAGGGATCTGCAGACAAGAAGCCACAACTGTGTCAAAATTGCCTACATGAGGAGACTCTTGATTCTGCCAGAAGTCACAGGTACAACTGAAGAGCCAAAAGCCTTGACTTATGTCAACTGCCATTTAGAAGGGAAAAGTGGGTTACCCTATGGCACTGAAGGCTGAGGAAAGGAAACAACCATAATGAATTAGAATACCACTGGCCCAGACTGTCAGTAAGATACATAACTCTCTATACACTTCCTCCTGTAGTTCATCCCCTCTCATGGTGTCTGCCTCCTTCAAGAATCTCTTAAATTGATGATGATTACAATAGGTTGAATTGGGTCCTTAAAAAATATATGTTCAAGTCCTAACCCTTGGTACTTGTGAATAGGACTTTATTTGGAGATAGAGTCTTTGCCAGTATAAGACAAATGTGAGATCATGAGAATGGGTTCTAAATCCAATCAGGATGGTGTTATCAGAAGAGAAGAAGAGAAGAGGAACCGATTGTGATATTGTGATTCATAATAAAAAGAAGTATACAATTTGGCTTTCATCCCTGTTGTGGGCACGAAGCTCCTAAAATCCCTTGGAATTTCCTCAGTGATGTGGGTGATGTAGGTTAGGTTAATGAGGCGGCCTTGGAAACCCCCAAGGGAAGGTGGCTGGTGGCCGGTGATTAGAGGGTTGGAACTTTCAACCCCACCCCCTGATTTTTGGGGAGGGGAGAGGGTCTGGAGGTGGCCATAAAACCCCAAAGGCTGGGATTCGAAGCACTTCCGGGTGGTAAACACATAGCGATTTGGGGAAAGGGCTGTGTCTGGAGAGGGAATAGCCGCTCCATTTTCTTTCCCCAGACCTTGCGCTGTGTCTCATTCTGGTGGTTCCTGAGTCATATCCCTTTATCACAAACTGATAATCTAGTAAGTAAAATGTTTCTCTGAGTTCGGGGAGCCTCCCCAGCAAATCAATCAAAACCAAGGAGAAGGTCATTGAAACCTCTGATTTATAGCCATGTGGTCAGAAACACAGCTGACAAGATGGCTTGAAGATAGGCATCTGAAATTGTGGGGGCCAGGCTTGTGGACTGAGCCCTCAACGTCTGGGACCTGACACATGCTCCAGGGAGACAGTGTGAGAACTGAGTTGAATCATCGGACATCCACCTGTTGTCTGAGAGTTGCTTGGTGTAGGGGAAAACCCATGTATCTGGGGCTGATGCTGAAAAGATGTTACTGGAATCCAGGCTCTTGTTCTCACAGTCGAAGAATGAACTCCACGAACACACAGGCAGCAAGCAAGCAAATAGCTCCCAGGGCTGCTGGGACAGGGGAGAAGAGCCCCCACTTGCTATGGTCCCATAGGGGTTTTTATCCCTTAAAGATGAGGGGGGGGGACCAATATGGGGTCCAGAAAGGTGTGGTTTTCTTCCATTGGCCTTGCCTAGTTACCTGTATCAGTCCTTGTCCAGTAGGGGTTTTAAGGGTGGAAATTTCCCATAAGTCTCATGTGGGTTTTTTTTTTTTTTGCTCTTTTCTTCCCAAAAACTGGGTCACAGGGGTTTAAGGATAAATGTCCATCTGGGCGTAGGTACACTCCCTATAGTAAACAAGGCCTGTGGGAATGTTAAGCCCTGGAGCCCTTAAGCCACAAATGTTCATCAATAGCCATAGCAATGAATGCATCGAAGCCCACGCTCCACACTGAGTTACTATTCAGCCTCAGTGCCACAAGTGTTACTGAGTTTATTGCTGTGAGAGTAAAAGAGAAACTCAGGAGAAAGACTGATATTTTCCCAACACACACACACACACACACACACACACACACAGGCAAAGAAAGTCACAGGTTGGAGGGATAGATCTCCAAGTGAAACCATGCCAAGGATGGCCACCAGAAGCCGGAAGAGACTAGGAAAAATCCTCTTTTACAATCGCCACAGTGAGCATGGCTCTGCCAAGACCTTGATCTTGGACTTCTGGCCTCTCGAACTGCTAAGAGGACAAATCTCAGTTGTTTTAAGCTGCCGAATTTGTGGTGCTTTTTAACCGGCAGCCGTGAGAAAGAATACGGCAAACAACGGTTGGAAAAATGTATTTATTGCCCAATCAGTATGCAGCTACGAGTTTCCATAACCACAGGGCAAGAAAATGATAAAATTAATCTTTCCACCATCAGTAGAATTTCATGTTACAAGTCTCACACTTAGAGTTTCAAGTCACAACAACAATAAAAAAGTTTCAAGTAACAAAGGAACCATTTAATATTATCCTCCATTGATATAACTTCATGACCGATCTTTGGATCTTCAAGGTCACAGACCCCTTGTTTTTTTCGGAATGAACACCGAAAAACTTTCTCTCTCCCCCTCAAAATGTATATTTCAATCCTTTTCAAATGTAATAGCCTTTTTTTTTTTTTAATAGCCACACCCATGGCATATGGAGGTTCCTGGGCCAGGGGTTGAATCTAAGCTGCAGCTGCAGCAATGATGGACTCTTTAACTCACTGCACCAGGGGTTGAACCCATGCCTCCCCAGTGACCCAAGCTGCTGCAGTCAAGTTTTAAACCTACCACGCCACGGTGGGACCTCCTGCAATAGCCTTTTGAAGTTGACTTGTAAATATAAGGCTCTCCTCTCCCCACAGGTCTCAAAGCAAATTTGAAAAAGAATATTGAGGGGGAATACGGAACCTATAGTTAGGGAGTTAAATTAGTGAGGTGTAGGATTTCCACATTCTCGGTGGGAAAGTATCCTCCTCCTTTTTTTTTCTTTTTTCCTTTTTAGGGCTGCACCTGCAGCATATAGGAAGTTCCTAGGCTAGGTGTTGAATGGGAGCTGCAGCTGCTGGCCTACACCACAGTCACAGCAACGCCAGATCCGAGCCACATGTTCGACCCATGCCACAGCTCATGGCAATGCTGGATCCTTTAACCCACTGAGTGAGGCCAAGGTTCAAACCCTCATCCTCATGGATACTAGTCAAGTTCTTAACCCGATGAGCCACAATAGGAACTCCTGAGGCTCTTTTAAATGGCACATTCTGGTTTGATAGTTTTGAGCCTATGGCCTTTTTTCCCCCATAAGAGCAGTTAGAAAATCTGGACAACATACACAAAAATAATCTGTTTGGGGAGTTCCTGCTGAGGTGCAGTGGGTTAAGAATCCAACTGCAGCAGCTCAGGTTGCTGGGGAGGGGAGGGTTCCATCCTCGGCCCGCTGCAGTGGGTTAAAGGGTCCAGCATCACCGCAGCTTCAGCCTAGGGCACAGCTGCAGTTCAGATTCAATCCCAGGCCCCAGAACTTCCATATGCCATGAATGCGGCCATAAACATATAAAAAACAAAAGAAACCACAGCTGTTTGGATGCACTGGGAGAGCCAGCAAGACTGGGAGAACTTATAGAGCTAAGATGCGGAGTGGGGTTCAGTGGTTTGCAACTGCCTTCCCCACAGGGGTCAACCAGTAAGTTCTGCACAGAATGACTCCCAGGCGGAGGAGGCAAACAGAGCTTTCAACATATTGATGAAGGTGGAGGGACCAAAAATGGAGTTTAGGTCCACTGACTGGGGCAGGGGGTGGGGCCTGGGGAAGCCTGGAGGCATGTGGTAGAGTGAGCAGAACCCAGACAGAAACAGACCAGTCCTCACAGGGGGTGATGCCCAGTGTCAGATCATCTCAATCCCGAGGGGAATTAAAGAGGTCTGGAAGGGCTGGTGGCTGCAGTCTTGCTGCCTAAAAGAAGCAAAAGAAGATTCTCTGGAGATGGAGGATTACATTTTCCAGGGCCTCACATCATCTCTAATTGTTTTGTTTTTGTCCATCCTCCCCCCCCCCAACGGCCGCCCCAGCATGCAGAATTTCCCAGGCCAGGAGATGGAACCTGAGCCACGGCATACCTCGAGCCACAGCAGTGACAGCACCAAAGTCCTTAACAGCTAGGCCACCAGGGACCGCCATCTCTCATTTTTTATCTGCGATATTTGGTGTTCAGCCAGATTGCAAGAGGTCAAGATGGTGATTAAAAGCATGAGCCAGGGCGTCCCTTGTGAGGGACGGTTGTGGCTGTGTGTTCCATTCCCTGCTTTGCTCGGTGGGTTAACGATCTGGCGTTACCGCAGAGCTGCTGAGTGGGTCACAGATGCAGCTCGGATCCAGTAAGGCTGTGACTGTGGCGTAGGCCGGCAGGTGCAGCTCTGATTCAACCCCTAGCCGGGGACCTTCCATATGCCCCCCCCCGGGGGGGCCCTAAAAATAAAACAAAAACAACAAAAAAGAAATGCATCAGCCAGAAGAAAGCAATTCAACTCTTCAAATGAGCTGGAGAGGGCCAAGTTGCCAGGTGTCCGAGTCACCTACTTAAGATGAGTTCGGGAGTTCCTGTCATGGCTCAGGGGTTAACAGAAGCTGACTAGTATCTATGAGGATGAGGGTTCGATCTCTGGCCTCACTAAGTGAGTTGGGGATCTGGTGTCGATGTGAGCTGTGGTGTAGGCTGCTGACATGGCTCAGATCCTGTGTTACTGTGGCTGTGGCATAGGCTGGTGGCTACGGCTCTGATCAACTTCTAGCCTGGGAACCTATATGTGCTGTGGGTGCAGACCTAAAAGGACCAAAGAGTAAAAAAAAAAAGATGAGTTAGAATGAAAGTGACAGTCGAGGTTCTAATCACTTACTGTGATAAGAGAAAGAAGCTGAGAAAGCACTGGCATTCCCCTGCTCTGGCTTCCCCAGGGATGGTGTGTGTAGGGGGTGGGAGAGTCAGCTGGAATCGGATGGATGCGCAGGGTCCTTTCACAGCTAAGGGAATCCTAAACAGAAGGTCTGTGCCTTTAATGGGAACTGAAGTCCAGGGGAGGGAGGAGGGAAGGAACAGAAGTCGAAAAGCCCGAGTGGAGCCCGAGTGGAGAAATGTATTGGAGATTTCCCCCACTTCCTGAAACAGGGTTGACTGACTATGCTTTTCAAGCAGCTCTTATCAGACACCTTTATAAGGAAGGTATCTGGGCTAGGAATGCAGCCAGACAAAGAGCACCGGCCAGCCAGGGGTCTCTTAATGGCAATTCCCTTCAAAGCCTGCAACATGTCATGTTGGTGGTGCACCAAGTATGTCCAAGAGAAGGGCAATCTCTACCTCCCTACTATTGCTCAGCTGTTTCTTGGAAATCTGTCCACACTGGCATGGGTAGTTATAATTCCTTTCTGGGCAATGCTAGGTAGGTGTAGATTCCTTTATGTTTTAGATGCTTCAGTTTCCTTCCAAGTTTCGTGTAAACCAAGAATAACCAAACCACGGCAGTTTGACAGAGATACACGACCTCCTGGAAGAGTTACCTTCATAGAGAATTTTTGAAGGTAAAAATTCATTGATCAGCTGCTTCTCCAACCAGTGTAGCTCAACTTCAACACCCCCTGAAAGGAATGTAGGGTGGAAATCAGACTTAAGGCACTCTGCACTCTGGAAAAAAAAACCTGGCAGGACAGACCTTCAGCTTAGATCTTTTCAGGTAAGGATTTTTATGAGCCCAAATTCTTGCATCCTCTCCTATCTAGAAAGGCACTAAAATCGTTAGCAGTGGCATCTGGCCATTAAAAAGAAAAGTGAAAATGAAAGGCAAAATGAGGTAGCTGTAGTTCAGACACCCAAGGTAATACTAGGTAATATTATGGGAGTAATTTTATTTGATGGATTGATTGATTGATTTTTAGTATTCTTTTTTAATTTTAAAATTTTCCTTTTTTCTTTTTTTAGTTTTATTGAAGTATTGTTGAGGTACAACATTGAGATCATTTCTGCTATTCAGCAAAGTGACTCAGTCTTGCATCTACACATTTCCATTCTCTTTCGGATTCTTTTATGGGAGTAATTTTAGACAGATCCTTGCACTAAGAACTTAAGGTTTATGTACTGTGTCCTACTTGATGCCGCTGGCTGTTCTCAAAGCAGCATCAACTGGCAGCTGGGAGATGTAACCTTATGTTTTCAAGGTCTCCTCTTGTAACTATTGAACTTTTGGACAATAAAGTTGCTTTAAATCACACATTAACACAAAGAAGAGGCATATATCATGACAAATAGCTCTGTTATTTATGTTAATACCACATTAAAATGAAACCTACTTCGATAAAACTACACAAGCGACTACCTGCCTACAGTCTCCTAGAAGGGCCAGGTCCGGACTGGGTTTCATGCTTATTCTCCTGAAAAGAAGTGACATTCATGCTCTCACTTCTCCAATTATTTTTAACTGGGTCCATTACACCTACATGAAAATATATGACCATGCCAAGTGGTTCCATTCCTTACAACAGTGTAACCCAAGAACTGACTATCTGGACTATAATAAAAAATGTTACCAAGCATAAGTTTTTTTTTCCTTCTAACAAAAAAGACAAAAAAAAAAAAAAAAAAGAGTTCCTATCCTGATGCAGTGGTTAACGAATCCGACTAGGAACCATGAGGATGTGGGTTCAATCCCTGGCCTTGCTCAGCATGTTAAGGATCCAGCGAGGCCCTGAGCTGTGGTGTAGGTCACAGATGCATCTGGGATCCTGCGTTGCTGTGGCTGTGGTGTAGGCCGGCAGCTACAGCTCCAATTGGACCCCTAGCCTGGGAACCTCTGTGTGCTGCTGGCGCAGCCCTAAAAAGACAAAAGACAAAAAAAAGTAAAAATAAAAATAAAACATAAAAACAGACATGGCCATGTACCCATTGTCTGCTCTCTCTGATTATCAGGAATTTGTCCTGCTGTTCTTGCAGCATCCATCTCATATCTCAATAAACTGTCCTTTCTCTTCACCTTGCCATGTCAGAAAATTCTTTATCCAACCCTCATGCATGGACCAAGACACCCACATAAGGAAGTGCCCAAAGATATGTGAATTATATATCAATAAATCCATTAAGAGAGAAAATCTAATGCCATCTATTTTCCCCTCTGCTTTCTTCTAAGAATTTTATAGTTTTTATAGTTTTAATTAAGTTTAGGTCTTCAACCCATCTTGAGTTAATTTTTGGATATGCTATAAGGTAAGGGTCCAATTTTATTCTTTTGCATGTGGATGTTCAGTTTCCCAGTGCCGTTTTTTGACAAGACTGTCCTTTCTCCATTGAATGAATGGTCTTGGCACCCTTGTCTAGAATAATTGGCCATATATACGAGAGTTTATTTCTTCGTTCTCTCTCTTCCATTCCATTGATCTATATATCTCCCCTTATGCCAGTACCACACTGCTTTAATACTGTAGCTCTGTGCTAAGTTTTGTCTCTATATGAATTCCAATTTTCTATGTCTTCAAAAATTGCTCTTGGGCTTGTATTAGGGATTGCATTGAAAATATAAATCACAGGCACTTATTTCTTTTCTGAAAAATATAGTAATTTATCTTATTAAAACTTAAATTAGTTTATAATGCTATTAAATTATGATAAGTAAAAATAGTAATAAAAAGGGCAATTTTACTAGCTGTCCCTGTATCTCTTTCCTGCCTTATCTAATGATTTAATTCCCCTCCTCCTCCTCCTTCTTTGCATGGTGTGCATTACTATGCAGTGCGGCTATGAAACTATGGTCTTTGCATTCTTATCAGTGTGGAGTCATATAGCACATGATATGCCTCCAAGGCCCTCTTAGTGTATGGTGTGCAATGAATGTCTAAATTCATCTCTTTGTGTGTGGACTAGGTGTTGTCCCAGAGAGAATTTTTATTTTATTTATTTATGTGCTTTTTCATGCAGCACCCATGGCATATGGAAGTTTCCAGGCTAGGGTTTGAATCAGAGCTGCAGCTGCTGGCCTATGCCACAGCCATAGCAATGAGGGATCTGAGCTGTGTCTGCCACCTACACCATAGCTCATGGCAACGCTGGATCCCTGACCCACTGATTGAGGCCAAGGATAGAACCCGCATCCTTATAGATACTAGTCAAATTCATTTCCACAGCACCACAACAGGAACTCCTACCAGAGAGGATTTTTAAATCTTTATATATTTATTGGCTGCAGAGGGCAGAGGCTTGGTGTGGGTTGTTGAACCCTGGGCCACAGTGATGAAAGTGCTGAGTCCTAACCAAGAGACCACCAGGGAACTCCCCTTGACTTTTTTTTTTTTTTTTGCTTTTTAGGGCTGAGCCTGCAGCATATGGAAGTTCCCTGGTTAAGGGTCATATGGGAGCTACAGCTGCCAGCCTACCCACAGCCACACCAACGCAGAATCTAAGCAGTGTCTGTGACCTACACCAGAGCTCCTGACAATACCAGATCCTTAACCTACTGAGCGAGGCCAGGGATAGAACCAGCATCCTCATGGTTACCAGTTGGGTTCATTACCACTGAACCACAAGGGGAACTCCTTGACTTGATCCTCGGTCACTCTTGATACACAGGGGCTCATCATTGCTGCTATTCATTTCAATATTTGCTAGTATTTACCGCCGCGGAGAGCCATACTCTGTGAGGCGTTGTAAAGATGAATGTTTGCATTCTCTGGTGATTTGTGTGCATACCGGAATTTGAGGTGCGTGGAAACAGAGAATTCTTTACCTCTTTCGTTCATTTATTATCTTCTCCCATTCATCCAATCTTTCTAACTCTTGGGTAGGCCTTTACTTGAGGTACGCATGCGCATTCCTGGGATCCGCCCCAAGCTCGGTATAGCAGCCCCACCTTCCGACAACGACCATTGGTCGGTTCAGTCAGCAAGCCCCTGATTGGTGGCCGCGGACCAGGCCTCACCGCCCATCAAAGTTGGCGGGAAAGTGGTGCCTGGGCAGAACTGTGTCAGCTGTGGTGACCATGGACTGGTTTTTTTCGCAGCGGCCTGGCGAAGGTCAGGCTGAGGCAGTTGCTACCGCTCCAGGTACACGTGGAGAAGCTGCAGGGCAATGCGGAGGGCAGTCCGCGGGCCGCTGGAGCTAGCGGCGGTTGGGATGCCGGTCATGGCGGTGGCAGCAGGAGGCGAGGCTGCAGCTGCTGGACCTGAGCGGGGCTTTCTTGTGCGCGGCCTGTGGCATGCGCCACCTGACTGGCCCTGCCTCGTCCCAGGTAGGTCACTCGCCTTTATATTGTTAAGTCACGGGTTGCATCTTTATACATTGTTTCTTTCAAAATAGAGTTTGTTTTGTGGCTCAGCTATAACTAACCCTACCAGTATCTATGAGGATCCCTGGCCTCACTCAGTGGGTTAAGTATCTGGCCTTGCCGTGAGCTGTGGTGTAGGTAGCAGATGCGGCTTGGATCTGGCGTTGCTGTGGCTGTGGCTTAGGCTGGCAGCTACAGCTTCGTTTGGACTCCTAACCTGGGAACTTCCATATGCCACGGATACAGCCTGAAAAGAAAGGAAAACAAAACAAAACAAATAAAATAGTTTTCTGATTACTGTTTCGTGCATTTACCTTTTAAATAATAGAGATAAAAAGAGGAGTTGTGAACCAAAATTATAACATCGGCTTTTACCTTATGTAAGTAGTTACTTTTACTGGTGTTTATTTCTTCTTGTGGCTTCTTTTTACTGTCCAGTGTCCTTTTATCCAGCCCAAAGTACTTCTTTTAGCGTTTGTTTTAAGGGCAAGGCTATTGGGAGTGAATTCTCTCAGCTGCTGTTCTTCTGGAAATGTCTTTTTTTTTTTTTTTTTTTTTTTTTTTCAGGGATGAACCAGCAGCATATAGAAGCTCCCAGCCTAGGGGTTGAATCAGAGCTGCAGCTGCTGGCCTATAGCAATGCCAGATCCCAGCCATATCTGTGAGCTATACTGCAGCTGGTGGCAACACTGGATCCTTTAACCCACTGAGCGAGGTCAGGCTTAAAACCCACATCCTCATGGCTGGTAGTCAGGTTCTTAACCCGCTGAACCATGATGAGAACTCGCCCATAGCTCTTTTAAAGGCACATTCTGGTGTCAAAGTTTGAGCCTATGGTCTTTTTTTTTCCCCCTCCATAAGAGCAGTTAGAGAATCTGGATAACATACATAAAAATAATCTGTTTGGGGAGTTTCTGCTGAGGTGCAGCAGGTTAAGAATCCAACTGCAGCAGCTCAGGTTGCTGGGGAGGGGCCGGTTCCATCCCTAGCCTGCCGCAGTGGGTTAAAGGATAAAACCTGTGTTAAAAAAAAAAAAAAGTATTGCAGCTGTGTAGGGCACAGCTATGGCTCAGAATCAATCCCAGGCCCCAGAACTTCCATATGCCATGAATGCGGCCATAAAAATATTTTAAAATAATAATGATAAAAATCATCTGTTTGGATGCACTGGGAGAGCCAGCAAGACTGGGAGAACTTATAGAGCTAAGATGCGGAGTGGGGTTCAGTGGTTTGCAACTGCCTTCCCCACAGGGGTCAACCAGTAAGTTCTGCACAGAATGACTCCCAGGCGGAGGAGGCAAACAGAGCTTTCAACATATTGATGAAGGTGGAGGGACCAAAAATGGAGTTTAGGTCCACTGACTGGGGCAGGGGGTGGGGCCTGGGGAAGCCTGGAGGCATGTGGTAGAGTGAGCAGAACCCAGACAGAAACAGACCAGTCCTCACAGGGGGTGATGCCCAGTGTCAGATCATCTCAATCCCGAGGGGAATTAAAGAGGTCTGGAAGGGCTGGTGGCTGCAGTCTTGCTGCCTAAAAGAAGCAAAAGAAGATTCTCTGGAGATGGAGGATTACATTTTCCAGGGCCTCACATCATCTCTAATTGTTTTGTTTTTGTCCATCCTCCCCCCCCCAACGGCCGCCCCAGCATGCAGAATTTCCCAGGCCAGGAGATGGAACCTGAGCCACGGCATACCTCGAGCCACAGCAGTGACAGCACCAAAGTCCTTAACAGCTAGGCCACCAGGGACCGCCATCTCTCATTTTTTATCTGCGATATTTGGTGTTCAGCCAGATTGCAAGAGGTCAAGATGGTGATTAAAAGCATGAGCCAGGGCGTCCCTTGTGAGGGACGGTTGTGGCTGTGTGTTCCATTCCCTGCTTTGCTCGGTGGGTTAACGATCTGGCGTTACCACAGAGCTGCTGAGTGGGTCACAGATGCAGCTCGGATCCAGTAAGGCTGTGACTGTGGCGTAGGCCGGCAGGTGCAGCTCTGATTCAACCCCTCGCCGGGGAACTTCCATTTGTCCCGGGGGGGGGGGCGGGAACCCAAAAAAGAAAACAAAAACAAAAACAACAACAACAAAAACCCAATTTAGGTGTTCGAATGAGCTGGAGATGGCCAAGTTGCAGGTGTCCAAGTCACCCATTTAAGATGAGTTAGAATGAAAGTGACAGTCGAGGTTCTAATCACTTACTGTGATAAGAGAAAGAGGCTGAGAAAGCACTGCGTTTCCCCTGCTCTGGCTTCCCCAGGGATGGTGTGTGTGTCAGGGGGAGAGTCAGCTGGAATAGCACGGTGCTGGCTCATCTCACAGCTAAGGGAATCCTAAACAGGTCTGTGCCTTTTATGGGATTTGAAGTCTGGGAGAGGGAAGAGAGAAGGACAGAGGTAGAAAAGGATGAGAACTGAGCCGGAGTGGAGACGTGTGTTCAAGATTTCCTCCACTTCCTGAGCCCCTGCCTTGTCTCAAGGGTGTCACTCCTCTTGATATTGTTAGTGTCGTGGGTTGCATCTTTATACATGGTGTTTCTTTTAAAATAGATTTATGATTACTGCTTTGTTTAAACACTTAGGGAAGTTAAAAAAAAGTCCAACTTAAGTCCATAGAAACTAGAAGGGAGGAAAATATTGGTCCATAGTAAATATAAAAGCAGACATTAATGGAATAGAAAAAAACCACATTAGAAAGAATCGACAAAACTGAATATAGTTGATGGGCAAGATGAATAAAGTTGATAAACTTCTGGGAGTTCCCATTATGGCACAGCAGTTAACAAACCCAAACTCGAGTAATATCCATAAGGACTCGGGTTTGATCCCTGGCCTCACTTAGTGGGTTAAGGATCTGGTGTTGCCCTGAGCTGTGGTGTAGGTTACAGATGTAGCTCTGATCTGGTGTTGCTGTAGCTGTGGGGTAGGTGTGCAGCTGCAGTTCTGATTCGACCCCTAGCCTGGGAACTTCCATATGCCGTGGGTGCACCCCTAAATAGACCAAAAAAAAAAAAAAAAAAAAAGATAAACTTCTGGAAAGATTGAGTAAAGAAAGAGAAAGAAAGCACAGATAACCAATATTAGGAGTAATAAAAGGATTATCCTACATTCATACATAATGTGTCTTACAGTGATTAAAATAAGAAGATTAAAAAACCTTTTAATATACTTGAAAATTTAAATAAATAGAGAAATTTCTAGAGAAACACAACTTGCTAAAATGGATACAAAGAGTAGAAAATGTGAATATTCTTACAAGTATTTTAAAAATTGTCTCTGTAATTACAAACTGTTCCCATAGAACACTACAAGTTTAAAAAGATAAGTGGGAGTTCCCATTATGGATCAGTGAGAATGAACCCGACTAGTGGATGCAGGTTCAATCTCTGGTCTTGTTCAGTGGATTAAGGATCTGTCACTGCTGTCAGCTGTGGTGTAGCTCGCAAACATGGTTCAGATCCAGAATTGCTGTGACTGCGCTGTAGGCCACCAGCTGCAGCTCCGATTCGACCCCTAGCCTGGGAAGTTCCACATACCGCATCTGGGGCCCTAAAATAAAAAAAAGAAAAAAGGAAAAGGGATGTTGGCTTGCCCCTTCTCTGTTGTGCATGGCGAAAGAAGGATTTAAAATTGGGTGATGCAGTGGCGTTCCCGCTGCGGAGTTCCCTTCGTGGAGCAAGGGAAATAAATCTGACTGGTATCCATGATGACGCAGGTTCAATCCCTGGCCTTGCTCAGTGGCTTAAGGATCCGGCATTGCTATGACCTGTGGTGTAGGTCACAGATGTGGCTTGAATCTGTCATTGCTGTGGCTGTGGCGTAGGCCAGTGGCTACAGCTACAATTCGACCCCTAGCTTGGGAACCTCCATATGCCATGGGTGCAGCCCTAAAAAAGACAAAAAAAAAAAAAGATATAAAAATGGGTGATGTTGAGAAGAACAAGATTTTTGTTCAGAAGTGTGCCCAGTGCCATACTGTGGAAAAGGGAGGCAAGCAGAAAACTGGGCCAAACCTCCATGGTCTGTTTGGGTGGAACACAGGTCAGACTGTTGGATTCTCTTCCGTAGATGTCAACAAGAACAAAGGCATCACCTGGGGAGAGGAGACGCTGAGGGAGTACTTGGAGGATCGCAAGAAGTACATCCCTGGAACAAAAATGATCTTTGTCAGCATTAAGAAGAAGGGAGAAAAGGGAGACTTGATAGCTTATCTCAAAAAAGCTGCTAGTGAATAGTAGTTGGCCACCACTTTATTTATTACAAAACTGAAATGTCTTATGACTGCTATTATTATTATTTAGGGCCACACCTGTGGCATATGGAAGTTCCCAGGCTAGGGGTCAAATCAGAGCTGCAGCTACCAGCCTACACTGCAGCCACAGTGACTCCAGATCTAAGCTTCATCTGCAACCTACACCACAACTCATGGCAATGCCGGAGCCTTAACCCATTGAGTGAGGCCAGGGATCGAACCTGGATCCTCATGGTTCCTAGTCAGGTTCTTAACCCACTGAGCCACAATGGGAACTCCCTGTCTCCTGATTTTTATATGTGTACCATATTTAAATTGATCTCACACACTAGAATTCAGATCATGAATAGCTGATGGGATGTTTCTGTTGGATAGTCCTCATTTAAATAAGATTGGCTTGGTGAGTAAATGAATACGGTCTGCTTTTAGAATTTTTGTAGTAATTCTAGTCCAGCAAGTACTATCACTCTTTTCCCCTTCTAAAGAGATGATTAAAATTGAAGAAGGAATGTTAAATTTTTCAGGAAGATGGTGAATACTTTCTCAAAACCTCTAGGAGACTGGTTTTATATTTAGATTTCTATAGCTGGTTATATTAATGGATTTAAATATTGAGAAGATCCCTTCACCGTCTTACCGAACAGAGAAAGATTCGCCTATGCTTCAAGTTGTGTTCATTTTACTATCCTGTTAAGGCAAGAGCTGGAGATAAACTGACAATGTCTACCTTATCTTTTTGGTCTTAACTATGCTGATTTCATTAAAATTCTCTATCTAGAAAAAAAAGAATAAAGCAAAAGGGTTGAAAGGGAAGAAATCAATAATCTACATTATTTGCAGATTACATAATTGCATACATAGAAAAATAAACGACTCTATACACATATTTAATAATTATTAAATAAATTTATTTAATAAATTTATATATATTTAATAGTATATATAAATTTATATAGCAAAGAAATGACAAAATCAAAACATTAATCAATGATGATTTTATGTATTAACAACTTTAGAAAAAGACATTTGAAAACTGTGCTACTTGCAATAGTATCAAAAAACAGCAAATACTTGAGATTAAATCTAATGAAAGCAGGGCAAAAATTCTACACAAAATAAATATATAAAATATATAAATATACACATATAAAACATATAAATATAAAACATTATTGAGAAACTTAAAATCTAAACAGATAGAAGGCTATACCATGATTATGGGTGAGAAGACTTAATATTGTGAAGATCATTCTACAGTGAATTCTACATTAACATCTATTGATCTATAAATTCAGTGCAATCCCAATCAATATCTTAGTAGGGCGTGTGTGTGTATGTTTGCATATGTGTGTGTGTGTGTTTGTGTGTTGGCGGAAATACAAAATAGTGCAGTGCCTATGGAAAACAGTATGGAAGCTCCTCAAAAAACTAAAACTAGAACTACCTTACCATGTATCAATCTTACTTCTGGATAGAAGTTGGAGTCAGGATCTCAAAGGGTTACTTGCACTTCTGTGTTCATTGAAGGATTATTTACAATGGCAAAGATATGGAAACAACCTAAATGTCCATCATCAAATGCTTGGATAAATGAGATGTGGCAGAAGTTCCATTTGTGGCACAGGGTTAACGAATCTGACTAGTATTCACGAGAATGCAGGTTCGATCCCTGTGGGTCAGGGATCTGGTGTTGCCATGAGCAGTGGTGTAGGTCCCAGACATGGCTCGGATTGCTGTGGTTGTGGCTTCACTTAGACCCCAAGCCTGGGAACTTCCATATGCTGCGAGTGCAGCCCTAAAAAGCACACACTCACAAAAGGAAATGTGGTGTATACATACAAGAGAATATTTTTCAGCCTTAAAAAAAGAAATTTTGCTACTTGCTACAACATGGATGAATTTGAAGTAATTACGCTACTTTGAAATAAGCCAGAAAAAAGGACATACACTATGATTCCACTTATGTGAGGGACTTCATAGTCAAATTTGTAGAGGCAGGATATAGAATGGTTGGTTCCAGAGGCTGGGGGATGGGGAGTTATTGTTTAATGGTTACAGAGTTTCAGTTATGAAAGAAGAATGAGTCCTAAGATCTACTACACAGCATAATGCATATGTTAAAAATATTGTATTATATACATAAAATTTTTTAAGTGGGTAGATCTTAGGTTAAATGTTCTTATCACAAAAAAAAAATTAGATGGCGCTCCCATCGTGGCTCAGTGGTTAACGAATCCAACTAGGAATCATGAGGTTGTAGGTTCGATCTCTGGCCTCACGCAGTGGGTTAAGGATCCAGCGTTGCCTTGAGCTGTGGTGTAGGTGGCAGATGCGGCTCAGATCCCGCGTTGCTGTGGCTGTGGTGTAGGCCGGCACCTACAGTTCCGATTAGACCCCTAGCCTGGGAACATTCATATGCCACGGGTGGGGCCCCAGAAAAGACAAAAAAAAAAAAAAATTAGAAAGGAAGAAGCTTTTAGGGGTGATGGTTAAGTTTATAGCATTGTTTATGGAAATTGTTTTAAGGGTGTCTACTTATCTTCAAACTCATAGAGATATATACATTAAATGTGTACAGCTCTTCTTGTGTATCGGTCATATCTCAATTAAAAATAACTATAAGATGTTTAAACAACTTTTAAAAAAATGAATTTACAATATTTTGTTCCTTTTTGCTTCTCTGAGATAGTTGAGTGGCCTTTGTTCCCTTTGATTAGTAATTTTCTTTTTCTTTTTTCTTTTTTTTCTTTTTATGGCTGTGTTTGCAGCACATGAAATTTCCCAGTCCAGGGGTTGAATCAGAGCTGTGGCTGCTGGCCCATGTCACAGCCATGGCAACATCAGATCTGAGCTGCATCTGCAACCTACACTGCACTGCACCTTGTGGCAATGCCAGATCCCTAACGCCATGAGAGAGGCCAAAGATTGAACTTGCATCCTCAGGGAGGGACACTGTGTCCGATCCTTCACCTGCTGAGCCACAATGGGAATTCCAGTACTTTTAATTTTTGACATAGTATAAAAAGGTTTTTTATCCTAAAATGTTTTTGGTCAAACAGATGTCGTTACGTTTGATGATGCATGATTTTGCATATTTTACACATTCAAAAAAGAATTTACCATACAATCTCCCTTTGACTGCTATTCAGAGAATGGCCTGTAGGGGGTGAGAGTGGATGCTGACAGAGGCTTTTGGAGATGAAAAAGACAATAATGCTAGACCTTGATAGATTGCATTTATAAATTAAAGTGTCTTAAGAAAATGTCCAAAAGAACGGGGTAAAATGTATAATTGCTAAACTGAATGGAGGAAAAAACTGAAATGAGGAAGATCCCAAACAAGGCAAGGAAGGAGAGAGAAAACAATATAGAAAGAAAGGGACAATCAGAAAGTGGATAATAAATCCAGACATATTGTTAATTGAAATAAATGTAGATGGTCTAAATCGGCACTATTTCATACAGTGACCACCAAACCATATGTTTCAAATGAGCACTTTTTATTTATTTATTTATTTATTTGTTATTTTCCCACTGTACAGCAAGGGGGTCAGGTTATTCTTACATGTATACATTACAGTTATATTTTTCCCCCACCCTTTCTTCTGTTGCAACATGAGTATCTAGACAAAGTTCTCAATGCTATTCAGCAGGATCTCCTTGTAAATCTATTCTAAGTTGTGTCTGATAAGCCCAAGCTCCCGATCCCTCCCACTCCCTCCCCCTCCCATCAGGCAGCCACAAGTCTCTTCTCCAAGTCCATGATTTTCTTTTCTGAGGAGATGTTCATTTGTGCTGGATATTAGATTCCAGTTATAAGTGATATCATATGGTATTTGTCTTTGTCTTTCTGGCTCATTTCACTCAGTATGAGATTCTCTAGTTCCATCCATGTTGCTGCAAATGGCATTATGTCATTCTTTTTTATGGCTGAGTAGTATTCCATTGTGTATATATACCACCTCTTCCGAATCCAATCATCTGTCGATGGACATTTAGGTTGTTTCCATGTCCTGGCTATCGTGAATAGTCAAATGAGCACTTTTTAAAATGTGTATGATCTGAATTGAGTGTGAAATGCACTCCAGAATTTGGAAACCTGGAATTTAAAAAGTTCAAAATATCTTACTAATTTTATAGGTATTCAATTCTGAGAGAATAACATTTTGGCTATGTGGTTAAATAAAATATATCAAAATTGAAGTTCCTATTGTGGTGCAGTGGTTAACGAATCCGACTAGGAACCATGAGGTTGGGGGTTCGGTCCCTGCCCTTGCTCAGTGGGCTGTGGTGTAGGTTGCAGATGCGGCTCGGATCCCACGTTGCTGTGGCTCTGGCATAGGCCGGAGGCTACAGCTCTGATTCGACCCCTAGCCTGGGAACCTCCATATGCTGCGGGAGCGGCCCTAGAAATGGCAAAAAGACAAAAGAAAAAATATATATATATATCAAAAGTAATTTCACCATTTTGTTCATCTTTTGATTGTGGCTGCTAGAAAATTTTAAATTACAAAGATGGCTCACATTATATTGCTATTGGACAGCATCAGTACAATACTCAAATTACAAGACAAATATTGTCAGGCTGGATAAAAAAGTTAAAATCACAGGAGTTCCCATTGCGGCTTAGCGGGTTAAGAACCTGACTAGTATCCACGAGAATGTGGGTTTGATCCCTGGCCTTGCTTAGTGGGTTGAGGATGTGGCACTGCTATGAGCTCTAGTGTAGGTTGCAGATGCAGCTCAGATCCCGTGTTGCTGTGGCTGTGGCATAGGCCAGCAGTTGTAGCTCCAATTCGACCCCTAGCCTGGGAACATATGCCACAGGTGTGGCCCTCAAAAGCAAAGAAAGAAATGGAAGAAAGAAAGAAAGAGAGAGAGAGAAAGAAAGAAAGAAAAAAAGAAGGAAGGAAGAAAGAAACGGAAAAAAAGAAATGGAAGAAAAAGAAAAAAAGAAAATTAGTAGCAAGTTGTTTGCATTTAAACTTAAAAGATATTACAAATTGCCAGTTAAGGGCTGTAAATAGCCAGAAAGAAAGTTGATTTAACCCTGTTATTATTGGACAGCATAGACTTTAATGTAGGAAGCCTTCCTTACTTAGAGACAACTAAGCCTCTGTCAGGAAATTATAACAATTCTAAATGTATATGTGCTTAATAATATAGTTTTGAAATAAATAAAGCAAGAATCAAAAGAACTACTCAAACATGTGGATGGTATGGGTTGAGATATGCTATTGATGTAAAATGCACTGCAGAATTGAAGATCTGAAATGAGGGGAAAAGATCTAAAATACCTTACATCAGATCTAAAATACCTTACCTTACAAATGTCAAAGTGGGAGATTTTTTAAGCATCCCCCTTAGCAATAGATACTCAAGCAGACAAACGTCAGAATATGCCAGGAAAGATGAAAACCTCTAATTGGAAAAGATACATGCACCCCTATATTCATAGCAGCACTATCCACAATAGCCAAGACATGGAAACAACCTAAATGTCCATCAATAGATGAATGGATAAAGAAGATGTGGTACATATAAATAATGGAATCTTATTCTGTCATAAAAAATAATGGAATAATGCCATTTGCAGCAACATGGATAGAACTAGAGATTATCATACTAAGTGAAATAAGGCAGAGAAAGAAATATTACATGATATCACTTATATGTGGAATCTAAAAAAATGATACAAATGAACTTATTTACAAAACAAAAATAGACTCAGACATTAGAAAACACACTTTCAGTTACCAAAGGGGAAAGGGGAGGGGAGAGGGATAAATCCTAAGTTGGGAATTTATGATTAACAGATAAAGACTACTATATATAAAATAGAAAATCAACAAGGTCCTACTGTATAGCACAGGGAACTATATTTAATATATATTTAAATCTTGTAATAACCTATAATGGAAAGGAATCTGAAGAAGTATATATGTATAACTGAATCACTTTGTTGTACACCTGAAACATTGTAAATCAACTATACTTCAATAAAAAGGTAAGGACATAGATTTGAACAATACAACTAATAAGTTTGAGCTCATGACCACATGTATGAAACATGCACAGAGCCACTGGAAAATAAGCACAAAACGTTTGGGGAGCTGATTCCAAGGTAAAATGGTGCAGCCACAATGGAAAACAGTATAGTGATTCTTCAAAAAATTAAAAAGGACAAGATTTAGTTTTTTGGGAAGAACAGATAAACTTCTGGTGACATTGATCAAGGAAAAACAAAGAAAATGCGCAAATTAGAAATATTGCCGATACGAAAGGGGACATAATTACAGAGGTGGCTGAGGATTAGGGTAAGGGTTAGAGGCAATAAGAAGACATGAAGAATGATTTTATTCATCAATATGGCATTTACTCGCCTATCATTGTGAAAATGTTAGATAAAATATCCACATTTCCAAAAAATGTAACTTTAAAATCCAAGTCAAGAAGAAATACAAAGTCTCAAGAATTTAAAACTCATCAAGGAATTTGAATGTAACTTTATTTCACTTTATTTTTTGTCTTTTCTAGGGCTGCACCTGAGGCATATGGAGGTTCCTAGGCTAGGGGTCCAATTGGAGCTGAAGCTACTAGCCTACACCACAGCCATAGCAACTTGGGATCCGAGCCGCATCTGCGACCTACACCACAACTCACGGCAACACCGGATCTTTAACCCACTGAGCAAGGCCAAGGATCAAACCCGAAACCTCATGGTTCCTAGTTGGATTTATTAACCACTGAGCCACAATGGGAACTCCTGAATGTAACCTTAAAGCCTTCCGACACTGTCCCCCGCCCCCCACCACAAAACTTTCCCCCAAATAAGGCACCAGATCCAGATGTTTTTACAAGTGAATTCAACTAAATATCTGTAGCTAATAACACTAACCATATGCAAACTACTTCAGAATATAGAAAAAAACACACTCATTTTCTTTTATGAAGCCAACATTGCCTTAATACCAAACACTGACAAGGATAATATGAGTCAGAAAAAACAGACTCTTTACATACATGCAAAAATCCTCTATAAAATATGTCAGTTGAGGAGTTCCCACTGTGGTACAACAGGACCAGGGGCATCTCTGCAGTGACAGGACACAGGTTCAATCTTAGGTCCTGAAGAGTGGCTTAAAGGAGCCTATGTTGCCACAGCTGAGGCATAGGTAGATTTCAATGGCAGCTTGGGTATAATCCCTGGCCTGGGAACTCCATATGCAACTGGGCCACCAAAAATGAAAAAAAAAAAAAATCAATCAGTTGAATACACTAATGTATTTTAAAAAACCAAGTTGGGTTTATTCCAGGAATAAAAGTTTGGATTAACATTGATGAATGTAATTTGCCACACTGTCAGTCTAAAGGAGAAAATAATGTGATATGTTAAGAGATGCAGAGAAAACATTTAATAAAATTTGACATTTATTTATGATTTTTAAAAATCTCTCTTGACAAATTAGGAATAGAAGGGGACTTCCATAATCTGATATAGGCCACCTGAAAAACCCTACAGCAGATTCATCATTAAAAGCATCACTTAAAGATCAGAAGCAAGACAACGATGTCCATTTTAGGGACTTTTTTCACTGTTGTTGTGATAAATACAAACATCTATTGTGAGGGATATACCAGCAATAGATATTAGGAAATATTTTAAAAAGAGATGACATTTCCTATAGCACCAACAAATAGAAAGCACTTAGAAATAAACCTAAAAATGGGACAAAATAGGAATTCTGGTTGTGGCGCAGTGGAAATGAATCCAACTAGTATCCATGAGGATGAGGGTATGATCCCTGGCCTCGCTCAATGGGTTGGGGATCCAGTGTTGCTGTGAACTGTGGTAGGCTGACAGCTGTAGCTCCCATTCTACCCTCTAGCCCGGAAACATCCATATGCCATGGGTGCAGCCCTAAAAAGCAAAAATAAATAAATAAAAATAAAAGCTATTTGCACTGTGTCTTTAAAAAAAACAAAAATAGGAGTTCCCATCATGGCTCAGCAGAAATGAATCTGACTAGCATCCATGAGGATGCAGTTTTGATTCTTGGCCTCTATCAGTGTGAGCTGTGGTGTAGGTCGCAGATGCAGGTTGGATCTGGAGTTGCTGTGTCTGTGGTGTAGGCTGGCAGCTACAGCTCCGATTAGACCCCTAGCCTGGGAACCTCCATGTATCATGGGTGTGGCCCTAAAAAGACAAAAAAAAAAAAAGGTACAAAATATTTATGGAGAAATCATTATTTAGAGACATTAAAAAAGCCCTCAGTAAAAGGAGAGTTATACCATGTTCATTGATTAGATGACTCAATGTTATAAAGATATCTGTGCTTTTCAATTTGATCTACAGATTCAAGGCAGTTCAAATAAAAATCTCAACTGGGTTTTCCATGGAATTGACAAGAAGCATAAAGGACTATACATAACCAAGATCATCCTGAAGATGAAGAATAAGAAGGGCCTTGTCCTCCCAAGTAGCAGGCTTATTATATTTATGATATTAATGAAAGTAGTGCAGTCCTGGTATCGGTACAGACACATCAGCCAACAGGATGGTTTATCATTTTCTGGGCTTCCTCTTGCAAAATAAAAGATGCTCTTGGAGGACTTCCTTGTTATCAGGATGGTGGGCACATGACTACCTATTGCTTCCTCTAAGCTAGATATAAATCTGGAATACAAATTAGCCTCGGTGTTTTCTGTTTGTTTTCTGCTTCTTAGTTACCCAGACTTCAAGCTAAAATTGAAGTGCAACTTATAATAGATGCCTACATATGAGTTCATATTTGTTTTGTGCCAAAATAGGCTGTTACTAAGTTGAGAGTTTCATTTAGAATATATGTGTGTATTCATTTATGCACCATCCATTTACTCACTCTTTCATCTGTATATACATCTATCTATCCAACTGTAAGTATGCCACCATGAATGAGCGGCCTTTAGTGGTCCTGCTCAGCCACGTTGCAGTGGGCTCTTCCCCCAAGCAAGTGATGGGCAGTGACAATTGGCCCCTCCCCCTGCCTTTCCTCTGTATAAATGGAGCCTGAATTCAGACTGAGGCAAGATGGTTTTTTGATTCACTAGTTTGCCATTTTTTCCTTTCTGCTGGCTTTCCCATTAAAGTTGCTATTCCTTGCCCCAACAACTCATCTCCGAATTTATTGGCTTGTTGTGTGGTGAGCAGCGTGAACATGAATTTGGTATCACAACCAACTGACCATCCACCCCTCTACCCATCTACCACCCTCAACTATCCACCACCCATCCATGCTTCTATCCATCCATTCATCCATCTATTCAACTGTCCACTTACCCACCCATTCATCCATCTACCCACCCACCAAACTTTCACCCATGTCCCCATTCCTTCATCCACTCCCTACTCATCTATCCATTTTCCCACCCACCCATCTATCCATTCATCCAAACACCCTCTATTTACCCATCTATTTGTCTCTTTGTATGTCTCTTTATCTATCTGTATGGTTATAGAAAAAGGCTTGCAGAGTTCTCTGTTGACTTAACAGGTTAAGGATCTGGTGTTATTACTGCTGTGGCCTGGGTTTGATCCCTGGCCTGGGAACTTCTGTATGCCATAGGTGCAGACAAAAAAAAGTGAAAGAAATATAGAAAGAAAAGGACACTTGCACAGTCCATTAGTTACTTATTGATGCGTAAGGAGCCACCCAAAGCATAGTGGTGTAAAACAAGTATTTCATCTGCTCGTAATTCTGCAAGTTGGCCTGGCAGAGTGGGGATGGTTAGTTTCATCTCTGCAGACTGGGGGAGGCTCATCCGGGGCTGGTAGAACTACTCAGATGGAATCTTACATCATTCATCTTCCAGGGCTTCTCCATCTGCCCATCCTCTCTTACTGGAGAGCTGTCCTTCCCATGGCCATTTGGAGCTCTGAGAAGCCAAACGTGGAAGCTGCTTGGCTTCCTGAGGACGAGATTCTAGAATTTGTGTAATGCTACTTCCAGGAAGATTCTATTGGTCCAGTAAGTCACATCAATTTGTTCAGCCCTTATGGTTTGAGAACCTATTACATTCTGGTCATAAGAGGTGAACAGAACAGACACATTCCCTGCCCCCCAGGGAGCTTGCCTTCTGGTTCCTGCTCTTGCTGTACAGTAGAGACACCAAATGCACACAGGTGTGAAGCAGGTCTGAGGTCTCCGGCCTTTTGTGGGTGACTTTTCTTCTCTTTCATAATAGGTTGTTTTTCTAGACCCCCTTAATCAAATGGACCATTTTCCAGGATTCAGGTTCTGGGAAGGGGTCCCTGTTCCCTTTCCTCAGCGTCCTGCAGATCTGAGCCACACCACTGTCCATAGGGGTTACCAGATTCCCACTTCTTTGCCCCTTAGAATCTACTTTTGGGGCTCACCCTCCTGATCCATTGCTGCAAGTGCTCACCGTTGCCACTCTGACTTTAATTTCTCTCTTCCAGAAGCGTCTAGTTTTCTTTCTTCCTTTCAAGTTCATCTCTATGTTCTGTTATTACTTTATTCAGCATGTCTGTGAGTTTGTAGTAGGAGCAGAGTCTGTCTGTGTCAATGAGGCCTCCCTTGAAAGATTGTGTTTCCACAAAACATGCTGCGAGGGAGATTTGCATGCTGGAGGTTAATTGCACAATGTTGTCAGGTTCAGCATCTGTGAGGGTGTGAGGGCAGCAAGACTGGGCAGAGGGAATACCTGGATGTGATGCAGTGACAATGGGGGCTCCAGTGGAGCTCGTGGGTTGCTCTGAAGCTGGGGTGACTCTTCAAAATTATCCCTACATATCCCCCTGAGTTTTGGCCAGACCCCAAACCTCTTCATTACTTTCTGCTTCTGGAGATGGATGCCAGAAAGACGCCCTTAGCTTATTCCTGCTCTGCATCACCTCTTTTGTGAAGAAATGAACAGGCAAAGCCAATCTACTGCCTGAATGGGGACGGGGTCGGGAGATGTAAGTAATAATAACATCAAGAACAATGGCCAATATTTATTGAGCACCTAGGATGTGCCAGGACCCACTCAACTAAGTGCGTGGCATGTCTTAATTAGGCCCAGGTAGCAGGGGCAGGTGTATTCTGAGATATGATTTAGTGGGGATATCATTATCCCTATTTTACAGATGAGGAAACTGAGGCAGAGAGGTTAATCACAGCTGCGCAAGGGCACTCAACCAGTCACTGACGGAGTAGAGATTTAGATCAGAAGAAGAATAGGAACAAGATCAATTATTGCTTCAAAATTATTATCCTTCCATGCATGATTATCTTTGAAGCTTCCCAACCACTTGCTTCAGGAGGAGGTTTGTTTTTGTTTTTGTTTTTTCATATTGCACAGCTGCGGAGACATAGACTCAGTGAGGTGACGGGACTTGATCAGGGTGCCCTAGGAGAGCCCCCAAGGAGTGTGGTGAGCCAATCTGCAGGGCCACGGTTTGGCAAGAGTGTCTTGAAGCGGGAGACAGGATGAAGCACGGAGGACAAAGGGTCAGGGATACAGGGAAACTGGCTGGAAATCTTGGACTAGAGGTCCCAGGATAGACATCAATATACAAAGGCTCAGAATCCTTCTCCCAACCCTCATATGAAGGTGCCCAGGACCTGTGAGAGGGGGACCACCTGCACAAAAAAGACACACATGAGGCTGTTCATCACAGGTACTATGAAACAGCCTATGTGTCCATTGATAGGGGAGTAGATAATGAAGTGGGGTCTATTAATAGACTGGAGTAATATGGTAGATTTAGGGATGTGCTTTAGGGCAAGGGCTCTGGAGTCAGAAGGTGGAGAATGAAGATGGAGGATACCTAGATAGAGCATCATCAGTTAACTTCACTCCCTGAGCCGCCGTTTCCTGCTCTGTAGTCAGGGGGAAATATTGGGAGGATTCAGAGAGATGATGCACGTGAAGCCCTTGGCACTTGGAGATCCCTGAGCAGATCAGGTGTCAGTAAGAGTTTCCTGTGGATAAGGACAAGTGGGAGCTTCTGACATTGCTCATCTTAACACCTCTCACAACCAGGGTGGTAAATCGAATGCAACATTGCATCACAGTGGAATGGAAGAAATTAGTGTCCCCCTTGCATGAGTAAAGGCATGATAATCAGATTCTCAGATGCCCAAGGGATGAGGAAGTGGGCCACCCACCAGGTAAGCCGAATAGACCAGCAGAAGCAGCAGCTGAGGGTGAAGGGGGTTTAGAATGGGTAGTGGAGGAGGGCAAGCACTGGTTGAAGTGGCTAGCTTCAGCAGCAGCAGTGGCAGCTGTGGCTCATGCCATGTTCTTCACTTTTCTGGTGGGAATAGAGATCAGCAAGCCTCCTGCAGTAACTTTCCCCAAATGCAGTGAATCTCTTTACAAAATGTGTGGATCCCAGTGGGATGAGGGGTGGACTGTCATGGATGTTGTGGGGGTACCACTCAGATCCCCGCTGGATGAGTCTGCTATTTCTCCTTTAACCAATTGCAGTTGACCCTGGAACATCACAGGTTTCAATTGCATGGGTCCCTGTATACACAGATCTAAGTTTTTTGATTGTTCTTTTGGCTGCACTCTCAGCATGTGGAATTCCCCAGGCCAGGGATCGAATCTGTGCCACAGTTGCAATCTGTGCCACAGCTGTGACAATGCTGGATCCTTAACCCTTGTGCTGCAAGGGAACTTTGTCAGTTAATTAAGCGAGGGGGAAAGTTTGTACTGGATTAGAGATCATAACATATAGAATCAAAAGCACTAAGTCCTGAGTCTTTTCTAGCTCCCGCCCCCCCAAAAAAGATCCCACCTCTAGTGCCTCTCAGGGGAGGTGGTGTATTAGTTTGCTTAGGGTGCTATGGCACAGATTGGGTGTCTTAACAGAAATGCAGTTCTGGAGGCTGAAAGTCCAAGATCAAAGTGTCAGCAGGACTGGTCCCTCCAAAGCCTCTCTGCTTGGCTTATAGTTGGCCACCTTCTCCCTGTGTCCTCACATGCTCTGTGCTCTTGCTGTGCATGTGTGTAAAGACACCAGTCATATTGGATTAGGGCCAACTCCAATCACCTTATTAATTTTCTCTCTAAAAGTGCTATCTCCAGAGTTTCTGTTGTGGCTCAGCAGGTTACAAACCCAGCTAGTATCCATGAGGATGCAGGTTCCATCCCTGGCCTCACTCAGTGGGTTAAGGATCTGGCGTTGCCGTGAGCTGTGGTGTAGGTTGCAGACATGGCTCAGATCCCATATTGCTGTGGCTCTGGCATAGGTTGGCAGCTACAGCTCCAGTTCCACCCCTAGCCTGGGAGCTTCCATATGCTGAGGGTGTGGCCCTAAAAAAAGAAAAAGAAAAAAAAGGGCTAGCTCCAAATACAGTCACAGAGGTATTGGGGGTTAGAGCTTCAATTTATGAATTTGGTTGGGGGCAGAGGACACAATTCAGGACCCATTAGGGGATGGGCAGGAAGTTCTCATGCCCTGCTTGTCGGAAAAAAAAAAGAACCCTGGAAACACGGAAAGTTCCCCAGAGAAGAGGAAAACTAGAAGAGACTTGAGCCCTGCTCCCTGTTGCAGAGAGGCTGCAGGTCCCCCCAAAGGAAATGACTCAATGGTGTCTCTGGGGCAGCTGAAGCCACAGACAGCCTCAAAGAATTTCCTGTGCTTCAACCTGGGCAAGAAATCAGCCTTGTGCGCAGGGTTCGGGAGTAGCAGAGAGAACGGCCCCTCTTGATAGATTACAAGTGCAAAAGCGGAAGGTTGGTGGGTCAGAAGAGACCCTTAATGCCTTGGCATTTCCTAAGCTCCCTGGAATTTTGACTGTCCTGGGGAAAGGAGCCTGTGGGGAAGCTGTGGATAATAAGTTCTCAGCCTCCTGGTGCCAAGGGATCTTTGCACAATTTAAGTCACCCTATGAATGAAAATAAAGCTGAGTTCTTGTGAGCTGACCTTCCTGTCTGCTACACACATGTCTTAGTTTGGGCTCCCACAGAGGCAAATCCTTCCTCTGGAAGGAACACAGCCCTTGCCAACACCTTGATTTAAATCCCACACGTCTCATTTCTGACTTCTGATTTCCAGAACTGCCAGATAACAAGCGACTCTTGTCTTCAGCAGCAATGGGCAACTAGGACAGCCACGAACTCTCATTTTTCTTGAAACTCTTGGTCATCTCAGGCTGTTATGTAGTTTCCCACCTTTGGAACTTGGCAAGAGAGGACGAGAAGGGGGAGAGTTTCCTGCCCCCGGATCTTTGGGTCTTGAGAGAGAGTTGACTGGGGTGGGGGGAGGGTGAAATCTGAAAAGACACCGGAGCACAGGAGGTGAAAGCAGAAATCTAGTAGATAGACTTCTAAGAAGTTGTAAAGTAGGTTGCTGGCCTTAGCTGAGGGCTTCCTGCTCCCACACCTTATCTGAAATCAAGCGGGGGACCAGGGCCCTTGCCACACCAGCCTCTACGCCTGCAGGGTTCTCTCTGCCACCTTTCTCTTCTCCTCCCCTCCCCCCATCTTTCCCTGCCCTCCGTCTCTTCCCATCTCCCACCTACTCCTCTTTCTTTGCCCCTGCCCCTTCTTCAACCCTCTCTTCCACCTCAAGACTGGGAGGCCCCTCCCAGGAATGATCTGAGGCTAAATTTACTAGAGGTTCCAACCCGAGGCAAATGTTCAGTCTGCTCACCAAAGCCACGAAAACAGAAAGATTATGATGTGAATGAAGGAAACTCCAGTGTGGGCTGGGGATGGGCATCTGTGGCTGTCACACCTCCCACCAGCCCACCAGGGGTGGAGAGGCATGAAGCTGGGTGCCCTTGGCGGGGGCAGGTGGGGACGGCATACCTGCCTCAGTCTGTACCTCAGAAACAGGGAGGGCAACAGGAGCTCCTGCCCACGGATGTAGATAAAGATGTGACTCACACATAAGGATGTGACTTGCATGAGATGCCGGGCAGCGGGCGAGTGCCTGACAAATGCTCCCCTTCATAGTTCACTTAGGGCACTCATGCACTTATGAAGCGCCTACTGTGTACCAGGCACTGCACCAAATGGCTTTTTCTTCCTCTGATTTAATCTCAACAATAAACCTAGGAGGTGAGGTTTACTTCCCATTTTACAGATTAGGAAACTGAGGCACGGAGAGGTGATGGGACTTGCTCCAGGTCACACAGCCAGGAAGTGGCAGAGTAGAAGTCGAATGCAGAACCATCGGATTGCAATGCTGGTTCCCTTCACCCCAATACGGGGCAACAATGTCAATAACAATGTCAACAATAATAATCCATTCACTTCCCAGGTCTGAGCTCTCATCCTAGGTCCAGGGAAGTCTGACCTCCTGGGTCCATGCTCATTTGCATAAACCATCTGATTTGTATGCATATTATTACCTGCTCTTCCCCACACACTTTCATGCTCCCAGTTACTCCAAGCTTCCAACTGGCTGTGTAGACAAACTGGCAGTCTCTGCTGGGAGGTCTGAAGTAAGGTCCCTTGGAAGTGTGTGGCTTCTACTTCCTCAGGAATTATGGATGTGAGGGGAAGGCAAATGGGGCATGAGGTGTCTAGTTCCCCCCCAGGCTTCCTGCTGGGTCAGCTGGGTTCAGGTTCCTCAGCTGTAAAGTGGCTTCTGTGAGTCATTCCATCTATCCCTGTGGCCCTGCGAGCCACCCTTCCCCTAAGAAATAGACGGACCCAGGTTCAGAGTCCACCATTTATTTCTAAGACCCGTGGTCATGGGGTCCAGGGCTACTGAGTGAGTCTGGTCTTCACCCCAGGATGTGTACATCTTGGCTAGGAGGAACCTCAGGCTGTGTGTCTGTGTCTGTCATTTGATGCTTTGTGTGTGGTGGGTCCTCCCGTGATGCAGCATGAGGAAGTCTGATGTGATAAGCCTTGCACGGCCTGTGACTATATGGCCCGTGGGGATGACTGAGGCTGTGGTGATGACACGTGTGTGATTGTGCCCTGTGTGGTTGTAATGCAGCATGCGTGACTTGAAGGCTTGCGATGCTGTCTATGACTTGTGTGAGGCGGTGTGCGAATCTGATGCTTTGTGTGTATATGTCTGTGGTTGTGAAGGAATGACTGAGCTTGTGATTCTCTGTGATGCTGTAGCTGTGAAGATATTTTCCTTCTTTCATTTTCTCTTTCTTTTTTCTTCTCTCTCCCTTCTCTGTCCTTCCTTCCCCTTCCTTCCTTTCTTTCTTTCCTTCTCCTTCCTTCCTTCCTTCCTTCCTTCCTTCCTTTCTTTCTTTCTTTCTTTCTTTCTTTCTTTCTTTCTTTCTTTCTTTCTTTCTTTCTTTCTTTCTTTCTTTCTTTCTCTCTCTCTCTCTTTCTCCTTCCTTCCTTCCTTTTCTACCTTTCTCTCTCCTCCCCCATTCTCTCTCTCTCTCTTGTTCTTTCTTTCTGCAAACATTTTTCAAGTGCCTGTGTGCCAGGCTCTGGCTTGGGTGTCGAAACAGCAGTGGTGTCCTAGTGGTACCTGAGTGCTTAGCAGTGCTGGGATAGGCCAGCTAGTTGGTGATATATATGGAAGCCAGAAATCAGCCACAGTGGGAATATTTACACCATAGCAATTGGCCAACACTACAAAGCATCTCCCCTCCCAGGGGAGCTGGTTGTAGCTCTCCATTTACCAGCACATCCCTGAGCCTGTGTCTCTGAGTGCAACTCCGCGGCCAGGCTGAGGTGTGGCCACAAGCTGGTGGATGAGGCTTGGATACAGTGACTATGACTATGGGTGGGGTTGGGCTGGGCTGGACTTTCCACATGGGTGAGTCTGGATGAATAAATCTACCCACCCTCCCACTCTGCCCACTCTTGTAAGAGTAGAAAGGATGATAAGTTTCCTGTTCTTGGCCAAGTCCCTGGACCCCCCAAGTCCCACTCTCCCCCCCCATCAAAAGTATAAATACCCACCCCACCCCCTTCTTCCTGAATATCAGGCAGATCAGCTTTATCCCTGCTTGGGGGGCCAACAGACCCCCAAGTCTCCGAGTCTGTGGTCAGTGTTGTTCCTGGAGGGGTCTGCAGCTTCCTTTGGTCCTTCGGACATGCCTGCTGGGTCTTCAACCTCTTGGGTCAGCTGGGTTTGGCCCCTCGTGGTCCCCGCTCAGCTCTGCACCTGCTGAATTTGCAGTTTCCCTGGGGATTCTTCAGAATCTTTGCTTGCTGGGGCTTCTGCCTCCCCAGGCAGACCCTCTGAGGTCTGTGCCCGTCGGACCCCTGTTCAATCCACCACTGCCCCTTCCTTCACACCATGAATGCTCCAAAGTAGGACCGTGTGTCATCGCGGAGTTGGACCAGGCGCTCCCCCGGCACGCGAACCACCACCTCCTCCCCGGCATCCAAGTGGACCACTCCGCCCAGGAAGCTGCTGTCCCACCAGACGCGGGGGTTGTTTGCGCGTCCACATGGCGATCGCCGGCTGAGCAGCAGCTCCAGCTCCTCGGGGTAGCGGGATGTGCGCTTGTAGAGTCCGTGGGTGATGGGCAGGCCACCGGTCAGCCCCTGGGGGCAGCCCACACCGCCCAGCTGCACTTTGGAGTAGATGTAATAGTAGCCAGCCTGGGCGATCACCAGGGCACCATCCCGGTAGGTGAGGCCCCTCAAGAAGGCCAGGCCCAGTTTCGTCTCCCACAGCAGCGGGCCCCCGCGCCCTGTCAGGCTGGAGTTGGCACCTGTGGAGGGATATAAAGGGGGCTGCTCAGCGCCTGTCCCACGTTTGCTGTGTGACCCTGGACCAGTCACCACCCTTCTCTGAGCCCCACTAGCACTGGTCTAGGCTGTTTGAGAGCTTTAGATGTATGAACTCAAGTTCCCTTACTTTACAGGTGGGGAAAGGGAGGCACAGAAGGTGGTGAAATCAGTTGTTGTTGTTGTTTTGTCTTTCTAGGGCTGCACCTGCGGCATATGGAGGTTCCCAGGCTAGGGGTTAAATCGGAGCTGTAGCGGCCGGCCTACGCCAGAGCCACGCAGGATCCAACCCATGTCTGTGACCTACACCATAGCTCAAGGCAAGGCGTGATCCTTAATCCACTGAGCAGGGCCAAGGATCGGACCCGCAACCTCATGGTTCCTAGTTGGATTCCTTAACCACTGAGCCACTGGGGAACTCCCTAAAGTCACTTCTTTATCATACATCTTAACTCATTTCCTCCCCCTCCTGTAGGTGGGGAAACTGAGGGCCCCAGGGGTAACTCAGTGACTTGCCAAAATAATCAGTGCTTGCTTGTGGCAGAATACATCCTGGGCCATCAGCCTTATAACGTCTGTGTGCCTCAGGCTCCTTCTCCTTAAAATAGAAATGTGAGGAGTTCCCTTGGTGGCTCGATGGTTAACAAACCCAACTAGTATCTATCAGGACGTGGGTTCGATCCCTGGCCTCTTTCGGGTCTTGCTGTGGGGTAGGCTGGCAGCGTCTGCTCCGATTGGACCCCTAGCCTGGGAACCTCCATATGCCATGGGTGGTGCAGCCCTAAAAGAAAAAATAAATGAATAATGGAGATATGAGCTGTACTCGCTAAGGACTTAATGAATGAACATATATAAAGCACATCACATCGCGTGGCTCAGAGTAAGCCCCGCAAAAGGGTTTATTCAATAAATGCAATTAGAAACTCACAGACCTAGGCAGTGCCTGTGCTCTGGGCAGCGCTGTGAGTAATTACTGTATTAGCAAAGGAATACTCTGACCTGTTGGGGGTGTCTATCTGATCTCCCCAGGATGTGCTGATCCCCACCCCATGCCAAGACATGGGGTCCCCCTCACCTGTGAGGTGCGCTGCCGGATTGGCCTGCTGGGGCCTCCGCTCTGGGGAGAGAGGGTCAGGGGTCAGAGGTGAAGGCAGTGAGGGGGTAAGGGCCAGCCTCCCAGAGTGCGAGGTCATCAAGTCCACCTCCTGGTGTCAACCCCACCCTTTCCGGAACAACCCAAACTTCTGCTTCTCCGGCCTGAGGGACGGGCGTCTGTGGGGTTTGGGCTGGTTGTGCAAATCACATTGGGCAATGGGCTGAGGGGGTGGGGGCAGCGTGGGAACGATCCCACCCCCTTTCCGGGACCGGGACCCTGACTCACCTTGCATCAGCTGCTCCCAGGATCCTGCACCTCTGTCCTGAAAGTGCAGAGCAGCCCACGGTGAGCATCTGCAGGGCCCACTGAGAGACACATGCAGACATGCACACAGACACCCTCCTCAGACATATCCAAGGCCACGTGCACGCTTCCCCCTCGCCCGGCCCCCTCACCCCCACCGCTCAGCTCGCTAGTAACCACCCAGTGCCTGTTTTCCTCTCTGTAAATGGATGCATGAAAAGTGCCTGCTGAGGATTCAGCACATTTACATATGAAAAGTGAATTACAGCCCCTGGCACGTAGCCAGCGCCACGGAAGGATTTATTAAAAAAGTGCTATCAAAGACACGTGGACCCCCGGATGGCTGGACACTTGGACCTAGTTGCTAACCCATGGTGGATGTGGACACATGACACTGGGCCCAGATCTGGACACTTAGGTGACATACCAAGACACGGGTGGAGGCAGATACATGGAAGCACGGGTTTATGGAGCCATGTGGGACTGTGCACAGAGACCCTTAGAAGTGCAGACATGCAACGTCAACGCACATGGGCTGTCGACGGGCTAGAGTGTAGACATGTGGGTCCACGTAGGCAGGAGAGCGGCACAGGTCCACATGGGCCTGTGGCCATCAGATCCAGCCATGAGGAGAAAGGGCTTGGAAGCACAAAAAGGCCAAGACCATGTGGACACATCGTGGGACACGCAGACCTGCAGGTCTGGCAGACAGACAGGCAGAGACCTCCACAGCCAGCGGGAAACTGAGGAAGAGATTTTCATAGACTTGGACAACATGGACTAGTAACAGCCCCAAAAAAGGGTGATCAGGGTATGGCTGATAACAATCAGCCATATCAGAATGTGGTTTCCAGGGGTTACAGACCACAGAACTGTGTTATAAACATTCAACTTAAACATAAACTGTGTTTCAACATTAAATTAGATTTTATGTGTTCCCACCACTAGAAGAAATGGTAATTATGTGACACCATAAAGCTACCATGGCAACCCAATTTTTTTTGGGGGGGTGCATATGGAAGTTTCCAATCTAGGGGTCAAGTCAGAGCTGCAGCTGCCAGCCTGCACCACAGCTCACAGCAATGCTGGATCCTTAACCCACTGATGGAGGCCAGGGAGCCAACCTGCATTCTCAAGGATATTAGTGGGGTTTTAACCCACTGAACCACAATGGGAACTCCTGCCATGGCAACCCTATTGTAGTGTCAGTGTATCAAGTCATTATGCTATACACCTTAAAAATCGCACAATGTTCTATACCAACTATATCTCAATTTTTTTTAAAAAAAATGTCAGTTCCCATTGGTTGAATGCTTGCTGTGGGCCAGCCAGGCACCCATGCACATTATATTTTATTCCCTATGAGGACACTGATTATCAGGCCCATTCTACAGATGAGGAAATTGAGGTTCAGAGAGGTGAATTAACTTACCCTGGGCTGCTCTTAGTCTGTCTTCTGTCCTGAACACACACACACATGCACACACGCAGAAATGCACAGTGACACAGGGGACCCACCGGCTTCAGGACCCCAGTACCACTTACCTGCAGGGGGTGGGCCATGGCCTCCAGGCGCCAGTGCAGCTGCAGCAGGAACCAGCCCTGGATGGCCAGTCCGGCTGCCAGCAGCAGTAGCAGGAAGCCCAGACCTAGCCGGGCAGCGCTGCAGGGCTGTCTCTGGCGGCTGCGCCCCAGCCTCGTGAATGGGATGTCCGTCTGTCCATCCACCACGAACACGGAGGGCCGCACGACTGTCTCCTCCATGCCAGAGCGGACGAGGCCAAGATGCCTGGGGCTGGGCTGGCAAAGCTGTGTCCTGTGGGCTGGGAGGAAACCACGATTGCCCAACCCTCCTGGGCTTCTCGCACTGCAGACAGGCGCCCGTGGGTCCCTGGGGCTGCCTTTAGAGCTGGGGCTCAGCCCCTCCCCTTTCCCCACTCACCCTCTTCTTCCTGTCCCCAAACCCCTGGCCCAGCCCCATCTCACTCTCACTCATAAGATCTCTCACACCATCCTGAGGCACTTGAAGATGTGACTCAGGTGGAGGCGGGAGAAGGAAGGCCCCTGCCCTCCCTTCTGGCCTTGTCATCTGCACGGTTACCATATAGTTATTGAGAACCTCCTGTGTGCCAGGCACTGTTCTAGGTTTGGGGGCACAGCCGTGAACAAGGGAGACCAAAGTGCTTGGCCTTTCGTAGCTCCTAGTCTGGCAGGGTGAGGAAGGTAAGCCTAAGAAATGTGAAAACACTATAAAGTGTTTGAGACGGTGATCAGAGCAGTGGGAAATCTATGAGTGGTTTGTGTGTATGGATGTGTATACAGGTGTGTGCATTGTGTGCAATGCATTGAACATGGGTATGCTATGCATGTGTGCATGCAGGTGTGTGTATGCAGGTGTGTGCAGGTGCAGGCATATCTGTGCATGTGCTTGAGTGTCTTGCATATCTGCATGCACCTGTGTGTGCATTCATGCACGTTTTGATTGCAACTCACAGTCAGAGGGCGGAACCAGTGTCCACCCAGTAGCAAAGCTCAAAGCCTAGAGTCATCCTGAACTCCTCCCTCTGCCCTGTCACTACATCCTACCCTCAATAAGCCCCCTCTTTTTAATCCTAAATGTCATGTATTTTTTAATTAAAGTATGGTTGATTTACAGTGTTGTGCCAATTTCTGCTGTACAGCAAAGTGACCCAGTCATACATTTGGATACATTCCTTTTCTTATCTTCCATCATATTCTATCACAAGTGATTGGATATTGTTCCCTGTGCTGTACAGCAGGACCTCATTGCTTATCCATTCTAAGTGGAATAGTTTGCATCTGCGAACCCCAACCTCACATTCCAACCCTTGGCAACCACCAGTCTGTTTTCCTTGTCCATGAGTCTGTTTCTGTTTCATAGATAGGTTTGTTCATTTGTGTCATATTTTAGGTTCCACACGTAAGTGAAATCCTATGGCATTTGTCTTTCTCTTTCTGACTTACTTCACTTAGTATGAGAATCTCTAGTTGTACCAATCTTGCTGTGAATGGCATTATTTTGTTCTTCATTATGGCTGAGTAGTATTGTTGTATATATGTACCACATCTTCTTTATCCATTCATCTGTTGATGCACATGTAGGTTGTTTCCTGTCTTGGCTTTGTGACTAGTGCTGCTATGAACATAGGGGTGCAATCGAATTGCAGTTTTGTCTGGATGTTTGCCCAGGAGTAGAATTGCTGGATCATATGGTAGTTCTGCATTCAGTTTTCTGAGGAAATTCCACACTGTTTTCCATAGTGGTTGTACCAATTTACATTCTCACCAGCAGTGTAGGAGGATTCCCTTTCCCCACAGCCTCTTCAGCATTTGCTATTTGTAGACTTATTAATGGTGGTCATTGTGACTGTTGTGAAGTGGTACTTCATTATGGTTTTGATTTGCATTTCTCTATTAATTAGTGATGTTGAACATTTTTTCATGTGCCTACTGGTCATCTGGATGTCTTCTTTGGAGAAATATCTATTTAGGTCTTCTGACCATTTTTCAATTGTTTTTTTTGTTTTGTTTCAGTTGGGTTTTTTGTTGTTGTTTTTGAGTTGTATGAGTTCTTTGTATATTTTGGAGATTAAGCCCTGGTCCACTACATCATTTGCAACTATCCATAGGTTGTCTTTTCATTGTTGTTGTTGTTGTTGTTTTTAATGATTTCCTTTGCTGTGCAAAGCTTGTAAGTTTGATTAGGTCCCATTTGTTTATTTTTGGTTTTGTTTCTATTGCCTTAGGAGACTGACCTAAGAAAACATCTGTACCAGTTTAAGTCAGAGAATGTTTTGCCTATATTCTCTTCTAGGAGTTTTATGGTGCTTTGCCTTATGTTTCAGCAAGCCCTTTGATTCAACCTCTAAACCAGATCTCAAATCCAGCCACCTGTTTCCATCCCCACTGCTACCACCCTCGCTAAGTGCTTTGGACTGAATGTTTGTGACACCCCAAATTGATTTATTGATGCCCTAATCCCCAGTGTAATTGTATTTAAGGGTGGGGCCTTTGGGAGGTGCTGAGGCACTAGGGTAGAGCCTTCCTCAATGGGATTAGTGCCCTTATAAGGTGAGATGTGAGATATGCCCTCTCTCCCTCTCTGCCATGTAAGGACACAGAGAGAAGGAGGCCATGTACAAGACAGGAAGAGGGCTCTCACCGGAACTCAGCCAGGTAGGCACCCCAATCTCAGGCTTCCAGCCTCTAGAACTATGAGAAATAAATGTCTGTTGTTTAAGCTACTCAATTGGTATCTTGTTATAGCAGCCCAAATGGACCAAGACACTAAGGCACCCATCACTGCTTTGCTTGGACTGTTGCAGTAGCTTCCCAACTGGACATCCTGCTTTATTTTTGCCACCTTATAATTCATTCTGTAGTGAATTCTAGAGCTGGTGTGACTTTGCTTATTTATTTTATTTTATTGAGGTAAATTCATACAATATAAAATGAACCATTTTAAAGTGAGCCACTCAGTGTCATTTCATGCATTTACAATGTTGTGTAACTCTATCTAGTTCCTAAGAACTTCAATGCCTCAAAAGTAAGCCTTATAGAGAGTTCCCTGGTGACCTGGCAGTTAAGATTCCATGTTGTCACTGCTGTAGCTCAGGCTACTGCTGTTCCCTGGGCTGGGAACTTCCACACAGCATGGACACAGCCATACACACAAAAAGCAAGCTTTATAACCATTAAGCAGTCACTCCTCAACCCCCAACCCTACAAGACCCTGGCAACCACTAGTCTATCTTGCTCTATGCATTTACATGTTCTGGACATTTAAAAAACAAACAAACAAACAAACAAACAAACATACCAGTGGTCTTTTGTGTCTGGCTTCATTCACTGAGCATAATGTTTTCCGGGTTCATCCACATCATGGCATGTGTCAGTGCTTTACTCCTTTTTAAGGCTGCATAATATTCCATTGTATGGATGGATTACATTTTACTTATCCATTCACCCATTAATGGACATTTAAGTTATTTCTGTCTTTTGGTCATTATGAACAGGGCTGCTACAAGCATGTGTGTGCGTGTATTTGTCTGGGTACCAGGTCTGAATTCTTTGAGGCAGATGTTTAGGATCAGAACTTCTGGCATCAGCTTTTTAAACACATGTCAGCTCTCTTCCATGTTTAAAATTTTCTAATGGCCTCTCATTGAGCTTATGGGGGTTAGTAAATTAAGGCTCATGAGCTAAATCTTGCCAAGCTCCTGTTTCTGTACAGTCACGGGAGTTCCTCATGATGGCTGGCCCATTAGTGAGCTGTGGAGTCACAGATGCGGCATCTTCCTCTGGCTCCTGTTCCCCATTTTGATCCCAGAGGCCACCTCCCTGGCCAGCAGCCAACACTTGCCACTGTCCACACCCTGTCCTGGTCACACTGGCTGCCACCTACATGTTGGAGTGTCCTCTGTCAGCAACTGCTGGGCAGTGAATGGATGCATCTCATTCTGGGATCTGGTGATTCAGCTTGTTGCCTCAATTCCAGCCAGCTCATCCATATGAGGCAGATGGGCTTCAGGAGAGAGAGGTTGGCTAGGATCTAAGTATCACTGGAGCAGAGAGAAACTGGCCTGGGTGGTCACCTTGTCCCTCTCCACTGGGTCTCCAAGCCTCAGGTCCACCACTCTTCATCCATAGAATATCCCCAGCAGCTGGGCAAAAATCATGCCCTTCATCCCGGAGGGCCCATCCCCAGCAAAAGGGGCATATGCAGGGTGGAAGCTTCCTCTCATTTTGTACGTACCTTCACAATATCCTTGATTTTATCTCTCAGTCCTCAAAGGCTAAAATATTTACTATATGGCCCTTTAGAGAAGAAAGACTGTTCTCTGAGCTAAGAATAGACACTAAGCGGTCTTTACTGTCTTTTTGGGGTGGGATAATTTTGGCCTCCTGGTGGCATATGGAACTCCCAGGCCAGGGATCAGAGCCACAGTCACAACCCAGACCTACCTACGGCAATGTCAGATTCCCAAACCACTGTACTGGACCTGGGATCGAACCCATGTTCCAGTGGTTCCCAAGATACTGCTGATTCCATTGCACCACAGAGAGAGCTCCTTTTTTGGGGGGTTGGTCTTCATTATCATGAAGCCCTTGGCACTCTAGTCACTCTGCCCCAGGCATCTAGGGCACTTGCTGTTCTCTCTGGGTGGAGCAATCCTTTCCAGAGCCCCCATGATTGGCTCCTCTTTGTCATCTATGTCTTGACCGAAGAACCCCCCCCTCCTCGGAGAAGCCTTCCCTAACCATCTGTATTAGAAAGGGTTTGTCAGATAAATAGAACCAATAATATATCTTTATCTCTACCTAATAGGTATCTATTTATCTATCTTTCTATCTATCTATCTATCTTTCTATTTATCTTTTAGAGAGAGAGAGATTGGTTCATGCAATCTTGTGGCTTGGTAAGTCTGACATCTGTAGGACAAGCCAGCAGGCTGGAGATTCAGTTAAGAGCTGATGTTATGGTCTTGACTCTAAAGGCTAGAAACTCAGGAAGAACTTCTATGCTGCCATCTAGAATTCTCTTCTCCTCAGGAAACCTATTTTTTTCTCTTCAGTCCTTCAACTGATTGGACAAGACCCACCCACATTATCAAGGGTAATCTGCTTTTGTTTTTATTTATTTTTTTTTTTGCCGTGCTGCAGTATGTGGAAGTTTCTGGGCTGGGGATCGAACTCAAGCCACAGCGGTAGCCCAAGCCACAGCACTGATAACACAGTCCTTTACCACTAGACTACCAGGGAACTCCAAGGGTAATCTGCTTTAAAAGTCAACTAACTGTAGGTGTGAGTCACACCTTTAAAAAATCCCTTCAGGAGTTCCCATTGCGGCTAAGTGGTAACAAATCCAACTAGGATCTATGAGGATGCAGGTTCAATCCCTGGCCTCACTCAGTGGGTTAAGGATCTGGCATTACCGTGAGCTGTGGTGTAGGTCGCAGATGCAGCTGTGATCTGGCATTGCTGTGGCTCTGATGTAGGCCGGCAGCTACAGCTCTGACTTGATGCCTAGACTGCGAATTTCCATATGCCGTGGGTGCAGCCTTAAAAAAGCTAAAAAAAGCAAAATAAATAAATAAATAAATAAAATTAAATTAAAAAAAATTAAAGAGTGAAAAAAAAAATCCCTTCATAGCAACATTTAGACTGGTGTTTGACAAAACAACTGCTCACCACAGCCTAGTGAAATTTACACATGAAATGAGCCATCCCTCAATCCAAGGGAGTTGCTGGTGGCCCCATCACAAGCAGACTTCCTCACGTTGCCTATTCTTTCCTTTTTGGACACCCTCATTGTCTGAAATCAAATCCATGCTGTCTTTGCTGTTCACAGCCTAGAACCATAGGCACTCAAAAAACCCAACACCCCATGCATTAAAGAAATAAAGAAAATCAATTCCAGGGCAGAAGGAAGGGGAAGTGAGCAAGAAACAAAATGAAAAATGGGATATAAAAGAAGGTGGGGGGTGGGGGGGAGTTCCCCTGGTGGATCAGTGGTTAACGAATCCGACTAGGAACTATGAGGTTGCGGGTTCGATCCCTGGCCTCGCTCAGTGGGTTAAGGATCCAGCGTTGCCGTGAGCTGGGGTGTAGGTTGCAGACACGACTTGGATCCCGCGTTGTTCAGGCTCTGGCGTAGGCCAGTGGCTACAGCTCCTATTCGACCCCTAGCTTGGGAACCTCCATATGCCATGGGTAGGGCCCTGGAAAAGAAAAAAAGACAAAAAAAAAAAAAAAAAAAAAGAGGGCAGGGGGCCCTGGCAGATGTCAGCAGGGACACCTAGTGAGTGATGAGGATCTTGAGTCTCCCCTTGATGGGGGTCTCTGGCAATTGGGGGTTGGAGGGAGTGGGGGTGGGCTGTGAGTGGATTTTCCCTGCAATCCTGGAATTGGAGGTGGGGGTTTCCAGGACCTGAGTTCTTGAGGAGGGGGGCTATGCTGGGGTCCACGTTCAGAGGGATTTTCCCGTGATGACCTGACCCAGAGCCAGAGCCTAGATCCCACCCTCAACAGTCCTCAAGGGGTCACAGGTGGAGTTAAAAGAGGCACTTGGGGGCCCTTGACTGCCAGTGGCCTCACTCATCTGTGCCTACTGCCCCACCATGAGTTTCTGGTGAGGCTGTAGCCACAATAGCCCCTGTACGCCTTCCTTAACTGGTGACTCATTCTCTGGCTCCCTCAGGGCTCTAGCCGGAAACACCACCACCCCCTCCCCCTCCTCGCAGAGCCACCTCACACAATCCTACCAGTCTGTTCAGGCCCATTTAGAACGTGGAAACCAGGAAGATGGGGCAAGTCCAGAGAACGGCAGATGACATACAGGTGAGCTAGAAAATGGAGTGAGCGTTGAGTTGTGTTGTGGATGAGGTCAAACGGGATGAAGGTGAGGTGGCTGGTAAGGATGCAGGTGAGCATGAGGGTTAGAAGGCAGAGCAGGACCAGAGGGTTCTGGTGCTGGTGAAGCCACAGGTAAAGATGCAGGGGAAGGAATTCCCATTATGGCGCAGCGGAAATGAATCTGACTAGGAACCATGGGATTGTGGGTTCGATCCCTGCCCTCGCTCAGTGGGTTAAAGATCTGGCGTTGCCATGAGCTGTGGTGTAGGTCGCAGACATGGTTCAGATCTGGCGTTGCTGTGGCTCTGGTGTAGGCCGGCAGCTGTAGCTTCAATTAGACCTCTAGCCTGGGAACCTTCATATGCTGTGGGTGTGGCCCTAAAAAGCAAAAAAAAAAAAGCAAAAAAAAAAAAAAGCAAAAAAAAGATGCAGGGGAAGATGCAGGTGAGAATGTAGCTAAGGATGCTGGTGAGAACACAGGAAAGAGACTAGAGAGGGATGTAGGCAAAGATGCAGTTCCTCACCCTGAGGAGGATGCAGAGAAAATACAGGTAAGGATACAGGTAGAAAGACAAGGTGAGAATAAAGGAAAGAATGTTGGTAGAGATACAGTTAAGTTTACAGATTAAGATGTAGGTGGGGGAAGCAGGGAAGATGCAGAAAATGCAGGCAGATACAGTTGAGTGTGCAGGTGAGAGAGGGTGAAGATTCAGCTGAGACTATTGGGAAAAGCTCAGGTGAGGATGAAATAAGGAGGTAGGTAAGCAAGGTGGTGAAAGCTCAGGTGAAGGGACAGTGAGCTGCTGGGGAGGATGCAGGTGAGAATGTAAATGAGAATTTGGGTAAGGATGGGGGTGCAGGGGAGATGCAGGGGAAGCTGCAGATGTACTGCCCGCTAGGTGCAGGTAAGGCAGGTACATGCACTTGAGGCCAGGAAGCCGGGTGAACTGCTGGAGGGGATGAAGTGGGAAGCAGGTGGAGTTTCAGTAGGATGAACCTGAGCTGTGGGTGAGGCAGTGGCGGGATCACAGCTGCCTCTTTTCCCCTCTCAAAGACCTTCAAAAAAAAAAAAAAAAAAAAGACCTTCAGATGTGGGGGGAAATGTGAAAGATAACTGGAGCTTTATTGGGTAGACTGTGGGGGAGTGGCATCAGTTGGGGCAACCAAAGACGACCATGTTCTCAGAGAAGTTGGCCAGGTCCTGGCACTGTTTCTGGTTCTCCTCATCTTGGCATACATCACCATCAGGCCACAGCTCCACCCAGGTGTCCTTCCCAATGATGTAGCTGATGCTGGGGGAAAGGGAGACAGGTCAGGAGGGGGAGGGGAGGGGCGGGGGGGCGGCCTCACATAGGTGCAGGGCGGGCACTCACTTGGGTTTCTCTCCCCACAGGTCGGAGGAGACTCCCCACACAAGGTAGTGTCCCCCCTCCTTTAGTTTGAGGGCTTCTCTGCATTTGATGTGGCTGATGAACCTGCGCTCCTGTCCAACCTGCACTTCATCGGAGCCTGGAGGGGAGGGAAAGGGAAGCTGAGCTGGCGGGGGGGGGGAGAGGGAGACAGAGGGGGAGGCCGAAAGAGAGCAAACAGAGCACCGGGTTCACCTGATTTGATGATCTGCTCGATGACCATGATGTAATCGTCAAAGTCATCTGACAGCTCCTTCTTGAGAAGTCTGGTCTTGTACACTGTTGAGGGCAAGGAGGACAGCGTGGGTCCTGGGCTGGGTTGACCCTGGGGTGCCCTCACCTGGGCCTATGGCTCCTCTCAAGCAGACACATGCAGGATCAGAGCCAGGCACCCTCCAGTTCCTATCTGCCTCCCCACCTCCACCCCGGAACACACACAGCCACACCCCCAGCCATGCACAAAATTACACAGCGTCCACAACCACCGCCGTATACACCTCGACAGCCACTCCTCTCCACTGAGACCTACAATCATCCTCTCATATAACCAAGACAATGATGCACAAACACAACTACAGTCCCAAAGGCAGCCAAGCACACAAACTAGAGCCGCTCACCACAACAGTCACAAGCACAACGACAGCTACTCCCACAATCACCATCTCAGACAAATGCGCCTCCCCACCAGACAGCCATGTACACAACCATAGCCACTCACAACCACCTTCTCTCACACACTCCCACATACCCATCCCACTCATGACCAGGGTTCCTCGTGCAATCACAGCCTCTCACAACACAAAACATACACACACAGACACACACACCAGTCATCCACAACCATAGACACATGCAGCCATGACCACACCTGCCAGCACACCTGTTGTGCACACATGTCACGCATGCGTGGACCCCACCCCCTCACCATAGTCCACGCCGGGCTCGCAGGCCCTTTCCAGCCGGTCGTCCAGGGTGACCTCCTCTTCGTCATGGTGCATGAAGCAGTTCTCTGCAGGGGGTGGCGAATGGATGGGGGACGTAGTCTAAGTTTAGTTTCTTGCTCTGGGCCGGCGGAGCTCTCGGGTCACACACCGTCCCCGCCCTCCCTGGGAGCGGGGGTCGGGGTGGGGTCTCAAGTGGGCGTGGCCACCCTCCTGGCGCCTGCGCACCCACCCTCAGCACAGCGACACATTTCTTTGTGGCAGAGTTTGTTTAGCATCCCGTCCTCCTTCTCGGGGTGGTAGAACCGGGTGCAAGACTCATCTGTGGGCAGAAGTGATGGGGAGGGGTCAGCCTTCTGTCCCACCGACAACACCTGGGGGTTCAAGTTCCCAACTCCAGTCCATCAGACTTGTGGACCCTGGGTCCCCAACCCTGGTACCCTCAGGGCCCTAATTCCCAGATCCGTGGGACCCTAGGACCCCAGGCTCTGGGATGACTGCTCACCCAGGTTGTAATAGGAGTACACCTTGACTGACCCAGGCTGTATAAGCCCCACATTAAAGTACTGGTGAACTTTGAAGGATATACAGTCCTCCAGGGTGTGTGAGATCTGGGAAGAGAGAAGAAGCTGGTCAGGAGGGCAACATGGGAGGAAATCCATCATGGGGTCCTGAGGGTTCGGGCAGTGGTGGAGAAACTGAGGGACCAAGGATGGATATGAATGGGGAAGATGGGGAGGGGGTAGGAATCTTTGCAAAAGGATTAATGAGCAGTTCAACAAATTCCTTTTTTTTTCCTCCAAGGCTCATGCCTAGATTACACTTCTCAGCCTGTTTTCAGTTCTGTGTGACCATGGGATTGAGTTCTGGCCCACAATTGCTGTCTATGTCCTGATACATATTCTATGGCTAACAAGACAGCATGAGATTTCTGAAAGTTGCTAAATGAGTACCTCTTAAAAGTTTTCACCACTCATACACATTATAACTATGTGAGGTTCTGGATGTAACTATGTTTATTGTGGTAATCATTTTCTAATATATATACACATAAAATCATTATACTGTACACCTGAAACCTACACAATTTTACATGCCAATTAAATCACAATAAAGCTGGACAAAATAAAAGGAAGGGAAGGAAGGAAACAGATATACATACATATGTACATACACCTATGTATATGTGAGAGATGTATATTTGGAGGAAAAGGCTAACAATCAGTGAATTTGGGTCAAGGGTATATGGTGCTCCTTCACTGTGCTCTGAAATTTGGAAGGTTGAAATTATAAAAGTTGAAAAGTACAAAAAAATTAAAATACAAAAAAGATATTAAAAAAACCCCATCTCCTGCACAATCTGCTCTTCTTCTAGAAAGACTGGATCCAGCAGAGGATTCCAAAATCCTAGGGATTATAGAATCTCGAGATGGAAGGTACTTGGACCCCTGAGTGACCTCATGAAACAGAAGGCCTCCCTCATCCCCTCCCATACCGACTGGACTTTACATGAACGAGAAATCCAAGTCTCTTATGTTGAAACCCTTATGTTCTTGGGGGGTTTTATTATAGTAGCTACTGTTACTTATGCTGACTAATACAGGGTGAGGGTCACTGAGGGTATTGGGAGTTAGCAGGGAAGATATGAAGATGGGGGACGGAGAGAAATAAGCAGGACAGGGAAGGAAGCTCAAATCATGTTAGAGATAAAGAGAGCAAGAGAAAGCTAGATGGAGAGAAATTAAGAGGGGAGACGTGCAGAGGTTGGGGAGCAAGGGAAGTCCTTTCTCTCTACTGGACACTTTTTTTTTTGGAAACCATATATATATATATTTTAACCCCGTGATGGTTTAAGACTCTAATGAGAAGAAGTTGGAGGAAGCAAGTGAAAAATCAGGTTAGAACATGAGTGGTCCAAAGGTGAGATGCTATAGATGAGTTGAACACTTTGTTACCCAGGTTGACCACCTTGTTGATCACTTGCTGACCTGGGATGACCACCTTGTTGACCCAGGTTGACCACCTTGTTGACCCAGGTCAACCACTTTGTTTTCCATGCCCCTTTCTCCCATGTCCAGCAGCACAGATCCTGTATCCCCCAGCCCAGAGCTGGTCTGACCCACAGACAAAGGCTAGTGGAGTGGAGAAGGTAAGGCCAGCCAAGTAGGGGGTCAAGATATCAAAGGAAGCCTTACCTTGTCCAGGTAGATGATGAGGGTGTTTTTGTTGGAGAGGGCTTTGTTCAGCTCATACTTAGAGATGTATCTGTCCACACCAGTGCTCAGCTGGGAAAGAGTGGGGCTTGTGAAAATCCCTCCCGCATCCCCCTCCCTCCAGCTTCTTCCAGACCCCAGGCTCCTTCCCATGGATCCCAGCTCCTGAGCCCAAGACCTTCATACCAGTTTGAGGTCTTCAGTATCAGGAGAGAAGCCAGTCATCATGGATATATCCAGGATTGACATAGTGGCATCCTGGTTTCCAAGGTACCTGGATGGGGCAGGGGGAGAGGAGTTGGGCCCCAGGGTGGGGATCAGTGCCTGGACAAGGGAGTTGTATCTAGATCTCACATAGCAGCATAGAAAGATGTTATACTTTAGGAAACACTTTCCCAAAAGGAATAAAGAAAAGGTAGCATAATGGTCAAGGTGATTAATTGCTCAGGTTCTAGAGTCCAACTGCTTGGGTTCAAATCCCAGCTCTGTGTAATATTTGATGAATCATTTGACCTCTCTGTGCCTCAGTTCTAGAAAATGAAGATAAGAATGTGGCCGGGTCTCACTTTGTATGATTCTATTACCATGGTCTAGGTCAATAATATCCCCTAGCACTATGGTTTAGGTTTCTTTTTTCTTCTCTTTTTCTTTTTTCTTTTTTTTTTTTTTTGTCATGCAGTGACTTGACGTGGTATCTCAGTTTGCAGACCAGGGATTGAACCTAGGCTGCAGCAGTCAAAGAGCCAAATTCTAACCACTAGGCCACCAGGGAACTCTCACCATGGTTCAGATTTCACGGTATCACTTGTGAGTAATTACATAAAGTACAAATCTTGTTGCTAGCTCATCACTCCACTAATCACTACGTAAATAACAGATGCACATCACAGCCAAGGACCAATCACTTTACTTCTTTCAAAGTCCATCAGTGACAGGTCCCTGAGCATCATTATTCAGTTCACACTCAGGCAGCAAAGCGTGTAGTTGTGTTACTTCTCAGTCTTACAGTGAAAAAACCACGTGGCCTTTTATGAAAATGGATACCTGAAAAAGGGAATTGGTCCACAAAGATAAAAGTGCAGCAACGAAATGAGGAGTGATAACACTGGCAGTAAAATTTGAATAGAACATAAATGGAGTTAGAGAAAAAATTAGCAGACCTCGGGGAGGTTGGCCCAGCTGCCTTTTGCAAGACTAGCTCTGTGGCTGGAGGAACTTAGTGAGGCAAACTTAGCAACATAAAGGAGGAAAGTGGTTGTGACAAGGAGGATGTCGATGTCCCAGAGGATGTGACACTGGCAAGAACCATGACACTGAAGGGACTCTTGGTTATTTCCTTGACACTGGAAACTCAAAGGCGTAAATGGTGGAAGCTGACTCAAACTTGGAAGGGAACATGACAATTCACGATGGCATAAAAAGATGCTGGCTTGAAATCAAAAGTTATACAAAGAGAAGAAAGGGGGCACTGTCCCAACCGCAGTGCTTTGTTTGTTTGTTTGTTTTTGTCGTTTTAGGGCCGCACTTGTGTCATGTGGAGGTGCCCAGGCTAGGGGTTGAATTGGAGCTACAGCTGCCAGCCTACACCACAGCCACAGCAACACTGGATCTGAACCGCGTCTGCGATCAACATCCCAGTGTACTCAACAAATATTCATCTAACTACACTTGCATTTCTCTAGGCCTTTGTAACTGGTGGGAGGAGAGTTTTTGATGTTGTGATCCAAATTCTTAAAGGTCATGGAATAATTGTAACTTCATAGATAAGATCGATTGGCACAGCCTCAGCTTACATGGTCATTGCCAGTCTCTCAATGCCATGCATCATGAGAAACTCTCTGCCTCCTGTGGGTACTTAGCACAGGACTAGATGTAAAATACACTCGCAGAAAGCATTAGGCATCACAGTTATTATTTGTAAGAAGTCTTGCCAGAGACAGGGGCTGGCCAGGATGAACCCCAATGAGCCATCTCTTACCTGGTACAGATGTCAAGGACCATGGAGCTCTTGGCTTCCTGAGGCTTCTTCACTAGAAACACAGAAGACAAAAGGGTGGGAGGGAGAAGTTCCTGGGTTCTGATCCAGGAAGGAGGAAGACCTTAGAATGGTGTGGGGAGGGGTCGATAGATAGGGTCTGTACACCTTTTACCTGGTTCAGGGGCTGGATGTATGGAAACCTTGAGGTCAAACTTCTTGCAGGTGGTTTTGCCTTTGGTCTTGGCGTGGTACATGGTCACCACCTGGTGAGATGGGAAGGGAGACAAGGTGTCAGCCCACTTGACTTGGGGAGGAAAGGGTGCCTCGGGGGCAGAGGAGTCTAGGAAAGGCAGTGAGTCCAGCAGGTATGGGTCCTCGTTTCTTACCGACAAGGTGCCTTGCCCTTTCCCTTCAGCTATTAATGTGAATCTCTCATTTTCTTTTGTCTGCAAGGAGTGGGGAGAGAGAAGAGAAAGCATTAGGAACAAAGCCTTCCCCTGGCTGTGATGGTCTTTTGCCCTCCCTTCTGCCTCCTTGCAAATTCACATGGAGGTTGAAAATGATGAGGGTTTGGTCAGGTGGCTGTACCTCTTCTGACCGCAGAAGGCTAGCAGATTCCCAGAGGATACGATGCCTGACTGGAGCGCTGCGGCTGGGCAGGTGGATGGACACATCCAGGTTCAGATCCTTGTGATCAGGGACATCCTTCTGGTATTGGGCCAAGGCTTGGAACACCATGAAAGTGGCCTGTTACCCATGACAGAGAAAGAGGGTGAATCTGGGCAACAAGAAAGTTGTTAGACCCCACTGAGGGATGAAGAGTCTCAGATCAGAGCTGGGGCCCTGAAACTGTGGCCTTGAACCCACCCATTGTGGCCTTCAAGAACAAGATCGAGGGTTGTTGGCTACTGAGGACATGTTCTAGAACTCTCTGAGTGAGAGGGGTTCAGACAAGAGCTTGGAGACATGGGGAACATGTCTAGAATTCACCAGAAAGGGCAGACATAAGACTGAAAGTCTAGCCACAGTGAGAAAGTAGTCTAGACCCATCTAGAGGAGAGCATCTAAGACAAGAGTCTAGAAGTGCTGGGAATATGTCTAGAACCCACTCATTAAAAAAGAGTAAAGTTGGGAACACTGAGCATCTGATTTGGAATCCCAAACACTGAGAATGTGATTGAGAGCCCACTAGAAATAAAGGGGGCTAAAGAACCCATGGTCTAGAACCTACTGGGGGCTAGAATAGCTGAGACCCTTTTCTAGAACTCACAGTAAGACAGGGTAATATTGAGAGCCTGAAGGAGCTGAGAACATGGTCTAGATCCCACAAGTGAGAGAAAGAAGCTTGGATAATGGCCCAGAACAACTAAAAATCCAGTCTAGAACCTACCAATGAGACAAGGTAATATTGGGGGTCTGGTGAGATGAACAGGATCTAGAACCTACCAGTGAGACAGGATAAGATAGGGAATCTGGTGGAACTGGGGAACCAGGGGGAGAGAGAGGCTCACATCTGAACCTGAGCCCTGAGAACATGACCTAGATGTCAAGAGGGAAAGAGAGGCTCAGAACACAGCTTGGAGCACTCAGAATGTAGTCTAGATCCAGAGATGGGTTTATAAGGGGGGAAAAAAAGATTTCTCAACTTCATTCCAACCATCCTGGCTTATGGGACAGAAGACCTACCTCTCTTGGTCTCAGTGCCTACTCCAGAAGGCTAGTGGGAGGCCAGAAGAGGTTGGGATGCAGGTGCCTGGGGTGGAGGTGGGGTGGGGGTGGGGCTACTTGCCTGGGTAGATCCATAGCCACCTCCGTAGTATCTCTGCTCATTGAGCCAGCGCACAATAGGAGGGACAGAGTCAAAGTCTTTGACTACCAGCAGAGCCAAGAGGGCGTAGGATGTGGCCTCCACATTGTAGAGCTTCTGGCCAGGTTCCTCCCAGCGGTTCCTTTCTGCAGAGAGAACCCCCACTCTCAATGCTCTGTTCAGCCTGTAAATAGCTCAGAGAAAGCTCAGAAAAAAAAAAAAAGACTCATACTGGACTTGGTTTTCAAGTGTCCTGGCCCACATTCAAGACCCTCAATCTGCTGTCTTCTGCCTTGCTCTCTTCCCTCATCAACCCTCACTCCTCCATTTGAATTCTCAACTGCAGCCCCACTGCAGGAGATTCCCTAAACTTGCTCTTTTTTTTTTTAAACCTATGAGCCTTTGCATATTCTGTTCCCTCTACTTGGAGCAATTTTTCTCCATCTACCTGTGGTTAATTCTCACCCCGCACAATTCAGCTTCAATGGCACCCTAAGAGGAAGTGAGGCCCTTCTTCCTCCTGTCCGTTAAAGCATCCTGTGCTTCTACTATCCCAATGCTATAATGTTCTACAGTAATCTATTAATTCATTTTCCCTCCTCAACTGAGGTGTGAGGCCATAATGGGAAGGGCTGCACTGTATTCACTGTATGTCACAAGTGCCTAAGAAAATACTGATGGCAGAGGCTGTCACTAAGAATCATACCCTCCTCTTCCTGGGCACAGAGTTGGACTACATCTCCCAGATGCCTTTGCAGGTAGGTATGGCCACATAACTAAGCTTTGACCAATGGAATGTGCACAGCAATGATGGGACCCCTTCCATGTTTGGTCCACCTCCCTTGCACAGTCTTCCTGACTATTTCCCCCTCAGCTTACATGGATGGATTCTGAGCGGCAGAGCTATGAAAAGATAGAGGCCTAGATCTCTGCATCTCTGTGTGGAGGAGAGCCGGCCACCACCAATAAATTATTCTTGTGTTAAATGACTTTTGTATATGTTACATTCCATTACTTGAGATATGTCACATCAGTGAGTGCAAACATGATACAGTGTCATCAGCTGGGACCAAAAATTAAGCACTCACTCTGTGCTAGGCACTGTGCTAAGTTCCCTATGCTTTCAGATAATGATAATATTTTTAACAATATTGAAGGTGGATTCCCTTTGTGGCTCAGCAGTTAATGAATCTGACTAGGATCCATGAGGATGCGGGTTCAATCCCTAGCCTTGCTCAGTGGGTTAAGGATCTGGCATTTCCGTGAGCTAGGTTGCATATATGGCTCGGATCCTGCATTGCTGTGCTGTGGCATAGGCCAGCAGCAGTGGCTCCAATTTAACCCCTAGCCTGGGAACTTCCATATGCGGCAGGTGTGGCCCTAAAAAGACAAAAATTAAAATAAAATTAAAGGCACTAATGGTATCAGTGACAGAGCTCTTACTGTGTGCTAGACTCTCTTCTACTTGCATTATACATTTAATCTTCATGACCACCCTGCGATGTAGGTATTAAGATGAGGAAACTAAGGTCCAGAGAAGTTAAATGACTTGTCCAAGGTCAGGCAGTGAGAAAGTGGCTGAGTGGGGTTTCGGTTTCAGTCTGCCTGAGGTCAGAGCCCATGTTCTTAATGACACCTCACTGCTGTCATGAATTATGCAGTGAGCCTTCCTGTGTGGTTTACAATGAGAGCTTTTCACCTTGTAGAGCCATCCAGCCCAGCTCCACTTGGAGATGCACATCCCAGTGCAGCTTAGAGGCATGCATCCCAGCTTGAGAGGACCACCCTCAAACCCTAGCCATGCACCCCCTTCTTTATCTCTCCAGGCTGCCTCTTACCTTTGGCTGTGCTCAGAAGTTTGTTGAGGAAGGGCTCATCCAGCTTGTCAGATAGAGCCAGGGCATAACCAGCAATGGCCACAGTATATGGTCTTTTTAATTCTAGGTAGTAGTCTGCGAGGAAGTCTCTTGCCTTATTGATGCTGCGCAACAGGCTCTATGAGAAAGAGGATTGGGTATTCTGATCAAGTGGGCGTTGCTGCCACAGAGAACTAGTAAGGATCACACAAGCATCACTTCCTGGGCGCCAGGATGGTATCTGTCCTTGGGACCTGCCTTGGATCTACTACCTACTTTTGAAGTTTTCTCATTGTGAGCTGCTTTGTTGCTGAGTACCTACTATGTGCTGGCAGCGGGGATGGGGGGGGCAGTCTGTATACCCCATGGTGTGCTGGTGAATGTTTAACAATCAGCTCTCCAATGGAGGCATGGGGTTGGGGGAGGGGTGCTCCTTTATGCATCACCAATTACTGTGGTGTAAAAATTCTACCATGGTCAGTTTTAAGCTACCAATGTGAAGTCCCTGAACATGGAGTGGGGTAGAGATGCCCCCCGTAGGCACTCGTGAGCTAGTGTGAGCCAGATTCAGCTCACCAAGGGAACACTTCTTATCTGAGAGTAATCCCCATCATAGCTAGCTCTTACTATGTCCCAGGCATATACTTGCTCACTTAATCTCATAATATACTATGAGGTAGGTATTATTTTCATCATTATCCTCCTGTCAGAGAAAAATGCTGTGACCCAGAAAGATAGGGGTTGGGGGAAAACATAATTTGAAGGGTTTGTCATTTCTATGATGTCAATATTATCATGGCTGCTTTCAATCCATCAATCAACCCACATCATTGAATGTAGATTTGGGAAGAGATGGGCAGTAGTTCAACATTACATAATATTTCCACTATACAAGTACAATACACATAAATTCTCAAAAGAACCATGATAAAAGATAGCAAAATGTTTAGGAAGTGATACATTTTAAGTGTTTACTACCTGCGTTTTTACTTTTTTTTTTGTCTTTTTTTTTTTTTTTTTTTTTTTTTTTGTCTTTTGTCTTTTGTTGTTGTTGCTATTTCTTGGGCGGCTCCCGCGGCATATGGAGGTTCCCAGGCTAGGGGTCTAATCGGAGCTGTAGCCACCAGCCTACGCCAGAGCCACAGCAACGCGGGATCCGAGCCGCGTCTGCAACCTACACCACAGCTCACGGCAAGCCGAATCGTTAACCCACTGAGCAAGGGCAGGGACCGAACCCGCAACCTCATGGTTCCTAGTCGGATTCGTTAACCACTGCGCCACCACGGAACTCCTTTTTTTGTCCTTTTTTTAAAAATCTTTTTTGTCTTTTTAGGGCTGCACCTGAGGCTTATGGAGGTTCCCAGGCCAGGGGTCTAATTGGAGCTACAGCTGCCGGTCTACACCACAGCCACAGCACCGCCAGATCTGAGCCGCATCTGCGACCTACACCACAGCTCATGGCAACGCTGGATTCTTAACCCACTGAGCCAGGCCAGGGATCGAACCCGAAACCTCATGGTTCCTAGTCAGATTAGTTTCCGCTACGTCACGACGGGAACGCCTGTTTTTACTGTTTAATGTTTACAGTTTTTCACTGTAAGTTTATAATTTAATTTAATCACGATCGTGTTTAACAGCCAGCTTGCAAATTCCTGGAAATTTAACAACTGGTTTTACAGATTTTACACGGATGGGTTCAGCATACTCCTGATTTAAATGCCAGCAGTCGGGTTCCACAGCCTATGCCATACTTCATTATAATATGTATAGTAAAAAATGTTATATTACAGTAGAAATGATCCTTTTGCCTGCCCAGGAATCTCTTCTACACCTGTCGATGACTGTTGTTAGAACACCTCACTTCCACTCACAAGGCCGCACCAGAAGCGCACATAGTTGCCCACTAAGACCTACTGCCTCCCTCAGCTGATTGGTCCACAGGTGATCACCTGACCCACGGTGAGCCAATCAGAATCTGTCACTGAGATTCTGCTGCTGGTGCTTTGGTCTATTTCCCCAAGGAAGACAGTTTGGCCAGGCAGGCCGGATGGCCAGGAAAGTTGAATTATTAGGCAAGAAGGGAAGGAAAGATATGGGAGGACGTGAAAAACGAAGCATTCTGGCAGAGTCCCTGAGGACTCTTTTATCGTTGCACTTGATAAATTCTTGGATCCCTAAAATAAATACCCTATTTTTGCATAATCTGGGTCACACTTGTGTTCCATCTAGGACAATGCAGAGAGTCCTAAACAATACAAAGACCACCATACCCGTTTTACAGATGCACACATTAAGGCCTTGAAGGGGAAGTGCCTGAGAGTCAGGCTTTGAAGTCACTTCTCTCTGACATCCCCACCCCTACCCCGTGCCTAGTCCTAGTGTTGTCTCATTTCTACTATAATTTCTCTCAAATCTTCCAGGTTGGAACCAGGAAGGCCTGGGCCCTTTTGGGCATTAAAGGCAACGGCCCCTCCCCTCCATCCCTTTTCTGGGGTTCTGAGGAGGTAGAAGCAGCTGGCTGAAGATGAGAGCCTGAGGTTCCCCTGTAGGGAAGCTAAAGTCAAGCAACCCAGCCTCAAAATCCCAGGGCAAAGCAGATGGAGTGATTACAGATTCTCCAGAGCCTGTCTTTTCAAACTTCTCTGCTTCAGAACCAAAGCCAGAGGAAAAGGGGACAGTGAATAGTCAACATTTTAAATCCCTTCCCTTTTGGGATCATGGACTCCTTTAAAAAAATACCCTGAAAGACCCTCTAAACTAAGGAAATGGTCTTGAGGATTTTTTTTCTCCTCTTTTTAAGCTCTGTGTCTTGAGTTTTCTCTAGGGAAGCAGCAAGGAGGCATGTGGAGGAGTGCTGTGGAAAGCAAACTGAGAGGACTTCTGCTGAAATTGGCTATGACTCTCTAGAAATGGGAGAACAGGCGGAAAGGACCTGATCTTTGATCTCTCTGTGCCTCAATTTTCTCTCTCTCTCTCTCTCTTTTTTTTTTTTTTTTTTTTTTTGTCTTTTTAGGGCTGCACCTACAGCATATGGAGGTTCCCAGGCTAGGGGTTAAATAGGAGCTATAGTTGCCAGCCTATACCACAGCAACACAGGATCCGAGCCTCGTCTGTGATCTACACCACAGCTCACAGCAACGCCAGATCCTTAACCCACTGAGCAAGGCCAGGGATCAGACCTGTGTCCCCATGGCTACTAGTCAGATTCATTTATGCTGAGCCATGATGGGAGCTCCAGTTTTCTCTTCTAAAAACTGGGGATAATAAGGGTAGCCTGTCTCTTGGGCTGCTACAAGGATTACAGGACTTAAACATGTGAAGCTTTTAGGTGAGTATCTTAGTTAATGGCTCGATAAATGTTAGGTACTCTTATGGCCACTGTGATGGTGGTTGTCACACTGGGAGGACTGGAAATGGCCCCAAATCCATACCTCACCTGATGTGTCCTGAGCAGGGGAGGGGAGGAGGGAGAGGCAAGGGACACTTACATTGACCTGTGGTTCACAGATGTCTTTAGCCTCCTGCAGCGCGATGAGAACAAAGGCTGTCAGGGACACGTCTTTCTCCTCAGTGTTCTTGAAGCCACCCTAGAGGGGAAGCAGGAAGCCCGGAGCGGGTGAACATCATGTCCCCACATGCCCACCACCCCCCTGTAGGATCAGCAGGTCAAGGCAGGGCTGGGTCTCTCCCCAGGGTCTCCCCAAGAGGGCCAAGCTCTTTAGTATCCATTCATTCATTCTGCAAATGTTGATGGAGCTGTGGATAAGATGGTGGGAGAAAACCAGACCCCAGCCCAGCCCTCATGGAGCTCCCTGTCTAGTAGGGGAGACAGACATGAGCCAACCAGGTCATCCACAGATATATAATTACAAACTGATGAGTGCTGTGCAGGAGAAGTGGAGATGGCATTGAGAATGGACAGTGGAAGAGTGACTCAGTCGTGGAAAAGTGTCTCTGAGGGGTGACAGATGGAACCACAATCTGAAGAGTGAGTAGGAGTCAACTCTCAAAGAGGGCAGGGGTTAGCAGGGCAGGCAGCAGAAACAGCATGTTCAAAGGCCCTGTGGCTGGACAGAGCAAGGCTTCTAGCAGTCCAGGTAGAGTGTGAAGGGGGGCAGGAGAAAGCTGTGTGAAAGCCAGCAAGGTCAGGCTAAGGCAGCAACTCTCCAACTTCAGCACACACCAGCATCAGCAGAGATGTGTGTATATGTGCGTTAAAGCTCCAATTTCTAGACGTTGCCCCTATTGTTTCTGATTCAGTGCCTCTGGAGTCCATCCTGAAAATGTGTATTTTTAACAAGTTTGCAGGTGGTGCTGATGCTGCTGGCTTGGGGACCACACTTTGAGGACCACGGCTCTAAGCAGCTCTGTGACCTGGGAACTTTCCTTTTGCACCGGATCCTGCAAGTCTTTGTTTTTTGCAATGGAGGAGTGGCACTCCCAGCTCCCTTATCCCCTGTCCCCTGGCACAATGGATTGGGCCATGGGTGGATGGTGGAGTCTTCCTCCCACCCCCCCACCCCGCTAACCTGTGATGCTCAGATGCCCCTCTCCCCCTGCCTGCTCTGAGTCCCTTCCTCTTACAATCATTTCTTGGTGTATCACGGGCCCATTCTCCTCGAAGACTCCATCAGGCTTCTGCTTCTCCAGGATCAGCCATTTGACGGCCCCACAGAGGACCTGGGAGTCGATGGCGATGAGGTTGGCTGCCATAGCGAAGACCTTGACCACATAGGCTGTCAGCCTGCGGACACAGAGCATGAGCCAATTGGCTCTGGGATCCGAAGACTGCATCCCAGCCAAGCAATGAACAGAGAGAGGCGGGGCCTGGCCTGGTCCGCCCAGTTTCTCTTCCCCAAACTCAGGACCCGGTGTGGCATGCAGGCCACTCATCTGGCTGGTGTTTTGACTTCGTGAGTAGAGGGGTCAAGTCGCACAGGGCTGTGTGGGCGAGGCCAACCTAGACCACCTGAGGCCGGGATCCAGGCCCTGCTCAGGGAGGTGCAAGGCTAAGGATGGGCAAGCAGATCTTGGAGACTCACCAGGTGCTGGACAGCCGGTCCTGGAAGGCGGCAAAGGCTGAGTTCTTTTGTCTGAAGGCCAGTTGCTGGGTGTACCCTGCCGAGAAGGGAGAAGTGTCAACAGAGGCTGAGTGGAGGGGGTGGCTACCATGGGTAGGCCAGGGAGGGGAGGGGCTTAGAAAGAGGATAAAGATTCTGTGAGAGGTGGGACAGGGGTACAGAGAAGAAAGAGAGGGTTCTGAGCAGGGGACAAGTTTGGGGTGGGGAAGGGGAGCTTAAAGTAGAAAGTGGGAGGATCAGATAGAGGAAGGGAAAGGAATTCTTGGAGGAGAGAGGGTTCAGAGACAGAAGGGCTCTCAAAATGGGGCAAGAAGGCCTCAGTGGCGGGGGGGGGGGGGGTGGACTCAGAGAGGAGCAAGGGGGTGGTCTCAGAGGAGGGGCGGGGCCCCTGGTTGGAGGGGGCTCAGAGGGGTGGTGCCTATAGAGGGGCGGAGTCTCTGGTTGGAGAGGGCTCAGAGAGGTGGGGCCTCTAGAGGGGAGGGGCCTCTGGTTGGAGGGGGCTCGGAGGGGCGGGGTCTCAGGGGCCTAGACAGCTCAGAGGAGGAGGTGCGGCATATACCCTTCTTGATGAGCTCCAAGGCTTCCTGCCTCTTCTCCAGGCCGAACTTCTCCCATTGTTCGGTGCTGTCCAGGTAGTGCACAGCGATGACTGTGGGCGTCATGCCGATCATGTTCTGCTCCCCACAGCCGGAGGGGGTTTGGATGAGGTGCTTCAGCCGGTCCCCGTCGATGGCATCCTCTACCATCTGGGCCACCGGGGTCCCTGCAGCCAGACGGTAAGATGGCATTCAAGACCAGGGCTGCCCCCAGCATTTCCAGACTCTGACCAGCCAGGGCCAAAGGAGTCAGGGACAGCTGGAGGGTATGTGATGGGAGGAGCTGAGCAGCTGGAGGGGGATTCTGCATTTGCGGAGTGGTGGGGGTGAGCTTGTGCTTCACAGGGGATTTCCAGTCCCTGGTTCCTCTCGTTACACACCAGTGGTAACATAATTCCAGTAACAATAGTCAGGAATATTTATATCGTGCTTAATGCTATTTGCTAGGCTCTATTCTAAGAGAACACTGTATAGTATCTCATTTAATCCCACCCAACAACCCTTAGGTAACCATACTGTTATTTGCCCCCGTCACAGATGAGGGAACCAAGGGTCTCCTCCCAAAACTTTACACCTTACAGGTTGCAAGGTGCCTTTTCAGATCTATCTTGTCCCTTCTTGCCCGAGTTCCCCATCCAGGGCAATCAGATCCAGAATTTCTGCTCTGGAACTATACTGCTTCTTATTTAAATTTCTTTATCAGAGCTACAATGATCTATCTTCTTTGCAGAACAGATACTGACTCACAGACTTTGAAAAACGTATGGTTTCCAAATGAGGCAGGGTGGGAGGAGAGGGGATGTGCTGGGGGTTAGGAATGGAAAGCCTATAAAATTGGGTTGTGGTGGTCGTCGTACAACTATAAATATAATAAATTCATTAAAAAATAATAAATTTCTTCATCAGCAAAAGCTATTGGCTGAACTAAATAGTGCCTGGAGCCTTCCTGAAGCAGATCAAAGAGAAATTCTAGCTGAAGAGGAGGAGGGATGAGATGGAACTGGGCTCATGCCCCCCCAACACAGTTCTGGGTCCCCTGGGGTCGAAGCCAAGGGCCTCTCACCTTGCAGGAGGATCTTGGTCTCTGACTCCGTGTCTGGGACTTGGTCGCTGAGATCCGCAGGTGGGATTTCCTCTCGTTGCACTCCCTCTGCCGGGAGAATGGGAGACACCCATTGCACCAGCCCCCTCCCACTCTTACCCTGCCTCAACCACCCCCCTCCCACCCTACCCTGCCTCAACCACCCAGCCCTCACCCCTTCTGTGGCTGACTCACGTTGGCCCTTATGTTCTGGATCCAGTGTGCGAGTGACCACAGTTTTGTTGACTCTCATTCCTTCTGGCTGGATAGTGTTGGGGGCAGGGGGAGTCCCGTGAAGAAAAGGACAGACAGACAGACAGCTGGTCAGCGAGGCATTGTTCTGGGGATTACTGTAGCATATGCACGATGGCATCCACTAGATCTTAGCTGTGTGACTGGAAGTCACTTACTTCACCTGTCTGTGCCTCAGCTCTCTTCCTTATAAAGACATAATATAAACATCTACCTCGTACCCATTGTTGTATAGATTAATAATAAAATTATAAGTTAATAATGACCTAACAAAATCTATAGAAATCTTCCTATGTGCCTAAAAGATTTCTTTACTGGGGTTAATTCATTTAATCCTCACAACGACTCAATGGGGTGGATACTGCTATTATCACTTCCATTTTCAAGATGGGGGAACTGGGGTACAGATGGATGAAGTCATTTGCCCAAGGTCACATAGCTAGTAGAACACAGTGTGGATTTGAACCTGAGAGTCTGGTTCCAGAGTCTGTTTTTAACCCAGTGCCTCTCAATAGGCTAACTAAAATAAAAATAAAAATTGTAAAATAAAACAAATAATTTAAAAGTAAAACAACATTTTCAAATAAACAAATGAGAATAAATAGTAAAGAAAAAAGAAATGAGGAGTTCCTGTTGTGACTCAGGGTAATGAACCTGACTAGTATCCATGAGGACCCGAGTTTGATCCCTGGCCCTGCTCAGTGGGTTAAAGATACGGCATTGCTATGGGCTGTGGTGTGGCGTTGCAGATGTGGTTCGGATCTGGCGTTGCTGTGGCAGAGGCGAAGGCTGGCAGCTGAAGCTCCCGTTCAGCTTCTAGCCTGGGAACTCCCACATGCTACAGGTGTGGTCCTAAAAAGACCCCCCTCTCACAAAAGAAATGAAAGGATTCACACAAGTATTTAACATAGTGCCTAGCACATAGTAAGGGCTCAGTTAAAATCAGAACTGTCTTAATTAGGATCAAAGGCCCACTACAAGCCCTTATGTGTCTACACATAAATCTCCATGGTGGACGGTGGCTGTTTTTGTCTTCCTAGAACTCATTCTCCTTTCACCTGGTAGTAATTCCCAGATTTTCCTTTGCAGACTAAGATGCCTCCAATGGTGTGTTGGTAAATATATAACATCCAGCTTTTCAGGAAGAAAAGTTCCTAATTTGTAGTGCTGCCAATTTCCTTGGTGTAAATATTCCCAACATGGTGATTTTCAAGCTACCAGCCACAGTGAGTACAGAATTGTGAAGTGATGGGCACACTGGCTTTTGGGAGCTGGGCAATATAAACTCTAACAAAATCCTGGCTTTCTTCTCACCAGTGCCCAAGCTGAGCCATATAGAAACTCAAGGCAAAAGGACAAATGTGTGTGGAGTTCCCATCGTGGCTCAGTGAAAACCAATCTGACCAGTATCCATGAGGATGCAGGTTCTATCCCTGACCTCACTCAGTGGGTTAAGGATCTGGCATTGCCATGAGCTGTGGTGTAGGTCACAAACTTGGCTCAGAAATGGCGTTGCTGTGGCTGTGACATAGGCCAATGGCTCCAATTCGACCCCCAGCCTGGGAACCTCCATATGCTGATGGTGCGGCCCTAAAAAGACACCCCCCAAAAAAGAAAGAAAAGAAAGAAAAATATGTGCCCCAAAATATATACTTTCACATATTTTTAATGGTTAATTTTATTCCAGAACAGTAAAGTAGTTGAAAAAAATATGAGTTTGCTTTTATTAAAGCCAATAAAGAAAAATTATAATAAATTCTGGTTTGGGTATAAACAAAATACTTCAATGGAAAATCACTCTGTCAATTTTAATACACTTGGTTTTCAATGTTTCAATATTTTTTCAGCTACTGTAATGTTTTTGGGGAAAATTAACCATTTAAAAATACATACAGGCACATTTATGGAGCAACTCATTTTTCTTCTGCTTCAGGCTCCAATATGGTTTGCCTTGACACTGTCAGATCCTGTCTCTATTTAAAATTTTGATATTTTGTTTGTTGTGAGGGTTTGGGGCATTAATTTTGATTTCTTAATATATTGCATTACTTTTTTTGTCTTTTTAGGGCTGCACTTACAGCACATGGAAGTTCCCAGGGTAGGAGTTGAATTGGAGCAGCAGCTGCTGGCTACACCATAACCACAGTAATGCCAGATCCAAGCTGCTTCTATGACCTACACCACAGCTCATGGCAATGCCAGATCCTTAACCCACTGAGCAGGGTCAGGGATCAAGCCCACATCCTCATGGATTCTAGTCAGAGCCACAACAGGAACTCTTGAATTAAATATTTTTGTTACCGCTAAGCCACAACAGGTACTCTTGAATTAAATATTTTTGATCTTGTTTATGATCTCACATTTTGCTTTAAAACGTTACTAAAAGATGATAATACTTTTATTTTTATTGTTGATTTTATCTATTATATGTTTAATCATAGGACATGGAAAAGTAACTGTTAATGCATATTTTAAGGTAAGAATCATAGGTAGAAATAGACGTTTCCTCTGTTCTAGCATTGTATGTTATGGCTTTATAATATTTGTTCTGTGAAATATGCTTTCCCAAGATTTTTTTTTTTTTTTTTTTTGCCTTTTTCTAGGGCCGCTCCCTCGGCACATGGAGGTTCCCAGGCTAGGGGTCTAATTGGAGCCACAGTCGCTGGCCTACACCAGAGCCATAGCAATGTGGGATGCGAGCGGTGTCTGCGACCTACACCACAGCTCATGGCAACGCTGGATCCTTAACCCACTGAGCGAGGCCAGGGACCGAACCCAAAACCTCATGGTTCCAAGTCGGATTCGTTAACCACTGAGCCACAATGGGAACTCCTCCCAAGATTTTTAGTCAAGAGAAAACTCCTCTGCTGAAATGTGTTACGAAATGTCATATTTGACATTAAACTATATTTTAACGAAAAAATATCATTGATCTCTGTTACTAAGCTTTGGAGTGTCCCCTGAAATTCCATGCCCAAGGAGAATGCCTCACTTGCCTCACCCTAATCCCAGCCCTGCTTCCAAACTTCCGGAACTCCTAAATTTTCTGAGAAGTACTCCGTATTCTTAGCCTGGGTCTCCAACCTGGGTTCACAGCACAGGAAGACAGGAGTCTTTCCTGAAGGACAAGGGGCAGCAGGTATCCCCAAAGACTCACCACGACCTTCAGGGTCTTCTTGACACCATCACTGATGAAGTGGTTGTAGACGGCGGCCTTGACCTCCACCTCCTGGAGGCCAGTCTTCAAGGGCACAATGATGTAAGGCACGGGCACTGAGGACTTGGCTGGGACCGTTAGAGTCTGTTGGTGGCGCTTCTTGGCGGTGGCCAGGCTGCAGAAAGCTGGATTGTAGAGCAGTTCCACCCTGACCTGCCAGGAAGAGGGAGTATCAAGTCAGGAGAGTGTGCCATGGACCCTCCCTCCAAGCTCCCCATCATGCCTGTCACACTAGAGGCTCACCTTGAGATCCTCTGCCTCCCTGTAGTTATAGAGGATAGCTCGGATCTCCACCTGCTCATTGCGCACAACGGAGTAGGGGAGACGCAGATCGATGAAGAAATCTTGCTTCACCACAACCTCATAGGGGTCAGCCACGCAGATCCCTGCCCAGGTGGAAACAGAACACAGCGTCGGTGGTAGGGGGCAGGGAGGGTGGGCTGGATCCAAGTTCAGGTCCAAGTTCCTGACCCTGCCAATATCTCAGGGCTCACCCCTGACCACAAGAGCTGTCCCAAGCTCCGCCTGCCCTGGCAGAGCCCAGAGACACATCATTAATAGTGATATCTTACAGGTGGTGGTGGTGGATGGGAGTTGCTGTGAGAGAAATTCTCATTTTCTTTGTAATGTTATTCATAGGTAAATATGCAGAAGGGAAGAAGGCAAGCATAACTGAAGGTTCTGATCTGTGCTCTCCAAAATGATGACTGTAAGTGGACCCTGGGCACTTGAAATGTGGCTAGCTCAGTTGAGAACTGGATTCCTACTTTTATTTCGTTTTAGTTAACTCAGATTTCAACTTAAAAACCAGGAGTTCCCGTCGTGGCTCAGTGGTTAACGAATCCGACTAGGAACCATGAGGTTGCGGGTTCAATCCCTGGCCTCGCTCAGTGGGTTAAGGATCCGGTGTTGCCATGAACGGTGGTGTAGGTCACAGATGCAGCTCGGATCTGGTGTTGCTGTGGCTGTGGCGTAGGCCAGTGGCTATAGCTCCAACTGGATCCCTAGCCTGGGAACCTCCATAGGCTGCAGGAGCGGCCCTAGAGAAGACAAAAAGACAAGAAAAAAAAAAAAAAAAGAAAAGAAAAAACACTGTGCAGGAGTTCCCATTGCGGCTCAGTGGTTACAAATGCAATTAGTATCCATGAAGATATGGATTCGATCCCTGGCCTTGCTTAGTGGGTTAAGGATGTGGCATTTCCTCAAGCTGCAGTGTAGGTCACAGACATGGCTCAGATCTGGTGTTGCTGTGGCTGTGGTATAGGCCAGCAGCTGCAGCTCTGATTCAACCCCTAGCCTGGGAGCCTCCATATGCCGTGGGTGCAGCCCTAAAAAAAAAAATACCAAAAAACAAAAACAATGTGCATCGTGAATATACTAAAAACCGCTGAATTGTACACTTTCAAAGGGTGACTTTTGTGGTATGTGAATTAGATCACAATTTTGTTTTATTTTACACTTTTTTGGCTGTGCATATGGCATGTGAAAGTTCTTGGGCCAGGGATTGAACCCATATCACAGCAGCGACCTGAGCCACAGCAGTGGCACAATGGATCCTTAACTGCTAGGCTACCAGAGAACTCCTGTATCTCAATTTTTAAAAGGATGCTTGATTCAGTGACTGGATAACTTTTTAAAGAATATTTACAGAGTTCCCATTGTGGCACAGTGGTTAACGAATCCGACTAAGAACCATGAGGTTGCGGGTTCAATCCCTGTCCTTGCTCAGTGGGTTAAGGATCTGGCATTGCTGTGAGCTGTGGTGTAGATTGCAGACATGGCTCTGGCGTAGGCCGGTGGCTACAGCTCCAATTAGACCCCTAGCCTGGGAATCTCCATATGCCGCAGAAGTGGCCCTAGAAAAGTCAAAAATACAAAAAAAAAGAAAGAAAAAAGAATATTTACAACAACTTGGGTACACTTTCCTTTTTAACTGTAAATTTTATGGATGGTAATTACAGATCAAAGTATTTCTAATGAAAAGCTAACATTCTAATTGAGATATCAGTAAGTATAAAATACATGGCAGATTTTGAAGGCTTAGTACAAATAAAACTAAAAGATATCACAATTTTGAGATTATTAATAGCTTATTTTAAAATATTAATGGATTTATTATTGTAACAGTATCAGTGTGATAGTGGTTTTGCAAGTTTTTACAAAATGTTGAAATAATAATATTTTGGATATATTTGTTTGTTTTCTCTTTAGGGCTGCACCTGCAGCATGTGGAAGTTCCCAGGCTAGGGGCTGAATCTGAGCTGTCACTGCCAGCCTACACTACAGTCACAGCAACACCAGCTTCCAGCCCCATCTGCGACCTATGCAAAGCTTGAGGTAGTGCCGGATCCTTAACACACTGAGCAAGGCCAGGAATCCAGCCCACATCCTCACAACACTAAGTTGGGTTCATAACCCACTGAGCCACAATGAGAACTCCTAGGATATATTTGGATTAAATAAAATGTATTATTAAAATTGATTTCACCTACCATCCCTTCTTTTTGGCTGCCCCTACAGCATGTGGAAGTTCCTGGGCCAGGGATCAAACCCACACCACAGCAGGGATGGGCTGCTGCAGTGATGATGCAGGATCCCTAACCCACTGTGCCACAAGGGAACTCACTCACCTATCCCTTTTTTACAGGGCTATCAGAAAATTTTAAATGACGTTTACAACCTGCATTATATTTCTAATGGACAGCACTGATTTACATTGTAAAAATTAGTAAAAGTAAACCTTAACTAAATTGAAGTAGGGAAGGCCTGTAGAGGGAGCTCTAATGCTCCACCAAGCAAGTCAATTACCCCAAACAGGAAGATGTCAATTACAGATCCCAACAGGAAGAAGCATCAATTACAGACCCCAAAGGAAAGAGAAGTACCTTGCACTCCCAAATAGGAAGTGAAATTTACTGCAGCAGGAGGAAGGAAGACTTTCTTCCTGCCCAGTAAAAAGCCCAGCGAATGAAAATACTGTAGCTCAGCCAAGGAGATCCTCTCCCACCTGAATTGTTATTTTCCTCCAATGATGAAATTTGTATCTTGCGATTACTCTCTTGCCCTAGACTTCATTCTATTAAAACCTTCCATTTTTCACAACTCCTCTGAGTATCTCTCTGCCTGCCAGATGAGACGCTGCCCAATTCATGAATTGTTTAATAAAGCCAATTACATCTTCAAATTTACTCCGTTGAATTTTGATAACAACCTTGATCAAAAATGATGCTGAAAACAATGTTATATATGACACAAAAATTACCTGATCAAATGCAAGCAGAGTGCTGATGCAAGTGAAACTGCACAAACTGTTAACACATTATTAATAATGTTACACTAAGAAATCTATTAAGATTTGTGCATTGTTCTTATTCTTCAAGAGCAAAAAAAAAAATTATAATCAGAGGCTTGAACAAAATCCTTATTTCCCAACCTACTGTCATTTACTCATCACCCTCGGGGTGTCTGATTAGTCACTGGTGCTCCTTACCATTTCTTACTTACTATTTGTTTTTATAAATTTTTCTAAACTTAAATTTAATTTAGGACATGGGTGAGAAACCAGGTTCTTGTGCTATAAATAAGAGTGTCCTCAAGGAAAATAGAATGATTGTGTTAAATATTGGTTAGCTTATGCTGCCTGAGGAAAGCTAGACCCCTTGCTCTCTATTTGAAAGGAAAAAAAGGAATTAAAAATGGAAAAGACTGAAGAAAACCATAATTTGAATGCACCAGGTGTTCACTGCAGTGCTACTGACAATAGCCAAGACACGGAAGCAACCTAAGTGTCCAGAGGAGTGGATAAAGAAGATGTAGTACAGATACATGATGGACTATTACTCAGCCATTGGTATATTTTTTTGCTCAGTTGTTTCTGGAATCCTAAAACGGTTTTTAAAAATCTCTTATTTTGGGAGTTCCCGTTGTGGCACAGTGGTTAACGAATCCGACTAGGAACCATGAGGTTTCGGGTTCGATCCCTGGCCTTGCTCAGTGGCTTAAGGATCTGGTGTTGCCTTGAGCTGTGGTGTAGGTTGCAGATGCGGCTCAGATCCCACACTGCTGTAGGCTGGTGGCTACAGCTCCGATTCGACCCCTAGCCTGGGAACCTCCATATGCCACGGGAGCGTCCCTAGAAAAGAAAAAAAAAAAAAAAAAAAAAAAAATGAGATGAGAGAGAGTTGATCTTGAGAAGAGAGTTGATGTTGAGAAGATGTCAGGAATTTAAGGGAGTTCCCATCCTGGCTCAGTGGTTAACGAAGCTGACTAGGAAGCATGAGGTTGCAGATTCAATCCCTGGCCTTGCTCAGTGGGTTAAGGATCTGGTGTTGCCATGAGCTGTGGTGTAGGTTGCAGATGCAGCTCGGATCCTGAGTGGCTGTGGCTGTGGCTGTGGTGTAGGCCAGCGGCTACAGCTCCCATTAGACCCCTAGCCTGGGAACCTCCATATGCCACGGGTGCGGCCCTAGAAAAGCCAAAAAAAGGGGGGGGGGATTAAAAAATCTCAGGGCTCAAAAAAAAAAAAAAAAAAAAAAAGCCCAGGAGTTCCTGCTGTGGCAAAGCGGGTTAAGGATCCCTGGTCTTGCTCAGTGGGTTAAGTATCTGGTGTTGCAGTGAGCTGTGGTGTAGATCAAAGACGAGGCTCGTCTGGTGTTGCTGTGGCTCTGGCATAGGCTGGCAGCTATAGCTCTGGTTGGACCCTCCATATGCCGAGGGTGCAGCCCCAAAAAGACAAAAAAAAGAAAAAAAAAGGAAATGAAAAAAAATCCCACAGGGCTCTCTGATATTCTGCCCCTCCCCAACAGGGAACATCTGGCAATGTCTGGGGACATTATGGATGTCACAGCTTGGGGGATGGGTAGCTACTAGAATCTAGCAGGTAAAGGCGAGGAATGCTACCCAACATCTTATATTGCCCAGGGCAGCACCTTACTACAAAAAAATGACCCAGTCTGGAATGACATCAGACATCAGTGATGAGATTGAGGAATGCTGGTGCAGGAAAGAACTTTTCCAACGTTCTCGCATATACAAATCCTTCAGGGATCGTGTGATAGAATAAACATTCTGATTCAGCAGGTTGGAAACGACCAAGATTGTGAACAAACTCTCAGGTAAAGCTACTTTACCAGATTGCAACTGGTCCAGGGAACATGCTTTGAGGGGCAAGGATCAAATAATGACTTTTAGTTTTTTTTCTTTTCCTTTTTTTTAGGGTCATTCCTGCGGCATATGGAAATTCCAGGGCTAGGGGTTGAAACAGAGCTGCAGCTGCCAGCCTACACCATAGCCACAGCAACAAGAGATCTCAGCCACATCAGATCCTTAACCTGCTGAGCAAGACCAGAGATCGAACCTGCATCCCCAGGGACACTGTGTCGGTTTCTTAACCCACTGAACCACAGTGGGGCCTCTGGTTTTCAACCTTTTCCCCCCAATCTCCAGGAACTTTTTTTTTTTTTTTTTTTTTTTGTGTATAAGGAAAACCTCACACAGAATCTCAGTATATGGAACTATCCAACAGGCAAATATGAAGATGCTCTGATTTGAAGCAGGGATGGGGGCCTCAGACCAGAACTGCACTGAGTGATTTTGGAATCTCAGGCAGGAAAACTATGTGCCCTGTGTATATAATTTCATCTGCCATCATCACTTGTTCTAGAGAAATTATCAGAAAATTGCAGTTCCTCCAGTTGAAAACGAGATAAGCAAAGAAGCAGATTTTGAAAATCCTGAAGCCGGGAAAGTAAAATGATAGTAAAGTATAATTTAGGATAAATGATAACTAAACAAACTTACAATACAGTGTATTAAATTCCGAATTTGCTATAAAGAAAATACATCTCATGTTGTGAGTTTTAATACACCTATTTTTTCATATTTTAATGTTTTCAATTTTTTTTTTTCCTCTTTGGGGCTGCACCCGCAGCATACGGAACTTCTCAAGCTAGGGGTTGAACTGGAGCTGCCCCTGCCGGCCTACGCCATATCCAGAGCCACAGCCACACCAGATCTCAGCTGTGTCTGTGACCTACATCATTATCATTTATCTTGATGACTGAGTATTTTGGCATCCACTTAATTTTGCCCTCGAAGTCGGTGCCTCACTCTTCCTCTCCCCACTCTGAAACCTACTATAAATCATCTATATTTGGATAGAGTTTTTCAGGGCCTCATGCCGGGCTCTTGATGGCCAGGGGGCAAGAGGTGGGGGAGTGCATCACATTTACACCTTTTTTAATGTGTTTCAAAACCGAACCACCAGTGTTTCAATCACTCCTCTCACCCTGCTTCCTCTTTTATTTTTTCTTAATCGCTTTACCCACTATCATGGAAACATCACCCCTGAAAAATGTTTGTGGTTACAAACTATTCTGTACGATACTATGATGGTGGATGTATAGCATTAAACTTTTGTCCAAACCCAGAGCATACAACACCAAAGAGTGAACCCTGATGTCAGCTATGAACTTGCCGTGATAGTGACATATCCCTGTGGCTTCACTGATGGTTACAAAGGCACGGTGCTGGCAGGATGTTGATGATGAAGGAGGCTGTATGTGTGGTGGGGAAAGGGGTATATAGGAAACCTCTACACCTTCCTCTCAACTTTGCTCTGAAACGAAATCTGCACTAAAAATCAAGTCTATTTACAAAAAGCACTCTGCGGGAGTTCCTGTCATGGCTCAGGGGTAACAAAACTGACTAGTATCCATGAGGACGAGGGTTCCATCCCTGGCCCTGCTCAGTGGGTTAAAGGATCCGGCATTGCCAAGAGCTGTGGTGTAGGTCGCAGATGTGGCTCAGATCGGGCATTGCTGTGGGCTGTGGCTGTGGCCCACAGCTGCAGCTCCAATTCAACCTCTCGCCTGGGAATCTCCAAATGCAGCCATAAAATGCAGCCATTAAAAAACAAACAAACAAACAAAAAACAGGGGGAAGAGTATCAGCCAACAAGAAACAGAGGATCTCTTGGGATGAAACGAGACAAATGCCTGAGGGGTCTGGGTTCCCACCCTCCTAAGGACTGGGCCACCATCTTCTCTCACCTTTCTTGTCCGACAAGCTCACAGCCAGAATCTCCCAAGTGGTGATGGAGTCTTTTAAAAACACATTCATGGTCTTGGTGGAGATTCTGGTTGGGGAGATGAGGGGGAGCAGTATTAGGAAAAGACGAGGTTGAGCATGGCGGTGGAGGGTGGGGGAGGGAGGAGCTGGTAAGGAGGGGGCCCCAAAAGACAGGATGGAGGGGGGCTGGGGGTGGGCATGTGCAGATAGCCCAAGACTTGATTTTTCTAGGTTGGGTTGTGGGGTTCCACAACGAAGAAAAGAGGGGGACTCCAGGTACCTGCAAATTCAATGTCCAGTCTAGGGTGATGAGAGGGGCTGGCCCTGGGTGCTGGGGGCGGGGGTTGAAGCAGGGTCATCCCAGCCTTACCCATTTTTGTCTGGTTCTTTAAACTCCTCAATGGTCCACAGCCAGCTCTCGGGGAACTGGCTTCTGGAAATGATGTCTTCCTCTGGGATTATTTCTTCATCCAGGTCACCTTTTGGGGGAAGAGGGGAGGAGGGGAACAACCCAGGTTTGGAACAGACTCACTTTCTCGCTGTCCCCTTTTAGACACGTATCTCTACAATCCCCGGAGGGATTCCTAGCTGCCACACACCCATGACCATGTGATCACTTCCAGGGACCCCAGGCCCATTTGACTCTGGGGGCTCCTTCTTCCATAAAATATATGGGAAACCCTATTTTACAACTGTGTTGGCATAAAGGCAAAAATAATCCAGGCTGAATTGTATTGATTTCTTTCCCTTCTTTGGTTTTTGAGGGAATGAAACCTTTGCACGGAAGACCCTCCAGAAGCATCCTGGGCCCTGAGTACCATGCCTGCTGCTGTGTCTGATGGTTAAAAGTCCTTCCTGAAAGCAATGGGGTGAGTTGAAAGATTCCCTGGACTTTGATGGAGACTGCTGGAGAGGAGGTGGCCTTTAAAAGCCAGCTTGACACCATCAGCAAGCTGGGCGGGAACAGAGTTCAACCCTGGCTGGGCTTTCCTCAAAAAAATGATGAACAGATTTTATTTTGGCTCTGGGTCTGCCTTACAACCAAGTAGGTGGAATTCCAGAGATGCCTAAATCCATCTGCGCTCTGGAATAATCCATCAAAGTGCCTTTGGGGTACTGACTTTTAATCAATCCTCTGGCTCACCCCCAACTGGTTAAAGTAATGACACAATGTTGAAAAAAATCCACGTATGTGTAAACTGTACCCCTCTAAATCAGATGTTTTGTCTAAATTTCCTCCTTGCAAAAAAACGTTCCTCTTTGCAAAAGAACATCTTGGGTCACTGGAGCAGAAAGCAGCACGCCTAGTTATAAAGTGCAAAGAGACTGAAGATCCTTTGCTCATGTGTATTGGGAATCTTTTTCTTTTTGGAGGGCTGCAGGGGCTGCTAGCTTTCCACTACAGGAATTTAGAAATGTTTGCCCATTTTGGCAATCAATGGCTGCCTTTGAGAGGTGGGTGCTTTTTTGTAAGGAAAAAAAAAAAGGAAGGAAAGAAAAAGAGAAGAAAGGAAGGAAGAATGAAGGGATGAAAGGAGGGAGGAAGGAAGAAAGAAAAGAAAAAAAAAGTACGGTTGTGTTTGAAAATCATACATTACAATATAAGGAATCCACCCCTGTTGTCTTAAAGGCTAAGTGAACACTGATTTGGAGGGAAATCTCTCTTGACTTGAATTTTGCCACTATCTGATAGTTAAAGAGAAGTTTTTAAAAATAACTAAAAAGGAATAAAGAGGACATTTACAATGGAGAGACCCGGCAGACATTAGCTTAATCAGGCAATCAGGGTACACATCACCAAAGAGTGGGATAAATCAGTACCCTTTGTCACCTGAAATGGTGCACCAAGAAGGACACGATGTCTCTTCCGTGACAGTCCTGCCAAAAATGCAAAACCTGAGTGCTGTCATGAAGGAGCATCAGGCAGACCCAGATGGTGGGACAGTCCCCAAGATCTCAGTCTGTGTACTTCGTATCCATCAAGGATGTGAAAGTCACAGAAAGAAGAAAGTGCTCTAAAGGTCAGACAGGTCCAAGGACACTGAAGAGACCCAACCAGAAAACACAGCCTGTGATTCTGGACAGGATCCTTTCCCTATAAACGACAAAAACAAAAACAAAACCTCAAAACCCCAAACACCAAAAAACAAAACAAAACAAAACCCTGGCAAAATTTGAATGGTGATGGAGGATTTGAGGGTAGTAATGAATTAATGTTGACGTCCTAATTCTAATGACTGCACTGTGGGTTTGTAGGAGAATGCAGGCATACCTCAGTTTATTGAGTTTTGCAGATACTGCATTTTTGAAAAACAAATCAAAGGCTTGTGACCTCTGCGTTATCAGAGGATGGTTAACTTTTGTTAGCAATAAAGCATTTATTTTTTACTCTAGCAATTTTTTCTTTGAAGTATAGTTGATAGCAGTAAAGCATTTTTTAATTTTTAAATTTTTTTTCTTCTTTTATTTTTTGGCCATGCCCACGGCATGCAGAAGTTCCAGGCCAGGGGATTGAACCCCCATCAACAGCAGTAACCAGAGTCACAGCAGTGACAATACTGGATTCTTAATCTGCTGAGCCGCTGGGAAACTCTGATAGCAATCAAGTATTTTAAAATAAAGGTATGTACATTTTTTTAAACAATGCAGTTGCACAGTTAATAGAATATAGCATAGTGTAAACATAACTTTTATATGTACTAGGAAACTAAAAAATTTATGTGACTTGCTTTATTAACATGGCCAGGAACTGACTCCGAGGTCTGCCTGTATCTTTTTTTTTCTAGAAAACACACACCAAACTATTTGGGGTGTTGGAGCTGGTGCAGGAGGGAAAACTTTTTTTTTTTTTTTAGGGCCACACCCACTGCATATGGAGTTTCCTAGGCTAAGGGTCAAATCAGAGCTGTAGCCTCTGGCCTACACCACAGCCACAGCAATGCCAGATCTAAGCTGAGTCTGCAACCTACACCACAGCTCATGGCAATGCTGGATCCTTAACCCATTCAGCAACCCACGTCCTCATGGATACTAGTTGGGTTCGTTATCACTGAGCCATGATGGGAACTCCCAAGGAAGAAAGTTTTTTAGACTGCATTTTCAATATTTCTCTAAGTTTAAGACTGTTTAGGAGTTCCCGTCGTGGTGCAACAGAGACGAATCCGACTAGGAACCATGAGGTGGCGGGTTTGATCCCTGGCCCTGCTCAGTGGGTTAAGGATCTGGTGTTGCCGTGAGCTGTGGTGTAGGTCACAGACATGGCTCGGATCCCGCGTTGCTGTGGATGTGGTGTAGGCTGGTGGCTACAGCTCTGATTGTATCCATAGCCTGGGAACCTGCCACTGTGAAAGTGTACAAGTCTTCTATGGTTTTTAAGCAAAGATATTCTCTTTCATTACTTTTCGTCTCTTGTAATTGACCATGTAATTTCTCTCAATTTAAAGAACTACTCACACTTGACTCTACCCAGGGAACCCACTTTGGTCAACACAATTCCCAGTGCCCCGTGAAAGTGACAGGAGATATGAAAGAAATGTTCCAGTGGCTTATGAGAACCATCACAATGACATCTTAGCATAAAATGAATAAGAAGAGAAACATGGACAAGTTAGAATGAACTAGTCCTATGCCAAGTTCATCCAAATATTCAATTTCGACAAAGCCCATCCTGGCACAAAAGTCTTTCTCTAATTGACATATTAAAAGATAATATCAAAAAAAGGGGGGGGGGGAGACTGGTCCACATGGGTCCATCAGCCTCTCAGAAGATGGCAGTGAGGACTCTTATCAGTTCTGTAAATGCCACTTTGTGATGGAGACCATTCTAGGTGTTTTTGTTTCTGTTGCCTTTTTTAGGGCCGCACCTGTGGCATAGGGAACTTCCCAGGCTAGGGGTCAAATCAGAGCTCCAGACAGGGGTCCTCCTTCCACTCAGACAGGAGCCTCCTCCTCTCTCAGGCAGGCATATCCTCCCGCCTTGGACAGGCCCTCTCGCCTGACTGCGGACTTACTCCTGGCCAGCCCCAGGGGCTTGTTGCGGCTGTGCTGCTGCCGCAGCTTTGCGATGTATTCGCAGCAGTCCAGGAAGGCCTTCACGCAGGCATCACCATGCTGGATGAACTGAGCCCGGCGCTGGCACGAGAACTTCATGGGGTTGTCCCGCATGCCATGCTCACAGCATCTGCGCAGCTCCTTGCTGTACTGACCCACTGTGGGAGCATAGACCCCCCGGGAGTGCCCTCAGTCTGGGCCTCGAAGCAGGAGGCACCCAAAACTGGCCTCAGGGAGAACTCCCCCCATGGCCAGGCCCTCCCCCTCCCTCTCCAGCTGAGATCCCCATATGGGCAGTTGATGAGGAGGAGGGGGGTGAGGGCAGAGGGTTCCCACGTTTGTCCATCCTTTTCTCCATGAGCTGCACGGAACGGCGTTTGCGGGCGGCTGGTTTCGGACACTCAAGATCTGAGGGCAGGTAGACCGGGAATAAGATGGGTTAGGCACCTACTGTGTATCCTTGGTTCCCCCCACCCCAGGTAGCCCGTAAGGTCGGGGGAGGGGGTTTATTGTTCCCAATGGACAGCTGCAGAAACTGAGGCTCAGAAAGCAGTGACTTGCTGGGTGGTGGCTGAGATGGGACTTGAATGCCCAAGATCCCAGGATCTGGGAGGTGGAGGCACTGTCCCTCCCTGGACCTGCCTCTGGCTGCATCCTCACCTGCCCTCTGGGGAGTCTGTAGGCCCTTGCTGCTCTTGAAGGCCAGCCCTGCATCTGTGAAGACGCCGGCAAAGTCCTTTCCACTGCCTGGTGTGCAACCAATGTCTGCCTTCTCCACGACATCCCAGATCTGCCGGGTGAAGCGGGGAACCAAAGCAGGGTGGGACCAAGCCAGCAGTGCCTCCATCGAGCCACTAACATGTCTATCCAGCCCCATCTCCATCCTCACCTTGGTCCCCCATGAACTGTGTCCATTCCCAATGACCATCCCCAACTTGGACCCTGGTCCATCCACATTCTCATCATCATCTTCAATTCAGCCCATCCCAGTGTTGACATACATTCATCCCAACTACTACACTCAACTGACACTCAAACCCATCTGCTCTCCCTGGCACCGTTCTCACCTCAACCCAAAGCCATCTCCCACCCAACCTCAGCCATGTGGGCAGGGCAGGGGTGGGGTGCATACCTTACGCTGGGTCAATTTGTTTTTCTTATTCAGCACAAACACGCCCTTGTCCACGGCCACCAGCCCCACTCGGGCCCCTCGGTCACCCTGGATCTCCAGGGTCATCTGTTGCCCAGGCCGATGCTGCTTGTCTTGCTTCCCGCCACCTTTTACCACCAGCTTGGGAGGGGGAGGGGAAGGGGTAGAGAGAGAAGTCAGCCCCGCGAGGCCCAGGTCTCAGGCAGCCGAGGACAGAGGAGGTCCTGGGCTGGACTGAAAGGAGAGAGGCGGGCAGAACTGGCATCAGGCAGAAAGTCAGGAAAAGAGAGCATGGAGTTCCCACCATGGCTCAGTGGAAATGAAACTGACTAGTATCCATGAGGACACAGGTTCGATCCCTGGCCTCACTCAGTGGGTTAAGGATCTGGCACTGCCATGAGCTGTGGTAAAGCTCCGATTCGACCCCTAGCCTAGGAACCTCCAAATGCTTTGGCTGCGATCCTAAAAAAAAAAAAAAAAAATAGGGTAAAGCAGGAGCAAGAGAGATACTAAGAACAAGCTTCCAGTTACAAAATAAGTAACACACGAGGATGGAATGTACAGGGTAGGGAATATAGTCAATAACCAGGTAGTATCATTGCAGGATGACACAGAGGAACTAGAGGCATCATACTGGGCATTTTGAAATGTGTCGAAATCTAGAGCCACTCTGTGATGTACCCGGAACCAACATAGCATTGTAGATCATTGTAGGTCAATTGTGCTTAAAAACAAACAAACCAACTCATAGCAAATGAGATCAGATTTGTGATCACCATCAGTCAGGGGAGGGAGCCTTGAACAAAGGTGGTGAAAAGGTCCAAATTTCCAGTTATAAATCAGTACCCGGGATATAATGTACAACACAATACACGGAATGAGTATTGCTGTACATTATATATGAAAGTCATTAGAGGAAATCCAGAGCTCTCCCCACAAGGAAAAAAATACACTGCCTATTTCTTTAATTTTGTATCTCTGTGAGATAATGGATGTTACCTCAACTTACTGCGGTCATCATTTCATGATGCATGTTAAGTCAAATCATTACACTGTACGCCTTAAACTCATGTGCTATGAGTCAGTTGCATCTCAAAACTGGAAGGAAAAAAAACAAAAGCTCCCGAGACTGAAGCAGAGAGGGGAGAAAGGATGAGATGGAAACGGAGAAAGGAGAGGCAGGAACCCTAAAAATGGGAGAGGGATGGATTCAGAAGGTTGGAAAGAGGCAAGGCAGGGAAAGCGCTCGCCAGGTGGAGTGTCCCCAGCTGGGCACAGAGCACTGTGGGGAAGCTTACCGTGCCCACACATGAGTCCTTGACATCCACCCATACGGAATCGGCCACCACCTCCCTCTGGCCATTGGCAGCAATCAGGGTGTAATAAGCCACCAGGCGGAAGGAAGGGATGAAGTCCGTCGTGATGGTCAAGGGCAGCACCACCACGACCTGGCCAGACTCGCGCGGCTGGCGTCCCACCTTCAACAGCTTGCCCTTGTTCATGATCTGCCAGTGGGGTGGAGGTGGGGGAACAGGTGGACATAAGGATCGGGAAGGTGAGAGGGAAGATGGGGGGATCTGGGGGGGGTCTCCCGGGGGCTGCCCGTGAAGTGAGGGGGAGGGGCTGGGGTTCTAGGAAGCCACGAACCAGGTAGGTAAAGTATCGGATCTTGTCTTGGTAGCCGGGGTCCGTGCGCAGGTGGAAGTTAACATTGAGATTCTCCCCTGGCTTGAGCTCCACGCGGGGCACAGAGAGGTGGAGGTAGTTCTTGGAGTTACCCTGGGTGTTGTAGGGTAGGACGTGCATGGTCTTGGTCGCTTGTCGTGCAGCTGGGATACCGTCCTTCTCAGTGCGTACCTGTACAGGGAAAGATGGCTGTGAGCTGGCCCCCCACAAATGTCCATGTCCGCATCCCCTGGGGACCTGGGAAGATGGTTTTATGTTGTAAGAGGGACTTTAAGGGTGGGATTAGGTTAAGGCTGGTGAAGATAGGGAGGACATGGGATTATCCAGGTGGGTCCAATGCCATCGCAAGTCTCTCTATAAGATGTCTAGTTCCCTTCGTGGCTCAGTGGTTAACAAACCCAACTAGGATCCATGAGGATGCAGGTTTGATCTCTGGCCCTGGGATCAGTGGGTTAAGGATCTGGCGTTGCCATGCGCTGTGGTGTAGGTCACAGACGTGGCTCAGATCCTGCCTTGCTGTGGCTGTGGCTGTGGCATAAGCCGGCAGCTGTAGCTCTGATTGGACCCCTAGCCTGGGAACCTCCATATGCTGTGGGTGTGGCCCTAAAAAGCCAAAGAAAAAAAAGACCTTTAGGCAGAGGGCAGCACCCTACCATGCAGAGGAGAAACTTTCTATGCAAATGAAGAACCTCTAGGTGGATGCAAATGAAAGAACCCCACTGGATGCTCAGGACAGGATCCCTTTGTGCAAATGTCAGGACCCCATGCTACAGAATACAGCCCCCACCTCCTGATGTGGGGTCCCGAGGCTGGCCTGGACTCACGGTGATGGGCAGGGAATTCCGGTTGTCGGGTGTGTTGATGCTCAGTTTGGCCACACCGTCCTCCTGGGTTAAGGACCTCACTTTGAAGTCCTCAGTCACCACCGGGATGTGGCGGGCAGGGGAGCCGTCGGGGTTCGTCACATACACCTGTGGGTGTGGGGTGGGTGGAGGGTGTTCAAGCAGCCCCAGAAGCATGGTTGTGCTCAGGTACAGCACAGGTGGTAGTGGGGGGGACATTGCAGCCCAGCCCCGGGTCTCACCATGAGGTCGAAGGGCATGGCGGGTTTGAAGAACTTGGGGGTCTTGGTGAAGTGGATCTGATAGGGGGAGGTCACGATGGGGATCCCGGTGCGCTCTGCCTCCACCATGTCGCTGCCTGAGGGGGGCCAGCCATGAGGGAGGGCCAGACTGCCCTCCTCAACACGGACCCCACCTTCCTCAGACTAGGTCTCCCCCATGAACTGGATCCCACCTTGATTTTGGGCCTCCCCCCTCTGACTGGGCCTCCCCCCTCAGACTGGGTTTGTGTCCCAGCCTAGGTCTCCCCTGTCAGACCCGACCCTGCCTTCATTCTGGACCTCCTCCCTCAGACTGGACACACCGCCCCCCACCAGACTGGGTCGCCCTTCATTCTGATCCTCTCCCCTCCACTGAGCTGCCCCTCTCAGGCTGGACCACATGGTGGTACGGAGCCTCCGCCCTCAGATCGGGCCTCACCTGAGTTCAGAATGACAGTGACAGATACATATATGGATTTTCCCACCAAGTCATTGACACTGGAATAATGTACTCCATTCAGCAAGACCCCTTGGCTCAGCGTGGCTTCCCCCGTCCCATCAATGATCTGGGGGAGAAAGCGAGGGCTCAGGGAGGGGAAGGGCTTCCGAGGGGGAGAGGAAGAGTTACTCAGAGGGGGCCACTGTTAGGTACCGGAACACGGGTGAGGGACTGAGACAATGAAATCCTCTGGTCACCGTCCTGGACCCCAAAGATGACGAAAGCTGTTCCATCCACACTCTCCCCGTACAAGAACCTGCAAAGTGGGAAGGGGTCTCAGACTCCCCCGGTCCTGAAAAGAGGAGTCTTCCCCCAAATGTCCACTGGCCGTGACGAGCCCCTCCCCCTCCATCCCTGCCCTATCCCTTGACCTTCCCTCTCCCCAGGCCCTCCCCCTAGACCCTCACCTGGCAATGATGTTGACAGTTAGGCCATTTGGGTCATCGATGTAGTAGAATTTCTCTGAAGGCTCCACTTGGACCTCAAAACTGGGCAGCACTATTGGGGGGGAGCAGATGGTATTCGTTCGGTGGGGGGGGTCAACGCTGGGTCCAACATTATGCACGCCCCCCCCCCCCCCAGCTCCCTCCTCTTCTTACCATATTCCTTCACCTCAAACTCAGCAGAGAAGACTTGCTGGGGAGCATCCTCATAGTGGGCTCGGATCTTCCACTGCCCCATGCTGTGGGGGAGGCAGGCTAGTGAGTCCGCCAGGTCTGGCAGCCCCCCCACTCCCTCTCCTGGGGAGCCCTAAAACACACGACCACTCCACCCCACCCCTGCTGGAGGGCCCGACCTACTTGACCAGCTCTGGGATGTTCCAAGACAAAGCCAAGATGCCAAACTGGTTGTGGGATGACAGGGAGTCCCGTTTGATGTCAATGCCTTCAGGGGTCTGTGAGGAGACAGGAAGGGAAGTGGCTCTTCAGAGACCAGGCTTAGCCCCTTGGTTCTCCTCTGTGTCGTGTCTACAGGGGCAGTGGTTAAGAATGGGCACCCAAACCAGGTAGCCTGGGTTCCTGTCCCCACTGCACCACTTACAAGCCTGTGTGATCTTGGGCAAATTACTTAACCTCTTTGTGCTCAATGTGAACCTCTTGGAAAAAGGAGATAACTACAGCTCCTGTGTCACTGGTTTGGGACCTGTTAGTGTAGGCAAGTGCTTGTGATGATCTGTGTCGCTCTGAAGACTAGTAATTACTAGAATTTATCACCTCCTTTGATATAGGACCCTGGGCTGAGCATTTGATTTGTAGAAGGCACACATCACTGCCTACATTCACCTTTTTGACCTGCAAGAATAGCAACTTCGTGTGGCTCAACCTAATAAGTATATGATTTCATTTGTTGCCAATAGCTAAACATCAGGAGACTTCAAAGAGAAATCTGATTCTCTAGCTTCTCTGGCAAGTGGAGGTAATTGTGGATATGTTCTTCCCAATGGCATGAGGTGACGTTCAATGGGAGTCTGGCAGCGCCACATCTTTAGAGGAGGGTGTTCTCTGTTTTCCACCATCACTAAAGTGAGCACACAGCCTTCAGAACCCGCTCCTTGGAGTTCCCATCGTAGTGCAGTGGAAACGAATCCAACTAGGAACCATGAGGTTGCATGTTCAGTCCGGCATTAAGGATCCGGCATTGCTGTGAGCTGCGGTGTAGGTCGCAGATGTGGCTTGGATCCTGCCTTTCTGTGGCTGTGGTGTAGACCAGCAGCTGTAGCTCTGATTGGACCCTAAGCCTGGGAACCTCCATATGCTGAGGGTATGGCCCTAAAAAGCAAAAAACAAACAAACAAAAACCAAAAAAACCCCACACACATACTGATACCACACACACACAAAAACTCTGGTCCTTGTTAGGTTTGCCTGATTTCAATAAATACAAAGATCCCACAAGGAGGACAGGCCCCATTCCTCCCCTTCCTCCTCCACTTGTCTTTCTCTCCCCATCACTCCCTGCTTCTCACTCCCCTCTCCTTCCCTCCCTCCCTTCTTCCAGTAAGTTTTTATTTACCCTACTACCCGCCAAACTCTGGGCCAACAGATAATCCCTTTCTGAACAGAACTTAGGTTCAGTGCAGATTGGGGGAAGGCGCAGTTAACAAAGGAATAGGTCCCACAAAAAAAAACCCCAAAAAACTTCCCATCGTGCTTCAGTGGTTAACGAACCCAACAAGTATCCATGAGGACTTGGGTTTGAACCCTGGCCTCGCTCCCTGGGTTAAGGATCCTGCGTTGCTGTGAGCTGTGCAACTCAGATCCCACATTGCTGTGGCCTAGGCCAAATCGACCCCTAGCCTGGGAACTTCCATATGCTGCGGGTGCGGCCCTAAAAAGATAAAAAGACCAAAAAAGGGAGGGGGGAAATAACTCCGATTTATAAGATGCCAAAAAGAGATGGCAGGAAGGCAAAAAAGGGAGTGTGTGTGTGTGTGTGTGTGTGTGTGTGTGTGTGTGTTCTGTTGCAATTTTACAGGGCGCTCTGACAAGCCTCACTGTAAAATTGGTACACTGGTGACATTTGAGCAAAGACTTGAAGGAGGTGAGGGAGCAAACTGTGTGGATATTTGCAGGAAGAGCATTTGGGGGGGAGGGGGAACAACCCCTGCAAAGGTCTTGGGGCAGGACTGTGCCTGGATTGTTGCAAGAACGGTGACGAGGCCCACGTGGCTGGAGCGGAGGGAGGAAGAGAGAGGGAAGAAAGGAGGGTGGGCAGGGTGCGGGAGCAGGTCTTGCAGGGCCTTGAGGCCCGTGGGGAGGACTTGGGCATTTACCCCAGGAGCGGGGAGCCCTGGAAAACGGCAGGCAGAGGAGGGGTGGAACCTGACTCAGGTGCTCCCACGCGCCCTCTGGCGGGCAGTAGGCGGAACAGACTACATAGAATTAGTACCTGTCGTGTCAGTCTTCAAATGAGGAAACTGAGGCTTGGAAAGATGAAGTGACCTGTCCAGATTCACACAGTGACCAGGGACTTATCTGGAGCCGTCATCCACGGTAAGCATCGCTGGGTCCCCGCCTCTCTCCCGATCTCTCTGTGTGCCCTTACGTTTTTGGGGTTTTGTTTTTTGCCTTTATGTCTCTGCTGCTGGGCCTTTGCCGGAATCCCTTTCTCTGTTTCTCTCTCTCTCTTTGTCTCTCCCCGAGTCCCTGCCCTGGGTATGTCTGGGGCCCCAGTCGGCTGGTACCTCAATGGTGACGACAATGGTCTGGCCCACGGGCAGCAGCTTGTGGTCAACGGTGAAGATCCGATAGAGGACTGAGCAGTGGTGGGAGAGAAAAGCAGAGCCGGGTGAGGCCCTGCCCCTTCCTCCAGCCCTGCCCCTGGCTCTCTGCAGCCACCCTCAGCCCCTTACCCGTGGAGCCTGGGGTGTAGATAGTCTTGTCCGTCTGGATGAAGAGGTACCCGCTCTGAAGGCTGACCAGCACCACCTTCTCCACCTGGACGTTCCCAAAGAGCGCCTGAACGGTCACGAACTTGTGCCCCTTCTCTGATTTGAACTCCTTGCTGGCCGGGATCTGAGCAGGAACCAGGGGATCACTAGGGGCCAAGACCCCTTGCCCACCATCCAGCCTCTAGGACTTCGGCTGGGTCCGCACCCGCCCCTCCTCGCAACAGAGCCTGCTTGTCACTTCTGGTCCTCCTGCTTTGCCCAGGTTTGGGGAGAGAAGAGGTACTCGGGGAAGGGCCAAAGGGCAAGAGAGGGGGTAGGGAGTCAGAGGGAGGGATGGGAAGGGGGATTCAGGCAGGGGGCTTAGCGGAAGGAGGGCTCAGAAGGGGTAGGGGGTTCAGAAAGGGGAGGAGACTCGGAGAGGGGACGGGTTCTAAAAGAAGAAAGGACTTAGGGAGGAGGGTTGGAGGGGAGGGGTCAGAAATGGGGAAGGGCTCAGACATGGTGGGGCTTGGAAGGGGGCCGGGCTGAGAGAAAGACGAGGGCTCAGAAGGTGGGGACACTCAGAGAAAGACCGGGATGAGAGAGTGGGAGGGGGCTCCAAAAAGTGACCCGGACTCCAAAAGGGGAAGGGCTCCGAAGGGGAGGAGACTCAGAGGGGCGGGGTTCAGAATGGAGACACTCAGACAGAAGGGGCGGGGCTCAGGCAGGGTGGGTGGGGCTCAGAAAGGGAGGAGGGGCTCAGCTACCAAGAGGACTCAAAGAAGGGGTGGGGCTTCAGCGGTCCGGCTGTTGAGCGCGCCCACCTTGATGTTGACGGTGCTCAGGTAGTTGTTGGCGTTGTTCAGCGTCGTGGTCTCGCTGGACAGCACCTGTCTCTTGGCCGGGAAGTCATGGACGGTGACCGAAACCCGAATATCCCCTTGCCCTTCGTGGGCCTCCAACACCACCATCTCCTCACTCTCCAGACGCAGGACGTTGGGGGTGATTATGGTGTAACTGCGGGAGGGGAGGACGAGGCGTAGAGCTGTCATCCCAGGGGCACGAGATGCTAGGCACCCCCAGGGTCAGCGCTCTGCCCCAGCCCCTAGCCCTGCGGGGGATCCGATGACTGGAGGACAGCTTGGGGGCTTCAGATCCCATCAATTCCTGAACCTCAAAATCAGAACCAATTCCTCCAAGACGATGGACTTCCAAGCCCACAATCAAACCCACAAATTCCAGAAGTCTCAACCCTTCAATCTTTTTTTTAATCGTTTATTTATTTTTTATCATTTTATGGTCGCACCGGATCAGCGACCCTGGCCTCTGCAGTCGAATTCTTAACCCACTGCTCCAAGGTCAGAACTCCTAAATCTTTAAATACCTCAAGTCTCTAAATACCCAAACCCTGGAACACCCTAAACAGCCTCCTAAACCTCTAGCACCCCAGACCTATAAATACAACCCAATCCATCCCCTCAGCCACATACATCCAAACCGCATCTCTGAAACTCCTAAATGCTAAAACTACAAACTCCCAGATCCTATGGAGTCCAAACTTCTGAGACTCACCCAACCCCAACTTCTGAGACTCACCCCAACCTCATCACAAGCCACAGAATCAACCAGCACCGTACATGCACCCTAAACCTGCAGAGACCTATACTCACAAGTGCCCACTCCCAATGCAGAAGCAGCCTTGTTTGGGGGTTGGGGTTGTGATTACTCACATGGGATCCCCCAGGGCTAGGGGGAGGCTGGTCAGGAGCAGCAGCAGCAGCCTGGGACCCGAGGTGGACCCCATGATGGAGGGACGGTGGAGGGACAAAGGGACAGAGGGAAAGGACGGGGGTGGGGGGGGAAGTGAGCAGAGGCTGCTGGAGGCTGCCTTTTATCTGGCAGCTGCTTTTCCCCCTCTTCAGCCCAGCCCTCCACTCCCTGTGGCCTCCCCCCTCCCTGGGGCTGCCCCAGATTTCTCAATGTCATTTCCAAAGTTTTTCAATCTGTGTGGCCATCACAGTCCTGGGGAAAATAACCTAAGGGCACGTCCTCCTGCAACAAGAATACAACAGCCTCCTGCCCTGGCCTCTCTCATGGTCAAGGCTGGCTGGTGAATGGGGACCTGTCCCTGCTATACCCACTTTGTAGTGGAGGAAAATTATTCTCTCTTCCCCAGATAGTGCCTGCCCCCCTTCCCCGATATCTGCACCTGGCTCTCAGTCCACTTTTGGCCATGCACTTATTAACCAAACCCTTCCTGTGAATTCAAGTCGATGCTGGCAGCAAGAGTCCCACTTCCAGAGTCTTCCATGCTGGGGTGGGGGTGGGAGACAGAGTCCAGCACCAACACTCCTAGCCCCATGGAGTGTCTTCCCTGGTGGAGAAGAACTCAGCTTCTTGGAGGGTCAGGGAAATCTTCTTGGAGGAGGGGACATTTCAGCTGGGCTTTGACGAATATATAGGAGTTCACTATCCATATGAGAATGCTTTCTAGGGCATGGAGAGCCTGGAGCTCCCTTCACCTACTCTTGCCAGGAGGCCTGAGTAGCTATGATTTTTTTTATAAAAGTCATAATCAAGGGAGGTCCTATTGCTAGCTTTTATGTTGCATCAACATCTTCTTAGGATATTATTATTATTATTAAAAATTGTATGTAATTTTTTGCATATGAACAGGTATTATATTCATACGGTTCAACATCTAAAAGGTAAAAGTGCATCCACAGGTGTTTCCATGGTGGTGCAGTGGAATCCGTCTAGGAGCCATGAGGTTGCAGGTTCGACCCCTGGCCTCACTCAGGGGGTTAAGGATTCAGCGTTGCTGTGAGCTGTGGTGTAGGTCGCAGATGTAGCTCAAATCCTGCATTGTTGTGACTGTGGCGTAGGCTGGCAGTCATAGCTCTGATTCAGCCCCTAGCCTGGGAATGTCCATATGCTGCAGGTGTGGCCCTAAAAAGCAAAACAAAACAAACAAACAAAAAAAAGTGCACATACAGGGAAAAACAATCTTCTTCTCACTCCTGTTGCTAACCATCCAGGTCTCAGACAGGACCATGGAACCAAATCTCAGGTTTACAAATGTTCACACATTTTAAAAACACATATTAGCAAGCTCTACACACTATTCTTCCTGGGTTATACCTGCTTTTTCATAAACAATATACCTCAGATATCATTTCATATCAGTGCACAGAGAGCTTCCTTGTTCTCACAGGCAATGGCCTCACATTACATTGTGGAAGCAAGCAGCCACTTCTTAATGGACAGACAGATGGTTATTGTTACAGAGCATGCTCCCTCCAGATTGTTCAGTGGTAAACTTTGAGCAAGTTACTGATAACCACTTGCCCCTCGGTTTCCTCATGTAAAGTGGGGTTATAACAGCAGCCACTTCAAAGGGTTCTTGCCGCAATGGGATAACTCTGGATCAACAGTAATCTCGCTAGATATCATTCGGTTCCTGTCCATAATTATATTGATTTGCATACTTGCCAGCCCTGCACAAAACTGCCAATTTCCCCTTGGGGGGGCAAAAGTTTGGATTTTTGCCTCAGTGTCGTTTTAATTGGATTTTGATTTGACTTTCAGTTGAGCATGGGGGGGGGGGGCGGTGATGGAAGGGGTAGGAGGGGGGAATCCAGATCCTGGAGAGCTGGTTTCCAAAGCTCCCTGGAAGGGGTTAATGGGGAATTTGCTCTGATTTCCTGTAAACCACGCTTGTTCCTGGCGATGCCCCCCGCCCCGAGTGGGGGGAGGTGTGGAGAAATAGAACAAACCTGGCCTCTGTCTGCTCTGATTGCGACACCCTTTCTTTGGAAGACAAGGAGGAGGGTGAGGCAAATACCTGATTACTCTCCAGAATCAGGGTTCAACTTCTGAAACTGGGATGGGGGCACACCTGCCAGGACCCCCCAACCCCCCATATCTTATCTTCCTCCTCTGTCCTCCTGCCAAAATATCCACCCCATTTCCTGGTTTCATTATAGCCTTAAGCATTGGAGCTCTGTGATTTGAGAGCCTGGAGAAGGAATTCCTGCTAGACTTGAGAGGCTGACTCCTTTTCCCTCAGCCCCTCAGTGGGTCCATCTGAGCAATGGGCCTGATGGTAGTTCCTGCTGTTTGACAATTCAGGGAACCCAGATGTCTCGGAGCCCTGGGCTTGCAGGGAAGGCTTATTTGCATGGCAGTGGGAGTCTGGGAAGAGTCCTGGCCCTGATCTGGAGGGAGTGACCCGAGGAATGGAGGGGAACGTGGAGAAATGTCTCCTGGGGTGGGGAGGAGCGAGAGGAGGAATTCCCCAGGGTTTTTTCCTGGGAAATGGACATTTGTGATCAGAAGTTTGGGGAAGGGGGGTGGGGGGGCAAAATAAGTGGACAGAGGAGGGAGGAAGGAGGCGTTCATGGTATGGATGGAGGGAGTGTGAGGCTGCCTGAGCTGGTCCTAAGTGGGATGTCTGAGACTTTTTTTTTTTTTTTTTTTTTTTTGTCTTTTTAGGCCTGCACCTGCAGCATGTGGAAATTCCCAGGCTAGGGGTTGAATCACAGCTGCAGCTGCTGGCCTACCTCACAGCCACAGCCACACTGGATCCAAGCTACATCTCCCTCCTCCACTACAGCTTGTGGCAATGCTGGATCCTTGACCCAATGAGCAAGGCCAGGGATTGAATCCGCATCTTCATGAATACTAGTCGGGTTCTTAACCCACTGAATTACAATGGGAACTCCTCTGCGACATTTTTAGATCAATGAAATAATCTGTTGTTTATCTGAAATTCAAGTTTAGCCAGGCATTCTGCATTTTATCTGGGAACACTAGCTGGAGTGCAGGAGAGAAGAAAGGAAGGGAAGTGGGCATGATTTCTAGGCAAGGGGAGCCCAGGGCTGCCTGTCTTGTTATCTCCTGGCTGCACCCCAACCCCACCCTTGCCTCACACGGGCGTGGCCAAGCCTGGGAGCAGCAGGGACCCCTCCCCCCCCAGCCTCCCCGGCCTATGGCCATTCCAGGATGGGGTCCTTGCCACATGCTTTCTGGGAATTTCCCTCCACGACCCACATCCAGGCCCCCAACCACCTGCCCCCCCTTCTCCCAGCTCATTATTTATTAACTTGTAGGTAACCTTGACCCGGTCAAACCAATCCATCTGCCCTCTGGCTCCTTCCCCTCACCCTCGCATATACGTAAGCAGAGGCCTGGGCACCAGGGACCCCCGCCTTGGAGGACCAAGGGCCAGAGGTTTTTTTCTATAACAATGCCACTTTACTGGATTCAATCCCTGGCCCAGAAACTTCTGTATGCCAAGGGTGCAGCCAAAAAAAAAAAAAAAAAAAAAAAAGAAAGAAAGAAAGAAAGAAGAAAGCCATTTTTTTCACTTTTTATTTTTTATGTATTTATTTTTAAAATTGAAATATAGTTGATTTACAATATTGTGTTTGTTCCAGCTGGGCAGCAAAGTGATGTGTGTGTGTGTATATATATATATATTTATATGAAACATGTATATGTGTGTATATTTCTTATTCCCCTTTCTCTCTATATATATAAATATATACCTTTTCAGATTCTTTTCTATTATAGGTTATTACAAGATATTGAGCATAATTCCCTGTGCTATACAATAGGACCTTGTTGGTTATATATTTTATGTAAAATAGTGTGTATCTCTCAATGCCAAACTTCTAATTTATCCCTCCCCCCCTTTCCCCTTTGGCAACCGTAAGTTTGTTTTCTATGTCTGTGGGTCTATTTCTGTTTTGTATTACATAATACAAATAGTTCCTTTTTTTCTTTTTAGATTCTACATATAAGCAATATCATATGATATTTGTCTTTCTCAGTCTGGCTTACTTCACTTAGTGTGATAACTGTATGGAGTTTCCTTAAAAAAATATAGAATCACCATATGATCCTGCACTCCCACTTCCTGGCCATATATCTGGAGAAACCCTAATTTGAAAGACACTTGCATCTGAATGTTCAAAGCAGCACTATCTTCCGAAGAGCCAAAACATGGAAGCAAGCTAAATGTCCATTGACAGAGGAATGGATAAAGATGTTTTTACACATATGCGATGCAATATTACTCAGCCATAAAAAAGAATGAAAGAATACCATTTGCAGAGGTTTTGATTCCAGGCTCTGTCTTCTCCCAGCCTTGATTCCTCATCTGTAAATTAGACATTCACAGCCACAGAATCTCCTTCTGAGTTTTGGGGTGACAGCAGGTGGCATCACGCAAGGCTAATGTTCAGCCCAGCACCCAGCACATGGCAAGTCTTGTAATGACATGGCATCCACTCGAATAATCCAGAATCATCCCTCATTCTAAGATTTTTTTTTGGCCATATCTAGGGCATGCAGAAGTTTCCAGGCCAGGGATGGAATCCCAACCACAGTATTGACAATGCTGATCCTTAACCTCTGGGCCATCAAGGAACTCTTTCCCCTCAACCCCCAAGGTTCTTAATTGAATCATGTGCCTCTTGTAAGGGAACAGTCTTAGGTTCTGGGGATTAGGACAGGGACAACTTGGGGGAGCCACAACTCTGCACACCCCAGCGTGCATGTGGCGTAAAACATCACCCCTGTTTGGCCATGTCCCTCCCTGCTTTAAACTCTTCCTTGGCCCCAGTAGGTCCCGGCATCAAATCCAAGTGTATCTGCCTGTCTTTAGGCTTCTGCCAGCTGCTGTTGCCCTCCCACTGGCCCCAGCCAGACCCACAGTAGAACCTGCAAGCTATTCTGGGCATCATCTTGCTGCATAATTTCCTCAGTCTGCAAAATGCCTTCCCACTTCCTTCTTTGTCTGGCCCCAGTTATACGTTTCCTCTTTCAGGAAGCCTTGACCCCAGCCTGATTCCCTCCCTCTGCCCCAGGCCTGTGGCCCCTATGGAGGAGTATTTCTCAGAGCTCCAAGAGATTAAAGGGCGAAGTGGGGCACCATGGGAGCCTGCCCACAGGTGTGTGCGCAGGTTTGCACAGGTGCATCCCTAACCTGAAGTCACCCCTCAAGTTTCAGGGAAATCTGTGAAAAGTCAGACTGTGTGGCAGGGCACAGCCTCCCGTTATCACATGCGATACTCAACTCTGTGGGGTCCGTGTTTTACATGCAAGGAAACAGATTAAACCACTTAACCGGGTCACACAGCAAATGGGGGCAGGGCCAAGAGGCTTGGTCACAAAGCGTCTAGGTGAGAGGGGCAGTGCATGCAGTGGTCAAGGGCAGCACTGGAACCAGACTGCTGGCGTTTTGAGTCCTGAGTCTTCCAACAACTTGTTTGCTGTGTTACCCTGTGTCAGTTACACAGCCTTTCTGTGCCTCGAATGCTTTTCAATGAGTTAAAGACCACGGAGGCCTTAGAATAGGGTGTGGCATACAGCACTCAGCCAGTACCCCTTGTGGGTCATCCATTCACCATTTTCCCCCCCTTTCAGCCTTTGCAAATGTTGTCGTCTCATCTGGACTTGTGTCCTTCCCCTCAACCCTCTGCTCACCCCTGATTCCCCAGGCTGGGTCAGGGCCCTGTGATGTTGGGACTGGGTGGGTCTTGGGCACTGCTCGGTCCTCAGGACCTGGCATAGGGCGCCCGCATGCATCCGTGGCTCAATTACCATTTATGGACAGTGCAAAGCAATGGATACTGCAACCTCTCCCTGCCCTCCTGGCTCCGACGGGTCCCGAAATTTCAAACGTAACCTCTGTGTTAGCTCTCCACCCCCCGCCAAAAGGCAAGACACCAGGGTAGCAAAACAGATTGGTCATTATTGTACAGCAGCAAGTGGAGGGTGGTCCCCAGGTGGGGACAGGATGCTCAATACTTGGGGGAAAGGGGGCTGTCTGTCTTCTTCCGAACGGGCTCCAGGAACTCGGGTCCCCGGCAGCGGGGCGCCGTGTGAGCACCCGCCCCCTCCTCCTCTCCGCACTAGCTTTGGGAGAAGCAGGAGTGAGGAATGTGTGAGAAGAGGACGGTGGAGTGTGAAGAACCGTCCGAAGAGGGGACCTGATCACAACAACTCTCGCCCGCTGGCCGTTTTGTTGACTTTGGACAGGCCTTCCCGGAACCCAGAATCCGTCATTCTAGAAGCAGACAGCAGGGAGGCTGTCCAGGAGCTGAGGGGCACCAGGCCCTGCCCATCCCGCCCCTCCCACAGTCTCCATAGAGCCTAACGGCCCCACCCACCATACTGACAGCCTGGGGGGCTCCACCCACTCAGCCCCACCACGCCCACTCTAGTCTCTTGGCCCCGCCCCCCCACACCCTGAGCCCTGGTCCCCCTGCTGCCTAGACCCCGCCCCCCCCCCAGCTGCCCAAGCCCCACCCACTCCAGCCCCAAGGCTCACACTTGCTCCATCTGCACGTCCTCCTCGTCCTCTTGGGGCAGCTGTAGGTATGGGTTATCCCTTGCCGGCTGGAACTTGTAGCCCGTGAGCACGAAGAAAGCGAGCGTGGAGCCCTCCACCAAGAACTGGGGGCCGAGGGGGAGAGTGGGAGGGTCAGGCCCATGCCCCCTGCCTCCACCTTCGCGTTCCGGCCATCCCTCTGACCCCAGATGAGGCGTCAGTGCTTACCTGGTACAGCCACTGCCACTGGAAGGGCACGGCTACCTGCAGCAGGATGGCGATGATCCGCGTAAAGTAGATGTAACAGATGACCTGCAAGGACACGGGTGGGCACAGGGCCGAGAAGCCACCAGGGTAGTGGGACCACAAGGAACATCAGGGATACCTGGGGTGAGCGCCCAGGGATTATGGGCAGAGGGCAAGGGACGGGGCTCCGAGGGATTGCAGATGGAGAGGCAGGGGTGAGCGTGCCAATGGGCTGGTTGGTCCCCACTCCAAAGCATCCCCTGTGGGAGAGAACAGGGTTCCTACCATAACATAGTAATGCCGGAACAGCTTCAGCTTGGCCAGGTTCACTGCCACTAAGGGGTGGACACAGAGTGGGGGGTCAAGGGAAGGAGGCTGGGGTAGGACTGGGTGGACAGGGTGGAGGAGGGTGGGGCCAGGGAGGGCACTTGGGGAAGTGTCCCTGGAGCATAGTGTGGAGGGGACATCCAGGGGATGGGGAGGGGGGTAGACAGGCAGGAGAGGGCAGTCAGAGGAGACGGAAGGGGCATCCGGGGTCAACAAGAGGGCTCAAGGGCAGGTCCAGGGCTGTGGGCTTGGCCTCACCTTTCCCATCAGTGCCAGAAGCATCCTGGAGATGCCGGATGGACCTGGGATGGGGTGGGGGGGACGGTGAGCAGTCAGCACCGGCTCCGCCCGGTCCACTGGGGAGGGAGTTTGGGGGGGGCAGGGGGCGGTGCTCACCAGACCACGGGGAAGAGGATGGCGCCACAGCAGATGAGATCCACCAGGAAGAGGATCTCCTTCCAGATCCCATAGTCGCTGGCGCCCTCCTCACGTGACTCGATGACGATGTAGGCCACGTTGGCTAGGACCTGGGGGGTGAGGAAGGGATGGGTGGGTGGGTGTGCCTGGCGTGTGCTCACCCACCCCACCTGCCTGCCTCGGGGGCATCCATATGCACCTGCAGTGGGATCACGATCCCGAAGATCTTCTTCTCCTTGTCGGACAGGACGTACTTGACGAAGGCCCAGCCCGAGCCGATTAGGGCAATGGTGATGAAGAGGAGGGCACCCTTCAGCCTGGCGGAGGGGGCGGGTGGGGAGGTGAGGTGAACCGGGGGAGCCCAGCCCTCCCCTGCCCCCCTCCCGCTACCGGCAGAGGGGAGCACTCACAGATGCGTGATGTAGTGCATGACAGCGAGGCCTTCGATGGGGTGGCCCTGGCTGTTGATGAAGTAGTAGTTGATCTGGAGATGGACGGACGGATGGACAGTCAGACAGACGGATGGGGGGGAGGGGTGGATGGATGGTGGTTACGATTGGGTGGATGGTGGTGGCTTGGAAAGGCAGCCAAGCACTGGCAGCAGGGACAAGCCAGGCAGTGGACTGAACCCTCAGTCACGGTCAGGATGGCAAATGGACTCAGAAATGGACAGTCACAGCCGAGAGGGTAGAGGCAAGGTCACAGTCAGAGGGATGGACAGTTAGACAAGCAGCCAGGTGGACATTCGCAGCTGGACCCCGGCAGAGTCAGACTGAAAGGTGGGCCGTCACAGTTGGACAGAAGGACTGGGGAGACAGCCGGCCACAAGGATAAAATGGACAGACAAATGGAATGCCCAAGCCCAGGGTCTGCAGAGGTCTGGGGAGTAGCTTGCTGGGGCTTATTCCTGGCTCCAGAGACTCCCGCCCACCCTAGCCCGTTCCCGGCCTGAGGCTCTCACACTGTGGAAGAGGAGAGAGATGCTCTTGGTGAAAGCCAGGGCTGCCATGAGCCAGTGGATCTTGAAGACGTTGTACCTGGCAGGGAGATGGGGGGACAGAAGGGGCAGGAGGGCATCGGTCAGGGGAAGGGGTGGGTGGGTGTGAGGAGGGGAGGTGTGGGACCCCCAGGGGCAAGGGCATTACGTGTTCTTGCAGAGGACAGACACCCAGAAGACACCGGCGGCCAGGAAGCAGGCGGACATGACCATGTACAGCTTGAAGAGGGGGATTTCCGCTGCCGACAGGAAACCCTCCGGGTTCTTCTCCCGGATCATGACCTGGGGAGGGGGCAGAGGGGGGACAGTGAGGTTTCATGCTACCTCTGGACTTGCGGGACCCTGCATGTGAGCATCTGGTGCTCCTCCTCTCCAGCTGGCGGACTCCCCATTTCGACTCATTTCTTTTTTTTTTTTTTTTTCTTCTGTATTTTTTTAGGGCTGCACCTGCAGCATATGGAAGTTCCCAAGATAGGGGGTGAATTGGAGCTACAGCTGCCAGCCTACACCACAGCCACAGCAACAAACTGGAGCCGCGTCTGTGAGCTACACCACAGCTCACAGCAAGGCCGGATCCTTAACCCACTGAGTGAGGCCAGGGATTGAACCTACATCCTCATGGACACTAGTCGGGTTCATTAACACTGAACCACAACAGAAACTCTTTCTTTTTTCTTTTTAACCAATTCCCCATTTCCAAGCCTTAGGCTTCCAATCTGCCAAATGGGCACAGTGTACTGGGGCCACAGTCAGTGCTCAGTGAACCTGCCACCCTCCCCCTTCGCTCACCGTGATGTCGAATGGTTGCTCCTGGCCTGGCACGGAGTTGTGGCAGTTGTGGAAGTTGAGGTTGTACTGGCCTTCCTCGGCCCTAGAGCCGATCACCACATGGAACTGGGTGGGAGGGATGGGGACAGAGGGGAGAGGAGGCCTCAGGTTGAGGGTCCCCCTAACTCTGAGGAGGGGAGGGGCTGCGGGCACCCCGGGACACTCACACTGAAATTGTAGGAGTTGTTGAGATGGCCCAGGCCCAACACCAGTTCCTGGTCCTTCCCATTGATGCCCTGGGGGGAACAGAGCACCTCCATGGAGCAGCCATCTCCCCCTGGGGTGTGCCTTCCTCCCTCCTGCCAGGGCTTCCCCAAACCTGCTGGTCTCCTTGGGACACTGTGGGTGTTGCCTTGGCCTTGTCGGGCGCAGTGGTGGTCCCTGGAGGGGACAGGTGGATGAATTTGGAGATGGACAAACGGCCGAACAATGGGGATGGGGTATGCATGGAGCAGCCCTGGCCACCCCCTACCCTCCCTGCCCACACTCAGCCACCCTGACTCACCACCATCCACCTTAGGGGTATCCGGGTGCTCTGATTTTGGGAGCCCTGGTTTGGAGGGCACTTCTGGAAGGAGCCCAGGAGAGATGAACAGCTTCTTCTGCTCTCCATACTTCCGCACCTGGACCCTGGGGGATGAGGTCAGGTGGGGGCTAGAGGCTGGGGTCACGTACACCAGCTGTGCCAAGGGACTTGGGCTCTCTAGGTCTCCTCTCTGGGGGTCACTGCCAAGCTCCATCAGTGGTCACCAAGTTTCAGCATGTGGCCACCACCCATCAAGACAGCGGCCACAGCCTTGTGCTGCCTGCACTGGGGACTGTCACTTCTTGTGACACTGTTCACTCATTCTACTGAGGTATACTCTCTCAGAGAGGACACTGTATATACATAGAGAGAGGCAACAGGGTATCTTTGGACCTTGGTGCCAGGCTGTCTGGGTTCAAATCCCAATTTTCAGGCCTCAGTTTTTTTGCTTTTTTCCTTTGTAGGGTCGCACCCGCGGCATGTGGAGGTTCCCAGGCTAGGGGTCTAATCGGAGCTGTAGCCACCGGCCTACGCCACAGCCACAGCAACGCCAGATCCAAGCCACATCTTCAACCTATACCACAGCTCATGGCAACGCCAGATTCTTAACCCACTGATTGAGGCCAGGGATCGAACTGGCATCCTCATGGATCCTAGTCAGACCCAGTGGGAACTCTCAGGTTTTCCATCTTTAGAATCGGGATAATAACAGGATAAGGAATCAATGAGTGAACACCTGGCAAGCCCAAAGGATGCTGCTGCCTGGTCCACAGGTATAAACAACTGGTACTCATTCTCAGGCCACCCCTCTGCAGCAGGTCTTCTGCCCCAATACTCCCAGGGTCCCCCCAGCACCCCCCCCCCCTTAATCAGAAGGCTTGAAGGCAAAATGAAAAAGTGAGTGGCTTTCTTCACAAGGGAGTCACCGTTCCTTCTGGCTGGCTCTCAGTCCACCTGCTCAGCTCATGTGGGTATCGTGACCAGGGAAATACAAATGGTGGACTTGTGGGGGAGCCACCAGCCCCCCAACTCACTGCAGATCCTTGGTGTTGATGAGGAAGAGAACCAGGAGGTTGCTGCTGTTTCTATGGAGAGGGCAGTCGTGGGAGTGCTGGCTCTGGACAGTGGGTAGCAGGGAGCCTTGGTTACCGCCTCCCAATGGGCCCGCTTTACCCTGCCTCCCTCCCCCATCCCCATCTCCCTGCTTCCCCCTCTGGCAAAGAACAGGGGTCTCTGGGTTCCAGATGTGGACAGACAACTCTCCCCTCCCACCGCCCCTGCCCCTTTTCATTCCCTCCCCGCCTCCACTCACTGAGTAGGAGCGAACACTGCCAGATCGAACTCGGGTCAGACTGAACCCCACCTGGCGGGTGGCAAGAAAAGGGGACACGATGTGAGGGAGGCCAGCAGGGACCTCCAAGTCACCTCTAGCAGTGGCAACAGAAATGTAACCTTGGATTTCCTGAACAGCTTAAGTTCATCCACTTACTGGCTTTTCCCATTTATCACCCCCACCCCCAACCCCCCAACCCTTTCCCCTTAACTCCTGGCGATCTGTGCCACCCAAACGGGATGTCACTTCCTCAGGGAGACCTGCGCTGGCCCTCTGGACCTAGCTCGCCCTCTGTCCCACTATTTAAATTGCTGAGGTAAAAAATAAATTAAATAGAATGTTTGTGGTATCCTGCCTTGGGCTCTGGAGTCCAGCACACAGGGATTTACAACCAGGCTCTGGGACTCTAAGCAAGCCACATACCTCTGGGTCTGTGTAAACACCTGTAAAACTGAGTTGGCAGGTGTAATCTTCTCACAGCATCCCCGAGAGGCAGCTGTGTAGGAACCAACCCATGGAAATTGATCTGCATGGTACCTGGTTCACAGCGGGTACAATAAACACTAACTACTCTCTCTCTCTTATTTTAGGGCTGCACCCACAGCATATAGGGGTCAAATTGGAGCTGCAGCTGCTGGTCTACACCACAGCCACAGCCATGCCAGAGACGAGCTGTGTCTGTGACCTACACCATAGCATGCAGTAATGACAGATCCTTAACCCACTGAGTGAGGCCAGGGATCGAACCCAAATCCTTGTGGATACTAGCTAGATTCGAAACGTGCTGAGCCACAATAGGAACTCTTAGCTACTCATTTGATTCAAGGAACTGGGCTGTCTTGTTCACTGGCATGCTCCCCTCCCCACCCCTCTCCGGCTCAGTGCCTAGCACATATTGCAGGAAATATTATTATTCCCATGTTATAGATGAGGAAAGAGAGGCCAAGGGACTTGCCCAAGATCACACGGGTGAGAGGCATAGCTAGGATGGGAATCCAGAGCTGGGGGGGGGGGGGTTGTGGGGGAGAAGCCCAGAAACTTCTGCACCTCTCCCTCCTCCAGTACCGCACTCCTCAAAGCCCCTCACCAGCGGAGCTTTCTCTTCTGTCTCCTGGAGGCCCAGCCGCAGGAGGCTCAGGTCTACCTCCAGAGAGCCGTTGGTGTAGAAGCCAAAGCTGTTCAGCTGGATGTCGGCTCGCTTCTCCCCCTGCCGGCGATGAAGGAGACAGAAGCAGCTGAGACTTCCCACTAGCCCAGCCCCAGAGTTGTGGCACGAGGTTTCCCCAAGGGCTGTGGTCACCTCCTGGTATGCCTAGATTTAGGACGGGTCCAAAGGGTGACAGAAGAGGCTGAGAGGGCCACCCCTGGAGGCTGTGACCCCAATCTCAGGAAGGGACAGAGTGGCCCCGGATCCTCTGGCCACTTTTCAGAGTCTAGGAAGAGAAAGTCTGGGACCCCTGGAAGTCCCTCCACTGGATGAGTACCACCCGGAGAGCAGAGTTACGAATCTTGGAGTGCCTGGCCCTCACCTCCCAGAAAATTTTTTGATTCCAGCTGAGCCCCTAGAGTGCAGAGATTTCAACTGAGCCTCCAAGATCTCGATAAGTACTCAGAGGACTCCAGTCTAGAACCCCCAGGGACTTCCCTGGGCGGTGTTAAGGGCCCCTGGCGCCCCCAAATGGATCCCCAGAATTTACAGGGCTCTGAGTCCTGGGTCCCCGGAGATGAAGCCCCGCCCCAAGCCGTGGGCGGGGCACGACCCCCTCACAGCCGGCCAGGCAACTCCAAAGGGAGGATTGAGGGGGATCCTCGGACGAGGCCACTTCGGGCCTGGACGCGGGGGGCGCCGGACCGCTCCATCCCGTGTAAGGAGCGGGGGAGGTAGGACGAGACCACTCCAAGCCAGGGGCTTCTCCAGGCTAAAGCTGCGTCCCCCACTCAAGACTGCTGCGCGGCAGGACTCACCGTCAGCGTCAGCCGGTGGATGCGCCCAGAGCAGCCTCCTAACAGCAGCAGCAGAAAGAGCCGCTGGCCCCACTCCGCGGGTCTCCCGCGGGCGAGCCCCCTCCTCTCGCTCACTGCCATCTCTGGAGCCACCGCCTCCCCTGATACCGCCTCTGACGCCTCCAGGCCCGCCTACCGGTGAACCAATCGCCGTACGGTGGGGGCCGACTCTTTGGCATTTTCGGCCCGCTCAACCAATCATCGATCTTCTCCTCTCGAGGCCGCCCCCTTTACGACACCAAATGGACAGCACCGGTTCCGAATGGGAATGCTGATGTCAGTTAATCCCGCCTCCACTCTCACCAATCACTAGAAGGATTGTCCCTGATGTAATTTGATAAACAGACCCTCCAACCAATTGTGATGGATCTGATATCCGGCCCCCAAAGGGGAATTCCTCCATCCACCCTTAACTGACTGACCAGTTCAGAACTACATTACCCAAAACGGAGGGGTAGCAGACGGCTCATTGGGAGCCTTCAATAAACTACATTTCCCAGTATCCCTAAGGACGGACTTCCCCTTTGTACCCCAGGGATGTGGCTCCCAGCCAAAGTTCAGGCTTTTGGTAAACACATGCATTTGCTGAAGCCTATCTTCTCTCCTAATCTTCCTGATCCACGGAGAGGCCAAAACCTAGCCCCAAGCTAAATCTTGACCCTTGGGTGACCTATGATCCCAGGCTGAATTCCCAGCCTTAGGTGGACGCTTCTATCCTGGAGTGAGGCAACTGGAGGCTCACCCCCAGGTTCCAGGCTAGTCTTGTCTCAGGCTGAGCCCTGACCTCAGCCTGAAACCCTGACTCCCCCACCCGTTTTTACCCTCAACCTATACCTGGTTGAGCTTCCACCTGGACTGAGCTCTGACCTCAGATTAGGACTAACCCCTGACTTCAGATAAGGACTGATCCCTGGACCTCAGTCTGAATCTGAGGCCTTCATTTGGGTGGCTGACCCTTCTGCTAAGGCTCTGATCCCAGACCCTATCCCAACTGTGATGAGGACTTGAGATCAATCCCAATTTCAGTTAGAGGTTGAGACCCTACTCTCAGGCTGAGCAACTGAGTCCCAGATCCCAGGCCGAGGTCCTGACTGAGTTCCTGATCCTTTAACCTCTGGAACACAGGTCCACTTTACAATTTCAGGTTTTCTAACTCACAAGCCACCAGCAGGTGGGGCCAGGTCCCCGTAGAGCCATCTGTCCCAGTGTGGGCTCCTGGAGCTATCCTCCTGGGCTTCCCACCTGTGTACAGGGAGCCTGCGGACTCAGAGCCTAACCTGCCCTGGGGGCTCGGGGCCCCCAGCCCCAGCAGGGCGGCTGTCACCTCTGTAGCCAAAGAGAAAGCACCTAAAGCAGGAGAGGATGAAAGAGGTTGCTGCAGAGATTTCTCCCCTTTTATCCCAGTGCCTCAAAGGAATTAACAAGGTGTGAACAGACTTTTATGAGAGGCGACGGACTTCCAAGCCCCAGGGCAAGGGGGTTGGAGGGGAGAAAGGAGACATTGTCGGAATCCTAGGATTTGGAGACTTTTAAACCTGATTGGGCCTTAATGCATGCGACTGGAAAATGGGCAGGTGCAAGTACGAACCGAACCGGACAGCAGATGGGGAAAGGCTTGGGCCCAGCGCCCCAAGGACAACCCGTCCTCAGTTTCCCGGCGCAGACTTTGGAGAGAGAGGCAGGATGCGGTGGGGGCGCTAATGGACCCGGTCTTGGCCGAGGCACATCCTAGGCAGGATCGAAATCCTCCCATCCGCTCTGCGGCCGGAGGGACTAGGCCATTAGTGGGACAAGCATAGCCGTCTGGAGCCGGGCCGGCCCGCAAGAGCCGGGTGACCTCAAGTTCTCCCTGCGACGGGGTCGAGGAAGGACCTCGTGAGTTGGGATTTTAGTGTCTTGGCCCTTTAAGGAATAGTTGAAAGAAAAGAGGAAAGGAAAAACAGACTAGGGCGGGGGCAAGGGTTGGGAGGACAAGAGGGTCCCAGGGGATTTGGAAAATGGGTGGGGGTCCTTTAAAGGGGTCGGTCCAGTGGCGTCGGGTGGCGACGGTCCTTTAAGAGGGGGCGGGGCGTCCTTCGGGCCCCGCCTCCTTGTGAGCCCCCACCTTCCGTGGGCTATGCGGGGGCTCCGTGCGGGGGCGTGGCTGAGTCTATGGGGGCGTGACGGAGTCTGGAGTGGGCGTGGCCTTAGCGGGGCGGGGCCGGGCTCACCGCCCTGGGCTGAGTCTCCCGGCCGCTTACGGCGGACGGCGGGCGGCGGGCGTCGGGCGGCGGGGACCGGGTGCGGCGGTTGCGTCGGCATAGGCGAGAGCAGCATGGATTGGGGCACCGAACTGTGGGTGAGTCCGATCCTCCCTGCTCCAAGTTCTTCCCTTCCTGGGGTCCAGACCCCCGCTTTGCCCCCTGCAGTACCCCAGCGGGGATTCTGCGCTTTCCCTTCCACCGACCCCTGGAAACCCCGCTCTCCGCCCTCATTCGGAGTTTCCCAGGGCGTTTCGGGACTCCGGGGAGCAGAGGGCCACCTTGCAGGAGCGGCGTAGGGAAACTGAGGTACGGGGTTGAATCAGGAGGGCAAAAGAAGTTCTAGGACCAGGCCGGGGCGGCTGGGAGAGGTCACCTATTTTGAGCGCCCTGGCTGGGCCGGCGGCTTATCTTACGGCCCCTGGGTCCCTGCCCGCCGTCCGCCTGTCCGGCCTGGGCGGGGGAGGGGACCCTCTGGCCACTTACAGCCCCACGTGGGACCTGGAAGTCCAGACCGCCCTTTCGTCTCCTCTAATCTACTACTAGGGGCTTGGGACGCCGTAGGGGGGAGGGGGCTGCGAGGATCGGCCTCGCAGCCCCCTCCCCCAGCCCGCCCCGGGCCCTGGGAGGGGAAGCCACCCGAACGCCTCAAACCTTTGCTCTGGAAGCCCCAGGAATTTTTCCCCCTCTCCTAGCCGGGATATATGACCCCTCCTCTTTCTGGGGTGGTGGTAATCCTGGGTTCCTGGGCGCCCTGGGGTAACTAGATAGCCCCTCGTGCCAACTCTGGGATTTCTTTTGGAGGTGCAGTGGAGTCAGTGAGGGAAACCAAGTCACCCCTCGGGGGGGACCCGCGGAAGCATGGCGACCGGGAGAACCTGGTGCCTGCTCTCTGGCCGTTCTGGGGGCCCCCCAAGCTGCGGGGAACCCTGTCCCTCTGGCCCTGACTCACGCCGGGCCGGCCGGATTTTCCGGAATCTGGGGGGGATTAGGGGAGCCGGGGCAGGGGGAGTGGCCTTGCCCCATTCCACACCCCTGTTGGACGTCTGGAGAGGGGACACTGTAGTCCGGCTGGGGCCCCGCCCCTGTTCCCTGGCCCTTCCTGGGAAGGGGAGGGGGTTCCCGCCGGTTTCCTGCTTCCCCCCACCCCACGCCGCTCCGGGGCGGGGCCGGGAAGCCACTCCTTCTGGGAGCTCAGAGCTTGGAGGCTCCCCTGGGCCAGGTCAGCGGGCTGTGGGGTCCCAAAGTCTTGATCCCGGTCCTCCCAATCCCCCGCTAGGATCAGTTTGAGGTGCTTGAGCGGCACACGCAATGGGGTCTGGACCTGTTGGACAGATATGTGAAGTTCGTGAAAGAGCGGACGGAGGTGGAGCAGGCTTATGCAAAGCAGCTGCGGTGAGACCCTAGGGTGGCCGCGCCCTGGGCTTCGGGGGAGCGGTTGGAGGGCTGGGGGCTCAGTCTTCCTGCCTCTCTCCGTAGGAGCCTGGTGAAAAAATATCTGCCCAAGAGACCTGCCAAAGATGACCCTGAATCCAAGTAAGAATGAAGAGGGGAGGCAGAGTTAGATTTGGGAGGACTGGGGTATTGGATCCTTTTCCTCTCCCTCCATTTGGGCCACCCAAGCACTCCTGGCTTCTCCACCCAGTTCCACTTAGAGGTATGAGCTGGGAACCAGGAACCGTATTACCTGGGTTGGAATTCAAAATCCACTACTTTCTAGCTGAACTGCTTTGGGCAGTTGACTCCAGTTCTCCGCCTCCATTTTTCTTGCCTATTAAATGGGAGAGGCTCCAACAGTTATTAAATGAATGACTCTGAGCAAGTGACTTAAGTTTTGTGCCTCTGTCTTCCTCACTGTGAACTGGGGATGATGATCACAATACTGATCATAATGATAATGACCTTGTAGGGGCTCATTTGAAGATTAAGATAATGTGTTAAAACAATGCCCAGCCCATTTCACTTTATTCCAAGCCCCCAGTTCCAGAATCCCCAAAGCTCTAAGAATCAGAAGCTTTTCTGGGCACCTATCCAGAGGCAACCTCTGACCTGAACTAATTTGACATTAATTACATTAATTGCGTTCTTGGTTTTTATCCCACTGAGTGTGAATGTTAATACTTATCATTGAGAGTTCCCGTTGTGGCTCAGCAGGTTAAGAATCTGACTAGTATCCATGAGGATATGGGTCAGATCCCTGACCTTTCTCAGTGGGTTAAAGCCCTGTGTTGCCATGAGCTGTGGTGTAGGTCACAGATGGGGCTTGGATCCTGCATTGCTCTGGCTGGGGTGTAAGGCCTGCAGCTGCAGCTCCAATTTGACCCCTAGCCTGGGAACTTCCATATGCCTCAGGTACAGCCCTAAAAAGAGAAGAAAAAAAATCTCATACAAAAATGTTTATTAGATGCTGCCACTAACACCACTAGGGTAATGTGAAAAGTGATATAAGCATCATATCCCCCTTCTGAACCCCCCTCAAAATCCTGAGAATTCTGAGTTCCCCCTCAGCGGGTGGGGATAAGGGAGATTGGTTAGAATTTATCATTGCTTCTGGGTGAATGTTTTGGAGCTTACACTCTTCTGGGGCATATGGCTTCCAAGGGCCCTGACCCCTAGCCCCTGCCCCCTTCCCCCCACCCCAGGTTCAGCCAGCAGCAGTCCTTTGTGCAGCTTCTCCAGGAGGTGAATGATTTTGCAGGCCAGCGGGAGCTGGTGGCTGAGAACCTCAGTGTCCAAGTATGTCTCGAGCTGGCCAAGTATTCGCAGGAGATGAAGCAGGAGAGAAAGATGGTAGGTGATGCCCTCCTTGGGACTTCCCCAGGGCCCTGGCCACCAGGCTGAGCCTTATTACCCCCTTCTTTCTGTAGCACTTCCAAGAAGGCCGCCGGGCTCAGCAGCAGCTGGAAAGTGGCTTCAAGCAGCTGGAGAATGTGAGTTTGTGCATGGGGAGAAGAGGGGCACCCCTGAGCAGTGGGGTGAGGGTGGCTGATCCATGGAGGTACCCCCTTGGTCTGGCCTGGTCCCCCACCTTCATTGTGGGTTTCCCCCTCCATGTGCTGGGTGACTTCCCACCTGTCCCTGAAACCTTAGTTGGTGGCTCCTTCATGCCGGTCCTGTCCTCTACACAGAGTAAGCGTAAATTTGAGCGGGACTGCCGGGAGGCAGAGAAGGCAGCCCAGACAGCTGAGCGGCTGGACCAAGATATCAACGCCACCAAGGCTGATGTGGAAAAGGTGCTTGTGCGGTCTGAGGCAGGCTTGGGGGGGGGGGGGGGCAGGGCCCGAACCTGGCAGTGACCCCTGCTTTCATATTCCTCAGGCCAAGCAACAAGCCCACCTTCGGAGTCACATGGCAGAAGAAAGCAAAAATGAGTATGCGGCCCAACTCCAGCGCTTCAACCGAGACCAGGCTCACTTCTATTTTTCCCAGATGCCCCAGATATTCGATGTGAGTATTCAAAACCCACAGCCCCACCTCCTCCCCAAACTCTAAAATTAACCAACTCCTACACATTTGTTGAAACCCCAGCTGCAATGCCCTAATCTCTAAATTGAAAGAGAATTAGAAATGAAGAGTCACAGTGCACTCTGCCTTTTCTCAAGCTATTCGTTCTGCCCGGGTTGTCTTTCTTTCCTTTTGAAACTTCTATTTATTCTTCCAAGCCCCAGCAACTACCCCTCAGGAAGATCTTGAATTTCCCTTCTTCTATTATAGCCTTCTGCTCTGTGCTCTGTCCCAACCCTTGGCCTGGCAATATCTGTGCTGGGTCTGCTTTTCCTTCAGATCCCTGGCTTTATATTCACCTCCTTTGAGAAGCCTTTCATCATTCCCTAGGCAAGGGTTGGGGGAGTCCTCAAATTCCCCTCTGAAATCTCCCTGGCTCCATGTTTCTTCTCTTACCACATTGAGCTGGAAGCCTCTCTGTTCGAGTTTGTGTTTTCCTTGCCAGACTGGGCTTGGGGCTGGGGCCAGTGTGGGTCTCCATCATGCATGTGGAGTGAATCCCTGCCACCAGCCCCTCCATCAGCACCCTCTGAGAAGCCTGCACCCTCTAAGAAGCCCTCACCCCCTGTCCCTGCAGAAGCTTCAAGACATGGATGAACGCCGGGCCACCCACCTGGGGGCTGGGTACGGGCTCCTGTCGGAGGCTGAGCTGCAGGTGGTACCCATCATCGCCAAGTGTTTGGAGGGCATGAAGGTGGCCGCCGAAGCTGTGGATGCCAAGAAAGTGGGTGGCAGGTTGAAGGAGGGGCTGGAGGGGCCCCGGGGGCTAGGCATCCGGTCTTGCCCCTGACTGCCCCCACCCCAATCCCATCCCCCAGGACTCCCAGGTCCTAATTGAGTTGCACAAGTCAGGCTTTGCCCGCCCGGGCGACGTGGAATTTGAAGACTTCAGCCAGCCCATGAACCGCGTGCCCTCAGACAGCAGCCTGGGTACCCCCTCGGATGGCCGGCCAGAGCTCCGAGGCTCGAGCCGCAGCCGGGCTAAGCGCTGGCCCTTCGGCAAGAAGAACAAGGTGGGGGCCGTGGGCCCTTGGGGTGGAAGGGATGGGCGTGAGTGGGGACAGCAGGGGCCCCAACTGAGTCAGCCCCAGCCACCGGAACGCTGAGTCCCGGGCAGGAATTTTCCTCTTGGCTGCTGGCCCGGGCTGGAGGGAAGGAAGGCGGCCGGGCGATTGGCCTGGGAGTCCCCCGAGGCTGAGTGGGGGGGCAAGGAGGGGGTGCCTGTGGCGTCTGTCTGCTGCTTCTCAGGATGCTGGGAGAAGACCTGCTTGGGAGATTCAGGGCTGGGTGAAGGCTTGGGACACCCAACCTCAGGAGACCCCCCGAGTCTCTCCACTCCATTGATGGCTTTCTGGGCCCCCAGCCTCAGGCTGTTTTCTCTTGGGATTTTTGGCTTTCAACGGCAGGCACATACCTGGATACTTGTGGCTTAAACCTCTGGCATCCTCCTCTCCCAGCTAGTTTATACCTTACCTTTGATTCCACTTTGGGTCCCTCTTGACATGTTTTTTGGCACCTCTCTTTAATCAATACGTGCAAACCCCCCAGCTTAAACCCCAGCTGTAACCCTTTTGGTATTTCATGCCTTTGAGCCTTCTCTCAATCTTGCCCTTGACTTCTGTGGCCCCATATTTGTCTAAGACCTTGATTCTTCCTGCTTCTCCCTCCACCTTCTAGACTGTGAGCCCGGAAAGCTGGGGGTGTTGGTGGACAGAGACATAGGATGCAAGAGGCTTGGCAGACATGGGGGGAGGGAGGGGGCCGGCCTTCTGGCTCACAATCTAACGCCCTCCCACCAGCTCCCAGATTTTTATGTTGCTCTTTGCATGCATTTTCTGTGTGTGATTGTGCATCTTAAGTTGTGGTTTTCTTACTTTTTTTTTTCTTTTCTCCATTTGGTTTTTTTTTATTTTTTGTTTTTCCTTTTTTCTTTATCGTGTCCACCCGTCCATCCGTCCGTTCATCCGTCCTTGTTTTCTACATCCACCCACCCCTCCTGACTCATGCCATCCCTGGCCCCGGCCGGTAGCCACGCCCCCCACCCCTCTCCCCACTGGGGGGCCCCCTGCCCTCGGCATTACCTAATGGACCCCCGTCCCCCCGCTCCGGCCTCGACCCTTTGGCCATACTGAGTGAGATCAGTAAGTCGGTCAAACCGCGGCTAGCATCCTTCCGCAGCCTTCGAGGCAGCCGTGGGGTAAGTGAGGCCCCCTGGGAAGGAGGAGGGGGCGGCCCCAGCCCGCCCAGCGGCCGGGTGGCGGGACCCTGGGCTCGCTTCCTGCCGCTGGCTGGGCCCCCTCCATCCATGGCCCCCACCTGGACCTGCTTTGCTCTGTGCATGGCCTTTGCCCCCCAAGAACCTTGGGTGGGGAGGAAGGTGGACTTGGTGTGTCTTAGGAGTGTCTTAGAGCCCGCGAGCTCAGCCTCTGTGTTCCCAAACTCAAGTCTTCTTCCATCTTGCAGACGGTGGTGACCGAGGATTTCAGCCACTTGCCCCCAGAGCAGCAGAGAAAGCGGCTTCAGCAGCAGCTGGAAGAACGAAACCGTGAACTTCAGAAGGAGATTGACCAGAGGTGAGGTGAAAGCGTGGGACAAAGGGAAATAATAGATGAAATTTCATCAAAATGCTACTCGAAGGTCTCTCCAACAAACCCTGGGGTCCTGATGGGTTTACCTGTGATTCCTACCACGCTTATGAGAAACAGTTGCTTCCCATCTTACAGAAGTCATTCCAACAAACAGAAAGAGTGAAACCTGCTAGCTCGTTGCCGAGGCTGGTGCACTTGCACTTCCAAAATTGAGCTAGTGGAGTTCCTGTCGTGGCTCAGTGGTTAACAAACCTAACTAGCATCCATGAGGACGAGGATTTGATCCTTGGCCTCGCTCAGTGGGTTCAGGATCTGACATTGTCATGAGCTGGGGTGTAGGTCGCAGACGCGGCTCAGGTCCCGTGTTGCTGTGGCTGTGGTGTAGCCCCGCAGCTACAGCTCTGATTTGACTCCTAGCCTAGGCATCTCCATATGCCTCAGGTGCAGCACTAAAAAGACAAGAAGACAAAAATAAATAAATAAAAATTGAGATAGCAAGAACTCAAGAAAATAAAATTATGGGCATATTTAATTCACTTATGATCTTAGATGCAAAATCCTACCCAAGCAATTCCAATGGCATATTGAAAAATAATAATACATCATGTGGTGGTGATGATTGCACAGCAGCATCAGTGAATTTAATGCCACGGAACTGTATGCTTATAAATAGCTCAAACCAGAAACTTTATATTACGTCTTTTTTTTTTTTTTGCTTTTTAGGGCCGCACTCGCAGCATATGGAGGTTTCCAGGCTAGGGGTCAAATCGGAGCTGTAGCTGCCAATCTACACCACAGCCACAGCAATGCAGGATGTGAACCACATCTGCAACCTGCACCACAGCTCATGGCAACACCAGATCCTTAACCCACTGAGCAAGGCCAGGGATCGAACCTGCATCCTCATGGATGTTAGATTCTTTAACCGCTGAGCCACAACGGGAACTCCTATGATGTCTATTTTATTGCGATAAAAAATATTAATGAAAAGACCAAAAAAAAAATCATGATCAGTTGGGTATTAGCCCAGTAATGCAAAGATGGTTCAATATCAAAAAAAGTCTAGTAGTTTCACTACATAAATTGTCTATAAGAAGAACACATATGGTTATTCATTTAATAACTTAAAACACTTAAAATCTTAACAATAAAAAAACCTGCCAGATTAAAAAAAAAAAGAAAATCTTTACTCAGTCTTTCCAAGCAACAAGATTCTCTTCCCAGTCCTCTTACATAATAAGAATGACGTCTGCCACTTGTGGACAGGCGGCCAAATTATATTTTGCCGTTTGCCCAGAACCTCTTGTACAGGACAGCTTTTATTGGTATAAAGTTCCATGCAAGAACCCTATCATTCCTGAGTTTTTATGGTGTGGGGATTGCGGGTGCATATTCTGGAGTCACGATGGACTGGCCTTGAATTCTAGGTGTTTTCAGGCCTCAGTTTCCTCCTCTGTGATGTACGTCAAGTATTAGGACTGGAAAGAAGTTGAACCCAGGTTGAACATATTCCAAAGGTCTGTGCTTGTAGCCATTCCTGTGTATATAGACCTGGAGGAAATAGGGACCCAGGCCTAATGATTATAATAATAATAACACCTAGCATCTATAGTGTCAGGGTATGCCAGGCACTATTCTAAACTCCTTACATAGATTATTAGAACTCCTGTTTTCCTGAGAGACTGAGCAGAAGTGAGATCCTGATCGTTGAATGCCCAGCGGGGTTCATGGTATGTAGTACTCACTCAATGTCTAGCTCAATAAATAAAGGCACTCTTCCAATTTTACACAACTCTCATGAGATAGGTATAGATATATAGATGTCATGTTTCCTTTATTCTTGACTACGCCCACAGTACGCAGAAGTTCCCAGGCCAGGGATCGAACCCTGAGTCACAGCAGAGACCCAAGGCACAGTGACAACACCAAGTCCTTAACCACTAGGCAACCAGGGAACTCCACCATTATTCTTATTCTTATTTTTAAGGCAAGCATATTGTGGGGTTCCCTGGTAGCCTAGTGAGGTAAGGATCTGGCATTGTCACTGCATGGCTCGGGTCCCTGATGTGACTCCAGGTTGATCCCTGGCCTAGAATTTCCACCTGCCACGGGCTTGGCCAAAAAATAAATAAGACAAGCAACTTCATGCAAACTCCCACAGCTAGGAAGTGCCCACCGTGGGACTTGAACCCAGGCCGTGAAGCCCTGGCTGAGCTCCTTGACACCGAGCCCATTATTTTTTGTTGCATCACATGAGATTTTTTTTCTCCTCTGTCTGTATCATCCTAGGGAAGCCCTAAAGAAAATGAAGGACGTATATGAGAAGACACCTCAGATGGGGGACCCAGCCAGCTTGGAACCCCGCATCACAGAAACCCTAAACAACATTGAACGGCTGAAATTGGAAGTACAGAAGTATGAGGTCAGGGAAGACCCTGGGGAGGGGCGGGGCCGGCCGGCCTGGCTGAGTCACTGCCTAGGGGACAGGGAGGTGCTGGGGGTGCTCCAGCTGTTTCTCATCACCGCCTTGGGTGTGCATGGCTGATCGCAGGAAACCTCCAGGGCCCAGAGTGGGCTAACCCTGGAGGCCTGCCCTGGAGCTGACGGTGGGGTCCTTTCCTCCCAGGCTTGGCTGGCAGAAGCCGAGAGCCGGGTCCTAAGCAACCGAGGGGACACCCTGGGCCGGCACACTCGGCCCCCAGACCCCCCAGCCAGCGCCCCGCCAGACAGCAGCAGCAGCAACAACGGATCACAGGATAACAAGGAGAGGTGAGCAGGGAGGCCAGAGTGTGTGTCTGCATCCAGGCCCAGGAGTGATGGGGAGGGGTCCTGTCCTCACCGGCTTTGCCCTCTCCAACCAGCTCTGAAGAGCCCCCTGCAGAGGAGGGTCAGGATGCTCCCATCTACACGGAGTTTGATGAGGATTTTGAAGAGGAGCCCGCATCGCCCATAGGCCACTGTGTGGCCATCTACCACTTTGAAGGTAAGGACAGCCTGGGTGGCGCATCGGTGGCTTCGGGGATAGCATTTTTGGCTAGGCTCTGTTTAGGTTCACCTTGAGCAGATCTGAGCCCACCGCCACCCCCACCCCATGACAGGGTCCAGCGAGGGCACCATCTCCATGGCCGAGGGCGAGGACCTTAGTCTCATGGAAGAGGACAAAGGTGACGGCTGGACCCGGGTCAGGCGGAAACAGGGAGGTGAGGGCTATGTGCCCACCTCCTACCTCCGTGTCACGCTCAACTGAACCCTGCCAGAGGCGGGAAGAGGGGGGGCTGTTGGCTGCTGCTTCTGGGCCACGGGGGGCCCCAGGACCTACGCACTTTATTTCTGCCCCCGTGGCTTCGGCTGAGACCTGTGTAACCTGCTGCCCTCCCCCCCACCCTGCCCCGGAGCCCCCACTCAAGGGACCCACTGTGCCTTCCACCATCGATGTACATACTCATGTTTCCCATCTTTTCTTCCTGCCACTCGGCTGGGGCCGTTTTGTTTTATATAAAACAATTATGAAAAGCTCTTACAGTCTGTGTCCTATTACGAGATTCTGATACTGGGGCTGGAGATTCAAACACCACCCTCCCGACAGGTGGCACCAGGAAGGAGGAAGGGAAGGCGAACTTGGGCACACGTTGGCATCCCCTGTCCCTTCCTGGGGGGTTGGGTGTGTTGATAGGGAGGAGGGTGCCAGATGTCACCCCTTTGGTGTTCTGCTATAGCTCACTGAGAACAGGTCACACCTGTTGAGCCCCTACTGTGTGCCAGGCATTTTCCACCCATGATCTCATTCAAACGCTGAGCTTTAATCCCCATGACAACCCCTGGAAAGTACACAGTCTCACTTTTATGTTGAAGGCGGGGATAGAGAGAGAGGTCAAGTGATCTGCTGGAAGTCACACAGCATTTAAAATGGATTTAAACTCTGGCCTCTTACAGATCTGCGAGTTCTCTTTAACATTCAAAGCCTCACATTCACCACTTGTGGGATATGTTGAGGGGGGTGTGGGCATGGGGTGGTGAGAAAGGGCGTTCAGAACCTCCAGATGTCGGGTCTTCTCATATGGGGAAGTAGGCTGCCCTCCCTTAGGATTCGTGCTCAGTTTTAGGGTGCAGGGTGCGTTCTTGCAAACCAGGACCCGTCCCTTCTGTGAGGCTGGGTGCAGGTCCCACTGCATTTGGCTGCCTGAGGACACTGGGGATCCCTGGAAGACTGGGTATCGCCGCGTGAAGAAGTGGATCTGTGCTTTCAAAGGTCAGGCTCCAGGCGCTGCGACAGGACACTGAGGACGTGCTGGAACTTGTCGAAACGTGTGACCCACGGTGCCCCAGCCCCTCTGCTTCCCCAGAGCAGCCTCCGCAAGAAACCGGTGGTCAGGGCCTCTTTCAGCTCAGGGTTGGGCTGGAATCCTGGGGGCGGAGCCAGGTTAGCTGGAGGCGTGGCCAGGCACCTGCCTTACCCTCTGATAACTGCCTGGTCCCCTTGGGACTTTGACCCAGCAGGGGCCAGGAGGGATTCTGTCCCAGGTTATCTGAACTGCTGGGCAAGGTTAGCGGGGAGGGGGCTCCTGGGTCTCTGCAGGGAGTGGGGTGGGGGTGGCTAACGGGCCCAGTGGAAGCGGGCTCTGCCAGGAGTGCATGGGAGCAGTCTGCTCCAGGTGCAAGACCTGGTGGCCCCACCTTAGGGCTTGTGCCTGGAGATGGAGCTGCCCCGGGGGGCGGGACTTGGGGTCCAGGCTACCCTACGCGACAAACGCCCAGGGGGTGGGGGTGGAGTTGGGCCTAGTTGGAGGGAGAAGAGTGCTAAGTGAAGGCAGGAACTACCCAGGTGGGAGATTCTGGAAGCTGGGCTGCCCCAGAGAGGTGTGGCTCTGAGCTCAGAGGGAGAGCAGTACCATCAGGTTGAAGGACTGAATCATTTTGGGGGGATCGAGATCCTCTGGGGGCAGGACCTTCCCAAGTGTGAGAGAGTGGGACTCTGCGGGCGTGGCTCTGGGGGGATAGGGCCGCCCTTTAGGGGCGGACGGCACCATCTGGTCTATTGCAGCATGCTTGAGTCGAGAAACACCCACCCAGGGCGGGGCCGTCTCAATTTGGGTGGGGCCCTCAGTTTGGGAGGTGTAGCGGGAGGCTCTAGTCCCTGGGCCGGTGGGTTTGGGGGTGCCGGGCTACAGCATACGGCGTGTTCTTAAAGTCAGGATCCTCTGGCAGCCGGGCGCAGATGGGGCGCTCACCTCGCAGGCGCCGGGCTGTCGCCTCGCGGAATCTGGGCGCGTCCCGGGCCGTCTGACGCGCCCGGTCCAGGGTGCGCAGCAGCCGCTCGCAGCTCTCGTCCAAGGGCCCCGGGACTTCCTCGCCCTCCAGCAGGCGCACCACGGGTGCCACGTGCGGCAGCGCCACCTCGCCCGGGTCGCAAGGTCCTGTTGGGGTAAGGGTCTGGGCTGGGCTAGGGGCAGAGGGTGGGTCCTAGGGTGAAGAGGGTGCGCCATACATTGGGCCGAAACACCCTAGGACAAAAGCAAGGGGTGGAGTTTGGGTCAGATACGAAGTCTTGAGCAGGACCGAGTCAGGGGAGGGGCCCAGGGAAGGGGCGGAGCCTAGGAGATAGTGAGGGCGGGGCCTAGGGATCTGGTCCTGGACCTAGCTTCGCACAGAGGGCGGGGGCTAGGGCGAGGGGGCGGGGCCTTGGACCCAAACAGCCAGCTGAATGTAGGGCGGAGGTGGAGCAAAGGACAGAAACAAGGGGTGGATTTTGGTTGGAAAGAGACCCAGAGGCCAGAGAGCCTAGCAAAGAGCTGGATGGGAGACAGGGACCAGGCCTAAGGCGCGGAGTGGGGTACTAAAACCCCCGCGGGGCTTAGAACCGGATTGAGGTCCTGATTAGAGTTACCACTTATCTAAAGATGCCACTCACCGGTGCCCTCATCCAGCGTCCGCATTAGAGGCTTCAGCTCCTGCTCGAAGGCCAGCGCAGCCTCCGTGTGGCTCCTCCGGAGCTGGCGCCACGTGCGTTCCAACCGCGACACCTGGAAGAAGAGACCCGAGCCCGCCTTCTCTCCACTCTTCCCCTTCACTTGCTCTCTGGCCTCGTCCCGCATCCCTGCTTCCTACGCACCTGGGGCATGAGCAAGGCGCCCATGACCGCAGCCAGTCCAGGCAGGTCCCCCGCCGCCCCTGGCCGCAGCGCCAGAGCCAGCTCCACCAGGCCCTTCAGGGCGGCGGCGCGCTCCTCCAGCGGTCCCGCGCAGCCCAGCACTGCCAGCGCCCCCGCCAACGCCAGCGTCTCGAGCCTGCAGAGGCGGAGGGCAAGGTTTTGGAGGCAGTGGCGGGGTTTGCGATGTGGGGGTGAGGAGGGAGAGCAGGTGACACAGCTCATCTCCCCTCCTCCCTGGGGGGCCGTGAATGGGGGGGAGGTTGAGGACCCTAGGGATTTTAGGTGGCTGCCTTACCTCTCCAGCAGTTCCAACCTCAGGCGATGTCCATGGGGAAGAGTGAGCAGCTCCAGACCAGAGGCAACCCCCATGGCGCCCCGCTGAGCCTTGGTCACCCCCAGGAGGCCTGTCTCCTGGCAGTGGGGGAGGGGTAAGAGTAGGGAGTTCAGAGGAGCAGAATGAGTAAATGGGTATGAGGTGAGACTGGGCCATGCCCTGGCTTCAGCCCTACCTGGTAGGGGACCCACCTGGCAGTCCACCAATAGCAGGTGGAGGGCAGTGCTCCCAGGATGGTGCTCCAGGAACAGGCCACGGAGAATGCGCAGGGCTTTAGGTTCCAGAGGCCGATTCTGGGGGCCCAGCAGGCAGGAGGGGTTGTCAGGGGGACAGAAAGAGACCTCACCCTGTGGTCTTGCAAAACATCTTTGCTCCTCCTCCTCTTCCTCTTCATTGGCCTCCCACCATGGTGCCTCTGGCTCTGGGCAGCTGTGGCCAGGGGGTGTTCCATGGACCCTAGGCACTCGGGGCACCAGCTCACAGTACGTTGGGGAGCGTCCAGAGGCATCAGGCAGCATCAGTGAAGGTGTTCGAGGTGGCTTGGTTGGTGCCTTGGCATGAAGCTGCCCATCGGAGGCCCTCAGGTTGTCAGCAATGGACCCCAGGAGAGCTGGGGTCTTTAGCAACACAGGGTCACTTCCTGTCCGAGGCAATGCAGATGCGGGCACAGTGGAGGCTCCTGGGGGTCACACAAGAGAGGGTAAAAGAGGTCCACAGAGAAAATAGCTGGTTGGGGCTTTGTGGGGTACCAACCTCCAGGTTCATTCACTCGTTCAGCCAATAACCAGGTACCCCACCTAACCTGGCGCAGCTTTGGACTTGAACGACTTCACCAAAACTCCTCTAGCCCATATGGAGTTTTGCAAATTCTGAATGCTAAATTTTAAATTTGAATTCTTTGTTCTTGCCCCTCGGTTCCTGCATTGCTATAGCTGTGGCATAAGCCAGCAGCTACAGCTCTGATTCAGCCCCTAGCCTCGGAACCTCCATATGCCGTGGGTGTGGCCCTAAAAAGCAAAAATAAATAAATAAATACTCCCGTCTCCATACTCCTTACTCTGTTCTACTTTAGTTTTTGCCCCAAAGCATACATAATTGACTAATTTTTGTTGTTCATGGTCCTTCTTCCTCTAAAAGGATGTTGGCTCCACCAGCGCAGGGATCTGTGTCATTCTTGTTCATTGATGTTATCACAGCACTTCATACAGTCTCAGGCATGTCACGAGACTTTGGGTGGAGGGCAGGGCTGACAAGGCAGTCAGGACACAAAGGGGACTCTTCCTTTATGTAGGATTATCAGGGTCGGCTGCTCTGATGAACTCATGTTAGATGAGAAGGAGTCAGTCAGGTAAAGGTAGGGAATGAGCTTTTTCCAGTGGTGAGAATAGCAAGTGCAAAGGCCCTGAGGCCGGAACATATTCGGCAGGTTCCAGCAACTGTAAAAAAGACTGTGTGATTGACGTGAAGAGGGGATGTAGCAGGAGTTATTAGGTCAGCCATGGTTAGAGCATATAGGGCTCCTTGGAATAATAACAAACCCACATTTTATTTTCTTCTTCTTATTTTTGGCCACACCCACAGCATGCAGAAGTTCTGGGGCCAGGGATGGAACCTGTGCCACAGCAGAGACCTGAGCCGCAGCAGTGACAATGCCAGATCCTTAACTTGAGCCAATAGGGAACTCTGGAACTCCATAAACACATATTTTTTTTTAAATTTTTTTACAAAGTTCCTGTGTGTTTTTAAATTACTGTGACAACATGAAGAGTATTACCATCCCTTTTTTCCAAAAGGTTAAGTCCCCTGCCCAAGGTTCCTTAGGTATAGCCTGGCAGAGCCGTCCCTGAGCTCTGTGCTGCCTGGGAAGCCCCTTACCTGGTCCAGGGTGGTCTTCTGTTGGGTGCCCCACATGCTCCAAACCCACAGGCTGACTGTCACTCCGCTTCCTAGCCCTGGGGGAGCAGAGATGAGGGAGATGTGTAGTCCTACTCTGAGCAGGGTCACCCCCGACAATGCTCAGAAAATCTTACATCCTTGGATCCCAACCGGGGGCTGGTCATTCCCCCAGGGGCACTTGACAATGTCAGGAGATATTTCTTGGTCATCACAACTAGGGCGTGGGGTAAAGAGGATTCTACTGACATCTAGTAGACAGAGGTCAGGGATGCTGCTCAACATCTTTTTTTTTTTTGTCTTTTTACGTTTTCTAGGGCCACTTCCACATCATATGGAGGTTCCCAGGCTAGGGATCGAATCGGAGCTGTAGGCACCGGCCTGCACCAGAGCCACAGCAATGCGGAATCCGAGCCGCGTCTGCAGCCTACACCACAGCTCACGGCAACGCTGGATCGTTAACCCACTGAGGAAGGCCAGAGATCGAACCCGCAACTTCATGGTTCCTAGTTGGATTCGTTAACCACTGAGCCTCGACGGGAACTCCGCTGCTCAACATCTTATGATGCGCAAACAGCACCTTATAACCATGAATAATCTGGCCTAGGGAGCTCCCTAGTGGTCTAGTGCTTAGGACACGGCACTTTCACTGCTGTGGGCCAGGTTCAATCCCTAGTCTGGAACTGAGTCTCAAATCAAGCCATTTCATGCTGTGGCCAAAAAAATTTTTTTAAACTTTTTTTTTTCTTTAGGGCCGCACCTATGGCATATGGAGGTTCCCGGGCTAGGGGTCCAATCGGAGCTACAGCTGCTGGCCGAGGCACAGCAACGCCAGATCTGAGCCATGTCTGCGACCTATACCACGGCTCACGGCAACGCCAGATCCTCAACCCACTGAGCGAGGCCAGGGATCAAACCCACAATCTCATGGTTCCTAGTTGGATTCCTTTCCTCTGCATCATGACAGGAACTCCTTTCTTTTAAATTTTAAAAAGTGGAGTTTTTGTTGTGGTTCAACCAGATCAATGGTGTTTCTGCAGTGGCAGGAAAATGGGTTCAATATGAAGCTTGGTGCAGTGGGTTAAGGATCTGGTGTTGCTGCAGCTGTGGTGTAGGTTATAGCTCTGGCTTGGATTTGATCCTTGGCCCAGGAACTTCCATATGCAGCCAAAACAGAAAAAGCGAAAACAACAACAACAAAAGAATAATCTGGTCTCAAACGCCAATTGTGGATAATGCTCAGGTAGAGAACACTGGGGGTTACTGGGTGTCATCTAGGAGAGAGGGAGCCTGTGAGTACCTGAGTGGCTCTGTCTGGGCCAGGCTTTCTGAAAGGCTGTCCTCACTAAAGCTGCGTCGAATTGGTCCTTGTCGCATCACGGGCCTAGAGGCCACAGCCCCTGTGGCCTGGGACAGTGGACGCTGGCCAGTCACATAGCTGCACACCAGGGCAGGCAGGCTTGGGAAACGCTCATCCTCCAGCTGAAAGAGGGCTGTGGGCCGGCCTGGCCGGGGACGCAGGGTCACTCGGAGCACCTCAAAGTGTAGGGCTGAGCCCCGCCAGCGGCAGGAGATCACAGGGTGGCCCCCTCGGGAACCGGATGCCCGAACTAAGAAGTCACCATCTTGCTGGAGAAGAGCCTCAGCCTTCTGGGGGTGGAGGAAGGGGGGGGGCGGGTTAGGCATGAGCCCGTTATCAGTAGTTAATGATGACTCCCCACCATCACTCCCCCTACCCAAGAAAAGCCACCCTGGATACTGGATAGTTTTGTGCCAAACCATTTCTTTTCTCATGTAGCCTCTGGACTACATTTCCCTGGCTCCCTTGCAGTTAGAGTCATCATGTGAAAAGATCTGGCCAATGGAATGAGGGAAGAAGTGCTCTGGGGAATTTCCAGACCTGGCCCATAAAACCCTCCTGTACAATCCTACAGGTTCTGTCCCTTGTCAGCTGATGTCCCCAAAGCCCTGGGGAATGGAGGAGGTACAAGATGGACAGGACTTGGATCTGACTCATTTTGGAGCTCTGCATCCCCACTCCTCAAACACCTTGGACTGTGACATGAACTAGCCCTTAAATGTTTATCAAGTCTGGCTGGTGATGTCTTGGGAATGTTTGTTACAGCCACTATCTGACACTGACTAATGCAACTTCCAACTTGAGGACATGTGCTGAGTTTGCTATGAAATGTGGCTCCCAGAAAAGCCATTAGCTAGATCCTTCCAAACAGACTGTGACCTTTAAATCCACCTTTATAAAAATAGTCAAGCAATTTTACACCAGCCATGGTGGCTGATGTGAAAACAGGAGCCTAGGATCATAACATCAGAGAGGGGCAAAGCAGAGCTGGTGTTGGGGGCTGGGGACTGGATAATTTGTGCAATGGACACATGTACACACCTTATTATGTGCTAGGCACTGTTTTGGGTGTAAAATGTATGAACTCACTGCATCCTCTTTTTTTCTTTCTTTCTTTTTTTTTTTTTTAGGGCCACAGATGCAGCATATGAAAGTTCCCAGGCTAGGGGTCCAGTTGGAGCTATAGCTGTTGGCTCACACCACAGCCACAGCAACTCAGGATGGCATCTGTGACCTACACCACACCTCGCAGCAACGCCAGAACCCACAGAGCGAGGCCAGGGATCGAACCTGTGTCCTCATGGATACTAGTTGGGTTTCTTACTGCTGAGCCACAATGAGAACTCCTGCCTCCCATAATTTGAGTGGATTGCCAGGGTCCTGGGACTCCTGAAGGTGGCCCTTAAGTTAGAGATGAAGGTGAGGAGCCTTGTATTAAGAGGGAGATGGGGTCCAGGGGGGACACAGGATGCCTGGGATCCACAGAGAGAGAGACAGCAGAACCAGGGGGTGGTTTGAATGGTCGTTAGGCCCCTCTTCAATCCCTGTCACCATCCTCAACACCATCTCAAAGGAAGTGATAATTTAAACCCAAGAAGTGACTTGCCACACCAACCAAGCTTCAAGATAGTCCCTCGCTTCCCAGCCACCCCTTCCAATAGACCTTGACCCTAAGCCCCTCATCTGGGTCCCTGGAGTCCCCACTAAGTCCAAGGTGGGAAAAACTCCCATCAGATGGTACAGAGGTGCTGTAGGAGGCAGGGGTACCTGGCGGGACAGGGGGCCATGGTACCAGGATTGACCAGCCAGGTCCTCTCCATCCTCTGGCACCTGCATGGAGCTCTTGGGGGCAGAGGGTGCAGGGGCTGTGCTTTGTACTTCCAGCAGGTCTCAGTCTTCCTCATCTGTAAAATAGGAATAATTATTCTTTCTTTCTGAGTGGCTGGGTCAGCCCTTTCCACATCTCTCATAGTTTTGAAGACAGCAGCCCACATCCTATCAAGTCTTAACAGACAACTCTCTCTATATGTGTAAATATATATTATATTTTAAAGCAGTTACTTATACTCAGATTCTATCTATCTATCTATCTGATCAGTTTAAAACTGAGTTATGAGTAACTTTTTAATTTTTTTGTTTTCGGCTGCCCTGCAGCATATGGAGTTCCCCGGCTGGGATCAGATCCAAGCCGAAGTTGCAATCTACACCACAGCTGCAGCAATGCCAGATGCTTTAACCCACTGTGCCAGGCTGGGGGATCAAACCGGTGTCCTGACGCTGCAGAGATACCACAGATCCTGGTGCACCATAGCAGGAACTCCAAGTAACTTTAATTTAGAATAGGCTATGGTTTCATGGAACGAGTCATGCATTTACTGGGATTCTTGCAAAGGGAGGAGACTTTCACATCGCTTTAAAATGTAATGCAATTTTTTCTGCCTTTTTTTTTTTTTTTTTTTTAAGACTCTCCTGCAGCATGTGGAAGTTCCACCAGGGATTGAACCCTTGCCACAGCTGTAACCACAGCTACAGCAGTAACAACACAAGATCCTTAACCTGCTGAGCCATGAGAGAACTTCTGCAATGCAATTTTTAATTCAGGGAGTTCCCTGGTGGTCTAGGGGTTAGGATTCAGTGCCTTCACCACTGCAGTGTGGGTTCAGTCCCTGGTCTGGGAACTGAGACTCCACATCAAGTTGCAGCACACTGCAGACAAAACAAAACAAAACAAAACAAAAAACAAAAAAAACCCAAAACAAACTAAAAAAAAGATTTTTTAATGCAGATGACATATGCTCTGTTTTGTAGAAATTTGATTAAAGAATTCACAAACCGGGAGTTCCCGTCGTGGCGCAGTGGTTAATGAATCCGACTAGGAACCATGAGGTTGCGGGTTCGATCCCTGCCCTTGCTCAGTGGGTTAACAATCCGGCGTTGCCGTGAGCTGTGGTGTAGGTCGCAGACGCAGCTCAGATCCCATGTTGCCATGGCTCTGGCGTAGGCTGGCAGCTACAGCTCTGATTCGACCCCTAGCCTGGGAACCTCCATATGCGGCAGGAGCGGCCCAAGAAATGGCAAAAAGACCAAAATAAATAAATAAATAAATAAATAAATAAATAAAAATAAAAGCATTAGGTAAAAAAGAAAAAAAAAAAAAAAGAATTCACAAACCAATATTCTTGGGGCACCCATTCTGTGCCTGGCACTCATTCTACTCGCTAGAAGTGAACGAAATAGAACAGAATTCCTGCCCTTAGAGATGTTCTAACTGGGAAGACGTTATTAGGAAGATAAATAAATAGATGAATAGCCACAGAGTAGATCAGAGAGACCTAAGTGGGAAAAGGACACCAGGAATGGGATATGAAGATTCAAATGGTAGAGTTAAGGTTTTCCACAGGGTGGCCCAGGAAGGTCTCAATAAAGATTGGGAGATTTTACCATTTTTTTTTTTTATTTGAAGAAAAAAAATTTTTTGGCTTCCCCCATGGCATATGGAATTTCCCGGCGGGAATGAATCCAAGCTGCAGTGAATCCAAGGTATGGCTGTGACCTACGCTGCAGGTGCAGCAACGCAAGATCCTTAACCCAAGGCACTGGACGGGGATCAAACTGGGGCCTCCACAGAGAGGAGCTGGATCATTCACCCACTGAACTACAGCAGGAACTCCCCAGATTGGGAGAAAATTGAGGGATCAAGTCAGGTGGTGCTTAGGGTGAAAGAAACTCCAGGCTGTGGGAGAAATTTAATTTACCAAAGTCCATAGCATCTCAGCCACCTATGTGCATGCTCAAGGATTTTTTTTTTTTTTTTTTTTTCAGGGCCGCATCTGTGGCATATGGAAGTTCCCAGGCTAGGGGTTGAATTGGAGTTGCAACGGCAGGCCTACACAATAGCCACAGCAAATCGGGATCCAAGCTGAGTTTTCGATCTACACCACAGCTCACAGCAATGCCAGATCCTTAACCCGCTAAGAGAGGCCAGGGATCAAACCCACATCCTCATGGATACTAGTTGGGTTCTTAACCTGCTGAGCCACAACAGGAACTCCTCAAGGATTCTTAGGTTGCACAGAAATCTAACCCAGGAGTTCCCTGGCAGCCTAGTGGTTAAGGATCCAGCATTGTCACTGCTGTGGCGTGGGTTCCAACCCTGGCCCTGGGAACTTCTGCATGCCTTGGGCTCGGCCAAATTTTTTTTTTTAATCATTGGGAAAAAAACCTAACTCATACATGGCTTTCCAATGTAATGCCATTTTTTAAGGACATTAAAAGTTCACATTTTTGTAGAAATGTCAGCGAACAGCAAGTAGGCATTTGCAGATTTTTTTATTTTGGAGCCAATCCATTTCATTATTATTGTGGTCAATCTCAGACAGTTTAGGACCCCGTTGATCATCACTCAGACCTCAGACCTGTGTGTCTCAAGGTTCTGCTGGAGAAAAATGCCCTGGATGGAAGAGAAGCTGGGGTTTACTTCTTGCTTCCCTGCCCACAAGGTCTCCAGGGTCTGGCAGGGTCTGCAGGGAAATAGCACCAGGATTCTTGTGACTTGAGTCAGCTGGGCTGAGGGCCTGAAATGGGCAGGAAGTTCCCAGACTGGCCCAAGGTGGCTTAAGGGGCGGGGAGCTGAGCAGAGCCCTGGCTCCAGGCGCCGCATACCTGAACGCCAGGTGTGTCTCCTGGATGCCTGTGCACTTCCTGTTTGTCAGCAGGGCCAGGCCTGGCCTTCATCTTAAGAGTCTCCTGGACTCCAGCTTCGTCTGTCTTATGTGCCCCTTAGTGGATGTGGCGGTGGGTCACTGACAAATCTCTGGTTAGTTCAGGGGGAGCTCAGCATGGGCTCAGGTCAGCCACAGGCCAATTAAGTCATCCTCCTGCCCTGCATCCTTTGGAATAATTTCTGGATATCTGGGCAGGGGAGAGAGGAAGAGGGCAGAATCAGGAGAGGTGGATGGTAAGAAGCACACCTGGGGAAAAGAGGTAGGGGATTATTCATGCTCTAGGGATCACATACATGTAAAGAAAGGGACAGCCACTCGGACAGAGACAGTTGGACAGAGGACTCAGATGTGAGCAAACACCGACTGGTTGAAGGCATACAGCATGCCAGACCCTGGAGAAACAGGAATGAATGAGACCAAGGCCCATCTGGTGGCCAAGACACACAACAAACAGAGACACAATGAATGAAGAAAATAATGTCTAAGGGTAAACAATGAAGATGATGAAACAGGGAGGTGTGATAAGGAAGGCAGGACAAGTTTGGCTGCCTTAAATAGGCAGCCCACCAGGTGACAAGGGAGCTGAGATCTCAGTGGAGGAGAGACAGTTATGCCAAGACGTGGAGAGAAAGCAGTCCAGGTGGAGGGTAGAGTACCTGCAAAGGCCTGGGGCCTGCTTTTTACATTTTATGTCAGCAGGGAGGCTGGTGTGGCTGAGTGCTCTGAGCCAGGAGCTAAGTGGAGAGCAGTGAGGTCGGCAATGGGTGAGATGATGCAGGGACTGGAGGACTTCGAATTTTCACCTCAGCAGGATGGAAGGGGAGCTACGAAAGGGTTTGACCTGAACGAGGGGCACCATCTGATTTGTGCTTTAAAAAGATCGCTGGGGCAAAAGTGGAAGCAAGGAGGCACTCCATGTTGCACAGGAAACACGCTTGGAGGAGGATGCCCAGGTACATGGACACGCGTGAAGTACAGCCACCCAATCAGGTGACCCCTTTTACATTCCCGGACGCGCGTGGACAGACACCCAGATCCTTCCTGCGAGCCGGTGGTCCCACCTGCAAAAAAGAGGGCTCCCAACCCCAGTAATAAGCCGATCCTGGATCTGCCTGGGGCCCCTCACTTACCTGGGCCGGGACCCGCGGAGCTCCCAAGAACCTGAGGCCAGGCGGAAGCCTGAAGCTCTGAGGCTCCCCTCCCCTCCCTCCCTGCCCCAGCCAGGTCCAGCCTTCACCAGCCGCGCCCGAAGGGAACCGAGCCCCATCACCTGGTCCCGCCTACTTAAAAACACTACCCCAGCAGGCCCCGCCCCTTCTTCAGCTGTACCTCCGGGGCTATCGCCCCGCCCCTTTGTTCTTGCTCCTCCTCCTCAGAAACGTCTTGGCGTTAACCACGCCCCCTTGGGAGGAAAAACCACCTTCCCATAGACCACGCCCCCTTGGGAACTCCTTAAGTATCTACCAGTGGGCCCCGCCCTCTCGGAACTTGCCCTGTCCTCCTCTGAGTGGCCACGCCCACTCATTTCCTAGGCCCTCTTTCAGTTCCGCCCCTTACGACCCGGCCCCTTGATTCCGTTTAGGGCCTCGAGCTGGCCGTAAGCACCCCCGACCCCTGGGGACAGGGCATGGGGATTGTCTTCTAGCCCTTCCGGGTAGGGGCGGGGCGGCCCCTACCGGCCCTCTCGCCCGGCAGGGAGTGACAGTGGCCGTGACGTAACGGGGTGCGCTTCCTCCTGACCGCCGCCCCCGGGTTTCCGGGAAGGAACCCCATTGAGGGTTCGTGTTTTGTGGAGAGAGATGCGGGAAAACACGACAGCTTCTCCCAGTAATCGGAAGTTGGAATTGATCAAAACTCTGGCGGGACGTGGGGGGTAAACATTCGGGTGGTTTCCTGGGTGGAGGGAAGGAGTGGAAGGGGGCTTCCATCATGCTGCCTGGAGACTAGCATGAGAAAGGTGGGAGGGATCCGGAACCAGAAAGAGGACGCTCTGGTCAAGTTTACTGAAGTCAGTAACAGAATTGAAAGCCACAGTGGCTGCTAACATTCATTAAGTGCTTACTGTATGCCAAGACTGTTACGCTTGTTGACTTTCGTCAATGCATTGCATTTTAACATAGACCTCTCAATGAGATGGGTACTATTTTCACCGCCCCCACTTTCTGGATGCAGAAATTGAGGTATGCGGCAACGAAGTCGTTTGCCCAAGTTTGACACGGCTTGTGATTGGTCATTGGTCGAGGTGGGAATCAAGCCCAGAGCCCTGGAACGCTATCCTGTCCTCCTCTGAAACTGGCAGCCCCATCTCTGATCCCTACCATAATTGTAAACGGTGAAGATTACTGTCATTTTACAGATGAGGAAATTGAATAAAGAGCCATCGATGCTTGGGGATGAAAGTTTTGGTGCCTGTAGGACCGAAAATCTGGGAATTTCCAGACTGGGCTTTCCCCCTTGTCAATGTGGAAGAGACTCCAGTCTCAAAACAGGCTGACTCGTGTCTTTTCCTTGACCCACTCTTGTCTGATTTTGGTACAGAGTAGGGGTATGTCCAGTGAAGGGGTCTAGCGCCCCCTCGTGGTTACAATAATTAAAAAAGATAATCCAAGGGGTGTGTCTCCCTAAAGAGCTGTTCGCAGGGATTACTCACCTCCAGGGAAGTGAAGGTGGGGGGGAGAGAAACCTCATAAACCATGATTTCAGGCAACAACAAGGGTTACAAAGACAGTAAATATTTGCTAAATGAGTGATGACTCTATCAAAGTCTATAAGGAGAGAGATGACAGGTGGCCAGGGCCATGGGGATAAATGAATGGATTTGGGATACATGTCAAAGGTAGAGCCAATGCTGTTTTCAACTACTCATTCATTCATTCATTCAACAAATATTTATAGAGTGGGAGTTCCTGTCGTGGCGCAGTGGTTAACGAATCCAACTAGGAACCATGAGGTTGCGGGTCGGTCCCTGCCCTTGCTCAGTGGGTTAACGATTTGGCGTTGCCGTGAGCTGTGGTGTAGGTCGCAGACGCGGCTCGGATCCCGCGTTGCTGTGGCTCTGGCGTAGGCCAGTGGCTACAGCTCCGATTCGACCCCTAGCCTGGGAACCTCCATATGCCGCGGGAGCGGCCCAAAGAAATAGCAAAAGGACAAAAAAAAAAAAAAATTATAGAGTGTGTATATGTGCCAGGTGCTGGGGGGGGGAGCCCAACATAAGAGACACAAATTTCTAAATATATCATAAAGAAATAATTATAATTAAATATCAGGTTAGTAGGATGGTGATCAGAGCCTAATGGGGGGAAGTGGGACAGGGTGTGTTGGGGTGGGAAAAAGGCTGTGACTTGAAATGGAGAGGTTTGGGAAGGCTTCACTAAGAAGATGACCTTGAGCAAAGACTTGCAGGAGGTGAGGGAGCTGGCTATGAAGTTGCCTATAGCAGATGACCAGCATGTGCAAAGGCCCTGTGGCAGGATTCTAGGGCAAGATTCTGAGGCGACCTGGTGTGTTGGATGAACACTTGAGGAGGCCCATTTGGCTGGAACAGAGCTGGGGGATGGGGATGGAGGCCATCCCAGGCCAGGGTAGCAAAGGATGGGGGCTGCACCCTGGTGGAGGTGGATGAGGGAGGGGTGAGAAGAAGGCAGACTTTGAGTCTGTTTCCGAGGTAGTCCTGCCTTTGGGTTAGGTAGAGAGGAAGGCAGCAGGCCTCGGTCTAGTCACTCTGTTTCCAGCCCAGGTGCCCAGGTGTTGAGTTGGTGGGGGAAGGAGGCCAGGTCCTGCTAGAAAGAGGCTGGGCTAGGCTGGGCTGCAGGTGCTCCCCCCCGCCCCCACCCCCACGCACCCCACGGCTCCTCCTCCTCCACCCCCTCTCAGGGCGACAGTTACAGGCAAAGAAGAGGAAGTGGTAGCTAGCTAGCAGAGGCAGGCGGGCAGGCGGGCGGGCGGAGGAGGCCGCGAGGGTGCGCGGGCCGGCTGGGCAAGCCAGCAGCCATGGAGCTGTGGCGCCAGTGTACCCACTGGCTAATCCAGTGCCGGGTGCTGCCGCCCAGCCACCGCGTGACCTGGGAGGGGGCCCAGGTGTGCGAGCTGGCACAGGCTCTCCGGGATGGCGTCCTTCTGTGCCAGCTGCTCAACAACCTGCTGCCCCACGCCATCAACCTGCGGGAGGTCAACCTACGCCCCCAGATGTCCCAGGTGAGCCCGCCACTGGCCGGCCTGACAGAGGGTGGGAGGTGGGAGGCACCCACCCAGGCCTGGCATCCTGGGACTTAACCCACTGCACCTCTGGGCCTAGCACAGAGTATGGGGATGTGGTGGAGAGATTGTGGGGTGGTCCACCCCAGGGTCACGGGAATGGGTTAATAGGGTCCCAGTTTAGCCTACATCTAGGCTGAGAACTGGCAAAGTGGCGGTTAATGTCCCCAAGCCGCAGGCTGACTCTACTGGGGATTGAACCCCTAGATGGGGCTGTGTGGGGGTCTAGAAACCTCCTGGGTAGCCATAGGGGGTCTGAGGTTTTTGACTCTTTTGACCACCCCCCACCCCAAGATTCTGGCTATGGGGGAGGTGCCTCCTCCGATTCCTTCCCCCACATGTGTCTCCTCCTCCTGGGCCCCTTCCTTCCCCTCACATCTTCCCCTTGGCTTCCTGCCTGGGCCCGGGGCAGTGCAGGGCGGGTGGGGGGCTGTGGTCTTCCTAGCTCTGCCCACCCCCAGGGGCACACTGGGACAAGACCTGGTCCTGAGCCCGGAGAGCGGGTCCTGGGGTTTAGGGGAGCCTAGTAATAGCTGCTTTTTCTCTGTAGGGATTTTTACCAGGGCCCTGGGTCCAGGGGGAGGTGGATTTGACTGTGACCGCCCCGGCTCAGGAAATATATTCAAATCCCTATTTGAATGCGGTTGGGTGGGGGAGGCAACTGGATTTGCTCTCTGTACCTTCTCTGGTTCCCTATGGCCTCCTGAGTGCTGGGTAGAAGTGACGTCTGCTGATGGCTGGGAGTTGGGGGTGTCCAGCCTGTCCTGGAGGTCTGAGGCGACACTTGCCATCCAGCCCTCAGGCCCTACCCTGGGATGGAAAGCTTGTCCTGGAGCCTCTGTGGGTTGGTGGGGGGGAACTTTCTGGAGATGGGAGGCGGGTGCCCTTGCCTCCTCTCTGGGCTGAGATGCCACGTGCGGAGGGGGGGAGGGGAAGTGTGATCAAGGAGTGAGCCCATGGGGGACCTTGGGGGTGTTTCCTGGCACAGGGCCATAGGTGGGAGTGGTGGGCTGTCCACCCTCCCTGAGCCCAGACAGGCTTCCTGAAAACATGAGTGAACCCCAGGACCACCTCCCCCCACCCCCCCGCCCTGGCCAGCTGCTCTGGCCACAGGCCATCCCAGATTTGCCTATGTTTGCTTGGTTCCTTCTGGCTTCCACACATAAGGAAGTAGCCAGCAGACCTGAGGTCCCGAGGCCCGCAGGCAGTCAAGATCCAGTGAGACTTCAAGAGCAGCTAATGCAAAAGTGGGTAGATTTAAGGATGAATTTCCAGCCCTGCCTGCATCTTTCCTACAGCTGGCTCTCTGATGAAGTGCAAGGGGGTGTGGCCTTAGTCTCTAGGAGAACAGCTGAAGGTCCTGTTCACTGAGGATCCAGGCCCAGATCTGGCCCACAAGGTATTCCCAGACTGAGGGAGACAGGCATCGCCCAGCCCTGTATTGTCAGGACCAGGGTGGAGGGAGAAATCTTTGGGCTGGGAGCCCTGGAGCAAAGGCAAGAAAGACATTGCCTGGAGGAGTTGGGCTTTATCCAAGAGGGGACATTTGTGTTGGGTTTTGAAGAGTGCATAGGAGTTTTCTTATTGCTCTGGCTTCCAGCGCCTAGCTGTGTCAAGCCCTGCACAGGGCAGGGGTGTTCCCTGATCCTCCCTGGGAAATCTGGGAGTCTGGGAGCTCTATTCCTTCCTGCCCTGAGCATTTTTGTCTCCTTTCGAAGCTCAGCCCTGTGCCCCATTCACAGTGAGACAAGAGGGAAGCTAAAAGCTAGTCATGTTAAGTGAGAGGGAGGTACCGGAAGAATAGCCTGTCTAGGTTTGCAAGTCCCTGGCCTTCAACACATTTAAGCTCAGGCCAGGAACTGCCAATGAGATATAGAAGGGCAGAGAGAGACAAGGAAGGATGCCTCTGATGGGGGTGGGAGACATACACTCTGCTTTTGCTCAGTTGTTTCCTGGGTAGAGGGTAGGAGGAGCATATTCATTCATTCATCAAGAATTAGGATGTATGGCCAGGCTTCTTCTTGGTGCTGAGACAGTGGGGAAGAGACACACACAAACCCCTGCTGTCAAAGAGCCTGCATTTTAGGAGTTCCCGCTGTGGCACAGTGGATTAAGAATTTGGGGAGTTCCCATTGTGACGCAGCAGAAATGAATCCAACTAGGAACCATGAGGTTGCGGGTTCGATCCCTGGCCTTTCTCACTGGGTTAAGGATCTGGCATTGCCATGAGCTGTGGTGTAGGTTGCAGATGTGGCTTGGATCCTGCATTGCTGTGGCTCTGGCGTAGGCCGGCAGCTACAGCTCCGATTAGACCCCTAGCCTGGTAAGCTCCATATGCCACGGGTGCGGCCCTAAAAAGACGAAAGACGAAAGACAAAGACCAAAAAAAAAAAAAAAAAAAAAAAAAAAGAGAGAGAGAGAGAATTTGACTGCAGCAGCTGGAGTCACTGCAGAGGTGTGGGTTCAACCCTCAGCTCCAGCGCAGTGGGTTAAAGGATCCGTCATTGCCTCAACTGCAACATATGTTGAAGCTGTGGCTCAGATTCCGTCCCTGGCCTGGGAACTTACATATGCTGCTGGTGCGGCCATTTAAAAAAAAAAAAAAGGAGCCTGCCTTCTAATGGGAAACACTGACAGTGGGCAGATAAGAAAACATATACATTGTCAGAGGTGGTACTTGGTCTGGAGAAGGGGGCTCGGGAGTGTGGGTTGTACTTTTGCGTAGGAGATGAGGTAACATTTGAGCAGAGACCTGGGCAAAGTGAGGGAACGAGGCATGTGAATCTGATAAAAGATTGGCTCCCAGCGAGAGCACTGCCGTGCAAAGGCCCTGAGGTGCAAGTGGCTGGAGCCCACATCGTGCTTTGGGGCAGGGAGTGCCCTGGCTGGGTGCGGGAGGGGAATGGTTCATGGGTGAGGTCAGATTGAAGTGAGTCTCCAAAAGCTGGACCGTCCCTCTGAGATCTGAGACCCAGAGAGAGGGTGTGTCATCATAGGCCACCACAGTGATGACCAGACACCTTTACTCTCTCTGGGAGCTCACATTCCGAGTTGCAGAGATGAAATTTTAAGGCTGAGGATGCTGAGAGGAAGGGATGAATGTGACAGTCATTGTGGGAAAGATCCACCAGGACCGGCAAGCTGATTAGACTCGAGAGGGGGGCGGTCCCTGGAGCCAAGAGGATGAATCTTTTTTCAGCTCCTATACCGTATGACCCCAGGCATGTTACTTAACCTCTCTGGGCTTTGGTCCCCTGCACCACTGGTTTAGGCAGGAAAGGGAGAGGGTGGGAGAGGAGGGTTGGGCTGGGGTCGGGGTAGGGAGGTGTTGGTGGCTTGGAGGAGCCAGACTGGAGTTCAAAGCCCTGCAAGCACCACTTCCTGGTTTCACCTCTCTGAGTGTCAGTTTCCCCATCTGTGAACTGTGGATAAAAATGGCACCTTTGGAGTTCCTGCTGTGGCACAACGGGATAGGTGGCATCTCTGGAGCACAAGGACGCAGGTTCAAACCCTGGCCCGGTAGAGTGGGTTAAAAGATCCGTTGTTGCAGATGCAGTGTAGGTTGCAAATGCAACTCAAATCTGATCCCTGACCATGTCCAGGGAGGCTGAAAAAAAATAAATAAATAAACAAACTAAAATCCCCAGTACCTTTGGGGGAAGGACAGTTGTAATACTTCAATACTCCTCAACACATGTTGGATAAACTCTAAATCTCTCAAAAAAGTCTTGCTCAGAAAGATGAGAGAGAGCAGGAGGATTGGCAGCCTAGCACAGCCTGTAGGAGTGGTTTTTTCTTTTGGGTTTTTTTTTGTCTTTTTAAGTTCACACCCCCAGCATATGGAAGATTCCAGGCTACAAGTGGAATCAGAGCTATGGCTGCTGGCCTACACCGCAGCCACAGCAACGGGATATCTGAGCTGGCATCTCCGATCTACACCACAGCTCACAGCAACGCGGGATCCTAAATCCACTGAGTGAGGCCAGAGATCGAACTCACGTCCTCATGGATACTAGTCAGGTTCCTTTCCGCTGTGCCAAGATGGGAACTCCAGGGCAGTAGTTCTTAATGGGAGTGGGGTTTTGCCTCCCAGCGCACCTTTGGCGATGGCCACGTCTGGAGACACTCTGAATGGTCACATCTTGAAGCTGCTGGCCTCTAGGGATAAGGGTCAGGGATGCTGCTCAACACCTGACAATTTCATATGCAACAGAGAATTACCCGGCCCCAGTGTCAACGGTCCTGAGGTTGAGAAAGCCGGTGCTAGGGGACAGCCTGGTAGAATCTTAAGATATTTAACTCTTTGGTTAACGAATACATGTGTATCGTTCAAAGATCAAAACGCACCAAAAGATGCAGAGGGGAAAATATAACCTCTAGCCCTCTCCTAACCTTCCCCCTTAAGTGACTACTTTTTTTTTTTTTTTAAGTTGACTGTATATCCTTCCGGCATTTCCTTATGCAAATAGGAATTTAGGTGCTTATTAACAATGGTTCTCTCTTATGTGAAAGATGGCACGGACCACCCGCTGCTTTTTACTCTGCTTTCCTCGCTTTAATCATTGTCTTGGAAATCTTTCCAAATCAATACATAGAGAATGTTCTCATTTTTTTTTAAAAAAGATGCCTGCACAATATTGCAGATTGTCCATTTATTTACCAAACCATTTATATTGTGCTCTGTGCCTGGCGTTTTTCTAACCAGGGGCTGGCAAACTACAGTGGGAGGACTGAATCTGGACCCCAGTGTGTTTTCTGTTTGTTTGTTTTTAATTTTATTGGAGTATAGTTGACTTACAATGTTGTGTTCGTTTCAGGTGTATAGCAAAGTGAATCAGATATTCATATACATATATCCATTCTTTTTTCCCATATAGATTATTGCAGACTACTGAGTCTGTGTTGTAAGTAGGTCCTTGCTAATTATCTGTTTAATCTACAGTAGTGTGCATCTGTTACTCCCATCATCCTAATGTATCCCTGCCTCCCCTCTTTTCCCCTATGGTGACCATAAGCTTGATTTTGAAATCTGGCAGTTTGTTTCTGTTTTGTAAATAAGTTCTTTTGTATAATTTTTATTAGGTTCCACATATAAGTGATATCATATGATATTTGTCTTTCTTTATTTGACTTACTTCACTTAGTATTATAATTCCCAGGTCCATCCAGGTTGCTGCAAATAGCATGATTTCCTTCTTTTTTATGGCTGAATAATATTCCATTGTATTTACATACCACATCTTCTTTACCCATTCCTCTGTTGATGGACATTTAGGTTGCTTCCACATCTTGGCTATTGTAAATAGTGCTGCAATGAATATCAGGATGCATGTATATTTTCAAAGTTATGGTTTTCTCCACATGTGTGCCCAAGAGTGGGACTGTTTGGTCATATGATATCTTTATATTTAGTTTTTTAAGAAACTTTCATACTGTTTTCATAGTGGTTTCACCAACTTACATTCCCACCAACAGTGTAAGAAAGTTCCATTTTCTCCACACCCTCTCCAGCAGTTATTGTTTATAAACTTTAAAAATAATTTTTAAAATTTATTTATTTTCTTTTTATGGCTGTACCTCTGGTATATGGAAGTTCCTGAGCTAGGGGTCAAATTGGAGCTGCATCTTTGATCTACACTGCAGCTTGTGGCAACACCGGATCTTTAACCCACTGAGTGAGGCCAGGGCTCAAACCTATATCCTCAAGGACATTATGTTGGCTTCTTAACCCACTGAGCCACAACAGGAACTCCTAAACTTTTTTAAAAAGAGACTCTTTATTTTATTATTTATTTATTTATTTTTGGCCATGCCCATGACATATGGAAGTTCCTGAGCTAGGGATTGAACCTGCATCAGAGAAGCGACCCACGAGGCTGCAGTGACAATCCCAGATCCTTAACCTGCTGAGCCACAAGGGAACTCCAATTGTTTGGTTTTTGTTTTGTTTTGTTTTGTTTTTGCTTTTTAGGGCCACACATGAGGTAAGTGGAAGTTCCCAGGCTAGGGACTGAATTGGAGCTGCAGCTACTGTCCTATGCCACAGCCACAGCAATGCAGGACCTGAGCTGAGTCTGCAACCTATACCATAGCTCACAGCAAGGTCAGATCTTTAACCCACTGAGCAAGGCCAGGGATTGAATACGAATCTTCCTGGATGCTAGTCGGGTTTGTTACTGCTGAGCCACAAGGGGAACTCCCTTTTGTAAACTTTTTAATGATGGCCATTCTGACTGGTGTGAGGTGGTAACTCATTGTAGTTTTGATTTGCATTTCTCTAGTAATTAGTGATGCTGAGCATCTTTTCATGTGCTTTTTGCCATCTACAGCATATTTTATAATTTTATTGGCACACAGCCACGTCCTTTCATTTATGTATTATATAACATGCTGATTTCCAGTTGTAACTATACAGTTGAGTAATTGCCACAGAGAGTGTCTGGCCTGAGAAGCTGAAGATATTTTCTACCCAGATCTTTGTAGAAAAGTTTGCTGATCCCTCATCTAAATGCTTTCCTTTTTTTAATCTTTTTTCTTTTTTGCCTTGTCTGTGACATATGGAAATTTCTGAGCCAGGGATCCAACCTGTGCCATGGTAGCTACCCAGGCCACTGCAGTGACAATACCAGATCCTTAACCTGCTGTGCAACAAGAGAACCCCCCCTAAATACTTTCTATACATTAACTCATTTAATCTTCATAACAACCTGTGAGGTAGATATCAATATTATTCTCATATTTCATGTGACAAAAATGAGGCACAGAAAAGTTAAGTAGCTTACCTCAGTGCAACCAGCTTGAAAGTGACAGTTGGGAATTTGAACCCAGGTGGCCTGGTCCCAGGATTCCTGATTTTAAGGAATCTATTCCATGGAGTTCCCGTTGTGGCACAGTCGTTAACCAATCCAATTAGGATCCATGAGGCTGTGGATTCGATCCCTGGCCTTGCTCAGTGGGTTAATGATCTGGCATTGCCGTGAGCTGTGGTGTAGGCTGAACATGCGGCTCGGATCCCAAGTTGCTGTGGCTCTGGCGTAGGCTGGCGGCTACAGCTCCGATTGGACCCCTAGTCTGGGAACCTTCATATGCTGTGGGAAGCGGCCCTAGAAAATGCAAAAAGACAAAAACAAACAAACAAACAAAAATTCTATTCCATTGCAAGGCTGTGCAATCAATCATTTATTTTATCAGCACCCCTACTGATGGACACTTCAACTGCATGAGGCTTTTGTTCTGACAAAATTATTGCAATTAATAACCTGGTCCATGAATGTTTTTATAGTTCCTCTGCTGTGTGACCTTGGGTATGTTACTTAACCTCTCTGCTTGCATTTCCTCATCTGTAAAATGGGGATAATAAATCCCTATCTTGGAGTTCCCATTGTGGCTAAGCGGTAACAAATCCAACTAGTATCCATGAGAATGAGGGTTCGATCCCTGGTCTCGATCAGTTGGTTTAGGATCCAGCACTGCCACGAGCTGTTGTGTAGCTTGGGAATGTGGCTTAGATCCTGCATTGCTGTGGCTGTGGGGGTAGGCCGGCAGCTGCAGCACTGATTCAACCCCTAGCATGGGAACTTCCATATGCCACACGTTCGACCCTAACAAGCAAAACAAAGACAAACAAACAAACAAAATCCCTGTCTGAAATCACGGTTGTGAAGGATGAGTTACTATAATGAACCTAAAAAAAGGAGTTTGCTTCGTGTTTCAGTGGTTAACGAACACAAGTGGGATCCGTGAGGATGTGGGTTCAATCTCTGGCCTCGCTCAGTAGGTTAAGGATCCGGCGCTGGGTGAGCTGTGGTGTAGGTCACAGACGTGGCTTGGCTCCTGCATTGCTGTGGCTGTGGTGTAGGCTGGCCGCTATAGCTCTGATTCGACCCCTAGCCTGGGAACTTCCCTATGCTGCAGGTGTGGCCCTAAAAAGCAAAAAAAAAAAAAAAAAAGGAAAAAAAGCCTAAAAAATAATCTCACTACATATCAACGTTATTACTGTGGTCATACACATGAGCAAATATATCCATGGGATAAATTCTCAGAAGAGTTTGCTGGCTCCAAGCAGATGAGTCTGTGTTTTTTGGTAGATCTTGCCATACTGTTTGGGATTGTTCCCATATGCATTGTTCCAATTACACTATTCCTGGCAATGTCTGAGAGTGCTGGTTTCTCCATTGCCTTGCCAAATGTTGTTAAGCTTTTGGGATTTTGCCAATTTGGGTGCTAAATGGAGCTCATGATGGCTCGATTTACATTTCCTTTATTCTGTGAGCTCGAACCTCTTTTCTATGTTTAAGAGCTATTTATAATTTCTTTCTGAAAAATAATATTTGTTCATATCACTTGTCCATTTTTCCCCCCTCTTCTAGGACTGCTGGCCTTTTTTTCTTATTGATTTTTAGGAACTCTTTATATGTTAGGCTGCTTTGAATTTTAAATCAGGTACTTACTAGCTTTGTGATCTTGGAGAAAAAAAATTACTTAATCTATCTGAGATCTCATTGTCTTATTTATAAAGTGTATGTGGACAGCACCTTTATCTCAGGGTTGTGTGAGGTTTCAATATGATTAGGTACATTAAATTCCTATCACAGTGATTGATGTCCAATTGATATGTAGCAAGCACTGAATCAATGGGAGTTGTTCTTTTTGTTAATTTGATTTCAGTGGGTCTGACCTGCCTGTAGCTCAGGGTGCAAAATGTTAGCTGCACATTGTGTAACAAAGTGCATCACTTCAATGACTAAAGCGTTTCCTCCTCGCTCATATCACAGTCCAGTTGGGGTCAAATGCGGGATTTAGGTGGTAGCCCTTCTTACAAAGCCCCTTCAGTCCTGGGCTCTTTCCATCTCAAGGCCCCACCCTCCCTGAAGTGCTTGGAGTCCTCTCTTCAACCAGAAGACAAAGAGGGAGTTAGGAGGAGGGAAACCATGGGAGGTTTTCCTGGGCCAGGCCCAGAAGTGGAGCCATCATCTCCATTCTTCTTCCATTGGCCAGAACTTGGTCACATGGTCCCATCCAACTGAAGGCTGACGGGGAATGTAGTTTTGCTGTGCACCAGGGAGGATGAGGAAAGGGGTTGGGTGGATATGGAGGAGACGGTGCCACAGGATCCCAGGGTGATCCTAGCTCCCTTTGGAGATGCAAGTCTGGAGGGGGCTGGCTTGGAGGAAACCTTGGTGGAATGAGGAATGAGGAGGACCTGGACCAGAGCTCTGGGGGCAGGATTCAGCTGGGGATCGGACAGAGCCTGGGTGCTAGCCAGCCTTAGCCAAGTGTGTAGGGTTGGGTTGGGTTTGGTGGAGTTTGAACATGCCTTCTAGAGTTGACAGGTATGGAAGCCTGGGAGGGTCAACATTTGGTGCTGCGCTTTTTCCATTCCGTTCTGTTCTGATCACTGACTTCTTCTCTGGGCCCAGTACTGGAAATGTCACCCTTCAGGATTCTCTCCAGGGATTCTGGAAACCCCTGTCCCTCTCCTTGCTCCCAACACTCCCATGGCTCTTCCTGGAGCAGAAGACAAAGTCTTGCATCATAAGATATCACTTACATGTGGAATCTAAAATAATGATACAGGGAGTTCCCATTGTGGCAAGCAAAACAATCCAATTAGCATCCATGAAGATTTGGGTTTGATCCCTGGCCTGGCTCAGTGGGTCAGGGATCCCCCGTTGCCATAAGCCGTGGTGTAGGTCACAGATTCAGCTACAGTCACAAGTTGCTGTGGCAGAGGCCAGCAGCTGTAGCTCCTATTTGACCCCTAGCTTGGGAACTTCCATATGCCACAGGTGCGGCCCTAAAAAGCAAAATAATTAAATAAATACATAAATAAATAAAGATACAAACTTACTTAAAAAATAGGGGTAAATTAGGAGTTTGGGATGAACATATACACACTACTGTATATAAAATAGATAAAAAAGACCTACTGTATAGCACAGGAACCTATATTCAGTATCTTCTAATAACCTATAATGGAAAAGATTCTGAAAGAGAGTATATATCTCTTATCTATGTCTACGTAGATATAGATAGAAGTGAATCACTTGATGCTGAACATCTGAAACATTGTAAATCAACTTTCAGCTTAAAAAAAATCATACAACCTGAACGTTCAGAGGCAAGTTTTATTTGGGGCAAAATTAGGACATAAGCCCGGGAGATGGCATCTCGGGTAGCCGTGAGAAACCGCTCCCGAGCAGATGAGTGGGGGTGCCAGCATACAGGAATTTTGCAACAAAGGGAAGGTGGTAGGAACAAAAGATTTACAGAAAACCAGATTTACAGAAAACCAGTTTCTATGGGAAGATGCAAAGGTCTGGGCTTACTGGAGTCCCTCCAGCACCTCACCTATGGACTGGTCTTTGCTTCTTTCCTGAGTTCCCTCGGGGCTTGCTGGCCCATTCTTGGGAGTGACTGTATTCACAGACATCTTTTGTTCTGTCCACTTAACTGCAGCCCAGGAGGCAGTATTTCAGAGAGCGCTGATATATTGCCCCAAAGAGGAAAGGGGGACATATCAAGATCTAACTCATAAAGGCGATGGAGGAGGTGCATGCAGCCATGCATACCTTTTACAGTCGTTTGCTGCTGGTCTCATGAAGGTGACCACTAGGCACAGACATCAGCCATCATTGAAGGAGTTCAGCATTTTTCTAGATATGAGAAGATGCAAGAATTGGGCTCATAAAAGCGTCTCCTAAAAACATCTAACTCTGAAGACCCGTTCTTCCAGTTTTCCCAGAGCACAGAGTACCTCACTCTTGGTCTGCTCAGGGGCTGCTGCGGGTCGACAACTGCAGTGGTACATGATTTAATCCACGTAGAGGCAGATGGCAGGGGCCAAACTCCGGTTCACACAACTATAATTTAAAAAAGAAAAAAACAAGATTAAAAAAAAAAGTCTTCATCTAGACCCAGAAGAACCTGTGCCTTTGGCTTCTTCCCACCTCTCAGCCCCTCATCTCTGTCCTCTTTCCCCCTCCCTCACTCAACTCCAGCCATGTGGGCTTCCCCACTGTTCCTAGAACCCACCAGGGGCAATCGAACCCCAGGGCATTTGTACAGGCAGTTCTTTCTCCACTGAACCCCTCTTCCCTCACATACACACCCTAGTTGTTCTCTTATCTCCTGTAGGTTTCTTATCAGAGATTGCCCTTGTTTCCATTTGTAAAATCACACCCCCTGCCCCCCACACCTTCCATTCTTTTCCTTTTTTATTTTCCTCCCTAGCACATAGCACTCTCTGACTTAACCGCAGTTTTTACTTATTTGCGTAAAACCTGCTTACCCCACCGGACTATCAGGGCAAAGCTTTTTGTCTTTTCACAACTGTTTCCCCCGTGCTGAAAACAGCACCCGGTGCATAGTAGGTGCTCAGTAAATATCTGTCAAATGTTCACTTCATTTCATTCTTCGCCCTGCGGGCTGCTCTGCACCTTGGAGGATGTTTAGAGGCATCCTTGACCTCCACCCACTTTCTGCCAGTAGCACGCTTCCCCCTTGGAGTCATGACAGTGAATCGTTCCCAGCCAATCCCGAAAGTCCCCTGTGGGGGTGGAGGAGCGGCCACTTGCCCCTGGGCGACAGAACTATTGTTTTGGAGGGAGTGAACTTCCTGTGTCGGGTGGGGTGGGGAGGAAACCCAAAGAGAAATGAATACCTGCTGGCTGGAGTGAAGGTGAGAATGAGAGCTTTTTCACATTAGATATTCATTTATTTTATTATCAGCAACAGGTGCTAGGCTGATGGCTGGGGTGATGGGAAAGAACACCCCAGCTTTCCCCTCTGCTGTCCTGAGTTCACAGCCTCGTGGGAGAGAAGGCTGCCTGGGTTGTTTCCTGTGGCTGCTGTAACAATGTCTCAAAAACTGGGTGGCTTCAAACAACAGCTATATTGTCTCGCAGTTCTGGAGGGCAGAGGGTTGAAATCAAAAGTGTCGGGAAGTGTTGGCAGCCTCTTGCTCCATCTCCAGGCTGGAGGGGACAGTCCCTTCTTTGCCTCTCCCAGGTTCTGCTGGTGCCCTGCGTTTCTTGGCTAGAGGCTGCCCAGTTCCAGCCTCTGCCTTTATCTTCACTGTGCTGTGTCCTCTGTGTCTGCATTGTCTTGGGGTCTCATACTCCAGAATGATCTCCTCATCCTGACATCCTTAATGATGTCTTGCAAAGTCTTCTTCTTTTTTTTTAATTTTAAATAATGTCACATTCTGACATCAGGGATCTGATGTAGATGTATCTATTTGGAGTCCCCCATTCAACCGCTGCAGAGACTTACCAGCCAAAAAATACCCCAACAAACAAACAAGGAATTCCCATCGTGGTGGAGTGGAAACGAATCCGACTAAGGACCATGAGGTGGCGGGTTCGATCCCTGGCCTCGCTCAGTGGGTTGAGGATCCGGTGTTGCCGTGAGCTGTGGTGTAGGTCGCAGATGCAGCTTGGATCCTGCATGGCTGTGGCTGTGGTATAGGCCTGCCTGCCACTGTAGCTCTGATTGGACCCCTAGCCTGGGAACCTCCGCATGCCATGGGTAAGGCCGTAAAAAAGCAAAACAAACAAAAAAAACCTCCACATTGTGGAGGTCCCTGGTGACCTAGTGGTCAAGGATTCGGCACTGTCACAGCTGTGGTGTGGGTTCGATTCCAGGCCTGGGAACTTCTGCTTGCCACGGACGTGGCCAAAAAAAGAAAAAAACAAACAAACATTGCAGCAAATGCTGCAGACAAGAAACCAGGGGTCAGGATGGAGGCGAACAAATGGGGCAGGCTTCTGGGGGGTGGTCAAGGAAAGCTGAGAGCTGAAGGTTGCGAAGCCAGCTCTGGGAAGAATGGGGGCACAGAGGGCAAAGACCACGTCAGGGTCTTGTGGCAGGAGGATGGGAACGAAAGATCTGCTGGCCGAAGGCGAGTGAGGGAAGAGAGGGTGGAGGGAAATGAAGTTTAGGAGGGAGCCCCTTCGCCGGAGTGGCTCTGGGGATGTGTGAGGAATTTAAATGGAAGGAAGGGTCCTTGGAGGGTTTGAAGCTGCTTTGTGGGGCCTGGGCTCTTAGGGGAAGAGAGGCGGCAGCAAGGGTCGCTGGGAGGAGGAGGTTGATGAAAGTGTCCCCGGGAGATGTGATGGTGGGAATGGGCCTGGCTCGCAATTTTTTTTTTTTGGTCTTTTTAGGGCTGAACTGGTGGCCTATGGAGGTTCCCTGGCTATGGGTCAAATCGGCCTGTGCCACAGCCACAGCAATGCTGGATCTGAGCTGTGTCACAGCTCACCTGCAACTCTAGATCCTTAACCCACTGAGGAAGGCCAGAGATCGAACCTGCTTCCTCTTGGATGCTCATCAGATTCATTTCCGCTGAGCCACGATGGGAACTCCCTGGCTTGCATTTTGATGGTTGGGCTGATCACACTTGCTGTGAGATTGGATGAGGGTGAGGGCTGGGAGCAAATGGAGGGAGGCCATTCGATGTCTTAAGTCTGTAGCATAGGGATCTGCATGAGTGGGGATATCATTTGCTGAGGTGGGATGGCAGGGGCAAGGAGGAATGGGTTTGGGGGAGTTCTGATTGGGCCATGTGACTCTGCTGATGGAAGGCAGCCCAGCCTGGTGGTTAGAGCGCACTGGTTCATAACTGGGGGTGGGGTTGGGGTGGAGTGGCTCTGTCTCCCAGGGGACATCTGGAAATGCCTGGGGACATTTTTTATTATCACTACTAGAGCGAATGGTGTGCTTCTGGTATCGAGTGGGTAGAGACCAAAGATGCTGCTAAATGCCATTTTATGCCCAGGACAGCTGCCCAAACATCAGTCATGCTGAGACTAGGAAACCCTTTTGTTTTCTTTTTATGGCTGCCCCCCGAAGCACAGGGAAGTTCCCGGGCTAGGGGTCTAATCAGAGCTGTAGCTGTCAGCCTACACCACAGCTCACAGCAACGCTGGATCCTTAACCCACTGAGCAAGGCCATGGATGGGACCCGCATCCTCATGGATCCTAGTCAGGTTCTTCTTCTTCTTCTTTTTTTTTTTTTTTTGTCCTTTTGCTATTTCTTTGGGCCGCTCCTGAGGCATATGGAGGTTCCCAGGCTAGGGGTCGAATCAGAGCTGTAGCCACTGGTCTACGCCAGAGCCATAGCAACGCAGGATCCGAGCCGTGTCTGCAATCTGCACCGAAGCTCACGGCAACGCCGGATCGTTAACCCACTGAGCAAGGGCAGGGACCGAACCCGCAACCTCATGGTTCCTAGTCGGATTCGTTAACCACTGCACCACGACGGGAACTCCCTAGTCAGGTTCTTAACCTGCTAAGCAACGTGGGAACTCCTGGGAAACTTTTTGAGGAGCCTGGGCTCCGGTGGCTTGGGGGTCTGGAGGCCAATCCCCACTGTGGGATCTTGGATGAATTGCTGAACCTCTCTGTGACTTGGTTTCCTCCTCCTTCAAATGGCTTTAGGATAGTCCCTTGCAGGGCTCTTATAAGAATTTAATCAGTTCCTAGTCATCAAGTTGCAAAGTACTGAAAGCAGTACCTATAAGTGATAGGCAAGGAGTTCCCATCATGGCGCAGCGGAAACGAATCCAACCGGGATCCATGAGGTTTTGGGTTCGATCCCTGGCCTTGCTCAGTGGGCTAAGGATCTGGCATTGCCGTGAGCTGTGGTGTAGGTTGCAGAGGTGGCTCGGATCCCACGTTGCTTTGGCTATGGTGTAGGCCAGCAGCTGTAGCTCCAATTAGCCCCCGAGCCTGGGAAGCTCCATATGCCGCGGGTGCAGCCCTAAAAATACAAAACAAACAAACAAACAAAAAAAGCAGAGCTTCCGTGCCTGCTTGATTGCATCTCTCACAAGCGTCTTATCCTCATAAATCTATTGCTTGCCTAAAAAAATAAATAAATAGGGACAGGCAAATGCATTCATGGGGGTGAATGAGATCTTTCTGGGAGGAGAGAGAGGAAAGGAGACTGAGGGTTGGGTCCTAGCGTGCAGCAGCTGGAGAGATTAAAGAGAGGAGGAAGAAGCAGCAAAGATGTCAGAAGAAAATCCAGGGACTTAGGAGGACAGTCAGAAGGGTGTACGGTCAAGAGGCCAAAAGAGCAAAGTTCATCTACAGCCAGGTCTCATACTTTGAAAGGAACATTTTTTGGGGGTGCCTTTTCTTAGGGCTGCACCCGCAGCATATGGAGGTTCCCAGGCTAGGGGTCCAATCAGAACTATAGCCGGCCTACGCCACAGCCACAGCAATGCAGGATCCGAGCCACGTCTTCAACCTACACCACAGCTCACAGCAACGTCAGATCCCCAACCTACTGAGCAAGGCCAGGGATGGAACCCGCCACCCCATGGTTCCTAGTCAGATTCGTTTCTGCTGCACCACGACAGGAATGCCTTGAAAAGAACATTTTTAATGATGTGGATGGGAATAGATTCAGAAAGTATTAGAGTTCCCACTGTGGCACAGGGGGTTAAGAATCCGGCATTGTCTCTGCAGCAGCTCAGGTTCCTGCTAAGGCTTGGGTTCAATCCCTGGCCCAGGAACTCCCCAAAAAGAAAAAAGTATCATGAATAACAACATAAACAAGTCCCACTTATTAAATACTTCACTACTTGCAAGTGTTGTTTTACATACTCACTACTTAGAAATTCATTTGATTTCCACATCAAAGTCATGGAGTGGGTGGGAGTTCCCATTGTGCCTCAGTGGGTTAAGAACCTGACGCAGTATCCGTGAAGATGGGGGTTCAATTCCTGGCCTTGATCAATGGGTTAAGGATCTGGCATGGCTGCAAGCTGAGGCATAGGCTGCAGCTGCAGCTCTGATTCAACCCCAAGCCTGGAAACTTCATATGCAGCATGTGCAGCCGTAAAAAGAAAAAAAGAAAGAAAAACCCACCAACCAAAAAAACAAAAAAACTCATGGAGTAGGTACCTTTAGGTTTTGGTTTTCTGTTTCTGGGGAAAAAAAACACAGCCCAAACTTAGTCAGGTAATGTGACTGAGCAGGACCCTGTGAGGCTAAGACAAAACCTATGTTATCTTTCTGATAAATTCTGTGAGTTGGGAGAGTTCAGACGGGGCATGGTGATGATGGCTTGTCAGCTCTGTGATGAGAAATCTGGAATGTCTGGGGGCTGGAATCATCAGGAGGCTTATTCATTTGCCGTTGGGTGCCCGGGCTGGGATGATTTGAGGTGTGCTCCACTGGGGCTGATGCCTGGATGTGATGTCTCTGTGTGGCTTGGGCTTCCTCGCAATATGGTGACTGGGTTTTTGAGAAGGAGTGTGGAGAGAAAGCAAGTGTTTCTCAAGAGATCAAGGTGGAAGCTGGAGGGTTTCTTCTGACCTGCTTAGAAAGCAGATGGTGTCACTTGGCTGCATTCTCAGTGACAAGCGAGTCGCTAAGACCAACCTAGATTCAAGGGGAGGGGAATCAGACTCCACCTGCTGATGGGGGTGTGACAGATCACACTGCTGAGGAGCATGCTGGATGGGTGATGTTCTTGTGAATATCTTTGGAAAACACAGCCCGTTACCTGTTATTAACCTAACTTTACAGATGAGGAAATTGTAACATGGAAAATTAAACTAAGTTGCCCAGGTGACTAAGTAGCTATGCTGTGATTTGAACCCAGGTGCCAGGCCCCCAAATCTGTGACTACAAGCATTTTAAGAATATTGCCTCTTTGAACAGACTTGTGGTTGCCAAGGGGGAGAGGGGAGGGAGTGGGATGGACGGGGAGTTTGGGGTTAGCAGATGCGAACTATTACATTTAGAATGGATGAGCAATGAGGTCCTGCTGTAGAGCACAGGGAACTGTGTCCAGTCTCTTGGGATAGACCATGATGGAAGATAATATAAGAAAAGAAACACACACACACATATGTATACATATATATATGTGTGTGCGTGTGTGTGTATATGAATGGGTCATGTTGCTGTACAGCAGAAACTGGCACAACATTGTAAATCAACTACACTCTAATAAAAAATTAAAAAAAATTAGTTTGACCAAGAAAAAAAAGAAAAGGAATATATAAAAGGCACATTATATATCAGCTATACTTTTGGAGTTCCCATTGTGGTCCAGTGGGTTAAGAACCTGACTGGTATCCATGAAGATGAAGGTTCAATACATGGCCTCACTCAGTGGGTTAAGGATCTGACATTGCCGAAAGCTTGCAATCAAGCTGTGATTGAGCGGTGGGGTAGGGTGGGGTGGGAAAGAGGTGGGGTTGGAATAAATGCTTCAAAAGGCCACAATCATTTGCACGTCCCTCTCCAAGACTCTGAGACATGTGGCAGGTTGGTAGGATGCTCCCATGACACTTGCCCTCATTTTGATCACATGGCCCCTGTTTTGGTAAATCAGCATCCCATAGCACCTGTGGGTCCCTCGCTCCTACTTCCCCTTTCTCACTCTGTTCCAGCCACACTGGCTGCCAACCTGTTCCTCCCAAGCACCAGGCAGAGGCCAGCCTCAGGGCCTGTGCACTGGTTGTTTCCTCTGCTTGGAATGTTTTTTCTCCAGACACCTTACCAGTCTGGGTCATTCTCTCCTTCAAGTTTTTACTCAGATACCACTCTCTCAATGAGCCTTCGATGGCCCCCTCATTTAGAATTGCACCCCTGCCCCCCCGGTAGGCTCCATCCTTTTATCTTATTTTTCTCCCTTAACATTTACCACCTTCTAACAAGTTAAATACATATGCACCTACCACATTCGTTGTTTTACTCCTGCTAGAATGTCAGCCTCGCCCGGGCAGGGATGTGCGTCTCTTTCATTCCCAGCTGTATGCCCAGCACTTGGACCAGTACCTGGAGCATAAGAGAGGCTCAATAAATATTTGCTAAATCAAGGAAGGGGTGGCTGAATGATCAGAGCCCACTTGCATGCCCTTTGCCTGGAACACTCCCCCTGACAATACTCACACTCTGAAGATTTATTCGGACAGAAAAAGCATATAGTTGTCTCTGATTTTGTTTCGTCATGGGTAGGAACAAACATGAGACAGGAGAGTATGTTTTGCATTACTAGCCAGTGGTTGCTTACAATATTCCTTCTTGCCCGCCCTCTCATTCCCTAAAAGTTCTTTTTTTTTCCTTTTCTAGGGCCGCTCTAGGCATGTGGAGGTTCCCAGGCTAGGGGTCCAATCGGAGCTGTAGCCACCAGCCTACACCAGAGCCACAGCAACACGGGATCCGAGCCGCATCTGCGACCTACACCACAGCTCACGGCAATGCCAGATCCTTAACCCGCCGAGCAAGGCCAGGGATTGAACCTGCAACCTCATGGTTCCTAGTCGGATTCCTTAACCACTGAGCCACGATGGGAACTCCCCTAAAATTTCTTCTTAAAGCTTCTAGTTTTAGGGAAAAACACAGCAGGAATCTGGTCTCCCAATGGCTTTTTAAAAAAACAGCCATATTAACATACAGTGATGACATTTAAAATATACAATCTGTAGAGTTCCCTGGTGGCTCAGTGGGCTAAGGATCTGGTGTTGTCACTGCTGTGGCTGGGGTTCGATCCCTGGCTGGGAACTTTCACCCACCGTGGGTGCAGCCAAAAAAAATCACACAGTTTGATAAATGTTAACATACATGACTTGTGACAACAGCCCCACAATGAAGACAGTGAGTATTTCCACCTCCCCAGAGGTTTCCCCCTGCCCTTTTGTAGTCGCTCTCTTCTAACCCCCACCTGCTGTCCCCAAGCAATCCCTTTTTATCCCTATAGATTAGTTCACATCTGTTACCAGATCCAAACTCACTCGCCACACGACAGGCCAGTAAATCAAGAGAGAAATTGTTGAAGCAAAGAATAGCCTCTTTATTCAAAACACCAGCAGACCGAGAAGGGCGTGGACTAGTGTCCCAAAGAACCATCTTCCCCAAGTTAGAATGCAAGTTTCTTTTATGCCAAAGGCAGGGGCGGGGGGTTGTGTGCTGCAAACTTCTTGGTGCCAGAATCCTTTGTTCTTGTAGGTGTTGGTGCAGGTCAGATCACCACGCTCCTATGCCTCCAACAAGACAAAGATTTTCCTCTCTTCTGCAACTTTTTATCCCTGTATGAATGGAAAAGGGTTATACCTTTAAAGGTCAGAGCCTTGAAAAGGGGGGCTCCTGTCTATTTCAGACTTGAAGCAACATTCTTCACATGTAGCAAAAGCAAAAGAATACAAAAGTTAAAGGAAAAGAAACAGAGGCGTTCCCACTGTGGCACAAACAGGGTCTGTGGTGTCTTGGGAGCTGCGACACAGATTTGAGCCCCAGCCTGGCACAATGGGTTAAGGATCCTGAGCTGCTGCACCTACAGCTGAAGTTGTAACTATGGCTTGGATCTAAGCCCTGACCTGGGAATGCCATAGGCCATGGGGCGGCCAAAGGAAAAGAAACAGATCTGGAGTCAAATTTATTCTTCCCTATGACACATCTGCTCGAGTTTTAGATGGTATGTACTCTCTGACCCTGCTTCTTTCACTCAGCATAATCCTTCTGCGATTCTTCCAACAGTTGCGTGTCAGAGTTCTTTATTCCTTATTATGGCTGAATAGTATTCCATCACATGGGCATACGGCAGTTTGCTCATCCATTCTCCTGTCCACCAGTGTTTGGGTTGCCTCCACTTTTTTTTTTTTTTTTTTTTTTTTTTTTTGGCTATGCCCACAACCTGTGGAAGTTTCTGGGCCAGGGATCGAACCTGTCTCATAGCTGTGACAATGCCAGGTCCTTAACCCATTGAGCCACCAGGCAGCTCCCTGGTTACCTCCACTTTTTGGCAGATAAAGCTGCTCTGAACATTCCTGTGAACACTTGCTTTCATTTCTCTTGGGTAAATGCCTGGGGATGGTGCGGTCCCATGGGTGGCTCACACTTAACTTGTTAAGAAATGGCCAAACTCTTTTCCCAAAGTTGTTGTGCTATTTGACACCCCCACCAGCTGTGTGCCAGAGTTTCTGGGAATGTTTCTTTTCTTTGCATCGTCTCTTAGCCTTGGTTTAACCAGATCTCACAGGGCTTTTGCTTTTTCACACACTGGCTCACCACAGTTTTCATCAGTTATTCTTGTGCCTCGCTGCTCAGCATCTGCCTCGCCACTAGCTCTGTGGGGACAGGGATCTGCCTGTCTTGGCCACCGCCAGGTCCCAGAGCTTGGCACACAGTAGGCACTAGATACATGTTTGCTGAATGAATGCCTGACCCTGCCTGGTGGGCCAGGGGCTGGAGTGGAGATTCATTGGGTATTTATATTCCCGTTGTGATGATGAGGAAACAGAGGCACCAGAAGGTGTCACGACCCATCCAAGATCCCTCGGCTTGTGGTGGTTGGGCTGGGAGTCAAACCTTATCTATTTGATTCCCCCCGCCTCCGGCCCAACACACACACACACACCTCAACTGGTGGTGAGATTTTGAGTGTGTGTTAGGGTGGGAGGTGAGAGGTGGCAGGGAGGACTTTGAAGGGCCGGAAGAGGAGTTCATACTCTGTGTCTCTGTGGCAGCTTTTGAAAACGGTGCACAGCATGCCCACCCTCTCTGGTCTGTAGGATGAAGTCTTGCAACCTCAAGACGAAGGGGCTGCAAGGGCTGCATGCTGAGGGCCTCCACTTTCTAGATCTCCCTGAGCAAGCCCTGGTAACAGGCATTTCCTGTTTCCGGCGGGCTCCCTGGGGCGGGGTACGGGGTGGGGTGGGGTTGCTGCAGTGGTGTGCTCTGCTCTGGGTTCCCTCTCCTCTGTCGTGCCCCTCCACCTTCCGTCCGCCCCTCCCCCGGCCCCTCTCTGCCACCCAAAGTGGCCTCTGTCCCACCACACTGGTTCCCAGAAGAAGGATGGTGAACTCACCAACCTTTCCAGTTCTTTCTTTGTCTGGGGCAGGGGTTGTGACAATGGGGGACCTGCAGGCAAAGGGGAAGTGTCTGGGTGCTGATTTGCATGTGGGCAAGATGCCAGCCCAACTCTGAGGCTCTGGTGGAAGGAGGAGGGGAGCTGGGGGGTTGCCCCCTCCACTAATAGGGAGGAAATACTGTCCCAAGCCCCCACCTTCATTTGTTCAAAGGGACTCCTGTCCTTTGCCACCTTCGCCCACACTTCAGGCTACCGGGAAGTCCTTCTAGTGGTCTAACCTCAGACACTCCTGCTGTCAGAGGGAGCCCCTTTGTTCAGCTGGCCCTACTCCAGCCCAGAGGGCTGATGAGTCATACCCCCCTTTCCCCCTTTGAGGTGTCACATGACTGGGGGGAAGCAGTCTTCAGGCTCAGCTGATCTTCCTGAGGTCAGCAGTGAACTTCCTCCCTCTGGCCAGATGGGACCATCTATTCTGCTGCTCCTGGTGACCTGCCAGTCCTGTCTGGAGTCAGCCTGCGACCCCCGCAAAGGCTGCTGGGCTGCAGAGTGGCACGTGTTAAACCCCACCCCCCGCCCCCAGTGCCAACTGCTATGTGGCACCACGAGGCAGCCTGGTGTGGTTTGAAGAGGTAGACCCGTTGTGTCTCAGTGGTAATGAACCTGACTAGTATCCATGAGGATGTGTGTTCAGTCCCTGACCTCGTGGTGCTGTGAGCTGTGGTGTAGGCCAGCAGCTGCAGCTCCAGTTTGACCCCTAGCCTGGGAACTTCCATGTGCTGTGGGTGCAGCCCTAAAAAGACCAAAAAAAAAAAAAAAAAAAAAAAAAGATGAAGAGGTGGGATGGTACAGAGCTTGGGAGCTAGCTGGGTCTGGCTTCCCATTTCTACCTCTGCTGCCTTGGGGTGGGGCTATGTCCTATCTGAGCCTCAGTTGTCCCATCTGTTAAATGGGGATTCATTCAGTCACTGACTTTTATTGAACACCTACTGTGTGCCAGGCATACTAGGTGTTGAGGCCACAGCAGTGAGCTAGATACATGGGGAGTCCTGCCCTCGTGGAGCTGATATCCTGGTGTGTTGGGGAGGATTGGGGTGGGGAATATAGACAGACAATAACAAAATAAATAAATGGAGTGTATGTGTGTTAATTTTTTTTTTAGGCCACACCTGTGGCAGATAGAAGTTTCCAGGCCAGGGATGGAATCCACGCCACAGCAGTGACCTGAGCCACAGGTCACAGTAACAATGCCAGATCCTTAACCTACAATTTTAAATAGAGTGGTTGGGGAGGTCTCCCTGAGAAGCAACATTTCATCCAAACCCTCGAAGTGACAAGGAAGCAAGGCACCAAGTTAATTGGGGGATGGATATTCTAAGAGGAAGAGAATAGCCTGTGCAAAGGTCCTGGGGCTGAATCATGCCTGACATGTTCTAGGAACAGAGAGGAGGGCCCAGTGGATGAGGGGAGGATGGGGAGGTGGTGAGGGCAGAGAGATGATGCGGGAAGGTCGTGCAGGTCTTAGGAGCTATGGAGAGAATGTGGGTTTGCATCCAAGTGGAGTGTCTTGGGAGGGTTTTTCTGGCAGTTATGTTGCAAATAAATTTTGGGAGCCCAGGGGCAGAAGCAAGGAGTCCAGTCGGGAGGCCATTGCCATCATCAAGGAGTGGTGACAGTGGCTCGGGCCACTGGAGGTAGAGAGGAGGGAATGGGATTCTGGGTATATTTTGAGTATATACCAATAGGATTTTGGAGTGGATTGGAAATAGAGTAAGAAAGAAATAGAGAAACATCCCCATGGAACCAGTAAGATTTTGCTGATAGAAGTGGAATAAGAGAGACATAGTTAAGGCCACGCCAACATGTTGGATTTGGATAACTGGGAGGACAGGCGTTATTAGAATCCATCTCCTAGAGCTCAAACAAAACTGGGCATCTCAGTATCAGCTTCGGAAAGGGCTCAGTTCTCAATAAATGGTGCCTCTCACCAAGGGCTGGGGCCTCTGAAGGTCAGGGGCTGGTTCACACAGGCAGTGTTGGTTTCACGGAGACTGTTGAGAGTCAACGTTGCAAAATGAAGCTGTAGAGCGGCAGGGAGGGTGAGATGATATGGGAAAGCAAGGCAAGGGGCGTGGGACAATGCAGAAGCACACCGTACATTGTCTGTGGCTACGTGCATCCGTAGTAAGAGAATGAGGATACAGATAGGAGCAACGCAGACCCATTTCTGGATAGGAGCTACCAGTGGGGAGGGAAAGAAAGGCGTGTGTTTTAGAGTGACGATTGCATGTGGGTTTGAAATGTAATGATAACCTTTAATTCAAAAGGAAATACATTTACCCAGAGGAGTTGAAAACTTACTGTCCCATACGGAACCTGGATGTTTAGAACATCTTTATCCATAATTGCCAAAACTTGGGAGCCAACAAGGTGTCTTTCAGTGGGTGCATGGATAAACTTTGGTACATCCCGACAATAGACTATTGTCAGAAAGAAGTGAACTCTCAAGCCATGGGAAGACCTTACATGCCTATTATGAAGTGGAAGAAGCCAATCTGAAAGGCGATGCACTGTCTGATTCTGACTTTATGACATTCTGGAAAAGGCAGAACTCTGGAAGCAGTTAAAAGGTTACGAGTTGCCAGGACTCAGGGTGGAGGGAGGAATGAGTGGGTGAAGCCCAGAGGATTTTTAGGGCAGTGAAAATACTCTGATACTGTCATGGTGGATACACGTCATTACACATTTGTGCAAATCCATAGAATGTGCAACAAGAGTGAACCCTCATGTCAACTGTGGACCCTGGGTGATAATGACGTGTCATTGTAGGTTCATTGATTATAACAATGTACCCTCTCTGGTGGGGGAGGTGGATAATGGAGGAGGCTGTGCATGCACTGGGGGGAGAGGAGCATATAAAACATCTCTCTCTACCTTCCATTTAATTTTCCCACGAAGCTAAAATGCTCTGCGAAAGAAAGCCTATTATTTAAAAAGAAAGGAGTTGTTCCCATCGTGGTTCAGCAGTGAATGAATCTGACTAGCATCCATGAGGCTGCAGGTTCAATCCCCAGCCTCGCTCAGTGGGTTAAGGATCTGGCGTTGTCATGAGCTGCAGTGTAGATCATAGATGCAGCTCGGATCCTGCGTTGCTGTGTCTGTGGCGTAGGCCAGTGGCTACAGCTCCAATTCAGCCCTTAGCTTGGGAAACTTCATATGCCACGGGCGCGGCCCTAAAAAGAAAAAAAAAAAAAAAAAAAAGGGAAAAGAGAAAAAGTGAGGGAGAATCCACTAGCATCTCCAAACTGGACAGATGGAGGTGCCATAGACCCTAAAGGGAGTTGACAGCATGCAGCATGCTGGTCTCTGCACTAAGTGGCCTGTCATCCTCCCGGTGGTTAACCTGAGATCTTTAATTTGACAACAGTGTTCCAAGAAAGCAAGGGCAGAGGTTGCCATGTGTCTGGGATGCCTAAGTTCAAAACTCACAGTGTGACCTCTGCTGCCTCTGATTGGCCAAAGTCGATTGCAAGACCAGCCCAGACACAGAAGATGGGGAAACTAGACTCCACTTCTAGATGCTGAAGCTGAAAAATATTTTTAATGATCACAAGGGGCATTCAGGCCAGAGGGTACAACACGAACAAGGCATAGGGGGAGGAAAATGTAAAACCTGTTGCATTTAGGGTGTGGCCACCATTTTTACCTGGTTAGGGGAAGAGGTGGGGGAGATAGCATGAGAAAAAGGTTATTTGTGGAGTTCCTGTCGGGACTCAGTGGTTAATGAAACGGACTAGTATCCATGAGGACGTGGGTTTGATCCCCGGCTTTGCTCAGTGGGTTAAGGATCCAGTGTTGCCATGAGCTGTGGTGTAGGTTGCAGACGTGGCTCGGATCCCCAGTTGCTGTGGCTGTGGCGTAGGCCAGCAGCTACAGCTCCGGTGGGACCCCCTAGCCTGGGAACCTCCATACACCGCAGGCGCAGCCCTAAAAAGACAAAAAAAAAAAAAAAAAAAAAAAAAAAGAAAGAAAAGAAAAAGGATAGTTCTTACAGAATTCCATGGGGGTCAGATTTTGCAGTTGAGGTTAGGTCTTATTTTGAGGTTGATGAGTAACCATGGCGAGGTTCCATGGTCGGATTTGCTGTGTGCAGTGAGGCTGGGAGGAATGAAACACCCATCAGCGGGACCATCGAGGAGGCTGATACAGTCACAAAGGTGAGAGATGGTGGAGGCTGCCTGAGGATTTGACAATCAGAATGTTGAGGCACGGCTTGCAATTGAGAGAGAGTTTGGATGGTGAATCCGAAGGACCTCTTTATTGATTAGAAGGGGAGGAGTAATGAAATCAATACTTGCAAAACACTGGAATGCATTCCCGGTTTGGAGGAAATAATCCATAAACATATTCTAACTTGATTACAAAAACATGGGGTGTGTTGAAACTCTTCCTGGGGTCCTGAGGTGAGTCGCTGGGTGGCGATGGAGAGCGTAGAGCACAAGTGGCCCTGCTGCTGTCAGCCTTGAACCTGTTTGGTTTTTGCCCACTGGTGGGTGAAGCACGTGTTTCCCCAGCTGCAAATGAAGAAGCTGATGGTCATGAAAGGGCAGTGCATCCAGCTGTTGTTCTGAAAACCCAACCCTGGGCAGGAAAAGAGGTCCAGACTCTCCTCTGGCTACCCTCATGTTGTTTAGTCATTCAATAAACACTTACTGGGCACTATTGCTACCACAGGCAGACTCCAGAGATGACTCAGCCCCGAGTACTGCTTTCATCTGGGGGAGGGCACAGAGTGGGTCATAGACCTTGTCGTCAAGCCTGGGGTGAGGAGAGACATTGTATTAAGGGGATCTGGGGTGGGGGAGTGAGATTGAGGACTTCTGTTTAGGCGAAGAAATTGGGGGAGGTTTCCTAGAGGAAGAGATGTTGGAGATAGACTTCGAAGGATGAATAGGAGTTCCCTAGGCGGATGTAAGAGGAAATTTTAACCCAGATACCAGGCTTTTGTTTATCTCCCTGTGTGTAATTAGTGGAATAATTGGCAAGAATAGCTCAAGTGGGCAGGCGGGGGGCTGCTCTCTGGGAGACAGCAGTGAGTGATGGCTTGAAGCAAGTGAGATCTCGAGTTTCGGCTCAGAATTGAACATGGGTATGCTGGGTGAAAACCAGGAGTCCCAGCTGCTAGGCCACTAGGGACTAGAGACTAAAAGCAGAGTTGCCGGGATTCTTGCCCCCATAAGAATGTTTCAAGTAGGCAGAAACTGTAAAAACAGGAACCAGGTTTATTAGTGCAAGCACAGCACAAGTGGGAGACCACACAGGGAAGCAGTTTAGGAGCAAAACAGCACATTCAGAGAGGAGTGCGGACACCCCTGCTAGTGGGGAGCATGCCAAAGGGGTCATTTAAATCACGTAGATGGGGCCTTTCTTCTGGGTCTTTATTTTCCTTTTGGCTGATTATCTTGCTTCCTCTTTCACCTGACTGAACCCAGGGCCCGCCCCAATATATGTGCACATCTCTTAGTCAATATGGATTCCAGGGCAAGGGATGAAATGGAAGATAGACACCACTTATTATGGGGTGGCTCCCTCCCTTTCTGACCCTAGGGGGTCCTTTTGCACATGTGTAGTTGGGGTCTCCCTGACATCACGGATGGGAAGTATGTGATTTCTTGATTTTTTTTGCCCAAACAGGGCTTAGCCCCTCTCTGCCCTGCCACTTCCATTGTTTAAAAGTGTCCATGGGGAGTTCCCATCGTGGCACAGTGGAAATGAAACTGACTAGGAACCATGAAGTTATGGGTTCAAGCCCTGGCCTCACTCAGTGAGTTAAGGATCTGGCACTGGCCGTGAGCTGTGGTGTAGGTGGCAGATGTGGCTTGGGATCTGGCGTTGCTGTGACTGTGGTGTAGGCTGGCAGCTGTAGCTCCGATTCGACCTCTAGCCTGGGAATCTCCATATGCCGCAGGTACGGCCCTAAAAAAGCAAAAAAAAAAAAAAAGTGTCCACTGGAGACAAAGTCCAGTTATTTATCCTGTTCCTGTTGCTATTTCTATCTCAATGTATAAACAGGAGGCTGATTGTAAATGTCTAGCCTGGAGCCCATTTATCTCCTGCCTCAGGGCCTCTGAGGATCAGACAGACTACAGCTGGCTCTGATCCTTAAGGCTACTGTATTAGGATAACACTAGCTGCTGTAACAAATAGGCCTTTTCAGTGACTTAATACAATAGGAATTTACTTCTTTTTACATAATAGTCCAGTGTTCCTCCTGGTACCATGCGGGAAGTTTTTTTTCCTATGTGGTGATTTAGAGGCTATTTTCGTTTGTGGCTTTGCTAGCCTTTAGAATCTCAGCATCATTTCTCTCCAGCTAGCAGACAAGAGGGAGAAAGGGGATGGAGAAGGCAATCCCACTTTTTTTTTTTCCTTTTTCAGCCAAACCAGTGGCATGTGGATGTTCCTGTGCTATGGATCAAATCCAAGCCACAGCTGGGACAGCCCTGGATCCTTAACCCACTGCACCACAGTGGGAATGCCACAATCCCACTTATTAAATTCATTGCTCTGAAAATGATGCACATGGCAAATACTCACATTCCATTGGATAGAATTAGCTGCAAGGAGGGATGGAAAATATAGTTCTTGTCTGGGCGGGCAACTTTCCAATAGCAATTCCATATTATGGAAGAGAAAGCAGGAATTCTGGTGGATTGCCAGTGACCTGTGCCACAGGTAGGCAGAAGGAATAGAACTAAAGCCTAGAAGGTGGTGAGAGATACCCACTTTGCTTTGTGACCATGAATAAGTCCTTCTTCTTCCTCTCTGGGTTTTCTTCCTTTCTCTAGGTGATGAACATTAGAGACTAGTTGATATCCGAGGTCTTTTCCAGTTCTGAAAATTGATGGGTCAGTGAATGCTCTTGGGCTTTCTAGCTGGAGCTAAGATGATAATGGTTATTACCATGGTAGTGATGAGATGGTAATGATGGTGATGGTGATGATAATGATGGTGGTGGTGATGGTGATAATGATGAAAATGACAGTGGTAATGATGATGGTGATGGTAATGGTGATTATGATGGTGTTGATGATGATTTAGATGGTGATGGTGGTGATGACGGTGATAGTGATGGTAATGTTGACGATGATGAAGATGATGATTGTAATGATGATGGTGGTGGTTATGGTGATTATGATGTGATATTGATGATGAGTATAAAGATGATGGTGATGACGATGTAGAGGTGATAACAATAATACTGTGATAATCATGATGGTAATGATAGTGGTAATGATGGGTGTGATTACGGTGATGGTGATAGGGAGGAAGACAGTGGTCACTTCTAGATATTGAGGGCTCACACCATCCCAAGGCCTTTTCATGCATTATCCCATTGAATTACAACAGGACATAGCAGGCATCATGACGGTCCATTTTATAGTTGAGAAAGCACATTCAGAGAGGGGAGGTGACTTTCCCAAAGACACACAGCAATTAGAAGCATCTTCTCATATCCTTTTGGATTAGGAGCCCTCTAGGGGTTTATTCTCCATCCTGTTCGTCACCATCCCACCCCAGGATTGTTCTCTTGCCTCCTGGGGTTGAAGATAGGAGGTTTGAGAGAAAACTCTGGAGTTCAGTAATGGTCACACTAAAGATATTCAATGAAAAATCATTCTGGGATTTTTAATAGAAATTGCATTGACTTGATAGCTCAGTTTTGGAGAGGACTAACATTTAAACAATATTGAGTCCATAGATAAGAATTAGTATATATTTCACTCTGTTTAGATCTTCCTTCATATCTTTCCATAAACTTTTATAATTTACTCCATAAAGATTTGTACTTCTTTTGTTAGATGTGTTAGATATTAACCAGCTTCTTTTGTTAGATGTGTTGGTTTGTTTGCTTTATATTTTTAGGTGATGGGAAATGCTATTCTTTTAAAATCAAAGTCCAGGAGTTCCCTGGTGGCCCAGTGGCTGAGGACCTGGTGTTGTCCCTGTTGCGGTTTGTGTCACTGTTGTGGTGTGGGTTTGATCCCTGGCCCAGGACTTTCCCATGCAGCGAACTTGGCTGGAAAAAAAAATTGAAGTCCAATTTTCATACAGGGAAGTGCTCAGTTCTTCAATTTACCATTCAATCAGTTCTAGCAAATGTGTACCCTTGTGCAACCCACACTCTTATCTAGACACAGAACTTTCCCATCACTTGTGGCCTTTCTGAGTCAATCTTTACCACCCTCTCCACTCCAGAAGCAGCCACTGATTTGATTTCTATCACCATAGGTTAGTTTTACTTATTCTAAAATTTTGCAAATGTGATCTTAAAAAAAAAAAGCGCGTTTGCTGATGTTCCAACATACAATAAACTTTGTGTGTTGATTTTGTATTCAGTAACATTGCTATTTTATTAATTCCAGTTGTTCATCTGTATATTCTTTGGGGGTTTCTGTGTTGGCAAGCATATCATCTGCAAAAATGACGACTGAATTTTTGTTTGTTTTGTCTTTTTAGGGCCACATCCTAAAAAGGTGTGAGGGTTCCCAGGCTAGGGATCATATTGGAGCCGTGGCTGCTGGCCAGTGCCACAGCCACAGCCATGCCAGATCCGAGCCACATCTATGACCTACACCACAGCTCACGGCAACACTGGTTTCTTAGCCCATTGAGCAAAGCCAGGGATCAAACCCGCATCCTCATGGATACTAGTCAGATTCGTTTCCACTGAGCCACGACAGGAACTCCGATTATATTTGTTTCTCTTCTGTCTTTCATTTCTTCGTCTTGTTTTACAGCACAGGCTAAGATCTTCAGTGCAGTGTCAATAGGCATGAACATTTGACACCCTTGCCTTCGTTCTGATTTCAAAGAAAATCTTTGCAACATTATACTCTTAAGTATATTGTTCCACTTTATACTGAAGACAAAGCTTTAAGGTTTTTTTGGTGATGCTTTTTATCAGGTTACAGAAGTTCCTTTCCATTCCTACTTTGCCAAGGGTTCTTTTTTCTCATTCTTTCATCAGGAATGGATGCTGAATTGTTACTATGTCTTTTATGTATCTCTAATTGTTGCTCATCTCTTTTTGACAGAGAGAAAAGGCCTTGGGCAGGCAGCAAGATCCAGATAAAATTGTATAATGCTGTTACGTCATATTTATTTTACACTGGCTTCTGTTTGTAGCACTTGATCTTGTTTTCCTTTGAGAGTAGGGTGGAAAGTTCTCTTTATTTATGTTAAAGTTAATTTAAAGTCCATGTACCACACATAATGGCTTAGGTAGGTGGTGTATGTGGCCATAACTGAGAGGATAGTCTGAAGATGAAAGTTTGAGATACACAGTGTACATTGAAGTTGTTCATAAACGCAGCTGCCTGAGTTTGCCTTCCAGCTGTTTGTCCCTGCCTCACTTTCTTCATCAATTCCTTCTTCTTCTATATACATATATATATATATATATATATATATATATATATATATATATATATATATTTAGGGCTGTACCCTTGGCATATGGAAGTTCCCAGGCTAGGAGTCCAATCAGAATTACTGCTCCCACAGAAACTCAGGATCTGAGCTTCGTCTGCGACCTACACCACAGTTCATGGCAATACCAGATCCCCAACCCACTGAGCGAGGCCAGGGATCGAACCCGCATCCTCATGGATACTAATTGGATTCATTTCCAATGTGCCATGACGGGAACTCCCATCAATTCCATCTTGTAAAGGATAAGAATGAATTTTTGCAAGAATTCCTTAGTATCTCTCATATATATGTATGTATGTGTTTGTGTGTGTGTATATATACACACACACATATATACACATACATTATATATATATATATATTTTTTTTTAATTTAAAAATAAGTTCCCAGAGTTCCCGTTGTGGCTCAGAAGAAACGAATCTGACTAGGCACCGTGAGGTTGCAGGTTCGATCTTTGGCCTCACTCAGTGGGTTAAGGATCCAGCGTTGCCATGAGCTGTGGTGTAGGTCACAGATGTGGCTCAGATCCCACGTTGCTGTGGCTATGGTGTAGGCTGGCAGATGTAGCTCTGATTAGACCCCTAGCCTGGGAACTTCCACATGCTGCTAGTGCAGCACTAAAAAAAAAAAGTAAGTTCACTTTATTCATCATTTTAATAATTTCTGATTTGACTTAAACATGGCCATAGGCATGCCAGCAAAAGCACAAGTATTGAGGCAGAATAGCCTCATAAATTCTATAAATTTTAGATGTATGGGAATTGAAACACTGTGTAAAAATAGAGCCAGGGTCTTACACTGACATTTTAGAGCATGTAGATAATGTGTGACTCGTTTATCCTTTATTTATTTATTTATATTTAAATTTTTGTCTTTCTAGCGCTGCACCCTCAGTGTATGGAAGTTCCCAGGCTAGGGGTTGAATTGGAGTTATAGCTGTCAGCCTACACCACAGCCAACAGCAATCCCAGATCCAAGCTGAGTCTGTGGCCTACACCACAGGTCACAGCAATGTCAGATCGTTAACCCACTTAGTGAGGCCAGAGATTGAACCGGCGTCTTCTTGGTTACTGCTGAGCCGCAATGGGAACTCCGTGTGCTTTGTTTTTTTTTTTTTTTTTTCCCATCTGCTTTATTTTAAATGTAGAGAAAAAAATTTAGAGTCATTCGGAAGGAGTCAAAGATTCAATATTGGGGATTCTATTAATATAACTCGTATTAAATAGAATCAAGAACAAAATATACATGATCATCCTATACGGATTTTTAAAAATCACCTAATAAAAGTCAGAATTTATTCTTTTTTTTTTTGATGTTTGTTTTTTGATTTGTGGCCATGCCCACAGCAGGCAGAAGTTCTTGGACCAGGGATTGAACCTGCCCCATGGCAGTGATAACACTGGATCCTTAACCTATTGAGCCACCAGGGAACTCCTAAATATTCATTCTTTTTTTTAATGGTGGCACCCATGGCATATGGAAATTCCCTGGCCAGGGATTGAATCAGAGCCACAGCTGTGACCCACACTGGATCCTTTCACCCACTGCGCCGAGTTGGGGAGGGAACCTGCACTTCCACAGCGACCAGAACCACTATAGTCAGAGTCTTTTTTTTTTTTTTTTTTTTTTTTGCCTTTTTTTAGGGCTGCATCTGCAGCATTTGCAGGTTCCCAGGCTAGGGGTTGAATCAGAGCTGTGCTTCGGGAGTCTTGATCCACATCAATTTTATTGAGACTTCTGAGGGCCATGGGAAAGGGCAGCTCCATGTGCTGGGGGAAGCTGGTGGTGAGGAGGTTGGTTAGAATTCTTTTGGATCTGGGGGATCTTAGAGAGAACTGAATTCATTGGGACATTTGGCTGAGCTGATGATGGGCAAATGCAAGTACATGAGCGCTTGTTTATATTAGAACCGAACACTTCAAAGCCAGATGTATGTTTGACTGAGGCATCACCCAATATCTTTTGTGTGTGTGTGTTTTGTTTTTTTTTTTAAGCTGTGCCCAAGGCATGTGGAGGTTGCCAGGCCAGGGATCAAACCCTTGCCACAGCAGTGACCCTCGCCACAGCAGTGACCCAAGCCACAGCAGTGACAATGCTGGGTCTTTAACCTCTAGGTCACTAGGGAACTCCGTCACCTAATATCTTCTGGCTGCAAATGACAGCGACCAGACCCAAACTGGTTTAAATGAAAAAGGAATGTCTTGGCTCATGATATTGGAAAGTTCAGGGATATTTCACATAAAATGGAACCACACAATATGTAACCTTTTTGTGTCTGTCTTTTTTTTCTCTTCTTTGTCTTTTAGCACCGCACCAGCAGCATATGAATGTTTCCAGGCTAGGGGTCGAATTGGAGTTTGTAGCCTCCAGCCTACGCCAGAGCCACAGCAATGCGCGATCTGAGCTACGTCTGTGACCCACAACACAGCTCACGGCAACACCAGATCCTTAACCCACTGAGCGAAGCCAGGGATCAAACCTGCATCCTCATGGATGCTAGTCGGGTTCGTTAACCATGGAACCACGACAGGAACTCCCTTGTGTCTAGATTCTGTCAAGGAGCAACATATTTTTGAGGGTCATCCACTCTGTAGTGGATGCTGTAGCCGCTGATCTACGCCACAAGTATCACAAGCGTCAAGTGTTTCACCCATTTTTATGGCTGAATATATTCTGTTGTTGTCTACACCTCACTTTGTGTATCCAAAATCAGTTGGTGGGCATAGGTAAATCCATAGAGACAGAAGCAGACTAATGTTTGCCAGGGTGAAAGGAGGAGGGTGGGGGTTTGCAGAAGGACTAGTTAATGGGTGCAGGATTTCCTTTCAGGTGATAAATTATCTTGGCTCTAGGTGATGGGCACACGATACTGGGAAGATATTAAATGTCACTGAATCGTATGCTTTAAAATAGCTAATGGGGAATTCCTTTGTGGCTCAGTGGGTTAAAAATGCGACATAGTGTTTGTGAGGATGGGGGTTCGATCCCTAGCCTCCCTCAGTGGGGTAAGGATCTGGTGTTGTCACAAGCTTCAGCATAGGTCAAAGATGCGGCTCAGATCCGTTGTTGCTGTGGCTGCAGGGTAGACTGCAGCTGCAGCTGCAATTTGAACCCTAGCCCAGGAACTTCCATATGCACAGGTGCGGCCATAAAAAGAAAAATAAAGATTAATGGTTAAATTTTTTTATTGTGACAAACAGTACATAATCTTTATCATTACATATAAATGAAATGATATAAATATATTTTATAATTATAAATACAATTTTATGTGAAAGTAGATGAATTATATATATATAAATCAAATGATATTATTTGCAATTTAAATCATTTGTAAGGGTGCAATTCAGTGGCATTAAATACATACACGATGTTGTGTTATTACCACTCTATCCAAAATGTTTTCATAATCCTCACCAGAAACTCTGTCTCCATTAAACACTAACACCCTATTCCCTTCCCTCAGCCCTTGGTACCCACCATTCCACTTTCTATACCTGCGGATTTGCCTATTCTAGGGCCCTCATGTAAATGGAATTGTAAAATATTCATCCTTCTGTGTCTGGCTTATTTCATTTAGCACAATGTTTCCAGGGTTTATCTCTGTTGTAGCATAAATCAAAATTTCATTCCTTTTTAATGGCTCGGTAACTTTCCATTGTATGTATATATCACATTTTCTTATCTGTTAATGGTTAACTTTATATCTTACAAATTTTACCGCAATCAAAAAAATTCTGGGGAGTTCCCGTCGTGGCACAGTGGTTAACGAATCCGACTAGGAACCATGAGGTTGCGGGTTCGGTCCCTGCCCTTGCTCAGTGGGTTAAGGATCCAGCGTTGCCGTGAGCTGTGGTGTAGGTTGCAGACGTGGCTCGGATCCCGAGTTGCTGTGGCTCTGGTGTAGGCCAGTGGCTACAACTCTGATTCGACCCCTAGCCTGGGAACCTCTATATGCCGCAGAAGCGGCCCAAAGAAATAGCAAAAAGACAAAAAAAAAAAAAAAAATTCGGGGGTAGATCTGGCTTCAGGTACAGCTTGATCTTTCTTTCCTCTTCTGTGCCAGCCCCAGGTCAGATGGCCAGGGGTCAGCTTCTTCCCTGTCCCATTATGTTTCTTCCACTCTCATGTCTCTCCCCACAGTTCCTGTGCCTTAAGAATATCCGTACTTTCTTGTCTACCTGCTATGAGAAGTTTGGCCTCAAGCGGAGTGAACTCTTTGAAGCCTTTGACCTCTTCGATGTGCAGGATTTTGGGAAGGTGAGCTGGGTCTAAACTGCCTGTGAGCTGGACACCTAGAGCCCAGAGATTGGATTTCAGTTCATTTCAATGAACGTCTATACTGGGCAAGCCAAGGGCTGTTGGGAAAGGACTGATGGGCCAGACCAAGCTGTACACCAGGTGCAAAGAGACTGGCTTAGGACACGTGGAACTGAGTTTGAGTCCTTGCTCACCACTTGCTGTGTGACCTTTGATATGTGGTTCTCCTTCTCTGAGCACTAGGTTCCTCATAGAAATAATACCATCCCAGTCCTCTGGGAATGGTTATGAGGATTAAACAGAACAAGGGGATCAAGTGGTGGGTGCTCAGTTAAGGAAACTTTAACATGCTGACATGGGGGGATGAGAGGACGGGAAAATCTTGAATTAGGCTTCCAGGGGCATGGGGTCTTGCCTCAAAGTCAGGTGCTTCGAGGCTGTGTTCTGGCATGTGGGTGGCTGTGGGGTATACAGAGCAGCTGCGGTCTTTGTCACAGGTCATCTGCACCCTGTCGGCTCTGTCCTGGACCCCGATTGCTCAGAACAAGGGGATCATGTGAGTAGCCATTGAGGCAGCTTTGGACCCATTGAGTCCCAATCCCCCTCCTCTTTGAAGCCCCCTTCCCACCTGGCCCGCGGGCCTCTGGCTCACACCACCCTGGCTCCTCCAGGCCCTTCCCCACAGAGGAGGACAGTGTGGGTGATGAAGACATCTACAGTGGCCTGTCGGACCAGATTGAGTGAGTGTCTGGGGCCACCACCCGCCCTGGAGGTGGGGGCTGAGGGGACATGGCCCTGTCCTCCTGAGGGGAGGTGGCCTTGCCCTGGGGGACATGAGGGCACCCTGGTCTGGGGGTTCCCTGGCCCTGCCTGACTCTGCATCCTGCAGCGACACCGTGGAGGAGGATGAGGACCTGTACGACTGCGTGGAGAACGAGGAGGCCGAGGGTGATGAGATCTACGAGGACCTCATGCGCTCGGAGCCGGTGCCCATGCCGGTGTGTAGGGGGCGCAGGACTGGGCCGGGACCGGTGCCTGGGCGGGGCGCGGCCCTGGACCCCCAACATCTGCCTTTCCTCCCCATTCTCAGCCCAAGATGACAGAGTATGACAAGCGGTGCTGCTGTCTGCGGGAGATTCAGCAGACGGAGGAGAAGTACACGGACACGCTGGGATCCATCCAGCAGGTGCAATGCTCTCACCCGGCCTCTGCCAGACGCATGCGCAGAGTGGGGAGGCGGCATCTGTGCCAAGCGGGTCTGGGGCTCTTGCCCATCCCTGCTGCGTTGTGTTTCTTTGTCTCTCTTCGTCTCTGGTTTTCTCCGTCTTTGTCTGTCTCTCTTTCCCTCTGTCTTCCCCTATTACTTCTGGTTATCTTTCTCTCCCTTGGTGTCTCTTTATCCCTGTTTTTTATCTTTTCCTGTATCCTCATCTCTGTCCGTCTGTCTCTTAGTGTCTCTGACTTTCCAGTTCCTCTTTTTTTTTGCTTTGGTCATCTCTCTTTTAAACGGTTTTATTGCGATTTCATCAATATACCATACACTTGATTCATTCAGCATCTACAGCCTTTTGGAGTGAGGGGTCATTTACAAGGGTGTGCAGCCATCACCACTGCTTAAATTTAGGACGTTTTCATCATCCCCCAAAGAAACCCCATACCCCTTAGCCATCACCCCCTAAGCCTCCATCCTCCCCCAGCCCCTGTCAACCACTAATCTACTTTCTGTCTCTATGGATTAACTTATTCTGGACATTTCATATGAATGGACTCACACACTAGGTGGTCTATTGTGTCTGGGTTTCTCTCCCAGAGCCTCATATTTTCAAGGTTCATTCATGTTGTGTCGAGTGTCAGTGTTTCACTGTTTATTTATTATTCATTCATCCATTAATGGACATTCGGGTTGTTTCCACTTTGGGGCTATGGTAAATAATTCTGCCCCAAATAGCCCTGAATAGCTTTTTTTTTTTTTTAATGTCTGCACTCCAAGGCATATAGACGTTCCCAGACCAGGGATAGAATCCGAGCCACAGCTGCAGCAATGCTAGATCTTTTTATCCATTTTTCGGGGATGGGGATGGAACTCCAGCCTCTGTAGCGACCCACGTCACTGCAGTTGGATCCTTTTTTTTTTTGTCTTTTTAGGGCCACACCCCTGGCACATGGAGGTTCCCAGGCTAGGGGTCCAATAGGAGCCATAGCTGCCAGCCTATGCCACAGCCACAGCAATGAGGGATCTGAGCTGAGTCTGCAACCCACGACACAGCTCACAGCAATGCCAGATCCTTAACCCACTGAGCAAGGCCAGGGATTGAACCCGTGTCCTCATGGATGCTAGTTGGGTTGGTTAACTGCTGAGCCACCACGATGGGAACTCCTACAGTCAGATTCTTACCCCACTTCATCACAGCGAGAACTCCCCTGTATAGGTTTTTGTGTATCTATCTCTTCTCTCCTTATCTATTTCCTTGCCTCCATCTTTCTCTTTCTCTCTATGCATCCCTCTCTCCGCTCCCAGTCTCTGTGTTTCTGCTTGTCTCTTTCCATCTCTGTCTCCTCCTCCCTACCTCTCTGGGGCTGGGCTGGAGAGAGGAGCCTCACTTTCCTGCATCATCCGTCTCTCCCCCACTCCCCTTCCCCCACAGCACTTTATGAAGCCCTTGCAACGATTCCTTAAACCTCAAGACATTGAGATCATCTTCATCAACATTGAGGTGAGCGGGCCTGTCCCCGATCTCCTGGGCTTCCATCCAGTGGGGATGATCAGCTGGCCTCACCTGTCCCTGGTGTATGGGGGTTGGGAGATGAATGACCCTGGGTGGGGGGACCCTTCTCCTTCCCAACATCCTGTACCCAAGGCTCCTGCCCCAACCCTCACCCCTCCCTCCGAGTAGGACCTGCTTCTCGTGCACACCCACTTCCTAAAGGAGATGAAGGAAGCCCTGGCCAGCCCCTCCGCACCCACCCTCTACCAGGTCTTCATCAAATACAAGGAGAGGTGAGACCCAGCTGGCCAGCCCAGACCTCTGGTGGTCACCCTGCCTTGCCTAAGCTGGGTGTTTGGGAAGCCCTCCCTTCAGAGACCACTGGGCAGAGCGGAAACTTTTTCTTCTTTGCTCATGGGCAAGGGGCTGCCCATCTCTGGTTAAATTCCCAGCTCTTTCTCTTGGGAGCTGTGTGGCCTTGGGAAGTTACTTAACCTCTCTGTGCTTCTGCTTCCACATCTATAAGATCAGCATGATACAGGCACCCTAGCTCCTATGGATGTAGTGAGGATTGAATGCTTAAAGTGTTTAACATGGGGCCTGGCACACAGTGGGCGCTCAATAAATGCTTAATAAATGAACATTGAGCAGACATGATACACCAGGGGTTGCGCCAAGAGCTTCTTGTGTATTCTCTCATTAAATGCTGCCATCAACCCCATGCGAGGGTGGCGGGATCATTGTTATGCCCATTTTACAAATGAGGAGACTGAAGCTCAGTGTCATCTGGTTGGGAGGAGGTGGGGCTAGGACTGACACTCAGATCTGCTTGGCTTTGGTGTCAGCCACCATTTCCCGGCCATCTGTCCTCTTCCCACAGATTCCTCGTCTACGGCCGCTACTGCAGCCAGGTGGAGTCAGCCAGCAAGCACCTGGATCGAGTAGCCACAGCCCGGGAGGATGTGCAGATGAAGCTGGAGGTGGGGGCTGGGCTACATCTTAGGGTTGGGGGGCTCTCCCACTCCTTCCCAGGCTCTGGGGACAGGAGGGAGGAGACTGTGCTGGAGATGGCGTCCCTTTCGATTGCAGCCCTGCCAGGGGTCTGCCCCCTCAAGGTCTGGGGCTGGAGGTAGTGACCAGCAAGTGGGAGAAAAGGAGTAGGAGGAGCTGGACCAGAGCGCTGAGCGCTGACCCCAGCCGAACCCTGACTCTGCGCTGAGCCCGAGTGCCGAACTGAGGTTCTGAGTCTTGATCAAACTCTGGCTGTGCCCTGATCCTGGGCGGAACCCCAGTCTTGACCCATGTGTCTAGTGGAAGCACAGACAGGGCAGGAATGATGAGGGGCGGCTTGTGTGTGCCATCCAGCCAGCCTCTTTGCTCCTCAGGGTGGGGACCCTCCCTAACCCCACTTAGCTGAGGACTCCAGAACCTCCACCCCAGGCAGCCTTCCAGCTGCGTCTTAAACCACCCCTCATCCTGTGGCATTCTTCCTTATTTCCTTGGGGGAGATAGGATGCTCCAAGTTCTAGAAAAAGCCAAACCTGCCTCTACCTCTTCTCGCTCACCCCATCTCCTATCCCCCAGGAATGTTCTCAGCGCGCGAACAATGGGAGGTTTACCTTACGGGACTTGCTGATGGTGCCCATGCAGCGGGTGCTCAAATACCACCTCCTTCTCCAGGTGCACAAGAGGGGAGGGGTCAAGCATGGAATTATGGCATCTGTCTCCTTGAAGGGCTTCTGGAGGTGGGCCTCTGGGATTCTCTGGGAGGCGTCATTGGGGTCATTGGGCCCATGTCCCAGCCTCTAAGGACAGAAGAAGGAGGAAGGAAGGAGCGGGTGGGCCAGGCTTGTTTGGAAGCACACCCCACCCCCCAGAAGGAGAGAGTGGGCACAGGTGACATGTGCATCTGTGGGTCCCTCAGGAGCTGGTGAAACACACGCAGGATACGATGGAGAAGGAGAACTTGCGGCTGGCCCTGGATGCCATGAGGGTGAGTGGTCACACACGGCGACCATAACACAGAGACACATGCACATTCAAGTTAGTGAGGTGCCACCCAGGCATGGTCATGTCCACAGGCAACCCCTCTCCCCACCTCACAGCGACACAACTGTGGGACCAGTGAGTTACTCACAGCATCTCCTTTGGGACAGTGACATTTCCCTCCCAGCCCCTGGTGAGGGCTGATCCCCTGTTGCCAGGTACCTGGTAAGGGACTGGGCCAAGTTCGGGGGAGGGGAGGTCCTAAGCTCACTTCTGCCCCATCCCTAGGACCTGGCGCAGTGTGTGAACGAGGTCAAGCGGGACAACGAAACCCTGCGGCAGATCACCAACTTCCAGCTGTCCATTGAGAACCTGGTGAGGGGCGGAGGGCGGAGGGCCAGGGGTGTGGCCACGTGGAGGGAGGGTTTGGTCTCCTTCTTGGTGGCCCTTTGCCAGACACCCTGCCTACTGTGTGTAGGACCAGTCTCTGGCCCACTATGGCCGGCCGAAGATCGATGGCGAGCTCAAGATCACGTCGGTGGAGCGGCGCTCCAAGATGGACAGGTGGGTGGGGCCAAAAGGATTTGGGGGCGGAGCCTGGGCAGGGGCTGGGTCAGCTCTCCAGATAGACGGGTGGGTGGGGCTTAGCTAGAGAAAGAAGCAGGGCAGAGCCTGCTTGGATGTGTGTGGGTGGAGCCAAGAAAGGCAGGTGGCAGGACCTGCAGGCATCTTATGGAAGATGTTGGGTTGGATGGGTGCAGGGGGCCAACTTGGCCACAGAGGAGGAGAAGGGCAGGAGTCCTAGATGGACAGCAGAGCAGGGCCAGGAAGGTGGAGGGGATCAGGCGGAGAGCTGATGGGGGACTTGGGGAGGAGCCAGGCAGAGGCACCTGACCCAGCTGCTTACAGGTACGCCTTCCTGCTCGACAAAGCTCTGCTCATCTGTAAGCGCCGAGGGGATTCCTACGACCTCAAGGACTTTGTGAACCTGCACAGCTTCCAGGTTCGAGACGACTCCTCCGGAGAGCGGGACAACAAAAAGGTGAGGCCAAAACGGGGGCGGGGGATGAGACGCCAACGCTGGGGATGCTCAGGGCAGCTTGAGCTCTCCACTTGGCCTTTGGATTTGGATTGCCTCTCCGTGTGTGTGTGTGTGTGTGTGTGTGTGTGTGTGTGTGTGTGTGTGTGAGAGAGAGAGAGAGAGAGAGAGAGAGAGAGACAGAGACAGAGACAGAGAGACAGATGATAAATTTGTGGAAGTGTATGCTTCTCCTGGGCAGCCCTTTACACCCGGAACCAATGCATGGCCTCCTGGGAGCAGACAGGCTATTGTTGGCTTGAATATTTTCTCCCCACAGAGGTAGGGTCAGTGCCCATGTGGTCCCACCCTCTGCAGGGCAGGTGCCTTCATTCTGAACCCTGCTTCCCTGCAGTGGACTCACATGTTCCTCCTGATCGAGGACCAAGGTGCCCAGGGCTATGAGCTGTTCTTCAAGACACGGGAATTAAAGAAGAAGTGGATGGAACAGTTCGAGATGGCCATGTGAGACCCCCATCTTTCTATCCTCAGAGGACTCTGTCACGTGGGTGATAGAGGATCTGCGAGGCAATTCTGTGCTCTAGTCTCACTTCTGCCATGGGACCACTCGGAACCTCAGTTTCCTCATCTGGGAAATGGGAGGGGCAGTCTCTCAAGGCTGACCCCACCACCAGAATGCCAAGGTTCTGTATCACTTTCGGCCACCATCTTTGAAATCTTTCCTCCTTGTCTTCATCTTCCTTCTTTGTCTTGAGATGAAATTCACGTAACACTTTAGCCATTTTAAAGGGTACAGTTCAGTGGTTTTTAGTACAGTCACAATGTTGGGCAACCACCACCTCTACCCAGTTCCATAGCATTTTCATCCCCCTAAGGGAGACCCTACACCCATGAAGGGGTCACTCTCATTCACCACCCCCTTCTAGCCCCTGGCAACCACCAATCCAATTTCTGTCTCCACCCACATTCACAGCAGCACTATTCACAATAGCCAAAAAAGGTGGCACCAACCCAAATGCCCATCAGTGGATGAATGGAGAAACACAACAGGGCATAGTCCTGCAGTGGAATAGTATTCAGCCGTAAAAAAGGAATGCAGTCTTGCTCCACCATGTGTGGGTATTTCATTCCCTTTTATGGCTGAATGCTGTTCCTCATTGCATGGATTTATCTTCCCTCCTCAGCTCCAACATCTACCCCGAGAATGCCACTGCTAACGGCCACGACTTCCAGATGTTTTCCTTTGAGGACACCACGTCCTGCAAGGCCTGCCAGATGCTGCTGAGGTGGGAGTCTGGGAGGATGAACCTGGGCTCTGGGGTCGGTCAGCTCTACTGCTTTGGTGGAGCTGCTCCCCTGGCTGTCATGCCTCTGAGTTGGGAGATGGGAGGCTCTCCTTTGACCTTCAGCTTCTCCATCTCTCTCCTGCTCCCAAGAGAACCCAAAGGGGCCCATCATATTGTTGGCAAAACGAGGCTGTGTCCATTCAACATCACTGATTCTCTCCTTTCTCTCCTTCCTGCACCCAAGAGGCACCTTCTATCAGGGCTACCGCTGTCAACGGTGCCGGGCACCGGCACACAAGGAGTGTCTGGGGAGGGTGCCTCCGTGTGGTCGACATGGGCAAGGTACCAGGGGACTGAGTGTGGGAGGTGGGCTTGCTTCTTCGAGAGGGATGCTCCATTCTCACTAGTTACTTCCTTTACCCTCTTGCAGATTTTGCAGGAACTATGAAGAAGGTAAGATCCCCATGCTCCTTTCTATGCCTGGAAAATCATGGGGGTTCAGGGTAAGGAAGGCTGGACCCAGGAGACCCTGGCAGTGGGCATGGCCCTTTGCTAGGTGCTCAGATAAGGGCTGATGAGCTCCCAGGCAGGGCGCAGGTAGCCACGCTTGCTTTCTTCTTGGTCTCTCCCTCCAGGATAAGACACATCGCCGGGCTCAGGACAAAAAGAGGAATGAGCTGGGTGAGTCAGCAGGGGGCGCTGTGTGGGGCAGAAAGCACTCCCGCTCAGGGACAGATCTCAACAATGATTTTAATGACCCCTTAATGTCCTGCTTATACAGCATTTGCGCCAGTCTTAGAAACCCGAAAGGAATTTATAAATGAGGAACTGAAATTCTTTGCTTGCTTTGCCCACACGCTGTGAAGGGCGTGCGTGGAACATAGCAATCCTTGTTCAGATGCTCTTTCTCTTCCCATCCTCTCTCTCCCTCCACCCCCCCCCCCCACACACTCAAACTCACACACATATGCAGTTTGAAGTATTGTTGATTTACAATGATTCATGTGTACAGCAGAGTGATTCAGTTATATATACATATTTTTTTTCTTTCAGGTTATTTTCCATTATAGGTTATTACAAGATATTTAGTATAGTTCTTTGTGCTATACAGTAGGTCCTGTCATTTATCTATGTTATGTAGTGTGTACCTGTTAATCCCCAATTCCCAGTTTATCCTATCATGATGGGGTGGTTTCAGCAAAGGGTGGTCCACCTAGACAGTGGAGAATGGGAGATGCAGTTGGACCAATCCAGAAGTCTTTTTAGCCCCAGGGCAGAGGGGAAAGGGTGGATTCATGTGTATTTTAATAGTGTTTGTGGGATCCCAGTTGTGATGGGTGATTTTTATTTAGCATTTACTGTGTGTATTATCTGGGCAAATTGTGACTAAAAACAGCATGCTTCTTGTCCTTGTGAAGCTCCCTGGCTGGTGGCAGGAGACAAACTTAGGCTGTCATTACAGTTGAGGTGGGCAAAATGGAGGGTTTTCCGGAGCATCAAATAGGGGGACCTGATGAACCTGAGCCTTCAGGAAAGGCTTCTCAGAGGAGGAGCCAGTGTTCCAGGCAGAGGGAATGGCATGTGTGAAGGCTAGGAAGCAGGAGGTCAAAGCATTGTTAAAGAACTTGGTGTAGCCAAGAAAAAGAAACTCTTTGCTCAGTCATACAGAATCAGTGTAAAAATTCAGTTTCCTCTCTCTCTCTCTCTCTATATATATATATATGTCCTGGCATAGGAATAGGTATCTATAGATAACTATAGTTCTCTATCTATAGGTAGATACATCAACTTTATTTGCAATAGTCAAAAATTAGAAACAGGAGTTCCTGCTGTGGTGCAGTGGGTTAAGAATCTGGCTGCTGCAGCTCATGCCTCTGCAGAGGCAAGGGTTTGATCCCTGGCCTGGCACAGTGAGTTAAAGGATTCAATTTTACAGCTGTGGCTCAAATTAAATCCCTGGCCCAGGAACTTCCATACACCATGGGTGCAGCCAAAAAAAAAAAAATTAGAAATGACTCAAATGTCTTCAATAGTGGGTGTATGTATATGATATGTACTATATCTATATATCACAATAATACATATGTACAAAATCAGCATCATACAGAATGCATGTATCAACTTTGTCAAAACCCAGAAACAACCTGAATGTTCCCAATAGGAGGAAACATAGATGAGTGTATATATATATATATATATATATATATATATATATATATATATCTCCACTGTATATCCACTTACACATATCCAGTATATGTGTAAACTCATATGTATGTATGTGTGTGTGTATATATATTTGCACATATCCATTTTATATATATGTATGTATATAAATATATATGAGTGTGTATGTATATATATATATATATACTGGCCATGTGTATACACACACACACACACACACACACACACACACACATTCTATTGAGATAGAAAATGTATACCATAAATCAGTTTTTTTTTTTGGTCTTTTTGTCTTTTCAGGGCCGCACCCGCGGCATATGGAAGTTCCCAGGCTAGGGGTCTAATCGGAGCTACAGCTGCTGGCCTATGCCAGAGCCACAGCAGTGCCAGATCCGAGCTGCATCTGTGACCTACACCACAGCCCACGGCAACACTAGATCCTTAACCCACAGAGCAAGGCCAGGGATTGAACCCCGCAACCTCATGGTTCCTAGTCAGATTCGTTTCCATTGCGCCAGGATGAGAACTCCACAAAGAATAAATCTTAAGTGTAGGCTCACTGAATTTCTACCCATGTGACTGCCACTCAGATCAATGCATAGAACATTTCTATTATCACAGAAAGTCTTATTGGATGTTCTTACTGCTAGTCCATCCTGCCTCCCAGAGGGAACCACTATCTGATCTATCAATTAGTTTTGCCTGTTCTTGAACTTCCTATAAGCCAATTGTACAGCATGTAGTCTCATTGCATGTTAGCATGGTTACTTGACACCATGACACGTTCTTTTTCGTTGCTGTATTGTATTCCACAGTATGATTGCTTTGTGCTGTGTTTGTCCATTTTACTGAGCACATTGGGTTTGTTGCCAGTTTGGGGGCTCTTGTGAGTAGAGCTGCTGAGAACATTCTTGTCTTGGTCTCTCTGTGGACCTATGTTTTCATTTCCCTTGCTGATATATACAGGAGTGGATACTTCTGTGGAGATCACCAAACAGTTTTCCAAAGTGGATTCTTTCCAGCTGTGTAGGAATGGGCTGTTGAGTGGTGGCTACCCTCCCTCTTTAAATTATTTTCATGTTAAAAACTTTTTTTTTTTAAATGTCTTTTTGGGCCACACCCGCAACACATGGAGGTTCTTGGGCTAGGGGTCGATTTGGAGCTATAGCTGCCGGCCTACACCACAGCCACAGCAATGCCAGATCTGAGCCACACCTGTGACCTACACCACAGCTCACGGCAACGCCAGATCCTTAACCCACTGAGCCAGGCCAGGGATCGAACCGGTATCCTCATGGATGCTAGTTGGGTTCATTAACCACTGAGCCACGACGGGAACTCCAAAAACATTTTTAAGTTGAAAACAAACCAAAAAAAGAATCCAAGAATCTGGGCAACTTCCAGTGCTCTACATTCTCACCACCATCACTCAGTATTGTCTGATTTTAAAATTTTCACTATCTTGGTGGGTGAGGCTCAGGTTTGAAAGTCCTCCACTGCCAGCCACGCCATATCACGTCGTCCCTTCCCTCCAGGCCTGCCCAAGATGGAGGTGTGTCAGGAGTACTACGGGCTGCCCCCACCGCCCGGAGCCATCGGACCCTTTCTACGCCTCAGCCCTGGGGACATCGTGGAGCTCACCAAGGCCGAGGCTGAACAGAACTGGTGGGAGGTACAGGCTGGGGCCATGGGAGTGATGGGGAAGGGCCCGAGCGTGGGGCCAGGGTGTGGGTGCCCTTGGGCATGGGCTCCTGGGCGCCCTGGACTTTGGCAATGGAAGCCCCTCTGGGGAGGGGGATGGCCATGGGGATTTCTGGGGCTGGCCTGGGCCTTTTGAGCTGGTGGTCTTTCCAGGAAGTTGATACTAGTGTGGGTACCTCTTGTCATTCAGGCTGCAGAGAGACAAATGGACAAGCAGAGTGACCACTGGGTGACAGACGGACACACACATGCATCGTGGATGCCTGTAACCTCTTAACATCTTTCCCTCCCATCTTTTTAGGGCAGGAATACGTCTACCAACGAAGTTGGCTGGTTTCCCTGTAACAGGGTCAAGCCCTACGTGCACGTGAGTGCCTCAAGTCTGATTGGAGCGAGGGCAAGGGGGTCCACAGAGAGTCCTATGAGGGCAGGCAGCTCTGGGGAGACCCTCTTAAAAATGGGAGGAGGTTGCTCATCCTGGCAGGTTATTACCTACCTTGATGACTGAGCCTGGAGGGGAAGCCACCTGGAGAAGGATGGCCCATCCTTGTCTCCTTGGTTCTCGTGCGACCATCTTCCTCCGCATGAAGAGAGCAGCAGGGGTCAAGAAGCCTGGCCAGCCCCTGGCTTCCTTCACAAGCACCGAATGGAGTCCTGTACAGGGTCATCCTCCTCTTCCCCCACCTCCACCCCTGCCTCCTGGCTCAGATCCTGTGAGCCAATCTGCCCATCCCTCTGCCCCGCCCCCATCCGTTTTTGGCCACGTCCACGGCAAGTGGATATTCCAGGTCAGGGCTGGCTCTTGCACCACAGTAGTAATCAGAGCCACAGCAGCACCACCAAACCCTCAACCCGTTGTGCCCCAGGGGCGCTCCCTCCCTCAGTCTTTATGCTGACTCCAAGTTTTTCCCACCCTCCCCAAACCTCAGCCCTCTCTCATCCTCCCTCATGACCCCATCACTGGCATCTGCTGGGAAGCTCATCTCCCGTTTTTGTCGCTTTCATTTGCTATAATTCCAGACTTCCAGAAAAGTCGTGAGAATAATGCAAAGAACTCCCAATTATGCTTTACTCAGATACACCAAGTGTTAACATTTTGTCCCCTGTGTTCTATCATTTGCTTTTTTTCTCGACATTTTTTTTTTTTTTTTGTCTTTTGTCTTTTCGTTGTTGTTGTTGTTGCTATTTCTTGGGCCGCGCCCGCGGCATATGGAGGTTCCCAGGCTAGGGGTTGAATCGGAGCTGTAGCCACCGGCCTACGCCAGAGCCACAGCAACTCGGGATCCGAGCCTCGTCTGCAACCTACACCACAGCTCACGGCAACGCCGGATCGTTAACCCACTGAGCAAGGGCAGGGACCGAACCCGCAACCTCATGGTTCCTAGTCGGATTCGTTAACCACTGCGCCACGACGGGAACTCCTCGACATATTTTAATTTTGAAATGTCTAGTATTTATTTTTCCTGAGACGTCTAAGCTTACAGACATATTTCCCCCTCCTCTCTGAATACTTCCCAAAAGGAGAACCTTCTCTTATATAACCAGAGCATGAGTTTTAAATACATGAACTTCAACATAGAGGTTATACTCTTATATATTTAGACTATGTATTTATACTTTTACTAATTGTCCCTGAAATATCTTAGACTTTTTTTTTTTTTTTTTTGGTTTGGGGTTGTCCAGATCTCTCCACTATGGAATTACATTGGGAGTTTCCATCATTCCCTGAAAAGTTATTAGTTGATATTCTATTGTAAGGAAAAACTGTGGTTGCCATGTATTTGTGTATTATGTATGTACCTATGTATCTGTCAATCATCTATATATCTAATAATCATCTATGTATCTATCTCTGTATCTGTATGTTATCTATCTCAGGAAATGGTCTGGATTTTGCCTCGCCCACGGCATTCAGAAGTTCCGGGGCCAGGGAACAAACCTCTGCCGCAGCAGTGACAAAGCTGGATTCCTAATCCACTGCACCACCTGGGAACTTCATGTTCCTGGATTTTTATTTAAAAAGTGTCCCAGGGAGTTCCCATCGTGGTTCAGAGGTAGCAAACCTGACTAGTATCCATGAGGACTCAGGTTTGATCCCTGGCCTTGCTTAGTGGGTTAAGGATCTGGCGTTGCTGTGAGCTGTGGTGTAGGTGTCAGACACGGCTCAGATCCCACGTTGCCCTGGCTGTGGTGTAGGCCAGCAGCTGCAGCTCTGAATTGACCGCTAGCTTGGAAACTTCCATATGCCTTAGGTGCAGCCCTAAAAAGACAGAAAAAAAAAAAAAGAATAAAATAAAATTTGTCCCAGCCTTGGACGTTCCCTGGTGGCTCAGTGGGTTAAGGGCTTGGCATTATTCCTGCTGTGACTTGGGTCACCACTGTGGTGCGGGTTTGATCCCTGGCCCCAGAACTTCCTCATGCTGTGGGCATGGCCAAAAAATAAAAATTAAAAAAAATAAAGTCTGTAAAAAAATTGTCTTAGCCTTGGCCAGTGGGCCTTTCAGATTAGCCTTTCCTTTTGACATGTCCCCATCTTTTGAGCCCTTCCTTACTTTCTAGCGCGATATCAGACTTCCCTTGCAGTTTTTCTGCCCCAATCTTGGAATCAACCATTTACCCAAGGAGCCCGGGTCCTTTCGGTGGGCCATGGCATTCAGAAGCCAAGCTCTGGGCATATCTTCAATTTCTTTCTGCACATTTAGCTGTCTCTTTAAAGCTGGTTCATTTGAGGGTGAACCGCTCTCTCCTCCTGGATTCTGGGGCCGTATGTATGTCCAATGAAGAGTATAGTAGGCGCCTAATCAGTGATAGCGGAATGAATGAATGAATGAATGAATGTAGGGCCCTGACCTCTGTTGCCATGCTGGACCCTTTGCCCTAAGTGTCGATCTCTATCTATGTCCCCAGGGTCCCCCCCAGGACCTGTCTGTTCATCTTTGGTGAGTAGAACCACATTTCTTATTTTCAGCTTGGGGTGCTCTGGGGCAGATGCCTGGGATGGGCCTTGGGGGTGGAAGTGGGGGCTACAAGCCAATAAGTTATTCATTCTTCAAACCTTGAGCCTTGACTGCTGGGCTCAGCCCTCTGCTGGGGGCTGCTAAGGACAGAGCAGACAAAGGAGGGTCCTTGACTTTGGGAGATTGTGGTTTCACTTGGAAGGCAAATGATGATGATGATGCTAATGGCAGTTCCCTCCCCCTGCTTTTTTGAGCACCTACTGCTTATAGAGCAATGAGGGGTGGGGGTTTACAATGTTGCTTCAGAGCCCACTGACCTGGGGCCAAATCCGGACTCCAACATTTCCCTGTTGTGTGACCTTGGGCCAATAACTCAACTTCTCTATGCTTCAGCTTTCCTCTCTGGAAAAGAGATTTTTTTTTTTTTTTTTTGCTTTCTAGGGCCGAATCCACGGCACATGGAGGTTCCCAGGCTAGGGGTCGAATCGGAGCCACAGCCACCGGCCTACACCACAGACACAGCAACTCGGGATCCGAGCCGTGTCTATGACCTACACCACAGCTCACGGCAACACCAGATCCTTAACCCACTGAGTGAGGCCAGGGATCGAACCCACAACCTCATAGTTCCTAGTCAGACTCATTTCCACTCACCATGATGAGAACTCCTTGAAAACAGATTTACAATAGTTTCTATTTCATAGGGCTGTTAGGCTTCCATAGCCATGACCTATAAAATGCTTAGTTCCGTTCCTGGCACACAAAAAGCACTTTATTATCTGTTGTTATTAGCGTTAGCTGTTATGACCTCATTTCGATCCATTCTAAAGTGCCTATCATCCCCCTCCTCACGTTTCAACATCTCTGGCATTGGAATGGCTCTTATAATTAGTGGAGTCTCAGTCTTCTGCCTAATTTTATGGGTAGCAATTTTTATTTCATAATAGCTTGTGAAAGCACGGTGCAGTTTACAATTGTTGGCGTCTTGGGCTTGACCTAACGTGGTGGTGTTTTTATAACCATGTGCCAGCGCTTTAAGGATACGTTCAGTTCTCTCAATTATGCTTTGAAGTACCTGCTGTTCTTACTCCTTTTCTGCAAAGGAGGAAACCGAGGCTCAGAGAGGGCAAGTGATTTGTTCAGTGTCACACAGTGAGAACATGAGGAGGTGGGATTTGAACCCAAGTCTGCCTGCCTGCAAAGCCTGACCTGACTGCCTGTGGAGAGTATTAGTAACCAATGGGCATGATAAACATTCACGTCCTACAAAGTATGTGGGGCTCCAAATGTATTATTGTCATTTGTCAAAAATGTCCCTCGGTATTGAGGAATTTTATCTCCTCTTTTCAGAAGAGGAAATTGGGGTCAGAGTAACAAATCAGTTCCTGAGGTCACAGAGGGACTAAGGGGCAGAGGCAGGATTTAAGCCATGGTCTCTTGAGGCTGTAATCACTCCGCCCCTGCCCTGTGGGATGTGGTCACCAGGGCTGGACAGGGATGAGGAGAGTAAGACCTTAACTTTGGGTGCAACCTTTAAGGGGGCGCCCCAAACTCAGGTAGCGAGATCCATACTATTTTAATGCAATATTTAAAATAAATCAAAAGCAAGCCAAAAGAAATCCATGATGAGCAAAATCTCAAAACTGTAAATAAAGACAAGATATGACCAAAAAAAAAAAAAAAAAAAAGATACGACTGGGCTGGGAGTAGGGAAAGGTGAATTGTGGTGAAATAGGAGTCAGATCTTGTTTTTATTTAAAATGTTGACATTTTGTTCATCATGGATTTTTTTAAAATTTATTTTTAAAATTGAAGAGACATTCACATAACAGAAAATTAACCATTTAAGGTGGCACTTATGTTAATGTTGATGCTTCTATTACATATTCATGCTGACCTATCATATGATTATATATTATATAAAATTAATACATATTATATTATGTATTTACATTTATAGCATTATTCATATTTATATTGATATATTATCTATAGTAGATATTATCTATAACAACATATTATTTATGTTCACACATAGCATGTGTATTCAGATTCACATTTATATATTATCTGTAATTATATAGTGTATAAATAATATATATTGTTGACATGTTATGTATTTACATTTATCGCATACATTTTCATATATCATAAATAATTTATATTTATATATCACATATTATCTATAGTTAGTATATATTATTTACATTATACCTTTAAATTTATGCCATAAATATATTCATATTCACATTTTATATTATCTATAATTGCATAGTATGTAATTAATATACTTTATTATATATTTACATTAATAGCATAAACACATTCATATTCACATTTACATATCATTTATAATTATGTTTTATCTATATGTAATGTATATTTAATATATATTTAAATTTATGCCATAAATATATTCATATTCACGTTTTATATCATATAATTACATACTATCTATATAGTATATATATTATTTATGTTATATATGTTTATATTTCCAGAATAAATATATTTACATTCACATCTATATTAAATGCATTTAATACCTTCACCAACCACCACCTCTATCTAGCCCCAGAACATTTTCATCACCCCCAAAAAGAAACCCCATCCCCCATTAGCAATCACGACCTCTTCCCCTTCCCCAGCCCTGACAACCACTAATCTACTTTCTGTGGATTTGCCTGTTCTGGACCCTTCATATGAATGGAATCACACACCACGTGGCCTTTTGTGTCTGGCTTCTTTCACTCAGTATCATGTTTTTAAGGTCTGGCTACATTGCCGCTGGTGTCAGAGCTTCATTCCTTTTTACAGCTGCTTTTTTTTTTTTTTTTTTTTTGTCTTTTTGCTGTTTCTTGGGCCGCTCCCGCAGCATATGGAGGTTCCCAGGCTAGGGGTTGAATCGGAGCTGTAGCCACCGGCCTATGCCAGAGCCACAGCAACGCGGGATCCGAGCCGCGTCTGCAACCTACACCACAGCTCACGGCAACACCGGATCGTTAACCCACTGAGCAAGGGCAGGGACCGAACCCGCAACCTCATGGTTCCTAGTCGGATTCGTTAACCACTGCGCCACGACAGGAACTCCCTACAGCTGCTTTTGCAGTCATTTTGCTTTTTTTTTTTTTTTTTTTAGGGCTGCATCTGCGGCATATGGAAGTTCCCTGGCTAGGAGTTGAATCGGAGCTGCAGCTATTGGCCTATGCCCCTGCCGCAGCCACACGAGCCATGTATGCAATGCACACCACGGCTCATGGCAATGCCGATCCTTTAACTCACTGAGTGAGGCCAGGGATGGAACCTGCTTCCTCATGGATGCTAGTCAGGCTCCTTACTGCTGAGCCACAATGGGAACTTCCTGTTTCGATTTTTAGAAATAGTGCGTTCAAATACAACTTATTATTTATCTCGATGACTGAGTTTTGTGGCTTGCCCTTTGAATTTTGCACCTGAGGCTAATGTCTTGATTTCCTCCCTCACCCTATTTCCATCCTGGTGACCACAGAGATGGGCAACCGTGGACACTGGTAAATGCCTGACCAGGAATGCTGAATTTCAGAGTAAAAGAAAAAAAAAAAAAAAAAAAACCCAACAACTGGGAATTCTCTTGTGGCTTAGCAAGTTAAGGATCCTGAGTTGTCACTGCTGTGGCGCGGGTTTGATCCCTGGCCTAGGCACTTCCCCATGCTGGGGCATGGCCAAAAAATAAAAAAATAGAAACATAAAAATCCTCTGCTCCACTGTTCATCCTCCCACCACCCAATCCCTGATTAAAAAAACCCAAAAAAACAAAAAAACCCACTAACACTATACTTTCAACAATTCTGAACCAAATATGTTTTCTTTTTTTTTTTCCCCACACCAAACAATTCTCCAATTCTCCAGACACCACCTGGGTGTGGTACAATTCAATTCAGTTCAGACACTCTATCTGGAGTCAGTGTCAGATCCTATAAGTTAAGAGCTCACTCCCAAGGGACAATCCTCCACTTCAGATGCTAATCACAAGCCCAGGTCACCCCTACTTCTGACCCATTGGCTGTAAAGGGGACATTCTCACAACCATCTCTTTGGGTTGGATAATTTGCTCATACAAACTCACAGAACTTAGATAGACAGTTTACCTACTAAATGACCAGTTTATTATAAAAGGATCCTGCTCAGGAACAGCCAGATGGAAGAGGTGCACCGGGCAAGGTGTAGGAAAGGTGGCAGAGCTTCTGCCCCCTCTCTGGGTACCACCTCCCTGTGTTCACCAACCTAGAAGCTCTCCAAGACCATTTGGTTGGGGTTTGGATGAGGCATCACTGCATAAGCAAGACTGATTACATCACTGGCCATTAGTGATCAACTCACCTCCAGCCGCTCTTCCCTCCCCAGACATTGGGGTAGGGTGGGGCTAAAGGTTCTTCTGGTCACCAGCCCCCATCCTAAGGCTATTGAGGAGCCCTCAGCCACCCGCCTAACCCCGTCATCTCATCAGCATACACAAAGACACTGATCACTTAGGAGATGCCAGAGGTGTTAAGAGTTATATGCCAGGAAACGAGGGAGAGGCACACAAAGACCAAATATATATTTCTCATTGCATCACTCTAAAACACAGTCACAGGCAAAGAGCCGTCTCCTGCAATTCAGGTATGAAATTTTGGTGTGACTTACAGAAGTCCAATGGCCACTGCATACTTTGGGATTCTGGCCACCACCTCACCACCCAGGGTTTACCTTGGTGTCTAAGGGCTGCTGGACCAAGGCTGACATTAACTTTAAAAATCATAGGGATTTGGAGTTCCTGTTGGTGGTGCAGTGGAAACGAATCTGACTAGTATCTCTGAGGATGCAAGTTCAACCCCTGGCCTCACTCAGTGGGTCAGGGAACCAGCGTTGCTGTGAGCTGTGGTGTAGGTCACAGACGTGGCTTGGATCCTGAGTTGCTGTGGCTGTGGTGTAGGCTGGCAGCTGTAGCACCGATTCGACCCTTAGCCTGGGAACTTCCATATGCTACAGGTGTGGCCCTAAAAAGCAAATAAATAAATAAGTATAAAAGTCACAGGGGTTGGGGGGAGAAAGCAGCCTCAATAAGGCAATCTCCTCTCCTTGGTGTATCTTGACAGGTATGCTGGCCCCATGGAGCGTGCTGGGGCAGAAAGCATCCTCACCAACCGCTCGGATGGGACGTTCTTGGTGCGGCAGAGGGTGAAGGATGCTGCAGAATTTGCCATCAGCATTAAGTAATTCCTCCTTTTCTGACTCATCTTCCCTTGTGACCTGGGCACTGCTGATGCTTTAGGAAGAAGGGAATGTACAGTCACGATAGTCACATTTTTTTGAGCTCGTGCTGCATGTTTTTAATCTTTCTTATTCCTTTTAATTGACCGACAACCCATAGGAAAGAGATATGCTTCTTAGCAAGGCTCCAAGCCTGGAGTATTCTGCATACTCCAGGAAGAGGCAGAAATGCAACCTGCACCCAAGTCTTGCAGACCCTGGCTCTCCTGCATCTCTGTTTCTTGGGTGAAGCTTCTTGCTCATGGTGGCTCATTTCCTTGTTGGTTTTGTAATTTTGCCTTGTGATCTTAAGTGGGGCTTTCCCAGCAGGTATCTTTGCTGCCTGGGTCTCCAGAGATTTTCCATTGGCAATCAACAAGTAGATTTCTTTTTCGGGTAAAGTTATTCTAGGTTACTTCCTTCGTTCCCAATTACACAGGTAGTTTAATTTTAAACCCTAAATCCATATGAGGGCAGGACTGAGATTATGAATTCTCAGCAGTGACTTTTCTGTGTTGGGTCTGAGACAAACAAGCTTTCTTATGGCCCCTGCTTTGCTGATGGGTGGAATTCTTCAAGACCACCCCTTTCCCTGAGGATGTAGTTTTTGACAATCCAGCCTTATGGAGCATGGTCAGGTCTCAGTGCCAACTCTCCACCCTGCAAGGACCCACTAACTCATCTGATGTCTCTGTGTGATCAAGACATGTTCTCCTTGGTTACCAAGATCAGCAAAGCCTATAGGGTGGCAGTTGATGCTTCCTGCCTACTTTTTAGTTTCATCCCTCATTTTTGGCCTCTGGGGATTTCCCTTACTTTTTTTGAGAGTTCACTGTTTTTTCCCAGCATTTCTGGGGGTGGGGGACTTGGAGAAGGAGATTTTTTATCATTATTATTCTTATTATCTAGGTCAGATTGGCAGATGGTTCTGTCACTGCATGTTTCTTCCGTGTCCTTACTAGTCCGTGGTGCACCATATTGGTGGAAGTGGGTTCCTTCTCCAGTGTCCTTTAGAGTCTGTGGTGCTCCTTGGTGGTGCAAGTGGAGGTTTTGTCCTATCTATTCTAGAACAGTGCTTTCTTTACGACATTCTCTTGACTCAATGATCCTGTGAGTCAAGGACGATGTTGCTTGTTATACAGAGGAAGAAATTAAGGCTTAGAGCAGCAAAGGCTCCAGAAAAGGGATCCAGTTGGGCTCCAGGGGTCACCCCCTCCTTGAAGTAGCCAAGAATGCTTCTTCCATGGTTGGGGGTGGTGTGTAGCCTGAGGCTGAGAGGTGACAGGAGATGGCCCTGAATTTCCATACCCAGGGCCCCATGACCAACTCACTCTCTTCCCTGTTTCCAGGTATAATGTTGAAGTCAAGCATATTAAAATCATGACGGGAGAAGGACTCTACCGGATTACAGAAAAGAAGGCTTTCCGAGGGCTTACGGTAAGGGCTGATCTACCCATCACCTCAGCCTTCTAGAATCTAGGCAGGACCCTTCCTGAAGCTCTATCTTGAGGACCACCACCCCCTTTCCTATATTTCAGGACAGCCCCTCCAAGAACACTAAGGAGCAATTGACTTTATTTATTTATTCATTTATTTTGCTCTATAAGGCCATACCTGTGCCATGTGGAAGTTCCCAGGCTAGGGGTCAAATTGGAGCTGCAGCCGCCAGCCTACACCACAGCCACAGCAATGCCAGCTCTGAGCCATGTCTGTGACCTACACCACAGCTCACGGCAACACTGGATCTTTAACCCACTGAGGGAGGCCAGATATTGAACCCACATCCTCATGGATACTATGGATACTGCTAAGCCACTATGGGAATTCCAGGAGCAATTGGCTTTAAACTCATTTTCCTAATGCCCAGCAATAATAATAATAATAATAATAATAATAATAATAATAAACATAATAGAAGTGAGTATTTATAAGCACTTACTGAGTACCACATATAAATAGGATTCCTGTTAATCCCCTCAACTCACTCTTGAGTTCCCATCTCACAGATGGGGAAAACTGAAATTTAATTCTCATATCACAGAATGGCAGAGTCCCTATTTTTATTCAGCCATGCCCTCGGCATGTGGAAATTTCCGGGCCAGGGATCGAACCTGCACCACAGCAGCAATTTGAGCCACTGCAGTGACAACACTAGATCCTTAACCTGCTGAGCTCACTAGAGAACTCCCAGAGCCTCTATTTTTGTCAAGCATCAAGACTCAGCTCTGCTTAACCTGCTCAATGACCATTTCATGGAGAATCCAAACATCTTTAAATGTTTTGGCTTCTGTTTGGTGCCCCGTAATTTCAGGTTACCTGTTAGACATTTTAAGCCCATTGGTCTAAGGCACTTGGATCTCACTCATGGTCTGCAGATCCTTAAGGAGCTTTGAGTCTTCTGAAGGAAAATCCAGAATTGTGCATATATCTGCATTTTTTTTTTTTAAGGAAGATATCTCAGACTTCACTTGATCCTTCACTTGATCCATTGGATCCTTGAGTGCCCAGAAGGTTAGGGACTGTTCGTTCATTCTACGAATCTTTTTCTTCATCAAACTTAAAATTTTTTTTAAGTTTTTTAAGGATGTAAAGTTGATTTCCAATGCTGTGTTAGTTTCAGGTATACAGCAAAGTGATTAAGTTATATATTATATATATGTATACACACATACACACACATATATATGTATATACACCCCCACACACACGTACTCTTTTTTTTTCAGATTCTTTTCCATTATAGCTTATTACAAGGTATTGAATATAATTCCCTGTGCTATACGGTAGTTCCTTGTTGGTTATCTATTTTGTACGTAGTAGTGTGATCTGTTAATCCCCAACTCTTAATTTATCCCTTCCCCCCCTTTCCCCTGTGGTAACCATAAGTTTGTTTTCTTTGTCTGTGAATCTAGTTCCATTTTGTAAATAAGTTCATTTGTATCATTTTTAAAAAGATTCCACATATAAGTGATATCATAGGGCATTTGTCTTTCAATAGCTGACTTACTTCACGTAGTATGATCATCTCTAGGTCCACCCATGTTGTTGCAGATGACATTATTTTATTCTTTTTTATGGCTGAGTAATATTTCATTGTATATACGCACCCCATCTTCTGTATCCATTCATCTGTTGGTGGACATTTAGGTTGCCTGCATGTCTTGGCTATTGTAAAAAGTGCTGCTATGAACATTGGGGTGCATGTATCTTTTCAAATTAGCATTTTCATCTTTTCTGGATATATACCCAGAAATGGGATATATTATTTATTTTTGAAAAAAATGTCCTCCTTCATTATTATTTATTTATTTATTTATTTATTTTTAATTTCTTTTTTTCTGAAATTTTATTTTTATTTTTTACAGAATAAAATACATACATTTAAACACAATTACATTCACACAGATTATTATATCATGGATCTTAAGAAACAGATTAAGTGACTCCCACTGGAGAAGTGGAATGGAAAATATGCTGAGACAAATAGGAAATTTATTCTATACGTTATCCCATTTTTATGGTTTTCATCTTTACTACTTAGTTTTATCTATTACATTTCAATTTTTCTTTAAAAATTAGCATTATATTAAAATTGTTACATTATGCAACTAAAATTTATAAAGAAGAAAGCCTTATATACCATTAAATATTTTATATAGCATAATAAAAAGAATGACTTAACTGGTAAGAATAACAAAAATAATACACCCTCTGAAAATAAGTAAAATATAAAATGCATAAATTGGTTAAAAGACAATGTAACTGTATAAATATGTCCTCACAATTTGTTACATCTTATTGATTCCTCAATATAGGCATTACACCATTCTAGGTGATGTGATAAACAAGACATTATAGACCTTACATTGTACCATGGAGAGAAGTGGTCATTAATAATACAATTGTAGAACTGTATTATTTAATTGTACTGTCACATTGTTTAATTATAATTATCATAAGTTCTTTGATGGAGAGGAAATCAGAATCAGATGTAAGACTTCAGCATTCCAAGAATGATGTCAAATGGCCCCCTTCATGGTGGATTATGCACTTATTTACTATGAGATATATTTCTTCTCCAGAGATTCCTTGTTTGTGTACCAACTGTAGATTTTTGGTTTGCAGTTATTCTGAAGTTTTGATGTAAGAGTCTATATGTATATGAGATTGTTTTAAGTTGTTGTTCTCTTAATTGCAAGTTCATCTCCAGTGTCCCACATTTGTACCCACCTCTTCTCATGATTTCTGATTTTGATGGTATAATTGTGCATGGATGATTTTCGTATCTTTACTGTATATAAACCTTTACTGGTGAGCCTTGTCATTTGTGGCATTTTTGTTTCCTGTTGCTGTCTTTTCTTTCCCGCCTAGAGAAGTTCCTTTAGTATTTGTTGTAAGGCTGGTTTAGTGTTGCTGAATTCTCTCAGCTTTTGCTTATCTGAGAAGGTTTTGATTTCTCCTTCAAATCTGAATGAGAGCCTTGCTGGGTAGAGTAATCTTGGTTGGAGGTTTTTTCCTTTCATCACGTTAAGTATATCATGCCACTCCCTTCTGGCCTGCAGAATTTCTGCTGAAAAATCTGCCGGTAACCTTATTGGGGTTCCCTTGTATGTTACTTGTTTCTTTTCCCTAGCTACTTTCAAGATTTTCTCTTTGTCTTTCATTTTGGTCAGTTTGATTAATATGTGTCTTGGTGTATTCCTCCTTGGGTTTATTTTATATGGTACTCGTGCTTCCTGGATTTGAGTGAGTGACTCCTTTCCCATGTTAGGGAAATTTTCGGCTATTATCTCTTGGAATATTTTTTCTGTCCCCTTCTCTCTCTTTTCTCCTTCTGGCACCCCTATAATATGGATGTTGGTGCGTTTAACACTGTCCCAGAGTTCTCTGAGACTCTCTTCATTTGTTTTCAATATTTTTTCTCTTTTCTGTTCTGCATCTGTAATTTCTTCTAATCTGTCCTCCACCTCACTTATTCGTTCTTCTGCCTCCTGTATTCTGCTGGTAGCTGCTTCTAGTGAATTTTTTATTTCCGTTGTTGTATTTTGCATCTCTTCTTGTTTAAGTTTTATATCTTGTATCTCTTTGGTCAGTGTTTCCTGTAAGTTATCCATCTTTAACTCCAGTTTATTTCCAATGTCTCTGTATCATCTTCAGCATCAACAGTCTAAAGTCTTTTTCCTGGAGGCCGAGAATCTCCTCCTTGCTTAGCTGATTTTCTGGGGTTTTCCCTTTCTCCCTCATCTGAGTTATAGTCCTCTGTCTTTTCATTTTTATAGGTTTTTGGTGTGGTGACCTTTTTATAGATAACAGAGCTGTAGCCTCTCTTACTTCTGGTGTCTGTCCCCCTTGTGGCTGAAGTCGGTATGGGGGCTTGTTGTAGGCTTCCTGATGGGAGGGGCTGATGCCTGCCCACTGGTAGGTGGAGCCGATTCTAATCCCTCTGGTGGGTGGGGCTTAGTCTCTGGATGGGATTAGGGGCAGCTATGTGCCTGAGGGGTCTTTAGGTAGCCTGTTTACTGAGGGGTGGGGCTGTGATCCCAGCTGGATTGTTGTTTGCCCTGGGGCTTCTCAGCTGACTGACGGGTGGGGCCAGATTTTCCCAAAATGGCCCCCTCCAGAGAAAGGCACAGTTGCTGAATATTCCCGAGAGCTTTGCCTTCAATGTCCTTCCCTCACAACAAGCCACATTCACCCCTGTTTTCCCAGGATGTCCTCCAAGAACTGCAGTCAGGTTTGACCTAGGTTCCTGTGGAGACCTCGCTCTGCCCTGGGACCTAGTGCACGTGAAAGTCTGTGTGTGCCTTTTAAGAATGGGGTCTCTGTTTCCCCCAGTCCTGTGGAGCTCCTGCGCACAAGCCCCGCTGGCCTTCAATGCCAAATGCTCCAGGGACTCTTTCTCCCAGTGCCAGATCCCAGCATGTGAGGGTTTGATGTGGGGCTCAGAATTCTCACTCCTGTAGGTGAGTCTCTGTGAGCCGGTTAGTTTTCAGTCTGTGGAGCTTCCCACCCGGGAGGTATGGGGTTGTTTATATCACAAAATCACCCCTCCTACCTCTTGATGTGGCCTCCTCTTTTCCTTCTGGAGTAGGGTATGGGTTTCCGGTCCATTTGGGTGGAGATTGCTCCGTCTTTAGTTGTGAATTTTGTTTTTAGGAGAGAAGTTGAGCTCCAGTCCTTCTATTCTGCCATCTTAATCCTGTCTCCCCCCTTCATTTTTTTATTTCTGAAAAATTCTGAAAGGTTACTAGAATAGTGTTATGAATATTTGTAGACCTTTCACCTGGATTTACTAATTGTTAATGTTCCGCCTCTTTTGCTTTCTCTCTCTTTCTACCTCTCCCCTGCTCCAGTCATGCATTTATTCTTCACTATTTAGGAGTAATTTGCAGGCAGCCAGATCTTTCCTGTAAACACTTTAGCATGAGTATCTGAAGAGCCAAAACATTCTCTCGCCTCATTATCACAGCCAGAAAGTTGAATATTGCTACAAAATTATTATCTAATATACAGCCTGTTTTCCAAGCTCCCTGATTGCCCTGATTATGTCTTTTATAGCTGTTTTTCCCAGAGGGCTCACACATTGCATTCATCTCCTTAAAGTCTCTTTCTTTTTTTTAGGGCCGCACTCCTGGCATATGGAGATTCCCAGGCTAGGGGTCATTCGGAGCTACAGCTGCTGGCCTACACTACAGCCACAGCAATGTGGGATCCGAGCCACATCTGTGACCTACACCACAGCTCAGGGCAACGATGGATCCTTAACTCATTGAGTGAGGCCAGGGATCGAACCTGCATCCTCATGGATGCTAGTTAGATTCATTTCCCCTGAGCCATGATGGGAACTATGATTCTTTGATAAATATATAATGAAGTGAACTGGCTATTAGGGGAAGTGTCTTGAGACCATGTAACTTCTTCCCTATAAAATGGTCCTGGCTGACCAGGAGGGAAATGAGCTCCACATCACAGGGAGCATTCAAGAAGTCTATTGCCAGAGAGGCCACAAGGAAGGACCTGTTTCCTGTGATGAGATGGATGTAACTCCTTCCAGTTCTACAGCACCCCCCCCACCCCCCCCACCCAATAAGCTGTCCTGGAAGAGCATCTTTCCTGCTGTTCTCTTTCCAGGAGCTGGTTGAATTCTACCAACAGAACTCCCTGAAAGATTGCTTCAAGTCACTGGACACCACCCTGCAGTTCCCCTTCAAGGAGCCTGAGAGGAGAGCCATCAGCAAACCTCCAGGTAGGAGGTCTCCAGATGGGGTCTGCAGTGCCAGCTTCCTCCCACTGTGGAGGGAAAGTGTGGGGAAACCGCAGGCGTTCCTGCCAGTGGGTGTAGAGAAGTCTTCTCGGTGAAACCGTCTGAACATTTTTCCACTTTCAGTCTTTCCCTTTGCACTTGAGAGGTTTGCATATCCATTGACTTGGAGTATGGGGTTCCTTTCATATTTAGGAATCTGAGGACACCAGGAACCAGAATTTTATATTCTATAATGTCACTTTATATTGTGACATTTATTACATTTGAAACGTTTTCTGTGTCCTTTTTCCCCCTTGCTTTTCTTTCTCTGATTCTCTCTTTTGCAATCCTTGGACATTCTTAATATAATGAATGTTATCTAGAATGGAAAACCCCACATGATTCTTCTGTTTCTTTTACTGTGAATAGATGCAAAACATTTAAGAGATGATAAATGGTATTATTTTCTAAATGTGGATGTTGGTTGGGCTGGAAGGATGATTCTGGGAATACAGGTGTGCCCCCCTCCGAACACGGGGTGCCTCACACTCAGCATAAAGGAGCATCGAGGGGCCCTTCGTCCTGGTGTACCCTCCTGGGAGCATTCCCTGCCCACCCTCGCCCCCATCCCCAGACAGTGGGTGGGTGTCTGCTTTGTACCCCCTTCCCACATCTGCTGTCCCCCCACACAGCGGGAAGCACCAAGTACTTTGGAACAGCCAAAGCCCGTTATGACTTCTGCGCCCGGGACCGATCGGAACTGTCCCTGAAGGAGGGTGACATCATCAAGATCCTGAACAAGAAGGGGCAGCAGGGCTGGTGGCGAGGGGAGATTTATGGCCGGGTGAGTCAGGGTGGAGTTTGGGAGCCCCAGGGAAAGGGCGTGGGGTGAACTGGGCGTCTTGATGGCGTGAAGAAGGTGGGCAATGGTCCTGGGGAGGGTGTCTCTAGTTGGAAGGGATGAGGGGCAGATTTCATTTATGCACCTTGCATTTATTATTTTTTATTTTTTATTACTCAATGAATTTATTACATTTATAGTTGTACAAAGATCATCACAATCAAATTTTATAGGATTCCCATCCCACAACCCCAGCGCATCCCCCCACCCCCCCGAACTGTCTCCTTTGCACCTTGCATTTAAGTATTGAGCACCTACTATGTGCCGGGCATTGAGCCAGGTGCCAGGGAGGCAAAGATGAGCCCAACACAATCACTGCTCTCGTGAAACTCATAGTTTAGTGAGAAGCATAGACTCGTACACATGCAGTTGCAATAGTAAGCAGTCAAGATTGAGAAGGGAAATCATAAGGCACCCTGGGAGCCCTGAGGGGAACTCCTGAGCCACCCTGGGAGCAGGACAGGATGCCTTCTAAGAGACCAAGCTGATCACTGAGGGATGAGATAAGTGAGCTGCGTACAAGGTCATGGGGGCGGGGGGTGGGGGTGGGGGTGTGGGAAATTATTCCAGGCAGAGAAACCAGCATGTGCAAAGGCCCTGGGGTGAGAGAGTGATTGGCATGTTTAGGGAACATGAAGGGAAGGATTCATCTATCTTGTTCACTGCCATATCACCAGTGCCCAGGGCAGTGACTGTTGCATCGTGGGTGCTCAACTGAATCATATCAAGAGGCAGAACTGGGACCCACTGCCTTTGCCTTTTGGGTTCTTCTGTCTGCCTGAATTTGGACTTTCAGGAGAGAGCTCAAGTTTTCTCAAAAAAGTTTGTTTCTGCCTGGTTCTTATTTTTGTCTCTCAAAGGCAGAGGGTCTTTGTGTCATGTGCTAATGAATTCCTTGTATCTAGAATATTGCCTGGGGTGTATGGGTTTCTCAAAAAATATTTGTTAAATGAAGATAAGGCCACTGGTTAGGAGCCTAAATTCTACCAGAGGAAAAGATACGTGAAAAGTGACCTGGATAATGACTCAGGTGAATGGTTTTAGGAACCATGAAGGGTAAATTCAGTGTGTGATGGAGGACACTTGAGGGAGCCTTTTGGGAGTATTTAGGAAGGTCTGGGCTGTAAAGTATTCACCTGTCTATCCAGTCATCCATCTATCATCATTCTATCCATCTATCTATAATTCCATCCATCATTCTATCCATCATCCATCCCTCATTCCATCCATCCATCCATCCATCCATCCATCCATCCATCCATCCATCCTTCTCTCCTTTCAGTAAATATTTATTAAATATCTATGGCATTCCAGGAACGATTCTAGGCTGTTGGAACTTAGTGATCAATAAGATAGACAAAAATCCTTGCCCTATTGTAGTGAAGGGAGAGGAGACAGACAAGCCTATAAGGAAGTAACATAAATCATCGATTAGGTGGTGAGAAGTTTTATGGAAAGGAGGAAAGAGGGATAAGGAGTGTTGGGGTGGGTGATATTACAATTTTTAATAAGATAGTTGTGAAGTTCTTAAGAATAAGGTGATACAGACGTAAAGGACTGTAGGAGGTGAGAGCGGTCAGCTGAGGGTATATCTGGGGGAGGTACTTTCTGCAGTAGAAGGTATGGCAGGTGCAAAGGTCCTGAGGTAGGAAGAAACAAGGAACAGCAGGAGAAGATGCAGAGGCTGCCCTGACCACTTCCCTGTCTCTTTCCAGGTTGGCTGGTTCCCCTCCAATTATGTGGAAGAAGATTATTCTGAGTACTGCTGAGCTTTGGCACATTGGCAAAGAGATGAGAAACTACTCTCGGCTCTGAGCCCAGGATGAACAGGCAGCAGGGCCAGTGGCTTTGACAGGTCCTGGTGGGCTGAGAGCCCAGGATGAATGGTAGAGAGTCAGTGTGCAGGTGGCAGGGCTCCTGGGATGTTGCCCTGGTGCAATTAATTTATAACACACTGATTTCCTTCTGGGTCCCCTTGAGAAGGCGGGACTCAAGGCAATAGCTTTTAATAAAATGATAATTGGACAGACTGGTATCATTTAGAAAGCCCTAGAAGGCTAAAGGTGGGAAGGGGCATTGGGACACAGACAAAACTCCCTGGCCAATTCCTGCCTTCCAGCTGTATCACCGTCCTCTACCATTTAAAATAACACCTGGGAGTTCCCATCAGGTGGCTCAGCGGTTAACGAACCTGACTAGCATCCACGAGGACGCGGATTTGATTTCTGGCCTCGGTCAGTGGGTTAAGGATCTGGCTTTGCCGTGAGCTATGATGTAGGTCACAGACGTGGCTTGGATCCTGTGTTGCGGTGGCTGTGGCCTAGGCTTGCAGCTATAGCTCCAATTGGACCCCTAGCCTGAGAACCTCCATTTGCCATGGGTGCGGCCCTAAAAAGACAAAAAGAAAAAAACAAAAATAAAAATAAAATAAAACAAAATAAAATAAGACCTGGAGTTCCCACTGTGGCACAAGGGATCAGTGGCGTCTCTGCAATACTAGGATAGAGGTTCAATCCCCAGCCCAGCAAAGGTCACAGCTGCGGCTGGGACCTGATCCCTAGTCTGGGAGCTCTGTATGCTGCGGAGTGGCCAAAAAATAAAAATAAAATAAAAGTAAAATAAGACCTGAAGAAGGAAATGGGACGCCCACAGAGCAGAAAATAATTGTACGTCAACAGATTTCAGATTGCAAAAACGAAAGTCTCATTCGCTTTTTCTATAATAGAACATAATTCCTATTTGGAGCGCCTCCAGTTCTGCTAAATGGTATAGAAACTTCATCTCAGTTGCATCTGGGTCTCTGGAGTCAGTTCTCTCCAAGGTCACATTCAAATTCCAGGGGCTTTGACGTGAGTGTTGGAGACACCACTGCCCCCTGCTGAGATGCCACAGCTTCTGCTTCAACTTTGCTGTTTCTGCATCATCCGTGTCCCTCTTGGCACGGACCAGGCATCTGGCTGTTTTTTCGTGAATGCCGAGTGGAATGACCATACATTCTGGTTTCCCTGGGGCAGTCCTGGCTGTTGCCCTGGTCTAGTTATGAATCATTTTTCCTTCTCATTCTCCAGAGCATCCTGGTTTGGATGCTAAATGACGTGGTCCCTGTCTTCAGTGGTGCTGCTCCAGAAGGAGAGCCTGAGACAAGGATTGAGGGGTGCAAAATCTACCTGGGAGGTGATCTAAGGAACCAGAGGGGAGGGGGCGGGGAAGAGAGATGGGAAGGGGAGGGGGATAGAGGGAGCACTGATGAACAGGTGACAGCTGTGGGCCATGGGGACTTCTTATTCAGGACCTGGAAGTTAACGTAGAACAAGCTTTGGAGTTGAGGAGGGCGAGGGAACTGGGGTATTTATCCATCAACTTCCATTAGGTGTTGCTTGAAACCTGCTTGTATGTAGGCAGTACACGCTCTGGTGGCCAGAGAACCACAGGCATACTGGAGCCGCCGACCTGTATGGACCTTGTCAGTCCTGGGGCACAATGGGTGGGGTGCCGATTGGGTGTGCACAGTCCTTTGCAGCCAGTCCTACTCAAAGGATGCTGCTTTACGATGGATATGGAGAAACCCCGCCCAGCCTGCTTTATCCTGGGGCCCAGGGTGGGGGTGGGGGTTCCCGGGAGCCTTCTTTTTCTCACATCACCCTGAAGCCCTTTAGATGAGAGGTGGGATTGCAGAATTCAGGAACGTAGGTCTGGACCCATCTCTGAGTTTAACCATCTTCTTTCCCGCCCAGCTCTTCCTGTTCACACTGGGGAACCTTGATCTATTTTGCTGCAAGAAAAGTTGACTCATCCTGAATGCTCATCTGTATAGAGAGCCAGGCTTTCTTTTGACTGATAGCATTATTTTTTAAAAATTGTGGCAAAACCCACATGACATCAAATTTACCATCCTAACCAGTTTTACATGTGCAGTTTGGCGGCGGGATGTATATTTACACTGTTGTGCAATCACTCTCCAGAAATTTTCATCTTGCAAAAGGGAAATTGTCCCCTATTGAGCAACAACTTCCCTTTCCCCTCTCCCCCCCAGCCCCTGGTCACCACTTTGGCCAGACTTTAGTTATCTAGAGTCCTTGAGAGCTTCGATTTTGGGGGGCTCAAAAGCCAAAGTTCAGAATCAATCTTTTCTCTTCCTTCCTTCCTTCCTTCCTTCCTTCCTTCCTTCCTTCCTTCCTTCCTTCCTTCCTTTCTTTCTTTCTTTCTTTCTTTCTTTCTTTCTTTCTTTCTTTCTTTCTTTCTTTCTTTCTTTCTTTCTTTCTCTCTCTTTCTCTCTTTCTCTCTTTCTTTTTTTCTGCCGTGCCCATGGCATGCCAAAGTTCCCAGGCCAGGGATCAAATGCACACCAGGGCAGTGACCTGAGCCACAGCAGTGACAATGCTGGATCCTTACCCCACTGAGCCACCAGGGAACTCCAAGATCCAGGATCTTTAATTAGGCTTTTGAAGTTCAAAAGCCAAGAATTTGCTTCTTCGGTAAATCTGCAGGAATACCTCTTAGGAGAAAGAGCTGCAGACAGCTGGACAGTCTGCTGTTAATCACTGAAGTTAGAACATGCCCTCACGCCATACACAAAACTAAACTCAAAATGGTTGAAAGAGTGACATATAAGATCTGACACGATAAAACTCTTAGAAGAGAACTTCGGCAAAACATTCTCTGACTTAATTGTAGCAGTATTTTCTTAGATCAATCTCTCAAGGCAAAAGAAAGAAAAGCAAAAGCCAACAAATGGAACCTAATCAAACTTAATAAGCTTTTGTACAGCAAAACCATAAATAAAATGAAAGATAACCTATGGACTGGGAGAAAGTATGTGCAAATGATGAGACTGACAAGGGCTTAATTTCCAAAACATACGAAGGGTTCACACAACTCTATCAAAAAAACAACATAATCAAAAAATGGGCATGGGGAGTTCTTATCATGGCTCATCGGTTAACAAACCTGACTAGCATCCATGAGGGTGCGGGTTCAATCCCTGGCCTCACTCACTGGGTTAAGGATCTGGCACTGCCATGAGCTGTGGTGTAGGTTTCAAATGCGGCTCTGATCCAGCGTTGCTGTGGCTATGGCTGTGGTATAGGCCGGCAGCTACAGCTCCAATTGGACCCCTAGCCTGGGAACCTCCATATGCTGTGGATAAGGAAACAAACAAACAAACAAACAAACAAAAAAACGCATGGAATTCCCCACTGTGGTGCAATGGGATCAGCAGCCTCCAGAGTGCTGGGATGAAGTTTCGCTAGCCAGCCTGTGCAGTGGGTTAAGGATCCTGCTTTGCCATGGCTGAGGCATAGGTTGCAACTTCGGCTCAGATCTGATCCCTGCCCTGGGAACTCTGTAAGGCATGAGGTGACAATAAAAGAAAAAAAGGCAGAAGACTTAGACATTTCTCCAAAGAAGATATACAGATGCCAACAGGTACATGAAAAGATGCTCAGTGGCACTAATTGGGAATTCCCATCATGGTGCAGTGGAAATGAATCCGGCTAGGAACCACGAGGTCCCTGGCCTCACTCAGTGGGTTAAGGATTGGTGTTGCCGTGAGCTGTGGTGTAGGTCGAAGACGCGGCTTGGATCTGATGTGGTTGTGGTTGTAGTGTAGGCCAGCAGATGTAATTCCAATTAGACCCCTAGCCTGGGAACCTCTATATGCCGCAGATGCGGCCCTAAAAAGCCAAAAAAAAAAAAAAAAAAAAAGGCACTACTAGTTAGAGAAATGCAAATCAAAACTGCAATAAGTATCACCTCACACCTGTCAGAATGGCCAAAAAAAAAAAAAAAAAATCTACAAATGATACATGCTGGGGAGGATGTGGAGAAAAGGGAACTTTCCTAAACTGTGGGTAGGAACATAAATTGACATAACAGTAGAGAAATTCCTTAACTGCTATATGATCCTAATACCCCACTCCTGGGTATATATAGGGAAAAGAAGAAAAAAAATTTTAATAGTTATTTCCCCAATATAATTTTTTTTCTACTGTACGGCATGGTGACCCAGTTACACATGCATGTACACATTCTATTTTTGCACATTATCATGCTCCATCATAAGTGACTAGGTATAGTTCCCAGTGCTACACAGCAGGATCTCATTGCTAATTCATTCCAAAGGCAAGAGTTTGTATCTATTAACCCCAAGCTCCCCAATCACCCCACTCCCTTCCCCTTCCCGGAAAAGAAGAAAATTAATTTGAAAAGATACATGCACCCCAATGTTCATAGCAGCAGTATTTACAACAGCCAAGACATAGAAGCAACCTAAATGTCCAGTGACAGATGGATAAATGGATAAAGGTGTGGTGATACATACAATGGTATGTTAGCCATAAAAATGAATAAAATAATGCTGCCTGCAGCAACATGGATGGACCTAGAGATTATCACATTAAGTGAAGTAACTCAGACAAAGACAAATATCGTATGATACCATGTATGTGGAATCTAAAAAATAATGCAAATGGACTTATTTACAAAAAAGAAACAGACTCACAGACATAGAAAAACAAATTTATGGTTACCAAACAAAAAATGGGGGAGGGGGAGGGATAAATTAGGAGTTTGGGATTAATAGATACACCCTACTGAATCTAAAATAGATAAACAACAAGGACCTAGTATATAGTACCGGGACCTCTATTCACTATCTTGTAATAACCTGTAATGGAAAAGAATCTGAAAAAAATATGTATAACTGAATCACTTTGCTGTACACCTGAAACTAACACAAGGTGGTAAATCAACTATACTTCAATTCAGAAGGGTGGGTTTAGGGGAAAGTGCACTTGAGGGTGAGTTTGGTGGGTTCTGGAAACTGCAAGGAGCTCACTCTGCTTAGAGGGGGCAAGAGACAGGAAGGGCTGGAGAAGTTATTGGACCCTCCTTCTTACGTGACTCTCCAGAGGGACCAGGCAGACACCTGCTGGAGGAAACCACCTCTTTCTGGAGATGCTGAGGGGTCTCAGGTGTGCCCTGGAGTGGCCCGCTGATGGCTGGAGAGCTGGGTCCGAGGGAACAGCTCTCACCAGAATATACTGGCACAGAGAGATTCAAAGGAACATAGGGTATCCTCTCAATGCCCTAACTCTCTCCCCCACCCCACACGCACACTGCATTAGCTTGCCCAGGCTGCTGTAACCAAGTGCCACAAACTGAGTGGCTTAATTAAACAATAGAAATGTATTGGCTCACAGCTCTGGAGGCTGGAAGTCCAAGATCAAGGTGTCACCAGGGGGGCTGTGCTTCCTCTGAAGATGCTGGAGAGGAAATTGTTCCGGGTGTCTCTGTCTCTCACCTCCTGGGAGTTTCTTGGCTCATGGTAGGAAAGCTCTAGTGTTCATGTGGCGTCCTGGCTGCATGTGTGTCTGGGTCCAGATTTCTGCCTCTTCTGAGGATTGCCCCCCACCCCCCTCCGGCACAGCCTCCAATGAACTCATCAGATCTGCCAAGACCTTAATTCCAAACAAAGTCACATTCTGAGGTCCTGGGAGTTAGGACTCCAACAAGGGGACTTTAAAAGGGGGAGGGATGCAATTTAACCCATAAGATACCCGAGGGTCGCAAAGGCCCTTAGGAAGGTACCCCCACGCAACAGGTCAAGCAGATGCCCAGAGAGTCATGAAGAGACCCAGTCCCACCCCTGGCAAATACACACTAATAGAGACCGGCAAGCAGACGCACAGTGGGATACAGACAGACAGACAAAAAAAGTATCTGCCCACACACAACAGCAAGCAGACAGCTCTGGAGATGCCCAGACACAGAAATACTCTCCCCATTGCAACAGGCAACAGACCCCAGACCCAAATCCTCCCCTCCCCAAACAAGGAAACAGACTGAAATATGAACAGAAACACGTACAGATGCAAACACCCAACTGGCAATTCCCAGGTGCAACTATAAAGGTCATTTCTATAGATATGGGGACATTTATCTGCTTAACCAGGCACAGAAACACACCCCAAACACACAACAGACAGTACCCAAAACAGACAGACTGTACCCCAAACAGACAGACTGACAGACACAAACCCTCAAATAGATTCACTCACATACCCTGCCCTGGGACTTACTAACTCTGACGAAGGCATCCACAGGTGATATTGGTGGACATATTTCAAACACAGCCAGGCAGATATGGCATTGAATCAAACAGGGGCCTTTATAAACATCTCTTTCTCTCTTTATAAACATCTCTTTCTCTCTCTCTCTCCACCCCCCCAACACACTCTCAAACACGCGAGAGCGCTTTCCAACGCAGATAGCACCAAAGTAAAGCCAAGCTTGCCCTCTGGTGGACAGTATCAGTAGTGTCCCAAACTGCTGGGCTGATACTTGGATCCCAGCTTGGTGAAAGAAGTAGAGAGAGAGAGAGAAAGAGAGGGAGAGAGAGAAAGAAAGGTGTATCTGTGCACCTGAGTTTGTTCACAAGCCTATATATATGAGCCCATATTTGGGCACCATAAAGGGCCCCTGATGCTTATGGCTTTGTAGCATCCTCACACTGCCCAGTGGTATCTCCCATTCATTCACCCAAAAGCACAGAGAAGGGACTTATAGAGTCATTTCAGAGTCTTGTTGGACACAAGCAGTCATAGCCTCATGTAGCCAGGATGGGGCAAGAGGTAGAAACACAGAGCTGGAGGAAGCTAGAGGGAGAGTTTGGATCTAAGTCTCTGAAGGGTAAACATGGGCCTATACTGTTGCAAAGGCAGAGAAACCTATTGTAGATGGAGTGGGCTCTACTCAAAGCCTTTTACTGTAGCACAAAGCCTCTTCTTAATTCTTTAATCCCTTCCAGAGGGCTAGGTTTGGGCTGTTGAGTTAGTACTTGGTATCTTCTAGAAGAGAAATGAGTGAGCCAAAGAAATGACTCTCTAATGGTGGAATGACAATGAAGTCAGGCATAGGGCAGATTTTCTTTCTTTTTAAAAACAGTTTTTTGAGGTAAGACTGAAACATACAAATTGTACATATTGAGTGTATACATAGCGATAAGTTTGGGGATACACATCCACTTGTGAGACCATCACCACCATCAAGGCCGTAAACATACCCATCACTTCTCAAAGTTTCCTTCTGCAGTGGATTTTCATTTTGGGGTCCCATCACATTTCATGGGGACTGTTGACTTGAGGAAAGTCTGTTCTCAGGGAGCCAGCACTCCTGTTTGAGTTGCGGGGGAGTGTCTCAGGTCCCATGAAATATTTTCCCCGCTGCCTCCAAACTCATCAGTTTGAAGCTGTGTGCTGCTCTCTAGTGGCCACCGCTCATTTGGCTCTAAGCTTTCCGCATAGATTGTTCTGGGACCAGACTGAAAGCGCAGGCTCCAAGTCAGGCTTACAACTTTGAGCCTTAAATTGCAGGAGGTGGGGAGCCATGGATTAAGGAGACTTAATCAGTGGACAATTTGAGGTTTTAATCAGTGTGGCCATTTCACACTTGACCTGGCAGATTTCCATTCATTAGTATCATCACTTGGTCTCCAGTCTCTCCCATTTCCAATCTATTCTGCAAAAGCACAACCCAAGTCATATAGTCCAGGCAGCAGATTGAATCCTTAGGATGACCCACAGGGACTTATGTAATTTGCATCCTCCTCTTGATCTGGCTGCACTGACCTCTGGAAGCAGGAAAGGGCAGAAGAAAAAGCTGAGCAAATATGCGGGCTCAGCTTGAGTTTACTTAGAATTAGTTTCATGGCGAAAATTAGTGTAGAGGAGCAAGGTAGAGAGTATCTTGATGGTGGTGGGTGGTTATTATTGACTATGTGGTCAGAGAAGCCATCTTGGACATTTGAGCTGAGACCTTGAGTGAATGGAGAGAGTGCCCAGGGAAAAGGGGGGAGGAGAAAATGTGTGTTAAGGCAGAGGGAATAGCAGGTGCCAAGGCTCTGAGGAGGCTGTTGAGTCAGTACCCTGTATTTTCTGGAAGAGAAATTATTTAGCAAAAGAAATGACTCTCTAATAATGGAATTTTGGGCAATGAAGTGAGACAAGGAACAGATTTTCTTTTTCTGTTTAAAAACCATTTTATGGAGCTAGTAAAATCAAGAAATTGTCATATGGAGTTTCTGTTGTGGCACAGTGGAAACGTATCCGACTAGTATCCATGAGGACGTGGGTTCAATCCCTGGCCTCACTTAGTGGGTCAGGGATCTGGCATTGCGGTGAGATGTGGTGTAGGTTGCAGATGCAGCTTGGATTCCACATTGCTGTTACTGTGGCGTAGGCCGACAGCTGTAGCTCGCATTTGATCCCTAGCCTGGGAACTTCTTTTTTTTTTTTGTCTTTTTGCTATTTCTTTGGGCCGCTCCCGCAGCATATGGAGGTTCCCAGGCTAGGGGTCTAATCAGAGCTGTAGCCACTGCCCTACGCCAGAGCCACAGCAACACAGGATCCGAGCCGCATCTGCAACCTACACCACAGCTCACGGCAACGCCGGATCGTTAACCCGCTGAGCAAGGGCAGGGACCGAACCCGCAACCTCATGGTTCCCAGTCGGATTCGTTAACCACTGCGCCACGACGGGAACTCCCTTTTTTTTTTTTTTTGACTAGCCTGGGAACTTCTATGTGCTCTGAAAAGCAAAAAGAAAAAAAAAAATAGAAATTGTCATAAAGCTGGAGTGGTCTGAAGTAGAGAGAGAAGTAAGAGGTCGTCAGGGATAGAACATGGTAAAAATTTGGGATTTTTTTCTGACCTTAGTGAAAAGCCAGGACTTCTGTATATACTTATATTCTGCACAACAGTGCTTGGTTAGGGGGACAAGGAGAGATAGAAGCTCATCCTAAGCTAAGCCATACACTGTGGGAGTGGGGTTGCAGCTGTGGCAGGGGGCGGGGGGTGGGCGCTCATTTTCTAATTCTCACAGAGACTTTTTTTTTGCTTTTTTTAAGGGCTGTACCCACGGCATATGGAGGTTCCTAGACTAGGGGTCGAATCGGAGCCACAGTTGCTGGCCCTACACCACAGCCACAGCAACACAGGATCTAAGCCTCGTCTGCCACCTGCACCACAGCTCATGGCAACACCAGATCCTTAATCCACTGAGCGAGGCCAGGGATGGAATCCTCAACCTCATGGTTCCTAGTCGGATCCGTTTCCGCTGCGCCAGGACGAGAACTCCTCTCACAAAGACTTCTTGCAGACCATCAATGGATACTGTGGGAGGCTACCGAAGGTTAAAAACATTTATAATTTTTTAAATGGTGGAAAATTATACATAATATAGTCACACCATGGCCTGGACCCTGGTTTGGTTTGGTAACAGATATTCTGTATTTTGCATATCCATTCATCTATCGATAGACATTTGGGCTGTTTCCACCTTTTGGCTGTTGGGACTAGTGCTTCGATGAACGGTTTTTACATTTTTAAATGGTTGAAGAAAATCAAAAGAAGAACAATATTTCAAGATACATGAAAAGTATATGGAATGTGAATTTCAATGTCCACAGATAAAACTTTCTTAGTACGCAGTCACACTCATTTACCATCTGTGGCTGTTTTCCCGCTATAATGGCAAAAATTGCAGCCGAGACCCTGTGGCTTCCAAAGTGGAAAATATGCGCTACCAGCACCTTTATAGAAAAAGTTGCAGCCCCTTGAGCTAAGAGGTCACAAGCCTGGCTTTTTTTTTTTTTGCTATTTCTTTGGGCCGCTCCCGCGGCATATGGAGGTTCCCAGGCTAGGGGTCCAATCGGAGCTGTAGCCACTGCCCTACGCCAGGGCCACAGCAACGCAGGATCTGAGCCGCATCTGTAACCTACGCCACAGCTCACGGCAACGCCGGATCGTTAACCCACTGAGTAAGGGCAGGGACCGAACCCGCAACCTCATGGTTCCTAGTCGGATTTGTTAACGACTGCGCCACGACGGGAACTCCACAAGACTGGCTTTTGACCATCTCCTTTGCCAGCTCTGCTGGGGTGATAGGATAAGGCTCTTTTGTTGCTTTCTATTTTGTTCTCCCACATGTGGGGGCCGCAGCCGTAATGAGGGAGAACCCTTCTGCCATGTCCTGTAAAAACAATATGTATGTACTTGGATGTAAATGTGTGTAGTGAATTGTAATAGTAATAAGAGCTGATGTGTGTTTACTATTTACTTGTTACTCCAAGTGCTTTTGGTGTGTTATTTCACTGAGTCCTCATAATAACGATTTGAAATAGACACATACACATGTTTTAATTAATTAATTATTTTATTGCAGAATGGTAGATCTACAATGTTTCAGGGGTACCGCAAAGTGATTCCATTATATCTATCTGCATCTGTATCTATATATCTCCTCTTTTTCAGATTCTTTTCCATTATAGGTTATTATAAGATATTGAATATAGTTCCTGCGCTATATAGCAGGTCCTAGTTGTTAATCTATGTTAGAAACAGTAGTGTGGCTCTGTTAATCCCAAGCTTCGAATTTATCCCTCCCTCCTCTTCCCATAAACCTGTTTTTTGTGTCTGTGGGTCTCTTTCTGTTTTGTAAATAAATTCATATGTATCATTTTTATCAGATGCCACATATAAGCGGTATCATATGATGTTTATCTTTCTCTGACTGACTTCACTTAGTATGGGAATTTTTAGTTCTATCCATGTTGCTGTCAGCAGCATTATTTCATTCTTTTTTATGGCTGAGTAGTATTCCATTGTATCTATGTCCCACTTCTTCCTTATCGATTTCTCCTGTTGATGGGCATTTAGGTTGCTTCCAAAAGTAGACATATATATTTTCCTAGATGAGAACACTGGGGGTCAAAAAGGCTATCATCTTTCACATGCTAACTGGTTGGAATGGAAGGCAAGTGTGATTGGCTGAACCGTGCCCCTCCCCCATGTATATGTTGAAGTCCTCACCCCTAGTACCTCAGAATGTGACTGCATTTTGGAGATAAGGTCTTTGCAGAGGTGATTAAGTTAAATGAGGTCATTAGGGTGGGCCCTGATCCAATAGGACTGTGTCTTCATTTTTAAAAAATTTTTATTCTTTATGGCTGCTCCATGGCATATGGAAGTTCCCCGGCCAGGATTGAATCTGAGCCACAGCTGTGACCAAGGCCACAGCTGCATCAATGCTGGATCCTTTAACCTACTGTGCTGGGCTGGGGATGGAACCTGCACCTTTGCAGCCACCTGAGCCTCTGCAGTCAGATTCTTTTTTTTTGGTCTTTTTTTTTTTTTTTTTTTTGCTATTTCTTTGGGCCGCTCCCGCGGCATATGGAGGTTCCCAGGCTAGGGGTCTAATCAGAGCTGTAGCCACTGGCCTACGCCAGAGCCACAGCAACACAGGATCCGAGCCGTGTCTGCAACCTACGCCACAGCTCACGGCAACGCCGGATCGTTAACCCACTGAGCAGGGCAGGGACCAAACCCGAAACCTCATGGTTCCTAGTCGGATTCGTTAACCACTGCGCCACGATGGAAACTCCTGCAGTCAGATTCTTAACCCACTGTACCACAGCGGGAACGCCCTAGGACTCTGTCTTTAAAAGAAGAGATTGGGACTCAGACACAAAGAGGGGCGACCACATGAGGACACAGGGAGAAGACAGCCGTCTACGAGCCAAGGAGAAGGGTCTTGGAGGGAACCAGCCCTACCGATGCTTGGATTGTGGACTTCTACTTTTTTCATGTGAGAAAATGTGTATCTGTTATTTAAGCCACCTAGACTGGGATTTGGCAACCCTAGCAAACAATACAGTGAAACTAGTTCTATCTGCCAATATAGTCCAAGCTCACAGAATATACTGTCTTTTATTTGGGCCATTTCTGTTAGTGCAAGTCTGTGTGCCTGATGCACAGTGAGGCCAAACAAACCAAAACGTCAGAGTTTGGAGCAGAGAAAGATTTATTGCAGGGCCATGCAAGGACACGGGTGGCTTATGTCCCTCAAATATCCCGAAGGTAAGGGATCCCGTGTTGCGTGGTGTAGGCCTGCAGCTGTAGCTCCGATTCGACCCCTAGCCTGGGAACTTCCATATGGTGTAGCCCTAAAAAGCAAAAAAAAAAAAAAAAAAAAAAAATTAAAATATTGAGGTATAGTTAATCTGCAACGTTGTGTTAGTTTCAAGTGTACAGTAAAGTGATTCACTTATATAATATGTTTATATATCCTTTTTCAGATTCTTTTCCATTATAGGTTATGACAAGATGTTGAATATAGTTTAAGTTATACAGTAGGTCTTTGTTGCTTATCTATTTTATATATAGTGATGTGTATATGTTAACCCTTAAACTTCTAATTTATCTCCCCCCTACCCCCACTATCCCCTTTGGTAACTATAAATTTGTTTTCTATGTCAGTGAGTCTATTTCTGCTTTGTAAATAAGTTAATTTATATCATTTAACACTTTATTTAAAATATTCTTTTAATTAATTTTTTTTTTTTTTTTTTTTTTTTTTTTGCAGCAACTACAGCATGCAGAGTTCGCCGGGCTAGGGTTCAAACCCATGCCAGAGCTGTGGCAATGCTGGGTCCTTAACCTGCTGAATCACGAAGGAATTTTCTGTATCATTTTTTGAGATTCCACAAGTGATATCATATGACATTTGTTTTTCTCTGACTAACTTCACTTAGTATGATAATCTCTAGGTCCACCCATATTGCTGCAAATGGCATTATTCTAAGAAACATTTCTTATCTGTCAGGGTGCAGTTAGGAAATGTGAACTGTACTAGTTTTTTTTTTTTTTTTGGTTTCATTTTAATTTTGAAGGAAGTATAGATTTAGATCATTCCTAAGCTTCTTAAGGTCAAATGTATTTATTATTGTGGAATAAGATAAGCTATCCATTTAAACAAATGTTTAGGAGTTCCCATCATGGTGCAGTGGAAACGAATCCGACTAGGAAACATGAGGTCGTGGGTTCAATCCCTGGCCTCACTCAGTGGGTTAAGGATCCAGTGTTGCTGTGAGCTGTCGGGTGTAGATCGCAGATGCGGCTCGGATCTGGTGTTGCTGTGGCTGTGGTGTAGGCTGGCAGCTGTAGCTCTGAAATAACCCCTAGCCTGGGAACCTCCATATGCCGCCGGTGTGGCCCTGAAAAGCAAAAAAAAAAAAAAAACAAAACGAAAAAACCCAAATGTTTAAATGTAAAAGAGCCCACACCTCCCTGGAGAAACTCAAAATGCCCATCTTTTGTTCCCTTTTATATAGCATAAAATAAACTGGTCCCTTTATATATTGCCTGCACAATAACACAACTGGGTCCTTTCATGTGGCACGCACAAGAAAATAATTTGATGGAATGCTGGGTCCTCTTTTATTTTGGAGCCAAGCTTATCCATTTTACGAGAGGGTGACTTACATACAACAAACTGCTTCGTTTCTCAGTGTAAAAATTGGATGAGTTTGGCAACCTTGGCCACACTCAAGATACGGAACATTTCCATTGTTTCCCTAAATTTTCTGGAGCTCTCTTGTGATCCCTCCCGCCCTGCCCCTCTGGTTCCAGGCCACCCTGGTGTTAGGTTTGCTCGAAGGAAGAACGCCCAAGGCCAAGTCAGTCAAGAAGAGAGATTTATTAGGGCCTCCGGAACCAAAGGGCTGAGCTCAAGAGAGTAGCAGCTCCAACTGTGAGGAGACTTTAGTGTTTTTCTTTTTGTCATTTCAGGGCTGCTCCCGCGGCATATGGAGGTTCCTAGGCTAAGGGTTGCATCGGAGCTATAGCCGCCAGCCTACACCACAGCCACAGCAACGCAGGATCTGAGCTGCGTCTGCAACCTACACCACAGTTCACGGCAACGCCGGATCCTTAACCCACTGGGCAAGACCAGGGATCAAACCCTCAACCTCATGGTTCCTAGTCGGATTCGTTAGCCACTGAGCCACGACGGGAACGCCTGAGATGTTACTCTTGTAAAGGGTCATGGTGGGAACTTGTGGCAAGGACAATGAAAGGAAGGTCACACAATTTGGGGGAGGGGTGGCATGGCAGGGAAAATTATAGGGGAAAGGAAAAAAATCACACAACGGGAGAGGATGGTTGGGGTCGGAGTCTCATACCGAGATCAGCGCAGCAAAAGGAATTGATGGATGGGGGCTGCTTCTTCCATTCTCCTGGGAACCTCTCCGCTGGAAGCTTGTATGTATTTCAACCCTTTCCTCATTTTTGGTTTCCTCTGTGTCTTTGCTTTGTATCTTTTCGCTGTAATAAAGCAGCCTGAGGATGGCTATGCACTGAGTTGTGTAGCCATCCTGGGGAATCTTTGACCTGGGTGTGGTTCTAGGGGAATTTCAACAACCCCCCCTCTCCACTTGCCAGGGGTCTTAGGAGCCTGGATAACTATGCATCCTTCCCAGCAAGCTGGGACTCTGCCCCTCAGCAAGTGCTGCCCCTTGCAGAACTCGTGTTCCTTCCTTCCAGGGGGAGGGCAGTGGCTGCCCATCGGCCATCCCCTTACATTCTTGGTCTTGGTTCTGAGGGCTTAGGGGGGGATGTCAGGAGATTCTTCAGTTCCTTCTTCTTTTTCCTCATTGGTTCTTTCTTTCTTTCTTTTTTTTTTTTTTTAAGATTTTTAGTTTTTTCAGGAGTTCCTGTTGTGGCCCAGAGGAAACAAATCCAACTAGCATCCATGAGGCTGCAGGTTCAATCCCTGGCCTCGTTCAGTGGGTTAAGGATCTGGTGTTGCCATGAGCTGTGGTGTAGGTCGCAGATGTGGCTCGGATCTGGCGTTGCTGTGGCTGTGGTGTAGGCTGACAGCTGCAGCCCTGATTTGACCCCTAGCTTGAGAACTTCCGTATGCAGCAGGTGCGGCCAAAAACCCCAGAAAAAACCAAAAGCAAGCATACCCCCACCCCCAAATCCAGAAACAAGCAAAGATCATATTAAGTGTTGGGATTAGGAAAGCATAGAAGAAGTCCCTAATCCTGAAGGAGAGGTCAGGGAGGGCTTTCTGGAGGTGATATTTCTATGGGAAGGCTTCCTGGAGGAGGTGATTTTACATGGGAAGGCTCCCTGGGGGAGGTGATATTTTTGTGGGAAGGCTTCCTAGAGGCGGTGAGATTGACAAAGGAAGGCACGGAAGAGGAGGTGATATTGACATGGGAAGGAAGCCTACAATATGGAGTGAGTACCCATGTGCAACCTGAGGTCAAGAGACAGCTTAGAGTTTAATGGCTGGGAGGGATTCTTAGGTCCCCCTGGAAACAGACTCTGCCCTGAGGATGTTTGTTTCAGGGTTTATTGAGAGAGGACATTTAGCAGAGGATGAGGAAGGGTAGTGTGGAAAGTAACATAATGTCTTTTCTATCAAAGGAAATCTTGGTTACTCCATTTTGCTCAGGTTTCACCTTCCTGCGACCCCCCCCACCCCTCCCCTTTCCCTCTTCTCCCAATAACAATTTGTTTCAAATTAGCCAGCCGGGAAGAATGTGCACCCTGACCTGACCAATGGGAAGGGGACAGGTACATCACCTGCGTTAGGGATAAATAGGGGAGGGTCCTTTGTTCGGGGCGCACACTTTTTGGAGTGGCTGTGCCCTTCTGCAGAAGTAAAGAGCCTTGTCGAGATTTCTCCTTGTCCATGTGTCTCACTTTCCAACACTGACAACCGGAGCCAGAGTTACTGTAATTTCCAACACCCGGAGCCTGAATAACACCACTAAGTTGAAGTCACCTTGGGGTGAACGCTGGCTTTTGACCCCTGTGCCCATTGCTTATTGGCTGCAGGATGGGCCTGAGGGTTTATGCAGGCATTGAACTGGAACGTTCTCTGGAGAAGGGGAAGCTGTGAACTGTTAGCAGGCAACACCCGCAGCAGCGGGGGGATGGTGCTCCAGTAGCTGAAGGATGGCTGGACAGGTCAGCGACAGTGTGCACTGCAGGTTCATTTGGGATGACTGGGACTTGTGAGGGGGGGCAATAAGGAAGAAGGGCACCAGTATAAGACTCAGTGAGGTCTTGAGTGTCGTATTAATGAGACTGGACTTCATCCCGAAGGTCACAGGGAGCCAGGGGAGGGTTTAGAGGGAACGAGAGAGGAACACGGTCCAGTTGGGTAGGGAGGGCTTCCCAGGAGCCGCCCTTCCTCCAACACCCTCATTAAGCATGAACCCAGGGATGCTCTGGGGCCGGGCTTCTCTGTTACCGAACTCAGATCATGTGCCTGTTGCTCAGTGCGGCCAAACTATACAAAACAGGGGAGTTGGGAGCAGAGAGAGGTTTATTGCAGGGCTGTGCAAGGAGACTTGGGCGGGGGCTGGAGGGGAAGGGCCCTCATGCACCTCCCCCCGCCACTGCCAAACCCGGAACTTCCCAAAGGGTTTCAGCAAAGCATGTTTATTGTCTTTTTTTTTTTTTTTTTTTTTTTTTTTTAAGGCCTGTTGGAAATTCCAATAACTCTAGCTCGGGCTGGGTCGTCAGTGTCAGAAAGTGAGACACATGGACAAGGAGAAATCTCGACAAGGCTCTTTACTTCTGCAGAAGGGCACAGCCACTCCAAAAAGTGTGCGCCCCGAACAAAGGACCCTCCCCTATTTATCCCTAACGCAGGTGATGTACCTGTCCCCTTCCCATTGGTCAGGTCAGGGTGCACATTCTTCCCGGCTGGCTAATTTGAAACAAATTGTTATTGGGAGAAGAGGGAAAGGGGAGGGGTGGGGGGGGTCGCAGGAAGGTGAAACCTGAGCAAAATGGAGTAACCAAGATTTCCTTTGATAGAAAAGACATTATGTTACTTTCCACAGGCGGAACCCAGGGCACATGGAAGTTCCCAGGCTAGGAGTTGAATCCAAGCTATAGCAGCCAGCCTTTGCCACAACAACGCAGGATCTGAGCTGCATCTGCAACCTATCCCACAGCTCACAGCAACGCTGGATCCTTTAACACACTAAGTGAGGCCTGGGGGATCGAACCCCAGAGTCCTCAAGGATACTAGTTACGTTTGCTACCACTGAGCCACAATGGGAATACCCAGCAGAGCATTTTTAAAGGCCAGGGGAAGTGGGGCAGGGCAGGTTGGTTGTCGCAGCCTTCTTGGTACAGGAGTCCTTTGTCTGCATAGGTCAGGTCACCGATGTTCCTGTAAGGTTCCAACAAAACAAATGTAATTCTCTGTTCTGCAACTTTTTATCTCTATGTGAATGGAAACGTGTTATACTCTTAAAGGTCAGAGGCTTGAGACTATGCAGGCTGGGGGATGAATTTCAGGCTCTAGGTAACATTCTTTCAGGGAAAACAACAGGACACAAAGGTTAAAGTAAAAGGAACAGGTCTAATATGGAGTCAGATTTGTTCTTTCCTATTACACCCTCAGATGACTTCTTGAGTATCTCTCAATTTCCTCTTTGCTGGGAAAGTCACAAGGGGTTAGGCTTCTGCAAGCCATGTGGCTCCAATTGTGCATTTCCTTCCCTTTTTTCTCCCCTCACGCCTGCTACCTGCCCTCATCCTGGAGGATCTCTGTGGTCCAGAGTTCATAGCCTTGGTCACCTCTTTTGGATTTGAAGGGTGACTGGCATCTTGCCATCCTCAGTCACGCACCAGGACCCCAGACCCCACCTTCAGTAGGTAGAATAATGAAATTCCCCCTAATTCCCACCAGGTTGTCCATATCCCACTCCTGGAAAGCTGTACATATATACCTTACACTGCCAAGGGGGCTTTGCAAGTGCAGTGAAGTTAAAGATTTTGAGATAGGAGATTATTGCGGATTATCTGAGTAGGTCTAATGGAATCACAAAGTCCTTTTAAGGGAGCGGAGGGAGGGTCAGAGAGGAAAGGGGAGGGAGAGGTGGGGGAGAGAGAGAAATTGAGGATAGAGAGAATGAGAGAAATGTATCTAGAGAATGAGAGCAATCTCTCTCTCTCTCTATCAAAGCATAATACACACATCTACTTACCTGTTTATTCATCCATTGATCCATCTATATCTTACCCACCCACCAATCCACCTACCTATCCATCCATCCATCCATGGAGCAAATGTGTGTGTGTTTGTATGTGTGTATGTGTGAGAGAGGGAGAGGAGGGAGGGAGGGAGAGAAAGAGAGGGAGAGAGGGAAGGAGGGAGGAAGGGAGAGAGAGTGAAAGAGAGGGAGAAAGAGGGAGAAGGAGAGAGAGAGGGAGAGGAGAGAGATTTTGAGATACTACACCGCCTGTGCAGATGGAGGAAGGGGCTTTGGAATGCGAAGGAATATGGGCATCCTCCAGAAGCTGTCAAAGACAGGGAATGGACTTCTCCCCAGAGCCTCTAGGAGCCCCCATGGATATCTTGATTTCAGCCTCCTAAGACTCATCGGGGACCCTGACCTCCCGACCTGTCGTGTATTGCATTTGTATTGTTTCAAGCCATATGTTTGTGGCGATTTGTTTTGGCAGTAGCGGGAAAACTCCTCCACCATTTCATCCCATCCCATCCCACCCCGAGAAGGAGCCTGGGCCGGATGGGAAGAACTTTCAATTCTGTAGCCCAATGTCCAGAGGTCAATTCCTCCTTCTGCTTTAGACTCCCCCACCCACATGCATGCATTCCCCCCATTCTGCTTTTCCTGCTTCCTAAATTCCTCTCTGTCTCCACAACCCGTGCCCTAGACGAGCTTGTCGCTATGTTCTTCTCCCCATCTCCCCACCCATGACCACATCCTGTCTACACAACACGAGTGTTGTAAACTACCAACAGGATGGTTACTCCTTTGCTGAAATCCCTTTATTGCCCAGCAGAGAAAGTCTAAACTTTCTCACCCACATTAGATGGTCTTGCATGAAATGGGTTGCTGACTTCTGTCCTTGCTGGTACCCAGGAACAGATGCCAATGAGTAGCTGTGACCACTTAGCCTAATGGGATAATAATAATAACAAGAATTACTGATATTAGTGGGCATTATTTTGCCAGGTAGAACTTTAAGGTTTTATTCCAGCAAACCTCAAACTCTTATGATGTTATTGTTATCCTTTTTTTAATTGACAAGGACAATTGGTTCTAAGCGTATCAGTTATCTCCTGCAGTGTAACACATCTCTCCTCCAAATGTAACAGCTTCAAACAACAAACTTTTATTTTCTTACAGTTTCTGAGGGTCAGGAATCTAGAGGTGGCTTAGCTGGGTGGGGCTGGATCAGAGTGTCTTATGAGGTCACAGTCAAGGTTTTGGCTGGAATCTCAGTTCCTCCTCATGAGGGCTTCTCTATCACGCTGCTTGAGTGAACTCACAATACGATAACTAGCTTCCCCCAACTGAATGATCCTGGAAAGTAAGAGCGAGGGGGAAGCCACAATGACTTTCAGATGTTTCAGAGGCCACACGTCACATCTTCCTTTTCCTGTTCCTTGGAAGCAAGTCACTGAGTCCAGCTCATATTCAAGGAGAGAAAAACTGGGTTCCCCCTCTGGAAGGGAGAAATATCAAAGAATTTGAGTAATAGCCACATCTTGGAGTTTTCTCTATGTGCCAGGCTTGGTTCTAAGCGTGAGATATATACCCACTCCTCTGATGCTCATCTTAACTCCATGAAATAGATTCTCCTTTTATCAGCCCCATTTTACAGATGGGAATGTTGAGGCATAGAGACATTAAGAAGTTGCCCAGGACCGCATATGACTAGCAAGTGGTGGAGTCGGGATTTAAATCCCCTGCGATCTGGTGCTAGGGTCTGTGTTGATCCACCAGTGTGTCTCTTAAATGTAACACAGCTCTGTTTATCCTCCTTCTTGGAGGGCTTTGCTGTATTTTCGTGCTCGTTCTTAGCTGCAGCTTCACTGGATAGGGTCTCTTGATCCACAGATGGAGCTGTTGATGAATCTTCTTCGGTGACCATAATTCCAGGGTAGGTATTTTGCCTTGCCCAGAGCGAAAAAGGAGAATATGAAAACAAATGGGGCTCTTCTTCCCAAGACCTCAGGGCTGGGCTTTGCCCTTCTGTTTTATCTTGGAGCACAGGATTTGGGTGCCCTAGCCTGACATCTGCCAGCCACTGCATTTTGTCATCAACAGGGCTATGGTCTGGAGCGCATTCTATCTGCTTGGAGGCCAGGTCTTAAGTTAACACAAGCCTCAATCAGTGACCGACAGCATCTGGTGGATAAATACCCCAGCTCCCTCACCCGCCTCGTTTGGGATAAGTCTGAAGAGGGTGCTTTAGGCTGTCTCTTAGGTAGTTTGGGATTAACATATACACACAATTACATATAAACGAGAGAAACAACAAGGACCTACTACATAGCACAGATGTCCTCAACCTCTGTTTCAGTTTCAGTTTTTTACTGGGTAACTTACTGGATAACATTCATTGTGGGCTCTTTTCCTTCCTTCTCTCACTTCTCCCATCCTCAGCTGGAGCGTTTTTGGGGTCACCTCCCTGATGAACTGCTTTCACTAGACGCCTTGTCTCAGCCTCTGCATCTGGGAGACCCTAACTAAGATATTCCTAGGCCACCCTGTTTATGAGAAGTTGCATGTGTATGTGTGTCTTCGGTTGGGCTTGGGGAGGGGGGATGGAGTGGGAGTGTCACCGACAGTGATCAGATATTATGGGGAGCTGAAGGCAAACAAAATGGTGAAAGTTCTAGTCTTTGGGGTCAGAGGGTCCTGGATTCAAATCTCAAGTCCAGGTAGTCTTGGACAAGACACATCTTCTCTCCAAGCCTCAGTTTCCTTTTTTCTTTTTTGTTTCTAGCATCTTTATTTTTAACTTTTCTTTCTTTATTTTTTATTAGAGTGTAGTTGATTTACAGCGTTGTATCAATTTCTGCTGCACAGCATAGTGACCCAAACATACATGTATATACATTCTTTTTTTCATACTGTCTTCCGTCATGTTCTATTCCAAGAGACTGGACATATTTCCTTGTGCTGTGCAGCCAGGACCCCATTGCTTAGCTCATCCATTCTAAATGTAATAGTTGACAGGGAGCTTGGGGTTGGTAGTTGCAATTTCCATTCTATTGTATTTTTAAATGAGATAGGTAGGGGTAGGAATCCCTACTTGATGATGCTGACATGGCGATGAAATTAAATTTTCTTGGAAACATATTTAGCACAGTGCCTGGTACTTGAGGTTTATGGTGGTTATTGTACGGGGAAAACTGGGAAAGGACCCTTGAGTTTTGCTCTTGCTTCATTGGGGATAGATGGTGGAAGCTCATTTATTACTGGGTGCAATAAAATAAGATGATGAGAAATGGGAGATAGATGTTGGTGGGGAAAGAACAAAGTGGAAGGGGGAGATAAATGAGGAGTTTGGGATTAACATATACACACTACTGTATATAAAAGAGATAAACAACAAGGACCTACTATATAGCACAGTAAATTATACTCAGTATCTTATAATAACCTGTAATGGAAAGGCTGAAAAAGAATATATATGTGTATACATTGTAAATTAACTATGCTGCAATTAAAAAAAAAAAAAAAAGAAAGAAAGAATCCAGCAGGAAGGAAAGAGAGAGAGAGAGAGGGAGATGGATCCACACACTGACCCACCAGCCAGACCAACCTCTCTACACTGTGGAGAAAGGAGAAAATTAGGGGTTTGCTACACTGTCCTTTCCGAGTGGTGGCAACTCAGCAAAAAGGGCTGTGATGCTCTGGTTGCATTGAGCAATGCTGGCTCTGCCCTTCCCCTCTCTCCACACCCTCTGTTATTAAAAACTCTGGGAACAGAGAAAAGATTCTCCTCTTCGAATGACAGAAACACAGCAAGATGTGGAGCTTCAGTTTCCTTCTCTTTTGGGGTGAGTATGAGGCTGACTAGGGAGTCCGGGGGAAGATTACACTGGATATAGGCTGCAGGGAAAAGGGAGGGCCTTGGGCTATCCAGCCAAGAGATCATAATTCTAGACTGGACACTGCAAACATCTTCATCAGGAAAGCTTTGATAAAAATCAGGGAATTCATCTGCCAAGAAAGAATTTCTTTATAGTCCTTCATTTGGCATGTATTTTCTGAGCACCCACCGTGTACCAGCTGCCGTTCTAGGCACTGAGGATAGAGCAGTGAACAGACAAAGTTCCTGCCCTGTGAGGCTGACTTACCAGCAGGAAGAGGTAGGCAGAAAGGAAGCCACTAACGGTAATAGCAACCACTCACTTAGCACTGTTCTAAGTTCCTCAAATAGAGAACATATTCAGTCTTCACTAAATTCCTCTGATATTGGGTCCTGAAACAGTCCCATTTTACAAAGGAGAAAAAAATGAGGTAAAAGAAATTGAATAACTTGCCCAAGACCACTTATGTAATAAGGGAGTAGAGCCAGGGTTTTAAAGCCAGCCTGGTTCCAGAGTCTGTATGTTTTATTCCTAAACTATGCTGCTCCGAAGAATATATAAAACGGGGCATTCCAGGGGTGATAAGAGCTATGAAAGAAGCTGTCGTATAGTGTGATCGGGGGTTATATAGAAGGAGGAAACCAGGGAAGGTATTTCTTTTCTTTCTTTCTTTCTTTCTTTTCTTTTTAGGGCTGCACCCACAGCTTATGGAAGTTCCCAGGCCAGAGGTTGAATCAGAGCAACAGCTGCTGGCCTACACCACAGCCACAGCAATGCAGGATCCAAGCTGCATCTGTGACCAACACTACAGCTCCCAGCAACGCTGGATCCTTAACCCACTGAGCGAGGCCAGGGATCAAACTCACGTCCTCATGTACACTAGTCAGATTCATTTCTGCTGCTCCAAGATGAGAACTCCTTTCCTGTTCTTTTATTTCTTTTTCTTCAGGTGTCAGTTTTTCTTGGTCTTGCTTTTTTCATGTCATTGTTCCCTTCATGGGTCTTGTGAGTTTTCATCATTGGTTCAAATCTAAGAATAGGAGACCTTTTCTAAGCAACAAGTGTGGGTTTCCTCAGCTGTTGTACAGTGGATTTGTTTCCCTTATTACACATAAGAGAAAACATAGGCACAAAGAAATTAAGTAACTTTCCCAAGGCCGCACAGTCTGTAATTGGTGAAGCTAGATTTTGACACCAAACATGTGATGTCAGAGTTGATATGCTTAAACATGATGCTCTGTTGCCTCTAAAATAACTAAAGAGCAAGAGAAATTTCAATTAGTGATACTGAGGGAAGTTGGAAGTTTAGGTTTGTGAGACTTGTTGAGTGGCAGGTTTCATTAGAAAGAGCAGGTGACTGTGGACCCCAAATCCTGAATTGTGGCCTTGTTTCTTTGGGGGTGTCAGCACTGGGATTAGCCATTAGCACTCTTTTTTTTTTTGTCTTTTTACCATTTCTTGGGCTGCTCCCACGGCATATGGAGGTTCCCAGGACAGGGGTCAAATCGGAGCTGTAGCCACCGGCCTACGCCAGAGCCACAGCAATGTGGGATCTGAGCTGCATCTGCCACCTACACCACAGCTCACAGCAACGCGGATCCTTAACCCGCTGAGCAAGCCCAGGGATCGAACCTGCAATCTCATGGTTCCTAGTTAGATTCGTTAACCACTGCGCCACGGGAACTCCCTGCCATTAGCACTCTTTATTCTGCCCGCAAGAAACAAAGAGTGGTGGTGATGACACTGGTGATGGTGATGATGATGATGGGGATAATGATGATGGTGGTGGTGATGATGGTGATGCTGAAGATAATGATGAGGTTGATAGCAGTGATGATAATGATGGGGATGATGATGGTGGTGGTGAAGATGCTGGTGAGACTGGTGATGGTGATGCTGAAGATGATGGTGATGATGAGGGTGATGATGATGATGTAGTTGGAGAGGAACTAAATACGGGGGACTGGGCTGCCTTTTAGACATTAAAAAAAATGAATTGTCTTACTCTCCCCAAAAAAATTAATACTACAGGAGTTCCCATCGTGGCTCAGTGGTTAATGAACAAGACTAGCATCATGAACAAGACTAGCATCCATGAGGACGCGGGTTCGATCCCTGGCCTCGCTCAGTGGGTTAAGGGGCCGGCATTACCGTGAACTGTGGTGTAGGTCACAGTTGCAGCTCAGATCTGGTGTTGCTGTGGCTGTGGTGGAGGCCAGCAGCTGTAGCTGATTCAGCCCCTATCCTGGGAACCTCCAAATGCCGTGGGTGCGGCCCTAAATAGACAAAAGACCAAAAAAAATAATACTACAGATATAGTGTGTATTTATTTATATGGTATATGTATATCTATGTGTCTTGTATATAAAAGAGTACAATGTTTTTCATCTTTCCCCAAGAACCAAGTTTTGCCCTTTTTTTTTTCTCTTTTTTTTTGTCTTTTTGCCTTTTCTAGGGCCGATCCTGCCGCATATGGAGGTTCCCAGGCTAGGGGTCTAATCAGAGCTGTAGCCGCTGGCCTACGCCAGAGCCACAGCAACGCGGGATCCGAGCCATGTCTGTGACCTACACCAGAGCTCACGGCAACGCCAGATCGTTAACCCACTGAGCAAGGCCAGGGATCGAACCTGCAACCTCATGGATCCTAGTCCAATTCGTTAACCACTGCGCCATGACGGGAACTCCAGTTTTGCCCTTTTAGGAGAGATGTCGTTCCCTTTGAGGACGCATACTTAAATGCATATTTTTGAAAATCAGCTAGAACTCTTTGAAAAGAAAATGAAGATAATATAAACAGAATGAAAAACAGAAGTGACATGCAGAAAAGCAGGAATGGTTGTTGTGCAGATTATATTGAACAACGTATATCACTCAGCTGCAGCTTTCATCTAGGCTCCCCAAACCTGTTTCCATGAAGCCGTGCCAGAAGTAATTTTTCAGGTTGAATCTAAAGAGCTTCTTGATGTTTCATGGTGTTTTCCTTTTCTTTCCGACAGGGTGTTGTGGTTTCTACAGCTGGGTAATATTCACGTTATCTCCGTTGGAGTCAATGGCACAGTGTAAGTTGCACGAGGAAAATGCATATGCCCAATGTGGTGGGGAGGAGACTTGTGTCCCAGGAGGTTGAACCACAGCTGGCCACTTGCTAGGAGATGGTGGCCGAACAAGGGATAACATCAGGTCTCTTGGTTCCCACCCTGGCTCTTTCCCTTGTGCCTTCAATTAACATTTTATTTTTTAGCCACATGCATGGCATGCGGAAGTTCCTGGGTCAGGGTTTGAACTCCCCAACTGCAGCAGCAACCTGAGCCGCTGCAGTGACAGCACAGGATCCTTAATCCACTGCACCACAGGAGACCTTCAAAATTTGAAAAAACAAAACAAAACTGAAACACAAAAATAAGGATCGCCACTTGTTTTTCATTCATTTCTGGAGAAGCAAAGCCTGAGATGAGGATTTTATGTGACTCATTTGTTGAGGGAGGGCTCTCAGGAGACCCTTGCAGGGAGGGAAGCAGGATGGGGCAGGAGGAGGAAATGGCCACTCAGAAGGTGTTTCAGGAGATTTTCAGCCGCAGCCTGGTCCCAGGAGGAGCTCTGGAGTGTGAATTATACCACAGAGGTTCACCTGCTCGGAGGCTGTGCTGTTACATGCCTGGATGTGTCAGGCAGTGCTTCAAGGCTAGTGAGACAGCGGGGGATAGGATGCTAACCTGGCAAGGTGGATGCGGGTGGGGCCAAGAGTGGCTGATATTCCCCCCCTCTTTTAACCATTAAAAATTTTAAAAAAATTTTCATTTTTGGAGTTCCCGTCGTGGCGCAGTGGTTAACGAATCCGACTAGGAACCATGAGGTTGTGGGTTCGATCCCTGCCCTTGCCCAGTGGGTTAACGACCCAGCGTTGCCGTGAGCTGTGGTGTAGGCTGCAGACGCGGCTCGGATCTTGTGTTGCTGTGGCTCTGGCATAGGCCGGTGGCTACAGCTCTGATTTGACCCCTAGCCTGGTAACCTCCATATGCTGCTGGAGCAGCCCAAGAAATAGCAAAAAGACAAAAAAAATTTTTTTTTTTCATTTTTTTGGCTGTGGTGTGCAGCAGCTTGATGTGGGATTTCGGTTCCTAGATCAGGGATTGAACCTGGGCAGCAATGGAGAAAGTGCTGAGTCCTTACCACTAGACCACCAGGGAACTCCCAAACCCTTAAAAAAAATTATAGCTGATTTACAATGGTGTTTTAGTTTCTGGTGTATAGCAAAGTGAACACACACACACACATACATGTTTACTTTTAGATTATTTTCCATTATAAGTTATTACAAGATATTGAATATAGCTCCCCATGCTATATAGTAGGTCCTTGTGTATATGGCAGTGGGTATCTGCTAATCCCCAAATCCTAATTTATCTTTCCCCACCCCCTGCTATCCCCTTGGTTAACTGTAAATTTGTATGACTTACTTCACTTAGTATGATAATCTCTAGGTCCATCCATGTTGCTGTAGATGGCATGATTTCCTTCTTTTTTATGGCTGAATAATATTCCACTGTATGTATATACCACATCTTCTTTATCCATTCCTCTGCATATGGATGCATAGGTTGCTTCCACGTCTTGGCTACTGTGTGTAGGGCGGCAATGAACATTGGTATCCCATCCTTTCTTACCTGGCAAAGTGTGAAGAACTCGTGAGCTGATAGAGGTAAATCCCCAGAAAGAGACTGGGTTTTCCTCTTCACATCCCGTTCCCACTTTCATAACTCACCACTGTGATCACTGGTACCCAGGGAGACAGGGTACCTGGTTGTGAAAGGATGGCTTATGGCCAGATCTCAGAGGGATCTATAGGGACTTCCCATTGTGGCTCAGTGAGTTACGAACATGACATAGTGTCCATGAGAATGCAGGTTCAATCCCTGGCCTCCTTCAGTGGGTTAAGGATCTGTGGCGCAGATTACAGATGTGGCTCAGATCCTGTTTTGCTATGGCTGTGCTGTAGGCTGGAAGCTGCTGCTCAGATTTGACCCCTAGCCCGGGAGCTTCCATGGGCTGCGGGTGCAGCCATAAAAGAGAGGAAAGAAAAATCAAAGGGATCTGTAGACTTCTCTTTGCTTGCAGGTGAGTGGCCATGGCGATCGTGGTCAGATTTTGGTAAGAGACTTCCCCAGCTTGAAGGCAATTAGACCTTGGGGACATGCCTTCATCTCTTGGTTTTGTCACCTGATTATCCGGTAGGGTGATGAACCCCTGCCTACCTGATGGGATTAAGTTCTGAGGATTCAACTCCATGGGGAGTTGTTATGAGATAGGCTCTGGAGTCGCACTGCCTAGGTTCAAATCTTGGTTCCAGGGTTCATTGACATGGGGACCTCGGCTGTTCCAATCCATGCCCCATGACTTTGGTTCCATGGAAATGAGAGTAAGAGGAGTTAATCCCATAGGGGTTTGATGAGGATTAAACGAGGTAAGATATAGGCAGTGCTTAGTAGATACTTGGAACATCATAAGTGTAATATGTTAGCCTTCTCCCCTCTCCTCCTTCCCCATCCTCCTCCCCTGCGCCTCCCTTCCCTCCCCCTCTTCCTTTTCCTCTCCCCCCATCTCTTCCTCCTCCCCTTCTCCCTCCTCCTCCCCTCCCTCTTCTTCTGTCCTTTCCCCCTCCCCCTTTCCTCCTCTGAGAATCACAAATTCACTGGTTCTTATAGGCTCCGCTGCAGCTGGGTCAAAGCTGGTAGCCCATGAGGGGTACAGCCAGAATGATGAGCAAATCTCCTGAACTCCTTCCCAGCGTGGTCTGGTCTGCTTGGCTCTCCTCCTGTGTTCTGACTTGGGGGCTGACCTGGAACAGTTAGGCAACCTCTCTTGGGCACTCTTTTCTGCATCTGGAAAAGGGAGTCCTAATGTCTACCTTGAAGTAGAGTGACTGACCATTCCGGCTTGCCCCAGACTGGGGGTGTTAACCATGAGGCTTCTTGGCTTTCCCAGTCAACAGAAATTGAGTAAGAGGCCCGATAAGAAATTCAGGCAAGGCTTTATTTAGCTCCTGCTGCAGCAGGAAGAAAGGAAAACAAGTATTCCCTTGCTGGGGGCAGATGTGCGTGTGTGTCCCTTACTTGGGGCAGGTGTGTGTGTGTGTGTGTGTGTGTGTGTGTGTGTGTGTGTGTGTAGCTGGTTCCTTAAGTGGGGTGAGGGTAGGGGTGCCAGAGGGGTGGCTTAGGTGGTCTGCCTGCCCCCTTGGTGGGGCTGTGTGCAGAGGGCATGCACAGCACCCAGCTTTTGCTCCTGGCTCCTCAGATATGGCAGCTGGGTTTTTGGTCTTTTTATATCTTGCTGTCCATAATCTGCCCCAACTGTGCAAGCATGCTGCTATTTTTTTTTTTTTTGTCTTTTTTCCATTTCTTGGGCCGCTCCCGCCGCATATGGAGGTTCCCAGGCTAGGGGTCGAATCAGAGCTGCAGCCACCGGCCCACGCCAGAGCCACAGCAATGCAGGATCCGAGCTGCATCTGCAACCTACACCACAGCTCATGGCAACGCCGGATCGTTAACCCACTGAGCAAGGGCAGGGACCGAACCCACAACCTCATGGTTCCTAGTTGGATTCGTTAAACACTTCGCCACGACGGGAACGCCCATGCAGCTATTTTTAGTCCCATTTGGTTTCTTTGTATGTTGTTGCTCAAGGAGACATTTCCCAGGTGCAAGCCCCGCAGCCAAGGGTCCCAGGTCCCGTCTTGGGGGAAGGGGTTTTTCCCAGGATGCAGTACTTGGAGTGCGAACACTGAGAGAGTCTCAGGAATGGCAGAATAGCTTGGTCACCCTACCTCGAAGCACTACTATGAGGACTGCAGAAAATTCATGGAAGGGGTCCAGAGCCTGGAAGACGCCTATGCCATGAAGTCCTAGTTATCTTTTTAAAAGTCTCTTTGCCTCTTTGAGTCTCCTTTTCAACTTAGGTCAATTAAGTGACCACCCACTGAGTTGTTTTGTTGATGATTGATGATCATGTGACTGTTTCCTTGGGACAGCTGAAGTGGTTCCTGTTCTGGCCTCCTGGCTCCTTGCCCTTTATAAGATGGAGTTCCCGTCGTGGCACAGTGGTTGACGAATCTGACTAGGAACCATGAGGTTGTGGGTTTGGTCCCTGCCCTTGCTCAGTGGGTTAACGATCTGGCGTTGCCGTGAGCTGTGGTGTAGGTTGCAGATGTGGCTCGGATCCCGCGTTGCTGTGGCTCTGGCGTAGGCCAGCGGCTACAGCTCTGATTCGACCCCTAGCCTGGGAACCTCCATATGCGGCAGGATCGGCCCTAGAAAAGGCAAAAAGACAAAAAAAAAAAAAAAAAAAAAAAGAGTGGCTAGAGGGCGCCTGTGAGTACCTGAGTCAGGCCCTGTCCCTCCTCTGCCCACAGCCCTCCAGGACTTCTACCTCTCTCAGGGTGAAAGCCCAAGTCCTCCCCTCGGCCCACAAGACCCTTCCCTGTCCCCTCTCACCCCTCACCTCCTCCCTCTCTTCCCCTCGATCTCTCTGCTCCAGCCGCCTGGACTTCTTTGCTGTTCCTCCAACACCTAAGCACGGTCCTGCCCCAGGACCTTTGTACAGGCTGTTCCCTCTGCCTGGAATCTCTTGCCCTACATAGGTACATGGTTTCTTCCCTTACTTTCTATGTTTTGATTTGCACGTCATCTTCTCAGTGACTATCTTATTTTTGACATTGTATGCCTCCCCCTTACCCCTCCAGATTATCAGCTCGGTGAGGGTGGGGAGTTTTGTGTGTCTTGTTTCTCGGCTGAATCCATAGAGCCTAGCATGGTGTCTGCTGTGCAGTAGGTGTTTTTATTTGTCAGAGTTATCCAGAGAAACAGAACCAATAGGATGGATATCTGCACATACATATATAGAAAGCTTTTTTTTCCTACACGTGCATGACATGTGGAAGTTCCCTGGCTGGGGATTTAACCCACACCACAGCAGCAACGCCAGCCATTGTAGTGGCAATGCAGGATCCTTAGCCCGCTACTCCACAGGGGAACTCCTATAAAGCTTTATTATAAGGAACTGGCTCACAGGATTCCATCTGCTGGGTGGGGTACAGAGGCCCCGAGACTGGAAAGAATTCAGGGAACCGAGCCAAGGTGAGCGTGGCTGGTGGGATCAGGTATGAGATGAACTGGAGAGTTTGGCAGGTGCTCCGATCATACAGGACCGTGCTGCTCTTCTGCTTTGGGGTGGATTTGAGAGATAGCTGGAGGAAGAGTGCTGGGAAGCTCAGAGTTGAGAGATCACAAGTTGTAAGACACCGGAAATCTGCAAAGACAAATGTTGCCTTTGCAGATGAAAGAGGAAGCTGGAAATGAGAAGAGAGATATAATCTGAGGCATCAGGCAGGGGAGGGAAATAAACGAGGCATGTTGTAGGCGGCAAAGAGTCTGGCTCCCAAGACTGTTATAATGAAGTTCCATTCCTTTTGTTTTTTGTGGCATGTTATAAAGCGTTACCTGTGGTTTCCCATCCAGCCACTTGATGTTGGTACTTTCATTGACTTCTTTCTATCACATCCCACATCTGATGCATTGGCAAATCCTGTTAGTATTACCATCCGAATAAATCCAGAACTTTATGGATTCACTGATCCCATCTGAGCTGTCTCCGCCATCATCACTCACCTGGACAAGAGCAGCTGCCTCCTCCCCGGTCATCCTGCCTCCGCTCCGATAAAATTCATCCTCCAACCAGTGGCCAGAAGGATCATGTTAAAACCCAAGTGATGCTGTGCTCCTCTTCTGCTCAAAACACTCCCATGGCTCCTATCTCTCTGATAAAAAGCTGAAGTCTTTTTTTTTTTTTTTTTTCAGGGCCACACCCCAGGCATATGGAAGTTCCCAGGGTAGGGGTCAAATCAGAGCTGCAGTTGCTGGCCTATGCCACAACGACAGCCATGCCAGATCTGAGCCAAATTTTCGACCTGCACCACAGCTCATGAGCAATGCTGGACCTTAACCCATAGTGCGGCGGGGCCAGGGATTGAACCTCCATCATCATGGATACTGGTTGGGTTCGTTACCACTGAGCCACAATGGGAACTCGCAGAAGCTGAAGTCTTAACAAATGGTCCAGCAGATCCTACATGACTTGATCATATCACCTCCTCCCACTCACCCCTCATCCACTCCACTCCAGCCACACCAGCCTTCTTGTAATTCCACAACATCGCTGGGCATGATACTGCCACAGGACCTTTGCACCTTGTTTCCTCTACCTTAAATAGTTTCTTAGCTCACTCACACACCTCTCTTAGGTCCTTGCTCAAATGTTACCTTCTCAGAGAGGTCTTCATTACCGAACAGCACTGTGTACCAGGCACTGTACAAAGTGCTGGGGTCATGGCAGTAAATGAGACACGAATCTCTGCCTTCTGGGAGCTAACAGTCTATCAGGACAATGGACTTGAAACAACCAATTGCAAACGTTTTTGTGTAGAATCGTCTTAGAAATTGCCTGAAGATTTATTCCATTTCCAGCCAGACCTATCTCTTCTTCTGTAGCAGTAGTAGTAGAAAATCATGCATTTGGATTTCTTTTTTATTCTTTCTTTTCTTTTTTTTTTTTCTTTTTAGGGCCACACTCGAGGCACATGGAGGTTCCTAGGCTAGGGGTCGAATCGGAGCTCTAGTTGCTGGCCTATGCCACAGCCACAGCAATGCAGGATCCAAGCTGTGTTTGTGATTGCACCACAGCTCACGGCAATGTTGGCTCCTTAACCCACTGAGCAAGGCCAGGGATTGAACCTGCATCCTCATGGATGCCAGTCAGATTTGCTAACTGCTGAGTCACAATGGGAACTCCATGCATTTGGATTTTTGACAGGCCTGGAGTCACCACTCACCAGCTGTGTTTCTTTGGGCAAGTCACTTAACATCTCTAAGCTCCGTTTTCCACAGTCATGTAATGGGGACTGCATTCAGGTTCTATGGCTGTTGTAACAAATCACCCTAGATTTGGCATTTAAAACCACAAAAACATTATCCTACAGTTCTGGAGGTCAGAAGTCCCAAATGCACCTTACTGGGCTAAAATCAAGGTGTCAGCAGTGCTACAAGTTTTTTTTTTTTTTTGGCTGCACCTGTGGCTTCTGGAAATTCCTGGGCCTGGGATTGAACCGTCCTTGCCACAGCAGCCACATCGCTGGATCCTTTAACTGTTGGGCCACCAGGAAACTTCCATTAGGGCTGCAATTTTGATTCATACTCTTCTGTCTGTAGCTCTGATGCTCACCATGCAGTCCAAGGATCAACATCATCAGCATCATTCAGGGACTTATTAGAACTGCAGAATCTCAGCTTCATCCCCAGGCCTGACTTGGCATCTGATTTCCCAAGATTTCCTGGGGACCCCAGGTGAGGCAGATGCTACTCATCTGTGGATCCCACTTGGAGTAGCAAGTGTCTGAGATGGTGCTTCTCACGCTTTCAAATGCACACGAGTCACCTGAGGATCTTGCTAAAAGGCAGATTCTGATATAGTAGTTTGGGGATGGGGCTGGAGACTCTGCATGTTCATCAGATTCCCAGGCTGATGCTGCTGACCCATGGACCACTTTTGGAAGAGCAAGGATCTGGGGTCCACTGAACACGTTTGGTGGCTGTATCAGTTTCCAGCGCAGCTGAAATGGTGGCAAACAAAGTGGCTCAAAACAACACAAATGTATCATCTCACCATTCTGGAGGCCAGAAGGCTGAAATCAAGGGGCTGTCTCTGAAGGCTGTAGGGAAGAGTCTGCTTCAAAGTCTAATTTCAGTTCTAGTTATCCTAGCAGCTGAAGGTGTTGCTGGTAATCCTCAGCATCCCTTGGCTTGTGGAGACATCATTCCAATCTCTGCCTGTCATCACGTACTAGTCTCCCTGTCTCTACACAGAAGTTCCTGGGCCAGGGATTGAACCTGTGACAGCTCAGGGGCTGGAGCCACAGCAGTGACAATGCCAGATCCTTAACCTGCTGGGCCACCAGGAAACTCCTCTTCTTAGAAGGAACCAATCAGGCCAACCTCATTGTGCAATGGAATGACTTCAGGAACTGATCATATCAGATTAAGGGGCCGTCCTGCTCCAGTATAATCTCATATTAACTCACATCTTGATTGCATCTACAGAGACTCTATTTTCTGGTCACATTCTCAGGGACCAGGGTTTAGGACTTCAACATGGCCTTTTTTTGGGGGGAGGGAGGCACAATTCAACCCACAACAGTCACCTTCCTCTTCCCACGCTGGGTTCCCTTGCCCTTCCACTCGGTGCTCTAATCCAAATCCTTTCTTCTGTGTTGCCTAGCTGGGAATGAGTGTACAGATACCACCATGTGTCCGGCATATGCAACCTGCACCAACACTTCAGACAGTTACTACTGCAGTTGCAAAAGAGGCTTTCTGTCCACCAACGGACAGATGCAGTTCAAAGATCCAACGGTGGAATGCCTAGGTGAGTTCATGCCCCCTCAAAATCCCCCAGCATCTGGTGAAAGCTGGCTGGACAGCAGAAATAGGTCCTTTTCCCTTTTCCCAACTATTAATCCCTTCTTTCTTTCCTCCCTCCCTTCCTTCCTTCTTCTCTCCCTTCATTCCTCCCCCCCAATTGCTTTTGATTATGAAAAATGATACCTGGTCACCAAAAATTCCAGTGATTAGAGACCTGCATTAGAATAAAAAGAAAAAGATGCTATTTGCCAATATCCCCAAATAGACATTGATTTCCTTCCATGTGAATAATATGAATTCCTAACCTGTACGGAGTGCCAGGCCCTGTGTGAAGGGCTTTATGTGCCTGTTCACATGACATTGAGCATAGGCATTGCTAGGACCTCCATTGTACAGATGAGAAGCCTGAGGCTTGGATATCTGAAGTGATGTGTTCAGAGTCATGCAGTTAAATTGGAATGCAAACCCGGGACTTTCCGACTCTAATGGCGGTCTCCAAACCACATTACCTGTTTGCCACACAGCAGTTGTAAAGCGTTGCAGAAACATCATTAATATCTCTAAGCCTCAATATTTCCATCTATAAAATGGGTGTATGTGAGTATCTACCTTAGGGGTTCTGCTGTGGTGCAACCGGATCTTCAGCGTCTCTGCAGGGCTGGGATGCAAATTCAGTCCCCAGCCCAGCACAGTGGGTTAAGGATCTGGTGTGGCACAGCTGCTGTGCGAGTTGCAACTGTGGCTGGGATCTGACGAAGGAACTCCATATGGCACAGGGTGGCCGAGAGGGAGAGAGAGAGAGAGAAAGAAGTATTTACCTTAAATGATAGTTGGGAAAATTAAATGCAATAATGTATACAACCTGCTTGGCACATGTAGAGTGCCAAGAGCTACAGTTAACATAAAGAATATAAGCTAAAATAATACCCAGAATGAGCTAGTTTTTGATATGTATTCCTTATATTTAGACCCAAACTTCCTTTTAACAGTGAAGATCTGACTATGTTTCTGAATAAGACCAGGGATCCGCAAAATTTTTCTGCAAGGGGCCAGATAGTAAACATTTTGGAGGTTGCAGGCCATATGATATGGAGGTCTTGATTATTCAACACTCCAGTTGTAATGCAAAAGCATCCAGAGATAATGCATAAATGAATGGATGTGGCTGTGTTCCAATAAAACTTTATTTACACAAACAAGTAGTGGGCCAGATTTCACACTTGGGCTGTAGTTTGATAATCTCTGAATAAGATGATTTAATATCTATTACTATATTTCCTAGGGAGCTCCAAACATCCTTTTTTAAACCTTTGGGCTATCGTTCATGGATTATTCAGTGAGCACAGTAGTCTTTTTGGTCCCTCGTTTTAAAATACAGGTAGGATCAGGAGTTCCTGTCATGGAACAGCAGAAATTATATGACTAGGAACCATGTGGTTGTGGGTTTGATCCCTGGCCTTGCTCAGTGGGTGAAGGATCCAGTGTTGCCGTGAGCTGTGGTGTAGGTCACAGACGTGGCTTGGATCTGGCGTTGCTGTGGCTGTGGTGTAGGCCAGCAGCTGTAGCTCTGATTCGACCCCTAGCCTGGGAACCTCCATATGCTGTGGGTGTGGCCATAAAAAGCAAAAAATAAAATAAAATACAGGTAGAATCAACATGCCCCAACTAGAAAATGATGGATACTATGGTAAGGACCTTGTCCACTGCATGTCTTTGACTCCCAATATGGTACCTAAGACACTGTGAATATTCAATAGATATTTCTCAAATGAAGGAACATGCTACATTATTCTTTATGTCAACTCCTGATTTAATCATCCTATTATCAACAGACATTTAGATGTTTAATGTTCCATTACTTAAAACTGGGAAGAATATCCCTGTGATCTTATCTTGATGCATGTGGCAGGTCCAGATTTCTCTCTTGGAGAGGTGCATTTTCCTGGAAGAGAGCTATAGGGCGCTTGCCTTGAAGTTGTATTTGTCCAGCAACTTCAAAGCAAATGTTTACTTAGGATGACTTGGCAGAGCAGGGCTGAAGGAGATTTGGGGAGGCCCACCCCATGGTACAATGGCTGCACAATTCTATGGGTGCGCCAATGAGTAAATTCCTAGAAGTGGGTTTGCAAAAGTTCTGGTTATCTATTGGTGTTGGTACATTAAGACAGCAACAATCATTTATTTTGCTCACAAATAAATCTGCTATTTGGGCTGAGTTGGGTGAGAATGGCTCAACTCTGTTCCCCACAGTGTGAGTTGTGTTGGCTCAACTGGGGGCTAGAGGATTCTCTTTGAAGGGGGCTCACTCCTGTGGCTTCAAGATGGTGCTGGCTATTGGTTGGCTGCTCCAGGGCTGTGAGTGGGAAGTCTTAATCTTACCGTGTGAGCTGGTTTTTCATGACTTGCAAGGCTTCCTCACAGTATGGCGGCTGAGCCAAGCATGAGCATCTCAAGAGAACAAGGTGGAAGTGTATGATATTTTGATGATTTACCATGGTATTTTGATGACCTAATGTCCCCACCACCATACTCAGATTCAAGGGAAGGAAATATAGACCCACTGCTTGATGGAAAGTGTACCAGTTAAAGGACATTGCATGCAGGTCACATGGGATGGAAGACAGTGTTTCAAGCTCTTTGAAAAATACAATCTGTTGTACATGAAGGAGCATATTGGCAACTATGACTCTCTTTTCCTGTCCAGATATAGATGAGTGTTCTCAAAGCCCCCCAGTATGTGGTCCTCACTCAATCTGCAAGAACCTGCCAGGGAGGTACAGGTGCAGCTGTTTGACTGGTTTCTCATCTCCCACTGGAAACAACTGGATCTTGGGAAAGAAAGGTCGTTTCATCTGTACAGGTAATATGTGATGATCTTATGGGTAGCGTCTATGATCTTGATTTTAGAAATGATTAAATTGAGGCCCAGAGAGGTACAGTCCCTTGCATAAGGATAGATAACTATCAAGTAGAGAAACTTGGATTTGAATTCTTGTTGAGGGTCTATTAGGAGCTAAGCAGTAGATAAGGCAGTAATTGAGGGTAACGGGGGTTCCGTCCCTCGAATGCTTCGCTCCTACCCTTGTGGGTGAGATGAATGTCCTGTTCGCAGCTTCCTGTCCTCACTGTTTCCTCTGCCTTGACCCGGGTTTTCATTCCCATTCACTAGATGTAAATGAATGTGCCAATCCCAAAACTTGCCCAGAGCACGCGATTTGCCGAAACAGTGTGGGGAGCTACTCTTGTGTCTGCAAGCCCGGATTTGAATCCAGCAGGGGAAAGACGAGTGTCCAGGGCCCGGGACAGATGTGTAGAGGTAGGTGCAGGGGTCTGTGGGGGAATCAGGTCCTATCTGTTTTCACAGACAGCATTCGTGGGAGAGGCGTTCGAGTGAGTCTCAGCTGAGTTCAGTTGCAAAGCTGAAGCCAATAATCATTCATTCATTTCTTCGTTCATTCATGCACTCATTCAAAAATACTTGTTGAGCACCTACTGTATGCCCGCCCAGATTCTAGGGATGGAGGATGCAGCAGTGAGAAATACAGGCCCAAATACTTGTTCTCCTGGAATTGATTATCTACTGTGGGGAGAGAGAGAGATTGGACAAAATCAAGGCAGAAAACTGTTGGGTGTCAGGGATAGTTAAAGGAGGTGAAATCAAAGAAGGCAGGAAGGTAGATAGGGAGTGCTGGGGGTGGGGTTCAATTTTTTTAGGGGGGTGCCCCAGGGCTTAAGGAGTTCCTGGACCGGGGATCAGATCCCAGCTGCAATTGCAACCTATGCTGCTGCTGTGGCATCGCTGATCCTTCAACCCACTGTCCTGGGCTGGGGATCCTCACTCTATCCCAGGTTCTCTTCTGAGTGGCTAAAGACACTTTGTCGCCGTCTTCTTCTTCTTCTTCTTCTTCTTCTTCTTTTTTTTTTTTTTTCGTCCTTTTGTCTTTTGACGGCCGCACCCACAGCATATGGAGGTTCCCAGGCTAGGGGTCCAATCGGAGCTACAGCTGTCACTCTATGCCAGAGCCACAGCAACACCAGATCCAAGCCGCGCCTGCAACCTACACCACAGCTCACGGCAACGCCGGATCCTTAACCCGCTGAGCGAGGCCAGGGGTCGAACCTGCAACCTCATGGTTCCTAGTCGGATTCATTTCTACTGCACCACAACAGGAACTCCGATTCTTTGTCATCTTATCGAACCCTCTGGACAACCCTGTGGGGGTGGGTTCTATGATTAGTCCCATAATAATCATAGATGTGACACACAGAGATGAATCCTCTTGTCCAGTGTATTAGTCAGCTCAGGCTGCCACAATAAAGCACCATAAGCTGGTGGGTGGAAACAACAGAACTTTATTATCTCACAGTTCTGGAGGCTGGAAATCCAAGATCAGGGTGTTGGCATGGTCAGTTTCTGGAAAGAGCTCTCTTTCTGGAGTGAGCTTCTTTTATGTTCACACAGGGCAGAGAGAGGAGAGAGAGGGAGAGAGGAAGGGGGGAGAGAGAGAGAGAGTTCTTATGATTCTCCCTCTTCTTAAAAGGGCACTGATCCCATCACAAGGGCCCCACCCTCATGACCTCATCTAAACCTAATCATCTTTCCGATTTTAATACTACCTCACTGAGGGTTAGGATTTCAGTGTAGGAATTTGGGGTGACAATTCACTCCATAGCCCCCAGCAACACACAGATTCTAAGGGGCAGAGCCAGGCTTTGAACTGATGCTGTCCAGGCTCTCTCTACCCCTCCTCTCTGATGTAGTGATTCTTTGGAGGGGAACTGAGATTCATTCCTCCGTGAAAGAGGGGAGTAATGAATTAGAGGCTGAGCAAACACAGATGGCAGAGAATGAGCCACTAAAGGTGCCCGATGAGTCTGGGTGGTGAATTAAGATGGGATTAGAAGCCAAAGAGGAGCTCAGCTGGGAACAGACTCTCAGTGCCTTGCCTGCTCTTGGAGGATTTTATCCTGAGAGGTGGGTGGCCTCATCAGAAAATTGCAAGGGAGAGAAACACGCCCCAAGCGTTTCCTTTCCATAGTGACGCAAATGTGTGAGCCCCTTGTAGCTTGGGAAAACCGTTGGCTTTAGTTCCAGGTGGGGCTGTGAATTGCTCTGCTGTAGGTAGCCTCAGCATCCTTTTTGGTTTTCTGCTTAGATGGGGATGAATGTTCCAGGAACTCAACTCCTTGTGGTGCCAGTTCTGCCTGTACCAACCTCTTGGGAAAATACAATTGCTCCTGCCTGCCTGGGTTCTCTCCACCTGATTTTTGGGCTTCGGGGTAACCTGAGGCTTTCTTTATTTTTTAAAGATTTTTATTAAAGTTGGGAGTTCCCGTCGTGGAGCAGCGGAAACTAGTCTGGCTAGGAACCATGAGGTTGCGGGTTCGATCCCTGGCCTCGCTCAGTGGGTATAGGTCGAGCACGCAGCTCGGATCCCATGTTGCTGTGGCTCTGGCATGGGCTGGCGGCAACAGCTCCGATTAGACCCCTAGCCTGGGAACCTCCATGTGCTGTGGGTGCGGCCCTAAAAAGACAAAAGAGAAAAAAAATTTATTAAAGTTGATTTACACTGTTGTGTCAATTTCTGCTGTAAGCATAGTGACCCGGTCATACCTATAGATATTCTTTTTTTCACACTGTCTTCTAAACCTGAGGCTTTCAAATGTGCAGATAATGGCCCCAGCTATTTTGGAGACTTCTCAAGGGATGTCAAACTGCCCTGAAACTTAGTGCCTTATCCCAAAATCATTTTTCCTTTCGCATGATTCTATGGGTTGATCACATGGTTTGCTGGGAGAGGGCTATAGAACACTTGCCTTGAAGTTGTATTTGCATGACAAATGTAGCAAGTTTTTGTTTAGGGTGATTTGGCAGAGCAGGGCTGAAGGAGATTTGGGGAGGCCCACCCCATGGTACAATGGCTGCACAATTCCGTGAGTGCTGCAATGAGTGAATCCTTCCTTAGAAGTGGGTTTGCAAAGTGTTCCGATTATCTATTGCTGAGTGACAGCAAACATGGTGCATTAAGACACCAACCATCATTTATTTTGCTCTTGAGCAAATCTACTATTTGGGCTGAATTGGGTGAGGATGGTTTGACTCTGTTCCCCACAATGTGAACTGAGTTGACTCACTGGGGCTAGAGAATCCACTTTGAAGGGGGCTCACTCACACACCTGGCAAACTGCTGCTGGCAGTTGGCTGGTGCTCAGCCAGAGCTGTGGGCGGCAGTTCTTCGTTCTCCACATGAGCTGGGTTTTCTTGGCTGGTTGAGCTTCTTCACAGTATGGGGGCTGAGTCGAACACGAGCATCTCGGAGTTCCCATCACGGCTTAATGGAAACGGATCTTAGCATCCGTGATGACTCAGGTTTGTTCCCTGGCCTTGTTCAGTGGGTTAAAGATCTGGTGTTGCTCTGGCTATGGTATAGGCCAGCGGCTATAGATCCGATGTGACCCTTAGCCTGGGAACATACATATGTCACGGGGGCGGCCCTAAAAAGCAACGAGCAAACAAGCAAACAAACAAAACATGAGACTCTCAAGAGAACAAGGTGGAAGTGTATGCTATTTGGACGACTTAGCATGGTACTTACGAGCTCAGTGTCCCCACCACCGGACTCAGATCCAAGGGGAGGAACTACAGACCGACTCCTTGATGGAGCCGATGTCTGTTGAATGAAGGGCATGTGGAGGAGAGACAGGGTATCTTCCTGGGACAGGCTCTTTCCATCAACCGCTTCCAGTTTTCCACCGGAAGAAACAACGTGTGGTCCAAGGCAAAGCCCATTGGCCAGTGTGCTTCTTTTTTTCCGGTCCAGATATAGATGAATGTTCTCAAAGCCCCCCAGCCTGTGGGCCTCACTCCGTCTGCAGAAACCTGCCAGGGAGCTACAAGTGCAGCTGTTTGCCTGGTTTCTCGTCTCCCACCGGAGATGACTGGATCCCGGCAAAGGGAGGTCGTTTCGCGTGTGTAGGTAATGCTGTCAGGCTGTCAGGCGTGGCGGGTCTTTGGTGGGCAGCTGCTGCGGAGCTGCTTCCGTGTGTGTGTGTGTGTGTGTGTGTGTGCGTGTGCGTGTGCGTGCGCGTGCGTGTGCGTGCACGCGCGTGCGCTCAGACACTCACCCTTTGGCCTGGCCCCTCTCTTCCACTGCTCTTCAGACATTAATGAATGCCTCCAGAGCGGGGTCTGCCCGGAGCATTCCCAGTGTACCAACTCCTTGGGAAGCTACAGCTGCAGCTGCCACGTTGGATTCACCTCTACCAACTCCATCTGTGAAGGTATAGAGGACCCGATCTCTGGGTACCTGTGCCATGAATTCAGAACCCCTTTGATTGAGGATCCTGGGGACCAGGAGCCTCCTTTTAGGCATTATAAGGTTGCGTCTTGCCGGAGGACAGACAGCTATGATGTGGTATCTCTTGGACTTGAGCTGCTTCTGAGGGTCTACTACGTGCTAAACAGTGCTGCAAGCAGTGCTGGAGAGTAATGGCGTGATTCTGTTTCTAGGGTGATTTACCCTCTTTGCCCTTAGGGGGATGTTATCAACATCCTTAGACATTTTTGGTTTTCGCCCATTGATGGTGGTGTAGGGTTTGTTTGCGTTACTCTTACTTGTGTGAGCAGAGACCAGCGCGTCCTTCCAAATATCCTACAATGCATAGAGCAACCTCCGTACAACCAAGAAGGATCTGTTCCCAAGTGTTGATGGTGCTGAGATGGAGATCCTCTGAGCTCTAGGGAATTCAGACCCAACCTTGAGAACTTTTTCCTATAAGTTATTTGAAGGAAGCCATGAGAGTCCTCCTTGATCCTATGCAGCCTCCTATCCTCACTGCTTCCTCTGCCTTGACCCGGATTTTCATTCCCACTGACCAGATGTGGACGAATGTGCCAATCCCAGAGCTTGCCCAGAGCACGCATCTTGCCGCAACAGTGTGGGGAGCTACTCTTGTGTCTGCAAGTCCGGATTTGAATCCAGCACGGGCAAGATGGGCATCCAGGGCCCCGGAGAGACGTGTAGAGGTAGCTCCATGGGACTCTTGGGAATCAGGTCCGATCTTTTTGCATAGACAGTACTCTCTGGGGGAGGACTTGGGGTGAGTCTCAGCTGAGTTCAGTTGCAAAGCTGAAGCCAATAATCATTCATTCATTTCTTCGTTCATTCATGCACTCATTCAAAAATACTTGTTGAGCACCTACTGTATGCCCGCCCAGATTCTAGGGATGGAGGATGCAGCAGTGAGAAATACAGGCCCAAATACTTGTTCTCCTGGAATTGATTATCTACTGTGGGGAGAGAGAGAGATTGGACAAAATCAAGGCAGAAAACTGTTGGGTGTCAGGGATAGTTAAAGGAGGTGAAATCAAAGAAGGCAGGAAGGTAGATAGGGAGTGCTGGGGGTGGGGTTCAATTTTTTTAGGGGGGTGCCCCAGGGCTTAAGGAGTTCCTGGACCGGGGATCAGATCCCAGCTGCAATTGCAACCTATGCTGCTGCTGTGGCATCGCTGATCCTTCAACCCACTGTCCTGGGCTGGGGATCCTCACTCTATCCCAGGTTCTCTTCTGAGTGGCTAAAGACACTTTGTCGCCGTCTTCTTCTTCTTCTTCTTCTTCTTCTTCTTTTTTTTTTTTTTTCGTCCTTTTGTCTTTTGACGGCCGCACCCACAGCATATGGAGGTTCCCAGGCTAGGGGTCCAATCGGAGCTACAGCTGTCACTCTATGCCAGAGCCACAGCAACACCAGATCCAAGCCGCGCCTGCAACCTACACCACAGCTCACGGCAACGCCGGATCCTTAACCCGCTGAGCGAGGCCAGGGGTCGAACCTGCAACCTCATGGTTCCTAGTCGGATTCATTTCTACTGCACCACAACAGGAACTCCGATTCTTTGTCATCTTATCGAACCCTCTGGACAACCCTGTGGGGGTGGGTTCTATGATTAGTCCCATAATAATCATAGATGTGACACACAGAGATGAATCCTCTTGTCCAGTGTATTAGTCAGCTCAGGCTGCCACAATAAAGCACCATAAGCTGGTGGGTGGAAACAACAGAACTTTATTATCTCACAGTTCTGGAGGCTGGAAATCCAAGATCAGGGTGTTGGCATGGTCAGTTTCTGGAAAGAGCTCTCTTTCTGGAGTGAGCTTCTTTTATGTTCACACAGGGCAGAGAGAGGAGAGAGAGGGAGAGAGGAAGGGGGGAGAGAGAGAGAGAGTTCTTATGATTCTCCCTCTTCTTAAAAGGGCACTGATCCCATCACAAGGGCCCCACCCTCATGACCTCATCTAAACCTAATCATCTTTCCGATTTTAATACTACCTCACTGAGGGTTAGGATTTCAGTGTAGGAATTTGGGGTGACAATTCACTCCATAGCCCCCAGCAACACACAGATTCTAAGGGGCAGAGCCAGGCTTTGAACTGATGCTGTCCAGGCTCTCTCTACCCCTCCTCTCTGATGTAGTGATTCTTTGGAGGGGAACTGAGATTCATTCCTCCGTGAAAGAGGGGAGTAATGAATTAGAGGCTGAGCAAACACAGATGGCAGAGAATGAGCCACTAAAGGTGCCCGATGAGTCTGGGTGGTGAATTAAGATGGGATTAGAAGCCAAAGAGGAGCTCAGCTGGGAACAGACTCTCAGTGCCTTGCCTGCTCTTGGAGGATTTTATCCTGAGAGGTGGGTGGCCTCATCAGAAAATTGCAAGGGAGAGAAACACGCCCCAAGCGTTTCCTTTCCATAGTGACGCAAATGTGTGAGCCCCTTGTAGCTTGGGAAAACCGTTGGCTTTAGTTCCAGGTGGGGCTGTGAATTGCTCTGCTGTAGGTAGCCTCAGCATCCTTTTTGGTTTTCTGCTTAGATGGGGATGAATGTTCCAGGAACTCAACTCCTTGTGGTGCCAGTTCTGCCTGTACCAACCTCTTGGGAAAATACAATTGCTCCTGCCTGCCTGGGTTCTCTCCACCTGATTTTTGGGCTTCGGGGTAACCTGAGGCTTTCTTTATTTTTTAAAGATTTTTATTAAAGTTGGGAGTTCCCGTCGTGGAGCAGCGGAAACTAGTCTGGCTAGGAACCATGAGGTTGCGGGTTCGATCCCTGGCCTCGCTCAGTGGGTATAGGTCGAGCACGCAGCTCGGATCCCATGTTGCTGTGGCTCTGGCATGGGCTGGCGGCAACAGCTCCGATTAGACCCCTAGCCTGGGAACCTCCATGTGCTGTGGGTGCGGCCCTAAAAAGACAAAAGAGAAAAAAAATTTATTAAAGTTGATTTACACTGTTGTGTCAATTTCTGCTGTAAGCATAGTGACCCAGTCATACCTATAGATATTCTCTTTTTCACACTGTCTTCTAAACCTGAGGCTTTCAAATGTGCAGATAATGGCCCCAGCTATTTTGGAGACTTCTCAAGGGATGTCAAACTGCCCTGAAACTTAGTGCCTTATCCCAAAATCATTTTTCCTTTCGCATGATTCTATGGGTTGACCACATGGTTTGCTGGGAGAGGGCTATAGAACACTTGCCTTGAAGTTGTATTTGCATGACAAATGTAGCAAGTTTTTGTTTAGGGTGATTTGGCAGAGCAGGGCTGAAGGAGATTTGGGGAGACCCACCCCATGGTACAATGGCTGCACAATTCCGTGAGTGCTGCAATGAGTGAATCCTTCCTTAGAAGTGGGTTTGCAAAGTGTTCCGATTATCTATTGCTGAGTGACAGCAAACATGGTGCATTAAGACACCAACCATCATTTATTTTGCTCTTGAGCAAATCTACTATTTGGGCTGAATTGGGTGAGGATGGTTTGACTCTGTTCCCCACAATGTGAACTGAGTTGACTCACTGGGGCTAGAGAATCCACTTTGAAGGGGGCTCACTCACACACCTGGCAAACTGCTGCTGGCAGTTGGCTGGTGCTCAGCCAGAGCTGTGGGCGGCAGTTCTTCGTTCTCCACATGAGCTGGGTTTTCTTGGCTGGTTGAGCTTCTTCACAGTATGGGGGCTGAGTCGAACACGAGCATCTCGGAGTTCCCATCACGGCTTAATGGAAACGGATCTTAGCATCCGTGATGACTCAGGTTTGTTCCCTGGCCTTGTTCAGTGGGTTAAAGATCTGGTGTTGCTCTGGCTATGGTATAGGCCAGCGGCTATAGATCCGATGTGACCCTTAGCCTGGGAACATACATATGTCACGGGGGCGGCCCTAAAAAGCAACGAGCAAACAAGCAAACAAACAAAACATGAGACTCTCAAGAGAACAAGGTGGAAGTGTATGCTATTTGGACGACTTAGCATGGTACTTACGAGCTCAGTGTCCCCACCACCGGACTCAGATCCAAGGGGAGGAACTACAGACCGACTCCTTGATGGAGCCGATGTCTGTTGAATGAAGGGCATGTGGAGGAGAGACAGGGTATCTTCCTGGGACAGGCTCTTTCCATCAACCGCTTCCAGTTTTCCACCGGAAGAAACAACGTGTGGTCCAAGGCAAAGCCCATTGGCCAGTGTGCTTCTTTTTTTCCGGTCCAGATATAGATGAATGTTCTCAAAGCCCCCCAGCCTGTGGGCCTCACTCCGTCTGCAGAAACCTGCCAGGGAGCTACAAGTGCAGCTGTTTGCCTGGTTTCTCGTCTCCCACCGGAGATGACTGGATCCCGGCAAAGGGAGGTCGTTTCGCGTGTGTAGGTAATGCTGTCAGGCTGTCAGGCGTGGCGGGTCTTTGGTGGGCAGCTGCTGCGGAGCTGCTTCCGTGTGTGTGTGTGTGTGTGTGTGTGTGTGCGTGTGCGTGCGCGTGCGTGTGCGTGTGCGTGCACGCGCGTGCGCTCAGACACTCACCCTTTGGCCTGGCCCCTCTCTTCCACTGCTCTTCAGACATTAATGAATGCCTCCAGAGCGGGGTCTGCCCGGAGCATTCCCAGTGTACCAACTCCTTGGGAAGCTACAGCTGCAGCTGCCACGTTGGATTCACCTCTACCAACTCCATCTGTGAAGGTATAGAGGACCCGATCTCTGGGTACCTGTGCCATGAATTCAGAACCCCTTTGATTGAGGATCCTGGGGACCAGGAGCCTCCTTTTAGGCATTATAAGGTTGCGTCTTGCCGGAGGACAGACAGCTATGATGTGGTATCTCTTGGACTTGAGCTGCTTCTGAGGGTCTACTACGTGCTAAACAGTGCTGCAAGCAGTGCTGGAGAGTAATGGCGTGATTCTGTTTCTAGGGTGATTTACCCTCTTTGCCCTTAGGGGGATGTTATCAACATCCTTAGACATTTTTGGTTTTCGCCCATTGATGGTGGTGTAGGGTTTGTTTGCGTTACTCTTACTTGTGTGAGCAGAGACCAGCGCGTCCTTCCAAATATCCTACAATGCATAGAGCAACCTCCGTACAACCAAGAAGGATCTGTTCCCAAGTGTTGATGGTGCTGAGATGGAGATCCTCTGAGCTCTAGGGAATTCAGACCCAACCTTGAGAACTTTTTCCTATAAGTTATTTGAAGGAAGCCATGAGAGTCCTCCTTGATCCTATGCAGCCTCCTATCCTCACTGCTTCCTCTGCCTTGACCCGGATTTTCATTCCCACTGACCAGATGTGGACGAATGTGCCAATCCCAGAGCTTGCCCAGAGCACGCATCTTGCCGCAACAGTGTGGGGAGCTACTCTTGTGTCTGCAAGTCCGGATTTGAATCCAGCACGGGCAAGATGGGCATCCAGGGCCCCGGAGAGACGTGTAGAGGTAGCTCCATGGGACTCTTGGGAATCAGGTCCGATCTTTTTGCATAGACAGTACTCTCTGGGGGAGGACTTGGGGTGAGTCTCAGCTGAGTTCAGTTGCAAAGCTGAAGCCAATAATCATTCATTCATTTCTTCGTTCATTCATGCACTCATTCAAAAATACTTGTTGAGCACCTACTGTATGCCCGCCCAGATTCTAGGGATGGAGGATGCAGCAGTGAGAAATACAGGCCCAAATACTTGTTCTCCTGGAATTGATTATCTACTGTGGGGAGAGAGAGAGATTGGACAAAATCAAGGCAGAAAACTGTTGGGTGTCAGGGATAGTTAAAGGAGGTGAAATCAAAGAAGGCAGGAAGGTAGATAGGGAGTGCTGGGGGTGGGGTTCAATTTTTTTAGGGGGGTGCCCCAGGGCTTAAGGAGTTCCTGGACCGGGGATCAGATCCCAGCTGCAATTGCAACCTATGCTGCTGCTGTGGCATCGCTGATCCTTCAACCCACTGTCCTGGGCTGGGGATCCTCACTCTATCCCAGGTTCTCTTCTGAGTGGCTAAAGACACTTTGTCGCCGTCTTCTTCTTCTTCTTCTTCTTCTTCTTCTTCTTCTTTTTTTTTTTTTTCGTCCTTTTGTCTTTTGACGGCCGCACCCACAGCATATGGAGGTTCCCAGGCTAGGGGTCCAATCGGAGCTACAGCTGTCACTCTATGCCAGAGCCACAGCAACACCAGATCCAAGCCGCGCCTGCAACCTACACCACAGCTCACGGCAACGCCGGATCCTTAACCCGCTGAGCGAGGCCAGGGGTCGAACCTGCAACCTCATGGTTCCTAGTCGGATTCATTTCTACTGCACCACAACAGGAACTCCGATTCTTTGTCATCTTATCGAACCCTCTGGACAACCCTGTGGGGGTGGGTTCTATGATTAGTCCCATAATAATCATAGATGTGACACACAGAGATGAATCCTCTTGTCCAGTGTATTAGTCAGCTCAGGCTGCCACAATAAAGCACCATAAGCTGGTGGGTGGAAACAACAGAACTTTATTATCTCACAGTTCTGGAGGCTGGAAATCCAAGATCAGGGTGTTGGCATGGTCAGTTTCTGGAAAGAGCTCTCTTTCTGGAGTGAGCTTCTTTTATGTTCACACAGGGCAGAGAGAGGAGAGAGAGGGAGAGAGGAAGGGGGGAGAGAGAGAGAGAGTTCTTATGATTCTCCCTCTTCTTAAAAGGGCACTGATCCCATCACAAGGGCCCCACCCTCATGACCTCATCTAAACCTAATCATCTTTCCGATTTTAATACTACCTCACTGAGGGTTAGGATTTCAGTGTAGGAATTTGGGGTGACAATTCACTCCATAGCCCCCAGCAACACACAGATTCTAAGGGGCAGAGCCAGGCTTTGAACTGATGCTGTCCAGGCTCTCTCTACCCCTCCTCTCTGATGTAGTGATTCTTTGGAGGGGAACTGAGATTCATTCCTCCGTGAAAGAGGGGAGTAATGAATTAGAGGCTGAGCAAACACAGATGGCAGAGAATGAGCCACTAAAGGTGCCCGATGAGTCTGGGTGGTGAATTAAGATGGGATTAGAAGCCAAAGAGGAGCTCAGCTGGGAACAGACTCTCAGTGCCTTGCCTGCTCTTGGAGGATTTTATCCTGAGAGGTGGGTGGCCTCATCAGAAAATTGCAAGGGAGAGAAACACGCCCCAAGCGTTTCCTTTCCATAGTGACGCAAATGTGTGAGCCCCTTGTAGCTTGGGAAAACCGTTGGCTTTAGTTCCAGGTGGGGCTGTGAATTGCTCTGCTGTAGGTAGCCTCAGCATCCTTTTTGGTTTTCTGCTTAGATGGGGATGAATGTTCCAGGAACTCAACTCCTTGTGGTGCCAGTTCTGCCTGTACCAACCTCTTGGGAAAATACAATTGCTCCTGCCTGCCTGGGTTCTCTCCACCTGATTTTTGGGCTTCGGGGTAACCTGAGGCTTTCTTTATTTTTTAAAGATTTTTATTAAAGTTGGGAGTTCCCGTCGTGGAGCAGCGGAAACTAGTCTGGCTAGGAACCATGAGGTTGCGGGTTCGATCCCTGGCCTCGCTCAGTGGGTATAGGTCGAGCACGCAGCTCGGATCCCATGTTGCTGTGGCTCTGGCATGGGCTGGCGGCAACAGCTCCGATTAGACCCCTAGCCTGGGAACCTCCATGTGCTGTGGGTGCGGCCCTAAAAAGACAAAAGAGAAAAAAAATTTATTAAAGTTGATTTACACTGTTGTGTCAATTTCTGCTGTAAGCATAGTGACCCAGTCATACCTATAGATATTCTCTTTTTCACACTGTCTTCTAAACCTGAGGCTTTCAAATGTGCAGATAATGGCCCCAGCTATTTTGGAGACTTCTCAAGGGATGTCAAACTGCCCTGAAACTTAGTGCCTTATCCCAAAATCATTTTTCCTTTCGCATGATTCTATGGGTTGACCACATGGTTTGCTGGGAGAGGGCTATAGAACACTTGCCTTGAAGTTGTATTTGCATGACAAATGTAGCAAGTTTTTGTTTAGGGTGATTTGGCAGAGCAGGGCTGAAGGAGATTTGGGGAGGCCCACCCCATGGTACAATGGCTGCACAATTCCGTGAGTGCTGCAATGAGTGAATCCTTCCTTAGAAGTGGGTTTGCAAAGTGTTCCGATTATCTATTGCTGAGTGACAGCAAACATGGTGCATTAAGACACCAACCATCATTTATTTTGCTCTTGAGCAAATCTACTATTTGGGCTGAATTGGGTGAGGATGGTTTGACTCTGTTCCCCACAATGTGAACTGAGTTGACTCACTGGGGCTAGAGAATCCACTTTGAAGGGGGCTCACTCACACACCTGGCAAACTGCTGCTGGCAGTTGGCTGGTGCTCAGCCAGAGCTGTGGGCGGCAGTTCTTCGTTCTCCACATGAGCTGGGTTTTCTTGGCTGGTTGAGCTTCTTCACAGTATGGGGGCTGAGTCGAACACGAGCATCTCGGAGTTCCCATCACGGCTTAATGGAAACGGATCTTAGCATCCGTGATGACTCAGGTTTGTTCCCTGGCCTTGTTCAGTGGGTTAAAGATCTGGTGTTGCTCTGGCTATGGTATAGGCCAGCGGCTATAGATCCGATGTGACCCTTAGCCTGGGAACATACATATGTCACGGGGGCGGCCCTAAAAAGCAACGAGCAAACAAGCAAACAAACAAAACATGAGACTCTCAAGAGAACAAGGTGGAAGTGTATGCTATTTGGACGACTTAGCATGGTACTTACGAGCTCAGTGTCCCCACCACCGGACTCAGATCCAAGGGGAGGAACTACAGACCGACTCCTTGATGGAGCCGATGTCTGTTGAATGAAGGGCATGTGGAGGAGAGACAGGGTATCTTCCTGGGACAGGCTCTTTCCATCAACCGCTTCCAGTTTTCCACCGGAAGAAACAACGTGTGGTCCAAGGCAAAGCCCATTGGCCAGTGTGCTTCTTTTTTTCCGGTCCAGATATAGATGAATGTTCTCAAAGCCCCCCAGCCTGTGGGCCTCACTCCGTCTGCAGAAACCTGCCAGGGAGCTACAAGTGCAGCTGTTTGCCTGGTTTCTCGTCTCCCACCGGAGATGACTGGATCCCGGCAAAGGGAGGTCGTTTCGCGTGTGTAGGTAATGCTGTCAGGCTGTCAGGCGTGGCGGGTCTTTGGTGGGCAGCTGCTGCGGAGCTGCTTCCGTGTGTGTGTGTGTGTGTGTGTGTGTGTGTGCGTGTGCGTGTGCGTGCGCGTGCGTGTGCGTGCACGCGCGTGCGCTCAGACACTCACCCTTTGGCCTGGCCCCTCTCTTCCACTGCTCTTCAGACATTAATGAATGCCTCCAGAGCGGGGTCTGCCCGGAGCATTCCCAGTGTACCAACTCCTTGGGAAGCTACAGCTGCAGCTGCCACGTTGGATTCACCTCTACCAACTCCATCTGTGAAGGTATAGAGGACCCGATCTCTGGGTACCTGTGCCATGAATTCAGAACCCCTTTGATTGAGGATCCTGGGGACCAGGAGCCTCCTTTTAGGCATTATAAGGTTGCGTCTTGCCGGAGGACAGACAGCTATGATGTGGTATCTCTTGGACTTGAGCTGCTTCTGAGGGTCTACTACGTGCTAAACAGTGCTGCAAGCAGTGCTGGAGAGTAATGGCGTGATTCTGTTTCTAGGGTGATTTACCCTCTTTGCCCTTAGGGGGATGTTATCAACATCCTTAGACATTTTTGGTTTTCGCCCATTGATGGTGGTGTAGGGTTTGTTTGCGTTACTCTTACTTGTGTGAGCAGAGACCAGCGCGTCCTTCCAAATATCCTACAATGCATAGAGCAACCTCCGTACAACCAAGAAGGATCTGTTCCCAAGTGTTGATGGTGCTGAGATGGAGATCCTCTGAGCTCTAGGGAATTCAGACCCAACCTTGAGAACTTTTTCCTATAAGTTATTTGAAGGAAGCCATGAGAGTCCTCCTTGATCCTATGCAGCCTCCTATCCTCACTGCTTCCTCTGCCTTGACCCGGATTTTCATTCCCACTGACCAGATGTGGACGAATGTGCCAATCCCAGAGCTTGCCCAGAGCACGCATCTTGCCGCAACAGTGTGGGGAGCTACTCTTGTGTCTGCAAGTCCGGATTTGAATCCAGCACGGGCAAGATGGGCATCCAGGGCCCCGGAGAGACGTGTAGAGGTAGCTCCATGGGACTCTTGGGAATCAGGTCCGATCTTTTTGCATAGACAGTACTCTCTGGGGGAGGACTTGGGGTGAGTCTCAGCTGAGTTCAGTTGCAAAGCTGAAGCCAATAATCATTCATTCATTTCTTCGTTCATTCATGCACTCATTCAAAAATACTTGTTGAGCACCTACTGTATGCCCGCCCAGATTCTAGGGATGGAGGATGCAGCAGTGAGAAATACAGGCCCAAATACTTGTTCTCCTGGAATTGATTATCTACTGTGGGGAGAGAGAGAGATTGGACAAAATCAAGGCAGAAAACTGTTGGGTGTCAGGGATAGTTAAAGGAGGTGAAATCAAAGAAGGCAGGAAGGTAGATAGGGAGTGCTGGGGGTGGGGTTCAATTTTTTTAGGGGGGTGCCCCAGGGCTTAAGGAGTTCCTGGACCGGGGATCAGATCCCAGCTGCAATTGCAACCTATGCTGCTGCTGTGGCATCGCTGATCCTTCAACCCACTGTCCTGGGCTGGGGATCCTCACTCTATCCCAGGTTCTCTTCTGAGTGGCTAAAGACACTTTGTCGCCGTCTTCTTCTTCTTCTTCTTCTTCTTCTTCTTCTTCTTTTTTTTTTTTTTCGTCCTTTTGTCTTTTGACGGCCGCACCCACAGCATATGGAGGTTCCCAGGCTAGGGGTCCAATCGGAGCTACAGCTGTCACTCTATGCCAGAGCCACAGCAACACCAGATCCAAGCCGCGCCTGCAACCTACACCACAGCTCACGGCAACGCCGGATCCTTAACCCGCTGAGCGAGGCCAGGGGTCGAACCTGCAACCTCATGGTTCCTAGTCGGATTCATTTCTACTGCACCACAACAGGAACTCCGATTCTTTGTCATCTTATCGAACCCTCTGGACAACCCTGTGGGGGTGGGTTCTATGATTAGTCCCATAATAATCATAGATGTGACACACAGAGATGAATCCTCTTGTCCAGTGTATTAGTCAGCTCAGGCTGCCACAATAAAGCACCATAAGCTGGTGGGTGGAAACAACAGAACTTTATTATCTCACAGTTCTGGAGGCTGGAAATCCAAGATCAGGGTGTTGGCATGGTCAGTTTCTGGAAAGAGCTCTCTTTCTGGAGTGAGCTTCTTTTATGTTCACACAGGGCAGAGAGAGGAGAGAGAGGGAGAGAGGAAGGGGGGAGAGAGAGAGAGAGTTCTTATGATTCTCCCTCTTCTTAAAAGGGCACTGATCCCATCACAAGGGCCCCACCCTCATGACCTCATCTAAACCTAATCATCTTTCCGATTTTAATACTACCTCACTGAGGGTTAGGATTTCAGTGTAGGAATTTGGGGTGACAATTCACTCCATAGCCCCCAGCAACACACAGATTCTAAGGGGCAGAGCCAGGCTTTGAACTGATGCTGTCCAGGCTCTCTCTACCCCTCCTCTCTGATGTAGTGATTCTTTGGAGGGGAACTGAGATTCATTCCTCCGTGAAAGAGGGGAGTAATGAATTAGAGGCTGAGCAAACACAGATGGCAGAGAATGAGCCACTAAAGGTGCCCGATGAGTCTGGGTGGTGAATTAAGATGGGATTAGAAGCCAAAGAGGAGCTCAGCTGGGAACAGACTCTCAGTGCCTTGCCTGCTCTTGGAGGATTTTATCCTGAGAGGTGGGTGGCCTCATCAGAAAATTGCAAGGGAGAGAAACACGCCCCAAGCGTTTCCTTTCCATAGTGACGCAAATGTGTGAGCCCCTTGTAGCTTGGGAAAACCGTTGGCTTTAGTTCCAGGTGGGGCTGTGAATTGCTCTGCTGTAGGTAGCCTCAGCATCCTTTTTGGTTTTCTGCTTAGATGGGGATGAATGTTCCAGGAACTCAACTCCTTGTGGTGCCAGTTCTGCCTGTACCAACCTCTTGGGAAAATACAATTGCTCCTGCCTGCCTGGGTTCTCTCCACCTGATTTTTGGGCTTCGGGGTAACCTGAGGCTTTCTTTATTTTTTAAAGATTTTTATTAAAGTTGGGAGTTCCCGTCGTGGAGCAGCGGAAACTAGTCTGGCTAGGAACCATGAGGTTGCGGGTTCGATCCCTGGCCTCGCTCAGTGGGTATAGGTCGAGCACGCAGCTCGGATCCCATGTTGCTGTGGCTCTGGCATGGGCTGGCGGCAACAGCTCCGATTAGACCCCTAGCCTGGGAACCTCCATGTGCTGTGGGTGCGGCCCTAAAAAGACAAAAGAGAAAAAAAATTTATTAAAGTTGATTTACACTGTTGTGTCAATTTCTGCTGTAAGCATAGTGACCCAGTCATACCTATAGATATTCTCTTTTTCACACTGTCTTCTAAACCTGAGGCTTTCAAATGTGCAGATAATGGCCCCAGCTATTTTGGAGACTTCTCAAGGGATGTCAAACTGCCCTGAAACTTAGTGCCTTATCCCAAAATCATTTTTCCTTTCGCATGATTCTATGGGTTGACCACATGGTTTGCTGGGAGAGGGCTATAGAACACTTGCCTTGAAGTTGTATTTGCATGACAAATGTAGCAAGTTTTTGTTTAGGGTGATTTGGCAGAGCAGGGCTGAAGGAGATTTGGGGAGGCCCACCCCATGGTACAATGGCTGCACAATTCCGTGAGTGCTGCAATGAGTGAATCCTTCCTTAGAAGTGGGTTTGCAAAGTGTTCCGATTATCTATTGCTGAGTGACAGCAAACATGGTGCATTAAGACACCAACCATCATTTATTTTGCTCTTGAGCAAATCTACTATTTGGGCTGAATTGGGTGAGGATGGTTTGACTCTGTTCCCCACAATGTGAACTGAGTTGACTCACTGGGGCTAGAGAATCCACTTTGAAGGGGGCTCACTCACACACCTGGCAAACTGCTGCTGGCAGTTGGCTGGTGCTCAGCCAGAGCTGTGGGCGGCAGTTCTTCGTTCTCCACATGAGCTGGGTTTTCTTGGCTGGTTGAGCTTCTTCACAGTATGGGGGCTGAGTCGAACACGAGCATCTCGGAGTTCCCATCACGGCTTAATGGAAACGGATCTTAGCATCCGTGATGACTCAGGTTTGTTCCCTGGCCTTGTTCAGTGGGTTAAAGATCTGGTGTTGCTCTGGCTATGGTATAGGCCAGCGGCTATAGATCCGATGTGACCCTTAGCCTGGGAACATACATATGTCACGGGGGCGGCCCTAAAAAGCAACGAGCAAACAAGCAAACAAACAAAACATGAGACTCTCAAGAGAACAAGGTGGAAGTGTATGCTATTTGGACGACTTAGCATGGTACTTACGAGCTCAGTGTCCCCACCACCGGACTCAGATCCAAGGGGAGGAACTACAGACCGACTCCTTGATGGAGCCGATGTCTGTTGAATGAAGGGCATGTGGAGGAGAGACAGGGTATCTTCCTGGGACAGGCTCTTTCCATCAACCGCTTCCAGTTTTCCACCGGAAGAAACAACGTGTGGTCCAAGGCAAAGCCCATTGGCCAGTGTGCTTCTTTTTTTCCGGTCCAGATATAGATGAATGTTCTCAAAGCCCCCCAGCCTGTGGGCCTCACTCCGTCTGCAGAAACCTGCCAGGGAGCTACAAGTGCAGCTGTTTGCCTGGTTTCTCGTCTCCCACCGGAGATGACTGGATCCCGGCAAAGGGAGGTCGTTTCGCGTGTGTAGGTAATGCTGTCAGGCTGTCAGGCGTGGCGGGTCTTTGGTGGGCAGCTGCTGCGGAGCTGCTTCCGTGTGTGTGTGTGTGTGTGTGTGTGCGTGTGCGTGTGCGTGCGCGTGCGCGTGCGTGTGCGTGCGCGCGCGTGCGCTCAGACACTCACCCTTTGGCCTGGCCCCTCTCTTCCACTGCTCTTCAGACATTAATGAATGCCTCCAGAGCGGGGTCTGCCCGGAGCATTCCCAGTGTACCAACTCCTTGGGAAGCTACAGCTGCAGCTGCCACGTTGGATTCACCTCTACCAACTCCATCTGTGAAGGTATAGAGGACCCGATCTCTGGGTACCTGTGCCATGAATTCAGAACCCCTTTGATTGAGGATCCTGGGGACCAGGAGCCTCCTTTTAGGCATTATAAGGTTGCGTCTTGCCGGAGGACAGACAGCTATGATGTGGTATCTCTTGGACTTGAGCTGCTTCTGAGGGTCTACTACGTGCTAAACAGTGCTGCAAGCAGTGCTGGAGAGTAATGGCGTGATTCTGTTTCTAGGGTGATTTACCCTCTTTGCCCTTAGGGGGATGTTATCAACATCCTTAGACATTTTTGGTTTTCGCCCATTGATGGTGGTGTAGGGTTTGTTTGCGTTACTCTTACTTGTGTGAGCAGAGACCAGCGCGTCCTTCCAAATATCCTACAATGCATAGAGCAACCTCCGTACAACCAAGAAGGATCTGTTCCCAAGTGTTGATGGTGCTGAGATGGAGATCCTCTGAGCTCTAGGGAATTCAGACCCAACCTTGAGAACTTTTTCCTATAAGTTATTTGAAGGAAGCCATGAGAGTCCTCCTTGATCCTATGCAGCCTCCTATCCTCACTGCTTCCTCTGCCTTGACCCGGATTTTCATTCCCACTGACCAGATGTGGACGAATGTGCCAATCCCAGAGCTTGCCCAGAGCACGCATCTTGCCGCAACAGTGTGGGGAGCTACTCTTGTGTCTGCAAGTCCGGATTTGAATCCAGCACGGGCAAGATGGGCATCCAGGGCCCCGGAGAGACGTGTAGAGGTAGCTCCATGGGACTCTTGGGAATCAGGTCCGATCTTTTTGCATAGACAGTACTCTCTGGGGGAGGACTTGGGGTGAGTCTCAGCTGAGTTCAGTTGCAAAGCTGAAGCCAATAATCATTCATTCATTTCTTCGTTCATTCATGCACTCATTCAAAAATACTTGTTGAGCACCTACTGTATGCCCGCCCAGATTCTAGGGATGGAGGATGCAGCAGTGAGAAATACAGGCCCAAATACTTGTTCTCCTGGAATTGATTATCTACTGTGGGGAGAGAGAGAGATTGGACAAAATCAAGGCAGAAAACTGTTGGGTGTCAGGGATAGTTAAAGGAGGTGAAATCAAAGAAGGCAGGAAGGTAGATAGGGAGTGCTGGGGGTGGGGTTCAATTTTTTTAGGGGGGTGCCCCAGGGCTTAAGGAGTTCCTGGACCGGGGATCAGATCCCAGCTGCAATTGCAACCTATGCTGCTGCTGTGGCATCGCTGATCCTTCAACCCACTGTCCTGGGCTGGGGATCCTCACTCTATCCCAGGTTCTCTTCTGAGTGGCTAAAGACACTTTGTCGCCGTCTTCTTCTTCTTCTTCTTCTTCTTCTTCTTCTTCTTTTTTTTTTTTTTCGTCCTTTTGTCTTTTGACGGCCGCACCCACAGCATATGGAGGTTCCCAGGCTAGGGGTCCAATCGGAGCTACAGCTGTCACTCTATGCCAGAGCCACAGCAACACCAGATCCAAGCCGCGCCTGCAACCTACACCACAGCTCACGGCAACGCCGGATCCTTAACCTGCTGAGCGAGGCCAGGGGTCGAACCTGCAACCTCATGGTTCCTAGTCGGATTCATTTCTACTGCACCACAACAGGAACTCCGATTCTTTGTCATCTTATCGAACCCTCTGGACAACCCTGTGGGGGTGGGTTCTATGATTAGTCCCATAATAATCATAGATGTGACACACAGAGATGAATCCTCTTGTCCAGTGTATTAGTCAGCTCAGGCTGCCACAATAAAGCACCATAAGCTGGTGGGTGGAAACAACAGAACTTTATTATCTCACAGTTCTGGAGGCTGGAAATCCAAGATCAGGGTGTTGGCATGGTCAGTTTCTGGAAAGAGCTCTCTTTCTGGAGTGAGCTTCTTTTATGTTCACACAGGGCAGAGAGAGGAGAGAGAGGGAGAGAGGAAGGGGGGAGAGAGAGAGAGAGTTCTTATGATTCTCCCTCTTCTTAAAAGGGCACTGATCCCATCACAAGGGCCCCACCCTCATGACCTCATCTAAACCTAATCATCTTTCCGATTTTAATACTACCTCACTGAGGGTTAGGATTTCAGTGTAGGAATTTGGGGTGACAATTCACTCCATAGCCCCCAGCAACACACAGATTCTAAGGGGCAGAGCCAGGCTTTGAACTGATGCTGTCCAGGCTCTCTCTACCCCTCCTCTCTGATGTAGTGATTCTTTGGAGGGGAACTGAGATTCATTCCTCCGTGAAAGAGGGGAGTAATGAATTAGAGGCTGAGCAAACACAGATGGCAGAGAATGAGCCACTAAAGGTGCCCGATGAGTCTGGGTGGTGAATTAAGATGGGATTAGAAGCCAAAGAGGAGCTCAGCTGGGAACAGACTCTCAGTGCCTTGCCTGCTCTTGGAGGATTTTATCCTGAGAGGTGGGTGGCCTCATCAGAAAATTGCAAGGGAGAGAAACACGCCCCAAGCGTTTCCTTTCCATAGTGACGCAAATGTGTGAGCCCCTTGTAGCTTGGGAAAACCGTTGGCTTTAGTTCCAGGTGGGGCTGTGAATTGCTCTGCTGTAGGTAGCCTCAGCATCCTTTTTGGTTTTCTGCTTAGATGGGGATGAATGTTCCAGGAACTCAACTCCTTGTGGTGCCAGTTCTGCCTGTACCAACCTCTTGGGAAAATACAATTGCTCCTGCCTGCCTGGGTTCTCTCCACCTGATTTTTGGGCTTCGGGGTAACCTGAGGCTTTCTTTATTTTTTAAAGATTTTTATTAAAGTTGGGAGTTCCCGTCGTGGAGCAGCGGAAACTAGTCTGGCTAGGAACCATGAGGTTGCGGGTTCGATCCCTGGCCTCGCTCAGTGGGTATAGGTCGAGCACGCAGCTCGGATCCCATGTTGCTGTGGCTCTGGCATGGGCTGGCGGCAACAGCTCCGATTAGACCCCTAGCCTGGGAACCTCCATGTGCTGTGGGTGCGGCCCTAAAAAGACAAAAGAGAAAAAAAATTTATTAAAGTTGATTTACACTGTTGTGTCAATTTCTGCTGTAAGCATAGTGACCCAGTCATACCTATAGATATTCTCTTTTTCACACTGTCTTCTAAACCTGAGGCTTTCAAATGTGCAGATAATGGCCCCAGCTATTTTGGAGACTTCTCAAGGGATGTCAAACTGCCCTGAAACTTAGTGCCTTATCCCAAAATCATTTTTCCTTTCGCATGATTCTATGGGTTGACCACATGGTTTGCTGGGAGAGGGCTATAGAACACTTGCCTTGAAGTTGTATTTGCATGACAAATGTAGCAAGTTTTTGTTTAGGGTGATTTGGCAGAGCAGGGCTGAAGGAGATTTGGGGAGACCCACCCCATGGTACAATGGCTGCACAATTCCGTGAGTGCTGCAATGAGTGAATCCTTCCTTAGAAGTGGGTTTGCAAAGTGTTCCGATTATCTATTGCTGAGTGACAGCAAACATGGTGCATTAAGACACCAACCATCATTTATTTTGCTCTTGAGCAAATCTACTATTTGGGCTGAATTGGGTGAGGATGGTTTGACTCTGTTCCCCACAATGTGAACTGAGTTGACTCACTGGGGCTAGAGAATCCACTTTGAAGGGGGCTCACTCACACACCTGGCAAACTGCTGCTGGCAGTTGGCTGGTGCTCAGCCAGAGCTGTGGGCGGCAGTTCTTCGTTCTCCACATGAGCTGGGTTTTCTTGGCTGGTTGAGCTTCTTCACAGTATGGGGGCTGAGTCGAACACGAGCATCTCGGAGTTCCCATCACGGCTTAATGGAAACGGATCTTAGCATCCGTGATGACTCAGGTTTGTTCCCTGGCCTTGTTCAGTGGGTTAAAGATCTGGTGTTGCTCTGGCTATGGTATAGGCCAGCGGCTATAGATCCGATGTGACCCTTAGCCTGGGAACATACATATGTCACGGGGGCGGCCCTAAAAAGCAACGAGCAAACAAGCAAACAAACAAAACATGAGACTCTCAAGAGAACAAGGTGGAAGTGTATGCTATTTGGACGACTTAGCATGGTACTTACGAGCTCAGTGTCCCCACCACCGGACTCAGATCCAAGGGGAGGAACTACAGACCGACTCCTTGATGGAGCCGATGTCTGTTGAATGAAGGGCATGTGGAGGAGAGACAGGGTATCTTCCTGGGACAGGCTCTTTCCATCAACCGCTTCCAGTTTTCCACCGGAAGAAACAACGTGTGGTCCAAGGCAAAGCCCATTGGCCAGTGTGCTTCTTTTTTTCCGGTCCAGATATAGATGAATGTTCTCAAAGCCCCCCAGCCTGTGGGCCTCACTCCGTCTGCAGAAACCTGCCAGGGAGCTACAAGTGCAGCTGTTTGCCTGGTTTCTCGTCTCCCACCGGAGATGACTGGATCCCGGCAAAGGGAGGTCGTTTCGCGTGTGTAGGTAATGCTGTCAGGCTGTCAGGCGTGGCGGGTCTTTGGTGGGCAGCTGCTGCGGAGCTGCTTCCGTGTGTGTGTGTGTGTGTGTGTGTGCGTGTGCGTGTGCGTGCGCGTGCGTGTGCGTGTGCGTGCACGCGCGTGCGCTCAGACACTCACCCTTTGGCCTGGCCCCTCTCTTCCACTGCTCTTCAGACATTAATGAATGCCTCCAGAGCGGGGTCTGCCCGGAGCATTCCCAGTGTACCAACTCCTTGGGAAGCTACAGCTGCAGCTGCCACGTTGGATTCACCTCTACCAACTCCATCTGTGAAGGTATAGAGGACCCGATCTCTGGGTACCTGTGCCATGAATTCAGAACCCCTTTGATTGAGGATCCTGGGGACCAGGAGCCTCCTTTTAGGCATTATAAGGTTGCGTCTTGCCGGAGGACAGACAGCTATGATGTGGTATCTCTTGGACTTGAGCTGCTTCTGAGGGTCTACTACGTGCTAAACAGTGCTGCAAGCAGTGCTGGAGAGTAATGGCGTGATTCTGTTTCTAGGGTGATTTACCCTCTTTGCCCTTAGGGGGATGTTATCAACATCCTTAGACATTTTTGGTTTTCGCCCATTGATGGTGGTGTAGGGTTTGTTTGCGTTACTCTTACTTGTGTGAGCAGAGACCAGCGCGTCCTTCCAAATATCCTACAATGCATAGAGCAACCTCCGTACAACCAAGAAGGATCTGTTCCCAAGTGTTGATGGTGCTGAGATGGAGATCCTCTGAGCTCTAGGGAATTCAGACCCAACCTTGAGAACTTTTTCCTATAAGTTATTTGAAGGAAGCCATGAGAGTCCTCCTTGATCCTATGCAGCCTCCTATCCTCACTGCTTCCTCTGCCTTGACCCGGATTTTCATTCCCACTGACCAGATGTGGACGAATGTGCCAATCCCAGAGCTTGCCCAGAGCACGCATCTTGCCGCAACAGTGTGGGGAGCTACTCTTGTGTCTGCAAGTCCGGATTTGAATCCAGCACGGGCAAGATGGGCATCCAGGGCCCCGGAGAGACGTGTAGAGGTAGCTCCATGGGACTCTTGGGAATCAGGTCCGATCTTTTTGCATAGACAGTACTCTCTGGGGGAGGACTTGGGGTGAGTCTCAGCTGAGTTCAGTTGCAAAGCTGAAGCCAATAATCATTCATTCATTTCTTCGTTCATTCATGCACTCATTCAAAAATACTTGTTGAGCACCTACTGTATGCCCGCCCAGATTCTAGGGATGGAGGATGCAGCAGTGAGAAATACAGGCCCAAATACTTGTTCTCCTGGAATTGATTATCTACTGTGGGGAGAGAGAGAGATTGGACAAAATCAAGGCAGAAAACTGTTGGGTGTCAGGGATAGTTAAAGGAGGTGAAATCAAAGAAGGCAGGAAGGTAGATAGGGAGTGCTGGGGGTGGGGTTCAATTTTTTTAGGGGGGTGCCCCAGGGCTTAAGGAGTTCCTGGACCGGGGATCAGATCCCAGCTGCAATTGCAACCTATGCTGCTGCTGTGGCATCGCTGATCCTTCAACCCACTGTCCTGGGCTGGGGATCCTCACTCTATCCCAGGTTCTCTTCTGAGTGGTTAAAGACACTTTGTCGCCGTCTTCTTCTTCTTCTTCTTCTTCTTCTTCTTTTTTTTTTTTTTTCGTCCTTTTGTCTTTTGACGGCCGCACCCACAGCATATGGAGGTTCCCAGGCTAGGGGTCCAATCGGAGCTACAGCTGTCACTCTATGCCAGAGCCACAGCAACACCAGATCCAAGCCGCGCCTGCAACCTACACCACAGCTCACGGCAACGCCGGATCCTTAACCCGCTGAGCGAGGCCAGGGGTCGAACCTGCAACCTCATGGTTCCTAGTCGGATTCATTTCTACTGCACCACAACAGGAACTCCGATTCTTTGTCATCTTATCGAACCCTCTGGACAACCCTGTGGGGGTGGGTTCTATGATTAGTCCCATAATAATCATAGATGTGACACACAGAGATGAATCCTCTTGTCCAGTGTATTAGTCAGCTCAGGCTGCCACAATAAAGCACCATAAGCTGGTGGGTGGAAACAACAGAACTTTATTATCTCACAGTTCTGGAGGCTGGAAATCCAAGATCAGGGTGTTGGCATGGTCAGTTTCTGGAAAGAGCTCTCTTTCTGGAGTGAGCTTCTTTTATGTTCACACAGGGCAGAGAGAGGAGAGAGAGGGAGAGAGGAAGGGGGGAGAGAGAGAGAGAGTTCTTATGATTCTCCCTCTTCTTAAAAGGGCACTGATCCCATCACAAGGGCCCCACCCTCATGACCTCATCTAAACCTAATCATCTTTCCGATTTTAATACTACCTCACTGAGGGTTAGGATTTCAGTGTAGGAATTTGGGGTGACAATTCACTCCATAGCCCCCAGCAACACACAGATTCTAAGGGGCAGAGCCAGGCTTTGAACTGATGCTGTCCAGGCTCTCTCTACCCCTCCTCTCTGATGTAGTGATTCTTTGGAGGGGAACTGAGATTCATTCCTCCGTGAAAGAGGGGAGTAATGAATTAGAGGCTGAGCAAACACAGATGGCAGAGAATGAGCCACTAAAGGTGCCCGATGAGTCTGGGTGGTGAATTAAGATGGGATTAGAAGCCAAAGAGGAGCTCAGCTGGGAACAGACTCTCAGTGCCTTGCCTGCTCTTGGAGGATTTTATCCTGAGAGGTGGGTGGCCTCATCAGAAAATTGCAAGGGAGAGAAACACGCCCCAAGCGTTTCCTTTCCATAGTGACGCAAATGTGTGAGCCCCTTGTAGCTTGGGAAAACCATTGGCTTTAGTTCCAGGTGGGGCTGTGAATTGCTCTGCTGTAGGTAGCCTCAGCATCCTTTTTGGTTTTCTGCTTAGATGGGGATGAATGTTCCAGGAACTCAACTCCTTGTGGTGCCAGTTCTGCCTGTACCAACCTCTTGGGAAAATACAATTGCTCCTGCCTGCCTGGGTTCTCTCCACCTGATTTTTGGGCTTCGGGGTAACCTGAGGCTTTCTTTATTTTTTAAAGATTTTTATTAAAGTTGGGAGTTCCCGTCGTGGAGCAGCGGAAACTAGTCTGGCTAGGAACCATGAGGTTGCGGGTTCGATCCCTGGCCTCGCTCAGTGGGTATAGGTCGAGCACGCAGCTCGGATCCCATGTTGCTGTGGCTCTGGCATGGGCTGGCGGCAACAGCTCCGATTAGACCCCTAGCCTGGGAACCTCCATGTGCTGTGGGTGCGGCCCTAAAAAGACAAAAGAGAAAAAAAATTTATTAAAGTTGATTTACACTGTTGTGTCAATTTCTGCTGTAAGCATAGTGACCCGGTCATACCTATAGATATTCTCTTTTTCACACTGTCTTCTAAACCTGAGGCTTTCAAATGTGCAGATAATGGCCCCAGCTATTTTGGAGACTTCTCAAGGGATGTCAAACTGCCCTGAAACTTAGTGCCTTATCCCAAAATCATTTTTCCTTTCGCATGATTCTATGGGTTGACCACATGGTTTGCTGGGAGAGGGCTATAGAACACTTGCCTTGAAGTTGTATTTGCATGACAAATGTAGCAAGTTTTTGTTTAGGGTGATTTGGCAGAGCAGGGCTGAAGGAGATTTGGGGAGACCCACCCCATGGTACAATGGCTGCACAATTCCGTGAGTGCTGCAATGAGTGAATCCTTCCTTAGAAGTGGGTTTGCAAAGTGTTCCGATTATCTATTGCTGAGTGACAGCAAACATGGTGCATTAAGACACCAACCATCATTTATTTTGCTCTTGAGCAAATCTACTATTTGGGCTGAATTGGGTGAGGATGGTTTGACTCTGTTCCCCACAATGTGAACTGAGTTGACTCACTGGGGCTAGAGAATCCACTTTGAAGGGGGCTCACTCACACACCTGGCAAACTGCTGCTGGCAGTTGGCTGGTGCTCAGCCAGAGCTGTGGGCGGCAGTTCTTCGTTCTCCACATGAGCTGGGTTTTCTTGGCTGGTTGAGCTTCTTCACAGTATGGGGGCTGAGTCGAACACGAGCATCTCGGAGTTCCCATCACGGCTTAATGGAAACGGATCTTAGCATCCGTGATGACTCAGGTTTGTTCCCTGGCCTTGTTCAGTGGGTTAAAGATCTGGTGTTGCTCTGGCTATGGTATAGGCCAGCGGCTATAGATCCGATGTGACCCTTAGCCTGGGAACATACATATGTCACGGGGGCGGCCCTAAAAAGCAACGAGCAAACAAGCAAACAAACAAAACATGAGACTCTCAAGAGAACAAGGTGGAAGTGTATGCTATTTGGACGACTTAGCATGGTACTTACGAGCTCAGTGTCCCCACCACCGGACTCAGATCCAAGGGGAGGAACTACAGACCGACTCCTTGATGGAGCCGATGTCTGTTGAATGAAGGGCATGTGGAGGAGAGACAGGGTATCTTCCTGGGACAGGCTCTTTCCATCAACCGCTTCCAGTTTTCCACCGGAAGAAACAACGTGTGGTCCAAGGCAAAGCCCATTGGCCAGTGTGCTTCTTTTTTTCCGGTCCAGATATAGATGAATGTTCTCAAAGCCCCCCAGCCTGTGGGCCTCACTCCGTCTGCAGAAACCTGCCAGGGAGCTACAAGTGCAGCTGTTTGCCTGGTTTCTCGTCTCCCACCGGAGATGACTGGATCCCGGCAAAGGGAGGTCGTTTCGCGTGTGTAGGTAATGCTGTCAGGCTGTCAGGCGTGGCGGGTCTTTGGTGGGCAGCTGCTGCGGAGCTGCTTCCGTGTGTGTGTGTGTGTGTGTGTGTGTGTGTGTGTGTGCGTGTGCGTGTGCGTGCGCGTGCGTGTGCGTGCACGCGCGTGCGCTCAGACACTCACCCTTTGGCCTGGCCCCTCTCTTCCACTGCTCTTCAGACATTAATGAATGCCTCCAGAGCGGGGTCTGCCCGGAGCATTCCCAGTGTACCAACTCCTTGGGAAGCTACAGCTGCAGCTGCCACGTTGGATTCACCTCTACCAACTCCATCTGTGAAGGTATAGAGGACCCGATCTCTGGGTACCTGTGCCATGAATTCAGAACCCCTTTGATTGAGGATCCTGGGGACCAGGAGCCTCCTTTTAGGCATTATAAGGTTGCGTCTTGCCGGAGGACAGACAGCTATGATGTGGTATCTCTTGGACTTGAGCTGCTTCTGAGGGTCTACTACGTGCTAAACAGTGCTGCAAGCAGTGCTGGAGAGTAATGGCGTGATTCTGTTTCTAGGGTGATTTACCCTCTTTGCCCTTAGGGGGATGTTATCAACATCCTTAGACATTTTTGGTTTTCGCCCATTGATGGTGGTGTAGGGTTTGTTTGCGTTACTCTTACTTGTGTGAGCAGAGACCAGCGCGTCCTTCCAAATATCCTACAATGCATAGAGCAACCTCCGTACAACCAAGAAGGATCTGTTCCCAAGTGTTGATGGTGCTGAGATGGAGATCCTCTGAGCTCTAGGGAATTCAGACCCAACCTTGAGAACTTTTTCCTATAAGTTATTTGAAGGAAGCCATGAGAGTCCTCCTTGATCCTATGCAGCCTCCTATCCTCACTGCTTCCTCTGCCTTGACCCGGATTTTCATTCCCACTGACCAGATGTGGACGAATGTGCCAATCCCAGAGCTTGCCCAGAGCACGCATCTTGCCGCAACAGTGTGGGGAGCTACTCTTGTGTCTGCAAGTCCGGATTTGAATCCAGCACGGGCAAGATGGGCATCCAGGGCCCCGGAGAGACGTGTAGAGGTAGCTCCATGGGACTCTTGGGAATCAGGTCCGATCTTTTTGCATAGACAGTACTCTCTGGGGGAGGACTTGGGGTGAGTCTCAGCTGAGTTCAGTTGCAAAGCTGAAGCCAATAATCATTCATTCATTTCTTCGTTCATTCATGCACTCATTCAAAAATACTTGTTGAGCACCTACTGTATGCCCGCCCAGATTCTAGGGATGGAGGATGCAGCAGTGAGAAATACAGGCCCAAATACTTGTTCTCCTGGAATTGATTATCTACTGTGGGGAGAGAGAGAGATTGGACAAAATCAAGGCAGAAAACTGTTGGGTGTCAGGGATAGTTAAAGGAGGTGAAATCAAAGAAGGCAGGAAGGTAGATAGGGAGTGCTGGGGGTGGGGTTCAATTTTTTTAGGGGGGTGCCCCAGGGCTTAAGGAGTTCCTGGACCGGGGATCAGATCCCAGCTGCAATTGCAACCTATGCTGCTGCTGTGGCATCGCTGATCCTTCAACCCACTGTCCTGGGCTGGGGATCCTCACTCTATCCCAGGTTCTCTTCTGAGTGGTTAAAGACACTTTGTCGCCGTCTTCTTCTTCTTCTTCTTCTTCTTCTTCTTTTTTTTTTTTTTTCGTCCTTTTGTCTTTTGACGGCCGCACCCACAGCATATGGAGGTTCCCAGGCTAGGGGTCCAATCGGAGCTACAGCTGTCACTCTATGCCAGAGCCACAGCAACACCAGATCCAAGCCGCGCCTGCAACCTACACCACAGCTCACGGCAACGCCGGATCCTTAACCCGCTGAGCGAGGCCAGGGGTCGAACCTGCAACCTCATGGTTCCTAGTCGGATTCATTTCTACTGCACCACAACAGGAACTCCGATTCTTTGTCATCTTATCGAACCCTCTGGACAACCCTGTCGGGGTGGGTTCTATGATTAGTCCCATAATAATCATAGATGTGACACACAGAGATGAATCCTCTTGTCCAGTGTATTAGTCAGCTCAGGCTGCCACAATAAAGCACCATAAGCTGGTGGGTGGAAACAACAGAACTTTATTATCTCACAGTTCTGGAGGCTGGAAATCCAAGATCAGGGTGTTGGCATGGTCAGTTTCTGGAAAGAGCTCTCTTTCTGGAGTGAGCTTCTTTTATGTTCACACAGGGCAGAGAGAGGAGAGAGAGGGAGAGAGGAAGGGGGGAGAGAGAGAGAGAGTTCTTATGATTCTCCCTCTTCTTAAAAGGGCACTGATCCCATCACAAGGGCCCCACCCTCATGACCTCATCTAAACCTAATCATCTTTCCGATTTTAATACTACCTCACTGAGGGTTAGGATTTCAGTGTAGGAATTTGGGGTGACAATTCACTCCATAGCCCCCAGCAACACACAGATTCTAAGGGGCAGAGCCAGGCTTTGAACTGATGCTGTCCAGGCTCTCTCTACCCCTCCTCTCTGATGTAGTGATTCTTTGGAGGGGAACTGAGATTCATTCCTCCGTGAAAGAGGGGAGTAATGAATTAGAGGCTGAGCAAACACAGATGGCAGAGAATGAGCCACTAAAGGTGCCCGATGAGTCTGGGTGGTGAATTAAGATGGGATTAGAAGCCAAAGAGGAGCTCAGCTGGGAACAGACTCTCAGTGCCTTGCCTGCTCTTGGAGGATTTTATCCTGAGAGGTGGGTGGCCTCATCAGAAAATTGCAAGGGAGAGAAACACGCCCCAAGCGTTTCCTTTCCATAGTGACGCAAATGTGTGAGCCCCTTGTAGCTTGGGAAAACCATTGGCTTTAGTTCCAGGTGGGGCTGTGAATTGCTCTGCTGTAGGTAGCCTCAGCATCCTTTTTGGTTTTCTGCTTAGATGGGGATGAATGTTCCAGGAACTCAACTCCTTGTGGTGCCAGTTCTGCCTGTACCAACCTCTTGGGAAAATACAATTGCTCCTGCCTGCCTGGGTTCTCTCCACCTGATTTTTGGGCTTCGGGGTAACCTGAGGCTTTCTTTATTTTTTAAAGATTTTTATTAAAGTTGGGAGTTCCCGTCGTGGAGCAGCGGAAACTAGTCTGGCTAGGAACCATGAGGTTGCGGGTTCGATCCCTGGCCTCGCTCAGTGGGTATAGGTCGAGCACGCAGCTCGGATCCCATGTTGCTGTGGCTCTGGCATGGGCTGGCGGCAACAGCTCCGATTAGACCCCTAGCCTGGGAACCTCCATGTGCTGTGGGTGCGGCCCTAAAAAGACAAAAGAGAAAAAAAATTTATTAAAGTTGATTTACACTGTTGTGTCAATTTCTGCTGTAAGCATAGTGACCCGGTCATACCTATAGATATTCTCTTTTTCACACTGTCTTCTAAACCTGAGGCTTTCAAATGTGCAGATAATGGCCCCAGCTATTTTGGAGACTTCTCAAGGGATGTCAAACTGCCCTGAAACTTAGTGCCTTATCCCAAAATCATTTTTCCTTTCGCATGATTCTATGGGTTGACCACATGGTTTGCTGGGAGAGGGCTATAGAACACTTGCCTTGAAGTTGTATTTGCATGACAAATGTAGCAAGTTTTTGTTTAGGGTGATTTGGCAGAGCAGGGCTGAAGGAGATTTGGGGAGGCCCACCCCATGGTACAATGGCTGCACAATTCCGTGAGTGCTGCAATGAGTGAATCCTTCCTTAGAAGTGGGTTTGCAAAGTGTTCCGATTATCTATTGCTGAGTGACAGCAAACATGGTGCATTAAGACACCAACCATCATTTATTTTGCTCTTGAGCAAATCTACTATTTGGGCTGAATTGGGTGAGGATGGTTTGACTCTGTTCCCCACAATGTGAACTGAGTTGACTCACTGGGGCTAGAGAATCCACTTTGAAGGGGGCTCACTCACACACCTGGCAAACTGCTGCTGGCAGTTGGCTGGTGCTCAGCCAGAGCTGTGGGCGGCAGTTCTTCGTTCTCCACATGAGCTGGGTTTTCTTGGCTGGTTGAGCTTCTTCACAGTATGGGGGCTGAGTCGAACACGAGCATCTCGGAGTTCCCATCACGGCTTAATGGAAACGGATCTTAGCATCCGTGATGACTCAGGTTTGTTCCCTGGCCTTGTTCAGTGGGTTAAAGATCTGGTGTTGCTCTGGCTATGGTATAGGCCAGCGGCTATAGATCCGATGTGACCCTTAGCCTGGGAACATACATATGTCACGGGGGCGGCCCTAAAAAGCAACGAGCAAACAAGCAAACAAACAAAACATGAGACTCTCAAGAGAACAAGGTGGAAGTGTATGCTATTTGGACGACTTAGCATGGTACTTACGAGCTCAGTGTCCCCACCACCGGACTCAGATCCAAGGGGAGGAACTACAGACCGACTCCTTGATGGAGCCGATGTCTGTTGAATGAAGGGCATGTGGAGGAGAGACAGGGTATCTTCCTGGGACAGGCTCTTTCCATCAACCGCTTCCAGTTTTCCACCGGAAGAAACAACGTGTGGTCCAAGGCAAAGCCCATTGGCCAGTGTGCTTCTTTTTTTCCGGTCCAGATATAGATGAATGTTCTCAAAGCCCCCCAGCCTGTGGGCCTCACTCCGTCTGCAGAAACCTGCCAGGGAGCTACAAGTGCAGCTGTTTGCCTGGTTTCTCGTCTCCCACCGGAGATGACTGGATCCCGGCAAAGGGAGGTCGTTTCGCGTGTGTAGGTAATGCTGTCAGGCTGTCAGGCGTGGCGGGTCTTTGGTGGGCAGCTGCTGCGGAGCTGCTTCCGTGTGTGTGTGTGTGTGTGTGTGTGCGTGTGCGTGTGCGTGCGCGTGCGTGTGCGTGTGCGTGCACGCGCGTGCGCTCAGACACTCACCCTTTGGCCTGGCCCCTCTCTTCCACTGCTCTTCAGACATTAATGAATGCCTCCAGAGCGGGGTCTGCCCGGAGCATTCCCAGTGTACCAACTCCTTGGGAAGCTACAGCTGCAGCTGCCACGTTGGATTCACCTCTACCAACTCCATCTGTGAAGGTATAGAGGACCCGATCTCTGGGTACCTGTGCCATGAATTCAGAACCCCTTTGATTGAGGATCCTGGGGACCAGGAGCCTCCTTTTAGGCATTATAAGGTTGCGTCTTGCCGGAGGACAGACAGCTATGATGTGGTATCTCTTGGACTTGAGCTGCTTCTGAGGGTCTACTACGTGCTAAACAGTGCTGCAAGCAGTGCTGGAGAGTAATGGCGTGATTCTGTTTCTAGGGTGATTTACCCTCTTTGCCCTTAGGGGGATGTTATCAACATCCTTAGACATTTTTGGTTTTCGCCCATTGATGGTGGTGTAGGGTTTGTTTGCGTTACTCTTACTTGTGTGAGCAGAGACCAGCGCGTCCTTCCAAATATCCTACAATGCATAGAGCAACCTCCGTACAACCAAGAAGGATCTGTTCCCAAGTGTTGATGGTGCTGAGATGGAGATCCTCTGAGCTCTAGGGAATTCAGACCCAACCTTGAGAACTTTTTCCTATAAGTTATTTGAAGGAAGCCATGAGAGTCCTCCTTGATCCTATGCAGCCTCCTATCCTCACTGCTTCCTCTGCCTTGACCCGGATTTTCATTCCCACTGACCAGATGTGGACGAATGTGCCAATCCCAGAGCTTGCCCAGAGCACGCATCTTGCCGCAACAGTGTGGGGAGCTACTCTTGTGTCTGCAAGTCCGGATTTGAATCCAGCACGGGCAAGATGGGCATCCAGGGCCCCGGAGAGACGTGTAGAGGTAGCTCCATGGGACTCTTGGGAATCAGGTCCGATCTTTTTGCATAGACAGTACTCTCTGGGGGAGGACTTGGGGTGAGTCTCAGCTGAGTTCAGTTGCAAAGCTGAAGCCAATAATCATTCATTCATTTCTTCGTTCATTCATGCACTCATTCAAAAATACTTGTTGAGCACCTACTGTATGCCCGCCCAGATTCTAGGGATGGAGGATGCAGCAGTGAGAAATACAGGCCCAAATACTTGTTCTCCTGGAATTGATTATCTACTGTGGGGAGAGAGAGAGATTGGACAAAATCAAGGCAGAAAACTGTTGGGTGTCAGGGATAGTTAAAGGAGGTGAAATCAAAGAAGGCAGGAAGGTAGATAGGGAGTGCTGGGGGTGGGGTTCAATTTTTTTAGGGGGGTGCCCCAGGGCTTAAGGAGTTCCTGGACCGGGGATCAGATCCCAGCTGCAATTGCAACCTATGCTGCTGCTGTGGCATCGCTGATCCTTCAACCCACTGTCCTGGGCTGGGGATCCTCACTCTATCCCAGGTTCTCTTCTGAGTGGTTAAAGACACTTTGTCGCCGTCTTCTTCTTCTTCTTCTTCTTCTTCTTCTTTTTTTTTTTTTTTCGTCCTTTTGTCTTTTGACGGCCGCACCCACAGCATATGGAGGTTCCCAGGCTAGGGGTCCAATCGGAGCTACAGCTGTCACTCTATGCCAGAGCCACAGCAACACCAGATCCAAGCCGCGCCTGCAACCTACACCACAGCTCACGGCAACGCCGGATCCTTAACCCGCTGAGCGAGGCCAGGGGTCGAACCTGCAACCTCATGGTTCCTAGTCGGATTCATTTCTACTGCACCACAACAGGAACTCCGATTCTTTGTCATCTTATCGAACCCTCTGGACAACCCTGTGGGGGTGGGTTCTATGATTAGTCCCATAATAATCATAGATGTGACACACAGAGATGAATCCTCTTGTCCAGTGTATTAGTCAGCTCAGGCTGCCACAATAAAGCACCATAAGCTGGTGGGTGGAAACAACAGAACTTTATTATCTCACAGTTCTGGAGGCTGGAAATCCAAGATCAGGGTGTTGGCATGGTCAGTTTCTGGAAAGAGCTCTCTTTCTGGAGTGAGCTTCTTTTATGTTCACACAGGGCAGAGAGAGGAGAGAGAGGGAGAGAGGAAGGGGGGAGAGAGAGAGAGAGTTCTTATGATTCTCCCTCTTCTTAAAAGGGCACTGATCCCATCACAAGGGCCCCACCCTCATGACCTCATCTAAACCTAATCATCTTTCCGATTTTAATACTACCTCACTGAGGGTTAGGATTTCAGTGTAGGAATTTGGGGTGACAATTCACTCCATAGCCCCCAGCAACACACAGATTCTAAGGGGCAGAGCCAGGCTTTGAACTGATGCTGTCCAGGCTCTCTCTACCCCTCCTCTCTGATGTAGTGATTCTTTGGAGGGGAACTGAGATTCATTCCTCCGTGAAAGAGGGGAGTAATGAATTAGAGGCTGAGCAAACACAGATGGCAGAGAATGAGCCACTAAAGGTGCCCGATGAGTCTGGGTGGTGAATTAAGATGGGATTAGAAGCCAAAGAGGAGCTCAGCTGGGAACAGACTCTCAGTGCCTTGCCTGCTCTTGGAGGATTTTATCCTGAGAGGTGGGTGGCCTCATCAGAAAATTGCAAGGGAGAGAAACACGCCCCAAGCGTTTCCTTTCCATAGTGACGCAAATGTGTGAGCCCCTTGTAGCTTGGGAAAACCGTTGGCTTTAGTTCCAGGTGGGGCTGTGAATTGCTCTGCTGTAGGTAGCCTCAGCATCCTTTTTGGTTTTCTGCTTAGATGGGGATGAATGTTCCAGGAACTCAACTCCTTGTGGTGCCAGTTCTGCCTGTACCAACCTCTTGGGAAAATACAATTGCTCCTGCCTGCCTGGGTTCTCTCCACCTGATTTTTGGGCTTCGGGGTAACCTGAGGCTTTCTTTATTTTTTAAAGATTTTTATTAAAGTTGGGAGTTCCCGTCGTGGAGCAGCGGAAACTAGTCTGGCTAGGAACCATGAGGTTGCGGGTTCGATCCCTGGCCTCGCTCAGTGGGTATAGGTCGAGCACGCAGCTCGGATCCCATGTTGCTGTGGCTCTGGCATGGGCTGGCGGCAACAGCTCCGATTAGACCCCTAGCCTGGGAACCTCCATGTGCTGTGGGTGCGGCCCTAAAAAGACAAAAGAGAAAAAAAATTTATTAAAGTTGATTTACACTGTTGTGTCAATTTCTGCTGTAAGCATAGTGACCCAGTCATACCTATAGATATTCTCTTTTTCACACTGTCTTCTAAACCTGAGGCTTTCAAATGTGCAGATAATGGCCCCAGCTATTTTGGAGACTTCTCAAGGGATGTCAAACTGCCCTGAAACTTAGTGCCTTATCCCAAAATCATTTTTCCTTTCGCATGATTCTATGGGTTGACCACATGGTTTGCTGGGAGAGGGCTATAGAACACTTGCCTTGAAGTTGTATTTGCATGACAAATGTAGCAAGTTTTTGTTTAGGGTGATTTGGCAGAGCAGGGCTGAAGGAGATTTGGGGAGGCCCACCCCATGGTACAATGGCTGCACAATTCCGTGAGTGCTGCAATGAGTGAATCCTTCCTTAGAAGTGGGTTTGCAAAGTGTTCCGATTATCTATTGCTGAGTGACAGCAAACATGGTGCATTAAGGCACCAACCATCATTTATTTTGCTCTTGAGCAAATCTACTATTTGGGCTGAATTGGGTGAGGATGGTTTGACTCTGTTCCCCACAATGTGAACTGAGTTGACTCACTGGGGCTAGAGAATCCACTTTGAAGGGGGCTCACTCACACACCTGGCAAACTGCTGCTGGCAGTTGGCTGGTGCTCAGCCAGAGCTGTGGGCGGCAGTTCTTCGTTCTCCACATGAGCTGGGTTTTCTTGGCTGGTTGAGCTTCTTCACAGTATGGGGGCTGAGTCGAACACGAGCATCTCGGAGTTCCCATCACGGCTTAATGGAAACGGATCTTAGCATCCATGATGACTCAGGTTTGTTCCCTGGCCTTGTTCAGTGGGTTAAAGATCTGGTGTTGCTCTGGCTATGGTATAGGCCAGCGGCTATAGATCCGATGTGACCCTTAGCCTGGGAACATACATATGTCACGGGGGCGGCCCTAAAAAGCAACGAGCAAACAAGCAAACAAACAAAACATGAGACTCTCAAGAGAACAAGGTGGAAGTGTATGCTATTTGGACGACTTAGCATGGTACTTACGAGCTCAGTGTCCCCACCACCGGACTCAGATCCAAGGGGAGGAACTACAGACCGACTCCTTGATGGAGCCGATGTCTGTTGAATGAAGGGCATGTGGAGGAGAGACAGGGTATCTTCCTGGGACAGGCTCTTTCCATCAACCGCTTCCAGTTTTCCACCGGAAGAAACAACGTGTGGTCCAAGGCAAAGCCCATTGGCCAGTGTGCTTCTTTTTTTCCGGTCCAGATATAGATGAATGTTCTCAAAGCCCCCCAGCCTGTGGGCCTCACTCCGTCTGCAGAAACCTGCCAGGGAGCTACAAGTGCAGCTGTTTGCCTGGTTTCTCGTCTCCCACCGGAGATGACTGGATCCCGGCAAAGGGAGGTCGTTTCGCGTGTGTAGGTAATGCTGTCAGGCTGTCAGGCGTGGCGGGTCTTTGGTGGGCAGCTGCTGCGGAGCTGCTTCCGTGTGTGTGTGTGTGTGTGTGTGTGTGTGTGCGTGTGCGTGTGCGTGCGCGTGCGTGTGCGTGTGCGTGTGCGTGCACGCGCGTGCGCTCAGACACTCACCCTTTGGCCTGGCCCCTCTCTTCCACTGCTCTTCAGACATTAATGAATGCCTCCAGAGCGGGGTCTGCCCGGAGCATTCCCAGTGTACCAACTCCTTGGGAAGCTACAGCTGCAGCTGCCACGTTGGATTCACCTCTACCAACTCCATCTGTGAAGGTATAGAGGACCCGATCTCTGGGTACCTGTGCCATGAATTCAGAACCCCTTTGATTGAGGATCCTGGGGACCAGGAGCCTCCTTTTAGGCATTATAAGGTTGCGTCTTGCCGGAGGACAGACAGCTATGATGTGGTATCTCTTGGACTTGAGCTGCTTCTGAGGGTCTACTACGTGCTAAACAGTGCTGCAAGCAGTGCTGGAGAGTAATGGCGTGATTCTGTTTCTAGGGTGATTTACCCTCTTTGCCCTTAGGGGGATGTTATCAACATCCTTAGACATTTTTGGTTTTCGCCCATTGATGGTGGTGTAGGGTTTGTTTGCGTTACTCTTACTTGTGTGAGCAGAGACCAGCGCGTCCTTCCAAATATCCTACAATGCATAGAGCAACCTCCGTACAACCAAGAAGGATCTGTTCCCAAGTGTTGATGGTGCTGAGATGGAGATCCTCTGAGCTCTAGGGAATTCAGACCCAACCTTGAGAACTTTTTCCTATAAGTTATTTGAAGGAAGCCATGAGAGTCCTCCTTGATCCTATGCAGCCTCCTATCCTCACTGCTTCCTCTGCCTTGACCCGGATTTTCATTCCCACTGACCAGATGTGGACGAATGTGCCAATCCCAGAGCTTGCCCAGAGCACGCATCTTGCCGCAACAGTGTGGGGAGCTACTCTTGTGTCTGCAAGTCCGGATTTGAATCCAGCACGGGCAAGATGGGCATCCAGGGCCCCGGAGAGACGTGTAGAGGTAGCTCCATGGGACTCTTGGGAATCAGGTCCGATCTTTTTGCATAGACAGTACTCTCTGGGGGAGGACTTGGGGTGAGTCTCAGCTGAGTTCAGTTGCAAAGCTGAAGCCAATAATCATTCATTCATTTCTTCGTTCATTCATGCACTCATTCAAAAATACTTGTTGAGCACCTACTGTATGCCCGCCCAGATTCTAGGGATGGAGGATGCAGCAGTGAGAAATACAGGCCCAAATACTTGTTCTCCTGGAATTGATTATCTACTGTGGGGAGAGAGAGAGATTGGACAAAATCAAGGCAGAAAACTGTTGGGTGTCAGGGATAGTTAAAGGAGGTGAAATCAAAGAAGGCAGGAAGGAAGATTCGGGGGGTGTCTTGCCTTTTTTTTTCTTTTTTGGCTGCCGCACAGCATAAGGAGTTCCTGGAGCAGGGATCAGATCCAAGATGCATTGGCGACCTATGCTGCAATTGCAGCAATGCTGATCCTTTAACCCACTGCACTGTGCGGGAGCAAATTTGTATCCTGGAGCTGCAGAGATTTTGCTGATCCCGTTGTGCCACAGTGGGAACTCTGGTGTTCTACTCTTAATAGAATGTTTATTAAAGGTTATACAGTGGGAGTTGCGATTTGAGAAAAGATCCAAAGATGGTGAGATATTTGGGTATCTGGGGAAGGATTTTCCAGGAGCTGAGAATGGCAGGTACAAGGCCTGGAGGCAGGATTCAAGCCAAGGCCTCAGCTGTACAATGGCTGTGCTCATTCAGTCCTGCCCAAAGCCTGGAGATACCAGTGGTGTTTTATGCCCATTTTACAGATGATGAAACTGAGCCTCCATTGTGGTGGAATCACCTCTCCCAAAGTCAAATTGATAGAAAATGGGAGAGTCAGGATTGATGTGTGCCTAGTGTGACTTAATACCCTAGCCACCATGCTTTGCTCTGCCTCTGAATTAGGCTGCAACCTCTGGCAACTAAGGGCGGATTTATACATGACTGATAATCAATTTAATCACTGAATTCTCAGTCTGAGACCTCAGATATTCTGGGAAACTGTCCTCTAAAAATTCCAGAGCCAGGCGGAACCTGGATTTAAATCCTGGCTGTCCTTTCTTAAGCTATGTGACCTGGCACAAGTGTGAAACCTTTCCTTCTCTGAAAAATGGAAGTCAGCAGTTTGTACCTCCTAGGGCTGCTGTGAGCATTTGTTGAGTGGATGCCTGTAAAGGGTCTTCCTCAATGCCTGCCACGAAGACAGTTCAACCTGTTTGCTGTTAAATTTTTGCTTCCATTCACAAGTACTCTCATAGTCCTTCCTCTGTTCCTGCTTTGATCTGAGTGGTTAAAGATATTTTGTAAAGATATATAACATATATATGAAGATATATAAAAAGGTATCTTTTTTTTTTGGTCTTTTTATAGAGCCACACACCTGTGGCATACAGAGGGTCCCAGGCTATGGGTCTAATCAGAAACAGTGCCATAGCCACAGCATGCCAGATCTGAGCCGCATCTTCGACCATGCTGCAGCTTGCAGCTGCACTGGATCCTTTAACCCACTCAGGGAGGCCAGGTATTGAATCTGTATCCTCATGGATACTAGACCATGTCTTAACCCGCTGAGCCACCATGGGAACTCCAGTGCTTTGGCATCTTATTTAACCCTCTGGACAACCCTGTGGGGTAGGTTCTGTTATTACTCCCATGTTAATCACAGATGAGACACACAGAAAGGAGTTGATCAGCTCAGGCTGCCATAACAAAGTATCATAACCTGGTGGGTTGAAATAAATGAGCTTTATTGTCTCACAGTTCTGGAGGCTGGAAATCCAAGATCAAGGTGTCAGCATGGTCTGTTTCTAGAAAGAGCTCTCTTCCTGGAGTGCAGATAGTGACCCTGTTGCTGTGTCCTCACATGGTAGACAGAGAGAGAGGGAGTGAGGGAGATGCTGTTATGTTTCTCCTTCTTCTTAAAAGGGCACTAATCCCATCACAAGGGCCCCACCCTCATGACCTCATCTAAACCTAATCATCTTTCTGATTTTAATACTACCTCACTGAGGGTTAGGACTTCAGTGTAGGAATTTGGGGTGACAATTCACTCCATAGCCCCCAGCAACACACAGATTCTAAGGGGCAGAGCCAGGCTTTGAACTGATGCTGTCCAGGCTCTCTACCCCTCCTCTCTGATGTAGCAATTCTTTGGAGAGGAATTGAAGTTCATTCCTCCGTGAAAGAGGGGAGTAATGAGTTAGAGGCAGAGCAAACACAGATGACAGAGAATGAGCCATTGTGAACCTCCAGGTGATGGATGAGTCCAGAGCATGAATTAGGAACTGATTAGATGAGAAGGAGGAGCTTGACAGGGACCAGACTTGCATGTTCTAAGGAGGAATGTGGATTTTATCCTGAGGGATGGGTAGCCTCATCAGAAGATTTGCTTGGGGTGGAAACATGCCTCCAAGTCCTTCCTTTTCAGAGGGATACAAATGTGTTTAAGATCCCCTTGTAACTTGGAAAACTGTTGGCTCCAGTCAGTGGTGGGACTGTGAATTGCTCTGCTGTAGCCTCAGCATCCTTCATCGTTTTGATTTTCTGCTTAGATGTGGATGAGTGTTCCAGCAACTCAACTCTTTGTGGTCCTAGTTCTGTCTGTACCAACCTCCCAGGAAAATACAGTTGCTCCTGCCTGCCTGGGTTCTTTTCACCTGGTGTTTGGAGTCCTGAGAAACCTGAGGCTTTCAAATGTACAGGTAACTCTACCAGCCTTTTTGGAGACTTCTCAGGGGATGTCAAACTACCCTGAAATGTAGTGGCTTATGGCAACATTCACATGTTCTTGCCCACGATTCTGTGGGTTGACTGTATGATTTTTCTTGGGTACTAGGATGTTTGACAACTCCAAAATATCCTCATTGATATGGTTGGTAGTTAGCACTAGTCTCAGACTCAGAGCTCAGTTGGGCCCCTCAGTTTTCCTCATGGGCTTCCTCAGAGCAGCTGGCTCAGAAACTCCCAGAGGAAGAGGTCACTGTGTTGCCACAGTGACCTAACATGCCCCTGTATTAGTCATGCCAGGGTTCCTCAGCTTTGGCGTATTGAGTTATAGGGATGGATAGCTCTTTCCTGTGGTAGGGCGCTGTCTTGTGCGTTATAGGATATTTGGCAGCATCTTTGGTCTTTACCCACTGGATCCCAGCGACCATCAAAAATGTCTCCAGACATTGTCCAAGTGTCCACTGTGGGGAAAATCTGTTCAGAACCACTAGCTAAACATAATAGACATTTCTTATTCTCATAACAATCCAATATGGATATACTTAGCTAAAGGGCAGCTTTCCTCCACACAGTGAATCAGGAATCCAATCTCCTTGTATCTTTTGGCTCTTCTCTCTCTTTGGACGTTGGAATTACTGATTCCAGCCAGTGGTGGGGATAGAGAGAGAAGGCACACCCTCTTCTTGACCACCTTAGCCCAGAAATGACATATGTCATTCCTCTTCACATCCCGTAAACAAAAGCCAGTCACATGGTCCCACCCAGATGCAGAGGGTTCTGGGAAATGTAGTCCCTGGTTGGGCCGCCATGTTTCAATGATGGCTCTATGCTTTGGAAAGAAAATCATGCCTTGTTGGCTTGCCCATTCTGCTTCATGCCCATTCTCTACCATTCAGATATTGAAGAGTGCCTTGGTAGGTGCCTTTTCAATGCAATGTGCACTAACACTTGCCACCTCCCCTACCCTGAACTACTTTCGTAACTGTCACCCTGGTTTTGCACCAAGCAGTGGACAGCTTAACTCTGTAGCTGTATTTTTATCTTTTTATGGCCACATCTGCGGCATATGGAAGTTCCTGGGCCAGGGGTCGAATCAGAGCTGAAGCTGCAGCCCACAGGCAGCTTGCAGCAATGTCAAATCCTTAACCCACTGAGCGAGGCCAGGCATCCAACCTGCATCCTCACGGACAGTATGTCAGTTTCTTTCTTTCTCTCTTTTTATTTTTTTGCTTTTTATGGCTGCACCCCTGGCATATGGAGGCTCCCAGGCTAGGAGTCTAATCAGAGCTACAGCTGCCAGCCTACACCACAGCCACAGCAACTCAGGACCCAAGCCGAGTCTTCTACCTACACCACAGCTCATGGCAAGACCAGATCCTTAACCTACCGAGCAAGACCAGGGACTGAACCCACAACCTCATGGTTCCTAGTCAGATTCGTTTCCACTGCTCCATGACGGGAACTCCTATGTCAGTTTCTTAACCCGCTGAGCCACAATGGGAACTCCCCCACCGTTGTATAATATGACAGTGGATGAATTTTAAGCAGAGGGTATTGAAATCAACCTTGCCTTTTCATCATATTTTTGCTGTGGTTAAGTTTGATTTGGTTGCTTCTATTTTCTTCTTAGGGGTTCCCTTCAAATGTAAAGAAGACGTGATGCCCAACAATGAGTGGGTCCAGCTATGCCAAGATGGAGCAGCAGTGAAGCCTAAATACGTAAATATTTTTGAAGGTTCCTCGTTCTTGACATTTTCCCAGAAGGCATTTAGGAAGGATGTTGTTTTGCAGCTTTAACAAAGACCAGAATCAAACCAAACCAAACCAAAACCATGCCTTATGCCAGATCTAAGTTTATGTCTATGTAACCATCTGTGTGCAAGCCACTGAGAGCTGAAGATGGCTCTATAACACTTTGCCACCCTCAACACAAGACCGCCTTGTTGTGGACAAGGCTGAATTCCAGCTGGTGGGTGGGGAAAGAAAAGGAAGTGAAAGGCACAGTCCTTCCCTTTTAAGAATATGACCAAGCATCACTTTGGCTTACCCTGAGCTTCAGAGAAAGCTGGAAAGGAAGGACAGTGTGCCCATCTAAAACTTGGGGGTTCATTTATTAAAAGAAGTAAGAATATTGCAGTCTCCCTATTAGCAAAGGTGTGTGTGTGGCATCTGTGTGACATGGGATGGGTGATACACAGCCTCCAGACCAGGCAAAGAGGAAGGTCATGTCTTGATTCTCTAATGAAGTCATTCTAGTGATCAAGGACTCCAGAAGCATCTTCAGGAATTAATGTCATGATATTAAATATGAGCTTGTCAGTTAGCTTGGAAATTCCCATGCACTTTGGACCACAGTTTTTTTGTTTTTTGTTTTTGTTTTTTGCTTGTGGTGAAATACACATCGAATTCATCATTTTAAAGTGGATAATTCAGTGGCACTGAGTACCCTCATGATGGTAGGCAACCACTTCCTCTACCTTCAAAACATTTTCATTACCCCTATAAGGAACCCTGTTCCATTAACAGTTCTTCTTCCCTCCTACCATCAGCCCCGGTAAATAGTCATCTACTTTTTATCTCTATGGTTTTGCCTGTCCTGGATAGTTCATATAAATGGAACCACACACTATGTTCATGTAAATGGAACCACGAAGCAGTCTTTGGTGTCTGGCTTTTCTCACTGAGCGTCACACTTTTCAAGCTCTATCTACATTGTAGCGAGTATCAGAGCTTTAGTCCTTTTCATGGCTGAATAACATTCCACTTGGACCACTGGTCTTTTCACATATTTCCCATCTTTTTATGCTGGTTAATAGTTTTGCTGTTTGTTTCTTTAAAATTTTTTTTTTGTCTTCTTAGGGTCACACCCGTGGCATATGGAGGTTCCCAGGATAGAGGTCTAATCAGAGCTACAGCTGCCGGCCTACACCAGAGCCACAGCAATGCCAGATCCGAGCCGCATCTGCAACCTACACCACAGCTCACAGCAATGCTGGATCCTTAGCCCAGTGAGTGAGGCCAGGGATCAAACCTGTAACCTCATGGTTCCCAGTTGGATTCGTTAACCAATGAGCCACAGTGGGAACTCCTGTTTCTTTTTTTTTTTAAATTTATTGGCTTGAAGTGTAATTGATTTACAATGTTATGTTCATTTCTGGTGTACAGCAAAGTGACTCATTTATAGTATGTACATATACATTTCTTTTCCAGATTTCCTTTCCCCTATGGTTTAACACAGGATATTACATAAAATGGGGACATGAGCTACGGCAGGACCTTGTGTTTATCCATCCTACATCTAATAGTTTGCATCTGCTAGTCCCCAAAACCCAATTCCCCCCTCCCCTGCCACCCTTGGCGTGTTTCCTTAATCCTGGAAGAGAAAGGTGCTGTGGTTCCAGTTCTTTTTTTTTTTTTTTGGATAGACTTTTCTTTTTTCTTTTTGTTTTTTCAGGGCTGCACCTGTGGCATATGGAGGTTCCCACCTAGGGGTCGAATCAGAGCTGTAGCTGCTGGCCTGTGCCATAGCCACAGCAATGCAAGATCCGAGCCACATCTTCAACCTGCACCACAGGTCACGGCAACGCCAGATCCTTAACCTACTGAGTGAGACCAGGGATTGGACCTGGGTCCTCACGGATTTCTGCTGAGCCATGACAGAAACTCCTTATTTTTTATTTATTTATTTATTTGTTTTGCTTTTTAGGGCTGCACCCACAGCATTGTGGAGATTCCCAGGCTAGGGCTCGAATTGGAGCTGTAGCTGCCAGCCTATGTCACAAGCAGAGAAACGCCAGATCCAAGCCATGTTTGCAACCCACACCATAGCTCACGGCAATGCCGGATCCTTAACCCACTGAATGATGCCAGGGATCGTACCTATGTCCTCATATATACTAGTCAGATTAATTTCTGCTGAGCCACGATGGGAACTCCCTTATTTTTCTATTATAGTTTATTTACAGTGTTCTTTCAATTTCTGCTGTACAGCAAAGGGACCCAGTCACACATATGAATTTTTTAAAATTTTATTTTTATAGGATCATAGTTGATAAAACACTGTGTCCACTTCTGCTGTACCACATAGTGGCCCAGTCATACATATATATGTGGTTCCAGTTTTGATCAAAGGAGGAGGTTTTATTTCCCTGAGAATTCTAGAGACTTCTAGAGACTTCTAGAGACTTTATTTCCCAGAGAATTCCATGCAGGAATTCAGGTCTACCCCACAGGTTGGGCTGGATGGTCCAGTTTGTACATTTCATGCTTGATCACTGCTTACAAACATTCCTCGTTCCTCCCTCTGGGATATAGGTTTCCTTTTGTGCAGTAATGAATGCCACCTTCAGCGTTCTGGATGATGCCTGTAAAAAAACCACCGCTGTTTCTCTGAAGGTAACAATGAACTCTCTGCAATCGTGTTTCAAGTTTCCAGCATCTTGGGGGCACACTTTGGGTGCAGAGAATCCTCTTTATAATGAATGGGTTGTGAGTTAACATGTAATCTATTCCAGTTATGAGGTTTGAAACTTTAGCGTGCAGGAAAATTGACCTTTTCTATATGTTTTTGTGAGTTTTATTACCGGAATAAATCTGTGTAATTATCGGTGAATCAGAATGCAGAAGAAGTCCACCCCCAACCCCCAAACTCCCCTGGCTTCCTTTTTTTAGTCAGATATTTTCCCCACCACTAGTTCCTATGAACCCCTGATCTGTTCCCTGTCATTATAGTATTGTCTTTTCCAGTGTTATGTAAAGGGAATCACACAGTAAGTGGGCTCTTGAATCTGGTATCTCTCACCCAGCATCATGTTTTCAAGGTTCCTCCCCATGGTAGTGTGTGTCAGTGCTCCACTCCTTTTTATGGCTGAGTAGTATTCCACTTTATGGATGGACCACAGTTTGTTTATTCATTCATATTTGACAGATATTTGAGTTGTCTCCACGTGACCAAGATCTCTTTTTTTCCATTATAGCTGCTTTACAGTGTTCTGTCAGTTTTCCACTTTACAGCAAACTGACCCAGTCACACATACATATATACATTCTTTTTCTGACAGTATCCTCCATCATGCTCCATCATAAATGACTAGATATAGTTCCCAGTGCTGTTCAGCAGGATCTCATTGCTTATTCATTCCGAAGGCAGTAGTTTGCATCTATTAACCCCAGATTCCCAGTCCATCCCACTCCCTCTGCCTCCCCCTTGGCAACCACAAGTCTGTTCTCCAGTTGACCAAGATCTCTTCATTCCCCCATCTTCAGGGTTTGGTGATTATAAATAGAGCTGTTATAAATATGTGTGTGTGTGTGTAAACCCAAATTTTCATTTCTCTAGGGTAACTACCTAGTGATGGGATTACTAGGTCATTAGGATAGAAGATTTTAAGACCTAGTTTCTCTTAAGCCTCTTTCTCTTAAGTAGAAACTTACAGATGCTGTTATTTCATTTATAAATTGGTAGTTTTTGTGTGAAAATAAGAATAACACTTTTGGAGTTCCCTGGTACCCTAGCAATGACAGGATCCAGCATTGTCACTGCTGCAACTTAGGTCACTGCTGTGGTATGGATATGACCCCTGGCCTGGGAAGTTCTGCACACTGTGGGCACAGCCAAAAAAAAAAAAAATAGAGAATAACACTTTCATTTGTATTGGTTAATTTTATTTATTTATTTTAATTTATTTTTGTCTTTTAGGGCTGTACCTCGGCATATGGAGGTTCCCAGGTTAGAAGTCGAATCAGAGCTGTAGCCCCCAGCCTAATCCACAGCCACAGCAATGCCAATCTGACCCATGTCTATGACCTGCACCACAGCTCACCACAATGCCAGATCCTTAACCTGCTGAGTGAGGCCAGGGATCGAACCTGAGTCCCCATGGATACTAGTCAGATACATTTCTGCTGAGCCACAGGGGGAACTCCCTGGTTAATTTTAAATTAACATATTAGTATAACATTTATTCATGAAGTGTACATTCATTCATAGGGTTTTCAGATTAAATTTCTATAAAAAATGAACCCTCAACAACTTTATTTAAATTCCAACATTTTCTACCATGTTTACGAATGTTCTCCTTTCTCCCCCAGTTTCAAGTCTTTAATAAGGAAGATTTATAAACCTAAAAGGCTGAGTCATTATGCCCTTAGGGGATTCATAGATTCAATCACTGTATGTATGAATATAATAATTTAGATTGTTAAAAAAGCACAATACAGTATATAAACAGGCATATTCTCTTAAATTGTTCATACTAAAATCACAAGTCTAATTGCTTTTGTCAATAACATGCTGTGTTTTTAATTGGTTTGCTTTTCTTTTGTTTCCTTTTTTCTTTTTTATTGTTATTTTCCCCAACACACTTTTTTTTCCTCTGTACAGCATGGGGACCCAGTTACACATACATGTATACATAATTTTTTCTCCCATTATCGTGCTCCGTTGTAAGTATCTAGACATAGTTCTCAGTGCTACACAGAAGGATCTCATTGTTTATCCATTCCAAAAGCAATAGTTTGCATCCGTTAACCCCAAGCTCCCAGTCCCTCTTCCTCCCCCTGGGCAACCACAAGTCTATTCTCCAAGTCCATGATTTTCTTTTCTGTGGAAAGGTTCGTTTGTGCTGTATATTAGATGCCAGATATGAGTGATATCCTATGGTATTTGTCTTTCTCTTTCTGACTTATTTCACTCAGGATGAGAGTCTCTTGTTCCATCCATGTTGCTGCAAATGGCATTGTGTCGTTCTTTTTATGGCTGAGTAGTATTCCATTGTGTATATAGTCCACATCTTCTTAACCCAGTCGACTGTTTGATGGACATTTGGGTTGTTTCCATGTCTTGGCTATTGTGAATAGAGCTGCAGTGAACATGCGGGTGCATGTGTCTTTTAAAGGAAAGTTTTGTCTGAATATATGCCCAAGAGTGGTATTGCTGGATGATATGGTAGTTCTATGTATAGTTTTCTAAGGTACCTCCATACTTTTCTCCACAGTGGTTGTACCAGCTTACATTCCCACCAACAGTGCAGGAAGGTGCCCTTTCCTCCACACCCCCTGCAGCACTTGTTATTTGTGGACTTATTAATGATGGCCATTCTGACGGGTGTGAGGTGGTATCTTATGGTAGTTTTGATTTGCATTTCTCTAATAATCAGGGATGTTGAGCATGTTTTCATGTGCTTGTTGGCCATCTGTACATCTTCCTTGGAGAAATGTCTATTCAGGTCTTTTGCCCATTTTTCTGTTGGGTTCTTGGCTTTTTTGCTGTTGAGTTGTATAAGTTGCTTGTATATCCTAGAGATTAAGCCCTTGTCCGTTGCATTGTTTGAAACTATTTTCTCCCATTCTGAAAGTTGTCTTTTTGTTTTTCTTTTTGGTTTCCTTTGCTGTGCAAAAGCTCGTCAGTTTGATGAGGTCCCATTGGTTTATTTTTGCTCTTATTTCTGTTGCTTTGGGAGACTGACCTGAGAAAATATTCATGAGGTTGATGTCAGAGAATGTTTTGCCTATGTTCTCTTCTAAGAGTTGGTGTCTTGTCTTATATTTAAGTCTTTAAGCCATTTCGCTTTTCTAATGTGTCTAATTGTTTCAACCTTTTAAACAACAGATTTCCAAATTATTCCAAAGATTACAAAACCTTCTAAAATTAACCCAAAAGTATTATCACTATGGAGTTTTAGCTTGCTTGTTATTCTTTTTCTTTTTTGAAGGTTTAAAATAAACTTCCCAGCTGAGAATAGATTTAACACGTCAAAGGGGGCTTTAATGAGATTTTATCAGTTACAAAATTGAGGACCATACTTTTCCTGGATGACTCTAGTGGAGATTTTTTTTTTTTTTTCTGCATTGATGGGGAGGGACCCAAACCCCTGCCTTTTAGCTGAGTTATGGTTTACGGAACTCAGCGCATCTTGTTTTTCCCAGACAGACATTTCTCCAGTTTCACTCTGACCCAGTTTTTACTGAAAAGAATTTTTTTTTGGCTACACCTGCGGCACGTGGAAGTTCCCAAGTCAGGAATCAAACACTCACCACAACAGTAGCAACACCAGATCCTTAACCCGCTTCACCACAAGGGAACTTCCTCATCTTATTGTCAAATTTGGATAGATAAAACTTGGTTTCCCTGCTAGGATTTCAGTTTATTTCCTTCTCCATTGGACTGGATTCAATGAATGTCTCCCCCTCATTTTTAAAAATTTAATTCAATTTTTTTATTTTTTGAAGATTTTAATTTTTTTCTGTTGTCAATTTCTGCTATAATTTCTTCCCTTCATGTGTTATGTTGTGAGGTAGTGAATTATTTTCCTATTTTTTTGTTGGGGTCATGGGTTTATTGTCAATGTATTGACAGTAGTCAACAATAAGGGGAACCGTATCTGCATTCATATTAACGTTATTATTGCTATTCTTTCCTTAACTCTATTCCTCAGACATAAACAATGCTAATATTTAAATGCGTCTCTTTCTATATCCTTTGACTTTTTGAATGCCTGTATCACACACACACACATACACACACACACACACAAAAGCCATTTATTGAGTACTTACTATTGTTTAGAGCAGTGATTAAGGATTAACCTCTGATGCCAGACTAAATGTTCACATCTTGGCTCTGCCACCTATTGGATATGTATCCTCGTTTCTCCACCCAAAAATGGAAATGAGAACCTCTGTTTCATAGGTATCTTCATCAAATTAAATAAGTTAATATACATAAGACGTAACATTTGGCTCACCATAAATATTAATTACATTTATTTAAAAAAATCTCAACTAGTGCCAGAAATACCAATACATAAATGTAAATTTTTAATTAAAGTACTTTTTTTAAAAGAACGAAATGAGATCACATATACATGTTATTCTGTAATTTGCCTTATTTAACAATTAGCTCATGGCCCTGGTTGCTTTTTTTTTTTTTAAATTTTAGGGCTGCACTTGCAGCATATGAAAGTTCCTGGGCTAGGAGTTGAATCAGAGCTGCAGCTGCTGGCCTAAGTCACAGCCACAGTAACTCAGGATCCGAGCTGCATCTGTGACCTACACCATAGCTCAGGGCAATGCCAGATCCTTAACCGACTGGGTGAGGCCAGGGATTGAACCCACATCCTCATGGATACGAGTCGGATTCTTAACTAGCTGAGCCGCAATGGGAGCACCTGCTTGTTAGTACATAGAGAAATACCACGTCATTCTTTTATTAATGGCTGAATCCTATCCCATGATTTGATTTTGGCAGCTTTTATTTAACCAATCCATTGGACATTCAGGCTTTCCAAATTCTTGCTATCACAAATTTCATTGAAATGAACATCATTAGACAAGATCCTTGTGCAATTTTTTTCAGTATTTCCGGAACTGGAAGTTCCTGGAAGGGAAATTGCTGAGTCAACAGGGTATGTGCAATTTATGCTGTGACAAGTGCTGACTAACTGCACGTCATAAAGTCTAAACCAATTTGCATTCTCAGTGGGGCTTCTTGAATCAGGAAAAGGAAGCTGAGTGAATGTCCTTGTACATTCTTTATTGTCCTACACTGCCAACTCACTCTCTTTTTTTAAATTTAATTTTTTATATTGGAATATAGTTGATTTACGATGTTGTGTTAGTTTCAGGTGTACAGCAAAGCGATACAATTATGCATATACATATATCCATTATTTTACAGATTCTTTTCCCATATAGGTTATTACAGAATATTGAGTAGAGTTCCCTGTGTTATACAGTAGTCCTTGTTGATTATCTATTTTATATATAGTACTGTGTATATGTAAATCCCAAACTCCTATTTTATCCCTCTCCCCTCACCTTTCCCCTTTGATAATGATACATTTGTTTTTGAAGTCTATGAGTGTGTTTACGTTTTGTAAATAAGTTCATTTGTATCATTTTTCTAACATATGAGTAATATCATATGATATTTGTCTTTCTCTGTATGACTTCACTTAGTATTATTATCTCTAGGTCCATCCATGGTGCTGCCAATGGCATATGTTCATTCTTTTTTATGGCTGAGTAGTATTCCATTGCATATATGTATGTCAACTCTTTCTCTTAATGAGAGAGAGGGGACAGCTGTTGCTTCATTGATGGAAGAGGTGGTGGGGGGGAAGAGAGCACAAACATACCTTTCCTTACAGAATACGGCTGAGAGATTTGCCTCTGTGATTGAAAAAACATTCACACGGTCCAGTTTCACCAAAGAGGAGATATCCACCCTGGCCACAGTCTTACTGAAGAGCGTGGAAAGCACCACATTGGCATCTTTTCTGAAACCCTCAGCGAATGTCAGTCAGACCATTCAGACGGAATACTTAGGTAGGCTCTGTCTTTCATGGCAAGGTCCCACCTGGGGCCTGATTTAGAGGGATGACTTTGGCAATGTGAGTCTCTATGGCTTTCCCATATACTATTTCCCCAACTGTTTCAAACCTGTGTACTCACAGCAAAGCAAGTCTAATCATCTATTTTTTTTTTGGGGGGGGTCTTTTTGCCTTTTCTAGGGCCGCTCCCGCGGCACATGGAGGTTCCCAGGCTAGGGGTCTAATCGGAGCTGTAGCCACCGGCCTACACCAGAGCCACAGCAACACGGGATCCGAGCCACGTCTGCAACCACAGCTCACGGCAACGCTGGATCCTTAACCCACTGAGCAAGGCCAGGAATCGAACCTGCAACCTCATGGTTCCTAGTTGGATTCGTTAACCACTGACCCACGACAGGAACTCCAGTCATTGTTATTTTAATCCACTGAGATTTGGGGGGGGTGTTTGTTGTTACTGCTGCTTGACTGATACTCTTCTGACTGATACAGCTATGGCTCTGCCCCTCTGAACATGCTTGCTGGGTGACTGCTTGGGAATATTGGGGGCTATACTTCTTTTACCACAGCACCCAACTCCCGGGACCAATTCTAGTATCAATCGCATAACCTCAGGCCATTCCATCCTAATTGGTGTCCAGGTGGTCAAGGTAGAAGTGAAATATTTTTGTTGGACTGCCAACCAGTAGTGAACAAAACTGACCTCACAAGTCTTCCATTTTAGTGAGTTGGGTCAGTCAATAAACAGACATCTGGTATACCAAATAGAGCTAGTGCTGTTGAGAGAAATGGAGCAGGGTGCAAGATGAGGAAGAAAGTTGCTATCTTATGTGATGTGGCTTGGGGAAGTTTCAGTGGGGCCGGGACCTGAGGGAAGAGGGTCATGTAGATATTTGGAGCAAGATTAAGTGCAGGAATATTTGCAATTCAAGGAACAGAGAGGTCAGTGTTGCCAGAATGGGGTTGAGGACAGTCAAATGGGAGAAGGGAGGGAGAGGCAGATTTTGTAGACAAATGTAAAAACTTGGTTTTTTTTTTTTTTTTTTCTTTTTAGGTTTAGCATATGGAGGTTCCCAGGCTAAGGGTCGAATCTGAGCTTCAGCTGCCACCTACGCCACAGCCACAGCAACACAGGATCCAAGCCACGTCTGCAACCTACAGGATCCTTAACCCACTGAGCGAGACCAGGGATTGAACCCATATCCTCATGGATATCAGTCAGGTTCATGACCACTGAGCCACACTGGGAACTCCTAATATTTGGGATTCTATGTGAAGTAATGGGGTGTGGAATTGGAGAGTCTGAGAACAGGTGTGGTGTTATCTGGCTTATGTTTTAAAAGGCTACCTCTGGTTCCATGGTCTATTTTGCTTTCATTAAGAGACCTGTCAGGTGAGACATCTGAGGCTCAGAGAGGTTAAGTTGCTAGTCAAGTTTACACAGCTGATAAGGGGCAGAGCTGGGCCACCTAGTTAGTGACTGCGGAGCCTGAGCCCTGACCACTGGGCTGGGTTTGCTCCAGACCCTTCCAATGTCTGTTGGCTTTGGAAAACTTGTCTAAATTTGGAGTAGTCAGGAGGTCCCGACTCTGCTGCCTTCCATCACTGTTGCCGTCACGCCCACATTTCCTGAAGCATGCCCTAAGATATGCCAAGAGTTCCAACAGGGTTTCTCATTTTTTGGGTGCTATCCCACTCCAGTTATTCATCAAGGGGGCTCAAGATCTTCCCTGGGACACCTCATCCTTTCTGTTCTTCCTTCACTTGTAACCAGGGGTGCACACGTTTCTTGGGCAGAAGCCAAATTCAGGACCAACCTTCTGGGTCTCCTCCTGTGAATTCTCCCTTTCAGATATTGAAAGCAAAGTTATCAACAAAGGATGCACTGAAGAGGATGAGACCTTTAACTTGAAAGCGAAAGGGGATAAGATGAAGATTTGGTGTTCCACCATCAAGGAATCCGAATCCACAGGTACAGACCTGCTCCAGAGAATCAAGGAGGGTGGTTAGGGGGCATTCGATCAGCAACTATTCATTGATCACCTCCTGGGTGCCAAGATCTGTGCCAGGTGGTGAGGGAGTCAATGATGGTAGAGGCAGAAATAGCCCATGTGCTCAGGAGTTTTCCATCTTCTAGAGGAGTCAGACATTAAAGAAATAATCTCACAACACTGGATGGAATTCCCATTGTGGTACAGTGGAAATGAATCTAACTAGGAACCATGAGGTTGTGGGTTTGATCCCTGGCCTCGCTCAGTGGGTTAAGGATCCGGCGTTGCCGTGAGTTGTGGTGTAGGTCGCAGATGCGGCTTGGATCTGGTGTTGCTGTGGCTGTGGCAGTGCCAGCAGCTGCAGTTCCAATTAGACCCCTAGCCTGGGAACTTCCATATGCCGTGGGCGCAGCCCTAAAAAGAAAACAAAAAACAAAAAACAAAAAACAAAAAAACCCCACAATTCTGGAGTGTCAAGATGTTCCCTATCCAGCATAACAGCAGCCACCGGTCACATTTCGTTACTAAGCGCTGGAAGTGTGGCTGGGCTGTGAATGTAAAAGACATGGCATATTTCAAAGGATGCAAAATAGCTCATTAATATTTCTTTTATATTGACTACATGTTGAAATGGTAATATTTTGCAGGTACTGAGTTAATATGTAATTAAAATTACCTTTTTTAAAAAAAATTTTTTAAACGCACCCACGGCATATGGAAGTTCCTGGGCCAGGGATTGAATCTGAGGCACAGCCATGGCAATGCTGGCTCCTTTAACCCACTGGGCCGGGTTGGGGGTTGAACCCAAGCCTCTGCAGTGAATGAAGCCACTGCAGTCGAATTCTCAACCCACTGTGCCACAGCAGGAATTCCAAAATTGTTTGCATTTTTTTTTAACTGTTCCAAAACGCTACTAGACAATTTAAAATTACGTATACGGCTCATACTACATTTCTAGGAGACAGGGCTAATCTAGATCAGGGATTGGCAAACTTTTCCCAGATAGGGTGGGTAGTAAATATTTTAGGCGTGGAGGGCAGTACAATCTGTTGCAATTGTTCAACTCGACTGTCAAGAGTGCAAAAGCATTCATCATCGATATGCAAATGATGGGGTGGGCTGTGTTGCCGTGAAACTCTTACCTCCAATAAAGCAGGCAATGGCTAGATTCTCCTGTGGGCATTCTTTGTCACCCCCTGATCTATATGCTGTCTGGAAGGCACAGGGAGCAGTCTAGGACACATCCCTGGAGACCACCGACATTGATTGAAAGGGGAAGCCCACCAAAGAGATGGAACAAGGTTAACCATAGTATGGAAGGGGGACCTATTTCCTGCTGCTGAGTGGGCTTGTCCCTTAAAAACACAAATTCAAATTTAGTTTGAAATATAGCCAAGATTTTTCTTATTTTTATTTATTTTAAAAAATGATTTAAAAATTTTTTGTTGGGGGATAGTTGATTTACCATGTGGTGTTAGTTTCAGGTATACACACAGTGACTCTGTTATACATAGACCTATCTCCATCCTTTCTTCCCATGTAGGTTATTACAGAATGTTGAGTAGATTTCCCTGTACTATACAGTATGTCCTTGTTAGTGATCTGTTTTATATGAGTAGTGTGTATGTGTTAATCCCATCTTCCTAATTTATCCCTCCCTACCATGATTTCCCATTTGGTAACCCTAAGTTTGTTTTTGAAGTCTGTGAGTCTGTTTCTGTTTTGTGAATAGGTTCTTTTGTATCATTTTTATTAGATTCCACATGTAAGTGATATCCTGTGATATTTATCTTTCTCTGACTTACTTCACTTAATAGTTGATTGCCTGGGTCCATCCTTGTTGCTGCAAATGGCATTGTGTCGTTCTTTTTTTATGGCTGAGTAATATTCTATTGTATATAGGTACCACATCTTCTTTTATCCACTCCTCTGTCGATGGGTATTTAGGTTGCTTCCATCTTAAATGTAGCCAAGATTTTTCCAGGTGTTAGCACCTCAGGATTTCTTTTTTCTGATTCTGGGGAGGGTCACCTACCTAGAAGTCCAAGGCTGTTCAATCCTCCGAGAAAGCCAGTGAAGATGCAGAGATGCATGGGATATTAAAGTAGGCATGCTGTAGAGCACTGGGAACTATATCTAGTCACATATGATGAAGCATGGTGGAGGATAATGTGAGAAAAAGAATATATGTATGCATGACTGGGTCACTTTGCTGTACAGTAGAAAATTTGCAGAACACTGTAAACCAGCTAAATGGAAAAAATAAAAGCCATTAAAAAATAAAAAAAATAAAGTGGGTATGTGTGTGTGTGTGGGTTGGGTCATCCACAATAACTACTGAGCAAATAATTCCTTTTCTTTTTTTTTTTTTTTTTTTTGCATTTGGGGGAAATTTCAGGAATCAGTGGGGTGGCTTTTGTCTCCTTTGAGCATATGGAGTCGGTTTTAGATGAAAGATTTTTTCAAGACCCTCAGACCCCCTGGGCCAACTCCAAGAGAAAGCTGAAGATGAATTCTCGCATTGTTTCGGGCATCATAACAGGGGAGAAGAAAGAGGGATTCTCTAAACCAGTCATCTACACTCTGGAGAACATTCAGGTTGGTGAAAAGGTTTCCACTATGTCCCCATATACCTGTTTAGAACTTCCCATCCTCTAGTGGGCTTAGCTTGCTTTTTTTCTTTTGGAAATTTTAAAAATAGGTTTTCCTTTTTTTCTTTTTCTTTTTGGCCATGCCCGCAGCATGCCGGAGCTCTGGGGCCAGGCATTGACCTGAGCCACAACTATGACAATGCCAGATCCTTAACCCACTGAGCCATCAGGGAACTCCTTAACTCATTTTTGATGGGGAGCCATTAATTTCTAGCAACTAAAGTCCCTCCCCTAAATCCACCACTAGTAAAATGAGCTCTTGTATTTCTATGTGACACTTTTCCATTTGTCCGTGGGCAAGGTTTAGGTTAGAGTAAGTCACGTTCATGCAGGATCATTTACCTGGACTTTTTTTTTTTTTTTTTTTTTTTAACATTAGCTCTGACCAAGTTAGTGGTGGAGACAGGTCTGGCAACCAAGACATTTCTTTTCATCACCACCCATTGAAATATCAGCATTTTTCTCCATTCCCTGTAGCACATACCTGCATCTTCTTGAGGCTGGTCAGATGGAATTCATTCAAGAGGGCGTCTCAGGTAACCAAAGCCTTTGCATTTTCACTTTTCAGCCAAAGCAGAATTTTGAGAGTCCCATCTGCGTTTCCTGGAACACAGATGGGAAGGGAGGTAGATGGACTCCGTCTGGCTGTGTGACCCTTGAAGCTTCCGAGACACATACTGTCTGCAGCTGTAATCAAATGGTGAACCTGGCCGTCATCATGGCTTCTGGGGAGCTTACGGTCAGTACTGATGCTCTGTACTCTGGCTCCCCTAATCCAATGGGAAAAGATTGATGAAACATCCATTGTGTGCCTCTCATGGCAGTGGGAGGGTGCCAGGGGGCCACAGAAGGGGTGCGTGCCGTACTGTTGGTCTTGGAGAAATTCGTGGTCTGGTGGGGAAGCCATGGCACTGGTATATAAGATGAGAAAGGACCCTAAATAGGTGCAGGCAAAGTAACAATCACAGACCCCATTGTCTGAGCACCTACGATGTGCGAGACCCCTTCAGTGTTTTTCAGACCCATTTCACAGCTGAGGCTCAGTAGCCTGCCCAGTCAGGAAGCTAGTAATTGGTGGAGATGGGATTCGAACCCACAATGGTCTGAGTCCAGAAGTCTCTTTCCACAAACTCATCTGCAGACCTACATCATTTTGTTGCACTTCACTGTATTGCACTTTGCAGACATGGTGTTTTTTCAAAATGGAAGTTCTGTGGCAACCCTGCCTTGAGCAAGTCTAGTGGCACCATTTCCCCAACAACATTTGCTCACTTCATGTCTCTGTGTTCCATTTTGGTAATTCTCGCAATATTTCCAACCCGCCACGAACAAAAGATTATGACTCACCAAGGGCTCAGAGGATGGTAGCATTTTTTAGCAGTCAGTATTTTTTTTTTTTCCAGAAGATTCATGAATCACAGACCCAAAGTGAATCATTTACTAATGCAGCCCCAAATCACATCTGTATTTTGGTAGCCATATCACATTATTGTTGATTCACATTCAGTTTGTAATCAACTATGCTTCAAGTCTAATTCACATTATGTATTTGACTACTGGACAAGATGAGCTTTGTCAGCCTGTATTTTTTAAAAACTATTTTTTGAAGCTAAGTGCTGAGCACTTGCGTTATTCTTTCAATGTCTCATCTTTTCACTTTCTAGCCCATCAGCCCATTAAGCTCTTTGTAAACTTTGTTTAAGTCTGCTCATTTGTGAATGTCTTCATGCATCTCAATGAAAAAGATTAGAAATAAGTTCTTTTCAAATTAAGGTATGTCCATTTTTTTTTTTAGCCAAAGCTACAACACACTTAATAAAGCACAGTATAGTGTAAATATAACTTGCCTATCCCGTCAGGTCTGAGAGTCTGTTCCCTGCCAGGGTGGTATTAAATGCTATTTAGAGGAATGTAAAACTTAGGACTTAAGAGATTTGGATCCAAAGCAAGTCTGGCTTAGCTTCAATCCCATCTCTATCTCTTCCTGGCTGTGTTTCCTAGGGCAGGTCACTTAACCTCTCTGAGCCAAGCAGGTCTTTCACCTCCAAAATGAGAATGAGAAAAAAAATAACAATGAAAGTTAACACTCATATAATGCATCATATGTTTCCTGCATTGTCATGAGTACTTTAAATATTTTCATTGAATTCTTCTAGAACACACCTACACGGTAGTTATCATTTTTAACAGATGAGGAAACTGAGGCCCAGAGCAGTTAAGTATCTTGCCTAAGCTCAAACAGCTAGAGCCTGTAGTCAGCTCTCTTACCCACTACCTCACAATATCATAGAAAAGAGTGGAGTTCCCTCTGTGGCTCAGTGGTAACGAACCTGACTAGTATCCATGAGGACATGAGTTCGATCTCTGGCCTTGCTCAGTGGGTTAAGGATCCAGTGTTGCCATGAGCTGTGGTGTAGGTCTCAGACGCTGCTTGGATGCAGCGTTGCTGTGGCTGTAGTGGAGGCTGGCAGCTGCAGCTCTTATTCAACTGCTAGCCTGGGAATTTCCATATACCACAGGCAGGCCACCCCCCTGCCCCCCAAAAAAAAGTGAAAGAAAGAAAGAGCTCATGAGATGGTGCTTGGCATATCTTTAACACAGAGAAAGCACCCAAATAAACTTAAAATTAATTATAAATAAAGGCATAGGGAAGGACTCATTTAATCATTTCCACTCCCAGATGCTGGGGCATCTCTGAATGCCTATTATCAGTCCTGGTTCAGTGCAGGAAACAGGAACCACTCTAGGTATTTCAAGCAGGAAGGTATTTAATACAGGGACTTGGATGCTCACAGACTTGCTGGAAGGGATGGAGCAGTTGAAGTCAGGGGGGCTGCCACTTGGGTTTTGCCTTCAAGATCACCCCTCAGCAGCTGTATTCCAGAGGTCAGAAAGTAGCTGCTGTCAGTTTTCCCACACCCATGAAATTAAAGATTGGACAATTGGAATGTGGCATCCAGCCACAGCTCACTCCTGCCTGCGGAAAGCTGGTATCTGCCTCCATTCTGCCTTGCAAAACTTTCATGCAGGCACCTTGCTGGAGAACCTAAGTGACATTTGGGACCTTAGCCCCAAGAAATTATGGGAAATGTAGTTTATAGGCATCCTACCCTTAGGAATGGGGCACAGGGCAGGGGTGAGACTGAGTGCTGATGGACGCCGAAGGATGAGTTTGGGCAATATGGGGTCCCTCTTAGTATCTGGGAGAAAAGGCCCCCAAGCTGTATATACTCAAGCCAGGAGTTTGAATAATTCTTTTTCCTGCCTGGGGTGTGGGGCAGGATATTGGTATCTTTTTGAGGCCCACAGCATATCTCTTTCTTGACAGATGGAGTTCGCCTTGTTTGTCATTAGCCACGTGGGCACTATCTTCTCACTGGTGTGTCTTGCCGTGGCCATCATCACCTTCCTGCTGTGTCGAACCATCCGCAACCATAACACCTACATCCACCTGCACCTCTGCGTGTGCCTCTTCCTGGCCAACTTGCTCTTCCTCACCGGTGCAGACAAGACCCACCACCAGGTCTCCTGTCCCTCAGGCTGTGTCCCCCTCTAGCTTCATCATCTCCACATCTGCCTCTGCCCATCCTTACCTAACTACTAGTTCCCACCCCAGGGAACTAGTAGTGCATGTGCTGTGCACACTCTCAATCCTCAGCCCCCAGATTCTCACCTCTTTCTTGTAGTAGGTCTCAGTTTAAAATTACTTCCCTGATCCTGTTACCTTTTGTGGGGGAGGGTCCCTCCCACTACGCTTTAAGCAGTTGCTTCTCACCTGGGATGATTCTGTTCGCCAGGGGACACTTTGCGATATCTGGAGATGTTATTTGTTTCCACTGAGAGGATGCTGCTGGCATCTAGTGGTGGAGGCCAGGGATGCTAAACATCCTGGAATGCACAGAAAGGCCCTCCCACGGCAGAAAGTAATCCAGAGATAGTGTTACAATGCTGGTAATGCTACAGCTGAGAAATTCTATTCCTTATCGCTGTTTTCCTTCCTTTCCCATCACCTATTTGAAACCATGTTGATTTTTTTCCCCTTTTTTGGCTGTACCTTGGCATATGGAGTCCTCAGACCAGGGATCAGATCCAAACCTCTGTTGCGACCTACACCCCAGCTTCTGTAACACCTGATCCTTACTTAACCTGCTACGCTGGGCCAGGGATCAAACTTGTGTCCCAGCGCTTCGGAGATACCGTCAATCCCCATGGCACCGCAGCAGGAACTCCCATATTGATTTTTTTTTTTTTTGTCTTTTTGCTATTTCTTGGGCTGCTCCCGCGGCATATGGAGGTTCCCAGGCTAGGAGTCCAATCAGAGCTGTAGCTGCCGGCCTACGCCAGAGCCACAGCAAGGTGGGGTCCTACCTGAGTCTGTGACCTACACCACAGCTCACAGCAATGCCAGATCCTCAACCCACTGAGCAAGACCAGGGATCAGACCTGCGTCCTCATGGATGCTAGTCATATTCTTTTCCGCTGAGCCGTGACGGGAACTCCCATTCTTTTTTCCCATTGAAATTATTACAAATTATCGTCTCAAGGTTTTTCCAAAGGGAGCATTACTGACATTTGGGGTGGGGTGATCATTCTTTTTGCAGACCTACCCCTTTCATTGTGGGATTTTAGATTTCCAGGCCCTTTGAGAACAAAATGCCTGTAGTGCAGCCTGCTCCCACCATGTGTCCAAGGGTGTGCAAACTTTTCCCATAAAAAGGCAGATATAAATATTTTGGCTTTTCAGATCCTATGGTCTCTGTCACCCCTACTCAACTCTGCTGTTCTAGTGTGAGCATAGCCATAGAAAGTTCATACATGGGGGTGGCTGTGTGCCAACGAAACATTGTCTACAAAACAGGCAGCCAGCCCATGGCTATTGTTTGTGGACCCCTCCCCCTCCCCCATGTCTTCAAACATCCCCTAAAGTAGGCTGATTGTCTATTTTCCCCCCAAACTCTCCCAGTGTTGTTAGCCGGTCTCCTTACCAAAGGGATGGTGCCCCTGGTGGCGACTCTATTTCTATGAATATTTGAGAAATGAATGAAGGGGCCATGTTTGGGGAACTCCAGTCAAAGTAGCCCCTCCCCCCTCTCCCTCTGAACCCGCCCTCTGGAGTAGGGGAGCCTGAATGTCCATGATTCTTCTCCGCAGATTGGCTGTGCCATCATCGCTGGCTTTCTGCACTACCTTTTCCTTGCTTGCTTCTTCTGGATGTTGGTGGAGGCTGTGATGCTCTTCCTGATGGTCAGAAACCTGAAAGTGGTGAATTACTTCAGCTCTCACAACATCAAGATGCTGCACCTCTGTGCCTTTGGCTATGGACTCCCGGGGCTGGTGGTGTTTGTCGCCGCCAATATCCATCCACAAGGTTATGGGATGTATAATCGGTAGGTGATGTCCCTCTGTCTCCCTGAAAAAAAAAAAAAAGATGATGAAGAAGATTACATGAACACAAGAAGAGAAATAACAGTAGCAGTAGTTGTGGCTACCATTTCCTGAGCTCTTTAGTTTATGTACTCTTGGTCCCAGGGCTGCCATGTACGGTAGCACAGGTTGCCTACTGCTCAAATCCAGGAGTCATTGTTGCTCTATGTAGGTGGATGGTGGTGATGTGAACAGTGAACTGGATTGCACAGTTTTAAAGTTATGGACTCTGGAGCCAATCTGCTTGCATTTGAGTCCTGGCCCCACCACCTTCCAGCTGTGCTATATGGGGCAAGTTACTTAAACTCTGTATGCTTTCATGCCCTCATCTATTTAATGGGGGCTCATGACAATCATAGTGTTATTTTGAGGGTTAAATGAATTATTATCTGCAAAACATTTAGACAGCGTCTGACAGAGTGTAAAGCATTACATATGTTATTACCACCAGGTCTGTTATTACCACGGTCTGTTTTACAGCGAGGTGTGTTTATCACATGATTCCATGTAAGATATCAGGTGGTATGCTAGTGAGTACTAAATTTAAAAAATGTCATTTTTTTTTTCTTTTGGCCACTCCCGTGTCATATGGACGTTCCTGGGCCAGGGATTGAATCTGAGCCTCAGCTGCGAGCTGCGCCACAGCTGCAACAATGCTGGATGCTTTAATCCACTGAATCGTGCTGAGGACTGAACCCATGCCTCAGCAGTGACCTCATTTCAGAGACAAAGCCAGATAGATCCTTAACCCACTGCACCACAGTGGGAACTCCTAAAATACTTTTGTAGGGTGTTAGAAAGAAAATTGCCAGCGTACCAAACTCATGGTTTCACAGACATGTTTCTCTCCCATCTGTGCATTTGGTAGGGTGCAAATAATTCTAGCATCAGGACTCTGAGACAAGCTCTGACTCCTATTTCTCTCCATAGCTGCTGGCTGAATACAGAGAAAGGGTTCATCTGGAGTTTCCTGGGGCCAGTGTGCACAATTATAGTGGTAAGCTGATTGCTCAATACAGAATGTTTTGGGGGAGGATCAAGGAGACCGGGGGACCCTAGGAAGTACCAGCGGAAATTGTGAAGCTGTGTGTCACTTGTTCCTCAAAACCTTTCTCCATTCTGATCCTTGAGTCTTGAGATTTCCGAGTTAGAGTGTAATTTCTTTGATGTGCGATTTTTTTTCTTGTATTATTACTATTATTTTTTTTAGGGCCGCACTGTCAGCATATGGAAGTCCCCAGCTAGGGTAAGGATTGGAACTGTAGCCACTGGTCTATGCCACAGCCACAGCAACTCAGGATCCAAGTGGCATCTGTGGCCGACACCACAGCTCACAGCAGCGCCAGATCCTTAACCCACTGAGTGAGGCCAGGGATGGAACTCGTCATGTCCTTATGGATACCAGTTGGGTTTGTTACCACTGAGCCATGACGGGAACTCCGATTTGTGATTTTTTTTTTTTTTTTAATGCTAACATGCAAATCCCCTGGCAGGGACCACCATCTTATCCTTTGTCTTTCAGTAAGAACGGGTCTCTCAATTTCTTCTGGGTATAGATGTTGAATAAGAGAAAAGGTAGCAAGAAATTAAGAGCAGTTGGTGGGAGAGAAGCGTTGGAGAAAGGGAAATGGTGGGAAGGAGGCAAAGGGAAGCCTGGAGATTTTTTTCTTAGCTTTACGGAGGTTTAATTGACAAAAATTGTATATGTTTAAAGTGTGGAACTTGAAAAAAAAAGACCTTGATATTTTGACTATGTAAACATTGTGAGATGCTCACCACAATTAAACTAATTAACAAATCATCACCTCAAAGTTACGTCATTTTTCTTTGTTTAAAAAAATTTTTTTTTCCTTTTAGGGATGCACCTGTGGCATATGGAAGTTCCCAGGCTCGAAGTCGAATCAGAGCTGCAGCTGGAGCCTAAGCTGTGGCCACAGCCATGCCGGATCTGAGCCACATCTGTGACATGCTGCAGTTCACAGCAACGCCAGATCCTTAACCCACTGAGTGAGGGCAGGGGTCAAATCCACATCCTCATGGACACTAGTTGGGTTCTTAACCCAATGAGCCACAACAGGAACTCCAGAAAGTATTTTCTTTTTCTCTTTCTTTCTTTCTTTCTTTCTTTCTTTCTTTCTTTCTTTCTTTCTTTCTTTCTTTCTTTCTTTCTTTCTTTCTTTCTTTCTCTCTTTCTTTCTCTCTCTCTCTCTCTCGCTCTCTCTCTCTCTCTCTCTCTCTCTCTCTTTCTTTCTTTCTTTCTCTCTCTCTCTCTTTCTTTCGATTTCTTGGGCCGTTCCCACGGCATATGGAGGTTCCCAGGCTAGGGGTTGAATCAGAGCTATAGCCACCGGCCTAAGCCACAGCCACAGCAACGCGGGATCTGAGCTGCATCTGCAACCTACACCACAGCCCACGGCAACGCCGGATTGTTAACCCACTGAGCAAGGCCAGGGATCGAACCCATGGTTCCTAGTCGGATTTGCCAACCACTGAGCCACGACAGGAACTCCTATTTCTTTTAAAACTTATTATTATTTTTTTGCCAAGATGTATGGCAGCTTGATGTGGGATCTCAGTACCAGACCAGAGATCGAACGTGGGTTGCAGTGGTGAAAGTGTGGATTGCTAACCACTAAACCACCACCCATAAATATATCCATCCTTTTTTCCCTATATAGCTTGTTGGAAACTATTGAGTAGATTCCATCAATCTACTATCCAGTAGGTTCTTGTTCATCATCTGTGTGATACAGTCATGTGTACATGCTAGTCCTACCCTTCCAATTCTTCCCTCCCCACAATGGTTTCACCTTTGGTAGCCATAAGATGGGTTCTGAAATCTATGAGTTGGAGTTCCCATCATGGCGCAGTGGAAACGAATCCAACTAGGAACCGTGAGGTTGCAGGTTCGATCCCTGGCCTCCCTCAGTGGGTTAAGGATCCAGCGTTGCCATGAGCTGTGATGTAGGTTACAGAGGGCGACTCAGTTTTGGCATTGCTGTGGCATAGCTGTGGCATAGGCTGGCAGCTTCAGCTCTGATAGCCGCCAGCCTAGGAACCTCCATATGCTGTGGGTGTGGCCCATAAAAAAAAAAGAGAGAGAGAGAGAGAGAGAAATCTGTGAGTAGAGGTAAAAAGAGAAGGCTTCAGGTGTAACCTGATTACCTGATTGGAGGCTCTAGGCATGGGGACCCTACTTAGGTAGGCTCTCTAAAAGTGGGGCACCCTGTGTGGTTGATTAGGGGTACATATTGGCTTTCTCTTTTAGGTCCTTTTTTTTTTTTTTTTTTTTTTTGGTCTTTTTGCCATTTCTTGGGCTGTTCCTGCGGCATATGGAGGTTCCCAGGCTAGGGGTCGAATCGAGCTGTAGCCGCCGGCCTACGCCAGAACCACAGCAACACGGAATCCGAGCCGAGTCTGTGACCTACACCACAGCTCATGGCAATTTTGGATCCTTAACCCACTGAGCAAGGCCAGGGATCGAACCCGCAACCTCATGGTTCCTAGTCGGATCCGTCAACCACTGAGCCACGACGGGAATTCCTCTTTTAGGTCTTAAATTAGAAGCAGGGGCAGAAATTAGGGAGGCTGTCAATGATTAGTCAAGTCCTGGTCGTTTGGGGTCAGTTGCTATAGGAGGTCATTGTTTGGCTTTCTGGAGTGGTTACTGCTGACTGCAGGTCAGAGTTCTATTTTTACAGATGGCCTAGCCATTGTCTGTTCGTAGATCCAGTCTCTCTCTCTCTTCTGCTTGACTTTGTAGGTCAATTCCATCCTCCTGACTTGGACGTTGGGGATCCTGAGGCAGAAGCTTTCCAGCCTCAATGACGAAGTCTCGACGCTCAAAGATACCAGGTGTGGTCTCCTCCATCTTTTCTCCTCCTCTTCCAGGCTCCTTTCTTTCCCCAAATGTTCACTGAATACCTTGTGTAAGCCTGTGTCCTGTGCCCAAAACGGAATAGCACAGTGTCAGACCAGGGGGGCCTCAAACCTTAGCTCTGCCACCTAAAAGCTGTGTGACCTTAGGCAAGTTACATAACCTCTCTGAAACTCAGTTTCCTCGTCTGTAAAATGAGGATATGAATGTTGACCACTTCATGTGTCTTACAAAGCATTCAGCAGTTACTAGGAAGAGTGAGTCTTTCATATATTAAAAGTATTAACACTTTCTCTAATTCTTCTCCTGTGCATACTTATATGTCCATACTTACAAATCCAGACTCATACTATTTTAGTTAAAAATTTTTTTTTAAATTAAAGCAATGTTGATTTACAATGTTGTGCCAATCTTTGCTGTATGGCAAAGTGACTCAGTCATATATATATATATATATATATATATATATATATATATATATTCTTTTTATATTTATTTCCATCATGGTCTATACCAGGAGATTGGATCTATTTTATTTTTATAACTGTTTTTTTTCTTTTTTCTTTTTTTTTTTTTTTTTTTGGTCTTTTTGCCATTTCTTGGGCCGCTCCCATGGCATATGGAGGTTCGCAGGCTAGGGGTTGAATCAGAGCTGTAGCCACCGGCCTACGCCAGAGCCACAGCAACGGAGGATCCAAGCCGCGTTTGCAACCTACACCACAGCCCACGGCAACGCCGGATCGTTAACCCACTGAGCAAGGGCAGAGACCAAACCCGCAACCTCATGGTTCCTAGTCGGATTCGTTAACCACTGCTCCACGACGGGAACTGCTATAACTGGTTTTTTTCTTAATAACACGTCACATATTTTTATTCAGTTAGAAATTTGTTGACAGTATCTTTTTTTGTATAGTGTTTCAGTGTAAGGACACAGCACAGTTTATTTAAATTATCCCGTATTTACGAACATTTAAGTTGTTTCTTTTCTATTTTTTTTTTCACTATCATAAACTATACTGTCTTGAAATACCCTTGTGGATAAATTTTCCACATCTGTTGTTATTAAATATAATAATAGGCATGAAATTGCCTGTGTCAAGGAGTAGGGCGGGTTGTAACACTGTTAGTATAGATTGCAAAGAGTTTTCCAGAACATGTTTCCATTTACCATAGTGTTTGTTTACCTGCAGTTTTGCCAACACTAGGGTTTATCATTTTTGTTGTTTCACTGAATTAAAAGATGAAATTTATAATCTCATTATTTCAGTTTTGCATATATATTTTACCTTATCAATATGGGACTTTTTCATATTTTTATAGGCCATTTGTTTTCTATCATTCAACTAGCCTTATTCAACTAGCATTCTTTTTTTTTTTATTATTATTTTCCCACTGTACAGCAAGGGGGTCAGGTCATCCTTAGATGTATACATTGCAGTTACAGTTTTTTCCCCCACCCTTTCTTCTGTTGCGACATGAGTATCTAGACATAGTTCTCAATGCTATTCAGCAGGATCTCCTTATAAATCTATTCTAGGTTGTGTCTGATAAGCCCAAGCTCCCGATCCCTCCCACTCCCTCCCCCTCCCATCAGGCAACCACAAGTCTCTTCTCCAAGTCCATGATTTTCTTTTCTGAGGAGATGTTCATTTGTGCTGGATATTAGATTCCAGTTATAAGTGATATCATATGGTATTTGTCTTTGTCTTTCTGGCTCATTTCACTCAGTATGAGAGTCTCTAGTTCCATCCATGTTGCTGCAAATGGCATTATGTCATCCTTTTTTATGGCTGAGTAGTATTCCATTGTGTATATATACCAAATCTTCCGAATCCAATCATCTGTCGATGGACATTTGGATTGTTTCCATGTCCTGGCTATTGTGAATAGTGCTGCAATGAACATGCGGGTGCATGTGTCTCTTTTAAGTAGAGTTTTGTCCGGATAGATGCCCAAGAGTGGGATTGCAGGGTCATATGGAAGTTCTATGTATAGATTTCTAAGGTATCTCCAAACTGTTCTCCATAGTGGCTGTACCAGTTTACATTCCCACCAGCAGTGCAGGAGGGTTCCCTTTTCTCCACAGCCCCTCCAGCACTTGTTATTTGTGGATTTATTAATGATGGCCATTCTGACTGGTGTGAAGTGGTATCTCATGGTAGTTTTGATTTGCATTTCTCTTATAATCAGCGATGTTGAGCATTTTTTCATGTGTTTGTTGGCCATCTGTATATCTTCCTTGGAGAAATGTCTATTCAGGTCTTTTGCCCATTTTTCTGTTGGGTTCTTGGCTTTTTTGCTGTTGAGTTGTATAAGTTGCTTGTATATTCTAGAGATTAAGCCCTTGTCAGTTGCATCATTTGAAACTATTTTCTCCCATTCTGTAAGTTGTCTTTTTGTTTTCTTTTTGGTTTCCTTTGCTGTGCAAAAGCTTTTCAGTTTGATGAGGTCCCATGGGTTTATTTTTGCTCTAATTTCTATTGCTTTGGGAGACTGACCTGAGAAAATGTTCATGATGTTGATGTCAGAGAGTGTTTTGCCTATGTTTTCTTCTAGGAGTTTGATGGTGTCCTGTCGTATATTTAAGTCTTTCAGCCATTTGGAGTTTATTTTTGTGCATGGTGTGAGGGTGTGTTCTAGTTTCATTGCTTTGCATACAGCTGTCCAGGTTTCCCAGCAATGCTTGCTGAATAGACTTTCCTTTTCCCATTTGATGTTCCTGCCTCCCTTGTCAAAGATTAATTGACCATAGGTGTCAGGGTTTATTTCCGGATTCTCTATTCTGTTCCATTGGTCTGTCTGTCTGTTTTGATACCAGTACCACACTGTTTTGATGACTGTGCCTTTGTAGTATTTCTTGAAGTCTGGGAGAGTTATGCCTCCTGCTTGGTTGTTGTTTCTCAGGATTGCTTTGGCGATTCTGGGTCTTTTGTGGTTCCATATAAATGTTTGGATTGTTTGTTCTAGTTCTGTGAAAAATGTCATGGGTAATTTGATAGGGATTGCATTGAATCTGTAGATTGCTTTGGGTAGGATGGCCATTTTCACAATATTGATTTTTCCAATCCAGGAACATGGAATATCTTTCCATTTCTTTACATCTTCTTTGATTTCTTTGATTAAGGTTTTATAGTTCTCGGCATATAGGTCCTTTACCTCTTTGGTCAGGTGTATTCCGAGGTATTTGATTTTGTGAGGTACAATTTTAAAAGGTATCATTTTTTTGTATTCCTTTTCTAATGTTTCATTGCTGGTATACAGAAATGCAACTGACTTCTGAATGTTAATCTTATATCCTGCCACTTTGCTGAATTTATTAATCTCAACTAGCATTCTTTTTTTTTTTTTTTTGGTCTTTTTACCATTTCTTGGACCATTCCTGTGGCATATGGAGGTTCCCAGGCTAGGGGTCTAATCGGAGCTGAGCTGCCAGCCTATGCCAGAGCCACAGCAACTTGGGATCCGAGCCGTGTCTGGGACCCACACCACAGCTCACGGCAACGCCGGATCGTTAACCACTGAGCAAGGGCAGGGATTGAACCCGCAACCTCATGGTTCCTGGTTGGATTCGTTAACCACTGCACCACCATGGGAACTCCTCAACTAGCATTCATTTTAAGAACCTTCTAAAAGCAGACTTTGCCTGACTTTTATTGTCAGTAACCTGAGGGTATCCTTTACTTGTTTTCCTGTCAGTATCCGATTCCTCACCCATCTTGAATATTTTTTCTAATAGCCATTTTTAAAAAGTTAATGCAAAAAGTTAAAACTAAGTCAATACATGCAACCGTGGTGAGAAAAAGTAGTGAAAAAGGAGCAGATATATGGTAATTCCCTATCTCTTCCTTGGCCCTCTGGATCCACAGATGTCTCTTACCTTAAGCAACGATTATCACCCAAATTTAGCTTCCTTCCAGAATATTCTCTACTTACATATCCATCTTCTACTATATACATGATAGGATACTGTACATTATTATTCTGCACTTTTTTCCCCACATAATGTGTAACTTACTTCATATCAATACTTAAGGTTAAAAACAACTAATAGAAGAATTTCCTGTTGTGCTTTAGCAGGTAAAGAACCCACGAGGATGCAGATTTGATCCCTGGCCTTGCTCAGTGGGTTAAGGATCCAAAGTTGCCACAAGCTGCATCATAGTTTCTGGATGTGGCTCGGATCTGGCATTGCTGTGGCTGTGGTGTAGGCTGGCAGCTTCAGCTCTGATTCGACCCCTAGCCCAGGAACTTCCATATGCCATAGCCATGGCCCAAAAAAGACAAAAACAAAACAAAACAAAACAAAACCCAAAAACTAATGAAATTATTTATTTTGTGCCAGACACTGATCTAAGTACCCTTAGGGTCTTCCCATCTCATTATTTTTTCTGTAGAACAAGCAATACCATTACATATGTATTGTATTATTATCTCTCTATCAGTTTGAGGAAACTGAGGCACAGTGAGGTTAAGTAACTTACATTAGCCATAAAATCAGTGAGTGGATCAGTCAGAGTTTATTTGTAGTTTATTTATCTGACCCCGAGGAAATACCCTTATCCACTCTAATACATTATCATGCTCATCTTATTTTAAAAAATGTTTTTATAGCCTACTCTATAGATTCCAGTTCTGAACATTTCATAGAAATCGAATCATACACTATGTGGCCTTTAGTAACTGGCTTCTGAAAAGGAGCATTATGTTCTCAGGGTCCATCCATGTTATAGCTAGTGTCAGTGCTCCTCTCCTTTTCCTGGCTGTGTGATATTCCACTGCGTGGATGGACCACATTGTGCTTGTCTGTTCATCTGTGGATGGACATTTGGGGATGTTTTCCTTGGGGGAGAGGGAATGGGAAATGACTGCTTAGAGGTACATAGTTTCTTCGGGGGTGATAAAAGTGCCTTGGAACTGGATAGTGGTGGTGTTTGTTCATCGTGAAAGTCTTAAATGTCACTGGATCACACTGTGCCTTTAATGGCCAGAATGATTAATTTTATGGTATGTGAGCAATGCCTCAATAAAGAGGAAGGCTTATTTCATACGATGGCTTCACCATTCATATAAAATGCCCCAAATTCTTGAACTGGTGGGTCCTTGAAGCCTTTTACAGACAGTATTGCATTAAAAATGTGTGTCTTTGTGCCCAGGTGTACCCGTAGGTCAGTTGCCTTTTCAGTGTCTATGGGATTTGATTTTCCTACCTCTGGGCTTGGAGATTCTGCCTCATGTTTATTCTTCTCCAGGTGATGGGTCTCACAGTGGCAGCCTCAGACTATACCTGGGACCTTATCCTCTGCCAATCTTTCCCTCCAGGTTGCTGACATTCAAAGCCTTTGCCCAGATCTTCATCTTGGGGTGCTCCTGGGTGTTGGGCATTTTCCAGATTGGACCCATAGCCGGTATCATGGCCTACCTGTTTACTGTCATCAACAGCCTGCAGGGAGCTTTCATCTTCCTCATTCACTGTCTGCTCAATCGCCAGGTATGGAGCTGCTGCCCTCCCAGTCCCCCTCCTTCCAGGGGCCATGCCTCTGCCCCCACGTGTTCCTGCATCTTGCAGCAATTCACCTCCCTGACACCTGTCTCCACCTTCAGGTACGGGAAGCGTACAGCAGATGCATTACTGGGAAGACCAAACCCGGCTCCCAGACCTCCGGGATCTCACTGTCATCCGTTCCCTCTGCTTCCAAAACGGTGAGAGACTGCATGTGTTACGCAGGTCAGGGTCAGATGGCGTGTCTGCTTCTCAGCTGGACTAGACAGCGCTGTGCATTGTGTACCCACTGTGAGCTAAGCACGTCCACGTGCATCAGCTCCTGTGATAAAGTGTGGGCTTCAAGGGTGGGGATTCGGGAACCAGGCTGCCTATGTTTAAATCCCAGCACTGCCCTTCAGGAACTCTGCAAACTGAAAAAGATAAAGTCATGACTCACAGATAGAAAAGAAGCCTAAGTTAAGGATTTTATTCTGCTCATTAGCGAGGGAACCAGTAGGTGTTATAACTGACTCACAAGAGAATGCAAATAGACATACACGTGTATTACATCATATATATAATGTGTATGATGTATTTAATGTATACATAATACATAATAGTACACACATAACATATACAATGTCATCACATACTACATAAATATGTTTGTCTTCTCTTTGAACCAGTTATACTCTCTGCATGATTCTCTTAATTATATTAATATATAACAGTTATATATTATATAAGTATACATATAATTGTGAATATACAATTATATATAATTATTAATATTATATAATACATAAATTTTATAATTTATAACTACAAACATACAATATATAAATTTCATGTTCTGTAATATATGTACATTGCACATATAACTGTAAATGTACACATATAATTATTATAAAATATAAAAATTGTATATTATATAATATACAGTTATAAATATAAGACATTATATTTAATTATACATATAATTATAAATATACAGATGTTATATAATTATTCATACTCTAATGTAAAATTCATATGGGTGTATCATATATGTATTAATATATGATTTATCATACATATATAATCTCGAGTATTGAAATGAATGTGTAAGTAGAGGCAAACTGTTTTTTCCATGAAATTACTCACCAACACTGTCAGTTATTTAAAATTTACAGAATTGTAAAATAGCTCCACCATGGGTCAGAATTGGAGAGCCGGGGAGAATGTCCTCTGACAAGGCATCATTTTTCCTCGAAGCACACATTTTCTCTCCACCATGGATCTCTTTTCCAGTCTCATGGCACACACAGCATCTATTAGCAATGAACCCCCAATTTTAAATAGTGTACAATCCAGCCCCTCTCCTGAAGCCAAGGCTCACATAACCTATCTGCCTACTAAATGCTCCCACTTAGATGTCTAATAGATTTTGCAGGTGTAACATGTTCCACACGAACTTCTGAGCCCCCCCACCTCCCATTTCTGCAGAGGGTCTTCTCTCTTTCTATTGCTGGGGTGGGTGAAGCCATGAGGTTTACCTTGACTCTGCCTCTCTTCTCACCTTCTCCCATCTCCCATCCATCCGCAAATCCTGTTGACTCTTCCTCAGAATGGATCCAGAACCTTACTGCTTCTCTTTCCCTTCATTCCCTCCGCTGTGGTCCCAGTCTAATTAACTGTCTCTAGCCAGGATAATGAAAATAACCTCAAGAGGCGCTCTTGCCTTTTCCCTGCCCTGCCTTTGATCTGCTCTCCCTGCAGCCACCAGAGGGCGCTCGTGAATACCTGAGTCAGATCACATCCCTTCTCTGCCTGCAACGCGCCATGGCTCCTACTTTACTCAAAGTAAAAGCCAAAGTCCTCCTGGTGGCCTACAAGGCCTTGTCTGATCTGACTCTCTTTTCCTTCTTGACTTTGTCTTCTGTTAATCTACTGCTCATTGCACTTGGCTCTAGCCACACTAACATGCTCAAGATTCTTCAAACATGTTAGGCTCACGTCCTTTTTAGAAATCTTGAGCTGAATGCTCTTGAGCGCTTTGAATGTTCTTGTCCTGAGACGCACCTGGCCAATGCCCTCACTTCCCTCACCTCCTTCAATTCTTTCTTCCAAGTTTCTTTTCTTTTTCTTTTTGTCTTTTTGCCTTTTCTAGGGCTGCTCCCACAGCATATGGAGGTTCCCAGGCTAGGGGTCTAATCAGAGCTGTAGCCTTCAGCCTATGCCAGAGCCACGGCAACGCAGGATCCGAGCCGCGTCTGCAACCTAACACCACAGCTCACGGCAACGCTGGATCCTTAACCTACTGAGCAAGGCCAGGGATCAAACCCACAACCTCATGGTTCCTAGTCGGATTCGTCAACCACTGAGCCACGACGGGAACTCCTCTTACAAGTTTCTTATCAATGAAACTCTTTCTCACAACCCTATTTTGTACAGCCTTCTATTTCCCTACCCTGGTATTTATGCTTCCCCTGTTCCTTATCTTGATGGTCTTTTCAGTACTTTCCACTTTTTAACACTATACTTTCCTTATTTATTTCATGTGTCTTTCATGGTCTTTCATCCCCTACTGGAATGTATTATTTTTTTCACTGATGTATTCCAATCACTAGTAACTAAGATCCACTGGCTTCTTTAAATAGGACATTCTTTTTCTTGCAAGAACAGAAGCCCAGAGTTAAGTGTTGCTTGTATTAGTTCTATTGCTTAGTGGTATAGTTAAGGATCTAGGCACTCCCTAGTTTTCCATTCTACCATCAACATGTTTGTTGGCTTTTCATCAATTATTTTCATGGTTGCAGCATGGCTGCCATAGCTCCAGATGTCATGACCACATTCAAGGCAGGAAGAAGAGGGATGGGGCAGAGTTTCCATCTGTCCTTTCAAGCCTCTCCCTTTAGTGGGAAACTAAAGCTTTTCCAGAAACCCCTTACAGGATTTCTCTTTTACCTAATTGGTCAGCACTGCTTCACATGACCGCTCATAGTTTCTCAACAGAATTTGATAAAACAAGTATTTGACTTTCTAGCTTCTAGAGTGAGGGTATCAATAGGGAAAAGGTTGGAATAGCTTTTGAATTTGCCGACAGTGCCTGCCACATCAGGGGTAATCACTGCTAACAGTTTAATGTTTATCCTCCTAGTTTTTGTTGCCGTATTTGTTGCTCTCTGCATTTATAAAAGCCATGCTGATATAGATGTGACCGTTGGACTCCCATTTGTGCTAATTCTGCCCCTGATTATGATTTCTCTTGAAGGGTTAAAGTCCTCTCTTGCTTCCTAATACACTATGGAACAGCATTTTGGAAAGCAAATGCCTGCAGAAGTCTATTCTGAAATCTTCTCTTCATGGCTTAATGCGGAAATGCAGGATCCTGTTGGCCCCAGAACTCTGAGCAATTTGGAGCATGGATGGTTGGGGCAGATGTCCCATGGCTTCATGCCCTGGCGAGAAACAAGAATCTCTGCTCCTGGTTACCATCTTACCTTCTGTGCTCTGCAACTCTTTGACTTTCCAGAGTTTTGAATACATCAAAACAGCACAACAGCAGGACCAAGATCTTCTGGCTACCATTTTTTTTCCCCCTGCATTCATTGATGCACGACCTTGAGTGTGCCACCCCAGCACCTGTCGCATGCTTGGCACACAGAGTAGCCCTCAATAAATGATGTGTCTTCTGACTGGCTGGCTTACTTTTCCTCAAAGACCCCTCTAACTTTTAAACAAATGGTCAGTGACATTGTAATTAGAACCCCAGGGGATAAATAAAGTGCGTAGACATATGGGCTACTTTGGCAGAATCACTTAAAAGAGTTTGGTCACTAAGTGGGAGTGGTGGCTGGGACAGCATTTCACAAAAGTTGGAAGCACTAGATGACAGCACCCTTTGGAAGTATTCTGGTTTCCTGAGAGCTTGCAGGGAACCAGGATCCAGCATCTCCTTCCTTCCAGGAACTTTCTTTCTTTCTTTCTTTTTTTCCTTTTCTTTTCTTTTTTTTTTTTTTTGCTTTTTAAAAAAAGCATATGGAAGTTCCCAGGTTAGGGGTTGAATTGGAGCTGCAGCTGTCGGCCTATAGCACAGCCACAGCAACTTGGGATCCAAGCCTCATCTGTGACCTGCACTGCAACTCATGGCAATGTGGGATCCTTAACCCACTGAGCAGGGCCAGGGAGTGAACCTGAGTCCTTGTGGATACTAGTCAGGTTCATTACTGCTGCACCACAACGGGAACTCCAAGAGTTCATTTAGACAGGTTTCAAAAGTGTGTGTGCCATCCTTGCTGCCATTCAGTGCCTGGTTTGTCCAGACTGTTCCATACAGAGGTGACAGCTCTAAGGGATATTGAAACAAGAGACCACATGCCTCTTAACCTTTAGCCAAATGTGGTAAATTTTTTTTCCCCACCCCTGACATATGGAGTTCCTGGGCTAGGGATCAAAGCAGACCTGAAGCTGCAACGTACATCACAGCTGCGGCAATGTTGGATCCCTAACCCACTGTGCCAGGCCAGGGATCGAACCTGCATCTGTGCTGCTACAGAGACACCAATGACCCTCTTGCACCATAGCAGGAACTCCCAATTGTGGTATATTGATTGCATCAATGGCCTCAAGAAGGGTCTCATGTCTCCACACCCCATTCCCTGTAACTTTGAACACCTTCCTGCTCTGACCCTGGCTTGGTTTCCAGATTTGCTTTGGCCAGTGATGTTAGCAAGCATGACTCAGACAGGTTTCAAAAGTGTGTGTGCCATCCTTGCTGCCCTTTATGTGATGCATCTCCCTTGCTCCTGCACCCCTACCATGAGAACATGCCCAGGATGACTTGTTAGAGGGACGTGAGTCACCCATGGAGGAGACTTTAGTCATCCTTTTTTTTTTTTTTTTCTTTGCCATTTTTTGGGCCGCTCTCGCGGCACATGGAGGTTCCCAGGCTAGGGGTCCAATCGGAGCCATAGCCACCAGCCTACGCCAGAGCCACAGCAACGCGGGATCCGAGCTGCGTCTGCGACCTACACCACAGCTCACGGCAACACCGGATCGTCAACCCACTGAGCAAGGGTAGGGATCGAACCCGCAACCCCATGGTTCCCAGTCAGATTCGTTATCCACTGCGCCACCACGGGAGCTCCTAGTCATCCTTTTATACCCGAGGCTGTTTGTAATCAGCCATGTCACCAGCTTGTAGCTCACTGCGGCCAAGTGGGGAAGCCCAGCCAAGATCAACAGACCTACCCAGCCAACCCACAGATTCAGGACATACAGTCAAGCCTCATGATTTTCAGACACTTAGATTCAAGAGACGTTTCCTGGGAACCATTGCTTGTGGCAGTTGCCCAGTGCGACAGTAGCCAATGTGTTGTCAACATTGTGCATTGAATCACATTGTTGCACTGTGATTGCAACAGCTTGAAACATTCCAAGAACTCTTCATTTCCTCCTTAGTTATGAGGATCTATACTTTTTTCTGTCTTTTGAGGGCAGCGTCTGTGGCATATGGAGGTTCCCAGGCTAGGGGGTGAATCAGAGCTGTAGCCGCCAGCCAACGCCACAGCCACAGCCACGCCAGATTCGAGCCAAGTCTGTGATCTACACCACAGCTCACAGCAATGCCAGACCCTTTCATCCTTTTAGACAGCCCAGGGATCAAACCTGCATCCTCACGTCCTCATGGATACTAGTCAGATTCGTTTCTGCTGAGCCACGACAGGAACTCCAGATCTGTACATCTTGAAAGCTTGAATTAAAGTTCTCTCTTCAAAGAAAATCTGCACGAAGATTTATCGGTTTCTGCAAGTGTTACAGAGTTGCCTTCAGGAATCCTGTATTTCTAAGGGAAGTGGGTAATGCTGTGATTTCCACAATAGGATTATTTTCTTCCAAAGTAGCTTATTCCCATGGAGCTACGTTTGGTGTATGTGGATGAGACATTTACCCCCGTGGTCCGATGTGCCTCCACCGGGGGCGGGGGTGGGGGGAGGACTTAGAATAATACCTGCATTTCTTTTTTTTTTTCTTCTTTTAACAGGTGCACCTGCAGCATGTAGAATTTCCTGGCCTAAGGGTTGAATCAGAGCTGCAGCTGCCAGCCTAAACCAGAGTCACAGCATCACTGGATCTGAGCCAAATTTGCGACCTATCCCACAGCTTGCAGCAGCGCTGGTTCCTTAACCCACTAAGTGAGGCCAGGGATGGAACCTGCATCCTCACAGACATCATGCCAGGTTCTTAACCCAAAGAGTCACACTGGGTAGTCCACTGGCATGGTTCTTAAACCCCATCAAGTGAAATAACCTTGTCCTCTTACAATCCAAATAATTTGTCTGCTCCCCCCCCCCCCAGTACAGATCCATTCATTCCAGAAACATTTACTGACCACCTGCAATGTACCTTCCCCAAATTTTGTTTACCCCCAAACCAGACTTTATGAACATTTTACTTTCTTGGTTTTAATAGAAGCAGACTCATAAGTAATATTTTCTGAATCGAGTTCTGGTTAATTTTTAAATTAACCATTAAAAAGTACATTTAGGCCCGATTGAACCCCTAGCCTAGGAAGCTCCGTATGCTGCTAAGGCAGCCCTAAAAAGCAAAAAAAAAAAAAAAAAAAAAAAAAAAAAAAAGAAAAGAAAAAAAGTACATTTAGGGAGTTCTCCTTGCATCTCAGCAGGTTAAGAACCTGACATAGTGTCTTGAGGATGTGGGTTCCATCCTTGATCTCACTCAGTGGGTTAAGGATCTGGCATTGCTGTGGCTAGGGCATAGGACTGCAGCTGCAGCTCCAATTTGACCCCTGGCCTGGGAACTTCCGTGTGCTGCAGGTGTGGCTCTAAATGGAAAAAAAAAGATATATATATATATATATATATATATATATATATATATATATATAGAGAGAGAGAGAGAGAGAGAGAGAGAGAGAGAGAGAGGCACACATTTTTTCTTTTTGTCTCAACCTCCATTATGGCCTGATATAGAACGACCAGATCTTAGATTTAGATATTTTCTGTATCATGGGTTTTCTTTCATTGATTTTTTTTTTCTTTTTTCTTTTTAGGGCTGCACCTGCAGCATGAGGGTTCCCAGGCTAGGGGTCTAATCGGAGCTACGGCCACCAGCCGCAGCCACAGCAACTCAGGATCCAAGCAGTGTCTGGGACCTATCCCATAGCTTGCAGCAATGCCAGGTCCTTGACCCACTGAACAAGGCCAAGGATCAAACCCGCAACCTCATGGTTACTAGTCGGATTTGTTTCTGCTGTGCCACAACAGGAACTCCTGATTTTGATTTTTTAAAATGTGGCTTTGACATAGAATGTATCTTGATTGCTTAATTTTTTGATGTCCCCTTAAATTTTTTGTCTGAGGCAAGTGTTTCTCTCCCCCTAGTGTTGGCCCTGATCACGGTCTTCAGGGAGCAGATTTATATCTGTTTTTTTTTAATTTTCCCACTGTATAGCAAGGGGGTCAGGTTATCCTTACATGTATACATTACAATTACATTTTTCCCCCACCCTTTCTTCTGTTGCAACATGAGTATCTAGACAAAGTTCTCAATGCTATTCAGCAGGATCTCCTTGTAAATCTATTCTAAGTTGTGTCTGATAAGCCCAAGCTCCTGATCCCTCCCACTCCCTCCCCCTCCCATCAGGCAGCCACAAGTCTCTTCTCCAAGTCCATGATTTTCTTTTCTGAGGAGATGTTCATTTGTGCTGGATATTAGATTCCAGTTATGAGTGATATCATATGGTATTTGTCTTTGTCTTTCTGGCTCATTTCACTCAGTATGAGATTCTCTAGTTCCATCCATGTTGCTGCAAATGGCATGATGTCATTCTTTTTTATGGCTGAGTAGTATTCCATTGTGTACATATACCACATCTTCCGAATCCAATCATCTGTCGATGGACATTATATCTGGTTTTTAAGGAAATGGGACAATGTTCCTGCCATGGCTTGCTTAAAAACACTTGCTTATCAATAATATTCTTCTAGACACACCTGTCTGCCTGTGAAGGAAGAACTGTGATCTGACAGTGCCAGGGGTCTCATGCCCACATGAGAAATTATCCCGAAGGCGACCTAGACCAGCTATGCCTGTATTACTTTATTTTTGAAAATCTTTATTTTTCTCGCTTGTCACATTATGGTCATCCTTTCAACTCATCACACCTTTTGGAACGTCAATTTTTTTTCTTTTTATGACTACACCTGTGGCATATTCCCAGGCTAAGGGCTGAATTGGAGCCGAAGCTGCAGGCCTGTGCCACAGCTACAGCAACTCTAGATCCGAGCTGCATCGGTGACCTCCAGTGCAGCTTGTGGCTCTGGCAACACCAGATCCTTAACCCTCTGAGTGAGGCCAAGGATCAGACCCACAACTTCACAGAGACCACGTCAGGTCCTTAACCCACTGAGCCACAAAGGTAACTCCCTCAATTTTTTTTTCGATAGTTGTTGGTCATCTACAGCCTACATGTGTCACAATGTATTTAACCTGAATTTGCATCATTTCCAATTTCTTAGCACTGTAAACAATACTGTAACAAACACCTTCAAGCTAAATTTTAAACATTCCACTCTTTAAGTGCCTTTAAAACTAGTACTGGTTACCAGGGGGAGGACAGGTCCATGTTTTTAGTAATGTTAGGTTGAAGGAAAACTTCTCTAACTGCACAAAAGCTGTCAAATGCCTCCAAACTGTCAAAAGGTAGACTGTCAGCAATACAGTCCTTGGAACGTCCTTAAAGTCTGCTTGTCAAAAGGATTCCTGCATCAGTTCTAAGTCATCTGCTTGCCTCTCTGCCTTAACGTTGTTCCAGAGTTTCCATCATGGCTCAGCGGTCACGAACCTGACTAGTATCCATGAGGATTTGGGTTCAATCCCCGGCCTCGCTCAGTGGGTTAAGGATTGGGCATTGCCGTGAACTGTGGTGTAGGTTGCAGATGCGGCTCCGATCTGGCATTGCTGTGGCCGTGGTGTAGGCTGGCAGCAGAAGCTCTGATTGGCCCCCACGCCTGGGAACTTCCACATGCTGAGGGTGTGGCCCTAAAAAAGACTAAAACATTTTTTCATCTTTTATTATGTCTAGGTTATCAGTCTTTTATATGTGATACTTTGCCCATTTGATTATAACCAGACGTTCATGTGTCTTGTTCCCAGCTAGTCTAAGAGTTCCTTCTCCAGTTTCATCTCTGTACCCTACGGCTCAGGCAAAGATTATGTTCACTGATGGAATCAATGACGTTTGCGGAATGAAGGCCACAGGGACAGTGTGTCGATCTGTGGCCCAGGAACAGGACACCGTGCTGATAACCTGCCCCTTAAAGGCCTCCTTTCTCTCGGTTTTACAAATGATGTTGTGTCCTCATCGATTCCCCCACATACCCTTCTGGTTAAGTTTCCAATAACAGTCGCTGGGTGCTAAGTCCATTATGAATGCTACTATTTCTTTCTTTTTATTGAAGTAGAGTTGATTTACAATATAGTTTCAGGTGTACAGCAAAGTGATGGATATATATATATATGTATATATTCTGAATATATATGGATATATGTTCTGAATATATATATGTAGATACATTCTTTTTCAGATTCTTTCACATTATAGGTCATTACCAGATATTGACTAGAGTTACCTGTGCTTCAATTGCAATGATTTGTATAATTCACAATATCCCTTCGATAAAGTGCTTTCTGCTTAAAAAAAAAAAAGATATGGGAAATGGCAAAAAGAGACATTCCTACTGCTTTCTTGGGAGGGGTCTTGCCTTCTCCTTTGAAATTCTATAATGTACTTCACCTAATGGCTATTTGCTATTTTTTTGCTCCTAAGTTTCACGTGTTTTTTTTTTTTTTTTTTTTTTTGGCCGCACCCTTGGCAAATGAAAGTTCCCAGGCCAGGGACTGAATCTGAGCCACAGCTGTGACCTGTGCCACGGCTGTGGCCATCCTGGCCCCTTAACCCTGTGCACCTGGCTGGGGATTGAATCCTAGCCACTGCGGAGACAACATCTGGCTCTTTAACCCACTATGCCACAGCGGGAACTCCTATCACACTTCTTTATAATCGATATTCAATCTTCTGTGACCTTACTTCATGAATAGTTCCCAGCTTTGATAAATTATCCACTTTTTGTGTAGTTTGAAACTCTCAAGCTATAGTTGTCTTTGCCACAGATATTGCCTGGCTCAATGTCCATATCTGACTTTTGGATGACAGGGTCTCAGGTTGTCTTCCTTCCTCCTCGGGAGTTTTCGGATGTTGCTGAAGTAGGATCTGGTATCTGCTCAGGATGTGGTTCTCCCATCTTCCTCTGCTTTGACCTTCTCATCCAAGTCTTCCTATGCCTAGTTGGACTACCTTCCTGGCTCAGCACAGCCATCTTCATTCATTCATTCGTGGCCAGGTCAAGTCTGCAGAACACTGAGCAGCATCCTGACCGGTGCTGTAAGAAGCCGTTCTCTCCCTAGTGTGGGGCTGCCACCATCTTCTGGATCCCAAAGCTCCTGCCCTTGGGCACAGAGTCACAAATGACTTCTGAACACCACAGCACCATCTCCCATCCTATCCCTTCTCTTAAGGGACCTCCAAGTAGCCATGTGGGTCTGTTGGACAGCTTGACACTCTCCACCCTCAATGCCTTCTCTCTTATCCTTCCAGTGGAAACTTCTCAAAACCCCCATGCATATCAACTTATGCAAGTAGGTGTTTTGGGGACACTGGAAGATTGCATCCCAATCGTTTCCCAGAAGCATCTAAATTCTACCTCTGGTCCAGCTCAAATACTCTGAAAAAGGCACACTTAAATTCCAAGCACACTTGCTAGAAGAGATTGTTTTTTTGGTTTGTTTTGTTTTCTTTTCATGGCCACTTCTGCAGTGTATGGAAGTTCCTGGGCCAGGGGTTGAATCAAAGATGCAGCTGCCAGCCTATGCCCAGCCACAACAACACCAGATCCAAACTGCATCTGTGAACTATGCCACAGCTTACAGCAACGCTGGATCTTTAACCCACAGATGGAGGCCAGAGATCTAACCCACATCCTCATGGACACCATGTTGGGTTCTTAACTGGCTGATCCACAAAGGGAACTCCGGGCATAGAGGGTTTTTTGGAAACAAAAGCAATGGTGTATTCTAAGGGCAAGCTTCACCTGACTTCCTGAGAACCAAGCAAAAGAGAACATTCGTATAAGCTACTAACCAGGACCATTTGGCATCAAGTCCAAGCTGGCATTCTGATACGGTGTAGATACTGGTCTCTCCTTGATTCTTGGGTCTGGTTCTTGTGTCCTGTGGGGTAAGACATCTTCACCATATTTCCAGCCAATTCCTACACCAAATTCAAGATGTGTAGGAAGCTTGCTGAGAGACAATTGTGTTTACATGACTAGCAAATGAGGAAGTGGCATTTGCGTGTTAAGCTTTAGGTCCACGTGTTGGGAAAAGGATAATGTTTCTTTTCTTGAAATGTGGCTTCCTCTTCTGTGATGGTTAATAAAGAAGGTTGAGCTTCTTGTTAGAATGGGTAGAACTGGTTAGAATGCCAGTGTGTCTTAGATGGTGATATGGCAGGAAGCAGCTGGCTTAGTCAAGCGGCTTAGTGAAGAGACTGTTAGTGGTGGGAGCAGGTAAAAGTGGTTCTGAACCCAATTCCAGTGTGTGAAGTTTTCACAAAACAATTCTCTGACACTGGGCGAATGTCCGATAATTCAACTCAATTGTGATACTATATACTCAGAGACGGCATCATAGGTTAAGGGCTTGGTCCCACAGGACTGCCCCCCAACCTCCAACTTCAGATGCCAACCATGAGTCCAGGCTGTCACTACTGTCCAGCTGGCTATAGATCAGAAGTTCCCAAACTCCCATCCTTGAGTTTGATGACTTTGCTACAGCTGCCCACGGACCTCTGAAAACTTTTTGCTTACTAGCTGACCAGTTTGTTATAAAAGGATATAACTCAAGAAGAGTTGGACAGAAAGAGAGGCATAGGATAAATTTGGGGAAAGGGCATGGAATGTCTATGCCCTCTACCCAAGCTCTAGGTGGTCACCAACCCGAAGGGTTTCTGAACCCTGTCCTTTTGGGGTTTTGTAGAGGCTTCATTATATAGACATGATTGCTGGAATCACTGACCATTGGTCATGGAGGTGATCTCCAGCCCCTCTCCCTTCCCTAGACATCAGGGCTTGGGACTGAAAGTTCCAGTCCTTTAATTACGTGGTTGGCTTCACTGGCAACTAATCAGCCCCCATCCCTGGGTATTTTCCAAGAGTCACCTCATTAACATAAACCTAGTTGTGGTGGAAAGGGGCTTTATGCATAATGAGACATCCATTTCACTTTGATGGCTCTGAAGTGGTTTCAGGACCTGAAGACAAGAGGTTATAACAGTTTTCCCAGCACCACAGTTGAAGTAGCTTTTCTCCATTGTATATTCTTGCCTTCTTTGTCATATCTTAGTTGATCATAAGTGGGTGGGTTGATCTCTGGGCTATATAACCTGCTCCACTGATCCATTGTTATGTATCTGTGCTGATACATACTGCTTTGATGATGGTAGCTTTGCAGTATATTCTGAAATTAGGGATCCTGATTCCTCCATCTGTTTTTCTTTTTTAAGATTACTTTGGCTATTTAGTGTCTTTTGTTTCTGTACAAACTTCAGAATTTTTTCTTCTAGTTCTGTGAAAAATGCCATTGGTAATTTGATAGGGCTTCTTTGAATCTGTAGACTGCCTTGGATAGTAGAGTCATGTTGACAATATTCTATTTATGAATCAGAGACAGACTCACAGGTTTTGAAATCAAACTTATGGTTACCAAAGGGGAAATGATGGGGTAGGGGAGGGATAAATTAGGAGTTCAGGATTAGCATATACACACTACTATATATAACACAGATCAGCAACAGGGACCTACTGTATAGCACAGGGAATTCTACTCAATATTCTATAATAACCTATATGAGAAAAGAATCTGGGGCGTTCCTGTCATGATGCAGTGGAAACAAATCAGACTAGGAACCATGAGGTTTAGGGTTCCATCCTTGGCCTTGCTCAGTGGGTTAAGGATCTGGCATTGCCGTGAGCTGTGGTATAGATTTCAAAAGCGGTTCGGATCTAACGTTGCTATGTCTGTGGCTACAGCTCCAATTCAACCCTTAGCCTGGGAACCTCCATGTGCTGTGGGTGCGGCCCTAAAGAGCAAAAAAAAAAAAAAAAAAAAAAGAAAAGAAAATTGAAAAAAGAATACGTATATTTAGGACTGATTCACTTTGCTCTACACTTGAAACTAACACAATATTTTAAGTCAATTTTAAAAAATGAAGTTATAACAAAAGATGCTCCCATTGCTCTTACTCTTCAGGAAATTTCAAGGTTTTTAGGAGCTCTCTGCCCTGTCTCTGCCCTCACTGCTCAGGCTCTCCCTAGGAGTCCAGACAACACCCACCCACCCCAACCTAACCCCCGGCTTCTCCCATCCTAAACTCTTAAAGGAGCTGCACTTCCTCAAATAATGAGAACTTCAAAAATAAGGGCTTGGAGTTCCCTGGTGGCTCAGTGGATTAGGGATCTGATATTGTCACTGTTGCGGCTCAGGTCACTGCTGTGGTGTGGGTTTGATCCCTGGCCTGGGAACTTCTGCATGTGGTGGGGGTGGCCAATAAATAAATAAATAAAAATAAGGGCTTTAAATACATTATAACAGGAGACTTGAGCTGTCACTGCTTTCAGTCAGAGATTTCAAAGCCCAGGAATATGGTCAGTCACTTTTCCGAGGCGGTCAAGTGAGAAGTGGGAACTTGCATGTGTAACTGAATCCATTTGCTGTACAGAGGAAATTAACACAACATGGTAAATCCACTAGACCTCACTAAAAAAATGGCCATGTCATCTGATTCAGCCTAATATTATGGATGGTTAACTATAAATTTTTGTCAGTACCCATGATGCAGAATATAATAAATATAATGTCAGAAGCAAAAGTTTACCAAATTCAAGGAAACTTCTCAAAATTGGATCCATGTTCATGGTAGAGATGGAGCTTGGTACCCACCTGCCACAACCTGTTTTTCCCCATTGACCACCATCCACATTTCCAAATTCATGTCTGGAGGCACTTTCGTGGTCCGTCTTGGGAAATAAGGTACTTTATAAATTACTCTAATGAAAAGAGAACTAATGAACCCTGTGTTTTGCAATCTCGTTGACTATGGCCCCAAGTCTTCTCATCTACCCACAAGACACTTTGAGAAACTGGAGCTCAAGATAAGAAGCAATGTTCTTCCTGTTTTGGTTGTTGTGAGCCCTGAGAAGCTGCCAGCTGGGTGACAAGCAAGGACTTTTCATCTTGTGGGTAAGGAGGAACTGGTTTAGTGTCTTTCCATAGAAAATAGAATGTGTTTTGCTTGTGATCTTGGGTCTAAAAAAAATATCCTGGCTCTGGAAAGATTTCAAAGGCTACCTTCTTTCAGGTCCTGTTGTTTTCTTTCTTGAAAGCTCTTCTAGGGGCATCTAGCTCACGTTCGTTTGCCCTTTTCTGCTGGGGAAAGGAATGAGTGAAAGAGCTGGCAAGCTGTATATTAAGGGGCTGAAAGAAAACTAAAATAAGACAAATTTGAAACTATGTATCGTCACTTGTGATGGAATATGATGGAGGAGAATGTGAGAAAAAGAATGCACAGGAGTTCCCTTTGTGGCTCAGTGGTTAATGAATCCAACTAGGATCCATGAGGATGTGGGTTCAATCCCTGGCCTTGCTCAGTGAGTGAAAGATTCGGTGTTGTGTGAGCGGTGGTATAGGTCACAGATGCAGCTTGGATCCGGTGTTGCTGCGGCTGTGGTGTAGGCTGGCAGCTGCAACTCTGATTCAACTCCAGTCTGGGAACTCCTATATGCCATGCGCATGGCCCCCAAAAGCCAAAAAGCCAAAAAGCCAAAAAAAAAAAAAGGTTTATATGCATATAAACTGGGTCACTTTGCTGTATAGCACAAATTGACAGACCACTGTAAATCAACTATAATGTGCCGAGACCAGCTCAGCAGGATGGGGCTGAAGAACAGGTGCTATGGAACTTAAGGAAAAAAAAGTTAACATAAAACAAGACACAGAGACATGTATCTTAAGTAAAGGTGGGAACCGGGGGACTCAAGGTCTCAAGGACCAAGAGCCCTGCCTCAAGAAACCACACTGCTTTTATTGTGCTCTTGAGGATTACGTCATCAAGTGAAAAGGGGGTTGTAGATGTAGGATATAGGGTTGTTTTTTTTTTTTTTATTATTTTATAAGTTCTTTTATTATTTTAAAAGTCACTTAGCCGGTAGATGGTTAAACTTTTACTCTAAACTTTATTAGGCATTTAAGAATTATTAGCATTTGAGTTAGCTATCTATGCATAGATAGCATTTCAGAGAATCCTCACTGTGCCTCCGCAAGAAACCAAGAAACGGCATGCCTATTTGTGGCGACCCTGTGTGCCTAGGTTTGCACCTTGGTCCTCTTTTCTAATGCATATTCTGTTAACGCCCACTCATAAACCACTTGGTCATGAGGTTCCTCTTTCTCTTATTCTTTTTTTTTTTTTTTTTTTTTTTTTTGCTATTTCTGGGGTCGCTCCTGCGGCATATGGAGGTTCCGAATCGGAGCTGTAGCCACCGGCCCAAGCCAGAGCCACAGCAACGCAGGATCTGAGCCGCATATGCCACCTACACCACAGCTCATGGCAACGCCGGATCGTTAACCCACTGAACAAGGGCAGGGACGGAACCCACAACCTCATGGTTCCTAGTCGGATTCGTTAACCACTGCGCCACGACAGGAACTCCTTTCTCTTATTCTTTAGAGGACATATCATGCTTGTGCAAATGGCGTGCCAATTTGCACAGGTCCAGTGTGCCTAGACCATTGTATTATGTCCTCATTCAGCTGACCCCGCGAATAACCCATGCCCTTTAGGTCTTTGTTCTTAAGCTTAAGTCATTTACCATCACTGTGACTGTTTCTCAAGCAGGAAGACGGGACAAAGTAAGGAAGGACAAGACGGAGTTTTCAGCAAAGAGGCTAAGAAAATATTATAAAAGCATGTCTCGCAACAATAATGGAAAAAATTAAAATCTTAAAAATATAAAATAAGAAAATTTAAAGGAACAGAGTCTAGGGCAAATACTGGTTGGTGCAACTTGGTACATCCTTCTGTCTTTCTTGATCTCTGTGATGCAAAATGTATCTTTTTAGAGGGGGTCATGGTAAAAAAAAATCTCTCCACGTCAATGTTGCTAGACATGGGAAGTAAACCAGACACTAAGACCAGTGCTATACAATCTCACTTCTATGTGGGAGCTGCCGTAGTCAAATGCATAGAAGCAGAGAGAATGGTGGTTTCCAGAGCTTGGGAGAAAGAAAATAGGAGACGAAGGTCAAAGGGTATAAAGTTTCAGTTATGCAAGATGAATAAGATCTCAAGACCTATTATACAGCCTAATGCCCATAGATAACAATACCATATTTTATACTTAAAATTTGCTGAGTGTATCTTGCTTAAAGTGTTATGAACATCCACACACACATCATAAAGGAGGCAGGAGGAAATTCTGAAAGATGATGGTTATGTTCATGGCCTTGATGGAAGCGATGGCTTCAAGAGGGTATATACTTATCTCCAAACTCCATTTTTCAGTTGGGTTCTTGGCTTTTTTGCTGTTGAGTTGTATAAGTTGCTTGTATATCCTAGAGATTAAGCCCTTGTCAGCTGCATCATTTGAAACTATTTTCTCCCATTCTGTAAGTTGTCTTTTTGTTTTCTTTTTGGTTTTCTTTGCTGTGCAAAAGCTTGTCAGTTTGATTAGGTCCCGTTGGCTTATTTTTGCTTTTAATTCTATTGCTTTGGGAGACTGACCTGAGAGAATATTCGTAAGGTTGATGTCAGAAATGTTTTGCCTGTGTTCTCTTCTAAGAGTTTGATGGTGTCTTGTCTTATATTTAAGTCTTTAAGCCATTTTGAGTTTATTTTCATGCATGGTGTGAGAGTATGTTCCGATTTGCAAGCAGCTGTCCAGGTTTCCCAGCAGTTCTTGCTGAGTAGACTGTCTTTTTCCCATTTTATGTTCTTGCCTCCTTTGTCAAAGATTAATTGACCATAGGTGTCAGGGTTTATTTCTGCATTCTCTATTCTGTTCCGTTGGTCTGTATGTCTGTTTTGGTACCAGTACCACACTGTCTTGATGACTGTGCCTTTGTAGTATTGCTTGAAGTCTGGGAGAGTTATGCCTCCTACTTGGATTTTGTTTTTCAGGATTGCTTTGGCAATCTGGGTCTTTGTGGTTCCATATAAATTTTTGGATTGTTTGTTGTAGTTCTGTGAAAAATGTCATGGGTAATTTGATAGAGATTGCATTGAATCTGTATATTGCTTTGGGTAGTGTGGCCATTTTTACAATATTAATTTTTCCAATCCAGGTACTTGGAGTATCTTTCCATTTCTTTACATCTTCTTTAATTTCCTTGATTAATGTTTTATAGTTCTCAGCATATAGATACTTTGCCTCCTTGGTCAAGTGTATTCCCAGGTATTTGATTTTTCAGGGTGCAATTTTAAAAGGTATTGTGTTTTTGTATGCCTTTTCTAAAGTTTCATTGTTAGTATACAGAAATGCTACTGATTTCTGAACGTTAATCTTATATCCTCCTACTTTGCTGAATTTGTTGATCAGTTCAAATAGTTTTTGGGTTGAGTCCTTAGGGTTTTCTATATATAGTATCATGTCTTCTGCCTATAGTGACAGTTCTGAAAAACATTATTACCTCTTTCACATCAAATACTTACTTAAACTGGTTTCAAATGAGTTCTCAAAAAAATCACCATTAACTGGACTGTGTTTACATTGAGAGTTCCCATAGAATATTTTAGAATAGGTTTTTGGAAGGGAAGAGAAATAAAGAGAAGTGCACTTTGAGAGAAGGGAAGGCTTCAGGAAGTGACTAAGTATAATAACCCCTTGGAGATTTCAACATACAGAATTTAATTTTCAGTTAAGCAGGATTGTCTACTGCAGAGATTGCAAGCCATCTTGGTGGCGCGCTGATGCTATGTTTAGGGAAAAGTGGATTTGAATGTCTTTAGGTAAAGCCCGTGGTCTCCAAATCTCCAGTTTTCATTAGCCCTCCCCAGTCCCCAAAGGCCTCACTTATTTATATTTCAAGTTTGGACTTAGGGGACATGGGAGTTTAGCCTCTTGGTGCGGGGGCTTTGCATGGCCTTTGGACTCAGCCTGACTTTTTCCAAGTCTTAGCTTTGCATTTTACTTATAGTATCACCTTGAGCAGGTGGTATAATTGAGCCTCAGTTTCTTCATCTGAAAAATGGGAGGATAATGATAATATTCACAGCATAGGGGAGTTGTGAGCTTTTAATGAGAGGACCCTGTCAAAGTACCTGCTTAGGTGCTTGACCCACCCCAGGATTTTTTTTTTCTGACTGCCCCCAGAGCATGTGGAAGTTCCTGGGCCAGGGGTTAAACCCATGCCACAGCAGGGACAACCCCAGATTCTTAACCCACTGAGCCACCACGGAACTCTCCATGAGTGATTTTAGGAAGTGATACTGGAAAGGCTAAAAGACATATCTGCGACAAAATTTGATCTTCATGCTAGAGGCCCATGTATAGTGTGTGACTAACTTGTCCAAGACCTTCAGAAATAAGAGATTTTTCTGGAATGGGACTTCTCAGATCACTACTTTGTTCCTGCGGGGGCTTCATAGGACCCTTGCTAATTCTCATCATCATGGGGTAATTCATCCGTCCTTAGCATGCAAAGTCATGGTTGTACCTGGAGTCATGAAAGGGGCATGAGAGATCTTCATGACCACCATCACTGCCATTTTCACCATCATCACCGCGACCATCACCACATCACCACCACCACCACCATCACCACCATCACCACATCACCACCACCACCACCACATCATTACCACCACCATCACCACCACCATCACCACCATCACCACATCACCATCACCACCATCACCACCACCATCACCACCATCACTACATCACCATCACCACCATCACCACCACCATCACCACCATCACTACATCACCATCACCACCATCACCACCACCATCACCACCATCACTACATCACCATCACCACCATCACCACCACCATCACCTCCACCATCACCATATCACCATCACCACCACTACCATCACCACCATCACTGTTACTATCACAACCATCATCATCACCATCTTCAGGATCATTACCAAAACCTCTCTCCCTACTGTGACTCTACTACCAGGTATACCATGTTCATTATGTCCATTATCATGATCACCACCACTGTCAGCATCTTTATTACCATGATCAATATCACCACCACCACAACTACCATCACATCCTCATTATCTCCACTATTTTATAGAAATGTTAGCAGACGTCTTTCCGCCCCTTGGTATTAGGTAATCGTTTCTCCTCCTGTTAATTATGGAACTTTTAAAGCATATGCAAATGAAGCTGCAAGAGCATAATGAACCCCACCGACCCTTCACCCAACTTTAAACATGACCAGTTCCTGGCCAATCTTTATTTTTTTATTTTCATCTTTATTTCCACTTTCTTTGTTGCTCAAATCATTCCCCCTCCACAATCATCTTGACAGAAATTTTATTCATCACATTGTGTCATCTACACAGCTTGAAGTATACATCTCCAAAATATCAGAACTCTTTAAAGATGGCCATTTTTATCACTCCTATAGCTTCCTCCCGACCATGTGTCTGAGTTGATACGTGAGAAAACTAAATGTGAATGATCTTATCGATGAAAAATGAACATTCTTCAGTGTCATCACATCTTTAGCCTTATGACCTTTTAAAAATTATTTGTTTGATTTGGTATCCAGTAAGATGCTGCAATTAGTCAATGTGTTTCTAAGTCTCTTTTAATCTAGATCACCAAGTGTTTTTCTACACCTTATTCTTATTGTTATCATTTTGTCTTTTTTGTTGTTTTGTTTTTTTGTTTTTGTTTTTTGGGGCCACACCCACATCATATGGAGGTTCCCATGTAAGGGGTTGAATTAGAGCTGCAGCCATTGGCCTATGCCACAGCCATGGCAGCATGGGATCTGAGCCACATCTGCAACCTACACCACAGCTCACAGCAACGCTGGATCCTTAACCCACTGAGTGAGGCCAGGGATCAAAACCGTGTCCTGATGGATACTAGTGAGATTTATTTCCACTGAGCCATGATGGGAATCCCTATTGTTATTTTTGGCTGAAGAAATTGGATAGCTCGTTCTGTGGAGTATCTTACAATCTGGATCTTGCTAATGCAATAGATCAGGATTTATTTATGTATTTGTGTATTTATTTATTTATTTTTGCCTCACCCATGGCATGAGGAAGTTCCCGGATCAGGGAATGAACCCATGCCACTGCAGTAACAGAGCCACAGCAGTGACAAAACTGGATCCTTAACCTGCTGAGCCTCAGGAGAACACCTAGGTCAGGATTTTAAATTTCAGCAGGATATTCCATCAGAGGTTCCTATTATTCCCCCACCTGTTGCGTGATAAGTTGGCTTCCTATAGGGAATTATGCTATGGTCATGCATACAGGAAACTTTCCTTGAGATAATTCTCCAGAGATAGAATTTTTGCTGTTTTTTTTTTTTTTTTTCCTTTTTAGGGCCACACTCATGGCACATGGAGGTTCCCAGGCTACGGGTCAAATCAGAGCTGTAGCTGCTGGCCTATACCACATAGCAATGCCAGATACTAGCCATGTCTGCAGCCTACTCCTCTGCTCACGGTAATGCCAGATCCTTAACCCACTAAATGAGGCCAGAGATCAAACCTGAGTCCTCATGGATGCTAGTCAGATTCGTTTCCACTGAGCCACGATGGGAACTCCAGCAGTAGAATTGTTGAGTCAAGAGATGGACAGAAATGAACATTGTTTTTTTTCCTGCCGAGTCTGTGGCATGTGGAAGTACGTAGGCCAGGGATCAAACCCACTCTGTAGCAGGGACAATTGCAGATCCTTAACCACTGGGTCACCAGGGAAATGAACAGATTTTGATAAACATCAGCCACCTAAAATTCGTGATCTCAAAGTACATTTCAGCACTGTATTTGATAGCCAAGACATGACTATGTAAATGTCATTGACAGAGGAATGGATAAAGAAGGTGTGGTCCATATATACAATGGATTACTACGCAGCCATAAAAAAAGAAAATAATGGCATTTGCAGCAACATGGATGGACCTAGAAATTATTGTGCTAAGTGAGGTTAGTGAGAGACAGAGGTCATGTGATGTCACTTCTATGTGGAGTCTAAAAAAGGGATACAAATAAACATTTGCAGAATAGAAACAGACTTATAGCCTTTGAAAACCTTATGGTTATCAAAGGGGACAAGTGGAGTGGGGTAGGGAGGGGTGGACGGGGGGTTTAGGGTGGAAATGTTCTAAAATCAGGTTGTGATGATGGTTGTACAACTATAAATATAATAAAATTCAAAAAAGGAAAAGGAAGAAATCAGTTTTCAGGCATTCCCACTGTGATGCAACGGGATGGGCTGTGTCTTGGGAGTGCTGGGACTCAGGGTCGATTCCCTGTCCCCCCACAGCAGGTTAAGGATCTGCTGCAACTGCGGCTCAGATCTGATCCCTGGCCTGGGAATTTCATATGTTGTTCAGTGGCCAAAAAAAAAAAAAAAAAAAAGGAAAGAAGGAAATCAGTTTTCATGGGGCTTATTCATTTCAGGAACCATTGCCAGGCTCTGCTTGCGAGCGCTTCTCAGACTGTTCCTCTTGGCATCCCAGTTGCTATGGGCAGCAGGGGCCTGTCCCTGCTCGCAGGTGAGTGGAGAAAAGAAGTCCCCTCTCTTCTCCCTGGGCCCTGAATTCCCCAGCTTGGGTGGCTTTCCTGAATGTGGCAATTTCTGCAGCACTTTCGGTGTGCACGTGCCCAGCTAGTAGAAACTGTTAGATCGAGTCTCTTAGTCATTCTCTCCCGAAGCAGAACTGAGACGAAGACTTGGTGGTAAGTAATTTCTTTGGGAGGGTGTGTCTCAGGAAGCACAAGGGAAGGGGTGGAGCATGTCAAAGAGGGAAGGGAGAGGAGCAGAAGGAGGGTGCATTGATGAGGCGGTCAGCGCTGGGGGTAGCTGGCACTGAGATCCTCCTGGGGACCCTTCCAATGTGTAATGTGCCTCAGATGGTCAAGGAGTCTGGGCTGTTTATCTTCTGCTCCTCACCCCGCCCTGCTGGGTGTCCCTTCTGGGCTGAGGAAAAAAAAATGCCCTTTTACAGACAGATACTGCAAGTTATCTGCCTGCCTAGTAACCCTCTCCGGAGCAGGCTCAGGGGACACTTCAAACATCTGCTATGCTGATTGACCACTAAGAAGGTCCAGACTTGGAGAACCCTGGATTAGTACGTGGCAGTGACCTGAACCTACCCACCCTTCTGCTCTGGGCTTTAGGGACTTCAAGATAATTAAAAAATACCATCAGTGGCGTCAAATCGTTTCAAGCTAGAAGGTTTGTAAGGAGACCTTACATACAAATGTGTGATATCCATGACTTTATGTTAGAAGCCGGAACATTTTTTTTTTCCTTGTAAAAGGCCAGATAATCACTGTTCTCAGCTTTGTGGGCCATTTGGTCTCTGTCTTTTTGTTTGTTTGTTTGTTTGTTAGATGCTTCATGGTATATGAAGTTCTGGGGCCAGGGATCTGATCTGAGCTGCAGTTAAAACTTACACCACAGCTGCAGCAATGCTGGATCCTTTAACCCATTGTGCTTGTGTGGGGCTGGGGATCAAACCTGCATCCTGGAGCTGCAGAGACACCACCCATCACGTTGTACCACAGCAGGACCTCCTTGTCTCTGTCTTAATGCCTCAGTTCTGCTGTTATTACATAAAAGCAGCCACAGACCTTATGGGAACCCGTGGCCGTGTTCTAATAAAACTTGACTTACAGATGTACAAATGCCAATTTCATATCATTCACATGCTGTGAAATAATTACTCTTCCTGATTTTTTTGGGGGGGTCTTTTTGCCATTTCTTGGGCTGCTTCCGTGGCATATGGAGGTTCCCAGGCTAGAGGTTCCTATGCCAGAGCCACAGCAACACAGGATCCGAGCCGTGTCTGCGACCTACACCACAGCTCACAGCAACGCCGGATCGTTAACCCACTGAACAAGGACAGGGATTGAATCCCCAACCTCATGGTTCCTAGTCGGATTCGTTAACCACTGCGCCACGACGGGAACTCCTATTCTTCTTGATTTTTAAAAAACCATTTAGACCCATGAAAAATCATTCCTAGCTCCTGAGCTGTACACAACAGGCAGTGGTCTGGATTTGGCCCAAGGGCTAGCGTTTGCAGATCCTTGCCATGTGGAAATCCAGTACTATTTTTTGGTGTGCATAAAAAAAATTCACAAGAAAGTTGCTGAGGCTTGAACATTTTTTTGACCTGCAAAAATGGCCGTGTTAACAACAAGGTCTTCCTTTCTAGCACAGGGGACTATATTCAGTATCTTGAGATTAAACCATAATGGAAAAGAATATTAAAAAAAGTATGTGTATGTGTGACCGAATCATTTTGCTGTACAGCAGAAATGCACACATTGTGAATTAACTTTACTTCAATTAAAAAATGGCCATGTCATCTGATTCAGCCTAATATTATGGATTGCTAACTAAAATGTTTTTGCCAGTACCTGTGATACGGGACATAGTAAATACTATAATGAAGGTAGAAAGACCAGGTGTTGGCCTTTGCCCAAGGGTCCTGTCTTGTTCCGTGATAATCCAAATGGGTCATGGGCAGATTCAAATTACATATATATATATATATATATATATATATATATATATATTTTATGGCAGCATATGGAATCTCCTGGGCTAAGGATTGAACTCACAACTCCACAGTGACACAAGCTGATACTATTAGATTCTTAAGGCACTGCACCACAGCCGGAACTCCACCTTACCTAGATTTTATTTATCATACTTAAACCACTCGGGGTCTGATGTTTGCCGTGAAAGCAGATGCCTCCAGATTTTCGTGAAGGATTCCAACACAACCCACTGGTGATGAAGGGGCCACCGGGAGGGCAGAAAGCAGGAGGGTAAGGAAACCCAGGAGAACTGCTCTGCCACGAGGTTCACAGTCTCTGGTTTGGGGGAACCCCTGGGAATGTGGTTAGTTTCCAGGTTGTCTCTGGCCAATTATCTTGCTCGGCCACACTTGATCTGAGCCAGGATCCTTCCTGGAGATGTGTGCGCATCTCTCGGCCAAGACGGATTCCAGCGCCAAGGATCCTGGGAAGTCGGTTGTCTCCTGCCCCCTATTGGCCCCTCCCAAATCCTCTAGGTTAGTCTTCAGGGCATCACCATGCTCCTTATCAGGGCCTCCTTTTGTGAGACAACTCATTCAAGCGGCTATTACTGTGTCTGGCCAAGGTGGGCCGTTTTGGTCAATGGTCCCCTAACAGTGTCAGACTCAGTTGAATGGTAGGACACCCAGCTGGAGGATTGCTTGTTGGTGTGGGACCCCCCTGCCTCCACTAGACACATTAGACTAGGGTGCAGGAGCTGTTACAGCTGTAATCAGATGCACCTCTCAGGCACCAGTAGTACTCGATCTTACCCTCTTTCCCCACTCCCCATATCCCTGGGGACCCTGGTGTTTATAGCCTTTCTGGAGGAATCTACAGTGAAGCTATCACACTTCATCAGATGCGTAGGAGGAGGAGGCAAAGCCCCCAGCCCACCCAGGCTTCGACCAAGCAGAGCCTCAGGGCATCCTCCATCTGCTTTATCCCCGCCCCCTCTCGTTCTAGTTCTCAGCATCCCACTGGCTTTGTCAGGATCCGAGGCAAAGAATTCCGGAGGTGAGTTGATTCCTTATGAAAGGGAAAGGAATTGGGCAGTGGAATCTGCCTCCAGGGGAGGGAAGGAGGCCCTTTGGTGAGAATGCTACACTTCTGCTACTTTGTGCCTGCTCCTTGGAGCGCCCAAGGACTGTTCCCCTTTCTCCATCTTCAGCATCATCACCCTCCTTTATTGAATTATTGGCTCTTGCCCTGCACTGGGGATTCATGCCGAGTGAGTTGCCTGCACCTCACTCAATCCTCATGCCATTTCTGCCAAAAGGGTTGTGACATTAACCCCCTATGACCAATGGCCTTCTAGAGAAGGATCTGACTCAAGGTCACACAGCAGGTGGGTGCTGGAGTGTCCCCTTTCTTTTCCCAAAGCTTGCATTTCAAGTTGTGCTGGGAGATACTTTTGACTTTAGCCCAGGTCTGGAGTTGGGTCTCCCTAGAAGCAGATTCTGAAATAAGGACCTAAGAACAAGTCATGTATCTGGGAGGGAAACCCCAGTTGGGAGGGAAAAATTACAGGAGAAGGCGAGACATTGTTGAGTCTGTTGTCAAGCGAGTGACCAGAGTGGCTACTCTAAGTACCTTATGTGAGTGATATCCCAGTACTTGTCCTTTGGTGATGGGCGTATTTACTTATCACAAGGTTTTCAAGGTTCCTGCAGCATATGGAAGTCCCCAGGCCAGCTGTCCAATCAGAGCTGCAGCCACCAGCCTACGCCACAGCCACAGCAACGCAGGATCCGAGCAGCGTCTGTGACCTACACCCCAGCTCACAGGAGTGCCACATCCCTGACCCACTGAGCGAGGCCAGGGATCAAACCTGCATTCCCGTGGATACTAGTTGGATTTGTTTCCGCTGGGCCGCCATGGGAACTCCAAAGCCAGTTTTTTAAAATCTACTGACTCAGTCATTTAATACAGTCAGGCACTGACAGAGGCAGCTGCTTCTGGAGGGAGAATTCATTGCCAGCCTACCATGTGGTGAACAAAAGGATGTTGGTGGCCAGAGAGAGCCCTCAGGAAAGAAACACAGATGCTGTTTAGCCGTAGGATAAATGCAAAAAAGATGCCAACAGAGCTAGTCCCAAGAGGACATTCTTCCAACCACAGCATTTGATACCTCCCAGGGGCTCAGTGAATGTTTCTTGAATGAATGAATGACAAAATGAACAGACTGGATCCTGTGTTCCTTGCAGCTCTCTGTCCTTCGTGCCCTGAACATGCTGACTGCTACAACAGCACCCACTGTGCTTGCAAAAGTGGATTTCAGTCTGTGCCTGCGGGGAGATACTTCAAGTCCCATGGAAAATGTGAAGGTAAAGAAGCAGTCCACACTCATCTCGCAGATTGGGAGGGGCCAAGGGCATCCTTCTTAGTCCCACATTCTGTGTTCCCTAGGGGTGCTGGTGCTGCAATGGTGCAGGAATATTATAAGACAGAAAATATCATAGCTGCCTCAGTGTCCTTAGAGAAGTCCCCAGTCCTTGTTCCCATCTCACTCTCATCCTGATAGTGGCTTGATGATCTCTGATATGGGCTTGGTTTTTCTTTTTTTCTTTTTGTCTTTTGTCTTTTTTGGGCCACATCTGCAGCATATGGAAGTTCTCAGGCCAGGGGTCAAATCGGAGTTGTAGCTGGCAGCCTACATGACAGCCACAGCAACACCGGATCCTTAACTTACTGAGCAAGGCCAGGGATAGAACTCACGTCCTTATAGATACTAGTTGGGTTCGTTAACCCTTGAGCCATGATGGGAACTCCTCTTTTTCTTTTTTTATTGAAGTATAGTTGATTTGCAGGGTTGTGCCAGCTTCTGCTGTACAGCATAGTGACCCGGTCATACATATATATATACATTTTTTTTTTCTCATACTATCTTCTATCATGTTCTATCCTAAGAGATTGGATATAGTTCCCTGTGCTGTTCAGCAGGATCTCATTGCTTATCCTTCCTAAGTGTAACAGTTGGCATCTACTAACCCCAAACTCCCAGTCCATCCCACCCCCTCTCTCCTCCCCCTTGGCAACCACAAGTCTGTTCTCCATGTCTGTGAATCTGTCTCTGTTTTGTACCCGGGTTCATTTTTGCTGTATTTTACGTTCCACATATAAGTGATATCATATGGTATTTGTCTTTCTCTTTCTGACTTATTTCACTTCATATGAGAATCTCTCATTACATCCATGATGCTGCAAATGGCATTATTTTGTTCTTTTGTTGGCTGAGTGATAGCCCATTGTATATATATACCACATCTTCATTCATTCGTCTGTCAGTGGACATTTATGTAGTTTCCATGTCTTGGCTATTGTGAATAGTGCTGCTATGAACTAGTGGAGTTCCCAGGACCCTGGGGTCTTGAAGTCTTCTCCATCACTGGTGGTTATTTTGTTTGTTTATTTGTCAGAGAATTCCACATGGGCAGGGATTTTATCTGTTGTGTTTATTGCTCTCTGCTTAGGACAGAGAATAATGTCATGTGGCAGATGCCCAACAAATAGGTGTTCACCAAGAGAACAAATGAATAAATTAACTGGGCACTCAGCCTCTTCCACGATCTGGCCCCAACTGTTTTCTAGTTTCATTCTTTACCACCCCCTTCAGCTTTGGCCCAAATCCTTTTTCTTTTTTTTTAAGGGCCGCACCTGCAGTATATGGAGGTTCCCAGGCTAGGGGTTGAATAAGAGCTGTAGCTGCCGGCCTACACCACAGCCACAGCAACTCAGGATCGAGCCGTGTCTGTGACTGACACCACAGCTCCCGGCAACGCCAGATCCTTAACTCAATGAGCGAGGCCAGGGATTGAACCTGCGTCCTCATGGATGCTAGTCCACTGAGCCATGATGGGAATTCAGCAAATCCTTTTTCATTTCCGCAAATTCTAAAGGTCAATTTGAACACGAAGGGAAATACCATTCTTGAATGTCTCATTGCTGGAACTGATTACTCAATTGATGGAGTGAGGGTAAATTCAGAGGGTGAAGCAGAAAATAGCAAACTATGTAGAATTTATTTTATTTTATTTCATTTCACTTCATTTTATTGTGGCAAAATATACATAACTTACAATTTACCATTTTGGCCATTCTTTTTATTCTTTTTGGCCATGACCCTGGCATCTGGAGTTCCAGGGCCAGGGATCAAACCTGCTCCACGGCAGCAACCGGAGTCACAGCAGTGACAACGCCAGATCTCTGTAACCCTCTGTGCCACTGGGGAACTTCCATTTTAGCCATTCTTTAGATGTGTCTTTCTGTGGGATTAAATACATTCTCATTGCTGTGCAACCATCATTGTCCAGCCACAGCATTTTTCATCATCCCACATGGAAACTTTGTACCCATTAAATACCAACTCTTCATTCCCCATCCCCCCAGTCCTTGGCAACCACCATCTACTTTCTGTCTCTGTTAATTTGACTCCTCTATGGACCCCCTATAAGTGGAATCATACAATACTGCATTTATTTATTTATTTAAGATATTAATTTTTTTCAATTGCTATACAATATGCATAGCACAGTATTTACTCTTTTACCGTTTTAAGTGTTCAGTTCATTAAGTTCATAGCTTCATCTTTGTGCAATCATCACCTTCATCCAGCTCCAGAATTTTTTTCTCTTGCAGAACTTGTCCCCATGAAACGCTAACTTCACACACCCCTCCTGCCATACCCAGCCCCTGGTACCCACCCTTCTACTTTCTGTCTCTGTTTATTTGACTCCTCTAGGCACCTCCTATAAGTGGAATCACACAGTATTCGATACATTTATTTATTTGGCCACTCCCAAGGCATGCATAAGTTTCTAGACCAGGGATCGAACACGTACCACAGCTATAACCAGAGCCACAGCAATGACAACGCTGGATCCTTAGTCTGCTGAGCCACCAGGGAACTCCTGATGTATTTATTTTGAAATGGTTTTAATATTTATTTATTTATTTATTTATTTTTGCTTTTTTAGGCCCTTACCTGTGGTATATGGAGGTTCCCAGGATAGGGGTTGAATCAGAGCTGTAGCCTCTGGCCTACACCACAGCCACAGAAACACCAGATCCAAGCTGCACCTGTGACCTACACCACAGGTCACAACAATGCCAGATCCTTAACCCACTGAGCGAGGCCAGGGATTAAAGCCACATCCTCACGGATCCTAGTCGGGTTCATTAACTGCTGAGCCATGAAGGGAACTTCTGAAATGGTTTTAGGCATAAATAAAGATTGTAAAATAGTGCAGTGAATTCTGTATAACCCTCACCCAATTCCCTAAGGTCAACCAATGATGTAACCATAACACATGATTGAAACCAGTGAATGACTCTTGGTACAATAATATCAATTAAACCACAAATTTCATGCAAATGTCACCAGGTATTCCCGTAAATGCCTGCCATTTCAGAATCTCACATTGGATTTAGTTATCCTCATCTTGTCTTGTCAAATCTGTCACAGCTCCTCAATCTTGCCTTGTCTTCTGTGACCTTGCTTTTGATAGGACACCGTAGATGCCCTTCTGAACTTTGCTTTTTTCCTTAGCCATATATCCTAGAAATGACTATTGGATTTATAAATTAACTTAGAGAGAACAGTTATCTTTATAATATTGAATAATCTTAATATTACTAAATAATCTTAAGTAGTATTAAGTAATCTTAACCAAGGACAGATGCTGTTCTGGGAACATTTATGAATGACCTGGGCTAGTAGAGATCTCAGACCAGGGGAGATGGTATGGTCTTATGAGAGTAAAAAGTGATATTTTCTCTTGATTCACAGATATTAATGAGTGTCAGACTGGGCTGGCAAAGTGCAAGCAGGAAGCATATTGCAGAAATGAAATTGGAAGTTACTACTGCAGCTGTGTCTCGAATTATCCTGTCTTCAACTGGGTGGCTGGTATCATTAAACTGGATCGTTCAGATTGTTATGGTAAGAACCTCCAAATACTTTTTCCACCATGAAAAAGGAGGCAGGGGTGGGCCTTTGAAAGTTCTATCAATTTCAGGCTAGGATAAGAGAGTAGAGATCTGTCCTGGCCCTTACCCTTTAATCATTGTTGCCTTTGGTTACTGTTTCCAGGGAGATCTCACTCAAGCTCATGGACCAATCACCACTTTTATGTAGATAGCTTACAGACCAATCACCACTTGTTTGTAGATGGCTTACACATTTAGGTCTCTGCCTGGGTCTCTTTCCTGGGCTTCCAAAATGACACCTCTAATTTTTTATCAGAGTTCTTTATGTGTTCCTCTCTCACTCACTTTAAATTCAATTTCTGTATCTATCTGCCTACATACTAAAACCTATGATTTCATAGTAATACTTCTGATTCTAAGCCAACACCAGGGATTGACCTAGCCTTCCCTCTTTTTCATTTGTCTTATTTGTAGCTCCTTTCTCCAATACAGAGAAAACTGGTTCTCACTATCTTACATATGTACTCGTTTGCTCATTCCTAGTATAATTCCATGTTTTGAGTTAGATTGATTGGGCTTAATTTCTGGCTCTGCCACCTACCATCTGACTTTTGGGGTGATAACTTCTATATGTTCCACCTGTCAGTGAGACTAATAATAACATCTGTATTAGTTATGTGTTGCTGTGTAACAAATTACCCCAGCACTAGTGGCTTTAAACAACATACAGCTGAACCTCGAACAATGTTGAAGTTAGGGGCACTGACCCTCTGCACAGTTGAAAATCTGTATAAAGCTTTGCAATCAGTTTTCTCATCCATAGTTCCACATCTGCAGATACAACCAACCACACATCATGTAGGACTGCCATAAGTATTTATTGAAAAAAGTCTGTATATAAGCAAACCTGTGCAGTTCAAACCCATGTTGTTCAAGGTCAACTCTATATTTACTGTCTCACAGCCTCTATAAGCCAGGGATTCAAAGATGGCTTACCTGGGTTCTGGGTTTCTCATAGCTGCAAAGTGTTGACTGGGGATGCAGTCTCATCTGAAGGCTCAACGGTGGCAGGGGCAGGCAGGGGCAAATCTGCTTCCAGGCTCACTCCCATGGTTGCTGGCAGGACTCAGTTCTTTGAAAGCTATTGGCTTGAAGGGCTTAGCTCCTTTTTGGTGGTGGGTGAGCTGCTGCCTTCAATTCTTAGAGAGGTGGGCCTCTGTAGCTTGTTTTATTATAGCAAACACAGGAGAATAGCCAGAGATAGTATGTGAGCCAAACAGAAGTAGAATCTTTTAGAATCTAATATTGGAAGTAACATCCTATCACTTTTGCTGGACTATATTCATTAGAAGTGAGTCACTGGGTCCAGTTACAGGGGGAATACTACACAAGGGTGAGTAAAGGGATATGAAGTAGGAATCTTGAGAATCATTTTGAAAACCTTCTTACCTCAGATTTTACTGGGTGGAATATCCCCCTGCCATTCATGTCCACCTGTATAGTGTGAATGTGATCTTATTTAGCAATAATCTTTGCAGATATAATCAAATCAAGACGAGGTAAGACTAGATTAGGGTGAACCCTAAATCCAGCATGACTGGCGTCCCTATAAGAAGAGGGAAATTTGGACACAAACAAACAAAAGACAACCTGTGGACTGCTAGAAAATATGTGCCAATGATGAGACGGACAAGGGTTTAATTTCCACGACACATGAACGGCTCATAAAATGCAATATAACAACGAATTAAAAAATGGGCATGGGGTTCCCTCTGTAGTGCAGTGGGATTGGTGGCATCTTGGCAACACTGGAACACAGGTTTGATCCCTGGCCTCCCACAGTGGGTTAAGGATCCCATACTGCCACAGTTGCAGCATAGTTCGCAGCTGAGGCTCAGATCTGAACCCTGACCAGGGGACTCCTTATGCTGCAGGGCGGCCAAAAAAGGAAAAAAAGAAAAAGAAGAAGCTAGATAGAAGAAACAAAGTAAGATCTCTCTTAGAGCCTTCAAAGGAGCCACAACCATGCTGATACCTTGATTTTGGACCTACTGCTCCCAGAACCTTGAAAGAATACATTTCTGGGAGTTCCCACTATGACAAAATGGGATCGGCAGTGTCTCTGGAGTGCTGAGGTTCAATCCCTTGTCTGGCACAGTGGGTTAAGGATCCACATTGCTGCAGCTGCAGAATAGGTTGCAACTGTGGCTTGGATCTGATAGCTGGCCTGGGAACTTCATATACCACGGGGAGGCCAAAAAAGAAAAAAAAATGTTGACGACTGACTCATGAAATAATATGCATCAAATAAAAATTTTAAAAAAGAATGCATTTCTGTTGCTTTGAGCCACTCAGTTTGTGATGCTTTGCTACTGCAGCCCTAGGAAACTAGTACACATCACGGATCATTAAATTTGATGTGTGCAATTTTTAGCACAGGGCCAGGCACCTAGGAAGCCTCAATAAATGTTAGCTATTCTGCTACATATCTCAGTTCTAAAATCTTTTGTGTTCTTTTAAAAGTGATCGTGTATAAGAAGTCACTTTACATACCATGCTATGTAGACAACATGGTATTATTACTGCTTCTACAGTATTGCCTCAATTAACGCCCAATCCTTTGGGAAGCCTTCTTGGCAGCCTCAGTGTGGTCCTTTTCTACACACTCCCAAGTCATCTCATCCTATTTATTAAGAACCTGTTAGACTCTTGCAGTCACTTATTTATTTAATTAAAATTAAAAAAAATTTTTTTTCTTGTTATCGATTTACACTGTTCTGTCAACTTATGCTGTATAGCAAAGTGACCCAGTCATACTATTTATTTGTCTTTATTTGCTTGGTGACTTTCCCAAAGGACTACAAACACCACAATGGAGTATGCTTTATCTCTTTATTAGCCTATATCCATAAGATTTAGCCTGGCTTTTAGTAGGTGCTCAATAAATACTATTGACTGAATTAGTGAACTGGAAACCCCAACCTAATTTCCTTTTATTTATTTGTTTATTTCTATTTTTGTACAATCTTTATTTGAAGTATAGTTGATGTGCAATATTGTGTTAGTTTCAGTTACACAGCCCATTGATCATTTATGCATAAATATATGTATTTTTTTAGATTATTTTCCCTTGTAGGTTATCACAAAATACTGAGTATAGTTCCCTGTGCTATACAGTAGGTCCTTGTTTATCTATTCTTTTTTTTTTTTTTTGAGCTTTTTATTTATTTATTTATTTTGTCTTTTTGCCATTTCTTGGGCCGCTCCCGTGGCATATGGAGATTCCCAGGCTAGGGGTCGAATCGGAGCTGTAGCTGCCGGCCTACGCCAGAGCCACAGCAACATGGGATCTGAGCCGCGTCTGCGACCTACACCACAGCTCACGGCAATGCCAGATCCTTAACCCATTGAGTAAGGGCAGGGACCGAACCCACAACCTCATGATTCCTAGTCGGATTCCTTAACCACTGCGCCACGACCGGAACGCCTTGTTTATCTATTCTATATATAGCAGTGCATATATGTTAATCTCAACATCCCAATTTGTTCCTCTTCCCCTTTCATCTTTGGTAACCATAAGTTTGTCTTCTATGTCTGTGAGTCTCTGTTTTATAAACAAGATCATTGTATCACTCTTTTAGATTTCACATATAAGTGATATCATATGATATTTGTTTTTCTGTCTGACTTACTTTGCTTAGTATGATAATCTCCAAGTCCACCCATGTTGATGCAAATGTTATGATTTTGTACTTTTTAATGGCTGAGTAATATTCCATCATATATATGTACCACATCTTCTTTATCCATTCCTCTGCCAATGGGCACATAGGTTACTTTCATGTAAACACTCAACTTGAGTGTGATTGGAAGAAGGATGTATAACATCATGTGTTATCTGCCACATTTCTTTTGACTGTTACTTTTCTTTCCCAGAGGCTACTCCTGAGAAGCCACAGATACCAGGGAACATTTGGGTGAGTAAGCTCCAGCCTAGGTTTGGGAAACAGCCAGTCAGTCATCATTTTTTTTTTCTTTTTTCTTTTTTCTTTTTGGCCATACCCATGGCATGCAGAAGTTCCCAGGCCAGGGACTAAACCTGCAGCACAGCAACATCTGAGCCACAGCAGTGACAACAGCAGATCCTTAACCCACCATGCCACAGGGAACTTCCACGCATTTGTTGTTTGTAGAGTTTTGTGGGTTTTTTTGGGTTTTTTTTGGTCTCTTTGCCATTTCTTGGGCTGCTCCCCGCAACATATGGAGGTTCCCAGGCTAGGGGTTGAATCGGAGCTGTAGCCACTGGCCTATGCCAGAGCCACAGCAAGGTGGGTTCCGAGCCGCGTCTGCCACCTACACCACAGCTCACAGCAACACCAGATCCTTAACCCACTGAGCAAGGCCAGGGATCGAACCCGCAACCTCATGGTTCCTAGTTGGATTCGTTAACTACTGAGCCATGATGGGAACTCCTATTTGTAGAGTTTTTGATGATGGCCATTATGACTGGCATGAGGTGATATCTCATTGTGGTTTTGATTTGCATTTCTTTAATAATTAGTGATGTTGTGTATCTTTTCATATGCTTTTTGGCCATCTAGTCTTGCTTTCTTAAGTTTCAGTAAAACCACCTAATTCTCTTTATGTCTTTGAAAGCAAAATCTGAGGAACAATGGAAGCAAAAAGCACATTGCCAAAAAAGTGACCCAGCTACTTCAAAACATGGAATTGACCATATGGAACGAGAGTTTTATTTCTCCAGGAAAGGGTAAAAATCCCGCACTTGACATAGGTAAGCAACACTATGCATTTGCCTGATGACCAGAAAAATATATGAGGGTCGTCTTTCATCAGGCCTTGTGTTTGGAAAGCTTTTAAATTTTTTATTGAGGTAAAGTTGACTTACAATATTGTGTTAATTTCTGCTGTACAGCAAAGTGACTCAGTTACACATAAATTTTTTTTTCAGATTCTTTTCCATTATAGGTTATTATAGGATATTGAATATAATTCCCTGTGCTATACAATAGGACCTTGCTATTTATCCATCCTATGCATGCTAGTTTGCATGTGCTAATCCCCAAATCCCAGTCTTTCTCTCACCTACTTAGAAAGCTTCTAAATGTTTAAAAAGTTAAGTTCTCCCTTCCCCAGGCACTCCATTACACAATATCTAAAAAAAATTTTTTTTTGCTCTTTAAATATTCTATGGTAAAGGCTGAGTTTGCCTGCCCTAGTTCCAGTTCTAGGAAGCATGGCCATCTCTTCTCTGCCCCTGAGCTGTGTGACCAATGTGTTTTATTTATGCCATGTTGACCATTCCCTCTCTATCACCCAGAAGTGAGGGTAGTACCATTTGGTTTACCTTGCATGCAGTAAATGAAATCACCAGTAGGGGACCTTTCAAAGGAGGAAGTTCTCCAGAGTGTTCCTCAGGCAGGAGAATTGAACAAAGCAGGATTCACTTTCCTAATGTTTTCAGTCTATGAAACCAAGAGGTGCAATGGGACCAGTGAGAAGGCTATTCTGGAGGCTGGAAATAACACAATGGATATCGACTGCACTGATGTTTTCAAAGGAACCTCAAGAGGTACTGTGTCTACGATGGATTCACTTGACCTCTAAATCGTAGGTGCTGTGATCTCATTTCTAGGTGATGGGACAAAGGGGTGGAGCTTCCTAAGTTTTTAAGCTAAGAAGACTCTACCTGTTGGAATGAAAAGAGATGCCTTGACCGGTAACCAGGCAATTTTGAGGGTGCGATTTGTATGGACTTTGTGACACACATCAGGGGTCAGACAGGGATCCCTGATGTGTTTCTTTAAAAGGATGGGCTGGTGCAGGCTCTGTTTCCATGTTACGATCCAAAAAGCTTGCTCTTGATGGTGGTGGAGGACTTGCCTCAAACGCTCTTTCTCTTCAGAAGCATTTTGATCCCTTTATTTATTTATTTGATTCTTCTTTTTAAATTGAAATACAGGTAGTTGATTTACAATGTCGCATTAGTTTCAGGTGTACATTACAGTGATTCATTTATGTATCTATACATAGATATATATATCCATATATATATACACATATATGGATACATACATACATATGCATATTGAGTAGATTTCCCTGTGATATACAGTTGGTCCTTGTTGTTTATCTGTTTTATATACAGTAGTATATATATGTTAATCTCAAATTCATAATTGATCCCTCCCTCCTTTCCCCTTTGGTAACCATACATTTGTTTCTGATGTCTATGAGTCTCTTTCAGTTTTGTAAATACATTCATTTGTATCTTTTTGTAGATTCCATGTATAAGTAATATCATATAGTCTTTCTCTGACTTAACTTCGCTTCATATGACCATCTCTGGTTGCATCCATGTTGCTGCAAATGGCATTCTTTCATTCTTTGTTATATATGTACCACATCTTCTTTATCCATTCCTCTGCCGATGGACGCTTAGGTTACTTCCATGTCTTGGCCATCGTCAATAATGCTGCTATTAACACTGGGGTGAGTGTATCCTTTTGAATTAGAGTTTTCTCCGGGTATATGCCCAGGAGTGGGATTGCAGGCATGATCCCTCTATTTAAAACAGTCACCCAGTCTCTATCCTACAAACTGGCAAACTTTTTTTGTAAAAGTCCCAGGTAATAAATATTTTTGATTTTTTGCCAGGTCATTTTTGTCATAACTCCTCGACTCTGATGTTATAGTGTGAAAGCAGCCATAAATGATATGTAAATGAAGGAGCATGGCCATGTGCCAATAAAACTAAATTTACAGAAACAAGTGGTGGGCTAGATTTGACCCCCAGGCCACAGTTTGACACCCCTGCTTTATTCCGTTATTTTAGGTAAGTCTCTGCATCACATCCACACTATGCAATCTTTTTTTTTTTTTTTTTTTTTTTTTTGCCACCCTGCAGCGTATGGAGTTCCCAGGGATCAGATCTGAGCTGTGGTTGGGACCTATGCCGTAGCTGCCGCAATGCTGGATTCTTTAACCCACTGTACCAGGCCAGGGATGGAACCTGAGTCGTGTTGCTGCAGAGACGCTGCCCATCCTGTTGTGCCACAGTAGTAATTCCTGCAATCTTTCAAGAATTTATTTGTTCTCCATCTGTCCCACTACAAAGTCAGCTCTCCAATGGCAGGGACTCTGCCTGTTTTGTTCCCTGCTGTGTCACAATGCCTAGAACACTGTCTGGCACACCGTAGGTGCTCCGTAAATATTTATTGAATGAATGCGTGAAAAAAAATTTCAAAGAGAAAGACCCAGTTACCTTGAGAGAGTAAGGGATCTCTTGTGTTTTTCCTGGTTGCTGATTCATCTTCACTCTTTACTATGAGCTGGGGGGGGAGGTGGGGGGGGAATGACTTGAAAATGAGTTGAGTTTTTAAATGGAGTAAGTAGGAATGTAGGTGGTAAGTGGCTTTGGGTACAACTGGGATGGTAACGCATGAGTAATTGAAGTTTAGGAAACATCACGTCCTGCTGTGCATTTAGCTTCTGTGAATTCAATTCTTCCTGCATGAAAAGGGGAGGGGAAGAGGAAGAGACGGAGGTGGAGGGAAAGAAAGAGAAACAGACAGAAGCAGAGGGAGAAGTAGAAGAGGGGAGGGAGAGAAGGAGAATGAGAGAATGAATGAAACAGAATGGGTCATCCTGCATACCTTCCATTAAATTAGATACCCCAGTGTGAGCTCGGGATGGAAGATGGGAAAGTTTGGTTTTCTCATCTCACCTGAGTTCCACCTTCTGAGGACAAACATCTTGCCACATGATTCTGATTTTAAAACTTTTTTTTTTATTAGCGCACAGTTGATTTACAACGTTCTGTCAATTTCTGCTGTACAGCAAAGCGACCCAGTCATACATATATATATTCCCTCCCTTTTTCATTTAAAGCAATTTTTAATTAAAGTGTAGTTGATTTACAATGTTCTGTCAATTTCTGCTGTACAGCAAAGTGACCCAGTCATACATATGTGTGTGTATATATATATATATATGTATATACATGTGTATGTATACACGTGTGTGTGTATATATATTCTTTTTCTTATATTATCTTCTGTCATGGTCTATCCCGAGAGATCTGATATAGTTCCCTGTGCTGTACAGCAGGACCTCATTGCTATCCATTCTAAATGGAATAGTTTGCATCTACCAACCCCAAACTCCCAGCCCATCCCACTCCCTCCCTTCTCCCACTTGGTCGTGATTCTGATTTTGATGTCTAAGCCCATATATATATATTAATTTTTTATTATGATTGATTTACAATGTTCTGTCAATTTCTGCTGTACGGTAAAGTGACCCAGTCATACGTATGCTCATATTCTTTTTCTCACATTATCCTCCATCTTGTTCTATTGCACGTGATTGAATATATAGTTCCCCTGTGCTATGCAGCGGGATCTCATTGTTCATCCACTTCAAATGCAACAGTTTTCATCTACCGACACCAGACTCCCAATCCATCCCTCTCCCTCCCCCTCATCCCTGGCAAACAGGAGTCTGTCCTCTATGTCCATGACCTTTTCTGTTTTGTAGATAGATCATTTGTGCCATATTTTAGACTCCACATGTAAGTGAGGTCATACGGTGTCTGTCTTTTTCTTTCTGACTTAGTTCACTCAGTACGAGAGTTTCTAGTTCCATCCATGCTGCTTCACATGGAATGCTGAGTAGTATTCCATTGTATATATGTACCACATCTTCCTAATCCATTCATCCATCGATGGGCATTTCCATGTCTTGTTTCCATGTCTTGTCTATTGTGAATAGTGCTGTGATGAATATATGGGTGCATGTATCTTTTTCAGTGAAAGTTTTGTCTGGATATATATGCCCAGGAGTGGGATTGCTGGGTCATATGGTAGTTCTATTTTTAGTTTTCTGAGGAACTTCCATACAGTTTTCCATAGTGGTTGTACCAATTTACATTCCCACCAGCAGTGTAGGAGGGTTCCCTTTTCTCCACATTCTTCTCCAGCATTTGTTATTTGTTGACTTGTTAATGATGGCCACTCTAACTGGTGTGAGGTGGTGCCTCCTTGTAGTTTTCATTTGCATTTTTCTAATAATTAGTGATGTTGAGCATTTTTTCGTGTGCCTGCTGGCCATCCATATGTCTTTTTTGGTGAAATGTCTGTTTAGGTCTTCTGCCCATTTTTCAGTTGGGTCGTTTGTTTTTTTGTTGTTGTTGAGTTGTATGTGTTGTTTGTATATTTTGTAGATGAAACCTTTGTTGGTTGAGTCATTTGCAAAAATTTTCTCCCATTTTGTGGGTTGTCTTTTCATTTTTTAAATGGTTTCCTTTGCTGTGCAGAATCTTCTTAATTAGGTCCCATTGGTTTGTGTCTTTATTGTCTTTGTTCTAGAAGGTGGATCAACAAAGATGTTGCTGTGATTTATGTCAGAGAGCGTTCTGCCTATGTTTTCCTCTAGAAGTTTTACAGTATCTGGCCTTACGTTTAGGTCTTTAATCCACTTTGAGTTTATTTTTGTGTATGATGTTAGAAAATGTTTTAATTTCATCCTCTTACATGCAGTTGTCCAGTTTTCCCAGCACCATTTCTTGGAGAGACTATCTTTCCTCCACTGTATGTTCTTACCTCCTTTGCCATAGCTTAATAGACCATAGGTGTTTGGGTTTATTTCTGGGTTTTCTATCCTGTTCCATTGACTATATATCTGTTTTTATGCCAGTACCATACTGTTTTGATGACTGTAGCTTTGTGTTAGAGTCTGAAGTGAGGGAGCTTGATTCCTCCAGTTCCATTTTTTCTTTTCAATGTTGCTTTGACTATTCGAGGTCTTTTGTGTTTCCATACAAATTTTACAATATTTTGTTCTGGTTCTATAAAGAATGCCTTTGGTAATTTGATAGGGATTGCATTGAATCTGTGTATTGTCTTAGGTAGTATTGTCATTTTGACCATATTGTACTTCCAATCCAAGAGCATGGTATATTTTTCTATCTATTTGTGTCTTCTTTGATTTCCTTCATCATTTAGGTAGGTTTATTCCTAGGTATTGTATTCTTTTTGATGCAAGGTAAATGGGATTGTTTCCCTAATTGTTAGTACATAGAAATGCAGTTGATTTCTGTGTATTAACTTCGTATTCTGCTACTACCAAATTCATTGATGAGTTTCTGGTAGTGTCTTTAGGATTTTCTAGTATAGAAATATGTCATCTGCAAACAATGATAGTTTTACTTCTTCTTTTCCAATTTGGATTCCTTTTATTTCTTTTTCTTCTCTGACTGCCATGGCTAGGACTTCCAAGACTATGTTGAATAACATTGGTGAAAAAGGACATCCTTGTCTTGTTCCTGATCTTAGTGGAAATGCTTTCAGTTTTTCACCATTGAGAATGATGTTAGCTATGGTTTGTTATAAATGGCTTCTATTATATTGAGGTAGTTCCCCTCTATGCCACTCTCTGGAGAGTTTTTTTTTAAATCAGAAACAGGAGTTGAATTTTGTAAAAAGCTTTTCTGCATTTATTGAGATAATCATATGGTTTTTATTTTTCAGTTTGTTGATATGATGTATCACATTGTCATATATGTATTTACAACACATCAGTGGACTCTTTTGCATATATATCCCTTATAATGTGTGGTCCATTATACTATGTATTACTATACATACAGCTATGCCCCAAGCCTCTGTAATGAACCAACATGTAATACAATACAAGCCAATACATGTAATGTATTGATTGGGCAATGGAAGGGATTTCCAAGTGGGAGTTTGACTTTCATAATGTTTGCTCTATGACCCTTATGCAAGACACTAGTGTACCCATTCGTCAAACCTTAGATACCCTACAAAATGATTTTTCTTCTCTTTCCTCAGGTAGGAATGCAGTTGCGCTGATCACTTATCAATCCCTTGGGGATATTCTCAATGGATCCTTTTTCAGTGACCGAAGAGGGCCAAAGGAAGTCAAAATAAACTCTCAAGTGATAAGCGGCTCCATTGGGGTGAAGGAAAATGTTAACCTAGCAAAACCAGTGTTCCTGACCTTCCAGCACACTCGGGTGAGCAAAATCCAGGCTGGTTCTGTAGGCATTACCTTCGGGGGTGTTTTATCAAGGTCCTGGCAGGAAACAGATTGCAACTCTGATCATTCAGAATCAAGACAACTGGAGTTCCCATCGTGGCAGTGGTAACAAACCCGACTAGCATCCACAAGGATGTGTGTTCAATTCCTGGCCTTCATCAGTGGGTTAAGGATTGCATTGCCATGAGCTGTGGCATTGGCATAGGTCACAGATGTGGCTTGGATTCCATGTTGCTGTGGCTGTGGTGTAGGCTGGCAGCTACAGCTCGGATTTGACCCCTAACCCAAGAACTTCCATATGTTGTGGATGTGGCCCTAAAAATACAAAAAAAAAAAAAAAAAAAAAAGAAAGAAAGAAAGAAAGTAAGAAAGAAAGAAAGTAAGAAAGAAAAGAAAAGAGCACCAACAAGGCATGTTGAGGCATCCAGAGATGCCCACATTGGGCAACTGTTATCATATTTAAGCCTAAAAAGGCATTAAGGAATTCCCATCGTGGTGCAGTGGTTAACGAATCCGACTAGGAACCATGAGGTTGCGGGTTCGGTCCCTGCCCTTGCTCAGTGGGTTAATGATCCGGCGTTGCCGTGAACTGTGGTGTAGGTTGCAGACGCGGCTTGGATCCTGCATTGCTGTGGCTCTGATGCAGGCCAGCGGCTACAGCTCGAATTCGACCCCTAGCCTGGGAGCCTCCATATGCCACGGGAGCGGCCCAAGAAATGGCAAAAAGACAAAAAAAAAAAAAAAAAAAAAAAAAGGCATTAAGAGGGATGAGCATCATGGAGCTCAGTGAAGGCTCCAGGTGTGAAGGAGGGATTGTCCTGCTGGAAATGGAGATAGCCTTCAGCAGAAAAGGAGTCTGGAAGGAATACCTGACCTGTCTGTCTTCCCCTTCAGTGGTCTCTCACTGGTTTCTCTCATTGGTCCTACCAGTAACAAGCATCCTGGGTAAAGGGTCAGTTCCAGGGGGATCTGAGATGACCAGAGAAGGGCAGAATAAATGAAGACTAAAAACCCCACAATAAATGTGGGCTGAGAAACTCTTCCCCATGAGTGTCCCTACTTGACAGAATTTTCCCAACCCAATTTCCAACCCAGTGCATCTGTGATTAACCTATAAAGTTGAAATCATTCTCTTTCTCTATTTCTCTACTCTCCAGCCTGTTGAAGGGAGAAGAAAATATATTTGTGTCTACTGGAAAGGATCAGAGGAGGGGGGCAGCTGGTCAACTGCAGGCTGCTCTCACTTGGGCAGCAATGATTCTCACACAAGATGCAAATGCTACCACCTCTCCAGCTTTGCCGTCCTCATGTCTCTTGCTCCCAAGGTACCGCCTTAATGGTCCCTTCTCATGAACTGTATTGTGTCCAGGAAGCCTGTGTGGTCCAGGAAGCCTGTGTGGTCAACCTCTCCATATCTTAGGGAAAAAACCCTCTGAGATAAGGAGTCAAGTAGAAGGAGCTTACTTGAGAGGCAATTCCAGGGAAGTACCACTTAGGAACTGAGAAGTGAAATGGGAAAAGGACAGAAGCCAGTGAAGAGAGCTTGGTCAAGCCAGATACTCCTCTGGGTAATTGGAGCTTACTTCCCTCTAGGGGATTCTTGGAGCCAGTGGAAAAGACACACCTAAGAGTCATCCTGACTCAACGGTGAAAGAGTTGGGGTACTGATACACCAACTCCCTTCAGTCATTTGTTGAAAGCTGCATCCAGAGGGTGCTCATTCTCTGACATGTCTATGGGCATGGGCAGGGGAGCTCAAAACTAGCAAAGAAAGCTCCCCATCCCCTGTCAGACCAGAAGGAAGGTCACTGACTATCACCAATGAAAAAACGTAGTCTCCTGAACTTCGTAGGTCCCAACCACATCTCAGATAACTCAGATTTAAAGAAATTTACCTAACTTTCCCCCCTATTTCTTTCAATCTCCCAATTACTGAGCATTTATTGTAAGACAACCATCATATTTGAATGCATGGCCTCATTTTATTTTATTTTTAATTTTTTTAATTAAAATATAATTGATTTGGAGTTTCCATCATGGCACAGCAAAAATGAATCTGACTAGGAACCATGATGTTGCAGGTTCAATCCCTGTCCTTACTCAGTGGGTTAATGATCTGGCGTTGCCATGAGCTGTGGTGTAGGCCAGTAGCTCTAGCTCCAATTGGACCCCTAGCCTGAGAATCTCCATATGCCACAGGGGTAGCCCTAAGAAGCAAGAAAAAAAAAAGTATAATTGATTTACAATGTTGTGTCAATATCTGCTACACAGCAAAGTAATCCAGTCATACATGTAGATACCTTCCCTCTCTTATATAAATTCCATCATGATCTATCCCAAGAGACTGGATATAATTTCCATTGCTGTACAGTAGGACCTCATTGCTTATCCATCCTAAATGTAATAGTTTGCATCTACTAACTCCAAACTCCCAGTCCATCCCTCTCCCGCCCCCTCCCCCTTGACAACCACAAGTGTGTTCTCCATGTCTGTGAGTTTGTTTCTGTTCTGCAGATAGGTTCATTTGTTAGGCCTCATTTATTCATCCAACAAATTCAGATGTGAGTGCCTGCTATGTACCAGATGCCATCCTAGGCATTGTGGATCCAGCAGAGAGCAAAACATATAAAGAAATTTCAGCCTTCATGAGATTACTGTTTTTTTTGGGCCGCACCTGAAGCATATGGAGGTTCCCAGGTTAGGGGTCCAATCAGGACTGCAGCTGCTGGCCTACACCACAGCCACAGCAATACTGGATCCTTAACCCACTCAGCGAGGCCACGGATCAAACCCCACACTCTCATGGATACTAGCCAGGTTCATAACCTGCTGAGACACAACAGGAACTCCCTGAGATTGCTTTTGGATGCTGTGTTGTCCAATAGGATCACCAGCCACAGGTGGCTACTGAACACGTGAAATGTGACTGAAGAACCAAATTTTACTTTATTTTATTTTTTTTGTCTTTTTGCTATTTCTTGGGCTGATCCCGCGGCATATGTATGTTCCCAGGATAGAGGGAAAATCGGAGCTGGAGCCTCCAGCCTACGCCAGAGCCACAGCAACGTGGGATCCGAGCCACGTCTGCAACCTACACCACAGCTCACAGCAATGCCGGATCGTCAACCCATTGAGCAAGGCCAGGGACCGAACCCGCAACCTCATGGTTCCTAGTCGGATTCCTTAACCACTGCGCCACGACGGGAACTCTGAACCAAATTTTAAATTTTATTTAATTTTTTAAAGTTCTCAGTGCTTTATTTTTAAAAATCACTTAAAAAGTTTTATTGAAGTATAGCTGATTTACAATGTTATGATAATTTCTGGAATTTTAATTTTAAGGTATTTAATTTAAGAAGCAGGAGTTCCCATTGTGGCTTAGCGGATTAAGAATGTGGCTAATATCCATAAGGATGCAGGTTCAATCCCTGGCCTCGTTCAGTGGATTGAGGATCTGGCATTGCCATGAGCTGTGGTGAAAGTTGCAGATGCGGCTCAAATCAGGTGTTGCTGTGACTGTGGTTAGGCTGGCAGCTACAGCTCCAATTTGACCCCTAGCTGGGAACTTCCATACGCTGAAAAAAAAAAAAAAAAAAAAAAGAAAGAAAGAAAAAGAAACACTGTAAAATGTTTTTCCACTAAACACAGCTTTATTGTTTGGTAGGACCATGTTTTACTTTCACCGCTTAAAATATAACATCTGAATTGAGATGCTCTGTATGTGTGAAATATATACTGAGTTTCAAAGGCTGAATATGGAAGAAAAAGAGTATCCTATACCTCATTATTAATCGTTTTACATTAAATGTTGTTTGAACTGATTGCTAACTATGTTATTATATTATATTCAACACATTGAACTGACAGTATTTTGAACATATACTATTAAGTTAATTTGACTTTTTTTTTTTTAACATTTTCAAAGCGATGTCTACTAGAAAATTTAAAGTTATACCTGAGGCTCACCTGTTTCTATCAGACAGCACTGATCTAGTGGTTTCAGTTTTTCAACAGCCCTGTGCTCCCCTTCTTTGTGTCTTTTTGTCTTTTTAGGGCCGCATCCATGGCCTATAGAGGTTCCCAGGCGAGGGCAAATCGGAGCTACAGCTGCTGGCCTACACCACAGCCACAGCAACACCAGATCTGAGCTGGGTCTGTGACCTACACTATAGCTCATGGCAATGCCGGATCCTTGACCTGCTGAGCGAGGCCAGGGATAGAACCCTCAACCTCATGGTTCCTAGTTGGATTTGTTTCCACTGCGCCACGACAGGAACTCCTATCACTGCCCCCATTTTTTTTTTTTTTTGTCTTTTTGCCATTTCTTGGGCCACTCCTGCAGCATATGGAAGTTCCCAGGCTAGGGTTCGAATTGGAGCTGTAGCCGCCGGCCTACGCCAGAGCCACAGCAACTCAGGATCTGAGACTCGTCTGCAACCCGCACCACAGCTCACGGCAACACTAGATCCCTAACCCACTGAGCAAGGCCAGGGATTGGACAGGAACTCCTCATTGTTCCCATTTTGAAGAAGGGAAAGTCTCAGATTAAGAGGTTAAGTCACTTGTCTGGGGGGCTATACTGGGAAGCCCATCTGATGCTCCATCAGGAACATGGAAACAGGAGTTCCCGTCGTGGTGCAGTGGTTAACAAATCCGACTAGGAACCATGAGGTTGCGGGTTCGGTCCCTGCCGTTGCTCAGTGGGTTGACGATCCGGCGTTGCCGTGAGCTGTGGTGTAGGTTGCAGACGTGGCTCGGATCCCGCGTTGCTGTGGCTCTGGCATAGGCCGGTGGCTACAGCTCCAATTGAACCCCTAGCCTGGGAACCTCCATATGCCACGGGAGCGGCCCAAGAAATAGCAACAATAACAACAACAACAACAAAAAGGAACATGGAAACAGAGTTGGAAGCTATAATGGATTCTTCCTTGGGTGGCTCACAGGAGGATCCCGTGCTGACCGTGATCACCTACGTGGGGCTTAGCCTCTCTCTGCTGTGCCTGCTCCTGGCCGCCCTCACCTTCCTCCTGTGTCGATCCATCCAGAACACCAGCACCTCCCTCCACCTGCAGCTCTCCATCTGCCTCTTCCTGGCCCACCTCCTCTTCCTTACAGGGATTGATCAAACCGAGCCTGAGGTAGGTGATTTAACCAAATTACTTCCTTGTCATAATCCAATCTAGCCAGCCTGTTTTGAAGAAAGATGGGGAGAGAGGCAATAGTCAACCATGAAGGTGTAGAGGGAAAAAGCAAGAGTTCCCATTTCATCTCTTCCCCTGTATAACTTTGAACCTGATGCATACTTTCCAAATATAGTATATATCCCTTAGCCCAGTCAAGCTGATACATAAAATTAATCAGCACAGGAGTTCCTGTTGAGGCTCAGCAGGTTAAGAACCTGACATAGTGTCCATGATGCAGTTTCAATTCCCTGGCCTTTCTCACTGGGTTAAGGATCCAGTGTTTCCATAAGCTTCCGTATAGGTCACAGATGCATCTTGGATCCCGTGTTGCTGTGGCTGTGGCTGTGGTGGGAAGCTGCATCTCCGATGCAACCCCTAGCTTGGGAACTTCCATATGCCACAGGGACGGCTCTAAAAATAAAAATTAACCAACACATCCATCCAAAGGGCAAGGTCAATGTCTATTATGGATTTGGAGCTTGCCCTCGTGGCATTCATTTCTTGGCCCTTCTGGTCTGCCCCATGCGTGGGATAGGCAGATTTCAATGGCCAGTGAAAGACCCCAGGCAAGATGTGACAGGTGTTAGAATTGAAATTCCAGGCCTTATTATTAGTAGTAGTAGTAGTCAAGGAAATAATAAGTGCTAAGGCTATAAACAGGTACAGACCACATGGGCTCCATATTCCTAACTCTTGTCTTTCTTGTAGGTGCTGTGCTCGGTCATCGCAGGTATGTTGCATTATCTCTACTTGGCCGCCTTCACCTGGATGCTCCTTGAAGGTCTCCACCTCTTCCTCACTGTCAGGAACCTCAAGGTGGCCAACTACACCAGTGCAGGCAGATTCAAGAAGAGATTCATGTACCCTTTTGGCTATGGGATCCCAGCAGTGATTGTGGCCATATCTGCTATAGCAGGACACAGAAATTATGGAACGTATACTCAGTAAGCAGGATGGGTGCATTTATGGTGGAACTGATGTCTGTGGCCAATTGATAATCTGAAACAAAATTAAAAAAAACAGTTTTCCAATTTTGAATTATACTCAGACCAGTCCTTCCTTAAGCCTGAATTCTGTTTTCTCTTGGAAAGCACTGTTTACTTAGCATCTTTAGAGTTGGATTCCATTGAGAATTTTGGTGAAATCTGAAGAAAACTATTGCCCCAGGCACAAGTCCCTACACACTAAATTTTGAAATACAACTTCAGGGAAACCAGGGACAAAAAAATAAATAAGTAAAGCAAATCCATGACCCACATTCCTGTGGGTTTGGAATTCCCATTTTGGCTCCATGAGTGAAGAATCTGACAAGTATCCATTGTGATGTGGGTTTAATCCCTGGCCTCACTCAATGGGGTAAGGATCCAGCATTGTTGTGAACTCTGGTGTAGGTCACAGATGTGGCTGTGGTATAGGCTGGCAGCTGCAGCTGATTCAACCCCTAAAGAAAGAATTTGTGGGCGCTAGGTTTTATAGGATTCTGAAAGAGCAGGTTGACTAGGTTGAGGTGAATCTCCAAAATGTAAAGAATAATAGTAGCAACAAATATCAAAGGCTCATGATGCATCGGCAATAGTGCTTCCTTTATTGCAGTATCTCATCTCATTCTCCCCACAATCCTTTGAAGTCAGTACTGCTCATTACCTCATGCACGGGACATCTGGGGCTTTGTGCACCTAATAAACTTTTTCAAGGTCACAGCAAAAAAGAGAAAGTCGGAATTTCCAAGACAGGGGTCTGAATATCCATGTTTTGCTGCCTCACTGAAAAGAAAAATGTTTTAAAAGCTCTGCAAAGTTAGTTCAAGAGGTTTGTTGAACCTCAGCAATGAGGAAGTAGGTCTAAGGTGTTTAAAAAACATGGATGAGGTCCCGCTAGAGCTCAAAGAGACACCTTGTCTCCAGCTTAAACCCTATGTATGGCCAGAATGATTCTGGAGATATAATGATGGGGTATGTTAGGGACTGGCAAAAGTTCTATAAAGAGCCAAGTGGTAACTATTTTTGTTTTGCAAGCCATACGGTCTTTTTAGCAATTACTCAACATTGCCCTTGTAGTATGAAAGCATCCTTGCATATAGGCAATATGTAAATGAATGTGTGTGGCTATGGCTTGATAAAACTTCATTTACAAAAACAAAAGATGGACTGGATCTGGTCTGTGGGCCATAGTTTGCAACCCTTGGAACAGAACTAAGTGTGGGAGGTTTTCTCCTTACTCGGTATTAGTAACTCCTTGTTATTTTCACAGTTTTTTTTTTTTTTTTTTTTTTTTTTTTTTTTTTTTTACTGTCATGTTCCCTTTCAGAATTAATTATACTTCCTTTGCAAATATAGCCATGACAGAATACAATGTATTTGGGCCCTAGAGTACTTGGGACATGGGCTAGGGTTAATTATTACTGTTGGTAGTTTTTGTAGCTCCAGTTAAATTATTATTTTTACTTTCTTATCTTAGCAATAATTGTTACTAGGTAACCCACATTTACTGATCTTTAACTCTGCCAGGAACTGTACTCAAAAACTTTATGCATGTTACCTCATTTAATCCATCTATATGAGATCAATACTAGAAAAACTTCGATAAAAGAAATCAAAGGAGATTCAAAGAAATGGAGAGGTAGTCCATGTTCATGGATAGGAAGATTCAATATTGTTAAGAAGTCATGTTTTCCCAACTTGATTTATAGATTTAATGTATTCCCAATCAAAATCCCAGAAAATTCTTTCGTGGATGTTGACAAACTGACTCTAATGTTTATAGGGAGAAGCAAATGACCCAGAATCATTAACATTATATTGAAGGAGAAAAACAAGGTCAGAGGATTAATACTATCTGACTTCAAGACTTGGTATAGGAGTTCCTGCTATGATGCAGCAGGTTAAGGATCTGATTGTAGTGGCTCGGGTTGCTGGGGAGGCATAGGTTCGATCCCTGGCCCAGTGCAGTGGGTTGAGGAACTGACGTTGCTGCAGCCGTGGTATAGGTCACAGCTGTGGCTCAGATTCAATCCTTGGTCTGGGATTGGCTATGCATGTGGCCGAAAAAAACCTGTCTACAGACACAGTAATTATTTAATCTTTGCAATACTTCTATTAGCCCCACTGTATACCTGGGGAAACTGAGGCCCAAAGTTTCAGCTTGTATGAGATGAGGACACATGTCAAATTTCATCTAAAATCCAGGTCTGAACTAAACAGCTAAGGGCACTGCTTAAATATTGCTCAAGAGCCTGAATCCAAGTCCTTTGCTCTCTCCTTGGGAATAAACAGCTAATGCTTATCTTTTTCTCAACAGCTGCTGGCTGAAGATTGATAAAGGGTTCATCTGGAGCTTCATGGGGCCAGTGGCACTCATTGTCTTGGTAGGTGACCAGTGATATTTGTTGGCCAAACATAGGATGTATTTCTTCTCTGTTGAAGTGGAAATGAGATGAAGATAAAGAAATATAGCCAAATGTGATCAACTTCTCTTAATGGAAATACTGTCTTCACATGTTTTTCCTTGGCGTCCTCCAGCTTCCTGTTTACTCTAATATAGTATAGATCTCTGCTGGGGATCCTTTAAAAAATCTAGCATTCATTCATAATTAATAAACCTTCAGTAAATTTACTCTGCATAGAGTGATGTTTTTCAGTTTGCCAGGAATTTCTTGATTATATCCATGGTCCTGGTATGGATAGGAATAGCATTCTTTCACAGTTGAATGATAAATTATAGTCACCCTAATCAACCATCAAGTGCCACAGGTTATATACTGTGTGTTATATAAAAGACCAGAGGAGAAACAGACTCACAGACATGGAGAACATGTGGTTGTCAAGGGGAAGGGAGGAGGGAGCGGGATGCATGGGGAGTTTAGGGTTGGTAGATGGAAACGATTTATAGTTAGGACTGATAAACAATGAGGTCCTACTGTGTAGCACAGGGAACTACATCCAGTCTCTCGGGATAGACCATGATGAAAAATCATATAAGAAAGGGAATGTATATATATGTATGACCGCGTCACTTTGCTGTACAGCAGAAATTAATGCAATGTTGGAAATTACCGGCATTTCAATTAAAAAAAAAAAAAAACCCCAGAGCATATGTCCATATCACCTTTAGGAAGTCAGTATCTTTTGGGAAAAGATTCTTAGTCTACCTCAGGTTGGGTTGCATGACATGGCTTCCAAAGAAAATCCCAAGTCAATATTCCAATGCTGTTTCCACAGATAAACTTGGTGTTCTACTTCCAAATTCTGTGGATTTTGAGAACCAAACTTTCCTCTCTCAATAAAGAAGTTTCCACCATTAAGAATACCAGGTAAGAAGGTACGAAAATCAGTGGCAGCCACAGATTTTTTTTTTGTACTGGACCACTCTGCCTGGGAAAGAAAAACCCATAGAAAAATATGGTGTAAAATTTCCTAGTACCAGATAAAATGTCCATGAGGGACAACTTATAGCAGAAATAAAAATTACACTTTTCAGTTAATATAAGATCTCATCTATTTGGTCAATAAATATTCATGGAGTGCCTCCTTTATGTAGTATACTTTTCATATGACGTTAATGCCAAGAGCATCAAGAAATGACACTTCAAGAGTTCCTGTCGTGGCCTAGTGGTTAACCAATCTGACTAGGAACCATGAGGTTGCGGGTTCAATCCCTGGCCTTGCTCAGTGGGTTAAGGATCTGGCGTTGCCATGAGCTGTGGTGCAGGTTGCAGACACGGCTCAGATCCCGCGTTGCTGTGGCTCTGGTGTAGGCCGGCAGCTACAGCTCCAATTAGAACCCTAGCCTGGGAACTTCCATGTGCCACAGATGTGGCCCTAGAAAAGACAAAAAAAAAAAAAAAAGATACTTCATGTATTACAATGGAATACTACTCATCCATAAAAAAGAACAAAATAATGCTATTTGCAGCAGCATGGGTGCACTTAGAAATTCTCATACTAAGTGAAGTAATTCAGAAAGAGAAAGACAAATACCATATGATCTCACTTTTTTGTGGAGCCTAAAACATGGCATAAATGAAGCTATCTGCAAAACAGAAACAGACCGACAGACATGGAGAACAGCCTTGTGGTTGCCGAGCAGGAGGGGAGGGGAAGTGGGATGACCTTGGAGCCTGGGGTTGGTCAGTGCAAACTATGACGTCTAAACTATTTAGAATGGACAAACACTGAAGTTCTACTGTATAGCATAGGGAACTATATACCCAGTCTCTTGGGATAGAATATGATGGAAGATAGTATGAGAAAAAGAAGGTATATATATGTATGACTGGATCACTTTGCTGTACAGCAGAAATTGGCACAACATTGTAAATCAACTATTCTCTAACAAACATAAATTTAAAAAGAAATGATACTTTATATATATTTATATATATACATATACACATATTTTTAAGCCAATGTAGTTCTGTAGCACATCTGCCTATTACGGTAGCTGATAAACTCTGATAGTATTAGCTATAACCACCAGGGTGGTTGCTCAAGCATTTTCATATGGTCCCTCTAGAAACAATGGCAAAAAGAGGGTTTGCCAGTGATTCAAAGATGCAAGTAATTGAATTGGAAATATTCTATCCTAACCAAATATGACCTCAAGAATATATGATAATAGTGATTCCTGGACTCTCCAATGAGAATATTCTGACTGCACATATGAATTTCCTGCCTGGACTCCAAACATATAGGCACACCTTGCTTTGCTGTGCTTCAAAGATACTGGTTTTTTTTTTTTAAAGACTATCCGTCCAATTTCAGACCCGGGCTTTGAGCTCATCTACTTATGAGATCAACCTAACATCCTTTAGCCTCATTTCTTCAATCCTAGAAGGTCAGGGCATCATCCTTCTTGATGTTTCTTCCTCCCTCTACATGTTTATGGATCATATCAAGCTCACACATGTGTATGCACACATGTGCACACACACACACACACACACACAGGCACAATCACTTCTTCCAGTTGCCGGCAACAATCCCACTCCATCTTACAAAACAAAAAAGTATTATTATTACTTTTTTAGGAAACCCTATACCATGTTATATTCTGGTCATGATGTCATCATCATCCAAGTCTTTCCACAGAAATTTCTAGACATCTCTTCCCACCACTAGGCCAATGAATCCAGGTAAAAAGGCTTTGCGGAGAAGTCGCTTCCGAGAGTGAGAGAAAGCATCATTCTCAGAGGTGGTGGTTCCCTACTCAGGTTCTTCATTTTGCATGACGTTGAGCAAACCGCTTCATCTCTGTGGTGAGGTCGAACTAAGGTAATGCATGCAAAGCATCTAGTACGATGCACAGTGTGTTGGATAAATGCTAGCTCTTACCCCTCATTTCTTCCCCTTTTCAGAATCATGACCTTGAAATCCATCGCTCAGCTGTTTATCCTGGGATGTTCTTGGGGTCTTGGTTTTTTTATGGTGGAAGAAGTTGGGAAGACAGTGGGATCAATCATTGCCTACACATTCACCATCATCAATATCCTGCAGGGGGTTTTGCTTTTTGTGGTATACTGTCTCCTTAATCTCCAGGTAAGGCGCATTAATTTGTGTCTTGCCGGCCTAATCCCAAAGTCTTAGTGAGTTGTCGTTCATAGGCTCGCCCTTCTCTGACCTTTTATATTTGATTTTTGATGTTGCCTTGATTCCAGGAAGAGGGTTAAGGTGCTACTTGGGTATGCCAAGTGCTCTGAGCCTCATGTCTCTTATTATAAGGACAATAATCCTATTGGCCTTCTTATGACTTCATTTAACTTTAATTACTTCCATAAAGTCATCTCTCCAGGAGTTCCCATCGGGGCGCAGTGGTTAACAAATCCGACTAGGAACCATGAGGTTGGGGGTTCGATCCCTGCACTTGCTCAGTGGGTTAACGGTCCGGCATTGCCGGGAGCTGTGGTGTAGGTGGCAGACGCAGTGGATCCCGCGTTGCTGTGGCTCTGGCATAGACTGGTGGCTACAGCTCTGATTAGACCCCTAGACTGGGAACTCCATATGCCGCGGGAGCCGCCCTAGAAAAGGTAAAAAGACAAAAAAAAAAAAAAAAAGTCGTCTCTCCAAATACAGTCGTGTTGTGAGGGGGAACGGTTAAGGGGTTAAGACTTTCATATATGGATTTTAGGGGAACATAATTCAATTCATAGCAGAACATGTATCAATCTGGATAAGGGAGATGATGCTGCAGTAACAAATAACCCCTCCCCATATAGTTTCAGCGGCTTACAAAAACAAATACATCTTGTTCACACTATGTACCTGTGGTTTGATGAATACTAATATGTGGTTTGATGTCTTGAGAACAATGGTGTTCTCATGGCAAAGGGAAAGGAGATTATGGTAAAGCATAGCTTAGCTCTCTTTTGTTGGCCAAAGCAAGTCCCATGACCATACCTGAATTCTGCAGAAAGAGGATGAATAATCCTCCTGTAGTCAGATGCAGTGTAGGAAGAGTACTGGAATATTTGGCATAATATACCATAAACTCAGAAAAGCTTCAGCTCTAACCCCAGTATTTCCACTAACTGGGTTGCTGTGTGACTCTGGGCAGGTTGCTTACTCTCTCTGAGCCTGATTTATTTTTTCATTTGCAAGTGTGGCAATACTTAGCTCATATGATAGAGGATTAAATTAGGTAATAAATTAAGTTCTCAGTGAGGGCCATTATAACTTTAGTCTTTTTTTTTTTCCTCTTTATGGCCACACCTATGGCATATGGAGGTTCCCAGGCTAGGGGTCTAATTGGAGCTACAACTGCCGGCCTACACCACAGCCACAGCAACGCCAGATCTGAGCTGTGTCTGCGACCTACACCACAGCTCATGGCAACACCAGATCCTTAACCCACTGAGCGAGGCCAGATATCAAACCCACAACCTCATGGTTCCTAGTCAGATTCGTTTCCACTGCACCACGGTGGGAACTCTGTAATTTTAGTCTTTATAGATTAAAGATTAAGAGCAGTTTTCCTGGCCTTTTCCCCTTTGCTCTCAAGTGGAACCATCAGCAATTAAGATCCTGGTGGCAAAAAGACCATCTTAACACTTCACTAATTTCTCTATCATCGTATAGTGCCTTCTTAATATTTGGTACTCCTCACACACAGAAAAAGTAAAATACAGCTTGAACATCTTAATGAATTAATATTGAGTACAAACATTTAGATGTCTTTTAAACATGTGATTAAGAGGTTAAAATAAGGCGATTCATGGAGGCACAGTGGGTGGTCTAGTGTCAGCGTTCTGAGTAAGAAGGACAAAGTGTTTACTGCTGGCTATGGGACCTTAGACAAGTCAATGTAGCCCCAGGAGCCTCAACTTTTTCGTCTTTAATTAAAGGTAAGAGAAGGATGTTTTTCATCAGTGCTTCATGTTGGTTTATCAAGTACTAGATAATATACTGAGTATGAGGTGCCTTAAACACGGCTAGTGTTCAGTAAAGGATGCCCTTCTTCACTGCAGTCACTACAACCACCAAGATCACCTTCAAGATCATCATCACCATCATGACCATCATTGCCTTCCTCATTACCACTGTCATCCTCTCCATCATCATAGTTACTTTCATCACTGTTACCACCACACCCACACCATCATTAGCACCATCGCCCCCATCGTTATCACCTTCATCATCATTATCAACATCTCCATCATCGCAGTCATCCTCCTCCTCAAAATCAACATTATCTCCATCTCCATCATCCCCACTATCATCATCATCACATCACCATCACCACCACTGTCGTCATTATTATCATCATATATAGAATCTTTATGGTGCCTATCATTAGTAAGCACCTCTTCGACAACCAATTAAATTAGTCGGATGTAAATAAAAGGAATCAACATGAACATGGACAAGATTATACCAAGAACCAATGGAAAGATGGTCAAGAAGGAGGCTTGGCATCTATAATTTTAATGTCCTATTTTAAGGTCCTTTCTCCCAAACCAAGCTCTGGATGTAACACAAGCCTCTATATTCTTTAGGTGCAAATGGAATTCAAGAAATGGTTTCATGGGTTGTGGAAAGGGATTGAAACTGAAAGCACTGAGGTATCACGCTCTACGAACCACACCAAAATGGTAAGATGGGTTGCTCTTCTGCAACACCGTGTCTTTGTCTGAGCCCAAATCTCATGCTACCAGGAGCTTCCTTGTTCTTCGAGAAAGAAAAGAGAAATTTCAAATGCAAGTTTCCTGCATTATGCTACTCAAGTTCTTGTTTTTGAAACCCAAACCAGAAGAGCTCTTCTTCCTTTCTTTTTCTTTTCCTCTCTCTTCCTTCACTTCCTCTCTCTCTTCCTTCCTGCCCTCCGGTCTTTCTTTCCTTGTTTCTCTTCCTTCCTTCCTTCCTTTCTTTCTCTTCCTTCCTTCCTTCCTTCCTTCCTTCCTTCCTTCCTTCCTTCCTTCCTTCCTTTCTTTCTTTCTTTCTTTCTTTCTTTCTTTCTTTCTTTCTTTCTTTCTTTCTTTCTTTCTTTCTTTCTTTCTTTCTTTCTTTCTTTCTTTCTTTCTCCTTCCTTCCTCCCTCCCTCTCTCTCTCTTCCTTCCTCCCTCATTTCCTTCTGCCCTTCCTTCTCTTTCTTTCTTTCCTCCTTCAGTCCATCCACAAATACTCAAGGGTATTTAACAAAAATACTACATTTACTCGATAACATTCTTCTAACAAATATTGAGTTTCTGCTTTGTTCCAGGTACTGTTTTAGATATTAGGGGGAAATCCTTGTCTTTACAGAGCTGATATTCTAGTAGAGGGAAGGAAGACCATAAACCTTCAAAAAGTGGTTACAAAATGATATGTGCTCTAGAAAAAATACAGTGTAATGGACTCAACAGATGTAGAAAACAAACCAGTGGCCACTAGTGGGGAGCAGGGAGAGGAAATATAGGGATGGGGTATGGAAGGTACAAACTTGTGAGCTAGGTATAACGATTACGGTACAACACAGGGAATGTAGCCAATACTTTGTAATAACTGCAAATGGAAAGTAACCTTTAAAATTATATTAAACATTAAGGAGTTCCTGTTGGGGGTCAGTGGGTTAAGAACCTGACATAGTGTCTGTGAGGATGTGGGTTTGATCCCTGGCCTTGCTCAATGGGTTAAGGATCCAGTGTTACCATAAGCTGTGGCATAGGTCGCGGATGCAGCTTGGATCCTGCACTGCTATGGCTGTGGTGTAGGCTGGCTTCTGCAGCTCCAATTCAACCCCAGCCTGGAAGCTTCTACATGCTCCAGGTGCAGCTGTAAAAAGAAAATAAAAAAAGAAAAACAATTTTAAAAAGAAGAAAAAAACAGAGAGAGCAATGAAAGGAAATCAGGAATGCACGAGTTGGAGGCATTCAGCTATTTTTTTTTAATTCTCCTTTATTAGTGTACCATTCAATCTTTTTTTAAAAAGGCAAAAAAAATTTTTTTTTAAGGCAGCTGCCAAGATAGTCTTATACCATTCTTTCAAAAAGAGGAAACTGTTTCTTTCACCTTTACACGCACCCCACACCCCCCCAATATCAAAACACATCATTTAATTATCTTGGTCGTGGACATTTCCAGGATGAGATTTTATTTTATTTATTATTAACTTTTAGGGCCGCTCCCCAGGTATATGGAGGTTCCCAGGCCAGGGGTCAAATTGGAGCTGTAGCAGCTGGGCTATGCCACAGCTACAGCAACTCAGGATATGGGCCAGGTCTGGACCTACACCACAGCTCACGGCAAAGCTGGATCCTTAACCCTCTGAGCAAAGCCAGGATTGACCCAGAGCCCTCAGGATACTAGTCAGGTTTGCTTCTGCTGAGCCACAATGGGAACTCCCCAAGATGAGATTTTATATTTCGCTCTAATAGCTTCTTGTTACCAGAAAACCCAGCCTTTCCTTTATTGAAGAAATTTGGGGAGTTCTCCTCATGGCGCACTGGAAACGAATCCAACTAGGAACCATGAGGTTGTGGGTTTTATCCCTGGCCTCGCTCAGTGGGTTAAGGATCCAGCGTTGCTGTGTGCTGTGGTGTAGGTCGCAGATGTGGCTTGGATCTGGCATGGCTGTGGCTGTGATGCAGGCTGACAGCTGTAGCTTGGATTAGACCCCTAGCCTGGGAACCTCCATACATGGCAGGTGCTGCCCTAAAAAGCAAAAAAAAAAAAAAAAAAAAAAAGGAAATTTGATCTTGCTGATGGGTGGTGTATCCCTTCCAATATTCTTTATCCTCACCTTGGCTTCTGGAGGCATTTCCTCTTGCTCACTATCTTCATCTTCATTAAAAGCTGCTGCTACTGAAAGGGCTTTTGGAGCAAGAGTCGGAACAGTTTCTTTAGGCTTCCTTCAGCCAGTTTGATGGATATGGCAGAGGCTTTCTTTGTCGTGTGACTACCTATGGCAAAACCAAAGTTAGAGATCTTTTCAGGTTTTCTTGGGAGGTCTGCAGCTTCTTCTTCAGCTGACTGCTTCTCCGCTCTGCAACTGGAGCTTCCCCCTTCATTACTCCATTACTCCACTTGCTGCAGCTTCTCAGGCTTCTCCCCCCGTCACCTTCCCATCCAGAGGCATTCAGCTTTAACTTGAGTAAAGACTAGATGGGGGTTCCCTGGTGGGGCAGCAGGTTAAGGATCCAGCCCTGTCACTGCCATGGCTCAGGTCTCTGCTGTGGTGCGGGTTCCATCCCTGGCCTGGGAACTTCTACATGTCTCTGGGCATGATCAAAATGAAAAAAAAAAAAAAAAAAACCTTGATGGATGTGTCTGATAAAAATGACCCCTGGTTTATGAAATTGCCCATTCTGGGAGGATCATGAATGGACTCTGAGCACTCCCAGGTTCCTGAGTGTTCCCGGTCTTGTAGCCAGGCTTGTCCCACACAATAGCCTGGGTTTTGCACCCGCCCATGGAGCTGTTTGAAGGAAGCTCCTAAACCAGTGTTGTTCCATCGCCTCTTCCTCTCCCCTGGGGTCTTATTCCTTCAAATGTGAGCTAGCTGTCGCCTGGGAGTGGGGGGGCTGCCTTAGGTTGAGTTCCTCAAAAGCAGAGTCTATGGCAGAGATTAGAATCCTTGTGACTTACGGAGAAAGCAAAGAAAAAGAGTGAGAGAGGCAGGATGTATGAGGTGGTCCCATGAAGCCTGGCTTCAGCCTGCACTCACCAGGGACTCTGGAGTATGAATCGAACTATGGAGGTAGAGGCCTTGTGTCATTCAGTCATTGGTCCCTTGGGGACTAAGGTATAACCTCCCTCAACAGGCAGCACCTTTCAGAGGAGTTCCTATCGTGGCTCAGTGGTTAATGAACCCGACTGGCATCCATGAGGACTCAGGTTCGATCCCTGGCCTCGCTCAGTGGGTTAACGATCCAGCGTTGCTGTGAGCTGTGGTGTAGGTCACAGACAGGGATCCCACATTGCTGTGGCTCTGGCATAGGCCAGCAGCTACAGCTCCAACTGGACCCCTAGCCTGGGAAACTCCACATGCCACGGGTGTGGCCCTAAAAAAATAAATGAGTAAATAAAACCCGGCAGCTCTTTTCAATGAGGGTGATCTTGGAGAGACAGCAGTGGCTGATGGCTTGAAGCAAGATCTTCATTCTTTGCTCAGGAATTGAACCTGTGCAGCCTGGGTAAAGACCAAAAATCCTAGGCACTAGACCAGCTAGAGGCTAGAAACAGAATTTTTCTGATTCTTGCACCCTCTTGAAAGCAAGAAAGTTTCAAGGAAGCCAAGACTGTAAAAGCAGGTGCAAAGTTTACTGCCAGAGACACAGTACAACATAGAGATGGAGTCTATTTATCTAAGGCAGGAGCAAAGCAGTGACACACACCCAAAAGGGGAGCATGAGTGTGATGTCCCCCTGAATGAAGAGTGCGCCAGAGAGGTGATGTAAATCCCTTACATAGGACATTTCTTCTGGGGCTTTGTTTTCCTTGGGCCAACTCTCTTGTTTCCTTTTTCTTTTTTTTTTTCTTTGTCTTTTTGCCATTTCTTGGGCCACTCCCGCGGCATATGGAGGCTCCCAGGCTAGGGGTCAAATCGGAGCTGTAGCCGTTGGCCTGCACCAGAGCCACAGCAACGCAGGATCTGAGCCATGTCTGCAACCTACACCACAGCTCATGGCAACACCGGATTGTTAACCCGCTGAGCAAGGGCAGGGATTGAACCTGCAACCTCATGGTTCCTAGTCGGATTCATTAACCACTGCTCCATGACGGGAACTCCTAACCAGACCTAGGGCCCTCCCTGATCTGTGTGCCCATCTTTTGGCCAAGAGAATGCCAGAGCAAAGGGGTATGTGATGGTATGGAGACTTATTATGGTCTGGCACCCCTCCCTTTTTGACCCAGAAGGGTCTCTCTGCACATGTGTAGTTGATGTAACCAACACACACAGCAGCTGGCATGTGGGTGCCCTGTCCTGATCAAGGGGGCCACCCAATAGCGCCAAAAATGTTCACGGCAAGGACTGGGGGAATAGCCCCTAGAAGACAACACGGACCTTCATGAGGATAATTGCTGTGGGGAAACACCAAACTGCCCTGGAGGCAATGCTGTTTCTTGCCCTATATCTTTTTTATTGAAGTATAGTTGACTTACAATGTTGAGTTAATTTCTGGTGTACAGAAAAGTGTTTCATATATATGAAGATATATATGTCTTTTCAGGTTCTTTTCCTCTCTAGATTATGACAAGATATTGAATACAGTTCCCTGTGCTAGACAGTATATCTATTTTACATATAGTAGTGTGTTTCTTTTAATTCCAAACTCTTAATTCCACCCCTCTTCCCCACCTTCTCCCTTTGGTAACCATAAGCTTGTTTTCTACATCTATGAGTCTGTTTCTATTTTGTAAATAAATTCGCTTGTGTCACATTTTAGGTTCCACATATAAGTGATCTCATATGATACTTGTCTTTCTCTGGTTGACTTCTCTGCAGATGAGCATCTCTAGGTCCATCCATGTCATTATTTGGTTCTTTTTATGGCCAAGTAATATTCTGTTGTGTATACATACCACCTCTTCTGTGTCCATTCCTCATCTTCTAAGGAAAGCAAGCACGAAAAGCAGATTTTGGAAGTGGGAGGGTCTGAGTGCTTCGCTCAGCTATGGCAATGTCCAGTCCTTAACCCTCTGCACTGGGCCAGGGACCAAACCTGCACCTCTATAGTGACCTGAGCCACTGCAATTGGATCCTTAACCCACGGTGCCACAGTGAGAACTCCCAACACTTTATATTCTAAAAGACACATAATCAACCTGACTATCTTCATTAATCCTCTGAAGGGGTTATGTGATCCATCACTGTTGTGTTTAAATGGAGCCCAAGTGCCTGGGTTCAAATTCCAACTCCACTGCCTCCAGGCTGCGTGACCTTGCACAAGTTGTGTAATATCACTGAGCCTGTTTCTTCATCTGTGAAATGGGAAAAATAGTAGTATGAAATAGTAATAGTAGTAGATGAAATAGTAATAATAGTAATAACTAGTTATTAATTATTAATTAATAAGTAACTATAGTAATAGTGAATGAAATGTAATCTATTTCATCCTGAGAATTAAATGCAGTCATGTCTGTTAGGTGCTTAGAACCCTGCATGGCGCACAGTAAATACACTGAATGTTTGTGAAAAAAGAAAGTGAAACTCTCAAAACCCATCATACATCTATGGTGGAGGGGGAAAGGTTTTATGTTTAGGGGGAAAAGTCCATCAAGTCAGATGTCAGGACCTCTTCACTGAGCTTTGGACCTGAGAGGAAGTCTGACTTGTCACCTCCAGGCATGCTGGAAATTTTCATGAATTTCTGAGGAGTTACTTTCTCTTCAGTTTTTTCTCCTTGTTATCTCTCTTCTCCAAGTAGGAGAAACTAGAGACGTCATCGGAAATCTTTTGCAGAAGAGACCCTGCATCATCTGTCCAACCACCGCCTGGGGTTCAGCTTGTTACTGTGTCTTGGGTGAGAGCAGAAAGCTGAGCTGCACATGGACGGCATCCCCTTGTGGTCACACACGGATCGGACACATGCCACCTGCTACCTTTCCCGTGAAAAATGAATTCTGTCTCCACAGAAAGAAAGGGGAACATGGGGGGAATTCTTAGATCCAGAGTCCAGTATTGTATGGGACGTGCAATTAAGTTCTCAAGAATCCTTCGTAATGATGAGGGAAATAAGTGGATTTTCTTCTTCCAGCCTTTACCACCTTGCCCAAGACGAATTGGCGGACCTCTGGATTCAGCGTACTGATTCTCCTTTGGTCTTTCTGTTGCATTTTATACTCCCAGACATCTTGCATTACTTGACATCTGCATAATTCAATAATTCTCATGTGAATTAATGTGAAAAAGGGGGGTGGCATTCTTGTGATGTGAAAATACATCACCAACCCCGCTTAAAGATGAATTGTCACTGGGAGGGATTTTGTAATCAGGTCACTAGCAACTTCCCATTTTCATGGCCTGATAACTTTTTGAACCTCCTCTCTGCCCTGGTTAAAGATAATTTTGTTTTCTTAGTGTCATCTCCAACATGTCCTGTTATAAAGCCTCCCAAACAAAAACAGCATGGTCTGTCACAGAAGTGATTGATCTTATTCGTTCTGTTCTACTGTTTGTAATTTCTTTTCCAAACACATCTTAGGTGTGTTTTTCAGTGCTCGAATGAATAAATGCATGAATAACTTTGTTACCAGACAGTGTTTTAAATACCGTTTTTTTGGCTGCACCTGTGGCATGCAGAAATTCCCAGGCCACGGACTGAACTCGAGCCACAGCAGTGACAACACCAGATCCTTAACCCACTGAGCCACCAGGGAACTCCTAAAAACCATTTTAAATTACAATGACAGTAAATTTTAAAATAGCAGCCAAGAGTTACCTTAATTCATTTGAAAAGATTGTGTGTGCATTATTTAAAGTTATGGACAAAAGATTTTGTTGCTTTTCTGCTTAACCAGCTCAGCTGTCTCCTCCATATGGTAGCAGTATAACCGGAGTTTATGATTCACTCCATTTGCTGGCTTTGAAATTTTTTGATTCTTTTTGAAAAGTTAACAGGGAGAGTCCCATGGTTTCAAAATATGTGCCGACAGTGTGACTTTTTTTTTTTTTTTCATTTTTTTTGTCTTTTTAGGCCCACACTGGTGGCATATGGAGGTTCCCAGGCTAGGGGTCAAAATGGAGCTACTGCTGCTGACCTACATCACAGCCACAGTAAAGCTGGATCCTTAACCCACTGAGTGAGGCCAGGGATCGAACCTTCGTTCTCATGGATACAAGTCGGATTCGTTTCTGCTAAGCCATGGCGGGAACTTCCTAGAGTGACTTTTTAATATTGTGCAATTTCAAATTTGCACAGATGAAACTTGCATAAAATGACACACTTTTTCAGGAGGACGATTTGGCACTAAATCTCCAAATTTAATATGTCCATAATCCTTTCTTTTTTTTTTTTTTTTTTTTTTTTTTTTTTTTGGTCTCACTTGTGGCATATGGAATTTCCCAGGCCAAGGATCAAATCCAAGCTACAGCTGCGACCTACGCCACAGACATAGCAAAGCTGGGTCCTTAGCCCACTGCAACGGTCTGGGGATGGAACTTGTGCCTCCACAGAGGCAATGCTGGATCCTTAAGCTGCTGTGCCACAGCAGGAACTCCCTTTTGCTAGGAATTTATCCGAGGGATATTGTGATAAGTGTGGCTTAGAAATACAAGGTCATGGGATATAGAAATGCAGGTGGATGGGGTATGTTCCCTCACCCTGATTTGCTGTGATGTATCAGATGGAGGAAAAAGGCATACTTTGTATATGAACTGTTACCTTAAACCTGTAAACACAGTTACAAACCACTAAGCTGCCACACACTAGGATAAACCAAGGCTGATCCCCACCTGCCATCCCGCACTGGAAAACAATAGCATTTGACTCCCTGTGTCTCTCTGGTGTGTACTGGACTATTTTGTGAATGCCCCCAGGTCACCAAGGCTCTCTCACTGCTGAGGGCAAAGAGCATCCATGAGCAAAGGACTGCTTGGAAGCATCAGTTGGGAGCAAACAGTGGCTAAAAGCCAAAAAAACTGATCATCCTTTGAATGAGGCAGCACAGGGTTCGGTTGACTCTCGTCGTGCTTAATTGCTCATTTTGCTGATTGTTTGTTAAATAGTTGAGTGAGAATAAGCGTGTCTATGGCAAGCCAACGTCAGCGGCTCACAATTTTTTGGGTCGCCTTTTTATTTTGACATTTTGGGCTCTTTGCTGTAACCCAAGCCAAAAATCTAAATGAAAGACTCTTATGTATAATACTTGGCATTTGGTCTAAATAGGACAGACTTATTCCAAAACATTGGGTAATGACAATCCATTACAATCCATCAGGACTGTTTAAATAATATGTTGTTTATTTTTTTAGATTACATTTTTTTCTTTTTTTCATTTTTTTTAAATTAAAGTATAGTCGATTCACAGTTTTGTGCCAATTTCTGCTGTAAAGCAAAGTGACCCAGTCATACATATAGATACATTCTTTTTTCACCTATCATCTCCCATCATGTTCTAACCCAAGAGATTGGACACAGGTCCCTGTGCTGTACAGCAGGACCTCATTGCCCATCCATCCTAAATGTAATAGTTTGCATCTACTAACCCCAAACTCCCAATCCATCCCATTCCTGCCCCTCCCCCTTGGCAACCACCAGTCTGTTCTCCATGTCTGTGAGTCTGTTTCTATTCTGTAGATGGGTTCATTTGTGCCATATTTTAGATTCCACATATAAGTGACATCATATGGTATTTGTCTTTCTCTTCCTGACTTACTTCACTTAGTATAAAAATCTCTGGTTGTAGCTAAATAATTTATGACGTATCCACGCACTGTTATAAAGATACACAGTCAGGTTTTTAAAATGAGACATATTTTCATGTACTTTTTTATTGGCTACACCCATAGCATGTGGAAGTTCCTGGGCTAGGTATCAAATCCTTGCCACAGCAGTGACAACACCAAATCCTTAACCCCTAGGCCACAAGGGAACTCCTTCATGTGCTCTTAATAAAAAGACCTCCAAGGTATAGGTGTCAAGTGCAATAAAAATAAAAGCCTATGTGATTCACTGATTATAGCATGGTCCCTTCTCTGTTAAAAAAAAAAAGTTTACAAATAGGCAAATTTTACAGTGTCACTTCCCATCAAAAATGTTGAGTGAATTGAAGAAAAACCCTCCCTTTGCTCCAAGCAGATAGCATGACAGATATTATGTCCCAAATATATATTAAAAATACAACCCACATTACAAACAAAAATAAAGGAGTTCCCATTGTGGCTCAGTAATAACAAACTCGACTAGTATCCATGAGGATGCAGGTTTGATCAATGACCTTGCTCAGTGGGTTAAGGATCCAGTGCTGCCATGAGCTGCTGTGTAGGTCACAGATGTGGCTCAGACCCAGTGTTGCTGTGGCTATGGTGTAGGCCTGCAGCTGCAGCTCCAACTCCACCCCTAGCCTGGGGAATTCCCTATGTGGCAGGTGTGGCCCTAAAAACTAAACTAAAATAAAATAAAAACAAACAAAATAAGCATCTCTTCGCACTGGACATGGAAATTGGATGCCTGGGGGCTGAAACCATGGGGACAAGAAATAACACCTGCTGGGAACTAGCTCCTGGAAAAAAAAAATGGAAAAAGCAAACTTCTTGGGTGGTTGACAAGTCTTTGTGTTTAAGTCTCCCTGATGTTGCTGTTATTCTCTGATCCAGGACAGTTGCAAAAAGACAGAATAAACAAGCCAGATATTCTAGGTGTGCTGGCTTGGACCTCTCTCTATCCACTATTTCTTCTCCCTTCCAACATAAAGCCTGTCATAGTTCTTTTTTCTTCTCTGCTTCTCTCAACCTTTTGGATTCATCAAGAACTAGCGTGGCATCTACTTCCTGCAAGAACCCTCATTGAAATTCATCTCCTTTATTTTATTTCGGTCCTTATGGGATGACTTAACATCTACATTTTGTTGGCTGTTTTACAAATGATGTGTCTGCTTGTACATCATGCCTTTCTGGATGATAAACTGCCTGAAGCCAAGTATGAAAGAGATAATAAAATGTTTCCTGCCTCCACTTAGAGCATTATTTCTCAGCGCTTTTCACATTTGTGGCTGGATAATTCTCTGCCATGAGAGCCAGCCTATGCATTGTATGCTATTGAGCAGCAACTCTGGCCTCCACCCACTAGATGGTGGTAACTTTACCTCCCCACCCTACTAGTTGTGACAACCAAAAATGCAATAAGGAAATAGACACCTCACTGCTCCTTCTTGTTGCTATAAGCATGGTCCAATAGCTAGTTGTCACTTGTGTGTCAGCTTTCCTCCATGACAACTTTTCCTATGGCTTAGAGGATACACCCTACATGCCACATGACTCCATTCCCCCACGACCACCCTGGCCATAGTCAATTGCAACCGTCTGGCCACCAGGAGGGGGTTCCATTGACTTTCCCTCCAACCAATTAGATTTTCTCTCTTTAACATTTGAACTAAGAGACTAGGAGAATGGACTTGTGAGGTGCTCTAGAAAAAAAAAAAAAAGTCATTCTAACTATTAGAGAAAAAAAGGAATGACACTTGTTAAAGTACAGTAAGGCAGACTTTATTCAAGAGGCCAGGATTTGTGATGGATGTGGGGGCCACTGGGGTGGGGTCTTGCAGTGGGAGAGGAGCTTGGACCCAACTCTGACTCCAGCAAGGTCAAGTGGAATGGATGTGAGTCAGTGGATGGAAAATTTCTAAGTGGAAACATCTTAGGGGGAAATAGTTGTTCCATGAATTCCCAGAATTCTTGCTAAAGGCAAGTCAGGGTGATGAGACATGGAAGGTGCCGAGGTATCAAAGGTGGGGATTTTGCTAAGCTTATTTAGCAGGATTCTTGCTTAAACTGGATTCTACAGACAATGAAAGGGAGACCCAAGTTTGAACCTAGTCAAGCAGGGATCAAGAAGAGTCTCTGTTAGAGGTCCCATCAGGCTGGCCATGGGGGACTCTGTTTACCAGGTGGAAGAAGTCAGTTTTCAGACAGAAGAGGACAGATCAAAGTTGTAGGAGAAAGGAGCTATAAAAATGCAATTCTCTATCACAGCTATTAATGGCTAGAGTTTAGAAGTCTTACAGACCCAAGTGGGGTGGAAGGCGGGGTCCAGTTCCACCAGCCCTGGGCAAGTCATTCAGTCCTTTCTAAACTCCCCTGCTGCCACAATCCCTGAATTTTTGGGATCTTAGTTGCTCCTCTTGGAATAGCATAGCCTTCCTTCAATGTTCATGTGAACCCCACATTTACTGCTTAGGAAAGAGACAAGATGTTTAATCTCTAACCCAGAGTAAAAGTTTTGCTTATTGAGAAAACCATCAATTCTCCAGCAAGAAGCCGAGGCTGGCAACAAGCTTCTCTGATGGGCATCTAGGCTGGTATGTGGGTGAGAGCACAACGTTCTATCAAGAAGTGTCCCCTACAAAATAATTTGGTACAGCCACTATGGAAAACAGTATGCAGTTTCCTCAGAAAACTAAGGATAGAACTACCATATAATCCAGCAATCCCACTCCTGGGCTTATATCCAGACAAAACTATAATTCAAAAAGATTCATACACCTCTATGTTTATAGCAGCACCATTCACAGTAGCAAAGACATGGAAACAACCTAAACATCCAACGACAGATGAATGAATAAAGAAGATGTGGTACATATATACAATGGAATACTACTCAGCCATAAAAAAGAATGAAATCATGCCATTTACAGCAACATGGATGCAACTAGAGAGTCTCACACTAAGTGAAGTAAGTCAGAGAGAGAAAAACAAATGCCATATGATATTATGTATATGTGAAATCTAAACTGTGACACAAATGACTATCTATGAAACAGAAACAGACTCACAGACATAAAACAGACTTGTGGTTGCTAAGCGGGAAGGGGTTGGGGCAGGGTTGGAGTGAGAGGTTGGGGTAGCTGATGTAAGCTATTATGCATGGAGGGGATAAACAACTAAGCCCTTCTGTATAGCACAGAGAACTATAATCAATATCCTAATGATAAACCATAATGGGAAAGAATATTTTAAAATATATATATGTATATCACTTTGCTGTACAGCAGAAGTTAACACAACATTGTACTTCAAAATACAATTAAATGCTTAAAAATGAAAAAAAAAGAAGTAAATCCTTAGAAGCTCAGAGATTCAGAAATAGCAAAGTCTGGTATTTTTATGTCTACTTGGAGCAGGCAGTGTTAAGTTAAGAGCAAGAGACAGGGTTAGAAAAACCCCTTTCAAAGTAATTTCTGAATGTCAGCAGTAGCATGAAAAAGGGAAAGAAAAGCCATTTCTTCACACATCAAGTGCTGAAAGTCTGAAATCTGGAACTGAAATGTTCCTGTTTCACTGTTAAGCCATTTCCTCATTTACTTACACCGAGTTGCATGTTTTAATGCTTAATATCTAGTCCTATGGTTTTGATTTGGTTTATTTATGTTTTTCTTTTCTCCCCAAGCTTTCTTGAGGTGTGTGACTGACAAATAAAAATGATTTAAATTTAAGGGGCACGATGTGATGTTTTTTAAAAAATTATTTTATTGACGTATAGGTGATTTTCAATGTTGTGTTTGTTTCTGCTGTACAGCAAAGTGATTCAGTTACAGGCACACATATATACGTTCTTTTTCATCTTCATTTCTATTATGATTTATTATAGGATATTGACTACAGTTCCCTGTGCTACACAGTAGGACCTTATTGTTTATCCATTCTATACAATAGTTTTCATCTGCTAACCCTAACCCTCATTCCATCCCTCCCCCATCCCCTGTGCTATTTTGATGCACATATACATTGTGAAATAGTCACCAAAGTCAAGTGAATTAAACTATCCATCCAGGTAAATAATTCTTTAACATTTTTGGTGAGGCCAATTAAGAACTACTTACTCTCTTAGCAAATTTCAAGGATACAAGACAGTATAGTTAAATATAGTCACTATACTGCACATTAAAGCTCCAGAATTCATTCATCTTGCACGCATAATTGAAATTTTATATCCTTTAACCAACATCTTCCGGTTTCTCTCCACCCCCCAGCCCCTGGCAACCATCATCCTACTCTCTGCTTTGGTGTATTTGTTTATTTTAGATTCTGCAGATAAGTGAGGTCGCACCATATTTGTCTGTGTCTGGTTTATTTCACTTAGCATAACATCCTCCAGACTCATCCAAGTTACAAATATCCAGATTTCTTTCTCTAAGGCTTAATAACATTCATATACATACATATATTTATATACATACATAAATACATCTATATTTCTATCTATCTATCTATCTATCTATCTATCTACATATATCTGGTTGTGGCTCAGAGGTAACAAACCCAATAGCATTCTTGAGGACACAAGTTTAATCCCTGGCCTCACACAGTGGGTTAGAATTTGGTGTAGCCGTGAGCTGTGGAGTAAATCGTAGACGTGGCTTGGATTATGCGCTGCTGTGGCTGTGGTGTAGACTGGCAGCTGCAGCTCTGACTTGACCCCTAGCCTGGGAACCTCCATATGCTCCAGGTGCGGCCCTAAAAAGACACACACACACACACACACAAAAAAAAAAAAACTCACAAAAAGTTTACTGACATATCCTTGACATATAAAATTGTATCTATATAAGGAGTACAATTTGATGTTTTGATGTATGTATACATTGTGCAAAGACCAAGCTGAATAACTTATTCATCAGTGCTACATAGTTACCATTGTGTGTGTGTGTGTGTGTGTGTGTGAGATGAGAAGGTTTAATTTGAAACGTACCTCTAAGCAATTTTCGAATACACGATATAGTTTGTTCACTATCATCACCAAGCTGTGTTAGATCTCCAGGACTCATTAATCTTACATACCTGAACCTTTGTACTCTTTGAGTACATTTTCCCATCTTGCCTTCCTCCCAGCTCCTAGCAACCACCCTTAATGACCTCATTTAATCTTGATTATCTCTTTAAAGGCTCTGTCTCTGAATGCAGTCACATTCTGAGGTCCTTGGGGTAGGACATCAACTTATGAATTTGGAGGGACATCTTTCAGCCCATAATACTCCCCCCATTTGGGAGGTGGGAGCACCAAGTCCCAGAGAGATTGAATCACTTGTCTGGGGGTCTATACTGGGAAGCCCATCTGATGCTCCATCAGGAACATGGAAACAGAGTTGGAAGCTATAATGGATTCTTCCTTGGGTGGCTCACAGGAGGATCCCGTGCTGACCGTGATCACCTATGTGGGGCTTAGCCTCTCTCTGCTGTGCCTGCTCCTGGCCGCCCTCACCTTCCTCCTGTGTCGATCCATCCAGAACACCAGCACCTCCCTCCACCTGCAGCTCTCCATCTGCCCTTTCTTGGCCAACCTCTTCTTCCTCATAGGCATCACCTGGACATAACTCAAGGTGGGAGAATTAGCTGATATTCACTTGAATGAGAACATTTCTAGTGGCTTCCCAACTACCTAAAGCCTAGTGGGAGCAGCTGGAGGTAGGAAGATGGAGGGCAAGTCCAAAAATTTGTCTGGACAGTCTGCCCCCTTCATGGGCAACAACCATGGCTATCACTGCTGTCAATGATCTTCTGGGAAAGAGTGTTAGCATGGAGTTCCCTGGGTCCAAAATGGTGAAAATCACCTATCTTGTCCAACTGATTTATTTTAACATGGTTAACCCGAAGATTAAGGAAGAACTTGGTTGACCTCACACAATAGGTTGTTTTGAATTTTTAGAAAGAACCCCAGTGTTCTTCACTCAATCCAGGGCACACAAATCTAGACCAGCACTTTCTAAGAGGACATCCCATAAGGATAAAAATGGTCTATACTTAAACTCTCCAATATGGTAGCCACTGGTTACATGTGGCTATTAAAACTCTTGACACGTGGATGTGACTGAAAAGCTGAATTTAAATTTTGCTTCAGAGAATTATCTACCTCGGAGGACAAGATGGCGGAGGAGTAGGGGGACACGCTCGCCCTCTCCCACAAACACAACAAAAAAAGCACATCTACAGAAGAAATGACTCGCACAGAACAACAACCAACCGCTGGCAGAGGAACCTAAACTCCAATAACGGCAAGAAATTCGTGACATTATTGGGCAGAACGGGAGAAAAGAGGAGAGTGAGAGAAGGTGAATCCGAGCGGGACGGGCGCTCCCGAAAGGGAACTGCGGAGGAGAAAGGGATCCCGCACCCTGGAAAGTCTCCTACCGGGGGAAAGATCAAACGAACCGGAGGAATCTCCAGATGCAGAGAAGAGTGTAGCAGTAAGTCGGAGTACGGAAAAACGATCAAGAACCCAACGGACCATCTGAACTACGGGCACAGTCACCAAAAATTGAGACGCCTGGGTGGGGGCTGGGCACCGAATCCTCGGCTCCAGAGGTTAGTCCCCGGAAAGGGCCGGGGGACGCCTGGGTGGGGGCTGGGCACCGAGACCTCAGCTCTGAAGGTTGGTCCCCGAGAGGGGGCCGGGGGACGCCTGGGTTGGGGCTGGGCACTGAGACCTCGCCTCCGAAGGTTAGTCCCCAAGAAAGGGCCGGGGGACGCCTGGGGGGGGGGGCTGGGCACCGAGACCTCGGCTCCAGAGATTAGTCCCCGGGCTAGGGGGGCGGGGAAGAGCGGAAACTGCTTGGGAGGTCTCTAAACCATTTGACGGGGCAGAGACTGCCTGGGAGACTAGAAAACAAAGCTGTCGCAGAGGAAAGGAGCAATACTCTAGGGGCGGGGAAGTGGAAAGCCGCCTCAGAGGGAACCTGGGAGAAGAGCCTGGTCTGCGCCCGTGCTGGGGAGGGGAGAGAAGAAGGGGTGGGTCCCCATAGAATACCCCCCACGCCACAACAAGCTTACAGGCCCGCTAGCTAGCAGAAAGCTGTGCTTCCCAGTGCATTCCCTCCCCCCACCCCCGCCACCCCCTACGCTCTCGCCGAACCTGGGGCTGCCTGCCATCCAGGAGGGCTGGCCTCAACAATTGCCTGAAGCCTACCACCGCAGGGGCTCTCCCTGCACAGGCCTGCTTGCCCTTTGGAGGGGCTACACTTCCACAGAGCAGCACCAAACACCACCAGCCCCCTAGAAAAGGCCTGCAGCCCAGAAAAGCTAGAACAAGCCTAGCCAGGCCGTGAATAGATCGACCTAATTCTCCGACGGTTTTTCTGAGACGGGCTCCCCCGGGGAGGAGCCTCTTGAGTCTCCAAGGGCCTTGCTACACGCCCAAGACCCCAGGGGGTGCTAAGACCTAGTGGACCAGCTGCATAGGACTGCCAGCTCCAGGCAGGACCCCCTGCAGCCCAGAAAAGCTGCAACAAGCCTGGCCGACTTGGGAAAAGATCTCAGACGGTCTTTCTGAGTCGGGCTGTCCTGGGGAGGAGCCTCTTGAGCCTCCAAGGGCCCTGCTACCCGCCCAAGACCCCAGGGGGTGCTGAGACCTAGTGGACCAGCTCCATAGGACTGCCAGCTCCAGGCAGGACCCCCTGCAGCCCAGAAAAGCTGCAACAAGCCTGGCCGAATCGGGAAAAGATCTCAGACGGTCTTTCTGAGTCGGGCTGTCCTGGGGAGGAGCCTCTTGAGCCTCCAAGGGCCCTGCTACCCGCCCAAGACCCCAGGGGGTGCTGAGACCTAGTGGACCAGCTGCATAGGACTGCCAGCTCCAGGCAGGACCCCCCTGCAGCCCAGAAAAGCTGCAACAAGCCTGGCCGAATCGGGAAAAGATCTTAAACGGTCTTTCTGAATCGGGCTGCCCTGGGGAGGAGCCTCTTGAGCCTCCAAGGGCCCTGCTACCCGCCCAAGACCCCAAGGGGTGCTGAGACCTAGTGGACCAGCTGCATAGGACTGCCAGCTCCAGGCAGGACCCCCTGCAGCCCAGAAAAGCTGCAACAAGCCTGGCCGACTTGGGAAAAGATCTCAGACGGTCTTTCTGAGTCAGGCTGTCCTGGGGAGGAGCCTCTTGAGCCTCCAAGGGCCCTGCTACCCGCCCAAGACCCCAGGGGGTGCTGAGACCTAGTGGACCAGCTGCATAGGACTGCCAGCTCCAGGCAGGACCCCCTGCAGCCCAGAAAAGCTGCAACAAGCCTGGCCGACTTGGGAAAAGATCTCAGACGGTCTTTCTGAGTCGGGCTGTTCTGGGGAGGAGCCTCTTGAGTCTCCAAAGGCCCTGCTACCCACCCAAGACCCCAAGGGGTGCTGAGACCTAGTGGACCAGCTCCATAGGACTGCCAGCTCCAGGTAGGACCCCCTGCAGCCCAGAAAAGCTACAACAAGCCTGGCGGAATCGGGAAAAGATCTCAGACGGTCTTTCTGAGTCGGGCTGCCCTGGGGAGGAGCCTCTTGAGCCTCCAAGGGCCCTGCTACCCGCCCAAGACCCCAGGGGGTGCTGAGAACCAAGTGAAATCTGCTACCATCGTGGGGTGGACCTCCCAGTCCTGTCTGCCCTCAGGAAGTCCTCCTTTGCTTCAAAGAAACACTGTTAGTCCCATCAACACTCCAGAAAAGCCACACTGCCTCAAAAAAAGATTGACCAACAACGACAGCCCTCAGGAAATATTCCAGGGCAGTGACAAGGCAAACACTACCCGATAACGGAGAGTACAACTCCCTCAGGAGAAAGAAGACAACAAGCAAGATGAAGAAGCTGAGAAACCACCCCCAGTCAAACCAACAGGAGAACTCACCTAAAACAGTCAACAATGAAACTGATCTCTGCAGTCTGACAGACCTGGAGTTCAAAAGAGAAATAGTGAAAATACTGAAGGAATTAAGAGAAGATATGAACAGCAATGCAGATACCCTCAGAAAGGAGCTAGAAAATATAAGGAGGAGCCAAGAAAAACTAGAACATTCATTTGCAGAGATGCAAACTGAACTAGGGGCAGTAAAAACCAGAATGAATAATGCAGAAGAACGAATCAGTGATATGGAAGATAGAATAATGGAAATCACTCAATCTGGTCAACAGACAGAAAACCGAATCAAAAAACTGGAAAGCAATATAAGAGACCTATGGGATAATATAAAACGGGCCAATCTACGCATAATAGGAATTCCAGAAGGAGTAGAAAAAGATAAAGGAATGGAAAATATATTTGAAGAAATTATCGCTGGAAACTTCCCAAATCTAAAGGATACTGGATTCAAGATACAAGAAGCACAGAGGGCCCCAAACAAACTGAACCCAAACAGACCCACAGCAAGACACATCATAATAAAAATGGCAAAAGTTAGTGATAAAGAGAGGATCCTAAAGGCAGCAAGAGAAAAACAGAATGTTACCTACAAGGGAACCCCCATAAGAATATCAGCCGATTTCTCTACAGAAACACTACAGGCCAGGAGGGAATGGCAAGAGATATTTAAAGTGCTCAAAGGAAAAAATATGCAACCTAGAATACTTTATCCAGCAAGAATATCATTTAAAATAGAAGGGGAAATAAAAATTTTTCCCAACAAACAAAAACTTAAAGAATACAGCAACACAAAACCCAGGTTAAAGGAAATATTGAAAGGGCTTCTCTAAACCAAAAAGAAAGGAAGGAAAGGGAAGAAAAAAGAAAAGAAAAAAAAAAAAAAAGAAGAAGAAGAAGAAGAGGAAGAACTAGGACTGAGGAAGATACAATCAGAGAGCAGTCACTCAAATAAGCCAGCATACAGATTTAATCATGAACATGCTTCAAACAAAATAAAATTAAAAAGAAAAAAATAAAAGAGTCATCAAAACCATAAAATGTGGGCAAGGGATGTTAGGAGGTAAATAATCCTTTTTGTTTGTATGTATGTCTCTCTTCTTAATTTTAATATAATAATGAAGTGTTTGAACTTACAGGACCATCAGGCTAAAACACAAAATTATGGGAAGGGGTTAGCATACTTAAAAAACAGGGCAACCACAAGCCAAAACCAAATATTGCATTTGCAAAAAATGAAAAAAAAAATACACTCAAGCAGATAATAACAGGAGACCATCCAACCAAAAAAAAAAAAAAAAAAAGAAGAATGGAGAACCATAGAATCAACTGGAACACGAGGATCAAATGGCAATAAATAATCATCTATCAATTATCACCTTAAATGTCAATGGACTGAATGCCCCAATCAAAAGACACAGAATGGCTGAGTGGATAAAACGGCAAAAACCTTCAATATGCTGCCTACAAGAAACTCACCTTAGGACAAAAGATACATATAGATTGAAAGTGAAAGGCTGGGGAAAAGTATTTCATGCCAATAGACATGACAGAAAAGCAGGAGTTGCAACGCTCATATCAGACAAAATAGACTTTAAAACAAAAGACATAAAGAAAGACAAAGAAGGACACTATTTAATGATTAAGGGATCCATCCAAGGAGAGGATGTTACTATCATCAACATATATGCCCCAAACATAGGAGCACCCAGATACATACAACAAATATTAACAGACATAAAGGGAGATATTGATGAGAATACAATCATAGTAGGAGACCTAAATACCCCCCTCACATCAATGGACAGATCCTCTAGACAGAAAACCAATAAAGCAACAGAGATCCTAAAGGAAACAATAGAAAAGTTAGACTTAATTGATATCTTCAGGACACTACATCCAAAAAAATCAGAATACACATTCTTCTCAAATGCTCATGGAACATTCTCAAGAATCGACCACATATTGGGACATAAAGCGAATCTCAATAAATTTAGGAGCGTAGAAATTATCTCAAGTATCTTCTCTGACCACAATGCCATGAAATTAGAAATCAACCATGGGAAAAGGAAAGAGAAAAAACCTACTCCATGGAGACTAAACAACATGCTACTAAAAAACCAATGGGTCAATGAGGAAATCAAGAAGGAAATTAAAAACTACCTTGAAACAAATGATAATGAAGACACAACCTCTCAAAATCTATGGGATGCTGCGAAAGCAGTGCTCAGAGGGAAATTTATAGCAATCCAGGCCTTTCTCAAAAAAGAAGAAAGATCCCAAATTGACAACTTAACCCTCCACCTAAATGAATTAGAAAAAGAAGAACAAAGAAGTCCTAAAGTCAGCAGAAGGAAGGAAATTGTAAAGATCAAAGAAGAAATCAATAAAATAGAGACTCAAAAAACAATAGAGAAAATTAATAAAACCAAGAGCTGGTTCTTTGAAAAGGTGAACAAAATTGATAAACCCCTGGCCAGACTCACTAAAAAGAGGAGAGAAAGAACCCAAATCACCAAAATTATAAATGAAAAAGGAGAAATCACAACGGATACAGCAGAAATACAAAAAACCATAAGAGAATACTATGAACAACTATATGGCAATAAGTTTGACAATCTGGAAGAAATGGACAATTTTCTAGAATCTTACAGCCTGCCAAAACTGAATCAAGCAGAAACAGACCAACTGAACAGACCAATCACTAGAAATGAAATTGAAGAGGTCATAAAATCACTCCCTACAAATAAAAGCCCAGGACCAGATGGCTTCACAGGTGAATTCTATCAAACATATAAAGAGGAATTGGTGCCCATCCTCCTTAAACTCTTTCAAAAGGTTGAAGAAGAAGGAATACTCCCAAAGACATTCTATGAGGCCACCATCACCCTCATTCCAAAACCAGGCAGAGATACCACCAAAAAAGAAAACTATCGCCCAATATCATTGATGAATATAGATGCAAAACTTCTCAACAAAATCTTAGCCAACCGAATCCAACAACATATCAAAAAAATTATACACCATGACCAGGTTGGGTTCATCCCAGGTTCACAAGGATGGTTCAACATACGCAAATCAATCAACATCATACACCACATTAACAAAAAAAAAGTCAAAAATCATATGATCATCTCAATAGATGCAGAAAAAGCATTTGACAAAGTTCAACATCCATTCATGATCAAGACCCTCGCCAAAGTGGGTATAGAGGGAACATTCCTGAATATAATCAAAGCCATTTATGATAAACCCACAGCAAATATAATCCTCAATGGGGAAAAACTGAAAGCCTTCTCACTCAAATCTGGAACAAGACAGGGATGCCCACTCTCACCACTGCTCTTCAACATAGTTTTGGAAGTCTTAGCCACAGCAATTAGACAAACAAAAGAAATCAAAGGCATCCATATAGGAAGAGAAGAGATCAAACTGTCACTGTATGCAGATGACATGATTCTATACCTAGAAAACCCTAAGGACTCAACCCCAAAACTCCTTGAACTGATTAATAAATTCAGCAAAGTGGCAGGATATAAGATTAACATTCAGAAGTCAGTTGCATTTCTGTATACCAGCAATGAAGCATTAGAAAAGGAATACAAAAATACGATACCTTTTAAAGTTGTACCTCACAAAATCAAATACCTCGGAATACACCTAACCAAAGAGGTAAAGGACCTATATGCCGAGAACTATAAAACCTTAATCAAAGAAATCAAAGAAGATGTAAAAAAATGGAAAGATATTCCATGTTCCTGGATTGGAAAAATCAATATTGTGAAAATGGCCATCCTACCCAAAGCAATCTACAGATTCAATGCAATCCCTATCAAATTACCCATGACATTTTTCACAGAACTAGAACAAACAATCCAAACATTTATATGGAACAACAAAAGACCCAGAATCGCCAAAGCAATCCTGAGAAACAAAAACCAAGCAGGAGGCATAACTCTCCCAGACTTCAAGAAATACTACAAAGCCACAGTCATCAAAACAGTGTGGTACTGGTATCAAAACAGACAGACAGACCAATGGAACAGAATAGAGAATCTGGAAATTAACCCTGACACCTATGGTCAATTAATCTTTGACAAGGGAGGCAAGAACATCAAATGGGAAAAGGAAAGTCTATTCAGCAAGCATTGCTGGGAAACCTGGACAGCTGTATGCAAAGCAATGAAACTAGAACACACCCTCACACCATGCACAAAAATAAACTCCAAATGGCTGAAAGACTTAAATATACGACAGGACACCATCAAACTCCTAGAAGAAAACATAGGCAAAACACTCTCTGACATCAACATCATGAATATTTTCTCAGGTCAGTCTCCCAAAGCAATAGAAACTAGAGCAAAAATAAACCCATGGGACCTCATCAAACTGAAAAGCTTTTGCACAGCAAAGGAAACCCAAAAGAAAACAAAAAGACAACTTACAGAATGGGAGAAAATAGTTTCAAATGATGCAACTGACAAGGGCTTAATCTCTAGAATATACAAGCAACTTATACAACTCAACAGCAAAAAAACCAATCAATCAATGGAAAAATGGGCAAAAGACCTGAATAGACATTTCTCCAAGGAAGATATACAGATGGCCAACAAACACATGAAAAAATGCTCAACATCGCTGATTATAAGAGAAATGCAAATCAAAACTACCATGAGATACCACCTCACACCAGTCAGAATGGCCATCATTAATAAATCCACAAATAACAAGTGCTGGAGGGGCTGTGGAGAAAAGGGAACCCTCCTGCACTGTTGGTGGGAATGTCAACTGGTACAGCCACTATGGAGAACAGTTTGGAGATACCTTAGAAATCTATACATAGAACTTCCATATGACCCTGCAATCCCACTCTTGGGCATCTATCCGGACAAAGCTCTACTTAAAAGAGACACATGCACCCGCATGTTCATTGCAGCACTATTCACAATAGCCAGGACATGGAAACAATCCAAATGTCCATCGACAGAGGATTGGATTCGGAAGAGGTGGTATATATACACGATGGAATACTACTCAGCCATAAAAAAGGATGACATCATGCCATTTGCAGCAACATGGATGGAACTAGAGAATCTCATACTGAGTGAAATGAGCCAGAAAGACAAAGACAAATACCATATGATATCCCTTATAACTGGAATCTAATATCCAGCACAAATGAACATCTCCTCAGAAAAGAAAATCAATCATGGACTTGGAGAAGAGACTTGTGGTTGCCTGATGGGAGGGGGAGGGAGTGGGAGGGATCGGGAGCTTGGGCTTATCAGTCACAACGTAGAATAGATTTACAAGGAGATCCCGCTGAATAGCATTGAGAACTATGTCTAGATACTCATGTTGCAACAGAAGAAATGGTGGGGGAAAAACTGTAATTGTAATGTATACATGTAAGGATAACCTGACCCCCTTGCTGTACAGTGGGAAAATAAAATTTAATAAAAAAAAAAAAAAGAAAAAAAAAAAAAAAAAAAAATAAATTTTGCTTCATTTTAATTAATTGAAATATAAAATAGGCACATGAAAAGATGCTCGTCATTACTAATCATTAGAGAAATGCAAAGAAAAACTTCTATGAGGTACCACTTTACACCAGTCAGAATGGCCATCATTAATAAGTCTACACATAACAAATGCTGGAGAGGGTGTGGAGGAAAGGGAGCCCTCTGACACTCTTGGTGGGAATGTAAATTGGTAGGAACAGCCACTATGGAAAACAAAATTAAAAATAGAACTACCATGTAACATCCCACCCCTGGGCATGTATACCCAGAGAAAACTATAATTTGAAAAGATTAACTTGTGGCTCTATGTTCTCTGCTGCACTATTTGCAATAGCCAAGACACGGAAACAACTTAATTGTCCATTGACAAATGAATGGATAAAAATGTGGTACATATATACAATGGAATATTACTCAGCTATAAAAAAGAATGAAATAATGCCCCTTGCAACAACATGGATGGACCTAGAGATGATCATACTAAGTGATGTAAGACAGAGGAAGACAAACACCATAGGAGAACACTTTTATGTATAATCTAAAATATGGCACAAATGAACCTAGCTATGAAATAGAAAGAGAGTCAAAGACATAGAAAACAAACTTATGGTGACCCAAGGGGAAGGGGGGGGTAAATTAGGAGTTTGAGATTAGCCAATTCGCACTATTAAGTATAAAATAAACAAGGGCCTAGTACATAGCACAGGGAACTATATTCAATATCCCATAATAAACTGTAATGGGAAAGGATAAAAAAGAATTATATATATGTATAACTGAGTCACTTTGCTGTACAGTAGAAATTAACATGACATTTCAAATCAACCATCTTTAATAGAATTTAAAAATAGTGTAAATAACTCCACGAGTGTCTCATACCTACCATAGTAGACCATGCAGATCTATAAGCATGAATCTCTTCCCTCTCCAAAGAAGGAAATTGAAATGTTTATTTTGTGACTTCAGGACAATATGGTTTATCCAAGGCCATGAGGTCATCTTTGGTTATTTTCCTAAACGGGAAGTTGAAACACAGGATGTTCATTTCTCTTACTGAAGACACTTTTGATATGCATCAGCAAGAGGAATTTCAAGTTCACCAAATTATTTTGCTGCCCTAATTGTATATAATTTTTTTTTCTAATTGAGTCTTTGCAGTGTTTTTTAATTAAAAAAGAGTGGCCAGGTGTTCCCATTGTGGTTCAGTAGAAACGGACCCAACTACTATCCATGAGGATGCAGGTTCAATCCCTGGCCTCGCTCAGTGAGTTGAGGATCTGGCGTTGCTGTGACTGTGGTGTAGGCCAGCAGCTGTAGATCCCATTTGACCCCTAGCCTGGGAATGTCCATATGCCACATGTGTGGCCCTAAAAAAAAAAAAAAAGAAAAAAGAGTGGCCAGCGTCTTTGGTCTATCCCCCAAAGAATTGAAAGCAAGATCTCAAAGAGATGTTTGTACACTTGTGTTCACAACAGCACATCCACTGGAGGTAAAAGGCAAAAACAATCCAAGTGTCAATGGCTAAACAAAATGTGGTCCATCCATACAATGGCAGGTTATTCAGCCTTAAGAAGGAAAGAGATACTGACTTAGGTTATGACAGGGATGGATGAAACTTGAGGGCATGATGCTCAGTAAAATAATCCAGTCTAAAGACAAATGTTGTAAGATTCCACTTACATGATGAAAATCACAGAGACAGAAAGTAGAAGAGTGGTTGCCAGGGTCTGGGGGAGAGGAATGGAAAGTTGTTTAATAAATACAGAGTTTCTGGAGTTCCTATCATGACTCAGTGGCTAACGAATCCGACTAGGAACCATGATGTTGCCGGTTCGATCCCGGGCCTCGGTCAGTGGGTTAAGGATCCGGCGTTGCCGTGAGCTGTGGTGTGGGTCGCAGACGTGGCTTGGATCCTTCGTTGCTGTGGCTGTGGCATAGGCCGGCGGCTACATCTCCAATGAGACCCCTAACCTGGGAACCTCCATATGCCATGGGAGTGGCCCTAGAAAAAGGCAAAAAGACCAAAAAAAAAAAAATGCAGAGTTTCTGTTTTATGAGATGAACAGAGCTCTGGAGATGGAGGCTGGTGATGGACACACAGCAAGGTGAATGTACAGAATAATATCGAACTGTCCACTCAACAGTGACTAGGTCAGTAAAATTTGTGTTATGCCAGCACTTAAAAATTGAGAGATTTTAGAGTTCCTGTTGTGGCTCAGTGGGTTAAGAACCTGACATAGTGTTTGTGAGGTTCCGGGTTGGATCCCTGGCCTTGCTCCGAGGGTTAAGCGGCATTGCTGCAAACGGAGTCATAGATCACAGAGGCAGCTCAGATCTGGTGTTGCTGTGGCTGTGGCTAATTGGCTGCATCAGATTAGACCCCTAGCCTAGGAACTTCCATACGCTGCAGGCAGAGCCAGAAACAAACAAACAAACAAACAGAGAGCTGTTGGACAACCATCCAGATCTCTGCCTTTTTGGAAAGAATGGATGTGTTGGCAATTTGGGGCTCACATTCTTGCTGGGAAACCATTGCTGGCACTGAGGAACAACTGTTGCTTTTAAGAAGGGTCATGTTGCACAACATGGTACATTAGTTGTACTGCAATAAAAAAAAAAGGAAAAAGAAAAAGAAGGGTCACATACTCACGGAACAGAGAACAGACATGTGATGGCCAAGGGGGAGGCCTGGGGGAGGGGTAGATTGAGGTTAGCAAACTACTATACGTAAAATAGAGAACAAGCAAGATCCTACTGCAGAGAGCAGGGAACTATGTGCAATATCCTCTGATAAACCATCGTGGAAAAGAGTATGACAAAGAATGTATATATATAACTGCGTCACCCTGCTGGGTAGCAGGAATGACCACAACATTGTACATCCACTATACTTCAATAAAATAAATTTTATTTTATTTTATTTTTTATTATTACTCAAATGAATTTATCACATCATAACAATCCAATTTCACAGGATTTCCATCCCATAACCCAAGCACATCCCCCCATCCCCCAAGCTGTCTCCTCCAGAGACCATAAGTTTTTCAATGTCTGCGAGTCGGCATCTGTTCTGCAAAGAAGTTCAGTCTGTCCTTTTTTCAGATTCCACATGAAAGCATTTGATGTTGGTGTCTCATTGTATGGCTGACTTCACTTAGCATGATAATTTCTAGGTGCATCCATGTTGCTAAAAATGCCAGTATTTCATTCCTTTTAATGGCTGAGTGATATTCCATTGTGTATATATGTACCACATATAGCCAAGACATGGAACAACCTAAATGTCCATCGACAGAGAGGTAGATCAATAAAATAAATTAAAAAAAAATGAAAGGCCATGTGACACAGGTCCAATCAGTGATTATTCCCTAAATCTTCACAAATATATTCTGCCTGCCTAGCCCTCAGTAAATATTTGAGTTTGAGGCCCATGGACTGACTCGAAAAAACTGCAAGAACACAATGGAAGCATCTTGTAGGATTATGTTCCATTTACCTTGAGCCCCATCTGTGCAAAGGAAGGGTGGGCCTTGGTCTCCAAGTGCTCATCCAATACTTCCGACTTCCCACCCCCCATCCCTCCAGGTGCTGAGTTCCATCGTCGCAGGTGTGTTGCATTCCTTCTTCTTGGCCTCCCTCACCTGGATGCTTCTCGAAGGACTGCAGCTCTTCTGAACTGTCAAGAACCTCGAGGTGGCCAACTGCATCGGTGTGGGGAAGTTCAGGAAGAGATGCATGTATCCTCTGGTCTATGGGATCCCAGCAGCGATTGTTGCTCCGTCTGCAGGGATGGAACACAATGATTACAGAACACGTATTCAGTAAGCATGACGTGTCTGTAATGAGGAAGTAATAACATGTGTATGAACTCATGTGTCTTGAACATCTGCTGCTAGCATTGTTCTAGGTGCTATGGGGACCTCAGGAAGCAAAACAGATATAAGTAAATAGACTTGCAAATAATGTTCAGTCATGAAAGGTACCACTGAAGAGAAACAAGCTAGGGAAATGGGAATACAGCAGGCTGATATTTAAACTAGTGAGGGAGGAGGCACAGAGAGGTAATTTGAATGTCATTCATTATTAGGTCTTACCGTGTTCATGGCCTATTGCTGGTATCACAAAGCTCAATCTTGGTGGCTTAAACCAATGCAAATTTATGATCTTACAGTTCTGCAGATGAGAAATCCAAACTGGGTCTCGCTGGGCTAAGAGCAAAGGTGCATTCCTTTAGGGGGCTGGAGGGGAAAGTCCATTTCCTGGCATTTTCCAGCTTCTAGAGGCCACCCACATTCCTTGGCTAGTGGCCCCTTCCTCTGTCTTCCAAGTCAAAACATTCTAGCTCTATGACCATTTGTCACCTCTCATCTTCTGCCTCCCTTTCCCACATCTAAGAATGTCTATGATCCTACTGGATCTGCTCAGGTGATCCAGGACAATCTCTCCATGTCAAGGTCTTTAGATTTAATCACACCTGCAAATTTCCTTTTGCCCCAGAAGGTACCATACAAAATTCTGGGGATCAGGACTTGAACATCTTTGGGGTGGGGAGAGGGTCACATTATTCTGTCTACCACACCTACAGATTTACCTCTTCTTGTCATTTCTCCTCATTTGCAAAATTAAATTTAGCAACAAGTGAGCCATCATCTTGGGTTTAGGGGAGAGATAACTTTTGGAAACAAGACAAGGTCCAAACGAGTTGAAATACACCTTGAGAAAAAGGCACCGTGTAGTTTATGGATGAAAATCAGAAGAAAATCTAAAATTATTATTACTAAAATCCATATATATTTACCCTGTTAGTGGTCTATTCCAGTGGGTCTCAACTTGGGGTGATTTTGCCCCCAGCAGGGGACATTTGGCAGCATCTGGGGATGTTTTTGGTTGTCACAACTTGGGGGGCGGGGGTAGCCAGAGATGCTGCTAAATGTTTTGTAATGCAGACGACAGCCCCACCATGAAGAATCATCAGCCACGATTATAATCAGTAGTGCCCAGGTTGAAGAACTCTGGTCTATTCCAAACCAAACTGCTTTGATTTGGTAATTGAATTCTAATAACATAGTGGCATTACAACATTCAGTGGCTTCTATATGCTTGATGGAAAGGCTTGGGCCCCAATGCCTAGAGCATAATACCTCTTCAATGAATGCTACTTGTTATTATTAGTATTGTTATTTAGTCCTCCCTGACCCAGTTTGTGTGTCAATTTTTCTTCCTATATTTCAGTTAAGAAAGGAGTATGTAATTTATTTATTTATTTGTTTGTTTGTTTATTTATTTATTTATTGCTTTTTAGGGCTGCATGGCATTTGGAGGTTCCCAGGCTATGGGGTCTAATTGGAGCCACAGCCACAGCCACATCAAATCTGAGCCACGTCTGCGACGTACACCACAGCTCACGGCAACACCGATCCTTAACCCATTGAGTGAGGCCAGGGATCGAACCCGCAACCTCATGGTTCCTAGTCGGATTCGTTTCCCCCCCCACTGCACCACGACGGGAACTCCAAGAAGGGAGTATTTTAGAATGTTAATGCATTTGCTTCTTTTCATGAAGAGGCGGGAACTGCACTGTCTTTTCCAGCTTCTGTCTTCACTTCCATAGACCTTCTGTCTGGAATTTCATGGGACCTGTTTTTGTTATTATTTTGGTGACTATATAATTTTCATTTTGCTTTGGAAATAAAATAATACCACATGTAGTTGAGGGATGACGGGTTAACGTGATAAAGACTTGTTTAAATTTTCCTGCGAGTTCTTGGACTTCAGGCAGACCATGCTGAGAAATTATAGACCCTTTTCTTTATGGAAGAAATCACATGGAACATGTCTGAGTTGAAACTGAGGTGTTACATGAAAGTTTCTGATATGCACCTTCCCTGGATCGCTGATGCTTCGACTTAAAAAAAAAAATTGGACAAGGCCAATCAGCTTTTAAAAAATTAAATTAGACCATTTAACATGAGATCTATCCTCTTAACAAAAATGTGAGTGTACAATGCACTATTATTAATTTTAGACATGATGTTGTACAGTGGAACTCTAGAGGTCACTGTCTTGTATAACCGAAACCTTATATTTACTGAAACACAACTCATTTCACCCTCCCCTCAGCCCCTGACAATTACCATTCTACTCTCTGCTTCTATGAATTGGACTTGGTTTGGCTATATTAGATACCTCATATAAGTGGAATCATATAGTATTCATCCTTCTGTGACTGGCTTATTTCACAGAGCACAATGTCTTAAAGGCTCATCCATGTCATCACATATTGGGGGATCTCCTTTTGTAAGGCTGAATAATATTCCATTGTACGTGTCTGTCTTTCTAGCTATCTATCTACCTGTCTGTCTATCTATCTAAGTATCTATCTATCTACCTACTTACCCACCCATCTCTATCTAGCTAATGTTTCCTTTATCCATTCATCTGTTAATGGGCGTTTTAGGTTGTTCCCACATCTTGGCTACTATGAATAATGCTGCAATGAACACGGGAGTGCAAATATCTCTTCGAGATTCTGATTTCAGTTCTTTGGGCTAAATACCCAAAGTGGGATTGCTGAATCATAGGACAATTCTAGTTTGAATTTTTTTGAGGAACTTTCATACTATTTCCCATAGTGGCTGCACCATTCTACATTCCCATCAACAGTTTACAAAGTTTCCATTTTCACCACACTGTCGCCAACGTTTATCATTTTTTTCATTTTCAAATAATTTAAGACTCACAAGCAGTTGCAAACATAGTACAGAAAGCTCCAGTTACCTTTCCCCTAGTGGTAACACTTTATATAACCAGAGTACAATATCAAAACCAAGAAAATGACATTGGTACAATAATATTAAGTAGACTACAGACCTTATTCAGATTTGATCTATAATTTAATAGCATGTATTTTGCAGACAGAATTTGATCATCAATCTTGGGGTCTTTAATGGCCATGCAAAAACCTTTAGTGCATAATTAGAACATTTTCATATGTAAAAGGAAACAATGACCAAAAAAAAAAAAAAAAATCTGAAAAGATAAACCCCAGAATGGAAATAGTGCTTATCTCTGTCTGTGAAATTACCCGTAAGTTCTGCAGGTTTTTCTGCATGTTTCTAACTTTTGGTAATAACTATATATTACTTCTCTGATTAGAAAAAAAAAAGGGAAACTAATTAAAAGAATCAGTGTGAGGGGTTCCCATTTTGGCTCAGTGGAAATGAACCAGACAAGAATCTATGAGGATGTGGTTCAATCCCTGGGCTCACTCAGTGGGTTAAGGACACAGCATTGCCAAGAGCTGTGGTGTAGGTCACAGATAGAGCTCAGATCTGGCGTTGTGTGGCTGTGGTGTAGGCTGGCAGCTGCAGCTCTGATTCGACCCTAGCCTGGGAACTTCCGTATGCTGAGGGTGTGGCCCTAAAAAAAAAAAATCAATGTGTACTTTTCCAGTGAATTTCAGAAACCTTTAAGTTCCCTGGTGGCTCATGGGGTTAAGAACCTGGTGTTGAAACTGCTGTGACTCAGGTCACTGCTGTGGCTTGGGTTCAGTCCCTGGCCCAGGAACTCCCTCATGCTGCAAGTGTGGCCAAAGATAAATAAAGAAAGAAAGAAAGAAAGAAATCTGAAGCATATTTTATATTTCTGGAAGAAATTCCTTTTTTTTTTTTGTCTTTTTTGTCTTTTCGCCTTTTCTTGAGCCACTCCCGCGGCATATGGAAGTTCCCAGGCTTGGGGTCCAAGAAATTCCTATTGTTACCAGAATCTGGGTTCTTGTTCACCGAGCCAAAGAATGAACTTCATGAACACACTCACACAGGCAGGAAGCAAAAGACTTCATTACAGGAAAGCAAAAAAGCTCCCAGCACAAACACTGGGAGGGGGAGAAAGAATCCCCCTTTCTGTTGTTTTATGGAGTTTTTATTTCCGACGGATGGGGGTATCAACGTGGGATCTAAACATCATTCCTTTTTCTCATTGGCCTTGTCCAGTCACCTAAATCAAGTCTTATCCAATAGGGGTTTTAGAGATGGATATGTCCCATTAAGTTTTATGGCTACTTTGTCCTTCTTTTCCCTAGATTGGGAGTCAGTCACCATTCCTCTCATTCCCTCCCCATCAGTCAAGGGGTGAGTTAGAGATAAATGTTCACCTAGCTGTAAAGCAGATGTTTTTTTCTATAGGAAACAAGGCCTGTGAGAATGCTGTTTCCTGGAACTCCTGAATCATAGACATTAATCAACAGCTATAGCAAAGAATACATCGAGATATTGATCACCAACTATAAAAAAGAGTGTATCGAAGCCCATGTTTCTACACTAACTACCTGCGTTATTTTTCTGCCTCACTATATTTTTATTTCGTTATAAATATTGGGTGTCAGCTTAAGCTCTATCCTTCCTATCACTTCTGCAGATCAACTTGTCCTTCTATCTAAACACCTGGTGGATTTTAAGACACCAACTTGGCTCCCTTAATAATGAAGTAACCAGGATGCACAATGCAAGGTCAGTAGGCACAGAGCCATAAAATGCATAAGAAGGAATTTTTTCCCCTCAGAATTATTCCCTGCACAAAATGAAGGCAATGAAAAGTTAATGCAAAAACAAAACAAAACAAAAAGTTAATGCAATTTTCTGGAGACATTTTTTGGTTGTCCTAACTCCAGATGGGGGGTGGAGAGGCTTCTACTGAAACTGACAGCACTGAGGGCCTGAACTCAGCCAAAACCCAGATAGGGACTTGAACCCACATGCCAGGACTCGAACCCAGTCTAAACCCAGACTGGGACTTGAACCTACAGTTTTAAATTAGAATCACTCACCTGGTGTCTGGAATTACTGAGGTTCAGCTTCTGGTGCCTCTGCGCAGAAGGAATTCAGCGAGACACAAAGTGATAGGCGGGAAATAGATTTATTGACATATGATGCTTGTGAGAGATGCAAGCGGGCATGCAAGGATGCTCTGACCCCAGGATCCGGTGGGCTACAATTTTATCATCCATGGGGAGTGGGGGTCAGAAAAGACTGCCTCTTCCTCTTTCTTTGAGCAGTAGCCCTCCTTAGTATCCTGTAAGATGTGTATTCAAATCAGCAGAAGGTCCTCAGATTCCTGTCCTGGGTCTGAATCTGAATGCAGGTCTCATCCCACTCCCCACCCAACGTCTCGTGCTTCCATTAGTCAAGCAAACCTGCCTCACTCTGATGCCTTTCTTGAGCAACTATTAACTTGCAGTGACCTCCCAAATCCCCAAGATTTCCCTCTCTACCTATGATCCTTTATTGGGACTTCTACAACTACCTGTGCCTACTCCCTCCATATCACTACTGCCATCTAGTGGGTGGAGGCTGGGGTTGTGGCTAAACATCCTACAATGCACAGGACAGCCTCCATCGCAATGATCCTGCCAAGATGCTAATAATGCTGAGGTTGAGAAGCCCTAAATTAGGGGAATAATGCCTGTGCAGTTTTCCCTATTTTTATGATTTGGGGGGGGGAAAGCACCACCTAAAAGGTGCGCATTCTGTTTTACTGGCGAAGAAGACTGAGCACTCAAGCCTCTTAAGCCTGAGACTGCTTCAAAGAGTTAAGAGAGAAGCCGGGAGATATAGGAGTTTTTGCAACAAAAACTAGGGTATTGGCACATCAAGAGATAAGTTAATTAAAGAATCTCGGGTTCATGAATTTAGGGCTTTTCTTTGTATGGGAAGATGTAAGAATGTGGGCTCATGGAAATCAATCCTTGCATATGCACCTCAACTATCTAGTGCCTGTATCTTGTTCTTTCCCACCCTCAGGGTGCGCCGTTGGGGGTGGCTGTGGTGGCTGAGGGTTTGGCCGTCTGTTACCCTTTTGTCTCCATCCTGAGCTCCCTCAGGGCTCACTATAGGGGCGGGGGTAGTGGCTCGATGATTTGATGGCTGATGGCTTCATGGCCGTAGCATCCTTTGTCCACTGCTATGACAGGCAACATTTTTCAGTCACGGAATTCTATGGGCCATGTGAAAACTATATGAACCTCTGAAAATGTACTTCTACAGTCATTTTCAGCACTTAATATTATGAAATATATATGGTAATTAATATTATTCTTTTATTGCTTTATGAAGATGTTAATTAGATATAATAAGGACAATAGAACAGGAGCTGGCTGCCATTGAAAAGAGACTGTTATATTCAAGAGATCTTAAGAGGAAGGCAGAGGGGAAAGGGGAAATCGTGGGTAAGAACCTCTATTCTGGTGTCTGTGAGACGGGATGGGTAAGGCAGGGTAAGTGGGCTGGTTTGAATAATTTCAGCAGGCTCTGGGGTGTGGGGGCTGTCTTGAGTTGTCTCATACCTGGCTGTGGGGTGACTAGGGCAGGGCGACCATGGCCTGGAGTGTGAGAGCCTCATAAAGAGGGTGTGGGCTCTGGATTCGTTTGTTTGCATTCGAGAGTCCTGCAGTGGGTGAATTGTTTACTATCTCTTGGAATTGGCTAATCCTGGGAGGTGCAGTCCCTCCACTGGCCGACCAGATGTCAAAGCAACAAGATAAATTTTAAAATTAATCATAAAATAAAAATTAAAGAGTTCTCTTGGAGGCACAGCAGATTAAGTATCTGGCATTGTCACTGCCGGAACTTCTGAATGTTGGGGGTAGGGGTGGGGGAATGTGGCCAAAAACACCACAAAAAAACCCACCACAACAAACTTAGTTAATACACTTATACTTATAATGCATAATGATAATACAATGCCATCGTGTGAATATTATGAACACTGGAACATATGCTATTTCCTTGTATAAAAGATACACGGAGTTCCCGTTGTGACTCAGCATCTTAAGGACCCGAATTGTCTCTGTGAGGGTGCAGGTTCCGTCCCTGGCCTTGATCAGGCTCTGACGTTGCTGCAAGCTGTGACATAGTTTGTCGATGTAGCTCGATTGGTGTTGCCGTGGCTGTGGCATAGGGGCGGCTGCTGCAGCTCTGATTTGACCCCTACCCTGGGAACCTCCATATGCTGCAAGGGCAGCCTTAAAATGAATAAATAAATAAATAAATAAATATATGTATTTCTTCTTAGGTATATAATGTATTATCCTCTATAAATAATTACTTGAGAGATATTATCCATCACACGATGCCTGCGTAATATATCCGTTCACTTTCTTAATATGCTTGCCAACAGTAATCGTGTTTAACAGTGTGATATTTTAACGTGTCCCCAAGCCTTGAAACAACTGTAAAAGCATCCTCCTCTGTGATGAGAGGTATTGAGATGAACTTGGCATTGAGATGAATGCCATCCTTCTGCATCGTGTATTTGGCAGGATGCTGATGTTTAAAGCCATCACTCAGCTTTTCATTTGGGGCTGGTGGAAGAAATCACGGAGCCCATCAGAACGGTGATTGCCTAGTCTTCTACCATCATCAATGGATGTCAAGATCTTCCTCGTCTATGGCCTTCTCACAAGGTAAGCGAACCTGCCCATCCAGACTTTTGGTGTGGCCTCACCCATGGCATATGGAAGTTTCTGGGCCAGGGACTGAATCCAAGCTGCAGGCACGACCTACACCAGATCCTTAATCCACTGTGCCATAGCGGGAACTCTGGTGTCATTCTTTACCAGTATTTTCTATTCTCTTGGGTTTTTCCATTTCTTGGGTGGTGATGATATATTGGCTGGGGGCTGGGGGGTGAGGATGGAGAGTCTTTTCTTCCATATTTTATATGTGCCCCAGGTACCACCCTTTCATGATATGCCTTTCTTGTTTCCAGTCCTTTGAATCTGCACCAAAGGAATAGAAACTCTCCGGAGCCATGTACTGTCGGGAGCCATAGGGCTGCTTCAGTGAAGAAAGCAAAGCCACAGTCGGCACCTGCATGAGGCTTGTCTGGTTAGCAGAGCTACAGACAAGCTGAAGAAAGAAGAAGGATTGCAGAGCAATCCCTTGAAAGACATCGGCTCCAGGAAAATAAAAATGATATCCCCTAAAAAATATGTTAATCTATTTTTCTGTGTTTATCCTTCCTTTTCTATCTCTATTCACAGCTTTCTTACTGCTAAAGATTTGCCCTGGGTACGTAAAACACTCGAACCAAAACAGAATGAAGTTATTTAAACAATGTAATGGAAAAAGCCTTTGTTTTGGAGTAACAATTTATGGCACCTATTTTGTGAGAGTATACAGGGGAAACTTATGATTTCAGTCCCTTTCCTTAAAAAGAAGTTTGGGGCTGGGAAAATGTTGTTTGGCCTATAAATTGCTATTTTCTATAATAGATATATTTTTTAACAGTGTCACTTGTAGCTTTCATCCCTTGTGGGGGCATTTGTTAATTTTTGGGTATAATACTCCTTTCTATTGAAATTGGTGGTTTGGAACTTACGTAAATCAGCACAATAGGTTAAATGCTTAGCTTGCTGGCGCCAAATAAATCGTGGTTTTAAGAATGCCATGAGCCCAAGGCTTTCATGTGTTTTGTTAACCACATACACCTTTAGTTAAAGAATGTTAGGTATCATAGTTTATTACTTATTAAAGCTTTGTTCTTAATATAGAATAGAATAGCTACTGTTGTTGACCTTTTAAGAAAAATACAGTGTGAAACTTTAAGTTTGTAATCTTGAAGGAAAATCTGAAGTTGAAAGGAACATGTTTTAACTAACCTTCTTTTTTTGTAACTCGGGTGGAGGGAACAAAAGGGCTTTAAATCAAATGTTAATGTCAAATCTTACACGAAACCTGATTGTGATAGGGTATAAAAACTGATGCTTTTCATTTAATAAATTGGGTCATCTGCAGCATGCAGCTGAGGAGTTGGCTCCAATTCTTTCCGCGCCGTTTGTAGCCCATCCTCTCCTTCCGCACTCCCTGGCTGCTGGGGCTGGACCTCGGCAATGTACGGTCCGTGTTATCTGACAATAAGAAAAGAATAAAAAATGGTCACAACATAGTAAGTACTGAAAGAGTTTTTCTTAGGATTTTATCTTGGGAAAAGATCAAAATCCTATATTCTATGCTGTGAAAATAAGTTCTGCATGCAGAACTTCCCAGGCCAGGGATCAACATATGCCACAGCAGTGACAGTGTGGGATCCTTAACCTGCTGGGCCGCCAGGGAACTCTCATCTTCTTTCCTAGTTGGCTCTCTTTGCATGTTTTTATATTAACTTCTTCTCTTCTGAAAAGCAGTATGGATTCACAGACTTTTGCAGACTCAGAGGGGTTTCAAAGGGCTGGAACTAATTGTTCCCTTTTTATGCTCAAATTATTGCAGACTTTGCAGTGGGACTTCCTTTAAGCTGGCTCTTTTTTTCTTTCCAAACCATCGTCATATTTTGAAAGCATCCTTGTGTCTTGGATGTGAGATATTCTAGACCCTCCTAAAATTTCTTTTAAGGTATGGAATTGCCCACACCCAAAGGAGCCCTCTATGGTCACCAGGTGATGCTGAAAGTTGGATTTTGGGGGCTCATGTTGATATTTACAGTTCAATGCCAGAAACTCGTTCCTTTTAGAATTTAGTTCCATCTCACATAGGAGATTTATTATTTTTCCTCTTTTTTTTAAATTAAAGTATAGTAGACGTAAAATGTTGTGCCAGGGAGTTCCTGTCATGGCCCAGCGGAAAAGAATCTGACTAGCATCTATGAGGACACAGGTTCGACCCCTGGCCTCGCTCAGTGGGTTAAGGATCCGGTGTTGCTGTGAGCTGTGGTATAGGTCGCAGACGTGGCTCGGATCCCATGTTGCTGTGACTGTGGCGTAGGGTGGCAGCTATAGCTCCGATTCAACCCCTAGCCTGGGAATCTCCATATGCAGCGGGCGTGGCCCTAAAAAGACAAAAAAGTACCAAAAAAAATGTTGTGCCAATTTCTTTTGTACAGCAATTGACTCAGCCCATTCTTTTTTTAAAAAAATATTTTCTTCCATCATGGTCTATCTCAGGAGATTGGATATAGTTGCCTGTGTTGTACAGTGGGATCTTATTGCCTATTCATTCTCAATGTAACAGTTTGCATCTATTAACCCCAGCCTCCCAGTCTATTCTTTTTCTTCTTTAGCAGCTGGGGCTGCCTATTCAGTAGTTTTGGTAGATGAGCCCCAAACACATAGCTTAAAACTGGCCACCAAGACACAGCTTTGCCACCAACCAGCGGTGTGACCTTGAAAAAGTCATTCAGATCTCTCTGGGCCTCACTGTCCCCATTTTAAAACAGAGGCATAGGGGTTAGAATAGATGGTCTTTTGTTTTTTGGTTTTTGTTATTTTTTTATTTTATTTTTTGCCTGAACCCACAGCATGTGGAAGTTCCTGGGCCAGGAATTAAGCCTGAGCCACAGCAGCAACCCGAGCCGCTTCAGTGCACCAGATCCTTTACCTGCTGCACCACAAGGGAACTCCTAGATGGTTTTTACACTGTCTTAAGGCTCAAAAATCTTGGATTCCATTTAGAGGATCAACCAAGCATGTCAGCCAAATCCAGCCAATGTCTTTTTGTTTTTCCTTTATCAGTTCTATTGAGATATAACTCATATACCATATGACTGAAACATTTAAGGTGTACAATTCAATGGCTATTTTAGTTATTCAGAGATTTGTACAACCATCACCAGAACAAATTTTAGAGGATTTTCTGCCCAAGAAACCTGCACTCCTTAGCAACCATCATCCAGTCTTTCTATCCATCTACCTTCTAGTCTCAGGCAACCATGACTTCTATTTCCTCTTCAATAAACACACTTGTCCCAATGTCTCTATGATAAGTTTTCTCCCAAGGCTTCCTGGTGGTATTTCCTGCTTATGGGGGCAGGAATCTAAGCAGCTTGAACTTCAGTGGTAAACCTCGGGAGTCCTTCCAAAGGTATTTGAGCCATTTTCCTATCCTTAAAAATGCAAAGCTGGAGTTCCTGCTGTGGCATAATGGGTTAAGAATCTGACTGCAGTGGCTTAGGTCACTGCAGAGGTGAGGGTTGGATTCCCAGCCAGCACAGTGGATTAAAGGATCCAGCATTGCCACAGCTGTGGTGTAGCTCACAGCTGTGGCTCAGATTCAATACCCAATCCAGGAATTTCCATATACCACAAGTGTGGCCATTAAAAAAAAAAAAGCAAAGCTATATGATTTATAAGACAACATTTAAAGGCCATTTTCAAGAAAAGTTGTAATCTAAAAAAATGTTATAGGAGTTCCCATTGTGGCACACTGGAAATGAGTCTGACTAGTAACCATAAAGTGGTAGTTTCGATTCCTGGCCTCACTCAGTGGTTTAAGGATCTGGCATTGTTGTGAGCTGTGGTGTAGGTCGCAGACATGGTTCAAATCCTGCACTGCCATGGCTGTGGTGTAGGCTGGCAGCTGTAGCTCCAATTTGACCTCTAGCCTGGGAACCTCCATATGCTGCAGGTGCAGCCCTAAAAAAAAAAAAAAAAAGAAGAAGAAGAAGAAAGAAAGAAAAAAAAGGTATAGTGTACAATTTCCCAGATTTTAAAATGATAAATACGTCTCCAACCAGTTACATTTCTAGAATGTTTTCCTAAGAAATTAATGAGATTGATGTTTAAAGAAAAATGGGGGGAAAAGTGACCATTTGGTGTTCATTAGAGGTATCAAAAAAAAAAAAAACCCACTACTGGACACCAACTAAAACTTCATTAAGAAGAATTTAACTGGGAATTTGGGGTTAGTAGATGCAAACTGTTATATTTAGAATGGATAAACAATGCGGTCCTGCTGTACAGCACAGGGAACTGTATCCAATCTCTTGTAATAGAACATGACGGAAGCTAGTATGAGAAAAAGAATATATACATATGTATGATTGGGTCACTTTGCTGTAGGGCAGAAATTGACACAACGTTGTAAATTAATTATACTTTAATACAAAAAAAATTAAAAAGAGGAAATTAGTTCCTAAAAGAGGATGTAGGCATATATTAGAAATCTACTTGGCCATTAACAACGAAAATGTGAGAATCTGCATTTATCAGCATTAAAAAATAAAAGCAAATTTTGCTATAAAAAGTATAATATGATCCCATTTCTGCAAAATGATCATAGTGTATATATCATGTGTGACTGCATGTAGACACCCCTGAAGATTATACATCAAAATGTTTATCTTCTTTTTTAACCTATAGATCAATATATCAATATCTTTATATTTACATATTTAACATTTTACCACATATTATTATATATCATAAAAATCACAAAACAAGTAAAATTTCCATGCCTGTAATTGAATCCTTTTCCTTTTTGTAATCCTTATGTGTTTTCCACAAAGTCATTTTAGGCGAAAAATTAACCCACACTGACATGATGGAGGAAGGGCGAGTATTAGCAGTCAGGGGCATCTGAATTGGGGGGGTCCCTCAATAAACTTGAGTGCTCTGTTTATTAGGGAATATTGTGGGAGGGCATCAGATTACAAACATTCACCTGGCAGAGTCACTCCTCATATTCCTCCTCGTTATTTGTACTGCATGGGTAATGAGGTCTTGGTCAAATGAATAGTCATGTTCCTTTAAGGAAATGTTTAAAATTATTTTCACATTGTAAGCTTTAAAATAGTCCTAAGATGGAAGCAACCTAAATGTTGATCAACAGATGAATGAATAAAGAAGATGTGGTACATATATACAATGGAATATTACTCAGCCATAAAAAAGAATAACAATGCCATTTGCAGCAACATGGATGGACCTAGAGATTATCATACTAAGTGAACTAAGTCATAAAGAGGAAGACAAAAAATTATATGACATGACTTATATATGGAATCTAAAATATGATATAAATTAAATGAACACATTTACAAAACAGAAATAGACTCATAGACATAGAAAGCAAACTATAGTTACCAAAGGAGAAAGAGGGTGTGGGATAAGTTGGAAATTTGGGATTAACATATGCACACTGCTATATATAAAATAGATAATCAACAAGGACCTACTATATAGCATAGGGAACTATATTTAATATCTTGTAATAATCTATAATGGAAAATAATATGAAAAAGAAAAAATATATAACTGAATCATTTTTCTGTACACCTGAAACATTGTAAATCAACTATACTTTAATTAAAAAAAATAAAAAAATAAAGTCCTACATTTTCTCATCTGAAGAGTGATATATAAATATAGCATATTATAACACAAATGTGATGTACAAATACAATATATATGATTTGAAATGAGTTATAATTTCATGACGTTTCCAATGCTACACTAAACATCTAAAATCATAGATAATTTCTTTAATATGCACGTATTATCACTTATTCAACCAATGCTTGAATCTCTACTAGGAATTGAGCAGGCAGTACCCTCTCTCAAATTTAGCATTGCTGGAGTTACTTTGTGGTGCAGCGGGTTAAGGATCTTGCATTGTCATTGATGTGGCTTCTGTTGATGCTGTGGCATGAGTTCCATCCCTGCTCTGGGAACTTCCACATGTTGTAGGTACAGCCAACAAAAGAGAAAAAAAAAAAGGTGTTCCTGTCATGGCTCAGTGGTTCATGAATCCGACTAGGAACCATGAAGCTGTGGTTTTGATCCCTGGCCTTGCTCAGCGGGTTAAGGATCCAGCATTGTCGTGGGCTGTGGTGTAGGTCGCAGACATGGCTCGGATCTGGCAACGGCGGCTACAGTGCTGATTAATTAGACCTCTGGCTTGGGAACCTCCATATGCCATGGGTGTGGCCCAAAAAAGACAAAAGCCCGAAAAAAAAAAAAAAAAAAAAGACAGAGAGAGAGAGAGAAAGAAATAGGATCGCAATGAACATTGATATACAAGCATAGATTTGAATCCCTGTTTTCAAGTCTTTGGGGTATAGACCTAGAAGTGGAATTTCTTAGCCATATGTCAACTCCTTGTTTAACATTTTGAGAGACCGTCTCTCACAGAGGCAGCACGATTTTCCATTCCCACCAGCAATGTACAAGAGTTCCAATTCCTCACCTCCTCACTGACACCAAGACTGCCAAGGTGACCTAAAGAACTTTGGAGAGAGGTTAGGCAGGAGCTCATGTCTTTGAGCACCTATTTTACAACTCTCATGTCTTTTTTTATTTTATTAAGACTATATATGGGAGTTCTCAGACTAGGGGGTCAAAGTGGAGCTACAGCTGCCAGACTACGCCACAGCCACAGCGATACGGGATCCAAGCTGCCTCTGTGACCCACACCACAGCTTGGGGCAACGCCAGATCCTTAACCCACTGCACGAGGCCAGGGATCGAACCTGTATCCTCACAGACACTTAAGTCGTGTTCTTAACCCACTGAGCCACAATGGGAACACCAACTCTTATCTCTAATTCACACAATCCCTGAAACCATGCCCATCTCTGTGTTCTCGTGTGCTTAGGAGGAATACAGGAACTGGTTCAAGAAGAGGAAGAGGACAGAAACGGAGAGCTGCGACTTGTTTGGCTCTACCACCCACACCAAGACAGTAGGATTTTTCCCTGCTCCCTTTTCACACCACTCCTTGTGGGAGTTCATGCCACTCCAGGAGTCGGATTGCTGGACTATACGGTAGTTCTATTTTTAGTTTTCTGAGGAGCCTCCACACTATTTCCCGTAGTGGTTGGACCAATTTACATTCCCACCAACAGTGTAGGAGGATTCTCTTTGCTCCACACCCTCTCCAGACTTGTTAATGATGGCCATTCTGACTGGGAAACTATATATATATACATATATATATATATATATATACACACGTATACATATATATATATATATACACACACGTATATATATATAAGACTATATATAATATATATATTATATTTATAACAACTAAACTATATATAATATGTATAATATATATATTATATTTATATATAGTTATATGTTTATAACTATATAAACATATAAAACCTGAAAAGGAGTTCCCGTCGTGGTGCAGCAGAAATGAATCCGGCTAGGAACCATGAGGTTGCAGGTTCTATCCCTCAGTGGGTTAAGAATCTGGTGATGCTGTGAGCTGTGGTTTAGGTCACAGATGAGGGTTGGATCCCATGTTGCTGTGGCTGTGGTGTAGGCCAGCAGCTGTAGCTCTGATTCAACCCCTAGCCTGGGAACCTCCATATGCCACGGGTACAACCCCAAAAAGAAAAAAAAACAAAAAACAAAAAACAAAACCAACAACTGAAAAGACAACACACAGAATGGAAGAAAATCTTTGCAAACGATGCAACTGACAAGGGCCTAATCTCCAAAATACACAAGGAACTCACACAACTCAACAACAAAAAACAAACAACCCAATCAAAAAATGGGCAGAAGATCTAAATAGACATTTCTCTAAAGAAGACATATGGATTACCAGTAGGCACATGCAAAAATGCTCAACATCACTAATTATTCGAGAAATGCACATCAAACCTACAATAAGAATCTGTTGCTTTTGGTTTTCTTTGACGTGACTCACCCCAAAACGCAGAAACCAACCAGCGGTGGTTTTTTTTTTGTTTTGTTTTGTTTTTGTTTTTGTTTTTGTTTTGTGGCTGACAGTAGACACATACTGTGCTAAATCATGGGGAGTCAAAGCTTCCCTGAAGATTAAAATCTTCACATTCAGAGAGTAAACACTAGGAAAGCATTTGGAATAATGCTGGCACACAATAGGAGCCAGGTAAGTGTTTGTTAGATAAAGGCATCAATAAATAAGACTGGGTGATACATGCAATCTCTACAATGGAGGTTATGGGTATGAATGTATCTGGCCCATCCAGGAGTCCTGTCCCTGGCTTTCTTTGATAAAGCCGGGGAGACTGTGGTGCCTGAAATCCATGATCAAAAATGTGTTTCCACACGATATACATTTTTAGATCTTTTGTCCCAGAGCCCTTCAGGGCTCAGCCAGGCATTTCTTTGTCTTTACCAAGTAATGCTGTTTGCAGCAACATGGGTGGACCTGGACATGATCATACGAAATGAAGCAGGTCAGACAGAGAAAGACAAACGTCATGCGATATCACTTAATTGTGGAATCTCAAAAAATGATAAAAGTCAACTTATTTACAAAACAGAAAGAGACTCACAAGACATAGAAAAGAAACGTATGGTTACCAAAGGGGAAGGCAGGGGAGAGGGATAAATGAGGGGTTTGGGATTAACAGATATGCACTTCTGTATATAACATAGATAAGCCACAAGGACCTACTCTATAGCACAGGGAAATGTCACGAGACGTGTTTCTACAATATTTTCTTAGCCTCTTTGCTGAAAACTCCATCTTGTCTGCTTTACTTTATCCCATCTTCCTGCTTGGAAAACAGTCACAGTGCTGGTAAATGACTTAAGCTTAAGAACAAAGACCTAAAGGCATAAATTACTCATAGGGTCAGCTGAATGAGGACTTAATGCCTTGATCTAGGCACGCTGGACCTGTGCAGATTAGCACACCGTTTGCACAGCATGATACGTCCTCTTAAGAATAAAAGAGGAGCCTCATGGCCCTAAAGGGTTTATGAGGGGTCGTTAGCAGGGTATGCATTAGCAAGGAGCTGCAAACCTAGGCATGCCGGGTTGCAGCAGATAGGCACATGGTCTGCAGGAGCCCAATGGTGATTGTCTGGATGCTATGCATAGATAGCTGATGCCAAGCTTCCTCAAATGCTAATGATTGTTAAATGCCTAAAGTTCAGAGTAAAAGCTTAATCAGTAACCAGCTATGTGACTTGTAAAATAACTTAAAAAATCTATATCCTGCACCTATAACCCCCTTCTCACTTGACGTAATCCTAAAGAACACAGTAAAAGCAGTATGGTTTCTTAAGGTGGTGCTCTTGGTCCCTGAGACCTTGACTCTCCCGGTTCCCACCTTTACTTAAGAAATGTTTCTGTGTCTTGTTTTAGCTTTTTTTCTTAAGTTTCACAGCACCCGTTCTTCAGCCCCATCCTGCTGAGCTGGTCTTGGCAGGGAATCTACTCACTCTCTTGAAATAACTTATAATGGAAAAGAATCTAAAAAAGAATAGATCCATATACGTATGTATAAGTGAATCACTTTTCTGTACACCTGAAACTAGCACAACATTGTAAGTGAACTATACCTTAAGTTAAAAAAAAAAGAAAAGAAAAAAGAAAAAGCTCAGTGGGGATGAATGAGCAGCCTGCTTGAATGAGGCCACGCAGAGGCAATATGCGTTATCCTCTACGAGCATGATCTCTAGCAGCAATCTGGAAGAGTGTGGTTTAGTGGAAGAGCAAAATGCAGGGGACCCAGCATGCGGAGAAAAGAAAGAGTCCAACGTGAGGTGTTTCCATGGAGAGTAAGAAACCAGTGGACGGCTCCACAGAATGGTTTTCACCTCTGTGGTCCTCAGCGACCTCTAGACGTGATTGCAAGTGAAACGGTTTCTGTTTCAGTTCCTCAGCCCTCACTCTCTCTTTTTCAAAACTTTGTCTTGAAGTATAGCTGATGTACAAGGTGGTGTTGATTTCTGCCGTTCAGCAAAGCGAAGCAGTTATACACACAACATGCGTTCTTTTGCATCGTCTCTTCCCTCAGGGGTTAATCACAGGATGTTGACTCTAGTTCCCTATGCGCCACAGTAGGACCTTGTGGTTTATCCAAGCCGTTTATCTAACCTTGAGTTGGTGTTTTCACCTCTGTGGTCCTCAGCACCTTCCATCAAATGAGGAGAGGAAAGCCCTTTACGCCTTTAACCAGTTCTCACTGATGTTCCGAGGCTTGAGAAGGCAAGAGTAAAGGACAGATGATGTTCTTGCCACCAGAGAGGTCACAGTCAGCAGAAAGATGGCAATGGACTAATTTGCACATAAGGACTCCAGAAGTTATTTTTGTGGCAGCAGAAACCCACAGCAGATCCTTTTTGGCTGCGATACATTTCTATGCTTCAGATTTTAATCTGGAAAGTACTCATTCACTTATTCTTTCATTTATAATTGGCATGTTAGTAATGTATTTTCTTTCCCTTCTATCCATGTCCCCCCAAAAGACGGAAAAACAGTGGTCCTTCCTGGAAAAAGCAGCCAAGCATCTTCATGATATCACTTAACAAAAGCTCCAGATTCATCATCGCCTGGCTTTTCTGAAAGCAAAAAGGAAGACTGAGAATCAAGCCCCTTGTTAAAATGCATTCAGATAACTTTTCCTTCATACACTGGATGTAGGAACAGAAACTTTGTTTTTGTTCTATAGTGTGGCTTGGGATGCTTTATCGTAAAATCTTGACGCCTACCTCACACTTGTTACGTAAACCCTCTTCTCTGTGGAAGCAAACTCTTTGTTTACTTTAAAAAAATATATATTAGGGCATAGTGTTGTCTGTCTACAGATTCTTCTAGCATGCTAGTCTGGTTTAGCCTGTTTTATCTCTTCATTTTTATATTCTACCTTATCGCTCATGAATTAGATAGTCTGATAATTTGAAAGAAGGGCTGGTCTTTGATGCCAGAGACGCAAGAGGAAAATTTGGGGGTGGGGGAGAATGTTTTAAAAGCCCTGGTTGGTTTGAGCATATAAAGCCAACTGGGAAATACTTGATACTGATATTATTGCTACTCCTAGCAAATGTTGTCTCTAATTACCTATATTTTATTTTTTGGCCACTCCACAGTATCTGGAAGTTCCTGGGCCACGGATGGAACCACAGTATCAACCCGAGCCACAGCAGTTACAGTGCTGGATCCTTAATTTACTGAGCCACCAGGGAACTCCATCTTTTACATGTTACTCACATAATATTAGAATTTGAAGTTATCTATAGGGTAGAACTTACACATCCGTGGCTTGGCATTCAGGTATTTGAAATGAACTTTTTTCCATGATTCAAAACAATGTAGTTTTTTTTTTTTTTTAAGACCATAATTTACAAAGGGAACTGAATGACTTACAGTTTTTCTCTAATGGCAAAATTTTGGGTGCCAATTACTTGCATAGTCCGATCTGCCCTCATATTCTTAGCTCTATTTACAATCTAAAGTTGTGTTTTGTTGTCAAAACCTCACAGAATTGGTGTGTGTGTGTGTGTGTGTGTGTGTGTGTGTGTATGAGAAGCTTGCCTGTATTACAGTGCTAAAAAGTTTAGTACCTGTTTTGGAAAGTCATCTTGCAAGTTATCATCATAGCCAGAGTGATAATAATAATAATAATATATATATATATAGTATATATATTAGAATTGCTGAAGCTCTTTCATTTAATCATTATTGAAAAAAATACTCAGTTTACTTTGTTCTCCTATTTCCCCACATAAAATGTTTAGGAGGATGAACAGACTATATAATAAAAATGTGCGAAACTGCAAAAATCAGTTACCTTTCTATGGATATGGGTCGCTTTAAAAAAAAAAAAATACAACTTCGCATTTTAGAGCAGGTTTTGGTTCACAGAAAAATGAAGAGGAAATTACAGAAATTTACCGTATATTCCCTGCCCCCCACCACTTCCCCTCATGATTAGCATCTCCCACCAAAGTGGTACATTTTTTACACCTGATGGACCTACATGATTACATCATAGTTCACCCCAAATCCATAGTTTACACTAGAGTTCTCTGTTGGTGTTGTACATTCTATGGATCTGGACAAATGTATAATGACCTGTATCCATCATTATGCTATCATATAGAATATTTTCCCAGCCCTAAAAGTCCTCCATGCTGCTCCTACCTGTGACCTCTGGCAACCCCATCCTATTTTTTTAAGTCAAACTGGTCTTTAAAGATGAAGTCTGTGAAAATGGCAATGTCATGCTCCATATTATGATTAATAACCAAACACATACTGATTATTTGTTTGCACCCAGTATTCGGCTAGTTACCCACAGGAAGAGAATGGAGGAAGTAGGTTTTTGCAAGAGCATATATCAGAACTAAACAATCTAGTCGAGGAGAAAATACACATCAGTGTCCAGGAAGCAAGTATAGCAACCAGATAGCATGTAATTAAAGCACTGCATTTCTTGGTGCAGATCATTTAAGAAATGTGGGGAAAGACTGACGGCTGGTACAAATCTTTGGAAAGTTATTTGGCACATCTATGATAGCTCTGTTACCTTTTTTCCCATCCCTAATCATTTCTACCTCTATACTTCCATCACTAGCTAGCTTATGTATTTTGCTGTGTCTATCTATCTATCTATATATATATAGATAGATACACACACATATACACATACATACACACACATATATGTAAATACATACATACATATATATATATATATATATTTGGGTGTGTGCATGAGCATGCACAATTTCATTCCTGTTAATAACCCCAAGAGAAATGTGTAACTATGTACACCAATAGGTATGTATGGCTAAACAGATTGGAACCTATTCATGGAATTGAATACTACACACCAATGAAAAAGGACAAAGCACAGCTACATGCCCCAGCATGGATAAATCTCACCATTATTAGCAAAAGAAGGCAGATCAAAGAGACAACATATGATATAAGTTTATTTATATAAAATTCAAGAACAGAAAAAAATGATCTATGGGAGTGGAAATGACGAGAGTGATGAATTCCAGGGTTGGGGGAATGGTATTGACCAGAAGGGGGCATTGGAGAATATTCTGAGAGCCTGGAAATATTCCATATCTTGACTGGGGAAACAGAGTGTGTCCCAGTGGAAACATTGTTGCCCTTGGTGACAGGCCTTCACAGAAACCCATAGTTTCAGTGCCTCCGAGCAGAGTGCAGGGGCTACTACAGAAGGGCCATCAGAGGTGAGGGAAGCAGCAATGGAGGAGGCCTCTCTACAGCCTTGGCTTTGCCAACCTCTCCTTTGGCCCAGACCTGGCACTCATTGGCCACAAGCAGGAAGGCTCACTCAGTTCCAATGCTGATAAGAGGCCAGGGGTGTCCTGGCTACAGGCTGTATTCTTTGTCCCAAGACCCTCCTCAGCCCCTGCCTCTGGCCTCCCTCCTGCTCTTTTGCCACCCACAGATTGGCCTTTCCCTCCCAATCTCTTTCCTCTGGCAGCCCCAAGATAGGCTATGTCATAGGGAAGAACAAAGCTGAGTCCATAATGAATCTGTTTCTTTAATCTTTGTATTCTCTTGGGGTTTTTTTGCTACAAGTAAAGAACGTTGCCTATAGCCTGAAGTAAACAGGAGAGCCCATTCTCAATTCTCTGACCTTTCAAAGTATAACGTTTTCCCATTCAAGTAACCCTTTGTGGCTCAGTGGTTAATAAACCCGACTAAGATGCATGAGGACAGGGGTTTGATCCCTGGCCTTGCTCAGCAGTTTAATGCTCTGCCGTTGCCGTTGCCGTGAGCTGTGGTGTAGGTCACAGATGTGGCTCAATTCCCATGTTGGCATTAGGAAGTTCAATCCCGCCCAGGACAGCAGGGGATTGACTATGTGACTCCACCTGGCACCATCTGGCAGGTCAAATGACTTCCTCAGAGGAGGCCCACTGACTCCTAAAAAAAACAGTAACAAACAGTAATATCCGGAGTCCTGTTGTGGCTCAGTGTGTTAAGAATCCAACTAGTATCCATGAGGAGGTGGGTTTGATCCCTGGCCTCGCTCAGTGAGTTAAGGATCTGGTGTTGCTGTGAGCTGTGGTATAGCTGCAGCTCCGATTTGACCCCTAGCTTGGGAACTTTCATGTGCTGAGGTGAGGATGTGGGCAAAAAGCGAAAAAAAAAAAAAAAAAAAAAAAAAAGCAGTGGGCCAAAATAAAAAAAGCAGAAGAGAAGAGACTTCTCTCTTCCTCCCTTCCTGCCCCCCTGGTCCCTACAAAAGTCAAATTCAGTTTTTTAAAATTTTTTTATTAAAGTACAGTTGATTTACAATAGCAAAATGAACCCGTCATTCATACATATATATGCAATATATATATATATTCTTTTTCTCATATTATCTTCTATCATGTTCTATCCTAAGAGATTGGATAGAGTTCCCTGTGCTATGCAGTAGGCCCTTATTGCTTATCCATTCTAAACGTAATAGTTTGCCTCTACTACCCCCAAACTCCCCATCCATCACACTCCCTCACCCTACCCCTCGGCAACCACAAGTCTCCATGTCTCTGCATCTGTTTACAAGTTTATTTTGATCAGAAATAACAGACTGGGATGTTCCCATTGTGACTCAGTGGGTTAAGGACCCGACGTTGTCTCTGTGAGGATGCAGGTTCAATCCCTGGCCTCACTCAGTGAGTTAAGGATCCAGCGTTGTCATGAGCTGTGGTGTAGGTTGCAGACACGGCTCAGATCTCACGTTGCTGTGACTGTGGTGTAGGCCGGCAGCTGTCGCTCTGATTTGACCCCTAGCCAGGGAACCTCCATGTGCCACAGGTGTGGCCCTAAAAAAATTACGTTAAAATGTTTTTTAAAAAAGAAACACAAATTAACACAACATTTAAATCAACAATACTTTGATTAAACAAAAATAAAATAAAATAAGCAAGAAAACATTTCTTGTGGATTGAATTGCATTCCCCCCAAAAGATATGTTGTAGTCCTAATCCCGAGGACCTCAGAATATGACCTTTTTTAGAAATAAATATGCTGCAGGTGTGGCTAGATAAAATAGGGTCATCCTGGAGTAGAGTGGGCCCCTAATTCATTATGTAAGAGGGACATTTGGACATAGACACACATGGAGGGAAGACGATGGAAAGACACAAGAGAGAAGCTGATCATGTGATGACAGATGGAAGTGATGCATCTTCCAGCCAAGGAGCCCCAAAGATTGTTGGCAGTCACCATAAGCTAGAGGATTCAAGGAAGGACCCTCCCCTTCAGGTTCCAGAGAGGGCGTGGCCCTGCTGACAGCTGATCTCAGGCTTTTAGCCTCCAGACCCTTGAGATAATAGTGTAATATTGTGTTAAGACACCCAGTTAGTGGTAGTCTGTTATAGCAGCCATTGGAACTTATTTCTTTAAAAAAATTTTTTTGGGGGCTGTGCCTGTGGCATGTGGAAGTTCCTGGGACAGGGATCAAATCCGTGCCACAGCAGTGACCTGAGCCACAGTAGTGACAACCCAGATCCTTAACTCACTAGGCCACCAAGGAACTCCCCTTTTTTTGTTTCCTTTGCAGTCACCACCCCTCTTTATTTCTATGCTCCTCACTCACTTTATCTTTTCTTTTTTCATTTTTTTTACAGAATTATTTTTATTTTTTCATTATAGCTGGTTTACAGTGTTGTTTTTTTCATTTTTAAAAGTTTTATTGAACTACGGTTCATTTACAATGTTGTGATAATTTCTGCTGTACATCACTTCGTTTTATGGGTTTTTTTTGTTTTTTTTTTTTGTTTTTTGTCTTTTTGCCTTTTCTAGGGCTGCTTCCCACAGCATATGGATGTTCCCAGGCTAGGGGTCGAATGTGGAGCTGTAGCCCTCAGCCTACGCCAGAGCCACAGCAACGTGGCATCCGAGCCACATCTGTGACCAACACCACAGCTCACGGCAATGCCGGATCCTTAACCCACTGAGTGAGGCCAGGGATCGAACTGGCAACCTCATGGTTCCTAGTCAGATTCGTTAACCACTGCACCACAATGGGAACTCCCACTTCGTTTTATCTTAATTCAAACATTTAGTACCTGGTGTCTTACACATCACTTAAACATGGGAATATCTGTTTCTAGAACTCCTTGTAGAGCAGAGACTGATGTATGCATTTCCAGCTCTCCATTGGGATCTATCATATCAGCTAGTTACTGAGGCAGAATAAAATGGGACTCACCCTTCTATGAGGGTTGATTTGAGAATCAAGTGAGCAAATAGATTCTTGCAAAATACAATGCATTTTGTGGACCTGGTTTTGCAAAGTGGGGAACAAACCCTTAGAGAGCTGGATTCAGTCTCCAGCTGATCTCCTACTTCCAGTGTGATTTTTGGATCAGTCAGTGGTCCGCTATGAACCTCAGTTTCCTCACTCTAAAGGAAAATGGTTGGACTGTGTTTGTATTGCCTTTGAGATGCATCAGACCTGCATGTCTAAGATCCATTTATTAAGAGGCTTCCTCAATTCTCCATGCCTGATTCTCAACTCATTCTTTCTAAGCCAACAAATACTCATTAAACAGGACAAGGAAAAAATGTGTTTACCACAATGTTCTCATGGGCTTTTCTCTGAATGATGATCATGTGATGATTTAAATACTTCTGTTTTTAGGTATTTTCCAATATTTCAACAATGCTTTTATTTTTGAAAAAGATTTAAAAATAGCAATAATCAAAACCAGTTTCCTCCTAACATAATGCAGTGTTGGTAAAAAGAAATTCTATTTTACTTAGTACATCAATTTTTTTTAAGTTCCCTGTATCACATGGTACATACCATCCATACAAAGCACATTTTTGCATTAACAAAGATGGCGCTCTATCTCTAGATTTATCTTTTATCCTAATAACTTAATTATTTCACTTAAATTCTGCTCTTTTAAGAAAGGTCATTTCAAGAGTTCTCTCATGGCCTAGCAATTAAGGATCTGGTGTTGTCATCATTGGTGGCTCTGGTCACTGCTGTGGTGTGGATTCAGTCCCTGGTTTTGGAATTTCTGCATGCTATGGGTGTGGCCAAAAAAACCGCACATAAATTAATATAAATTTAAAAATAATTTCATAACCTCAGTTTCACACATCATATTCTTCCCAGGCCCACTGTTTTTCCTTCTAATTTTCTTGGCAAGTCTCAGGCATTTAATCTTCTTAAATGAACTTAAAATAATTCTGTCCTATCCTGGCACCAGAAAACAAAACAAAACAAAAGCAACCAAACAAAGACAACAGAAAAAAATAAAATAAAATAAAATGAAAACTTAGTACTGTGTTTTTAAATGTAATTGTGTTCACTTTTTATATCAGTTTTGGTACAAGAGATGTGTTTATATCAAATCATTCAATTCTAGCATACCATCTTTCCTTTGGTTTAAATCATATTTTATATCTTTAATTGATTTTTATCACTTTCTTCTGGTATATACGTATTTTATTATGGAAAGACAATTATAATCTAGAACAGTGGTTCTCAACCAGGAGAAATGGTTGAAAAATGCATTTCAGAGTAAGTTTCAGCCTTCAGTAGACTTTCCCTGCTTCCCTTCTAAAAAGAAGAACATGGGAGTTCCCTTTGTGGCTCAGCAGTTAACGAATCTGACTAGGATCTGTGAGGCTTTGGGTTCGATCCCTGGTCTCGCTCAGTGGGTCAGGGATGTGGCATTGCTGTGAGCTGTGGTGTAGGTCGCAGAGGAACCTCAGATCCCACGTTGCTGTGGCTGTGGCTGTGGCTGGCAGCTGTAGCTCTGATTGGACCCCTTGCCTGGGAACTTCCATATGCCGTGGATACGGCCCCAAAAAGGGAAAAAAAAAAAAAAGAAGAGCAAAAATATAATTGCTAGTCTCTTCAGTTGCCCATTATAGTAGTAGAAGATTGTACCACGCAGGCTGTTACAAAATCCCCAGTACTTCTTGAGAAACACCAGAGAAACTAGAAGACGAGGCAAGTTCCTATGTTTTAACCTTTGTCATCATGGCTAGAAGTTGCTTCTTGCCTTGGGGAGGTAAGTCTTTAAAACATATATTTTAGGTTGAAATAAAGAGCGAGGCCACATCATCTCACCTATTTTATTTTGTCTTCAACATTGTGACCCTGTGGGGGGTGGGGGGCATCCTTCTGGTTTGCTCTTTTTTTTTTTTTTTTTTTTGCTTTTTAGGGCTGAACCCATGGCATATGGAGGTTCCCAGGCTAGGGGTCCAATCGGAGCTGCAGCTGCTGGCCACAGGCCCAGCAACACAGGGCTGCATCTGCTACCTGAACCACAGCTCAGGGCAACACCCGATACTTAACCCACTGAGTGGGGCCAGGGATAAAACCTGCGACCTCATGGGTACGAGTGGGATTTGTAACCCACTGAGCCACAATGGGAACTCCCCTGGTTTGCTCCTTTAAACCATGACTGAGGTACAGCTCCTATGGAAATACCTGAAGGAATCAAAAGGCAGCAAATTCAGAATGCTTTCATCAGGAAACAGGGTTCTTCAAAGCTTGCACACCCTTATGTTCAGTTATACCAGGATAGCGTTTCAGCGAGCCGCCGGGTATCACTCTGCAAAACATGAATCTCTTTCTTCTAAGAATGGATTCTTTTATGTCAGGGGCAGACTTTTGGCGTGGAAGGCTGTCCCAGGCTCATTTTCTCGCTGAAACTGACGTGGATTCTCTCTCTTCTGGATCCATTTACTTAGCAAGCCAGGATTTCCACAGTGTGGGTCCTCCAGGTTTTAGAGCTGACCTTGGCGTCCAAAGAGCTAAGTACCACAATTCTCATTCGGTCTGAACAGGCCATGGTTGGAACTGAAAATGGATAGAACTGCTTCGTCTGTTCCAGAGAAGGTGCAGTTTCATATCCTGCTCCTAATTTTGGAAGGCCCAACCTATATCATATAAAACATACTAAAATTGTTCTTCATTTCATTTTGTTGATTTGGGTTTTTTTTTTTTTTTGATTATTTAATGTTTTGGCTCTAAAATCCAAGAGAATTTCTATGACTTCATGGACTTTTAAAATTTGTATTGCAGTCTAGTCGACGTACCGTATTGTGTTAGTTTATCAGCTCTCCATTCTTTTTCAGATTCTTTTCCCATAGAGGAGATTACAGGGTATTGAGTAGATTTCCCTGTGCTGGACAGGAGGTCCTTGTTATATCATTTTATTTTTTAATTTATTGGCCCAGGATTAATTACCCAAGACCTAGGACTTTCACGAAACACTTGCCAAGGCAGAAAACCTAACCTATGTAATAGACTGCTAATGAGACTAAATTAAATTCAACAGCTGACTAAGTCACTGCTGTTGTTACCTTTTACAGACATTCAAGTGACCCTCTGTTCATGGCTACTGTTCGGTTTTCTAATATTCCCCCTATGTTTTAATCTATTTTCCCCCCTGGGGTCTCAAATATGCTTGTGGAACTGTGAACACTTTAAGCTCTAAGTGGTAAAACAGTTGCTAGAGGGCCAACATCCTATTAGGTGTGCCCAATGTGTTTGGAGGAACTAAGCATCCAAGAGCTGTGGGCAGGGGGAGGTGGTGGGGGGGGACCAGGGGAGGCGGGAGGAGAGGGTGGGAACAACACTTCGAAAGATTCAGATCTTTAGGGAAAAAAAAAAATGAAATCCCTCTTTTGTTTTCTCCTCTAGGGATTTCCTGCTTGATTTTCTTCATGAATATTCATAATTCATCATTCCAAGGTATGTGCGTGAAGGGAGGAGGCAAGAGCGTAGCCTTGTTTCTACAGGTATTTAACTTATAAAGCAATTTTGAAATAAGCAGAACAAATCTTGCGGTCCCCCAGATTCAGACCTAGAAAGAGAAGTAGGGACATGGTGGGCATTTGTTCCGACTCGTGTACCTAGCCAGGTCATTCTACCCTCATGATTTCTCCCACCACATTATACTTATGACATTTAAAAAGAAATAGAATTACTGTTTGATTCTTACTGTTTAACTTACATAGGCTATTTACACAAAGACTCCACCAAAATCAGGAGAACAGTGATGGAGAAACAATGAAGAGAAAACCACTCTTTTTGTTATGGCATGCATACACATAATCTTTTACCTATTTGCATATACATACACCTAGACCTATAAATATTTCCATATATCCATGCCTATATGTATATATGCATATATGTGTATATAAGCATAGATATAAAGGCATAGAAAAATACATACATATATCTACAGATACTTATCTATTTACACATATAAATATATAAAATATGTATTTATTTGTATATATTTAAATAGATATAAATATGTATTTACATGTATATACATATACTGATTATTTATATACATATATAAAAGTAAATATAGGAGTTCCCGTTGTAGCTCACCAGAAACAAACCCGACTAGTATCTGTGAGGATGTGGGTTTGATCCCTGGCCCGGGTCAGTGGGTTAAGGATCCAGCATTGTTGATAGCTGTGGTGTAGGTTGCAGACGAGGCTGGGATCTGACGTTGCTGTGGCTGTGGCGTAGGCCTGCAGCTGTGGCTATGACTTGACCCCCTAGCCTGGGAACTGCCACATACTGCACCTGGGGCCCTAAGAAAAGGAAACAAAGAAAACAAAAAAAGTAAATATCTATTTATATAAATACAAATGGATAAATAGGTATATATAAGTATATATTACATGTATATAGGTATAGACCTATATAAATATATATTTTATATATAAATAGGTAAATTTGTGTATATTTGAACCTATAAAAGTCATAATAAAAAGTGATCATTTTTTATTATTTCCATATAATTTTTTCCTAAGATTTGTGAGTTCTTTTTGCAAATAGCCTGTGTATGTTACTTTTTTTTTCTTTTTTTTTTTAGATCACCCCTGCAGCATATGGAAGTTTCCGGGCTAGGGGTCCAATCAGAGCTGCAGCCCCTGGCCTTCACCACAGCCACAGCCACCCCAGATCTGAGCTGCAGGCCAGGGAGGATTCAGGCTTGATCCTTGGCTACTGAGCAAGGCCGGGGATCGAACTCGCATCCTCAGGGATACTGCCTGAGTTCCTAATCCGCTGAGCCACAGGAACTCCCAGTAGCCTGTGACTGTTAAAGAGTATGTAAGAGTATGTACATAAAATATGTATATTCATTGACATCTACACACAGGTAATTGTGTATGTATTCCTTTACCGAATACCGTCACAGTTTAGAAAGTGTTTTTACAATATTTGTTAACTGATAGCACAAAGAATGTTAAACCAGTGCCTGGCCCCCAGGGAATACTCCGTATGTATCTGATGACTGAATGCCTGTGTGACAGGATGGTGACGGGGAGTGAATTCAGCAGTCTGACCTTTGCTTCATCCTTAGTCTCAGATGTGAACAAATGCCTGGATACCAGGACCTGCCCGTCAACATCGACTTGCACTAACACTGTGGGAGGCTACTACTGCACCTGTAAATCCGGGCACACATCCAGCACCGGGGAAAAACATTTTAATTCTTCTGGAGTGACTTGCCTAGGTGAGTGTTATTTAGGTAAGAACATTCTAGAAAAAAGGAAGTGTATGGGCTTTGACCCAAATTTTGATAATAACTGATCAAATCATGGGAGATCTACATGCTCTGCGTGACCAATATTTTTGTTCAGGAGCATAAAGCGTTCTGAAATTCTTTAGCTTGAGGATCTTTTTGGTTAAGATCACACAGTATTTTGATCTCAGGAGCTCTCTGCAAATACTAGATAGGAGCAGCCTGGATCTATTCTCTTTTGTTCTTCGTAGGAAGAGATGGTAGCCAGGGATACATAAAAGGGATATATAAAATGCCTCAATTTGGATTTTTTTTTTTTTTTTTTTGGTAACGACTGTAGCATGTGGCAGTTCGCAGGCCAGGGATTGAGCCTGTGCCACAGCAGTAACCAGAACAACAGCAGGGACAACACCAGATCCTTAAGCTGCTGAGCCACCACGGAACTTATGGAATGTTTTTAATGTTAATATTAATAAGGGAAGATCAACCACGTTTATCAAAATGAGTTTTTCCTCATTTCAAAACACATCCCCATTGATTCAAAAACTATTTTACATTCGTAGCCAAAGCTTCCTGATACATTCAAAACTATACTTCATGGAAAAATGTTATTGCTCACATTTTGCATTTTAGGGGTTTCAAAAACCCTCTCTCAGTGCATAAATATACACTGATTGGAAACAATAAAGGAAGAGGTTACAAAGATTTGGGTGTGGGAATTTGTTTGCATTGTATTTTCTACCAGGCTAGTGCTGGCGTTGAGAAAAATAATTTCTAAAAACTGTTTTCCTAGAACTCAACTCCTACAGCACACAAGGGATTTCTCAAATGTTGCTCCTGAAGTTTTCACATGGGAAAATCCAATCATACTAAAAGAATCATTATCTTTTAATATTTTTATAGAGAGTTTTTTTTTTTTCCTGTTCTTTGTCTATTGACTGAAACCTCCAGAATGAAGTTGGACAAGAGGCAGCAAATATCCAGTCTTGTCTACTTGGTTTCAATGCAAATGTCAGTAGTACCATTTCTTTTATCTTTTTCTCTCTCTGGCCGTGCTGACAGCATCCAGAAGTTCCTGGGCCAGGGACGGAACCTGGGCCACAGCAGTGACCCAAGCTGCTGCAGTGAAAACACCAGATCCTTAACCTCTAGGTCTCCAGGGAACTCCTAGTAACTATACTTAAGTAAGACACATGCTGTTGAGGGGGGTGGAGCCAAGGATGCTTTGTCATTTCCAGGTCTTTCCCCTCTGCCATCAGCTTAATAAGATGGTTTGATTTTCAGATATGGACATTGAATTTTGTGCCACTCTTGGTGAACTGAAGATGTTTGCATTGTATGTGTGGCCAAATAACCCTAAAGGGAGCCTCTCTGGATACCTAGTTTTATCTTTTTCCATCCCCGCAAATCCTCTTTCCCTGGAGATTCTCAACTTCCTAGAAGGCAGCCCTCAGCACTGTGCCGGCTGAGGACATCACTCTGCCAGCATGGACAACGTCCCCAAATGCCCACAGGCTAATCCTTCAAACCTGTGACCATATTACTATCTCAGTCTGTTTGGGCTGCTCTAATGAAATATCCTATAGCTTGTGGCTTATAGACAGTGAGCATGGATTTCTCACCATTTTCAGGCTGAGTGTCCAAGATCGAGGCAGCAGCAGATTGGATATCTGGTTCATAGATGGCATCCTCTAGCTATCAGTCATGTGGGGAAGGGGGAAGTGGGCTCTCTGGGATCTTTGTTGTAAGGGCACCAATCCCCTTCATGAGGGCTCCACCCTCAGGCCCTAATTTCCTCCCCAAGGCCCCACTTCCTAATAACATTGCCTTGGGCATTAATTAGGTTTCCAACAATTATGTTTTGAGGGGATACCAAGGTCCTATCTATAGCAATGACCTTACACATCAAAAGGGATTTTATGGCGTTTCCTCATGGCCCAGCGGGTTGAGGATCCAGCATTGTCACTCTGGCGGCTTGGGTCACTGTTGTGGCACAGGTTTAATCCCTGGCCCAGGAACTTCCACATGCAGAGGGCGTGGCGAAAAGGAAAAAAAAAAAAGAAGTGAATTCAGGCTAGAGGGACCCCATGGAGGCCTATCACTGATGGAGGCTTTTTTACCCCTTCCTGCCACAGATAAGGATGAATGCAAGAACTCCTCCATCTGCCCACCTACAGCCAAATGCAAGAACACCCCAGGAAGCTACTACTGCCTCTGCAATCCTGGATTTGTGTCAACTGATGGGAGAGATCGGTTCACTGGCTCTGGAGCAACTTGCATAGGTGAGCAGATTCTCCACCTGCATCAGATGAAAATGTTCTTATACGAGGGTTGTGCAAAACAAAACAAAAACAAGCAAACAGACAAAAAACTCATCACTAAGGGTTTGATTTAAATTACTCTAATAACCTTGAAATTCAGTTCCTCAGTTCCCGAACATCCGTATTTGGGGTGTGTGTGTGTGTGTAGATGTTTCAAATCTAAGTAATAGAGACTTCCCCTTGTGGCAAATCAGGTTAAGGATCTGACATAGTCTCCATGAGGTGGTGGGTTTGATCCCTGGCCTCGCTCATTGGGTTAAGGATCCAGCATTGTTGCAAGCTGCAGTATAGGTCACAGAAGTGGCTGCCATCCTGCATTGCTGTGGCTGTGGTGTAGGCCTCAGCTGCAGCTCCAGTTCGACCCCTAGCCTGGCAACGTCCATATGCCAAAGGTGCAACTCTAAAAAGAAAAAATCAATATATAAAACAGGAATTCCCTGGTGACCTAGTGGTTAAGGATACAGCATTGTCCCTGCTGTGGTGAAGGTTCTATCCTTGGCCTGGAGAACTTCTGCATAAAGCAGACAAGGCCAAAAAAGATTTAAACAAAACAGAGCAAATTATATATAACCCGTTGATGATATCTATAAGCCTAATGTTCTCTTCCATTAAATATGATCACGTATTACATTTTCCTACTATTCTTAGTTTCCAAAAAAAACATTATTTCTTTTCTTTTTGGCCATGCCTGAGGCATGTGGAAGTTCCCAGGCCAGGTACTGAACCCACGCCAAAGCAGGAGTCCAAGCAGCTGCTGTGACAACTCTGGATCCTTAGCCCACTGGGCCACAAGCGAACTCCTTCAAAAAATTTTGAAAAATCAAGTCTTTATTTTAAATCTTGCTTCATAATTTTGACTCTAAGACATAATATTCCCAGATACATTATAGTGAATGAGCATATGGTAATTCTCTTTTCATTTGTCTGAGGAGCCGCCATACTGTTTTCTCTAGGCTCTGCCTCATTTCACGTTTCCACCAGCAAGAACACAAGGATTCTGGTGGCTCCATACCAACATCAACATTGGTTATTCTCTTTAAGAAATATATATATACCCATCTGAATGGATGTGAGATCGATGCCTTAGAATGCTATGGTTAAGAGCATCATTTTAGTCCTACACAGTCTTGCGTTCCTAACAGCCGAGTTCCCTTCCAGATGTGCAGATTTCATCACAGTAAGGCCAGTGGTTCCTCCCAGTGGTGACCATCTGTCCCTGGCTGTGGGGCTTCCAAACCGATGGTCTCTTGCTCCCTGATTCCCAGGCACTGATGAGTGTCTGCAGAGAGGGGACTTGATTTCGGGATTCCCATTGTCTCCCTTGCAGTGAGAGGGGTTCTTGCCTGGTTGCCTCCTGGCAACTGGAAGCCCGTAGGCTCTTCTTTCCGTAGTCTAACGATTCTTATTCTTGAAGTGGACCTTCTTTCAGTGACTTGTCCCTCTGTTTTGAAGAACTTCTTCTTATTCTTTTTTTTTTTTTTTTCGTCTTTTTGCCTTTTCTAGGGCTGCTCCTGTGGCATATGGAGGTTCCTAGGCTAGGGGTGGAATCAGAGCTGTAGCCGCCGGCCTGCACCACAGCTCACAGCAACACTGGATCCTTAACCTGCTGAGCAAGGCCAGAGATCAAACCTGCAACTTCATGGTTCCTAGTCAGATTCATTAACCCCTGGCCATTGTGTGGTTGGAGCTGTGTCTGGAGCTGGTGAGGTTTTGACAGTTAAATCCTCTTCAGTAGATGCAGATCCATCCCCACCCCCAGTTCCCCTTTTTCTCTTCAGAACTCCCCAAGGTCGAGATTAAGACTTACGTCCATGTTATGCCTAACTTTCAAGGCTGGCTATCCAGTTGGAGTCAGCAAAATTTTCTCTCTATAAAACCTAATGAGATCCCTTCAACCATAGCCTCTGTTGTTTTGGGGCCATCCCTCTGGCACATGGAAGTTCCCCGGGCCAGGCATCTAACCTGTGCAACAATAGCAATCCAAGCCACAGCAGTGACAACCCCAGGTCCTTAACCCTTAGAGCCACCAGGAAACTCCAACCACTGCCTCAATTAATTATAGTGAAACAAAACAAGATTATTTTTTACAGAGAGGACCAAAAAAAAAAGAGGCATTGAGATACCTTGAAAAATAGAGGTACTGAAAATGTAGGCTTTCTATGTTTATCTAAATCATGCCTTCATTTTTAGGCTCTACATTGCTTATAGTGTCTTTTTCTTCTTCTCCCAAATTTCCTGTAATAGAAAAAAGTGTCATCCTGTTCTTTCCCTCTCATTGAGTGTTCCTTTTCATAGCATTTTGACTGTTAGTTCTCATGTTACAGGATATAACTACCCTACCTGGCTCTTAGTTATAACAAATCTTTTTTTTTTTTTTTTTTTGTCTTTTTGTCTTTTTTTTGTTGTTGTTGTTGTTGCTATTTCTTGGGCCGCTCCCGCGGCATATGGAGGTTCCCAGGCTAGGGGTTGAATCGGAGCTGTAGCTGCCGGCCTACGCCAGAGCCACAGCAACGCGGAATCCGAGCCGCGTCTGCAACCTACACCACAGCTCACGGCAACGCCGGATCATTAACCCACTGAGCAAGGGCAGGGACCGAACCCGCAACCTCATGGTTCCTAGTCGGATTCGTTAACCACTGCGCCACGACGGGAACTCCAGTTATAACAAATCTTATTGTGAGAAATCTCTTCCCCAACAGCAATACAAACTTTAAAACCTGAAAAAAAGACCTGTCTTCAGTAAAGATCTAGGCCAAAATTTTAAAATATTTATCTAAAAAATTGGTTAGGAGAGTTCCCTGGTGGCTCAGAGGTTAAGGATCCAGCATTGTCACTGCAGCAGCTTGGGCCCCTGCTGTGGTGTGGGTTCGATCCCTGGCTCAGGTATCTCCACATGCTGCAGGCAAGGGCAAACAACAACAACAATAACCACAAAAAGCTGAAAAGACAACCTACTGAATGGGAGAAAATATTTACAAGTGATATATCAGATACGGAGTAATATCCAAAATATCTCAACAGCCATATAATATCAAAAAAGCCAAAACAACTTGATTGAAAAAAGGGCAGAAAACCTGAATAGACACTTTTCTTTTTCTTTTCCCATTTTTAAACTTTTATTTAAGTATAGTTGATTTACAGTGTTGAGATAGTTTCTGCCGTGCAACTCAGCCATGCATGTACATCCATTCTCTTCCAGATTCTTTTCCCACATAGATTATCACAGAATTGAGCAGAGTTCTCTATGCTCTACAGCAGGTCCCTGTTAGCCAGTCAATCCATATACCTCAGTGTGCATATGCCAGTCCCAACCCCCCAGCCCATCCCTCCCATCCTCCACCTGTCCGCCTTGTTAACTCTAACTTTGTTTTATTTTATTACAGTTGATTTACAGTGTTATGTCAATTTCTGCTGTACAGCAAAGGGACCCAGTCATACATATAGATGGATTCTCTTAAAACAATTTTTTTTTGTCTTTTTGGGTTTTTTTTTGCCTTTTCTAGGGCCACTCCTACGGCATTTGGAGGTTCACAGGCTAGGAGTCGAACTGGAGCTGTAGCCGCCGGCCTACCCCAGAGCCACAGCAAGGCAGGATCCAAGCCACGTCTGTGACCTACACCAGAGCTCACGGCAACGCCAGCTCGTTAACCCACTGAGCAAGGCCAGGGATCGAACCCGAAACTTTATGGTTCCTAGTCGGATTCGTTAACCACTGCGCCACAACGGGAACTCCTAAAACAATTTTTTATTATACTTGATTTAGAGTGTCAAATCAATTTCTGCTGTGCAGCAAAGGGACCCAGCCATGCATATATATACATTTTTTTTTTCTTATATTATCTTCCATCATGGTCTATCCTCAGAGACTGGATATAGTTTCCTGTGCTATACAGTAGGACCTCATTGCTTATCCGTTTTTTTTTTTTTTTTTTTTTTTTGGTCTTTCTTTGCCTTTTCTAGGGCCACTCCTGTGGCATATGGAGGGTCCCAGGATAGGGGTCAAATCAGAGCTGTAGCTGCCAGCCTACGCCAGAGCCACAGTGACTCGGGATCCGAGCCGCATCTGCGACCTACACCACAGCTCACGGCAATGCCAGATCCTCAACCCAATGAGCAAGGCCAGGGATCAAACCCACAACCTCATGGTTCCTAGTCAGATTCGTTAACCAATGAGCCATGACGGGAACTCCTGCTTATCCATCCTAAATGTAACAGTTTGCATCTACTAACCCCAATCTCTCTTTTTTTCCCTGAACTCTCATTCTATTTATAGGAATCAATCCTATTTCTGCTGTCCCCACCCAAAGTACATTTTCAGGAGACTGTAGACAACAGGTAAGCTCCCATCTTTGTAAATTTGTGTACCATGCCTACCTTCAATATGCAGAAGGAAGCAATAATTACAAACAAAATACTCTCCAAGTGGAATATGCCTAACTATCAAACAAAGGTTCAAATCTCCACACACACACCCCCACATAATCTCTGGAAAGAAAAGGAGCTTCTTGATAATTAATATTTTTACATCCTCTCATATGTCTTCTGTATTTTATGTGCTCTCAATTACTTTCATTTTGAGCAACAAATTATTATTTGGGGGAGTACATGGGAGCCAAAAAATATCCTCAGTCAACATTAATTTTGTACAGAATTTATCGTAAAAAAGAGGCAACGCCTACCCTACCACCTCAATTGAATCATCCTTATGGTAGCTATAATTTCGTTGTCGCAAGTGCTGTCTGTTGTTGTAAACAAATCTTTTAAAGATGACTTACAAAAGAAACCTATGTTGGGAACATCCACATGAATTTTCAAAATCCGGTCTTTTGTTTAAGAGTCATTTGTACTCTGATCTAAATTGTCCAGAGCCAACGTCGTACAGGACTTAAAAATGCTGTCTTCCAGACAATTTCAGTGAAAGTGTGCTTTTGGAAAATAGAGTAACTCTAGTATGGCCGAGAGTAAAGACGAATATGCTTATGAAGACTGTTTTTATGAAAACTGAGGAGTTCCTGTCGTGGCTCAGTGGAAACGAATCTGACTAGCATCCATGAGGACGCAGGTTCAATCCCTGGCCTCGATCATTGGGTTAAGGATCCAGTGTTGCCATGAGCTGTGGTGTAGGTTGCAGTCGGGGCTCTGATCTGGTGTTGCTGCGGCTGTGGTGTAGGCCTGTGGCTACAGCTCCGATTTAGCCCCTAGCCTGGGAACCTCCATATGCTGCAGGTGCAGCCCTAAAAAGACAAAAAAAAAAAAAACCCAACCAAACAAAAAAAACAACCAAAAAACAAAAAAGAAATAATGTTAGGTTAAATACGAACATGTTATAGAAATCTTTTCATACAAACAAATAAAATTTAATATTTGACTATTATGAAAGGCATTCGAATATTTTGCCTCTGTCTCCCAAGGTTATGTTTGAAGTGCTCCTTCTCCAATTTTAATTTGTCTTAATCTTCTCAGTGGGAAAATAGTGAATAGCCTGAGAGATGGGATTTTATTATATTTAAGCATAGGGGCACTTTAGCTCTCTTGAAATTATTTTTGAAGATAATGAGGCTATTGAACTAATTTACTCTTTTCAAATGAATACACTTGTCTCAAAACCATATATATATATATATATTTTTTCTTTTATGGCCACGACGATGGCATATGGAAGTTCCCGGGCTGAGACTTGAATTCAAACTGCAACTGTGACCCATGCCTCAGCTGTGGCAATGCCAGATCCTTTCACCTACTGAGCAGGGGTGAGGATTGCACCTGTGTATCCTCAGCAACCTGAGCCACTGCATTCAGATTCCTAACCTACTATGCCACGGCAGAAACTCCTCAAAACAATGTATTGAACTTTATTTACATTGTGTGTGTGTGCGCGTGTGCGTGTGCGTGTGTGTGTGTGTGTGTGTGTGTGTGTGTACTCTAAAAGCCTTTACTTATTATGTTAAGCTCCAACAAATGTTTAATTTTGCAGTCTTGCATTCACATATATGCAAGAGTATTTCTCTGCCAGGACCAACTGTTTCAATAAAGCATCCATGAATTGAAGACCAACCTTTGGATGCTTTGAGCTTAATGGAAACCAATCAAATGTTTGTATTCTTTCCTTCTTTGGACGCCCCCAAGGACCAGAAAAACAGCAAGAGGATTTGCTCTGACTTGGAGGAGATAAAAAGTGTGTTTGAAGGAAGAAATGGCACACTTTCTTTAAAGGTTTGAGACCGTTCCCAGTTTTTGTGAATGTTTTCTCAGGCTAGATGATTCTCCATTTTTTCCTTCCTCCAATACACCCGAGGGAACTAATCATCCTTAAGTGGGACAAGATTTTTTCCTTTCTGTCTCTTCATCACGGGAGAAATGCAAACCTCATATGCGGATTTTTTTTAATTATAGTTGATTTACAATATTGTGCCAACTTCTGCTTCACAGGTAGATTTTCACCTCAATTCTTTTTTTAAGAAAACTTCTCTTCTCTTCTGTTTTGTTTCATTTTGTTTTTTCTTTTTAGGGCCACACCCGTAGCATACGGAAGTTCCACGGCTAAGAGTCAAATTAGAGCTGCAGGGCTAAGAGTCAAACCACAGCCACAGCAATGCCAGATCCAAACTGCATCTGTGACCTACACTGTAGCTTGTGGCAATGCCAGATCTTTAACCCACTGAGCGAGGCCAGGGATCAAACCCTCATCCTCATGGATACTAGTCGGGTTCTTAACCCTCTGAGCCACCGTGGGAACTCCTTTACCTCAATTCTTTTTCAGCTTCCCCATGCATAAGTTCCTGGGCCAGGAATTGAACTTGCGCCACAGCAGTGACAATACTGGATCCTTTAACTGCTAAGACACCAGGGAACTCCTTGTCTCAAGTCTATTAGCCATAGACCTCTCCCTTCCTACTTCTCTAAGGAGGAGGGGGAGGGTAGAAATGGGGGAGGGTTGGATGCAAATTGGATTTTTTTTTTTTTGTCTTTTTGTCATTTCTTGGGCCGCTCCCGCGGCATATGGAGGTTCCCAGGCTAGGGGTCTAATCGGAGCTGTTAGCCACAACAACGCGGGATCCGAGCCGCGTCTGCGACCTACCCCACAGCTCACAGCAATGCCGGATCCTTAACCCACTGAGCGAGGCCAGGGATTGAACCCACAACCTCCTAGTCGGTTTAGTTAACCACTGCGCTATAACGGGAACTCCGAAAATTGGATTTTTTATATTGGATGACAGTTGATTGTTTCTGCAGAGGTACACTAGAAAGCTGGGGGAGAGAGCACAAATGAGTTACAAAGAAAAGCAAAAGCGAAATAAGGCAGAAAGTGAAGCAAAAAAAAGTGATTTAAAAATACTCAATTACTTCACCATGGAAGGAAACAATCTGAGTTTCCTTCCGCCTCTGTTTAAACATTCACACCTCATTTCCTAAGCCTTTCCCTACGCTTTGCATCACTCCCTTCTTCGACGATTAGGAAATGGAAGTAGCCCCAGAGAAAGGTCATGGCTGCTTAGTAAGCTTTCGAGAAAGGTCTGTGCACGTAGGTTGGAAAAAGGATTTTCCGGCATAGCAAGGTGACGAGAAAGAAGAGTGTATTGAGACAAGATGCTGCTAGCTGGGACAACTTGCTGATGATCAGGGAGAGCTGACCACCAGCGTGTGGTCTTGTCTGTTTTTATAGCCCAGGGAGAGAGCAGAGTTCTCACGATACACCTGCTGACCTGCTGATTGGATGGGGGAAGGGGGAGTCTTAGGATACCCCTGCTGTTGGTTAGGGGCATATAAGGCCCCGTAAGGGCAGGGTGAGGAGTGGGCCATGTATCTTTCCTAGTAGTGGGTTGGAAGGAGTGGGCCATGTCACTCAAGGTTGGGGAGGGGACATTGCAATGAGACGGGTGAGCCGATGATAAGGGTCTGGTAATTCTTTTTTTTTTTTCTTGCAATTTTAAAAAAATTGTTATTTCCCTAATACAATTTTTTTTCTATTGTACAGCATGGTGACCTAGTTACACATACATGTACACATTCTATTTTTGCACATTGTCATGCTCCATCATAAGTGACTAGACATACTTCCCAGTGCTACACAGCAGGATCTCATTGCTAATCCATTCCAAAGGCAATAGTTTGTATCTGTTAACCCCAAGCTCCCCAATCACCCCACTCCCTCCCCCTCCTGCTAGGCAACCACAAGTCTGTTCTGCAAGTCCATGATTTTCTTTTCTGTGGTAAGGTTCCTTTGTGCCACATATTAGATTCCAGATATGAGTGATATCCTATGGTATTTGTCTTTCTCTTTCTGACTTACTTCACTCAGGATGAGAGTCTCTAGTTCCATCCATGTTGCTGCAAATGGCATTATTCCATTCTTTTTTATGGCTGAGTAGTATTCCATTATGTATATATACCACACCTTCCTAATCCAATCATCTGTTGATGGACATTTGGGTTGTTTCCTTGTCTTGGCTATTGTAAATAGTGCTACAATGAATATGCGGGTGCATGTGTCTTGGGTCTGGTAATTCTTGTCTTGGCCAGAGGCTTTGAGTTCAGCCTCCTCAGAGAGGCCTTGAAGTCCCACAGTCTGGAAAAGTGAATCTGTACTCAGTTTCCTTTTATGATTTCCTCCCAAAGAAGAGCTGTTTTCACACTCACTATTTTCTGTGGCAGGAAGTGGCTAATTCTTACCCTGAAGTCAGCAACATCCTGAACGAGTCATCTCTGAGAAGCAAGGAAGAAACGAACTTTTTAGCAAAGCATTATCTTCAAAGTGTGGAGTCGGCCGCGTATAAAGCTGCCCTGGAGCAACCCACTGAAGGGACAGTGAATGTACAATCATCATACATGGGTAAGCCATGGTCATGGATACTCATGCAGACATTTGAATTTCTTTAAAAAAAATCATATTATAGTTGATTTACAATGTTCTGTCAATTTCTGCTATACAGCAAAGTGACCCAGTTATACATGTATATATATACACACATTCTTTTTTCACATTATATTCCATCGTGTTCCATCACAAGTGATTGGATTTAGTTCCCTGTGCTGTTCAGCAGGACCTCATTGCTTATCCATTCTAAAAGTAATAGTTTGCATCTACTCACCCCAAACTCCCAGTCCATCCCACTCCCTCCCCCTCCCCCTTGGCAACCACAAGTCTGTTCTCCAGGTCTATGAGTCTGTTTCAGTTCTGTAGATAGGTTCATCTGTGATGTATTTTAAATTCCACATGTAAGTGATATCATATGGTATTTGTCTTTCACTTTCTGACTTATTTCACTATGAGAGTCTCTAGTTGCATCCAGATTGCTACAAATGGCATTATTTTGTTCTTTTTCATGGCTGAGTAGTATTCCATTGTGTATATGTACCACATGTTCTTAATGCATGCATCTGTCAATGGACATTTTAGATTGTTTCCATGTCTTGGCTATTGCGAATAGTGCTGCTATGAACATAGCAGTGCCAGACATTTGAATTTAATTTGGGTTTAGGAAATGCTGGTGGAGCTAAAATTCAAGAGCCACGTTTGGCAGGAAACGGCTTTCTCTGTTCTTACACTGGCGAGACCTGTGTATGTACTTGACACAAAATATCCTGTTTTTCTTTATTTATCTTTTAAAAAAATATATTATTATTATTATTATTATTGTTTGGCCCTGCTCATGGCATGTGGAAGTTCCCAGGCCAGGGATCAAAAATCTGCCACAGCACAGACCCAAGCAAAAGCAGTGATATTGCCAGGTCCTTAACTCCTAGGCTGCCAGGGAACTCCTCCTGTTTCTCTTTAGAATCCTAAGCTTGCACTGGATGAGGCTTGAAAGTTCATTTGGCTGAACATCCATCCATCAGTCAAGTCTAACCTATTTCCATAGTGAATCTTTTGTAGCTATAGTACTGTCATTTTTCAGTCTGTGTCACCTTGTAGTTGTTAGGTACAAATCTTTAACAACGATACATTGAAGGATAAAAGTCTTTACTCTTAGAGGCAACAAGGTTTCCATGGGCAAAAAAAGATATAAATAGCACCTAGTGGAGTTCCCTGGTGGCCTAGCAGTTAAGGATCCACCCTCATCACTGCTATAGTGTGAGTTCAGTCAGCGGCTAGGGAACTTCTACATGCTGTGAGCATGGCCAAAATAAATAAAAACAAATAAATAAATCAACACCGCCTAGGAAGTAAAGTGTCTGGTACCTAGAAGGGCTTGGTAATTGTCAAACGAATGAATGCATGGCTAAATATAAGGACAGGGAAAAAATTGTGATCCTATCATCAATTAGTGAAGAAGATCTCACTTTTTTAGGTTAAAAAAATCACAGTAGGGAGGTCCTGTTGTGGCATGGTGGAAACAAACCCGACTAGTATCCATGAGGATACAGGTTTGATCCCTGGCCCTGCTCAGTGGGTTAAGGAGCCAGTGTTGTCATGAGCTGTGGTGTAGGTAACAGACACGGCTCGGATTTGGCATTGCTGTGGCTGTGGTGTAGGCCGGCAGCTGCACTCCAGTTCGACCCCTAGCTTGGGAACTTTCATATGCCGCCTGTGCAGCCCTAAAAAAAAGCAAAAAAAAAAAAAAAAAAAATCCCAGTAAATCTCAGAGAATACTATAACAATGTATTTGACCTCCCCCAGAATTAGCAAATGTTATTATGCCTTTTGCCATATTTAACTATACTATTTTCTATTTATGAAGTAGAAGGTTATAGAATATTACAGAATATTTTTCTTCCAGCCCTGTCATATAGAAACGTAGTCTCATCAATTTTGTGTGTGTCCTTTGAGTCTGTGTGTTGATATTTTTTATTACATATTTATGTTTATATTCCCTGAACGATAGGTACTACTTAGGAGTGCTTATAACTTTCTGTAAATAAGATTTCCCTATGATTCTCCAAGTTGCTTTCATTAGTCTACCCCCTTTTTTTTTTTTTTGCATTTTTTATTGTGATAAGAACAGTGAACTGAAGATGTGTCCTTTCAACAAAATTTTAAGTGCACAGTACAGTATTATTAACTATAGGCACACCATTGTAGGGCACAGTTCTAGAACTTTTACTCATCTTGCATAATTGAAATTTTGCACACATGGAACCCCAACTCCTGATGTCCCTCACCCAGCTCCTGGAAATGACCGTTTTATTCTCTGTTTCTTGATGCCTATGTCAGATACCTCATATAAGTGGCAACATGCAGTATTTGTTCTTCTGTGTCTGGTTTATTTCACTTGGCAGAGTCATCCTGGTTCATCCATGCTGTCCCATATGGCAGAATTTCCTTCCTTTCTAAGGCTGAAAAATACTCCATTGCATGTATATACTACATTTTCTTTATCCATTCGTCTGTCAGGGTGTATTGACATTGTTTCCATATGGCGACTGTTGTGAATAATGCTGCAACCAACATGGGCATATATCTCTTCTCAATCTTGATTTTAGTTCTTTTGGATTGAGAAGTGGAAGTGCTAAATAGTATGGCAATTCTATTTTTAATCTTTCGAGGAACTACCAACCTGTTTTCCACAGGTGCTCCACCATTTTGCATTCCCACCAACAGGGTACAAGCGCTCTAGCTTCTCCACTCGATGTCAACAGTCTATCTTCCTTGTCTAGTTTATTCTTTTTTATTCTGTAATAGTCCATCTCATGATCGTATCCCAATTTATTTCTCCCCTCTTCTCCTGTTGGCTATTTGATCGTTTTAGTATCTGGCTATTAAAGCTTCATCAGCCAAAGATCAACAGGGACAGTCAGATTTTACTCAAGGGAGAACATTCCAGAAGATGAGTGAAATGCCTCTGAATCAGCAAGAGAATAGGAGTCTCTTTTGCAGGATTGGGGTTCCTGCTGAAGAGACCTAAAGAGGCCATAGTGAAGCACGGGTCAGTCCTGGATCGCTTGCTATTTCTGAGGCAGGATTGGAGAAGGGAGGATTAACTAGGGATCGGGTGCTGCCATAAGGCAAGGACGGCTTAGCAAATGCGTGTCCCTCGTAATAAGTGAACATAGCAGAGCAGGTCTGAGGAGTCATTGGTCAGAAGACAGTGGTCATTCAAGGGAATGGTCATCATGATATTTTTCAGCTATTGCACGAACTGAAAAGGAGTAATGTTTCCTGTTCCCATGGAAGCTGCCTTTTTCTGTGTCTGAGGGTGGGGCTTCCTTTTTCTCTTCAAATTTAAGCTGACTTTTACTCTTTTAGACCTGGACATGCTCTTTGAATGGCTGTTGCGCACAGTTATTAAATGGACATTATCATATGTGCTTCTGGTGTACACGTGGAAGACTCTTTCTAGGAAATTCTATAGTCAGAATTCCTGGATATTAGGAACTTGCATTATTGTCTTTTTTCTTTTTAGGGCTGCACCTGCGACATATGGACGTTCCCAGGTTAGGGATTGAATCAGAGCTTCAGCTGCCAGCCTACACCACGGCCACAGCAACGCCAGATCTGAGCCGCAGCTGTGACTTACCCCATAGCTTGTGGCAATGCTGGATCCTTAACCCACTGAGCAAGGCCAGGGATCAAACCTGTATCCTCATGGACACTATGTGGTTTCTTAACCTGTTGAGCCACAAGAGAAATCCAGGAACTTGCATTTTTGACCATTGTGGTTATTGCTAAGTTGCTTTCCCTAGTAGTTGTACCAGTTTACACTCTGACTCTGTGGATTAGCATTCCAGTTGCCAACCTTCCAACCCTTGAGTTTTCAGGCTTTTTTCCCCCCCTGCTGATGATGAATAAGAAATGTTATCTTGCTATAGTTTTATGTGAATTTCACTGATTACCAGTGGATTATTTTATACTGGCCATCGGGTTTCTTTTCTGTTGTTTTTCTGATTCATATTCTTTTTCCATTTTTCTTTATCCACTTTTCCTTGTCCATTGTATTTTTAGTCTTTATCTTATTGATCTTTAGGAGCTCTTTATATATTATGGATCCCATTTATGTTTCTAAACATCCTCTGCCAACTGTGGTTTGTTGTTTAATTTTGTTTCAATATTGTAAAAGTGTTTTTAATTTGGATCTGAGGACTTACAGAAAAAAGTCCCTTTAAAGGAAAACTTTTTAAAAAGAGTTTGTTTTAAATCTTAATATATATATTTTTTGTCTTATTAGGGCTGCACCCACAGCATTAGGAAGTTCCCAGGCTAGAGGTTGAATTGGAGCTGCAGCTGCCAGCCTACTCCCCAGCCACAGCAACTCAGGATCCTTAACTTACTGAGTGAAGCGAGGGATTGAACCTATGTCCTCATGGATACCAGTCAGGTTCGTTACCCCTGAGCCATGACGGGAACTCCTTAAATCTTAATTCTTATATCACTTAATATTTGCTCATTCTTGCAAAAATAATTAACTGGTCATTTGGTTGAATTATTAAGGCTTGCTTATTATGTAATATAAGGAACCACCTGGACTTAAGTATTTATACCATAAAATCTCCCGTTTTCATAATTATCATATTAAAATGTTTTGGTACATTCGATGCCATTGAAACACTTAGAAAAAGCTTATATTATGAAATTGAGATTTTCTGTGGCTTTGTTTACTTATTTTTAAATTCAGCTCTACCCACGGCTTTTGGAAGTTTCCAGGCTAGGAATTGAACCCAGGCCACAGCAGTGAAAGCACCAAATCCTAAGATTTGCTGTGGCTTTAAAGCAATACGTACTCTTCTAGTCTTGCATTTTGAATTCTCTTAAAATTGACTATTGATGTTTTAGGCACCTCCGGTTTGCTTTTTAAAAAAGTTAAAAATTTATTTTACTCTTTATTTGGTTCTCACTTAATAAATAGTAAGATTTTCATTGAAACAATTTTTGGTTTAAAAGACTTTTGGATGAAGTTTTCACTCTTGATGGAATCAAATGTATGCGTCTTGGAGCTGAGGTTAGGGAGCTAGCGAATGCCAGGGAAGCAGGTCGTGATGCTACCTGGGGTGATCAGAGTAGGTTTGGAGCGAAGGTGAGATTTGTAAGAAGACCAGAAGGGAGAGGAGGAGTGAGCTGTGTGCATATTTGGGAGAAAATGATCCTGGGCAGAGGGAAGCCAGTGCAAAGGCCTTGAGGAGAGCATTTCTGGTGTAATGGAGATACCTGCAGAGGAGCTGGAGGTGACTGGTCAAGTTAATGCAGGACACGGTCAGGTAGGGCCTTCCTGGGAATTGTAACCACACTGGCCTTTATTCAGGGAGATGCTGCAGGCTTCTGAGCAGAGGATTTACTAGTGATCTGATTCACATTTTGAAAGGATCCCACTGGCTGCTCTGGGGCAACAATGAATGCAGTTAGAGGTGAATGGGGTAAGCCAGCAGAGATTTGACCATAGGCCCTTCAGACCAGGGTGGTGGCCGAGATCAGATTCTGGGTGTGTCCTCCGGCCAAGAGTCTGGATTTGCTGCCAGGTTAAATCTTAGTTTTTAACCTTATTTTTGTGGAGGTGGAGAGAAAGAGGGAGGCTGAAGCTAAAAGTGGATTCATATGTAGATGACATTCAAAACAGAAGAGACAAAATAGTGGGGGGGTCGGGGAGATGAAGCGACAGAGTTAGATGCCTTGTGATTCTTTCTCATGCATCAGAAGAAGTAGAAAAGTGTTTGATTAGTAAGTAATGGCCTCAAACTCTAGTGTAGACACTCCCCTTGAATGGCAGCATGGTCAAAAAGAAAGAGCATGGGTCTCATGGCTAGAAGAGGTGACAAATTCCCATGCCAGCCCCACTCAACTCCACCATATTGGATTTTTTTCCCTCCAATGAGAGCCTGGGTGTGCAAACAAAGCCAACACCCTACCCTCTATGTGTGCATTCCACGTCCATCACCCAAGCTCCAGTTTTTATTTGAAGCTTCTTGTCACTTTTTAAATGAGACTGACAATGAAACTCTGTTTTAAAATAAATGACAAAAGGATATCCAGTCTTCACACAGATTTTCTGCTTTGCTGTTGTTGTTTAGCTATCAAAGCGCTGACCATCAAGAATGGCTGCCAAGAAGAAAACGTGACATTTAACATTCAAACTGAAAAGGCATCCATGGAGATTGATTGCACCGTCATCACTGGAGGAGGAACCAGAGGTAACAGAAATTACCTAGATTATCTAGAAGTCTCTAGAGTTTGGGGGAAGGGGAAATGTACTTTCTCTTTTTTTCTTTTTTCTTTTTACGACTGTACCTGCAGCATATGGAAGTTTCTGGGTCAGGGTCCAACTGAAGCTGCAGCTGCGACCTATGCCTCAGCTTGCAGTAACGCCAGGTCCTTAACCCACTGAGCGAGACCAGGGATCAAACCCAAATGCTCACAGACACAACATCAGGTTCTTAACCTGCTGAGCCACAGGCAACTCCCTGAACTTCACTTTTTAAAATGAAATTATAATTCACATACAATGTTATATGAATTTCGGGGGTACAACATAGTGACACTTTTACACGTTAGGAATGATCACCTCATCATATAAAACTGTTACAGGGTTATCGACTATACTCCCTGTGTGTAATGACATCCCTGTGACATATATTTTGCAGCTGGAAGTTTATACCTTTTAATCCCCTTCGCCTATTTCATTTGTCCCCCTCCACATGCATGTTGCTGCAAATGGCAAGACATTATTCGTTTTATGGCTAATATTCCATTATGGAGAAATACCACATCTTCTTTATCCATTTGTCTATGGATGGACTCTTAAATTGCTTCCATCTCTTGGCTATTATAAATCCTGCTGCAAGGACCAGAGTGGAATTCTTTAATAGAATCTAGAAATAGCCTTAACATCCTACAAGTGGAAACACTTCAGAAATCTGCCACAGGAGTTCCTGTCGTGGCTCAGTGGTTAACGAATCCTACTAGAAACCATGAGGTTGTGGGTTCAATCCCTGCCCTTGTTCAGTGGGTTAAGGACCCAGCGTTGCCGTGAGCTGTGGTGTAGGTCGCAGACGCGGCTCGGATCCCGCGTTGCTGTGGCTCTGGCATAGGCTGGTGGCTACAGCTCCGATTGGACCCCTAGCCTGGGAACCTGCATATGCCGCGGGAGCAGCCCTAGAAAAAGGCAAAAAAGAAAAAAAGAAAAAGAAATCTACTACAAATCAATTTTTCATGGATTAATGGTTTAGTCAAGCAGAGTTCAGAATCCTACATTCTGTGTTAGACTCATAAGAGACTTTAAAGTTAAGTCCTTAAGGTTTTTTTTTTTTTCTTTTTAGGGCTGTACCTGAAGCATATGGAAGTTCCCTGACCAAGGGTCGAATTGGAGCCACAGCTGGGACCGCACCATAGCCACAGCAACAGAGGATCTGAGCCGAATCTGTGACCTATGTGGCAACTTGTGGCAACACTGGATCCTTAACCACCTGATTGGGGCCTGGGATCAAACCTCATCCTCACTTAGACAATGTCAGGTCCTTAAGCCACAAGCCACAATGGGAACTCCCTTAACTTCTTTTTGTGTGTGTGTGTCTTTTTGCCATTTCTTGGGCCGCTCCCGAGGCATATGGAGGTTCCCAGGTGAGGGGTCAAATCAGAGCTGTAGCCACCAGTCTACGCCAGAGCCACAGCAACGCAGGATCCGAGCCGCGTCTGCAACCTACACCACAGTTCACGGCAATGCCGGACCCTTAACCCACTGAGCAAGGCGAGGGATTGAACCCACCCCCTCATGGTTCCTAGTCGGATTCGTTAACCACTGAGCCACGACGGGAACGCCTCTCTTAACTTATTTCTAAGTAGACTTTCCCCAGTTTCCTCCTTAGGTTGATTGGTTCCTTGCTTCCTTTCAGGTGCTGTGGTCTTTATTTCTTATGATTCTATTGGGCCCATCTTAGATGGCTCGTTTGTGGCTAAGGAAAACCTAGTTCTTGATGAAAACCGGAATCGCTTTCAACTGAACTCCAAGGTGATAAGCACCTCCATAGGATGTATGGAGAAATGCTCTCTGACCATACCTGTGAACTTCACGTTTCAGCATATACAGGTGGGCAAAAAATCAAGCTGTTTGAACACCTGGAAATTTCTCTTTATGACATCTTTAAACCCAGTAATGGAAAAGTATCATTTTTTGTACATTTATTTTGTATTAGGGTATAGTTGATTTACAGTATTGAGTCAATTTCTGCTGTACAGCATAGTGACCCAGTCATACATAGAGAAGCAATGAGGTCCTATTGTACAGCACAGGGAACCATATCTCTTTGGATAGACCATGATGGAAGATAATAGGAGAAAAAGAAAAGTATCATGGAGTTCCCGTCGTGGTGCAGTAAAAACGAATCTGACTAGGAACCATGAGGTTGCGGGTTCGATCCCTGGCCTTGCTCAGTGGGTTATGGATCTGGTGTTGCCGTTGAGCTGTGGTGTGGGTGGGAAACTCAGCTCGGATCCTTCATTGCTGTGGCTGTGGTGTAAGCCAGCAGCTGTAGCTCTGCTTCGACCCCTAGCCTGGGAACCTCCATATGCCGCAGGTGCAGCCTAAAAAGCAAAAAAGAAAGAAAGAAAGGAAGGAAGGAAGGAAGGAAGGAAGGAAGGAAGGAAAGAAAGAAAAGAAAAGTGTCATTTTTACAGTCAGTTCTTTCTGGCTGAGCTGGTTTACCAGGGATGGCTTATGGAGACTGGAAATCAAGCCAGGTACTTGATTAACAGCTACTCCAAAATATTACATGTTGGAAATTGTTTCTTCAACAGATGAAGAAGCAATACAACCTGTAGCCATGTTTATTGTTGGGAAGGGAAAATGCATAAGCTGTTCTCAGTAAGAAATTTTCAGGTCAAATCATCACACCATATGACAACTGTATTTGGCCAGTACTCCTCAATAAAGATAGGGGAAATGAAAGAATGACCTTAAAAAATTGCTTGTCATATTAAAAGTTTTTTTTTTTTTTACATTTTGATGGATTTCTGGGGCCTCTAAGAAATGAAACTTGAGCCTCCAACTAACTGAAGAAGAATTTTAAAATGTGTTCCCTGGGCTTCCAGTTCTAAGTAGAAAATACTTTCTATAACAAAGCATATAGTTCACATGGTATTGTGCACTATAAAATTTGTTAAGAGGGTAGCTCTCATGCGAACGATTCTTCCACAAAAACAAACAAACAAAAAACAGAAAGAAAGGAACACAAGGAAACTCTTGGTTGAGTGAGAGTGTGTTTATCACCTTTTTTTTTAACTTTTTAGGGGTGCACGGCATATGGAGGTTCCCAGGTTAGGGGTCAAATCAGCGCTGCAGCTGCTGGCCTACACCACAGCCACAGCAACGCAGGATCTGGTCCGTGTCTGGAAACTACACCACAGATCATGGCAACGCTGGATCCTTAACCCACTGAGCAAGGCCAGGGATCAAACCTGCATCCTCATGGATGCTAGTCAGATTCGTTAACTGCTGAGCCATGATGGGAACTCCTGTGTTTTTTACCTTGACAGTGGAAATACTATCACAAATGTTTCAAATGTCCAAATTTGTCAAGTTGCACGTAGTAAATATGTGTAGTCCTTTGTACATCAACTATAAAGCTAAAAACAAAAAAGAAAACAGAATGCCATAATTTTTTTCATTTTTTAAAATTTTCAGTGGAATAGTTGACTTACAACATTGTATTAGTTTCAGGTGGACAGCAAAGCGAATCAGTTCTACATAGACATACAGCCATTCTTTTTTTCCCATCTGGGTTATCACAAACTGTTGCCATAATTTTTAAAAAGTCTCAAAAACTGAACTCTCATTCCACTGACTTTCTGCAAATGACCAACACCTCCTTTACCATGGAGCAGCGGTCAGGAGAGATGATAGATGGGGAGCTACTTAAGCACAGGGTCCATTGCCAGAAGCTTCATCTTGCCTATTGTAGGACCTCTGATGAATGCTTCTCCTTCTGGGAGCCTCAGCTTTCCTCATCCATGAAATGGGGACAAGGACAGTCCCTATGCCATAAGATGGTTCTGAGGATTAAATGTGTTAGCCTCTGGAAAGGACTTAGGCAGGGCCTGGCTCAAGAATGCGCTCCTTCCCAGATGGCAAGTGTCGTTGTCTGGAGGGGCTTTCTCAGCAAACAGGGTTTCAAGCTGTGTTTCGCATGGCCTGGTCCTTGGATCACCTGCCACAAAATCTCTTGGGAAAGTCTTCTAGTTTAAGCGAAGACCAATGTGGGAGGAAAAGCTTAGTGAGTTTTCCAGGGTTGTCATAACAAAGGACCCCAGACTGGATGGCTTCAAGAACAGAAATGTATGTTCTCAAGGCTCTGGAGGCCAAATGGAGATCAAGGGGTGCCAGGGTTGGTTTCTTCTGAAGCCTCTCTCCTTGGCTTATAGACACCTACCTTCTCCCTGGGTCTTCACGTGGTCGCCCTCTGTGTGTGTCTGATATTCTCATCTTACAAGGACACCAATCATATTGGATGAGGGCCCACCCCTGGTGACCTGAGTTTACCTTAAATACTTCTTTAAAGACCTCATCTCCAAACACAGTCTCCTTTTGAAGTACTGGCTATAGGACTTCCACATAGAACAAGAACAAAACATCCAGGAATGTCAAGGGAAAAAAAGAAACATGTGCAACGTGGTAGGAGGTAGCTGTCAAAGGTCAGAAAATATTATCATGAATCAGGATGGTAAGGACCTTGAGTGCAAGATTCTGATTTTTTTTTATTGCCACATATGGATGTTTCTGGGCTAGGCGTCGAATCAGAGCTACTGCTGCAGGCCTACACCACCGCCACAGCAACACCAGCTCCAAGCCGCATCTGTGATGAACACTGTAGCTTGCGGCAACGCCAGATACTTAACCCACTGAGCAAGACCAGTCTCCTCATGGCAACTATGTTGGGTCCTTAACCCACTAAGCCATAACGGGAACTCCTATTTTTTATTTTTAAAAATTAAAAAAAATTCTTATTGACATGTAATTGATTGACAGTATTGTGTTGGCTTCAGGTGTATGGCATACTGATTCAGTATTTTTGCAGATTATATTTCATGGTAGGATATTACAAGATAATGGGTATAGTTCCCTGTGGTATATACTAGGTCCTTGTTGCTTATCTATTTGATCTATAGTAGTTTGTATCTGCTAATCCCATACCCCTAATTTGTCCCTGCCCTCTTCCCTCTCCTCTTTGGTAAACCACAAGTTTGTTTTCTAGGCCTGTGAGTCTGTGTCTGTTTTATGTATACATTCATTTGTTTTATTATTTTTTTTAACGCTGAACCCATGGCATATGGAAGTTCCCAGGCCTGGGATTGAATCTGAGCCACAGCTGTGAGCTATGTAGCAGCTGCAGCAATGCCAGATCCTTTAAGCTGCTGTGCCAGGCCAGGGATCCAACCTGTGCCTCCAGAGCAACCAGAGCCACTGCAGTGGATTCTTAACCCACTGCGCCACAGTCCTCATATAAGATATGACATAGAGTGTCTGTCTTTCTCTGTCTGATTCATTTCACTAAGCATAATATTCTCTAGGTCCATCTGTGTTGCTGCAAATGGCAGTGTTCATGCTTTTTTATGGCTCAGTAATATTGCAATATATAAAATTATATTCCATTATATATAATACATATTCCATTATATAATGGAATATGTAATATACATAATTTCATATAATTATATTCTGTTATATATGATGGAATATTATTACATATAATGGAGTATGTAATATATAAATATTATATATATATATAGCTCCCCACATCTTTTTTTTTTTTTTTTCGTTTTTGGTTGGCCATTTTTTTTTTCTTTTTTTTTTTCTGTTTTTGGCCACCCCATGGCGTATGGAGCTCCCCAGCCAGGGACCAGATCCAAGCAGCAGTCTGAACCTAAGCTGAAGCTGTGGCAACCCTGAGTCCTTAACCCACTGTGCTGGGAGGGGGAATTGAACCTTAGTCATAGTGCTACCAAGAGGCCGCCAATCCCATTGCGCCGCAGCAGGAGCTCCTCCCCTACGTCTTCTTAATCCAATTGTCTGTTGATGGGCACTTAGGTTGCTTAGCTTCTGATTTTAAATGATAATGTCTCGGAGTTCCCGTCATGGCGCAGTGGTTAACGAATCCGACTAGGAACCATGAGGTTGCGGGTTCGATCCCTGGCCTTGCTCAGTGAGTTAAGGATCCAGCGTTGCCGTGAGCTGTAGCGTAGGTCGCAGATGCGGCTCGGATCCTGAGTTGCTGTAGCGGCCCGAGAAATCGCAAAAAGACTAAATAAATAAATAAATAAATAATGTCTCATGAAGGAGGAATTCTCTTTCCAGATGCTAGAGGAAAGCCAGAAGCCTGTCTGTGTCTACTGGGATGAGACGGTCTGGTCGAATGAAGGGTGCCAAAACATCTTTTATGACAGAAATCATACCATATGCAGCTGCAGTCATCTGTCTACCTTTGCCATCCTCGTGGCCTCGGTCGAGCTGGAGGAGGTATGTATATAAACGCATTTGTCACTGAAGTCAGCTCTGCTGCAGCGTGGCGTGGGGTGAGGGGACTGGGACCTTAAAAAAGGAAGATGAAAAAATTATTACAGAGTAATATATGTATATCTCCCTCTCCCTTCTTCTTTTCTTTTCTTCCTTTTAAAAATTACTCTTTTTTTCTTATTAAAAATAATTAGCGTTTCTAGGAGGTGTGTGGTGGTATCTCATCATGAGGGGGTTTGGGGCCTCATTGGCAGCATACAGAAGTTCCTGGACCAGGAATTGAACCCATATCACAGCAGTGACTCAACTCACAATAGTGACAATGCCAGATCCTTAACCCACTGAGCCACAAGGGAACTCCCTGAGTTCTCTATTGATAGGTGATCTGGCCACATTCTGGATACTCAGTCTCTCAGGAAGAAATGAACACCATGCAATTAGGGGACTAAGGCCTGGATTATTAGGAACCATAGTGTCCAAAATGAAAATGTGTTGGCATCTCTTTTCTCCTGATAGATCCAGAAGGATCCTGTGCTGACCGTGATCACCTACCTGGGGCTGAGCCTCTCTCTGCTGTGCCTGCTCCTGGCCGCCCTCACCTTCCTCTTGTGTCGACCCATCCAGAACATCAGCACCTCCCTCCACCTGCAGCTCTCCATCTGCCTCTTCGTGGCCCACCTCCTCTTCCTCATAGGCATTGACCGGACGGAGCCCAAGGTGAGAGAGTTAGCCACAATTCATTCATTCCTTCTTTCTTCTTTCTTTCAGACTTTTAAAAATCGAAGTATAGTTAATTTACAATGTTATATTCATTTCAAGCGTACAATGAAGCGATTCAGTTATATACATATTCTTTTCACATTCTTTTTTATTTTTATTTTTTTTATTTTTGTCTTTTTGCTTTTTCTAGGGCTGCTCCCGCGGCATATGGAGGTTCCCAGGCTAGGGGTTGAATCGGAGCTGTAGCCGCCAGCCTACACCAGAGCCACAGCAACGCGGGATCCGAGCCGCGTCTGCGACCTACACCACAGCTTGCGGCAACGCTGGGTCCTTAACCCACTGAACAAGGGCAGGGATTGAACCCGCAACCTCATGGTTTCTAGTCGGATTCGTTAACCACTGCGCCACGATGGGAACTCCACATTCTTTTTTAAAAAAATTTTTTGGCTAAACCTGTGGCATGTGGAAGTTCCCCAGCCAGGGATCAAACCTGCACCACAGCAGTGGCCCGAGCTGCTGCAGTGACACCTTGGGATCCTTAATCCACACTGCCACAAGGGAACTCCTCTTTTCAGATTCCTTTTCATTCCAGATTATTACAAGCTATTGAGTGTAGTTCCCTGTGCTATGCAGTAGGTCCTTGTCATTTATTTGTTTTATGTATAGCAGTGTATATCTGCTAATCAAATTTGTTCTCCTTCTTTCCCCCAGCAAATGGATCCCTTACTTTCTGGAGTGTTCAACCCCCGGCAAATCTTGTCTTCTTCATTTTAAGATGGTTTATAAGACATGACGATCTCATTGAACTTTAGACATGATACATTTTCATTTTTTTCTTGGGTGGCCCAAATGACACTCAGCCTAAGGCATGGGAATAGACAAGGGGGCCCTCCAATCCATTTGGAGACAGGCTCTCAATAAAAGAAAGACAGGCAAAGAAGGCTAAGCAAGCATCCCCACCCAGCGTATCTGGAGACAACCCCAGGGTAGAGCAGATGGTGAGATCTCTCTGCCCATCCGACACTCCATGGCTCCCCCCTCCCCTCCAGGTGCTGTGTTCCATCATCGCAGGTGTGTTGCATTATCTCTACCTGGCCGCCTTCGCTTGGATGCTCTTTGAAGGTCTCCACCTCTTCCTCACTGTCCGGAACCTCAAGGTGGCCAACTACACCAGTGCAGGAAAATTCAAGAAGAGATTTATATACCCTTTAGGCTATGGGATCCCAGCGGTGATAGTGGCTGTGTCTGCAGGACTCAAACCCCATGGATATGGTACACCTACGCAGTGAGTACGGTGCTGAGCTCATGCCAGGGGGGCTAGGTGTACACATCTGCCTCCATGGAGGGAGGACAGAAAACACAACATAAATCATAACAAGGCTGGACAGTTACTCCCCCAGCCCCCATGTGAGGCGGTTCATAGGCACAACTTTTCATCTCTCTCGAAAGAGACCTCGGGGAAGGAATTCCTATTATCCACGTTTTGTTTGTATACCAAGCAAACTGAGGTTTAGCCAAAGGGTGAACAGCTGGTCTGAAGTAACACAATGAACTTGAAGGAGCGTGAATGCTGGGCTTGACTGCCTGGTTCCAAAGTTAAGGTCCCACACTTACCAGCAGGGCGACTCCGGGAGAAGGTTAATTCCATTCTTTCCTAGGTTTCCTCGTCTGTAAAATAAAGATAGTGACCCCCTCTACTTCACAGGACTGTACCTGTAATGTAAATGCTATATAAATAGTCTCTATTAACATCATTTATTGTATCGCATTGCCTTCTTAAGTGCTACTAGTACTGTTTTCTTTTTTCAGTTGCTGGATCAGCCTACAGGAGGGATTTATCTTTAGTTTCTTAGGACCCATAGCTGCAGTCATCTTGGTAGGTTTGTATTTTGTGTGTGCTATGGGCACTGTGTGTATACAGACTATGTGTGTATAGTATGTAGTATTCAGCTTCCTTTGAAGATCAAAGTAGGTACGACTTTTTTTTTTAATTTTTTTTTGTCTTTGTGTCTTTTAGGGCCACACCAGCAGCACATGGAGGTTCCCAGGCTAGGGGTCGAATTGGAGCTGCAGCCACCGGCCCAGGCCGCAGCCACAAGCCCAAGCCACAGCCACAGCAACTCAGGATCTGAGCCGCATCTTCGACCTACACCACAGCACACGGCAATGCTGGATCCTTAATCCACTGAGCAAGGCCAGGGATCAAATCCTCGTCCTCATGAATGCTAGTCGCGTTCACCAACCACTGAGCCACAACGGGAACTCCTATTTTTATTTTTTAAATTTAATTTTTATTTTATATTGGAGGATAGGTGATTTACAATGTTGTGTTAATTTTAGGTGTACAGCAAAGTGATTCAGTTCAGTTATACATCTATTTATATCCATACCTATATCTGTATTTATATAGGTTATTACAAAATATTGAGTATAGTTCCCTGTGCTATACAGTAGGTCCTTGTTGGTTATCTATTTTATATATAGTAATGTATGTTAATCATCAAATCCTAATTTATCCCTCCCCCTCTTTCCACCTTGGTAACCATAAATTTGTTTTCTATATCTGGGTCTATTTCTGTTTTACATATAAGTTCATGTGTATCAATTTATTTTAGATTCCACCTATAATCTATCATATATCAAAAAATATCATATAAGAGATATCATATGATTTTTTTTCTCTGTCTGGCTTATCTCACTTAAGATGATAATCTCTACATCCTTCCAGGTTTCTGCAAATGATATTATTTCATTTCTTATGATTAAGTAATATTCCACTATATATATGTACCACATCTTCTTTATCCATTCATCTATCTATGGACATTTATGTTGCTTCCATGTCTTGACTATTTTACATAGTGCTGCTAGGAACATCGGGGTGCGTGTATCTTTTCAAACTAGGGTTTTCTCCAGATATAGGCCCAAGAGTGGGATTGCTGCATCATATGGTAGTTCTATTTTTAGTTTTTTAAGGCACCTCCATAGTGTCCCCCATAGGGGCTGCACCAATTTACATTCTCACCAACAGTTTGGAGGGCAAATAGCTACTCTTTTAACAGTCATTTGTTTTCTTTAAACAGCAGATGTTTGAGCATATTTCTTTATGTATTTAAAATGTTTTTTCAAGCATATTTAAATGCTGATGAGTAGAGAGGAAATAACCTCTGTATCTCCATATGTATCTAACATATCATATGTGTTTAATAAATATTTGTTGATTAAAGGAATGAGTTGATGTGGAATAAGATAAGTATTAATGTGATAATATTAATGAGATTTGGAAGTCATGTCACCAAGTATCCTTAAATTTTCTTCAGTTCTTATGCCTGTTACACTTAGAATCTAGTCCAGTGATCAGTCAGTATAGGCTAAAAGATGCTGCAGCAACAAATAGGTCCTGGTTTCTCATTGGTTCAACATGACAAATATTTTTCTTGTGTGTCCTTGCAAAGTCCAATGTGGATCAAGATGCCCTCCCCCATGTGGGATTTAGATTTAAATTTGTGACTCTCTTATTTTGATACAGGGCCTCTTTGGTTGTTTCTGGAGAGGAAGAGAATGTAGCTCTTTATACCTGTGGAGGCCTCAGGCATACATCACTGCCACCAACATCTCACTTATTAGAATTCAGCCACATGCCCCAGACTGTCTGAAAAGAGCCTGGGAAATGTCTTCCCATGGGCCACATGCACAAGGAATGGAATTGATGGGGCCATCACATTGCATAGTCCCTATGCCACCTAATTATCCACCCATGCTTTTTTTGTGAGCTTTCAGGAGCCTTCAGCACGTGGTATCGTACAAGTATCTCCAGTCTGGTCCAAATGAGTTTCGACATATTCTACCTATAAAAACTCACAGCTTTCCCCATGGCTTTAAGTGCTCTCTAGATCAACTGTATATATTGTTCTACAGTATCTTATTTTTTATTTTATTTTTTATTAAAGTATTATTGATTTTCAATACTGTTTCAATTTCCGCCATATAGCATAGTGACCCAGACATATATATATGTGTGTGTGTGTACATTCTTTTTCTCATACCATCTTCCATCATGTTCTCTATCCCAAGAGATTGGATGTAGTTCCCTGTGCTGTACAACAGGACCTCATTGCTTATCCATTCTAAATGTAATAGTTGGCCTCTATCAGCCCCAAATTCCCAGTCCATCCCACTCCGAACTCCTACCCCTTGGCAAGTTCTCTATGTTCTCTAAATCTGTTCTCTATGTCCGTGAGTCTGTTCTTATGTTTTTTTTTTTTTTTCTTTTCAGATGAACTTAGTCTTTTATTTGGTAACCCTATGGATTTTGAGAGATCGACTTTCATCCCTCAATAAAGAAGTGTCCAAGATACAAAACACAAGGTAAGATAGGTTTGGGTAGTGAGAAGAGTTTGGCATGAGTTGCAATTCTATAGGATTTTTTCCAATGTAGGCAATGCAATATGTATTTTCCAGAGATCCATGAAACTGAGTGTGCGTCTGAGGAGAGAGACAAGTATAGGTGGGGATAGGTGGAGGGAGGAAAGAGTTACTGAGCACCTACTGTATGCATCGGGCACTGTATCAGAAACCTGGGAAGTAGATATATTTATCCTATTGTACAGATGGGATAGAAGACAGGTAAGGATGACAGCAATCTGTATCAGAGAATGGTTTCCACTTTATATAAAGAGTCTTCCTTTTTCCTCTAAAGTCCTTCAAGTTCATGTATAGCAAACTACAGTTCATGGACTGGATCTGACCCTCTGTCTGTTTTCATACAGCCTTTAAACTAAAAATGAGGAATTCCCATTGTGGCTCAGCAGGTTAAGAGCTTGATGTAGTGTCTGTGAGGATACGGGTTCGATCCCTGGCCTCGCTCAGTGCGTTAAGCATCTGGTGTTGCCCGAAGCTGTGGCATAGGCTGGCAGCTGTGGCTCCAGTTTGACCTCGAGCCCAGGAATGTCCATATACCGTATGTGCGCTATAAAAAGAAAAAAACAAAACAAAACAACTAAGAATAATTTCTGTGCTTTCAAATGGTTGAAAACAAATAGAACATCTAATGACATGTGAAAGTTATATGCAATTCAAATTTCAGCATCCATGAATAAAGTCGTATTGGAAAACTGCCACAATCATTCATTTATGTGTGATCTATGGCTGTTTTTGCCCTACAATGGTGGAGTTGAATAGCTGAGACAGAGATCTTGTAGCTGAAAATAATGTCCCATCTGGCCTTAGACAAAAATTTGCTAAACCCTGCTCTAAAGAACAAGGTAAAATTTGTGGATCTATTTATGTGTACATGTTTAGTTAACATGTATATGAACTTCATAAACAGTCTTTTGTAGAGTGTTGGCTAATATTAGGAACCACTTGTCAAATGAGGATCAACCTGGAATTCCCTGGTGGCGCAGCTGGTTCGGGATTCAGTGTTGTCACTACTGTGGCTCAGGTTGCTGCTATGGTGCAGGTTGGATCCCTGGCCCTGGAACTTCTGCATGCCATGGGCATTGCCAAAAACATAGTAAGATCTACCTTAAAATCATGTGTATTTGCAACTTTAAAATTAACGAGAAGATTCATAGAGCCAGAAAGTAGAATTGTGGGTGCCAAGGGTTGGGGCGAGAGAGGAATAGGGAGTTATTGTTTAATGGCTGCAGAGTTTTAGTTCATCAGGATAAATAAGTACTGTAGATGGATAGGGGTAATGGTGGCACCACTAGTGTTAATGTGCTTAATGTTTCTGAACTGTATTCTTAAATGTAAGTGTCATAAATTGTGTGTGTGTTTTTCCACATTTAAAAAAAGTGATGTAAAATACCATCCTAGTGTAAACATTCGTATCAGAACACATGATGGGGAGTTCCCTGGTGGCCTAGAGGGTTAAGGATCTGGTGTTGTCGCTGCTGTGGCTCTGGTTTCTACCATGGCACAGGTTTAATCCCTGGCTCAGAAACTTCCACTTGCCATGGGTGAGGAAAGGAAGGAAAGAAAGGAGGGACGGAAAGAGAGCAAGAGAGAAAAGAAAGAAAGAAAGAAAAAGAAAGAAAGGAAGGAAGGAAGGGAGAAAGAAAGAAAAAGAAAGAAAGGAAGGGAGAAAGAGAAAGAAAGAAAAAGAGAGGAAAAGAGAGAGAGAAAGAAGGAAAGAAGAAAGAAAAGGAGGAAGAGAGCGAGAGGAAGGAAGGAAAAGAAAGAAAGAAAACTTATGCCAAATTAAAAAAAAAAAGGAGAAGAAGAACACCTCTTGGAATAAACACATATCTATCTGTTACTAGAGATTTTACATTTAAAACAATAGTCCTTGCTTCCAAGGATTGCCCTCAGAACCATAGTTTCTCCAAGTCCAGTCCAGCTTGAGAAGGTTCACCAGTCGTTGGGGAGAAAGGCGGCTGAATATCTGAAAGCAGGACCACGCACGGCTCAGGAGGGCAGGTGATGAGGTTGGTGACTTTCCTCCTTGGTGTTACTAGGATGCTGACGTTTAAAGCCATTGCCCAGCTCTTCCTCTTGGGCTGCTCCTGGTGTTTAGGCCTCTTTCTTGTTGAAGTTGTAAAGGAGCCCTTCATATCAATCATTGCCTACGCTTTCACCATCACCAATGTCCTGCAAGGGGTCTACATCTTCCTGGTCCACTGCCTTCTCAATCAGCAGGTAACGTACCCTCTGTGTCTTTTTCCCCAGCTCCCACCTGAGGTCCTTTCAGGTTGTTTGCATGGCTGATCCTCCTCCCACAGTTGTGCCCTCCTTTCTGTCACCTACTGAATGGATGCTTTGTTCCCATGTTTCCCCTTCTTAGCCTTCTCCTCTGAGTCAAGGGAGTTCAAGCCGGTTTTCCAGACATGAATCTGCCATGAGGACCGGATAGTAGCTTTCTCCTTCATCATCTCAGATCACGCATGTGGGGTCTGACAGCAATAGGACTAAAGTCTGGGGGACGATGTTTTCCATTGCTTAATATTCAAATTGTATTTTAATGGTTATTCCTTGCCTGGCTTTGGGAGGATCCAGTAGCTGCTTTCTGAAGAGTGGAGAAATGAGAAACAAGAAACCACATAAATACTGGGAGTTCCCATTGTTAAGTTCCTGTGGGTTAAGAATCCAACTAGTATCCATGAGGATGCAGGTTCGATCCCTGGCCTTGCTCAGTGGGTTAAGGATCTGGCATTGCCTCAAGCTGTGGTGTAGGTCACAGATGCAGCTGGGATCCGGTGTTGCTGTGGCTATAGTGTAGGCCAGCACTTGCAGCTCCAAATCGACACCTAGCTGGGGAACTTCCATATGCCACAGGAGCAGATGTGAAAAGAAATAACAAACAAACAAGAAACCCCAAAAATATTAATGCATCTTACAGTGGAAATGTAGGAGTGGTAAGGTCAGTAGCTTGGTCAAACTGGCTCAAAATCATTACATAGAAACAGCCTGCCACTTGTGTTCCCAAAAAACCCAATACATTCAGCTCATCTTGGTGCTGACTCTCCATCTCCAGTGATAGGGGTCATTTTACTCCTCCTGGTACTGGAGATGGATAGGAAATTGGCCACCTTCACACGGGAGATTTATGCCCCAATTGTAGGCAAATGAGAGGAAGGCAGAAAATTCCTCTTGTACCAATTGATTCTCACTTGTCTTCAGCTCAAATTTATCCTTATGCCAAAGCGGCATGTTAGTGGACCCTTCCAGGATCTGCACAGAACCCAACACTCAAAATACACTAGTGCAGGCCCTTTGAATAATACATGCATACAGAATGAAGGATGAAAGTCACGATATACTACAATTCACATTTAGTCAATATCTATTCAACGAAATGATCGACATCTGCTGTGCTCCAGGCTCTGTGCATATAAAGCATTTTCTCTGAAAAATTGAAGGAGTTAAACTCATAGTGTCATTTCATAGAAGAGTAAATGAAGGTTCCATAATAATAATGGCCATACATTTGACCAGGTTCCATGAGATTCAGACGGAAAGCGATGAAAAAAATCAGATCTTGGAGGAGTTCCTGTTGTGGTTTAGTGGAAACAAATGAAACTAGTAACCATGAGGTTTTGGGTTTGATCCCTGGCCTCGCTCAGTGGGTTAAGGATCCTGCATTGCTGTGGCTGTGGCTGTGGCTGTGGCCGGCAGCTAGCCTGGGAACCTCATATGCTGTGGGTGCAGCCCTAAAAAGCAAAAAAAAAAAAAAAAAAAAAAATCAGATCTCATCTTTCATGTCAGTGTTTTCACTATGCAAGATTTAAATTTTTATTTTTTTCATTTTTAGTTGATTTATAGTGTTGCGCCATTTTCTGCTGTACAGCAAAATGACCCAGAAAATTTTAAGTTATAATCATTACTTACTTATCTTTTAATTAAAATTGCTTTATTAAGAGGAGGCAGCAATTCTCAGAGTTTCCTGGTGGCCCAATGTGTTAAGGACCTGGCATCATTACTGCTGAAGCTCTGGTCACTGATGTGGCTCCAGCTTGATCCCTGGCCTGGGAACTTCCACATTCTGAGGGCACGGCCAAAAAAAAAAAAAAAAAAAAAAAAAAAGAGGTAGCAGTTCTCAATGGTTACAGAAAATTTCTCAGGTCCTTAGTGATAAAGAAATGCTGTGTTATTATTAACATGACTATTAATGAGCTGATCAATAAATAATATCTCTGTTAACAATCATAATAAATCTAGATCTGCAAATATAAATGGAAAAAAAACCTATTTGTAGCATTTGTGCAGATAGCCAGAAAGCATTTAGACGCAAGATTTTCAGGTTGCTTAGCAACCTAAATGTCCATCGACAGAGGAATGGATAAAGAAGATGTGGTGCATGTAAACAATGGAATATTATTTGGCCATTAAAAAGAATGAAATAATGCCATTCACAGCAACATGGATGGACCTAGAGATTATCATGCTAAGTGAAGTAGGTCAGACAAAAGACAAATATCATATGAGATCATTTATATCTCAAAATAGTACAAAAAAACTTATTTACAAAACATAAACTCATAGATTTCAAAACCAATCTTATGGTTACCATAGGGGAAATAGTGGTGGGGGAGGGAAGAATTGGGAGGATGTAAATAACATATAGACACTACTGTATCAAATAGATGATTAATAAGAACCTACTGTCCAGCACCAGGATGGTTTTCTCAATGGTCTGTAATAACCTACATGGAAAAAAATGGCTATATTTATATGCATGACTAATCCACTTTGCTGTACACCTGAAACTAATACCACATGGTAAGCCTGCTCTAATCCAATCAAATTAAATTAAAAAAAAATAATAATGGGAGTTCCTGTCGTGGCTCAGTGGTTAACGAATCCGACTAGGAACCATGAGGTTGCGGGTTCGATCCCTGGCCTTGCTCAGTGGGTTAAGGATCTGGTGTTGCCGTGAGCTGTGGTGTAGGTTGCAGACGCAGCTCGGATCCTGCGTTGCTGTGGCTCTGGCGTAGGCTGGTGGCTACAGCTCTGATTAGATCCCTAGCCTAGGAACCTCCATATGCCGCAGAAGTGGCCCAAGAAAAGGCAAAAAGACAAAATATATATATATATATATATATATATATATATATATATATGTAATAATGAAGGCAAGATTTTCATTGTCAATCTTTTTCAGGTGAAAGCAGAATATATAAAGTGGTTTAGGGCGATGAATAAAGCAACCAGATTTGACATCTCTACAGTCTCTGCCACTACCACCCACACCCAGGAGGTAAGATGATCCCTCTCCCCATCCATGCTGTGTCTTAGTTTGAGATATTCTCTTTTGCCTGCAGCTAGGTCTGCCTCCCCAGCTGTGATGGAACCACACAGTGATTCTTGGTTAACCTGTTAGCATTTCTGTCTCAGCTTAATGTGCATCTCTAGGGCAGGGTGATCCTACACAGGCCCATGTACTATCTGCACACCAAATGATTTTCTGGAATTATTGGTTGCCTTTTTTTTTGGCTTCACCTGTGGCATACAGAAGTTCCCAAATTAGGGATCAAACCCGCCCCACAGCAGGAACCTGAGCTGCTGCAGGGACAATGCTGAGTCTTTAACCTACTGTACCACAGGGGAACTCTAGGAATTATTGGTTTCTGAGTCCAAATTGCAGAGTTATAGAAACATGAATGAAACTCTCTCTTAGTTAAATGATATTGGTTCATGAGTTTCACAAATTTGCCAAACAGGTGTTTTTCTGCTGCTTTGTTCTGAGCCTTCAACATGCATGGGCTTTGTAACCCTCCAACCAGGCCACAGGACTGAGAACTCACCAAACACTTTGGCTGAGAATTTTTTTCCTGTAGAAAACATCTTGATACTTTATGGAGTATTAGTGTTTTTAAAAAAAACAAAAACAAAAAAACAAAAACTTTAAGGGTTGTTGACATGGGCAAAGTAGTACAGGAAGAAAGAGATAAGACATTTCAAACTATTTCTCTTCTTTTACTTGATAATGATGAAGGAAAAATGAATGAAGGGATAAATAAGATGGGTTTAGATAAGATTTAAGATTAGAAGACCTAGGATTTCCCTTGTGGCATGGTGGGTTAAGGATTCAATGTTGTCACTATAGTGGTCCCAATAGCTGCTATAGCATGGGTTCAACTCCTAGCTCAGGAACATTTGTATACCATGGGCGTAGCCAAAAAAAAAAAAAAAAAAAAAAAAAAAAAAAAAAAAAAAAGAGAGAGAGAGGGCGAGAGACCTAGGTTTCAGTCCTACTAATGCAATTAATTTGGGGTGACTTTGAGGTCAGCGTCATCATCTCTGAGATAAGGAGGCCAGGCTCCATGCTTACTTTGAGATCTTGGATTTTCTGATACAAAAAGCAAACTTAAGGACATTAAATGTGGAAGAAAAACATTCAGACTTACCCTGGGATCCACACTTTAATATGAATCTTATCCTTTTGCCAGGAAATTCCCAACAAGTGACTTCTAAATGGCTTTAATGAATATTTCAGCATTAATTCTCTTTATTTCTCTCCCACAAACTCACATATGTAGATGGAAAAATCGTCATATTTACCGAGAAGCAGCAGCAATACTTCACTCTGAAAATTACAGGATGCTCCATGTCCATCATCCCAACTGGCCTGGAAAAAGAATAAGACATCTGACTCAAATATCCATGAGAATGGCTTCATCATATTAGTAGAACTGTTAGCAGAATGTAGGCTTTTGTTGAGTAGTTTTTTTGTGCAGTGTTATGCTTAACAGCCTTCTATGTTTTCAGTTCAAGTATTTCACACACAGACATGTAGGTTTTATATTTGATGAGTTTGCAAATATATGTACATGGATATCTATCAACTATGTCAATCAAGTCAAGATATGGAATGTTTGGAGTTCCCATCATGGTGCAGCAGAAACGAATCCAACTAGTAACCAAGAGGTTTAGGGTTCGATCCCAGTGGGTAACGATCTGACATTGTCATGAGCTGTGGGGTAGGTCACAGACATGGCTCAGACCTGATGTAACTGTGGCATAGGCTGGCAGCTGTAGCTCCTGTTGGACCCCTAGCCTGGGAACCCTCATAAGTGGCAGGTGTGGCCCTAAAAAGCAAAAAAAAAAAAAAAAAAAGATATGGAATGCTTGCATCACTCCTGAAGGTTCCTTCATGATCTTTTTAAATCATGTATTCCTGGTCTTCCACCCCAAAAGCATTTGGTACTGACTTTATCACAACAGATTAGTTTTGCCAGTTCTTTAAATACATATACATGGAATCAATCATACAGTATGTTCTTCTGGTGTCTGTCCTGTTTTGCTCATCATGATGATTTTTCAATTCATCCATTTCAAGCATATGTTGCCAATCTGTTCTTTTATTGCTGAGTAGTATTTCACAATATTGTATACCAAAATTTGCTTATTCATTGTCCTGTTGATATATATTTCAGTTATTTCCATTTTTTCTATCATAAAGTTGCTACAGACATTCTTATATAAGATTTGTATGTGTATATGTGGCCACATGTTTTCATTTTTCTTGGGTAAATACCTTGATGTGGAGTTGCTAAGTCATATATGAAGTTAATGATCCGCTTGAAAAGAAACTGACAAACAGATCTTCAAAATGTTTATAAGTTTACAAGTACCAGGAATATACAAGAGTTCCAGTTCCTTCACATCCTTGACACCACTTGATAGTATCAGTTCTTTGATGGTTAGCTCTTTTTTTGTAGGTAAAATGAGGTATCTCATTGTCGTTTTTAAAATGAGCACCTTTTCTTGTGTTTATTCCATTTGCATATCACCTGTCAGAAGATGCTTAAGTTCATTATACACTTACTTGGGTTGTTTTGGGGAAAAGAGCATATAGAATGCATACAAGTCTTTGTTGGGTACACTTGTTGAGAGCCTTTTCTCCTAGATTGCGAACAGTCTCCTATTTTATGTGGTGTCTTTGGTTCTGATTTTAGTTCTCTCTGCAATGTGGACTTGGTCCTGATATGACACAGACGAGCTATGTATGACATGCTATACTTCAGTTACGTTCAGTATGTGACATTAATATGGTGGTGGGATTTTGTTTTATTTTTATTTTTTGGCCATGCCTGTGGCATGTGGAAGTTCCCGGGCCAGGTCTAGAACCCAAACCTCCACAGTGAAAATGCTGATCCTTAACCTGCTGTGCCCCAAGGTAACTCCGATGTGGTGAGGATTTTAACATAGAGAAACATAGTTGTGGTTACAATTGTTAAATGTCTCTTTACATGTCATCTACCTTCTCGTATTCCACTTAGGACATCCAGATTTTTTTATTGGAATATAGTTGACTTAACAATGTTGTTTTAGTTTCAGATGTACAGCAAAGTGATTCAGTAACACATATTCATATATCCATTCTGTTTCAGATTCTTTTCCCGTAGAGGTTATTACAGAGTATTGAGTAGATTTCCAGATTTTTGAGTGGAGGATTACTTCTTTCTCATGGTGTAGAAGTGATGTGGTTCGTGTGTGACCGACCACATCCTTAAGGAGCTCTTCGGCCTTAACCTGATTCCTTTCTACCTGGGGCAGTGAATGGATCCAGAAGGAGCATGTGACCCAGTTAGGGCCATGGAAGAGATTAAATTCCATGGTTTGTGCAGAATGCATGATAACTTGGAGAGGTCTTGTTCTTGTTGAGCCAACTTAAGTTTGGTTTTCTGTTATGTACAACCAAAATAAACCCAAAGGATATAATAATTCTGTAGTTACTAGTATTTATGGAGCAGTCCCTGGGTCTATCTTTATATCAAAACTCAACAGTGATACGGACATTCTTTTATCTATTCAGTTATTTCCCTGTTTGTCCCGTGTCACGATCTGTTTCTACACCCAGGGTTGCCATTTATCTCCCTACTCGGTCCTTCAATCTCAAAATTTTGTTCCTGTATCCACTCCCTTTCCTCCTCCTTCCCTTCATTCATTCATTCATCCATCCATCAACTCCTCCCATTGTCCCACTTTCTCTCTCTCATTCTCTCTCTCTCCATCCCTCCATCTATCCCTTCTCTTCATCCTTTCTTCTAATTAATACATATTAATTAGCCATTGTCTATTTTACATGCACTGCCCATCACTATTAGGATTAGCCACAGTTTAGTTATTTATTTATTTATTTATTTACTGAGAGTTATGTATTATTCCATGGACAAAACTGAGGACTCAGTGACCCTAAGACTGCTCTGAGGAGGTAGGGGTGCAGAGGTAGATATACAGGAATTTTGCAATGAAGGGCAGGTAGTAGGAACAAAGGATTATTGGTAATAACAGAAAACTCAGCATCTCAAGCTAAGGAATTTAGCACTTTTCCATGTATGGGAAGATGCAAAAGACAGGGCTCAACTGACCTCATTCCCTTGAGATGCACCTCAGCTCTCTGGGGCCTGTATCTGTGTTCTCACATCCTGAGTTTCCTCAGGGCTCCTGCCATTAGGAGTGGCTGCAGTCTGATGGCTGCCAGATGGCAGGTATTCTTTTGTGTCCTTCCTGAGTTCCCTCAGAGCTTATCGGCTCACCCTTGGAAGTGGAGGACTACCCTTATTTTATTTTATTTATTTTATTTTTTTTTCTGGAGTTCCCGGCCCAGGGATCAGATCTAAGCCACAGTTGCGGCAACACTAGATGCTGTAACCCACTGTGCCAGGCCAGGGGTCGAACCTGCGTCCCAGGGCTCCAGAGATGCTGCCGGTCCCACTGTGCCACAGCGGGAACTCTAGACAAGACACATTTTAAATGCTCAGTAGTAATGTGTGGCTAGTGTCTACCAGGTTGGGAAAAGACATTAAAATATACTGTCTTTTTAGAGCAGTTCTAGGTTTACACAAAAATGGAAAGTACAAAGGTTTCTCACACATTCCATTTTCACCCTACCCCCCACTGTTTCCTCTATGATTAACATCTTTCATTTGCATGATATATTTGCTATAAGTAATGAAACAATATTGATACATTATTATTAACTGAAGTCCATAGTTGACACTAGGGTTAACTCTTTGGGTTGTACCGTTTATGAGTTTTGAGAAAGACATCCTGTGCCCACCATGATGTCATCATACAGAATAATTGCTTTGTTGTCATAAAAATTCCCTGTGCTCCAGGGCCATATATATATTTATAGGTGTGACCATTGCCATCAACGTTTAGGGTCATGGGGAACAGAGGAGTACTTTCTAAGTATTATCCTCCGCTTTAAGGTAAGAAAATAGGGAGTTCCCGTTATGGCTCAGCAGAAATGAATCTGACTTGTATCCATGAGGATGCAGCTTCGATCCCTACCTCACTCAGTGGGTTAAGGATCCAGTGTTGCCATGAGCTGTGGTGTAGGTTGCGGACGTGGCTCAGATCTGGCATAGCTGTGACAGCGGCATAGGCCAGCCGCTACAGCTCCAATTCGACCCCTAGCCTAGGAACTTCCATGTGCCTCTGGTGCAGCCCTAAAAAGCATCAAGAAAGAAAGAAAACATAAATGTATTTCCCCTATAGCTACCTTTTCTCACTGTTGCCAGAGGGGGGACCCCTTCCAGGGCCCAAGAATGGACTCTTGTCTAAGACTTGGAAATGAATTGCCCAAAGGGACACACGTGCCAACAAAGCAAAAGACTTTATTGGGAAGGGGTGCCGTGGTGGGCAGAGAGCAGCAGGATAAGGGAACCCGGAACTGCTTTGCCATGTGGCTCAAAGTCTCTGGTTGTGTGGGAGTGGGGTTAGTTTCCAGGCTGAACTGTCCATCGTCTTGCTCAGCCATACTTGGCCTGGCCCAGGGTCCTTCCTGGAGATGCACGTGCATCTCTCGGCCAAGATGGATTCCAGCACCAAGGATTCTGGGACGTTGGTCATCTCCTTCCCTCTACTGGCCCCTCCCAAGTCCTCCCAGTTAGTCTTCGGGGCAGCACCTTGCTCCTTATCTGGGCCTCTTATTTTGAGACTAGTCACTACTAAGTGACTATCATGGTGCCTGGCCAAGGTGGGTGGTTCCAGTCAATGATACCCTAACATCACTACAGCATTAGTAATGGAACAAACGAGTCTTCTAAGTGTAGAGATAGATCACCATGGATATGGATACCTGGGTTTAACATGGTTAAAAGAACTCATATACATGTGCCCCAATGTTCATTGCAGCACTATTTACAATAGCCAAGATATGGAAGCAACCTAAATGCCCATGACAGAGGAATGGATGGAGATGATGTGGTACATATATACAATGGAATATCACTCAGCCATAAAAAAGAATGAAATAATGGCATTGCCAGCAGCATAGCTGTACCTAGAAATTATCATACGAAGTGAAATTAGACAGTGAGAGACAAATATCATATGATATTTGTATGTAGGATCTAAAAAAAAAAAGGGATACAAATGAATTTATTTGCAGAACAGAAACAGACACAGACTTTAAGAAACTTATGATTACCGAAGGGGACAGGTGTGTGTCAGGGGGTAGCAGGGAGGGGGGGATTTTGGATAAAAATGCTCTAAAATTACTTCGTGATGATGGTTGTGAAACTGACAGCACTAACGGCCTGAACATAGCCAGAACACAGACTGGGACTTGAACCCACATGCCAGGACTTGAACCCAGCCAAACTCAGATTGGGGCTTAAACCCAGTTTTATTTATTTTTTTGTCTCTTTCTAGGGCCGCTCCGGAGGCACACAGAGGTTCCCAGGCCAGGGGTCTAATGGGAGCTGCAGCTGCTGGCCAACACCAGAGCCACAGCAACGCGGGATCCCAGCTGCGTCTGCAACCTACACCACAGCTCACGGCAATGCCGGATCCTTAACCCATTGAGCGAGGCCAGGGATCGAACACATATCCTCATGGATCCTAGTCCGGTTTGTTAACTGCTGAGCCACGATGGGGACTCCTTGACTTTCTTAATCAATGGAAATTGGTAAGAGGCCAGACAGGCGAATTCAGGCAAGGCGTTATCAGGGCCCCTTCTGCAGCAGGGGATGCGGTAACAACAGGTTCCCTTGCTTGCTCCCACTCTTGCAGCTCAGGCAGGGGCGGGCCGCTGGTTCCCTCCGCGGAGCGAGTAGGGGCGGGTCCAGGGGGTCGGGCAGAGGGGTGGTTTAGGTGGTCTACCCACCCCTTTGGTGGTGATGTGTGCCAGGGGTCATGCCTAGTACCCTGCTTTTGCTCTCTGCTCTTCAGAAGGGGCGGTTGGGTTTTTTAGGTTTTTTTTTGTATCTTCTTGCCTATAATTTGCCCCAACTGCGCATGTCCACGGTTATTTTTAGTCCCTTATTGTTTCTTTGTATTTTGTTGCTGGAGATGTTTGTCCAAGTGCAAACACTGCAGCCACTGCAGCAAAGGGTCCCAGGTCCCAGCCTGTCTCTCTCTCTCACTTTACATCTTACATCACGTCTTCCATTCCCCTGTGTCATCGCAGGTGGTTTGTGCAAGTGGTTTATTGACACCAGCTTGGAACCAAGTCTGCACAAGACGGGGTATTCCCTTGGGGCTTGCCATCCTGGGACGCAGAGGAAATCACAGCGCCGGGGGGCTGGAGGATCTTCAGACTTACTTTCCAACTTCTGTTTGTCGCCGGGACACAGGTGCAGAGCCCTGGGGCAGAAGCGGTCCTGCCTCTTTCCAGGGAGAAGAGACTTTGCTAAAAGGAGTTGGGGGATGGATATTAGAGTGTCTTTGCCAGTCCACAAAAATAATGAGTGTGTGTGCACGCTCGCGTGCGTGCGTGCGTGCGGGGGTGTATGTGTACATGACATATGTCTATCAGCTTAAGGCTGCGGGTTCCTCCTCTGCTCAGGCAGACTTAGGGCTTTGCAAATGCGTCTAACATGTTCCTTTTGATTTTTATCTTCCTGCTCCTGCAGCTTCCTCCCTTTGTGTGCAGTTTGGCTGATGCCACCTGCTGTTTGAGAATGAAACCCAGCATCTACAAGGATGGAGATGCGGTTATTGGTGGCTTTTTCCCCCTTTACACATTTTTCCTGGACAGAGGGAACCAGAGGCCCTGCAAGGATGTCATTTTCCAGCAGTAAGCACTTTTTTGTTTCTTTATTCTCTGCTTGATTGTTAGGCTGACCAATGCCTCTAGGACCTGTGGGTGGCTGAATGGGCCAAGGCTCTCTGCATCACCTATTCTGTCCTTCCTCCTCAATCTCCCACCTCCCCCGAACTGGCCATAGTTTATTTCATCTCATCCACTTGACTTTGTTATTTCTTTCAGAGGGGGGAAGAGAGTTTTTAAAGTTTCTAGGTTTTTTCTGTTAGTTCTCCCTTTGCAGGGCTGGAAGCTTAGTGAGACATATGCTCCCCCCTCCCTGCCTCCTTCCCCTCTGGGGTGCCCCAGCTCTGACCAGAGTGAGGTCCCTTAGAAACACAATCCAGGAGTTCTCATCGTGGTTCAGTAAGTTATAAACCCTATTCATATCCATAAGGATGTGGGTTCGATCCCTGGCCTCACTCAATGGGGTAAAGGATCCAGCATTGCTGTGAGCTGTGGTGTGGGTCACAGATGCAGCTTGGATCCCGTGTTGCTGTGGCTACAGCTCTGATCGACCCCTAGCTCGGGAACCTCTCTATGCCACAGATATGCCCCTAGAAAAAAAGAGAAAGAGACACAACCCATTGGCATGAGTTCAGTGCGAAGTGGCTACAGCCAGTGTCCCTTCCTCAAAGTCAAAGGCCTGCCAATGTCTCTGTTGTCATGTGTATAATTCCTACTAGCCCTACAGAGAGGCTGCCACTTATATACAATCCACCTGCGCAGACAACTTCTCCCTGCAGACATGGGGTTACTCTTTGAAATATCATGATGTCATGATTTCATAGGAGGGTATTGCATGCCTCCTGGAGCTGCAGGCCAGGCCAGAAGTAAGAGGTGGGTAGTATTGACTAAAAAAAAAAAAATACGCAATCTGAAAGTTGAGAGTTACGTTTTATTGGGGCAAAATTAGGACTTCAGCACTTGCGACAGTATCTCAGGTAGCCCTGAGAGAGGAGCTAGGATACATAGAGGAGTTTTTGCAGCAAAGGCCAGGGAGCAGGAACAAAACAGGCCTAGGCTCACTGAAATCACTCCATCGATATCCACCTCCACTGTCAGGGCCGGTATCCCGAGTTTCCACAGCCAGCAGGACTCACTGGCTCTCACCCTTGGAGGTGGCTCCATTCACAGATGACCGTGACATTCTTTATCCTTAACTACTGACGGGGCTGAAATCCCACCCAAGAAGGAAAAGGGGGACTTATTGGGATATGATACAGGTGAGGGGGAGGTGCATGCAGCGCACATACATTTTACACCAGTTTGTTGCTGATCACCTGACGGTGCAAGGAGCAGACATCGATCGGCCTGAAGGATTTTAATGTTTTTCTACATGTGAAGAAATGCAAGAATCGGGCACATAACATCTTCTCAAAATACCTAACTCTCTGAAGACCTGTTCTTCCAGTTTTCCCAGAGCACAGAGTGCCTCGCTCCGGCTGTTCACCCTGAGCTCTGCTTCCAGGGGTGTTGCGGGATGGCAGCTACAGTGGCTCATAGCTGAATCCATGTAGAGGCTGATGGTAGGTGCCAAACTTCAGGTCACAGGACTCTGGAATATTTCGTCCTTTCCCATCTGATTCTGATTCACACCGGTTTTTGTACCGCCTCTGCTCTTGCATCTCGTCAACGTCCGTTCTGCCCCTGCTCCGGGAGAGACAGCAGTGAGTACTGGCTTGGAGCGAGAGCTTAATTCTCTGCTCAGAAATCGAACCTGGGCAGCCTGGATGAGAACCACGAGCCCTAGCCTCTATCTAGACCAGCTAGAGGCTCAAAGCAGAATTGCCCTGATTCTTGGCCTCACTAAAAGCAAGAATGTTGCACGGAGGCAAAGACTCTAAAAGCAGGTGCAAAGTTTCTTATTAGAGACACAGCACAGTGTGGGAGAGCACACAGAGAGAAGTAGTCTATTTATCTAAGGCAGAAGCAAAGCCACCACCAATAATTTTCCTTATTAAACTTTTCCCCAGCAAGTTGGTATATACATCTTTTCGGCATTCTATTTTAGAATATTTTTAATTAGAAAAATCAGAAGAGCCCAGAATCTGAAGTCTTGCCTCATTGTCTCTTCAATGTAAGTGAAAAATTCGACATTTCCTTCTTTTCTTTCTCTCCAGATCCAGTTTACCTTGGTACATGAATCAAGCTCTTTTTTTTCCATATAGTTTTAAATTTTGTGTGCCTCCTTTGAGGTAGTTTGTATTTTGCAATTAAAAAAAAAAAACCACATGAGTACAAAGTATTTCTTTCTTTATCTATGTATGTATTTATACCTTTCAGAATTAGGGTTTCAAGGTTTTTTTGTTGTTGTTGCACCCACAGCATGTGGAAGTTCCTGGGCCAGTGTGATTGAACACGTGCCACAGCAGTGACAACAGGTCCTTAACCACTAGGCCACCAGAGAACTATCATTAGATTTTTTTTCATCGAAGTACAGTTATTATACAGTATTATATAAGTTAAGGTGTACAGCATAGTGAGTCACAGTGTTTAAAGGTTACTCCCCATTTACAGTTATTATAAAATATTGGCTCTAGTCCCCATGCTGCACAATACATCCTTGAGCCTATCTTGCACCCAGTATTTTGTACCTCCCCTCCCCCACCTCTCTTGCCCCTCCCCCCAACTGGTAACCACTAGTTTGTTCTCTACGTCTGTGCCTCTGCTCCTTTTTCGTTACACTCACAAGTTTGTTGTATTTTTAAGATTCCACATATAAGTGATATCATACAGTAATTGTCTTCCTCTGATTTATTTCACTTAGATTAAGACCTTCCAAGACCTTCCATGTTGCTGCAAATGGCAAAATTTCATACTTTTTATGGCTGAGTAATATTCCATTATATATATATATATATATCCATTATATATGTATCCTATATCTATTTATCCATTATATATATCACATATATACCATATCATATATATATATATATATCACATATATGTATCTTTTTTATTCATTCATCTGTTAATGGACACTTACAGTGCCTCATATCTTGGCAACTGTGAATAGTGCTGCTGTGAACATTGGAGTGAATGTATCTGTTTGAATCAGTGTTTTCATTTCTTTTGGATATATACCCAGGAGTGGAATTGCTGGGTCATATGATAGTTCTCTTTTTAGTTTTTGTTTTGTGTTTTTTTTTTGTTTGTTTTTTGTTTTTGTCTTTTGCCTTTTCTAGGGCTGCTCCCTCGGCACATGGAGGTTCCCAGGCTAGGGGTCTAATTGGAGCTGTAGCTGCTAGCCTACGCCAGAGCCACAGCAATGTGGAATCCAAGCCGTGTCTGCAACCTACACCACAGCTCATGGCAGCGCCGGATCCTTAACCCACTGAGCGAGGCCAGGGATCGAACCTGCAACCTCATGGTTCCTAGTCAGATTCATTTCCGCTGTACCATGACGGGAACTCCTGCTTTAAATCTTTGAGTCTGTTTTTTGTAATTCCTTTGTATCATTTTTTATTAGATTCCACGTATTAGTGATCTCACATGATATTTGTCTTTCTCTGACTTACTTCACTTAGTATGATAATCTCTAAGTCCATCCATGTTGCTGCAAATGACATTATTTCATTCTTTTTTATGGCTGAGTAACATTCTTTGTACATATGTACCACATCTTCTTTTTTTTTTTATTTTTTTTATTTTCCCACTGTACAGCAAAGGGGTCAGGTTATCCTTACATGTATACATTACAATTACATTTTTCCCCACCCTTTCTTCTGTTGCAACATGAGTATCTAGACATAGTTCTCAATGCTATTCAGCAGGATCTCCTTGTAAATCTATTCTAAGTTGTGTCTGATAAGCCCAAGCTCCCAATCCCTCCCACTCCCTCCCCCTCCCATCAGGCAGCCACAAGTCTCTTCTCCAAGTCCATGATTTTCTTTTCTGAGGAGATGTTCATTTGTGCTGGATATTAGATTCCAGTTATAAGTGATATCATAGGGTATTTGTCTTTGTCTTTCTGGCTCATTTCACTCAGGATGAGATTCTCTGGTTCCATCCATGTTGCTGCAAATGGCATGATGTCATTCTTTTTTATGGCTGAGTAGTATTCCATTGTGTATATATACCACCTCTTCCGAATCCAATCCTCTGTCGATGGACATTTGGATTGTTTCCAGGTCCTGGCTATTGTGAATAGTGCTGCAATGAACATGCGGGTGCATGTGTCTCTTTTAAGTAGAGTTTTGTCCGGATAGATGCCCAAGAGTGGGATTGCGGGGTCATATGGAAGTTCTATGTATAGATTTCTAAGGTATCTCCAAACTGTTCTCCATAGTGGCTGTACCAGTTTACTTTCCCACCAGCAGTGCAGGAGGGTCCCCTTTTCTCCACAGCCCCTCCAGCACTTGTTATTTGTGGATTTATTAATGATGGCCATTCTGACTGGTGTGAGGTGGTATCTCATGGTAGTTTTGATTTGCATTTCTCTAATAATCAGCGATGTTGAGCATTTTTTCATGTGTTTGCTGGCCATCTGTATATCTTCTTTGGAGAAATGTCTATTCGGGTCTTTTGCCCATTTTTCCATTGATTGATTGGTTTTTTTGCTGTTGGGTTGTATAAGTTGCTTATATATCCTAGAGATTAAGCCCTTGTCAGTTGCATCATTTGAAACTATTTTCTCCCATTCTGTAAGTTGTCTTTTTGTTTTCTTTTTGGTTTCCTTTGCTGTGCAAAAGCTTTTCAGTTTGATGAGGTCCCATGGGTTTATTTTTGCTCTAATTTCTATTGCTTTGGGAGACTGACCTGAGAAAATATTCATAATGTTGATGTCAGAGAGTGTTTTGCCTGTGTTTTCTTCTAGGAGTTTGATGGTGTCCTGTCGTATATTTAAGTCTTTCAGCCATTGGGAGTTTATTTTTGTGCATGGTGTGAGGGTGTGTTCTAGTTTCATTGCTTTGCATGCAGCTGTCCAGGTTTCCCAGCAATGCTTGCTGAATAGACTTTCTTTTTCCCATTTGATGTTCTTGCCTCCCTTGTCAAAGATTAATTGACCATAGGTGTCAGGGTTTATTTCCGGATTCTCTATTCTGTTCCATTGGTCTGTCTGTCTGTTTTGGTACCAGTACCACACTGTTTTGATGACTGTGCCTTTGTAGTATTGCTTGAAGTCTGGGAGAGTTATGCCTCCTGCTTGGTTGTTGTTTCTCAGGATTGCTTTGGCGATTCTGGGTCTTTTGTGGTTCCATATAAATGTTTGGATTGTTTGTTCTAGTTCTGTGAAAAATGTCATGGGTAATTTGATAGGGATTGCATTGAATCTGTACATTGCTTTGGGTAGTATGGCCATTTTTACAATATTAATTTCTTCCAGTCCAGGTACTTGGAGTATCTTTCCATTTCTTTACATCTTCTTTGATATCTTTGATTAAAGTTTTATAGTTCTCGGCATATAGGTCCTTTACCTCTTTGTTCAGGTGTATTCCGAGGTATTTGATTTTGTGAGGTACAACTTTAAAAGGTATCGTATTTTTGTATTCCTTTTCTAATGTTTCATTGCTGGTATACAGAAATGCAACTGACTTCTGAATGTTAATCTTATATCCTGCTACTTTGCTGAATTTATGAATCAGTTCAAGGAGTTTTGGGGTTGAGTCCTTAGGGTTTTCTAGGTATAGTATCATGTCATCTGCATACAGTGACAGTTTGATCTCTTCTCTTCCTATATGGATGCCTTTGATTTCTTTTGTTTGTCTAATTGCTGTGGCCAGGACTTCCAAAACGATGTTGAAGAAAGAGCAGTGGTGAGAGTGGGCATCCCTGTCTTGTTCCAGATTTGAGTGAGAAGGCTTTCAGTTTTTCCCCATTGAGGATTATATTTGCTGTGGGTTTATCATAAATGGCTTTGGTTATATTCAGGGATGTTCCCTCTATACCCACTTTGGCGAGGGTCTTGATCATGAATGGATGTTGAACTTTGTCAAATGCTTTTTCTGCATCTATTGAGATGATCATATGTTTTTTGACTTCTTTTTTTGTTAATGTGGTTATGATGCTGATTGATTTGCGTATGTTGAACCATCCTTGTGAACCTGGGATGAACCCAACCTGGTCATGGTGTATAATCTTTTTGGTATGTTGTTGGATTCGGTTGGCTAAGATTTTGTTGAGCATTTTTGCATCTATATTCATCAATGATATTGGGCGATAGTTTTCTTTTTTGGTGGTATCTCTGCCTGGTTTTGGAATGAGGGTGATGGTGGCATCATAGAATGTCTTTGGGAGTATTCCTTCTTCTTCAACCTACCACATCTTCTTTAGCCAACCTTCTGTTGATGGACATTTAAGTTGCTTCCATGTCTTGGTTATTGTAAATAGTGCTGCGATGAAGATGGGGGTGCATGTTATCTTTTTGCATTATGGTTTTGTCTAGATATATGCTCAGGAGCATATATCTTTATGACTTAGATCTTGATATGTCCCCCTTTCCGCTTTAGGGCAGTATTTTGGAGCTCTCTGGATTACTGCCCCCTGGGCTATAGTTAGTGGACAAAACAAAAGATGTCCTGGTCCTCGGGGACAACCACCACTCCCAAAGGTGGGCCGCTGATCCCCACGGGAACTCGGGAAAGAAGCAGAGAAGACTGACCCAGAGCTGAGGTGCATCTCCAAGGAGTGACTCCCGTAAGCCCAGACCTTTAAATCTTCCCATAGAAACTGGTTTTCTGTCAATCGTTCGTGCCTATAACCTTCCCTTTGTTGCAAAATTCATAAATCCTAGCACCCCCACTCAACTGCTCGGAGCGGTTTCTCAGGGCTACCTGAGATGCTATCTCCTGGGCTTAAGTCCTAATTTCACCCCAAAGAAGATTTAACTCTCAGCTTTTCAGGTGGTATTTTTTTTAGTCGACAGGGGCTATGCTCAATATCCTGTCATAACCTACATGGGGAAAGAATCTGAAGAAGAACGGATATATGTCAAGGTGTAACTAATCCGCTTGGCTGTACACCTGAAACTAACCCAATGTTGCAAATCAACTATACTCCCATATTTTTTTTCTTTAAAGAAGGAGATGCTAGTGGCAAAAAGGAAAATGAGCAGTGGGGAAATATCAGTGTTTAGTGTTGCAAAGGATGGCAACATCCTGCCTGCCAGGTGTTTTCAATAGGAAGCATCCAGACTTGGGGAAGCTCTTAAATGACACCAGGAAAATAACTAGTTCTTTAAGTGCTTCTGGTTCTGAACGTGAGGGAGGACACTCTACATAAATGGCCTCGTTTAATTCTGCAACCCCTTTAGGGATTAATAACATCATGTTGCAGGTTGATGATCTGGGAAAAGGCAGAGTGAATGGATGGGGAAATTAATGCCATAGGCACTGATCGTCTTACTCTGTTTGTCGCTGGGCATTTTTCTCTTGCAACTCATTGGTAGATCAGAAGCATTATGGTATCTCAAAGTCCCATCTACTTTTCATTTGTGTTGGCCTCACTGGATTCTTTTTTTCTTTTTTTTTTTTTTTTTTTTTTTTGTCTTTTCTAGGGCTGCTTCCCGTGACATATGGAGGTTGCCAGGCTAGGGGTCGAATCGGAGCTGTAGCCACCGACCTACACCAAAGCCACAGCAGTGTGGGATCCGAGCCGCGTCTGTGACCTACAACACAGCTCATGGCAACACCGGATCCTTAACCCACTGAGCGAGGCCAGGGATCAAACCCGCAACTTCCTGGTTCCTAGTCGGATTCGTTAACCACTGTGCCACGATGGGAACTAACTCCGCCTCACTGTATTCTTGCCATGAGGTTGCCCTATGAATGCATTGGCTGCAGAAGATCAGGTCCTTACCCCAAAGCAGGCTTTTCATCTTGAGTGCACTTCCCGACACGGTGATAATGTAGCTCTGTTAGCTGCACCCCTTTCTCAGGAATGTCCAATTTCACAATCCTGCTGGTGAGCCAGGGAGTCTGGCTGAAGAAAGAAAATCAGATGCAGAGCATGCCATTCTCAACTTCTGGAATTTCCGGGAAGGTCTGGGATTGAAAATCAAAGTAGGAGAGTATTCCCCACATGCTCCGTGTGGCCAGGAATTATCTTTATCCGAGGAGATGCTAGAGTGGGCTGCAGGAATCACTGAGGTGGGTAGGACCCAATCACAATGCTTTACGCTATATGCAAATGACCAAGTTCTTGGAGTTCCTGCTGTGGCACAGTGGGTTTGGTGCAGTGGGTTAAGAATCCGGCTACAGTGCCTCAGGCTGCTATGGAGGCATGGGTTTGATCCCCATCCTGGGAACTTCCATATCCTATGGATTCAGCCTTAACAAAATAAATGAAACAAAACCCCCACAAAATCTTGCTGTGGGTGGTTTGCCTCCTTTCAGAGCATGGTAGAAGGTTACATATGGGCATTTAACAACTTGCTTCTAACTTAAGAATCTAATGAAAAATGACACAAGGAGTTCCCGCTGTGGTGCAGCAGGATTGGTGGCATCACTGCAACGCTGGTGTGCAGGTTTGATCCCTGGCCCAGCACAGTGGATTAAGGATCCAGTGCTGCCAGAGCAATGGTGTAGGTCGAAGCTTCGGCTTGGATCTGATCCCTGGACTGGGAATTCCATATGCCCAGGGACGGGGGGAGGAAAAAGACATGAAAAAACCTTATTTATAAAACAAAAACAAACTGAGAGATTTCAAAACCAATCTTATGGCTACCATAGGTGAAACTGTTTCAGGGGGATAGTTGTGAGGGTTGGAATGAAATAAACACACTATTGTGTGAAAAAGATGATTAATGAGAACCTACCGGATAGCACAGGAAGATCTACTCAATAGTTTGTAATAAACTATATGGGAAAAAAAGAATGGATATATTTATATGCATGGTTGATTCACTTTGCTCTGCTCCCCTGAAACTAATACAACATTGTAAGTCAACTATACTTCACTACAATTCAATTTAAAAAAAGGGAAATTTTCTGGTTTACCAATTGTCCAATGGATGGAAACAGAACATATTTATTCAACCAATGTGTGTGTACATATATGTACATATATATACATGTATATTCATATTTCATATGTATATGAATGACTGGGTCACTGCTGTGCAGCAGAGTGTATGTATGTATATTACACACATGTATGTATATAATCATATAAATATGAATGACTGGGTCACTGCTGTGCTGTAGAAATTGGCACAACAGGAGTTCCCGTCGTGGCGCAGTGGTTAATGTATCCGACTAGGAACCATGAGGTTGCGGGTTCGGTCCCTGCTCTTGCTCAGTGGGTTGACGATCCGGCGTTGCCGTGAGCTGTGGTGTAGGTTGCAGACGCGGCTCGGATCCTGCGTTGCTGTGGCTCTGGCATAGGCCAGCGGCTTCAGCTCCGATTGGACCCCTAGCTTGAGAATCTCCATATGCCACAGAAGCGGCCCAAAGAAATAGCAAAAAGACAAAAAAAAAAAAAAAAAAAAAGAAAAAGAAAAGAAAAAGAAATTGGCACAACATTGTAAATCAACCATACTTTTATTAAAAATGCAAAAATAAAATAAATATGAAATCTGTGTATCATCCAATACTCTGAAACACCCTAGTTATTGCAGAATTAAAGTCACAGATGGTACCAACAAGTATCCCATTTTCTCCAGACTCCCTGCACCGTATGCAGCGAGAGCTGTGGTCCTGGATTCAGGAAAAGCCTTCTGGAGGGAAAGTCTATCTGTTGCTTCAGCTGCACTCCCTGCCCAGAGAATGAGATTTCCAGTGAGACAGGTGAGTGTACGCCTTGCAGGCGATTCTCCATCACTCTTTCATAGCTGCCATTCACCAACGGAAATGGGGAGGTTCTGGATGAGAACTTCAGAGTCAAAATTCTTTCTTTCTTCATTTAGGAATTTAATTCATTTAATCATTATAAGCAGTATTATTTCCACCTGAAATGACACACTCGATCTCTCTGCCCTGAACTAGCTTACTTGACTCCTTGTTTGAGACCCATGGCTGGCACGATCCATGTCGAGAGACCTTTTTTTAAAAAAGCATTTGATTGAAGTCTAGGTAGTTTAAAATGTTGCGGTAGTTTCTGCTGTATAGCAAAGTGATTCAGTTATATATATACATATATGTGTGTATATATATACACATTCTTCTTCATATTCTTTTCCATGATGGTTTATCGCAGATGTTGAATAAAATTCCCCGTGTTCTACAGTAGGACTTTGTTATTTATCTATTCTTTATATCATAGTTTGCATTGGCTAATCCCAAATTTCCAGTCCATCTGTCCTCACCCTCTCCTCGACAGCCACAAGTCTTTTCTCCATGTCTCTGCGTCCGTTTCTGTTTTGTAAGTAAGTTCATTTGTGTCATATTTTACTTTCCACATATAAGTGATAACATACGGTATTTGTCTTTTTCTGACGATTCATTTAGTGTGATGATCTCTAGGTCTATCTGTGTTGCTGCAGATGGCATTATTTCATTCCTTTTGATGGCTGAGTAATATTCCATTGCATGTGCATATATATATATATTTATATATATATATATATTTATATATATAAACATCTCCTTTCTCCATTCATCTGTTGGTGGACATTTAGGTTGTTTCCATATTTTGGCTATCGTGGATAGTGCTGCTATGAATATTGGGGTGCGTGTGTCTTTTCTAACTATAGTTTGGACTGGATATATGCTCCGGAGTGGGATTGCTGGATGACATGGTAAATAACTCTAGTTTTAGTTTTTTGAAGAACCTCCATACTATTTAAGGAAGCCCTTCTTGACCACTCCACAATAACCTAACTCATCTCTGTTGCAGCATTTCACACAATATGAGAAGTACTTATTTTTCATCTTCTTTAAAACTACACTCGGATCACAGTGAGGCAATGGATCTAAATATGTTTGTGCTTTCAGTGTCTATGATTGTTCCTGACAAACAGCAGGAGTCCAGAAAGGTTGTGTTTGATGTTAGAAGTGGGTATTTTTGCAGTGCCCAACATGCTTGTTGTTCAGCATCTTCTTAGTGAGTGAGTCTTGGTCTTGATGTCCTCAAGTTCACAGATGAACAGGGGTGATGATGTATAATAATGGGATTCCAGGTGGTGACATAGAACTGCAGTAAAGGTATTCGGAGATCAGCGGGGTAAAATAAGGGATAGTGTCTACACTTCAGGGAAAGGAGATGTCACAGAATTCTTTGTAGGGGCAATACCATGGTATCATATGAGACTAACAAAAAGAGTAATGAATACTTGGTGAACTACTGAATTGGCAGAAAGGGGCAAAGTAGGGGGTTCAAGTTGTGGCTCATTGGATTAAGAACCTGACACAGTCTCTGTGAGGATATGGGTTTGATCCCTGGCCTCACTCTGTGGATTAAGGATCTGGCATTGCCATGAGCTGTGGGGTAGGTTGCAGATGCAGCTCTGATTCAACCCCTAGCCTGGGAACTTACATATGCTATAAAACATTTTTTTAATGTGTTTCAATAGTCTGAAAAAAAAGGTCAGTATTTATTGGAAATCATTATCTACAGAGGATTCTTTTTTTTTTTTTTTCTTTTCACATCTGCACTTGCGGCTTATGGAAGTTCTCAGGCTAGTGGTTGAGTTGGAGCTGTAGCTGCCGCCTACACCACAGCCACAGCAATGACAGATCTGAGCCGCATCTGTGACCTATGCTGCAGCTTGCAGCCAGATACTTAACCCACTAATCGAGGCCAGGGTGGAACCCACATCCTCAAGGAGACTACATCAGGTCCCTAACCCACTGGGCCACAACAGGAGCTCCTGCAGAGGATCTTATATTTGGTGTTTAGATCGACAGAGAAGGAAATTAGGCTAACCTTGTCCAGTGCCCACCATTGGGGACCAGTGAATAAAAGAAAATGACTGAACCTGGGCTGATGACAATTTGCCTTTCTCCCCAGAGGCGGATCGGGGTTTGAAGTGTTCAGAGCATCAGTATGCCAACAGAAAGCGAGATTGCTGCCTTCAAAAAGTTGTAACCTTTCTAGCATACGGGGACCCCCTGGGGATGTCTCTGACCTGCTCAGCTCTGTGCCTGTCTGCTCTCACAGCTGCGGTGCTGGGGATCTTTGTCAAGCACAGGGACACAGCCATTGTCAAGGGTAACAATCGAACTCTCAGCTGTGTCCTCCTCCTCTCCCTCACCTTCTGTTTTCTCTGTTCTTTACTCTTCACCGGCCGTCCCAACACAGCCACCTGCATTCTTCAACAAAGGGCACTTGGAGTGGTTTTCACTGTGGCTATTTCCACTGTCTTGGCCAAAACCATCACTGTGGTTGTAGTCTTCAAGGTCACTGCTCCAGACGAAAGGATGCGGCAGTGGTTGTTGTCAGGGGCACCTAACTTCGTCATTCCCATCTGCTCCTTTATCCAGCTGAATCTTTGCGGAGTCTGGCTGGGAACCTCCCCTCCCTTCATTGACACAGATACACACTCAACATGGCCACATCATCATCGTGTGCACCAAGGGCTCCATCACTGCCTTCTACTGTGTCCTGGGGTGCCTGGGCTCCTTGGCCCTGGGGAGGTTCTCCTTGGCTTTCCTGGCCAGGAACCTGCCTGACATCTTCAATGAAGCCAAGTTCCTGACCTTCAGCATGCTGGTGTTCTGCACTGTCTGGGTCACTTTCCTCCCCGTCTACCACAGCACCAAGGGCAAGGTCATGGTGGCATGGAGATCTTCTCCATCTTGGCCTCCAGTGCTGGGCTGCTGGGCTGCTGGGCTGCAGCTTTGCCCCAAAGTGCTACATTATTCTCCTAAGTCCTGATAAGAACACTCTGCGTAGGTTAAGGGATCAAACACATTCTGGGAGCCAGAAGTCTTCTTAAGCTTTCACTCATGTGTTTCCTAAAATGAATAGAGTAAGAAGACAAAGCTGTAGAATTCTTACCATCAGAGAGATTACAGGTGTGATCTATTTTCTTCAATGAATAAACAACTCTCACTTGTTTCTTTACAAAGTTGTGGGGGGCACTGTACCCCTCAGCCATCCTACTTTTCAACCTTGCACTTCACTTTGGGTTCTTCTCACTAAATCTACTAATTAATTTTCATGTTCTTTCTTTTCTTTTTTGGGGGGGCCACACCACAGCATATGGAGGTCCCCAGGCTAGGGGTCGAATCGGAGCTGTAGCTGCTGGCCTATGCCACAGCGTGAGCAACTCAGGATCTGAGCAGCGTCTGCGACCTACACCACAGCTCACGGCAACGCTGGATCCTTAACCCACTGAGCGAGGCCAGGGATCGAACCTGCATTCTCATGGGTGCTAGTCAGATTCGTTTCCACTGAGCCACGACAGGAACTCCCTCATGTTCTTTCTTTTTCTTTTTTATTTATTTTTTCCGCTGTACAGCATGGGACCAAGTTACACATACATGTATACATAATTTTTCCTCGCATTGTCGTGTTGGGATGTAAGTATCTAGACATAGTTCTCAGTGTTACACAGCAGGATCTCATTGTAAATCCATTCCAAGAGCAATAGTTTGCATCCATTAACCCCAAACTCCCGATCCCTCCCACTCCCTCCCCCTCTCCCTCGGCAACCACAAGTCTATTCCGCAAGTCCATGATTTTCTTTTCTGTGGAAAGGTTCATTTGTGCTGTACACTGGATTCCAGTTGTAAGTGACATCACGTGGTATTCGTCTTTCTCTTTCTGACTTATTTCACTCAGGATGAGAGTCTCTAGTTCCATCCATGTTGCTGCAAATGGCATTAGGTTGTTCTTTTTTATGGCTGAGTCGTATTCCATTGTGTTTATAGTCCACATCTTCCGAATCCAATCATCTGTCGATGGACATTTGGGTTGTTTCCATGTCTTGGCTATTGTGAATAGAGCTGCAATGAACATGCGGGTGCATGTGTCTCTTTTAAGTAGAGTTTTGTCCGGATAGATGCCCAAGAGTGGGATTGCAGGGTCATATGGAAGTTCTATGTATAGATTTCTAAGGTATCTGCATACTGTTCCCCATAGTGGCTGTACCAGCTTACATTCCCACCAGCAGTGCAGGAGGGTTCCCTTTTCTCCACAGCCCCTCCAGCACTTGTTATTTGTGGACTTATTAATGATGGCCATTCTGACTGGTGTGAGGTGGTATCTCATGGTAGTTTTGATTTGCATTTCTCTTATAATCAGCGATATTGAGCATGTTTTCATGTGCTTGTTGGCCATCGGTACATCTTTCTTGGAGAAATGTCTATTCGGGTCTTTGGCCCACTTTTCCATTGGGTTGTTGGCTTTTTTTGCTGTAGAGTTGTATAAGTTGCTTATATATCCTAGAGATTAAGCCCTTGTCCATTGCATCGTTTGAAACTATTTTCTCCCATTCTGTAAGTTATCTTTTTGTTTTCTTTTTGGTTTTCTTTGCTGTGCAAAAGCTTGTCAGTTTGATGAGGTCCCATTGGTTTATTTTTGCTCTTATTTCTGTTGCTTTGGGAGACTGACGTGAGAAAATATTCATAAGGTTGATCTCATGTTCTTTTTTGATTTGTGTTTTTGGTAACCACTTTTATGTCATCTTCCACTTGGATTTTTCATTTATTTTTCCCTTTCCAATTCACCTGACAGACACCGTAAAATCTCCTTTTCTTTCATCTACTCTTGGTTATCCAATGACCCAAGAGCATTTGGGTTCATCTTGTTTGAGTCTCTGTACTTTCTGCAATTGGATGTTTCCTTCTTCAAGTTAGAAAAGTTATCAGCCATAATTTCATTAAAAGCATTTTCTATCTATTTCTCTCTCTTCTCCTTCTGGAACCCTCAAATTATGAATGTTAATACACATGGGGTTGTCTCAAAGGTGCCTAAAACTATCTTCATGTTTAAATTCCGCTGTTTGCTGTTCCGTTGGGGCGATTTCCATTATTCTACCTTCCACGTCGCTTATGTGTTCATTTCTACCAGTTCAACTGCCCTTCATTCCTTCCGGTGTATTTTTCCTTTCAGTTATTGTATTCTTCCGCCTTGAGTTCTTCTATATTTTCAAGATTTTTTATTTGAAGTTCTCTCTGTGTTCATCTATTCTTTCCCAAGTTTAGTTAGCATTCTTATTACTTTGGCTTTGATCGCCTTATCAGATAAATTGTCTCTGTTTCATTAGGTTTCTTTCCCAGAGGCTTTGTCTTGTTCTTGCCTTTGAAACATATTCCTCAGTCTTGTAGTTTTGTTTAACTTTCTGTTTGTCTCTATGAAATGAGGTGAAATAGTTATCCACCCCAATCTTTTCTTTTTCTTTTCTTTTCTTTTTTTTTTTTTTTGTCTTTTTTAGCGCTGCACTTGCAGCATATGGAGGTTCCTGGGCTAGGGGTTGAATTGGAGCTGCAGCTGTGAGCCTACACCACAGCCACAGAAAGGCCAGATACTTAGCACATTGAGTGAGGCCAGAGATCGAACCTACATCCTCGCAGACACTATGTTGGGTTCTTAACCCATGAAGCCACAATGGGAAGTCTGGAATCAAGTCCTTTTAAAGAAACAACCCCTGCAGTATTGCTACCACTCAAATGTGACTGCGTCATGAAGGCTCTCTGGATCCTTTGTATGTCCAATGCTAACATAACCACTTGTCACCAAACACAGGACCCTCACCTCCAAGATAGACTTCCCCACCCCTAACATGAATAGAAGATGTAGTGGATTGAGTGGTCACTAAAAATTCCTGCCCTCCTAGAACCTCAGAATGAGACTTCATATGAAATAGGTTTTCTGTATAGCAGAAATTAACACAACATTGTAAATCAACTCTACTTCAATAAAAATTTTTAAAAATAACCATGCATATACCTGTCTCCACCTCCGTTCCCTAACGGATCATGTGCCTGGTACCTACCTGATGGGCCAGAAAAGGCCGTGTGACACCTCTCATTCCCAGAACCCTAGATGATTGGAATATGCAGATTTTTATCTCACGCTGAAGAGTTAGAATCTGGAGTTCCCGTTGCGGCTCAGTGGGTTAAGAACCCGGCATAGTGTCCATGAGGGTTCAATCCCTGGCCTTGCTCGGTGGGTTAAAGATCCACCACAAACTGCATTGCAAGTCACAGATGTGGCTGTGGCACAGGCTTTGTAGCACTAGCTCTGACTGGATCCCTAGCCTGGGAATGTCCATATGCCACAGGTGTGGCCCTAAAAAGAAAAAAAAGTGAGGATCTGCCCTAGTCCTAGGGTGGTGACAGCTGCCCCCCTCCCCAGTAACCCACCCGCCATGAAAGCTGTGGGCTCTGGGAGAGAATTCGTCCCAATTTCAATCTAGAGCCTGTTGTGGAAGCACAAGCCTGGCCGCCCACCTTAACTCGCCTTCTGCCCTCCCCGTTTCTCAGTCACTCTTTGGCCCTCTGTACTCAGACTTCCATTTCTACCAGTGACAAAAACTACTCCACCAAAGGGGTCCAAGGAAGTCCAGAAAATGCCTTCCAAACCCACATCGGTCATTTTCCTTCTGACCTAGTGAAACAGTCTTCCCCTCTGACTTCTGTAGCGTGATATTTTTATTCCACTTTTTATGTGTTTACAAATAATTACGTTTACTGAATAAGTTGTTTATGAGGAAAATGACTTGTTTATTGAATAATTATTTATAGAATATTACAGATTACAATGTGCCCCACACGGTGAGCTGGGCAAATTTTAGTGACTGAGGACGTGTTTCTGTGCAAAGGCAATAAGCTTGCTAGCAAGTCATTGTCAGCCTAAACTATTTCCAAAGACCATGTTCCTTCCTAAGACTTGAAGGTTAGAAGTTCCCTGGTAGCATAGCAGGATAAGGATCCAGGGATATCACTGCTGTGGCTTGGGTACGATCCCTGGCCTGGGAACTTCTATGTGCTGTCAGTTCAGCCAAAAAAAAAAAAAAAAAAAGAAAAAAAGAATTGAAAGTTAAGTCTAATTTTTAAAAATTCCCGGAGGTTCCATTGTGGCTAAGGTTAAGAACCAGACTGGTATCCTTGAAGATGGAGGTTGGGTCCCTGGCCTCACTCAGTGGGTTAAAGGATATGGCGTTGCTGGAAGCTGTGGCATAGGTCACAGATGTGACTCAGATCTGTCATTGCTGTGGCTGTGATGTAGGCCGGCAGCCGCAGCTCTGATTTGACCCCTAGCCTGGGAACATCCATGTGCCATGGGTGCAGCCCTAAAAAGACAAAAACTCCCCCTTAATTTTTAGGTAACAGATAAGGACATAACATGTAGTGGTTTAACATGTAGTGAACTACAGAAAAAGGACTTATTTAGCATTCAGCACAAAAATAGAAAAAAAAATGGAATATGTTAGAACAATATGTAAAAGCAAGCTGAAGAAAGTAAGATGTTTATGGAGCTAATTTCACATTAAAAATAAAATCTCTTCCAAGTGTCATTTCTTCCTTGAGTGTAACTAATACCAGAAAATATTTTAAAAATGAAATAATCCCTCAGGCTATATTACCTCTATAGAATTCCATATAAAAGTCAATAAATAAATCAGAGTAAACAGAAATTAAGGTGCACAAGGACAAGCAGAGGTCCTTTTTCTTGCCCTTCCCCCAAAACCCAATCTCTCATCCACAAAACCACTTACTCTTTACATATTTGTCAAACAAGAGTTTAATAGATGACAATATTAATATAACAAAGCATCTCAGTCCAGAGCAAGAAACAGGGTTAACATTCACAAAGGCAAGGAGAACAAGGGTAGGGGGCTGTCACATAGTGACCACGTCCCAAGGGCCACGCCACTCCTTGGCTTCTTCAGGACACGCCTAAGTTCCCGAGACCCCTGGCTCTCTCTGCCTCCCTGGCCAGCTTGTCTGCCCTCAAGGCCATAGCCAGCCTCTCTCTTGCTTTCTTCACTTTCTGAGCCTGCCGGCGAATATGGCCATATGTTATTACTGGTTGTTTGCAGAGGGACTCGGGGAGGAAGAGCCCCAATCCCGGGATCATCTCTGCCCCATCTGAAGACTGGGCAGGGATGGCCTTGGTGCTGGGGTGCAGTGACCTTGCACCAGCAAGGCTGTTGGATTCAACTGCACCACCAGGGGCAATGTCGCGGACTACTTTTGCGCTGTCCAAGGTACTGAAAAGGTCTCCTTCAGGACTGCAGGCCTGGAGCCCCTGCAGTCTCCTGAATGCACAGACTTGCTGGGGCTTCTTCAGGGTCTCCTCTTGTTGACTGTGCCTGACCTTGTTGCCAGGATGAGCAGTTGTCTTTGTGACTGGCCTCTTGAAAATGCAGCTGGTGAGCCTTAGAGGAAGGCCGGATCTGTCACGATGTCTCTGCTTGGTCCTGGCTAAGTGGACTTGTCTTTTCTCCTCCAGTGCCTGGGGCATCATATTTCTCTTGAGCTTCTCCTTGGAAAACAAAAGGAAATGTGAAATTTGAAGACAAGGGCAGATGAAACCTCCATCCCTCATGGAGAATGTTCTTGGCTCATTTGGAGAACCACCCTCCTTTTTCCCTGGAGAAATGGGTCTCCAGTGACACTGTATCACCATCTCTGAGAGGGTTGTTAAAACTCATATTTCTGGATCTCCACCCAAGTGTCCGGGATGGAAACAACAATTTGCATTCCTTAGTGTTCCCAGCTGATGCTGCTGGTACCGGCATCACACACTGAGAACTGGATCCTGGGACATCCAGCAGATGTAAGTCAAGGACAGAAAGGTCAAGGTCATTATCCAGCACCAATTCCAGACTCTTCCCCTCCACCATCCTCCTTTGGAGCTGCTTTCCTCTTCCCATCCCTCTCACTGCCAACTACACATATGCTGGCACCCCTAACACACCACCTTTTGGACATGGGGATCCCAGGATCCCAAAACATAAAACTGTTTTCTTTCTTTTCTTTTCTTTTTCTTTTTTTTTTTTTTTTTTTGATTTTTAGGGCCGCCCGTGGCATGTGAAAGTTCCCAGGCTAAGGGTCGAACCAGAGCTGCTTCAGCTGTCAACCTACACCACAGGCACGGCAACTCAGGATCTGCAGCCTACACCACAACTTACAGCAATGCCAGATCCTTAACCCACCAAGCAAGGCCAGGGATATAACCTGCATCTTCACGGACATTATGTCAGGTTCTTAACCCAGTGAGCCACAATGCAGAGCTGAGCCACAAGAACCTGAAATGGATGCTTTTTAGAAGTGGGTCTGATCTCACATCTTCTCTATATCCACACCCTCTTCTAGGCAATCCCATCCACTTCCCTGACTTCAACATTCGTTGTTAATGAATTAGAAAATCTCCCCAAATGCCTGAGCTGGTTTCAAATCTGAGACCCAGATACTCATTTGCCCACACACCACATCAGTGATCATATCAATGACTCAGCTCAGGGTGGCTGGGTCCCAAGTTGAACCAGTTATTTTTCCAAATAAACCACCCTTATCTCAGCGGCTGCTAAACTCAGTGATCCTAACTAAAACCCCATCTGCCCTTGAGCATCGTTCTGGACGCCCTGCCACTCCTATCACATAACCATCCACTTTCCTTCCTGAATCCACCTAAATTTTTCAACTTTGGAATAACTTGTGAGCATCGTTCAATCCTCAGAATACCATTTCCACAGGGTTACCTTACTCTGTGTTAATTTTTTCCATGTAGTTTTTCTCACTAAATTGGATACTCAGTGAAGAGAGGACTATGGGAAACTGAAGGTTCTGCCATGCCCTATTTATGTATCGCTTTGTCCTTTGAAGGTGCTCAGATACCTTTGATGAAAGCAACGATGTAAAGTCATAAAAACTTTCTAGGTTTTTGGAGTTCCTGTCGTGTCTCAGTGGTTAACGAAGCCGACTAAGAACCATGAGACTGTGGGTTTGATCCCTGGCCTTGCTCAGTGGGTTACGGATCTGGAGTTGCTATGAGCTGTGGTGTATGTAGTTTGTAGACTCAGCTCGGATCTGGCATTGCCACAGTGGCTGTGGTATAGGTCGGGGCAGCTACAGTTCCGATTCGGCAGCTACAGTTCCGATTGGACCCCTAGCCTGGGAACCTCCATTTGCCCCTAGCCTGGGAACTTCCATTTGCCCCGGGTGCGGCCCTAAAAGGCCGAAAAAGAAGGAAACGTATCTCATTTAAATCTTTCTTTTTGTCATGCCATAACTATTAATGCCCTTTTTATTACTCAAGGTGTCTCATTTTGGTGGGAAAATTACTTGATCTTTCAATTGCTGCAGCTCTTATAATATACCAAGTTGTTATATCCAAACCTGTGACCCAGAATTTCGCTCAACAAAATCATTGTCCCAGTTTATTTTAATCTTGGTGAGAGGAAATAACAGTAATGCATGTTTAAGAGTATTAGGTTGATTTAATGCTGTGATGACAATAAGACCAACTCGAAGACAGGGGGAAAGAAGAAGATGTGGAAGAAGAGAGGGAAAAGCTGGAGAAAGAGAGGTCAGAAGGGTTAAAGGGTGAAAGGCTAACAGCAATTACCAATGAGGACGAGGAGGTTAGGGAAGCCCTAAATAACTAAGGACATGTTTGAGCAAAGAACTGAATTTTAAATACATTATGGGTAAAGAATTTCCCAGAGAGGAAAACAATTTAAAGTAGGACCAAATACCGTAGGACCAAAAACTACTTCCACTTTCCAGCGATTTTAGTTTAAAAAGATACATTTTGTCTACTACCCTAGACTTCGTATCCTAGTTCTTATTATACAAAAAGTATACAAAACCGAAAGAAGTTTTAATACGAACACAAAGGAAATAACCTTCAACAAGGTAACTTCTTATTTTAAGAGCTAGTGTTCGCTAATTTAAAGAGATTTTACAAAAGGAGAAAGGATACAAATGAACATTTTACCCTCGGTATGGATGTATGGATTCCACACTCACCAGACGATGATGCCGGCTTCTAAAGCTAGTGGATGCAAGGTTCTCCATCTTCCACACCACTGAGTTGTTTTCTGACCCACTGCTGAGATGCAGACAGCCTGTGGTTTGCTGGAGAATACACTGGCTTCTGCTTCTGCTTCCCCTTATATAGAGGGAGTGGATAATCCAATCAGTACATAATCCAATCCATCCTGGATGAGCCAATCCATCTCATCCATAGATGAATGTGGATAATAGATCCATCAATAGATGGAAAGTAGATAATCCAATCCATCTCATCAATGAGATTTGAGAGATTTCTTAATCAGATTCAGCAAGGCATTCAATGGATCACACACCAAGATCAAGTGGGAGTTATTCTGAAGATGGAAGGTTAGTGCCATATTCGCAAATCAGTGTGACTCACCATGTTAAAACAAATAAAAAGCACATAATCATCTCGATAGATGCAGAACAAGCATCTGACAAAATTTAATACCCATTCGTGATTAAAACTCTCAACAAAGTTGGTATAGAGGGAACATATCTCAACATAATAAAGGTCATTTATGATAAACCTACAGCTAACACTCTGCTCAATAGTCGAAAAGAAAAAAAAAACTGAGAGCTTTTCCTTTAAAATCAGGAAGAACACAAGGATGCCCACTCTTACTATTGCTATTTAATTTGGTATTGGAAGTCTGAGCCATAGCAATCATGCAAGAAAAAGAAATAAGACTTGAAAAAGAAATAAAATTGTCATGATTTGAAGATGACATGATCTTTTGTATAGATAAACCTAAAGTCACCACAAAAAGACTATTAGAACTAATAAATAAATTCAGAAAGTTACGGAATTCAAGATTAATATACAGAAAAATGTAGTACTTGGCGAGTCAGACGGTGCTTCTAAAGCGTTATCACCTTGTCCATGTCCTGAAAAGAGGGGTAGGCACTTTGCAACTTGTTTCCATGGGCATCTCTATCCTTAGCAGTTAATGTTTGACGTTAACATTGTCACTTCAGCAGGTGCCCTTGCCTTGGAGAAAGGTGACAGCAGAGCTGCTGATCTTTGTGGTGGAATTTGGGCTTTGTTTTCTCTCCTTTATGTGAGGACCTCTCCCCGCCCAGTATTTGTCCCTTCTGGCTGTTTCATTTCGAGTTTCCTTCCCCCTTTTTCTCTTTCTCTATCATTAGCCCAAATAGGGAGTAAAGGATTTTACAGCAACAATTGCATGCATTCTCTGCCTTGGTGTCCTCTACTGATAGTTTCACCCTCTGAAGGCTGGGATGGGCTGGGATGACAGGAGGTGCAATTGAGGGGTTGTGGAGCCCTCAATCTCTGGGGAAAGCGAGAACCTGTCTTATCCATGAGGCCAGTGTGGGGTGAGGAGTGAGAGTGGTCATGCACAGAACGAGAAGCCAAATTGTGCACTCGATTTCCTGCCCTCCAGCCAGGGAAGTTTCTGGCACCTCCATTTGGGGCAGAAGAGGTCCTCATGCAAAGGAGAGAAAACAAAGCCCAAATTCCACCACAAAGAACAGCAGCTCTTTGCATCTTTGGTGTAAGCATCACGTGGTTATCAAACCATGGGATTTCCTATCCTTAGATTTGTGGAAGTTACAGTGGGGGAAGGGCTGCCAACTTCATTCTGGAAATGGACTGCTCATACCTAACAGTATACCCTGAACATAGTTTCATGTAACTAAATGTATCTTTACATTTTATTTCTATGCCTGTCAGATGTCATTTCACCTGGATTTGTCAAGCCTTGTTCACCCACTTTTGGACTTTTGATGTGTTCCTAATTTTCTGTGACTGTCAGAAATACAGAAATGATCAGTGCTTTTTAACAAGCTTTTCGTATGTCTCTGAGTGGGATCAAGACATATATTCAGCGAGTTCCTGTTGTGGCTCAGCAAATTAAGAATCTGACTATCATCCATGAGGATGCAGGTTCGATCCCTGGCCTCGATCAGTAGGTTAAAGGATCCGGCATTGCCAGGACCTGTGGTGTAGGTCAGAGTCACAGTTCAGATCTGGTGTGGCTGTGGTGTAGGCCGGCAGCTGCAGCTCAGATTTGACCCCTAGCCTGGGAACCTCCATGTGCTGTGGGTGCCGCTCTAAAAAAACAAAACAAAACAAAACAAAAAGAATGTCATCAGACATAGAAGTTCTCAAAATCATCACTACATAGAAACCTGCATTGGAAAGATCCTGGATAAAGTGCATCATAAAGGAGAGAAAACCCCAGGGGGATGTTGTCATTGACGAATGAAGTAAAACGGATTTGATGTCTCAAAAATATTTGGCAAACCCTTTAAGAAGGGGAATGATAACCAGAGTGACATATAATTGAGGGTCGACATCATGTCAAGGGTGGAGGTTGGGGGAGACCCAGTGATAACTTTCTCCTAAAAATTAAAGTGCTCTCTAATGAGGCAAAAAATATAGTTGTGCTCTCAGAGATGCTCAGCGTGTGTAAAATTATGACCAGTGATTCTCTTTGCCCCCTCAGACCCTCACTCCGTGTGCAGCCAGAGCTGTGTTCCAGGACTCAGGAAAATTCCAGAGGAAGGAAAGCCCATCTGCTGCTTCCTTTGTGTTTTTTGCCCAGGGAGAGAAATTTCCAATCAGACAAGTAGGAAACATATAACTAATCCATATTACAATCACTGTTGTTTCCCAGTTATGGGTAATCTCTTGTCTGCCTGTGCTCTTCCAATCAGGCTCCACTGTGGCACTGATTCCAATGGACAGTCTCACTCTGAAGTCTCATCATGGACCGGGCTGAAGTCTGCCATAAAATATAACCTATAGAATCATCCAGGCAGAGTGCAAAGAGGCTCTCTTTTCTTTCTTTCTTCCTTCCTTCCTTCCTTCCTTTCTTCCTTCCTTCCTTCCTTCCTTCCTTCCTTCCTTCCTTCCTTCCTTCCTTCCTTCCTTTCTTTCTTTCTTTCTTTCTTTCTTTCTTTCTTTCTTTCTTTCTTTCTTTCTTTCTTTCTTTCTTTCTCTCTTTCTCTCCTTCTCCTTCGTCTTTTTTTTTTTTTTTAACTTTTTAGGTCCACACTTGTGGCATATGGAAGTTTCCAGGTTAGGGGTCCAATCAGAGCTAGTGCCACAAAGCCTATGCCACAGCCACATCGGTGACTCGTGATGCAGCTTGTGGTGGATCCTTAATCCACTGAGTGAGGCCAGGGATCAAACCCAAGCCCTCATGGATACTAGTCAGCTCGTTACTGTTGAGCTACAACAGGAACTCCGAAAAATAATAGGATCTTTAATGGAGGAGTAGGCAAGAAATTTTTTTAAATAATTTTTGATTGATTGGTGGATTGATTTTTCTTTTCTGGCCACCATGGGGCATGTGGCTTTCCCAGGCCAGGGATCAGATCCACGCTGCCGTTGTGACCTACACGGCTGCCACTGTGGCAAGGCAGCTGAATCCGTTCGCCCACTGCACTGAGCCAAGGATTGAACCTGGGTCCTGGCACTGCAGAAATACCACCCATCTCATCGTACCACAGCAGGAACTCCTATCGCCTATTTTTATAAATAAAATGGAATCAAAACACAGCCATGCCCATTAACTTACATATTGTCTGGGACGGATTTTATGCTGTAGCAGCCAAGATGAATATGTGCCACAGAAACTATATGGCCTGAGAAGCTGAAACTATTTACTACCTGCCACTTTACCAAAAAAGATTAACCATGCTTCAAGGTGTGTACATGAATGGAAAAATTTTAAAGCTCGCCTTAGTCTTCAGTGATTACAGTATCTCTCCCTCCCATACCTGGGTACCAGCAACACAGATCCATTCCAAATCCAAATTATTTCAACTCCATCAAACTATTTCCAACAGTTATATGGGAAAATTGTACAAGAATGGTCACAGGAAATTGACAAGGTAAAATGAGGAAAGGTTTGTTCTACCAGGAACCAAGTTAGATACCAGAGCAACCAGCAGAAATTAGGGAAATGATAAAAGAGGATGCCCCAGGAAGATTAGGTGAAGTTTCTTGCCCCATAGGAGCATGAACAAGGAAATCTTTTTTAAATGTTATTCTTTTTTTTTTTTTTTTTTTTTTTTTTTGTCTTTTTGCTATTTCTTTGGGCCGCTCCCATGGCATATGGAGGTTCCCAGGCTAGGGGTCTAATTGGAGCTGTAGCCGCTGGCCTATGCCAGAGCCACAGCAATGCAGGATCTGAGCTGAGTCTGCAACCTACACCAGAGCTCACAGCAACGCCGGATCTTTAACCCACTGAGCAAGCCAGGGATCGAACCCGCAACTTCATGGTTCCTAGTTGGATTCGTTAACCACTGCGCCACGACGGAAACTCCAAAATTTTATTCTTTTAAAGTGCGCTTGATTTAGTGTGACTTTCTGCCGTACAACATAGTGACCCAGTCATATATATATATATATTTATATATATACACACACACATTCTTTTTCTCATCTCGTACTATCTTCCATCACGGTCTATCCCAAAAGATTGGATATAGTTTTCTGTGCTATACAGTAGGACTTCACTGCTTATCCATTCTAAATGTAATGGTTTGCATCTACAAACCCCACGCTCCTGGTCCATCCCACTCTCCCCCCCCTCCACCTTAGCAACCACAGTCTGTTCTTCATATCTGTGGGTCTGTTTCTGTTTTGTAGATAGGTTCACTTATGCCATATTTTAGATTCCACATATAATTGATAGCGTATGGTATTTGTCCTTCTCTTTCTTATTTCACTTAGCATGAGAATCTCTAGGTGCGTCCATTTTGCTGCAAATGGCATTTTCTTTTTTTATGGCTGAGTCATATTCCATTGTAAAGGAAATCTTTGATTTCACCAGGAAAATTACAGAAACCACGGCAGCAGAATACTTAGCATGAGGAAGCCATTGGGGACAGTAGGGAAAGAGTGGGGAAGAATCCATGCCCTTGGTGACATTGCTGAGCCCCAGGATGAGCCAACCTAGACCCACCATATGCTGAAGGTCCAGGCTGACTGTGTTTTGTCTTGCCTGTAGCTGAAAGCATTCTTCCTAGGTTATGAAAGTAGACTCAATCCTTTTTTAAATTTTTGTATTAAAGTATACTTGCTTCACAATGTTGTACCAATTTCTGCTATACAGCATAGTGACCCAGTCATACATATATATACATTCTTTTTTCTCATACTACCTTCCATTATGTTCTATCCCAAGAGACTGGATATGGTTCCCTGTGCTATACAGTAGGACCTCACTGCTTATCCATTCTAAATGCAATAGCTCGCATTGGCCAAGCCCAAACTCCTGGTCCATCCCACCCCTTCCTCCCTCCCACTTGGCAACCACAAGTCTGTTCTCCATGTCTAGGGGGGAAAAAAAGAGAGAACTTGGCTTTTCCCAACTTCAGTGTGGCCTTAGAAGCAGCCGTGGTGCAGGTCCCTAACGCAGCTCACTGCAGGTGTGCGTGACTCAGCATGCGTGACTTCCTTTTACTGAAAGAACACTGTGCCCCACATTTCTTTCATGTAGCTGGTCAGAAACATCATATATCTAAGTTGGAACAAGTCTTTACATGCAAACCACGAGGAAGCTACGTCCTTTTCCTCTTTGAAGGCTAGGCTTTCTGCCACTTCAGCGTAGCTTTAGCAGGACTAGGGCTACAGGTCTGCTTTACAATTCATCACATGTCTTAGCAACTGATGGTACCTTCCTTTTCCTGAGAGAACACTGTGTCTGAAATTTCTTTGCTATACCTTGCAACAAACACACACTTATCTACTGTGGAAAAACGCCTTTACATGCAGACCAAAGAAAAACATTCTTCCTTGTTCAGAAACTAAGGTTTCACCACTCAAATGCAGCTTTATGAAAAGTAGTGATTCAGATCTGTTATAAAATTACTGAAGTAATTGCAGCCGCACTGACAACTAGACAACAAGTGGTGCCAGTGGAGAGGGGGAAGGGGGAGGGGCAGTACAGGGATGGGGATTAAGAGATACAAACTGTTATGTATCAAAGAAGCTACAGGGAATAAAGCCAATATTTTATAATAGTTATAAATGGAGTATAACCTTTAAAAATTATGAATCAATATATTATACACCTGGAACATTGTTATATTGTGCATCAACTATATACTTTGATAAAATAAAAATTTCTTTTAAACATTCAAAATGAATGCACAGAAAAAGAGGTCATGGTTACCCAAGGCAGAGACCGGGGGTGGGAGGAGAAATAGGATGAAGGTTGTCAAAAGGTACAAACTCCCAGTTATAAGAAAAATAAGGACAAAAGGTGGAATGTATAACATGACTCTAGTGAACACTACTGTGTGATGTATGTGAAAGATGTTCAGAGAATAAATCCCAAGAATTCTCACAAGAAAAAAAACCTTTTGGGAGTTCCTGTCGTAGCTCAGTGGTTAACCAACCTGACTGGTATCCGTGAGGATGTGGGGTCCTATCCCTGGCCTCGATCAGTGGGTTAAGAATCTGGCATTGCTTTGAGCTGTGGTGTAGGTCACAGACGCGGCTCGGATCCTGCGTTGCTATGGCTCTGGTGTAGGCCGGTGGCTATGGCTCCAGTTCGACCCATAGCCTGGGAACCTCCATGTGCCACGGGATGGGCCCAAGAAATGGCAAAAAGTCAAAAAAATAATAACAATAATAATAAACTATATGAGATAATGGATGTTAAATAAAGTGATTTTTGTAATCTTTATTTTGTGGTATCTGTCATACCATTATGCTATATATACTTTAAACACCTATAGCACTGTATGTCAATGATCTCATAAAACTAGAAGAAAATATTTACAAGATAAAAACGAAAAGTGCAGAAAGGTTATAAGTGAAAGAGGACAAACGACAACTCTTTTTCCTTTAGAGTTTTTTTTTTTTTTTATTTTCCCACTGTACAGCAAGGGGGTCAGGTTATCCTTACATGTATACATTACATTTTTCCCCCAGCCTTTCTTCTGTTGCAACATGAGTATCTAGACAAAGTTCTCAATGCTATTCAGCAGGATCTCCTTGTAAATCTATTCCAAGCTGTGTCTGATAAGCCCAAGCTTCCCCCGATCCCTCCCACTCCCTCCCCCTCCCATCAGGCAGCCACAAGTCTCTTCTCCAAGTCCATGATTTTCTTTTCTTTAGAGTTATTTTATTAAATCACAAATATACAACCGCTTCCCCACGCGACACCTGAAACTTACAAATGTAATAGTCAAAGAAGGAATACTTCCACACTCTTACAAAGACCACTAGAAAGAAGCAACTAAAAAGTTAAGAAACTGTTTCTCTGCATCTGTTCCAATGTCTTCTCTACGTCACTGCACATTTATGCATCACCGAAAAGAGTGTAACATTCTTATTTCGATAACCTGAAGCTGTTCTGTTTCCTCTCAGTTCTCATCCTCTACTTATACAGTGAAGACCATGGAAAATAGGAAGAAGCTCAATATGGTCTGGCCTCCCTATACCCCTCATTTCCTCCACTGCCTCCTGGACCATAGTCTCCTCCACCATACGGAGCCACCATGTGCCTGCTCTCACCAAAGTTTCCATTCTTCACTGGACCATAGTTAGAAGGGTCCTGGTTATAATTTCCAAAGGCATTGTAATTTCCTTCTCCATAATCTCCTCCTCCATAGTTGCCATAACCGTCGCCAAAGCCGCTACTCAGGTTGCTGTATCCAGCTCCTCTATCACCATATCCTCCTCCATAACCAGGGCAACCTCCAAAACTGCCACCTGCAGGTCCTCCTCCATACTCATAATAGCCATCCCCCAAAACAGGGCCTCTTGCATAACCCTCAGATCCTCCTCTGAAATTCCTTCCTGGTCCTGCTCCAAAATTTCCACCACCACCACCACCACCACCACCACTAGGAATATCTCCAAAACCAACGTGGCGTCCTCTTCTACGTCTAGAACTTTGGACTTCCTGCATTCCTTGTCTAGACAAAGCCTTTTCTAGTTGTGCATGATGACCATTGATGGTGTGGTACTTCTGCAACACGATCTTGTCCACGGGATCATGGTCGTCAAAGGTAACAAACCCAAAGGCTGTTTTCCTCCCAGACTGCCTAATGATCTCAATAGCGTCAATAGTCCCATATCTCTCAAAGTAATCTCTGAGATGACGTTCCGTGGTGTCTTCCTTAATTCCGCCAACAAACAGCTTCTTGGTGGTGACACAAGCCCCGGGCTTTCCAGATTCCTCTCTTGGGACAACGCGTTTGGAGGCCACCACTCTTCCATCAATGGAATGAGGTCTGGCCGCCATGGCAGCATCAACCTCGGCCACGGATGAAAAGATGACAAACCCGAATCCTCTCGATCTTTGGCTTGAAGGATCCCTTATGACCACACAGTCTGTAAGTTTTCCCCATTGCTGGTAGTAGTTCCTCAGACTTTCTTCTTTGGTTTCAGAGCACAAGCCACCAATAAAGAGTTTACGGAATTGCTCGCTTTCCCTCTTTTTCTTCTTCAAGGGAACAGATTTTGAAGTTTTCTCCATTGCGGACTCAGTCAGTTGCTTCAGCTTGATTTCCTACTGCTGAGGAAGATGTGAGAGATCTCAGGGATGAGTGCAGACCTGGACCGGTCCCGGCCCTGCAGTGAAAACCTGCTGAAAGCCTGCGCTGCTGCAGGAACAGCCCCTCCAGGGGCACCTCCGCAGGGGACCTGGCGATGCTGCTACTGCTACTGCCTCTGGAGTGGCTGCGGCCCTTGAATCAATCTTGAGCGCCTTTCAGTTTTCCTGCAAAACACCATTTTCACAGGGTGACCTTTCCTGATCCAGTCATTAAAAATCCATATTGCATTTTCTCCTTTAATTTTTCCACTGTGTAATTGCGTGTCATCCCTTTATACGGCTTTTTCCCACTAAGTTGGATACTCAATGAAGAGTTGGCTGATATGGACTTGAATGTTTCACACGGACATATGCATTCGCTTTGCCCTTAGAAGGTGCTCAGATAAATTTTTTGAAAGAAACTATTCAAGTGCCAAAACCAAAAAAACTACCTTGTAAATTTTTCTAATAAATTCTCCACTCCACTACAGTCATACAAGGGTATGGTATAAGTTCTCCGGTAGGGTGCAGCTAGTTGTCACTATGTCACATCCTTTCTCTGTAATCCTGGTCAAACTCTTATCTCAATAATCTGTTTAAAATGTAAACCTGATCAGTGCACCCCTTCTGTTCAATCTGTTGTCTTCAGGAGGTATTTTTAAAGGGAGAAGCTAGACCTATTATTTTATTTCTTTTGCCCTGCGGTAATTATTATTACTTCTACCACTTACATTACTTAAGATGTCCCGGTTTGGAGGGAAAATTCCGTGATCCTCCTGTTTACAGAGCACCTACTCTGACTACAAGCCGTAATTCAGAATTTCACTTAACAAAGGCATTGCTCCAGTTTAATCTTGATGAGAATAGGGTTATAGGCTAAAGAACGTCCCCTGTAGTGTTAAGAATGATTAAGTGCTCTGATAATCAATCAGGCCCTCACAGAGACAGAGGAGCAGGGGGAGATGGAGCAGGAGGAGATGTAAGAAGGGGGAAAACACTGATGACAATTATTGATGATGAAAAGATTGGGGAAGGCCAAAGTGATGACATGTATAAAGCAGAGAACTGAGTGTTTTTTTTTTTGTTTGTTTGTTTGTTTGTTTTTGTCTTTTTGTCTTTTCTAGGGCCGCTCCCGAGGCATATGAAGGTTCCCAGGCTAGGGGTCTAATCAGAGCTGTAGCCACCGGCCCACACCAGAGCCACAGCAATGCGGGATCTGAGACGCCATGGCAATGCCGGATCCTTAACCCACTAAGAAAGGCCAGGGATCGAATCCTCAACCTCATGGTTCCTAATTGGATTCGTTAGGAACCACTGAGCCACAGAGGGAACTCCCTGAATTTTTTAAAAGAAAGAAAAAAGGACTGAGCACATTGTAGGTAAAACCCTTTTCAGAGAGAACTGTTTAAACAGAGCAAGATCAAAAACTACTACTTCATAGCGGGATTTTTGTTTTTGGCCTTTTAGGGCCACACCCGTGGCATATGGAAGTTCCCAGGCTAGGGGTTAAATTGGAGCTCCAGCTGCCGGCCTACACTACAGCCACAGCAACGCCAGAGCCCACCCGTGTCTGTGACCTACATCACAGATCCGCTAGATCCTTGACCTGCTTATTGAGGCCAGGGATCAAACCCGAATCCTCATGGATACTAGTTGGGTGGTTTCTGCTGTGCCGCAACCTGAACACCCAACAGTGATTTTTAAAAAAACAAATAAACTGGCTTATTAGCAGAAGAAAGCTTCATGATACCAAAATAGACAAAACCTTGACCATTAATTACGAGAGAACTTCTTGTATTAAGAGCTACTCTCTGCTAACTGAAAGAGATTTCACAAAAGAAAAAAGTATGTTATATGAACACTCTCTTGCCCCCAATATGAATTCCACACTCACCAGAAGAGCTAGACTGGGAAAACAGGTCCTTTCAGGTTGTCCAATCTTCCACAGCTGGACCCACTCCTGAGCTGCAGACAGCCTGAGGCTTGCTGGAAAGTTCAGTGACTTCTGCCTCTGATTCCCCTTTTATAGAGGAAGAGTGTGGATAACCCAATCTGTGAGGAGAGGAGACGCCCTATCTCAGATTGAAGGGATTAGAGAGGTTCCTACATTTTTATACACACACGCACACACAGGAATCTGAGACCCCTGACATCTCAGCTACTGTTAGAGATTTTAAAATTCAATACTTGGGCAGGGGTATTTGTCATCTCTACCAAATTTTGAAAATCAGCTTTAATTAGGACAGTATTGATGCTGGATATAGAATTCTGGCTTGATGTGAGATTTTTTTTTTAATTAAAGTATACTTGATTTACAATGTGATGCCAATTTCTTCTTTACAGCATAGTGACCCGGTCATATATAGATATACACACATACACATTCTTTTTCTCATACTATCCTCCATTGTGTTCTATCCCAAGAGGCTGGATATAATTCCCTGTGCTGTACAGTAGGACCTCATTGCTTATCCATTCTAAATGGAATAGTTGGCATCTACCAATCCAAACTCCCTGTCTACCCCACTCCCTCCCCCTCCCCCATGTGAGATTTTTTTAGCACTTTAAATAGGTGCCCTGTTGATATCTATCTTAATTTATTTTTAATTTATGTCTAGACCTCACTGATGAGCCATTTTCATGCTTTTTAGCCTCTGTATTTGCTAAAATTCTTTTCACATGGACTTTGTTCTTTAGGCCATCTTTACACTCATTATTGTTTCCTGCGTATTTGCTTTGCTTAAAGAATGTCCAGTTAATTGCATCTCTGGGTTGATGTCTTTCATCCACTTGTGATATCACTTCCTCCCCCACCTTCTCTCTGCTCCCCTTTTAATCACATCCCACTTCTCTTTCAACTCTACCCTAAGCTTTATAATATTTTCCATTCGATGCTTTTGTTGGGATATTTGCACTTCCACTGCCTCGTAGCTTAGTAAACCAGGCTTTTCTTGGGATCAAAACCTTCTTAATTACTTAGTTTCTTATATTCAGTTCTAATCTTTTTTTTTTTTTTTTGATCTTTTTCCCTATTCTAGGGCTGCTCCCACGGCATATGGAGGTTCCCAGGCTAAGGGTCGAATCAGAGCTGTAGCTGCTGGCCTATGCCAGAGCCAGAGCAACCCGGGATCCAAGCCGCATCTTTGACCTACACCACAGCTCATGGCAACGCCGGATCCCCAACACACTGAGCGAGGCCAGGGATCAAACCCGAAACCTCGTGGTTCCCAGTTAGATTCGTTAACCACTGAGCCACGACGGGAACGGGAACGCCCCAAGTTCTAATCTAAACACATTCGATAGCTTTAATTTTCTAAAAAAGAAAGAGCAGCTTCATGATGAGATTTTATTCCTTTTGATACAGTAAAACTCAGGAGAAAATTATAATGTGGATCACATTAAGATGTAACAGGAGTCAGAATTCATCAGAATTCGCCAGTAAGACAGAGAGGGTGGAAAACCTGAGTGGGAGAAAAGATTTGTGTTACATATGTCTGATAAAGTACAGCAAGCTAAATTATGCAAAGACATTAGTTCTTTCGAATGAAACAAAATGCTGAAAGCCCTAGGAAAAAGGGTCAAATTCTAGTATAGGGAGTCCATAAAAATTGATAAATAGTCTGCATGAATTCTCTCACAATTGTAAATCTTATGAACTCTCCAAACAGATGAAGTATAATGGATCAAATTTAGCTTTTGGACTGAGAATGCACTTTAATCGGAAAACACTGTATTTCAAGACTGAGACAGAAGATAAGGAGATAGCTTCTTTGTTCTTCGTGCTGATGTGGACTACATTTTGAAGTGGGATTATTTTGATTTCTTCAGCTAAAGAGAAGTGTTCCCTTGTGTGTGTTCACTTTCTTTAGTGTGTTCTACAAAATGTAATATTACATAGGTTACGTTATTCTATTGCTATGGTGTTGGGTGGATAATATAATGTCTGATGTTTAATTATATGTGGCAACGTGACTGGGCTCAGGGCTGCCCAGTTAGCTGGTTCAGCATCATTTCTGGGTGTTCCTGAGGGTGAGTCTGGAAGAGATGAGCATTTGACACAGACTAAGTTAAGAAATTTATCCTCCCAGTGTGGGTGGGGCTTATCTAATTAGCTGAGGGCCCAAATTGGGGGGGTGGGGGGAGAGGTGAAGGAAGAGTGAATTCACTCTTTCTTCCTGACTTGGGATCCATTTTTCACTCCCTTGGACTCAGAGCTCCTAGTTCTCAGGACTTCAGACTTGGACTGAATTATGCCACTGGCTTTTCTGCTCCTCCAGCTTGCAGATGGTAGATTGAGGGGCTCCTCTGCCTCATAACCTAAATAGATCTCTTATTCTATATGCTTTATCTCCCATTGGTTCTGTTTCTCTAGAGAACCCTGAATGATACATACGAATAAAGTTCCCCCCAAAAAAAAGTGCACCTGAAGGAAAATTTCTAAGGCATGGGAGGAGTCTCCCCCACACCCCAGAAGGAGGTAATCCATCCCACAGGAACACACCCAAAAAAACACACTTAAAATGAATAGACACATGTTCAAGCTAACACTCTCTCTGCTATTGATCATAGCAGTTATTTCTGTGTGCCCAGTTATAAATTCTTTGCTCTAGCTATGATCTCTTTTCCTCTCATAGAGGTTAAATCACACAGGAGCAGTGAGTCAGTTTCGTTTCTTTCTGGATCACAAGCTTTGTACCAGAGCTTTGCACACAGTGGGTGCCCTATACACAGCGTGTCCGGGAATTCCTATGGTGGCTTAATGGGAGGATGTGGGTTCAATCCCTGGCCTGATTCAGTGGGTTAAGGATCGGCTTTGCTGTGGCCGTGGTAATGGCCGATTGGACCTCTAGTGGGAACTTCCATATGCTCCAGATGCAACTGTTAAAAAAAAAAAATAGGGTGACCAGATAATTTTCTCTCCAAACTGCAATATACAGGGGAATAAAGAGGGTATCGATAGTAATGCGAATAGGACACCTGGGTAAATATCTGCTGAAGACAAAAAAAAATGAAGGACTGAAACGTTAAAGAGATGTATGTGGAAATTTTTTTAAAAATTACACATATTTTACAAAATGGAAATGAACTCCCAGACTTTGAAAGCAAATTTATGGTTAGCGAAGGGGAAAGGTGGAGAGGAGGGATGGATTAGGAGTCTGCGAATGGCATGTGCACACTTTTGTGTATGGAATGGATGGTCAACAGGGACCAGCTGTACAGCACAGGGAACGCTACTCAATATTCTGTGATAACTTATATGGGAAAAGAATCCGAAAAAGACAGAATATGTGTATAACTGAATTACTTCGTTGTACAGCAGAAATTAACACAGCATTGTAAATCAGGTATGCATTTTAAACAGATCAGTGCCATTTGAATCTTGTGATTGGGTTATCAGGAGAAAGCATTTGTTGTTTTTCTTTTCTTTGTCTGTCTTTCTTTTTTTTTTTTTTTTTTTTGGAGGTGCGGTTTCGAGCATGCTGTCCAACCTCCCAAGCACAGGTGCCAAGGATGTTTTAAAGGAGTAAAAGGAGCCACAGAGAAGCCCCCAAAATTCAGCCTAAAAATTTCCTCTGGGTTCTGGCATAACCTAAACTGCCCATCTGTCAGGGGCAACACTGGGAGACTCAGAAGCGAATAGCTCCTGAAAGCGGCAGAGTCTGGAGAAATTTCTGAGGACACACGTGCTGGGAATGGATGATGGCTTTCTGGACTCATCCGGAGAAGAATGACCTTGGGAAGACCGGCTGGCTGGAAAGTTCAGATCCTAGGAAGGTCACACCCTCCTAAGCACAGTGAGCTGAGAGAGAGGAATATGCCCAGGGACGAAGTGGAAAACCAAATCACAGGCATGCTTTTAAGACATCACAGGTTTAGTTCCAGACCACAGCAATTATGTCAATACCACAAAAAGCGAATCAAACAAATTTGTTGGTTTCCTGGTACATGTAAAATTCATGTTTACACCATCACGCCATCTATGGAGTGGGCGCTGAGGGCTCTGGGAGGCTTGCCTGGTTCAGGGTTGCTGCAGAACTTCGATTTGTGAAAAACACAATAGGTGCAAAGCACAATAAAAGCAAGTGTGCCTGGAGACCTGCCATTTTACATAAAATGGAATACTGAGTTTTCATGGGCTCAAGGTGATCCATTAGTTCAAAAACTGCCTGCCATCACAAAGCTTAAGAAGGTTTAATGAAGAGTTTCCAAAAATATCTTTAACCATATCCAGCACACAATAAAAAATTTAAAAAAAAAATCCCTAGATGGAGTTCTCGTAGTGGTGCAACAGAAACAGATCCGACTAGGAACCATGAGGTTGCAGGTTTGATCCCTGGCCTCAGTCATTGGGTTAAGGATCCAGCATTGCGGTGAGCTGTGGTGTAGGTTGCAGACGCGGCTTGGATCTGGTGTGGCTGTGGCTGTGGTGTCGGCCGGCAGCTGTAGCTCTGATTGGACCCCTAGCCTGGGAACCTCCATATGCCGCGGGTGCAGCCCAAAAAAGAAAAAGAAAAAAAAAATTCCTAGGCATGCAAAGAAGCAAGCAAGTTACCCATTATGAGTATATCAATAAACAGACCTGACATAGACACAATGTAGAGGTTGGAGTTAGCAGACAAGCCTGTCAAAATAAGTATGAAATATACCCTTTTCTTTAAAGAGAAGTATCACGGACAAATTGTGGAAAACGAAGAACAAATTGCAAAGCTTCAAAGCAACCAACGAAAAGAGACATGTTACCTTTTTAAAATTTCGCCAAGTAGAGTTGATTGCAATATCGTGCCACATTCTGCTATACAGCAAAGTGACTCGGTTATACATATATACCCACCCATTTTTTATATTCTTTTCCATCTCACAGGCTGTCCCCCCTGTTTGGATATAGTTCTCTGGGTTACAGATTTCTCCTTGTTGTACATCCGTTCTCTATGCAAAAGTTTGCATCTCCTAACCCTAAAAAAACACCTGGTCCATTCCACTCCTTCCCCTCCCCTTGGCAACCGCAAGTCTGTTCTCTGTGAGACACATTTTTTTCAAAGGAGCAACAATAAAACAAATTAGGACTTTTTTAGAAGGAAATGGTACCATGTGCAGCCACATGGATGGACCTAGAGATTCTCATGCTCAGTGAAGAAAGTCAGACAGAGAAAGACAAATACCATATGGTATCGCTTATATGTAGATTCTAATAAAAATGACACAAAAGAACTTATGTACAAAAAAGAAACAAATGCACAGATTTCAAAACCCATTGTATGGTTACCATGGTGAAAACTGTTCTAGGGAGGGAATAATTGGGAGAGTGGCAATAACACATACACACGGCTGTATCAAATAGCTGATTTACTAGAGCCTACTGTCTAGCACAGGGACATTTACTCAATCCTTTGTAATAAGCTATATAGGAAAAAGAATGGATATATTTATATGTGTGACTGATTCACTTTGCTGTGCACATAAAGTTAATACAACATTGTAAGTCAACTATACTCCAAAAAGGTAATTTTTTTAAAATGCACTATATATATTTTGAAAATGTGTTAAAGTGAATCTACTATGTACAGGACAGGTGCAGGTGTGACAAATAGTATTGTAGGACTAGAAGATTAGAAGTGTGCAGTGCATGGCCCCTGCTGGGGACTCTGCCAAATTCACAGCTATGATTTGTAGCAGAGGGCAGGTGTACATTAGAGTCTTCATAAGGATGTTTAAACTTGATGTGATCTTCTTTTTTTTTGTCTCTTTAGGGCCACACCCACAGCATATGGAGGTTCCCAGGCTAGGGGTCAAATCGGAGCTGCAGCTGCTGGCCCACACCACAGTCACAGCAACGCGGGATCCAAGCCGTGTCTGCAACCTACACCACAGCTCACGGCAATGCAAAGGGGATCCTCAACCCACTGAGCAAGACCAGGGATTGAACCCACATCCTCATGGATACTAGTCAGGTTTGTTAACTGCTGAGCCACGACAGGAACTCCTGATGTGATTTTCAAAGACACATTTGTGGAAGTTCCCTTTGTGACTCATTGGTTAATGAACCCAAGCAGAATCATTGAGGATGCGGGTTCAATCCCTGCCTCCCTCAATGGGTTAAGGATCTGGCATTGCCATGAGCAGTGGTGTAGGTCACAGACATGACTTGGATCCCACATTGCTGTGGCTGTGCAGTAGTCTGGCAGCGGCAGCTCCGATTTGACTCCTAGCCTGGGAATTTCCATATGCCATGGGTATGGCCCTAAAAAGCAAATAATAATAATAATAAATGAAAACAGATTCATGCTTTGTTGTGGCTAACACTATGGGACATTTGTTTGCGTTGTCACCACTCTTCATATCAATAGATGCTTGACTTGATTAGCATTTAAGGGTAAACCTCTATTTGGATTCATTTCCACTGCGCCACAACAGGAACTCCCAGAACCATTATACACTTACTTGGGTTGTTTTGGGGAAAAGAGCATATAGAATGCATACAAGTCTTTGTTGGGTACACTTGTTGAGAGCCTTTTCTCCTAGATTGCGAACAGTCTCCTATTTTATGTGGTGTCTTTGGTTCTGATTTTAGTTCTCTCTGCAATGTGGACTTGGTCCTGATATGACACAGACGAGCTATGTATGACATGCTATACTTCAGTTACGTTCAGTATGTGACATTAATATGGTGGTGGGATTTTGTTTTATTTTTATTTTTTGGCCATGCCTGTGGCATGTGGAAGTTCCCGGGCCAGGTCTAGAACCCAAACCTCCACAGTGAAAATGCTGATCCTTAACCTGCTGTGCCCCAAGGTAACTCCGATGTGGTGAGGATTTTAACATAGAGAAACATAGTTGTGGTTACAATTGTTAAATGTCTCTTTACATGTCATCTACCTTCTCGTATTCCACTTAGGACATCCAGATTTTTTTATTGGAATATAGTTGACTTAACAATGTTGTTTTAGTTTCAGATGTACAGCAAAGTGATTCAGTAACACATATTCATATATCCATTCTGTTTCAGATTCTTTTCCCGTAGAGGTTATTACAGAGTATTGAGTAGATTTCCAGATTTTTGAGTGGAGGATTACTTCTTTCTCATGGTGTAGAAGTGATGTGGTTCGTGTGTGACCGACCACATCCTTAAGGAGCTCTTCGGCCTTAACCTGATTCCTTTCTACCTGGGGCAGTGAATGGATCCAGAAGGAGCATGTGACCCAGTTAGGGCCATGGAAGAGATTAAATTCCATGGTTTGTGCAGAATGCATGATAACTTGGAGAGGTCTTGTTCTTGTTGAGCCAACTTAAGTTTGGTTTTCTGTTATGTACAACCAAAATAAACCCAAAGGATATAATAATTCTGTAGTTACTAGTATTTATGGAGCAGTCCCTGGGTCTATCTTTATATCAAAACTCAACAGTGATACGGACATTCTTTTATCTATTCAGTTATTTCCCTGTTTGTCCCGTGTCACGATCTGTTTCTACACCCAGGGTTGCCATTTATCTCCCTACTCGGTCCTTCAATCTCAAAATTTTGTTCCTGTATCCACTCCCTTTCCTCCTCCTTCCCTTCATTCATTCATTCATTCATCCATCCATCAACTCCTCCCATTGTCCCACTTTCTCTCTCTCATTCTCTCTCTCTCTCCATCCCTCCATCTATCCCTTCTCTTCATCCTTTCTTCTAATTAATACATATTAATTAGCCATTGTCTATTTTACATGCACTGCCCATCACTATTAGGATTAGCCACAGTTTAGTTATTTATTTATTTATTTATTTACTGAGAGTTATGTATTATTCCATGGACAAAACTGAGGACTCAGTGACCCTAAGACTGCTCTGAGGAGGTAGGGGTGCAGAGGTAGATATACAGGAATTTTGCAATGAAGGGCAGGTAGTAGGAACAAAGGATTATTGGTAATAACAGAAAACTCAGCATCTCAAGCTAAGGAATTTAGCACTTTTCCATGTATGGGAAGATGCAAAAGACGGGGCACAACTGACCTCATTCCCTTGAGATGCACCTCAGCTCTCTGGGGCCTGTATCTGTGTTCTCACATCCTGAGTTTCCTCAGGGCTCCTGCCATTAGGAGTGGCTGCAGTCTGATGGCTGCCAGATGGCAGGTATTCTTTTGTGTCCTTCCTGAGTTCCCTCAGAGCTGATCGGCTCACCCTTGGAAGTGGAGGATTACCCTTATTTTATTTTATTTTTTTTCTGGAGTTCCCGGCCCAGGGATCAGATCTAAGCCACAGTTGCGGCAACACTAGATGCTGTAACCCACTGTGCCAGGCCAGGGGTCGAACCTGCGTCCCAGGGCTCCAGAGATGCTGCCGGTCCCACTGTGCCACAGCGGGAACTCTAGACAAGACACATTTTAAATGCTCAGTAGTAATGTGTGGCTAGTGTCTACCAGGTTGGGAAAAGACATTAAAATATACTGTCTTTTTAGAGCAGTTCTAGGTTTACACAAAAATGGAAAGTACAAAGGTTTCTCACACATTCCATTTTCACCCTACCCCCCACTGTTTCCTCTATGATTAACATCTTTCATTTGCATGATATATTTGCTATAAGTAATGAAACAATATTGATACATTATTATTAACTGAAGTCCATAGTTGACACTAGGGTTAACTCTTTGGGTTGTACCGTTTATGAGTTTTGAGAAAGACATCCTGTGCCCACCATGATGTCATCATACAGAATAATTGCTTTGTTGTCATAAAAATTCCCTGTGCTCCAGGGCCATATATATATATTTATAGGTGTGACCATTGCCATCAACGTTTAGGGTCATGGGGAACAGAGGAGTACTTTCTAAGTATTATCCTCTGCTTTTTTTTTTCTTTTTTTTTTTCCCACTGTACTGCAAGGGGGTCAGGTTATCCTTACATGTATACATTACAATTACAGTTTTTCCCCCACCCTTTCTTCTGTTGCAACATGAGTATCTAGACAAAGTTCTCAATGCTATTCAGCAGGATCTCCTTGTAAATCTATTCTAAGTTGTGTCTGATAAGCCCAAGCTCCCGATCCCTCCCACTCCCTCCCCCTCCCATCAGGCAGCCACAAGTCTCTTCTCCAAGTCCATGATTTTCTTTTCTGAGGAGATGTTCATTTGTGCTGGATATTAGATTCCAGTTATAAGTGATATCATAGGATATTTGTCTTTGTCTTTCTGGCTCATTTCACTCAGGATGAGATTCTCTAGCTCCATTCATGTTGCTGCAAATGGCATTATGTCATTTTTTTCTATGGCTGAGTAGTATTCCATTGTGTATATATACCACATCTTCCGAATCCAATCATCTGTCGATGGACATTTAGGTTGTTTCCAGGTCCTGGCTATTGTGAATAGTGCTGCAATGAACATGCGGGTGCATGTGTCTCTTTTAAGTAGAGTTTTGTCCGGATAGATGCCCAAGAGTGGGATTGCGGGGTCATATGGAAGTTCTATGTATAGATTTCTAAGGTATCTCCAAACTGTTCTCCATAGTGGCTGTACCAGTTTACATTCCCACCAGCAGTGCAGGAGGGTCCACTTTTCTCCACACCCCCTCCAGCACTTGTTATTTGTGGATTTATTAATGATGGCCATTCTGACTGGTGTGAGGTGGTATCTCATGGTAGTTTTGATTTGCATTTCTCTTATAACCAGCGATGTTGAGCATTTTTTCATGTGTTTGTTGGCCATCTGTATATCTTCTTTGGAGAAATGTCTATTCGGGTCTTTTGCCCATTTTTCCATTGATTGATTGGTTTTTTTGCTGTTGGGTTGTATAAGTTGCTTATATATCCTAGAGATTAAGCCCTTGTCAGTTGCATCATTTGAAACTATTTTCTCCCATTCTGTAAGTTGTCTTTTTGTTTTCTTTTGGGTTTCCTTTGCTGTGCAAAAGCTTTTCAGTTTGATGAGGTCCCATGGGTTTATTTTTGCTCTTATTTCTGTTGCTTTGGGAGACTGACCTGAGAAAATATTCATGATGTTGATGTCAGAGAGTGTTTTGCCTATGTTTTCTTCTAGGAGTTTGATGGTGTCCTGTCGTATATTTAAGTCTTTCAGCCATTGGGAGTTTATTTTTGTGCATGGTGTGAGGGTGTGTTCTAGTTTCATTGCTTTGCATGCAGCTGTCCAGGTTTCCCAGCAATGCTTGCTGAATAGACTTTCTTTTTCCCATTTGATGTTCTTGCCTCCCTTGTCAAAGATTAATTGACCATAGGTGTCAGGGTTTATTTCCGGATTCTCTATTCTGTTCCATTGGTCTGTCTGTCTGTTTTGGTACCAGTACCACACTGTTTTGATGACTGTGCCTTTGTAGTATTGCTTGAAGTCTGGGAGAGTTATGCCTCCTGCTTGGTTGTTGTTTCTCAGGATTGCTTTGGCGATTCTGGGTCTTTTGTGGTTCCATATAAATGTTTGGATTGTTTGTTCTAGTTCTGTGAAAAATGTCATGGGTAATTTGATAGGGATTGCATTGAATCTGTACATTGCTTTGGGTAGTGTGGCCATTTTTACAATATTAATTTCTTCCAATCCAGGTACGTGGAGTATCTTTCCATTTCTTTACATCTTCTTTGATTTCTTTGATTAAAGTTTTATAGTTCTCGGCATATAGGTCCTTTACCTCTTTGGTCAGGTGTATTCCGAGGTATTTGATTTTGTGAGGTACAACTTTAAAAGGTATCGTATTTTTGTATTCCTTTTCTAATGTTTCATTGCTGGTATACAGAAATGCAACTGACTTCTGAATGTTAATCTTATATCCTGCTACTTTGCTGAATTTATGAATCAGTTCAAGGAGTTTTGGGGTTGAGTCCTTAGGGTTTTCTAGGTATAGTATCATGTCATCTGCATACAGTGACAGTTTGATCTCTTCTCTTCCTATATGGATGCCTTTGATTTCTTTTGTTTGTCTAATTGCTGTGGCCAGGACTTCCAAAACGATGTTGAAGAAAGAGCAGTGGTGAGAGTGGGCATCCCTGTCTTGTTCCAGATTTGAGTGAGAAGGCTTTCAGTTTTTCCCCATTGAGGATTATATTTGCTGTGGGTTTATCATAAATGGCTTTGGTTATATTCAGGGATGTTCCCTCTATACCCACTTTGGCGAGGGTCTTGATCATGAATGGATGTTGAACTTTGTCACATGCTTTTTCTGCATCTATTGAGATGATCATATGATTTTTGACTTCTTTTTTTGTTAATGTGGCTATGATGCTGATTGATTTGCGTATGTTGAACCATCCTTGTGAACCTGGGATGAACCCAACCTGGTCATGGTGTATAATCTTTTTGGTATGTTGTTGGATTCGGTTGGCTAAGATTTTGTTGAGCATTTTTGCATCTATATTCATCAATGATATTGGGCGATAGTTTTCTTTTTTGGTGGTATCTCTGCCTGGTTTTGGAATGAGGGTGATGGTGGCCTCATAGAATGTCTTTGGGAGTATTCCTTCTTCTTCAACCTACCACATCTTCTTTAGCCAACCTTCTGTTGATGGACATTTAAGTTGCTTCCATGTCTTGGTTATTGTAAATAGTGCTGCGATGAAGATGGGGGTGCATGTTATCTTTTTGAATTATGGTTTTGTCTAGATATATGCTCAGGAGCATATATCTTTATGACTTAGATCTTGATATGTCCCCCTTTCCGCTTTAGGGCAGTATTTTGGAGCTCTCTGGATTACTGCCCCCTGGGCTATAGTTAGTGGACAAAACAAAAGATGTCCTGGTCCTCGGGGACAACCACCACTCCCAAAGGTGGGCCGCTGATCCCCATGGGAACTCGGGAAAGAAGCAGAGAAGACTGACCCAGAGCTGAGGTGCATCTCCAAGGAGTGACTCCCGTAAGCCCAGACCTTTAAATCTTCCCATAGAAACTGGTTTTCTGTCAATCGTTCGTGCCTATAACCTTCCCTTTGTTGCAAAATTCATAAATCCTAGCACCCCCACTCAACTGCTCGGAGCGGTTTCTCAGGGCTACCTGAGATGCTATCTCCTGGGCTTAAGTCCTAATTTCACCCCAAAGAAGATTTAACTCTCAACTTTTCAGGTGGTATTTTTTTAGTCGACAGGGGCTATGCTCAATATCCTGTCATAACCTACATGGGGAAAGAATCTGAAGAAGAACGGATATATGTCAAGGTGTAACTAATCCGCTTGGCTGTACACCTGAAACTAACCCAATGTTGCAAATCAACTATACTCCCATATTTTTTTTCTTTAAAGAAGGAGATGCTAGTGGCAAAAAGGAAAATGAGCAGTGGGGAAATATCAGTGTTTAGTGTTGCAAAGGATGGCAACATCCTGCCTGCCAGGTGTTTTCAATAGGAAGCATCCAGACTTGGGGAAGCTCTTAAATGACACCAGGAAAATAACTAGTTCTTTAAGTGCTTCTGGTTCTGAACGTGAGGGAGGACACTCTACATAAATGGCCTCGTTTAATTCTGCAACCCCTTTAGGGATTAATAACATCATGTTGCAGGTTGATGATCTGGGAAAAGGCAGAGTGAATGGATGGGGAAATTAATGCCATAGGCACTGATCGTCTTACTGTTTGTCGCTGGGCATTTTTCTCTTGCAACTCATTGGTAGATCAGAAGCATTATGGTATCTCAAAGTCCCATCTACTTTTCATTTGTGTTGGCCTCACTGGATTCTTTTTTTCTTTTTTTTTTTTTTTTTTTTTTTTTTTGTCTTTTCTAGGGCTGCTTCCCGTGACATATGGAGGTTGCCAGGCTAGGGGTCGAATCGGAGCTGTAGCCACCGACCTACACCAAAGCCACAGCGGTGTGGGATCCGAGCCGCGTCTGTGACCTACAACACAGCTCATGGCAACACCAGATCCTTAACCCACTGAGCGAGGCCAGGGATCAAACCCGCAACCTCCTGGTTCCTAGTCGGATTCGTTAACCACTGTGCCACGATGGGAACTAACTCCGCCTCACTGTATTCTTGCCATGAGGTTGCCCTATGAATGCATTGGCTGCAGAAGATCAGGTCCTTACCCCAAAGCAGGCTTTTCATCTTGAGTGCACTTCCCGACACGGTGATAATGTAGCTCTGTTAGCTGCACCCCTTTCTCAGGAATGTCCAATTTCACAATCCTGCTGGTGAGCCAGGGAGTCTGGCTGAAGAAAGAAAATCAGATGCAGAGCATGCCATTCTCAACTTCTGGAATTTCCGGGAAGGTCTGGGATTGAAAATCAAAGTAGGAGAGTATTCCCCACATGCTCCGTGTGGCCAGGAATTATCTTTATCCGAGGAGATGCTAGAGTGGGCTGCAGGAATCACTGAGGTGGGTAGGACCCAATCACAATGCTTTACACTATATGCAAATGACCAAGTTCTTGGAGTTCGCGCTGTGGCACAGTGGGTTTGGTGCAGTGGGTTAAGAATCCGGCTACAGTGCCTCAGGCTGCTATGGAGGCATGGGTTTGATCCCCATCCTGGGAACTTCCATATCCTATGGATTCAGCCTTAACAAAATAAATGAAACAAAACCCCCACAAAATCTTGCTGTGGGTGGTTTGCCTCCTTTCAGAGCATGGTAGAAGGTTACATATGGGCATTTAACAACTTGCTTCTAACTTAAGAATCTAATGAAAAATGACACAAGGAGTTCCCGCTGTGGTGCAGCAGGATTGGTGGCATCACTGCAACGCTGGTATGCAGGTTTGATCCCTGGCCCAGCACAGTGGATTAAGGATCCAGTGCTGCCAGAGCAATGGTGTAGGTCGAAGCTTCGGCTTGCATCTGATCCCTGGACTGGGAATTCCATATGCCCAGGGACAGGGGGAGGAAAAAGACATGAAAAAACCTTATTTATAAAACAAAAACAAACTGAGAGATTTCAAAACCAATCTTATGGCTACCATAGGTGAAACTGTTTCAGGGGGATAGTTGTGAGGGTTGGAATGAAATAAACACACTATTGTGTGAAAAAGATGATTAATGAGAACCTACCGGATAGGACAGGAAGATCTACTTAATAGTTTGTAATAAAGTATATGGGAAAAAAAAGAATGGATATATTTATATGCATGGTTGATTCACTTTGCTCTGCTCCCCTGAAACTAATACAACATTGTAAGTCAACTATACGTCACTACAATTCAATTTAAAAAAAGGGAAATTTTCTGGTTTACCAATTGTCCAATGGATGGAAACAGAACATATTTATTCAACCAATGTGTGTGTACATATATGTACATATATATACATGTATATTCATATTTCATATGTATATGAATGACTGGGTCACTGCTGTGCAGCAGAGTGTATGTATGTATATTACACACATGTATGTATATAATCATATAAATATGAATGACTGGGTCACTGCTGTGCTGTAGAAATTGGCACAACAGGAGTTCCCGTCGTGGCGCAGTGGTTAACGAATCCGACTAGGAACCATGAGGTTGCGGGTTCGGTCCCTGCTCTTGCTCAGTGGGTTGACGATCCGGCGTTGCCGTGAGCTGTGGTGTAGGTTGCAGACGCGGCTCGGATCCTGCGTTGCTGTGGCTCTGGCATAGGCCAGCGGCTTCAGCTCCGATTGGACCCCTAGCTTGGGAATCTCCATATGCCACAGAAGCGGCCCAAAGAAATAGCAAAAAGACAAAAAAAAAAAAAAAAAGAAAAGAAAAAGAAATTGGCACAACATTGTAAATCAACCATACTTTTATTAAAAATGCAAAAATAAAATAAATATGAAATCTGTGTATCATCCAATACTCTGAAACACCCTAGTTATTGCAGAATTAAAGTCACAGATGGTACCAACAAGTATCCCATTTTCTCCAGACTCCCTGCACCGTATGCAGCGAGAGCTGTGGTCCTGGATTCAGGAAAAGCCTTCTGGAGGGAAAGTCTATCTGTTGCTTCAGCTGCACTCCCTGCCCAGAGAATGAGATTTCCAGTGAGACAGGTGAGTGTACGCCTTGCAGGCGATTCTCCATCACTCTCTCATAGCTGCCATTCACCAACGGAAATGGGGAGGTTCTGGATGAGAACTTCAGAGTCAAAATTCTTTCTTTCTTCATTTAGGAATTTAATTCATTTAATCATTATAAGCAGTATTATTTCCACCTGAAATGACACACTCGATCTCTCTGCCCTGAACTAGCTTACTTGACTCCTTGTTTGAGACCCATGGCTGGCACGATCCATGTCGAGAGACCTTTTTTTAAAAAAGCATTTGATTGAAGTCTAGGTAGTTTAAAATGTTGCGGTAGTTTCTGCTGTATAGCAAAGTGATTCAGTTATACATATACATATATGTGTGTATATATATACACATTCTTCTTCATATTCTTTTCCATGATGGTTTATCGCAGATGTTGAATAAAATTCCCCGTGTTCTACAGTAGGACTTTGTTATTTATCTATTCTTTATATCATAGTTTGCATTGGCTAATCCCAAATTTCCAGTCCATCTGTCCTCACCCTCTCCTCGACAGCCACAAGTCTTTTCTCCATGTCTCTGCGTCCGTTTCTGTTTTGTAAGTAAGTTCATTTGTGTCATATTTTACTTTCCACATATAAGTGATAACATACGGTATTTGTCTTTTTCTGACGATTCATTTAGTATGATGATCTCTAGGTCTATCTGTGTTGCTGCAGATGGCATTATTTCATTCCTTTTGATGGCTGAGTAATATTCCATTGCATGTGCATATATATATATATAAACATCTCCTTTCTCCATTCATCTGTCGGTGGACATTTAGGTTGTTTCCATATTTTGGCTATCGTGGATAGTGCTGCTATGAATATTGGGGTGCGTGTGTCTTTTCTAACTATAGTTTGGACTGGATATATGCTCCGGAGTGGGATTGCTGGATGACATGGTAAATAACTCTAGTTTTAGTTTTTTGAAGAACCTCCATACTATTTAAGGAAGCCCTTCTTGACCACTCCACAATAACCTAACTCATCTCTGTTGCAGCATTTCACACAATATGAGAAGTACTTATTTTTCATCTTCTTTAAAACTACACTCGGATCACAGTGAGGCAATGGATCTAAATATGTTTGTGCTTTCAGTGTCTATGATTGTTCCTGACAAACAGCAGGAGTCCAGAAAGGTTGTGTTTGATGTTAGAAGTGGGTATTTTTGCAGTGCCCAACATGCTTGTTGTTCAGCATCTTCTTAGTGAGTGAGTCTTGGTCTTGATGTCCTCAAGTTCACAGATGAACAGGGGTGATGATGTATAATAATGGGATTCCAGGTGGTGACATAGAACTGCAGTAAAGGTATTCGGAGATCAGCGGGGTAAAATAAGGGATAGTGTCTACACTTCAGGGAAAGGAGATGTCACAGAATTCTTTGTAGGGGCAATACCATGGTATCATATGAGACTAACAAAAAGAGTAATGAATACTTGGTGAACTACTGAATTGGCAGAAAGGGGCAAAGTAGGGGGTTCAAGTTGTGGCTCATTGGATTAAGAACCTGACACAGTCTCTGTGAGGATATGGGTTTGATCCCTGGCCTCACTCTGTGGATTAAGGATCTGGCATTGCCATGAGCTGTGGGGTAGGTTGCAGATGCAGCTCTGATTCAACCCCTAGCCTGGGAACTTACATATGCTATAAAACATTTTTTAATGTGTTTCAATAGTCTGGAAAAAAAGGTCAGTATTTATTGGAAATCATTATCTACAGAGGATTCTTTTTTTTTTTTCTTTTCACATCTGCACTTGCGGCTTATGGAAGTTCTCAGGCTAGTGGTTGAGTTGGAGCTGTAGCTGCCGCCTACACCACAGCCACAGCAATGACAGATCTGAGCCGCATCTGTGACCTGTGCTTCAGCTTGCAGCCAGATACTTAACCCACTAATCGAGGCCAGGGTGGAACCCACATCCTCAAGGAGACTACATCAGGTCCCTAACCCACTGGGCCACAACAGGAGCTCCTGCAGAGGATCTTATATTTGGTGTTTAGATCGACAGAGAAGGAAATTAGGCTAACCTTGTCCAGTGCCCATCTTTGGGGACCAGTGAATAAAAGAAAATGACTGAACCTGGGCTGATGACAATTTGCCTTTCTCCCCAGAGGCGGATCGGGGTTTGAAGTGTTCAGAGCATCAGTATGCCAACAGAAAGCGAGATTGCTGCCTTCAAAAAGTTGTAACCTTTCTAGCATACGGGGACCCCCTGGGGATGTCTCTGACCTGCTCAGCTCTGTGCCTGTCTGCTCTCACAGCTGCGGTGCTGGGGATCTTTGTCAAGCACAGGGACACAGCCATTGTCAAGGGTAACAATCGAACTCTCAGCTGTGTCCTCCTCCTCTCCCTCACCTTCTGTTTTCTCTGTTCTTTACTCTTCACCGGCCGTCCCAACACAGCCACCTGCATTCTTCAACAAAGGGCACTTGGAGTGGTTTTCACTGTGGCTATTTCCACTGTCTTGGCCAAAACCATCACTGTGGTTGTAGTCTTCAAGGTCACTGCTCCAGACGAAAGGATGCGGCAGTGGTTGTTGTCAGGGGCACCTAACTTCGTCATTCCCATCTGCTCCTTTATCCAGCTGAATCTTTGCGGAGTCTGGCTGGGAACCTCCCCTCCCTTCATTGACACAGATACACACTCAACACGGCCACATCATCATCGTGTGCACCAAGGGCTCCGTCACTGCCTTCTACTGTGTCCTGGGGTGCCTGGGCTCCTTGGCCCTGGGGAGGTTCTCCTTGGCTTTCCTGGCCAGGAACCTGCCTGACATCTTCAATGAAGCCAAGTTCCTGACCTTCAGCATGCTGGTGTTCTGCACTGTCTGGGTCACTTTCCTCCCCGTCTACCACAGCACCAAGGGCAAGGTCATGGTGGCATGGAGATCTTCTCCATCTTGGCCTCCAGTGCTGGGCTGCTGGGCTGCTGGGCTGCAGCTTTGCCCCAAAGTGCTACATTATTCTCCTAAGTCCTGATAAGAACACTCTGCGTAGGTTAAGGGATCAAACACATTCTGGGAGCCAGAAGTCTTCTTAAGCTTTCACTCATGTGTTTCCTAAAATGAATAGAGTAAGAAGACAAAGCTGTAGAATTCTTACCATCAGAGAGATTACAGGTGTGATCTATTTTCTTCAATGAATAAACAACTCTCACTTGTTTCTTTACAAAGTTGTGGGGGGCACTGTACCCCTCAGCCATCCTACTTTTCAACCTTGCACTTCACTTTGGGTTCTTCTCACTAAATCTACTAATTAATTTTCATGTTCTTTCTTTTCTTTTTTGGGGGGGCCACACCACAGCATATGGAGGTCCCCAGGCTAGGGGTCGAATCGGAGCTGTAGCTGCTGGCCTATGCCACAGCGTGAGCAACTCAGGATCTGAGCAGCGTCTGCAACCTACACCACAGCTCACGGCAACGCTGGATCCTTAACCCACTGAGCGAGGCCAGGGATCGAACCTGCGTTCTCATGGGTGCTAGTCAGATTCGTTTCCACTGAGCCACGACAGGAACTCCCTCATGTTCTTTCTTTTTCTTTTTTATTTATTTTTTCCGCTGTACAGCATGGGACCAAGTTACACATACATGTATACATAATTTTTCCTCGCATTGTCGTGTTGGGATGTAAGTATCTAGACATAGTTCTCAGTGTTACACAGCAGGATCTCATTGTAAATCCATTCCAAGAGCAATAGTTTGCATCCATTAACCCCAAACTCCCGATCCCTCCCACTCCCTCCCCCTCTCCCTCGGCAACCACAAGTCTATTCCGCAAGTCCATGATTTTCTTTTCTGTGGAAAGGTTCATTTGTGCTGTACACTGGATTCCAGTTGTAAGTGACATCACGTGGTATTCGTCTTTCTCTTTCTGACTTATTTCACTCAGGATGAGAGTCTCTAGTTCCATCCATGTTGCTGCAAATGGCATTAGGTTGTTCTTTTTTATGGCTGAGTCATATTCCATTGTGTTTATAGTCCACATCTTCCTAATCCAATCATCTGTCGATGGACATTTGGGTTGTTTCCATGTCTTGGCTATTGTGAATAGAGCTGCAATGAACATGCGGGTGCATGTGTCTTTTTCAAGGAAAGTTTTGTCCGGATAGATGCCCAAGAGTGGTATTGCTGGATCATACGGAAATTCTGTGTATAGATTTCTAAGGTATCTGCATACTGTTCCCCATAGTGGCTGTACCAGCTTACATTCCCACCAGCAGTGCAGGAGGGTTCCCTTTTCTCCACAGCCCCTCCAGCACTTGTTATTTGTGGACTTATTAATGATGGCCATTCTGACTGGTGTGAGGTGGTATCTCATGGTAGTTTTGATTTGCATTTCTCTTATAATCAGCGATGTTGAGCATGTTTTCATGTGCTTGTTGGCCATCGGTACATCTTCCTTGGAGAAATGTCTATTCGGGTCTTTGGCCCACTTTTCCATTGGGTTGTTGGCTTTTTTTGCTGTAGAGTTGTATAAGTTGCTTATATATCCTAGAGATTAAGCCCTTGTCCATTGCATCGTTTGAAACTATTTTCTCCCATTCTGTAAGTTATCTTTTTGTTTTCTTTTTGGTTTTCTTTGCTGTGCAAAAGCTTGTCAGTTTGATGAGGTCCCATTGGTTTATTTTTGCTCTTATTTCTGTTGCTTTGGGAGACTGACGTGAGAAAATATTCATAAGGTTGATCTCATGTTCTTTTTTGATTTGTGTTTTTGGTAACCACTTTTATGTCATCTTCCACTTGGATTTTTCATTTATTTTTCCCTTTCCAATTCACCTGACAGACACCATAAAATCTCCTTTTCTTTCATCTACTCTTGGTTATCCAATGACCCAAGAGCATTTGGGTTCATCTTGTTTGAGTCTCTGTACTTTCTGCAATTGGATGTTTCCTTCTTCAAGTTAGAAAAGTTATCAGCCATAATTTCATTAAAAGCATTTTCTATCTATTTCTCTCTCTTCTCCTTCTGGAACCCTCAAATTATGAATGTTAATACACATGGGGTTGTCTCAAAGGTGCCTAAAACTATCTTCATGTTTAAATTCCGCTGTTTGCTGTTCCGTTGGGGCGATTTCCATTATTCTACCTTCCACGTCGCTTATGTCTTCATTTCCACCAGTTAAACTGCTCTTCATTCCTTCCGGTGTATTTTTCCTTTCAGTTATTGTATTCTTCCGCCTTGAGTTCTTCTATATTTTCAAGATTTTTTATTTGAAGTTCTCTCTGTGTTCATCTATTCTTTCCCAAGTTTAGTTGGCATTCTTATTACTTTGGCTTTGATCGCCTTATCAGATAAATTGTCTCTGTTTCATTAGGTTTCTTTCCCAGAGGCTTTGTCTTGTTCTTGCCTTTGAAACATATTCCTCAGTCTTGTAGTTTTCTTTAACTTTCTGTTTGTCTCTATGAAATGAGGTGAAATAGTTATCCACCCCAATCTTTTCTTTTCTTTTCTTTTCTTTTTTTTTTTTTGTCTTTTTTAGGGCTGCACCTGCAGCATATGGAGGTTCCTGGGCTAGGGGTTGAATTGGAGCTGCAGCTGTGAGCCTACACCACAGCCACAGAAAGGCCAGATACTTAGCACATTGAGTGAGGCCAGAGATCGAACCTACATCCTCGCAGACACTATGTTGGGTTCTTAACCCATGAAGCCACAATGGGAAGTCTGGAATCAAGTCCTTTTAAAGAAACAACCCCTGCAGTATTGCTACCACTCAGATGTGACTGCGTCATGAAGGCTCTCTGGATCCTTTGTATGTCCAATGCTAACATAACCACTTGTCACCAAACACAGGACCCTCACCTCCAAGATAGACTTCCCCACCCCTAACATGAATAGAAGATGTAGTGGATTGAGTGGTCACTAAAAATTCCTGCCCTCCTAGAACCTCAGAATGAGACTTCATATGAAATAGGTTTTCTGTATAGCAGAAATTAACACAACATTGTAAATCAACTCTACTTCAATAAAAATTTTTAAAAATAACCATGCATATACCTGTCTCCACCTCCGTTCCCTAACGGATCATGTGCCTGGTACCTACCTGATGGGCCAGAAAAGGCCATGTGACACCTCTCATTCCCAGAACCCTAGATGATTGGAATATGCAGATTTTTATCTCACGCTGAAGAGTTAGAATCTGGAGTTCCCGTTGCGGCTCAGTGGGTTAAGAACCCGGCATAGTGTCCATGAGGGTTCAATCCCTGGCCTTGCTCGGTGGGTTAAAGATCCACCACAAACTGCATTGCAAGTCACAGATGTGGCTGTGGCACAGGCTTTGTAGCACTAGCTCTGACTGGATCCCTAGCCTGGGAATGTCCATATGCCACAGGTGTGGCCCTAAAAAGAAAAAAAAGTGAGGATCTGCCCTAGTCCTAGGGTGGTGACAGCTGCCCCCCTCCCCAGTAACCCACCCGCCATGAAAGCTGTGGGCTCTGGGAGAGAATTCGTCCCAATTTCAATCTAGAGCCTGTTGTGGAAGCACAAGCCTGGCCGCCCACCTTAACTCGCCTTCTGCCCTCCCCGTTTCTCAGTCACTCTTTGGCCCTCTGTACTCAGACTTCCATTTCTACCAGTGACAAAAACTACTCCACCAAAGGGGTCCAAGGAAGTCCAGAAAATGCCTTCCAAACCCACATCGGTCATTTTCCTTCTGACCTAGTGAAACAGTCTTCCCCTCTGACTTCTGTAGCGTGATATTTTTATTCCACTTTTTATGTGTTTACAAATAATTACGTTTACTGAATAAGTTGTTTATGAGGAAAATGACTTGTTTATTGAATAATTATTTATAGAATATTACAGATTACAATGTGCCCCACACGGTGAGCTGGGCAAATTTTAGTGACTGAGGACGTGTTTCTGTGCAAAGGCAATAAGCTTGCTAGCAAGTCATTGTCAGCCTAAACTATTTCCAAAGACCATGTTCCTTCCTAAGACTTGAAGGTTAGAAGTTCCCTGGTAGCATAGCAGGATAAGGATCCAGGGATATCACTGCTGTGGCTTGGGTACGATCCCTGGCCTGGGAACTTCTATGTGCTGTCAGTTCAGCCAAAAAAAAAAAAAAAAGAAAAAAAGAATTGAAAGTTAAAGTCTAATTTTTAAAAATTCCCGGAGGTTCCATTGTGGCTAAGGTTAAGAACCAGACTGGTATCCTTGAAGATGGAGGTTGGGTCCCTGGCCTCACTCAGTGGGTTAAAGGATATGGCGTTGCTGGAAGCTGTGGCATAGGTCACAGATGTGACTCAGATCTGTCATTGCTGTGGCTGTGATGTAGGCCGGCAGCCGCAGCTCTGATTTGACCCCTAGCCTGGGAACATCCATGTGCCATGGGTGCAGCCCTAAAAAGACAAAAACTCCCCCTTAATTTTTAGGTAACAGATAAGGACATAACATGTAGTGGTTTAACATGTAGTGAACTACAGAAAAAGGACTTATTTAGCATTCAGCACAAAAATAGAAAAAAAAATGGAATATGTTAGAACAATATGTAAAAGCAAGCTGAAGAAAGTAAGATGTTTATGGAGCTAATTTCACATTAAAAATAAAATCTCTTCCAAGTGTCATTTCTTCCTTGAGTGTAACTAATACCAGAAAATATTTTAAAAATGAAATAATCCCTCAGGCTATATTACCTCTATAGAATTCCATATAAAAGTCAATAAATAAATCAGAGTAAACAGAAATTAAGGTGCACAAGGACAAGCAGAGGTCCTTTTTCTTGCCCTTCCCCCAAAACCCAATCTCTCATCCACAAAACCACTTACTCTTTACATATTTGTCAAACAAGAGTTTAATAGATGACAATATTAATATAACAAAGCATCTCAGTCCAGAGCAAGAAACAGGGTTAACATTCACAAAGGCAAGGAGAACAAGGGTAGGGGGCTGTCACATAGTGACCACGTCCCAAGGGCCACGCCACTCCTTGGCTTCTTCAGGACACGCCTAAGTTCCCGAGACCCCTGGCTCTCTCTGCCTCCCTGGCCAGCTTGTCTGCCCTCAAGGCCATAGCCAGCCTCTCTCTTGCTTTCTTCACTTTCTGAGCCTGCCGGCGAATATGGCCATATGTTATTACTGGTTGTTTGCAGAGGGACTCGGGGAGGAAGAGCCCCAATCCCGGGATCATCTCTGCCCCATCTGAAGACTGGGCAGGGATGGCCTTGGTGCTGGGGTGCAGTGACCTTGCACCAGCAAGGCTGTTGGATTCAACTGCACCACCAGGGGCAATGTCGCGGACTACTTTTGCGCTGTCCAAGGTACTGAAAAGGTCTCCTTCTGGACTGCAGGCCTGGAGCCCCTGCAGTCTCCTGAATGCACAGACTTGCTGGGGCTTCTTCAGGGTCTCCTCTTGTTGACTGCGCCTGACCTTGTTGCCAGGATGAGCAGTTGTCTTTGTGACTGGCCTCTTGAAAATGCAGCTGGTGAGCCTTAGAGGAAGGCCAGATCTGTCACGATGTCTCTGCTTGGTCCTGGCTAAGTGGACTTGTCTTTTCTCCTCCAGTGCCTGGGGCATCATATTTCTCTTGAGCTTCTCCTTGGAAAACAAAAGGAAATGTGAAATTTGAAGACAAGGGCAGATGAAACCTCCATCCCTCATGGAGAATGTTCTTGGCTCATTTGGAGAACCACCCTCCTTTTTCCCTGGAGAAATGGGTCTCCAGTGACACTGTATCACCATCTCTGAGAGGGTTGTTAAAACTCATATTTCTGGATCTCCACCCAAGTGTCCGGGATGGAAACAACAATTTGCATTCCTTAGTGTTCCCAGCTGATGCTGCTGGTACCGGCATCACACACTGAGAACTGGATCCTGGGACATCCAGCAGATGTAAGTCAAGGACAGAAAGGTCAAGGTCATTATCCAGCACCAATTCCAGACTCTTCCCCTCCACCATCCTCCTTTGGAGCTGCTTTCCTCTTCCCATCCCTCTCACTGCCAACTACACATATGCTGGCACCCCTAACACACCACCTTTTGGACATGGGGATCCCAGGATCCCAAGACATAAAACTGTTTTCTTTCTTTTCTTTTCTTTTTTTTTCTTTTTTTTTTTTTTTTTTTTGATTTTTAGGGCCGCCCGTGGCATGTGAAATTTCCCAGGCTAAGGGTCGAATCAGAGCTTCAGCTGCCAGCCTACACCACAGGCACGGCAACTCAGGATCTGCAGCCTACACCACAACTTACAGCAATGCCAGATCCTTAACCCACCAAGCAAGGCCAGGGATATAACCTGCATCTTCACGGACATTATGTCAGGTTCTTAACCCAGTGAGCCACAATGCAGAGCTGAGCCACAAGAACCTGAAATGGATGCTTTTTAGAAGTGGGTCTGATCTCACATCTTCTCTATATCCACACCTTCTTCTAGGCAATCCCATCCACTTCCCTGACTTCAACATTCGTTGTTAATGAATTAGAAAATCTCCCCAAATGCCTGAGCTGGTTTCAAATCTGAGACCCAGATACTCATTTGCCCACACACCACATCAGTGATCATATCAATGACTCAGCTCAGGGTGGCTGGGTCCCAAGTTGAACCAGTTATTTTTCCAAATAAACCACCCTTATCTCAGCGTCTGCTAAACTCAGTGATCCTAACTAAAACTCCATCTGCCCTTGAGCATCGTTCTGGACGCCCTGCCACCCCTATCACATAACCGTCCACTTTCCATCCTGAATCCACCTAAATTTTTCAACTTTGGAATAACTTGTGAGCATCGTTCAATCCTCAGAATACCATTTCCACAGGGTTACCTTACTCTGTGTTAATTTTTTCCATGTAGTTTTTCTCACTAAATTGGATACTCAGTGAAGAGAGGACTATGGGAAACTGAAGGTTCTGCCATGCCCTATTTATGTATCGCTTTGTCCTTTGAAGGTGCTCAGATACCTTTGATGAAAGCAACTGATTTAAAGTCATAAAAACTTTCTAGATTTTTGGAGTTCCTGTCGTGTCTCAGTGGTTAACGAAGCTGACTAAGAACCATGAGACTGTGGGTTCGATCCCTGGCCTTGCTCAGTGGGTTAAGGATCCGGCATTGCCGTGAGCTGTGGTGTAGGTCACAGACGCGGCTTAGATCCCATTTTTCTGTGGCTCTGGCGTAGGCCAGCGGCTACAGCTCCAATTAGACCCCTAGCCTGGGAACCTCCATATGGCGGGGGTGCAGCCCTAGAAAAGGCAAAAAGACCAAAAAATATATATATAAATTTTCAAATAAATTCGCCCAACTTCAGGTATACAATGACATAATCTCTTTTTGCAATAAATGGTCACTAAGATTTTAAACCCTTTGTCTCTGTAATCCATCATAAGACTCTAATCACATTAATCTGTTTAAACTGTATAATAAGTGTATAGTTCCTTTTTAAATCCCTCATTTCTCTTTAGAAGATCTTTTAAAAAGGGAAACCATAAACCTAAACCCGTTGTGGCTCGGCTCAGTGGGTAATGAACCTGACTAGTATCCATGAGGAGTCAGGTTCCATCCCTGGCCTTGCTCAGTGGGTTAAGGATCTGGAGTTGCTATGAGCTGTGGTGTATGTAGTTTGTAGACTCAGCTTGGATCTGGCATTGCCACAGTGGCTGTGGTATAGGTCGGGGCAGCTACAGTTCCGATTCGGCAGCTACAGTTCCAGATTGGACCCCTAGCCTGGGAACTTCCATTTGCCCCGGGTGCGGCCCTAAAAGGCGCGAAAAGAAGGAAACCGTATCTCATTTAAATCTTTCCTTTTGTCATGCCATAACTATTAATGCCCTTTTTATTACTCAAGGTGTCTCATTTTGGTGGGAAAATTACTTGATCTTTCAATTGCTGCAGCTCTTATAATATACCAAGTTGTTATATCCAAACCTGTGACCCAGAATTTCGCTCAACAAAATCATTGTCCCAGTTTATTTTAATCTTGGTGAGAGGAAATAACAGTAATGCATGTTTAAGAGTATTAGGTTGATTTAATGCTGTGATGACAATAAGACCAACTCAAAGACAGGGGGAAAGAAGAAGATGTGGAAGAAGAGAGGAAAAAGCTGGAGAAAGAGAGGTCAGAAGGGTTAAAGGGTGAAAGGCTAACAGCAATTACCAATGAGGACGAGGAGGTTAGGGAAGCCCTAAATAACTAAGGACATGTTTGAGCAAAGAACTGAATTTTAAATACATTATGGGTAAAGAATTTCCCAGAGAGGAAAACAATTTAAAGTAGGACCAAATACCGTAGGACCAAAAACTACTTCCACTTTCCAGCGATTTTAGTTAAAAAGAAAGATACATTTTGTCTACTATCCTAGACTTCATATCCTAGTTCTTATTATACAAAAAGTATACAAATCCCAAAGAAGTTTTGATACGAACACAAAGGAAATAACCTTCAACAAGGTAACTTCTTATTTTAAGAGCTAGTGTTCGCTAATTTAAAAGAGATTTTACAAAAGGAGAAAGGATACAAATGAACATTTTACCCTCGGTATGGATGTATGGATTCCACACTCACCAGACGATGATGCCGGCTTCTAAAGCTAGTGGATGCAAGGTTCTCCATCTTCCACACCACTGAGTTGTTTTCTGACCCACTGCTGAGATGCAGACGGCCTGTGGTTTGCTGGAGAATACACTGGCTTCTGCCTCTGCTTCCCCTTATATAGAGGGAGTGGATAATCCAATCAGTACATAATCCAATCCATCCTGGATGAGCCAATCCATCTCATCCATAGATGAATGTGGATAATAGATCCATCAATAGATGGAAAGTAGACAATCCAATCCATCTCATCAATGAGATTTGAGAGATTTCTTAATCAGATTCAGCAAGGCATTCAATGGATCACACACCAAGATCAAGTGGGAGTTATTCTGAAGATGGAAGGTTAGTGCCATATTCGCAAATCAGTGTGACTCACCATGTTAAAACAAATAAAAAGCACATAATCATCTCGATAGATGCAGAACAAGCATCTGACAAAATTTAATACCCATTCGTGATTAAAACTCTCAACAAAGTTGGTATAGAGGGAACATATCTCAACATAATAAAGGTCATTTATGATAAACCTACAGCTAACACTCTGCTCAATAGTCGAAAAGAAAAAAAAAAACTGAGAGCTTTAAAATCAGGAAGAACACAAGGATGCCCACTCTTACTATTGCTATTTAATTTGGTATTGGAAGTCTGAGACATAGCAATCATGCAAGAAAAAGAAATAAGACTTGAAAAAGAAATAAAATTGTCATGATTTGAAGATGACATGATCTTTTGTATAGATAAACCTAAAGTCACCACAAAAAGACTATTAGAACTAATAAATAAATTCAGAAAGTTACGGAATTCAAGATTAATATACAGAAAAATGTAGTACTTGGCGAGTCAGACGGTGCTTCTAAAGCGTTATCACCTTGTCCATGTCCTGAAAAGAGGGGTAGGCACTTTGCAACTTGTTTCCATGGGCATCTCTATCCTTAGCAGTTAATGTTTGACGTTAACATTGTCACTTCAGCAGGTGCCCTTGCCTTGGAGAAAGGTGACAGCAGAGCTGCTGATCTTTGTGGTGGAATTTGGGCTTTGTTTTCTCTCCTTTATGTGAGGACCTCTCCCTGCCCAGTATTTGTCCCTTCTGGCTGTTTCATTTCGAGTTTCCTTCCCCCTTTTTCTCTTTCTCTATCATTAGCCCAAATAGGGAGTAAAGGATTTTACAGCAACAATTGCATGCATTCTCTGCCTTGGTGTCCTCTACTGATAGTTTCACCCTCTGAAGGCTGGGATGGGCTGGGATGACAGGAGGTGCAATTGAGGGGTTGTGGAGCCCTCAATCTCTGGGGAAAGCGAGAACCTGTCTTATCCATGAGGCCAGTGTGGGGTGAGGAGTGAGAGTGGTCATGCACAGAACGAGAAGCCAAATTGTGCACTCGATTTCCTGCCCTCCAGCCAGGGAAGTTTCTGGCACCTCCATTTGGGGCAGAAGAGGTCCTCATGCAAAGGAGAGAAAACAAAGCCCAAATTCCACCACAAAGAACAGCAGCTCTTTGCATCTTTGGTGTAAGCATCACGTGGTTATCAAACCATGGGATTTCCTATCCTTAGATTTGTGGAAGTTACAGTGGGGGAAGGGCTGCCAACTTCATTCTGGAAATGGACTGCTCATACCTAACAGTATACCCTGAACATAGTTTCATGTAACTAAATGTATCTTTACATTTTATTTCTATGCCTGTCAGATGTCATTTCACCTGGATTTGTCAAGCCTTGTTCACCCACTTTTGGACTTTTGATGTGTTCCTAATTTTCTGTGACTGTCAGAAATACAGAAATGATCAGTGCTTTTTAACAAGCTTTTCGTATGTCTCTGAGTGGGATCAAGACATATATTCAGCGAGTTCCTGTTGTGGCTCAGCAAATTAAGAATCTGACTATCATCCATGAGGATGCAGGTTCGATCCCTGGCCTCGATCAGTAGGTTAAAGGATCCGGCATTGCCAGGACCTGTGGTGTAGGTCAGAGTCACAGTTCAGATCTGGTGTGGCTGTGGTGTAGGCTGGCAGCTGCAGCTCAGATTTGACCCCTAGCCTGGGAACCTCCATGCGCTGTGGGTGCCGCTCTAAAAAAACAAAACAAAACAAAACAAAACAAAAAGAATGTCATCAGACATAGAAGTTCTCAAAATCATCACTACATAGAAACCTGCATTGGAAAGATCCTGGATAAAGTGCATCATAAAGGAGAGAAAACCCCAGGGGGATGTTGTCATTGACGAATGAAGTAAAACGGATTTGATGTCTCAAAAATATTTGGCAAACCCTTTAAGAAGGGGAATGATAACCAGAGTGACATATAATTGAGGGTCTACATCATGTCAAGGGTGGAGGTTGGGGGAGACCCAGTGATAACTTTCTCCTAAAAATTAAAGTGCTCTCTAATGAGGCAAAAAATACAGTTGTGCTCTCAGAGATGCTCAGGGTGTGTAAAATTATGACCAGTGATTCTCTTTGCCCCCTCAGACCCTCACTCCGTGTGCAGCCAGAGCTGTGTTCCAGGACTCAGGAAAATTCCAGAGGAAGGAAAGCCCATCTGCTGCTTCCTTTGTGTTTTTTGCCCAGGGAGAGAAATTTCCAATCAGACAAGTAGGAAACATATAACTAATCCATATTACAATCACTGTTGTTTCCCAGTTATGGGTAATCTCTTGTCTGCCTGTGCTCTTCCAATCAGGCTCCACTGTGGCACTGATTCCAATGGACAGTCTCACTCTGAAGTCTCATCATGGACCGGGCTGAAGTCTGCCATAAAATATAACCTATAGAATCATCCAGGCAGAGTGCAAAGAGGCTCTCTTTTCTTTCTTTCTTCCTTCCTTCCTTCCTTCCTTTCTTCCTTCCTTCCTTCCTTCCTTCCTTCCTTCCTTCCTTCCTTTCTTTCTTTCTTTCTTTCTTTCTTTCTTTCTTTCTTTCTTTCTTTCTCTCTTTCTCTCCTTCTCCTTCGTCTTTTTTTTTTTTTTTAACTTTTTAGGTCCACACTTGTGGCATATGGAAGTTTCCAGGTTAGGGGTCCAATCAGAGCTAGTGCCACAAAGCCTATGCCACAGCCACATCGGTGACTCGTGATGCAGCTTGTGGTGGATCCTTAATCCACTGAGTGAGGCCAGGGATCAAACCCAAGCCCTCATGGATACTAGTCAGCTCGTTACTGTTGAGCTACAACAGGAACTCCGAAAAATAATAGGATCTTTAATGGAGGAGTAGGCAAGAAATTTTTTTAAATAATTTTTGATTGATTGGTGGATTGATTTTTCTTTTCTGGCCACCATGGGGCATGTGGCTTTCCCAGGCCAGGGATCAGATCCACGCTGCCGTTGTGACCTACACGGCTGCCACTGTGGCAAGGCAGCTGAATCCGTTCGCCCACTGCACTGAGCCAAGGATTGAACCTGGGTCCTGGCACTGCAGAAATACCACCCATCTCATCGTACCACAGCAGGAACTCCTATCGCCTATTTTTATAAATAAAATGGAATCAAAACACAGCCATGCCCATTAACTTACATATTGTCTGGGACGGATTTTATGCTGTAGCAGCCAAGATGAATATGTGCCACAGAAACTATATGGCCTGAGAAGCTGAAACTATTTACTACCTGCCACTTTACCAAAAAAGATTAACCATGCTTCAAGGTGTGTACATGAATGGAAAAATTTTAAAGCTCGCCTTAGTCTTCAGTGATTACAGTATCTCTCCCTCCCATACCTGGGTACCAGCAACACAGATCCATTCCAAATCCAAATTATTTCAACTCCATCAAACTATTTCCAACAGTTATATGGGAAAATTGTACAAGAATGGTCACAGGAAATTGACAAGGTAAAATGAGGAAAGGTTTGTTCTACCAGGAACCAAGTTAGATACCAGAGCAACCAGCAGAAATTAGGGAAATGATAAAAGAGGATGCCCCAGGAAGATTAGGTGAAGTTTCTTGCCCCATAGGAGCATGAACAAGGAAATCTTTTCTAAATGTTATTCTTTTTTTTTTTTTTTTTTTTTTTTTTTTGTCTTTTTGCTATTTCTTTGGGCCGCTCCCATGGCATATGGAGGTTCCCAGGCTAGGGGTCTAATTGGAGCTGTAGCCGCTGGCCTATGCCAGAGCCACAGCAATGCAGGGTCTGAGCTGAGTCTGCAACCTACACCACAGCTCACAGCAACGCCGGATCTTTAACCCACTGAGCAAGCCAGGGATCGAACCCGCAACTTCATGGTTCCTAGTTGGATTCGTTAACCACTGCGCCACGACGGAAACTCCAAAATTTTATTCTTTTAAAGTGCGCTTGATTTAGTGTGACTTTCTGCCGTACAACATAGTGACCCAGTCATATTATATATATATTTATATATATACACACACACATTCTTTTTCTCATCTCGTACTATCTTCCATCACGGTCTATCCCAAAAGATTGGATATAGTTTTCTGTGCTATACAGTAGGACTTCACTGCTTATCCATTCTAAATGTAATGGTTTGCATCTACAAACCCCACGCTCCTGGTCCATCCCACTCTCCCCCCCCTCCACCTTAGCAACCACAGTCTGTTCTTCATATCTGTGGGTCTGTTTCTGTTTTGTAGATAGGTTCACTTATGCCATATTTTAGATTCCACATATAATTGATAGCGTATGGTATTTGTCCTTCTCTTTCTTATTTCACTTAGCATGAGAATCTCTAGGTGCGTCCATTTTGCTGCAAATGGCATTTTCTTTTTTTATGGCTGAGTCATATTCCATTGTAAAGGAAATCTTTGATTTCACCAGGAAAATTACAGAAACCACGGCAGCAGAATACTTAGCATGAGGAAGCCATTGGGGACAGTAGGGAAAGAGTGGGGAAGAATCCATGCCCTTGGTGACATTGCTGAGCCCCAGGATGAGCCAACCTAGACCCACCATATGCTGAAGGTCCAGGCTGACTGTGTTTTGTCTTGCCTGTAGCTGAAAGCATTCTTCCTAGGTTATGAAAGTAGACTCAATCCTTTTTTAAATTTTTGTATTAAAGTATACTTGCTTCACAATGTTGTACCAATTTCTGCTATACAGCATAGTGACCCAGTCATACATATATATACATTCTTTTTTCTCATACTACCTTCCATTATGTTCTATCCCAAGAGACTGGATATGGTTCCCTGTGCTATACAGTAGGACCTCACTGCTTATCCATTCTAAATGCAATAGCTCGCATTGGCCAAGCCCAAACTCCTGGTCCATCCCACCCCTTCCTCCCTCCCACTTGGCAACCACAAGTCTGTTCTCCATGTCTAGGGGGGAAAAAAAGAGAGAACTTGGCTTTTCCCAACTTCAGTGTGGCCTTAGAAGCAGCCGTGGTGCAGGTCCCTAACGCAGCTCACTGCAGGTGTGCGTGACTCAGCATGCGTGACTTCCTTTTACTGAAAGAACACTGTGCCCCACATTTCTTTCATGTAGCTGGTCAGAAACATCATATATCTAAGTTGGAACAAGTCTTTACATGCAAACCACGAGGAAGCTACGTCCTTTTCCTCTTTGAAGGCTAGGCTTTCTGCCACTTCAGCGTAGCTTTAGCAGGACTAGGGCTACAGGTCTGCTTTACAATTCATCACATGTCTTAGCAACTGATGGTACCTTCCTTTTCCTGAGAGAACACTGTGTCTGAAATTTCTTTGCTATACCTTGCAACAAACACACACTTATCTACTGTGGAAAAACGCCTTTACATGCAGACCAAAGAAAAACATTCTTCCTTGTTCAGAAACTAAGGTTTCACCACTCAAATGCAGCTTTATGAAAAGTAGTGATTCAGATCTGTTATAAAATTACTGAAGTAATTGCAGCCGCACTGACAACTAGACAACAAGTGGTGCCAGTGGAGAGGGGGAAGGGGGAGGGGCAGTACAGGGATGGGGATTAAGAGATACAAACTGTTATGTATCAAAGAAGCTACAGGGAATAAAGCCAATATTTTATAATAGTTATAAATGGAGTATAACCTTTAAAAATTATGAATCAATATATTATACACCTGGAACATTGTTATATTGTGCATCAACTATATACTTTGATAAAATAAAAATTTCTTTTAAACATTCAAAATGAATGCACAGAAAAAGAGGTCATGGTTACCCAAGGCAGAGACCGGGGGTGGGAGGAGAAATAGGATGAAGGTTGTCAAAAGGTACAAACTCCCAGTTATAAGAAAAATAAGGACAAAAGGTGGAATGTATAACATGACTCTAGTGAACACTACTGTGTGATGTATGTGAAAGATGTTCAGAGAATAAATCCCAAGAATTCTCACAAGAAAAAAAACCTTTTGGGAGTTCCTGTCGTAGCTCAGTGGTTAACCAACCTGACTGGTATCCGTGAGGATGTGGGGTCCTATCCCTGGCCTCGATCAGTGGGTTAAGAATCTGGCATTGCTTTGAGCTGTGGTGTAGGTCACAGACGCGGCTCGGATCCTGCGTTGCTATGGCTCTGGTGTAGGCCGGTGGCTATGGCTCCAGTTCGACCCATAGCCTGGGAACCTCCATGTGCCACGGGATGGGCCCAAGAAATGGCAAAAAGTCAAAAAAATAATAACAATAATAATAAACTATATGAGATAATGGATGTTAAATAAAGTGATTTTTGTAATCTTTATTTTGTGGTATCTGTCATACCATTATGCTATATATACTTTAAACACCTATAGCACTGTATGTCAATGATCTCATAAAACTAGAAGAAAATATTTACAAGATAAAAACGAAAAGTGCAGAAAGGTTATAAGTGAAAGAGGACAAACGACAACTCTTTTTCCTTTAGAGTTTTTTTTTTTTTTTATTTTCCCACTGTACAGCAAGGGGGTCAGGTTATCCTTACATGTATACATTACATTTTTCCCCCAGCCTTTCTTCTGTTGCAACATGAGTATCTAGACAAAGTTCTCAATGCTATTCAGCAGGATCTCCTTGTAAATCTATTCCAAGCTGTGTCTGATAAGCCCAAGCTTCCCCCGATCCCTCCCACTCCCTCCCCCTCCCATCAGGCAGCCACAAGTCTCTTCTCCAAGTCCATGATTTTCTTTTCTTTAGAGTTATTTTATTAAATCACAAATATACAACCGCTTCCCCACGCGACACCTGAAACTTACAAATGTAATAGTCAAAGAAGGAATACTTCCACACTCTTACAAAGACCACTAGAAAGAAGCAACTAAAAAGTTAAGAAACTGTTTCTCTGCATCTGTTCCAATGTCTTCTCTACGTCACTGCACATTTATGCATCACCGAAAAGAGTGTAACATTCTTATTTCGATAACCTGAAGCTGTTCTGTTTCCTCTCAGTTCTCATCGTCTACTTATACAGTGAAGACCATGGAAAATAGGAAGAAGCTCAATATGGTCTGGCCTCCCTATACCCCTCATTTCCTCCACTGCCTCCTGGACCATAGTCTCCTCCACCATACGGAGCCACCATGTGCCTGCTCTCACCAAAGTTTCCATTCTTCACTGGACCATAGTTAGAAGGGTCCTGGTTATAATTTCCAAAGGCATTGTAATTTCCTTCTCCATAATCTCCTCCTCCATAGTTGCCATAACCGTCGCCAAAGCCGCTACTCAGGTTGCTGTATCCAGCTCCTCTATCACCATATCCTCCTCCATAACCAGGGCAACCTCCAAAACTGCCACCTGCAGGTCCTCCTCCATACTCATAATAGCCATCCCCCAAAACAGGGCCTCTTGCATAACCCTCAGATCCTCCTCTGAAATTCCTTCCTGGTCCTGCTCCAAAATTTCCACCACCACCACCACCACCACCACCACTAGGAATATCTCCAAAACCAACGTGGCGTCCTCTTCCACGTCTAGAACTTTGGACTTCCTGCATTCCTTGTCTAGACAAAGCCTTTTCTAGTTGTGCATGATGACCATTGATGGTGTGGTACTTCTGCAACACGATCTTGTCCACGGGATCATGGTCGTCAAAGGTAACAAACCCAAAGGCTGTTTTCCTCCCAGACTGCCTAATGATCTCAATAGCGTCAATAGTCCCATATCTCTCAAAGTAATCTCTGAGATGACGTTCCGTGGTGTCTTCCTTAATTCCGCCAACAAACAGCTTCTTGGTGGTGACACAAGCCCCGGGCTTTCCAGATTCCTCTCTTGGGACAACGCGTTTGGAGGCCACCACTCTTCCATCAATGGAATGAGGTCTGGCCGCCATGGCAGCATCAACCTCGGCCACGGATGAAAAGATGACAAACCCGAATCCTCTCGATCTTTGGCTTGAAGGATCCCTTATGACCACACAGTCTGTAAGTTTTCCCCATTGCTGGTAGTAGTTCCTCAGACTTTCTTCTTTGGTTTCAGAGCACAAGCCACCAATAAAGAGTTTACGGAATTGCTCGCTTTCCCTCTTTTTCTTCTTCAAGGGAACAGATTTTGAAGTTTTCTCCATTGCGGACTCAGTCAGTTGCTTCAGCTTGATTTCCTACTGCTGAGGAAGATGTGAGAGATCTCAGGGATGAGTGCAGACCTGGACCGGTCCCGGCCCTGCAGTGAAAACCTGCTGAAAGCCTGCGCTGCTGCAGGAACAGCCCCTCCAGGGGCACCTCCGCAGGGGACCTGGCGATGCTGCTACTGCTACTGCCTCTGGAGTGGCTGCGGCCCTTGAATCAATCTTGAGCGCCTTTCAGTTTTCCTGCAAAACACCATTTTCACAGGGTGACCTTTCCTGATCCAGTCATTAAAAATCCATATTGCATTTTCTCCTTTAATTTTTCCACTGTGTAATTGCGTGTCATCCCTTTATACGGCTTTTTCCCACTAAGTTGGATACTCAATGAAGAGTTGGCTGATATGGACTTGAATGTTTCACACGGACATATGCATTCGCTTTGCCCTTAGAAGGTGCTCAGATAAATTTTTTGAAAGAAACTATACAAGTGCCAAAACCAAAAAAACTACCTTGTAAATTTTTCTAATAAATTCTCCACTCCACTACAGTCATACAAGGGTATGGTATAAGTTCTCCGGTAGGGTGCAGCTAGTTGTCACTATGTCACATCCTTTCTCTGTAATCCCAGTCAAACTCTCATCTCAAGAATCTGTTTAAAATGTAAACCTGATCAGTGCACCCCTTCTGTTCAATCTGTTGTCTTCAGGAGGTATTTTTAAAGGGAGAAACTAGACCTATTATTTTATTTCTTTTGCCCTGCGGTAATTATTATTACTTCTACCACTTACATTACTTAAGATGTCCCGGTTTGGAGGGAAAATTCCGTGATCCTCCTGTTTACAGAGCACCTACTCTGACTACAAGCCGTAATTCAGAATTTCACTTAACAAAGGCATTGCTCCAGTTTAATCTTGATGAGAATAGGGTTATAGGCTAAAGAACGTCCCCTGTAGTGTTAAGAATGATTAAGTGCTCTGATAATCAATCAGGCCCACACAGAGACAGAGGAGCAGGGGGAGATGGAGCAGGAGGAGATGTAAGAAGGGGGAAAACACTGATGACAATTATTGATGATGAAAAGATTGGGGAAGGCCAAAGTGATGACACGTATAAAGCAGAGAACTGAGTATTTTTTTTTTTTTTGGTCTTTTTGTCTTTTCTAGGGCCGCTCCCGAGGCATATGAAGGTTCCCAGGCTAGGGGTCTAATCAGAGCTGTAGCCACCGGCCCACACCAGAGCCACAGCAATGCGGGATCTGAGCCGCCATGGCAATGCCGGATCCTTAACCCACTAAGAAAGGCCAGGGATCGAATCCTCAACCTCATGGTTCCTAATTGGATTCGTTAGGAACCACTGAGCCACAACGGGAACTCCCTGAATTTTTTAAAAGAAAGAAAAAAGGACTGAGCACATTGTAGGTAAAACCCTTTTCAGAGCAAGATCAAAAACTACTACTTCATAGCGGGATTTTTGTTTTTGGCCTTTTAGGGCCACACCCGTGGCATATGGAAGTTCCCAGGCTAGGGGTTAAATTGGAGCTCCAGCTGCCGGTCTACACTACAGCCACAGCAACGCCAGAGCCCACCCGTGTCTGTGACCTACATCACAGATCCGCTAGATCCTTGACCTGCTTATTGAGGCCAGGGATCAAACCCGAATCCTCATGGATACTAGTTGGGTGGTTTCTGCTGTGCCCCAACCTGAACTCCCAACAGTGATTTAAAACAAAACAAATAAACTGGCTTCTTAGCAGAAGAAAGCTTCATGATACAAAAATAGACAAAACCTTGACCATTAACTACAAGAGAACTTCTTGTATTAAGAGCTACTCTCTGCTAACTGAAAGAGATTTCACAAAAGAAAAAAGTATGTTATATGAACACTCTCTTGCCCCCAATATGAATTCCACACTCACCAGAAGAGCTAGACTGGGAAAACAGGTCCTTTCAGGTTGTCCAATCTTCCACAGCTGGACCCACTCCTGAGCTGCAGACAGCCTGAGGCTTGCTGGAAAGTTCAGTGACTTCTGCCTCTGATTCCCCTTTTATAGAGGAAGAGTGTGGATAACCCAATCTGTGAGGAGAGGAGACGCCCTATCTCAGATTGAAGGGATTAGAGAGGTTCCTACATTTTTATACACACACGCACACACAGGAATCTGAGACCCCTGACATCTCAGCTACTGTTAGAGATTTTAAAATTCAATACTTGGGCAGGGGTATTTGTCGTCTCTACCAAATTTTGAAAATCAGCTTTAATTAGGACAGTATTGATGCTGGATATAGAATTCTGGCTTGATGTGAGATTTTTTTTTTAAATTAAAGTATACTTGATTTACAATGTGATGCCAATTTCTTCTTTACAGCATAGTGACCCGGTCATATATAGATATACACACATACACATTCTTTTTCTCATACTATCCTCCATTGTGTTCTATCCCAAGAGGCTGGATATAATTCCCTGTGCTGTACAGTAGGACCTCATTGCTTATCCATTCTAAATGGAATAGTTGGCATCTACCAATCCCAAACTCCCTGTCTACCCCACTCCCTCCCCCTCCCCCATGTGAGATTTTTTTAGCACTTTAAATAGGTGCCCTGTTGATATCTATCTTAATTTATTTTTAATTTATGTCTAGACCTCACTGATGAGCCATTTTCATGCTTTTTAGCCTCTGTATTTGCTAAAATTCTTTTCACATGGACTTTGTTCTTTAGGCCATCTTTACACTCATTATTGTTTCCCGCGTATTTGCTTTGCTTAAAGAATGTCCAGTTAATTGCATCTCTGGGTTGATGTCTTTCATCCACTTGTGATATCACTTCCTCCCCCACCTTCTCTCTGCTCCCCTTTTAATCACATCCCACTTCTCTTTCAACTCTACCCTAAGCTTTATAATATTTTCCATTCGATGCTTTTGTTGGGATATTTGCACTTCCACTGCCTCGTAGCTTAGTAAACCAGGCTTTTCTTGGGATCAAAACCTTCTTAATTACTTAGTTTCTTATATTCAGTTCTAATCTTTTTTTTTTTTTTTTTTTGATCCTTTTCCCTATTCTAGGGCTGCTCCCACGGCATATGGAGGTTCCCAGGCTAAGGGTCGAATCAGAGCTATAGCTGCTGGCCTATGCCAGAGCCAGAGCAACCCGGGATCCAAGCCGCATCTTTGACCTACACCACAGCTCATGGCAACGCCGGATCCCCAACACACTGAGCGAGGCCAGGGATCAAACCCAAAACCTCGGGGTTCCCAGTTAGATTCGTTAACCACTGAGCCACGACGGGAACGGGAACGCCCCAAGTTCTAATCTAAACACAATCGATAGCTTTAATTTTCTAAAAAAGAAAGAGCAGCTTCATGATGAGATTCTATTCCTTTTGATACAGTAAAACTCAGGAGAAAATTATAACGTGGGTCACATTAAGATGTAACAGGAGTCAGAATTCATCAGAATTCGCCAGTAAGACAGAGAGGGTGGAAAACCTGAGTGGGAGAAAAGATTTGTGTTACATATGTCTGATAAAGTACAGCAAGCTAAATTATGCAAAGACATTAGTTCTTTCGAATGAAACAAAATGCTGAAAGCCCTAGGAAAAAGGGTCAAATTCTAGTATAGGGAGTCCATAAAAATTGATAAATAGTCTGCATGAATTCTCTCACAATTGTAAATCTTATGAACTCTCCAAACAGATGAAGTATAATGGATCAAATTTAGTTTTTGAATTGAGAATGCACTTTAATCGGAAAACACTGTATTTCAAGACTGAGACAGAAGATAAGGAGATAGCTTCTTCGTTCTTCGTGCTGATGTGGACTACATTTTGAAGTGGGATTATTTTGATTTCTTCAGCTAAAGAGAAGTGTTCCCTTGTGTGTGTTCACTTTCTTTAGTGTGTTCTACAAAATGTAATATTACATAGGTTACGTTATTCTATTGCTATGGTGTTGGGTGGATAATATAATGTCTGATGTTTAATTATATGTGGCAACGTGACTGGGCTCAGGGCTGCCCAGTTAGCTGGTTCAGCATCATTTCTGGGTGTTCCTGAGGGTGAGTCTGGAAGAGATGAGCATTTGACACAGACTAAGTTAAGAAATTTATCCTCCCCAGCGTGGGTGGGGCTTATCTAATTAGCTGAGGGCCCAAATTGGAGGGGTGGGGGGAGAGGTGAAGGAAGAGTGAATTCACTCTTTCTTCCTGACTTGGGATCCATTTTTCTCTCCCTTGGACTCAGAGCTCCTAGTTCTCAGGGCTTCAGACTTGGACTGAATTATGCCACTGGCTTTTCTGCTCCTCCAGCTTGCAGATGGTAGATTGAGGGGCTCCTCTGCCTCATAACCTAAATAGATCTCTTATTCTATATGCTTTATCTCCCATTGGTTCTGTTTCTCTAGAGAACCCTGAATGATACATACGAATAAAGTTCCCCCCCCAAAAAAAGTGCACCTGAAGGAAAATTTCTAAGGCATGGGAGGAGTCTCCCCCACACCCCAGAAGGAGGTAATCCATCCCACAGGAACACACCCAAAAAAACACACTTAAAATGAATAGACACATGTTCAAGCTAACACTCTCTCTGCTATTGATCATAGCAGTTATTTCTGTGTGCCCAGTTATAAATTCTTTGCTCTAGTTATGATCTCTTTTCCTCTCATAGAAGTTAAATCACACAGGAGCAGTGAGTCAGTTTCGTTTCTTTCTGGATCACAAGCTTTGTACCAGAGCTTTGCACACAGTGGGTGCCCTATACACAGCGTGTCCGGGAATTCCTATGGTGGCTTAATGGGAGGATGTGGGTTCAATCCCTGGCCTGATTCAGTGGGTTAAGTATCGGCTTTGCTGTGGCCGTGGTAATGGCCGATTGGACCTCTAGTCTGGGAACTTCCATATGCTCCAGATGCAACTGTTAAAAAAAAAAAATAGGGTGACCAGATAATTTTCTCTCCAAACTGCAATATACAGGGGAATAAAGAGGGTATCGATAGTAATGCGAATAGGACACCTGGGTAAATATCTGCTGAAGACAAAAAAAAAAAAAAATGAAGGACTGAAACGTTAAAGAGATGTATGTGGAAATTTTTTTAAAAATTACACTAATGGACATATTTTACAAAATGGAAATGAACTCCCAGACTTTGAAAGCAAATTTATGGTTAGCGAAGGGGAAAGGTGGAGAGGAGGGATGGATTAGGAGTCTGCGAATGGCATGTGCACACTTTTGTGTATGGAATGGATGGTCAACAGGGACCAGCTCTACAGCACAGGGAACGCTACTCAATATTCTGTGATAACCTATATGGGAAAAGAATCTGAAAAAGACAGAATATGTGTGTAACTGAATTACTTCGTTGTACAGCAGAAATTAACACAGCATTGTAAATCAGGTATGCATTTTAAACAGATCAGTGCCATAAGAATCTTGTGATTGGGTTATCAGGAGAAAGCATTTGTTGTTTTTCTTTTCTTTGTCTGTCTTTCTTTTTTTTTTTTTTTTTTTTTTTTGGAGGTGGGGTTTCTAGGATGCTGTCCAACCTCTCAAGCTCAGGTGCCAAGGATCCTTTAAAGGAGTAAAAGGAGCCACAGAGAAGCCCCCAAAATTCAGTCTAAAAATTTCCTCTGGGTTCTGGCATAACCTAAACTGCCCATCTATCAGGGGCAACACTGGGAGACTCAGAAGAGAATAGCTCCTGAAAGCGGAAGAGTCTGGAGAAATTTCTGAGGACACACGTGCTGGGAATGGATGATGGCTTTCTGGACTCATCCGGAGAAGAATGACCTTGGGAAGACCGGCTGGCTGGAAAGTTCAGATCCTAGGAAGGTCACACCCTCCTAAGCACAGTGAGCTGAGAGAGAGGAATATGCCCAGGGACGAAGTGGAAAACCAAATCACAGGCATGCTTTTAAGACATCACAGGTTTAGTTCCAGACCACAGCAATTATGTCAATACCACAAAAAGCGAATCAAACAAATTTGTTGGTTTCCTGGTACATGTAAAATTCATGTTTACACCATCACGCCATCTATGGAGTGGGCGCTGAGGGCTCTGGGAGGCTTGCCTGGTTCAGGGTTGCTGCAGAACTTCGATTTGTGAAAAACACAATAGGTGCAAAGCACAATAAAAGCAAGTGTGCCTGGAGACCTGCCATTTTACATAAAATGGAATACTGAGTTTTCATGGGCTCAAGGTGATCCATTAGTTCAAAAACTGCCTGCCATCACAAAGCTTAAGAAGGTTTAATGAAGAGTTTCCAAAAATATCTTTAACCATATCCAGCACACAATAAAAAATTTAAAAAAAAAATCCCTAGATGGAGTTCTCGTAGTGGTGCAACAGAAACAGATCCGACTAGGAACCATGAGGTTGCAGGTTTGATCCCTGGCCTCAGTCATTGGGTTAAGAATCCAGCATTGCGGTGAGCTGTGGTGTAGGTTGCAGACGCGGCTTGGATCTGGTGTTGCTGCAGCTGTAGCTCTGATTGGACCCCTAGCCTGGGAACCTCCATATGCCGCGGGTGCAGCCCAAAAAAGAAAAAGAAAAAAAAATTCCTAGGCATGCAAAGAAGCAAGCAAGTTACCCATTATGAGTATATCAATAAACAGACCTGACATAGACACAATGTAGAGGTTGGAGTTAGCAGACAAGCCTGTCAAAATAAGTATGAAATATACCCTTTTCTTTAAAGAGAAGTATCACGGACAAATTGTGGAAAATGAAGAACAAATTGCAAAGCTTCAAAGCAACCAAGGAAAAGAGACATGTTACCTTTTTAAACTTTCTCCAAGTAGAGTTGATTACAATATCGTGCCACATTCTGCTATACAGCAAAGTGACTCGGTTATACATATATACCCACTCTTTTTTTATATTCTTTTCCATCTCACAGGCTGTCCCCCCTGTTTGGATATAGTTCTCTGGGTTACAGATTTCTCCTTGTTGTACATCCGTTCTCTATGCAAAAGTTTGCATCTCCTAACCCTAAAAAAACACCTGGTCCATTCCACTCCTTCCCCTCCCCTTGGCAACCGCAAGTCTGTTCTCTGTGAGACACATTTTTTTCAAAGGAGCAACAATAAAACAAATTAGGACTTTTTTAGAAGGAAATGGTACCATGTGCAGCCACATGGATGGACCTAGAGATTCTCATGCTCAGTGAAGAAAGTCAGACAGAGAAAGACAAATACCATATGGTATCGCTTATATGTAGATTCTAATAAAAATGACGCAAAAGAACTTATGTACAAAAAAGAAACAAATGCACAGATTTCAAAACCCATTGTATGGTTACCATGGTGAAAACTGTTCTAGGGAGGGAATAATTGGGAGAGTGGCAATAACACATACACACGGCTGTATCAAATAGCTGATTTACTAGAGCCTACTGTCTAGCACAGGGACATTTACTCAATCCTTTGTAATAAGCGATATAGGAAAAAGAATGGATATATTTATATGTGTGACTGATTCACTTTGCTGTGCACATAAAGTTAATACAACATTGTAAGTCAACTATACTCCAAAAAGGTAATTTTTTTAAAATGCACTATATATATTTTGAAAATGTGTTAAAGTGAATCTACTATGTACAGGACAGGTGCAGGTGTGACAAATAGTATTGTAGGACTAGAAGATTAGAAGTGTGCAGTGCATGGCCCCTGCTGGGGACTCTGCCAAATTCACAGCTATGATTTGTAGCAGAGGGCAGGTGTACATTAGAGTCTTCATAAGGATGTTTAAACTTGATGTGATCTTTTTTTTTTTGTCTCTTTAGGGCCACACCCACAGCATATGGAGGTTCCCAGGCTAGGGGTCAAATCGGAGCTGCAGCTGCTGGCCCACACCACAGTCACAGCAACGCGGGATCCAAGCCGTGTCTGCAACCTACACCACAGCTCACGGCAATGCAAAGGGGATCCTCAGCCCACTGAGCAAGACCAGGGATTGAACCCACATCCTCATGGATACTAGTCAGGTTTGTTAACTGCTGAGCCACGACAGGAACTCCTGATGTGATTTTCAAAGACACATTTGTGGAAGTTCCCTTTGTGACTCATTGGTTAATGAACCCAAGCAGAATCATTGAGGATGCGGGTTCAATCCCTGCCTCCCTCAATGGGTTAAGGATCTGGCATTGCCATGAGCAGTGGTGTAGGTCACAGACATGACTTGGATCCCACATTGCTGTGGCTGTGCAGTAGTCTGGCAGCGGCAGCTCCGATTTGACTCCTAGCCTGGGAACTTCCATATGCCATGGGTATGGCCCTAAAAAGCAAATAATAATAATAATAATAAATGAAAACAGATTCATGCTTTGTTGTGGCTAACACTATGGGATATTTATTTGCGTTGTCACCACTCTTCATATCAATAGATGCTTGACTTGATTAGCATTTAAGGGTAAACCTCTATTTGGATTCATTTCCACTGCGCCACAACAGGAACTCCCAGAACCATTATACACTTACTTGGGTTGTTTTGGGGAAAAGAGCATATAGAATGCATACAAGTCTTTGTTGGGTACACTTGTTGAGAGCCTTTTCTCCTAGATTGCGAACAGTCTCCTATTTTATGTGGTGTCTTTGGTTCTGATTTTAGTTCTCTCTGCAATGTGGACTTGGTCCTGATATGACACAGACGAGCTATGTATGACATGCTATACTTCAGTTACGTTCAGTATGTGACATTAATACGGTGGTGGGATTTTGTTTTATTTTTATTTTTCGGCCATGCCTGTGGCATGTGGAAGTTCCCGGGCCAGGTCTAGAACCCAAACCTTCACAGTGAAAATGCTGATCCTTAACCTGCTGTGCCCCAAGGTAACTCCGATGTGGTGAGGATTTTAACATAGAGAAACATAGTTGTGGTTACAATTGTTAAATGTCTCTTTACATGTCATCTACCTTCTCCTATTCCACTTAGGACATCCAGATTTTTTTATTGGAATATAGTTGACTTAACAATGTTGTTTTAGTTTCAGATGTACAGCAAAGTGATTCAGTAACACATATTCATATATCCATTCTGTTTCAGATTCTTTTCCCGTAGAGGTTATTACAGAGTATTGAGTAGATTTCCAGATTTTTGAGTGGAGGATTACTTCTTTCTCATGGTGTAGAAGTGATGTGGTTCGTGTGTGACCGACCACATCCTTAAGGAGCTCTTCGGCCTTAACCTGATTCCTTTCTACCTGGGGCAGTGAATGGATCCAGAAGGAGCATGTGACCCAGTTAGGGCCATGGAAGAGATTAAATTCCATGGTTTGTGCAGAATGCATGATAACTTGGAGAGGTCTTGTTCTTGTTGAGCCAACTTAAGTTTGGTTTTCTGTTATGTACAACCAAAATAAACCCAAAGGATATAATAATTCTGTAGTTACTAGTATTTATGGAGCAGTCCCTGGGTCTATCTTTATATCAAAACTCAACAGTGATACGGACATTCTTTTATCTATTCAGTTATTTCCCTGTTTGTCCCGTGTCACGATCTGTTTCTACACCCAGGGTTGCCATTTATCTCCCTACTCGGTCCTTCAATCTCAAAATTTTGTTCCTGTATCCACTCCCTTTCCTCCTCCTTCCCTTCATTCATTCATTCATTCATCCATCCATCAACTCCTCCCATTGTCCCACTTTCTTTTTTTTTTTTTTTTTTTTTTTTTTTAATTTTATTTTCCCACTGTACAGCAAGGGGGTCAGGTTATCCTTACATGTATACATTACAATTACAGTTTTTCCCCCACCATTTCTTCTGTTGCAACATGAGTATCTAGACATAGTTCTCAATGCTATTCAGCGGGATCTCCTTGTAAATCTATTCTAAGTTGTGTCTGATAAGCCCAAGCTCCTGATCCCTCCCACTCCCTCCCCCTCCCATCAGGCAACCACAAGTCTCTTCTCCAAGTCCATGATTGATTTTCTTTTCTGAGGAGATGTTCATTTGTGCTGGATATTAGATTCCAGTTATAAGTGATGTCATATGGTATTTGTCTTTGTCTTTCTGGCTCATTTCACTCAGTATGAGATTCTCTAGTTCCATCCATGTTGCTGCAAATGGCATGATGTCATCCTTTTTTATGGCTGAGTAGTATTCCATCGTGTATATATACCACATCTTCCGAATCCAATCCTCTGTCGATGGACATTTGGATTGTTTCCATGTCCTGGCTATTGTGAATAGTGCTGCAATGAACATGCGGGTGCATGTGTCTCTTTTAAGTAGAGCTTTGTCCGGATAGATGCCCAAGAGTGGGATTGCAGGGTCATATGGAAGTTCTATGTATAGATTTCTAAGGTATCTCCAAACTGTTCTCCATAGTGGCTGTACCAGTTTACATTCCCACCAACAGTGCAGGAGGGTTCCCTTTTCTCCACAGCCCCTCCAGCACTTGTTATTTGTGGATTTATTAATGATGGCCATTCTGACTGGTGTGAGGTGGTATCTCATGGTAGTTTTGATTTGCATTTCTCTTATAATCAGCGATGTTGAGCATTTTTTCATGTGTTTGTTGGCCATCTGTATATCTTCCTTGGAGAAATGTCTATTCAGGTCTTTTGCCCATTTTTCCATTGATTGATTGGTTTTTTTGCTGTTGAGTTGTATAAGTTGCTTGTATATTCTAGAGATTAAGCCCTTGTCAGTTGCATCATTTGAAACTATTTTCTCCCATTCTGTAAGTTGTCTTTTTGTTTTCTTTTGGGTTTCCTTTGCTGTGCAAAAGCTTTTCAGTTTGATGAGGTCCCATGGGTTTATTTTTGCTCTAATTTCTATTGCTTTGGGAGACTGACCTGAGAAAATATTCATGATGTTGATGTCAGAGAGTGTTTTGCCTATGTTTTCTTCTAGGAGTTTGATGGTGTCCTGTCGTATATTTAAGTCTTTCAGCCATTTGGAGTTTATTTTTGTGCATGGTGTGAGGGTGTGTTCTAGTTTCATTGCTTTGCATACAGCTGTCCAGGTTTCCCAGCAATACTTGCTGAATAGACTTTCCTTTTCCCATTTGATGTTCTTGCCTCCCTTGTCAAAGATTAATTGACCATAGGTGTCAGGGTTAATTTCCAGATTCTCTATTCTGTTCCATTGGTCTGTCTGTCTGTTTTGATACCAGTACCACACTGTTTTGATGACTGTGGCTTTGTAGTATTTCTTGAAGTCTGGGAGAGTGATGCCTCCTGCTTGGTTTTTGTTTCTCAGGATTGCTTTGGCGATTCTCGGTCTTTTGTGGTTCCATATAAATGTTTGGATTGTTTGTTCTAGTTCTGTGAAAAATGTCATGGGTAATTTGATAGGGATTGCATTGAATCTGTAGATTGCTTTGGGTAGGATGGCCATTTTCACAATATTGATTTTTCCAATCCAGGAACATGGAATATCTTTCCATTTTTTTACATCTTCTTTGATTTCTTTGATTAAGGTTTTATAGTTCTCGGCATATAGGTCCTTTACCTCTTTGGTTAGGTGTATTCCGAGGTATTTGATTTTGTGAGGTACAATTTTAAAAGGTATCGTATTTTTGTATTCCTTTTCTAATGCTTCATTGCTGGTATACAGAAATGCAACTGACTTCTGAATGTTAATCTTATATCCTGCCACTTTGCTGAATTTATTAATCAGTTCAAGGAGTTTTGGGGTTGAGTCCTTAGGGTTTTCTAGGTATAGAATCATGTCATCTGCATACAGTGACAGTTTGATCTCTTCTCTTCCTATATGGATGCCTTTGATTTCTTTTGTTTGTCTAATTGCTGTGGCTAAGACTTCCAAAACGATGTTGAAGAGCAGTGGTGAGAGTGGGCATCCCTGTCTTGTTCCAGATTTGAGTGAGAAGGCTTTCAGTTTTTCCCCATTGAGGATTATATTTGCTGTGGGTTTATCATAAATGGCTTTGATTATATTCAGGAATGTTCCCTCTATACCCACTTTGGCGAGGGTCTTGATCATGAATGGATGTTGAACTTTGTCAAATGCTTTTTCTGCATCTATTGAGATGATCATATGATTTTTGACCTTTTTTTTGTTAATGTGGTGTATGATGTTGATTGATTTGCGTATGTTGAACCATCCTTGTGAACCTGGGATGAACCCAACCTGGTCATGGTGTATAATTTTTTTGATATGTTGTTGGATTCGGTTGGCTAAGATTTTGTTGAGAATTTTTGCATCTATATTCATCAATGATATTGGGCGATAGTTTTCTTTTTTGGTGGTATCTCTGCCTGGTTTTGGAATGAGGGTGATGGTGGCCTCATAGAATGTCTTTGGGAGTATTCCTTCTTCTTCAACCTTTTGAAAGAGTTTAAGGAGGATGGGCACCAATTCCTCTTTATATGTTTGATAGAATTCACCTGTGAAGCCATCTGGTCCTGGGCTTTTATTTGTAGGGAGTGATTTTATGACCTCTTCAATTTCATTTCTGGTGATTGGTCTGTTCAGTTGGTCTGTTTCTGCTTGATTCAGTTTTGGCAGGCTGTAAGATTCTAGAAAATTGTCCATTTCTTCCAGATTGTCAAACTTATTGCCATATAGTTGTTCATAGTATTCTCTTATGGTTTTTTGTATTTCTGCTGTATCCGTTGTGATTTCTCCTTTTTCATTTATAATTTTGGTGATTTGGGTTCTTTCTCTCCTCTTTTTAGTGAGTCTGGCCAGGGGTTTATCAATTTTGTTCACCTTTTCAAAGAACCAGCTCTTGGTTTTATTAATTTTCTCTATTGTTTTTTGAGTCTCTATTTTATTGATTTCTTCTTTGATCTTTACAATTTCCTTCCTTCTGCTGACTTTAGGACTTCTTTGTTCTTCTTTTTCTAATTCATTTAGGTGGAGGGTTAAGTTGTCAATTTGGGATCTTTCTTCTTTTTTGAGAAAGGCCTGTATTGCTATAAATTTCCCTCTGAGCACTGCTTTCGCAGCATCCCATAGATTTTGAGAGGTTGTGTCTTCATTATCATTTGTTTCAAGATAGTTTTTAATTTCCTTCTTGATTTCCTCATTGACCCATTGGTTTTTTAGTAGCATGTTGTTTAGTCTCCATGGAGTAGGTTTTTTCTCTTTCCTTTTCCCATGGTTGATTTCTAATTTCATGGCATTGTGGTCAGAGAAGATACTTGAGATAATTTCTATGCTCCTAAATTTATTGAGATTCGCTTTATGTCCCAATATGTGGTCGATTCTTGAGAATGTTCCATGAGCATTTGAGAAGAATGTGTATTCTGATTTTTTTGGATGTAGTGTCCTGAAGATATCAATTAAGTCTAACTTTTCTATTGTTTCCTTTAGGATCTCTGTTGCTTTATTGGTTTTCTGTCTAGAGGATCTGTCCATTGATGTGAGGGGGGTATTTAGGTCTCCTACTATGATTGTATTCTCATCAATATCTCCCTTTATGTCTGTTAATATTTGTTGTATGTATCTGGGTGCTCCTATGTTTGGGGCATATATGTTGATGATAGTAACATCCTCTCCTTGGATGGATCCCTTAATCATTAAATAGTGTCCTTCTTTGTCTTTCTTTATGTCTTTTGTTTTAAAGTCTATTTTGTCTGATATGAGCGTTGCAACTCCTGCTTTTCTGTCATGTCTATTGGCATGAAATACTTTTCCCCAGCCTTTCACTTTCAATCTATATGTATCTTTTGTCCTAAGGTGAGTTTCTTGTAGGCAGCATATTGAAGGTTTTTGCCGTTTTATCCACTCAGCCATTCTGTGTCTTTTGATTGGGGCATTCAGTCCATTGACATTTAAGGTGATAATTGATAGATGATTATTTATTGCCATTTGATCCTCGTGTTCCAGTTGATTCTATGGTTCTCCATTCTTCCTTTCTTTTTTTTTTTTTTTTTTTTTTTTTTTTTTTTTTTTTTGGTTGGATGGTCTCCTGTTATTATCTGCTTGAGTGTATTTTTTTTTCATTTTTTGCAAATGCAATATTTGGTTTTGGCTTGTGGTTGCCCTGTTTTTTAAGTATGCTAACCCCTTCCCATAATTGTGTGTTTTAGCCTGATGGTCCTGTAAGTTCAAACACTTCATTATTATATTAAAATTAAGAAGAGAGACATACATACAAACAAAAAGGATTATTTACCTCCTAACATCCCTTGCCCACATTTTATGGTTTTGATGACTCTTTTATTTTTTTCTTTTTAATTTTATTTTGTTTGAAGCATGTTCATGATTAAATCTGTATGCTGGCTTATTTGAATGACTGCTCTCTGATTGTATCTTCCTCTGTCCTAGTTCTTCCTCTTCTTCTTCTTCTTTTTTTTTTTTTTTTCTTTTCTTTTTTCTTCCCTTTCCTTCCTTTCTTTTGGTTTAGAGAAGCCCTTTCAATATTTCCTTTAACCTGGGTTTTGTGTTGCTGTATTCTTTAAGTTTTTGTTTGTTGGGAAAAATTTTTATTTCCCCTTCTATTTTAAATGATATTCTTGCTGGATAAAGTATTCTAGGTTGCATATTTTTTCCTTTGAGCACTTTAAATATCTCTTGCCATTCCCTCCTGGCCTGTAGTGTTTCTGTAGAGAAATCGGCTGATATTCTTATGGGGGTTCCCTTGTAGGTAACATTCTGTTTTTCTCTTGCTGCCTTTAGGATCCTCTCTTTATCACTAACTTTTGCCATTTTTATTATGATGTGTCTTGCTGTGGGTCTGTTTGGGTTCAGTTTGTTTGGGGCCCTCTGTGCTTCTTGTATCTTGAATCCAGTATCCTTTAGATTTGGGAAGTTTCCAGCGATAATTTCTTCAAATATATTTTCCATTCCTTTATCTTTTTCTACTCCTTCTGGAATTCCTATTATGCGTAGATTGGCCCGTTTTATATTATCCCATAGGTCTCTTATATTGCTTTCCAGTTTTTTGATTCGGTTTTCTGTCTGTTGACCAGATTGAGTGATTTCCATTATTCTATCTTCCATATCACTGATTCGTTCTTCTGCATTATTCATTCTGGTTTTTACTGCCCCTAGTTCAGTTTGCATCTCTGCAAATGAATGTTCTAGTTTTTCTTGGCTCCTCCTTATATTTTCTAGCTCCTTTCTGAGGGTATCTGCATTGCTGTTCATATCTTCTCTTAATTCCTTCAGTATTTTCACTATTTCTCTTTTGAACTCCAGGTCTGTCAGACTGCAGAGATCAGTTTCATTGTTGACTGTTTTAGGTGAGTTCTCCTGTTGGTTTGACTGGGGGTGGTTTCTCAGCTTCTTCATCTTGCTTGTTGTCTTCTTTCTCCTGAGGGAGTTGTACTCTCCGTTATCGGGTAGTGTTTGCCTTGTCACTGCCGTGGAATATTTCCTGAGGGCTGTCGTTGTTGGTCAATCTTTTTTTTGAGGCAGTGTGGCTTTTCTGGAGTGTTGATGGGACTAACAGTGTTTCTTTGAAGCAAAGGAGGACTTCCTGAGGGCAGACAGGACTGGGAGGTCCACCCCACGATGGTAGCAGATTTCACTTGGTTCTCAGCACCCCCTGGGGTCTTGGGCGGGTAGCAGGGCCCTTGGAGACTCAAGAGGTTCCTCCCCAGGGCAGCCCGATTCAGAAAGACCGTCTGAGATCTTTTCCCGATTCGGCCAGGCTTGTTGCAGCTTTTCTGGGCTGCAGGGGGTCCTGCCTGGAGCTGGCAGTCCTATGCAGCTGGTCCACTAGGTCTCAGCACCCCTTGGGGTCTTGGGCGAGTAGCAGGGCCTTTGGAGACTCAAGAGGCTCCTCCCCAGAACAGCCCGACTCAGAAAGACCGTCTGAGATCTTTTCCCAATTCGGCCAGGCTTGTTGCAGCTTTTCTGGGCTGCAGGGGGTCCTGCCTGGAGCTGGCAGTCCTATGCAGCTGGTCCACTAGGTCTCAGCACCCCTTGGGGTCTTGGGCGGGTAGCAGGGCCCTTGGAGACTCAAGAGGCTCCTCCCCAGGGCAGCCCGATTCAGAAAGACCGTTTGAGATCTTTTCCCGATTCGGCCAGGCTTGTTGCAGCTTTTCTGGGCTGCAGGGGGTCCTGCCTGGAGCTGGCAGTCCTATGCAGCTGGTCCACTAGGTCTCAGCACCCCCTGGGGTCTTGGGCGGGTAGCAGGGCCCTTGGAGGCTCAAGAGGCTCCTCCCCAGGACAGCCCGACTCAGAAAGACCGCCTGAGATCTTTTCCCGATTCCGCCAGGCTTGTTGCAGCTTTTCTGGGCTGCAGGGGGTCCTGCCTGGAGCTGGCAGTCCTATGCAGCTGGTCCACTAGGTCTCAGCACCCCTTGGGGTCTTGGGCGGGTAGCAGGGCCCTTGGAGACTCAAGAGGCTCCTCCCCAGGGCAGCCCGATTCAGAAAGACCGTTTGAGATCTTTTCCCGATTCGGCCAGGCTTGTTGCAGCTTTTCTGGGCTGCAGGGGGTCCTGCCTGGAGCTGGCAGTCCTATGCAGCTGGTCCACTAGGTCTCAGCACCCCCTGGGGTCTTGGGCGGGTAGCAGGGCCCTTGGAGGCTCAAGAGGCTCCTCCCCAGGACAGCCCGACTCAGAAAGACCGTCTGAGATCTTTTCCCGATTCCGCCAGGCTTGTTGCAGCTTTTCTGGGCTGCAGGGGGTCCTGCCTGGAGCTGGCAGTCCTATGCAGCTGGTCCACTAGGTCTCAGCACCCCTTGGGGTCTTGGGCGGGTAGCAGGGCCCTTGGAGACTCAAGAGGCTCCTCCCCAGGGCAGCCCGATTCAGAAAGACCGTTTGAGATCTTTTCCCGATTCGGCCAGGCTTGTTGCAGCTTTTCTGGGCTGCAGGGGGTCCTGCCTGGAGCTGGCAGTCCTATGCAGCTGGTCCACTAGGTCTCAGCACCCCCTGGGGTCTTGGGCGGGTAGCAGGGCCCTTGGAGGCTCAAGAGGCTCCTCCCCAGGACAGCCCGACTCAGAAAGACCGTCTGAGATCTTTTCCCGATTCCGCCAGGCTTGTTGCAGCTTTTCTGGGCTGCAGGGGGTCCTGCCTGGAGCTGGCAGTCCTATGCAGCTGGTCCACTAGGTCTCAGCACCCCTTGGGGTCTTGGGCGGGTAGCAGGGCCCTTGGAGACTCAAGAGGCTCCTCCCCAGGGCAGCCCGATTCAGAAAGACCGTTTGAGATCTTTTCCCGATTCGGCCAGGCTTGTTGCAGCTTTTCTGGGCTGCAGGGGGTCCTGCCTGGAGCTGGCAGTCCTATGCAGCTGGTCCACTAGGTCTCAGCACCCCCTGGGGTCTTGGGCGGGTAGCAGGGCCCTTGGAGGCTCAAGAGGCTCCTCCCCCGGACAGCCCGACTCAGAAAGACCGCCTGAGATCTTTTCCCGATTCCGCCAGGCTTGTTGCAGCTTTTCTGGGCTGCAGGGGGTCCTGCCTGGAGCTGGCAGTCCTATGCAGCTGGTCCACTAGGTCTCAGCACCCCTTGGGGTCTTGGGCGGGTAGCAGGGCCCTTGGAGACTCAAGAGGCTCCTCCCCAGGACAGCCCGACTCAGAAAGACCGTCTGAGATCTTTTCCCAATTCGGCCAGGCTTGTTGCAGCTTTTCTGGGCTGCAGGGGGTCCTGCCTGGAGCTGGCAGTCCTATGCAGCTGGTCCCCTAGGTCTTAGCACCCCCTGGGGTCTTGGGCGTGTAGCAAGGCCCTTGGAGACTCAAGAGGCTCCTCCCCGGGGGAGCCCGTCTCAGAAAAACCGTCGGAGAATTAGGTCGATCTATTCACGGCCTGGCTAGGCTTGTTCTAGCTTTTCTGGGCTGCAGGCCTTTTCTAGGGGGCTGGTGGTGTTTGGTGCTGCTCTGTGGAAGTGTAGCCCCTCCAAAGGGCAAGCAGGCCTGTGCAGGGAGAGCCCCTGCGGTGGTAGGCTTCAGGCAATTGTTGAGGCCAGCCCTCCTGGATGGCAGGCAGCCCCAGGTTCGGCGAGAGCGTAGGGGGTGGCGGGGGTGGGGGGAGGGAATGCACTGGGAAGCACAGCTTTCTGCTAGCTAGCGGGCCTGTAAGCTTGCTGTGGCGTGGGGGGTATTCTATGGGGACCCACCCCTTCTTCTCTCCCCTCCCCAGCACGGGCGCAGACCAGGCTCTTCTCCCAGGTTCCCTCTGAGGCGGCTTTCCACTTCCCCGCCCCTAGAGTATTGCTCCCTTCCTCTGCGACAGCTTTGTTTTCTAGTCTCTCAGGCAGTCTCTGCCCCGTCAAATGGTTTAGAGACCTCCCAAGCAGTTTCCGCTCTTCCCCGCCCCCCTAGCCCGGGGACTAATCTCTGGAGCCGAGGTCTCGGTGCCCAGCCCCCACCCAGGCGGCGCCCCCCGGCCCTTTCTTGGGGACTAACCTTCGGAGGCGAGGTCTCGGTGCCCAGCCCCAACCCAGGCGTCCCCCGGCCCCCTCTCGGGGACCAACCTTCAGAGCTGAGGTCTCGGTGCCCAGCCCCCACCCAGGCGTCCCCCGGCCCTTTCCCGGGGACTAACCTCTGGAGCCGAGGATTCGGTGCCCAGCCCCCACCCAGGCGTCTCAATTTTTGGTGACTGTGCCCGTAGTTCAGATGGTCCGTTGGGTTCTTGATCGTTTTTCCGTACTCCGACTTACTGCTACACTCTTCTCTGCATCTGGAGATTCCTCCGGTTCGTTTGATCTTTCCCCCGTAGGAGACTTTCCAGGGTGCGGGATCCCTTTCTCCTCCGCAGTTCCCTTTCGGGAGCGCCTGTCCCGCTCGGATTCACCTTCTCTCACTCTCCTCTTTTCTCCCGTTCTGCCCAATAATGTCACGAACTTCTTGCCGTTATTGGAGTTTAGGTTCCTCTGCCAGCGATTGGTTGTTGTTCTGTGCGAGTCATTTCTTCTGTAGATGTGCTTTTTTTGTTGTGTTTGTGGGAGAGGGCGAGCGTGTCCCCCTACTCCTCCGCCATCTTGTCCTCCTCCCCCCCACTTTCTCTCTCTCATTCTCTCTCTCTCTCCATCCCTCCATCTATCCCTTCTCTTCATCCTTTCTTCTAATTAATACATATTAATTAGCCATTGTCTATTTTACATGCACTGCCCATCACTATTAGGATTAGCCACAGTTTAGTTATTTATTTATTTATTTATTTACTGAGAGTTATGTATTATTCCATGGACAAAACTGAGGACTCAGTGACCCTAAGACTGCTCTGAGGAGGTAGGGGTGCAGAGGTAGATATACAGGAATTTTGCAATGAAGGGCAGGTAGTAGGAACAAAGGATTATTGGTAATAACAGAAAACTCAGCATCTCAAGCTAAGGAATTTAGCACTTTTCCATGTATGGGAAGATGCAAAAGACGGGGCACAACTGACCTCATTCCCTTGAGATGCACCTCAGCTCTCTGGGGCCTGTATCTGTGTTCTCACATCCTGAGTTTCCTCAGGGCTCCTGCCATTAGGAGTGGCTGCAGTCTGATGGCTGCCAGATGGCAGGTATTCTTTTGTGTCCTTCCTGAGTTCCCTCAGAGCTGATCGGCTCACCCTTGGAAGTGGAGGATTACCCTTATTTTATTTTATTTTTTTTCTGGAGTTCCCGGCCCAGGGATCAGATCTAAGCCACAGTTGCGGCAACACTAGATGCTGTAACCCACTGTGCCAGGCCAGGGGTCGAACCTGCGTCCCAGGGCTCCAGAGATGCTGCCGGTCCCACTGTGCCACAGCGGGAACTCTAGACAAGACACATTTTAAATGCTCAGTAGTAATGTGTGGCTAGTGTCTACCAGGTTGGGAAAAGACATTAAAATATACTGTCTTTTTAGAGCAGTTCTAGGTTTACACAAAAATGGAAAGTACAAAGGTTTCTCACACATTCCATTTTCACCCTACCCCCCACTGTTTCCTCTATGATTAACATCTTTCATTTGCATGATATATTTGCTATAAGTAATGAAACAATATTGATACATTATTATTAACTGAAGTCCATAGTTGACACTAGGGTTAACTCTTTGGGTTGTACCGTTTATGAGTTTTGAGAAAGACATCCTGTGCCCACCATGATGTCATCATACAGAATAATTGCTTTGTTGTCATAAAAATTCCCTGTGCTCCAGGGCCATATATATATTTATAGGTGTGACCATTGCCATCAACGTTTAGGGTCATGGGGAACAGAGGAGTACTTTCTAAGTATTATCCTCCGCTTTAAGGTAAGAAAATAGGGAGTTCCCGTTATGGCTCAGCAGAAATGAATCTGACTTGTATCCATGAGGATGCAGCTTCGATCCCTACCTCACTCAGTGGGTTAAGGATCCAGTGTTGCCATGAGCTGTGGTGTAGGTTGCGGACGTGGCTCAGATCTGGCATAGCTGTGACAGCGGCATAGGCCAGCCGCTACAGCTCCAATTCGACCCCTAGCCTAGGAACTTCCATGTGCCTCTGGTGCAGCCCTAAAAAGCATCAAGAAAGAAAGAAAACATAAATGTATTTCCCCTATAGCTACCTTTTCTCACTGTTGCCAGAGGGGGGACCCCTTCCAGGGCCCAAGAATGGACTCTTGTCTAAGACTTGGAAATGAATTGCCCAAAGGGACACACGTGCCAACAAAGCAAAAGACTTTATTGGGAAGGGGTGCCGTGGTGGGCAGAGAGCAGCAGGATAAGGGAACCCGGAACTGCTTTGCCATGTGGCTCAAAGTCTCTGGTTGTGTGGGAGTGGGGTTAGTTTCCAGGCTGAACTGTCCATCGTCTTGCTCAGCCATACTTGGCCTGGCCCAGGGTCCTTCCTGGAGATGCACGTGCATCTCTCGGCCAAGATGGATTCCAGCACCAAGGATTCTGGGACGTTGGTCATCTCCTTCCCTCTACTGGCCCCTCCCAAGTCCTCCCAGTTAGTCTTCGGGGCAGCACCTTGCTCCTTATCTGGGCCTCTTATTTTGAGACTAGTCACTACTAAGTGACTATCATGGTGCCTGGCCAAGGTGGGTGGTTCCAGTCAATGATACCCTAACATCACTACAGCATTAGTAATGGAACAAACGAGTCTTCTAAGTGTAGAGATAGATCACCATGGATATGGATACCTGGGTTTAACATGGTTAAAAGAACTCATATACATGTGCCCCAATGTTCATTGCAGCACTATTTACAATAGCCAAGATATGGAAGCAACCTAAATGCCCATGACAGAGGAATGGATGGAGATGATGTGGTACATATATACAATGGAATATCACTCAGCCATAAAAAAGAATGAAATAATGGCATTGCCAGCAGCATAGCTGTACCTAGAAATTATCATACGAAGTGAAATTAGACAGTGAGAGACAAATATCATATGATATTTGTACGTAGGATCTAAAAAAAAAGGATACAAATGAATTTATTTGCAGAACAGAAACAGACACAGACTTTAAGAAACTTATGATTACCGAAGGGGACAGGTGTGTGTCAGGGGGTAGCAGGGAGGGGGGGATTTTGGATAAAAATGCTCTAAAATTACTTCGTGATGATGGTTGTGAAACTGACAGCACTAACGGCCTGAACATAGCCAGAACACAGACTGGGACTTGAACCCACATGCCAGGACTTGAACCCAGCCAAACTCAGATTGGGGCTTAAACCCAGTTTTATTTATTTTTTTGTCTCTTTCTAGGGCCGCTCCGGAGGCACACAGAGGTTCCCAGGCCAGGGGTCTAATGGGAGCTGCAGCTGCTGGCCAACACCAGAGCCACAGCAACGCGGGATCCCAGCCGCGTCTGCAACCTACACCACAGCTCACGGCAATGCCGGATCCTTAACCCATTGAGCGAGGCCAGGGATCGAACACATATCCTCATGGATCCTAGTCCGGTTTGTTAACTGCTGAACCACGATGGGGACTCCTTGACTTTCTTAATCAATGGAAATTGGTAAGAGGCCAGACAGGCGAATTCAGGCAAGGCGTTATCAGGGCCCCTTCTGCAGCAGGGGATGCGATAACAACAGGTTCCCTTGCTTGCTCCCACTCTTGCAGCTCAGGCAGGGGCGGGCCGCTGGTTCCCTCCGCGGAGCGAGTAGGGGCGGGTCCAGGGGGTCGGGCAGAGGGGTGGTTTAGGTGGTCTGCCCACCCCTTTGGTGGTGATGTGTGCCAGGGGTCATGCCTAGTACCCTGCTTTTGCTCTCTGCTCTTCCGAAGCGGCGGTTGGGTTTTTTCGGGTTTTTTTGTATCTTCTTGCCTATAATTTGCCCCAACTGCGCATGTCCACGGTTATTTTTAGTCCCTTATTGTTTCTTTGTATTTTGTTGCTGGAGATGTTTGTCCAAGTGCAAACACTGCAGCCACTGCAGCAAAGGGTCCCAGGTCCCAGCCTGTCTCTCTCTCTCACTTTACATCTTACATCACGTCTTCCATTCCCCTGTGTCATCGCAGGTGGTTTGACACCAGCTTGGAACCAAGTCTGCACAAGACGGGGTATTCCCTTGGGGCTTGCCATCCTGGGACGCAGAGGAAATCACAGCGCCGGGGGGCTGGAGGATCTTCAGACTTACTTTCCAACTTCTGTTTGTCGCCGGGACACAGGTGCAGAGCCCTGGGGCAGAAGCGGTCCTGCCTCTTTCCAGGGAGAAGAGACTTTGCTAAAAGGAGTTGGGGGATGGATATTAGAGTGTCTTTGCCAGTCCACAAAAATAATGAGTGTGTGTGCGCGCTCGCGTGCGTGCGTGCGTGCGGGGGTGTATGTGTACATGACATATGTCTATCAGCTTAAGGCTGCGGGTTCCTCCTCTGCGCAGGCAGACTTAGGGCTTTGCAAATGCGTCTAACATGTTCCTTTTGATTTTTATCTCCTGCTCCTGCAGCTTCCTCCCTTTGTGTGCAGTTTGGCTGATCCCACCTGCTGTTTGAGAATGAAACCCAGCATCTACAAGGATGGAGATGCGGTTATTGGTGGCTTTTTCCCCCTTTACACATTTTTCCTGGACAGAGGGAACCAGAGGCCCTGCAAGGATGTCATTTTCCAGCAGTAAGCACTTTTTTGTTTCTTTATTCTCTGCTTGATTGTTAGGCTGACCAATGCCTCTAGGACCTGTGGGTGGCTGAATGGGCCAAGGCTTTCTGCATCACCTATTCTGTCCTTCCTCCTCAATCTCCCACCTCCCCCGAACTGGCCATAGTTTATTTCATCTCATCCACTTGACTTTGTTATTTCTTTCAGAGGGGGGAAGAGAGTTTTTAAAGTTTCTAGGTTTTTTCTGTTAGTTCTCCCTTTGCAGGGCTGGAAGCTTAGTGAGACATAGACTCCCCCCTCCCTGCCTCCTTCCTCTCTGGGGTGCCCCAGCTCTGACTAGAGTGAGGTCCCTTAGAAACACATTCCAGGAGTTCTCATCGTGGTTCAGTAAGTTATAAACCCTATTCATATCCATAAGGATGTGGGTTCGATCCCTGGCCTCACTCAATGGGGTAAAGGATCCAGCATTGCTGTGAGCTGTGGTGTGGGTCACAGATGCAGCTTGGATCCCGTGTTGCTGTGGCTACAGCTCTGATCGACCCCTAGCTCGGGAACCTCTCTATGCCACAGATATGCCCCTAGAAAAAAAGAGAAAGAGACACAACCCATTGGCATGAGTTCAGTGCGAAGTGGCTACAGCCAGTGTCCCTTCCTCAAAATCAAAGGCCTGCCAATGTCTCTGTTGTCATGTGTATAATTCCTACTAGCCCTACAGAGAGGCTGCCACTTATATACAATCCACCTGCGCAGACAACTTCTCCCTGCAGACATGGAGTTACTCTTTGAAATATCATGATGTCATGATTTCATAGGAGGGTATTGCATGCCTCCTGGAGCTGCAGGCCAGGCCAGAAGTAAGAGGTGGGTAGTATTGACTAAAAAAAAAAAAATACGCAATCTGAAAGTTGAGAGTTACGTTTTATTGGGGCAAAATTAGGACTTCAGCACTTGCGACAGTATCTCAGGTAGCCCTGAGAGAGGAGCTAGGATACATAGGAGTTTTTGCAGCAAAGGCCAGGGAGCAGGAACAAAACAGGCCTAGGCTCACTGAAATCACTCCATCGATATCCACCTCCACTGTCAGGGCCGGTATCCCGAGTTTCCACAGCCAGCAGGACTCACTGGCTCTCACCCTTGGAGGTGGCTCCATTCACAGATGACCGTGACATTCTTTATCCTTAACTACTGACGGGGCTGAAATCCCACCCAAGAAGGAAAAGGGGGACTTATTGGGATATGATACAGGTGAGGGGGAGGTGCATGCAGCGCACATACATTTTACACCAGTTTGTTGCTGATCACCTGACGGTGCAAGGAGCAGACATCGATCGGCCTGAAGGATTTTAATGTTTTTCTACATGTGAAGAAATGCAAGAATCGGGCACATAACATCTTCTAAAAATACCTAACTCTCTGAAGACCTGTTCTTCCAGTTTTCCCAGAGCACAGAGTGCCTCGCTCCGGCTGTTCACCCTGAGCTCTGCTTCCAGGGGTGTTGCGGGATGGCAGCTACAGTGGCTCATAGCTGAATCCATGTAGAGGCTGATGGTAGGTGCCAAACTTCAGGTCACAGGACTCTGGAATATTTCGTCCTTTCCCATCTGATTCTGATTCACACCGGTTTTTGTACCGCCTCTGCTCTTGCATCTCGTCAACGTCCGTTCTGCCCCTGCTCCGGGAGAGACAGCAGTGAGTACTGGCTTGGAGCGAGAGCTTAATTCTCTGCTCAGAAATCGAACCTGGGCAGCCTGGATGAGAACCACGAGCCCTAGCCTCTATCTAGACCAGCTAGAGGCTCAAAGCAGAATTGCCCCGATTCTTGGCCTCACTAAAAGCAAGAATGTTGCACGGAGGCAAAGACTCTAAAAGCAGGTGCAAAGTTTCTTATTAGAGACACAGCACAGTGTGGGAGAGCACACAGAGAGAAGTAGTCTATTTATCTAAGGCAGAAGCAAAGCCACCACCAATAATTTTCCTTATTAAACTTTTCCCCAGCAAGTTGGTATATACATCTTTTCGGCATTCTATTTTAGAATATTTTTAATTAGAAAAATCAGAAGAGCCCAGAATCTGAAGTCTTGCCTCATTGTCTCTTCAATGTAAGTGAAAAATTCGACATTTCCTTCTTTTCTTTCTCTCCAGATCCAGTTTACCTTGGTACATGAATCAAGCTCTTTTTTTCCATATAGTTTTAAATTTTGTGTGCCTCCTTTGAGGTAGTTTGTATTTTGCAATTAAAAAAAAAAACCACATGAGTACAAAGTATTTCTTTCTTTATCTATGTATGTATTTATACCTTTCAGAATTAGGGTTTCAAGGTTTTTTTGTTGTTATTGCACCCACAGCATGTGGAAGTTCCTGGGCCAGTGTGATTGAACACGTGCCACAGCAGTGACAACAGGTCCTTAACCACTAGGCCACCAGAGAACTATCATTAGATTTTTTTTCATCGAAGTACAGTTATTATACAGTATTATATAAGTTAAGGTGTACAGCATAGTGAGTCACAGTGTTTAAAGGTTACTCCCCATTTACAGTTATTATAAAATATTGGCTCTAGTCCCCATGCTGCACAATACATCCTTGAGCCTATCTTGCACCCAGTATTTTGTACCTCCCCTCCCCCACCTCTCTTGCCCCTCCCCCCAACTGGTAACCACTAGTTTGTTCTCTACGTCTGTGCCTCTGCTCCTTTTTCGTTACACTCACAAGTTTGTTGTATTTTTAAGATTCCACATATAAGTGATATCATACAGTAATTGTCTTCCTCTGATTTATTTCACTTAGATTAATACCTTCCAAGTCCTTCCATGTTGCTGCAAATGGCAAAATTTCATACTTTTTATGGCTGAGTAATATTCCATTATTTATATATATATATATATGTATATATATCCATTATATATATATCCTATATATATATATCCATTATATATGTATCCTATATATATTTATCCATTGTATATATCACCTATATACCATATCATATATATATGTATATATATATCACATATATGTATCTTTTTTATTCATTCATCTGTTAATGGACACTTACAGTGCCTCATATCTTGGCAACTGTGAATAGTGCTGCTGTGAACATTGGAGTGAATGTATCTGTTTGAATCAGTGTTTTCATTTCTTTTGGATATATACCCAGGAGTGGAATTGCTGGGTCATATGATAGTTCTCTTTTTAGTTTTTGTTTTGTGTGTGTTTTTTTTTTTGTTTTTTGTTTTTTTTTGTCTTTTGCCTTTTCTAGGGCTGCTCCCTCGGCACATGGAGGTTCCCAGGCTAGGGGTCTAATTGGAGCTGTAGCTGCCAGCCTACGCCAGAGCCACAGCAATGTGGAATCCAAGCCGTGTCTGCAACCTACACCACAGCTCATGGCAGCGCCGGATCCTTAACTCACTGAGCGAGGCCAGGGATCGAACCTGCAACCTCATGGTTCCTAGTCAGATTCATTTCCACTGTACCATGACGGGAACTCCTGCTTTAAATCTTTGAGTCTGTTTTTTGTAATTCCTTTGTATCATTTTTTATTAGATTCCACGTATTAGTGATCTCACATGATATTTGTCTTTCTCTGACTTACTTCACTTAGTATGATAATCTCTAAGTCCATCCATGTTGCTGCAAATGACATTATTTCATTCTTTTTTATGGCTGAGTAACATTCTTTGTACATATGTACCACATCTTCTTTTTTTTTTTATTTTTTTTTTTATTTTCCCACTGTACAGCAAGGGGGTCAGGTTATCCTTACATGTATACATTACAATTACATTTTTCCCCATCCTTTCTTCTGTTGCAACATGAGTATCTAGACAAAGTTCTCAATGCTATTCAGCAGGATCTCCTTGTAAATCTATTCTAAGTTGTGTCTGATAAGCCCAAGCTCCCGATCCCTCCCACTCCCTCCCCCTCCCATCAGGCAGCCACAAGTCTCTTCTCCAAGTCCATGATTTTCTTTTCTGAGGAGATGTTCATTTGTGCTGGATATTAGATTCCAGTTATAAGTGATATCATAGGGTATTTGTCTTTGTCTTTCTGGCTCATTTCACTCAGGATGAGATTCTCTGGTTCCATCCATGTTGCTGCAAATGGCATTATGTCATCCTTTTTTATGGCTGAGTAGTATTCCATTGTGTATATATACCACCTCTTCCGAATCCAATCATCTGTCGATGGACATTTGGATTGTTTCCATGTCCTGGCTATTGTGAATAGTGCTGCAATGAACATGCGGGTGCATGTGTCTCTTTTAAGTAGAGTTTTGTCCGGATAGATGCCCAAGAGTGGGATTTCAGGGTCATATGGAAGTTCTATGTATAGATTTCTAAGGTATCTCCAAACTGTTCTCCATAGTGGCTGTACCAGTTTACTTTCCCACCAGCAGTGCAGGAGGGTTCCCTTTTCTCCACAGCCCCTCCAGCACTTGTTATTTGTGGACTTATTAATGATGGCCATTCTGACTGGTGTGAGGTGGTATCTCATGGTAGTTTTGATTTGCACTTCTCTAATAATCAGGGATGTTGAGCATGTTTTCATGTGTTTGTTGGCCATCTGTATATCTTCTTTGGAGAAATGTCTATTCAGGTCTTTTGCCCATTTTTCCATTGATCGATTGGTTTTTTTGCTGTTGAGTTGTATAAGTTGTTTATATATCCTAGAGATTAAGCCCTTGTCAGTTGCATCATTTGAAACTATTTTCTCCCATTCTGTAAGTTGTCTTTTTGTTTTCTTTTTGGTTTCCTTTGCTGTGCAAAAGCTTGTCAGTTTGATGAGGTCCCATGGGTTTATTTTTGCTCTAATTTCTATTGCTTTGGGAGACTGACCTGAGAAAATATTCATAATGTTGATGTCAGAGAGTGTTTTGCCTATGTTTTCTTCTAGGAGTTTGATGGTGTCCTGTCGTATATTTAAGTCTTTCAGCCATTGGGAGTTTATTTTTGTGCATGGTGTGAGGGTGTGTTCTAGTTTCATTGCTTTGCATGCAGCTGTCCAGGTTTCCCAGCAATGCTTGCTGAATAGACTTTCTTTTTCCCATTTGATGTTCTTGCCTCCCTTGTCAAAGATTAATTGACCATAGGTGTCAGGGTTTATTTCCGGATTCTCTATTCTGTTCCATTGGTCTGTCTGTCTGTTTTGGTACCAGTACCACACTGTTTTGATGACTGTGCCTTTGTAGTATTGCTTGAAGTCTGGGAGAGTTATGCCTCCTGCTTGGTTGTTGTTTCTCAGGATTGCTTTGGCGATTCTGGGTCTTTTGTGGTTCCATATAAATGTTTGGATTGTTTGTTCTAGTTCTGTGAAAAATGTCATGGGTAATTTGATAGGGATTGCATTGAATCTGTACATTGCTTTGGGTAGTGTGGCCATTTTTACAATATTAATTTCTTCCAATCCAGGTACGTGGAGTATCTTTCCATTTCTTTACATCTTCTTTGATTTCTTTGATTAAAGTTTTATAGTTCTCGGCATATAGGTCCTTTACCTATTTGGTCAGGTGTATTCCGAGGTATTTGATTTTGTGAGGTACAATTTTAAAAGGTATCGTATTTTTGTATTCCTTTTCTAATGTTTCATTGCTGGTATACAGAAATGCAACTGACTTCTGAATGTTAATCTTATATCCTGCTACTTTGCTGAATTTATGAATCAGTTCAAGGAGTTTTGGGGTTGAGTCCTTAGGGTTTTCTAGGTATAGTATCATGTCATCTGCATACAGTGACAGTTTGATCTCTTCTCTTCCTATATGGATGCCTTTGATTTCTTTTGTTTGTCTAATTGCTGTGGCCAGGACTTCCAAAACGATGTTGAAGAAAGAGCAGTGGTGAGAGTGGGCATCCCTGTCTTGTTCCAGATTTGAGTGAGAAGGCTTTCAGTTTTTCCCCATTGAGGATTATATTTGCTGTGGGTTTATCATAAATGGCTTTGGTTATATTCAGGGATGTTCCCTCTATACCCACTTTGGCGAGGGTCTTGATCATGAATGGATGTTGAACTTTGTCACATGCTTTTTCTGCATCTATTGAGATGATCATATGATTTTTGACTTCTTTTTTTGTTAATGTGGCTATGATGCTGATTGATTTGCGTATGTTGAACCATCCTTGTGAACCTGGGATGAACCCAACCTGGTCATGGTGTATAATCTTTTTGGTATGTTGTTGGATTCGGTTGGCTAAGATTTTGTTGAGCATTTTTGCATCTATATTCATCAATGATATTGGGCGATAGTTTTCTTTTTTGGTGGTATCTCTGCCTGGTTTTGGAATGAGGGTGATGGTGGCCTCATAGAATGTCTTTGGGAGTATTCCTTCTTCTTCAACCTACCACATCTTCTTTAGCCAACCTTCTGTTGATGGACATTTAAGTTGCTTCCATGTCTTGGTTATTGTAAATAGTGCTGCGATGAAGATGGGGGTGCATGTTATCTTTTTGAATTATGGTTTTGTCTAGATATATGCTCAGGAGCATATATCTTTATGACTTAGATCTTGATATGTCCCCCTTTCCGCTTTAGGGCAGTATTTTGGAGCTCTCTGGATTACTGCCCCCTGGGCTATAGTTAGTGGACAAAACAAAAGATGTCCTGGTCCTCGGGGACAACCACCACTCCCAAAGGTGGGCCGCTGATCCCCATGGGAACTCGGGAAAGAAGCAGAGAAGACTGACCCAGAGCTGAGGTGCATCTCCAAGGAGTGACTCCCGTAAGCCCAGACCTTTAAATCTTCCCATAGAAACTGGTTTTCTGTCAATCGTTCGTGCCTATAACCTTCCCTTTGTTGCAAAATTCATAAATCCTAGCACCCCCACTCAACTGCTCGGAGCGGTTTCTCAGGGCTACCTGTGATGCTGTCTCCTGGGCTTAAGTCCTAATTTCACCCCAAAGAAGATTTAACTCTCAACTTTTCAGGTGGTATTTTTTTAGTCGACAGGGGCTATGCTCAATATCCTGTCATAACCTACATGGGGAAAGAATCTGAAGAAGAACGGATATATGTCAAGGTGTAACTAATCCGCTTGGCTGTACACCTGAAACTAACCCAATGTTGCAAATCAACTATACTTCCATATTTTTTTTTCTTTAAAGAAGGAGATGCTAGTGGCAAAAAGGAAAATGAGCAGTGGGGAAATATCAGTGTTTAGTGTTGCAAAGGATGGCAACATCCTGCCTGCCAGGTGTTTTCAATAGGAAGCATCCAGACTTGGGGAAGCTCTTAAATGACACCAGGAAAATAACTAGTTCTTTAAGTGCTTCTGGTTCTGAACGTGAGGGAGGACACTCTACATAAATGGCCTCGTTTAATTCTGCAACCCCTTTAGGGATTAATAACATCATGTTGCAGGTTGATGATCTGGGAAAAGGCAGAGTGAATGGATGGGGAAATTAATGCCATAGGCACTGATCGTCTTACTCTGTTTGTCGCTGGGCATTTTTCTCTTGCAACTCATTGGTAGATCAGAAGCATTATGGTATCTCAAAGTCCCATCTACTTTTCATTTGTGTTGGCCTCACTGGATTCTTTTTTTCTTTTTTTTTTTCTTTTTTTTTTTTTTTTGTCTTTTCTAGGGCTGCTTCCCGTGACATATGGAGGTTGCCAGGCTAGGGGTCGAATCGGAGCTGTAGCCACCGACCTACACCAAAGCCACAGCGGTGTGGGATCCGAGCCGCGTCTGTGACCTACAACACAGCTCATGGCAACACCGGATCCTTAACCCACTGAGCGAGGCCAGGGATCAAACCCGCAACTTCCTGGTTCCTAGTCGGATTCGTTAACCACTGTGCCACGATGGGAACTAACTCCGCCTCACTGTATTCTTGCCATGAGGTTGCCCTATGAATGCATTGGCTGCAGAAGATCAGGTCCTTACCCCAAAGCAGGCTTTTCATCTTGAGTGCACTTCCCGACACGGTGATAATGTAGCTCTGTTAGCTGCACCCCTTTCTCAGGAATGTCCAATTTCACAATCCTGCTGGTGAGCCAGGGAGTCTGGCTGAAGAAAGAAAATCAGATGCAGAGCATGCCATTCTCAACTTCTGGAATTTCCGGGAAGGTCTGGGATTGAAAATCAAAGTAGGAGAGTATTCCCCACATGCTCCGTGTGGCCAGGAATTATCTTTATCCGAGGAGATGCTAGAGTGGGCTGCAGGAATCACTGAGGTGGGTAGGACCCAATCACAATGCTTTACGCTATATGCAAATGACCAAGTTCTTGGAGTTCCTGCTGTGGCACAGTGGGTTTGGTGCAGTGGGTTAAGAATCCGGCTACAGTGCCTCAGGCTGCTATGGAGGCATGGGTTTGATCCCCATCCTGGGAACTTCCATATCCTATGGATTCAGCCTTAGCAAAATAAATGAAACAAAACCCCCACAAAATCTTGCTGTGGGTGGTTTGCCTCCTTTCAGAGCATGGTAGAAGGTTACATATGGGCATTTAACAACTTGCTTCTAACTTAAGAATCTAATGAAAAATGACACAAGGAGTTCCCGCTGTGGTGCAGCAGGATTGGTGGCATCACTGCAACGCTGGTATGCAGGTTTGATCCCTGGCCCAGCACAGTGGATTAAGGATCCAGTGCTGCCAGAGCAATGGTGTAGGTCGAAGCTTCGGCTTGCATCTGATCCCTGGAATGGGCATATGGGAATTCCATATGCCCAGGGACGGGGGGAAGAAAAAGACATGAAAAAACCTTATTTATAAAACAAAAACAAACTGAGAGATTTCAAAACCAATCTTATGGCTACCATAGGTGAAACTGTTTCAGGGGGATAGTTGTGAGGGTTGGAATGAAATAAACACACTATTGTGTGAAAAAGATGATTAATGAGAACCTACCGGATAGGACAGGAAGATCTACTCAATAGTTTGTAATAAACTATATGGGAAAAAAAGAATGGATATATTTATATGCATGGTTGATTCACTTTGCTCTGCTCCCCTGAAACTAATACAACATTGTAAGTCAACTATACTTCACTACAATTCAATTTTAAAAAAAGGGAAATTTTCTGGTTTACCAATTGTCCAATGGATGGAAACAGAACATATTTATTCAACCAATGTGTGTGTACATATATGTACATATATATACATGTACATTCATATTTCATATGTATATGAATGACTGGGTCACTGCTGTGCAGCAGAGTGTATGTATGTATATTACACACATGTATGTATATAATCATATAAATATGAATGACTGGGTCACTGCTGTGCTGTAGAAATTGGCACAACATTGTAAATCAACCATACTTTAATTAAAAATGCAAAAATAAAATAAATATGAAATCTGTGTATCATCCAATACTCTGAAACACCCTAGTTATTGCAGAATTAAAGTCACAGATGGTACCAACAAGTATCCCATTTTCTCCAGACTCCCTGCACCGTATGCAGCGAGAGCTGTGGTCCTGGATTCAGGAAAAGCCTTCTGGAGGGAAAGTCTATCTGTTGCTTCAGCTGCACTCCCTGCCCAGAGAATGAGATTTCCAGTGAGACAGGTGAGTGTACGCCTTGCAGGCGATTCTCCATCACTCTTTCATAGCTGCCATTCACCAACGGAAATGGGGAGGTTCTGGATGAGAACTTCAGAGTCAAAATTCTTTCTTTCTTCATTTAGGAATTTAATTCATTTAATCATTATAAGCAGTATTATTTCCACCTGAAATGACACACTCGATCTCTCTGCCCTGAACTAGCTTACTTGACTCCTTGTTTGAGACCCACGGCTGGCACGATCCATGTCGAGAGACCTTTTTTTAAAAAAGCATTTGATTGAACTCTAGGTAGTTTAAAATGTTGCGGTAGTTTCTGCTGCATAGCAAAGTGATTCAGTTATACATATACATATATGTGTGTATGTATATACACACATTCTTCTTCATATCCTTTTCCATGATGGTTTATCGCAGATGTTGAATAAAATTAAAATTCCCCGTGTTCTACAGTAGGACATTGTTATTTATCTATTCTTTATATCATAGTTTGCATTGGCTAATCCCAAATTTCCAGTCCATCTGTCCTCACCCTCTCCTCGACAGCCACAAGTCTTTTCTCCATGTCTCTGTGTCCGTTTCTGTTTTGTAAGTAAGTTCATTTGTGTCATATTTTACTTTCCACATATAAGTGATAACATACGGTATTTGTCTTTTTCTGACGATTCATTTAGTATGATGATCTCTAGGTCTATCTGTGTTGCTGCAGATGGCATTATTTCATTCCTTTTGATGGCTGAGTAATATTCCATTGCATGTGCATATATATATATATAAACATCTCCTTTCTCCATTCATCTGTCGGTGGACATTTAGGTTGTTTCCATATTTTGGCTATCGTGGATAGTGCTGCTATGAATATTGGGGTGCGTGTGTCTTTTCTAACTATAGTTTGGACTGGATATATGCTCCGGAGTGGGATTGCTGGATGACATGGTAAATAACTCTAGTTTTAGTTTTTTGAAGAACCTCCATACTATTTAAGGAAGCCCTTCTTGACCACTCCACAATAACCTAACTCATCTCTGTTGCAGCATTTCACACAATATGAGAAGTACTTATTTTTCATCTTCTTTAAAACTACACTCGGATCACAGTGAGGCAATGGATCTAAATATGTTTGTGCTTTCAGTGTCTATGATTGTTCCTGACAAACAGCAGGAGTCCAGAAAGGTTGTGTTTGATGTTAGAAGTGGGTATTTTTGCAGTGCCCAACATGCTTGTTGTTCAGCATCTTCTTAGTGAGTGAGTCTTGGTCTTGATGTCCTCAAGTTCACAGATGAACAGGGGTGATGATGTATAATAATGGGATTCCAGGTGGTGACAGAACTGCAGTAAAGGTATTCGGAGATCAGCGGGGTAAAATAAGGGATAGTGTTTACACTTCAGGGAAAGGCGATGTCACAGAATTCTTTGTAGGGGCAATACCATGGTATCATATGAGTCTAACAAAAAGAGTAATGAATACTTGGTGAACTACTGAATTGGCAGAAAGGGGCAAAGTAGGGGGTTCAAGTTGTGGCTCATTGGATTAAGAACCTGACACAGTCTCTGTGAGGATATGGGTTTGATCCCTGGCCTCACTCTGTGGATTAAGGATCTGGCATTGCCATGAGCTGTGGGGTAGGTTGCATATGCAGCTCTGATTCGACCCCTAGCCTGGGAACTTACATATGCTATAAAACATTTTTTTTAATGTGTTTCAATAGTCTGAAAAAAAAGGTCAGTATTTATTGGAAATCATTATCTACAGAGGATTCTTTTTTTTTTTTTTTCTTTTCACATCTGCACTTGCGGCTTATGGAAGTTCTCAGGCTAGTGGTTGAGTTGGAGCTGTAGCTGCCGCCTACACCACAGCCACAGCAATGACAGATCTGAGCCGCATCTGTGACCTGTGCTGCAGCTTGCAGCCAGATACTTAACCCACTAATCGAGGCCAGGGTGGAACCCACATCCTCAAGGAGACTACATCAGGTCCCTAACCCACTGGGCCACAACAGGAGCTCCTGCAGAGGATCTTATATTTGGTGTTTAGATCGACAGAGAAGGAAATTAGGCTAACCTTGTCCAGTGCCCATCTTTGGGGACCAGTGAATAAAAGAAAATGACTGAACCTGGGCTGATGACAATTTGCCTTTCTCCCCAGAGGCGGATCGGGGTTTGAAGTGTTCAGAGCATCAGTATGCCAACAGAAAGCGAGATTGCTGCCTTCAAAAAGTTGTAACCTTTCTAGCATACGGGGACCCCCTGGGGATGTCTCTGACCTGCTCAGCTCTGTGCCTGTCTGCTCTCACAGCTGCGGTGCTGGGGATCTTTGTCAAGCACAGGGACACAGCCATTGTCAAGGGTAACAATCGAACTCTCAGCTGTGTCCTCCTCCTCTCCCTCACCTTCTGTTTTCTCTGTTCTTTACTCTTCATCGGCCGTCCCAACACAGCCACCTGCATTCTTCAACAAAGGGCACTTGGAGTGGTTTTCACTGTGGCTATTTCCACTGTCTTGGCCAAAACCATCACTGTGGTTGTAGACTTCAAGGTCACTGCTCCAGACGAAAGGATGCGGCAGTGGTTGTTGTCAGGGGCACCTAACTTCGTCATTCCCATCTGCTCCTTTATCCAACTGAATCTTTGCGGAGTCTGGCTGGGAACCTCCCCTCCCTTCATTGACACAGATACACACTCAACACGGCCACATCATCATCGTGTGCACCAAGGGCTCCGTCACTGCCTTCTACTGTGTCCTGGGGTGCCTGGGCTCCTTGGCCCTGGGGAGGTTCTCCTTGGCTTTCCTGGCCAGGAACCTGCCTGACATCTTCAATGAAGCCAAGTTCCTGACCTTCAGCATGCTGGTGTTCTGCACTGTCTGGGTCACTTTCCTCCCCGTCTACCACAGCACCAAGGGCAAGGTCATGGTGGCATGGAGATCTTCTCCATCTTGGCCTCCAGTGCTGGGCTGCTGGGCTGCTGGGCTGCAGCTTTGCCCCAAAGTGCTACATTATTCTCCTAAGTCCTGATAAGAACACTCTGCGTAGGTTAAGGGATCAAACACATTCTGGGAGCCAGAAGTCTTCTTAAGCTTTCACTCATGTGTTTCCTAAAATGAATAGAGTAAGAAGACAAAGCTGTAGAATTCTTACCATCAGAGAGATTACAGGTGTGATCTATTTTCTTCAATGAATAAACAACTCTCACTTGTTTCTTTACAAAGTTGTGGGGGGCACTGTACCCCTCAGCCATCCTACTTTTCAACCTTGCACTTCACTTTGGGTTCTTCTCACTAAATCTACTAATTAATTTTCATGTTCTTTCTTTTCTTTTTTGGGGGGGCCACACCACAGCATATGGAGGTCCCCAGGCTAGGGGTCGAATCGGAGCTGTAGCTGCTGGCCTATGCCACAGCGTGAGCAACTCAGGATCTGAGCAGCGTCTGCGGCCTACACCACAGCTCACGGCAACGCTGGATCCTTAACCCACTAAGCGAGGCCAGGGATCGAACCTGCGTTCTCATGGGTGCTAGTCAGATTCGTTTCCACTGAGCCACGACAGGAACTCCCTCATGTTCTTTCTTTTTCTTTTTTATTTATTTTTTTCCGCTGTACAGCATGGGACCAAGTTACACATACATGTATACATAATTTTTCCTCGCATTGTCGTGTTGGGATGTAAGTATCTAGACATAGTTCTCAGTGTTACACAGCAGGATCTCATTGTAAATCCATTCCAAGAGCAATAGTTTGCATCCATTAACCCCAAACTCCCGATCCCTCCCACTCCCTCCCCCTCTCCCTCGGCAACCACAAGTCTATTCCGCAAGTCCATGATTTTCTTTTCTGTGGAAAGGTTCATTTGTGCTGTACACTGGATTCCAGTTGTAAGTGACATCACGTGGTATTCGTCTTTCTCTTTCTGACTTATTTCACTCAGGATGAGAGTCTCTAGTTCCATCCATGTTGCTGCAAATGGCATTAGGTTGTTCTTTTTTATGGCTGAGTCATATTCCATTGTGTTTATAGTCCACATCTTCCTAATCCAATTGTCTATTGATGGACATTTGGGTTGTTTCCATGTCTTGGCTATTGTGAATAGAGCTGCAATGAACATGCGGGTGCATGTGTCTTTTTCAGGGAAAGTTTTGTCCGGATATATGCCCAAGAGTGGTATTGCTGGATCATACGGAAGTTCTGTGTATAGATTTCTAAGGTATCTGCATACTGTTCCCCATAGTGGCTGTACCAGCTTACATTCCCACCAGCAGTGCAGGAGGGTTCCCTTTTCTCCACAGCCCCTCCAGCACTTGTTATTTGTGGACTTATTAATGATGGCCATTCTGACTGGTGTGAGGTGGTATCTCATGGTAGTTTTGATTTGCATTTCTCTTATAATCAGGGATGTTGAGCATGTTTTCATGTGCTTGTTGGCCATCGGTACATCTTCCTTGGAGAAATGTCTGTTCAGGTCTTTTGCCCACTTTTCCATTGGGTTGTTGGCTTTTTTTGCTGTTGGGTTGTATAAGTTGCTTATATATCCTAGAGATTAAGCCCTTGTCCGTTGCATCGTTTGAAACTATTTTCTCCCATTCTGTAAGTTATCTTTTTGTTTTCTTTTTGGTTTTCTTTGCTGTGCAAAAGCTTGTCAGTTTGATGAGGTCCCATTGGTTTATTTTTGCTCTTATTTCTGTTGCTTTGGGAGACTGACCTGAGAAAATATTCATAAGGTTGATCTCATGTTCTTTTTTGATTTGTGTTTTTGGTAACCACTTTTATGTCATCTTCCACTTGGATTTTTCATTTATTTTTCCCTTTCCAATTCAGCTGACAGACACCATAAAATCTCCTTTTCTTTCATCTACTCTTGGTTATCCAATGACCCAAGAGCATTTGGGTTCATCTTGTTTGAGTCTCTGTACTTTCTGCAATTGGATGTTTCCTTCTTCAAGTTAGAAAAGTTATCAGCCATAATTTCATTAAAAGCATTTTCTATCTATTTCTCTCTCTTCTCCTTCTGGAACCCTCAAATTATGAATGTTAATACACATGGGGTTGTCTCAAAGGTGCCTAAAACTATCTTCATGTTTAAATTCCGCTGTTTGCTGTTCCGTTGGGGCGATTTCCATTATTCTACCTTCCACGTCGCTTATTTGTTCATTTCCACCAGTTAAACTGCTCTTCATTCCTTCCGGTGTATTTTTCCTTTCAGTTATTGTATTCTTCCGCCTTGAGTTCTTCTATATTTTCAAGATTTTTTATTTGAAGTTCTCTCTGTGTTCATCTATTCTTTCCCAAGTTTAGTTAGCATTCTTATTACTTTGGCTTTGATCGCCTTATCAGATAAATTGTCTCTGTTTCATTAGGTTTCTTTCCCAGAGGCTTTGTCTTGTTCTTGCCTTTGAAACATATTCCTCAGTCTTGTAGTTTTGTTTAACTTTCTGTTTGTCTCTATGAAATGAGGTGAAATAGTTATCCACCCCAATCTTTTCTTTTTCTTTTCTTTTCTTTTTTTTTTTTTTTTTGTCTTTTTTAGGGCTGCACCTGCAGCATATGGAGGTTCCTGGGCTAGGGGTTGAATTGGAGCTGCAGCTGTGAGCCTACAGCACAGCCACAGAAAGGCCAGATACTTAGCACATTGAGTGAGGCCAGAGATCGAACCTATATCCTCGCAGACACTATGTTGGGTTCTTAACCCATGAAGCCACAATGGGAAGTCTGGAATCAAGTCCTTTTAAAGAAACAACCCCTGCAGTATTGCTACCACTCAGATGTGACTGCGTCATGAAGGCTCTCTGGATCCTTTGTATGTCCAATGCTAACATAACCACTTGTCACCAAACACAGGACCCTCACCTCCAAGATAGACTTCCCCACCCCTAACATGAATAGAAGATGTAGTGGATTGAGTGGTCACTAAAAATTCCTGCCCTCCTAGAACCTCAGAATGAGACTTCATATGAAATAGGTTTTCTGTATAGCAGAAATTAACACAACATTGTAAATCAACTCTACTTCAATAAAAATTTTTAAAAATAACCATGCATATACCTGTCTCCACCTCCGTTCCCTAACGGATCATGTGCCTGGTACCTACCTGATGGGCCAGAAAAGGCCGTGTGACACCTCTCATTCCCAGAACCCTAGATGATTGGAATATGCAGATTTTTATCTCACGCTGAAGAGTTAGAATCTGGAGTTCCCGTTGCGGCTCAGTGGGTTAAGAACCCGGCATAGTGTCCATGAGGGTTCAATCCCTGGCCTTGCTCAGTGGGTTAAAGATCCACCACAAACTGCATTGCAAGTCACAGATGTGGCTGTGGCACAGGCTTTGTAGCACTAGCTCTGACTGGATCCCTAGCCTGGGAATGTCCATATGCCACAGGTGTGGCCCTAAAAAGAAAAAAAAGTGAGGATCTGCCCTAGTCCTAGGGTGGTGACAGCTGCCCCCCTCCCCAGTAACCCACCCGCCATGAAAGCTGTGGGCTCTGGGAGAGAATTCGTCCCAATTTCAATCTAGAGCCTGTTGTGGAAGCACAAGCCTGGCCGCCCACCTTAACTCGCCTTCTGCCCTCCCCGTTTCTCAGTCACTCTTTGGCCCTCTGTACTCAGACTTCCATTTCTACCAGTGACAAAAACTACTCCACCAAAGGGGTCCAAGGAAGTCCAGAAAATGCCTTCCAAACCCACATCGGTCATTTTCCTTCTGACCTAGTGAAACAGTCTTCCCCTCTGACTTCTGTAGCGTGATATTTTTATTCCACTTTTTATGTGTTTACAAATAATTACGTTTACTGAATAAGTTGTTTATGAGGAAAATGACTTGTTTATTGAATAATTATTTATAGAATATTACAGATTACAATGTGCCCCACACGGTGAGCTGGGCAAATTTTAGTGACTGAGGACGTGTTTCTGTGCAAAGGCAATAAGCTTGCTAGCAAGTCATTGTCAGCCTAAACTATTTCCAAAGACCATGTTCCTTCCTAAGACTTGAAGGTTAGAAGTTCCCTGGTAGCATAGCAGGATAAGGATCCAGGGATATCACTGCTGTGGCTTGGGTACGATCCCTGGCCTGGGAACTTCTATGTGCTGTCAGTTCAGCCAAAAAAAAAAAAAAAAGAAAAAAAGAATTGAAAGTTAAAGTCTAATTTTTAAAAATTCCCGGAGGTTCCATTGTGGCTAAGGTTAAGAACCAGACTGGTATCCTTGAAGATGGAGGTTGGGTCCCTGGCCTCACTCAGTGGGTTAAAGGATATGGCGTTGCTGGAAGCTGTGGCATAGGTCACAGATGTGACTCAGATCTGTCATTGCTGTGGCTGTGATGTAGGCCGGCAGCCGCAGCTCTGATTTGACCCCTAGCCTGGGAACATCCATGTGCCATGGGTGCAGCCCTAAAAAGACAAAAACTCCCCCTTAATTTTTAGGTAACAGATAAGGACATAACATGTAGTGGTTTAACATGTAGTGAACTACAGAAAAAGGACTTATTTAGCATTCAGCACAAAAATAGAAAAAAAAATGGAATATGTTAGAACAATATGTAAAAGCAAGCTGAAGAAAGTAAGATGTTTATGGAGCTAATTTCACATTAAAAATAAAATCTCTTCCAAGTGTCATTTCTTCCTTGAGTGTAACTAATACCAGAAAATATTTTAAAAATGAAATAATCCCTCAGGCTATATTACCTCTATAGAATTCCATATAAAAGTCAATAAATAAATCAGAGTAAACAGAAATTAAGGTGCACAAGGACAAGCAGAGGTCCTTTTTCTTGCCCTTCCCCCAAAACCCAATCTCTCATCCACAAAACCACTTACTCTTTACATATTTGTCAAACAAGAGTTTAATAGATGACAATATTAATATAACAAAGCATCTCAGTCCAGAGCAAGAAACAGGGTTAACATTCACAAAGGCAAGGAGAACAAGGGTAGGGGGCTGTCACATAGTGACCACGTCCCAAGGGCCACGCCACTCCTTGGCTTCTTCAGGACACGCCTAAGTTCCCGAGACCCCTGGCTCTCTCTGCCTCCCTGGCCAGCTTGTCTGCCCTCAAGGCCATAGCCAGCCTCTCTCTTGCTTTCTTCACTTTCTGAGCCTGCCGGCGAATATGGCCATATGTTATTACTGGTTGTTTGCAGAGGGACTCGGGGAGGAAGAGCCCCAATCCCGGGATCATCTCTGCCCCATCTGAAGACTGGGCAGGGATGGCCTTGGTGCTGGGGTGCAGTGACCTTGCACCAGCAAGGCTGTTGGATTCAACTGCACCACCAGGGGCAATGTCGCGGACTACTTTTGCGCTGTCCAAGGTACTGAAAAGGTCTCCTTCTGGACTGCAGGCCTGGAGCCCCTGCAGTCTCCTGAATGCACAGACTTGCTGGGGCTTCTTCAGGGTCTCCTCTTGTTGACTGCGCCTGACCTTGTTGCCAGGATGAGCAGTTGTCTTTGTGACTGGCCTCTTGAAAATGCAGCTGGTGAGCCTTAGAGGAAGGCCGGATCTGTCACGATGTCTCTGCTTGGTCCTGGCTAAGTGGACTTGTCTTTTCTCCTCCAGTGCCTGGGGCATCATATTTCTCTTGAGCTTCTCCTTGGAAAACAAAAGGAAATGTGAAATTTGAAGACAAGGGCAGATGAAACCTCCATCCCTCATGGAGAATGTTCTTGGCTCATTTGGAGAACCACCCTCCTTTTTCCCTGGAGAAATGGGTCTCCAGTGACACTGTATCACCATCTCTTAGAGGGTTGTTAAAACTCATATTTCTGGATCTCCACCCAAGTGTCCGGGATGGAAACAACAATTTGCATTCCTTAGTGTTCCCAGCTGATGCTGCTGGTACCGGCATCACACACTGAGAACTGGATCCTGGGACATCCAGCAGATGTAAGTCAAGGACAGAAAGGTCAAGGTCATTATCCAGCACCAATTCCAGACTCTTCCCCTCCACCATCCTCCTTTGGAGCTGCTTTCCTCTTCCCATCCCTCTCACTGCCAACTACACATATGCTGGCACCCCTAACACACCACCTTTTGGACATGGGGATCCCAGGATCCCAAGACATAAAACTGTTTTCTTTCTTTTCTTTTCTTTTTTTTTCTTTTTTTTTTTTTTTTTTTGATTTTTAGGGCCGCCCGTGGCATGTGAAATTTCCCAGGCTAAGGGTCGAATCAGAGCTTCAGCTGCCAGCCTACACCACAGGCACGGCAACTCAGGATCTGCAGCCTACACCACAACTTACAGCAATGCCAGATCCTTAACCCACCAAGCAAGGCCAGGGATATAACCTGCATCTTCACGGACATTATGTCAGGTTCTTAACCCAGTGAGCCACAATGCAGAGCTGAGCCACAAGAACCTGAAATGGATGCTTTTTAGAAGTGGGTCTGATCTCACATCTTCTCTATATCCACACCTTCTTCTAGGCAATCCCATCCACTTCCCTGACTTCAACATTCGTTGTTAATGAATTAGAAAATCTCCCCAAATGCCTGAGCTGGTTTCAAATCTGAGACCCAGATACTCATTTGCCCACACACCACATCAGTGATCATATCAATGACTCAGCTCAGGGTGGCTGGGTCCCAAGTTGAACCAGTTATTTTTCCAAATAAACCACCCTTATCTCAGCGTCTGCTAAACTCAGTGATCCTAACTAAAACTCCATCTGCCCTTGAGCATCGTTCTGGACGCCCTGCCACCCCTATCACATAACCGTCCACTTTCCATCCTGAATCCACCTAAATTTTTCAACTTTGGAATAACTTGTGAGCATCGTTCAATCCTCAGAATACCATTTCCACAGGGTTACCTTACTCTGTGTTAATTTTTTCCATGTAGTTTTTCTCACTAAATTGGATACTCAGTGAAGAGAGGACTATGGGAAACTGAAGGTTCTGCCATGCCCTATTTATGTATCGCTTTGTCCTTTGAAGGTGCTCAGATACCTTTGATGAAAGCAACTGATTTAAAGTCATAAAAACTTTCTAGATTTTTGGAGTTCCTGTCGTGTCTCAGTGGTTAACGAAGCTGACTAAGAACCATGAGACTGTGGGTTCGATCCCTGGCCTTGCTCAGTGGGTTAAGGATCCGGCATTGCCGTGAGCTGTGGTGTAGGTCACAGACGCGGCTTAGATCCCATTTTTCTGTGGCTCTGGCGTAGGCCAGCGGCTACAGCTCCAATTAGACCCCTAGCCTGGGAACCTCCATATGGCAGGGGTGCAGCCCTAGAAAAGGCAAAAAGACCAAAAAATATATATATAAATTTTCAAATAAATTCGCCCAACTTCAGGTATACAATGACATAATCTCTTTTTGCAATAAATGGTCACTAAGATTTTAAACCCTTTGTCTCTGTAATCCATCATAAGACTCTAATCACATTAATCTGTTTAAACTGTATAATAAGTGTATAGTTCCTTTTTAAATCCCTCATTTCTCTTTAGAAGATCTTTTAAAAAGGGAAACCATAAACCTAAACCCGTTGTGGCTCGGCTCAGTGGGTAATGAACCTGACTAGTATCCATGAGGAGTCAGGTTCCATCCCTGGCCTTGCTCAGTGGGTTAAGGATCTGGAGTTGCTATGAGCTGTGGTGTATGTAGTTTGTAGACTCAGCTTGGATCTGGCATTGCCACAGTGGCTGTGGTATAGGTCGGGGCAGCTACAGTTCCGATTCGGCAGCTACAGTTCCAGATTGGACCCCTAGCCTGGGAACTTCCATTTGCCCCGGGTGCGGCCCTAAAAGGCGCGAAAAGAAGGAAACCGTATCTCATTTAAATCTTTCCTTTTGTCATGCCATAACTATTAATGCCCTTTTTATTACTCAAGGTGTCTCATTTTGGTGGGAAAATTACTTGATCTTTCAATTGCTGCAGCTCTTATAATATACCAAGTTGTTATATCCAAACCTGTGACCCAGAATTTCGCTCAACAAAATCATTGTCCCAGTTTATTTTAATCTTGGTGAGAGGAAATAACAGTAATGCATGTTTAAGAGTATTAGGTTGATTTAATGCTGTGATGACAATAAGACCAACTCAAAGACAGGGGGAAAGAAGAAGATGTGGAAGAAGAGAGGAAAAAGCTGGAGAAAGAGAGGTCAGAAGGGTTAAAGGGTGAAAGGCTAACAGCAATTACCAATGAGGACGAGGAGGTTAGGGAAGCCCTAAATAACTAAGGACATGTTTGAGCAAAGAACTGAATTTTAAATACATTATGGGTAAAGAATTTCCCAGAGAGGAAAACAATTTAAAGTAGGACCAAATACCGTAGGACCAAAAACTACTTCCACTTTCCAGCGATTTTAGTTAAAAAGAAAGATACATTTTGTCTACTATCCTAGACTTCATATCCTAGTTCTTATTATACAAAAAGTATACAAATCCCAAAGAAGTTTTGATACGAACACAAAGGAAATAACCTTCAACAAGGTAACTTCTTATTTTAAGAGCTAGTGTTCGCTAATTTAAAAGAGATTTTACAAAAGGAGAAAGGATACAAATGAACATTTTACCCTCGATATGGATTCCACACTCACCAGACGATGATGCCGGCTTCTAAAGCTAGTGGATGCAAGGTTCTCCATCTTCCACACCACTGAGTTGTTTTCTGACCCACTGCTGAGATGCAGACGGCCTGTGGTTTGCTGGAGAATACACTGGCTTCTGCCTCTGCTTCCCCTTATATAGAGGGAGTGGATAATCCAATCAGTACATAATCCAATCCATCCTGGATGAGCCAATCCATCTCATCCATAGATGAATGTGGATAATAGATCCATCAATAGATGGAAAGTAGACAATCCAATCCATCTCATCAATGAGATTTGAGAGATTTCTTAATCAGATTCAGCAAGGCATTCAATGGATCACACACCAAGATCAAGTGGGAGTTATTCTGAAGATGGAAGGTTAGTGCCATATTCGCAAATCAGTGTGACTCACCATGTTAAAACAAATAAAAAGCACATAATCATCTCGATAGATGCAGAACAAGCATCTGACAAAATTTAATACCCATTCGTGATTAAAACTCTCAACAAAGTTGGTATAGAGGGAACATATCTCAACATAATAAAGGTCATTTATGATAAACCTACAGCTAACACTCTGCTCAATAGTCGAAAAGAAAAAAAAAAACTGAGAGCTTTAAAATCAGGAAGAACACAAGGATGCCCACTCTTACTATTGCTATTTAATTTGGTATTGGAAGTCTGAGACATAGCAATCATGCAAGAAAAAGAAATAAGACTTGAAAAAGAAATAAAATTGTCATGATTTGAAGATGACATGATCTTTTGTATAGATAAACCTAAAGTCACCACAAAAAGACTATTAGAACTAATAAATAAATTCAGAAAGTTACGGAATTCAAGATTAATATACAGAAAAATGTAGTACTTGGCGAGTCAGACGGTGCTTCTAAAGCGTTATCACCTTGTCCATGTCCTGAAAAGAGGGGTAGGCACTTTGCAACTTGTTTCCATGGGCATCTCTATCCTTAGCAGTTAATGTTTGACGTTAACATTGTCACTTCAGCAGGTGCCCTTGCCTTGGAGAAAGGTGACAGCAGAGCTGCTGATCTTTGTGGTGGAATTTGGGCTTTGTTTTCTCTCCTTTATGTGAGGACCTCTCCCTGCCCAGTATTTGTCCCTTCTGGCTGTTTCATTTCGAGTTTCCTTCCCCCTTTTTCTCTTTCTCTATCATTAGCCCAAATAGGGAGTAAAGGATTTTACAGCAACAATTGCATGCATTCTCTGCCTTGGTGTCCTCTACTGATAGTTTCACCCTCTGAAGGCTGGGATGGGCTGGGATGACAGGAGGTGCAATTGAGGGGTTGTGGAGCCCTCAATCTCTGGGGAAAGCGAGAACCTGTCTTATCCATGAGGCCAGTGTGGGGTGAGGAGTGAGAGTGGTCATGCACAGAACGAGAAGCCAAATTGTGCACTCGATTTCCTGCCCTCCAGCCAGGGAAGTTTCTGGCACCTCCATTTGGGGCAGAAGAGGTCCTCATGCAAAGGAGAGAAAACAAAGCCCAAATTCCACCACAAAGAACAGCAGCTCTTTGCATCTTTGGTGTAAGCATCACGTGGTTATCAAACCATGGGATTTCCTATCCTTAGATTTGTGGAAGTTACAGTGGGGGAAGGGCTGCCAACTTCATTCTGGAAATGGACTGCTCATACCTAACAGTATACCCTGAACATAGTTTCATGTAACTAAATGTATCTTTACATTTTATTTCTATGCCTGTCAGATGTCATTTCACCTGGATTTGTCAAGCCTTGTTCACCCACTTTTGGACTTTTGATGTGTTCCTAATTTTCTGTGACTGTCAGAAATACAGAAATGATCAGTGCTTTTTAACAAGCTTTTCGTATGTCTCTGAGTGGGATCAAGACATATATTCAGCGAGTTCCTGTTGTGGCTCAGCAAATTAAGAATCTGACTATCATCCATGAGGATGCAGGTTCGATCCCTGGCCTCGATCAGTAGGTTAAAGGATCCGGCATTGCCAGGACCTGTGGTGTAGGTCAGAGTCACAGTTCAGATCTGGTGTGGCTGTGGTGTAGGCTGGCAGCTGCAGCTCAGATTTGACCCCTAGCCTGGGAACCTCCATGCGCTGTGGGTGCCGCTCTAAAAAAACAAAACAAAACAAAACAAAACAAAAAGAATGTCATCAGACATAGAAGTTCTCAAAATCATCACTACATAGAAACCTGCATTGGAAAGATCCTGGATAAAGTGCATCATAAAGGAGAGAAAACCCCAGGGGGATGTTGTCATTGACGAATGAAGTAAAACGGATTTGATGTCTCAAAAATATTTGGCAAACCCTTTAAGAAGGGGAATGATAACCAGAGTGACATATAATTGAGGGTCTACATCATGTCAAGGGTGGAGGTTGGGGGAGACCCAGTGATAACTTTCTCCTAAAAATTAAAGTGCTCTCTAATGAGGCAAAAAATACAGTTGTGCTCTCAGAGATGCTCAGGGTGTGTAAAATTATGACCAGTGATTCTCTTTGCCCCCTCAGACCCTCACTCCGTGTGCAGCCAGAGCTGTGTTCCAGGACTCAGGAAAATTCCAGAGGAAGGAAAGCCCATCTGCTGCTTCCTTTGTGTTTTTTGCCCAGGGAGAGAAATTTCCAATCAGACAAGTAGGAAACATATAACTAATCCATATTACAATCACTGTTGTTTCCCAGTTATGGGTAATCTCTTGTCTGCCTGTGCTCTTCCAATCAGGCTCCACTGTGGCACTGATTCCAATGGACAGTCTCACTCTGAAGTCTCATCATGGACCGGGCTGAAGTCTGCCATAAAATATAACCTATAGAATCATCCAGGCAGAGTGCAAAGAGGCTCTCTTTTCTTTCTTTCTTCCTTCCTTCCTTCCTTCCTTTCTTCCTTCCTTCCTTCCTTCCTTCCTTCCTTCCTTCCTTCCTTCCTTCCTTCCTTTCTTTCTTTCTTTCTTTCTTTCTTTCTTTCTTTCTTTCTTTCTTTCTCTCTTTCTCTCCTTCTCCTTCGTCTTTTTTTTTTTTTTTAACTTTTTAGGTCCACACTTGTGGCATATGGAAGTTTCCAGGTTAGGGGTCCAATCAGAGCTAGTGCCACAAAGCCTATGCCACAGCCACATCGGTGACTCGTGATGCAGCTTGTGGTGGATCCTTAATCCACTGAGTGAGGCCAGGGATCAAACCCAAGCCCTCATGGATACTAGTCAGCTCGTTACTGTTGAGCTACAACAGGAACTCCGAAAAATAATAGGATCTTTAATGGAGGAGTAGGCAAGAAATTTTTTTAAATAATTTTTGATTGATTGGTGGATTGATTTTTCTTTTCTGGCCACCATGGGGCATGTGGCTTTCCCAGGCCAGGGATCAGATCCACGCTGCCGTTGTGACCTACACGGCTGCCACTGTGGCAAGGCAGCTGAATCCGTTCGCCCACTGCACTGAGCCAAGGATTGAACCTGGGTCCTGGCACTGCAGAAATACCACCCATCTCATCGTACCACAGCAGGAACTCCTATCGCCTATTTTTATAAATAAAATGGAATCAAAACACAGCCATGCCCATTAACTTACATATTGTCTGGGACGGATTTTATGCTGTAGCAGCCAAGATGAATATGTGCCACAGAAACTATATGGCCTGAGAAGCTGAAACTATTTACTACCTGCCACTTTACCAAAAAAGATTAACCATGCTTCAAGGTGTGTACATGAATGGAAAAATTTTAAAGCTCGCCTTAGTCTTCAGTGATTACAGTATCTCTCCGTCCCATACCTGGGTACCAGCAACACAGATCCATTCCAAATCCAAATTATTTCAACTCCATCAAACTATTTCCAACAGTTATATGGGAAAATTGTACAAGAATGGTCACAGGAAATTGACAAGGTAAAATGAGGAAAGGTTTGTTCTACCAGGAACCAAGTTAGATACCAGAGCAACCAGCAGAAATTAGGGAAATGATAAAAGAGGATGCCCCAGGAAGATTAGGTGAAGTTTCTTGCCCCATAGGAGCATGAACAAGGAAATCTTTTTTAAATGTTATTCTTTTTTTTTTTTTTTTTTTTTTTTTTTTGTCTTTTTGCTATTTCTTTGGGCCGCTCCCATGGCATATGGAGGTTCCCAGGCTAGGGGTCTAATTGGAGCTGTAGCCGCTGGCCTATGCCAGAGCCACAGCAATGCAGGATCTGAGCTGAGTCTGCAACCTACACCAGAGCTCACAGCAACGCCGGATCTTTAACCCACTGAGCAAGCCAGGGATCGAACCCGCAACTTCATGGTTCCTAGTTGGATTCGTTAACCACTGCGCCACGACGGAAACTCCAAAATTTTATTCTTTTAAAGTGCGCTTGATTTAGTGTGACTTTCTGCCGTACAACATAGTGACCCAGTCATATATATATATATATTTATATATATACACACACACATTCTTTTTCTCATCTCGTACTATCTTCCATCACGGTCTATCCCAAAAGATTGGATATAGTTTTCTGTGCTATACAGTAGGACTTCACTGCTTATCCATTCTAAATGTAATGGTTTGCATCTACAAACCCCACGCTCCTGGTCCATCCCACTCTCCCCCCCCTCCACCTTAGCAACCACAGTCTGTTCTTCATATCTGTGGGTCTGTTTCTGTTTTGTAGATAGGTTCACTTATGCCATATTTTAGATTCCACATATAATTGATAGCGTATGGTATTTGTCCTTCTCTTTCTTATTTCACTTAGCATGAGAATCTCTAGGTGCGTCCATTTTGCTGCAAATGGCATTTTCTTTTTTTATGGCTGAGTCATATTCCATTGTAAAGGAAATCTTTGATTTCACCAGGAAAATTACAGAAACCACGGCAGCAGAATACTTAGCATGAGGAAGCCATTGGGGACAGTAGGGAAAGAGTGGGGAAGAATCCATGCCCTTGGTGACATTGCTGAGCCCCAGGATGAGCCAACCTAGACCCACCATATGCTGAAGGTCCAGGCTGACTGTGTTTTGTCTTGCCTGTAGCTGAAAGCATTCTTCCTAGGTTATGAAAGTAGACTCAATCCTTTTTTAAATTTTTGTATTAAAGTATACTTGCTTCACAATGTTGTACCAATTTCTGCTATACAGCATAGTGACCCAGTCATACATATATATACATTCTTTTTTCTCATACTACCTTCCATTATGTTCTATCCCAAGAGACTGGATATGGTTCCCTGTGCTATACAGTAGGACCTCACTGCTTATCCATTCTAAATGCAATAGCTCGCATTGGCCAAGCCCAAACTCCTGGTCCATCCCACCCCTTCCTCCCTCCCACTTGGCAACCACAAGTCTGTTCTCCATGTCTAGGGGGGAAAAAAAGAGAGAACTTGGCTTTTCCCAACTTCAGTGTGGCCTTAGAAGCAGCCGTGGTGCAGGTCCCTAACGCAGCTCACTGCAGGTGTGCGTGACTCAGCATGCGTGACTTCCTTTTACTGAAAGAACACTGTGCCCCACATTTCTTTCATGTAGCTGGTCAGAAACATCATATATCTAAGTTGGAACAAGTCTTTACATGCAAACCACGAGGAAGCTACGTCCTTTTCCTCTTTGAAGGCTAGGCTTTCTGCCACTTCAGCGTAGCTTTAGCAGGACTAGGGCTACAGGTCTGCTTTACAATTCATCACATGTCTTAGCAACTGATGGTACCTTCCTTTTCCTGAGAGAACACTGTGTCTGAAATTTCTTTGCTATACCTTGCAACAAACACACACTTATCTACTGTGGAAAAACGCCTTTACATGCAGACCAAAGAAAAACATTCTTCCTTGTTCAGAAACTAAGGTTTCACCACTCAAATGCAGCTTTATGAAAAGTAGTGATTCAGATCTGTTATAAAATTACTGAAGTAATTGCAGCCGCACTGACAACTAGACAACAAGTGGTGCCAGTGGAGAGGGGGAAGGGGGAGGGGCAGTACAGGGATGGGGATTAAGAGATACAAACTGTTATGTATCAAAGAAGCTACAGGGAATAAAGCCAATATTTTATAATAGTTATAAATGGAGTATAACCTTTAAAAATTATGAATCAATATATTATACACCTGGAACATTGTTATATTGTGCATCAACTATATACTTTGATAAAATAAAAATTTCTTTTAAACATTCAAAATGAATGCACAGAAAAAGAGGTCATGGTTACCCAAGGCAGAGACCGGGGGTGGGAGGAGAAATAGGATGAAGGTTGTCAAAAGGTACAAACTCCCAGTTATAAGAAAAATAAGGACAAAAGGTGGAATGTATAACATGACTCTAGTGAACACTACTGTGTGATGTATGTGAAAGATGTTCAGAGAATAAATCCCAAGAATTCTCACAAGAAAAAAAACCTTTTGGGAGTTCCTGTCGTAGCTCAGTGGTTAACCAACCTGACTGGTATCCGTGAGGATGTGGGGTCCTATCCCTGGCCTCGATCAGTGGGTTAAGAATCTGGCATTGCTTTGAGCTGTGGTGTAGGTCACAGATGCGGCTCAGATCCTGCGTTGCTGTGGCTGTGGTGTAGGCCTGCAGCTACAGCTCTGATTCAACCCCTAGCCTGGGAACCTCCATATGCCATGGGTGTGGCCCTAAAAAGACCAAAGAACGCCACTTTTTAAACTATATGAGATAATGGGTGGAGTTCCCATCGTGGCGCAGTGATTAACGAATCCGACTAGGAACACGAGGTTGCAGGTTCGATCCCTGCCCTTGCTCAGTGGGTTAACTATCCGGTGTTGCTGTGAGCTGTAGTGTAGGTCACAGACGCGGCTCGGATCCTGCGTTGCTATGGCTCTGGTGTAGGCCGGTGGCTATGGCTCCAGTTCGACCCATAGCCTGGGAACCTCCATGTGCCACGGGATGGGCCCAAGAAATGGCAAAAAGTCAAAAAAATAATAACAATAATAATAAACTATATGAGATAATGGATGTTAAAGTGATTTTTGTAATCTTTATTTTGTGGTATCTGTCATACCATTATGCTATATATACTTTAAACACCTATAGCACTGTATGTCAATGATCTCATAAAACTAGAAGAAAATATTTACAAGATAAAAACGAAAAGTGCAGAAAGGTTATAAGTGAAAGAGGACAAACGACAACTCTTTTTCCTTTAGAGTTTTTTTTTTTTTTATTTTCCCACTGTACAGCAAGGGGGTCAGGTTATCCTTACATGTATACATTACATTTTTCCCCCAGCCTTTCTTCTGTTGCAACATGAGTATCTAGACAAAGTTCTCAATGCTATTCAGCAGGATCTCCTTGTAAATCTATTCCAAGCTGTGTCTGATAAGCCCAAGCTTCCCCCGATCCCTCCCACTCCCTCCCCCTCCCATCAGGCAGCCACAAGTCTCTTCTCCAAGTCCATGATTTTCTTTTCTTTAGAGTTATTTTATTAAATCACAAATATACAACCGCTTCCCCACGCGACACCTGAAACTTACAAATGTAATAGTCAAAGAAGGAATACTTCCACACTCTTACAAAGACCACTAGAAAGAAGCAACTAAAAAGTTAAGAAACTGTTTCTCTGCATCTGTTCCAATGTCTTCTCTACGTCACTGCACATTTATGCATCACCGAAAAGAGTGTAACATTCTTATTTCGATAACCTGAAGCTGTTCTGTTTCCTCTCAGTTCTCATCGTCTACTTATACAGTGAAGACCATGGAAAATAGGAAGAAGCTCAATATGGTCTGGCCTCCCTATACCCCTCATTTCCTCCACTGCCTCCTGGACCATAGTCTCCTCCACCATACGGAGCCACCATGTGCCTGCTCTCACCAAAGTTTCCATTCTTCACTGGACCATAGTTAGAAGGGTCCTGGTTATAATTTCCAAAGGCATTGTAATTTCCTTCTCCATAATCTCCTCCTCCATAGTTGCCATAACCGTCGCCAAAGCCGCTACTCAGGTTGCTGTATCCAGCTCCTCTATCACCATATCCTCCTCCATAACCAGGGCAACCTCCAAAACTGCCACCTGCAGGTCCTCCTCCATACTCATAATAGCCATCCCCCAAAACAGGGCCTCTTGCATAACCCTCAGATCCTCCTCTGAAATTCCTTCCTGGTCCTGCTCCAAAATTTCCACCACCACCACCACCACCACCACCACTAGGAATATCTCCAAAACCAACGTGGCGTCCTCTTCCACGTCTAGAACTTTGGACTTCCTGCATTCCTTGTCTAGACAAAGCCTTTTCTAGTTGTGCATGATGACCATTGATGGTGTGGTACTTCTGCAACACGATCTTGTCCACGGGATCATGGTCGTCAAAGGTAACAAACCCAAAGGCTGTTTTCCTCCCAGACTGCCTAATGATCTCAATAGCGTCAATAGTCCCATATCTCTCAAAGTAATCTCTGAGATGACGTTCCGTGGTGTCTTCCTTAATTCCGCCAACAAACAGCTTCTTGGTGGTGACACAAGCCCCGGGCTTTCCAGATTCCTCTCTTGGGACAACGCGTTTGGAGGCCACCACTCTTCCATCAATGGAATGAGGTCTGGCCGCCATGGCAGCATCAACCTCGGCCACGGATGAAAAGATGACAAACCCGAATCCTCTCGATCTTTGGCTTGAAGGATCCCTTATGACCACACAGTCTGTAAGTTTTCCCCATTGCTGGTAGTAGTTCCTCAGACTTTCTTCTTTGGTTTCGGAGCACAAGCCACCAATAAAGAGTTTACGGAATTGCTCGCTTTCCCTCTTTTTCTTCTTCAAGGGAACAGATTTTGAAGTTTTCTCCATTGCGGACTCAGTCAGTTGCTTCAGCTTGATTTCCTACTGCTGAGGAAGATGTGAGAGATCTCAGGGATGAGTGCAGACCTGGACCGGTCCCGGCCCTGCAGTGAAAACCTGCTGAAAGCCTGCGCTGCTGCAGGAACAGCCCCTCCAGGGGCACCTCCGCAGGGGACCTGGCGATGCTGCTACTGCTACTGCCTCTGGAGTGGCTGCGGCCCTTGAATCAATCTTGAGCGCCTTTCAGTTTTCCTGCAAAACACCATTTTCACAGGGTGACCTTTCCTGATCCAGTCATTAAAAATCCATATTGCATTTTCTCCTTTAATTTTTCCACTGTGTAATTGCGTGTCATCCCTTTATACGGCTTTTTCCCACTAAGTTGGATACTCAATGAAGAGTTGGCTGATATGGACTTGAATGTTTCACACGGACATATGCATTCGCTTTGCCCTTAGAAGGTGCTCAGATAAATTTTTTGAAAGAAACTATTCAAGTGCCAAAACCAAAAAAACTACCTTGTAAATTTTTCTAATAAATTCTCCACTCCACTACAGTCATACAAGGGTATGGTATAAGTTCTCCGGTAGGGTGCAGCTAGTTGTCACTATGTCACATCCTTTCTCTGTAATCCCAGTCAAACTCTCATCTCAAGAATCTGTTTAAAATGTAAACCTGATCAGTGCACCCCTTCTGTTCAATCTGTTGTCTTCAGGAGGTATTTTTAAAGGGAGAAACTAGACCTATTATTTTATTTCTTTTGCCCTGCGGTAATTATTATTACTTCTACCACTTACATTACTTAAGATGTCCCGGTTTGGAGGGAAAATTCCGTGATCCTCCTGTTTACAGAGCACCTACTCTGACTACAAGCCGTAATTCAGAATTTCACTTAACAAAGGCATTGCTCCAGTTTAATCTTGGTGAGAATAGGGTTATAGGCTAAAGAACGTCCCCTGTAGTGTTAAGAATGATTAAGTGCTCTGATAATCAATCAGGCCCACACAGAGACAGAGGAGCAGGGGGAGATGGAGCAGGAGGAGATGTAAGAAGGGGGAAAACACTGATGACAATTATTGATGATGAAAAGATTGGGGAAGGCCAAAGTGATGACACGTATAAAGCAGAGAACTGAGTATTTTTTTTTTTTTTTTGGTCTTTTTGTCTTTTCTAGGGCCGCTCCCGAGGCATATGAAGGTTCCCAGGCTAGGGGTCTAATCAGAGCTGTAGCCACCGGCCCACACCAGAGCCACAGCAATGCGGGATCTGAGACGCCATGGCAATGCCGGATCCTTAACCCACTAAGAAAGGCCAGGGATCGAATCCTCAACCTCATGGTTCCTAATTGGATTCGTTAGGAACCACTGAGCCACAGAGGGAACTCCCTGAATTTTTTAAAAGAAAGAAAAAAGGACTGAGCACATTGTAGGTAAAACCCTTTTCAGAGCAAGATCAAAAACTACTACTTCATAGCGGGATTTTTGTTTTTGGCCTTTTAGGGCCACACCCGTGGCATATGGAAGTTCCCAGGCTAGGGGTTAAATTGGAGCTCCAGCTGCCGGCCTACACTACAGCCACAGCAACGCCAGAGCCCAGCCGTGTCTGTGACCTACATCACAGATCCGCTAGATCCTTGACCTGCTTATTGAGGCCAGGGATCAAACCCGAATCCTCATGGATACTAGTTGGGTGGTTTCTGCTGTGCCCCAACCTGAACTCCCAACAGTGATTTAAAACAAAACAAATAAACTGGCTTCTTAGCAGAAGAAAGCTTCATGATACAAAAATAGACAAAACCTTGACCATTAACTACAAGAGAACTTCTTGTATTAAGAGCTACTCTCTGCTAACTGAAAGAGATTTCACAAAAGAAAAAAGTATGTTATATGAACACTCTCTTGCCCCCAATATGAATTCCACACTCACCAGAAGAGCTAGACTGGGAAAACAGGTCCTTTCAGGTTGTCCAATCTTCCACAGCTGGACCCACTCCTGAGCTGCAGACAGCCTGAGGCTTGCTGGAAAGTTCAGTGACTTCTGCCTCTGATTCCCCTTTTATAGAGGAAGAGTGTGGATAACCCAATCTGTGAGGAGAGGAGACGCCCTATCTCAGATTGAAGGGATTAGAGAGGTTCCTACATTTTTATACACACACGCACACACAGGAATCTGAGACCCCTGACATCTCAGCTACTGTTAGAGATTTTAAAATTCAATACTTGGGCAGGGGTATTTGTCGTCTCTACCAAATTTTGAAAATCAGCTTTAATTAGGACAGTATTGATGCTGGATATAGAATTCTGGCTTGATGTGAGATTTTTTTTTTAAATTAAAGTATACTTGATTTACAATGTGATGCCAATTTCTTCTTTACAGCATAGTGACCCGGTCATATATAGATATACACACATACACATTCTTTTTCTCATACTATCCTCCATTGTGTTCTATCCCAAGAGGCTGGATATAATTCCCTGTGCTGTACAGTAGGACCTCATTGCTTATCCATTCTAAATGGAATAGTTGGCATCTACCAATCCCAAACTCCCTGTCTACCCCACTCCCTCCCCCTCCCCCATGTGAGATTTTTTTAGCACTTTAAATAGGTGCCCTGTTGATATCTATCTTAATTTATTTTTAATTTATGTCTAGACCTCACTGATGAGCCATTTCATGCTTTTTAGCCTCTGTATTTGCTAAAATTCTTTTTACATGGACTTTGTTCTTTAGGCCATCTTTACACTCATTATTGTTTCCTGCGTATTTGCTTTGCTTAAAGAATGTCCAGTTAATTGCATCTCTGGGTTGATGTCTTTCATCCACTTGTGATATCACTTCCTCCCCCACCTTCTCTCTGCTCCCCTTTTAATCACATCCCACTTCTCTTTCAACTCTACCCTAAGCTTTATAATATTTTCCATTCGATGCTTTTGTTGGGATATTTGCACTTCCACTGCCTCGTAGCTTAGTAAACCAGGCTTTTCTTGGGATCAAAACCTTCTTAATTACTTAGTTTCTTATATTCAGTTCTAATCTTTTTTTTTTTTTTTTGATCTTTTTCCCTATTCTAGGGCTGCTCCCACGGCATATGGAGGTTCCCAGGCTAAGGGTCGAATCAGAGCTGTAGCTGCTGGCCTATGCCAGAGCAACCCGGGATCCAAGCCGCATCTTTGACCTACACCACAGCTCATGGCAACGCCGGATCCCCAACACACTGAGCGAGGCCAGGGATCAAACCCGAAACCTCATGGTTCCCAGTCAGATTTGTTAACCACTGAGCCACGACGGGAACGGGAACGCCCCAAGTTCTAATCTAAACACAATCGATAGCTTTAATTTTCTAAAAAAGAAAGAGCAGCTTCATGATGAGATTCTATTCCTTTTGATACAGTAAAACTCAGGAGAAAATTATAATGTGGATCACATTAAGATGTAACAGGAGTCAGAATTCATCAGAATTCGCCAGTAAGACAGAGAGGGTGGAAAACCTGAGTGGGAGAAAAGATTTGTGTTTCGTATGTCTGATAAAGTACAGCAAGCTAAATTATGCAACGACATTAGTTCTTTCGAATGAAACAAAATGCTGAAAGCCCTAGGAAAAAGGGTCAAATTCTAGTATAGGGAGTCCATAAAAATTGATAAATAGTCTGCATGAATTCTCTCACAATTGTAAATCTTATGAACTCTCCAAACAGACGAAGTATAATGGATCAAATTTAGCTTTTGGACTGAGAATGCACTTTAATCGGAAAACACTGTATTTCAAGACTGAGACAGAAGATAAGGAGATAGCTTCTTTGTTCTTCGTGCTGATGTGGACTACATTTTGAAGTGGGATTATTTTGATTTCTTCAGCTAAAGAGAAGTGTTCCCTTGTGTGTGTTCACTTTCTTTAGTGTGTTCTACAAAATGTAATATTACATAGGTTACGTTATTCTATTGCTATGGTGTTGGGTGGATAATATAATGTCTGATGTTTAATTATATGTGGCAACGTGACTGGGCTCAGGGCTGCCCAGTTAGCTGGTTCAGCATCATTTCTGGGTGTTCCTGAGGGTGAGTCTGGAAGAGATGAGCATTTGACACAGACTAAGTTAAGAAATTTATCCTCCCCAGCGTGGGTGGGGCTTATCTAATTAGCTGAGGGCCCAAATTGGAGGGGTGGGGGGAGAGGTGAAGGAAGAGTGAATTCACTCTTTCTTCCTGACTTGGGATCCATTTTTCACTCCCTTGGACTCAGAGCTCCTAGTTCTCAGGACTTCAGACTTGGACTGAATTATGCCACTGGCTTTTCTGCTCCTCCAGCTTGCAGATGGTAGATTGAGGGGCTCCTCTGCCTCATAACCTAAATAGATCTCTTATTCTATATGCTTTATCTCCCATTGGTTCTGTTTCTCTAGAGAACCCTGAATGATACATACGAATAAAGTTCCCCCCCAAAAAAAGTGCACCTGAAGGAAAATTTCTAAGGCATGGGAGGAGTTTCCCCCACACCCCAGAAGGAGGTAATCCATCCCACAGGAACACACCCAAAAAAACACACTTAAAATGAATAGACACATGTTCAAGCTAACACTCTCTCTGCTATTGATCATAGCAGTTATTTCTGTGTGCCCAGTTATAAATTCTTTGCTCTAGTTATGATCTCTTTTCCTCTCATAGAGATTAAATCACACAGGAGCAGTGAGTCAGTTTAGTTTCTTTCTGGATCACAAGCTTTGTACCAGAGCTTTGCACACAGTGGGTGCCCTATACACAGCGTGTCCGGGAATTCCTATGGTGGCTTAATGGGAGGATGTGGGTTCAATCCCTGGCCTGATTCAGTGGGTTAAGTATCGGCTTTGCTGTGGCCGTGGTAATGGCCGATTGGACCTCTAGTCTGGGAACTTCCATATGCTCCAGATGCAACTGTTAAAAAAAAAAAAAAATAGGGTGACCAGATAATTTTCTCTCCAAACTGCAATATACAGGGGAATAAAGAGGGTATCGATAGTAATGCGAATAGGACACCTGGGTAAATATCTGCTGAAGACAAAAAAAAAAAAAAATGAAGGACTGAAACGTTAAAGAGATGTATGTGGAAATTTTTTTAAAAATTACACTAATGGACATATTTTACAAAATGGAAATGAACTCCCAGACTTTGAAAGCAAATTTATGGTTAGCGAAGGGGAAAGGTGGAGAGGAGGGATGGATTAGGAGTCTGCGAATGGCATGTGCACACTTTTGTGTATGGAATGGATGGTCAACAGGGACCAGCTCTACAGCACAGGGAACGCTACTCAATATTCTGTGATAACCTATATGGGAAAAGAATCTGAAAAAGACAGAATATGTGTGTAACTGAATTACTTCGTTGTACAGCAGAAATTAACACAGCATTGTAAATCAGGTATGCATTTTAAACAGATCAGTGCCATAAGAATCTTGTGATTGGGTTATCAGGAGAAAGCATTTGTTGTTTTTCTTTTCTTTGTCTGTCTTTCTTTTTTTTTTTTTTTTTTTTTTTTTTTTTTGGAGGTGGGGTTTCGAGCATGCTGTCCAACCTCCCAAGCACAGGTGCCAAGGATCTTTTAAAGGAGTAAAAGGAGCCACAGAGAAGCCCCCAAAATTCAGCCTAAAAATTTCCTCTGGGTTCTGGCATAACCTAAACTGCCCATCTATCAGGGGCAACACTGGGAGACTCAGAAGAGAATAGCTCCTGAAAGCGGAAGAGTCTGGAGAAATTTCTGAGGACACACGTGCTGGGAATGGATGATGGCTTTCTGGACTCATCCGGAGAAGAATGACCTTGGGAAGACCGGCTGGCTGGAAAGTTCAGATCTGAGGAAGGTCACACCCTCCTAAGCACAGTGAGCTGAGAGAGAGGAATATGCCCAGGGACGAAGTGGAAAACCAAATCACAGGCATGCTTTTAAGACACCACAGGTTTAGTTCCAGACCACAGCAATTATGTCAATACCACAAAAAGCGAATCAAACAAATTTGTTGGTTTCCTGGTACATGTAAAATTCATGTTTACACCATCACGCCATCTATGGAGTGGGCGCTGAGGGCTCTGGGAGGCTTGCCTGGTTCAGGGTTGCTGCAGAACTTCGATTTGTGAAAAACACAATAGGTGCAAAGCACAATAAAAGCAAGTGTGCCTGGAGACCTGCCATTTTACATAAAATGGAATACTGAGTTTTCATGGGCTCAAGGTGATCCATTAGTTCAAAAACTGCCTGCCATCACAAAGCTTAAGAAGGTTTAATGAAGAGTTTCCAAAAATATCTTTAACCATATCCAGCACACAATAAAAAATTTAAAAAAAAAATCCCTAGATGGAGTTCTCGTAGTGGTGCAACAGAAACAGATCCGACTAGGAACCATGAGGTTGCAGGTTTGATCCCTGGCCTCAGTCATTGGGTTAAGAATCCAGCATTGCGGTGAGCTGTGGTGTAGGTTGCAGACGCGGCTTGGATCTGGTGTTGCTGCAGCTGTAGCTCTGATTGGACCCCTAGCCTGGGAACCTCCATATGCCGCGGGTGCAGCCCAAAAAAGAAAAAGAAAAAAAAATTCCTAGGCATGCAAAGAAGCAAGCAAGTTACCCATTATGAGTATATCAATAAACAGACCTGACATAGACACAATGTAGAGGTTGGAGTTAGCAGACAAGCCTGTCAAAATAAGTATGAAATATACCCTTTTCTTTAAAGAGAAGTATCACGGACAAATTGTGGAAAATGAAGAACAAATTGCAAAGCTTCAAAGCAACCAAGGAAAAGAGACATGTTACCTTTTTAAACTTTCTCCAAGTAGAGTTGATTACAATATCGTGCCACATTCTGCTATACAGCAAAGTGACTCGGTTATACATATATACCCACTCTTTTTTTATATTCTTTTCCATCTCACAGGCTGTCCCCCCTGTTTGGATATAGTTCTCTGGGTTACAGATTTCTCCTTGTTGTACATCCGTTCTCTATGCAAAAGTTTGCATCTCCTAACCCTAAAAAAACACCTGGTCCATTCCACTCCTTCCCCTCCCCTTGGCAACCGCAAGTCTGTTCTCTGTGAGACACATTTTTTTCAAAGGAGCAACAATAAAACAAATTAGGACTTTTTTAGAAGGAAATGGTACCATGTGCAGCCACATGGATGGACCTAGAGATTCTCATGCTCAGTGAAGAAAGTCAGACAGAGAAAGACAAATACCATATGGTATCGCTTATATGTAGATTCTAATAAAAATGACGCAAAAGAACTTATGTACAAAAAAGAAACAAATGCACAGATTTCAAAACCCATTGTATGGTTACCATGGTGAAAACTGTTCTAGGGAGGGAATAATTGGGAGAGTGGCAATAACACATACACACGGCTGTATCAAATAGCTGATTTACTAGAGCCTACTGTCTAGCACAGGGACATTTACTCAATCCTTTGTAATAAGCGATATAGGAAAAAGAATGGATATATTTATATGTGTGACTGATTCACTTTGCTGTGCACATAAAGTTAATACAACATTGTAAGTCAACTATACTCCAAAAAGGTAATTTTTTTAAAATGCACTATATATATTTTGAAAATGTGTTAAAGTGAATCTACTATGTACAGGACAGGTGCAGGTGTGACAAATAGTATTGTAGGACTAGAAGATTAGAAGTGTGCAGTGCATGGCCCCTGCTGGGGACTCTGCCAAATTCACAGCTATGATTTGTAGCAGAGGGCAGGTGTACATTAGAGTCTTCATAAGGATGTTTAAACTTGATGTGATCTTTTTTTTTTTGTCTCTTTAGGGCCACACCCACAGCATATGGAGGTTCCCAGGCTAGGGGTCAAATCGGAGCTGCAGCTGCTGGCCCACACCACAGTCACAGCAACGCGGGATCCAAGCCGTGTCTGCAACCTACACCACAGCTCACGGCAATGCAAAGGGGAGCCTCAACCCACTGAGCAAGACCAGGGATTGAACCCACATCCTCATGGATACTGGTCAGGTTTGTTAACTGCTGAGCCACGACAGGAACTCCTGATGTGATTTTCAAAGACACATTTGTGGAAGTTCCCTTTGTGACTCATTGGTTAATGAACCCAACCAGAATCATTGAGGATGCAGGTTCAATCCCTGCCTCCCTCAATGGGTTAAGGATCTGGCATTGCCATGAGCTGTGGTGTAGGTCACAGACATGACTTGGATCCCACATTGCTGTGGCTGTGCAGTAGTCTGGCAGCGGCAGCTCCGATTTGACTCCTAGCCTGGGAACTTCCATATGCCATGGGTATGGCCCTAAAAAGCAAATAATAATAATAATAAATGAAAACAGATTCATGCTTTGTTGTGGCTAACACTATGGGATATTTATTTGCGTTGTCACCACTCTTCATATCAATAGATGCTTGACTTGATTAGCATTTAAGGGTAAACCTCTATCCAATATAGTACTGCTGAGGAAAATTATTTCTTTTACTTATGCCAAAGGAAAATGCAAAGGTGAAGGACCAGTACCAGAGTGCAGAGATTTCCATTTTTTATCCTCAACATGAAAAAAAGGCCCATTAAATAACATGTTATTTATTATAGGCTTCAGAAAAATAAAAAGACTAATTACAACTTTTAGAAGAGTTTATAGAAGCACAAAGACAAGAATGACATCTAAAGAGTTAAGTTTATAAAATCTGAATTAACGAGAATTAATCTAATGTTGTTTACCTTGACAAAGTATTCTTTACAATGAAAAGGAAATAAAGGTGTTTGCCAAAGTGGTCTTAAAAAGAGAGAGAGAGAGCGAGAGAGCTGACAAAACTAATCATCAGCAGAACTGCCCTTCAAAACACACTAAAAAGAGTTCTTCAGGCTGGAAGATGATTCCATGTAGAAATGGGAAACTTGGAGTTCCCATTGTGGCACAATGGAAACCAATTTGACTAGGCACCATGAGGTTGCAGGTTCGATCCCTAGCCTCCCTCAATGGGTTAAGGATCTGGCATTACTGTGAGCTCTGGTGTAGGTCGCAGATGTGGCTGAGATCTGGAGTTTGCTGTGGCTGTGGTGTAGGCTGGCAGCTGTAGCTCCGATTAGACCCCTAGCCTGGGAACCTGCATATGTTGTGGGTGCGGCCCTAAATAGACAAAAGACAAAAGACAAAAGAAGAAATAGAAAACGTTTGCACTGAATGGAGATCAGCAGGAAACATCAAAAGTGAGGAAATATCAATTGAGTATTGACCATAAAAAAAAAACCCTGTATAGTTTGATAACTTCAATAGAAATCTAACATTTTTAAAAGGATAATGTTTTTAAAATCTCATTGAATGGATCCCCCAAAACTAGAGAGGATGGAAGCACAGCAAGTGATCCCCCAGTTCACCTTCTAAGACTATAGAGCGTAAGGACCAGGATCACTGGAGCAGTGGTTGGTACCAGGTCTAAGACTGTAACACAGTAGCTGCATTAAAGTTAGGAAACGTGGAGTTCCCATCATGGCAAAGTGGTTAATGAATCTGACTAGGAACCATGAGGTTGTGGGTTCGATCCCTGGCCTTGCTCAGTGGGCTAAGGATCCAGCATTGCCGTGAGCTGTGGCGTAGGTCGCAGACGTGGCTCGGATCCCGAGTTGCTGTGGCTCTGGTGTAGGCCGGTGGCTACAGCTCCAATTTGACCCCTAGGCTGGGAACCTCCATATGCTGCGGGAGCAGCCCTAGAAAAGGCAAAAAGACAAAAAATAATAATAAAATTAGGAAATGTTCCAAACAGAAGTGAATGGTTCTGGGAGTTCCTGTTGTGGCGCAGTGGAAATGAATCCAAATAGTACCCATGAGGATGTGGGTTCAATCTTTGGCCTCACTCAGTGAGTTAAGGATCTGGCATTGCCATGAGCTGTGATGTAGTTCTCAGAAGTGGCTCCAATCCCACTTTGCTGTGGCCGTGGCCATCAGCTACAGCTCTGATTGGATTCGTAGCCTGGGAACTTCCATATGCCAAGGGAGAGGCCCTAAAAAGCAAAATAGAAGAAGAAGTGAATCATTCTTGTTGGAATAGCTCAGGTGTTAACCTAAAGGATCCTCTAAAGAAGGAGCTACAGAGAAGAAGCCCCCCAAAATCTGCCTAAAATTTTTCCTTGGGTTATAGAATAACCTAAACTGTGCATCTATCAAGGATGACACCAGGAGACTTAGAAGAGAGTATCTCCCGAAAGCTGCAGAGTTCTGGAGAAATTTCAGAGACACACATGCTGGAAATGGATGGATGGCTTTCTGGACTCATCCGCAGAAGAGTGACCTCGAGAAAACTCACTCGCTGGCAAGTTCAGCTCCTAGGAAGTCCACACCTTCAAAAGCACCATGAAAAAGTTATGTTTATACCATAGTGCTGACTACTGAGTGTGCATTGAGGGCACTGGGAGACCTGCCTGGCCCAGGGTTGCCAAAGAACTTCAATTTGTCAAAATCACTGTAGCTGCAAAGCATAATAAAACCAGGTATGCCTGTAGACCTGTTCTTAAAACGTGTAAAACCGAGCTTTCATGTACTCAAGGTGATCCATTAGTTTAATAACTGCCTGCCACCACAAAACTTAATCTTTAGAAGAAGACAGCATAATGGAGAGATTCCACAAACTATCTTTAACCATATCTAGCACACAATAAAAAAAATCCCCAGACATGCAAGGAAGCAAGAAGTTACCCATTATATCAAGCAACAGAGCTGACCCAGAAACAATCCAGGAGTTGGGGGTTAGCAGACAAGCACATCAGAATAACTAGTATATATTATATATAAATATATAATATAAATATCTATATACGGAGGAAACATTGACAAATTGTAAAAAATGAAGAACAAACTGCAAAGCCTCAAAGCAACCAAGGAAAAGACACATTACTTTCAAAGGAGAAACAATAAGATTAATGATGACTTTTGAGAAGAAACTTGTAGAAGCAAAATGTCCATCATGACATCTAAGTGTTGAATTTGAACCATTTTTCCAAAGGCTAAGAAAACCCCTCCAGTGTCCTTTTTCATTACCAAATATGCCCTGTAGATGGCAGTGTTTTGACACTCTAGAAGGGTAGCAACCAGTGAGGTAGTACTTTGTTTTGTAACCTGCAGATACTTGATTATAACACACATACTGGTTAACTAGCCCAGGGAGAATCTTCTTTCACTTTCAACATATGTATCAACTAACCAAAAGACCCAAACCCAGATCGACAAACTGCCAAATAAAATTCCCATCCCCCTCATCGCTCTGAGCACCAGAGTAATCATTGTGATTTTTAACAAAGAGCAACAAAACAAAAGCAAGAAATAGGAATGTTTCCTATACTCATCAGTATGAGGGCTGTGCACTTGCATTTGTTTTGGTTCAGATGGTTCTATGGGTGTGGGATGACTGAAAAACAAACCAGATCATCAACCTTGAAAACTGATTACGATGTATGGGAAGCCTCTACATTTCAGGTCTACTTCTTTGTTTACAATCCAGATAACAGAACAAAAGACAGTTAATGATTGCAGTGAACTGTCTGTTGGCGCTGGCCGCGGAATCATATTTTCAGCTCTCTGTGACTTCAAGTTCTTATTACAATGACTCTCCTGATGGTTAACATGGGTCCATCTTTGGAAACCCATCACCACGAATTAGACATTTAAGCCACCAAGCACTTGAGTTCTTCCATACTCCCCTTAAGAGCCATACATTGATCTTCTAGAATCCAACTATAAAATGATTCACTCTGGACAAGGAAAATCTCTCTCTCTCTCTTTTTTTTCCCCCCTGACTTTCTGCCTTTTTCTAGGTCCACTTCCTGTGGCATATGAAGGTTCCCAGGCTAGGGGTCTAATCGGAGTTGTAGCCGCCGGCCTATGCCAGAGCCACAGCAACTGCAGGATCCAAGCCATGTCTGTGACCTTACACCACAGCTCATGGCAACACCAGATCCTTAACCCACTGAGCAAGGCCAGGGATCAAACCCACAACCTCATGATTCCTAGTCGGATTCCCAAACCATTGCGCCAGGACGGGAACTCCAGGGAAATCTCTTAAACATCACAAAAGTTATAGCCACAGCATTCATGGAAATCATGATCACTTGCTCAATAGTCACTGTTTCTGTGGTCATCTTACTTAAAATGGCACCCCCCCAAACAACCTTGTAAATCAACTATATACTTCAATAAAACTTTGAAAAATGGAAAAAATCAAATTAAAATAAATGAAAATGACACCTCTTAGCCCTCCCTGTAGCAGGTTGAATAGGTGCCCCCAGAATGCATATGTTGAAACCTTGTTACCAAGTCCAAGCTCACTCTTCTGGATGCATGACAGGCCAGTAAATCAGGAGATGCATAGTTAGAGCAGGGAAGAATGACTTTATTTGGAAAGCCAGCAGACCAAGATGGCAGACTAACGTCTCAAAGAACTATCTCTCCTCAGTCAGAATTCAGGCTCCTTTTACACTGGAAGGGGAAGGGAAGTGGTTAGTTGTTGCAAACATCTGGGGGTAGAAATCCTTTGTTCTTGTAGCTGCCCAAGGTCACCAAGTGTCCAAGGTCACCAGGTGTCCAAGTGACCAGGTCATGACATTCCTGTAATCCTCCAACAGAACAGATGTTATTCTCTGCTCTGCAACTTTTTTCTTTTTTTTTTCTTTTTAAAGCTGCACCGGTGGCATTTTGTTATGGCAGCCCTAGCAAATTAATACCCTCCCTGCCCACTTTCCCTGAATTTTTCTCCTCCTAGCACAGATCACTCCGAACATACTGCATAAAATTGACTTTTTTTTTAATAGTCAGAAATGTACAACCTGAGATGCCTAAAATGGATTGAAAAGAAAAGAAAAAAAAGCTGAAAACAAATGAGACCAATATCCAGCTTAAGAAATTATAAACAGAACAACATGATAAATGAGTAGAATGAACGTAGTAGTAAAGACCACACAGCAACCAAATTTAAAACAAAGGTACCATAGAGGGGCTAACAAAGATGAAAGTTAATGTGGACCCTGAAAATAACTCATGAAATCCATGGGCTTCTAACATGACGGATTAGGTAAGAAAAACTGCCACCCTCCCCCCCCCAAAATTATTCATGGAAAATACTGATGTAAAAAGATGACGAGAGATTATTTTGAACCTCAGCCCCCCAATTGCGGAAATGACACGAAGGGGGCAAATTTCTAGAAAAACATTATTTGTCAAATGAGGCTATAGCTAGAGTGTTGGCCTCAGAGCCTTGCACGTCTACTGAGGGCTTTGTTTTTAAGACTTTAGGGGACAAGTGCTGGGAATGACCAGAGGCAGGCGCTTTGGCACTTTGCACATGTAACATTCTGCACCTTTGGGCCACTCTGAGGCGTGGGAAACAGCAGAAGGAGTAAGACTGGCACAGGGACCCCCATGTTCACTGCAATATTACTTAACAGTAGCCAAGATATGGAAACAACCCAAGTGTCCATTGATGGATGAATGGATAAAGAAAATGTGATACACGAACATACAATGTGCTACACATTGACAATGGAATATGATTCAGACATAAAAAACAACAAGATCTTGCCATTTGTGACAATATTAATGGACCCCGAGGGCATTATGCTAAGTGAAGTCAGACAGGGAAAGACAAATACCGTATGTTCTCACTTATATATGTGGAATCTAAAACAAATGAAAAAAAAACAAAACAAAAAACAAGCTCATAGACACAGAGAACAGATTGGTGGATACCAGAGGTTGGGGCGGACAAAACGGATGAAGGGGGTCAAAAGGGACAGACTTCCAGCTGTAAAATAAATAAATCCTGGGGATGTCATGCACAGCATGATGACTATAGTTAGTGATATTAATGATGCTGTATTAATGATATCAATGACTCATACCTGAAAGTTAAGAGAGTGAATCTTAAAAGTTTTCATCAGGAGAAAAAAATGTAACTGTATGTTGACAGATGGGAATTATATTATATATATGATTATATTATTTTATATTATATTATATTATGTTACATTATATTATATATATATACGTTTGTCTTTTTGTCTTTTCTAGGGCTGTACCCGCAGCATATGGAGGTTCCCAGGCTAGGGGTTGAATTGGAGTTATAGCTACCGGCCTACACTACAGCCACAGCAACATAGGATCCAAGCCAGTCTGAGACCTACACCACAGCTCATGGCAATGCCCAATCCTTAACCCACTAAGTGAAGCCAGGTATCGAACCCACAACCTCATGGTTCCTAGTTGGATTCACTTCTGCTGTGCCACGATGGAAACTCCCATACTCCATGATACCTTTAACCATGGTAACCCTTCCTTCCCCTTCCTCTTTGGGTTACAGGTCAGCCTTTCATACTCCCCAGGGCATCCATGGAGGGGCTGTGCTCGGAAACCCTACAGAAGCAGCTCTTTGTTGCTCTAATGCTGGAATTTCAAGTGTACCTGTGTGTATCAAACAGAACACAGGGTGAGACAAAGCAACTTGCTGTGTGACCTTTGGGCATTCACTGTCCTTCTCTGTTTCAATTTCTAAATCTGCCAAGGAGAGGCTCCTTGGGGTCCCAACATGTGTGGTAGATTGGGCTCCCTGAGAAAAAGACTCTGAGCTCTTTTACCTTGCCATAATTTTTTTTTTTTTTTTGCTTTTTAGGGCCACACCAGGGACATGTGGAAGTTCCCAGGATAGGGGATCCAATCAGAGCTATAACTGCTGGCCTACACCACAGCCACAGCAATATAAGATCTGAGCTACCTCTTCGACCTACACCACAGCTCATGGCAACGCCAGATCCTTAACCCACTGAGTGAGGCCAGGGATCAAACCCACATTCTCATGGATCCAAGTCGGGCTCATTAACCACTGAGCCACGAAGGGAACTCCCCTTGCCATCATTTTTAACCACGACATCAGCTGACCCAAAAGATCAAACATGCCAGCCTGGGCTAAAAGAACAGCTTGACTGGTTCATGGCATAGTGAGAAAGAAATCACCATTGCTTGTTTTAAGCCACTAAGTATCGGAGTGTTTGTTACACAACAGTAAACAGAGAGGGAGGTTTAGAGGAAGAGGTTTATCTGGGATAACCTCAACATCTGTAAGGGAAGTTCATCTGAACAAAGGAGAGATTAAACTTCAAAGCAGCTGCAACCAAAACCGTACCTGATCCCACAGAGACTGGTGACAGCAACGCTGGATCCGAGATGCATTTGCGACCTACACCATAGCTCACCGCAACACTGGATCCTTAACCCGCTGATCGAGGCCAGGGGTGGAACCTGAGTCCTCACAGATAGATCCTAGCTGGGTTCGTCACCACTGAGCCACAAGGGGAACTCCCAAGACTGGTGATTTTTTAGAGTTGTCCCACATTGTACTCGTTTACTAGGGCTGCTGTAACAAAGCCCACAGACTGGGGGGCGGAGGGGGGACTTCAACAGCAGATGTCTATTCTCTTGCAGTGCTGGAGGCGGGATGTCCAAGACCAAAGTGTTGGCAGTGTTGGGTCCTCTTGGGGGCTGGGAGGGGGACCCTGTTCCTTGCTTCTCTCCTAGCTTGTTGGAAGGCAATCTTTGGCATCCCTTGGCTGGCAGACGCGTCTTCCCAGGTTCTGCCTTCATCTTCACATGGTGTTCTTCCTGTGTGCACATCTGTGTCCAAATGTCCCCCTTTTATAAGGACTCGTCATATCAGATAAGGGCCCAACTACTCCAGGATGACTTCCTTAACTGAACAAATGACATCTACAAATGACTCGATTTCCAAATAAGATCACATGCTGAGGTACCAGGTAGAAGTTAGGATTGAACATATCTTTTTTTAATATATAATGCTTTTTATTTTTTCCATTATAGCTGATTTACAGTGTTCTGTCAATTTTCTGCTGCACAGCAAGGTGACCCAGTCACACATATATGTATCTATTCTTTTTTCTCGCATTATCATGCTCCATCTTTTTTTTTTTTTTCTTTTTTGGCTGCCCTGTGACATATGGAGTTCCCAGGCCAGGAATCAGATATGAGCCACAGGTGCAACCTAAGCTGCACCTGTGGCGATGCTGGATCCTTAACCCACAGTGCTGGGCAGGGATCGAACCTGCATTCCCGGGCTCCAGAGACACCACTGACACCGTTGCCTTATAGCAGAACTCCAAAACATATTTCTTTGTGTTTTTTTTTGTGGGGGGGGGAGACGCAAATGAAGCCATAACATGCATTTAGCCACAAGGGACAGGCATTTGTACCCCCTGGCCAGTGCTCAGATATGGCTTCCCCCAGGGAGGGGACATAACCTTGGACAAAGCATGTCCTTTAAGCTTAGGAAAGTTCTGGCAAAGGGACTCAGGTGTGGGCCCCCTGGCAGCTGGAAGTGTGAGCACCTGCGTTCTGAAGAGGTGGTCTGGGTGGTTCGGACAACAGCGGGCCACCGAAGTGGCGTCCATGAGTCTCTGATTGTGACAAGGGCTTTAGAGGAGCTGGGGGTGGAAGATTCTGGGGAAATCACCTTGAGGACACAATCCCAGGCAGCACAGTCAGCTTCAGGAGGTGGAACGCTCCATGGAGGTTGGAGAGCAACAGCTAGAAAACTTGGATCTCAACACACAGGGTCTAGACCGCCCGCCAACCCTGTGGTCCCTGTTAAGAATATCGTTTCCCTGTTCCATGGAGAATCTTGGCGATACCAAACCTTCTCCAGGCTTTCTCTTGCTTGTCACCAGGCTGGTGACAACTGTCTCCTCTGGCTTGTCACTAGGCTGGTGACAACTTTCTCCTTCAACACTGGTGGGAACCAGAGCCAGGACCTTAGGGCCTCTGCTAAGCTGCACTGACATCACTTGGCCAGGAGTTTGAGGCGTCCGAATAGCCCCTCTGGGCAGAGAGACCACCCTCCCACCTGCCCATATGAGACCGAAGCTTCCCCGAGATTCTTTCCTGGGGAGAAAAGCATTTTCCATTTTCCTGGAGGCTTCTGTTGAAGTCCACCAAGCCAGGGAGACACAATTCAGGCTGCCACCTAGCAGTGGCATCAATTTCTTGGAGGACAGAGAACTTGGAAGGATTTGGGGGTGGGGGAGGGGCATCCTGGAGGGACGGAGGATAGACGTTGCTTCCTTTGATTCACATTAGGGTCATATGAAGGAAGGTTGACTGTCTTCAATCATGGAGGGTAAAGTGAGAAGGGTGAATTTTGCAGGTCTGACTCTCAGTTGGTTCCCATCTCCCTGGATCTACACCTTCGGCCAGTCCTCCTTTCCCCGCCCCCCAGGCTGACTCCGGGCTTGTTGGCGTGACTTACTTTGGGCAACAGGATGGTAGCAAACACCACACGGGCCTCCTATCCTGTCCCAGAGTGATATTTATTTATTTATTTATTTATCTATCTATCTATTTATTTTTGCTTTTTTAGGGCCACACCTGTGGCATAAGGAAGTTCCCAGGCTAGGGGTCCAATCAGAGCTACAGCTGCTGGCCTACACCAGAGCCACAGCAACGTGGGATCAGAGCCACGTCTGTGACCTAAACCACAACTCACTGCAACGTTGGATCCCTGACCCACTGAGTAAGGCCAGGGATGGAACACGCAACCTCATGGATACTAGTTGGATTCATTTTTGCTGCGCTACAATGGGAACTTCCAGGGTGACATTTCAAATATTTATGTTGGACTGGAACAAGGTCCTGGAGCATCCCTGGAACTTGTACAGAACCACTTAACTGTTTGGATCCCCAGGGAGGTCTGGGGTCCTTGAGGTAGCAGTTACTTACCAAGTTGTAGAGAAATAGTTCAATGCGTAAAGCACTGGTTCAGCTGTGCAGGTGTGTACCCAGTGGTGCTTCAGCCCTGCTGGCAGCACTATGTAACCTCTTGCTTCCCTGTAATGAAGAAGCCAGGGGTTTGTCTCCTCTCATAATGAAGCCCACCTCATAGTCATAGCCCCACCCAGCTCACAGGACCCGGCCCAGATACCACACAGACACAAGAGTATTCTCAGATAATTTATTCCGAATTTTCATATAAACAAGTAATTATCCCATATTTTACATGCAGAGCAATTTTGATATTCCAAAAAAAAAAAAAAGGCATATTCTGTACATGGTGCTACTTGGCTCTTGCAGGAAAATATTGGAAAAAAAAAAAAAAAAAGAATCGAGCTTTGGGTGGGTTTTGTGTCTCCGAGTTGAGTTGTTTTCCGTGTTAGGCTGAGGCACGTTTGATCCTGCTACCTGTCAGCGGGTGGGAGGTGTCTGCTGCTGATATGCAGGGCCTGGACCCCCTCCCCTCCCACCCCAGGCACACAAGGTAGAGAGTAAACAAGCCATTCCTGAATGGGTGCGTGGATGCACACCCTTTGTGGGGGGTGGGGGGCGCTGTTCCTTCTTCTCAAATGGGACCGAGAGCCCCAGGTTCCTGATCTGAGTTTTAATGAGGGTTTTTAGGGCTCATGCCCAAAGGAAAATGTGACTGGAGGCTAGTTGTGGACCCTGCCTAGTAAGAGAACTTGGGAGTGAGCTCAAAAAGTCATTGTTTCCTCTGTTCCTGGGGGAACCCCTAGGGAAACATTCCCCTGCAGATATAGCCTCTGAACATCCATTGCATTCTCACATGTGTTTTGAAAGAATGAATGTTCTTTCTATTCCCAGTCTTGGCTCTGGTGTACACTGATATTCTGAAGAACACTCTAGAACATTTTCTGAAAGAACACCATTCTATATGCATCACATATATACAATCAGCATTTCCCCATGCCCCAATCCCAATGAAACCACGATTTCTAAAGAGTCTCAGGTGTCAAGCAGCATCCAAACCCCAATCGTCCACCCATGACAAAGTAGAAAAAGACTGTTGTTTGGGATCCACAGCACATTCAATCATGTACCTGGATGGTGAGCATGGACCAAGCCCTGATGGTGTTCCTGCCCATTGACTAATGTTACGGCAGCTACAAATACACACCTCCCAACCCAATGAGCATACGTCATGGCAGACTGTCCGCTCTGGCTGGAAAGAGTGGAAGATCTGGTCATCAGTTGCAAGCAGGTTCCAATAGTTTATGCAGCCCTTTGCATCAATTCCCACATTTTCTTTCAGTTGTGCGCAACATCTATCCAGAGAACCAGCAGCATTTCTCCCTTCCTACTAGCTTAAAATGACCAAAAAAAAAAAAAAAAAAAAAAAAAAAAAAAAAAAGGACCCAGGACAGCTCCCAGTATACGAACATTCTCAGATGTGTATTTGACATCACTGGTCCAGGGAGAAACTACCATGTGGATTTTGCCACACGAATAAAAAGTTTTTTGTTTTTTAAAACAGTGAGATGCCTTTAAAAACAAACAGCAAAAAGTGTCAACAGAAGTTGGCTTGGTTGCTTTTTTGGTAACCCATCACGACAACCCTCCAGGACACCCTTGACTTTCTAGGATGAAAGCTCTGTTGATACAGAGTCAATGTTACCTGATGCAAAACGAGGCTGTGACCTCAGCCTACTTGCTCTTTCACTGCAGTAGCAGCAGAGACAGTCAAATGAAGTCAGGGAAGTCCCATTTACATAGGGCTGACCCAGCACTCTACAGTACCCCACCAGGGCAACTGGAGAAGTCAGTCTGCAACAGTGGTGCCTATAGGCATGGGAAGGGCAGCAAGATTTGGTGAGTATGACAGCTTTCCTGCCGGCCTTGCTCAGACTTACACATGGGTTTTCAAAGTCCCCCAAGGTCAACTACTATCAGCTTGAGGTCAACCAATCCAAGATACAGGGGTCTAAGATTTTGCTGCTAAAACATGTGTTGAGCATGTTGATGGGTTTGGGGTAGAAATTTCTCAACAGGTCTCCTTCCCACTCAGAGAATAAAAAAGAGCCTGCATGGGGTGAGTGTGAGGTGATCATGAAAGTTCTTTGTTCCACTCCCAAAAAACATCTCTGCCTCAAAGGAGTGGAAATAAGCCATGGAGAGCCCAGGGCACCTAGGCATTCACACCACGAGAATGCAGTGGGACAGTAAGGATGCTAGGTCTATATCAAAGCCTGTGTTTGCCTCCCTGAGGAGGAAGTGTCCCTCTCCAGTGGAGGGTATTTCATAACTGAATGCCCCCCCCCATCAGATATACCATGATGGCCTGAAACCTGGTTCATGCTTGGGGGCCATGGTATCAATGGATGGAGGATCCCCAAAAAAAGAAAAAAAAAAAGATTAAATTCAGGAGACTCTTATCAGCCAGAAAAAAAGTATCTATGCTCACATGAAAGCCATACTTCAGCCCGACTCCCTCCCTCAAAATTCTTACTGGTCCCTGGCATTCAGAATCAGCTGATGTGAATTTTTCCTGATTCAGATTGGATCCAGGCAGAATTCTGAAGTCTCAAAAGATATCCATTATTGAACCACATCCTAACAATACACTGAGGTAGACTGTGCTGGAAAAAAATTATTACCCCACATTCACCTGTTTATTTTTCGTTGAAAAAAAATTTACATGCACTCCATTTCTTACGAAAGCGATTTGTACAGTGATTCTTTTATATATTAAAATAAATAATTTTCCCCTAATATAAGAAAACCTTTCTGAATTAGAAAAATGTGAAAATTGCTGCTAGTGTAGCACGTGGCCACTACAAATTTCCTACGAAAAGAACGAAATACCTAGAGCTATGTGTTTTAATTTATATCCGGACCCTTCTTCTATGTACAAAATCAATTTGGCGAAAATAATTTCTGTGCTCCTTGTACCCAAACACTGAGGCTCCCCAGAGATATTTTTACATGCTGTCATTTCTCAAATCACATCAATAAGATCGCCATAGGCAACTGGGAGGTGTGTCTACCTGGGTCCTTCTGCAAGAACTGAGAAGGTGCGGAGGTTACCATTGCATCTCTATCCTGCTCCTAAGCCCACGACTCTTAAGAGAAGAAGAGAAGGAAGCCATCAAAAAGGTGCAAGAAATGGATGACCCTCGGGTGAGGATTTGGATGAACCAAAGCGATGAGTTCCCCGTGTTCTTTGAGCAGCTGTAGGTTCTTCCCCCACAAGAAGAAACTGGCTTGGAGCCTGATCTGGAAGTTCTCTGCAGTGTGGGTTCCCAGCAGTTTCTTCTCCTCTTTACTGCCTTCAGGCTGCAATGTCATGAGTACCTGAGAGTTTAGCTCAGGCCCCACCCCTGGCCCAGCTGAGGTCACTGGGTGCAGAGCAGCTTCTGGGAAGTCAGTTCTGAGGACAGTCGGATGCCCTGAGGACAGAGGGGACCGACAGGCACATCTTCATATTGCTAGTGTTCTCAAGGTCCGTAGGTGCCGTCCCCCTCTGGGGCTTGATGGTGTTGTGTTTGCACTGTCACGGGAGACCAGGAACCCCCCAGTGGAGGGAGTGTGGGAGGTACGTACAGGGAACCAGAAGATCCAGGAGCTCCGAGTGGGTTCACAGGCAGGGCTCGGCTTAACCAGAGCACACACCAAACCCTCCATCACAACCAACCACCCACACCCTCAGTGTGGCCTCATGATGACAGCCGGCAGGGTTAGCAGCTAACGTGGCTTCAGTCCCAGAAAAAATGGATGCCTCTGAAGACCAAGCTGAGGGGCCATGGGTTCCTTGCTTCCCCTCCCCCCACAAGCAGGCCAATTCACAAGCCCTACCCCCCTACCCCCACACATATTCTGCCCCCCTCCCTCCCCCAGGACTTGGTCAATAACTTACGAGGCTGATGCTGGAGATTTTTTTAAAAATTAAATACGTTACAAATATATTCTCAAAACTCTTGTCATCTCAGTTCTTTTTTTTTTTTTTTTCATTTTTCTTTCTTTCTTCTCTTTTTTTTTCTTTTCTTTCTTTTTTTTTTTTTTTAATGTCCTGGCTTTGTTTGGTCTTGAAAAGATCCATGATCACTCCAAATGACTCCCTTGGCTCCCAGAAAACATTTTTCATCAAAGTGTAGGGAGAGAAGACTCCTGAGGCTATGGGACAGAAGAAGGATCTATTGAGGGCACAGTCTCCCAGCAGATAAGAAGGAGGCGGAGGGGATCAGAGGCTCACACACTCCTGAAGAGCAGAACCTTCCTGGGCTGATCCCCAAAGAGTCAACTCGGCACGCATAATTTGAACACACACATAAGCACAGGCGCGCGTGCGCGCGCGCGCACACACACACAGAGTACACACGTGAGCCACACGCCGGGACTGCAGATCCATATCAAAAGTACAAAAGCAGCAGCTATTGGTCAATTTGAGGAACTGATTTTGTGCTGGAAAAAAAAAAAAACTCCTTCCACCTGCTTGAGAAAACCTTTCCTGAAGCCCACTCCATCAAGTGTGGAATTCTACCAGAACAGGGTTGGAGGTTTTTTTTTTTTTCTTTCCTTTCTTTCTTTCCAAATTTTGTTCCACAAACAAGATTTATGTTTTATATTGTAGCTCAGACACCAGCAAAAAAAAAAAAAAAAAAAAAAAAAAGGAAAAAGAAAAAAGAAAAAAGAAGAGAAAAAAAAATTATTTGTAAAAACAGGTGCTTTCTTTCAATCTACCAGGGGAAGAAAAAGTAACCGCAGTGGCCCCAAAGGACAGCAGCGGTAGAGACCCCTTTCCCCTCTAGGTTCACAGTTAACTTCTCAGATGACTAGTCAAATTGGCAATTGAACCAATGTGTTTGAAGTCAGAAGATGAGCAGAAATGGATAATAATGATCTCTGAGCTCCGTGTGACACTGTGGCAGAGTCCAGCGAAAATCCTGAGTTGTCTGAAGGCCTTCAAACCAGAGGAAAGCGAAGACAGGAAACCCTCGGTCCTGAGCAGGGCCTGTTAGGAAGGATTTGACCGGGGCAGAGTCAGAATCCGGCCATTTTTCTTGCCTCCGTTCATGTGGGTGTAGGAGATGTGCTCCTCATAGTTCCTCTTTAGCCCCAGCGCGGACCCTCCATCCCGACCCCCGGCCTCCTCCCTCTGCGAGTGTGAGGACCGGTCCAGGGGGACGCTCTCCATGTCCTCAAACTCCATCTCCAGCTCCTCGCTCTCGGGTGCTTTGTTCTCCTCGCTGTGGAAGAAGGAGACTTCGGGAAAGCTGGGGTGCAGGTCGTCCTTGAGCAGGTCAACAATCTCCAGGAAGGTCGGCCGCATCTTGGGGTTGAACTGCCAGCACATGCGCATCAGGTCGGTGCTGCGGGACAGAGGGGCAAGTGGCTGTTTAGATCATTTCCATTTTTTTTAAGACTTTTTTTCTGGGCTGCCCTGCAGTGTATGGAGCTTCCCAGTCAGGAATCAGATCTCAGCCTCTGTTGCAACCTACACTACAGCTTTAACATACTGTACCAGCCAGGATCGAACCTGCGTTCTGGTGTGGCAGAGACGCTGCTGATGCCCTTGAGCCACAGCAAGAATTCTTTTCTTGAGACTTTAAATAATGTTGCTCTGAGTGGCTATGACAACAAGGTGGTAAGAATGATTACTGAGTCTTACCAGGGCTTACCGTTGGATAGCAATGAATATTAAAATTCTCTCTTCCTTTTATTGCTAATTTAGGAAGATGGTACTTCTCTTTATTTCCCTGTATGTTTATTGGACTATTGCGAAGGTGGACACTTTTGCAAGCGTTTCATGATGGGCACATGGTGTGTGTGTGGTCTATTTGCTCCTGTTTAAGATCAGTATTGGGGAGTTCCCATTGTGGCTCAGTGGTTAACGAATCCGACTAGGAACCATGAGGTTGTGGGTTTGGTCCCTGGCCTTGCTCAGTGGGTTAAGGATCTGGCGTTGCCGTGAGCTGTGGTGTAGGCTACAGACGTGGCTCGGATCCTGTGTTGCTATGGCTCTGATGCAGGCCAGCGGCTACAGCTCGAATTTGACCCCTAGCCTGGGAACCTCCATGTGCTGCAGGAGAAGCCCTAGAAATGACAAAAATACAAAAAAAAAAAAAAAAAAAAGATCAGCATTGGGGATCTGTCAGACAGATTCCCTGACAAATTTCTTTTAGTGTTTATGCTTAGTGACTTCTTTTTTCCACTTTTAATGAGCTATATAATTGGCATATACCACTGTATTCTTTTCCTGACAAAAAGCTGAGTGTACAGGAGTTCCTGCTGTAGCACAGTGGGTTAAGAATCTGACTACAGCAGCTTGGATCACCGCAGAGGCTTGGGTTTGATCCCTGCTGTGGTGCAGTGGGTTATAAGATCTAGTGTGGCCCAAGCTGTGGTGTAGGTTGCAGCTGTGGCTTGGATTCAATCCTTTAGCCTGGCCACAGCTATAATACATAAATAAATAAATACACACATAAATACATAAATAAATTTAAAAAATGTTAGGTGTATAAAGAATAAATGGTTAAATATTCTCCCACCCCAGCTCCTGGCTCCCTTCCCAAAGTAACCACTGCTGTGGGGTTTCCTGGACAACCTTCCACAGATATGAAATGCAGTAAAGCATACATGTAAAGGTACAATACACAACACAAACATGAACATAGACATGCTATGCAAACACAAGTGCGCATGCAGAGATGTAATTAGCAAACACAAGCACACATGTTAGGAAATAACATGCAGGGAGTTCTCATCGTGGCTCAGTGGTTAACCAACCCGACTAGTATCCTTGAGGATGTGGGTTCGATCCCTGGCCTTGCTCAGGGGGTTAAGGATCCAGCGTTGCCACAGGATGTGATGTAGATCAAAGACACAGCTCTGATCCTGTGTTGCTGTGGTTGTGGCGTAGGCCAGCAGCTACAACTCCCATTCGACCCCTAGCCTGGGAACCTCCAAATGCCGTGGGTGTGGCCCTAAAAGGACAAAAAAAAAGAAAGAAAGAAAGAAAGAAAGAAATAATATGCAGGAGTTCCCACTATGGTGCAACAGGATCAGTGGTGTCTCTGGAGCCCTGGGATGAAAGTTCAATCCCAGCCAGGTGCAGTTGATCAAGGATCCAGCATTGCCATACATGTGGCATGGGTCACAACTGCAGCTGGGATCTGAGATCTGATCCCTGGCCCGGGAATTCCATATACCACAGGGCGGCCAAAAAAAAAAAAAAGACGTAATATGCAAACACAAGCACATATATAGGCATCATATAAAAATACAAGTGTGCATGCAGAGATAAAATTTGCAAACACAAACCAAGCAGATATATCATGTTCAAATGCAAGTATCCATGCAAAGGACAAATACTTTTGCATGAGCACCCCACACACCGAACCTCCTTTCTACACTTACACTCTCTCTGGACAATTGTCAGGTTGATCCAGATAGCCTCCATCCATGACAAATTTCAACACCTGCTCGTTTGAAAGGCCTTGGTAAGGCTGTTCTGCCAAGCTGGTAATTTCCCAAAGGACGACGCCAAAGGACCTGTCAATGACAGTTGGGAGTAGAACAGAGATGCCATTAAAATACACACAACACAAAACACACACACACACACACATACACACACACACACACACACACACACACACACACACACACCTTCTTGGTTTATTAGAACCTGGTCAGCCAGTTCATTAAAACAATTCATGTTGCAATTCATTGAAGTTCCCACTGTGGCTCAGCAGGTTTAAAAACCTAACTAGTAACCACGAGGATGCAGGTTTGATCCCTGCCCTCGCTCAGTGGCTTAAGGATCTGGCATTGCTGTGAGCCATGGTGTAGGTCGCAGATGCAGCTTGGATCCTGCGTTGCTATGGCTGTGGTGTAGGCTGGCAGCTATAGCTCCGATTCCACCCCTAGCCTGGGAACATCCATATGCCTTAGGTACGGTCTTAAAAAGCAAAAAAGCAAAAAAAAATTATTAAAAGAAAAAAAATTCAGGAGTTCCCTTCGTGGCTCAGCAGTTAACGAACCCGACTAGTATCCATGAGGACCTGGGTTCAATCCCTGGCCTTGCTCAGGGGATAAAGGATCCAGTATTGCCGTGAGTTGTGGTGTAGGTCGAAGATGCGGCTTGGATCCCATGTGGCTGTGGCTGTGGTGTAGGTTGGCAGCTGTAGCTCTGAGTGGACCCCTAGACTGGGAACTTCATATGCCACAGGGTTGGGTCTTAAAAAGCAAAAAAAAAAAAAAAAAAAAACAAAAAAAAAAACAAAAAAAAAAACAAAAAACAAACAAACAAACCCAAAAAACAATTCATGTTGCAGTTCAGAAATAAAACTCTAAGACTAGTCTCCATTGGTAGCTGCGCAAGGGTCCCCAGCATGACATCCTCTTCCCTTTCTTGGTGGAAAGGCCATGAGGAAGGCGGTTTTCAATGACCCCTCTCGCTGGTCCCCCTAGTGGAGCAACAGGGAATTCAAGCCCAGGGTTCTGTCCACCAACCCACCCGCGACTCACCACATGTCGGAAGAAGTGGTAAAGACCCCGTCCTTCAGGGATTCGGGTGCCATCCATCGCACGGGCAGTAGACCCTTGCCCCCTTTCCGGTAGTAATCCGTTTCGTAGATGTCTCTGGTCATTCCAAAGTCTGATAACAAACAATTCACATGCGCTTAGCCTTCAGCCTGGGGCCCAGCTGGCTGCCGTCTTTACTGCCCCAGATGGGCTCACCTGCCCCAGGTGTGTGCGCCAAATCCAGTGGGAGTGGATTCTGAGGGCGCTCACGGGGACGTGGAGGGGGAGCATGGGCCACCAGTTAAAGAGAAAGAAAAGGAACCACCACGTAGCAAAGAAGCGACATTCTGGCCTGCAGAGGGGGAAGCGCCTTCTCAACGCTGCCTTGCCACCCACGATGACCTCACAGGCATTCCAAACTGAATCTTCCACTCCCTGTAGCCAACACTACTCGTCCCCATTGGCTGTGGCCACACCAGCCACTCAGCTACCCCGCCAGAAACCCAGGGTTGGGTCCTCCCTTTCCTCACACCCCACCGTCAACAGGGGTGAGTCTAGCCACTCACCTTCCACATCCTCCCCCTCCCCCGCCCCCAATGTAATCTCTTCCTCTCCACAGCCCTGGACCCACCCAGATCCAGCACTCTCTCTCACCTGCAGGACCCTCCCTCCATCCCGACTGCCCGAGAGAAGCTACATACATAGGATCACATCACATCCTGCTTCCCTGGCTCATGTAGGATAAGGCCTTTGGGGATCAGAAATCAATCCGTGTCACTTCCTGCTGCTGCGCACCGGCTATATCGGGCAATGCCTAGATAATGTTCCGTGACTTGCAAGGCCTTTCAGTATCTGGTTCCTGCCTCCCTCCTTTACTCTCACATCTCAATGCTGCTTTGCTCTCCTCATCATGAATTTTATTCACATCAGCCATCCCTCCAACCCCACGGCCTCTGTGTGCCCTGTCACTTCCCCTAGGAGGCTGCCTTTTGGGTCAACTTTTTCTTTTCTTTTTACATCTGCGTCTGCAACATATGAAGGGTCCCAGGCTAGGGGGCAAATCAGAGCTGCAGCTGCTGGCCTATGCCACAGCCATGGCAACACCAGATCCTTAAGCCACTGAGTGAGACCAGGGATTGAACCCAAAACCTCACAGAAACAATGTTGGGTCCTAACCACGAAGCCATGGCGGGAACTCCCCAGGTCAACTTCTAATCCTGCAAGCCTTGGTTAAACCATTGCCTCCCTACAATGAGAGGGGCTTTTCCTCTATTATGGAACTGAACTCCTCTTTTCTTTCTGGGTCCTTTTCCCCATCTCCATCATCTTCTTTACCTATGTGTCAACTATTTCACTGTGCACCCAGAACAGCTCTGCTGAGTAGAACTTTCTGTGATGATGAACGTGGTCTACATCCCCTGTCCAGTATTGTTCAAGGTGCCCAGGGTGACTGACGTTTACGTTACGGAATTTAATGTGAACATAAATGGCCTCCTGTGGCTGGTGCAGATAAAGACTGCAAGCTGCACAAGGGCAGAAAAATCATAGTGACTTATTCAGCCTTGCACCTGGAGCGCCTCCTGCAGCAACTGGCACAAATACAACTTAAAGAAGTGAATGAGGGGAGTTCCCGTCGTGGCTCAGTGGTTAACGAATCTGACTAGGAACCATGAGGTTGGGGGTTTGATCCCTGGCCTTGCTCAGTGGGCTAAGGATCCGGCATTGCCGTGAGCTGTGGTGTAAGTGGCAGACGCAGCTCAGATCCCACATTGCTATGGCTCTGGCGTAAGCCGGCGGCTACAGCTCCAATTTGACCCCTAGCCTGGGAACCTCCATATGTCGCAGGAGTGGCCAAAGAAATGGCAAACAGATAAAAAAAAAAAAAAAATAGTGAATGAGTGGAGTTCCTGCTGTGGCCCAACAGGAAGGGCAGTGCCCCTGCAGTGCCAGGATGCAGGTTCAATCCCCGGCCCAGCACAGTGGGCTAAAGGATCCAGCGTTGCCGCAGCTGCTGCATAGGTCACAACTGCAGCTCGGATCTGATCCCTGGCCTGGGAATTCTGTATGCCAAGCGATGGCCATCAAAGAAAAAAAACATAAAAAATAAAGAAATGAATGAGTGAATTAATGAACAGATGCAATGAAATGACTGTGTGGGGATAGGGCCCCCATCCCAAACCCTGCCCCTTTTCCACTATTAGAAAAGATTGGGGAGTTCCCGTCGTGGCGCAGTGGTTAACAAATCCGACTAGGAACCATGAGGTTGCAGGTTCGATCCCTGGCCTTGCTCAGTGGATTAAGGATCCGGCATTGCTGTGAGCTGTGGTGTAGGCTGCAGACGCGGCTCAGATCCCACGTTGCTGTGGCTCTGGCATAGGCCGGTGGCTACAGCTCTGATTCGACCCCTAGCCTGGGAACCTCCATATGCCGCGGGAGCGGCCCAAGAAATGGCAAAAAGACAAATAAAAAAAAGAAAGAAAGAAAGAAAAGATTGAAACGCCTTCTGAAATCAAAAGCCCCGGGTCATGCATTTCAAAGCAGCAAGCCAGACGCACCTCCGATTTTGACGGTAAAATCATGGGCGACCATGCAATTTCGTGCGGCGAGGTCCCGGTGTACAAACTTCTTGGCGTTCAGGTATGCCATCCCATCAGCAATCTCTGCTGCCATCTGAATCATCTCTTGCAGGGTAGGGGGAGGGCGGCCGGGGTTATTCTAAAATCGAAACATGGGGTCGTGTTCAGCGACACAGGTGCCAAGGGCTGGGGAGCAGTTGCTTCGCCAGGTACCTAGCGGCAGCTCACCTCAGCCTCCGGCCGCAGGGAACGCAGGTAACTCTTTAAGTCTCCGTGAGCCATCAACTCCATCACCACCAGTGTTGGCTGGCCTTTGGACACCACCCCCAGGAGGCGGACCTGCAAGGCAAGGAGGAGGGGGTTCTTGGATGAGAGTTTATGGGAAGATGTTGATTCAGCTGCATCTCCCTGGCTGTTACGAACATCACACATAGGACCCTGGGCCTGAGTGGACTGTGGGAAGCCCTGGTCTGTCCAGCTGAAAGACCAGGGTCCATGCCTTGCTGGATGGGGGGAGGGGGAGGGAGGGAGACCTCAGGACTCAATCTGAAGGATGGGGGGCAGTGCAAACGGACCTGCTCATACACAGCAACATGCCAAGGCACGCCCCTGCACCTCTGAGCACACCAGGCAAGTGCCCATCTCCGGGAATCTGCATTAGCCATTCCCTCTGCCCGACCTGCTATTCCCTCACCTGTCCATACAGCTTAGTCCCTACACCCTTAAGTCGGCTCAAATTTACTTTCGCCACTGCTGCATTCCCAATTCCCCAGGTTTGCCCTCCTTCCCTGTGTTGCCATGGTGGCATCTGCTCAAGGACCACATCATCAGGCTACTGGGTTTAGATTCTGTCTCCATCTGCTGGTTTGGGAGCCCTGGGAAGGCAAACCGGATATTTGCTGCATCCGAGAGGAGAATGGAGCTTAGTACAGAGCAGGTGCTCTGTGAATAGGTGTGGGCTAAGGGTGAAAGGCCACAGGCTTAAGGAGAAACCAAGGGACCATGGTGGAAGCAGAAAGGCAGGGAGAGTCTGTGCTGACTTGAGAGGTGGATCCCAGGGTGTCGAAAGATTACAAAGAAAGAATGAAATAATGCTATTTGCATTGCAATGTGAAGTAAGTCAGACAGAGACAGACAAATCCCATATGCTATCACTTATCTGTGGAATCTAAAATATGACACAAAGGAACTTATCTATGAAACAGAAAGAGACTCACGGACATGGAGAACACACTTGTGGTTGCCAAAGGGGAGAGGGAGAAAGGGACAGAGTGGGAGTTTGGAGTTAGTAGATGCAAACTATTATATATAGAACGGATGAACACCAAGGTCCCACTGGATATCACGGGATATTCAATATCCCATGATAAACCGTAATGGAAAAGAATATGAAATATATATGAAATAAACATTGGGTTGTTTCCAGCTATTATAGACGAAAGCTGGAAACAACCCAATGTCTATTAGGTGAATTAATAAGCACACTGTTGGAGTTCCCACTGTGGCACAATGGGATCGACAGCATCTTGGGAGTGCTGGGACAAGGGTTCAATCCCCGGCCTGGCACAGTGGGTTAAGGATCCAGCGTTGCTGCAGCTGTGGTTCAGATCTGATCCCTGGCCCTGGGAACTCCCTGTGTCGCGGGTCGGCCCAACGAAACAAAAGCAAATTGTTATCGCTACATAATAGAATACAGACTATGACTCATCCACGAAGTGGAATGAATCACTGATAAATTTTACATCCTCTCGAAATAATGATGCTGAGCGAAAAATGTAAAAATATGCATCCTTTATTCCATTTATATAAAATGTGAGAAAAAAACGGAATCACTTTGCTGTACAGGAGAAATGAACACACTGCTGCAAATCACTTATGTGTCCAGAAAATAAATTGTAAAAAATACAAGTAATGTCAAGAAAGTTTAAAAAAAAAAAAAAACTTTTAAGGCAAATAAAGGTTACAAAGGAAGGCAGGAAGAGGGAAGAGAGAGAAGATTCCAGAAAGCAATGGCACAGTGAAAGGATCTGGCTCTGGGTGGGGTGGGGGAGGATGGGGCTGGAGAATGAAGAAGGGAGGGACCAGCTTCAGGAGGCTCAGCAGAGTGGGGGCTGGGCAGGGGGAGCCACACCCAGCATCCTCAGGCTCTGCCTGCGCGGTAGGAGGAAGGATGGAAGAGGGGACCGAGGTAACTGGTAGGAAAGGATGCCTTTGTCTGCTCCCGGGGGAGGCAAGGGTGGGCAGAAGGGAGACTCACCACATGGTGGCAGGTGAAGCCCTTCATGACGGAGGCCTCGTTGAGAAACTCGATCCGCTCTCGCAGGCTGGCCGACTCGTTGACCGTCTTCACCGCCACACGGGTCTCCGGCTCACCCTTGACGATGTCCCTGGCGTTTCCCTCGTACACCATGCCGAAGGAGCCCTGCCCCAGCTCGCGCAGGAGCGTGATCTTCTCCCGAGGCACCTCCCACTCGTCCGGCACGTACACAGAACATGGAAATACTACGCCTCACTTATCTACACAGCAGCCTCCGGATCCCTGGGGGTCCCAGGCCGCCTCCCGCCCCCGCCCCTCCACCGTTGCCCTGCAAATGTTCACGAAGGGACTCCTTTGATCCAGGGCAGTGGGCACAGAGCCAAGAACAAGACAGGCAGAGGCTCAGGAAGCAGCCACAACCGGTCCAGGTCCCTGTTAAGTGCCCAAGCCGAGCCGGCATCCCCCACCCTTTGTCTCTGATTTGAGAGCCCTGCTACCAAATCGTGCTACTTCCCATCTAAGCCTGTTGGCTGTTTTTGCAAAGTGCCAGGAGGATGGTGGACACCTAACCTGCCAGCCATCAGATAGGTGACTCAGTCCACCCAGGACCACCCAGTCCAGTGGATCTGCAGATGAGCTGCAACCCCATGAGACCAGAAGAACCCCCCCCCCCAGCCAAGCACTGCCCCGGTGGCAAACCCAGCAAACTGTGAGCTAATAGATAGTAGTGTGGTACTTGTTTTGAGCCATGAAGCTCGGGGTGGTTTGTTTTGTTACACAGCAAATGATTTGCAGACAAATGCACCAAGTCCTCACAAAAAAAGCCAAGATGCTTCCTGCCCCCCTCTGCTCCTGCTGTGGGCTGAACAGTGTCTCCCACAAATTTATATGTTGACAATGCCCTAACCTGGTTATCTCAGGATGCGACTGGATTTGAAGACCAGGTCTTTACAGAGGTGATCAAGGTTAAGTGAGGTCATTCAAGTGGGCTCTAATCCAGTCTTTTTTTTGTTTTTCTTTTTAGGGCCGCACCTGCCGCATATGGAAGTTCCCAGGCTAGGGGTTGTGAATTGGATGCAGCTGCTGGCCTACACCACAGCCACAGCAATGCTAGATCCTAGCTGCATCTGTGACCTGCACTGCAGCTCATGGCAACGCTGGATGCTTAACCCACGGAGTGGGGCCAAGGATTGAACCCGCATGCTCATGGATACTAGTTGGGTTTGTTACCACTGAGCCACAACAGAAACTCACTACACACAGAGGACACAGGGAGAAGGTGGCAGTCTACGAGCCAAAGAGAGAGGGCTCAGGAAAACCAAGCCCACTGACACCTTCATCTCAGAATTCCAGCCTCTGGGACTGTGAGGAAATCAAATTGTTTTCTAAGCCACCCAGTCTCTGGCACTTGGTGACAGCAGCCTGAGCAGACACAGCACAATCACCAGTGGTTCTTGCAATGACTCAGGATCAGACAAGGGCTCTATACCCAAATGAACTCACAGACTGTCCCCAGGGGGCACCCTGCCCCCCTGGACCCTGAGCCTGGCCTTTCCCTGTATGTATCCCTCAGCCCAGATGTTCCTGGCCTCAAAGTCCCTTAAGCTCCAATGTGCAGCCTTCCCTGAGTGACCCCAGGCCCCACGCCATTGCTGCATTCCCAGAATAAAGCAGGACAGTAGAGTGTAGAGGTAGCCCTAAGCAGACAGCCTGGCTTCACCCTGCCCAAGGGAAGCTCCGCCACCTCTGATGCCATTTACCAAGGCCATTCCCAAACAGGGAGAGGCGGCCCCAGGTCAACATTCCCCTACTTCTGCTCCTGGGCTCTGTGCATCATCCCACCTGGAATAACCCCCTGTCTAGTCTCTCTATTCTGACGCTCTCTATTCTGATCATATGCAAATCAACCGATCCAGAGCCCACATCCCAACCCCCTCTCTGCGATCAGGCTCTCACACTCTAGGCCCTCCGCTCCCTGCCCTGATAACCCCAGGGCCAGGTAGCAGACCACCAGGGAGAGCTCCCTGCCCTAGACCTGGCTGAAATAGCTCAAACTAGCCCAGTATACATCTTACCCTGCCTTTCCCGTGGAAAACACAATGACGGCCCTTGCCCACGTTTGCCCCTCACTCCCTCTGCCTCCTGACTGACCCTGGTGCTAGCCCGTGTTGCCCAGCCTCCTGTTTCTAGAGATCTCTGCGTATAAACATCTTCCTCGTGACAGTCACTTCTGTGTCTGCATGTCCTACTCATTTAAAACAAATCCTAGGTACCCTTAAAAACACCTCCTCTGTATCCCAAGGCAGCATCCTGCAAGCAAGGGTGTTTAATGCCTTCAAAGTCGATTTTTTAATTTTCAAGGCCTCACCTATGGCATATGGAAGTTCCGAGGCTAGAGGTCAAATCAGAGCTGCAGCTGCCGGCCTACACCACAGCAACAGCAACATGGAATCCAAGCCGCATCTGCGAACTACACCATAGCTTGTGGCAATACCGGATCCTTAACCCACTGAGCAAGGCCAGGGATCAAACCTGCATCCTCATAGACATGATGTCAGGTTCTTAACCCACTGAGCCACAATGGAAACTCCTCAAAGTCACTTTTTGATGCTTGCCGCTTGAAGCATTTTGGAAGCTTGAAATGCAATATCCAAGCCTTATCTACAGGGGTCTCTCATTGCCCAATGCCCTTTGGTACGACCAAAGGGAATATGGGCAATGGTGCTACATCATGCCTCCAGCATCAGCATCACAGCCATGTTCAGTGACCACCAAGAGCAAATGTGTCCCTGGTATACATCTGACCTCCCCCCGCTTCCCCATCTTCCCCCTGCTTCTTGTCTTCATCATCCCTGATCCCCAGTCCCCCATCTTGGCCTCTGATTCCCACCTCCCAGCTTAGATGGCGGGTCTGGTCAACGCTTCCTGGCTCTGACCCTCCTCAGCAATCTCTCTGGCACAGGCCCCAAGGCTCCATGCCCTCACAGCTGGGGCCCCAGTTGCCTGGCCTCTGAGTGCAGCTCACACACAGGTCCCAGACTAGCTGGGTCAGTCCATCCAAACCAATGCCAGAGGGCAGGTGTGTGACTGCTCCCAGTAACAGGGTTTCTGTAGCCAGGAGCAGTTCTGCAAGCTCAAGGGAGCAAGAGAATTCATCGCAGCCTCCCCCAGGGCATCCACCCCTGACTGTCACTTGATGGGGAGGGCAAATGAAACTGAACAGCAGGCTTCTGGTCACCCCGGAAAAGGAGACAGCACTTACCATCGCTGGCACTGAGGTACTCGGGGTTCGAAGAAGCATACAATGGTCCCAGTGGCCCATCCGGCTGCCTGGATGAGAAAAATGGAAGCATTCCAGCTTGTTATCCTCACCAGACTCTGTGGGTCACTAGCAGGAGGTGACAGCCTCCCTGATGCAGATGACCACCCTTAGTAGCAGCACCCATGTAATCCTGGAGACCGTCTGGGGTGAGGATGGGGGAGCCTTGTTTTTTTTTAGCAGCAGCTCTCCAGGGGGCATCACCATGGAACTCACCCCACAAACTGTAACTTACGGTTGTCCTTTTAACACCTAAAAAACCACTTGCCCACTGCTGTTCTGGAATCATCTTGTTCCAGCTTATGAGAAACAACTGTTCCATGTGCATGGAATTTTGCAAGCTGGTTGTTAAATACAACAGTCCCTTTAAGTCAAATCACGTAGGCTTATAATTACATAAATTATACTCAAAGCAAGGGTAACAGATACTCAAAACCCACTCCTTCCTAATTATAGTGCTACTTCTTTCTCCGGTCAGTACTCTCGAGCCCATCTATGTCACCTCATTTATTTATATGGGTACATTTGTGTGGCAGAAATACTATATGACGGTGAGTGATTGCATATCTCTTCCCAACTCTGTGCCCAGTGACATCATGTCTGCAGCATGAAACTGGCCACAGTGGGAATATTCATGCTGTGGAAATAGGCAAATACTACCAACCGAGACTGATTTGTTGTCCTGCTTTATGTCTAGGCTTGAGAAAGTGATGATGGAAACATTGATAATGCAGATTAAATTTAAACGTGTGTGTCATCTCTGTCGCCATGACATTGCAAATGGCACCAAAAACATAAGAAAATATGCTTTCAGTATTTAAGGATTATTATCTGATTCTGCAAAGTCACTCCCATTGTCAGTGAACATACATGTCTTGTTTCATTTTTGTCTGGTCTTTTTTGTTTGTTTGTTTGTTTTTTTGGCCATGCCTGTAGCATGAGGAAGTTCCGGGGTCAGGGACTGAACCTGTGCCACAGCAGTAACAATGCTAGGTCCCTAACCCACTGAGCCACCAGGGTCCTGTCTTGCTCTTTAATGTAAACAAAATATCAATTAACATTCATCAAGTGCAACCATAAGTTGGTTATAGATACAAAGGATTTGGGGGAAAATGACAAAAGCATTTGATGAGAATCAACTGGCTAGAGGGAATGTGTGATAATGAATATTGGACATTGCATTATGATCATTATCTGTAACTTGCATGCTATGCATCCTTTAGATCAGTAAAATTTACAGTAAATTTAGATATAGCTCTATCTACACGCAGGCATCTTGTTCCTCCAGAGAGCCAGTTATTAACCATTTACAAGCACACACCCACACTCACCTCTTCCTCAGGAATAGATAAATGCTTCCAATCACAACACTGAAGAGAAAGACAAAGATGAGGGGGCCAATGATAATTTTTGCAATATTTGATGGGACGTCTACTGAAATAGAATAAGAAAATATAGATTTCACATCAAAATGTGTTCGCATCTAAGGTCACATCAGAAAGCACATCTATATACGTCTAACAGTGCGCCACATGAACTTCTGTTCCCCTTCTCTAGTCCTGGAGCCTCTCCTGTGGTGACCCCAGACCACTACTACAGCTTTCTCGCTTCACTACCCAAGGCCAACTTCACAGGCATGCAATCTAAGCCCCATGCTCAGAAGGCCCTGCTCTCGGTTTAACACCCTGCAGCCGCTGTTTGAAAGTCTTAATTATTTTCAAACAAAGGGCCCTGCATTTTCACCTTGCACTGAGCTCTGCACACTAAATAGCTTATTTTAATCCCAACAGCAACCCTGGAAGATGGAAAATTCACCCTAAAAGCCCTTTTAAGCCAACTGAAGAAGTGTTATGCAGCATTTTTTTCTGGCCACACCCCCAGCATGCAGAAGTTCCCAGGCCAGGGATCAAACCCACACCACAGCTGTAACTAGAGCCATAGCAGTGACAGTGCTGGATCCTAAACCCACTGAGCCACCAGGGAACTCCTGCCTTTATTTTTTTTTTAAATTCATATGCAAGGCTGGATTGTCTAAAATTACACACACACCCATGTATTCAGACTCTTCCAAGCCAAGGAAGAAAGTGAGTTCTGGGAAGTCAGAGAAGGAACCTACCTCGCCCTTTGGGTCTTTAATAATAGCAGTTTACTGAATGCTTACGAACACACCAGGCACTGGATGAAGTGTTTTGCCTGGGAGAACTTAATTAATCATCTCATAAGCCAAAGTGGGAGATGCTATGACCTATGCCAAGAACAGATTTGGGAAACAGAGGCTCAGAGAGGTGAGGGGTCTTGCCCAAGTTCCAGAGCTGATCTCTGGAGCAGGGTTTTGAACCCAGGCAATCTGAGAGAGTTCTTGACCACCACTCCATGCTGCGTTTGGTGGCCAGCTCCATCCTGAGACGTTCCTTCCTCCCAGACCTCCCTGAATTGACAGCAAAATGCCTCCTCCCACCTCTGATGGTTCCTGGCACCAGAAGGCATCCATAAATATTTGATGATTGAATGGGACTTGAGAAATGGAAACTATTTGGTCAAGTGCAGTGGTCGGTAATGTCCCTCCTCCCCATCCTTTGGTGGAGGTGGGGGGAAGCTGGAGGTATCAAGTGGTCAGGACTCAGCATGTCTCAGGACAGAATCTGAGAGCCACACTGCACCCCACATCCCATCTCTGCTTCTCAGACCCCACTGTACTGCTCACTCTTCAGATTCTAGTGGCTGCCAAAGCTAGGGTGAGGGAAGGAAAACACTCAGGGTGCAAAATTTGAGAGGAACATTTGCTCTGGACCAGACCAGGGCAGAGTTGGCCCCTGAGGTGTCTCTTTTAATTTTGCACCTTTGGTATCTTGCTTGCCTCCTTATTCCCACGCCTCCTAGTCTAGAATTTCCTCCTCTTACAAGTCAGGCATTTGTTCATTCATCCAAGTTCTGGTTTCCTACCACATGTCGGGCTGAATATCATCTTTTGCCCACATTCAAACATTCTTTCAGGTTCTCACCAAGAGGTCACCACCTCCAGGAAGTGCTCCCTGACCAGCTCAGCTCTTCCCACCTCTCCTGACCTTACTGTCTACATTGTGCCCAGCTCATCCAATAGCAGCACTTACTGCCTGCAAGTCAAGAGCACACCAAGACTGGGTAGCTAAGCCCCCAGGTCCCCCCTCGGAGGGCATGGCTCAGCTAAAAACAAAGATTGAGACACCAGTAACAGGAGCTAATGTGTTTATCAGATGTGCCCCGTGTCAGCCATTTGACATTCATGATGTCATTGAAATCTCACCTTCAGAGGTGGTCCTATTATTTTACCCATGGACAGATGAGAAAGCTCAGGCTCAGAGAGGGCACACACCTTGCCCTGGTCACACAGCAGCAGCCAGTGGATCCAGAGGTCAAGACAGGGCCAGTACCCATAGCCTCCATGCTTCCTCAACCATCTTCAGAAATGCTCTGCTGTGCCCAGCACCAAGCACAGACCCTACCATTCAAAGTGACCTTGCGGACTTACAATAGTCTGTCACGTAGAAATAGGTGGCCTCTGTCCAGGAGCCATTACCCGCCAGGGAGGTGGCCCGAACTCGAACGCTGTAATTCCCAGGTGGCAGCCCGCGTAGCCTGCAGCCTCGCTCCAGAGCAAAATGCCTGCGGGAGACGCAGAGATGCAGCTCCTGGAAGACAAGGATCCTGCTCAGAAACGACACAGAGGAGAGTTCCCGTCGTGGCTCAGCAGAAATGAATCTGACTAGGATCCATGAGGACGCAGGTTTGATCCCTGGCCTTGCTCAGTGTGTTAAGGATCAAGCTTTGCCATGAGCTATGGTGTAGGTTGCAGACACGGCTTGGACCTGGCACTGCTGTGGTGTGGTGTAGGCCAGCAGCTACAGCTCCGATTCCACCCCTAGCCTAGGAACTTCCACATGCGGTGGGTGCGGCCCTAAAAAGACAAAGGAAAAGAAAAGAAAAGAAAAGAAAAGAAAATGACTCGGAGGGAGTGAGACATGCAGGCTGTGACAGCCGAGTGAATTTGAAATTCCTGATATTACAGAACCTTAGCTCCACGGATAAGGCACAGCTGCAGAGGTTATCACTGTTGGTAAAGTCATTCCTCCCAAAGCACAGCCGAGCGCGTGGCCTGGATGGTGTCATTTAATCCTTAAAACAACCTTGTGCTGAGCCTCATGCCAGAGACAAGGAAACTGATGCTTAGGGCAGAAGGCAGAGAACCTTTGCAGTGAAGGGCAAGACAGTAAATATTTTCACTTCAAGGGGCTAGATGATCAGTGTCACTAACCCAATCCTGCCATCATAGCTCCAAAGCAGCCAGATTCCCAAATCCTGAATCCCAAATCCATAACATCCATAAACAAATGAGCATGGCTGCAAGCCCACCACACACGGGTGATGAAAGCTGAACTTCGCAAAAATATACATGTGTCATAAGATGCTCTTCTTCTCTGGATTTCTTTTTCAACCATCTTTAGATGTGAAAAGTGATTCTTAGCTCACGAGCTGTACAAAAACAGGCTTACATAAACAGTTTGCCCTCCCCTGGAGGGGGAGCTGAAATGATTTGTTCCCGATCTCACAACTGGTAAGTGGTGGGGCAGCCCTTGAACCCAGAACTGGTCTGGCTCCAAAATTCTTCCTTGAGACCGTCACAGGGTATTTTCACCAGGACTCCAGAAGGGCAGGAAAGAAGGGGCCCAGACCCACTAAATCACCCATGAGCCAAGGGCTGCGTGGGCTTAATGGCTTCAGGACAAGCTTTTAAACTCCTTCCTCTCCGTGGTGCAGCCTTTTGATTTGATTATGTTCCTGTCATTCGAAGAGCTGGGATCTACTTAAATATCTGGCAAGAAGAGAGGAAATAAGTAAAGGGCACATCCCCCAGCAATAAATATGTAAAAAGGAGAAACCCAGAGCTTGTTTGGAGAGGCTCTTTGGGAAATATGACCACGAAACCTGCGAGCCTTGGCCAAATTTTGAACACTTTCCAAAACAGCTCTGAGCTAATCGTGCACTCAGGGAACTGGACTGGAAAATTTCAGAGGGGGCAGTGGGGAGAGAGAACAACGTCAAAAACTCCCGTGCTTATCATGTGACAACAACAGCAAGAAAACAGATCGGGCTGGCGGCAGGGGTGGGGAAGTCTAGTCCAAAGGTTCTTCCAAGGAGGATGAGTCACCAAGGGGAAAGGGACAAATAAGCAAATATAGAAACCAAAGGTAGCTGTCATGGGGGATAAAGGGGAAATGCATCTTCTGATGCTGGCCAGGTACCCCGATACCCTTGGGCGGTGGGGGCAGAGAAGGAAGCATGACAGAAGGAATCAGATGCAGCTCTCCCCATAGACAGCAAAACAAACAAACAAACCAACAAACCAAAAAGTAAAACAAGGAGTTTCCTCTGTGGCAAAGTGGACTAAGGATCCAGCGTGGCTGAAGCTGTGGTTTGGGTCACAGCTCCAGCTCAGATTCACTTCCTGGCCCAGGAACTTCCATATGCTCCAGGGGCAGCCGGAAAAAAAAAAAAAAAAAAGGCAAAGCAAGAAGCAGACTTGATCAAGAGCAAAGAAGCCAATTACAGGAGTTCTGTTGTGGCTCAGCAGTAACAAACCCAACCTGCGGTGTAGGTCAGAGACAAGGCTTGGATCCTGTGTTGCTGTGACTGTGGCATAAGCCGGTAGCTCCATTGGACCCCTAGCTTGGGAACTTCCATATGCTGCACATGCAGCCCTAAAAAGCAAAGAAGAAGAAATAGCTCAAAACTTCAAAAACATACTGAAGCCAAGGATATAAGTACAAAAAAAAAAAAAAAAGGGAAAAATCAATGCTTTTTCCAGGGAGGGACTGGTCTCCAGGACCAGGGTCTCCCAGGGGGGGAGAGGAAGAGATGAGGGAATAAGTGATTCTAAAGTGAAGTTCAAGGAGAGAGGGACTCAAAAGCAAAGAAGCTAGGAATGATAGGGGCTATTAAAGTAGCAAATAAGGGGGGGGGGGAATTACCTCCCACCAAATGCTGGAGAGAATTTTGTAAAATTGGCAAAATCATACCCCGATCATAAAAATGGTATAAAAATTTTTTTCACATTACTTTTTATTTTATCAAAGTGAAGCTAGCCAAGTAAGAAAAATGCTGGCGATAATCAGTCTTGTTTCTGAAAAGGTCTTTTCTAAAGGTGATTATAACCTCTCATTCGCTCCTAATTTTCCCTCCATCTCTCTGTTTCCCTGAAGGGCAGACAGGGCTGGCCTGTCTGGGATCAGGCCAGGCTGGCAGGGCAGAGGTAATGAGGGAGATTTGTACTGGTGACCCCTGGGCTCCAGGGAGGAGAGAGGCAGGCAGGCTGGGAGAAGTTAGGGTTGAGTCCAATGCCGATGGGGTTATGACTGTTCCAGTTGACGCAGGTTATCTTGGGATGCAGGACTTCAGTGCTCAAACCTGGGAAGTTCCAGGCAAATAGGGATGAGTTGGTCCACGGGAGCAGAGGCTTGTCTCCATAGAGACAGAAAGAAGATGAGTGATTGCCAGGAGCTGGAGGGAGAGGAAGCATGAGGGATTGGGGGGGGGGGGTGATGGCTAGGAGGGGTACATTTTCTTTAGAGGGTGATGAAAATAGTCTGAAATTGTGGTGATGGCTGTATAACTCAGTGATTAAAGACCACTGAATTGTGCATGTTAAATGCATGTATCTGTGGTCCGTGAAAGTATCTCAATTAAGCTGTTATTAAAAAACCTTCATGCCTCAGCCAATCACCACACAGCACTGACTGTCATAATGATTGGCCACTGGGTGTCACGTGACCTCAGCCTGGCTGAAAATGCGGGGACACAGACTTTCCCTTCCTCCAAGCTTGGTCTCAGAGGGTATGAGTATTGGAACTACTGAAATCACAGGACAGCCAGGAGTTGCTGGACTCACGGCAAGGACCCTTAAGATGCAATGAATCAGAAGGAATTCTGGATCCAGCTATGCCTGAAGTCCTTCAACTGTTCAGTTTATGGGAGCTAATAAGCTTCCCTTTTATCACAAGCTAGTTGGGTGGGGGTGTTTCTTATCTGCTGGTGGAAGATGGAGAATAACAGCTTGGAGGATCTAAAATCCAGAGTCTATGATCTCAGCCTCTACATTATACTGGACCAAAGTCACCCAAACGTCATTTTTTTTTTTTTTTTTTTTTTTTTTGGCCACCCCTTCAGCATAATGGAAGTTCCTGGGCCAGGAATCGAATCTGAGCTGGAACTGCAACCTACGCCATAGCTGTAGCAATGCCAGATCCTTAACCCACCACACCACAGTGGGAACTCCCCAAACATCTTTTTTTTTTTTTCCGACTTTTTAAGGCCACACACGTGGCATATAGAGGTTCCCAGGCTAGGAATCGAACCAGAGCTATAGCCGCTGGCCTACACTACAGCCACAGCAATGCCAGATCTGAGCCACATGTATAACATACACCACAGCTCACAGCAATGCCGGATCCTTAACCCGCTGAGCGAGCCAGGGATCAAACCTGCGTCTTCATGGATAGTGGTCATCAGTTCGTTTCCACTGAGCCACAGTGGGAACTCCCAAACATCATTTTTTTTTTTTTTTTTGTCTTTTGTCTTTTTTTGTTGTTGTTGTTGTTGCTATTTCTTGGGCCGCTACCGCGGCATATGGAGGTTCCCAGGTTAGGGGTCCAATCGGAGCTGTAGCCACCGGCCTACGCCAGAGCCACAGCAACGCGGGATCCAAGCCGTGTCTGCAACCTACACCACAGCTCACGGCAACACTGGATCGTTAACCCACTGAGCAAGGGCAGGGACCGAACCCGCAACCTCATGGTTCCTAGTCGGATTCGTTAACCACTGCGCCACAACGGGAACTCCCCAAACATCATTTTTAAAAGCTGTACGTCCACCTGTTTTATGGTTATACCACCTTCTATGTATCCATTCTCCAATGGACAGACACCCAGTGGCTTGCGCTAGTGATGAATATCTTATGCATCAAGATTTGTCAACACCCCAAATCTGAATTATTGCTTTAGAACATATGGGATTAATATACACAGGGTAAGACATTAATCAACTGCAATAATGGGCCCCTATGAGTCATGCCTCTGTTTATACACCCCTGAAGACTCCCCTCCCCTCCTACTGATTCTGGACTTGGCCACTGGACTCACATTGGTGCACATTCCCTCTTGTTTCTTTTAACAGCTCTGCAAGAACTAGAAAAACAGGCCAAGGGCCAAATTTGGCCGATCAGTCACAGTTTGCTGATTTCAATTCTAAATTATCAAATCTAAACTATCAAAGCTGAATATTTGGCAACAACAACAACAACAAAAAAAAAAAAAAACAAACAACCCAATTGACAAATGGGCAGAAGACCAAAATAGACACACAGAGAGCCAATAGGCACATGAAGAGATGCTCATCACTAATTATTAGAGAAATGCAAATCAAAACTACAGTGAGGTGCCACTTCACACCAGTCAGAATGGCCATCATTAAAAAGTCTACAAATAATAAATGCTGGAGAGGGTGTTGGGGAAAGGGAACCCTCTAACACTGTTGGTGGGAATGCGAATTGGTGCAGCCACTACGGAAAACAGTATGGAGGTTTCTCAAAAAATTAAACATAGAGTTGCTATATGAGCCAGCAATCCCATTCCTGGGCATCTATCCAGACAAAACTATAAAGCAAAAGATACATGCACCCCTATATTTATTGCAGCACTATTCACAATAGCCAAGACATGGAACAACCTAAAGGTCCAAGACAGATGAATGGATTAAGAAGATGTGGTATATATACACGATGGAATACTACTTAACCATTAAAAATGAATTAAATAATGTTATTTGCAGCAACATGGATACAAATAGAGATTCTCATACTCAGTGAAGTAAGTCAGAAAGAGAAAGACAAATACCATATGATATCACTTATATGTGGAATCTAAAATATGGCACAAATGAACCGATCTACAAAGTAGAAACAGTCTCATAGACTAGAGAACAGACTTGTAGTTGCCAAGGGGGAGGAGGGAGGGAGTGGGATGGACTGGGAGTTTGAGGTTAGTTGATGCAGACTACTATATTTAGAATGGATAAGCAATGAGGTCCTACTCTACAGCACAGGGAACTATATCCAACCTCCTGGGATAGACCATGATGGAAAAGAATATAAGAAAGGAAATGTAAATATAGATATGACTGAGTCACTTTGCTCTACAGCAGAAATTATCACAACATTGTAAACAAACTATACTTTAATTTAAAAAAACATTTCTTTTCTGCTGTTTTTTTTTTAGGACCGCACCTGCAGCATGAAGTTCCCAGGCCTGGGGTCCAATCAGAGCTGCAGCTGCCAGCCTACTCTATAGCTCACTGCAGCACCAGACCTTTGACCCACTGAGTGAGGCCAGGGATCAAACCCACATCCTTATGGATACTAGTGGGGTTCATAACCCACTGAGACACAATGGGAAGTCCCTAACAAAAATGTTTTACATAAATAATATATAAAATACTGAAATATCAACTTGAGAACAATAAATTTGTGAATACGATTACTTTTGTACAGAAAAATAAAGCTGACTATTTGGGCATCCAGAACAGATGGTGGTCCCAAGAGGGATCCACAAAGGCATCTGTCCTCTCTGGCTTGGGGAAGCCACACTGTACCCACTTGGTTACAGGATGACTCTCCCCCAAAGCTCCAGTAAACCAGGCAGTTTCGCTACATCTTTTGTTACAGGTTGGAAAACCACGGCCCAAAGGCTAAATCCAGCCTTTGCTTTTGTAAATAAAGTTTTATTGGCACGCAGCTGCTCCCATGTGTTTTCCTATTGTCTGCGTCCACTCTGGAGCTGGAACGGCCAAGTTGAGCAGTTGATCCAGAGACTGTATAGTTCCCAAAGCTGAAAATATTGACTCTCTGGCCCCTTGTAGAAAATGATCTCTGACCCACATGATCACCCACAATTGCAGGTGGCAAGCGCCAGAGCCCAACAGTTTGGGTTCAAGGGTTGGATGTGTGACCCTGAGCAAATCTATTCAACTCTTGGGTTTCCATTCTCTTAGCTGTAAATGGTGACACTAGTATTTTCCACCTTGTAGGTCATTGTGAGGTGTAAATGGCTCAAGGGAGGGCAAGATACACCTCTGGGTCAGACCGGGGGGGGGGGGGTGACCTGACTTATCTGCCTCAAGTCACCCAGTCACCGGATTGGAGAATTGTCTCCAGTCAGGTCCAAGCCCCAGCAGTGCCTTTGCTTGGTGTGGACCCCAAGGCCTCTCTGGGGATAGAGAGCTGCCCCACAGTGGTTACCGATTGAGAACAGGGGCCATCAAATCCAGTCTGATTGCTGCCTGTTTTTACAAATACAGTTTTACTGGCACACAACCAGACCCCTTCATTTACATATGGTACACAAGACAGCTTTCATGATGCCAGGGCAGAGTTGAGTATTTGCATCAAAGACTGATCACAAAGCCAAAGGTGTTTCCTATCTGGCCCTTGACAGAAAAAAATCACCAACCCCTGGATTAGAACATTAAGTCTGGGATTTGAACCCTGACTTTGTTCTAATACAGCTTGGATGCGACTTAAATTCTGGATGCCTCAGTACCAAGCTCATTGGTTTATTCTGAGGATTTATTGCACTTCACTGGTCCCAGGAGACATATTATTTTCACATTTTAACATTTCTGAAATTTGAAATGCATCTTAAAATTAGAATTGGCAGGACCGTTTTCTTTCTTCAAGGTCCCTAAGAATAATAGGGTCTTTTACCACATCTTTGATAAGGTAAAATAGGATACGCAAGATACTTTGTGTAAAGCATTTAGCATGGGGCACATGGTAAGCCCTGGGGATAGTTTAGCTATTTTTTTTGTTGTTGTTGTTCTTTGATTCCATTATGTGCACCTCTGGGTTAGCCATCACCTTGCACAGTGTCCAGTGGTAAAGAGAAGCATCCAACAGAAAAACCACTTATTAAGGTTTTAAGCGATTCATTCCTACTCTCTTGAAATAAGCCTACATGAAATGAGTCTCCTGTCACATCAGAAGGGACACGAATGCAGCCAGCCATCATTCCTCTTGTAGGATAAGGTGGAAATGCACCATGAGAAAATGAGGAGAGAAAGAAAATGTGTAGGTTGGCATTTCTGACCCATCTCCCTGGCAAGTCATATATCAAGGTTTTGAGTCCTCAGGACAAAGCATCTAAGGAGAAAAGCATGAGGGTCAGAGTTTAAGAAGAGGAAGGAGGCATCAATGACCACCTTGAAGGCACATGCCTGGGCGTTGGGCGTCAAGGATCTTACCTCATCACCGTATCGTCGGTAACTCACTTCGTACAGCACAATCAGACCATTGGGTTCCTTCGGCTCCTGCCACATCAAGTGAACGACGTTGTTCTCGAAGATTTCATGGGTCACAGGGCCAATGATATCATCTGCCTTGGCTGTAAGGAGCAATGGTTAGAGGCAGGGACTCAATCCTTGGATCAAACCCCACCTCTGCTACTTAGTGGCTGAGTGACTTGAGCTGGTTATATAAATTTCCTGTGTTCCGTTTCCCTTAATGGAGAATGGACATATAAAAGTCGCCTCCTGGAATTCTCTACACGTTTATGTCTCTGTCTGTCTATCATCTGCCTGTCTATCTGTCGATCAATCAATTGATCAATCGATCCCACATCCTGCTGGCTCTTTTTCTCTGGAGAACTCCAACACACTACATATATGTATTTCCTAATTTCAACTCTATTTTTTTTATGGTTTGCATATACTTTCTAAGGTTTAAATAATGCAACACATGACTCATGGAATTAAAAATAATATAGGTAAACATGAGTGACCTTGAGGGCATTAGGTTAAGTGAAATAAGCCAGACTGAACAAGATAACACTGTATGATCTCACTCCTATGTGGATTATAAAACAGCCGAACTCATAGAAACAGAGAGTAGAATGGTGGTTTCCAGGGGCTTGGGATGAGGGAAATGGGGGGATATTGGTCAAGGGGTAAAAACATCTGGTTATAAGATGACAGAGTTCCCGTCGTGGTGCAGCAGTTAATGAATCCGACTAGGAACCATGAGGTTGAGGGTTCGATCCCTGGCCTTGCTCAGTGGGTTAAGGATCCAGCATTGTGGTGAGCTATGGTGTAGGTTGCAGACGCAGCTCAGATCCCGTGTTGCTGTGGCTCTGGCGTAGGCCGGCAGCTACAGCTCCGATTAGACCCCTAGCCTGGGAACCTCCATATGCCAAGGGAGCAGCCCTAGAAAAGGCAAAAAGACAAAAAAAAAAAAAAAAAGAATAAGTTCTCAGGATTTAATGTACAGCCTGGAGACTATAGCTAACAATACTGTGTCATATACTTGAAAACTGCAAAGAGATGAGGTTTTTGTTTTGTTTTGTTTTTTGTTTTTGTATTTTTAGGGCCACACCCACAGTACATGGAAGTTTCCAGGCTAGGGGTCGAATAAGAGCTACAGCTGCCGGCCCACACCACAGCTCAAGGCAACACAGGGTCTGAGCTGTGTCTGCGACCTACACCTGCAGCTCATGGCAAGGCCTGATCCTGAACCCACTAAGTGAGGCTAGTGATAGAACCTGCATCCTCGTGGATACTAGTCGGATTCGTTATCCCTGAGCCACAATGGAACTCCGAGAGGAGGTCTTAAGTGTTCTCATCCCTAAATAAGAAATGGTAATCATGCGACATGAAGGAGGTGTGAGCTAGTGAGCTAATGTTACTGTTATAGTGGTGATGATTTCACAATATGCAAGTGTACCAAATTAACACACTGCATGCCTCAAATTTACCCAATGTTATATGTCCACTGCATCTCAATCAAGCTGGGGGAAAATAATTAAGGCAAATAATTTAAGGTCACAAATACGCTGCCTAGAGAGAGGGTAGGTGGATTCTCCTTGGTCAGCCTGGGTCTCTTAGCCCCATGATGAGCCAACCCACCTTCAGGCATGGTCCTGGCGCTGACATACGCAGCCACACTGCACCTCTCTTCGGGGGCATCTTGGTTGCAAGCCTGCAGCTCAATGCGATAGCCAGTGAAGTGACGCAGGCCAGAGATGACCAGTGACTCTCTGTTCACCACCTTCTCAAAGGGTCTGTGCTCCTCTGAGCTCGTGGGAGTGCTGGTGGAGGAGGTGTTGGAGAAACCCGGAATGGTGGGCACGGCCGCCGTTATGTTCCCCACGTCACCAAGGGCCCTGCGTTTCCTGGATGGCCTGTAGGATGACAGTCGGACACCCACGGTCACACAATCACCACCTTTTTAAAAAGTGCTGCTAGAGAGCAAAAGGCTTAAAACCAAAGATGGTGGGGCAATCAGATTCAAGGGGGTGTGTAGATTACAATGTAAATTTCCAGGAATTACAATCCACAGCAGCTTTCAAGATGCCTTGATAAGCATCATGTCAGGTGCTCCAGGACCATCCAGAGTAGGAGATACACCGAGATTACCCTCAACATGCTTGATTTCAGATTTTCATTTTGCAGATTAATAGTCCACCCGGGTCCGTGTTAAAAATAAGATGCCCAAAGCGTGTAAGAGTCTAGCTTTTCAGGAAGCCCTGCCAAATGGCCCAAGCTACTGGACAGCATCACCAGTTCAAGCAAGAGAAAGGCATCCTTTGATTCTTATGACTCTTTAGCACACCTGCATAATCTAAGGGATTAATTAAATCAATTCTTGGTAAAAGAATCTATCACTAAGGTTGCTGAGGGTACCTCCAAAAAATGCCTATGTGATTGGCACATTCCCCCCCTTAATAAGATGAGGAGTTCCTGCTGTGGTGCAATGGGATCCGCAACATTTCTGCTGTGCCAGGACACAGGTTTAAACCCCGGCCTGGCACAGTGGGTTAAAGGATCCAGCGTTGCTGCAACTGTAGCATAGGCTGCATCTGCAGCTCGGATCTGATCCTTGGCCCAGGAACTTCCATATGCCTCAGGGTGGCCAAAAAAGCGGAGGGGGGGGGGGGAGAGATAGATGAATAAAAATGTTAATAGCCTAAAAAAAGATAAACAACCAAGAAAGGGTAATAAAGAAAATCTGATTTACGCAACATTCCACCACCCACTGTGTCCTTTGGAACTTTTTTTTTCCTGTAAGTTTTTCTGTATGGGTATGATGGGGATCAAGCTAGGTTTCTAATCCACTTGGTTCAATTGTATTGAAAGCATTCTCAAATATTTTCCTTAAAATGTAACATCTTAAGTAGGACAGAATTTACTTTTTTTTTTTTCTTTTTCACCATGAGCGTTCTCCCTCCTCATTATAAAAGTACCATATACTCATGGCAGAAAACTTGGAAAACTGTAGGATATGTCATCTAATGCATGAGCCATAATTTAGTCAGTCATCTTCCTATTTTTTTTATTCTTTATGGCCGCATCCGTGGCATGCGGAAGTTCCTGGGCCGAGGATTGAACCAGAGCCACAGCTGTAACCAGAGCCACGGCAGCAACAAAGCCAGATCCTTAACCCATTGAGCCACCAGGGAACTCTGTCCTCCTATTTTCTTAATATAAGCGTATTCCCAATTTTTTCCTCTTATAAATATTCCTTTGATCATTGTCTGATTGTTTTGCTCATTCGTCAAAAGGGATTCTGAGAAAAGAAATCACTAAGTTAGGCTTCTTAGTACGTATGGCTAAACTGCTGCCCTCTCGACCCTTTGTACTGATTTGGGGTCTGTCTCAGGATAATCTCAGCCACACTGAGGGTTAAAATGAGCTTTAATTGTGTTTTGTTTTGTTTTTTTCCTTTTTGGATCTTTATTTGCACCTCCACGGTCTGTTGCATACGAAGTCCTTTTTCCTTTTTTTTTTTTTTTTTTGGTCTTTTTGCCTTTTCTAGGGCTGCTCCCTCGGCATATGGAGGTTCCCAGGCTAGAGGTCGAATCAGAGCTGTAGCTGCCAGCCTACGCCAGAGCCACAGCAACGCGGGATCCAAGCCGCGTCTGCAACCTACAACACAGCTCACGGCAAGGCCAGCTCCTTAACCCACTGAGCAAGGCCAGGGATCGAACCCGCAATCTCATGGTCCCTAGTCGGAGTCGTGAACCACTGCACCACGACAGGAACTCCTGAACTTCGTTTCCCTTTATTGACGCTTTTGTGTTTCCTTGTCCCTTGTCAATTGTTTCCAGGAAGTTCTAGGGCCTTCCTCATCCATATTCCTGTGCTGCTCATTCACAAAGGGCATTAACTAGCCCTTTATCACTGGCTGTGTGCCAGTGAGTTTTCTTCAAATGACTGGAAACAATTGCTCACATTTCTCTGTAAAAGTTAGTATCTCGGCAATTACATTTTTTTCTCCTTTACGGGTAATTCTAGATGAGATTACTGAGGTTTGGGGGCAATTAGGAAAGAGATCTTTCCCGACTTACATTTTAATTGTTGCTCCTATATTTACCGGCTTTTCATTTATGTTTATTGTAACTACTTTCCTGAACTCTCATTCTAAGAATTTCAAGGTTGCATTTCTTAGGTTTTCAACGAACACACTAGAAAAAAGGGTCAGCAACCTTTTCCAATAACTGCTAGATAGTTAGTATTCAACCAATGGCTTTCAAGCCATTGCAGCTAAAAAGACACAAGGTAAACAAATGAATGTGGCTACATTCCAATAAAACTTGATTGACAAAAACAAGTAGTCTCTGCACTAGAATATCTGAAAATAATCAATGATTTTTATTTCCCACAATCCATTCTTTACAATTTTACTTTCTGTATTACTGCATTGGCTAGACACCCAGAGTAATGTTAATTAGTAATGATGAGACTGGCTTCCTTCCAACTCTAACAGGAATAGTTTTAAGAAAGATGGCAGCTTGGCTGTTAGTCTCATCTAGGTAATATTTATCTTGGTTGTAGAAGTTCTCTGTTCTTAGTAATTTATAAAAGATCTCCCCTCCCCACCCCTTTCTCTAAGTTAGTAATTTTTAATAAATGCTATTAAAATGAGTTCAATAAACTGTTATTAAATGAGATTTATTAACAATTTAATAAAATGCTATGATTTTCCTTACTGAGCCTCTTGATGAGCTCCCTCTCTATCTCTTTTTTTTTCCTCCCCCGCACCCTGAGCACTGGGAAATGTGAAGATCTCAGGGCCAGGGATCCAACCTGCATCATGGCAGTGACCCAAGCCACAGCAGTGACAATGTCGGACCCCATTGTGCCACAGAATTCCCAGAACTTCCCAGAACTCCTGATCTTGAACCATCCTTGCACTTAAGAAATAAATGCTATTGTCAGTAGAGTAGGTTTTATCAAGGTCATTTGGATCTAAAAATCCCATATTACCTGGGTTTTCTTTCAATGTGGCATCTTTGTTGGGATCTCTAAGAGGTGCTATGTTACTTTTATAAAATGTATTGGGGAGGTGTCCATGGATTTCTATGCTCTGGAAAAGTTTCTATATTACAGAAAATAATTGTTCTTTTGAGAGTGTGAAAGAACTCATCTGTAAAACTCTCCAAGCCTTTTTTGAGGAAATTAACTGACACTTTTTTTTTTGTCTTTTCCCAAAGTTATTAAGATATTTGATCTTTCTGCCCCTTCTTGTTTGTGTTTTGGGGGTTTTGTGGGGGTTTTGGCTGCCCCCAAGGCATGTGGAAATTCCTGGGCCAGTGACTGAACCCATACCACAGTTGTGACCTGCAACACAACAGCAGCAAAGCCAGATCCTTAACCCACTGCACCACAAGGGAACTTCTTCTTGAATTAGCTTAGAAAAGTTAATATTTCCCACCTCTCTGAAAGTTTCCAATTGAATAGCTCATGGTTATCTAGAAAATTCAACATATTACAAGTTTTATGTCACTTTCTTTACTTCTAGTTACTTGTGGGTATTTCCCTTTGATTATATTTACCAAAAATTTAGCTATATTGACTTTTCCCTCCCTCCCCAAAATATTATATTTTACATTCTAAGTTTTTTTTTTTTTTTCTTAAATGGTTACGAAACCATTTAAGTCTAATAATTTGCAATGAAGTTCAGCTTTGGCCATATTCTACAAGTGAGGGTACGTGATATTCACATTTCTGTTATATTCCAAGTAGATTTTAACCAGTTTTCATTTCAACTTTCACCCAATAGATAATGTAAGTGGCTCGCTTTTAATCACCAGGCAGTAGAGTCTTTTGTTCAAACTTCCGACTTTATCTTTAGTTTTTATTGCCCTGTAGTCAGAAATCAAATCCTATTTAGGGGGTCCTAAGATTTTCTTTGTGGTCTTTTTGTCTGAAAAGACCAATGACATTTTTGAATGGGAACCAAACCTATTAAACCAAAGCTACACCCCTTGAATTAGCAAGATTCAGCACGTGTCTATACACATACAAACAGGCCTTCCAAAAACGATGGAGACACTTGTGCCTCATGAGTAACTACTGAGAAACTGATCTCAACAAAGGGAAACATAAATGGTCTCAAATAGACCAAATATACATACACCTGGAGGATTTTACCCCCAAAGACCACTCCTTGGTCATAAAAGACCCCCCACGACAAAGCATCAACTAATCTCTCCCACGCATTCAGCATTTTATTATCTCATAATCCCACTAGACCAGTGGTTCTCCAACCAGGAGTGATTCTGCCCTCGACCCTACCACTGAGGGCACATCTGGCCTGTCTGGAAGGAATTTTGGTTGGGACGGTGTGCTACTGGCTTCCAAGGAGTCAGAGACCCAGAGGTGTCGCTCAACATTCTACAATATGCAGGCCAATCCCCACAACTGAGAAGGATATGGCCCCCAAATGGCAAAAGGTCCGAGGCTGAGAAACCCTTGCCTGGATCAAATTTCTAGACCTTTCTTTACTACAGATTATACTCCACGCGGCCAGTAGAGGGCAGATCCGGGCCGCACACGGCCTGAAATAAATAAACCCTCCGCTGAAAGAATAAAATCCCTCCGCATGGTTCCCCCCCACCCCGCCTTTCCAGTCTCCTCTTCGGTTCCTCCCCAGACTCCAGGATTCTTTCTGCCCTCTTGCCTGTTCCCAAGCTCTCTCGCCTGGACAGGCCTTTAAGACACAGGTGAAAGGGGAGCCTCCGTGACTGCTGTCAGTATAATTCAGGGTTTCGGCACACCTGTTCTCACAGCTGTCGTCCTGAACTTGTCGCCCCAAATAAAAAGGGTCAGCTCCCAGATCAGCCTTCCCTACCACCTGCAGGGCGTGGTGTCCACGCTGGGTGCCAGGTACAGTTCTGCACACACGGTGGGCATCGATAAATAAATGTCGTGAGTGAAATGCATGGAAGAAAATGGGTGGCATCTAGGAGGTGCCTAGAAAGTATTCCCTTGGTTCTATGTTTTAGTAAGAGTGTGTTAGTTAAGATGTTTTCCCCCCACGTTCATGCCCAGACCCCGTTTCAGGGTAAAGGCATTTAACGTGTGGATTTGTGAAGCATCCCATCTCCGCAGACCAGCACCATGCATGCATCAAACCACAGAAGCCCCTGAGGTCTCAAGGGAGCACAACATGCTTGCTGGCCCACGGGCCACCGTGCTGTGTGGCCACCAGGGGCCACTCGGTCGTCCCACAGGTGAGTCATACCTAGCGTCCTCGGCAGCAGGGCCTGAAGAGGATTTTCTGTAAAAACAAAACCAGCCGCTTTGAGGACAGACAGAACTTGGAGAGACCTCTTGCTTCTGACACTCTGGTAGCCACATTCTATGCCAGCAGCCCAAGGGCGCCTTGCCCTTGGCCATGGACCACTTTCTCCCCGTCACTTGAACCACATCCTCTCCAGCAGGTGCGGTGAACACAGCAAGCGGGTGTGTGTGTGGTGGCAGCAGTGGGAGTAGGGGGATGATCAGAGAAAACACCCCCCACCCAGAGACATGGGCACCTGAGGTTCCTGTGAGATGTCACAGTTGACCACCTTTAAACCTCACAGCTGACTCAGCTCCTTTCTTAAGTCTGGCAGTGTTTTAACAGGTAAAACAGTAACTGGCTCAGTGCCTGCGCTGGGCCATTTAGTGTTCTTCTGGACTCAGGGTCAGGGATAAGAATGCAAGCGACAAAAGAAGAAATGTTATATATTGATAATTCTGGGGAAACATCTACCAGGAGCTAAGCCAGGCCTTTGACGAGACTCGTTTTAGAATCTTATTTTATCCCAATGTAAACTTTTTTTTGGGGGGGGGGGTGATCCACTTTGCAAACAGCCAATTGTATTGGACATTTCTGGGTAGCCACCTGGTGATGTCTGGGGCGGGGGGCAGCTGAAAGTCCACAGCACATGTTTGCTTCAAAAACCTGGGCAGAGTCAGCAAAAAACACAGGCTAAGGGGGGGTTGGCAGCGAAGGAGATAGTAACTGCTTCAGTGGGTTACTGGAAAAATTCATGAACCCGTAAGATTTAGGCAGTGCTTAATCGCCATCTAGTGGCTGGAGGCCAGGGATGCTGCTCAACATCCTACAAGGTACAGGACCGTCCCACCCCAGAGACGGTAATCTCATTATCCTAAAAAATGAGGAACCACTTTTATCTCCACTCTTCAGATGAATAAATTGAAGTTTTCACCAAGAGAGGTGAAATAACCCGTAACCCACAGAAACTTGCCTTTTACCTAAGTGTCTGCTTGCAGGAAAAGTAAAGATGCATGAAAAACCTGGAGTCATATTTACTGCAAAGCCTCTCTGTAGATCAGAGGTACCTCCGCAAGCACGGCCCTTCATTCACGAGGGGAAACATATTTAAGTAGGAGAAGCCTCTAGGGTTTCCAAGAGGCCATTGGAAGTTCTGGAAGGAGGAGAAGCTTCCATAGATTGAAAAAAAAGAAAAAGAATGCACTGAGCATGAGACTCAGCCACAGATGAAGCATGGAGCAAGGCAGGCATTTCTAATAATCAGATGGATTGATTATTGATTATTATCTATCATCATCTATTAGATAATAATCAATAATCGATCATCTAGTGGAGTTTGTTTCAGAACTCAGATTGGCACTGGAGGCTGGGGTGAAGCGTTCAAAAGACATCAGAAAGCAAAGGTTGAGGTGTGTGTTTGTTTAAACGTTTTCCCCCACCCCTACTTTTTGACCATTGTTCTGTCTTCCTGGTAAGGTACTGGTTGAACCCGAATGGTCTCTTCCTCTCTCCAGGGAAGCGGCTCAGCATGGACCCTGCCCATCCTCTGTATCCCCACTTCATCTCACTCCTTGAGTAAGAGTCCCCCAACCCCAAGCCGATGACAAAACCCTCACCTGGGGATGAATACCACATTGTGTAGGTAATCTTCAAACGTTTTCCTGAATGATGATTCCTCCAGCTCCTTGAGGATCTGTGAGTCGGTCTTTGGGCAGGAGCAGCATTCCCCAGAGGATTCCTCGTACTCACTCTGATTGTGCTTCTGGGACCCCTCAGTCTCGAATGGTGGGGACCAGGTCCGGGAGGGCAGCTTCAACCCTGGGGAGAGACAGGGAAGGTGGGTTCAAGTCCCTCCCCGCCCCCCAATGCCACACACACACACACACACAGAGCCAGGGGGACCTTCTCAGAGCCACTGGGCACACAAGACAGAGCTTGGGGCCGGGATCTGGGTTCAAGCTCTACTGGGAAAAATAAGATCTGAGTCCTGTCCATGGAGAAGGTGCCTGTTAACATGCAACGGGAAACTGTCAGACACCATAATTTCCCCAGGGCTGGAGACTGCAGGTAACCAGGCATGTCTCTGCCCTCATGGAACTTACATTCTAGTGGACAAGGTATGTGGGGGTGAGAGGAATACACAATAAACTGATAAATACAGATGCCGTGGCTCAAATGTTGGGATGAAAGGACAGAGGGTGTCTGGAGGTGGAAGGAATGTCTCAGAGAAAGTAACCACTATGCGATTCCCAATGACGTAGAAGAATGAGCTGTGCACGTATCTTGGGAAAGCAATTCAGACAGCAAAAAGCAAGTGCAAAGGCCCTGAGGTAGGAATCTCCTTAGCATGTCAGAAGACACCAAGGACCCAGTGTAGCTAGAAGGGGATAAGGGAGAGAATGATGGGAGGTGGGATTAGAAAAGGACTGGGGCCAAGTCACAGTTAAATAGATGCATGGATGGATGGCTCATCAATCAACCAGGTAAAGATAAAGGGACAAGGGGGCACAACAAAATTTCACATGGAATTCTAAGGGGTCTGACTTACAGACACCATGGTTAGAGTCTGTAACCAGAGCAGAGCAGTGGTTCTCACCAGAAGGGCAGTGATTCTGCACTGCCCCTCCCCCAGGACATCAGGCATGGTCTAGAGACATTTGGGGTATTGGGACTGTTGGGGAGAGGAGGGGACTACAGCCCTGTAATGGGTGTTGGCCAGGGTTATTGCTCAGCACCCTACCTTACAGAGGACAGCCCCCCTGCAAAGAATGATCCAGCCCCAAAAGTCAACAGTGATGAGGAGAGAAACCCAGGACTAAAGACATGAGAGGAAATTGGGGGAAGAAAGTTCTCAAAGAAACATAGAGAAGGGAGTATTTTTCAAGGTATGGGGGGGCCCACAACTTCTCAAGTCACCACTCCTAAAAATACCACACTTTTGGAATGTCTGATGTGGCATCACGGGATGAGTGGCATCTCTGTAGCGCCAGGATGCAGGTTTGATCCCCTCCTGGCCTGGCACAGTGAGTTTAAGGATCCAATGTTGCCATAGCTGCAGCTTAGGTCACGACTGCAGCTCGGATCTGACCCCTGGCCTGGGAACACCATACGCCCCAGGCAGTCAAAAAAGAAAAAGAAAACACACACACACACACTTTTTTTTAAAGTGCTACAGCTGGTGTGTCTGGATCGCCAAGGTCCAGTCCCAATGATGCTTGCTGCCTTTTCGCTTCTGGTACAAACTTGAGGATGCAGGCTACTCCTTAAAGCGAAAGCAGTGCACCTCCACGGTAGGTGCCTGCTAGGGTCTGTTGAGCAGGGGAAATTCCATCCCTTCCTCTCTCTTTTAATGATTGCAGTAGACAATGAGCCCCAAGTATCTTCCTGTGAATGGTGAGTAGCCACTCGGAAGCTTGGCAAGTCTTTAAAAAGACTTCTTACATGTATGAATGGATGTGGAGTAGTAACCCCTATGGGCTGGCCACCGGAGGGGCTATGGTTGTCATTATGGATGGAAAATTTAAAAAATCTTAGGATTTCCTCAGTGTGGGGGGGGAAGACTCCCAATACTTTTTTTTTTTTCCCCTGGAGAGAAAGGGGCTTATGATCAGGCACAGACAAAACTCCTGACCCCGGCCAGCCTTTCTTCGTGACACTTGGGGCCCCCTGGATTTTCCGTGATTATAAAGGGTAGGGAGGTATCTAGGACAGTCAAATCCATAGAGATAAAGTCGATGGTGGGGACCAGGGGCGGGGCGAGGGGGGGGGGAATCAGTGTCTAATGCAGACGGTGTTGCGGTTTGGGAAGGTGAGAACATTCTGGAGACAGATGGAAGGGATGGCTGCCCAACAGGGTGAAGGTGCTTCATGCCAGTGAGCTGTACACCGACAGGGGTTCAAATGGTAAACTGTATGTTATGTATATGTTACAATTTTAAAGGCATATAGTTGATAAGATTGTACTATATAATTTAAATATACAATTCAGTATCGGAGAAGCTAAAAGTTCTCACCAAAAAAAAAAAAAAAAAAGCCATAAACATGTAAGGAGATAGATGTATTAATTAACTAGACGGGAGGAATCCTTTCATAGGATGTATGTATATAAAATCATCACCATTTACGCTTTAAGTATGTTACAAGTTTACTTGTCAATTTCACCTGAGTAAAGCTGAAAAAAAAAAAAAACCAACCCACTCATGACACTACAGGAAGCTACGACTGGTCACGATCAATAAATAATTTATCTTTTGTGCATTAGAAAGTTGATTTATTTCTGTGTTTATCTGGGCTTTTTAATTGCGGCAAAATGCACACAACAAAACATTTGCCATCTTAACCAGGAAGTGTACAGCTCAGCGGCATGAAGCACGCCCACCCTGTTGTGCAGCCATCCAGGCCATGCATCTCCAGGACTCTCTCTCTCATCTTCCCAAACTGCAGCGCTGCCCGAATTAGGCCCTGGCTCCCCAGCCCCCTGCCCCAGCCCCTGGCCCCACCATCTACCTTCTGCCTCTATGGATCTGACTCCTTCAGGGACCTCCTATGGGTAGCATCATCCAATATCCATCCTTAGTAAGTTTTTTTTTTTAATTACAGAAAATTTGGCATCATTACAAAGAAAACCATGTTGAAATAGTCACGTTGTAATGATAGACTTAGACTTTAGAATAAAAGTTGTTGGAAAGAAAGAAAGAGAGAGAGAGGGAGGGAGGGAGGGGGGAAGGAAGAGAAAAACACTGCCTGCCCTGCTGCTGGTGGTGGCAGTTCTAGCTGGCGGTTTGGGTTACTCGAAGTCAGGGCCAACAGCTCACAACGGAACCGATGACTTCGCTTGCTCTCGAGTTATATAAAGCCTCCAAGGAGATAAATCACGTTTGCAACACTCTGCCTAGGCAGGGAATGAGGTCATAGGCATACATATAGCACATGATTCTAGAGCTGGGACAGCTCCCAGAGATCATCTGGCTTCCCGCCCCTTCTCCCCAAAAGGAGGCAGCCGGTGACAAGCTCGGTGACTTGCCCAAAGCCCTACAGACCTCAGCCCTACCTCGCCGGCAGCCCCAAGGCCTGAGGACACCACTCACCCAAGAAAGCCAAAGAAACATAAATACAGACCCACCACCCGACAACAACAACAAAACGACAGAAGGGGTTTTGTTGAAACAAAAATGACTTCTGTTTCTCCCGTTTGATGGGCTGTTTTGAAAGCAGGTTTATAAAATCATCTTAAACTAATTTATAGACACTCGTTTGAGGCTTCAAATATTTTTCCACTTTTCTGTCGAGGGAAAGCAGCCCATGAAGTAAAGGAGATAAAAGACTGGAAGAAGACAGGTCATTAGTGTAAGTGGTTCATGGCAGTCCCAGGCAGAGATGGTCTGTTCTTTGCTGTCTCTAACCTTGAACTTGTAGGATCTGGGACTGGGGTCCAGCACAATTTCCCTGATGTGCTCAAATCCCACTCCACACGCTGGGCGGGTTTCCAGCTCAGCCCTGAAGCCTTGCGTGGGTTAACACGGCTACACCCTCCCTCACCAGGGGGAGAGGGGAGGAGGAAGGGGAGGAGAAGAAAATTCCAGAAGGCAATAGTGCCAAGATATGGGGAGTGTCTGGTTTCATCGGGAGTCTTCAGAGCGTGTCCTCACGCTGGGAGGGTGAGAACCGTGAACTTGCAGACAGGCAGACCTCTTCTTTTCGTGCTTTGCAGGTACAGTGCTGTTTTTACCAATCAAAAGTTTGGGGCGACCCTGCGTGAAGCAGATCACTAGTGCCGTTTTGCCATCAGCATTTGCCCACATCTCTGGGTCACGACTTGGTGATTCTTGCACTATTTCAAATGTCTTTGTTTTTACTCCATTTGTTACCGGTGATGTGTGTTTAGCGATCTCAGCCGTTATTATTGTAATGGTGTGGGCATTTCTTAGCAATAAAATATTCTTTAGTTAAGATCTGTACATTGTTCTTTAAGACTAGATTTCTTCTTTACTTTTTATAGAAATATTGATTGAAAATGTTGTGTTCTACTACTACGTAAAATAGATGATTAATAAGAACCTATTGGATAGCACAGGAAAATCTACTCAACAGTGTGTAAAAACCTGTACAGAAAAAAAAAGAATGGATATCCTTACACGCATAACTGATTCACTTTGCTGTACACCTAAAACGAACACAACATTGTAAGTCAACTCTACTCCAAGAAAACATTTTTTAAATGTAACGTATGTATAACCGAATCACTTTTTTTTGCTATACCCCTGAAACTAATACAACACTGTAAATTAACTATGCTTCAATTTAAAAGAAGAGAAAAAAAAGAATATAGGTCTGTGTAACTGAATCACTTTGCTCTGCACTTGAAACTAACACAGCACCGTAAATGAACTATCCTGCAATTTAAAAGAAGAGAAAAAAGAATAGAAAAGAATATGCATGTACATATAACTGAATCACTTTGCTGTATACCTGAAACACACGCAACATTGTGAATCAACTATACTTCAGTTAAAAAATAGAAAAAAAGTATCTCAGGTGGGGGGGCAAAAGCAGATCAAATGTGCGTAAAAACGGTCCCTCCCCCCGCCTCTGCCTGCACTCACCTTTGAGGCAATAATCCAGTTCATACAGCTCACTGTCCTCCGCCTGCCTCTCCCAGAACACCAGGTAGTGTGTGATGTTGCCGTTGGGGTCAGAGGGGGGCTTCCACTTCAGAATGATCTGGGACGAGGAATTAGAAACCGAGATGGGATCCAGGGGGACGGAAGGATCTGAAAGGAGAAAGGAGACCAGAAGGTCCACCGTGAGGAGGAGGGTGTGAGCCTTCGGCTGAGAGTGAGAGGGAACACCCAAGCTAGAGGAATCCTGAAGATGTTCTCTGCAGTGCTATTTAACACCCGAGGAAACTGGAGAGCTGTGGAACGCCTGCCCAGGACCAGCATGGGTTACAAAATTCCAATTCAGGCGGACCATAGGGAGGTTTCATGTTTCACCATTTTTGCAACAAACGTTACCACGCTCCAACTCAACATCAACCTTTCTCTGGTCTGGGCACTGGAGGGGCATGGTAGGAATGGACAAAGTTGCATTTTCCAGTTAACATTTGCCTCAAACCGAATCCGGTCAGGGGGGAGATTTTGGCAGTAGGATGTCATTCAGTCCTGTCACTGAGCTGGAAGCCCATCGAACATCCCTCAAAATGCACCATCTTTGGGCTCCACAAAACCTTCCCTTCGAGAGTGGAGGTGGCTGAGGAGGTTGGTGAGAGGTGGGGGTGGAGGGTCTTGAGGCAGAGGATCCAGTGTGTACAAAAGCCAGGAAGTTGGAAGTTTCTGGAAACTCTAAGTCCTCTGGAAGTGCCAGAGGATACAGGACCAGAGGAAAGCAGCTGAAAAAGTTGGGGCTGAGTCATAAATTTTGGACTCTATCCTATACAACAGGATTTCTTACTCTCAGCACTATCGACTTGTGGGGCTAAAGAGGTCTCCGCTGTGGGGACCGTCCTGTCCCTTGTCATATGTTGACCAGGATCCCTGGTTCCCATCCTCTAGGCACCAGTAGCCCCACCTCCCCAGTCATGAAAACCAAAAATGTCCCCATTTACCACCATCTTCTATGACATTGGTTGGACAGGACCTGTGTTTTATGAAAATATAACGAAATTGCTGTCAAATACTCCAGTAAAATGGAGGGAAGCAGTGCAGGGGTGAAACACAAATGGCAAAATATTGAAATCGAAGCTGCTAGATGGGCACGTGGGGGGAGGGTGTCTTTTTTTCCTCCTTTTGTAAATATTTGAAAATTTTCCACAATGAGAAGAAGAAATGTGTTCCCTCTGGCATCTTTTTGCTAGTGCTTCATCGTCTGATATGATAAACCTCCAGGCCCAGCTCTTTTAAAAGCTAAAAACCATGCAAAAAGTTAAAAAAGAAAAAAAAAAAAAAAGCATTTCTTATGACATCACCAGGTCAGCCTGTTCAAGGCAAGACGTCTGGGTCACACACAAATTTGTATCCACAAGACATGCTTACTTGTGGCATCTGTCTGGACGTAGATGATGTCACTCTTGGCTCCATAGGTGCGTCGTTCATCAGAAAAGGTGACCAAAGTCTTGACAAAGATGGCATACTGGGTCCAGGGCTTGAGACCACGCATCAGCCACCCAGGATGGTTCTGGGACTTGGGGTCATTGGACCTCGTAGGCGGGTCAATGTCCACCACCGTCCAGCTGTTGGAGCCACACGCATCCTGCCCGTCAAACTCCGTCACGTTCTGATAAGGGCTTTCACAACGAAATAAGAAAAGGCAGTTACCATTTCTCAACTAGAGCTCTGCAGAGCAAAGAGATGTGGCGGGGGGGAAGTTACCTCCCACGGGGTTGCATCCTGTTCACCAAGATCTTCTGCCACAAGGAGAAAGGACTCCGGGACAGCCAAAGGAAAAGAGACCTCTTCCCTTACTTTCCCAGTAATAGCAAGAATCTATTCTCAGAGTTCGCATGGAGGCTCAGCAGTAATTAACCGACTAGCATCCATGAGGATGCAGGTTCGATCCCTGGCTCCACTCAGTGGGTTAAGGATCTGGTGTTGACACAAGTTTCGGTGTGGGTCGAAGATGTGGCTCGGATTCCGCATGGCCATGGCTGTGACATAGGCTGGCAGCTGCAGCTCTGATTTGGCCCCTCGCCTGGGAACTTCCATATGCTGTAGGTACGGCCCTAAAAAACAAACAAACAAATCAAAAAGGGAATCTCTTCTCACTTTCCCAGTAAGAATCATGATAATGATGATAATACCAACTACTGGAGTGACAGATAAGTGTACACGAGAGGAGGTATATGAATTCTCATCCCATAATACACCTCGAGTGATAGAAAAATTATTCATATTAATATGATCACCACTTCCATTGTCTCCCTTTAAAATTTCAGCACAGGAGTTCCCATCATGGCTCAGCAGTTAGCAAATCTGACTAGCATCCATGAGGACTCAGGTTCGATCCCTGGCCTTGCTCAGTGGGTTAAGGATCCGGTTGCCATGAGCTGCGGTGTGGGTCACAGCTGCAGCTTGGATCCTGCGTTGCTGTGGCTGTGGCGTAGGCTGGCCGCTGTAGCTGTGATTTGACCCCTAGCCTGGGAACTTCCATATGCTGCAGGTGTGCCCTAAAAATAAAAAAAAATAATAAAAATAAAATAAAATTTCAGCACTGTTGTATATTCAGCAGGACTAGGTGTTACTCAGAGGGGACAGAGTTTCAATGTGGGATGGTGAATCAATTCTGGACGGTGAGGACAGTGGCACAGCATCACGAATGTACTTAATGCCACTGAGCTGTGCACGTGAACAGAGCTGACATGGTCAATTTTATGTGATTTGTTTTATCACAATTCTTTAAAGGTTGGGGAAAAAAATACAGAATAGATTTTTTTAAAAAATCAACTTTGAAACACCAAGTGGACAGAGTGGCTTTTGGTTGAGGATGTCTGGCAAGCTGTCTAGAGCAGAACCAACATGGCATATTGCTCTAGGAAACTGCCCGATCTGGACCTCCAGAGGAAATCTGCCTGCTTCTATTCCTGGCTTTCCACAAAAGGAATGTTACTGACATCGTTCACCATCCACTGGGTGAGATCCCCCCAAAGGAACCTCCGATATTTATTCCGAGAGTAAGAAGGAGACAGAGAGGAACTCCATAGGGGAACTTCTGAGCACACAGGCACCCAACACACCTCTTTCCTCTCCTACTTACGCCTCTTTGTAGAAGAGCATGAACCCCAGGAGGTCTCGGAAGTCGGGGGGCCAATACGGCTCCCACTTCAGCAAGATCTTGTCATAAGATGTCCGAATGTAAGAAAATTTAAGTAACTCATTTTCACCTAGAAATATTAAAAAACAAAGCAAAAAAACACACCCAATATCAGAATGGAATAATTTGCTTCAGCCCAAATCAGGAGAGCCTGGACTTCCAGGAATATCTATTGAGGAGTCAGATGGCCACATGCTATTCCCTTGAGAGGTCCCATTTCCACCTGCCTCTCCCAGTGTTCAGAGGCAAGAGTAGGGAGTTCCTGCTGCAGCCTAGGGGGTTAAGGACCTGGCATTGTCTCTGTGGCAGCGGTGTGGCCCAGTGCAGTAGGTTAAAAGAATCCAGCGATGCCGCAGCTGTGGCGTAGGTGGCAGCTGCAGCTCAGATCTGATCCCTGACCCAGGAACTTCCATATGCCTTGAGTGTGGCAAAAAAAAAAAAAAAAAAAAAAAAAAAAAACAGGCAAAAAAGGACATGCAAGCCAATTACTTGACCAGATGCTCAACTGGAGAACCTCAGTCAGCACCAGCACCAGAAGGACAAATGGCCAACAGTTCCTGGAGAAAGGGACTTTCAAGGGTAACATTTGTCCTGAAACAATTTTGTCTTGTATGGTAACTTTCATGCCTCCAGTACAAATGGACACAAGCCAAGTGGGTTTGGAGAGTGGACGGACCATTATGCCTTAGAGTGACACTTCCTTGGAGAGACGGAGCCTTGGAGAGAATAATTCCCTCTGCCTGGAATATAAGCCCTCCCTTAAGCTCCACCCCAACCCTGGTCTCTCCCTCCCCTGAATACCCACAGCTTGGGCCATGTTGTTCCATAAGGAACAAACTTCCCAGGAAGGTATCATGGAAGCCATGGCACCTCAGTGCTCAGCTATCCCTTCCAGAGAAACCCTGTCTGAGGAGGGCAGTCAGCCAACAGTCTCCAATGGTAGTAACTGCAGAAGCTGCTGAAGCATTTGAGCCCAAGGCTATATAGAAGGCAGGTGAAGAGTTCCCATTGTGGTGCAGCAGAAATGAATCCAACTAGGGGGATTCTGGTTCCATCCCTTGTCTCACACTCAGTGGGTTAAGAATCTGGTGTCTCCATGAGCTATGTATGATATAGGTGGCAGGTGGCAGATGTGGCTCGGATCCTATGTTACGGTGGCTGTGGTGTAGGCCGGCAGCTGCAGCTCTGATTTGACCTCTAGCCTAGGAACTTCCATATGCTGTGGGTGCAGCCCTAAAAAGCAAAAAAAAAAAAAAAAAAAAAAAAAGCAGGTGCCATTCATTCATTCATTTGATGCTTATGTGGCATCTTCTAGGATGAGGCACTATATTTGGTATTTAGCAAAGAGATCAGATGTATAACAACTGTCCTTAGTATTTCAGAAAGCCTATCACCCACAGAGTTGTTTCAGCTCATTGAGGGGGGAAGTGACACTCCCCCTGGGGCCCCAGTGTGGTGGGGGATGAGGAGGGCAGCCATGTTATCTGATCGGGGCCTGGCCACTTACAGGACGCCTGGTCCCCATTGGTCTTCAGGGCAATATCATTTCTCTCCTGGCGCCCCTTGGTTCCAGAAACTTCCTCCATCTTGTGAATTTCCGACAAGCAGAGTTTGGGATTATAATGGAAGAAGAGTTTCCCCTGAGTGATGGTGAGGTTGTGTTTGCTCCAGTCCCACAGTTGCCTTAGGTTCTGGTTGTCCAAGGCATAGAAAGAATAGTTCCTATGGAAACATACACACATACCGAATCATTCATCACCTGGTCATCTGCAACTCCAAGATGGCAGCACTGTTGCTCAAGCTGGTCTCATTCAGGGCTCCGCCCCCTGTCCTAACCACTCGCTTGACACATACTTGTCGTAATTTGAATGGAGGGTAGGAGGGACAGGGGAAGTGAAGGAAGTCTTCATGGCCTTCACGGGAAGATATCTGAGCTTTGTCTTGGTGGGAAGGAAGGTAGGACTGTGATGGTTTGCAATATGGGTTTGGCAAAGGGGAAAACCTGAAGACACTTGAACTGGGCCCAGGGGAAGAAGAGAGTAGCCTTCTCTGGCCAAGAGAGGCCGGGCAAGGCTGAAGAGCTGCAATGGGCCAAACCCTCTAGTATACTGCATGCCAGACCAAGACCAAGGACACGTGACCTTTCACCGTGGGGGTGGGAAGGGGAGGTAACCACTGAAGGTTTTATAACTCAGTAAGTCAATTCAACTTGTGCCTTAGAACTATTAGTGGGCCACCAGCACATGATGAACGGGAAAAGGGCTGTGTCTAGACCTGTGTTATCCAATACAGAAACCACTAGCCACTTCTAGTTTGGGCACCTGAAATGTGACCATTCAGAACTGTACCAGAAATACAAAGACTTGGCATGCCAAAGAAAAAAATGTAAAAAACCTTTATACTTTTTTTTTTACTATTAAGTCCATGTCAAAATAACATTTTAGATGTAATGGGTTCAGTAAAATGCATTATGAAAATTCCTTTCACCTATCTCTTTTAAAGTTTTTTAGATGTGGCTACTAGAAAATTGAAAGTCTCGGAGTTCCCGTCGTGGCGCAGTGGTTAACGAATCCGACTAGGAACCATGAGGTTGCGGGTTTGGTCCCTGCCCTTGCTCAGTGGGTTAACGATCCGGCGTTGCCGTGAGCTGTGGTGTAGGTTGCAGACACGGCTTGGATCCCAAGTTGCTGTGGCTCTGGCATAGGCCGGTGGCTACAGCTCCGATTCAACCCATAGCCTGGGAACCTCCATATGCCGCGGGATCGGCCCAAGAAATAGCAACAACAACAACAACTAAAAACAAAAAGACAAAAAAAAAAAAAAGAAAAGAAAAGAAAATTGAAAGTCTCTACAACTTGCATTATGTTTCTGTCGAACAGCAAAGAGGTCTTGCAACAATCTAAATAAAAGGTCTGAGCCAAAAAAAAAAAAAAAAAGGCAGCTTTATGGCTAAATAATATGTACATATTATTAAATAAATATGAAATTCATTTATTACTAGATAAATATATATACACCACATTTTCTATACCCATGCACCCACTGAAGGACACTTAGTTTCTTTCCATATCTTGGCAAAAATCCCTTGGTTTTTCTAACTCACAGACTTCCTAGTGAGGCCACAGATAGAGCATCAGGCCCACATACCCAATTTCCAACGTCTCCCCTCGGATCAGACGCAACTTCCGGAAGAAGGAAAGTGACACGAGGGCATAGGATCGGCGGATTTTCAGGTACCCTGAAATCTCCTCAATGAGTCCAAGGTTGGCCTCTAGTTCGGCTGCCAGGTTGTCTAAGGAAAGGAGAGAGGACCCAGTGCGTTTCTACCAAAATATTTTACCTTTCCCATAATTCCCCACAGTGAAGAGTTAACCTCCCAGCTGAAAATGATTTTGACACGTTCTGCTCAAAATACACCTAAGAGGCAGAGTTGAGTAGTTATGATGGAGACCGGGCTGCCTGCAAAGCTGATTGTATTTCTCATAAGGCCCTTCTGAAGAAAAACTTGCTGACCCTTGATCCTTCTGTCACCCTGCTTTGCTTTTCTTTCTGAGCCTGGACCCCTGCCTGGGTTTACATTATATGTTAATTTGTTTATTTGCAAAATCCACCACAAACAAAGTTTGCCTCCTTAGCCACGAGTATTCAATAAATGTTCCCAGAATAAACAACCAGAGGAATGCCTTTTAGCCTGTGGCGGAATTTCTGGAAACAAGGCCCTCAGACCTGCAAGAGGGTGCATTGCCTGCCTGTTACAAATTCAAATTCCTGGAGTTCCCACCGTGATGCAACAAGATCAGCAGGGTCTCTGGAGCACCAGGACTCAGATTCGATCTCCAGCCGGGCACAGTGGGTTAAAGGATCCAGCATTGTCACAGCTGTGGTGTAGGTCATAACTGGGGCTCAGATCTGGCCCCTGGCCTGGGAACTCCATATGCCACGGGGTGGCCAAAAAAGAAAAAAAAAAAGCAAATTCCTGATGTGCCAGCTCCCAGCTTGGAAAGATCAGAGGAGGTGGAGGGGTGGGGGGTGAGCAGACTGAGCTGTGAACTTCAGGTTTGGAAGCAAACTCCGTGCGTGACTCCACTTGTGGGTATTAAGGCTGTTCTCCTTCTCTGCTCCCTGGGATCGTGGCAGGTGCCCCCCACCCCCACCCAAGAGCACTCACTGCCTCCTCGAATGTTGATGATTAGGCTCCCGTTGATAATGGTGCAGCCTCGGAGCTCCTGGGCGGATGTCACTGAGTCGATGGTCTTCTCGCCTTCCAGGAGGTGACACACTTTGGGACAGGGGCCTAGGCACGGAGTGCACATCAAGCTGCAGAAGGAGTGGAGAGAGAGAGAGGTCAGGGCACCCAGGAGCGCTCTCTCTCTCTCTCTCACACACACACACACACACAGACACACACACACACAGAGCAGAGAATGTGCTGCACAGGGTCCCAAGTGGCCATAAGTCAGGGTGCTTCAACCACAGCACTGTTGACATTTGGGCAGGAGAATTCTCCCTTAGGTGGGGAGCTGTCCTGCCCATTAGCGATTTCGAGCAGCATCCCTGGGCTCCGCAAGCTCCTTGCCAGCAGCACCTGCCACCCAAGGCAGGACAGTCAAAAACATCTCCAAACATTGTCTCCTGGTGGGGTGGGGAGGGGCAAATGACCCCCAGGTCATGATAGGTTATGGCATTTCTTGTGGTGGCAGGTCTCTAGCTTCACCCTGAAGTCAGGGAACTCATGCCTTTACCTCAAAATGATAGGGCTCCTGCCTAACCCCCACAGTGATCCACTCTGCATCCTGTGGAGAATCACTTTCTACCCCATAGACATGAAATCAACCTTCCCCCCTTCCCTGTTTGCCCATTTCCATTCCCCTCTGACCTTAAAAGAACTTAATTATAGGAATGTGATCCACAGGCAGTTTGACCCGACTTACACTCTCCTAAATGCACATCATGCCTTGCCCAACCTGTGGATTCTTTTGCTAGATCAAAAGAGGTACGAATGGGGAGTTCCCATCATGGCTCAGTGGTTAACAAACCCAACTAGGATCCATGAGGATGCAGGTTCGATCCCTGGCCTCGTTCAGTGGGTTAAGGATCCGGCGTTGCCATGAGCTGTGGTGTAGGTTGCAGATACAGCTCAGATCCCACATTGCTGTGGCTGTGGTGTAGGCCGGCAGCTGCAGCTCCAAATCAACCCCTAGCCTGGGAACCTCCACATGCTGTTGGTACAGCCCTAAAAAGCAAAAAAAAAAAAAAAAAAAAAAGAAGAAGAAGTAAGAATGAAGAGTTAAGCAGTTTAAAAATAACTAGATGTCTACCCCCAAAAGCCCTCTTAGTGATCCTGCAGGCAGATCATGCAGGCAAGATAACATCTGAAGAGAGAGTCAGCCAGTCTACATGCCACGGAGAAAAATGCAGAACCCAACCTCCTGCCTCCATGGTTCACTGAGATTTCCACACCCGACAACCCCCCTTTACAAACTGCCATGGCTGAGCAGAATCTTCAGAGTTGGTCTCTGGACATGAGTCCACCTTCTCCCCAGATTGTCACCTTCCTTTCTACTGAAACTTGCCTCTCGAATTATTGGCTTTTGAGTGGCAAGCAGTTGAACCTGAGTTGGGTAACAGAGGTAGGACTCATAGCATCACCTGGAACCCAAGGGATGCCTGATTACCATGGTGACGGGGATGATGCAGAACTTATGGACGTCACGTAGGACCCATTCTGTCGCTACGTGAAAGTGGCTGAGCTGATGCTGTTGCCCCCCCACACAACACACTGGTGGAACTTGGGCAGCTACTGTGAGATGATGGGGCATTTGCTCTTTTGTGTGGGGCTTGACATGGCCACACAACTATATATGAGACTATACAACCTATGAGCTATAACTACAACCTCACATTTGACAGTGGGTGGCCGGAGGCAGACTGGCTTTGCCTTCTCGCAGCCTAATGTTCTCAAATGTGTAGCCCCAAGGAGTCCTTTGGAAATCAGCCCTCCCCTACACAGGGTCTCTGAGGTCAGTTCTTGACTGGCACAGCCCTCCTAGGTCCAGGCAGGACGCAAAATCCAGGCCAGGCTGAGCAACATCTTCCATCCCCGTGGGAGTCAGAGGTGGGCACAAGTTCATCCAGGGAAGGTTTTGCTAGAACTTCCTGAAAGGAGAAATTGTCCTCCTTCTGGAGTACCTAAGAGGGTATTGCTATACTACTAACATGGGGCAAGGCGTGAGGGAGAGGCTGTCTGAGAACAAAATGACAGAGAGAAAAATAAAGTTTGGGGTGCAAAGAAAATGATCGTGTTCATCCCTTGAGCTCCTGGTACAGCTATACCTGAGGCTCTTTCCTAAACTCTTTGGTTACAATCACCAATAAACTCCTTTAATATTGCTCAAGCCAGTTTGAACTGGGATTCTGGTGCATGAAACCTCAATATTCCCAACTGATACATTCTCAAGGTCTGCGTCCTCCTCTGTGAAAGAGAAACAATAAGAGTACCTGCCTCACAGGGCAGGTGGTGATGAGGACGAAATGATATCCACCACCTAAAGCACTAGGCACAGAGAAAACAAAAATTGTTTGTCTTTGGCTATGATGATCATGTTTTACTAATGATATCATTGATGCTCCTGCTGTTATTTCCACACCCCTGCATATTCTATTCGATTCTTCAGAAAGGTCTTTTATTATTTGGTATAATAAAGAACACATCCGGTCTTTGCCCCAGGTCCTGGCACAGAGCTTCAAAAGCCCTTGGAATTTCCTGAGTGACAGCAGCATCTTTGTTTTGCTAATGAGGTGACTTTGCTTGAGGGGGGAGGGGTTGGAGGGGGTGGGGGGCGCCGCTTGCTTCAGGATGGGGCTGGTCACCAGAAAGACTAGATGTGTGACTGGAGAGTTTCCTCAACCATATGCCCTCCGGAGGAGAGGGGGGCTGGAGTTCAAACCTGTGGCCAGTGGTTCAGGCCATCACATCGATGTAATAAAACCCCAATGAAAACCTTGGACACCACCAACTCAGTCAATTATTCTGGCTGGTGAACCACTGAGGTACTGAAAGGCTGATGTCTGATCCCACGAGGGGATGGGAGCCCTGAGCCTGGAACCCCCAGCCCTCACTCCCTGTGCACTCTTTTTGTTTGTTTTTGTCTTTTTTAGGGCCACTTCTGCAGCATATGAAGATTCCCAAGCTAGGGGTCGAATCAGAGCTGCAGTTGCTGGGTGGGGCCGGGGATCAAACCCGTTTCCTCATGGATACTAGTTGGCTTCGTTACCGCTGAGCCACAACAGGAATTCCTAAAGCTGTCGTCCTAAGGGCCAGGCATGAAGCTTTGGGACAGCCAAGGCATCTATTTCAAAAGACACCCATCTTGAATAAATGTAAAGCCAGCTCTATGTCACAGTCACTAGCAAAACAACCAGATAAGGAATCAGGTGGCCCCCACCCAGGTTTCTTTCAGAAACCCTAGGAAACCTAGATAACCAAACCCTTGATGGACCCCGCTTTTCCCTTCCTGTGCCCTAATTTCTGCTCTTAAGCTCGCCCACCCCCTGTTTATTTTAAGGCTACACCCTGTGGCATGTGGAAGTTCCCAGGCCAGGGGTTGAATTGGAGCTGCAGCTGCAGGTCTACACCACAGCCAGAGCAACGAGGGATCTGAGTCATATCTGCAACCTAGGCTGAAGCTTGTGGTGACACAGGATCCTTAACCCACTGGGCAAGGCCGAGGATGGAACCCACATCATTAACAGAGGCAACACTGACTCCTTAACCTGCTGAGCCACAACGGGAACTCCTTAAGGGTGAATCCATAAAACCCTAGACATCCCACCCCAGGATCCTAATAAAAGCAGCCCCCCATGTGTTCCTCTCTTTCTCTTTCTCTCTCCCTCCCTCCCTCTCTCTCTCTCTCCTTTTCTCCTTCCCTCCCTCTCTGCCTCTCTTCCTCCCTCCCTCCCTTCTCTCCTGTCTCCATCTCCCCAGCACCTCACTATGTGCCTCTCCCGTAACAGATCTTGTTCCTCCAAGTTTCCTGATGGTTCCTTGATAAAGTGCATCCTAGGGTCAGAGTAAGAACAACAAGAGCCGCCCCAGCCATAAATAGGGGCCCTCCTCCTGGAGGAGAAACATCTGCAGACCTCACCACAAGTGCTGTGTGTCCTGGGGAACTCTGCGGGCATCCCTAACCCTGAGACACTTGGACCAACAGAACAGTAGAGTCTTTTTTTTCCCTCAGCCTTATGAGTTGTCCTAGCAAATTCTTGAATCCTGAGGGTTTGTAGGAGCTCCCAAATTTATAGCCAGCCAATCAGAAGTGGGGGTGGCAGGGGCCCCCCCAGATTGTGTCTAGCATTCCCCCAGATTATGTCTGGCATCTGAAGGAAAGCCAGTCTGGTGGAGGACCAAGCCTTTCACTTGCAGGTCTGATGCTAACTCCAGGGAGCTGGTGATGTTGAATTTGACTGCAGGACATCCAGCTGGTGTCAGAGCAGCTGGGATGGAACCTGAAGAGTGACCGAATATTTGAGTTCCTTTGTTGGGTCTACAAATATTCACTGAGCACTAATCATGTGATAGGGGATCCTCTGAACCAGGGGTAAGCAAACTACAGCCCAGTGGGCCAACTCCAGCTGGCCACCTGCTGTAAATAGCGCTATATGGGAACCCAGCCACACCCATGGCTTGCATATCATCCATGGCTACTCTAAGGCCAGAGAAGAATAGCTGCCACAGGGACCATATGGCCCCCAGAACTGAAAATGTTTACTATCTGGCTTTCTGCCAAAGCCAGTTGTAAACTACAGGCACACACGAGTGAACAAACGACCAGCTTTCCCTGTGGGAAATCCACATGTTCTATTCAGTCCTTCCCACCAAGAAGCAGAACCGGCTTCCTCATCCAGTGAATCGGGGCTTGGCCTGATGAATTGCTTTCGCCAATGGGACATTAGCAAATGCGCTACAGCCAAGGCTGAAAAAGTACTTCCACATTAAAGCATGCCCATCCCAGCTACACGTGGAGCAGGGCCCCAGCCACCCATGCAGGATATGAGAGGCTAGCCTGTCCTGTACAGTCAGAGCTGACCCAGCCTGAGCCAGAAAAACTGCCAGTTAACCCACAAAATAATGAGAAGCCCTAAATGGGCATTGTTTTACTAAATGCGGGGTGGTTTGTTACACAGCAAGAGCTAGCTGATATGCTTGTGAAGTGTTTAGTCTTATTGGGGCAAATTAATATGTTGACAATTAAAATATCAGCCAGTTGACAGAGTTTCCATAGTAGCTCAGTGGTAATGAAACCAACTAGTATCCTTGAAGATTCGGGTTCAATCCCTGGCCCTGCTCAGTGGGTTAAAGATCTGGTGTTGCCATGAGCTGTGGTGTAGGTTGCAGACACAGCTCAGATCCCACGTTGCTGTGGCTGTGGTGTAGGCCAGCAGCTGCAGCTCTGATCTGACCCCTAGTCTAGGAACTTCCATGTGCCTCAGGTACAGCCCTAAAAAACAATATATATATCTCAACTAGTGGAGTTCCCGTTGTGGGGGAGAGAGAGAGAAAGAGGGGAACACCTGGGAGTCTGCTTTTATTAGGATCTGAGGGTGGAATGTCTAGGGTTTTATGGGATAACTCTGTAAAGCTTAAGGAGTTCCCATTGTAGTTCAGCGGGTTAAGAACCCAATATTGTCTCTGTGAGGACTCGGGTTCAACTCCTGGCCTCACTCAGTGTATTAAGGATTTGGTGTTGCTGCAAGCTGGGGCATAGGTCACAGCTGCAGCTCCAGTTCAGCCCCTAGCCGGGGAACTTCCATATGCCACAGGTGCAACCATAAAGAGAAGGAAAAAATTATATATATAACATTAGATCTCATATATATAATTATATATATTCATATAATATATATAATTATATATAAAATTATATATATATAATCATGAAATCACAATGTATATATCATGAAAATGAAATGATGAAAATGCCATGAAAAGAGTTCCAATGGGGGGATGTGCCCAAGAGGAGCTGGATGGCAAATTCAAACAGGGTAGTCACTCAGGGAAGGATTCTCAAAGGAAATGACTTTAAGCTGTGACCTGGATGACAAAGAGAAGCCAGCCATGCAAAGATCAAAGGGCAGAGCATGGGGGCGGGGATTGGGATGCTCCACACCCATCCACCCTTAACACACACCCCAAATATCCAATCCTTCTCATGCAAGATCACCCCGTGAGGGAGCACAGTGTGGCCGTAGACAGAGGGCAGGCCTCTTAATGAACGCCTGTGGGTTCCCAGACCTGTGCAGCAAAAACTTCAAGAACTGCTTCCCAGATAAAGCCACAAGAATGGAAGAAAACACATCTGGCCCTCCTTGATAGCAAACCACATTAGAAAACTCAATGGCACTCAAGTCTTTCACACAAGAAAAGAAAAGCTTCAGAAGGGGAAAAGAAATGCAAACCTATAAAGCAAAATTCCGCCACCCCAGGTCACAATCAACACCCTTCACTTTTGTCGTTCACTCAGTCAAGGTCCCAAGCACCACAGGACAAAGTGTCAGTATCCTCGGGCTTCAATCCCTGGGCCACTGCCATCAAAAGAGGTTGCTCTATTTTTCCAACATTACTTATGAGCCGAAAAAAATAGCTTTTACTGCAAGGCGATGTCTTTTTGACTAACTTCTCACCGGAAGATATTCATATCCATGCTTTATTTCCAACAGGAAAAAAAAAAAACAGAAATAAATCAAAAAGAATATGGTCATTTTCCCAAACTTACTGATAAACCGGCCCCCAAAAAAGAAAAAACAGAAAAAAAAAAGCTCTGTCTGGTGTGCCAAGGTGATTTATAGAAGCCTATTTTTGGTCAACAAAGTCACTTGATAGGTTTTATCAAAAATGAACAAAACAAAACACACTGTACTTACAGGTTCACAAACACTCAAAGAGAGGTCCCTAGGACCCGGAATAAAGATTGTTTTCCTTCCCACCCTCCCCACCCAGGGAAATAAAATTTCCCACCAGAACACTCTCGCTTGGCTAATTTTCAAGTCTGAAGAGGAAGATTTTTTTACGTAAGCAGGTCAGCTCAAGGCCCCTCGAGGTGCGTCTGCTTCTGGTTTGTTTTTGTGTCGTTTCGTGGGTTGTTTTCTTTTTCAGACCTCCACACAAAAACCAGGAAACAGATTTTTTAAAACTCGGTTACAGCCCTGAGACACCGGAATAGCTCATCTGAGACGCTAACAGTGTGAATAAAAAGTCTGAGAAGTGCGTAGGAAATCTGACTCACCCCTGGGACCGAAAAATCTGCTCTTTCTCACCCAAATAGTCGGAAATGGCTCCCTTGTACTGTCGTCAAAATGCAGTAAAGCCTTGAGGAAAATCTTAGAATTGAGTCCTTCCTCCTTGCATTCTGAGCTAATCTCAGGACACCTTCCAGCTCCAGCTTGGAGAAAACATTTTTTAAAAATCTGGGAGTTCCCACTTTGACTCAGTGGGTTAAGAACCTCACTCGTATCCATAAGGATGCGGGTTTGATCTCTGGCCTTGCTCAGGGGGTTAAGGATCGAGCGTTGTTGCCACAAGCTGTGACATAGAACACAGATGCCATTTTGATACCACATTGCTGTGGCTGTGGCGAAGGCCGGCAGCTGCAGCTCTGATTAGACCCCCCAGCCCAGGAACTTCCATATGCTGCAGGTGTGGCCATAAAAAAATGGAAAAAAAAATTTTTTTAATTTAAAAATCTGAGTTCTGATTCTTTTTTCTTTCTTTTGTTTTTTGGCTCCCCAGGGGTATATGGAGTTCCCGGGCCAGGGGTTGAATCTGCTACACCACAGGTGTGGCAACGCTGGATCCTAAACCCACTGTGCTGGGCTGGTAATCTCCCCTGCTAAATATTTGGCCATAATGCGAACTCCCCGAGTTCTGATCTTGATTGTGATAGACAGAGACATTCATGGGGACCATCAGACCATATAAAGGACCGAATCCAAAACCAAGGCCTTCTATTTCCGATGCTAAGCACAGAAAGCTTGAAAAATGGTATGCGATATGCCAAAAATATGTACCCTCTGGCCCTTTGCAAGAAGAAGTTTTGTCAACGTCTGCTCCAAAAGCCAGGGCCAAACACAGGTAGCAGGAATGGCACCCAAGAGACCCAAGCCTACCGCTAGTCACTGGTGGTTCCCTCACTCATAGCCACTTAACTCTAGGTTTTCACACAGTTTTCACAGGCAACACTCCCAACACCAACCCCAAGTTCCTTCCCCTCTTGGCTACCCGGCCCCACCTCAGCCCCAGAACCCATACCCCGGACTCACTTGCTGGAATTCATCGTGTACCCTGAGGGGCACTCAGGGATACACTTGTTGTTGTGAATGACGTACTGGTGGCAGCCCTGCCTCCTTGAGTTCTTGCATTTGTTGTGCAGGTCCTGGCAGAAGCTGAAGTTCACGCAGCGCCAGTCTTGGAAGTGGTAGTAGGGGGGCGGGCAGGTCTCCACGCATCTGCCGTCCAGGTAGAAGTTGCGGCAGGCCACGCACTTGGTGGGGTCGTCTGGCTCAGAGCAGTTGCCCAAACACTCGCTGTGACAGCAGAGGCCCTCAGCAGTGCAGCCGTGCGACTTACAGATGGTCGGGCACACTAGAGGGAGAAGCAAAACAGCTGGTCAGTGGCTTTGCCCAATTCCTGTCTGCACGACGGCAATTCTGGATGAGGGCGTGTGAGCCAAACAAAATAATAACAGCACTTGCTTTGCGCCAGGCACAACCATTAACTCACTTCAGCCCCCAAACCAGTGATGTGCTTGCCAATGTTTAATAATGTCCTCAGTGATGGGGGTCGGGCAGAGAGGTTCTGCTTTATAGCATTTGCCAATTACCCTGGTGTAAATAAATACCCCCATCATGGTCCCTTTCAAGCTACCCACACCTAAAGTTACTGCATGTGGAGCCAGTAAGAGATACATATTAGCACAGCATTAAACCATACCTCTATCACATAGATACAATAGTAGCAAGAATCCTCAAAGGCATATCTAGTAGAACAATGTAAGGAGATATTAAGAAATGAGTTTTGAGTATTGATTGCTTTCGTTTTTGTTTTGTTTTGTTTTGTTTTGGCAATGCCCAAGCAGGCACAAGTTCCCAGGTCAGGGACTGAACCTCACCACAGCAGTGACCCAAGCCACAGCAATGACAACGCCAGATCCTTAATGGGCTGAGCCACTAGGGAACTCCTACCTTGGTTCTTTTAACATAATTTGTTTCACTGTAAATTGATATCATTTAAATTTTAATAACAGCTTGTTTAAGAACCAGTCTACACATTTCCTGAAAATTACACAGTTGGCTCTAGCAAGCCAGCTCCAGCATGCAGATATATATCCGTAGATAAGCAGATACATCCCGATCTCTCCTTCCTCCACTTTACCAATGGGGAAACTGAGGCACAAGGAGGTTAAGCAAATAGCCCAAAGTTCATTTACTGCTTCAACAGACATCTGCTTGCACTGATCGAGATACTGCAGCCACCATGGGAACACAGTGGCCAAAAACCCTGCCTTCAGGACCACCTGGTCTAATGGAGGAGAGAGATTCATTATTTAAAAGCACAACTACCTACACAGCAAGCATCGAGATGGAGGTAAGCGGAGGTGGCATTTCTGCTGTGACCTGTGGGTGATTACAGATGGGGAAGAAGAGGGCTATGTACATGGAGAGGCAGAGGTTGTGCACGGATTTCGTGGGTTTCTTGTTTGATGCAACTGAACTTGTCCACTAACGGCTGGACACCACCCTGATTTCCTCCAGCCCCCCGCTTTTATTTTTTTAATGACTGCACCTGCAGCATATGGAAGTTCCCAGGCTAGGGGTCAAATTGGAGCTGCAACCGCCAGTCTACACCACAGCCAGAGCAATTCAGGATCCGAGCCTATGCTGCGGCTTGCAGCAATGCCAGATTCTTAACCCACTAAGTGAGGACAGGGATTGAACCCACATCCTCACGAAGACAATGTTGGGTTCTTAGCCCACTGAGCCACAATGGGAACTCCCCTCCAGCACCTTTTACACCCCCGCTTTCTCCCAACATCTCACCAATCATCACTTCCTGATTCCCCTGGACTTTGGTGCCTCAACATCTGGCCCTGGATCTCGAGGACCAGCCCTCCCTTCCCAGGCTGCCAGGGAAATTTGTCCCTGAACAGATGGCTTCCCCGAGGCTGGAAAGATCTCGGCCAGAGCAGAGGTTGTTCCCAGGGGCCCCTTCTTTGCTTCCTCCAGATATAGCTGGGAACACGGTTTGGAGACCGGGGAGTGTTCTTCACCCCACATCTTCAGGCCCTTTGATTTGCTGCTGTCAATATGACAGTCCATGTGGAACCATTGACTGGACCCAAGGAACTGAAGCGGCTTCTTAAGCCACATTCCCACATGAACAGTCTGATGGAACTTTCTGCAAGGATGGAAATGGTCTCGATCTGTGCTGTCCAACACAGTAGCCACTTCTCCCTGGTGGCTGTTGAGTGTGGTTCATGCAACGAGGAACCAAACTTTTTTTTTTTTTTTTCAATTGCGACAAAATATGCATAGCGTGAAACTGACCATCTTAACCATTTTCAAGTCCACAGCTCAGTGGCATTAAGCACATTCACCATGTGGTATAACCATCCCTACCATCCACCTCTAGGACCTTCTGATCTTCCCAAGCTGAAACTCCGTGCTGGTGAAACACGGACTCCCCCACCCCCTGGCCCCGACATCTAGGTCCTGTCTCTGTAGATCTGACTCCTCTACGGACCTGCTAAAGTGGAATCAGATAGTATTTGTCCTTTTGTGTCTGGCTGATTTCACTGAGCATCATATCCTCAAGGTTCATCCACAAGGTAGCAGGTGTCAGAAGTTCCTTTTGAAGAATGACAGAATTCCTGTTGGCAATATCATTGATGGGCACTTGACTATATCTTGATAAGGAGGAAAACTTATATACACAATCAGATGAATAATAAGCTTGAATTCTTGTAACTGCTTACATTTATTCAATGAAAGTCAATCACATACGTCAAGAAGGGGAGAATCCAAGCTTTGCAAAAATTCTTCCGCAAAATTTTCTAGGAGCTTTGGAGTTCTCTGGTGGTGCAGCGGGTTAAGACTTTGTCGTCGTTACTGCTGCAGCTCAGGTCACTGTTGTGGGGAGGGTTCGATCCCTGGCCCTAGAACTTCTACATGCCACTGGCATGGTCCCAAACATGTTTTTTTTTTTTTTTCTGGAATTTTAACTATCTCCAAGCTTTTCATGATCCAAAAGTGTTGGGCTGGGCTGGTGGGGGGGTACTATTGAATAAAAGATGTGAAATGTGCAAATAGTGATTAATAAAGAGATACGGTTTTGCCATTTTAAAAAATTTCTTTCCTTTTAAGGCTTAATACTGTTTCATTGTGTGTATATACCACATTTTGTTTATCTAGTCAACTGACAGGTTACTTAAACCATTTGCCTATTGTGAATAATGCTGCTGTGATCATGGGTGTACGAAATGTCCACTTTCAATTCTTTTTTTTTTTTTTTTTTTTTTTTTTTAGGGCCACACCTGCAGCATATGGAAGTTCCCAGGCTAGGGGTCAAATAGAGCTGCAGCTGCTGACCTACGCCACAGCCACAGCAATTCCAGATATAAGCCATGTCTGTGACCTACACCAGAGCTCACAGCAATGCCAGATCCTTAACCTATTGAGCAAGGCCAGGAATTGAACCCAAGTCCTCATGGATACTACTCAGGTGCCTTTCCACTAAGCCACAACGGAACGCCTGTACAGGTTTAAAAAGGGAATCATCTGGTCGACCTGCCTGGATTTCGGCCAAATCATATCTTGTAAGATTTTGATGGCCATTATTTTTCATAAAATCCAGATAATGTTGGCTTTTCTTTTATCTCTGGGGTGATCATGTTAGTTATTACAGCATGAAAAATGCCAGTGGGGAGAAGAGGCTGTGTGGTAATTTGTGCCCCCAAATGCAGATATTATTTCCCCAAATTTTGTAACTGAAGCTTTCTGCACTTTCTTTTTCTTTTCTTCTCTTTTCTTTTTTTTTCTTCTTCAATGGCCGCAACAGAAGCATATGGAGGTTCCTGGTCCAGGAACTGAATCTGAGCTGCAGCTGCAACTTACACCACAGCTGTGGCAATGCTGAATGCCACCCACTGCGCCGAGCTGGGGATGGAACCTGCACCTCCACATCAACTCGAGCTGCCGCCGTCAGGTTCTTAACCCACTGTGCCACAGCGGGAACTCCTGGGATTTCTCTTTTTAATTTTTTTGAGGAACCACCATCCCATTTTCCATAGCCGCTGTGCCATTTTACATGCCAAGTATACACGAGGCTCCAATTTCTACTGAGGAACCAAACTTTCAACGGCCTTTCACTTTTAATTTTTTTATCTTTCTTTTGGGGCCGCCTTGTGGCATATGGAGTTCCCAGGCCAGGGATCAGAGTTGAGCCACAGCTGCGTCTTAGGCAGCTGCAGCAACACAGGATCCTTAGCCCACTGTGCTGGATGGGGTATCGAACTTTCATTTCAGTGCTGCAGAGATCCTGCTCATCCCATTGCGCCACAGCGGGAACTCCTCAGTTTTAATCTTATTAGCCACGGCTGGCTACTGGTTTTAGAATAGCACAGCAGAGGCTTAGAGAATACAAATAAACTCCTTACCAAAGCTACAGGTGTCATGTGTCTTGTGCCTGCTGGCCTCTCTGAGTCCTCCTCGCAGCCCCAGGCAGCAGCCACTCCAGCCTCCTTCCTGGCCCTCCCACAGCCAGCCTCAGCCCTACCTCAGGACGTTTGCATCTGCTGCTCTGGCTTATTCCCATATCCTCCTCGACCTTCAGGTCTCAACCCCTTAGAAAGACCTCCCCTGACCTCCCTTGGAAGTCACTCTCGCCTTCTCAAAACCACTTTGAACACATGAGCTTATAACATTTTTCCTTCAGCACATTATCACTCTTGAAAGTTATCTGGGGCGCTTGTTGACTGTCTGTCTACGAAGCTAGGGGCCAGGGCCACGATGGCTCCATTTACACACACTCCTAGGACAGGGCCTTGCACCCAGCAGGGATTCAGCAGAACCATGTCCAAATAGACAGAGAGGAAGCCAGAGAAAGGCCTTTGGGGCTGTTCTAGGTCCCCAGTGTTTAGCCAGGGGCTCAGGAATTGACCCAAGAACTCTCAGTTGCAGGAGCTCCACAAACACCATGCAAAATTACAGGGAAATTTTGGAGCACCTATGCATAGGTGCATATTCTGATTCTCTACATGGATCCAAAAAGAAGGAAGAAGTTGTTCATCAGAGCAGGCTGGGGTTAACCTACCAATGTTGGTGTCAGCTTTTTACAGTTTATATACCTCCTTCCCCTTAGGTCTATTTTTTTTTCTTTTTGTCTTTTGACTTTTTAGGGCCTCACCCACAGTATACAGAGGTTCCCAGGCTAGGGGTTGAATCAGAGCTATAGCTGCCGGCCTACACCACAGCCACAGCAATGCGGGATCCGAGCCGCATCTGCAACCTACACCACAGCTCACGGCAATGCCGGATCCTTAATCCACTGAGCGAGGCCAGGGATCGAATCCACATCTTCATGGATACTAGTCGGGTTGGTTAACCACTGAGCCACGATGGGAACTCCTCCTTTTAGATTCTTACTTAATTCTAACAAAGACCCTGCCAGGGAACGAGACGCCTCTCCTCGGCTGAGACGCCACGGGGCCACAACCAGAACTTTGATCTTCTGGCTCTGAACCCGACATTCCTGGGCCCAAAGAAGGTCACGGCTGTCCACAGGGTCCACCTAGCTGGGTGTGTGTGTGTGTGTGTGTGTGACATGCACACAGCTTTCCACGCCACAAGCACGCCAGGAAGCGTTCTCTAAAAGACCAGAGACAGCCTGAGTTTTCTTGCCTGAACAATGGCAACTGACAATAACCTCTGGACTCCTTCTCACACCTGTCAGTGAGATGTGGGTAGAGTTCTTTGCTAAACACATCGTAGCTTTGATATAAATCAGCTCTGAGGGCCTTAGAATTGTTACCATCATTATGAATAACCTGTTGGATCATTCCAAGGGTTGGGAATCAATGGCAGGAAGCAATATAGGAGGCAGAGAATTTTCTAGGGCTTGTGAAGTCTCCGCCTCTGGGAAGGAACATGTGAGAACAGGAAGACGCCTGTTTCCTGGGCTAGGGCCACATCTGAGCATCAGCCCTTGAGTTCAAAAGAGGGGTCAGCAAAGACCCAACAAAAACTTCCCAAACACATAAGCCTTCCGGCCCAGACAATGCTAAGAAAAATGATCCAACACTCGCAAACAAGGCCAAAGCCTAGGGACAGGGCTGTTCAGTCCTCCAGAGCCCTGCCTCAGAGGCCCATCTGAGAATGGTTTCATTCTCCAGAGCAGGAGCTGACCAATTTTCCTTTTTGGGGGGAGGGGGGAGGTAGAAGATCCCAGGGCAAACGTTTGGACCCAAGCACATTGTGTCAATAAAACTTTATTGACCAAAGATCTTTCGACAACTTCTCCCCCACTGAAACTTACCTGTGATGGACTTACTATTTCTATTAGGGCCTCAACTCTGGGAAGCCAGATATCAACAGATAAATGGATATGCTGTAAGTCATTTTTATCCCGTAGAAGCAATAACCTCCAAGAATGACAGGTTTTCTGCCCCTGGGACATTAAGCATCTCTGTATCTAACTCTGCAATCCTATTTCAGGGATGATAAACACTTTGGCTTTACCATCCAACTGGTGGCCCTCACCAAAGGGTTAAAAGTGTTGACAGGTGTTCTTTGGTGTTTTTTGTTTGTTTGCTTCTTTTGCATAAGAGGTGGATGGGCTTGTTTTTTTTTTTTAAACTTTTGAAGACTCTCCTTTGATAATGATAAGCCACCTCTGGGTGGCTCCCACTCTGTTTCCAAGTACTTTATCTTATTTAATAGAAATGCCACTGGGAGTACCCACCTCCCTCTCTCCCCCTCCCCACCTTTACCTCCCCTGGAGGGGGGGGGTGCATATTGAATCCAGCCACTACCTCCCAGCAGCGCTGGCTCAGGGGATGACCCCTCGAGGCTGTTTCTGCCTGAGAGGACAGCAGCCTTTTCGATAAAACTAGAGAAAAACTCCAAGCAGTCTGGGAGCTACTGACCTACCCAGGACAGGTGCATGCCCTCCCTGTAGGTAGGGCCCATCCACCTAGTCCTCTCAGAGACCACCTCTCCCCCTAAAAACACACAAGTTCCTTGTCCATCCATCACCCAACCCCCACCCCCACCCCCACCCCAAGCTGCCTTGGGCTGCTGGCCCCAATTTCTTCCCAGTTCTCCCTAAAATTTCCTAAAGCCCCTGGCTTCCAGTTACACCAGCAGAAGCTGCCACCCCCTCCTGAAACTTTCACCTCCAGTGGCTTCGTCCCTACACCCCGATGGAAAAACTGAACTCTCAATATTAGGCGGCAGTGCAGAAAGAATCCTATGGTGGTACTCTCTGAAGTAAGTGGCATGCTCTTCACCAAAGGATGCTTTCCCCAGAGGGGTCTACAGGAACGCCAACTGGTTTAAGAGAGATGCGGTAAAGCAAAGAGGGAAGGTGCAGTTTGACCCCCGCATTTCTACTGTCAGGATTTATCCTGCAGACAAAAGAGCATATGGGCACTTAGCCCTGGACAAGGATCTTCTTTACCCTACAGGATATTAACCATTTGGGTCTTTAACAGCAAACGGCTATTAACAACCTAAAGGTCCGAGCAAGAGACTGTGTAAATAAATTACTGTGAATCAAGGAGATAGAATAGTATGAAGCGGTAAAACGGGAGCCAGTTCTGTGTACTGTGATGTTGGAGTCACTTCCAAAATAGCACTAAGAAAAAGAAAGTGGTGGAGTTCCCACTGTGGTGCAACAGGACCTACAATGTCTTGGGAGCGCTGGGATGTGGGTTCGACTCCTGGCCCCAGCACAGTGGGTTAAGGATCTGGCATTGCCACACCTGCAGCTTAGGTTGCAACTGCAGCTTGTATCTGATCCCTGGCCTGGAAACTCCATTTTTGGCTGCAGGGCAGCCAAAAAAGAGAAAGAAAGAAAGAAAAAGAAAAAAAAAAGTGGCAACATGGACACCACTAGAGATCCTCACACTAAGTGAAGTAAATCAGAAAGAGAAAGACAAATAACATAGGATATCACTTACATGTGCAATCTAAAATATGGCACAGACGAAACTATCTACAAAACAGAAACAGACTCACAAGCATAAGAGAACAAACTTGTGGTTACCAAGGAGGGGGGTGGGTGGGATGGACCAGCAGTTTGGGGTTAGTAGATGCAAATTGTTACATTTAGCATGGATAGTCAATGAGGTCCTGCTGTACAGCACAGAGAACTATATCCAATCACTTGTGATAGAATTTGATAGAAGATAATATGAGAAAAAGAATATATACATATATATAATACATATATATATATATACATATGTAGGACTGGGTCACTTTGCTGTACAGCAGAAATCGACAGAACACTGTAAATCAACTATAATAAAAATGTAAATATACATATTAAATAAATAAAAAGAGAAAAAAAAAGGAAGGTAAAAAAGTGTCTAAAGAACATAACTTGTTTTGGGGAAAAGGAAGAGAGGTATACCTGGTTGGAAAACAAAATGGACAGCTAGTTCGGTAAAGAGTTTGATCATTTCTTGCAGGGGTAAACATACACTTCTGATCTGAACCACAGGACCTAGGGGTTTACCCAGGAGAAATGGAAAAACAAAACCAAAACACTTATGTTGTCTCAAATTCCTGTCTGTGAATGTTTACAGTGGCGACAGTTGTAATCACCCCAAACTGGAAACAATCTAAAAGTCCCTCAACCAGGGAAGGGATAAACATTGTACCTTCACACAATGAATGCTGCTGAGCAGTCAAAAAAAAGAATGAAGTGCTGATTCTCATAACATGTGGATGGATTTCGGATGCACCGTATTGAGCTTAAGAAGCTGGTCTCCAAAGCTACACACTGTTACGATGCCATTTATATGACACCCTGGAAAAAGCAAAATTATAGGGATGGTGGACACATTAATGGTCACCAGGGGCTGGAACTGGGGAAGCACTGACTGCAGGAGGTGCAGAGAAATTTGGGCCATAAAGGAATCATTTCAGATCTTGACTGTGGTGATGGTTACCTGACCATATATATCCGTCAAAACTCACAGAACATACACCAAAGCAGGTGAATTCTGCCGTGTGTAAATTACATCTTAAAAATGGGGGGGGGGGAAGACAAACAGGACACGTGTCCCTCTGGAAGGGATACAAGAAATGTGCCCCATGACTGCCTGTGGGGAGGGGACGAGGATGGAGGAAAGGGTAAGGAGAGGCACCATTACCTATCAACTCAACTTGATTTTTTTTTTTCTTTCTTTCTTTTTTACTCGTATGTGTGCTACTGGTCTAAAGCTGACGTCTATTTAAAAACACATTTTTAGCATAACTGAATCATGTTGCTGTACACTTGAAACTAACATAGCATTGTAAATTAACTACACTTCCATACATTAAAAAAACTCTTAGAAGATTAATAAATGTTTTTGATCAATTATATCATCCTACCCCCTAATATTCCGGTAGAGACCGTGTCAGAATAGCTGACCAGTATCAATGACTTTAAAAAGTTTCTCTTAAGATATTTCCTGCCTTGGTACAAAATCAGCAGTCAAAGTAACTAAATACCAAGTGGGTTACTAGATTGGAACCTGGACCAGGAAGAAATATTAGTGATGATAGACAACACAGAGACAACAGATGAGATTTATATAAGAGACTGTGGATTCAAATATTGCTTCAGTGTTAACATCCTCATTTTCTTATTCTTAGAAAATAACCCCCAAAGAATTAAAGGCACAGGAACATCTGACTCTCTGATGACTCAGGGGGAAAAAAGTATATAATGTGTGTATATAAATATGTCAGAGAGATAATTTTAAAAATTGGGTAATGTAAATAACTGATGAATATCTAGGTACAATTCTTCTAACTTTTCTGTAAACTTGCAAAAGACATCAAAATTAAGTTACCAATTTATATACAGGTAAGAGTACTAGCTGAAATAGAAACAAAGGCAGTGCAGCCCGGTAAATAACATGCTTACAAAATACAGCCACTTTTTGATTCTTTGCCTTTTAAAGTTCAAATCAATTTGGTCTTTCTCAATTAAAAAGCTACATGGTAAAAAGAAGCTACATGGTAAAAAAGCTACATGGTAAAAAAACTTTTTTTCAAAACCCCCTATTAAATGTTTCCATAGCACGACATATGTTAATAACATTTTGCTACATTCCTTTCCAAAGCCTGTAGCTAAAAAAAAAAAAAAAAAAACCTCAAGATTTATTATTCCAAAAAGTACTGCTTTCCAGAAATTTCCAAAGGGAACAGTTGCGTCATGAGGCTGCAGACACATTCACCACAGGGCCCCGTGGCTCTCCCTGAAAGTGTGAATTTTATAAACTCCTTAAAATTATTTACTCTGTTTCCATCCAAAGACTTTCTGGGCCGCACCCGCCCCAAACCCTGACAACGTAGGTTCGAGTCCCCGGAGCCCCCGGGGCGCGGGCAGCAAATTGTCGGGAAATTCCTCCCTTTGGAATATGGTTGATTGAATGGTGGGGTGGGGGGCTGGGTGAACTTTTGACAGGTGGTACACAGACGCCCTTTTGAGAGTGCGGTCCCCCCAAGAAGTGGCGACCACAGGAGTTCACATCTTTGAAGCAAGGAAGCTCCCCCTTTCCTTCCCCAATAATGCTGCCCCCGCGCGCGTTCAGATTCTCTTCCCAGATGCGTTTGGAGTTGCGGAGCTCTTCGGGGAAATACGGCTCAGGCCAGCCAGAATAGAGGTGGAGCCCCCCAGGGGGCGGGGAAGAGGGCCCTGCCCCCCACTAAAACAGCCTCAGGATTGGTCAGTTTCAGGCATCTATGTGCGTGTTCAAGAAAGGTGGATCCAGGGCGGGCTAAGCCCCGCCCCCGCGAGCCACCAGCGCCCGCGAAGCACAAAGCCCGTGGCGCGCTCCGCTCCGTGAAATCCATGCCCGGCAGTGGCGGCAGCCGCAGCGCCGCCCTCGCGCTCGGCCAATGGGCGGGCGTGCTGCCGGGGCGCTGGCCCCGCCCCCGGGCGCGCGGGGCTCAGCTCGCCCGACTGGCGCTGGATCCCTGACCGTCGCTGGTCGGTCCGCTCCCCGAGCCCCGGGAGGGCCTCTCGAGGGTGCAGACCTTGCAGGGCGGGCCCGCAAAGAATGGAGCTTTGGAAGTTAAAGTAAAGGAGAAAGCGAGTGTGCGGGCTTCCTCAGCAAACACCGGGCGGCTTGGGCCGTGCGCGGAGCTGGGCGTGTGCCCAGATCAGGTCACCGCGTGGCAGGCAGCGCCCGGGACGGCCGAGGGGCACCGTGGCTCCAGGCCTCATTCGGGAGGAGCCCAGAGAGGGGCAGCTGCCCGCCAAGGTCATACAGCAAAATCTCCCAAATTGGGGGCGAAGGGGGTGTGGCAAGAGAAGAGTCCGCACCCGGAGACCGTGTTCTCTTGGACCCAACCCTCAATGTTCCACCCACCACTCGCCCAGAATACCAAGAACCATACTCATAAATTACATTCTTACGAAAACTTACAGGGTTTCATTTCGGGGTGCCCTGCAGCCAACGTTCCTCCTGTATTTGAAAAAGTCCACCTAAACTGCCAGTTCCAAGACCGAGGCATACGAATGGACATTCTCTAACGCCTCCCTCTCCCCCGCAGAAATACACTTTAAAATGTATATTCCGTTTGCAGAATACAACATTCAACCCACATCGGTTAATAAAGCTCTTATTAATAACCCTATTACTCAAACAACCATCTCCATTACAGATGGAGACACTGAAGCACAAAAGGATTGCTTTGCTAATGCCAGCAGAAACTGGAACCCAGGTCTCCCAGAGAGGCTGGGCTTACACTGTGGGTTTAATTCATAGTGTTTCCCATCCTGGCCCACTTGGATTTGGCCCCTTCCTGGCACTGAGATGCCAAAAACGTCTAGAGATCCCAGCTCTACTCTCCCCATAGGCACAAGAGAGATGGACAAGCCCTGTGAAAGGGAGGCTTCTTACTACATCTGTCATATGGCTGTGTCCCAGTGCCATGAACACACAGTAGGTGCACAATAAAGCTCATAGGAAAGAAAAAAAAAATGGTGAGGGGAATCAGGTGACTGCCTTTATCCCAGCTGGAGAGAGAATCAGGTGACTGCCTTTATCCCAGCTGGAGAGGGTCAGTACGTGAGAATGGGTGAATCATCAGGGCTGCCTTTAACTATAAACAGGGCAAAGTACAGAGGAAAAGGTGTGGGACATCAGGCCAGACAGGACCGTTTGGGAACCCTAGGGGCTTGGACTCTGCCATCACAGGAGGAGCCACAGGAGGGCTTCAACCAGAAAAGACACCACCAGATCCACATTTGGGGCCACTTTTCTGACTCTCTGGTGGATGGCTGAAGAAGGCAATGGCAGAGGGAACAGAGAGGAAGAGGCTTGGCTTCTGAAGCCGTTAGGGAGGTGAGGTCATCAAGACTTATCACGTGGATGACTCCCAAGTTTCCACTTTGGGCAGGTGCACAGGACTCACAAAAAGAACCACAGACTGGCGAACCCGACTAGAATCCATGAAGATGCAGGTTTGATCCCTGGCCTCGCCCAGTGGGCTAAGGATCCGGTGTTGCTGTGAGCTGTGGTGTAGGTTGCAGACATGGCCCGGCCTGGATCCTTACAGCTCCGATTTGATCCCTAGCCTGGGAACCTCCATATGCCACGGGTACTTCCATATGGCCCTAAGAAGACAAAAAAAAAGAACCACAACCTAAGAAGCCGGGTGCTCAAACTGGGATGATTTGGGTTGGAGGTGTGGAGTCTAGGATGTTGGGACTTCTGCACATGACTGATTGTTGTGTCATCATGGTTCCTAAGTCATGCCTCAAATCACCCCAGTCCGCTTCTGAAAACTACTCTCCCTAGAGTGCATGGGCCTTTGTTTGTTATGGACAGTTTTAAAGTTTTCTCTCATTTATGTATGTACTACATACATATTTTAGGCAATTAACTATAGCAGTACCTTTTTAAAAGGTGAGGTTTAGCCTATTCATGTTTTCTGCCTCTTGGGCCAATGTAAAATTTACAGGCTGTTTAGAAATTAATAGTATACATAGAGCACAACTTACAAACACATAGCCGTTCTCAGGGGCAAATTCGGAGCCTTACTTTCTTGCAAAAGGAAATGAGTAGCCTAAATAAAATAGGCATTTAAAGCAGTAAAGAAAGTTATTTTAATACTATTTCTCAATGTATTTATTACTAGAGGTGTCTTTATAATTTTTTTCACAGATTTTAAGTTACATCTCCATCTTCGTTCTTCACTTTATATATGTTTTTCCCATGCCCTTTTTTGCTTGGTTGCACACTGTAGAATCTTCCTGCTAAAACAGCACTGTCCCATAAACTGTCTGCTTTGAGGCGTTCCCATCGTGGCTCCTTGGTAACAAACCCGACTAGAATCCATGAGGATGAAGGTTCAATCCCTGACCTCACTCATTGGGTTAAGGATCCAGCTTTGCCGTGAGCTGTGGTATAGGTCCCAGATGCATCTCGGATCTGGCGTTGCAGTGGCTGTGGCATAGGCCAGCAGCTGCTGCTCCAATTCGGCCCCTAGCCTGGGACCTTCCATATGTGCTATCCGATTTGGTAGTCACTAGCCATATATAGTCACCAAGTGCTGGAAATTGTCTAGAATGACTGAGAAACTGAATTTATTTCCCTGTGGCTAGTGGCTACCCTGGTGCACAATGAAGTTCGAAAAGATCCAGCTCCTGGATTGGTCGGTTCTATGAGTTTTCTAATCAGTTAGTCCCTGCTAACTTACTAATTCCTTCTTCCTGTGTAGATGTGTTTCATTATTGTTTCATTTTGGTGATTTCTCAATATACTCATTTATGTCTCTGCCTTTGCCTCTGCGTCCACACATCCCTGTCTTCTCCTTCTTGTTCTTCTTCTCCTTCTCTTTCTTCTTTTTTTTCCTTTTTTGCCCACACCCAAGGCATATGGAAGTTCCCAGGACAGAGATCAAAGCCGAGCCACAGCTGTGACATATACCACAGCTGCGCAATGCAAGATCCTTAACCCGTTGCATCACAGCAGGAACTCCTCCCATCTTCTAAAACATCTATTCTTGCCACCTTGACATTCACCTTTGACCAAAGTTAACAGTTATGTTTTGTTTTTAATTATCACATGGTGGGAGTTCGTCTTGCTTGTTTGGTTAAGCTTTTAAAAATTAATTTCCAGTTATGTTTACTTGCAGTAGTTCAATGTCTGCTTTTTGGAATGTATTGGTTTTGTTTTTGGGGTTTTTTTTTTTTGAGATTTAACAGATGATTAGTTCTTCGAAATATTTCAAGAGCACTTTAAAATGTGTACTGTTTGCAGAATACAAAGTTCAGTCCATATCTGTTACCACAATCTTATTAACCATATTATTCAAACTCCTTGTTGCCTAATTGAGGTTTATCTACGCAATCAAGGCTGTGTTTGTGTCTCCCTTGAGGCTTCTCAATTCTCCCTGTATTTCCTACAATTTGTTTTCTAAAATTGGCTCTAGGCATACTTGACCTTCGTTAAGGACCGTCCCTTCACCCACCATGAAAACTTTTTCCTTTTCTCCCTGATAACGCCTTCTGCCTGGAATTCTTTGCATATTTTTCTTGTTCCTATGCGCTCACACATTGAAGCTTTCCGTGTCGTTTTTGGAATTAGATATGACCGTTTTCTAGTGGCAGGGAGATGAGAGGGAGAGAGAGACAGAGACTCAGAACCGCAGCCTCCACGACAACGAGGAAGTGAGAATGGGAAATGTCAGAGTCTGAAATCTATCGCTGTGGAAGGTCTAAATCGCAAGGAGTGTTTCCCTGGGGACAATCTCAACCATAAATAAAGGGCCATTATCATGAATAAGTCTACAAATAACAAATGCTGGAGAGGGTGTGCAGAAAAGGGAACCCTCCTACACTGCTGGTAGGAACGTAAATTGGCACAACCACTATGGAAAATGGTATGACGTTTCCTCAGAAAACTAAATATAGAACTACTATAGGATCCAGTAACCCCACTTCTGGGCATCTATATGGACAAACCTATACATCAGAAGGATACATGCACCCCCTATGTTCGTCACAGCAATATTCACAATAGCCAAGGCATGGAAACAACCTAAATGTCCATGATAGATGAAAAGATTATGAAGATGTGGTACATATATACAATGGAATACTACTCAGCCATTAAAAAGAGCAGAATACTGCCATTTGCAGCAACATGGATGGAACTAGAGACTCTCACACGAAGTGAAGTAAATCAGAACGAGACAAATACCGTATGATATCATTTATATGTGGAATCTAAAATATGGCACAGAGGAACATATCTGCAGAATAGAAACAGACTCACAGACACAGAGAACAGACTTGTGGTTGCCAAGGGAAAGGGGGCGGGCGTGAGATGGACTGGGAGTTTGGGGTTAACAGATGCAAACTATTCCACTTAGAATGGATAAGCAATGAGGTCCTGCTGTACAGCACATGAACTGCATCCAACTTCTTGTGATAGAGCATGATAGAAGATAGTGTGAGAAAAAGAATTGACTTATATGTATGGCTGGGTCACTTTGCTGTATAGCAGAAATTGACAGAACATTGTAAATCAACTATAATTTTAAAAAGGTTTTTTAAATCGGGCTGCTCACAAGACCGCTGGCTTTTTGATAACAAGGACACAGTAGTCTTGAAAAGTGTACAGGTCAACAGAAACCAGTTTCCCAGGAGCTGCTATACGCACAGGCTGGCCGAGTTTAGGAACAATGACAGGGAATGGAGAAAATGTCCTCACCTCCTAAAGGACCAGAGTAAAGAGTCGAAGGTGTCACACTTCTGCATGTGATGGAATCATGTGTCAGAATGAAAAAAAAAAACAACTTATTTTCAACTCCATCATTACCAAAGAGAGACAACTTTCTGCTTATTTCCTTACTGAGAAAGCCAGTCTGGCTGCTTTATTTTCCATCTAGAAGAAATGAGGAGCTCCGTGTGGTGTGTCCCTTCCAGGAGCCCCATGGCTGTTCTTAAGACATTTCCGTGTGTATACTTCAGACACTGCTCTTCTATTAGAAAAAGATGAGTTCCCTGATGGGGTTGGGGGGGCACCCATTTCCTGCCCCTGTTTATTTTGACTTTAAAAAAAAAAAAAGAATGAGTTTGTCCCTTTGCCCCCTGGATCCTCAGACTTTACTGGCTCTTAGGATTCACTTTGCAGCCCTCCATCTACCTAAGTAAACAGCCTGTACACCTGGAACTTCCTGGCTCCGCTTCTATTTACGATGCTAAGCCCTGGCACCCGCGTGGGGGAAATGCATGAAGGAAATTTAAAGCTGTGCAAATGCTTTCCCATCCGACTGGACGCAAGGTATCATCCAAGAAAGTTGTAAGAAGGATGGATAGCATTTCAATGTCCAAATTAAGCCACCAAAGTGATGGGGAAAACACTTACTGGTTTAAAAAAAAAAAAAAGCCTCTTTCACATGCCGACTTCGACCACAGAGGAATTTTGTTTCCCCACCAGGATCAACAACATCCACACCCTCACTCTGTGGCCAATATTTATTCACAGGTGGATTGTTTTCTGCACCATGGAGATGCCCTAGAAACCCCTTTGACCTTTATGGATAGGGGCTCTCCTACTCTGAACTCTTAGTTTCTTAATTAAAAAGTTGACAGGGCAGCAAAATGCATCTGGGTGCCAATCCCATTACCGTCTTCCTTCTCGATGCCTTGATCAACTGCTCTGAGCACCTACGGGGTGGCTGGCACCATCCTGAGCTCTGCACACAAGCTGACAAACAGAGAGGACACAGTTCCACCACCTCCTGGGGAGACGGGCAGAAATCAGCCCACCAGCACCAGAACATTGAGGTACAAATCATGATGATGCTCCACAGGGCAGCTGTAACGGCTCTAACCTGTTCATTTCCTCAAGTTAATCGGTAAAAGCTAAGGTGTTTCTTTCTTTTTTGTTGTGGTTTGTTTGTTTTAGGGCCTCACACTCAGCATATAGAGGTTCCCAAGCTAGAGATCGAACTGGAGCTGCAACTGCTGGCCTACACCACAGCCACAGCAACACCAGATCCAAGCCTCGTCTTTGACCTACACCACAGCTCAGGGCAATGCTGGATCCTTAACCCACTGAGCGAGGCCAGGGATTGAACATGCATCCTCATGGATGCTAGTCAGATTCGTTTCTGCTGAGCCACGACGGGAACTCCAAGTGTTTTTTTCTTGCACTGAACAGCCAGAAAGCCAAATGTCATCTTTGGCTGAACCCTCAGCCTTGCTTTAGTCCCCGCCAGTATCCCTCTGCCATGTGATCAAGCTGATGGACGGACAGACATCACATCCAGTCCCTCAACCTCCAGGTCTGGGGTGAGGAAGGTGTGATGGGCTCAGATTGTCCAAATCTGCTCTCTCGAAGCTCTCCCATCAGACCTGGGATCCACCGCTTCCTATCACCCAAGTGTGGAGGACAAAGAAGTATGGAGCTGGGTAGTCCTGCATCTGGAGGGGACACAGCCACTTCCTGGGCATAGGACTCCACTTTCTGTGCCTTGGTTCCCCATGAGTACAGTAAAAGTACTGTAGGGTGTCTTTAGCATCAAATGAAATGATGCATAAAGTGTGCTCAGCCCAGCATCTGGCAGCTTGCAGCATTTTCAAAGGTGTCATCGGCACCAGCAACAACTTCAGGCATCTCCTCTCAGCCTCCTCCGTAAAATAGCTATAACAATCTCTGACCGTCTGTGGGGCAGGGGGTGCATTGGGTGGATTAAATAATCAAATTTAAACCATGCCTCTAGAAACATGCGTTTCCTTCCCCTTGAGGTGTTCTTGGGGAAATCGTGCTCACCCTCACTTTGGCAAGCTGTTTCTCAAATCTGCCAGGTCGGGGGTGGGGGTGGAGAGTAGTGGGGTGCTGCGGGGGCGACTGAGACTTGGTCTATCACAAGTCCAGCTCATCACAGAGCTCCATCCAATCAACAAACCGGCTCTGGGCCAGGCAGCCCCAGTCCCAAAACAGGAGGCAGTGAGACAGGCTGGGACCTGGGACCTGGGGCCCTTTGCCACAGTGCTTGCATCTGGACAAATGTCTCCTTGAGCAACACAATCCAAAAACAGAAACAAAACACTGGAAAGGACTGAAAATAGCTGCATGCATGCGCGGTTGGGGCACGTTATGGACAACAAGACACAAAAGGGCCAAAAACCCCAACTGCCACTTCTGAGGAGCCAAGAGCAAAAGCAGGATGCTGCACATGCACCCTGCACACGGCCCCACCCAAGGGGGTTGGGCAGACCACCTAAGCCATCCCTCTGGCGGGACCCCTGGACCTTACCCCACATAAGGAACCGGCTCTCTCCTACTTCAGGAGTGAGAAAGGGAACCTGTTATTTGTTTTTGCTCCCTCCTGCTACAGCAGGAACTAGGATAAAGCCTTGCCTGAATTCCTAGCCTCTTGTCAATTTTTATCCATTAAGAAGGGCAAGAACAGACTCAACGACTGGGCTGTCCCTGCCTTCCAGGATTCCCGCAACTGAGCTCAGAAAGGTCCCGCCTGTCCATTTGGATCTGAATCCACCATCTCTCCACGTTCCCATCAACCCCACGCTGACCTCTTTCTCCAAAGGCAACAGCCCAGGACTCTAAATAAAACACTCGGCGTGCTCTTTCCAAAGCCCAGCTACATCGTAAAATAAACCGCGCTTCCCAACGATATCTAAATGGCCTCTGAAACCACTTGGAAGTTTCTAGAAGGGCTCGCCCACAGTAGCAGAACACTGGGGGCTGAAAGGGAAAACACAAGATGCCCAATTTTCCTCTCAGAAATCAAGATTTAATAGCCTCCTAAGGAAACCATAATTGGAGGGCCATGGGGCGCATTCCTCCCCGAGGCCTGTGATTATGGAACGACGGGAAAGGTTGGGAATTTGGCCCATGAGCAACTCTGGGCTCAAACTGGAATGAGTCTGACCCAAAGCAAGAGGTGTAGCTGAATCCCTTCACGCAGACACTGAGACGAGGCACAAAGGAGACTGGAAAGGAAGGCATTCTCGCGCAGAGAAATGAAGCCACAACCTCAACTAAAACACTGGTCTGCGAGTTCCCTTGTGGCACAGCAGGTTAAGGATCTGGCATTGTCACTGCAGTGGCTCGGTTGCTTCTATGGCTCGGTTCGATCCCCTGGTCCAAGAACTTCTGCATGCCAAAGGTACAGCCAAAAAAGAAAACAAAAACCAGGGAGTTCCTGTTGTGGTTAAGAACCCGACTAGTATCCATAAGGACGTAAATTCGATCCCTGGCCTCGCTCAGTGGGTTAAGGATCCTGTGTTGCTATGAGCTGCAGGGTAGACCGGCAGCTGCAGCTCCAATCTGACCCCTAGCCTGGAACTTCCATATGTCGCAGGTGTGGTCCTAAAAACAAGAGAAAAAAACAGAAAACAAAACAAGGTTTTGTTTTGTCCCCACCCTGACTAAGGAAAAGAGCTTTCCAAGGAGTTTTGCCTTGGCCGTAGAAAGAGACTTATGATAAAGACCTGCCCCCTCCTGCTTCTTGCCCTTGTACCCCCAGGAAAGCACCTCATGTTTGGCTCACAGACTTCTGCTTCTTGGAACAGAAGGCAAAGACAGCACCCCCCCCCCCCCCAATACACACACACCAAGATCTCACAGATCCTGTGCCACATAAAGCGTGTGTGGCCACTAGGAGGATCTGGGCTTCTGGCCTGCCTAAGTTTGCCCTAAAATCCTAACCGCCCCCCATCACCTCACCTTGACTTTCCCACTTTGAAATCTGAAGATCAAAAGTGCCTTTTAATTCTCAAATAGACATTCCCCCCACCCGGAATTTCCTTCCTATCTGTTTCCTTGGCAGTCCTCACCCCCCACCCCAGCTGCCCATTATTCACAGAGTTCCACAGGATGCAAAGATCAAATGTAATGCACTTTTCCTTAGCAAAAAAAAAAAGAAAGAAAGAAAACAACCTTGGAAAATTAAACAGCAGATACCCAAGAGCAACTCTGCCTCAGAACTGGGGTCAGACACACACACACACGTACACGCATATGCAGACGTCATAACCTTGACCAGCTTCAGAGGACAAGTCTCACGGCTTTGAGAAACCAAGGGCCAGAGCCATGGAAACAGAGGGTGGGGGGCGCAGCAGGTAAGCACTGGTCCACTGGTGCTGGAGCCAAGGAGGGGTGTGAAGCAAAGCTGTCTTTACACCCCACTGGGTTTCCATTTTCAGGTCGGATGTGCCAGTGGTTAGAAATAAGGCCAGAGAACAAGGAGTTCCCGTAGTGGCTCAGCGGAAACTAGGAACCATGAGGTTGCAGGTTTGATCCCTGCCCTTGCTCAGTGGGTTGAGGATCTGGCACTGCTGTGAGCTGTGGGATAGGTTGCAGAAGCGGCTCAGATCTGGCGTGGCTGTGGCTGTGGCTGTGGTGTAGGCCAGCAGCAGTAGCTCTGATTAGACCCCTAGCCTAAGAATCTCCATATGGCGCGGGTGCGGCCCTAAAAAGCAAAAAAAAAAAAAAAAAAAAAGGTGGGCTCTGCCACTCCTGACTCTGGGCTCTTGGGCAAGTGTCTTAGTTTCTCTGAGCCTCGGTTTCCCCTTTTGTGAAATGGAAGCTCATCAGGCCACCCACTTTGTAGAGCTGCCGTAAGGTCCATTCTGTGCCTCGGGTGCAGCATGGAATAACCCAGCAATAAAAACCTGATCCTTCAATAAGCCCAGATAACCCCAGGGCCTTTAAGCATGCTGTTTTTAAATTTTTTATTTAGTTTTATTTTTAGGGCCACAGGTGCAGCATATGGAAGTTCCCAGGCTAGGGGTCGAATCAGAGCTGCAGCTGCCGGCCTATACCACAGCCACAGCCACATGGGAACCGAGCCGCACCTTCCAGCTACACCTCAGCTCACAGCAGTGCCAGATCCTTAACCCACTGAGCAGGGCTGGGGATTGACCCTGCATCCTCATGGATACTAGTTGGGTTCGTTACCACTGAGCCACAATGGGAACTCCTGCACATGCTATTTTGACCACCTAGAATTCACTCTGCCCCCCACCCCAGTTCCTCCCATGGCAGCTTCCCCTTCATCCTTCTGGTTTCAGCTCAAACATTAGCCTCAGTCTCTATAACTAAAGCAGAGCCCTCTCACTGCATCCCATCTTGTCACCCTGATAGAGTTCCTTCCAAGACTCATTGCCACTTGAAATTTTCTTATCCATGTATCTGTGGACTGTTTATTGCTGCCAGGCACCCTGGAGTGTGGGCTGCAGGAAAGCAGGCCCCTTGCCTTTTTTTTTTTTTTTTTTTTTTGGAGGGGGGGGTCTTTTTTCCTTTTATAGGGCCACTCCCGCGGCATATTGAGATTCCCAGGCTAGGGGTCAAATCAGAGCTGTAGCCACTGGCCTATGCCAGGGCCACAGCAACGTGGGATCCGAGCCGAGTCTGCAGCCTACACCACAGCTCATGGCAACGCCAGATCCTTAACCCACTGAGCAAGGCCAGAGATCGAACCCGCAACCTCATGATTCCTAGTCAGATTTGTTAACCACTGCACCACGACGGGAACTCCCCCTTGCATTTTTTAATTCACTGCCAGACCCCAGAGCCCAACACAGATTGAAAGCTGCACAAACAGTAGCTGCTGCTTTTTAAAAAAGTTATAGTTGATTTATAATGTTGTGTCACAGCAAAGTGACACCGTCATTCATATCCATACATTCTTTTTACATATTTTTTTCCATCATGTTCTGTCCCAGGAGATTGGATATAATTCCCTGTGCTGTACATCAGGACCTCATTTCTCACCCATTCTACATGTAATAGTTTGCACCTACTAACCCCAAACTCCCACTCCCTCCCCCTCCGCCTTGGCAACCACAAGTCTGTTCTCCATGTCTGTGAGTCTGTTTCTGTTCTGTAGATGGGTTCATTTGTGCCATAGTTTAGATTCCACATATAAGTGATATCATATGGTATTTGTCTTTCTCTTTCTGACTTACTTCATTTAGTAGGAGAATCTCTAGTTGCAATTGCATGTTAAATAGTTAAGAAATACAAAACTACAAGGTTTAAGTAAGGTGACCTTAAAAGGGTCTGATGTTTGCTTGTGCAGAAGTGGGTGTCAGAGGTTGTAGCGTGTGCGTGATCACAAAGAGATGGTGGTTTGTCTGAAATTGGATGCAAAGTTGGAAACTCAGATGTGGATGGTAGCGACTGGTACCCCACAAGGGGCACCAAGATGCCCGCCCGCCTTTTGTGCTGGCTGGGTGCAGTTTTCAGAGTTCAGCTCACCTAGTGCTTCTCAGAGACAAGACTGTGCAAACTTGAAATCTCCAGCGTGCTCAAATTCCAGTCTTCCAATCCATCAACCCTTAGAGCAGAGCTGACTGTACAAGCTCGGCAATAACTCAGAGTCGGTAGGAGTGTTGAGGCTAACAGCCCCCACCTGCAGCTTAGATGCACGACCCACCCAAGGCTGGTGTGGGTCTCAGCACAAGCCTGGCATCACCATAATAATGAAGGCTTAATTCCTCCAAGCACGCCTTGCAGAGCGTCATGGATGTGTACATATCTCAGCCCAGCAGCCTGCAGAGCCAGACATTCATTTGGAGTCTCCAGCTTCCGCTCTTAAATGTTCGCAAAGGTTGAGATCAACTCTGCAGAAGTCGAGGAGTTCCCCCTGTGGCTCAGAGGAAATGAACCCAGCTAGGATCCATGAGGATGCGCGTTCAGTCCCTGGCCTCCCTCAGTGGGTTAAGGATCTGGTGTTGCCATGAACTCTAAGTGTAGGTCGAAGATGCGGCTCGGATCCAGTGTTGCTGTGGCCGTGGTGTAGGCCAGCAGCTGCAGCTCCGATTTGATCCCTAGCCTGGGAACCTCCATATGCCACAGCTGCAGCCCTGAAAAAGCTAAAAAAAAAAAAAAAAAGTGTATTTTTACCCCATAAAAGAACCTTGAGAACTACTACATTTAGGATGGATAAGCAATGAGGTCCTGCTGTTTAGCACAGGGAACTATATCCAATCTCTTGGGATAGACCGTGATGGAAGATGATATAAGACAGGGAAAGTGTATACATATGTATGACTGGGGCACTTTGGTGTACAGCAGAAATTGGCACGACATTGTAAATCAACTATACTTTAATTTTAAAATATTTTTAAAAAGAGCTGAGAGGGGTTGCGGATAAAAAGAATGCGTGAATAACACACAGATTAAAAAATTCAGAATGTTCTGCATCTCCCCATCTTTGAATACTAACTACTTTGCTCGCACTTCTCCAGTCCCAGGGCAATGTCTAGATGCCCCTGGCAGCCTCCAAACAAAAATCCTATGCATTTCAAGTCCAAGGACACTCAGCTGCTTGACCGCTGATAACAACAAAGGGCTGGAAACGTCCATTGATTTTGGGTTGGATTAAAAACATTACCAGTGGCCATGGCCACCGAAGAAAAAGATTCAGATGACTTCCAAGAAATGTTATTAAGAGAGAAAACCGCGGCACAGGGCAACAGGCAAAGTGCATTTGTGCAAAAGTAGGGGAGGAGGCAGGCAGATGTGTGTGGCACATCCGCACCCGTGTATACAGAAAATTCCTCTCTGGGGTGAACAAGAAACTCAGGATTGTGTTTGCTGCTAGGGAGAGGAGGGATGCGGGAAGGGCTTACTTTTTCTTGTAAATCTCTTTAAAATGATTTCGATCATTGCATATTATAGTCTTTTTAAAAAGTATTACATGGTGTTGTTCCCTGCTGGCCCAGCAGGTTAAAGTTGTCACTGCTGTGGCTTGGGTTCAATCCCTGGCCAGGGAACATCCACATGCTATGGGTGTGCACCCCCCCCCCAAAAGGGTTGAATGGATGGAAGAGGGGGTGGCAGTATATGGGGTAGGGGATTAAAAGGTCCAAAGTATTGTGTATAAAATAAGCTACAAGGATATATTGAACAAAACAGGGGATGTAGCCAATATTTTATAATAACTTTGAATGGAGTATGAGCTTTAAAAAATTGTGCATCACTGAATTGTATACCTGTAGCTGATATGATATTGTACATATACTTCAATAAATTTTTTTTTAAAAAGGAAAGGAGTTCCCATTGTGGCTCAGCAGGTTAAGAACACGACACAGTGTCCATGAGGAAGCAGGTTCTATCCCTGGTCTCGGTCAATGGATGAAGGATCTGGCTTTGCCACAAGCCAAGGTATAGGTTCCAGATGTGGCTCGGATCCAGTGTGGCTGTGGCTGTGGGTGCGACCTATAGTCCAGGAACTTCCATATGCCGCAGATGCAGCCCTAAAAAGACAAAAAAAAAAAAAGCATTAATACCCCCCACAAAACATCCACATTAATAGCATCTTCATCTTTCAGAGGTTTATTTGGCGGGGCGGTGGGTGGGGGGTAGGAAAGAAAATACTGCATTAAAATACTGAGGGTTTAAAAAAAAACACTGAGGGTTTTTTTTTGTTTTTTTTTTTTTTTTGGCGGGGAGGGGAGGTGCTGCCTTCTATTTTGTGCCCCAGGGTCCCTATTCAGAGACTTTAGTCAATTTGCACTTGATACAGCCAGGTAATTCTAGAAAAATTGACTCCCTGGGGTCAAGGTGTTGCTTTATCGAGCCATAAGCTAAATTTCGTTTTTAGGAGCTGAGTCTCTATCCTTCAAAGCGCCAGCCCCTCTGTTCCAGGCAAGAATTTTACCCTGTCCTCTGCTTTGCCCAAAGCCAGCCTTGGAGGAGGCGCGTTCCAAGCTTTTCTCCATGACCTGTGGCTCCACGACCAGGTAAGTTCCAGATTTTATTAGTAGGAACAAATTAAATCAACCAACAACAAAAGCAAAGCACACAACCCAGTGACCCTCTGAACCCAAATATGCACAAGCACATTGACACAGGGACCAAGTTACAAGCCAAGCAGCTGCCTCCTCTCCCACGGAGGGTGGATGGCTGATGGCGAGTTGTGGGGTGGACAGCCACAGGGGTAGGAGGCTGTCCCCATGAACAAGAAATGGAACAGCGCACACAGCTTATCAAGGGAGGTGCCGGGGTCGAGAGGCCACAAACCCATCAAACCCATGTTCTGCCAATCAAGGCTGGTGGGGGGGTACTATTGGCAGACAGGACCCCTGCTCCCTCCCTCTCCCTTTATCTTAACCAGTTCCACACCTGGAGACTCTGGGGGTGCTTTCTCAAGTCCCACACTAGGACCTGGAAAGATCTGATATCACTGTGCCTTAGGTTCAGTTTCTCAACTGTTGACATAGAGGGAGGGGGAGGTGAGGATGGATCATTCTTTGTTTTTGGTTTTGGTTTATTTACTTATTTATTTTTTGTCTTTTCTAGGGCCACTCCTGTGGCATATGGAGGTTCCCAGGCTAGGGTTCGAATCAGAGCTGTAGCTGCTGGCCTACACCACAACAACGCCAGATCCAAGCTGCATCTGCAACCTATACCACAGCTCACAGCAACGCCGGATCCTTAACCCACGGAGCGAGGCCAGGGATCGAACCCGCAACCTCATGGTTCCTAGTCGGATTCGTTAACCACTGAGCCACGATGGGAACTCCTGGATCATTCTTCGTGATGGGAGAGGGGGGCGTCCTGGGCAGCATCCCTGGCCCCCACCCTCCAGATGCCCCCACCCCAAGGTCTCCAGACATTGCCAGACTCACCCTTGGGTAAGAACCACTGACTTAGAGCATTGCCCATGGCAAGGACAGATTTCTTGTAAAAGCAGATGGGGCTGAAAGGGCTGAGCTTGTCCATCTGTCCATCCAGTCCTGAGTTACAGCTTCAGAGGCTGCAGCACCCCTCCCCCAGGCTTCCTGCAGTTGCACCACAGTTTCTGGTTGTCCCCACACCTCAAATCTTGGAGCTCCAGCTCAGGGCCCCACTGGCACACGGGAGTAGAAGCACCATCCACCTGTCAGGATTTTCCTGAGAGCCAGACACATGCTAGACCAAGGGTGTCCTGTTGCCACTGCCCTTGTGATGCTTCCAGCCCAGCTGGCAGGCAGAGTCTGAGAGAAATTTCTACCTGCTTTTGTGCCACCCTTGGCCACCTCTGCCAGACCCCTAGCAGCCCCAGGCCCTCGGCGGGGGCAGGGTGGTCCCAGGCCAGCAGGGAGGTTCCTTTTCTCAGCTATGTTTAAAACTTAAGGCATGCAGAGTTCCCGCTGCGGCACTGTGGTTAACGAATTCGACTAGGAACCATGAAGTTACAGGTTGGATCCCTGGCCTCACTCAGTGGGTTAAGGATCTGGCGTTGCCATGAGCTGTGATGTAGGTCGCAGACATGGCTCAGATCTGGCATTGCTGTGGCTCTGGCGTAGGCCAGCAGCTACAGCTCCAGTTAGACCCCTAGTCTGGGAACCTCCATATGCTGTGTGTGCGGCCCTAGAAAAGACAAAAAGATAAAATAAAATAAAGAAGTCAGCTTTCTTAAAAAAAACAAAACAAAACAAAACAAAAACTTAAGGCATGGGACTTCCCCTGTGACTCACATCATAACTACTAGGCATTGTCTCTGCAGTGGCTCTGGTTCGATCCCTGGCCCTGGGAACATCCATAGGCTGCAGGTGCAGCCACATGTTTGGAAAAAACAAACAAGGAAAAGTAAGGCATGGAACAAGCACTGAGGATTCTTCAAACTACTACAGACCACGGCAAGAAACCACCTGGGATGAAGTATGCAAAGAATTATTATTAAGCATCTGTTTTCCTTTAGCTTCTCTCATCGGGGAATACTCAGGATAAATTCTCCTTTATGGGTTTTTAACTCATTGAGAAAAAGAGTATCTTGGAGAGGATGATTTCAGAAATAAAGCATGCAAATCATTTGCACACTTTTTTTTGGTGGGGGCAGGGGGGCTGCCCAGCATGCAGCAGCTTGATATGGGATCTCAGTTCCCAGACCAGGGATTGAACCTGGACCATGGCAGTTAAAGTTCTGAATGCTAATACTAACCACTAGACCACCAGGGAACTCAATTTGCACTTTTTTTTCTTTTTCTTTTTTTCTTTTTTTTTGCTTTTTAGGGCTGCACCTGTGGCTTATGGAAGTTCCCAGGCTAGGGGTCGAATTGGAGCTACAGCTGCCAGTCACAGCCACAGCCACAGTCATAACAATGTGGGATCCGAGTGGTATCTGAAACCTACACCACAGCTCATGACAACACCCAGATCCTTAACCCACCGAGCAAGGCCAGGGATCGAACCCGAGTCCGCATGGAAACTAGTCAGGTTCATTAACCACTGAGCCATGAGGGGAACTCCCATTTGCACGCTTTTAAAGTCAGATAATCCTTACTCTAGTGCATGGGCTGCTAAAATTACTCACGAGGGAAAACACACCATCAGCAACCCAAATCCAGTAGGGAAAGGCTTCTGACAGAAAAAGTCAAAAAGTCAAATAGTCACTGCTTGATGTGGGAGGAAATAGGTGTGGTTTTTAAAATTTACTTATTTTTTTAAGTGTTCGGCGGCATCCGTGGCATATAAAAGATCCAGGGCCAGGGATCGAACCAGAACCATTGCCAGAACAATGTTATGTAGTTATGCTACAGGCCACAAGGGAAGTCCTTTAATTTAATTTTTATGTTATATTGGAGTATGATTGACTTACAAGATTGTGTTAGTTTCAGGTGTACAGCAAAGTGATTCAGATATATATACATCTGCATTCTTTTTCAGATTCTTTTCCCAGATAGTTTATTACAGGATATTGGGGAGTTCCCTGGTGCGCTAGTGATTAGGACTTGGTGCTTTCACCGCTGTGGTGCAAGTTTGATCCTTGGTGTGGAACGGAGATCCCACATCAGGCTGCTACATGCGTGGCCAAAAGAAAAAACTGTACACAGATATCGAGTAGAGTCCCCTGTGCTACACAGCAGGTCCTTGTTTCTCTCTTTTATATACAGTAGTGTGCATATGTTAATCCCAAACTCCAAATTTATCCCTCCCCTCCTTTCCCCTTTGGTAACCATAAGTTTGTTTTTGAAGCCTGTGAGTCTGTTTCTGTTTTGTAAATAAGTTCATTTGTATCTTTTTTTTTTTTTTTTTGGATTCCACATATAAGTGATGTCAGATGACATCAGGAGCTTTGAGTCCCCACTGATTAGACATTTCTGAGCAATTTCATACACCTTGTTTCATTCTGTTCCCCAAGGCCATCTTGTAAAGTGGATTGGGTTTTCTCATGTCTCATAGAGACCTGAGTGAGGGCACACACAGCCAGTGGGGTGGAAGAGCAGGGCTTTATCCTATACTTACTGGCATGTGGTCGAAAATCTACTAGCTACCGACAGCCTGGGCACACATGTGCAAGATGTTAGTGAGAAGCTGGGTTTTAAAACCCAAGGAGCACCATCGACAGATGACTGGATAAACACGGTAGGGGACCATCCACGCAGGGGAATATTATACAGCCTTTAAAAGGAAAGAGGAGCTCCCACTGTGGTGCAGCAGGTTAAGGATCCAGCATTGTCTCTGGACTGGCTCAGGTCACAGCTACAGCTCTGATTCTATCCTCCCTGGCCCAGGAACTTCCATATGTCATGGGTACAGCCAAATACATTTTTTATTAAAAATAAAAAAGAAGGAGTCTGACATCTGCTACAACAGGGATGAGCTTTGAGGACATGATGCCCCGTGAAAGAAGTCAGACACAAAAAGACAAATATTGTCTGATTCCACTTATATGAGGTCCCAGAGGGGTCAGAAGGTAGATGGTGGGGCTGGGGAGACAGAAGGTAGATGGTGGGGCTGGGGAGTTAGTGTTTAATGGGGACAGAGTTTCAGTTTGGGAAGATGAGACAGTTCTGGAGAAGGATGGTGGGGACAGTTGCATAATCATGTAAATGGACTTAATGCCAGTGAACTATGCACTTCAAATGGTTAAAATGATAAATTGCACATTATATATCTTTCACCACAATTAAAAAACAAAAAACTCAAAGAACAGTAATGACATGCCAGGCATTGCATCCTCTCATTCACCACATCAGGTACAAAATTATCCTCCTTTGTAAATGAGGAAACAGAAGGTTAGTCATTTGTTCAAGGTCATACATCAAGGTCATGGCAGATAGAGCCAAGATTTGAACACAGGCAGTCTGACTCCAGAGCTGGAACTTTTTTTTTTTTTTTTTTTTTTTTTTGGCTTTTTAAGGCCACATCTGGGGCATATGGAAGTTCCCAGGCTAGGGGTCAAATCGGAGCTGCAGCTGCCGGCCTACACCACAGCCACAGCAACACCAGATCCAAGAATCTCCACAGCAGCTTGTGGCAACGGGAAATCCTTAACCCACAGAGCGAGACCGGGGATCAAACCTACATCCTATGGATACTAGTCAGGCTCTTAACCCACTGAGCCACAGTGGGAACTCCCAATGTTAGAACATTTAAAGCCCATGTTGTAGCAACTTCAAAGGCAGGCTTCCTGATTCTTAAGGCTGCCAATACCCCCTGCCTTCCAGCAAATTCCTCCCACTTCCTTGCATGAATCTCCAACTGCTGCCTTTCTGCCCGTGACCACCTAGACTACACATGGGAATCATGACAATCACAGGACCCCCAGCCAGACCACACACGCTCCTTCTCAAGTTCAATGGACCTTGAGCTGGGCTGTGGGGATGCACAGGAGGGCCTAAAGGGGCTCCCAGCCCAGTGGAGAGCCGGACAGAACCAACCAACAGACCCAAGTTCATAACCAACTCCACCTGTCCTCAGGTGAGGTCCTACAAGTCTTAAGCCTCAGTTTCCCCATCTGTCAAACAAGGTAAATGAATAACCCTCCCTACAGAGCAACTGTGTAGAAAATGAAACATGTGTAACCATGGAAAACAACTTGCCCAGGTCCTAGAAAAATCAGAAACCCTCGGTCAGCAACAGATGCTACTGTCACATATCATATTACACAATTAAAAATCTTGGCGGTCCTGTCACGGCTCAGCAAAAACGAATCTGACTAGCATCCATGAGGACGCAGGTTCAATTCCTGGCCTTGCTCAGTGGGTTAAGGATCCTGAGTTGCTGTGAGCTGGGGTGTAGGTCGCATACACGGCTCGGATCTGGCATTGCTGTGGCTGTGGCATAGACCAGCGGCTATAGCTCCGATTTGACCCCTAGCCTGGGAACCTCCATGTGCCATGAGTCAGCCCTAAAAAGACCAAAAAAAAAAACCTAACAATCCTAGTTCTGATCAAGAGGAGAAAGCTACGAACTCAAATGGGACTCAGAGACAGAGTTCTGGAAGAGGTGCATGTGAAAAGGGGTTTTTATTTTTATTTATTTATTTTCTTGTTAGGGCCACACCTGGGGCACATGGAAGTTCCCAGCCTAGGGGTCGAACCAAAGCTGCAGCTGAGGCCCACACCACAGCCACAGCAACACAGGATCAGAGCTGCGTCTGCCACCTACACCACAGCTTGTGGCAACACCAGATCCTTAACCCACTGATGGAGGCCAGGCAGGGATCGAAACCATATCCTCATGGATACTAGTCGGGTTTGTAACCCACTGAGCCACAGTGGGAACTCCAAATAGGAGTATTTAAAGAAAATAATGGCTGGAGTTCCCGTCATAAAGGAATCTGACTAAGAGCCATGAGGTTCGATCCTTGGCCCTGCTCAGTGGGTTAAGGATCCGGCGTTGCTGTGAGCTGTGGTGTAGGTCACAGACTCGGCTTGGAGTCCGAATTGCTGTGGCTCTGACATAGGCCAGCAGCTACAGCTCCGATTAGATCCCTAGCCTGGAAGCCTCCATATGCCGGGGGTAACGGCTCTAAAAACCAAAAAAAAAAAAAAAAAAAAAAAGAAAGAAAGAAAAAAGAAAAGAAAACAATGGCTAATACATAGGCTAGAGGAACTTGAACTTCCTAAGACCTAGGCCAGCTGGCTATCAGCCTCGCCAAACATTATATGAAATCAGCTCCATTTCAGGATGGCAACCTGGTGAACGTGTTTTCTTATTGGAATTAAATGATGCATCCAACATGGGAAACTTAGTCTAAGAAGCAAACCAGGTAAGAGAGGAAAAATCCCTTGGACTCCCCACCCCTTCCCCGGGGGCCTGGGTCAGATTTCCGCTGTGCCCGCCCTCCATCAACACTTACTGAACAAATAAACCAATGGATGGGAGGCAACAGAAACCTCAAGACATTGGTCGCCAGCCGCCTGACCGGAGGGAACCAGTCATATGCACTCCTGTTAAAAGTTAAAAGCCTCCCCAAGGTCAAGGAGCCAGGTCCCTAACCTGGCCTGAGGTCTTTTTGTTCCTCTCCGATGGGCTTACTCAGGTTAGGAAAAAATGACTTTTTCTCACCTGTGACCCGGCACATAGGCAAAGCGCCCAAGAAACAGTCCTCGCTCTTCTGCATGTCACTTAGGAAAGGCTGCATCAGAGTCCAGGTGGCTTGAAGGCTGGAGGGCACATCCTCAAAAAACCATCAGGATAGAGTTCCCGTTGTGGGTTAAGAACCCAACATAGTGTCCATGAGGATGTGGGTTTGATCCCTGGCCTCGCTCAGTGGGTTAAGGATCTGGCGTTGCCACAAGCTGTGGTGTAGGTCACAGATGCAGCTGGGATCCGGCGTTGCTGTGGCTGTGGAATAGGCCATCGGCTGCAGCTCAGATTCAACACCTAACTGGGGAACTTCCATATGCTGCAGATGAGACTGTAAAAAACAAAACAAAACAAAACAAAAAAACAAAAAAAAACAAAAAAACGACAACCCAGCAGGGTGTTTTGCAGTAGGAGCTCATGGCTCAGACATAACCTTTGCAAACTGTAAATCACCAGGTTGCACCCCCAAAACTTATATAACATTGTACATCAAGTACACCTCAATTTTAAAAAAATACTAAGAAATAAAAAAAAAAAAAAAGCAGCAGGGTCCCCGGTGCTCAGCTGAGCAGCTCTGGGAAAGGAAAAGTGGCAGCAAGGCTGAGAAGGAGAAGGGACCAACATCTGACCCAGGGTGAGCCTTTGGGCTGCAGCCCACACTCAGATCCCTGGCCTCTGATGACCTTGAGCTGTCTTGGCCCTGAATCCTAACCCTGTTTCCTATTTACTCTGCTGAGTCCTGACACTTGACACATGCGAATTCCCGAGTGATGGTGATTATGCTCAACCCCCCATTCTTGCAGGGAGGCAGCCGTGTCCTTGGGGAGGGCCAGGCTGGAGGAATTACGCTGCAAGAAAGCCTGCTCACTCCGGAGACAGGGGTGCCAGCTCCCATGCAGGGCAAAGAGGAAGGTCACTGTCCAACAACGACTAAACCAAGAAATACAACGGTCTAGAGAAAGAAGCCCAGCGTCAAGATACACGGGGCATTTGTGGAGATGACCATTATTTGGTGTGAGTCAAAGAGAATTCAACAGGTCTCTAGGCTCTGGTGTGTGAGTCTGCTGCTGGGTGAAACCTAGGGTGACCAACTGTTCTGGTTTGTCTGGCACTGATGGGTTTTCCAAGAAGCAGGGCTTTTAGTACTAAAACTAAAAAGTCCCAGAGTTCCCATTGTGAATCAGTGGTTAACAAACCCAACTAACATCCATGAGGACACGGGTTCAATCCCTGGCCTCGCTCAGCGGATTAAGGATCTGGCATTGCCGTGAGCTGTGGTGTAGGTCGCAGATTCGGCTTGGATTCTGCGTTGCTGTGGCTCTGGTGTAGGCCAGCAGCTACAGCTCGGATTTGACTCCTAGCCTGGGAACCTCCATATGCCACATGTGTGGCCCTAAAAGACAAAAAAAGAAAAAAGAAAAAAAAAAGAAAGTCCCAGTTGACAATTTGGTCACTCTAGTGACCTAACTCTGGCTTCAAGGTATTGGCCTCTGGCCAGTTTTAGAGGAAGCAGGAGGCCAAAGTCAGTACAGGATATGGTTCTTCTTTAGCAAACTCCTATTTGCCCTTCAGAACCCAGTGCAAAAGGACCATTCCTCTACAAGGCAGGAAAAGCTGAGGGTCTGGAGCCAGACTCTAGATTCAAATCCTAGGTCCATAAAAAGATCATTATGAGGGCCATGAACTTGGTAGATGATGCTTAATAAATACTGGTTTGTGAATGTTCCCAGGTGCTTTGGAGCCCTTAACATGCTGTGTCTGTTAGCTGCCCTTGCCCTCTATTAGACCTGGAATTCCTCATCTTCCTTTCCCTGAACCACCGGAACACATTAGGAAACAGCACACAATTAGGGAAAAAAAAAAAAAGATAAAATCTTGTAACATGTGCGAACCAGTTAATGCAAATCTCCATTTCGGTCTTTCCTCATCACTCTCCAGCCCTGATACCAAGCAGGGCTGTTTTTCACTTGGCTTTCCCTCCTCCAATGATTTCACAAGAGCCCACAGAGAGGCGTGCAGCGAAGTAAACAAGAGGAGCTCTGAAAACCCATTCATGGGCAGCTCCAAGGTGTCGGACAGCCTGAGAATGCAGCAAGAGTCTGTAGCCGTGGGGACAAGGAGCCTCCATGAAATCGAGGAGATTTGCCGATGGCCCCGCTCCTAGGCCACCAAGCCACACCTGGACCAAAGGAGCAAAAATGCACAAAGACAGTGTCGCGGCCGGAGGTCGGAGGTCTTAGGCAGTCCACAGCAAGGGGCAAAGAGGCAGAAGGACATACTTAAATAGAGCAGGGAGCTTTTTTTTTTTAGTGCCACACCCGCGGCATATGGCAGTTCCCAGGCTAGAGGTCAAATGGACACTGCAGCTGCCAGCCTATGCCACAGCCATAGCAACGCAGGATCCGAGCCTCATCTTCAACCTATGCCACAGCTCACAGCAACGCCAGATCCTTAACCTACCGAGCGAGGCTAGGGATTGAACCCACATCCTCATGGATACAAGCCTGGTTCCTTACCCCTGCGCCACAGCGGGAACCCTTCAGGGAGCATTTTGATGAAGCTCGTGTTCAAAAGTGGAGCTGGTCCAGGCTAACCAATTGCAGATGGGCTTTGGCACGAATAAACCAGGGCCTTTTACACAAGGGAATGGGGCCCATGTGGAAGATTCTAAACTCCATTAAATATGCAGGTTATGTTTATCTCTAAGTTGGTTGGCTGAGAAAGATGGGGTGGGGAGAGAGGGAGAAGCAGCAAGGTTTGGGGACATGAGTGGGGGTGGGGAGGACACAACTGACAGAGGAGAGAAAAGAGGACCATGGGGAGAGAGGTGATCGCCCCATCAAAGCAACATGGGAAAGGAGAACCCATCCCCAGGCGTTGCCTAAAACTCAGGGTTTCCTACGTGCCAAGCACTGTTCTGACTGTCCACCCTTTATTCCTCCCAACAACCTTAGGCACGACCGTTTTCACCCTTTTTACAGATGAGAAAAGATGCACAGAGAGGTTAAGTACTGCCCATGGTCACACAGCGAATGAGCCACCGTCAGACACAATGTTGCCATGAACCAGTTGCCATCATAGGTGTGAAATGATTTCTTTTTTTTTTTTTTAATGGCCGTACCTGCAGCATATAGAAGTTCCTGGGTCAGGGATTGACTCCGAGCCACAACTGCAGCAAAGCTGGATCCTTTAACCCACTGAAACCTGTGCCTCCACAGTGACCCGAGCCACTGCAGTCTGATCCTTAACCCATCTTGCCACAGCAGGAACTCTGCAAGATCATTCCTTTTTATTCTGCCCAACTGTGTTTGATGCACTCAGGGGAAATGGCTAAAAGTTCCCTTCCCTGACTCTCCCTTCAGATCAGTGCAGGGGCGCTCAAGTTCCCAGCACCTCCCCTGAACCAAATAAACTTGACTTGCACCCTGGGCTTTTCTAGTCTACGATGTCACTGATCAGATGTTTCACGGCTGGCTTCCAAGAGGGCGGGCACCTGCTTGTTTTGCTCCCCGCCACCATGTCCTCCCTGCCCCCATGGCCTCCCTGCCCCCATCACGGCACCTGGGGAATCCATACACCCACCCACACTGGACTGTAAGCACATTTCCTCAGATTCCTTGGTCCCCCATGGGTGGAGATGTGGTTTTTGTCAGCAGGCAGCACGGCCATGCCAAACCACTGATTCTACACACACGTGGCTGACAACTGGCTTCTGCTTTCCATTTTGCTGTGAAAAGGGGCAGAAAACAAGAGCAGAGTGCCCTCTCCCCCCCAGATTCCATCATTTTCATTTAATGGTCCTCGAGTAGGGGTGAGCCTGACCCCCCTTCCCCCAGGAACATTGACAACGTCTGCAAGCATCTGTGGTTCACAGCTTGGGGGAGGGGCGCTCCTGGCATTGAAAGGGTGGTGATCAAAGATGTCTCTCAACACACTGACATGCACAGGACAGTCCCCGCCACGGAGAATTATCCTGCCGTGAACATCCTAAGTGCCCAGGTGGAGAAATTCTGTCGGAGGGTTAGAAGATCTCTTCTCAACTGCATCAACGTTTCCAACTCTGCAACAAGCTTAGGTGGAAAGTTCGTGTCTTGCAAAGGGCTGGCTGCTACGCTTAAAAAAAAAAAAAAAAAAAGCCTGGAGGTGCCGCCTTGGTGCGGTGGGTTAAGAATCCCACTGCAGGGGATCAGATTGCTGCAGAGGTGCAGATCTGATTCCCCAGCCCATAGTGGGTTAAGGATATGGCATTGCCACTCCTGAGGTGTAGGATGCAGCCGAGGCTAGGATTCAGTCTCTGACACAGGAATTTCCATGTGCTGCAGGTGCCACCATAAAAAAAAAAAAAAAAAAAAAAAAAATCCTGAAAGAAAAGGTAAATCCTAGAAACCAGCCCGATTTTACCCCTACTCCAAACAGCTTTCCAAATTGCAAAAACACTGATTTAAAAAAAAAAAAATCTGGTGCATAGATACAAACTATTACATTTAGGATGGATAAGCAATGAAGTCGTATTGTACAGCACAGGGAACTCTATCCAGTTCCTTGGGATAGACCATGATGGAAGATAATATAAGAAAGGGAATGTGTGTATATGTATGACTGGGTCACTTGGCTGTACTATAGAAAGTGGCACAGCATTGTAAATCAACTATACTTCAATTAAAAAAAAATTAAAGACAAAGAATCCCTTAAGCTGACATAATGTGCCTCCCTCTTCTGCTGCTCTGAACCATCTCAGCAGTTCCACTTGGGCACTGGAAATTATGCCAGAGGAAACTTATTACGCTAATTTCCTTTAGTAAATAGTTCAAATCTTACCTTGGAAACCCATGAAAAAGGGAAAGCTAGCCACAGGGCCATGCGGAAGGCTTTCCTCTCCTTGCTTAAGCATTAGACCTTCTGTGACTTTTGCTCTTGAGGTGGTCAACATGGATGCTTCTAGAACGGCAAGCCTTTCCTAGCACACATATTTCTCCGTTTATTTTCGAGAGGCTTGGGTGTGAAAGATTAGAAAATGAACGCATTCACCGTTGGCTTCTACCTGGCCCCTCTGGAACAAAGTGAGCTGGGTGTTAAATGGCCACTTCATTGCTTTCCCATCTTGTGTTTTCCAAAGCACATGGAGTTTCGGAGCAATTCTAGCTGGCTCAGAACAATTCCGGACATTAGTCTCCCCTTTCACCAAGAGGGCTGCTGCTCTTGCAAGTTACACAATAGTTTCTCCATGGAGCCACACTGGGCTATGGATCAGAAAAGCAGCCCACCTCCATGATAACCACAGCAACAGCAGGACTGATTGGGGTTTTTCTTTGGGGGGGGGGTTGTTTTTGGTTTTGTTTTTTATTTTGAGGGCCACACCCTCAACATAGGGAGGTTCCCGGGCTAGGAGTCGAATCGGAGCTACAGCTGCCGGCCACAGCCAGAGCCACAGCAATGCCAGTTCCGAGCCACGTCTGCAACCTACACCACAGTTCATGGCAATGCCCGATCCTTAACCCACTGATCTTGGCCACAGATCGAACCCACAACCTCATGGTTCCTAGTCGGATTTGTTTCCGCTGCACCATGACGGAAACTCCCTGATTGGGTTTTGTTCCGTTTTCTTCCCTGCAAATCTACATGTATTGCCAACTATGCTAATAGTTGCTAATAAGATCCTGAAAGGTGGTTTTCTGTTTTTTAACATACCTGGATCAAGGTAGCCCAAGACCTGGACCTTCACATAAAGATCCTATTTCAATGCCGGAATTAGAGTAGCATCACTTAGAAAAAAACGCCGACGAATCTGGATGAGACCAACCTAAGCCTAGGGCCTCTCTCAGGGCATCGGAAATCATGGTGAAGTACCCCAAGAGGTCCCGCTCACAAAGGCAGCTTTTCCCTGGCCGCCACTGTGCAGGGCAGCTCGGAAACCCACCCAACTTTAATGAGGACACAGTGTCCCAAGAGTTCCCAGGCCTGGAGCCCACCCACCTTGGAGAGCTGCCCCAGAAGAGATGGAACCCTTTGGCAGGAGGTGACAAACCAACACTTCACTCTGCTCAGAAACTGGGGACGGGGTTTAAAGGCTATTTTCACAGCTTAACACATTCAATCTTCTGTCCTTATAAATGGACAAATGCCATTTGTATCTCTTGGATATATGAGACAGTCGAGAGTTCGTTATTGCATCCCATTTACTGAGCGAGGCTAAAAACAGGTCAAGAGTCTTAACAATTATATAATTATCCTCTGCAGTAAAACAATTGCAGCATTCCATGCCATTTAGAAGCGGGCCTGGGCTGACCACATTCAAATCTGCCATTTAGCACTGTTCCGAAAGTTCCTGCCCTGACAAGGTTAACAGCCATAACCGACATCATTATTGGCAAAGGGCAGCAAATCATCCTTTATCTGCAGGTGCTGTGGTTATAGAGTTGGAAAATTGAAGGGAACCAACTGTACGGCCTTTAGAATGAATAAGCACTTAATAAAGGTAGCAGTGAAAAGAGAAAACACAATCCCTGTCCCATATGATGAAAAATTACCACTTTGAATGCTTTTTTCTTGAGATACGAACTGATTTTTTTTTAAAGTGTAGTTGATTTATAATGTTGTGTTCATTTCGGATGCACAGCAAAGTGATTCAGTTATATATATGTTCTTTTTTCTTCTTCTTCTTCTTTTTTAGGGCCGCCCCTGCAGTTTATGGAAGTTCCCAGGCTAGAAGTCTAATCAGAGCTGCAGCTCCTGGCCTACGCCACAGCCACAGCAATGCCAGATCTGAGCAGTGTCAGTGACCTACACCACAGCTCACAGCAATGCCAGATTTTTAACTCACTGAGCAACGCCAGGGATCAAACCCACATCCTCAAGGATACTAGTCAGGTTCTCAGCGTGCTGAGCCAAGATGGGAACTCCTATACATTTATCCTTTTTCAGCTTCTTACCTATTATACGTTATTCCAAGATATTGGATATAGTTCCTTGTGCTATAATATAGTAAGACCTTGTTGTTTATCTATTTTATATCTAGTAGTGTGTATCATCCCAAGCCTCTAATTTATCCCTCCCCCCCTTCCCCTTTGGAAACCGTAAGTTTGTTTTCTATGTCTGTGAATCTGTTTCTGTTTTATAAATAAGTTCATTTGTATCATTTTTTTTAGATTCTACACATAAGCAATATCATATGATATTTGTCTTTCTCTGTCTAACTTATTTCATTTAGTATGACAACCTCTAGGTCCATCCATGTTGCTGCAAATGGCATTATTTCATTGAAGGCTTTTTTGAAAAATATCTCTCCCACACTAAATAAATGATGGATCAATAGATGGATCGATCAATAGATAGATAGAGAAGTATGTAGATGGATGACTGAATGAAAGAATGGGTGGATAATAGGTATATGAGTAGGTGGCAGACAGATGGATGGACGGATATATAGAAAGCCAGCCAACCTACGAACAATACTCATAGAAGTAGATTCTGTCTGAAGAAAAATCACAAAACAATTTCTAAGAATAGAAAGAGCCCCTGGGAAACCGAGAGGCACAAGAAAATATGGTCAAAATGTCATTTCTACCGAATCAACTTATATATGCTTAATATCCCACAAGAAAACCCTCCAAGGGCCTCTGGGTCTGCTTTTCCCTCTTATTTTCTCTCCTTTTTCTTTCTTGGAACTTGGTTACATTCTCTACATTTGAAGAAGAATAAACCAAGGTTAGGGTGCTTTCCAAAAATGGGAAGGAAGAATTACCTGAAAGATACTTTTAGGATCATTTTTACAACCATTTTCATTGGGATATGAGGGCCAAAAAGAATGCAAAAATTGATGGTTTGGCATACATGGATCTATACTATTTACAGTAGCCAAGACATGGAAGAAATCTAAATGTCCATCAACAGAGGAATGAATTAGGAAGATGTGGTACATACCTACAATGGAATATTACTCAGCCATAAAAAAGAATGAAATAATGCCATTTGCATGAGTGGACCTAGAGATTATCATACTACGTGAAGTAAGAAAGAGAAAGACAAACACCATATGAAATCACTTTTATGTGGAATCTAAAATATGACACCAACTAACTTACCTGTGAAACAGAAACAGATTCGCAGACATAGATAACAGACTTGTGGTTGCCAAGGGGGAGGGAGGATGGAGGAGGTACAGATTGAGAATCTAGGATTAGCAGATGCAAACTATTATACATAGAATAGATGAACAGCAAGGTTTTACTATGCAGCACAGGGAACTATATTCAGTATCTTGTGATAAATCACAAGGGAAAAGAATACATATGTATAACTGAACCACTTTGCTATAAGCAGAAATTAACACAACGCTGTAAATCAACTATACTTCAATTAAAAAAAATTGAATAAGTGGGAGTTCCTGTTGTGGCGCAGTGGTTAACGAATCCGACTAGGAACCATGAGGTTGCGGGTTTGGTCCCTGCCCTTGCTCAGTGGGTTGGCGATCCGGTGTTGCCGTGAGCTGTGGTGTAGGTTGCAGACACGGCTCGGATCCCGCGGTGCTGTGGCTCTGGCGTAGGCCGGTGGCTACAGCTCCGATTCGACCCCTAGCCTGGGAACCTCCATATGCCGCGGGAGCGGCCCAAGAAATAGCAACAACAACAAAGACAAAAAGACCAAAAAAAAAAAAAAATTGAATAAGTGGCCCCCAAAACAGATTCCTGAATGGATATGTGTACATGTACAACTGAATCACTGTTGTACAGCAGAAATTAGCACATTGTAAATCAACTATACTTCAATAAAACATTAAGAAATAAATATTAAGTTAAATCAAATTAAATAAAAAACAACAGGTCCTGCTATGTAAATACGCAGCACCCCCACCCCCCAAAAAAAAGATAGAGGACATGTGACATGCCTGCCCGTGAGGTGGACCATTGCTATATAAATGTATGTCACATCCTCATCTCTGAGCAAAGATACAGTAGACCCCAGATGTTTCATACACACATTACAAGAAAAAACTTTTCAGAATAGACACAATGGCAGAACCACTGCTTGGAGAGCTGGCAGGAACCCAGCTCCAAATTTAGGAGACTTAAGAAATGAGAACATAAAGTCCAGACCTGATCACATGAACCTCTTGAAGGTCCAACCTACTTATTTTCAGAGATGGAGCCTGTATCAGTTTGCTAAAGCTGCTGTAACAAAGTACCCTAGACCGAGTGGCTAAAACATCAGAAATGTATCATCTCCTAGTTCTGTCTCCTCTCTATCCTTCTTCATATCACCTTCCTGTATGTACTGGTCTCTGTGTCCAAATTTCCTTTTCTTATAAGGACACCAGTCATATTCCATGGGGACCCACCCTCATGACCTCATTTTGACCTGACTGCTTCTCTAAAACATCTACTTCCAAATAAGGTCACAGTCTGAGGTCCTGGGGATTAAGACTCCAACATGGCATTTGGGGGGGGGGTGGCACAATCTAACCTGGAACGGAGCCCTTTGGGACCATCGTGGCAGATAGGGTCCAAGGTTACAGCAGATGCCAACTCTGGACCACATCCAGCCCACCAGTGCCCCTCCCCTAACCTGAGCACACTAAATAGAACCTATGACCTTCCCCCAACAGACTCAAATTTCTCCCTCCTTCATCCACAGAATGTCACTGCTGCTTGCCACATTACAGCCACTGCCATGAATACTATAGACATAAAAGATGGAAAGAGCAGGAGTTCTCTTGTAGCACAGCAGGTTAAGGATCTGGCGTTGCCACAGCTGTGGACCGCATTGCAAGAGAGGCACAGGTTCGATCCCTGGCCTGGGAACTTTCACATGCCACAGGTGCAGCCAAAATAAATGAATAAAAAAATTTAAAAATATAAACTACATTCATGCCAGCAGTGCACAAGGGTTCCAGTTTCTCCACATCCTCACCAACACTTGCTATTGTCTGTGCATTTGATAGTAGCCATCCTAATGGGTGGGGAGTGGCAGCTCATTGGCCTACAGCTTATCAATGTCATCCATCATTTCCCCGGTGGAATGTCAGCCTCACGAGAATAAGAACTCTCATCACTCCTGATCCCAGCCACAACCTCAGAGCCTAAAACAGTAACTGGCACTTAGCAGATGGATTGAAAGCCAAAGTCAATGAATGGATGGGCAGGGAAGATGGATTCAAAGGACATTTAAGGAGTTAAAGAAATGGGCTTCGGAGTTCCCGTCACGGCTCCGTGGTTAACGAATCCGACTAGGAACCATGAGGTTGCGGGTTCGATCCCTGGCCTTGCTTAGTGGGTTCAGGATCCGGTGTTGCCATGAGCTGTGGTGTAGGCTGGTGGCTACAGCTCCAATTAGACCCCTAGCCTGGGAACCTCCATATGCCACAGGAGCAGCCCAAGAAATGGCAAAAAGACCAAAAAAAAAAAAAAAAAAAGAAAGAAAAAGAAAAGAAATGGGCTTCAATGACTGATCAGGTAGAAGGATAAGGGAGACAAGGGTTTCTAGCTCCTGGCCCAGGTCAGATGGGGAAGGGATGGGGTGGGGAAGGGGCAGAGCAGCAGCCCATCTCAGTAGCGGCTGGGTCTCCTTGATTTTTCTCTAAGCCTCAATTTCTTCCTTTCTAAAATGGGAGTGATGGGGGTTCCTTGGTGGCTCAGCAGGTTAAGGATTGGCGTTGTTGCTGCTGTGGCTCAGGTCGCTGCCACAGCGAGGGTTCGATCTGTAGCCCCAGAACCTCCGCATGCTGCAGGTGCAGATAAAATAATAATGATGACCATGATGATAATAATTTATTATTAATAATATGGGAATGCTAATGGTGTCCAGTTCAAGGAGTCACCAAAGAGTTGGTGAGATACTTTGCACAAAGGGTCCAGGCTACAGAACAACCCACGGCCCTCCATCAATATTAGTTCACGGCCTCCCCTAAGAGAGATTAAATCAGGCAATTCTTGCACGCCCAAGAACCCCAGAGGTCTGTGCAGACGAGAAACTATCTAGGGAATGTGTTTTCAACAAAGCTAATGCCAAAGGAACACGTGTCTACAGCCGGAGCTGTGGCCTTTAAAAGCCTCCAGCTTCCTCGCCTGGCTCAGGGCACTCACTGCCTTGGCTGGTCCAAGACCTTAGGCGGCCTCCAGAGCACGAGCCAGGAGCCACAAGCCACACCAGCCTGCTGAATTGCAGAAACGCAGAATTGCCCACATAATCTGCACGGCCTCTGCCGAGGAAACTGAAAAAGCTCCGTGGAACATTCTGGCTGTTTAGCAAAGGGGCGGGGGTGGGGTGGAGAATCGTTTCTGATCCTGAAATTGCTTCTGCAAGCACAGCTCTGGTCCAGGCGCTTCCTGTTGTCTTGATAAAGTTCAAAGTCACCGGGAGTCTGCATCTATATGCCTGCCACCCAGCAATCTGCCGCACATCTTCCCCTCCCCAACACCCACCAAATTCTTGGTCCTTCAAATCCTAATGTGTTATGGCAGTGAATTCCATCAGCCACAATCTGCCAACATCCCTCAAACTTTTCCAAACTTTTCTTAGGCTGCATCTCAGGCTTGGCCATGAAAAGCCTGGTATGAGAAGTCTGAGTGACAAGGAATTCATTGGAAAGGGGAATGAGGGCACACTTGGGGTGATGGCATCTTGTTTGTGATGGTGGTAAAAATAAGTGGTGTATACACTTGCTAAAATTCACTGAACCAGGAGTTCCCGTTGTGGCTCAGCAGTTAACGAACCCGACTAGGATCCATGAGGACACAGGTTTGATTCCTGGCCTTGCTCAGTGAGTTAAGGATCCGGCATTGCCATGAGCTGAGGTGTAGGTCACAGATGAGACTCAGATCCTGTGATGATGTGGCTGTGGCATAAGCCGGCAGCTGCAGCTCCGATTCAACCCCTAGCCCAGGAATTTCTGTACGTCGCAGGTGTGCCCATAAAAAAAATGGGGAGACTGAACTCTTCTCCCTCAGAGGGCTGTTCTGAGGATAAGCACCCTTATGAGCACATAGAAAGGATCGGATAAATGGCAGCGCTTTGAATCCTGTTGCTGTGGTTCTTCCTTCTAACTTCAAATGCTATACAAATCCTTCAAATCCCCAAAGCCTCACTAATCATGGGAAGAAGTCTTACAAAACAGAAGGAAGCAAAGTTAACCCCCTAAGTTACCTTGCCAGGGATCAACAAGTGGAATCAGTATCTGACCTACCTCCATCAGTGCCCTGAGTGGAAAAACACCCAGTTGCTGGTTCCTTGCAAAATTCAAGGGGTTCCCATGGAACGCCTAGCCCCAAATCAGGCTGAGGGGAGGGAGAGGCTGCAGAGGAGAATCAGCCAGCCTCCAGCTCAAACTGGCTAAAGGCAGTGGGTGACTACCGGGAATTGCTCTTGAAGATGAAACCCAGGGTGGGAATTGATGCTTAAAGCAGAAATGCTCAGGGACCGTCTAATGGGGGTATTTGGGATTGGAATGAAGTGGGGGCTGGTGGCGCACGGAGCTTTCAGATGGTGAGATGGTTCAAGTTGGGAACTGAAGGGTTACAGACTAAATGCCGGGTACCACCTATAAGACCAGTGGACCTTAACAGCAGGTTTATGAAGGTGTAGCGCTATCCTATTTTACAGAATGTTAGAACCAGGGGAGCATAAAGGTAATAAACTCCAGGTATTGGCTGTGTGACCCTGGGTAAGCTACTTAGTCTCTCTGTGCTCAGTTTCCCCATCTGTAGAATGGGAATAACAGCAGCATTGGCTTTGGTTCGTTGAGAAGATGAAATGCCGCAGTTCATATACAGACATAGCTCATCTTATTGTGCTTTGCTTTATCATGATTTGCTTTACTGTATATTTTTTAATGAATTAAAGATCCGCAGCAACCCTGCACCAAGCAAGTCTATTGGTACCATTTCTTTCGGACAGCATTTGCTCCCTTTGTGTCTCGGGGTCACGTTTTGGTAATTCTCACAATATTTCAAACTTTTTCATCATGATTATATTTGTTATGATTATCTGCAGTCAGTGATCTTTGATGTAACCACTAGCACTGGCTGAAAGCTCAGGTGATGGTTAGCATTCTGTAGCAATAAAGCGTTTTAAAATCATGTACATTGTTTTTTTAGACATAATGCTATTGCATGCTTAAGAGACTAGAGTCTAGCCTAAACGTCAATTTCTATGCACTGGGAAACCAAAAATCCATGTGACTGGCTTTTTTAGGATATTTGCTTTGTTGCAGGGTCTGGAACAGAACCCACAATATTGCTGAGGTCTGCCTGTAAAGCCCTGAGAAGAGTGTTGGGCATAGAGTAAGCACCCGGGAAATGTGGACTGCCAGAATAAGGCAAGTTTTATATCCAGATCTGAGGCAAACCTGAAGAAAATGAAAGCCTCCAAAGACCTATAAGAAGGAAACATGATGTGCAGTGCATTGGGGAAGAGAGGTTGGAAATGTAAGAAATGCCTCAGAGGGAGATTGCGGGCCCATGTCAAGGGGCATCTGTGCCCACAGGGCGGCAGAGAAGGGGTGTCGTTCAAGATAAGCCAGGTCTTCCTGAAGTGGGGGATTGCCAAGGCCTGGGGGGTGGGAGGGTGGACACAAGAGAACTTTCAGTGGTGAGGGAAGGAATCTCTATCTTGATCAGGATGGAAGTTCCACAGGCACATACTTTCCTCAAAACTCTTTGAACCATATTCTTCAAAGGTGTGCATTTTATTGTTTGAATTACATCTCAATGAAGATAGGAAAAAATAGAAGTCGGAAACAATCAGAAAAGTCAACAAAAATAAATACATAAACTGTTGTCACAGCATTCTTCCACGGCAATGACAAACTGGAAACAACTTCAAAAAGCCCACCAACACAGGAATTAAAGGTGTGACATATCAGAATGGCCATCATTTTAAAAATCTACAAATAACAAATGCTGGAGAGGGTGTGAAAAAGGAAGCCCTCCTACACTGTTGTTGGGACTGTAAATTGGTACAACCACCATGGAAAACAGTAGAAGGTTCCTCAAAAAACTAGAAATAGAACTACCACATGATCCAGCAATCCCACTCCTGGGCATCTATCTAGACAAAACTATAATTCAAAAAGATACATGCACGCCTATGTTCATGGCAGCACTATTCACAATAGCCAAGACAGGGAAACAATCTAAATGTCCATCAACAGAGGAATGGATTAAGCAGATGTGATACATACACACAATGGAATACTACACATCCATACAAAAGAATGAACTAGTGCCATTTGTAGCAACTAGAGATTCTCATATTAAGTGAAGGAAGTCTGAAAGACAAGGATAATTACCATATGATAGCACTTATATGTGGAATCTAAAATATGGCACACATAAATCTATCTATAGAACAGAAACAGACTTACAGACATGGACAGACTTGTGGTTGCCAAGGGGGAGAAGAAGGAAGTGGAATGGACTGGGAGTTTGTGGTTAATAGATGCAAACTTTTACATTTAAAATGGACAAGCAATGAGGTCCTGCCGCATAGCACAGGGAACTATATCCAGTCCCCTGGGATAGACCATGATGGAAAATAATATTTTTAAAAAATAATGTATACATATATGCATATGGATGACTGAGGCACTTTGCTGTACAAGAGAAATTGGCACAACACTGCAAATCAACTATCTTGTGGTTTTTTTCGTCTTTTTGTCTTTTTTTTTTCCCAGGGCAGCACCCAAGGCATATGGAGGTTCCCAGGCTAGGGATCTAATCAGAGCTATAGCCACCAGCCTACGCCACAGCCACAGCAACACCAGATCCAACCTGCATCTGCGACCTACACCACAGCTCACGGCAACGCTGGATCCTTGACGCACTGAGTGAGGCCAGGGATCGAACGTGCAACCTCATGGTTCTTAGTGGGATTTGTTAACAATTGAGCCACAACAGGAACTCCTCAACTATGCTTTAATTTAAAAAAATAAAGTTTAAAAAAGGTGATGTAGGAGTTCCCATCGTGGCGCAGTGGTTAACGAATCCGACTAGGAACCATGAGGTTGCGGGTTCGGTCCCTGCCCTTACTCAGTGGGTTAACGATCCATCGTTGCCGTGAGCTGTGGTGTAGGTTGCAGACGCGGCTCGGATCCCCTGTGGCTCTGGTGTAGGCCGGTGGCTACAGCTCAGATTCGACCCCTAGCCTGGGAACCTCCATATGCCGCAGGAGCGGCCCAAGAAATAGCAAAAAGACAAAAAAAAAAAAAAAAAAAAAAGGTGATGTATTTACATGGAAGGAGTTTTAATAGATCTAAGAGGCCACATTGGTATCGCATGGCATCATACCATCTCATCTTCTTTCATGCATAGCAGGATCCCAAATGACACATATATGTTTGCAGAGACAGTTACGGAAGATTGTGCATCAAAATTAAGTCATAGGGGAGTTCCCACTGTGGTGCAATGGGTTAAGAATCCAACAGCTATGGTTGCTGTGGAGGTGTAGGTTCAATCCCCAGCCTGGTGCAGTGAGTGAAGGGATCTGGCATTGCCGCAGGTGCAGCATAGGTCCCAGCTGTGGCTTGGATTCAATCCCTGGTCTAGGAGCTTCCGTATGTCATGGGTGTACCATTAAAAAAAAGAATTAAGGAGTTCCCGTCGTGGCGCAGCGGTTAACGAATCTGACTAGGAACCATGAGGTTGCGAGTTCGGTCCCTGCCCTCGCTCAGTGGGTTAACGATCCGGCGTTGCCGTGAGCTGTGGTGTAGGTTGCAGATACGGCTCGGATCCCGCGTTGCTGTGGCTCTGGCGTAGGCCGGTGGCTACAGCTCCGATTCGACCCCTAGCCTGGGAACCTCCATATGCCGCGGGAGCGGCCCAAGAAATAGCAACAACAACAACAACAACAAAAAGACAAAAAAAGACCAAAAAAAAAAAAAAAAGAATTAAGAAGTCATAGCTTTGGGGCTGTGGATGTTGGGGTGATTTGACACTTTTCCTTGTGCTGTATAGCAAAGCAACCCAGTTATACATATATATGTATGTATAAACGTTTCATATTGTTTTCCACTATGGTTTATCATAGGATATTGAATAGAGTTCCCCATGCTATACGGTAGGACACTGTTGTTTACTCATTCTCTATAGAATAGTTTGCACCTGCTAATCCCAAACTCCTAATCCATCCCTCCCCCACAGCAAACACAGGTCTGTTCTCCTGTCTATGAGTCCATTTCTGTTTCATAGATAAGTCCATCCGTGTCATAGTTTAGATGCCACATATAAATATCATAGGGTATTTGTCTGACTTACTTCACTGAGCATAAGAATCTCTAAGAAATAAAACAAAATGTGTAATGTAAAATCTATACTGAAAACACCGCAGAGAGTATGCCTCAAGAGCTATTGAGAATAAAAGGTTTGGGTCTAAAAAGAAAAAGGAAAGGAAAAGAAATATAAGGGAGGACTCCTGTAGGATCAGTAACCCATCCTTAGTCTCCGGCTGTAGCCAAGACACAAAAAAATGAGGTTTTGGAGGAAAGAACTGGTCCTCTGGGTGGATATTAAGGCTATCGCCAAACCCACCCTCCCCAACACCACACTTAGTCATGAACAATAATAAAAAAAAAAAAAGAGTAAGCAATACAGATTCCAGATGGCAGATTACAACCTTTATTAGATTTCAAATGAAAACTCCTACTGTAATACTTCGAACGTGATATAGTCCCATAAAAATAAAGATGAATCACGGCCATTTAAAAAGAAAGGTTCGACTGCATTACGTCATAGCAAGTCACAATGGCCTGCAGCATCCTCCTGCTGAGAGCAAGACCCAGAAATAGAAACAAGGGCCAAATGGCAGGTCAGCCCACAGGTCAGGTTCGGCCCTGGCCCAGCCCTTGCTCTTTCAAGCCAGCATCACAAAGCCGTAAGCACATGATGAGGCAAGGCGAGAGAAAGTGTTTGGAAAAACTAGTTCCAGCTGTCTTGGGAAGCAGAGCAGCTGGGATAACAGAGGTTGCCTGGAAGAAGAACTCTCCAGAAAAAAGCCCTAACTCTGGGAGGACAGAGACATTTTGCCAGTTGAAGTGAAGCCTTTATTTTCACACTCCACGTGCATGTGGGTCGCAAGTTTCCTTGTGGAACTGTAGATTCTAAGCTCTGATCCCACATTCACCGACTCTTCCAGCTTCTGTCCAACGTTTGCAGAAACCAGACTGAACAGCCATTCGGCTACCAAGAGGCCCCAAGCAAGTATAAAATGCAGAAACACTACAGATCAGGACAAGTTAAATTTTTTTTAAACCCCACCAACTGGAGATTGAGACAACCCATTAAAAGGAAGAGTTAATTTTTTTTAAAAACCCTAACTACAAGTGATTAAAACTCACTCAACTGGAGAGCCAGTGTAGCATAGTCAAAAAGGCACGTGGTTTAGAATCAAAACAGACCATGAACTTAAATTCCAGTCCTGCCCTGCCTCCATCCCATTATCTGTGTGACCTTGGGCAAGTCACTTGACCTCCTCTGAAGCTCTCAAAGCAGGCTGTAAAACAAATTTAATTCTTAGGGTGACTATGAAAAAGAAGGAGCTCATGTATATAAAGGGATTAAGAAGACAGTAGGCACTCAATAGTAACTTTCATGATAATAATGATTAAAAATAACCAATCAAGGAGTTCCCGTCGTGGCTCAGCAGAAACGAATCTGACTGGCATCCACGAGGATGCAGGTTCGATCCCTGGCCTTGCTCAGTGGATTAAGGATCCGGCGTTGCCATGAGCTGTGGTGTGGGTCACAGCTGCAGCTTGGATCTGGTGTTGCTGTGGCTGTGGCGTAGGCCAGCAGCTGCAGCTCTGATCTGACCCCTAGCCTGGGAAACTTCCATATGCTACAAGTGTGGCCATAAAAAGACACACACAAAAAAATTCTACAACAAGCGAGTATAAATTTTTTTAATTGTTAAAGACTGACTTCCCTCAAAGGTTATTGTACCACATGACTTTTTCCAACAAATAATTGGTTTCTCAAGGAAGTGTTAGTCCCGATGCCGTAATTCTAAAACACTGAAAATGGAAACTTGCCTGGTTCATTTTGTGTGGCTAAGATATCAGATAATAAAACCTGATGAAGAGATTGCAAAATAAAACAGAGCAAAAACATAACACGGTTTCACTCATGAACCCAGGTGGCCAAGATCCATAAAAACAAAACAAAAGCAAATTTAGCAAATCAAATTCAACATTATACTAAAAGAATAATTCATCACAACCGAGGAGGGTTTACCACACAGGAAAGCAGGGGTGATTTTATATTAGGAAATCTATTAAACACGATTGCCAGGTAATGCCATTGTTAAATATTTAATATTAGTCTTGAAGCCCTGAGCAACAGAAAAAGATTTAAAGTGAAATGAGAGGTACAAATCAAGACAATTTTTTTTAATTTTGTGGAGAATAAAATTGCACATAATGAATAAAAATATTTTTTAAAAAACCTACTAATCAATTTCACTGAAGGATCTGGATTCAGGATAAATATAGTTATTCACAATAGCAACAATTAATGAAAAAACTCTATGTTACAGGAATCAGGAATCATCACAGCAAGAAATATATGGGATAAATATTTTTAAAAGCACGATATGAAAAGATTTGAACAAACAGAAACTAATCGTATGCCTGTATGAAAAGGGAAAATATTAAGGTATCAATTGCTCAAGTTAATTTACAGTGTTAACCATTTTTAATCAAAATTTCAATTTTTAAAATAAATTTTATTGGAGTATTAGATGACTTACAATGGTGTGTTGGTTTCAGGTGTATAGCAAAGTGAATCAGCCATTAAATACATACATATCCATTCTCTTTTCAGATTTTTCCTCCATATAACCTACCACAGAAAATTGCAATGGCTTTTACATGTACTACAAGAGGTAGATTTGGAGATTCTCGAGTTCAACAAGAAGAACAAAAACACTGAAGAACTGTAAGAGGAAAAAACTAGATCTACCACTGATAAAACATGTTCTAAATCTATAATTAAACCAGCATGGTACTGGGGTAAGAACAGACACAGGTGAAGGAAATAGAATTGACATCTCTGAAGCAGATCCCGGTGTTTGGTTGAATTTAATAACTGACAAAGAAAGCATCAAAAATCTTTGAGGAATAAAAAGGTGGTTTGATTATCCCACTGTTGATAAGCATCAGACAATGTTACATCATTTATTATAGTCATTTTCCTATATTTGTAGCAGCAATTACTTTTCCTGTCTAAAATTATGTTTAGGGATCAATGTGTTTTTAAATAAAGGCTGATTTTGATATAAGAAGCTCAAAAAAAATCTTTGGGAAAAGAACTGATTATTCAACACTTGGAATTCAGGAAATTAACCAACTACTCAGGAAAATCATTTTAGATTCTCAGTCATACCATACACAGTCTTGGGTGTTGGATCAAGCTCTAAGTCCTGGCTAAAAACGTGTGAAGAGTCCACCCTGGGACTCTGTGGGAGATGGCCAAAAAATAGCCACAAATGCTTCCCCTCCATGTCCATTGTCTTCCTTCAAGCTTGTCTTAGCCATGTGACTTGCTTTGACCAGTGGGACATTAGCACATGTGATGCAAAAAGAGATATGAAAAGTACTTGAGCACTGGGGATTGATCTCTTGGAATCTTAAGACCATCACAGGATCCAAATCTAAGCTAGGCTCCTACAGGATGATGAGTGATCCCAGGGAGAAAAACCCAAGCATCCACACTGACAGCCAGCACCAACTACCAGCCTCATGAGTGAGGCCAAACTAGACCATCTAGCTACCAGCCATTTCCCCAACTGATCCCACATAGGGAAGACAGCCAAGCCGTGTCTGTGATTGCCTGGGGCAGAGTCGGGAAGTGAGAGGTGATGCAGGGGAGGAGAGATCCAGCCCAGAAAACCCATTTAGACAACCTAACTCGCAGAATCATGAGCCAAATAAATGACAGTTGTGCAAAGCCATTATGTTGTGGGGAGGTCTGTTACGCAGCAAAAGCTAGCTGATACAAGTTGCAAGGAAAGACCCTATATCCTCCCAGTAAACTGCCCCCTTGTGGTTTAAGTTAGTCCCAGTAGATTCCCATCACCTGCAATCATGAGTTGACTTTGACACTCAAGGCTGAGCCAGGGAGACAAACTGGGCCGAGGTCCTCTCCCTCAGTCCCTCACCCATCCTGAGGCTATTTCCCCTCTACCCACACCCATACTATTCTGCTTATGCTGAAAAGCCCTCTGTTCCCCAGGGAAAGAGGGGAAGCCAGGAAGGAGCTGACACATTCCCACTCTTCCTCACCCAGAGACATGATGACACGCTCAGCCCCAGTTGACACACCTACCCGTTCCTTGTTCCTCTTCTCGCTCAGTGGTCCCTAAAATAGCCTCTTTATCGTGTTCAACTTTCCCAAGCCACTTCCTCCTCTATTCCAGGGACTCTCAAGGCCTTACAAAGATTGACAAAAAAAATGCGTTGCTATATTTTAAGTTTAAGAAGGGGAAAAAAAAAAATCAAACTCTAAATAGAGAAGAGGAATGCGGTTTTTATTGTTATCAAAAGAAGGGATATCAGTTTAAAGTTTAAAAAAAAAGAGAGAGACTTAGAGCTCCTGCTGTAGTGCAGCAGGTTAAGAATCCAACTGCAGTGGCCCAGGCTGCTGCAGAGGCTCAGGTTCTATCCCCGGCCTGGTACAGTGGGTTTAAAGATCCAGTGTTGCCACAGCTGCAGCGTAGGTCAAAGCTACAGCTTGGATTCAATGCCTGGCCCGAGAACTTCCATATGCCTCAGATTCAGCCATAAAAAATTTTTTTTCTATCTATGACTTTGGTGTATATAGCAGAAATTGACACAATACTGTAAATCAACAATACTTTAATTTAAAAAAAAATTTTTTTTAATTGAGACATGTTCCCTTACCATTTCCTCACTATAGATGGGAAAACAGAGGCTGAGAAGAGCTAGACAACTTGTCCAAGGTCACACAATAGACTCAGGACTCAAAACCAGGTGACTCTGACTCCAGGGCCACGTTCAACCTGGAATGAAATGCAGCAGGAAAGCGCTGCCCAATAAAACTTCTTGCGGTGATGGCAACATCCTACATCTACGCTGCCCAAATGTGGTGAGTGCGCCCAAGGGAGAAACACTTCATTTGATTTCATTGTCACTCATTTTAGTGGCTAGCAGGCCTACCTTATCGGACAGGGTTATGGGACATCACCAAGTTGGTTCCACACCACCATCAAAGATGGCACCCCTCAACACCCTTACCCTACTGAGTCCCAGTCACCCACCCTGGAGAAGTAGCCACTGAAAGACGCTTTCAAAGGAAAAGAGCAGGAGGGAAATGGGTTACAACCAAGCCTAGCAAAACCCTCTGTACATATTCCAACGTGCTCTAAAATAAAACAAAACAGACCGCAAATGCCATGATACACTTATTCAGTTGGCAAGAACAGGTCTTGAAGAACTGATTCCCACTATCCACTCTTGGCTGGCTGGACTCCTTTCTAGAACTTCTTCACGGCATCAGGGAAAACTTAGGCAGGTGTTTGCCTCTGTGTAGGCAACATCTGCACTTTGCCTCCAGGAGAGAAAGAATTGAAGTCCTTTTTGACTTCTTTGATTCTGAAATTTTTTTTAATATGATTCTTATTTTTGTCCATGATAGCTGGTTTACAGTGGTCTGTCAATTTTCTACTGTACAGCAAGGTGACCCAGTCACACATACATATATACATTCTTTTTTCTCCCATTATCATGCTCCATCATAAGTGACTAGATACAGTTCCCAGTGCTATACAGCAGGATCCCATTGCTTATCCATTCCAAAGGCAATAGTTTGCATCTATTAACCCCAAATTCCAAATCCATCCCACTCCATTCCTTTCCGCTTGGCAACCACAAGTCTGTTCTTCAAGTTCATGATTTTCTTTTCTGAATTTTTTTTTTTTTTTTGGTCTTTTTAGGGCTGCCCCTGAGTTCCCAGGCTAGGGGTTGAATGAGAGCTGCAGCTGCAGGCCTACGCCACAGCCACAGCAACACAGGATCCAAGCCACATCTGTGATCTACACCAGAATTCACAGCAATGCTGGCTCCTTAACCCACTGAAGGAGGCCAGGGATCAAACCCAAGTCCTCATGGATACCAGTCGGGATCGTTATGGCTGAGCCACGATGGGAACTCCTGATTCTGACTTTCTAACTCTTATGACCTGAGTCAGAAGCTTTCTTCATCCTTCCTTCCAAGACCTCAGGGCCACCATACCAACGTGTCCTCCACTTGTCCGCTGTCCCTCAGTTGCTATTTTTCACTCTGCCAAATGCCCGTTGTTGGTATTCACAATCTCCAATTGGAGACATGTGTAAATCAAAAGTCCCCAATGGCCAGAAGTCCCCAGATCAGATCAGGCAGAGCTCCAGGTTTGTGGGTCTCAAAGACATCCTTTCAAAACTGTGAACATCTGCGAAGAATGATGCCCTCATCCGAACCACATGGGCATCCTTAAGACAAATTCTCCAACCTTTTCTTTATCGTTTTCATCCCCACTTAGGATATCTTTCCTTTCTCTGATTTAACTGTTGTTTTCCTTCGGACTTAGGCTTCAAGGTCTTTTGTCGACACTGTCTTCTGTCCAACCACGAACCCTAAGATCAACTCATTGGGTGTTTTTTTTTTTCCCCTCGCCCTTGTAAAATTCCTTTGCAAATAACCTTCATACCTCCCTTGCTTATAAAAATAATTTTCATAGCAAAACTTGCCTTGGTAAAGAACACAACGTTTTGTTAACCAAGTTCAGTCTGTGCCTTGTTTATCGTAAACTAAAAAAAGGGAGGCTAATGAGCACTCTTTGACTGCATAACACAATTGTCAGAGGACTGAAAAAGACCTGGACTACGGGAAGAGTGGTCAGAATGATCACCTCTCGGAAAGGCCTGTTGCAGAGTTCCCGTTGTGGCTCAGCGGGTTAAGAACCCAACATTGTCTCTGCGAGGATGCAGGTTTGATCCCTGGCCTTGCTCAGTGGGTTAAGGATCTGGCATTGCCGTGAGCTGTGGTGTAGGTCGCAGATGCAGCTCAGATCCCACGTGGCTGTGGCTGTGGTGCCAGCAGCTGCAGCTCCAATTCAACCCCTAGCCTGGGAACTTCCATGTGCCACAGGTGTGGCCCTAAGGAAAAAAAAAAAAAAAAAAAAAAAAAAAAGTCTGTTGCAAATAGTTCTGCCAAAGGAATGGAACCTGAGTCTGACCCTGGCTCTGGGTCCAGAGGACAGAGGGCCATGCTGAACTATGCCATGAGAGGGCAGTCAACAACACTCAGACCAGGTGACATGCTCCAGCTGGAAGAGCCTGTTCTCCAACAGGGAGAGTAGAAGGGAAAGAAAGGGCTGAGGGGTGGCCCTATAAACTAGGGTTTCTCAACCTTAGCATTACAGACATTTGCAGCCGGATCATTCTAGGTGGCAAGGGCCATCCATGTATTGCAGGGTTGGGGGCAAAACCCTAGCCTCCACCCACTCGACCCCAGCAGCACCCCCTCCCTGCAACTTTCGACAAATAAAATTGTCTTTCAACATTGCCAAGTGTCCCCTTGGGGACAAAAGCATTCCCAGTTGAGAATCACTGGTTATAGACCCCAAATGACATATCCATTTTTTTTTTTTAATGGGCAAGACTATATTGTCTAGAGATTCACACTCGAGTGATAGAACTAGGCGGAAAGAAGGGAGCGATCCCTATAAAAGACAGGACAGTGGCCACTGCAGGGGGAGAGGGGGGCTGTGTTTGGGATGAATACCATGAAGGGTCTTTGGAGGCAGAGTTGCTGGCAAAGAATTATTGCTCAACCAGGGTGAGGGGTTATTAGGTTGTTCACCTTGGAGAAATTCATTAGACTGTGCATTCGTTTTGTGTGGTTCTCTGAATCTGTGTGTTCTTTGATAATAAAATGATGTTTAGAAAAAAAGGAAAGCAAAAAAGAAAGAAACTTTGACTCTACCCAAGAACACAGAACAACTGAAACATAGTCCTACCAAATGGCCCAGCAATTCTGCTGAAAAATCGGGATTCAGACCAAAGCTGGTACACAAATGTCAGGAGCAGCACTCTTCACATTAGCCAAGAGGTGGAAATGACTCAAGTGTCCAGCAGGTGGTAAATGGATACATAAGACATGGTATAGCCAGATAATGGAATATCACTCAGCAAGAAAAAGGAATGAAGTCCTGGTATCTGCTACCATGTGGATAAACCTTCGATCCATGTGCAGTGAAAGAAGAAAGACATAAGAAGCCATTTGTATTATTCTATTGATATGAGACACGCAGATGAGGTACATCCGCAGAGACAGAAAGTAGATGAATGGCTGCCGGGGGCTGGTGGGAGGGGGATGAGGGTGACAGCTAATAGCACAGAGTTTCTTTGTGGGGTGATGAAAAGTTCTGGAACTAGATTGTGGTGATGGTTGCGCTATAAATGTGTTAAATGTCACTAATGTAAGTCTTATGTGTGTTTTACTACAGTGAAACAGATTTTTTTAATCTTTTTAATCTAATTATTTTTTATATGTATATATTTTTTTATTAAAGTATAGTTGGTTTATAATGTGCCATTTTCTGTTGTACAGCGGAGATCCAGTCATACACACATATACATTCTTTTTCTTTTTTCTTTCTTTCTTTTTTTTCTGTCTTTTAGGGCTGCACCTGCAGCGTATGGAAGTTCCCAGGCTAGGGGTCAAATAGGAGCTGCAGCTGTTGGCCTACGCCACAGCCGCAGCAACGCAAGATCTGAGCCACATCTTTGACCTACACCACACCTCAAGGCAACACCAGGTCCTTAACCCACTGAGCAAGGCCAGGGATTGAACCCTCATCCTCATGGATACTAGTCAGGTTCATTACTGCTGAGCCACAACGGGAATTCTTATACATTCTTTTCTCATATTATCTCCCATCGTGTTCTATCCCACGAAATTGGATATAGTTCCCTGCTATATCCTATACAGCAGGACCTCGTTGCTTATCCATTCTAAATGTATAGTTTGCATCTACTAACCTCCAACTCCCAGTCCCTCCCACTCCCTCCTCCTCCCCCTTGGCAACCACAAGTCTGTCCTTTATGTCTGTGAGTCTGTTTGTTTTGTAGGTAGGTTTGTCTGTGCCATATTTTAGATTCCACATATCAGTGATGTAAAAAAAAGAAATTTTGAATGCTTCAGGTCAAGCCTGCTTTGCATATCTCCTGTTCTGATAGCCAATTTCTTTGCACATGTGAAACCCCTTAACCTTGTCACCAGTAATAAAGTACCTGTGACAGGAGTCCCACTCCCTATGGACAAGCATTGCAGGTGGTCAATAAACAATGCCGCTGCTGCACACACTCGGTGCCAATGTGACTAAGTGCCAGGACATGAAACACTGTCGTGATCAGATTTTCCAAAGAGAACAGTTTCCTTCAGAGGTGAGCACTTGGAAACACACCATAGGTAAAGCCTGTCAATCAAACTCCCCTTCTACACTGCAGCCATCATTCAAGACCCAAGAACTCCCTGACGAAACCAAACAAGAAGCAAAAAACAAAACTGAACTTCTGGAGTTCCCGCTGTGGCTCAGTGGGTTAGGGACCTGCCATTGGCTCTGTGAGGATGCGTGTTCAATCCCTGGCCACGTTCAGTGGGTTAAGGATCCATTGCTGCCATAAACTGTAGCACAGGTCACAGATGTGGCTGGGATCCAGTGTTACCATGGCTGTGGCATAGGCCACAGCTGCAGCTCCAATTCCACCCCTGGCCCAGGAACTTCCATATTCCACAGAGGCAGCCATAAAAAGAAAGAATACAAAACTTCTATAGTAAAAATGTGAAATGATCCTCTACCCAAAAGCCCTCCAGGCACTTGACAACTGTGGGCTTCATCTGCCAGGTGCTCCCCAAAGCCAATGTGATGACCACCCCCCACCCCCCACCCCCCACCCGTGCCTCCATGGCCTGTGGCTTGAGTCTGGGTTGGGAGATTAGAGTCCACTTTCCAAACCTGGCATTGGAGGAAAGGAGCCCGATGTACTGTGGCTCTTATGGCCCCATCCATGATGGATGACGGGGGCCCAATGGGAATCAGTTCTCTTTGTTTCCCACTCTTGACATTATCTATCTCTCAATGTGGGCATTTAGCTTGAGCAAGCACGGACCCTAAGCCCAACTAAAAGCCCAAGAAAAGCAGCAGAGGAAGGAAGGGGAGGTGGGGGGGTGGGTAGGGGGAATGGAGAAAGGGGTCAAGGGGAGGGTGAGGCAATGATGAGAGAGACAGGAGGTCAAGCAATGTTGCCCCACCACCCACATCCATTCCCTTTTACTGGGAAAGGGGATGTTACATCAGGCGCAGGTGGGTGGAGAGAGAAGTGCTGACCTAAGGAGCACTTGGGCTCCCAGCCTGACAGGCGCTGAGGTCCCCATGGTTCTCCCTGGGGCACTTCAGGTGTTCAGCCACAAAGAACAGATCTGAACTCTGACAAAGGGTCTGACGACACGGTGGGAAAGAACTGGTCAATGAATTTTGTCAAGTAGGAGGGAGAAAAAGAAAAACTCATTAGACCAGTTACCAAGTTACCAGACAGGCACCTTTCCATAACTATGTGTTTAACGCGACCCTACCTTCTGCCAAAGGATTGAGCCAATTTATTTCTCTAAGTGAAATGGCAGATCCATGGGTATGCCTAAGCTCCCTCCAGAAAACCGAGCATGTGCTAGAACTGTCAAGTCTGGATCTCTACGAATAAATTTTTGGACAGCACTGTCCCCAGGATGCCAGGTGATTCTGCAGCCAACTGGTCGACCTCTCTTTGGTGCATCCCTGAGCTCCCAAAACACTTTCTGCCTACCTAGCTTGTTTCCATATAGGTATTTCTTTGACCCTCTCCCAGACTCAGCAAGGATTCTGGGGTCCCAGCAACATTCCTGGCTCCTCACAGCTGTCCACTCAAGAACAATGGGAACAACCCAACCTGCATATGGCCCCAAACGTGACCTCCAGCATCTCCCCATCACACCTGCCCCGCAAACTTCCAGCGTTCAGAGCACATGCTGGTCTAAGCCTCTCTTCACAGCACGAGGCAGCCTCCCTTACTTTTGCCCACAAGACCGCTGTGGGTTTTTTGTTTGTTTGTTTGTTTGTTTTTGCTGCACCCATAGCATGCAGAAGTTCCCGGGCCAGAGATCAAACCCATCCCACAGCTATAACCAGAGTCACAGCAGTGACAACACCAGATCCTTAACCGTCTGAGCCACAGGGGATGCCAAGACCTCTGTGTTTTGTCATTGCCTCTCTCTCCATCCATCTGGAACACCCTTCTCTCTTACCCTCTTTCTAAGCATCCTTTTCCTCCCAAACCAAAGCACATCTTTTTTTACTGGCCGTGCCCACAGCACGTGGAAGTTCCCAGGCCAGGGATGGAATCCCCTCCACAGCAGTGACCCAAGCTACTGCAGGTGAGAACACCGGATCCTTAACCCTCTGTGCCATAGGAGAACTCCCAAAACACATCTTTTCAACCATCCCAATGTGGGACAACTTCTCTCCTGCTGCAAATGCCAGTGGCAACTTATTGTCAATCCTCGGGAAGGGAGGAGAGGTTCTGAAACATACCCGCTAGAGCTCTCATTCTTTCCTGCTCTACAAAATCCAATCATCTCCCAAACTGAAAGTTCATTTCAAAAATTCCAGGAGTTGCGATGTGGCTGAGTAGGTTAACAACCCAGCATGGTGTCCCTGAGGATTCGGGTTCAATCCCTGGCCTCGCTCAGTGGGTTAAGGATCTTACGTTGCTGCCAGCTGTGGTGTAGGTCACAGATGCAGCTCAGATCCAGTGTTGCTGTGGCTGTGGTGTAGGCCAGCAGCTGCAATTTCGATGTGACCACTGGCCTGGGAACTTCCACATGCTGCAGGTGCAGCTGTAAAAAGAAAAGAAAAAAAAATTTCCAATCATCTCAGTGACAGAGAAATGACAAAACCCACAAAATTCTTTCTGTAGAGGGCTTTAAATTCTCTCCTAGATTTTGAAAGCCATCTCTGACAAAACAAAAAAGGGATAAACATGAACAAAACACCCAAATGGTGCTACACGATCTGCCGCCTTTTTCTAGTAATTATTATTATTCAAGATCCCGTGCACTTGTTGGCCTCGTCTGCTTTCTGCATGCACTACAATGACGTAGCCACAAAGGAACTGAATTTGTCAATATTCTGCAGTGTTATCTAGAGAACATGATGTTTTCTGGGTGCCCCGCCACCAAACGTGTCTAGAACCACTGGTCTGATGACTCACTTAGAGGGGAAAGGGGGGGGGTCTAGCTTGCCTTGTGACATCTCCTGCTGGCTGGGCTTTAACTCACCAGCCACACTGAGAGCTCCTGACTTTGCAGCCCCCTCCCCTCAGGGTCAGCAAGGAGCAGAGGGACCCTGCTGGCCTGATGCTGAGCTGTTCCCAGCTTCCACCACAAACAGTCTTGACCCTAAAAGGTGCCCCTTTATAAGGCACACAGCCAAGAACCAATGTTGGCACTTTCTTTTTTCTTTTGAGAGCCATACGGTCTGTTACTACAGCAGCCACATGGGCAAGACATAAAGGAATAAACGACTGAGCAAGTCTGCATTCTAATGACACTTTATGGGGGGACAGCAAAATGTTAATCACATATGATTGCCACTTCTCCTGAAATCCTATTCTTTAGAGTTCCCCCTCAATGTTTTTATTTTTTTTGATTTATTTGATTGAAGTGCAGTTGATTTACAATGTTGTGTTAATTTCTGCTGTACAGCAAAGGGATTCTGTTATACATGTATATACTCTTTTTCAGATTATTTTCCAGACTCTTTTCCATTATGGTTCATCCCATATTTTTTTTTTTAGGGCTGCACATGCGGCATATGGAAGTTCCCAGGCTAGGGGTTTAATCGGAGCCACTGCAGCTGTGGCCTGCGCCACAGCCACGGCAACGCAGGATCCGAGTTGCCACCCATGCCACAGCTTGCAGCAATGCTGGATCCTTAACCCCCTGAGCAAGGCCAGGGATCGAACCTGCATCCTCACGGACATTATGTCGGGTTCTTAACCCGCTGAGCCACAATGGGAACTCCCATCACAGAATATTGAATATGGTTCCCTGTGCTATACAGTAGGACCTAGTGGTTTATCCATTCTATATATAATAGTTTGCATCTGCTAATCCCAAACTCCCACCCCATCCCTCTCCATCCCCCTCCCCTCCCTTGGCAACCCAAGTCTGTTCTCTCTGTCTGTCCCCTCAACTTGTTTTTTAAGTATAAAAAGCATTCTTAGCTCACAGGCCATACAAAAATCTCTAGAGGGCTAAACTGGCCCTTGGGTCACAGTTTGCTGACCTCTGGGCAAGGGCTTTATACCAGACAAGACTGAGGTCCAACCCCATCCAGGAAAGATCTCCTAGAGGAAGTTTCTCAACTGCTACCCAAGCCTTCTGCAAAATGGGAGGCAGGTCTTTTCACAGGCTATGGTGAAGATTCCATGAGGCAGAGCTTATCAAATGCTTAGCCAGGGCTTAGCACATAGTATGTCCTCAATACACATGAGCTACTAATGAGTGGTCAAAGATGTCATTGTTTATCTACATGACAGGTGCTAGCAACACGGCAATAAATGCCATGGTCCTGTCTTCCAGGGAATGTAGTCTGGGGAGGCAGCTGACGTAGGATGAGAAGGGTCCTAAGAGGAGGCAGCCAGCATGCTGGCAGAGGCAAGTTCTAGGGTATCTCCCTGCCCCAGGTTTCTTTGTTCTCTGCAGTTCCCCAATGTTCCACAATGAGGGCAGGAAAGCACACTGGTCAAGAGCTCAGATTCCAAGTCAGAATACCTGGGTTTCGGGTTCAAATCCCATTTCTACTACTTACTAGTGATGGGACCGAGGGCAAGTGGCTTCACTTTCCGAGGCCTCATCTGTAAGGAGGAATCGCTGGGAAAACTTGCTGTGGTATCCTAAGCAGAGCCCTTAGATTGGTCGGCATGGCCATCATTAAAAAGTCTACAAAGAATACCTGCTGGAGAGGTACAGAGAAAAGAGGACCCTCCTACATTGTTGGTGGGATGTGCATTGGTGCAGCAACTGTGGAAAACCCTATGGAGAGTCCTCCGAAAACTAAAAGTAGAGTTACCATGGGATCCAGTAATGCCAGTCCTGGGTCTATGTCCAGACAAAAGTATAATTTGAAAAGATACATGCACCCCTATGTTCACAGCAGCACTGTTCACAATGGCCAAGACATGGAAGCAACCTAAATGTCCATCATTTGGACATTTGGATAAAGAAGACATGTATATTCCATATATACAGTGGAAGACTACTCAGCCATTAAAAAAGAATGAAATAATGCCATCTGTGGATGGACCTAGGGATTCTCATACTAAGTGAAATAAGTCAGAAAAAGAAAGACAAATATCACATGATATCACTTATGTGTGGAATCTAAAACATGACATAAATGGGAGTTCTCTTGTGGCAAAGTGGGTTAAGGATCTGGCATTGTCACTGCAGCAGCCCAGGTCACTACTGTGGCGAGGGTTTGATCCCTGGCCTAGGAACTTCTGCATGCCACAGGCATGGCCCAAAAAAAGTAAGCAAATAAAAATAAATAAAATATGACACAAATGAACTTATCTACAAAACAGAAACAGACTCACAGACATAGAGAACAGTTCTGTGGTTGCCAAGGGGGAGGGATGGAGTGGGTGTTTGGGATTAGCAATGCAAACTATTATATATAAAATGGATAAAATGATAGGGTGGCCCTATCATACAGAACAGGGAACTACATTTGATAGCTTGTAATAAACCATAATGGAAAAGAATATGAATATATATATAATATATCTCACTGTGCTATACACCAGAAACTAACACAGCATTGTAAATCAAGTATACTTCAATAAAAGAAATTTTTTCTTAAAAAAAGAAATATTTTAGCTGTACCCTCCCCCCCAAAAAGCACTTAAAACAGTATCTGGCACAAAATAAGCATTTGCTGCCAAGAAGATTCTGATTGTGACAATATCAAAGGCAAAGTTAAAAAATGGAAGAAAGGAGGAAAAGTTTCAATATGAAGCTCAAAGCTCTGCCTAAAAGCGAACCCTTCAAGAGTGACTTGCATGCATGTAAAGATCTAGTGTTTAATGTAAAGAGAGCCCCCCCCCCCAGCTTTCAAACACGAATGGAAGAGCAAACTCCAGGAAGGAGAGACCCGCCTCCCTCTGCCTTCTGCTCCTGCTTTCTTGCTCATGTCCGTATGTGGTATCACCAACCAGCTTCCTGGCACCCAGCATGCCCCAGGCTCACCCACCCCTCTGACTGGCAGCAAGCAGCTGGGGTGGCCTCTGCGGGTGGGGGAAGGCCAGTGGGTTTGGCAAGTGCAGCTGGTCCAGCAAGCCCTCTGGCCTCTGGTCCCCTCAAAAGCCCAGAGCTTGAGGTCCCCAGGGCACCGGAATGCTCCTCCCCTCAGGGCTGTAGGACCGGGCCCCCAGCCCTCATCAGCCGATCACACAGTAGGCTCTCCTCTGCCGGCTCCAAGACCAACGTCAAGAAATGGAGCCAAGCTTTGGCAGGCACTCACCCAGCGGCTGGTCTGCCCCGGCAGGGTGGTGGACTCAGGGTGCCAAGGAGAAGCTTCCAGAACATTGACAAAGTGCCAGGGGCTGGGCTAAGCGCACCCCATGTATCATTTCATTTAACCTCCCAAACTGCAACCCTGATGAGCAACGCCTATAAGGATCGCCACTCTACAGATGGGGAAACGTGGGTTTGGTCCAGCTCAGGAGTACCAAACAGCAGAACAGGACTCTGGACCACCCTTGTAACCAGTGGGAAACAGGTTCAGTGAGGCGGACCTTCAGGCTCTTCATGACACACCACAGGGCTTCACCCCATGTTCCTACCCCCCAATCTTCCTCTTGTAACTTCCCCCCCACCCCAACAAATTACATATTCAGTGTCTTTATTTGCCACCAAAAGGCCCTCTCCATGGAGGCAACGGCCGCTCCCCCCCGTCCCAAACCTGTCACATAGTAGGTGCACGATAAACACATTTCGTGACTGGTTTTACTTAGATTCCATCTCCACTCAGCTCATCCAGGACTCCTTGCATTTAACCTCTGCTGGCATCTCCACCCCAAATATCACACCACAGAGGGATGGAAAGGAAGCAGCTCAAAACATATCACAGTGGGAGTTCCCTTCATGGCGCAGCAGAAACAAATCCGACTAGGAACCATGAGGTTGTGGGTTCCATCCCTGGCCTCGCTCAGTGGGTTAAGGGTCCGGCGTTGCCGTGAGCTGTGGTGTAGGTCGCAGAGGTGGCTTGGATCCCGCGTTGCTGTGGCTGTGGCTGTGGCCGGCAGCAGCAGCTCTGATTAGACCCCTAGCCTGGGAACCTCTATTTAAAAAAAAAAAAAAAAAAAAAAAGACAAAAATGGTTAAGGAGTTCCCACTGTGGCACAATGCGATCAGTGGCATCTCTGTAGGGCCAGGGCACAGGTTTAATTCCCAGCCCTGTACAGTGGGTTTAGGATCCGGTGTTGCCACAGCCGTGGCATAGGTCACAGCTACGGCTTGGATTCAATCCCTGGCCCAGGAACTCCATATGCTGCGGGGCAGCCAAAATGGAAAAAAATAAAAAATGCTTAAGACGGCAAATTTTATGTTTTTATATATATATAAAAGCACAATTAAAGAAATCAAAGGAGAAAGAAAAGCCAGAGCTGAGTTGTATTCAACAGACAAGAGTGTTGGTTCAAAACAGAATCATTTCTCAACACCTGTTACCACGACAAGGACAGTGCCTCCCCTAAGGGACCCCACTACTGACTACGAACCAGGAGCAGCTGACGTCGATACCAGATGCAGGGACCTCATACCTGGCAGGTCTCAGCCAAGCCATACATGCAAAGCCACACCTTTCCCGGTGACAAAACCCCCCAGTGCTGGAAAAACAAGCCCTGTTCTCAAAAACACAAGATTAAAACAAAACTAAACCCTGCTGGAAACATCAGGGACATTTTTGCAGGTAATACTGTCCTGGATATTTTGACTAAAATGGGTACAAAAATAAATCCCTAGAGGAATGTCTTAAATTATATCTCAAGACGTGTGAGGCCTGGAGCATTTCAAACGACGAGAATTTGCAGAAAGGAGCACTGGCTTAAAAGGCTGGTCACCGTTTTCCCTGGTGCCCCCACTATAAGCAGCTCACCCATCTCTAAACAGAGGCCCCCCCCAATAAAATACACACACGCACACACACACACACACACACACACACACGCTGTTTTTGTGTCTCAGAAGTGCTGCAAACCCCAGATGCCTTTTACCAGCTGTGTGGCCCTAGACAAGTTAAGTAACCTCTCTGGTCTCTAAAACAAGGATAAAAGAACTCCCCTCACAGCCCAGCCTTGAGTCCTCCTGATAAGGCAGGTCTGACACAGCTTCTCTTCCCCTCACCATCAGAGAATGCCACTGCCCAACCTCCAAATTCACCTGGATGGTCTCTCCCACCCCACTTATTCACCCCCACCCCACCCCCACCTCCAAAGTCTCTATTCTTCTAAGAAATTCCAAACCCACGGGTGGTCCTCTACTTCTGCCAAGACTTTGCCCTAGCTTTGATCCTCCTTCTCAGTCATATTTGGTTTCTCTGTGACCCTGACCTGCCGACATCCTCAAGATTTTTTTCCACAATATACTAACCATCGTTCCCTCCCCCATTCCCAAACTTCCAAGTTCTCGTTCCCTTTGCTGACCAAGCTCTGAAAAGAGAGGTTCCCGCTCTCTCACCTCCTGTTTCATCTCATCCAACATCTCTGGCATAGAAGGACTCCTCCCCAGAGCTCCAAGGAGTCCGCCCTGCTGAGTCCATGGATTTTGCTCAGGACTCACCCTGTGTGGCTTCCCCGTAGCTTCACGCTCAGGTAAGAAGACCCTCCTTTCTCTCTCTTCCCTCATCTTTTGTGATATAACCCTTAAGGCATCCTCTCACTTTCTCCATCTCACATTCCCTAACTCTTCCCTGGGGACTTGCACAATGTGTGAAAGAGTCAATAAAACAATAAACCTGTAACGAGTGTGTCTGTGGAACTAGCCTTCCAAGATATCAAAACATTATGAAATGACAGCGAGTAGATTAGTAAGAGCCTCAGTGCAAGGAAAGGCAGACATAGTGTGGATACCCAGAACAGGACCCCAAATCAATGACAAAGGGGTAAATTTCTGCAATAAATGGCACTGAGACCCCAACTGGTTATTCAGGAGAAAATGGATACCGTTTTTGATTCAGAAATACAAACAGACCCCAAATGCCCAGGACAAAAAATTTTTTTAATGATAGTAATTAAAGTTAAGATAGAAAGCTTGGAGGAAAAAACACTCACTTTATGGATAGAAAGGGACCTTCTGAGCATAAAATAATATGAGAAGCATGTGAAAATCCAGCTCCGAACACCATCAACATTTTAAGTTTCTCTGACAACTGACAGCCAGAGTATTTTCACCATAGAACAAAAACGTCAGAGTACTTGGCATAGAGTTAGCAGGCTTCATCTATGAGAACTGCACGCAGATTAATATTTCAAAAACCACTAAGGTACTAAAATATACATGGACAAAGGATATGAACAGGAAGAGAAAACCCCAGTGATAAATAAACACGTTGTAAAAGGTTCAACCCTGATAGCGATCAAAGAAATGCAAATATCAGCTCCTCCCTTCAGTAAATTAGGAAAGATTTTTCAAACAACACTAGAAGCTGGCCAAGGTGTTCCCTCCCAGCCAATGCTAGGAGTGCCTGTTGGTACAACATTTCCGGAAAGCCATTTGGCAATCGGTATCAAGAAACTTTGACCCAGAAATTTCACTTCTGGAAAAGCAAAACCCGCAGGGGGAAAAAAAAGGTTTGATAAAGCTTTGACACCAAAATATTCATCCCTCTTGAATATTGAGGGATGAAAAGTGTAAATGAGAAATAATCTAAATGCCCAATGACAAGTCAAGTTAATTAAGACACAACAGAGCCACTAGCAGGAAGTATCCCCAAGTAATGGTGGAATTAAGGTTGCTGGTTTGTCACTCCTTGGGCATCTATCCAGAGAAAACCATGACTCAAAAAGATACATGGACCCCAATATTCATGGCAGCACGATACACAATAGCCAAGACATGGAAGCAACCTAAATATCCACCAACAGAGAAGTGGATAAAGAAGATGTGGTACATATACACAATGGAATATTACTCAGCCATTAAAAGGAATGCAATATTGGTATTTGTAATAACATGGATGGACCTAGAAATTATCATGCTAAGTGAAGTTTGTCAGACTGTGAGACACAAACATCATATGCTATCACTTATATGTGGAATCTAAAAAAAGGATATAATGAACTTATTTGCAGAACAGAAACTAACTCACAGTCTTTGAAAAACTTATGGTTACCAAAGGCTGAGTGGAGAGGGATGGGCTGGGGGTTTGGGATGGAAATGTAAAATGTGATAATGGTTGTACGACTATAAATATAATAAAATTCATGGAGTTAAAAAAAAAAAAAGAAAGAAAGGCTGCTGGTTTGTTTTTGCTTTTGTGTTTTTCCCTTAACACGTTTCTTTCTCCAAACATCTACCATGAACAATCTCACTTCTATTATCCGATAAGAAATAAATCTGTTTCCAACAACAAGGCCCACACTCATCTGCTCTCTCCAGCAAAAGGAACATTCAACTGTCTAGCTCAGGAATTGTCGGTCTGGACCGCCACTTGGTTTTGTTAATAAAGTTTTATTGACACATAGCCACGCCCACCTGTTTATTGCACAGGGCGCTTGGCAGCTTTCCGGCTCCAATGGCAGGGCTGAGTAGTTGCACTAAGAGCCCACAGAGGTGGCCAAGTGCAAAGGATTTAACGCCCGAGCCTTTGCAGAAAAGGTTTGCCACCACCTGAGCTAAGGAATGCTTGCAGCTTCTTTGGAATAAACAAGGCAACAGCTAACTCCGCGAACGCGGACGTACCTTTCTGGCAGTGACTGTGCGTCCAACACCGCTCGACAAATTGCCCATTGATGACGGTGGCAGGGCAATTGGTCTTGCCCTTCGCAGTGCCTGGGCAAATGTCCCCACACTCCTCGTTGTCGTCTTTGTTCAGCACAATGTAATTATCCTCCACAGAGTCCAGGATGCGCGACCAGTCAATGGTCGCCAGGTAGCAGAGCTCATTGTTCTTCTCGATGCGGACAGCACCCCTGGTGATGTTCATCAAATTGTAGAGGCCAAGCTCCTTCAAGTGAACCATCTCAAAGATGACCAGCGCATAGTTAAAGAAGAGGCGTGAGCCCCGGATGACGGTGAGGTTGGGGAACAGGTCCTTCAGGCTCTCCAGCCCGTAGACCCGGAAGAGCAGCAAGTAATCAGTGATCATGATGAGTTTGGGGAAACTGAGGTCTCGGAAATCCTCGGGCCGCGTTTTGAACATCAACAGGATCTGCAAATGTCCTTCGATGACCGAGCAGTTGGCCAACTCGTGCAGCCGTGTAAGGTTATTCCGGATATCCATCCCTGGGCACACTAGAAGTACAAACAAGCAGAGAGCAAAAGACAGGTAAGTGAACACCCCAAGAAGGTTTATCAGAGTTAGTGGCAGGGCCAGCCCCCCACCCCCCATCCCAGAGAGGGGGCATGAGACTTGGGTCCCATGCCCACTCAGAAGGGCCCTCCCCTTGGCCTAAGGCTCTTCTCTCCGTCTTGAAATCCTCAATCTTGTTTCTTTTTTTTAGGGCTGCACCCGGCATATGGAAGTTTCCATGCTAAGGGTACAATCGGAGCTGCAGTCACCAGCCTATGCCACAGCCACAGCAACAGCCAGATCTGAGTGTGTCTGAGACCTATACCACAGCTGAGGCAATGCCAGATAGGGCCAGGGATCAAACCCCAATCCTCATGGATACTAGCGGGGTTCATTACCACTGAGCCACAACGGGAACTCTAAAATCCTCAATCTTTTTTTTTTTTTTTTTTTTGTCTTTTTGTCTTTTTAGGGCCACACTCTTGGCATATGAAGGTTCCCAAGCTAGGGGTCTAATCGGAGCTGTAGCCGCTGGCCTACACCACAGCCACAGCAATGCGAGATCCAAGCTGCGTCTGCGACCTACACCACAGCTCATGGCAACGCCGGACCCTTAACCCACTGAGCGAGGCCAGGGATCAAACCTGCAACCTCATGGTTCCTAGTCAGATTCGTTTCTGCTGCGCCACGATGGGAACTCCCTCAATCATTTTTGAGCCAGGGGCCCAAAGGTTTCATTCTGCCTTGGGTGCGCCCCCCACCCCCAAATTCAGAGCCAGCCCTGATGAATGGCTCTCTCTGGAAAGTGTCTGTGCCTAAGAAATTACTCTTAAGAGGCAAAAAAATAATGATGGTGATGATGATTCCTTTGGCAGTTCCTGTTTAGAAGCCTTAAAAGCATCACATCCAAGGTGATGCAATGAAGACACTGGGGTTACAGAGGATTGAGTAATGCAGCAGGTGCTGAAGGGGAAAAGGGAGCCGGCCCCAGTGAGTCAATGTGGAAGAGCTTCAAGAAATAGATTTATGGGGATGGAGGTGCCCACATCAGAAATGGGGCAAGGAGAGCTGACTGTTTTGTCAACCCTCCCACCTTTCTTTCCCAATCTGTCTTCCAGGCAGACAGCAGAGATCTCATGACCATTCACCTTGGTGTAGCAAGGGCTTCCTGCTCTCCCTGGGACAAAACACTCTCCTGCAGGTGGTCCCTCCTGTGCTCCAACACCCTCCATGGCTCCCCATGACCCTGCACTTTCCTGTCATGCTCCTTCCATCCCCATGTGCCACTCTCACACAGGTTCCAAGGCTCTGTTGCCTTCCCTGGCACGTGACCTACAAAGAGGAGTGGGTGCAATAATGCAGGCACCCGAACAAGGGGTGGCACATAGGAGGGGCTGGATTAACATCCGCTATTTATTTTGTCGTGGTTTATTTCTCCCAAACATATCATGCTCACCTCGAGGCTCTGTGCCCTCATGCCCCTAAACCGGCGTGGGCAAATCTTTCCTATAAGGGCTCAGATAGTAAATGTTTTCAGCTTTGCGGTCAGACAGTCTCCAGCTAGACTACTCCACTCTGCTGTTAGAGCTCAAAAGCAGCCAGAGAGAGCAAGTGCGTATGACTGTGTTCCAATAAAACTTTATTTAAAAAGCAGGCTGTGGGCTGCTGTTTTCCCCTGAGGTTTAGTGACCCTTGCCTTAGTCCAACAAAGTCCCATGCTAAAGGTGTTCTATACATGCACTGGCCACAATGGAGGCCATCAGCCATTTGTGGCTGTCAAGCACTTGAAAGGTGGCTAATGTAAGACTGAGGAACTGAATATTTGATTTAACTTTAGCTAGTTTAATTGGAAATAGACATATGTGGCTAGTGGCAACTGTACAGAGTAGCCCTATGCCCTTTGGTTGTCAAAGTCCTTAATACCTCAGCTCCATATTTCTTTTTTTTTTTTTCTTTTTAGGGCTGTGCCCATGGCATATGGAAGTTCCCAGGCCAGGGGTGGAATCAGAGCCACAGCTCCCAGCCCACAACCCAGCCACAGCAACATGGGATCTGAGCCACATCTGCAACCTACACTGCAGCTTGTGGCAATGCCAGATCCTTAACCCACTGAGCAAGACCAGGGGTCAAACCCACATCCTCCTGGACACTATGCTGGGTTCTTAACCTGCTGAGCCACAATGGGAACTCCATTGCTCCCTATTTCTAAATCCAGTTCATTATCCTTCAAGATGCCGTTCAAATGCCCCCTCCTCCAGGCAGCCTTATTTGATCTCTTTTCCTCCAAACACTTATTTGGATCTTCCCCTCCTCCTGTGCTCCTTATACTGGAGTTAACATTCCTCAGAACTGAATTCTTCAGACAGTCTCTCCTTGCCAAAACACACACACACACACACACACACACACACACACACACTCACTCACTCAGAAGTTGGGAGGTAGCTTTAAGGGGACCAGGATGCCAGTTCCAGCCGCACACACTCATGCCACCCAAGTCTTATCCAAGGCTTCCAACTTCAGTCACAGCAGCAACATCTACATACAGAGGTCTGAACAGGCACCACTGACGGTGCCCAAAAAGTTCCATCCACACCCAACAGATCTCTGAGAGGCAAAGCCAATCACCCAAGGACATATGGCCCACCAGTAACATTCAGGGTTGCCAAATTTAACAAGCAAAAATGCAGGATATGCAGTTACATTTGAATTTCATATAAGCAACAAGTACTTTTTAGGATAAGTATATCCCATACAACGTTTGGGATATACTTATCCTTAAAATGACTCATTGTTTATATGAAACTCAAATGTAACTTGGTGTCCTATATTATATCTAGCAATGCACTGTTTAGAATTGGCCACAGATCTGGGTTTCTCAAGCCTGAGCTTCATATTCTTGTTATACAAACACACACACATACAAACACCTGTGAAACTGGTGCCGGTGCATAGAACACTGGCTCACCATCCTCCCCAAGCCATGGCAGGACCAAAACCATATATGAAAGTGCATTCAAAGATTAACCAGCTGAGGGGTGTCAGGGAAGTGCAAATCCAAACCACAGTGAGATACCACATTACTCCCACCGGGATGGCTAAAATTTAAAAGACAAGACAACGACAAGTGTTGACAAGGACATAGAGAAATCAAAATCCTCCTATGTTACTGATAGGAATGGAAAATGGAGCAGATGCTGTGGTGGTAAAGAGTCTAGCCATCCTTCAAAAGGTTAAGCAAAGAGTATCACCCAGCAACTTTACTCCTAGGTAGATACCCAAGAGAAAGGAAACTCAAGTCCACATAGAAATATGTGTACAAATGCCCATGGCGGCATTATTCGTGATAGCAAAAAAGGTGGAACCAAGCCAAATGTCCATGAACTTGATAAATGAATAAAGAAAACATGGCATGTCCATACAAAGGAAGATTATTCATCAATAACAAGGGAGGAAGCACTAACACTTGCTGCAACAGGGAGGAACCTTGAAAACATGATGCTCAGTGAAAGAAGCCAGTCACAAAAGACCGCATGAGCCATGATTCCATGTACATGAAACGTCCAGAAGAGGCCAATGCGCAGACACAGAAAGCATATTCGTGGTTTCCAGGGGCTTGGGGGCGGGGTGGGGGGGGGAATGAGGAGTGACAGCTAAAAAGCATGGGATTTCCTCTCGGGTGATGAAAACATTCTAAAATTGATTGTAGCGAGGGTTGCACAATGCTGTGAATGGATTAACGGACTAAGAACCACCGAATTGTAAACTTTAAATGAGTGAATTGTATGGTATTGACTTAGATCTCAATGAAGTTGTTGTTAAAAAGTTAAACGATTATAATTGTAGGGGACAACAAAGAATTGCTTTTTTTAAAAAACTGGGAGTCCCCGTCGTGGCTCAGTAGTTAACGAATCCGACTGGGAACCATGAGGTTGCGGGTTCGATCCCTGGCCCTGGCGTTGCCGTGAGCTGTGGTGTGGGTTGCAGACACAGCTCGGATCCCACGTTGCTGTGGCTCTGGCGTAGGCCGGCGGCTATAGCCTCGATTCGACCCCTAGCCTGGGAACCTCCATGTGCCGTGGGAGCGGCCCAAGAAATGGCAAAAAGACAAAAATAAAAAAATAAAATAAAATAAAAAAACCTCCAGTGACTCTTAACGCAACTCATTACAGCCGTATGTGCCCCTATTAGCCTGAGACAATAGAGCAATTTAATGTTAGGACAGAAAATATCCAGAGGATGTTACAAATGGTGCCAGCAACTGATGTCAGACCTTGCCACTGGCTTTTACTACCTCTGGGTGGGAATGGAAGGATGCTTCTGGGTCTTAACAAGTGGCACCTGGCTAATTGCCATTCTATACACAGGTAGGGAAGGTCAGTGAGGATGGGGGAAAGGGGGGGGTCCTAGTGACAGCTAATACACTTACTATGTAAAGCACTTGGCCACATTCTGGCAGGCACTTTCTCTCTTTTTTTTTAATGGGCGTGCACAAAGCATATGGAAGTTCCCAGGCCAGGGACTGAATCCGAGCTGCAGCTGCAACCTAAGCTGCAGCTACGGCAATGCTGGATCCTTTAACCCACTGCACCAGCTGGGGATCAAAACCAAATCTCCACAGTGACCCACGCTTCTGCAGTCAGGTTCTTAACCACTGTGCTACACGGGAACTCCCAGCCATGGTCTCTTGCTGAATTCTAAAAATAATCCCTGAGAACATGCCATTTTTTTCACACCCATTTTTGTGATGAGCACATCAAGACACACAAGCTGAGTTTTAAGTGGTAACACTAGGATTCCAATCCAGCAAGCAAATGCCAGGTTTATGTTCTGTTACAGTGTCACCACCTTTGTTCTTTCAAAAACATACCTAAGAAAAAAGCAGGTGAATAAGAAAATAAGGATTTTTTTTTTCTTTTTATAGTTGCACCTATGGCATATAGAAGTTCCTGGGCTAGAAACCAATCAGAGCTGCAGCTGAGGCTTACACTACAGCCAGAAACATCAGATCCAAGCTGCACTGGTGACCTAGCCAGATCCAAAATGCATTGAGCACGGCCAGGGATCAAATCCACATTCTCATGGAGACATTGGATCCTTAACCTGATGAACCACAATGGGAACTCCTGAAATAATTTTCTTTTTTGTTTTTGTTTTTGTTTATTGTCTTTTTAGGGCAGCACCCGCAACATATGGAAGTTCCCAAGCTAGGGGTCCAATCGGAGCTGTAGCCGCCGGCCTACACCACAGCCACAGCAACGCAGGATCCGAGCTGCGTCTGCAACCTACACCACAGCTCACGGCAATGCCAGATCCTTAACCCATTGAGCAAGGCCAAGGATCAAACCCATGTCTTCATGGATGCCAGTCAGGTTCATTAACCACTGAGCCACAACGGGAACTCCCAGAAATCATTTTCATGCAGTGATAACAGGGAGGAAGCTTGTTAAACACACTTGGCTTCCTTCACTCCTTCAACTATCAGCTGAGGACCTGTTTCTGCTGTTCCAGGTACTAGAAGTGCTTCAAGGAATAGGACAGAGGCTGCCTGATCTCACAGACTACTAGTTGCTATTAACTACCCAAATCAACTGAAAAACTGAGGAAGATACCTTCAAGGACAGCTTCAAGGTCCAGACGAGATCCTAAAAACAAATCATCTGACTAGTCTGGGACAATTGGAGGGCTTCCTGGAGGAGGAGATGCCAGGACTAAAACCTACACAAATAGTGCAATAGGAATTATTCAGTTCTGCCTACTTCACTGTTAGGTCAGGGCAATGGCAAACTAGCCATCCCTATGGGTGATCCCTATGGGTCACCCATCATCCCTATGGGTCATCCTTATGGGTCACCAAGGTGTGTGGGCTCTGTCTGACAGAAACAATATGAGCCATATATGGACTTTCATTTCAATTTTTCTCTAAAAAGGTACAAAAGAAACAATGAAATGAAATATATGTAATTTAATCCAATCTATTCCAAAACTTCACTTCAGCGCGTAGGCTAAACTAAAAAAATCTACAGGATTTTTTTTCGCACTATGCCTCCGAAATGTCATGTGTTTTACACACTTGCACCATGTTTCGATTCAGATGCTAAATTTTGATCCGAAATACTCGATCTGTGTAGGCAGATTTCATAAAATGAATCACTGAATATGTAGGTTCTTTGTATCGCCAAGTTGTTCCCAACAGACTAAAGAGTTTTTCAATAACAGAATCAAGGATTGATTTTTTTTTTGACATTTCAATCAACTAAAGCTAAATCAAACTTTACATTCACATGTTTCACATTTACATTTCAATGAATTAAATAAAAGTGAAAAAGGTAGTCACCCCAGCCACAATTTCAAGCGCCCCATGTGGACAGTGGCCGCCATATTGGATAGGGCAGCTACAGACCATTTCCATCCAAGCACAACGTCCTGTTGGACAGCGCTGTTCTAGAATTTTCTCCTCGGCCAGAGGAATCTGAGAACTTTCCAGAAGGAGAGAAGACCGACATGACATTTGTCTTAGAAAATATCCCCTCTCCCCTGGTTTTCTCTCCACCCCGAAAACAGCAAAGGAGAAGTCCTGAGGCGCTGGGAAGAAGCTATAGAGATTTTGAAACTCCTTTACAACGCTCAGAGTTTTATACTTTCTATTTTTATTTTTTGTTTTGTTTTGTTTTTTTGTCTTTTTTGCCATTTCTTGGGCCGCTCCCACGGCATATGGAGGTTCCCAGGCTAGGGGTCGAATCCAAGCTGTAGCCGCCGGCCTACGCCAGAGACATAGCAATGCCGGATGCGAGGCGCGTCTGCAACCTACACCACAGCTCACAGCAACGCCGGATCGTTAACCCACTGAGCAAGGGCAGGGACCGAACCCACAACCTCATGGTTCCTAGTCAGATTCGTGAACCACTGCGCCACAACGGGAACTCCAAGAGTTTTATACTTTCTGCTTTCGAGCCTGAATGCACTCATTCCTTAGTCTCCACGTTCTTCAAACGCTCCCTGGTGACCTATTCTGGGGCCACAGGTTCCTCCCTGCACTCCTTCCAGTCTTAACACTGCTTCCTCCAAATGTCAGGAGTCCTGGCCAACAAGCCCTGAGTTCAGGTGTCAGGCCACCACTCACATCAGTTTCAGGGCACTCCAGCACTGGCACCTGCCAGCTGCAGAATCCTGAGCCTTGCACCCAATCTCACCTGTGAATGATGATGATCGCATGATTCAACGTATGAAGAATTGAGGAGAAACTGGGGTCTGGCCAGGTTTATGCACTAGTTCTCGATTCCAAGTTACGTGGAACAAGTTCCCAGATGTATTCCCTTCAGAAATTGGAAGGTGGGCATATTCAGGTACCAGGTACTCTTAAGATTCCACCCGCCTGCGAGATGAGCTCTTAACATTGACTTCAGCCAGAACATGAGAGATGGACTCCGGTGGAAGCTGCTAGACATGGAAGGGCAGTAAATATCCCCAGAAGTGAGATGCACAAGGTTGGAATGTGGGCAACAGGCAAGACACAGTCACCAAGAGAGAAGAGGAAAGAAATGGAGGCTCAGGGAAGAACATGTCCTCCTCAAGGTCACAAAGCAAGGACAAGACAGAGCTGGGATTTAAACCCAGTGAGTTAGTCCAGTGGGGCTACCCTAAAAAAGGACCACAGGCCAGGTGGCTTAAACAAGATACATTTATTTTCTCCTAATTCTGGAGGCTAGAAGTCCAAGATCAAGGGATCGATCGGTAGGACTGATTCCTTCTGAGGCCTCCCTCTTTGGCTTATAGACAGCCGTATTTTTGGCATCCTTGCCTGGTCTTCCCTCTGGGTGTGTCTGTGTCCTAATCTCCTCTTCTTATAAGGACACCAGTCTTATTGGATTAGAGCCCACCCTAAATTATCTCATTTTACCTTGATCACCATTCATAGCTATCACACAGGGTTTCTCAAAGTGTGCTCTGGGACCACCAGCATCAGAATCACCTGAGGAAGCAGCAGAGGGGGGAGGAGGGAGGTGTATTTTAAAATTCATATTCCTGGGCCCAGCTCTAGACCAAATGAATCAATACCTCTTTGAGCCAGGCCCACCCAAGAATCTGCTTTTTAAAAGAGGTCCCCAAGGCGTTCCCATTGTGGCTCAATGGAGACACATCTGACGAGCATCCATGAGGATGCAGGTTCGATCCCTGGCCTCGCTCAGTGGGTTGAGGATCCGTCATTGCTGTGAGCTGTGGTGTAGGTAGAAGACTTGGCTAGAATCCCGAGTTGCTGTGGCTGTGGCGTAAGCCAGTAGCTACGGCTCCGATTAGACCCCCTAGCCTGGGAACCTCCCTATACCTCAGGTGTGGCCCTAAAAAGACACACACACACACACACACACACACACACACGCACACAAAGTCCCCAAGGATATGGTAAGCACTTGGGTAGGACAGACATACTGCATACTGTCTACCCAACCAGGGTCATCTCTCCAGCAGGGGCCCTCTCCAGCCCTCATTCTTCTGTCCCACCCATTCATTCCCTGATCACTTTGCTGCAGGATCAATGTCATCAGACACCTTCGTGGGGGCAGTTGATTTTTGCTAGAGGGAACCCCCTAAGCATGGTGAACTGGCCCCCATGAATTTCAAAGGAAGCTGAACCCACACCCAGCCTGAGTTCCTAGCTGCTGTCTTTCAAAGCCACTTCTGACCTCAGTTCTTTTCTTGGTCAGCTCAGGCTGCCACAAGATACCATTAACTGGTTGGCTTACACAGCAGACATTTACTTCTCACAGCTGGGAGGCTGGAAGTCCAAGATCAAGGTAGCCAGCGTGGTCAGTTTCTGTTGAGCGCTCTCTTCCTGGCTTGCTGATGGCGTCCTCACATGGCATTTCCTTGGTGCATGTGTACAGAAAGGGAGCGGTCTCTCTCTCCTCCTTTTAAGGCCACTTAGTCCTATCATTTTGGGACCCTTCTCTAATGACCTAATTTAACTTTAATTACCTCCTAAAAGCTCTCTCTCTCCAAACACAGATTATGTTGGGGGCTAAGGTTTCAACCCATAAAAGGGGAGGGAGGTAGCAATTCAGACCATAGCAGTTCTTTTCCAGCCAAATCTTTTTCTTTCTTTTTTGCTTTTTTTTCCCCCCTTGCTTTTCAGGGCCACACCTGCAGCATATGGAAGTTTCCAGGCTAGGGGTTGAATCGGAGCTGCAGCCGCTGACCTACACCACAGCTACAGTAATGCCAGATCCGAGCCACATCTGTGACCTACAGCACAGCTCAAGGCAACACTGGATCCTTAACCCACTGAGTGGGGCCAGAGACTGAACCCTCGTCCTAATGGATACTAGTCAGGGTCATTACAGCTGAGCCACAACAGGAACTTCCTTCCTCCAGCTAAATCTTCTGCTCCCAACTTCAAGCCATCCTATCTTCTCTAGAACCTGCCTCCTCTAGGCTACACTTTGCTTCCTGCTTTGGACAAATGTGTATCAAGCTCATACACTTAAGAGTATGGCTTCATTTATCCGTGTAGTCAACATTTCACCAGAATGCACCTCCAATGGGCAGACCAATGTCTACGAGGACCCAGGCAGATACACCTGGTCTATATTAAAAAGGAGGGAGAATGGGGTGGTGATGAAGCCAGAGAGGGCAGGAAGGGGGCCTCTGACCTGGTTCCATGAGGAAGCAGCAGGCATCCATGGGTGAAAAGGGGGAAAAAGGATGTTTGGGACACAGGAAGCAAACATAAGCACGCGACCAACAGGGAACCCCAAGGAACTACAGCTGTGAGCTTGGGGAAGTGAGATTGCACACCATCCAGCTGAGGCCAGGCTCAGCTTCCAAGGGAATGGATTGAGCTGGCAGCTACTGAAAAGCTGGAGGAGGAAGTAGAAACATCTCTCTGGCAGCAGGGAGGAAAAGGTACAGGATGGGACACTCTGGAACCACCTCTACAGCACAGTGTAAAGGGCTTGTCATGGGAGTGGGTACAAGAAAGCAGGTGAGACCATAGCAACACTAGGGAATTCGCATCAATGGGACTTGGTCCCCAGGGAGGTGGAGTCGATGGGGGAGAAGTAAGGGATCGTAATTGATGAACCTGGAGAGGACCAGACAGGACCAGTTTAGGGGGGCAAGGACAACAGGCTCAGTTTGTGGTATGCTGAGTCTATGGGGTCTTTGGGATGCTCCCAGATATGGGTCCAGTGGGCACTGGGAAAAAGTGGACCTGGAGCTTGAGAAGAGTGGCAGGTGCTGGCAGAAGTGACGACAGTCGGTGATATAATCAGGAGGGGTCAAGGCAACCGAGAGGAGAAAAAGATGGAAGAGGGGGAGAGAAGTCTGGAGAGCATAATATTCAAGGACAGGGAACCAGAGAGAGGACCAAAGACCCACAGCTACCCTGACACCAACACCTTCTATGAGCCTGTCGGAAGGCTCTGGAACATCTAGGCTCATTCCTCCACTCCATTCCCTCGTTCTGTAATCCCAAGGACACCACACATCAAACCATAGGATAAAAAGGGGCTTCCGTGCCATTTCAGGAGTCCTACCTCCTCATGTATACAGATAAGGATGGATAGCGCCACAGAGGACACCAGAAAGAAAATCAAGAAAAGTCTTGCAAGAACACAGAAGTGACAGATGTCTTCGAAACAGTGTAACTGGATATAATTAGGAAGGAACATCCCAGTAAGCACTCATCCCTTTTTCTGATCTTCTGCAAGGAAATAAGACAGCTTCAAAAACAGATGAGCAACAAGAAATCATAGAAAGGCCATCAGAAAGCAGGTGCAGACCTGCTCTCTTAATGCCTTTGTGTCCAACCACTACCTTTTTCTGCACTGTTAACGAATGCAGTTTTTGGAAAGTACCTGTGTTTTCCACATTCCCACCAAGGCACAGGACAGAAGCAAGAATCTCCTGGTAACAGGCTGCTATCCCTGAACAGAAAACAGAAGTTACCCTATAAACCCACTATGACACTATACCCTTAAGGGACTGGAAGGAAAATCCAGATATGAAATCAAAGTTTAATCCTCGCCAGTCCGCCTTGAACTCCAACTGGAACTCATATCCAGTCTGCGTTTGGCAACACAAGGCAGGAAATCTTGCTCTGCCAAAAAAACAAAAATATGTTTCTAAAACCCCCCAAAACTACTGGGGCACTCCCCCAGCACCAGGGTCAGCAGAACACAAGACACCCCTCCTTGAAACACAGACCAGGGGTTTTGTGCCATCTCATAAACTTTCTAAGGGGTAACCAAGGATCTGTGCCTGGATGAAAATATGACAAAAAAGGGATATGCATTCCAAAGGTTTCTACACGGGCGTTGACAAAGCCAAATTCACAGATTTTAAACCACAGTGATAGGAAACCACCTACAGCAAATTCTCTTTGTTTATGAAAGTAATGTTTTATACATATGTGTATGTGTTTATATATAACATATATGTGTGTGTGTGTATATATATATATATATCCGAATCACTTTGCTATGTACCAGAACCAACATAACACTGTAAATTAATTATACGTCAATTCAAAAAAAATTTTTTTAAACTTGTATAGCAACTGGACGAATTCATGTTCCTTGAATACAACGATAAAGGGTAGGCTTGTGAAAAAAATGTTTAAAGGATACTTGTCCTAACCTTTGGGGATTTATGAATCTACTTTAGGAGAGATGCAACAAGAGGCAGGGTGTCACATTGTCTGATCTGAGCTGGAACACTTATGTCAAGTGATTCCAATTTTTCGCTGCTCAGTGCATATCCGGGAATAACCATTGAAGGACTGAGTGTTTATTTTGGAGTGACAAATTTTAGCGAATAAGGGAATTCATGAATACAGAATCCAGGAATAATGAGAATCTCTTATGAGTACTTTTAAGTTTTCAATTTTAAGAATATTGAGGAGTTCCCACTATGGCACAATGGGTTAAGGGTCTGGCATTGCTGCAGCTGTGGCAGAGGTCACAGTGGCTGCTCATATTTGATCCCTGTCTCAGGAACTTCCATAGGCCACAGGGGCAGCCAAAATAAAAAAGAATACTGACCCAATTATAAGATACTTTTTGAAGTCTAGAGATGGAGAAAGATCGGTGTTGCCAGGGCTTCAAGGCGAGATAGTGTAAAGACTTGGGATGGCCAGAAGGAGTTTGGGTGGGGATGGATAGAGTGGCCACACAACTCTATGCAGGGGTTAAAATGCAGAAACTGTGCACCAAAGAAAAAGAGTCATTCTGAAGTTCCCGCTGTGGTGCAATGGGATCAACGTCATCTCTGCAGCACTAGGATGAAAGTTTCATCCCGGGCCCAGCAGTGGGTTAAGGATCCAGTGTTGCCACAGCTGCAGCATAGGTCACAACTGGGGTTCAGATCTGATCCCTGGCCCAGGAACTCCATAGGCCACAGGGTGGCCAAAAAATAAAAGGGAGAGAGAGAGAGAAGTCAATTTTAGTGTATGACCATTTTAAAAATAAAATGTTTAGAGAGTTCCCTGGTAGTCTAGTGGTTAGGACTCAATGCTTTCATTGCTTGGCCCGAGTTCAGTCCCTGGCCTGGGAACTGAGATCCCACATCATGTTGCTGCACGCCATGGCCAAAATATAAAATAAATTGCTTAAATTGATAGTCCCCTCCCAGGACAGAAATGTAACAATTTTAGGGACAAAGAGGGATTTTTTGTTTTTCTCCTCTCTATACTTTTGTAATTTTTTATGCAATGAGAATGCACCACCTGTTATTATTTTAACTTAAAAATCATAAGTATGGTCCAATAGCAAAACATAAACCAAGCCACCCCGATGGGTCCTTAATAGAAATTAACATAAGGAGCGGTCACAAGAGAGCAGTGCATGGCAGATACCACTTCGTTTTGGTACTAGAGACAGAGCTGATAGCACGGAATCCCCATTCAATGTCAAGAAGACTGTTTGAACAAATAAATCCTAAGACCACACGCACACACACCCATAAGAAGGGAACATGACTATTATTTTCTCACCATCAGAACCCATGCATTCAGGAGAGCAAATGGTATAAATATCTTGACCAGGGCTTGCTCTGAAAAGGGAAAAACAGCCTCCCTGGGCATTGCATTGAATGTGATTCATTCAAAGTGGTGACCCCACAGGCTATTAGGCAAGTCATCACCATGCTCCAGGAGTTTTTCTCAAGCAGGAGTCAGCAAACTCTCTCTGAAAAAGGGCTCAAGTGTAAATATTGTTGGGAGCCACGCGATCGCAACTATTCAACTCTGCCCTTAAGGCACAAAAGCAGCCATAGATGATGCATGAAGGAAGGGGCATGGCTACGTGCCAGTAAAACTTTATTTACGAAAACAGGAGTGGGCGGGCAGGATTTGGCCCCTGTTCTAGATAAAGGCATTTGGCCACATATAAATTAAAAAGTGAATGAGAGAGAGTCAGTGTAGGGAATGGCCCTCTATGAAGGCGAGGGCTAATCTCTTACTTTAGCCCAGGAAAGGAAGACAGGGGACAGGGACAGCCAGGCGCGGGTGGAAACACACCAGGAGAGAGCGCCATCCAGTGGGAGGGAAGGGCAGCAAGCAAGCCCAGAGAAGTCACCTGGGGTGAGGTGGCAATGGGGAGGTGAGGGATGACCTCTTCTAGAGCCATCAGCAGAGTGATGGAGACACAAGCCAGACGCCGTGGGCAGAGCAGTGGGTGAAAGGTGAAAGAGCGAGGGTGGTGAGGACCGGTCTAGGGGAGGGGCTTGTCCAGGGAAGGCAAGGTGGTGGGTGATGGGGTCAGGGGAGTCTTGAGTGTTCACAGGCTGAAAAGGAAAAGGCTCCTGGGTGGACGAAGATCCCTGAACAAAAAGAGTGGACTGGGGGGGGGTGCCCAGGGGGTCAGTGTCCTAGACAAGGCAAATGTTATCTCCCCAAATGCAGTGGTTCTCAACTCAGGACAGTTGGCAATGTCCAGGGACACTCTGGGTGGTCATGACTTGGAGACAGGAGGTGTTACGGGACTGGTAGGGACCAGGGACGGTGCTCAGTCTCTTACAGTACACGGGACAGCCCCCTGCAACTAAGAACACAGAACCCCAAGTGTCGAGAGCACAAAAATTGAGAGGTTTTGCTCGCACGAGAAAGGAATGGACATCAAGGACCGAGTGGGGTGAGGCAGGAGCTCTAGGGGGCTCACCCCAGTGACCTCTACAAGTGAGTAGGGCAGGGACAAGGAGTGGGTCACCAGGAGGGAAGCAAAGACTAGGAACAACCCCGGGGGAGGTGACCCAGCGAGCAGCAGTTCTGCTTTGAGGGTCCCGGGGTGCAAAAGAGAATGCACAAGAAAATCACCTGGGGGCCGCCCTCGAGAAATGAGGGGGATCCGAAAGGAACATTCTCATGTCTCAACGAAGCAACTTGCCGGACACCTCCTCCCCACAAAAAAGAACTCTGGGTTTTCACTGCAATGAATCCCCCCTTGCCTTCATGCTCGGACTTTGCGATGGCCCCAGGTCATCTCAGAGTGGGTCCACTGGAGTAGAAATGGACGGGAAAGCCAATGCCCAGTTCAGCCGAGCAACAGAGACTCCACCGGACGAGACGGTGGGGGTGGTACATCCCACGTGATGTCTCCGAGAGGCTCCTCATTCCTTAAAAATCCCACTGATTTCCTTCCACCCAGCCAAACTGCCGTACCAGCTGATGTTGGGGATTAACCATTTGTAAAGTTTCCCCTGTCCGCCCCAAACCTCCAAAGGACATCACGTGTCATTTATTCCATCATATTCCGTTAACCTTGACCACCGGGTTGGAGTGCGAAGGGTCAGATCCAAAAGAAGACACTTTAATTAAGAAACAGGTGCTCTGCAGCTAGATGAGCTGCAGTTTGAATCTCAGCTCTGCCACCTCATCACATCTCCTCACCTTTGAAAGAGACAATGAACCTTATCCCACAGCACAGCGGTGAGGAAACGACTTAGATTACATACGTAAAGTGCTCAGAATAGCACCCGCAGAGTGTTTACTCCTCTTCTTGTGAGTTAGGTGTTATCTAGAGCATTAAGGAGCGATGACTTGGATTACTGGCAAGACCAGGAAGGATAGGAGTGAAGGACAAATATTTATAAGGGAGTTCCCTGGTGGTCTAGTGGGTAGGACTCGGCACTTTCACTGTTGCGGTCCAGGTTCAATCCCTGAGCTAAGATCCCACATCAAGCCACTGGATACTGTGGCAAAAAAAAAAAAAAAAAAAAAAAAAAAAAAAAATTAAAAAAGGAAATATTAAAAAGAACAGGAATTCCTGCTGTGGCGCAGTGGGTTAACAATCGCATTGCAGCAGCTTAGGAGGCTGCAGAGGTGTGGGTTCAATCCCCAGCCCAGCGAAGTGGGTTAAAGGATCTGGGGTTGCCGAAGCTGCGGCTAGGATTCAATTCCTGGCAGTGGCAACTTCCATATGCTGAGGGTGTGGCCAAAAAAAAAAGAAGAACAGATATTTATCAAACACCTCCTAGGCTATGGAAAGGTAGCAGTGAGCAAAAGAAACATAAGCCTCTACCCTTGTGGAAAATGTAAACATGTAAGAAGTGGTAAATCTATGTAGTAACCCTTGAAAGCCTAGGCACAAATCCACAATGAATTACCAAAGCTACAAGGAACAGAGGAGCAGGGAACCACACATACACAAAACCTGACATAGGTCTAACAACGGGTCTTGAGTTTCTTATTTTTAACAAGAACTCAAACCAACTGCCACCCTCCCTTCACAGAACACCCACTGTATACCACGCACTCGAGTGCCTGGAGACATTGCCTAATTGGCCAAGGTGCTCAGCAAACCCGGTTTGTCAACTCACAACCCTGCGTGTACTTTCTCATCACCTCACCCATGGTCAGGGAACTCAGGAGCTTCTGCTCTTTCCCTCCCTGACCCCTTCCTCATCACGACTGATTTCCTTTTATGGAGAAATCTGAAGAAGTAACCCAACAAAGAGCTTGAAAGCAGGACCTCAGCCATACGTGGTATGAAACCTCAGCTATATTCTCTTACACGTTTCTCCTGTCCTTGACCCGCAGACCTGCCTTCAAGCTCAAGAAAGATGCTGGGGTTTGTCTTGGCAGGCTGCCCATCCAAGGACACCCAGGAGCCAAGCTCCTGGGGCTTGGCTGACCACAGCTTAGAGACCCCCAGGGGGTTGACAGGTAAAAGGGCAGAGCTGGAAGAAGGAGGTTATCAGAGACATGGGGCATAGGCAGCAGTACAGAGCCTTGGGCCAGAGTCACTGGAGAGGTTCAAGTCCTCCCTCTGGCACTGACTTTGGGGCCAGGGAGTTAGTATCCTCCCTGAGCCTCAGTTTATTCCTCTGTGAAATGGACTAACAACAGTATCAGCCTCGAGGGGCTCGCTTCAGGGGTCCAGGGAGGTAATACCCACCAGCCAGAGGCATCTGGTGACACTAACCAGAAGAATCATAAAAGCAACACCATTCTGCCACTGCAACTGTGCTGTTGCCAAGGCGCTAGAGTTTGCCTCCCGACATCTGGAAACAGAACCCAAAAGTGGAAACACGGACCTGAAGTCAGGAGTAGCCCTGAGTCTACAGACACCAGGAAGAAAGGGGTAGATGCTACAATTACCGGCCCTGGGTCGCATCACCTACCAGCTGGGACCCCCAAGGGGCCCCCCCACCCCAAGTCGGTCACTCTCCACTCTGGCTCCAAACCGTGTGCGTCCCGGGCATTTGGCTGCCTGAGGCTATCCAGTGACCCTCCACTTCTGGGAGGCGACCCAGAGAGGACGCGTGGCCGTCTCCGGAGCCAGTTGGGCTCCTGGAGGTCCAGGCACGGGTTCGAGGAGCGCTCCGCAGAGGGGCCCGCGGAGAGGCAGGCACTGGGGCAAGGTTCCTCCAGCCCGGTGCCCGCACGCGGGGCGTGGAGCTGCGAGCCCGGGCGGGCAAAGGCCAAGGTCAGCGGCTTCCCGAGCCCCCCCTCCCCGCCGCGGAGCTGGAGCGACTGTCCCGGCTACCAGCCCTCCCACAGAGGAGGGTTCTCAGGCCACAGCGGGGGTTCCATTTTGGCAAAGGGTCCCCTCCCCAACGCGCTGCTTCCCGCCCACTCCCAGACCCCCAGACTCACCCTCTCCAGGGTACAGGTGGCCCGCGGCGCTCACCAGCAGCGCGGCAACGGCCACCAGCAGCGGCAGGGCCGCCGCCCCCCGCCTGCCCCCAGCGCCCATAGCTGTGGGAGCGCGGGGTCCGGGAGGATCAGAGCGCGCGGCGCTGGCCCGCGGGGTGCATGCTCCAAAGCGGCCGCCCGAGAGGCACTTGGGGCCGCACGTCCTTCTCTTCTACGCCGGCGGACCACTGGCCACAGACTCCGCCCGGGAGGGCCCTCAAACAGCCCCGGGAGGGCCCTCGAAACAGCCCCAGGAGGGGAGCGCGGCCTCTGCCGCTACAAATCCGGTGGCGCGGCCCGGTGGAGGCGGCCCCGACTCCGGGCCACCGCGGCCGGGCCCCGTCCCGCGATCTCAGGGCTCGGAGCCCCGCGCTGCGCCCCTGCCTCCCGGCTCTCGGCCCCGAGCGCTCGGGGGCTGAGGTCTTCGGACGCGCCAACAAACGGACGCGCAGACAAACGGACGTGCGGACAGGCGGGCGGGCACCTGGGCTGGCGGGTGGCGGGCGGGCGGCGGGAGCGAGGGCTGCTCGGCCCGTAAACAACGCGGCCCGTCAGCTGGGCCCCGTGCGGGCCGCCGCAAAAGACGGCGCGGATCCGGACTCGGAAGGGACTCGGCGCCGGGGAGAGGCCCGAGAGGGGTGGAGGGAGGACGGGCCGGGGGGCGGAGGCACCACCCCGCCCGCCCGCCCGCCAGCCAGCCTCCCTATCCTGGGCCCCGCGCAGGAGGGCCCCGCGCTGGAGGCCCCCGGCGCGCCCTAGCCGAGGGGGCGCCCCAGGTCCCTGCCCAGCCGGAGCGCCCCGTACAGCCCCGCGACTCTCGTCTCAGAGCCTGGGGGCGCTGCAGATGCCCTATCCCGCGAGTAACGTTTTGCTATTTTGTTCACCGTAGACTTTGGAGGATTCGTTTTGATGTTTAAAAAAAATGCATTAAAATATTATTTATCTTGGCTCCACGGTTTTTGGGTACTCCTTTAAATGTTACGCTCGCCTCGCCCTCGTTCCCGTCCTGCTCGGGGAAGCTGGTCCCAGAGCGCGCGCGGGCGCCCCAGCTGTCCTACGGGGAGCTCGCCCCTGCCCCACACCAGGCCCCTGGGGACAGCCACGTGCAAGCTCGCCCCAGGAGCTCAAAGTACTCAGTGGGCAGGCACTCTCCGGCTCGGCCTGTGATTCAAGTTGGAGAACTGACCCTTGAGGCGATGTCCAGAACCTCGACAAAATACAAAGCAGGCGCTGGAGATCTTGGCTAAAGCACAGGTAGACACACCCAATTTTCAGTACACAGACCTAGAGTCCACGTGTGTTTTGAATGTCTGGCAAAAGTCATTCACGAATTCGGTATGATAGTGATCAAAGCACCTTGCTGGAGAGGGGAGAGGGGACGTTCCTAATGGAGTGGGAATCAGGCTCCCTCTGCCTTCACTTCCAGTGTGGTCTCCAATGAGTAACTGCTCTCTGGATTGGCCTCACCAGGAAGATGCCTGTAATAATACCTGCGTGGCAGATGTGGGGAGTTGCTGGGGCGGGGGGAAGCACGAGAAAGCCACCAGCATCACTCTTGGTTGAGCGTGTTCATTCTTTCTCTATTAAACAAATAGAAGTTTGCACTGTCCTTCTAACCCACACCTACTCCTGCCTCCAGGCCTTTACCCTGGCTGGTCCCCCTGCTTGAACCTCCAAGGTCTGGCTCCACCTCTCAGCTCCCATGAACCTTCCTCTTTTTTTTTTTTTCCCGTGAACCTTCCTTGACCATGCTTTGCAAATGCTGCCCCCCCATACCTCCTCCCTTTTTTTCTCATCGCTGTTGCTTACATCACACCAGTGTGTCTTCTTGAAATGCTGCCTTATTTTTGTGTGTGTTGGCCCCTCCCCATGAAGGCAGAAATCCCGTCTGTCTTGTTCCCTGTTTTACACTCGGTGCCTGACATATCCATTGCTTAATAAATATTTGTTGAAGGGAAGAATCAACATGCAATAAGGAGTGAGGATTTACAATAAGTCAAAGAAATCCAATCCATTTCCTTGTAGACCTCAGTGTCTAGTTGGGGAGAGGGCTATGAACTAAATATCATGTGGGTGATAAGGTGGGACGGGAGACAGGGAAGAATCCTCTGAAGATGTGATTTTTGAACTGAAATCTGAGACGGAGGGGGAGCCAGCCAAGGGGTGGCTCCAGGGGGTGGGAATAGCATGTGCTAAGGCCCAGAGGACAGGCTAGTGTTCACACAACTGAACCAGGCACTGCAGCTGGAACAGGAAGGGAAGAGGGGAAGCTGGGCTGCTGGCTGCTAGAAGGGGTAGAACAGTGGCTTTGCAATGTAAAGGGTTCTCTCCACCACTGCTTTTACACTAAAAGCAACAAAGAGACACTAGAGGGTTTATTACACCAAAGGGTTAACATAATCAGGTTTTCTTTCTAATAATATCTCCCTGTCAACAAGGGGGCAGGAATAGCATTCCTGAGGTGGGTTAGGGATCCAGCCTTGTCAGGTCGCTGCAGTGGCTTGGGTTTGATCCCTGGCCCACGAACTTCTGTGTGCCTCTGCACCCTCCCCCCAAAAAACCCCTACATAAACAATGCCATAGAGTATGCAAGTGAGATTAACTTAATAAAAGAATAAGTCTAGCTGTTTAAAAAAAAAAAAAGACCCACAGAGAACAAAGAAGAGGCAGCTGCCTTTCCAAAGTATCAAAAATTTTGCATCTGGAGTTCCTGCTGTGGCGCAAGGGGATTGGCAGCGTCTTGGAAGCTCCGGGATGCAGGTTCAATTCTGGCCCTGGCCCAGCACAGTGGGCTATGGATCCAGAGTTGCCACAGCTGTGGCTTAGGTGGCAAATGAGGCTCGGATCTGATCCCTGACCTGGGAGCTCCATATGCCGAGTAGGGTGGCCAAAAAAAGAAAAGTACATCTGATCCATGTTGTTCCCCTTCTTTGGGGGGGGCTTCCCTCTGAATTCCATGGGAGCCCCCCAAACCACCAACAATTCCAGGCAGGCATCAGGTGTCGAAATTCCAGGGGATGTGCTACCCTCTGGAAATCGTTCAGGACACAAGACTTCCATGCTGGGTATAAAGTCAAAAGAATCATTGCAGTTGTGACTTGCTTGGAGAAAATGAAGAACCATCATTTCCCCCAAAAAAACTCAGTTTCTTTTGTAAACCGCCCCCCCCAAAAAAACCCACACAGACACACAGCTGCCCTAAAAATTGAAAATCAACCTCTGCCTTTTATTCAAATCATTGGAATGGAAGTCGAAAATCATTATGTGCTAATCTCCAAAATGATCGATTCTGGCCAGAGCCACCCCAGAATGTTAAAACCAATGGTTGGAAGTTTGAAAAGTAACAAGGTATTCCCACAGTCTGCAAGCATCTCCCTGCAGGGTGCTGGTCAATAATAAAAGAAAGGGAAAATAGTACCTTCGCCCAGAGGAGAAAGCTGGCAGTCATCACCTTAACTAACTGATCAAGGTTGCACCTGGAGGGAGTTCCCGGTTTTGGCTCTGCAGGTTAAGAACCCAACTAGTATGCTTGAAGAGGATGCAGGTTCTATCCCTGGCCTGGCTCAGTGGGTTAAGGAGTGTAGGTCGCAGATGGGGCTTGGATCCCATGTTGCTGTGGGTGCAGCGTAGACGGGCTACTGCTGCTCTGATTTGACTCTAACCTGGGAACCTCCATACCTCCATATGAGTGCAGGCTTAAAAAAGAAAAAAAAAAAAGTATTGTTCCTGGATATTCTTTTGTAATAAAAGACTTTAACTGGGACAGTTGGGGGAAACTAAAAAAATGTCTGTCAATTCAATAACGGTCCAGCATCAGTATTCATTTTAATCGGTGCACTGATGCGATGGGAGAGCATGTCCCCGGCTCTTGGAAATCCACACAGAAGGAAGTGTGTAGGGATAAGGAACATACTATCTGCAACTTATTCTCCAGTGTTCAAAAAAAGAAGAAAAAAAGGAGAGGAAGAGGGAACAAAGCAGATATGATAGAAAGTATGATAGAATTGGTAAATCTGGTTTTTTTGAAAGTGTCTACATAAGGATTGATTGCCCTATTTCTAGAAGTCTGACATTGTAGCATTAAGTTTTAAAAGTTTGGAAAAGCCATTTGGGACTTTTTGTTTTGCATTGTTTTTTTCTTAGATTGGCTCTGGTTTGACATTTAAGCACATTGGACTTTGAAGACATCATCTAGAGAGAGAGAGAGAGAGAGAGGTGGTTTAATTAAAACAGAAAACCAACTGTAAATCCTGACTCCTAGGTTGTCATGGAGCGCTTCATTCATACATGACATTTAGGAGTAGGAAGGATGAAAAACAAAAACAAAAACAAAAACTGATTTTACTTGTGAGTAACAGTGTGAAAACCCAGCGTCAAGAATTGACAAACAGAACCAGGCAGAAGATTAAAACCACACCACACCTACATCGGATCCAGTGGAACCTGGGCCAGGAAGGCAAAAATGATTCAGTGCTAGGAAAGTTGGCCATTGAGATCATTGTATTCATAGATCCACGGCCAGAAGGCACACAAGCAACCCCTGGTGTCTGATAAATTCCATAAGCATTCATACATGAAACCATAAGACTCCAGGATGTGGGGATTTTGTTTTCTAAATGCCAAGCAGGGAACATCTCTTTCAGCGAGTCCCAAATCCCACATCGAAAAATCGAAAGATAACAAATCTGGCTGTGTAAAAATTAAGTTCTATGACAGAGACTGATTCACAGACTTTGAAAAACTTATGGTTTCTAAATGAGACAGGTTGGGGGGTGGGGAGAGGCACTGAGGCTTTGGGATGGAAATGCTATAAAATTTGGTTGTGATGATTGTTATCCAACTATAAATGTACTAAAATTCCTTGAGTAATTTAAAAAATTAAGTTCTATGAATGGCAAAAAAAAAAAAATCCATGAAGCAAGTGGCGAACATCAGATTTTTAAAGGTAAGAAAAATATATGCAACTTAAGTGACAGATGAAGGGAATGCGTAACATGATGTGATATAAATATAAAACAGAGGATTCATTTTGTCCAAGAGGGGAGGAAAAAAAAAACCACGCTCTTATTTGCCAAAATAAAAATGGCAAAAGACAGGAAGAGGCCACTCGTAGAAACAGACCACTGGAAAGAAAAAAAGAAGGAATACAAAACATAGTCAAACATATTTAAAGAAGGATGTTCAGATTTCCTCGTAGTTAGCGATATGCCCTTGCTGTTTTCACTGAGTTTGCCAAAGACCTGGAAAACAGGCAATACAACGTGAAGTTTTGCAAAAATACACTCTCGTCAAGTATAAATGAGCATAAATGAGTTCAGCAACCAATGGGAGGGGATCTGGCAATGACTTTCCACATGGAAACTGCACGGATGCTCTTTCCCACTGGTCTCACTTCTAGAAAACTATACACCACTGCACAAATATCCTCTCATGGATGTAAAAAGAAGATATTCAAAGATATTCATAGCAGCCTTGCCTGGAATCCACCTAAATAACTTTTCCCCCAAGAAACAGGGAAACCTCTACATTCTCCTCAAAATGCTTCCTTAATTCAAATATTTCCTTGCTGTACAGCAGAAATTGACAGAATATTGTAAATCAACTATAATAAAAAAAAAACTTTAAAAACCCAAATATTTCCAAGTTTCCTTTTTCTGTCTCTCCCTCCCTTTTCTTTCTTCTCTGATGCCACTCATATAGGATTTGTGTGGACAAGTTAGATTTGCAATATTCTCTTGCAAGAAAACTTGCACTATTCTCCTGATTTTTTTCCTGGGTTTTATTTTTCCTTGGGGGGAATTTGGAGGCTATAAAGGCAGCATGTGAAGTTGATATAAGAAAAAGGACATCTTCTACTGACACAGCTTGATGTCTGCCCATCCTCTTCTCTTGGGGGTTATTTCAACACTTGCACATAGTTCTGTTACTCGTAAAACCTCCATTTCTGACCTTTATTCAAATACACTGGGTATTGTTTTCATTTTTTTTTATTGTGATAAAATACATGTAAGGTCAAAGGTACCATTGAAACCATCTTAAAGTGGACAATTCAGTGACATTCAGTACAAAGTTGTGCAACTTTTACCACTATCTGGTTCCAAAATTTTTTCATCGCCCCAAACGGAAACTCCATAGCCATTAAGCAATCACTTCTCCCTCCCCTAGCCCCTGGCAAGTGCTAATCTATTTTCTGTCTGTACGGATTTGCCTATTCTGGACATTTTATATAAATGGAATCATGTACTATGTGACATTTTGTGACTGGTTACTTTCACTGCTTAGCATAATGTTTTCAAGATACATCCATCTTGGAGCATGGACGGGACTTCATTCTTTTTTATGGCTGAATGACATTCTTTAGCTATTGGATTTTGAATCATCAGACCAGCTCCAGGATCCCATCTGGCCACCTACCCTTGAGCCCACCCTTCCTGAAGCCTGCAGTGGTAGCTGAATTTGCAACCTATGGGGTTTTCTGACTGATGGGCTTCTCCTGGTTTCTGATGTTGGGGTCATTGCCAATACTGGGGCTTCATCTTAACTGGTTTCAGAGTATTTAGATTGTGACCGGACTTAACAAATAAAATGCCTAGGAGATGAAAAAGCTCCCAGGGTGAATGATTTGTACCTGAATAAGACAAAATTATTAAGGGAGTACAGCCAACTTATTTGAAAGTATGGCCGCTGTGCTGTTTACCTCTCAATCTTTCTCCCTCTCCCCACTGTAGTTTTCAAGAAAGATGAGAGACATGATGGAACTCATGGAAAATATTTTTATTTCTCAAAAGCATTTCCTTTCATTGTTGCAACGCTCAGGACTCTTTCCCACTGGCTGAGAGTGACAATTACCTGAATCTGGGTGAGGAAGAAAATATTCCGTAAAAATTACAATGCAAAGAAAACTGTTTTCTAACGTAAATAAATAATGAGAAGATGTTTGGGGGCAGTCTGTGATCTTTTAAGAAAAGAATGAGTTAAAGCTACTGACAAAATCTCCAAGACATATTTCATTACACCAAAAAAAAAAAAAATTAAATGATGAACAGTGTAAACAGAATATAATCATTTGCATTTTAAAAGGGCAAGCAGAGGCATAGCAACATGGATTAACATCTACACATTCACAAATGTTTCTAAATTCATGAAATATTCTCCAAGAAGACACAGGAAATCTTTTTTTTTTTTTTTTTGGTCTTTTTGGATTTTTTCACCATGTATGTTTAATTTCCTCTTAAAAATCAGCGTAAGACAGAGACATTTTTCAGAATAGCATCACCATAACTACAAAGCAAAATAGAATAAGATACAGAAGAAAAATTTGAATAGCAAGAGCTCTGACCCATTAAAAAAAATTATAAGGGGACATAAAATGACTTGAGTAAAGAAAGAAAATACCTTATCTCTGGCTAAGAAAACAGATTATTGTACAATAATATCCCTCCCCCCCAAAAAAATTTAAAAATCCAATTCAAATCAAAATCTGTACCTATAAGAATATAGGAAAATTATTCTGAAATCCCTCTAGAGAAGGATTTCTCAACCTTAACTACAGGCATTTAAGGCCAGATAATTATTTGTCATGGGGGCTGTGCTATGTATGTATTTTAGGATGTTTAGCAGCATCCCAGGGATGCTGCCTCAGCTATGACAACCAAAAATGTCTCCAGATATTGGCGCATGTCCCCTGAGATGCAAAATCCTGACCAAGAACCATGGTCAAAAAGAACAATTAAATCAGCATTGAGAAGAAAAATCTGGAAAAGAAGAGGAATTGAGACAGGCAGGAACACTCAGATATTAAAATATTAAAAGCTGACAAAGCTGAACTAAATTTTTAAAAACACAAGCATAGGCATTTGTTTATCAGAAGGACTAATCTAGAAACATACCCCCATTTTTAATCACTTATTTTTAAAGGGAACTCCCAGTCAGCTAGAAAGAGAAACATTTCAACATCATCATTCAAGAAAAAGGGTGGTATAATTGTTTGGTACTGTGAGAAGGAACCCTATAGAGTCTTTAATGAAAGGAGTTAAAGCCTAGATCTAAAAGTGCATTTAAATGTAATTTGCTTAACTGAGAATTTTAACTTGTCCTATTCTTCGAGAACAAACACGAAGCATCTAGAACTTGGTGTATATCAATCCTCTCAGAGAGCACTTGTTAAGCAAAAGTCACCCAGAACATGATGATAAAAGTTCAAGATGTCACCCCAGGAAAATTAAAATGTTGACATTTCCAAAAAGAAATGACCAAAATGAAAACAGAAGTGGCAGAGTGGGAAAATATATTCAACAAGCATGACGCAAATGAGGTCCATAGCTGCATTCAATAAAGGGTGTTTACAAGTTGATAAGGGGGAAAGAAACAGATCCTACCAAATAAAAAGCAAATGGTCCAAAGGGACGGTTTCCAAGAGAAAATAAAACTGCCAAGGATTCAAGGGTTCAGGTTTACACTTAAACAAAGAAACACGAGTGAAAACAATTTATGTGGGTGCCGTCATTCACCAATGAAATTCACCAGCTTAAGAATAGGACACAAAGGAGTTCCCCTGTGGGGCAGTAGGTTGAGAACCAGACTGCAGCAGCTTGGGTCGCTGTGGAAGTACAAAAGCCAGTGCGGTAGTTTAAAGGATCCAGCTTTGCTGCATCTGCAGCATACGTTGCCGCTGTGGCTCAGATTCAATCCCTGGCCAGGGAACTTCTGTATGCTGCAGGTTCGGACATTAAAAAAAAAAAAAAAAAAAACGACCCAGAGAGTACTGTATGATCCAGCAATTTCACTGCTAGGTATATACCTACCAAAGAATTGGAGGCAGGTACTCAAACACATGCTTGTAAACCGACGTTTATGGCAGCATTATTCACAATATCCAAAAGGGACAAACAATCCACCAGGTGGTGAATGGATAAACAAAATGCAGTCTATATATATGATAGACTACCAGTCAAGCTTAAAAAAAATTCTGGCACAGGCTACGGCATGGATGAAACTTGAAGATTCTGTACTAAGTGAAATAAGCCAGATGCAAAAGGACAAATATTATATGATTTCATTTCTACAAAGTATCCATGGTAGTTAACATCACACGTAGAAAGTATATTGGAGGTTATCAGGGACTGGAGGGAGGGGATAACGAGAAATTGTTTAGCTGTACAGCGTTTGGGATTTTTTTTTTTTTTTAACTTCTAGGAATTTGCCAAGAGAGGAGGAGTAAACGTTCTCAACACACACACACACACACACACACACACACACAGTAACATGTGACATGATGGATGTGTTCATCAGATTATGGCAATCATTTCACAAAGTGTACATACGACAAATCACATTGTAGTCTTAAAATGTATACAGTTTTATGTGTCCATTATACGGGTCAATAAAGCTGGAAAACAAAAGTTCTGCAGATGGAGCTTGGTGACGGTTTGCGCCATATCGTGGGTGTGTTTAAGCTACTGAGCTGTACACTTAGACATTGTTAAAATGGTAGATTTCACATTATGTATACTTTACTATATTTTTTAAAAGAATGCTTCCATGCATAGACAGCCTTGAGAGAAAGAAGTCAGTCTGAAATGGCAACATGTGATTCCAACCATGCAATATTCTGCAAAAGGGAAAATTACAAAGATTGAAAAAAGATTGGTGATTTCCAGGGCGTTGGGGGTTAGAGTGGAGGGAAGGAGACAGGGGTGAACATGCAGCATGCAGGGGCTTTTTAAGGCTGCGACACTATGCTATATAATGCTATAATGATGAATTTGTGCTAAAATCAAAGAAGGTACAATAACAATGAAGTCCCTGTGGTAGCGCTGCAGCAACAAACCCGCACAGGGCTGCAGGTTTGATGGATCCCTGGCCTTGCCCAGTAGGTTAAGGATCCAGTGTTGCCGGGAGCTATGGTGTAGGCTGCAGACACGGCTCAGATCTGGCATTGCTGTGGCTGTTGCGTAGGTGGCAGCTGCAGCTCTGATTCTACCCCTAGCCCGGGAACTTCTGCTGTATGCCTTGGGTGTGGCCCTAAAAAAGACAAAAAAAAAAAAAAAAAAAAGGCAACATCAAGAGTGAACCCTGTGCATACAATCAACTCCAGTTCAATGCTGGCTCATCAGTTGTAACAAACATAACACACTAAAGCAAGATGTTAAAAAATAAGAGAAACTGAGGGGTGGGGGAAAGAAAGTACATAGGAACTCTATTTTCTGCTCAATTTTTCTGTAAACCTAAAACTTCCCTATTAAAAAAATTTTAGAATAAAATTATTTTAAATTTTAAAATATTTTTAAAAGAACATAGAATAACATATCAGACTCCCAGCTAGCATCAATGGCATGCAAGGAAAATAGCAGTTGGGGTGGAGGGTTGATCAAAAAACCCTTTCCTGGGAGTTCCCATAGTGGCACATTGGAAAGGAATCTGACTAGGAACCATGAGGTTTCAGGTTCGACCCCTGGCCTGGCTCAATGGGTTAAGGATCCAGCATTGCCGTGAGCTGTGGTGTAGGTCAAAGACGAGGCTCAGATCTGGCGTTGCTGTGGCTGTGATGTAGGCTGGCAGCTGTAGCTCTGATTAGACCCCTAGCCTGGGAGGCTCCATATGCCTTGGGTGCAGCCCTAAAAGGACCAAAAAAAAAAAAAAAAAAAAAAAAAAAAAAAGACAAAAGGAAACAAACAAACAAAAAACCAACCCTTTCCTGGAACCCTCTTACACTGTGGATGGGAATGTAAATTGGTGCAGCCACTATGGAACACTGTATGGAGTTTCCTTTAAAAACTGAAAAGAGAGTTTCCATGTGATCCAGCAATCTCATTCCTAAGCATCTATCTGGAGAAAACTCCAATTCGAAAAGAGACATGCACCCCAATGTTCACTGCAGCACAATGTGCAACAGCCAAGACATGGAAACAACCTAAATGTCCATTGACAGAGGAATAGATAAAGAAGATTTGGTACATATATACAATGGACTATTACTCAGCCATAAATAAAAGAATGAAATCATGTCATCTGTAGCAACATGGATGGACCTAGAGATTATCAAAGTGAAGCAAGACAGAGAAGGACAAGTGTCATATGATACGATGTATATGTACAATCTAAAATATGATACAAATAAACTTATTTGCAAAACAGAAACAGACTTGCAGACATAGAAAACAAATGTATCCTACCAAAGGGGAAAGAGGGAGGGATAAATTAGGAGTTGGGGATTAACATATGCACATCACTACACATAAAATAGATCACCAGCAAGGACCTACTGTGTAGCACAGGGAACCATATTCAACAACTTGTAATAAACTATAATGGGAAAGAATAAATATTTTAAAAACCCTTTCCTGTTTCTTTTCTTTTTTTGTCTTTTTAAGGCCACACTCTCAGCATATGGAAGTTCCCAGGCTAGGGGTCCAATCGGAGCTACAACTGCCGGCCAACACCACAGCCACAGCAATACCAGATCTGAGCTGCGTCTGTGACCTACACCACAGCTCATGGACATGCTGGATCCTTAACCCAATGAGTGAGGCCAGGGATCAAACCCGCAACCTCATGGTTTCTGGTCAGATTTCTTTCTACTGCGCCACAAGGGGAACTCCTTTTCCTGTTTCTGAACTGTTCCCATGAAGGGTGCTGAACTCCAGATGCCCTCAAGCACAGGTTTACCTGGGGCGGGACTGACCCAGGCAGCCCACGTTGACCCCAAGATCCCCACTGCACTCCTGGCAACTTTTCAGCTCCTTTAACTTAAGCTCTGCTGTATTGTCTCCAGTTCTGAGTCCCGAGGCCACTCCTCCTACCATTCATTTGACAAATATTTACTGAGCATTGACTAGGTGTCAGGCCGAGTGGATCTGTTTCCTCTTGCTCCTGTAACTGCCACACACCCGGGAGCTTACAACAACATTATCTTACAGTTCTGGAGGTCAGATGGCCAAAATTGTCTCACTAAGCAAAAAACAGGGGGTTGGCAGGGTGGCCTTCCTTCCGAAGTTTCTAGAAAAGACACTTCTTTGCCTTTCCCGGCTTCTGGAGGCCACCTGCATTCTTTGGCCCACAAATCACTACACTGTCTTCAAAGCCGGCAACATCAGGCCATGTCCTCATGCAGCCAACTCTCTAGTTCTTTCTCTCCCATCTCTCTCTCCCACATTTAAAGACACTTGTGGAGTTCCCGTGTGGCTCATTGGTATCAAACCCAACTAGTATCCATGAGGATACGTGTTCGATCCCTGGCCTCACTCACTGGGTTAAGGATCCGGTGTTGCCATAAACTGTGGTATGGGTCACATATTTGGCTTGGATCCTGGGCTGCTGTGGCTCTGGCCGTGGCTGTGGCCGGCAGCTGTAGCTGCAACTCAACCCCTAGCCTGGGAACCTCCATATGCCACAGGTGCAGCCCAAAAAAGCAAAAAAGAAAAAAACAAAAAACAAAAACAAAAAAACTCTACATATATATATTATGTATATATAATATATATATAATATTTTTTTAAAGGACACTTGTGATTACACTGGGTTCATCCAGATAATCCAGAATTATCTCCCCATCTGAAGATCAGGTGATTAACAACCTTAATTCCCTTTTGCCATGTAACCTAACATATTCACAGGTTAGATAAGGAAGTGGACATATTTGGAGGGGCCTTTCGTCTGCCTACCATATTGTGCATGTGGCCTCAAGTAAAACAAACAAGATCTCTGCCCTTGTTTGTAGAGCTGACAGTCTAGTGGTAGAAAACAAGCCATAAAATGGGGAGGTGGAAGCAATAATAAAGATGATTGCAGAGAGCAACGGAAGCTGTGAACAAAATAAAACAATGGGATCGCATAAGAAGTCACAAAAATACTACATGCTGGAGGGTTAAGGAAGAGGCCAGGGGCAATACTGCTAGAGACCATCTGATGATGTGACAGTGTCCTGAAAAGAAGGCTAATCTGTACCCTGCTTTTACATTAATGCCACTACCACTAGCTGGAAAAAGAAAACACCATGACTCATAACAATATATCAGCTTTGATACGGCATCTCTAGTTACAGAATAGCTCAATGAAAATCCAAATAAAAGTTACACAGCTATGGGTGGAGTGGGGCATAGTTAGGAGCAGGTGCAAGTCCCCCAAGGTGGAGGAGGGGAGGCAATGCATAGGCATAACATTTGAGGTTTAAGGAGGAGGCTGGGGAGTTCCCATGTGGCTCAGCGGCAGTGAACCGGACTAGTGTCCACGGGGATGCAGGTTCAATCTCTGGCTTCACTCAGTAGGTTGGGAATCCGGCATTGCCGCGAGCTGTAGCGTAGGTCGCAGACTCCGCTCAGATCTGGCCTGGCTGTGGCTGTGGCGTAGGCGGCAGCTGCAGCTACGATCGGACCCCTAGCCTGGGAACTTCCATGTTCCATGGGTTCGGCCCTGGGCGGGGGCGGGTAGTAAAGAGGGGGCTGGCCTGCAAGAGCTTCAGGAAGTGGGTGTTGGAGCCCTACTTAGGTGAGGAGATGCAAAAGGGACCTCCAGCCTATGAAGTCCGACAGGGAGAAGTTTGAAGTCAATCCTGAATGTGATGGGAAGGCAGCAGTGGGAGGGCTTGAGAAAGAAAGAAATGGAACACACCCACCTTCTCCTCCATCTTCTTTCCCATCCTGGCCAACGGAGGGTTCCTCCCTTTCCACGGCACAGACCAAAACAGGCATTGGAGACACCTTATCACTCACGTCTAATCCTTCAGAAGATCCCGTTGACTCCACCTGCAACATCCACCCACCACCATCTGAACACTCCCCCAACCTGGACCCGCGCAGTCCCTCCACCCTGGTCCCCAAGCTTAGGCCCACCACCCTCACAGTCTGTTATCCCGCCCTCGACCACCAGAGGGCGCGTGGGAGCACATGCGTCAGGCCCCGCCCCTCCTGGGTCCACAGCCCTCCAGCGCTCCCATCTCCCTTAAGGGTAAAAAGTCCAAGTCCTCCCCATGGCCCAGGAGTCCCTTTGGGACCTGTCGTCATCCTCTCCCTGAGCTTGCCTCTACCCTCTCTCCCACTGGCTCTTGTTCCAGCCCCCTCCCTCTTCCTCCAACGACTCAGGCACAGTCCTACTTCAAAACCTTTGCACCAACTGTTCCTTCCGCCTGGAACACTCTTGCCACCAGAGCCCCCTGGCCCCCTTTCTCCCCGTTCACCTCAACTCAAACGTTGACCTCTCAGTGTGGACTTCTCTAACCACCCTATTTAAAATCTGCATCACACCCTCACCCCTAACGGTTTCCATCCCCCTCCCTCTGTGTCTCTCCTTGTTGATGACATCTGAACATGCCATCAATTTTGTATGTTTACCGTTTGTTGCCTGGCTCCCTCCTCTCTGGCATAAGAGGCGTGAGATTCTGCCCCTAGTCAAGCCTCATTAACCTCGGAGTATAGTTGGCGAATAAGAAGCATTCACGAGATGGAGGAATGGATGGTTTCTATCCTAAGATCACTTTGGCTGTTGGTGAAGAATGCATGATGGGGTGAGAGTGAAATCGGGGGTAAAATGGTGCAGTCCTTATAGAAAACAGTTTGGTGGTTCTTCAAAAAGTTGAACCTAGACGTATCCTATGATATAGTGATTCCACATCTGGGTTTGTTCGCAAAAGAACCGAAAGTAGAGTTTCAGATATTTGTACACCTATAGTCATGGCAGCGTGATTCGCAACTGCCAAAGGGTGGAAACGAATCAAAAGTCTGTCAATAGCTGAATAGATAAGCAGAACATGGACCTCCATCCACTGCAGCATTTTCCAGCCGTGGAAAGGAGGAGAATTTCAACACCTGCTACAACATGGATGAACCTGGAGGACATGATGCTTAATGAAAACCACTACCAAACATTCCATGATTCCACTCGTAGGAGGTCCCTAGAGGAGTCAGATTTATAGCGACAGAAAGATGGTGGGGACCAGGGGCTGGGAGAGAGGGAATGAGGAGCTGGTATTTAATGAGGACAGAGATTGAGTTGCAAAAGTTGAAAAAGTCCCAGAGATAGATGGTGGGGATGGTAGCACAAATGTGAATGCACTTAATGCCACCAAATTGTGCACTTTTTTTTTTTTTTGCCACACCTGAGATATATGGAGGTGTCTGGGCCAGGGACTGAACCCACGCCACCACAGTAACAAGAGCCACAGCAGTGACAATGATGGATCCATAATTCGATGAGCCACGAGGACACTCTGAAAATGCACCTTTTTAAATTTTTATTTTTTATTTATTTGTATTATTTATTTATTTATCTTTTTAGGGCATATGAAGGGCCCCAGGCAAGGGGCCCACTTGGAGCTGTAGCTGCCAGCCTACACCACAGCAACACAGGATCTGAGCCACAGCTGCGACCTAATCACTTCACAGCTGCAGCAATTCTGGATCCTTAACTCACTGAGTCACAGCGGGAACTCCTGAACTGTGCACTTAATAATGGTTAAAATGGTAAAATTTCACCTGCTGTACAGCACAGGGAACACTACCCAATATTCCATGATAGCCTACGTGGGAAAAGAATCTGAAAAAGAATATATGTGTGTACGTGTATAATTGAAGCACTTTGTTGTACAACAGAAATTATCATGACATTGTAAATCAACTATACTTCAGTAAAACTTTTAAAAATTTTTTTAAAAATAAGGAGTTCCCATAGTGGCTCAACAGTAACGAATCTGACTGGGATCCAGCCTCATATTCCTGACTTTTTACATGAGGATGTAGGTTCAATCCTTGGCCTCACTCAGTAGGTTAAGGATCCAGCGTTGCAGTGAGCTGTGGTATAGGTCGCAGACGTAGCTTGGATCCCATGTTGCTGTGGTGTAGGCTGGAAGCTACAGCTCCGATTGGGCCCCTAGTCTGGGACCCTTCATATGCCCTAAAAAGATAAATAAATAAATAATACAAATAAATAAAAAATAAAAATTTTAAAAGGTACATTTTCAGAGTTCCCTGGTAGCTCATCAAATTATGGATCTGTCATTGTCATTGCTGTGGCTCTTGTTACTGTGGTGGCGTGGGTTCAATCCCTGGCCCAGGAACCTCATGCATGCTGAGGGCTTGGCCAAAAAAATGGTAAATGTTATGCTATGTATATTTTGCCACAATAAGAAGGTAAAAATAGATTTGGTCAAGTGGAGAAAATATTACACTCATCCTGAAAGCTATTGAGGGCTTCCTATGTGCTATGCATCGTTAAATCCTTTGCACGTATTAACGTATGTATTCCTCCCAACCTCCATATGTGACAGATGCTATTATTATTATCCCAATTCTGCAGGTGAGTCAATTAAGTTATGGCCTCTTCCAGGGGGGCTCCGACCTTCTCACTCCCCAGCTGGAAACCTTCTGTGGCTCTCTGCTAACCCTCAGGCTGAAAACCCCAAGGCTGAATCCCTAGCTCGGCATTCAAGGCTCCTGGTTAGCTTAGAATCTTATTTTTACTTCTCCACCCTGCACTGGCACCCTTTGCCTCATATTCCTGACTTTTTACAGAGGTGAATGCAACAAACTTTTTCCAGCCTCCTAGCCTTTGCGCGTGCTGTTTCATCCGCCTACAAACCGATCTCCTTCAGCCCAGCTAACTCTTACATGTCTGTGAATTCGAACCTTTTGTGTTAAAACTCCCCTGACCCTCCCTGAATGCAAAGCTCAGTTAGGTGCCTCTCTGCTCTTGCAATGCCCAGTGCTTACCTCTGCCCAAGCTTGTTTTTGTTTTTTTCTGTTAGTGCTTTTGTTAGCATCTCCACTGGGCTTGCAAGCTGAGAGCAGAGACATGCATTAGTTAAGATGCTAACAGCTGCAAGTCTTAGAGACCCCAGCTGGAAGTGACTCAGATCTTAAGGGACAGATACTGTATGATCTCACTTATATGTGGGATCTTTAAAAAGCTGTGAAAACAGCATCATGGTGCTTTCCAGAGGCTGTGAGATGGGGGAATCGGGGAGATGTGGTTTAAAGGTACAAACTTTAAACTTATATATAGTATATAAATAAATTAGAGACTTAATGCACAGCACAATGATATTAGTCAACAGTACTGTGTCATAAGCTTCAGGAGTGCCCAATGTGACTCTGCAGGTTAAGAACTCAACATAATCTCCATGAGGTTCGGGTTCCATCCCTGGCCTCGCTCCGTGGGTTAAAGGATCCGGCATTGCCATGAGCTGTGGTGTAGGTCACAGATGTGGCTCACATCTGGCACTCCTATTGCTGTGGCTGGGGTGTAGGCCAACAGCTACAGCTCCGATTTGACCCCTAGCCTGGGAACCTCCATATGCTGCAAGTATAGCCCTAAAAGACCAAAAAAATCCAGATTTTTTTCTACGTTTCACTTTTTCATCTGTGGGAAGGTGTGTGGAGTGAGAAGTTGTCTTTGCCCTTGAGGCAGAAGCACCTGACACACCCACATTCAGGAAGCTCACACAACATGCCCAGCCCTAGCGGGGGTTTGAGAATTCAGGGGTCCCCAGGGAGAGGAAGCACCTTCTGGCCAAGGCTTTGCATGCAAGGATTTATTTAAGAAGAGCTCAAAGCCCAAAGGGGGTGAAGGAGGCAGATTAGAGAAGGGGACGCAAGTTAGGCAGTGATTCTGTATGAAGTCCCAGCCTGGCCTCAGCCTGATCCGGTGGGGGGCTTAGGAGTGTGAATTGCATCTCAGAATTTGTTCCGGGAGTTCCCGTTGTGTCTCAGCAATGAAACCGACTAGTATCTGTGAGAATGTGGGTTTGATCCCAGACCCCAATCAGTGGGTTAAGGATCTGGCTTTGCTGTGAACTGTGGTGTAGGTTGCAGACACAGCTTGGAGCCTGCGTTGCTGTGGCTGTGGAGTAGGTGGGCAGCTGCTCAGATTGACCCCTAGCCTGGGAACTTCCACATGCCACAGGTATGGCCTTAAACAAACAAACAAAAAAATTGTTCCATTTTCTGGGCTTTGCATCTCTGCATCAGTCAGTCATTAGCTATGGGCTACAACAGGGGAGGAGGGGAGGAGGCTTCCAGACGCTCTGGCTCACCTCCTGGAGAGACCCTCCAGAACCCAAGGCAGTGTTGAAGGCACTGGTGTGAGCTCTTAGCAAGAAAGCATGGGGGAGGGAGAGGCGTCGTTCAAGTCCACTGTGCCATTTATTTGAGTCTGATCCTGGACAAGTCCCTTCACATCGCAGGACCTCAGTTATGCTATAACCTCATCTTTAAAATGGCACCTAGGAGTTCCCTGGTGGCTTGGCAGGTTAAGGATCTGGCATTGTTCTTGCTGTGGCTTGGGTTGATGCTGTGTGTTCCACTAGCCCTGGAACATCTGCATTCTTGCTTTGTTTTTGTTTTACTTTTCAGGGCTGCACCTGCGGAGCCTACCGACCTACACCACCGCTCACAGCAACACCGGATCCTTAACCCACTGAGTGAGGCCAGGGATCCAACCTGCATCCTCATGGATCCTAGTCAGGTTTGTTAACCACTGAGCCACAACAGGAACTCCTATGTTTTATTTTTTAAAGAAAAAGGATCCAGTGTTACCGTGAGCTGTGGTGTAGTTCACAGATGTGGCTCAGATCCTGCATTGCTGTGACTGTGGTGTAGGCTGGCAGCTACAGCTCTGATTTGATCCCTAGCCTGGGAAACTCCATGTGCCATGAGTGCAGCCCTGAAAAGAAAAAAGAAAAAAGAAAAATAAAATAAAATAGTAGATGCACACTATTACATTTAGAATGGATAAGCAAAGAGGTCCTACTGTTCAGCACAGGAACTATATCCGGTCTCTTGTGATAGAACATGATGGAAGATAATATGAGAAAAAAAATGTATCTCTGTGTATGACTGGGTCACACTGCTGTACAGCAGAAATTGACACAGCATTGTAAATCAACTACGCTTTAACAAAAATTTTTTAAATAAATATATTTTTTTTAATTTAAATCAAAAATAACTATAAAGGGTACAAGGATCTATTGCATAGCACAGGGGAAATAGGCCAAAAATAAAGTAAAGTAAAATAAAATGGCACCTACCTTGTACATTCATTCTGCAAATATTAAGTGCCGACTGTGGGCCAAGACTGGACATCTAGAGGTGAATATAAAGCAGCTAAAACTCCCTTTTCTCAGGCAGCACCAGAGGGAAGAACACAATAAACTGTGTGAATGACATATACAAACTCTGTCAGACCAGAGTGGATGCTGTGTAGAGAAAGAGAGGGGTAGAAGGTGCCAGTGGGTGTGTAGAAGGGGAAATTTTTTCCGTTTTTTTTTTTTTTTCTGTCTTTTAGGGCTGCGCCCACCGCATATGGAGGTTCCCAGGCTAGGGGTCAAATCAGAGTTGTAGCTGCTGGCCTTCGCCACAGCCACAGCAATGCAGGATCAGAACCACGTCTACTACCTACAACACAGCTCATGCCAACACCGGATCCTTAACCCACTGAGCAAGGCCAGGGATCAAACCCTCAACCTCATGGTTCCTAATCGAATTCGTTAACCACTGAGCCAGGACGGGAACTCACGCCTTCTCTGGTGTGATAGATTTGAGCAGAGATCAAAGGGAGTGAGGGAGAGGAGTTCCCATTGTGGCTCAGAAGAACCTGACATAGTGTCTCTGAGGATGTGGGTTTGATCCCTGGCCTCACTCAGTGAGTTAAGGCTCTAGCATTGTGTAAGCTGCAGCATAGGTTGCATATGTGGCTCGGATCCTGCACTGCTGTGGCTGTAGCTTCAATTCAGTCCCTAACCTGAGAACTTCCATGTGCTGCGGATGCAACTGTTCAAAAAAAAAAAAGGAAAAAAGAAGAGTGAGGGAGGGTGTTGTGTGTTGTGTGGGTATCTGGAGGAAGGGCATTCAAAAAAGAGAAAAGAGCCAGTGCAAAAGCCCTGAGGCAGGATAGTGCCCAGCACGTTGGAGGAACAGCAGGAGACTGGCGTGGCTGAAGCAGAGCGAGTGTGAATGAGTGAGAGCAGATACATCAGACAGGTTAAGGAGTGATACTCTTGATCCCCCGGGTTCTCATAGCCTCTGGTAAGGACTTCGGATCTGACTCCCGGGTCATCATGGGGATTAAATGAGTTGGTACAGGCTATGCACCATCACACAGAGCCTGGCACAGAGCAGATGTTCAGCAAACTCCAGCCAAGGATTATTTCTCGAGACCATCAACAGAAAATAAAATGGCAGCTTGTGTAAACTGCATTGGAAAATGGACCATCCTAAATAGCCCCAGTCATAAAGTAACGTGCCACCAACACCACCAGATTGCCAACAGCCAAGAACACTCCTGGAAGTCAGCCTCAGCTTTACTGTTCTCCAAGTGACCTCTGAGGCCAAGAACTGGGTCCATCTGAGAACTCAGGGCATGTGTCCATCCCAGGGAAACCCAAAGGTCAATCTTGAAGTCCATCCTCCTCCCTCCATCCATCAGGCAAGCCCAAAGCAAGCTGATCACCTGACTCTATTCTAAATTCCCACACCAGCCCTGCCCTGCCTTGCCCTGAATAGAAACAACGCTCCTCTCTCCTTGGCTGAGAAAAATGAAAATGCTCAAGGGCATGGGAAACAATAAAAAAAAAAAAAGTGATTCCAAATGGGGTGTTCATTCAATTAGGAGAGGGTTTCTGTCAATATCTGGGGTAAAATAATTCTTTGTGGTGGATGGAGCCTGTCCTGGGCATTGTAGGGTGTTTAGCAGCAATACTGGCCTCCACCCACCAGATGGCAGTAGCACCCTCCTCCCCAGCTGTGACAGCAATGTCACCAGGTACTGCCCGATGTCCTCTGGGAGGCAAAATGACCACCAGGTGAGAACCACTGGATCAGGATAATACCAGGGGCTATAACAAATAAACCCCAATATTTTAGTTCTTCCTTGCTTGGTTATGTGAATGTCTCTAGACCTCAGTTTCCACATCTCTAAAATGGGTGTTCTGGATTGATGGATAATGATTCAGGGCTGTAGTCCCCTTCCATCTTGTGCCTCTGCCACCCCTGCAATATCTGTACATTTGCAGCAGCATCCCTTGAAAGGCAGGGTGGTGATGGGAGAGTAGGGAAGGAACAATCCAACAGCATTGGGGAAATCAACACTAAAGAACACTCAAGCCATGGAAGAAGGGTTGGTTTTTTGTAAACAAGGCTTTATTGGCACAAAGTCATGCCCATTCATCTCTAGATCATCTATGATGGCTTTTGCCCTACAACAGCAGAGTTGGATAATTGGATATAGCAGGCATCCTGGGATATATTGTTTCCTCCCTAAATCCCACTTTGGACCAGGTCCTCAGGTTGGCACTAGAAAACAGTGGTCTCTGCCCTCATGGAGCTTACAGTTGAATCAAATAACCACTCAAATAAATATATCAATATGTTGGAGTATATAAATATATTAATCATATTATATTATAAACATAATAAATCATTGAAAGTGCTATTGATTTATCTATTCAATTGAACCATGTCAGTGATCAGTTCTGGAACACAGCTCGTATTCCATCCCCTGTGACTGGTGTCGACTGGGAAAAACCTCTTCTCCATCTAGAAAACTCCTATTCATCCATCAAAGCCCAGCTTAAAGTTCATTTCTCTCTCCCACACTTCATGAGATGAACACCTTCCCTCCATTGTGCTACAGTGGAGATAAATGATCAGCGGAAGCTTTTAATTGAATAAGTCAGAGAGAAACAAAACAAGCTGGGGAAGGAATAACATAACAGAGTGACAAAGTAGATCTTCATCAGTGAGAACACATAAAAACACTACAGAAAGGAATTCAGGAACTGAAGAGCCATCTCTCTAGCCAATTTATTCAAGAAACAGAGAAAGAAAACAAATGCAATTACCTAAAACCAGGTTTTAAAAAAAGCTTTAAAAAAAAAAAGATTATGACAAATTCTATGCTGAAAAATTTGAAACCCTCAGTGAAACTGAGCTTTCCACAAATATATGCATTACCAACACTAACTCAAGAAGGAGTAAAACACCTGAGTGAATAAGCAAATAAGAATGGGGAAAAACTAAAGATATTATCAAAAATAATCCCTCCCTGAAGGTCAATCTCAAATGGTTATGCCACTCAACCTTCAAAAGTGAAGAAACAGGTAAAGATTTCTAAACTAGATGGAAATTTTCCTAATCATTCTGTAAACAGCCCAACCCTGATAGAAAAACCTAACAACCCAGAAAAAAATGTTTAAAGACTAAGCTCATCAAAAAAGAAAAAGAAGAGGAGGGAGGAAGAAAAGGAAAGAAGGAAAGAAGGAAAGAAGGAAAGAAGGAAGGAAAGAAAGAAAGAAAGAAAGAAAGAAAGAAAGAAAGAAAGAAAGAAAGAAAGAAAGAAAGAAAGAAAAGAAAGAAGGAAAGAAGGAAAGAAGGAAAGAAGGAAGGAAAGAAAGAAAGAAAGAAAGAAAGAAAGAAAGAAAGAAAGAAAGAAAGAAAGAAAGAAAGAAAGAAAGAAAGAAAGAAAAGGGAGTTAGCAACCTAGTGATTAAGGATCCGGCATTGTCACTGCTATGATATGGGTTTGAATCCTGGCCTGGGAACTTCCACATACTGTGAGTGTGGCCAAAAAAAAAAAGGAAACAGTGGTATGAAACTTGGAAAGGTGGTCAGCAACCAGTAATAACCCAGTCAATAGTAGTTATCGCTATTAATTTTTAAATATGAAAAAGTAATACTTTCCCGATAAGGAATAGTTTTTCAAGCAGTCTGTTACTTTTAACAGAGAAATGCAAGCTTTCTTGTTACAACTAAGGAGCGAATGTACTAGTTACTAGTTAATTACTAGTTAATATTTGGATATTCTAACCAGCACAATGAAATAAGAAAAAATAAGTATCAAGAGGAAATAGAACAAATAATCCTCTTACAGGTAATAATCTTATTTGCTCTAGAAAATTTAGCTGAAAACTATTTGAGTCAGCAAGGCAACAGTGCACCAAAAAAATACATAAATAGTCGTCGCTTTCCTAGAGACCAAACATTACCAAAAATATACTGTGAAAATGACTCTATTTTATTTTTTACAGCATACAGAAGTTCCTGGGTGAGGGATCAAATCCAAGCTGCAGCTGCAGCAACACTGGATCCTTTAACCCACTGTGCTGGCCAGGGATGGAACCCACACCTCCACATAGACCTGAGCCACCGCAGTTGGATTCTTAACTCATTGCACCAGAGTGGGAACTCCAAAAATGGCTCTTTTTAAGTGATTATACAAAATATGTATAATCTAGAAACAAATTTGATAATAACTGTACAGGGCTAATGTGAATGAAATCACTAAAATTTTAAGGAATATAAAACTAAACATGGAGTTCCCATCGTGGCTCAGTGGTTAACGAATCTGACTAGGAACCATGAGGTTGCAGGTTCGATCCCTGGCCTTGCTCAGTGGGTTAAGGATCTGGTGTTGCTGTGAGCTGTGGTGTAGGTCGCAGACACGGCTCGGATCCCGAGTTGCTGTGGCTCTGGTGTAGGCTGGCAGCTACAGCTCCGATTGGACCCCTAGCCTAGGAACCTCCATATGCGGCGGGAGTGGCCCTAGAAAATGGCAAAAAGACCAAAAAAAAAAAAAAACTAAACAAATAAGTATTCCTGAACAAATAAATATTCCTGCAAGAATATTATGAAGACCTACTGAGTTATAGAAAAAAAAAAACAGATTTATAGAAAAGCAAATTCTTTTTTTTTTTTTTTGTCTTTTTGCCTTTTCTTGGGCCGCTCCTGCGGCATATAGATGTTCCCAGACTAGGGGTCCAAGCGGAGCTGTAGCCACTGGCCTATGCCAGAGCCACAGCAACGCGGGATCCGAACCGCGTCTTCGACCTACACCACAGCTCACAGCAACACCGGATCCTTAACCTACTGAGCGAGGCCAGGGATCAAACCCTCAACCTCATGGTTCCTAATCGAATTCGTTAACCACTGCACCATGACGGGAACTCCGTAGAAAAGCAAATTCTTAAACAGACCTAAATATAGGTGATTATTTGGTATTTATAGGTGAGGAACTTGAAATCAGATTGCAAACAGCTACTCACTCAATAAAATGGATCTGGGACAACTGAGTAAACATTTGGGGGAAAATTACATTTGACCTTCATTTCAACCCTCACAACCAAATAAATTCTAGATGGATAGGGAAGTTAAATGTAAAAAAAATATTGCAATAACACACTACTAAAGAAAATACAGCATGAATATTCACCAAAGGTGTAAATAATAAAGGAAAAGACTGAGAAATTTGACTAGATAAATTTTTGTACATTCTTGGGGCCAAAACTATTTCCAAGTTAAAAGAGAGGAGTTCCTGTTATGGCTCAGCAGAAACGAAACTGACTAGCATCCGTGAGGATGCAGGTTTGATCCCTGGCCTCACTCCATGGGTTAAGGATCCAGCATTGCCGTGAGCTGTGGCATAGGTCACAGACGTGGCTCAGATCTAGAATTTCTGTGGCTGAGGCACAGGCTGACAGCTACAGCTCCAATTTGACCCCTAGCCTGGGAACCTCCATATGCCTCGGGTGTGGCCCTAAAAGGACAAAAAAAAAGAAGAAGAAGAAATTAAAAGAGAAAGGAGAAACTAAAAACGGCTTATTTGAAACATGTTTGCCAGTGGATATTTTATATGTAAGAAATCTTAGAAATCAATAAGGAAAAGATGAAAGATTCACAGCCAAGAGACACATTATAAAATACTCAACTTCATTAGGTTTCAAAATGCTACAGATTAAAATGAGATGCAATATTTGTCTATCAGTTTAGCAAAACATAATAAAACCCAGTGCTGGTGAGCATGTGGGGAACGTTATATACTGCATATGAGAGAATAAATGTGGTGCATCTTTTTTGAGGTCAACTTCACTTTAGATATAAAACATAAATACTGTTCTACCCTGAAGTCTTCTAAAGATTTATCTCTGTGACCCAGCAGTAGGTAGTCACTCAAAAGAAATGAAAACTATGTTCGCCAAAAAAACCTCATGTATTCTACTGTGTACAGTAGCTTTATTTATAATTGCCAGAAACTAGAAACAACCAGAATGTCTTTCTACAGATGAATAGATAGACAGCATAATCCACACACTAGCATACTTCTCAACAAGCCAAAGGAACAAATGGCAGATACACACAAGGATAAATCTCAAATGCATGTTGCTGAGTGAGAGACGCTAAGTTCAAAAAGTTCAACATTGCATAATTCCATGTATACGACATTATGGAAAAAGCAAAACTGTAGTGATGGACCTCAGAGCAGTGGTTTCCAGAGACATGGGTGGAGAAAAGAAACCGAAGGCAAAAGAGCCTGCAGGAATTTGGATGGTTGGCAGAATATTCGGTATCTTGATTATAGTGGTGGTTATATGCTGCAGGTATCCGTCAAAACTCACGAAATTATAGAGTGAACTGGGAGAACCTTATTGTGTATAAACTGTATCTCAATAAACCTATAATTTTTAAAAGAATCATCTTGGAGTTTCCCTGGTGTCTCAGCAGGTGAAGGATCCAGCGTTGTCATTGCTGTGGCTCAGGTCACCGCTTGTGGAACAGGTTCAATCCCTGGCCTGGGAATTTTCATATGCCGCAGGGGTGGGCAGAAGTAAAATAAACTTTATTAATATTAAATAATATTAAAGTACAAAATAAAAAGAATCATCTAAGAAAGAATATTTGCGGAGAATTGTGGCCGGTTGTCATAGCATATGGATGGTTGTCATAGCACAATACATAATAATGAATCATTTAGAACAATCTAACTAAATAATAACCAAGGTTTGACACAGTAGACCATGGAATATCCATATGGAGTCCTGGATTGAGTTCCTGGAACAGAAACAGGACATTAGTGGAAAAACTGATGAAATCCAAATAAAGTTTGTAGTTTAGTTAATACTAATGCCAATTTTTTAGTTTTGATAAAAATACCATGGTTAAACTTTAGGAGAAGCTGGGTGCAGCATATATGGTGCTGCTTTTACCACTTTTCTGTAAATCTAAAATTACTTACAAAATAATTGGTTTTGGGTTTTTTTGTTGTTTTGGTTTTTTTTTTTTTTTTTTTTTTTTTTTTTTTGTCTTTTTAGGGCTGCCTCCATGGCATATAGAAGATCCCAGGCTAGGGTTTGAATCAGAGTTGCAGCTGCCAGCCTGCACCACAACTACAGCAACATGGGATCCTACCTGCATCTTTGATCTACCACCACACACAGAGCCTGTGGCAACGCCAGATCCTTAACCTACTGAGCAAGGCCGGGAATCCAACCCACATCCTCATGGAATACTTGCGGTTCTTAACCCATTAAGCCACATCAGAAACTCCTTTACAAAATAAGTTTTTAAAGACGGTTCAAACATTTACCATATACACGTAGGTAAACTCTGGACGTGTATATCAAAATGTTAACCCAAAATCACAACTGGCTTTATGTTATTCCTTTTATGTACAATTGTATTTTTTCACAATAAATATCCAGATACAATTTTTTTTACAGTGTTATAAGAAAAAAACAGAAGCCAGTATGACCTTGCATGAAGCTTGGTCTCGTCAGCTCACCTTGTGAGTTTATTTTTCCCCCATAAAGCATCTACTATGTGCCAGGTACAAAGTCAGTCTTTGGACAGATATTGTCTTGACAAAAAATCCAAAGTGATAAATGGTGTGTTTGCTGTCCCAAATCATTAATTTTGTGAGACAAGTCCATCCAAGCCCTAAGAACTGTGACTATGCACAACATGGAAGCAACTAGAGATTCTCATACTGAGTGAAGTCAATCAGAAAGAGAAAGACAAATACTATAGGACACCACTTATATGTGGAAGCTAAAATATGGCACAAATGAACCTATCTACAAAACAGAAATGGACTCACAGAGGGCAGACTTGTGGTTGCCAAGGGGAAGGAGGGAGGGAGTGGGATGGGCTGGGAGTTTGGGGTCAGTAGATGCAAACTGTTACATTTAGAATGGATGAGAAATGAGGTCCTGCTGTATAGCACAGGGAACTATATCCAGTCTTTTGTGATAGAATATGATGGAAGATAATATGAGAAAAAGAATGTATATATATGCATGACTGGGTCACGCTGCTGTGCAGCAATAATTGACTCAACACTGTAAATCAACGATAATAAGAATTTTTTTAAAAAAAGAATGTATCTATACGTATAACTGGATTACTTTGCTATACAACAGAAATTGACATAACATTGTAAATCAACTATACTATAATAAAAAAATTTTTTTAAAGAACTGAGCATAAACCATCATTTCCTTAAAGAACAAGTGAGCACAAATTTTCAATAGTTCTTCTCTTCTGCCCTTACCATCTCCATGGATAGTAAACCCCATGCCCCTAAAATCTGTTCCCTGCACCACAGCGAGAGTAAGCTTTGGTGTTAGTTTTCTATTGCTACATAACGTCATTACCACACACTTAGCAGCTTAAAACAAGCCTCATGTATGGATGGTGAGAAACAAGTCACTGACCCAGTTCCCACTCAAAAGAGGGGCTTACACAGGGGTGTGAATCCCAGAAGGCGGTCATTTCATGGGGAGGAGGGTGTCCATTGAGAGTCTGTTTGCCTCTATAAATCAGATCACTGCTTCAAACCCATTTCAGCTAAGAATCTCAGACACAGCAGCCAAGACATTCCATTGGAGATTATGGCTGGGAACATCGGAACGTTATGGGGAGCCTGAGAACACACAGCTCAGAAATACAGCCAAGCCTGAAATGTACATACATCTGATTCTGACACCAATCCCAAAGTGTGGGGTGTTTATTTTTGTTTGTTTTTTTGTTTTTTGGTTTTTTTGCTCTCAAGCAATTCTCGGATGGCAGCTGGGTGTCCTACAATTCAACTCAATTCTGACACCATTTCCCCAGAGACAGCATCAGATCCCACAAGTGAAGGGCTCCATCCCACAAAACTGCCACTCCCCACCACCCGCCACTGCCAACTTCAGATGCCAATTGCAAGCCCAGGTTGTCACCTGAGCTTCTGACCCATCCACTCATAGATCGAAGGTTCCCAGGACCCCCTCCTTGGGTTCGATTAATTTGCTAGAGCCCCTCACAGAACTCAGAGAAACATTTTACTTACTGGTTGTTTCTTTGTTTTGTTTTGTCTTTTTGTCTTTTTGGGGCCGCACCCGTGGCATATGGAGGTTCCCAGGCTAGGGGTCCTATTGGAGTTGTTGCTGCCGGCCTACGCCAGAGCCACAGCAGCACGGGATCCGAGCCGTGTCTTCGACCTACACCACAGCAGCAACACCAATCCTTAACCCACTGAGCGAGGCCAGGGATTGAACCTGTGTCCTCATGGATGGTAGTCGGTTTTGTTAACCGCTGAGCCACGACAGGAACTCGCTTTACTTACTGATTTATTATGAAAAAAGGGGGGGGGAGAAAAGGAAATAAGTCAGGAGCAGCCAGATGGAAACAATGCACAAGGCAAAGCATGGGAAGGGGGTGGAGCTTCTGTGCCGTCTCCAGGTGCACTACCTCCTGGCACCTCCGTGTCTTCACCAGCCTGGAAGCTCTCTGAACCCCATCCGTCTAGGTTACCATGGAGACTTCATTACAGAGGCATAGATTGACGACATCATCGCCCGTTGGTGATTGATTCAACCTCCAGCCCCCTCTCTCCTCCCCAGGGGTCAGGGGGGTGAGACTGAAAGGTCCAACCTTCTCATCACATAGTTGGCTCCCCTGGTGACTTGTCCCCCTCCTTAGGTGACCTGGGGCTTTCCCAAAGCCATCTCATGGACATGACAAAAGACACCTTTGTGCTCTCAAGAGCTGGGAAATTCCCAGAATTTTAGGAGCTCTGTATCAGAAATAGGATGAAGACTAAATATATATTTCTTTTTTTTTTTTTTTTCTTTTTAGGGCCACACCCATGGCATATGGAAGGTCCCAGGCTAGGCGTTGAATCAGAGCTGCATTTGTCGGCCTACAGTAGAGTCACAGCAATGCAGGAGGATCTGAGCCCCATCTGTGACCTACACCAAAGCTTGTGGCCACACTGGATCCTTAATACACTGAGCAAGGCCCGGGATTGAGCCCGCATCCTCATGGATACTCGTTGGATTCTTAACCCACTGAGCAACATCGGAACTCCAAACATATATACACACACACACATATACATATATATATTTCTTATTATAAACCACAAAATCACAATGTGCTACCCCAGGCTGGTCCACTTGTAGCTTCCTCCTCCAGGAAGCCTCCCCAGATGCCCAGTGTCTCTCCCACCAGTAGGGAGAAGAAGTGCTAACTAGCACCTTCTGAGCTGAGCCCAGACCCTCCTGAGAGGCTCTAAAAGGCTTTTCCTCTCTCTGCTTCCCCTGTCCCTCCTCTGTACATGCAGTGACCCTGTGGGGACTCTGAGAACCACATTCCTAAGCTCACCCCAGTGTCCCAGTTTTGATTTGGCTTCCAGCCCTTCCTAGACATAGGCTGGGGGGATTCCATATGAAATTAGCTCCAACCTTATACATCCAGCAAAGCCCTTCATGTATGCAACCTCAGACTCAGGTCACTTGCCAGAATGAGATTCAAGGAAGCTTCCTGATGAGGGCAGAGCCAGGAACCTGAACCAGAATGCCTCCTCATTCTGTTTTGTTCTGTTTTTTAATTCTGGTAAATATACACCTAACAGGAGTTCCCATTGTGGCGCGACAGGTTAAGGACCTGATGCTGTCTCTCTGAGGATGCGGGTTCAATCCCTGGCCTCGTTCAGTGGGTTAAGGATCCTGGATTGCTGTGGCTGTGGCGTAGGCTGGCAGCTGCAACTCCGATTCACCCCCTGGCCTGGGAAGTTCCGTATACCACAGATGCAGCTGTAAAAAGAAAAAACAAACAAACAAAACACAAAATTTACCATTTCAGCCACTTTTAAGTGTACAGTTCAGGGGTGTTAAGGACATTCACATTGTTGTGCAACCATCCTGTCCGTCCATCAGCGGACTTTCTCATCTCCCCAAACTGGAACTGTGGCCATGAAACTCTGACTCGGCAGCCCCTCCCCGAGCCCCTGGCCCCACCATCTACTTCCTGTCACTATGAATCTGGCTCCTCTCATGACTTTGTGTAAGAGGAATCACACAGTATTTGTTTTGCCACTGGCCATTTTCACGGAGCATCATGTCTTCAAGGTTCAGCCATGTCGCAGCAGGTATCACAGTCAGAATGTCCTTCCTTTTCAAGACAGAATTAAAAAAAAAAAAAAAAAACGAGTTCCCGTCATGGCTCAGCAGAAACAAATCTGACAAGCATCCATGACAATGCAGTTTCGATCCCTGGCCTCGCTCAGAGGGTTAAGGATCTGGCGTTGCTGTGGCTATGGTATAGGCTGGCAGCTGCAGCCGCTCCAATTCAACCCCTAGCCTGGGACCCTCCATGTGCCAAGGTAGCGGCCCTGAAAAGCAAAAAAAAAAAAAAAAAAAAAAAAAAGGCAATATTATGCCATTGTATGGGTATCATATTTTGCGTATCCATTCATCCATCGGTGGACACTTGGGTTGCTTCCACCTTTTGGCTATTGTGAATGTGTAAATCTAAATGGTTTTAGGTTACCAGCATTATTGTCAGAGTTCCTGTTGTGGCTCATTGGGTTAAGAACCCAACATAATATCTGTGAGGATTCAGGTTCCATCCCCAGCCTTGCTCAGTGGGTTAAGGATCCAGCATTGCTGCTGGTCACAAATGTGGCTCAGATCTGGTGTTGCTGTGGCTATGGCATAGGCTGCAGCCACAGCTCTGATTTGACCCTTAGTCTGGGAGCTTCTGTATGCCACAGATGTGGCACTAAAAAAAAAAATAATGATAATGATAATAATATTGTTTATATTGACTGTGCTGTGCATTAGGTCCCTAGATTTTTACTTATTACTCACTGTGATAGGGAGGGAGGCACAGGTAGCTGTAGAAGTCCCAATAAGGGACCATAGATAGACAGGGACAAATAGGGGACGCTGGGGGATCTGTGTAAGTTAATACTTGCTCAACAAAGCCATCAGAATAAGGCAGGCTTGCTTGCCTAGGGAAGGTGCTGGAGAATTGCCTCAGGTTGTTGGGTGGGGGATTGGACCATGCCTGCCTTCAGATTCAGACTGGGGCCGGGGGTGGGGGAGGGGGGAGCGTGAGGACCGCCCTTCTGCTGATTTGAATACACACCTTATTGGATACTAAGGAGGAGCTACTACTCCCGGAAAGGAAGAGGTGGGCTTTTCCAGCACCCACGCCCCTTGGAGGATAAAACAGTAGCCCACTGAATTCTGGGGGCAGAGCCTCCTTGCTTGCTCGCTTGTGTCTCTCACAAGCGTCCTCTCTTGCCTATCACTTTGTGTCTTGCTGAATTCCTTCTGTGCGGAGGCATGAAAAACCTGAACCTTAGTGAGTCCAGACACTGGTGAGTGATTTTAATTTAAAACCGTGGCCTCAGGGAGTTCTCGTCGTGGCTCAGTGGTTCATAAATCCGACTAGGAACCATGGGATTGCTCAGTGGGTTAAGGATCCAGCGTTGCCATGAGCTGTGGTGTAGGTGGCAGACGCGGCTCGGATCCCATTGCTGTGGCTGTGGCGTAAGCCGTCGGCTACACCTCTGATTAGACCCCTAGCCTATGAACCTTCATATGCCGCGGGAGCGGCCCTAGAAATAGCAAAAAGACAAAATAAAATAATTTTTAAAAATTTTAAAACCGTGGCTTCAAGTCCCAATCTGGGTTCTGGCTAGGTTCAAGCCATTAGTGCTGTCAATTTCAGTTCCAAGTTTGTGCCCTTTAATGGTATCTGTCCTATCCTCCCAGCCCACCCCTCCCCCAGGTGATTAAGGCTTGACACTCTGTTTGCACTAATTTGGCTTTTTTATTTATTTATATATATTTTTTTGTCTTTTTGTCTTTTGTTGTTGTTGTTGTTGTTGTTGCTATTTCTTGGGCAGCTTCTGCGGCATATGGAGGTTCCCAGGCTAGGGGTTGAATCAGAGCTGTAGCCACCGGCCTATGCCAGAGCCACAGCAACGCTGGATCCGAGCCGCGTCTGCAACCTACACCACAGCTCACGGCAACGCCGGATCCTTAACCCACTGAGCAAGGGCAGGGACCGAACCCACAACCTCATGGTTCCTAGTCGGATTCGTTAACCACTGTGCCACGACGGGAACTCCTAATTTGGCTTTCTTAGATTTCACACAGAAGTACTGTCATACAGTACTCGTCTTTCTCTGATTTATCTCATTTAGCATAATGTGCTCAAGGATCCTTTCCGTGTTGTGGTAAATGACCAAATGTTCTTTCTCATGGAGGAATGGAGTCTTTTTATGCCATGTCTTTTTTATCCATTTATCCATGTGGGCACTCAGGTTGTTTCCATATCTTGGCTATTGTGAACAGTGCTGCAGTAAACATGAGGATGCAGGAGTTCCCGCCATGGCTCAGCGGAAACAAATCTGACTAACATCTATGAGGATGTAGGTTCAATCCCTGGCCTTGTGCAGTGGGTTAAAGGATCTGGCATTGCCGTGAGCTGTAGATAGAAGACACGGCTTGGATCTGGCATTGCTATGGGTGTGACGTAGGCTCTGATTCAACCCCTAGCCTGGGAACCTCCATATGCCACTAGTGTAGCCCTAGAAAGACAAACAAAACAAAACAGGCATTCACATCATGGCTCAGTGGAAATGAATCTGATTAGCATCCGTGAGGATGCAGGTTCGATCCCTGACCTTGCTCAGTGGGGTTAAGGATCCAGCATTGCCATGAGCTCTGGTGTAGGCTGCAGCCGGGATTGGATACCATGTGGCTGTGGCCCTAAAACAAAAAAAAAGTGGGAATGCAGATCTCTCTCTCTCTCTCCCTTTTTTTTTTTTGGTCTTTTTAGGGCCACACCTGTGGCGTATTGTTGAATCGCAGCTGTGGTTGCCAGCCTATACCACAGCCACATGTTATCTCTTTTGTATTTTGTTTTCATTTCCTTTGGGTCTCTACCCAGAAGTGGAATTGGTGTATCATATGGAAGTTCTACTTTTAACTCTTTGAGGCCCCTCCATACAGTTTTCTGCAGTGGCTGCATCAATTAATATTCCTACCAACAGAGCAAGAGGGTTCCTTTTCCCCACATCCTCATCGTCACTTGTTATCTCTGTCTTTCTGATAATGGTCATTCTGACAGGTGTGAGATGATTTCACTGTGGTTTTGTTACCAAAAGTTGGCCTCTGTCTACCGGTGCTGAAGAGGAACCAAGAGACAGAGTTGTGGGTGAAGGAGAAATAAATACTTTATTGCTTTGCCAGGCAAAGGAGGCTATAGCAGGCTGATGCCTTAAAGGTTGTGCCCTCCATTGGGAAGAATTGTGGGGAGTTTTATAGTAAAAAGAAGAAAACCAGGTTTTCAGATGGGAATCAGGATGGGGGCAGAGCTGTATTCTTCTTTCTTTGGGGGAATCTTAATCACCAAAGCTGACATCAGGAGATCACAGCATGATTATGATGGTGGTCTTCTGGGTTATTGCCTAGAAAAATAGTACTTGTGAAAAGGCCAAATTGATCAGAGATTAGGACAAACTAGGAAAGTCCCTGAAAACCATCATGTGCTAATAATCTTTAACCCAGAGGCAGTTGTGCTCAGGGTGCCCCATCTTCATCTTATGGGTGATTGTGTTTAGGGTGCAACTAAGCCAGGGAGAAGGACAAGGAAGGACTCTAAGCTGTTCAATTTTAAAGTATTCATTTCTAAAAGAAGCATAAGTAGGGAGTTCCCATCGTGTCTCAGTGGTTCACGAATCCGACTAGGAACCATGAGGTTGTGGGTTCGATCCCTGGCCTTGCTCAGTGGGTTAAGGATCCAGCGTTGCCATGAGCTGTGGTGTAGGTTGCAGATGCAGTTCAGATCCTGCGTTGCGTTGGCTATGGTGTAGGCCGGCGGCTATAACTCCAATTCGACCCCTAGCCTGGGAACCTCTATATGCCATGGGAGCGGCCCTAGAAAAGGCAAAAAGACTAAAATAAATAAATAAGAGAAGCATCAGGAGTATAACTTTTCTCTTAGGTGTATAAGATGCCTGTGTTATTATGTGAGTCCCTCGAGAGGGAACCAGGCTCCTGCCCCAAGGCTGTACTATTGTTTCTTGACTCTTCCTCCCCTGTCTCTGCATCACCTTCCTTCTCTGATCAGCCACTGTCTAAACCTGCCCCTGGGAACTTGGAGAAGGCTATGATAGCTGAATGAGGCCCATTTCCTAAAAACATGAAACGGGAAACACAGAAAGGCTTTTGTGCCCAGAAGCCCCACAGGGCCCCACTCGGTCACAGGGATTTGCATTTTCCCTGATGATTAGTGAAACCAAGCATCTTTTCAGGTTTGACCATCTGGATGTCTTCTTCAGGAAAATGTCTATTTAGTTTCTATACCCATTTTTAAAAATCAAATTGTCATACTGGGGTTTTTTTGGCCAAACCTACAAAATGTGGACGTTCCTGGGCCAGGGGTTGAGCCTGCTCCACAGCAGTGACCCAAGCCACTGCAGGGACAACGCCAGATCCTTAACCCACTGAGCCACAAGGGAACTCCTGATCGTCATATTATTTTTATTTGTTTTCTAAACAAATCTTAGTTGACAAGGGAAAATACCACATCAGAAGGGGTTCAAGTAGAGAGGATTCAAGCCACTTACAGACTATGATGGTGGGAACTACCTACCTTTTCTGAGCCTCAGCTGCCTCACCTGGTAATGAAAATACCTCCCAAGGAGAGAATAATGATTCAATGAGGATTTCCTGTTGTGGCTCAGCAGGTTAAGAATCTGACTAGCATCTATGAGGATTAGGGTTTGATCCCTGGCCTCACTCAGTGGCTTAAGGATCCGAGGTTGCCATGAGCTGTGGTGTAGTTCTCAGTCATGGCTTGGATCCCACGTTGCTGTGGCTGTGGCATAGGCTAGCAGCTGCAGCTCCAATTCGACCCCTAGCCTGGGAATCTCCTCATGCCGTGGGTGTGTCCAAAAAGAAAAAGATTCAGTGAGATTGGCTCATAGTATGTGCCCAGCAAATACTCACTGTTATCATGTTTTTGTTTTTGTTTTTAACTTCAGCCTCTCCAGCGTGAACTTACTGATCTTTTGTAGTTGACACATAGCAGGATCTCAACAAACATTTGTGGAATGAATGAATCTGCATTAACGGAGATATTTGACTAGAGAGTATCCCTCCCTCTCTTCCTTGCTTCCTTCCAGAAGATATTTTTAGGTACTTGGTAAGAATAATAATGGATAACTTGGAAGTTCCCGTTGTGGCTCAGCGGGTAAAGAGCCCGACTGGTATCCATGAGGATGTAGGTTCAAGCCCTGGCCTTGCTCAGTGGGTTAAGAGAGCTGTGGTATAGGACGCAGACACAGCTAGGATCTGGCATTGCTTGGCTGTGGTGTAGGCTGGCAGCTGTAACTCCGATTTGACACCTAGCCTGGGAACTTCCATGTACCTTGGGTGCGGCCCTAAAAAGCAAAATAATAATAACAGATAACTTTTTAACACATGTACATCAGACACCACATTCTCATCAGTTCCCATGGATTTACTCTGAATTAAGAAACATTATCAAGAGTCCCCTGGTGACTTAGCTCATTTAAGGATATGGCATGTCACTGCAGCAGCTCACGTTGCTGCTGTAGCGCAAGTTCAGTCCCTGGCCCGGAAACTTCCACATGCTGAGGGTACAGGGGGGAAAAAAGAAATATTATATCCATTCTATAGACCAGAAAAAGGAGGCACAGAAATGTTCAATCGGGAGTTCCCTTTATGGCTCAGTGGTTAACGAATCCAACTAGGAACCATGAGGTCACGGGTTCGATCCCAGGCCTTGCTCAGTGGGTTAAGGATCCGGTGTTGCCATGAGCTGTGGTGTAGGTCACAGACATGGCTCAGATCCCACGTTTCTGTGGCTGTGGTGTAGGCCGGAGGCTACAGCTCCGATTAGACCCCTAGCCTGGGAACCTCCATATGCCGCGGGAGCGGCCCTAGAAAAGGCAAAAAGACAAAAGAAAAAGAAAAAAAAGAAATGTTCAATTGCTTATCCACATGGATAGTGAGCAGTGGAATTTGAGATTCAGTTTGAAATAGACCACACAGGACCCTGACCACTCAAAGCCTCCATTCCAACTGCAGAGAGAAGAAGAATAAGCCCAATAACAATAAACTCAGTGAGTGCCATAAATGTAATAAAATCAAATCAAATGATGTGATAGTGACTAATGGGATGGGGGGTTTCCACTTTGGGAAGGACAGTTAAGACTTGACCTAAGACTCAGAGAATGAGAAGGGACCAGCCATGAAGATCTAGGAGGGAAAAGAGTACCAGGGAGAAATAACAGCATGGGCAAAGGCCCTGGGGCTGGAGAGAGGTCTGTCTGAAGGACCAAAAGGCAGCCAATGTGGCTGGAGGGCCCTAAGGAAAGGGGTCCGATTTGCAGGAAGCAAAATATAAAACAGCCTTTATAGCATCTCAGCCCTGGGCCTGGCACACAGCCCACACTCAATAAGTGTAACAATTGTTATGCTGGCAGAAAGATGGGAACCGCCTTTGTTGCCTGGAGGCTGAGCTTTGGGAAGTTCCCTGGCCTTTAGGTGTGGCCAAGGTAGAAGCCGTGGGAACTTCTCCAGGAGCTGGCTCAGGAAGACCCTGCCTGGGAAGGCCTTGACCACTCCGTGCAGCATCCTTCCTCTGGTCCCCACCCACCTGCCGGGAACAGGGCTGCAGAGGCAGCAGCAGCTTCCCACTCTCCCAAGACAGCTCTGTCAGAGGTCAGTGACTCTCTTTTAGACAATAGTGAAACCCAGGAAAGGAACAACCAAAAAGAAGTAAAAGAAGGGGGGGAGTGTGGGAGGGGGAGGAGGAGAAAAAGAAGGAAAAAGAAAAAGGAGGAGTTCCCGTCGTGGCTCAGCGGTTAATGAATCCGACTAGAAAACATGAAGTTGAGGGTTCGATCCCTGGCCTTGCTCAGTGGGTTAAGGATCCGGCATTGCTGTGAGCTGTGGTGTAGGTTGCAGATGCGGCTCGGATCCTGAGTTGCTGTGGCTGTGGTGTAGGCTGGAGGCTACGGCTCTGATTCAACTCCTAGCCTGGGAACCTCCATATGCCACAGGAACGGCCCTAGAAATGGCAAAAAGACCAAAAAAAAAAAAAAAAAAAAAAAGAGGAAGGAAGGAGGAGAGAAAGAAAAAAAAAGGAAGGAAGAACTTTGTTCAAAACACATCTTTATTCAAAATACTTGTGGGTATCAACTATATTTAAAACACACCGCAATGACTGCTGATTAGTGCAGGTTCTTAAGCCAAAGCATTGATTGACATTTTAATGGATGCTCATGCCAGCCAAGGACTTAAAATCCTGAATTATGACCTTTGAACTAGGTTCCTCCTTCAGGTAGGAAGCACGTGAGCCCTAAGCCTGGTCCTGAGGCTGCACAGGGCTACTCTGCCTGATCAGAAAAAATATATGTGTGTGTGTGTATGTGCATATATTATTATATAATATACATATATATTATTCAGTCATTAAAAAGAATGAAATATTGCCTTGGAAAGCAACATTGATGGACTTAGAGATAATCATACTGAATGAATTAAGTCTGACAGAGGAAGACAAATACCATGTAATACCTCTTATATGTGGAATCTAAAATATGACACAGAGAGTTTCCATTGTGGCTCAGCGGTAATGAACCTGGTTAGTATCCATGAGGATGCAGGTTCAATCCCTTGCTCAGTGGGTTAAGGATCCGACATTGCTGTAAGCTGTGGTGTAGGTCACAGATGCAGCTCAGATCCTCTGCTGCTGTGGCTGTGTGTAGGCCGGCAGCTACAGCTCCAATTCAACCCCTAGCCTGGGAGCCTCCACATACCACAGGTGCAGCCCCCTAAAAAAAGCAAAAAATAAATAAATAAAATATGATATAAATGAACTTACTTACAAAACAGAAAGAGACTCCCGGACATAGAAAACAAACTTAGAGTTACCAGAGGGGAAAGGGGTGGTAAGGATAAATTAGGAGTTTGGGATTAACAGATACACACTACTGTATATAAAATAGATAAACAACAAGGACCTCCTTAAAGCATAGAGAACTATATTCAATATCTTGTACTAACCTACAATGGAAAAGAATCAGAAAATAGATAACTGAATCACTTTGCTGTACACCTGAAGCTAACACATTATAAATCACCTATACTTCAATGAAAGAAAGGAAGGAAGGAAGGAAGAAAGAAAAAGTCAGTCTTGTCCTGTAGGAGTGCAAAGACCAGAGGGGAACCCCAAGCTCAAATCCAGTCACCACCACCCCCAAACAGACCTGAACCGGGGAGAAGAGCCTGGGGGACACATGGGTTCCAAGAGGTCCACCGAGGCAGTGGGGTGGGGGCGGGACAGGGGACACCCTAACTCGATTTGGGAGTCAGGAAAGGTGATGTCAGAGTGAGACTTGGACAAATAGTGTGGTTTGCCAACACACTCAGCATGCCACCCTGGGGATACGTGCACATGCTGGAAGGCACACACACCCCTTTGCACCCCTACCTCCCTGGTCCCTCTGCATCCTCCACCCCAGCATACTATGTATCCCCTATGTAACAGAAGAAGCCTGGAAGAACTTGAGTGGAGCAGATGACTCACAGAGAAGCACCTCCAGGCCTCTCCCAGGGCCTCCAGCTCCTGGGATCTCCCGCCTCCTCAGTGCCCCAGGAGTATCTGGCACCCAATAGGCTCACACTCAGGGTCTGACCTTCTCCGCAGCGCCAGCTGCTACTGCATCTTCTCAGTTGATGGGCAGCCCCAGCATCCCACATGCTCAAGCCAAAACCCTCAGGGTCATCATTGCCCCCAAGCTGTCGTTCTCCCCCCACAGTCTGTCCTCGGTCTTGGACTGTAACCAATCTCAAGTCTTAACACTGGCTCAGTTTTCAAAATTTACCCAGAATCCAACCACTTCCCCTTCCCCTGCTGCCACATCTGATGGCCCCAGCGTCACTCACCTGGGCCAGCCCAGTCCCTTCTGCCCGTGCCCTCATAGTCCATCCTCTGGGCAGCAGCCCCCAGAGGGCGCCTGTAAGCCCTTGAGTCAAGTCCTGCTCCTCCTCAGCCCACAGCCCTCCAGAGTCCCTCCACCTTGGCCCAAAAGACCCTGCATGCCCTGCTCCAGCCCTCACCTCCTTCCTCTCCCTCTGGCTTGCTCTGCTCCCAATGCATGGGTCTCCTTGCTGTTCCTCCAACAAGGTAGGCACAGTGCTGCCCCAGGACATTTGCACAGGCTGTTCCCTCTATCCAGACCTCTCTTCTTGCTGATATTCAGTCTCACTCCCTTAACCTTCTTTGGTTTTCATTTTTATTCTATGTCCCCCACCATTTGAAAGGTCATTCCAAACAAGGGTGTCTGTTGGGCTTCCTGCTCTGCTGGTGTCCCTGTCCAAAGGATGTGGGTTCACAGTAGGTACTCCATAAATCTTCCTTAAAGCTGGGTAAATCTTAGACATTGTTGTTGCTGTTGATAACCTTTATTTGTCTGTCACTCCCCTGTGGACAGGGTCTTTCTCCTTTCTTTTAACAAACGTTTATTAGGGAGTCCCTGTTGTGGCTGGCGTTGCTGTGAGCTGTGGTGTAGGTCACAGACACAGCTCAAATCCTGTTGTGGCTGTGGCTGTGGCATAGGCTGGCAGCTGCATCTCCAGTTCCACCCCTAGCCTGGGAACTTCCATATGCTGAGGGTGTGGCCCTAAAATGCAAAACAAAAAAACAAAAACAAAAAAGTTTATTGAACAACTACTCTGTGTTTGTGCACGCACGTGTGTGTGTGTGCGCGCGCGCACACGCACCTAACAGGCAGAAGAAATGTTCAAAAATCCTTGCTCGTGAGAGGGAGTGGGATGGACTGGGAATTTGGGGTTGGTAAATGCAAACTCTTCCATTTAGAATGGATAAGGAATGAGGTCTTACTGTATAGCACAGGGAACTATATCCAGTCTCTTGGGAGAGAACATGATGGACGGTCGCTTGACAAAAAGAATGTATATATGTGTGTGACTGGGTCACTCTGCTCTACAGCAGAAATAGACACAACCCAGTACATTAACTATACTTTTTTTTTCTTTTTATGGCCTCACCTGTAGCACGTGGAGGTTCCCAGGTTAGGTGTCGAATCAGAGCGACAGCTGCTGGCCTACGGCACAGCCCCAGCCCCATTGCAACCTACACTGCAGCTCTGTGGCAGCTTGGGTTCCTTAACCCACTGGGCGAGACCAGGGATCTAAACTGCATCTCCATGGACACTGTCAGGTTCCTTACAGCTGAGCCACAGTGGGAGCTCCCAACTATAATTTTAAAAGAAAAATAAAAAATAATAGTAAAAAAGCTGATTACATGGAAAAAATCCTTGCTCCCCCAAATTTTGCAATCCAAAGCAGAAGGCAGATCAACATGTGTCAAGCAAGAAAGGATTTCAGAGAGTGGCAAAAGAATACAGATGTTAGAGAAAATATAAGAAGGGGGGTTTGGAGGGTGGCAGAGTAGCTGAGAGAGGTGAGAGGGCAAATTTAAGTCTGGCTGGTGCTGTTGCTGCTTTTCCAACTGTGATGGGCAAATGAAAGAAGGAAGGATGGAACCCAGCAGTTGCTCAAGCTCCAGTGGACAATACACAGCCCCAGGGCACCAGGCATACATGTGTCGGGATAACCAGCGCCCCTGCCCCTGGGGTTCCTTGACCCCTGAGTCTGCAAGGGCGTGGGAAGAGAGGCCCCCTTGGCTGAGACGCCCTGCCCTTCCTCCAGGGTTCCCAGACGCCCTGCCACGGGCTGCCCCGCAGGAAAAGGAAGAGCGTCAGCTGGGGGCAGCCTCTGCCTTGTGGGATGGGCCAGCTGCTGGGGTGGGGAGACCTTCTTCCCAGCCCCCTCCCTTCCAGGGTGACCACAGGGCTTGCTGGACAATTCCAGGCATTGGAAATGCAAACGGGCAAATGTCGGGAAGCTCGCAGGGACGTTACACCCCTAGGCGGGCGGGAATTGGATTCAAACTGCTGACCCTGGAGCCTCCCCCAGGACCTGTATGCTAAGGAACCAGGCTGAGAGCCAGGAGGCGGCCTTACTCCCTGCCCCCGCCCCACATACATGTCTATACCAAATCTGTCACAATCTGCCTCCTGAATCTCCCTCAAAGCCACCCACTTCTCTCCCACTGTGTCTGCGCTAAGCAACCACCCTTCCACCCCAGATAACAGAACTCCCCCCTAACTTGCTTTCTATTCTCCTGGCTGTACCCTCTCTCCATCCTGCCCCCACCCAGACAGAAGGATCTTTCTAGAACACACCACAGAGAGTGGCCACTGTGGCTCAGCGGGTTGCAAACCTGAACCCGACTAGTATCCACGAGGATGCGTGTTGATCCCTGACCTCGTTCAGTGTATTAAAGGATCCCATGTTGCCACAAGCTTCAGTATAGTTCGCAGACATGCCTGGGATCCTGCATTGCTATGGCTGTGGTGACGGTCATAGCTCTGATTCAACCTCAAGCCTGGGAACTTCCATATGCTGCAGGTGTGGACCTAAAAAGCAAAAAAAATAAAATCAAATAATAATAATACATACCCCAGACCTTGACACCTGCCCCCCCCACATAAAGCCTCCCATGGCTCCCCATTGCCCTGAAAGCAAAGCCTAAACTTTCCAAACCCACGTCCTCCAACTCAGCGCGCCATAGTCTCTGTGTCTAGCCCCCTTCATTATGGCCTCTCCCCTAATGGTTCTGCCCTCACTTTTGGTACCTCTGCAACTTGTCACAAGCCCTCAGCCTCCCACATCCTTTAAGTGTCTGTTAAGCATTTCTTCTTTTTTATTTATTTATTTATTTATTTATTTTTTGTCTTTTGTCTTTAGGGCCACACCCGCAGCATATGGAGGTTCCCAGGCTAGGGGTCGAATTGGAGCTACAGCTGCTGGCCTACACCACAGCCACAGCAACACCAGATCCGAGCCAAGTCTGCAACCTACACCACAGCTCATGGCAATGCTGGATCCTTAACCCACTGAGCGAGGCCAGGGATCGAACCCACAACCTCATGGTTCCTAGTCAGATTCGTTTCCACAGGGCCACAACAGGAGCTCCAAGCATTTCTTCTTGAAGATGCCTTCCTGGACTCCTGGGTCCAAGTTCGCCTGGACTCTGACTAGAGCACACATCATTTTGTCTTCTTCTTACCTGAGAAACAAAACATTGTCTTTGGAGTTCCCACTGTGGTGCCACAGGTACAGGCAGCATCTTGGGAGCACTGGGACACAGGGTCAATCCCTGGCACAGTGGGTTAAGGAGCTGGCGTTACCTCAGCTGTGGCTTAGGTTGCATCTGTGGCTCGGATCTGATCCCTGGCCTGGGAACTCCTTGTGCCTCTGGGAGGCCAAAAAAAAAAAAAAAAAGTAGATAAACCAAGATTGGGACTCAAAGCCATGTTTTTTCATTAGAATCACTCATCTGGTGTCCGGACTTACTGAGGCTCAGTTTCTTTGCATCTCAGTACAGAAGAAATTCAGTGAGAGACAAAGTGATGGGCAAGAAATAGATTTATTAGGATAGGATGCTTGTGAGAGATACAAGCAGGCAGGCAAGGAGGCTCTGCCCTGAGGATTAGGTGGGCTGCAGTTTTATGATCCAAGGAAAGTGGGCAAAGACCACCTTCTTCCTAAGTCTTTGCGTAGACGTCAGGCTGACATCACTAGCTCCTCCTTCGTATCTGGTAAGAGAGTATTTGACCCTATGAAGTAAATCTAGGACCGTCACGGTACTTACTCAAATCAGCAGAAGTGGGGTCACAGAGGCTAAAATACGTTGCATCATCTCAGGGTTCTGTATAATGAGGGTCTCCTACTTTGGAAGGTCATCTCTCTCTTAAACGCCTGTCCTTGCTCCCAAGGATCCTTATCCTGCTGAACTTGAATGCAGGCCTCACTTTCTCTTTCACTTAATGATCTGAGGCATAGCTCATGCCTTTGTCATTTATGGTTTTGCAGTTAAGCAAGCCTGTTTTGTTCTGATGGCTTCTTTTTTTTATTATTATTACTCAAATGAATTTATCACATCTGTAGTCATATAATGATCACAACAATCCAATTTCACAGGATTTTGTGCTCAGGTTATAGGATGGAAATCCTGTGAAATTCTGATGGCTTTCTTGAGCAATTATTAACTTACACTGGTCTCGCAACATTCCCTGGGTTTCCCTCTCTACCCAATGATCCCTTATTGGGACTTGTAGTACAACTACCCATGTAAATAGCCTACTCCATCCCTATCAATATCAGTAAACAAAAGATGTCACCTTCATGGAAGATTGTAGCCACCTCCCATGGGGAGGAGGGAGCCCTGAGGGAACTCAGGAAGGAAACAAAGAAGACCTGCCATCTAGCAGCCTATGGACTGCAGCCACTCCCCAGGGGGTGAGCCTTTGGAAACTCAGGGCGTGGAAACACAGGCTACTGGCCCCAGAGAGCTGAGATGTCTATCAAAGGAATGATTGCAGTGAGCCCAGACCTTCGCATCTTCCCATACAAAGAAAAGCACTAAATTCCTTAACTTGTGATATTTAGTCTTCTGTTATCAGCAGTAATCTTTTGATCTGACTACCCGCCTTTTGTTGCAAAAACTCCTACATATCCTACCCTCCCTGTTGCCTGGCCTCCTTAGAGCAGTCTGTCTGAATTATCTGCCATCCGGTGTCCCAGGCTTAAGTTCTCAGGTTTGTCCACCGAATATCATGGAACTCGCAACTTCTAGGTTGTGCATGTATTTTTTTCTTTTTATGGCCCCAACCGCTGGCTCCGCTTCCTCTGCAAAATGTGGCCTTTGCAAAATGGGACCATTGGGACCCACTTCCTGGGATAGCGGCGAAGATGAAAAGTGCACATTGGGAGCCCTCCAAGCATGGTGACTCCCCTTTATGATTCCTAACCAGCCCTTGGAAGCCACTTCTGGACACAGTTTACAAATGGAAGGCCCCAGGTCTGTCAGGAAATGCCACTGTGCTTCTGGGGGCATCTTTGTTGTGAGAACGTTGCGTTCTTGTGTTATATTAAGATGCGGTTTTCCTGTTGCAGCCTCTCAAGTCCTCTGCGGTTCCTCTGGGGGCTCAGCAGCAGGGGAAGCAGTGGGTCCTGAGTAACAAGTGGGCATGAGAAGGGGCCCAGCCTCCCCCCACCTCATGTTGCTGAGTTTGGAGACCAGCCCCGCCCCGGAGAGGGGGGTATCCAAAAGTCCCCCCAAATGGTCCCTGAGTAGGGTTGCCACCATTAGCAAATAACAATATAAGATGCCCAGTTGTCTATGTCTTCTCTGGCAACCCTGAGGCCACAGATGTGCTAGGGACTCTTGTCTGCATAAATAATGTGTCTTGCATATAGGTAGGTCTATTTTTGTAATGGGGGTAGGTGCTATTTCGCCTTTAAAATACAAATTGAGGAGTTCCCATCGTGGCTCAGTGGAAATGAATCTGACTAGCATCCATGAGGATGCAGGTTTGATCCCTGGTCTCGCTCAGGGATTAAGGATCTGGCGTTGCCGTGAGCTGTGGTGTAGGTCGCAGACGCGGCTCAGATGGGGTGTTGCTGTGGCTGTGGCATAGCCCAGCGGCTACAGCTCCAATGCTACCCTTAGCCTGGGAACCTCCATATGCCTCGGGTGCAGCCCTAAAAAGACAAAAATAAACAAATACATAAATAAAATGCAAATTTATGCAGCAGAAATTGGCACAACATTGTAAATCAACTATACTTTAATAGAAAATCAAAAATTAGAAAAAAAAAAAAAAGGGAGCTTCCATCAGAAGGAGCATCCTCTGTAAGCCTTGCTTTTCCTCCTCTGGGCTGGCAAAGGACAGTAGAGCAGCAAACACACAAAATGAATCATTGTGCGTGGCTAAAGATAATGGTGATATTTATAGCGTCCTGGGCATTTCACATCCATGAAATAGGCATTGGGCCCTGCACCAGGCACTTCTTCATGTGTTCCCTCTTCTCTTCCGGAGAGGGATGAAAGAGATCCTTTGCAAGAGGCATGTTCTTGTAAGGACATCGTCACCACTGGAAAGGCTGTTTGTCTACAAACTCCTCATATTTCTTTTTCTTTCTTTCTTTCTTTTTTCTTTTTTTTTTTTTTGCCTTTTGTCTTTTTAGGGCCGCACCTGCGGCATATGGAGGTTTCTAGCCTTCAGGTCAAATCAGAGCTGTAGCTGCCAGCCTATGCCAGAGCCACAGCAATGCCATATCCGAGCCAGGTCCGTAACCTACAGCACACTCACAGCAATGCTGGATCCTAAACCCACTGAGTAAGGCCAGGGATCAAACCAACAACCTCCTCGTTCCTAGTCGGGTTCAGTAACCATTAAGCCATGATGGGAACTCCTTTTTTTTTTTTTTTTTTTTTTTTTGGAAATTCCTTATATTTCTTTTCTTTTCTCTTTTTTTTTTTTTTTTTTTTTTTGTCTTTTGCTATTTCTTGGGCCTCTCCCGCAGCATATGGAGGTTCCCAGGCTAGGGGTCCAATCGGAGCCGCAGCCACCGGCCTACGCCAGAGCCACAGCACCGCGGGATCCGAGCCGCGTCTGCAACCTACACCACAGCTCACGGCAACGCCGGATCTTCAACCCACTGAGCAAGGCCAGGGACCGAACCCGCAACGTCATGGTTCCTAGTCGGATTCGTCAACCACTGTGCCACGACGGGAACTCCGAAACTCCTTATATTTCTATGAGAAGGTACCAACCCTTCTCATACAGCTAATTGAGCTTTACTTATTGGTTTTGTTTATGGTATTATTTTCCCTAAAATTTTGTAGATATATATAATCACACATTTCTGCCTTTCATTCATGCCTTCCTAGTTTCCTGTTTTGTTTCGTTTTCTTTTTAAAGCAAAAACAGGAGTTCCCATTGTGGCTCAGCAGGTTAAGAACCCAAATAGTATACATGAAGATGCAGGTTTGACCCCTGGCCTCAGCTCAGTGGGTTAAGGATCCTCCGTTTCTGCAAGCTGCTGTGTAGTAGGTCACAAATGTGGCTTGGATCCGTTGTTGCTATGGCTGTGTCTTAGGCCAGCAGCAGCTGCAGCTCTGATTTGACCCCCTAGCCTGGGAAGTTCCATATGCCCCGGGTGCGACCCTAAAAAAAAAAGCCAAAAGCAGATTTTTAACCCCACATTGTACAAGAAGACTTGAAATTCTTTCTATGACATGTATTGGGTTTGGGAGGTTTTGTTTTACATTTTGTCTTTAGCCTTTCCGGATTTTTTTTTTTTTCTGAAGCACAGCAATATTTAGTTCAACCACATCTCTATGAACAATGGGAGAAAGGTAAACCCAATGTCCACCTGCCTTTGCTTCGCCAGGGAAGCCTCGGGAAAGCACTGCCCTCTAGTGGCTACCAAAGTGATAGCAGTTACAATTGGAAGAAAAAGCCATCTCTTAAGCTAAAAGCTGGATCTGTTCACAAGCCTCGGCTTCAAACTCTCCAGCAGCAGATACCCACAAACACTCAGATTACAGATTCAAACAGATATTTTTACACTTATGTTCATGGCAGCATTTTCCCAATAGGCAAAGGTGGAAACAACTCAGGCATCCATCAGCAGATGAATGGACACGTTACAGTCCATCTGCACAGGGGAGTAGTATTCAGCCTTAAAAAGGAAGGAAATGTCAACGCAGGCTACAACCCTAACCCTAACCCTGAAGAGGTTACAATCAATGAAATACACCAGACACGAAAGGACAAATACTGTTTGATTCCACTTATGCAAGGCCCATAGAATAGGCAGATTCATAGAGACAGAAAGTTGAAGTGATGTCACCAGGGGCTGGGGGAGGGAATGGGAAGTCAGTGTTTCATGGGGACCTAGTTCCAGTTTGGGAAGTTGAGAAAGTACTGGAGATGGATTGTGGGGACTGTTATACAACAAGGGGAAGGGCCTTTGTGCTACTGAGCTGTGCACTTAAAAATGACTAGAATGGTCAATCTTACATGATTTCACCACCAGGGAAAGCAGGAAAAGGCACTGCAGGCGAGGGGGAGAGGCTTGTGGGGGTGAGACGGGGTAGTGGGTGGGCAGAGGGGAGCCAGGCACACATGGCTGTGGGATCTGCCTCCAGGAGGCCAGTGGGGACCTCAGCAGGAAGCCGATGGGGCAGTAGGGATGGAGGTCAAGGTGCAGCGGGTTAGGAAGCCTGGACTGTGTCTAAACAACCTTCTCAAGCACTTGCATTCTAAGAGGGAGAAGCAGGACTGGGAGGCAGGGAGGGGGCAGTGGAATCAGGGGAGAAGCTAAATCAGGGAGAGTTTAAATTCTGGGGGAGGGGGAGCCCTACAAGGGGGGAGTAAGAAGAGGGATGGAAAGAAAAGCAAGATGCGGGGTGGGGGGGGGGAGACAGTGATAACGATGAAGTGAGAGACAGAGGCAGAGAGCAGCCCCTCCCAGGTGGACATAGGAACCTAAACCTACCTTCCCACCCTCCCAGCGCCACTCTGAGTCTGCATGGGTGTCCTTGTGGGTCTCTGGGGCTCCTGCACCCTCTGAGTCATCTTGACCCCTCTGCCCATTCACTCCTTGCTTAAAGCCTCCACTGGTGCCTCGGGTCCTGCAAATCTGAGCCCCACCAGCCTCACCGCCCCTGTCCCCATCAGCAACTCCAGTCCGCAAACACATCAATCTCAGTCCTGCCTCCTAGCCTTTGTCCCCGTACTTCCTGCCACTCAGAATGCCCTTTCCCCAGATCTTAATTTGCGTGCCTGGCTCCTGGGCACTCAGCTTCCGTGACCTTCCCTGTCCCCTCCCCGCTGCTAAATCAGCCACCCTCCCCACCCATTCTCTGTCACATCACAATGTTTACTTCCTGTCAAGGCAATTAACACCATCTGAAGTTACCTCAGTGTGTCTGGTTCCTAGTTCAAGGTGTGTCTTCCCCACTTTTCTGTGAGCTTCCCCAGAAGAAGGGACTATGTCTGTCTTGTTCACTGTAATTCCATGCCTACAAAAGTGCCCGGCATACAGAGGTGCTCAACCAATGTGTGTGGCATGAAACAGATCAACTGGTTACAGAAAGTGTCATGCATGTGAATCTGTGCTTTCGTGTCTCCTTGTGTCCTGGGTGTGCCTTGCATTTGTACATTTCATGCAAAAGGTGCTCAGCCAATGTGTGCGGCATGAAACATCATCAACTGGCTGCAGAATGTGTCGTGCATGTGAATCTGCGTGCTTTTTTATCTCCTTGTATCCTGAGTGTGCCTTGCATTTGTACATTTCTGTGGATGGTCCGGTGTGAATCCCTGAGGATAAGCGTGGAGTTCTGGGTCAGTGAGGGTTTGTGTTGAAGGGCTCCTGGGCCTGTGTATTTGTGGCTTTGTGGGATATCACTGGGCAACCAATATGTCCCTGTTTCCAGGTGTGTTTTCATGGATGCCTAGCATCTGCCTTTGCGTGTATGTGTGTGTTTGAATCCTTGTGAGGCTCCATGTATGTCCGTGGATGTTTGATGTGTGCATATCTTCACATCCATCCTGTGTCCACATGATGGCATGGGCTCGTCTATGCCCCCGTGCCCATGAGCACATGGGTCTGTGCTAATGTCTCCTTGCCTGCCCCTCTTTGGGTGCATCTCTGCAAGTTCATGTTTCCAGGGGTCCAGGGGCCTGTTGTGCCTGTGTGTGTGTCTCTGGTGCCCTGTGTGTGCCTCTGGAGGCTCCCACATTCATATACTTGGTGTCACATGTGCAGGTATGTGCCCGCTGTGCAGTGGTGGGCTGGCAAATGGTTAACAGCTGGCTCTCAGGTGAAGGGCACTGATTTGTAGCATTTGCCCATTTGCATGGTATAAAAATCCTCACCATGGTCCATATCAAAGTACCAATGTGATGACACCGAACACAGAATTGCAAAGGTATAGTTCCATAAATAAATATATATCTTGATAGATGATAGAGAAATCTATATAGACATATAGATATGGAATAGTATGTAATGCCTTTATGTACTATTTCCACCAAAAAATTCATAAATAAACTCAGGACCATGAATAAGAGAAAAAGAAACTGGAAAATAATTAGGAAGTGGTGAATTTCTTTTTCATTTTATTATGGTAAACACAAAATTTACCAGATTAACCATTTTTTCCTTTTTTTTTTTTAGGGCCACAGATGAAGCTCATGACTTCCCAGGCTAGGTAGGGGTCAAATCTGCCAGCCTACACCCAGATCAGAGTCATGTCTGCGACCTACACCACAGCTCACAGCAATGCCAGATCCTTAACCCATTGAGTGCGACCTGCATCCTCATGGATACTAGTTGGGTTCATTTCCGCTGAGCCACAACAGGAACTTCTGAAATTCCTAAACTTTTAACTATAGGCTCTTGGGGAGGGGGAGCAGCTGGCCCTGTTTGTCTTCCTGTCCCCTCACTGGCTCCCTCTGGCCTTGGCATCCAGGAGTGTGTCCCAAGCATGTGGTTCCCAGGTGTGGCTTGCCTGCACCCAGGTGTGTCTGCAGGCGGAGAGCTCTGTCCTCAGACCCCATGTCCTCAGACACCTGCAAGCTGGGAGACCTGTGTGCCTCAGCAAGAACCCATGTGCCCAGGTACCCTCTCCTTGGCAATCCTGGAGCCAAGCCTTTCTTCTTAATTCCACCTGGAACATCAGGTTGGCTGTTGAAATCCACCGTGGGGGAGGATTTGTATCACAGGAATCAGCAAATGCTACACATCAGGTCTTTCTTTTCTTTCTTTTTTTTTTTTTTTTTTTTTGTGGTCAAAGTCAAAAGAGGTGGTTATTGGAGTTCCTGCTGTGGCACAACGGGATTGGTGGTATCTTGGGTGCTATCCCTGCCCGGCACAGTGGGTTAAGGATCTGGTGCAGCTGCAGCTGCAGCTTAGGTCACAGCTGCAGCTCGGATCTGCTCCTTGGCCCCGGCAACTCCATATGCCATGGGGTGGCCAAAAATGAAAAAGAAAAAAGCTAGAGGGAGAGAGAGAGAGAAGTGGTTGTCCAACCTTTACCAGCACACCATTGGGACCGGGGCGCCTCCGTGTGTCCCACGTACCCATGTGTGCACCCCCACGCCCGTGCGTGTTCCTGGGTGTGTGTAAGTGGATACATGTGACTGGTGGGTCCCTGTGCATCTGTGTGTGTACCCACGTGCTCCGGTGAGGCCCCAGCACCCAGGCCCTCTTTAGCAACTGGTTCCGCAGGAAGCCGTTGGAACTGGGGGGGCGGTGAAGGTGCCGAGGCTCCCCCCCTGCATGCCCTCCCCCACCTCCTCAAGGCACCTGCATGCTCGGGGCTGAGCAGGTGGGGAGGGCTCCCTCATCTTCTAAAACCCATCCTGGGCTGTGCTCAGACCCCTGCCTCGCCGGAGGCTGGGGGTGGAGGCGCCTGCCTGTGGGGGCAGGCAGGCAATTGAGGAAGAGGAAGTCAGGGCAGAGTTGGGTCACCCTGCGGTTACCCTGGGCTCTGGCCCACAGATGCTCCCCTCCGCGGGGCCAGCTCAGAACCCTAACCATGGGCTGTGGGGGCTGTGGGAGTTAAGTGGCCGAACTGGGTACCCACCACAGCCACGACAACGACAACGACGACGCTCCTTCTGGTGAGTGACCATTATGGGGGTGTGGGGGACAGATGAACCCACAGGGACAGAGCGGCAGGGGGGCCCGGGGGAGGGGTGGCACTGTGGGTTGGCAGGCAGGCAGACCATCCACAGTTGCCCTCCCCCTTCTGGTCAGTGTGCTTCCTAGAGTGGGTGGAGGAGGCTGTTTGCCCCTCTCCCCCCACACCCCGTGTTTGTTCTGCAAAGATCTGTGGTCCTAAGAGGTTGCCCTGTGGGGGCTGAGGACCATGATAGGCAACAGAGAGACAGAAGAATGGAGCCCCTTGCAGCCAAAGTCTGCCTGGGGGACCAGGGCCAGGGGGCGAATGGGGGGGCTGCTTAGGCTCCCTATGGCAGAGTTGCCCAGGATGCTTGGCTTCCAAAACTAGAGGTTTGGGATGGGAGGTGGGGGTCACAAAACCTCCCCGAAGCAGAATTTCGAGGAGGGGGACTGGAAGTCTGATTTTTAAAGCAAACCCCCACTTTGGCTCTGATGCCTAAGAGCCAGTCCCCAGGAGGGCCTCACCCCATCTTCCAAGGTCATCCAAGGAGATGGACCCTCCACCAGGCAGCCCTCCAGATTGTATGCTCCTTCCCCGTGGGGAGGCACGCACCCCCACCCCCACCCCGCATGCATGCGCCCCCATTCCCACCGTGGCCCCCCACAGGAACCTTCACACACCCCGCTGCCTGCCTGGGGTGGGGCCTGGGGAGGAGGAAGGCTGCGGTTTCTGCAAGGCACACCCAGGCCGGCTGCTTCCTCTGGGTGGGGTGCCGGGGGGCGCCCCCACTGGTACCAAGACGGCCCTCAGGCAGATTTCAGGCCCTCTGGGGTCTGAAGGTGGCCGGGGAGCGGCCAGGAGGGGGTGAATTTGGAGTGGACAGGCTGGGGCCAGGGAGGGGGGGACGTGGTGGGGTTAGGCTGGGGCACATCAGGGAAGATCTGAATGCTACACTCTGAGCGTTGACACTCCATGGAGCTCAACTGGCCAAGTTGCCTGTGGTTCTGAGAAAAGGGCTTGCCAACCAAGAGCAGCCAAAGGCACTGCCCCTACTGTCAGCCACCTTTGGGCTCCCTCACCACCAGCGTGAGCAAGTCACTCTGGGAGGGCTTCCTGGCAGAGGCTGGCTTTTCACTGGACCTTGAAACACCTGTGAATGGTCAACGGCACACCCATCAGGGTATCGGGTCTGGGCCATTCCCTGCATGCCCCCTGACCCCCGACCCCAGCCCCAGATACAGGGCTGGATACTGGCTGGCCCTCAATACTGTTGTTGCAGGTGATCGTGTGGATATGCCAACCTTTTGTGGTTTCAAATCCCCACTCCCCTGCCTCTGTGCGGCTATAGGCAAATGACTTCACCTCTTTGGCCTTCCGTTTGCTCCTCTGCAAAAGACATGTTGTAGACTTTGTGTTTGAAACCCGGTGCGCCATAGGCACTCAGAAAATATTGTCAGCCTTGCCCATTCTCTCCTATTCTGTCCCCGTCCCAAAGCCTGGCTTCCCTGAGCCGTCCCCATCCGTGCCACATGGGTGCATCCTTAGAAAATTTCTGTGCCACATTTAGGAAGAGGGACAGATAGTGGGTCTCAGTGTCTATCAGACATGTGGGGTAGGAGTTCCCCCTGTGATGTAGCCAAGTTAATAATCCGACTGCAAGATGGCTCAGCGGTAATGAACCCGACTAGTATCCATAAGGATGCAAGTTCAGTTCCTGGCCTCACTCAGTGGGTTAAGGATCTGGCATTGCCACAAGCTGTGGCATAGGTCGAGAATGTGGTGAGGATGTGGCAAGGATCTGGCATTGCTATGGGTGTGGTATAGGCCGGTAGCTGCCGATCTGATTAGACCCCTGGCCTGGGAACTTCCATATCTGTAGTTGCAACCACAAAAAGAAAAAAGATTGACTCTCTGAACAATATTCAAGTATAACATACAACAGTATTAATTATATTTATCATGTTGCACATTATATCCCTAGTCCTTATTTATCTTAATAGCTAAAGTTTGTATCTTTTGACTGCCTCCATTCGATTTTTTATCTCATGATTCGTTGGTTCAGCTGGGTGGTTCTTTTGGCCTTGGTCACTCGGTAAATCTCTGCTGGGCTCACTCATAGATTCACGGCACCCTTCTCTGGAATCTGCCATTTCTAGGGGTCAGGGCACCATTGTGTCAAGAGGGAGTACCCTTACCAAGATGGCATCACCATCCACAAAATGGTAAATGACCTCACCAAAGTGGCAGGGACCCTCACCAAGATAATAGATGCCCTCACCAACATGGAGGCTATCTCCCATCCCCAGCAAGATGGAAAATACTTCTATCAGGGTGGAACACATTTCATACCCTCCATTCAGACTCCCCACAAGCTCTTTCTACTACCTATTAACAGCCAAGACCAAAGGACTGCCCTTGGACAGGCCAAAGGCTTATTTTCAACTGACAGTGCCTGGCATCCGATGAGAGGAGACAACCCAAGTGGCAAAGGTCATTGGGATCTCTTTCTGGGTCCCAGACAAATCAGAACACTTTAACCTGAGACATTCAAGGTCACTTCATGGACTCCCGCCCATGCAAATCCACCCAGGCTTCCTCCTCCCAATGACTTCACGATCAGCCCAACACCTCAGGGTTGGGACCAGTTGTTCCCAACCCAGTACTCTGGCAACACCACCATGGTCAACTCTGGTCCTGGTGAAATAAGAGAGATTGGGTGGTGGAGCCACAGTACCACCCTCCTCCACCACTTGCTGTATACATTCAGCCCTCCGTATCCACGGGTTCTGCATCTGTGGATTCAGCTAACGGCAGATCATGTGCTGTGTTTATGATCTGGGCTTGGTTGAATCCACAAATGTGGAGGACAACCAATGGGACGTGAGCATCTGAGGTTTTTGGTGTTCACAGCACATCCTGGAACCAGTCCTACGTGGATACCAAGGGATGGCTCTGTATCAAAGACATTCCATTTTGGAGTGGGTTAGCAATGAGAGCCTGCTGTGTAGCATTGAGAACTATGTCTAATCACTTATGATGGAGCATGATAATGGGAGAAAAAAGAATGTATACATGTATGTGTAACTGGGTCACTATGCTGTACAGCTGAAAAAAAAATTGTATTGGGAAAATAACAACAACAAAAAAAGAAGTTCCACTAAGTGGGTACCCTTGCTTCTGCCCCTGGAGGGGATACCTGGAAATCTCCCTTTTCCGTGACATTTTGTACCAGCCCATCCCTGTGCCACATTCTGCTGTACTTTTTTTTTTTTTTTTTTTTTTTTTTTTTTTTTGCTTTTTAGGGCTGAACCCGCAGCATATGGAAGTTCCCAGGCAAGGGGTTGAATGGGAGCTGCAGCTGCCAGCCTATGCCACAGCCACAGCCACAGCCACATGGGATCTGAACCACATCTGTGACCTATGCCACAGCTCACGGCAACCCTGAATCCTTAACCCACTGAGCGAGGCCAGGGATCAAACCTGTATCTTCATGGATACTAGTCGGGTTTGTCACCACTGAGCCACAACGAGAACTCTACTTTTAATCTCGGTATCTATATCTTCTGTGAGTGTTGCTATTGTCTCGTTTTCTTCTGGTTTCAGGTCACGAGTTTCGATCTTTTGATCGACTGCCAGATATTGTTTTTGAAAAACCGTTAGAGAACATTGGTGGCCCTTCATGGTGTTATTTCCTTTCGGAGAGGGTTTACTCTTGCTTCTGGCAGAGCGTGAGAGGGCGTCAGCTGATGAGGGCTTCAGTTGACTCGAGCTGGATTTGGGTCTTGATGAGGGTTGGTCTCTTTCTGGTCTCTTCCTGGTCCTAGGCTGTGGTCTTTGTCGATCCCAACTCTCTCCTCTTTGTGAGCCCTGAATTCCAGGGTCTGTTTCTCGCCAGCCCCAGAAGATTGCCAGAAGCTATGCTCAGCTTCTCAGCCTCTTTCTGGTCTGCTTTGCAGACCACATTTATAGCAACAACTTGCGTGTGAGAAAAAAAAACAAACCACTGCATTATGTTTATCTCACCTCTCTAGGATCCTGAAACCTCAAACCCTGACTGTCAACGCCTTCAAATCAAAGGTGTTTTTTTTCTTTTGATTTTATCCAGTTTTTGTTAAAACTGTTCTTGGCAGAAGGGTAAATCTGCAACAAGCTAGCAATAGATGCAATAAGCTAGAAATCTATATTCCCATTGTATTTCTTTTTTCCTTTTTGGCCACCCCCACAACATATGGAATTTCCTAGGCCAGGGATCGAATCCTAGCTGCAGCTGTAAACTATACCACAGTTACAGCAACACTGGATCCTTAACCCACTGCCCTGGGGCTGGGGATCAAAACAGCATCTCCCCAGAGACAAGCTGGACCATTAAGCCACTGTTCCCCCACAGGAACGCCTCCATGTTGTATTTTTAATGTAGGATTTTCAGCCAGCCTCCATTGCTAACTCTGCTCAACTCCCTGTGTTTCTCTGTTTCTGGGCTCCTGGGTCCCTGCTTTTGGTGTCATCAGTTGGATGGAGGCCCCTCCTGGCTTCTCACTGCCTTAGATTTCCCCGAAGTTCTTATATCTGCTCTCTGCCCAGAGGTCTGGAAGATCCTAGAGGCATTTGCAGCCTGTCCAGGAAAAGGTGTGTGGTGGGAAAAGAGGAATTAGAATCTAGAGTGTGGCACAAGAGGTGATTTTTTAAAAAATCTCTTTGAGCTAGTCTCTGGATTTCTATCTATGTGTTTGGTTGTTTGTGTATAACGGCTTGTGTGTATGTGTGTGTGTGAGAGAGAGAGAGAATATGGGTCTGAGTATTCACGTGTGTATGTCTGGCATTGTCCACAGGTGCTGGAGAGTGTGCTGGGTGTGTGCTGATGTATGGCGTGTGTGCTTTTATGTCTTTCTGTGACTGAGGGATTTGGGGGCCACCTCCCCATAATAGGTTAGCAGAAGTGGTGAGGGAGGCGCAAATGGGATCACCAGGGCCAGTGGGGAGAACATGAAGTGGCCAAGGACAGACCCCAGGGAACACAGAGTTTAAAGGTAAGGCAGAGGAGTTCCCATTGTGTCACAGTGGTTAATGAATCTGACTAGGAACCATGAGGTTGCGGGTTTGATCCCTGGCCTTGCTCAGTGGGTTAAGGATCCAGCGTTGCCGTGAGCTGTGGTGTGGGTTGCAGACGGGGCTCGGATCCTGCATTGCTGTGGCTCTGGTGTAGGCTGGTGGCTATAGCTTCGATTCGACCCCTAGCCTGGGAACCTCCATATGCCGTGGGTGTGGCCCTAGAAAAAGACCAAAAAAAAAACCTAAATAAATAAATAAATAAAGGTCAGGCAGAGAAAGGAGGAGGAGTCAGTCAGGAATGGAGAGAGAGAAGAAGCAGACAGAGTTAGAAAAAGCATAAGAAGGGGAGTTCCCATTGTGGCTCAGCGGGTTATGAATCCAACTAGTATCCATGAGGATGCGGATTTGATCCCTGGCCTTGCTCAGTGGGTTAAGGATCCAGCGTTGTGGTGAGCTGTGGTGTAGGTGGCAGACTCATCTCAGATCCCGTGTTGCTGTGGCTGTGGCATGGGCTAGCAGCTGCAGCTCTGATTTGATCCCTAGCCTGGGAACTTCCATATGCCATAGGTGTGGCCCTTAAAAGCAAAAAGAAAGCATAAGAGAAATGAATTTCAAGAAGAAAGTGTCCAGTATAGGTGAGACTAAAAAGTACCCATTTGATTTAGCCCCGGAGAGAGTTAGAAGACTGGAAGGGGGGGTGGAATAAGAGCACTAGAGTTGAGCAGGTGTGTGCAGTTACCCACAGAAGTGTGGGTAACTCTTTGAGAAGGGAAGGTGGAAGCTGAGAGGTTGCTGAAGGGAGAAGGGACAGCCAGGAATTTTTCAGACATTAGTGAAAATGCAAGTAATGAGGCTTCCACCACCAGGAGGCAGCACTTGTATTGGACAGGCGCTGGCTGGCACCCGCACAGATGCACACAGCAATAAAGACTCAAACATGCAGACAGACACAAAAAACCCAGGCAGAGGGCAAAACCCCCTCACAAAAACCAAAAGTGGATCTCCCCAAGTCCCAGGTGAGTCATGTAGATGCAACACTGCAGATGCTGATGAGCATCCACTCTTTTTTTTTAAGACCGCACCCATGGCATATAGAAGTTCCTGGGCTAGGGGTCTAATCGGAGCTACAGCTGCTGGCCTGTAGCTATAGCAACGCCAGATCTGAGCCAGGTCTTCAAACTACATCAGCGCTCACTGAGACACCAGATCCTTAATCCACTAAGTGAACCAGGGATTGAACCCACATCATTATGGATACTAGTTGGATTTGTTTCCACTGAGCCACAACAGGAACTCCTGGATCACAGAGGTTTTTTAAAAACTACCTAGATAATATTCAGCCATTAAAAAAAGATGGAAATATTGCCATTTGCAAAGTCTTCCCATAGACTTTGAGGGCATTATGCTAAGTGAAATAAGTCAGACAGAGAAAGACAAATACTATGTGATATTGATATGTGGAATCTGGAAGAAAAAAAACTGCGATAACCAAGCTCATAGAGAAAGAGATCTGATGTGTGGTTACCAGAGGCCAGGGGTGGGGGTGGGGGAATTGGATGAAGGTAGTCAAAAAGGCACAAACTTCCAGTAATAAGATGCATAAATTCTGGGGATACAATGTACAGGATGATTTTAGTTAACGCTGCTGTGTGGTATATTTGAAAATTGCTAAGAGAGTTCCCACTGTGGCTCAGCGGGTTAAGGATACGGCATTGCCGCAGCTGTGGCATAGGTCACAGCTCTGGGTCAGACTCAATTCTGAAGGAAGGAAGGAAGGGAGGAAGGAAAAGAGAAAGAAGGAAAGAAAGAAAGAAAGAAAGAAAGAAAGAAAGAAAGAAAGAAAGAAAGGGAAAGAGAGAGAGAGAGAGAGAAAGAAAGAAAGAAAGAAAGAAAGAAAGAAAGAAAGAAAGAAAGAAAGAAAGAAAGAAAGAAAGAAAGTTGCTAAGAAAGTAAATCTTAAGAGTTCTCATCAGACCAATAACAAAAACCCATTTTTCTTTTTCTTCTTTTTCTTTCGAATCTATATGAGATGATATTAACGAAACTTAATGTGGTAATATTTCACAATTTATGTCAGTCAAGTCCTCATGCTGTACACCTTAAATTTATACAGAGCTGGATGTCAATTATATCTCAAGAAAACTGGGGCAAAGCACGCAAATGCTTATATACACCCCCCCTCGTGGCCACGTTGACACTCAATATTTGGAAACACCCTCTATGCCCTGACACACATACGCCCTATCAAAAGCACAGAGAGGCAGTTCCTGTTGTGGCTCAGCGGTAATGAACCTGGTTTGTAACCATGAGGATGTGGGTTCCATCCCTGGCCTTGCTCAGTGGGTTAAGGATCCGGCGTTGCCATGAGCTGTGGTGTAGGTCACTGAGGCTGCTCAGATCTGGCGTTGCTGTGGCTGTGGCGTAGGCTGGCAGGTGCGGCTCCAATTCGACTGTAGCCTGGGAACTTCCATATGCTACATGTGCATCCCTAAAAAGGAAAAAAAAAAAAAAGGCGCAGAGACAATGACACACACATGAACACTCAGAGACAATGACACACACACACAAACACTCAGACATTCGTGCATACCCAGGTCCACCTCACCCCCTGGTCTGTCCTTGTTTCTCTGAAGACCCCTCACGGCACTCCTCAGCTCTTTCTGAGAATGTCTTGTCCAGCCAGGGTGAGAGGCTTATAGGGCAGGGGAGGTGGAGGGGAGTCCCACGGGGTCCCCGGGCTCCCCCTGCCCCAGCCCCCAGCTCCCATCAGCTGATGGATCTGGCAGCCCCTGAGGACAGTCTCCGCCCCTCTTGCTGGCAGCCCCATCCTGGCAGGGATTCCCAGCCGATCGCCTTCTTCAGCCTGCTGTTCACTCACACTCTCGCACGCACACACGCACGCATGCACGGCCCCATGGCTAGCTCAGCCCTCAACCACTCCTGGCCAGCCCTCTCCAAGTTCTGGCCGAAGCGGTGGGCCTTCAAGAGAGGTAAGGGGGTGTGGGGGTGGCAGGCAGGAAGCAGCAGGCCCCGGCCCTGCAGGCAGGGCTCCCCGGACAGCCTGTCCACCATCCCAGCCGGAAGCCTTCCCTCCGCCCGGGGCACAGACTCTGCCTGAGCCAGCCCCAACTTCCAGGATCTCTGGTTCCCCAAGGGCCCCCCTGGGACATGCCGGACTTGTGGGTTCCCTCTTGTCTCAGAAGAAACGTCTCCCCAGACTCAGCCATGACGTCATCTCGGGAGGTTAAGTTTGTGGAAGAAGAATCCACCTTAGAACTGGGGCGGCCTGGTAGCTTCCTGGGGGGAGAGGGGTTCTGATGCTGTTTGCTCCTGGCTGACTGCAGGTCAGAAGTTCAGGGAGGCGGCAAAAGGAAGGAGGTTTGAGATTTCCAGAGATCTTGGTGGCCACCTCCCTTGAATACACACCCATACACACACACACACACAGGCTGGTAGCCCCCTGGGTCCCAGGGCCTCGGCTTATTTCTGTGGGGGATGGAGATACCTTTGGATCATCTCCCCCAAGATCTGGGTGAATTGCTTTTGCAAAAAGTCACTTCTTAGAGTTCCCATGTTGGCACCATGGGATCGGTGGCATCTTGGGAGCACTGGGACGCAGGTTCCATCTCCAGCCTGGCGAAGTGGATTAAAGATCCAGCCTTGCCGCAGCTGCAGCTTAGGTCACAACTGCGGCTCAGATCTGAGCCCTGGACTGGTAACTTCTATAGGCCTTGGCGTGGCCGAAAAAGAAAAGAAAAAAAAGTCACTTCTTAAATCTCAGCAAACTATTTAGTCCTGGAAGATAACCAGATGTTGTCCAGGGCGAAGGGGCTTGGGGCGAAGGGAAATAGAAGCCCCTCCCTGCCCCCCCCCAAGCCCTGTCCCTTCTCCCTTAACTGAATACTTGTTCATGAGTGAGTTTCCAGGCGGGGTGGGGTGGGGAGGAGCCCATGAGCAGCTTCACTAGCTTGTTCATTACATGCATTCAGATTGAGGACCTGTTGTGTGCCAGGCACAATCCTGAAGGAGATCAAAATATCAGGAAACCTGGGGCTGGGGCTGGAGACAGAGAAAGGGTGGTCTGGGGACTGAGATACAATAGACAGTCAGTCATAATGCTGGAAACGGCTGTCAGCTACTGAGCCCTTGTGAAGTCAGAGAGGATGAGTGACGAGCTCAAAGTCATACAGCAAGTACGGGTTGAAGGAGGCAGGATTTTGGAAGCGGTTCTGTTCCAAGACCACTTTTGCCGTGTATTCTGATCAGTGAACAAAGCTGCCCGTGTGGACAGCTGGAGGGCTTGGGGAGGGATTTTTTCATCCATCAGTGGATGGCAATGCTAGAAAATTAGAGCAATGGTCACAGACCACCAAGGTGCCCACCTGGAACCTAGGTTCTTATGCAGATCTACCTCCCTCTGTCCGCCCAGTCCTCCCGGCCCCGGGTAGGCTGAAGCTGTGATTTATAGGCTGGAAGGTGGGGGAGTGAGCTGTGGGAACTGGTGGCAACTCTTAAATCCTTTTATGGCTGGTGCTGTGGGGGCTGCTGGTGAAAGAGGCTGCCTAGAACTTGAATGCAGGCTGATAGGCGGCTCTTTAGAGGGGAGCATGGAGGCAGGAAGAAGAGAGGGACTGCCTAACTGCATCCTTCTAGCCTTTAGCCTTTTGGTGCCCCTCTTAATCTCTGTAACTGGCTGTCTGGGCACCTGATGGGACCTCCTGGGAAAATAATGGAGTCGGTCTGGGGAGACAGACAAGGCTGAAGAAGGGGGGTTGGGACCTGCAGTGACAGTCCCTGGGGCAGGGCTCCACTGTGCCTTCCCCTTAGTTGCTCCAATTACCCATAATACAAACTGACCGTACTTTTTGACTCATTCCCTAGCACATAAGTGGTACATAATGAGTGCATTCTGTGTCTTGACTTGGTTTCCTTCTTGTCTGGCTTCTCTGCCATGATTCTGTCTCCTTTCTTCTTTCCTATATATCTCTCCCCTCTTCATCCTCTCAGAATGTCATTTCCTGACTGTAAAGCATCACTGCCCTTGGACACTGCCACACCACTTAACCCAACTATCCATCCATCTACATAACATCCACTCCTTCATCCATCCAACCAGCCAACTAACCAACTATCTACCCATCTATCCATCCATCCATCTAAACATCCATCCATCCATCTAAACATCCATCCAACCATCTGTCCATCTAACCACCTACCCAACTATCCACCTATCTATCTAATTATTCATCCATTTAAACATCCACCCACCCATCCAAGCTGCCAGCCAGCCAACTAGCCATTCATGCATAAATCCTTCCATCCATCTAACCACCCACACATCCATTCATGTAACCATCCATCCATATAAACATTCATTCATCCAACCATCTAGTCAGACAACTTTCCTTTCAGCCAGCCAGCCAGCTAGCCAACCATCTATCCATCTATCCAACGATCCATTCATTCACCCATCCAACCATCTACCCTTCCATCCAACAATTTATTCACCCATCTCTTCATTCATCAGCTCACTGCCGAATAGCTTTGTGATTGTGAGCCCTTGCTTTGGAGTAAGAAATACCTAAGTTCACATCCCAACTATTTCTTGCCATTCTGGTTTGCCCTTGAGCAAGTCAGTATATCTCTCTGAGCATCAGTTTCCCCTTCCATAATATGGGGACTCAGAGGATTGTTGTGAAGATAGAAGGATGCAAAGTAGATGACAGCCTTAGCACCAGGCTAGGCATCTTGGAATTGATCAGCACGCATAAGATTTTACCACTTTAGGGAGTTCCCGTCATGGCTCAGGGCTTAACGAACCTGACTAACACCCATAAGGATGCGGGTTCGAGCCCTGGTCTCGCTCAGTGGGTTAAGGATCTGGCACTGCTATGAGCTGTAGTGTAGATCGCAGATGTGGCTTGGATCTCATGTTGCTGTGGCTGTGGTATAGGCTGGTGGCTACAGTTCCGATTGGACCCCTAGCCTGGGAATTTCCATATGCTGCAAGTGTGGCCCGAAAAAGGCAAAAAAAAAAAAAAAAGTAAAATGTAAAAAGTAAGGAGTTCCCATCATGGCTCAGTGGCTAACAAACCTGACTAGCATCCATGAGGATGCAGATTCAATCCCTGGCCTCACCCAGGGGGTTAAGGATCCAGTGTTTCTGTGAACTGTGGTGTAGGTCACAGATGTTGCTTGGATCTTGGCGTGGCTGAGGCTGTGGCTGTGGCTGAGGCCGTGGTGTAGACCAGCAGCTGTAGCCCGGCAGCTGTAGCTCCAATTGGACCCTAGCCTGGGAACCTCCATATGCTGCTGGTGTGGCCCTAAAAAGGTAAAAAGACCAAAAATAATAATAAAAATTAAAAAAGATTTTAGTGGACTAGAAAATTTAATCCAAGAAATTAAGTTTAAAAAAAAAAAGGAGTTCCCACTATGGCACACTGCATTAAAGATCTGGTATGCTACAGCTGTGGCGTAGGTCCCAACAGCAGCTCGAGTTCAATCACTGACCCAGAAACTTCCATATGCTATGGGTCTGGCTTAAAAAAAAAAAAAAAAAAAAAAAAAAAGACAGTGGCAGGGACAGCAAGAAGAGAGGATGGAGTGGAGAGATGTCATGGGGTTGAAATTGCCAGAGCCTGGTGTCCTGAGGGGTAGTGAGAAGACAAGGCTCATTTCCAGGTTTCTGATGGGGTCACTGGGAAGACGGTGCAGTCACACTTATACGGGGACACAGAGGAGGAAGGAAAACAATGAGTTTGGTCTTGATGGCTTGAGGTTGGATTGTGGGTGAGAATATCAAGCATGACCAGAGGCCACTGTAGACAAAGTCTGGAGCTTGGGGGAGATAATCTGTCACCAGAATCAGGGCTCAGTCTGTGCCTGGGGTCAAGGTATGTTGAGGGTTGAGGTTCAGCTTGCAGCTCTAGGATGGGAATTCAGTCAGTGACACCAGGATCAGGGCTCAGTCTATGACACCAGGATCAGGGCTCAGTCAATGCCACCAGGATCAAGGCCTAGTATATGACACCAGGATCAGGGCTCAGTCAATGCCACCAGGCTCAGGGCTCAGTCCATGACACCAGGATGAGGTACAGTCAATGACACTAGTATTGAGGCTCACTCAATGACATCACAATTGGGACTGAGTCAAGATGAGGCTCAGTCTATAACACCAGGATTGAAATCCATTCTATGATGCTGGAAGAGGGGCTCAGTCTGTGACACAAAATTTGAGACTCAACATGTGACACAGGGATCAGAATCAAATCTGTCATCAGGGTCAAACTTGGCCTGTTCCTGGGTCAGAAGCTTACGTGTAAAGAATAAACTCAGCCCTGGCCTTTCACCTTTAGCCTTTGGATCCCTGACCTTTGGGGTCTCAAATGCAGGGGCTGGAGTTCTGCCTTTGGCGTCTACATACTGTGGGAGGCCCCAGGCCTCCATACAGCCCCCACCCAGGAAAGCAGGCAGACCCTGCAGCCTCTCCTGAGCCCCCACCACCACCCCGGGAACTTGGCCGAGGGATGGGTGGCTCCCTGTCCCCTCCTGGGCTCCACCCACCCACACACACACATCTGGCTTTTCTCTTCCTTCAAAGCTTGCTTGTTTTGTTCCTGTATTTCCCGGAGTCATAGATGCTGCCTAGGCTCCTGGGCGAGGAAGGTGGGAGATGCAAGGCTGAATGAGGGCAGTGGAACAGAGAGGCCCTTCGCCAGCCTGGGAGGGCAGCTGGGAAAACAGAGACAGTGGAAACCATGGCCTTGCCAGGCACTGAAGCTGGCCAAGGGCATCTAGCCTCACTTACCTTGAAGTGGGTGGAACTGAAGCCCCACATACACCTGCCCCATCAAAACTCCCTGGTGGCTCAGTCAGTTAAATATCCGGCGTTGTCACTGTTGTGATATGGGTTTGATCCCTGGCCTGGAAACTCCTGTATGCCATGGGCACAGCCAAAACCAAACAAACAGAGCTCTGCAAGGGGCTCCAGGGATTTTTTTTTTTTTTTTTGGTAGCAATTTTATTGATATGATTCACACACCATACAACTCAGCCATTTAAAGTATATGACTCAGGAGTTCCTGCCCTGGTGCAGTGGATTAAGAATCAGCTGCAGCAACTCTGGTTGCCTCGGAGGTGCAGGTTTGATCCCTGGCCTGGGGCGGTGGGTTAAGGATCTGGCATTGCCGCAGCTATGGCATAGGTCTCAACTGCAGCTCAGATTCAGGCCCTGGCCCAGGAACTTCCATCTTTTGTGGGTGTGGCCACAAAAACATAAATAAAGTATCCAATTCAATGGCTTTTAGAATATTCACAGCCTTATGCAACCATCACCACGAACAATTTTATTTTTTATTTTTTGTCTTTTTAGGGCTGCACCTGTGGCATATGGAGGGTCCCAAACTAGGGGTCCAGTTGGAGCTATAGCCGCCGGCCTATGTCAGAGCCACAGCAAGGAGGGATCTGAGCTGCATCTGTGAACTACACCACAGCTCCCGGCAACACCAATCCTTAACCCACTAAGCAAGGCCAGGGATCGAAACTGCATCCTCATGGTGCTAGTTGGGTTAACCACTGAGCCACGATGGGAACTCCCAGCAATCAATTTTAGAACATTTTCATCCACCCCCAAAGAAATGTGTATCCCCGATTTTTTTTTTTCTGCATGCGTGGTATGTGGAAGTTCCCAGGCCAGGGATGGAACCTGTGCCACAGCTGCGGCAATGCTGGATCCCTAACCCCCTGTGCCACAAGGGAACTTCTGAAATAGTATCCTGTAGCCATCACCCCAAAGTTTCCCTTTTCTCTCCAGCCTTACACCATCACTAACCTACTTTCTGTCTCTATAGATTCACCTATTCTGGACATTTCATATATATGGAATTATTTAACATGTGGTCTTTGGTAACTGGCTCACATAATGTCGTCAAGTTTCAATCATATCGCAGGGGTATCAGAACGCCATTCTTTACTGCAGCTGAATAATATTCCGTTGTACTGATGGACCACATTTTGTGCACCCATTCATCCATTTATGGGCATTTGGGCTGTTTCCAACTTTTAGCTATTTAGAATAATTCTGCCATGGATTTCCTGCTGTGGGTGCAACAGGTGAAGGATCCAGCATTGTCTCCATGGCAGCTCAAGTCCCTGATGAGGCACAGGTTCAATCCCCAACCTGGCACAGTGGGTTTAGGACCTGGAATTGCAACAGCTGGGGCATAGGTCGCAGCTGTGGCTCAGATTCCATCCCTAGCCTGGGAATTTCCATATGCCATGGGGGCAGCCAGAAAAAAAAAAAAAAAGAATACTGTCATAAACAGCCATGTACAAGTTTTGGGTGGACCTAAAGTTTTCCATTCTCTTGGGTATAGACCTGGAAGCAGAATGGCAGGTCGCATGCTAACTCTGCTTATTTGAGGAGCTGCCAAAATGTTTCCCCATCTTCTTGTGTTTTTTATGCCCATGTAACCCCCTTCCATTCATCTATTTATGAAATGTGTTGATGTCTGCCTTAGCTATGTTCCACTGTTCTGGTTACCTCCCAAAGGCCCCAACAATTTTGCATTCATAATCTTGTGTTCTTTTTCTTAAGGAAGGCCCCTCCCCCAATTGTACAAGCATCAACACCCCTCCCTCCAAAAAAACCTTGGGACCACGTTTATATCTTCGCAGCTGGGCAGGGAAGAACATAGATCACCCCACATCAGGATGGAGAAGGACAACATCACCCCTTCCCTCTGCCAGCTGCAACGTTTATAGGCAGGGGAGCCCCAAAATGGATCGCCCCACCCGTATCCTTTGGAGGGGGTAAAGGGGTACTGTAACACTGTACTGTAAATTGACTCAGTAGCATAAACCGGGACTGTCCCCAGCACATCGGGGCATGGGGTGGCCCAGCCACCAGGGACCCAAGCTAAGGAGTGAATGGTGACCTAACTGGCACTGTCCAAAGGCATCGCTGTCCCACTCCCCACCCCCACCCCCACCCCTCCTGAAGCTGCTATTGCTCTTACGGAAAACGTGCTGGTCCATCTCTCCAGGTATCACCCTCACTGGTCTCCTCACTTCCACTTTCCCCCACCCCATCCAGCCTCACCTCCAAGCACTTTTCCCTCACCTCCCTGATTTTAGCAGAACCTGTGGTGTCTTTGCAGGGGGCACGGAGGACCGAAGGGAGTCCAGGTGTCAAGGCAATGCAATGGAGTGCAATGTGAATCAGTGCAGTGCAGTAGGGTGTCAGGCAAATCAGTGCAGAGCAATGCAAATTGGTGCAATTCAATGCAGTGTGATGCAAATCAGTGCAGTGCAGTGCAATGCAATGATGAAATGCACAGAAGAGAGACACCACAGGTGGGAGGTGGACATAGATTTCTGGAGCAGAAAGGATGAGGTCTTCAGGCAGGTGGCCCTAGACAAGAATGGGGGGCCCTTAGGCATTGGGCCCTGCAGGGACAGGGACAAGGCACAGAAGGAACATCCTGGTGGACATCAGTGGCTGGGCCAAGACATTCGACCTTCTTCCTGCAGGCAGTGGGGAACCTCTGTGGGAATTCCAAGAGGCAAGGGTGACGTGTTCCAGCTACTGTGTGAGGGGCCCAGGGAGAGAGTTCATGGGCATCTGTTTCTCCCACAGCAAAAGGCTCACTCCAAGACTCAAGGTCAAGTCAGGACACCCTCCTGACCTGGAGGGCAAGGAAGGTGGCCCAGTTTGGCCAAGCACCCCATGATTGTGCTCTGAAAGGTGAGCACCATCACACCCACCTCCCTGGTGAGAAAACAGGCTCGGAGAGGCGCCTGCCGCAAGGGCGTGCAGCCATTAGTGGCAGGTCCAGGCAAGGACACAGTCTGGTTGACCCCAAAGCCCTTGTTTTCTCCTCTCTACCGAGCCACCCAGCAGTCCCCAGAACTCAAAGTACAACATAGGGACAGAGGCAGCCTGAAGTTCCACCGTTAGAGATCCTCCAAAATGTGGGTGCTGGGTACTTGCATTTGGTCTTAGGGAGCCATTCTATCAAATGAGGGCTTGTTGCCAGAGCAGGCAAAACAAATCGATTCTGTATCATGAGCCAACTCAGGTCAGCTGGAGGATGGCTTACAAAAATGGTGCTCTGGAGGAGTTCCCGTCGTGGCTCAGTGGTTAACGAATCCGACTAGGAACCATGAGGTTGCCGGTTCAATCCCTGGCCTCGCTCAGTGGGTTAAGGATCCGGCATTGCCATGAGCTGTGGTGTAGGTCACAGATGCGGCTCGGATCTGGCATTGCTGTGGCGTAGGCCAGCGGCTACAGCTACAATTCAACCCCTAGCCTGGGAACCTCCATATGCCACGGGTGTGGCCCTAGAAAAGACATAAATAAATAAATAAGGTGCACTGGGAAGAATTCCGTGGGGATGATGACTCAGCAGGAAAAAGCCCTGTGACTGAACAGAAATGTCTGCTCCAGGCTCAGGATGAGTGGTGGGAAGTGGTGGTGTGTGTGAGTGTTAGCTTCAAGATCATTGAGCCCACCCTCCCCCACCACCCCACTTTGTAGATGAGAAAACTGAGGCCCAGATGCAGAACCCAGACCCTGACTCCTCAGGCCTCCCAGATTAGCCCTGACATTGTCTCTCCTTTCCTCACAGGATCTGAGTCCAAGCCATGTGCCCAGCCCTTTGACTCTGGAGCTGCAGACTCCGCCACCAAGAGCAGCAGTGGACGCTGGAGGCCAGAGTGCCCAGACTTCTCTGCCATGGGGGATGAGCAGGCAGGTGTCTGACTCCTGAGACGAGCAGGAGCTGATGCCGTCAGTGGCAGCAAGTACCCTTTGTTTGACACCTGCATTTTAGAAGGCATTTTGTGTGCATTAATTCAGGGAGCTCTCATTAAAACATGGCCAAGCAGTTATTTTCCCACTCTACAGATAAGGAAATGAATCCTTTCTGGAACAGGAAGAGCGAAGGTGGGATGCATAGAGCGGTGGGTTGATGAATGGAGAGAAGAAAGGAACGAAAGGAGGATTGACAGAAGGGATGGATGGGGATGGAAGGAAGGAAGGGATGGATGGATGGATGGATGGATGATGTAAAAAGAATGGAGGGGGAGTTCCCGTGGTGGCACAGTGGTTAACAAATCCGACTAGGAACCATGAGGTTGCGGGTTTGATCCCTGCCCTCACTCAGTGGGTTAAGGATCTGGCGTTGCCGTGAGCTGTGGTGTAGGTCGCAGACGCGGCTTAGATCCTGCGTAGCTGTGGCTCTGGTGCAGGCCGGTGGCTGCAGCTCTGATTCGACCCCTAGCCTGGGAACCTCCATATGCCGTGGGAACGGCCCTAGAAAAGGCAAAAAGACCAAAAAAAATTTTTTTTAATGGAGGGAAAGAAGGAAAGGAGATAGGAGGGAAGAATGGGTAGACGGATGCATGGGTGAGTAGATGGATGAATAAAAAGGGAAGGAAAAGCTCCCACAGGAGCTCTGAGCTAGAACAGCCCTGCGGAGGGGTCCCAAATCAGGCTGAGGTGGCCAAGTCATTACGTCCCCACATCAATCAGTCTTGGCCTGTGGGCTGCCCAGGAAGAGGTGTGACTTTCCAGAGGGGGGCTACCGTTTGACAGCATCTGCTGACAGCCCCCTCCCCAGCATCTAGGACAGCACATGCTCACTGAAGGAGGGTCTGAGTGGCAGTTTACACCACCCATCACGCTAAGGAAGGAGACTCTGTTACAGTTAAACTATATAGGGCGTTCTGTGTATCTGCCCCTGGCATTTTATAGAAGAGCACACTGGGGTCTAGGCAGGGAAAGAATGGGCCTAGGTGTCAGGGAGAAGACAGGGTAAACAAAGATAGTACTGGGACTGGAGTTTAGCTCTGGATCCTTCTAGGCTTCTGGATCTCTTGGAATAGCAACTGTTGGACAGAAAGAATGGCGGGGAAAAAACCTTGCGTCTGGGGAGGCAGGGAGCCTCTACACCACCACCAACAAATAAGCGCCTCCACCTCTGTCCCTGTCCTCATGTGATTGGTCTCCAGAGCTGGAGGCAGCAGAAGGCAATGTCTTTGCCTCTTCCCTCCCCAAGCCCTGTGAGCTCTCCACCTGCACAACTGTCAAGTCTGTCCGCATCTCTCCCCGCTTCTCCAGCGTCCTGGTGGAGGCACCTGTAATCGCTTCCCCAGATAATTTGCACAGATGTCCTTGCTATTCCCAAAGCCTTGCCCCCCCAATCCAAACCCCCCTGGGCTCTGCATCCTGCATAATCTTTCTGAAGACAGATCAGAGCCCCCTGCCCTCCCTATTATCACTTTTTGGAACTTAAGAGATTAAATCCTTCCTTGGCCTACCAGGCCTGCTGATCTAGCCCCATTCCACCCTACACACACACACACACACACACACACACACACACACACACACACCCTCCAGCCACAAGAAAATCTTGCCAGTTTGGGAAAGGCACCATGAGCTTTCAAGCTCATAGGCTTCCAAACATCCTGTTCTCTTCATGCCCAGAATGCCCTCATTGGGAGCCTCTGCTGACTTAACTGCTACTCATTCTTCAGGGCTTCCCTAACTGTCACCTCCTCCAGGAACATCTCCCTGATTTCTTTCCTTCTTTTTTTTTTTTTTTTTTTTTCACCAGGACTTTATTTATTTTTTGGCCCTACCCAAGGCATGTAGAAGTTCCTGGGCCAGGGATCAAACCCGCACCACAGCAGTGGCAGTGACTCACTTTACCACTTTACCCACTGAGCCACCAGGAAACTCCTAGTAGGACTTTCTACTGAAATTTATATATACACTGGTAAGATGTTGATTATTTTAAAATATATGCAACCTAAACTATATAGCCAGTCGAGAAGTCATTTGCATGTCATGCAGACTATTTACGTAGTTGGAAACGGGGCAGGGTTGGTTTTATTTTGACTGTGGAAGTTGCCTAAAGATTGTCTAATCTTTCCGAAGTTCCCCTTAGTAGATTTTTCATACCAATGATTATCCCAGGGTTTGTACTTAAAGAAAAAAAAAAGATTTTTCTATATGATCTAGCTTAGAATAAACCTTATTTTTCAAACTCAAAAAAATTAAAATTAGGAGTTCCCACAGTGGCACAACAGGATTAGTGGCACCTCTGGAGCGCAGGGTTGCAGGTTTGATCCCCAGGCCAGGATAGTGGGTTAAAGATCCAGTGTTGCTGCAGCTGCAGTGAAAGTTGAAACTGCAGCTCAGATCTGATCCCTGGCCTGGGAACTCCAAAAAATAAAATATGACAAAATAAGATAAAATAAAATAAAATAAGGGAGTTCTCCGTGGCCTAGCAGTTAAGGATCTGGCCTGGTCACTGCTGTGGCTTGGGTTCAGTCCCTGGCCCCAGGAATTCCCCATGCCACAGGCACAGCCAAAAAATTTTTTTTTAATTTTAATTTAAATTTTAAAAAATAATAACAATAAATGCTATTAGTTTCTAAGTAAAACTCCAACCCAGAATACCTGTCCTCCAGACAAGGTCAGCGGCCCCCACTCATTTCTCTGGCTCACTTTCTAGAACTTTTGATCATACTTGATTATAACTCCTGGGTTTAGTCATCAGTCTGCTCCAATTAGCCCCAGGACGGCAGGGGATTGACTGTGTGCCTTCAGCTGGCAGGTCATCAACTTTCTCCGAGGAATGGCACTGACTCCTAAAGTGGAAAAACAATAACAACCAGAGTTCCTGTTGTGGCTCAGTGGGTTAAGAACCCCACTAGTGTCCATGAGGATGTGGGTTCAATCCCCGGCCTTGCTCAGTGGGTTAAGGATCCAGCATTACCGTGAGCTGGATCACAGTAGGTCACAGATGCGGCTTGGATCCCACGTTGCTGTGGCTGTGGTGTAGGCAGGCAGCTGCAGCTCCGATTCGACCCCTAGCCCAGGAACCTCCACATGCCACAGGTGCAATCCTAAAAAGAAAAAAAATAAAAACAACCATAATATCTGTTTCCATTGATGGAGGCCTTGCCGTGTGTAAACATTATCTTATTTTACCTGCACAGCAATCCTCCAAGAAAACACCCACTTAAGAGATGAGAAAACTGGGAGTTCCCATCGTGGCGCAGTGGTTAACGAATCCGACTAGGAACCATGAGGTTGCGGGTTTGATCCCTGCCCTCACTCAGTGGGTTAAGGATCCGGCATTGCCGTGAGCTGTGGTGTAGGTTGCAGACGCGGCTCGGATCCCGCGTTGCTGTGGCTCTGGTGTAGGCCAGTGGCTACAGTTCTGATTCGACCCCTAGTCTGGGAACCTCCATATGCTGCAGGAGTGGCCCAAGAAATGGCAAAAAAAAAAAAAAAAAAAAAAAAGACAAGAGATGAGAACCCAGGCCTTAAGAGGGTTAGAAACTTGACTGAGGTCACACTGAGCTCATAAAAGCCATCCAAGAATGCAGACATTGAAGAAGGGCTCTTGACAACTTGAGCCATTCAAAAACTCAAGCATTTGAAAACCCAAAAACCATCTTCACCTGTTATTTACGTGGTTTTGGGTTTTTTTTGTTGTTGTTGGTTTTTTTTGTTTGTTTGTTTGTTTACCTTTTAGGGCCACTCCTGTGGCATATGGAGGTTCCCAGGCTAGGGGTTCAATGGGAGCTGCAGCTGCTGGCCTCAGCCACAGCCACAGCAACACAGGATGAGCTGCATCTTCGACCTATACCACAGCTCACGGCAACGCCTGATCCTTAATCTGCTGAGCAAGGCCAGGGATGGAACCACATCCTCACAGATACTAGTTGGATTAGTTTCTGCTGCGCCACAACGGGAACTCCTTATTTGCAGTTTTGTTTGAAACCAGTTCCCTTTTATACATGATGAAATGGAACCAGAGAAACAAGAGACTTGAGGTTGCTTGGGTGTGCTATTTTTTCCCCCAATATAGGGAGATAAATAACTATTTACATTTCTTTAAAAGCAGTTGATCCATGGACTATCTGAATCTGCATCCAGTAAACCCTTCTGGAGTGGGGATTCCTGAGACATCTTGCCTCTGGATCTGCTGGGGCGGGGGGAAGGGACCCATCCCCCAAAGCTCTCCAGGGTCCAGGGAGCCAAGCCTGGATTTATTGCATCTTCTGTGGGGTGTAGGGGCCAGCATACAATGTTTGGTCAAATGCCCAGAAACGCCCCCATTGGGCCGGCTCCCATTTCTCACCCAGGAAATGTTGGAAGAAAGACACAAGGTTTTCAAGCAAAGGATGAAGCCCCCTGCCTCTCCCCACCCCTCGCTGTACCTGCTGCAGGGGGTTAGGACAGTCTGTACCGTAGCTGCCCACCACCCCCTCTACCCACAGCTCTGGCCCGGCTCCCATTTCTGCCTCCTGAGAGGGAGGCCAGATGCAGGAGAGGGATGGGGCGGGGGGTGAGGCGGTGGCGGAGGTTGGGGGGGCGCCATCCTGGCCAAGAGGCTGTCCTAATGTGTTTATATATATAGGAGGATGAAAACCAGAGACACAAGGAAATCTTTGGGGCTGTGGCAGAGGAGACAGGAGTAGGTAGAGGTTGTCCAGGCACCAGGGAGGGGAATCAGAGCCACAAAGGGGAGACCGCTGCTGAAGTCACAGGACGGCCAGGGGGACCCAGACCAGCCAGGGCCAGAGGTGTGGCGTTTGGGGACACAGGCTGAAGAAGAGGGACCCTGGAGTATGAAGGACCCAGGGAGGAAGCAGCAGGCAGAGAAGGAGCAGCCAGGGAGGTGGGAGAGAGACAAGATTAGTGGATACAAAGGAGAGATTCAAGAAAGAAGGCTGTGGGAGTTCCCTGGTGGCTCAGCAGGTTAAGGCATTGTTACTGCAGCGGCCTGGGTCATCGCTGTGGTGCGGGTTCAATTCCTGGCTCTTGAATGTCCAAATGACAAGGCTGTGCCCCCCAAAAAAATATAAAATAGGAAGCTGTGTAAAATAGTATGGTGGGAGTCCCAAAAGTCAATCAGAAAATTACTGTATGGTCTGGCAACCCAGCTTCTGCAGATCTACCCAAAAGAAGTGAAAGCAGGGACTCAAACAGATACTTGCACACCCATGTTCATAGCAGCATTATCCACAAGAGCCAAGAGGTGGAAGGAACCCAAATGTCCATCAAAGACTGGCTAGATGGGAGTTCCCACAGTGGCACAATGGGATCAGCAGCTTCTCTGCAGCACCAGGATGCAGATTCAATCTGTGGCCTGGCACGGTGGGTTAAAGGACCTGGCATTGCCACCCCTGCAGCATAGATCAGGAGTGTGGCTCGGATCTGATCTCTGGCCAGGGAATTCCATATGCCTTGGGGCATGAAAAAAGGGAAAAAAAAAAAAAGACTAGACAAATGAAACGTAGTTTTGTTTCCATCCATACAATGTAGCCCATCCACACAATGAACTGTTATCCAGCCTTAAAAAAGGAAGGACATTCTGACGCATGACACAGATGAACTTGAAAAAGTTATGCTAGGTGAAAAACTACACACAAGAAGACAATTTTTTTTTCTTTTTAGGGGTGCACCCACAGCATATGGAAGTTCCCAGTCTAGGAGTAGAATCAGAGCTGCAGCTGCTGCCCTAAACCACAGCCACAGCAACTCGGGATCTAAGCTGCATCTGCAACCTACACAGCAACCCACCACATCACCAGATCCTTAGCCCACTGAGCAAGACCAGGGATTGAACCCAAATCCTCATGGATACTTGTCAGGTTCTTAACCCACCGAGCCACAATGGGAACTCCAAGAGGACAAATACTGCACCGTTCCACTTTAGGAGGTCCCTAGAATAGGCAAATTCAATAAGACACAGCAGATTCGAGGTTACCAGGGGTTGAGGAAGTGAGAACCAAGAGTTACTGTTTAACAGGTCTGGAACAGAAAATTTAAAAAAAAAAAAGTTCTGGAGATGAATGGTGGTGATGGCCGCACAGCAATGAGAGTGTACTTAATGTCACTGAACTGTACCTTTAAAAATGGTTAAGGAGTTCCTTTGTGGCACAATGGATTAAGGATCTGGCATTGTCACTGCAGTGGTTTGGGTCACTGCTATGGTGTGGGTTCAATCCCTGTCTCGGTAACTCTCACGTGCCATTGGCACAGCCCCATAAAATGGTTCAAATGGTCAATTTTATATTATGTATGTTTTACTATGATAAGAAGAAGGAAGGAGTTAAAACTATGAAGAGCTCCAAGCAGGGGCAATCAGAGAAAATGCTAGATCCTGCATAGCTCTCCTGCCCTCATTCCAAGGCAGGTGTGAATACTGTCACCATCTGAAGACAGTGCTAAAAAGTCCTGGAAAGGGACTGACCTTGTCCTGCTGATCCTGACAACCCAAAGGAGGGATATCTCATCTAGACTGGAGGAGTCAGGAAGGATGCCTGGAAGGCATGCCAAGCTGGGTTTTGAAGGATGAGTAGGAGTTCACCAGGCTGTCTGTGGGTGGCCTGGAAGAGGAGGGTCCCCAAAGAGAGGAAAAAACAGGTGCCCTGGAATGGGGGGGGGGAGGAGAAAAAGACAAATAGAATGACCGGGAGGGAGAGAGAGGAGAAGGGCAAAGGAAGCAGAGGAAAAAAGAAATAGAGGAGGAGTTCCCATCGTGGCTCAGCGAAAACGAATCTGACTACCATCCCTGAGGACTCAGGTTTGATCCCTAGCATCACTCAGTGGGTTAAGGATCTGGTGTTGCCGTGAGCTGTGGTTTTGGTTGCAGACTCGGCTCGGATGTGGCATTGCTGTGGCTGTGACATTGGCTAGTGGCTACATCTCTGAATCAGCCCCTAGCCTGGGAACCTTCATGTAGCCATGGGTGTGGCCTAAAAAAGACAAAAAGAAAGAAAGAAATATAGGAGGGAAAAAAAGTAAGAAGGAACATAGAGCTTGGACCTAGACACATCTGAGTTTATTGAGTTTGAGTCTAGCTCTGCAGTTTACCGACTGTGTGGCCCAGGACTGCATCGTCCTTTCTGCTCCCGGCGCCTCAGTCTCCTCATCTGGAAAGTGGGGTGACAACGCCCCCTAGTGGAGCTTCAGTGGGATCAGGGATAACGCCTTGGTAGTTCCGCGCGGCTACGGGTTGGTGCGTTTGGATGTTACATCATTGTCCACCTCTGTGTATCTTTTCTGTCTGAGAGCACTTGGCATGTCGCTGCCTCGTGCGTGGGTGGAAACATGAGGGTTTGAGGGGCCAGAAGCAGGAGGCAGCCGAGCTGGTGCCCTTTGTACTGTGCTGGCGGTGGTGAGCTCAGGCTTCTGCCGTGGGGGAAGGGAAGGTATTGCAGGGGATTTAGGAGCTCAGAGGTTCCAGGGTATATACTCTACTAGGACTGAGCAGGGCCGGAAGTAGAGGGAGGTGAACGAGGTGCCGAGTCCAATCCTCTCAGGTACTAACCTTCTGATCATTTATTCATTGTAGATCTCTTTGCACTATATTGAGGGTTTTGGGGGGTTTTGTTTGTTTGTTTTAGCAGCATATGGAACTTCTCTGGCTAGGGTTGACTCAGAGCTGCACCTGCTAGGCAATGCCAGATACTTAACCCACTGAGCAAGGCCAGGGATCGAACCCGCAACCTAATGGTTCCTAGTTGGATTCATTTCTGCTGCGCCACAACGGGAACTCTGAGGCTTTTTTAAAAGTCGGTCTTAAAGTATGTTTTTCTTGGTTCCTGAATTTGGGGGGGCACCCCACTTTCAATTTTGTGCCTCGGGCAAGTGCCACTCTTACCTCACCCTCGTCCTAGCCTGGGAGGGAGACTTAGTGTCCAGGAGATGCATAAGGAGACACGTCTAAGCAGCCCAGGGAAAAAACTAGAAGCCCTGACAGCACCTGAAGTTCTACCAGGAGAACTCAGCTCCGTGCTTTTACAAATTGCATTCACAGACCATGAGGCTTAAAACAAGCCAGCTTGGAGTTCCCATCATGGCGCAGTGGTTAACAAATCCGACTAGGAACCATGAGGTTGCGGGTTCGATCCCTGGCCTTGCTCAGTGGGTTAATGATCCAGCATTGCCGTGAGCTGTCATGTGGGTCGCAGATGTGGTTTGGATCCCACATTGCTGTGGCTGTGGCATAGGCTGGTGGCTACAGCTCTGATTTGACCCCTAGCCTGGGAACCTCCATATGCCACGGGAAGCGGCCCTAGAAAAGGCAAAAAGACAAAAAAAAAAAAAAAAAAAGCCGGCTGAGCTGACAAGACAGAGGTTAATTTGCCAGTTTCCTAAGATAATCAGACCGAAAACCAGGGAGGTAGAATCAGGTCTGGGAGCCCAGATTTTCAGCCCCTTTTCAAGGGGAGATAAGACCTTGAGGACCTAGGTTAGACCTAGCCTGGGTGGGGCTGGGTGACCACCCCCCAGTCTTCCCCGCCTGCCACCAGATAGGTGCTGAGCTCAGGTTGGACGGGATGGGAGGAGGATGGGCAGGGGCTGGGTGTCAGGGGGCCTCGGCAGCCTGGTCAGTTCCTTCTCCCCACTGCCCTCCAGGAGGATGGAATTCCAGGGCCGCTCGGCAAGAGTGCAGAGGACCTCAGCCTGGATCTGGGGGCCCTTCAGGGCAGCGTGTATCTCCAGGACCTGGGCCTGGAGGTCCCTTCACCCAGCCAACCTGGAGGAGCCGGGGGCAGCGGCACCCCTAGCAAAGAAGTTGGAACAGACTCACCCTTCTCCTCCTCGGCTGGATCCCAGGGCCTGCAGCGGAGACGCAGCTGGGAGAGGTCACGGAGCTGCTCTGAAACCTGGCAGAGGTCAGCGCCACCCCCACCCCCCTTCACTCCCCCATCCCCATTGATGCCTTCCAGGACACACCCCCAGGGTGGCAAGGCCACACTGCCTTCCCCCCACCCCCCGCCTCTGTGTCACCTAGCTCAAGGGCCACCAGAGGTGTCTGCACTGTCAGAAGACAGCCAAACTGATGGCTAAGGGAACCCTGCAGGCACAGCTGGACCCAGATGTGCACACTCACTCTCGCACTCTGGGTACACAAACCCCACCCCCCAAACCCAAACAGAGAAGCCGAAACATGTCCCTCATACACACATGCACAAAGCCACCAAGGCAGTTGTGATCAAAACACAGTTTCATGATGAAGTTCTCATTGTGGCTCAGTGGAAATGTACCCAACTAGTATCCATGAGGTCTCAGTTTTGATCCCTGGCCTCACTCAGTGGGTTAAGGATCTGGCGTTGCCATGAGCTGCAGCATAGGTCACAGATGAGGCTATGGCTGGGGTGTAGGCCAGCAGCTGCAGCTCCAGTTGGACTCCCAGCCTGGGAACCTCATATGTTGCAGGTGCGACCGAAAAAAGACCAAAAAAAACAAACAACAAACAGGTGCATGGAGTTCCCTTGCAGTGCAGCAGGTTAAGGATCTGGTGCTGCTGTGGTGCAGGTTCATCCATGGCCTGGGAACTTCCAAAAACCAAACAAAACAAACTGTGTGCTCAGTGCCACCCACACACCACAGTGGCAAGCCCTAAACAGGGGAGAAGGATGCTTTAGCTGCTCACCCCAGTTCCCTCTGCTCCTCATAGTTCCCCCCAAATATAAATCCAGTCTGTGTAAAAAACAGGCCTGCAATGCAAATGAAGCTTCAGTAGCAAATTCCACAACCAGCGTCCTCACCCACCCCTCTGGAATTGGGAAATCTGCACCTGTCTCTGCCCGCCCCCGCAAAGAGCACCCTTGGGTTCTCCCAGGCCCCCCATGCCTCGCACGCTGGAGTCAGGGCGGCAACCAGGTGGCAGAGACTTGACTCCCTACCTTCCTCCACCAGGCTCAGCCTTGATGCCTCAGCTGAGACCCAGGGGTCCTGTCTCCCCAGGACACTGGCCAGCCTGGCCCTGAACTTGCCAGAAGAGGGCCTACAGGCTTGGACCCAAGCGTGTCTGCCTGGGGGCAGCACCCCCATAGAGCAACCGAGCAAGGTGGGTGCAGCTCACAGCCACGCCCAGAAGATAACACACCTGTGGGCACAGGAGTTGGTTCAGCCAGTGGGAAGGAACTGCCTTACCCAGAGCCTGTTGTGGCAGGTGTAGCCCTTGACTGGGGAGTCTCTGAGTCCTGAGACTCCAGCCCAGGCCTGAGGGTCCTTTGCTAGGGTGGAGTCCACAATAGGGGATCCTTGACTCCCAGTGCAAGCCATGGCCTGGAGAGCAGGGGTTGGGGGCTGGGGGGTGTCTCCACATCTTTGCAGCTGGAAGGAAGTCCCATCTATGACTGGAGTTTGCAACTAGGGGAGGGTTCATCTCTCCGGTCTGGGATTATAGCCCAAAGCTGGGGAATGCATGCTCAGGGCGATGGCCTGCCCCTGGGGCATCTTAGCCATGACCATAACTTGGGGGGAAAGTTCCTGGCCATGGCTGAAATTTGTGGCTCAGAATGCCAGAGCTCTAGCCCACAGCTGGTGGGGGGTGGGGGCCTTGGCCGGACTGCTGTGGAGGGTATGGCTCTAGCCCTCAGCTGCTATGGAGACCCATCTGTGTGGCTGGGGGCATGGGGGTAGCCTCTGTCTGCAGCTGGAGGCCAGGCACCCTCCACCTGGTGAGCCTGCCTGCAGCCCAGGCAGTCTCCAAGCTTAGTGTGATGCTTATTCCCAGCAGGAATGTGACAGCCCTGAGAAAAGAGTGAGATCACGGTCAGTTCCCATGTCCTTCGATGAGATCAACTCCCTAGAAATCTTTCCCGCTTTGGAAGTGCCTGCTCCAGCTGTTCAAGGTAGCCCAGCCTGGGGATTTCCTTCATTCAAACCCCTGGAGGTCCCCCCCCAACCCCATGGCACTGGTGGTGGGTGCTCAGGGTCCCCTGATCAGGAACTGGGAAGAATGCGGGGGCGGGGGGGGGGGGCGCGTGGCTCCTCCAGCCCCTGCCCCTCCCCCTCCCCTGGTGCCTTAGTCCAGGGTGGACACACCATCGCAATGACCCTAGGGCTCTTTCTTCTCACTCTGACTCTGTCTCTTTATCTCCTTCTTTGTCTCTGAATTGCTAACTGAAGAGAGCTTGCCTCCCTCTCGTATCAGACAGACCCACAGGTCAAACTGGAATCTACCACTTTCCAGGCTGTCTCTGAGCCTCCTCGGCTTTCTCTATAAGAATGGGATGATTAGTGTATTTCCTTAGGGTGGCTTAGAGGGATCCCTGAGTGTGTTTGTGTAAAGTGCTTAGCGCATGAGAGGCACTCGTGACATGTGGGGGACACTTCCATCCTGGGCTCTCTGCCCTCCTTACACCTCTCCTTCCTAAGAGTGGCAAGCCCCATCCAGAAAGTCTCCAGTTCTGCAGCGGTGGGGTCAGGGGGCGCATTGCTGAGCTGGTCCTGCCCCAGAGCCCCCCTCATACCTGTGCCTCTTGGGATGGGGCTGCTTCCAGGCTTGGCTCCACCGGTGCTGGAGTGCATGGAAAAAGACCACGTGGAGCCGGATCACGTGTGAGTGTCTGCCCACTGATGGGAGAGGGACCCCAGTGGACAGCCAAGGGTTCGAGACTTGGGGAAGAGGGGTACAGGGTGTAGCCTCGCTGGCAGTTAAGTGACAGGGCCAGCCACGGTCCCTCCCAGTTCCTCTATGACCTTGATCTTCTCTCCCACAGCACCCTTCTCCCAAGCAAGGGACCCGGGCGCCCTCAGAAAGGGTCTCCACATCGAGTGAGGGATTGAGGCTCTGGGTTAGGACCCAGGACCAGGTTGGGCCATCACAGCTCATCTTGGGGAACACCTGTCATCAGGGGCAACCATAGGCTCTTTTTATCCCCCACCCCAGGTTGATTGTCCAGCAGGTGCTTCAAGAACTCCGAGAGTACCATGGGTAAGTGGGAAGGGGGACTAAGTATGATGGAACAGGTGTGGAAGGGCAGGTGGGGGGAGTGTCAGGGAACAGGTATAGGAGGACAGGTATGGGGGACAGTTGTGAAGACAGGTAGAAATGGGAGGAAAACAGTGACAGGTAAACTGGGAGGAGGCACAGATGTGGAAAAGGACAAAGTACAGCTGCAAGCCGCCACCAGCCCACGGGGTACCTTTGTACAAACGGGAAAAGGTGCCTCTTGCCCAGAATACCGCCATCTGTTTGAAAATCTTCCTGACATGCTGATTTTGTCCAACTAAGACCTGTTACCACCCTCTGCTGGAAATCTCATCACCAGAATTCCTGCTGTGGTTCAGCGGGTTAAGAACCTAACGTATGTCCATGAGGATGCGGGTTTGATCCCTGGCCTTGCTCAGTGGGTTAAGGATAAGGTGTTGCCCCAGGCTGCAGCATAGGTTGCAGATGTGGCTTGGATCTGGTTTGGCCTTGGCCACTGCTATGGCCAGCAGCTGTAGCTCCAATTCAGCTCCTAGCCTGGGAACGTCCATATGCCTCAGGTGCAGCCATTAAAGAAAAAAGAAGAAGGAAAAAAGAAAACCCATCACTTTGACCATGTATACAAGCCCACAAATGGAGGGATGGTGGGAGTCTCAGCTCAGGGTGCACACCTATCCATGGGAGCCCAGAAGGAGAGGGGCAGGAGAAGGGGCAGCTGGGGGAAGAGGGAGGGTGGAAGGGCTGCCAACCCAGATGTCCATCCCCTCTGATCCTGCAGGGCCCGGCAGAGGGCTCGCTTGTCAGTCAGCCCCAGAGGGACCCATTCGAACCTCACCTGGTTTGAGTTCCTGTCTGAGTGAGTATGCAGAGCTTGGGTGGGGTTGGCACTGGATTCCCACAAGCCTTCACCCCTGGCCCTCTGTTCGCGACCCTAAGCCGGGGGAAGGGGGGAGGAGGGAGGAGTTGGGGCCCCCATCTTTTTCACTAGAAGCACCAGGAGAATGATGAGGGCGGCAGGTGGGAAGCGGTCTTCACATGCCCTGGGAGGGCAGAGAAAGACTTTTTGGAGGAGGTGACCACTCAAGCTGGGTTCCGGTGGAAGAGTAGGAGTTTGCCAATATGCAGAGATGAGGAAGAAATAGGTGACTTCTGGGCACCGGTGTCAGGGTGGGGCCAGGAGGAGGGGAGGAAAGAGGAGTTAGCAGAGGTGAGATCCCTCTGGGCAGCAAAGAAGCACAGTAAGGGTTGGGGTGCAGACTGGAGGTGTGGAATCTTCCTCCAGGGAACAGATTCTGCAGGGGCTGCATTTGGTTGGCAATGACTTAGTATGTATTTGTTAAATGAGTTTGCACTGGTCATCCAGGAGGGTCATGACTGCGATCTGGGGCTGGAATGTTGGGTGGGAAGAAGGGAGCAGGGTTTGAGAGAGATCCTATAGGAAGAATGGGAAGCATTTTAGTCTGGTCAGATATGAAGCGGGGGAGCTCCCATTGTGGCTCAGCAAGTTCAGAACCTGATTGGTATCCCTGAAGACACGGGTTCCATCTCCGGCCTCACTCAGTGGATTGAAGATCCGGTGTTGCTGTGAGCCGTGATGTGGGTCGTAGAAGCGACTCAGATCCCGCATTGCTGTGGTTGTGGTGTAGGCTGGCAGCTGCAGCTCCGATTCGACCCCTAGCCTGGGAACTTCCATATGCTGAGGGTGCGGCCCTAAAAAGACAGGGAGAAAAAAAAGGTATGAAAGGGACATGAATCACAGGGAGGAGGCAGAGATGGACAAGGCCCATCCAGGGTCCTCAAGCTTGAGACCCTGTTATATTCATCTCTGCAAACCCAGTCCTCAAGATGCATGGAGTTTTGCAAACCTCTGTAAATGTTTGTTGAGTGAATAAGTACGTGAGAGGAGGGAGAGAGTTGGGGACCACAGTGGAGTTGAAACAGGATGAGGGGACCCCAGAGAGACAGATTCCAGGTGGGTCCCAAGATCGACCTGAAGGACTGGCTGCTGTGCCCTCCTCACCCAAGTTTCTTCCCCTTAGGAGTGAGGACAGCGTGGGGAAGACGGAGAGGAGTGACAGGGGCACCAGGGTGAAGCGCAGACTGAGCTCTCTCCGCTGTCGAGTCACCAGGCAGAAGGAGAAGGTCAGGGGGCCGGGTCATGGTGTGGGGTTGGGGGACCCCCTCTGCCATCTTCAGCTTGTTAGGGTGCGCCTGGCCCCAGAGCCCTGGGTTTGAGGTAGAACTGGATGCGCAGGGCATCCTCATGCCTCCCTCTGTCCCAAACAGGGCAAGAGCCCAGTGCTTCTGAAGGACAAGAGTCAGGATGCTCGAGAGAGGAAGGAATGTGTCAACGGGCACCAGCTGGCTCGAGGAACCGTCTTTGGCCACTCCAGCTGCCCCCTGTGTGGCAAACCTTTTCTGAGCTCTGGTAAGTCTGGTGGCCCAGCCCATCCTCCTGGATGGCAGTTACTTGCTCTCCTTTATGTCCCCTAAATTACTCTCATAGCCTCCTTTGATCTTTGCATCCTTGTCCCATTTCACCCTTTCTCAGTGATGGCCGCCCCTGGCTCCCTGGAAGTCACTAGGGATCCATCCCAAGAGCAGAGACCATATGGTTGGTTAGGGCCCCCAACATTCCCTTTAAGTCTCAGCTTCTGTCATTGCAAAACTCCTTTGGCAGGAGTTCCCATTGTGGCTCAGCAGGTTATGAACCTGACTAGTATCCATGAGAATGTGGGTTAAATACCTGGCCCCACTCAGTGAGTTAAGGATCTGGCATCACCGTGAGCTGTGGTGTAGGTTGCACATGTGGCTCGGATCTGGCTGCAGTGTAGGTTGGCAGCTGCAGCTCAAATTTGACTCCTAGCCTGGGAAATTCCGTATGCTAAGGGGACAGCCCTTAAAAAAAAAAAAAAGGGAGTTCCCGTTGTGGCACAGTAGTTAACAAATCCGACTAGGAACCATGAGGTTGTGGGTTCGATCCCCGGCCTTGCTCAGTGGGTTAAGGATCTGGCATTGCCGTGAGCTGTGGTGTAGGTTGCAGATGTGGCTCGGATCACCTGTTGCTGTGGCTCTGGCATAGGCCGGTGGCTACAGCTCCGATTCAACCCCTAGCCTGGGAACCTCCATATGCTGCAGGAGCAGCCCAAGAAAAGGCAAAAAGACCAAAAAAAAAAAAAAATCCTTTGGCAAAACCCCAACTCAGGCTAGTGAGTGTATTAGTTAGCTGGGGCTGCATAACAAAGTATCATCATCTGGTTGGATTTAAACGCAGAGAGGCATTGTTTCCCAGTTCCGGTGAAGTCCAGGATCAAGGTGTCAGCAGGACTGGGCTCCCTCTGAAGGCGGGAAGGGAGGGTCCACTCCAGGACTCCCTCCTGGCTTCTGGAAATCCAGCTGCTTCTGGCAGCAGGACTGAGCTTTTAAGGTGGTTTTGTCCCTGTGCGCATGTCTACCTCTCAAACTCCCCTTTTTCTAAGAACTTGTATTTGGGCTGATCCTAACGACGTATGACCTCGTTGAACTAAATACATCAGACATTGGCAATGACACTATTTCCAAACAAAACCACCTTCTGATGGATTGAGGGGGATTGTCACTGGAACATACAAATTGGAGGTGGTGGGGGCACAATTCAGCCCCTAAGAGGCAATTTCCTGCCTCCCAGGGCACTCTGAGGGACAAGGGTTTCTGCTCACAAAAGAATACTGCAGAGTTCTCTTGTTGCACAGCGGGTTAAGTATCCAGCATTGTTACTGCAGCCGCCTCGGTCACTGCTGTGACACAGGTTCAATCCCTGGCACAGGCACTTCCGAGTGCTGCGGGCACGGCCTAAATAAATAAATAAATAAAAAGGAAAGAGTACTGGGTTCCAGAGGCCATAGAGGGAGATGACGTTGGTCTTTTCTAAGATTTAGCACTTGGCCTTTTTTGAAAATAAGCCCCACTCGGTAAGACATGGAGAGGAGGCAGCAGCGACTTGTTTGTTAGAAAAGAGATGTGCGGTTTACAGCGAAAAATCAGCAGTACTCTGTGGCCAGCAAATTTGGGCTAGGGTGGGGTTCCTTGACCTTGACACTATCAATATTTGAGGTCTGGTCATTCTTGGGGGGAGGGGGAGGGCTGTTTCGTGCCTTGTTGAGGAAGATTTTGAGCAGCATCCCGGGTCTCCACCCACCAGATGCTATTAACACCCATCCCACAGCAAAAATGTTTCTAGACTGGTCAGGTGACTGGCCAGGATCACCCTGCTGAGCACCAACGGGCTAGGAAGATGGAGAACTGGCCCACCCTGGCCCCAGGGTGGGCTGCGCGGTGAGCGCCCTCCCTCCACGTGCCCTGAGCCACACCTTTTGCATTTCTTCCTTTCCTGGCCCCGCACGTGAGCATTTTCCTTCTTCCTCATTCCCCTCTCTTTCCGGAGCATCGTGTTGCTGGCAATGGGGCTCTTAGCAGCTGCTGGCCTGTTTGGAGCTTTCTCTCCATTGGAAGATCTCCAACCCACACTATCTGCCACACCAGCAAGCAGTCTCCAACCTCAGGCTTTGCAAAGTCTTCAGCATCCTTTTAAACAGCAGCTGACTTCCTAATTCCTTCTTCTTCTTTGGAGGCTGAGGTCTGCTGGATACAGGGACCTTCCTGGAGAGCCAGGATCCAGCCCACCTGGGTATCAAATTCAAAGGGCAAGTGAGAGGTTGGCAGAAGGAAGGGTGAGGTCAAAGATCTGGAATACATGGGCAATACAGAAATGAATGGCTGCCTCTATGCTGCCACAGCAAAGCTGCGTATTTTGCAGCATGCTCTCAAAGCTGAAACTATTTACCGTACAGCTCTTTACAGCCAAAATTTGCTAACCCCCTGAGCTAGGTTTCCCAGCAGCAAGGAGGACTCCAGGAAGTGACTTAATAGTAGCTGGCAGATCAGTAAACACATCTGACCTTGAAGACGAGGGTATAGACAGGGACTGATTTTCTGAATGTCACTTGACAATCACAGAAGACTTTGCACAAATAATAAGAGTAATGGGGGAGTTCCTTTGTGTGCAGCAGGTTAAGGATCGTGCATTGTCATGGCAGGGGCTCTGGTTGCTGCTACGGTGCAGGTTCAATCCCTGATCAGGGAAATTCCACATGCCGAGGATGCAGCCCAAAAAACCAAAACAAGGGAGTTCCCATTGTGGCTCAGAGTAACCAACCTGACTACCCATGAGGTTGCGGGTTCAATCCCTGGCCCTGCTCAGTGGGTTAAGGATCTGGTGTTGCCATGAGCTGTTGTGTAGGTTGCAGACCCAGCTCCAATCTGCCTTGCCGTGGCTGTGGCATAGGCTGGCAGCTGCAGCTTCCATTCAACCCCTAGACCAGGAACTTCCACATGCCACAGGTGCGGCCCTAAAAAGCAAAACAAAACCACACCCTCACAGTAACTCTGTAAGGCACTAGTACTCCCCCTTTCTACAGATGAGGAAACTGAGGCCCAGAGGAGTTAAGTTCTTGCTCATGGTCACACAGCAATATTTGAACTCAGAACCTGAGGCCCTGATAGCCAATCCACTGCCATATCACGCCACTGTTTTTTTTAATAAAATAAGCTTTTAATTTTTTGTAGTTGTGCCAAAGGCAAAATTTTCTATTTTAAGAAAATCAAATTACAGATACATGAAAAGCAGAAGTTTCATTTATCAAAGACACTTTGCTGTTCGATGTCCTTAATGTCAATATTCGGGGCAATTTTTGAGAGTTTCCCACCCCACGATGGCATCAATAATAGCTCTGTGTAATAATTTTTAAAATAACAGGAAAATGAAAAACATTTTCATTAAAGTATAATAGATTTATAGTGTTGTGTCAGTTTCTGCTGTACAGCATAGTGACCCAGCACACAGATAGAACACATGTTCTAGCCCCAGAGACTGGATATAGTCCCCTGTGCTGTAAAGCAGGACTTCATTGCGCATCCCTTCTAAATGTAATAGCTTGCATCTACCAACCCCAAACACCCAGTCCATCCCACTCCTTGCAACCACAAGTCTTTTCTCTATGTCTGTGAGTCTGTGAAAACACTTTTGTACTGAATGTTTGCAAACTCTTCTAAAGACAGCAAGCATGTGCTCAGTTGTTTTTCTCTCACTTTAAAATAAGCTACCAGTAATTTTAAACCAGGCAAAAATGTATTGTTCCTGCATGAAATATTAAGCAGTCCCACTTGCAAAAATGTTTGGCAGAGTCCTTGGCTTCTATGAAAACCTTAAAATAGCAAAGAAGAGACCAGAGTTTATTTTCAGATTCTATAACTAGCTTCCGATAATCTCTTATCAGTCGACTTATGGCCAAAATACCAGATACTAAGGGATGAGATTTAATTTTTGGTGTAAGCATGAAACTGTTGGGGATTGCTTTCTGTGGCTAGCATAAACCAACAAGTAACCAAGTGGAGAGTATGATGCAAAATAGGCAGGAGGGATAACAATGTTTTGTTTGTTTCAAGAAAAATCTACTGCTAATACTCTAGAGAAACTAACACCTACTTAGGAATTTCAACATTATAGGAAACCAAAGGATCAGACTTCAAAAATATCTGTAACTTGGCACTGGAATTTTTTTTTTTTTGCTACCTTGTGGCATTATACCCTACAAGTGTACAATGATCTGAGGACTCTCCACCCCTCCACTGGTGGGGGAGACCCCTTTGCTCCCTGAAACTTTTCATTTCAGATTTATAGAAAAGTGCAGAGAGCAGAGGACCCCTTTCTAACATTCACCCAAATTCCTTTCATGTTAATATCTTATATAACCACACTACATTTGTCACAACTTTGGAACCAACACTGGTACAGTACCATTAACTAAATTCTAGACTACTCAGATTGAACCTGCACGCAGCACTAAACAAAGCCACAGTGGTGAAAACACCAGGTCCTCAACCCACTGAGCCACCAGGGAACTCCACCAAGTTTTTTGTTTTCCATTAGTGATCTCCCTCTGTTTTAGGATCCAATTCCGTTACACACTATCTTCAACCACCCTGTCTCCCTGGTCTTTCTGGTCCGTGAGCATTTCTCTGTCTCTTCTTATTGTTCATGACCTTGACAGTCTTGAGAAAGGTATCTTGTATGCTGTCCTTTAATCTGGGTTTGTCTGATTTTTCTTAAAATTAGAAAGGGGTTATAGGTCTGGGGAACCTTCCTGAGGGTAAGTGCTGTTGTCATGACAGGTTAACTTGTATCACCTGGTTAAGGTAATGCCTACCAGGTTCCCAATTTTCCTGTTCCCTATTCTATTCTTCAGAAGCGAGTCACTCAATCCAGCCTACTTTAGGGAGGGGAGGGATCAATTCCACCTCCTGGAGACATCATTTGACTTTCAGGACAACGCTTTGAGATCAAGGAAGATTGAAGTTTGTATAAAAGAAATGATGGGGCTAGCTTTCAGCATGGTGCCTGGTACACAGGGGCAATGGTGACACCTTGTCATTATCATTACTATTCCTTGTTGTTATTGAGGCAAAGCCAGCATCTAAATCATAGACCCTGACCCTGGGCTTTGACCACAGCCCCACACCTAAGGAAGCATATGGGGCCAGAACAGCCAGGTCCCACTCCCAGAAGGCTGAGAGCAGGCACTGCCCAGGTGTAACTCGCCACAAGCCTACCTACCATCAGAGGTCTTCAAAGCCACAAGTTACCTTAAGGAAACGGCCCCACAGTTAAGTTAAACAGAACAGGGAATGAGTCATGCTCCAGGTAATTATGGAAGGTGCATTTCCAGGGTAAAGCTGAGATGCTTTCCTAGAGACCAGCCCTGCTGCTGGAATGCCATTCCAGACAGCCCCGTTCCTGCCCTTGATCTTTGAGGCCCCTCTGTGGTCTGACTCTGCCTGCCCTTCCATCCCACTCTCCCAATGCTCAGCCATCAGGATCTGTGGCCCTGTCACCCTGAGGTCTCATGGCTTCCCCGTGCCCATCACCTGAGTCTTGTTCATTCAGGGCTGTTCCTGAATTTCCTCCACCACCTAACCCTTACTCACCCTCCCAGACAAAGCGCAGGGCCACCTCCCCCAGGAAGCCTGCATAAGGTGACTTTAATTTCTGAGTGTCTCAAAGGCCAATGGCTGCCAGCCAAGGGCCATTTGGCACCCCAGGGAACATTTGACAATGCCCGAAGATATTTTTGGTTGTCAGGACTGAGGGTGCTCCTGACCCCCAGAGTAGAGGCCGGGGATTGCTGTTGAATAACTTCCAATGCACAGAAGCCCCTGATGAATTATCCAGCTCCAACTGTTCATTAGTACCAAGACTGAGTAATGCTGCTATAGATGGAAACTCTTTGGCTCTTAGCAGAGTCCTTGGCCCATGATAAGAACTAAAGAAAAGCAGGATGGTTGCATGGATAAAGGCAAGAACAGAAATACCTCTCTTTCCTTGACAGACACTTGGAAAAATTGGTCCCTACATTTAGGGGAGAACCGTGCCCACCTACAGAGTTTAACCAAAGTGGCTATAGAAATGAGAATCCTGCCACTCTTCCTGCTTAAAATCTTCAATGGCTCCCCATTGCCTTCAGAATAAAGTCCAAAAGTCACAGCAATTCAGAGAGTGAACATTTATGGATCTGCTGAGACCTCGAAAGTATTTGTGTCTGGGCTTTAGACCTCCACTGGGGTGGGGTGTCTGATGAAGTATGTCCTTGCACTTCTGGACCCTCCAGTTCCCTGGACACGCTCCCTCTCTTGATCATGATCACTGCACTTATTTGAAGGCAGGTCACCTGGGGGACTCTGCCACCCAATTTCTGGACTGAGAGCTCCCAACACGCTGACTCTATGTTTTGAAGTGAGTTTGGTTTGGGGCTATCTTGATTTGGTTGATCAGCTCGGACCTTAGGAAAAGACGCCTGGGTCCTCTCCCGGTTCCTGCCCATGCCTTCCACCTAGGGGGGAGATGGAATAGACAAGAAGCCACAGGACTGGACAGTCTGGTGGCACCTGAGGGGTGCTGGCACTTGGGAGAGGCATCTAGCATGTCTGTAGGTGTCTAAAAACACCTGTGTGGAGGTGTCTAGCATGTATTTCACACTCTGAACGCCTGTTTGGGGGTATTTGATAGCATCTGTGTTGAGGGTATCTGGTGTAGATTTTGAAGGATATCTGAAAGTTTCCATGTGGGGTCTCTGGTATGTTTGGGGCTATGTGATGTCTCCTAGATGAAGGTGTCTGCTGCTTTGGGGACAGTTGTTTTTTCAGATTCTGAAGAGTTTGGGGATATTTGACAGACTTGGGTGGGGTGTCTGACCTATTTTGGGGTGCCTGAAAATGAGTTTTGAGGACCTGATGACATCTGCCTGGTGTCTGGTGCGTTTGGGGTACCTGTGGTACCTATGTTGGGGTGTGTGCGAACACTTGATAAATAAATGTATGACTCCTTTTTCCAAGATGTGTAAATCTACACTTCCTGTAATCTATGTTGCCCCTTTTTCGCAGGTGACAGACCTGTTCTCTCCATTTCTTGTACTTTCCCTTCTCACACTTTTCGGCCTCGGACTCATGCCTCTTACCCGACCCCAGGCTTCTGCTGTATCCCCCCGCCTGCCTCCTGAACCTCTAATTCCCCAAGCCGCCCCCCAGCCCCATCATCCTATCCCCGGAAGCCCCTTCCAGCCCCGCTATTCACCCAGGCCCCCTTTGACCCCACAAAACGCCTCCCAACCCCGCTGACCTCTCCTTAGGACCTCTCCCTAAGCGCCCCCCCGCCAATCCCGCAGATACCCCAGAGCCCCGTTGACCTCTAACCCAAAAACGCCCCTCAACCCCACTGATTTTCCCTCAGGATCTCCTCTAGGCGCGCGCATGCTCCACTGACCCGCCCCTCAAGGATCGCCCTCCCCCTCTGACCCCTCGTCCCGCCGAAGCCCCAGACAAAGACCACGGCTTGCGGCAAAGCTCTGGTTCGGAGTCCGGGGTTCCCCGGACCCTCGGATCCTCAAGGCCCCGCCCCCTTCCGGGCTCACACCCTCTGACCCACCCTCGGAGGCGGGGCTGCACGTGCGCAATTCCTCCGTGAGGCTTCCCGCTTCCGGCTCCGCGCAGTGGGCGGCGGTGGATCCCGGGAGGCCGGGCGGCAGCGGACTCAGGGACGCTAGCGGAGAGTTGCGGACGGTAAGCGGCCCGCGGGGGACCCAGGTGAGGGCGGCGGGGCGGGCCTGAGGAGAAAGGACCTCCAGAGATGGCTGGGGCCCAGGAGAGGCGCCGTCTAGCCTCAGGAGCGGCCTCCGGCGAGAGACCCCCGGGGCTGCCTCGGCCTCAGGCCAGGCCCCCTTGGTCTCCTCCGAGCTGGCTGGCGGGTCCTGCTGTGCAGGCTGCCCTTTTAGTGCACATGGCTCTGTTTGGCGAATGCAGAGTGCGGACGTTGCCCACCGGCCCCGTCCGAGCTCCAGCTTTCGGGCAGTGCAGCCGCCCCTGTTCAGGGAGGAAAGGACGTGGGTTCCAGTTTCGGGAGCGCCCGGGGCAGGACTTGGGATGTGGTGATAACCATAACAATTTCCAGCGCTGGGGTACTTGAAGCCTCCGGGCAGAACTCTTTCCTTGGAGAAGTTGATCGTTGTGGTAACAAAACCACACAAAGTGTGTAGGGGTGTGTGTATGTGGGGGGGGGGTGTAGTTTCTCTCTTGGGGAGGAATCTAGATGGTGCGGCGTGTGTGTGTGTGTGTGTGTGTGTGTGTGTGTGTGTGTGTGTGTAGTTTCTCTCTTGGGGAGGAATTTAGATGGTGCGGTGCTGCTTTCCTTGCGGGCAGCTCTGAGCGGCCTGTGGTCCTCTCATGGTTTGCTGTAGCCGTCCTCCCCTTGTCCTTTATACCTGGTGCTTTGGTGCTTGAGATCGAAGAGGTAGAAGAGATGGCTGGCCATGGGGGTAAAAAGCATTCGTGAAGTTTTACCACGGAAATGGAGAAAACAGCTCCCCCACGCCTTGCTTCCTTTCCAGGAGAGTGGAACTCCAGCCAGGAGTGTTGAAGGGCCGGTCTCTTCTTGTTGACTAGAGAGAGTTCAGGACAGGTGAACAGCCCTATGGCCAAGGGCGATTTGAGGATGATTTTGCAGGTATCCTGGTGAATGATTAATTCTGGAGCTGTATGGAGACGTGTCAAGAGCTCAGGTTTGAGTGTCAGCTCAGATCTGGGTTCTGGTCCCAGTTTTCACCTCCAAGCCTCAGTCTCCCTACCTTTAAACTGGGAATAAGGATTGTTTGGGGATTTGATAAGATCATATGTGTAAGGTGCATAGCAGAGTGCCTGGCATATGGTGAATGCTCAATGAATGCTACATATTCTGTGCATATGGTATGCTCCCAGGTCTGTATTTTTTTAAAGTTTTATTGTATTGAAGTATAGTTGATTTACAATGTTGTGTTAGTTTCAGGTATACAGCAAAGTGATTCAGTTATACATACATATTCTTTTTCAGATTCTTTTCTATTATAGTTATTACAGGATATTAAGAATCGTTCCCTGTGCTATGCAGTAGGTCCTTGTTGTTTATCTGTGTGTTTGTTAATCCCCAAACTCCCAGTTTATCTCCCCCCACCCCGACCCCGACCCCTGTTATCCCCTTTGATAACCACAAGTTCGTTTTCTGTGTCTGAGTCTGTTTTGTAAATAAGTTCCTTTGTGTCATTTTTTTAGTTTCCATATATGTGTTATCATATGATATTTGTCTTTCTCTGACTTCACTTAATATGATAATCTCTAGGTCCATCCGCATTGCTGCAAATGGCATTATTTCATTTTTTAAAAATCCCAGTCCTGTATTTTTAAGTTGACGTCCCAAATAATAAAGAGCCTGGAAAATCTAAGCATCTCAAAATCCGCATTGCTGCAAATGGCATTATTTCATTTTTTAAAAATCCCAGGCCTGTATTTTTGAGTTGACGTCCCAAGTAATAAAAGAGTCTGGAAAATCTAAGCATCTCAAAACGTTTACTTCGCTGTCAATAGTTTGCTGTTTCTATGGGTCAAGCGTTTTTGGGGGGTGGGGGGAGTTGTTCTAAAGTAAGAGCATACAGCCAGTAGGCATGCTAAGTTTCATTCTTGTAAATGTAATTTGTTTGGGTTTTGTGTAGCTTACTTTCCTTTTAAACAGCAGACATGAGAGAAAGGGGAAAAGGGCATCCTTGGATTCTTTTCTTTCACCTTTTATCTTAGGTTGATTTGAGAATGCCCCCACGTTGAAAGTTGTGGTGGCACATACATTGTTTCTGGCAGAAACTGGTATAATTTTCATTCTTGTCACACAGTAGCAATTACAGCTGCAAGGCCTTTGCCCTTGTCACCAGCCGCTGGGACTGGGGCTGTGGTCACCAGCTGTGCCTCCCTGGTGTTTACCTTCCACATGTTTAGCATATTTCTGCTCCTGGTGTCAAGGTCTCCTTCGTTTTTCCTCCCTCATCCTGGATCCTGTTTCCACTTCCTCAAATTCCATCGATGACTTTTTAAACATTTTTCATCTCGTCACTCTTAAGTAATTTAAAACCCAGAGACCTTTGTTGGGTCAGCCAATCAGTGTTTCTTTGTTATTTGTTAGTTAAACTTTACTTTTCCCCTGAAAGTGGTGAAGAGCTGCTGTGTTTTGAAAACCCTCTCTCGTGGTGCAAAACAATTCCAGCCCCAGCTCCGGAGCAGCCTGTAGGAATTTTTTGGAGGAATGTGGCTGTGGGGGGGAGGGGGGGAGCAAACTGTTTAAAATAATGTCCTCGGGGAGGTCTCATAGAGAGGACCCCTGCAGCTTTGCTCAGTTTTTAAAGAGTGTGGGTAAAATTGCCTTGGGTGTAAACTAAATTCAACCTGTGTGCTTGGTCTCTGCTTTTTTTTCTTAGGCAGATTTGTAAGATTTAAAGTTGCAGCTGGGTATTGTTCAAAGTAGCAAATGCACAGCTGATTTACCACCATTTGTTGAGATAGATATTGTAAAGGTTTAACTAAGGAGTTCCCTCATGTACTTTTTTTTAAATTAAAGTATAGTTGATTTACAGTGTTGTGTCAATTTCTGCTATACAGCATAGTGAACTAGTCATACATATATATCGATGCTTTTTTTTTTAGGGCTGCACTGAGGCATATGGAGGTTCCCAGGCTAGGGATCAAATCAGAGCTACAGCTGCCTACAGCAAAGTGGGATCCAAGCCGTGTCTGCGACCTACACCACAGCCCACGGCAACGCCAGATCCTCAACCCACTGAGCAAGGCCAGGGATCGAACCTGCAACCTCATGGTTCCTAGTCGGATTCGTTAACCACTGTGGCACGATGGGAACTCCTCCTACATTCTTTTTCTCATACTATCTTCCATCATGTTCTGTCGCAAGTAATTGGATAGAATTCCCTGTGCTATATAGCAGGACTTCATGCTTATCCATTCTAAATGTAATAGCTTGCATCTACCAACCCCAAACTCCCATCCTTCCTACCTCCTCCCACCTCCCATTCATATTATTTTAATACATTGTGAGTGGTATATTTTAAATGCATGTCACTTTTTTTCTTTTTTAATACAACCATGAGAGTGTATTAACCTGCTTGTGGCACAACATGTTAAGGATCTGGCAGTCACTGCAGCAGCTTGGGTCCCTGCTGTGGTGCAGATTCTAGTTCTGGCCCTGGGCGGGGACTTCTACATGCCACAGGTGTGGCCAAAAAATAATAATAATAATACTGTAAAATTAACCCTTTTTTGGAGTTGCAGCTGTGGCACAGTGGGATAAGGATCCAGTGTTGCTGCTATTGTGGTGTAGGTGGCAGCTTGGGCTTGGATTCAGTCTCTGTTCTGGGAACGTCCCTATTGCCGCAGGTGGTCCCTATGCCGCAGGTGCGGCTGTAAAAATTTTAAGGAGGAAGGAGAACAGGGAGTTCCCGTTGTAGTACCGTGGATTAAGGATCTGACCACGGCAGCTTGGGTCACTGAAGCCTGGGTTTGATCCTCAGCCTGGCTCAGTGGGTTAAAGGATCTGGCGTTGGCTGCAGCTGCAGCATAAAGAAAAAGGGAATGACTCACTAATACCAGTGATGCGAGGCTGGATTACTGACATTAGTAGATTCTCATTCTCCTAAAGTTGATTACAGACTCGGGTCCCTGCCGAGTGGGAGATGGTTACAGAGTCCTCGGCGTCATCCATGGTGACAGGCACGTGAGGGTCAGAATGTCACTGCGGTTGTAGCCCAGGCACAGGTTGGAAAGCCCTTTCTCCTGAGGGGTGGTGGCTGGGATGAGCCTCAGCGGCTATTAGCAGAGGGGGAACAGCATGTACAAGGCTCAGAGTCAGGAAACCACGTGCTATCCGTTGACTAGAGCCGAAACAGACATTTTATCTGCTGAGCTGAGCCTGTGGAGGACTCACTGGCTGTTTCTACCTGTGGGTGGAAGATGGTTTGGAAAGGGCAGAGGCTGGCAATACGGTGGCAAGTTGGGAGATGCTTTGGACCCAAAACAGATGGTGGAAAGAGGACAGACTTCAAGGGTAGATAGATGAGTGCCCTGGTGGCTCAGCAGGTTAAGGATCTGGCTGTGGCTTGGGACACGGCTGTGGTGTGGGTTTGATCCCTGGCTCGAGAACTTTGCATGCCATGCGTGTGGCCAAAAACAAAAATAAGCAAACGAAAAAGATAAATGTGCCTGCGGTGTGGGAGAGAGTGTGACAGAGGTGATGGGGTCAATGATGGGCCCTGAGGTCTCTGTTACACATCCTGGGCACATGCAGTTAGCAGATGACACTCATTGGTATGACCAGTTTTGGACCCCTCTCGAAGCTTGTCTTGCATTGGAGAGGGGCAGGCTGTGTCCCCTGCCCTCAGATCAAGGGTGTCTCCCCCCATCCCCCATCTCCACCCGAGAACAGGGAAGAGTTGCCCTTCGTAGACCATCAGGGACCCTGAGGTTGTAGCTCTTTGGGATGGAGTGGGAGCAGGGCAGGATAGTGCTCAGTGTCTATTAAGAAAAGCAGTCACTGGAGTTCCTGTTATGGCTCAGTAGTAACAGACCTGACTAGTATCCATGAGATGTGGGTTCGATCCCTGGCCCCTCTCCGTGGGTTAAAGGATCAGCTTTACTGTGAGCTGCGTATAGGTCACAGATATGGCTCGGATCCTGGTTGCTGTGGCTGTGGTGTAGGCCGTCACCTGCAGTTCTGATTCAACCCCTAGCCTGGGAACTTCCATATGCTGTGGGTGTGGTCCTAAAAAGAGGAAAAAAAGAGAGCAGTCACTGGGAGCAAGGGGTTGGTGGGAGAAAGAGGGAGGAGAGAGGCTGAGAACCCAGTAGCTAAGTGATGCAAAATCCATCAGAAATGAAATCTGATAGCAGAAGAGTGATCTGGTTACTGTGCTTATGTAACCAGCAGCCGAAGCCTCAGGAGTCACCTCAGTGGTTTCCCGTCCTTGCAGTTTTAGGGCTTTTCTGGCCATTCCCAGCAGACATCAGCCTCCCCCCCACCCGCCCAGTGTGTTATGCATGGACACCTGCGTCTCCCCTCTGTTCTGGAATTATAGCTGGCCACTATCACCACATTAGTCTTGTGAAAATATCATCCAGAGATGCCCACATCCTAACCCCCAAGTTCTTCAAGTATGTGGCCTTCCATGGCCAAAAGGAACTTGGCAGGTGCAATTAAGTTAAGGATCTGGAGGTGGGGGGATGCTCCTGGATTATCTGGATGGGCCCAGGGTCACTGCAAGGGGCCTTGTGAGAGGGAGATGGGAGAGCCTGGGTCAGAGAAGGAGATGTGATGATGGAAACAGAGGTCAGACAGAGGTTAGAAGATGCTGACTCAGAAGACAGAGGAAGACGCCACAAGCCAAGGAAGGCAGGCAGCCTCTAGAAGCTGAAGAAGGGAAGGAAACATTTTCCCCCAGAGCCCCCAGAAGGACTCCGACCTTGCCAACCCATTTGGACCTCCAGAACCAGAAGAGGATAAATTTAGGTCATTCTCAGCCACTGTCTGTGGTAGTTTGATATAGAAGCCATAGGCAACTTGCACACCTGGTTTTCCTTCCCCTTTGCTTGGAAACTCAACCTTCTCATTTGACTTGGGAGCCCCCCCCCCCACCATATACACACCTGCCCCGCCTCCCCTCCCTTTCAGGCCTGCTTTTGTGGTGTTGGAGGTGTGGCTTCAACTCTCTAATCCTCAGTTTCCTGTCCATCACATTAGAAAATAGTAACACTCCTTATTTCATAGGGTTGTGGGGTGCTCACAGTGTTTGGGTATTTGGATGTGTTTGTTCGTTAGTTCAGTCATTCATTTAGCAGATTATTACCTGGCACCTGCTGTGAACCAGGTACTGGGGTTGCAGCAGTGAACACAACTTTGCTCTCTCTCTCTTTTATTTCTTTCGTTAAAAAAACCGGAAAAAACTTCTTGGAGTTCCCACTGTGGTACAGTAGGCTAAGGATCTGGCGTTATCTCTACAGTGGCCTGGGTTCGATCCCCAGAACAGTTCAGTGGGTTAAGGATCTGGCGTGGCTGCAGCTGTGACATAGGTTGCAGCTACAGCTCAAATTTGATCCCTGGCCCAGAAACTGCCATATGCTGAAGGTATGATCAAAAAGGGGGGAAATTTTTTTTTTAATTAAAAATAAAGAAATAGGAGGTCCCGTCATTGCTCAGTGGAAATGAATCTGACTAGCATCTACGAGGATGCAGGTTTGATCCCTGGCCTTGCTCAGTGGATTCAGCATTGCTGTGAGCTGTGGTACAGATCACAGATGTGGCTCAGATCCCATGTTGCTGTGGCTGTGGTGTAGGCCGGCAGCTACAGCTCTGACTAGAGCCCTAGCCTGGGAACCTCCACATGCCGCAGGTGTGGCCTTAAAAAAAAATAATAACTTCTTTCAAAATTGTGTGTGTGTGTGTGTGTGTGTGTGAAAGAGTGTGTGTGAGAGTGTGTGTGTGTGTGCATTTTTTTAAATGAAATGCAACTACAGTGGTCTGCCCCAGAAATTCCGGGAAACAATTGTAAGTCCCATCTGGTAATTCAGTGCTTCTAATTTGTCAGTAGCCCCCTCTTGTCCCATAATCAGGAAGCTGAAACCTTCCTTGTGGTGTTCCTTCCTCTTCTAGAATGTTCCCAGAGCTCTGATCGAAGGGGAAGGCCCCCAGCTTTCCCGTCTGCTGGGGAGAGCTCCGCCATCCACAGGGTCGGCCATTCAGCTTCTGCTTTTTGAAATGGGGTATTGTCATTTCATATACCATAACTCTTCGAAAGAGTATGGTTCATTGGTTTTTAATATAGTCACAGAGTTGTGCAGCCATCACCACTGTCTCATTCTAGAACATTCTCATCATCATCAAAAGAAAATCTCTTACCCATTAGCAGTCACTCCCCATTTTCCTGTCCCCAAACAGAAACCTACTTCCCATCTTTGGATTTGCCTATTCTGGCTGGATATTTCATATAAACAAAATAATAATATGTAGCCTTTTGCATGTGGCTTCTTAGCATAGCGTTCTCAAGTTTCATCCATGTTGTAGCCCAAGTCTAGCTGTTTTTAATGTGTAACACAAGCATTAAAGGAATAGGGACATGGGCCACGCCAGAGGTGTGCACAGGCTGCCCCAGGGCAGCGTCCCATTTCAGTCAGTTGACCTGACAGCGTCCTCTTGCGGGTATTGATTAGTTTCCTGTCCTCTCTCTGGTAAGGCTCCTCTACATCTGGCTGCCTGCCACACTGTCCCATAAATACTTAGTGACTTGGACAACTGATCACCAGTCAGAGTAAGCAGAAATGGAGTTAATGTGAAATCTGAAGGCCTTCTAGATGTTTTTGTTTTTGTTTTTGTTTTTGTTTTTGTTTTTGTTTTTTAAGTGCACCTGCGGCATATGAAAGTTTCCAGGCTAGGGGTCAAATCGGAGCCCATGCCACGGCCACAGCAACACCAGGTCCTAGCCACATGTGCAACCTATGCTGCAACTTGCAGCAAAGCCAGAACCTTAACGTAATGAGCAAGGCCAGGGATCAGACCCCTATCCTTAGGGATACTATGTCAGATTCTTAACCCACAACAGGAACTCCTAAATTAACACTGTTCCTGGAGATTTTAAAAACTGGCTTTTCTTTGGTCTGGAAGTTCACCTTGTAGATAGGCTTGAAGATGGGGGCTTCTGGGACACTGTCGTGTGTTTGGTTTTGACCATGACCATGATGAAAACTAACATTTTACACAGTGACTCTGTAGGCGTGTGCATGCACACACAAACACACACCATGGGATCCAAAGTTTTACTCTGGTATTTTCTATTTTATCATAAACTCTTTTCCCAACTCACAAATGGGACCAGTCCTCAATGTCAGAATGCCACCTCAGGGTCCCGGTATACCAGATGGTAGGGAAATGTTTAGAAAAGGATGAAGCACTTGGTGACACATTAGCAGCTATGACTTTTGAGGAACATATTAGCTTTCTAGGGCTACTGTAACAAATGACTGCAAAGCAGGTGGCTTAAAAGAACAGAAACACATTCTGTCATGGCTTTGGAGACCAGAAGTCTGAAATCAAGGTGTCTGCAGAGCCACGCTCCCCCGGAAGGCTCTAGGGAAGGGTCCTTCCTCGCATCTGCCAGCTTCTAGAAGGTGGCCCTAGGCAGTCCTTGGCTTTGGCGGCATCACTCCAGTCTCTTCCTCCATCTTCTTTTGGCCTTGCCTTCTGTGTGTCTGTCTGTGTCTGTATCTGTGCATCCGTATCTCCCTCTTCCTTATAAAGACACTGTCCTGTGGATCCAGGGCCCACCCCAAATTCAGGATGACCTCATCTTGAGATCCTGGACTTGATTACATCTGCAAAGACCCTGTTTCCAAATAAGGCCACATTCTGAGGTTCTGGGAGGACCTGAATTTGCGGGGGACCTTATGCCACTTACCTCAGGAACTTTCTGTTTCCAGTGACTTGTAAATGAGAACAAGTTTATAGTAGTCATTAGTACTTAATTCTTTCATGCTTTAGAACACATCATCATTTTCAGATATTTAAAGTTAAAATCAGTGTTGAGCGTCAGCTCACTCTCGGGAACCATAAGTGAGGAGAAGAAAGGACAGATCTTTTTTTTATTTTTTGTCTTGTGTCTGCACCACAGCATATGGAAGTTCCCAGGCTAGGGGTTATATTGGAGCCACAGCTGCCGACCTACACCACAGCCCAGCAACTCAGGATCTGAGCCATGTCTGTGACCTGCACCACAGCTCACAGCAACACTGGATCCTTAACCCACTGAGCAAGGCCAGGAATCGAACCCACATCCTCATGGATCCTAGTCAGGTTCATTAACCTCTGAGCCATGACAGGAACTCCAGGGCAGATCTTAAGAAGAACTGGTTTCTCACTTGGAAAGCTTCTAAATCTCGATCCTCTGTGAATGTAATTTGCTATCAAGTGCAAATAGGTGCCCAATATATTACAGTGGGTCGAATGTTTGGCTGTTTGCCTGTACTCTGTACAAATCTACTACCTTCCCATCCTTTCAGATACCCCCCCATCAAATTCAAAAGTCTTGGGAGTTCCCTGGCAGCCTGTCGGGTTAAGGACCTGGCATTGTCACCTCTGTGGCATGGGTTCGATCCCTGGCTGGGAACTTTAGCATGCCATAGGCACAGCCCAAAAAAAACAAAAAACAAAAACAAAAAAGTCTTGTTGATTTAGAGAGGAAAAAAAAATGTTCTGTCTGCCTAGTCCTGCACCTAACTTACATAAGTACACGAAAATGTTTTTTTTCCTGACCTTGAGACATGAGCTATATTAAAATATATTCAAGCTCACACCGTTGTGGTACTGAAAGGAATACTAATGAAGGTTTTGCAAGGTTGTGGAATTTTCCTAACATTGGAGCTGCTTGCCGACTTAACAGCTCAAGCCGGCCTTCTCGGGATGGTGGGACCTTGAAATGCCCAGAAACCCACCTCATTCCACCTGTCTGCTAACAGCATCGGTGCTTTCGGGGCCCTGGAATTCAGAAATGACCCCACAAAGTTAAGCCACTTGGCTTCCTTTATTCCATCCCCTCTTGCATGCCAGGGGTTAAAAATGGGAGCTTCCCATGTTCCATGAGCCTTGCTGGGTGCATTTCGATTGCTGGGAATAGGCCCTCCTTTCCAAAACAAACCAATTAGATAAGGTAGAACAGGGTTCAGCAGGCTTTTTTTTTTTTTTTTTTAATTTATAGTTGTACAACCTGAGCAGACTTTTTCTATAAAGAGCCCAATAGCAAATATCATAGTTTTTGCAGGTCACGCAGCTTGGGTCACAGCTAATGTACCTGCTGAAGCAGCCCCAGATGACATGGAAACCAGTGGGCATGGCTAGGGGCCAATAAAACTTTATTTACAAAAACATGTTGCTGGCCTGTGGGCTGGGGTCTGCCAACCCCTCCAATAGACTTGTGCTTTTAACAGTTCTCTTTCTAGGGCCAGGACTCCGATCATATCAGTTTGGTGCAGGGGACAGGAGTTCCTCGCAGGTGTGACTTTGCCCTGGGAACTCCCTGTGGAGGGTCTTTCTAAGCCTCTCCCACCCCTCACCATCCCCACCTCCTGCCACCATTTCAGTTGTCTTTTGACAGCAATGCAGTGCCCTTGAATAGTTCCCCAGGCCAGTGCAAGCAAATAGGTTTTTTTCTGGCAATGGACGCGTGTATTTTTCTTTCCTGCCTTTAACAGAATGCTTTTTATCTGCTGAAAGAGAAACCCACTGGCCTCCATCAAGTGTTTGATTTCCTCTGCCCTCCTTACAGCCACCTCTGCTCATATTTGCTCTTCATTTCCCACATTAAAGTTTTTCAAAATAATAATAATAAGGCCAGTTGTGGTTTTCTGGAAGATTTCACATGTGTAGTAGCTGCACCTGAATTAATCTTTTGAAAATCATTGGTTTTCATTCAAGTGTTTTTCAGTCACGTCACTTTGATTTCTGGACAGTCAGGTGGATTAACGTAATTGTTTAAAACTTGCCAACGAGGAAGCCGGCTGCCCTTCCTGGCGAGGCCTCAAGGGATGCAGTTGTTTTGCTGGGGTCCCTGCAGTTCAGCATCTGGCCTCTTACGGGGAGGGACTAGGAATGCCCGTTCACAAGGCATATGCTTTTTCAGGGTCTGACCTCCCTCTGGATAAGGCTGAAGGTGCCTCCTCCTGATGCCAGAAAGTAGCATGAAATGGAGCAAAGGGGAGCGGCGACGCTCTAGAACAAGCCTGGACAGTGCAGGGGCGCCTCGCTCACATTCTTTCCCAACCGTGCTGATATTGAAGCGTCGAGGTCACACCTCTAGCGTCCAGACCAGATTTGCCCCTTTTCTTTTTTCCTTTTTTTGGCCACTCCCACGGCATGTAGTCGTTCCCGGATTAGAGATCGAACCCAAGCCACAGCAGCAGACTGAGCCGCCACAGTGACAGTGCAGGATCCTTCACCAGCTGCCCCACAAAGGAACACCCAGGTTTGCCCCTTTTCAACCTCCCGTGGAAAGACTGTTTCCATTGGTGGTTGATGTCATCCTTTAGGAGTGATTCTTACTAGTTTACTCTCTCTTTTTTTTTTTAAGCACTATAGAATTTGTTTAAAAAATTGAAGTATAGTTAATTTACAATGTTGTGTTAGTTTTAAGTGTACAGCAAAGTGATTCAGTTATACACACATATTTTTTCAGATTCTTTTCTATTATAGGTTATTACAAGCTGTTGAGTATAGTTCCTTGTGCTATATAGTAGGTCCTTGCTGTTTACATGGTAGTGTGTATGTGTTAATCCCAAACTCCTGATTAACTCCCCCCCACACCTCACTCTCCCCTTTGGTAACCATAAGTTTGCCTTCTATGTCTGTGAGTCTGTTTCTGTTTTATAAGCAAGATCATTTGTATCATTATTTTAGATTGCACATATAAGTGATGTAATTATGGTATTTGTCTTTCTCTTCCTATTTGCACTTAATATGATAATCTCTAGGTCCATCCATGTTGCTGCAAATGGCATTATTTCATTCTTTTTTATACCTGAGTAATATTCCTCTGTGGGTGGGTGGGTGGGTGTGTATCATATCGTCTTTATTATTCATTTTTGATGGACACTTAGACTGCCAGGTCTTAGCTATTGTAAATAGTGCTGCTATGAACATTGGGGCACATGAATCTTTTTGTATTGGAGTTTTCTCTGGATATATGCCCAAGAGTAGGAATGCAGGATCATATGATAATTACTGGTTCACTCTTGGCAAAAAGCTCCAGGGACGCCCTGCAGTGGTTAAACTTGTTCATCAGAATAACTCAGAACGCCAAACCGAGTGGTTTTGTTCCTGTATTTCCATGAACCGTCCTTGTTAAATGCTAGGGGAGCTTGGAGGAGTGAGTGAAAAGGGCAGCAAGGACCTTCCAGGCCTCTTAGAACCCTGTGGGGTTTCCTGGATGTCGGAACCAGTCACTTCATGAAGCTCTCAGGGTCCCGTCCATTATGCAAGACATCTGTCAGTAGAGAAAGCGGGAAGAAGTTCTTTTTTTTTTTTTTAAGGGCCACACTCGTGGCCTATGGAGGTTCCCAGGCTAGGGGTCGAATTGGAGCTGTAGCTGCTGGCCTACGCCTCAGTCACAGCAACTTGGGATCCGAGCCACGTCTGCAACCTACACCACAGCTCATGGCAACGCTGGATCCTTAACCCACAGAGCAAGGCCAGGGATCGAATCTGTGCCTTCATGGATGCTAGTCAGATTCATTAACCGCTGAGGCACAACGGGGAACTCCGGGAAGAAGTTCTTAAGTGCTGCTTGCATCTGCCTTCTGTCCTGGGGATCTCAAGTTCACGGGAGAAAGTCCTAATCCGTGATGGTTGAGGAACAGATGCTTACTCTGAAAGTCAAGTTTCCTGCAGCACAAACTGTGCCTTTTTTTTTCCTGAAAACATTTTAACCATTTTTAAGTGTAGACTCACATTGTTTTGCAACCATCCCCCCACCATCCATCTCCTGAACTTTCTCATCTTCCCAAACAAACTCTGTTCCCATTCAACGCTAATTCCCCAGCCCCTGGCAGGTGCCATTCTGCTTTCTATATCTAAGAATGTGACTACATCGAATCCTTCATCTATATAAAATCATGCAGTATTTGTCCTTTTGTGACTGGCTTGTTTCATGGAACATGACGTCCTCAAGATTCATCCCCATCACCCTGCAGGGTGGGTTAGTAAAGAGGAGCTGCCGTCATGAGCCTTAGGGCCAAGCTGAATCATTAGGGAAAATGGTGTCACACCAGCCTTATTTCCTCTTCTGGCAGGTGACCATCTAGTCCGGTAGACCAGAAAGACCGGGTGGGGTGTGGGGAGGTGGGAAGCGTCAGATCACTTCCTGGACAGCACTCTTAGGGGCAGAAGTGAGACGCACATGGAGATGTTAAGACAGTCCTGAGCTAATCACCCATTACCGCGCTTATAACTAGTTGAATCAAAGTTTTTCCAAAGTGCGGTAATTCATGAGTGTTGACTTCTTAGAGTTTGACACCCCCCCACCTCCGTTCCAGCCTCTGCTCTGTCCTGCCTCGTCATTCGCCATGTAATTTTGGAAGACAGAGATGTGGGATGTTCTCAAATCAAAGCTGGAGGGGTGGCCTTCACCTCTTGTGTCGTAGAATCAGGGCCCCACTCAGCTACTGAAGCATTTGGCTGAAGCCAGCAAGATGGATCTCAGGGCAGGAGTGTTTCCGGATTCCCCGCACTTCCAGCCTGGGCGCCAGGCGTGTGTGGGGCCGAGGGATTCTCTGTGGTTGTGGGACGCCAAGCAGCATCCTTGGCAGTGACCCACTCCGTGTCAGGAGCACACACACACCCCTTCCAGGAGTAGGGATCACAAATGTTTCCAGATGCTACCAAACGCCCCCCAGGGGAGAGAATCACCCCCAGGTGAGCACCACTGGTCTAAATAAATAAGCAGCTATGGAAACATAGGGTGGGGAAATGGGACCAAGTGACAGCCTGTGAGAAAACAACTTAGAGATTTCAGGTGATAGTCATAATAATAGTTTGAACCCGTGGTTCTGAGAGGAACTACTCTCCCACCCCACCCCCACCCTCCCATGTTCTGGTGCTACTTGAAATAAAGCAGGGACCCTAAAGTCAGTCATTTCCCTTCCTTGTCCCATTCAGTCCCCAGGCAGCTCTGCAAACCAGTCTCCCTAGCCCTGGAATCTCATCCACCCCTTGGCTTCAGATACCGTCCTTTGCCCAAATCTCCATCCCTTTTCTAGCCCTTTACCCCTAGGGCCTGTGTCTGCCATCACCCCAACAGCTGAGGTGACTCCCACTCAGAGTTGAACTTGCCTCCTCTCCCCCTCCCAGCCCCAAATGTGCCCTTCCTGTCACCCGGGTCAGGTCCTGGCACCCTCTACCCTTGGCTCTCCTCTTCTGTCTCCCTACAGCCACCCTCAATCCCTTCTAGTCTGTTCCCAGTCGCACCTGCTGCTTCCAGAAGCAAATCTGATCTTATACCCTCGTGCATAAATCTTGTTGTGGCCTCAGTGTCAAGAATAAAGTGTGGGAGTTCCTGTTGTGGCTCAATGAGTTATGAACCCAGCTTGTGTCCATGAGGATGTGGGTTTGATCCCTGGCCTCGCTCAGTGGGTTAAGGATCCGGTGTTGCCATGAGCTGTGTTGCAGGTCGCAGGTATGACTCAGATCCCATGTTGCTGTGCCTGTGTTAAAGGTCAGCAGCTGCAGCTCTGATTCCACCCCTAGCCTGAGAACTTCATATGCCGAAGGTGTGACCCTACAAAGCAAAAAAAAAAAAAAAAAAAAAAAAAAAAGAATAAAGCGTAAACCCCAGGTGCTGCTAAAGCCCACAACGGACCCTTTGCACGCCAAGCATTCCCTCCACCCTGCCCCTCCCCTCACTTGTCTCTCCTCTTGAACCCCACACCGGGTGCCTCCCAGACATCCCTCCCTCTCCCCCTTCAGCAAATGTTTGTCGAGCATCCATCCTGCCCCAGGCCCCATGCTGACAACACAGAGTCTAGTTGTGTAGTGTCTTCCTACCCCCGCCCCTCCCCAGTTTCTGGCGTTTCCTCTCTAAGTAAACATGAAAATGCTGTTCCTTTCTCATGATCTGTGGATTCCAGGTTCACGGATTCACCTCCTGGCAAAAGTTTATCTCTAATGCCCCAAGCCAGTGCTCACAGAGCTTTCTTGGCCACACAGAGTGGCAGAACACTCCTGAGTCGCCCCTGTGCCCATTCCTAGCTGAGACTGGATGAGGGGCAGTCTGCCTTTCCCATCTCAGCTTGTTCTGTAAACTAGCATCCTTTTTGCGGTGTATTTAGTACCATATTTTCTGTATCCTTATGCTTTCCAGTGGGAGTTTCACTGTTAAATGGCCCCTAGGCCCAGGGAAGCGCTGTCTAGTATCCTAAATGCAGGGAGGCTGTGCAGGGAAAACAGTCCGTGTTATGAGACCTCTGTTCAGGTGTGAGTTAGAGCTGTTGGCCACGAGTTCAGTTTCAATGCGTCAATGTTCAGTAAGGCACTTTTCAACAGAAATATACATCACACAAGGTCCTATATTAATGGGTTGACAAAAATATGACTAGAGGCTCGTGGAACCTAACCCCAGATTTCCCCTAGAAGCAACAGCTCAGATCCACTAACTCATCGTGCATAGGAACTTTATAGATGTGACTATAGAGACGTGACTACTGCCCAAGTGGATGGAGAGACCTCCCAGCTTGGGCCTCCTTGACCTTTCCCTTCCCTTCTGCATTGCAGGAGTGTCTTCTCTCCAATCACGTTTGTCCCCTGCACCCCAGGCTTACTTGCACCCTGAAGAGCCCCACCCTCCACAAAGGGCCCTCCCCATCCCCAGCCTGTCTCAGAAGCAGGCCTCACTTGGAGGCCTATGCCTCTCCCAGGCCTGCTGCAGGACAGGCATCTGTCTCCCTGTCTTACCTTCCAACCCTCCCTCCTCCAAACCCCTTTTCACTGGGAACTCCTCATTCCAAGGAGCCACCAGCTTGTAACCACTTCATTCTGGATTCTGGCCCCTGGGGCATTCTTCCATGTGCCCCAGGCCAGCCAGCTTAAGGACAGGTTCTTGTAGGGCATCAGTTTGTCACATGGGGAGTCTGGGACACAGCCTGCCCAGGTGGCCTTTGCTTTTTCAGCTCCGCAGTGGGTGGCTGCCACAGGACCCTTGAGCTCAGCCCAAGGCCTCCCCTCCAGCCTGTGAGCACTGGAGATGATCAACTCATGAAAAAAGGCCAGCAGTTATTTTTAAGTCATATGCCTTCAATACTGTATTTCACTTAAAGTAGATAAATTGTACTTTTATTGGCCATTTTTTGGGTGTAGATCCAGCAGCCTTCCCTTTTCATGGAAAGTCATCATTTCTTGCTTAAAATCGGACCTGTGGTATAGATTCTGCTCTCTAATTTTCCATTTAGTCAGAGTTTAAAGAAACTTCCAGCCATCCAAATGCCAAATCCTTTGAAATAGTTTTCGATTTACAAAGAGTTTTTTTTTTTTTTTTTTGTCTTTTGTCTTTTGTCTTTTGTTGTTGTTGTTGCTATTTCTTGGGCCGCTCCCGCAGCATATGGAGGTTCCCAGGCTAGGGGTCGAATCGGAGCTGGAGCCACCAGCCTACGCCAGAGCCACAGCAACGCGGGATCCGAGCCGCGTCTGCAACCTACACCACAGCTCACGGCAACGCCGGATTGTTAACCCACTGAGCAAGGGCAGGGACCGAACCCGCAACCTCATGGTTCCTAGTCGGATTCGTTAACCACTACGCCACGACGGGAACTCCACAAAGAGTTTTTTTAAAGCTCATGTTGGAGTTCCCTGGTAGCTCAGCAGGTTAAGGATCCAGCATTGTCACTGCTATGGCAGGGATTTGATCCCTGGCCCAGGAACTTTTGCATGCCATGGGATGGGCTCAGCCGAACAACAACAACAAAAAAAAAACAACACAAAACCATGCAGAGAATTCCCACACACCTTGCACCTGGCTTCCTCCTAAGCTTACCTTTTTTTTTTTTGGTCCTTTTTTTAGAGCCACACCCATAGCATGTGGACATTCCCAGGCTAGGGGTCGGATCAGAGCTGCAGCTACCAGCCCACAGCTCTTGGCAACAATAGATCCTTAACCCACTGAGCAAGGCCAGGGATTGAACTGGATACTAGTTGGGTTCGTTTCCGCTGAGCCACAACAGGAACTCCAACCTTTTTTTTGGGATTATAAAAGCCATACAACCATCGCAGGAAATTTGTAAAATAGCAACATGAGGAGAAACCCACATAATCCCTTGCAACTACAATTCATTGTCATTTTGTGTGTCACCTCCCGGGATTTTCTTTCTTTATACCTATTTTCCTGCAAGGTTGTCCTCATCGGTACAGTCTTTTGGAAAAGCAGTTTGGTGATGCATACCTAAAACCGTAAAGCACTTCCAACATTGCCTCTGTGATTCTGTCACTTTGACCGCTGGAATGTGATTGGAATGCATGGAGTGTCTGACCCAGGAAGGTGATTAAAATGATGCTTAGAACGACATAGCAGCATGAAAAATGTGGAACATTTCATATTTGCTGTGACAATAACTGTCAGTGTATACACCCAGGCAAATAAAGATCAGGGCACAGAGTCATTTCAATGATGGCAAGTATATTGGTTGATTTTAATTTTAATTTCTCCTGAAGCTTAGGTTGCAGCTTTAACAAAATTTTAAGTTCACTCTTGTACTATTGAGGGATCAAATTCAGGTAACAGTGACATAAGTGGCCTTTTTTTTCATGCGCCCTTATCAGTGTTTCGTGAGGGCCATTTCTTATCAGTCAGGAATCTTTGCAGGTGAAGAGTTTGTACCACATTTGTTCTTCGGGATCATAATACACAGCCAGCTGGATTTATGCCCAAGAATGTTCCACTTTATTCTTCCCCCACCCCAAGATGACTCACCTGTAGCAGTTTGCCTTAGTTAGTTCTTACCTTTACTAAACAAGAATAATTTAGAGAAACGCCATCTTGGCATTAGATATTAATTTAGAGACATGCCTTATTCATGGATGGAATAATCAAGCCTGTCTCCCCCCTGCAAAGAAAAAAACTCTTTGAGGCTAAGGTTTGTTAAGAATGTTGGAGCTCACGCTACAGCACACTGGGATCAGCGGCGTCTTGGAAGCCCTGAGACTGGCACAGTGGGTTAAAGATCCAGCATTCGATCCCTGGTCTGGCACAGTGGGTTAAGGATCCAGCGTTGCTGCAGCTGAGGTTTGGGTTGCAGCTGTGCCTCGGATCTGGCCCAGGAACTCCATATGCCAAGGGGGTGGCCAAAAATGGAAAGAAAAAAAGAAAGAATGCTAATTCACTCCCAGACAGTGTACCAGCTACTCAATCAACATCTAGTGATTTGGGCACTAAAATCTAGCATCTCAACCTCATTTTTCCCCTTCTGCAAAATCAAAGTAATATTTTCCTATACATCGCCTCACTGAAATGATGCTGTACTGCTTGCTGGAGCATAGGGACAGGACGGCCTGCTTCTGCCGGGATAAAGTTCTCACATTAATATTTCCAGTTAGCTGCATATGTATTTTGTGCAGTGCAGTATCCCTGACTCCCGTAAGGAAAAGCAGCTTCGAATGGCTTTCAGGGAGAGTGTGGGTGAAAAAGTGCATAAGGATCCAAGGGGCCGGGGGTTCATTAAGACACGAGCCATGAGGATTGACAGTCCCTCATTTTCTGACTATGTCCTTCCCCTTCTCCCTTCCAGCAGAGCCCGATCTGTTACATGGAGTTTTTGTTTGGTTGGTTTTTTAAGTGGGAAGGTGGCAGTTTGTCTTTAAAGTGAGATAGACCGGAAGTGGCTTATACCTGGCCCTCTGCAGGCCTCACTTTTGGGTGTCTGCCCTTGACCTTTCTGGCAGGGATGAGGTCTGTCCGTGTACCTTGAGCACAGAGATGAGTGACTCCTGACCCTGCCCCCCTCAAAGAAGGTCAAGGTTTGATGAGGGCTGAGGCAGTGCAATGAAAGCGGTGTGCATGGGGTTAAAGGAAGCACAAAGGAAGGCCTGGGCCATGAGGGTGGGGAGCAGGGCGGGGTGGCCTAGAGGGACTCTGGCCCTGCCTCAAAGCAGGTGGAGCAAAGGGGCGCCTGGGCACAGGGCCCTCCCCATCCCCCCGGTGCTGCATGACAGTGTGCTTGGGGTATAGGGTGCAAATGGTGGCAAGAGGTGAGGCTTGGGAGGGGCCTGTACCCTGGAGAGTCTGGCACAACCAGGCCAGGGAGTTAGGACTTTATATCAAAGCCATGGGGACGCTGATCAGGTGTATGGAGAGCCACTCAGGCAGCAGGTGCAAGTCTGGACAGGCAGCCACCCAAGAAGGTTGCAGCCTTGGCTAAATGGCCAGGGCTTGTCCCATTGGCAGAGGGAGGGCCCTGCACAGAGAGGAGGAGGCTCCAGAAGAGCCTGGGGAGGGGCCCTGGGGACAGAGGGAGAGAGAAAGAGTGTGTACGGCAGGGAGGCTGCCCCTCCTGAGGCGTGTGTCAAGTTCAAATTCCCCGGTGGCGGAGGGACCTTGCTCCTAACTCACCACAGCACTCAGCAGAGATCTTTTGTGTGGATCTGAAGGATCCGCAAATCCAGACCCTCCACTATGCTTGCAGAGCGCAACCCAGCATGCCCCCCAGCAGCTGAGGGTACAGTGCCTGAACAGCCACCAGCCTTCTCTCAGAAAGCTTCTGGACAGTCCATGCTGTGCTGGGGGAACATTGGACTGTGGAAATGTCGGCAAGGGGACCCAGCTAATCACATGAATTTATCCCTAGAGAGTGTCCGTTGCTGATGAAAATCTGTCACGTAGATGTCCCTCACAGTTTAATGGATAACCCCAAGAAATGTTGCAAGTACCCCCAGGAACCCTGCATTAGAGCAATGTCCACTTTTGATAAGTGATGTTATAGCCCTTGCAGAAGAAAGCAGTTGTAAAGGTTTCCGCAGTATGTCTTAAAGCATGGCAGAATGTTTGTGACACATCTTAAGCAGAAGGAAAGGCAGGGTGTACAATCGTAAGTTCAGCGGGAGCTCACCCACATAAAAGGTCAAACCGCATGAAATGGTTTCTGTAGGTCAGAAATGGTCGGTGGCCAGCGACAGCGTGACTTGTTGAACAGAAATAGAATGGAAAGGAATGCGCTCAAATAGGAGTTGTGGTTCTGTCTGGTTTGTGAAATCCTGGGTGGTTGCTGTTTAATAATTACAGAAAACTGGAAATTCCTCACCTGCATTCACATCACCTGCTGCATCACGGAGCCCCCCCCCCAATACCTGCTCCCATACCTGCCTCTGGGCCAGTCCTTCATGGGACCGCCTTTTACCATGCCTGGGAGCCTTCCGGGGTTCTGTCCACCCTCTGGATGTGCCCCGCTCACCGGAGTTGGCCCTTGACGGGCCTCAGTCTGCCTGCATCTCACCCTCCAAAGTTCCCGTTAGAACACGACTTCCTGGGGGCTGCTTCCTGCTGATGAACTCACTGAACTCCCTTGAACTCAGGCCCGAGAGAAACTCCAGGGCAGGCTTGGCCGGCCAGGAACCCGGCCCTCCTGACTCTGGTTGTCGCGCTCATAGAGACGTGACCTAAGATGATGACCCAGCCCTGTATGCACCACACTGTTGATTTACTGAGCCTGCTGACAGGCACCCAGAACTCCCTTGGTTTTTTCCACCTATGCTGCTGCTCCAGGTGGGGCACCCCTCCGCCCCCACCGTTGCTGAATCTCTTGATATGGCCTTCATAGCAGCCGATCAGGATGGTTTTTTGTTCACTCATCTCTCTCTATTTTCCAAACAAAATTTGAGGCAGCTCCTCTGCTCCGTGTCATCTGTGAATTTGATAAGTGAGCCTCCTGTTGTCTCATCTCAGGCAAGACTGAGGACAGAGCCCTTTGGCATTCCACTAGAGACCCCTTTTCTCCTTAAGATCAGTCCATCACCAAGATTGAGGGTGAATGCATGGTAAATTTTAGTCACCCAACCTGCAATCATTGGTCCCTAATTTCCCCCTCAAATTAATTTACAGGGATGTCACGAGGGATTCAGCCAGCACCTTGCCGTTGTTCATAGCTATTGTCTCCCACTATGCCCAGAGCCACCCAGGATCATCCATTCACTGTAGTGGCTATAAACGCCTTCTCTAGTCACTCCACTCCAGGGCTGCAAAGCACACCTCCTAGAGCTGAGTCTTTTTTTTTTTTTTTTTTAAGGGCCACAGGTACAGCCCGTGGTAGTTCCCAGGCTAGGCATCGAATCGGGGCTGCTGCTCCGGCCTACGCCACAGCCATGCCAACAATGGATCCTTAACCCACTGAGCGAGGCCAGGGATCGAACCCACATCCTCATGGATACTAGTTGGGTTTGTTTCTGCTGAGCCATGACGAGAACTCCTCAGAGCTGAGTCTTGATTTTATCAAGGAAACAGGAAACCTGGGATTCACAGCCTGTTTGCCATGCTCACAGCTTATCAGCCATTTTTGGCCGCAGATAAACATCAAGATTGTAAGAGTAACTTCTTTCCTCCTCCCGGGAAGCAGGGTCGCCTTGCCCTTCTGTCATTTCTGGTGTCCTGCCCTCCACAGCTCCCCAGAGGTGCTCCACACAGGCTCAGCCCGTCTCCCTACCACTTGTCTCCGTGTCTGACATGAATGTCATCGGATCTGGTGACTTTAGTTGGTGCAGCCTGTGCCCCTGGGCTGCCATGTGCCAGGCACTGGGAAGCTGAGGTCAGCTACACATCCCTCGTCCCACCTTGAATTTCTACACCCTTCTCAATGTGTTTTCTCTGACCCTTCCTGGTCAAAGGGCTGTCTCACCAGCAGGAGAGACAGCAGAAAACCATAGTTAAGGAGTTGCCTTCTTTCTTCCCACACTCTGGGTCCCTAATTTTTTTCTTTATAATAGTGGTAAAATATACATCAAATTTATCACCTTCGCCACCTTAAGTGCATGATTCAGTGGCAGTGAATACACTCACACTGTTGTGCAACCATACCCACCATCCATCTCCAGAACTTTCTCTTCCTGAACGGCACCCCTGTCCCATGAAACACTCACCTCCCCAGCCCCTCCGCCAGCCCCTGACTTCCACCATCTCACCTTCTGTCTCTAGGACTTTGATACTCGGGGTCTCTCATGTTAAGTGGAATCAGACAGTATTTGTGCTTCTGTGTCTGGCTTGTTTCATTTAGCATCATGTCCTCAAGGTCTATCCTTGTTGCAGGGAGTGTCAGAATTTCCTTCCTTTTTAAGGCTGAGTAATATTCCAGTGTTGTGGGTGGACCACATTTGTGTATCCAGTCATCCATCAGTAGATACTTCGGCTGCTTCCACCTCTGCCTAATGTGAATAATGCTGCTGTGAATATGGGTGTCCCTAAATATTTCCAATTATTTGTCAGCCCCTTCTCTCTGCCCCAGTAGGGGCCTGGCCTATTCTTATTCTTTTTAAACACACCTCAGAGCACCCACACACATACCTTTCCAAAAATTATTCTTTTGGGGAGTTCCCTGGTGGTCTAGAGATTAGGACTCAATGCTTTGACCTCTGCAGCCTGGATTCAGTACATAGGCTGGGAACAGAGATCCCACATCAAGCTGTTGCACACCTTGGAGTCCCCCCCCCCAAAAAAATCTGTTGTTTTTAACGAGGCTCAGTTCCTCCCAAACTTAACTTGTTTTTTTTTGTTTTTTTTGTTTTTTTTTTGCTGCTCCCACAGCATGCAGAAGTTCCTGGGTCAGAGATCAAACCCATTCCACAGCAGTGACAATATTGGATCCTAAACCTAGTAGGCCGACCACCAGGGAACTCCCAGAACTTAAAATTGAGGAGTTCCTGTTGCGGCTTAGCAGTGACAAACCTGACCAGTATCCATGAGGATGCGGGTTCAATCCCTGGCCTTACTCAGTGGGTTAAGGATCTGACATTGCCATGAGCTGTCGTGTAGGTCTCAGACGTGACTCAGATCTGGTGTGGCTGTGGCTGTGGCTGTGGTGCAGGCTGGCATCTGCAGCTCTCGATTCAACACCTAGCCTGAGAACCTCCATATGCCACAGGTGCAGCCCTCAAAAAAAGGGGGGGGGGAGTCTTTTGTTTGGGAATAGATTTCAATTTATTAACAAATTTGCAAAGAGGGGTTCCCTGGTGGCTCAGTGGGTTAAGGATCCTGCATTGTCACTGCTGTGGAGAGGGTTCTGGTCCTGGCCTGAGAGTTTTTTTTTTTTTTTTTTTCCCTGAGAACTTCTGTATGCCTTGGGTGCAGCCAAAAAAAAAAAAAAGTTTTCAAAGAGACCTCTGGGTTTCCATATCCTCCCAGCTCAGTTTCCCCTGATGTGTGCATTACTTTTGACTAAACTCCATACTGCACTCAGATTTCACCACACCCTGTTCCAGGATCCAGCCCAGGACCCCACATTGCACTTCCTGAATTTCACTCTTGAGCTACCTCCTTGCTGTTAGCATCCATTACAATTATGTGCTGTCTGGTCCTAAGTCTTTGAGAATCTGGACTCAGTAGTCATCCTGTGGCAGCACCTCACGCTCCTCCTTCAGATCCCACCCCCTTTCCTTACTCCTGATGATTCTTCATGAAATCATTTTCCCGATTTTTTTTTTTTTTTTTTTTTTAAGGGCTGCACCTGCGGCATATGGAAGTTCCCAGGTTAGGGGCTGAATCGGAGCTGCAGCTGCTGGCCTAGACCCAGTCACTGGCCTACATCACAGCCACAGCAACTCGGGATCCGAGCGGAGTCTGCCACCTACACCATAGCTCACGGCAGTGCCGGATCCCCGACCCACTGAGCAAGGCCAGGGATTGAATCCGAATCCTCATAGATGCTAGTCAGATTTGTTTCCGCTGCGCCACTAAGAGAACTTCATTTTCCTGAATTTTTAAGACCCTCTCTTCCCCCTTTACTCTCCAGTATCAGGTCTTTGAAATAAACCCCTCTTTTCTTCCCTCAAAAGTAAACTCTTAAACGATAGGCCAAAGGAGGAATTATCTATAATAACAATAGGCGAGCATCTACTCATTATAAAACATTATCGCATTTTGGTATCAGCATATGAATTTGATATCATTGTAGAAAAGGAAAATGCTGAAGGGGGTGGGGAGAATGTTTCCTCTGAGTTATCTGCCATCTACCCCATTTCAGACATGGACCCTTCTTGGCCATTCATTTTTGTTACTGTTTGGTTTTGTCTCCATTTGAAGGCATGTATGCTTCCTAAGTTGCAAGCCTCCCTCATTCAGTAAGGTAACATTCACAAAATGTCAGGCTTATCCAGTGAAATGTAATTTCAGACCTGAGCTGTCAAAGAAATATTTTATCAAGATTAATTTTTGACCAGATTCACGTAAAGGATCACATGGTTTCCTCTTCTCTAGACACAAGCAGACGGTGACTTGGACGCAGTTCTCTAGCTGAGCAGACAAGGTTACAGTGGGCCCTCTATATTCACGTGTTCCACATCCTTGATTCAACCAACCAAGGATCAAAACTGGGGAAAAGTATTCCAGAAAGTTGCAAAAAGCAAAACTTGAATTTGCTGCTCGTAGGCAACTGTTTACCTGGCATTTGCGTTGTATTAGGTACTGTAAGTAGCCTGGAGATGACTTAAGTATACCTGAGGATGTGCATAGGTTATATGCAGATACAGGTGACCGCTGAACAGTGTGGGGGGCAGGGGGGCAGGAGGAGCACTGACCCTCTGGGCAGTCAGAAAATCCAAGCATAACTTTCTAGTTAGCCCTTCATATCTGCAGCTCAGCTTCCTCAGATTCAACCAACCACGGATTGTATAGCACTATAGCACATATTTAGTGAAACACATCTGCTATAAGTGGTCCTGTGCAGTTCAAACCCGTATTGTTCAGGGTCAACTGTATATACTCCACCACTTCATATATGGGACTTGAGCATCCTGTGATCTGGGACCAATCCCCCTTGGATACCAAGGGAACGACCGTATTTAACATTCATGCTAGTGACAGAATTTGTTTTTGCCTTGCAAGTTGGCTCATTAAGGCCACATTCTCCCATGAGATTGAGGATAGGAGGGGACTGCTGACCCATGGCCAACTGGCCACTCTCTCAGCCAGGTATCATTTCTTCCTAGCCACACCTTTGCCCATTCCTCTTTTCCACCATGACCCCCAGGGGGCTTCTGCACAGAGTCCCCAGGACAAGGCTTTGCGTTTAACCAGCTCCCAACAAAGCAGCTCCACATCCCGTGGGGCTGCACTGTTTGTCATTCCTTGTTTCTCATCTTTTTTTTTTTTTTTTTTTTTTTGTCTTTTTGCCGTTTCTAGGGCCACTCCCACGGCATATGGAGGTTCCCAGGCTAGGGGTCTAATCGGAGCTGTAGCTGCCAGCCTACACTACAGCAACACGGGATCCAAGCCACGTCTGCAACCTACACCACAACTCACAGCAATGCCGGATCGTTAACCCACTGAGCAAGGCCAGGGATCGAACCTGCAACCTCATGGTTCTTAGTTGGATTCGGTAACCACGAAGCCATGACGGGAACTCCTCTCATCTTTTTTTATACTTGTCACAGTCGTTTCCCAAATAAAGTAGTATGTCATGAGGCCCTTGGGCATTTCTCCTTTTCACGGTAACCCTCTCTGAACATCTCAAAGCCTGCTTACTTATAAAAAACTGTTCCTAGCCTCCTCCTTGGCCACCAGAACTGCTTTCTGAGGTTTCCATTGTCTGTCACCTCCTGCAGCAAGTCTTCTTAAGAGGCTGTGCCCTTTGGCCTTCGCTCTGGGAGGTGAAGGGAAGGAGAGAAGAGGAAGGCTGCTTGCTCTTTCTTTCTGCAGAGGTGTCCAGTGAGGGAGAAGAGAAGGTCTGGAATTTAATGAGTTCTCAGAAAACAGAGCTTCTTTTTTTCACTGTGCTCAGGGCTGAATTGTGTTCCCCGCCAAATGACCATGTTGAAGCCCTAACTCTCAGCATGAGGGTATTAGGAGGTGGAGCCAAAACAAAACCAAATGAAAAGGTAGGTGGTGCCTTTTCGAGATAATTAGATTCAACGAGGGCATGAAAATGGGGGCCCCATGATGGGATTAGTGCCCTTTTAAGAAGAGACACCAGTTAGCTTGTGAAGACACAGGGAGAAGGTAGCCATCTGCAAGCCAGAAAGCAAGCCCTCAGCAAGGGCCACATCTACTGGCACCTGGGTCTTGGACTTCCCAGCCCCCAGGACTGTAAGACAAGTTTGTATTGTTTAAACCACCCAGTCTATATAATTTTATTATGGCAGCCCAAGCTGACTAGGACTTTGGGCATGAGTGTTCTTTTTTGTTGTTGTTGTTGTTGTTGTTGTTGCTATTTCTTGGGCCGCTCCCGCGGCATATGGAGGTTCCCAGGCTAGGGGTTGAATCGGAGCTGTAGCCACCGGCCTACGCCACAGCCACAGCAATGCGGGATCCGAGCCGCGTCTGCAACCTACACCACAGCTCACGGCAACGCCGGATTGTTAACCCACTGAGCAAGGGCAGGGACCGAACCCGCAACCTCATGGTTCCTAGTCGGATTCGTTAACCACTGTGCCACGACGGGAACTCCTTTTTTTTTTTTTTTTTTTTTTTTTTTTGGTGGTGGTGGTGGTGGTTGCTTTTGTTTGTTTCAGACTTTTTCTTTTGAAATCATTGCAGACTCCCAGTAAATTGCCAAGTTGGTATAGAGGTCAGGTGTTTCCCCACCAGTTACTTCTTTGTAACTATGATAGGGTATCAAAACCAGGAAATTGTCATCTAGACAACATGTGAGTCTAGTCCTAAGCCATTTTATTACATGTGCAGATTCCCACAACCACTACCCCTTTTAAGATCCAGGACTATTCTGTCACCAACTTCCGTGTTAGACGCATCCACTCTTCTGCTCTGTGCCACCATTAACCCCAGCAACTTCTACTCCATCTCTCTAATTTTGTTATTTCAAGAATGTTACATAAATGGAATCGTATGGTGACCTTTTGAGATTGGCTTTTTTGTATCCGTATAATGCCCATGAGGTCCACCCTAGTCGCAGGTTATCACCGGTTCCTTTTCCTTACCAATTAGTATTCCATGGCATAGATCGACCACAGTTGTCTCACCATTTACTCAGTGAAGGACATTACTATTGTTTCCAATTTTGGCTTTAAGCATCTGCGAATAGTCCTGTATGGGTTTTTGTCTGGACGTAAGTTTTGTATTTCTCTTTAGGTAAATACCTACCCAGAAGTGCAGTTACTTCATTTTCATTACAAATGGCTCAGCTGTTTTTCAGAACGGCTGCACCCTTTTACATTCCCACCAGCAGCGTATGCATCATCCAATTTCTTTACATCTTTGCCGGCATTTAGCTTCATCACTGTTTTTTATTTTAGCCATTCTGGTTATGATGGCTCGTGGTGGTCTAATTTGCATTTCTCTGTTGAACATCATATCCTGTGCTTTTTTATTTATTTATTTTTTTTACCCTTTGTATCTCTTTTTTTTTTTTTTTTTTTTTTTTTTTTTTGTCTTTTTAGGGCTGCACCCAAGGCATATGGAAGTTCCCAGACTAGGAGCTGAACTGGAGCTACAGCTGCAGGCCTACACTGCAGCAACACAGGATCCAAACCATGTCTGTAGCCTGCACCACAGCTAACAGCAACGCTGGATCCTTAAACCACTGATTGGGGCCAGGAATCAAACTTGCATCTTCATGGATACTAGTCAGGTTCATTTCTGCTGAGCCACAATAGTAACTCTTATCTTTTGCTCATTTTCTAAACGGATTGTTTGTGTTTTCACCATTGGATTATAAGAGCTCATTTATTATACATTCTAAATGCTTGTCTTCTTGGAGGACATGTGGAAGTTTCCAGGCCAGAGATCAGACCCACACCATAGCAGTTACCCCAGCTACAGAAGTGCCAACACCAGATCCTTAATCACTAGGCCACCAGGAAACTCATAAATTCTGGTCCTTTGTCAGATAAATGGTTTGTGAGTATTACCTCCCACTCTGTAGCTTATCTTTTTCATCCTCCTAACAGGTCTTCTACCAGCAAATGTTTTTAATTATGATGAAGTCAATTTAAAGATTTTTTTTTTTCCTTTTGTGGATCAGACTTCTGGTGTCCATAGCAAAGAACCACTCAAGCTCCAGTTCCTGAAGATTTTCTCCTACAGTAGCTATGAAAAGCCTCATAGTTTTATATTTTCCATTTAAATTTGAAGTCCATTGTGAGTTCTTATGAAAAGCATGACGTTTCGTTTGAGATTCATTTTTATGCCTGTGGATATGGACAGTTGTCCTTTCTACTTTAACTGCCAGAATTATCCATAAAATGATACAAAATATTTTGTAGTGGAGTTCCCATCGTGGCACAAAGGTTAACAAATCCGACTAGGAGCCATGAGGTTGCAGGTTCGATCCCTGGCCTTGCTCAGTGGGTTAAGGATCTGGCGTGGCTGTGAGCTGTGGTGTAGGTCACAGACACAGCTTGGATCCCAAGTTGCTGTGGCTGTGGCGTAGGCCCGTGGCTACAGCTCCAATTAGACCCCTAGCCTGGGAACCTCCATATGCCAAGGGAACGGCCCTAGAAAAGGCAAAAAAAAAAAAATACTTTGTAGTATCATGATTTGCAAGCATATAGCTTTGTTGGCATAAATCATATGTCCCCTGTATGATATTTATGCAGAAAACGTATATTTGCTACCATATATTTCTTTTGCTATATGCGAAGGATTTTCCACACAGATCTCTGGATCTCTCATTAAACATTATTTCTCAACTTATCTTCGTTCCAGGAACAATTAATCGTAGGTGGTGGCATTATGGATTATTTCTTCTTTTACACCATTTCATGATTTTTAAGTTTTCTACACACACAGTCAAGAGGGTATTGAAAAAAAAATTTAAATGGTGTTTGCTGGGTTTGACGTAATTTGGGAGTGGGGGGCTTGTGTGTGTGTGTGTGTTTTTAATTGGGTAGTTTCCAGTTCACAAGGGGTCTTCTTTCTGGCTTACACTGATAAGCCCCACATGCCCCCCCACCTTTTTTTGTCTTTGCCCTCTGAGGCACGGAGTTAAGATTCGGGTGTTTGGGTTCTTTTTTTTTTTTCCCCTATATTTTTATTCTTTTTTGTGCTGTCTTGCTTGTGTAACATCAAACCGGAGCAGGGTAGAGAAATCAATGAGTTGTCTGGGAATCGATTGAGTCTATTCTCAGGTAGCCACAAAGCCAGGAACTGTGAACTGAAAACTTCATTTTGTCTCAGATTTTCTTAATTGTCTCTCGAACACTCGCCCAGGGCCCTTGCTTGCTAGAACTCTCCAGAGACAGGCGATACCCTCAGCCGAAAAGTCTTCGCCCACACAAAGAATGGGGGCAGGGACAGGGACCCAAGACCCCACCAAATAGGAGGAAAGGGACAGCTGTTTTGAAGCTTTTAGAACTGCTAGGAGGTTGGGGAAGGCTGTTCCCACCTAAAGATACCCCCAGTCTGGTCCATCTGTGTGCCCTTTTGCTGAAACCTGCAGGGACTTCTGGGGACTCTTGTGGCTCAGTGGGTTAAGGATCCAGCGTCGTCACTGCTGTGGCTCTGGTGGCTGCTATGGTGCAAGTTCGATCCCAGGACCAGGAACTTCTCATGCCGCAGCCATGGCTAAAAAGGAAAAAAAGAAGGGACCTCTGTGCCCAGGCTGGGCTGCCTTCCTTTTTTCTTTCTTTCTTTTTTTTTTTTCTCTTTTTTTTTTGCCACTCTAGTGGCATGTGGAAGTTCTGGGGCTGAGATTGAACCCACGCCACATCAGTGACGTAAGCCGCTGTAGTGACCGTGCCAGATCCTTCCTTAACTCACTTCGCCACAGAATTCCTAGCTGCCTTCCTAAGATGTTTCCAGTTGCTTTCCCATCTAGCAGCAAGAGGCATCTGTCATTTTGAATGTAAATTTCTTAGTTGGAAGTCAATATTTCTAGAAGCCAGGGTGCTTCAGAATTCAAGCCTGATTAAGATGGTCACCTAATATGTCATAATGGATTTCCTTCAAAAATGACTTTCAGGGAGTTCCTGTAGTGGCTCAGTGGTAACGAACCCGGTTAGTATCCATGAAGATTCAGATTCAGTCCCTGGCCTTGCCCAGTGGGTTAAGGATCTGAGCATTGCCTTGAGCTGTGGTGTAGGTGCAGACATGGCTTGGATCCTGAGTGGCTGTGGCTGTGGTATAGGCCGGTAGCTGTAGCTCTGATTCAACCCCTAGCCCGGGAACTTCCATATACCTCAGGTGCAGCCCTAAAAAGACAGGAAAAAAAGACGACTTTCAGGAGTTCCTGCTGTGGTACAATGGGTTCAGCAGCATCTCTGTGGCTCTGGGGCACATTTCAATCCCCGGCCTAGCATAGTGGGTTAAGGATCCAGTGTTGCCACAGCTGTGGCTCAGATCTGATCCCAGGCCCAGGAACTCCATATGCCACAGGGCAGCCAAAAAAAAAGGGGAAAAAAAAATGACTTTCAACAGGTTTGTGGCTATTAAGTTTTGTTCATGGGCTTTCCTCACAGGCCCTCATGCTTCCTGCAAGAGCTGAAGGGGTTGGGCTTGTGTATCAGAATTTATAGGCTGCGGGTCACTCGGGAGCCTAAGTACACTAGAAATTAGCACATTAACCCTAACTTCATAGTATGGACTTTATCCAAATAAAGTCACACCTGTGGAATCTTGACAGCTGTCACACCAGCTTAGTCATCTAATTTGTTTATGGAGACCTCTCTTCAATTCAAGAAACCAAGACAAAACAGGCTTTAAAAAAAAAAAAAATTCAGAACAGGCTGCTGTCTGTGGCTGTGGCTGGGAATGGGGTGTTTTTCCCTCTGGGCCAAGCCCTTTTTCCATTTTCATCGTTCACTTTTCATTGTCATCCCCACCTCTCCTCTGGGTGCCCTGTGCTGTGGATGGTCACCACGGTGGGCCGGAAGCACGCTGATCGATGTCACCTCCCAGCGGTGGGCAGACAGTGCTAATTAGGCTCCAGAGTGGCTTCAGTGGCGGTGCAGACTGTGTGAGGCTGAGCACTGATCCCGTTGGCTTCTCGGCCTGGGTCCCAGTGCCCGGCCACTGCCTGTCTGCCCTGTTTAGTTTAGGAAAACTGTCTAGTTTAGGAAAACACGCTATCTAGTTTAGGAAAACACACTGGCGAGATAAATACATCTTCCTCTCTCCGTAGATCTGGGGCAGCTTGATTAACCCATACTGTGTGTCGAACCCACAGATCACTCAAGTTGTTTTCCTGCCAAAAGATGGCTCTTCCTCACAGGAATTCTGTTGAACAGGTTTAACTGAGATACAATTCACATTTCATACGACCCATCCATTTAAGTGCTCCGTGCAATGGCTTCGAGTGTATTCAGAGTCACTGCAGTCAATTTTAGAACCCTCCCCCACCCCAAAAGAAACTGCATAGCTGTCACCTTCCAACCTCCCCCAGTCCTAGGTACCTATTAACCTACTTTCTTTGTGGATTTGCGTACTCTTCCTATAGATGGACTCTCACACGTGTGGTCCTGTGTGCCTGGCCTCTTTCCCTTAGTGTGGTATTCCCCGAGGCCATCCATATTGTGGTATGCTTCAGCATCTCATTACATCTTTGACTGACTACTGTTCCAGTGGACGGATGGACGGCATTACTCTCAGATTCCAAATTTGCAAATGTACCTACTGGCTAAAATGTATCTATAACTTTTCAGTCAGTACTCGTGGGGGTTTTCACAGTCACTTGCAGAGACAGGTGCAGGGAAAAATGTGAGTCACTCAACACACACATTCTCAGCTGAGGCTGAACAGGCCACACCCTGCCTCCTTGCTTCGGTTACTGTAAACACGTGTCCTTTTTGGCGGTGTATTTTGTGCTACGTTTTTTTGGGTTTTGGGTTTTTTTGGGGGGAGTTGGCTTTTTGTTGGTGGTTTGTCTCTTGAAAGGGGCCCCCAGGTATAGGGCTTAAGTGTAGTCCAGTGGTCCTGAGCACAGGGAGGCTGCCCCACACCTTACAGAGAAAATCTATTTTAGAGGAGCTTCATTCATCCTGGTGCTGTTGGCCAGGAGGAGTTCAATTTAATGAATCAACAGTATGTGCTAAATAAGGCGTCTTTGAATAGAAACACACATGAAACAAGTGATGTTGGCAAAAGTGTAGGCCAAAGCTTCCAGGAACCTACATTTGTTTTTCCCTTGGGAGCCGTGGTTCGTAGCTATGTGAGCTAATTTACTGCATTGTTGACTATGGAAGTACTTTCTAAGCAATCAGGAGACAGACAACTTTCTTTCATCTTTTCCCTTCTATCTTTCAAGACCAGCAACCTCAATTTTCAAAGAGTATGATACAATGTTAGATAAACAAAAGAAGATGTAAGGGCTTCATTCATATGTGATAGTAAAAATCAAGATATGAGTCGGATATAAAGCGGTATGAATTCTCTTGTGGTGCAGCAAGTTAAGGATCTGGCGTGGTTGCTGCAGCAGCTTGGGTTGCTGCTGTGGCGTGGTTTCAATCCCTGGCCTGGGAACTTTCACATGCCACGGGCATAGCCAAAAAAAAATTTTTTTTTGGAGTTCCCGTCGTGGCGCAGTGGAAATGAATTCGACTAGGAACCACGAGGTTGTGGGTTCGATCCCTGACCTCGCTCAGTGGGTTAAGGATCTGGCATTAGCCGTGAGCTGTGGTGTAGGTCGCAGATGTGGCTTGGATCTGGTGTTGCTATGGCTGTGGTGTAGGCCAGTGGCTACAGCTCCAATTCAACCCCTAACCTGGGAACCTCCATATGCCACAGGTGCAGCCCTCAAAAGACAAAAAAAAAAAAAAAAAAAAATTTTTTTTAAAGGGTAAGTGGTTATTTAAGATGTAATCATAGCAAAATATCCGTGTGCTAATATTTTTGGATCTGAAAAGACAGGATTCACTTTTTTCTGTAAAGATTTAATCTGCTTAAAAGATAAAAAAGATAACATTAAAGATAATGTTGTTTTGGGAAATAAGCGAAGAAAAAATGGGAGGGGGGATTGCAGAACATCACCACCACAAATGAGAATGGACTGCAGCTTTTTATTCTGGAATAGTTCAAGACATAGAACTCCACTGAGCACTCCCCACCTGTCACATCTCACAAACTATAGTCCAATGTCAAATCCAAGACACTGATATTGAGATGATAATTATCAACACAGGGACAGAGCTTTGCTGTTTGCTGGTTGTTTTGCTAGTTGTTTTTTTTTTAATTACTCAATGAATTTATTATGTTTATAGTTGTATGGTGATCATCACAATCTAATGCTAGTTGTTACCTGCACTATTTTCTTTTGTTTTGTTTTTTGGCCATGCCTATAGCATTTGGAAGTTCCTGCCAGGGATCGAACCTGAGCTACAGGAGTGACGATACTGGGTTCTTAAAGCACTAGGCCACCGGGGTACTCCCTGATCACTTTTTTTTTTTTTTTTTTTTTTTTTGCTTTTTAGGGCCACACCCACCACATATGGAGGTTCCCAGGCTAGGGGTCGAAGTGGAGCTGTAGCCACAGCAACACCAGATCTTAGCCACGTCTGTGACCTACACCACAAATCACAGCAACGCCAGATCCTTAACCCCCTGAGCAAGGCCAGGGATCAAACCTGCGTCCCATGGATCCTAGTCAGATTCATTTCCGCTGTGCCACAATGGGAACTCCTTTCTAATCACTTTTTAAAATTTCTCAGGAACTAGTGATTCTTAGAGGGTGTTTGTGGTGACCTTTTCTTCCATGGGCTGTTGAATGAAAGCAGAATCCTCTGACTTTAGGCAAAGGATTCATTTCAGCATTTGTCCCATATTTGTACGTGCAGATCATAATTGCCTGGGTGGAGCTTAATGGGTATAGAAATGCCAGGAAGTGCCTGCTCTGGACCACGGAGGCCTCAATTTATGATTTTCATCATTGCAAAGGGGTGTTGGCATGTGACTGACAGCCTTGTCACCTAGTCCACTCTGATAATAGTCATCCTTTGCCATTCGTGATCATGATGTCGGGATGTCTGAGGTCACTGACCAGATGGCGTCACACCACTTAGTGGTTCAGTCTCAGTTTACAAGCTTTCTTCTTACTCCTCTACCAGATGCTTTCTCCCCAAACAGACCCACCTGCACATTGGTGACCCCCCCATTTCCACCCAAGTTAAAACTCACTGAGCATGCTAAATCCCACTCCCCCAGAAAAGATGGCATTTTCCTTGAAGACTGAGCCCATCCCAAAGGGCACAGTCTCTCCGATGCTCAGCACCAGAGTCCCAGCTGCTTCCTTCACACGACATAGAGAAACCCATGGGTATGGGGCTCTGGGAACCCAGGAGCCAAGTAGGAAAGGCCACCGGGCAGATTTCTCTTCAGTGCTGCTGTTTGCTTAGAGCAGAGCTTTCAGATGTGGCTTTCACCCCAAGAATAAGTGAATTAGCCAAGCAGCCCATCTCAACTCGGCTTGACTTAAACGGGGGTTGGGGGGGGGGGGGAACATCGTCCTAATTAACGACAGCCTGGCTTAATAGGAGCGGTGTCTTCCCATCATGGGGAAGGTGTCAGTGTGTACAACGCATCCCAGTATTGCAGCCCTTAAGTTAATGAGCAGATGAGTGCGAACAACCCTTCGGAGGCCCTGTCGCGTGTGAGGTCATCTTACGATCACCTTATAAAATAGGATCAGAGCCTCTCGTCCACCTTGAGGTTCAAATTCTATTCGAGCAATTACGAACAGTGGCGCGTGTGGCTAAACATCAGAAACCCTGTGCGCTCTGCCTTAGAATCATCCTGACAGCCAATCTCAGATTCATCATGATCACGTGTAATGTCAGCACGAGCTCCCTGTTCCGTGATCTGAAGATTCTTTGCAGTGGGTGTAAATGGCTCTCTGCTCTTCACCCCACTGCTAAGACAGATGGGTTGGGGGCATTATTGTGGTGGTGGTGGTGGTGGTGTTTTACCAAAGGAGAAAATACTGTGCGATTTCCACACTAACCAGTCACAGTGGGGACCAATTTCCTGCCCTTCAGACCCGCTGCTTCAGCCAATACAGTAAGAGAAGCAGCTCTACATTTCTAGAAGGATCACCCAGGGGTATAAAAACGGCACAGCCCGGCAGCGCCGGGTCTCGGAGCCCCAAGCGCATGAGCATGGGGAACGCACATTCCAAAAGCGGGGACAGGGACGGCGCTCTGCGAGGCTGCCCTGAGCTCTCGTTCTACGGCTCCCTTCCCAGAAAGTGGAGCGAGAACGTTTTTCTGGATAACGAGCTGCTGACCTCCAAGATCTTGTCCGTGCTGCGGCCACAGTCGGAGCGGGGCCTGCGGCCGGGCCACCTCCGCTACCCGGCCCACTTCCTCAGCACCAACTCCGTCTTTGCCTCCGTCGCAGCATCCCTGAAGGAGCACCCAAGGGCCACCCTCCTGTCCGATGGCAGCCCGGGCCTATCCAGGAATGTCGGCATGACGGTCTCGCAGAAGGGGGGTCCACAGCCAGCACCCAGCCTGGCGGGAACAGGGACGAGACTCGGGTAAGTGGGGTCCTCCTTCTGCCATCAGGGGCGGGCGAAGGGAAGGAGCGGGGGTGTAGTGCCTCGGGGACCCCCAGCTGAGCGGCAAGATTCCCATTAACACCTGCTTTGGAGATTTAGTCCTTTTCCTTTATCAAAAATGATGGGTTCTGGATGTCCACCGCCATTTGGAGCCAGTTCGCTTCACGCTCCTGTAAAGCCCCTTAGACTGGGCTCCTTTCTGTCCTCCAGATGAGACTGGAAGTCCGCTGAGGTTGCCACAGAGTAGGGGTCCTCTTATTTATGCCTCAGTCTGGCTTTCCTAGGACTTCAAGGTGGTTCTCGTAGTATTGCATCTACCAACGTTCGGGTAGAAAACCTCATGTTTAAAAAAAAAAAGTCACTGCAGGGGTCCTTGCGTTAGTTGGTGGGGAGAGGAGCTGATCGTCTTTTTCCTCTAGAAAAGATTCTTCCTCCACCCTGGACTGGGAGGGAGGCTGCATCCGCCCTACTCTGTCTAGAAAGAATCCTGGGGTCCCAGTGGGCTCCGCTGGCCAGTGAAGGAAGCTTGTAACTAACACCCTTAGAACGTACTTGAACATTAGATTAAAGTGAGTTTCGATGGCAGATATAGAGAACACACTTGTGGTTGCCAGTGGAGAGAAGGAAGTGGGGAAGGGTGGGATAGGGGCAGGGGATTAAGAGGTACAAACTGCTTGTAGAAAGTAAATAAGCTATAGGGATATATTGTACAACACAGGGAATACAGCCAATATTTTATAATAACTATCAGTGGACATAACCTTTAAAAATTGTGAATCACCATATTGTCCACCTGAAACCTCTGTAATATCGGACGTCAGCTATAACCCCTCCTCCCCCAAAAAAGTTAGCTTTGATGGAACAAACCCTGATGTATCATTGACATAGTCTCCTCATTTTCAAAACTGATCTGTGACAGAGTTAAAGCTTGTCTTAATATCCAGAAAGTTCTCAAATAGTATCTAATCAGATTGAGTAACAACCTGATTTGCCTTTGTAGAATGTGTGTGTGTGGGTGTGGGTGGGAATAATTCAACTTTTCTAAATAATCGGTTTCATGATTTGTACTCAGACCAGTCACAGGAGAGATGGATGAAGCCGACTCTGCGTTTCTAAAATTTAAGCAGGCAGCTGATGACTCTGTTTCACTTACATCTTCGAATGCCGAGTCCATTTTTGTAGAAGGTACAGTCCCCTCGCGTCTTTGCGGGTGTCACGGGGTCTCCATCCATGGGGCGGGGTCAGACCCACATCCCAGAGTCCATGGGTGGGGGTGGCCCTGATCTCCAGCTGGCCAGCTGGTCTCCAGCACCAGAGCGGTGGCCTCCTGTTCTCCCCTCAGACCCCTACACTGCCTCGCTGAAGAGTGAGGTTGAAGCAGACGCCCACGAGTTCGAGGCCGAGTCCTGGAGCCTCTCGGTGGACCCAGCATACATGAAGAAACAGAAGAGGGAGGTGGTGAAGAGGCAGGATGTGCTTTACGGTAAGGAGGCCTGCACTGCCTGCCACACAGGCCCTTCACCTCCTTTTACTTCTTCTTTTCCTCCTTTTTTTTTTTTTTTTTTTTTTTTAAATAAGTTAATTCCATCTAGGACCCTGGGCTCCCCTACCAACCCTCCCTGAGACTGCGTGGCCTACTCCACCTGCCCCACTCCTCACCCCAGGGCAGTGCTGCCTTCCAGGCCAGGGAGGAGGTGGCTGGGGCGGGCTTTGTGAGAACCTGCCCACAGGGACAGGTGGCTGAGTGCTCAGTCCTGACTCATCCTTACCTTGCTGGTGACCTAGAGAGGGAAGACCCCCTCCCACCCTCCCAGGGCCCATCCTAGCCGTCTCTGGTGACCACAGACAGGCCCAGGTGTGGCCGTAGTAGGGGTTCCAGAGGCATGTCTTTCTCTCTGCACGTGACCATACACTGGCTCATAGGTGGGTGCCTCTTCCCACTGGCGACCAGAGAACCTAGCCATGGGCAGCCACTGCCTTGAGGCGGCATATTGTAGTCACCATGGAAACCACAGCTCCCAGACATTGCCCATCCTGGGCTGGGTACCACCCTGAGTCCCCCTGTGAGTCCCTCCAGCTCCCCTGCCCCACTCACCAGTAGACACCCACTCCTTCCACAGTTCAAAGACTGAGCTCCCTGTCAGGGCCAGAGCAGGTCAGGGTGTGGGGAAGCAGAAGAGTAGGCAGAAGAGCCCCAGCCCAGCTAGGGACCCTGCAGAGAGGGCCAGGAGGGACTAGTCCACTGCTGCCATCTGGACAGCCCTTTGCTAGACAAGCACAGACAGCCCTGGGCCTGGCCAGCGCTGTTGACTTTTGTACCTAACAGCTTTGAGGCCTTGCCTTAAATGGCAGAAAAACTCCCTTACAAAATCTAATCTATCTTGGAGTTACTCTTGTGGCTCAGTGGTTTACAAACCCAAATAGTATCTATGAGGATGAAGGTTCAATCCCAGCCCTCACTCAGTGGGTAAATATCTGGCATTGCCGTGAGCTGTGGTGCAGGTCGCAGGCGTGGCTCGGATCTAGTGTTGCTGTGGCTGTGGTGTAGGCCAGCAGCTGTAGCTCCAATTCGGCCCCTAGCTTGGGAACTTCCATATGCCCTGGGTGTGGCCCTTAAAAGAAAAAAAAAAATCTCATCCTTTTTGACCTTTAAGAGTGAATTCACATCCTCACTTGAGCTCTGCTTTTTCTGTCAGTTGTAGTCTGGTCACTAATGTGCACAAATGTGTACATTTTGCATCCCAGGGAGGGGTGTTCATCAGAACAATCTTCTTGCATAAAACAGCCCGGAAACATCTTCGATTGACTCAAGGCATGAAACCCTCCTGTGAATCATGAGGTCCCAGTGTACATCCGGGTCCTCTGTTTCCTGCTGTCTCTTCTCCCCTCGCTGCCATCTTAAGCTGGGACCCCAGCAGGGCTGGGAGGGCCAGGAGGCCTGGCCCCTGTGCAGTAAGACCACCAGGGTGGGAAGGCTTCACAGAAACCGAGAAGCGGGCCTAGCACACAGCAGGCAGGCAGCACGCCAAGCCGGGCGTCCACCCCGCACCAGTAAGTCCTGCCTGCATGTCCCCCCAGAGCTGATGCAGACGGAGGCCCACCACGTGCGCACGCTCAAGATCATGCTGAAGGTCTACTCCCGGGCCCTGCGCGAGGAGCTGCAGTTCAGCCCCAAGGCCGTCAGCCACCTCTTCCCTGGCGCGGACGACCTGCTGGAGCTGCACAGCCACTTCCTGTCTCGGCTGAAGGAGCGCCGCCAGGAGTCCCTGGAGGAGGGCAGTGACCGCAACTACATCATTCAGAAAATCGGGGACCTCCTAGTACAGCAGGTGGGCGCGGCCGGGACCAGCCCCCGCCCTGTCACTTTCCTTACTGTAAGAACATGCTCCCAAGGATAGCCATCCTGGCCCCTTAGAGCCAAGCACACAGCCAGCAGTCTAGAAACAGGCCCAAACATCAGTCCAAACACTGTCCACTGTGTGTTCTGGGCTTTCATTTGTTTGCTTGGCTGAATTTTTTTTTTTTTTTTTTTTTGGCCGCACCTCTGGCCAGTGCAAGTTCCCCGGCCAGGGATCAAACCCACACCACAGTAGTGACAATGCTGGATCCTTAACGTGCTGCGCCACCAGGAAGCTCCCTACTTTTTGGTCTTGCTGGCTGTGTTTTTGGACTGATGCCATCTGTGGCAGGTCTCTTGACCCCGTGCTGACTTCTTTTGAGGCCAGCTTGACAGAAGGGACCGTGTGCCCTCAGAGAGCCCCGAGCATCCTAAGTCAGCTTGCTAGGATTCGTTGGAAGCCCCCTTTTGCCTTTGAATCCTTCTAACATTCTTTGGCTTACATTCATTCTCTTCCTGGGATTTCAGGAAGCTTTCCGAAGCACTTGGGGCATGTAAAAGTTTTCTGCTTTTCCCCTTTTGCACCTGGTGACGAGGCACACGTCCTGAACCGTTTCTCTCCTTGAGAGCGAGCTAGACAAGAAAGCGAAATCCCGAGTAAGGTCAGCCCGTGTTTTAGCAGAGCCAGGTGACCGAGATAAAAGCATTCCCCTGGCAGTTTTCGTGTTTCCTTCTAGTAACATCTTCATGGCCTTTCTTCAGTTTTCAGGTGAAATTGGGGAGAGAATGAAAGAAAAATACGGTGTCTTTTGTAGTGGCCACAACGAAGCCGTCAATCACTACAAGTTGCTGCTGCAACAAAACAAGAAATTTCAAAACTTGATCAAGGTAAAAAAAATAATTTTTTTAAAGTTAAAAAAGTCATTGTTTTGGGGGGGCTTTGTTGTTGCTGTTATTTTGTCTTTTTAGGGCTGCGCCCATGGCACATGGAAGTTCCCAGGCTAGGGGTCAAATCGACCTACGCCACAGCCACACCAGATCCAAGCCATATCTGCAACCTACACTACACCGAAACTCAAGGCAACGCTGGATCCTTAACCCACTGAGCAGGGCCAGGGATCGAACTCACGTCCCACGGATACTAGTTGGGTTCATTACCACTGAGCCACAATGGGAAATTCAAAGATAAGGTTTTTGTAAGGCTTTTTGTCTTCTTTTTTTTTTTTTTTTTTTTTTTTCAGGGATGCACCTGCAGCGTATGGAAGTTCCTAGGCTAGGGGTTAAATCGGAGCTGCAGCTGCTGGCCTATGCACAGCCACAGCAACACCAGATCCTTAACCCACTGAGGGAGGCCTATGGATCGAACCTGAGCTCATAGATACTAGTCGGGTTCATTACCACAGAACCATAACAGGAACTCCTCAACTTCGTGATATGTTTTGGAGTGTTCCCCCTCCACACAGAACTGTAAGCTTTTGGAGAGCTTGGGATTATAAATGACTAGTCATAAAGCAGTGATTTTCAAGTTTCTGTTTTGTTTTTAACCACAAATCCATTTACAACAGGGCAGTGGGATCTGTGGAGAAGCCCAAGGTGGAAAATAAAGCAAAGCTGTACAGTAGAAAATTGACAGAACACTGTAAACCAGCTATAATGGAAAAAATAAAACTCATTTAAAAGAAAAGAAAGCAAAGCAAACCTTGGGCTTTGTTCATCCCAGGGAGGCCCTTAGATGACCCACCCCCGCCCCAGTGGATGGCCCTCATTGCTCAGACTGTGGAGGTGACATAAGTGTCACTACGAGAGGCTTCCCTGTCCCAGGAACCAGCCTTCCGGAGCTACCTCCTCTGCCTCAGATGCTCTGGCAGGTGCAAGACCTGCATTTCTCTAAGCTTTTGCCCCTCCCTTGCCTCCTCCCGTCTGGTCCCCATTTGTCCCTGCCGAAGGTGGAATGACCCACTCCTGTCTTCTGCCCAACAGTGAACAGGTGCTCAGGGCCCAGAAGCTGAGTCAGCAGGTTGGGTAAGGCTCCACCTCCCACTTCCTGGGAGTTGCTCCTGGTCAAGTCCAGGAGCTGTAAACTAGTTATAATGGAAAAAATAAAAATCATTTAAAAAAGAAAAGAAGGCAAACTCTGCAGCAGCCGGCCCACTTCATCCCCAAACAGCTCCACCTCCTGTTGCCTGGACCCCAAGGCCTTAATTCTGAAGTGATACCCAGCAGTCTAGAGATCAGGATGATGGGTTTTTAAATTTCAGTCCATGGTCCTGGCCGTGGATGGACCTGAAAGGGAGGGGGTCTCTTGGTGATAAGCAGAGGGACAAACCATCTGTCATCATGAACCAGAAACAGCTGGATAGTGGGAGGTTTCCAATGAGATAGAAGGAAGCAGGCAGCTCTCTGCCCCTGGAATCTCACAAATCCCAGTGCCTCCTTGGGTCCCCTTTAAAAGGGGCCCTTGTAGTTCCTGTTGTGGCTGAGCAGGTGAAGAAGCCAGCGAGGATCCATGAGGATGCAGGTTCAATCCCTGGCCTACTCAGAGGATGAGAATCTGGCATTGGCATGAACTGTGGTATAGGTCACAAACACAGTTTGGATTCTGTGATGCTGTGGTTGTGGCGTAGGCCAGCAGCTGTAGCTCTGATTCGACCCCTAGCCTGGGAACCTCCATATGCCGTGGGTGTGGCCCTACAAAGGCCAAAAAAAAAAAAAAAAAAGAGTAAACTGTGAAATAAATGGATTTATTAAAAAAAAAAAAAAGTGGCCCTCTGTGATCAGTACCTTCCTGAACCAAACACCAGAGCAGCGGGGACAGGAAAGCAGAATGTGCAGTATGCTCTGGAGAGCACAGGAAGAGGCCCTTAGCCTCCCCCAAGAAGTGGCCTCAAGTGACCAGTTCTCGGGCTCTTAGCTAGAAGCATGCACCCTCCCAGCAGCCACCAGAGAGCCAGTCCAGAGACACAGGCCCATTGGGGTCTGGAAGGTTAGGGTCTGTGCACGTGCACGTGTGTGTGGGCCAGATCTCCAGGTGATACCCGTAGCCACCCCTGCCCCCCAGGCTGGCTTCTCCATAGTGGATTTTGCAGGAGCCCTCGTTTCCAGCAGGTGAAGCTGCCTCTGCTTTTCTGTATACAGCGGGTGGTCTCTGCTTTCAAGTATCTGGCAGAGGCGGAAAAAAAGGTCCCCCTGAGCTGAAAAAGGAAGGAACCCACAGTCCTGCTGTCCCACTGCCAAGTGGTTTGGCAGGTGATAAGGTATCCACAGGGTGTGGCTTTGTTCTCTCCATTTTGTAGAAAATCGGCAACTTTTCCATCGTGAGGAGGCTTGGCGTGCAGGAGTGTATTCTTCTGGTCACCCAGCGCATAACCAAGTACCCCGTGCTGGTGGAGCGCATTATTCAGAACACAGAAGGTACGGTAGCTCTCCCGCCTTGCTCATCGGTGCTTGGGGAGTGGTCTCTTTCTCCCAGCCCCCTGTTCTAGCCGTGGGTTAGACAGTCCACTCTGCCGTCTGTCCTGGTGCTCCGGACTCAGCTGGGCTCGGGGATCACTAACTGAGCTGCCACCTGGTGGACCCCCCCATGCTTGGGGTTTCCAACTCAAGAAAGACGGGATGCCTGGTCTTACCTGCCTGCTGTTCCAGCCAGTCCCTGCGCAGGCTGGGCTGGAGCAGCCCTCGGTTCGTATTGGAGAGGGGGTGAAAGGATGGAGGTAGAACCCCTGCTAAGATCACTCTTGGGATGACCTCTGTGTCGCACACCTGCAGCCGTGAAGGGCAGAGAGCCTGCAGCCCGGTGAGGGGATCCCGGAGGCCAGGGCAGTGCTGACCACACCTCCCTCATCTGCAGGGATTTGGGCCGAGGGAGAATGACCAAAGCTCCCCGCCACAAAAGAGTGGAGTCCTTGGAGTGGGAGGAGCCAGCCCTGGTAATGGCAGGAGGAGGGAGTCTTACGGAGAGCTGGACGGCACGGGGGAGTCTCTGTACCCAAGAGGGGCCAGCGATGCTGTGCAGGGCCTTTTTTGTAGCTTGATTTGCACCTTAGCTTCTGCCTTCTACAGAAGCACTGTCTTTGGCTAAAAAACAAACAAAACAGAAACAGAAAACATTTACATCTCAGGAGATTCGAGATGTAAGGTGATTCTTGAGGGCCCCCCGAGCAGTGGCCTTGGGACATACCTCCTCGGCCCCGTAGCATGTCCACCTCCACTGTGTTTGTGACCGCAAAGGAAAGCGCTAACTCTGCTGTGTGTGGCAGCTGGCTCCGAGGAAAACAAAGACCTGACCCAGGCCCTGAACCTCATCAGAGACATCATCTCACAAGTGGACGCCAGGGTCAGCGAGTGTGAGAAGGGCCAGCGCCTCAAGGAGATCACAGGGAAGATGGACCTGAAGTCATCCAGCAAGCTCAAGAATGGGCTGACCTTCCGCAAGGAGGACATGCTGCAGCGGCAGCTCCACCTGGAGGGCACGCTGTGCTGGAAGACCACGTCAGGGCGCCTGAAAGGTAAAGCCTGTCCCTGGTCACCTCTGGTGGGCACCATCTTGAGTTGGGAGGTGCCATCTTGGAGTGGTGGACACCATCCTGGAAAGGTGGCACCATCTGGGATCATTGGCACCCTCTTGGAGTCTTGGGGGCCTTCTTGGATCTGTGAGGGCCATTTTGGATTGCTGGGTGCCAGCTGACACAGAGCCACTGCAGCCCAGCCGCTTCATGGCTGAGAAAAGGTACCATACTGATTCAGGACAAGCAGTTGTAGCAGAATTACAGCAAGAGGGAGGTGGTCGAACCAGCACCCTCTTTCTCAAGGGATTAAGATGGTGTGGTTCACACAGGCAGGGCCGCCAGGTGGAGGGGGCACACCGAGTCATTGTCTTGTGAGCAAAAGCCCCAGGTATCATGACACCCCAGGTTTAGCAAAGACCCCGGGGTTCTAAACAGCAGTGAGGGCCCCGTGGGGCTAGAGGATGCCACCCAGGCTACAGACCTCAGTGTCCCACAGCATCCCACCGGCTGCTCAGGGCGAGCTCCAAGCCCTCCCTTCAAGCTCTGTGGTGCAGTTCCAGGCAAGAGGGCACTTGGGACTGATCCCAGAGTTTCCTGTCCATTTCATGAGCCTCTAGAACCGTCCTAACCTTTACAGATGGTATCTTTGGGGGAGTGTTGCAGGCGGCCAAATGACAGACTCTGTCCCTAACTTGAGCAGGGGAGCCACCCAAAGATAGAGTTAAACAGTTAAGCACCTGCTATGTGCCAGGCCCCGAGGTGGCTGGTGAATGCCCTGCCCTTATGGGGCTCCAGTCCATAGGCAGAGAAGTAAACAGGAAACTAGTGAAAAGTGCAGCATGTGCTTTAGAGAAACCCAACAGACTGCTTCGCCTGAGAATTCTGGGAGGAGAAGGCTCCTGGTTGAGATGGGGTACGTGAACAGCTCCCCGAGAAGGCAGTGTTTGTGTTTCCTGCATCATGAGTGCTCCTGTCGGAAACACGGTTCAGGATGTGCACCAGCTGGTTCATGCAGGTTGCTGCACGATGTCCCTACAGTGATAAGGCACTGAGCCTACTGCCACCAGAATGCTCAGACATTCGGGGATAAGAGCGTTGCTGTGGAAGGAGGTGCAAGTGTGACTCAGAAGCGGGAAGGACATAGGGGTTAGTTCCCATTTGGGAAATCAGAGAGAGTGGGTCCCAGCCGTGCTCAGTCCGCTGTGGCTTCCTGCCATGCATCGGTATTAAACGTTGATACTAGTGAGTTCCCTGGTGGCTCAGTGGTTAGAGATCCGGTGTTGTCACTGCTGTGGCGTGGGTTCAATCTCTGGCCTGGGAATTTCTGCATGCTGCAGACACAGCCAAAACAAAACAAAAACAAACAAACAAACCCACAAAACAAAAAAGTTGAAACCAGGAGGGTGATGGAAAGGGACTGAGGTCAAAGAGCACCCCTTGGGGAGTTCCTGTTGTGGCTCAGTGGTTAACGAATCCGACTTGGAACCGTGAGATTGTGGGTTCGATCCCTAGCCTTGCTCAGTGGGTTAAGGATCCGTCATTGCCGTGAGCTGTGGTGTAGGTTGTAGAATCGGCTTGGATCCCGCGTTGCTGTGGCTGTGTGTAGGCCAGCGGCTACAGCTCCAATTCAACCCCTAGCCTGGGAACCTCCACATGCCGCGGGAGCAGCCCAAGAAATGGCAAAAAGACAAAAAAAACAAAACAAAACAAAACAAAAAAAACACCCCCGGGCTCCTGCAGAAGCATTGTGGTGCGGGCTGAGGCCTGCCTGGGATTCCACATCTGCCCAGCAGGACCCACGCAGCCACGGGAGCCATAAGACATTTCCTTCTCTCTTGTCCCCTTAGATGTCCTTGCCGTCCTCTTGACGGACGTGCTTCTGCTGCTACAAGAAAAGGATCAAAAATACGTCTTTGCTTCTGTGGTACGTGTCCTATCCCTTCACACAAAGGGCTGCTTGTTTGAGGTGACTGAATGCAGGCGGTGGCCAGTGCCAAGGCAGGGGACAGACAGCTGGAGAGCAAGGTGGCTGGAAAAGCACATCCACGTTGCCCCATCCTGGGCTTCAGAGTTGTGCCAACATCCGGGCCAGTTCCCTGTATCTCCATGGCCCTCTCCTCCCTGGGATCTAACTCCTCCCTGAGGATGCGTGCTCAGGCAGCCACTGCCCTGTGAGCTATGACCACGTTGGCCCCATAGCCCGCTGGTCCCAGAACACCCGCATCACAGGAGCCAAGCAGGCCATGAGTTCAGGCAAGGGCTGAGTCAGCCTAACCTGGCGTCAGGCTGGGGCTCCATCCATCCTGCCTGGGCCACGTCCACCAGTACCTTGGCTTCCTCCCCTGCTCATCTGTGTGGTCCGCAGGTACCCACCGCCAAGGGGTCAGAGAGCCTATTCACCTCCGGGTTCACCTGGAGAGGAAGGTGGCTTTACATCCCTTTCCCAGAGTCGCAACTAGCTTCTCAAGAAGTTTCCGGAACTGGTCAAGCTGTTTTGCCAAACGGTTGTCTCGCCCTGACTCCAGCACGTCTCGTGCGTGCTGCATGTTCACTCTCGTGAGCACAATGGGCCGTCTCTAATCCGCTGTGCCACCTGCTCTGGGCCTCCCACCCCCTACCCCACACATGTCTGCATCCTGCTCGCTTCTCCCATAAAGACACTGGTCACGTGGGATTAGGGCCCACCCTGATGACCTCATTTTATAGTCACCTCTTCATAAAGACCCTCTCTCCAAACACGGTTACCTTCTGAGGTTAGGCCCTTAGCTTGGGGAGTTGGGGCAGGGGAACAATACTGCACATAACAACCAATTAAAAAGGTGCCTTTTCCTGGTCGGTCAGAGCGTTTACCTCTTGGAGGATCCACTGCAGATTGGGTATACTGGTTGGCTCTGGGTGTCTGGGCACAGGATTGGGAGGAAGATTCTTGTGTCGTCTAGACAACCTCCTCTTGTATGAGTTGTGTACAGTGTACGTGCGTTAGTGATTCTAAAACCTCTGTTAAGCATGTCGAACAGACATATTAAGAGGATGTGAGGATATCACTGTACCAGTGGCTTTTTTTCCCCAGATGGTAAAATCTTTCTGCTTTGAATTGTTTGAGAATAGCAGGATGCACAGTACCCGCCTCCAGTCCCCTTCCCCTCTGGCTTATGGCTCTGGGCTTTTGGGGTGCGGCAGGTATAGGGTGACCCCCCCATCCCACCCATGCAGGACTCCAAGCGCCCCGTCATCTCGCTGCAAAAGCTCATCGTGAGGGAAGTGGCCAACGAGGAGAAAGCCATGTTTCTCATCAGCGCCTCCCTGCACGGGCCTGAGATGTACGAGATTTACACCAGCTCCAAGGAGGAGAGGAACACGTGGATGGCCCACATCCGAAGGGCCGTGGAGAGGTGAGGGGCCGTGTGGGCCTTCCCCCTATACCCCCGATGGCTTTGCCCTTGGCTTGTTTTGTGTGTGTGTGTGTTTTCTTTTTTTTCTTTTTTTTTTTTTTTTTTGGTCTTTTAGGGACGCGCTTGCAGCATATGGTGGTTCCCAGGCTAGGGGTCGAACTGGAGCTATAGCTGCTGGCCTACAACACAACCACAGCAATGCAGGATCCAAGCTGCGTCTGTGACCTACACCACAGCTCACGGCAATGCCGGATCCTTAGCCACTGAGCAAGGCCAGGGATCGAACCTGCAACCTCATGGTTCCTAGTCAAATTTGTTAACCACTGAGCCATGACGGGAACCCTGGCCCTTGGCTTTGATGGCAGGCAAATCAGCACTGACCTTAGAGAGCTTGCAGGGGTGCAGGGGATTGCAGGCAGGGGGTCAGGAGGTCCCTTGGCCTTTCATTCCACATCAGTGCTCTGTCCATCCCCTCATCTAAGGGGGCCCAGACAGTGCCATTCCGGCTCCTTCCAACAATGGCCAAAAAGGCCCGATGTCTCTGGCCGGGAGAGGTGATACCTTCTGTGTCAGTGGGGTATCCACCTGACATGGTGGGCTGTCCGTTCTCACGAGGCCAGGGGATCCCTCAGGACCCCAGCCCTGTGGCTCTGTGATGCTTGGTTTCTGGTCCACTGGCAGATGGGGCCTGTGGTCCAGCACCTGCCCCCAGCCTGCTGCTCCCTCCCTTAATGCCTAGAAGCCTCCCGAAGCCTCAGTCTGCTCGGAGCTCCCTTGATACTCAACTCCAGCTCTGTTGGGCTGGCAGCCTCCTGTCCCTGGGAGGTCCCCAGGGAATGAACTGCCCCTTTTCCCCTCCCAAGTTTCAGCCAAGCATTTGAAACTTGTGACCATGGAGTTCCCTTGGTGGCCTAGCGGTTAAGGATCCAGTGTTGCCACTGCTGTGGCTGGGGTTTGGTCCCTAGTTCGATGGGCTGTGTTTCTCTCCAGCACGGTTAACCTGTGGCAGGCTAAATCTCCACCACACCAGGGATGCTCTGCAGCTGGGTCTTCAGGCAGACCCCTCAGTGCTGTTTCAGAGGCGGCAGGCTGTCTGTCCCTTCTCCCTACAGCTGTCCGGACGAGGAGGAGGGGCCCTTCAGCGAGGCCCGCGCCATGAGGCTGAGGGAATTCCAAGGTAAGGGGGCATCAGTCCGACCTCTGTGCCCACCGTGTGGTCCCTCGTCAGGTGACAGGGCCCCTGGAGCCCTCGTGGGCCCAGCAGTGGCATTTGTGTTCCGTCCCATCGGGACTGGCCTTGGAGCAGATCACCATCCAGGTGACCAGGAATTTGGCTGTGGGCTGTCCTGTGTCCTGCACAGGACACAAGAACAGTTTGTAGTGCTCTTCCAGAGGACGTGGGGGAAAGGGAGAGGGGTTGCCAGGGTCCCTGAGCCCCTTCCGGACACACACTGTCCCTTCCCCAGACGCCTGCTGGGCCTCCACCTGGATGCCCCAGTTCATGTGCATCAAACCCCAGGGAGCCTGGTAGTAGCCCGGGACCCCACAACTTCCTTCTGGAGCCAAGCAGACCCAGACCATCCTGGCTTTGCAACCAGTGACACAGGCTTCCTCCTCCATTTGGATTTTTTTCTTGAAACTATGTTATTGAGATAAGATTCACATACCATACATACCTTTTTTTTTCTTTTTTTGGCCAAGGCGTGCAGTGGCTTGATGTGGGATCTCAGTCCCTAGACCAGGGATTGAAGCCAGGCTGCAGCAGTGCAAGTGAGGAATCCTAACTTCTAGGCCCCTAGGGAACTCCCCAGGTCACCCATTTAAAGTGGGCCACGCGGGGGCTCTCAGTATCCAACACAAGGTTATGCAGCCATCCCCACAGCCAACAGCCAACACAGGCTGTTCTCATCACCTCAAAAAAGAAACCCCATCCCCATCAGCGGTCACTCCTGTTCCCTCCTCCCGCAGCCTCTGGGAACCCCTTTTCTACTGTCTATGACTTGACCTGTTCCAGACACCTCATATAAGTGGGGTCATTTAGCCCTTCATCACTGGCTTATTTCACTGAGCATGATATTTTCAAGGTTCATCCAAGTGGCAGCATATGGCAGAATTTCCCTCCTTTTTTTGAGGCAGAATAATATTCTGTTGTATGGATGGACCACCTTGTGCTTATCCATTCTCCTCCCCAGTTTTAACAGGTTCCCATGAGATTTCAGGGAGGTCATTGCCAAGAGTAAAAGTCCTAGTACTTTGCAGTCTCAATCAGCTCCCCTCTTCTCTTTCACTCACCACCATCTTTATTTTTGAATTAGGTAACATTTAAGCAATCAGTACATAAAATTAGGTGATGTGTATTTTATTTCTCTTTGTGGAGAGAGTGCACGTTTGAAGGTGTGAAGGAATAAAAACACCCAAAATCCCACTGACCCCTGAAAGTATAATGCTAACGTAGTAGTCATATAAATTCAATAGTATTCATTTCATCCTCTTCACTTACTTCTACCTGATGGTAGGAAAATACATGACCTGCACAGACACATCTCCATGGCCACCACAGAGCCAGACAGTCATCTCTCTCCATCAACCATTCCTAGCAAGTCTTAGTGAATTAGAAATTGATGTTTTTCGGAGTTACCATTGTGATGCGTTGGAAATGAATCCAACTAGTATCCATCAGCTAGTATCCATGAGGACGCAGGTGTGATCCCTGGCCTTGCTTAGTGGGTCTGGGATCCAGCATTGCCGCAAGCTGTGGGGTAGGTCATATATGTGGCTCGGTTCCTCTGCTGCTATGGCTGTGGCATAGGCCGGTGGCTGCAGCTCTTGATTCAACCCCCAGCCTGGGGACTTCCATATGCCACAGGTGCGGCCCTAAAAAGAAAAAAGAAAATAAAGGGAAGAAAGATATTTTCAGAGTTCCCTCGTGGCCTAGTGGTTAAGGATCTGGCATTGTCACTGCTGTGGCACAGGTTCAATCCTTGGCCTGGGTACTTCCATAAGCCACAGGCGCCCCCCCCCCAAAAAAGAACCCCTAAAGAAATAGAGTTTTCTTCATTAAGATCTTCTTTCCTCTCTTGGACCAAAAGCCAACCTCATCTTTCACATTGGAAAGTCAGGGGCACTCCCATCAAAGTCAGGAGTGAGGCAGGGCCCCTGACTCTCCCCATTATTATCTTCACCGTGGAAGTTCCAGCCAGGGTAATAAGGGAAGAAACAGAAGGAAGAGACCATGATTGGAAGGGAGGCGGCAGAATTATTGTTTGCAGGTGACATGATTATTTGCCCAGAAAAATCAGTACACTCAACTGGAAACCTATTGGAAATGGTAAAGTAAGCTCACTAATTTAGTGGAACAGGATGAATGTATATGTACTAGCAATCAGTGCGAAAGTCTAAGATAGTAAGTCATAGTCATGGCAGCAAAAAAGGTTATAAAACCCAGAGACTTGTAAGAAGGCTTTCGAGATTAGAAAACTCTGTATCAGGCTCTCAATTTGTCCCAGACTAATAAAAATCAGCCCATTATGGTCCTCCCCCACACCTCCAGTGTGTTTGATTTTAATCACTGGAGTCAACCAGGAGATAGGGCCACACTGGCACCTGCCTCTTGGGAATGTTAGACAAAGGCAGAGGTCCACCTCTGGATAGGGCGTGGGTCAGCGGGGCCCTGCCAGGCATCCTCACCCCACCCCCAGCCCCTCTCCAGGGAGACCACCCCAGAGGAGGCCAACCCCAACCCCCACCCCCACCCCCACTTTGCAGAGCAACTGAATGTGAAAGACCAGCAGATCGCACAGAGCCTCAGCGAGAAGCAACAGATCTACCTGGAGATGGCCGAGATGAGTGGCCTCGAGGACCTTGCCCAGCCGCGGCTCCTCTTCCGGGGAGGAGACCCCCCTGGGAACCTGCAGGGGGAGCTGATTCTCAAGTCAGCTATGAGCGAGAGTGAGTAGCCACAGCACTGAGGCCAGGTGCGGCCCCCAAGCCCCCTCCCCCCTGGTGGGCTCCTCGAGGCCAGGCCCTCACATCACCCTATCCAGGCGCTCCCATCTGCCTCTGTTCTCCTAGAGTTGGAAGGACACAATCAGGTGCCAGCCCCTCTCTGCAAACTTAAAGTACTGTCTCACACTCACTCAACAAACATTCCCAAGGCCTGCCACACGTGAGGCTTCATGCTAGGCCCCAGGTTCTCCAGCTGAGACAGTTCCTCTTCTTTCTAATACGTGGGTCACCTCCGGAAAAATGCACACATATGCATTTGACCAGTCATTTCAGGGGTTCCTGGCCAGTAAGCACAGTCAGGGTCCTTGCGGAGACCCTGGCAGCTTCCATGCAGCCGCCGAGTCCTGCGCCAGGCCTGGTGACCAGTGCTCATCCAGCCCAGCAGGATGGCCAGGACTCCTCTTTCCATGGCAGATGAGACAGACGTAGCCTTCCCTTCAGAACTTTCCATCGGAGTGAAGAGAACCCAGGCCAGAGGGCTCCCTTGTGGACGCTGCTTGTGCTCAGTCTCCCTCTGGCCACACGGACATTCTTCCTCCTGTGTCTCCAATCACCACTGTTCTTGGGCCTCAGAGACCCTCTCATGTCCCGTGCCTCGGGCTAGAATGTTCTCCCACCTCCTCACCTGGCCGAAGCCATATTGTCCTTGAGCACCTTGTGTGACCAGCCCTGACCTTCTGTAGACTCAAACTGGCATGTCCTGTGTGCATTACCTGTGCAGGGAGTGCACCGGGTCAGAGAGGGACCTGGCGCCCTGCTCCAAGCCCACGGTGGGCCCTCAGGGTGACTTGGTCCCCCTTCCATCTCTTTCCGCAGTCGAGGACATCCAGAGCCTGATCTGCCGGCAGCTTGGCAGCACGGAAGACGGGAGTGGCTGTGGGGTCCTGGCCCGGAGAGTGGAGAGCTCCGGGGGCCACGACAGCGCGGGCAACCCCGGCAAGAGTGAGTGGTGCTGCCTCCCGGGGTCAGAGCTTTTCAGGACCCGGGGAGGTCAGAGGCGGTGGGGAGACCAGCAGTTTCTCAGAACGTTCCCTTCCCCTGGGGTCCTTGGCAGAGCCTGGACGCTTGCTGTTCAGCATCTCTCTTACTGTTTTCCCTCAACCTATAAACTCTCCAGGGTTAGGGCTCTGGAGCTTCCCAGGGTGATCAGTCATGTCCTCACAGCAGCGCTCAGACCAGTTCCTGCTGGTCTCTGAATCCCAGATGCCACCCTTGGAGTCCAGACCCCAGGGGACCCGCAGCATCTCACGCACCTGGCTTGGGTTTCAGATGGCAGTTATCAGAAGAAAGTCTGCAGCAGTGACCCAGGTCCCCGAGACCCACAGGGCCCCGCGGGCAGCCCAGACTGGAAGCTCGGCGACACCCCAGGGGCCTCGGAGGAAGCGCCGCAGGCGGTACGCTGCTTCCTTGGGATGTTTCTGGACTCAGTGCACAGTCAGCCCAAGTCCTTTAAATCATCGTCAGTGAGGGAGAACAGCCTGTGCTTGGCGTATCTAGTTTCTCTGTGTTGCAGCAAATATTGAGCAGCACCATCTCATTTTACAGTGCATGGTAGTTAATATGCAGAGTGACAGGTGGGCCGGTGATCCTCCCGGTTTCTCCGGCAGGCCCCGGGAGGGTGGGTGGTGTCCAGGAGGGAGGCAGGGGAGGGGCAGGCATAGGGCAGCAGCCAGGGCCTCATCAACAGATGAGAGACACTAGACAGGGACCACAGCTTTCAGTCTGCACAGGGGTCCTCAGGCCCACAGATGCCGGTGTCACCGGCCGGTCCCTCCCCTTTCACTCAGGAGGCCCACCCCTGCCAGGCCTCAGGAGTCAGAGGCACACTGCCTCTGGCCACCTCTGAGGCCTGAGCTCCTCCGAGGCTCCCACAGGGCAGGCCCACGCCAGCAACCCTCACATCTCACTGTGGCCACCTTGAGCCCTCGTTTCCAGACACCGAGACTGGCACAAGCAGATGAGCAGGCACGGCCTGTCCCATGCTGAGGAGACATCTTAGCAAAAGTAAGCAGGTCTGACTTCAGGTGGACTGATCCTTAGAAACTCCCTTTGTATTGATGCTGTCTCCACAGGGAGAGGTGCCAGGTGCAGAGCCTGGGCCCCGGCTGCCTGCTGTCGTGGAGTCAGAGGTAAACTCAGGGCTTCTGCATGGATGTCCATTGTCACCCCCTACCCCCTGCCCCCTGCCCCAGATGGCACACACACCCAGTAGGGCGTTGTGCAGAGAGCTAGTGCCCCTTTCCTCTCTGTAGCTTGTCCATCGGATCCAGACGCTGTCCCAGCTGCTCCTCAGCCTCCAGGTATCACACCTTTGGGGAGCGTGGCGAGCCCCCAAAAATTTAGAGAGGGGCAGGAGGCCAGGCTCTTCCTCACACCGGCCCTCTGCTCCCCCAGGCCGTCATTGCCCAGCAGGACAGCTACGTGGAGATGCAGAGGGCCACCATCCAGGAACGTGAGAAGCAGTTCCGGCTGCAGTCGACCCGAGGGAACCTGCTGCTGGAGCAGGAGCGGCAGCGCAACTTCGAGAAGCAACGGGAGGAGCTGGCGGGCGTGCAGAAGCTGCAGGGCCAGCTGCGCCTGGAGCAGCAGCGCTGGGAGCGCGAGCGGGAGCACCAGCGCCGGGAGCTGGACCTGGCCTCGGCGCGCCTGCAGCAGCGCGAGAGCGAATCGCGACAGCTGCAGGAGCGGCTGAGCCAGGAGCGCGAGGAGCTGGAGCGCCAGCGGGAGGCCTACCAGCACGACCTGGAGCGGCTGCGCGAGGCCCAGCGCTCGGTGGAGCGGGAGCGCGAGCGGCTAGAGCTGCTGCGCAGGCTCAAGAAGCAGAACACGGTGCCTGGGGCGCTGCCGCCTGAGGCCCTGGCAGAGGTGAGTGCGTTCATGTAGATGAGTGTGAGTTGTGGGTGTGCGCATGAACGTGACAGTCTTACCGTAAAAATGTATGAGGATGTGTGTGGGTGTGTATATCTGCGTTTTGGGGATAGGCAATGAATGGCGGCTCTGTAGCCAGATGGGACCCTCCCAGCTAAGAGGCTTAAGTCACCGAGCAGGTCAGGTCCATCCATCTCCAGAGGCCCCGCCCCAGCCGGGAGCCTGCAGATGCAGGGCGAGGCTGGCCAGTGGCTTCATCGTGCAAATCTGCTGGGGGGCATGGCTCTTTGGACCCCGCTGAGGGCTTCCAGCAGGTACAATGGCATTGGGATGTGTCTTCTCTCCATCTTTCAGGCCCAGCCCCCAAGCCACTCTCCCAGCTTCAACGGGGAAGGGCTGGAAGGGCCCGCAGCCCTAACCAAAGCGCCAGGGCCCCGAGTGAGCACGCTGCTGTCTGGCGCTGGGCCAGAGTACCTGGATCGCCCGGAGGTCGCCCGCAGGGATAGTGCCCCAGCTGAGGGCCGGCCAGCCAAGAGTGACGTGCCCATCCAGCTGCTCAGTGCCACCAACCAGATCCAGAGGCAGGCAGCCGTGCAGCAGCAGATCCCCACCAAGCTGGCCGCCTCCACCAAGGGTGGCAAGGACAAGGGCAGCAAGAGCCGGGGCTCGCAGCGCTGGGAGAGCTCAGGTGAGTCGGACTGCCCCGGCTCCTCGCCTCTGGAGGTGGCGCTGGGAAGAAACCTCAAGGCGCAGCTGGTGTTGTGGCTGAGGCTGCCCACCCCCCACGGGGAGGTCTTTCACTTCAGAAGGCAAAATAGAAACCTCAATTCCGTGCTCCTTTTCCTGCCTTGGCCCTCAAAAGTGGGATCCAGGACAAGGGGGCATCTTGGTGATTCAGAAAGGGGCCTTGGAAATACTTGGGGAGTCAGGTGCCGTGGGCGGGGAGTCACATCAACTGATGCCAGCGCACCCCCACTGAGCTCCACTCTGCGCTGGTCCACGTTCAGTGGGTCCACTGGTGTCCTCACTCCACAGAGGACACACTGGGCGCTGGGGGATGTGTGGAGGAGCAGGCGAGGCCCCCAGCCGAGATCGGGGTACTCTTGTACCTGGAGCCAGGTCGAGTGCCCAGGCTGCGCCTTCTGCCCTCTTTCAGCCTCTTTTGACTTGAAGCAGCCGCTGCTTTTCAACAAGCTCATGGGCAAAGAGGAGAACACGTCTCGGAACCGCCGCTCACTGAGTCCTGTCCTGCTCAGCTCCACACCCCCCTCAGGTGAGCCAGGCCTCCCCCGGCCGCAGGGCCACGAACGGTGCCCAGCAGCTGCTGACCCCCACAACCCCCCTCTCTCTTCCAGACCCCTGCCTCCCAGCCCCAAACCCAGCCCCGGCTGACGTCCCCGCCGAGTACTTCTCTGTCAAGGCCTGGGGGGCAGCCTTCCCACCAGTGGCCCTGTCCTCCACACCACTGGACAAGGAAGAAGCCGGCAAGGAAGATGTCATTTTCTTCTAGAGGCTGTGGCTCAAGGTGCAGACCCCTCCCTGTGTTGTCGACCATCGTGCTCTCTGGGGACCTGTGCCACTATCCCTCTCCCCTTCCCAAACAGGCCTCTGCCACCAACTACTGGGCTGGGGCTGGCCTGCCATCTGTAGGATTAGCAGTGGTGCCTGGGCAACTTTGAAAACCTATTTTTTAATACAAAAAGAAAAGGTTTTAATTGAAGCTGAACCGGAGCTAACCCACAGAGCTGTAATCGCAGCGCCCCCGTGGGGAGAGGAGAGACCAACACCAGACTGTCTTTCCAAGATAGTGACCGAGTGTGGTGGTTCCACAACGAGCACAGTGACAGGCCAGACCCTGACCTGAGGAGGTGCTGCCCCCCAGGTCAGGCACTACAGCCACTAGGAGACACTGGAGCATGTCACTGTGGTACCAGACGGGGCCTGGTGATGTTGGCTCTGTTTGTCCACAGAATCAGGCAGAATGGACTTCCAAAGCAGAGACTTGCGTGGGTTCGTGGTGAACTTCAAGGCCAGGACGCGAGCCCAGGCAAGGGGCAGCACACAGCTCTCCCAGGACAGAGCGTCCCAGGGCAGGGCGGCTGGAGAGTCCAGCCAGTGGCTCGCTGGCTAGCTCTGCAGGCCCTGTAGAAGCAGACACTCGCTGTGAAAGGGGCTGATCTGGAAGGGACTGACTGCAACTCATTTTCATCTTGTGAAGGTTTTCAAAACCTGCTATTGTCACACTCGGTGCTTTCCCGAGGGGCCTTACCAAGGTGGCATGGTTCCACGGGCCTCTTGGACACTGGGCACCAGGGAAGCCAAGTCTAGAGCTTCAGCCAGGGCAGCACACCCTCTAGAGGGTCCCAACCCCAGGTGGAGGGTGCTCAGTGCCTATGAGATAGGCCAGTTTTTCCAGGGTCACTAGGGGGTAGCCCCCAGGGCTAGTGTCCCAGGACAGGGGCAGATGTTATAACAACTCCAGAGGTGGGGTGGAACACTAGAGGGACCACATGTGGCCTGGTTGGTGGCTGTTGCCAGTGAGCGCACAGATGGCTGCCATGAGGGCACCTCATGTCCAGTGGGTTGTCGAACCATATTGTCCACCCTACCCCACCCCACCCCAGGAGGGCAAGGGCCACCAGTCCAGCTGCTCAGCCATGGGTGTCTGGAATGGTGTCACATGTCCAGGAACAGCCTGGTGTGGCAGTGGAGTCAGACCCATGTTCTGCCCTGGCCAAAAGCAAGGCTGGGTGCCAGGGTGGGGAAGGGGCACCCCAAGCCCCTCATGGGACTTGGAACCCAGTATCTCCAGAAGCATTGGTGGGAGGTCTGGGTCCTGGGCGACACAGCCAGCCGGTGACAGGGAGCTGACAGTGGTGCCCGGCGTCTCCCGAGCTGGGCTCTGCCTCCTCGGGAACCGCCCTGACCTCACCCTTGGCCACCGGCCTTTGGCCCCAGCAGAGAGCAAGGAGCAGCGCCCCGCCCCGTGCACGTCCGGACTATCTGTGCCATGTCTGTGATCAGTGTTTGTGTTTTGTACTGAGACTGAGATTCACTGGAGCACTTTAGAAAAGTTGACTTGACTTTAAGTTCCTGTCCTGTCATGAAGAGGAGCTTCTGGGACCGTGCACCTCCACCCATGGGCTCTGTGCAGACCCTCCAAGATGACTCCCCGGGTGATAAGCAGTTCAAGGCCACGGGGTGGAAGCCATCTGAGGAGGTTTCTGGGTGGTGCCAGCAGCAGGGCGGTGCCCTGGGCACCTCACCAGGACCCAGAGGTCACTCATGGGTAGAGCCCAGTCTTATTTGTCAAGTTGGGGGCCGATGTTCCTGTTTCTGAGGGATCTGTACACGTTTTTGTTCATCGTGACTGTGATCTTAGTCCACCCACAATTGTTTTTCCAGTGATTGCAGCATCTCCTCACTGCAGGGCATTGCAGAACCGCCCTAGAACTTAAGACCTGACTCTAGCAATAAAGTGTCCAAGATGAGCATACTGAAGCGGCTGTTCTTTGGGTTTTTGTTTTAGAATCATCTGCCCAAGAGTTGGTGCTGTACTGCTATGTGCGGGTAGGGGTCCCCTGGGACCCCAGGCCCAGGGCCTGCCTGACAGCCAGGCTATGCTGTCCCATCCCTCCTGGGTGGGCCCAGGTCACCTCTCCTGCTGAGTGCACTGCTCCCCCTGCCCCAAGGCTAGGGTGGGGAATTGGGAACACCTCCCAGGCAAGTGACACAGCGCCCGCCCCCCCACTTACCACCAACTCAGACTGGTGATTGGAGCCATCTCGCAGAGAGCCCAGGGCCTGCTTTGGTCTCCGTGAGGAAGCCCCAGGCAGTGATTATATCTAGTCAGCATCCAGATATAATCACTGCCTGGGGCTTCCTCACGGAGACCAAAGTGGCCCCCAGGGGAAGCCAAGGTGCAGAGTACATAGCCAACCAGCCCTGGCTGGGTTCCGTCCCATTTAGCCCAGTCCCTGTGGTCCTGGGATGTCAGCATCCTCAGTAAGGGGGGGAGCCCTGCTGGCTTCTGGGTGCTCCAGGGCCCACCAGCCTCTTTGCTTCCCAAGCAAGTCCTCCTTAACAGCCAGAGATCCTTTGGGGCCTGGTCCCCTGGAATGGTCCTGCCCTCCCCCGCAACCTGAAGAGGCAGCCCAGGGAGGGGCACTGGGCAGGGGGTCTGATCACATGACAGGTAGAGCCAGTGCCTACAGGGCTGCCAACCTGTCGGGTGGGGTACCTGTGATCCAGGTGTAAGTCACCGGGCCTCCAGACAGGCAGGCAGTGCTGTGACCCCACCCTCATCCCACCAGTGCCCCTGGGTGATGGGAAGCCAGAGCACATTCCCACCACCGACTCAGCCCAGAGGGAGCCCCCCTGACAGGTGGATGGGGCAAGGGGCTCCAGCCAGGCACCAGGTGAGGTCCCTGCATCCTATGCTGCCTCCAGCAGCCCTCCAATCCAGCTGTCCCCACCAGGTAGCTTCCTAGTAAAAGAACAAAACGCAGTTGAAACCACAGGAGGCTTCAGGAACTGTAAACATGGCCTTTTACATTGGCTCTTCTGAGTGTTGTGAGCCATGAGGGAGGGGCACCCTTCCCTCTGCTGCCAGTTCTCTGATGGGATGTGGAGAGTTACAGGACAGGTCAAGAGCAAGGGGTGGGCGTGAGTGGGCCACCACCTGCCGACCCGCGGCATTCTCAAACATCAGACTGGATAACAAGCTTGCCTGGTCCTGCCGTGCTCCCCATGGGCTGGGAGATGGAGCTCAGGCATCTCCAGGGATGCTCAGAGCCTAAGACTTGCTCAGACGGGCCCTGAATGGACAATGGCAGCCCTGGGTCCAGCCCCTCCCCGTCCCAGGCCCACAGGAACGCCAACCTGTTGAACCGCCCAGGGCAGGAGCCTGCTGGCAGAGGCGAAGCGAATGTGCTGGCCAAGGATGTTCCAGAAGGCAGAAGGGGAGGCATGACTTCCTACCAGAGCTCCAGCCCATGGGAAGCTGGACCCCAGCTTGTTGCCATGTCCAGAGGAGCCCCTGCACAGCCTCCCTAAGATAAGGCACAGGGGCGCCCCGGCCCCTCTGCAGAGAAAGAGCAAGTGGCCACAGACAGGAGGGCCCAGAGTTCGGGAATAAGCTCACACCCAGCCTGCAGCAGCCCCACAGCATTTAATTGACTCTCATTCAGACCTTCCTCACGCACCCCCTGGTGCAGGCCACCTGTCCCTGCTCCCCCGCTCGCCTTTACTGGATTCAGTACTCCAGCCTGCGGTGCCCTTATTCTCTGCACAGACTCGTGGGATCTTTCCGCTCTGCCCCGGAGAGAAGCCTACCCAGAGGACGCTGGTCCTGGGGGGCCACAGGTGCACCTGGCCTTGATTTGCTCCATGAAAGACCCAGCTCCCACCCGGGCCATCGTTGCCCTTGGGAAGGGACCCTCATTGGGCTTCCAGCCGAGTCCATGGGCACCTGGGTCCCATCAGGGGTCAGCGTTGGCCTGGCCACCGGCCTGGACTGCCTGGTACACGCTGAGGAGGGAGGAGATGGTACCCAGGAGGCCCACCACCCACGGGGGCAAGCAGCCAGACCACAGGATGCCCGGGGGTAGCCAGTGCACTGCGTTGGCTAGGTCAGCCAAGTTGCTCAGCAGGGTCAGCACCTCCGACCGGATCTGGGCCTCCACGGCCCTCTGCTTGCCCCGGGGCCACCAGCTGTGGGAGGAGAGATGGCACTCGTGTAGGGCAATGAGTGCTTGGGAGGAAGAGGGCCCACAGCCTGAGCCTCGGATCCAACCCCCCTAACCCACCTCCACCCCCGCCCCCCGACCTTCTGGAGGCAGGCAGCTCCAGGGCCTACACCCATTGCCGCCCTAGCCCGTGTTCTTTCCCAGGATGAGACAGGACCAACCTTGGTCCTCAAGACAGACTCTACCTCTGCTCATCCTCCCTGATGGGGATCCGGCCGCGAAGGCTCAACCCTCGAGTCGTGGCTCTGCATTTCCTGTCTGTGAGGCCTCCAGCTGGCCTTGGGTGCCCCATCTGTAAAGGTGCTATCATCCACCCAAGGTTGCCCTGAGGCCCCTCAATCTTGCCCACATCACACCCCAGCACAGGGCCTGCACAGGGCAGGGTTGACCACTGGTGACTCTGGACACTCCCTGGCTGGAAAACCCACGGGGGACCCCAGCCTGCAGGAAGTCGGCCTTTCTAAAACTGGGGCAAAACCCTGGACATCATACCTTAGGGAGGCTACCTGGGGGCTCCTCAGCCTCCGTCTCAGCTTCAGGACCATCCACAGGGACCTGCAACACCGCAGAGGATGGGGTGGGAAGAGCAGGCTGGGGGCTCAAGCCCAGGGGGGCTCCCCGCCTGCCACTGGGCCTCAGGTTCCCTATAAACTTTGCTGAACAGGTGGTTCCAACCATCCCGCACCCTCCTGGAGCCCCGGGCTGCTGGGGACTTGTTCTGAATGCAGACCTCTCCTCCCCCATCTGCCCAGGTATATCCAGTGCTTCCAGCCAGCCAGGCTCCAGCCCAGCCTCTGCAAACCACTGGCCCAGAACCACAGCTCAAAGAAATACTGGGCCACATGCAGTGTTTATGGCCCATCCCACAGGCCACTCCTCTACAGATAAGGACACTGAGGCAGGCCCCCACCTGGACTGGCCTGAGAAAGCTGCTTCCCCTCCCACACGTGCACCCCTGACACTGGCTGAACCTGTCTAAGGTGAGGCTAAATGACCTTCTCTGTGTGAGAGCTGGTGACTGCAGCCTGAGGTGGTGGCCACCAGACGGGCATACCCTAGTGTTCCCTGGGGTTTCTGGGGGGCCCGCATGGTGTCTGTCCACCCCGGCTGCTGTGCCTGGCCCTTGCGCCCTGCAGCCTGGGTGTGCTGGCCTGGGTCAGACTTCCTGACTGGGGTCCACCTCCCTGGCCACTGTGTGCCCCCCCACTGGGTGACATGTCCCCTGAGGGTATATAGGACAGTGGATCTGTATCAGAACCACCTGGGGACTCGGGCAAAATGATGATTCCCGGGATTCCCTGGACCCAAAGAATCAGAACCGCTGAGTGCCGGGCACCTATATTTCAAAGGCCTCCCAGGTGACTCTCTGGCACCCTGGGGTCTTAGGGATACCTGGTCATGACGAGCACACACCAAATGCTCCCCGACCCCCACGCCCCTGCTCATGCCAAATACTGAGAAAGGCTGTCTTTTCTAGATGCTCGAAAAATAAATGGAATAATAGGTAGGACATATTCATCCTAAAAATACGCTTTTGAAGGTGGTGAAAATACTCTGTGTGATGCCGCAGTGGTGAATCATGTCATCATTCATTTGTCCAAATTCATAAAACATGCAACACAAAGAGTGAACCCTAAGGTTAACTATGGACTTGGGGTGATAATAGTGTCAGTGTCAGTTCATTGACTGGCCTGTAACAAATTGATCTGGTGCCACGTTGACGGTGGGGGAAGCTGTGCGTGTACAGGCGATATGTGGACACCCGCTTTACTTCCGGCTCAATTTTGCTGTGAATCTAAAACTGCTCTAAAAAAATAAAGTCTCTATCAAAAAAATTTAACAGAGGCAGTTCCCCAGTGGCTCAGTGGGTTAAGGATTCAGTGTTGTCACTACCGTGGCTCAGGGTACTGCTCTGGCGCAGGTTTGATGTCTAGCCCCAGAACTCCTGCATGCCGCGGGCACAGCCAAAAATAATTAATTAATTAATGGAACCAAGAATGCCCCTGAAGCAGGAACAGGAAGTCACAAGGCACCCTAAGGAGAGGCCATGAGCTGTGGCCCCCAGGAGGTCTGGCCTCAGCGCATCCAGCCCCGGCTCTGGACCTCACAGAGAAGGACGATGCCAAGAGCCACAGGCCTCACTCCACAGACAGGCATGGAGAGGGGAGCTCACAACAGGCAGGAGCCACGTCTGTGAAACAGGAGAGCAGAAACAAGAAATGTGTCGGCGGAGCATCAAAAATCAAAGGCTGGGAAGAATCACCAGAGTATAAAGAGTGGGGGTCTCTGGGTGGGACTGCGGGCAATCAGAATCTTCCACCCTGGGGTTTGGTCATTTTCCAGGCCATCTCCGATAAACAAATAATTGGGGGCATGGGGGAGACAAGGGCTACTGGAGGTCAGTGTATGCCAAGGGACAAGTGACAGCAGACAGGAGCGCTGCCCCGCCACACCCGGAGGTCAGGGGTGGCCTCACCTCCCTTCGAGGAGCTGAGAGACCTTTGCTGCCATGAAACACGGGCACTGGAGGGGCCCTGCTTTGCCCTTGCTTTCTGGGACAGGAGACTCTGAACTCAGCAAGTTTGCAGAGGAGAAAATGGGAGGAAACCATTATTTTTTTAAATTCTAGAAACCTTACAGTTTTTGGAAGCCGGGGCCAGTCTGGAGACTCCTGGCTGTTTTATCCGAGGATGTTTGCTGATGACAGTGCAAGCAGAACTTAGGGACTGGGGTAAAGGCAGCCACACCAGCTACTTCCGTTCAGGCTCCAGAGTTATTTCCTGGGTTTGACCGGCACAATCATGGCCCCACAAAGATGTCCACTTTTTTTTTTTTTTTTTTTTTAGGGTCATACCCTCAGCATAAGGAAGTTCCCGGGGTAGGGGCTGAATCAGAGCTGCAGCTGCCAGCCTACACTACAGGCACAGCAATACCAGATCAGAGCCGAGTTTGCGACCTACACCACAGCTCACAGCAATGCCTGATCCTTAACCCACTGACAGGGCCAGTCATTGAACCCAAGTCCTCATGGATACTAGTCAGGTTCATTAACCACTGAGCCATAGCAGGAACTTTTTTTTTTTTTTTTTAATGTCCACATCCTATCTCCACGATTATGATGTGAATTCCCTTACATGGCAAAAAAAAAAAAAAAAAAAAAAAAAAAAAAGACTTTCCAAATTGTTAAGGTCTGGAGATGGGAGGTTATCTGGGTGGGCTCAGTGTCATCACAAGGACCCTCATAAGAAGGAGGCAGGAGGAGTTCCCGTCGTGGCGCAGTGGTTAACGAATCCGACTAGGAACCATGAGGTTTCGGGTTCGGTCCCTGCCCTTGCTCAGTGGGTTAACGATCCGGCTTTGCCGTGAGCTGTGGTGTAGGTCGCAGACGCGGCTCGGATCCCGCGTTGCTGTGGCTCTGGCGTAGGCTAGTGGCTACAGCTCCGATTCGACCCCTAGCCTGGGAACCTCCATATGCCGCAGGAGTGGCCCAAAGAAATAGCAAAAAGACAAAAAAAAAAAAAAAAAAAAGAAGGAGGCAGGAGGCTCAGAGTCAGAGAAGGAGATGTGACAGCAGAAGCAGAGGCTGGAGTGAGGTGCTTCAGAGATAAGGGGAGGGGACCAGGCAGCAAGGAAGGCAGGCAGTCCCTAGAAGCTGAAAAAGCCCGGTGCTTCTCTCTGGAGCCTCTAGAAGGAACACAAGCCCTGCCCACACCTTGATTTTAGCCTAGTGAGACCCATTTTGGTCTTCCAACCTCCAGAACTGTTAAGATGATCAAATGTGTGTTGCTTAAAGCCACTAAGTCCGTGGAAATGTTTCAACAGCAATAGGGGAACAAATACAATGGGATGGTGACAGGAATTGGAAAAAGCAGAAGAGACAAAGACACATGTGCCTCCAGCATGTCTGACAGCCCTGGGGGATCTCGGGGGTTCCCTTCCAGGCTCCTGGAGGGCTGGGCGGCGACACTGCTTACCTAGCAATCCCTAGGAGCAGGGAGAGGCCCCAGAAGGTTGTGCTCAGTGTCCACCACCGGGCAGAGTCCACGTGGAGGATTTTGGCATCAGCAGCCCAAGCAACGTGCTCACAGGGGTAGTAGAGCTGGTCGGCCAGGTTGCCCAGAACAGACACACAGCGGACAAAGACGTCCTCCTCCTGCGGGGCCAGGAGAGAGGCGGGAGGTGGGCCTGGGGTTGGACCTACCCACCGCCCATTTGGAGGGGCAGTCAGGCCATGCCAGGAGGCAGTCCCAAGGCAATGCCTAGGCCTGGCAGGCTGGCCCAGGGCTGACACCACAAGAGAAGAGAGGCCTGACTTCTCAGCAGTTGGGGCGACATTGCCCACTGGAGCAGTGGGTCTCAATTCAGCCACACAGTGGAGCCGCCGGGGAGTTCGAAAAACCCCACACCCAGCCCCCAGCCCCAGATTCCTCAACAGAGCTGGGGTACACCCTGGCATTGGGAAGTCTCTTTTTTTTTTTTCACTTTTTAGGACCATCGCCGCAGCATACAGAGGTGCCCAGGCTAGGAATGGAATCAGAGCTACAGCTGCCGGCCTATACCACAGCCACAGCAAAGCAGGACAAAAGCTGCATCTGCAACCTACACCACAGCTCACAGCAACGCTGGATCTTTAACCCCTTGAGCAAGGCCAGGGATCAAACCCACAACTTCATGATTCCTAGTTGGATTCATTTCCTCTGCATCAAGATGGGAACTCCAGGAAGTCTTTTTTTTTTTTAATTTTCCTTCTTCAGCCATTGCCATGGCATATGGAAGTTCCCACGCCAAGGGTGGAATCCGAGCCTCCACAGAGACAAGCCAGATCATTAACCCACTGGGCCACAGCAGGAACTCCAGGAATTATTTTTTAAGTTCCCAGATGACTCTCGCATAGGACAGCGTGGGACGTCCTCCATCAGAGCCTTCCTAGTTCCTGTGCAGGGTCTCCAGGCAAAGCTCTCTGGTACAGGACCCTGAGTGGGGAGCAGGGGACCCAGCCCTGCAGCAAAGCTTGACCAGGCAGACTGGGGTACCAACTCCAAGCAGCTACTATGCTGCAAGGCTTAGGTCACCTCCCCCAAATCAGCCCCATAAATAGGCAAACTGAGGCACTTAGGGTGAGCTGCCACCTGCCCCATCTCATCCAGGGATGGGCCTCAGGGCACTGAACTGCAAATCCCACACTCTCCAACCCTGAGTTCTGAACCTGGCCTGTAGCCAGCAAGGCAAGGCCAATTGAGGCAGCAGGGGCCTCTTCCCTGGGCTCCGCCCCTCAGGGCCAAGCCCCCTCCAGGCCGCAAAGCTGGTTGAGTCCCCAGCCAAGGCCCTCACTTCCCTGCCTTTACCTCCGTCTTCCCAGGAATCCTCCCAAGGCCCACCAATGCTTGCTTCCCCCCTTTTTTCCTACTGGCCAGCCTTCCATTGGGTTTGGAACCTCACTCCAGCTCCCCCATCCTGCCTGGGGTGTTCTGGCACACTTCACCCCTCCATGACCATAGGCCTCCACCCCCACCCCAGTGTGCTCATTCGTCCGCTGTTTTCTGAGAAGCATCAAGGTCCATACCCTAAATGGGGGAGGAGGAGAATCCCATGGGGGTTGGGGGGGTATAGACATATAAAGAGAAGACCCAACAAAAGAGGTTCTTGTCTGGCCAAGGGATATACAAGATGCAAAGAGCCCCCCACCCCTTGCCTGGGGACTAGGGAGAGTTTTCACAGAGATGGGGAGTGGCAGGAGATCCTCTGGGGATGCACAGGAAGCATACCCTAATCAAAGAAGAGGCCGCCTTGCTGTACAGTGGGAAAATAAAATTAAAAAAAAAAAAATAAATAAATCTTCTTGGATTGAAAAAAAAAAAAAAAAAAAAAAAAAAAAAAAAAAAAAGAAGAGGCCGAAGAGAAGGGTGTCAAAACAGGAGGGTTCAAGGAAACCCTTGAGATTTGGGATGATCGAGCCATGGGGCTGGGGCAGAACGGGAGAGCATCTGAGCCAATGGCTGAGAAGACACCCCAGGAAAACAGGGGGAATGGGGCAGGGCAGCCCAGGAAGCAGGTGTGACTCAGCCATGCTGGCCCAGGGCAGCTTCTCATCCCCTGGGGGAGGGGACAAGACTGCACCACCTGCCCCCCCCACACACACACCACAGGAGGAACACTGCTGTAGACCCACCAGCACTCCTGTGGAAGGATGCAGTTCTAACAGCAGAATGTTGTAAATAATCACCATGTCCAACAGGGGATCAGTTACATAAATCACCATACAGCGACATGGCAGAGTATTACGTGGCCCTAAAGAAGAGTTCCTTTCGGATTGATATGGAATGACCTCTAAGTTGTACTCTTAAGTGAAAAAAGCAAGTGGCAGAAGAGTGTAAATGGCATACAACTATTTATGTGAGCAATGCATATCTGCCTGAGGAGCTAAGGGGATCTCATGAAAGAAACACAAGAGGTGAAAATTGTGGCTGCCTCTGAGGAAGAAAACTGGTGGCCATGGGAATTGGGAGGGAAAGACTTTTTTTATTATAGTCTTCTGGATGTGCAAATGTATTAACTATTGATTGACTGATTCTGGCTGCACCCATGGCATGCACAAGTTCCCCAGTCAGGGATCAAACCCGCACCACAGCAGTAGCCAGAGCCATAGCAGTGATAAGGCCAGATCCTTAATCCGCTGAGCCACCAGGGAAGTCAGCTATTTTTCTTTTTCTTTTTCGGGCCGAACCTGAGGCATGTGGAAGTTCCCAGGCTAGGGGTCGAATTAGAGCTGCAGCTGAGGCCTACCCCACAGCCACAGCGATGCCCAATTCAAGCTGCATCTGCAACCTATGCTGCAGCTTGTGGCAATGTGGGATCCTTAACCCACTGAGGGAGGGCAGGGACTGAACTCGCATCTTCACGGATACTAGTTGGGTTCTTAACCCACTGAGCCACAACAGGAATTCCACAGCTAATTTTTTAATTGAAACTGAAATGAGAACATGTCTCCCCCTCCAAAAAAAGTAAAATTGAAAATAATCATAAAATGCTCATAAAGACCAGACCATAAGACGCCAACTTCACAGGGTCCACACCCCCTCCCAACAACCCCACGCCCCCTGTTACCTCTGCCCCAAGGCCGTACTGCTTAGTGTAGACAAACATGGCCAGGTCATCAAAGAGTCGCAGGATGGTCCTGCAGTGGCTGAGTTGGGAGGACAGTACCAGCAGGCGCGTCCCCACTTCTGACCTGGTAGCACGCTGCTCCACCAGGACCCCGCCCACCAGCTGGCAGCAGTAACCCAGCGTTCGGATCTGTGGGAAACCAGAAGTCGTCAGCATGGCCGTGCTGCAAGACTGATTTGGATCACCCCTGACCTGGGCCCTGTGGGATCAAGTGGGAGGAAGAGTCTACATCAACAAACTTCTGGTAAAAGCCAAAAGTTTAAAAAGATACTTGTAGGTGGGCCAAATGGAGAAACATGACATGACTGGCTAAAAGGCACTGTGGAGGCTAACAGAGGGCTGGCCCATGTTTGCTGAGGGGCACAGCCTTTGGAGACATATGTGATGGGGACAAGAAAAAGAAACCCCCATTTCCCACCTCCTAGATCCTCCTTTTCCCAGCGGACAAGAGGTCTATGTGGAAATGGATATATATTTGTATTTGCCTGGCTGGACCAACATCCACGGCTGGACTGGGGATTGGGGAGGTGACCGGGCCTAACCCAATGGACAAAAGGATAACCTGCTATTACTTTAGTGAGAAGGAAGCCACTTAGTGGATGATTTGGGGCATTGTGAACTGTGTCCACCCTTATATCTTTACTTCATCTGCTTTTTTCTTTTTTTTCATTTTTGGCTGCCCTGTGGCACATGGAGTTCCCAGACCAGGGATCAGATCGGAGCCACAGTCTCTACCTAAGCTGCAGCTGCGGCAATGTCAGATCCTCAACCCAGTGTGCCGGGCTGGGGATTGAACATGTGTCCCAGCGCTCCCAAGATGCCGTTAATCCCATTGCACCGGGGGAGTTCCTCATCTGCTTTTATTTATTTATTTTTAGCTTTTTAGGGCTGCACCCATGGCATATGGAAGTTCTCAGGCTAGGGGTTGAATCAGAGCTACAACTGCCGGCCTATACCACAGCCAACAACTCAGGATCTGAGCCGCATATGCAACCTACACCACAGCTCACAGCAACACTGGATCCTTAACCCTCTGAGTGAGGCCAGGGATCCAACCCGCATCCTCATGTATACTAGTCGGGTTCATGGGCTCATCACCACTGAGCCACAACAGAACTCTCTCATCTTTTAGAAGTTGCTTTTTTAATTGTTCTATATATTATTTTCACATATAATTCCTTTTCAGCACCCTTGTTATGGCAAAATGTTGCAATTTAAATGTCCAGCCTGGGGGCATTTAAAACCTGAATACCCACTCATAGGGGATTTGACTAGAACCTAAATACCTGCCACTGGTACATTCCCGGAGACTGATTGGGATGAGCTCAGAGTCTGACCTCGGGGCCTGGGAGAAACAATCTAAATGCCCAACCAGGAGTTCCCGTCGCGGCTCTGTGGTTAACGAATCCACAGAGGTTGCAGGTTTGATCCCTGGCCTTGATTAGTGGGTTAAGGATCTGGCACTGCTGTGAGCTGTGGTGTAGGCCGCAGACGTGGCTCGGATCCTGAGTTGCTGTGGCTCCGGCGTAGGCTGGTGGCTACAGCTCCGATTGGACCCCTAGCCTGGGAACCTCCATATACCGCGGGAGCAGCCCAAAAAATGGCAAAAAGACAAAATAAATAAATAAATTTTAAAAAGCCCAACCAGAGGTCATGTGGTCAAACCTCAATATCCAGCCACAGGGAAAGGCCTGCAAAATCTTAGATCCCTATGTGAGATTTTATTATTTTGGCCGTGCCCGCAGCATGTGGAAGTTCCCAGGCCAGGGACTGAACCCAGCCACAGCAGTGACAATGCTAAACCCTTAGCCACTAGACCACCAGGGAACTCTCCTATATGAGATTGTTTGGATAACCATGGGAAAAGCTACAGTGGCCTAGTCAGATCCTAAAACATAGGCCTGTTTGGCATGGAAATGTCCAGCCAGGTTGAATCTGCCAGAACAACCTAAGTGTCCAACTATAAGGGGGTTTGGTCAGAACCCAAATGACCAGCCATAGGGGGAGCCCTGCAACACCCTCAATCATATGATATTGTTTGGATGCAAACTACTGCAGTGATCTGGTAGGATCCCAATGTGCAAACGTCAGGATCTGGTTGATACTGTAACCGACCAGTCACGACGGGACGGCCGGAACAATCTAAATGTCCACCGCTAAGGGACAGGGTTGGAGCCCAGCTCCGACAGGGCCTCTGCCATGGGGGACCTTGAGTGACCCCGCTCCCTCTCTGGCTTCAGTTTCCCAGTCTCTGAGCTTTGATCCGACTCCGGGACCTCTGGCCGCGTTCCACCCCAGCCTCACCAGGCGGTCGCGGCCCCTATACGACTCCAGCGCCGACGCCAGACCGCTCAGGGCCGCCATGGTGCCTCCGCTGTGACGTCACCGTGACGTCTGCGCGGCGCGCCAGGGGGCGGACTCAGCGCGAGGCCGCGCTCCCGGAACGTTCTGCGCAGACGCGGTTGCGACTCTTTGTTCCGGAACCGGCCCTTTGTCTGTTTCTGGGAGAGACAGGGTTTGCAGTTCTGGGGCTGGCACGTGCGCGCTTCTCCGGGTTTGTGCACCCTGGCGGCCCTCGGAGCTCGTTGTCGTCTGCCCGCCCCCAGGCAACCCGTGTTTTCCACGTTAACCAACCACACACACACATTAAAAAAAGGAAAAAAAATCCAAACAAGAGCATCGACGTGTTTGCTGTGGTCCAGGAAGGGAGTTTTCTTTTTTTAATTTTTCTGCTTCCCCCTTTCCGCATTGTCTGTTTGTCTATAGGGAGCATGGGTTGTTGTTGTCCTTTCACATAAGACATTTTTAGAAAGTTAGGGAAACGCTACAGAATCAGTCTAGAAGAATAGACAAGAGTCAACAGTTCCCTAGCAGAGTGGCACCTGAGAGGAAAACTGGGTGGTTGGTGTTGAGTGAAATATAAACCCACATCCGTGAGAGCTCTCAGTTTCAGTTTTACTTGTGGACTTACTGAGGACGATAGCCCAAGAGACAGCCTCTCAGCTCTGAGGAGCTGCTCAGAAAAGATGGGGGGAGGGAGGTCAGTACATAACATGATTTTGGAGAAGATTATGTGTAATCGAGCACACATCTCAGTAGAAGGTTGCTGCTGGTCACTGGGAACAGATAGCTCAGATAAGGGTTTTAGTGCTTTTCCTAGAGGCCAAAATCCAGGCTTATAAAAAAATTTGTCCTGAAAATACCTAACTGAAAACCTGTCCTGCCACTTCTCCCAGAACACCAAGAGACTTATTCCTGATCTCCACCCCGAACTCCTTTCAGGGTATGTGAAGATCAGCAACTGCAGTAGCCAATGACTCAATCCTTGTAGAGCCAGATGACAAGCCACATTCTTTAGGTGTCACTAGGAAGAGATTAAATGTTCACTCTTTTTTTCTTTCTTTTTAGGGCTGCACCTGTGGCATGTGGAAGTTCCCAGGCTAGAAGTCAAATCTGAGATGCAGCTGCCCGCCTTCGCCACACAATGGCTACGACATTTTCGGTTCCCACCAGCAATGCACAAAAAGTTTCTCCATATTCTTGCCAACACTTGAATTATCCTTGGAGAAGTTCCCAGGTCAGGGATCGAACCTGAGCAGCAGCAGTGACAATGCTGGACCCTTAACCAGCTAGGCCACCAGGGAATTCCAAATTTTAATAACATCCAATGCATTTTCTTTTTTTATGGCCACACCCATGGCATACGGAAGTTCCCAGGCCAGGGGCTGAATCTGAGCCATGGTGACCCAATTGCAGCAACTGCAGCAACTCCAGATCCTTTAACCCACTGTGTGGGGCTGGGGGTCAAACCTGCACCTCCACAGTGACCTGAGCCACTGCAGTCAAATTCTTAACTCACTGCATCGAAGCAGACACTCAACTGATTTCCTTTAAAAAAAAAAAAAATTTCCCTTGTGGCTCAGCAGTAATGAACCCGACCAGTATCCAGGAGGCCGTGGATTTGATCCCCGGCCTCACTCAGTGGGTTAAGGATCCAGCGTTGCTGTGGTTGTGGCGTAGGCTGGCAGCTACAGCTCCGATTCAACCCCTAGCCTGGGAATTTCCACAGGCTGCAGGTGCAGCCCTAAAAAGACATACATACATACATACATAAGTAAACAAATAAATGCACATTTCCTCTTTTTTTTTTTTTTTTTTTTTTTTTTTTTTTTTTGTTGGTCACGCATGCAGCATGCAGAAGTTCCCAGCCCAGGGATCAAACCCACATCACGGCAATGACAAGGCCAGATCCTTAAGCTCTAGGCCACCAGGAAAATCCCACAAAAACAACTCCTCTTGATTTTGACTCCTATTACTCTTCCAGCCTCATTCACTCCTAACCAACCACATTTCCTTCATCTTGTTCTTTGCAGCTGCAGTGCCCACCTGCCCCAGGACCTTTGCATGTGCTATTCCCTCTGCCTATAAGGCTCCCTCTCCAGAGATCCACGTGGCTCCCTCTCTCACCTCCTCCTCCTGTTTCCTCAAATGTCATCCTCTCATGAGGCCTCCCTGGCACACACACCATCCTGGGCACTTCCTACCCACAATCCTTGCTGCCTGATTTTTCTTCTTAGCATGTAACACTATCTAATGTAACTGGATACTCTGCTTCTTAACCTAGTCATCTTGTTATAGTTATCTGGTTATTTGTCTCTCCTCAACGGAATGTGAACTCCACCAGGGCAGGGATTTTAATCTGTCTTGGTCACAGCTGTATCCGCAGGGCCTGGCACAAAACAGATTTCAATAAGCGGTGCTGCCTGCAGAGCTCAGCACCCCCATCCAAAGCTCTCTGTTCATGCTCTATCCACATTGTCCTGCAAGGTCCTGCCCACTCGAGTGATTTCCCTAGCCACCCTTTCTCTGGCCTCTGCCCCATCTCTCTCCCATGCTGCCCTGTCTCCTGTCCCCACCCACCCCCTGCATTTCCCCTGCTGATCCCTTAAGCCCCTCACACTCTGCAAGGCCCAGACTGACATTAGCATCATTCTCAAACATCTTTCCTTCCGAACCCCTGTCTCAGCCCCCATCCCCTGCCCCTGCCCATCACCAGCCATAGACCTGGACATCACCCTCACTTCTTTCCCACCACACATGCTTTCCATGTCCCAACAGCCACCAAATGTCCCTTGAAGGAGTTCCCATTGTGGCTTAGCAGGTTAAGAACCTGACATCGTGTACCTGAGGATGCGGGTTTGATCACTGGCCTCGCTCAGTGGGTTAAGGATCCAGTGCTGCCATGAGCTGGGGTGTATGTCACAGACTCGTCTCTGATCTAGTGTTGCTGTGGCTGGGGCATATGTTGACAGCTGTAGCTCTGATTTGACCCCTAGCCTGGGAACTTCCATATGGCACAGACGAGGCCCTACAAAGGAAAAAAAAAAAAAAATCCAAGCCAAGCCCAAGGCCTGCAGAGGGAGAAGGGCTTCAGGCTGCAGTCTGCCTCTGCATGAGTAGCTAGGTCCCTTCTCTTGAGCCTGTACTGTCCGCAAGGGCCTTGTAAGAAAGAGCACAATGCATTCTCTGCCTGCCTGCTGAGCACCAGGCAGGTGCTTAGAATGGATTCTAAAGCACCAGGAAGCCAGCAGTGAGCCTCATTGGCAGATCCCAGCCCTCCCAGCATTCTCTATCATCTGGTTAAAGCTGAGCCTGACCTTTGGACAAGAGACAGGAACAAGCCTGGCATTCACAGCTGGCCTTGTTGGTGCTGGGAGCTGGCCAGGCGATCACAGCCAGGCACTGGTGTTCTCTCTCACTGGACACAAATGATTTCACAGAATGCCTACCTCGGACAAGGCCACTCTGTGACCATGGTGAAATAAGACAAAACATGAACCACAAGAGCGACCAGACATTTCCCAGCTAATCTGCGAACTGCCGTTCCTTTACCAATCATGGCTTTAATCTTGCTTCACTCCTTAGATGTCTGGATCAAAAGTATTCATTCAGTTCTCCCCAGGAGAGCGTTACCTCGTCCCCTTGCTTCCTGATAGCATCCAAGATCCACCTCTGGGTCCTCCTTTTCCCAGCAGCACAGACAAGGTCGATTTCCATGAACTTGGCTGAGCTAAAGTTCCCCGCTGGGCTCCAGGCTGGGAAGCTGGTCAGGGGACCTCAACCTAGTGGACAAAGTAACAATTTGCTTGAACTGAGTGAAAAGGAATCCACTCAGTACATAAGTCCTGGAGCTCTAGTTCAAAGTACAAATTACAGACCACAAGACTGTATTATAAGCATTAATCTTGCCAAGAGACTGGATGTTAATCGTTCCAGACAACAGAAGAAATGATAGTTATGCCATGCCATAGAGGTATTGGTTAAGGCTGCAATAGTAGGAGGTCCCATTGTGGCCCAGTGGAAACGAATCCAACTAGTATCCATGAGGATGCAGGTTCGATCCCCGGCCTTGCTCAGTGGGTTAAGGATCCGGAGCTGCCATGAGTTGTGGTGTAGGTCACAGATGCAGCTTGGATCCCGAGTTACTGTGGCTGTGGCATAGGCCGGCAGCTGTAGCTCCAATTCGACCCTTAGCCTGGGAACTTTCATATGCCAAGGGTGTGGCCCTAAAAATAAATAAATAAAATAAATGTCAGGTAGATTTAAAAAAAGACTACAATAGCAACCCTGTTGCAATATAAATGTATCAAATCGATAGGTTGTACACCTTAAACTTACACTATGTTATATGTCAACTATATTGAGAGAAAGAAAGAAGGAAAGAAAGAAAGGATGGAAGGAAGAAAGGAAGGAATGAAAAATTACCACTATGGCTCAGCAGGTAATGAACCCAACCAGTGTCCATGAGGATGAGGGTTCGACCCCTGGCCTTGCTCAGTGGGTTAAGGACCTGGCGTTGCTGTGAGCTGTGTTGTATGTAGGTTGCAGATTCAGCTCGGATCTGGCATTGCTGTGGCTGTGGTGTTGGCTGGTGGCTGTAGCTCTGATTCCACCCCTAGACTGGGAACTTCCATATGCAGTGGGTGCAGCCCTAATAAAAAAATAATAATAAAAAAATAAAAAAATTTTAAAAAGGAAGGAAGGGCAGGATGGAGGGGGAGATGGAGAAAGGAAGAAAAAAGAAAAGAAAGATCCCATTTCATTATCTTTGAAAAACTTATGGTTACCAAAGAGGACAGGGAGGAGGGTGGGGGGTGGGAGTGGGAGGTGGACTGGAGGGTTGGGACTGGCATATGCACACTGAGGTATATGGAATGATTGGCCAACAGGGACCTGCTGTATAGCACAGAGACCTCTACCCAATATTCTGTGAAAGTCTATCTGGGAGAAGAATCTGAAAGAGAATGGATGTGTGAACACGTATAACTGAATCACTTTGTCGTACAACAGAAATTATCACAACTTTGCACATCCTTGTACATCACCTGGACTTCAAGAAAACTTTCAAAAATGAAAAAAAAAAAAAAATCCCAGAGTTCCTGTCGTGGTGCAGTGGAAATGAATCCAACTAGGAACCATGAGGTTGCGGGTTCAATCCCTGGCCTTGCTCAGTGGGTTAATGATCCAGCATTGCTGCGAGCTGTGGTATAGTTCAAAGATGTGGCTCAGACGTGACGTTGCTGTGGCTGTGGTGTAGGCCGGCAGCTGTAGCTTCAATTGGACCCCTAGCCTGGGAACCTCCATATGCTGCAGGTGCAGCCCTGAAAAGACAAAAAAAAAATCCTGTTCAGTAGGTGATTTGGGACATCATGAACCAGTACAGGTTTACCACCCTTATATCTTTATATCATCTTTTTTTTAAATTGCTTTCTCTTTTTAAAAATTGTTGTATTGTGGTAAAATATGCATAAAATAAAATTGACCATTTAATCGTCTTTAAGTATTCAGCATTAAGCGTTAAGCGTGTTCACGTTCTTGTACAACCATCCCCACCATCCACCTCTAGAACTTCCTCTTCCCAGACTGAAACTCTGCCCCATTAAGCATCAACTTCCCATCCCCCCATCCTGTTGTGTTTTTCAATATTATTTTTTATTTATTTTATTTATTTATTTATTTATTTTTGTCTCTTTAGGGCCACACCCATGGCATATGGAGGTTCCCAGGCTAGGGGTCGGATCAGAGCTTTAGCCACTGCCCTACGCCACAGCCACAGCAATGCCAGATCCAAGCTGCATCTTCAACCTACACCACAGCCCATAGCAACACCAGATCCTTAACCCACTGAGTGAGACCAGGGATTGAACCTGCGTCCTCATGGATACTAGTCAGACTTGTTTCTGCTGAGCCACAGTGGGAACTCCTCAATATTATTTTTATTTGTCAGAACACCTCAAAAAATGAAGTCAAGTCTCCAACACAGTGCAAAACCCACTTCCCTTTCTTTCTTTTTGTTTTTTTTTGTTTGTTTGTTTTTTGGTGCACCCACAGCATGTGGAAGTTCCTAGGCCAGGGATCAGACTCACACCACAGCACTAAACTGAGTTGCTGCAGTGACAACGCCAGATCCTTAACCCTCTCTGCCACAGCAGAAACTCCAAAAACCCTACTTCTTAAACCTCCTCAGAAGCATCTAATACAAAACCAAGCTGATGTGTCCGTGGAATGCGTTCTCCCCACTGCATCAAGGAACAAGCCCTATGTGTTCAACTACTGTGTTCCTGGTGGTCATGGGGCTGGAGATGGGAAGCACAGATGCCTCTAAGGCTCCCTGGAGCGGCATTCATCTGTGCAGTGACTCAGCACTGAAATGGTTGCCACTTTCAGCCCCATTTTCCAGATGAACAAAGCAAGACTTTGAGAAGTCAAGTCACTGGCTCCCTGAAGCTCTCAGGACAAGGACTCTGCCGGCCTCATTGTTGATTTTCCTCCCAGCTAAAACTGGAGTTTGCTGGGAGACCATTGTGACAGCATTGTCTGGGGCAGCTCTCTGGGTCACAATGGGCAGAGGTGGACCACACTTGGATGCGGCCTTGGATGGAACATCTGAGCATCCTCTGGGAGACTGGAGACAGAGAGAGTCTGAAGGGTCAGGCCCATGCCAAACACGTTTTCTAAGACTCATTAGGTCCCATGCCCCCCCCCCCCCGAGGTATGTACGCTCTTCTCCTTCCCGATGAGGAAACAAAATGAAGCTCCCAGGAGCCCAGTTACTTATTCCAAGGGGACACAGCTGGCAATTTCAGTTGTCAGATTCTCCCATAAACTATGTGAAATCTTCCGGACCCACAGCTAGTTTAGGGGTTGAAATGATTGAAAAAGCAAAACAAAAAACAAAACCCCCCAAAACAAAAAAAACTCCCCAAACTGTGGTTTCGTTAAAATGCATGATGCATTGACATGAGCAAACAGTTGTAGGCTAAAGTGGTCTGGGAGGTCTTCCTGCAAGAGCTGAGCCTGAACCAGTGGTGTTGGTGGCATCTGAGGGTCTGCTGTCTGAGGGGCAGAGAGGAGGGAGAGGGGGACAACTCAGCTCTGAGCAAAGGTCAGAAGGTTCTAGCTGGCTAAGTGGGGTGCTGGGAGCCCAGAGCTGAAGGTCAGAGAAATGAGTGGGGGGTGTGGAAACCACAGACGGCTTGAGAACAGGAAGAAAAGTCAGAGCCCAGGACAACTGCAGAGGGCAGGAAGATTAGTGAAGAGGGGTGGTGAAATGGGACAGTGGCCAGAGTTAGACAGAAAGACAAGTGTTTTCCCAGACATCAAAGGGAGCAGAGCCTGGCCTTGACCACTGAGAGTGAGGATAGTGGGTTCTGGTAACAGACAGACTGCAGTACTTAATGCTGCAGTTCTCTCTTTTCCTCTGCGCCAGCCTCAGGGCCTTTGCACTGCTGATTCTTCTGCCCAGAATGCTATTCCCCCAAACACCTAAATGCCCTGCTATCCCCCCTTTCAGGTCGTTGCTCAACTATCACGTCAGCAATGCCTTCCCTAACTATTTAAACCCTTCCACCGTAAACCCCATCCTTCTACCCTGTGTGACTTTTCTTCCCCCCACAGCACTTATCACCTTGTAACTTACTCTGCAATTCATGTGATTACATTCATTCATTATTGTCTGTCTCCTCAGGGCCCCATTATGATCTCCACAAAGGCAGGCTCTTGGTCTGTTAATAACGGACCCTCTCGGAGGGCCTACAACATGCCTGGCACACTATACGTGCCACATGAGTAATTTCGGGGGACAGGCACTGGGGCTGCACCTGTTTCTTATGATGTCCCTAGCCCAATGCCTGGCACAAAGAAAGGAATAAAAGGCAGCATTGTCCCCTGGGGGCACTTTCTCAGTCCTGTCTCCGCCCCCTCGCAGGTGGCGCTGGGTTCCGCGTTGGCCACAGGCGCCCTCCTTCCGTGCCCAATGTCCCGGCTGGACTTCCTGAAGGCCTCGCACTTCGCTCTGGGGCCCGACCCGCGGCTGCAAGTGGGCGCCACGCAATCCACTTCGCACCGGGACTTTCCCGCCTACCCCGGCGTTACCCCCGGGCCGCTGTGCCAGCCGCCGCCCTGCGCGTCCCTCTTCCAACGAGACACGCGCGGGGGAGGCCAGGAGCACGTGTCGGAGACGCACTGCAGGTACGCGCCCCCGTCAGCGCCGCCGGCGAGAGAGCTGGAGCGGGAACTGACGCGGGAGCGCACGCTCACCATGCAGGCCACCCACCTGCACGTGCATGCGGACGCTCGCTCCCGCACCGGCCTCTCCACCATGCGCTCAGACTTTGGCTGGCCTGAGCCGCCGGCACGTGCCAGCGAGCAGATCCGCGGCGCCCGCCTCATCTTCGACCGCGATTCGGTGCCTCCGGGCGACCGAGCTAAGCTGCGCCTCCCGTCCACCACTTACCAGGAGTTCTTCCCGCTCCGCGACGTTTGCCTGAAGCCCCGGTACCTCAGCTACAACCTCGGTGAGCACGCGCCCGGACGCCCTAGGCGATTCGCCCAACCCAGAGGTTCTCCTGGATTGAGCAAGGATTCTGCGGCCTCCCCCCGTGGACATTTGGCAACGTTTGGGAGTCGGTTTTGTTGTTGTTGTCGCCGTTTTATTTTGTTTTTCTTTTTTCTTTCTTTCTTTCTTTTTTTTTTTTTTGGTCTGTCTTTACGATCCGGGGGAGAGGGATTGGATAGAGTAGAGGTCAGGGATGCTGTTAAACATCCTACCACGGAGTTCCCGTCGTGGCGCAGTGGTTAACGAATCCCACTAGGAACCATGAGGTTGCGGATTCGACCCCTTTCCTTGCTCAGTGGGTTAACGATCCGGCGTTGCCGTGAGCTGTGGTGTAGGTTGCAGACGCGGCTCGGATCCCGCGTTGCTGTGGCTCTGGCGTAGGCCGGGGGCTGCAGCTCCGATTCGACCCCTAGCCTGGGAACCTCCATATGCCGCGGGAGCGGCCCAAAGAAATAGCAAAAAAGACAAAAAAGACAAAAAAAAAAAAAAATCCTACCACACATAGTACAGCACCACCACAGCAATGAATTATCCAGCCCCAAATGATAGTAGTGCAGAGGCTGAGAAAACTTGGAACCTCTTGGAGTCTCAGTTTCTGCATCCAAGGGATGGGCAAATCTCCTGAAACTCTTCCGGGTGGGCGGAAGTCATGAAGGCTGGCTTGGGGTCAGACAAATGTGCCTAGGGTCCCGCTCACCACCACCCTAATCTGGACAACTTGGTAGTTGTGTGACTCTGAGCCAGTCGACCTCTCCAAGCCTCAGTTTCCTCATCTGCAAAGTGGGTGCAACAAGGCTCTCACTTTATAGTTGCTGGTGAAGCCGAAAGAGCCCAGAGTGCATGGTGCGTTTGCCATATAGTGAGCACTCAAAAAAAGTTCGCTGTCATTAATGTGATTTTCCACTTCTGTGACTCCAGGGGACCTTCTGGTGGACATCACTAGTCAGAGACTCTCCAAGCTGGGCTCTCAGGATTGACTCTGTTCTGGTTCTGAATTTCTATGATTTCTGGCAAGTTATTTGACCTCTCTAATCTTCAAGGAGGTTATAAAGTGAGGAGGGGATAATACCAGTCCCCCAAATGAGGTGCAAACCCTTAACTTAGGTACCTGGCTCAGTGCTTGGTAGTAACTTCTTTTTTTTTTTTGGCCCCACCCGCAGCATGTGGAAGCTCCCAGGCCAGGACCCAGGAACTCGTGAGCCACAGCAGTGATAATGCTGGCTCCTTAACCCACTGCACCACATGGAAACTCCTTGGTAGCAATCTTTTTTTTTTTTTTTTTAGGGCCACACCTGCGGTATATGGAGGTTCCCCTGCTAGGGGTCTAATCAGTACTGTAGCCACGGGCCTACACCACAGCCACAGCAATGCAGAATCTGAGCCAAGTCTTTTTTTTTTTTTTTTTTTTTTTTTTTTGTCTTTTTGCCTTTTCTAGGGCCTCTCCGACGGCATGTGGAGGTTTCCAGGCTAGGGGTTGAATCGGAGCTGTAGCCACCGACCTGCACCAGAGCCATAGCAACATGAGATCCGAGCCACGTCTGCAACCTACACCACAGCTCACGGCAACGCCAGATCCGTAACCCACTGAGCAAGGGCAGGGACCGAACCCGCGACCTCATGGTTCCTAGTCGGATTCGTTAACCACTGCGCCGTGACAGGAACTCCTTGTTCTTATTATTTTTTAAATTACGTTTTTTCTTTTCCAGACAAGCCTGAGGCTAAGCTAGTCAGGACTTCCCACTTTGCTTTCCCAGGAGAGGAATCAAATCCCAGCGTGCCCAAGGCTACCTGGAATCAACCCCATTCTCTCTTTCCTCTTGTTCGTCCTCAGGGGGCCCCAGTCCTCTCAAGTGGGACCAAAGGAGAGAGGTTGACACGACTTCCTACCAGACACAGTTCCGGGCCCTGCCAGGCCCACCAGCCTTGATGTGTAAGAGGGTAAATTGATGCAGCTGGTGGGGGTAGGGGTGGGGGTGAGCAGTAATAGGGGCTGGGTGGTCTTGCCCTTCTCATGCCTGTCTGCCCACAGGCTTCCTCCAGCATCGAACTTGGAGACCTCAAGATTGGCTATGGGCCCATGTGCGCAGAGCAGAAACAAGCCTACAGGCCCCAGGTTCTGCCCCCGGACAGGTACAAGGGGATCATGGCCTTCTACCAAGATGAGGCAAAAGGGCTCTCAGCCACATGTGGGGTGTACCACCTAAGGCTCTAGGGCCAATACTGTGCCTTTGGGTCCCTATCACCCACAGGCAAGGCCCACTATTAGGCCACACCTCCCCACAGCATGGCCATTGGTAAGCCTGCTTCTCTTCCTTTTCCTGGGAGTTGCAAGGGCTCAGATCGCATAGATCCCCCTCCCCTCTTTTATCTGCAGGTATGACAAAGCCCAGGCATCAGCCCACATCCACTGTGTGAATATTTGTCCTGGAGATGGCCTCTTCCATGACAGCACCACCATGGGAGAATACTTCTATGCCCGGGAGCCAGGTGAGAGCTTGCTGCTTGGCCCTGCCCCCTCACTCCCACAGCAGCCTCCCGGAGCTGCTCAGGACCCCCTCTGCCACCCCGGCAGAGCCTTTGGTTCTTCACCACGACCAGACTCCGGAGTCGCACATCCTGGAAGGAAACGGATGCCCGGGCCCAGGCAGCCTCACCACCTCCATGCACTTTTTCCACGGCCAGGTCAGCAGGAAGCGGAAGAAAGTGGCAGGGTTCTTCGGGGAAAAGGGCTTCCCAAGCAGAATGGGTAATAGCAAAGGCCCTGAGGTGGGAGTGAGCTTGGCATGTGTGAGGGGATCTCCTGGATCTATTTGCATGATGTAGGCTAAATCCCTTAACCACTCCCAACCTCAATGGTTCTGTCTGTAAAATGAGATAACAGTACCAACCCCTTGCGCTGTTACGTGGGATGGAAAGTGTGTGAGCCATCCAAGGCCACACAGCATCCACATCTTCCCTCAATCGCGGCCTTGGGACATCCCTGACCCGGGGAGCTCCCCAGATGTCATATGATCCTACAGCCGCTGCCGGTGACCAAGCAACCCAGCCGCCACGTGCCTCATGAAGAACTGCCGAGTCATATAACCCTAGGGGAGCCGTCGCTACTAGGGCAGTTTTTCCAAACCACCATGGGCACAGATTATTACCCCGCTGGGATGCAAAAGCCAAAGAAAGCGCCCAACCTCCACTGGCAGCGGAGCAACCTGCCCGAGGGTACCGGCGGTGAGCGCGACCCCATCTTCCCTCGAAAAGCTCCGCTCTTGCCATAGATTTTGCCCTGCCGGGGTCAATCCAGCCCCCGCCCACTGCCCAAACTCTGGCTCCGCCTCTTGATCGACCAGATCTCACCCCAAGGACTAGGGCCCTAACTCCGCCCCTGAACTACTCCCAGCCCCATCCCCAACCAGCCATGGCCGCGACCACATGCATGACTCCGCCCCTCTGGTATGGCCCCGCCCCTCTCCATATCCACCCACCCCTGACTTACCCCTCCTCCTCAGCAAGACTCTGACTCCGCCCCCTGACCAGCAGCCTACTCTTCTTGCCCCTCCAACCCCACATCCCCGCCTGCTCTTGCCCTGCCCCTGGCCTCCTGAGCCCCATCCTGGCTCTCCATCCTCCCTGCCTCCTAATCCATCCTCCTCCCGTGACATTTTCCATGCTTAGCCTGGCATCTCCCTTGAACCCACCCATCCTTAGTCTCACACATCCCTTCCCCCTGGGCCCTGCCTATCCTCCCTCCAGCCCTCATTTCAGCCACTCCACCCAAATCTCCAGAACCAGATTTCTTAACCATGAATCAGAAGATGCTGAAGCCTCACAGAACAGCTCCTGCTGCCGTGACTGAGGAGATGCTACAGCGGGTGAGGGAGGGGAAGAGGGTAACCCTCCGATCAGGTAACCCCCCCCCAAATCAGTGTAGAGTTCTCTCAGGAAGATTATACCTCACCTCAGGCTCAGAATTAGCAACAAGTCCGCTCAGGAGCCGTCTTGGTTCTCCCCAGGCTCAAGGTCACCTCAATGTCGTCTCAGCCTCAGATGATCCCTAGCTCAGCCCCAGGGTCATGTCAGGATCAGCTCAGGGACATCATCACACCAGCCACAGTTATACCCCAAACAGAGGGTCAGTTCAAGTGTCCCCCAGTCTCAACCCAGCCTTGGGGTCATTCCAGGGGGTCTGCCCTGGCTTCTCTCCAGCTTCTCATCCAGCTCCTGGGGCAACCCAATCTGGGACCCCTCTTCACCCACCTCCCCAGGGCCCAGTCATCAGCCAAACTGGCCGGAACCTCTCCCAACTCTTTGATGTTCCCAAGGTGATGCAGGTTCCACAGGGTGGCCTGGGTGGATCAGCCATCCTCTGGGCTGCCCTACCAGGCTCCCCACCCTGACTCCACAGTGCAAGGATAGCCACTTGGAGCCCCCGCTGGGCAGACAGCGCTTCTTCTCAACCCTAAATAAGGACAAGTTTGCCTTCAAATACCAGGGCCCAGTCGTGTTGAGAAGGGACAACTTCCAGGAGAGTCACTTGCCACTGGGCTCCCTTCATCACTGGGGCTGTGGAGCTGGGAAGGGAGACCCTCGGGCCCCCCAGGGCCCTGTCTACCCATGCCGAAGCCAGCAATAAACACTGCTCTGGTAACGTCCCACCACTTTCTATCCATCAATCCTGAAAGAAGATGGGGTGTTTATGGGGCAGGGGGCTAAACAGGAGAGAAAGATTCCATGGAGAAGCCCTGAGCAGACACTTCTGCAGACCCTGGGTTACCCCACTGTCTGGGCAGGGAGGCCATCCCAGCTTGGATCAAGGCTCAGTGGTCAGACTTTGTGGAAGGTGTTTGGGGGCAGGGACAAGTTCTGAATGGTGGGGGAGGATGGAGTTCTGGTGTGAAACAGAGGCAGTGTGGCAAGGGGTGAGGAATGCACGCTTCTGGGGCTGAATGAATGGAGTCCAAGTCTTGACTCTTCCATGTCCTGGAAAGTAGTCTTCTTTATTTTATATTATTGTCTTTTTAGGGCTGCATTCGCAGCATATGAACATTCCCAGGCTAGGGGTTGAATCAGAGCTGTAGTCGCTGGCCTACGCCATAGCCACAGAAATGCCAGATCTGAGCCTCATCTGTGACCTTCACCACAGGTCATGGCAACACCGGATCATTTAGCCCCCTGAGGGAGGTCAGGGATCAAACCCACATCCTCATGGATACTAGTCAGGTTCATTACCACTGAGCCACAAATAGGAACTCCCTGGAAAGTAGCCTTGGGTGGGTCACTGAACCCCTCTGAACCTCTATTTTGTTCATCAGTGAAATGGAGAGAAATAATAACTCTCCCTTACTAGATTGTTATAAATGAGAAATGTACACCCTAGTCTCTCTGTGTGTGTGTGTGTGTGTGTGTGTGTGTGTGTGTGTGTGTGTGTGTGTGGCTGGGGCTCCAGAAGGTAGAGCTTCCATTTCAAAGATGAAGGTAAGGAGAGGGAAGGAAGATGATGGTAGAGGATGGAGCTTTCTGCTGTTGAGACACTGGGCATGGAGGGGTGAACATGCTCAGAATGGCCTAGCCAGCAATGTCCCCTACTGTGAGCAGAGGCTGGAAGTTGATTGGTTGGTGCACTGGCTGGCTGGGAAACTGGCCCCCAAGTGACAGCCAGGTCCAGAGGCAAATTAATAAAAATCATCAGGATGTGATCAGGTCCAAGGGGAGAGGTGTCCAGCAAAGACAGAATGAAAGGGTGGAGGAGTTCCCGTCAGGGTGCAGTGGAAACGAATCCATCTAGGCACCATAAGGATGCGGGTTTGATCCCTGGCCTCACTCAGCAGGTTAAGGATCCGGCGTTGCCATGAGCTGTGGTGTAGGTCACAGACATGGCTCAGATCTGGCGTTGCTGTGGCTCTGGCGTAGGCCGGCAGCTGTACCTCCGATTTGACCCCTAGCCTGGGAACCTCCATATGTTGCAGGCGCGGCCCTAAAAAGGAAAAAAAAAAGAGAAAGGGTGGAAAAGAGGATGATGGGGTGGAGCCCTGAAGCTGGTGGGTGACAGGGTGTAGCAAGCACGTCAAGGACTAGTACCTTGGACAGCACCCCCATTTTGAAGCACTTGGGGTCCTGTGAGATCAGCAATAAGAAGCCAGTTCCATCTGGGACGAGAAGATGGGCCTTGGTGGCCATGCCTGGGCCCCGTATCTGTCAGCTGTTGAGAATCTGGTTTCAAGGAATGAACACCGCTCCCTGACTCCACCGTCAGACCTTCAGAGACCGACCGCCCCCCCCGCCCCAATCCGATAGGCCATTAAGAGCCAAGCTCAAACCTGGCCAGGAGCCTTTTCCCCATGGGCAGCAATTCTATGAGACCAGCTTGCCATTTCCACAGGAAGAAAAGGAGTCCAGTTTGGGATCCTTTGGGGACAAGAGGGCTCTTTTGGCTGTAGTCATGGTATCTGTGTTGACTATGAGAGGGTCTGCGGGCTGCAGAATACCTCTTCTGCTTGCTCCCACTAAAGACGTAGCTGACACTCTTCTGAATTACCTCATCATAAAGCCGGCTTTCTCAATCTCGGCACTACTGACATTCTGAATAGGAACATTCTTTGTGGTTGGCAGCTGTCTTGTGTGTTGTAGGATGTTTAGCAGCATCCCTGACCTCTACCCACTAGACACCAACAGCAGCCACCCCTCCAATTGTGACAACCAAAAACATCTCCAGACATTGCAAATGTCCTCTGGGGAGCCAGGGGGTGGGGGTGGGGGTGGGAAGAATGCCCCGAGTTGAGAACCACTGCAATAAACTCATCCTATAGTGATTCCCAGGATAAAACCAGGCTCTCCTGGTAACCGTTCTGCTTCTTGACCAGACTACATGTACAAAAAGGCGTTTCCTTGTTTCCTTGACTGCCAGGAAGCTCAGAAAGCTTGCTTTGGTTCCATGTAGCCCCAGCTTCAGGATTATGTGTTCTACTCTGGTTCTAGGAATGGTTTAAAGCAACCCAGAAACCAGATGATAAATGATGAGTAGGAGTTACAAGGAGGCAGATATGGGCACAACTTGAAGTTCATTTTCTAACAGTGGAACTGACCTGTCCCGGGATGGTTTGCCAGAAAGATAATGATTCTGGAGGTATTTTATGGTTTTTATGTCTATCCTTGCTATATCCCACTTACCCCCCAGAGAAGGCTTTTCATATGAACTACAAAAACCAAAAAGGCTTATGAAATTAGTTGAATAAAATATGACTGAACCTAGGAAAACAGATGAATTTGTAAAGGAAAACATTTTGTCAGCGGTAATCTTCACCAAGCAGCAGCCTTATCTCTTTCTGTCCTTGAGCAAGTGATGTCATGCTTTCACCCTCATTTTCCTCATCTGTAAAATGGGGACGGCAGCAGTTCCTCCTTCATAGAGGGGTTACAAGGAGTAAGTAACATGTGCATGTGCCATTCTTCAAACAGGGCTCAGCACTTGGCTGCAGCTCACTGAATGGTGCCTAAATTTTGTTAACATCTTAGGTTATTTTTGTTGCATGTGACAGAAACCCAGCTCTATCCGCTTAAGCAGAAAGGGAGTTTATTGACTTAGAGATGAGAAAGTCTGTGACCAGGTATAACATCAAGCATGCTGATTCCACATCAGGCATGCTCTCTCCCTCACCACCTCTCAGTCCTGCATCTTTCTGAGCAGTAGCAAAAAGAAAAAAGCCCAAATCCATACCATTAAAGTCCCAAAGGAAGGGGTGGGGGGTCTTCACCCTGACCTCCTCACATTGGAATTTAAGGAATACTCTGATTGGCCGTTTGAGTCACATGCCCAGCTGGTGAACCAACCACAGGGCCCAGAGGGGTGGAATGCTGTGATTGGATGCCTGGTTGATCTGGTTCCCCAAACCTCCCCCAGGATCTTGGAGTCTGGAGTCCAATCTTGATGAATCATGTCTCCTAGCAACAGACCTGTGCCTGACAGTCACCATAGCATCTATCTCTCTCCAGGTTACAATCCAGAGAGTGAAGACTCAGCCAATAGGTTCTTCCTAATGAGGGTAATTGTGCCTTTATAGACAGGCTGTGTTGGTGTTCAATGTTTGAAAGCAGGCTGAGGCATCAAGTGGCCACCAGACCTCGGATAATCCCAATCTTCATTACTAAATTCCTCTTTTATTTTGAGGTAGAGAATTTAGCTCTGGCAAGCTCACAAAAATGAGCGGGTGCTAGTCTCTGCTTTAAGAAGAAACACGTGCAGTTCCCGTCATGGTGCAGTGGTTAACAAATCCGACTAGGAACCATGAGGTTGCAGGTTCAATCCCTGGCCTTGCTCAGTGGGTTAAGGATTCACCGTTGCCATGAGCTGTGGTGCAGGTTGCAGACACGGCTCAGATCCAGCGTTGCTGTGGCTGTGGCCAGCGGCAACAGCTCCGATTAGACCCCTAGCCTGGGAACCACCATATGCCACAGAAGCGGCCCTAGAAAAGGCAAAAAGACAAAAAAAAAAAAAAAAAAAAAAAAAAAAAAAAGAAGAAGAAGAAACATATAAAGGGAGCATGTGTCTGTCTTAAAAGACCTTGTTGAAGATTTCATGAATATTCCCACATATTCCAATATCTTGATATTTTCCTCCAAAACCACTCAAGCCACAGGTGACAAACTGTCTGAGGGCCAAGATAAAATAAGCAACAATTTAATCAGCTCTTTTTCTTCCACATAACAGATTTCTGGTTTCCTGAGGGAGGTTTTTCTATAGAGCTGCCGCATACATCAGGAAACGTTGTGCACTGCACTAATTTAAAGCCCTATTCACTTTATAATGAATACATATGTGGTGGCCCTGGCTCTCTACCTCACCTTTATTCAGCCATTTTCACATTTTAAGTTATTTCCTTTAATGCTCTTCCCTTTTTAGGAAACAAATTTCTAAATTAATCAAGACTGTCATGGCTGCAAGAGACAGAAACCCACTAAACTAGTTCAAATACCCAGGAAATTTTTCAGCTCCTGGTATGGGAAAGACTTAGAACTTTTGGCTTCAGGTATAGCTATATCCAGGAGCTCAACCAATATAGCCAGAACCAACTCTCTGACTCTCACCTCTAACTCCTGGTATAGATTGGCTTTAGGATGCAGACTATTCTTCCAGACAGCTGAGAAAGGCCAGTGCTGGCAGATGGGACCTTATAGACAGCTCATGATCCCAGAGGAAGAAAGAGATCTTCCAACTTCATGGCTTCATCCCAGACCTCATTCTTGTAGCCACGGGGTTGGGTTCTCAGATTGGTAAGTTTAAATCACATGGTATTTGGGGCTACGTTAGACACGAATCCATCTCAAGGATGGCAACCTATAAAGGGAAAACAAAGTGCTAATAGAAATACTGGGCAGACTCAGAGTTTCCACTGTAGTGCAATGGGATTGGTGGTGTCTTGGGAGCACTGGGATACAGATTCGATCTCCCGCCAGGCACAGTGGGTTAAGGATTTGGTGTTGCCACAGCTGTGGCTTAAGTCACAACTGCAGCTCAGATCTGATCCCTTGCCTAGGAACTCCATATACCGAGGGGCAGCCAAAAAAGAAAGACAGAAAAAAAAAAAAAAAAGAAATACTGGGCAGACAGAAACGACAGCTGTCTTTACAAGTATTATTTGTAATGGGATCATCCAGAAGGTGGCAGGATGAGGAACCAGAGAGATAATCCAATTGCAGTCTCAGATCTGCTGCGGGCTTCTTCATAGAGGGGTGGAAAGCAGGTCTCAGGATATAAGTTCAGTGCAGATATAGAAGGTTCGGGAAGGAAGAGTGAGGCATTTGAGGGTAAGTGGTGTCAATATTCACTCCAAATTCAGCCAAAGACCAGCAAAGCACACCTGTAGTCAACAAAATTCTTTTGTTTTTTTTTTTTAATTTTGTTTTGCTTTATTTTTTTTTTAGCTTGCTCCAGCAACGTAGATCCCCAGAGCAGGGGAACCATGGAACATCTCTAAAAGAGAGATTTGGGGGGACAGGAGGGCAACTTATATGATTCAGGTTTAAGCTGGGTAGTTCTAAGGTGTTGAAAGTAGAAGCAATTCTAGCCTGGTGCTGTCAGGAAGCAGGGAGCAGATTGATGATCAGGCATTTTGGTGATTCCTACCTCCGAGATGGAGGGATGGATGTGGGGCAGTCATTGGGAAGACACGATGGTCATCCAGAGGGGGAATGTGTATTCATTTTTTGATTGTAGAGCGTCCTTGTCTCTCTCTTGGACTCAGATGTGGCCACAGAGCGGCCTTGTGTGACCACTGTTTATATTCTGTGACTGTTGTTTATGTTCCAGGAAGAACATCGAAGCCCAGCTGCCGGCTGCCCTGGCTGTATTTCATTCCCTCTTCCCAGTGATATGTGTTTTCAGGTAGAATCTGCCCTGAGTGCTTCCCAGGCCTGGCTCAGGCTTCAGAAAGAGCATCAGACAGGGGGAGTTCACCAGTGACAGCAGTGAGTGACCGTGACCGAGGAGGAGGAGGAGGAAACACTCAGTATCCCCAACTCTTTTCCTTGGAGGAGGAGTCTTAAAGGGAAACGCTGGACTGAGCAAAGATACACAAGTTTGTAAATTCTCAGCGGCTAGACCATGCTGATGTGCATTGCCACTTGGCTAGGGAAAGAGACAGGATGTTTGGCGTTTCTTGAACCAAGACAGAATCAGAGACATGGGCAAGAGGCAGAGACAGGGGGAGAGAGGAAGAAAAAGTGACAGGAAGAGAGGCAAAGAGATTGAAACGGGGAGAGACCCAGACCTCGGCAGATAGAGAGAAGGGGCGGTGAGGGACCGGGAGCGCCTGAGATAGACCCAGAACAGGAGAGGCCGCGGCGGGGACAGCGCGGGCGGAGCGCGGCGCAGACAAAGGCGCGGCCGCGCGGCCGGGTGGCCGGGCCGGGACAAAGGCTGGCCCGGGGGGCGGGGGCAGCGATGGCGACGGCCGAGGCGGGCGCGGGCGAACTACAAGTCCCAGCAGCTCCCGCTGCGGCCCTCGGCCGGCCCCTCTCGCTCCCCGGGAGCGCCTGGCGGGGCCGCTGGGCCGAGGGGGCCGCCGGCGGGGCTGGCGGGCGGGGGGCTTCCTGCGGGCCCCGGGGGCGCCGGCGGGCGCGGCGGGCGCGGCGGGCCGGGCAGGGGCGAGGGGCGCCGGGTGAGTGTCCCCGCGAGAGGGCCGGGCGGGCGGGGGCCGCGATGGGGGGCGGGCGGGGGGCCCCCGGCGCGGGGCGCGGCCCGGGGAGACCTCTGTCCACCAACCCCCGCCCCTCTCGCCGCCCGCCCCGGCCCGGGAGAGCGGGGCCGTGGGCACGATGGGAGGGGGCCGTGCCACCCGGGGGCCTAGCGCGCTTATTCGGCCGCTCGGCCCCAGGGGAGGGCCCGGCCCGAACTCGGCGCCGTCCATCGGGAGGTATGGGGGGCACCTCTCAGCTGAGATAGGGGGCGGGAGTCCAGGACGCCCCCTCTTCTGGAGGCGATCCAGACCCCCCTCCCCCCAGAAACCTAAGAGGGGCGCCAGGTATTGTTCTCCCCACCCTCCAGCCTGGGGTGGGGAGTTCAGGAGGCCCTTCCTCAAGCGGGGGATCCAGGCTGTATTTCATTGCCTCTTCCCAGTGATGTGTGTCTTCAGGTAAAATCTGCCCTGATTCTGTTTCTTCTGTCCCCCCAGTACCCCAGTTATTGTTTCCCTCTTGGGGTCCAGAGTTCTGGAAGCCCCTTCCCCAGGATGTGATCCAAGGTCCCACCTGCCCTCCAGGAGCTCAGGAAAGACCCCAATTATTTCTCCTCACTGCTTCCAGCTCTGAGATGGGCATTCAGGAGCCAGTCTAAGGGTCCCCCTGCCCCCAGGAATTCAGGAGGGACCCAGCACTGTCCCCCTACCCATCCTCAAGAGATGCGAGCAGGCAATCTAGGAACTGAGCCCTGTTTTCAAACCCACTCCCAGTTCTGGGTTGTGGCTCCTGTGGTTCCCCTCCCCGGCAGGAGAGCTGAATCTCCACCTGACTCCCAGGAAAGCCTGACTCCCAGGAACAGATCTATTTGTTGTTTGCCCCCCAAGGCCTAGCCATAGGGTGGGTAGCTCTAAGCACCACCTCCCCTTCAGGGAATCCTGAGCTCCCCCCTTCTTCCCAGAAGGGGTCCTAGCTATTGCTTCTCTGCCCCCCTCCCTACCTCCAGCCATGGAGCTAGAATTCAGGAGCTTTCTTCCAGAAGGGGACCAAAGGGTCCTGACACCACCACCATACCTCAGCCATGGGGTCAACCACTCAGGATTCTTCCTAAGAGATGATCTGGGGTCCCCCCTATTACCCCAAGAACAGCCCCAGGTATTATTTTGCCCATCCTCCCAGCTAGGAGTTGGAATTAGGGATCTTCTATCCAATTGAGCAAACTATTATCTGCTTTGGGTATACAGACATCTGTTCCTACCCTCCTGGCTAATGGGTCCCTGCTCCTTCCTGGGGTTCCACATCTTATATCCCCACCCTCTCTCTAGCTTTAGAAATCTGCATTCATGGAGTTCCCGTTGTGCCTTAGTGGATTAAGAACCTGACTGGTACCCATGAGGATGTGGGTTTGATCCCTGGCCTTGCTCGGTGGGATAAGGATCTGGCATTGCCGTGAGCTGCGGTGTAGATGAGCTGCGACTGCAGATGTGGCTTGGATCCTGTGTTGCTGTGGCTGCACCAGCAGCTGCAGCTCCAATTCCACCCATAGCCTGGAATATACTGCAGGTGTGGCCCTAAAAGAAAAAAAAAAAAGAAAAGAAATCTGCATTCAGGATCCTTTCTCTCCAATAGACAGCAGGGGTTCTGACATTTAGTCCTACCCTAGAACTGTGAGATTTAGAATTCACATGGTCTCTTCCCCAGGAAGCAAGCCAGGGGTCTCCCCGCGTTCCCCCAGGAGGAGTACCAGATGTTGTTTGCCCTCTGCGCTCCAGATAGAGGCTTCAGAGATCAGGCTGCTTCCTTTCAAGGAGGTGAGCCAAGGGTCCCCCTCCTTCCCAGGAACCCCCACATATGCCACCCCCAACTACAGGACTAGAATTTAGGCTGTGTACTTAGGAGCAAGCACAGGAACCCTGACAGCCACTGTCTTCCCTATGAAGGGGCCATGATCAAGGGGATAGGCATCTAGGACTCTCTCTCCTCCACAGGACCCAAGCTTCCCACGAGAGGAGGAACCCAGGATGGAGAGAGGGGCAGAGCCATGGAGCTGGGTACTGGAGACCTCCAGTGCCGGGTCCCATGCTTTCTCTCCCGGTGTGGGGCTGAGAAGGGAGGGGCCCCCGTGTTCCACTGGGGTCCCTCTTCTCCCTGCCCTGGCGGGGAAGAGTGCAGAGTCTCCCTGCAGTATGAGACAAGAGAAGGATCCATGTGTATGTTTCCTGGAGTGAATCTGGGGCATGGCCCAGCCCCCCCACATCGCTCCCTTCCCAACCCAGGTGCCTAAAGAGACCCCCGTTTCCCCAGAACCTACCTTCACCTACCCTCTGTCCTCATCCTCTAGATCCTGCCCCAGAAACGGCTGGCACTTCCACACCGGGGATGCGGCGCTCTGTCCTGGTCAGGAACCCAGGCCACAAAGGCCTGCGGCCCGCCTATAAAGAGCTTGACTCCGACTCGGAAGACCTAGACCCCAACTCAGAAGAGCTGGACCCAGTTTCTGGAAACCCAGAGCCTGACCCGGAAGACCTCAACACTGTCTCTGAAGATGTGGACCCCAGCTATGAAGATCTGGAGCCTGTCTCTGAGGATCTGGATCCCGATGTGGAAGCTCCAAGCTCCATCTCGGGCACCCGTGACTCGGATCCCCAAGATCTCGACCCCATGTCTTCAAGTTTCGACGACCCAGACGTCATTGGCCCTGTCCCCTTGGTTCTCGACCCTAACAGCGACACCCTCAGCCCCTCTGCCGCCCCAGACCTGGACCCCCTCTCATCCGACCTTACTGCCACCCCCGAGGTCCTGGCCACCAGCCCCGCAGTGCTCCCTGCACCTGCCAGCCCGCCCCGGCCCTTCTCCTGCCCTGATTGTGGGCGAGCCTTCCGCCGCAGCTCGGGGCTGAGCCAGCACCGCCGCACCCACAGTGGCGAGAAGCCCTACCGCTGCCCCGACTGCGGCAAGTCGTTCAGCCACGGCGCTACGTTGGCCCAGCACCGCGGCATCCACACCGGTGCCCGGCCCTACCAGTGCGCGGCGTGCGGCAAGGCCTTTGGCTGGCGCTCCACGCTGCTGAAGCACCGCAGCAGCCACAGCGGCGAGAAGCCGCACCACTGCCCCGTGTGCGGCAAAGCCTTTGGCCACGGCTCGCTGCTGGCGCAGCACCTGCGTACGCACGGTGGGCCGCGGCCGCACAAGTGCCCCGTGTGCGCCAAGGGCTTCGGGCAGGGTTCAGCGCTGCTCAAGCACCTACGCACACACACCGGCGAGCGGCCGTACCCCTGCCCGCAGTGCGGTAAGGCCTTCGGGCAGAGTTCGGCTCTGCTTCAGCACCAGCGCACGCACACGGCCGAGCGCCCGTACCGCTGTCCCCACTGCGGCAAGGCCTTCGGCCAGAGCTCCAACCTGCAGCACCACCTGCGCATCCATACGGGCGAGCGGCCCTACGCCTGCCCCCACTGCTCCAAGGCTTTCGGGCAGAGCTCGGCGCTGCTCCAGCACCTGCACGTGCATTCGGGCGAGCGCCCTTACCGCTGCCAGCTCTGTGGCAAGGCCTTCGGCCAAGCCTCCAGCCTCACCAAGCACAAGAGGGTGCATGAAGGTGCGGCCGCTGCAGCGGCTGCAGCTGCAGCTGCCGCTGCTGGCCTGGGCCTTAGCCCTGCTTCAATGTTGAGGCCGGGGCAGGTCTCTCTCCTGGGTCCTGATGCTGTCTCTGTGCTTGGCTCTGGCCTGGGCCTCAGCCCAGGCCCCAGCTCCAGCCTTGACCCTGACCCTGGCTCTGTGCTGGGCTCCCTCCCCAAACCCAGCCCCAAACCCCTCCCTGGCTCTGGATCTACCCCCACCTCTGATTCTGTCAAATCTTCTGACCCTAAGCCTGGGCGCAATGCCAGCTCTGACCTTGTGGCCAACCCTGACCGTGGATCTGGTCCCAGCCCAGGTCCGGATCCTGTGCCCAGCCCTGACCCCAACTCCAAGTCCCACCCTGACCCTACCTCTCCCACCCGTGACACTGTCAGCCCAGCCCTCCCTACTGGCGAGAGCCCCGAGTGGGTGCAGGAGCAAGGGGCACTGCTGGGGCCTGATGGCTGAAGGGCATGCGAGAACCCACAGGGGCCTGGGAAAGTTGTGTGTCGTGCAGTTAGTAAAATCTTCCCACTGCCTCCTGGCTCTGTGTCATGGTTCTCCTGTTGCTCTTTTTTCCTCTAATACACGGCCTCTTCCTTGGGAGCTGGGAGGGTATGGCCTGAGCCAGCCATGCATAATGGAACCTCCATGTCCTGGCTTTCCCTCCAACATCCTCCAGGCTTCCCAGCTTCCCCTACCAAGTCTCACACTGGTCCATCCTAGCAGTCACCACTCTCTGCTCTCCCAGATCTGGCCACCCCAGTCAGGTGCAGCCACACCCTGCAGGTGCATAAGCAGCATCATTTCCTCTTGGACTTGGCTTTCCCACAAAAGGTGGGATTTCTGTCATGTGGACCATCTAACAGGCTGGTAATGGAAGCTGATGTGAAACCATGTGGGCAGCCCTGCCCCATCTGCTCCCCTAACTTAACCCTTGCCCTTCAAAGCCTGCATACACAGTGGGACAAAAGAGTCCCTCATTTATGCATTTAACAAACATCTGTTGATTGCTCCGGTCTCAGCAGGGGGCAAGATAAGCATGGCCTTGGCCCTCACAGAGCTCACAGAGACTCAGTTCAGAAAGTTTTAAAAAGTAATTACAGTATGGTACATTCCAGAAGAAGCATAACAAGACTTCTGATTTAGATGGGGGACAGCTTCCTTAAGGAAGGACTTTATAATCCCACTAATCTCTAATCATCAGTGCTATTTGCCCTGAGATGTGCTATGCTCTTGCATTTTCTCATTTAATTCTCTCAACAGCTCCATGAGGCAGGTAACTTTGACGAAGTTACGCCATTTTGCAAATGAGTAAACTGAGGTACATGGAGTTTAAGTGACTTTTTGGAAGACACAGAAGTTTCCTAGGTCGAAGCTCCTTTTGTCTGCCTTCCAGAGCCTGGGTTGTTAACCTTTATGCTCTAGGACAAGATTGTGCAAAGGCCCTGGGGCTACTGAGAGATGAGCCTGGGGAGGAGGTAGGAGTGGGTGGGGCATGGAACAAAGGGCCGGGTAGACTGAAGTGGGGAGCTTGCTTGACATCCTGGAGAAATAGGAAGACATTAGTAGGTTCTGACAGAGGACTAATATGAATAATCTTTTGAAGCTCCTTCTAGCTGCTGGATGAAGAGTGGAATGGGGAGATCAAGAATGGGAACCTAAGGGAGTTCCTGTTGTGGCTCATCAGGTTAAGAACTGGACTAGCATCCATGAAGTTGGGGGTTCCATCTTTGGCTTTGCTCAGTGAGTTAAGGATCTGTTGGGGAGCTCCCATCATGGTGCAGTGGAAACGAATCCAACTAGGAACCATGAGGTTGTGGGTTTGATCCCTGGCCTCACTCAGTGGGTTAAGGATCCAGCATTGCTGTGAGCTGTGGTGTAGGTCATGGACGTGGCTCAGATCTGGTGTTGCTTCGGCTCTGGCATAGGCTGGCAGCAACAGCTCTGATTAGACCCCTAGCCTGGGAACCTCCATATGCCAAGGGTGTGGCCCTAAAAGGACAAAAGACAAAAAAAAAAAAAAAGGATCCATCGGAGTTGCCACAAGCTGTGGCTTAGGTCACAGATGCAGCTCTGATCTGGTGTTGCTGGGGCTGTAGTGTAGGCCAACAGCTGCAGCTCCAATTTGACCCCTAGCCATATGTGCAGCCATAAAATGGAAAAAAAAAAAAAAAAAAGAATGGGAGCCTAAGATCAGGGACGTTGGTACAATGGCAGGGGCCAGGGTGTTGAGGGACTCTGGGCTGATAGCCATAGGAGTGGGGAAAAGTAGTCCTGTTTGGGATATAATTACGAAATTATAGAGGGTTTGATGGTAGTTCAGATGAGAGGGGTTTAAGAGGAATGCGGGGTTTCTGGGGGGTAGGAAGCAGGGCAGTCTTGAGATAAAATGTGGGATCATCACCAGAGTCTGTGGAGGGTAAGGGGGTCAAGCACTGGACATGGAAGTCAAGAGGTTGGCATTGCACGCGGGCATGATAGGGAGCCAGGACCCAGCCAGGGCAAAGTTGGCTCCCTCACAGCCAGCCCATCCCCCAGCACATTCATTTTTCGCCCGTCGGCGCTAGGACCGCACGGCCGTCTAAGGGCTGTAAATCGCCAGCTGAGTCACGCATGCGTGCAGCTCCTGCAGGGGGCGTCGTGGCGCAGAGGGCGGGACCGGATCGCGTCGATTGCTTTTTGAACCGTGTGGGTCACGTGACTGGGGGCGCGAGTCAGCTGATGCGGGAGGGTTTGAAGCTGCACCGCGAGGGAGCGAGGCCGCAGTGACAGCGGCGGGCGTTCGGACCCCGGCTGCGCCGCGGCGCTCGCCCGCGTCCGGTGCTACTCGCTCCGGCATGGCAGTCCCCGTAGGCCCGCGCGGCTCAGGTGAGGGCGCAGGCGGCCCTGCGGGTCGCCGAACGCAGGCGGCGGGCCGGCGGCCGACTTCTCCGACCTAGGGCGGCGGAGCCCCGGGTTTCTCATTCCTCAGCGCCGGTGCTGACCTCTCAAGCTTCCCCGTGGTGGCGATACGGGCTGACGGCTCCTATTACCTGGGCGGCGGGTGGGCACTAGCTTTGCGACCTTGGAGTGGCAGGACTCCCGACCGCCCTTCCTGAACCTAGGCTGTGCTCAGCGTGCCTCAACTCAGGCGACTCCTGGCGGTCAGGGTCCCAGGGTTTGCATTCTGAGTCTAGATTCGGATTGCTCAGCTCTGCCAGAACTCAGACAACCCCAGTTGCATGTGAGACTCTCAGATTTTCCTTCCCCAAATCAGGAGGCAAATGTTCAGCTTCTCTAAACCCAGAGAGGAGTGTTGGTCATTGCCTCCTGAAACCTAGGTGCCTAACTCAATTTCAGATCACCAAACTAATGGAAGCTCAGCTTTCCTGACCTCAGTAGCCTCTCATAGGGGACCCTAGAGGAAGGCCGATTGCATTGGTCTTCCCTTCGTTTTTTGTTTTGTTGTTGTTGTTACTTATTCATTTATTTATTTATTTGTCCTTTTAGGGCTGCACCTGAGGCATATGGAGCTTCCCTGGCTAGGGGTCTAATCGGAGCTGTAGTTTTACCTACACCACAGCCACAGCAACACAGGATCCGTGCCGAGTCTGCCACCTACACCACAGCTCATGGCAACGCTGGATCCTTAACCCACTGAACAAGGCCAGGGATGGAACCTGCATCCTCATGGATGCTAGTCGGGTTTGTTAACTGCTGAGCCACCCACACCACAGCTCATGGCAACGCTGGATCCGTAGCCCATTGAACAAAGCCAGGGATGGAACCTGCATCCTCATGGATGCTAGTCGGGTTTGTTAACCGCTGAGCCACGACAGGAACACCCGATCTTCCCTTCGTAAGCTAGCTGGAGACATCTAAGAAGTGTCCTGGCTGTTAGAGTCTGGGTGGCTTAGCTGTGATCCCAGCCAGGGAGGCAGCTGGCCCTCCGGCTTCTCATCCAGCCGCTTTGTAAACTACAACAGCATCTGAGCTCCAAAGGAACCAGCCAGGATCTGGCCCTCCTTGCAGGACAGGTTCTGACAGTGCCCATGTTCATCCTGGTGGCTGTGCCAGGCAGGGGGCCAGCCAGGCCCTGGAAAGAAGCAGGGTTCTCCAAGTAGGGGTGGTGGGGTGTGTCAGGGACAGTTCTTGGCTGCCATGACTGGCTGTGACCCCAGCAGGTGCTGAAAATTTGGACTTTCCTCTTGGGCTGGTCAGGATTGAAGGGAATAAGCAGTTCTTAGAACAACCTCTACTCGTGGAGAAACTTTTGAAGCTCAAAAACTGAATGCATTGTAAAGATCTGATCCTTAGCCTCCTGGTGAGAGATATTAATGCCCCATTTTGCAGAGGAGGAGACTGAGGCTCAGGGAGGCTGAGTGCCCTGGGACAGGGGCAGGAATCAACTCAGGACCTTTTGAGTAACCTGTAACCTCTGAGCAGCACTGCTGCATGTGTCCAGAAAATGCTGTGAATTTTTTGGTTTTTCTTAGATCTCCAGAGTTCTTTCTCGGCAGAAGCTTGGGATCTGCCTCCCCTGTTGGCAGATGGCCCTGCCTAGGTCTGGTCCCCACTGCCCTCTCCCATCCCACAGAGACTGAGCACCTCCTGACACCCAGCCCTGGGTATGGGACCCAAGCGGGAGCTTCCCCAGCCCCTGAGACCCCTCCAGAAGAGGAAGACCTCCGCCGGCGGCTCAAGTACTTCTTCATGAGTCCCTGTGACAAATTTCGGGCCAAGGGCCGCAAGCCCTTCAAGCTCATGCTGCAAGTGGTGAAGATCTTGGTGGTCACTGTGCAGGTGAGACCTTCAGGGGCCGCAATAGAACGCCCCCTGGAACGCCCCCTGGGGCCGATGTGTGCCCTGAAAGAGGGTCTTGGAGTTGAAGCCTAGTCCTGACCCCACAGCAGCATATTGAAAGTGATAGTAGCACGAATCAATCAGGAAGTCCTGTGGGATCTGCGTGGGAGCGGCGGCTTCTTTATTGTCTTTTTCTTTTTTTTTGCTATTTCTTGGGCCAGTGCCGCAGCATATGGAGGTTCCCAGGCTAGGGGTTGAATCGGAGCTGTAGCCTCTGGTCTACGCCAGAGCCACAGCAACGCGGGATCCGAGCCGCGTCTGCAACCTACACCACAGCTCATGGCAACGCCGGATCCTTAACCCACTGAGCAAGGGCAGGGATTGCACCCGAAACCTCATGGTTCCTAGTCGGATTCGTTAACCACTGCGCCACGACGGGAACTCCGGGAGCGGCTTCTTTAAACCTCACAAATGCCCTCTGAGGTTCTGGCAACCGCTTTTGCCTCTTTTTATAGATGAGATAACTGAGGCTCAGAGAGGTTCAGGGACTTGTTCAGAGTCACACAGCCACTGAACACTCGGAGTGTCACTTGGACCTTGGCAGTCTGATGGCATACAGACTCTCAAAGAGAACTGGCCCGGTGGTTGAATAGAGGTGCCCCTGCCCACAACTGCTGGGCTCGAAAGACTCCAGGATGAATCAGACCCAGCCCTGGCTTTGAGGAGCTTCTGGTCTAGTGCTCTGACTTTGGACATGTTACCAGGCCTCTAATTCTCCCCTTGGCAAAGGGGCCCAGTGGTGGTACTTACCCTGGAGGTTTGGGTTTAGCACCCAACCCAGCAGCCAGCAAACATTTAATGAACATTAGCAGTTGCCAGGAGTTCCGTGGGTGAATGGCCACCATGTGCTCCCCATGGCTGGCATGTCCTGGGGCCAGGGGTTGGGGGGGTGGCCCTCTCTTCTTCCTCCACTCATTCACTGTGAGAGACCCCATCCCAGTGGCAGTGCCAATCCTCCCTGTCCCTCCTGCCAGCTCATCCTGTTTGGGCTCAGCAACCAGCTGGCAGTGACCTTCCGAGAGGAGAACACCATCGCCTTCCGGCACCTCTTCCTGCTGGGCTACTCGGACGGGGCTGATGACACCTTCGCAGCCTACACACGGGAGCAGCTGTACCAGTCCATCTTCTATGCCGTGGACCAGGTGCGGACAGCCAGGAGCAGGTGGGCAGGTGGGCCTGCGGGGCAGAGGGGGCGGGGCTGATGGACCCTCCCCTTCTTCACCCACAGTACCTGCTGCTCCCTGACATGTCACTGGGCCGGTATGCCTATGTGCGGGGCGGGGGTGGCCCCTGGGCCAATGGCTCGGCCCTGGCCCTCTGCCAGTGCTACTACCACCGAGGCCATGTGGACCCAGCCAACGACACCTTTGACATCGACCCGATGGTCGTCACTGGTGAGTGGACCGGGCAGGGCTGCGCCTTTGGGAGCCCCGGCTACTGGGGTTAAAAGCCCAGTCTGCCTCCTGTTCCTCCGGGAGATGGGGTGGTTGTGATCATTAAGCATTTGATGATTAGTAGAGTCCTTGGCACGTGGAAAGAGTTGAGTGTTACACGTCAGTGTCTTTCATTCACTAAACACTTGAAGCCCACTGAGCACCAGGTCCTAGGGTCTGTGCAGGGAATGAAACAGACCAGGCTCTTCCCTGTTGGGGAGACAGAGGAACAAATGGCAAATGTTTAAATACAAAGGGGGGAGTTCCTGTTGTGGCTCGGCGGGTTAAGAGCCCAACATAGTTTCCGTGAGGATGTACGACGTCCTAGCCTTGTTCGGTGGGTTAAGGATCTGGCGTTGCCACAAGCTGCAGCAGAGGTTGCAGATGCGGCTCGGATCCCGAGTAGCTGTGGCTGTGGCATAGGCTGGCAGCCACACTTCCGATTCGACCTCGGCCTGGGAACTTACACATGCTGCAGGAAAGAGACAAAAAAACCATTTAATTAAAAATAATAAATACAAAGGGGGAAGGGAAGCAGGGAAGGGGGCTGTTGGGGATTCTGGGGAGACCTGCCTGTGCCTCCCCCAGTGTCCCTTCCCTGACTCCCTGTCCTCAGATTGTATCCGGGTGGACCCCCCCGAGAGACCCCCTGTGCCCCCCAGTGATGATCTTGGCCTCTCGGATGGCAGCACCAGTTACAAGAACCTCACGCTCAAATTCCACAAGTACTGCCCAATCAAGGGGGTGGAGGGTGGGGGGAGGCAGGACCACAGGCACCTTCAGTGGGGCAGGATCACCCCCCCCTTCCCAAGGGCGGCCACTTCCCCACAGGCGGGGGCAGGGTCGGCCTCGCTGATGCTGCCAAGTGAGCACTTCCTCTGCCAGCTGCAGAGTCAGCACGGGGCTGAGGGCTGGCCCTTGGGGGCTGCAGGGTCAGGCAGAGCCCCCTCCCCCTCACCCAAGCCTCCCCCCCAGGCTGATCAACGTCACCATCCACTTCCAGCTGAAGACCATTAACCTCCAGAGCCTGATCAACAATGAAATCCCTGACTGCTACACCTTCAGCATCCTGGTAAGCCCGCAGTGCCGGGGGTGGGGCGGGGCGGGGTGGGGGGGCGGTGACAGACTGGGCCAGTGGTGGGGTGATGGGGCACAGGGCTCCTGAGCTCTGGACCTGGGGACTCTTGTTGTTTGTTTTTTTTTTTTTTTTGTCTTTTGTCTTTTTGTCTTTTGTTGTTGTTGCTATTTCTTGGGCCGTTCCCGCGGCATATGGAGGTTCCCAGGCTAGGGGTTGAATCGGAGCTGTAGCCACCAGCCTACGCCAGAGGCACAGCAACGCAGGATCCGAGCCGCGTCTGCAACCTACACCACAGCTCACGGCAACGCCGGATCGTTAACCCACTGAGCAAGGGCAGGGACCGAACCCGCAACGTCATGGTTCCTAGTCGGATTCGTTAACCACTGCGCCACGACGGGAACTCCTTGTTGTTGTTTTTTTTTTGCCTTTTCTAGGGCCACTTCTGCGGCATATGGAGGTTCCCAGGCTAGGGGTCTAATCAGAGCTGTAGCCACTGGCGTACGCCACAGCCACAGCAACACTGAATCTGAGCCACATCTGTGACCTACACCACAGCTCACGGCAACACCGGATCCTTAACCCACTGAGCGAGGCCAGGGATGGAACCCGAAACCTCATGGTTCCTTGTCGGATTCGTTAACCACTGTGCCATGATGGGAACTCCTGGACCTGGGGACTCTTGACCAAGGGCAGTGAGGATGTGCTGTTGGAGGCTGGGGCTGGAGAGACTATCCGTCGTGAGGGTCTAGGAGCCTAGGTCTGCCAAGGTTTACTCTGCCTTGTCCTGTCTCCCCCGCACCCCTGCAGATCACATTTGACAATAAGGCACACAGTGGGCGTGTCCCCATCAGCCTGGAGACCCAGGCCCACATCCAGGAGTGTAAGCACCCCAGCGTCTTCGGCCATGGTGAGCCCCCATACCCCAGGCCAGCACTGACCAGGGGTCCTGACTTGCCCAGGAATCCCTAAGCCCCAGACCAGCAGGGGCCAAGCTCCTGACTCACCCAGAGAAACCCATGAGCCCACTGACCAGCCAAAACCAGCCCTGAAGCCCCTCAGGCTTGGTCCAGCTGCCTCACCTGGCCTTGCCTGGGGCCCCCTCCCCGCAGGAGACAACAGCTTCCGGCTCCTGTTTGATGTCGTCGTTATCCTCACCTGCTCCTTCTCCTTCCTGCTGTGTGCCCGCTCGCTGCTCCGAGGCTTCCTGCTGCAGAACGTGAGAGACACCCCTATCCTCACCCAGCTCTGGGATAACCTGTACCCAGGACCTGACCACCCTTCTCCCCCCCCCCCCCCCCGTAACCTCCCCCCACAGGAGTTTGTCAGGTTCATCAGGCGGAAGCGGGGTCGGGTCGTCAGCCTGTGGGAGCGGCTGGAATTTGTCAACGGCTGGTACATCTTGCTGGTCACTAGTGATGTGCTCACCATCTCAGGCACCATCATGAAGATTGGCATCGAAGCTAAGGTGGGTCCTGCCCATGCCCTGCCCGGAGCCCCCCCTCATCTCCTTCCAGACCCTGGTCCTCTGTTCCACCCCCAGGATGCCTGCCTGGCACCACGTCCCCAGGGAAGGGCCAGGTCTGATGGGTTTGACGCTGCTCCCGCCCTTAGAACCTGGCAAGTTACGATGTCTGCAGCATCCTCCTGGGCACCTCGACACTGCTCGTCTGGGTCGGCGTCATCCGCTACCTGACCTTCTTCCATAAGTACAATGTAAGCCTCAGACACACAGGCAGGGCCCTCTAGGTGGCGCCGCATGTTCCTGCATTCCCACCCCCATCCCCAAATCAATTCACACATGCATTTCAGTCACCAGCTCCTGCCGGTGACCCAGAACCGTGAGCCTCTTCCTCCAGTAACCTGCCCACCCCAGGCCTACCTGTCACTACTCCTGGGCCATGTGAGCCTGCTCTCATACCCAAGCCATGGGTGCCCTCTCAGCACCATCCTGCCCCTTCTTCTTCTTTTTTTTTTTTTTATTATAGTTGATTTACAGTGTTTTGTTAATTTCTCCTGTGCAGCAAAATGACCCAATCACACATATATATACTTTTTTTTTTTTTTTTGTCTTGTGTCTTTTTGTTGTTGTTGTTGTTGTTGTTGCTATTTCTTGGGCCGCTCCTGCGGCATTTGGAGGTTCCCAGGCTAGGGGTCGAATCGGAGCTGTAGCCACTAGCCTACGCCAGAGCCACAGCAACGCGGGATCCGAGCTGCATCTGCGACCTACACCACAGCTCACGGCAATGCCGGATCGTTAACCCTCTGAGCAAGGGCAGGGACCAAACCCTCAACCTCATGGTTCCTAGTCGGATTCGTTAACCATTGCGCCACGACGGGAACTCCATATATATACTCTTTCTCACGTTATCCTGCTCCTTCGGAGGCTCCCCCATTTTGGTCACCCAGCATGCCCTTGGGTGGGCTTCACTCCATCCTGCTCACAGCCTGCCTGGGTTGTGGCTGTGCCCTCACTGCAGTCCCCTGTCTGCCCCTCCACAGATCCTCATCGCCACACTGCGAGTGGCCCTGCCCAGCGTCATGCGCTTCTGCTGCTGTGTGGCTGTCATCTACCTGGGCTATTGCTTCTGTGGCTGGATCGTGTTGGGGCCCTACCATGTGAAGGTAGGGGCTGGCCAGGACCCGCGGATGGCACTCATGACCCATAGCCAAGGGGTCTCTGGCTCCCCTTCCTACCTCCTGAGCCCTCTGACTCCTGGTCTATCTATTGTTGACTTGGTGACACTGAGCAACTCACCTTGACCCCTGATACCTTACCAGCAAATCTTCAGCAGTTCTGCCCACTGTCCCCTCTAACCACCAATGACCTTGGCCTTGACCCTATGGCCTTGTCATTTTTCAGTGACCTACCCTCCCAAGTGGCCCCATCGTGACTCCTGTCCCCACTTTTTTTTGGTTTGTCTTTTTAGGGCCACACCCACAGCATATGGAGGTTCCCAGGCTAGGCGTCTCCCAGGCTAGAGTTATAACTGCCGGCCTACACCACAGCCACAGCAACACCAGATCTGAGCTGCGTCTGCAACCTACACCACAGCTCACGGCAACGCCGGATCCTTAACCCACTGAGCAAGGCCAGGGATCGAACCCAAAACCTCATGGTTCCTAGTTGGATTTGTTTCCACTGTCCCACAACGGGAACTTCCCCACTGCCCCTTCTGACCCCCAATCCCCCTTCACCCCCAGTCTCACCCACAGCTCCTGGTACTCTGTCCCCACTGACCCCTCCATCCCCCCCCCAAACCCCCACCCTAGCCACGCCAACAGCTCCCTCTGACCCCCTAACCCCCTGCAGTTCCGCTCGCTGTCCATGGTGTCCGAGTGCCTGTTTTCACTCATCAACGGGGACGACATGTTCGTGACATTTGCAGCGATGCAGGCCCAGCAGGGTCGCAGCAGCCTGGTCTGGCTCTTCTCCCAGCTCTACCTGTACTCCTTCATCAGCCTCTTCATCTACATGGTGCTTAGCCTCTTCATCGCGCTCATCACTGGGGCCTACGACACCATCAAGGTCAGCTGCCTGCCCACGCGCCTCTTCCTGGCCTGCCTCCCTGGAGGGGGTGGGGCGACCCACACGTGTGCACACACAGCCCCACACTCTGAGTTCCTTGCAATTGGCCATGGCTGGGTGTGGAGAGAAGGACCCAGGGAGGGAACGTGGTCGATTTTATGAGGCCAAAGGAGAGGGCGGCTCAGAATTGGGGGGCCCAGGAAGGGCTGATAACCGTCCCTGTCATAGGCGCCACATGCTGTTTTATTAAAGTGTGGGGCCCAGGCCAGGTAGGGCTCCTACATCTGCTTTTACCCACAGGGAAACCAAGTCATAGAATTTCAGTGTCTTGCCCAAGGTCACCTACAAAGCACACGGTGGAACCTGGCTCAGTGCAGGACTGTCTGATCTGGAAGCCCTGCTCCCATCCCCTCTGTCCTATGGGAGCTGCTTGGATCCAGGGACCCAGCAGTCATCCTGCAGGCTGCAGGGGTCGGAGTAGATCATGGGCGTGGCAGATAGAATCTTTTAACCAACATGTTCCAGGGGCTGTTGGTGTGCCAAGCCTTGTGCCGGGCACTGGGCCTCTAGGAAAGCAGACGTACACGGTCTGTCCAAGACCGTGGGCAGGATGGATCATGCACAAGCAGGAGTAAGACAACCATAAAGGAGGTATGGAAGGTTACAGAGGACCCCTGCTTTACTCTGGTATTGGGGTGAATCCAGGAAAGTTTTTAGAATGTGCTGTCCAACACGGGTCTTTAGCTACATGTGACTATTTAAAATCTGATTCTGTGGAATTCCCATCATGGCTCAGGTGGAAACGAAATCCGACTAGGAACCATGAGGTTTGGAGTTCGATCCCTGGCCTGGCTCAGTGGGTTAAGGATCTGGCGTTGCCATGAGGATCTGGCCTTGCTGTGGCTGTGGTGTGGGCTGGCAGCTACAGCTCTGATTCAGCCCCTACCTAGCCTGGGAACTTCCATATGCCTTGAGTGAGGGCCTAAAAAGACAAAAAAAAAAAAAAATCTGATTCTAATGAAAATGAAATACAGTTCTGAATTCAGTTCCTCACTGACACCATCTCCATAGCAAGTGCCCCAAAGCCAATGTGGCTAGTAGCTACCATATATGGACAGCAGAGATAGTGAACATTTTCATCATGTCAGAACTAAATTGATGAGACAGGAGCCCTGGGGCGGGGGGGGGGGGGGCGGGTAGAGAGAGCACGCAGCAGGGAGAAGGAACAGCCAAAGCCAAGCCTTTGTTGTAGCCAGAAAGGACTTGGAGAAGTGAGAGTGGCCCCTGACCCCATGAGCTTGGGATAACATTGTCAGAACATTTACTGGAACCGGGGATGCAGATGCCTGGATACAGCCAGCCCACAGGACGCTTCTATCACCCAGGCTCAAGGAGCAGATCTTGGTCTAGCACTTAAAGATCACACACTTAAAAAAAAAAAAAAAATCACACACGTGTGTCAGCGCTGGGTGTACAAGCCCAGACTTTGCTCCCGCTGTGTGTTCTCAAGTCAGTAGATGGTTGTCAAGCACCTAGATTGGGTCAGGTATGGCTCTCGGTGTTGGAGTCACAGCAGAAGGCACCAGGTGACGGAGAGTCAGGGGTATGCCTACAATCAGTGGTCAGCAAAGCAAACCATAAACAGCAGGTGGAGGGCGCCAGTGCCAAGGCGCAGACGTGAGAGGGCCGGGAGGAACCAGAGACTGGAGAGGAGGGGTAGATGAGGGCCTATGTTAAGAGCCTGGGAAGTCCGAGGCCACTTTCATGCCGGGCCACCGGGCATCTCTCCCCAGCACCCGGGCGGAACAGGCGCGGAGGAGAGTGAACTCCAGGCCTACATTGCACAGTGCCAGGACAGCCCCACCTCCGGCAAATTCCGTCGCGGGAGCGGCTCTGCCTGCAGCCTCCTCTGCTGCTGCGGCCGGTTAGAGACTGGGTTGGCTCGGGTTTGGGATTGGCTGAGGGAAGGGAAGCGCGCCAGAGGGAACTGATGCCTTCCGCCTCCGCTGACACTGCCTTTCCTCCAGAGATGCTTCGGAGGAGCATTCGCTGCTGGTGAATTGACTGGGACCAGACTGCAGCTGGACATTAGCCCCCGGACTGCGGAGACCCATGCTTATTTATTTTTAGCCTTTGCTTTTAAGGATCGGCCCCCGGCTGTGCCCTGTGAGGGCCTGGGACAGTCGGGTCGGACATTAGAGTGGGACTGGGGTAGGGTGAGTGTTAAATAAACGGGAAAATAAACTTGTTCTCATTTCTAGCGGGAGGGGCGTTCCCTGTGCCACCTGGTCTCGGTCCCTTTAAGGCATCGCCACATTCTGCTTGGCCCGCTCCACGCGACCTTCCAAGCATGGCAGGGGGCGGGGCTGCGGGGCGCCCTGCGGTGAATAATTTAAAGGGGCCGCGCCGGCGGCGCTGGGCGGAACGCTAGTGGAGTTGGCGCAGAGTGGACCCCGGCTGCAGCCCCTGGGTGAGTCCGGGTTTCCTTCGTCCCCCGCAGTGGCGTCCCTTCGGGGGTCGTTAGCGAGTCCTTGGCATTCCCAAGATCTGTCCACCGATTCCCAGTAGCCCTTGATGTTCTGACGCTCCCATCCCCCCAGCTCCCGACAAGTGTTTTCGCATCGGTAGCCAGGTGCGCCCCACAGTAGAAGGGGACTAGACCCCCGCAAATTTTCCAGGTAGTGTCTCAAGGGCCAAGTGACTCCCAAATTTCTATTAATACTCCAGAAGCAGCCTCAGCCTCCCAGAAAACTCTCAGTAATATTACAGTATTCGTCGGTATCATGCTTGAATGACTCCAGAGACGTGCCCATTCAGGTTCCGGTCTTCCCAGTAATAGTCCTGTGGTCCTCAGAATCTTAGTAACTTTCCAGCGATCACGAGTAATTCCAGCGTCCCTGGTTACGTATCCCAGCAATGGCGCCAGCATCGCTCGCAGAATCTCAATGATGCTCTGCACCGTCAAAGACCCCGTAACTTTACTGTTATGTGACAGTAAATCTCCAGCATCAACCAGTAACACTTTAAGAGCCCACCCAACTCCGAGCGTCCCACTGTCCTTCCGAGCGCTTGACACTGCCCTACGACCCCTTGTGTGGCTGCTCCCAGCAGCACTCCCGCTGTGCTCCAGCTCCCGTACTTCCCTGGAGCCAGGCATCTCCCCAACCCCAAGACTCGTCGGTCCTATTTTCCTGAGGGAGGGCATCCAGTCTTCGCAGGGGGCGCAGGGGTGCGGCCTAGGGCTCGGTGGGTCACGATTGATCAGTTCCGCAGAGGCTGGGGATGGGGCCACCTGCTGGAGGGAGCGGTGTCCTTCAGGGACCTGTTCACTGGCTGCGGACAGTGAGTGCCGAGCTGACTGCCCTTTGGCCCCTGGGTGGAGCTGGGTAAGTGTGGCATGAGGTCCGCCTAGTGCATAGGTAAGAGGAGCCTGGCTGTGAGCCGGGGACCTACCTCACTCCCTGGCTCGGGCCCTGAGATCAATTTGCCCCACCCTTGTGTTCCGCAGCGCCCTTCGAGCTGTCTGTCCCCCAGTTGGCAGCCAGCCGGGCTGTAGTACAAAGGGGGCAGGGCTTTCAGCAGGGGAGGGGAGGGCCCAAAGTGAGGATTTGCACTGGTTCCTCCTGCTTTTTATTCCTCAGGACTTCAGATTACCAGACCTGACGCCCAGCCAGAGGCAACTGATGGAGGCCCCTCTGCAAACCGGAGTGGTAAGGTTGGAGTGCTGCGCTGCGGGAACTACAATTCCCGACGTGCTCAGCGCTTATCATCGCGGTCCCGCGATAACCAGACTGTCTGTTCAGGCGGAACTACGTTTCCCGGCGTGCACTGCGGGCCGCTGAGCCGCAAAAAGAGTTGACCCCCAGAGAAGGGAGCTGCGCTTGCCCATTTTGCAGATGGGGTCATCAAGGCCCGCATCGCCTGTGGTTTCGGGACCTGAACTGGCTCAGTGGAATGGGGTCTCGGGCGTCTCGGTCCTTGAGGGAGGCCCGGCAGGTCGTATATGCGATGCGCAGCCAGTGCCTTTCGTCCCTCAGGTGCTGGGCGTGATGATCGGGGCTGGAGTCGCGGTGCTGGTCACGGCCGTGCTCATCCTCCTGCTGGTGCGGAGGCTTCGAGTGCCGAGTGAGGACCCGGAGGGCCTTCTGGGGGTGCTGAGGGATGGGAAGCTGAAACGCCTGGGTCCCTGAGACTGTAGAGATAGGATTTGCTGGAGTTTTCGCGCCGTGTTCCCATCACTGCCTGGGCGGAGTATGCGTAGAGCTCAGAATGCCCCTCTCCGCACTTTTCCCTAGAAACCCCAGCCCCGGATGGCCCGCGGTATCGATTCCGGAAGAGAGACAAAGTACTTTTCTATGGCCGGAAGATTATGCGGAAGGTGAGTCTGGGACCCCCTAGGGCTCCCACTGGCCACACGGAGGTCCCGCCTTTTGTCTAGTTAATACTTCTTAGCCCGCCGCCCTCCTTGATCTAGGGCCTCTGGATCCGCCCCACCCCCGCCCCGCCCCACCTTCCCTAGGGTCTGAATTGGCAGTTGACCCATCTCTCTCCCCCACACCGCTTAACCCTCCCAGGTATCACAATCCACTTCTTCCCTGGTGGACGCCTCGGTCTCCACCGCTTCCCGGCCACGAATGAAGAAAAAACTTAAGATGCTCAACATCGCCAAGAAGTAAGGCTATGCTGTGGGTACCTGGCGCTGGGGGCTAAATCCGGGGATTTTTGAGTGGTCAGCCCACAACGAAAGGCGTATCTCAGGCTGCTTTGAACCCCAGGGCCTGGTCTTAGGAGTCTTCTCACATCAGAGGGACTATTTCAGAGCTCTCCTGCACTAGACAGGCTGTCTCTGTCTCCTGAGGGCTCTCTGAGTGATGTTTCCCTGCCACAGTGGTATCTGTGAATTATTTAATCCCCAATAGCTATCTCGGATGTCTTGTCTTACACTTAGGGGTCAAATCTGGGGTCTTCCCACATGAGACAGTTTATTCCAGGGTGTTTCATTGGGGTCATCTCAGGTGTTTCTAGGACCTGCTGGATGAGCTGTCTCTAGTTTTTGTTTTCTCGGGTTGATCTCATCAGTCTCTCTCCATCAGAAAGCATCTCTCTACGGCACCTCCCTTGGAGTTCTTCGTACACTGCAGAGGCTCTATTAGGGGTTTCTGTTCCTCAGGAGTTATCACAAGAATATTTTTGTGCTGGAGACAGAGGAAGGGTATCTTAGGATATGTCATCAGCAAAGGGCTACTTCAGGGTCTCTGAGAAAGGCTTTCCCAGTGATCCTTCTGAGTTGGGAGCTGGCTTTGGGGTCTCTTGACATCATAGGGTCTCTCTCTCTCTCTCTTTTTAAATTTTTTGGGGAGTATAATTGACTTACAAAGTTGTGTTGGTTTCACGTGTACATCAAAGTAGATCAGTTGTATATATACATATACCCACTCATTTTCAGATGCTTCTCCTATATAGGTTATTACACAGTATTGAATAGTTGACCTTGTGCAGAACAGTAGGTCCTTGCATAGGGTCTCTTTGAAGGTCTGTCTCAAGTGTTTCTACACACAAGGGTCTATTCCAAGGCTATCTATGATCAACAGGTGTGCTGTTCCAAGGTTTTCTATGATGAGTAGAAGGGCTATTTCTAGATATTCCATGATAGGTTGAGAGTCTCTCTACCTCCAATGGGGGGGCAGCCTCAGTGTCTGTACAGCCTTGCGGACCTTCAGAGGGCTATCTCAGCTTTTCATGACCTGGGCAAGGGCTAGCCCAAGTATTCTTAATCGGAAGAGTTCCCTGGTGGCCTCACAGTTAAGGATTCGATGTTGTCAGTGCTGTGGCTCAGAACAGGAACTTCTGAGTGCTGTGGGTGGGACCAAGAAGAAGAAGAAGGAGGAGCGTTTTCCTGTTGTGGCTTAGCAGTAACGAAACCTACTAGTATCCATGAGGATTCAGGTTTGATCCTTGGCGCTGCTCAGTGGGTTAAGGATCTGGCATTGCTGGGAGTTGTGGTGTAGGTCTCAGATGTGGCTCAGATCCTGTGTTGCTGTGGCGAAAGCCAGCAGCTTCTGCTCTGATTTTACCCCTAGCCTGGAAACTTCCGTATGCCGCAGGTGCACCCCTAAAAAAAAGGAGAAGAAGGGAAGGGAGAGGGAGAAGAGGAGAAAGAGTAGAGAAGGGAACTCTGTAATATGGAGTTTAACTCAGGGTTCCACTCATACTAGAGGGTCTATCTTTTGAGTATCTTGTGACAGTGGAAGGTCTGTCTCAGTAATAACTGTGGCTTGCAGGGAAGCGCTCTCCCAGGTCCATGATTAGCAGAGGGTGTGTATCTGAATTCTCCACATGTAATGAAGGTGATCTCAGGCTCTCTGTGACCATCAGAGGAACTGTCTCAGGGCTGTCTGCGACTTGGGAAGAAAGGCTATCTCAGGGGTCTTTGTTTTTTCTTTTTTGGCTACCCCACAGCATATGGAGTTCCCAGGCCAGGGATCAGATCCGAGCTGCAGTTGCAACTGACGCTGCATCAACGCCGGATCCTTAACCCACTTTGCTGGTTTGGGGATCCAACCTGCATTCCAGTGCTCCCCAGATACTGCTGATCCCATTGGGCCGCAGCAGGAACTCCTCAGCGATCTTTGCAATGAGCAGAAATGCTGTATCAGGGGTCTCCTGGTATAAGCTACGCTAGGAATCTGCCTACGTATGGAGGCTCATCAGGAGTCTATTCTGTGACTGCCGTAAAGGCTCACTCTGGGGTCCCATGATGAACAGAGGTGCTTTTTCTGGGGTCTGCCTGTATCTTGGAAGCTATGTCAGGGGTCTGCCTCACTAGAGGGGCCATCTAAGGGGTCTGAGACTAGTGAAGGGTGATCTCAGGGTTTTACAACAGGGGTCAGCAAGTTTTTTCTTTTTTTAATTAATTTATTAATTTATTTTTATTTATTTATTTTTGCTTTTTAGGACCATACCTGTGGCATATAGAAGTTCCCAGGCTAGTGGTTAAATCGGAGCTACAACTGGCAGCCTATGCCATAGCCATAGCAATGCTGTGGGATCCAAGCTGTGTCTGCAACCTACACCACAGCTCACGGCAATGCCGGATCCTTAACCCACTGAGCGAGGCCAGGGATCAAACCTACATCCTCATGGATATTAGTTGGGTTCCTTACTGCTGAGCCAGGATGGGAACTCCACGTTTTCTCTTTATAGAGCCACAACTTGGGCTTAGCAGTCTGCTTACGCTGCTGTCATAGCATTAAAGCAGCTACAGACAGGATGCAAAAGAACAAATGGAGCTGTGTGTCAATAAAACTTTATTTACTAAAGGAGGTGGCTGGCCTGATTTGGCCAGGGGGCCAGAGTTTGCTGGCCCCCGCTCTAGTAACCCTCGGGAAAGTCTCTGTGGGGGTCTCGGGTCTGCCTGAGCCCTCTTCCTGCTTCCCCTGACCCTTGCATCGCTCTCCTCCCACCAGGATCCTGCGCATCCAGAAAGAGGCGCCAACACTGCAGCGGAAGGAGCCCCCACCCGCAGTGCTGGAGGCTGACCTGACAGAGGGGGACCTGGCCAACTCCCACCTGCCCTCTGAGGTGCTCTACATGCTCAAGAACGTCCGGTCAGTGTCAAGGTGCAGGCAGCAGGGTGGGGCTGCCCGACCCTGGGCTGACCTGACCTCCTGCATCTCTCCGCATCCCCTCCTACCCAACAGGGTGCTGGGCCACTTTGAGAAGCCGCTCTTCCTGGAGCTGTGCCGGCACATGGTCTTCCAGCGGCTCGGCCAGGGTGACTACGTCTTCCGGCCGGGCCAGCCTGATGCCAGCATCTACGTGGTACAGGACGGGCTGCTGGAGCTCTGTCTGCCGGGACCTGTGAGTGGGCTCCCCCGGGGGCACCACAGGGTGCTGGGCCGCAGGTTGGGCAGTGAGGCAGTGGTCACTGGGGACAGGCACTGCTTTGGGTCAGCAGGGTTGGTAGTCTTCTGGGGTGTGCTGGCAGGAGTTGGGAGCAGATGCCCAAAGGTGTGTGGGGTGGTCCACACGGTCAGCGGTTATGGGTAATGGTGGATGTCGGTCGGAAGGTTCATTTGGGATTGAGGTGTCAGTGATTACTGGGCTGAGTGAGAATGAGGGCCCGTGGAGTTCCTGCTGTGGCACAATGGGATTGGTCATGTCTCTGCAATGTCGGGACACAGGTTTGATCCCTGGCTAGTGGGTTAAAGGATTCAGTGTTCCTGCAACTGTGGCTTGGATCTGATCCCGGGCCTGGGAACTCCGTATGCTGCAGGGAGGCCAGAAAAGAAAAGAAAAGCAAAAAAGAATGAGGGCCAGTGGCATGGTTGGAATGGAATTTGGGCTGGCAGGGCGGGCACAGCACTGGTCAGTCTCCCTCCTTCCCCCATGTGTCTCAGGATGGGAAGGAGTGTGTGGTGAAGGAGGTGGTTCCTGGAGACAGTGTTAACAGCCTCCTTAGCATCCTGGATGTCATCACCGTGAGTGACCAGTGTGGAGCGGGGTGGGGTAGCTGGGTAGGAGGACACAGCTGCTGGGCTGGGCTGGAAAGGATCATCCTGAGGGTCCCTATCTCTGGTACCTTCCTAATGTTGGTCCTACAAAGCACTGGTATTGGGAAGGGTTGGGGGAGCAGGGAGGGGGCTCAGCCCTTGACCTGGATCCTTCTCACGTCCCCCCTGCCCCTGACCCTGGCGTCCCCAGGGTCACCAGCACCCCCAGCGGACTGTGTCTGCCCGGGCGGCCCGAGACTCCACAGTGCTGCGCCTGCCGGTTGAAGCCTTCTCTGCAGTCTTCACCAAGTACCCTGAGAGCCTGGTGCGGGTGGTGCAGGTCAGCAGGCGGTCCACTTCCTTCCACTAACCGCCGCCTGCCTGTCACAGGCCCCTGTGGTCTGGGACCCAGCAACCAAGGGCGCTCAGGCTTTGCTTATCGGCCCTGAGCAGCCAGCCCTCGCCCATGCCCCTGCACCTCCCGGGCTCTGCCTCTTCTCCCCAGGCGACTTCTGCCTGATTGTGGATTTCTCCCTGGCTCCTCTGGCCCCACCCTGCCCCTTACTGCTCCTGACCTTGACCTTCACTCCATCTTCTCCCCATCTTTGGCCCCACCCCCTTAGTGCTACTAGGTCCCACCTTGCTCCTGAGGCTCACCCTCTTTTCCTCCCCCCCCCCCCCGCCCCCGTCGCCGCTGACCACGCCCCTGCAGATCATCATGGTCAGGCTGCAACGGGTCACTTTTCTGGCGCTTCACAACTACCTGGGTCTGACCAATGAGCTCTTCAGCCACGTGAGTTGCATGGAAGGGCAGCTAGGGCAGGAGGGGCTCATGGCGCCTGCCCCCCTCCCCCCGCCATGCATATGCCACAAGGATCTTCTCTGCCCCCAGGAGATCCAGCCCCTGCGCCTATTCCCCAGCCCGGGGCTCCCAGCCCGCACCAGCCCTGTGCGTGGCTCCAAGCGGGTGATCAGCACATCAGCTGCTGATGAGCCCAGGGAGACTCCTGGCCGGCCGCCTGACCCCACTGGGGCCCCACTGCCTGGACCTCCAGGTACCCATGATGACCGCTGCTTGGCTCTCAGGAACACTAGGCTGGCCCAGTCCACTCCCTCTGCCCCACAATCCTTTTCTCAGTTCCTCAGAGACTCCCACCTGACTTGCCCAGCCCCCCAGGGACCCCTGAGCTAGGCACCCAGGTCTGACTCCTGTCTGCTCCTCCAGGACCCCTGGCCTCAGTCCCATGGGCCCATTGGAATCACTGTTCCTAGTCTCCAGGGACTCTGAGCTGACCCCTCCCCAGGATCCCATCAGTTCCCTGCCCTGGTCCTAGCTCTAGACCTGGGGGCTCCAAGGGGCAGGACCCTGACCATGCTTCTCCCCCAGGGGAGCTGGTGAAGCCCACGTCCCTGGAAGCCCCCTCGGCCCCCTTGCTGAGTCGCTGCATCTCCATGCCAGTGGACATCTCAGGTTTGAGGCACCAGGTGGAGGTGGGGGGACCATCGAGCTTCTGGGTTGGACGCAGGCCTGCCAGTCTTGGCTTTTCTTTTTGTTGTTTTTTGTTTGTTTTTATTTTTTGGTTTTGGCTCTTTCTTTCTTTCTTTCTTTCTTTCTTTCTTTCTTTCTTTCTTTCTTTCTTTCTTTCTTTCTTTCTTTCTTCCTTTCTTTCTTTCTTTCTTTTTTTTGCTTTTTTTAGGGCCTCCCCTGCAGCACATGGAAGTTCCCAAGCTAGGGGTCGAATTGGAGCGACGGCTGCTGGTGTAGACCACAGCCACAGCAACTCAGGATCTGAGCTGCATCTGTGACCTACACCACAGCTTATGGCAATGCTAGATCCCCAACCCACTGAGTGATGCCAGGGATGAAAGCCACATCCTTACGGATACTAGTCAGATTCATTTCCATTGCACCACAGTGGGAACTCCTCATCTTGGCTTTTATTATTTGCAAAGTGGGAATATTGGCAGCACTTCCTCATGCGTTTTTTTGGGAGATACTCATTGAGATGGTGTCTTACCAACTGGTGAAGAGGGTTTTGAGGGAGAGAGAGCCGTAATCGATTAGCCATGTCTGCACAGCTGTTGCCTGGGGTCCAGTAGGTAGTGCTTGCTTAGACTCCAGCTATGGTCACATTCATCTCTGTTGCATTTCTTGCTCCCTGCTCACTGCAGGCTTGCAGGGTGGCCCCCGCTCAGACTTTGACATGGCATATGAGCGTGGCCGGATCTCCATGTCCTTGCAGGAAGAGACCTCAGGGGTGATTCAGGCAGCCCCTGCTAGGGTAAGGCCCTGCCTTCTCCCCCACCCCAGCTCCCTCCTAGGACCATGGTCTGGCCAAAGGTGGGGGTCCCCCCAGGAGGAAAGTGTGGCGGGAGCATGGAAGTCACAGGCCCTGCCCCATGCAGACCCCTACTCAGGAGCTGCGGGAGCAGCCGGCAGGTGCCTGCGAGTACAGCTACTGCGAGGATGAGTCGGCCACCGGCAGGTGCCCCTTCGGGCCCTACCAGGGCCGCCAGACAAGCAGCATCTTTGAGGCAGCAAAGCAGGAGCTGGCCAAGCTGATGCGGATTGAGGTGGGCAGCCAAGAGGGTCTGGGGGACAAGATGAAGAAGGGAGGCCTGGCTAGGCCAGTCTTGACAGCCCCCTTTTTTCCCCAGGACCCCGCCCTTCTCAATAGCCGAGTCTTGCTGCATCACGCCAAAGCTGGTACCATCATTGCCCGCCAGGGGGACCAGGTGAGGTTGACCCCTGACCTTTCTATGACCTCTGACCCTTGCCTTTTCACCTTGTGTGTAGACCTCTCAGTTAATGATTTCCACCCCTGACCTTTGGATCCTATGACTCTGACCCTCAGCCTTCCCCCCCCATGTCCTCTGGACCTGCTGACTTTCACCTCCAAGCCCTGAACTTTTTACACTAAGACCCTCAGCCCAAGATGTCTCTTACCTGCCTGGCCTTCCCTACAACCTCTACTTCCTGACCTTTCAACTCTACAACATGACTCTGTAGCTCTAGTTCTCATCCTGGGTCCATACGGGGCTGGGCGCTCAGTAAACAGGTACAGATCAGACTCTGGACCTGGAGGTCGAGGTCCAGCCCCACGAGCTGGCTTCCAGTGCCTCCCCGTGACACACAGGAGGTGGAGGGAACTGTACCCTGATCATGCCTCCCTTCCCCCATTGGGAAACTGAGACCCATCGCGATGTCACAGGCCAGGAGCACTGAGAAGGAGGGTTAAGGAGAGAGCCAGAGGAAATCTGCACTCTGTCCTTACTTCCTGTGTGACCTTGGGAGAATCTTCTAGAAACTTCTTATCTTCCTCACCAGTGAAATAGGGTCATAACAGTCACTATCTGTCAATATGGTGAGAATGAAAGAGGAAATACTCAGTACAAAGTTGCTAAGGTTTGCACGGGTGACCAGCCAGAGTAGGGTTGGAGCAATAGCTCGTGGGGGGTGGGAGGGTGACACTGGGGGTAACATGACTTAGGTGTTGAGACCGCAGCACCACCCCAGGCTCAGGGGAGGGAGGGCCCCAGCTGGGAGGGGAGGGGTGCTGGCTTCCTCCGTTAGCGAGCTGGGTTGTTTTTTCACTCGATTGGGTAACTCAGTTTTCCCCATAAGCTGCCCATTGCAGGGTGGGCGCCTTTCTGCAGAGGAATTTTGGTGCCAGCTTCTTGAGTTCAGCTGAGGAAGTGTGGTTACACCATGGCTCTCACAGAGGCTCCTGGGCCCCACTTATCTGGAAGCCTCTGCTGGGCTCCACCCACCCCAGCCCCAGCCCCAGCCCCAGCCTGCTGACACAGGCTTCAGGACTTCACTAGGGACAAAGCTGGTCTGCTCTGTCCTCCTCCAAAACTTTATACCAATTCGGTCCCCCCAGGAAAGATTTGATGGTATCAAGACATTTTTGATCGACGTGGGAGGGAGCCACCAGCACTTAGTAAGCAGAGACCAAGGATGCAAGAGGGCACAGGCCAGCCCCACCCCAGCCCCCTGTGACAGAATTATCCAGCCCAAAATGTCAGTAGTGTCAAGGTTGAGAAACCCTACTTTACACAATCATTTCCCCAAGTGTATTTTGGGGAACACCCATATCAAAAGGGATCTGTGTGTTGGACTTGCCCTCCGTGGGCTAAGAATCTGACTGGTAGCCGTTGGATGCAGGTTCAGTCCCTGGCCTTGCTCAGTAGGTTAAGGATCCAGTGTTGCCGTGAGCTGTGGTGTAGGTTGCAGATGCAACCTGGGAACTTCCATATGCCACAGGTGCAGCCTGAAAAAAAAGGGGGGGGAGGGGAATCTATGCGAAATAGGTTTGGGGAAATGGCTATTTTATCCCATCTTGGATGCTCCCAGTGAACCTCATTAGTATATTCAAGGCTCTGAGAAGTCCTGTAGTAAAAAAAACATGCTCCACACACACACACACACATGCACACACACACACACAAAAGATTTAGGAGTTCCTGTTGTGGCTCAGTGGTTAACAAGTCTGATTAGGAACCATGAGGCTGCGGGTTCAATCCCTGACCTTGCTCAGTGGGTTAAGGATCTGGCGTTGCTGTGAGCTGTGGTATAGGTTGGCAGCTACAGCTCCGATTAGACCCCTAGCCTGGGAACCTCCATATGCTGTGGGTGTGGCCCTCAAAAGACAAAAAAAAAAAAAAAGCTTCCCAATCCGAGGACAAATGGCATCCTCATGGATACTAGTCAGTTTCGTTACCACTAAGCCACAATGGAGACTCCTCAGTCCCTTATTTAAAATGGTGGCACAGGAGTTCCCATGATGACACAGTGGAAACAAATCTGACTAGGAACCATGAGGTTGGGGGTTCGATCCCTGGCCTCACTCAGTGGGTTAAGGATCCAGCATTGCCGTGAGCTGTGGTGTAGGTCGAGGATGCAGCTTAGATGTGAAGGCCAGCAGCAACAGCTCTGATTAGACCCCTAGCCTAGGAACCTCCATATGCCTCAGGTGTGGCCCTAAAAAGGCAAAAAAAAAAAAAAAAAAAAAAAAAGTGGTACAGAGAGTGTTAGCTGGGCAGGCTAACCAGAGGGTAGAGGGTACCTGTTTACTGAGTGTTTGCTGATATCCCAGACCCTGTGCTGCCTGTTACAGAAGCCAGAAACACCAGCAGGGCCCCCCACCCTTAGGAAGCTCACAGTTCTGACAGTCATTACACTCAAAGGATTACACAAGTTATTGCTGAATCGTATGTGCCTAATGCAACAAAGATGTTCTCAGCTCTGCAGAATCTGGTTAGTCTAGGCAGTGTCTTTGAGGAAGTGACCTCCAAGGAAGGAGGAAGGGTGGGGAGAAATTACTAGGTGCGAAAGGAAAAAAAGAGCATTCTAGGCAGAGGCTACAGTTTGTGCAAATGTCCTGGGGTAGAGATATTCTATATCTAGGAAACAAAGGGAAGTCAACAGGGATAGAGTGGAACAAGGGAACTGAGAGCAAAGGGGATTTTGTGTGTGTGTGTGTGTGATAGTTTTATTGAGATGTAATCTACACATTATCCAATTCACCCATTTAAAGAGTACAGTTTAGGAGTTCCCATCATGGCTCAGTGAAAGTGAATCCAACTAGGAACCATGAGGTTGTGGTTCGATCCCTGGCCTTGCTCATTGGGTTAAAGGTCCATCGTTGCTGAGAGCTGTGGTGTAGGTTGCAGGCGCTGCTCGGATCTGGCATTGCTGTTGCTGTGGCTGTGGCTGGCAGCTGTAGCTCTGATTCCACCCCTAGCCTGGGAACATCCATATGCCATGGTGTGGCCGTAAAAAGAAAAAGAAAAAAAAGTACAGTTCAGTGGTTTTTAATGTAATCAGAGTTGTGCAACCATCACCACTGTCAATTTTGGAACATCACTTTAAAAAGAAACCCCACACCCTTAAGCCATCAATCTCCTACCATATAACTAGTCACAGCCCTAAGCAACTACTAATCTTATGCTTCTGTAGATTTGCCTGTTGTAAACACTTTATATCAGTAGAATCACACAATACATGGCCTTTTATGTCTGGGCTTCTTTCACTTAGTATGATGTTTTCAAGGTTCAGCCATGTTGTGTGTGTCGATGCCTCATTCTATTATACTATCCCATCATATGAATGGGCCCCATATTGTTTCTTGGTTCATCAGTGGATGGACATTGGGTTATTTCCACCTTTTGGCTAGCATGCATAATATGGTGTACAGTTAGGTACAAGTGTCTGTGTGGCATGTTTTCACTTCTGTTGGGTAGATACCTAGGCGTCGAGTTGCAGGGTCATTCTGCAACTCTATTTTTAATTCTTTGAAGACTGTTTTAAATTCTTTTGCCAGACTGTTTCCCAGTGGCTGCACCATTTTACATCCCTGCCAGCAGTATATAAGGATTCCGATTTCTTATATCCTCTCTAACGCTTTTTTTTTTTTTTTTTTTTTTTTTTTTGTCTTTTTGCCTTTTCTAGGGCCGCTCCCGTGGCATATGGAGGTTCCCAGGCTAGGGGTCCAATCGGAACTGTAGCCACCGGCCTACACCACAGCTCACAGCAACGCTGGATCCGAGCCATGTCTGCAACCTACACCACAGCTCATGGCAACGCTGGATTCTTAACCCACTGAGCGAGGCCAGGGATCAAACCCGCAACCTCATGGTTCCTAGGTGGATTCGTTAACCACTGAGCCATGGCAGGAACTCCCTCTAACACTTTTTGATTCTAGCATCCTAGTGGGTGTGATGTGGCATCTCATTGTGGTTGCGATTTGCATTTCCCTAATGATACATGATGTTGAGCATCTTTTCATGAGCTTACTTGTCATTCATATATTTCCTTTGGAGAAATGTCTATTGAGAGCCTTCACCCATTTTTTTTTTTTTTTTTAATGGTTGCACTTGTGGCACATGGACATTCCCAGGCCAGGGATTGAATCCGAGCTGCATCTGAGAGCCACACAGTGCCGCCACAGCCATCCGAGCAGCTGCAGTTGGATTCTTAACCCATTGCACCACAGCAGGAACTCCCCTCCACCCATATTTTGAGTTACTTGTCTTTATTATTGAGTTGTAAGAATTCTTTGCATATTCTGGATACTAGACCCTTAGCAGATACATGATTTGCAAATAGTTTCTCTCAGACTGTGAGTTGTCCTTTCATTTCTTTTTTCTTTTGCTTTTTTGTTTTGTTAGAGCCACACCCATGGCATGTGGAAGTTCCCAGGCCAGGGGTCGAACTGGAGCTACAGCTGCCGCCCTATGCCACAGCCACAGCAATGCAGGATCCAAGCTGCGTCTGCTACCTACACCACAGCTCACGGCAACACCAGATCCTCACTCAACCCACTAAGTGAGGCCAGGGATCGAACCCTCATCCTCATGGATTTTAGTTGGATTCATTAACCACTGAGCCACAACGGGAACTCTCTGGTTGTCCTTTCTTGATAGTATTCTTTGAAGATCAAAGGTTTTTAATTTTGGGACTTCCCATCGTGGCTCAGTGGTTAACGAATCCGACTAGAAACCATGAGGTTTTGGGTTTGATCCCTGGCCTTGCTCAGTGGGTTAAGGATCTGGCATTGCCATGAGCTGTGGTGTAGGTCCCACACACAGCTCGGATCCCACGTTGTTGTGGCTGTGGCCTAGGCCGGCAACAACAGCTCTGATTAGACCCCTAGTCTGGGAACCTCCATATGCTGTGGGAGCAGCCCTAGAAAAGGCAAAAAAAAAAAAAAAAGTTTTTAATTTTGGAGTTCCCATCGTGGCACAGCAGAAACAAATCCAACTAGGAACCACAAGATTGCAGGTTCAATCCCTGGCCTCGCTCATTTGGTTAAGGATCTGGCATTGTTGTGAGCTGTGGTGTAGATTGCAGACATGGCTTGGATCCTGCATTGCTGTGGCTGTGGTGTAGGCTGGCAGCTGTAGCTCTGATTGGACCCCTAGCCTGGGAATTTCCATATGCCCTAAAATGCAAAAAAAAAAAAAAAAAAAAAAAAAAAGAGAGAGAGAGAGAGAAAGTTTTTTAATTTTGATAAAGTTCAGTTTATCTACTTTTGTTACTTATGCTTTTAGTTCATATCCAAGAATCCACTGCCAAAATCAGGGTGACCAAGATTGACTCCTATAATTTCTTCTAAGTGTTTTACAGTTTACACTCTCATATTCCTGTCTTTGATCCATTGAAATATGATGTAAGATGAGGATCCAACCTTATTCTTTTCCACGTGGCTATGCAGTAGCCAACAAAGCCACAAGCAAAGAGGATCTAAGCTCAGTATGCTCCTATGTGGCTCAGGTTTGTTCCTCTTGCTGGCTCTGTTGAAAAGAATTCATGGGCCTTAATCTGGGCTGAGCTGGGTGATCCATTAGTAATGTCTGCTCTGGGTGCTGAATGGAAATATAGATACATATGCTGCTCAGCTCAGTGTTACAGAAAGCCTTCACTCCCTCTAGCTTTTCCTTCCTTAACCTTTCCTATGGTGCGTACTGACCTGAGCTGTGAGTGCAGTGTTTCCCCTGTGCCCATCTCTGGCCCTTGCCCCACAGGATGTGAGCCTGCATTTTGTGCTCTGGGGCTGCCTGCACGTCTACCAGCGCATGATCAACAAGGCTGAGGACGTGTGCTTGTTCGTCGCACAGCCTGGGGAATTGGTGGGGCAGCTGGCTGTGCTCACTGGTGAACCCCTTATCTTTACACTGCGAGCCCAGCGCGACTGCACCTTCCTGAGGATCTCCAAGTCTGATTTCTATGAGTACGACTGGGCCCAGTGTTGGGGTGGGGGTGGCACTCAGAGGGCCCCCAGCCAATTCCATTCCACCCTCAGTGAAGCCATCTCTGAACACCCACACTTTTCCAGGGCAACTCTGAACCCTTCCTATCCCACCTCCAGGCCATCACCTGCCCTCTCCACTCCCTAAGGGCGGTTCCAGGGCGCCCCCGGCCCATTCCCCCGTGCCCTTCACCTATAGGATCATGCGTGCACAGCCCAGTGTGGTGCTGAGCGCTGCGCACACTGTGGCTGCGAGGATGTCACCCTTCGTGCGCCAGATGGACTTCGCCATCGACTGGACGGCAGTGGAGGCAGGACGTGCTCTGTACAGGTACAGCCCGGCCCCCACATCTCCCCTCAAGCCCAAGCCAATGACAGCCCCTACTCTGTCTGACCCGCCCCCATCCCAGGCAGGGAGACCGTTCTGACTGCACCTACATCGTGCTCAATGGTCGGCTGCGTAGTGTCATCCAGCGTGGCAGCGGCAAGAAGGAGCTGGTGGGCGAGTATGGCCGCGGGGATCTCATAGGAGTGGTGAGCGCCCTCCCCAACCCACTGGCCTCTAACCTCTCCCAGCCTCGTTTCCCCTCAACCCCAACATACACTTCATCCTGGGTAACCTGATGGAGTGGTGAACATGCCCTCCCCCACCTCTGACCTCAAGCAATCCACTTTCCCCAGCTCCTTTCCGTGGGCCGGGGGAATGGGGACATCCTTATCAGGGTGGTGAGTCCCATCTGACTCAATCTCCAGACCTCTCTCCATCAGAAGTGGGGACCCCTGCCTGGTGGGGATCCCTGTTCTCTCCCTTTCTCTGGAGCCCCGAAATGGGTAGCAAGGCTTGGCTCACTCCACCCCCAAGTTGGGTGGAGGACTCGGTACCACATCCTCTCTGTAGCCATGATTGGCCTCCCCTTTATCTCTCAGCCTCTTGGCTCAAGCAGTCGTGGTCATGCATGTGGTCCCTTAGGTGGAAGCACTGACAAGGCAGCCACGCGCCACGACGGTGCACGCAGTGCGTGACACGGAGTTGGCCAAACTCCCTGAGGGCACTCTGGGCCACATCAAACGTCGATACCCACAGGTGCAGCTAGCAGGGTTACAGGCTGTTCTCCCAATGGGGCGGGACAGATGGGAGTGGGTGCGGGGCCGCTGAGGAGGCAGGGCCAAACAGGTGGGGAGGGTTTCGGGCGTGGGCGGAGCCCTAGGGAGGAGGTGAGGCCTCCACGTGAGGGCGGGGCTTTTGGGATGGGGCCCAGGTAACGGGGACCCAGGCGCCCTGATAGAGGAAGAAGTGGCAACCGCAGAGTTGCTCCTCCAGTCTCACTGGGCTACTGACCACATCACAGGTCGTGACTCGCCTTATCCACCTTTTGAGCCAGAAAATTCTGGGGAATTTGCAGCAGCTGCAAGGACCCTTTCCAGGTGAGAGCCTCTCGGGCCCCAAGGAATGCTGGGAGATGTAGTCCGATGCCCAGAACATGCCTGGAGAGGGAGCCATGGAACCCAAGGCATGCTGGGAAATGGAGTCCAGTGTGTAAATCGCTGTAGGTGGGGCTTGAAGCAAGAAGTGGGAATCCGAGTTCCGGCATGTTGGGGGATGGACTTCCGATTCTTGGGCATGTGGAGAAACGGAGTTCTGGACCCGGGGTCTGCTTGTTAATGGAATATAAAGCATCGTTCGTGCTGAGACGCCAAGTCTTTAGGGACAAGCTTGGTTCTGGGTGTCAGGGCTTGCTGGGGGATGGAGCCCACTTACTGGGAAGGGGAGTCCTAGACTAAAGTGTGCTGGAAAATGTAGTATATAGGTTGGTGGTTGGGGGGCGCAGGGCATGTTGGGAAGTGGCTTCATAGTTTACTGGTATGGTGGGAGATGTGGTTCCCCATCCTAGGGCAGGCTGGTAGGTGTGGGTCCCTTCTCAGGGCATGCTGGGAGATGTAGTTTTTATCAGCTAGGATACACTGGGAAATGGAGTTAGATTCAAGGTGTGCAGAAATACAGGCCGGAGTTTCTACGTTATGGTGACTTGACCCTGGACCAGACCAGCAATCCCTACTCTCCTTTTTCCCTCAGGGGCCTCTGCCCTATCAGCCCTGACACCTGGGTCCCCCCCGGGGTGGGTTGAGGGTAAGCCTTAGCCAAGAACTTCCTCCATGCCCAGGGTCTTTCCCAACAGACTTCCCTTAGTCCCACACCATGCATACAAATACCTGTTCACTCCCACCCAGCTGCCAGGGCCACCCTGTGTGTGATTCCAGGGCAGCTATGGGGGCAGGGACTTTAGGATGGCAGACCCTGAAGAATGTCATTATTGATGCTTTGCAAAAGAGGAATTTTTTGGTGAGCACTTGGTGTGTGCTTGCACTATGCTGGGCACAGGGGTGGGAGAGGGCACAAGACAGACAAGGCCCCCTAGAGGGGTTGACAACTTGAAAGGCAAGACAGTTTTTAAAATACAAAGAAAGAGTGCAGTGTCAGATAAGGTACTGGGAAGGAAACAAAAGATGGTCTTGATGGAATATGACTAGCGGAGGGAGGAAGGCTTTTCTGAGGACAGTGGGCTGAAACTTGGTAAATGAGATGGGGTCAGACACATGCAAGGTTTGGTGGTATTGAAACACTTCAAGGAGGAGCATGAGCAAGGAATGGGGGCAGGGGCAGGTCATGTGGGGGCTGGGGGCCGTGGAAAGGCATTTGAAGTTATTCAGACTGTTATGGAAAGAGTTGGAGGTGAGGAGGCAGTGAGAGGTCCAGTCAAGAGATGGGGGTCAATGGCTTGATTTAAGGAGTAAATGGAGGAGTTCCCATTGTGCCCAGTGGGTAACAAATCTGACTAGGAACCATGAGGTTGCAGGTTCGATCTCTGGCCTTGCTCAGTGGGTTAAGGATCTGGCATTGCCGTGAGCTGTGGTGTAGGTCACAGATGCGGCTCGGATCCAGTGTTGCTGAGACTGTGGCTGTGGCGTAGGCCGGCGGCTATAGCTCCAATTAGACCCCTAGCCTGGGAACCTCCATATGCCGTGGGAGTGGCCCTAGAGCAGGCAAAAAGGGAAAAAGAAAAAAAAAAAAAAGAGTAAATGGAGAAGCAGAAAAGTAATGGGTGGGTCAGAAACATTTGTTTCTGTGTATTTGTGTTTGAGTTCCTTTAGTGGACAGAGGCACCAAAGCCAGAATGGGCTAGGGGCTTGGGTCAATCCACTTAGGCAGAAATAGAGTTGTGTAATGGATCTCATCGAGGAGACTGGGCCAGAACTGAAGGTTAGTTAGCCAGGTATTATCAAGGACAGTGGTCGAGGCTGTGGGCTTAGGTTTGGGGCCATGACCTTCGCTATGGCATCACTAAGCCTTGGCTGAGGGACAGGGGCAGGGATTTCTGAGAAGATGGAAGGAAGTCAACCTTTCCAGACAGAGGAAGGCACAGCAAATACCATTCTTTGGGGTTTCAACAGGCTCGGGACTTGGTGTCCCCCCTCACTCGGAGCTCACCAACCCAGCCAGCAACCTGGCAACGGTGGCAGTGTTGCCTGTGTGTGCCGAGGTGCCCATGGTGGCCTTCATGCTGGAGCTGCAGCATGCTCTACAAGCCATCGGTCAGTCGTGGGATGGGGCATGGGCAAGTGCAGGCCTCTGGTTTATGTGGGGCAAGGTGCATTTGGCTGGGGGCATTGGCCAATGAGTGGAGACCCCTGGGTGGGTCAGAAGTCGGGGCAGGGAGTTGGAACAGGGCCATGGGGATGGAGTGGACGGTATTCTCTTATGAGACAGTCTCAAGACTCTGTTGACCTGGGTTCCTAAACTGGCTTCCTCACCCACCCTCAGGCCCTACACTCCTCCTCAACAGTGACATCATCCGGGCGCGCCTGGGGGCTTCTGCACTGGACAGGTGTGTATTGGGGCTGCAGGAGATTGGGGGAGGTTGGGGAGAAAGGGATAAGCTTGCAGCCTAGGATTCTTTCAGATCTCATTTGAGTTCTAGGCTATGAAACAAGGAGCATGGGTCCCTATTCTTTTGGTCACTGGGGAGACATTGGAGTGAATACACCTCTGGAGGGCATAGACATGTGGGAGCTTGGATGTCCAAGCCCCCTCTCCCCTCAGCAAAGAAGCTACATGGTATCTGGGGGCATGGGATTCCTGACCAGCCCTGGGATGATGCTCCCCGACCCCCACCCTAGCATCCAAGAATTCCGGCTGTCAGGATGGCTGGCCCAGCAGGAGGACACGCACCGCATCGTGCTCTACCAGACAGACACATCGCTGACGCCCTGGACCGTGCGTTGCTTGCGCCAGGCCGACTGCATCCTCATCGTGGGCCTGGGCGACCAGGAACCCACACTCGGCCAGGTCTGGACACCCACTTGCAATGACCCCATCTCTAGGATCCCGCCACCCGCGCGCCCCACCCCTACACCCCAGTACCTGTGCGAGGCCACTTGCACCCTCACTGGTGGGTCTAGATGACCCGGAGACCCAAACTCAGCCAGGTGTGGGGGTTGGGAAGAAACCACCCGTGATAGTAGCTTCTTTCCTCCCCGCCCCCCACAGCTGGAGCAGATGCTGGAGAATACGGCCGTGCGCGCCCTCAAGCAGCTGGTCCTGCTGCACCGTGAGGAAGGCCCGGGCCCCACCCGCACAGTGGAGTGGCTCAACATGCGCAGCTGGTGCTCAGGGCACCTGCATCTGCGCTGTCCGCGCCGCCTTTTCTCGCGCCGCAGCCCTGCCAAGCTGGTGAGCTTCCTGGGGACAGCTGGCTCTGGGGACCTTTCAGGAGCATGACTACTGGAGGGGCGTGGCTTAGGGACAGACCACAGGGCCTGGGGCAGCGTCCTGGAAGTGCACACACCGCCTCCTACACCCCCATCCTCCTGAGCCACGCGTCTCTCCCCCGACACCAGCATGAGCTCTACGAGAAGGTTTTCTCGAGGCGCGCGGACCGGCACAGCGACTTCTCTCGCCTGGCGCGAGTGCTCACAGGCAACACCATCGCCCTTGTGCTGGGTGGGGGCGGAGCCAGGTGAGAGGTGGGGGTCAATGCTGGCAGGGGCGGGGCTAGAGTGCCTGAGGGCTTATTCAATGGGTGGGATCCCACAGGGGCCCGGCTGACGGCTGACACCATGTTCCTTGCTGGTTGGTGTTATGGGAGATGGGGGGGATGGTTAGGGAATCCCCAGCAGGTCACTGAGTTTTCTTTACCTTGCAGGGGCTGCTCACATATTGGGGTGCTGAAGGCATTGGAGGAGGCGGGGGTCCCTGTCGACCTGGTGGGCGGCACGTCCATCGGCTCTTTCATCGGGGCCCTGTATGCGGAGGAGCGGAGCGCGAGCCGCACTAAGCAGCGTGCCCGGGAGTGGGCCAAGGTGTGTGTTGTGGAAAGGGGTTCCCCCACCCTAGGAGCATCCTGCCCCCGGGGTCGGGGGGGAGCTTCTGGGCTTCTCCTGACCCTTCTGACTTAGAATCTGTGACCGCCACCTGGATCCATAGAGGGAGATACTTCCAGGACCTTGAATGACCCCCTGTCATCTCCTGGCAAGTGACCTTAGCCCCTAGTTCCCAGCTAGAGCAATCAGAACCCTGAGGGACTACCTAGTCAGTGACCCCAAGTGACTCCTCTTTGATCCCGACTGGCACCTCGCCCCTAGAGCATGACTTCGGTGCTGGAGCCCATGCTGGACCTCACCTACCCCGTCACCTCCATGTTCACGGGGTCAGCCTTCAACCGCAGTGTCCACCGGGTCTTCCAGGACAAGCAAATCGAGGTGCACCCTCCCCTCACGCCCGCCCTTCCACCGCCCCTCCCCGCAGGAGTCCCCACCCCTCCTGGACCTTGGTCCCTATCCCCGTAGGATCTGTGGCTGCCATACTTCAACGTCACCACAGACATCACCTCCTCAGCCATGCGTGTCCACAAAGATGGTGGGTGCCCCCAGCCGGCCCCACGGCAACTACTGTGGCCACGTAGGGAGTGGGTGCAGGGAGGGCAGCCGAGCGTCGGGGACATTGTTAACATGAGTGACCATCCATCCTGGCCTGATTGCTGAGCACTAACCGTCACCCACTAATGCCCCAGAGGCCCCAGGTATGTCTGTCCTTGGGGGTGGGGGGCCAGGAGGCTTGTTGGGTGCCTCATCCCCTCACACCGTCCCCGCAGGCTGCGTGTGGCGCTATGTCCGGGCCAGTGCCTCCTACTGCCCCTACCTGCCCCCACTCTGTGACCCCAGGGACGGGCACCTGCTGGTGGATGGGTGCTATGTCAACAACGTGCCAGGTCAGCGAGCCCACAGGGCTGGCCAGGCCTCCCAGTGTGTCTGAGTGTGCCTGTGCGTGTTTGTGTCTGTGTGTCCCGCTGGGCAGGCTCCTTGTGGCGATACGTGCGTGCCAGCATGACCCTCTCAGGCTACCTGCCGCCACTGTGCGACCCCAAGGACGGGCACCTCCTCATGGACGGCGGCTACATCAACAACCTGCCAGGCAAGTAGCCGCCCACTCATCCTCTTGCACAGACACATGGCGGACTCATGGCAGATACGGGGGTGCACGGGTGAAAGTCACACTACGTGCTATATTAGACACACACGCAAACACACATGGGGCAGGAAATGTGCAGCCAGCCTCGATCACCCTGAGTCATGTACGCCAGGTACATGTGCTCACACACACATTCCCTCAGATGCTCACATGGCAGGTGTGGCACTCACACACGTGCACACAGATGAACAGAGGTGTTGATGAGATAGGGCACAGGTCCTTCCACTCCAGGCTATCTGCATGGGCCCTGCACACCCTCTCAAACACACCCGCGTGGACACACCCAGATGGGTGGGCCACCTCCACCACCAGCTTTTTTTTTTTTTTTGTCTTTTTGCTATTTCTTGGGCCGCTCCCTCGGCATATGGAGGTTCCCAGGCTAGGGGTTGAATCGGAGCTGTAGCCGCCAGCCTACGCCAGAGCCACAGCAATGCGGCATCCAAGCCGCATCTGCAACCTACACCACAGCTCACGGCAACGCCAGATCGTTAACCCAATGAGCAAGGGTAGGGATTGAACCCGCAACCTCATGGTTCCTAGTCGGATTTGTTAACCACTGCGCCATGACGGGAACTCCCACCACCAGCTTTCTTTCACACATCTGAAGCATGTGGATAAGAGGCAGCAGGGTTTGCAACTTAAAATTCCACACATCCTGGGAGTTCCCTGGTGGTCTAGTGGTTAAGGAGCTGGTGTTTTACTGCTGGGAGTCAAGTCACTGCTGTGATATGGGTTTGATCCCTGGCCTAGGAACTTCTGCATGCTGCAGGCGAGGCCAAAAAAAAAAAAAAAAAAAAAATCATACCCAGAAGCATGCAAACACAAGTAGACACCTTTGCCAGCTACACAGATGCTTGAGTTCCCACATGCCAAGGGATCAGCAAACAACACCCCACACACCAAATCTGGCCCCCTGCCTGATTTTGTAAATAAAGTTCCATTGGCACAAAGCCACAGCTGACCGTGGCTGTGTCTGCAGCAGAGCTGAATAGTTGCAACTCGCAAAGCCAAAGTTCTTTTTCCTCTAGCCCTTTACAATTTGCCAAACTCCTGCACAGGTGTTCCGTACAGATATACACACTCACACGACCCCATGGGTGTGAGCAGGTGTGCATGAACTCACAGGTGGACCGGTACACTTGGACACACAGGGAAGCATACAGAGACATTGATCCAGGTACATGTGGACTAAAAGGAACACAGGCCTGGGTGTGTGTACAGAGGCAAAGCACACCCAGAAGTGGATGTGTTCACAGATGCATAGACAGGAGATGCACATGCCTGATAGGGGTGCGTACAGCACACACACACACACACACACACACACACACACACCTGTGAGGGATACAGGCTAAGTCTGATGGAAACTCAGGTCTTTTAGGCACGCGGACCCATGGCCACAGCGCCCTCCTCACTGGGCCATCCCCTCACCCTTCACCCCATCCGTCCTGCTCGCCTGCATCTCCAATGAGCTCTTTGCTCTCTGGCCTTTGTCTCAGTCTTGAGGTCCTTCCTTCCAGATGCCCTTTCCTTCCACATCTCTGGCCCCTGACAGCTTTCTCTCCCACAAAGCTCTGTTGCTCTCCCCATAGCTCTGTCACCTGGTGTCTTTATTCTCACTGTCACTTTCCTCACACCTCAGTCTCCCAGCATCTCTGATCCTCTGCTTGTTTCTGTGAGTCTGATCCCTTCATCTCTGTTTCCTGGTGTCCTTCCTCTGGCTCTCTGTGTCACTCTTCTTCCACATCTCTGTCCCCCACGTATCTGATCTCCTGTCTCTTTCTCCAGCAACTTTGTCCCTCTGCCTCCATTTTCTCCATCCCTCTGGTCCTGGTTCCCCAGACCACCAAGCTCCAATACCCGACCCCACCTCCTTCACATCACTGGCATCTACGTCTCTGCCCTTTGCATGCCAGTGTGTCCTTTGCATGGTTTTTTTTGTTTGTTTGTTTGTTTTTGGTTTTTTTTTTGTTTTTTTTTTTTTTTTTTTTGGCGTGACCCTCTGCATGATGGCATTTGTGGGTCTGGGTTGAACTTCCCCATCCCAGTCCTGGTTGGGAACGGCTCACTGATCCCCCGGCCCCACAGCGGACATTGCCCGCAGCATGGGTGCCAAGACAGTCATCGCCATTGACGTGGGGAGCCAGGATGAAACAGACCTCAGCACCTACGGGGACAGCCTGTCTGGCTGGTGGCTGCTGTGGAAGCGGCTGAACCCCTGGGCAGACAAGATCAAGGTTCCAGACATGGCTGAGATCCAGTCTCGCCTGGCCTATGTGTCCTGCGTGCGGCAGCTGGAGGTCGTGAAGTCTAGCTCCTATTGCGAGTACCTGCGCCCACCCATTGACTGCTTCAAGACCATGGACTTCGGGAAGTTTGACCAGATCTATGTGAGTGGTTGGGAGCTACTTGGTGCCAGTGTAGTGGGCCAGCAGAGCTTTACTGCTGAAAGCCCAGAGCAACATGAAGGGAAGGATTCTAGGGCTCCATTTGGGATCCATGGGGAATAGAACAGTAATCAATTAGTGATGTCTGCAGTGAGTGTGGCAAGGGGAGGTTTCTGTGCATGTGCCATGTATGAACTAAGGTTCTTATTATGTGCCAGCTGCACTGCCTGAAGCACTATGTAGAGGTTTCTAATGCCATTTGTGTGTTGGTGGGAATGAGAACCGTGATCAACTAGTGATGTCTGCCACAAGTCTGGAATACATTGAATGGAGCAGTGTGTAGTGTACCACTGACCCAGGAAAATGTGTCATAGTCTGTGCCAACTGAAAAGGATCATAGCTGCTACCAGAGCCCTGAGTAAAAATGTCTGGTGCCCTTTCTGGGCTCATTGGGAAGTCATGCCATGGCAGATTCGTGATGCCTGTTATAGGCATGGGAGGTGGTGATATATACGTGTATACTGCATATTTGCAGACTTTGAAATAAGCTTGTGTACAGCCCTCTTATATCACTTAGTACTTGGCACACTGCATGGGCCTGAGTGGGAAAGAATGTGCAAAGAGCGATTGGTAATGTCTGGCAGGGGCACAGGACAGAGCACTTGGGGTGAGTGTGCTACATACAGGCTGACTCTGAAATCGGTTTAGCCTCAAATGCCAGCTGCTCCAGAGCATCAACCTTTTGAGGGACCAGGGAAAGGGCAGGCAGGGTGGGAATAAGCAGCAAGTAAGAGGCAGAGAAGAACATCAGGGAGGTTGCAGACATGGCCTCAGCCTCCTTGTTTCCCCCAGGATGTGGGCTACCAATACGGGAAGGCGGTCTTTGGGGGCTGGAGCCGCGGCGACATCATTGAAAAGATGCTCACGGACCAGCGATCTGCTGACCTTAATGAGAGCCGCCGTGCAGATGTAAGCCTGTGACCTCCTCTTCCAGCGGGCCGCTCTGGGTCTCTCCTTCAGGTGACCCCAGGCCTCCCCTGGTTTTGCTGAGCCCCTTAGACCAGCGGGCTCTCACCCAGGGTCTTTGAGACCCCAGGACACTACCAGCCCCCACCCCTCAGGCCCCTGCGGACTTCCCTCCCACCCCCAGAGCCTCACCCACGCCCCCTGCAGGTACTCGCCTTCCCCAGCTCCGGCTTCACCGACTTGGCTGAGATCGTGTCCCGGATCGAGCCCCCCACCAGCTACGTTTCTGATGGCTGTGCTGATGGTGAGGGGCCGAGGGTACCCCTGAGTGGGGAGAAGTCAGACCAGCCAAGCCTTCTTCGCCTCACCCATTGCTGCTGCCATTCCAGGAGAGGAGTCGGACTGCCTGACAGAGTACGAGGAGGATGCAGGACCTGATTGCTCACGGGATGAAGGCGGCTCTCCCGAGGGCGCGAGCCCCAGCACCGCCTCCGAGATGGTGAGAGTGGGTGGCCTGGGGCCCCCCGTGGGGTGGGGAGACTAGGCTGACATGTGGCAGTGTCCTGGGCTGTGTGACACGTGATGGGGGGCACTCCTGTCCCTGCAGGAGGAGGAGAAGTCGATTTTGCGGCACCGGCGCTGTCTGCCGCAGGACCCCCCCAGCTCAGCTGCGGATGCCTGAGGACCTCGGTGGGTGGGAGGGGCTGGGGCTGAACTAGGGGTGAGTCCTGTGGAGGTGGCTCACTCACCCTCTGCCTGCTGCTATGCCTGTGACACCCCTTCTGGGTCCCCTTTGGCCCCCCCAGCCCCCAGGGCCCACACACTGAACTGCCCTGTCCCCCAAGGGAGGGTCGTGTTGCACTGATGACCTTGGTCAGTCACTCCAATAAACCTTCCCCTCTCGGAAGTGGCCTTATGTCATCTTTGGGTTCAGGGGGCACCTGGCCCCAGCTTCCTGCTCAGGATGGCTGGGGTCTAAAATAGCCTTGAGCTTGTCACAATGACCTGTGCTCCCCCACTGTTAGTGGCCATCTCAGAAATCACCTGTAGTCCCACTCAGCGCAGGCTGTAGACCTGCCATGTGCCAGGGTCTCCAAATGCCATGTGCACCCCCTGGCGATCACAGATGCCCATTCTGGTACTCCTCATTTTCTGAACTAGGTTACCACAGCTCCTGCCCCTCAACTGGTCCTACTGTGCACAGGTACTCCATGTGTTCTGTGTATTCCCACTGCGTGCACTCCTGAGCCTGGTTCCCAAAGGATGACCCCCTATACACTTGCACATGTACACACACATGGGGCTTGAGAAGCTCCCAGGAAATCCCCTACTGTGTGCTTTGCTGAAGTCACACAGAATGAGCCAGTCCTTACCGTGTGCCGCGACCTGTCCCCAGGGACCCTCTCTCACTGTCTCAGCATGTTGGTTAAGAGCTTAGACTGTACAGCCAAGCTGCCTGGAGGTGAAACCCAGCCTGACCACTCAGCGGTGGCCTCAGATGTGTTACTGAACCTCTGAGCGTCAGTCGCTTCTCTTGTGAAATGGGGCTGCTGGAGTATGTGCCTCATCAGGTGTTACTTTCACCAGACTCCAGCCTTACCTGGGCCTCTTGAGTTTTCCAACCAGTGCCCTTGCTGTGGGCTGCAGGCGTGGTGGGGCTCTCAGTCGCTGCCCCTTCCACATGTCAGACCCAGAGTGGGGACATGGCAGAGGGTGGGCTCATTCACGAAATAGCCTCAAAGAATTTTTTTTAGTTCTGTGTTTTATTATGAAATACTCATATCACAAAATTTATCATTTTGGCCATTTTCAGTGGCGCTAAATATATTCAAGTTGTGCAGCCATCACTACCATCCATCCCTAGAAGTTTCTCACCTTCCCAAACTGATACTCTGTCCCCGTTAAACACTATCTCCCCAGCCCTTGGCTCCTACCATCTACTTTCTGCCCCAGGAATTTGCCTTCTCTGGGGACCTCATATGAGTAGAATCATGCATTATTTGTTCTTTTGTATCTGGCTTATTTCACTCAGCATCATGTCCTCAGGGGTCATCTATGGAGAATGAGTCAGAATTACCTTCCTTTTAAAAGGCTGCATAATATTCCATTGTATGGATGGACCACATCACATGTATCCATTCATCCATCAGTGGATACGAGTTGCTTCCGTTTCGGGGCTGTTATGAATCATGCTGCTATGAACCCAGGTATACAAATATCCCTGCTTTCAATTCCTTTAGGTAGATTCCCAGAAGTGGATTTGCTGGATCATATGGTAATTCTATGTTCAACTCTTTAGCCTTCAGGTATGTTCCCATCCCAAATGTCCAGAGCCCCCACCCTCTCCCCCAGGTGGTCCTTTCAGCTCCCCAAACTCAATGTGGTCAGAACAGAGCCACAGGGCCATCTGTTTGGTGGAATAGAGCCCACCAAACTCTTTTCCACAGTGGCTACACTGCTTTACCTTTCCACCTGATGCATGTGGGTCGTTTTCGAGCAAAGGAGAGAACAGTCAGTGTTTCTGGAAGAAGTGGTTGGATTGGAGAGGGTGGAGGCTGTGGGCCAGTGACCAGGGAGAGATGACGAGGCCTAAATGAGGGTAGTGAACCCAGAGGTGGTGGGGTGGGGTCAGCGCCCAGGAAATGTGTACAAGAAAATTTGGCAGAACAGCGGGACTAAAGCACAGTGGGGAACTTGGGCAGGAGATGCCAAGGAAGATGACGGGACCTTGGTGTGGGTGATGGGGAGAGACCTCTTCTCTGAGATGGGGGTGAGGGGAAAGGAGCAGAAGCAGGGGATGTCACTTCTGTGCTCTGTTCTGACCACATTTGAGTTTGGGGAGCTGAAAGGACCACCCAGGGGAGCGGTGGGGGCTCTGGACGTTTAGGATGGGAACTTAGGAGATTTGGGTGGAAACATATCTGGAGGTTTCAGGACAGCGGTGGAGCCCGGTGCCATGGGGATGGATGAAGTTATCCAGAGAGGACGTGACAGTCAAAACCAGCCTTGGGGCCCACATGTGTCCTGTCTCTAGAAGGTCCTCCGAAGTCTCCTTCTCACCTTGAAATAGCTCAGGATTTGAACCAGCTGGGATGGATCCAGCATCCTAATTCTGGTGCCTCTGTGGATCTGGGGTGTTACTCTTCAGGGGGGATTAGGTTAAGCTGCAGATGGGCTGCAGCTCCAGAGTCCCCAGGTACATTGGTTTGCTGGGGCTGCCGCAACAAACCCCAGGCTGAGGGGCTTAAACAAGAGATATTTCTCTTTTAAATTAAAAAATTTTTTTTATTTTTTTTACCTTTTAGAAACACTTTGGTTTCTAATTTCGTTTCTAATTCAGTATTTCTATCATATACAAAATTAATCTTTTAAAAAAATTTTAATATGATTTTTATTTTTTTCCATTATAGTTGTTCTCTTTCTTCCTTCCTTCCTTCCTTCCTTCCCTTTCCTTTCCTTTCCTTTCCTTTCCTTTCTTTTCCTTTCCTTTCCTTTCCTTTCCTTTCCTTTCCTTTCTTTTCCTTTCCTTTCCTTTCCTTTCCTTTCCTTTCCTTTCCTTTCCTTTCCTTTCCTTTCCTTTCCTTTCCTTTCTTTCTTCCTGCCTTCCTGCCTTTCTCTATCTCCCTTCTTTCCTTCCACATGCTGCAGGTACAGCACCCCCCCCCAAAAAAAACCCTGCTATAACAAAGTACCATACACTGGGTGGTTTACAAAGAGAAAGAATTTTTTTTTTTGTCTTTCATCTTTTTAGGGCCCCACCTGCGGCATATGGAGGTTCCCAGGCTAGGGGTCTAATCAGAGCTACAGCTGCTGGCCTACACCACAGCCGCAGCAATGCCAGATCTTTAACCCACTGAGCAAGGCCAGGGATCAAATCTGTGTCCTCATGAATACTAGTCAGGTTGGTTAACCACTGAGCCATGACAGGAACTCCTTTTTTTTTTGGTTTTTAAAATTAGATATTAACATCTTTATAGAGGTGTAATTCTAAGTATACAATTAGAGAATTGTTCAGGAATTTTATAGAGTTGGACAACCATCACTACAATCAAGTTTTAGAGTATTTGCATCACCCTCCCCAAATTCCCTCAAGCTCATTGCAACCCTTTGTTGCCCCCTTGTCCCCCAAAACCTGCCATCTATCCTGTTTTCCTCTCTACAAATTTGTCTTTTGTAGGTATTTCATACAGGCAGATCATATAAAATATAGTCTTTTCTGTCTGGCTCCTATCGCTTAGCAACTTGTGTCTGAAGGTCATCCATATTGTAACATAGATCAATACCTTGTTCCTTCTTACTGTTCAGTAGTATAATCAACAAAAATTTCTCTCCTGAACTTCTGCAGGCCACAAGTCCAGGTGCGGGGTTCCAGCATCGTTGGGCTCTGGAGAAGGGCTTTTTCTGCCTTGCTGACTTCTGGCTGTGTACTCACTTGGCAGAAAGAGGGCAAGAGAATTCTCTGGGGTCTCTCTCCCATTCCTGAGGGCTCCACCCTCATGATCTTATTCCTTCCCAAAGGCCCCACCTGCTAAAACATTGCATTGGTGGAGTTCCCGTCATGGCTCAGCGGTAACAAATGCAACTAGGATCTATGAGGACTCGGGTTCAATCCCTGGTATCACTCAGTGGGTGTGAGATCCAGCATTGTTATGAGTTGTAGTGTAGGTTGCAGATGCAGCCCAGATCCTGCATTGCTGTGGCTGTGGTATAGGCCAGCAGCTACAGCTCTGATTTGCCCCCTAGCCTGGGAACTTCCCCCAAATGCCGTGGGTTTGGCCCTAAAAAGAAAGAAAGAAAGAAAGAAAACAACAACATTACATTAGGGGTTACAATTTCAACATATGAATTGTGAGGGGAACACAAACCTTTACTTCACAGAGTAGAGATTAGAACTTCAACATATGAATTTGAAGGCAAGTCAGGCTCAGTTCAGCCTATAACACCAGGGATGAAATTCCCATTTCTTCTAGTTCCTAGACTTTTCCAAGCTTTGGCTTCTGCATGAATTTCCTACTGCTTCTGTAACTAATTACTGCAAACTTGGTGGTTTAAACCAACACATATTTATCATCTTAACAATTCTGGAGGTCAGGAGTCTAAAATAGTGTGGGTATTTCCTACAAGCAGAATTCCCTTCAGCTGAAATCAAGGTGTCAGCAAGGCTGGGTTCCTTTCGGGAGGCTCTAAGGGAGAATCTGTTTCCTGGCCTATTCCGGCTTCCAGAGGTCATGTGCATTTCTTGGCTTATGGCCCCGTCCTCCACCTTCAGAGCCAGCAAAAGCTGGCTGAATATTTCTCACCCCACATTTCTCTGACCTCCCTGCTTCCATCATTACATCTCCTTCTCTGTCTCTGACTCTCCTGCCTCCCTCTTAGAAGCATCCCTGTGATGACATGGGGCCCACTTGGATGATCCAGCGCTAGCTCCAATTTCAAGGTCACATCTGCAAAATCCCTTTTGCTATGGAAGGTAACATGTTCACAGGTTCCGGGGATTTGTACACATACATATTCGGATGGAACTAAACATTATTTTGCCTATCAGATAGGCAACTCCCTCCCAAGTCCATGGGCTGAGCCTATAGGAGATACTCCATAAATTACAGTTGTTACTGGGAGGATCAGCCGGGGTCACTACCAATGTTCTGGCTATTTATATCTGGGACTTCAGCACCTCGAGGGTAAGGAATTTAGTCTTCTGTGTCCATTGTTGACTCTGGCTTCTCCCTCCTAAGGAACCAAATCTCAGGGTGTCAGCACCGTGGACAGCGAAGGCGCTATCCAAGGTGCTGCCAAGGCCCAACCTTCTTTGTCTTGCCCCTGACATCCCCGCTCCCTCCGGATTTGGAGGAGCACATTAAGCCGAAGATCCAGCCCGAGTTTGCTACCTGATGATGTCTCCATCCTAATGGCCTCCCACTCCACCCTCACTTGTTCCTCCAATCGCACTGGCATTTCTTCTGTTATTCAAACTCCCCATGCATTTCCACTTTAGAGCCCTTTGCTCTTTATTCTGTGTAGCTGAATAAGTCTGTTCTCAAATACGCCCTCTTCAGATTATCTGAAGCTACTGTCTACAGTAGCTTCCCCCCCCCGCCCTGTTTTCTTGCTTTTCAATCACTATTCACAGTTGCTTCACTTGTCATTTGTCTACGAGACGTGCTCAAATAGACATTCCAGCACTAAAGAAACCTTGTGTAGAAAAGCTCCTGGCCCATATTAGTGCTCGATATTTGTTTGTTTTTCTTTATTCAGCTGCACCTATGGCATATGGAAGTTCCCAGGCTAGGCCTACTCCACAGCCACAGCAACGCAGGATCCAAGCCGCATCTGCTCAGAGGGAGGAAGGAACCATGTCCTCAGAAGAGAGACCACTGGAAGTATTTCTGAACATTCATGACTATCAGGGTTAGTTGCGCTTTCAGTGGAGCTTCTTGGATTGTCCAGGGTACTTCTCTCTTGTTCCAGAGCTTAAGGCTCAGCTAATGCTGAGAAATTTTGGAGTTCCAGTGAGGGGGTCAGGGCTGGGAGTTGGAGACCTGCCCTGCAGCTCACAGAAGCTGGACAAGAGGAGTGGAATCTGAGGAGACTGATGGAGCCAGGCTCATAAGGGGTGTGTGTGTGTGTTTTTCTGGCCAGGTCCCTGGAAATGGCCATATATAGATCAAACAGAAGTGGCAATCATGTTGGACTCTAAGACATCTGGAAAACTGAGTTAAAATCCTCTTATACATAGTTAACATGACTCAGCAACACCACTCCTAGTACCTACCCTAGAGAAATGAAAATATATGTCCACCAGGAGTTCCCTGGTAGCTTACTGGCTCAGGATCTGACATTGTCATTGCTGTGGCATGGGTTTGAGCCTTTGCCCAGGAACCTCCACATGTCACAGATGCAGCCAAAAAAGAAAAAAGAATATATGTCCACCAAAAAAAAAATTTTTTTTTTCTTTTTTTGGCTGCAGCATGTGGGAGTTCCTGGGCCAGGGATCAAATCTGCATCACAGCAGTGACCTAAGCCTTAGATATCCTTACCTAAGGATAACACCAGATCCTTAACCTGCTGCACCACAAGAGAACTCCTGTTCACCAAAGTCTTATACATGAAAGTTCATAGCAGCATTATTCACAATAGCCAAACAGATGTCCATCAACTGATGAGTGGATAAACAAATTATGGCATATCCATACAATGGAATGTTATTTGCATATGAAAAAGAATGCAGTACTGATACTTGTTACAATGTGGATGAAACCTGAAAACATGCTAAATGGAAGATGCCTGATACAAAATACCACGTATTGAATTATTCCTTTTGTATGACTGCTTCCATTAATGTGAACTATCTGGAACAGGCAAATCCCTAGAGACAGATAGGTGGTTGTAAGGAGCTGGGGGGAGGGGGAAATGTGGAATGAGTGCTCATAAGAATAGTGTTTCTTTCTGGGTAATGGAAATGTTCTCTTTCAGTTTTTTTTTTTTTTTTGTCTTTTGGTCTGTTGTTGTTGTTGTTGTTGTTGTTGCTATTTCTTGGGCCGCTCCCGCGGCATATGGAGGTTCCCAGGCTAGGGGTCGAATCGGAGCTATAGCCACCGGCCTACGCCACAGCCACAGCAACGCGGGATCTGAGCCGCGTCTGCAACCTACACCACAGCTCACGGCAACGCCGGATCATTAACCCACTGAGCAAGGGCAGGGACCGAACCCGCAACGTCATGGTTCCTAGTCGGATTCGTTAACCACTGCGCCACGACGGGAACTCCCTTACTCATCTTCTAACTGAATGTTTGTCTTGTTTACCAACCTCTCCCTATTTCTCCCATCCTTAGCTCCTGGAAAGTTCTTTTCTACTCTCAGTTTCTATGAGTTCTGCTTTTTTCTTTTATATTCCACAAACAAGTAATTGCAATATTTGTCTTTTTCTGTCTGGCTTACTTCAGTTAGCATTAATGCCTTCCAGGTTCATCCATGTTGTTGCAAATGACAGAATTTCTTTTTTTTTTTTTTTTTTTTTTTTTTGGCCTCACCTATAGCATGTGGAACTACCTGGGCCAGGGATTGAACCCTGTGCGACAGCAGCACCCAAGCCGCTGCAGTGAAAACGCTGGGTCTTTAGCCTGCTGTGGCAGAAGAGAACTCCAGGATTTCATTCTTTTTAAAGGCTTGGAATTCCCTGGTATGTGTATGTGTGTGTGTATGTGTGTGTGTATGTGTGTGTGTATAGTCACATTTTCTTTATTCATTCACCCATCAAGGAACACTTAGGTTGTTTCCATATCTTTGCTATTGGGAATAATGCTGCTATGAAATAGAACAAATATCTCTTCAGAATAAAGATTTCATTTTTTTCCCACTGTATATCCAGAGTGGGGTTGCTGGACCATGTGATAGTTCTTTTTTTTTTTTTTTTCTTTCCTTTTTTTAGGGCTGCACGTGTGGCATATGGACGTTCCCAGGCTAGGGTTCAAATTGGAGCTGCAGCTGCAGGCCTTCACCAAAGCCACGGCAATGCCGGGTCCTTAACCTGTTGAATGAGGCTAGGGATTGAACCTGCATCCTCATGGATACTAGTCAGGTTCATAACCCCCTGAGCCACAGTGAGAACTCTGAGATAGATCTATTTTTAATTACTTGTGAAATCTTCATACTGTTTTCAATAGTGGCTACACTGACTTACATTCCCACCAACAGTGCACAAGAGTTCCCTTTTCTCCATATCCTATGATAGAAATAGTTCCATCATTTTTAAAATTTTTTTCTTGTTTTAGGGCTGCATCTGCAGCATATTAAAGTTCCCAGGCTAGAGGTTGAATCAGGAGCTATGGCTGCCAGCCTACACCACAGCCACAGCAACATGGGATCAGAGCCATGTCTTCAAAGTACACCACAGTTCATGGCAACACCAGATTCTTAACCCACTGAGTGAGGCCAGGGATCAAACCCACGTCATGGATACTAGTCAGGTTTGTTACCACTGATCCACAACAGGAACTCCAGAAATATTTTTTAATTGATTTGTGATGGTGGTTGCACAACTCTGGGACTGTGCTAAAACCCAGTGAGTTGTACATTTTCAGTAGGTGAATTGTGTGGTTTGTGAATTAGATCCATAGACAGGGCAAGAGACCTTTGGTAGGTGAGAACTTGGTGATTAAAAATTGGGATCTTGGAGTTCCCATCGTGGCTCAGTAGTTAAGGAATCCGACTAGGAACCATGAGGTTATGGGCCTCGCTCAGTGGGTTAAGGATCCAGCGTTGCTGTGGCTGTGGTGTAGGCCAACGGCTACAGCTCCAATTAGACCCCTAGCTTGGGAACCTCTATATGCCACAGGTGTGGCCCTAGAAAAGACCAAAAATAAAATAAAATAAAATAAAAATGGGGATCTGGACTTTTCTTTTAGTGGGGGAAACTACCCCTTGCCAGCTAGGTGACTCAGATTTCTCACCTGTGTCTGTTACAAAATTTTAGTCTGACTCAAGCTGTTGCTTTGTGATTTAAGTAAAATGGAACAGAGCTCCTTACAGGAAGATTCAAATACAGGCATATGTGCATACACACACACACACACACACACACACCCTAAATCACTTTATTTCACACACACACACACACACACACACACCCCCACACCCACACACACACCCTTCCTAAATCACTTTATTTCTCTGCCACCAGGGGGCGATCCTGCTGTGATGTTTGGGTATGTGGTCCCAGGACTGGCCTTTGCAGAGGTGGTTCCTCTCCTGGCCATGGGTGGAGCTCTAAGCTAACTCCTTGCTTTATTTTTTATTAATTTATTTTTTGTCCTTTAGGGTAAACAGCATTTATTGGGGAGGGGCGCTTTTTCTCATTAAAAAATGATCACCAGTGTGCTTAGAATAAGTTCTTCAAAACAGATAACACATTCAAATAAAGGTAATATGTGTTCATTTGCTATATGCTCATTAGAACATTTGGAAAGCATGTAAGGACTTCCCTGGTGGCACAGTGGCTTAAAGATCTAGTGTTGTCACTGCTGTGTCACAGGTTTGATCCCTGGCCTGGGAATTTCCACAAGCCATGGGTACAGTAAAAAAAATAAATACATAAATAATTTTTTGGAGTTCCCATCATGGCTCAGCAGAAATGAATCTGACTGGTATCCATGAGGACGCAGGTTCAATCCCTGACCTTACCCAGTTGGTTAAGGATCTGGTATTGCCATGAGCTGTGGTATATAGTGGTATATAGGTCACAGATGTGGTTTGGATCCAGCGTTGCTATGGCTGTGGTGTAGGCCAGTGGCTACAGCTCCAATTTGACCCCTAGCCACAGGTGCAGCTCAAAAAAAGAGAAAAAGAAAAATTATTTATTTATTTATTTTGCTTTTTAGGGTCAAACCTGTGACATATGGAGGTTCCCAGGCTAGGAATTGAATTGCAGTACAGCTGAGGCCTACATTACAGCCTCAGCAACGCCTGATCCGAGCTGCATCTGAGAACTACACCGCAGTTTTGGGTAACTCAGGATTCTTAACCCACTGAGCGAGGCCAGGGATCGAATCCACATCTTCATAGATACTATGTTGTGTCCTTAACCCTCTGAGCCACAACAGGAACTCCTCTACTTTCAATTTAAATGTCCTGGTTTTGCATTTATTGAAACTAGAAGCCATGAAAGAGGACAGGACAGATTTGATGACATGGAAACACACTGAACAAAGACAAAAGACCAACAAAGCAGCAGCCTGGAAGGAAATATTTGTAACATAATAATAGGCAAAAGGGACAATCATTGCTAACCGTTTATGGAATGCTTACTGCATACTGGGTACTGTTCTAGGTACTTTATAGACACAGTTATTTAATCCTCAGTCCTATGAGATGGATACTATTATTATCTCTTTTTTTTTTTTTTTGATTGTCTTACTTTAGTTATTTTTTTGGCTTTTTTTTTTCTTTTTAGGGCAGCACCTTCGGTATATGGAAGTTCTCAGGCTAAGGATTGAATTGGAGCTATGGCTGCTGGCCTAAGGCATAGCCACAGCTACCCCAGATCTGAGCCATGTCTGTAACCTACACTGTAGCTCAGGAAAATGCCAGATTATTTAACCCACTGAGCAAGGCCAGGGATTGGACCAGCATCCTCATGGATGCTAGTTGGGTTTGTTTCCACTGAATCAGGACGGGAACTCTTATTATCTCTATTCTACAGATAAGAAATGGAGACACAGAAAGGTTAAGTGATTTGCTCAAGGTCACACAGCCAATAAACGGCAATTAGGAGTATTGACTCGCAACTTGGCCCTGCGAGTCAATACTCCTAATCCCTAGGTCATCATGCCTCTTTAATTAATTAATTAATTAATTTACTTATTATTTTTTTGGTTGCACCCACTCCATGTGGAAGTTCCTACCACAGCAGTGACAACATCAAAATCCTTAACCACTAGGCCACCACAGAACTCCGATTATGCCTCTTTATATAAACTAGGTTGACATCTGGACTGTGTAAGCAGGCCAGAAATGCAAAAAGCCCCCCCCCACCAAAAACAACCCCCACCAAACAATGACAGCAACATGCTCAATCTCAGTAGTGATCAGATTTTTAGTCATCCTTTAATTTGGGAAACTTTAAAACTATTGCAAGCCTCAAATCTTAAGGAGAATTGGATGAATAATCAGCACGGCCATGCTTTTGGGCAGGGGGAGTGTACATTATTGAAACTTTTTTAGAAACAAATTTGGGGTGGAACAAAATATTACAATCCCCTTGGACCTGGGTACTCTAGAACCAACAGTTGATCCCATGAAAAGACTTGCCAGAAGATGTGTGTTCATCGAAGCCTCACTTGCAGTGATGCCATGGCTCGTAAAAGTGAAACATGGAAAACAGTCTGGATGACAGACAATAGGGGCATAGTTAGAGAAATTAGGGCACGGCAGACTGTGGGAACGAACGCAGCATAGCCATTAAAAAGAATGAGACAGACCTATATTTACTGGCATGGAAAAATCCCTCGCTATGTTGCTCCATGGGGAAAAAAAAAAAAAAGCCATGCAACATACAGTCTGATTGCTTTTATATTAAGGAACAGAAATGATACAAGTATGTACACGTATGCACAGTCATAAGACACCCTGGGAGTTTGTTTCTAACAGGTGACGTGATTCCTTTTTAGGAAGAAGTGGCAGGGTGACAGTTAAAAGGGGAACCTTTGCATTTTCACTTTTTGTATTGTTGGACACTGGCGATGAGACCATACTATTTCATTAATTTTTACAGCCCCCAGAAAATAATTTGTAAAATAGTCCTCTGAAACCTGACTCCTCCCCCTCTCCCCTACCAACAGGCTGCATAATCACTAAATCAGTTCTCCCCTGCTGGGCATTTAGGTTGGTTCTAACTTTTCACTGTTATAAATGAAATTGGGATGAATGTCTTTGTATGTTCAGCTTTCCTTTCCTCGTGATGATTTATTTATGCTGCTCCCAATTCATCAGTGAAGAAATCAATAGACGAGCACCTATTTATTGGTTCTCTGCTTATGTTCTTAGGGGGAAAATATCCCAGATGTGGAAATACTGAATTGAAAATAAGTGGTTTTGGAGTCCCTTGGTGGCTCAGCAGGTTAAGGATCCTGAGTTGTCACTGCTGTGGCATGGGTTCAATCCCTGAGGTCGTGGCCAAAAAAACATCGTTTTGTTAAAGTTATTCTTTTTTTTTTTTTTTTTTTTTTTTTTTTTGCTTTTTAGGGCTGCACTAGTGGCATATGGAGGTTCCCAGGCTAGGGTGTGAATCCGAGCTGCAGCTGCCAGCCACAGCCACAGCCACAGCAACGCGGAATCCGAGCCGATTCTGCAACCTACACCACAGCTCACGGCAACGCCAGATCCTTAACGCATGAGCAAGGCCAGGGATTGAACCCGTATCCTCATGGATCCTAGCCAGGTTTGTTAACTGCTGAACCATGAAGGGAACTCCCTGTTGAAGTTCTTGATGCATTTTGCCTAGTTTCCCTGGAAAAAGTGGTCCTCATATAGCAGTGAACGCAAAGTCTCACTCTGTGGAACCCTTGAAGACATCAAACAGGATCACAATTTGAAAATACCTACTGAGCAAATTGAAAACAGATTAGCTTGCATCCATGTAGTGATATTCCATGCCAGGTACTATTTTAACCATTCACACTGACTTTTTGATTTATTAAAATCTGACTTTGCTCTTTTTTTTTTTTTTTTTTTTTTTTTTGTCTTTTTAGGGCTGCAGCGGTGGCATGTGGAGGTTCCCAGGTTAGAGGTCGAATTGGAGCTGTAGCTGCTTGCCTACATCACAGCCACAGCAATGCCAGATCCCCAACCCACTGATCGAGGCCCAGGATCGAACCTGTGTCCTCATGAATACTAGTCAGATTCGTTTCCACTGAGCCACAGCGGGAACATCTGGATTTTTCAATGTTGAAGCTCTAGGCAGAATGGCTTAAGGCTCTGCATTCATGCCCTTCTCTACCATCAACATAATATTAATTCTTACTTCAAAGGGCCAGTTAGTACCTATTTTCAGGTTTACAGGCCACACAATTTGTGTCTTGACTACTCTACTCTGCCACTGTAACTCAAAAGCAATCAGACAAGATGTCAACTTGTCATGACATGGTCATGGCTCTGTTACAATAGAACTTATTTGTGAACACATGAAATTTGAACTTCCTATAATTTTCAGGTATTGTTAAATATTCTTCTTTTGATTTTTTGTGGTCATGTCCATGGCATGTGGAAGTTCCCAGGCCAGGGATCAAGCCTGCACCATAGAAGCCTCCTGAGCCAATGCCATGGTAACGTGGGATCCTTAACCAGCTAGGCCACCAGGGAACTCTGTGATTTTTTTTTTTTTTTTGGTCTTTTTGCCATTTCTTGGGCCACTCCCACAGCATATGGAGGTTCCCAGGCTAGGGGTCGAATCGGAGCTGTAGCCACCGGCCTACGCCAGAGCCACAGCAACACAGGATCCGAGCCGCGTCTGCGACGTACACCACAGCTCACGGCAACTCCGGATCCTTAACCCACTGAGCAAGGGCAGGGATCGAACCCACAACCTCATGGTTCCTAGTCGGATTCGTTAACCACTGCGCCAGACGGAAACTCCGGGAACTCTGTAATTTTTGTAAAAATCATTTTAAAATGTCAAAATCATTCTTAGCTCGCAGGCCATACAAACACAGGCAGTACTCCAGTTTTTGTGAGCCGTACTTTGCCCACACCCATCTTAGATGTTCACATAAATCAAAGCTATTAACCCATTGTAATTAATGTTGCACATATTTTTGTTTGTTTGTTTGTTTTTGTTTTTCTCTTCTTAGGGCTGTGCCTGCAGCTTAGGGAAGTTCCCAGGCTAGGGGTCGAATTGGAGCTGCAGCTGCCGGCCTACACCACAGCTCACGACAACACCAGATCCTGAACCCACTTAGTGAGGCTGGGGATTGAACCCACGTCCTCTGGATACTAGTCAGGTTTGTTACCCTGAGCCACAACTAGGATTCCATTGTAGCAAATATTTTATACCAACTTATTTTATGGCTTCACTTTTTTTTACTCATAATTCTTTTATTGATCTGGACTTTATTTTGTTACATGATGTATGGTAGTGTTTGAACTACATTTTTTCCCAAATGGTAAACCAGGTGACCAAGCTACATTTATCTAATATTCTATTCTTTTCCCACTAACTGGAATGCCATCTTTATTACGATTATTATTGAATATTATTAAAATATATTATGCTACCTTTTGTAGATGAGAGAGATATATAGATAGATGAAAACTAGAGTTTTTCTTTTCTGTTAATTCTTATAATAGGACCACACTATTTACAGTATTGTCATTTTTATGGTAGGTTTCATTCTTCTTTTCCAAAATTTTACTGTGACAAGCTTGCTTATTTATTTATTTATTATTTTTGAAGGGCCACACTCGAGGCATGTGAAAGTTCCCAGGCTACAGGTCAAATCAGAGCTGCAGCTGCTGGCCCACTCCACAGCCACAGCAAAGCCAGATCCGAGCCTCGTCTGTGACCTATACTGCAGCTTTTGGCAATGCTGAATACTTAACCCATTGAGTGAGGCCAGGGACTGAACCCAGTCCCTCATGGATACTAGTAGGGTTCTTAACTCCTGAGCCACATTGGTAACTCCGTGTAGCTAGTTCCTGCTGAACCAGCATTTTGCTTTCCTGAGATAAACTGTACTTGATCACGATACTTTTTCTTCTTAATATATTGCTGGACTCTACTTGCTAATTTTTTTTCTCGAACTGGCATCCTTATGGATACTAGTTGGGATCATTATCACTGAGCCAGGACCAGAACTCCCGCTAATATTTTGTTAAGGATTTTTTGTGTCCATATTCATGAAAGATATTGGTCTGCGTTTTTTCTCCCTATAATATCCCTATCTGAGTATGGTATCAGGATAATGGTACCCTCATAGAGTGAATTGGGAAGCAGGCTCTTCTGTTTTCTGGAAGAGCTTGTGTGGAATTGATACTATTAATTTCTTTCATATTTGTAGATTTCACCAGTGAAGCCACTTGGGCATGAAGTTTTCTTTCTGGGAAGGTTTAATCACAGATTCTTGGAGTTCCCATCATGGCTCAGTGGCTAATGAATCCGACTAGGAACCACAAGGTTGCAGGTTCGATCCCTGGTCTTGCTCAGTGGATTAAGGATCCAGTGTTGCCGTGAGCTGTGGTGTAGGTTGCAGATGAAGCTCAGATGCCACGTTGCTGTGGCTCTGGCGTAGGTTGGCAGCTACAGCTCAGATTCAACCCCTAGCCTGGGAACCTCCACATGCCACAGGAGCAGCTCTAGAAAAGGCAAAAAGACAAAAAAAAAACAAAAACAAAAACAAAAACAAAACCCAAAACCCAAAACAAATTATTTTCTTCTTCTTCTTTTTTTTCTTTGTTGTTGTTGTTGTTGTTGGCTACATCTGTGGCATTTGGAAATTCTCTGGGCCTGGGATCAAACCTGAGCCACAGCAGTGGTGACTCAAGCCACTGCAATGACAATTCCAGAATGCCGGATCTCTTGCGCCACAAGAGAACACCCACAAATTCTACTTTTAGTAGTACAGGACTATCTGGGTTACCTATTTCTTCTTAAGTAAGCTTTGGTAGGATTGCATTTCAAGGGATTTGTCTATGCCATGTAAATTGTCAAACTTGTCACCATAAATCTGTCGTAAAATTCCCTCATTAGCCTTTTGATATCTGAAGGGCCTATAGAGATACCCCCTCTTTTCTGCTAGGGCGTAAGTGCCTTACAAGCCTCCGTTTCTGTGACATTTGCTATTGTCTCATTGGCCAAAACAAGTCACAGGGCTGAACTGTTACTTCAACAGTCTGCCACCCGGCCCCACTTTGTGGTAAGTTTCTGCCTCTGAAGAGCAGATTTATTCGTATTACTTGCTTAGTGATTTCATGTAACCAGTTTTATTTATAGATGCACAACAAGAGTACCGACCATACATCAAGACTGCTTGTTAAATGGTCTGTCTGTCTGCACTTCATCCTACATCTAATCCTCCCAGAGCACTCCATGCAGCTGGAATGAACTCATTGTGTCTTCAGCTGTTCAATGTCTCTGTTCCCACCAGAACATAAGCTCCACAAAGGCAGAGACTGTCTCTGTCTTAGTCCAGGTCAAATCCTCAACTTCTAGTGCCTAGTAGAGGCTCAGTTAATTAGTGTATTCTCAATGAAAGTCTACAATGCTGCAAGTTAATTGCACCTTGACAATTAACTTCATGTCTAGGATACATCATTTAATAGGGAAATTGAGAAATGAGGCAAGGGGGCAAACAGTTTCCACGAACATGAATTAAGTACCTACTATATGCATGATTCTGGTAAAGGAAGAACTCAGTGGCCAGCAGAACTAGAAGGGGCCACTTCCCTCAGAAGTGATCTCCCTGTTCATGGAAAGAATCAAGGATAGGCTGGTCAAGAGAAGACAGAGATGCTGCAGAGGGGGGTTGTTTGAGCTCTGGGTGTAGATTTGGACTAACTGATGTTTACAGTTCCCTTCATCCCTAATATGCCTTTTTTCAGTTTTTAATTTTTTTTTTTTGGCTTTTTGCCTTTTCTTGGGCCGCTCCCTCGGCATATGGAGATTCCCAGGCTAGGGGTCGAATCAGAGCCGTAGCCACCAGCCTATGCCAGAGCCACAGCAACGCGGGATCCAAGCTTCGTCTGCAACCTACACCACAGCTCATGCAATACCAGATCCTTAACCCACTGAGCAAGGGCAGGGATCGAACCCACAACCTCATGGTTCCTAGTTGGATTCATTAACCACTGAGCCACGATGGGAACTTCCAGTTTTTAATATTCTAGTTTTATTGAGATATAATTGGCATAAGTGTAAGGTATATAGCATAATGATTTGGCTTACCTACAACACGAAATGATTATCACAGTGAACATCATATCATAGTGAACATCCATCATCTCATATTGAAACCAAAAGAATTTCTTTGGCTACGCCCATGGCATGTGGAAGCTCCCAGGCCAAGGATCAAACCCTCACTCACCACAGCAGTGGCAACACAGGGGAACTCCATTATATTGATACAAAATCAAGAAAATAGGAATTTCCCATCATGGCTCAGCAGTAACAAACCTGACTAGGATCCATGAAGATGCAGGTTCGATCCCTGGCCCTGCTCAGTGGGTTAAGGATCTGGTGTTGCCATGAGCTGTGGTGTAGGTCACAGATGCGGCTTGGGTCTGGCATTGTTGTAGCTGTGGTGTCGGCTGACCCCTAGCCTGGGAACTTCCATATGCCATGGTTGTGGTCCTAAAAAGACAAACATACATATGTACGTACGTACATTAAAATTAATTGATTAACTGGAGTTCCTGTCATGGCTCAGTGGTTAGCGAATCCGACTAGGAACCATGAGGCTGCGGGTTCGGTCCCTGGCCTTGCTCAGTGGGTTAACGATCCGGCGTTGCCGTGAGCTGTGGCGTAGGTTGCAGACGTGGCTCGGATCCCGCGTTGCTGTGGCTCTGGCGTAGGCCGGTGGCTACAGCTCCGATTCGACCCCTAGCCTGGGAACCTCCATATGCCACAGCAGCAGCCCAAGAAATAGCAAAAAAAAAAGACCAAAAAAAAATTAATTGATTAACAAAATTAAAGAGGAAAAAATTTGTTCCCTTGTGATGAGAACTCTTAGGATTTAACTCTCTTAACTTTCACAGGTAACACACAGCAGGTAATTTGTCATGTTGAGCATCCCTAGTACTTATGTATCTTATAAATGGAAGAGTGTACCTCTTTTTGTCTCTAATAGTCTACAATTCCACTGCAGAGATTCAGTTTGGGGGAATGATAGGAAGTGGAAAAGGACTAGAGAGGGAGGATGCCAGGAGGAGGAAGGACAGAATTGTAGGGGGAAGGGCTTTGAAGGGGGCAGAAGAAAGGCATGGATGGTGGATGCAGACAGGTTTCAGAGGGTAAATTGCAGGTGAAGTTTCCACCCACTCTCAACTCTGTTCTTAGTTTGTGTCTCTCTCTGTGCCTCCCCGCACACTTACTCCTGAGGCTGCTTTTCCCAAGGTCACCTTTGAACTCTGTGTCCTTATTATTATTATTATTATTGGCCTTGCCTGCAGCATATGGAAGCTCCTGGGCCAGGGATCAAGCCTGCACCATGGCAGCAACTGGTGCCACAGCAGCAACAACACCAGGTCCTTACCCCACTGAGCCACCAGGGAACTCCTGTCTTTGTATCTACTGTGACTGCCCCCTTTCCCCACAGACCCTCAGGCCAGCCCTGACATGGGACTCCTTTTCACCTTCCAGAAGCCCTCTCCAGCTCTGTCCTCAGTCTGTGTCTTATATTCCTCAGAGCCTCAATTTCTCTGACTCCCGCCCAGGCATCCCTAGCCCTGACCATGACTCTTGAGGGGTTCCCACCCCTGGAGTCTTAGCAGATGGGGCCATCACAGGGTCCTTGAGTTTGTGCAAGATTTGCTTTTTCCAATGTGTCCCTTACCTGTGCCCTCAGGGTTGGAAAAGGTGGGTGGGCACAGGAATGAGCTTAGAGCTTGTTAAAGAATCTTCACTTGTGTTGAATCCCCCACCCATTTCTGAAAGAGCAGCTAGGGTCCCCTTCCTCCACCATCTTTCCCCTACAGTCGCCTGAGACTTTGGTTTTGTTCGTTTGTTTGTTTGTTTTGCCTTTTTGCTTTTTAGGGCCCCTTCTGCAGGGGTTCTGCAGGGGTTCCCAGGCCAGGGGTTCGAATGGGAGCTGTGGCCAACGGTCTATGCCACAGCAATGCCAGATCCGAGCCTTGTCTTCGACCTACACCACAGCTCACGGTAACACTGGGTCCTTAACCCACTGCGCAAGGTCAGGAATTGAATCTGCATCCTCATATATACTAGTTGGGTTCATTACTGCTAAGCCACAGTGGGAACTCCGAGAACCTTGTATTTCTAACCTGAGAAGTTACCGCCTCACTTCTGTCTGCCCACAGACCTCCTCCTACCAGAGGGTGGGCAGGAGAAAGGAATGACGTGAACAGAAAATTTCTTCCCATCAAGGACACGCAGAGGACAGAAGTCACACTGAAGATGATCTCTTTCCCTTGACCTACATCAAGTATGAGTAAGTGTGTGAGTGGGTGTGATTGTGGGAGGGTGTGTGTGAGGGTGGGCACGCACAGATACTTGTGTTCATGAATGTGATCATGTGTGTATGTTGGGGTATATTTTAAAAGGTCCAAGCATGTATTTATGGTATTTATTTAGTATTTATGGTATTTATTTAGTATTTACTTGTATATCCCATGGTATGTGTTTATCATCGTCTGATGTTTAGAGCAGTTTTAGGTTCACAGCAAAGACGGGCAGGAAAGGAGTTCCCTGGTTGACTAGTAGTTAGAGATCCAGCATTGTCACTGCTGTGCGTGGGTTCGATCCCTGGCCCAGGAACTTCCACACGCCACAGAGCACGACCGAAAAAGAAAAAAAAAAGTTGAGCAGAAAATAGAGTCCCCTCTGTCCCCACACATGCATAGCCTCCCTGACCATCAGTGTCACCTACCAGATGGTACATTTGTTACAGTTGATGAAACTACATGACACGTCATTATCACCCAGACTCCATAGCTGACATGAGGGTTCACTCTTGGGGTTGTGCATTCTGTAGGTTTGGACAAATGTAGAATCACATGGATCTACCATTATAGTATCATAGAGAGTATTTTCTTTCTTTCTTTCTTTTTAAAATTTATTTTAGGGCCGTACCTGCAGCACATGGAAGCCAGAGTATTTATTTACTTGTTTGTTTGTTTGTTTGTTAGGGCCGCACCTGTGACATACAGAAGTTCCCAGGCGAGGGATGGAATTGGAGCTGCAGCTGCCAGCCTATGCCACAGCCACAACAATGCCAGATCTGAGCCACGTCATTGACCTACACCGTAGCTTGTGGCAACACCAGATCTTAACCCATTGAGCAGGGCCAGGGATCTAACCTGCATCCTCATGGGTACTAGGTGGGTTCGTTCCCGCTGAGCCACGGTGGGAACTCCAAGCGTATCTTCACTGCCCTAAACATCCTCCGTGCTCTCCCTATTCATCTGTCCTTCCTGGATAATCCCTGGCAACCACTGCTCCTCTTCCTGTCTCTGTAGTTTTGCCTTTTCCAGAATATCCTAAAGTTGGAATCATCTGCATCCTTTTCAGATTGGCTTGTTTACTTAGTAATGTGCATCTTAAAGAGTTCGTCCATCAGAGTTCTCACTGGGTTAAGAATCCCACTGTAGGAATTCCCGTTGTGACTCAGCAGGTTAAAAACCCAACATGGGGCGGGGGAGTGGGAGGCACTGGGAATTTGGGGTTAATAGATGCAAACCATTGCCTTTGGAAAGGAAGCAATGGGATCTGCTGTATAGCACTGGGAAATATGTCTGGTCACTTGTGATGGAGCATGATAATGTGAGAAAAAAGAATGTATACATGTATGTGTGACCGGGTCACTTTGCTGTACCGTAGAAAACTGACAGAACACTGTAAACCAGCTATAATAGAAAAAATAGGAGTTCCCGTCGTGGCGCAGTGGTTAACGAATCCGACTAGGAACCATGAGGTTGCGGGTTCGGTCCCTGCCCTTGCTCAGTGGGTTAACGATCCAGCATTGCCGTGAGCTGTGGTGTAGGTTGCAGACGCGGCTCGGATCCCGCGTTGCTGTGGCTCTGGCGTAGCCCGGTGGCTACAGCTCCGATTCAACCCCTGGCCTGGGAACCTCCATATGCCGCTGGTGCGGCCCAAGAAATAGCAACAACAACAACAACAAAAAGACAAAAGACAAAAGACAAAAAAAAAAAAAAAAGACACACACAAAAAAAGATAAAAATTGTTATTAAAAGCAAACAGGAGTTCCCATTGTGGCTCAGTGGTTAACGAATCCTACTAGGAACCATGAGGTTGCGGGGTTCGATCCCTGGCCTCACTCAGTGAGTTAAGGATCTGGCATTTCCGTGAGCTGTGGTGTAGGTCGCAGACATGGCTCGGATCTGGCGTTGCTGTGGCTCAGGTGTAGGCTGGCAGCTACAGCTCTGATTAGACCCCTAGCCTGGGAACCTCCATACACTGAGGGTGCAGCCTTAGAAAAGACAAAAAACAAAAACAAACAAAAAAGAACCCAACATGGTGTCCATGAGGGTGTGGGTTCAATCCCTGGCCTTGCTCATTGGGTTAAAGGATCCAGTGTAGGTCACAGATGTGGCTCGAATCCCATCTTGCTGTGGCTGTGGTGTAGGCTGGCAGCTGCAGCTCCAATTTGACCCCTAGCCTGGGAGCTTCCATATGCCGCAGGTGCAGCCATAAAAAGAGAGGAAAAGAAAGAAAGAAGGACAATATATAAAAGTATTATTTAAAAAAAAAAAAAAAGAAAGGAAGGAAGAAGAAGAAGGATCCCTCTGCAACAACTCAGATCACTGCAGAAGTGTGGGTTTGATACTTGGCCCAGAGCAGTGGGTTAAAGGATCCAGCATGGCTGACCCAGCAGCTGTGGCTTGAATTCCCTTGTGTTTTTGTGGAGGAAGGAAAGAGGCCAAATTGCCTCTTTGAGACTATTGTACATTTGTGAAAGCGCACAGGGTGTCACCCATCATGATATGTTAAAGATTACGAACTTCTGCCCTCCTTTGAGGCCCTGTGGGACCTGAAACTCAACCTGTCCAAGATGAAACTTGTCACTGTCCCCTCCCTCACCCAGCCTGGCCCCTCATCTCCTGTCCCCATCTCAGCACAGGACTCTACCCATTGCGAAAGGGAGAGAATTGAGCATCTTCCAAAACTCCTCCCTTCCTCCTGGCCTCCTACCCCCATCAGTCAGCACGTCCCATCAGTTCCCTCTCTCTCTCTCTCTCTCTCTCTCTCTCTCTCTCTCTCTCTCTTTTTAAAAAATCTTTTCTAGGGCTGCAACCGTGGCATATGGAGGTTCCCGGGCTAGGGGGTCTAAGTGGAGCTGTAGCCATCGGCCTACACCATAGTCATAGCAACTTAGGATCTGAGCCGCGTCTGCAAGCTACCCCACAGCTCAAGGCAATACCGGATCCTTAACCCACTGAGCAAGGCCAGGGATCGAACCCACAACCTCATGGTTCCTAGTCAGATTTGTTAACCACTGAGCCATGACGGGAACTCCATCTCTTAAACATGTTCTGAATCCTTGCTTTCTCTCTAGTCCCAAAGCCACGCCCTAAGACTGGCCTCCTAAGCAAAGCTTCCATGGTCCCCCTGTCCCCGATAGGTTTGGTTTGGGGATCCCAAGCCCTTTAAGGCAGCCGTGAGGTTCAAAAACATGCCTAGGTCTTTCTGGACTAAGTTTCTAGATTTGACCTCGTGACCTGCATGCATGCATGGCTTTCAATGGGAGAGTGATTGGTGCAGCCTGCTGGGGACATTTGGCAATGTCTGGAGACATTTTTGGTTGTCACAATTGGAGGGGTGGCTGCTCTTGGCATCTAGTGGATAAAGGTCAGGGATGTTGGTAAATATCCTGCAAGGCCCAGGACAGCTCCCCACAACAAAGAATGATCTGTCCCCAAAAGTCAGTAGAGTAGGAGGTGGGAAAACACTGTTTGTTTTTTTAATGGGGGGGGCATCTTTTTAGAGTCGCACTTGTGGCTTATGGAGGTTCCCAGGCTAGGGGTTGAATCTGAGCTATAGCTGCTGGCCTACACCACAGCCACAGCAACACCAGATCCAAGCCGCATCTTTGACCAACACCACAGCTCGTGGCAATGCCGGATCCTTAACTCACTGAGTGAGGCCAGGGATTGAAGCTGCATCCTCATGGATACTAGTTGGGTCCTTAACCCACTGACCACAGTGGGAACACCCTAATTTATTTTTTTAAATTGAAGTATAGTTGATTTACAGTGTTGTAGAACAAATTTAAATATGTTGAAAAATGGAACAAAGAGTACAATGTCCATTACTCCCCTCCCCCCACCAACACACACACACACACACACACACACACACACACACACACACTACTGTTTCTCCTATTAGTAACATTTTACATTAGTCTGGGACTCCTGAACCAATATTGATACATTATTATTAACTAAAGTTCATGCTTTATTCATATTTCTCCAGTTTTCCCCCCATGTCCTTTTTCTGGTCCAGGATCCTATATGACATTTAGTTGTCTTATCTCCTTAGGTTTCTCTTGGCTGGGACAATTTCCTTTTTTTTTTTTTTTTATTGTTATTTACCTAATACAATTTTTTTTTCTACTGCACAGCATGGTGACCCAGTTACACATACATGTATACATTCTTTTTTCTCCCATTATCATGCTCCATCATAAGTGACTAGACATAGTTCCCCGTGCTACACAGCAGGATCCCATTGCTTATCCGTTCCAAAGGCAATAGTTTGCATCTATTAACCCCAAGCTCCTCATCTGTCCCACTCCCTCCCTCTCCCCCTTGGCAACCACAAGTCTGTTCTCCAAGTCCATGATTTTCTTTTCTGTGGAAAGGTTACTTTGTGCCGTATATTAGATTCCAGCTATAAGTGATATCCTGTGATATTTGTCTTTCTCTTTCTGACTTACTTCACTCAGGATGAGAGTCTCTAGTTCCCTACATGTTGCTGCAAAGGCTGGGACGATTTCTTGAGCTTCCTTGGTCTTTGATGACCTTAACAGCTTTGAGGATTATGGTCACGTGTGTAGGAGGATGCCTCTCTTGGAATTTTTCACCTCGTTCCCTCCTGGTTAGATGAGGGTTATGGGTTTGGGGAGAGAACGATCACAGAGGTAAAGTGCTGTTTTCATCTCATCATCTCGAGAGTCCACATTATCAAGCGAATTATGACTGTTAGTGTTGACCTTGGTCACCGCCCCACGTGACAGAGTGTGTTTGTCAGGTTTCTCCACTGAAAAGTTACTCTTTTTTTCCCCCTCTCTTTACACACTGTTCCTTTTGAAACAAAGTCACCGTGTGCAGTTCCAGCTGTCCCTTGGGGTGGAGCACCTGCATAAATTATCTGGACTCCTTCCCTACCTGTCCTTCATTTGTTAATGTATTCGATCATTTCTTTGTGCAAACACATAGATATTTATTTTATTCTTGGGGTTATAATCCTACAGTGTAATTTTTTTTGGGGGGGAGGCCTCACCCCTGGCATGGGAAGTTCCCTGGCTAGGGATTAAACCTGAGCCACAGCTATAAACAGAGCCACTGCAGTGAGAACACCGGATCCTTAACCCACTGAGCAACCAGGGAACTCCCCCAATACTTTATTAATTGTGTTGCTCAAATTGCTCCTGCTTTGGCCATCAGGAACACTTTCAGTTGGCTTCTGCAAGCCCAGGACCTACCCCCATAGTTGTTAGTTGTTCCTGGCTTTCTGGCACAAACCTTGTCTTTTTTTTTTTTTTTTTTTTGTCTTTTCTAGGGCCTTACCCATGGCTTATGGAGGTTCCCAGGCCAGGGGTCTAATCGGAACTGTAGCTGCCAGCCAACACCACAGCCACAGCAACGAAGGTTCTGAGCTGCGTCTGCAACCTACACCACAGCTCATGGCAATGCTGGATCCTTAACCACTGAGAGAGGCTATGGATCAAACCCACAACCTGATGGTTCCTAGTCGGATTCGTTAACCACTGAGCCATGACGGGAACTCCTTTTTTTCTTTTATTATTATTATTTTTGTATTACTCAATGAATTTTATTACATTTATAGTTGTACAACGATCATCACAACCAAATTTTATAGAATTTCCATCCCAAACCCTCAGTGCCTCCCCCCACCCCCCATGTCTTTTTCTATTTCATTTTCCCAGCCATTCTTTTTTATTGCATTTTATGGCTGAGGAGGGGAAAACTGGTCTGTGCTGGAGGGAATTTGAGAAACACTCCAAGACCTTCCAGCATCTTCCTCTCTCTGCCTCACTTACACCCCAGCTAGTGACCAGGGCCGAGCACCAAGGGTGGACCTACCCCAGGGCCTTTGCTCTGGCACCTCTCTCTGCCTGGAATTTCTTCCTCCAACTGTTGTGTTTCATTGTTCCTGTCTCTGCCCCATCTCCCCTTCCTCGAAGAAACCTCCCTGTGCCCAGCGAGCCGCCCTCACTCTGGCTATCACTAGCATACTCTCTTTTATGCCAGTCCCAAGATTTTTTGGGGTTTTTTTAACTTTTAAAATTATAGTTGAGGAGCTCCCGTCGTGGCGCAGTGGTTAACGAATCTGACTAGGAACCATGAGGTTGCGGGTTTGGTCCCTTCCCTTGCTCAGTGGGTTGAAGATCCGGCGTTGCCGTGAGCTGTGGTGTAGGTTGCAGACGCGGCTCAGATCCCGCGTTGCTGTGGCTCTGGCATAGGCCGGTGGCTACAGCTCCGATTCGACCCCTAGCCTGGGAACCTCCATATGCTGTGGGAGCGGCCCAAAGAAAAGGCGAAAAGACAAAAAAAAAAAAAAAAAAAAAAAATTATAGTTGATTTCAGCCTGTGAGAAGAAGTGGAGAAGATCAGTCAACATGCCTTCTGCTTGGGTTCTATGAACTTGGCAGACACACAGGATGTCCTCTCTGGTGTCGGACAGATCTTAGGGACTTCGTATCTTTCCTGCATTAACACATTGGAGCAGCTATCAATTTCTGAGGGGGGAGAACCGCCTAGAAATGTAGGGACCCTTAAATATCAATTAGGTGGTCTTCACTTCTTTACTTGGTTGTAGCAAAAGGATTCTAATAAAATAATTAAAAGTAAAATCATAGTTGATTTACAATGTTCTGTCAATTTCGGCTATACAGCAAATTGACCCAGTTATACACACACACACATATATATATATATACATTCTTTTTCTCACATTATCCTACATCATGCTCCATCACAAGTGACTAAATATAGTTCCTGTGCTGTATAGCAGAATCTCATTGCTCCTCCATTCCAAATAGTTTGCATCTACTAACCCCAAACTCCCAGTCTATCCCCCTCCCTCCCCCTCCCCCTCGGCAACCACAAGTCTCTTCTCCATGTCTGTGAGTCTGTTTCTTTTCTATAGATAGGTTCATTTGTGCCATATATTAGATTCCAGATATAAGTGATATCATATGGTACTTGTCTTTTTCTGACTTATTTCCCTTAGCATAAGTCTCTAGTTCCATCCATGTTGCTGCAAATGTCCCAAGGTTTTGTCCCTCGCTGAATTGACGCTTTGATGTATTTGCAGATTGCCTCTCAATGCAATGTAATGAGAATAGGGATAGTCCTTGACAGGCACCATATTGCTTCCCTCCCCCCCCCCTTTTTTTTCTTTTTAGGGCCTTAGGTGCAGCCCATGGAAGTTCCCAGGCTAGGGGTCGAATGGGAACTGCAGCTGCTGGCCACAGCCACAGCCACAGCCACAGTGACTCAGGATCCAAGCCACATTGGTGACCTACACCACAGCTCATGGCAGTGCCAGATCCTTAACCCACTGAACGGGGCCAGGGATGGAACCCACATTCTCATGGATACTAGTCAGGTTTGAGCCACAAAACAGGAACTCCTTGCTTTGGTTTTTTAAAACGTTATTTTGAAATAGTTTAGAAATATCTCTCTGAGGTCCCTGGGACTCTGATAATAGTTTCTCTCTGGCCACCATCGGATACTGTGGGGTGTGAGGAGGACAAAAACAGTGGCTGTACCTGGATCCCATCACTGCAGCTTGCTCTGGGCTGGAGGTACAGAGAGGGGAACCCAACTGTCCTCCTCTCTCTGAGATCATCACTCAACCCCATCTGAAGCTCATAGATATATAGAGAAGGTAGTGCAGCCTCAGGATGGAAGGGCAGCAGAGTGGTTCAGTGGATGGACCCTGGATTCAGGTGACCTGGGCTCAAAGCCTCCTTCCATTCTTGCTCTGTGACTACAAGGCTCTCAGCCTCAGATTTCCTGTCTATAAAATGTGTATAGGGGTTCCCACTGTGGCTCAGTGGGTTAAGAACCCAACACAGTGTCTTGTGGATGCAGGTTGATCCCTAGCCTTGTTCAACGGGTTAAGGATCTGGCATTGCCGTGAGCTGTGGTATAGGTCACAGATGCAACTTGCATCCTGTGTTGCTGTGGCTGTGGCATAGGTCCGCAGCTACAACTCCGATTCAACCCCTAGCCTGGGAACTTCCATGTGCCGCCTGGTGCAGACTTTAAAAAGACAAAGAAGTGGGGGCGGGGGTGGCGTATAATATTCTTGGTGCTAGGGTTGTTGTGAGGATTAAATGAGATTGTGCTGGGCATATAATACTCTCAAAAATTGTCACTTGTTAATATGATCTCTGAAATGCACACACATGCAGAATTTTATAGATGACCTTTTGGGGGTTCACAGAGCACCTCCTCTCAAACTTAATCCCTGAACCCTTGACCTATAAAGCCTCTAAGTCATCTCCACCCCCAGCTTAATAACCAGGGCCGGTCTAATGAGTTAAGAGGCCTGAGAATGAGGCCCCAGGTGAGCGGAGGGGGTGGGAGACAAAGAGGCGGGCAGAAGGGCAGGAGGGGGAAGTGGGGACAGGGCCACCCCAAGCACACAGGGGAGCCAGTGTGTCTGTGGCTGCCTAGGCCCCAGGAACAGGCCCCCGGGGGCAGGTGGGACCTCGATTCCAGCAGGCGTGGGTGGGGCGGTCCAGCCCAGCCAGGCATTCCAGTCCGCCCGGTGTGGGGGCTGGGCTCCCGGAGGCCCCTGGCTCTTGCTCTAACACAGCCGGAAGCCCCCATCTCAGGACAGCTGAGGGCCTGCGGGGCGCCCCCAAGGCGGGAAACCTTTGCCCTGCACGGTTACCTTACGTCCACAGGGAATATGCCAACAAGCGGCAGGCGCTGCCTTCATCCCTGTTTGTCCTTGGGGTCCACAGAGGTCAGGAGAACCCTCCCAGGAAAAGCAAACACACGGGTGCGCCAGCAGGACAAGCCACACTTCCAGGAGGGGCAGGGCACCAAGGCACGCCCCCCCGGCCCCCGCCCCGCCAGGTCGCCTCCCAGGTCCCCAAATGGATGCCGCAGGATGGGGAAAACGGAAACTCGGGCCGGGGCGGGGGCAGAAAGGACTTGTCTGGGTCTTTCAGGGGGACTGGGACCCGGGCTGAGGCACGTGCACCACACACATCCCCACGTGCGCTCAGACACATCCACACTGGCCCCTTTGTGCGTGCGTGCGCCCACACCCACTCCTGCACGGGCACATCCAGACAGGAGGGCCCACGCCCCAGCTCCCCTCCCTCTGGCAACCCACCCCCTGCCCTGCACACCACCTGGACCATGAGACCCACACCTCAAACACGCAGTGTATGTTAAGGGAGGATGGCGAATGTCTACAAAGGACACAGTCTTGGGACCACCATGGGGGGTGGGGGTGGGCTCAGGAATCTGACTTGCTAGTGCTTTGTCATCTCATAATTTTATATAGTCAAGAGAACACTGTTCTCTGTGTGTGTGTAGATTGAAATCCCCTTTGCAGTTATAAATGCAAACTTACCTATGTTCCCTTACATGGAATTCACCCACCTGGTCTCACATACATATGACACACAAGTGCATCTAGATGCACACAGATACTAACCCTTCCACACCCACAAGCCATTCAAAACACAACCACTTACACAGACACATCCACATACATACTACAGCTGGATGTTCACAACCAGGCATCTACAAGTGCACTTACACATAAAGAGATACTCTCGGGTACTCAGTTTACATTCAGAAACCACATACACACATTCACACTTGTGCATCTTATCACACTCATGCTCACATACAGATCCATGCAAATATCCACAAATCCACACCAGCTTCACACACAAATACCTTCAATACACTCAGCGATACATGTCAACACTCACATAAACAGATAACATACAAACCCAAACACACACAGACACCTATTGTACACATGAAACCACACTCAGATACACACGTCTAGACATATGGGCCTATGAAGACCTAACACTCACAAGCACAAACATTTGTATTTCCCAGATTCACATAAAGAGGCACACAGCAGAGGTCTTGATGGAAAACCCCCATGGAACACTCAAGTGAATATTAAACAAATATCCACAAATAGGGGCTCAGACATCTACAAATATACCCAGTGACAGCTACACAATTGCATCACATACACAAATACCTGGGTTCACACACACCCAAATATATTCACACACAAACACCCCTTTACACCAACATATATAATCAGGCTCATACCACACTAACAGATTTACTCTCACAAATGTGCAGTTTCTAGAGAAATATGCACACTTGCCCACTCAAATGCATCCAGAAATGGACATTCTTACACAATTGTCCTCATTTCCATGGTTTGCACACCCCATCACCTGGGCTCACATCATGAACCCAAATGCAGTCACCCACAAATACACTCAAAATGCACACATATGCACAAAACACATTATGCAGTTGCTCCCCATGTACACACACTCATGTGCACACAACTACACTCATATCTCATAGACAAATGCCCATGGACACAAACACATCATCTCCACCTACACACAACTAGAACCCTGCTCCCAACAAATTCTGTTGATACCACAAATGCACACACATTTACAAAATATCCAGTAACAGCCATTCACATGCTCTGGCACGAACACACACACTCAGTTTTTTTCACATACTCCGTAGACATTAATCAGGCTGACACAAAACACAAGCACATTTAGATGCACACAAATAATGCACTGACAAAACACAGACACGCACACACACACCACTCATATGTTCTCAGCACATAATACAGGTCCTTGCACACACAACACGCATGAAAAACAAGGACACATGCAGACCTCCTCAAATATACTGGTTCACCACCCAAACACGACCAGATTCACACCCACTGATACGAATACGGACACACATTCTTGCACCTTCACAAGACAATGAGAAACAGGTGCACCCATGCATAGGCTGCCTCCAGGCCAGGAATGACAAGTTCACACTCACGTCTAAGGAAATACACTTGGGCAGGCACACACACCCGCAAACAGAGGATCGCTCATCCTCCCCAGTGAGCGCGCACACACAGTGCGCGCGCGCGCACACACACTCCTCTGCAGCCTCCCCCGCCACCACCGCAGTCTGGGCCCGCCCCACCCTGCGGCGAGGGGCTGGTCGAGGCGAGGGGACAGGGTCCCGGGCCAGGGCCGGGGGCGGGGCGCACCTGGGCTCCGCCCCGGGGCGGGGCCGACGCAGCGTCGTGAGCGCGAGCGGCCGCACCTGGCTCGGCTGCGGCCCCGGCGGCAGCTGTGGTGGTGGCGGCGGCGGCGGCGGGCCCGGCCCCGGTGCGAGCGCGGCGCAGCCCAGTCCAAGCGAGCGCGGAACCGGCGCCCGCAGCCCCGACGCCGCCATGGTGGAGGCGGCGCCCCCCGGGCCCGGGCCGCTGCGGAGGACCTTCCTGGTGCCCGAGATCAAGTCGCTGGACCAGTACGATTTCTCGCGGGCCAAGGCGGCGGCCAGCCTGGCGTGGGTGCTGCGGGCCGCGTTCGGGGGCGCAGGTACCCGGCCGGGGGAGGGGGGACGGCAGGTGCGGGGGGCGGGGCGCCGCGCCGGAGAGGCCGGGGCCGTGGGAACAATAGCGCCGGCTGCCGGGGGTCTCGGGCCCGGGCCCCTCTGCGCCGGGCCTCTGGGCTTCCTGCTCCGCCGGGGCCATGGACTTTGCCCGCCCGGCTGCGGGAGCAGGGTGGGGGTGGGGCCGGCGGCCCAGCTCCTCGCCGGGACCCGGGCGTCCTGACCCCCAGGTGAGCTGGGCAGGGGGCTGCAGGCCGAGTGGTGTCTCCCGGCGCGGGCCTGGCTTGGCACGCCCTTCCCCCCTTTACACACTCACATCACGCGCCCGCGAGGACCCCCGCCCCCGTCCGGCCCGGACACACACCCGGAGTCGGCCCTGGCTGCGCTGCGGGCGGCTAGGAGAGCCCCGGGAACCCCCTCTTTCGCCTCCCTGTTCCCGGTCGGCGGCTGGCAACTGTGACTTATTGCCCCATTTTGCCTAAGAGGCGGGCGAGCCCAGCAGATGCGAAATGGCTAATCCAGGATCGCCGCGGGTGGGGGCCCAGGTGTAGGGCCTTCTCCCACTTCCTCCCCCAGGCCCACATGTGTGAAGAACTCCAGCCGCCCCACGGCGGCGGGATGCGGGTGGGTCCCTAGGATTTGAGGCCCTGGGCAGGCTCAGTCATGGCCCCGTGCCAGTGCTGGGCAACCAGGGCCTGGCCCTGGGGAAGATGAGTTAATTAAGGTCTGGGCCTTCTGGGGGGACGCCCTGCCTCCCACTGGTCCTGCCCACTGGTCTTGGCACCAGCTGGGCACAGCCCATCCCCCCTTCAGTGGCCTTCCCAGATCAACCTGTTCTGGGTGTGGGTCTTGGTGACAGGTGTCCGTCTCCTGGTTCTGCCCAAGCCTGTCCTTTTCTCCCAGTGTCTTTCCCTGCATCCTCCCACGCAGGGCCCACCTACCCCCCAAGAATCTGCTTGAGGAAGAGGGGGGCGGGCGGGGAGACACCCAGATCTACCTTAGCCCCTCATGTCCCACATTATGAGGCCACTAAGAACTCAACTTTGGGAATCAGAGTTGGATCTGAGTCCTATGTTCCACTAGAATATGGATGAACTATCCCACTTCTCTAAGTGTACCCTTTACTCCTGTTAAAGACGGCATTCATTGGTGGCAGTTCCCTGGTGATCTAGAGGTTAGGATTGGGCTCTTTCACTGCTGTGACCGGGGTTCAAAACCTGGTCTGGGAATTGAGATCCCATATCAAGCCACTGCACATCAAAGCCAAAAAAAAAAAGAGCATTCATTCACTTATTTATCCATTTCACAAATGTCTGTGGGGCACCCGCCAAGTGCCAGGGTGGTGCTGGGGTGATTGGGGTCCCAGTATCTTCCTCACAAGGTTTCTCACTGTAGAATTCTTGGCACTGTGTCTGGCACACAGTATGTGTTCAGTGGATATCACTTTTGCTGCCACTGTGACCGGTGGTATTTTTATTAATATTATTATTTGGAGTTCCCATCATGGCACAGTGATTAACGAATCCGACTAGGAACCATGAGGTTGCAGGTTCGATCCCTTGCCTTGCTCAGTGGGTTAAGGATCCGGTGTTGCCGTGAGCTGTGGTGTAGGTTGCAGAATCAGCTCAGATCCCGTGTTGCTGTGGCTTTGGCGTAGGTCGGCGGCTACAGCTCCTATTAGACCCCTAGCTTGGGAACCTCCATATGCTGCGGGAGCGGCCCTAGAAAAAGGCAAAAAAAAAAAAAAAATTATTCATCATCTGGCCAGAGGACAGAACAGAAATTCCATTTTGCAGAAAGAAAAGTCAGGTCTCTGGGGAGATGCCCTGACTCACCCAGTTCTATTCTCACTGACCCAGCTCCCTATGTTGTGTGACATCCTCCCTGAGGGGCAAATTCAATCTCCACCCCCCCTCCACCTACCCACCTTCTCCAAACAGGGACTGGAAGAGCTGGGACACCAGGCTCTGAGAGGGAAGTGGGGGGCTCAGTTCTGCTTGATTCGCAAACTCTGGGACTCTTTACTGATGCCTCTTGGGTGCCAGGCCAGTGCTGGGCCCTGGAAAGAGACAACTGAGATGGACTCCGGAGAGAGGGGGATGGGACTTGAAACCAGATCACTGCTGCTCAGAGTGATAAAGTCTGTGATGGAGAGGCGTGCAGTGGGCCAGGGGAGGAAATCCCTGAAGTCTTCTAGGGAGGGGAGGAGATGGGAAAGCTCCTAAGAGAAGGGAGCATTTGAACCTTGCAGGGTGTGTAGGAGTTTGCCAGAGGGAGGACACCCCGTGTGCAGAGGCCTGGGTTATGGATCAACAGGGAATTCTACAAGAAAAGTGTGCAGGTCCCGATGGTGGCCGGGGAGGAGGCTGGTAAGATTTGAGGAGGGTCTCTCAGGCCTTGGGTGGGGATCTGAGGGCCCCGGGAGCCAGGGAAGGTGTCTGGGGACTGAGATATTCAGTCGCCCAGGGGGAATAGCGGCTGGGGGAAGGGATAGTTCTGGTGGCCCAGGGGCACAAGTGTGAGGAGGCTGGGCAGGAATGCAGGCGACTGGGCTCTGCTCCTCTGCTCCAGCAGAGCTCTAGCTTAGAGATAAGATTAGGAAGGATGCCATCTTGATACAAGTTGGGGAAACGACCAGATGTCGTCCCTCTGGCCTCCAGAACCCTCTGTGTGATGCATAGGAAACTAGGGTCCCATTGGCTCTGCCCTTGACTAGCTGTGTGATGTAGTCATCTTAGCTCTCTGGGCCTTGATTTTGCCATCTGTACAATGGATAAGAATAAATCTCAGGAGTTCCCGTCGTGGCTCAGTGGTTAACAAATCTGACTAGGAACCATGAGGTTGCAGGTTCAATCCCTGGCCTTGCTCAGTGGGTTAAAGGATCCAGCGTTGCCGTGAGCTGTGGTGTAGGTCGCAGATGCAGATGCAGCTTGGATGTGGCGTTGCTGTGGCTCTGGCGTAGGGCGGCAGCTGTAGCTCCGATTCAACCCCTAGCCTGGGGATCTCCATATGCTGCGGGTGTGGCCCTAAAAAGCAAAAAAAAAAAAAAAAATGATACTAAAAGAAGATTTGGTACACAACAAAGAATGTGAAATATTTCATTAGATATTTAATGATGACATGTTGGAATGATAATACTTTGGATGTTTATTGGGTTAAATGTATTTCTAAAGTAATGTCACTTGTTGCTACTTTAACGTGGCTTCTAGAAAATTTTAAACTACCTTTGTGGCTCGCATTATATTTCTGTCCAACACTGCTGCTCTACTGTAACTGCTCGATAAACATTTTATAGTATAGAGTAGTGGGTATCAACCAAGGACGTGTTTGTCGCTTAGGGGACATTTGGTAGTGTCTTGATACATTTTTGGTTGTGGCTACTTGAGAGGAGGAAGCTCCTGGCATCTAGTGAGGACAGACCAAGGATTCTGTTAAACATCTTACAGGAGTTCCCATCGTGGCGCAGTGGTTAACGAATCCGACTAGGAACCATGAGGTTGCGGGTTCGGTCTCTGCCCTTGCTCGGTGGGTCATGGTTCTTGCATTGCCGTGAGCTGTGGTGTAGGTCGCAGACGCGGCTCAGATCCTGCGTTGCTGTGGCTCTGGCGAAGGCTGGCAGCTACAGCTCCGTTTCGACCCTTAGCCCGGGAACCTCCATATGCCGCAGGAGCAGCCCAAGAAATGGCAAAAAGACAAAAAAAAAAAAAAAAAGTCTTACAGCGCACAAGACAGCACTCCCCACACACCCGATTCCCTACACCCCCAGTTCCACTGAACACAAAATTATCCAGCCCCATATGCCAAGTGTGCCAGGGTGGAGACACACTGGTACAAAGCAGATACCTGGTAAACATTGGCTATCTGTAGCTCTAGCTCAAGTTGTCATCTTCAAGGCCCTGACAAGTCCTGCAGGAAAGAAACTTGTTTCATTTTGCTGAGGCTGGAGAGAGGAGGAGGGTCTGGGTCCAGGGAATGCAAGGAGTTCAAACCAAATGACTCATTGGATTTTGGAGCCAGAGAGAGGGAGGGATGGTGATCTCTCACTGAGATGGACACAGAGAGCAGGAGCAGGTTTGGTGTAAGATGCTGAGGTTTATGGGCAAGCCTGGGCTGCAGCAGGTGGCAGAGCTCAGAGGGCCATAGGAGCCATCCTAGTGTGAGGTGGGTGTGGGGGTGGGGAGGCAGGTCCATAAAGGCAGCTGGAGACACAGCTGCCTGGAGCCCAGCATCGGGTGGGGGGAGCTAGCATGGTTTGAGTGGTGGGAGAGGGAGAAAAAAACTGATGCTGGGAGATGCCAGTGGGGAGGAAGGCTTCAGGAAGAAGGAGGTGCTCGGCAGAGAGCCCAGGAGAGATAGTGGGCATTGGAAGGCCACTGCTGGCCTTGGGGAGGCCGGGAGCAAGGAGGGCAGGGGCAGATCTGGGAGGTTGGGGTGGGGGTATGGTGGCAGGAAAGGGAACCAGGAGGACTCTTCTTTTTTTAATTAATATTATTTTTTTTAACCTCTTCTTTTTTAAAATTTTATTGATGTATAGTTAATTTACAGTGTTGTGTTAGTTTCAAATGCATGTAGCAAATTGATTCAATTTTATATGTATTCTTTCATATATATATTTATATGTATTCTTTTTTCAGATTCTTTCCCTTATACGTTATTACAAGATATAGAGTTTACTGGCCGGTGCTATGCAATAGGTCCTTGTTGATTACCTATTTTATTTTATATATAGTGGCGTCTATGTGTTAATCTCAAACCTCCTAATTTATCCGCCCCTCCCCCACCCCCTTCGGTGACGGGAAGTTTGTCTTCTATGTCTGTGGGTCTATTTCTGTTTTGTTAATAAGTTCATTTGTATCATCTTTTTAGATTCCACATAGAAGTGATGTCATAGGATATTTGTCTTTCTCTGTCTGACTGATTTCACTTAATACAATCATCTCCAGGTCTGGAGAGCTCTTTCTTTCCAGGAGCTGAGCTGAGAGGGGCAGAGAGAGACAGCCCAGCTTGGCTCAGGGGTTGGTGTTACGTAGGAAGGTCAAACGTGACTTTCTCCGGGTTGGGGGAAGAGTGGGGGTGGGGAGGGCTGGAGGCAAGGATACCTGGGTCCCGGTAGGTGAGGGCAGGGGCCTCTGGGGAACATTGCTGTGAAGGCTGGCACCTGGGGAAAGCCTGGAACGTCACGTTCAAATGTTTGTAAGCAGTAGAATCCTGCCTCCACCCCATTCTTTCAAACACACACCGAACCCCAGTATACAAAGCAGCAGCTCTAATCGGGATAAGAGTTGGGGTCCCCCGGAAGACCCATGAGAAAGGACCCTCCCATACTGGCCTGGGTCACCTCCTCTACCTCCTAGATCTTCCTGGCGACTCCTTTTGATCTTTCTCCTCTCCACCCTTGGGTCCTCCTTGCTTGGGCCTCTGCCACCTCCATATGGGGTTTCCTCAAGCCTCTTCCTTCCCAGCTCCTTTCTTTAAGGGTTTTTGTGTTTGCCTCTGAGCCCCAGCCCTTCCTGTACCCCCATCTCAGCCACCACTCTCTTTCCCCCATCTCCCCCCTCATTCCCCATGGGGCCGTGGGTGCCTCTCCCCCCACTTCAGTCACCAAGTTCGGGCCACTCACCAGCCGCAAATCAAAGTGTCTGCACCTTGTCCCCCCTTCCCATTCCATGCCCTGCCTGCCAGCTCGCGAACCGCAGCTCATCCCACCCCAGCCTCCATCAGCTCTGAGAGGGTGTAGGGTCTAAGGACTGGGTTTGCCTCCCACTTTGAAGAGCTGTGTGGCCTTCTTGAGGTTTCCTCATCTGTAAAGCCAAGTGACCACTCGTGTCTCGGCTGCTTCTTCCTAGGGCTGCTGTAAGGCAAAGGGAGTCCACTGGGATGGGGTGGAGCACCCAGGGAGCAGGATTAAGTGATATCAGTTAAGTAATGACGTTACTGCTGTAGTCCTTAGGTGAGGGCGAGAGGGGCGTGTCTACAAGACCCCGCCCATCTGGCTTCCGGGCCACCTCCCCTCCACGTCGGAGAGCCCGCCATCTCCCGGAGGCACTGTGCTCTCTCCCACCTCCCTGCCTTTGTATGCAGACCCCTCTGCCTAGAAGCTGTCACCTTTTCCTCTGGCAAAATCCCCCACACCTGCGCCTCCCGTCTCAGCCCAGATCCCTTACTCTCGTCCTAGTGTCATCCTCCCTGGTCCAGATCCCCCACCTCCCTTAATTGGGGTCATGTAATTGCATGTATGGGGGCCAGTGCCCGGTGGCTCTGACCCGCCATTCTCCCCCGTTGCGCCCCTCGCCCCGCAGAGCATGTGCCCTCGGAGCTGTGGGAGCCCTTCTACACTGACCAGTATGCGCAGGAGCATGTGAAGCCCCCGGTGACGCGGCTGCTGCTTTCGGCTGAGCTCTACTGCCGGGCCTGGCGCCAGGCCCTGCCGCAGCTCGAGACGCCCCCGAGCCCCTCTGCGCTACTGGCCCTGCTTGCGCGGAGGGGCACGGTACCTGCACTGCCCGAGCGCCCAGTCCAGGAAGCCGACCTGAGGCACCAGCCCATCCTCATGGTAGGCCCCGCCCCCGCCCCTTTAGGCCCCGCCCACCGGTTGGCTCCTCCTACCAGGCCTGGCGCCTTTTGCTACTCTAGCGCCCCCCGCCACCGAGGGCATGTCCCACCGGATCCTGGATCCTGGATCCTGAGGCCTAGTTTGTGACCTCAAAGCCAGGCCCGCCTCCCAAGCCCCTCCCCCTTCGATCCCCTCCCACCTCCAGGGTCTTCCTCTTTCTTCTCCCTGGAAGGCTGAGGGGAGCCTTCAACCCCGGCTCTAGTCTCACCCTTCAGCCTCTGCCCCCACAGGGAGCCCATTTAGCTGTCATTGATGCCCTCATGGTTGCATTCGCCTTCGAGTGGACAAAGACACTGCCTGGTCCCTTGGCCCTGGCCAGCTTGGAGCACAAGCTCCTTTTCTGGGTGGACACGGTAGGTGGGGGTTGGGTCAAGATGGGCTGGAGGGCCAGGATCACCCAGTGACCAGAGGACTGACCCCTCCCTACTCCCCAGACCATCCGGCGGCTGCAGGAGAAGACGGAGCAAGAAGCTGCCCAGAGAGCATCTCCTGCGGCCCCTGCAGATGGGGTGGCCCCAGCGCAACCTTCGGTGAGGCTGGGGTGATGGATGGATTGAAAGAAGGGCGGACCCTCGAGGGTTGGGTGGACAGGGCAGGGCTGTGCCTCAAGGCCATTCCTGCACTGGTGGGGGGAGGGCTGGAGGTGACTCTCTCTCTTTCTCTGCCCTCTCCCCTCCCTCCTGTGCCTGCTCCTGCCACTTCCCTCTCTGCCTCTCTGGCATCAGTGCCCCACACGCTGGTACTGGAAGCTGGTTCCTGTAAGTGGGGCTGTCTCTCTGCCCCGTCTGCCTGCCCCGCTTGTCGCTCTGTCCGTGTGTCTGTGTCTGCCTGCCTGTCCTGCTCCCTCTCCGATCTCCCCCCAGATATGAGCAAAGGAAGTGGGACCCCAGCCCCGGGAGGGAGGGGGAGGAACAGAGGGAAACCCCTTGGAACCCAGGGAAGGGGAGAATCTCTGCGGCTAATTGAGAGGGCAGAATTTTTTCCTGCTGGGGATGAACCCCCCCCCCCCCATCAGCCAAGAGGGCGGAGCTCCCTGGGCTTGGCCGCCTGAGCTGAGATGGGAGACCGCAGCCCATCAGACACATGGATCCTGACCCCAACAGGCAGGGCACCTGGAGATGACTCCTCTAGCCAAGAGGAAGATCCTCCAACCCAAAAGAGGGTAGAAGAACTTTCCTGAGATTCCAGCTTCCCTAAGGACAGCTCCCTGCTCCCAGCTTTGGGGGCAGTGGGGTGTCCCTCCTTGAAGTGCCACAAGGGGAAAAGTGACCCCTGCGGGGGGTGGGGAGGGGGGCAGGGGAGGCTTTGGGCTAAAGTCCTTGCCTTTGCTCACTTCAGGGCCTCCTTCCCCCCCACCCTAGGGCCTGGGTTGGGGGTTCCTCTCCTGCCTACCTGCTTCCCTTGCATCCCCTCCCCCAGCTGAAGCCTGGGTCTTTTGGGGGTGAGGGAAGAGGGTTCCTTGCATGAGAGGCTGCTCCGTGGGGTCCCTCCGGGCTGGGAGGAGCTGGGGTCCCCAAAGCCGGCCAGAGCACCATCAGGGAGCTGGACAGCCAGGGCTCAGGACAGGGATCAGGGCTGTCTCCCCCAACCCCCCCCAGAGGTGTGCTTGGGGGCCCAGCAAGTCAGCACCCCTCCCGCCCCGCTGACGGCTGCTCCTCTCCCCCCCCAGCACGCAATTGCCTTCTGTTTGAAGGAGTCGGGGAGCAAACCCCCCATGGTAACGTATCCCCCGCCCCAGGGTCCCAGGAGTCCCTGCCCCCAGCCCCCCGCTGCTGGCCTGGCTGCTCGCAGACACCTCCTCTGCCTCTTGCTGCTGCCCTTCCCCTGCTCCAGGCTGGCCCCCCACTCTGGCTCTGGGACCCTTGGCTTCACGCCCCCGTCGTGGCGGAACCCCTAGGCCTCCCCGCCCAGCCTGCATGACTGCTGACTTGGGGGCCAGCCTGACCTCTGACCTGACCTGGCTCCCACCCACAGATCCGCTATCGCAAGGACCGCGCCGTGGCCCGACGCGCCCCCTGCTTTCCGACCGTGACCAGCCTCCAGGACCTGGCAAGTGGGGCCGCGCTGGCTGCCACCATCCACTGCTATTGTCCTCAGCTCTTGCGACTCGAAGGTGAGTGAATGGGCCTGAGCCAGACCCTGTTTTTGGGAGCCTGGCACCTGGTGTTGGCATCTGTCCCTGGAGTAGTGCAGAGATTATGAGTGCAGCTGCCAGAATTGGGAGACCTGGGTTTGAACCTCTCTTCCCCTAATCAGCTGTGTGATCTCGTACAAGTGACTGAACTGCTCTGCGGTTCATACAGTTCATTCCCACAGCATATATCAATAGAGTGCAAGCTGTGTGCCAGACCCTGTTTTTAGGCATCAGAGATCCAGGCAGAATATTGTACAGACACACGCCTGACCTTGGGCGGCTCACATCCTAGTTGGGAGAGAAAGACAGGAAGTTCATCTAGAAGAATGTTCTGGAGGTTCAGTGCTCTGCAGAGCACTGGGTGGTCAGGAAAAGCTTTTTGAGTTGAGTTTGGGGGGGACCAAGCTCTCCAGGTGGTAGGAACAGCCAAAGCAAAGGCCTGAGGAATAGCCTTCCACAGGTACCCCTTGTGAATGGGGCCAAGCCTGGGTCATAGGAGGCCCCCTGCTTTCCTGGGGCCTCGCCCTCCTTGCCTTAGAGACAGGGACCCAGACATCCTGTCCCTACAGAGGTGTGCCTCAAGGACCCCATGTCTGTGGCGGACAGCCTGTACAACCTCCAGCTGGTGCAGGATTTCTGCGCCTCTCGCCTTCCTCGTGGCTGCCCGCTGTCTCTTGAGGACCTGCTCTATGTCCCACCGCCCCTCAAGGTAGCGCCATCTTGGGGCCTTGTGGGCAGGTGTCCAGGGCTATGGGTCCAGGGCCGTGGGTCCCATTGGCCGACCCTGTCTTCCGCCTCCAGGTCAACCTGATGGTGCTGCTAGCTGAGTTGTTCATGTGCTTTGAGGTGCTGAAGCCTGACTTCGTACAGGTCAAGGATCTGCCTGATGGTCATGGTGAGGCCTGGCCTTGCGTCTGGGGTGGAGGGCGGGTGGGGAGGCCAGGCCCTGCCTTACCCTCTCCTCTGTGCTGCAGCCGCCTCCCCCCGGGCCACAGAGGCCTCTCCCCCTCAGAACAACAGCGGCAGCAGGTATGGTTCCCCTGCTGGGTTAAGACTCCATGGCCATGATAGGCCCTCCTCCTGCTGGGATGGGGCAGGGGGATGCTCCACTCCCGGGAGCGGGGAGGGGGCCCCTCGGCTGACACGCATCTCTTGGCAGTTCCCCTGTCTTCAGCTTCCGCCATCCACTCCTGTCACCCGGTGGCCCCCAGTCCCCACTCCGTGGATCCACAGGTGAGGGCAGGGGGCTGGCTTGTCACTGGAGATCCCCCACCCAAAGACTGCCCCATGTTGTCCCATGTGACTGCTCCATTGGGTTCCTCTGGCACCTGAATGACTCCCAGTGACCCTGATTGACCCCCCCCAGTGACCTCCCCCATGGCTCAACAGGACCCCCTAGTGGCACCACATGGCCCCCAGCTATCCATCCACACAATGACCCATCAGTGACTCATCCTTTGACATCCTGTGGCTGACCCCACTCAGGGTCCCCAGTGACTCCATAATGAGCACTCCCTGCCCCTCCACAGGCTCTCTGAAGTCCTCCCCGTCCATGTCCCACATGGAGGCCCTTGGCAAAGCCTGGAACCGTCAGCTTAGGTGAGTGTATCCACGAGGGCCCAGGCAGTGGGACAGATGGGGCTAGGGTAGGGCTCGGGCTTGTCCCAGGGGCTGACCCCTCCCTCCGGCCGCCCAGCCGTCCCCTTTCCCAGGCCGTGTCGTTCAGCACCCCCTTTGGCCTGGACAGCGACGTGGATGTTGTCATGGGAGACCCAGTCCTCCTCCGCTCCGTCAGTTCAGACAGCCTGGGTCCTCCGCGCTCCGTGCCAGCCCGGACCCCCGCCCAGCCGCCCCCAGAGACCGGCGACCTGCCCACCATCGAGGAGGCCCTGCAGATCATCCACAGTGCCGAGCCCCGGCTGCTCCCGGATGGGGCTGCCGACGGCAGCTTCTACCTCCACTCCCCTGAGGGGTCCTCCAAACTGCCGCTGGCTTCCCCCTATCCACCCGAGGGGGCCTCAAAACCACTGCCCGACGGGCCCACCAAAGCACCTGCCTACCTGCCCCACCCCGAGGGTCCCTTGAAACCGTCTCCCTGCTTGGTGGGGGAGGTATCAAAACCGCCAGCTCTGACCGAGGGCTCCCCCAAGGCCGCAGCTTCGTCCCCGGCAGCCAGCAACTCTGAAGTGAAGATGACCAGCTTTGCTGAACGCAAGAAGCAGCTGGTGAAGGCCGAGGCTGAGGCAGGGTCCCCCATGGCCACCCCTGTGGCACCGGAGGCCCTGAGCTCAGAGATGAGCGAGCTCGGAGCCCGGCTAGAGGAGAAACGCCGGGCCATAGAGGCTCAGAAGCGACGGATAGAGGCCATCTTTGCCAAGCATCGCCAGCGGCTGGGCAAGAGCGCTTTCCTGCAGGTGCAGCCACGGGAGGCTGGTGGGGAAGCGGAGGCAGAGCCGGGCCTGGCCCCTGGTGGGGAGCGGCCGGCAGGTGAGGGCCAGGGTGAGCCGTCCCCACGGCCAAAGGCTGTGACCTTCTCTCCAGAACTGGGCCCAGTGCCCCCCGAGGGGCTGGGGGACTATAACCGGGCGGTCAGCAAGCTGAGCGCAGCGCTAAACTCGCTGCAACGGGACATGCAGAGGCTCACGGACCAGCAGCAGCGGCTCCTGGCCCCGCCCGAGGCCTCTGGGCCTGCCCCTCCTCCTGCTGCCTGGGTCATTCCTGGTCCCACGACGGGCCCCAAAGCTGCATCCCCCAGCCCTGCCCGGCGTGCCCCAGCTGCCCGGCGCAGCCCTGGGCCTGGCCCCAGCCCAACACCCCGCAGCCCGAAACATGCACGGCCAGCAGAGCTGCGGCTGGCACCCCTGACGAGGGTGCTCACGCCTCCCCACGATGTGGACAGCCTCCCCCACCTGCGCAAGTTCTCGCCAAGCCAGGTGCCTGTGCAGACGCGCTCCTCCATCCTCCTGGCGGAGGGGCCATCTCCCGAGGAGCCAGCAGCCCGGCCTGGCCTCATCGAGATCCCGCTGGGCAGCCTGGGAGAGCCCACGGCTGAGGATGAGGGGGACGGAAGCCCCCCTGGTGCTGAGGATTCCTTAGAAGAAGAGGCATCTTCAGAGGGAGAGCCCCGGGCCGGGCTGGGGTTCTTCTATAAGGTGAGAGTCACCTGAGTAGGTGGGGAGGCAGGTGGATGGATAGATGGTCAGGGAGGGGGGAAAAGGGTGGGTGGATGGATAGACCAGCAGGCGGACAGGTGGGCACATGGATAGGACTTTCCCAAAGGATGGACAGACAGACGGAGCTGGTAAGGGGACAAGGTAGATGGTTAGCCAGCTGCAAGTGGGCAGACGGACAAGGTGTATGTGGCCAGGTGGACACATAGGTGGGGTGGGTAGATAGATGGACAGGGATAGGCACATAGATGGATGGGGGAGGTGACGGACAGATGGACAGGACTGGGTATATGGTCAAATGGGGCTAGGGTCCTCCAAGGGGTCTCCTTTCTCCTGCTCTCCCTCCCCCCCAGCCCCCGACAGCATCTCCCTACCAGTTTCCCTTCCTGACACTTCCATGTCTTGGCATTATTCCTCTTGGCATCCCCATCCTGGGCCACCACCTCTAACCTGGACACCTGCAGTCACATCCTAATTGGTCTCCACATATCAGTCCCTGGCCATTTTCTTTTCTTTTCTTTTCTTTTTTTTTTTTTTTTGGTCTTTTTAGGGCTGCACCTGAGGTACATGGAGGTTCCCAGGCTAGGGGCTGAATCGGAGCTACAGCTGCCGGCCTACGCCCCAGCCACAGCAATGCCAGATCTGAGCCGCATCTGTGACCTACACCACAGCCTACAACAACGCCAGATCCTTAACCCACTGAGCGAGGCCAGGGATCGAACCCGCAACCTCATGGTTCCTAGTCGGATTCGTTTCCACTGCACCACCATAGGAACTCCGTCCCTGGCCAGCAAGATTTTTTTCAAAAATGTAAATGGGACCTCGTCGCTCCCCTCTTTAAAACCTTCTGCTCGCCCCTGACCTCATCCTGTGCCATCCTCCCCAGCTCTGCATCCCAGCCACACTGGCCTCCCTGCTGCTCCACACCTGCTAGGCTTGTTCTGGCCTCAGGGCCTTTGTACCTTCTGTTCTTTCCACCCAGAACACGCTTCTCACCACTCATCCTCAGTTCAGTTCTCCTCCTCCTCGTCCAAGGTTACTTCCTCTTGGTGTCCCCAGGCTAGATAGGTCCCCCTCCACAGTGTAGACTGATAACAGCCTCTGCTGCTATTCACCCATACTGAGGTAATGATTGCTTTGTGTGCCCAGAAGCCAGTATGGGCCTGTGCACAAACAGGTGCCCACTAAATGTCTTCAGACCAATTATAAAAATTCAAGGACAGGTGAGTGGCTGGCAGGTTGGGTCAACAGAAGATCAGACCCCCAATGAAGCAGGGGAGGGACACCCAGCTGGATTTGGTGCCTGCCCCCAGAATGAAGATAAGCCTGAGGACGAGATGGCCCAAAAGCGGGCCAGCCTGCTGGAGCGGCAGCAGCGACGGGCAGAGGAGGCACGGCGGCGGAAACAGTGGCAGGAGGCGGAGAAGGAGCAGCGGAGGGAGGAGGCTGCACGGTAAGGCTGTGCCCAGCCCAGGGACCCCTGCCACTGGCGACCCCATGACCTGACTGCTTCAATCCCCTCATCTGCAGGCTGGCCCAGGAGGAGGCAGCCTCCAGCCCCCAAGCCCCACCAGCTCCTGCGGCCCCAGCTGCGATCCCAGCCCCTGCTGCCCGAGCCCCAGCCGAGGAGGAGGTGGGCCCCCGGCGGGGGGAGTTCACGCGGCTTGAGTATGAACGCCGGGCCCAGCTGAAGCTGATGGATGACCTTGACAAGGTGCTGCGGCCCCGGGCCACGGGGAGTGGGGGGCCAGGCCGGGGAGGTCGGAGGGCCCCCCGGCCGCGCTCTGGTTGCTGTGATGACACTGCCCTGGCGCGAAGCCCAGCCCGTGGCCTGCTAGGTGAGGCCCCTGGGGGAATGTAGGGAGGTAGGGGGTACATTCACAGGGCTGCAGGGTGCAGCCAGCACGTGGGCTCATAGGGGTCAAGGCTTCCAGAAGGATGTGGGGGCTGCAGCAGGGTGAGGGGTGTGGGTGGAGCTGGCCCAGAGGTCTCTCTACGGCCTAAGAGGTGAGGTGCTGCTAGACAAAGCCCCCTCCCGCCCAGGGGTGGGGGGAGGTTAGCCGCCAGGGGGGCTGCACAGGGTGAGGGTCCGACCCCACGTTCCCTATCCAGCTGGCCAGGTAAGGCCCCCTTGGGTGTTTGTGGAGGTGAAGGGGCTTCGAGTGGGGCCTGACTGACACCCTCTGCTCCCAGGCTCTCGGCTCAGCAAAATCTACTCACAGTCCACTCTGTCACTGTCCACCGTGGCCAACGAGGCCCCCAATAACCTTGGCGTGAAGAGGCCCACGTCTCGGTGAGTTTGGCCTGGGTGGGCAGGCGCCTGTGTTCCAGGTGGCCTTTCAGAGTATGTGTGTGAGGGACAGCGAGCCTAGGAGTGTGACGGGCACCAGCGTGTGTATCTGCCGCCAGATGGATCAAAGGACGCACACTTGACAGAATACAAGGACGGGCCTCTCTGTGCTGGGGTTCACCGTGCCGGGGGCTAGGAGAGGGTACTGCGTGGGCTCAGGGGCACACACGATGTCCTTGGACGTGACCCGCTCTGCAGTGTTCTGGGCTTGCTCTTCCCTGGTCCCACTGCACTGGTCGGGAAGCTTGGGCCCCCAGTGACCGCATGCCCACTGCACCCCTTCCCCTGCCAGGGCTCCATCTCCATCCGGCCTCATGTCTCCAAGCCGCCTGCCTGGTAGTCGTGAACGTGAATGGGAGAATGGCAGCAATGCCTCCTCCCCAGCCTCAGTGCCCGAGTACACAGGTAGGTGGGACTTCGGGTGGCAAGCGCCAGGCCCTGCCCGTCTCCTGGTTCTCCCTGCTGACCGCCCTGCCCCCTAGGTCCACGGCTGTACAAGGAGCCCAGCGCCAAGTCCAACAAGTTCATCATCCACAACGCCCTGTCACACTGCTGCCTGGCGGGCAAGGTGAACGAGCCACAGAAGAACCGCATCCTTGAGGTGGGCCCGTGTGGGGGGCCTGGGGGCTGGTGGGTCAGGGGGCCCTGGCTGGGCTGCTCACTGCTTTTGCCACCCGGTAGGAGATCGAGAAGAGCAAGGCCAACCACTTCCTGATCCTCTTCCGAGACTCAAGCTGCCAGTTCCGAGCCCTGTACACACTGTCTGGGGAGACGGAGGAGCTGTCTCGGCTGGCAGGCTATGGCCCCCGAACGGTCACGCCCGCCATGGTCGAGGGCATTTACAAGTACAACTCAGACCGCAAGCGCTTTACCCAGATCCCCGCCAAGACCATGTCCATGAGCGTGGATGCCTTCACCATCCAGGGACACCTCTGGCAGAGCAAGAAGCCCACTACTCCCAAGAAGGGGGGCAGTACCCCTAAATAGCCCTGTCTCAGGTGGTCCGCAGGCCGGGCCCCGGGGGCTCCGGCCGCCACCCTCCTGGAGGACAGTCTATTGGTATTCCTGGGTCCTGTCCGTCCCCAACCTTGTCTGGGTGGGGCTGGAGTCCCCACCCCCTAACTTTTGTCCCGTCCTGCTGTGGGGGCTGAGCTGGGAGGTTCAGGGACTCAGGGCTCAGCTCAGTCCCCTGTCTGTCCTCCCCACCTTCTTGAATAAAGTAATTTAAAGAGAGTGTGACTGATGGCATGGCCTGGAGGCTGGCTGGGCACTCCCCACCCCTCCCCGCCACAACGTCTCTGCCTCAGAGGGTTTCCCACACTCGCTGTTTCCTCCAGTTCCCTCCTGACCCTGCTCCAGCCTCTCCTCTGCCCTCTTGAGGCCCGGGCGCAGCTCCTGCAAAGGTCCGGCATGACTTCCCTGCCAGGGCCCCGTGGCTGCTCTCCAGCTGCCTCTTAACTGACTTCCTGGGCACACGAGGCCTCTGGCCAGCCTTTCCTGCCCCCACTCGCTTCATTTTCCTCAATGTGGCTATTATTATTGGCCCTTCCCGGCCTTTGGTCCTGGGCCAGGGATTCCTCTGTCTGAGCACCACATCGAAGGCTCTGGTTGCCTCCTTGGCGAGGCCACTGGGGTCTCAGGTGCAGAAGCTCCACCACACGCTGGAACCTGACTGAGCTCCCATCCCCCTGCAGCTTGGGTGGGGAACCAGCCTCCCCAATGCCACCCAGTCGCGCATATTCGCCTCCTGAAGGCCTCTCTGTCTCACTCACCTCTCTCTGTCCCTTTGACCGCCCCCCCAGTCAGGCCACTAGGCTGGGCCTCCTCACGTCTCCAGTCACCTGCCATGGGCTGGTCCCCATGGCAGCCTGCCTGGCCTGTTCAGGGCACAAATCTGATTAAGTCCCTGAATGCTTAAAATCCTTTAATAGCTTAGAGCCCACTAATGGCTTCCCAGGGCTTAGGACTAAGGACCACACCCTGGCCGTGGCCCATGGCTGAGGGAGGTCTGGCTCCTGGCCCGTGTCCAGGGCAAGAGGTGCCTCCCAAGCTCTCAGATCAGCCTCTTCCCAAAGGGAGGCAGGTGCCCTCACCCAGGGAGAAGCGGTTTGTGATGGGGTCGGGGGTGGGGCAGGGGCCCCCTCCAGGCTCAAGGCCTCAGGCAGCAGAGACTGGCCTCGCAGAGTCCAGAACTGGCTCTGCCGGGTGAGGGTGGGGCATGGGCCCTGGCCTGGAGCCCAGCTGCCCCACCTCCCACACCAGCCAATCTGGGGATGGGGGGCAGGGCGCTACTGAGCTGGCAATCCCTGCGGGCACCTGGTCCCTGGTCGGTAGGCAGGAGAGGGCGGGCAGGAAGGAGGATCAGACCAGAACTTACAAACACGAGCTTCATTGGGGGAGCGGGGGAGGTGGGGGGTGGGAGTGGGAGTCAGTCTTCCTTCAGGCTCCCAAACACGGCAGCCGGCACGCTCTGCTGCTCCAGCCGCACCTCTGGGGGAGGCAAGGAGAACAAGGTCACTCTCCAGGCGGGGGTCCTGCCCTGCCTCTGCCCGTCACCCTGCCTGGCTGGCTGGCTGGCTGGCTGGCCTCTTACCATTGGGCTCCAGGTCCATCTCGTCCTCGTCCTCGTCCTCGCCCAGCTCAATCTCCTCTGGGTTGGCCTGCTGCGCCAGCTCGGCCAGCTCCTCTCGAGAGGCGTCGCTCCTGGGGCGGGGGAGGGGGTTGCGCTGCTCAGCTGGGCCCAGCAGCCCCCCAGCACCTCCCCTCCGGAAGGAGAGCTGGCTGGCTCCCAGCTCCAGGGCCTGCCCTCACCTCACAAACAGGATCTTGCTCTGGGCCCGTGAAGGCTGGTCCCGCTCGGCCTCAGCTGCCAGCTGCTCCGCCCGCTGCTCTAACAGCTTCATGTCATCCATGCCACTCTGCCCAGGGGCAAGGTCGGACACTGCGGGGCGGGCAGGGATGAAGCGTGGGGGTCAGACACTGGGCTGTCCTCAGCCTTCTGTGCCTACCTTGCTGTGGGTGTCCGGGCACCCCCAATCTGGGCCCAGGGAATGGGAAGCAGAGTGGACCCTTGCGCTCCCAGACCAGGAGGCCAGTGCTAGGTCACAGCTGCTCACCGGTGCCCGTGGCGCTGCCTGACACCTTGAGCATCTGGGAGGCCATGAAGTTGACCTGCGTGTTGTAGGTGGCCTGTACGCTACGGCGGATGCGAAGCATCTCCCGGATGGTGTCCTCGTTGCCGTGCCGGACCTCGAAGTCCTTCCATGTCTGCCAGAACGCCCCGGTAGTCTGTGGAGGGGCCGGGGACATGAGCTGGCTGGCTTGGCCGCAGCCTCCCACACCTGCCGGCTCCAGACCCATCCCGGTCCAGGACCCGTCCCTACCCGGGGGTCGCAGATCTGTGAGCAGAAGCTGTAGATGGCCCGGGCGCGGTCGATCTCCCCAAGCTTACACTCCATATCGGCGAACCGCAGGCACATCTCCCGGGCGTGCTCATCCGACAGCACCTGAGTGGGGTCAGGAGAGGTCAGGGAGCGCACCATGTGAGATGGGGGGGGCACCCCCCCTCTGGGGGAGCCCAGGCGGTTCCCAGGCTGGCCCCCGGGCTGGCAGGCCTGCCCTGAGGCCACCAACGCGCAGGCCTGCTTGGATCCCGGGCCTGCAGAACCCCTTCTTGCCCTTCTCTTCCCGACCCCAGCCCCCTGCCCCACCCCCTGCGGTGGGCACCTCAATGGCCTTCTGGTAGATGCCCCGGGTGTGGGTGACCCCGTAGATCTCAGCTGCCCGCTTGATATAGATGTTGAACATGTCGTATTGCTGGGAGGGCTCCACAGCCCGGGTGGCCCGCTCGTACACGGCCATGGCGTGCCTGGCCAGGCCCCACTCCTCCTCCAGCTGCGCGTACAGCAAGTACAGCGCTGTGACAGGAACAAAAAGGGGCGGGGGAGAGGCTGTCAGAGGTCCGTGGCTGCTGCCCGGATGCCCCCCTCCCCGCGCCCTCCAATGAGCTCGCCTGGCCCTCCTCACTCTTTGCATATTTGGGAGGGCAGCCATCCAGCGCCTGCTCAAAGAGGTCCCGTGCCCGCTCTAGCTTTCGGCCCCCATAGCGGGCAATGAACTTGGTCAGGTAGGTGCTCCAGATGTCAGACACGTTGGGCCACTTGAACAGCGAGATGCCGCGCTCATATGCCTGTCCCAAGGGGGAATCGTGTGAGTCCACAGGGGGAGACTCCCCACAACCAAAACCCCCAAGTCTCCTTCAGGATCGGCAAGTGGGCGCCTGGCCTGTCCACCCCTTCTGGTCCTGCTTCTCCCTGCCATTGTGCAAGCACGGCCCAGCCAGGAGGGCCTGTCCGCTGCCTGTCTCCCTCAACAGACAGCAAGGCCCCCAAAGACAGAGCTGGACAAGGACCCACTAAGACCAGCCAGCGACTTTACAGTTGAAGAGGCGGGTGGCTCCTCTGCTCTTCAGACACTGGCGCCCAGTGCTCTGGGAGAAGGTTCACCCACTCAGGCAAAGGGGTGGGGCCCGCCACTCAGGCAGCAGTGGCACCTTGTATAGGTACCACCTCCCCATCCGTGTACATGCACGGTCCCCACGTGTACACAACCAAACTCTCGGCAGTGGGGCAGGGCCTCTTCACGTGTATATATACACGTGTAAAACACCCCATGTGCCTACGACCCCTGGCCCGAGCAGCAGGGCAGGAACTGCACACACCTGTACTGACACCCTCCTCCCACCCCCTCACTCCCCCCTCCCCCGCCCCCCCCCACAGGACCCTGTGCCTGTGACAGGCTGACCTGTGTCCCCCAAATTCCAACTGAAGCCCCAGCTCCCAGCACCTCATGAGGTGCTGTACTTGGAGACGAGGTCTTTAAGACATAAGTAAGTTAAAATGAGACCATTAGGGGAGTTCTCATGGTGACGCAGTAGAAACGAATCCTACTAGGAACCATGAGCTTGCGGGTTTGATCCCTGGCCTCGCTCAGTGGGTTAAGGATCTGGTGTTGCCATGAGCTGTGGTGTAGGTCACAGATGCGGCTCGGATCCTGCATTGCTGTGACTCTGGTGAAGGCCAACAGCTGTAGCTCCGATTCGACCCCTAGCCTGGGAACCTCCATACGCCATGGGCTCGGCCCTAAAATGCAAAAAAAGCAAAAAAAAAAAAAAAAAAGAGAGAGAGAGACCATTAGGATAAACCTGGTTCCAGTACAGCTAGCATTCTCCTAAGAGGAGACTGGGACACTAAAAGGATGCAGAGGGATGACCACATGAGAGTGCAGTGAGAAGGTGGCCTCTACAAGCCAAGGAAAGAGACCTCAGAAGAAACCAACCCTGCCAACACCTTGACCTCACACTTCCCGCCAGTGGAACTGGCAAAATACATTTGTTGTTCAAGCCGCCAGGTGGGCAGCACCCCGTTAGCCCCAGCAGACGAACACAGTGCCCCAGGCACCCAGGCAGGGACCTCCTCACCTTGAAGCTCTCCTCAAAGTACTTGTGCTCCTCCAGAAACATGGCGTAGTTGATGACGATCTGAGGCGTGGCGATGCGCAGGTCCAGGATGCGGTCGTACACAGCTTTGGTGGACTGTGGGCGAAGGGGGATGCGGGTTGGAGCATGTCAGGGGCGGAGTCAGCAGCCCCCCTGATGCGGGTGCATGTCCCACCTAGTCTTGGCAGCTCACCTGGAAGGTGCCGAGGCTTTCCTCCAGGTCGGCCAACATCGACCACACCTTCAGAGACTTGTACACTCGGTTCTGCACGGGCTCTGAGCCATCAAAGTACTCGGCCCGGCGGGCAGGCAGCGCGGTCGCCTTCTGCAGGTGCAGGGATGGCATGGGGAGGCGCTGAGGGGAAGCCCTGGGGCCCCTCCCGCCCTTCCCTTCCCCCAAGCTGGGCTGGTGCTCACCCGCAGCAGCCGCAGAGCCTGGTCATAGTTCTCATGCCGGAGCTCCAGTTCACCACACTCACACCACACGCTGGCCAGGTCGTCCACCTGCTTGAAGCTCACCTTGGTGGCTTTCTCCAGGATGACGCGGGCCTGCCAGAGTGGGCAGAAGCCAAGCTTGAGACCCTGCTCGCCTGTGGGCGTGCAGGCCGAGGATGTGCACACGCAACATAACACTCACGTCGTCCAGCTGCCCGTTGTCCTCATAAAACTTGGCGAATGCGACCCACAGCGTGTGGGGCTTGCCGGTGGCCTTGAAGGGGTCCACCGTCTGCACAGCCTCAGTGTATGTGTTGATGATCTAGACAGGAGGAGCTGGGTCAGGCTGGGTGGGCCGGGGAGTGGGGGGTGGGCAGGGGAATGCAGCTCTGGGGGTGGGGCCCTCACCCACCTCCCGGGGGCGGCCCTGGTGCAGGGCCACACGCTTGTGCCACTCATGTACGTGGTGCGGGTTTTGGCGGAGCAGGACGCTGTTGAGGAGCAGGGGCCGCCGGCTGATGAGCTGCTCGAAGCGGGCCAGGCGCAGCTCTAGGTCCACGTCGTCTGGGACCCAAGGGGAGAGCCGGGAACAGTGCGGAGAGCCTCAGCAAATGGCCCCCTGGCTCTCTCCGTCTCTCAGCCCTCTCTCCCTTCTGGCTCCCTCACTGGCCATCTGGGCACTCCCTCCCTGCTGACCCCAGTCTGAGCTGTCCCAGGGCCACCCAGACCCCACAACGTGCCCAGGGTCCAGGCTACTCTGGAAACCCCTCCAGACCTCATCATGCCCCCCGGTCCTCCCTCTCCACTAGTGTCCAGCTGTGTCCCCAGCCTTAGCTGCTTACCAAGACCCTAAGCACACCGCCTACTCAATCTCCCTCTCTGATGGCCTCTGACTGACCCCAAGACCCACATCTCCCCCCTGCCCAAGCCACTCAGCACCCAGGACTCCCCAACCCCTGCGAACCCCTCCTCCTGCTCACCCTCCTCCTCCCGCCCCAGCTCCGAAGCCGTCTCCATCTTTGCTGCAATCATGCTCTCCTCGAACTGGGCATAGCTGTCAAACACCTGCGTGAAGTCCCGCACGGTCATCACAGTCCGGATGGCCTCCTCATACACATCCCGAGCCTGAGGGGTCAGGAACAGGGGTAAGGAGGGGGCTGTCAGGGGATCGACCCATGTGCCCACCGCCTGGACACAGGGCACCTGGCAGCACCACCCTTGGCATGAGTCTCACATCAGACCCCTGCGGGTTCTTCCCTGGGGCCACCCAGCTGTCAGCACAGAGCTCCATGGTTGGAACCCTGGCCCCACCAGAGTGATCGGGGTGGCGGGGGGGGGCGCCTCAGCTCATCAGTAAACCAAGAGTGACAGCCCCTGTCACTATGCAGAGTCAGTATGAGGCTTGAATGAGACCCAATAGGTGACAAATCACCCTGCAGAGACCCTAACCTCAGCTTGCCTCGGAGTCTGCAATCATTGCTACAAAGCACTTCTCGCTCCTGCCCGACCCCCCTTCTTCAGCTCACATTCTTCTAGTCACACCCCCCCCAACAGCCTAGGGGACGGGCAGTATGAACGGAAAACGCTAGTAGCAGGGGTGAGGGGCATCCCCACCATGACAGGCCCCATCACTCTGCGCCTGTCCCTGGCTGGTCCTGCCCCTCTGCCTCTGCCTGGCTGCTTGGCTCCAGCAGCCTCCTGGCTGGTCTTCTGCTGCCGGTCTTAGCCTGCACACTCTGCTCAGAAGAGGCCTGAAGGGCCTTTGGAAAATGCATGACTGGTCATTCCTGTGTCCTGCTCATGGCTGACTGGGCTTCCTCCCCGAGTCCCACTCCAGCCCTTCCCTCTCACTCTGCTCCAGCCCCACTCCCCTCTGCTCTCCTCTGCCTCTCACCGCCCTACCCTCTGCAACAGCCCCAGCCAGGCCCTCTGGGAACCTCTCAGAGCTCCCTCACACTACCCCTGTCCCCAGGCTTGCCACACTGACAGTAATGCCACCAAGGCCTTGGTGGGGGAACGGGACCTTGACATCAGACACCCAGTGCCTGGATTCCAATAGGAGAGGGAGCGACTGTCATGCTCATTTTGCAAATGAGGACACCCAAGCTGCGATGGGTCCAAAGCCACAGCCAGAGATCCCAGGTCTGGCTGAGCCAAGATCGGTGCGCTTGCCGCCAGGGCCATACTGCCTGCCTCTCCCCACTTTCAGGAGGGCAAGTGGGTGCGGCACACGCACACATACATAAGTGGCGCATCTGCACATGTTTTCTGCTCACATACGCATCCATGGGTGTCCCATGGTGCTGTGCACCAGAGGGGGACCGCGTCTGCCCCCTGCCCCCCCCAGCCCCCTGCCCCCCTCCCAGCCCCGCACCTTCTCAAAGTGACCGCTGCGGATGTAGTAGTCGGCCAGCGAGCACCACAGCTTGCCCAGCTGGTCGGTAAAGCGGGTGAGGCCCCCGCGGATGATGGCGTCCACGTTGAGAGACTGCACCTTGTCTGGGTTCTGGGAGATGAGGTCGCAGAGCTCGTGCCACAGCTGCGGGGCGCAGGAAGGGGCATCAGCTGTGGCCTCAAGGGGGCGAGCCCTCCTGCCTGGCTGCCGCCACCACCCAGGGCCCACCTGGTAGTTGGACTTGCCGGCCTTGGACACGAAGCGCTCGTCATTCACCACGGTGGCCAGGCGCTGTGCAGCCTCATCCAGCCGGTCACTTGACTTGAGGTACTCGATGTACTCCTCGGCACTCTCGGGGCTTAGCTGGGCACCCACCCATCCGCAGGCTATCAGTGGGGCCATGCCCCCTGGTCACACCCCCTCCCAGGCCAGGCCTCCCGAAAGCCACCCACCACAGTCCCGGTCAAGGGCTAGCCTTAGCCACATCTGTCCAGCCAGAGCCACACCTTACCCAGCTTCAGCCCTGAATGGTCTGGCTTAGGCATCGGTGGTCCAGCTTGAACAGGTCAGGCCTTGTTTTCCTTTCTTTCTTTCTTTTTTAGGGCCACACTCGTGGCATATGAAAGTTCCCCAGGCTAGGGGGTCGAATCAGAGCTACAGCTGCCAGCCTACACCACAGCCACAGCAACGCTAGATCTGAGCCACATCTGTGACCTACACTGCAGCTCACGGCAATGCCAGATCCTTACCCCACTGAGGGAGGCCAAGGATCGAACCCGCATCCTCATGGATACTATGAGCTGCCGGCACCTCATAACCTTCTGAGCCACAGTGGGAACACCCAGATCTTACTTTCTTCATAAGCCCTCTACCTAAACAGCACCATGCTAAGGATATCATGATGCATAACAGACTAATAAGTTCAGAAAAACTGCGCACCAGCCCCACACTGCTTGCACCTTGACTCTCAGCCCTGCCTATATCATGCATTCCCATTTATCTCCCATTCCCTGCCCTCCCACGCATGCAGTTTTCCTCTGCTTTACACAGTCGGGTTATGTCTGCTACCAACTTAGACTGAAAGCTGGGGGCAGGCAGAGACTGTCTTGGCCAGGCTGTCCCCAGAACATGTCTCAACTCCTGACAAAGAGGAGATGCTAGGAAACTATTTGGAGAGTAAACACAGGACCCACAGACAGAAGCCTGTCTGTCTCAAGGAGCCTGTCTGTTAGCATAGTGTCCCAGTTTTTGGAAAGTCTTGACTTGGGGAACTGGCCCGCCCCCCATCTGCAAGGGGCTTACCTTGAGGAAGCGTCGGTAGCCCCGCACAGCTGTCTCAGGCAGGGGGTGTGAGCGCAGGAAGCGCAGGTACAGGGGCCAAATACGAGAGTGCTGTGTGATGGGCAATGCCCGGAGCGCGCGGTCAAAAGTGCGGCGTGTGTGTGTGACACGTCCCTGGTCCATTAGGAATTGGCAATAATCTAGCCACAGCCGTGGCATCTGGAAGCAGAGGGGAGAAGCCAGCACCTCAGCTGAGCCACAAAGACACCAGACGTTCAGTGCAGCAGGACCCAGAAGCCCCGTCCCCCTGGAACTAAGTCTAGCTCAACCCTGAGTGCACAGAGGCACAGGACTCCAACCCCCGGCCCTGTCCACCTCCCTGGACTCTGAGCCCTGCCTCCCTACTCATCCCCTGGCCCAGCCATGCCCTCTCCCCACCTTGTGCATGAATACAAAGGCCCTCTCATGGCAGTTGTTGACATCTTCATAGGCTGGGTCGGTCACGCAACGGTGCTTCACCTGTGCCCGGCGTGCCTTCAGGTAGCGGTACCAGAGTTTGTAGCTGGGGAGGGGGGAAGGCAGTGATTGGTCAGCTTTACAGATCCTAAAACCCTCCCCCTGCCCCAGGAGACAAGTGTTGGGAGAAGGGGTCTGAGGAGGGGTGACAAGTCTCCCATGGGGGGATGGGCAGGGAAAGTGTGCTCACCAATCAAAGGTGCCACACATAGCAATCACCTGGGACCTACTAGCCAGCTCTGGTGTGATGGGACAAGTGGGGTGGGGCTGAGACAGGCAGAGCAGCTGCAGCCAACCTCACCTGCAGGGCAGCAGCTTCAGCGCCCGCTCGTACAGCTGATTGAGTCTGGGCTTCGGGGCACCCTGTTTGAACTCAATGTAGCGGAGCCAGCATTTGACGGAGAACTGGTTCCGCATGATCTCCTCCTCATAAGGGAGGTCCTCTTCCTCCTGCCAGGGCCGATGAACGGGGAGAAGACAACCCTACCCTCAGAGCCTGAGGGCAGCACCACTCCACGCCAAGCTCCGGACCCCTACCCAGGTCCCAGTTCCCACCATCAGAGCCTGGTCACCAGATGCCCATATCCCAGGACTCTGATCTATCCTTTCACCCCTCAGAATTCTGCTGCTTACAATCTGAGCCAGACCATCAGACTCCTTGGTCACGGGGTTCTAGGCTAGACATGAGACTACCACCCAGACATCACTCTTCTGGTACCCAGTCTCTGGCCCAGATCAGCAGCCTCCTTAGACACCAAGCCTCTGCCCTAGACAACAAGTTTTTTGGTGTTTTTTTTTTTTGTTGTTGTTGTTGTTGTTGTTTTTGACACCATGTCTTACCTCTTCACAATATACCTCTTCTCAGACACCAGACCTTTGGCACCTCAGGCTCCCGCTAGTCAGAGTCTAGCTCAATTCTGCCTCCAGAAGCTGGAAGCTAGACCCTTATCTCAGAGAGAAAGGTTTGGACAGGATGCCTAGCCTTTAACTCAGACACCAGGAATCTCATGGAGATGCCAGGCTTCCACTCCAAACACCAAGTCTTTGAGTCTTCAGGATTCCACTGGCCATCGCCTGAGCAGCTTCACCTCACTAGGTCTTTACTTCCAATTCCAGGGTTCTCTCTCAGATGCCAAGCCTTTATCCCAGAAACTATAACGCTCATGACCTAGACCACTACCCAGGACACCAAGACTTTACCACTGAAACCAGAACCCTAGACTGGTCACTATGCCTTTACTTCAAATATCAGGCCTCCCAAGATTTAGCTCGTCTCCCTTCCTTCCCATTCTCTGCGCGTTCCCATTTCCGCCGCAGGACCAGGACGCCAAGCCCTTAATCTAGACCACCTGCTCTTTACTCAGACCACTTGGTCTCCAGCACCAGCCCTTTGCTCTTGACTAGCCTGGTCCCCGTCTCCGGCCCGTAATGCTCTTCCTACCCTCGGGCCGACAAAGCTCTAGCCTAGTTCCCTCGGGCGGCTAGGCCCCAATGCCCTGAGGCATCTAAGCCTCAGAGTGCCCACGCGAGCCATCCTCGGCCCCGCCGCGAACTCACAAAGACGAGGTCCGGCCGCTCGGTTCTCGAGAGCCGCGCCATCACCACCATTTTCCGGGCGCTCCAGGTACTGGCAGGAGTCGCGCTATAATGACGTCTCAGACTGAAGGCCGCCCTCTCTGGCCAGATCCGTTTTCCTATTGGTTGAACCCTTCCCAATAGCGCGGCCTGAGTTGTTGACTTTCTCTTAGACAGCGCCAGCTACCGGAAACAGGAAGAAGCGTCCGAAGATGACGTCATCCAGAGAGTTCCTCAGGCCAATCGGTTTCAGCACTAGAGACCGCCGACCCCTAATGAGCGGCAGTCTTGCTGGAAGGTTGGTTTTGGGCGGAAGCGGCTTTGAAGCCCAAGAGGAGCGAGATGGGCGTGAAGCTGGAGGTGTTTCGGGTCAGTGAGCAGTGGAGCGGTTGGACCGCTGGGCGCCGGGTCTTTCTGGATGAGGAGACTCTGAAAAGGGGGGCCTCCGAGAGATGGCGCTCTGGGGGCGAAAGCCTTTCAACCTTTACAGTTGAAACCCTGAAGAGGGGGCCCTGGGCTGGGGGCTCTGGGAGGGCTCATGTGAGGAAGGCCCTCTGAGAGGGGGGATATAGGGAGGGGGCTCTAGGAAGAAACGCTCCAGGCTCTGGAGCAGATCTCGGGCTCATGGTGCGTGTGCGGCAGGCACTCTTAGATTTAGGGGTGTAGACTGAAGCGTGAGACCTTTTGGGGTTGGGGGTTCTCCGGGGTCTGACGGGGGGTGGGATAATGAGGTCTCAAAGAGATACCTTTATGCTCTATGAGCTCTTCTGCTCCCGGGGCCTGTGTGTGTGTGCATGTCTTTCTTTGAAAGGGAATCTCCTGGCCTCAAAGGGGGCTTTCAGCAGTAAGGACTCTTGGATTATGGGGCTAGACTTTTTAAGGTGTGTGGCTTCTGTACCCTTGGTGGGAATTTTTGGGGGGTTCTGGGGCTGCAGGGGTATCCCTGGTCTCTGCCAGAGAATGGTCCTCCAGGCCCTGAGCAGCCCCCACACAGTGGGGGCAGAGGTAGTAGTTCCTTGCCCTGCTCATCCGACTCCTGCCCTTCCAGATGACCATCTACCTCACCTTCCCTGTGGCTATGTTCTGGATTGCGAATCAGGCCGAGTGGTTTGAGGACTATGTCATACAGCGCAAGGTGGGCACAGGTTCATTCCAGGGGGTGGGGGAGGGTAGGGGGCACCAATCTGCTGGGCACCAGTGTCTGCCTCCCCTGAGCCGACCCGGCCCTGGTGTGGGGCTCTGGAGGCTCCTGGCTTGTGGCTCCAACTGTGTTGTTGTCCCTACAGAGGGAGCTGTGGCCCCCCGAGAAGGAGGACCAGGTAAGAGACATATTCTTCTTTCCGCCAGAGGACAGAGGGGCCTGGCTCCCCATTGCCATGATGGGACTGAGAGTGGAGGGACATGTGGTTTCCTTACCGCCCTCTCCCTGAAGGTTGAACCTAATCCCACTTAGACCCTGGTTGTAATTGGCACAGGCTTCCAGTATAGAGGCTGGACTCTGAAGCTACAGTCTGGGGGGCCAGGGGAAGGGTGGTGGGAAAGAGGTCCTGGCCTTGAGGTGTTTATACCACTCCTTCCTTCCCATCCCATCCCCTCCCCCAGCGCCAAGAGCTAGAAGAATTCAAGGAGAGGATACGGAAGCAGCGGGAGGAAAGGCTTCTCCGTGCAGCCCAGCAGAGCTCCTGAGGCCTTGCAAGTGCCTGAGTCCCAGCCCCTCCACCCATGAAATAACACACACGTAATTCTTTGTTGCCTGTGGAAGTGTTTTATTGTCTGCTTTCAGGGGCCAAGTGGGGCCCAGGATGCCTCAGGCCCTCAGGGGGCTTGTGTCTGGGGCTGGGGGCTGCTGTTCCGACGGAAGCTGAGAGCAGACGGGTCCTGAGGGGTGAGGAGGGGTTGGGGGCTGAGGGTCCCGGCTCGTTTCTGCCCTCCGTCCTGTGGATGAGGAAGGGTCAGCCAGAGGAAGGGACCCGGGGCAGTGCTGGCCAGAAGTAACACAGACATTGGAGGGAGGGCGGATGTGGCAGCCGACATCCTGCCTCCCCCGACCCCCCACCCGTCCCACCATCCCTGAGCTCCTGCTTTCCTCAGTTACTCAACATTTAGAGTGCTATTTAGGAGCTAATGGATCTTGGTGATCTCACCAAGGTCTTGATCAGAAGGCCAGCTGTGGGTGGGTACGTGTGAAATGGATGTGGGTATATGGATGTGTCCTGTGCACAAGCTCATGAGCCCTCCACCCTCAGGGTGCTTTCCCAGGAAGGGGGTCTCTTCTCTTTCACCTCCTTCAAGCTCTCAATCTCAGGAGCAGGAGCCATGAGTTCCAGCCATGGTTCTGACTTTAACATGCCTCCTGCATGACCTTGATCCCTCCCCAGCCCTGTCTGGGCGTTTGTCCTCCTTCTGAACTGGGGTGTTGGAGTGGCCAGGGTCTTGTGACTGGAAGGGACACAAGGTGGGCTCTCCGACCGACCAGGCACTCATTCCCCTGTCCAGATGATGGACAGAGGTGGGGGTGGGAAGGCAGGGCTCGTGGGCTCAGTCCCGCTCCTCTCTCCTCAGCCCTGGGAGAACGTCACCTACCTTGGGGCCCACAGGCTGGAAGCCAGGCAGGGCGCTGACCATCACACGCTGGTCATCCATGCGGCGGCCCTGGGTACTGGCCAGCATGTCCATGAGACTGTCCATCTCGGGTGCAGGGCTGCTCTCTGTGTGGAGCAGAGGCCGCGAGGAGGACCTCAGGCTCTAGGAAACCCAGCTCACCCCTCTACCCCTCCTCACCCCAAGACCCTTCCTTACGTTCTCACCCCAAGACCCACAGGCATCTCTCTCCCCACCTTGCCTACTCAGTTTCTCACTCTTTCCACAGGTCCCCCAAATGGCCCCTTGTCCCGTACCCCTATGAAATGCCCTGTTTGTGCTCCCCCCATCAGGACCCCCCTTTGCCCACTCTCACGGTTCTCGGAGGCTGGACCTGGCCCTGCCTGCAGTGAGCAGCGCTGCTCCTCCATCCGGCCGCTCTGCACGTGGCTCAGCAGGTTGAAGAAGCCCTCCTGGTCTGGGGAGCCCGCCTGAGGGCACAGACACAGTTCAGTCGGCCCCTTAGCTGGGGGACCCCTCGACTCCCCTCCTGGCCGGCCAGCTTCCACCCCAACCCAGGGCCTATTCCGCCCTCCTCCGTGGCTCTCACCATGGTCCCCGCCGACGTGCTGCCCTGCAGAGCTGCTCCAAATGAGACATGAGTCTCCTTCCCAATCCTTCCCCCGCCTCAGGGGGCCCACTTCACGTGGTACTGCCTCAAGGGAGAGGCTGCTGGTGCCAGCGTCCCTCCGTCCTAGATTGGGACCTGACGGCAGGGCAGCCTGGGGGCTGGGAGACCAGCCTGGGGAATGTCCTAGGGGCCCCTCCTCAGTCCCGGCATCCCCCATCTCACCAGGGTCAGCACCGAGAGCCCTAACCTCTGCCCCCGGGCTGGGTTAGACACTCAGACCCTCCTGCCCACCAGCACCTTCTTGGGCAGTAACTGGGTCAGGGGTCCCAGGAGACAGGCTTACTAATTAGGTGCCCTACAAACTAATTAGTTCTGTCAATCAGGAGCCCTGGAGTTGGGGGCTGAGGAGGGGGGACTTACTTCGATGCATGAGGCCGAGCCCCCATCTTCCTTCTCCTCTTGGTCCATCATTGTCCCTGCTTCCCTCTCCTGGGTCCCGTCCATTTCTCTGCTGGCCTCTGCCCCAGCCCTGTGCCAGAGAAGGCTTTTTAAGAGATTGAGACGTGGGTGGAGTGGGTACCCAGCCCCAAATCCCCAGCTCACACCCCATCTGCTCCTACCCAAGCTTAAACCCCATAAAGATGATCCAGATAATTGCTTTTGCAGTGTGATGTGGGGACTGCCGTGATGGTAGGAGGCAGGGTGACCTGGGTTTGGACCTTGTTGGCCCAGCAAGACTCGCGGGGTCCCAAGCACACTAGTGGGTTGCAGCAGCAGCCTGCCAAATCAGCATCCCCACAGTGGGGAGCTTGGGCTGGCTGGGCCCTATCTGGAGAGGACAGGCTGAAGAGTTCCCTTTGTGGCTCATGAGGATTTGTGTTCAATCCCTTACCTTGCTCAGGGTTAAGGATTCAGCATTGCTGCAAGCTGCAAGGTAGGTTGCCGATGTGGCTTGGATCTAGAATGGCTGTGGCTGTGGCTGTGGCCGGAGCTGCAGCTCCGATTCAACCCCTAGCCTGGGAACTTCCATGTGCTGCAGGTGCTGCCCTAAAAAGACAAAAAAAAAAAAAAGCGAACCCAACAGGGCAGCTCAGGTGAGGTCTGCGGCCCACCTTATCTGCTGCAAAGGCAGTTGCCACCTGCAGGTGGTGGGAGAAGAGGAAGCTGGGACCAGGGACCCAAAAGGGGTCTAGTTGTCTCATCCCCACCCCCAGGCCCCAAGACAGGAAGGTCCGGGAGCCCCTAACTTCCCCCCACCAATTCCAGGTTGCTCTGTCTTCCTGACCTGTCACCCCAGCCCAACCTGGGGACAGTAGGCAAGGGGAAAAGCCCCTGGTGCCCCCAGAGAGGTTGCTGCTGGGAAGACTCCATCTGCCCCCCATGCCCTCCTCAAGATGCCTTTCTGGAAGCCTGCTGAAGTTCCTTCTCAGGAAACATGGGTCACACAGTCACCACCTCTGCCCAAGTGAAGAAGCTTGTCCTCCTCCCCAGCCAGCCCTCTGCCATGCAGAGCCCACATTCACACCCTCTCCACAGCCCCAAGATGCCAATGGCAACGTGATGTCCTGCTCCTCCATGGACACATTAGTTTCCTGGGCTGCCTCAACAAGCAGGGTAGCTTAGAGCAACAGACATTTATCGCCAGACAGTTCTGGAGGCCAGAGGTCTGAAGTCGAGGTGTTGGCAGGGCTCTGCTCCTGCAGCACATAGAGGGAGGATCCTTCCCTGTCTCTCTGGGTTCCAGTGGCTGCCAGCAGCCCTTGGTGTGGCTTGGCTTGTAGCTGCGGCCCTTCAGTCTCTGCTTCTGTTATCGCACATGGCCCTTTTTTGTCCATGTCCTCACATGGCTGTCCGAAGATATAGGTACCAGTCACATTGTATCAGGGACTTGCCCTGCTACAGCGCGACCTCATCTTTACTAATTGCACTGCAACAACCCTATTTCCAGAGAAGGGCACGTTCTAAGGTACTGAGGGTTAGAACTTCAACATAGTTGTTCCCCCCAACCCCAGGGTGGGCAACACACCCTCGAGCCCATTACAGCAGAAGACCCTGGTCCCCTTCACTGAGTAGAGTTTGGGGTGGCGGAACCTAGATTCTCACCACCAGGGGGCAGGCTGAGGAGTTAGAGAGGATCCTGGCTTCCTTGGGGGTCTCCTAGCTCCTTGCTTTGCCCCTGCAACCCATCCTTCCTCCCAGGAGCTGCAGGGCTCCCCTCCTTCCCCTGCTCAGAATTCTCCCTTGACCCCATTGTCCTCAGGAGAAAACCCAAACACCCGGGGGTGATGGGAATGTTCTAAAAATTGATGTAATGGATGCACGACTGTAAATATACTAAAAGCCATCCAATGGTACACTCTCAGTGGGCGAATTGTATGGTATGTGAATTATATCTCAATAAAGCTATGAAAGAAAGAGGAAGAGGGGGTTCTCATTGTGGCACAATGGGTTAAGAATCTGAATGCAGTGGTTCTGGTCGCTGCGGAGGTGAGGGTTCAATCCCCAGCCTGGCACAGTGCATTAAAGGATCCAGTGTTGCTGCTGGTGCAGCCATTTAAAAAAGAAAGGAAGGAAGGGAGAGAGGGAGTGAGGGAGAGAAAGAGAAGGTGAAAAAGAAACAAATCTGGCCTCTGCAGCCCCTCCAACCTCACTTCCTTTAAGGGAACTCTCAACCCCACTCTCACCTCATTCCAGCCACTGCTCTCTGCATGGTTACTTCTTGATGTCCTTCAGGGTTATGCTTAAAAGCCACCCCCTCAGGGTAGCCCTCTGGCACCACCTAAATTAAGCATTCCCCAACCCTTGGCACTTGTTATCTTGTCACTGTTTATTTCCTGAAGGCATAATTGATTGTTTTCTGTCTCCTGCTCTTCCTCTGTTCAACTTTTTAACTCAATGGATTTTGTTGCATTTATAGTTGTACAACAATCATCGCAACCCAATTTTATAGCATTTCCATCCCAAACCCCCAGCCCATCCTGTCACCCCCAACGTGTCTCCTTTGGAAACTAAGTTTTTCAAAGTCTGTGAGCCAGTATCTGTTATGAAAAGAAGTTCACTGTGTCCTTTTTTAGATTCCACATGTAAGTGATAGCATATGACACTAGTGTCTCACTAACTTCACTTGGCATGATAATTTTTGGGTCCATCCATGTTGCTGCAAATGCCATTATTTCTTTCCTTTTAATGTCTGAGTAATATTCTAACGTGTATATGTACCACATCTTTTTTTATCCACTTCTCTGTCAATGGGCTCTGTTCAACTTTAAGTGCCACCTGGCAGGCTTTCTGATTTTTTTTTTCCTTTTTTGCTTTTTATGGCTGCACTCACAGTATATGGAGGTTCCCAGGCTAGGGGTCCAATCAGAACTACAGCTGCCGGCCTACACCAGAGTCACAGCAACACAGGATTTGAGCCCTGTGTGTGACCTAACCACAGCTCATGGCAATGCCAGATCCTTAACCCAGTGAGCGAGGCCAGGGATTGAACCCGAAACCTTGTGGTTCCTAGTCGGATTCATTTCCACTGTGCCATGATGGAAACTCCAGCCTTTCTGATCTTATTCACTGCTGGGACTCTACACCTGTCCCATGTAAGTGGCAGAGGGCCCAGCACCTGGTTGACTCTTAAACATGATCAGATAAAAGCACTGATCTGGAACTGAACCAGTTCAGGAGTCTTTATTTACACGATGTGTCACACTTTAAATCCAGGACCCCATTTGTCTGGGTGCTGTTGGACTGTGCCCTCTGCCTAACAAGGTGTCAGCCCTTAGCTGGTGCACAGCAGGCGCAGGCCCTGAAATTTGGAGTTGAGTGTGAATTGAGGTGTGTGTGAGTGTGCAAGCAGTTGAACATGCCACTGAATCCCTGTGTGTATCAGCAAGATTGTGACAAGCATACTTCCTGGGACAGACTGGTGTTTCCCATTGCAATAGGCCTACTCCTCACGTGGCCTTCAACAAGGGTCTGAGCCGTGGTTTCATTGTCTATCCTCCTCCTGTCAGGATCCATGGAGAATCTGGCACCAGTCCCTAGCACACAGTAGGCGCTGGCTTAGCTCCAGCTATTGCTACAAGCCTCCTCTCCAGTTTCATCAGTTGTTGCCCAAGCCCGCTATTGCTGCTAAACTCGGGTACAGAAGTGACTCACAGTGGCCCCGCGGCTCTGGGTGGGCACACAGTATCCTTGAGACACAGAGAAACTTCTGGCAGAGTGGAGCTCTGCCTGGGGAAGATTAAGGGATTTTTGCCTTGCAATCCCACTTTCCCGCTGGACACAAGCGAGGGAAGTGTGTCTGAGCTCACGTCTGTGAGCGTGTCCTCGGGATATGCCCCTTCAGGGACTAGGTGCACGTCTAAGTGGACACATCCGTGGACTAGTTCCGCGAAGAACCCTTCTTTCTCTCCGAGAACAGACGGCGGGGCGGGGCCAGGTGCGCAGGGGCGGGGCCAGGTCCCGCTGGGCGGGGTCCACGTGGATGACGCGAAGGGCCACGCCCCCACCTTGGGACAGACCCGGAAGCGGCGGCGCCCCTAGGGGAAGATGGCGCCCTCGGGGCTGAAGGCGGTGGTGGGGGAAAGTGAGTGCCGCTCCGGGGACGGGCTCTTGCGTCCCCTGGGGGCGGGGGCTGGGGGCGCACGGACCTTGGGACCCAGGCGGTGGGGAGTCGGGGGCCAGTCTGGGCGTCGAGCACAGGACCTTCGAAGGGGCGGGCGGGGACTTGGCCTTAGCTGGACGTCCCAGCTCTACCGTGAGAGAGCGGAACAAAGTTGGGCGACTGGACTCCGCGAACCCAAGGGGATCAGACTAAGCGGGGCGCAGCCAGGTGCCAAGCCTGGACTCCGGGACCCGCTGGGATGACAGCGAGGGGTTATGGCACAGCTAGACATCCAGAGACCAGGGTCTCTGAGTCAGGCAAAGTCCGACAGGCTGGACCCCTGAGGCCCCGTGATGCGGACTGGGGCCGGGCTGGGTGTGCTGATGCGTGACCCCAGGTGGTGAGAGTGCCCAGGGGGCGTGTCCAGGCCCCTATCCAGGTCCAAGAGTAGGGGACGCCTTCCTCCTTCTCCAGTCCCCAGGAGCTCCATGCAGCGGCGGGGCGGGGGGAGGGGGGAGAGGTACCCAGGCGTCCAGGCCTCGCGGGCCGGGTTCTTGGAGGAGGGGTGGAGGTCGCTCCCTCCCCCACCTCCGGTAGTTCCGGCCTCAGCAGCTCCTTCCGCCCTGGCCCAGGCTGCCTTGATAACACTGTACATGACAGTCTTGCTGGGCGGAGCTGCCCTGTCCCTTCTACCCACTCCCTTCACTAGGCAGCGCGGAGTGTGGCTCAAACGCCCAGCAACCCAACTGAAAAAGGAGCTTCTTATACAGGGGTTAAAGGGGAGGCAGGAAAGCCACTGCTTCCATTTTACAGATGAGACAACTGAGGCTGGAAGTTGAGTAATGGGATGACCACAGCCAGGCACGCCTCAGAGCAAGGATCTAGGGATCCTGAGTTCTGGTTCAGGGGAAACTGATGGAGGTGGAATGAGGGCGTGGCTGAAATCTCACCAAGAGAACTCAAATAGCAAGAGTTCTCTCAAATAGCTGAGGCCAGCTCTGGAGGCAGGTAGACCTGTTATGTGAGTCCTGGCTTTCCAGTTATTTGTTTATCTAAAAGCATTTATCCAGTGGCTACTTATGCTGTAGGCATTTGGCCACTTAGATGCCCAGGGTGCTTAGGCAACTTAACTTCTCTCTGAAAGTCAATGTCCTTGTCTATAAATCGAGGGTGACCAGGAACTACCTCACAGGACTAGGGGGAGAAGTTACTGGGAGTTCAGATGGAGGTGCTGCCCCGGACCCAAAAGGTTTTGTGGTGTGGTGGGCCCAGAGGACCCAGCATTCTGAGCCTGGCCCTCACTTCCCTGCAGAAATTTTGAGTGGAGTCATTCGGAGCGTCAAGAAGGATGGGGAGTGGAAGGTAGGAGCAAGACAGAATGCCTTGTCCAAACCCATGGTGGGGACGGGGGGCAGGCCCTGAATGTGGGGTTCCCTCCAGCTCCCTGAGGAGGCTGCTAGTCCACAGAGATGGGATCAGATGGGCAGATCTGGGATAGAGTCATGTGGGGAATGGGGTCCTGGGTCCTCCTGTTCAACCGGCTCTTGAAGCTGTCAGGCCTGTCCACCACTCCAGCTCCTCCTCAAGAAGAGCTTAAGCCTCTCCCGCCCTCTGTTGGTCCACTGGTCCATCTGTCCATCCCTCTGGGCAGGTGCTCATCATGGACCACCCGAGCATGCGCATTTTGTCATCCTGCTGTAAGATGTCAGACATCCTGGCTGAGGGCATCACCAGTGAGTGGACACCCCCACCCCAAGCTGCCCAGATGGGTCCAGAGTGTGGGATCCCCTCAAATTGTCCAGAACTCCCAAAGTATGCAACTTCCTGCATAGACAGCCCTGATTCGCTAGCCCATAATAGACAGGCTTCCCACACAGGGCTCCCTGACTGCGACCCTTAAGAGGGCAGCCTCCCCAGCTGTGCAACCCCTGTGTGTGGAACCCCATGTAGGACTCCCAGGGTGAACTCAGTGTGTGACCCCCAGAGTGTGCAACTTTCTATGAGACATCCCCAGGGGGTATGACTCTGTGACCCCCAAATGTGGAGAACCCTGCCTCTGTAGCTCTTAGCTGTGTGACCCATCACCTGCCTTGGACCCTGAGGGAGGTCACCCTTTCACGTGCCCAAGCATCTAAGCCTCCTTCCCAAGTGTCCAGCTCCCTGAGTCTGAGACTCCTTATGGGCCTTGGCCCCATTCTCTCTTCCTACTAGTTGTTGAGGACATCAACAAACGGCGCGAACCCATCCCCAGCCTGGAGGCCATTTATCTGCTGAGCCCCACGGAGAAGGTGCTTATGTGAATGGGTGTGTGTGCATGCGTGCACATGCGTGCACGTCTGCGTGTGTACGGGGGACAGGCAGCAGCTGGGAGACACGGGCAGGGGATGGTCAGGCTAGGGGTAGTGGGCCAACCCCGGAAAGTGATCTGCCTTCCCCAGTCGGTGCAGGCCCTGATTGCAGACTTCCGGGGGACACCGACCTTCACCTACAAAGCAGCACATGTCTTCTTCACCGATAGTGAGTGAGGAAAGCCAAGGGTCTGGGGGTCTGGGCCAGGGGGTGTTGGGGCTTCTCTGGCCTGATGCCCCCTATTACCCATGTGGCACAGCCTGCCCGGAGCCCCTGTTCAGTGAGCTGGGCCGCTCCCGTCTGGCAAAGATGGTGAAGACGCTGAAAGAGATCCACCTTGCTTTCCTCCCATATGAGGCCCAGGTACAGTCCAGCCTAGTCCTGGGAGGGGTGGGGGTGGAGTCTGTCACCGAACATCCCAGGTTCCTTCAGAAACAGGCACTGAAACAAGTTAAAGGGGACACTGAACCGGAAAGGAAAGGGGCCAACGCCGGGCAGAATGAGCTTTCTTTTTTTTCTTTCTTTTCTTTTCTTTTTTTTTTTGGCTTTTTATGGCTGTGCCCACAGCATATGGAGGTTCCTAGGCTAGGGGTCGAATCGAGCTACAGCTGCCAGCCTATGCCAGAGCCACAGCAACTCCAGCAACTCCAGATCCGAGCCGCATCTGGGACCGCGACACCACCGCTCACAGCAATGCCAGATCTTTAACCCACTGAGCGAGGCAAGGGATTGAACCTATGTCCTCATGCATACTAGTCAGACTAGTTTCCGGAACTCCCAGAATGAGCTCTTACTACTGTGGGCACCTGGAGTTTTGTCCTCCTGGGAAAGGGCAGGGGGCATGTAGAGCACATCTCAGTTCCCGCCCACACCGCAGGGGACAGGGGGAAAGTCACCTTCTCCTCTAGGCAATTGTTGGGGGCTGTCCTAGATGTGGCCCCTGGATGGCAAAGAGGCTCTAGAGACCACAGGAAGCCCCCAGGAGGGGCAGCTGGTGGCGGCTGGGGTCCGGAGGGGGCGCACCTCCAGCAGGGGCTCTGGCACTGTGTCCTCCCAGGTGTTCTCCCTGGATGCGCCCCACAGCACCTACAACCTCTACTGCCCCTTCCGGGCAGGTGAACGGGCACGGCAGCTTGAGGTGCTGGCTCAACAAATCGCCACCCTTTGCGCCACACTGCAAGAGTACCCAGCCATCCGCTACCGCAAGTGGGCACCCCCTCCCGAGGATGACTCCTGACCTTGACCCCCCTCCTGCTTCCAGCCTTTAACCTGTCTTCTGACCCCAGCCCCCAGCCTCATCCTGGTCCCTGACTCCCACCCCTAACCCTATCCTTGAGTCCCAGTCTCTGCCCATCCCTCCCTCACCTCATGCCCTGAGCTCCCCCCCCCCCCCCCCCCCGCTTCTGCCCACCCCACACTCAGGGGCCCAGAGGATACGGCCCAGCTGGCCCACGCTGTCCTAGCCAAGCTGAACGCCTTCAAGGCCGACACTCCCAGTCTGGGCGAGGTGAGGGGGCTCTCTGTGTAGGAGGGGAGAGGCCCCAGCCAGGATCGGGGTCAATGTTCTCATCCTTGCCCACCCCATGCACCCCAGGGCCCTGAGAAAACTCGCTCACAGCTACTCATCATGGACCGAGCAGCTGATCCCGTGTCTCCACTGCTGCATGAACTCACTTTCCAGGCCATGGCCTATGACCTGCTGGCCATCGAGCAGGACACGTACAGGTGGGCGGACCCCGGAACTCGCCCTCTGCAATCACTGCAGACCCGGGGCCCGGGTCCTCAGCCAGTGCTTCTGACCCTCAGGTCTCCCAATCCCCCAGGTACGAGACCACTGGGCTCAGCGAGGCCCGGGAGAAGGCTGTGCTGCTGGATGAGGACGACGACCTGTGGGTGGAGCTTCGGCACATGCACATCGCGGACGTGTCTAAGTGCGTGCACTCGGTGGGCGCCCCGGTGTGGGCCCTTCCGCATGCGGTCCCCACCCCCGGGCCCCCATTGTGGACTGGGTGGGTACATGGCCTCCTGCTCTGGTTGAGCTTCGCTCCACAAGACACACTCCTCCGCTGGCCTCCCCAGTTAGCGTCCCCGGTCTTGCACTTGGCCTGTGTCCCCTAGCTCCCTTTCCCCTGGCCGTGCAACTCCCAACTCTGCCCCCAAATAACAGTCGTCAACCTCACTCCTGCTTATTCTCACCGTCAGGAAGGTCACAGAGCTCCTGAAGACATTCTGTGAGAGCAAGAGGCTAACCACAGACAAGGTAGGGCGCAGGTCTGCCTGCGTCAGCGTGGGCAGTTTGGGAGGAACGCCCCCCTCCCCACGGAGGGGGCGGGGCCTCAGTCTGGATCCGGAGCCTGGAGTAGGGGCGTCTGGTAGGCAGGGTCTGCTCACGTTCGGCCCCCTCCCCAGGCCAATATCAAAGACCTGTCCCATATCCTGAAAAAGATGCCGCAGTATCAGAAGGAGCTGAACAAGGTGAGCGGGGGCGGGGAAGCTGCCTCCCTCCAAATGCCACTGCATTTGGACTCATCTCTGTTACCCCGACTCCCACTCCTACCCCGCAGTATTCTACGCATCTGCATTTAGCCGACGACTGCATGAAGCGCTTCAAAGGTTGCGTGGAGAAGCTGTGCAGTGTGGAGCAGGTGGGGTGGGCTGGGGCAGGGGTGTGGCCTTGTGAGGGGCGGGGCCTGTGGAAAGGCGTTTTGGGGGCGGAGTGTGGTCCGGGGGTGGGCAGACCCGTGGGAAGCTAGGACTTGGGTAAGGGGCGGGGCCTATGGAGAGGTATGTAGGGGGAGGAGGCTGGGGCAGCGAGAGGGTGGAGCCTGTGGAGAGGTGGGGCCTGTGTGAGGGGTGGAGCCTCTCTGTGGACAGGTATAGAACCTTCAGAGACTTGGTACTAGGGTGAAATGAAATACAAAGGTCTTGGCAAGGTCCGTGGGGATGTCCCTGCCCTACCTGGTCCCCCCAACGTAGTGGCTGACCTTGCCCCCCCCACCTTGCCCCGCAGGACTTAGCCATGGGCTCCGACGCAGAGGGTGAAAAGATCAAGGACGCCATGAAGCTGATTGTGCCAGTGCTGCTGGACGCAGCAGTGCCAGCCTATGACAAGATCCGGGTTCTCTTGCTCTACATCCTCCTGAGGAATGGTGGGTGGGGATGGGGTGGGGGTGGGGGTGGGGGCGGGGGCGGGGGGCTGGTATACCGCCACTCCGCGCAGCCTCCAGTGGTCCTGGGAATCCCTCAGCCTCACAGTTCTCCTGTCCTTGGGATGTCCCTGCATGCCAGATACTCCAAACCCCACAGCTACTCTTCTGGACCCTGGACCCTCTCCACTGTCTTCTGTTGGCATGGAGACCCCCAAATCTATGACGCCTCCAAATGGCCCCCCTCAAATGATTCCACAGGATCCTCCAATCTACCGCCCCCTCTGGGATCCCCATTCAGAATTCTAGCATCAAGAATATCCCCTTACAGAGTTCCCATCATGGCACAGTGGTTAACGAATCCGACTGGGAACCGTGAGGTTGTGGGTTCGATCCCTGGCCTTGCTCAGTGGGTTAAGGATCCGGCGTTGCCATGAGCTGTGGTGTAGGTTGCAGACGCGGCTCGGATCCCGCCTTGCTGTGGCCCTGGTGTAGGCTGGCGGCTACAGCTCCGATTCGACTCCTAGCCTGGGAACCTCCATGTGCCATGGGAGCAGCCCTAGAAATGGCAAAAAGACAAAAAAAAAAAAAAAGACTATCCCCTTGCGCCACACTGGTGGCTCCCCTGGTCCTGAGGGCCCCCCAACTGCAGGATGCCCCCATCCTGGCCCCAGCACCTCCTCACACCACCCCAACCGCCTCAACCCAGCACAGGGTGACCACCTCTGTACCCCCCCCATGAGCATCCCATCCCCCACCTCCTCTAGGTGTGAGTGAGGAAAACCTGGCCAAGCTGATCCAGCATGCCAATGTCCAGGCGCACAGCAGCCTCATCCGGAACCTGGAGCAGCTGGGGGCCACTGTCACCAACCCGGGGGTATGCCATAGGGTCATCAGAGATAGGGCAGAAGTGGGTGTGGGGTGCCTCAGGGTTGGAAGGCACCACCAGGGTGGGCATACATGGGGTGCGATGTGGTTCTTGGGGGACAGAGAGCCCTGAGTGGAGTCTGAGGACCTGGGGACACCAGAGCTGTCCCCAGCTGCAGGGGGGGTGGGTGTAATCAGAACCCCAGTCTTGGTGGTGGTGCCCACAGGGTGCATGTGGTCTGAGTCCCTGGGGCAGGCAGCCAGGTCACCAGCATGGGGCACATGATTGACCCTGGGCTCCTGGAGGGCCACCCACTCTGCCAGAACACACACAACAGCTTCCTGTGCTTGGCTCTCATGTCCCACCTCCCCCAACCCTGCCTCCACCGTTGGGCTGTGGGCCCCTCTCTCGTTCTCCCCTTGTCTGTTCTCTCTTTCCTAGGCTCCCGTTGTCACCCTGTCCCCCACCTTTCAGTTCCCCTGAGTCCTCCCACGTCTGTCCCCATCTCTCTCTTAATCCTGGCCTTTCTCTTTGTCACACCTCTGTCTCACTGGCTCTGTATTTCCTCTTTCTTATTTTCTCTTCCTCACGCTTGCTCTCTGTCTCCCTCACTCCTTTCTGTCTCTTTCTGGTTCTCTGTTCCCTTTCTTCATCTTTGTCTGCAATCTCCCCAAGCCAGACAAGTCCCCAGCACCATCTGTAACCCGCCTCCTTCTCCCCAATTCCCCCACCGGCCCTGCCACGCTCCGCCTGTAGGGCTCTGGGACCTCAAGCCGGCTGGAGCGGAGGGAGCGCTTGGAACCCACCTATCAGCTGTCTCGATGGACCCCGGTCGTCAAGGACGTGATGGAGGTACATGGGGGGTGGGGCCTGACTTCACCCTCTCCCCCCACTGCTCCGCCATCCAGGCAGTGCTCAGCCTCCTCCATGATCATGGGCCTAAGCTCCGGGGCTTAAGGGAAAATCCCTCATTATGGGCATCCCCATGGCATCCGATTTGCGCTGCCAGGGGGATGTCCCAAGTCCACACGGGAGGAACTGGGGCGCCAGAGGGGTCCTTTGTAGGGGATCCTCATTTCCTCTCCATCCGCTGGTCTCCTCTGTTCCCCTCTAGTCTCTCCTGCCCCTAGAAAGCCCCCTGGGTCCCCTTTGTCCTCCCCATGCCAGCCCCTGCCCATTCTGGGAGCCAAGAGCAACAGCAGCAAAAAGGACCAGGCCAGGGACCAGGCTTTCTGGCTTCCCGGCATCTGTGTGGAGTCCTGGCACCTCCGCCTGCTTGGAGGCCTGTGACCTTGGCCCCCTTATCCCAGTGGATCCTGGATGCCTAGACTTCTGGGTCCCTGAGGGGCAGGGAGCTCAGACTGCTGGGTTCCCAAGGGAATGGGTGTCCACACTCCCTGGTACCTGAGGAGCTGGGCAGGAGCAAGGTCCTTAAGGGGCTAGGGGCCCCAGGTTCTGGGTCACCAAGGGGTTGGAAATGCAGAGGGTAGGGCTTCTGCCAGGACCTTGGCTCATGAACACACAGAGGGGGTTCCAGACCCTGGGCTGCTCTCCTCAGTCCCCAACTCTGGCCCCAGGATGCCGTGGAGGACCGGCTGGATCGAAAGCTGTGGCCCTTTGTGTCTGACCCCGCCCCCATGCCCAGTTCCCAGGCTGCTGTCAGGTGAGGCCCAGGGCCATCCCCCACCCATGCCCAGGCCTGTGGGGGGTGACGCTTGGTGGTGGGGTGGGGGGGCGGGGGTCCTGCTTCTCAGACTGACCTCTGCCTGCTTTCCCCGCACAGCGCCCGCTTTGGCCACTGGCACAAGAACAAGGCCGGCGTGGAGGCACGAGCTGGGCCCCGGCTTATCATCTACATTGTGGGAGGTGTGTCGATGTCAGAGATGAGGGCTGCCTACGAGGTGACCAGGGCCACTGATGGCAAGTGGGAGGTGCTCATTGGTGAGTGGCGGAGACTGGGGTCCCTGGGCTGGAGGGGGTTCCCTGGGGGACTGATCGGGGGCCTCTGGAGGGGTAGCTTCTGGGAGCCCTGGGTGAGAAGTAGTAGCTGGACTCCTGAGGGGCTAGGGCTTGGCTTCCCAGGGAAGGGGTCAGAGTGGACCCCTTTGTTTCCAGGGGGTGAGACTTCTGAGTCCTCAGAGTCAGGACCTGGTTTCCTGAGACCTCAGGCTGGGGGCATGGAGGGGGGCTGTGGAGTGCAGCATCAGTGTCCAAGGCAGCACCTCCAGCTCTGCCCTCGTGCCCACCAGGCTCCTCCCACATCCTCACACCGACCCGCTTCCTGGATGACCTCAAGATGCTGGACCAGAAGCTGGAGGACATTTCCCTGCCTTGACCCTCCCACCCCCATCTGACCTGCCCCCCTCCCTTTTTGGAGAAATAAACTCCTCCTTTTGAATACTGGCTCCAGGAGTTCCCACTGTGGCACAACAGGATCAGGGGCATTTGTGTGAGGACAGGCACCCAGAAAATGATGCCTGATTCCCACCCCAGAGAGTTAGACCCCCTTCCTGCTTCTCCTCCCCCACCTCCTTCCCCCAGGGTGTTCACAGGGGCTCCTAACTGCAGGACTTATCAGAGTCTTTACTGGGTATATTAGTTTGCTAGTGCTGCCATAACAAAGTACCACATACAGGGTGACCAAAACAACAGAGATTAGACTCTCACAGTTCTGGAGACTGGGAGTCCAAGACCAAGGTGTTGGCAGAGTTGATTTCTTCTGAGGCCACTCTCCTTGGCTTGTAGATGGCTATTTTCTCCCTGTGTCCTCACATGTTTTTTTCCCTTTTGGGTGTGTCTGTGCCCTAATCTCTTTTTATAAGGACACCAGTCGTACTGGCTTACAGTCTACTCTAATGACCTCATTTTAACTTAATTATCTTTTGAAAGTCTCATCTCCACATACAGTCACATTCTGAGGCATGGGGGTTAGGACTTCAGCATATGAATTTTCTGGGGACACAGTTCAGCCCATAACACTCAGCTAAAATGAGATGTGAATCTCACCGGGTGAATAACAGAGAATAAAAAACTTGCCTCCCTGCGAAGCCCCTTCTCTCTGGGGCACAGACACACATCGACTGGCAATCTACAGCACAGGGGGCCATGGGAGCCCTGAGGACGCTCTAATCCACTTAGCCGGGGGGCAGTCAGGGAAGGCTTCCTGGAGGAGGTGAAGTTGCAGAGAATGAAAATTGGGAAGGGAGGTCAAAGTAAGAGAGTGGAATGGAGCGGGAGGGAAAGGGTCTTGAGGGAAGACAAGATCTGAGAGCCACCTGGGGCCTCAGTGAGCATTTGACCCCCTGCTGAGGAGGGATATGAGCAGGGTCAGATGGGGGCTCAAATCTAATATTGGCCATGTGGCTAAGCTGGGATGGGTGTCTGGGGAGCAGGTCCTGGTGGGTGGGTAAACTGAGCATAGCCCCCCACCCCCACCCCGCAGTGGAGCGCTACTCATTTCCATCCTGTCACCTCTGGAGTTGTGGCGGGTCCGTCTGGGACCCTCTTTCCCAGGGCCCTCCTTCCCCATCCACTGAAGATTTGGCCCTGATTTTGAGGTCACCTATCCTTTTGAGAATTCAGAGAAATCAAAAGACACTCTTACCAGAAATGTCGCATGCACAGTTTTGCAGTTTGGGCCTTGGAAAAGCAAAAATCCCTCCTATTCAGCAATTCTAAACTCTTTAACAGGGCAGAGAGATGGACGTGCAGTCCTCGAGGAGATGGGGTGCAGGAGAGAAAGTGGGTCATCTCAGACCCTTGAGATAGCCTGCCCTGGAAGCACAGCGCCCCTCATGGCCTCCGCAGGGAAGCCTTTCAACCGGCGGAAGACTGAGTGGGAGGGAGACGGTTTTACAGTTCAGCGTTTAAACCAATATTCTGTAATAACCTACATAGGAAAAGAATTTGAAAAAGAAAGGATATATGTATGTGTGTAACTGAGTCACTTTGCTGTACACCGGAAACTAACATTCTCAAAAGGATAGGTGACCTCAAAATCAGAGCTAAGTCTTCAGTGGATGGGGAAGGAAGGCCCTGGGAAAGAGGGTCCTGGACTTGGACCCGCCACAACTAACATTACATTGTAAGTCAACTATACTCCAATACATGTTTTTTAAATCATCAAAATAAAAAACTCGCCTCCCTGCGAAGCCACGGTTTTCCTCGAGGGCTTGCTTAGGTAGGTAAGCGCTGTGAGCGCCGGGGGGCACTGTGGTTCAATTCGCCGGTCCCTTTGATCTTCCACGTCTGACTTGGGCCACTCTAATTAGAGCCAGCGGAGGGGGAAGTAGGTCAAGAGTTACTCGGTAGTTCGCACAGCCAACGGAACTGCGGAACTGCGTTGCTTAAATCGCCTCAGCCCCTGCCCTGTACCTAGATGATGTCGTAAAGTCTCCCATCTAAGGACGTTTTGATCCCACAAATACTCATGAACCACCCCCTTCCCCCTCTCCATGGGCCGCAACAGCCGGTGGTGTCAGACCCTGATCACATCCCAGGCATCACGTCAAGGCCTCCACACGCGTTACACAGAATTCTCAAAACCCTCCTATGAGAATAAAATCTCTGCGTTCTACGATGCATCACCTGGGGGCTCCAAGATGTCATGTTTCCAGGATTGATGGGTGGGTTTTGGGGAGGAGGTGGAGTGGGGGCGGGGTGGTGTCCCCGGTTTCCCAGCAACTCTCTACTCAAAGGTATTAGCAGCCATCTCTTCCTGCCAGTATCTCTCTCTCTCTCTCTTTTTTTTTTTTTTTTTTTTGTCTTTTTGCTATTTCTTGGGCCGCTCCCGCGGCATATGGAGGTTCCCAGGCTAGGGGTTGAATCGGAGCTGTAGCCACCGGCCTACGCCAGAGCCACAGCAACGCGTGATCCGAGCCACGTCTGCAACCTACACCACAGCTCATGGCAACGCCAGATCGTTAACCCACTGAGCAAGGGCAGGGACCGAACCCGCAACCTCATGGTTCCTAGTCGGATTCGTTAACCACTGCGCCACGACGGGAACTCCTCTTTTTTTTTTTAATGTTTTTTTTTTCCTTTGGGGGGGTAATTTAAAAATTTTGTGTTATCTTTTTTTTTTTTTTCTTTTTTTTAGGGCTGCATCCGTGGCATATGGAAGTTCCCAGGCTAGGGATCCAATTGGAGCTGTAGCTGCCAGGCTCGGTCGCAGCAACTCGGATCCAAGCCTCAGCTGCTACCTATACACCACAGCTCAGGGCAACACCAATCCTTAACGTACTGAGCGAGGCCAGGGATGGAACCTAAAACCTCATGGTTCCTAATCGGATTCGTTTCTGCTGCACCAGGATGGGAACTTCCGTCTGTTATATCTCTTGAGGATTATTTTAATCTTGTCGTTCCTCCCATTGGAATTAGCTGAGATCCTTTTTGAAAGGACTGTCCCTCTGCAACTACTGCTGTTGCTTTGTACGGAGAGTAACAACCTGATGCCTTTTCTTACATATTATTTGTGGGTGTGGGTTAGTATAACTGAGTCACTTTGTTGTACCCTTGAAACTAACACATTGTAAATTAACTATACTCCATATAAACTAAAAATAAAATTGAAAAAAATGTGAGGAGGGGAGATAAATGAGGAGTTTTGGATTAACATATGCACAGTATATAATATAGGTAAACAATAAGGACCTACTCTATAGCACTATACTCAATATTTCATAATAACCTATAAGGAGAAAGAATCAAAAAAGAATATACATGTATAACTGAATCACTTTGCTGTACCCTTGAAATTAACACAACATCTTAAATTAACTATACTTCTGTTGTGGCTCAGTAGTAATAAACCCAACTAATATCCGTCAGGATATGGGTTCAATCCTTGGCCTCGCTCAGTGGGTTAAGGATCCCTTGTTGCCATGAGCTGCGGTGTAGGTCACAGACACGGCTTGGATTCCAAGTTGCTGTGACTGTGGCATAGACCAGCAGCTGCAACTCCGATTCAACCCCTAGCATGGGAACTCCCATATGCCGCAGGTGTGCCCCTAAAAACAAACAAACAAAAATACCTCAATTTTTAAAAAAGGTAGGGAGTGGGACCTTAAAAAGAAAAAAGAAAAAACACGTTAAAAAAAGTCAAAATTTAAATATTTATGGTACATCAGACAATAGGAACTAACCCTCCATCCAAGGGGAAGGAAAATATACATTCACACAAAGACTTGCCCAGGGATGTTCATAGTATTATTCATAATAGCCAAAAGGTTCAAACAATCCAAAAGCCCATTGAACAGTGAATGGAGGAGTTCCCTGGTGGCTCAGTAGGTTAAGGATCTGGCTTTGTCACAGCAGTGGTTCCTGTCGCTACTGTGGTGAGAGTTGGTTCCCTGGTCTGGGAACTTCAGCATGTTGGAGGGCATAGCCGAAAATAAAAACTGGTGAATGGAAATCAATAGGGTATATCCATGCAATGGAACACTGCTCAGTCAAGGACCAAAATATATGTTAGGGCATGAATGAATGAACCTTTAAAAAACACTCTGCTGGAGTTACCACTGTGTCGCAGTGGGGTCGGCTGCATCTTGGAAGCTCTCGGATGCAGGTTCGAACTCCAGCCCGGCACAGTGGGTTGAGGATCTGGTGTTGCCACACTTGCAGCTTGGATCTGATTCCTGGCCTCAGAACTCCATATCCACCAAGGCAGCCAAAGAAAAAAAAAAAAAACAAACCCAAAACAAACAAAAAAACAAGTAAAAAACATGCTACGCTAAGTGAAAGCAGCTTGATGCAAAAAGATTACAATATTGTATCACTCCATTTATTTATTTTTGCTTTATAGGGCCACACCTGCAGCATATGGAGGTTCCCAGGCTAGGGGTCGAATTGGAGTTGCAGCTGCCAGCCTATGCCACAGAATTGGATCATGTGATGGCTGTGCAACCTGATAAAATTTACTACAGATCCTTGGGTAGTAAATGGATGCATTTTGTTGTATGTATTTTTTTGGGGGGGAGGATCCTTTTGTTTTTTAGGGCTGCACCTGCAGCATATGCAGTTTTCCAGGCTAAGGGTCGAATTGGAGTTGTAGCCGCTCTCCTCCGCCAGAGCCACAGCAACGCCAGATCTGAGCCATGTCTGCTACCTACACCACAGCTCACAGCAACACCAGATTCTTAATCCACTGAGCAAGGCCAGGGATCGAACCCGTGTCCTCATGGATGCTAGTCAGATTTGTTTCCACTGAGCCACAACGGGAACTTTTTTTTGTCTTTTTAGGGCCGAACATGGAAGTCCCCAGGCTAGGGGTCAAATTCGAGCTGTAGCTGCCAGCCTATGCCACAGCCACAGCAACACCAGATCCCAGCCATATCTGCAGTCTACACCACAGCTCATAGCAACCCCAGGTCCTTAACCCACTGATCGAGGCCAAGGATTGAAGCTGCATCCTCATGGATACTAGTTGGGTTCGGTACCACTGAGCCACAATGGGAACTACTGTTTTATTGTTTTGTTTTTATTTTATTTTTTATGGTCACACCCATGGCATATGAGTTCCCCGGCCAGGGACTGAATCTGAGCCACAGCTGCAACCTACCTCACTGCTTTAACCCACTGTTCCTGGCCAGGGTTCAAATTTGTACCTCCATAGCGACTGGAGCCGCTGCAGTCAGGTTCTTAACCTACTGTACCACAGTGGGAACTCTGGTATGTAAATTATACTTCAATAAAGCTGCTTTGAAAAGGAAAAAAGAGGGAGGAGTTCCTGTGGTGGCTCAGTGGGTTAGGAACCCAACACTGCCTCTGTGAGGATGCCAGTGGGATCCCTGGCCTTGATCAGTGGGTTAAGGATCTGGTGAAACCCTTGGGACTCTGGCAGAGCAAGAAGTGCCCCAGGTCTCAGGGGGAGGGGATGAGTAGCAGGAAAAGGAAATGACTGTGACTCAAGGAAAGCTGTGACAGTGAGGACCCCGGAGAAGGGAAGCCAGGGTCCCCGGGGAGCCCCATTGTGGAGCAAGCAAGGCAAGCTTCCCTATTTTTTTTTTTGAAAAGTTGCTCAAAATCTGAAAACACAAGTTAACCAACAGCTACTGCCAAGAATATTGTGAAAAGGGATCTGGGGGTGAGGAAATAGCCCCGTGAGTGGGAAGCTTCCAGGGCTGAGGTGCAGCGGGGACTGGACAGGAAGTCCTGGCTGGGGGCCCTTTGGACCTTGGGTGACGACAGTTCCCTTTGGAGACCACTCAGTGATAGTAGCTGGGGAAATCCTGAGAAAAACCATAACCAAAAAAAAAGGGGGGGGGACACATTTATGAGGCATTCACTATGTGCTGTGTTCCGTTCTGCATCTACGCAGATTCCCATAAATTACTCGTTGGATGAAATAAGTCAGATGGAGAAAGAAAAACTGTATGATCTCATTTATTTATTTATTTATTTTGTATGATCTCATTTACATGTGGAATCTATATTTCCTCTGCAGCTTTAAGTTTTTTTTCTTTTCTTTTTTTTTTTTTTTTGGCCACCTTGAAGTGTATGGAGTTCCCCGGGCCAGGATTCAGATCCTAGCCACAGTCGAGACTTAAGCCACAGCTGCAGCAACATCAGATCCTTAACCCACTGTGCTGGGTCAGGGATAGAACCTTCGTCCAAGCGCTCCAGAGACGTTGCCGAGCCCGTTGCCCCACTGCATAAACTCTGGCATTGTTAAATGTAAGGTGTACAAGTTAATGATTTAATACATACATACTGATAAAAGAAATATGCCCTTTTTTTGGTTTGTTTTTACTTTTTTGGCCATGCCCAAGGCCTGTGGAAGTTCCTGGGTCAGAGACTGAACCCATGCCATAGCAGTGACAACCCGATCCCAAACCCACTAGGCCACCAAGGAACGCTGAAATGTCCACATACTGAGATCTGGGGAAGTTACTGTGGCTTACACATGAGTTAATTTGAATTTTAGGCTAGCTACAACAGCCTGTCTGTGGCCTATCAAACATACAATGTACATCGGCTTTGATTTTTAAAGAAAAGTTTTGCTGTATAGTAGAAATTAGTACATCATAAAAAACTATACTATAATTTAAAAAAAGACAAAAACATTTTTTTTTTCTTTTGGGCCCATGGCACGTGAAAGTTCTTGGGGCCAGGGATTGAACCTGTGCCCAACTGCTGCAGTGACAATGATCCTTAACTTGCTGCACCACAAAGGAATTCCCAGAAAAAGGTCTTAATGAAAAGTGTGCACTGACCAGAAGTAAAGACTGTCCATGTTCAAAAAAGAACAAGATTAGGAGTTCCTGTCCTGGCTTATGGAGAACGAATCTAACTAGCACCCATGAGGACACAGGTTCAATCCCTGGCCTTGCTCAGTGGGTTAAGGATCTGGCGTTGCCGTGAGCTGTGGTGTAGGTCACAGATTTGGCTCAGATCCCACGTTGCTGTGGCTGCGGCGTAGTTACAGGTCCGATTCGACCCCTAGCCTGGGAACCTCCATGTGATGCAGGTGCAGCCCTAAAAAGACCAAAAAAAAAAAAAATTATACGCTTCCCTTCCTAAGATGTCCATGCTGCTCCTCCTTTGATGATAAGACTCCCTCCCTGGCACCAAGGCCATACTGCCTTGCTGTGTACATGCTGATCTGGTTTTTTGGGAAAGCTTGAGGGAATGTCTCCCTGCCTTGTTTTAGGTTCTTTGTTCTGACATGACATAACACTGTGCTGAAAACCACACTTGTCTGGAGCAGTTCCTCAGAGTTATCTGAAAGGCTGTCTTAGTTGTTTATTGCTTTTATTTTTCAAAAAATTTTAAATTAATTAATTTGAGCCACACCTGAGGCACAGAGAAGTTCCCAGGCCGGGGACAGAACCCAAACCATGGCAGTGACCTAAGCCACAGAAGTGAACACGCCAGATGCTTAACCTGCTGAGCCACTAAGGAACTCCAGTTTATTGCTTACTTTTGTTGACAATACATTGCAAAATGATAACCACAATCAGTTTAGATAGTATATCCATCCCCTCACAGAGTTACTGTGCATACATGGTGAGAACTTTAAAATTCTCCTCTCTTAGCAACATTTTTTTTTTTTCCCCTAGGGCCGCACCCACGGCATATGGAGGTTCCCAGGCTAGGGGTCCAATCGGAATCACAGCTGCCGGCCTACACCACAGCCACAGCAATGCCAGATCCGAGCTGCGTCCGAGACCTACACCACAGTTGACAGCAATGCTGGATCCTTAACCCACTGAGTGAGGCCAGGGATCGAACCCTCAACCTCATGGTTCCTAGTCGAATTCGTTAACTACTGAGCCACAACAGGAGCTCCAGCAACTTTTTTTTTCTTTTTAGGGCTACACCTGCAGCATATAGAAGTTTCCAGGCTGGGGGTCGAGTTGGAGCTGCAGCCACCAGCCTACACTACAGCCACAGCTAAGCTGAATCTTCAACCTACGCTGCAGCTTATGGCGACGCTGGATTCTTAATCCACTGAGTGAGGCCAGGAATGGAACCTGCATCCTCATGGATACGCCGGGTTCTTAACCCTCTGAGCCACAGTGGGAACTCCTCTTTTAGCAAATTTTAATGTACAACATGCGATATTGTTAACCACCATCATGTTGTACATTACACCCCCAGAATTTATTTATTTATTTTTTAGGGCCACTCCTGCAGCATATGGAGGTTCCCAGGCTAGGGGTTGAATCAGAGCTGTAGCCGCTGGCCTATGCCACAGCCACATCCACACCAGATGGGAGCTGCGTCTACAACCTACACCATAGCTCTCGGCAGCGCCAGATCCCTGAGCAAGGCCAGGGATCGAACCCATGTCCTCATGGATACTTGTCAGGTTAATTAACCACTGAGCCAATACGGGAACTCTATTTCCCTTATAAGAGGAAGCTCGTACCTTTTGACCACCTTCGCCCATTTCCCCCACCTCCCAGGCCCTGGCAACTGCCAATCTGTTCTCTGTTTCTGTGAGTTTGGTTGTTTAAGATTTATATGTGGAATCTAATAAAACTGAGCCATAGAAACAGATAGTAGAATGGTGGTGACCAGGAGCTGAGGGACGGGGAAGTGGTGGTGGGGGGGGGTCTCAGCATGATAATCTCTAGGTCCATCTGTGTTGCTGCAAATGGCATTATTTTGTCCTTTTTTATGGCTGAGTAATATTCTATTGTGTACATATACGTTTTATCCTTTCACCTGTTGATGGACATTTAAGTTGAAATAGTAGATCTTAAATGTTCTCACCACACAAATGCAAAATGGTAATTGTGTGAGATGACAGAGATGGTCACTAACTTTATGTGGTAATCACTTTGCAATAGACACGGGTATCACATCATCACATTGTACACCTTAAACTCACTCAACATTTTATGTCAGTTGTATCTCAATAAATCTGAGGGGAAAAAAATACTTGATTTTCACCCAGACCCTGTGAAGTTGTCAATATGAATAATCCCATTTTACTGATGGGGAAATTGAGGCCCAGAGGTGCTCAGCCACTTGCTCAAAACCACACAGCTAGTAAGTGGCTGAGCTGGTTCTCCCAGAAATGGGGCTGCAGCCTCCTCAGGCATAACCCGTACAGCATCCTTGAACCTCCTTGGCATCTGCTTTTGTTGTTTGCAGGGGAGGGAGGCGGGTATGGCAGGAAGGGGCTGGGGAGACAGCTCATCCTGGGTGGCCAGGGCCCCAAGCACCAGGCTGAGCAGAGGGAATTTCAGAAGACTGTTCTTGCCTTGAGAGTTCCCACTGTAGCTCAGTGGGTTAAGGATCTTCTGTTGTCTCTGCAGTGGCTCGGGTCACTGCTGTGGCCACGGTTCAATCCCTGGCCCAGAAAATTCCATAGGCTGTGGGTGCAGCCAAAAAAAAAAAAAAAAAAAAAAAAAAAAGTAAGGACTTTGGTATCTGACAAATCTGAAATCTCCACTTTGAAAATGACCCAACAACAACAAAAAAGAAAGTGATTCAACTTCACCCACTATCAGTTTTCCCACCTGTGAAATGGAGACTGATGTGGAGGCTGTCAGAAAGCTGCAGCCAGACTCCTCTTTCCATCCCTACACCATTCCCCTCCCACACCTTTTTTTGGTCTTTTTAGGGCCACACCTGCGGTACATGGAAGTTCCCAGGCTAGGGGTCTAATCAGAGCTGCATCTGCCAGCCACAGCAACACAGGATCTGAGCCTTGTCTGTGACCTATACCACAGCTCAAGACAACGCTGGATCCTTAACCTGCTGAGCAAGGCCAGGGATGGAACCCACATCCTCATGGATACTAGTGGGTTTGTTACCACTGTGCCACAATGGGGGAACTCCCACCATTCCCTTGTATTCACAGTTCCTCAATGGTGTGTGTGTGTGTGCACGGTACTTCCTAAACCACCCCCCCCCAATTTTTTTTAATGCCACAGCTTGCAGCAATGTCAGATCGTTACAGGGAGGCCAGGGATCGAACCTGCATCCTCATGGATATTAGTTGGGTTTGTTTCTGCTGAGCCACAATGGGAACTGCTCCCCCCCATTTCTTTATCACTCTGGGTGAGTAGGAATATGAGGGAACTTTAAACTTCTATATTCTTTGAATTCCTTTGTATTTATTTATTTTTTGGCCACGCCCTGGGCATGCAGATGTTCACAGGGCAGGAGTCGAACCTAAGCCAAAGCAGTGACCAGAACCACAGCAGTCACAACGTCATATCTTTAACTGCTAGGCCACTAGGGAACTCTCCGAGTTTCCTTTTAAATAGCTACATTTTATTTCTTTTTCTTTCAAAGAAAAAAAAAAGCTGTAGGAATAGTCTCAAAAGAGCATTTTTTTTTCTTTTTCCTTTTTTTTTTTTTTTTAAAGAAAAGCTGGGACAGTGGCTATGGCCATCCAGGGAACCCAGCCATTCCACTTCTTAGGGCTAAAATGTGCAGACCTTAGAGCCACACTGCCCGGGTTCAAATTCCAGCTTCTCAGCCAACTGGCTGTGTGACCCCAGGTAAGTCACTTGGCCTCTCTGGACCTTATCATCCCCTTTTGTGGAATAGAGATAATAATCATAACTGTCCAAGAGCTCATTGGTGGCTCAGCAGGTTAAGAATCCAGCATTGTCACTGCTGCTGCTCTGATTGCTGCAGTTGCATGGGTTTGATCCCTGGCCCTGGGACTTCCTTGTGCTGTGGGTGCAGCCAAAAATAATAATATCAATAACAATCATAACTATCTGAGTGGATGTGGTGATTAAACAAGGTGATATGCGTAAATTGCTCAACACACAGGATTAAGTATTCAACAAATGGTAGATGTGACCATCTCAGAACTCATCAGAGAGCCCCAAAGTAAAAGATGGATCCTATTTTTTAAGAAGGCAAGAGGGGAGTTCCCGTCATGGCGCAGTGGTTAACGAATCCGACTAGGAACCATGAGGTTGCGGGTTCGGTCCCTGCCCTTGCTCAGTGGGTTAACGATCCGGCGTTGCCATGAGCTGTGGTGTAGGTGTTGCAGATGCGGCTCAGATCCCGCGTTGCTGTGGCTCTGGCATAGGCCGGTGGCTACAGCTCCGATTGGACCCCTAGCCTGGGAACCTCCATATGCCGTGGGAGCGGCCCAAGAAATAGTAAAAAGACCAAAAAAAAAAAAAAAAAAAAAAAAAAAAAGAAAAAGAAAAAAGAAGGCAAGAGGCTCAAAGAGCCATGGAAAAATTGGGAGGTCGGAGTGGGTCCTTGCAGAGGAAAATCTCTGAGTAGTTAACATTGGGCATCACCAGGATTCTCACTACCCAGTCTCAAGGCTCAGTCTGGCCCCAGCAGTTTCTGCCAGAGCCTCTTCCAGACTGTGCTGCCCGCAGCCGCTCCATCTCCCATTCTGCAAGGTGCACCCCGCCTCCCAGGTCGGAAGTGTTTATGGAAAAGAAGCCCGGCTCTCCAGCTCTTGCTAGAGAAATCTGGCAATGCTCTGAGACTTTGACTTTTATGTTCTCACATTCATGGGGAACAGGAAGCAAATGTCAATGCTTCTCTTCTGATTTGGAGAGCCACCTGTCAATGGGACATCATCACCAGGCAAGAGATGGGGCAAGGCAACCAATCAGAAGCGCAGGTTACCTCTGCCAGTCAGTTTCACAGGAAGTTAGGTCTTAGGAAGGGATAGGTGCCCCTTTGTTCAAAACAGCTTCAAGGACAGATGTATGTTAACAGAGGCGAGAACGGGCTGGTAACACTTATGAATATTCACAAGGTCTGCGGCACATAGGACAACCGGTTGTATCTCAGCAGGAAAATCTTTTCTCTTTGGGGCTTCAGGACACAGATTGCCTTCAGATCTTTGGGAAACTCTCTCCCCCGCCCCAGTTATAATTTAAATCTATGAGTATTTGGTGGTGATGGTTACACAACTGTATGCATTTGTCAGGACTCATAGAAATCAGTAAAAAGAGTGAATTTTACTGTATGTAAATTACACCTGATTTTTTTTTTTTTTTAAATGGCCAAACATGCAGCATATGGAGGTTCCCCAGCCAGGGGTCTAATCAGAGATATAGCCATTGGCCTAGGCCACAGACACACCAGATCCAAGCCACGTCTGTGACCTACACCATAGCTCATGGCAACACCAGATGCTCAACCCACTGAGTGAGGCCAGGGATCGAACCGGCAACCTCATGGTTCCTGGTCAGATTCGTTTCTGCTGCACCATGACAGGAACTCCTGATTTTTTTTTTTTTTTTTTTTTTTTCAGAATATGGAAGTTCGCAGGCCTACTCCACAGCCACAGCAACTCAGAATCTGTGCTCTACACCATAGCTCATGGCAACTAGGGATCCCTGACCCACTGAGCCAGCCAGGAATTGAACCTCCATCCTCATGGATATTAGTTGGATTTGTTTCCAACTAATGGAACAATGGGAACTCTCTCCTTTTTTCCCTTTGCTACAGTGTGCTGTGGTCTGACGTGGGATCTCAGTTCCCAGACCAGGGATTGAACCCCAACCACAGAGGTGAAAGGGCTGAATCTTAACCACTAGGCCATCAGGGGACTCCCCAACTGATTTTTTTTTTTTTAAACAAATACTTGAGGAGTTCCACCCTGGTGACTCAGTGGGTTAAGGATCTGGCATTATCACTGCAGTAGCTCTGGTTACTGCAGTAGTACGGATTCAATCCCTGGCCCAGAAATTTCCACATGCCACAGGTACAGCCAAACAACAGCAAACCAATACTTGGGAAAAACAAAACATTCATGCAGCATGCAGGTTATATATAGACTGGCAAAAATGCATCCCACCAAACACTTTAGATGCATTTTATTGTATGGAAATTATACCTCAATGGAATTAATTTTTAAAAATTGTAATTGTTTGATTGCCCTATTGTACTTTTTAAAGACCTGGCTCTAGAATTTTATTAGGTAGTATTAGATGCAAAAATTAATAAAATTAAATTAAGGCCACTAGAGCTCAACTTTGCTGGTAGAAATCAGAGAGAATGAAAGGAATTTTTTTTTTGGCCACACCCGTGGCATGTGGAATTTCCCAGGCCAGGGATCAAATCCATCCACAGACGTGACCCAAGCTGCTGCAGTGACAATGTGGGATCCTTACCCACCCTGTGCCATGTGGGAATTTCTCAAAAGGATTTTTTTTTGGTTTTTAGGGCCACAAATACGGCATATGGAAGTTCCCAGGCTAGGGGTCGAATTAGAGCTACAGTTGCCAGCCTACACCACAGCCACAGCAATGCCAGATCCCAGCCGAGTCTGCGACCTATACCACAGCTCATGGCAACGCAGGATCCTTAACACACTGAGGCCAGAGGTCACACCCGAAACCTCATGGTTCCTAGTCGGATTCAGGAACTCCAGGATTTTTTTTTTTTTTTTTTTTACAGCCAAACCCATGAAACATGGAAGTTCTCAGGCCAGGGATTGAAGCTGAGCTGCAGGTGCGATCTGCACCATAGCTGTGGCAACATCGCATATTTTAACCCACTACACCAGGCCGGGGATCAAACCCATACCTCTGCAGTGACCTGAGCCACTGCAGTTGGATTCTTAACCCACTGTGCCACAGCAGGATCTCCTGCGAGGATTTTTTTAAAAAAGAGATTTCAGGGGCTGTTGAAGAAAATCATCAATGAACCACCTATAATAGGATTAGAGTCTGGAAGACAGCCTCTCATATTACCCTGAGGAACTACTCTGGAGAAACGTGGTTCTCAGCATAGTTTTATGTCTTGCTGGAATATTAAACAAGGCAAGGAGGCATTCCTTCAAGGTTTTAAAAAAAAATAAAACACCCGGATCAGCACATGCACAGCAAGGCAGTAGGTATAGGCGTGGCATCTGGGGAGGGAATCTTACCATCAAAGGAGGACCAGCATGAACATCCCAGGAAGAGAGGCATTTAATCTTTATTTTGAACATAGAGATTCTTTACTTCTGGTCAATTCATCCTTCTTTTTAACAATCAAAGCAGATGTACAATGTATGTTTGATAGGCCACAAACAGGCTGTTTCAGCTAGCATAAAATTCACGTTGACTCAAGTATAAGCCAGAATGGCTTCCCCAGACGTCAAAATGTGAACATTTCTTTTATCAGGGCACGTATGGCTCTTTCCTAATACTGAATGAAGGGTTTTCAAACTTGAATCCCCAAGGAACCCCAGAGGGTTCCACACACTCCTGCTTGCTTTTCACCCTGCCTGTAGTTCGGGCTGCCCACTTCTTTTGCACCCTTCAACAGTTTTATCTGAAAAGTTCTAGAACTGAAGTGTTTGATGGGAGTTCCTGTGTGGCTCATTGGTAACAAACTCAATTAGTATCCACGAGGATGCAGGTTTGATCTCTGGCTTTGCTCAGTGGATTAAGGATCTGGTGTTGTGTGGCTGTGGCATAGGCCTCACCTGCAGCTCTGAGTTGACTCCCAACATGGCAAATTCATATGCTGCAGGTGTGGCCCTAAAAAGCAAAAAAAAAAAAAAAGGATCTGGTGTTGCTGCAGCTATGGCATAGGTTGCAGCTATGGTCTGGATACAATGCCTGTCCCAGAAACTCACACAAGCCGAGAGTGCGGCCATAAAAAGAATAAAAAATAAAAAAGGAGTTCCCTGGTGGCCTAGAGATTAAGGGTTCAGCATTGTCACTGCTGTGGGTTGGGTTAGATCCCTGGTCCAGGAACTTCCACATGCTGCTGTCACCGACAGAAAAAAAAATGTAGGCAAGGATATGTAATGGGGAAAAGACAGTCTTTTCAGCAAGTGGTGTTAAAAGTTGGAACACTACATGTAAATAAATAAAGTTAGAATGCACTCTCACACCATACACAAAACTCAAAATGGTTTAAAGACTTAAATGTAAAACATGACACCATAAAACTCCTAGAAGAAAACACAGGCAAAACATTCTCCGACATAAATCATACCAACATTTTCTTAGGTCAGTCTCCCAAGGCAATAGAAATAAAAGCAAAAAGAAACATATGGGACCTAATCAAACTTATAAGCGTTTGAACAGCAAAGGAAACAAGAAACAAAATGAAAAGACCATCTATAGACTGGGAGAAAATATTTGCAAGTGATGTGAACAACGAGGGCTTCATTTCCAAAATATACAGACATCTCATACAATGCAATAACAAAACCTCCCAAACAACCCAATCAAAAAAATGGGCAGAAGACCTGAGTAGACATTTCTCCAAAGATATACAAATAGCCAAGAGGCATGTGAAAACATGCTCATCATCACTAATTATCAGAGAAATGCAAATTAAAACTATAACTCACGCCAGTCAGAATGGCCACCATTAAAAAGTCTACAAATAATTAGTGTTGGAGAGGGTGTGGAGTAAAGGGAACCCTCTTACATTGTTGGTAGGAATGTAAATTCATGCAGCCCCAATGAAAACAGTATGGAGAGTCTGCAAAAAACTAAAAATAGAGTTACCATATGATCCAGCAATCCCACTCCTGGGCGTCTATCCAGACAAAGCTATAATTCAAAAAGATACATGCACCCGAGTGTTTACTGCAGCACTATTTACAATGGCCAAGACTCGAAAACAACTTAAATGTCTGTTGACAGATGAATAAATAAAGAAAATGTGGTTTATATATACAATGGAATATTATTCAGCCATAAAAAGAATGAAATAATACCATTTGCAGCAACATGGATGGACCTAGAGATTATCATAGGAAATGAAGTAAGTCAGACAGAGAAGGACAAATACTATATGGTATCGCTTATAAGCAAAATCTAAAAAAATGATACAGATGAACTTATTTACAAAAAGACTTAGAAAACAAATTTATGGTTATGAAAGGGAAATGTGGGGGCGAGGGATAAATTAGGAGGTTGAGATTAACATATACATACTACTATATATAAAATAATCAAGAAGGACCTACTTATAGCATAGGGAACTATATTCAATATTCTGTAATCACCTATATGGGAAAAGAACCTGAAAAAGAATGGATATATGTATATATATATATAACTGAAGCACTTTGCTGTACACCTGAAACTAACACAATGCTGTAAATCAACTATACATTGATATAAAATAAAAAATAAATTGAAAAAATAAAATTCTAAAAATATGTGGATATACAATGGAGTATTACTCAGCCATGAAAAAGAATAAGATAATGCCATTCGTGGCAACATGGATGGAACTAGAGATTCTCATACTAAGTCAGTCAGAAAGAGAAAGACAAATACTATATGATATTGCTTTTATGTGGAATCTAAACAACACCAAAGAACTTAACCACAAAAGAGAAACAGATTCACAGACTTAGAGAATAGATTTGTGGTTGCCAAAGGGGAGGCAGGTGGGAGAGGGAAGGATTGGGAGTCTGGGGTTAGGAGATGCAAACTAGTATATATAGGATGGATAAACAAGGTCCTACTGGATAGCACAGGGAAATATATTCAATATACAGAAATAAACCACAATGGAAAAGAGTAGGAAAAAGAATGTCTAACTGAATTACTTTGCTGTACATAACAGCAGAAATTAATACAACACTGTAAATCAACTATATTTCAATGATTTTTTTTTTTTTTTAGGGCTGCACATGCAACATATGGAAGTTCTCAGGCTAGGGGATAAACCAGAGCTGCAGCTGTGGGCCACAGCCACAGCTGCAGCATGCCAGATCCAAGCCATGTCTGCGACCTACACCACAGCTCACAGCAACACCAGATCCTTTAACCCACTGAGTGAGGCTAGGGGTCAAACCTGAGTCCTCATGGATACTACTCGGGTTTGTCACCACTGAGCCACAACAGGAATTCCCTATACTTCAATACATTTTTTTTTTGGTCTTTTTTTGCCATTTCTTGGGCCACTCCTGTGGCATATGGAGGTTACCAGGCTAGGGGTTGAATAGGAGCTGTAGTCACCGGCCTACACCAGAGCCACAGCAACGCAGGATCCGAGCTGAGTCTTTGACCTACACCACAGCTCACGGCAATGCCAGAGCCTTAACCCACTGAGCAAGGCCAGGGATCGAACCCAAAACCTCATGGTTCCTAGTCAGATTCGTTAACCACTGTGCCACGAAAGGAACTCCACTTCAATAAATTTTTAAAAATTAAAAAATGTAAACACTATTTGGCAGTCCTTCAAAAAGTTAAGTGTTGCCATATGATCGAGCAATTCCATGCCCGAGTTTACTCCTAAAATGACCAAAGCAGGTATTTGAAAGAAAACTTGTGCACCCGTGTTCACAGCAGCGTTATTCACAACAGCCAAAATGTAGAAACAACCCAACAGTCCATCAACAGATGAATGGATAAACAAAATGTGGTATGTACACAAAATTGAATTTTGCCTTAAAAAGGAATGAAGTTCTGATCCATGCTACAACATGGATGAATTTTTGTGTGTGTGTGTGGGGGGCTGTACCTGCCCTGCAGCATATGAAGCTTCCCAGGCTAGGGGTCAAATCAGAGCTGTAGCTGCTGGCCTGCCCCACAGCTACAGCAACTCAGGATCTGAGCCATGTCTGTGACCTGCACCACAGCTCATGCCAATGCCGGATCCCTACGCACTGAGCGAGACCAGGGATCGAACCTGCTTCCTCATGGATGTTAGTCAGATTAATTTCTGCTGAGCCACAATGGGTACTCCCATGGATGAATCTTAAAACATTGTGTTCCGTGAAATAAGACAGGTACAAAAGGATAAATATTGTATGATTCCTCATGTGCTGTAGGAACAGGAAAAATCTTAGGAATAAGATTATGGGAGTTCCCCTCCTGGCTCAGTGGAAACCAATCTGACTAGCATCCATGAGGACTCAGGTTCGATCCCTGGCCACACTCAGTGGATTAAGGATCCAGAGTTGTGATGAGCTTTGGTGTAGGTCATAGATGCAGCTTGGATCTGGTGTTGTGTTTAGGCCAGTAGCTTCAGCTCTGATCCAATCCCTAGCCTGGGAACCTCCATATACCTGCAGGTACAGCCCTAAAAAGACAAAAAAAAAAAAAAAAAAAAAAAAAAAGAAAGAAAGAAAGAAAGAAAGAAAAAAAGAAATAAGATTAGGGGTTTCCAGGGACTGTGGGAGGGGGAAGTGAAAGTTAGTGTTTAATGGGTAGATTTTCAGTTTAGGATGACAAAAAAAAAAAATTCTGGAAATGGACAAGGTTGATCATTATGCAACACCGTCTATGTACTTAATGTCACTGAATTGTACACTTGAAAACGGTTAAAATGGTACGTTTTATGTTATTTGTACTTTACCACAATTGAAAAGAATCTATCCACATTGGAAACAAACCAAAACAATGTAAAAACCATTCTTTTTTTTCAGTGTACAGTGGCTTGATATGGGATCTCAGTTCCAGCCCAGGGATTGAACCGGGTAGCCTTTGTGAAAGCACCAAATCTTAACCGCTAGACCACCAGGGAACTCCCTGTAAAAACCATCCTTAGCATATGGATCATACAAAAATAACAGTGGGCTAGATCTGGCCCATGGGCTGTAGTTTGCCATTGAAGGAACAAACCATGAGTTTATCTGTCTATTCTATTGGGACAGGCATTGGGGAAGGAACATGGTATGCAGTTCTCAACAAGTACATTATTTTGGTCACGTTTGTGTTTCCTGTCCCTCCACGCAAACTCCTGTTTCTCTACCTGTCCCTTCGACTACGGTTCCTGGAACAATCTCTTAGGTTCTACCTCCTGCACCAGCCCCAGCCCCAGCCCCAGCCCCAGCCCAGATGGAAAACGAAGGCACTTGAAGGCAGAGGCTGTGGCAGAGAAGGGGCAGAGCTTCCCACCCACACCTAGGGCCCCAGAGTCTACCCCAGGGGGTTCCTCTTAGCCCCGGATGTGGGAAGGGAGGGTCAGGATGCCTAGGGGACTTAGCCAAGACAGGAAGCCCCACAACCAGAGGGGCCTTAAAGAGAGCTGAGGTAGGAGCGTGGAATTCACATCCAAGATTTGGCCTGCTGAGCCCACAGAGAGGGTAAGTGACGGCTGCTCCTGCCTTTGGGGGCAAAGCTGGGCCTCCAGCCCCATCCCCCATCAGGACCCAAGGTTCCAGATCCCACCTGCTCTGCAGGCCTGATCCTCCCCAGGTTGGGAAGGGGCTGACCCCGCTGTGGGTCTCTTGGCTCCCTCTTGCAGCACCTGCAGGATGAAGGCTCTCTCCCTCCTCTTCCTCCCAACCCTGGGGCTGCTGGTGTGGGGCAAGTCGCTGTGTCCCGTGGATGAAGCCATCAATGAGAAGATCCGGGATGTCGCCAGTTTCCTAAGTGAGGACCCTCATGTCCAACCTCAGCAGGGGCTTCAGGGGCCTCTCTGATTCCTGACATGGAGTGAACATCAAGCCAGCCCCAGTCTCAACCTGAACCAAATCCCAACCCCAACCCCAGTCCCAACCAAACCTCAACCCAAAGCCAACTCAACCCCAGTTCCTCCTGGAACCACAGCTCCAAACCCTCCTCCCTCCAAGACAGAATCCTGGGAGGTGGTGAGTTCCCCACGACCTGGGGAACTCTCCTCAGGGCCTGGACTACCTGGGCCTTCCCCAGGGGAGTTTTCCAGACCCCTTGCCTGTCTCCAAACCACCAGGGCCTGGGCAGCATGAGAATGGGGGAGGGGTAGCTTGGTCTCAGAGTTCCCACCATTACCACCATCTGTTCCACAGTTCCTCAGGTAATTAGGAACATTGGCCTGGAATGCCGGAGTGTCACCTCCAGGGGGGACCTGGTCACCTGCCCCTCAGGTGAGTACAGAACTTGTTGTCTAGACTCTCGGTTCTGCTCTCAGTATCCGATAACCCCCTCCCCTATGTCCAGCCTCTATTTCTCTAGGACCACAAGTCCCTGCCTCTACTTCCCTAATGTCCTGGTCCTCAGCATCTCTGGGGGCACACATCCAGCCACTCCCAGCCCTGTCTTTTTCTCCAACTTCTGGACTCCATTTCCTCAGGACACTTGTGTCCATGCCCCCAGCCGCCAACTGCCCCACCACCCACGCATCTGGCTCCAGTTCCCTGGACCCCCCAGGCCAGCAGCCTCTGGCTCGGGGTCTAAGGTGCTCCTTCCTCATTCCCACTTGCAGGCTTTGCTGTCACTGGGTGCACGTGTGGCTCCGCCTGTGGCTCTTGGGACGTGCGCGCTGAGACCACCTGCCACTGCCAGTGCGCTGGCATAGACTGGACCGGCGCTCGCTGCTGTCGCCTGAGGACGCCATAGCTAGAAGAATCTAAGTTTGCATCTGCGCATCACTGGGCTTGGAGGCGTGGCCAGGCCCCACAGGGGTGGGGTCATGACTCAGAAGGGGCGGGGCCAGGCCTCTGTGGGGCAGGGCTGGAAATAAACCTTGAGAAGAGGATGCAGAGCGCCTCGACCCTGTGCTGTGTCTTCTGTGGGGTGTAGGGTGACTGAGCTGGTGCCTCCAATAAGAGCCAGGTGCATAGGCTCGGGAAAGAAGGCAGGTGGATGACAAGCATGGCTTTCTTTTGCCCCATTTCCCCCTCCTCCCTTGTTGACCCCCACTTCTACTTCTGAAAACGAGGCTTTAACTTCCTCTAACGACATTCTCACCCAAGGCTCACGGCCTCCTTCGAGAGGGGAAGGGGATGTTACCTTTGAGGCCACCTTGATGTCACCCTAGGGTCTTGGGCCTCCTGGGAAGTTGCTGAGTCATTCTCTCCCACTGCCCACAATAGGCCTCATCTGGGATCTGCGGTTGGGACTGGACAGGAACCCACTATTCCCCACTGCACGGAACATTTCAGGGCCTCAAGCCACCAGCAGCCCCAGGGTCAGGGGACTTGTTTGTGGTCTGGTGTATCCTGTTGCTTAGAAAAGAGCCTGGCACACAGTAGGTGCTCAGGAAATGTTTGTAAATAACCACACACGTGGACACACTCCCTAGGTGCACGCACTACATGTACACACACACTCAGACACGGCACACAAGACACAACCCATTTACCAGAGTCATACAGAGACACCCTGCCCACAGACACATGTGTCCACCATGGGGAGGGACCTAGGGATACAGAGACACATGCATGCCTTGGACTGACTCCTGTGCTTCCAAGATTAAGTCTCCACCTCCGCCTGGATGATGTTGGACTCAGTCTGGAGTCAATGCCCTGGAAGGCAAATCCTCAGCATCTCTGGGGACACAAATCTGGGTGACTCAAGGTCCAGTTTCCTGAGAATCCTAACCCAGGAGTCTTAAAAACCCAGCTTCTGAGAGATGTGGACAGAGACTTTAGAACACTTGGTACTGAGTCTTGAAAGGGACCCCAGACACAAATGTCATATTCTCCATCAGCACACTCCACAGGAAGGAGAATTGGTAACAGAGTGGGGTTCTGGTTTTCAGGATGTTTTGGACTCTCCTTCTGAGGTAGGAGGCAGATGGGACCCTAGGCTGAGAACAGCTGGGACATGTCAATCTGAGTAAACTGGGCCTTGCTTCTCTTTGATACATCAAGGAGAAAGTTAATGGCAGGAGCTGAGCTCTGCTGGAGTAAAAGATAAGATGACTACCTCAATCACTCCTGGGGTCAAGGAGACCTCCCCAATTACACATGTGCAGAAAGACTCCTAGGGGTCAAAAAGGGAGGAGGGGCCAGGCCATAATAAGTCCTGACACCATCCCAGAACCCTTTGCTTTAGAGTCCATCTTTTTCTTCTTCTTCTTTGTTTTTAGGGTTGCACCCACAGCATAAGGAAGTGCCCAGGCTAGGGGTCAAATCAGAGCTATAGCCACTGGCCTATGCCACAGCCACAGCAGCGCAGGATCCAAGCCTCATCTGCAACCTGCACCACAGCTCACAGCAACGCTGGATTCTTGACCCACTGAGCAAGGCCAGGGATCGAACCTGTATCCTCATGGATACTAGTCATGTCAGGAACTCCGCTTTAGAATCCATCTTGACCAAAAGATGTGCACACATACTGGGGAGGGCCCTGTGTCCAGTCAGGTGTGAGAAATAAAACAAGATAATTGGCCAAATAAAAAAAAAGACTGGGAAGAACTGTCCTATATGTGATTTAAATCACCTCTCTGGGACATCCCTCATTTGGGGGTCACCCACACACACTCCCCTTTGGCCTTTGCCTCCTTGAAATAGTCTTGCTTGCAACGGGGGGCAAGAATCAGGGCAATTCTGCTTTTAGCCTCTAGCTGGTCTAGTGGCTAGGATTCCCGGATTTCACCCAGGCTGTCCAGGTTCAGTTCCTGAGCAGAGAATTAAGATCTCACGTCAAACCATCACTCACGGCTGTCTCTCCGAGACAGGTGCTCAGGAAATGTTTGTAAATAACCACACACGTGGACACACTCCCTAGGTGCACGCACTACATGTACACACACACTCAGACACGGCACACAAGACACAACCCATTTACCAGAGTCATACAGAGACACCCTGCCCACAGACACATGTGTCCACCATGGGGAGGGACCTAGGGATACAGAGACACATGCATGCCTTGGACTGACTCCTGTGCTTCCAAGATTAAGTCTCCACCCCCGCCTGGATGATGTTGGACTCAGTCTGGAGTCAATGCCCTGGAAGGCAAATCCTCAGCATCTCTGGGGACACAAATCTGGGTGACTCAAGGTCCAGTTTCCTGAGAATCCTAACCCAGGAGTCTTAAAAACCCAGATCACTCCGAGATCACTCCCACTGTCAAACCACCCCCTGTGATGGCACAGCCCCAGTCCTGATCCTGGTGGCGGTGAGTTGGGACTGCACACACTCCTGGTGCCCATGGATCCCGCCAGACCCCAATCCAAGGATTCCCCCTCCCAGGTCCTCCATCCTAACACCACTTCAGCCTTAGGGTTGGAGTGGGACCACTAAGTCAGAAGGACCAGAGAGGGTGAGTCTTGTACCTTGCCCATCCTGCCCCCTCATTGTTCTGAAGAGAGGGGATACTCCCTTGTGCTCCGACCCTGATGTGAATGCCTCTTTGCCTCCAAGACCCACAATTACCCGTCTGTATCTGGTCCTCAAGAAGGGTCTCTTTACCTCAGTTCCAACACAAGTCATCCTCCTGTCCCAGACTGCAGACTTTGACAGGCAACCCCTTCTTTAGCCTTTTTCCTCATTTGCCAACTGCTCAGCTCCCTTAGTAGCCAAGATGTTTCGAGTTGCAAATGCTGTAGATCCCCACTTCAAACTAGCTTGAGCAAAAGTGAAAGGATATTTCTGAATTATGTAACCAAGGGGCCCAGGATTAGAACAGATTCAGGTATGGCTGGATCCAGGGTCTCAAATAATGTCTCCAGGACCTCACTCCCTGTCAGGTCTGCTTTCCTCAGTGTTGGCTCCACTCTCAAGTAAGTTCTTCCCATCACAAATCCACGCTTATATTCTGGCAGTCTGACAGACAGGAAAAAAGAGTGAGGATGAACTTTTCTCCTGGTTAACCCAACAAAAGCCTGGGGCCTGAATTTCATTGACTGTGTCTGGCTCATTTGTCTGCCCCCATCCCCGTGACAAATTTTGGACTCTGATTGGCCAGGCCTGGATCATGCACCCCCCCCCCCAAACCAATCCCTGGTTAGGACACATTTCCGTGTGTGTGTGTGTGTGTGTGTGTGTGTGTGTGTGTGTGTGTGTCTTTTTGCCATTTCTTGGGCCGCTCCCTCGGCATATGGAGGTTCCCAGGCTAGGGGTCGAATCGGAGCCGTAGCCACCAGCCTATGCCAGAGCCACAGCAATGCGGCATCCAGGATCTGAGCCGCGTCTGCAGCCTACACCACAGCTCAGGGCGACGCCGGATCCTTAACCCACTGAGCAAGGTCAGGGATCGAACCCGAAACCTCATGGTTCCTAGTCGGATTTGTTAACCACTGCGCCACAACGGGAACTCCACATTTCCTTTCTTAAAAGAAAATCAGAACAATTACCTCGTGAAAAGGTCTGCTCAGGCAACCTCACAGGGACCTCTTAGGCTATCATGACATGGTTGCTTGTGGGTCTCCAGTTTTGGGGCTACCTTTTCCTCAAAAACAGAGGTCTGGAGTCCGTTCTTAGCCTCATCTGAGCCAGGGAAATTATGTAATGCTGTGGCCCCGCCCTCTGTGTTTGTCCATCAGAGCAGAACCAGTTCCCCATTGGCTCATCTCTTCTATGGCTGTTACATCAGCTTCCCATCACCTCTCTCAATGTCTGATTTCTTTTTAAGGCCAGCTAGAGGAGCTGACATCTAATCGCTATTAAATCAATCTTCCTTGAGAGACAAGGTCGGCAATACCTTAGGAAAGAGAACATTATCCTCACCGGACCCTGGGAACCATTCCAAAGTTATCTAGAATTTAATCATATTTTAAAAAGAAAACATACTCATGTCCCACACATAGAAAGTTTTAAACTTATTTTTTCTATGGGTCTTCTCAGGACGGACACCCCGCCTCCCCCCACCCACCTTGTCCTCTGCCTCTCTCTTGTCTGTAGAATAACTTGAGTCAAAGAATGAATTTAATCAGAGACATGCAAAAACATGGAAGAAACAGGACAAAATAATAATAATTTAGCCGTTAAGCAAAGTCAAAGGACTTTTAGTTCCTCCTCAAGGGCTATAGATAATATTCTGAGCCCTGTCCTTTGAATTGTTTTGCAGATGCTGAAACCCCCATCAGGTGGAAGAAGTTAATTACATGATGACTAGAACATGGCTACAACATAAGCTGCTCCATCTTACACAATTCCAAGAACTAGCCTCAAGAAGTGGGAACAGGAGTTTCTGTTGTGGCTCAGTGGTTAACGAATCTGACTAGGAATCATGAGGTTGTGGGTTCGATCCCTGGCTTCATTCAGTGGGTTAAGAATTCAGCGTTGCCGTGAGCTGTGGTGTAGGTCACAGACGTGGCTCAGATCTGGTGTGGCTGTGGTGTAGGCCGGAGGCTACAGCTCCGATTAGACTCCTAGCCTGGGAACCTCCATATGCTATGGGTGAGGCCCTAGAAAAAGATAAAAAAAAAAGGGGGGGAGGGGACAAACTGACTTTGGAAGTGAAGATTAACTGTACTTAAAATAATCAAGATGGGGGTTCCTGTTATGGCTCAGCAGGAATGAAACTGACTAGTATCCATGAGGATGCAGGTTTGATCCCTGGCTTCGGCTCAGTGGGTTAAGGATCCGGCATTGCTGTGAGCTGTGGTGTAGGTCACAGATGCAGCTTGGATCCCGAGTTGCTGTGGCTGTGGTGTAGGCCAGCAGCTACAGCTTCAATTCGACCCGTAGCCTGGGGACTTCTATATGCTGCTAGTGTGGCACTAAAAAGACAAAAATAAATAAATAAATAATCAAGATGACACTGATCTGATCACTGCATGATCAATTTTTTCAAGATGACTGTCGGATCCGACTGTGCTATTCTGCACATAGCCCCCTCCCTCCACCAAACACCCTTGAAACTCCTTTTTTATTTTTATTTTTTTGCCTTTTAGGGCTGCACCCATGGCATATGGAGGTTCCCAGGCTAGGGGTTTAATCGGACCTTCAGCTGCAGCAAGGCAGGATCAGAGCCTTGTCTGCAACCTACACCATAGCTCATAGAAATGCCAGATCCTTAACCCACTGAGTGAGGCCAGGGATGGAACCTGCAACCTCATGGTTACTAGTTGGATTCGTTTCCTCTGCACCACAATGGGAATTCCTGAAACTCCTTTTTTAAAGCTTTTGCCCCCTGGTCAGCAGCTGGGAGTTGACTTTTGGATGTGAATCTGTCTTCTCCCCAGGTTTCTGGCTTCCTGAATAAAGCAAATTTTCCTTTCCAACCAATGCTTGTCTCTTGAGTATCAGCTTTTGAGTAGCAAGCAAGAGGCTGAACATGAATTTGGTAACAGGAGAAAACTTTGATATTCTAGAGGAGTCCAATGTTGCAGTGAAATGTAGCCAGTCCAAAATGAAATGTGACTTAAGTGTAAATATGCATTTGATTTTGAAGACCTAGTACCAAAAAATGTAAAATATCTCAATAAACACATCGTTCACAAACAACCCAATTAAAAAATGAGCAGAAGACCTAAATAGACATCTAACCAAAGAAGACATACAGATGGCAAGCAGGCACATAAAAAGATTCTCAACATCACTAATTACTGGATAAATGTGAATTAAAGCCACAATGAAGTATCACCTCAACTTAGGATGGCTATGGTCAAAAAACCTACAAATAGCAAATGTTGGCAAGAATGTGGAAAAAAAGGAACCCTTGTACAATGTTGAGGAATGTAAATTGGTCCAGCCACAATGCAAAACAGTATGGAGGTTCTTCAACAAAACCTAAAAATAGAACCAAAACATGATTCAGAAATTCCACTCCTGGGTATATATTCAAAAAAATGAAAACATTAATTTGAAAAGATAAATGTACCCCAAGTTCACAGCAGCCTTGTTTACAATAGCTAAGATATTATGGAAGCAACCCAAGTGTCCATCAACAGATAAATGGATAAGGAAGACGTGGTATATATATACAACGGAATATTACACAGCCATAAAAAAGAACAAAACTTTGCCACCTGCAACAACATGAATGCAGTTGGAGGGCTTAGTGAGATAAGTCAGAGAAAGGCAAATACTGTGTGTTATCAATTGCATGTAGAATCTAAAAAACAGAATGAATATAATCAACCAAACAGAAACAGATTCACAGATGTAGAGAACAAACTTGTGGTTACCAGTGGGGAGAAGAAGGTGGAAGAGGTAATATAAGGGGAAGAGATCAAGAGGTACAAAATACTATGTATAAAATAGATAAGCAACAAGGATACATTGTGCAGCACAGAGAAACATAGCAATTACTTTGTAATAACTTTAATTTTTTAATTTCATGTCCACACCAGTAGCATATGGAAGTTCTTGGGCGGGGGCTGCAACCCACAACTCCGCAGCGACCTGAGCCACTGCAGTTGGATCTTTAATCCACTGCATGAACTCCTGTAATAACTTTGAGTATAACCTAAAAATATTGAATCACCCCATGCTGTACAGTGGAAAAAAACTGTGTTGGGGGAAATAACAATAAAAAAAATTGAATCACTATGTTGTGCACCTGAAACTAATATAAATATTGTAAATCAATGATACTTCAATTTTAAAAAACCTTGCCCGCAAACCTACATGTTTTACATTATATTTCTATAGGAAGCCACTCCTCTAGACCTAAAGAGAAAATTCCCTATATACTTTGTCTTTTTTTTTTCTTTCTAGGGTTGCACCCTTGGCATATGGAAGTTCCCAGGCTAGGGGTTGAACTGGAGCTGCAGCTGCTGGCCTATGCCACAGCCACAGCAAAGCAGGATCTAAGCTTCATTGGCAATCTACACCACAGCTAACGCAACGCTGGATTCTTAACCCACTGAGTGAGGCCAGGGATCAAACCTGTGTCCTCATGGATACTAGTCAGATTCATTTCCACTAAGCCGTGATGGGAACTGCTACTTTGTCTCATTTTAATCCTCAGCTTTTAAGGTCAGATGGGCTCAAAGAGAGCTTTAAGACACCTAGCCAGAGTGAGTTCATGAATATGTATAAGCATGCAAATGAGCGTGCCATGCATACGCGTGAGTAGATGTGTGACTAGGTGTATTTAGGGGTGTGTGCATGTGCATGTGTTTGTGTGTGTGTGTTGGGGGGGGTCAGGGCAGGTGAGCAGATGTGTGGATGAGTGTGTGTTCTTGAGTGTTTCTCCAGGGGTCTGCAGGTGGAGGGGGAAACTACTTCTGGGGTTAGGTCAAGATGAAGTCTGGCCATAGTCCCAGATGTGGGTGTGGCGTTCCAGTGGTGAGCACCATTGCCTCATATCCGTTCCCTTCCTCCAAAGGGCCTTGAAGAAGCAGAACTTCTTAGGGTGGAGCCGAATGGTGGGACTGGGACAGAGCAAAGAAAGGTGTTGGGACCTAGGAATCCTAACTCCAAGGCTGGATACTCCTGCCCCTAAAAGTGGGACTCTGGGGGTGCCACATATCTCCCCTGAGAGCAATGGGAGACAGGAGGATGAGGTTCATCTAGGTAGACAGACAGACACAAAGAGCTTCCTGTAAAGTTCCCATCCTTTAAAAAAAATTATTTTCATTGAGTATAATTGACCGGTGACATTGTGTGAGTTTACAATGCACAATGTGTTGATTTAACACATTTATGCATTACGATAGGTGACCACCATAGCGTTAGTGAGCACCTCCCCCCCCCCAGGTTCCCGACCACTCTATTCCATTTCCAGGTCTATGGGCATCTCTTCTTCATCCTCTGTGACACTCTAGTCTCCTAAGACCCTTCTTGAGCCAGGGTTGGGGTAAGGATGCCCCAGAGTGGGAGGGTCCTGGATCCCTGAAAAGAGGATGACCCCTCCTTCCTTTCCTCCTCCGTAATGCAGAGATTTCCTCATCTGCCCAGACACTTTCCGGTGGGTGGGGATGTGCACAGACAAACCAGCAGGCTGGGGACCATGGAGACTGAGGAAATCTACATGAACCAGGAGCTCAAGATGCAGGCGGCAGCCTTCAAAGACAAGAAAAAGGGGCCCCCAGCCTGTAAAGAAGGTTAGGCACCTCGGGGGCCGGGGGCGGTGGGGAGAGGTCAAGAGGGAGAGGTCAAGGGCCGAAAGTGGGGGCCAGAGGGTTCCCTCCCCCACGCAAAACATGCGTGTTTCTATGTATCACCCAAATGTTCACACGCATCCTCTCCACTTACTCAAGATGAAGATTTTTCCTTCTCCACTCCTTCTCTTTACCCCCAGAAATTTGCTGCTCACAGGGTTTGGTGAACCAAACCTATCTCTGCCCCAGAGCTCCCACCAGGTTTCCACAACCCCTCCCACCGACATGCCCACAGGTGCAAATGACCCTGCCTATGAGAATATCACCTTGACCTTCAGAAACCGGGATCAGTCAAAAAGCAGTCATTCACCGCCCAAGAATAAGGGTAAGTAGCTGCCTGCCAGGGCACATCACACAGCCTTGGGAGGGGCTTCAGGGACATAGGGCAGCATGTGGAGGTCAAGGTCAATGGCTGTGGTGATGTCAAGGCTTGTGTGTGACAGTGGTAGGGGGTAGCTTTGTAGCTGGTGATGATGACCGTGGTGTGATTGTCCTCATGGAAGTGTTGGTGAAGGTCTGGGTGACGGTGATGGTGTCTAGGTGACCATGGAGTGGATCAGGAAGGAATCACCTAGACGGAGCTGATGAGGTCTGGTGATGGGACAATGCTGGCAACATCAGGCACTGATGTCGGTGGCTGTTGGTGACAAGGATGATAAAGGGAGCATAATGGTGACTACTGGGGACGTTTGCAGGGGGCACTGGCTAGGTTGCATGTTGGTGGCAGTGTTATGGATGGCCCCAGCAATTTTTAGTACTGGGACCAGTGGGTGTGGACGACAGAGCTCTCGGTGGTGGTCTGAGTGGCCGTGTTGGGCCCTGGAGGTAACCTGTCCTGCCTCTGCCCCAGTCCCAGTCCGGTCCAGGCCATCCTCAGACCCTGCCCAGTTCTCCCACTGGTTGCACAGAGCCATGATGAGCCTACACATTCTCCTTGCCCTGTCCTGCGTTGTCCTCTTGGCCTTGGTCCTGATGAAGAGTGAGTGGGGGTTTGGTTTTGCTTTTTGGTGGCGAGGAAAGGGTCTGGGGCAGCATAGAGGGGGTCCCCAGGGGCCAGGGAGGCCCAGTGCTGCTCCCAATGGCAGAACTGAGGCGATTCAAAGTTCTTCTTGCTCCACCTCCCCATCCCGAACAGATTCCGAGCTGTCCCAGGAGCTGCTGGTCTTGAAAAGGGAGATCTGGAATGGTGAGAGGAGGCCCGGGGTGAGGGGTGGGGTGGGGGGGCAATGGTGACACAGACCTCCCTGATCCGCACCTTCAGTCTCCATTTCGGTGCAAGAGTGCCAGAAAGAGCAGAAGGCAGGCTGGAGCACCATCAAGGAGAGGATCAACTCGAACAAGGAGCTCATTGAAACGGTCAAGAACAAGGTCCAGGAGGGGAACCTGAAACTGAGGACACTGCCAACAGGTGCCCTTACAGACCTTCACTGGGCAAATCTGTCTCCATGCCCAGGGTTGGGCTGGGTGCTGGGCGGGGGGGGGTCAAAGGAGGGGACAGCAGGGGGACCGTCCTCCCAGAGCACAGAGTTTAGGGGTGATGGATGTCACCCTCCAAGTCACTCAGGGAGTATAGAAATGCTGCTGGGAACCCCAAGTACACACATTCTGTGGCAACCCAGATTGGGGGTCAGGAAGGGAGGTGGTTTCTAATAAAGGTGCTAAAGCCCCACCAAGGGCGTTCAGAGAATGTACCCACATGTGTCCATTTGTTTCTGCACTCGCATTCCATGATTCCTGAAGATAAAGCTTTTTCCTTTATCTTTCCCCCAAACCCAGACCTAACCAACATCAAGAATGAGTTACGGAAAGTCACTGAGATGCTGAAGACCCCAAGTCCAAGTAAGTCAGGGCTGGGGAGGTGGATGAGCCCCCATGTGGCCCCAGGTTCTCTTCCAAGAGTGGGATCTGCCTGACCTATGGGCTCTGCCCTCTACCCCACCCCCCACAGAGCCCACAACTAAATAAATGAGAAGACATCAAAACCCTGGCTGCAGAATGGAGGACAAGGTTGCACCTCTCAGTGAAGATGGAAAATGGGGGCCCCAGCCTGGTCTGAACCTGGGTACACACTGTGTTTCATTCCACCTGTAGAAAACCATGTGTCCCGGTGCATGAGTGTTGTGGCTTTGTGTGTGTGCCTGTGCATGTGGCGGGGATAAGCACTTCACAAAGGAAGGTGTTATAGGTGCATGTTGGGAGTCGCAGCGACTGGGGTGTGCACCCCTGTGTCACTGTACACGTGTGGGTGACACGTGTTGCACCTGAGTGTTTCACTGTCAGAGTAAACACGCGTGTGTCCTGTGCAATGGAGTTGTGCCAGGGTGGGGGTGGGGTACACCGTGCAAATGTGTCTCTGTAATTGTGGGTGTGCCCCGTCACTGCCTGTGCTGGTGTGAATAGGAATTTGTGGACATGAGTGTGTCTGATTATGCCACCAAGGGTGTTCACAGTGTGTACCCGGGCACGCGTCCATTCCTTTCTGCACTCTCATTGCGTGGTCCGTGAAGATAAAGGCCAAGGGGAAACAGTGTGGCTTTCCCATCTGTTATTGGTGTGGCTGGGGTGGGGGTGGGGGTGGGGGTGGCTTTGGGAGCTGATGGGGGAGTGTTCTGACTTGGGGAATGGGGAAGGTCACACACTGAGCACGTGGATATGACGCCAGGAACCCTGGGGGCACGAAGGCATGTGAGAAGGAACACCCCCAGTGGATCCCTATGTGTCCACGAACGAGTACCCAGGGGGTAATTGAGTCCCAAACCCGAATGTGTGCATGAGAATTTGTGGCCTGAGACATCCAATGCTTCCCTAAGAGTGAATGGGTCCGCGGATATATGAGCCCCTGTGCACTATGCTCGTGAGTGTATCTGTTCACAGAGCACGTATCCAGGTGTGCACACGCCCCTAAGTGTATTATTCCCATGACTCATGGATGTACATCTCTTAAGAGAATACTTGTCCACGGACATGCGCATGGACCTAAGAGAGTGGACGTGTGTGCACTGCCATGTGTATATCTCTAGGACAGGTGAGCGCGTGCGCATGGGCATACATGTGCTCCTACAAAGAGAATGTGTACCCGAGGGCATGCGTGTGCCCCTGAGACGAGAAGACATATGCCCAAGGACGCACATGTGCCAGAGACAGACATGGGACCACCGTCAAACGTGTGCTCTTGAGCACCGGTGGTGGCGGGCCCACCAAGGCTAGCAAGGCAACCCTCAGTCCGACCCCACGGACACGGGTGCCCCCGTGTGGCCGCTCTCTGGAATCGCCCCGCCCACATGCCCCTCCCGTCGCGGCGCCTGCGCACGCCCGGGCCTTTTACGGCGCCGTAAAGCAGCTCGGCCGAATCGGCGGCCGCTGTTCCCGGTGAGACCCCGCCCGCCACGACCCCTCCCAGCGCGTAGCCCGCTCCACTCCCCGATCCCTCCCCGCGGGTCTTTGGGCCCTGGGCCAGGGCCTTGGCATCCGCGATCCCCGGTCAGCTCGCCTCGGCCCATCCCGGGGGACCGCGAAGAGGGTGGGCTTCTCGTTGGTCCCTCTGCGTGGTCCACTCCTGGGCCGGGATCCAGATCTTTCCGCGGCTTAGCGCACCAGCCCCATGGCAGCCGGGTGGAGGGTCTCAACACCCCCCCGCTCCCCTATCGCGCGCTGGGCCCTCCCCACGTAGGCAGCTGCGCACCGGGGCAGGTGCATCCTGGAGCTCCTGAGATTCCCCTCCCCCACTGGACTTTCCATCCGCCACGCAGACCTGGTTGGGTCCCTCTCAGCAACCCTAGGCTTTTTTGCCTCTGGCCCTGTCCCTACATAGTCTGGGCGGGGTTCTCGACCACCCCTCCCGACCCCACCCTTGGGGGAGGGGGTCTCAGCGCCCTTGGGATCCCCCACATCTGCTGCCATCCCCCATCGCAGTGTTTTTCTCAGCACCCCCTCGTGGTTTTCTCCCAACAACCCCTTTCCGGGTCTCCAGCCACCGACAGCAGTGGCCTCACGCCCTGGGATGGGAGGATCACAGCGCCCCCTCCTGGCTCCCCTAACTTCCGGGTCCCACAGTCGGCTCCCTCCTTCTGGAGTCCCACTGTGCACCTACCTTTCTGGAGAGCACGAGGGTAGGGGGCTCCCAACACCTTCTCTGGCCGCCCGTCCAGTCTTTTTCCCAACGCAGGCCCACTCAAGAAGGCATGCTTCATGCAGGACAAATCGGAGTTGCCCCAGGGCACGGGTTTGGAAGGGTTCCCGGCATCCTTTTTCCTTGCCTCGAGTATCTTGCCGGTTCCCCCAGCCCCCAACGCTCATGGCCTTCGGTCTCGACGCTGTTTCTACTCCTCTCTCTCCCTATTTCCCCGACTTTCACCTTGGGAAGTTGGCGCTGTTGCTGCTGGAGCGCACGGTGGGAGAGGGGCAGTTGCCAGTGTCCTCCCATGGCCGCCTGTTCTCCTCCCCTTCCTGCCCTGGGTCTGACGCCCCGGCCCGTGTGCATTAATTAGCTTTATAATTACTCGCACAGGTGGCGGAGGGTTCATGATGGCGCTATTAACGCCTGAGGATCACCTGGAACGCGAGCGTTGGGTCGTTTGGGGCGACCCCTTCTGGTCCCCCTCTTGTATCTCCTCCCACCTTCCTCCTCGAGCCACCCTCCCAAACCTCCTCGGCAAGAATCTAAACCTACCCCAGCTCCCCTCCTTTGTCGCTGGCTAGGCGTAACGCACGTAGGCTTTACGCGCAGGTGGAGGCCTGCATGTCTTCCACTCATCTCTTCCCACGTGGGAAGTCAACGATGGAGCACACGAGGGCGGGGAGGGGCAGGGGGTTCTTCCCGCCTCTGACACCCACGTTTCCTTGTTTCCCCGCAGGGCGGCGGCGGCGCCATGGAGGCGCGCTTCACGCGCGGGAAGTCGGCGCTGCTGGAGCGCGCACTGGCCCGGCCGCGCACGGAGGTGAGCCTGAGCGCCTTCGCGCTGCTCTTCTCCGAGCTGGTGCAGCACTGCCAGAGCCGTGTCTTCTCCGTGGCGGAGCTGCAGGCGCGCCTGGCCGCGCTGGGCCGCCAGGTGGGCGCCCGCGTTCTGGATGCGCTGGTGGCTCGAGAAAAGGGTGCCCGGCGCGAAACCAAGGTGTTGGGCGCCCTGCTCTTCGTTAAGGGCGCCGTGTGGAAGGCGCTCTTTGGCAAGGAGGCCGACAAGCTGGAGCAGGCCAACGACGACGCGCGCACCTTCTATATCATCGAGCGGGAGCCGCTCATCAACACCTACATCTCCGTGCCCAAGGAGAACAGCACGCTCAACTGCGCCAGCTTCACGGCGGGCATCGTGGAGGCGGTGCTCACGCACAGTGGTTTCCCCGCCAAGGTCACGGCCCACTGGCACAAGGGCACCACGCTCATGATCAAGTTCGAGGAGGCGGTCATTGCCCGAGACCGGGCCCTGGAGGGCCGCTGATCCCACGCAGATAAAGGATGCAGATTGCTCCCTTCCCAAGTGTGTCTTGTGTCTTGTGTCTTGTGTGAGGGCCTCGGAGATGCGCTCAACACCTTGGCCCAGGCCCCTGCCTCAGACTGATGAGGGAGGCCAAGGCCCAAGCATGTTTATAATATAGAGGGGAGGGAGGGAGGGACACCTTGGGGGGTGGGGGAGGCTGGGGGCCGAGAGAAGATAAACCAGGCGGAAGGAGCTGCTGGTGTGGCTGGAATGGGGAGAATGCTGACACTTTCTGGGATCATAATTGGAGACCATCTGTAGGCTGAGGCTGAAGAGGTCGGGATAGGGAGGCATTGGGATGGAGGGACCAAGGCCAGGGAGATTTCTTTCCTTTTTTTGTTTTTGTTTCTGTCTTTTTGAGGGCCGCACCTGTGGCATATGGTGGTTCCCTGGCTAGGGGCTGAATCGGAGCTGTAGCCACCCGCCTATACTACAGCCACAGCAATGCCAGATCCCAGCCCCGCCTGCGACCTACACCACAGCTCACAGCAATGCTGGATCCTTAACACACTGAGCGAGGCCAGTGATTGAACCCACAACTTCTTGATTCCTAGTCGGATTCGTTTCTGCTGCGCCACAGCAGGAACTCCAAGGGAGATTTCTTTAGACCAGGGGTTGGCACCCTTTTTCTGTAGAGGATCAGAGAGTAAATAGTTTCTACCCAGCAGCCTCTGTTTGACAGCAGAAGTGGGGGGAATGGGGGCAAATGTATGTCTAGAAAACAGGCAGAGGGTGGTGGTCAACCATTTTTTTTTAGACCCTTGCTGTTCAGAGTGTGGTTCCCAGACCTGTGCGGCAGCATCTGCCGGAAGCTTGTCAGAAATGCAGGCTCTCAGGTGCACCTCAGGGGTTCCTGTGTACCTTAGTCTGAGAAGTAGGGCTCTAGGACATAGGCTTTGTATGGGGGGGACGTCCCCCTTGCCGCCCCAGTTTCCAATTCTGCAGATCCGGGGTAGGCCGAGGATTTGCATTTCTAACGAGTTCCTAGGAACTGCTGTTGCTCCCAGCCACACTTTGAGAACTCTGGCCCGCGTGACCTGGGTCTCAAGAGGAAATGGGTGGGCTTACCTCAGAATCATCTGGATGCTTAAAATAGTTTGAAGTCATTTCTGTACACACAATCGATGCACAAACACAGGTTCCTTGTTAAGATAAAAAAAAAAGTAAAAGAATTACATTTCAGGCAAACTTGTTTGCCCTTTTGCCCGCCACGCTTGGTCCCTGATCACTCCTCCCCCCTCAAGGAAAGCCCTTTAGGACTTTTGTGGGGGCAAGGGGAACTTCTTCAAGTCTTTCTCTCCTCCCCCTTGAACCTGCACAAGTCTTATTTTCAAAGGGAATCTTGGGTGCTTTTGGCTTAGTCCCCCCTCACAGCTTATGAGAGGGGCTTAAGGATGGGGAGGGTGCAGCTTTTTCAACTTGGCTGTTTGGAGGGTGGCAGGAGGTGGGGAGGGGAGGGGGACCCACCAGGCCTGGTAAGGGGCAGTGACAGTCATCCCAGCCAGTGGTGGGCTTCTGCATGTTGCAGAGAAGGTAGTGCATCGTTTTTCAACAGGATAAATAAAAGTACTGAGCTCCCACCAGGATCAGGATCAGGAGGGGAGGCATCCCAAGGCAGCTGGAAGAGGGGGTGGCCATGGGGTGGCAGAATGAATCTGGGGTAAGGGGGCAGCATCAGTGCAGAGATGGAAGCCACAGGCGTGGGGAATGGAGAGCCAGAGGCTGTGGTACCTGGAAAGCTGGATTTCAGAGAGAACTGCTGGCGTCACCTTTGGGCTTAGCAGACCGAGGTCCTCAGGGACTCTTGTGAGGTGGCTTTCAGGGCCCACTGGGGCAGGGGTCAGATTCCAGGTGTGAGGGGCGGGAGGTAGGGATGCAGGGCCGGCTCCGTCCAGAGGTCTGGCAGCAAAGGATGCCCCAGAGAAAGCGGGCAGGAGGGGAGGAGATACAGCTGGTTGCCAAGGGGTGCTGCCGAGCTTGCGAGCTGGCAGAGGAGGGCCCAGGGTCTGCTGCTGCCTGCAGAGGATGAGTAGGGACTCGTGGAGAAGGGATAAGGTTCGGAACAAGCTGTAGGTTTGGGGTGGGGCAAGGGGAGTACAGGGAGAATGTACATGCAGCCATGATTCTGTGGGTGCCCATCACAGCAGCTCTGACTTAGGATGCTTGGGACCAAAGCCCCCAGGTGGGTAGGGGAGGCATGAGGAGGATGAACCCAGCACCAGCCCTTGGTGAACCAGGCACGTAGCACCCCTCGTTTCACAGGCCCTGAAGCAGGTTCCAAGAGAAGATCACACAGTTAATTTGACAGATATTTATTGAGCGCCTATTATGTGCCAGGCTCTGGGGACACAGCTGAGAACAAAACAAAGGCCCTTGCCCTCCTGAAATAGACATTCTACTGAAAGGACAAGATGCTGCAGTGAAGAAGTACAGCCAGGATATAAGGGATTGGGAGTCAGGAGGTGTCATTTTAAATGGGGGCGAGGAGCTAACAGGGGAGGCAGCATGTGCAAAGGCCCTGTGGCAGGAGTGAGCCTACATGTTGAAAGGACAGTGAGGAGGCTAGTGTGGTTGAAATTGGGGAGGTATGGCACGTGTGAGGGGTTCACATGATCAAAAAGGACCTGTAGGACTTTTGGCTTTTTCTTTGAGCTGGAAGGAAAATTTTGGGGGGTTGGGGGCAGTGAAGATGGAGACTTGAGCCAGCGAGGATGGGGGCTGCACCAAGGCTGTAGCAGGAGAGGGTGGAAAGTACATGGGTTTTGAATGTGGCTTGACTGCCTGAGCCCATGGCCTTTTCTGATGGGTTTGGAGGAGGCAGGTGGTGAGAGGAAGAGTGGCAAGGGTGGCCCAGTGTGGCCTGGGCCACTGGGAGGCTGGAGTGTGAGTTCCCACAAGGAGAGCTCAGGTAGGCAGCTGTGGCTGGCCTGGAGTTCCGAGGGTCTGGAGGAGACAGAAATTTGGGGGTGGGGTGGGGAGGAGAGAGCAAGTTTTGCTCCAAGGACCATCTCTGTCTCTGCCCATTCTGAGCCCCAAGGTGACCTCCTCCCTCCCTCCCCCACCTGGCTGGTGTTTGGCCCGATCCTTGACTCCCAGGTCCTAGGTGGTCCAGCTTGGGTGCCTCCTCATGGACTCCTCTTTCTCAAAGGGGACCAAGTATTACGGGATGTCTGGCTCTTCCTTTTCTAGGCCAGGGACTGGGGGTGAGGTGGCAGCAAGGCATTTAACCAGGGTATCCTGAGATCCCGGTCTGCCTCCATCCACAGCCTCCCAGGGGTGGGGGGCTGACCCCGGCCAAGCCTGGGGCTGGGGCTGGTGCTGCCTGAGAGGGGGTGGGGCTGGCAGCTCAGAACCTGAACCGACTGCCAGGTGACCTGGCCACCTCCCCAGCAGCCTCTCCAGCATTCTATGCACTGGGCCTTGCTCTGGGTGGGGACCTAGATTCAGGGTGGTCCCACTGCCTGGCCCTACAATATTCCTGGGGGTCTAGGGGTGTTCTTGGCCTCCCCGGATCCCAGAGTCCTCATCTCCAGGCCCTAGCAAATGCTTCTGGTAATGAAGTAGGGAAAAAAAAAAATCAGGGAGGTAGAAATGCCACTTCAGTTCCAGGACTCAGAGGTGGCCTCAGGGACCAGGTTCTGAAATTCCTGGCTCCCACATTCTATGCCTGGGGACCAGAGCCAGCCAGCTTGAGGGGCTGTTGCTACCCCGTGATATTCATGAAGGTCAGGATGGTGGTGCCCAGCTGCCTGAGCCGGGGATCTCTGTCCTTTGATGCCAGGACACAGGGGCTGCATCAGGAGATGGAGAGTGGAGGCAGAGGAAGGATGCTGGGGTCTGAGGGGGTTATCAGCTGCTCCTTGGAGGGTGGGGCTGCCAGGGGCTGCACCCCTGAGGGAAGGGGGCTTGTAGCCTCCAGCTCACAGGCAGGGGGTTCTCAAAGTGGGAACTCCAAGCAACGGAGGACAGGGAAGTGATGACCATTCGGGCTGAGGAGCAAGGGCCAGGCCCTCTGGGATGTTGGTGGGACCTGGGGGACCAGCCAGCTTCTACCGTTTGGGCTGGAAGAGACATCATGGGGACACTTTGGCCACAAAAGAGGCATCCAGGCCATGACTGGGGGTTCTTAGGGTCCGGATATTCCCATATTTGAGCTTGGGGAGTGGCAGAGGGGTGTAGCTTTTAGGTGGGCAGAGTCCTGTCAGGATCTGTGGAAAACATCCCAGGGGAATCAGGGCCGAGGCGCTGAACAGATGCTCAGCAAGTGGCCAGCCGTTCGCACACCCAGTCTAGATAACTGCCGCAGAAGGCGTCGTTCCACTGCCCCGAGGCCTGCATCATCACGCAGTGCTCTCCCTGGCCCGCGTCGTTGGGTTCCCCGGGCTGCCAGTTGCTGGAGCGGGAGGGCTTCAGGTCAGCAGATGGGGAAGAGGAAGGGCCCCCACCATCTTTGGCCTTGACATACCTCTCCAAGTCTGGGCCCTCCTCCCCACCCCATCCCTGGATTCCCACCCCGACTCCCTGCGGCCCAGAGACACCCTTCCCGCCTCCCCCACTCCTAGTCTGAGCCCGAATCCAAGCCCTGACCATCTCCCTGGGTTGCAATCCAGAAGCTCCCCAAGACCAGGCTTGGGAGTACATGCCCCCAAATACCCTCCCCTCTCATCACAGAGAGGTCCCCCCAAGAGGCCCCCTCCTCTACATGCCCCCCCTTCACCTATAGTCCAGGGGCTTCTCATCCATCCAGATGAACTCCCCCTCGATGTCCAGGTCCCGAAGACCAATCCAGGAGCCCCTTATGTGAGCGTGTTTGGTCAGGAAGTCCTGGGGAGCAGGACAGGGATGGAGGGCTGGGGAAGTGTGCCTGGGTCCCTCACTCATCACCACCACACAGGAGGTCAGGGTGGGGATCTACCTCCTCCCCCAGGGAATCCGGGCCCACCTGTTCCTCCTGGCTGTGGATGCTGACCAGCCGCCCTTGCAGACTGCTGCAGGCGTACTTGGCTTGGATCCATTTCTTGGCCGTCTCACCAAAGTAGTAGCATTTCCTTTGGAAATGGACCCACTCCTCAGGGCATGTGTTGCACACGGAGCCTGGGGTGGAGGAGAGGCTGAGGGGGTCAGCTGTGGTGGGCACCGTGGTGGACATCGTGGTGGGCACCGTGGTGGACATCGTGGTGGGGATCGTGGTGGGCACCATGGTGGACGTCGTGGTAGGGACCGTGGTGGGCACCGTGGTGGGTGCCGTGGTGGGTGCCATGGGTACAATGGGCAAGGTGGGTTTCAGCCTCTCTTCCAGGGTCTGGGCTGAAAGCAGATCCATCCCAGAGCCTAACAGAGAGTCACAGGTTGCCTTTTTCCCTGGAGCTCAGACGCTGTCATAGAACCAGCTCCCCTGCAGGGGCATCTCAAGCTTGGACACCATTAGCACAAACACCCCACGGTAGCAGCACCTTGACCATCAGCATCATCACCGCAGGTACCCACGGTGGCCAGCCGCCTCTCTCCACCACCAACACCACGGCCAACGCCACCTTTACCGACACCAGCCCTGCCACGTCTTCGTCACTAGTGCCGATGGCAATGCTGAGGTCAAGACCGCCGGCATCACTTTCTCCATTACTATCTTCACTAACAGCCCCCCTGCCCCAATAATAGCCCTGGCCACCGTCGCTGCCAGCACCCCCAAAACTACCACTCTGGGCCACTTTCCAGGAAATTGAGATGCTTTTCTTCTAGTTGGTCAGGGGAGCCTGGGTGAGGGTGTGGGAGAAGATTGGAGGACTGGGTCCTGATGGCCTCGATCTGGGACCACCTTGGTCTTTTCTCCCCCTGCCCCTACCCATGAGGTAACAAGCCTCAGGCACTGTCACCACCACCAGCACTCCCAGGTGGGAGGTTAAAACCACTGTTTCTGGACTGTGATTTAAAATAAATTTTCTTGGAGTTCCCATCGTGGCTCAGGGGTTAATGAATCCATCTGGGAACCATGGGGCTGCGGGTTTGATTCCTAGCCTCGCTCAGTGGGTTAAGGATCCGGCATTGCTGTGGGCTGTGGTGTGGGTCGCAGGTGTAGTTCAGATCTGGTGTTGCTGTGGCTCTGGTGTAGACCGGCGGCTACAGCTTTGATTGGACCCCTAGCCTGGGAACCTCCACATGCCATGGGTGTGGCCCAAGAAAAGACAGAAAGACAAAAATAAATAAATAAATAATTTTTCCCCTCTCTCTCTCTCTCTCTCTCTCTCTCTCTTTTTTTTGGCCATGGCATGCAGTGGCTTAATGTGGGACCTCAGTTCCCAGACCAGAGTTCATCTAGACAGCAGCAGTGAAAGCACCTGAATCCTAACCACTAGACCACCAGGGAACTCAGGAATAGATTTTTTTTTTTTGTCTTTTGTCTTTTGTCTTTTGTTGTTGTTGCTATTTCTTGGGCCGCTCCCGTGGCATATGGAGGTTCCCAGGCTAGGGGTTGAATCGGAGCTGTAGCCACCGGCCTACGCCAGAGCCACGGCAACGCGGGATCCGAGCCACGTCTGCAACCTACACCACAGCTCACGGCAACGCCAGATCGTTAACCCACTGAGCAAGGGCAGGGACCGAACCCCCAACCTCGTGGTTCCTAGTCGGATTCGTTAACCACTGCGCCATGACGGGAACTCCAGGAATAGATTTTCTTAGAGTGATGTTCATGGAGGGCTCCATAGCTTTGGTGGAATTTTTCTTTTCTTTTCTTTTCTTTTTTTTTTTGTCTTTTTGCTATTTCTTTGGGCCGCTCCCACAGCATATGGAGGTTCCCAGGCTAGGGGTCAAATCAGAGCTATAGTTGCCGGCCTACGCCACAGCCACAGCAACGCGGGATCCGAGCTGCATCTGCAACCTACACCACAGCTCATGGCAACGCCAGATCCTTAACCCACTGAGCAAGGCCAGGGATCGAACCTGCACCCTCATGGTTCCTAGCTGGATTCGTTAACCACTGCACCACGATGGGAACTCTGAATTTTTCTTTTCTTTCTTCTTTTTGTGTGTGATTTTTGTTTCTTTGTTTGTTTTTGCTTTGCTTTTTCAAGGCCACACCTCCATGGCACATCGAAGTTCCCAGGCCAGGGGTGGAACTGGAGCTGCAGCTGCTGGCCTGTACCACAGCCACAGCAATGCAGGATCTGAGCTGCATCTATGACCTACACTACAGCTCACAGCAACACCAGATCTTTAACCCACTGAGCGAAGCCAGGACCCGAACCTACATCCTCATGGATACTAGTTGAGTTTGTAACTGCTGAGCCATAACAGGAACTCCTGGTGGAAATTTTCTAAGGGGTCTGGGGTCCACATCAGTTTGAGAAACCCTGGGGAACAACAGTAACCAGTAGGCAGCCCTCTGCAGGGAGCAATGATAAAACCTGAAGACAGCATCTCTGGTCCTTTCAGGAAAACTTTGGGGGAGTTCCTGTTGTGGCTCAGTGGGTTAAGAATACGACATGGTGTCCGTGAGGATGCAGGCTCCCATTCAACCCCTGGCCCAGGAACTTGGGCAGCTATGGCCCTAAAAAGAAAAGAAAAGAAAAAAGAAAAAGAAAACTTCGGGGCTGGTGTCCTGGCTCTGTGTCACTCGGTCACCCCGAAGAGCAGCTGAGCTGGGCTCAGATCCCAGACCGCAGGACCAGACTTTGCGGGAGGGACTCAAGGAATTAGGAGGGAATCCATTAGCGTGAGATCCAGAGGCCCTTCTCCCCTGCTCCCCGGGGAGGAGCGCAGCGGGGGTTTCTTGCTGGGATTCCCACAGCCGCACCATGTCCCAGGGGACAGCACTCCTCCAGACCAAGCAGAGATCCTTCCCCTTCTGTGACCCAGCTGGGGCTTCCCAGAGGTGGAAGGCCAAAAATCAAGGGTGCCATAGGGGTCAGGGGGTGGGGACTTCAGGCAGTAACACCCAGGTTCCCCTCCAGGTTGAAGGCACGGTGATTGAATTTCTGTTCTTTCTGCAGCCTGCTGGCCTGCTGGCCCATCCCCGCGCCCCTCAGAAGTGCCAGCACTGCCTCCATCACTACCAGCCCTGGGGAAGACACCGAGGTTCTCCTTGTCTCCACTGCTACAGAAGTGACACCCCCCACGCCCCCCCACCCCCACCGCCACTGGTGGGATCAAACAACCCTTTGGGTCCCATGTGGCCGAGGGCATCCTACCCACGGCCCTCCTCTAGCAGTGACAAATCAGGCAGAAGAGAGATCAGTAAAGGGGACCCAGAGATGATAAATGTGGGTCAGCTTTTCCCAAAGGTGGGGAAAAAAATTGTGGGCGCCCCCTCCAGGTCGGAAGAGGGGAGCTGTTGGAATCAGAAAGGGCTTTCTAGGGTGATCTCCATCAGCCCTGCCACACACATAAACATGCACCATCCACTGTCACATACGCACCTGGACTGCACATTGGAACACACACTGCCACCCCCCGCCCAGGGTTGTCACATGCATCATCAAGCTCATGGGCACAGACGTGCACGCTCACCGTTGGACTCGTGTAGCTCCAGCCACAGCTTCTCCACCTCCTCCTGGAGTCTTCCCAGTGAATGCAAGGCCCTGTGCCTCTCATTCAAGCCTTGGGTGGTTGGGGGGAAAGGGCAGGGGTCAGAGACAAAGGGTTAGACATACCTCCCTGCCCCCCTACCCCCATGCCCCTCCCAAGGCTCACTGTAGGACTTCAAGTTGCTCAGGTCTGCTCGAAGACCATCCAGGTTCCGGAAAAGCTCGGACTCTGATGGAGGTAGGGGTGGGGCTGGTGTCAGGGATGATGCTAAGATACGCCCTCAGCCCACGGCTCTAGGACCCAGGCCCCCTTCCCTGGCCTCCATCTCTCACCTTGAGATACCATTCTCTTCTGTTCAGCTTGGATTCTTGCCATGTCCTGCAACATCTGGGCAGCTGATTGTAGGGGAGGGGACTTGGTGGTAAGCAAATTCTCAGACCCACTCCCACAGAGCCCCCCACCCCCACCCCGCCTCAGTCTTTAGGGTCACCTGCCCATTTTGCAATTCCAGAGCCCTGTGTCCACTCATCCATCCATCCCCCCTCCCACCTCCTCTCCCTAGACCCCGAGCTCAGCTCACTCACCCTGGGATTTCTGGGCCATCTGATCACCCTTGTGTCTTTCCAAGTCCTTGGACACCTGAGAAACTGGGGCAGTGGGAGAGAAGACGCATACCCAAGAGCCAGGAAGGTCCTCAAAGGCCCCCATCCCAGGCCCAAGTACAGGGACCCCCCCATCACATACCACCCCCCACCCCTAGTCACATAGTCACAGTGGCTGAGGTCACAAGTAAAGGCAGACCTTGTTTTTTGTGGGGGGCAGGGGCGGGGGGCGGTGGTTAGCTGTGTCTGCGGCATATGGAATTTCCCGGGCCAGGGATCAAACACAAGCCACAGCCGTGACAACACCAGATCCTTAAACCACTAGGCTACCAGGGAACTCCCAGACCTCGTTTTATTTGGGTTTGCAGATAATCACTTCTTTTTGCAAGTCAAAGGTCTGCGGCTTGCTGTTCTACCAGCACGATTTTTCCAACAGCATCTGGTCACTTTGTGTCTCCGGGTCACATTTTGGTAATTTTCGCAATATTTCAAACTTCATTAAGATTATAGTTGTTAATCTGTGGTCAGTGATCTTTTTTTTTTTTTTTTTTTGTTTTTTGCTATTTCTTTGGGCCGCTCTCACGGCATATGGAGGTTCCCAGGCTAGGGGTCCAATCAGAGCTGTAGCCCCCGGCCTACGCCAGAGCCACAGCAACTTGGGATCCGAGCTGCATCTGCAACCTACACCACAGCTCATGGCAACGCCAGATCGTTAACCCACTGAGCAAGGGCAGGGACTGAACCCGCAACCTCATGGCTCCTAGTCAGATTCGTTAACCACTGCGCCACGACGGGAACTCCCTGTGGTCAGTGATCTTTGATGTTAGTCTGGTATCGCTTCAGGGCACCATGAACCACACTCACATACGATGGTGAACTTAATCCATAAATGTGTCCTGACTGCTCCACCAACCACCCTTTCCCCCATCTCTCTCCCTCTCCTTGGGCCTCCCTATTCCCTGAGACACAACAATATTGAAATTCAATCAATAAATAGCCCTACAGGATTTCCCATTGTGGCACAGTGGTTAACGAATCCGACTAGGAACCATGAGGTTTTGGGTTCGATCCCTGGCCTTGCTCAGTGGGTTAAGGATCCGGTGTTGCTGTGATCTATGGTGTAGGTTGCAGACGCAGCTTGGATCTGGCGTTGCTGCGGCTCTAGCGGAGGCCGGCAGCTACAGCTCCGATTGGACCCCTAGCCTGGGAACTTCCACATGCTACGGGATCAGCCCAAGAAATGGCAAAAAGACAAAAAAAAAAAAAAAAAAAAAAAAGGAAAAAAAAAAAAAAAAGCCCTACAGTGACTTCGAAATCAAAAGCTAAGAAACGATGAAGCTTAGTGAGGGGCACAGATCCAAAGCCAAGAGAGATCAAAAGCTAAGCCTCCTGTGCCAGGGAACTGTATCCAATCTCTTATGATAGATCATGATGGAAAATAATATGAGAAAAAGAATGTATCTATATGTATGACTGGGTCGCTTTGCTGTAGAGCAGAAATTGACACAACATTCTAAATCAACTCTACTTTAAAACTTTTTTAAAAAGAATGCTGCTCTGGTAAAGACTTGAATGAAAAAGAAGTGAAAAGCCTCGCTGCTAATATAGAGAAAGCTTTCATGGCCTGGATAGAAGATCAAACCAGCCACAACATTCCATGAAGCCAAAGCCTCATCCAGAGCCAGGCTAGCTCCCTCCAGTTCTCAGAAGGCTGAGAGAGGTCAGGAAGCTGCAGAAGCAAAGTGAGAAGCTGACAGAGGCTGGATCATGAAGTTGAAGGAAGGAAGCCGTCTCCCTAGGAGAAGAGAGCAGGGGAAAGCAGTGAAGGCTGGTGTGGGAGCTGTAGCAGGTTACCCAGAAGATCCAGCTCAGAGCATCCATGAAGGTGGCTCCACTAAACAGAGTTTCAGTAAAGATGAAAGAGCCTTCTGTTGTTGGAAGAGGGTGCCATGCAGGACTTTCACAGCCTGAGAGGAGAAGTCAACACCTGGCTTCCAAGCCTCAAAGGACAGGCTGACTCTCTTGTTAGGGCTGATGCAGCTGGTGACTTTCAGTTGAAGCCGGTGCTCATTTACTGTTCTGAAAATCCTGGGGCCATTAATAACTATGCTGAATCTACTCTGCCCATGCTCTATAAATGGAACAACAGAGCCTGGATGACAGCACATCTGTTGACAGCACGGTTAACTGAAAGTTTTGAGCCCCCTGTTGAGACCTACTGCTCAGAAAAAAAAAAAAAAAAGATTCCTTTCAAAATACTACTGCTCATTGACAAAGCACCTGGTCACCCAAGAGCTCTGGTCGAGATGGACAACGAGATTCATGTTATTTTCCTGCCTGCTGCATAGCATCCATTCTGCAGCCCATGGATCAAGGAATCATTTCAACTTTCAGGTCTTATGTATGATTTAAGCATTACATTTGTAAGGTGATAGCTGCCATAGACAGTGATTCCACTGATGGATCTGGGCAAAGTCAACTGAAAACCTTCCAGAAAAGATTCACCATCCTGGATGCCATTAGGAATATTTGTGATTCATGGGAAGAAGTCAAGATAGCAACAGTAACAGGAATTTGGAAGAAGTCTGTTCCAACCCTCCTGGATGACTTTCAGGGGCTCAAGACTTTGGTGAAGGAGGAACTGCAGATGCAGTGGAAAGAGCAAGAGAGCTAGAATTAGAAGAGAAGCCCAAAGATGGGATTGAACTGCTGCCCTGTCAGGATAAAACTTAGCAGATGAGGGGTTGCTTGTTATGGATGAGTAGAGAGAGTGGTTTCTGGATATGGGAACGACTCCCAGAGAAGAAGCTTTGGAGACTGTTGAAATGACAACAAAGTATTCAGGATAGTACACAAACTTAGTTAATAAAGCAGCAGAGGGTTTGAGAGGATTGACTCCAATTGTGAAAGAAGTTCTGCTGTGGAGAAAATGCTATGGAACAGCAGCACCTGCTACAGAGAAATTGTACATAAAACGAAGAGTCTGTTGGAGTTCCCTAGTGGGGCAGCTGGTTAAGGACCCCACATTGTCCCTGCAGCAGCTTAGGTCACTGCCGTGGGTTCGGTCCCTGGCTCGGGAATTTCTACATGCCATGACCCTCCACCAGCCAAGATTATGACTCACTGAAGGCTCAGGTGATGATTAGCATTTTTTAGAAAGAATATATTTTTACATTAAGGTGTGTGCACTTTTTTTAGACATAATGATATTGCACACTTAAGAGATCACATTATAGGGTAAATACAACTTTTATATGTTCTTGGGAAACCAAAATATGCATGTGACTTGCTTTATCATTATATTTGCTCTTTCCTGGAACCAAACCTACAGTATCTCCGAGGTCTGCCGGTACTCAGGAAAGTGCCGGCAAGAATCGAATGAACAGGTGTACCCTTCCCCCACCCAGAATGAACTGAAAAAGTGGTAGGCATTTCTCGAAAGCTCACTGGACTCCATTCTGAGCATTTCGAAAGTCTTAGCTGGTTTCTGCCTCTGAGCCCTAAAAGGATGCCCATTTTACAGGTGAGGAAGGTGAGGCACGGACAGTGACATAATATTCCATCTGGCACTTCTCGGAGCCTGTCCTCCAAGCATCTGTGGGTTTTCACCAGAGGGGCACAGACTGACCCTCAGTTCCTGGGGCGGGGGTGGGACTCTGGAGCCCAGACCTTCTCCCACATTGCACAGAAGTCAAGAAGCAGGAAAAGAACCCCCCCCCCCCATACCGTTCAGGGCAGCGGCCTCTTCCAGCTGTTTCAGATTGCGTACAGTGTCCCAATCTGGGGAGGAGAGGAGAGGAGGGGAGAGGAAGGACATTTCAGGGGCCCCCCATCCATCCACACCCCACCTGCCTGCTGGAGATGGAGGCTTTGGGTGCACCATGTGGGTGGTATTGAAAGCAGGGGGTCCTGGGGTGCTGGGCAAGGGCAGGGGCCTCTTGGGGGTGGGTGGGAGGGGCAGGGAAAGGGGCTGGTGGGGATACATGGGAGACACGATGGGGAAACTAGGCTCTGAGAGGTATGTTGGGCTCCCCAGGATCAGAGAGTGGGGGTCTGAGAGGGAACACAAGAGAGAGGCCATATGGGGCTGGGGGTGTCCTCACGCCATAGGAGAAGCAGAGTCAGCAGCCCAGCCCACAGAGCTGCGATCATCAGCCCCACCAGTGCCAGCTGCATTCCCCTCCTGCAGCACCGCCGCCGCCTTCTGGGAAATTTTGAGAATTCTGCCGGGGGAATAGGGTCGGGGGCACAGGGTAAGGCTAGGCTTCCCATCACCGCATGCCCCAGAGTCCTAGGAGCATATCCAGAGCCCGCACTGAAGCAGAGGGTCTCAGTGGACCCCCAGCCTCCTCTGAACCCTTTCCCCACATGCTGCTTTCATGTCCATCAGCAATGCCTCCCCTCCCACCAACCTCTGTCTGTCCATCTGTGCATCTGTGCATCTCTGGATCTGTCCCTCTGCCAGTCCAGCCCAATGTCAGCCGCTCCTTCTGACCACACTCCAGTGGCCAGAGAGCCTGACTTGGAGCCAGGTCACTGTCCAGAGACAGGTCCGGGGCCAGGAGCTGATATCTCCTCCTCCATGGGCTCTTTCTTCAGGTGGCCGCCCCCACCCAGCTCTCACCTTTGCCCCTCCTCTCTTGTATGGATTCCCTTAACTCCATCCCACCCAAGGTGGGGTCTGCAGCCTCAGCTCAGGAACACTGGGGCCTCTTTCCCTCCTGACCCCCAGCCCTCACCCGGGCTAAGCTCAATCCTAAACACCAGACACCGAGTCTCCCTTCTTCCCCATTTCCAAGCTCTTCCCCTCACCTGGCTCCTGGACCCCCCTCGAAGCTCTGCCTTGATGTCTCACTGCGGGCCCGGGTCCCCTCCCCTCAGCCTGGCTGTGAGGAGTCATCGTGTTGAATTCCACTCGCTCTGAGTCCCCTTCACGTGGTCTTCTCTCTACCAGGCTCTGAACGCCCGGGTTTTTTGTCATAAGTGTGTTGAGTCAGGGAAGGGAGGGGCCCACAGCTTCCTTTGCCTGCCTGGCTCTGTGCCTGGGAAGCCCAGTCAGGGCTCACCCCTCCTCCCAGGCTGGGCTGTGCTAGAAATTGACTTCTCTTCCCACACAGGGACCCAGGAACCCTTCTCCTTTCTTCAATGGAAGCTAGGAACTTAGCTTCCTAGCTTTTGCCAGGGACCGCTTCAGAGAGTTCTCTCACCTGAGTATAAACTTTCCTCCATGGGAGCGCTGCTTGGATTCGCCGAGTGATGGGGTGCTCACCCCCTGTCAAGGCAGCCCACTGGATGGGCACGGCCTCTAGCTGGAATCTGGGTTCAAGAGGGGGTTGTAGAGTTCGAGGTCAGGCTCTCGTTACTGGCACAGACAGCACCTGGGACTCCAGGAGCTCAGTGACTATTCACTGGTTTTTGTCTAGTTCACGACTAGGAGTCCGTGTCACCCTTAACTGAGGGACAACACTGGTGTGGGCGGTCAGAGGCCGGAGACCAGAGGTGGGCACCCCAGAGCCCATCACATGCAAGGTATATGGCAGGTACTCCATCATTCTCAGCAAATGGCTTAACCTTAAAAACCACTGTCCTTGTCCATAAAATGGCAAGATGAATGATACCTCCACCCTAGGGTTCACTTTTACATGAACATGTAAAGTGCTTTGAACAAATTTTGGGACATGGGAACCACCCAAAATATTGTCGGCTCTTGTTGCTATTGCTGCCTGTGCAGCTCAGCCCAGGACTCAACTTTTCTGAACCTCAGTGTTCCCCTCTGTAAAATGGGAGCAAGGCTAGTACGCAACTCAGGGAGACAGGGAATGAGCAAATGAGAGAAAAACATACATAGTTCTGCACACAGTGGGTCTTCAGATCCCAAATGTTTATCCATCATCTACGCTATGCCAGGTCCTGCTGGGAGCTGCAGACTCTGTCACCCGGCCCTCAGCTTCTTCCTCTGTCAACATGCCCAAGTCTCTTGTCTCTAAAGCACCTACTATGTGCTGAAGAGCATGGGCTTTGGGGTCAGGCAAGCCTAGGAGCCACCAGCTGGCCCCCTGGCTAGGTGACTAAGGGCAAGTCACTTTAGGGGGGTAGCCAGACTTTGATTTTTTTTTTTTTAATGACCATTTGCACGGCACATGGAAGTTCCTGGGCCAGGAATTGAACCTGAGCCACAGCTGTGACCTACCCTGAAGCTGTGGCAACACTGGATCCATTAACCCACCCACACCTCTGCAGTGACCCAAGCCACTGCTGTTTGATTCTTAACCCACTGTGCCACAGCAGGAACTCCTGAGACTCTGTTTAATGGCCACTTGTTATCCTTTTTACTATCCACTTGGAGGAGGTCAGAGCTGTCACCTTGGGTCCAAGGTCAAGCTGGCCAGACCTGGGGCTGAGTCCTGACTTGTCCCTGGATGAGAGACTCAGTTTGCGCATCTGTAAACTAAGGGTAAGCAACAGCACTGACTCTACTACATGCAGTAGGATAAGGCATTCACAGTTCTGGCTCAGCCTAGGTGCTCAGTAGGTGACCTGAGGTACTGAAAGCCTAAGGGATTTGTCCACATCACATCATGGTGGGACTGGAACTTGAACCCAGGATGTGTGACCTTGGAACCTAGAGCTCCATCATCAGTGGACATGGCCTCCAGGTGGGTGTCTGCTGGTAACGACAAGGGTGGCAGAGTCCTGAGGCCAGCCTGTGTCTCTAACACAAGGACCCCTGTCCCTGCTTTTAGCCATCCCTGGCTTCCCAGGCCCCTGCATGATCAGCCCCCAGGGCCTCCGCCAAGCCCATCATTTTTGGCAGAGTTTCACTTCCCCAAACCACATCCCTGCGCACCTGTTAATTCTGTCCACACCTACCCGCTGCCCACCACCACCTCTTAAGCAGACCTCCTCCTGGACATCCCTTGCGACTCTGCCCAAAGGTCGCTTCCTCCAGGAAGCCTTCCATGTCCACTTCCTACTGCCAGCCCCAAGACACACACACACACACACACACACACACACACGTGAGTCACACACTCAGAAGACAGACACACAATAGCACCCGTCGCTCACTCACATGAGTTTTGAGCGTGTCGCTGTCCTACTGGTCCGTTGGGGCCAATTGGAGAGGTCAGCAGGGGCCACAGGCTGCGATGAGGTGTTGAACCCAGAGAGATGCTTTCTTCTGAGAGCAGACTCACCTGCTGCTTCTACTTTCACAGACCTAATTATGGGCTCGCCACCCAGGGGAAGCGTAATGCATGGCCTCCCCTGATGTCCCCCACGACCTGGGCAAGTCTGTGCTACACTAATCTCCATCCCTTGGGGGAACAAACGGAGCGTCAGAGACACTGAACCACTTTCCTAAAGTGCTGGAGGAGTTGGAAACAAGCGAGTCAGCCTTCCAACCAAAGTGACTAAATCATTATGTTGGAAAGAGAGGCAGGGAAGGGAGGAGAAGAAGATGGAGAGGAAAGAAAGAGAGAGGAAAATAAGGCAGGAGGAAGGGAGGGAGGGAAGAAAAAAAGAAAGAAACATAAGATAACATTCTGGTCAATACTGACCATTTTCTCATGTGGTTTAATTTAACAGCAACCTGCATTGGGCACAGATCCTAGTGTCTTAGATGCATTAACATGTGTAACGTTCTCAACCAACCACCCAATGAAGTAGAGGCTCTTGTCATCAATGCTGCTTTAGGGATGAAGGATGTGAAGCACAGAGAGGTTAAGAAACTTGCCAAGGTCACACAGCTCCCAAACAGCAGAGCCAGGATTTGAACCCAGTCTGGGGCCCTCCACACCACACTCCTAGCCTTTCGTTGACAGGGACTGCTGGACACGGCATGCACCCTGCTCTTCCTTCCAAAAACGTGTCTCCTGCTCCTTAACTCCAGGGATTCTTGGCAGGGGTGGGAAGGATGCCCTATGTCAAATCCCTCGATGGGCTGCCTCCCTAACTCCGGGCTTGACATTCTGCCCCTCAGGAAGATGCCCACCTGTGCCTTTCTGTCCACCTCCCAACCAGGACTAGACCAGGCTGTCCACCAAACAGAGAGGGGCCTGGCTAGAATGTCCCCAGACCATGCACTCCAGGAGAGCAAGCACCATGTTGTCTCATTTGTCACACTGTGTCCCCAGCATGGGGACATGTAGCCTGCGGTACCCACTGTCCACTGAAAGAATGACTCTGGTGGGCCGAGGCTGTTCATTCTGGGCCCCCACATGTCCCTCTCAACCTTGATCAGGGCCAGTTGTGGGGGTCTGAACCCCCTGCTTGGTTTGCTGAGTGACAGAGGAGGAACATTTTAAGCAGAGGAGAGAGTTGTCAGGTGGGCACCAGACAGAAGTCACCGTGGACAAAACAGCAGGAGGCCTGGGGGTGGGGATGCTAGGGGAATTTCATGGGGGCCAGGTGGGGATGGGGACACTGCAGGGGACTGTCCCCTGGCCCAGGGACCAGAGGAGGTGGCCCGGGCAGTGGCAATGGGATGGGAGAGAAACAGGTAAATTTGAGCTGAGATGGCCTTGGTGATGGGAGAGACGGGAGTGGGTGATCAGAAGATGCTATGGAAAATGACCAGTCTCAGCCAGAGTGTCTGGGTGGAGAGCAGGGTGAGGACACAGGAAGGAGGAAGAGAATGTTTGGGAGCAAGTCCTACTGGGCTGCAAGGAAGACACAGGACAGGGTTCCAGGTAGAGGATGGGGCTAAGGAGTCTGGTGTTTATGAACTTCTGACAGCTCTCTAGGTCCAGGCGCCCCAGACGCAGTCCACACTGGTGCCCACTGGTCTGACGTGTCCTACCTGGGCTCAGCCGCTGGTGCGTGGGGCTGGGTCCCTGCCAAGACTCAATTTAGACAAGAGGATGTTGGGGGTGTGTAAGTGTGGCAAAATCTCACCCTTTCCACTCTGGGGACCAGGGGAAGGTGCTGTCACAGATCGCCCCCTCTCTCTTTCCTTCCGTGGCGTCAACCCATTTTAAGGGGTAAACAGGAAACCATGCGGATGTGGGCTGCGATCTGAGGGTGTCAGTTCTTCTTTCAGGGCTGGGATCCCTGTGCCTTGCTCATCACCAGTCCTGGATTCGGACTCAATAGGAATGAGTAGGAGTTTGAACAATGACAATATATAGTTCCCAGCCAGGATCCCAGTCCAGCCCTAGCCCTGATCCTCCTGGACCAGGATTCACCCCCAGTGATGCTCCTATCCCCAACCCAACAGGTCCTTGGTGCGACAAGGAGCTGTATCCCCCGTGCTACATGCAGAACCTCAGCACCAGGGACAGGGCCTGGTTCTCATGGCAAACGCGATGCGATGAAGGAAACTCGTGACCTTGACCTTGACCCCATTCCCATTCTGGCACAGCTCTGAGCTTACCCGACCTGTCCTATCTTTCCTGGTGTTTCCGGGGGCGGCACGGGGTGGCAGGGAATGGGGAAGGGAAAGGTGTGTGAGTTGTGATAGGGGAGGGCTGTATGTCAAATCCAGAAGGGCTTCCAAGGAAGAGGTGTCTCTAAAGCTGGGCTTTTTCATTCTTGCTCAGCACCACTGACATTGGGACAGGGTGAGCCCTCGTGGGGCACTGTCCTGTGCATTGTCAGATAGTTAGCAAGGTCCCTGGCTTCGGATCACTAGTTGCCCAGCACCTCCTCCACTCCCTTCCCAAGACGTCTCCAAACATCCCCAAATGCTTTGGGGACATGAGTTGTAGTTGGAGAAAGTGCTGGTTTCAGGCTTCAACATTCTTCCCCTGTTTCCCTCTCTGTGTCCAACTCTCTCCATCTGCTGACAACACATCACTTCTTCCCTCTTTTTTTTTTTTTTGGTTGTGCCCAAGGTGTGCAGAATTTCCCAGGCCAGGGATTGAACCCGCGCCACATCAGTGACCTGAGACACAGCCGTGACAATGGCAGATCTTTAACCTGCTGAGCCACCAGGGGACTCCCTGCTTCTTCCCTCTTTCATTCACTCAACAACCATTCACGGAGCACCTACTGTGTGCTAGCCTCTGCAAACCAAAGTCCCAGCTCTCACGAAAAAGGAAGACAAAGATATTTGGTCTTAGAGTTCCCGTTGTGGCACAGTGGTTAACAAATCCAACTAGGAACCATGAGGTTCCGTGTTCAATCCCTGGCCTTGCTCAGTGGGTTAACGATCCGGCATTGCCGTGAGCTGTGGTGTAGGTCACAGGCGGGGCTGGGATCTGGCATTGCTGTGGCTCTGGCATGGGCCGGCGGCTATGGCTCCGATTAGACCCCTAGCCTGGGAACCTCCATATGTTGAGGGAGTGGCCCAAGAAATGGCAAAAAGACAAAAAAAAAAAAAAAAAAGATATTTGGTCTTAACTACATAGCAAATATACTTAACACACAATTTACCATTTTAGTCATTTTCAGTGGCATTAAGTCCATGGTTATGCAACCATCCCCACCATTCGGCCCAGAATGTTTTCATCGTCCCCAGCCGAAACTCCGCCCCCGTTCAACACTAACTCCCCTCCTCCTCCTCCTCCCCCTCCCCCAGCCCCTGGCCACCACCATCCTACTTTCTGTCTTTATGGAGTTGACTCATCTTTCGTATAAGTGGAATCAGACAGCATTTGTCTTTCTGTGTCTGGCTTATTTCATTGCATGTTATGCCCTCGAGTTTCATCCATGTGGCAGCATAAAAACAAAGCTTAAAATTCATCAATGCGGGAGTTCCCATTATGCGCAGTGGGTTAGGAACCTGACTAATATCTACAAGGATGAGGGTTTGATCCCTGGCCTCGCTCAGTGGATTAAGGATCTGGAGTTGCCGTGAGCTGTGGTGTAGGTTGCAGACACAGCTTGGATCTGGCGTTGCTATGGCTGTGGCGTAGGACGACAGCTACAACTCTGATTTGACCCCTAGCCTGGGAACCTCCATATGCCGTGGGTACAGCCCTAAAAAGAAAAAAAGAAATCTGGGGAGGGGAGGGGACATTGGAGTAGGCCACCCCAGAGGAGCAGACTCTGCTGCCGCTGTATTTTCTTTGCCGAAATGTTTTATGCTGCTAGTTTGTCCCCTGGGGCTTTGCAACCTCAGTCTTGAGCTGATACCCATCCCCCCACAGCCAGGGGAAATCCACACCATCCTCTCCCAGAGGCCCCAGGTCCCAGGGAGGGGCCAGTGGCCCTGCAGCCTCCCCTAACCTTGGCCTTGTGACTTATGCAGACTCCACAGGCCTCAGTTTCCCCTACAGAGAGGGCGCTAGACTCCTGGCCCTGGAAGCCCAGGGGCCCTGTCAGCCCCTCCCCAGGAAGGTCCAGAGGTCTCATGGCCTTTTGCAGGCCCCCAGCACTGTGGGGAAGTAGGAATTCTGTAGAACTGGGGACTGCCCCTGAGTGACAGCTGTTGTGACCCTAGGGTGAGGGATGTGGGCCCCCCCCATCAGGCAGATACATGGAGACATGAAGTGATAAAATGCCATCCCCCACAGAGTCACACAAATAGCCAGAGACACACACACACACCGACTGTCCCTACACAACTGAACCACAGACACAATACAAACAGTCCATGCTCACAAACCCAACACAAAATCCCAAACAGGAGTTCCCGTGGTGGTTCAGCACTAATGAACCTGACTAGTATCCATGAGGACTTGGGTTCGATCCCTGCCCCTGCTCAGTCAATTAAGGATCCAGTGTTGCCATGAGCTGTGGTTTAGGTTGTAGACTCAGCTTGGATCTGGCATTGCTGTGGCTGTGGTGTATGCTGGCAGCTACAGCTCTGATTCGATCCCTAGCCTGGGAACTTCCATAGGCTGCAGGTGCAGTCCTAAAATGCAAAAAAAAAAAAAAAAAAAAAAAAAAAAAGCCAAACAGACTCACAGAGACATCCACACAAAACACACAAAGATTCAAACACACGATGAACATGACACAATCCAACCACAGATCCCTACGTAAGGAAAAACTTTGCAAACATCCCATGCATACAGTGCATACAGATATAACACAGACACAACACAAATACAAAAATACAGACCACAGGCCACCACCAAAACCACACACATACACATAAATATACACAGATACAGGAGTTCTCGTCGTGGCTCAGTGGTTAACGAACCCTACTAGGAACCATGAGGTTGTGGGTTCGATCCCTTGCCTCGCTCAGTGGATTAAGGATCTGGCGTTGTCATGAGCTGTGGTGTAGGTCGCAGACAAGGCTCGGATCCCAGCGTTGCTGTGGCCCTGACGGAGGCCAGGGCTACAGCTCGGATAAGACCCCTAGCCATATGCCCTGGGAGCGGCCCTAGAAACGGCAAAAAGACAAAATAAATAAATAAATAAATAAATAAATAATAAACAAACAGATACAGACAAATACATAGAAACACAGAGGCACACACAGCACACATAATGTAAACAACATATGTCTATGTGCCACACAGTGGAACTACAGAACACCTGACACACCCAATGTGCATGCAGATACACACACCACGTAATCACATGCACAAATACAAATGCACATATAATGCACAGAAACATGCACACAAAGTGCACAGACATACAGAGACACAACACAGATATGCAACACATGCATAGTCATCTTGACACACACGTGCGCCCTCTGCTGGTCTTCTGCAGAACTGTCAGAATGAGAGCTTGCTGGATAGCGGCAGGACCCCTCCACCGGTTGCCCTTCCTCTGGACTCTGCCCTCCTCCCCACTGCATGGCTCAGCTTCCCCTCAGGACCTCTCTCCCCATAGCTCCACCACCTCGAGGCTTCAGTCACCCCCAATCCTAGCTCCTTCCCATGCCTCTGTTGTGAATGAAAAACATTATCAGTAAACAAAGGATGTGGCTGCCATCAAGCCATGGCATTAAGAACCCCCCTTCTCCCCACCCCTGCGCCCTGCGAGCCCCGAGGGAACTCAGAATGGAAACAGATTGCCTGCCATCCAGCCAGCAGCCACTCCAATGGGGCACCCGGAGGAAACTCGGGAAGAGAAAGCACAGGGGATCTGGCCCTGGATAGCTGAAGTGCCTATGAAAAGATTGATTTCAATGAGCCTAGACTTCTGAATCTTCCCCTCCATAAGAAAAGTGCTCATTTTTTTTTTCTTTTTTGGCCACCTCGTAGAATATGGAGTTCTCCAGCCAGGGATCAGACCCAAACCATAGTTGCGACCTAAGCTGGAGCTGCGGCAACACGGGATCCTTAACCTGCTGTTGAAAGGTGCTAAATTCATGACATGGAGATGTCTGGGGGGCTTGGAATTGGTATATGTAATGACTGGTCCCTGGAGATCTGCTGTATAGAGCAGAGAACTCAACACTGCACAAAGACCTAGGCATTACAGATCAATATTCTGTGACGGTCTGTGGGGAAAAGAATCTGAATAAGAATGGATGGGTGTACATGTATCACTGAATCAGTTTGTCGTACAGCAGAAATTAGCACAACCTTGTAACTCAACTTCAATAAAGCTTTAAAAAATGAAAAAAAATTTAAAAATCTAAAAAAAAAAGAAAAAATAAAGAGATGGCTGGTTTTCTTTAATTAACAGTAATCTTGGGAGTTCCCATTCTGGCTCAGCAGAAATGAACCAGACTAGTATCCATGAGGATGCAGGTTTAATCCCTGGCATCTCTCAGTGGGTCAAGAATCCAGCATTTCCTTAAGCTGTAGTGCAGGTTGCAAATGCAGCTTGGATACCGAGTTGCTATGGCTGTGGTTTAGGCCAGCAGTTGTAGCTCTAATTGGAACCCAAGCCTGGGAACCTCCGTATGCTGCAGGTGCAGCTCTAAAAAACAAAACCAAAAACAAACCAGTTATCTTGGAAAGTTCCCATGTGGTGCAGTGGGTTAAGGATCTGGAGCTGCAGCAGCTGTGGCGCAGGTTGCAACTGCAGCTTGGGTTGGATCCCTGACCTGGGAACTTCCACGTGCTTCGCGTGTGAACCAAAAAAGCAAACAAACAAAAATAGTAATCTTTTGATGTTCCAATGAGCTGGTCTTTGTTAAAACACTCCTATACTGACTTCCTTGGTGGCTCAGCAAGTTAAGGACCCAGTGTTGTCACTGCTGAGGCTTGGGTTGCTGCTGTGGTTCAGGTTCCATCCCTGGCCTGGGAACTTCTGCATGCCATGATCGTGGCCAAAAAAATATGTTTAAGGAAAACAAAAAACCTCCCATATATCCTGGCTCCTCCCTTATCTCTTTAGAGTAGTCCGTTAGAACTTTTTTTTTTTTTTTTTTTTTTTTTTTGTCTTTTTGCCTTTTCTAGGGCCGCTCCCGTGGCATATGGAGGTTCCCAGGCTAGGGATCCAATCAGAGTTGCGGCCGCCAGCCAGCCTACACCACAGCCACAGCAACACAGAATCCCAACTGCATCTACGACCTATACCACAGCTCACAGCAACACCGGATCCTTAACCCACTGAGTGACGCCAGGGATAAAACCTGTGTCCTCACAGATGCCAGTCAGGTTGGTTAACTGCTGAGCCATGATGGAAACTGCCCCCCCCCCCGCTTTTTTTTTTTTTTTTTTTGCTTTTTAGGGCCTCACCCACGGCATATGGAGGTTCCCAGGCTAGGGGTCTGATCGGAGCTACAGTTGCCAGCCTAAGCAACTCAGGATCCCAGCTGAGTTTTGGCCTATACCACAGCTCATGGCAATGCCGGATCCCTAACCCCTGAGTGAAGTCAGAGATCTAACCCTCACCCTCATGGATCTAGTCAGGTTCATTAACCCCTGAGCCATGATGGGAACTCCACAATTCCCTCCATTTTGGTCTTAATTTTCTACCCAAGTTTGGGAGGCATTTCATGACCAATTTGTCCCACGGCACTGGGCATGCTCATTCAAGCAAGGATTTCATGGATCTGAAATCTCATCGTAACCACTCAGTGTGCCACTAGTGAGCTGAAAGCCTTTGGGCCACCAGTCTTACTAATCTGTCTGGTCCAGGAAACGGTTCCCCCTTGTTGCTTCTTCCCATAGCTGGAGTTACACTATGACAATCACTGATCTTTTTCCCTTTTAAAGTCCACACCCACAGCATATGGAAGTTCCCAGGCTAGGCGTCGAATTGGAGTTGCAACTGTCTACCACAGCCACAGCAACATGAGATCTAAGCAGCATCTGCGATCTATGCCGCAGCTTGTGGCAATGCCCGATCCTTAACCCACTGAGTGAGGCTAGGGATCGAATCAGCTTCTTCATGGATGGATACTAGTCAAATGCTTTTTAAGGTCGCACCCACGGCATATGGAGGTTCCCAGGCTAGGGGTCGAATCAGAGCTATAGCTGCTGGCCTACACTATAGCCACAGCGATCCGGGATCCAAGCCGCATCTTCGGCTTACACCACAGCTCACAGAAATGATGGATCCTTAACCCACTGAGCAAGGCCAGGGATCGAACCTGAATCCTCATGGATACTAGTCGGATTAATTTCCACTGTGCCATGACGGGAACTCCCTACTAGTTGAATTCTTAACCCACTAAGCCATGACGGGGACTCGACGATCACTGATCCTATTGGACCATATAACTGATCAATCATTTCAAGTTACCAAATCATCATTAATTTTACCTGTGGATTAATTACACATTCAATAATGCAAGAAACAACAATCATAAAACTGGCAGAATATAATACAGCTGGTGACATTAATAAGGTCTGAGTTTCTTTTTTTCTTTTCTTTTTTTTTTTTTTTTTTTTTTTTTTTTGTCATTTCTAGGGCTGCTCCTGCAGCATATGGAGATTCCCAGGCTAGGGGTCGAATCAGAGCTGTAGCCGCCAGCCTACACCACAACTCACGGCAACGCCAGATCCTTAACTCACTGAGCAAGGCCAGGAATTGAACCTACAACCTCATGGTTCCTAGTCGGATTTGTTAACCACTGAGCCACGACAGGAACTCCAGGTCTAAGTAAGTATTTAAGCTAAGAACTTCCATTAGCAGGCCAGGATCCCCCCCACACCCCCCAGGCCATCCAACCAGTGTGTTCTGCATCATTCTCTATCTTTAAGGAAATGATAGCCTGATATTTTATGTGAAGTTCAGCAAAGATGTCTGCAGTACAAGGCAAGTGGTGGGCCATGGTGACCCCTTCCAGGACTGTGGAAGCAAAGTCTCCATCTAGGGAGTTACGTGGCGGGTGCCAGAATGAGAAAATGGACCTTTATGGTTGAGTAGATATTTCTGCCTTCAAGGAATCTGGTTCATGCATAATGAGAAGTACAATGCACACGGGAGGTGGCGGGTAGTCCAAAGGGCAGGGAAAAAAAATCTTATGCTCAATTTTTTCTTGCCTTGCCCCAAAAAGGGAATATATATCGATATATAGATATAATTTTAGGGCCGCACCCATGGCATATGGAGGTTCCCAGACCAGGGGTCAAATTGGAGCTGTAGCTGCTGACCTATACCACAATCACAGCAACACTGGATCCTTTAACCCACTGAGCGAGGCCAGGGATCGAACCTGCGTCCTCATGGATACTAGTCAGATTTGTTTCCGGTGAGCCACGATGGGAACTCCTAAAATGGGAATTCTTTTCTTTTCCTTTTTCTTTTGTCTTTTTGGGCCACACCAGCAGCATATGGAGGTTCCCAGGCTAGGGGTTGAATTGGAGCTATAGCCTCCAGTCTACACCTGAACCACAGCAACGCAGGATCTGAGCCACGTCTGAGACCTACACCATAGCTCACGGCAACACCAGATCCCTAACCCACTGAGCAAGGTCAGGGATCGAACCCATGTCCTCATGGATGCTAGTTGTGTTTGTTAACCACTGAGCCACGACAGGAACTTCCATAAAATGGGAATTTTCATGTCATCACTGTCATTCACTCATTAATTCATTCAATGAGACATTGGACACGGTGATGGGCCCTTGGGGCTGCTGTCATGAACAAGCTGGATGAAAATCTCCATCCCCGGAGTTCCCGTCGTGGCGCAGTGGTTAACGAATCCGACTAGGAACCATGAGGTTGCGGGTTCGATCCCTGCCCTTGCTCAGTGGGTTAACGATCCGGCGTTGCTGTGAGCTGTGGTGTAGGTTGCAGATGCAGCTCGGATCCCGCGTTGCTGTGGCTCTGGCGTAGGCCAGTGGCTACAGCTCCGATTCAACCCCTAGCCTGGGAACCTCCATATGCCGCGGGAGCGGCCCAAGAAATAGCAACAACAACAACAGAAAAAAAGACAAAAGACAAAAAGACAAAAAAAAAAAAAAAGAAAAAAAGAAAATCTCCATCCTTGCCCATGATGTTCTATCAAGGGGGACAGTAAAGGTCAGATGGTGACGAATGTCAGGAAGAGGAGGAGGGGTGGCAGAGGTCCTGTTTTAATGGCAGTCTGGGAGGGCTCTCAGTGGGTGACGTTTGAAATGGACCCCTGGAGGCAATGAGAGTGCCAGCCTCACAGATGAGGGGAGGGTCCCCAGCAGAAGGAACAGCTCATGCCAAGGGCACAGAACAGCCGGTAAGTCCCTGTGTGCGGCCACCTTCCCCTTCTGGGCTCAGGTGGGGATCCCCTAGGGGGCAGGGTGAGGCAAGGGAAATGGAAGGGGCTGGTGCGACCAGTGGGGTGAGCCCGGAGGCCGCCTCTGCCCTGGGCTGAGCACAGCATTGCTCACCCACTGCCACTACTTGCCTCCTCCCATCCCCTACCACATCTTCCACATTCTTAGCTTTTCTTTTTTTTTTTTTTTTTTAAGGCCACACCTACGGCAAATGGAAGTTCCTGGGATTGCATCTGAGCCTTAGCTGTGACCTGAGGCGGCCTCCGCTGGGGCAGCGCCAGATGCTTTAACCCATTGGGCAGGGCTGGGGATCAGACCTGCACTTCTGCATTGACCCCAGCCACTGGAGTGGGATGTTTGTTTGTTTGTTTTGCTTTTTAGGGCCTAACTCTTGGCATATGGAGGTTCCCAGGCTAGGGGTCGAATTGGAGCTGCAGCTGCCAGTCTACACCACAGCCACAGCCACTGGGGATGCAAGCTGCATCTGAGACCTACACCACAGCTCACGGCAACACCAGATCCTTAACCCACTGAGCGAGGCCAGGGATCAAACCTGCATCCTCATGGATACTAGTTGGGTTTGTTACCACTGAGCCATCACAGGAACTCCTTGTTTTTAAATAATTAAGCCTGTTTTATTACTTCAAGTGTTAATGATTAAAAAAATTTCAGCACAGCTGTTACATTTTAAAATGTGAAACTACAGTTCTTTTTTTTTTTTATTTTTTTATTTTCCCACTGTACAGCAAGGGGGTCAGGTCATCCTTAGATGTATACATTGCAGTTACAGTTTTTTCCCCCACCCTTTCTTCTGTTTCGACATGAGTATCTAGACATAGTTCTCAATGCTATTCAGCAGGATCTCCTTATAAATCTATTCTAGGTTGTGTCTGATAAGCCCAAGCTCCCGATCCCTCCCACTCCCTCCCCCTCCCATCAGGCAACCACAAGTCTCTTCTCCAAGTCCATGATTTTCTTTTCTGAGGAGATGTTCATTTGTGCTGGATATTAGATTCCAGTTATAAGTGATATCATATGGTATTTGTCTTTGTCTTTCTGGCTCATTTCACTCAGGATGAGATTCTCTAGTTCCATCCATGTTGCTGCAAATGGCATTATGTCATCCTTTTTTATGGCTGAGTAGTATTCCATTGTGTATATATACCACATCTTCCGAATCCAATCATCTGTCGATGGACATTTGGATTGTGAAACTACAGTTCTTGTTGTGGCTCAGTGGGTTAAGAACTCGACCAGTATCCATGAGGATGCAGATTCAATCCCTGACTTCGCTCAGTGGGTTAAGGATCCAGCGTTGCTGTGAGCTGTGGTGTAAGTGGCAGACATGGCTCGGATCCCAAGTTGCTGTGGCTGTGGTGTAGGCTGGCGGCTACAGCTCCAATTCAACCCCTAGCCTGGGAACCTCCATATGCTGCAGATGCGGCCCTAAAAAGACAAATAATAAATTTGAAAAGTGAAGTTAGAGATTATGAAACAACTGTGTATTCATCGTTTCAGCTTTTTTCTTCCTCCGTCATCAGGTGAACCCGCTGCACCACAGCAGGAACTCCCACACTCCTTATCTTTTGGCTGGTCCCTTCACTCCTCTTCCACAACCCCAACCCCAGTCACTGCCTCCCTCCTGGACAATGTTGGCAGCTTCCCCCTCCCCCTACCCCTTGCAACCCTCCATAGCTCCCCTGCCTGAAGTTCAAGGGCTTTACCTGCTCAGCCTCTCCAGCTACACCTCCCACATCTCCCCACGTCCCAAAGACTCCCCAGGCATGCTCTCACACCCCAGAGCCTTTGCACTGGCAGCCCCCACGCCTGAGGTACCAGGCTGACCTGCAGTGACAGTTTGTACAGAGGCCTCCCTGACTGGAGAGGCTGGGCCGGGGGCCTCCTCTGAGCCCCCACAGTCATCTGTATCCCCCTTACCCTGAGCTCTTGCATTTGATGGGTCTCTCCTGGGAGGAGCTTCCTGAGGACACAACCTGGGCACCCCTCCTGGCATCCTGGGGGGTGGCCCCTGAGCTCACAGCCACCAATGCCCTTCCTGACGCCCCTTCCCAACCCTCACCCTCATGGAGGGCAGGTCAGCAGGAGGAGGCAAGGGGCTGGCTCTGCATTATTGCCTCCTGGAACCTCCAGGTCTGGAGCTGGATTTGTTCTTTGTGTTGGTGGGGGTGGGGAGGGGTCGGAGGGAGGCACAAAGTGAGGGGGACACAGAAGATGGTTTGTCCACATCCTTTTTTCTGGCCCCAGCACACCCCCAGGGACCAGGGAATGCTGAGAACATTCCAGGCCTGCATTGGGAGATTTGGGGATTTCTCTCTGACGTTGTCCATGGTTCTCTGAGAGGTTGGATTATTGTATGGGGGCAAGCTAGAGAATGGCTCCCAGCCTCCTAGAGATACAGAAACCCTGGACAGACCTCAGGCTCAACCATCAGGGACCCAGGCTCCTAGCCTTTTGGAGATCCAGGATTACAGGACTTCAGCCCTGACCCTCAGAAACCCAGAAATCCAGGATCTCAGGCCCTCAACCCCTAAGGACTTCAGCCTAGGCTGGTGAGTTTTTTCTTTTCTGTCCTGCTGTTGGGCAGGCTGGGTCCTTAGGTCAGTCAAGACAGTAGGAGTGCTGCCCTCTGCTGGACACACCTGGTCACTGCCCCCCAATGGATGACACCACCCCGCCCCACCACCTCCAACCCCAGCGGGTAGGAGGAAAGCCATGGAGTCTCAGCTCCACCCCATTCCCCTATGGTCCTCAGTTTCCTCATCTATAAAGTGAGGCTAGGCCCAGTCCTCCTGTGTAGGTTCTTGGGCATAAGTCCTCCTGCACAATTAAAAAAAAAAAGTCTCTTGGGCACTGTTAGCACGATTTTCCTGAACGAATCACCCTCAAGTCTCTCTCATTCATCCCACATTCCCTACCCCTGCCACAGAGTGCAAAGTCTCTTAGAAGAAAACCCAAATGCCCCTGTGTGGCCGGCACCTTCTGCGCCTGCATTGCTCCCCCTTCCCTCAGCTCCAACCCCACTCACATGCTTTTCTGGTTTTTGAGCCCTCTGGCTGGTCCTTCCTCATCATTCAGGCCTCTGCTCTGGGAGGGAAGTGGTTCCAGTGAAAGCAGCCTCTGGCCCCTCGGTCACCCCTTCAGTGGTCTCTATGGCCCCCACCTGTGAAGTGCCTGGTTTGCTTGGTTCTTGCACGATGCCCCATTAGAACATGAGTTCCAGGAGGGCAGAGGCAGTGCCTGTTGTCACCACCGCATCTCCAGGGCTAGGCACACAGTGGGTGCTTTACAGACATCACATCTGTGTATCATATGATTGTTGTAAGGAATTATCGCCAAGGTGCTGGCTTTAAACAACATAAGCGTATTATTTTGAAGTTCTGGAGGTCCGAAGCCCAGCACAAGTCTCACTGGCATCAACAGCACTGCCCTCCTCCTGGATATTCTAGAAGCTGTTTTCTCACCTTTTCCAGCTTCTAGGGCTGCCCCTGCCACGTTCCTTGGCTTGCAGCCCCTTCCTCCAGCTGTGCGTCCTTCAGCCTTTCTCTGGCTCCCTTCCATGGTCACATCTCCTTCTCTGACTCTCCGCCTCTTGCCTCCCTCTTATAAGGACTCTTGTGATGACCTGGGGCACACCTGGGTCATTCGAGCTCCTCTCCCCAGCTCCAGATCCTTAACTTAATTTCACTTGCAAAGTTCCTTTCATCCAGGAAGGTTGCCTGGTCACAGGTTCCAGAAATTAAGATGGAACAGCTTTGGGGACTGTTGTTCAGGGGACCACACACGGCACCCGAGGAGTTAAATGTTATTATTGTTCCCACTTGATAGATGCAAAAACTGAGGCACAGGGAGGCCAAGTCACGTGGCCAGACTCACCCAGCGAGTAAGTGGCAAGCACAGATTCCGGACGAGGGGCTTTCTGTCTGCATCTGCCGGATCCCCCCATTTGAGCCATCTGGGGGTGGATGTGGGGACACAGGAGAGGAAAGAGGTGGTGGCGGGGTGATGAGGTGGGTGGGCAAAGGCCTGCCAAGGGCTGGAGGAGGGCATATTCTGTCCTACCCCAGGGGCTTCCTCACACCCCGGGTAAGAGGCCGCGGGATCCCAGGGGGTTTCCTGGGATTGGAGGGAGGGAAGGGGGAGGTTGGAAAGGACAGGCTATTCTGTTCCAAGGTCACTTCCTTGGAAAGTGGGGTGATGCGTAGGGCCATTCCATCCAGGAAACCCTGGCTGGACTCCAAGGTCACCTTTGACTTGCTGACTCAGCCTCCAAGAGTGGGGGGTGGGTGAGTGTCAGGTGGTCACTCAGGAGGTGGTTGGTGGGGCCACCTAGTGGCAAAGGGTAAGATGGCAGCCAGAAGGGTCCTCTTCTGCTGCCAACTCCCCACTTCCCAGCACAAGCCCCCTTGGCTTCTTCAAGACAGACTTTGCCTCCCCCACCTCACTCCCTAGGCTAGAAGTGCAGGGAAGGGGGTGTACTGCCTTTCCAGAATGTTCCGCCTCCAGTCTCACCCTTTGGGTACCCCACCTTCTATCCCTTCTCATCCCCTGCCAGATGCGAGCCCCTGGGAGGCAGCAACCACAACCTGAACCCAAACATTTCCTTACGACCATTTTCGAGCCTACAGAAAAGTTGAGTTTTAGAATGAAAACCCACCTAGATTCTACAATCAACATTTTCTGTATCTGCTGGAGTACAAATCTCTTCAGCCAGCAAGCCCGCCAGCCAGCCCTCAATCCATCTTATTTTTCATGCATTTCAAAGTAAGTTGCAGACATTAGCCCACTCCAGCCCCCCTAAACCCTAAACAGTCCCCTAAGTGCTCCAGCCTGCAGACCTTGAACTAAAGGCCAGCGTTCATTGGCCAATCTCCTGACTTTTTTCCCTTTTGAGTAAAATAGCATGGAATGAAATGTACAAATCCCAGGAGTGTTTTCTTTTCTTTCTTTCTTTTTTTTTTTTTTTTTTTGGCTTTTCGCCTTTTCTAGGGCCGCTCTCTTGGCATATGGAGGTTCCCAGGCTAGGGGTCGAATCAGAGCTGTAGCCGCCAGCCTACACCACAGCCACAGCAACGCCGGATCCTTAACCCACTGAACAAGGCCAGGGATCGAACCCACAACCTCATGGTTCCTAGTCGGATTCGTTAACCACTGAGCCACGATGGCAACTCCAGGAGTGTTTTCTTTGAGCTTTGATGAAAGCATTCACCTGTGTAATGCAACTCCCTCTCAAGATACAGGATGTTTCCAGAAAGTTCTTTCATGGCCCTTCCCAAGCAGTCCTTGCCTCTGCTCTTGGAAAACCATTGGGCTCACAGTCTTTCCACCCTTGAGTAGTTCTGCCCATTCTAGAACTTCATATAAATGGGCTCATAGGGTCTATACTATTTTGTGGATAGCTGCTTCCATCAGCCTAAGGTTTTTTCCAGATGCTTCCCTGTGCAATGACCCTAACCTCTTGTTCTCCACTGGAATTCTGGTGCCTGCTGTGTAATAAGTGCACAAGAAATGTTCCTGAGTGAGAAAATGATTGCATTGAAGGAAAGAATGAATGAATGAACTTGGTCCTTGTTCACGGAGACTTGGTCTCCCAGCCCCAGCTCCCTTCTCTTCTCTCCCTCTCCCCTGCTTCTCTCTAGCCAACCTCCTCCTTGGCCTGCTGAAGTACCATCTATTGTCACCCCAGAAGACCTCTCTTTGGGGTGCAGTCAACAAGCCCCCCTTTTCTTTGGCCATACCCGTGGCATATGGAAGTTCCCGGGTCAGGGAACTGGGGTTGCTTCTACCTGTTGGCTATTGTGAATAATGCTGCTATGAACATGGGTATGCAAACATATTTCAAGACCTTGCTTTCAATTCTTTTGGGTATCTACCAGAAGTGAAATTCCTGGCTCATATGGAGTTTATGGAGGGATCCTGGTCCTGGTGACTTTGATTTGAGCCCATTAAAACTAACTTTGGACTTTTGACCTCCACAACTGAAGAATAGACATGCATTGTTTCAATCCACCAAGCTGCTGGGCATTTGTTACAGCAGCGGTAGGAAACTCATACCCTCTTCCATGTTGACTTTCTGGAAATCCATCAGTCTGGCCAACAGTCCATGAGATGTTATCTGTCCTGAAGTGAGATGGCTTCTGGGCAAGGTCAGTGCCAGAGAAGGTTTGGGGGTTTTCTGGTTACAGTCCTGAAAGGTTCCGCCTGGCTAGGGAGTTTGGGTGCTGTTCCCTCCTCTTCCTGCTCAGTGGATGCTCTCATGGCCAGGCAGCTTGGGGGCTCAGAGCAGCCTTGGTTCTAAACCCAGCTCTGCACAGACCTAAAAGCTGCTAGCCTGTCACTCCCCTCAGTTGGATCCATCTCCACTGGAAATTCTGAGAGAGCCCCAATATCCCCAGGACTGGAGCAGGAAGCTTCGGGAGTGCAGGGTAAATTCAGATCAAAAGTCCCCAGTTGAAACTATGTCCAATCACTTGTGATGGAACATGATGAAAGATAATATGAGAAAGAGAGTGTGTATAGATGTATGACTGGGTCACTTTGTGGTACAGCAGAAATTGACAGAACAATGTAAATCAACTATAATAAAATTTTTAAAAAAACCTAAAGAAGTCCCCAGTTGATAAACCAGGCTGTGTGCTCCCCAACCCTCCCCCAAATGGGTTCAGCCATGCCCTATATTTTCTACCAATCACTGCTTGCAAAACCTTTCTTTCCCAGCTCCATGTACTAAAATCCCAGTGTTCTTCAAAAGTCCATTTTCTCTGGATGTATTTCCTGCATCCCCCACAGAACCTGGGTGCAGAAGGGACCTGCTCATCAGATCCAGGCAGCCCCTCCCCCACCTGTCTCAGGACCTGGGGTCAGGCTGCCTGTAATCTCCACAATAGGGTGACAGTCTTCCCAAGGAAGAGCCAGTGCTGCAGTATCTCAGCAGAGTCCCTCTCCCTGAGGACACAGGGGACTCCTCCAAATGCATCACGTCCATCCTTCCTGCATCCCTCAATTGTGTCCCTGGTGACATTGTCCCTCTGCCAGCTAGACCATAAAGGAGGTCCCCAGGGGTAGGGAGGGGGTCTGACTCATTCCTGTGTTCCCAGTCCCTGCAGCCCTCCTGGCCCAATGCAGTTTACTCACTGGGTTTGGGGGCATCACAGGCCCCTGAGGTCACTTAGAGAGCTCAGGGTCACTCAGAGGGGTTACATCAGGTTTTCTGAGGTAAAGCTGAGACCAGCTAACCAGAGCAGGGAGCCAAGATTCATTTCTCATTTATTGATGCTCCCTAGGGCTGTGAAGAAAGCTCACAAAATCTCTATCTTTGAGGCCCCCCTTCTGGGGTAAAAAGCAAGCAAACCAAACAGCTCCATCCCTGAGGTGACTGACCTTGGTTAGGGAGGGTGATGGGGCCAGATCACAGGGCAGAGGAGCTCAGATTTTGGAGCGAATGTAGATACATTAGGCTCATGGGGTGAGGGGATGCAGCGGGGTTGGAGCTGAGGTCCAGTTATTGGCCTAGGCTCTGGGTGAAGGGGTGTTTTTGCTGGAAGCAGTGGGAGGGATTATAGTGGTGGGCGGAGCCAGGGCAGTAAGCAGCTCAGGCGATTGGACAAGTGCCAGTGGGCTTGGCTCTGGGGCACTGGGCTAGGTCAGCAGTTGTGCCTCTTCTCGCAGATCCAGCTGTCGTCTTTGCTGTTGCACGGTGCGTCATTCCACATCCCCGTCCGTAGCATCATGATGCAGTCCTCGCGCCCCAGAGAGTCATTGGGTTCCCCCAGATTCCAGTGGCTGCAGTGGTTTGGTGGGGGTGTTGCTGAGAGTCTAGGCTGAGGATGGCCCTGGAATCCAGCCTTCCCCTCTGGGATCTAACCCATATATTGCTTGTATCTAACCTAGACATCTCGAGGGTCTAACCTAAGCACGCACCTGGGATATAACTTTTTAACCGCAGAATTTAGAAAGTTCCTGGGGTCCAGCCCCTTCCTCCCTAAGGAGGCCCTGAGATCTAGCCGAAGTCCTTCTCCTCGGATCCGAACTGTCAGCCTTCCCAAGTCCCTTCCCTCACCTGAAGCTGAGTGGGACTCCATCCACCCACTGGTAGCTCTGGATTTTGCGCGCCCTGCGCACAGCCCTCAGGCCCAGCCAGTAGCCGCGGCCGGCAGTATTCCGACTCAGGAAGCCCTGGGCGGGAAGATAGATAAATCTGTCCCGCCCCGTCCCCATCACCTCCCCCGCCACCCACCTCAAGTAAACACCTGCTACCCCCCCACCTCCCATCTCCATCAGACTGCCTGCACTGCGCACCTGCTCCTCCAGGCCCCCAACAATCACCAGGTGCGCGCCCGCACCCTCGCAGTGGCTCTGAGCCTCCACCCACGTGGCCCCTTGCGCCGAGAAAAAGTAACAAGAGCCCTGGAATGGCAGCCACGACTTGGGGCACTGCTCGCAGGAGCCTGCAGGGTGGGGAAGGTTAAAGAGGTGATTTGCTCTCAAGTGGAGCAGACGGAGAGGATTGGGGAGGGGGGTTTTGGACCCCGGGCCCAGGGATGGAGGCACTGAGATCAGGCCAAAGTCAAAAACCGAGCCAGGGGGCTCAAGGAAGGCGAGACGCAAGAGCAGGGTCCGCTTTGCTCTCCCTTCTCCCTCTTTGGGATCTTGCTCACTGTTCTGGAACCGGACTCTCTCCAGCTCCCGGAAGAGCTCACTGCGGATGTTCTCACGGTCCCTACCGGCTTCAGCCAAGCCCTGGGTCACTGTAAGGTAAAAGGAGTCCAGATTATAGCTCGGGTCAGGGTCAGGGTCAGGAGTAGAGTCATGATTGAGTAACGTCAGCATCAAGTCTGTGGTCAGTGCCAAGGCCAAGAACTGTTATGGTTGGGTGGAGTCCCGCTGTGGTTGAGGTTAGCATTTGTAGTCAAGGTCAGAGTCCAGCGGTCAGGTTCAAGATGGGGGACACGATTGGGGTCAATGGTGAGGATCACAGGATAGGTGAGGGTCACAGAAGGGTCCAGAGAGGAATCAAGGGTCGGATCGTGGAAATGTCCCGTCCTCACCGCGCTCGCTCAGTTCCTTCAGGGCGCTCTCCTGCTCCAACAGCTTCGCCTTTGCCTCTCCAAGCTGGGTGTGCACCGTCTGCAGCTGCGCCTGCACCCCCAGGCCTGGGAAAGGGGGGAAGGACGGGGACGGGACGTGAGACCAGCCTCCTCGCTCCCTCTCGCTGCCTCCAATCCCGGCCGCAAGCCCCGCCCCCTCGGCCCACCAATCTCACAGCAGCTGTTGCAGGCTCGGACCTCCTCCTTCAAGACCTTCAGAGTCGCCGTCTGCTTCGAGGCTGGAACGATCCCCCATCCGTCCCCCACACACTGCCAGGTCACCCTCAGGGACCCTCGGGATACCCTGCCCCACTCCGGGGCCAACCCCGCGGACTGAGGGATCGCCACCCACCCACCCACTACTCGGACGCCAGGGTCCAAGACCTTACCGTCCCGGAACTCCGGGGAACCCAAGAGTCCCTGTTCTATGCATACCGTTTGTCCTCAGTAGATCCTGGTGGCCAAGCAGCGCCCCGCGCTCTGTGGAGGCTGCGAAGAGGAAACTCGGGAACTCTCCCCTAGCCCGAGGTGTGTGTGACCCGGGTCAAGAGACGCACAGAGGGGCGCCCATGGCGAGTGAGGTGCCCTCACACCGACAGGAGACACATCCATGCACACACGTGAGTGTGCACGCTCAGTTCACACGCGTTCACACTCAGACCCAGGCAGGGCCCTGGGACCCTGGCTGGTGTGCCATGGGGCAGAGGAAAGTTCTGTGTCCCCAGGGGGGCTAGACCCAGCCTCCCCGGTCTTTTGGTCACTCACCCTTGGAAAATAGGATGCTCAGAACGAGGGCCCACAGGACTGTGACGACCACCAGACCAAAGGCCAGGAGGAGGGATCTCTGTCCCCAGTGTCCCCAGTGCCCTGGGAGAACACGGATGGACTCCTGAGGCCTTCCTGTACCAGGACCACCTTGCCTCTCTGAGCTCTGAGGATGGAGCCCTCGATGCTTAGGTTCCTCCCAAGAAACTGATATTAAGAGGTACAGTAACTTGCCCATTGTCCCTAAGTGGCAGACTTGGAATTTGAATCTAGGTCCAACTGGCTCTAGTGCCTGTGGTGTCTCTCCTGAGTCCACTACTTAAGCCCTCTCTTGGCTGTTCCCCTCCATTCCCCCATCAAACCCCAAACCACTGGCCAGAGAGGGGCCCAAAAGGCCTTGGGAGGTGGCCTACTGCTCCTACCTCCAGGGACCTCCTCCAGCTTGTTGTCCCACTTGCTGTACCCGGCAGTGTCCATGGTAAGCAGGTGCCCTGCTCTGGGCATAGATATAAATGAAGCCGCATTCCTCCCCCCCAGCTTACACTCCCTCTTCCTTCCTTCCTATCCTGTGTCTCAGTTCCTGGTGCTGGGAACCCACTGACCAATCACAGTGATGGGTGGCTGGAGTAAGGGTGGGGTGAGGCAGGGAAGTGGGGAGTTGAGGGGGGTTAAGGAAGGGTAGAGAGAGTTGGCAGGTGGGAAGTGATGGGGTTAAGGAAGGATAGAGGGAGCGTGAGGTGGTAAGTGAAGCTGTGTGTGTGTGTGTGTGTGTGTGTGCACACGCTCAAGCACAGGCACACTTCCAGCCTCCCTGGCCTGGTTGCTGTAGCAGCATCTCCAGGCCACTCATCCTGGCTCCAGCCATCATCAGGCACACACTCCAGGGACACCTTCAGGCTGTGCTGTGTCTCCACTCTGGAGCTTCGTCAATATCTCTTATAGGTGTGGCATTGGCCTTGCTCCTGAGAGGGACAGGCTAAACTTGGCCAAGTTCTGATCCCTCCTAGATGGGCCCTGAGAAAGCCCCCTCAGGCCCCCCCACACCAGCTGCTCTCCCCTCCTCAACTCCCCAGCAAGTCCCTGTCAGAAGGTGTATCTGGCCCTGACCTTTGTTCAATCCTCTTCGGCCAGAATGGAGAAGACAGATGATTGTTGAACGATGGTCAGCTAAGCTTCCAGACTTTACTGTTCAGTGGGTGTGTACTGTGTCCATATGCACTCTTCTAGAAGCATCTGCTTTTCTTCTCTGTGCAAAGGGGGACAGTGACAGGGCATCCCTCCAAGGGATGTTGCGATAAAGAAACCAGGTGATGGGAGTTCCCTGGAGGCTCATAGGGTTAAGGATCCGGTGTTGTCACTGCTGTGGCTCTGGTTACTGCTATGGTGTGGGTTCAGTCCCCAGCCTGGGAACTTATGCATGACGCCGGCTCAGCCAACAAAGAAAGGAAAGCAAGTCAAGTTAGAGAAAGTCTCTGGAGCCCCAGGCTGGGGTAGTGACCAGTAGGTAGGGCGGCCAAGATGGGCCTCGTTGAGAAGGAAAAATGTTATTTTTGTGTGGAACACTTCCTGCATCTCAGCCACTTTGTAGATGCATACACACACCCCCAACTTCTTGTCTTCTCAACAACCCTCAGAAATAAACCACATCCACTTTATGTTCATTTTTTTCTCTTTTTCTTTTTTTTCTTTTCTTTTTAGGGCTACACCCACAGCATATGGAGGTTCCCAGGCTAGGGGTCTAATCGGAGCTGTAGCCACCAGCCTATGCCAGAGGCACAGCAACGCAAGATCCAAGCCACATCTGCGACCTACACCACAGCTCACAGCGACACCAGATCCTTAACCCACTGAGCGAGGCAAGGGATCAAACCCGCAACCTCATGGTTCCTAGTTGGATTCATTTCCGCTGTGCCATGACATGAACTCCATGTTCAAAAGTTTTATTTGATGCCTATTCTCCCACCTTGTTTCAGGAAGGAATGAGAGAGCCATAAATGACAAAATAAAATGAAAAGATGAGAGTTGTTTTTTTTAAAGAAGGCAAAAAGTGGTAAGGGCCAGGAGTAAGGAGCTCCATTTATCGAGAGCTTGGCATTTTGGTCTGAATTTTGCTCAGCTCCTTACTTTGTTGCAGCAGGAAGGTAGGGTCAGACATCAGCCTTCCCCCCCCCTCACCCCCAGCGGCCTTGGCTTTATTGTCTTTGGGGAAGCCTGGAAGGGTTGGGTCCTGAGGAGCTTTGGGGGTACTTATGGGGGTGAAGAGCCAGATGGTAATCTTAAGCAAATCATTCACTCCCCATACCCTACCTTCTTCATCTTTATCATCTACAGATGATTATGCTTTTGTTACCCAATTGGTTGTTTAGGTCTTATCAGCCCACTCTTGCAGTTCCTCTCCAAACCATATGGTGACACTATGGAAGACTAACCAATGAGATGGGCAGCATTCTGGGTACAGATACCGGAAAGCCAAAGCAGTCTCTTTGCAGGAGGAAGGTTATACTCCTTCTAAGGGACACGTGGGTTGAGACACTGAGGAACACCCATCATCATCATCTTAAGTCTCATATAAATTAATTGAAGAGATATTTAATGACTGCCAACTATGGCTTCTCAAGAATTTACTTTAAAAAAAAAAGAATTTACTTAACAAGAGTTCTTGTGGCTCAGTGGGTTAAGAACCTGACTAGTATCCATGAGGATGCATTCCATCCCCAGCTTAGCTCATGGGTCAAGGATCCCTACTGGCTGCAAGTTTTGGTGTCAGTCATTAAGCTTTGGTGTAGGTTGCCGATGCAGCCTGATCTGGCTGGGGCTGTGGCTGGCAGCTGAATCTCTAATTTGACCCCTAGCCCTGGAACTTCCATATGCTGCAGGTGTGCCCCCCCAAATTTTTCATTTAACAAATATTTATTGGGTGTTTACTCTAGCCTCTTATGAATTCACTTAACAACTATTTCTTCTTCTTTTTTTTTAATTTTATGGCTATGGCCAGGGCACATGGAAGTTCCTGGGCCAGGGATCAAATCTGAGCTGAAGCTGCAACCTGTGCCACAGCTATGGAAATGCTAGATCCTTAACCCACTGCACCTGGCCAGGGATTGAACCCATGCCTCTGCAGTCACCCAAGCTGTTGCAGTCAGATCTTAACCCATTGCACCACAGCAGGAACTCCAACAAGTATTTCTTGAGTTCCTACTATGTGCCATACCTAGTCGAAGGCCATGTCATGGTAAATAAGACGGCCAATCCCAGCCCAGCTGGATCTAAATCTAAATATTTGAAAAGCAAAACCTTTGGAGAAATATCCAGGTAGAAAGGATTTCTTTGTCAAAATATTAAAAAGGCACACAACAAAAATTATTAACAAACTACATTTTAAAAAATTCTGTTTTGGGAGTTCCCTTGCAGAGCAGTGGGTTAAGGATCTGGTGTCCCTGCAGCCACTCAGGTCACTGCTGTGGTGCAGGTTTGATGCCTGGCCTGGGAACTTCCACATGCTATGGGCGCAGCCAAAAAAAAAATTCTATTTTTACTTGGGTCATGTTTCATTAAGAAGCCAGTTCTTCAACATCTTTACATTTATTGCTGTGCATACTGTTATTTTTAAAAATTATTCTAATTGCTGCTCTGATTTTGTTGCACTTTCTTTTTCATTCCAGGTTTAGCTCAGGTAAATCCCATTGGTTAGTCTTTTCATAAAAAATAGATTTTAGTGATTCTTTCTACTATTTTTGGTTTAAAGACATGGTATTGTTTACTACTTAAGAGTCAAACTTCCTGGGTTAAATCCCAGCTATACTTATGAGATATATAATTTTTTTTTTCTTTTTAGGGCCACAGTGCAGCATATGGAGGTTTCCAGGCTAGGGGTCCAATCGGAGCTGTAGCCGCTGGCTGTAGCCGCTAGCCAGAGCCACAGCAATGTGGGATCCGAGCCACATCTGTGACCCACATCACAGCTCACGTCAACGCCGGATCCTTAACCCACTGAGTGAGGCCAGGGATTGAACTTGAGTCTTCATGGTTGCTAGTCGGGTTCATTAACTGCTGAGCCATGATGGGAACTCCTATATAATTTTTTTTTCCTTGTTATGGTCACAGGTGAGGCTTATGGAAGATCCAAGGCTAGGGGTCAAATCCAAGCCACACCTGTGACCTGTAGCAATGCCGGATCCTTAACCCACTGAGCGAGACTAGGGATCGAACCCAAATCCTCATGGATACTAGTCGATTCTTAACCTGCTGAGCCATGATGAGAACTTTATATAATCTTAGAGGGATAATGAACCTTGCTATAACTTAGTTCCCCCTCTAAAATGGGATAGTCGTATTAATAGTTCCAAAAAAAATCATTCCTACCTCATTGGATTCTTAGGAACTTATCTGAGTTAATACATATAAAAGCTCTTTAAGAATTTCCCATTGTGGCTCAGTGGTAATGAACCTGACTAGTATCCATGAGGATGCAGGTTTGATCCCTGGCCTTGCTCAGTGGGTTAAGGATCTGGCATTGCTGTGAGCTATGGTATAGGTTACAGACGTGGCTTGGATCTGGCGTTGCTGTGGCTGTGGCATCGGCCCACAGCTGTAGCTCCGATTCGACTGCTAGCCTAGGAAGTTCCATGTACCTCAGGTGTGGCCCTTAAGTGACAAAATGAAAGGTTCTGGAGTTCCCGTCGTGGCGCAGTGGTTAACGAATCTGACTAGGAACCATGAGGTTGTGGGTTCGATCCCTGCCCTTGCTCAGTGGGTTAACGATCCGGCATTGCTGTGAGCTGTGGTGTAGGTTGCAGACACGGCTTGTGGCTCTGGCATAGGCCGGAGGCTACATCTCCGATTTGACCCCTAGCCTGGGAACCTCCATATGCCGCGGGAACAGACCAAGAAACAGCAAAAAGACCAAAAAAAAAAAAAGAAAGATTCTTTAAATCTGGTGGTTTGGAGTTCCCTGGTGGCCTAGGGGGTCAAGGATCAAACACTCTCTCTGCTACAACACTGTCACTGCTGTAGTGTGAGTTCAATCCCTGACCTAGGAACTTCCACATATCCAAGGCATGGCCAAAAAGATTTTTTTTTTTTTTTTTTTTTTTTTGGTCTTTCAGGGCTGTACCTGTGTCATATGGAGGTTCCCAAGCAAGGGGTCCAATTGGAATTGTAGCTGCCAGCCTACACCACAGCGACAGCAACCTGGATCCTTAACCCACTGAGTGAGGCCAGGAATCGAATCTGCAACCCCATGAATCACAGTCAGGTTCACTAACCACTGAGCCACAATGGGAACTCCCCCCCATATTTTTAATTTAAAAAAAAATCTGGTGGTTGCTGCTCTTTTTTTTTTTTTCTTCAATTATTTCACCTTTTATTTTTAAAAAATTCTCTGCCCTGATTTTCTTTTAGTTTCTTCTCCTCTCCCTCCCCTCCCCCCCTTCTCCTCCTCCTTCTTCTTTTTTTTGGCTACCCTCACAGCAGGATCAACACCACAGCTGCAGCAACTCCGGATACTTAACCTGCTGATCCACAGGGGGACTTCCTCTTTTAATTTCTTTTTGCTTTTTTTTTTTTTTTTTTTTTTTTGTCTTTTGTTGTTGTTGTTGTTGTTGTTGTTGCTATTTCTTGGGCCGCTCCCGTGGCATATGGAGGTTCCCAGGCTAGGGGTTGAATCGGAGCTGTAGCCACCGGCCTACGCCAGAGCCACAGCAACGCAGGATCCGAGCCGCGTCTGCAACCTACACCACAGCTCACGGCAACGCGGGATCGTTAACCCACTGAGCAAGGGCAGGGACCGAACCCGCAACCTCATGGTTCCTAGTCGGATTCATTAACCACTGCGCCACAACGGAACTCCTCTTTTTGCTTTTTAAAAACTAATTTATCAAGTGAAATCCTTAATTTCTTCATTTTCAATCCCTTGTTTTCTATCTCCACCACTCCCCCCACTTTCTCTATTTTCTCCCTTAATAAAAAAAAAAAAAAAGTCTTGGAGTTCCCATTGTGGCTCAGCAGGTTAGGAACTCAACTAGTATCCATGAAGACATGAGTTCAATCCCTGGCCTCACTCAGTGGGTTAAGGATCTGGCGTTGCTGTGAACCGTGGTGTAGGTTGCAGATGCGGCTTGGATCTGGCATTGCTGTGGCTGTGGTGTAGGCCAGCGGCTACAGCTCCGACTAGACCCCTAGTCTGGGAACCTCCATATGCTGAAGGTGCAGCCCAAAAAGAAAGTAAATAAAAACAAAAAGAATCTTTACATTTTTATAAGAGAACTAGTTTGCTTCTTCTCACTGAATCCCTCTGTGCCTTGTTTGTTTTTTCTGCACTGGCAGCATGTGGAAGTTCCTAAGCCAGGGATAGAACCTGTGCCATAGCAGCAAACGGAGTCATTGCAGTGAAAACACCAGGTTCTTAACCTGCTGCACCACAAGAGAACTCCTCTCTGTGGCTTTCAATTATATTTTCTGACTCCTGGAGATTTTGAGTGTCATTATATGTTTGGTTTTCTATAAATTGTATCCCTTTCCTATATATTTGTATGAGGTGGTTTGTTTTTTTTTCTAATTGATTTATAGAAGTTTTGTTGGTATTAGAGATACAAAGGCAAAATATCATCTCCCGGGTGGTGACTGGTCTTTCCATTTTCTTTACCGTGATTTTTTTTTTTTTTTTTTTTTTTTTTTTTTTTGCTTTTTGCTTTTTAGGGCCACACTGTGTCATATGGAAGTTCCCAGGCTAGGGGCTGAAACGGAGCTAATGCCGCTGGCCTACACCACAGCCACAGCAATGGCAGGTCCTTAACCCACTGAATGAGGCCAGGGATCGAACCTGCAACCCCATGGATCCTAGTCGGGTTCATTACCACTGAGCCACGAAGGGAACTCCTCCTTCTGGTGCTTTTGGTAGCTTATTAGTGAATACATAAAACTTGATGGGCAAGCACTCTGAAACAAATGAGTAATAAACTAGTTGCTGAGGCAGCCATGGTCTAGATCTCAGTGACTTAGGATGGCAAGAAGCAGAAACCACTTGAGATTCATAGCCCTGTGACATTTCTGTAACTTAAACCTACACAACCACACCAAGTATATATATGCAAGCACGTGTATTGTGCACGTCAGAGAGACCACCTGTGGCACATAGTGGGGAAGAAGGGTCAGCAGTGCTCAGAGGCAGGTGCAGAGCTAAAGAAGGTTATTGTCCACAAAGTGGGAGGGTCCTACTCCTCTTCCTCGAAACCCTCTTGTTCCGAGATCCATCTTGCCTTCATCATCAGAAATGAACACCAGGTCAGCAGGGGCTGAAAGCTGCCTTAGCAGCAGGAGGTTACTGTGGGTCAGGACCTTCTGGGAGAGCACACACTCTTTCTGGGGCTTTCCTGAACAGCAGAAGGGAGGAGGGCTCAGTGGGAGGATGAAGGCTCAGTGAGATGATGAGGCCTCAGTGGGAGGGATAAGGGCTCAGTTGGGAGGATAAGGGATGAGGGCTCAGTAGGAGGATGAGGAATGAGGGCTCAGTAGGAGGATGAAGGCTCAGTGGAAGGATGAAAGATGAGAGATGAGGGTTCAGTGGAAGGATGAAGGCTCAGTGGGGGGAAACAGAAGGGAAAAGGCCCACAAGCATTGCCCAATGACATCAGAATATGTTCTTGGGAAAGAATCTAGATGGAATTGATCCATCGGCTCTTATGGAAGAGAAACAATGAGTTCATTTGGGGGATCAGAGAAGGTTTTCTGGAAAAGGTAGCACGGGAACTGAGTCTTCCAGGACATGTGCACTGTTGACAGAAAAAGGAAGGGTCTGCCAGGCAGAGGGCATAGCCAAGGCAAAGGCAAGGAGACAGGAATGTGGCTCTCTTTTGTATTACCTGTAGCCAAATACTTGAGGAGGTGGGAGTAGAAGTCCAGTATAACCAGGCAACCAGAAGCCTACACACCCCTGTCCCATGTCTAGAATTTGCCACAGGAGAAATAAAATGGGAAGGGAGGTTCCAGTCATGAGGATGGCTACAGCCCTATAACCTCTATCCTTGGTCCAGTCCAGAGAAGGGAGATCTATTTCTGGGGGTGCCAGGGAGGTGGGGAATTTGTGAACAAGGGTATTAAAACAATGTGATGATTCTGAGAGGCACAAGGGAAAGAGAGGACCCCTAGGGTTATCTGACTCCCAGGGGGCTGGGAGAATCTGGGAGGGCTTCTGGGAGGAGGTAATGCCTGTAGAAAAAGTCAGAATTATTCCAGAGGAGATGGGTAGAGGAAAGAGTGACCCCACATGGTATTAACACTTGCAAAGATTGAGAGGGGAGAGGTCTTCGGAGAAGCTGAGATTAATTCAGGGGCAGTAGTCTGGGGCTGAGGTATCAGCTGGGGCCAGATCATATAAGGATTTGAATAGTGGAGACAAGGGATTTGGACTAGGGAGGGAGAAAGGCAAAAGTCATGGGATTCAGCCCCAAGGCCATGACCACTCTTGATTTCTGTTCTCTCCAGAGGTGGGTAGGGCACGCTACTTACCAGGGAACCCGGCTCAGTCAGTGTATGAGTTATTCCAGCCTAGGGATCAAATCAAAGCTGTAGTTGCCAACCTACACCACAGCCACAGCAACTCAGGATTGGAGTCATGTCTGTGACCTGCACCACAGCTCACAACAGTGCTGGATCCTTAACCCACTGAGCAAGGCCGGGGATCAAACACATGTCCTCATGGATGCTAGTTGGGTTCGTTACCGCTAAGCCTCAACAGGCACCTCCGGCTTTGCTCTTTTATTATTAAAAGAAAAAAATGAGGGAGTTTCTGTTGTGGCTCAGCAGGTTAAGTGGGTATAGTCTCCATGAGGATTTGGGTTTGATCCCTGGCCTCACTCAGTGGGTTAAGGATCTGGTGTAGGACACAGATGCTGCTTGGACCCCATGTTGCTGAGGCTGTGGCGTAGGCCTGCAGGTGTAGCTCCAATTTGACCCCCAGCCTGGGTGTTGCCGGAGGCCAGCTCTGGCGGCCAGGGAGTGTACTCTTTTACCCGATCAGAGAGGGACATTGTGTCGGCAAATGTACATATGGAGACAGCCTCTTTGTCCCTTCTTAAAGGGCGCTGGACTGCTCAAATTTTATTGGCAACAGTGGTTGATTATATAGACAGTTTTTCACTACAGATTACATCACAGTGTTAAAAGTACATTGGTTAACTATTACATGGTATAGCAGCTATGCATCCTGTTTTAAGATCTCTATCTTAACTAAACTTAGTGAGTACTTTGAAGAGGCCATAAAACACAAGAATTTGGCATTCACAAACTTTGTAGACTGGTGCTTATCTTCAAAGCATTATGGCAGGGAGATAGTGTAAGTAAATATAAACCAACTTAATTAAACTAGCTATCACTGAAAAGCTTTTAAAATCAAAGACAAAACTCACAGCTAGGTTTTTTGGATAATATATGGCTAACTTCTATGAACCTCATTAAGATCCTAACTCTAAAGTTTACTATATAACTAGTTAATAGATAAACACTATATTTTAACTAAGTTGGATTTAAATAGGGGAAAGTACTTCAGGATGAAATTCTTATTATATTATTGTTGTAACTTTGTTAAATCACAAACCACCACAGGAAACTAAGACTGGAAAATAAGAATAATAAGTAAATAATCAGGAAAGACTGAGAAAAGCTGAATAACCAATAAAACAACAGGAAAGACTAGGTCACCCGAGAAACAATCCATGTTCTCCAGCACAAACATGGAAATTGTTTTCCCAGAAAAGCCCCAATTCTTCCCCATCAACACCAAAATGAGAGCTGTGTAACCTGCGGCCTGCCCTCGGCTTGTACCATGCAGGCAGGCTTTCATTCTGACCAGAGGCCCACCTTCGGCATGCACCGTTCAGGTAGGTTTTTTATCCTGATCAGAAGCCCACCTTCAGCTTGTACCATTCAGGCGAGCTTCCTTCCTTGGTTAGGAACCTGCCTTCAGGTTTTTTTTGCCATCAGGCAAGGTCCTTGTTTTGAATCCCTGCATCTTCTCGGCTCCCCGCACCTGGGAACTTCCATGTGCCACAGGTGTGGCCCTAAAAATAAAAACAAATAAAATAAAATTAAGCACACACAAAGGTATTCAGGAAAAAACATGAAAATCCACATATCTTCTACTCAGCTTCATTGTTTTGACTTCTTCATGTATTTCAGATCATATTAAAACATACCTTAGGAGTTTCTGCTGTGGCCCAAAGGGATCTGAAGGGTGTCTGGAGCACTGGGATGAAGCATCGATCCCTGACAGAGCGCAGTGGGTTAAAGCTGCATTGCCATCAAAACTGCGGCTCAGATCTGATCCTTGGGCCCAGGAACTCCATATGCCATTGGACAGCCAAAAAAGGAAAAAACCCACGCATATCTTAATTAAATTTTGCACTTAGGAGTTCCCGTGGTGGCTCAGTGGTTAATGAATCCGACTAGGAACCATGAGGTTGAGGGATCGATCCCTGGCCTTGCTCAGTGGGTTAAGGATCTGGCGTTGCTGTGAGCTGTGGTGTAGGTCACAGACATGGCTCAGATCCCACGTTGCTGTGGCTGTGGTGTAGGCCAGCGGCTACAGCTCGAATTCCACCCCTAGCCTGGGAACCTCCATATGCCTCGGGGAGAGGCCTGAGAAATGGCAAAAAGACAAAAAAAAAAAAAAAAAAAAAAAAATTTGCGCTTAGACAATGTACTGAGTTGTTTTGCACATCTGGTAGCATGTGGTCTACATCCTTCCACAATTTATTTTTGTCCCATCTGCTTTACAATTATGAAATATTATCTATTCAACACTCATTTCTTCGTTTTTTTAAAAAAGAGATAAACCTAAGAAAACAAATGCTGAAGTAAACAAAAAGCATGGTAAAACGTCCTTCATTTGATAAGTGGCAAATTCCAGGAACCGGCAGAAAAGTCTTACTTGTGAATTATGAAAATCATTTTTTGGCAAAGTCAAGAACAAAATTAAGACGTCCGTCTTGCTGTTTTCCCAATGCAATAATAAATAAGACCTGTGAATATTGGAAAGGACTAATTAAAAGACACACCAAGATTAATGTAAAAGAAGCAACTTATATCCTAGCAGGGAACACTGGAAAGTGAGAAACAAACCCTATTCCTAATATAAGAAAAACCCTTGAACATTAAAGAATAATCAATGTCCCTTGTGGCCTAGCAGTTAAGGATCCAGCTTTGTTGCTGCTATGGCTCAGGTCACTGCTGAGCTTAGGTTCTATCTCAGGCCCGGGAACTTCCATAGGCCAGGAGTTCGGAAAAAAAAAAAAGTTTAATTTTTCCCAAGTTATTATTATTTTTTTAAATTTTTACAGCTGCACCTGTAGCATGTGGAGGTCTCCAGGCTAGGGGTCAAATCAGAGCTGAAGCTGTCTGCCTACACCACAGCTACAGCAACACAGGATCTGAGCTGCATCTGTGAACTACACTGCAGCTCACGCCAATACCAGATCTTTAACCCACTGAACAAGGCCAGGGATTGAACCCACATCCTCATAGTTACTAGTCAGGCTTTTAACCTGCTGAGCCACAGTGGGAACCCCCAAATAAATTTATAAATTCAATGCCATTCCAATTAAAATCCTAAAAAGATTTTTTTTAATAGAGTTGCTTTTTGGTGTAAAATGCACATGACATAAAATTTACCATTTTAACCAATTTATTTATTTATTTATTTATTTATTTATTTTAAAATGGAAGTATAGTTGGTATACAATGTTGTCTTAATTTCGGGTGTACAGCAAAGTTATTCAGTTATACATATGTATCTATAACTAAATATATATGTATAACTAAAAGAATCAGAAAACTTGCATGTATATAATATGCATATACATATATGCTCTTTTTCAGATTTTTTTTTTTTTGTCTTTTGTCTTTTGTCCTTTTAGGGCCACACCCATGGTATATGGAGGTTCCCAGGCTAGGGGTCTAATTGGAGCTGTATCTGCTGGCCTACACCACAGCCACAGGAATGCCAGATCCGAGCCACGTCTGCAACCTACACCACAGCTCACGGCAACCCCGATCCTCAACCCAATGAGAGAGGCCAGGGGTCGAACCTACAACCTCATGTTTCCTAGTTGGATTTGTTTCCTCTGCACCACAACAGGAACTCCTGAGATTCTTTCCCATTAAAAGTTATTACAAGATATTGAATTGAGTTCCTTGTGCTATAAAGTAGGTCCTTGTTGTTTATTTTAATTTTTTTCATTTTTGGTCGCCCTGCAGCATTCGGAGTTCCTGGGCCAGGGATAAGATCCGAGTCACAGGCAAGACCCCAAGCCACAGCTGCAGCAATACCGGATCCTTAACCCACTACACTGTGATGGGGACTGAACCAGCATCCCAGCACTTCCAAGATGCCAAGATGCCACCAATCCCATTGTACCACAGCAGGAACTCCATTTATCTATTTTATATATAGTGGTATGTATCCGTTACTCCCAAATTTTAATTTATCCCTCTCCCTCTTCCCACTTTTGTAACCTTGTGTTTGTTTTTTATGTCCGTGAGTTTATTTCTGTTTCGTACACAAGCTGGTTGGTTTCTTTCTGGCTGCACCTGTGCATATGGACATTCCTGGGGCAGGGATCAAATCTGAGCTACACCACAGCTATGGCCATGCCAGATCCTTAACCCACTGTACCACAGTGGGAACTCCTGTATCATTTTTTTTAAGAAACCATATATAAATAATATCATATGATATTTGTCTTTCTCTGACCTACTTAGTATGATAGCCTCTAGCTCCATCCATGTTGCTTCAAATGGCATTATTTCATTCTTTTTTATGCCCGAGTAATAATACACACACACTCCCCCCCACATCTTCTTTAGCTATCCATCTGTCAATGGACACTTAGGTCATTTCCATGTTATAATATGTTTTGAAACTTACAAGGCTTTGTTCTATAAAGTCATGGTTTTCTCCTTTCCATATTAAATGCATTCTCAGGGAGGATAATTTAAGAGGTTGGGATTATCATATACACACTACTATACATAAAATTGATATGTATCAAGGACCTACTTGTAGGGAGTTAACATCGCGGCTCAGTGGTTAACAAACCCAACTAGGACGCATTGGACATGGGTTCGATCCCTGGCCTTGCTCAGTGAGTTAAGGATCTGCTGTTGCTATGAGCTGTGGTGTAGGTCACAGACGCGGTTCAGATCCAGCATCGCTGTCCTGTGGTATAGGCTGGCAGCTGTACCTCCGATTGGACCCCTAGCCTGGGAACCTCCATAAAAAGCAAAAAAAAAAAAAAAAAAGGTACTATTGAGAGCCACTTCCCTGTTTCCATGAGGTGAGTCACTAAGTCCATCCCTGCTCATGAAGCAGAATTCTTGCTTTCCTCCTAGAGGGAGGGGTATAAAAATATGTGAACATATGTTAAAGCCACCATGGTAATTAATAAATATTTTTTGGGAAAGGAGATATTCTGAGGTTATGCAAATATCCTGTTTCTCCTTGAAATCACAACCGCCTAATTGTGGCAGCCATTTGTGCATCTTGCCTTTAGTGATGATAATGATGGTGTTGCCACGGTGATTTCCTACTGAGAGGGCTAGAGTCGGATAATTCAGTCATTTAAAAATCCCACCAGGGGATTAAAGACAGAAAGGGAATTTCAAGAGAGTTTGGGGGATTGTTGTAAGCTCATGAAAAGAATCCAGAAACCTAACAACAACCGATATTACCTTGAAGGAAGACCAGGTGCATTTAAGCATGAGACACACTCAAGCCACGAACCCTGAGAGCTAAAACCCAAGACAATAGATGTGGAGTCTGCATCTTGCTACATGAAATCAAGGAGTTAAGAGTCTTTGAAGAGCAGCATCTCTGCCTGTAGCCAAGACAGAAATATAGGTGAAAGGGGAAAAGGCGAGGTAAAAAAAAGGGGACATTATACCAAAACCTGAGATTAATTGCCATATTTTAGGGCATATTATCACCCTTTTCCTAATATACATATGATTTTTTCATTAATTAATTTTTTTTTTGAGAGCTGCACTTGAGGCTTAGGGAAGTTCCCAGGCTAGAGGTCAAATAGGAGATACAGCTGTCGGCCACAGCTGCGCCACGAAGGGAACTCCCTCATTAATTTATTTTTTAATATTTTTTATTAAAGTATATTTGATTGGAATTCCCATCATGGTGCAGTGGTTAACGAATCTGACAAGGAACCATGAAGTTGTAGGTTTGATCCCTGGCTTTGCTCAGTGGGTTAAGGATCCGGCGTTGCCGTGAGCTGTGGCATAGGTTGCAGACGCGGCTCGGATTCCTCATTGCTCTGGCTCTGGCGTAGGCCAGGGCTACAGCTCCAATTAGACCCCTGGCCTGGAAACCTCCATATGCCGTGGGAGCAGCCCTAGAAAAGGCAAAAAGACAAAAAAATAAAATAAAAAAATAAAGATATAGTTGATTTACAACATTTCTTCAATTTCTGTTGTACAGCAAAGTGACCCAATCACACACAGTTCCTCGTGCTATACAGTGGGGACCCATTGCCCATCTATCCCTAATATAACAGTTGGCTTATGTTTTGTTTTGTTTTTTTTTTTTTTTTTTTTTGACTTTTTATGGTTGCATCTGAGGCATATGGAAGTTTCCAGGCTAGGCGGTCCAATCGGAGCTGTAGCCACCGGCCTACACCACAGCCACAGCAACTCGGGATCAGAGCCACATCTGCAACCTACACCATGGCTCACGGCAATGCCAGATCCTTACCCCACTGAGCCAGGCCAGGAATCGAACCCACATCCTCATGGATCCTATCGGGTTCATAACCTGCTGAGCCATGACAAGAACTCCCCAAATCCGTCATTTTAAATAGACTTTATGCCTAGAGAAATTTTAGGTTCACCATACAAATGAGTAGAAAGTACAGGGAACTCTCATATACCCCCTTGACCCCACCCAAGCCTCCTGCCTGTCAACATCTCACCAGAGCTGTGCCTTTATTACATCAGTGAACCAACGTCATCACCCAGAATCCAGAAATTACATTAGGGTTCACTCTTGGTATTGGACATTCTATGGGTTTTGACAAATGTATGATATGTATCCATCATTGCAGTATCATACAGAATATTTTTTTATTTTTTTATGGCTGCACCCACAGGGTATGTATGCTCCTAGGCCAGAGACTGAATCCAAGCTTCAGCTGCGGCAACGCCAAATTCTTTAACCCACTGCACCAGGCTGGGAATCGAACCCGAGCCTCTGCAGTGACCTGAATTGCTGCAGTTTGATTCTTAACCCACTGTGCCACAGCAGGAACTCCTCATACAGAATATTTTCACTTCCCTAAAAATCCTTTATGCTCTGCCCTCTCACAAACAGATTTTTTTTAATTTTATTAAAGGGGTGGCAAACATTTTAAAACAAGCTTGGCCGGTGGATTATTTGGAATATAATAAAGAGGTTACAACTAGGGAGGGTAATAAATAAAAAGGCACGGAAGGGAGCTTTAGTTTCACTGTATAGATTAATATGTTTTATGTGTATGGATTATTTATTTAAAAACACTTAAATGTTAAAATATTTGAAACTGTGATTTTTTTCCTTTGGTCTTTTTAGAGCCAAACCTGTGGCATATGGAAATTCCCAGGCTAGGGGTTGCACTGGAGCTGTAGCCACCAACCTATACCTCAGCCACAGCAATGCCAGATCCAAGCCACACCTGTGAACTACACCACAGCTCACAGCAACACCAGATCCTTAACCCACTAAGCAAGGCCAGGGATTGAACCTGCATTCTCATGGATACTAGTCAGGTTCTTAACCTGCTAAGCCACAATGGGAACTCCAAAACTGTAATCATTTAAAATTAATCTAAAGGAGTTCCCGCTGCGGCATAGTGGGTTAAGAATCCAACTGCAGCACTTGTGTCACTGCGGAGACACAGATTCAATCCCTGGCCCAGAGCAGTAGGTTAAATAAATTGTTTTTGCTGCGGCTGCTGCATAGGTTGCAGCTGTGACTTGGACTCAGTCCCTGGCCTGGGAACTTCCACATGCCATGGATGTGGCTATAAAAAATAATAGTAATCTTAGACATTATACAAGAATAGCCAAGAACATTCCGATAGGTAGGAACAATGAGCTTGGCTCATTTCCCCAAAAGCAGAGCCTGAGACAAGGATTTGGATACAAGTGGTTTGCCTGATCTCAAGAAGCACCAGTAGAAGGGTGGGAAAGTGGGACAGGGAGAGGAAGGAAGCCAGCACAGGGGACATTGATGAGCAGGTGGCTGAAGTGGGCCAGTGGGGCGCAAACCCACCAGGAGCCTCTGGGTGGTGATCTAGAACATTCCCCGAAGTTATCTTATTGGCGGCAGACTGGGTTTCCTGGGAAGCTGTTGGCTTCTCCTTTGTTTCAGTACTTCATGAAGACGCAAAATCCGCCCAGAATATGAGCCTCCCACCCCTACCCCACTGTGCTAACCATGTTTCTAGCTTCTGTTACCTTGATGATCTCACATCTGCTCCACGTGCATGTTGTGGGCGTGCTAATCTGCTTCCTGCCTCTCTACATTTGCCTGTTTTGGCTATTTCATGGAATCATACAATCTGTGACCTTTTGTGTCTGGCTTCTTTCACTGAGCATCATGTTTTCAAGACCATTTATGTTGTTGCCTGTATCAGCACCTGACTCCTTTCTATTTATTTTATTTTATTTTTGCTTTTTAGGGCCTCACCCAAGGCATATGGAAGTTCCCAGGCTAGGGATCCAATCAGAGCTACAGCTACTGGCCTACGCCACAGCCACAGTAACACCAGATCTGAGCTGCATCTGCCACCTACCCCAGCACTCATAGCAAAGCCAGATCCCCAACACACTGAGTGAGGCCAGGGATCAAACCCACATCCTCATGGATCCTCGTTGGGATCATTAACTGCTGAGCCACGAAGGGAACTCCTTTTTTATGGCTGTGTTAATATCGAATTTTGTGGAACTATCATATTGCATTCACCCATTCATCAGTTAATGGGCATTTAGGTTGTTTCCCCCTTTTGCCTATTGTGAATGGTGCTGAATTAACTTTTACTTAACCTCTCCCTGGTAATCCACATGTCTAGTAACACCAGCTGTGTTTACTGGTGCCATAACCCCCATTTCCTGCATCTCACCCTCCACAGCAGACACTTGTCCCATTCAGCTGTAGTCAATTCTCAGGTTGGCAGATAAGATGGACTCACTTAGGAGTCCCCTGGAAGTTTAGAAAAATACTACAAATGCTACTCCTGTCTTTTAGCATGAGCAGCATTATCCATTTGTGTCGTGACAACTAAGAAAAACATCTCAAGACTTCCCCATGATGTGAGGAGTTCCCGTCGTGGCTCAGTGGTTAACGAATCCTACTAGGAACCATGAGATGGTGGCTTCGATCCCTGGCCTGCTCAGTGGGTTGAGGATCCAGCATTGCCCTGAGCTGTGGTGTAGGTTGCAGACCCGGCTTGGATCCCGCATTGCTATGGCTCTGGCGTAGGCCAGCGGCTATGGCTCTGATTCGACCCTTAGCCTGGGAACCTCCATATGCCGTGGGAGTGGCCCAATAAATGGCAAAAAAGATTAAAAAAAAAAAAAAGACTTCCCATGATGTGAGATCGACCTGTCTCCTAAATATTTCCTCCCCATAGAATCCTAGGCAATGAGAGGGGAAAGCCAAATGACAAATCCGCGTCATTGCTATAACTTGAATGCAAAGAATGCTCAAATTTGAAAGAAGCAAGAGGAAAAAACAAAAGTCATGAATGACAGCATGAGATTCCTTACTCTGTTCCGTCCCTATCAAAGGGTAATAGAGAAAATCTGCAGGGGATACAAAAGAGAGAAACTTGACGAGTAATCTAAGGCTATTCTAGAACTAGCTCCAGAATGACTGAAAAGATTCCAATAACATCTGAGTAGATCAGAGTGTGAACTATAAGAAAAGGAAGAATTCTGCAAAATGGATAGTTTTTTGTTTGTTTGTTTTTGTTTTTGTTTTTTTGCTTTTTAAGGGCCGCACTTGTGGCATATGGAGGTTCCCAGGCTAGGGGTCGAATCGGAGCTACAGCTGCCAGCCTACACCACAGCCACAGAAATGTGGGATCTGAGCTGATTCTGTGACCTACACCACAGCTCACAGCAACACCGGATCCTTAACCCACTGAGCAAGGCCAGGGATTGAACCCGCAACCTCATAGTTCCTAGTCGGATTCATTTCTGATGTGCCATGAAGGGAACTCCCAAAATGCATAGCTTTTGAGGAAAGTAAAAACAAGAAGGAAGAGGGAAGAGCTCTAATCTATGGCAATTGCATGATGAAAAGGCACAGAAGCAAAAGGGGGAAGGGTACAGCCCTTCAAGACAAAATTGCAGGTCTTTCCACCTATTCCCGCCATCAACAAAGCAAACCAAAACAAAAAACAGTAAATTACCTAAGTTTTGCTTCATTGACATAAGAAAGCACCATTGAGCTGCCTACTTCATAAAACATTTCCAATATATGATTAAAAACGAGAAAATAGGAAAGTAGAGAGAGAGAGGACAGTTGGATAGATTCAGGAAATGAAAGGAATTCCCTTCATGGCTCAATGGTTAATAAACCCAACTAGGATCCTTGAGGATGCAGATGTGATCCCTGGTCTCTCTCAGTGTGTTAAGGATCCAGCATTGCTGTGAGTTGTGGTGTGGGTCACAGACGTGGCTTGGATCTTGTGTTGCTGTGGCTGTGGCATAGGCCAATAGCTGTGGCTCCAATTTGACCCCTAGCCTGGGAACTTCCATATGCCACAGGTGCGGCCCTAAAAAGAAAAAAAAAAAAAAAGGAAATGAAAATTCATACAAATCAACCAAGGAAAAAGTCCCTGCCCCAAAGAATCTCCTGCAAACACAAAAAAGAACCACTAGGAGTTCCTGTTGTGGCTCAGCAGGTTATAAACCCGACTAGTATCCATGAGGATGCAAGTTCGATTCCTGGCCTCGATCAGTGGGTTAAGGATCTAGTGTTGCCATGAGATGTGGTGTAGGTCGCAGACGTGGCTCAGATCCCACATTGCTGCTGCTATGGTGTAGGCCTGCAGATGCAGCTCCAATTTGCCCCCTAGACTGGGAACTTCCCTATGCCATGGGTGCGGCCCTAAACTACTAATAACAATAATAATAAAAACCGCATATGCAGAATGATTCGCATGGAATGTATACTGAACTCTGGCAGAAGACCTCAGAGCTCCAAAAAGGTCAAGTAACCTTCCACATAACTGGGTATAACAAAAGGAAAAAGAGAGAGAGAAGAGAAAAAAGGGAATCAGGACAGGATCAGCACTCCTGAGAGGGACCTGTGAAAGAGGAAAGGAATCCATACCCTGGGAGGCCACCCTAACTGACAGGAGATCAGCCAGGACAGAGGGGGCATCTCAAAGCCTTGGAGAGAAGTGCAGCAGCTGGTCAGAGGAGGGCAAAGAAAGCAGGGAGAGACCCTCACAGACCATCGGTACCACAGCCTGGGACCCTTGGGTGGAGGTTGGGATGGGCTGGGAGTTTGGGGTTAGTAGTTGCAAACTATTTCTTCTAGAGTGGATAAGCAATGAGGTACTTATTGTGTAGTTATAGTTCCCTCTACTGTGTAGCACAGGGAACTATACTGAATCACTTGAGATAGACCATGCTGGAAGATAATAATAAGAAAGGGTGTGTGTGAGTGTGTGTGTGTGTGTGTGTGTGTGTGTGTGTGTAAGACTGGGTCACTTTTCTGTACATCAGAAGAATGGTACAACATTGTAAATCAACTATATTTTAATAAAACTTTTTTTTTTGTCTTTTTCCAGGGCCATGCCTGCAGCATATGGAGGTTCCCAGGCTAGGGGTCTAATCAGAGCTACAGCTGCCGGCCTACACCACAGCCACAGCAACGCAGGATCCGAGCCACATCTGCTACCTACACCACAGCTCCCGGAAACGCCAGATCCTTAACCCACTGAACAAGTCCAGGGCTCGAACCTGCAACCTCATGGTTCCAGGTTGGATTCGTTAACCACTGAGCCACGATGGGAACTCCTAATAAAACTTTTAAAAAGCGAAAAAAAAAAATCACCTTACATCAAAAATTCAAAACTAAGAGTTCCCTGTGGTGGTGCAGCAGGTTGAGGATCTGGTGTTGTCACTGCAGTAGCAGAGGTTTGATCCCTGGCCCGGGAACTTCCACATGCCGCAGGCACAGCTCCCCCCCCCAAAAAAAAAAGGTTCAAAAACTAAAGAACCAAGTACTGATATTGGCAGAAAAGCAGGGATAGATGAGAGATCTCAATCAACTCATGAAAGAAATAGAAGAAAAAGACAAAATTATTTCAGAAATGCTGGGTAAATTATAAGGTATTCAAGAGAGAATAATCTTGCAGTTCCTGTCATGGCTCAGTTGTAATGAGTCTGACTACTATTCCTGAGGATTTGGGTTTGATCCCTGGCCTCGCTCAGTGGGTTAAGGATCCAGCATTGCCATGAGCTGTGGTGTAGGTCGCAGATGCAGCTTGGATCCCATGTTGCTGTAGCTGTGGTGTAGGCTGGCAACTGCAGCTCCAATTCAACCCCTAGCCTGGGACCCTCCATATGCTGCAACCAAGGCCCTAAAAAGCCAAAAGAGAGAATAATCTTGAAATGAAAGTGTGACAAAGGGCATTAGAGAAAAGCAGAAAAACAACGAAGAGAGTGACAATGATATAAAGAAGTGAAAAGAGTCAGGCAGAAACAGAAAAATGGAATTTCATTCACTGAAGGAGTAGGGCAAGAATAATTGGAGTCTTTGAAGAAGGAAAACAAAACAACAAAATGGAACTAATATTTAAAATCATAATCCAAAGAATTTCCAGAGATAGAAAATTGCCAGAAATTATACCTGGAGAGAGCTCACGAGTATCTGTGAAAATTAACCCAGATCATCAGCTCTCAGTCATATTCCAGTAAAGCTATTCAACTTCAAAGAGCAAGATAAAACCCTTAAATTGACCTGTTGGCCTCCAAGGTGGAGTGGTGTGATGTACTATGTCATTATTCTCTATCCCAATGCCCTTTCCTTACTCCAGGGCCTTCTGAACCCAGCTGCTGCAAAAATAGTGAGACTGATCCAGTGACTGCCACTGCTAGTAAGGAAGCAAGTAGTGATTAACAGATACATACTTATCTGTATTATATTATTCCATTTTGTTTTTCAGAATAAGTGTTTTCTGGAGTTCCCACTGTGGCTCATTGGGTTGAGAACCTGACATAATGTCCATGAGGTTGCAGGTTTGATCCCTGGTCTCTCTCAGTGGGTTGAGGATTCAGTGGGATGCAGCATTGCTCAGATCCTCTGGTGTGGCTGTGACTGTGGCATAGGTCTCAGCTGCAGCTCTGATGCAATCCTAGCTCAGGAACACCTATATGCCACAGGTGCAGCCGTTTAAAAAAAAAAAGTGTTTTCTCATAGAAAGGGACAATTTTCCACACAATCGTTTCAGTTCTCTCTATATTTTGCTTTCTATTCTAGGGTGGCTGTTTCTGAGTATTAGATTTGCTCAAAATAGAGATTTAATACTTTCTAGGGTTGTAATAAGTTGTGAATTTGTAAAATGCAAACTCTAAATGGTTCAAAAATAGTATATTAATATGGTTACCAAAGGGGAAACACTGAGGGGAAGGATGGATGGGGAGATTGGGATTGGCACAGACATGTGCCACATACAAAATTGATCAGTAACAGGACCTACTGTATAGCTCAGGGAAATCTATTCAGTACTTTGTGACAGCCTACATGCGGAAGTAATTTGCAAAAGAATGGATATATCGTATATGTATAGCGGATTCACTTTGCTGTACACCTGAAACCAACACAACTTTGTAAGTCACATACACTCCAATAGTATTTATATAAAAAAGATAAAATCCTTAAATCCTCCAGATCAGATAATATACTAAGTCATAAGAATTAGACTTAGGGAGTTCTCATCTGGGCTCCGCAGAAACAAATCTGACTAGCATCCATGAGGATGCACGTTCCATCCTTGGCCTCTCTGAGTGGGTTAAGGATCAGGCATTGCTGTGAGCTGTGGTGTAGGTCACAGACGCAGCTCAGATCTGACATTGTCATGACTGTGGCATAGGCCAGCAGCTGTAACTCCAATATGACCCCCCAGCCTGGGAATGTCCATATGCTGCCCCAAAAAGAAAAAAAAAATAATTGAAAAAAGAAATTCTGAAACTCCTTCCTCTGTGTTCTTGGGTTGGACAGATGAGCAAATATACCGTGGATAATGAGAACCAGGTTTCCACTGTTGGAGAAATAATCACAAATAAGGAAAGGGGAAAGTGTAGAATGAACTCTGATGTTGAACTACAAGTAAGGTATTAAATGAACTCATGGTTTTTAATATATGTGTACAGATAAGTAGATACAGAAATAAATGCAGAATATAGAATATATATGTATACCTGTTTGTACACACACATGCCTTTCCTAGCTCTATCTCCCAAGAAGATCTAAAATATTGGATGCTCCATTTCAAAAGCACACCTAAGCCACAGCGAGATACCAAAATGAATGGATACCAGTTTGATGAGAAAGGGATAATTTTCTAGCTCTCGAAGTATCTCTTCACATACTATTTATCCATTATGAAGACAGAGAGTCTCACTTTGCAATGGAGTAAGCTAGCAGGCACCACCTTAACATGACAGTGAGAGACATATCAACATCATGCAACCTTTGAGATGAGGCGCTGGAGAGGACACAGCATCACTTCTGTGGTATTTTTAAGCAAAACAACAACAACAACAACAGCCACAAGAGAGTGTTCCCTTCATGCTCATCAGTTAATGACCAACTATGTTCCGTGAGGATGCAGGTTCAATCTCTGGCCTTGCTCAGTGGGTTAAGGATCTGGCATTGCCATGAGCTACGGTATAGGTCATGTTGCTGTGGCTGTGGCTGTGGCTAGCAGCTAGAGTTCCCGTAGCCTGGGGACTTCCATATGCCGTGGGTATGGCCCTAAAAAGCAAAAAAGCAAAAAACCAAAAACAAACTTCTGTGGTATTTTTGCCCAAAAGGATAACCTCAATCTAACGAAGGGGTGGGGGAACAGATAAACTCAAATTGAGGGATTGGCCAGCACTCATTAAAAACGTCAACAGTATGAGGAGTTCTCTGACAGTTCAGTGGGTTAAGGATTTGGCATTGTCACTGCTATTGTCTCTGGTTACCTCCATGGTACGGTTTTTGATCCCTGGTCCAGGACTTTCTGCATACTGCAAGCACAGTCTTTCTATAATGAAAGACAGGACAAGACTAAACTGTCCCAGATTAGAGGAGACTAAGGAAGGACAATTAAATGGTATGTGACACCCTAAACCAGAAAAAGGACCAATAAAGTCTGTAGTTTGGTTAATAATGTTGTATCAATGTGACGTGATCTGGTTTGATCATTATACTGTGGTTCGTAAGATATCAAAACTGGACAAAGGTGAATGAAGGGTATATAGGAACTCATGTCTATTTCCCCAACTTTTCAGTTTGTCTTAAAATCACTTTTAAGCTGACGCCAAGGTAGGGACTTGGGTGTCATTTATTTGGGAGATGATCCTGGGAAACACAAGTCAGGCAGTGGGGACATGAGAAATGGAAGGGAAAGAAACCAAGAATGAGGATGTTAATAAGGAAGCAGGAGTTCCCATGGTGGCACAGTGGTTAACGAATCTGACTAGGAACCATGAGGTTGCAGGTTCGATCCCTGCCCTTACTCAGTGGGTTAAGGATCCAGCGTCACTGTGAGCTGTGGTGTAGGTCGCAGACGTGGCTTGGATCCCAAGTTGCTGTGGCTATGGCGTAGGCCTGCAGCTACAGCTCCAATTGGACCCCTAGCCCGGGAACCTCCATATGCCACAGGAGCGGCCCTAGAAAAGGCAAATAATAATAATAATAATAATAATAAGGAAGCAGTGATGTGGGCAACTGAGTCTAAGACTTTACCTCAAGAGTCATCTTTCCAGAAGGGTAAGTGAGCTGGAGTATTCAACCACTAACTCTGATCGGTCATTGGTAAGGGCTGCTCTAGGGTTGTGAGGGTGTCATCATCCTCAGGCATTCCTGGCTGCCTTGCGTGTGGGCAGGGAAGACTCTGATGATCCAGAAAATCTTTAGGTGGCAGAGTGTCTCAGATGCTGGTCACTGGAGAGGTGCTTGCTGGTACAACCTGAAACATTACATGTATCAGTCAGTTTAGGTTGTGCTGCAGTAACAAACAACCCCCAAACATCTTGGAGCCATAAAATCTATTTCTTGCTCATGTTGCAGGTCCACGAGGGTGTGTTTCTTATATTCCCAGTCCTGTGGGAGTTAGGGGTATCATTTTTCTAAAGCTCTTCAATGGTTTTTTCCTTGCCCTCATATAATTTCCCCACATACATGTACCACTCAGAACTTGGCCAGAGATTGAATAGGGGGCCTCTGCAGATTCTTAGAGCTCTCACCATGGAGTTCTCACTTTTCAGGACTCTGCCCTATGGAATTCCTCTGGGGGCATGTCTGGATTCCCCATTCTACCTCCTCAAGCCATTGAGAGCTCTGAGTCCTGCTTGGGTTTCCCCTTTCTACATTGCAACCTGGAAATTCCTTCCAGGAGGTAAGTAATTGTGGGGATCACCATGTTTCTCCCTTTTCAAGGACCACTGCCTTGCCCTTATTTCCAGAAACAGAAAAGAATTTCCATTTATTTTGTCCAGTTTTTCACTTAATTCAAGCAGAAGTGTAATCTAGACCCAGGTACTTCATAGTGACTGGAAGTTATTATAGGGATATCTTAATTCCATTGTTAGAAACACGAGCTGATAAGCAGGAATTGTAGTAATTACTGAAGGAATTTTTCTTGAGAAAAACCATTTCAGTACTAACTGAATGTGGGCAAGGTGATGCCTGGATTTTTTTTTTTTTTTTTTTTTTTAGGGCCACACCATGGCTTAAGGAAGTCCCCAGGCTAAGGGTCAAAATGGAGCTGCAGCTGCCAGCCTGCATCACAGCCACAGCAATGCCAGATCAGAGCTGTATCTGAGACCTACACCACAGCTCACAGCAACAGTGGATCCTTAATCCACTGAGCAAGGCCAGGGATCGAACCCGCAGCCTCATGGATACTAGTTGGGTTCATTTACTCTGAGCCACAATGGGAACCCCCTGTATCATTTTTCCTTCCAACATAGTCTATCAGTTTCCATTTTCTCCCCTTTTACCTTTTTATTTCACTGAAATTACTTTTGGTAATAGATGATGATAACCTTATAGAATGAGCTGGGAAGAATTCTCTCCTCTACATGCCTGTGTGTGGCTGGAAACTGAGGTTCTGGAATTCCTCTGGGGGCAAGTTAGTAAGAATCTGCTACACAAGCGCAAATAGCACCCTGGCAAGTTAATAAGAATCTGCTATACAATAGCCCTTTTAGCAGTGTAGCACTACAAACTTATGGCCAAAACACACTCTTGCAAAACTGTTGCAAGTCAGAGAAGCTATGTTGCATCCAAGTTGCCACCGTGGGTTCCAGGGTTGCCCAGGTGAGGAAAAAGAGTGCAGGGAGGAGACCAATCTTCCTGAAAGCCCCCAGCCTGGAAATGACTGGTCAATCCAGTCTCAGCCTATCTATTCACCAGGTGTGATTCTGAGGTACCGCCCAGGATGAGTCCCAGGAGCCCAACCTGAATTTTGTTCAGTTCCTCTAGATGTGGACCTTAAGACAAGGATTCCAATGCAAGCAATTGATTTGCACTGTCATCCTCACAGAGTGCCAGGAGAGAAAGGAAGGAAGCCATAAGAAAGATTTGGCATTATTGAACAGGTGGCTTCTTCCTCTTTCTGACCATTGAAAGATCTTAAACATGCCCTAGATTTGTTTAAGTCAAGAGCAGAGAGACTTGGGGCATTACCTACCAATTCCCATCTGTCATTGAGATTCACCCCACTCAGTTCATCAATAAGAAATATAACACAGGAGTTCCCGTCGTGGCTCAGTGGTTAACGAATCTGACTAGGAACCATGAGGTTGTGGGTTCGATCCCTGGCCTTGCTCAGTGGATTAAGGATCTGGTGTTGCCGTGAGCTGTGGTGTAGGTCGCAGACGCGGCTCGGATCCCACGTTGCTGTGGCTCTGGCGTAGGCCGGGGGCTACAGCTCTGATTCGACCCCTAGCCTGGGAACCTCCATATGCCGCGGAAGTGGCCGAAAGAAAGAGCAAAAAGAAAAAAAAAAAAAAAGAAAGAAAAATATAACAAAGCATGGTAGCCAGAATAACATCCCCCCCTAAAGATGTTCAGGTTCCAATCCCTGGGACTCATGAATAAGTTATGTGACAAGGAAAAGTGGAAATTCAGTTGCAAGTAGAAGATTCCTAATCAGCTGATGTGAAAGTAGTGAGATTACACTGCATTATCCAGATGAGCCCAGTGTAATCACAAGGGTCCTTTCAATGTGGAAGAGGGAGGCAGAAGAGGCAGTGTTTGAGCCACCCAAGGTGAGAAAGACTTGGTCATTGCCGGCTTTGAAGATGGAGGGATCCCCCGGCTAAGGACTGCAGGCAGCCTCTAGGAGCTGGAAAAGGCAAGAAAGCAGATTCTCCCCTTGAACCTTCAGAAAGGAAGACAGCCCTACTGACACCTGGAATTCAGCCCATGAGGCCTGTTTTGGACTTCCAACTTCAGAACTATAGGATAATACATTTGTGTTGTCTTTTTTGTTTGTTTGGTTGGTTTTTGTCTTTTTAGGGCCACACCAGCGGCATATGGAGGTTCCCAGGCTAGGGGTCTAATGGGAGCTGTAGCCGCCTGCCTAAGCCACAGCCACAGCAACTCGGGATCTGAGCCTCATCTGCGACCTACACGACAGCTCATGGCAACGCCGGATCCTTAGCCCACTGAGCAAGGGCAGGGACTGAACCCGCAACCTCATGGTTCCTAGTCGGATTCGTTTCCGCTTCGCCATGATGGGAACTCCCCATTTGTGTTGTCTTAAGCCACAAACTTTGCAATAATTTGTTATAGCATCAATAAGAAGCTAAGGAGTTCCTGTGGTGGCGCAGTGGTTAACGAATCCGACTAGGAACCATGAGGTTGTGGGTTCAATCCCTGCCCTTGCTCAGTGGGTTAAAGATCCGGCGTTGCTGTGGCTCTGGCGTAGGCCAGTGGCTACAGCTCTGATTAGACCCCTAGCCTGGGAACCTCCATATGCCGCGAGAGCGGCCCAAGAAATGGCAAAAAGACAAAAAAAAAAAAAAAATAAGAAGCTAATATGAGTTTCCGGAGAGAGGACAAGATGGCGGAGGAGTAGGGAGACACGCTCGCCCTCTCCCACAAACACAACAAAAAAAGCACATCTACAGAATAAATGACTTGCACAGAACAGCAACCAATCGCTGGCAGAGGAACCTAAACTCCAATAACGGCAAGAAGTTCGTGACATTACTGGGCAGAACGGGAGAAAAGAGGAGAGTGAGAGAAGGTGAATCCGAGTGGGACGGGCACTCCCGAAAGGGAACTGCGGAGGAGAAAGGGATCCCGCACCCTGGAAAGTCACCTACCGGGGGAAAGATCAAACAAAACGGAGGAATCTCCAGATGCAGAGAAGAGTGTAGCAGTAAGTTGGAGTACAGAAAAGCCGATCAAGAACCCAACGGACCATCTGAACTACAGGCACAGTCACCAAAAATTGAGACATCTGGGTGGGGGCTGGGCACCGAGACCTCGGCCCAGGAGGTTAGTCCCCGGGCTGGGGGGGGCGGGGCGGAGCGGAAACTGCTTGGGAGGTCTAGAAACCATTTGAGGGGGCAGAGACTGCCTGGGAGACTAGAAAACAAAGCTGTCGCAGAGGAAGGGAACAATACTCTAGGGGCGGGGAAGTGGAAAGCCGCATCAGAGGGAACCTGGGAGAAGAGCCTGGTCTGCGCCCGTGCTGGGGAGGGGAGAGAAGAAGGGGTGGGTCCCCATAGAATACCCCCCACGCCACAGCAAGCTTACAGGCCACCTAGCTAGCAGAAAGCTGTGCTTCCCAGTGCATTCCCTCCCCCCACCCCCACCACCCCCTACTCTCTCGCTGAACCTGGGGCTGCCTGCCATCCAGGAGGGCTGGCCTCAACAATTGCCTGAAGCCTACCACCGCAGGGGCTGTCCCTGCACAGGCCTGCTTCCCCTTTGGAGGGGCTACACTTCTGCAGAGTAGCACCAAATACCACCAGCCCCCGAGAAAAGGCCTGCAGCCCAGAAAAGCTAGAACAATCCTAGCCAGGCCGTGAATAGATCTGCCTAATTCTCGGACGGTTTTTCTGAGTAGGGCTGCCCCGGGGAGGAGCCTCTTGGGTCTCCAACGGCCCTGCTACCCGCCCAAGCCCCCAGGGGGTGCTGAGACCTAGTGGACCAGCTGCATAGGACTGCCAGCTCCAGGCAGTACCCCCTGCAGCCCAGAAAAGCTGCAACAAGCCTGGCTGAGTCGGGAAAAGATCTCAGACGGTCTTTCTGAGTTGGACTGCCCTGGGGAGGAGCCTCTTGGGTTTCCAGTGGCCCTGCTACTCACCAAAGCCCCCAGGGGGTGCCCCATTCCCGCGGAATAGCTGCTCAGCACCACCAGCCCCCTGGAAGAGCCCCTGCAGCCCAGAAAAGCTGCAACAAGCTCAGCCAGATTGTGAAAAGATCCGCCTACATTCTCAGGCTGTCCTTCTGAGTTGGGCTGCCCTAGGGAAGAGCCTCTTAGGTTCTCAGTGACCCAGATAGCTGCTCCAGCCCCCAGGGGGTGCTGCACTCCTGAGGAACAGCTGCCCAACACCGCCAACCCCCTGCAAGAACCCCACAGCCTAAAAACACCAGAGCAAGCTCTGCGTGATCAAGTGAAATCTGCTACCATCTTGGTGTGGACCTCCCAGTCCTGTCTGCCCTCAGGAAGCCCTCCTTTGCTTCAAAGAAACACTGTTAGCCCCATCAACACTCCAGAAAAGCCACACTGCCTCAAAAAAGATTGACCAACAACGTCAGCCCTCAGGAAATATTCCACAGCAGTGACAAGGCAAACACTGCCCGATAACGGAGAGTACAACTCCCTCAGGAGAAAGAAAACAACAAGCAAGATGAAGAAGCTGAGAAACCACCCCCAGTCAAACCAACAGGAGAACTCACCTAAAACAGTCAGCAATGAAACAGATCTCTGCAGTCAGACAGACCTGGAGTTCAAAAGAGAAATAATGAAAATACTGAAGGAATTAAGAGAAAATATGAACAGTAATGCAGATACCCTCAGAAAGGAACTAGAAAATATAAGGAGGAGCCAAGAAAAACTAGAACATTCATTTGCAGAGATGCAAACTGAACTAGGGGCAGTAAAAATCAGAATGAATAATGCAGAAGAACGAATCAGTGATATGGAAGATAGAATAATGGAAATCACTCAATCTGGTCAACAGACAGAAAACCGAATCAAAAAACTGGAAAGCAATATAAGAGACCTATGGGATAATATAAAGCGGGCCAATCTACACATAATAGGAATTCCAGAAGGAGTAGAAAAAGATAAGGGGATGGAAAATATATTTGAAGAAATTATCGATGGAAACTTCCCAAATCTAAAGGATACTGGGTTCAAGATACAAGAAGCACAGAGGGCCCCAAACAAACTGAACCCAAACAGACCCACACCAAGACACATCATAATAAAAATGGCAAAAGTTAGTGATAAAGAGAGGATCCTAAAGGCAGCAAGAGAAAAACAGAATGTTACCTACAAGGGAACCCCCATAAGAATATCAGCTGATTTCTCTACAGAAACACTACAGGCCAGGAGGGAATGGCAAGAGATATTTAAAGTGCTAAAAGGAAAAAATATGCAACCTAGGATACTCTATCCAGCAAGAATATCATTTAAAATAGAAGGGGAAATAAAAATTTTTTCCAACAAACAAAAACTTAAAGGATACAGCAACACAAAACCCAGGTTAAAGGAAATATTGAAAGGGCTTCTCTAAACCGAAAAGAAAGGAAGGAAAGGGAAGAAAAAAGAAAAGAAAAAAAAAAGAAGAAGAAGAAGAGGAAGAACTAGGACTGAGGAAACTGCAATCAGAGAGCAGTCACTCAAATAAGCCAGCATACAGATTTAATCATGAACATGCTTCAAACAAAATAAAATTAAAAAGAAAAAAAATAAAAAAGAGTCATCAAAACCATAAAATGTGGGCAAGGGATGTTAGGAAGTAAATAACCCTTTTTGTTTGTTTGTATGTTTCTCTTCTTAATTTTAATATAGTAATGAAGTGTTTGAAGTTACAGGACCATCAGGCTAAAACACACAATTATGGGAAGGGGTTAGCATATCTAAAAAACAAGGCAACCACAAGCCAAAACCAAATATTGCATTTGCAAAAAATGAAAAAAAAAATACACTCAAGCAGATAACAACAAGAGACCATCCAACCAAAAAAAAAAAAAAAAAAAAAAAAAGAAAGGAAGAATGGAGAACCATAGAGTCAACTGGAACACGAGGTTCAAATGGCAATAAATAATCATCTATCAATTATCACCTTAAATGTCAATGGACTGAATGCCCCAGTCAAAAGACACAGAGTGGCTGAGTGGATAAAAAGGCAAAAACCTTCAATATGCTGCCTACAAGAAACTCACCTTAGGACAAAAGATACATATAGATTGAAAGTGAAAGGGTGGGGAAAAATATTTCACGCCAATAGACATGACAGAAAAGCAGGAGTCGCAACACTCATATCAGGCAAAATAGACTTTAAAACAAAAGACATAAAGAAAGACAAAGAAGGACACTATTTAATGATTAAGGGATCCATCCAAGGAGAGGATGTTACTATCATCAACATATATGCCCCAAATATAGGAGCACCCAGATACATACAACAAATATTAACAGACATAAAGGGAGATATTGATGAGAATACAATGATAGTAGGAGACCTTAATACCCCCCTAACATCAATGGACAGATCCTCTAGACAGAAAACCAATAAAGCAACAGAGATCCTAAAGGAAACAATAGAAAAGTTAGACTTAATTGGTATCTTCAGGACACTACATCCAAAAAAATCAGAATACACATTCTTCCCAAATGCTCATGGAACATTCTCAAGAATCGACCACATATTGGGACATAAAGCGAATCTCAATAAATTTAGGAGCATAGAAATTATCTCAAGTATCTTCTCTGACCACAATGCCATGAAATTAGAAATCAACCATGGGAAAAGGAAAGAGAAAAAACCTACTACATGGAGACTAAACAACATGCTGCTAAAAAACCAATGGGTCAATGAGGAAATCAAGAAGGAAATTAAAAACTACCTTTAAACAAATGATAATGAAGACACAACCTCTCAAAATCTATGGGATGCTGAGAAAGCAGTGCTCAGAGGGAAATTTATAGCAATACAGGCCTTTCTCAAAAAAGAAGAAAGATCCCAAATTGACAACTTAACCCTCCACCTAAATGAATTAGAAAAAGAAGAACAAAAAAGTCCTAAAGTCAGCAGAAGGAAGGAAATTATAAAGATCAAAGAAGAAATCAATAAAATAGAGACTCAAAAAACAATAGAGAAAATTAATAAAACCAAGAGCTGGTTCTTTGAAAAGGTGAACAAAATTGACAAACCCCTGGCCAGACTCACTAAAAAGAGGAGAGAAAGAACCCATATAACCAAAATCATAAATGAAAAAGGAGAAATCACAACGGATACAGCAGAAATACAAAAAACCATAAGAGAATACTATGAACAACTATACGGCAACAAGTTTGACAATCTGAAAGAAATGGACAATTTTCTAGAATCTTACAGCCTGCCAAAACTGAATCAAGCAGAAACAGACCAACTGAACAGACCAATCACTAGAAATGAAATTGAAGAGGTCATAAAATCACTCCCTACAAATAAAAGTCCAGGACCAGATGGCTTCACAGGTGAATTCTCTCAAACATATAAAGAGGAATTGGTGCCCATCCTCCTTAAACTCTTTCAAAAGGTTGAAGAAGAAGGAATACTCCCAAAGACATTCAATGAGGCCACCATCACCCTCATTCCAAAACCAGACAGAGATACCACCAAAAAAGAAAACTATCGCCCAATATCATTGATGAATATAGATGCAAAAATTCTCAACAAAATCTTAGCCAACCGAATCCAACAACATACCAAAAAAATTATACACCATGACCAGGTTGGGTTCATCCCAGGTTCACAAGGATGGTTCAACATACGCAAATCAATCAGCATCATACAACACATTAACAAAAAAAAAGTCAAAAATCACATGATCATCTCAATAGACGCAGAAAAAGCATGTGACAAAGTTCAACATCCATTCATGATCAAGACCCTCGCCAAAGTGGGTATAGAGGGAACATTCCTGAATAGAATCAAAGCCATTTATGAGAAACCCACAGAAAGTATAATACTCAATGGGGAAAAACTGAAAGCCTTCTCACTCAAATCTGGAACAAGACAGGGATGCCCACTCTCACCACTGCTCTTCAACATAGTTTTGGAAGTCCTGGCCACAGCAATTAGACAAACAAAAGAAATCAAAGGCATCCATATAGGAAGAGAAGAGATAAAACTGTCACTGTACGCAGATGACATGATACTATACATAGAAAACCCTAAGGACTCAACCCCAAAACTACTTGAACTGATTCATAAATTCAGCAAAGTAGCAGGATATAAGATTAACATTCAGAAGTCAGTTGCATTTCTGTATACCAGCAATGAAACATTAGAAAAGGAATACAAAAATATGATACCTTTTAAAATTGTACCTCACAAAATCAAATACCTCGGAATACACCTGACCAAGGAGGTAAAAGAACTATATGCTGAGAACTATAAAACTTTAATCAAAGAAATCAAAGAAGATGTAAAGAAATGGAAAGATATTCCATGTTCCTGGATTGGGAAAATCAATATTGTAAAAATGGCCATACTACCCAAAGCAATCTACAGATTCAATGGAATCCCTATCAAATTACCCATGACATTTTTCATAGGACTAGAACAAACAATCCAAACATTTATATGGAACAACAAAAGACCCAGAATCGCCAAAGCAATCCTGAGAAACAAAAACCAAGCAGGAGGCATAACTCTCCCAGACTTCAAGCAATACTACAAAGCCACAGTCATCAAAACAGTGTGGTACTGGTACCAAAACAGACAGACAGACCAATGGAACAGAATAGAGAATCCGGAAATAAACCCTGACACCTATGGTCAATTAATCTTTGACAAGGGAGGCAGGAACATAAAATGAGAAAAAGAAAGTCTATTCAGCAAGCATTGCTGGGAAACCTGGACAGCAACATGCAAAGCAATGAAACTAGAACACACCCTCACACCATGCACAAAAATAAACTCAAAATGGCTGAAAGACTTAAATATACGACAGGACACCATCAAACTCCTAGAAGAAAACATAGGAAAAACACTCTCTGACATCAACATTATGAATATTTTCTCAGGTCAGTCTCCCAAAGCAATAGAAATTAGAGCAAAAATAAACCCATGGGACCTCATCAAACTGAAAAGCTTTTGCACAGCAAAGGAAACCAAAAAGAAAACAAAAAGACAACTTACAGAATGGGAGAAAATAGTTTCAAATGATGCAACTGACAAGGGCTTAATCTCTAGAATATATAAACAACTTGTACAACCCAACAGCAAAAAAACCAATCAATCAATGGAAAAATGGGCAAAAGACCTGAATAGACATTTCTCCAAAGAAGATATACAGATGGCCAACAAACACATGAAAAAATGCTCAACATCGCTGATTATAAGAGAAATGCAAATCAAAACTACCATGAGATACCACCTCACACCAGTCAGAATGGCCATCATTAATAAATCCACAAATAACAAGTGCTGGAGGGGCTGTGGGGAAAAGGGAACCCTCCTGCACTGCTGGTGGGAATGTCAACTGGTACAGCCACTATGGAGAACAGTTTGGAGATACCTTAGAAATCTATACATAGAACTTCCATATGACCCTGCAATCCCACTCTTGGGCATCTATCTGGACAAAACTCTACTTAAAAGAGACACATGCACCCGCATGTTCACTGCAGCACTATTCACAATAGCCAGGACATGGAAACAACCCAAATGTCCTTCGACAGATGATTGGATTCGGAAGATGTGGTATATATACACAATGGAATACTACTCAGCCATCAAAAAGATGACATAATGCCATTTGCAGCAACATGGATGGAACTAGAGAATCTCATCCTGAGTGAAATGAGCCAGAAAGACAAAGACAAATACCATATGATATCACTTATAACTGGAATCTAATATCCAGCACAAATGAACATCTCCTCAGAAAAGAAAATCATGGACTTGGAGAAGAGACTTGTGGTTGCCTGATGGGAGGGGGAGGGAGTGGGAGGGATCGGGAGCTTGGGCTTATCAGACACAACCTAGAATAGATTTACAAGGAGATCCTGCTGAATAGCATTGAGAACTATGTCTAGATACTCATGTTGCAACAGAACAAAGGGTGGGGGAAAAATGTAATTGTAATGTATACATGTAAGGACAACCTGACCCCCTTGCTGTACAGTGGGAAAATAAAAAAAAAAAAGAGTTTCCATGGTGATTCAATGGGCGAACCTGACTAGGATCCATGAGGATTCGAGTTTGATCACTGGCCTCACTCAGTGGGTTAAGGATCAAGAATTGCCATGAGATGTGGTGTAGGTCGCGCATGTGGCTCAGATCCTGTGTTGCCGTGGCTGTGGTGTAGGCCGGCAGCTATAGCTCAGATTTGTCCACTAGCTTGGGAACTTCCATATGCTGCAGGCAAGGCCCTAAAAAAAAAAAAAAAAAAAAAAAAAAAAAAAAAGCAGCTAATACACATACCTGGAAATAATGTGTGTGTGTGTGTTTTAATTTATATGATGAAAATCATAAAACTTTACTGAAAAACATTTTTAAAGTACCTGAATATGGGAGGGATGGATTGGGAGTTTGGGATTCGCAGATGCAAACTATTCTATACACAGGGAACTCTAGTCAATATCCCATGTTAAACCATAGTGGAAAAGAATGCAAAAAAATACATATGTATAAAATCACTTTGCTATATACCAGAAACCAATACAACATTGTAAATCAACTATACTTCAATAAAATAAATATATATATATATATTTTTTGTCTTTTGTCTTTTTGTTGTTGTTGTTGTTGCTATTTCTTGGGCCGCTCCTGCGGCATATGGAGGTTCCCAGGCTAGGGGTTGAATCGGAGCTGTAGCCACCGGCCTAAGCCAGAGCCACAGCAACGCGGGATCCGAGCCGCGTCTGCAACCTACACCACAGCTCACGGCAACACCAGATCCTTAACCCACTGAGTAGGGCCAGGGATCGAACCCGCAACCTCATGGTTCCTAGTCGGATTCGTTAAACACTGCCCCACGACGGGAACTCCAAAATAAATATTTTTAATAATGAAGTACCCAGGAGTTCCCGTCGTGGCTCAGCAGTTAACGAATCCGACTAGGAACCATGAGGTTGTGGGTTCGATCCCTGGCCCTACTCAGTGGGTTAAGGATCTGGTGTTGCCGTGAGCTGTGGTGTAGGTTGCAGACACGGCTCGGATCCCGCATTGCTGTGGCCCTGGTGTAGGCCAGCGGCTACAGCTTGGGTTAGACCCCTAGCCTGGAAACCTCCATATGCCACAGGAGTGGCCCTAGAAATGGCAAAAAAAAGACCAAATAATAATAATAATAATAATAAAGTACCCAAATTAATAATTGGTTCATGGATTGATGAACACATAGATAGGTGGATAGGTAGATAGACAGATATATACATATATGTATATATGTATATTCCCAACCAAAATTACAAACTGATTCAAAACTGTATCAGGGAAATAAAATACACTGTGGTAGAGAAAAACATGTTGAAAGAAGACAATGTCCTCATGTCCATCAAACATATTATCAAACTAGAGCAACTGAAATGGTGGGAAAGGAATACAAGTTCCATGAAACACATAATGCAATGTGACTTTATTAAGGGGATGTCATGGGGGGGGCGGGGCGGAGGGGCTGCTGAGACCATCTGCAGATGAAGAGAGAGGGTTTGTAGCCTATGGAAGGAGGGGTTCGAGGATAAGGGGGTTTCAGAATCTCTCGTAGGATCTAAAAGACCGTCGTTCAAGAAGGGGATGGGAATTCACCAAAGGGTAAAGATGGAAGAGGGTGGAGCCAAAGGGAAACCAGCTGAGGGCCTGTTGCCTATTCTCTGCTGATGGGGAGTAGGAGGCTGGGCAGTGGCCCTCAGAGCATGGGGCAGGGAGACGAGGGCTTCTCACAGATCCAGGCGTTTTCTACCGTACATTTGCTATCATTCCAGCCATCGTTGTGCAATTCTGCACAGTCTTCATCTCCGTGATTGTTGGGTTCTCCTTCTTTCCAGAAGCTGTGAACCCCATCAGAGCTCTGGGACCCCTACTCTACCCAGAACCCACCCCTCCACCCCACCCCCCCTTGGAGAAGCTGTCCCTAGGCTGTGGCAGTTGATTGCCAGGTACCAGCCAGAGGGTGGTGGTTTCAAAATGTGGGCTCAAATACCACCTCCATCAGAATCAGCTCTGGCAAAGTAAAAATGCAGGTTCCTGGGCCCGTACTGACTCAGACCCCCTCCCCGTCCCCCAACAGCAGCGTGGAGGCGGGACGCTGCATCTTCACCAAGCTCTTCAGGTGGTACTTTTCAGTCCCAGAATCTGAGCACCCCTGGTTTGGGAAAGGTGGGTTTTTTCCCTGCCCACCCCTTCCTGGGCCATTGTCACTGGGAGGTCACCTGAGTTGGAGGGGGCTGTTGTCCACCCATTGCCAGGAACCTTCATTGGTGTCATCACTGAGGCCAATCCAGGTGGCTTTATTATATCTGACATACCAAGACTTCAGGAATTTCTGGGGTGGGGTGAGAAAGGGCATTAGAGGAAGATTCCCTCAATGACATCTGTCACATGTCTTCCCACGTTCCCTCTGTCCCCTGCCTCTCACAAAAGTTCCTTCTGCAGTCTAGTCCATAGCCTCTACTCAAGTTGTGTATGTTCACATGTGCAAGTAGGCTGTGAATGTGTATTCGTACCCATACATGTGTGGATATGTTAACTTGTATCTCCAGTTGACCCTACGTTATGGATGGTTCCAAGGGCATTCTTTTTTTTCTTGCTTCTTAGGACCAGCCACATATAGAGGTTCCCAGGCTAGGGACTGAATCAGAGCTGTAGCTGCTGTCCTATACCACAGCAATGTCGGATCCTTAACCCACAGAGCAAGGCCAGGAATCGAACCTGCATCCTCATGGATGAGAGTCAGATTAGTTCACTGCTGAGCCAGGACGGGAACTCTTCGAGGGCATTCTTGAGTTCCTTTTCTATCCATATATGGGCTCCTCCCATCCTGGTTCTTCTCTCATGTGACCTTCCTGAGTCCGTTATGGTTCCTCCTCCAGGAAGCCTTCCCTGACTGCATTACCCTCCCATCTCCAGCTATCCACTGGACCTCCATCTCTCAGGGGGCAGAGGAGGGTGGCAGAAGGCTCTTTGTTGACCAGCCCTATGACCCAGCCCCAACAGGAACCCTGCCCGGTCTACCTGCTCCGCAGTGCTATTGATGATAACCAGCTGGGCCCCAATGTCCTTACAGGCGGAGAGAGAGGATTTCCAGTCACTCTGGGTCTGGGAGAATAAGTAGCATCTTCCCTGGAAGAATTCCCAATGCCAGGGGCAGGGATGGCACAGGCCAGCTGGGGAGGAGGGAAGGGGTTGGGACAGAGCGGCCACTTGGCTCCCCAGCCCCAGATCCCTGCATCAGATCTTGGGAACCCAGGGACCAACTGTCAGCCCAGTCCCCAAGGCCCCAAGAAACCCACTCAAAAGACCCCCTCTCTGCCCTGCCCTCCTGAGTATGGCAGCTACAAAAGGTGGGTCCCAGCCCCATCCACAATCCCGTGACTTCCTCTTGACCTTGGGGTGGGACCATTACCCAGGGTGGCATTCATCCAGGTCATCTGCTGCAGGAACTTATCCAGGCTTGATTGTATCTTCTCCTGTGCAACATCAAGTGGAGGGAGAGGACTTCAATTATTAAGCACCTACTGTGTGCTTGGCACAGTGAGGGCCCCATGAGAACATTATGTATGGATCTCACTGTGACCTGGAGAGCCCATTACACGAACGAGAAAACTGAGGCTTCAAAAGTGACTTGCCCAACATTGCCAGTCTCCAGGACCTCATGCAGGGATCCGGTCCCCTCCCCTACTCCTGCCCTCACTCCTGTGGTGGTGGCTCGTCCAAGGTCATGCAGCCTCAGAGCTCCCTCCCACTCTCCCCTCCAGAAGCTGTCCTCCAAATCCTTCACCTGGGCTGTGGGTCTCCTGCTGGTCTCTCTCTCTCTCTGCAGAGACTGGTGGATCCTGGAAACTACAACAGAGCAGAAAATTCCCCCTTTATGAGCACCAACTCTCTGCCTGCACCAAGTTCATTTTCTTTTTTCTTTTTTTTTTTTTTTTTTTTGTCTTTTTACTATTTCTTTGGGCCGCTCCGGTGGCATATGGAGGTTCCCAGGTTAGGGGTGGAATTGGAGCTGTAGCCACTGGCCTATGCCAGACCCACAGCAACGCGGGATCCGAGCCGCATCTGCAATCTACACCACAGCTCACAGCAACGCGGGATCGTTAACCCACTGAGCAAGGGCAGGGACCGAACCCGAAACCTCATGGTTCCTAGTCGGATTCGTTAACCACTGTGCCACAACGGGAACTCCCAAGTTCATTTTCAAGTGCAGCCTAAGCTCCCCACAGGGGAGGATGAGCTACATTTCACATAAGGAAACAGGTCCAGAGAAGGGGAGTAACTGGCCCCCAGTCACACAGAGGGGCAACACAGAGTCCAAATGCCCCAGCCCCAGTAGGTTTCAGGACTAGGGAAAAGGTCAAAAACCATCCCAGAGAGAAAACCCAACGGGACCCAGGACTCGAAGCCCCCAACCCCTGACTCACCTTGAACCAGGGTGGTCACCAGGAGCATGAAGAAACCCAATGAGACGAAGAGCAGCAGCAGAAGGAGGGGCCAAGTCAGACACCCTGCAGGACCAGCAGATGGGCAGCGCTAGGGGCTCAGAGGCAGACCCTGCCCCACCCTACCCCCTACCACCCCCTTCCCCAGTGGCCTACTCCTGAACCAGCCACCCTAGTACCTGGTGAGTTCCTTAATCTGCGCAGTAGTCCAAGATCTCGCTCAACCAATACTGGCCCCGTCCATGTCTTCTCCTCTGAATAGGACAGAGCATATTCATTTGAACTTGGAAGACTGCTGGGCCCTGCTCTCAGGATTGCAAGCTGGATGCTAGGCCCCCTCGCGTCCCCTCAGGACCCAGGAGCCCTGTCCTCCCCCATCATCACTCCCAGAATGGGGGTCCACCCTCACTGGGGCTACCTGGCTCCTTGGGGTCACATATCTCTGCCATCCTTCTCTCCTCTCTGTTCCTCTCTCTACCTCCTCTCTAGACTGTGGTTTTTATAACCTCACGTGTTTCCCTTTGTAGCCCCGCCTCAGATCTGTTCCTTCTCAACTCAGGGAGAATAAGGAACAGGATGGGGATTCTACTTCTCAGAAAATTCTGGGAAGAGATAAATTGCCTGACACAACTAAAAGAGAGGTCGGTTAAAGTGCGGCAGAAGTTAGGGCGGGGTAGTTCTGGTGCCAGAGGGCATTGTTCTAACCCCTGTCCAGTCCTGGAAGCTTCAAGCCTCAGTTTCCTTAGCTGTGAAATGGGACAACAGTCCTGCCTCACATTGTTGGGTTTTTTTCCTTTTTTCTTTTTCTTTCCTTTTTTTTTTTTTTTTTTTTTTTTTGCATTTTAGGACCACACCCACAGCATATGGAAGTTCCCAATTGGAACTACAGGGGTAGGGGTCCAATCGGAGCTACAGCTGGCAGCCACAGCCACAGCAATGCCAGATCTGAGCCGTCTCTTCAACCTGCACCACAGTTCATGACAACACCGGATCCTTAACCCACTGAGCGAGACAAAGAACTGAATCCACATTCCCATGGATACTAGTTGGATTCGTTTCTGCTGCCCCACAGTGGGAACTTCCCTGCCTCACATTGTAATTGTGAGGTTTACTACGGAGCACTAGTAATGGGCACACACTACCTATTCCAATGATGGATACTCAGTAATAATAGCGCTTCACATGTGCCCACAGTTCCCCTTGGTGTGTGTTCTCCCTCGCTGCAGCAAGTCAGAAACTCAGACTTTAAAAAATTTTTGTTTTACTTTATTTTGGCTGCACCCACGGCGTATGGGCCCTAATGTCCTAACATCATCCTAAAAGGAAATCTCATACCCACTACGCAGTCCTTCCCCATTTTCTCCTCTCCCCAGAACCAGAAACCTCTCATCTACTTTCTATCTCTGGGATTTACTTACTCTGTACATTTCATATGCATGGAACCATACAACACTTTTGCATCTGGTTTCTTTCTTATTGAGGATCCCTCTTACAAAAGGAGACATTTTTCTCTTGTCACTTTCAAGATCTCTTTGTCTTTTAACAGTTGATTACTCTGTGTCTAGGGCTGATCTCTTTGAATCTATCCTACTGGGAGTTCATTCAGCTTCTGGATGTGTAGCCTCGCACATTCATCAAACTTTTGAAGTTTTCAAGCATTATTTTCTTTTTTTTTAAATAATTTATTTTCCTTTTTACAGCCTCACCTGCAGCACATGGAAGTTCCATGGTTAGGGGTTGAATCAGAGCTACAGCTGCTGCCTATGCCACAGCCACAGCAACGTGGGATCTGTGCCCATCTTTGACCTATACCTCAGCTTGCAGCAATGTTGGATCCTTAACCCACTGAGCAAGGCCAGGGATTGAACCTGCATCTTCACAGACATTATGTTGGGTTCTTAACTCTCTGAGCCACAGTGGGAACTCCCACTATTTCTTCAAATATTCTTTCTGCCCCTTCTGTCATTCTCCTTCTGACACTTGCATTATGCATATGTTGGTATGCTTAATTGTGCCCCACAGGTCTCTGAGGCTCTGTTAATTTTTTTTTCTTTTCCTTTTTTCCTGTTCCTCAGAGTGGATAATCTCAATGGTTCATCTTCAATTTTTGTTGATAGTTCCTTCTGCCTACTCAAATCAATAACAATTGTGTCCTCTAGTAAAAATTTTCATTTCAGTTACTGTACTTGTCAACCCCAGATTGGTCTACATTGTCTTTTTTATAATTTCTTTCTCTTTACTGATATTCTCTAGTTAGTGATAAATTGTTCTTAACTCTAATTTATTATGTATGATTTCCTTTTGCTCATTGACCACATTAAAAACAGCTGATTTGAAGTCTTTATCTAGTAACCAATATCTGAGCTCTCTCAGGGACCATTTCTATTCACTTTTTCATGTGTATATGTACAATTTTCTTGTTCCTTTGTATGTTTTTTAGGGTTTTTTGTTGTTGAAAACTGGACCTTTCAAATATAGTCATACCTCATTTAATTGTGCTTCACTTCACTGTGATTTGCAGTATTGCATTTTTTTTTTTTGTCTTTTTTTTTTTGCCATTTCTTGGGCCGCTCCCTCGGCATATGGAGGTTCCCAGGCTAGGGGTCGAATTGGAGCTGTAGCCGCCAGCCTACACCACAGCCACAGCAACGCGGGATCTGAGCCGTGTCTGTAACCTACACCACAGCTCATGGCAACGCGGGATCGTTAACCCACTGAGCAAGGGCAGGGACCGAACCTGCAACCTCATGGTTCCTAGTCAGATTCGTTAACCACTGCGCCACGACGGGAACTCCGAATTTTTTTTTTTTTTTTAATAGTGAGGTTTTTGGCAACCCTGTGTTGTCAGATGATGATTAGCATTTTTTAGCACTAAAATATTTTAAATTAGGGTATGTAGACATAATGCTTTTGTACACTTAATAGACTATAATACAGTGTAAACATAACCTTTACATGCATTGGGAAACCAAAAAATGTATGTGGCTTGCTTTATTTCAATATTTGCTTTATTGTGCTAGTCTGGAACAAAATCCACAAAATCTCTGAGGTATGCCTTGTAATATAACATGGCAACTATGGAAATCAGAGTTTACTTCCTCCTAAAGTTTTGTTGTCTTTGCTGTTTTTCTGTACTAGTTTTTATTCAGTTATTTAATAACTTTTTTTTTTGTCTCTTTATTTTTTTTAGGGCCACACCCACAGCATTTGGAAGTTTCCAGGCTAGGGGCTGAATTGGAGCTATAGCCACTGGCCTACACCACAGCCACAGCAACACAGGATCCGAGCCACATCACGGCAATGCTGGAGCCTTAACCCACTGAGCAAGGCCAGGGATCAAACCCACATCCTCATGGATCCTAGCTGGTTTCTTTCTTTCTTTTTTTTTTTTTTTTATTTCCCCAATACATTATTTTTTTTCCCACTGTACAGCATGGTGACCCAGTTACACATACATGTATACATTCTTTTTTCTCACATTATCATGCTCCATCATAAGTGATGACATAATTCCACAAAAATAAACTCAAAATGGCTTAAAGATTTCAGTGTAAGACAAGACACCAGCAAACTCCTGGAAGAGAACATAGGCAAAACATTCTCTGGCATCAACCTTACAAATGTTTTCTCAGGTCAGTCTCCCAAAGCAACAGAAATAAAAGCAAAAATAAACCAGAGGGACCTCATCAAACTGACAAGTTTTGCACAGCAAAGGAAACCAAAAAGAAAACAAAAAGACAACTTACAGAATGGGAGAAAATAGTTTCAAATGATGCAACTGACAAGGGCTTAATAGCTAAAATATACAAACAACTTATACAACTCAACAGCAAAAAAGCCAACAACCCAATTGAAAAATGGGCAAAAGACCTAGTTGGTTTCATTAATCACTGAGCCGCTAAAGGAACTCCCTGACTTTTTTTTTAAATGGCTCTACCTGTGTCAGCTGGAAGTCCCCAGGCTAGGGACTGAATCTGAGCCTCAGCTGTGACCCAAGCCACTGCAGTCAGAGGCTCCTTTAATGACTTCTCTGAACTAATTCTATAAAGCCTATATTCTCCCTCATATATGGTCATTAAAATCTCTACTTAGCTTAGTGTTTAGCTAGTGATTAGGAAGACATTCCTGAAAACCTGAAACTAAAATTCTCCCAGTCTTCGCCCAGGGTCTGAGTTTTTAGACACAACTTCAACACTCAGCCAGGAGGTTTGCAACTCTGCCTTACCCTCCACTTCCTGCTTTCTCAGAACCTCAGAATAAGCCAGAATTAAGAGCTAAGGAGCCTTGCAGATCTTTCCTAGGCATACACACAGCCCTCCACCTGCATGTGGACTTCCAGATTCCAGTTCCAAGATATTGGAACTTTTTTTCCTATTTAGGGCCACACCTGTGACATATGGAATTTCAGGATCAGGTAATGAATCTTCCTTGGGAATGAGGTTTATAAGAGCTGCCACTCTGTTCTTCTCCTAGTACCAGGAATGTGGGGTTTGGGGTTTTTGTTTTTTGTTTTTTTGTTTTTGTTTTTGTCTTTTTAGGGCCACACCTGAGGCATAAGGAAGTTTCCAGGCTGGGGGTCAAATTGCAGCTGTGGCTGCCGGCCTACACCACAGCCACAGCAATGCCAGATCCGAGCCGCGTCTGCGATCTATACAGCTCACCGCAACGCCAGATCCTTAACCCATTGAGCGAGGCCAGGGATCGAAACTGCAACCTCATGGTTCCTAGTCAGATTCGTTTCCACTGTGCCACAACAGGAACTCCAAGGCAATTTCCTTTTTAAAATTTATTTTATTGAAGTATAATTGATTTACAATTTCTACTGTACAGCAAGGTGATTCAGTTATATGTATATTTATACATTGTTTTTCATATTCTTTTCCATTATGGTTTATTGCAGGATATTAAATATATTTCCCTGTGCTATAAGTAGGACCTTGTTGTTTATCCACTTTATATAGAATAGTTTGAATCTGCTCATCTCAAACTTCCAATCCCTCCCTCCCTCACCCCCATCTTTTGGTGACCACAGATCTGTTCTTTTTTTTTTCCTTTTCCTTTTTCGGGCCACACCCATGGCATATAGAGGTTCCACAGCCACAGGAACGCCAGATCCAAGCCGCTTCTGCGACCTACACCACAGCTCACGGCAACGCCAGAACCTTAACCCACTGAGCGAGGCCAGGGAGCGAACTCACAACCTCATGGTTCCTCGTCGGATTCGTTTTCTCTGAGCCACGATGGGAACTCCTGAGGTCTATTCTCTATGTCTGTAAGTCTCTAAGGCTAAGTTGGAGAGTCAGGAAGAGGTTTAGGGAAGTTAAATTCCAGCGAATTCACTGTCCTTTACGGAGGTTCATCCATTTGTCTTGACTAAATACTCCCTGAATAACTGTAAGCTTTTGGTTGATTTCCAGTGTTGATTCTAACCAATTCTGCAGTTTTTCATTGCTCTTATGGAAGGGAAAATTTTACTCTGTCCTTTTTTGCTGACACTCCTTTTTTTTTTGTTTTTTGATGCTTAAATTATCATTGATTTGACTAGTAGAAGCTTTTCAGCTGGCCTCTGTGTCCTTTTGACATATGCATATCAGTTTTTTGCTGATCAGGCTTTCCCTGTCACAACCCAGAATCCACTTTTTTTTTTTTTTTTTTTTTTTTTTGCTTTTTAGGGCCGCACCCACGGCATATGGAGGTTCCCAGGCTAGGGGTCCAATTGGAGCTGCAGCTACCAGCCTACACCATAGCCACAGCGATGCAGGATCTGAGCCCCATCTGCGACCTACAGCTCACGACAATGCCTGATCATTAACCCCGACCGAGGCCGGGGATCAAACCCGCAACCTCATGGTTCCTAGTCGGATTCGTTTCTGCTGTGCCACAACAGGAACTCCCCTGGTTGCTTTTAAATGGAGAATAGCATTCAGAAACCAAGACTTGAGTCTTAAGGGTGTTCATTATTCTCAGGGTATCACTGGTCCCAGGACCTCTGAATAGTCAAATGAGAAAACACACACACACACTCACAGACACACACATTTATTTCTCTCTATATTTTGAAAATGCGGAGTTCACACCAACACCTCCAATTTTTTTTTTTTTTCTTTTTAGGGCCACACCTGTGGCATATGGAGGTTCCCAGGCTAGGGGTCTAACCAGAGCTGCAGCTGCCAGCCTACACCACAGCCACAGCAACTCAGGATCCGAGCTGCAATGCCAGAGCCTTAACCTGCTGAGCAAGACCAGGGATCGAACTGGCAACCTCTTTGTTCCTAGTCAGATTCGTTTCCGCTGTGCCACGATGGGAACTCCTCCAATTAAATATAAATAGGGTTCATTCTAATTTTTCCCTCCATTCACCTTCATAATATTCTTCTTTGATGGTAAAAAACCTGGTTCCCATTGTCCTGATGTACTTACTTATTTCATCAATCCCATGATATGTGGCCGATGCCTTCTTTCGATCACTATCCCTGATCCTATGTAGATGCCCTCATCACTGCATTTGCACAAAGACCCCCTCCTGCCAGGCAGACAGACCCCCGTGTTGTTCTCCATTTGGGCTCTGACATCCCATACCAGCCATCCCTCCAACAATGAGGTCCTTCTCACTGAGTCTGGACCCCAGCACTCTAGTGGCCACCATTTTGAACACACTCATGTCATCTAAGAAGTGGCTGATTTACCCTGTCTCCTAAACATTGCTCCATCTACCTAAGCCCATCCAAACCCAGAACTCGTGTCTGCCTACCCCCTGGTATGGAAGCTACTACTTTTCTTGGCGTACCTGTGAAGGCTCATTCTTATCTCTGAAATCTAGCTCATCAAGGCTTCCTTGCATTCCACGACTTTTTTTTTTTTTTTGCTTTTTAGGGCCATATCCACAGCACATGGAATTTCCCAGGCTAGGAGTCAAATGGGAGATGCAACTGCTGGCCTACACCACAGCCACAGCAACACCAGATCTGAGCCACTTCTGCAACCTACACCACAGCTCACAGCAATGCTGAATCCTTAACATTCTGAATGAGGCCTAGGATCGAAAGCTCATCCCCGTGGATCCTAGCCAGGTTCATTTCCACTGAGCCTCAATGGGATCTTGAATTCACCACTCTTAACTCATCCTATTGAAAAGTATGAGTTTTTCTAGTTTTCACCATGGAAGGGAGGGTCTTGGGGACTTCTACATTCTCACCAGAAGTGGAAATCCTGACAGCACTCCTTCAACATTTATTTGGGGTTCAATGCATTTGGGATGTGATCTCAGTGAATCCCCAAAACACAGCTCCCATTGTTTCCATTTTACCTGTGAGCAAATAGAGGCTCAGAGGTCCCTTCCACTGTCCATGGTCCGTCCATCAGCTTATAAACGCTGGAACTTGGGCTTAATCCATGAATGCATATCATTTTCATCCACCTCTGTGCTCCTCAACTCAAACCAGCTCAAAAAATAATGGGAGTGGGTGGGTGAGAGAACTGATAGTTTTGCCTCTTTTAATTGGGAAGGGTGAGAGAAAAAGAGAGAGAGACAGAGAGAGAAGAGGGCCAGATTCAGATTCAACAATTTTGTTTAACTATCTACCATTTGTCTCACTTGAATGTAACTTTCTAGACCAGGAATTGGCAAGTTTTCTGAAAAGGACCCTGATAGCAAATATGTTTTGGCCTTTTGGGCCATTCAGTCTCTGCCACAGCAACTCAGCTCTACCCCTGTAACATGAAAGCACTTTGGACAATATGTCAGTGATTGGGTGGGGCTGAGTTTCACTAAACTATTTATAAAAACAGCTGGGGGCCAGCTGTGCAGAGGGCGGAGACTGAGTTTCTGATTCTTTTCTTTACTGCTATATCCCCAGTGTCAAGAACACTGCCTGGCAGGATTTCCTGTTGTGGCTCAGCAGTAAAAGAACCTGACTAGTGTCTGTGAGGATGGGGGTTCAATCCCTGACCTTTCTCAGTGGGTTAAGGCTCTGACATTGCCACAAGCTGCAGCCTGAGCCACAGACATAGCTCAGACCTGGCATTGCTGTGGCAGTGGTGTAGGCCAGTAGCTGCAGCTGCAGCTCAGATTTGACCCCAAGCCTGGGAACTTCTATATGCCACAATGTGGCCCTAAAAAGCACAACAAAAACAAAATCAACACAAATAGATGGAAAGACATATCATGCTCTTGGATTGGAAGAGTCAATATTATCAAAATGACTATACTACCCAAGGCAATCTACACAGTCAATGCAATCCCTATCGAATCACCAAGGACATTTTTCACAGAACTCAAACAAAATATTTTAAAGTTTGTTTGAAAGCACAGAAGACCCAGAATAGCCAAAGACATCCTGAAAAAGAAAAGTGGAGCTGGAGGAAACAGGCTCCCTGACTTCAGACTATACTACAAAGCAACAGTCATCAAAACCATATGGTACTGGCACAAAGACAGAACTATAGATCAGTGGGACAGGATAGAAAGCCCAGAATTAAACCCACGTACCTACAGTCAACTAATCTATGACAAAGGAGGCAAGAATATACAACGGGGAAAAGACAGCCTGTTCAATAAGTGGTGCTGGGAAAACTGGACAGCCACTTGTAAAAGAATGAAATTAGAACACTCCCTAATACCATACACAAAAATAAACTCAAAATCGATTAAAGACCTAGATATAAGACCATATACTATAAAACTCTTAGAAGAAAACGTATGCCAAACACTCTCCGACATAAACGACAGCAACATCTTCTCAGATCCACTTCTTAGAGTAATGACAGTTAAAACAAAAATATACAAATGGGACTTAATTAAACTTAAAAGTTTCTGGAGTTCCCGTCGTGGCGCAGTGGTTAACGAATCTGACTAGGAACCATGAGGTTGCAGGTTCGGTCCCTGCCCTTGCTCAGTGGGTTAACGATCCCGCGTTGCCGTGAGCTGTGGTGTAGGTTGCAGACGTGGCTCGGATCCTGAGTTGCTGTGGCTCTGGCGTAGGCCAGTGGCTACAGCTCCAATTCGACCCCTAGCCTGGGAACCTCCATATGCCGAGGGAGCGGCCCAAGAAATAGCAAAAAGACAAAAAAAAAAAAAAAACTTAAAAGTTTCTGCACAGAAAAGGAACCCTAAACAAAATGAAAAGACAACCCACAGAATGGGAGAAAATATTTGTAAATGAATCAACTGATAAGGGATTAATCTCCAAAATTTATAAACACCTCCTACCACTCAATACCAAAAACACAAACAACCCCATCAAAAAATGGGCAGAAGATCTAAACAGACAATTCTCCAAAGAAGACATACAGATGGCCAAAAAACACATGAAAAGATGTTCAACATCACTCACTATTAGAGAAATGCAAATCAAAACCGCTATGAGATACCACCTTACACCAGCCAGAATGGCCATCATCAAAAAATCTGCAAACAGTAAGTGCTGGAGAGGGTGTGGAGAAAAAGAAACCCTATTACATTGTTGGTGGGATTGTAAATTGGAGTATAGAGATTCCTCAGAAAACTAAACATAGAACTACCATTTGACCCAGCAATCCCACTCCTGGGCATCTATCCAGAGAAACCCATGACTCAAAAAGACATATGTTCTCCAATGTTCATTGCAGCACTATTTGCAATAGCCAAGACATGGAAATAACCTAAATGTCCATTGACAGAAGAGTGGATCAAGAAGATGTGGTACATATACACAATGGAATATTACTCAGCCATTAAAAGGAATGAAGTGATGGAATTTTTAGCAACATGGATGGGCCTAGAAATTATCATGCTAAGTGAAGTCAGTCGGACAATGAGACACCAACATCAAATGCTTTCACTGAGATGTGGAATCTGAAAAAAGGACAGAATGAACATCTTTGTAGAACAGATAGTGACTCACAGACTTTGAAAAACTTACGGTCTCCAAAGGAGACAGTTTGGGGGGTTGGGGGATGTGCTGGGGGTGTGGGGTGGAAATACTATAAAGCTGGATTGTGATGATCATTGTACAACTATAAATGCAATAAATTCATTGAGTAATAAAAAACAAAAACAAAAACAAAATCAAACAAACAAACAAAAACACTGCCTGGCAGGTGATGGGCACCCAAACGATGTTAAGTTAATGACTAAATAAATTATCGCTTGTATCTTTTTTTTTTTTCTTTTTAGGGCCACACCCATGGCATATGGAAGTTCCCAGGCCAGGGGTTAAATCGGAGGTACAGCTGCCAGTTTACACCACAGCCACAGAAATGCAGGATCCCAGACCCACTGAGCAAGGCCAGGGATCAAACACGAATCCTCATGGATACTAGTCAGAATTGTTTCTGCTGAGCCACAGTGGGAACTCCCTCGCTTGTACATTCTTGATGGAAAAGTAGTGACACAGTCAGAGTAGCCAGGGCTGGTGCGATGGTTGAACACAGCATGGAAGGACCAACTGTGTAACATGTTCAGGGACTTTTGGAGAAGCGTTTGTTCCTTAGAGAAAGGCTGGGGGAAACCTAACTTTTCTCATGACAGCTCTGTAAGGTGGATTTCTATCACAGACTACATGTTGGTGTCCCCCCCAATTTCTATGCTGAAACTTAATCCCCAATAGGATGAGATTCAGAAATGAGCCATTTGGGAAGTGATTAGGTCATGAATGGGATCAATGTCCTTATAAAAGTGACCCCCAGAGAGTTTTCGCACCCCCTCCATCATGTGGGGACACAGACACAGGACAGTGTTCTATGAACCGGGAGGTGGGCCCACCAGAACCCAGATCTCCCAGCACCTTGATCGTAGACTTCCAGCCTCTGTGAGGAATAAATATTGGTTGTTCAAGCCACCCAATCGATAGTATTCTGTTACAGCAGCCTGAATGGACTAAGACAGTCTGGTCCTCATTTCACATATGGGGAAAACTGAGGCTCAGGAGTCCAGGAGACATGCTCATGGCCTCAGCTGGAGGCAGAGCTGCAGAGGAGGTGGCTTTCTCCAGAGACATATCAATAGAGCTGGAACACCAACCCCTCGGGAAGGCCAAACAAGCTACTCCCTCTTAGATAGGCGATACCTACCATGTTCGTTATTAATACTTCTGCCTAGTGTTCAATCACCTTGTGATTGGTTCCCGGACCAGCCATCTCCATTTTCCCTCCTGGGGCTCCAGAGCCCTGTTGAAACACTTTCAGTTCCTCTAGGAAGTCACATTCTCTTTCACTTCCTGACGTTTGCACGTGATGATCGCTCAAACTGCCCCTTCTACCACGCCAGTTCCATCTCCACTGAAACAATCCATCCTTCCAAATGTAACCTTTCCCCTAGAACGTGACCTTCAGAAAGCTCTAGAATATTTGCCAACATCCCCAAGTGACTCTCCACGTCTCTGCTGATACTGACTGGATATTCCACAGACTGAACGCAGTTCTGACTCTAGCCACCTAGAGACAGCATCAGATCCATGGTGGAAAAAAAGCAACTGTGTACATCTTAAAGATCTTATTGGTTGTATTCAGTGATTCATGAATTGGGCAGCATCCAATCTAGCAGATAGAAAGGAGCTTTGAATGGCTGTGCAAGCCAGAGATTTTACAGTCAGTAAGGAGCAGGAACAAGGAAGTCATACCTGCAAAGAAGTGGGTTGGTTGGAGTTCCCATCGTGGCTCAGTGGTTAACGAATCTGACTAGGAACCATGAGGTTGCAGGTTCAATCCCTGCCCTTGCTCAGTGGGTTAGGGATCCAGCGTTGCTGTGAGCTGTGGTGTAGCTCGCAGATGCAGCTCAGATCCCGCATTGCTGTGGCTCTGGTGTAGGCCGGCCGCTACAGCTCTGATTTGACCCCTAGCCTGGGAACCTCCATATGCCGTGGGAGTGGCCCAAGAAATGGCAAAAAGACAAAAAAAAAAAAAAGAAGTAGGTTGGTCATTGCAAGTTTACTTTCCTGGAGGGGATGGCAAGGATCTAGTCAGGCAATTCCCTTTTTTTTTTTTAAAGCCCGCACCTGAGGCATATGGAACTTCTCAGGCTAGGGATCAAAATTGAGCTACAGCTGCCAGCCTGCACCACAGCCACAGCATCATGAGATCCTAGCTGTGTCTGCAGCCTACACTGCAGCTCACAGCAACACTGGATCCTTAACCCACTGACTGAGGCCAGGGATCGAACCTGCATCCTCATGGATACTAGGCTGGTTCATTACTGCTGAGCCACAACGGGATCTCCTAGAAATTATCACTCCCAGTGAAGTTAGACAGTGAAAGATAAACATTACACGATACCCTTATTTGTGGAATCTAAAAAAAGGATACGAATGAACTTATTTGCAGAAATGTACTCACAGACTTTGAAAAACTTACGGTTACCAAAGAGGACAGGTTGGGGAGGGGAGCAGTGGACTGGGGGTTTGGGATTGGCATATGCACACTGAGGTATATGGGATGATTGAGCAACAGCGACCTGCTCTATAGCACAGAGAACTCTACTAAATATTCTGTGATAATCTACGTGGGAAAAGAAACTGAAAAGGAATGGATGTGTGTACATGTGTAACTGAATCATTTTGTTGTACAGCAGAAATTATCACAAACTTGTAAATCAACTATACTTCAATAAACCTTTTAAAAATGGAGGAATAAAAGGATTCCATTTCTGAGAGAGCTGAAACTGTCATTAAGACTGAGTTTGGGGGAGTGCCCATTGTGGCTCAGCCGATAACACCACTAGTATCCGTGAGGACCCTAGTTCGATCCCTGGCCCTGCTCAGTGGGTTAATGATCCAATGTTGCCAAGAGCTGCAGTGTAGGTTACAGACTCAGCTCAGATTCCGAGTTGCTGTGGCTGTGGTGTAGGCCAGCAGCTACAGCTCTGATTCCACCCCTAGCCTGGCAACTTCCATATGCCTTGGGTATGGCCCTAAAGTGACAAAGGAAAAAAAAAAAAAACTGAGTTTGGGAGTTCCCTGTTGGCTCAGTGGGCTGAGGATCTGGTGTTGTCACTGCTGTGGCTCTGCTTACCATTTCTGGCATGGGTTCAATACCTGGCCCAAGAACTGCCACATGCCATGGATGTGGCCAAAAAAAAGACCGAGTTTGATAATGTGAGGTTTACCTTAAGTGACTCCATTTTGGACCTGTTGGTTTGTTTTTAACAGATCCCACAGGTTAAGATTGTCCTCAACTTCAGACACCAAGTCTAGGTCTGGGCCATGTATACTTCTGACCGACCGACTCACTATAAATCAGGGGTTCCCATGACACCCTCCTCAGGTCTGATCGCTTGTTGGAACTCACAAAACTCAAGGACACACTTACTTATGTTTATCAATTTATCATAAAGCATATTATAAACAGATGAGCAGCCAGATAAAGAGGGACATGGGACAAGGTCCAGAAAGGTCGTAGGTGCAGGACCTTCTGTCCCTGTGGAACTGATGTGTGCCACCCTCCGGCGTGCGGATGCCTCAACAATCAGGAAAACTCCCATCGTGGCACAGCAGAAACAATCCAACGAGGAACCATGAGGTTGCAGGTTTGATCCCTGGACTCAATCGTGGGTTAAGGATCGGTGTTGCCGTGAGCTGAGGTGTAGGTTGCAGACACAGCTTGGATCTGGCATTGCTGTGGCTGTGCCATAGGCTGGCAACTGTAGCTCTGACTGGACCCCTAGCCTGGGAACCTCCATATTCCGCAGGCATGGCCCTAAAAAGCAAAAGAAAAAAGAAAAAAAGAAAATCAGGAAACATCAAGTTCCATTCAACAGGTGTTTTCTTTTTTTGGCCACGCCCAAGGTATGTGGTAGTTCCCGTGCCAAGGATTGAACCTGAGCCACAAGCCAGCCATGGCAATGACAACCCTGGATCCTTAATTGCTGAACCACCAGGGAACTCCTTAACAATTTTTATAGCACTTAATCCCCAGCCCCCCAAAGTTCCAGCCCTCCCATCACTTGGTCTTTCTGGTGACCAGTCCCATCTTGAGGCTATAGAGGGGCCCTACTCTAAGTCATTTCATTAGTACAAACTCGAGTGTAATCAAAAAGGGCTCCTTATTTTTTTTTTTTACAAGGTTTTGTTTTTGTTTTTGCTTTTTTTTGGGTTTTTTTTTTTTTTTTTTTTTTTGTCTTTTTGCTATTTCTTGGGCCGCTCCTGTGGCATATGGAGGTTCCCAGGCTAGGGGTCCAATTGGAGCTGTAGCCACTGGCCTACAGCAGAGCCACAGCAACGCGGGATCCGAGCCGCGTCTGCAACCTACACCACAGCTCACGGCAACGCTGGATCGTTAACCCACTGATCAAGGGCAGGGACCGAACCCGCAACCTCATGGTTCCTAGTCAGATTCGTTAACCACTGCGCCATGACGTGAACTCCAAGGGCTCCTTATTTTTTAAAATTTTTTATTATAGTTGATGTACAATGTTCTGTCAATTTCTGCTGTACAGAAAAGTGACCAAGTTACACATGTACACATGTTCTTCTTCTCATATTATCTTCTATCATGTTCTAGCACAAGTGATTGTATATAGTTGCCTCTGCTACACACCAGGACCTCATTGCTTATGCATTCTATGTAACAGTTTTATATCCACCACCCCCAAACTCCCAGTCCATCCCACTCCCTCCCTCTCCCCCTTGGCAACCACAAGCCTGCTCTCCATATCTGTGATCTGTTTCTCTTCTGTAGATTGGTTCATCTGTGCCATATTTTAAATTAAAAGGGGCTCCTTATGAATAACAAAATTACTCCTATCACTCGGGAAATGACAAGGGTTTTAGGTGCCCTGTGCCAGGAACCAGGCACAAAGACAAAATATATTTCTTATTATATCACAAAAGCCATCCTAGATTCCCCCCAGACTGGGTCAAGTGCCTCCTCTGGGTTCTCCAACCCTTTTTGCATACACCATGCAAAAATTTCCTACTTTCAGATCTGTCTCCCCCTCTAGACTGTGAGTTGCACAGGAGACTGTGTCCCTGGATCAAAGCAGGTGTTTGACAAATATCTAGTAAACAAATGAGGTGAGTGAGGAAATGTATGACTCCATTGCCTAGTTCAGCTTCTGGACCACAGAGATATTTGCGGCTGCCCAGCACTACATTTTTCTCTCTCAGCTGCATATGGAAGTTCCCAGGTAGCGGTAGAAGGGGAGCTGCAGCAACACTGGAACCACAAGCTGGGACCACAGCTTGCAGCAGTGAAGGATCCTTAACCAGCGAGGCCAGGGATGGAACCCTAAACCTCATGAATTCTAGTTAGGTTCTTAACCCGCCACAACAGGAACTCCTCTCATCACTGCTTTTTAGGGCTGCACCCACTGCATATGGAGGTTCCCAGGCTAGGGGTCGAATGGGAACCATCATTGTCAACCTACACCACAGCCATAGCAACGCAGGATCCCAGCCGAGTTTGCAACCTACACCACAGCTCACTGCAAAGCTAGATCCTTAGCCCACTGAATGAGGCCAGGGGAATCAAACCCGTATCCTCATGGATGCTACTCAGATTCATTTCTGCTGAGCTACCAAGGGAACTCCTCTCATAATTTTTTTTTTTTTTTTTGCTTTTTCTAGGTATGCACCCGTGGCATATGGAGGTTTCCAGGCTAGGGGTACAATCGGAGTTACAGCTGCCACCCTACTGCCAGCGCCACAGCAACGTGGGATCCAAGCCGTGCCTGCAACCTACACCACAGCTCACGGCAATACTGGATCCTTAACCCACTGAGCAAGGGCAGGGATCGAACACGCAACCTCTTGGTTCCTAGTCGGATTCGTTAACCACCGAGCCACGACAGGGACTCCTCATCATCTTTTAATACAACCTCCTCCAGGAAGCCTTCCTTCCCTAACCACTTGGGGCCTCTTCCCACACCGGTTGAGCTGCACAGACGCTGTCATTACCTTATAAGTTTAGAAATCCTTCCCCCAAGGAGCTGCCCCAGGTTAGCCCCCATTTACTTCCCAGACTCTCTGACCAGTGCCACCTGCTGCTTGAGAAGTGTCCTCCTTCTTTGAATAAGACTGGCCTCGACGAAATTACCAGCAACAGAATTCCAAACCTCAGCTAACAACCACAGCCCCGGAGGAGACCACTGCGAGCTGTCGGCAGGAATCAGGGAACTGACCGCCTGGCGCGCGCAGCGGTGGGTGGGTGTATGGGAGGGTTGGGGGGGGAGTTGGTGGGGAAGGGACGGGCTTTCCCTGAAGGCTGGACAGCTCCACCCAGTGCTCAAGGCGGCTTCAGCACAAGTTTACAGAACGGATACCGTGCCTTCCTGCCTCCTTTGCCATGGCATTGGCTGTACCCTCTGCCAGGCACGCTACCCTTCCTCCATCTCTCCAGCATTTTGCCTGTTCTTGAGAGTGACGTCACAATCCCCCGGGCTTGCTCATTTTTCTCACCTTGAGCCTTAGCCCCTCCCAGACTGTGTTCCCTCCAGAGCCCCAGGAAGGAGGCTGTGCCCCACCGGAGCGTTCTGCCCTGCAGTAGAGTCGGCTCCTGGGTCAGCTGTTGCTTCAGCCTTGAAGGCTCCAGTTCCTAGTGTTGTGTTGTTGGCGAGCTGTGCCTCACGTCTGAGAACAGGGAGACTTCCAGGAATATAGGCATGCTTCTTCCCTCTTTGGGGGATAAACCTCCTCCACCCCTAGGTGTCACCACGCTTCTTGGAAAAGAGCTGCTCTCACTTCTGCCTTCACCCCCTCCCTCTTACCTTTTCTTGGCTGCCTCTGCCTCCCACCACTCTCCAAAAATCACCAACACTATCTACCTTTCCCTTTAGGAAACCAGAAGACACACTTTTGTCTTGGTCCCACCCATGATAAGGGCGGCCCCTCCCTCCCTCCTACTTGAACCCCATTTTCCTGGGACTCCCTTGATGGCCTCACGAGCTAGGTCTCCTCTTTCCTCCCTGGCTGCTTCTGTTCCATCTCCTTCCTCTTCTTCTGCTCAACCTTGAAATATGTCATTGACGAAGCTTTGCCCTCCAGATTCCCTTCTGCTGTTGGAAGGCCAGGATTAAAAGGGAGCCATGGATGGACAAGTTGGCAGGTTTCTCCAGGACTGCAGCCAGCCTGAGGTTTCAAAGGGCAGCCAAGTCAGAGCGAGACACCAATGCCAGAACTGAGTGAGAACCGCCCCCCCTCCAAGATCCAACAGGCCAAAAGTGAAAGCTAAAACTGGGTATAAGCACCAAATTGCATAAGCAAAGGTATAGGGAGACCAGGGTGGGGCTATAAAATCATCTTGGCCTGGTGTTTTAGGACCTACGTCTTTTTTTTTTTTTTTTTTTTTCTTTTCTTTTCTTTTTAGGGCTACACAAGAGGCATATGGAGGTTCCCAGGTCAGGGGTGGAATTGGAACTGTAGTTATTGGCCTATGCCACAGCCACAGCAACACAGGATCTGAGCCAAGTCTGCGACCTACCCCACAGCTCACAGCAACACCAGATCCTTAACCCACTGAGTGAGGCCAGGGATCAAACCTGCGTCCTCATGGATGCTAGTCAGGTTTGTTAACCCCTGAGCCACAACGGGAACTCTAGTCCTGGATCTTTAATTACCTTCCTTTTTAGTGTCTCCTGTGATATATAATCTGCTCAGTTTTCAAAATTTTTCTTGGGTCCCTTCGAATATCTTGTATCACTTTTTGATCTGTTTCCAAACTGTTTATGGATTTGTTTCAATTCTGGCTCCCCTAGATAAAAGTTATATATTACTGCATAATAAACTGCCACAAACTGAGTAGATTGAAACAGCACACATTTAGTATCCAAGGTTTTTGTGGATCAGGAATCTAATCATGACCTAGGATCTCTCATGAGGCTGCAATTATAGGAATGGCCAGGGTTAGGGTTTCATCTGAAGGCTGAATGGGGGAAGAATTCACTTCCAAGTTCATTTGGTGGTTCTGGGTCTTAAGGAAACATTGACCTTAAGTGACACTTACATCAGATGGATCTATATATATAGATCCATATAGATCCATATATCTATATATAGATCCATATATAGATCTATATATATATATGACATTCCACTCCAAAACAGCAGAATACACATTCTTTCCAAGTGCACATGGAACATTCTCCAGGATAAATCACATGCTAGGTGACAAAACAAGTCTCAGTAAACTTAAGACTGAGATCAGGAGTTCCCATCATGGTGCAGTCGTTAACAAATCTAAGAACCATGAGGTTGCGGGTTCGATCCCTGCCCTTGCTCAGTGGGTTGATGATCCGGCGTTGCCGTGAGCTGTGGTGTAGGTCACAGACGCGGCTCGGATCCCACGTTGCTGTGGCTCTGGCGTAGGCTGGCAGCTACAGCTCCGATTAGCCCCCTAGCCTGGGAACCTCCATATGCCGCGGGAGCGGCCCAAGAAATGGCAAAAAGACAAAAAAAAAAAAAAAAAAAAAAAGACTGAGATCATATCAAGCATCTCTTCAGACCCATGATGCTGTGAGACTAGAAATCAGCTACAAGGAAAAAAACTGCAAAAAACACAAACACATAGAGGCCAAACAATATGCTACAAATAACAATATGCTACATAATAACAATATGCTACTAAATAACAAACAATATGCTACTGAAAAATCAAAGAGGAAATCAAAAAATACCTTGAGACAAATGAAAATGAAAACACAATGATCCAAAATCTATGAATGCAGCAAAGGCAGTTTTGAGAGAGAAGTTAATGGCAAAAAGATATCCTATCTTTTTATATGAAGAAAAATCTCAAACAATCAACTTTACACCTAAGGGGGCTAGAAAAAGAACAAACAAAACACACAATTAGGAGTTCCCGTCATGGCTCAGTGGTTAACGAATCTGACTAGGACCCATGAGGTTGTGGGTTCGATCCCTGGCCTTGCTCAGTGGGTTGATGATCCGGCGTTGCCGTGAGCTGTGGTGTAGGTCACAGATGCAGCTCGGATCCCACATTGCTGTGGCTCTGGCATAGGCTGGCAGCTACAGCTCCGATTAGCCCCCTAGCCTGGGAACCTCCATATGCCGCGGGAGCGGCCCAAGAAATAGCAACAATAACAACAACAACAACAACAAAAAGAATAGAAAAGAGCAATGAAATCAACAGCTGGTTCTCTGAAGAGATTAACAAAAAATTGATAAGCCTTAGCCAGATTCAGAAAAAAAAGAGTTCAAATGAATAAAATCAGAAATGAAAAAGCAGTTCCAATCGTGGCTCAGTGGTTAACAAATCCAACTAGGAACCATGAGGTTGCGGGTTTGATCCCTGGCCTCACTCAGTGGGTTAAGGATCTGGTGTTGCCGTAAGCTGTGGTGTAGGTTGCAGATGCGGCTCGGATCTGGCGTTGCTGTGGCTCTGGTGTAGGTCGGCAGCTGTAGCTCTGATTAGACCCCTAGCCTGGGAACCTGCAGATGCAGCCCTAAAAGGACAAAAGACGAAAAAGAAAATAAATGAAATGAAAAAGGAAAAGTTACAACTGACAGAAATACAAAGGATCATAAGAGAAACTCTGAGTAATTACAGATCAATAAAACAGACAACCTAGAAGAAATGGGCAAATTTCTAGAATTATACAATCTCCTATGATTGAGTAAGGAAGAAATAGAAAATATGAACAAACTGGTTACCAATAATGAAATTGAATCAGGAATTTTTTTTTTTTTTTTGTCTTTTTAGGGCCAAACCCGTGGCATATGCATGTTCCCAGCCTAGGTGTCTAATTGAAGCTGTTGCTGCCAGCCTACGCCATAGCCACAGCAATGCCAGATCCAAGCCACGTCTGCTACCTCCACTGCAGCTCATGGCAACACCGGATCCTTAACCCACTGAGCAAGGCCAGGGATCAAACCGGCAACCTCAAGGTTCCTAGTCGGATTCGTTTCTGCTGCACCAAGACAGGAACTCTTAAATCAAGAATTTTTTTTTAAATCCCAACAAACAAAAGTCCAGGACCAGATGGCTTTACAGATTAGATTCTATCAAACATTTGGAGAAGAGTTAACCCCATCCTTCTCAAACTACTCCAAAAAATTGCAGAGGAAGGAGAACTGCTGAATTTATTCTATAAGGCCAGCCCTGATACCAAAACCAAAGGTATCATAAAAAAGAAAATTACATGCCAATTTCACTTATGAACATAGGTGCAAAAATCTTCAACAAAGATCAACAAAATATCAGCAAACCAAATTCAACAACATATTAAAGGATTATATACCATGATCAAGTTGAATTTATCACAGGGATGAAAGGATGGCTCAGTATCTCCAAATCAAATAATGTGATACACCCCATCAACAAAGAACAAAACTCATATAATCTCAACAGATGCAGAAAAGGCTTTTGACAAAATTCAACATTTATGATAAAAACTCTTAACAAAGTGGATATAAAGGGAACATACCTGAACATAATAAAGGCTATATATGAAAAGCTCAGAACTAATATCATACTTGCAAGACTGAATATGTTCCTCAAATTCATATATTGGGAGTTCCCTCTGTGGCTCTGCGGATTAAGGAACCTGACTAGTATCCATGAGGACTCGGGTTCCATCCCTGGCCTCAGTAGGTTAAGGATCCAGTGTTGCCAAAAACTGTGGTGTAGACAGATGCAGCTCTGATCTGGGGTTGCTGTGGCTATGGCATAGGATGGCAGCTGGAGCTCCAATTCGACCCCTAGACTGGGAACTTCCATATGCCTTGGGTGTGTCCCTAGAAAGACAAAAGAAAAAAAAATCGTATGTTGAAACCTAATCCCCAGTGTGCTGGTATTTGGAAGTGGGGCCTTTGGGAGGCGATTAAGTTATGAGGGTGCAGTCCTCACTAATGAGATTAATGCCCTAATTAGAGATCCCCACAGAGCTTCCTTATCCTTTCCACCATGGGAAAATATAACCAGGAGACCTAGACAGAGCTGTCTATGAACCAAGAAGTGGATGTTCATCAAGCACTAAATACGTTAGTGTCTCGATCTTGGAACTCCCAGCCTCCAGAAATTTAAGAAATAAATTTCTGTTGCTTATAGCCACCCAGTCTATGGTATTTTGTTTTAGAATCCCAAATGGGCTAAGACAGTACTCAATGGTGAAAGAGTGAAAGCTTTCCTCCTGAGAGAAGAACAATACCCAAGCTACAGCAGTGCCAATGGCAGATCTTTAAACTGCTTGAGCCACCAGGCAACTCCAGCAATTCCATTTACGATAGTATCTAAAAGCATACAAGACCTGAGGAGTTCCCGTCATGGCTCAGTGGTTAACGAATCTGACTAGGAACCATGAGGTTGTGGGTTCGATCCCTGTCCTTGCTCAGTGGGTTAAGGATCTGGTGTTGCCGTGAGCCGTGGTGTAGGTCGCAGATTCGGCTCGGATCCCACGTTGCTGTGGCTCTGGCGTAGGCCAGTGGCTACAGCTTCGATTCGACCCCTAGCCTGGGAACCTCCATATGCCCTGGGAGCGGCCCTACAAAATGGCAAAAAGACCAAAAAAAAATAAAATAAAATACAAGACCTGAGAAAAAATTTAATCATGAGAGACTTATACATTGAAGATCACAGAATATTGCTGAAGTTAAACAACACCTAATTGGTCAAAATACATGCTATTGTTATCAGTAGGAAGACTTTATATTCTTTCAATGCTAATATTCTCCAAAACAATCAACAGAATCAACACAATCCCTATGGAATTTCCAACAGCTTTTTAAATTTTCTTTTTACAGCCATACCTGTGGCATTGGAATTTCCCAGGCTAGAAGTCAAATCAGAGCTGCAGATGCTGGCCTACACCACAGCCCCAGCAATGTGGGTTTCAAGCCATGCCTGCGACCTACACCACAGCTCGAGCAGGTCCAGGGATCGAACCCATGTCCTCATGGACACTAGTCAGTTTCATTACTGCTGCATCACAACGAGAACTCCCCAACAGACTTTTCTGCATAAATGGCAAAGCCAAATCTTAAATCCATATGGAATTGCAAGGGGCCCCTCCCAAAGTCAAAATAATCTTGAAAAAAGAAAAACAAAATTTTAACCACTGAGCCACGAAGGGAACTCCCTCATACTTTCTGATTTTCAAAGTTAATACCAAGCTACGGAAACAAAACAGTTTAAAACAGTGTGATCCTGGTGCAAGGATAGATGTATTACCAATGGAACAGACTTGAAAGTCCAGAAACAAATCCATACATATATTACTAGTTGATTTTTCATGATAGTACCAAGTCCATTCAATGAAGGAGAAAAATAGCATTTTCAACAAATGGTGCTGGGACAACGGGATCTCTACATGCAAGAGAATGAAATTGGACCCCTACTTCACACCCATATATAAAAATTCACTCAAGGAGTTCCCCGGTGGCACAGCAGGTTAAGGATCCAACATTGTCACTGCTTCGGGTTGGGCCACTGCTGTGGCACAGGTTTGATTCCTTCCGAATAGAAAAAAACAAAAAACAAAACAAACAAAAAAAAACTCAAAATGGATCAACAGGAGTTCCCGTTGTGGCTTAGCAGAAATGAAACTGACTAGCATCCATGAGGATGCAGATTCAATCCCTGGCCTTGCTCCATGAGTTAAGGATCCGGCATTGCCACAGGCTGTGGTGTAGGTTGCAGATGTGGCTCAGATCCTGCATTGCTGTGGCTGCGGCATAGGCAGGCAGCTACAGCCTCAATTCCACCCCTAGCCTGGGAACCTCCACATGCCGTGGGTGCAGCCCTCAAAAAAAAAAAAAAAAAAGAAAAAGAAAAAGAAAAAGAAAAAAAGACAAAAAAAAAAATGGATCAACAACCTAAATATAAGAGCTAAACCAGGGAGTTCCCATTGTGGCTCAACAGGTTAAGAACCTGATTAGTATCTACAAGGATACGGGATCAATCCCTGGTCTCGCTCAGTGGATTAAACAATCCGGTGTTGTAGTGAACTGTGGTATAGGTTACAGATGAGGCTCAGATCTGGCATTGCTGTGGCTGTGGCATAGGCTGGCATCTGCAGCTCTGATAGTCCCCTAGCCCAGGAATTTCCATATGCCACAAGTGTGGACCTGAAAAAAAAATAATAAGGGCATTCCCACTGTATCCATGAGGATGCAGATTTGATCCCTGTCCTCTCTCAGTGGGTTGGGGATCCAGCCTTGCAGTAAGCTGTGCTGTAGCTTGCAGACAAGGCTCAGATCCTGCCTTGCTGTGGCTGTGGTGCAGGCTGGCAGCCAGAGCTCCAACTTGACCCCTAGTCTGGGAACTTACATATGCCATGGGTACGGCCCTAAAAAGACAAAAAATTTTGTCTTTTTTTTTTGCCATTTCTTGGGCTGCTTCCTCGGCATATGGAGGTTCCCAGGCTAGGGGTCTAATCAGAGCTGTAGCCGCTGGCCTACGCCAGAGCCACAGCAATGCGGGATCCGAGCCGCGTCTGCAACCTACACCACAGCTCACGGCAACGCCGGATCGTTAACCCACTGAGCAAGGGCAGGGATCAAACCCGCAACCTCATACATGGTTCCTAGTCAGATTCGTTAACGACTGCGCCACGATGGGAACTCCAAAGACAAAAATTTTTTTAACTTTTATGCATCAAAGGATATCTTCAAGAAGGTGAAAACACAGCCTACTGAATGGGAGAAAATATTTGCAAATCATAAATCTCATAAGGGTTTAATAGAATACATAATGAAACAACAGCAACAGCAACAGCAAAAACATACAATTGTATAAAAACGGTCAAAAGACTTGAACAGACTTTCCCCAAAGGTGATATGTGAATGGTTAATAAGCACACAAAAAGATACTCAATATTATTAGTTATTAGGTAAATGCAAGTCAAAACCACAATGAGGAGTTCTTCTGTGGTGCAGTGGGTTAAGGATCAGGTGTTGTCATTGAGGCGGCTTAGGTCGATGCTGTGGCTCAGGTTCGATCCCTAACCTGGGAACTTCCACATGCCGTGGGCATGGCCAAAAAAACCCAACACACCCACAGTGAGATAACAATTCCCACCTACTAGGATAGCTATTTTATTTATTTATTTATTTATTTATTTATCATCTTTTTTTAGGGCCACGCCCTTGGCATATGGAGGTTCCCAGGCTAGGGATTGATTCAGAGCTGCAGCTGCTGGCCTACACCACAGCCACAGCAACAATAGATCCAAGCCTTGTCTGCGACCTACACCACAGCTCATGGTAACGCCAGATCCTTAACCCTGAGACAGACACTCAGCAAAAATATTTCATACATACATCAGTATATGATTTAGGTTATCATAAAAAGGAATGGAGTCCTAATACAACATGGATGAGCCTGAAAACATTTGCTAAGTGAAGTAAACCAGACATGGAAGGACAAATATTGTACGATTCCACCTAGATGAGGTCCTTAGAATAGGAAAAGTCATAGAGACAGAAAGCGGAATGGGGAGTTCCTGTTGTGGCTCAGCGGAAACAGATCTGACTAGGACCCATGAGGACGCAGGCTCGATTCCTGGCCTTGCTCTGTGGGTTAAGGATCAGGCATTGCCGTGAGCTGTGGTGTAGGCCAGTGGATACAGTTCTGATTAGACCCCTAGCCTTGAAACCTCCATATGCCACAGGCATACCCCTAAAAAGACAAAAAAAAAAAAAAAAAAAAAAAAAGAAAGAAAGAAAAAATAATGGAAGTTACCAGGGCTTGGGGGAGGGGAATGAGGAATTATCGTTTAATAGGGACAGAGTTTCTATTTAGGAACGATGAAAAAAATTTTTTGGCTGCACATGTGGAAATTCTCAGGCCAGGGATAAAACCCACATCACAGCACCAGATCCTTAACCTGCTGCCCCACAAGGGAACTCCCCGAAAAAGTTTTGTAAATAAATAACGATGAGGGAGTTCCCATCGTGGCGCAGCAGAAACAAATCCGACTAGGAACCATGAGGTTGCAGGTTCCATACCTGGCCTCGCTCAGTGGGTTAAGGATCTGGCATTGCTGTGAGCTGTGGTGTAGGTTGCAGACGTGGCTCGCATCCTGCGTTGCTGTGGCTGTGGTGTAGGCTGGTGGCTACAGCTCCAGTTCGACCCCTAGCTGGGGAACCTCCATATGGCACGGGAGTGGCACAAGAAATGGCAAAAAGACAAAAAATAAAAAATAAAATAAAATCCCACCACCAAGAGCAGAAGTTTCAATGCCTCTTAAGGTCTAGGCTCAGAACTAGCCCGGCATCACTTTTGATGCATTCTATTGGTCTGAACAAGCAACAAAGCCAGTTCAGATTCAAGTGATAGGGAAATAGACTCCACTTCTTCATAGGAGTACTACCTATATTGTGCCCTTTTTGGCTCTTTATGAGACAAAATATGAGGGAGTTCCCACTGTGGCACAATGGGATAGGCAGCATCTCTTATCGCCAAGATGCAGGTTCAATCCCTGGCACGGCACAGTGGGTTAAAGGATGCATCTTTGTGGAAGCTTCGTCATAGGTCACAATTGAGGCTTGGATCCAATCCCTGGCTCAGAGCTCCATAAGCCATGGGGCAGCCAAGAAAAGAAAAAAAGAGCAAGTATCAGTTCTGAGCCCACATTAATCAATATTCACAACAAACAAATTTTAGTTTAGTCCAGAAAAACATTTTGCTTGTGCTAAAACTTGTTATCTGATAAATACTGAGAGAAGAGTATTTTAATACATTTAAATGTGCAAAATTTGACTCTGAAGAAATGACATCCACTAAAAAACAAAACAAACAAAACAAACAAACAAAAAAAAAACAACCATGGAGGTAGAATTGACAGTTGGTAACAATTGGACAGAAAGAGCCCAATTAATGAATCAAATGTTTACTGCAAAAATCACATGGAAAAAGATGTTCCTGATAAAAATGATTTCAATCAAGTAAAAACATGGGAGGAAAAAAAAAAAATACACTTGGGAAGGGTTTAAGTACACCGAATAGCAAAGTGATCCAGGAATCTAATTGGCTAAATGCAGCTTAGGATTCAAACGTCTTTTCCAACAGAAATGTGTTGGATTTTTTCCCCCACTGTGCTTATAAAAATGGAATCAAAGCATCTCCAGAATAAAACCATCCTTTGTGTGAAAATGGCAGGGTGGGTGTGAGAGGGTCAAATGCCCTGTGTATCTTCCTGGTGTTTAATTTTATTCCCCAGACACTAGACACCACTAGTTTCTAAGAAAGCCCCCCAAAACAATCTGGCCATGACCTCTTTCTGTGCAGCCCTGGACCCCACCCAGGCTTGTGCCTCTGAGGCCTCTCTGTCTCCCAACTCCAGGAGCAGTCCAGGTTTTTCTGTTCCTTGGTAGTTGTGGCTCACACCAAACTCTTCTGCCCTGAGGTCGAACCCCAAGATTTTGTCCTTTATTATGGTTCCTCAGCACTTCCACACTGAGGGACCATGGGCAGCCAGGTTGTCAGAGTTTGTCCCATAGTGATGACTTGGCCCTCACCACACACTGGTGTCCCTCTTGCCTTCCTGATTTAACACCATGCATCCCATCTCCAATCATGTCCACAGGGCCCCTCCCCAGCTCCCAAGTCCACCCAGGAATGGGGACAAGGTCCACGAGATTCACTTCAGCCTCATACTCTGCAAATCCAAGATCACCCTCTGACTTTGTCAGCACTATGAAATGTCCAGCACATAAGCTGGCTTTAAAAGAAGGGTGGCCAGGAGTTCCCGTCGTGGCTCAGTGGTTAAGGAATCCGACTAGGAACCATGAGGTTTCAGGTTCAATCCCTGGCCTTGCTCAGTGGGTTAAGGATCCCGGGTTGCTGTGGCTGTGGCATAGGCCGGCAGCTACAGCTCCTATTGGACCCCTAGCCTGGGAAAATCCATATGCCGAGGGTGTGGCCCTAGAAAAGACAAAAAATGAAATAAAATAAAATGTTTAAATAAAAGAAGGGAGGCAGGAGTTCCCGTAGTGGCACAGTGGAAATAAATCCAACTAGGAACCATGAGGTTGGGGATTTGATCCCTGTCCTCACTCAGTGGATCTGGTGTTGCTGTGGCTGTGGTGTAAGCCTGCAGCTGTAGCTCCAATGAGACCCCTAGACTGGGAATCTCCATATGCTGCAGGTGCGGCCCTAAAAAGCAAAAGAGGAAAAAAAAGGGAGTCAAAGGAACGTTCTTTAAAAAAAAATAATAGGGATTTCCCGTCGTGGCGCAGTGGTTAACGAATCCGACTAGGAACCATGAGGTTGCGGGTTCGGTCCCTGCCCTTGCTTAGTGGGTTAACGATCCGGCGTTGCCATGAGCTGTGGTGTAGGTTGCAGACGTGGCTCGGATCCCGCGTTGCTGTGGCTCTGGCGTAGGGCGGTGGCTACAGCTCCGATTCAACCCCTAGCCTGGGAAACTCCATATGCCGCGGGAGCGGCCCAAGAAATAGCAACAACAACAACAACAACAACAACAACAACAACAAAAGACAAAAAGACAAAAAAATAATAATAATAATAGGATATTGGGGATATGGGCATGTGGGAGAGAAGGAATGCATTATATTTATTTTTACCACCAAGTTTTTAGAAATATGTTTTGAGGCTTTTCTTTGCAGTTACAGAATTTTAATAGATGCAGTGTAGATAGTAAGAGAGAGGGAGGGAAGGAAGACATAGGGAGAGGGAGTGTAGACAGGGGCAGAGAAGGTGTAGGTAGACATATTAAGAGAGGAAACAGGGACAGAGAGAGGAGACAGACACACTGTAGATGGTACAGAGTGTAGAAAGATGCAGCGACAGATGGACAGAGGCAGGGAATGTGGCTGGGTGTCATTCATTGTTCCCCAAACCAGAAGAACCCCCCCTACCCACTATTTAGAAGGTTGAGACCTCAAACCTCAGAAGGTCCTGACACTCCCCACTCTGGGTTCCAGCCCTCTCGTTTCCATGTCCGTCTCCCCACTTCCAGCCTCCATTGTGAACTTACCGTGTCACTCTCTCTTCTGTGACAGGTGGAAATGTGTCATTTTTGCTAAGTCTTGCCGGCTATCAGTAACTGCTTCTAATGCCCCACAAGGGGCCAGCCTGTTTTGATCGTCCCCTAAACTTCCTTTTCCTGTTGATAGGGTCTTGGCCTGCCATTCGCTCATTCATCAGTTACAAGCAGTTCCCATGGGCTGGGCCCCTTCTCAGAAACGCTGGGGATCCCGAGGAGACCTGACCTAGGTCCTGCATTCCACACACACCCCGTCTAGATGGGGTGGGGGATGGGAGGGCCGTGTCCCAAGCAAGGATAAAAGCGTGCTCAGAGTTTAATGCGGGAACAAGATTCTCAGCCTCAGAGAATATACTTAACCCTGACTAGACGAGGGCAGGGGACCTGCCTGAGTCTTTGGTGTGACACCCCAACCCCAAAAGCCCCACCGCTAGCACCGAGTTGGAGTTAGTGAAGCTGCAGTCCCACCACCTCCCCGCCGCCTTAGGGATTTCTGGCAACCCCCCTTCCCGGACCCAACCCTTTAGCCTCTACCTTATCTGCCCCCGCCCCAACGATGATCTAGGCCACGCCCCTCTCAGCCCCGCCCCTATTTCATTCACTCCAAGCCTCAAGCCCCAAGCCCCACCGCCCCGGAGGCCAACCTCAGATCAATCTCACGAACTCATTGGCCAGAGAGCGTCCCTTCACCGCCCTCCTTCAGTGTCATTGGCTCCCTGGGTGTCATTCTTCTTTATAGAGGCCCAACAGTTGCCATGGCCAAGGTTTGAGGGGCAGATAATAATGGCCGTCCCAGGACGTCTCGTTATTGGGCCAAAAAGCCCGGTTCTGGGCGGGGCTTAGACCCAAACGCTTGCCTGCCCCTGTCTGGGGTTCCTTAGGGACTCAGCCTTCCCTCAGAGACACACCCCTCTCTCCTCGCTATTGGCCCTGCCATGTGTTGATCACCAGGATTCCACATTCCGATAGGCAAAACCACCCGTCCCTCACTGCTTCCCTAAGTTTAATTCGCTTCTCTCCTTAAAGGAGTCAACCTTCTGGCCGTAGCCAGGGCCCTCCTTACGGAATGTGCACGGATTGGCCAGGAACACCGTCACTCCTGGCCAATGGGCGGAGCCGGAGTTCCTTGGGGCGGCGAATTGGCTGACTGGGCCTCGGGGGTGGGGCAGCGGCTCCTGTCAGCGGGTGAAATGGCAGCGGCGGAGCCGGCGGCGGCCGCGGTCCCGGGGGGCGGCTGAAGGGGCCGGGCCGGGGCTGCGGGGTGAGCGGCGCGGCGGGGATCCGGCGGCGCGGCCGGGGACGGCTAGGCTCGGCACGGCGATGGCGGCGCGCTCGGCGCAGGTAGGTAGGCGGCGCGGGCCAGGCCTCCCAGGCGCCTTCTCAGGCCCGCGGCTCCGCGCTGCGGCCCGCGGGGGCCGGGCAAGATCGGGACTCAGGGCCCCCTCTCCCCAGAACCCGCGCTGGGACCCCTTGGCACTCCTAGCACGGACCCTGGCCGTCAACCTCGGGCCCCGGCCCCTGCCCACCCTCGTTCCCGACGCTTCCCGACCCTCAGGGGCCCTTCCCCGACACCTCCGACACCTCCGGGCGTCCTCCTCCGCGGCGCAGCCCCCTCCCCAGAAGCTTCCTCGGGCCCGTAACCCCTGACCACCCTCTCTACTGACCCTCAGGACCCCTTCCCGGTCTCTTCAGGGCTCCCTCTGCCCCCACCCCGCAGACCCGCCCCCTACAAGCGCCCTCCAGGAAGCGGAGGACCCCCGCCCTCCCTCTGTCCCAACCCCTCAGGTTCCCCTCTCATCTGTAGACCCCCTTGCCACGCCGTCCCTCCCCTCACTTCACATCCTATCTCTGGGCTCAGACGTACCCCCATCCCCAAGGATACCAGCCTTGGAGCCTTCTGACCCCACAGGACCCCCCTCTCCAGTCTCTGTAAATCAGGATTTCTGCTCACAGGCCTCACCTCAGCCTGATTGCCCATCTGCCACTCCCAGCAGCCCCATGGCCAAGGGCACCCCTGAAAGCCACTCCTGGGGTCTTTCAGCACACTCCAATAGCTCCACATACAGCCCTGATCTTGACTTGTCTTGATCACTGCTTCCTGAAAATCCACCTTCACCTCATGCTCAGGACCTCCCTACAGATGTTCTGAACCCCCTCCCCCACCTAAGGACACACACCTTTCAGAGGGCCCCACTCACACATTCAGGTGTGCGCATGCCACACACACCTGGGACCCAACAAATCAGTACCCATATACCCCCAACAACTCATACGGACAGACCCTGGACCCCTCACACACAGACATTCAGGAGCCCCTGACATGGACACACACACACAGGGTCAGACACTTTTATCCTCAACACAGACCCAGGCAACTGGGACCCTCTCCCAACACACCCACATTCACAGGGCTCTTCAGCGCTTTAGCATGCCTCCTCCTTGGACCAAGAGCTCCCAGCTCAGGCAGAGACTCAGGCAGCTACCCAGCCTTCCCAACACACCAACCTCCCTAGCCCACTCCCTCTCTGGGGTCCTGGAGGTGGCAGAGTGACCCAGAATCTCCCAGTACCCTGGTGGACACCTGCCCTAGGCCTCTTCCCCCTTGTCTATTTCTCACCACTTTGCCCTTCTTCAAAAGGAAGGATGCTCATTCTCCCTCCTACACCAGTGTCCCCAAAAGAACCACTGTCTGCCTCCTGATTTATGCCACCCCTGGTAGAGGGCTGGGGGTACAGACTGCTCCTGGCCCCGGTCTTGGAGTCTGACCAGACGGGTAGGACCAGCATCCTAACCCCATCACTCCCGCTAGCCTCAGATGGCAGGGCCAGCACTGCTACCCAGGGACAGCCCCTGACAGCCACGGGAGCTCTTTCACCCACGACCAGCGTATCATGCCAAAATGAAACAGCTTCCTTCTATCCTGGCATCTGGGACCCGGTGGGGCTGGGTTTGGGCCTGCCAGAAGCTGACAGCTCTTTGTTAAGGAATATTTCCAGAAGGGAAAAATGTGCTGAAGAGGCTCGGGTGGAACCCGAGTGAGTAGTCGGCTTGGTCTTTTCCCTCAGCCCGGCTGGGATGGAGCTGGAAAACCCGAGTCCGTGAGTCTTCCCAGGTGTTCTGGCTCTTCCTGCCCGTCCTGTTCCCTCCACAGCCCTCGCCCTCAGGTCCAACCTGTGGGCTCCCCTGGGCTTCTGTGCTCGACTGCAGGTGGTTTGGCCCTGGCACAGAGACAAGGCAAGGCAGAGAGGAAAGCAGATCACAGAACTGGCGAGACAGTACTGCCAGGACCACAAGGAGTGAGGAGAAGCCCCAGGTCCCGCCTGAGGGGAATCCAGATCAGTGCTGCCTGTCTGGACTCCTTTGGCTAATATCAACGTGCCTGGGAAACCCCAGAGAAACAAGCCCAGGCTTCTTTGTGGATATTCCCCAGTGGATGCTGGATGGCTCTGGGGGAAAGTGCATCTTGGCTTGGGGCCTCAATTTACCCATCTGGAAAATGGGGAGAGAAGTCCTGAGACCAGCACTTTGTACCTCAGGGGAGCCATCAAGGTTAGGCCCTGGCCCTGAATGTCCCCTGAGCATCACATGGAAGGGGTCAGTAGGGTCCAGGAGGGCAGTTGCCCATCTCTGGATGCTGGCAAAGTCACTGGCCAGCCTGGACCCCTGGTTGTAATTAGCTGATGCCTCAGCAGGTAATGGCTGCCTTTCCATGGCTGAGCTGTACCTCAGGAAGCCAATTTGAGAGATGGTCTGTTGTGGGATTTGTGGCCACACAGAGACCTCCCAGGGGGACAGAGGGTAGTCAGGGGCCTGCTTGCTGGCAGTGCCCACACCCCACGTGCTGCAGGGAGGAGGGAACAAGGAGATTCATTCCTGAAGGTCACGAGGCATGCAGGAAACAAACTCCACAGCCTCCCCAGGGGGGACTTTATGCAGATGTGGTGGGGTCAGAAGGCTCCCAGAGGTAGACTGTGAACTCCTTAGGAAAATACAAGCAGGCTCCCAGGGAGGGCTTATGAACCATATCAGTGACCTTTTACCCTAGACCTGGGGTCCAGGTCCGTGCCCCTGTGTATGTGCTTTTGATCATGCAAGGGGCACAAAGGATCATGATCTCAATTTCCTCTTACAGAATGTAGGTGCTGGTTATTCCAGGTGAGGCCCCCACCACATATGGGGAAGCCAGTGAGGAGGCTGGGGGACGAAGGAATGTCAGGTGTGGCCCCTGCCCTACATCTAGAGACCCTCTCAACATCAGGAGACAAGAGCTTAAACCAGGAGGGCACGCTGAGCAGATCGTGCTGCAAGCTAGGCCCCATTTACGTATTATCTCATTTAACCCTGCAAACAACCCAGAGGAACTGCCCGTTCCTCAGCATCACGTCCTGTGTGGAAGCGGGAGACAGATTAATGTACAGCATGCCATGAGAACAGAGCAAAGGGCCCTGCGCATCCCTGGAGCATCAGGGGAGGTGGAGCAGGGATGACGTATGGGCTGAGAGAGGAGCTCTCCAGGCAGGCGTGGCAGGGAAGGCTGTTCCAGGCAGCCGAGGCGCTTGGACAGGGGCCCAGGCAGCAGGAGCAAGTGTGGTACATGTTGGAAAGTGCGCCTCATTTGATGGGTTTCTTCCTATCAACCTTCATGCCCCAAACGCAATCTACAATGCACACGCTGCAGGATGCTTCCTCATAAAGGATCGGTATTGGGGGCTGAACTTGGAAAGGCAGCAAACCCCACCCTGCCTGGGACATGGGTGGCACGCGGGCTCTAGAAGCCAAACAGAGGGCAAGAGGGAGGTTAGGGAGCTAACTGACTCGCCTGGGCTGAGGAAGAGCTTGCTCCCTTCCTGGGAGATCCAAGGGGCATGTTGGCACACCTCGCCCGTACTTTTCATTCATTTCTCAGCCTGCTGTGCTCTGTTTGTGAGATTGTTTCATTGAGGGCTGTCTCCCACACCAGCCTGCGAGACCCAAAAGGCCAGGGCGCATGTCGGTTCTTCATGGTTGAGTCATTGGTGAGTACAGGGCACATAGCGAATGCTCAGTAAATACTTGGATGGTTTTAGGAGTTCCTGTTGTGGCTCAGTGGTTAACAAATCCGACTAGGAACCATGAGGTTGCAGGTTCGATCCCTGGCCTCAGTCAGTGGGTTAAGGATCCGGTGTTGCCATGAGCTGTGGTGTACGTTGCAGACGCTCCTTGCATCCCGTGTTGCTATGGTTGTGGCGTAGGCCGGCGGCTACAGCTCCAATTCGACCCCTAGTCTGGGAACCTCCATATGCTGCAGGAGCGGCCCAAGAAATGGCAAAAAAGACAAAATATATATGTATATATACTTGGTTTGTTTTAGCAGCTGATAAGTCTTTCCTACTCACCCACTTTTTTTTTTTTTTTTTTTTTTTTTTTTTTTTTTTTTTTTTTTTTTGAGGCCACATCCACAGCATATGGAAGTTTCCAGGCCAGGGATTGAATCTGAGCCATAGCTGTGGCCATGCAGATGCTTTAACTCACTGTGCCAGGCTGGGGATCAAACCCTTACCTCCGCAGTGACCTAAGCCACTGCAGTCAGATTCCTAACCCACTGTGCCACACAGAGGGAACTCCTCACCCACATGCAGCCTTGGCACGTGGAAGTTCCTGGGCACGTGGAAGTTCCTGGGCCACAGCAGTGACCCGAGCCAACAGTGACAACACTAGATCCTTAACCTCTAGGCCACCAGGGAACTCTGTGTGTGTGTGTGTGTGTGTGTGTGTGTGTGTGTTTTGCCTACTGACACACTTCTGAAAGAGGTCCTAGATCTCTTCTGCAGAGAGAGGCCGGGTCCATCTGATTGGAGAGGTCCCACAGGCAGGGCAGACCCACCTTATCCCCACACCTGGTCCAGCCAGCCTTTGCAGCAGGAAAGATGCCATCTTGTCTTTAAGAGCCGAGAGCCGTTATAAGATGCCTCTTCTCTTATCCACCTCTCCCTGGAAGGCTTACAAGGGCTTTACATTTTTTCCTTTGTCATTCCCAGAGACACTGAAATATAGAGAAAGGAGACATTGCCAGGAATGAGCCTGTTATGGTGGCAGAAAGTAGCTGGTGACCTGCAAGGAAGGAAACTTTTTTTGAGGTCAGAAGAGAACCCACAGATCATAAGGGTCCACCCCTAAGATTTTAGCCTGAGGGTATTTGGTGCTGCTGCTATTATTACCAATAAGGATGATTATCGTCTTACTGTGTTTAATATTTAAACAGGGCCACCCTGTAAGGAGTGTGCCTGCTGAGGAGAGGTTTGTTTATTCTAGTGCCTGATGGTGCACTAGACACTGAGGATCCTGTGGTGGGCTAGACAGCCCCTGCCCTTGTGGAACTTGCCATCCAGCAGGGAATACATTTTATGGGGAATATAATATTTATGGAGGTCCACAGGTTTTAGCTCATATATTCCTTCCAACAAAACCTATGAGGAAATACTCTAATTTAGCCCTGTTTACCTATGAGGAAACTGAGGCAAAGTGTCTCATACCCAGATCAGAAAGATAGAAAATAGCAGAGAACGGATTTGAACCCCAAAGTCCTCCTGGAAAGCCCAGAGAGCCAAGGTCAGTTATCCACACACAGCCATGGTGGAAGGTATGCGGATGTGGAAAATTCCGCCTGGCACAAAGGAGCAGCTAGAACCGGGGATGAGAGGAGGGCAGGCAGTGACTTCTGAATTCCAACTGCTGTCCTTGTTATCCAAGGGGGAGCTCACCCACCAAATGCCCACCCCATTGCCAAGGGAGAGGACCTGAGACGCCAGGCTGTTTCCCCAGGAGTTGAGGTCAGGCAGGACCATGGTGGTCTGCTGGCTGGACAGATGGGGTTATGTGACATCCTTTAAGGACTCAGATTCAGAAATGACTGTGGAAGTTCCCTTTGTGGCTCTGCAGAAACAAATCTGACTAGTATCCATGAGGATGCAGGTTCGATCCCTGGCCTCGCTCAGTGGGTTAAGGATCTGGTGTTGCTGTGAGCTGTGGTGTAGGTGGAAGATAAGGCTTAGATCCACATTGCTGTGGCTGTGGTGTAGACCCGCAGCTGCAACTCTGATTTGACCCCTAGCCTGGTTTTGCCTACTCACACTTGAAAAAAAGTGTGTGGCCCTTAAAAAAGAAAGAAAGAAAGAAAGAAAGAAAAAAGAAAGAAAGAAAGAAAGGAAGGAAGGAAGGAAGGAAGGAAGGAAGGAAGGAAGGAAGGAAGGAAGGAAGGAAGGACTCTGTGTTTTCATAATCGTTAGAGGTGGAGGGCCAGAAGCTGGGGTGGGAGCAGGGGAGACAGGTAGAAAACCAAAATCAGGAGTTCCCATTATGGCTCAGTGGTTAATGAACCCGCTAGTATCCATGAGGATGTAGGTTCGATTCCTGGCCTCTCTCAGGGGGTTAAGGATCCGGCATTGCCCTGAGCTGTGGTGTCATCACAGGCACAGCTCGGATCTGGTGTTGCTGTGGCTGTGGTGTAGGCCAGCAGCTAGAGCTCCAATTCGACCTCTAGCCTGGAAACCTCCATATGCCGTGGGTGCAGCCCTAAGAAGACAAAAAAAAGGAAAGAAAGAAAACCAAAATCAAAGGAAATTTGGGCTCTTTCTTCCTGCCTCTGAAAGATGGTACATGTACTCTCCCTATTGAAAACTAATGACTGTCGTTTACTGAGGGCCCACTACTCTCGGTGTTTTGCATTTATTATTTCTAAAGTCAGAGAATACAGAGTGACCACTTATTGGATCAATTTAGGGCAGAGGCTCTGGAGTCAGAAATCCAAGTGCAAGTGCTTCTTCCCTTCTAGCCTCATTGGGAGACCCTGGGAGTGACCCTCTGCTTTGCCAGGGCACCTCTTGTGTGTTATAGCTGCCCTTTACTTTTCTGTCTACATTGGTAAAGAATCTTCTTTTTTAAAAATTTATTTTAAAAAGGCTTCAAGAGTTCCCATGTTGCTCAGCAGGTTAAGGATCTGGCATTGTCACTGCAGCAGCTCAGGTTGCTGCTGTGTCTTGGGTTTAATCCCTGGCCCAGGAACTTCTGCATGCTGCAGGAGCGCCCCTCTCCCCAAAAAAATAGATTTTAGCTTTTAAAACAGTTTTAGGTTTACAGAAAAATTGAGAAGCTAGTACAGAAAGAACACACACCCACACTGGTTCCCCATTAGTAATATTGTAGGTTAATCTGGTACATTTGTTGTAATTAATGGACCAATATTAATACATTATTTTTATTAACTAAAGTCCATACTTTATTCAGCTCTCCTTAGTTTTTCCCTCATGTCCTTTTTATGTCCCAGGACCTCTCCCTGGATCCCACATGACATTTTGTCATCATCATATCTTCTTAGGTTCCCCTTAGATGGGACAATTTTTTAGGCTTTCCTTGTTTTGGGTGACTTGGACAGTTTGGAGAGGACTAGTCAGGAATTTCCTAAAGTGTCTCCTAATCTGGATTTGTCACCTGTTTTTCCCATTGTCTTGGGGAGAAAGACAGAGACAAAGTGCCTTTCTCATGTCATCATATCAAGGGCACATGCTCTCACCGTGACTTAACCACTGATGTATTGACCTTGATCCCCTGGCTGAGCAGCACAGAGATTTTAGTCTTCATTTATTCAGCAGGCATTGATTGTGCACCTGCCAACAGCCAGATGCTGCATTAGGGCCTTAGGGGAGAAAACGAAGAAGACAGGTCCTTGTCCCCAGAACATTCACAACCCAGTAGGGTAGGCAGGCAAGTATAGAAGGAATGTGTCTTGGGCTGAGCTACAGAGGTAGGTATTTTCAGGGAAAGAGAGGAGAGAAGGGAAGCAGCACACCGGCGGCAAGGGTGGGTGGGTGGGTGGCAAGGGGCGGTGTGGTGCAGGAAAGATTTCACAGAAAAAAATACTCAGATGAGGCCTTTGAGAATGCCTTTCCAGTCAGAGGAACAGCATATACAAAGATACAAGAAGAGTTAGGTGCTTCTGGTGGGCTGAGTGTGGTAGGGCTGGAATGCTGGAGGAGGCGAGGCTGGCAGGCCTACATGTGCTGTGTGGAAACATTTGAGCTCCATCTCAAAGTAGGGAATGGCTCAGCGGTTTCAGGCAAGCCCAGGAGGGTAGCAGCAGGATCCTCCAGACCCAGGCAGGCCTACCTGCAGCAGGAGGAGGGGCCAGCTTAAGACAAGAGAACGTTGAGTTTGAAGAGCCAGGAGGGTCTTCCTAAAATGCCAACCAGGAGTTCCCATCGTGGCTCAGCAAAACAAATCTGACTAACATCCATGAGGATGCAGGTTTGATCCCTGGCCTCGCTCAGTGGGTTAAGGATGTGGCGTTGCCATGAGCCGTGGATCTGGATCTGGCTTGGATCTGGCATCACTGTGGCTGTGGCGTAGGCTGGCAACAACAGCTCCAATTTGACCCCTAGCCTGGGAACCTCCATATGCTGTGGGTAAATAAATAAATAAATAAATAAATAAATAAAGCGCCAGCCCAGCCAGACTCCTGCCTGAGCCCACAAGGCCTGGAGGGGGTCTGGCGCCTTCAGAACCCTCCAGCCACTCCCTCCCCACCTGCTTCCGCACTAGGGTTCCTCTGCCAGTGACCCATCCCTTATCACCTTTTTTCAGAGATACTCACATAAAAATTCACCCTTTGAAAGTGAACAGTTCAGTGGGTTGTTTTTGTTTTGTTTTGGTTTTGTTTTTTTGGCTGTGCCTGCGGTATGCAGAAGTTCCCAGGCCAGGGATCAAACTCATGCCATAGCAGTAACTCAAGCCATGGCAGTAACAATGCTGGATCCTTTACCCACTAAGCCACCAGGGGACTCCCCAGTTGGTTTTATATTCACAAAGCTGGGCAACTGTCTAATTCCAGAACATTTGGTGACTCCGAAAAGAAATTCTGGAAGCAGTTTCCCCAGTTCTTCCCACCCCCCAGGCCCCAGCCTTTGGCAACCACTAATTGACCTTCTGTCCCTCTAGAGGTACCTATTCTGGATGTTTCACGTAAATGGAATCACATCACTTGTGATCTTTTGTGTCTGACTTCTCTCACTGAACACCACGTTTTTGAGGCTCATCCCTGTTGTAACGCACATGGGTTTCCTACTTTTTTAGGGCTGATTATTATTCCACTGTATGGATGGACCACATTTTATTTATCCATTCACCCATCAATGGACATTTGGGTTGTTTCATTCTTTAGCTATTGTGAAGAGTGCTTCCGTGAATGATTGTTACAAATTCCCATATGGATGTAGATTTTCCATACTCTTAGGTAGATGCCTAGAAGCAAAATGTCTAGGTAACTCTTTGCTTACCTTTTCAAGAAACTACCAAACTGTTTTCCATTCTCTCTTTATTCCATGAGTTTTCCTCAATCTATAATAGAAAGATCAGGTGAGGAGTTCCTGTTGTGGCTCAGCAGAAACGAAGCTGGCTAGCATCCATGAGGATGTGGGTTCCATCCCTGGCCCTGCTCAGTGGATTAAGGATCAGGTGTTCCTGTGAGCTGTGGTGTAGTTTGCAGACGCGGCTCATATCTGGCGTTGCTGTGGCTATGGTGTAGGCAAGCAGCTGTAGCTTGGATTCAACCCTTAGCCAGGGAACTTCCATATGCCACACATGTGGACCCGGGTGGGGGGAGGCTCCAGTGATTGTTTTCTGGTCTGTACCTACCCCCCCGGGACAGGCAGAAGCCCAGCAGTCCTCAGTCTTCAGCGAGGTGCCTGGGACCTGGTCAGCATTCAGGAAATATCAATGGGCAGACGGGTTCAATTCCTCAAATATTTCTTATACCAGGCTCAGCTTGGGGCCCAGAAGTAGCAGTGACCCAGAAGGTGGCAGAATTGAACAAAGCCTTTCAGGAGCCAGTTGGCAATCTTGACCAGTGCCAAGGAGAAAGGAAGAGCGGGATGAGGGTGTCACAATCACCGACATCTCTTTGGTCATTTAACTCCTGAGAGCAAGCTTGCCAAGGGCATAGAGGGATCAGGGCCAAGGCAGGGCCTGTGGAGGAAGGGGTGCCATGCTGGGCAGAGGCAGGAGGAGGCCCCGAGGCCAGCCTCTCATAAACTAGATGGGGAGCGTGGCTAGCAGTGTCCAAACACCACTGCGGGGGAAGAGGAAAAAGGAGGTGGAGGAATCCCTGGCATCTGGGCCTTTCTGCAAACCCCTTCCCCCTCACCCCTGTCCCCAAACCCAGCTCACGGCCGGTCTCCTCCCACCCTTGCAGCTTGGCTCAGCTTCCTAAGCCATGGGCCACCACATAGGGGCATGGAGGGTAGTGGTGGCAGCAGGGACAGTGTTGGGTGGCCCACTGACCACGCTACAGGGCCCAGGACCCCCCTTTGGGTGGCTGCGGTGGAGCAGAAGCAAAGGGCATTGAAGGTGGGGGCATGGAGAGGCTGGACCAATGGTCCCTGCACACTCTGGGAGACCTGCCTTGTCTTTGCGTCTCTGGGGCCGGGCCAGCAAGGGTGGACGCTCACTCCTCTTTCCACTCCACATCCCCATACCTAGAACAATGCCTGGCCCTGAGGCCCCCAGTAAGCGCCAGGGAAGGAGGAATTGAGCCAGTAAGGATCCCAATGGTCTAGAGAGGGGACAGGCCCCCCCACAGAGCTAGGATGGCAGCAAGCCTGTGTCCATCCATGTCTACTTGGTTTTAGGCATGGGGAGATCTGGTCAGTGCAGGAAGTGTGTGTGCATGTGTGTACATGCACAGCCAAGCAGGTGTGTGAGAGAGTGTATGAATGTGCATCTGAGTGTGTAAGTGTGCCATTGTATGTCAAATCATGTGTGCGTGTGCATGCAAAGCGGCATTAATGTATCTTTGTGTGAGATGGTTTGTGAGTATGAATGTACATGTGTGTGTCTGCATGTGTATCTGAGTGAGTAGGGTGTGAGTTTGTGTGTGAGTGTGAAGGAATGTGTGTCTGGGTCCACATCTCAGGAGGATGGCTTCCAGGGCTGGACAGCATTTAGAGAATCTAGGGATGAGTCAAGAGAAAGTTCCTGAGGGATCAGAAGTTTCTGCCTCTCAGACTGCAAATTTTAGCCCAGGGTATTGAATCAATTTGATTTCTTGTATGAAATACACATTACTATGTGATAAATATCTGAGCAAACTCTGCTAGAGGATAGCCCCTAGTCATTTCTTTTGATCAGAAACCCAGAGCTGAACCATTCTCTTGGGCTCTTGGGCTCTTTGTAGGCCGGGGTTGTGGGGAAGGCAACATGCTTCTGAGGCTTGGATCCTCTGGGCTCAGCAAGGAGACAGTAGGCCCCAGCCCCAGCCCTGGCCACACATGGTCTTTTTTTCTCTGAGGCCCCACAGCTATACTTATGAGGGTCCAATGCTTGCTTCAGCCACCTCCCCTCCCAGCTCTGAAGTCGGGAAACCCACGCTGCCTTCCTAGCCCCTCCCCACCCAGAGAGAGCCTTCCAAGTCAGCACTTGCCCACAGCCCATCTCTGGCCCCGGCTGGCCACAGACTTTGACTCTGAGGGAAGCCCCGAAGTGGCCCCACCATCCTTCCCGCTTCAGGAATGATTAACTGCTGGCTGGGTGGCATTTCATGGCTCTGTCTTTGGGGCAGGTGGCCCCTAGCCAGCCAGGCAGTGGGAGGAAAAGCTCTTCCAGTTCTGGTGGGAGCCTAGAGTTTGTACCACTCGCCAAAAGCCAGAGCCCTCGGTGCCCAACAAACTTGGGGAGCTACAGATCCTGGGGTGGGAAGGTTATGGATGCCCCCACCTCCCACAGCAAGAGAAAAGTGGTACCCCCGCCCCCCCGTGCCAGGGCAGCATGGTAGAAGGAGACTAGAACCAAATGCATGGCCAGGGTCAAGTCCAGATGACCTGTGGACCCCCCGGGTATTGGCTTGGGCTGTGGAAAGGTGCCCAGTGACCTCAGGGTGCCAAACAGATGAGAAATGGACTGCTTTCATCCTGTGACTGTCCTCCTGCCGCCTAGTGGAGCAGATGCCCCCTGCTCCAGGAACTGGATGAGGGCCTCTCTGTGGCTGAGCTGTCAAAGCCAGGTCAGGCAGGGTCCAGGAGGAGCCACATTTCAGACACTGGTCCATTTGAGTCCAGAGGCTTTGTTTCCAGCACGGTGCTGAGCTGCTTGTCCTGCGGCAGAGGGGAGAGGCCAATATCCCTGAAGCCCCCTGGAGGGTGGGCCCAGATCATCCTTAGGAGGAACAGGAGAGATGGGCAGGCACCCACCTGGCACATAGCAGGCCAGGCTCTCACTCTGCGGCCACCAGGGCACAGATTCCCAGCACTTTGACGTGTCCCTGGCTTCCCAGCCCAAGGGGAGTCATGTCTTCCGGCCACTGGCAGCCCCAGACAATTAACAGTAGAGAATAATTGCTTCTGGCTGTGCCAGCAGCCCACTTTGGGTGATGAGACAGGGAAGGTCAGATGCTGAGGCAGGGCTCCCAGGACAGGCCACAGCCGGGGACAGGGACCAAGGCCATCAGGAAGGGCCACCAAAGCAGGGGTATCCATACCTCTAAGGTCCCAGCAGGGACCCTGAGTAAAGGGGAGCCTTGGCCCTTGGCACTGCTAGAGACTCAGGGGCATCAAGTTGAGACTTGGCATTCATGCCCAGGGAGAGCGGGACAGCTCAGGCTCTCCTGTCTCCATCCAGGCATCTAGACTACAAAAGCAGGAATCCCAGTAGCCAGCACCCAGAGCGGAAGGAGATGGCAAGGACATCAGCTAGGCTGAGGTGCATGGGGATTGGGGGATGACCAGGTGGACACACCAGAGGGGGGAAGCCTAGGGTGAGGAAATGTTCCCAGGTGAGCAGCAGGCTCTCTGGTCTAGAGCTGGCGGGACAGGATGCGCCAATTCTGACCACACATGTCTCTGGCCCCCAGACAGAGCTGTGACTTGGTCCTGCTTGAGGCTGATGAGCCTGCCCACCATGGCGAGCCCCACTCTGAGCCCCGACTCCTCATCCCAGGAGGCCCTGTCGGCCCCCACCTGCTCCCCCACCTCTGACTCCGAAAACCTCAGCCCTGATGAGCTGGAGCTGCTGGCCAAGCTTGAAGAACAGAACCGGTGAGTTGAGACCTAAGGGACAGGAAAAGGCCTCGGGGGTGCAGCCTGGGCCCCAGATAGAAGTCCCTGGGTACCCTCCTCATACCCAGAGCTAGGCCTGGCCCTGGACAAAGTAACAGCTCCCACTAGAGGCTTGACAAGGATATCTTCCATCTCCTCCCAGCAGATGGTTCTCCCATTCATATGAGGAGACCAAGGTATCAGGGAGCCCAGTGAATCTGGCCGTGGCTTATCTAGCCTTTGCTGGAAGGAAGAGTAAAGCCTCAGCCTCTGGAGTTGGCCTTTCCCTCTGGCTAGCACCCTGTTTTAAAGTGTAGGTTTGATTATGCAGGTATAACAAGGCCAACAGGTCAGGGGAGGACTGCCATTGAAAAGACAGTTTGTCAGACTCACAGACACAGAGAATAGACTTGTGGTTGCTGGGGGGAGGCGGGGTGGGGAGGGTTGGGATTATCAGATGCAAACTATTACGTATAGAATGGATAAACAACAGGGACCAGCTATAGAGCACAGGTAACTATATTCAATATCCTATAACAACCATAGTGGAAAAAATTATGAAAAATAATTTTTTTTAAATGTTTAACTAAAAAAAAAAAAAAAAAGAGAGAGAAAAAGAGGAAGTTCCCATTGTGGCTCAGCAGGTTAAAAAGCTGACTAGTGTCCATGGGATGCAGTTTCAATCCCTGGCCCCACTCAGTGGGTTAAGAATCCCTTGTTACCGTGAGCTGTGGTTTGAATCTGGCATTGCTGTGGCTGTGGTGTAGGCTGGCAGCTGTGGCTGTGATTCGACCCCTAGCCTGGGAACTTCCATATGCCACAGGTGCAGCCCTAGAAAGAAAAAATTTTTCTAAGGAAAAGAAAAGACAGTTTGTTACTCACAGATCCTAAGTGGGGGAGGGGGGTGTAACACTCCATGCTGGGCCATTCCGGGCCACATGGGGAAGCACCAGGGCCAGTCAAGAGGCAAAAGGAGTGAGAAAAATGTGTACACAAGCCATTATTGTGGTTTCTGCCAGAAAGAATGGTGAGGCCATGTAAACAGGGTTAGGGACTGGCTAGTTTGCATAACTTGAACAAGCTGAGGGCACAGGGGCTAGTACCCCACCCCAGGGTGATTAGGACAGAGGGATAGTGGCCCAGAGTGCAAGAGCCTGATAACAGTGGGTTCTGGATTGGTTGGTTTGCATATGAAAGGCACCCTGGCAGGCAAGGCCCTGACTGTCTCTGGGAATCTGCTAGACCTGAGAGGGCTCATCCCTCTGGGGTCAGGGAGGCCCCAGAGGTCAAAGTATCAGAAACAGGTTGTTAATACATCCCCTTGCTAGCTGGGTGCCCCCAGCCAGCAGCTTGCTCTCTGTGCACCTTGTCTGTAAATCTTAATAAATCTTAACAAAATCTGCCTCATACAGTTGGTAGGAGACCCCAAGTTTCTCAGCCCAGGGCTGGGCACAGGATGCGACATGTCGATGGCAGCCTCTCCAGGGGCCCAGGGAGCAGGACCAGGGCTCAGAGAGGTTAGAGCACTGGCCAAGGTCACTCTGCAAGTGCCATGCAGGAAGAACAACTAAGACCCAATCCCTGGTGTCCTCTGGGACCCTGGGCAGGAGGGGCCAGGGCAAGAAGCGCCTTCAGCCCAGCCCACCTCCACTGGCCCTCCCTGCCCAGGCTCCTGGAAGCCGACTCCAAGTCCATGCGCTCCATGAATGGCTCCCGGCGGAATAGTGGCTCCTCGCTGGTGTCCAGCTCCTCGGCCTCCTCCAACCTGAGCCACTTGGAGGAGGACACGTGGATCCTGTGGGGCCGGATCGCTAACGAGTGGGAGGAATGGCGGCGCAGGAAGGAGAAGCTGCTCAAGGTGGCGGGACAGCAAGGCTGGGCTGGGTGGGCAGGGTCTGCCCAGGGCCCAGCATGAGCCATGGGGCAGCGGGAGCAGTGGGAAGGAGGGAGTGTAGGGAGGGGCTGGCATCCCAGCCACTCGGCTGCTTCCCACCCACCCTGTTCCGCAACAGGCTGGGGCAGCACATTCAGCAGCATGGATGCTGGGTGTGGTGCAGTGGCTTGGCCATGCTCTGGGCCACAGGCAAGCCTGATCTCTGAGTCCAGGCTGGGTGGCCCAGGGGGGAAGCTGTGCTGGGACTGAGTCCAGCCTGGCCTCCTGCTTCTCCCCTACACAACCCTGTTGCCAGGAGCTGATCCGCAAGGGCATCCCGCACCACTTCCGGGCCATTGTGTGGCAGCTCCTGTGCAGCGCCACGGACATGCCAGTCAAGAACCAGTACTCAGAGCTGCTCAAGATGTCCTCGCCCTGCGAGAAGCTGATCCGCAGGGACATCGCCCGCACCTACCCGGAGCACGAGTTCTTCAAAGGCCAGGACAGCCTGGGCCAGGAGGTCCTCTTCAACGTCATGAAGGTGAGGCCCCCCACCCGGCGCAGAGAAGCACAGATCCCACAGTGAGACTCTGCCCAAACTCGTGTGTGTTCCTTTGCAGGCCTACTCCCTGGTGGACCGCGAGGTGGGCTACTGCCAGGGCAGCGCCTTCATCGTGGGCCTGCTCCTCATGCAGGTAGGGGGCCTGGGGCCAGCCCACCCTGGCTCTCTCTGCCCCCGGGAGGTGGACAAAAGCAGAGGGTTCCCTCCATCTGGGTCCTGCTAGGGTCAGAGCCTCCCTCTCCATCCTCCAATGACCTCTGACAGTCTCTCAGCCAAGCTCCCAGGGGGTGAGCACAGAGGGCTGGCTGCCCGACCCATCCATTGTCCTGTCCTGCACTCAAGGAGCAGGCTCCCCCTCTGGCGGGGGGCATAGGTCAGCCAGTGTGGTGTTTACGAGGCTGGGAGTTTCCTCCAGAGAACCCAGCACACTTAGGAAGGGGAGAACGGAGACAGCTGGGAGTGGACCAGAAGATGTCTCCACCACGGGCTCTGGAGGCTGCCAGACCTGGGGGTCAAGTCCCAGCACTGCTGTTCCCTGCCAGGCGGCCTTCAACAGGTGACTTCAGCCTCAGGAGTTTTCCCCTCAGTGAGACAGGGTGAGGATATTTACCCGAGGTTTGCTGGAAGGGTCCAGGCAGCCCGGCCCTGTCCAAGTTCAGTAAAAGTAAATGGAGCAGAAACAGAGGAACAGCGGGCGCCCCCTCCCACCCCACCCCCACTCACAACCCCCGCCCACCCCCACCCCACCCCCCAGATGCCCGAGGAGGAGGCCTTCTGTGTGTTCGTGCGGCTGATGCAGGAGTACCGCCTGCGGGAGCTCTTCAAGCCCAGTATGGCCGAGCTGGGGCTCTGCATCTACCAGTTCGAGTACATGCTGCAGGTAAGCAGGCTGAGGGCGGCCCCCACCCAGTCCTCTATGCTAGCCCTCACCCATGGGTGCTCAACCACCCCTGTGAGTGACTGAAAATTCCAGGCCTGAGAAATCACATGCAGATGTTCCAGCTCAGCAAGGGACTCTACTCCCCAAGGGACCGTGGAGCACTGCCCTGAAGCCCTGAAGGATGCTTTGAGTGACGGGGCGGAAGGAGCGGGGATCCCCTTGCAGTGGGGTCAGGGTCGAGCTCCAAACTCTCAGAGCTCTCAGACACACCCACAACCCCTCCCTGTGGTGGCGGAAGGAGGGAAAGTGTTGTCTGCCTGCCTGAGCTGATTACTGGAGAGCTGAAGCCGCCTCCGTTTATAGATAGCAGCCCCCGCAGGGCCCCGCTCCTGGCTGGCAGAGCGGTGTGTATACATACACACACACACACTCAAGCCTGCTCTAGAAGCCAGTCACAGGTGGAGCCCTGCACTCTGCGCCACAGGTGACAGGTTGTGCCTGGTTGTGTGAGCCACCTCCTTGGGCCTGGAGGACAAGGAGGGGACTGGTAGTGCCAGCAGCAGGGGGCCCAGGCCCTCCGAGAAGGAGCCATCCCACCCCAGGCTGGGTGGGATCATGGCGAAATAGCTGACCATCACCAGAGAGCCCCTGAGTCTGGGAGGAAGCCCAGGGCAGGCGGGAGACTGCCCCCGAGGATCTATTCCCCAAGGGAAGGACCTCCAGGAAGTCCCCACACTTTCTCCAGCCTCAGTCTCCCCAGTTTCTGTCACTTCCCAGCAATCTGAAGTTCAAGCCAATCAGACAGGCATCCTTGGAGTACTGCTGGACATGAAACACAAAGCATGGGGGGTGAGGGGGCAGATAATGGGGGTGGCACGGCATGGCAAGTGACGAGATACAGGGTGAGCCGTCATGGGCTTACACCACATCACCCCTCCCGCCCCCTGGGTGATCTTGGGGAGTTCAGTCAGCCCCCTGAGCCTCAGGAGCTCTCCCTCAGGTCAGTGAGGAGGATCCCATGAGCAGCTGGGCTGGCACCCAGGGTGCACGCCCAGCCCTGCAAGCTGCTATTCCTTCTGCCCATGTCCCTGCCTCGTACCACTTAGAGCTCTGGGGTGCTTCCACCCCACCCAGACACAGAGCCCAGAAAAGGCTCCCTGGAGGTGCAGGCACTGGGTGGAGGGAGCCTGCAGGCACAGACAGCAGTACCCAGCACCTTGCTCACCGCGCGTGGCCCCCTCCCCCACCCCAGGAGCAGCTCCCGGACCTGAACACCCACTTCCGCTCCCAGAGCTTCCACACGTCCATGTACGCCTCGTCCTGGTTCCTTACGCTCTTCCTGACCACATTCCCGCTGCCTGTGGCCACCCGTGTCTTTGACATCTTCATGTACGAGGTGAGGACCACACACCGCTTCCTCTCCTGGCCACTCTGGATGGAGTGATTCATGGCCCCGCTGGAAACAATTCCCAACAGGGCCCAGTCCGAGGAAGGGCTGGGGTTCAGGGAGGGGTCAGAGAGCACCCCAGGAGAGCAGGATGAGAGATGCACTGCCGCCGCCACCTTTGCAGGGCCTGGAGATCGTGTTCCGGGTGGGCCTCGCCCTGCTCCAGGTGAACCAGACCGAGCTGATGCAGCTGGACATGGAGGGGATGTCCCAGGTGGGCCAGGAGGACCGGGGTGGGTGGGCACCTGGGCCGGTGGAGGTCTCCTGAGAGATGGGGAAGCCCTGGAGTTCCTGAGCACCCTGATCCTTTCCTATCATCTCTGCCCCCCGAAGTCTCCATGAAGGACTAGGGTGGGCCCTGAGGCACTCTGCCTGACACAGTCCAGAGCCAGCAGTACAGCAGCAGGAGAGAAGAAGGCCTAGGCCTAGGCCATACCCTGGGAGTCCCTCCCTTCCTGCCCCCAGCTCCAGGATCCCCAGAGCCTAATGCGGCAGATAGTAGTCCTACCAAACCATGAGGCCTTGGGTGTGGTTTCGGCCCCACTAACCAGGCCAGGTGAGGCACAGGAGGGGTCTGGGCAGGCTCTCACCCTGCCCCGCCCCGGCCTGCCCCAGCTGCCCCGCCTGCTTCTCCCTGCTGTGTCTCCATCATGCAGGCCCCCGCCCCCTCCTAGCGTCCTCCAGCTGGTGCTTCAGGGAAGAATGCACAAAGGCCACGGTTGTGTCCGCAAACACGGGCATCCATTGTCCACAGCTGCCAGAGGGGGCCAGCTGGGCTGGGAAGCGGGAGCCAGCCTGGCCCCGAACTGCAGCAAGCTGTGTCCACCGGCAGCTTGCACTTAACTCTTTGCTGAGGCTCCAGGGGTTCCAGGCGAGCAGGCAGACCACTGAGGGGTTTTCTGTCCGGCTTCCTCCCCACCCTTCAACTATTTCACTACCCTTGGGCAGTAGCATGTCACCCACTTCCTCTGGGAAGGTCCCCTGTGCTGAGGCTCCAGCCCCACCCCATCCTGGGCCTTTGCCCTCAGAGCTCCCAGAGCTCACTTTTCCCCTGCAGATGGAAGTCCTGGCTGCAGGCAGCTCCTTCTCACCATTCCTGCTTCTCACCCTCACTCACTTGCTCCACACACCCCAACAGAGCGCCCATAAGAGACTAAGCCCTGCCCTTGGGCCATGGCGAAGCCCCAGGCAGGTCGGCTCTGGCTGTCCCTCCTGGTGCACCCAGGCCCCTCCAGGGAAGCAGGACCCAGAAGGGGCTTGGGTGGCCCCAGGCTGTCAGAGCCCATGTGTCCGTGACCAGCCGTGTCCTCACAGTACTTCCAGAGGGTGATCCCCCATCAGTTTGACAGCTGCCCAGACAAGCTGATCCTCAAGGCTTACCAGGTCAAGTACAACCCCAAGAAGATGAAGAGGTCAGTACTGGGTGGCCAGGGTGCTGGCAGAAAGGGGGCCCCCCAGGGTGGGACAGTGAGCATGTTGCCCCTCCCACCTGCAGGCTGGAGAAGGAATATGCAGCCATGAAGAGCAAGGAGATGGAGGAGCAGATCGAGATCAAAGTGAGTCAACCATTGGGCTTGGGGTGGGGATGGGATGCCCTCAGCAGCCCCCTCAGCTAGAGGGAAGCCCTGCTAAACACAGGCCATGCCCCACACTTTCCTTAGCTCTGAGGGGTGGTCGTTCCACCCACCTGCCCTCTCATCAAGTGATTAGATCCCTGGACCAACCCCATCCTTAGGTGACCTGGGCCTTTTCCAAAAGTCACCTCATAGACATAAAAAAAGACACTTGAGGAGTTCCCGTCATGGCTCAGCAGTTAACAAACCTAACTAGTATCCATGAGGATGTGGGTTCATTCCCTGGCCTCGCTCAGTGGGTTAAGGATCCCATGTTGCTGTGAGTTGTGGCGTAGGTCGCAGGTGTGTTTCAGATCTGGCATTGCTGTGGCTGTGGCATAGGCTAACAGCTACAGCTCCAATTCAACCCCTAGCCTGGGAACTGACATATGCTGCAGGTGTGGCCCTAAAATAAAAAGGCACTTTATTCCCCTAAGCAGTTTGCAGGGTTTTAGGAGATCGATGCCAGGACAAACAGGCACAAAGACCAAATGTATATTTCTCATAAAGGGTTTCTGGAGCGTACAAAGCCTTTGATTCCAGACTTCCCTCATCTCGTTCCCTCTGCTTTCATTCCTCCAGATGTGATTTTGATTATTCACTCAACATGCATTTACCGAGCACCTGCTGTGTGCCAGAGTCCCGGCAGAGACTGAGGTCCCCTGGTCCCGGTGGGGGTGAGCGGACAGACACAAACACAAACCCCAGCACAGCCTGGTTGTGTCCTCTTCAAGGGCAGAGTCCCACAGGTTCTGGGACTGGAGTCCCATGCACCAGAGTTCAAATCCCAGCTCTCTCCGGACTGGCTGTCTGACCCACTAGGAGGGTGGATTCACCCCTCTGAGCCTCAGTGTCCACTTCTACAAAACGGGGATGATACTTGCTCTCCCTTCAAACTGTTATTATTATTAACCACCACCACCATCATCATCCCTATCTCCTCTAGAAAGGCAGAGCCACAACCTACATTTGAATCCAGGTCACCTGCTGCCCATACCTGAGTGGGAAGAGAGGGTATCTGTGACCTGGCCCTGTTTGCAGGTTTTTGAGAAATAGTTTTTGTGTCCTGAATGTTTAAACATCTCCCTTTCTCAGGAATGACAGCTTTACTGATGCACCAGTCTAAACACATATGTGTGTCTTGCTCATGCACAGTCAAGGGCCTGCTGTCACATGGTGACCATGAGGGCTCAGCAGTGGGCAGGGACGCAGCAGACCTTAGAGCACATGCCTAGCCTGGAAATTTCTCACCAGAGGCACCTGAGGGCTCCAAGGGCAAGGCAGCTGCCTTTGCCCTTGACCCTGCCCCTTTCCCTTTCACCTGCTTTAAAATGTACCCAGGATTTGTTTTAGTCAGGTATGATAAGGTGAGGGACACAGAGACAACTGCCTCTAAAATAAGAGTTTATTACTCACACTTCCCAAGAGGAGGGCTCAGGGCCACACGGAGAAGCACCAGGGGGGTGTCAGGGGGCAGAAAGAGCAAAGAGAGAGCATGGGCCAGAGCCCTTGTGGTTTCCACAGGAAGAGGTGGATGAGGCAGGGTAGACAAGTTTGAGCAAATTGAGGATTGGCTAATTTGAATAATTTCAGGGGCTCTGGGCTATAGGAATGTTCCGTAGTTGTCCTGGGACAATTGAGGTGGGGGTGGAAATATTGGCTTGGTGTGTAAGAGCTGGATAAGGGAGGTAGATGGGGGTGTGGGTTCTGGATTGGCAGGTTTGCACGTGGAAGGCAAGCTCGCAAGCAGTTGCTTACTATCCCTAGGAATTAGCTAGTCCTCGGAGGGGCAGTCTCTCTAGGATTAGCAAGCCCACGGGATGTCAATGCATCAAGAATAAAGAAAAGAGGAGTTCCTATTGTGGCTCAGTTAAGAACTCAACTGAGATCCATGAGGATGTGGGTTTGATCCTTGGCCTCACTTAGTGAGTTAAGGACCCATGGTTGCTGTAAGCTGGGACGTAGGTCAGAGATGAGGCTCAGATCCTTCATTGCTGTGGCTGTGGCGTAGGCTGGCAGCTGCTGCTCCGATTTGACCCCTAGCCCGGGAACTTCCACATGCCATGGGTGTGGCCCTAAAAAGACAAAAAAAAACCATGTTTTTAAATAGTGCAATTAGTATATAGCCCCACCCCCCACCCCCACCCTCGTAGTCCTTGTTCATTCTCTGGTTTGGAGGAAGAGGAGAGAGGCCAGTTGTTGGTCAGCACATCCATCTCCTCCAAGGATGGCTGAGCTCATGTGTCAATGCATTGAGGCCAGAAAAGGGGCAGGGCAAGCCAGGAGTCAGGGGTCAGGACTCCAGTTCTGGATCCCTAAGAGGGACAGAGACCCATGCCTGAAACAGCTCTGACCCTGGTGAGCTGGGAGGCTCAGGCAAGATACTGCCTGCCTCCCACTGTTTCCCCTCCCGTGACATGAGTCAGTGACCATCAATCAAGTCTCTGATTCTCTGACCACTGTACTTCCTGGGAGTGTCCTGGGTGTTTCTAGCACCTTCTTCTCCCTGGAAGAAACCAGGCAGTGTTCTGTGTGATCCTCAGGGAAGCAGAACCCTCACCAATCTGCTGATCGAAACTATTTCTGCACCTATTGTTTACGGGGTCCATATGTAGAAACTACATGCAAGGCATGTGTAAACCCCTGCTTCCCAAAAGGCTGTGGGGGAACCTAAAACCACAAATATCCAACCCAAAACACCCAGGGCAGGATGGAAGATGGAAGCAAGGGAGCCCATCTCCAGAACTCCAGCATGGCTGGTGGGGGGGGGGGAAACGACAACTGCTGGGGACAACCTGGCTCTCAGTGGGTTGTGGAAATGTAGTCGTGGAGCTGAGGGAAGCAAGTGTGTTCAGCACAACCCCTTCCCCGGACCCAAACTCTGAGAGGAGTTTATCCTCTGAGAATGTGACCCTGGGGCTCAAAGCCAAGCAGTGAAGGGCAGGGACCACCTTCTAGCAGCTGCCCCCCAAACACGGAGCCCTTTGCCCCATCCGAGGTATCATGTTGGTTCTTGACAGGCCCAAGCGTGGGATAGAAACGGGGTGGGGGGGTTGGGGGGCAGGCATGAGTGCTGACGGACCACCCCCTGTACACACGCAGTGTATATCCATGAAAATGATCATGTTATTTTTATTGAACCGAGGTCTGTTTTATATATATATATAAAACCTGTGTGTGTGTGTGTGTGTGTGTGTGTGTGTGTGTGTGTGTGAGTTTCCACTGTGGCACAGCAGGTTAAGGATCCGGTGTTGTCTTTGTGGCAGCACGGGTTTGATCCCCAGCCAGGCTCAGTGGGTTAAGGATCTATGGTGTGCCTGAACAGGAATTGGCCTGACCGTTTTCTGGAATCACTGACCCAGATGTTAGATTCTGGCGCTGTCTGGCCTGGAGGCTGCCTGGCCCTGAGGGGACAGATCCCCGTGTGCACAGGAGCCGGAAGCGGACTCTGATGTGCTCTCCCCTCTCCTCCCAATAGAGGCTTCGCACAGAGAACCGGCTCCTGAAGCAACGGATTGAGACCCTGGAGAAGGTGAGGGATGTGACCACCAGTCTGTGGCACTGAACCTTCCAAGCCCCAAGTGGGGACCCAGCAGCCAGAGGGCCAGCCAGCCTCCTGCCTCAGGAGCAGGCCCCATCCTGAACTGGTGGGCTCTGAGGAGCATAGAATAAATCCCCTGGGACCTCTCCACAGGCCCTGCTGAGAGCTGGGCTATAAATTGGGGGCCATGGGGAAACTTTGCTTGAGGAGGGGTTATAACCCCATTAACTGCAAACCTGAAATCCGTTTGTGTCCTGTGCCCTCCCAGGCTGCCTGGGTGTGGGCTGCTCTGACCAGGATACCCTGAAACTACCCCACTATATAATTCAGAAATCTCACTTTCAGAGTTCCCCTTGTGATGCAGTGGAAATGAATACGTACCCAGGAGGATGAGGGTTTGATCCCTGGCCTCACACATTGGGTCAGGCATCCGGCGTTGCTGCGAGCAAGTGGTGTAGGTCACAGATGTGGCTCGGATCCATTGTTGCTGTGGCTGTGGTGTAGGCTGGCAGTTACAGCTCTGATTTGATCCCTCGCCTGGAAACCTCCATATGCCACCAGTAAGGGCTTAAAAAGGAAAAGAAAAAAAAGGGGGAAGTCTCACTTTCTAAAGAAAGGAGACAGGTGGAGGAGGAGGGGGCGGCTTTGCACCATGGAGGGGGTGCCATAACATTGACCCTGCCCCTAACCTGTTTTTAAAGATGGGAGTAGAGGAGTTTCCATCATGGGACAGCGGAAATGAATCTGACTAGGAACCATGAGGTTGCGGGTTCAATCCCTGGCCTCGCTCAGTGGGTTAAGGATCCAGCGTTGCCATGACCTGTGGTGTAGGTCACAGACATGGCTCAGATCCCATATTGCTGTAGCTGTGGTGTAGACCAGCAGCTGTAGCTCTGATTTGACCCCTAGCCTGGGAACCTCCATATGCTGCAGGTGCAGCCCTAAAAAGACACACACACACACACACACACACACACACACACACAAAAGATGGGAGTAGAGCTGTGGGTCCTCTACTTTCAGCTCCCTTCCGTCTCCCTTGACCCTCCACTGACCACAGGGAATAGCTGGAATTTGTTGCCCTTGACCCAAAGCCTTGATTCTTGTTCTGCCCCCAAATTAAAACGAAGCCCATGGAGTTCCCGTTGTGGTGCAGTGGTTAACGAATCCGACTAGGAACCATGAGGTTGCGGGTTCGGTCCCTGCCCTTGCTCGGTGGGTTAAGGATCTGGCGTTGCCGTGAACTGTGGTGTAGGTTGCAGACGCGGCTCGGATCCCACGTTGCTGTGGCTCTGGCGTAGGCCAGTGGCTACAGCTCCGATTCAACCCCTAGCCTGGGAACCTCCATATGCCGCGGGAGCGGCCCGAAGAAATAGCAAAAAAAAAAGACAAAAAAAAAATAAAACGAAATAATAAAATAAAAACGAAGCCCAGGCCCAGTGCTTCCCTCCCCCACCTCTCCCAGGTCGCACCTCCTCACACGCAGGGGGTCCCCGGCGGGTGGCCCTCCCCACTGGCACATGGACCCCTCTCCAGGACGGAGCTGGCTCTGGCTTTGGTCTTCCTCCAGGTCCTCTCCTGCTGGTTCTCTGGTTCTCCGGTCTCACTCCTCTCTCCCTGCTTCTAGAGATAGTCCACTGCGTTAGTGACAAGTGGTTCTTGTCTGTCTCTCCCCCTCTCCTGTCCCCGCGCCTTCTGCTCTGCCTCCTCCCCCTGTCGCTCGGAACCCCTCCACCGGGTAGGAGAGCGCTGCTCTGGCTGATAGGTTAATCCAGGTACTGTAGCTTTTCGTCTCCCTCTTCCACTTCCTCCCGGTCCCTGCACACGACTGACCTCCAGGCCGCCTCTTCCCTGGCCGCTGCCATCCCGGGGGTGAGGGAGGCCTGGCGCTGCGCATGGGGGCGGCTGGGGACCGCTTCTTGGGAGACAGAGGCATCCTTCTGTGGGAGGGGGCGTGCGTGTGGGAGCCTCTGTGAGAGTACGCACACGCACGTGCACAGGTTTCCTTCCTCCAGGGGAACACAGATGGGGACAAAAGTGGGGACCCAGGAGGGCTCAGGGAACCCTGAGGGTGCATCCGCAACAGGCCCTGGTGTGTGCATGGCTGAGCCTCTCCAACATACACACACACACACACACACACACACACACACACACACACACACACCCTCTGGCCCCTCCCGCTCTTCTCTGCTCCTACCTGCAAGGCCTGCCATCTTTTCTCACTCACCTGCTTCTGCTGCTGCCTCATCTTGAATGGCTTTATCTGGAAGCTTCTGCCCACCGCTTGGTGGCTCCGACCCTGGAATGGGGGGCCTAAATTGGGTTGGGTGAGGGAATGAGGTTGGGGTGTCTTGGGCTCGGGCAGATGGAAGTCCCAGGGTCTAGGACAGGAGGAGACCCTGGGAGAGGGTATCCCACCTCCCAGCCTGGCCTGAAGGAGCCAGCCCTGAGCCTCTGGGCCTTTGGCTGCCCCCAGATCCCCATGGTCACTAGCAGAGCCTGGCCTCCACCATGCCATCCACCTTGTTTCTGCTCACGTGGGACAGAGGCTAAGGGCCAGAGCTTGGGCCCTGGGTGGGTCTGTCCCTCCAGGTTCTTGTTCCCAGTGTCCTGATCCTACTTTCCCCCCAGCCCCCAACCCCTGCCATGTCCCCAGGCCCTGTGGGGCGCCCCATCCCAGGCTCTGAGTGTGGGAGGCCTCATCCCTTTTCCTCCGGCCCCGCCCCCACCCTCTCTGGGCCTCCCCTGAGGTGGGCCCAAGGCAGAGCCTGGGATGTGAACAGAGGGTCACGGTACCCTGTCCTCGCTGTGCTCAGGGGCAGGTGACACGAGCGCAGGAGGCCGAGGAGAACTACGTCATCAAGCGGGAGCTGGCAGTGGTGCGGCAGCAGTGCAGCTCAGCAGCTGAGGACCTGCAGAAGGCCCAGAGCACCATCCGGCAGCTGCAGGAGCAGCAGGTACCAGGCCGGGTGGGCGGGGCCACCAGTGCAAGGCCACACCCCAGGCCCGGCTGCCCCAGGGCTCTGGAGCAGCTGGCTCCAAAACAGCCCAGCCTTGGCCCTGGCCCTCCTGTTCCTTTCTGGCCCCTGACCTCAGCACGAGGGTTCCAGGGGACCAGCTGTCTCAGCAGGGACCCCTCCCTCCACCGATGAGGCTATGATTCCTCTGGGGAGCCCTGGTGTCTCCTAGGCTCTGAAGGGCTCTTATCAAATCCGGGTTTGCTCACTTGACATGCAGCAAAGCCAGTCTAGAGACATACCAGGTGGTAGTGAAGAAAGGTACCACATCTATTGCAGGGCCAAACAAGGAAACCAGGCAGCTTCAAGAAATCCCAACTCTCTAATGGCTTTTTTTTTTTTTTTTTTTTTCTTGCTTTTTAGAGCTGCACCTGCAGCATATGGAAGTTCCCAGGCTAGGGCTCGAATGATACAGCTGCTGGCCTACACCACAGCCACAGCAAGGCAGGATCCAAGCTGCATGTGTGACCTTCACCACAGCTCACAGCAATGCCAGATCCAGTAACCCACTAAGTCAGGCCAGGGATTGGACCCCCGTCCTCATGGATACCAGTTGGGTTCGTTACCGCTGAGCCACAAGGTGAACTCCCTGATGGCTTTTAGGGAAAGGTTTTTAAAGCCAGTGTTGGAGGAGAGGGTCCTCGGATGTATGATCAGCTGGTGGACCTTCCTCTGGTTGCTGGTGGGCAGGTAACTGGGTGCTGTTTTGGGAACCTCAATCAGCAGCCTTTGGGTTCCAACCAGTCTGGGGTCTACACGCTTGTGGTCAGCATGGAGTCACCTCCTCCCCCTGGGCGGGGGTCTTAGATTCTGCAGAAAAACTCAGAGATATGCTTCAGATTGTTACCTGTTATCCCTCAAGAGGAACTAGGAGGCCTAGTCCCTAGTCATTGTCTGCTTGAACCTGCTCTTTGGAACTCAGGGAAGGCCTAGGAAACTGAAGCCTTTTTCCTCCCAACAAGAAATGGGGGATGCAGAAGGGCCTTTTTACCTGAAAAGGCCCACCAGGGTCCTGTTTCGATCTCCCCCCTTTTCTTTGAAATTCCTAATCCTGAGGGGGAAGGGGAGGGGAAAAGAAAGATGATAAAGTTCCAAGCAGAGAGAGTAATCATGACCTTAGCGGGGAAACTCGGGTTTTTTTCTTTGTCTTTTTAGGGCCGCACCCACAGCATATGGAGGTTACCAGGCTAGGGGTCAAATCGGAGCTACAGCTGCAGGCTAACACCACAGCCACAGCAATGCCAAGATCCAAGCCACGTCTGCAACCTACACCAAAGCTCATAGCAATGCCAGATCTTTAACCCACTGAACGAGGCCAGAGATCGAACCCTCATCTTCATGGATACTAGTCGGGTTCGTTAACCACTGAGCCACAAGGGGAACTCTGAAACTCAGTTTTAGAGACACTCAGTTTCAGGGTCTCCCCAGCGGGGGGCCACCTTGCAGGGTAGGAGCTGAGACAAGGGAGGGGCCTCCCTCCTCCAGGGCCCAGTACTTTGCCCCTGGAAGAGGGTCTGGTCTGTGCCAACCACTCTGAGCTGATGGGATGGGGGGGAGGGGGCAGCCCAAGTCTGTGGTGGGATCATGCACTCCAGATGGATGGTGGGAGGATCCGGGACTCGGTTCTGCAGAGTCCACTTGTCCCAAAGAGGGCTTTTAGAACTTTCCTTCAGCTGCACCCAGCAGGTTGCCTTCCTTAAGTGACAACCCAGCAGCAGCTGCAGCCTCCGAATTCAGCACACATGCCCAAGAACACACCCTGGAGGGCCAGGGAAGAGTGCTGCAGGCTCCCCTGGCTCCCTGCAATCCAGGGCTGAACCTGGAAGGGCCTGGCAGTGAGCTGGGGGTCCCTGATTTGAAGAAACCACAGGATGCTCAAGAAACTGTGGGTGAAGAGTTCCCTGGTGATCTAGTGGTTAAGGAGATGTCATTGTCACTGTTGGGGCTCAGGTTCTATCCCTGGCCTGGGAACTTCCACATGCTGTTAGTGCAGAAAAAAAAAAAGAAAGAAAGAAAGAAAGAAAGAAAGGAAAGGAAAGAAAAGAGAAGAAAAACAGTGAGTAGAGAGAAAGAAGTGTCATTCACTGAAGCGGGCCCCCTCAACCAGGCCTGGAGACCTGGGCTGATGGATGCAAGTTGATTCTTTACTCCTGGGGACAGAGAGGTGGAGGAACTTTCTCACTTGCATCCACCCCTTGCCCTTCAACTTCACGTGGCTGTAGCCCCACCTGGCTCTGAAGCAGCAAAGCCACTGGGAAAGCTAATCCCACACATGACATGATGCCCCCTTTCAGGCCAGTCAGAGGAACATCCACCTCTGAGCTCCAGCCTTTAGATCCTGATGCAGAGATGGGTGAGGTGCTGCAGGCAGAGGGAGGTGGGGTGATAGACCCCACTGAGGCCCTTGAGCACCATCTTCAGAGGCCCCTAGGGGAGGACAGCCTGGCAGAGCTTGGTATGGGGCTCAGAGCCCATCTGGGCCAAGACAGAGCCATGGGCACCTATGGGTCTCAGAGACCCACAGTGGTCAAGGGCAGCGAGCAGATCTGGGCACCTCAGCAGGAAGCCAGTGGGGAACGGGGTGGCAGCTAGGGAGGCGGTGGCTGGGGCACATAGCAGGAAGGGGCCTCTGGAGAACTCATCCTCCACCCTTACCCTAACGATCCTGGGAAGCTGTCCTTGGTGTGCCTCAGGGGACATCTAAGGCCATGGAAGGTCACCTCTGTGTAGTGTTCCCGGGACCCCTAGACAGAACATTAGAGCCCCCATAGCATTCAGCTTCTCCTCGAGGGCAGAAGCACAGGAAGGGGATCCAGGGTTTATCCTCCTGAGCCCCCCTCCTGGCTCTGGAGGGGGAGGGGCTGGGGCAAGGCCTGGGCGCATAGCCTGCAGCCTGCTAGCTGAAAGGCTGACCCCCTGCAGCCACAACCTGGGGTCTAACACAGCCCTTTGTCTGCCCCCAGGATAACCCTCGCCTCACTGAGGATTTTGTGGCCCACCTAGAGACTGAGCTGGAGCAGTCGCGGCTGCGGGAGACAGAGACTCTGGGGGCCCTGCGGGAGATGCAAGACAAGGTTCTAGACATGGAGAAGGTGCGACCAAGCAGGCACTGGGGGGGTCCCTGGGGAAGGGGAGATGAGGGTACTGCATGCGCCTTGGGAGGTGCACGACCAGGTCCTCACCAAGGAGATGGGGGGTGGCTGGGGGGACCAGTGGAACAGGCCCTGGAGTCAGGTCCCCTGCCCCAGCAGCCCCAGAGGAACCCAGGGCACCTCCCTTGCCCACTTATCCCCTGCTTCCTCCCCACCAGGGTCTGTGCAGACAGGAAGTTGGGCCTCTCACCCTCAGACCCTCTCAAGCTCTGGAGGTACACACACACACACACACACACGAGCACACACAAAGCCCGCCCACCCTCATGTACCAGGCTCAAGACCAGCAGTGTGGTGGCCTTCATGGGCTTCCTGGATAGCCCATCCTCCCTGTACATGCTCCCTCAGATCCTGGGTTCCAGAATGGAAAGAGCAGGAGAAAGGGCAAAAACCCAGGCCCACCAGGACTGCTGCCCCCTATGGGGACACCACCCAGGGGGCCAACTGGGAACCACCCTCTCCCACCTGCAGCCCTGCAGGGGGCACCAGGCCTCCTGGTCCCTTCCCAGCTGTTTCCATACTGACTGGGTACTGACTCAACTCCAGAGTTCCTGTCATGGCTCAGGGGAAACTAATCTGATTAGTATCCATGAGGACGCAGGTTCAATCCCTGGCCTCACTCAGCGGGTTAAGGATCCAGCATTACTGTGAGCTGTGGTATAGGTTGCAGACTCAGCTTGGATCCAGCATTGCTGTGGCTGTGGTGTAGGCCGGCGGCTATAGCTCCAATTTGACCCCTAGCCTGGGAACCTCCATATGCCGTGGGTGCGGCCCTAAAAAGACACACACACACACAAAGAAGATGCTGACTCAACTCCCCTGGCACCACCAGATGAAGGAAGGTGCCCCAGCCACTGGATGGCAGCGCTCACAAGTGGCAGAAGCCACACACCCCCACCCCAAGCCGCATTATTTTGGGTACCTTCCCAGGTGGGGTGTCTCTGCCACATTTTTTCCTGGGGCTCTCGCCTCTCAGTCCCCATTAGCCCACTGGCCCAGAGCTGGGCTCCCCTCCTGCCTCCTTCCACATCAGAGGGAAACATGGGCCCAGCAGATCTGCCACTCTCCCCCAACTCCCAGACCCAAACAAGGGGTGGGAAGAACCCCTTGCAGCGAGCTAGCTTTTGGTCCAATTGACTGGAGCACAAATCTCTCATCACTGAGCCGTGGCAAGGCTAGGCCAGGGCCAAGGCTGACCCTCAGTCGGCCCCAGGGAGATGGTGGGAAAATCCACAGTCTTCTGAGCTCCCACTGGGGCAGTCCTGTGGTCTGGGCCCGGAGGGCATGGCTCTCAGATTCCCAGGTGGGTGGCACTTGCACTCAGCCAGCCTGCCTGGTTTAATTGGCAGTAACATGGGGTTACTCTGGGCCAGTCCTGCAAGAGACCAGGTGCTGCTATTACACCTGTTTTAAGATCAGAATCTCCAGCTGAGGGGGTGTGGGGTCGGCTCCCCTCTGGCCTGGTCCTCCTTCCCCCAGCGCATTTCCGGGGGCCAGGGTGAGCCCTCTCCCAGCCGGCCTGCCCAAGGCAGAGCTCAGAGGACAGGGGGGCCCCCCGGGGCATGGGCCCTGCAGGGAGGGCCGCGAGGCCGCGCAGCTCCCCTGGGCTCTGACCGCTCCTGTCCCGGCAGAGGAACAGCTCTCTGCCCGACGAGAACAACGTGGCGCGGCTGCAGGAGGAGCTGAAGGCGCTCAAGGTGCGGGAGGGCGAGGCCGTGGCCTCGGCGCGGGAACTGAAGCTGCAGCTGCAGGAGCTCTCGGACACCTGGCAGGTGAGGCAGTGGCCAACGCGCCCCAAGCGGCCTCAGGGCTCCCGGGCGGAAGCTGAGCGCCAACCTCTCCGCGCAGGCCCACCTGTCCCGTGGCGGCCGCTGGAAGGAGTCCCCGCGGAAGCTGGTCCTGGGCGAGCTGCAGGACGAGCTGATGAGCGTGCGGCTACGCGAGGCCCAGGCTCTGGCCGAGGGCCGCGAGCTGCGGCAGCGCGTGGTGGAGCTCGAGACGCAGGTGCGCTGCGGCCGGACTCGGGGAGGGAAGTGGCTCAGCGGCCCCTCGGCGAGTCCGTGACCCCCGCCCGTCCGCCCTCAGGACCACATCCACCGCAACCTGCTGAACCGCGTGGAGGCGGAGCGGGCGGCGCTGCAGGAGAAGCTGCAGTACCTGGCGGCGCAGAACAAGGGGCTGCAGACGCAGCTCAGCGAAAGCCGCCGCAAGCAGGCGGAGGCCGAGTGCAAGGTGCCCGCTAGCCCTCCAGCCCCACGCCCGCGGTCCCGCCCGCGCCCCGCCGCGCCCCTTGACCCTCCCTGTGCCCCCGCCCCCAGAGCAAGGAGGAGGTGATGGCCGTGCGCCTGCGGGAGGCGGACAGCATGGCAGCAGTGGCCGAGATGCGGCAGCGCATCGCCGAGCTGGAGATCCAGGTGAGCTGCGAGGTCGGGGTCCGGGCCGGGGCCGGGCTCCAGGGAGGGGCCCTGCGCTGACGCCCCGCGACCCGGCCCGCCCGCAGAGGGAGGAGGGCCGCATCCAGGGCCAGCTGAACCACTCGGACTCGTCGCAGTACATCCGCGAGCTCAAGGACCAGATCGAGGAGCTGAAGGCCGAGGTGAGCGCGGGAGGGGCATAAGAGCCCTGGTGTCCTCAGCCGGTGACGGCCGGCGTCGGCGCCTCGGGGAGCGGGAGAGAAGGGGGCCTGGCGGCCGGACTCCGTCCGTGAGTACGTCGGTCCACGCCTCCAGCGCGCGGGTCCCCCGCCCCAGGTGCGGCTGCTGAAGGGCCCGCCGTCCTTCGAGGACCCGCTGGCCTTCGACGGGCTCAGCCTGGCACGGCACCTGGATGAGGACTCGCTGCCGTCGTCGGACGAGGAGCTGCTCGGCGTGGGCGTGGGTGTGGGCGCGGCGCTGCAGGACGCGCTCTACCCACTGTCGCCGCGAGACGCGCGCTTCTTCCGCCGTCTGGAGCGACCGGCCAAGGACAGTGAGGGCAGCTCAGACAGCGACGCCGACGAACTGACCGCGCCCTACAGCCAAGGCCTGGACAACTGAGGCTGTGCCCCACGTGCTTGGAGCCAAGGGGGCCGCCGCCCGCACTTAACAAACTCCACAAACTCCACGTCCTCGGCGGCCCCGCCCACCCCGAGGGCCAGGCCCAGTGTGGCAGGGCACAGAGGGTAGGGCCGGAGTCTGAGGATCCTCAGAGGCCCCTGGCAGGCCCACCCTCCGTAGCAGTGTTTACCCATCTTGGTCCGCACCCCTCTGGGCCCTGGAGGGTCTGCTCCTCTTAACAGCTAGGGCAGGGGAGGACCCAGGGATCCCAGAACTGGGCGCACAGGAAGCTCCCCGCTCCTAGCAGGCCTCCTTCTGGGACAAGGGTGGCCCTGCTGGGAAGGGCCCAGGAGCTAGAGGAGACCTGAGGGAAAAGGGGCTGATCTAGGCGGGACTTTACCACCCCTGCGCTGGCCCTTGGGACCCTAGGCCTCTGGTGCAGGCATTGTGGCCCCTGAAGCAGAAACCAAAGTCCCCCCTCCTGTGTGCAGGGCCACCAGGGGTGTGAGTGGCCAGCTGGAACCAGCCAGGACCTGGGCAAAGTCTGTCCCTCCTTCTCAGGGCCAGAGCAGCTGTAAGGAAGTGAAGAGACCACCCCCACTCCCTAGCGCCCCACATCTTCCCCTGTGAGACACTCCCATCATCCCAGCTTGGCCGGTGATGGAGGGGCTCCCCCACCCACCCATGTTAGCCTCCTCTTCAGGGCGTCCCCAGCCTCCACTTCCCTTCCTTCTCTGTGTCCCCAGTCCCACCCATCAGTCAAGGCCAGGCCCCAGGGGAGGAGGCCGCCCAGCTGAGTTGCCTCCCCGCACCTGCTCACAGTGGTCCCGTGGTCTCTGCTGAGTCAGAACCAAGAACGGTGCCAAAGTCTGCCAATGTCCCAGACCCCTCCCCACCCCGGGGCCTCCTGACCCTCGGGCTGACCTTCTCGGTGCTCCTGGAGCCTAGAGCAGCATCACAAGCAGTCTCCCTGGCGCTTCCTGGGGTGGGGTCCTTGCTCAGTGCCCTCCTTCCCGGCGCCCACTCCTCAGTGTTACACAGCCTGGGGACCAGGGTGGGCATCCAGGGGGCTCTCCCATGTGCCCCCACACTGCCCACCACCATTTTGCACACTGCCTGTTCACACTCCACATGTCGCCCAGGCGGGAAAGATGGAAAATAAAGTGTATTTACACAGTCATGGACAAGGGACGCTGAGCCAGGCAGGCCTGGGGATAGGGAAGCACCATTAGCCGTGGGTCCCTGGCCCTTTGTCCAGGGAAGCAGAAGGGAAGGAAGCAGGCTGTCCTGCCCTTGGGAGCTTCCTGCAGCCTCAGAGAATCAGGGTAGAGGTCATAGCAAGGGGACCAAAGAGGTGCAGTGTGGATGAGGAAAGGACATGCAGGTGTTCAGTGTGAGCATAGTGTGGGGATTGAAAGAATCAGTCCGTATTGGAGGAACAAGTCAGCGAGGACCTGAGGCATTAGGCTTACAGATCATCCCTTGTAGCAGGGCATTTTCAGGAAGATGGCTCTGGACATGGGGAAGGGGGAGCATGGCTTCACACCTGGGTGCCTCAGCTGGGGCCTCCCCTAAGAGACATGGAGGAATAAGGGGGCTTGGGGCTTGGGGAAGATTCAGGATCTAGTTTCCTTCATTCGGCATACACTTCAGGAGCCTTCAGGTGCTCTGCTCTGTGCCTGGCTCTGGAGAAGTCCCAAGCATAGTGGAGAAAAGAGACATTGGCCGGGGGGGGGGGGAGCCTTAGCCTGCACACTAGTGTGGCACGTGCCCACAGACAAATGTTTAGGGAAATCAGGGAAGGCTTCCTGGAGGAGGGAAAGGGGGATCTGTATCCCAGGTAAAAGCAGAAAGGCGAGGCACCAGAAAGACACCTGAGGTCTACGAGAAAAGGAACCACAGAGGGTGGGTGTGACCAAAAGGGAAGGGCTTCTCTAATCCTGAGAGTTTGCACCTTGAACTGAGGGCACTGAGGAGCCATGGAGGGCTGAGCTGAGAGGGAAACCATCAGATAGACTACAGTGTTGGGTAGGTGACAAGGTCAGTGTAGCTTGGGCTCCCCTGGGGCAAGCAGGCCAGAGAGGAAGAGTCCTTTGTGGGATTGCCCATGGAGCTGAGCTGGAGTCCCAGTGAGCATAGGGGAAAGAGCCAGGGATGGCAAGGGAAGGCTTCCAGGAAGAGACATTTCACTGGGTCCAGCCAGGGGTTCCCATTGTGGTTCAGCAGTAATGAACCCGACTAGTATCCGTGAGGACCCAGGTTCAATCCCTGGCTTTGCCCAATGGGTTAAGGATTCGGCATTGTCCTGAGCTGTGGTGTAGGTCGCAGACTCGGCTCGGATCCTGCATTGCTGTGTCTGTGCCATAGGCCGGCAGCTGAATGTCCAATTGAACCACTAACCTGGGAACTTCCATATGCCATATGTGAGACCCTAAAAAATAACAGTAATAATAATAATGATTGGGTCCAACCGGAGGCCAGCCAGGCCCTGCCCCTACACCCAGTATGGTCCCACAAAGTGTCCCCAATTCTGCTGCCTGACACCTGCCAAGCAGTAGAGCAGGACACTGGTGATGCACTGGGACAGCTGAGTTGCACATACTGTCCCCTCACACAACAGCCTGTAGGCCCCTGCACCATTCCCATCACAGATCCCCCCCAACACCCTGTGCCCACAGTATATGGAAGTTCCTGGGCCAGGAATCAAATCCAAGCCATCGCTGTGGCAACACCATATCCTTATCCTACTGTGCCACAGCAGCAACTCCCCACCACACAGATTTAACATTGAGACCCCAAGAGTTGCTATCTGTCTCTCCTGCTCCCATGGTGTAATTCCACCCAGCTGGCTCCCAGGCTGAGGCAGGGCCTTGGGAGAACTATCTGAGGTTCTGCCATACCACCTCTTGGGGGTCAGCCTTGGGCCCCTGGCTGCCCAGCATGTCAGGAGCCAGCCCCTACCCTCGGACTCGTCTCAGCATCTGGAAACAAGGGTGCCTGGGTCCTCACCAGGGTCCAGCTTAGAAAGGAAACCTGTGTGGTTTGCCACCTAACTGGCTTCCAGGGGTGGAGGTAGCAGTGTCCAACTGGACCAGGGCCAATTTCTCTTCAGACCCGAGGTTGGAAGGCAGTGGCTTCATGGGTACAGGCAGGGCTGAGTGATTCGTATCTGATGGGAAACTAACTGGCTTAGAACCAGGTCCAGGAGCAGAGAGCTGAAGGCCCAAAATGGGGCCCTGCTCTGTCCTTCTACCTGCCCCAGGGATTGTGGTTCCCCTCAAGCCTCTGTCATTCTTGGTGTGAAGCAGGCCACCCTTAGAGAAGGAGGGCCCAGGTAATACATTTCACGCAGGGGTCCTTGGGAAGAAGGGCCTGAGCTGGGGCTTAAGGGGTCCTAGGTCAGGGTGATTGGACTGTGGGAGGAAGGGCAAGGAATTCTGATTGGAGGAGACATTAGTTGGTGAGGACTCTTGACTCTGGGGCACAGGCAAGGATGCCTGCCTGGAGAGGCTTGGGGAGGACACTCTCTGGTGGGGTGAAAGGTGAGGCCTATGGTTGGGAAGAACAGAGGGACAGGGTGAGGGCATCTGGAGGACAGCGGGCAATGTGAAGACTCCCGATTCCCCGCCCAGCCTTGGGAGAGTCCACGCAGGAGGCAGGGAATCCTCTTCATGAGTGCTGGGCCTAGCTGCAGGCCTGCCTTTTGTTTTTTTTGTTTGTTTTGTTTTGTTTTGTTTTGTCTTTTTGCCATTTCTTGGGCTGCTCCCATGGCATATGGAGGTTCCCAGGCTAGGGGTCTAATCGGAACTGTAGCTGCCAGCCTACGCCAGAGCCACAGCAACGTGGGATCCAAGCCACGTCTGCAACCTACACCACAGCTCACGGCAACGCCGGATCGTTAACCCACTGAGCAAGGGCAGGGACTGAACCCGAAACCTCATGGTTCCTAGTCGGATTCGTTACCAACTGCACCACGACAGGAATTCCCAGGCCTGCCTTTTGCACTGCAGCCTCCTTGGTGAGAAGAGAGCTGTGTGCCCTCTTAGGAGGCCCTGAAAGGACCTGAGATGGCCCTTGGTCTCAGGCCACCCCTATCTCCCTCCTCTACTCCAGGGCCTGCAAAGTAAGGGGGTGCATGCACACTGTGAGGAGGGACCTCAGGAACGGATCCCCCACCCTTGCCTTGGATCCAAACATGCCCTTCCCATACATCTTCCACCTACCCCTAGAAGTGCCTGCCGCTACCCTGGAGGAGTGTGGGAAGAGCTTAGTCAATTGGCCGTGCCACACTCATTCATTTGGTCACAAAGCCCTACCTGGACTCCTCCTGCACCTAACCCTGCTGCCAGAACTTGGGTGTGAAAACGCCTAGGTTGTCACACATGGGTGGGTGTGCTGCGCTGGATCATGGGAACTTGGCAGCCTCTCCTCACACGCCTCTATTCTCGGTGGAGAAAACGCACGGCCGCAGTGTTCTGGAAGGCCTTCAATCAGAGCTTCAACCTGCTCTTTCTTTTGCATAGCTGCCAGCACCACCTGGCCCAGCACCTCGCACCGCCCCGGAAATCCGCTCCGCAGCTGAAAGCCATCAGCCCGCGACGCAAAGGCGAAAGTAAACAGGCTTCAGTGTTTGGGCTTTATTGCAAAGTTGGGCTGTGCGCTGTAGACAATACACTGGACACCAGACAGGGCCTTGGCCGAGGGAGGGACCGGGCTCGAGGTGAGCGGGAGCGTGTCCTAGGCTAAAGGGGCAGGGAGTCTCAAGAGGAGGGCCTTAGCCAAAGGTGTGGGTGGGTCGCGAACCTGGACCAAAATTCTAGAGCTCTAGGGGACTGAGGCCAATCCACAAGGGGCCCGAACTCCGGGAGGAGGGGAGGGGTAAATCTAAAACAAAGAGGTGTAACGTGTAACCTGAGGGGCGGATCCTAAGCCAGGGGTGGGGTGGGCGGGCGGGGCTAGGGTCTGCCTCAGTGGAAGGTCTCCACCTCCACTACGGTCCAGTCACCCTGTGGGGAAGCCACATCGTCTGGGGAGAAGCTAGTGACCGAGGTGATGCTGGCGCGGGACTCGTCCAGGGGAGACAATAGTTCAGCCCAGCGACCTAGTTCGGCCTCACTGAGGGCACTACGGGCACCCCCCGCGCTGCCGCCACCCCCTGCGCCCCCTGGGCCACCGCTGCTGCCACCCGGGGCACCCTCGGCTGCAGCTAGAAGCAGCGTCCGGCTCAGCAGGTGCTGAACCACACTCGCCTGCAGCGCCCCCAGCGGCAGTTCGCCCAGGCGCGCCGGCTTCGCGCCCCGTGAAGCCGCTCCGGCCCCAGCCGCAGTCGCCGCCTTTGCACCGCCTGCGCCAGGCCCAGGTCCGGGATCCAGTGCATCTGTGGCGGAGGTCGCCGACTCTGGTCCTTCAGCCTCGTAGATGGTGCACAAGCCGTCAGCAGAGCCCGACCCGGCCGCAGGAGACCAAGGCAGGGGCGCTCCTGTGGGGAGAGGCGCCTGGCTGGGCAAAGGGAATGGCAAACGGGAAACCCCGCCTCTACCACAAAGAGCACGCCCCTTCCCTCAGCCCCGCCCCAGACCCAACTGCCCCGCCCCCGAGCTGAGAAGCCTCGCCTCCGACCTCGCCCCCTCCCATCCCCAGACCTCGCCCCTCCTACTGTTCTGCAGGGTCTAAGGGCTGAGTACCTGGGGGGCCGCGGATGGCCAGCGGCGGAGCGGAACCCCGGCTCCAAGCAGCCGGGTGGCAGGCGGCGAGTTCTGCATCGGCAGGCGGGGAGGATGCAGCGCCGCCCTCCGGCCCACTGTCGTAGCCGCGCAGCTCCTCCGGCGTACTGGTGGCACTGCTGCTGTGGCCCGCCAGGTCCGGGCCACTCAGCGTACTGGACGGGCTGCGCGAGGGCGGTGGAGGTGGGCCCGGAGCCAACGCCAGGGTCAGCCGTGGCCCCGAGATTGGAGCATCGGGTCCCGGGGTTGGGGGCCGGCGTGGGGCTTGCAGAGGGGGTGAGTCAGGGGGAGAGGGAGGGGCCTGCAAGGGGGGCAAGGCCAGAGACGAAGGAGCCCGAGGAGGGGGCGTGGCCAGGGGAGAGGGTGGGTCTTGCAGAGGGGGTGCAGCAGGGGGAGAGAGAGGAGCTTGCAGAGCAGGCGAAGCACGGGGAGAGGGAGGGGCCTGAAGAGGGGGCAAAGCCGCAGGTGGAGCCCGCGGAGGGGGCGTGGCCATGGGAGAGGGCGGGTCTTGCAGAGGGGGTGAAGCAGGGGGAGAGAGAGGGGCTTGCAGAGGAGGTGAAGCACAGGGAGAGGGAAGGGCCTGAAGAGGGGGCGAAGCCGCAGAAGGCGGAGCCCGCGGAGGGGGCGTGACCATGGGAGAGGGCGGGTCTTGCAGAGGGAGTGAAGCAGAGGGAGAGAAAGGGGCTTGCAGAGCAGGTGAAGCACAAGGAGAAGGAGGGACCTTCGGAAGGGGCATAGCCAGGAAAGAAGACGTGGTCTGCAGAGGGGGTGAGCCCAGAGAAAGTGGAGCCCGCAGAGGGGGCAGAATCTGAGAAGGAGTGGCCTGTAAAGGGGGCGTGGCCAGAGAAGATGGAGTGTGTGGAGGAGGCACAGCCAGTGGAGAGGGAGGGACCTGCAGAAGTGGTGAGGCCAGAGATGAGGCTTGTGTAGAAGGCGTGGCCTGAATAGAAGGAGTGGTCAGAGGTGGGGTCTGTAGCAGAGGAGTAGCCAGAGAAGACGGCGATCCTAGAGGGAGAGGACCCTGCAGGGGGAATGTGATCTGAGGGGCAGAGGACTGAGGAGGGGATGTGGCCAGGGGAGGGTCCTGTGTGGGAGGCGTGGTCAGTGCATGGGGCGTGGCCTGAAGAGGTGGAGATAGAGTAGAACAGGTCAGAGAAGGGGGCGTGGTCAGAACGGAAGGAGCCTGCAGAGGGGGTGTGGCTAGGGGAGTGGGCGTGTTCCTCAGAGATGTTCCTAGAGATAGAGGGGTTTGTAGAGGGGCAGTGGCTGGTGGTAGAGGACTAGACAAAGGAGGTGTGGCCAAGGGAGAGGGTAGAGCTGGAAACGGGGGTAAAGCCAAAGAAGCCTCAGTGAGCGGCTTACTCTGCAGAACTGGTGAAACTGATGGACAGACTGAAGTCAAAAAAGTGGCCGTGGCCAAGGAAGAGGAGGATGCCTCGGGAAAGGATGTACTCAGGTGTGTGGGTGGAGCTTGCAAAGGGGGTGTGGCCGGCAGAGAGGGGCGGGTCTGCAGAGAGAGTGGGGCAGAGGAAGAAGGAGGAGCTAGCTCAGGGGGCGTGGCCAAATGAAAGATAGGGGCCGGGGAAGGGGGTGTGGTCTGTGGAGAGGGTGGGAGCAAGCCCTGCACTGGAGCGGCAGTGATTCCGGGAGGCATTGCGGTGGGACAGGGAAGAGAGGATATGGCCAAAGGAGGAGTAAGGCCCTTCACAGGAGCCGCGCTCTTTCTTGGGGGTGTGGCCTGCGGAGGGCGTAGAGCCTGCAGTCCTTTGGACTTGGGTTGCGAAGGATGCCCCAGAGCCCGAGGTGTTCCAGTCTGCGAGACCCCGGAGCGAGCTGGGGAGGACAGAGGGGTGGCGGTAGAGCCCACGGGGCGCGCAGTTGGCCTTTGGAGGCCTCCACCGGCGCTGGATCTCCTCCTGGCGGCAGGGCTCGACTCTGGGGCGCTGCGCTCTGGAGCACTGCGCTCTGGGGCGGTGCTCACTGATTTCCTCGAAGCCTCAGTCGGGAGTCTTGGCCGGGTACTCGGAGCTGCCCTGGGGACACCCACCTCAATGCCCACAGCCCGGGACCGACGGGAGATGGCCGGAGAGGGGATGGCTGGGGTGGACCCAGAAGAGTCTGGGGACAAAGAAAAAGGCCAAAGGGTCACCGATCATTCTAGGCTGGTCCCCCTCATAGCCCAGGAATTTCGTTCCTCCCCATGTCACATACCTTTCCGTGCCCCGGCACTCAGGGCACTCCTTCTGGGCGCTTCTGGGGCTTTTCCTCTGGCCACAGATTCCTCAGCTGGGGGCCGGAGCCCCTTCTGCCCTGGGGAGCCTAGCCTGGGGACAGGAAGGGGTGCGCTCAGGGCAGGGTCCCAGCTCCTTGCTTCATCTCCCTAGCCTACATTTCCCCATCTATGACTGTGGCATATGCCCTCTGCCAACCAATAATAGCTTTCACCAATATGAGCCTAGTAACGAACAACTGCTCCCACACACTAATTAAAACATTCCAGATGAAGACACTAACCTTTGCCTAAGGGACCAGGGGAGAGGGGGCATGTTACCTGGTAGGTCCACTGGCACGCCCCGGGCTAGAGACACAGCTTGAGCCTGGGGTCTTGGCAAGGGCTCGCTCCCCTTTCCCAGCTCCTGGGGGTCTGGAGGCTGTAGGGAGAAGGCTAAGTCAACACAGGTGCCCCGGAAAGAAAGGGTAGGCTGGGGCCTCAGAGGATCGGGGGCAAGAAGATGGGATCAGAATGGGGCAAAGAGGCTGGAGTACCTGGGCTTCGGGGGCCTGTCCCAGCGCTCCGCGTTTGTCCCACCCTAGGGGAAGCGTCCGCGAGAGCAGTTGCCCGGATGCCACCAGCTCGCTCTGCAAGAGGCCCTCGCCCTGCAGCTCCCGCTGCTCCCAGAACACGGAGAGCCGCGCTGGTTACTGGGGGAGGGGGTCGTGGAGATCCAGGGGGCCTGGGGATCGGAAGGCCAGGAGAGCGAGAAGCCGGCGTACGACCGGCCACCCCTGCCCTGGACTTGTCCCTCTTGTCCATACCGCACCTGATGAGGAAAGAGATCAGCATCCCAGGTCCTGGACAGCTACACTGCCTGCAGGAACCTGGGTCTTGGCATCTCTCAGCTCCTTCCCCAGCGTCGCCACCCATGGGTGCCCAAACCTCCGCCTATATCCACTTCCCACCCACCCGACACTTATCAGCGCAGCTGCTCACCGTTGTCCCTAAGTCCCACCCTCACCGCTTTCCTCCAGGCCCTGCCTGCTTCAGCCCACCCTCTCCCCCGCCTCTGCTCCCTCTCGGGACCGAGACGGGAGATTCACCCCACCACCACCACTCGCCCCCTCAGGGACCCTGACCACCAGGGTCGAGACAGGTGGCTGCCATAGGTTCTAGATGAGGAGGACGGGAACGAATCTCGGGTTCCCTCGCCAACCCCCAGCGCCGTCCTGGGCTTCCTGGAGGGATGCAGGCACCTGCCAGGAGGAGGAGCGGCCCCGGCTGCCCGCGAACGGGCTCCAGGAAACAAAGAGCCGCGTCCGGAGCCCGTCCCCTCCCCCAGGCTGGGCCCTGGTCTGCGGCGCCTTCCACCTGCTGGCGCCGAGCTCACCTCTGGCTCCGGCCTCCAGCCGCTCCACGCTCGGTCTCCTGGGGTGGGGCCGGGTAGGAGCGCCGCGGCGGCTCTGAACGGAGGACAGACGAGGGGAGGGGGCGGAGGGCGGCGGCGCGGGGAGGCGGGCCAGCCCCTCGGCCGCGGGCGGGGGAGAAGGGGGCGCGCGCGCAGGATGCAGACCCGGGAGGCGGAGGCGGCAGCGCGCTGAGTAGTGGCGGGGCGTGGGGGGGGGGTGGGCAGTGGGCGTAGGAAGGAGGGGCAGCTTCCCCGCGGCTGCGCCTGAGGACCCCAGACACCCAACCCGATGGGCTTCGTGTGGGGAAATTCCTTGGGGTCCCGGACCCAGCCTAAACCCACCTCCCCGTCCACTCTCACACACACACCTGCCCCAGCCCCCACCCCAACCACCTGGCGACCAAGGCCCGCCTGGACGCGGATAGGCTGGGCCCTGGCAACCAGGGGCGGGAACATCGCGCCTCGTGCCCAATCGTCCAATCCAGCAGCTCGGTGTCCCCGGCCAGGTCCTTGCCTTAGCGACTGTAGAGGCGGGCACCCCAAGGTTCCTGGGACTTCTGTTCCCCTCCTACCCAAAGGCTTTTCGCAGACCCTAGGAAACCCCCTACCTGGTTGGGCTGGGGTGGCGGAGGACAAGGCAGCTCTGGGCATGTAGGAGTAGACCCCAGATTTGGGGGAAAAGAGGAAGAAAAGAAAGACAAGGGGGAGAGATCGAGGATGATGAGAGGTGGTCCAACCTTCTGCAGGGCAGAGCACCCCCATTCTCCCAGGTCGCATGAAGTCAAGTCAGCAAAGCATCTTGGCAGAGCCCGGCTTGGGGGAGAGGAGATTATGGGGTCCTGGGGTGTAAAAACAGGTGCCTTAAAGGAGCGGACAAGATCTCATTCGAAGTTTCCCAGCCCAGCCAGAGGGAGTGGAAGATGTCATTTTAGTGATACACCAACTGGTGCAGGGGCCTCATGGAGGACCTGGATAGGGGACTGTAGCATGGAGGGGGTAGAAATGTGAAGAGGAAGGGAGATGGCCTTCCTCAGGCCCCCTGAGCCTGCTGACAGTTCCAGGCAACCTCCTGTGCCTGTGCTTATACTCACACTGTGCTTTCTGCCCCCAAGCCAACTCTTCCCAGACTTTTAGCCACCCACAAACCCTTCCAGAAGAGCCAGCTCCCTTTGTCCCAACCCTTACCCCATCTGTCTCTTTCTCAAACACATACACACACAGAGCAGCAGCAGCTCATGCCATCTGGATCATCCCAGGGAGCTTCTGTGTACAGGAGAGGGAAGGATGGCACTTGGTACCTGGGTGAACCTGTTGTGATTACCTAGGATGTGGCCAGAAGCAGGGGTTTGGGTTTTCTTGACTCAGGAATTGTTCCTACAGCTGAATTTGGTTTTGGGAAGGAAGACAGACATAAAGGGCAAGGTCAGAACTGAATATCCTGCTTGGCCAGTGGAAGCCAGTGTTTAGAACACATTCTCCCCATGAACCCTCCTTCCAGTCTGAGAGAGGCACCTCCACAGCCCCAAAGGGCACTGCCCTCTGGATTGGATCATTCTAGATCACCTGTCTTCTATGTGCAAGGGTCCTTCCAAGGCTACACTGAACCCATCCTGCATTTCACTGGGATCTGGACTCTCCTCTCTTGGACCACTCTACAAACTTGGTCCATCAACAGGAAATGGGTTAGGAGTTCCCTGGTGGCCTAGTAGATTAAGGATCTGGTATTACTGCTGTGGCTCAGGTCACTGCTGTGGCTTGGACTTGATCCTTGGCCCAGGAATTTCTGCATGCTGAGGGCGCAGCCAAAAAAAAAAAGAAAGAGGAGTTCCCATCGTGGCGCAGTGGTTAACGAATCCGACTAGGAACCATGAGGTTGCGGGTTCGGTCCCTGCCCTTGCTCAGTGGGTTAACGATCCGGCGTTGCCGTGAGCTGTGGTGTAGGTCGCAGACGCGGCTCGGATCCCGCGTTGCTGTGGCTCTGGCGTAGGCCGGTGGCTACAGCTCCGATTCAACCCCTAGCCTGGGAATCTCCATATGCCGCGGGAGTGGCCCAAGAAATAGCAACAACAACAACAACAACAACAAAAAAGACAAAAGACAAAAAAAAAAAAAAAAGAAAGAAAGAAAGAAAAGGGGGATGAATTACATAAACCAAAGTATGCCCTACAATAGAATACTCCTCAGCAATAGAAAGAAGCAAACTGATGGAGTTCCCTGGTGGCACAATGGGTTAAGGATCTGGCGTTGTCACTGCTGTGGTGCAGGTTGGATCCTTGGCTCGTGTTGGATCCCTGGCTTGTGTTGGATCCCTTGCCTGGGAACTTCCATATGCCATGGGCACAGCCAAAAAAAAAAAAAAAAAAAAAAGAGCTAATAGACATTAGAAACCAGGAAAAATCTCAAAAACCTTCTGCTTAATGAAAGAAGACACGCACTGCATGCACTGTATGATTCCATTTATACAGCACTCTGGAAAATGCAAGCTAATCTATAGTGACAGAAAGCAAATCAGTAGTTGTTGGGGGCTGCTGGGGGAGGGAACCACCCACTGTAGCCACTCTGATTCCTGAACCTCAGAAACCATGGGATATAATAAATGCTTAGGAGTTCCTGTTGTGGCGCAGTGGTTAACAAATCCAACTAGGAACCATGAGGTTTTGGGTTTGATCCCTGGCCTTGCTCAGTGGGTTAAGGATCTGGCATTGCCATGAGCTCTGGTGTAGGTCGCAGATGCAGCTCGGATCCTGTGTTGCTGTGGCTCTGGCGTAGGCCAGCAGCTATAGCTCCGATTAGACCCCTAGCCTGGTAACCTCCACATGCTGCAGGAAGCGGCCCTAGAAAAGGCAAAAGGACAAAATAATAATAATAATAATAATAATAATAATAATAATAAATGCTTATAGTCTTAAAGTGCTATGTTTCGGGACAATTTGTTACACAGCAGTAGATTACTACCTCAGGCTCACAAAACCTTAAAAGCTGGGTGTTGGAGTTCCTGTTGTGGCTCAGCAGTAATGAACCCGACTAACATCCATGAGGTTGCAGGTTCTATCCCTGGCCCTGATCAGGGGGTTAAGGATCCGGCACTGTGAGCTGTGGTGTAGGTCACAGACTTGGCTCAGATCCTGTGTTGCTGTGGCTGTGGCGTAGGTCAGCAGCTGCAGCTCAGATTCTGCCCCTAGCCCGGGAACTTCCATATGCCGTAGGTGTGGCCCTAAAAAGCATAATAAACAAACAAACAAATGAAAGCTGGTTATTGAATATCAAATGTTGCTGAGAACATGGAGACAACTGAACATTTGTATACTGTTGCTGGGAATGTAAATTGGTGCAGTCAGGGTGATTTCACTTATATAAGGTTCCCAGAGGATTCAAATTTCATAGAGATGGGTGGTAGAATGGTGGTGCCAGGGGCTGGGAGACAGGAATGGAAATTCAAGTTCAATGGGGACAGAGTTTCAGTTGTGGAAAATGAAAAAAGTTCTAAAGATGGATGATGGTGATAGTTGCACAACCCTGTAGTATATACTTAGTGCCACTGAGCTATACACTTAAAAATGGTTTGGATGGAGTTCCCTGGTGGTACAGCAGGCTAAGGACCTGGCACTGGCACTGCTGTGGCTTGGATTTGACCCATAAGCTGGGAGTGTGAGGAAAAAAATATCTAGGATGGCAAATTCTTTGTTATGTGTGTGTTTTACCACAATTGTTTAAAAACTTTGAGTAGTATCGATGTGGGAATGTAGAGTGGTTGGGCTTTCTGGAGGACAACTGGAAAGCATTATATGTGTGTCATTCCACCCAAATACCTGTATCTGCGGCAGGCACTGAACAGACCTCTCTGGTTTCCCTGGGGACCCAGTCCACACAGGCAGGGAAAGTCAAAAGTGCCAGGGCATTAATTCGCCCTCCATCCCCCTCTCCAGAGCTGCCTTCAGCCATGACAGACAGGAGCTGGTGCATCAATGCTTCAACTCCCTCACCTCTTAGGTGGAACCACTTGGAGTTGTGTCTTCCACCATCTCCCCGGCACAGTGGAGCCCCAGCTGCCCATATTGGCAGCCTGCTCCTGCACCCTCATTAATGCAGCCTTGTTAACCCTTCCCTTCCCCATTGCCTCTCATTCATGATTCCTGGGATCACTTTCCTGAGAAACTGTTTGCAAACAATTCCCTGGCTCAGGGTCTGCATCTCCAAGAGCCATACCTAAGGCAACACCTTAAGCATCCATCTTTTTTTTTTTTTTTTTTTTTTTTTTTTTTTTTTTTTTTTAAGGGCTGCACCCACAGCCAATGTCAGTTCCCAGGCTAGGAGTTGAATCGGAGCCGCAGCTGCCAGCCTATGGCACAGCCACAGCAACACCAGATCTGAGCTGCATCTGTGACCTACCCTGCCACTCATGGCAACACCGGATCCTTAGCCCACTGAGCAAGGCCAGGGATCAAATCCACGTTCTCATAACTACTAATTGCCTTCATTATCACTGAGCCACAACTGGAACTCTAAACATCCATTCATTCTCCAGACCACACCTGCAGCATGCAGAAGTTCCCAGGCTAGGGACTGAACCCAAGCCACAGCTGCGACCAGAACCACAACAATGACAACACCAGATCCTTAACCCACTGAGCCACCAGGAAACTCCCATCCATCCATCATTTACTGGCTGCCACGGTGGGCCAGACACCATCCCAAGGGCCTTGGACACTGCAGGGAGGAGAGACACGTGGGCTTTGATCCCAGGGGCCTCGGAGACTCTTGCACAAGTGTGCCTTCAAAGCAGTGTGTGTCAGGACATTCATCCCTGCATATAGCTGGAAACGAACCCCGAGGGTGTGGATCTCAAGGAGCTTCTTCCGAGACTAGGGGAGAGGGAGAAACTATTCATTCCCAACGGCCCTCGGCCCTTGCTACCACTTCACTTCGCCCTGCTATGTTATATACATGGCATTTGTCACAAACTAACATCTTGTTCCTTATTTGCTGGCATTCTTTTTTTTTTTTTTTCTTTTTGGGGCCACACCTGCAGCGTGTGGAAGTTTCCAGGCTAGGGGTCTGCAGCTGCTGGCCTACACCACAGCCACAGCAAGCAGGGATCCCAGCCGGGTCAGCGATCTGCACCACAGCTCACGGCAATGCCAGATCCTTAACCCACTGAGCGAGACCAGGGATTGAATACAAGTGAATTCTAGTCACGTTCTTAAGCCGCTGAGCCACAATGGAAACTCCTTGTTTGCATTCTCGCCTTCTCTCTCTGTCTCTGTCTCTCTCTCTCTCACACATGCACACCTGCTAGTGCAGAAGCTCTGAGAGAGAAGGTAGCCTCACTTATCTGGTCTAAACAATAAAGTTTGTCTTTGGGCGGCCTTTGGTGGAGCCCATAGGGACTTCTCCAAGGATCATGCCCACTGCAGGTTTCACAGAGGAACCTAAGCTTCCTGGAGGGGGGGACTCAACCCTCCAGGTTTCAGACTGTCTCTAATCTGGTGAACTTATGGGTTTCTTTTCCCCATGGGAGAGGAGGTCTTACTCTTCCACCTGGTCCAGGTTCCCTCTCCCTTGAATTTTGTAGACAGAGCACATCAAGGCCGAAGACTTAGTGAAGACCCAGCTCAGGCTTCCCAAGGTGGGAGGCAGTCGTGGCGGGAGAGGAGGCAGTGTCTCCTTTAGAAAAGCTGGCCTCCCAGAGCCCTCTGATCCCTGCGCCCAAATCCCCGCCCCCCAGGACCTGAGAGCAGCCCACTCCCTCTCCTCCCTGCTCCCCGCCCCCAGGTTGGGGAGAGCTGACCTCAAGGCTGGGCAGGGCAGCCGGCTGGGTGGTCAGAGTAGGAAGGGGGAAGTGCCCTGCCCTCCCTTGGAACCTGGTCCCACGTCCCTTGATTAAGTCTCAAGGCCAGGTGCCTACACCTGGAGCGAAGAGAGGAGAAGAGGACTTCCACGCGTCCCTAACAGATCTGCACAGCCTGGCTTCTGTAAGGGTGTCCACAGGTTGGCTTTGGGAGCCGAGCACCTCCAGCCCCACCTCAGTTTCCCCGTGTCAGGTCCGCCCCACTGCAGCGGAGCCCAGAGTTCTACGGTTTCCTGCTCCTCCGACCAGCGCCTTGCCCACCTCCGGGACATCAGAATTAGGATCGTCTTCCTCCCGCGATCCCGCAGTACCGGGAGTCTGGGGGCGACCTGGGAGCGGCTGAAGGGAGGCGGGGACGGGACGGCTGGTGGGCGGGGCGAAGCGGGGCGGCTCCCAACTCACATCCCGCCCTCCCTGACTCACCCGGCCAGGCCCGGGAACTCTGCGGGAGTCCCGGCCGCTCCGCTCCGCTCCTGGGGACGCAGGAGTTGGAATCCGCGTCTGGCCCGTGCGGTGAGTAGGTGGCTCTCCGTCCCTGAGGACGGCGTGGCGGGGTGAGGATCTGGTCCACGGGAGGACCGTCCCAGGTGCGGCGGGCACTGTGATCTGAGCCCCACGCCCGTCTGGGGCACAGAAGGAGCTGGGGGTGGGGTGGGGGGCAGAGAAAGGCCCGGCCCTGGTCAGCCCAAGGGCGCCTGTCCAGGGAGCCCAGCAGGCCTGGCCAAGGACGGAGTGAAGATCAACAGGCTGAAATCAACCTGGGGGTCTTGACCACGTCCTCTGCTCTGGGTTCTCCGCTGCTCAGCGGCTTCTAAATCATCCTTGTGTGCCCCTCAATTCCCAGAAACCCTACCACTTGGTGGGGGGGGTTCACCAGACTGTCCCTTCTGGGACTGTTGAACGTCAAGACTCCCCAGACCCTCCAGTCCCGGCAGGGCCACTTGGAAAAGTATAGGTAGGGAGTCCCCAGGCCTGGGGCCCAGAACAGGATCTGCTACTACCGGGCCACCCTCCCCCACCCAGGCCACAGTTTCTCCTTTGTGTAAGTCAAATGTTGGACCTTGTGCCTTCTAAGGCCCACTTCAGGGCTGACAGCTGTCACCATTTCTTCTTTGCTTCTTAGCATGGGCTGTGGGTGGGGGCTGGACCAGAAGCACCCCCCATTGCCATGTGTTTAGAGGAAAGCTGGGGACTTGGGGAGGGCCTGAGAGTGAAGATGCAGGGGTGAGGCATGGGTGAGGCATGGGTGGGTGGAGCTAAGGCTGGATAGGGGCCCTATTCCAGGCCCTAGGCTGACAAGGACATCCTAGCCTGTGTGCCAAGCCAACATCCCCCCCCATCTCTTCTCCACCATAAGGAACCCCCTTCTGAGGTTCTTTTGGCAAAGATGCTTCATCTCAGCCAGACGTTCTCACTCAACATGGAAAGAGCACACACAATCAGACAGAACTGACGTAGGGGTCTGGCCTTGAATGCCTGTTGTAGCTGTGACACCTTGAGAGAGTTATTTCACTCCTCCGTCTGGAAAAGGAGGGTCCCAACATCCATGCTCCCAGAGTTGGGGTGAAAAAAAAAAAAGAAAGGCACTGAGTGGGGGTTCCCACTGTGGCTCAACGGTAACAAATCAGACTAGTATCCATGAGGAGAGGGATCCTCCATCCCCAGCCTTGCTCAGTGGGTTAAGGTCCTGGCATTGCCGTGAACTGTGCTGTAAGTCACAGATGTGGCTCAGATCTGGCATTGCTGTGGCTGTGGCATAGGCCAACAGCTGCAGCTCTGATTCAACCCCTAACCTAGGAACTTCCATATGCTGTGGGTGCATCCCTCATTAAAAAAAAAAAGAAAAAAAAGAAGAAGGCACTGAGGAGTTCCCACTGTGGCACAATAGGATGGGTGGCATCTTAGGAGCACTGAGATGCAGGTTTGATCCCTGGCTCAGCACAGCGGGTTAAGGATCCAGCATTGCCACAGTGGTGGCATAGGTCACAACTGCAGCTTGGATCTGATCCCTGGCCCAGGAACTCCATATGCCATAGGGTGAGCGGGAAAAAAAGGGCAATGAAATGGTCTGGTAGCCATAAGCTCTCTGCCCCAATCCCCCATGAAGCCTTTCCCCGAGCCCTGCCACCAGCCATGTTCAGACAAAGAGTGGGGCAGGCTTGTTTCTGGGAAAGCTTAATGGCAGGTTCAGGATGATCAAGATTGAGTCATGGAGACATAATAATAACCCCACGTCAGTCTCGGATGCTGTTGTGTATACACCTTGCTCTGCGGGAGCCTCTGGGCCATCGGCTGGGGACCCTGGGTGTCTCTGCCTTTGGTAGCAGACCTGGGATGGCCAGTGGCAGAGCTTCCACCAGTGTGAGATGGGTCCTAAAGGATGGCAGGGACTCCTGGGCAAGAAGTTGGTTCCTGCCCATCTGTGGAGCATTTCTGCTGCAGCCCCAGAGTTCCCATTCTCAGGTGAAGGAGTTGAGCAGTGTCCCTCACAGGGACAGGGGGCCAGAACTAGAAGAGCAGATGGCTGGCTCCCTGGTCCTGGGTCTCCCCTTGGCTTAATGTGTATTTGCACTTTGTGCACACTGGTACAGATGTGCACACTCCAGAATGCCCTGAGGATGTCCCTTTTGATGGCTCCAATTTGCCCCCCCGGGGGCTGTTGAGCTGCCCTAAATGTGTTTTTCTATCAGATTCCCCACTGACTGAATCTGTGATGCGCTGGAGCATCTTTACCGGGCTTGTAGTTTAGGACAGACCGTGATACTGATTGTGAGGGATGGGCCACTGGGTGAGGGATTGTGTGCTCTGTCTGTGCACCCCCTTGCGTGCGTCTATGCTGGGTGAGTCAGAACCTGAGTCAGGGGGCTCCCCTAGACCGGGTGTGGGCAGGTGTGTCCCTGTCCCTTGCGTGCCATCCCCCATAGGGAGGTAGAAGCCTCTTACAGGATTAAGGGGTGTGGCGGATTACCTGCCTCAGCCTAGTGGGCAGGCCTGCGTCCTATATCCCTGCCCCCTCTTCCACCTTTTCCTCACTCCGGAGTAACTCTAAGGCCTTTAAGATTTCGGGAACCAAAAAGGAAGTCGTGGAGGTGTCAGCAATTGGCTGAGGTGTGGGACAGAGACCAGTTTCCCCCTGGAGGTGGGTGGGAGGCTGGAGGACCAGCTGGTGGTCCAGATGCCTCCCTTCCTTGTCCAGCCTGCACCTAGTGACAGGCTACCAGGACAAGCATAGCAGGCTCCAGGAAATCTGGGTGAGAAAACAGGGGCTGTGTATTGGGGAGCATGGATGCTGGGCTGGGGGGGGTGATGAGCACCAGCCTAGGAGCTCCCCACAGAGGCTTAGGGGGCTTGCTGCCTCCCTTTCCTTCCCCCTGCAGCCTTGGGGAGAAAGGAGGAGGAGGCTCTCCAGCTGCCTGTCTGAGAGGGTGCTGTCCCAGCTCGTGGTCCACGCCCCCGTGTGACTTGGGCCTGGCTGTCTGTATCTGGAATAATGATACCTTGGTCTAAAATGAAACCCAGGGACAGACAGAGTGGGCTGACCGCCCAGGAGCCTGGCAGCCCAGCCCTGTCCCAGTCGTAGGTGTCACCCTGGCCTCTCTCCCTGTGGGTTTTCTATTTCCCGATCCTCTGCCCCTTGACCCGTCCTGGCACCCCCCCCCCCGCCACTGCCTCTCAGAACCCAGATCTCTGTTTTCTGCCTCAGATCCTGGGCACTAGTCCTGCAAGAAATCCAGGTGTCCTAGTCATTGCCACCCCCCACTCCCCTAGGGCTGACCAGCCTTCAGCTTCGTCACTCCCTGCCCCTGGGGCCCGTAACCAGAGCCAGGCTGCAGCCGGCTTTTCCGGTTGGAGGTTGGAGGTGGTGCCTGGAGCGCCCCTGAAGGGGGTGGGGGGGCCCACGCCCCGGAAGTCCTGAGCCACTGGATTCTCTCTAGCCCAGTGGTGGAGGGAGCCAGGGCTGGCTGCCTGGATCCCCGTATCTGGAGTCGGAGAAGCAGAGCAAGAGTTTCGGATTGGCATCAAGGGTGGGAGGAGATGCCTGGGCTCCAGGAGGAGGCCACACTGGCAAGCTGTGGGGTGTGGGCCCCAGGGACCGCCCCTGCCGAGCTCTGAGAGGGCAAGCAGAGTCAAATGGGGGCAGGGGTCCCAGTGAGCAGAGTGGTGAGGACCGCAGCTGCCTGGCTCCGGGTGGGGTGGTGGGGAATGGAGGGGAGCACACACTTGTGGGTACTGCCAGATTTCAGCGGGGCACAGCGCAGATTGGAAGCCGAGGCGTGTGTCTGACTCTTCGGGGGACACGGCACCAGGCACCCTTTCCTGAGGGTCTCTCTCTGCACCCTCCGTTCCGCACTCTTCCATAGGCGGGATGATTCCGGTGGCGGAGTTCAAACAGTTTGGGGAGCAGCAGCCCGCCTTCAAAGTGCTCAAACCTTGGTGGGACGTACTGGCCGAGTACCTCACCGTGGCTATGCTCATGATCGGGGTCTTCGGCTGCACCCTCCAGGTAAAGGGGCGGGGCGGGGGCGGGGCCTGGTTGGGGGCGGGGCCTGGGATCCCGGAAGTCTTCCATTATCTCCTCACGGTTCTGGAGGCTGGCGGTCTGGAATCCAAGTGTTGACAGCGCTGGTTTCTTCCGAAGGCTGTGAGGGAGAATGTGTTCGTTCCATGCCTCTCTTCTAGATTCTGGTGGCCTGAGGCATTCCTTAGCTTGTAGGTGACGTTTTCCTTAAATCTTCGTAGCATCTTCGTGTGTCTCTGTCCGAATTTCTCCCTTTTACAAAGCACAAAGTCCTACTGGGTCAGCACCCACCCCAATGACCTCAACTTGATCACATCAGCTCTGCAAAGACTATTTCCGAACAAGACAACCATCACAGGTATGGGGGTGAGGACTTCAACATCTTTTCCAAGGACGCAATTCAACCCAGCTCTTTTTTTCAGCCGAAGTCCAATGCCCAGAGGTTTACTGACTCTTCCAAAGTCACAGCCAGCTGGGGACAGTTGAGGATCAAATGGGGTCTCTCCCGCCTTCCGCCTGTTCCCCTCCTTCAACTTCCCAGGCCACCCAGTTTCTTCACCCTCTTTCACCCTCTCCCCCTCCCCAGGTGACGCAGGACAAGATCATCTGCCTGCCTAGCCATGAACTCCGGGAGAACTTATCAGAGGCCCCATGCCAGCAGCTGCTGCCCCGGGGGGTCTCTGAGCAGATGGGGGGCCTACGGGAGGTGAGCGGCCTCAAGAACAACCTGGACCTGCAGCAGTACAGCTTCATTAACCAGCTCTGCTATGAGACGGCTCTCCACTGGTACGCCAAGTACTTCCCCTACCTGGTCGTCATCCACACGCTCATCTTCATGGTCTGCACCAGCTTCTGGTTTAAGTTCCCCGGCACCAGCTCCAAGATCGAGCACTTTATCTCCATCCTGGGCAAGTGTTTTGACTCGCCATGGACCACGCGGGCCCTGTCTGAGGTCTCTGGGGAGAACCATAAGGGCCCCACTGCCGCTGCTGCCACCGGTCGGCCAGCAGTGACCGTGGCAGCCACGGCAGGGCCAGGGAAGGCAGGTGAGGGTGAGAAGGAGAAGGTGCTGGCAGAGCCTGAGAAGGTGGTGACGGAGCCACCAGCCGTCACCCTGCTGGACAAGAAGGAAGGGGAGCAGGCCAAAGCCCTGTTTGAGAAGGTCAAGAAATTCCGCGTGCATGTGGAAGAGGGGGACATCCTGTACACCATGTACATCCGGCAGACGGTGCTCAAGGTGTGCAAGTTCCTGGCCATCCTGGTCTACAACCTCATCTACGTGGAGAAGATCAGCTTCCTGGTGGCCTGCAGGGTGGAGACCTCGGAAGTCACGGGCTACGCCAGCTTCTGCTGCAACCACACCAAGGCCCACCTCTTCTCCAAGCTGGCTTTCTGCTACATCTCCTTCGTGTGCGTGTACGGGATCACCTGCCTCTACACGCTCTACTGGCTCTTCCACCGGCCCCTCAAGGAGTACTCCTTCCGGTCTGTGCGGGAGGAGACGGGCATGGGGGACATCCCTGACGTCAAGAACGACTTCGCCTTCATGCTGCACCTCATTGACCAGTATGACTCGCTGTACTCCAAGCGCTTCGCTGTCTTCCTCTCTGAGGTCAGCGAGAGCCGCCTGAAGCAGCTCAACCTCAACCATGAGTGGACGGCCGAGAAGCTGCGGCAGAAGCTGCAGCGCAACACCCGGGGCCAGCTCGAGCTGGCCCTCTGCATGCTCCCGGGGCTGCCTGACACGGTCTTCGAGCTCAGCGAGCTGGAGGCGCTGCGGCTGGAGGCCATCGGTGATATCACCTTCCCCCCGGGCCTCTCGCAGCTGGTGAACCTGCAGGAGCTCAGCCTGCTCCACTCACCCGCCAGGCTGCCCTTCTCCTCGCAGATCTTCCTGCGGGACCGCCTGAAGGTCATCCGGGTCAAGTGCGAGGAGCTCCGTGAGGTGCCCCTCTGGGTTTTCGGGCTGCGTGGCCTGGATGAGCTGCACCTGGAGGGGCTCTTCCCCCCAGAGCTGGCTCGGGCAGCGACCCTCGAGAGCCTCCGGGAGCTGAAGCAGCTGAAGGTGCTGTCTCTGCGAAGCAACGCTGGCAAAGTGCCCGCCAGCGTGACCGATGTGGCCGGGCACCTGCAGCGGCTCAGCCTGCACAACGACGGGGCCCGCCTACTGGCCCTGAACAGCCTCAAGAAGCTGGCGGTGCTGCGGGAGCTGGAGCTGGTGGCCTGTGGGCTGGAGCGCATCCCGCATGCCATCTTCAGCCTGGGCGCGCTGCAGGAACTTGATCTCAAGGACAACCACCTGCGGTCCATCGAGGAGATCCTCAGCTTCCAGCACTGCCGCAAGCTGGTCACCCTGCGGCTGTGGCACAACCAGATCGCCTATGTCCCTGAGCACGTGCGGAAGCTCCGAGGCCTCGAGCAGCTTTATCTCAGCCACAACAAGCTGGAGACACTGCCCACCCAGCTCGGCATGTGCTCCAGCCTCCGCCTGCTGGACGTCTCCAACAACGGACTACGCTCCGTGCCAGCAGAGCTGGGCCTCCTCCAGAACCTGCAGCACCTGGCTCTCTCCTACAACACCCTGGAGTTTCTGCCCGACGAGCTCTTCTTCTGCCGCAAGCTGCGGACGTTGCTCCTGGGCTACAACCACCTGAGCCAGCTCTCACCCCAGGTGGGGGCCCTCAGGGCCCTGAGCCGCCTGGAACTCCAGGGCAACCGGCTGGAGGCGCTGCCAGAAGAACTGGGCAACTGTGGGGGGCTCAAGAAGGCAGGGCTCCTGGTGGAGGACGCCCTTTACGAGGGGCTGCCAGCCGAGGTGCGGGACAAGATGGAGGCGGAGTGAAGCCAGGGAGGGGCAGGTTGAGGTCCAGGCCTTCCGGATGCTACCACCCCAGAATCTCTACCATTGTCTTCAAGGGAGGTGGTGAGCAGGCCCGGGCCAGGAGACGAGGAGCAGACATGTCAGGCTGGTGGAGCCCAGGCAAGATCGTGGGACTGGTTTGTCTGGGAGGCTGTGGATTTGGGGTGGAACATCCTGGAGGGATTAACTCCGTCATGAGAGTCTCAAACCAAAACCACACCTGTGTCTTTGGCTGGCTGGCCTGCCCCCAGCCCTGGGCCAGAGCTGCTACTCTACCCCCACCTCCCACCCCCAGATATTCTAGCTCAATCAATGCCAATGATGGGGGTGGGGCTCATCCCAATGGGATTTCAACCCTCTCCCCCTGACCCAGACGACTTCCATCTAGTATTCTCTCCCAAGGAGGGGACACAGACGCAAGGGACCAGCTACTCCCGCCCCATAATTTTGATGCTAATCCCCTTTCTATAAGTTGTTTTCTACGGACACGTGAACTCAGACGAATGGTTTTCATATTTGGCTATGCATCAAAAACAATATCCCCAAAACAAAACATCCCAGGCTCCACCCCTGGAAGACTGACTCAGGAGGTTTGGCTGGAGCCCAGGTACTTGTCTGTAGATATAAGCATCCCAAGTAATTCTGATGAAGATGGGCCCAGGCCTGTGTGTTGGGAAGTGCCAACCTTCAGAACAGATCTCTGGATGTCTAAAGCAGGAATTGCAAACTTTTTTTTTTTTTTTTTTTTTTTTGGTCTTTTTGGGATCGCACTCGTGCCATATGGAAGTTTCCACACTAGGTAGGGGTTGAATTGGAGCTGTAGCCACCAGCCTATGCCACAGCTGCAGCCACTCAGGATCCAAGCTGTGTCTGCGACCTATACCACAATGCACAGCATCACTGGATCCTTAAGCCGCTGAGCAAGGCCAGGGATCAAACCCACAACCTCATGGTTCCTAGTCGGGTTCTTTAACCATTGAGCCACGACAGGAACTCCGAACTTTTTTTTTTTTTTTTGATCCCTAGACTCTTTGAGAAATCTGATGAAAGCTGGGTACCTCCTTTCTCAGGAAAATGTTCACACAGATATGTGAAAAGTTCTGCAAACAACTTCGGACGGGAGCTCCCTGGTGACTCAATGGGTTGAGGGACTGGTGTTGTCACTGCTGTGGTTCAGGTTGCTGCTGTGATGTGGTTTGATTCCCTGGCCCCAGGAAGTTCTGCATGCCATGGGAATGACAAAAAAAAAAAAAAAAAAAAAAAAAAAAAAACACACAAAAACTTTAGGCAGTCAACAGATTCCCCCAGGTCCCCTAGGGAGCTGTTTATGGACATCCTAAAGATCATGGACCCCAGGTTAGGAACACCTGTTGTAGGAATTCTCTTGTGGCATAGTGGGTTAAGGATTCAGCATTGTCACTGCAGTGACAGGTTGCTGATGTGTCACAGGTTCAGTATCTCCTTCAGGGAACTTTCACACACTGCAGGTGTGGCAAAAAACAAAACAAAATAAAAAACCCAAACAAACCTGCTGTGGAGGGTACATTTTCCTGAGGACAGGCGGGGACTTGGATCTTCAAATGTTCCCTAAGTGGGAGTTCCTGTGGTGGCGCAGTGGTAACGAACCCGACTAGTATCCATTAGGACGCAGGTTCCATCCCTGGCCTCGCTCAGTGGGTTAATGGATCTGGTGTTGCTGTGGCTGTGGCATAGGCCGGCAGCTATAACTCCGATTAGACCTCTGGCCTGGGAACTTCCATATGCAGGTGCACCCTAAAAAGTCAAAAAAGAGTTCCCTCTGTGAAGCAGGGTATGCTGTTGGGTGCTTAATAAATAATACTAATTATGAGAACTATAACTCCGATCTCTTGTGTCCACTCCTCTCTAAGCCTTTGGTTTCACCAGACCAAGTACAGGCAAGTGGTGACAGACATGTGCCAGAATCAAGGGTATATGTTTTTCTGTACTGGTAGCAGAGGCAGAGAGAGCTCTGCTAACTAGAAAAAAATCAGTGGCATCCTTTGCCTAGCTTTTTTCCCTGGAGAACTGCTCTTCCTTTACCTTCCCTGTTATTCCCCTGGCTCCATAGATTTGGATCTGGTCCACCCAAAAGTTGTCACCAGAGGAGTCCTTAAAAGCCTTTAAAGCCCATCACAGTGTTCCTGTGCCGGAGCCAGCAGGGCAATGACACAGCCTGACCAACCCTGGCCTCCTGAGATCGCCACCTCCGTGGAGTCTGCAAAATGCGAGCCTCCTCCTGGCACCAGGGAGAAGAGGCAAGCTCTCCAGCGGGACCTGGGGTTCCAGATGGGGACATTTCCCCAGCACTCTTCAGATCAGTTAAAGGCACAAAGGCGCCTGGCAGACGCATCTAGCCTCAGGGCCTATTTTCTGCATTGTCCAGGATGGAGGCAGAGTGAATGAAGGAAGCCTTAAAATGTCCCACAGAAGTCTGATTTGGTACTCTCTGCCCTTGTCCTTGGCTCCCGTTGCAGAGATCAGGAGTCACGCTGCTGGATTCCCAGGGCCCCGACAGTAGCCTGAGCCTTACTCCGCCCCTCCTGCAAGCCCTCGGCCAACCCTGAGCCTGTTGAAATGGAAAGGGCTTCCCACGGCTGCCTAATTATGGTAAGGAGGCAGCAATTAAGTATAACAGGGATCCCAATGAAGTACTGTCCAAGACAAGAAAGGCGGTTCTGAGAGGGTGCGGGTGCCAGCGAGGGCCGCGCAGGGAAGGGAAAGAAGGATTAGGACACACCCCGGGCGACCACCCGGGACAGAGGCCAGGAACAGAGCCAAGGCTACGCATGCGCAGCAGCTGCCACACGCAAGACCTCCTCTCCCCCTCTGTACGCTTGCGCGCGGCTTTCTCCGCCCACCGCTCTTTGCGGAATGTGTAAGTGGGTTTCCACACAGCGCCTCTAGCCGGAGCGCACGGGAATTCGCGCGTGCGTATCACTTGGCGAGGACTTGCACGTTGCCAGCCGCGAGCTCTAGGTGGCGGCATCCCTCCGGCTAGGACGAAGCACGCAAGCGCGGAGGTTCGCACGAGGGGAGGGCGGGTGCACACCGCGGGCATGCGCCGTGCGGAGCGAGACGGCGGCTCGGCGGGGTCAACCGAGCGCAGGCGCAGTGCGGTGTTTGTCTGCCGGACTGACGGGTGGCCGGGCGGTGCGCGGTGGCGGCGGCGGGGAAGATGGCGGCGTCCTCCCTGGAGCAGAAGCTGTCCCGCCTGGAGGCAAAGCTGAAGCAGGAGAACCGCGAGGCCCGGCGGAGGATTGACCTCAACCTGGATATCAGCCCCCAGCGGCCCAGGCCCAGTAAGCAGGGCGGCGTGGGGGAGGGGGCGGGCGGGGCGGGGCGCGCGCCGCGGGAGGCCCCGCCCCCGCCGCCAGGCCCCGCCCCCGCTTCCGGGGCGCTCTTGCTCCTCCTCCTTTCCGCCCCACTCCCCGCTGTCTGCTCGCCGGGAGAGGGTCACGTTGACCCAGGGGCATGGGGTTGGCGAGCTCCCGGGCATTACTCCCCCTGTCTGGGGAGTTTCCCCTTATGGGGCCTGGGAGCCTAGCTGCCCGGCTCCAGGCGAAGACCCCCCACCTGATGACCCGTTCCCGTCACCGTGATCCTCGGAGCCTCATTCACCTATTCTAAGCCGAGCTCCTCCTACTCCCTGCTACCGTGACCACATCTAGCTCCTCCGCAAACGTGTACACAACCCTTTTCACCACCTGATTCCACTCCCGCATGTCAGTGACTGTGTCAAGAGGTCCCCTCCCCTCGTCCAGCACCTAGGTCCTTGAGTTAACACACACACCCACACCTGGCCTGGGGACACCTAAAGTCAGTTGACCACATATAATCACCGCTTGTTTCTCTGATCAGATGATTCTCCCACTTCCTCCTTGTGACTCTGTCAGTAGCTCTCTCTTTTGCACTCTGGGATCTTGTCATTAGGCTCAGCAGACCCCCTCCCACATGCAGCCTACCCCCAGTCTACACCGCCCTTCCTCATACTTCTCTGAGTGGTTTCACTGTCACCATCTTGGTGACTGTTTCCAGCTCCTCCAGAAATACACACCCAACTCACACGCGTAGTAGTTTTGTCACCTTGAATTAAGTGACTTCCTTTCCCACACCCACCCAGCCCAGGGACAGATGAGGCCACTGTCCCATGATCTCAGTGCCTGCCTCCCTGGCATCGTGTCATCTGAAATCAAGAGCTGACCCCCAACACCCACACCTGGCCTGGGATCACCACCACCACATCTAATCTCTTTGTTATGTTCTGCAGAACCCCTTCCCCATATCCCCTCAGCTCAGAGTTACTCAGATTTTCCCCCTCCCCAAAGGCCTGATCAGCAGCAACCCCCACACATGGTATCTGTGTCTTTTTTCCTTCCTTCTTTCTTTTTCTGCACTTGGGGCAGGTGAAAGTTTCTGGGCCAGGGATTGAACCCTTGCCACAGCAGTGAAACAACCAACTGAACCACCAGGGAACTCCCTGTGTCTCTCTTGAGCTAGCAAATTGCCATCCTTTTGATGCTCTCTGATAAGATTCTTGTAGCTTGTGTAGGTTCCTATGGGATCACCTTGATAGGTGGAGGAAAACACTCTTCCTCTGGGTACCCCAGCCACTCCCTGCTCACCCAGCCTGACCAAACCCCCCCCCCATGCTTGTGTAGGGTCCACTCCTCATCCTTTCCTCTTCTGATCTGGGTCGGTATGGATTCCTCATGGCATTGGGTGGGGGCGTCTCTTGGGGGCCCAGAAACAACCCTGACGTGGCAGTGCTGGCATCGGACACCGCTGGGGTAGGAAGCCAGGACTGGAGGGTCCCCCCCTGGGCTCTGTAGGACTGATCCCCCACAGCCCCACTGTGGAGGAGACATGCCTGGGTATGGCATCTGAGGTGCCTTGAGGGTTGGCTGTCCAGATGCAGAGCAAGGCGCGGCGAGGCCTGTGGCAAGCAGGCCCCCAGGGAGCCCCCCCTTCCAGGCATCTGTGTCTTGTCAGCTCCATCCCATCCGGTCTTCCCACCTCTGTCGGTCTCTACCCATCTCTGCAGTTTGGTGCCTCGCGCCTCCCCCTCCTCCTTGTTATGATTTGATTTCTTTTCTTTTGGACAAATCGGTTGTTTCTGTTGTGATTTATCGTGGTGTTGTTTTTTTTTCTTCCTTCTCCCCATCCAGTTATTGTGATCACTCTAAGCCCTGCTCCTGCCCCGTCCCAACGAGCAGGTACCAGCCTTTTTATCATCGCCGCTTGGACATCTGCACCATTGACCTAACCGCTGCCCCGGCCGCAGAATGCCGTCCCCCCATCCCTCATCCCCTGTGCTCCGTGTGTGTGTGTGTGTGTGTGTGTGTGTGTGTGTGTGTGTGTGCACGCGTGCGTGCGCAGGTGCTTGCGCATCGCTCCTTCTGTCACTCTCACTCTCTCCTTCCACACCATGATGTCTGGTTTCTGCCCCCCCAGCCATTCCCAATGTGTCCTAACCTCCCGCTCCTCCCTTCTTCTCAGGCTCAGTTTTGGACTCCCTGGGGGAGGAAACAGGCTCCCTCACCAGCTGGGAGTCTGTCACCTGCCACAGGGTCACGTAGGTGTGCGTATGTGTGGGTTCGTGTGTGTGCAGGTGTGCATGTGCGTGAGAGAGAGGGAGGGAAAGTGGGGCCAGCAAGCCACCCTCGCCTGCTGATCCGCCACAGCAGTTCAGCAAACACGAGTTGCCCCCTGTGCTCAGTGGCCTTGGGCTTGAACTGAGTCCCTTTCCTCCTGCAACTGGCGCTTCCCTGGTGGTGGGGGGCGGTGAGCGCCGAGGGCAGGGAGGAATGGAGGAGGCCTTGGAGGGGAGGCCACTAGGGAGCAGGGTTGTGGGTTCTGTGGGATGGGGGTGTGATTGGGAAGCCTCTGGAGCAGGTGGGATTTCAGCAAATTCCCTTGGGAGGGGGTGGGGGGGGCGCAGGGATGGAAGCAGAGGAAATAGGCTTGCCAGGGCCCAAGGGGAGGTGCCGGGGGTCTGGAAACAGATGAGTGGGGGTGTGCTTTTGTAGGGGGTGTCAGGGAGCTGCGAGAGACGAGGTGGGGGTCTGGCCTGTTGATCCTTGTGTGTGCCAGTGGGACCAGGTTGGGAAGTTGTGTATCTGTGTGTGTGTAAGACGGTGAAGGGGAGCTGGCTCTGTTGGGGGCTCTGTGGTGTATTGTCTGCCCATCTGCATGTGTGTGGGGGTTTGTGCCTTGCCTTTTGCGTTTGTGCCATGCCTTGTATGTTTGTGTCTGTGCGTGTGCACGCGTGTGCGAGTGTTGGCTGACAGCCTGGAACGTTTGTGGCTCCTGATGGCCGCATGCTCCCTCCGTCGTCTTCCGTTCTCTCTCGTTCATTTTTCTCCTCTCTCTCTCCCTTTCAGCCTCTTGCTCCCACTCTGCCCTCCTGACCTGCCGTTGGCCCGTCACCACCTCTGTGATCTCTGTTCTCAGGGTCTCTGTATACCGTCACCCCCCCCCCCCCAGCCACCCTGCCCTGGCTCCCCTCAAATGCCTACCATGCTTCAGTTTGTGGGGCTGGTTGGAAGCCTCTGTCTCCCCACAGCCTTGGCCCTGGGCTGTGGGGCAGCCCTGAGGGCCCGGCGGACTGTGTCAAGGAGGGGACCAACAGGGCCCAAGAGGCGTGGGGAGGGAGGGGTGTGATCCTCACCCAGAGAGCTGATGGTGTGGGGCAGGGCAGGGGATCTGATGCCTCCAGGGAATCTGAACCTGACAGTGGCTCCAGGGTCCCGTTGCAGGGAGTGCAAGGCCCCTCGAGAGTCTTAGAGATTGTCCAGCCAGAGAGGAGGTGATTAGGACTCAGATTCTGGCTGTGGTAGAGCAGAGCACAAGACAAGAGGCCTCCAGGCCAGTGGGGGGCACTGGACCTGGCCGAACCCCTGGGCTCCCCAGAGCTCCTCCATCGTTCCTGCCAGGGCCTCAGAGGACAGCAGGCCAGGCTCATGGACCTGCCCCTCGCTCTGGCTGCATCAGGGTTGAGGGCCAGCGGGGCAAGCGGCTGAGCCCTCTCTGTCACTGGGCCCCCATCACCAGGTGCCGTAGGAGGAAAAGCTGGGCCGCAGAGGAGGTATGGAGTGAGAGGAGGTGCCAGCTGAGGGCTGTGGAGAGTGGCAGGCCCCAGGCTCCTGGCCCGCTCTCCAAGGGAAGGTGAACCTGGGTGGTGCTTGTAGCCAGTTGGCCTCCACAGCCAGGGACCCCCTTCTGGAGGCCATGTGCCTGGGACTCCAGGCTTCAGGGGTTCGCTAGAGAGTCATCTGTCTTCCAGGGCTGTACTGGCCTCTGCTCCCTACACTGTGGCCCACCTAATCAGAGAGGCCCCTAGTCTCTCAGGGCACCTACTCTCCTGTCCCAGGCTCCTCTCCAGCCCGTCCCTGCAGCATCTCCTCTGGGCGGCTGGGCTCCAAGTCTTGGCTCCCGTCTGTCTGTCTTTTGCCCTCCTGTCCCCTAACGCCGCCTGCCCATCCTGGGGTGCCCGCTGCCTGCCCGCTGCCTGCCCGCCTGCCTGTAGCATGCCCAAGCTGTCCGCATGCAGGCTTCTGAAAAGAACCAAACTCCCTGCCTGTCCCGGCACCCACCCCCCAAGTCCCACTGGTCCCCTGGACCCCCTCACCTGATGGACACAGGCCCAGCCTGGGGTCCTGCCCCTGCCCTGTTGGCCCTAGCTCTGCAGGCCAGGCCTGGAGGCTCATGGAAGAGCCCTCTGGCCAGAGGGTGGCCCTCCATGACCCTGACATGGAACTTGGGCGAGGCAGCCAGAAGCCTGGGTCCCTCGCCCACTCTTTCCCCAGGGGGGTCCAGCCAAGTTCAGTGCCACCCACAGCACCAGAGCTCAGGCTGATCCTAGCGGGAATTCCTGCCTTGCGTGGTCCAGAGTGTGGGCCCTGGGCTTCCTGGGTAGAGGTGGGGAGGAAAGGGACACAGCAGGGAGGCAGCAGGGTAAACTTGGGGATGAACCCTCTGCCTCTTGGGGACCATCCCTCCCCCACCAGCCCACCACAAATCTTCCAGGATGGGCGGTGGGTGGTTGTGGGAGAAGGCCCCCTCCCCAAGAATGGTCTGAGAGCAGAGAGCTCCCCCAGCCCATTAAGGCAGGGGGCTGTGCTGGCCTTCCTGAGGGATAACAGGGAGGGGAATATAAGGGTGCCAGGCCCTGGAGTTGGGGCCACCTAGGAACTAATCCCCTCTCCACCCCTGGTTCTCACCCCCCCCCAGCCCTGCAGCTCCCACTGGCCAACGATGGGGGCAGCCGCTCACCATCCTCTGAGAGCTCCCCGCAGCACCCCACGCCTCCCACCCGGCCCCGCCACATGCTGGGGCTCCCGTCAACCCTCTTCACACCCCGCAGCATGGAGAGGTGAGCGGCCAGGGAGGGGCAGTTGGGAGGTCAGTGTGGGGTTGGGAGCACCATGGGGCCAGCCCCAGGGAGGAGCTGATGAGCTCTGTGGAACCCCCCTGTGTAAGGGGCTGGGGCAGCCTCAGGTTGGTCAGGACTTCTATCCACTGGTACCCACTCCCTGTCCCCCCAGCATTGAGATTGACCAGAAGCTGCAGGAGATCATGAAGCAGACGGGCTATCTGACCATCGGGGGCCAGGTACCACGCTTCCTTCGGTTTCCCACAGGGAGGGTGGGTGGGACCCAGCCGATGGGCTGGGCCAGGGATGTGGGCAGAGCCCTATGGAGCCCCAGCCCTGGCTTTCCTCTCCAGCGCTACCAGGCAGAAATCAATGATCTGGAGAACCTGGGGGAGATGGGCAGCGGCACCTGCGGCCAGGTGTGGAAAATGCGTTTCCGGAAGACCGGGCATGTCATTGCTGTCAAGGTGAGCCCACCCCAGCCCTGGGTGGTCCTCGTGCCCATGGCTGGCACTAAGATCCCCGCTGTCCCGTGCAGCAAATGCGGCGCTCGGGGAACAAGGAGGAGAACAAGCGGATCCTCATGGACCTGGACGTGGTACTCAAGAGCCACGACTGCCCCTACATCGTGCAGTGCTTCGGGACCTTCATCACCAATGTGAGCAGGCCGCTCGCCCCATCAGGGGAGCCCTGGAAGCCTCCCGGGCTGGTCTCTGAGCTAGTCCATGTCCCCTCCCCCGCGACCTGAGCCCTAGGGTGGGGAGGAGGGTTCAGCTGCCCCCACCAAGCCACCGCCTGCTGCCCCCGCAGACGGACGTCTTCATCGCCATGGAGCTCATGGGCACGTGCGCTGAGAAGCTCAAGAAGCGGATGCAGGGCCCCATCCCTGAGCGGATCCTGGGCAAGATGACAGTGGCGGTGAGCGGCTGGCTGGGGTGCAGGCTGGCGGGCAGGTGGCCCCCAGGCCCGGTCCTGGCCATCATTGGTACCCTCCCCTGCCCACGCCGCAGATTGTCAAGGCGCTTTACTACCTGAAGGAGAAGCACGGTGTGATCCATCGCGATGTCAAGCCCTCCAACATCCTGCTGGATGAGCGGGGCCAGATCAAGCTCTGCGATTTCGGCATCAGTGGCCGCCTCGTCGACTCCAAGGCCAAAACGCGGAGCGCAGGCTGCGCAGCCTACATGGCAGTAAGTGGGGCCCAGCAGGGCCCGGTGGGCGGGTGTGAAGGGTGGGCGATGCACCTTCCCCAGCCATGGGTCCATCCACCCTCTCCCACCTCCCACCGGCAGCCCGAGCGCATCGACCCCCCGGACCCTACCAAGCCTGACTACGACATTCGGGCAGACGTGTGGAGCTTGGGCATCTCCTTGGTGAGTGGGGGCCTCTGCCTTTGGAGGCCAGGGCTAGGGTCTTCTTGGAGGTTGGACGCAGGCGGCAGGGATGGCAGAACCCTGTCCTCGGCCGGACCAACCCTGCCTATCTCTCTCTCAGGTGGAGCTGGCGACAGGACAGTTTCCCTACAAGAACTGCAAGACGGATTTTGAGGTTCTTACTAAGGTTCTGCAGGAAGAACCCCCACTCCTGCCCGGTCACATGGGCTTCTCGGGGGACTTTCAGTCCTTTGTCAAAGACTGGTGAGGAAGCAGGGCGAGGTCAGAGGTGGCCCTGTGCTCACTGCTGCTGGGCAGGGGAGGGGGGGCCCCGGATGGGGTTGGGGGCTGCAGGCAGGAGCTGGCGCCTGAGCCCTGGGAGCTGGGAGCTGGGTTTGGACTCAGCCTAAGTGGACACCGGGCCCTGTGGGTATGTGGCAGAGTGGCCTTTGCGCTCCACTGTGGGGGGCTATGAACAAGCAGAGGGTGCCCCAGGGTTCAGGGTCTGAGTGTCCTACACTGGTGAGCTGAACTGTGGGAGCAGGACATCCTTGTTGGAGCCTTCCTTGGGGGTGCCCAGCCGCTTCTCCTGCGGGGGTCTCAGTGCAGGCAGGAGCCTGTCACAGTCGGAGGGCCCGAGGGCAGACCCCAGGATCCTCTGTCAGCACAGGGCCTGGGGGCAGTGGCGGCTCCTTGCCACAGATCTTGCAGACCCAGACCCGACTCCCAACTCTCACTTCCTTTTCTCTCTCTCTTTCTAGCCTTACTAAAGATCACAGGAAGAGACCAAAGTATAATAAGCTACTTGTGAGTATCTGGGGCCCCTCTCAGCCCCCATCCTGAGCCCCTCACCCCACTGCCTGCCCAGCTGGACACCCTTGTCCTAAGCCCCCACCTTGGGCCCCACAGGAACACAGTTTCATCAGGCGCTACGAGGCGCTGGAGGTGGACGTGGCATCCTGGTTCAAGGATGTCATGGCGAAGACCGAGTCGCCTCGGACAAGCGGGGTCCTGAGCCAGCACCACCTGCCCTTCTTCAGGTAGCCACGTGGCGGTGGCCAGCCTGCCGGGGGCCAAGGGTGCGGCCACAGGCCCCCCTTCCCCACTGGGTTACCCAGCTGCCTGCCAGGGGAGCCCTGGGACCTGGACAGCCGCTGAGGGCTGAGGACAGAAAGTAGGGGGCGCCGACCCACCCCCGACTCCCTGCCCACCAGCCATGGACAGACGGGCCCGTCAGGCCCCAGCACTTCCCGTCCCGGGGTCAGCCGGCCGTGCGCGTCCCCCCCCCCGCCCCCCGAACCCCGACAGACACTGTGAACGGAAGACAGCAGGCCGCGAGCAGACTCGCTATTTATTCAGTTGTAACCTCTGGGCTGGGGCGGCCCCAGGGGCCAGGAGAGAGCCGCCCGTCTGCACCCTCCAGCACTCACTGCGCTGTCCCCACTGCCGCCCCATGCACGTGCACCCCGGCCCCACCTTCCTCTCTGTCACCTCCCTCTACCTCTCTGGCTTTCCCCATCTCCCTCCCTGGCTCTGCTTCTCTCCTGGCCCAGGCCCGGGCTCTGCCACCCCTGGCAAGACCCTGGGTCCGCTTAGGTGTCTGGCAAGCAATGAGTCTGTTGGCTGGCGTTCCTGTGGACGCTGCGACTGCAGCCGGGCCCGGGCTGGTCTCTTTCTCTCTCTCTTTTTGATCTCAGGGGGTCCTTTTTGGAGTTTATTGTATTTTATTGTACTTGGTGGGGTGTTTGGGGGGTGGGGGGCGGAGAAGAGCTTGTTCTTAATGGGGTTTGTCGGTACCTTCAGAAACTTTTACCAAAGTCATGTTTAGCTGCTTGTGGTGGAAGCCCCCCCCAACCCCGACTGCCTGTCGGGGCTCGGGGGCTGGGGCTGGGGGCCGAGCCATGGGGGCCTGGGCCACCACCCAGGAGAGACTAGTCCCAAAGGTGGGCTCCGGGGGGGCTCCTCCCTTGGGGCTGGAGACTGGCCACAGCTTGGTGGGGTGAATCGAAGACCTCAGGGGTGGAGAGAGCCCAAAGGGCCTCGGCCACACAGGGTGGCCTTCAGGGAAGGCAGGCGCGGGGCGTGGTGGAGGGCAACAGGTGCTGGTGCGGCAGGGAGGCGGCACAGGGAATGGGTGACAGGAGTGGGGTCCGTGGGGCCCAGGGAGGCAGGGATTGAGGGTGCAGGGAGTGGATGTATGGGTTTGAGAATGTGTGACAGGGACAGAGGTGGGGCAGGCCGAGGGCTGGGCGTGTGGAGGTGGTCACGCCCTTGCAGTGGCCCTGAGCGCCCCTCGACTCACCCAGAGCTGGCCAGTCCCCAGCCCACCCTGAGGCCCCGGGCCCCAGCATCCCCGGGGTTCTGCGCAGCAGCCAGAGCGAGCGGGAGGGGGTGTGTTTCCTTTTTGTTGGTGATGCATGCAAATCAAGTGGACAACGAAACAAAATAGCAAAAAAAAAAAAAAAAAAAAAAAAAACCATAAAAACCAACCAACGCCAAAGGTGAGGAACCTCGCTGGTTGTAGCTGAAGCAATCTAGACTAGGCATCACTGGACCCTCCATTTGTCCCACGACTCGAGTTACTACTAGGATAGTCACAAATGCCGCATGTTTAAAAAGTACTCGCAGTCATCTTCTCTCTGCCCCTGCGCCGCCCCCCCCCCCCGGGGGGGGTGGCCACCTTCTCTCTCTCTCCAGTCCCTTTTGTGAGGGGAGGGGGCAGGGTGAGGGGCCAACAGGCCTGGCCCCTGCTCTCCCTTGCCAGGCCAGGCCCAGCCCCGGGGGCCTTTGTGGATGGCTGGGAAGGTCGCGTGGCTGGCCCCAGGGCCTGCGCAGGCCCAAGGCCAGCTGCCTGGGTTTATTTTTTATTTAACTTGATTTTCTGTTTTGTGTGTGTCCACCCGTCCCCCCGCCCCCACCCTTCAGTGTTAAGTGGGAGCCTCTCCCCACCTGCCTCTCCCATGTCCCACCCCTACCCCAAGTCACCAGTCACCAGCCATCCCTCTGGACCAGGCAGAGGGCAGAGCGGGCAGTAAGGGGCCTGGCGTGGCCTGGCCCAGCCCACAGGTCCATGACCCCTTCTCAGGCCACCAGTATTGCCCCCATTCCTTTTTAAAATGAAATGCCCTTGTTTGTAAATCCTTAGATGCTTGAGAATAAAATCCCTCCCTTTTCATCCACTGAGTCTGTGGTGTGTCTTGAGCCTGGCAAGACCTGGCAGTGGGAAGGGATTGTGAGCCTTGACCTTGGGTGTGGGGTCTGGGGGAGTGGGCCATTCCGGTGGATGAGGCCTCTGCATCAAGGGGAGATGGGGGGAGCTGCTGGGGGACTGGTGTTTGTAGTGACTTGCCCCATTGCCGGTGTGAGAAACCTCCCCCTACCTAACCGGACAGCCACAGGTCCGGCAGGATAGCCCTTAATCCCAGTAGGCCTTGGGCACCAGCTCTGATGTCGGCCCAGCAGCCTGCCGCCCCCACTCCCCGCCTCCCAAAGAGGCCACCCAGCGAAGGACAGGCAGGGCCTGGGTGCTGCCTGACAGGCACCTCTGCCGCCAGCCCTGCATGCCCTTGCCTCAGTCCAGCATGCTGCGCGCCATGCTCCTGCTGTTGGCCCTGCTCCCAGGGACAGCCACCTTGCCCAGCGAGCCACCTGGTATGTACAGGTGAGGGGACATGCCCCGGCACAGCCCTGTTCCTGTGTTGCCCTTTTACTGTGTCACCTCTTGGAGGTCCACCCCACCTGGGGGAGCAGGGATGGGTGGGAGGTAGGGTCTGCCCCATCCCCCGTTTTCCAGGTTCTCTTGGATCCCCAGCTTCTTCAAAGTCCCCAGCAGCCACAGTGAGGCCAAGGGCTGCAGGAGGGGAGCAGTCTGTCGAATGCTGGAGGACATCATCTGACAGAGACCCCAGCAGAGTGCCACTGCCCTTGGCCTGGGGATGAGGAACCTGGTGGCAGAGGTTGGGGGGAGAGCGCCTTGCTGTTCTCCCCTCCCCTTAGAAAGGAAAGAATGGGGCCTGCACCCTACCCCCAGGTGGGCCCTGAATCCTCTGGCCTCAAGCAAGGGGACCCTCCACCAACAAGCAACCCTCACTCCCTTCCCCACCAGGGGTTCCTTCTCGCTCACTGCAGGTGGGGAAATGGAGGTCTCCCCTAGAAAGCGCAGCTTTTCCCCAGGTTCAGGGGCTGGGCTGTGAAGTCCCCAGGGTCTTCAGAGGATACAGAAGCTTTTCGGCTGGCGGTGCGAGGCGCCAAGCCGAGCATGGGTGAATCCTCCACCGCGCCTGCATCCAGTTTCCAAAGAAGGAGGTGGAGGCGAGGAGGTTGGCTTACTCGCAGGGGGGCCTAAGAGGAAGCGCGTTCTTTCCCTCTTCTGTGCCACCCTTTCCCCCCGCCAGCGCCCCCGTTTCCCGCGGCACCTGGGCCCTGGCTGCGCCGACCCCTCTTCAGTCTGGAGCTGTCGGACGCGGAGGACGCCTTCCTGCGCCGCGCTGGGCCGCTCGAGGTCCCGGCCAACAGCCGCGTGTATGTGCAGGTGCGGACGCGGGACACACCGAGGCCGGGTGGGGGCCGGTGGGGGCTGCCGATCCTCACCGCGACCCCGCCCTTCAGGCCGCCCTGGCACGTCCCTCCCCGCGCTGGGGCCTGACCCTGCACCGCTGCTCAGTGACTCCGTCCTCACGCCCGGCCCCGGGCCCCGCCTTGGCGCTGCTGCGCGGGGGCTGCCCAGCCGATTCCTCCGTCACCTTCCCGCCACCGCGGCGGTTCCCGGGTGCCGCCCGCCCCGCGCGCTTCAGTTTCCGCCTGCGCCCGGTCTTCAACGCCTCTGTGCAGTTCCTGCACTGTCAGCTGAGCCGCTGCCGCCGCCTCCGGGAAGCCCGCCGGACGCCTGCCCCTCTGACGTTGCCGCCTCCGTCGCCGGTGCGCGGGGGCAGGGCCGGCAGTCTGGGTGCCCAGGCCTGTCCGGGCTGGACACAAGCGCCTCTGGCATCTGAGAAGACTCTTAGGGTCTGGGGATCTGGGAGACTGGGGGCTTTGGGACCGGGGGGGCAGGGGTACTTCAAAACTGGGAGTAGACACTGGGTCTCAGGCTAGGGTTGGGCACAGGGACGCCCGAAGGGGCGGGATTTCCGAGGGTCTAGTGGTGCGACTCGTGGTTGGAACAGAGTGCTGGACGCTTAGATCTTTTGGGAGCCCTGGGGACCAGCCCCTCGAGCCGGGGCCCTGACGCCCCCGTTTCTTGCCTCCTCTCCTCCTAGTGTCTGCCTCAGGATGAGGCGTGCGCGGGCGCCGGCAGTGGCAGCGCTGAGAGTCTGGGTGCTGACGGCTCCCACCTGCACACGCTGACGCAGCCCATCGTGGTCACTGTGCCGCGGCTGCCCCCCAGTGAGCGTGCAGTAGTCCTGCGCGGGGGTCCCTGAGGTCGGGAACTGGGGTGGGGAGGACATCCGAGGCCTAAACCCAGTCTCAGCACTGTACTCCTCACAGGGCCACCCAAGGGCGTCCCCGGCAGAGAGGCGCGCCCCGAGCCTCCCGCGCCAGCTCCAGGAGCCCTGGAGCCCGCGCCGGTGGTGGCACTTGTGTTGGCCGCCTTCGTGCTGGGCGCCGCTCTGGCTGCCGGGCTCGGCCTCGTCTGCGCGCACTCAGGTACCAGCCTCCGCCCCGACCCCCGACCCCCCCAGGATCTCTACCTGGCCCCCAGCCTATTCTGGCGCGTCCTGTCCCCAGGTCGCTTTGATCCCAGCCTGCAAGGGCCTGACCATGCCTCCGCTACGCCCGCAGAATCCCCCAGGGGGCGCCCTTGCCCAGGCCCTTACCCAACCCCTCAGCTTGTCTTTCCTCTCCAGCGCCCCCACCCCCTGGCCCGCCTCCAAGAACCTCGCCGGGCGGCCCCCAGCCCTGAAGGCCCCAGTAAGGCAGGTAAGAGTTGGGGGCAGAGATGAGGGGGAATGTCAAGTGGGGCCGGTAGGACAGCTGGAGGAGGGAGGTGATAATGACTCTTATACAGCGCGTTCTCTCTGCCAGGCAGAATTCCAAGTTTTTTACGCATGTTAATCCCTGTAACATGGTAGATACTTTTATACTCCCCATAATGGAGATACGAAAAATGAGGCACTCTCTGACTTGCCAAGGTCACAAAATTTGGTGAAGATGAGATTTGAACTCGGTGGCCCGCGGCGGATTGCAGGCTCAGCGTCGCAGGAAAGGACCTCAACATCTCAGGCAGGCACTAGGCAAAGAAATTTGGGTTTCAGACCTAGCACTCACCCTCACCCCAGCACACAGACTGATGGGGCGGCCAATGATCGGCTGGAAAGGGGGTGACCCGCCTCTGTGTCCTACTCCCCGCTCAACCCGAGTCGCCCTTCCCCAGAGATGGCGCGCCCCCAACAGGGTCCGGAGACATACCAACCACGGCCTCAGACCACGCCCGCCAGGACTTCGGATTCGAAGGGACCACAATCCCTGCGCCCCGCCTCCTCTCGTTCCTCCTCCCATCCTCCCACCTGGATTCAAAATAAACACGTGGCCTGAACTGCAGAGTTCTGAAGTTGGCGTAGGCGCTTAGCTCGTGGGTGGGGAATCAGGGTTGGGAGAGGTCCAGACTGGAGGGGTGGGGCTTTGGGGCGGAGCTCAAACGCATACAAATACGTGCCAGAGGAGACCCAAGGGCATTTTGTTCCATATAAAAGAAAGGATACCCAACCCTAGCAGCTTAAATTTTATTTTAATTATTTATTTTGCTTTTTAGGGTCGCACCCGGGGCATATGGAAGTTCCCAGGCTAGGGGTCGAATCGGAGCTGTAGCTGCCTGCCTACTCCACAGCCACAGCAACGGGGAAACCAAGCCGTGTCTGCGACCTACACCATAGCTCACAGCAAATGCCAGATCCGCGAATCACTGAGCGAGGCCAGGGATCCAACCCGCATCCTCAAGGATACTAGTCGGATTCATTTCCGCTGCGCCACAACGGGAACTCCCTTAAATTTTAAATAAGCCTCCTCTCCTTCCTCCACCCCTACACCGGCCCACCTGCCTTCTCAAAGAGGGAACTTATTCGCGCTCCACTCCCACCGCCCAGATCCTGCCGTCGCTTAAGCCACAAGCTCAGGTCTACCCCAGCCCCCTCTCCCTCTAGCCTAAAGGTCCTCAAATCCCTCCTGCCAGAGCTCCTTCCTCCCCGCACAGAAGGGCAGGACTATTAACTCCATTTTACGGTTGAGGAAATTGAGGCTAGGCACGGCCAAGTCACTTGCTCACCAGTCGGGGCTAGCCGACCCCACAACCCAGGCTCTTGGCTACGACTGGATAGTTGCTTTCTGGCCAGGGCCCACCCCTCTGCGAGTTTCCCAAGACTTAGTCCTGGACTGGAGAGAAGGCACGAGATCTAAGGTGTCGGCTCCAGTTCACAAAAGAGATAGAATGCGTGTGTGTGTGTGGGGGGGTCTTTTCCGCTCCCGCCTCAGATACCACTCCTTCCATTTTTTCCCAGGATGGCAGTTCGCTTCCGATTGCAAACGCAGAGCCACGCCCCCGTCCCTTTCTGCCTCCGCGCGGGCCTTTTTGGCTCCACCGGCCGCCGTAACCCCGCCCACCACGGAAACGGCTCAGCTGCAACACCGCCCTCCCGCGCCGCACCGGCATGAAGCCTCCTCAGCGGCGGCGAGCCGCCCCAGCGCGCTATCTGGGAGAGGTGACCCGGCCCGCGGCCTGGAGCGCCCGCGAGAAGCGGCAGCTTTTACGACTGCTGCAGGCGCGACGGGGCCAGCCGGAGCCGGACGCCGCCGAGCTGGCCCGGGAACTGTCGGGCAGAAGTGATGCGGAGGTAAGAGGGGTCCGGAGACGGGAGCGAGGCTGGAGGCGGGACTAGGATGCGTCCAGGACTGGCGGCGGGGCGGGTCCTGGTAGTGGGCGGGTGGAGGGTGAGGCTTAGGGCGGGGGCGAGGCTGAGGAACCGGAAGAACGCTGGAGGAGGCGGGACTGGTGCGAGGCTAGGCAGTGTGTCCCTGCGAGAAGCTGAGGGCGGGGTGGGGGCGGGGCATGGCGCGTCTTGGGGCGGGGCTAGGAGGAGGCAGTGCCCTGGAAGGCTGAGGGGGCGGGGCGAACTCTGAGTAAGACCCGGTCTCCGCCCGGGACTGGAAGGAAATTGCAGCCAGCACCTGGGCGGGAATGAGGTTGAAATGAGTCGGGGAATGGGGCAGAGTGGACGAAGTTGGGAGGTGACTAGGGTAGTACTTAGCACGGGCTTGGGCCCTGCCAAAGGGAGGAGCCAGAACTGGCCTTGCATCTTTGTCAGGTAACGGATCACACCTGGGGCCTTGGCCCGAGACCCTTAAGGGTCACTGTGACTCAACCCCGGGCTAGCGGGAGGCCAGAGAGTAGGCAGTGGACTGCTTAAGCCCTGGACTTAAAATCCATTTGGTCTCCTCCTCTCACTTCTCCAGGTCCAGGACTTTCTGCGGCAGCTCAAGCGCCGAGTGGCCCGGGAAGCCATTCAGAGGATGTATCCTGGTGGCCCACAAGGTCTAAGACGCCAGGAAGCACAGCCCCCAGCCCCCATCGAGGTGAGGCAGGGTCAGGCTCCCCAGAGCCAGCTCCTGGGGAATGAGGTGGGGTTGGGGGAGGGATAAGCTGTTCAGGGGAGCCCCAGGAGGAGTAAGGCTTGGGGAACTCCTGAGGGTGGATCCCTAGGCTGACCGTGTACCTTCTGGTTGCTCCACCCAGGTATGGATGGATCTGGCTGAAAAGGTAACAGGCCCGCTGGAAGAATCCCTGACTGTGGCTTTCTCACAGGTACTGCCATTCCCCAGGCAGGATATGGGGGTCCCTGGGGGGGACAGGATCATATATATGAGTCTAATTAAGCTGGATCTGGGTCCCTTCCTCTTGCCACCCTAGCTTCAGTGTCTCCACTTCTGAGGCCATCTCCACCCTGTTCTTGGGGTGGCAGGGAGGATTTGGAGGTGGAAGGCATAGTCTCCTGAATGGCAGGGGAGTGGCCCATGAGAAGACCTCTGTCTTTCCCTCCCTGATCTCTCTACCTGCCAGGTGCTCACCATTGCAGCCACGGAGCCCATCAGCCTCCTGCACTCCAAGCCCCCCAAGCCCACCCAGGCTCGAGGAAAGCAACTGCTCCTCAGTGCTCCTGGAGGGCAGGAGGACAAGGGCCCTGAGGCTCCTGGCCCTGCCCCCAAGGTGCAAGGTCCTGCCCCTGAGGCATCTTCTGAGTCCCTGGCTGGTCCATCTGCTGAGGGAGAGTTTTCTGTGGACTTTGAGAAGATCTACAAGTACCTGTCATCCATCTCCCGCAGCTGCCACGGCCCAGAGCTTTCTGCAGCTGGTGAGAAGGGAGGGCCGGTGGCTCTGGGGGTGGGAGTTCCTGGTGGCAAACCCCACCCTCCCCTCACCCATCCCCTTTCCATCCCTCACCAGAGTCAGCTGTGGTCCTTGACTTGCTCATGGCACTTCCTGAGGAGTTGTCCCGCCTGCCCTGTGCTGCCTTGGTTGAACATATGACAGATATGTACCTACACCTGATGGCCCCCCAGCCCGACTCTGCCAATGGGAGCCTGGGATCTGGGGCCGAGGATGGTGGGTCAGGCTCCAGGGGGCAAGAGGAGGCTGGCCAGGCCACCCCTCAGGCTCCTGAGAATGCTGGGCCCAGTGAAGCGATATCTACTTGGCAAGCAGCTGGAGTCTGCCCCTTGAACCCATTCCTGGTACCCCTGGAACTTCTAGGCCAGGCTGCCACCCCTGCAAGGTGAGGGGCCAGTAGGCAGAGGATACACCCAACATTGGTGAGCCCCCTGGCCCTCAATCCCGCTTGGGCTGGCACTGGGTTGTCATGAGGATCTTTCCAAGGTGGAAGGTCCCTCACATGGTGCACAACAGAGCGGCCTTCAAGACACTAGGTGTAGAAGTTCCCTGGTGGTTCAGCGGGTTAAGGATCCGCCATTGTCACTGCTGTGGCTCAAGTCTCTTAGGTGGCACAGTTTCAATGCCTGGCTCAGGGACTTCCCTGTGCCACAGGTGTGGCCAAAAAGAAAAAGAAAAAAAAAGCTCATGCAGCAGGGGGGCTCTCAGAAACAGAAGCACAGTTGTACCGGGGTTTAGCTGGTGGGAGGGTCCCAGGCAGGTGGCTGGGCTAAAACCACAGTCAAAAACTTCCCCCCCACTGATTGCCTCTGACATCCTCTGTCCCATGTCCTGTGACTATGAATAAAGTACTTGTCAATCCCCTGGCTCTCTTTTCTCCTGTGAATTAGATGGAGGGGGTGGCGGTCCAACGTGCCAGAAAGAGCTTGGAGTCCTGGGGACCGAGGCGGGGCCATGCCAGGGGGAGGATGCGGTTGTCAGTAAAGGCTGCTGCCGCCAGGTCCAGTCCAGTGCCATCTGGAGTGACCTTGGTTTGGCTGTGAGGAGACCCTTAGTGATGGCAAGTTCCAGGCCTGAGCCTGTCCCGTGTCAGGGAAAGGCTTTCAGAGCCCAATGCCCTCCCATCATACAGATGGAGGTCAGAAGCCATCAGAGCGACAGGTGGTGGGGAGCTGGCCCTTTGGTAGAGGTGGCCTGCCTATGCAGCAGGAGGTTGGAGGGAGGGAACTGAGTCCCTGAGATGACCTTGGGGAAGCAAGTAGGGGGGGCACAAGCTGGAGAGACGTTAGGAGCAGGGAAGGGGGAGCAGAGCTGGGTAGAGGAGGGGGGCCCGGGTCCTGGCTGCTGCCAAAGGCCTCAAATTCCCAGAGGTGCTGCTGGGTCTCCCTGCACTGCCCCCCTCCCCTCCATCAGCCTCCCTGAGGGTTCAGAGCAGGTTGGGGAAGGCGGAGCAGGGGAGCCAGGTGTTGTCCGTCTGGAAGCAGCGCCTTCCCCCAAATCTAAGCAGCCCTCTGAAAGCTGGTGAATTTTCTGTACGCAGAGCCTGTGCATTCACACAGCCTTCCTTTTATAGAAACGCTTGTTGCTCCCCACACACACTGCACACGGCTCCCCCGGGGCTCAAAACACATCTCCCAGGCGGGCCTCAGAGCAGAGCCAACCCACTCTATGACCACGGCTCCAGAGCACCAGACCCGTGGGTTCCAAAGTGCATGTGTCGATGGTGGGACAGAGGGACCAGGTCAGAGAGGTTTGGGGCTGCAGGTATGGTCACTGTCAGGAAGCCAGGCCCCTCCTTGGCTACAACCTCCAGGGCTGGCTGAAGGTGCCCCTCCCAGGCTAAATCCATTCCAGGGCCCCCCTCCCCCAGTCTCCCCAAGTCGAGGGAAGGGAGGGTGGTCTTTTCTCCATCCAGAGTCGGGGGGATGGGATGGTTACAAGTCAATCCCCTGGAGTGTGCATCCATGCAGCTATTAAGAGTCTGCAGGGGTCAGCCCTGGGTTCAAGTTCTAACCTGGCTAGCAAGCCAGCTATGGGCAAGTCACTCAACCTTCCTGGACCTGAGTCCCCTGGCCTGGACAATGGGGAGGCTAACAGGGCTCTCTGGGTCCTGAAAAGAGGACAGGACACATGCAGGAGGCACCAACTCAACGCGCTGCTAGGCATGCAGTAAGCGCTCAATAAAAGCTTTTATTAACACCAGGCTCAGAGGCAGGGAGGCGTGAGAAGGCCTGGGGAGGGTGGGGGGAAGGGGTCAGGGGGAGGTGGCAGGAGGGCCAGTGGGTGGAGGTGCTGACAGAGGAAGTGGGTGCTGACCTGAACTGGGGCCTGGCCTGGGGGCAGGAGGGACAGGAGGAAGCCTGTCCATGCTCTTCCTCCACGGAAGGCGCCACGCATCCTGGATACTGCAGCCATTGTCGCTCTTCAGGCTTTGTCTCCAGGGCAGGCCGCACAGGGCATATTGGTATGCAGCGGCCACCCCGTGGGCTCAGGACAGCCTACCCTGCAGAGCTAGAGCCTGAGAAGGGGCTCAACACTTAGGGGGGTGGGCGGGGGCGGGCGGCGGGGGAGTGAGGATAGCCAGAGGACAGAGGAGGGAGGGCGAGGGACACCGGGGTTCCCGAATCCAGGAGCAGACATGACACTCATGCTCGGCGGCAGGACAATAGCAAAGCCACCTTCACGCTGTGGGGCGGAGGGGTGGAGGTCTTCTTCCCACCCGGGCTTTAGAGTCGGGGTCCAGCCAGGTTGCGAGTTAGGGAGAGAGGACAGGGAGGGTTAAAGGCACGAAGTGGGGCTCCGGCCTGGCCAGGAAGGAAGATGGGAGGGGTCTGGGCAGGGAGGGGTTGGACTCTTCCTAGCTCCCTCCCCTCTCAGGCTGCTGGCTCGGGGGCAGGAGCCAGAGCGCCTTCCAGGCCTGGCGGCGCCCCGTCGGATCAGCCCTGGGAGAGAGACCCCGCGGAGGGCCGGCCGGCCGGGGGCGCCGCACCGCTCAGACCAGCGCGTAGTCGAACTGCCCGCGCTCGAGCGCCTCCTTGTGGTCGGTCCAGGACGAGGCGGGCATGCGGCTGTAGGGGTCGAGCAGGATGCGCACGCAGCGAACCATCAGCAGCACCAGCACCACGAGCAGGCACAGCACGAAGGCAAACACAGTGCGCTGCTCCGCGTCCAGGCCCGCGCCCACCGGGGGCCCCGTCGACGGCGGCAGCGGCTCGGGGGACAGCGTCCACGTCGCGCTCATGGCTCACATTGCCGCGCGCCCTGAGGAGGAGGGGGCCCGCCCCGGGCGCGGGGATGAGGCTGCGTCCTCCCGCGCCCCCGCGTCGCTCTCTCCAGCCGCCGCCCTACCTTGCCGAGCCCCCGCCCCCTCCCGCGCCTCGGTCCCCGGGATACGCCCATGCCTGGCCGGCAGGCACCCAACTCCCGGCTTGCGCGCAGGTGGGGATGCTAAGAGCAGGGAGAGCGAGCCCCGACCCGGCCGGCCCGCGCACAACAGGTGCGAACGCGCGGCCCGGGCGGCGTGGCTGGCCCGAGACCCGGCCCCACTGCCCAGCTCCCTTTGTTTTAGCGTCCCGGGGACCCCCCTCCCCCACCGCCCCCGCCCCGCCGCGCCCCTCACCCTGGCTTCCACCGGGACCGGGACTGGGACCGAGCGCCCGGCAGCCGCGCTCTCTTCCAGGACCCGCGCTAGCTCCGCTCTTGGCCTCTCCCCCGCGGCCGCGGCAGCGGCGGCCCGGGCTCAGCCCACCCCACCCGCCCCTGGAACGGCGGAGACCGAGGCAGGCAGGCAGGCAGGCAGGCAAGCAGCGCGCGAGCCGGGCCGCCGCGACTGTTCCCATGGCGACGGGGGCGGGGCCGCCGCGGGGGGGCGGAGGCTGCGCCGGAACGGCGAGCGGGCCCACGGCCCGGCCCCGCCCCAAGGCGCTGTGCAGACCGCCGGCCCCAAAGAACCCTGAGCACCCAGGTCCTCGCCTGCACCCCAAGTCTCCAGCCACACCTCAGCTCCCACACCCTACTCTCTGCGACTGACCCCCCCACCCAGACTCCGTTTGGGGGAATCCCAGTGCGCCCATAACTCATATGGCAAATCCAGCTCCAGGGACCCCAGCTGTCTAGAGACCCCAGCCAGGTCCCTGAAAACCTCCGTAGCATTTGCTGTCTTCATCCCCCCACTCTCTCCACACATAGCACGGTGGGCAGGGCCCTGCCCACATAAGGCCACTGCCTCTTCTGTTCCTTCAGTGACCATGACCACCGCGCTAGCGCCCACCACACCCTCCTCAGTCCTAGCTCCCCACCCCAGTGACAGACATCTTGGACTACAGAAGTTGCTCTCCTGCACTTTGGTGTTTTATTATTTCCAAATCTCTAGCATATATACAGGATAATAAGGGCACTGCTTTAAAAAAAAAAAAGGGAGCTAAAACAGCCTGGCTGATTTGGCCAAGTCAGCCCCAGGCCCTACCACTGTCCTGGGTGGGAGTCTCTGTGCTGGGGGTCTCTTGGCACTGTCTGGTCTGTGCGCCTCTGTGACCTCTGTGGCCTGCCAGCCAGTAGTCCCTGTGGGGCAGAGGGGCGGTGCAGGGGATGGCCCTGTGGGGAGCAGCCCCCTCCCCACCCTGCCCTGCCCATCCAGCTAGTTTTGCAGCTGTCCTGGCAGAGTGGAAGCAGGGCCGACAGTCTTGTCCCCAGAGGTCTAGTTGCTGCAGGTAGACATGGGTCCCCCTGCATGTTTGCAGGAATGATCCAGCCCTGGAGGCCCTGGTGGTGGCCACTGTGCTCAGAGGACCTGCTCTGTGCTGGAGGCGGAGATGTCCAAGAGCCGCCAGGCCGCATAGGGGTTGAGCTCATCCTGGTCTCGGCAGAGGGCCCACACGTACAACATTCGCAGTACCTTGTCCTGCAGAATCAGGGAAGGGTCAGGGCTGGGGGCAGAGAGCAGGCTCAGCACCCACACCAGGACAGTCCAGGGGGCAGGGTGGGACAAGGCTACCAGATCAGGGCAGGGACCAGGGAGCGGTGTTGGGGTGTCGGCCTGGGTCAAGGGTCCAGAGCAGTGGCTGGGACAGAGGCTATAACTCAGGACTTGGTCCAACCAGACAGATCAGCCACCCTCTAACCTCCACCAGGTCCAGCTAGGGCCCTGGGACTTCTCAAGGTGCCACCCTGCCATCCCCAGGCTGTCGCAGAACCCTGACTCTGACCTGCTGTCAGTGCAGGGTGGCCAGAGGCTGCCATCTGGCTGTTCCTGCCGCCTGCCTTCTCTTCCCGCCTTACTCACCGGGTCGCCCTCAACCACCTCGCCTTTGGGGTTCTTGATCACCATCACCAGCTGGGCCTGGAAGGTGATGATCAGCACGGGCCCCTGCTCCATCATCTTGCCCATGGCCAGCTGCAGGGGGGTGACAGGGCAGGTGGGCCTCAGAGGATGGTCTGCAGCCCCACGCCTGCTGCCCCCCTCCAGGCACAGACCCCCATGGGCCATTTCCAAGTGGGCACTTCCCAACGGTGAGATGGAATCTCAACTGCAAATGAAGGCAGGCTCCCCAGACTGGCTCAGTGCGGCCTGTCAGCTCCCCACAGGGAGGAAGTGGAAGCTGAGCAGACCCAAGGTGGGGGTGGGGCAGCCTGAGCAGTCAAGGTGCAGGGAAATATCAGGCTTTAGGGGCCTCAGGGGACCCTGGGTCTAGGCAGCAGCACCCCCTGGGACATCACTTGCTTAAGAATTCCCCACTGCAGGACTATGGAAACCTTGCACTGAAAGGGACCGGTAAGGTCACTTAATCCACTGCACTGGGCCTCCTCCAGGGATGGGGAGTTCACCCCTCCTAAGTGAGCGCATTTGCAATCAGCACCCCTCCCCACCCTGAGGTCAACCCTCTACCCATAGAAAAGGCACTCACATCGATATTGTCGATGTCCAGGATGCGGGAGTGGAACTGGAGGCCCAGGGCCTTGGCCTGCTGGATTGGGTGGGCCAGCTGGCTGTAGGTCTGCAACAAGAAGCCAGAGACCCCGGTGTGGCTGGGCCACCAAAAAGTGAGCGTCCCAGGAGGCTCCCTGCTGGCAGGCTCACCAGCAGTTTCGTGCTTTCAGCTCATGCACCTTCCAGAAATGGCTCCTGGCGCCCGGGTGTGCTGCGCCAGGAGTGGCAGATGCCAGGAGCACGGGTCCAAGCAGGGAGGCGGGTGTCACCCGTTTGCTGGCTCGAATCACACACTTCCCTCTCATTACAGAGACAGCACTGTATCAACACTATTGAAAGCGGTATTAATCAGGGAATCTGGTAGTTCTCGTGGAACACGATCAGAAATACACTCCCAGAGGTAAGTTGAGGCCTCTCTGGCTGATCTTGAACCTTCCCATGTTCACCTCATTGTGGATCTTGGCCTGGAACCAGACGCTTTTTCTAGGATTCGTTCTGCCCCACGGCTGCTCTGGGGTGACTGGCTCTGCCGCCTGCTCACTGACCAGTCCCTGTGGGGAGCTCTCGGCCACAGGCTGCCTGTTTCTCCTAGGGGTCAGGAGCACCTCTAACCCAAGCCTAGGACACAGCAGCCTCAACAAGCAACCATGATGGGAGACATTCCAACAGCATCCACTTCTTATGCAGATAACTGATGTATCAAATTGGGGGGAAGAGTGCGAATCCAATTGCTTGTGTGGTTTCTTAAAGATGTCATTTTTCCTTTTTTTTCCCCCATGTTAACTTTGGGGTTTTTTTAAATTTTTTAATTTTTTTTTTATTTTTTAGTAGTAGTTGAAAAGATGTTACTTTTCAAAACACCCCTGTGTAAGTGGCTACAACCTCAGCTGTGTTTCCAGGGGCACCACCAGCAGCTCTGGCAAAGATAATCGACCACATCCTAATGATCCTGACGTTTAAAAAACAAAAACAAAAAAAAAGCAAAAAAAAAAACCCCACACCAAACCACTCACAAATGCCTGCTGGATTAGTCACTAGGCAGGGGAGTATTTAAAAAGAAAATCTGACATCTTCTCTGCTTTTTCCAAGTTGTTTGTGAGCTGGCTACAGAACAGAACCAGCCAAAAGAGACTGGATTGCTCAATATCAAGAAGCTGGGTGAGGAGTTCCCGTCGTGGTGCAGTGGTTGATGAATCCAACTAGGAACCATGAGGTTGCAGGTTCGATCTCTGGCCTCGCTCAGTGGGTTAAGGATTCGGCAATGCCGTGAGCTGTGCTGGTTACAGACGTGGCTTGGATCTGGCATTGCTGTGGCTGTGGTGTAGGCCGGAGGCTACAGCTCTGATTTGACCCCTAGCCTGGGAACCTCCATATGCCGCAGAAGTGGCCCTAGAAAAGACAAAAAGACAAAAAGACAAAAAGACAAAAAAAAAAAAAAAAAAAAAAAAAAAAAGCTGGGTGGGGGGAGGGGTTAAAAAAAAAAGAAAAGAAAAATAAACCCCAAGAAGACACAGGTCAGGGAGTGAGGAGCAGGGTGAGGCAAGATGGCCTGACAAGACGGGAGCCCCACGGGGACAGGGAGGCTGCCAGGAACGGGCAGGGCAGACAGTATGCTCTGAGGATGCCTGACCCACTGCCACACAGCCCAGCCCCACCTGTGGCCCAGGACCCAGAGCCCTGACGCCAGGGAGTAGCCGGGCCTTGTCAAGACACTCAGCTCTTCCCAGGGCGGGAATCTATCAATGTCTGTTTTGATCTGTGTCTCGGGATCTCACAATGAGAACAGCTAATGACTCCAGCCAGTGTCATGTGTGTCCCGGAGCAAGGTTTCTGTGTCTATGCTGCACCCGCACGACCATCACAGGACTGGCTGGTGCTTTAACTCTAGGGAAGGGAGGTGGTGCAGGTCACGGGGCAGACCTGGCTTGCTGGCCAGCACCCACCACCTTCAAGCAAGGGACCCTGGAGCCCTGAGAGGACACTTAGTGCACCCAGAGTCACTGGCTGTCTCTTTCCACTCTCTGACCCCAAGACCCCCAGCTGTGCCCACCACCGAGCCCCCAGCCTGTTGGCCCTTCCCAGACTGAGCCACCCAAGCAGAACTCTGAACTGTGATTTCCTTGCAGGCCTCAACAGAAGAAAGAAAAAAAACAAAAAACAAAAACAAGCAAGCACTCACAGCTTCATAGCACCAGTCTTTGAGAATGTCGAGCTCTCCAGAAATCATAGCCTAAAAAGGGAAAGACAAAAAAATAAGTGTGAGAATGAGAGGGGCTTCTGAGGCAGGAAGACTCTCGAGAATGTTCTCCAGTGAGAACCATCCCTCCACAGGCCCCCCGCCCCACTCTGCGGGTCCCCTTTGGAGAAGGGAGGCCAGGTCAGGCTGCAGCAGTGGGAGCAGAGCCCTTGCGTGTAGGCGGGAGCGGGAGCCTGTCACTGACAACGGGGCAGTCCAGGGTGGGCTGTGCTGGAAGGAAGGAGAAGGTGGCAGCATCTGGAATTTCACCCCCGTCGGGAAGCCTAGCCAAGGAGGTTTCTGCCTTCTCCAGGATGAAGCCTTGGATAGCCAGGCCCAGGGTGCGGGGTGGGGTGGGGGTGGGGGTGGGGACGGGCAGAGGGGGAGGGGGGAGGGCTCCCAGGATGCAATGAGGGAAGCTTCCACAGGAACCCGAGCCGAGTCGAGGCTGGATCTGGCAGGGAGGGACCCGGGGGACAGGGGCGGGAGCACTGGTGGGGAACCGCAGGGAGTCTGGAGACCACCTCAGCCAGGAATATTCTGCCTGTGCGCAGGCTGCTGCTTTGGGACTAGCTCTGTTCTTACCTCCTCCCAGCCCTGCCCCAAGGGTGATGAGGGACCTGGGAAATTGGAGGAGGGGGGAGGGGACCACACGGAGGCAGCTCAGGAGGAGGGAACATGGGGGGGTGAGGGATGGGCTACCAGTGGTCCAGCTAAGGGTGTGCCAAAGACCCCTGGCCTGGCTGGGCTGCAGGATGCCCAGGCTCCTGCCAAGGTTTGGGGCCACAGAGAAGCAGAGATGTGGCAGGGAAAAGGCAGCCAACCTTGGGCAGGGGACCTGAGCTAGGCAGAGGGTGACCTTGAGCAAGCCACCCCCACCTTGTTTATGAGCCGCAAGGAGAGGCAAGACAACCAGGAGACGGGAGTCAGGATTCCCAGAGAAGACAGCTCCCTGGGCTGCAGGGCCACTCCTGGCTTGCGGCCCTGCTTCCCGCAAGCCCTCCTCAGGCTCACAGTCAGAGCAGCAGCTTCTCCCAACTCCCGCAAGAACCCTGGTCCCTGGAGATAAACACTTGGCCCCAGGCAGCTTCAATGGAGCAACTTCAAGAAGAGCTCAAGGGAAACAAGCTGGGTGCTCCAGTGAGAAACTCAGTCTCCAGGGTAGATGCACCCACCCGGGGACCAGCCCGGGCTGCAGGGGACCACAGGGGCTGGCTCTCTCAGAGGTGCTTTACCAACAGGGGTCAGGCCTGTGGGGTGGTCAGGCCTCCAAACACTGGAGCCAAGTCTTTGCTCAGAAATCCCATCCACAGCCAAGCAGCCCTGGCAGAGCCTCCCACGGGGCCACCGCACCTGCCCGCCCGCCAGGCACACACCCACCTCCAGGACATTGGGGATGATGTCATTCTCGCACTGCTGCAGGAAGCGCTCCTTGTCGAAGGCGGGGTCCACTCGCAGGATCTCCGTGAGCACCTCTGACATCTCAGTCTTCGAGAACAGGCCCCCTGGGGCAGCCAAGCCAGGAGCAGGGTGAGGTCCGGGAACCCCTCCCCACTGCTGGCTCGATTAGGGGTGGGGACGGTCCTGGGGCAGCCCACTCACCCAGCAAGTCTGTGACCTTGTCGGTCAGCACGCGGGACGCCCGAATGAGGGCATTGTCACTTTCGTCGTATTTCATCTTCATCTCAAAGAACCCTGTGGGCAGTGACAGGCGGGCGCAGGGGTCAGGGCCCCTTCTGGAAAGACACCCTCACTCCATCGTGGCCCCCCATGTGGATGTAGTAAAAGAGAGGGGCCTCTCAGAGCCTGCTTCCCCCTCAGAGACCAGTGCCCGCTAGTGGACCTCGGGGGGCTGCAAAGACCCCTCAGCTTCGGGCTGGCGGGAAGCTGTGAGAATTGGGGGGCATCCCCATTGGCTGCTGCTTTCACTACAAAGGACACACAGGCCTCTGGAAGTCCTCCCAGGACGAGGGACAGGTTCCCCTATCAGCCCCAGGCTGAGCAGAGGGCTCCAGGCCCTGAGCTGGTTCCAGGCCGACAAGGAAATGTGTTGAGTTCGAATCCCCAGCTGCACCATCAGAGGCCTTTGCGCCTGGCTGCCCTGCAACCACATGGGCTCCAGCACAAAGGTGGTGACCCAACCCCGATGGCAGGGCCCCTGTCGCCCAAAGAGATGTGCTGGGTGCTTCCCCTCGGGCTGCCTGAGGCCTGCGCTCTGCTGCTCACTCACTAGGTGACCCTGCAGAAGGGACTGGTCCTCTCTGACCCCGGTCTCCTCCTCTGTGAAATGGGGTCTGTCTTGTGCTCAGCGCTCGGGAGCACTTGCCGTGTCTACCTTCATCACCCCGCTGTCAGCCAATCCCGTGAGATGTGCACTCACGGTTGAACACCACATTGTTGTCCCTGAAGTCCTTCCACTGTTGATACCACTTGGAGTCCTTGTGCAGCACGACCCCCAGCGCCTCCCTGGGGAGATGAGGGACCGGGGTGAGTGCCAGCCCCCAGAGCCGCCGCGCCCATGCTGCCACCCTCCAGCCCTCCTATGGCTTCAGGGAGAGGGGGGCCTGGTGTGCCTCACCTCCTGGCCTCCTGCCTTCTCTTTCCCCCCAACCCTCTTCCCACCCCCACTCCCCACCCTCGACTCTCTCAGGGGAGCCAGGGAACCTCGAGCAGAAAGAAACCCCACAAACTGACTTGGCAGGAACGCTCTGTGGATCCTCCAAAACGACCACGAGGCAGGTACCGAAAAGGGAGGCGAGGGGGACAGGCACCTTGGCCAATTTGGTACCTACTCGTTGGCCTCAAACACTTTCTCTTCCTTGAATTTCTCTCCCGCGAACTCTTTCCTCTTCCTGAGCCGCTCGGGCCGCCGGTAGGGCCCGGTCTGCCCCAGGACGCTCTCGTCGATCTCCTTCTTCACAGACTCCACCCCCTGCAGAGCACAGCGGCAGTGCAGAGGCTGGGGGCCTCCTGACACCCCAGACCCGTGGTGTCGGCCCGTGCCTGCCATGGACCCACCCCGGGGCAGCAGCGTCCCCAGGTCTCAAGGTCACCTGGCCACAGCCCACCCAAACCTGGGGCTGGCCGGGACGCAGACGCACAGAGGGGAGACCCCAGCTCTGCCAGACTCCTGCCCCCTCCCCTTCAAGAGCTGCCCCCAAAGGATCCTCATCCTCACACTGAGACAGATTCTTCACTCTTCCTGGAAACCTTCCTTCACATGGACCAGAAACCGGGGTGGGGGCGCCTTCTGAGATCTGCATCCGCCCCAGTGCCGCCTCCAAGCTGCCGCCAAGTCTGTGGATCCCACCTCCCCAAACTCCTGGCCCCACCTGGCCCACCACCCAAGACACTCTCTGGCCTCCTCTGAGCTGCTGCCGGAGCCCTCGCCTGGTGGCCCTGCAGTGGCTCTGGCCAAGCCAAGCTGCAGGGGCGCCCCCAATCTGTGGTGCCTGCTCCCTCAGCCTGGTACCTTCCCCGGGAGTTCCTCTGTCCTATGTGACTCAAGAACTGTCTGTCCCTACCCTGCCCCCGGACCTTTGAGAGCAGGAACTCAGACTTTCTCTCCTGAGGCCCGTAGACAGCAGAGGGCCAGCATGTGGTTAAACTTTAACAGGTATTTACAGGGAATTCAGGACCTCAAGGAACCCCAAGCTGGACAGCCTCTGGAGGCTCTTGGGATGTTAACTGTGTCTCCCCAGGGGCTGTGACTTGCTCACAGCCACGAAGCCAGGTGGGGCCGAGGACCGGTGCGCTGTGCACCCCTCAGTGAGGCCTCTCTGGGGCTGAGCTCAGAGGCGGGAACTTCAGCGCTCAGTCTTGGCGCCAGCCAGAGCCAGCAGCGCCTGCAGGCACGAGCCCCAGCCCAGCTCACCTGCGAGAGGGCTTTGAAGGCGGCAGTCCTGCCAAGCTTCTCCCCACCTTTGGACACCGACTCAGCCGACTGCTTGGCGGTCTTGGCTGCTTCTTCCACACCCTCCTTGATTTTCCGGCCAAGGTCACTTTTACTGACTTCGTCGAGACTCTACTGAGACAGAGAGGGGATGGTGCCAGGGCGGCTCCTGCTGGGGGCCTGCAGGAGCTCCCCCAGAGCGAAGAAGGGTGGGAACAGGCGTGCACAATTTCTGTGGCACTGGACCCTGGGGCTCTGGGCTGCAGGCCTCCAAGGACTGTAGAGAAGCAGCAGCCCCAGCAGGAAGGAAGGTGGGCAGTCTTTAAAGCAGAGCCCTGCCCCCCCGACTCCCTAGCCCAAAACAGAGAAACAAAACAGGAGCAACCAAAAGAAAAGTCCACCAGGCCCTCTAAGAGTCTCACGGCCACCTCCACCCTCCGCCAGGAGCAGGGTGTCCCTGCCCCCTTCTATCTGAAGGCAGGAAGCCAGCATCTTCGTTTACTTTCCTGTCTCTGCTTGTGGCACAGAAGCTCCCAACTAGAACTGCAGGCAAGTGGGCCATCCTGACCCCCTCTCCTTGCTGAGGGCTGCCTGGACTTTACCTCTGGAAGCCTCCAACCAGGCTGGCTCTTCCCCGCTCCCCATCCCATACCCGGCCTGGGTGCCAGCTCCTCTGGCTGCTCGCAGCCCTGCATCCCTGACCCCCTCCAGAGGCCAGGAACAGATGGGTCCGGGAGTCTGGGCCCAGAGGCCATTACCTCCTTCACGGTGCCTGTGATCTCCCCCAGCTTCTTCCTGATCACCTCGCCCGTCCGCATGGTTTCTGATTCAATGGTTCTCTGTGGTGAGGGATGTTGGGCTTTGTGTCAAGATACAGCAATTACAGAACCAGCAAAGGTCCAAAGAAGCATTTTCACAGCAGCTCCTTCCCTGCCAGATAGCCCCTGCCTGACCCCATGGCCTGGCAGGTGGGTCCCAGCAGGTCAAGGGTGAGACAAGGACCCTCCTGAGCCCAGAGACCCAGGCCCAGCTTCTCTCTCTGGGTGGCAGGGGGTGATCTTGCCCACCTGCTCATCAGCAATTTACGGGTGTGGTGTGGGGGTGCTGTTTTCGGCATTCTCCTGCCCCTCTGTCCCCACCCACCCACGCTGCCCGAGCCGAGGCCTGCTCTGCCCCCAGGCGTCCCCTCAGCCCACTCCTCTTCCTTAGTGAAAAGGAAGGGCCACCTCCCACAGGCTTGAATTCCCCACAGCCGTTACAGCCAAGCAAGTGGAGAGGATACTCAGGGGGATCAGGCCTCGCTCATGGCCTGGGATGGGGGCCATGAAACTCTAGGGACCTGGGCCAAGTGCCCAGGTAAGATGGGGATGTTGCACCCGCCTCTTGGAGCTCTTATTTTTTTTTTAATTTTTAAAATTTATTTTAACTTTTGTCTTTTGTATTTTAAGGGCTGCACCTGCGGCATATGGAGGTTCCCAAGCCAGGGGTTGAATCTGAGCTGTAGCCGCCAGCCTACACTACAGCCACAGCAACACCAGATCCGAGCCATGTCTACAGCCTATACCACAGTTCATGGCAACGCTGGATCCTTAACCCAGTGAGCGAGGCCAGGGATCGAACCTGTGTCCTCATGGATACTAGTCAATTTTGTTTCCACTGAGCCACTACAGGAACTCCTCGCTCGGAGCCTGCTCTTATGATAAAGGGCACCGAGCCTGCTCCCTGGCGGGCGCCTGGCAGCTGCTCTGAGAGGTGGCGGCAGTGATCAATATAATGATTACAGCAGGCCTGTAACCCACTTTCTACCCATCTTACTCAGGGGACCAGAACAGGGAGGCCCTTGGGAACAGGACACCTCAAATCCAGTGCAAGAGGAGTCACCTGGGGGCCCCAGGGAGACAGGGATTCTGACCCAGCAGGTCGGGGGTGAGGGGGCTCTGATACTCTGCCAGTGCTGCTGGTCTGTAGAGGGCATCTCGGTCTCATGGCAGAACTGGAAGGTGGCAGCCCGCTCCTGTCCCTTGGCTCCCCTTCATCAGTGACCCCACCTCTGCCAGCTGCCCCACCACAGCCCTGAGAGGGAATCCTGGGCGCAAGCGGGCCAGCTGAGGAGACGCGAAGCAAAGGGACTCACGTATTTCCTCCTGGCTTCCTGGAGTGCATCAGACTCTTCCAGCTTTCTGGCCTCATCTCGGAACTTTTTTATACTTTCTTTCATTTCTTTGTTTTTGGCTAATTCTTGTTTGATGTTATCTAGCAAGCCGGAGAGAAAGCCTTTCCTATTTCCAGAAGAATAGGATCTGGACTAGAAAGAATGTAAGAGAAACAAAGGATGTGGGTTTTATTTTCACCCGTTGAAAGAGGTTTAACAATGAAGAGATAGCTCTTTTATTTATTTTAGCTGCACCTGTGGCATGTGAAAATTCCCCGGCCAAGGATCAAACCTACGCCACAGCAGTGACCTGAGACACAGCAGTACCAATGCCAGATCCTTAACCCACTGAACCACCAGGGAACTCCAAGAGCTATCTCTTTCAGAAGAGTATAAAAGAGAAGTTAAAAAACCACTAGTGGAGTTCCCGTCGTGGCGCAGTGGTTAACGAATCCGACTAGGAACCATGAGGTTGCGGGTTCGGTCCCTGCCCTTGCTCAGGGGGTTAACGATCCGGCATTGCCGTGAGCTGTGGTGTAGGTTGCAGACGCGGCTCGGATCCCAAGTTGCTGTGGCTCTGGCGTAGGCCGGTGGCTACAGCTCTGATTCAACCCCTGGCCTGGGAACCTCCATATGCCGCGGGAGCGGCCCAAGAAATAGCAACAACAACAACAACAAAAGACAAAAAAAAAAAGAAAATATTAAAAAAATAAAAAATAAAAAAAAAAACCACTAGTGACTGGAGTGCCCATTGTGGTGCAGCAGAAATGAATCTGACTAGTATCCATGAGGATGTGGGTTCAGTCACTGGCCCTGCTGGGTGGGTTAAGGATTTGGCATTGCCGTGAGCTGTGGTGTAGGTCGCAGACGTGACTCAGATCTGGCATTGCTGTGGCTGTGGCCAGCAGCTTTAGCTTTTTTTTTTTCCCTCCTTTTTTTGTTTTGCTTTTTAGGGCCGTACCTGTGGCACATGGAAGATCCCAGACTAGGGGTCGAATTGGAGCTGCAGCCACTGGCCTAGACCATAGCCACAGCAACGAGGGACCCAAGCCGAGTCTGCGACCTACACCATAGCTCAGGGCAACACCAGATCCCCAACCCACAGTGCAAGGCCAGGGATCGAACTCGCATCCTCATGGATCATGGCCAGGTTCATTAACCGCTGAGCCAGGACGGGAACTCCTGTAGCTCTGAATGGACCCCTACACAGGGAACAACCGTGTGCTTCGGGTGCAGCCCTAAAAAGCAAAACAAACAAACAAACAAACAAACAACAGCAACAAAAACAGGGATAAACTGTGGGACATCCAGACAAGACATTGTTCAGTGATAAAAAGAAATGAGTTATCAAGCCATTGAAAGATATGGAAGATTCATACCATGTGACGTGTCAATTACATCTCAAAAAAAAAAAATGGGGTGAAAAGGCAGAGCACTGAGGATTTTCAGGGCAGTAAAACTATTCGGTAACAATACTATTAATGGTAGATACTTCATTATACATTTGTTCAAACCCATAAAATGTACAACACTGGTGGTTCTCTTGAGGCACAGGGGGGTTAAAGATCTGGCATTGTCATTGCACTGGCTTGGGTGGCTGCTGTGACACGGGTTCCATCCCTGGCCTGGGAACTTCCTCATACCCCAGGCACCCACTCAACACAGAGAGTGCATCCTAACCTCAGCGGCAGACCACCATCAACAGTGATGTGTCAATATTGGTTCATCAGTTGTAACAAGTGCACCGCCCTAACTGCAGAATGTACAAGCCTGGAAAAACTGTGTGCGAGGTGGGAGGAGACGGGGAGAGGAGGTTAATAGGCACTCTCTGTACTTTCCACTCAATTTCTCTATAAATCTAAAACTGCTCCAAAATACGAAGTCTTTTAGCAACAAAATAAGATGCTAGGCTCCCTCTCCGTCAGGGGAAAGGCTGGTCAAGAAACAGGCGCAGCTTGAAATCCTCACGGGGACTCAAAGAGGCCCAACCAGGGCAAAGATCAACACCCAAATGGACCCTTGTCCCAGGACTAGAGTTCTTCTTCTTCTTCTTTTTTTTTTTTTTTTTTTTTTTTTGTCTTTTTAGGGCCACATCCACGGCCTATGGAGATTCCCAGGCTAGGGGTCGAATCAGAGCTATAGCCGCTGGCCTACACCATAGCCACATCAACGCTAGAACCGAGCCCCGTCAGCAACCTACCACAGCTCATAGCAATGGTGGATCCTTAACCCACTGAGTGAGGCCAGAGATCAAACCTGGGTCCTCATGGATGCTAGTCAGATTCATTTCCACTGAGCCACAAGAGGAACTACCCCCAGAGGTGGAGTTGAGAGCCTATCCTTGGGCTTCTGGGCCCGGGGTAACTTCTTCCCCTGGGGACATTCCCAAGCCCCCAGCTGGCATTCACTTGTCACCCATGGGCCTGGACACTGACCCAAACATCCTTCTCTTGGCTCCCAGGATCAGAGTCATCAAGAGTCCAAACTCAGGGTCCCCCATCCCACACAGGAAAACCCAACCCAACACACCCAGAGGCCAGCAGATGGCCAGAGCCCCTGCTCTAGGCACAAGAGCCAGCATTGCATGCTGCCCTGCTTGAGACACAGGCTTTGGGGTCAGACACAGCAGGTCCCCTGCTTCACCCGCTGGGTAACTAAGCGTGGGTTCAGGAAAGAGAAAGCTTAAAGAATGCGAGTGAGTCAAGTCAGGGAGAAGTGGTCACATGTGTTTAGCTGCTCTCACCGTTTCCATGGGGGTGCTGGGTCCGCTGTGGTGGCTAGGGGCTCACTCGACCAGTTTCCAGGGGCGACTGACTCCCTGGCTCCCATCTAGCCCCAGGGAAAGTGGCAGCAAGTCTGGGTGCTGCTCCACAGGTAGGCCCGCCGGCCTGGCATTGGCAAGCCACAGTCTGGTCTAATTGTGCCCTGGCCAGCCTGTCTCTTGGGGAAATTCAAATTCTAAGACTGTCGGAGATTGCATCTGCTCCCAGCAGCCCACCATTCTCACTTCAGGGCTGCAAACGGTGGGTGTAGGGGGGCAGGGCTGGACAACTAGGGGGAAGGGCCAAGGGCATGTCCCATGCCTATGACAGCCCCAGGACAGGATTAGGAGATAAAGCCTGTGTGAGGCAGGCACAGGTAACCAGAGGGCTGAGATGAGACTCAGAAGAGACGGGAGGGCATGGGCTGCCCAGGTATGTGAATCTGGAGCTGGTGTGCAGTTTGGGGCTTTCTTTCCCACAGTGGTGAGACACCAACACGGTTGAAGAGGAGTGACAGGGAGGGCAAAAGCTCTAGAAAATGCTATATGTGAGGAAAAACATAAAAAGAAAGGGCGACATAGCCTTGGGAAACTCAGCCCCAGGAAATGATGGGTGACTCTGCTCAAATGCCTAGAGGGCTGGCTGTCACGAAGAAGAGGTCACAGCCTTGCTTGATGAAGGACCCACACGTGGGAACCAGGAGGTGGACTTCAGCTCGGTAGAGGGAGGGCTTTCTAGCCACCAGAGCTGAGACATGCTACCTTGTGAGGCAGAAGCCTTACCCTTAACAGTGTCGAGCACTTCCGAGGATACCAAGAGAACCAGGCCCACTGGGCCCTATAACTCTGAAGGTCTTGGATGTGGAATGCCTGCCAATTACATGCCCCTGGCAGTTCAGGCAGAGCCCCACAGCCCTTTCATCTGTCAACTAGGTTTGATGTTCACACCTCCCCCCGCCTGCCTGCTCGTGTCCAGAGTCACTCACCAGGGTCTGCTGTCCACTTGGCCAGGGCATCTGATAGGTACCCAGGGGGAGTGGCACTAGGTTGTGTCTGGATAGAAAATGGACTCCGCTGCTGAAGCATCTCTAATTGAGGGAGGAAAGAAAAAGACACATTCAAATCAGAGTGTGACAAGGAAGTAGGCCACACTAAAAACGCAGGGGTCACCTGAGACTTGATTTTTATCACATGCCAGCTGCATGCTAGATGCCCTGCAATCTTCCCAAATTCTGAGAGGCCAGTGGAATCTGGTGGAGAGAGAATGCTGGATCTGCACCTTCAGGGCCTATATCTACCCTCCTGCCTCTAAACCTGGGGGAATCCAGATGGGTTCTAGGCCATGCCAACCTATGGGGGAAGAAGGCTAAGGTCCCAGTCTGATTTAATGCCTGAATCTGAAAACGGGCATGCTGAGCTTCAATGCTGGTGGCAAGCATTCTTCTCTCACCAGCCCACCCTACTTTTGCCAGCTTTGGAAGACCAGAGACCTGGGCTTCCAGAGGTAAACTAAACCCTAGAATAAACTATGTCCTGGTCCAAGGTTGGGCATGCAAGCAGAGTAACTTAGGGAGGACACTTGGGTCAAGATGCTGCTAACTTCTCATGAAGGACATTTCTTCTCCTACCAAATGATGAACTTAACCTCTAGGAGGGAAGCTCCTTGCAGGTCCTGTTCAATGCTGCACCCTAGCACTCAGCTCCAAAACCAGCTACACGGGTGTCAGTGATCTGATAGAACCACTCTTCCATTTCCACATTCCCTGGGCCTTTCCCTGTTCTATGCTTCCTGTCTCCAAGAACTCTAAGCAACCCCAAACTTGCATGGATGCCATGATCACCCATAGCTACTCAAGAGTAACTCTTGGGAGTTTAAGTAACTTGTTTTACTCCTCTAAATGCCTACACCCATTGATCCCAGAGTCACTGACCTCAGCAACAGTCTGAAATAGAAGTGGATGGCTGTAGGAGTTCGCCTGTGGCACAGTGGGTTAAGGATCTGGCTTTGTCACTGCAGTGGCTCAGGTCACTGCTGTGGCACAGGTTCGACTCCTGGCCCAGGAACCTCCCCATGCCATAGGCGAGTTCCCGTGGTGGCTCAGCAATAATGAACCCAACTAGTATCCATGAGGATGAAGGTCTGATCCCTGGCCTCACTCAGTGGGTTGAGGATCTGGCATTGCCATGAGCTGCCGTGTAAGTCACAGGTGCAGCTTGGATCTGGCATTGCTATGACTGTGGGGTAGGCTGGCAGCTGCAGCTCCGATTTAACCCCTAGCCTGGGAACTTCCATGTGCCAAGAGTGCAGCCCTTAAAAAAAAAAAAAAAAAAAAAAAAAAAGTGGATGTCTGTCTAACTTGGGAGAAAAATCTCACAGCAGGACCAAATCTGAGGTTGGTTCTCCTTCAGTCTTGGGCGCAAATCAAAACAGGTGTGAATTCAACCACTAAATGACATATAGCCCAACTGTTAAAAAAAAAAACTCCTCAGTCTTGAGTCAAAAACATAATCTTTCTCCTGACACTCAAGATTCCTATGACATATTTTCCTTTCTCCAGAATCTGGCTTCGGAGCCAGACTGACCTGTTTTGGACCAGGTCAGGCACCCCACTAGCTCTGGGACTAGCTTCATACTTAGGAATTCTGTTTCCTAACCTGTGAAATAGCGACAAGCAGCAGCAGCGTGAGTACTATTTTCTGAATGCACTTTACAGGTCTTCACCACCACCACTTCTGAGAGCCCAGGCTCTTAGCCAGGGCAACAACTACCTTTCGCACTTTCAGAGAGATTAGAAGAGGCGAAGCAGAAAATGTTCTAGGTAGGGGGCCTGGTATATAAAGGTGAGCTGTGATTGTCACGTTTTTTTGCCTTCTCGCCACTTTTTCTCCACTGTGAGCCACGGACACCATTCACTCCTTGGTGCACGTGGAGTCCGGCCAGGAAGTGAGGGGCGATCTGCTCCCTGCCCGGCTCGGTGCACTGCCACCCCCAGCCGGACACGCTCGGCCCCCGCCCTCAAGCCTCGCTCCGGGGACCTCGTTCCGGGGCTCTCGTTCCCGGGTCCCCGCCCCGGCCTCGGCTGACCCAAGGGACCAAACTATGAGCTTCTCGACGAAACCAGGGCAGGGCCTAAAGGGCCAAAGTCCTGGGGAGAAAGAAGCTCTGAAGGTCACGGGTCCGGAGCTTCCCTAGGCCCGTTCCCTGGCTCCGCACGTCTGCTCACCCGCGGGCAGCGGCACCAGCCTCCCCGCAGCGCCGCCGCCGCCATGCTGGAGGATCCCGTATGACCTTCTCGCAGCGCGATCCGATGGCGTCACCCACCGCGTCTGCCTGGTGCGCCCTGAGCCTGGGAAAAGGGGGACCTGAAGGCGGGGTTTATGAGAGGGACAGTCCTGTTATTGGACAGGGCTCCCAAGGGGGGCGGGGCCGTAGAGAGAGCAAGGTCCATGGTAGGGGCGAGGCCTGATGGGGCGGGGAACTTCTAATAGGGAGATCTCTGATAGGGTAGAATTAGGAGGAGCGAGGCCTAAGACTGGATGTGGTCTGGGGGACGAGCACTCCTGTGAGATAGAGACCTATAGTTGGATAAGACTGCAAAGGGGCGGAACCGGAGGGCGTGGATTCTGTTGCGAGCAGCGATTCTCCTACAGACCACGCGGGGATCGCGTGTTTGCGAGGAACCTGTAGACACAGCGACTTGCCCCAGGACCGATTCATTTGGATTCTGACTGACCAAAGGACCAGCTCCATAGCGACTTACTCTGGCTCTCACTGGCTATGACTAGCAGTGATCAACAGACTGGCAAGTGAGTTCCTTCAAGAATGAACCAACTTTTGTACAGCACTTTGGGAAGGCACCTGTTGGTTTTGGTCCAGAAAAGAGAAGCTGAGACCAGACTGGGTGTCACTCCTCCCTCCATCGATTCAGTGTGAAGTGACACACCTGGCCCTGAAGAAGCTCAGGCCTCTGTCATGTCAGCACCCAGAACTATTTTCCATTTCGAGAATGCCGCCACCAAGTGGCGGTACCTTGACAATGGCCGTGCAGTCTGAAGCTAGGGAGGGGCTGTGGGCTGGTACCCTGGGGGGGAGCTAAAGTTTGTTGCCTTTGCCCTATTGAAACTTTTTTCGTTACTCAACTATGGTTAAAGTTTGTTGAACTTGAAAAGGAGGCAACACACTCCCTGGCTTCAGGGTTGGAGAGATCTAAATTCTCTGTCCCTCCGGAGCCCACCTCCAAGTGAGAAGGGATGAGGGCTTCCATTCTGGCTTTGTTTGAAATATCTTTACTCGAAGAGGAGCAAACTTGTTAAATGGTTGGGATATACAGATCTGTTCCCCAAAGGAAAGTCTGTGCTTCAGAGGTGCCCAGGGACAGGAGGTCAGACGGGCACATCAAAGGCCCAAATGGAGAATGAGGAGCCTGTAAAGGAGACTGGGAGGGGATAATCAACAGGTTTAACCCTCTCTCCCCCATTTTTGTAGTAGGCTGGATTTTAAGATATATATGTTGGGAGTTCCTGTCATGGTTCAGCTGTAAGGAACCCCACTAGTATCCATGAGGATGCGCATTCAGTCCCTGGCCCTGCTTAGTGAGTTAGGGATACAGCGTTGCCATGAGCTGTGTTGTAGGTCGTAGATGGGGCTCGGATCCCACATTGCTGTGGCTGTGGCATAGGCTGGCGGCTACAGCTCCAATTCGACCCGTAGTCTGGGAACTTACATATGCCTTGGGTGTGGCCCTAAAAAGACAAAAAAAAAAAAAAATTATAAGTTAACTGCTTCTGGGGGAAAAAGAGTTTTTAATAAACACCTTATCACCTCTTCAAAAAACAAAAAACAAACAAACAAAAACAGCTTAATAGTGGAAGAGGACTTGGAGGGCCTTGGAAAAGGCAGGTGGAGTAAGCAGTGCTGAATGCTATAGAGTTCAGGCAAGGCAGGCCAGGCCAGAACTGTATCCATTGCCCTTTGCCTTTTGCAGTGTGGAGGTCCCTGGTGAGATGAACTAGAGGGTTTTGGTTGAATGGTGGCTGTGAAAGCCAAATTTCAGTGGGCTATTTTTTTTTTTCTTTATCAGAGGTTTTCTGGAGCCAGTTTATACTGCCTGGCAAGAGCAAATTGTCACATTTTTCAGGAATTTTGGAGCCAGTTGTTAGACATAACCATTATTTAATAATTGGAGTTCTCTGGTGGCTCAGTGTTGTGGATCTGCCATTGTGATTGCTGTGGTTCTGGTCGCTGCTGTGGTACAGGTTTCATCCTTGGTCCGGGAACTAACAGATTGTATAAACTTATGATCAATGTATTAAAACAAAGGTAATAAACTCCAACACTTTTTTTTTTTTTTTTTTTTGTCTTTTTGCCTTTTTCTAGGGCTGCTCCTACGGCATGTGAAAGTCCCCAGGCTAGGGGTCTAATCCGAGCCGTAACCACCAGCCTACACCAGAGCCACAGCAACGCGGGATCTGAGCCGCGTCTGTGACCTACACCACAGCTCACGGCAATGCCAGATCCTTAACCCACTGAGCAAGGCCAGGGATCGAACCCGCAACCTCATGGTTCCTAGTCGGATTCGTTAACCACTGAGCCATGACAGGAACTCCCAACACAATTATGTTACTACCTATGCTACCAAGATTATTTATATATATCACATCTCTAGGCTGGAAATATCATATTAGGAGTTCCCCTTGTGGTGCAATGGGATCTGAGGCTTCTCTGCAGCACCAGGATATAGGTTTGATCCCTGGCCCAGCACAGTGGGTTAAAAAGATCTGGCATTGCTACAACTACTGCAGAGGTCGCAACTGTGGGTAAGGTCTGATCCCTGGCCCAAGAATTCCATGTGCCGAGGGGCAGCCAAAAACATGGTTGGTTTACAAAAAAACTCAACCATGTTAGGCGTGCTGCATCTCTTACCAGTTCCATGTTTAATGACGCCACTTTAGTAGCCTGAAATTGGCCATAGCAGAAGTAGTTACACCTTAGGAATTGAGAAAAACTACAAATCAGGGGCTTTCTTGTTTGTTTGGAGGGCCAGTTATTAAGCATTTAACTAGCACATAGAACAGAGACACCTCTGAGGAATCTTTGTGATACTTAGAAGGTGAAATGACAGCTGGAGGAACATATGGGTAGAGTGAAGGTGGTTTGTTTGTTTTTCCCACCTTTTTATTTTGAAAAATTTCAAAACTACAAGAATTGTATGATTAATGTACCCTCATATATCTTTCAACTAGATTCATTTTCCCCCACTCCAGTTAGAATTCTATATTCTTTTTTAACAAAATTCTTTTCCAGGAGTTCCCATTGTAGCTCAGTGGAAACAAACCCAACTAGTATCCACGAGGATGTGGGTTCAATCCCTGACCTCGCTCAGTGGGTTAAGGATCTGGTGTTGCCATGAGCTGTGGTGTAGGCTGGCAGCTAGCTGTAGCTGTGACTGTAACCTCTAGCCTGGTTACTTCTATATGCCACAGGTGTGGCCCTAAAAAGAAAAAAAATTCTTTATCATTATAGTTTATTACAAGATACTGAAAATATAGTTCACGTGCTATACAGCAAATCCTTGTTGATTATCTATTTTATATATAGTAGTCTATATCTCCAAGCCCATACTCCCAATTTATCCCTTCCCCCCTTCCACTTTGGCATCTGTAAGTTTATTTGCTATGGCTGTGAGTTTGTTTCTGTTTCATAAATAAGTTATTTTACATCATTATTTACCATATTCTACATATGGTGATATCATATAATATTTGTCTTTCTATGACTGACTTACTTCACTTAGTTTGATAATCTCTAGGTCCATCCATGTTGCTGTAAATGGCATCATTTCATTCTTTTTTATGGCTGAGTAGTATTCCATTGTACATATGTACCATCTCTTCTTTAACCATTCATCTGTTGATGGACATTTAGGTTGCTTGCATGTCTTGGCTATTGAGAATAGTGCTGCTGTGAATATAGGGGTGCATGTATTTTTTCTAATTAGAATTTTTGTCTTTTCTATATGCCCAGGAGTTGGACTGCTGGATCATATAGTAACCCTGTTTTTACTTTTTTAAGAAATCTCCATATTGTTCTCCACGGTGGCTGCACCAGTTTACATTCCCACCCACAATGTAGGAGGGTCCCTCCCTTTTCTCCACACCCTCTCCAGAATTTGTTATTTGAGGACCTTTTTTTCTTTTTTTGCTTTTTAGGGCCACACCCAAGGCATGTGGAAGTTCCCAGGCTAGAGGTCAAATCGGAGCTGCAGCTGCTGGCCTTACACCACAGCTCACAGCAAGGCCAGATCCTTAAACCACTGAGCGAAGCCAGGGATGGAAACCTCATCCTCATGGATACTAGTTAGGTTCATTACTGCTGAGCCACAAAGGAAACTCCCTGTAGTTTTTTGTTTGTTTGTTTGTTTTTCTTTTGTCTTTTTGCCTTTTCTAGGGCCGCTCCTGCAGCATATGGAGGTTCCTAGGCTAGGGGTCTAATTGGAGCTGTTGCTGCCGGTCTATGCCACAGCCACAGCAGCAACACAGGATCCAAGCCACGTCTGCAACCTACACCACAGCTCCCAGCAACACCGGATCCTTAACTTGCTGAGCAAGGCCAGGGATGGAACCTGCAACCTCATGGTTCCTAGTCAATTCATCAACCACTGCGCCACAACGGGAACTCCCCAGTAGACTTCTTAATGATGGCCATTCTGACTGGTGTGAGGTAGTACCTCACTGTGATTTTGATTTGCATTTCTCTGCTAATTAGCAACGCTGAGCATTTTTCATGTGTCTATTGGCCCTCTGGATGTCTTCTTTGGAGTTACGTCTCTTCAGGTCTTCGGTGGCTGGGGTGCACAGTTGGTTTGTTTTGTTTTGTTTTGTTTTGTTTTGTTGCCTTTAAGGTCCTCACCCTCGGCATATGAATTTCCCAGGCTAGGAGTCCAATCGGAGCTGTAGCTGCCAGTCTACACCACAGCCACAGCAACATGGGATGGAGATGTGTATGTGTCCTACACCACAGCTCATGGCAACACCAAATCCTTAACCCATTGAATGAGGCCAGGGATTGAACCCAGATCCTCATGGATACTAGTTGGGTTCATTACCCCCAAGCCACAACGGGAACTCCAGGGGGTGCAAGTTTTTTAAAGGCAAAAAGGGTAAAGGAGCGAGGTCTTTGTGAATTCACCTTCCTGGTAAGACCTCAGTTGCAGACTTCCCAGCATCATCGTGTTACTTGAGGTGTCACGAGTGTTTGTGATTGATTCTCATGTTCCTACAAAGCAAACTAGTAAATCAGGGTCTTGTGAGGCCTTAAATTGTTTGTTGGCTTTGCCATGGCCCCAGAATGAGAAAGTTCCCAGGCCAGGATGGAACCTGCGCCACAGCAGCAACTGGAGCTGCAGCAGTGACAATGCTGGATCCTTAACCCACTAGGCCTCCAAGGAACGCCAAGCCTTTTTACAAACAAGAGACAGGCAGAGGACATTGGGGTTGGGGTGGGATCCTGTGCTCTGAAGTTCCTATAGGGTCCTGCTTGGTTACATATACAAATATGTACAAATAAATATGTTCTGCTAAACCATTTGGAAGAGTTGTAGCCATCACGACCCGCCCCTGTGTATCTCCACAAGACCACAGTGCCATGATCACTCCAAGTCCCTTTTTATCATTGATGATATAATTAAAATGCAAAATAAAATCATTATTCTTTCTCCAACTTGATAGCTCTCTTTACAAATTGTTTCACTTATCACAGTTGGTTGTCACATCTCTTTCAGCCACCTTTTTTTTTTTTTTTTTTGGCTTTTGAGGGCTACACTGCAGCATATGGAGGTTCCCAGCCTAGGGGTCGAATCAGAGCTACAGCTGCCAGCCTACCCCACAGCCACAGCAACTCAGGATCCGAGATGCATCTGTGACCTACACCACAGCTCATGGCAACACTAGATACTTCACCCACTGAGTGAGGCCAGGGAATAAACCTGCATCCTCATAGATGCTAGTCAGATTCATTTCCGCTGAGCCACAAGAGGAACAGGAACTTCAATTTTATTTTATTAAATTTTTTTTTTCTTTTTAGGGCCGAACTCCTGAAGCTCACACAACATTGTAAGTGAAATATACGTCAATTTTTAAAAAAAATTGTTAAGGAGTTCCCTTGGGGTGAATTGGGTTAAGGATCCAGTGTTGTCACTGCTGCAGCTCAGGTTGCCACTGTGGCATGGGTTCCATCCCTGGCCTGGGAACTCCACATGCTTGGCCAAAAAAAAAATTATTAAGAGGGTAGATTGCTACGTGTTCTTCTCCAGGCCCCCTCCCCCTCAAAAACCTTGAACCAAGGGATATGCACAAAAACTTTGGAGATGATGGACATGTTGTTTCCCTTGATTGTGGCGACAGGGTCACAGGCCCAAACTCATCAAATAGCATACAGTGACTATGTGGTTTTTTTCTGTCCACTGTACCTCAATAAAGCTGTGTCCACACATGGTGGAAGGGTCAAGGGATCTCTCTGAGGCCTCTTTATTATTATTATTATTATTATTATTATTATTATTGCTTTTTAGGGCTTCACCTGTGGCGTATGGAAGTTCCCAGGCTAGGGGTTGAATGGGAGCTGTAGCTGCCGGTCTACACCACAACCGCAGCAACTTGGGATCTGAGCCGCGTCTGCGACCTACACCACAGTTCATGGCAATGCTGGATCCTTAACCCACTGAGGGAGGTGAGGGATAGAACCCGCCTCCTCATGGATACTAGTCAGGTTCATAACCTACTGAGCCACAACGGGAACTCCTCTGGGGCCTCTTTTATAAAGGTAATGGGGCACTTTGATAAGAAGCATCCAGAAGTTTGCAGTCAAGATGTTGGGTGGGGCTGTAATCTGGGCCCAAGTGGGGGAAGGTTCTGCTTCAAGATGACTCACCTGGCTGCTGGCAGGATTCTTTGCTGGCTATTGGATGAAGGGCCTCGGTTTCCCATGGACTGTTGTCTGGGGACTGTTGGCTGGCCGCCCTGCTCAGTTTTCTGCCACACAGGCACCTGGCAACTTCCAACATGGCTGTCGGCCTCCATCCGTGGGCAAAAGAGAGGTAGATGGCACAAAAGACGTCGTAGTCTTTTGTAACATAACCCTGGATGTAACATCCCATCACACTTGTCATATTCTGTTAGTTAAAAGGTCTTACTAGGTCCTGCTCACACTCAAGGGGACAGGATCAGCCCAAAACATGGATATAGGAGGCGGGGGTGATGGAGGCCCACCACCTACACTCTTCATAAGTGTTAGAATGATTTGATTATCTGATCTTTGGAGGGCAAGACCCAGAATTCAGGGATAACTCCAGCTTTATTTGTTACAGTTGTACCATATAGAACCTGGGGCAGAAAATGAACATGAGAGAAAATCTGCCTAAGTATGGGCTTTAGTTAATGTATCAGTATTGGTTCCTTAATTAATTGTCTCCTACCCATCTAAGATACTACCAATAGGGGAAATTTTGTCCGTGTCATTATTTCTTATGAATAGATGCATTTTTTTTTCAGTTGCACCTGTAGCATTGGCGGTTCCAGGGCCAGGGATCTATTGAAACCTTGCCACAGCAGTGACGAGGCCAGATCCTTAACCTCTAGATCACCAGGGAACTCCAATAATTTGAATATATTCACCTTACTATTCTCGATATAGGCATTCATGTGGAAAAAAAGAAAACAATTGGTGAACCACTCCTCGTTGGTTTTTTTTTTTTTTTTTTTTTTTGTCTTCTTTGCATTTTCTAGGGCCGCTCCCGCAGCATGTGGAGGTTCCCATGTGAGTGGTTGAATTGGAGCTGTAGCCACTGGCCTACACCAGAGCCACAGTAACACAGGATCCAAATCTGTGACCTACCCCACAGCTCACAGCAACGCCGGATCCTTAACCCACTGAGCGAGGCCAGGGATCGAACCCGCAATCCCATGGTTCCTAGTCGGATTTGTTAACCACTGAGCCACGAAGGGAACTCCTCGTTGTTGTTTTTTAATATAAAACTTTAAAATTAAGAGCAGTTTTAGGTTCACAAAACTGGGCAGAAAGTACAGAAGTTCACATATAACCCCCTACCCCCACCAACCAGGCCCTGCACAGCCCCCAGCTGTCAACATTGGCATGGAAGTTGTGCCTTTGTTACAGTTGATGAACCTACAGGGATAGAGCATGACCGTCCAAACTCCTTAGTTTACATTAGAGTTCACTCTTGGTGGTGCATATTCTATGGGTTTGGACAAATGTACAGTGACATGTACCCACCCTCACAGTATCATCCACAATAATTTCACTGTCCTACAAATCCTCCATGCCCTGCTTATTCATCCCTCCCTGCCCCATAACCCTTGGCACTCCACCAGATCTTTTTTTTTTTTTCATTTTTAAATTTTTTATTGATTTTAAGTGAGAATTGCAATGATTTTTATTTATATTTTATTTATTTCACTATTTTTTAAGGGCTGCACCTGCAGCATATGGAGGTTCCCAGGCTAGGGGTCAAATCAGCACTACAGCTGCCAGCCTACACCACAGCCACAGCAACGCCTAATCCTTAACCCACTGAGAGAGGCCAGGAATCGAACCTGCAAACTCATGGTTCCTAGTTGGATTCGTTTCCACTGCACCATGATGGGAACTCCCCCCACCCCGATCCTTCTATGTGTCTCCATAGGTTTGCCTTTTCCAGAATGTTCTAGAGCTAGAATCATACATCACATAGCCTTTTCTGATCGGCTTCTTTCACTTAGTCATGTGCATCTAAGTTTCCTCTGTGTCTTCATGGCTTGATAGCTCGTTTCTTTTCAATGCCAAGTAACACTGTCTAGAGGTACCGCAGTTTGTTTACCACTCACCTGCTGAAGGACGTCTTGGTGGCTTCCAGGTTTTGGCAATTATGAGCAAATCTGCTATAAACATCCATGTGCAGGTTTCTTGTGCTTGAAATGAAGTTTTCACCTCATTTGGATAAGGACCAAGGTGTGCGATTCCTGGATCAATTATTTCTTTTTTTTATGTTTATTGTTTGTCTTTTCAGGGCCGCACCCACAGCATACGGAAGTTCCCGCACCCACAGCCTATGGGTCAAATCAGAGCTGTAGCCACTTGCCTACACCACAGCTCATGGCAATGCCAGATCCTTAACCCACTGAGTGAAGCCAGGGATCAAACCAGCATCCTCATGGATACTAGTCAGATTCATTTCCACTGAGCCACGAAGGGAACTCCTATGATTTCTTTTTTATATGCTCAGTGTGCCTTTGGGTGATATTCAATTCTCGCTGTAATTATGTTTCTGTCAGTTGTTTCTATTCCAAACATTTTCCTCTTCATTCTGTTATTATATTTTATGAAGCCTATAGGTTTAGTAGGGCTACATCTCCAATTTTATTTATTTATTTATTTATTTTGGCTGAGCCCAAGCCATGCAGAAATTCTCAGGCCAGGGATCAATTCCTAGCCATAGTTGTGACCTACACCATAGCTGCAGCAACATTGGATCCTTAACCCACCGTGCTGGGCCGGGGATTGAACCTTCATCCCATCGCTCCAGAGACGCCATGGATCCCATTGTGCCACATTGGAAACTCCTGTTTTTCTGATATTAATATTACCAACCAAATAGTCTTTGGGACAACCAAATAGCTATGATATATAGAGCTCTTACTGGCTAGGCAGTGTGCCACGTGTTTCTCACACTGGCTTAACAAGGTCCATTTGGCTGGAAGGAGCCCAAGTGGGGAAAATGGCTTCTAATCCTGCAGCTGGGTCTCTGGGCAGATCCTCTAGCCTCATGGAAACTGGAAACTAGATGGGATGCTGGCACTTCCTTATTAAGAGAAATCTGGGCGTTCCTGTAGTGTCTCAGTGGAAATGAATCCGACTACTATCCATGAGGCTGTGAGTTTGATCCCTGGCCTTGTTCAGTGGGTTAAGGATCCAGCTTTGCTGTGAGTTATGGTGAAGGCCGGATCTCTTGTTGCTCCGGCTGTGGTGTAGGCCAGGAGCTGCAGCTCTGATTCGACCCCTAGCCTGCAAACTTCCATACACCATGGGTGTGGCCGTAAAAAGCAAAAAAAATAAAATAAAATAAAAAAAGAAAGAAAGAAAAAGAGAGAGAGAGAGAAATCTGCCTCCCCTTCTCCCAGTGACCCCCTCTGAAACTGTTATGGACTGAGCGCTATCCCTCCAAATTCATATGTTGAAGTCCCCAGCTTCTCAGGATGTGACTGAATTTGGAGATGGGCTCTTCAGGTAGAAATTAGGTAAAATGAGATCGCCAGGGTGGGACCTAATCCAATATGACCCATGTCCTTAATGTCCTTATGAGGATATTAGGACACAGACACACACAGAGGGAAGACAGGGGAGGACTCGGGAGAAGATGGCTGGGCTGTCTGCAAGGTCAGGAGAGATGCCTCAGGAGAAACCAACCCTGCCAGACCCCTTCACTGTGGACTTCCAGCCTCCCGAAGGGCGAGAAAATAAACTTCTGTTGTGTAAGCCACCCAGACTCTGGGCCTCTGTTCGGGCAGCCCCTGCAAACTCAGCCACCATATGCTCTGCAGCTTCCCTAGGGCTCAGAGCCCCTGCCCACGCCCAGCTTCTGCTGCCCACAGGCCTCCGCCATCTGTCTGCCTTCTGCCCAGCCTCCTTCCCATGTCTGCTCCCCCACCCCCACCCCACCAACCCAGCTGACTCTCTCCTCCGTCTGTCTCCTGTTCTTCTTCCTTAAGGAATAATAATAGCTCCTGGCGCTGGCAATGCGCCTCCCCTGTTCCAGACAGTGTGCTGGGCCCCAGGAAGCAGTGTCTTATTTAGCGCCAGCCCACAAGCCTTCAAGGTGGATGCTATCATTAGCGCTCTCCCACAGACAGGCACCCAAAGCTTGCCGATGGGAAGGGAGTGGCCAGTGGCCACAGTGTCAACAAGGAGTCTGGCACAGCCGGGTTAGGGCAGAGCCTCTGGGCCAGGATGGAGCACAGATCGCTGGCCCATCGGCCATGCACGAGTGATGTGAAAGCAACAGCTGTGGGTATAGCAGGCTTTGAATCCTCCCTAAAATATGTGAATCTGGTGATCTAGTGGTTAGGATCCTATGCTTCCTTTTTGGTCTTTTCTTTTTTGTCCGCCACAAGGCATGTGGAGTTCCCTAGCCAGGGATCAGATCCAAGCCAAAGTCTCAACCTAAGCCGCAGCTCCAGCAACGCCAGTCCTTAACCCACTGTATCAGACCAGGGATTGAACCTAAGTGCTCCCAAGATGCTGCTGATCCTGTTGCGCCACAATGGGAACTCTGGATTCAGTGCTTTTACCGCTGGGGCCTAGGTTCAATCCCTGGTCTGGAAACTGAGATCCCACATCAAGCGGTTACATGCCTTGTTAAAACAAAAACGAAAACAAAAACAAAACCCAACCAAAAAAAAAAACAAAAAAACAAAACAAAAAAAAAAACCAACCGAAAACAAAACATGAAACATACAAAACAACACCGAAAAAGAAAAGTGCTTTAAAAAATCTGTGAGGCTGGGGCATTATCCCTTCTCCAACAAGGAAGCAAATGTGTCCATAAGTGATACCACTCAATTGCTAGGATGGGGAAATAAGAGGCATCTGAGAGGAGCCAGAAGGGGAGGCTGGACTGGAAGTCCTGCTGTGGGGACGGCACAAACAGGGGAAGAGGCTAGAAAGTTCCGGGGAGAGGGAATAACCTGTGGAAATGGCAGGGGGAGCAAAAGGGCTTGGCCAGAGAGGCTCGGTGGGGACCAGGTCACGGGGTTGCCTAAACCACGAGGGCTGGAGTTTTAAATAGGGTGCAGTGGGGTGTTGTGTGAGCAAAGAGTGAGAACTCTTTCCAGTGAGGAAAGAGGGCAGCAGTGAGGAGGCCACTGTGGTTGCTGGGAGAGAGACCAGAGTGTCCCAAATGAGGGGATATGGCAGATGGGCCTGTCAAGGAGCCAGGAGTCAGGGTGCTCAGGACTTGGTGACATGGAAAGCTGCCTTCTTAAAAAAACTTATTTCATTGAAGTATAGTTGACTCACAGTGTTGTGTTAAATTCTGCTATATAGCAAATTGATTCGGTTATATATACATATTCTTTTTTTTTTTTCATTCCCCCTCCTCCACCTCCACCATGGCATATGGAGTCCCAGGGATCAGATCCAAGCTGCAGTTGCCACCTACACTGCAGCTGTAGCAACGCCAGATCCTTTAACCCACTGTGTGGGGCTGGGGATCGAACCTGTGTCCCAGTGCTGCAGAGAAACCACCGATCCTGTTGTGCCACATTGGCAACTCCCATACACACATACACACACACACACACACACACACACAAACACACACACATTTTTTTCCCATATTCTTTTCCTTTGTGGTTTATCACAGGATTTATTTTTTTTTAATTTTTTTTTATTTTTAGGGCTGCACCTGTGGAATTTGGAGGTTCCCAGGCTAGGGGCTGATTCAGAGCAGTAGCTGCCGGCCTATGCCATAGCCACAGCAAGGCCAGATCTGAACTGTGCCTGCAAACTACACCACAGCTCACGGCAACACCAAATTCCTAACCCAATGAGCGAGGCCAGGGACTAAACCCTTGTTCTCAGATACTAGTCAGGTTCATTACCACTGAGTCACGACGGGGAATTCCTGTCAATGGACATTTAGATTGCTTACATGTCTTTGCTGTTGTAAATAGTACTGCTTTGAATATTGGGGTGCATGTATTTTTTGAATTATAGTTTTGTCTAGATATACTCCCAGGAGTGGTATTGCTGGATCATATGGTAGTTCTATATTCAATTTTCTGAGGAACCTTCATACTGTTTCTCATAGTGGTTGCACCAATTTACATTCCCACCAACAGTGTAGGAGGGTTCCCTTTTCTCCATACCTTCTCCAACACTTAACAGCTGTAGGTGTTTTTTTTGTTTTGTTTTGTTTTTATATTTTGTCTTTTTAGGGCCTCACCTGCAGCATATGGAGGTTCCCAGGCTAGGTGTCACATTGGAGCTACAGCAGCTGGCCTGTGCTAGTCACAGAAATGCAGGATCTGAGCCATGTCTGCAACCTACCCCACAGCTCATGGCAATGCCATATTCTTAACCCACTAAGTAAGGCCAGGGATCAAACCCAAGTCCTCATGGATACTAGTCTGGTTGGTTAACCACTGAGCCACGATGGGAACGCTTAGTTGTAGATTTTTTTAAATGATGGCCATTTTGACCAGTATGAGGTGGTACCTCATTGTAGTTTTGATTTGCATTTCTCTAATAATTAGTGATGGTGATCATCTTTTCATGTGCCTGTTGGCTATCTGGATGTCTTCTTTTGGAGATAGTCTACTCATTTGATTGGGTTGTCTGAAACCTGTCTGTTACGGTGCCAGTGGGTGGCACACGTAGCTGTCAGCCTCCAGGCATAGACATGGTGCAGAGCAGTGTCCCTGGTGTTGCCTGCAGGGCCCACAGCAGGTGGGCGATTGGAAGGGGCTTATAGCATCTCTGGTGGTCACTGGGGGCCTCACTCTGTCTCCCTTTGGAACCACATCTCTCTTCTCACAATCGTTTGTGCTTATGGAGTCCATGTAGGGTATACGTGGAACAGTCAGGTAGCAGATGCAGAACTTATAAGGCAATCAGACCTTTCAAAGAACCAGGCCTGACCTCTTAGGGGGGTTGACCCCCCTATTAGGTGTGGAGGGCCCATGATATTTCAGGGGCCCTTGCAAATGTTTCACTTTCTTTTTTTTCTTTTTAAATTTTTTTTTTTTTTTTTTTTTTTTTTTTAGGGCCACACCTGTAGCATATGGTTCCCAGGCTAGGGATCCAATCGGAGCTGCACCTGCTGGCCCATGCCACAGCCACAGCAACGTGGGATCTAAGCTGTGTCTGTGACCTACACCACAGCTTATAGCAATGCTGGATCCTTAATCCACTGAGCGAGCCCTCATGGATACTAGTCAGATTTGTTTCCTCTGAGTCATGATGGGAACTCCTCTTTTTAAAAAAATTTAATTTTATTGAAGTATAGTTGATTTACAATGTTGTGTTAATTTCTGGTGTACTGTTTCAGTTTTTTTTTTGTTTGTTTGTTTGTTTTTTTTTGCGGGGCCCATGGTATGTGGAAGTTCCCTGGAAGGGATTGAATGCTTGGTACAGCAGTGACCCCAGCTGCTGCAGTGACAACTCTGGATCCTTAACCCTCTAAGCCACAAGAGAACTCCTGTTTTGCTTTCTTTTAAAATAAGAAGGGGACTTCTGGAGTTCCTGTTGTGGCTCAGCAGGTTAAGAACCTGACAAGTATCCATGAAGATGAAAGTTTAATCCCTGGCCTTGCTCAGTGTGTTAAAGATCCAGTGTTGCCACAAACTGCAATGTAGGTAGCTGACGTGGCTCACATCCCACATGGCTGTGTCTGTGGTGTAGGCTGGCAGCTGCAGTTCTGATTCAACCCCTAGCCTGGGAACTTCCACATGCTGGGAGTGTGGCCCTAACTTTTTTTTTTTAAATTAAAATAAGGAGTTCCTGGTGGCTCAGCAGTTTAAGAGTCCAGCATTGTCACTGCTATGGCTCAGGTTCCATCCCTGACCCAAGAACTTTTGCATGCCACACACATGGCCAAAAAAAATTAGTTAAGGAGTTCCCATCGTGGCTCAGTGGTAAACGAATCCAACTAGGAACCATGGGGTTGCGGGTTTGATCCCTGGCCTTGCTCAGTGGGTTAAGGATCCGGTGTTGCCATGAGCTGTGGTGTAGGTCACAGACGTGACTCGGATCCTGCTTTGCTGTGGCTCTGGTGTAGGCTGGCGGCTACAGCTCCGATTCAACCCCTAGCCTGGGAACCTCCATATGCCACGGGAGCGGCCCAATAAATGGCAAAAAAAGACCAAAAAAAAAAATAGTTAAGGTGGAATCTAAAAAATTGATACATATTTACAAAACAGAAATAGACCCACAGACATAAAAAGCAAATTTATGGTTACCAAAGGGGAAAAGTGGAGAGAGAGGGATAAATTAGGAGTTTGGGATTAACAGATACATACTATATATAAAATATATATTAACCAATAGGACCTACTGTAGAGCGCAGGGAACTATACTTAATATCTTGTAACAACTTACAATGGAAAAGAATCAAAAAAGAATAAACATATACACATATAATCGAATCACTTTGCTATACACCTGAAACTAACCTAGCATTGTGAACCAACTAGACTTCAATTTAAAAAATAGTTAAGATGGTAAATTTTATGTTGTGTATTTAACCACCATACAAATATTAATAAACATAATTATTAAAAAAAAAAAAAGACTCAGGAGCTAGACTGACCCTGTAACCCTGGGCAAAGTAATCACCGCCCTCGCTCAGCTCTGGGTGTGCCTGGCCCAGCTGCATTGTTCTTTGCATTTAGAGCAGAGTTATGGGAAGATACTCAGGAGCTGCCCTGTTCCTAGAAGGTGGGGAATGAAAGGACATTTCAAAGGGTTTTTTTGTTATTTGTTTGTTTGCTAGGTTTTTGGCTGCACCAGAAGACTTGCAGAATTTCCCTGGCTAGGGGTCAACCTGAGCCACTCTGGTGACACTTTGGGATCCTCAACCTGCTGCAACACAAGGGAACTCTGAAGGAGTTTTATTTTTTTTTAAATGTTATTTTTATTTTTTGGCATATGGAAGTTCCCAGGCTAGTGGTCAAATCAGAGTTACAGCTGCACCACAGCCACAGGAACACAGGATCCAAGCCTTGTCTGAGACCTATACCACAGCTCACGGCAATGCCAGATCCTTAACTCACTGAGCAAGGCCATGGATCTAACCCGCATCCTCATGGATACTAGCAGAGTTTGTTACCACTGAGCCACAATGGGAACTCCTTAAAATTCCTTTTCTTTTTTTTTTTCAGGCCCGCATTCATGGCATATCGAGTTTCCCAGGCTAGGGGTTGAATCGGAGCTATAGCAGCCACAGCAACGCGGGATCCTTACACTGAGCAAGGCCAGGGATCGAACCTGTGTCCTCATGGATACTAGTCCGGTTGGTTAACCACTGAGCCACGATGGGAACTCTGGGAAATTCTTGAAATTCTGAACACATTTTTAAAAAATTTGTTTTATTTGTTTATTTCCTGCATTTAATCTTTAAAAAAATTTTAAATTTATTTTTTTCGGTCATCCCTGGCATATGGAGTTCCCAAGCCAGGGATCAGACCTGAGCTGCAGTTGCAACCTATGCCAGATCCTTAACCCACTGTGCTAGGCTAGGGATCAAACCTTCATCCCAGCACTCTAGAGAGGCTGACAATCCCACTGTACCACAGTGGGGACTCCTAAAAATGCTTTATTTATTTATTTATGTCTTTTTTTAGGGCCGCACCTGCAAGCATATGGAAGTTTCCAGGCAAGGGGTCAAATTGGAGCTGCAGCCACCAGCCTACGTCACAGCCACAACCACTCACAGCAACACAGGATCTGAGCCATGTCTGTGACCTACACCACACAGAGCTGACACCAACGCCAGATTCTTAACCCACTGATTGAGGCCAGGGATCAAACCTGCATCCTCATGGATACTAGTCAAGTTCATTACTGCTGAGCCACAGCGGGAACTCCTAAAAACTTTTTTTTTGGGGGGGGGGCTTTTTTGAGATGTTCCCAGGCTAGGGGTTGAATCAGAGCTGTAGCCACCAGCATACACCACAGCTCACGGCAATGCCAGATCCTTAACCCACTGAGCGAGGCCAGGGATTGAACCTGAGGCCTCATGGATACTAGTCTGGTTCATTAACCACTCAGTCATGCCAGGAACTCCCTAAAACCTTTTTAAGTGTGGCAAAATACACATAACATGAAACTCATCATTTTTTTTTTTTTTTGTCTTTTGTCGTTTTTTTTTTTTGTTGTTTGTTGTTGTCGTTGTTGCTATTTCTTGGGCCGCTCCCACGGCATATGGAGGTTCCCAGGCTAGGGGTCCAATTGGAGCTGTAGCCACCGGCCTATGCCAGAGCCACAGCAACGCGGGATCCAAGCCGAGTCTGCAACCTACACCACAGCTCACGGCAACGCGGGATCGTTAACCCACTGAGCAAGGGCAGGGACCGAACCCGCAACCTCATGGTTCCTAGTCGGATTCGTTAACCACTGCGCCACGACGGGAACTCCGAAACTCATCATTTTTAAGTGTTCAGTTCAGCAGCATTAAGTACCTTCACACAGTTGTACAACCATCCTAACCATCCATCTCCTGAACTTCCCAAACTGAACCTGTCCCCATTAAACACTGACTCCCCATCCCCCTTCCCCAGCCCCATCTACTTTCTGTCTCTGTGGATCTGACTCCTCTAAGGACCTCCTATAGGTGGAATCAGACAGTATTTGTCCTTTTGTGACTGGCTTATTTCACTGAGAATCATGTCCTCAAAGTTCATGCACGTATGTAACCTGTGTCAGAATTTCCTTCCTTTTTCCTTTTTTGGCCACCCCACAGCATGTGGAGTTCCTGGGCCAGGGATCAGATCCCAGGCACAGTTGCAACCTATGCTACAGCTGCAGCAACGCCAGATCCTTTAACCCACTGTGCCAGGCAGAGGAATGAACCTGTGTCCTGGGACTGCAGGATGCCACCAATGGGAACAGAGAGTTCCTGTTGTGCCACAGTGGGAACTCTCCTTCCTTTTTAAGGCTGAATAATGTTCCATTTTATGTATATACATTTTGTTTATTGGAAATACTGAATAATTTTTGAACAAGGGCCACTGCATTTTCATGCTGCACTGGGAACCCCAAATTATGTGGCCTGTTTTGCTGGACCCCAGTCACACTAAATCCGGCAGGAATCCTTCTAGGCCCAGCTGACAGCTGACTCAGTCTCCTCCCACCTGAAGGGAACTCAACTCAGGGCAAATAACTAATGATGCACTGCTTTGGGGTCTCAAGAAGGCCAGGTGGCAGAACTTGAAGGTCCTGTTATGGGCTGGATTGTGTCATTCTGCCCCATCCCCACCCACTGAAAAAAAAGGTAGGTTGAAATCCTAACCCCCAGGACCTCAGAATGTGACCTTATTTGGAGATCAGGTCTTTACAGAGGTGAGCAAGGTAAAACCTGTTCATCAATGTGGGCCCTAATCCAATAGGAATGGTGTCTTTATAAAAAGGGGGAAATTTGGGAATTTCCGTGTGGCTCCACGGAAGGGAATCTATTATCCATGAGGATGCAGGTTGATCCCTGGCCTCACTCAGTGGGTTAGGGATCCGGCATTGTTGTGAGTTGTGGTGTAGGTCACAGGTGCAGCTCAAATCTGGCCTTGCTGTGGCTGTGGCGTACGTAGGATGGCAGCTACAGTTCTGATTCAACCCCTAGCCTCGGAACCTCCATGTGCCGCAGGTGCGGCCCTAAAAAGACAAAAAAGGGGGGGGGGGTGGAATTCGGACACAGAGACAGACATGCACAGAGCGAGGACGATGTGGGGACACAGGGGCCATGGGGCTGGAGTGATGAATCTACAAGACCTGGGAATGCCACCCTTTCCTCGGAGACTCACAGTGGGCCGGCACAGGGCCACTCAGCCTGGAGAACCCAGGTCCTTGTGTACCCACCTGCCTGCGGATGCCAGGGGGGCAGCTAGGGTGGTCTTGGCCCCTCCTTTTCCTCTGTCCCCCTGGATCTGCCATCCTCCCAGACATGCTGCCCACACCTTCCCATCTGATGCCTGGCTTTTTAAGGATCTAACCTGTGCTGGGCAAAGGGAGATTCAAAGGGGCTGAAAAGGGGGGAGGAGAGGAAGCCGGTGCTTTACACACATGGCCTCTTTAAAACATTTATAGGTTGCATCCTCCCGAGGCCAAAGGGTTTAAAAAGAACTTGGTAATACATTTTAATGTTCTTAAGTCATAAAAGTAGATGAGTGGAATGTTTTAAGATTTTTTTCTTTTTTCTGGCCATGCCCACGGCATGCCTAAGTTCCTGGGCCAGGGATTTAACCCATGCCGCAGCAGTGACCCGAGCCACTGCAGTGATAACACTGGGTCCTTAACCCACTGAGCCACCACCAGCTTTAGTTTTAGAGCCGCCCCTGGATTCCAGAGTCTCTCCTGAGGGGCTGGTGGTCCTGGAGCTCCAGTCCCTGCACAGACTGTTTCTGAGACCCAGCTCTGCCCTGCCCCCTGGCACTCCCCCGCGGCTGGATGTTTGGTGTGGAAGGGCTGGTAGTTTACACCACTGACACACCAGACTTCTCCATGAGGCTTCACTTGACAGACAAAAGGGCGTATTCGTGCCTATGCCACCAAATGGGCTCCCCTGCCAAGCGCCTGTCCCTATACCCACCCCACCTCCTATCCTAGGTCCCTCCAACCAGAAAGGACCCTTCAGTGACCTGTCCCAAGCCGGGGCCCTTCTCCCTGACATCCAGTGCCTCTCTGAGCTGCAGTTTCCTCTGGGACCCAGACTCTCACATCCCAAGGCCCAGAAGCTGCCACACCCGGCCTCTTCCAGCCCTGCATTAAATCCTTCGACTTTGGAGTTCCCTTTGAGGCTCAGTGGTAATGAACCCAATTAGTATCCATGAGGATTCGGGTTCGATCCCTGACCTCACTCAATGGGTTAAGGATCCCATGTTGCTTGAGCTACCATGCACGAGTCTTGGATCTGGAGTTGCTGTGGCTGTGGCATAGGTCGGTAGCTGCGCCTCTGATTTGACCCCTAGCCTGGGAACTTCCATATGCCACAGCTGTAGCCCTAAAAAAAAAAAAAAAAAAAAATCCTTCATCTTTGAGAAAAACCAGTCAGACAGAAGGCAGCCCTTGGAACGAAGGGGAAGGTGGATTTCGAGATTCTGTACTCTACAAGAAGCCCAAAGACAACCAGAAAGCTCCTGAACAGAGATGGGGGGCTGGCTGTGGGCATGGGACTGGGGCAGTCACACAGGACCCCACACTCAGAAGGCCTCAAGCTCTGTTTAATGCTCTGTGATTGCCATCTTCAAATTTTTGCTGCTTTCTGGACCAGGGTCCCTAAAATTCTGTCCCAGGTTGGCAGAGGTTAGGTGAGGCCCTAGGCTCTCCGAGGACACTGTCCCCAGAGGTCTGGGTGGGGAAGAACTGTGTGCTTGTGATGCAAGGGCTTGAGAGAAATTCTCTCCCTCACATGCTCTGGGGTGACCAGGACACTCCCTGGAGAGCTTGGGCTTGGGTCCAGGCCCCCAGCATGTGCCCACGGGCACCTGAGCCCCTGCCCACCCCTGTAGGACGTCCTGCCTAAGGAGGCGTCATGCCCCCTCCAAACCCGACTGCCCATCCCTGGCTGAAACCCCCAATGGACAGTTCGGAGCCACAGAACTAAGGGGCAGTCCAAACCCAGGATGCTCTATGTCTAACTGGTGAGGGAAAAGAAAAAATCACCAGCACCGAATGGTGTAATGGTGTCTGTTTTCCAGTTGGCTAGGCTTCAGCGCATCACCTATAAATGGGTGCTCAGACAATGACAACAGTAAGGCCTTCCTCAACTTCAGGGAGGTACTCTGTGAGGTGGGCAGCATGACCAACAGCTAATAGCTATCATTTCCCACCACCACTTCCCAGCTTCTTGGAACATCCTCCTGTTCAGCTAACTCCTGCTCTGACGTCACACCCCAGAGGGCCCCACATCCACACCTGGGATGGGGGTCTTTGCTCTGTTCTTTTGAACCCTCAGGTGGGATAAAATAATCTCATGGCAAGGTGGGCAAAGCAAGGCATGACTGGGGAGAATTGCTCCCTGGCCAGCTTTAATTTTGCTGCGGGACGTCTGTGTGGCTTCCTAGAGCCCAGAGCTGCCACCTGTCAGGGCTCGTAGCCCCACGCCACCACCATCTGCTCTGAGTGGGCTCCAGGCCAGGGAAAGAGGATAAGGGGCCAACTCACTGCACTGCCCCCACCTCCACAGTAAAAAACCTCTCACTGCACAACCCAGTCCTTCCTACCACTAAACAGAAACCACGGTTCTCCACGACAACGCCGATGTCTGGGATTTTCTCCCTTCTCTTCCAGAAATCCTTTCCAATTGTGCTAGAGATGAATTGAGGTCAAACCAACCAACCAAAGCCCAAAGACAAAAGGATACAGGCATTAGGCCTTGAACGGAATGATGAAAATAGCCCCTGCTGGGGCAGTCTGGTGGCAAGAGCTCCCCACACAGGCTCAGGCTCTCAGCTCTGAATTCTGGGGTTGGGGGTGGGCTTTGAAGCTGTCCAGGGCACCAGGCCTGGAGCTGGGGTGGCATACCCCTACTTCCAGGGCTCTCTTACACCTCTTGCCTCTCAGAGTGGATCCCTGGAGCACTGGCACCACCTGGGGGTTGGACAGAAATGCAAACTCTTGGATGGGGGCCAAAGCAGCTGAAGCAGAATTTGCTTTTTTTTTTTTTCCCTTCAGTCTTTGGCCGCCCCGTGGCATATGGCCTTTCTGGGCCAGGGATCAGATCCGAGATGTAGTTTTAACTTAAGCTACCGCTGTGGCAATGCCAAATCCTTAACCCACTGTGCTGGGCCAGGGATCAAACCTGTGACCCAGTGCTCCCAAAACGCCACGGATCCTGTTGAGCCACAGTGGGAACTCCAGAATCTGCTTTTTAATGAGGTCCCTGGGGGAGAGGGAGGCAGGGAAGGGCTGACAACCAGACCTCCTCTTCCTCTGTGCGCAGGTGTAGATGGTGCCTGAGGAGCTGCCTAGAGGCTCCAGGAGCCCCTGTTGCAGGTCTGAGCCCCCAGGGGACACCTTCCCCAGAGGGTGCCAGCCTGCCCCACTATCAGGAATATTCTGAGATCAATGCAGAAACCCAAGACACATACACACAAGAAAGAAAACCCAGTGACTTCAGAAGAGGCCACACATGCCTACTGGAGAAGCATGTCCATGGGCTTCAGCTGCACCCACTGTATGTAGGGGAGCCAGGGGGATGCTGTTTTTTTGTCAAGCTCAGCCTCACTCACTGGATTCAGAGCCACTGTGCTAAGTGCAATACCTACATGATCTGTTTTCCTTTTCACAAGGATCCTAGGGGGTGGGTGTTATGAAGCCCATTTCCCAGAGGGGGGACAACTGAGGCTTGGAGAAAGTTAGGGGCTTATCTACACTGACTACACTGGGGAGGGGATGGGGCCGGGATTCAAACCCAAGACTCTGAGCCAAGACCCTTGTGCCCTATCCTGCCTCTGGGCAAGTTGGAACTCACTTTCCCTCACCCAAGGAGATTAGTGTCTTCTATATTCAGAATGGCCAGGAGCTCAGGTGTGGGAAGCAGACCTACACTCAGGGACAAGAGAGGAGGCCCATGAACCTTTGAACTTGGAGAAGAGGGGCCTCTGGGTCTCCATGGGTGGCAGGGAGGACAGCATCTATGCAGAGGCAGAGGGCCATTGGGGAGGGCTCACAGAGCGTGTCCTGGTGCCTTCCTTCCATCCCTGGGCTGGGCTGTCTCCCTTCCCTCGGTGTGGGTCAAGGCCATGGCCTGGCACAGAGCTTGGCGAGGGGCAGCCCACGCTTACCTAGGAAGGAGGCAGTCGCTGCAGCCCTGGCTGGTGCTTCACTCAGCAATGGCTGCTTAAGAGTTACACACCATCACCCCTACACCACCACATCTCAACGATCCCACTTCATTTATTACCAAAATATCACAGAATTCCAGTCATAGTTAACATACAGTGTTTAACACAAACCTGATACCTGTGAAAAGAACTAAGTATTTGGACAATCGAGTCGTTTGGAATTGTGACACCCCAAACCATTACCACTCCGTACTCCAAAAATACACTTTGAGAGCTTTGGAAACTGAATTAAAATGTCTACACAGCTATGAACAATTGTTTAATAAAACTTTTTCATGTTTCCATTACATGTAAATATATCAATTTGGCATCTCTATAAAAACTCTGAAAATGGTGCAAAAGTTTCATTCTCTTTGAGAAAGCCATTGACAAAAAATATTCACACTTCACTAAAATTTTGAAAAATGGTCTTCTTTCAAAGCTTCTTTATTAATCTGAAATCTTCTGGATTATCAAAATCTAGGTTTGCTTTTTCCTCCTAAAACACTAAAGAACATTTATTCACAAGAATAAAAAGGCAAACTGGGGAGATGGAAAACTGAGAAGGACTTTTTGTTCTTTCTGAAAATCCAAAAAAAAAAAAAAAAAAAAAAAAAAAAAAGCTAGTTACATAAGCATCCTCCAAAGAACACAATGGGATTCATTTTATTGTTGACTTTTGGACAGCAGTGTCATACTTTATTGAAAACAAACCCAGGTAAAAACAAAGTTAAAATGAAAAATGGTACCTGAAAAATAAATTATTTTATATAAAACAAATCAATAACTTAAAACACACTAATATACAAAATGTCTAGCCATCTACTGTACAACACGGGAACCAGGTGGTAAAGTGCCCCCCAGAGCAAGTCACTGTAAACGGAACGTTACACGGTAAAGAGGTGGCCCCCCAACCAACGGACAAGCCTTTTCTCCGGGTGGAAGTCAAACAGTCCTCCTGAGGCGCTGCTCCAACCATCAGTCAGCCTAACTGAGGTCCTCGCGGGAATTACAAGGAGTGATTTCGTGATTTTAATGACCAAGTGGAGAACTGAACTCTGTCACCAAAGGGTTGTGGGAAAACACAATCATCAGAAGCCCGAGGCAAACCAAAAGTTGTGGAGATGCGAACCCGGCAGCAGGTCCTACCGCTATCCTGAGAAAGTGTCAGTTCTCAACACCACTCAGCGGAAAGCACTGGTGACTGCGGTTGGGGGCCAGGCCTGGGGATCTGAAAAGCAGCAGGAGGTGTTTCCTGAGGAGCTGCCTCAGGTCCCAGGAGGTGCCACAGGTCCTGGGGAAGGCGGGAAAGAGTTCAGGTGGAGGGCTGGGGTGGGGGTTGGGAAAGAGAGGCCCTTGGCAGCTTATTCTCACTCTCTGTGACCCAGCCCAGGAAGGCTGCAAAGAGCACAGAGAGGTCCAGTTGGGCTAAGGGTGGGAACTGGGACAGCTGGGAGATAGATGTTAACTCGGATTTTCAAGGCCAACAGCAGGATGGGGTCAGTCCATGGCCTTCGTCTGGAGGCAAACCAGGATAAGTTATTGCCAGTAACTGTCTCGGGATTCATTTGTCTGGTCTAGCAGGGCTCCCCGCCAGCTGCCAGCTTGGAGGTGCCGGCTCTTATAGCAGCAAGGTTCAGACCCTGGGCACTGGGTCTAACACCAAGTGCAGGCTCTCAGAGGTTAAGGCAGCTGCCCTTGGCAAGGGAAAGACTCACCTTCGGGAAATAAAGGTGAAACCCACCCGGCACCATCTGCCCATGAGAAAGCCCAGCTTTCAGCTATTCTGGCAAGAGGGTGACTGCGGGTGGGGGGAAGAGTCCCAGTCACTGGACGTGTGACTAGAGGCACAGCCAGTGCAGAAAACCACAGCTTGGCATGTTATATCGAAAAGCTAAAGAAAGGCAAAGCCGAAGGGTAAAGAATGGATAACTCAACTGGAACCAGGTTCATAAATTCAGAGCTGCTTAGTGAACAACTATCAGGGGAAGTTACAGAGGCCAAAGGAGTATTCAATCAAAGCTTCTTTGGTATTTAAGTACCAAACTAAACTTTGGATCAATTAAAATCATCTACTCTTAATTCTTTCTGATCGAAATTTCCAAATAAAAGGTGAGCACTCATCTTATGAAATACAAATATGACTGATCCACGTAAAAATTTTTAAAAAATACTTTCTTTCGGATTGCGACTTAAAAAAAAAAGGGACCTTCCTTTTGCAAACCAGCCAGAGAAAATGACAATGAAATTTTCGGACACAGGGCTAGCATCTGGCGCTTCCCCGGGAGTGACAATTACTTTTCAGGAGTAACATGTCAAAGGCAAAATCCTCCCCCACACTTGCAAAACTCCCAAAGAAACACACTGGAGTTTTTGGCTAGAAGTCTGTTCAAAGAGTGGGGATCACGTAACATGAGAATTTTACTGAGAAACTAGGCAACTTTTAAAGGTCCCTATGTACTTCACGTTTCCTTCCCGTCTGCGCCAGCATCAGGATAATCAATATGATTCCAATACAACAGAGGGAGGAGAGAAGCTTCGGTGCCGGCTGTGAGCCCGTCACTACAGTTTATGCCTCAGACAGACTGCTCCTAGGAAATTGACACTAGTGAGGGCTGGCTGGAATGGGTGTCAGCGAGGAGACTTAGGGTCCCTCAGAACTGGGAATCTCATCTTTGCTGGGAAGATGCTGGCCCGAGGCTAGCACAGCCTACAGGGCCTATTTTTCCAGTCCTGGTGGGGAAGAGCGCTCTGGGGCACACAGAGCAGGGACCCTGTTTTGTGTTGAATCCAGGCAAACAAATGGGCCTTGGTTCCAGAAGGAGGCACGTAAGCTGGCTTTGACCTAGCATCTGGAACATTCTGCTGGAGGAAGGAGGTCCTCTATGGGCACTTGGCCAACTTATGAGACAAGGCCTCGAGGTGTGTACTTGACCCCTTTTGCGAAGAGAACGTGGCAACACTGTAAATTCGGGAGGATAATGCAAGTAGCCAGCAGCCCCTCAATGAAGTATGGGGTTGTGGGGGTGCATCAGGGACAGGCAGCCTCAAATTGTCCAGGGGTTTCTCGGACATGGACCCACTCTGGGGTAGGCTGTGCCTACTGCCCAATGTTTTCCACTTAAATAAATAGACAGATAAATAAGTAATGCCACAATTCCATAATACCAATAACTAAAAAACAGCCTATCGTTACATGTTTTTAGTCTCATGTCAAGGTTAAAAACTGCTGGTACTAAGCCATCCTGTTTTCGATTCTCTTGTACACTAGTGATTTATAAAAATCAGATCACGCTCCTGAGGAGTTGGCCAGAGGTCGGGCCCTGCCCACTTACTTCTCAGGCCCTCTCTCAGACTCTCCCTGCTGGCTCCCCGTTTTAAAATACACCACCTGTGACGGCACAATCCTAACGTCACAAAATTGTAAATGCTTTTGTCTTGAGGCAAGTCCATTTGTTTCTTAAGATCCTATAAATCCTCCCTGAATGCTGGGCCGTCTGTACCTTACCTAGCCAAAAAGAAAGAAAAGGTAAAATAAAAAACAAAACAAAATTCGAGCAAAACAAAATCAAATTTAATGGTCTTAAATGCAAAAGTAAAAACAAACAAAAAACACAAAAAAGCAAAAGAAAATTAACAGAACAGAACAACCCAAAATGTCAAGGCAGTTATGAAGAGAACTTTGAGGGTTAATCTTTAAAACTACAAATCAAAGGGTTTTTTTTTTTTTTTTCTTTTTTTGTTAATAGGTAACTGGCAGGAAGTTAAGTACTTTTCTGCTGAGTGTTCATATGAAAGCAAAGTTTTCAAAACAAAACCCGACTAAAATAGAAAAAAGTCTAGCGCTCACGAGAAGGGATGCGAGAAATACAATGCTCAAATGTTTCTGTGTCATTAAAAAATAGAGCTATCTTACGCATTCGAGCTGTGTTCAATGCTCTTGGAAACTGGAGAAATGATTGTGAACAACAGTATCCGACGTGTGGGGGCACCGTGCATGCAATGTGTGGACAGAAATTCGGGATGTCAGAGTAGCAATACGTCTTCAGGCGTGCCTGGAGCTTAGGTCTGACTCTGGAATATACTGGAGTTTCCCTGAAACTCTTTGGTCCATTCCCATTGGCGCCTGGGCTTAACGAAACCCGCTTGTGTCCTCTGCAGGGCCTGGCCCAGCCTGGCGTGCGGCCCCGCCCCCCTCCCCGGTGGTGGCCCACGGCAGACGGACCCACTGCCACTGCCAGGGCCCCTCGGCTGAGTGAGCAGGAGGTGGCATTGGGACCTGCTTGGGAAAGCAATTTCCTGTCAACCAAAGCAGAAATCGCTTAAAATGTTGAAGCGGTTGAGAAAAACACACACTCAGCATCTGTCTAACATCTTTCGTTTAAAAACTAAAAAGGTCATTTCTTTTGTGTGTTTGTGTCTATCCAGTTTGTGGAAACATCGAATGAAACGCGTGTTAGACAGTCTCAGAAGTTAAAGCATGCTTCAGTTTCACCACCATCCCGAGGGACTGGCTAGTCAATGCAGTCTACTTAGATTTCTGTTTAATATATATTTTAAAGGAAATAACTTAAGAAACTTAAAATTGGTCTAACATTGTGGGATTTCAAACATTTGAACATGTCGGTTGCATCCCAGAGTATAAAAACCTTTTCACTTCTCATTTAGACTAAGACAAACACTTGTGAAAATTGGCGCAAAATGAGTTGTACACTAACAAAAAAAGTTTCAACTTCTTCACTCTTAATTATCTATTCCGTACAAAAAAAGCATGAGCGAGTTATTTGTGGGACTTGTTGGTTTTGAAGGAAACCTGTAAGATTTTGTCCCCCAGACGGTAGCCGTTCAGACTTGCTATGGCCATCGAGGCTTCTTCATAGTTTGTCATGGTCACAAAACCAAAGCCTTTGCACTTGTTGGTGTTGAAGTCGCGAATCACTTTCACATTGGTAACGGCACCAAAGGGGCCAAACATCTGCCAGAGGATTCCCTCATCGGCATCTTGACCCAGGTTGTAGATGAAGATGCACCAGCCCGAAGAAGCGTTGCCTGGGACATTGACACCAGAAAGCCCACTCATGTGATCTACACCCATAGGGGAGAACCTAGCAAACAGAGAGCACAGCATTCAGGTCAAGGTCAATGTGGGCCAGTGTGCTGATGGGGACTGACATTCGGCACAGGTGAGGCGCTCGGGCTGGCACCCCCCCCCCCCGCCCTTGGTTGCAATCAGGATTTAAAAAAAATTTGTTTTTCTTTTTTGGGTCGCACTTGCAGCATATGGAAGTTTCCAGGCTAGAGGTGGAACCTGAGCTGCAGCTGCTGACCTACGCCACAGCCACAGTGACACCAGATCTGAGCAACATCTGTGACCTACACTGCAGCTTGTGGCAATGCCGGATCCTTAACCCACTGAGTGAGGCCAGGGATTGAACCCCCATCCTCATGGATACTAGTCGGGTTCATTAACCTGCTGAGCTATATATAACAGGAACTTGGTGATCGGGATTTTTAAACTGCGAGGAATTCAAAATGGTGGCAGAGGGAGGGCACAGGCTCCCTGCTGTCTAGGGAGTGACTCTGAGGAGAGACATCTGCTGCCTGCAGAGGGTCAGAGCCTCAACCCACCTCCCTCAGAGTGATCGCCTGTCAGTGGCCCTGAGCAGCCGCTCTGTCCACCCCTCCTGCTGGGGGAGGGGGTCCTGTTTAGTCACACCTGTACCGCCCACATTTTAAAGGATGGAAGCTTTTCCACGTCCTCCTGGGTGCTGTTACACTCCCAGCTCTCCATGGAGGAAACCCTTCCTTATCCTCTATGTCTGGGTATGTATGTGTGTTGGGGTGGGGCGGGCTGGATTTTTTTCTTTTCTTTCTCTGCATTTTATACCCCCACCCCCCCATCGTGACCCTCCCTCTCTGAGGGTTCACAGCCAAGCAGTGTCTGGATACAGCGCACTCCTGGAAGGGCCACTGCAGGCATGGTACAGCTCTGGATAACTTTCCATTGCTGAAGGGCCAGGGCTCGCACTGAGGGCTGTGGAGTGCAAGTTCGCCAAACATTACCAAAAATGTGGGACCCTTCTCAAAGCGACACTCTCAGTCACATCAAACGTAAGACTTCTACAAATTGTGGCCATTGCAGTAAGGATTAAGGGAGATGATAAAACTGTTATTGAAGCCACGTGGCCCTCTAGATGTTTCACAAACTGAAAAGTTTACAGTCGTAGGGTCAATTTAAGAATACTCGCGCACCATACAGCACCTATGAAGCCACATGATACAATCGGAGAAGTGTTACCTGCTCCAGAACAAAATCGGCTTCCAGTCAAGGGTCTGATCCAGGGGTGAGTGAGGTGCCCTCAAGCCTCACTACACAGAATGACTCTCTGGGTCAGGGACAAGAGAGGCCATCCTCTGAAGCGCAGCCCACTGACCCAACGGTTATTGTCAATGCAGGTACAGAACAATCAAAACACATTATGCGCCACAGTTTTGAACTGGGGAGAATAATTTTAAACTGCCTGTACCAGATGTCTGAATTGGAGAAAGGACTCAGGTGGCTGGTCAGAGACCACAATATCACTGAAATGGGGGTGGGAAGAGGCACCCATGTATCTGCATGAGCTGCTTTTCAGTGAGAGCCGGAAAGAGATTATGACTTCATTTCCTTCAAGTTTTGTAGGCTCTGGACCCAATTTATTGTAGTTAACTAAATCTTTATGTAGCTATTATACTGAAAATAACCTGAGGCAATATTTTACTGTTTTTTATTGAGCCGACTCTCATTCTTATTCATTCTTGTGAGTTTTCTCCTGCTGCTTGGAGCTGATTTCTTTTATCTCCACTGTCGTGAAACCCACCCCCATTCTTTCCTCTGATGGTACAAAAGAACTGACCCGTCCTTGATTTGGGGGCTTTTCCTGATGTGTAAACCCTCTCCTCTTCTGGGTCCTGCTTTCTCTTATTCTTAGCTTAGTCTGCCTTCTGGTGGCAAAACCTCCCTCTCACCCCCTTCCTTCTCTCTCTGGAAGTCACGATCCTTCTCTTGCATGACCTCCTCTGCACTTCCCTTCTCCCCTTTCTCTCCGCTAAGCTTCCCAGTTTGCCAGAGTTACTGGGTAAAACTCACTGAACTTGGCTGCCCACACATCCACCTGATCAGCAGTGATGCAGACCGTGCTATCTGCTTTTCGAAGCTGGATCTTAGCTCACTTCTGTCCAAAGATGCTTCCCCTGCCTCGCCTATAAACCAGATAAGACAATGAAGGAAAACCAGCTTTGGAACCTGAGCCGAGCTGAGAGCTCTGGATTACTGGACTGTGAAAATAAGAATTCAAAAAACTGGGCAGTTTCCATTGTGGCTCAGCAGAAACGAATCGGACTAGTATCCATGAGGATGCGCGTTCAATCCCTGGCCTCGTTCAGTGGGTTGGTGTTGCCATAAGCTGTGGTATAGGTCATGGACATGGCTCAGATCCCATGTTGCTGTGGTTGCGGTATAGGCTGGCAGCTGCAGCTCCAATTAGACCCTTAGTCTGGGAACTTCCATATGCTGCTGGTGTGGTCCTAAAAAGGAAAAAAAAAAAAAAAAAAAAAAAACCCTTCAAAAAACGGCATCTGTGGAATTAAGCAGGGTGCTACCCAACCTCATTGCTTACAACACAGATGGGAAACCTGAAAAGTCACAGAGAAAAATCCTTAATATACCTAAGACGAGCCCTCATGCCACTGCTTGAGGCTCTGCTGGAAACCAAACAGAATAGCCCTACATTGGGATCTTGGCTGTTCACAAGGCAATAACGCACTTGAGTTTAGACTCTACTCGTGTCCATTCTACTAGATCCGGGCAACTAGAATAATTCTATATGGAAAGATTAAGGGAGGCAGGAAAACGGTTCACCTCTAGAACAGAGGCATGTACTAGTAAAACACCAAATGACTCCATAAGGTAGGTGTATGAGAAAGGTTTGCCTTAAGGCTGCTGATCGAATGTCTAAAACCTGTTTAAAACGCTGGAAGGAGAATGGCCCATAAGGCTGCCTCTTTTCTCTCCTAGATTTGGATGATATCTTTAAACTCATGGGTCCACTCGCATGTCACTAGGAGCTGCACCATTGTGGGTGGGTGGGTGGGTGGGTGGGTGGGTGTGTGTTTAGGGCCGCACCCATGGCACATGGACACATTCTTAGGCTATGGGTTGAATCAGAGCTGCAGCTGTCAGCCTACACCACAGCCACAGCAACATGGGATCCCAGCCACATCTGTGACCTACACCACAGCTCACAGCAATGCCAGATCCTTAACCCACAGAGTCAGGCCAGGGACTGAACCCCCATCCTCATGGATACTAGTAGGGTTCCTTACCACTGAGCCACAATGGGAACTCCTGCACCATCTTTCTTATTCCAGTTAAAGACAATGCTCGAATGGAAATAAACTGCTTTCATAAAGATATCTTTCTGAGGCAGGTGGGGGACACAGAGACACAAAATGGTTGTGAGTACGACTTTCTGATATGATCAGCCCAGTGCGCCCAGGGCTCTGCACGGCTGAAAAGGGTGCCTTCAGCCATGGTGGGAAGAGCGCCGCCCTCCTGACCCACCTGAATCTCTGCGCCTGGTGATGCACGGGGCCTCCGAACCGTCTAGCTGGCGAGTGGTACAGCTGGGACAGCAGCGCCACGTTTTTGTTCTGGTTGGGATTGGCTGCAAATTTCACTGTAATGGGCTCGGAGGAACCTGGGGGTTTATGACCATTGAAACTGGTAATTGCCTCTTCTGCTTCCGACCGTTTGTCAAACCGGATAAACGCAACCCCTCTGGACAAACCTTTTTAACAAATCAACAAAAATGGAGTTAGGGGGAAAAAATGCAAGGATTGATCTTTTTAAAACTGAAAAGCAAAGGTCAAGTCAGTCAGCTTACTGTGGTTCAAACTGGATGCTTGGTTATTGAGATAAACAAAAATTAAACCTAAATATGGAAACATGAGCAAATGAAAAACGACTAATAAAAGACTAAGGTTTCAGACTTTCTTCTGAGTTGAAGCAACGACTCCAGTCTTAGCGTCAAGATACTTTGACAGACACTCCAAATCTCTCTTAGAAGAGATTATATCCTCCATCACTACTTCGCTGCCAGGTGCTCCCTGCAGCATGGATGCTTGGCGTGCTGAGGAGCGGGCAGGCAACAAGGAATTCTCCCTGGGCTCTGGGGCGCCCCCTCCCTGGCCTGCCTGACCACCAGGTTCCTACCCCAGTCAGGCCTTCACAGCCTGTTACCCTCCCGGCTAGACTGACAAAGTCCCCGTTTGCTCAGCCTCTTTCATCCCTGAAGGGTGTGGCAACTTAGTAACCAAGCCCCACCACTGACAGCTCTTTCCTGGCACAACACCTCACTCACCTCTTGGACATTCCACTGCAAGGTCGTGGTACCTCCTGTGAGCCCCAAATTGCCCCCAGAATCAACTGAGGCCACTCGATCTCTTCTGAGAAAACTGCTCAGGCACACACAACGCTGCTGACCCTCACCCACAGACTCCCTGGCGGCCTAAAGGTCCCTGCCTCGGGCCCGCTCCATACCTGCGTGGGAAGGGCCAGGGCCCTGTCACCGCTTCCAGCTGCCTTGGGAGAGCACCTTCTCTTGACACCTGGACTGAGCCACCCAAAGGTAACCCCCGGTCCTGCTGTAACCCCACCCCTTAACAGAGTAAGAACGTGGCCCGGGACCAGGCTACCTAAGTCCAAGGCCCACCTGCTGAAGGCAGGGTCAGGTCAACCCTACAAAGTGTGAGACCCAAGCAAACCAGAAGTGGGAAGGCTCAGTCACTCTCCACCTCCCATGTGTCCACGTTCTGGGTCTGGGGGGAATGATGGGGGGCCCTCATCTCTCAAAGAACTTGAGGAATGGAGTGGGGCTGGAGTGAGGATGCAGAGCCACGGAAAAGGACCGGCTCCTCTGGGGAGAAGAAATGGGTCAAATGTGAAGGTGGCAGCTGAGGGCCAGCCTGGGCTGGAGGCATGGTATGCCCTGGTCAGGGAGATGGTCCTACCCTGGACTCTCTTGTTGGCCACTGCCCGTCACAGACTCTCCTAAGTTGCATTTTCCTCTCTAGCTATAAGCCTTTAGCACATGGTGAATGACAATGATCAGAGAAGAAGAGCCCAGGGCCTTGGGCGGCCGGCTAAGTGGGTGGGAGGAACATCCCCCAGTCAGCTCCCATGTCCTGGCACTTTCCCTCACCATCTCCCACAGGGTCCATCAGTGGTCCCCAGGATGGGCACAGGGCATGGGTCTTTCCAGCTGGCCCTGAGGCCTCAGAAAGACTCAGGCACACCAGGCAGATGCAGAGATGACAACTGTCATTGCAAGGTGCCATCACCCCCTTCTGGGCCTAGAATCCCATGCTCTGTCCTGACTTGGATGTGACACTGCAGGCCCCATTTGGACAGGCAGAGAGCGAGCGCTAAGGGGCCCTTGGGGCAGGGATCTTCCTTTACAACTGTAACATACCGTGGACACCCCTGCCTAGTCCTACAGCACATATTCCAATTCTCCAACTGGAAAACTTCCTCTTCTGGTGGCACCTCTAGCATGAGCATGGACAGGACCGTGGGAGGCCTCCCCACATTGGCTCCATGACTGTTTAAATACGAACTTAAAATTGACAGAGCCGGAGTTCCCGTTTTGGTGCAGCAGAGACGAATCTGACTAGGAACCATGAGGTTGCGGGTTCGGTCCCTGCCCTTGCTCAGTGGGTTAATGATCCGGTGTTGCCATGAGCTGTGGTGTACGTTGCAGACGTGGCTCGGATCCTGCGTTGCTGTGGCTCTGGAGGAGGCCGGCGGCTATACTCCAATTCGACCCCTAGCCTGGGAACCTCCATATGCCGTGGGAATGGCCCAAGAAATAGCCAAAAAAAGAAAAAAAAAAAAAAAAAAATTTCAGCTCAGAAGGAACATCTGAAAACAGGTAATTGGATTACACTGTTTTTATTTTATGTATGGCACCAACGACAGCTTAGACAGCTGGGGACCTGAATGAAATCTAACTGCAGGCAAATACTGCTGGAAGCTGTGGCTGGCTGGCTTCTCCAGAAAGCTGCCTGCAGAAGAAGACGGTGCCACTCTACTTATAAAGACCCTGTGATCAAGTAGAGAGAGTGTGTGCAAGTGTGCTTTCCCTGTTTGGCTTTGTAAAATGATTATCAAATGAAAACCACCTGAGTGAAATGAAGAAAACCTGAATAAGAACAAGAGAATGTTATTTAAAGTGAGGGATATAAACTCACTTAATGATTTGATGAACGTATACTTTTTGAGGATGGCTGCAGCTTTTTTTTTTTTTTTTTTTTTTTTTGCGGGGGGGCAGGGCACATCCTCAGCATATGGAGGTTCCCAGGCGAGGGGTCTAAGCAGAGCTGTAGCTACCAGACTACGCCACAGCCACAGCCACACCAGATCTGAGCCACATCTGCTACCATCTGCAGCACCACTGAGCAATTCTAGATCCTTAGCCCACTGAGTAAGAACAGGGATCGAACCCAAGTCCTCATGCATACTAGTTGGGTTCATTACCACTGAGCCACAATAGGAACTCATGGCTGTGTTTTTTCCAAGGGTTTTTAGACTTTTTCTTGATTCTAAAAGAGACCGATAAATGGCAATCTCTAGATGAGTCAACTATTCATCTCACAATTAAAATGTATAAAGAAGCAAAGAAATTAAAAATAAAAGTTTTGTCAGCTCAGGAGGTTAAGACTTTTTAAGAGCATTTTCCTGTTTCTTTATGAAAAGCACAACATACGAAGGTAAACTTGATACATGAACGTGCTCACCGCGCCATTCTCTGCCCGCCGCCCTGGGTCCACAGGGCCCCAGTGGCCTCCTCTGGAGCAGAGAGAGGGAACGGAAGCCCACAGTCCTGATGGCTCACCTTTTTACCCTCCAGTTTGACACCTGGGGCGAGGGGAGGGCTGTAGAGGGAGAAGCCCCTGGGACCCCCCATGGCCTCCTTCCCCCGCCCTCTCACGAAGCTCCTGAAGACAGATAGCCATGTGGGCTAGGGGTCCCAGTTCCTTTGCGGAAGTGGCAGAAGCTGGCGAGGAGGCCTGAAGGCACAACCCTGTGCTCAATGCTGACCCTGGGAGGCCACCCCGAGGTGCCCCCAAACTCTGGGATGCACCAGCCTTGCAGCGGGAAAGGAGGCAAAATCCCCAGGAAATGGGCGAGGGCACTGTCTGCGGGAAGGACCTCCCTCATGATGGTGGGTACAAAAGCTACATGTCCGGAAGCGTGTTCTTAGGGCAGGGGTGGGGATGGGGACACGGGACAGAAGACTCCAACTTAAGAACTGGGCCCTGCTGGGGGGTGCTGGGCTAGAGAGACGAGCACAGGCATAGCTGTACACACAGCATCAGGAAAAAGCAGGGCCAGGAGGTGGAATGTGGGTGGGTGATCACCTGCTCCGGGTCTCTAGACAGCCCACTCACATGCTTCTAGGCCGGTGGGGCTGGGAATAAATACATGCGCTGACCAGCTGACTGGATCACTCTCAGCTGGAACTTGAAGATAAGGAAGGGGGACTTTAGGGACCATAGGAAGCCACTCTGGGGCTGATCAGGGGCTTACAGCAAGTATATGGCATCTTCCCTTTACGACACCCCCCACCCCAGAGTCTAAATGCAGAATGAAGATGGCTGGGTGCGTGGGGTCCATGTCTTTCCGGCACAGCTTGAAGTCAGAGTGCGTGACTGCACCGGGCTACAGGGATACCCATAGCTGCCACCAAATGCCTACGACCTGCATCTAGGGACCACTCTCAAGAAGTCCTTCTTCTCAGGCCCCTGAGTCCTGTCCACACCTCCTCAGGTCAGGCCCCAGCCCACGACTGCGGCCTTGGGTTGCAGGCAGGACGAAGCCAAGCTTCCACAGCTGGGACAGGAAAAGGGAGAGCAGATGACAAGACTGTGGGTCCCAAAGCACACAGCGTGGGGGGGGGGGGAATGCAGAAAAATGTGCGCACACCTCCATCCCCGCCTGTCATAGGCCGAGAAGGCCCTGCCCGCCTGCAGCCTCCTGGGATGCTGTTAGTCTCAAAGGGGAGGTCACCTCAGAGCTACGACTGCCTGAGGCCCAACGACCCAGTGTTTGTCTGACTACCTCAGCCAAAGGGGCGGTGAACACAGTGTGGGAGGAACAAAATTCAACTGAAGACAATTCCGCCAGCTTCACTAAACTCCGTGAGCAGCAATCTTTCTTTCTAGTTTGTCAGCAAATTCCCATTCCTGCTGAGAACAGAGCCGAGGAACCCCAGAGCAGGGCCATCTAAGGTCACTGCTCCCAAGATGGAGCCAGGCTGGGGCTGAAGCCAGGGGGCAGGTGGCCGCACAGTGAGGGGCTGCCTTGGGGGGGCTCAGCTCAGCGGTGCCTGGCTGCTTCAGACAAAGCCTGGGGCCCACGCTGCTCCTGTCCTGAGCCGAGAGGACCAGAGAGGGGCTGGTGAAGTCACGGGAATTACCAGCAGGAGCAAGGCACTGGCACTGAGCTCTGAGTTTTCAATGTGGTGCCTGAGGGGGTGCATCGAAACCAAGGAGACTGAGGAACGGCTCCTCAGAAACAGTCACCCTCGGAGCCTTGGGGCAGTAGAAGGTGGGGACTCTGGAGCCTCTGGACCTCGATTGTGGACTACCTCACACACACACTACTGCCTGCAGAAAGAAAGGCAACCTTCGAGGTCAGGCTGGGACACGTGGGTGCCTGCAGGAAGTGCCAGAATCTCTTGGTGTTTTCACCAAAAAAGACTGGCCTAACGTTTTATGTCAGGGGCTGCTCTTAGGCATTTCACCTCCCCAGCCTCATAAAACAAAAGCCAGTATCTTCTGTCCTCACTGGGGGAGTAACTAATGACATTTAAGATCAAAAAGATCTATCTTCTCTAGAAGGCCTGGCCCAGGCCTGGAGGAAAACCTCACTGTGTCCCGGGCACTCGCCGTACCTGTGGTCTGATCCACGAGGACCCGGGAGTTGATGATTCGTCCAAACGGAGAGAACATGTCCTCCACGTCCTTCTGGGTCATGGTCCTCGGAAGCCCGCTGATATACAAGTTGGCATCTTTGATGACCTCTGAGCTTGGGCGAGCATACGACACCTTGAAAACAAAAGCGCTCGCTGGTGTTAGGGCAGGTGTGTGACCAAAGCATCAAGGGAGTGTGTTAAATTTTTGGGTGAGGAAAAGCCAACCCCACGGAAGGAGGTCACGCAAATGTCGTCAACCGCAGCGGTCTGTGTGGGCAGCTCTCTATAGGCCAAGCAGGGGCCCGAGCGTTTGCCCCGATGAGGCAGACATTACCATTTCAGCAGAGTCAGAGGGTTCACAGCTGATTGGTGGCAGGGCAGGGAGACCACCCCTGCTGCCTGTTCTCCTACCATGGTCTTAGGCCTCCCTGGACAGTGACCCTGGCTGGGAATGGGACCTGGTCCTGCCTGTGAGGCACCTGGGTGCTGCTGGGAGTGTGACACCCATTTGCCAACAGGCAAACTCGCCACAGGAGCCCAGACAGGGCCCCAGTGTTGGGGGGAGCACACGCAAGTGTTCAACATTAAATGGCACCATGCTTTGGGGGTTTATGTTTAGCAAAACTGAAGGCTAAAAGGAACTTTTACAGTAGCTTAGATAAAATGATGCAAGCATGTGGGGCTCATGGCAAGGAAAGGTCTTTGGTGCTCTCCCAGGTTGGGGTGATGGCTGTGTGGACCCTGCAGGTCAAAGAGAGATGGGAACAAGGCCAGAGCCCTGCTGGGAAGTAGCAGCTGGGACAAAGCCTCCTGTTCACAAGGGGGCGGCCTCAGGGACAGGACTCAGTCACACCCATGGAGGTCAGAACCAAGTCAGGAGGCTGGGAAATGAGGAGGAGGCAGAGAACTGTGTGCTCAGGAAGGGTGGGGCCTCAGACCTGGGCTGAATGTTCTCTCTGGGAGTCACACAACTGAGACCGTAACATGGCACAAACACGACCTCTCAGGTGTCACTAGGCAGCACAAGAGCACAGATGACAGGTGTGTTCTCACAATGCTCAGGCCTGCCAAGAAGTGCAGAGGTGTAGTCCTACATGCCAAGACACACACACACACACACACCTCTTTATTCATGTGTTTTCTGACTCCCAAACATTCGAGAAGCACCTGTGACATTCCCCAGAAAAGGAGATGACGGACATCTCCTTTGCCTGCAAAGCAGAATGCAGTCCAGCGGGAGAGACAGCCAATAAAAGGAGAAACTGTGCACAGTGGTCAGAGCCCAGCTCCATCCACAGAGAAAATGGGGCCTGTGGAGGTGAGCGTCAGAGGATAGTGGGGCTGACATTCCCTGGAAGCTCCCCTGTGCTGCATCCAGGCCTGGGGCACCTTGGTGAGGTCTGTGGTGCAGGCGCTTTGGGGACACTCAATGATGTGTTCAAGACCTGGGGAAGGTGCAGCACTGCCTCACAGAGCCTCCCCGGCCAGCTGGGCGTAGTCACACTCCTCGACTTCCAGGTAGAAGGTTGGCTCTCTCCCTCTTCCATCTGGACCTAAACTTTCCAGGTCATCAACCAGCCCCACACCCTGCTCAGACTCCTGCCAGAGGGTGTCAGTCCAACTGTTTGTTGTCCAGTTTTACCAAATGCTCCAGCGAGAGGCGTCAGATTTCAGGCAGGATGGCTGAAGGAGGGAGGCAGGTCAGGATCAGGCTGGGCCAGTAGAGAGCTGCCTCCTAGGATCATCATGTCTGGCCCCTTGCAGATTTGTCACAGGCTGTATCTGGGGTCTGCCTTTGGCTTTTGGTGGAGGACACTGTGGGAAAGAACATTCCCAAACCAGCACCAGGGGAGCATCATGGAGGCCGGCACTGACCACGTGTGTGACTGTCCTCTAATAAAGCCCTACAGAGGAAGTGTTTTCAGAGCCAAATGTACTTCAATTCCTTTCAGCACAAGTGTCTTTAAGGACCTTGATGACCACTGAAGCTTTCCTTTTCTCTTCAGCCACTGTCAAGTTTAGAGTCAAATCAGAATCTGAGGAGACTGCACCAGAGACCCAGCATGTGGCAGGTGTGCGACAGCACAGCAGGTAGGCCTGGGACCTGCTCTGAGATGTTAAGCCTAGAACCCTCTTTTCTAAGCTCCTGGTGTCATCTGCTCCTTTTCCTCAATGAGGTCCACTGTCCTGTTCTTGGGAAACATTCCTGAGGGGTTTTTGAAGAAGAAGGGATTTTTGAATTATGTTCTCACACAAAGTCAGATGTCGGAGTCCTAAGCCCCAGTATCTCAGAATATTGACCTCAGGCAGAAATAGGATCCTTATCGATGTAATTAGTGAGGATGAGGTCAAAGTGGAGTAAGTTCCCCTTGTGGCTCACTGGGTTAAGAATCCGACTGGTATCCACAAGGACTTGGATTCGAGCCCTGGTCTCGCTCAGTGGGCTAAGGATACAGTGTTACTGTGAGCTGTGGTGTAGGTCAGCAGCTGCAGCTCCGATTTGACCCCTAGCCTGGGGACTTCCATATGCTGTGGGTGTGGCGCTAAAAAAAAAAAAAAAAAAAAAAAAAAAAGTGGAGTAAGATGGCCCCAAATCAATGACTGGGGTCCTTATAAAAAGGGGAAATTTAGACATAGATAGGCACTCAGAGAGAAGATATGAAGACAGAAACTGGGTGATGCTTCTATAAGTTGAGGACTGTCCAAGATTCAGTGACCGCCAGATGCTGGGAGAGGAGCATGGGACAGATCCTCCTTCACAGCTCTTGGGAGGAACCTGGATCTCGGACTTCTGGTTCCCAGAACTAGGTGTGAGGATCTGGCAGAGGCAAAGGCTCAATAGGACACAGTGGCTTCAGTTTGAGGAGATGACTGGTGGACTTGTCTCAGGAACGAGGGCTGACTCCCCGGGTCTGGAGGCGAGGGGTGGTGGGCACAGTACTGAGGGACTGCGGCAGGAAGTCCCGCTTGGGGTGGGGAGGTGGCATCCTCTCCAGGATGGCTCAGCAGGGAGCAAAGGTCGGGAAAACCCAAGGTGAGTCCAGGTGTGGGCAGAGCCTGAAATAAGACACTTGGGAGTGGGGAGGAGGTGGGGCTCTGAGCTGAGAAAAGGAGGGGGTGGTCTGCAGTGGCAGGTTGAGAGGAGCAAGCAGGCCGGGGAAGCTGTCCTGTGAGGCCTGGATGACTCACAAACTCATCCTAGGAAGACACTGCAGTCCCTAAACTGGGAATGACAGTGGTGACGATCTGCCCAAGACGTCCCCAGGCTGTACTGCAAGGCTTCCTCAGTCCTCTCAAATGAGCAGGAAGGCTCCCCACAGTACACAGTGCCCCCATGCACCTCTGCGACATCTACTTCTGCATGTACACATGCATGCGTATGCGCACGCACACACACACCCCCAGTGCCACGAGGGCACGAAATTTGTTTTTGATCACTGACCGACACAGAGCAGGCACTCAGTAAACATTTGCCACATGAATGTTGAATGCACTGACGAGAAAAGAACTGCAACTGGCTGTGCCGGGGCAGGAGGCCTGGGCAAGAGGCAAGACGGATGCCACCACTATAGCAATAACCAGGAGGTAGTGAGCAGGAGGTAGTGCTGGCCAGATGCCTGGGTCGGGTGCTGCATGAGGACGGGAGCACCGTGGTTGGGAGGGGGCTGCCCCTACCCAAGTCCTTTGTGGGGCCCCTCCCTTTGCTGGCGGGGTTGAGGACATGATTCAGAGGCACAAGGCCTGGGACTATCACCACTCAACAGGCATCTGACAGGTAATGCCTCAATTCTGAGCAGACAGGATGCTCCCCAGATGCCCTTAAAGTGCCAGGCCCCTGAGGAGTGACTGTGCTAATGGTGCGGTGATGGTGCCTGTGGGGTAAGGTGGTCCCTCACTCAGGCCAGGGCTCAGCGCAGACCCCTGCACAGCCAGAAGGAAGGGGATGGTGATCGCAGCTCTTTACCTTAATGGTCTTTGACTGGAGCCGCAGGCCATTCAGCGTGTTTATTGCTCTCTCTGCGTCCTTTGCAGTCACGTAGTTCACAAAGCCATAGCCCAAGCTGTGTCCTGTGTGAGACAACAAGGGGACATCAGTAAACCACTGAGAGCCAGTGAGCGAAAGAGTGAGATGGGGAGGATGAACGGGACTATGTCCAAGGGGGCTCAAAAGGACAAGACCAGAGAGAAGATCAAGAAAAGACGTGAGAACTCCAAGGGCCAGGGCCTCTGGGAAGGAAGTTAGAGATAACGGTTACAATCTATGTTGATGGTTTATTCACCACGCTTCCTTGGCAAACTCTTACATTTTTCACAAAGAAGAAATGCTATTTTCCTAATTTTAAAAAAGTTTATTTAATAAGAAATGCTTTGTTACTGAGAGCATCCTGGGTAGCCCATCACAAAGCCCTGAGGAGGATCTGTCCCACTGGTGCCAGCTGCTGGGTGCGGGCTCTGAAGAGGCTGGGTTTAGATGGAGGAGGAGGACGACCACAGAGTGGACAGGACAGGACAGGACCGACGGGTGGGAGAACTCAGTGAGGAACAGCTGTGAGAGTCTAGGCCACTCCCATCCCCAGAATGGGAAGGCCTGCTGGGCTCTGGCGCCACCCAGTGTCCACTCCCTGCACTTCCTGAACCTGAAACTCAGCTGGGGGAAGAGGAGATGGAAGCTCATGCTTCACCTACACAGCTCTGGCCAGGGGGCCCCCCTTGGCAGCAGCTTCCACAGTGACAGAATCATCAGCTGAAGCCTGGAGAAGTCATAAGGCATGTGCAAACCTGAGTTCTTCCCCAAGAAATCCAGGGTTACAGGCACGATGTCCCCAACTTCTTGGCAACTGTTCAGAAGTGGCGGGAGTGACCACCAACTGGCTACCACAGGAGGGACACAGCACTGCCAGGGAGGGGCTGTAGGTCCCTAGGAGGCCCAGAGAAAAGCCATGGATGACAGCTGGAGTTGAAGGAGCAGGCCCAGGGAAGAGAACTGCCACCAAGGCCACACCTTACCCACCCCTGCATCGTGTCAGTGCCTCCCCCCTTGCACTAGCCACCGCTCTGGGCACAGAAACAGAGGGTGAGAGGTGGACAGAGGCACCCCCGTCCCTGAGCTCTGTGCCATCCCTCTGTTGGATGGCAAAAACATGATGAGGCCTGAGCCAGGAGTCCTCATGGCAGATGTGCTGGCGTGGCGGCTGAGGAACCCAGGCCCGTTCTGTCCAATAGTGAGACCCAGTGGAGAGCCTAACCCAGTTTTGCCACTTGGAAACAAACAAATGAAAAGACTTATTTTTTAGATTTAAAGAGATATGATAAGATAATGCAGAGATCCCATATACGCCACACCCAGTTCCCCTATTAGTTATATCCTATCCTAGGAGAATACGCTTGAACCAGTACTGATACATGATTTTGAATTACAGTCCATATCTGATTCAGATCGCCTTAGCTCCTCCCTGATGTCCTTTTCTGTCCCAGGATGCCATCCACGATCCCATGTGACGTTTACTTGTTAAGTCTCCTCAGGCTCTTCCTGGCTGGTGTGAGTTTCTGACTTTTCTTATTTTTGATGGCCTTGACAGTTCTGAGGAGTGGTCAGGAATGCTGCAGAGTCTCCCTCAATCTGGGTCCGTCAGATGTTTTTCTCTTGGTCACACTGGAGTTCTAATGGGTTTTTAGGAGTAAAGACCACAGAGTGAGCGCCCTTCTCATGCCGTGACACCAGTGTGCATGCTGTCCACATGACTCATCGCTGATGCTGGCCTTGATCTCCTGGCCAAGGCGGTCAGCTTGCCAGGTTTCTCCCCTGTAAAGTTACCCTAGCCCCATGTGGAAGGAAGTCACTCCCCACAGCCCCCATGTAACAAGAGCCTTGTGGAGCTAGGCTCTCTCTAGGGCAGAGGAGCCACAAAAATTACTGGCAATTCTGCACAGGCCACTTTCTTTTTTAAAGAAACAAAACCGAAACTTGACCCTCCCAGATCCACATTTTTAACAAAACTCCACGGCTCTCAGAGCCTTGGTGGCAGGGCCCTGGACAGTGAGGACGCCAGAGCAGCAAGGCTGTGGGGCCCACTGAGCAGGAGTCAGAACTGCAGCTCAGAAGATGACACCAGCTCCAGGCCTGGAACTTCAGGGTCCTTGACTACAAATGTTAAAGCAGAGAATGCAGAATGTCTGGCATACGGATTCCAATCAAACTCCAGGCTTGCTGAGATTTTTACTCCTCAACACCTGCCCTCCAACCTCTCTCTGCCCGTCTCTTGCAGAGCCAGGCCATGGAGCCTTCCTGTCAGGCCCAGCTCCTCTGCCTCTTTCTGGTTGGCACCACCCGCATTCCAGTCTTCTTGTGTTCCTGTTCCTCCCACAGGCCAGTCTCAAGCCGGGGCCACCTGTCTCCGTAACTGGTGCTTCAGGTGCCCCAGGCCATGTTCCTGGTGCTTCAGGTGCCCCAGGCCATGTTCCTGGTGCTTCAGGTGCCCCAGGCCATGTTCCTGTGCCTTCCGCTGCAGCTGGCTTCTCCTGGCCCATGAACATAGGCCCTGCCCAGCCTTAGTTGCTGATTCCTCCCTCCAGGTGCTTGGCGGCCTCTGCTCCCCTCCCCTGCTGGCCCTGTCAAGGCCACTCAACCTTCTGTCATCCACTCTTCCTGGGTGACTTCCTAGACTACCATGTGTGCCCATACCTGCCAATGTCACCTAAGAGGTCACACAACCTCAGACAGCCTCTGCCTCTTTTCTCAGACCTGTTCCCTCTCCAGTCTTCTCCCACAAGTATTAACTGAGCACCTACAACTTATCTGACATCATGCCAGGCTGGCTAGGGGGTTTCATGATAATCACTGAGGAGGATAATTCAGGCCTTAATGAAACTCACATTCTACTGGCCTGTGGGTCAGACAACCAACAAGAAACCAATGAAAAAGCCATCATAGGGATTACAAGGAGAATCTCTGTGGTGGTGTGAGAGGGACTAACAGGACAGGCCCATAGGAGACAGGGTGGTCAGAAGCACCCTTTGAGGAGGAGATGTCAGAAGACAGACCGGAATGGCTGGAGGCAAGCATTCCAGACACAAGAGCAAGAGCCAAGTCTCTGAGGCGGAGACAACTCTGGTGTGTTCCAGGAAATGAAAGGAGGCCACCTCAGCAGCACAAAATGAACAAGGGGACTGGTCCAGAGATGACTGCTGGGCGGACACCGGCCATAGTGGGGCCAAGGCCAGTGCAGAGACCATGGGGAGCCTGTGAGGTGGATGAGGTGTGAGACAGGGGCCAAGCGCCAGGGCAGGGGTGGAAGAAGGAAGAGCCACGAAGCGGACCTGTAGATGGGCTGATGCAGGAGGGAGCTCTGGGGGGCTGCGTGCCCAGGCCAGGACTGGCTCTGTCCCCCAGTTTGTTCTTCTCTCCGAGGTGGGCATCTATGTACACTGAGAGAGAAGTCGGGTGAGGAGTGAAGGGCAGTCCCTGGTTCTTATCCACTGGATGAGGTAGGAAATTAAAGGGCTTAACATAGTGCTGAGCACCCATCTCCACCCTTTCCTCCACCGTAATCTAATCGCTTTCAACTCTGGCTGCTTGTTAGAATCACCAGGGCAGCTGATAGAAACGATCACCGCCAGGCCACATCCTGGACCGGATGAAATCAGAATGAGGGTGGGGAGGGCAGGAGAGGGGACAGCTTCAGGAGCTGTGATTCCAGTGTTGAGCCCAGGTAGAGAACTGCCGCTGGAAGCGCAAGAGAAATGGGGCCCCCTGTGGTTATGCAGAGTCCCCACCTGATGGTCTGTGCTCAGAGCAGGCCTGCAGGAAGGCCCTCACTTCCCAAGCTACTGTTTCTCTTAACAGGGTCCACAAGCCACTCGGGGTAATGACAACTCCCTAGGGCCCTCCTCAGTCCAGGACCCAGGATGTCAGGCAGGAATGGAAAGGTGCACTTCAAAGCTCTTTATAGATGATGCTCCTGTTCCCTGGAGGCGGCAAGCCTGCCAGAGTCAGTGCCACAAAGGCAGGTCAGCTCCTGCCATCTCCCCCTTTGGGGCGATGAAAGACTAGCCCTGAGTGTGTGTGTGTGTGTGTCTGTCTGTCTGTGGGAGGGGGTGCGAGGGTGATCAAGGATGAGTTCAGACAGGGCACGGATCCTGCACAGGCTGTTGGGGCTTGAGAGTGAGGCCTGCAAGAGTCAGGGGTGGGGGCAACCAGATCGGGGATGGGAGCTATGGTAGAGCAGGGAGGGTGGGAGATGAGGGGAAGGACCCCTGGGACCAGTCTAGGGATGTGCGAGGGCAGCGCCACCCCCTGCCTCTGCCCAGCTCTCAAGTACGAAGAGCTCCTCAGCTCGGGTACTGACTTGCCCGGGCACCAGCACTGCCCTCCCTCCAGGAAGGTTCAAACACCCAGACTGGCTGAAACAGTGGGTCTGGCTGGGGTCTGAGATGCGTTTCTCCCAGTCCCCAGGTGCTGTTGCTGGTCAGAGGTGGGCCCCGGAGAGCCGCTGCCCTGGAGAAACCAAGGCTGCCTCCATGCCAAGCACTCCACATCCCTACTGGGTGACTCCTGGGTCAGTGCTCTTGCATTTGCAAATATCTCTCGCTCTTTTCAGACAACGGATAAGGAGGACTAAGAGATGATTCCATGGCGCTTCGCCTTGCTTTCACAGATCAGAGCAGGGCTCCTCACCCTGACCTGGGGTGCGCAGCTGAGGAAGGCAGGTGCCCCATGGACGAGGCCCTACTCTGCAACATGAAGGGTCAGGGCAGTTGAGTCCTTTCTCAAAAGATCCACAAGAGCTCAAGGGAAGATGTCCTTGAGGGAGAGAGACTGGGTCTTGGAGGTGGGGGGGATGAGTATATTAATTAGGCAATAAATACAAAATAGGAAATGTGCCAAAGGAAGGAAGATGGGCAAAGGACAAGAGGCCTTTTATTAAAAAAGGTTACAAACAGGAGTCCTTTTGTGGCACAACGGATTAAGGATCCGGCATTGTCACTTCGGTAGCTTGGGTCACTGCTGTAGTGTGGGTTCCATCCCTGGCCTGGGAACTTCTGTGTGCCTCAAGTTTGGCCAAGGGGAAAAAAAAAAAAAAAAAAAAGAGAGAGTACAAACAGCCAGTAAATATATGAAAACAGATGAACCTTACTAGAAATGCGAACTGCCACCAAGAGCAGATTCAGATGTCATTTCTTACTTAAGAGAAGAGGTGAGAAACCCTGCCCCGCCTAGGGGATGGCAGGGCTAAGCAGAAAGGTGTGAGAACTGAAGACCCCCCGGAGGGCCAGTTGGAGATATGGATCAAAAGCCTTTTGTTTGTTTATTTCTTTTGGCTGAGCCCATGGCACAAAGAAATTCCCGGGCCAGGGACTGAATCAGAGCCACAGGTGTAACAAGAGCCACAGAAGTAACACCAGATCCTTAACCTGCTGAACCACAAGGAGACTCCAAGAGCTTTTAGAAAGTATATGCTCTCCTGTCGGCCAGTTCATTTCCAGGAAGATTTCCTCTGGAAATAACCACTGAGCAAAGATTTGTGCCAGGAATGGAAAAACAGTTACAACCTGTTGTAAACTCACAACCTGCACAAAACAAAATACTATGTAACCACTGTGACCATGGAGAGACCCAGTGACAGGGAAAAAAGTGTTCAAAGATGTAGGAAGAAAAGTTTCCCTCAAAGCTCAGGGAGTATGAGTCCGTTTTGTAAAAGTACATGACTGCTCACGACCATATGTAAAGAAAAAAGACTGGAAGGACATGAACCAAAAAACTAACAGTGGATTGTGGATAATTTAAAATTTCCTTCCTGTTTGTCTCATGTTAAATTTTTCTCCGTAGGAACAAAGGTGATTCATATTAAGGGGAAAAAAAAACAGGCTGGGTATAGTGGAAGGGCTTTCCTACGGAGGGAACAGTATCAGCAAAATCACAAGAGTGTGAGAGCAAGGTGTGTCTGGGAAATGACAAGCAACTCAGTCCAGCCCAAGAGGAGGGTGAGTGGGGGTGCAGTGGCTGGGAATGAGGGGCCCGGGGTCTCAAGGAGACTTGGGAGCTGCAGGCAGGATTACGGATTTTATCCCAACTGGAGGTACAAGACAAGAGAGAGAAGCTGGATGTGCAGGTTGGGGACCAAGTGGCCAGTGTGACATAGTCCAGGAGGGTAGAGGCTGGCTCATGGTCCCCTATCAGCCATATGGCATCTGCAGAAGGGCTGGACACCAGGACAGAGAACAGGGCAGGGCTGCACAGTAAGGCTAGGTAGTGAGTGTGGGTGGAACAGGCAACAACAAACGTGTATCTCCAATGCAGGGGCCTGGCTGGCCAGAAATACTCTGAATCGTGAGGCCAGCGCATCAAACATTCCCAGCATCCCAGCCACCACCTTGTCCCCCACTCCTCCTATCACCAGTGCCTGGCCTGGTCAGCACTCAATAAATATTTGCTGAGTGAATGAATGTCCATGCTAATCTGCATTCTCCCCCAACCCCCATTCATTCATTCATTTATTCAACGAACACCAATTATGTGGCTACATCTGGGATACAATAGGGTCCCTGCCTCTGAGAACCATAAGGGTCTACTGGGCCAGAAAGTTCCAATTTCACTGCAGTGTGCAAACCCACACTGCAGATCAGTCTGACTGCTAGAAGAGTCAGGGGTTTATGGAAGCTGAGGGAAGAGGAAGTTTCTAAAAGGAGGAGACGGCCCTGGATCAGATCTGAGCCTCATTAGAAGAGGAGCATCTAATGCTGACTAGGTCAGGCCAGGAAAACATCTGAAAGCAAATGGGGCCCAGAAACTGAAGGGTTTTAAATCAGGTGAGTGACAGCGGACATTTGGTGTGTTGAAGAGATTCCTTTGCCAGGAGGAAAAGGAGTTAGGAGAATGGTCTGAAGGGAGCATGGGTGGCCCGTTAAGAGCCTAAAGTAATAGGGCAGGCAGAGGATGATGTGACCTGGTTTAGATGGTGGCAGAGGAGATGGAGGAAAAGGGGTGGAAGCATCCAGAAGGATGAGTGCCAGGGACATATGTCAAAGGTCAGGCTTAGATTCTGACTGGAGTCACTGAGTAGACAGTGGTGCCATCTGCTAAGATGGAGACCCTGGGAAACGAGCAGATGGCTTGTGGGAAAGTCAAGGTCAGCTTGGGAAACACAAGAGCCTGGAGCTCAGAACAACTTTCTGTTTGAAAGAGAAGGGGCCAAACTGAATATAAAGCTAAGCCCACAGTCCCCTGGTGGCTTCGGGTTAAGGATCAAGAGATGCCACTACCATGGCTTGGGTCACTGCTGTGGCACAGGTTTGTTCCCTGGCCCTGGAACTTCCACATGCTGTGGGCATGGCCAAAAAATTTAAAACTACGCCATGGGGGTGCATCTGCTCACCCCAGTGTTGGTTTAGGAAGAAGAGGGGGCTTAGGAATAGTCGAGGAGTGCGTAAGTTAATGGCTGGGAAAGAGCTGCTGGAGAGGCAGAGACAGGCCTCAGATGAAGGAGAAAGTAGGGGTGGGGGTTTATGGAAGCTGAGGGAAGAGGAAGTTTCCAAAAGGAGGAGACGGCCCTGTGAACAGGAGAGGAAGGACATCAGCTATAGTGGTTCTTACTCGGGGACAATTCTGTCCCCCAGGGGACACAAGGCAATGTCTGGGACATTTTTGTGGTTTTCGCACCTCAGAAGGTGCCACTGGCGTCTACCTGGTGGAGGCTAGGGATGCTGCTCAACACCCTGCAACGTACAGGGCAGCCATCCCACAAGAGTTATCCAGTTCCAAATGTTGGCAGTGCTCAAGTGCAGCAGCCTCGAGTTAGAGGGAGTCCCGGAATCTAGCAACGACTCTATTTGTTTACTTATTCTGTCTTTATAGGGCTGTACCCATGGCATATGGAGGTTCCCAGGCTAGGGGGTCAAATCAGAGCTGCAGCTGCTGGCCTACACCAGAGCCACAGCAACACCAGATCTGAGCCTCATCTGTGACCTACACCACAGCTCACAGCAATGCAAGATCCTTAATCCACCTAGTGAGGCCAGGGATTGAACCTGAGTACTCATGAATAATAGATAATAACAGTTACTGCTGAGCCATAAAAGGAACTCCAGGACTTTCTCATTTTTAATTTGTTGGTCACACCCATGGCAGGGAGAAATTTCCTGAGCCAGGAATCAAACCACACCACAGCACTGACAACACTGGATCCTTAACCTGCTGGGACACCTGGGAACTCCAAGAACTCTTTTAAGGACAGAGATTAGAGCATGTTTGAAGGCTGGCGGATGACTCTGGAAAGACCCAGAAAAGTGGGTATTTGCACAACTTGAGGTTCCTGCGATGCTGAGAAGGACAGGACAGAGGAGAAGGTGGCTGGGAAGCAGGAAGCAGTCGTCACCTGAGAAGAAAGGGGGCCTGAGTGGAGAAAACACGCTGAAATTGTTGTAGGCTGGGCTCGGGGTTTGGCAGGGGGGTGCGCCTGTCCTCGGGGATGGGAGACCCTCTCTGGGACGGGCCCTTGAGCCACGCTGGGGGAAAAAGCAATCAGAAGACCATAACCACATCCAGAGTGTCACCAGGGCAGTGTAATAAAGGACAAAAGGGAGTGACACGTGAGGTCACAGCTGGGGACCAGCCTCGAAGGAGTTTTCACACACCAGTGGGAGGATGAGAAAAGTGAATGCAACAGGTTTTCCATAAAGTTAAGTTCACTGAATTTAAAGAACCACTAGCAAGGTGTGGAACTGATATGCCAATCCAGGCCCGCCTACTCCACAACTCCTGGTGCACCACACTCACCTTACCCAAAAAGAGCAGGAAAAGTTTATTTCTGAACTGAAATCATTTCCAAATTACACTTTTGCTGCCTTCGTGGGTTCTCAAAACCAGTTCTCTCCGGACTGATCTCACCAAATCTAGGTGCTCCTATTAACATAGCTCACATTCCTTTGAAAACCACAACAAACCAAGAGACAAAGAAGTCAGGTAGCGAGAAGGCTGGCTCACAGAGCCTGTTGCCCTCGCTCAGGAATATCAGTGCTGCTGAACACTCCCTTCTACCAGAACATAAAAGGAGAAAAGCCAGACTTAGGAGCAGCGCAGGAGAATTTCAAAACCCCTCTGAACAAGGACTCTCTTATTAATCAAGGTGGTCTCCTGGAACTGGAGAGAGAGTGCTTTCTAGAACATTCCAACACTGTTCAATTTTGTGTGTATTACCTACAGTTCCTGTTTTGAAGACATTTATCAAATCGCAGACTCTCAGAAATGGAAGGGTCCTTAAAGAACTTTCAAGTTCAAAACTCCCCTCTGATGAACTAACTCCCTGCCCAGTAGCCAGCCAGCCTCTGCAGGAGTCATCCCAGGACAGGGACCTTCGTGTTATTGGCAAATGCTGAGAGTCAATGGAAGAGAACGATGGGTATATGGGGTTCAGTAATATTATTCTAATGTATATTGAAAATATAATAAGGTATTATTGTATTTACATAGTAAATATGGCTTTTTACTTAGCAAGTATTTTTTGGTGTAGGGAATCGCTATCCTATAAGCCCAGGTGGCAGCCAGAGCCCTCCCAAGAGGACTGGGCAGGGAGAAGGAAGGGAGGAGAAAGATGGAGAAGGGGAGGAGGGGGAGAGAGAGAAGGGCTCTCTAGAATATTCCCTCCTGGGGAGAAAAGAAACGACAAAGTGCTTCACAGCACTGGTCTCTGTGCATAAACCATGCCCTCAGAACAGAGGCCTCTCTAGGGGGAGAGATTTACCAGGTACCAGGCCTTCTGCAAGCCTTAGGAGGCAGGCAGTAGCAGGATGCAGAAGCCACCATCCCCACCTCACAGATGGAAACACTGAGGCTCAGAGGCTTCTGGTCACACTGAGACAGTGTGGGAGAGAAGGCCTCTGAGCTGGCCTGCCAACCCCACAGCCTGCCATGATCTGCTGCGCTGCTCCAGCCCCCGAAAGCTCAAGCCCAGCGTGTTTCAGACGTTCGAGAGGATAGTGTGACGGCAGTCAGTCAGAGTGGCCCAAACCTAACAAAGGTCAGCCTAGAGGAGACTCTGTTCTGCTGTGGGCCTGACCGTGTAGAGGGGAGACAGGGTAGGCCTTCCCCAAGCAGGGTGCTGGCCAGAGTCTCTTCTACACATGGGACCAGGCCGGCTTTACTCTCTGGTCCCTTTCAGCTCTCAGAGTGCTTCTGGTGTCTCATGTCCCCTCACTTTCCTTCCCCTCCCACCACCTCTGTCTTACAATGGACTTTTCCTCTTTTGGCACCCTATGGCCCATCTTACCCCAGCCCACTGGCAAAAAGAGAGATAAGATAAAAGGGAAACTTGTCAGCCCTCATTTCAAGGCTTCGGATCCTCTGTGCTGACGAATACTGCAGAGTTATAGGCAAAGAGGACAGTGCCTAGCGCGATGGCCGCACGTACCCTCTCTACAAAAACCTCTCTGGTTCTTTACCTGCGACTTTATCCCGAATAAGTTTTGCAGATTCAATTTCACCAATACTGCTGAACAGACTTCGTAACTCCTCCTGGGTCATGTTCTGAGGGAGGTAGTTGACAATCAAATTTGTTCTCCCGATATCATCCCTGCAGTCTTCGGCCATGTGGTCTTCATAACCATTAGACATTGTATTTTCTTAAGATCTGCAGGAGGGAAAAAAAGCCGAAGTCAGTCCCAGGTGCTGGAATTCCAATTTGCAGGCTATTAAGGCAACACTCATACTGCGTCTGCACTTAGGCATCATTCTTTTCAACACTGCAAGTTCAACTGATGTCCACACAAAAACCTGCATGTGGATGTTTATAGCAGCTTTATTCCTAACTGGCCCCGAACTGAAAGCAGCCAAGATGCCCTTCAGTAGGCAAATGGAGAAACACACACCAGTCATCTGGTATGTGCACACAATGGAGTGTTATTCTGTGCCAAAAGAAAGAAGCTGGGGGAGTTCCTGTTGTGGCTCAGTGGTAACAAACCTGACTAGTACCCATGAGGTCATAGGTTCGACCCCTGGCCTCGCTCAGTGGGTTAAGGATCTGGCATTGCCATGAGCTGTGGTGCAGGTTGCAGATTTGGCTCAGATCCCATATTGCTGTGGCTGTACGCAGGCGAGTAGCTGTAGCTCTGATTTGACCCTTAGTCTGGGAACTTTCATATGCTGTGGGTGCAGCCCTCAAAAGACAAAAAAAATAAAAATTAAAAAAAATAAATAAATAAAAAACAAACCCAAAACACAAACAAACAAAAAATAAGAAAGGAGCTAGGAAGCCACAAAGACGTGGAGCCTATGCCACTGCCATAGCAACTCAGAATCTGAGCCGCATCTGCAATCTACACCACAGCTCATGGCAATGCCATGATCGATCTTCTAAAAGCACCACTAGCTCTAGGTTTTGCTCACAGGCACTGCGGTGTAGCTGTCTACTCTAAGATGTCCTGTGTCACTGCCTCTAAAGAAGCAGGCACCCCATGGGGCTGAAATGTTATCACGAGAGAAAAACCCTGCTGCCCACAGTTGAGAGGTCTCAGGGGGCAGCCCACCCCTCTCTCCAGATTCCTACTGCCCAGCTCTGATTTTATGCTTCAAAATCCAGCGCCCAGTGTCAGGAGCATTTAGCCTCCTTTAATAACAGTCTTGCCAGTGGTTATATAAAAACCTGAACACACTTCCTGCTTAGGATTTCCTGCCTGCCCCAAGACAAGGAGAGAGGAATCGAGGAATCAAGTCTGGTTCCCTGTTTCCTGGTGGAGAACTTCAGTTCTTCTCTGCCTTTCCCCTTCTCACTTTCCACTCTTTCACTTGCTTCGGACAGTAAACCACATGAAAAATTAGTCCAATCCCCCAGCATTTCTTTTATTTACCTAAAAGTGTTTCAGGCTCCTTGCTCTTTACAAAACAGTTCAGCATCAAGAACCGTAACATAAAAGATAGGCCACATTAGACTTTCTAGGTTAAAAACTTCGGTAAAAGCATCTCTTTCTCTTTCTCTCTCTCAGACACACACACACACAGGCAGCAGCCTGGGAGAAAACACTACCAATCACCTTATTTAGACCCACAGTTCTCCCCCAGGGTAAGGCTGTCCCCACGGGACACTGGGTAGTGCCTGGAGACACTGCTGGCTCTCAAAACTGCAGGTGCTGGTGTGCCCCTGGCACCTAGTGGGTAGAGGCCACGGACACTGTTAAACATTCCACAAGGCACAGGACAGCCCCAGCAACCAAGAATTATTTAGGCCAAAGTGTCAATACTGCTGAGGTGGGAAAAAACTGATTTAGGGCACCTACAAATTAATAAGAAAAATCAACACATCACTAACAGAAAAGTAGACAAAGGATATAAGCTGCAACTAATAGATGCTGGCAACTTAAATAGCTAATAAGCCATGAAAAGAAGCTTAAGTTCATGAACAATGAGGAAAATGCAAAATAAAAAGAGAAACTACTTTTTGTCAGATTGGATGGAATACAACTCAGGATAGATAAAACCCAATGTAAGTAAGGATGGGGGGGGGGGACAACCTTACACACAACTGATTGACTATGACATGGTACAACCTTTAGGAGGGGTAACAGGGCAGTGCCTTACAAAAAAAATTTTTGTTGTTGTTGTTTTTTAGGGCTGTACCCACGGCAAGTGGAAGTTCCCAGGCTAAGGGTCGAATCGGAACTGTAGCTGCCAGCATACACCACAGCCACAGCAACTCGGGATCTGAGCGTCTGCAATGCCAGATCCCCACCCGACCCATTGAGCAAGGCCAGGGATCAAACCTGCATCCTCATGGATCCTAATCAGATTCGTTTCTACTGTGCCACAAGGGGAACTCCCACTTACCAAAAATTTTGATATGAATGGCTACCCTCTGACTTGGAGCTGTAGGAAACTGTTCTACAGAAATAATCACACATATGAAGGGTGATATATTGGAGGAACACACAAGCCCATTGCTGGATTTTACTTTTGTAAAATGCTGGACATAATAGGGATGGTTAAATAAATACAATTATTTAATGGGGATGGTTAAATAAATACAATTTTTAGTAGAAAGCTTGGCCCTTATGGGTTTAATCATGAAAAACTCCACAAATCAGTTAAACAGCCTATGGCCATGAGACTTTAAGATAGATCATTAGCTCAAAAACAAACAAACAAAATTATTTGCTGAAGCCTGAACCAAAGTACAAGGGTTAACTCTGAAAAATCTAAATGCACACTGAAGTTTGCTCAAAATGTGATTCAGACATTTTTCTTCCTTTTTTTTCCTTTATCCCTTTCTCCCTTCACTTTTGTTCCAAGTTAGGCATTTATTCCCCTCACCCTGCTTTCATGAATGATAAACTGGGCAGTAATTACCCATTCTCATTATCCAGTGTGGGGTGTCTTCAATGTTAGGTAAAAAGTTAGCTTTCTAAAACAGTGGTTGGCAAATCATGGCCTGAGGACCAAGTGTGTTCAGCCCACTACTTGTTTTTATAAATAAAGTTTTACTGGCACACAGTTAGTCTCACTTGCGTATGTTTTGTCTACGGCTGCTTTTGCACTCCAGTGACAGAGTCGAGTAGCTGTGACAGAGACCATATGGTTCACAAAGCTGAAAATATTTACCATCTGGCTTTCTACAGGAAAAGTGTGCCGACCTCTGTTCTAAAATGTAAAAATAGAAAAATTTCTTGGAGAAAATCTTTGTGACACTGGGTGAGGCAAAGATTTCTTAGATACCATACCAGAAGCCAAATCCATTTAAAAGAAACTGATACACTGGATATCACTGAAATTTAAAACTTGTTCTTGCAAAAGATACTGCTAGGAAAATTACAATCCAAGACTGGAAGAAAATATTTGCAAATCATACATCTGAAAAAAGGACTTGTATCCAGAATATTTTTTTAAAACTCTTGAAACTTAACAATAAGGAAATCAACAACTCAATTTTATTTTATTTTATTTTTTTTGTCTTTTTGCTATTTCTTTGGTCCGCTCCCGCGGCATTTGGAGGTTCCCAGGCTAGGGGTCTAATCGGAGCTGTAGCCACTGGCCTACGCCAGAGCCACAGCAACTCGGGATCTGAGCCACGTCTGCAACCTACACCACAGCTCACGGCAACGCCGGATCTTTAACCCACTGAGCAAGGGCAGGGACCAAACCTGCAACCTCATGGTTCCTAGTCGGATTTGTTAACCACTGCGCCACGAGGGGAACTCCAACAACCCAATTTTAAAAATGACAAAAGATGTGAACTGACACAGAAAAGATATGTGAGTGGCAAATAAAGACATGAAAAGATGTTTACCTCTAACAGGTATTAGAGAAATGCAAATTAAAATCACAACAAAGTACCACTACCCATTTAGGAGGTCTAAAGCAAAATAAAACAAAAGCAAGCAAACAATGACAACAAAACAGACAATATCAAATTCTGGTGAGGATATGGAGAAACTAGAACTTTCATGGTGGTAGAAATGTAAAAATGTTACAGCCATTTAAGATTGGCAGTTTCTTATAATTAAATACACACTTACCATAAGACCCAGCAACCCTATTCCTAGTCCTCACACACAAGAAATAAAGACTTTTATTCATATATAAAAACCTATGCATTATTGCTTATAGCAGCTTTATTCATGATTGCCAAAAACTAGAACAATCCTAATGTCCCTCAAGCCTTCAGTGGATGAACCATATTGTACATGGTACAACAGAGTATTACTCAGCAATAAAAAAGTACTACTATTCACAATCTGCGTCAGTCTCAAACACATTGCTGACTCTAAGAATATATACTGCGTGATTCCATTCTAGAAAAGGCAAAACTGGAGTTCCTGTTGTGGCTCAGCAGGTTAAGAATCTGACTAGAATCCATGAGGACACGGGTTTGATCCCTGGCCCCGCTCAGTGGGTTAAGGATCCGGCATTTCCACCAGCTGTGGTGTAGGTCACAGATGCAGCTCAGATCTGGTGCTGCTGTGGCTGTGGCCGGCAGCTGCAGCTCTGATCTGACCCCTAGCCTGGGAACTTCCACATGCCAAAGTTGTGGCCCTAAAAAGTAAAAAAAAAAAAGAAAAAAGAAAAAAGAAAAAAAGGCAAAAACCACAGGGATAGATCAGTGGTTACCAGGTGCAGGGAGCAAGGAAGGGGTTGACTATAACACAGTGGGAACATGAGCAAATATTTCTGTTTCTCAGGTGGTAAGATTTTCCAACAGCTTGATCATGGTGGTGGTCACATGATTTTATTCATTTGTCAAAACTGAATTAAAAAATAAATTTCAGGAGTTCCCGTCGTGGTGCAGTGGTTAATGAATCCGACTAGGAACCATGAGGTTGTGGGTTCGGACCCTGCCCTTGCTCAGTGGGTTAATGATCCGGCGTTGCCGTGAACTGTGGTGTAGGTTGCAGACGTGGCTCGGATCCCGCGTTGCTGTGGCTCTGGTGTAGGCTAGTGGCTACAGCTCCGATTAGACCCCTAGCCTGGGAACCTCCATATGCCACGGGAGCGGCCCAAAGAAATAGCAAAAAAAAGACCAAATAAATAAACAAATAAATGAAAAAAATAAATTTCAGGGAGTTCCTGTTGTGGTGCAGTGGAAATGAACCTGACTGGTATCCATGAGGACACGGATTCAATCCCTGGCCTTGCTCAGTTGGTCAAGGATCCAGTGCTGCTCTGAGCTGTGGTGTAGGTCACAGATATGGCTCAGATCCTGAGCTGCTGTGGCTATGGTGTAGGCTGGCAGCTGCAGTTCGGATTGGATCACTAGCCTGGGAACTTCCATATACCACACCTGCAGCCCTAAAGAGCAATAAATAAATAAATAAATAGTAGGAGTTCTCACTGTAGATTAATGGGTTAAGAACCTGACATAAGGGTTCCCGTCGCGGTGCAGTGGAAACGAATCCGACCAGGAACCATGAGGTTGCGGGTTCAGTCCCTGACCTTGCTCAGGGGGTTAAGGATCCTGCATTGCCATAAGCTATGGTTTAGGTCGAAGACGCCGCTCAGATCTGGCATTGCTGTGGCTCTGGTGTAGGCCAGCAGCTACAGCTCTGATTTGACCTCTAGCTTGGGAACCTCCATACGCTGCAGGTGTGGCCCTAAAAAAACAAAAGACAAAAGACAAAAAAAAAAAAAAAAAAGAACCTGACATAGTGTCCGTGAGGATGCGGGTTTGATACTTGGCCTCAAACCAGGGTTAAGGATTCAGCATTGCTGTGGCTGTGGTGTAGGCTGGCAGCTGCAGGTGCGATTTGACCCCTGGCCCAGGAACTTCCATATGCTGCAGATGTGGCCATAAAAAGAAAAAAAAAATTTTTTTAAGATTTAAAAAATGGAACTTCTGCACGACAGCCCTGTTCCTCCACATGCTGACTCCACCTAACACATCCATTCAAGGCTGAGCAGCCTGTTCTCGGTCAACTGGCAACAACGAAGAACCCAAACCCCAAGAGCAGAGTTTCTAGGCATGTAGGGGCCACCTTGCCATCCAGATCCCTTCCTCTGACTTTTCCAAATCTGCATATCTCATCCAGGGTCAAACCAGCTCTGTCCCCACAAGCACCAACCACAGCCGGGCCTTGGTATCTGCCTGACAATCAATGACTCTCAGGTCGTGGCCATCTCTGGCTGTCTCTCAGCTCATCTCTCCATGCAGCAGCCCCGTGGACTCGTCCAGGTCACTATGCCCAGCCCCAACAAGCCAGCTCCTCCCCTCCAGCTCTCCAGGTCAGTGGGGTCACCACCCACTGAGGCTCAAGGGCAGTCATTACACTGTTAATAAGTAACAGGGCCAGGCCTCAAGTTGTCACTACAGAGCAGCCTTCCAAGGAAGAAAGGCCAGGTCCTTCATGATAGCCCTACTCATCCCCTTTCTCCCCTCACTCGAGTTTCCCCAGTGTGCCACAGACCTTCATATTTCTGGGCCTTTGTTTCAGCTGCTGCCTTGGCAGGGACGGCCCACTCCCTCCATCACCTCCTCACTTTTCTTTAAAGAGACTCACAGGATCCTGGGTCACTCCAGTTCTCAATGCCCACACACCACTGCTGTGAACATCTATTGAAGCAAGAATCACTCTAACTGGTAATCATCTGCCAAGACTACATCATTGTCGCCAAGGGTCCCCAAGCAAATACAGGGTACTTGGCAAAGTAAAGGTGTGTCACACAGGCACACAAAGGAGAAAGGGACAGACCCAGACAAAGGGTCTCAAATTCTTCTGAGAATCACGTGTATTTGGTGCAGTCTTTTTTTTGTGTGTGTGTGTCTTTTTGTCTTTTTAGGGCTGCACCCATGGCATATGGAGGTTCCCAAGCTAGGGGTCCAATTGGAGCTCTAGCTGCCAGCCTACACCACAGCTCACAGCAACGCAGTGTCCTTAACCCACTGAGTGAGGCCAGGGATTGAACCCGCATCCTCATGGATGCTAGTTGGGTTCGCTAACCAGTGAGCCATGACGGGAACTCCTTGGTGCACTCTTTTAAAGAAGGGTGCTTGGGGAATTCCCGTCATGGCTCAGTGGTTAATGAATCCGACTAGGAACCATGAGGTTGTGGGTTCGATCCCTGGCCTCGCTCAGTGGGTTAAAGATCCGGCGTTGCCATGAGCTGTGGTGTAGGTTGCAGATGCGGCTCAGATCCTGCGTTGCTGTGGCTGTGGTGTAGGCCGGTGGCTACAGCTCCGATTAGACCCCTAGCCTGGGAACCTCCATGTGCCGCGGGAAGCAGCCCAAGAAATGGCAAAAAGACAAAAAATAAAATAAAATAAAAAGAAATTGTACCTACAGTCTATTAACACATTTAGTATCTTAATTTTTTAGGATCATCCAGTCCCACCCCAATGCACAGAATCAAGGGAAACTTAGTTTAGCAAAGCAGTTCCCGTAGATTTGTAAATGTTTCTAGTAACGGAAATATCACAGAGAAGTCCTTTTGGATGACCTCAGAAGGCTTTTAGCCCCATCATACTATTTTTTGTGTGTGTGTGTCTTTTTAGGGCCACACCTGTGGCATATGGAAGTCCCCAGGTGAGGGGTCAAATTGGAACTGCAGCCGCCAGCCTGTATCACAGCCACAGCAATGCAGGATCCGAGCCGTATCTGCGACCTCCACCACAGCTCACGGCAATGCTGGATCCTTAACCCACTGAGAAAGGTCAGGGATCAAACACATTTCCTCATGGATACCAGTCAGGTTCTTCTTACTGCTAAGCCATGACAGGAACTCTCCCACTGCACAATTTTAAACAATCCTTGTAGTCTGTGTGGCTTCAGTGATGTCCATGTCGGCAGTATACCTACTATGTATATAAGGGTGTGTATGTGTGTGTGTATAAATGACACAAAACATACGTAGGTGGTATATATGCAAAGCAACAAGACTGGTTTCCATCAGGCACCCCTGAGAATCTGTCTCATTTTATAGTCACAGTGGAGGCTTTCTAAACAACTTGGGCCAGAACAAAACTAGAACAGTCAAATATATCCTCAGGCTCAACCCTGACACTTCACACATCATATAACAGGGCTTGGACTAAATTATTTCTAAGGTCATTTCCAGATGTAAAGTCCCCAGTTCTCCAAGGTGAAAGTCTTAGGAAAGTAGGGTCACCCAGGGAATACTCTGGTACCAGAAAAAAGCTGAAGGTACCATCTGACCCAATTATAATGGCTATGCAAGGTGAGGGCTCACTCAGGTGGACATGGTCCCTGTTTCCTTACTCTCCCTTCCCACAGCCCAGCGAGGGGAAAGCTGCCCAGCTGGGGCAGCTCAGCTAGGTCATAGTAATTCCATGTCTGCCAGGCTGAGCAGCCCAGGTGAGAGGCACAGCAGGTGAGGGGCAGGTGCAGCCCGGTGTCTGGATGCATCAAAGTCCCCATGGGCCCCAGTTGGGACTTGATCAGACCACAGCCCTGCTAAGAGTTCTGGCTTCTTTCTGGCTGGTCAAGGTCCCTCCATGTCCTGGAAGGAAAAACCCACAGGCTTTGACAGACATACCTTTTTTTTTTTTTTTGAGCCACACCCAAAGCATATGGAAGTTCCCAGGCTACGGGTAGAATTGGAGCTGTAGCTGCCAGCTGCAAAGTAGGTGGTCACCCCCTAGCTTGCAGATGAGGAGCCTGAAGCTCCGGGACGGGAAATAACATACCAACAGTGGTTTGGCTAATTAGCAGCGGGGTTAGTGCTAGAGCTTAGGTCTGTCAGAGCCTTGTCTGCAACCTACACCAGAGCTCACAGCAATGCTAGATCCTTAACCCACTGAGCGAGGCCAGGGATCAAACCTACATCCTCACGGATACTAGCTGGGTTGTTTTTTTTTTTGTTTTTTTTTGTTTTTTTTGTTTTTGGTCTTTTTGCTATTTCTTGGGCTGCTCCCATGGCATACGGAGGTTCCCAGGCTAGGGGTTGAATAGGAGCTGTAGCCGCCGGCCTATGCCAGAGCCACAGCAACATGTGATCCGCACCACATCTGCAACCTACACCACAGCTCATGGCAACGCCGGATCCTTAACCCACTGAGCAAGGCCAGGGATCGAACCTGCAACCTCATGGTTCCTAGTCGGATTCGTTAACCACTGCGCCACAATGGGAAATCCTAGCTGGGTTTGTTATCACTAACCTACAACGGTTACTCCTTGTCCCCGTACTCTTTATTAACAAAATCAAAGTGAGCGCCTTTCTCCCTGACCTCCTGCTGAAAGCATCCCCATCTCCTCTCCTCCCATCCTCGCCACCCTCTTCAGACCTGCTCCTCTTCCCAAGTTACCTCAGTTGGTGGCACACACACACCTGTACCCAGGCCACCTCTCTCCATCCTCCAAAGCCAAGTGAGCACCAAGTTCTACCAGTTTTACATCTGAGATGTCTTACTCTGCCCTCATCTCTCTGCCATCATCCTTGTTCAGGTTCCTGTCACCTCTTGCCTATAGTGACTCCTGGCTGGTCTCCTGGCCAAACGATTATTTCAAACTGAGCTCTCCAAACCCGGTTTAGTCTTTTCCCTCCATATTGCTCCTGTTCTGTTTGTCTCCCTGTTCCTGGTGACATCGGTCTTGCCATTGGGCTGTTCTTTTGTTCCCTCTCCTGTGAATCTTTCCTCTGGCATGAATGTCTCTGCCTTTTCTTTTTCTTTTTTTTAAGGGCTGCACTTGCAGCATATGGAAGTTCCTGGGCGAGGGGTCCAATCAGAGCTGTAACTGCCAGCCCATGCCACAGCCACAGCCACACGGGATCTGAGCCACATCTGCAACCTACACCTCAGCTCACAGCAACGCCAGATCCTTAACCCACAGAGCGAGGCCAGGGATCGAACTCGAATCCTCACGGATACTAGTCAGATTCGTTACAGATAAGCCACAATGGGAACTCCATAAACGTCTCTTTGAAGTGACAGCTGGATCCAGTCACTTCTGAGCTCCTTTCTAACCTTCCTTCCTCTAGCACACACAGAGTGCAACCACGAGCCAGGCAGGAGCAAGGCAGGAGGCATACAAGATAAAGAAGCAGTCCCAGTTCCAACCTTCAAGTTCAGGCCATTACCGGGCCACTTCAGTACTGCAAAAACCTCTTGATTGGTCTGTCCATCCTTACCTCTCACTCAGAAAAGCAATCTTCCAAGCTCACCTCTTGACTCTGCCCAGAAACGGTCTACCACCTGCCCCTGGCATAATATTCTGAATTGACTTCTTGAGCCTCTGCCTGCCCAAGCCAGTCCCCTCAGGCATCTGGACCTCTTTGTGCCCGACTCCTTACTTACTCAGGCTACTGGCTGCACCTGGAAACTGCTGCCCACGCCTCTCTGATCACAATCACCAGTTTGGACACCAGCTCTTTCATCAAAGACAAAACCCAAGCAACAATCATTTCTTTCAACGCACTCAATGCTGTTGCTACCCGAGGCTTCATCCTTTTATTACTTGATCTCTCAAATCTATCTAAGTCTTTTCTCCCCGATTTAGGTTGTAAATTCCTTGAGGAGGTGATTTCTTCTCTTTCTCCCTGTTCCCTGCCACAATGAACAAGCAGTGAGGTTTCATATGTTCAGTCTATAAAAGCGTGCTCACTGACGTGGCCAATGCACACGAGGCTCTGGGTCAAGTGACAGTGGCCAGCAAGCGTATGATCAAGCCCCATCAACATGTATGGACGCTACCTTCTGCCACCTTCCCACTTCCTGTCTATCCATGTACATGCCTCCTACTCCAATGATGTCTGTGTCCACATTCCAAACCACTCCTCCTGCCTTCTCTGTTTCTCTTAGTAACCGTTATCTACCTTCCAGGCACTCAAACAGGGACTCAGAATCAACCACTGCTGTTTTATCTTGCTCACTTTCCAAAGCTAAACACCCACTGGGTCCTGGGTCCTTAATTGTCTTTACCACCACTATAGCCCTGGGTCATGTTTGTCATTTTTCAGATTTACAGGAAAGTCACCACCTCCTAAATGGTTTGCTGGCCTTCAGCAATAGCCCCCTACAGCCCTTCCTCTGTGTGCAGATCTGCCTCCTCCACTTTGTGAACTGAAACTGCTAGCCCTGGCCTGGCCTACAGGACACGCCCATGCCCTCAGCACACCAGCTGTGTGAGTCCTCTTGCCACCACTCACTTCACCGTCTTACCTCTGAAATACCACACAATTCCCTGCACAAACCAAGATGTTCCTGCCTCCATGCCTTTGCCTGTACCGTTCCTGCATCCTGCCAAGTCCTTCCCCACAGTCTTGGCCTGGCTGACTCCTCCCCACCCCTCAAGCTTCACCTCCTCCGGGAAGATTCTGTGATCTCCCTTATGGGGGAACAGTTTCCTTCTCTGTTTCGGGTGGGGAAAAATCAGTCAGCACAGAGCCATTATCACACTCAACAGAGTGAGCTAAAACAATCTATGCAACACCTCGAAATCACCAATGCGCCCCCCCCCCCCCAGAGCCTAGCATGGTGCCTAGGACATAGCATCAGGGCAGAGAAAGTTGGTTAAAGGAGGGAAGCAAAACTAACCTCCCTTCCGTGGTCTGGTTTCCTCTGGTCTTCCCCGACCGAGAGTTCTCCGATCAGCCTCGCTGCATCACTACTGCCACCTTGGGGCGAAAGGAGGCAACTGCACTTCTCTCACCAGCATTTGATTCCATTGAATGAGATGGGGACACAAACGAGGGAAGAAATATTTGCAGTGTGGCCAGAGGAAGTGTGGCAGTCGGAGGAGGCTTCAAATGGTGAGTGAGCTCTGACCTGAGCCACACAGCATGAGAAAGAGATCTCGAGGTGGAGGACAATGGCATTCCAAGCAGTGGGGGCAACAGGTAGAGAAGGGTTGGCGCTTAGGGCTGATGTGCAGGTAAAATCAAAACAGAAGGGAGGATTAGAGTGCAAAAGACCTGGGATCTCAAACTTGAGGTAGCTTTTAAGCCACATAAATAGGTTAAAAAATTATTTTTCCCCACCCGAAGACTCTTAATTGGGAGTAACATAATCAGACCTGCATTAAAAAAAAAAAAAAAAAAAAAAGACAACTCTTGCTGGAGTGTGGAAAGATGATAGAGGTGGGAACAGGAGTGAAAGAGGCAAAAGCAAGCATCAAGAAGATGGCATTTTTATAATTCTCCTCTTGTTTTGCACTTTGCTGTCCCATGACCTCAGACTCAACACATCCAAACTGAAATTCTGCCTCCAAATCAGTGCTTCAACATAAACATTTTTTCCACATTTTGAGATGTTCATATAGCTTTGCTTCTTGATGGACCTTGAATTTTGTAACAGATCCCAGCACAGAATCCTGTACACAGAAGATGCTCAATGATAATTCAATGCAATGTCAACTGAGGTCCCCTGGACCCTGCGATTATAACGGCAGTAAAATCCAGTGCCTAAGAGTAAAGACTCCGAATCAGAGGGCCTGAGCTCAACTCCTGCCATCATCACACTTCACTGTGTGAGACTGGTCACATTAAGTGACCCATGCAAGCCTGTTTCTTTGTCCCCAAATAGAAATTACAACGGCACCTACCTCAAGGCTAAAGACAAACAAAAGTCTGTGAGTGTAAAACACCTAGTAAATGCTCACTAAACACTGTCAACTGTTTATAATGTTATATATTCAATGCCTACCAGGCACAGGTCACACACAATGCTGGGGTTTCCCACATCCTTAATATCTGTACAGCAATATTCTCATCCGTCCTGTTTCATAGATAAGAAAACGAAGGCTCCCACAGCTGAATCTGTTCAACGTTTTGGGAGCCTTCCGTTCCAAGGCATCAGAGATGGGGCTAAGGGAACTTTTAGGGTAATATCATTTAGTCCAGTGGTGGTTCTCACATGTGTAAGCGCGCGCGCGCGCGTGTGTGTGTGTGTGTGTGTGTGTGTGAGATACTTTCAGCAACATCTGAAGATATTTTTGATCTTCACAACTAGGGGACATGGATGCTGCTGGCGTCTCGTGGGTAGAGGCCAGGGATGCTACTCAGCATCCTACCATACACAGAACAGCCCTCCCCCACAAACCAAAAATGATCAGATCCCAAATGTCAGTAGCGCCAAGGTTGAAAACCCTTGAATCCTCCTCCCCATCGTCCCACTTCTGGACATTGGTTCTCAGGATTCCACAGGAATACTTTCAGTAAAGGGGAGGGGGCTCTGTTCCTCCAGGGGCAGGGCCTGCAGAAGTTCTTCCCCACATGCCCTACAAACAGTAGGTATTAGAACCCATTTTAATAAGCCTAGCAGCGGAGGACGCCGGAAAAGGAAGAACATCCATCCTCCATTGTTCAACTGCGTGCAGTTTATGTTTTACACACACACACAATTTTACAAACCCAAACGTCCCACGCCTCAAAAACAGCTTTGTTAGAGATGGCGTCCATAAATATATATTTTTCTTCGACCCTCATACATAGTGAAGGGTTTGCACACTTCTAAAAGGACCTCAGATCGGCCGCGGTCCTCTGACAACGACCACAAAAGAATGTATAGGATTTCCCCGGGGAGCGTGCCCGTGGGCCGTGACCTCTGCGCGCTGAAGGCGCTCACCCGACTCCCTCGTCTCTGGCTTCGCTCTCCCGCCCCCGGATAGCCGGCTTGCAAGACTACCCCGGCCCGGCCGTGGAGCCCGGCCGCCAGGCGCGTGCCCACGCCGCGTCCCCCTCTTTCGGCCCTCGCGGCGGCCAAGGAATCCGGCCCGGGGCCTGTCGCCGGCGCCCACAGCGGCCGGCCCTCGCCAGCTCGCCGAGGCCCGTGCGCGTCCCCTCCCAGCCCCGCGCGGCCTGGGCCTCGGCCGGTGCAGGCCCGCGAGCGCCCGCGGCCCGGCCAGGCGAGCTCAGGCCTGCCGCGGCCTACCCCGTCGAGCGCCGCCGAAGGCCCCCGCCTCACCTGGACGCGGGCGGGATGGCCCGGGGCTGCTCCGGGTCGGGCGGGCGGCGGCGGCGCGGCGCTAACGGCTCCGCTCGGCCTCGGTAGCGGTGGCGGCAGCGGCGGCGACGGCGACGGCGGCGGCGGCTCCTCCTCAGCGCGCACGACCCGCTCCGGCCCGCGGCCCGGACACGCCCCCCCGACGCGCGCACCCATTGGCCAGCGTCCGCCACTGCGCGCTTCTCGTTGGCCGGCGTTGCTGTCGCGGCGCCCCGGGGCGCGCGGCGGAGGCGGGACTTCCGGCTGGCGCCGCCTGAGAAGGGCTCGGCGGCAGGCAGAGACGCGGGTGGCCGGCGATGGCCGCGGAGGGGGCCAGTTGGGGCTTGGCCCACGGCGGCCGACGGAAGGCGGTGACCGAAGAGCCGCGCCCTTTATCGGGGGCATTTTGTGTGTCTCGAGCCTATGTGTCCCACCGCCGCCGCGGCCACCGTTACCACCCTACAAGGTAGGAGCGGTCAGTGCACCAGGACTGTAAAGGCAGGACTCGGGTTCGAATCCTGGCCCCAGCGTTTCCGCACTACGTACCCTTGGGCAGGGGCTGACGTCACCTCGGCGGGCCTCAGTTTCCTTATCTGGTGTAATGAGTAGGCGGGGCATGGGATGCCGTCAGCGTTCCATCAGTGTTGCTTATCAGAGCTAGCAGTTTACCCCGATGCTCAGCCTAACACCCATTCATTAAAATTTAATTGAGTGCCTACTACGTGCCAGTCAATGTGTGCACAGTGAACTAGCCAAAATACCTGCCTCTATTTGGTTGACATTCTAGGCTGGCTCTGTCCAAGAGCGGTATAAGCGTACCACAAATGTTAGCCACATGAGTAATTTAACGTTTCTTATAGCCATGCTAGAGGGGGAAAAATAAAAAGAAACAGGAGATGTTAATTTTAATGATGTGTTTTATTGAACCCAATTTATGTCCAAAAAGCTGTTTCAACATGTAACCAATATAAAAAGTTCTGAGATCTTTTTATGTTTTTTTTTTTTTTTCCTTCTTTACGTGCTTTTGAAATCTGGTGTTTTTTTACACTCACAGCGCTTCTGAAGTTGGACTGGCTACGTTTCAAGGGCTCAACAGCGCAGTTGCCAGTGACTACTGTATGAGACCGTGCAGTGCTAGATGAGGAGGCAGAAAAGAAATCAAGTGGATTCCACACACAGTGGTGAAAAGTGGTAAGAGGAAAAGTAAATTGGACAGAGGGCATAGGTGAGGAATGTGGGGATTTCAGTTTGAAAGAGGACTGTTAGGAAGATTGAGACAATAGGATCTGCAGAAGGACCAGAAAGAGTCAAGAACACTGAAAAAATAATCATAGTGTAGTATAGTGTCATGTTTATCCAACAGAACTTTCTCCCATCATGGGCATGCCTTTTAATCAGCAGTGTCTCATTTAATAATCACCAGCTCCATGTGGCTTTTGGGCAGTTGACATGTGGCTGGTGGCACATGGTACTGAAGAACTGAGGGGTGTTGTTGTTGTTGTTTGCTTTTTAGGACCGCACCCATGGCATATGGAAGTTCCCAGGCTAGGGGCCAAATTGGAGCTACAGCTGCCAGCCTGCACCACAGCCACAGCAACTTGGGATTCAAGCTGTGTCTTCGACCCACACCACAGCTCACGGCAATGCCAGATTTCCGACCCACTGAGCGAGGTCAGGGATGAAACCCACATCCTCATGGATACTAGTCAGATTTGTTCCCACTGTGCTGGAGCGAGAATTCCCAGGTTTTTAATGTACTTAATTTTTACTTTTTTTTTATGTCCCCATCTGTGGCATATGGAAGTTCCCAAGCTAAGGGTTGAATCAGAACTACAGCTGCCAGCCTACGCCACAGCCACAGCAATGCCCAATCCGCGCCACATCTGCAACCTGTGCCGCAGCTCTCAAGGCCAGGGATTGAACTGATATCCTCACAGAGACAACGTCAGGTTCTTTACTCCTGAGCCACAATGGGAACTTCAATTTTTATTTAATTTAAATTTGGTAAAAAAAAAAAAAAATAAGAAAAAAAAATTGGTCACCTAAAGCCTGTGGCTCCCATAGTGGATGGCATAGATTTAATAGAATGGTGACAATTGCAATACCCTGAATAGAGCTTATACTGTGTGCAAAACGCTCTATGTGAGCTCTGTGGAGTCCTCACAATAGCTCTGTGAGAAGGGAGCTATAATCATTGTCACCATGATGAATAATGAAGTCTTTTCATTCGTTTATCTATGCTTCACTATTGCTATCATTAATCTGCTATTTTTTAGAAGAGTTTTAGATTTACAGAAATCTTGCACAGAAAATACAGAGTTACCATCTTCCCCACACCCAGCTTCCCTATTTGTAACATCTTTCATCAGTGTGATATATTTGGTATACATAATAAGCCCATATCGATACATTATTGTTCACTAGGGTTTCTGTTTTATTTTTTGTTTGTTTGTTTGCTTTGTTTTGTTTCTTTTGGGGGCCACACCCTCGGCATATGAAGTTCCCAGGCTAGGGGCCGAATCCGAGCTGCAGCTGCCAGCCTATGCCACAGCCACAGCAACACCGGCTCCCAACCATGTCTTTGACCTACACCGCAGTTCATAGCAACGCCAGGTTCTTAACCCGCTGAGTGAGGCTGGGTATGGAACCTGGATCCTCATGGATACTAGTCTGGTTCTTGACCCACTGAGCCACAATGGGAACTCCACAGTTCCAGTTCTGGTTTTCCTTTTTCCTAATGTCTTTCTTTTCTTCCAGTATTTCATCCAAGATACCACATTACATTTATTCGTCCCCTCTCTCTCTAAAGAGAGATATAATTGACCCGTAGCACTGTATTAGTTTTAGGTGTACAACCTAAAGATTTGATACATGTGTATATTGCCAAGTGATCACCACAGTAAGTTTGGTGAATGATTAACATCCATCACTGCACGTAGTTAATTTTCTTTCCCCTTGGCTGAGAACTAGTAAGATCAGTTTTCTTAGTTATCTTGTCTCTTTAGACTCCTCTTGACTTTGGCAGGTTCTCAGCCTTTCCTTGTTTTTATTTATTTTTTGCTTTTCAGGCCCGAGCCTGTGGCATATGGAGATTCCTAGGCTAGGGGTCAAATGGGAGCTATAGCTGCCAGCCTACGCCACAGCCACCGCAATGCCTGATCCCAGCTGCGTCTTCGACCTACACCACAGCTCAAGGCAACACTGGATTCCTGACCCACTGAGCGAGGCCAGGGATCAAACCTGCATCCTCCTGGATAGTAGTCAGATTCGTTTCCACTGCACCGCAACAGGAACTCTCAGACTTTCCTTGTTTTCAATGATCCTGATGATTTTGAGGAGAGCTGGTGAGGTATTGGTAGGATGTCCCCCTATTGGAATTTGTCTGGTATTTTTCTCGTGATAATACTGGGGTGATGGGTTTAAGGGAGGCAGACCAAAGAGATGAAGGGCCAGTCTCCTCACATTGTATCAAGGACGTACTATCAACTCTTTTCTGCCTGTTGATATTGGCCTTCATCTCCTGGCTGAGTTAGTATTTGCCAGGTTTCTCCACTATCAAGTTACTTTCTCCCTCCTTTGCTTGGAAAGGAAGTCACTGTGTGCAGCCCACAGGGAGCAGGGAGAGTATGTTCCTCTCGAGGAGGGATAGCTACATAAATTTATTTGGAATTCTTGTACATGAAAGACTTCTCTCTTCTCCCTCCCATTTATTAGTTTAATCCAATCATCTAATTATATCGTATGGCCTCCTGGATATTTACTTATACTGTGGATTATAATCCAGTACTACTTTGTTTATTTTGTTGCTCAAATTACTCCAGCCCTTTCAGTTGGCTCCTTTGGCCTTTGACACAATCCCGTCGATGTGTTTGATTCTGGTTTGGGTTTTTTAATTCATGTTATTGAAGTGTAGTTGATTTACAATGTTGTGTTGATTTCTGCTGTACAGCAAAGTGACTCAGTTTTAACTATATTCTTTTTCGTATTCTTTTCTATAATGGTTTATCACAGCGTGTTGAATATAGTTCTCTGTGCTCTACAGCAGGACCTTGTTGTTTATGTTTTTGGGGTTTGTTTTCTTTGAAGAACATCCTTACTTTCTGGCACTATGAGATGTATATGTCCTGCCCCAGTCCTAGGATCAGCCATCTCTCCAAGCCTGGTGGAGAGATACATTAGTGAAAGGTATTAGAAACCAGGATCTGGGCACTAGGAGTGCTTGTTGCTATCAGGGTGTTGTTTCTTTTAGATCATCAATACTTTGTAATCTCCCATAATGTATCTGGTATAGGCACTTAACCTTGGGGATACAGCAACAACCAGATATGGCATCTGCCCTCATAGAACTCAGAGTCAACTTGTGAGGACAGGCATATGAGGGACACTCTGACACTGAAGAGCTGTGCAACCTTGGACAAATTAGTTAATCTTTCTGAACTTTAGCCTCCCCTAAAGTCTGAAATGGGAGTAATTATAGCACTTTATGAGGGTACTATGAAAATGAAATGAAGTCACCCACTTTTAGAATCTCTGAAACAGAGCCTAGCATAAAGTGCTTCTTAAGTCAGTGTCTGTCTCTCTCTCTCTCCCTCTCTCTCTCACCACACCTGCATCATGTGGAAGTTCCCAGGCTAGGGATTAAACCCATGCCGCAGTTGTGACCTGTGCCACAGCTGTGACAACGCCAGATCCTTAACCTGCTACTCCACAAAGGAATTTCTGCTTTTTAAGTCTTAATTATAAGAAGTTACACAAATAATTACAGTCTTTAGAGGTTTGGAGTGCCAGCAAAGTGTGTAACAGGAAGACCTGACTTCATTTTGGGGCAGCCAGGGCAGGCTTTCCCAGTCAGTAGTGTTGCAGCTGAGGCAGGAAGGGTGAGTCACCAGGCAAAGGGAAGCAGAATGTTTCAGGCAGCAAGAACAGCAAGTGCAAAGGCCCTGAGGTAGACAGGAGCCTGATACACTTAGGAACCAAGAGCAGGCCAGCTGGCAGCTCATGGGATTGAAAGAAATAAGACGCACAGGGCTTAGTTGACCATGGTGAGTTGAGACTGTCTAAGAGCAAGGGAGGTGACTTGCCCAAGTGCACATGTCTAGTAAGGACAGGGTCCAGGTCTGCTTAATCTCAGAGATATTTTTTATTTTTAAAATTATAGTTGATTTACAATGTTCTGTACAGCAAAGTGACCCAGTTATGCATACATAGACATTCTTTGTTTCATGTTATCCTCCATCATGTTCCATCACAAGTGCTATATCCCTTCTGAATACAATAGTTTGCATCTACTAACCCCAAAGTCCAGTCCATCCCACTCCCTCCCCCAGCTATTAGTGATATCGTGGTATTTGTCTTTCTCTTTCTGACTTCACTTAGGATGAGAATCTCTAGGTCCATCCATGTTGTAGCAAATGGCATTATTTTGTTCTTATTCATGGCTGAGTAAGTATTCCATTGTGTATGTGTACCACATTGTTTTAATCCATTCATCTGTTGATGGACATTTAGGTTGTTTCCATGTCTTGGCTATTGTGAACAGTGCTGCAATGAACATAGAGATGCATGTATCTTTTTTAGTGAAAATTTTGTCTGAATATATGCCCAGGAGTGGGATTGCTGGACCATGTGATGGTTGTTCTATATTTAGTTTTCTGAGGTACCCCCATGTTGTTTTCTTTCTTTCTTTCTTTCTTTTTTTTTCAATTTTACTTTTTAGGACCATACCCATGGCATGTGGAAGTTCCCAGGCCAGGGATCGAATCAGATCTGCAGCTGCTGGCCCATGCCACAGCCACAGCGACTTGGGATCTGAGCTGTGTCTACGACCTACACCACAGCTCATGGCAAGGCCAGATACTTAACCCACTGAGTGAAGCCAGGGATTGAACCCCACTCATGGTTACTAGTCGAGTTTGTTACCACTGAGGCACAATGGGAACTCACTATACTGTTTTCCATACTGGTTGTACCTCGTCTCAGAGATCTTTATTTCCTTAGTCTGAGTTTGAGATAGGAGTTTTGCTTTTAGGAATTTGGAGGGTTTTTTGTTTATTTTTTCAGTAAGAAGCATAGTTTGGGTTCTTAGGGGTCAGAATCCAAGTGCGCGCCAGCCACCGAAGTTCTAGATGGTTCTGGTTATCCCTCTAAGCACAGGCTCTGAGGGTCTGTGAGGTCAAGAAACCCAACGATGACGCAGCTTGAAGATATCACTGCTGTGAGGGAGAGGAGGACACACAGACACAGGAACCTACCAGGGTGACAAGGGCTAGGCCATCAGGGAAGACCCCAGCCAAAGAGAATTTTAAATGAGACACTTAACACTGATTCTTTGCAGAGTTCCCACTGTGGCACAGTGGGATAGGCGGCATCTTTGGAACACTGGGACGTAGGTTTAATCCCTGACCTGGCACAGTGGGTTAAGGATCTGGTGTTGATGCAGCTGTGGCTTGGGTCGCAACTGTGGATCCTATCTGATCCTTGGCCCAGGAACTCCATGTGCTGTGGGGCAGCCAAAAAAGAAACAAGACCAAAAGCATTGATTCTTTGCTTCTTTATTTGAAGGAAGGGACCCAGAGGCAAGGGTGGTGTCAAGGAGGCTGTCAAGACAACCAGGGGGAGAGCTGTCAAAGCAGACGAGGGGCAGAGTATGGGGAGGAGCATTCCAGATGTTTTAGAGGTGGGATCTCTGGGACTTGGAGACAGCCAGGTGTGGAGAATGCGGTGGCCTGAGTTGCTAGACACTCAGCAATGTGGATTGGGAAGCAGCCGTCCTGAGGACCAAAGCCGGGCAGCCTGGACAAGCCCAAAGAACCTTCTGGTACTTGAGCTCTTTGGGGCCCCGACTACAGTCTGATTCCACCTCAAGTGCTGAGTAGGTGGGTTGTATAGAAAACCAGGAAGCCACATTGACTTTTCTGTGGGCAGTTGAGTTTAGGTTCAGGTTGGCCACCCTTTGAAGCTCACAGCCCTGATCACCCCCTTGCTAGAGAAGTAAGCCATGGGTACCTGCTGCTTCCAGGCCTGGGTCACCCATGCTTCCTGCTTGTATACATTTCCGCCCCTGAGAGCCTGGCCCTGGGGCGGGCACAGGGCATTCATCCAGGAGTTGCCGCGCTGATAACCTCCCCAAGCTTCAGGTTGCTTATTTGTAACAGACAGGTGGCACTGCCACCTCAGGAACACGAGTAGCACAGACCCTGAGCAGAGTAGCTGTTGCCCAGGGTGACCTTCGAGCATAGAGAATTCTGTGCTTAGTGCCTTGGAGTAATAAAAGCCCAAGTGCTGATCTGAGAAGCGTGTTTCCCAAATGCCATGGTGTGAGATCACCTGAGTCACTGACCTGCGTGCGCTTGGCGAGTTTTGGTTTCCAGAATGAGCTTTTTGGAGTTCCCTGGCAGCTCAGTGGGTTAAGGACCTAGCACTGTCACCACTGTGGCACAGGTTCAGTCCCCGGCTTGGGAACTTCCACATGCCTCACGCACAGCCCAGAAAACCCCTCCAAAAATGGAATGACCTTTCTGGATCTGACCCATGTCCCTTCCACTCGGATGTCTTTCCAGGCAATGGCATTTTATCACCTTTTTTGTCAAAGATCAGCACAGGCCCCATAGCTTTGATTCTGAGGGTCAGTGTTGTTGACAGTGATCACTTTCACTTCCACTATCACCTTTCTCATTCCTGCCAGTGATGAGGTAGAAGCCACTGTGTCACTTTTTATTTTTTTCATTTTTAAGATTTCTAGGTTTTCGGAGTTCCCGTCATGGCGCAGTGGTTAACGAATCTGACTAGGAACCATGAGGTTGCGGGTTCGATCCCTGGCCTTGTTCAGTGGGTTAAGGATCTGACGTTGCCGTGAGCTGTGGTGTAGGTCGCAGCTCAGATCCCGAGTTGCTGTGGCTCTGGTGTAGGCTGGTGGCTACAGCTCTGATTAGGCCCCTAGCCTGGGAACCTCCATGTACTGCAGGAGCGGCCCAAGAAATGGCAAAAAGACAAAAAAGAATAAGATTTCTATGTTTTTAAAATCCAACTTTTCTTTTTTTCATGCCATACAGGTTCTCCTTGTTTTGTCTCTAAATATTTTGGAGTTCCCATCGTGGTGCAGTGGTTACCGAATCCGACTAGGAACCATGAGGTTGCGGGTTCGATCCCTGGCCTTGCTCAGTGGGTTAAGGATCCAGCATTGCCGTGAGCTGTGGTGTAGGTCGCAGACACAGCTCGGATCCTGCGTTGCTGTGGCTCTGGCGTAGGCCAGTGACTACAGCTCCGAATCGACCCCTAGCCTGTGAACCTCCATGTACTGCAGGAGCGGCCCTAGAAATGGCAAAAAGACAAAAAAAGGAAAAATAAAAATAAAATAAAATAAATATTTTACATGTATCTGTGGGGATTTTTGTAATGCTTCTTTAAATAAAAACTTAAACAGAAATTCAGCAGTTGCTAGTATATTCACAAAGCTGTGCAAACCTCACTGCTATCTCATTCCAGCACATTTTCATCACTCCCAAAAGGAACCCCATGCTCATTAGCAGTCCCTCCCCAGCCCCTGGCAACCACTAACCTACTTTTTTTTTTTTTTGCTTTTTAGGGCCACACCCGCAGCATGTGGAGGTTCCCAGGCTAGGGGTCTGATCACAGCTACAGCTGCCAGCCTACGCCAGAGCCACAGCAACACCGGATCCGAGCCACGTCTGCAACCTTCACCACAGCTCTCAGCAACACCAGATCTTTAACCCACCGAGCGAGGCCAGGGATCAAACCTGCAACCTCATTCATTCCTAGTTGGATTAATTTCTGCTGTGCGGTGACGGAAACCCCTAACCTACTTCCTGACTCCATGGATTTGCTTATTCTGATCACTTCTTATAAACGGAATCATACGACATGTGGCCTCTTGTGCCTGGCTTCGTACTCTGAGCATCCGGTTTTCCAAGTTCATCTGTGTTGTAGTGTACCTCATTCTTTTTTTACGCTGAATAATATTCCACCATACTGTTGGACTACATTTTGTCAGTTCATTCATCTGTCAATGGATGCTTTGGGCTGTTTCCACCTTTTGGCTTCATGGACAAGTGTTTGTGTGAACATAGGTTTCATTTCTCTTGGATAGATACCAGGATAGATACTGTGTGGCTGGGTCACATAGTAACCCTTTCTGAAGCACCCCCAGGCCATTTCCCTCAATCTGTTCTTTGTGAATGAGAAGGAGGCTTTGTGCCTCTCAGTCATTGGCAGATGCTCAATTTGCTGTGACCATTCTTCAGCCCTGCTCCTTATCCAGTATCCCATGGGAAGTGGGCCAGGGGCCTGTAGATTTGCCAGGGGCTGCCCACAGGGTGCCTCCCACCTGCCCGGATGTGCCAGGGCAAGAGCACCAAGGGTCGGTGCCCCACCCTGGCAACTCCCACATTCCATGTAGCACAAAACCCTCGCGCTGCTCAGCTCGCCAGACGAAAGGTCCAAAAGCCCAGCCGGTGGCCTCTCTTGGAACGCTTCACATGTGCTAACCTCTGCTCTCAAGCAGTTAAGAGTGAATCGTGCCAGAAAACCCAGCCAGGTGTGTTATCAGCTATTAAAAGCTCACGCAAATTGATAAGGGCCAAAGGAGCAAAGATCAGAAACAGTTCACTGAGAGAGAGTCAAACCTCAGACGGGCTGGTCAAGGCAAAGATCATTCTAATACCCAAGACTCTCCTGAGACCACTGGCTTTCCTTGGGGTGGCAGCCACGTTAATCCAAAAGGCCCTTTGGAAGATACTGAACATCTTAAAAGGGTCATAGTCTGTCTGCAAGAGGATGTTTCTTACACTCTTTAATAAGCACAAAGTTGGCAATGATCTAAACACTCAGTGATGAAGCTGGCATGGAGAACTGTGCATCCTCTGGAAATGTCAGGCAGGAGGCCTGCGACCACATGGAATAAGAGTGCCTCCCAGGAGGTTACCACTGTGGTGCAACCAGATTTGGTATCTTGGGAGAGCTGGGATGCAGTTTTGATCCCTGGCCTGGCACAGTGAGTTAGGAATTCAGCATTGCCGGAGTTCCCGTCTTGGCTCAGTGGTTAACAAATCTGACTAGGAACCATGAGGTTGCGGGTTCAATCCCTGGCCTTGCTCAGTGGGTTAAGGATCCGGCATTGCAGTGAACTGTGGTGTAGGTTGTAGATGTGGCTCGGATCCCACACTGCTGTGGCTCTGGCATAAGCCAGTGGCTACAGCTCCGATTCGACCCCTAGCCTGAGAACCTCCATATGTTGCAGGAGCGGCCCTAGAAAAGGCAAAAGACAAAAAAAAAAAAAAAAAAGAATTCAGCATTGCCGCAGCTGTGGCTTAGGTCGCAATTGCGGCTTGGGTCTGATACCTGACCCGGGAACCCCATATGCTGAGGGGCAACCAAAAAAGAAAAAAAAAAAAAAGTGCCTCCCGGGGAGTTCCCTGGTTGCTCAGTGGGTTAAGGATCCAGCATTGTCACTGTAGTGGCTCAGGTCACTGCTCTGGCGCAGGTTCGATCCCCACCCTAGGAACTTCCACATGCTGTGGGTGTGGCCAAAAAATAAGTGCTTCCCAGGTCCTGGGCCAAGTACTGTGCACGCAGTTTAATCATCACTGTAATCCTCACCGTGAATTGAGTCCCGTTAGATGGGCAAGAGGAAGGATGAGCAGGATGCAGGTGAAAGGTGGGTGGAAGTTGAGAGTGGAGGAGCCAGGAAGATCATTCCCAAGGACCACTCTGGGGAAGGAGAACCCAGCTGGGGTGAGGGGGTCATGGGTTCAGGGTGGCATCTGTGGGGTGTTATTTCCACTCCCCCACCCAACCAGGGTCCAGCAGCATAAGATGCTTGAGCATGGAGGGAAGCAGGCATCCTCAGTAGTGCCATTAAAGTGATGGCTGCAGGTTCATACAGGAGGCAGAGAAAAGGCCCATCTCTATCTTTGTCTCCCTACCCCCACCCCATCCCTAGGCACCTGATGGGCTGACGTCTTAGGTGCATCCTGGGCATATGACTTCACTAGAGCTGCCAAAACCAAGCACAGACCTGGGGCTTAAGCAGCAGAAGTTTATTTCCTCACAGTTCTGGAGGCGAGAAGTCTAAGGTCAAGGTTGGTTTCATTCAGAGGCCTCTCTCCTTGGCTTGCAGGATGGCCATCTTCTCCCCCTGTCCTCACGTGGTCTTCCCTCTGTGCATGTGTCTGTGTCCTAATGTCCCCATTTTACAAGGACACCAATCATATTGGGCTAGGTCACCCTAATGACCTCATTTTAACTCAGTCATCTCTTGAAAGGGCCTAAATCCAAAGACAGCATGTTCTGAAATGCTGGAGGTTAAGGCTTCAATGTAGGAATTTGGGGCAGGAGGACAAAGCCCAGCCTGTAACATGGGGGGGAGCATGGGATTCTGCCCCAGCCCACCAGCTGTGGGGAGGGGAGCTCAGGTGGCCCCGTCACACACAGGCACTGCCCAGTCTGCCACAGTTCAATGGCATTTTAGGGTTTGGGTACTCCACTCTCTGGTGGATCGAGCAGACCTGGGGATCCAGGGGGAGGATGGGGAGTCATACATCTGTGGCTCAGACTCAGCCAGGGGCCAGGGAAATTCACAGAACCTGGCTAAAGCAGTGACAGCCACAGCAAGGGCAGGATCCTGTGTTGGGAGGGCTGGGCCATCTCCCCCGACAGGCACCCCCTCGTAGCTCCAGGAGCAGGGGTTTTCCTGGGCTCACCCCCAGGGAAGTCCCACTGAACACATGCTCGCCTCCCCCTCCTCTCCGAGCTAAGCCAATGCACCGAGCTAAGCCAATGCACTGGTGCACTGGGGTTTTCTCTACCCAGATCCCTACCGCCCTCCTCCCCACCCCCACCCCCCTTTCCCTTCCTCTGGAAATGCAGCTGCTCTGCTCCCAGCCCACCTGGGAAGATGGGGTGCTGGCAAAGGGTCTGGCTCTCAGTTAAGCACTCAGCCAGTATGAGCCCTACCCTCTCCCGTGGCTGGGAGCTCCTTGGGGGAATGACTGGCTGTGTCATACCCAGCACCCAGCACAGGGCCTGGCAGCTAGCGGACATCAAAGTTCTGCTGACCTCCTGAACCAGCAGCCAACTCTTCTCTTAAGGGCCAGTAGCAGTAAGACACCAACCCAGGTTCTCCATGTTCCAGCAGAGCCCGCCCCCATCCCTGAAGTCCCTTTCTCAGTGGGTGAGACAGGCACCCACTCCTGCCCTGGCCCAAGGAGGATCCATGGGACTCCAGATGCCTGCAGCTGTGGGATGTCCCTGCTGATGCGAGCACTGTAGGGTGGTGACAACAAGGAGCTGGAGGGGGCACCCCAGCCCCAACTCACCCCTCCTCCTGTCATGAGCCCTGTCACCCACTGTCCAGTGCCCCATGGATGAACTAGGTTGTTCTCCATCCAGTGACCCACAGAGGCGGAACCAGTGGTCTTCGCACACGCCTCACTCCCCTTCCCAGTGCCGCAGGGCCCCAGGGGCTAGAGCGGGTCAGGCCTGGGATGGGGGCTGGGGGAGAGAAGCCAGGCTCCTCAGATTCATCTCCCTCCCAGGGCCTCACATTCCAGAGGTAGGAGGGTTCAACCACACAAACACTTCTGTTCCGGGGCAGGCCAAGGGTCAGGAGAAACTAGAAACAGCTTTTCTCCAGGAAGGTGGGGCAGGGGTAGACAGGCCAAAGGTCACTGAGCAGAAACCCTTCTTGGGGGGAGGGGAAGAAGCCCCCCGCCCCAGGGTCTGGAAAGACAGGGCCAGAAATTGGCTTCTATAAGCAGAGCTTCTCACAGACATCAGGGCACTGGGGCCGGAGGAGTCTTTCTGGTGGAAATAGAACTGCATTGCAGGATGTGAAGCAGCATCTCTGGCTTCCATTTACCCTCCCCACCCCCCCATCCCAGCTGTGACAACCAAATATCTCTCTGAACTTGGCCAATTGTCCCTGGGGGCAAAATCGCCCAGGTCAGCACCACCACTTTGCAGACGGGAACCTGAAAAGAGTGCCCCCTGTGCACTGGGCTCCTGTGCTGATGTTAACAGCTTCAGGTCATATCTGAAGCCAGGTATTCAGGCAACCTGCTCTTTTCTGTGCCCCGTTACCTCTGCCTGGAATTCTCTTTCCCCCTTTCTACCGAAATTACACTTCCAGAACAGCATGGACATGTCACCTCTCCCCAGGGGTGTTCCCTGGGCCTCCCCCTTAGGAGTTTGACCCCCATAGGGGCAGCAGTAGGCAAAATAATGCCTGTGATTATTGGCATTAGACGTCTGCACCCTGATGCCCAGCACCTGGGAATATGGGACCTCACACAGGAAAAGGGACTTTGCAAGTGGTGGTGACTGCTCCGTCTGGAGATGGGAGATGATCTTGGATTATCCAGGGGGTCCAACATCAGTCAACCGCAGTGGTTTTCTTTGTTTGTTTTGTTTGCTTGTTTGTTTTTGTCTTTTTTTTTTTTTTCCATTTCTTGGGCCGCTCCCACGGCACATGGAGGTTCCCAGGCTAGGGGTCCAATTGGAGCCATAGCCGCCGGCCTACGCCACAGCCACAGCAATTGGGGATCCGAGCCGCATCTGTGACCTACACCACAGCTCACGGCAATGCCAGATCTTTAACCCACTGAGCAAGGCCAGGGATTGAACCCGCAACCTCATGGTTCCTAGTTGGATTCATTAACCACTGAGCCACGACGGGAACTCCCACAGTGGTCCATATGACAGGGAGGCAGGAGGGTCTGGGTCAGAGAAGGAGATGTGACGGCGGAAGCAGAGGTCAGAGAGAGGTTAGAAGATGCTGGCTTTGAAGACGGAGAAAAGGGCCATGAGCCAAGGAATGCAGGTGGCTCCTAGAAAGCTGGAAAAGGCAAGAAAACCAACTTTCCCCACCCCCACCCCAAAGAGCCTCTGGAAGAAACCAGCCCTGCGGACACCTTGATTTGTGGACTTCCGAGCTCCAGGACTATAGGAGAACACATCTGTGGTGTTTTAAGCCTCTAAGTTTGTGGTGACTTGTTACAGCAGCCACAGGGAACTCATATAGGCCTTTACTCTGAAGCCCTGAGTCAAGAAGAGCCTGGGTGGGTGGGTGGATGACCATATGCCTCTCTTGACACAAGCTACGTGCTCGCAGGCTGTGATCTGTCTCCCACTGTGTACATCTCTCACTCGATGGGGAGGACCCAGTGTAGGAAGGTTTGGGAATCAGGGCTTGGGTGGACCAGACCTTCTCAGGCTTAGAACACCAAGATGGAGAAACAGATAAAATGACCACTTTTTCTCTCCAAATTTAAAAAAAAAAAAAAAAAGCTACACCTATAAAGGCCAAAAAACCCTAATCTGGGAGTTCCCGTCATGGTTCAGCAGTTAACGAACCTGACAAGTAACCACAAGGATGTGGGTTTGATCCCTGGCCTTGCTTAGTGGGTTAAGGATCCAGTGTTGCTGTGAGCTGTGGTGTAGGTTGCAGACACGGCTCGGATCCTGTGTTGCTGTGGCTATGGTGTAAGCCTGCGGCTGTTAGCTCCGATTCAGCCCCTAGCCTGGGAACCTACATGTGCCTCTGGTGCGGCTCTAAACACACACACACACACACACACACACACAACCTCCATGTGCCTCTGGTGCGGCTCTAAACACACACACACACACACACACACACCCTAATAGCTGACTTTGAAAGCCTTCCCATGTTCTTTAACATGTCCCAGGTCAATTCTTTCCTTCTTCTCCCTAGGAGAAGACGCTTCTGAGGTTTTGGGGTTTTTTTTTTTTTTTTCTGTCTTTTTCAGCCACACCCACAGAATATACAGGCCAGGAATCAAACCTGAGCTGCGATTACAGCAACACTGGATCCTTAACCCACTGCACCCGGCTGGGGATTGAACCTTTGCCTCAGCAGTGACCCGAGCTGCTGCAGAGACAACACCCAATCCTTAACCTGCTGCACCACAGCAGGAACTCCAAGATGTCTCTGATTTGTATAGCCAACGTCAAAGGGCAAATGAGCTTTAAGTTGCAGAAATTCACGGCCACCAGACATGTAGTCTATAAGGCATCTGCAACCCTTTCCTCAGCAGCTGAAGTACCAACACAGGGTTGGTGCAGCCTCAGCCCTTCCAAAAAGGGACCAAGGGCAGAACCTGGGGAAAATGCTCTTGTCACAGAGATGACAGACACAAAATGGGTGGTGTCTTTGAGGCCAAAGGAGGTAACTGCTCTAGAGGAGGAGTGGACAGGGGCCTGAGGGTGATGGGCATCTGTTAGCTTTCGGTGGGAGCCAGGGAGGGAGTCTAGGAGCAGGAAGTGATGGGGGAACAGTGAGGCAGGAGGGGATGGGGGATGCCAGGGTTCTTTGGGCAGGAGAGACTTGAAGGCTACCTTGGCATTCATCCACTGCCAAAAAGTTTTAGCTATGATACAGGGAAGAGGGGATAATAGATGGTGAGAGCAGAGGTGATGAGCGTATTGATCATGGGTTTTACTTTCTGAATTTTTTCGGTGACTTTTTTTTTTTCTTTCTAGGGCCATACCTGCACCATATGGAAGTTCTCGGGCTAGGAGTCAAATTGGAGCTACAGCTGCTGGCCTACACCACAGCCACAGCAACTCAGGATCTGAGCCACATCTTCGACCTATACCACAGCTCACGGCAACACTGGATCCTTAACCCGCTGAGCGGGGCCAGGGACTGAATGGCATCCTCACGGATACTAGTCAGGTTCTTAGCCCACTGAGCCACAGTGGGAACTCCCCAGTTTTTCTTTTTTTAAATTATAGTTTATATACATGTTTTTATTTATTTTTATTTTATTTTATTTTATTTTTCAGCCACCCTAGCAGCATATGGAAGTTCCCAAGATAGGGATCTAATTTGAGCCAGAGCTGCAACCCACACCACAGCTGCAGCAACACCAGATCCTTAACCCACTGCACCACAGTGGGAACTCCTATTTTCTGTATTTTAGGATGTTTTGACATCTTCCAGTCTTGCTGATCTGGGACAGACTTCCCCTCTTACAATATCTAGAGAGAGCAAAGGACCTGGAGGGTGTCTTTCATATGTAAATCAGCCACCTCTGTTATCAGGCTCTTACACTTGAGGAGGAAATATCCCCCTGCCTTAATTGTCACAGAGCTAGGTACCAGACCACCAGGGACAGCCCCCCTGCCTTACCTACCCTTTCCCACAGAAACCACAATAAAGGCTCATGCCCAGCTTTTCCCTTGCTCCTTCTGACTCATGACTGACCCTGCTGCTTCCTCAAGTGGCCCTTCAGGGCCTGTTATGCTCCACTCCTCTTGGGATCTGTAAGCAACAAACTGTCTTTTCTTTTCCTTCTTTGGCTACACCTTCAGCATGTGGAAGTTCCTGGGCCAGGGATAGAACCCACACCACAGTAGCAACCTGAGCCACTGTGGTGACAACACCTGATCCTTAACCTGCTGAGCCCATGGGAACTCCCAAACTGTCTTTTCAATGGCAGTCCCCTCCTAATCTGTTGGCCTCTCCATACTGGCACAATAACAAAATCTACATTTTAAAATGCTGAGGGAGGAGTTCTCGTCGTGGCTCAGTGGTTAACGAATCCAACTAGGAACCATGAGGTTGCGGGTTCAATCCCTGGCCTCGCTCAGTGGGTTAAAGATCTAGCGTTGCTGTGAGCTGTGATGTAGGTCGCAGATGAGGCTCGGATCCTGTGTTGCTGTGGCTCCGGTGAAGGCCGGTGGCTACAGCTCTGATTAGACCCCTAGCCTGGGAACCTCCATATGCTGCAGTTGCGGCCCTAGAAGAGGCAAAAAGACAAAATAATAATAATAAAGTAAAATAAAATAATGAGGGACAGAGCTGTATTGGAGGGGGCCAGAAAGGAGAAAATGGGGTACACGGGAGGTAGAGGGCCTGAGGCATGCACGAGGTCCCTTGCCTCAGTGATACCGAAGGAGGGGGTACCAATCTCTCAGCCAGAATTTGGAGCTGCCCAAAGGCCTCCCAGGAGCTCACGTGTGAAGCAGGTGACCCAGCAGTTCCTGTTATACGAACTTAGTGTCACAGGACTCCCCATCTGCTTTGAACCTGAGTCAGCACACCTCAGCCCTCTGCAGTCCCACCGTGAACCCCATAGGACATTGCCAGGAGGGCCAGGCCTTGTTGCCTCCATGCTGGCTGGCACTGGCTGGCCCCAGGAGCCTGGAAGGAAGTTGCCACTCACCTGATGGCTCCAAGGAGTCAAGGCATGCCAACACCCCACCCAACAACACTCAAACACGAGCTTGGTAACCAGCCTCTACCCCTGCTCTGGCTTCCACAGCTGTAGGAGAGACGCATAGCAGCCTGGGGCTGAGTGCCATGCCATACAAGCCACCCACCCCCTGCTGCTGTTAACTTGGGTACACATGGCCCGGTGTGCCTGGGTGCGGGAGCTGCCGGAGCTCTGCCGTCAAGAAGATCTGGCCTAGTGTCTCAGCCTTGGCACCTCAGGCTCATGACTGGTCTGCTGGAGCCTCTGCTGTCACAGCTGTGAATATAAAATTTATCAGTACAGGGGGTTCCTGCTGTGGCACAGTGGGTTAAGAATACAACTGCAGGAGTTCCCGTTGTCATGGTGTAGGTTGCTGATACAGCTCAGATCTGGCTTTGCTGTGGCTGAGGCGCAGGTCTGAGGCTGTAGCCCTATTCAACCCCTAGCCTGGGAACTTCCATATGCTGCAGGAAGTTAAAAAAAAAAAAAGAATCCAACTGCAGCAGCTCTGGTTGCTGTGGAGGTTTGGGTTCCGTTCCTGGCCCCATGCAATGGGTTAAAAGATCTGGCGTTGCCACAACAAAATTGTGGCTCCAATTCAATCCTTGGCCTGGGAACTGCCATATGCTGTGAATGCAGCATTAAAAAAAATTTCATCAGGACAGGACCTGGCACATAGCAAGCAGACTACAGCTGTGGTTGCAATATTCACTATTACAGCTGAGGTATCAGGGCCAAACAGGGTGAGTGGTACTTAAAACACACACTAACACAGAATGTGAGACAGTAGTGAAACTTGGGCCCCCCAATTTCTCCCTAGGGCAGTGGTTCTTAGCAGGGGGTTGAGGAGATAGGGACTTTTCTCTAGGGACATTTTTAGTTGCCACAACTGGGAAGTGATGTCAGTGGCACCTAGCAGGTGAAGGCCAGGGATGCTGTTCAATATCCTAGGATGCGCAGAATGGCCCTTGACAGCACCAAAGTATCCAGCCCCTGGGAGTTCCCATCCCGGCTCAGTGGTTAACGAATCCAACTGGGAACCATGAGGTTACGGGTTCGATCCCTGGCCTCACTCAGTGGGTTAAGGATCCGGCAATGCTGTCAGCTGTGATGTAGGTCACAGATGCGGCTCGGATCCCGAGTTGCTATGGCTGTGGTGTAGCCGGCGGCTACAACTCAGATTCGACCCCTAGCCTGGAAACCTCCATATGGCACAGGTGCAGCCATAAAAAGGACAAAAAAGCCCCCCCAAAACCCAAAGTATCCAGCCCCTGGTGTCAGCACTGGTGGTCCTGGGCTCCCCTTTGGTTGGCGACGGAGTGTCCCCTGCAATTCCATGTGACTTTTAGGATCTGCCTTTCTATTTTTCAAAAAAGAAAAAAAGTTGGAGCTCCTGCTGTGGCGAAGTGGTTTCAGGATCTGGCATTGTGGCAGCTGTGGCTCAGATTCAATCCCTGGCCCAGGAACTTCCATATGCTTGCTGCAAATGCTGCCAAATAGGGATTGTGCTGAATCTCCTGCTATTCCTAGTTTTCTTTTACTTTTTCTTTTGTCACAAAAAAAAAATGTTCTTTTTTGCTTTTTAGGGCTGCAAGTGTGACATATGGAGGTTTCCAGGCTAGGGGTCAAATAGGAGTTACAGCTGCTGGTCCACAGCACAGCCACAGCTGCTTAGGACCCGAGTCACACATGAGAACTACACCACAGCTCACGGCAACACTGAGTCAGGCCAAGGATCGAACCTATATCCTTATGAATACTAGTCGAGCTCGTTACTGCTGAGCCACAGTGGGAACTCCGAAAGTGTGTCCATTTGTCAAACACTTTTTCTACAACAAACGAGAGACTCATTTTTCCTTCATTTTAGTAATGTGGTATATTAAACTGATTGATTTTCATATGTTGAACCATCCTTGCATACCTGTGATAAATCTACTTGGTCACACTGTATAATTCTTTTAATATGCTTTTGGTTTAATTCTTTTGCTTTAATTCTTTTGGTTTGCTAGTATTTTGTTGAGTATTTTTGCATCTGTATTCAAAAGGGTTATTTTTCTATAGTTTTCTTGGGTTGACTTTGTCTGGCTTTTGTATTAGGGTAATGCTGGCCTCATAGAATGAATGAGTTAGGAAGTATTCCCTCCTCTTCTATTTCCTGGCAAGAGTTTGAGAAGAATTGGTATTAATTCTTTCTTTTTTAAAAAAATTTTAAAACATTTAAAGAAGTTCCCAGGCTAGGGTTCATTCGAATTGGAATTATAGCCACCAGCCCATGCCACGGCCACAGCAACTCGGGATCCCGGCCACGTCTACAATTTACACCACAGCTCACAGCAACCCCAGATCCTTAACCCACTGAGTGAGGCCAGGTTTTGAACCTGCATCCCCATGGATCCTAGTTGGGTTTGTTAACTGCTGAGCCATGATGGGAACTCCTTGGTGTTCATTCTTTAAATATTTGGTAGAGGAGTTCTCGGCGTGGCGCAGTGGTTAACGAATCCGACTAGGGACCAGGAGGTTGCAGGTTCAATCCCTGGCCTTGCTCAGTAGGTTAAGGATCCCGAGTTGCCATGAGCTGTGGTGTAGATCACAGACACAGCTTGGATCCCGAGTTGCTGTGGCTCTGGTGTAGGACAGCAGCTATAGCTCTGATTTGACCCCTGGCCTGGGAACCTCCATATGCCATGGGAGCGGCCCTAGAAAAGGCAAAAAGACAAAAAAGACAAAAAAAAAAAAAAATTTGGTAGAATGCACCAATGAAGCCATCTGGTCCTGGCCTTTTCTTTGTTAGGAGGTTTCTTTCTTCCTTTCTTTTCTTTTCTCTCATCCTTCCTTTCCTTCCTTCCTTCCTTCCTTTCTTTCCTTCTTTCTTTCTTTTTTTGGCTGTGTCTGCAGCATGTGAAAGTTCCCACACCAGGAACTGAACCCACACCACAGTTGTAACCTGTGCCACAGCTGCAGCAATGCCAGATGTTTTTGATTACTAATTCAATCTCCTTACTTATTATAGGTCTTTTCAGATTTTCTATTTCTTCTTGAGTCATTTTTTTTCTTTTTTAGTTTTTGGATTTTTTTGGTCTTTTTTTTTAGGGCCACACCTGGAGCACATGACGGCTCCCAGGCTAGGGGTCAAATTGGAGCTGTAGCCACTGGCTTACACCACAGGCACGGCATCACCAGATCTGAGCCACATCTGTGACCTACACCACAGCTCATGGCAACACCAGATCCTTAACCCACTGAGTGAGGCCAGGGATCGAACCTGCGTCCTCATGGATGCTAGTCAGATTCATTTCCGCTGAGCCATGATGGGAACTCCTTGAGTCAGTTTTGATGGATTGTTTCTAGCACTTTGCCAATTTCACCAAGGCTATCTAATTTATTGGCATACAATTTTTCATAGTATTCTCTAATAATACTTTTTAAAAAAAATCTATTTCTAAAGGTCAGTAGTTATGTCCCTACTTTTGTTTCTGACTTTATTTGTATTTACCTGTTTTTTGTCTCCTGGGTGCCTGTTTTGCATCATCTCAGTATTCATCACATGGTATGGCAACTCCTTTGTTAGAAAAGTAAAAATGGAGTTCCCATCATGGCACAGCGGAAACAAATCTGCTGGGAACTGTGAGGTTTTGGGTTTGATCCCTGGCCTCGCTCCATGGGTTAAGGATCTGGCATTGTCGTGAGCTCTGGTGTAGGTTGCAGACACAGCTCAGATCCCAAATTGCTGTGGCTGTGGTGTGGGCCCGCAGCTGTAGCTCCGATTCGACCCTTCCTAGCCAGGAAAACTCCATGTGCTGTAGGTGGCCCTAAAAAGAAAAAAAAAAAAAAATAGAAAGAAAGAAAAGAAAATCATTATGACAGTAGGAACTAGACTATTTTGTCACTGCTGTAACTTCCCAACCTGGCACATAGTAGACCTTGGTAAATATTTCCTGCATTACTTCTTGCTAAGGTAGGGCATGAAAAACACTGGGAAGGAGGCTTCTCCACAGCCCTCATAGGAAGACAGCCTGTTGTCTGTTGAGTCTTTTGTGCCTGAGCTGCCCCATCCAGGGCATCTTCCACATGCCCTTGGGAGTTCTGACACAGACCTGACTGCCCCTGCTAAATCCCTCAGCCACGTCCCGGTGCCCTCTGGATGAAGATGACCCTTTTTGGCTCAGCAGGTGAAGCCCTGAATAGCCCATCCCCTCCGTCCCCTCTGTCCCCTCCCCGGTCTCTTCCACTCTCCCCCCACCTCCCATTCCCAGCCATCCCGCACTTGGCAGGTCTCTGGTGCCCTGCTCCATCTGGCCTCTAACACCTGCTTGTTCTTCAGGTCTCCACTTAACAGTTACTCCCTCTGCAGACCTGATGGGGTGCCCTCTTCACCCCTACCACCTGCGTGTGAATGTTTTTCGAGAACACGGACCATATAGCCTTTCCCAATAACATCCCCCCAGTAGTGGTGAACCCCATGGGGTTGTGGTACATCTGTCACCTGCCCTCATCTCCAGCTCTCTGAATATCATTTGACACCAGTTTTTTTTTTTTTTTGGTGGGTTGGTTGGTTTTTGTTTTTTGTTTTTTGGGTTTTTTTTGTCTTTTTGGCTTTTCTGGGGCCGCTCCCATGGCATATGGAGTTTCCCAGGCTAGGGGTCGAATCCGAGCTGTAGCTGCCGGCCTACACCACAGCTCACGGCAATGCAGGATCGTTAACCCACTGAGCAAGGGCAACCAAACCCTCAACCTCATGGTTCCTAGTCGGATTCGTTAACCACTGCACCACAACGGGAACTCCAGATTGGTTGGTTTTAATGGCCACACCTGTGGCATATGGAAGTTTCTGGGGCAGGGATTGAATCCAGCTGCAGCTGTGACAATGCCAGGTTCTTTAACCCACTGTGCCAGGCTGGGGATGGAACCCGTGCCTCTGTAGCAACCTGAACTGCTGCAGTCAGACACTTAACACACTGCACCAAGTGGGATCTTCTGGACAACTGGTTGGTTTTGTTTTTTTGCTTTTTAGGGCCGTACCTGTGGCATATGGAAGTTTCCAGGCTAGGGGTCGAATCGGAGCTACAGCTGCCGGCCAACACCACAGCCACGGCAATGCCAGATCTGAGCCGCATCTGAGACCTACACCACAGCTCACAGCAATGCTGGATGCTTTAACCTACTGAGCAAGGCCAGGGATCGAATGCGCGTTCTGATGGATACTAGTCAGGCTTGTTACTGTGGAGCCACAGCAGGAACTTCAGACACCTGTTTTAAAATGTAAGTTTTAGGAATTTCCACTGTGGCTCAGAAGGTTAAGAACCCAACTAGCATCCATGAGAATGGGGGTTTGATCCTTGGCTTCACTCAGTGGGTTAAGGATCTGGTGTTGCCACAAGCTGCAGTGTAGGCCAGCATTGCTGTGGCTGTGGTGTAGGCCAGCAGCTGTAGCTCCAATTCAACCCCTGGCTGGGGAACTTCTATATGCTGCAGGAGTGGCCCTAAAAAGAAAAACAAAGTTTAGGTTTTATGATTATTCATACATGGTGCCATTGAAAAGGCACTTTGCTCTCACAGAGCCCCGGAGAAGTGGGCACAAGCCATGCCACGCAGGGCCTCAGGGGGAAGCACCGGGGCCAGTCAGGAGGCAGAGGGAGTGGTTTCCATGGGCAGGAATGGGTGAGGCAGTGTGAGCAGGCATAGGATGGGCTAGTTTGAATAATTTCAGCCAGCTCTAGGACACAGAGGCTGTCCCTAATTGTCTGACACCTGGCCTTGGGGTGATCAGGGCTGGAGGATCCTGGCCCTGAGAGTGAGAGCCTGATAGGGGAGGGGGTTAGGGTATGGGCTCTGGATTGGCTGGTTTACATATGAAAGACCTCCTTGAAAGGAAGTCATTTACTATCTCTGGGAATCTTTGAGGCCTGGGAAGGGGTGTATGTATCTCCAGGATGGGCAAAGCCCCAGCTATTAAAACATCAGAATAAAAAAAGACAGGCTGGGAGCACAGAGGGTTTTGAAAGCAGGGAAATACTCTGGATAACACCATAATGGTAGATGCAGGTCATTTATATGTTTGTCCAAACCCACAGAATGTACAACAGCAGGAGTGAACCCAGTGTAAACTATGAACTTTGGACGATAATGATGCATCAGTGTAGGTTGATTAATGCTAACAAACGTACCTCTGAGATGGGGGATGTTGATAATGGGGGAGGCAATATGTGTGGGTGGGGCAGGGGGTTTATGGTAAATCTCTGTACCTTCCCCCCCTCACTTTTGCTGGGGAAACTAAACTGCTCTAAAAAAAATAATTAAGTCTTAATTTAAAAAATAAGAGGAAAAAAGAAACAACACAAATTTTTTTTCTTTTGAGGGCTGCACCTGTGGCCTATGGAAGTTCCCAGGCTAGGAGTCACATCAGAGCTGCAGCTGCTGGCCACTGCCACAGCAACACCAGATCTGAGCCAGGTCTGCCACCTACATCGTAGCTTTTAACAATGTCAGATCCTTAACCCACTGAGCGAGGCCAAGGGCCGAACTTCCATCCTCATGGATACTAGTTGGATTCTTAATCTGCTGAGCCACAGCGAGAACTCCAGAAACAACATAAAATTATTAATTGACTGTGATCTGTGGCTGGAACTTCATTGTCCAATAGGATAGAAACCAGCCATTCGTGGTTATTCAGCACTTGAAATGTACAATAAGCCAAGTTTTGAAGACTTACTATGTTAAAAAAAAAGAGAGAGAGAGAGAGAGAGAAATAGCTCATAAATAAGTTTTACTTGATTACAGGTTGAAATATTATCTTAGATAGACAGGGTTAAATAAAATACATTATTTAAATACAATTATATGCATAATAAAGCACCCAGTCAATACATGTGGAGTGAAGGAGTCAGACCTGGGCTTGGAATCTGGCCCCTGCTTACTTGGTCAAGTAACTTAACCTCTCTGGGCCTCAGAGAAGCCCTGAAGGGTTATCATCACCTCAAGCCACTCTCTTTAGAGAAGCTCAGCCCATTCCCAGTGTCTCCGTATCATAGCAGTGATCCTAATCTCAATGGATCTTTTTTTTTTTTTTTTTTTTTCTTTTTATGGCTGCACCTGTGGCATATGGATGTTCCCAGGCTAGGGGTTGAATCAGAGCTGCAGCTGCCAGCCTACGCTACAGCCACAGCAACACTGGATCTGAGCTGCACCCGCAAACTATGCCACAGCTTGCAGCAACCCTGGATCCTTAATCCGCTGAGAAAGGCCAGGGATTGAACCCACATCCTCATGAAGAGTATGTAGGGTTTTTAACCCTCTGAGCCACAACAGGAACTCCTCAAATGATCTTGCTTCCCTCTCTGCTGCTTGTCTTGTCTGCTCTGCTCTGGGACTGTTGTCTCCTTCACTGCTTACATAGGTACCCAGCCCAGTGCCTGGCATACAGAAGGCATTCTTTAAGTGTTTTTTTGAATGAATAAGATAACAAATGGCCCCAAACAGGTGTTTAGCGAGGATTGGTGACATCACTACCATCTTTCATGGCTGGGACACATCTGCTTGCTCACTGTGGTCGCCCCAGGGCTTAGCATGTGACTGGTATGTATGAGGTGCCCGGAAAAACCTGTATGGAATAGGCGGGTGGAGCCCAGGAGCTTCAAAGAGGGACTCACGACCCTGTGGGACCTTCTCCTCAGGGCCTACCACCCTCCCTCCTCACGTCACTGCTGCCCTAGTCCCAGCTGGCCCTCCCCCCACATATTCAGTAGGAGCAGGAGAAGCACAAGGACTGAGGGCAAGGCTGCAAGCCATGCTGGTGGCCCAAGTTCCCCGCCCAAGTACCCTGGAACCTGGAGGCAGCTGGTCAGTCTGGGGAGGGAAGACCCTCAAAGCCCGCCTTCCAGAAGGCAGCAGGGCCAACCACATGCAGAACACAGGGCCAATCTAGAAACCAGATCCCTGAAAGTCATGTGAGAGGCTTGCAAGGCATCCTTTAAAGAAGACCACTTTTGGAGTTCCCACTGTGGCACCATTGATGATTGGCCTGTCTGTATGGTGTTGTCAGTTCAATCCCCCATCCAGCCAGGCGGTTAAGGATGCAGCAATGCCACAGTTGAGGGGTAGGTCACAGATGTAGCCCAGGAACTTCTATATGCAGTGGGTGCAGCTGAAAAAAACAAACAAACAAACAAACAGAAAAAAAAACCCCATCACTTTTCTCTCCTTCCTCCAATTGCCTTGCAACCACTGTACATCTGGACCAGAGCATGTGGCAGCTGGATACCACAGGACTCCAGGCCTGGCAGACAGGTCACCTGGGGTCTGGTCTGTTCCCCATAAGATGCACAACAATGCAGAGTTGGGGGTGGGGGTCCCTTCTGCTTCTCTCAGGGGCCACCTGAGCCAGGACCTAGAGGCACCAGAGCTTCAGGAAGGGGGGTCAGCAGCACTGGGGGTGGGGGTCTGATGCAAAAGCAACTGCAAGAGGACTCCCAACTTCAGCCGGTAGTGCTTCCCCAGTATCCTTCCTGATGACCCCTAGGTCTCTCTCAATGGCCTTTCCCCCTACTAAGGGACGAGCTCCCTTTCCTTAACAGTATTTAAGAAATAAAAGTTGGGTTGTCCTGGCCATAGAATAAAAAAATTAAAAAGGGCAAATGACCTGGCCTCCCTGACCCTTGATTTCCTTCTCTGTAAAAGTGGGCCAAAGGTTGAGCACCAGAGAAAGGGGAGTTAGCTGGTACTCAGTCCCCCCAGAGGAGTTCACTCCAAAGGGAAGGGTTGGTATTTCCCCTCACTGAGCCCACTGATCTCCCTGTTCCGCAGTAGGGCCACCTGTGTGCACCCACTATAAGTCCCTAAAGCTGAGCTGTGCACACCCACCCCGCTCAAGGGCGGGGCAGAAGGCAGCCTGCCTTGCAGGCCCTAGGGTGTGGTCAGTCTCTGCCTTTGGCTCAGCTGCAGGCTGGAGGCTCCCGGCAATGGCTCCCTGTTCAGAGCTGGTGACCAGGAGGCAGGAGGGGGCTTCTGTCCCCTGTGCCCTGTCCACACATGGAGAAGAGGGTTCCCTGCTGGAAGTGGTTTACTCTTTTTCTTTTTTTTGGCCGCCCTGAGGCGTACAGAGTTCCCTGGCCAGAGATCTGAGCCTTACTGCTGCCTAAGCCACAGCTGTAGCAAGGCCAGATTTTTAACCCATTGTGCCAGGCCACGGATTGAACCTGCGTCTAAGTGCTCCCAAGACTGCCAATCCTTTTGCATCACAACGGGAACTCCAAGAGGCAGTTTAGGAGTTCCCGTCCTGGCTCAGTGGTTAACGAATCCGACTAGGAACCATGAGGTTTCGGGTTCGATCCCTGCCCTTGCTCAGTGGGTTAAGGAGCTGGCCTTGCCGTCAGCTCTGGTGTAGGTTGCAGACGCAGCTCGGATCCCGCGTTGCTGTGGCTGTGGTGTAGGCTGGTGGCTACAGCTCCAATTCGACCCCTAGCCTGGGAACCTCCATATGCCATGGGTGCGGCCCTCGAAAAGGCAAAAAGACAAAAGAAAAAAAAAAAAAAAAAAAAAAAAGAGTCAGTTTACCCTCAACGCCTCTAGCAGTTGGAGGAACGGAGGCTTTCCCTTTCCCAGTTCAGTCCTGACCTAGAAGGTCTGGCACTGCTCTCAGCAACTGTGGTGTTCGGAACCCCAAGTTTGCATCCAGGACAGTTAGTTCCTAAGCATCGCAGTCTGCTGCCCAGACACCTGGGTTCCGAGCAGGGTCCAAGAGCACAAAATTCTTATCTGCCCCGCGGGCAGCCAGTTGGTCAAACCGTGAGGGGCGGGGAGCGGGCTCCCTGGCAGGGGACCTCCTCCAAGTCTGGGTAACGCCACATCTCGCCCGCTGCCCGCCAATGGGGCAGGCAGAGGCAGGGGCCCCAGCGGGGAGGCTGGCCCTGGCCCGCCAAGCCGCGTCCCCACGCCGGCAGCCACGCGGAGCCGCGTCCTGGCCCACCTTCACCAATCCCAGGAGCAGCCACGGCCACCGGCTCAGGACCGCTGGGCGCCAGGGCTGTAGAGTCTCAGCTTCTGGGAAAGGCGAGAGGGGCGGGGCTTATCTGAGCCCCGCCGAGAAAGCCCCGCCCTGGAGCCAAAAGCCTTTCGTCAAGCCCCGCCCCTTAATCTAAGCCCCACCCACCCAGCTACCTGGTTTGGCCCTGAGAGTGGGTGAGCCCAGCGCCCCGGGCCAGGGCCTCCTGGTGGAGTTGGGAGAGATGAGAAAGGGGTTTATAGGGTATCATACTCAGAGTGGTCTACAGCTAAGGATGCGGGCAATCAGAAGTTAAATGCAATGGGCTGGAGATCTCTGCAGAGCCCCCTTCCACCTAACTGAGACTCTCTCACTCCACCGCCTCCCCCCCCCCATTCCGAGCGACCCCAGGGGAAAAAGAAACTCCCTCTAGATGGGTTTTGCTTTGCTTGCTGCTGGTGTGGTTGCCTTGCGCTCCTGTTTTTCTTCCGTAACCAGAGCACTGCTTTATTGTCATGGTGGTTAATAACAGGTTTTTTAAAAATTTTATTGAAGTGTTGTTGATTTACAATATTACGCTGATTTCTTCTTACAACAAAGTGACTCAGTTATACCTATATATATTCTTTTTCACATTCTTGTTAATAACAGTTTTATTGAGATTATTCTCAAGCTAGTGTTCGGGAAAATTCACCTACCATACTTTGCCCCCATTGCAGATGGACCATTCCTCGGTGTTTAATTATATTTGCAGAGTCCCTTGACCATCACCACTGTCTTAATTTCAGAGCAGAAAGAAACTCGTTCCCTCCATTTCACAGTCTCCCCTCCTCCCAGCCCATGACGACAACTAACTTTACTTTCTATTTCTACGGGTTTGCCTGTTCTCAAAACCAAGGCATTTCTGTGACATGAGAAGGTCACCCCATTGTGTGAAAGGAGAAAAGACAGGGTGAGGTCCGGGCCCCACAAGAACAGGTGGCTTGGGAGTGGGGAGAAGAAGTGGAGGTTGGATCCCCTGCTCCAGGCAGCCTGAGTCCTGTCCGTGTGTCCACTAGAGGTGGAGCAGGAGAGGGACCAGGAGGAGAAAAAAGGACCTTTTGGGGAGAAAGCAGGGTGCTGGCTGAGACGTTTGGGGTGCTGGGAAAGTGAGCCTTCGAAGGGCTGGTTGAGGTCAGGGCTGGGTCTGTCCACCTGCATCCGTCCATGTGTCAGCAACAAGGGAGAAAAACCCTTGTCTGCCCTGTCCAAGTAGTTAGTTGAAGGCATCATTGTTTCCTGCCTGGCTCTTTGACTGGGGTCCTTTTGTCCTTTAACCCCTACTCCCTCTAGCTGCATTCTGACATTGGAAAGGGAAGTTAGGAAGAAATGGGGAGAAGAGAGGCAGGCAGTGCCAGAGAGAGAAACTGGGACAGGGATTGGGAGAGGAGGTTGGGAGGAGGAGGGAGGGCGGAGCAGCAGGTGTGGCCCCATCTATAAAGGGTGAGCCTGCCGGCCTGGGGGGCAGAAGAGCTTGGGTACTGGGTTTGCTCCAGCAGGCACTGGCTCCAGGGACCCAGTAGGCTTTGGTGAGTTCTCCCGCTGAGACCAGCAGCAAGCAGGTCCCTCCAGCACTCTTGTCCCCATCCCATGCCACGTGCCACCTGCCTCCCTTGCAGAGGGCCCAGGCTTGAGATTGGGTTGCCCCCGTGCCTGCTCCTGTGCATTTTGGGTCCTCATCGTCCCACCCACCCCCACTTCCTAGTTAATCCTCGAGGCGCCGGAGGAGGACCAGCCTGCACTATGAGGCCGTGGCTCCTGGCCTGCCTGGTGGCCTGCTTCGTGGGTGCCTGGGCTCCTGCTATCCATGCTCAAGGTACTGTCTCGGACATGTCTGCCCCCCTGGGGCCATCCTCTCCCCATCCTTCCAGTGTTTCCCCCACTGTGTGCCTGTCTCCTCCGTCTGGAAGCCTCCCCTGATTCCATCACCATTGAATTAATTCTCCAACAGACAGCACCCCACTCCTGGCATCTGTGCTGCTTCTTAGGGGTGCATGGTTCTCTTCCCCTCCTTCAAGGGCCCCTTGGCACCTCCTCCACCATCCATGACCCAAGGCTTCCCTCCGGACTCCAACCAGTCCAGGGGCTGTGGGGAGCAGAGGGTGAATCTTAGCAGCGGCATGGCTGCTGACCTACTGTCTGGGACACACTGCAGTGTCCTGAGCCTGCAGAGCCAGGGGTACAGGGTGAGATCAGAGTCTGGGAGACCAACAAGAGTGGGTCTCCATCTCGGCTTTCCCCACCCAGGCTCACTGTATGGCCCTGGCTGAGAGTTGCTACTCAGCCTTCAGGAGCCCCAGTTTTGTCATCTGCAAAGTGGGGCTCCAAATTCCCACTGCAAAGATGGGACGTGAGGACCTGATGGGCTGATGTCTGCAAAACTCTTGGCTCACTGCCCAGCAGCAACACGGATAACCATTACTGTTATTAATGAGGAATTCCTTCCCTCTTCTCCCTAGATTAGGCACTTGAGGGTATGGGCGACCAAAGGCCATTCTGGAGCCCTGCCACTGGGCTCTGCCTCCCTGTGAGCCCTAGCAGTTGGCCAAGCAGGACTCCTGGCCAGGTGGAAGCTCCATGGCCTCCCCACCTGCCCCACCTGCACCTCATTAGATCTGAGAGGCCCTAGCCCTACCCCCCAGGAGACCTTAGCCTTTGCCCAGGATGGGGCTGGGCTTTGTTCCCATTGTCTTGCTATTAGAGGCCCATTTCAGGAGCCAGGCCACCCAGGCTGGGCCCTTTGATCCTGGGAACAGAGCAGCCCGGGAACTGCCTGCCTGACCCTGCAACATAGGGTCCATCTGCCTCTACTGCTCCTTGCTCTTGGGGTCAACATTGAGAGATAGAGGGAGCCTTCAAGCCCTCCCCATGCCCCTCTCAGGACTCAGGTGTGTGGCCCCTGGAGACAGGGGTTGGCAGAGGGACAGATCCCAGAGGACCTTGAAGGGCCAGCACGCCATCTCCACATTAATTCATCCTCTGTTCATTCCACCCACTCAACCTCCCAGACCCTTCCTTCGGGCACCAGCAGCTCTTCCTCCAAGCCCCCCGCCCCACAGCAGGTCCCTGCTCTTTCCCCTCCCATCATGGGGACTGAGAGAAAGAGGCACTTGAGACAGCCCTAGGTGGGAAAGAGCCAGCCCAGAGCAGGAACTGGGACATCTGGTAAGAGGAGGCACTGGGCTGGGAGTGGTGGCCCCTTCTCAGGGTGCTGCACCCCTTCCTTGCCCTCTGCCCCAGAGCAGGAGTGCAAATGGCCCTGGTCCCCCCTTTATTTCATGGTCCTGGGGTCATTCCAGCCAGTGCCTGTGGGGTCCTCTCCAGCTGCTGCCAGCTGTCCCCTTATCAAGGACCAAAGGTGAGCCAGGTGGCTTCCTTACCTCCCCAGCTATCCCCAGGCCTCCACAGGGCCTGGGAGGGTTGCGATGTGTGCACGGCAAGTGCTCACGTCTGTGGCCATCCCTGCAAAGGGCACACGTGGCTGCACACACAAATGCAGAGATGTGAGCCTGTGGGTGGCTGTGTGATCGCAGGTGCCTTTGAGGACTGCTGCCTGGCCTACCACAGCCACATTAAGTGGCGCCTGCTCCGGCGCGCCCACAGTTACCAGCGCCAGGATGTGAGCGGGAGCTGCAACCTGCCTGCTGTGATGTGAGTGGGACCATGGGGGCCGCGGTGGGAGGCTCTCACTCAGCTGTGCTCCCTTGTGACACCCTCACCCGGGCACCCCCCAGATTCTTCTTCCCCCAGAAAGACAAGATGGTGTGCGGGAAGCCAGGGGCCAAGTGGGTGCAGTTTGGGATGAAGATCCTGGACAATCGGAATAAGAAGGACTCAAAGCCCCACCACAGCGGCCGGAGATTCTTCCAAGGTGGGTGAGACCCCAGCCAAGCATTTAAGGGCCGTCTTCCCTGCTGCTGACCCCTGAGCTTCTCAACCCCCAAAGGAGAGGACAGTAGCCCAGCATCTGATAGCTGCCTCCACCCCCGAGGAAAGGCAGTGGCTGGTGAGGCGGAAGCTGAGTAAATGTGCAGCTCTTTTAGTCAAGACACTTTCAGTTGCTAGAGATGGAAAACTCAAGCAAATGGGTAACTCATTGGCTCAAATAACCAGCCAATGTGCAGCTTCAGGCTCAGCTGGATCCAGGTGCTCCCAAAAGTATTAATTGAGCTCCCATCTATTTCTCTTTCCTTCTCTCTGACAGGCCCTCAGTCTGGAGTGAGGAAGTTGAGCTCTGGAACCTCCAGGCCTCTGCTGTTGAAGTTTAGTGGTCCCACCAGAAGCAGCAAGAGGAAAGCCTCCCTCCTGACAACAGCTATTCCAGGTTAGGATCATGTGACCAGCCCTCCACCTATCACCGCTGTTGAGGAATGAGGGCTCCCGATCAGCTCAGATTGGGTCAGGGAACTCACCTCCAGGGCCATGGAGGGCTGGCCCTGTGGCCAGCCCCACAGGTTCACAGGAGAGTGTCCTAGGGGACTCCACTCCGGTCCTCCTCCCCTGCTGACCCCCTCCTATCTGTCCTGCAGGACCATGAGCCCACAGTTCCCCAGGATCACCCAGCACAAGATGGGTGGGAACTTTCGCCAACACCATTGTCACGCTGCTGCCTCAGCTGCCCCAGCCCTTCTGTCCTTCAGGGCAAATCTCAATCCTGGCACCTGAGGCTGCCCTGGTTCCCTCCCTGTCACCCCTGCCACCTCTGGCTCCCTGGTCAGCTGGAACGAAGGAGCTGATCTTATTTCAAGCCCTGGGTCTGCTTTGGGCACCAGAGTCAGCCCGGCCTAGACAGTGGTTCTTGGAAAAGGACCATTGTCACAGTTGCTTACCTGCAGAGCCACACCTGGCTGTGTCCCTTTGGGTCCTTGCAAAGCTTCAGTTCTCTCCCAGGATGTGCCTGTTTGTAGCTTTTAAATAAATCTTTGGTAGGATTCCTGTCTCTGTCACATCTCATTATGGGCTGCAAGTCCCCAGCCTGCGTTGAATCCCACATGTTCCTCTCCCAACCCAGGATCTGTGCTTTCAGCTCTCATAGTAGGTGGCTCCTAAGGGGCCAAGCCCCCGCCTGCTGTGCAGACCTGGTGTGAGTCCAGCCTTGTGCTTCTCAGTGATAGCTTTGAGCAAACCACTCACTCTTGCTTCTTTTCTCATCTACGAAACGGCGGGTCACCACGCTTGCTCTGTCCAGATCCCTGGGCTGGAAGTGAGACTGGCTGATGGACAGAGAAGCACTCCACAAGCTCTGATGGGAGCCCAGAGGCTCCTAATGAATCAATGGGCCAGGACTGGGCCATGGACCAAGCCCTGGGGCCAGGCACTAGTGACCACTCAGCAGGAAGGGGCAGGGTCTGAGTCACTGGATGGGAGCCACCCAAAGATGCTGTCCTCAGGCAGCCTCCATTTCCACAAGAGAGAATGTTCCAGGTGAAAACCAAATGCATCATCTCTAGAGGACAAGAGGTGGTTGGGGGCCAGGGGCCAGGGCGCAGCCTCAAGGGAACCTTCCAGGACGCACTACGCTGGGTGGGGGACTGGAGCAGATTCCATAAACTCTAAGCTTCAGTTTCCCCACTGTAAAATGGGGGTTATAACACTGCCTGCATCTTTCAAGTCTGTGGGGACTAAATATGCTACTATTTGTGCTACACACAGTGCATGCACAAGCTAGGTGTTAACACACGAGTCTTCCATCCTTCGAGCTTGGGCATCAGATTCAGTAGATCCCAGCCCAACCTGGAGCCAGGCAGGGTGGACGCTGGCATGGATGCCCGATGCTGAAACTGGTTCTTCTGCCTGTAACCTGGAGTCACCCTGGCCATGCTGCTTAACCTCTCTGAGCCTCAGTATTCCCATCTGTGAAATGGGATGAGAATAACAGCATCTCTCCCATAGGGGTGTAGTGATGACCCCATATTTGTAAAACATACTCAGAATGATGCCTGGTACATAGTATGTGGTCAGGGATCGTAAGCCATTGTTGTCAATATCAGTGAACCACAAGGGGTCCAGGGGTTGCCACATGCAGCCTGGATTTGTGCCAAACTCAGAGGTCTGTTGGACATTGGCAGAGTCCACCTGCAGCCTGAGATGGTGTCCTCCACCCCCAGGTGCCGGGTGGTCTTCACCCACCTCTCACCTCCACACTTCCTCCTTGGACGGGTTCAAGTGCATCCTTCCCAAAGCTGCTCCCTCCCAGGGCCTCCCTGCACCCCCATACCTGAGCCTTGCCAGGCCCCGCCAAGAGTGGTGCCTGCTTACTGCCAGAACTTGCCAAGGGGCAGACTTAACCCAAAATAACTTTATTGCTGTTTCTACTTCTGATATAAAAGCATCCTCAGAAGCTGAGCCCAGCGCCCCGTGGGGATGAACATGGCAGTATGTCAGCAACTCAGGCTGGGGCCCTGTGGGCTCTTCTGCTGGGAGGGACGAGCCCTGTGCCCACACCAGCCATGAGTCCCTGTGTCCCGCTGACCCCCAGGTGGTGGTGGGGGGAGCCCCCGTGCAGTGCAGAAGTTTAAGCCTGAGATTGACCAGATACAGTGAAACCCAGGGCCCTCCTTGACCCTGTTGTTGACATGGAGGGGGCAAGCCACAGCTTCCAGCTGAGTGTTGGGGGTCCCTCAGATGGAGGCTGGGCTCTCTTGAGGTCAGAGCATAGCATTTCACTCTTCCTGAGTTTCGGGGGTTCCACCTGGTCAGCTTTTGCCACTGGGGATTGAGCCCCTGCCTCCAGCTCCAGAATCTCCTGCCTCTGGAGAGGACGGCAGGGGAACCCTGGGGCCCATCGGGGCCAGGGCTTGTCACCAGGGTCTCCAGGGATGCGGGGGAGTGTAGCAAACAGAGTGACATCAGGGTGTCCTCAAAGCCCTGTAGAAGGAGGCTGGGGGTTGGGCGGTGCCCAAGTGGTGAGTCTGGAGAGTGGGCTGCAGGAGGGGCCTGGGGCCAGGTGGGAGGTGTGGGCACCTCTGGATTATAGCAGCTGTAGCTGCACCTTCAGCCGCAAGGCCGGGTCCCCCAGCCACCCCTCTGACTGGGTGCCCCAGGGCCCAGCCACGCTCACCACCTCCAGCTGATACGTTCCAGGCCCCGGCCTCCGACGCCCCAGCTGCAGGGAGCTGAGGCCTCGGAGGTGGTGCACGCGGAAGAAACCTTGCTTGTTGCCGCGGGCAATGACGTAGCGGACGCGGCCCCCCAGACTCTCCAGTGCCGGCAGCAGCTCCAGGATGTGCTCAGCCCGGCCCAGGTGCGAGAGGTTCAGGCCCAAGGTCAGCGGCGCCTCCAAGTCAAGGCTGGCCAGGCTCACCTGCGAAGAAAGGCCAGGGGGATGATGGTCAGGGGCTGGGAGAATCAGAATGCAGTGCGTAGGGGGTCAAAAGGGGATTTTGGCCCATCTCTAAAGTGGAGGAAACCACGGACCACTTTCTGCCCTTGACTTCTGTCCTGCTGTCCACCCAATAAGGCCAAGGATCAGTTTGGACTACAGACAGAGGATGAAGGTGGAGGCTGGTTCCCAGCTGGAAAGCAAAGGGGCAGGTAGGTGGCCACTTTTTCACAGGCTGACTCCAGACGCTTATGTCAACTGAGGCGCCTTAGATCTCTGCCAGCCTAGACAGAAGGAATGGAAGATTCTTCCCTCAGAGACCCAGACTGGGAGTCAGTCAGATGGCGTTGGTGCTCTGAACCCTAAGGTCACTCAAAGGTGTTCTGGGGTGGCTGGAGTTATGACCAAGAGGCAGCGCCAGACACAGTGAGGGAAACATAAGACCCGGCTGGGCCAGAGGAGCCGCCCAGTAGCTCCCCAGTTCCTGGAGGCCTGTGGCACTTCCGGCATCTGGGCTCTCTGAGAGCCCCCCCTGTGTGCAGATGACAAACCCCTCTTTATCTGAGATTCTCTGCGTGCCTTCCTGGTCCTGGCAGCCGGACAGGGCCCTGAATAAGCCAGCAAGCCTCAATGGCAGACTGACCCAGGCTTGGGGATGTAGCCAATCCCACAGGAGGTTATCTGTGTTTTCTTTTCCTTTGCTCTGGGCCAAGCTGTTTGTTCTGCCTAATTTACATGCTGATGGGGTGTTTTGCTGCTGCAGGGAAGTGAAAGCTATTTTTGTTTCCCAGACCTTCTTCAGTTCTAGGGATTTCAGCCCTTCACCATGAACGTTGCTCACATGCGTGCTCTTAGTGACACCTACTGGCAATCTGTGGGTATTGCAGGCAAAGCCACAGGACCCAGCCCTCCTCTGCCCAGATCTGCTTGCTTGTGTCCATGCCGGGAGCCCTGACCACTCCACTCTCTTACCAAGTACCAGGGCTGGCAACACAGTGGCAAACCTGACAGACACTGGTGCCCTATCCCTTGGAAACTTACAAAAATAATGGTAACAATGTGAATAAAGAAAGGGGGAAACAACTAGAAGGAGAAGGAAAAAGGAATGTTCATGTTTAATCTAATACAGCCTCTGGGACCCAGCATTTCTATTACACTTCTGCTTTCGTTTTCCCCCAAAGTATTTATCATGTATCATATTCATCACGTGCTATAAAATCTGATAGGTTTTACTTATAACTTGTCTGTCTCTCTATTAGACTATCAGCCCTATGCGGACAGGGACTTTTTTTCTTGTTCTTCTTCACTGTTGCTCCCTTTTTTGGGGTTGTTTGCTGTGAGGTCAGCACACAGTAGATGTTCAGTAAAATCTGTGGAGTGAACAAGTTTTGTCCCAGATATGGGTAATGGCTTATGTGCTCAAAAAAAAATTTTTTTTTTGAAATAATGGAGAATATTGACCTCAGAAGGTAGTGGCTGCAGAGGAGTCCAGGATGCCTGCCATCCTGCTCAGCCACTTTTCAGTCCTGTAACGTGGGCATGTGACCCAACATCCCTGAGCCTCAGTTTTCCCATCTATACATGAGGATGATGGTAGCATCTACACGTCTTAGGGCTGTCATAAACACTGAGACACTGAGAGGTTGCGAGTGAACACAGAGTGCTTAAAGCAGCACCTCCATCCAGCAGGTGCTTAATAAATGTTTAGCTTTCAGATCCCTGGGGGGATGCTAGCAAGACTGGACAGCTGTGGCCTCAGGGACTATTCAGGTGAAGGGAACAAGTCAGATCTGTGGCAAAAATGCCCTCCCTGTGCAATCTGGTGGGGTTAGAATTATGGCTGGAGTGGCCCCAGGGGACTAAGCTACAAGCCTGCACTGCTGTTCCTGAGAGCATGGGGAGAGGGGATAGTGTTTCTAGAGACAAGGAGGGTTCCGGAGGCCTCAGCATGACTCCAGGAGCATCAAGGGTGTGAGAAAGAGGTGCAGAAGCAGAGGGTCTGAAGAAGGGGGACAAAGGAAGGGGCTAAGCTGGCTGCTCTGAGCTCTATGGGTGCTAAATTCGGAGGGGCTCTGAGGGAGGGCTGTGCCAGCCAGGAGGTGGCAGGTGACAAGTTCCAGGGGGCAGGCAGGGTTGGGGGGCCCCAGTCCTTTCTCCTGCACCCAAGTGCCATCTAAGACAGCCAAGGGAGGCATTGCACCCAGGGTCTGTGTGGGAGGTGCTTGCCTTGTCTGAGCAAGATGGGGTGTTCAGGGGCCTGTGTCCTCAGAGAGCCCCCAGGGGAATCCTCGGGCTAAGGGAGTACAGGAGGACCTGAGTGGGCACCATGACATAGGGGACGAGCGGTGACCTGGCACCTGGTGCTCCTACCCCGGGCCCACTTCCTGACTGCCCCTGCCACTAACTGTGCCCCAAGCCCAGTACACCCCTCGTGGCACCTGATGGTCCCTGTGGGCACTGCGCCGTGGCCGGTCAGGCGGGGGCTGGCCGTTGATCTTGCATTCATAGCAGGCTTCAGGTGAGAGCAGCTCCTCCTCTTCTGTGGTGTCCTGGGGTCCTGGGTGAAAGCCCAGGCCAGAGACACAGTGCCTGGGCCAGGACAGGGTGGGGGGCAAGCCTTCAGAGGAAGGCTAGTGGGACCTCCCCAGCCACCTCCCACCCCTCAACCCTCTGTTGGGAGCCATACTGCCTGTGGGAGCAAGTGCAGGTGTGCAAATGTGCTAGTGTGGCTTTGCATGCACCTACATTTGCGTGTGTGCATCCCTTGGCTTACATGGGTATAGGTGTGAACCTACATGCCTGCAGGGGTGTAGGATGTACCCGAGTGCATGTGTGTGAGCCTAAGTGCACCCTGGAGGCCACCATATGCTTGCACACATGGACATACTAGGATATATGAATGCACGAGGGTGCCTGGGGATGCTGGCTTAAGTGTGAGCTGTGCATGCACACAGAGATGCATGCATGCAGCACTGAGCATGTGAAGGCTTGCATGACCGTCACACCCCAGGAGGGTGTGAGCTTGAGTGTGCACATGCACAGGTGTGCCAGACCTCTGCCCCCATTTCTCCGTGCACACATTATGTATACGCATGTGTGCTCTGGCCTGTGCGTGTGTGCTCCCAGGGCTTAGGGGTCCGTGTCCACGCCGCTCCATCCTCACCCTTGCCCAGCCCGGAAATAGCCTTGGGGGCAGCCACACAGGAAGCCGCCGGGGGTGTTGGCGCAGCTGTAGCTACAGGGGCTGCCCCGCCCTGCACACTCGTCCACATCCTGGCAGCCCCCGAGGGCCTGGTCAAAGTTGAAGCCTGAAGGGCAGACGCATCGGAAGCCACCGAGCGTGTTGTGGCAGGAGGCGCTGCCACAGGCCGTGGGCGACAAGACGCACTCGTTCTCGTCTGTGGATGGGGACGGGGAGAGAGGAGGCCAGGAAGGGGGGGCCACCTTTGCACCTCTAGGGCCCTCCAGCTGCAACCCTTCCACCCTTCTTCAGAGCCCAAAGGCAATGTCAAAACCTCCATCAAGTGTCCCCTGGGCCCTCAGACTAGGTCTGCCATCCCCTATACCCCTTTCATGCCCATTCCCCTATCCTATAATCCTCCTTTGAAGCCTTTCTCAAATCTTCCCGGGAATCCGAAACAATGGGATGGTCTAGAACAGGTTTTCTCCCCATCATCACTATTGTCATTTGGGGCTGTGTCATTCTCTGGGATGGGTGTCCGTCCTGGGCACTGCAGGATGTTGACAGTGGTACCCACCCACTGGAGACCAGGAGCACCCAGTGCCTGGTTGTGACCATCAGACAATGTCTCCAGGACACTTCAGAATGGTGCCCAGTTGGGAACCCCTGGCCTAATTAATCCCTGTTTCCCCAGTGAGACTGGACAACTGGAGGGCAGGGATGGTGTGTGATCTCAGCTCACTTGTGTACACACAGGGCCTGGATAAGGCACGTCCTGGGCAAACCACTGCTGAAGGAATGAACAAGTAAGTGCGTGGGGCAGGAGACAGGCTGAGAGAGAATGGACAGCAGAGGTGATGGTCTGTGAGGTCCCCAGGGGACAAAAAAATGCCATGGGGCAAGGGGCGGGGGGGGGGATGGAGAACTTAGCTGAGGACCTACCAGGAGGGGCAGGAGGAGGAGCCAGAGAGAAGGCATGGGCAGAGGCGGCAGGAGGGCAGGGACAGCTGAGTCACAAAGGCCCTAGGTGGAGAGTCCAGGAGGGGCAGGCGGCGGTGCTCAGAACAGAGGAGGTGGAAGGCAAAGGCTGAAGAGAGGTGATGGAGAGGTCACGGGAAAGTGGGTCCCTACATGGATAGAGAGTGAAGGCCAGACTGCAAGGGAGGAACAAAGATAGGTGGTGAGGTCAAGGCTTTCATTAGGAGGCTCTGGAGCAGCAAAGAGAAGCGTGCAGGGGGGAAGGCTGGAGGGAAGCAGAAGCCTAGTCCTCCAAATTGAGGGCCTCTGCAACAGCTATGACAAAAAATGTAGCATTCATAACCCCCTTCTCCGTTGCCACATCCAAGGCAGACATCACTAATCAACCCCAGGACTCTTTCCCAATGATCACAAGCACCATCTCAGAATCTTTCTCAGCTGAGCCCTCTAGACTACCACTCCCTAAGAAATGGCCACCACTTTGCCATGCTGCCTCTGCAGACCCATGACTCCCCAGCATCCCCAGCAGTAGGGAACTCACTCCCTTCCAGACAGGCCCATTGGACTTTTAAGTAACTGTGCTTATCCCAACATCCTGCCGTGGGGGGGGGGGGTGGTTCCCAGTTGCCCACTCTGGACAGATTCTGGTGAGTGGGTTGGCTCCCTCCTGGCCCCCTCGACTCACCCACACACTGGCTCCACTGGGAGTGGGGAGTAAAGCCCTGGGGGCAGCCGCAGCGGTAGCCGCCCAGCTCATTCTGACAGCCATGCTGGCAGCGATGGGGCCCATCACATTCATCAACATCTATGAGATGGAGAAAAGGAGAGAAGGTTTGCCTGGTGGCCCTCAGGGCCACCCCCCAGGCCTAGACCCCACCCCAAACCCAGCTCTACCTTTGCAGCCACGGCCTGAGCTGTCCAGGGTGAAGCCTTGATAGCACTCACAGTTGAAGCTGCCGGGGCTGTTGTGGCAACGTCCGCGGGGGCCACATGGGCCAGGCTGGGCCAAGCACTCATCATTGTCTGTAGGGGACAGAGAATGGGAAGGGCCACCTGGTGCTGAAGGGGTTTGTGTTGGGGCAGGCCTACCACCTAATCAGCTCTTCCAGGCAAATCTTAACCTCTCTGGGCCTCAGTTTCCCCTTCTGTGAAATGACATCAATAACAGTTTCAATCTCACAGAACTGCCAGGAACATTAGAGATCATGCACATACAAAACTTTTAATTTCATCTCTACCACCTCAATGCTGTGTGACTTAGGGCAAGTGACTTACCCTCTCTGTGCCTCAGTTTCATCAGCTGAGGTGTGAAGATGCTACTATCTAACTCATTGTGTGTGTGGTTTGTTTGTTTTTTTGTTTTAGGGCTGCAGGTGCAGCATATGGAAGTTCCCAGGCTAGGGGTCGAATGGGAGCTGCAGTCGCCGGCCTACACCACAACCACAGAAACACAGGATCAGAGCCTCATCTGGGAGCTACACCACAGCTCACAGCAATGCTAGATCTCTGACCCATTGATCGAGGCCAGGGATCAAACTGGTATCCTCATGGATACCAGTCAGACTCATTTTTGTCGTGCCACAACGGGAACTCTCTACCTCATTGTGTTTTGTGAGAATTAAATTAACCTAATCACAGGAATCACTGGGACAGTACTCAACATAAGAGTAAAAGATCAACAGAATTCTCAGCCATAAACAAGAAAATAAGACCACTTGCAGCAACATGTTTGGAACTAGAGACTCCCATACTAAGTGAAGTAAGTCAGAAAGAGAAAGACAAACACCATATGATATCACTTATATCTGGAATCTAATATATAGCACAGATGAACCTTTCCACAGAAAAGAAAATCATGTACTTGGAGAACAGACTTGTGGTTGCCAAGGGGGAGGGGGAGGGAGTGGGATGGACTGGGAATTTGGGGTTAATAGATGCAAACTATTGCTTTTGGAGTGGATAAGCAATGAGATCCTGCTGTGTATCACTGGGAACTATGTCTAGTCACTTATGATGGAGCATGAATGATAATGTGAGAAAAAAGAATGTAAGTATGTGTGACTGGGTCACCTTGCTGTACCGTAGAAAACTCACAGAACACTGTAAACCAGATATAATGGAAAAAAAAATTTTAAAAACAACAACAATGACAACAAACTCCATTTCTTTCTCTGTGGAGAATGACCTGGGTTAAGCCTTGCACTCTCTCCTCACGGGAACCTGACAATTGTGGGAGAATCAGCCAGGGTTATGGACTGAATGTAGGTGTCCCCGATCCTCTCCCTGGTGCTGCCACAAAATCCACATGTTGAAGCCCTAACCTCCAGAGTGATAGTATTAGGATGTGGGACCTTTGGGAGGTGATTAGGGTTAGATGAGGTCATGAGGGTGAGGTCTTCAGGATGGGATTAGTGCCCTTATAAAAAGAGACACCAGAGAGCTTACACTTGTCCTCTGTACCGTGTAAGGACACAGCAGAAAGGCTGCTGTCTGCAAGCCAGGAGGAGCTTCCCCAGAACCTGACCTTGATCTTGGACTTCCAGCTTCCAAACTATGAACAACAAATGTCTGGGGTTTTTTTGTTTGTTTTTTTATTTTTTAAAAAAATTTATTTATTTATTTATTTTGTCTTTTTGCCATTTCTTGGGCTGCTTCCTGCAGCACATGGAGGTTCCCAGGCTAGGGGTCCAATCGGAGCTGTAGCCACCGGCCTACACCGGAGCCACAACAATGCGGGATCCAAGCCGAGTCTGCAACCTACACCACAGCTCACGGCAACGCTGGATCGTTAACCCACTGATCAAGGCCAGGGAGCGAACCTGCAACCTCATGGTTCCTAGTCAGATTTGTTAACCACTGAGCCACGATGGGAACTCCTTGTTTTGTTTTTTAATTTGGCCATGCCACAGCAGTGACAATACTGGATCCTTAACTGCTAGGCCACCAGGGAACTCCTAAATATCTTTTTTTTATTTGTCTTGTAGGCTGCACCAGCAGCATATGGAGGTTTACAGGTTTGGGGTGGAATTGGAGCTGTAGCCGCTGGCCTATGCCACAACCACAGCAACTCGGGATCCGAGCCGTGTCTGTGACTTACACCACAGCTCACGGCAATGCTGGATCTTTAACCCACTGAGCAAGGCCAGGGATTGAACCTGCATCCTCGTGGATGCTAGTTGGGTTCGTTAACCACTGAGCCATGATGGGAACTCCCTAAATATCTGTTTTTTAAGCCACAGTCTATGATATTTTGTTGGCAGCCTGAGCTAAGAAAGCTTGGTTACCAGGCAACACTGCTATGGTGATTATAGCCCATGGTGATAAACTGCACTGGTCATGGAGCCTGAACCATACATTTCTGGGTGGGGGGAACCCCTATATTGGGCTTCCTTGAGTATGGAGATTCCTTTTTTTATTTTTTCATTCTAAAAAATTTATTGAGGCGTTCCTGTTGTGGCTCAGCAGAAACGAATCTCACTAGTACCCATGAGAACGCAGGTTTAACTCCTGGGTTAAGGATCTGGTGTTGCCGTGAGCTATGGTACAGGTCGCAGACGTGGCTCGGATCTGGCATGGCTGTGGCTGTGGCATAGGTCAGTGGCTAGAGCTCCATTTCAACCCCTAGCCTGGGAACCTCCCTATGGTGTGGGTTTTGGCCCTAAAAAGACAGAAATAAATAAACAAAAGAAAATTACTGAAGTATAGTTGATTTACAGCAGTTAATTTCTGCTGTACAGCACAGTGATTCATTTATATATATATATTGTTTCATATTCTTTTCCATTATGGTTTATCACAGAATATTGAATGCAGTTCCCTGTGCTATACAGCAGGACCTTGTTTATCTAGTCTATACAGAAGAGCTTACATCTGCCAACCCCAACCTCCCACTCCATTCCTCCCCAGCTCCCTCCCCGTCGGCAACCATGAGTCTGTTCTTCATGTCTGGAAGTCTGTTTCTATTCCCTAGATAAGTTCATTTGTGTCATATTTTATTTTATATTTTAATTTTTGGCTCAGCATGTGGTGGCTTGATGTGGCCTCTCAGTTCCCAGACCAGTGATCAAACCTTGGCTGCAGCAGTGAAAGCACCGAGTCCTAACCACTAGACCATCAGGGGCCTCCCTGTGTCATATTTTAGATTCCATGTCTCAGTGATATAATATGGTATTTGTTTTTCTCTGACTTACTTCACATAATATATAATCTCTAGGTCCATCCTTGTTGCAGCAAATGGCATTATTGCATTCTTCTTTATGGCTGGGTAATATTCCCTTGTATATATGACCACATCTCTGCTGAGTATGGAGATTCTTGACATCAGGCACATTGCCATGGGAACCTGGAATCTCTCTCGGGTACAGGAGGCATTGGGACATGGGGCTTCTACGCCTTTGTGCATGTGCATCCAGCTGCACACACAAATGCCACGTTCAGTGTACCCACCTTAGAAAGGAGGGAAAATAAGTAATTTGACTGTATAGGAAAAGAGAAATGCCTGTCCTTTCATGGCTGGGAGTGCTCGCTCTTCTCCCAGATATGCATACAGCTCAGTGCTTTACTCCCTTCCAATCTTTGCTCAAATGTCCCCTTTCAATGAAACTTCTCATTATTCCTGCTTTATTAAAAAAAATTTATTTCTTTATTTTTTTGGCTGCACCTAGGCCATGTGGAAGTTTTTGGGCCAGGGATCAAACCCAAGCCACAGCAGTGACCTGAACCACAGCAGTAACAACACTGGATCCTTAATCTGCTAGGCCACCAGGGAACTCCTCATCATTCCTGTTTTAAAACTGCAGCCCTCCTAGCAATTCCACTTCTGAGTATTTATGCAAAGACAATGAAAACATGAACTTTGAAAAGATTTGCACCCCCACATTCACTGCAGCATTATTCAGAATAGCCAAGGCCTGGAAACAACCTAAGTATCCAAAGATGGTTGAATAGATAAAGAAAATGTGATATATCTATATATCACATATATATCACAACACACTATATCTATATACACACAATGGAATATTATTCAGCTCTAAAAAGGAGATCCTGCCACTTGTGATATCATTGGACCTTCTGGTGAAATCCTAAGATTTGAGAAAGACAAATGCCGTATGATCCTACTTAGATGTGGAGTCTAAAACAAAACAAAAAAGCCAAGCTCATAGATACTGAAGAACAGACTCGTGGTTGCTGGAGCAGGGTTTGGGGGTTGGCGAAATGGGTGAAGGTGGTCAGAAGGTACAAACTCCCAGTTATAAAATAAGTCATGGAGTTGTCATGTATGGCACGGTGACTATGATTAATATTACTAAACTGTCTGTTTGAAAGGTGCTTGGAGAGCAGATCTTAAAAGTTCTCATCACAAGAAGGAGTTCCCGTCATGGTGCAGTGGTTAAAGAATCCAACTAGGAACCATGAGGTTGTGGGTTCAATCCCTGGCCTTGCTCAGTGGATTAAGGATCCCGCGTTGCCATGAGCTGTGGTGAAGGTCACAGACGTGGCTCGGGCCTCGAGCTGCTGTGCTGTGGCGTAGGCCAGAGGCTAGAGCTCCGATTGGACCCCTAGCCTGGGAACCTCCATGTGCCGCGGGAGCGGCCCTAGAAAAGGCAAAAAGACAAAAAAAAAAAAAAAAGAAGTTCTCCTCACAAGAAAAACAATTTTGTAACTACATAATGATGGATTTAACTAGCCTTATTGTGGTGATCACTTCATAACATATGCAAATATTGAGTCTTTATGTTGTACACCTAAAACTAAGGTAATGTTATATGTCACTTATTTCTCAATTGAAAAAATAAAATAAAGGAGTTCCCTCTGTGGCGCATTGGGATCAGTGGCATCTCTACAGGTTCAATCCTGGTCCTGGCACAGTGGCTTAAATGATCTGGCATTGCCACAACTGTGGCTTGGATTGGTTCAGATCTGATCCCTTGGAAGGATCTGATCCTTGGCCTGGGAACTCCATACACCTCAGAGGGACCAAAAAAGTGGGGAAAAAAAAAAAAAAGAGTTCCCACTGTGGCACAACAGGATCAGAGGCATCTTGGGAGTGCCAGGATGCGGGTTTGACCCCACCCTGGCACAGTGGATTAAAGATCTGGCATTGCTGCAGCTTTGGCTTAGGTCAAAACTGTGGCTCGGATCTGATCCCTGGTCCAGAACTCCATATGCCATGGGGCGCCATCCCCCCCAAAGAAATTAAATAAATAAAATAGCAGCCCTCCTGATCTCCTTCCTCTGCTTTACTTTTTCTCTCTTTCATGCCCCACATCACCTTCTAACATGTTACAGTGGTAACTTGTTATGCTTGTTTCTGGTCTGATTTCCTGGCAGAAAGGATGGCTCATGAGAGCAGCAAGCCTGACCCTTGTATTCAACTGCTGTGCCCTCAGGGTCTAGGACAGGACCACGCAAGCTGCTTTCATAAAGGGCCAGCTGGGAAATATTTTTTTCACCCTGTTGCAAACTACTTGGCTCTGCTGTCATAGCACGAGAGCAGCCAAGGATGCTATGTAATTGCATGGGCATGGCTGTGTGCCAATAAAACTTTATTAACAAAAGCAAGCAGAGGGCCAGGCTTGATCCGGGGGCTGGAGTCTGCTGATCTCTGGTCTAGAGCCTTGCCTGGTGCACAGCTGTTCCGCAAGTGTTGGCTGAGTGGACTCATGGGGGCCTGAAGGAAGCCACACTTTGCTTTTGGACTCACCGAAGCAGGCCTGGTGGTGCTGGGTGAAGCCTGGGGGACAGCGGCAGGTGAAGGCGCCGATGGTGTTGACACAGAAGAACTGGCAGTTATGCTGCCTGGAGGAGCACTCGTCAAGGTCTGCGGCAGAGAGGGTTGCGGTGGGCTCAGGGCAGGGCCCGCTGGGGCTGGGGAGCGTCCCAGGGGAAAGACCCTGAAAACGTCACCAGACCCCATGTGGCGGGAGACGGTGAGATGCTGCTGGAGGGACAGTGGCTGGGGAGAGGGGACGTCACCTCTGCAGATCCTGCCGTTCTCCTCCAGCCGGTAGCCACGGGGGCAGGCACACAGGAAGCTGCCTTCAGTGTTTTTGCAGAGGAAGGGGCAAGGTGGGGGGGCCTGGCTGCATTCATCCACATCTAGAGGGGACACAGCACGCAGGGAGGTCAGACAGACATTCCTGGGGGCTCAGAGACTGAGGTCTCCTTCCCAGACCTTAGCCATCCAGAATCTGGGCTTACAGAAGGAACTGGCACTTTTTCTGTAATAAGCCACAGACGAAATCTATTTGGTTTTGCGGATCACTTGGTCTCCCTTCCAAAGACACAACCCTGCCTTTGTAGCAGGAAAGTACCCAGAGCGGATAAGGAAACAAATGGGTGCGGCTGTGTGCCAATAAATAGTTATTTATTTTTGTCTTTTGGGGTCTGCAGGTGTGGCATACAGAGGTTCCCAGGCTAGGGATCGAATGAGAGCTGCAGCCGCTGGCCTACACCACAGCCACAGCAATGCCAGCTCTGAGCTGCCTCTGCGACCTACACAGCTCACGGCAATGCTGGATCCTTAACCCACTGAGCGGGGCCAGGGACTGAACCCTCGTCCTCATGGATACTAGTTGGGTTCCTTACCGCTGAGCCACGATGGGAACTCCACCAATAAAACTTTATTGACAAAAATAAATGGAGGGCTGGACTCAGTCCTTGGGCAGGAGTTTGCCAACCCTGTCTTAGCCGAACACCTGCTACCCAGGATAACGGAAAATCTTAGGATGCACCAAGTAACAGGAGAAAAGTGGCCCACATGAGGTGAAGGTGGAGGGCAGAAACAGAGGTGCTTTATTTCTGGTCTTGGTTTTCAGAAAAAAACCAGGTGCTGTGTGGAGAGGCTCAGGGGATGGGGCGAGGGGGCTCACCCAGGCAGGCTGTGGCAGCGGTGTCAGGTGCATACCCGGCTTGGCAGTGGCAGCGGAAGGAGCCCAGGCTATTGATGCACTCGCCGTGGGGGCACAGGTGGGCAAACACATGGCACTCATCCACATCTAAGGACAAGCAGGGCTCAGCTGGGGCTGCCCGCCTCGGGTCACCACCCCTCTCCCGGGAGGTAAGGCCAGCCTCTGCTTCCCTGCCCCACACATCCTGCCTAATGAAGCTCCTTCCGCTGGATGCTGAGAATACCCATGGTGTCCCATCCCACCCCACAGCTTCGCCAGTGACACCTCCTCAGGGTACCTCCATTCACAAACAGGCAAGCACAGATGAACACACAAGCACTGCACACCAGTCACACGCTCAGGTGCTCCTACAGAATCACAAGGACACACGCTCTCCTCTGGATGAGCCATGCACATGGTCACACTCACTCACACATGTACCCACCCTCACAGACACTTACAGGAATCCTGAACTAGCTCACTTCCTCTCACCCACCTGCTGGCGTGGTCTCCTCACTCAGCTCCCATTCTCACTAGGACACGTGCATGCTAACAAGCTCACACAGAGAATGCTCACCAGCTCACACGCTCTCGCACTAATGAGCCTGCACACACAAAAAACGAAGCACACACATGCTGCCTTGCACATTTGCTCACCCCTCCACCCAAGTTCTTGCACCCACACGGAGCATCAAATAAGCTCTGGTTCACACACCTGCCAGCAGAGAGACATGCACACATGGGCTCCCGTGCTCTAAGGCCTGCTGGAGCACAGACAGATGACCATGGACAGACGCCCACCCACCTTGACCGTCGGCGGTATAGCCCGAGCCGTGGGGGCACAGCTTCCTGTGGGCGGATGTGCCAGGCAGGGGGCAGAGCTCGCAGCGGGGACCCCAGGCACGGCCACCCCCACAGCAGCACTCAGCCCTGGTGGTCACCTCGCCGCTGCTGGACGGAGCCTGGCATGCGGCCTGCAGCACCTCGGAGAAGCAGGGCCCCTGGCGGGTGTCTGGAGAGAGTGGGTGGGGATGGTGGGCGGGGAGGAACAAGCCATCCGGGTTCCCCTTCCCCGTGGTGTCCAGCAGCGTTGAGTCTACATACAGATGTCTGCGTGTGCACGGGGTGACCTCTTCCAAGCTGTGGCCACCCGGCCCTCTCGGGGCTGGGCCGTGGCAGAAGCTACTGACCCCACATTGGAGAGGTACCCCTTGGGCTGCAGAGGCAGGCGGCCTTCTGAGAACAAAGGACAGCCTCTCTCTGGTCGCTGGGAGAATGGATGGTTGAGGGGCCACGTGGAGGCCAGGGCGCATTGTTGGGGAGGCAAAAGGTGGTGGCGTCCGGGACAGCCCATGTGGACAGAGGGTTGTTCGGGGAAGTGGGGAGGAGACCGGATGTGAGAGGCAGAGGAGGAGGCCGTTGGTTACTCAGAGAGGCTGGCTTGGGGGTCTGGGTGGGGGGCAGGGCATCTGAGATGGGGCTCGGGGAGCAAAGATGCTCCTTTTGGGGGCAAGGTGCCTCTGGGGAGGTCCTGAGGAGGGGGGTCCAGGAGGCAGCTGGATACACATGCTTGGCCTGATGCAGTGGGGTGGAGATGGCTCCGAGGGAGAGTGTAGAGGAAGAGCAGCCAAGGACAGTGGGGACAGGGCCAGACAAGTGTCCAGGACAGTGGGTCACCCTCCGGGTTTAGCCCCCAGGAAGTGGTGAACCTGGGGAGGGCCCGTTCCTGGGTGTGATGATGGACGGGGCGGGGGATGGGGGATGGTCTCATCTTCCAGGGGGTTTGACTGTAGGGACAGAGGGGCAGCATGGGAACGTGCAATGGACAGTTGTATCTGGATTGGCTCAGTAACCCCCTCCATGCCCCCGAGCCCTTCCCTGCCTCAGGGCACTCCCGGGTGGCGGTGCCACACACTGGGTGGCTGCATCCACCGTGCCTGAGCCTGGCCACACTCACCGTGGCACTCGGTGAGGCTGGGGCTGGGCTGGAAGCCCTCGTCACAGTCACACTGGAAGCTGCCCTGGGTGTTGATGCAGCGGCCGTTGGCACAGAGGCTGGGCTGGGCGCGGCATTCATCGTCATCTGAGATGGGAGGGATGAGGCAGGCCGGCGGGGAGGCCAGAGGCCCCTGCCCTCCAGTGTGGATGTCTGCCCGCCCACCCTCTGGCTTTGAACTCTTCTGGCCATGGGGGAGGCAGGCTGGGGAGGCCCTGCACCCCTGACGCCCTCCCGTACCTGTGCAGCCCTCCCCGGAGCCCAGCTGGGGCCGTGTGCCGGGGGGGCAGACGCAGGCGAAGGTGCCAATGAGGTTCTTGCACAGCATGCCCCGGGCATGGCAGTCCTGCTGGCCATCTGCACACTCGTCCACATCTGCGGACAGATGGTGTTTGAGGCCAGGCACAGGCTCTGAAGACCCCGAAATACTGCCAGGTGCCTGCCCCCTTGCCTGCCCCAGACCTCCTGGGAAGCTGAGGGGTAGTTAAGATGGCTCCAAACACCGGCATCCTCTGCCCACATCTGTGTGTCTGTCTGGTCTTCACTGTGGTTCCTGGAACACTGACCCTGAAAAAGCCCTTGAAGGACCAAGTCCCAAGCCAGGGTTTCTACCCTTGACACGGAGGGCATTTGGGACCAGAAAATTCTTTGTGATGGGAGGCCATTCTGGGCCTTGTAGGATATTGAACAATGTCCCTGGCCACTCGATGCCTGCAGCACCTCCCCATCCACCCAACCACTGGCGACAGTAAAAGATGTCTCCAGACATTATCACATGTCCCCTGGCGTCACAATCCCTGTCCCACTGTGCTATACCACTCAAAGCATGTCCAGCCACCACTGGAGAGGCCTCCAGAGCCACACTCACTGTTCTACTAGACTGGGGACCCAGGGAGATGCTAGCACCCCATTTAAGAAGAACAGAGGCAGAACCACCACTCACAAAAGGGCGCCTACTGCACCCTCATTTGCCTCAATTCTTCCCTCACCTTATCATTTATTGCTCATTCCCACACTTGGGAGGCACAAGTCTTAATTTCTGTTTTCTCTCAGGACTGCGGTGTGGGGACCCCCAAAGCCCTGTCCATAGCCCACCCGCCTGCGTGGGTCCTACCTCGGCACATGGCCCCATCCTCTCGTAGAGTGTAGCCAGTCGGGCAGGTGCACATGTAGGACCCCTCGGTGTTGTGGCAGCGGAAGGCACAGAGCAGGGGGTTCAGGGAGCACTCGTCGATGTCTGGGGAGGCCAGCGGAGGTGGGTCTGCCTGCGGGATCCCCTCTTCCTCTCTCGGGCCAGCCCCCCACGCCCCCATCACACAGCCCAGGTCTAGCCAGGCAGGGTCATACCCTCGCAGGTCATCATGGGACCAGGTTCAAAGCCATCGGCACAGGCACATTCGAAGCCTCCAATGACATTGGTGCAGGTGCCTTCCCCACAGGGATGCCCGATGGAGCACTCGTCTGTGTCTGGGGTGGGGGCAAAGGGGTGGTCAGAGCCTGCAGAGAGCCCCCACCCTCGACATGATCCTGTCTGCTGCCCACTGACTACCTGCAGACGGGACAGGGCCAGATTTGGATACAGGGCAGGCACGCAGTAAGTGTTCAATGAATGAATAAACTAGTGAATGAATGAGTGAGCAAGAGAGTAAAATGAGCAAGTAAATGGATGAATAAGTGTGCCCATGTGCGAATGAATGAATAAGTGAAAAGGTAAATGAGTAGGTGAATGGGCAGGTAAATGAGTAAGTCTGAGCATGTAGGAATGAATGAGTGAATGAGTGAGTGAAAAGATGGAGTGAATGAGTGAATGAAAATGAATGAGTGAATGAGCGAGTCAATGAGTGAGTTAACATCAGTGCGAAGGAAGGGTGGGTGGGGGAGAGTGACCACAGTGGCTCAGGGACAGGATGCTGCCTTGAGCGGTGTCTGCCCTCCCCGGCTCCTTCCTTTCTTGGGAAGCATCCTGAGGTGGGCTGGTCACTCACCCATGCAGCTGACACCTGTGAAGTCCAGGCTGTAGCCAAAGGGACACTCGCAGCGGAAAGAGCCGTCAGTGTTGACGCAAAGACCATTAGAGCAGACGCCAGGGTTCTCTGCACACTCGTTCACGTCTGTGGGTGGCAGGGGTTTGCAGGTACGGCAGTGTCTGTCACCCCTTGGCCATACTCAGGGTCTTTTCCTTCCCTTACCTCCAGGGGTTGGGGTCCAGGCCCACCCATGAGTCGGGGAGGAAGCCTGAGACTTGGAAACTGGGATAGAGCACAGACAGGGCAGGGTGGGAAAGGAGGAGGCTGCGGTGGCCCGGGGGGACTCCTCGCACTTGGGCAAGGGGCTCACCTTCCCGCGAGTCATCCAAGCCTGGGACCGCCCCGTGGCCAAAGGGGCACAGCTCCTGGAAGGCGGCTGGACACCGAGAGGGGAAGGGAGGTGAGGGTCTGGGGCAGGTTGCAGCCCCCGGGATGCCCCTGTTTGTAGGGAAGGAGGGCAGATGGGAGCAGGCAGGGTCTGGGGAGACTGGACGGGGTGGGTGCTCACCACTGCCCTCCTGAGGACACAGCTCACAGGGGTCGTTCCAGCCCTCGCCTGGCCTCTGGCTGCAACAGCACCGAGTCTTGGTGGTGTTGAAAGCTTTGGGTACCGAACACTTTCCGGCCTCGAAATGGGTGAAGCAGAAACTCTGCCGTGTGTCTGTGGGGGTGATTCCCCAGACAAACGCTAGAAGGGCCACCAGCAGTGTCCACCTGCCTGGCCCACCTCTCCCTCCATGCCCATCCTAGTGAACGGGCAGTCTTGACCCTACCAACGGCCAATCAGAACACTCTAGAATCATCCCATGGTGATTGTTTCAGGGATGGACATGAGACCCATGATGGGCCAATGAACGTCAGCTCTGGGGCTTTTGCTGAAAATCTGACAATCCCTTCCAGCAACACCCCACATTCAGAGCTGTGTGGGGTCTTGAGGGGCTGGGAGAATGGTCAAACCTAGTCACATTATTCTTGGATCAGAATCCCTCCCTCAGAAAAGCAAAAGGATTAATTCCAGAGAGCTAGAGGATCCCAGATTTCAGACCCCCCAATTTTTTTCCCTTTTAGGGCTATACATGTGGCGTATGAAGTTCCCGGGCTGAGGGTCGAATTGGAGCTGCAGCTGCCGGGCTACACCACAGCTCACGGCAACGCCGAATCCTTAACCCACTGAGTGAGGCCAGGGATCGAACCCACATCCTCATGGATACTAGTTGGGTTCATTACCACTGAGCCACAATGGGAACTCCTTGGACCCCAAATCTTCGTCATTGACCCTAGGTCCTCAGCCCTGGGCCCCCACCAACCTGAGAAGTCCTCACAGGAAGGCTGGGGTTTGGCTTACCAAGGAACCCCCAGAACAACAAATACTGGTGGAATTGCCTCACCCTCCACTTCATGGAGGAGAGAGGAGGCCGATTCAGCCTGGGTGAAACTAGTCCACGTTGGACAAGGCTCCTGGAGACCCATATGAGAAACTGCAGCCCCCTTTCTGGGTGATCCAGCTCTTCACTGCCCCACCCCCCACCTCTGCCCTATCCCTGTGTGCACCCTGGCCCCAAACTCACCAAAGCAACGGTGCCCATTGTCAGACAGGACAAAACCAGGTGGGCAGAGGCACTGGAAGCTCCCAGGGCTGTTGGTACAGGTGCCAAAGAGGCACAGGTTGGGCTCCTCTGAGCACTCGTCGATGTCTGGAGGGGTGGGGACATCAGTTGGGTGGGCTGCAAGCAGGCCCTCCACCAGGGTGGGGCAGTCAAGGAGGGGAAGATAGAGTGGGAGCCCAGCATGAGCCATAGCACCAGGTGGACAGTGTGTGTTGGAGGGGGGTCTTTCCTAGAAGGTGTTTCCAGGGTAGAGGTCATGGTCAGGAAAAGTTCATCTTTAGAGACTAAATTTGTACAGAGCTAACCAAGACTGGATAATTTTAGCCTACACTGGATGGAGTCAGCTCACATACTAGGCTAGCCTATCTGCCTGGGTCAGATTGGCCCCGGTTAGCTCAGGTCGTTACAAGGCTAGTTCAAATGGATGAATGGACCAGAGGTGGCCAGGCCAGACTACTCTAGATTCACTCGGACCATACAAAGTCACCCAGATGGGGATTACACCAGAGAAGCTCAGGCCAGGCTGGTTGTTGATCGTCACTCAATGAGCAAGAAGTTCCACATTTCATACCATGGGACCCCACATCCCAGACCATTTTATAGGACTCATGAGGAAGCCTATGAGTCCCAGAGAGAGAGAGAGCCCTGAGCCCAGAGTATCCTAATAACAAACAGCAGCATATGGAGCTGCATTGGATGCTGTGCCAAGTGCATTTCTACACCCACCACCACCCCAGCTGGTATTCCCATTTTACAGATGGGGGAACAGAGGCCCAGAGATGCCTCCCTGGCCCCTAAGATGGGAGGTGAAACCAGATACTCACCAACACAGTGGTCACTCTGCACCTGGAAGCCAGGGGGACAGATGCAGCGGAAGGAACCCTCAAGGTTCTGGCAAGTGCCTGGCAAGCAGGTTCCCGAGAGGCTGAGACACTCGTTGGTGTCTGTGGGGAGGAGGAGGAGGAGTCCCAGCACCAGCTGGTGGCAGGGGCTTGCCTGGGATTGGGACCAGCACCTATGGTCACTGCATGATGGCTGAGGGCCCCTGGACAAGCCCTCCTGGATTGAGAGGAAGGGCTGAGACTCAGGAAAACAGGGATATCTGAAGAATATTCTGGGTTCTGGTGGGGGTAATAGGTAGAGCCAGGTGATGCCCAGGGGAGAAAGAAGCAAAGTTCCTAATCCTGAGCCACCTGCAGGCCCCTTTCATGGTTTCCATGGCATCCATTTAGTGCCTCTACTATTCCATAAGTCATAAAACTTAGATTTTTCAAGACAGCCTAAACCACAAACCTTGTGAAATCAGAGGTGTGATGTGCTAGCTTTCTCCCTTTTTATCTCTTCAAATAAATGTAGGGTTATGAAATGGAACCATGCTCACTCAGAAATACCAGCTGCAGGTAAATTTGGAGTCGGGGCTGGGCTGAAATGACTCCTGGCACCATGGTGAGACTCACCCATGCAGTTCTTCCCATCATTTGTGAGCTCAAAGCCATCCTGGCAGAGGCAATGGAAGGAGCCAGCTGTGTTGAGGCACTGGCCAAATCGGCATACCTGCCCTGCCATGGTGGTGCATTCATCCATGTCTGCAGAGGGGAGATGGGCAAGTAGGGTCACTCACAGAGCCTGGGACTCTGAGCCTCCTTTGCACTTCTGTTCACAATGAATTTGAGTTGATGCAGGTGACTTCAATTTATCAACCATTGATATGCTAGCTATATATTAATTCTCCAACAATCCAGTGATGCAGACACCAATATTTTCTAATATGAACATTTAATGCTATGAGTCTGCTTGCAGGTACTACCTTAGCTGCATCTCACAAATTTTGTTATGTCATTTAATATCAAATATTTTCTGGAGTTCCCATAGCGACTCAGTGGCAACAAATCTGACTAGCATCCATGAGGATTCAGGTTCAATCCCTGGCCTTGCTCAGAGGGTTAAGGATCCTGCATTGCTGTGAGCTGTGGTGTAGGTTACAGACTTGGCTCAGATCTGGTATTGCTGTGGCTGTGGTGTAGGTCAGTGGCTACAGCTCCAATTCGACCCCTAGCCTGTGAGTCTCCAAATGCCGTGGGTGCAGTCCTAAAAAGACAAATTTTTTTTCTAATTTTCCATATTATTTCTTCTTTTATTGATAGATTCTTCAAGAATATATTGTTTAATTTCCAAATATTTGGGGATTTTCTGGATCTCTCTTTGACTGATTTCTAGTTTAATTCCCTTACAGTCTGAGGATCTGTTTTGTATGACCTCAATTTTATTTTTAATTTTTTTTGGTCTTTTTGTCTTTTTAGGGCCACACCCGTGGCATATGGAAGTTCCTATGCTAGGGATCAAATCAGAGCTACAGCTGCCGGCTTACACCACAGCCACAACAATGCCAGATCTGAGCCGTGTCTGTGACCTACACCGCAGCTCACAGCAACTGTAAGCTGAATCCTTAACCCAATGAGCGAGGCCAGGGATCAAACCCACAACCTCATGGTTCCTAGTCAGATTCGTTTCTGCTGCGCCACAATGGGAACTCCTTCTATATTCTTAATGTTTTCTATTTGCTCCTTCTATTACTGAGAGAGGAGTGTTGAAGTCTCTATAATTGTGGATTTTACTTTTCAGTTCTGTCAATTTTTACTTCGTATGTTCTGAACCTCTACTGATAGCTGCATATTCACTTACGCTTGTTGTGTCTTAGAGAACTTACTTCTTAATCAATATATACTGACTCTCTTTATTTCTGGTAATATTCCTTGCTGAGAATTCAATTTGGCCTGATAGTAAGATAGGTAGGTACCACGATTAATCTTTTTACAAAGGAGGAAACTGAAGCACAGAGAGATAAATGACATGCCTAGGGTCACACAGCTGGCAGATGGCAAAGCTGGGATTTGAACTCACACCACCTGACCTTGGTATCCACACTTTTCAACCACTGCACTAAAGGGCCAGCATCACGCCAGCCAGGCCTTTCCTTCACTCTTCACCTTCCCCTCTGTACTGTCCACCTCCCTCCTGACAACCTGAGAGTGAGCTCTACTGAGGGACCTCTGGTACCTGACAACTGAAAGGGCTTCAAGAACTTTGCGGTTAACTGGTTTTCAAACCCCAGAGGTGGCTTTTCTGAAGGCATCCCTGGGGTGAGTCGTTTTATATCAGAGGGGTGCCCTCAAGCCAAGAACTCACTTTTCAGTGAGTACACTGAGGCTTGCCCACCAGCCTGGGCTGCTCACCCACGCAATCGCCACTGTGTGCTGCCACGAAGCCGGAGAAGCAGAGGCAGTTGTAGGAGCCAACAACGTTCTTGCAGGTCCCGTTTCCACACGGCTGCCAGTCACACTCGTCGACATCTGCCGGAGCAAAGCCCCCGACCCCCCGCCCAGTTCACCCAGGGCATGGGGCAGCTTTGGGAGGATAGGTCTGGCTGGATCTAGCCCGTCTTCCCTGCCCAGGTGGATGGGAAAGTGATGGCTGGGAAATATCCCTATGTGTGTCTCTCATTTTACAGATGTGAAAACTGAGGGGCCAGGGAAGTGAATAAGTCATTTACCCAAAGTTTCAGGTGCCTGGATTCACATCTGTGAGTCTGTGAACCAGGATGGGTGGAAGCTCCATCCCCACCCCAGGGGAGATGCAGACCCAAGGCCCCTCGCCCTTGGAAGCCTGACCTTTGAAGAGGGAGCAAGAGGGGCCTCTCACCCGTGCACAGGGTCTGGTCTGCTGAGGCCCGGAAGCCACGGTGACACTGGCATGTATAGCTGTCCACTGTGTCCATGCAGTCACCATGGCTACAGATGTTTGGGATCTCCCGACACTCATTGCGTCCTGAGAGAAGGCAGGCAGCGTAGTGTCCCCAGGGACCCTCGTTCCCTGTGGGCTGCCATGGAGGAGCCTGACTCTGCCAGGAAGCCCCCCACTCTAGCGGTTGCTAGCACTGTGCTCAGCCTCCACCTCCCCTTTCACCCTCACCACTCCCCTATTAAGACGCTCTGGGCACCCCACCCCAAAGCACAGCCCAGGAGAAAAGCCCAGACAGGCCTGTGCCCTACCCAAGCCACGGTGGGAGGCAGAGGCTGGTTCTGTCCCACATCCCTCTCCCTCACCTCCCAGCTGGCGACATACCCACACAAGCCCCGTCTGGTGACAGTTTGTAGCCTCGGGCGCACTTGCAGCGGTAGCTTCCAGGGATGTTGATGCAGTTGGCATTCTGCTGGCAGGGGCTCTCCCCGCTGGCACACTCATCCACATCTGGGGAGCACAGCCAGCGGGGTAGGCAGGGGTGGGGGCTGGTGGTGAAAGAGAATCCTCCTGCCAGGATCAAACCCTAAGCCCCGTCCCCCCCCACTCCCCAGCCGTGCGCGTTTCAGAGCAGGTGATCTCACCAGGAGCAGCCAGAACCAGAGTGAAGGGTGAGAGAAGGGATGGGTCCCCTCAGAAGGGCGTTCGCCCCATACAGAGAGGCGGGAAACTGAAGCTCATGGAGTTTAAATGACTTGCCCAGAGAGCACAGGGTGGGGCAGGGGACGAATGGGGCGGCACCTTCGCAGACCAGTAGCGCGCTGTTGTGGCTGAAGCCTGAGGGGCACTCGCAGCGGAAGCTCCCGATTTGGTTGATGCAGATGCCGTTGGCACAGATGACAGGAATCTCCCCGCACTCATCGATGTCTGGGGAGGGCGCCAGCCATCAGGGGAAGCCTGGCCCCTGCCCTCACCCTGGCAACATCAAGGGACCCTGCCCTAAGAGACCGTGTGATCTGGGGAAACTTGTATCCACCAAGCAACAGATACTTGAAAAATCCTGCTGTGGCCAAATTGTATCTGCTCAAACTGTATCCTGCACACAGGATGCAGGGGCAAGGGTGGGGTGGGATGCAAGGCAGGAGGAGAGAGTGTCTTTTTCAACAGAAAGGCACATGTGCTGTGGCCCAACAAGCCTGCTTTGTAGGGTCTGGGAATGAAGCAGCCCCGTGTGTGAACAGGAAGCTGTGCAGGAGGACCTGCAAGGACATTTACTAAGAAGCTGGAAACATCCACAGAAGGAAGGATGACAAAATGAGGTCCATCCAGGGAGTTCCCTGGTGGTCTAGTGGTTAGGATTTGTCACTTTCACCACTGTAGCCCAGGTTCAATCTCTGGTCTGGGAACTGAGATCTCACATCACGGTGTTGTACGCCATGGCGGGGGAACAAAATGTGGCCCATCCATACAAGGGGATGTGATTCAGCCTGAAAAGGGGGTGAATCTCCACTTGCTCCAATGTGGAGGGATCTTGAAAACACGATGCTCAAGGAGAGAAGTCAGTCTCCAAAGGACAAGTACTGTGTGGTTCCATTTATACGCAATGTTCAGAACCGGCAAATCCAAAGAGATGAAAAGTAAAATAGAAGGAGTTCCCATTGTGGCGGAGCAGAGACGAATCCCACTAGGAACCTTGAGGTTGTGGGTTTGATCCCTGGCCTCGCTCAGTGGGTTAAGGCTCCAGCATTGCTGTGAGCTGTGGTGTAGGTTGCAGATGCAGCTCGGATCCTGTGTTGCTGTGGCTGTGGTGTAGGCCAGCAGCTGTAGCTCCAACTGGACCCCGAAACTGGGAATCTCCATATGCCATGGGAATGGCTCTAAAAAAAAAAGAGAAAGAAAGAAAAGAAAGAGAAAAGAAAGAAAGTGGAATAGTGGTTGCCGAGGGCTGGGGGAGGATAGAACGGGGAGTGACTGTTCAAGGGGACAGGGTTCCTTTGTGTGGGATGAAACGTTTTAAATTTAAACTGAAGTCATGGGGGCCCACCTGTGAATATATGAACACCCACTGAATTATGAATGTTAGATGGGTGAAGCAAATGGTATGTGAATTATATCTCAATAAGGCCGTTTACATAAAAGCTGGAATCAGCCTGCATGTTCATCCGTGGGGGCCTGACTTATGACCTGGGATGTGTCCACACATGGAATACTACAAAGCAGGGCAAAGAGGGAGGCAATGCTGTGTGTAGTAACCCGGCTGGTTCTTCACAAATCCTTGCTGGGTGAAAAAAGCAAGTTGCAGTCAATATATAGGAAATCACAGCATTTCTGTTCAACTCCCCAGAAAACAATGCCATTCCTTTTCAATGGGGGACCTCTATGTGTATATAAATGCATGAAGAGAGAACTAGAAAGAATTACTTCAGGCGTAAAGCACGGGAACCTTGGGAGATGGGGAAGAAGGCTTAGGTTTGAGGGCGTGATTGGAGGGGAAGCAGATCTTATCTGCTCTGTTCCAACTGCTGACAATAAGGGGAACACACCCATGGGATGAAAACAACTGAAAATGGGCTCAGCAATCAAACACTGCAGAGCTGAAATCTGGCATGCAGGTACTAAATTGCACAAAACCTCGTTTAACTTAAAAAGGGAATGTTTTAGGAGTTCTCTTGTGGCACAATGGGTTAAGGATCTGGCATTGTCACTGCAGCAGCTTGAGTCGCTGCTGTGGTGTAGGTTCAATCCCTGGCCCCGGGAACTTTCATATGCTGCAGGCGCAGCCAAAAAAAAATAAGTAAAAAATAAAAAAATAAAAAGGGAGTGTTCTGACCCATGCAGCAACACTGCTGAACCTTATGGCAAGTGACATAGGCTGACACAAAAGGACGAATGCTGTATGATTCTGCTTCTATAATGTCCCTAGAAGAGTCAGATTCACAGAGACTGAAAGTAGGATGGGGGTTCCCAAGGGCTGGCGGAGGGGTGTGGAGAGTCAGTGTTTAATGGGGATGGAGTTTCAGTTTGATGAGATTAAAAGTTCTGGAGATGGGCGTTCCCCTGGTGGCTCAGTGGTTAACGAATCTGACTAGGACCCATGAGGATGCGGGTTCAATTCCTGGCCTTGCTCAGTGGGTTAAGGATCTGGCGTTGTTGTGAACTGTGGTGCGGGCCACAGATGTGGCTCGGATCCGGTGTTGCTGTGGCAGTGGCGAAGGCTGGTGGCTGCAGCTCTGATTTGACCCCTGGCCTGGGAACTTCCATATGCCGTGAGTACAGCCCTAAAAAAAAAAGCAAAAAAAAATATGTTCTGGAGATGGATGGTGGGGACAGTTGCATGACAATGTAAATGTACATCATGCCACTGAACTGGATATTTTAAAATGGTTAAAACAGTAAATTTTATGTTATGTGTATTGTAATAGAATTTTAAAAAGTGAATGCCAGCTTAATAAAAGTACTCTCGTTGCTCTTTTCAAAAGGGCAGGATTTGGGAACAAGGTTCCTAGCCTGGGGGGTTGGAAGAGTGAGGGTGGGGGATGGGGAGGGTGGGAGGGAAAGAACTGTCTGGGAGGGAAGAGCAGGGTCAGGGCTCTGGGGACAAAGGGACCTGGGGCTACAGGCAGGTGGGCAGCGGTCACTTACCAAGGGGCTTCCCTGTGTGGATGTCGATGACAAAGCCGGGAACCTGGTTTCCGCACAGGATCTGGTAATCCACTGGGCAAAGGAGAACAGGGGAGGGGGTGCTGGCTCATCTTCCGGACCTCCTTGGCCATCCCTGTAGCCCAGTGCTCACCTGGCCTCTGGTAACTGGTCCCTCTCCCTCCCTCCAGGTTGACCAGCATTGGGAGATTTACAGGCTCCACCCACCCATGCAGTGTGATCTTCTAACTCATAGCCACAACCCCTCTCATCTCTTCCCTCTGTGAATGCCACCAGCCTCGCCCCACTGTCCCCACCATAAAATCCAGACTCTTCAGTTTGGACCTCAAGACCTTCACCCTCAGCCCCGCCTTTTCTCCAACAGTAACTCCTGCCCTCCTGTTATACTGATTTCATTAAGTATCTGGATATGTCCTGGTAGCTCTGTCATGCTATGAGAAACTTGCACATGCTGTTCCCTTTGCTGTTCCCTAGCGCAGTCCACTTCAACCTTGAGGACTCACAGCAGCTGATGATGCAATTTGTTGCCCCCTCACCCCCCAGGAAATTCACTCTCTAATTGTATCGCACTGTTGACACCAAGATGCTGCTTGCCCGACCTTGATCCCCAGGTGAGTAGATGTCCCTGGACCCACGTGACAGACAAAGTCAGGCATGTGGGCAGCTCCACCTTTCCCTAGGTCCCTTCTCTGCTCCTCACTCATTCTTCTGTCTGCATCGTTTTGAGAATAGACCAATCTCAGTGGCCCCTAGGCCTAGTGTGGATTTCTGCCTCATCATATCCGAACTATACCTCAGATTCAAGTGCACAAGATTCAAGCAGGTGCCTAAGTCCCAGGACCTCTTTTGTGGGTGACATGTGATCTGTCCTGACCATCTCAGGACTAGACCTGGCTGTCTCCAGCTTCCTCCCTGACTGCACAGCTTGGATCTACCTTATTCTCATTTCCTAGAACCCAGAAAAGGGCCAGGCACACAGAGATACCCAATAATGACCCCTCCCCATCTCACTGCACTGGGTCAAACAGTGACCCCCACTCCTAAAGTTCATGCCCACCAGACCCTCTGAATGTGACCCTTTTCGGAAATCGGTTCTTTGTAAATACATTCAAGTTAAGGTGAAGTCATCCTGGGTCAGCTTCTAAATGCAAAGACTGGGACATAACTTCAACTCTTTGCTTTCATGGAAACAACTAGACTCAGAGTTCTCTGGTGGCCTAGTGGTTCAGCATTATCACTGCTGTGGCTCAGATCACAAATGTGGTGCAGGTTTGATACCTGGCTCAGAAACTTCTGCATGCCACCCATGTGCCCAGGAAAAAAAACAAAACAAACAAACAAAAAAAACAACTAGATTCATCTGGGAGTCCTAAGTGTGGTGTGCCTCCTTAAAACACTGAACTAGAGGAGTTCTCTTCATGGGTCAGAGGTTAACAAACTAGGATCCATGAGGATGTGAGTTTGATCCCTGGCCTTGCTCCATAGGTTAAGGATCTGGTGTTGCTGTAAGCTGTGGTGTAGGTCACAGACACGGCTCGGATCCCACATTGCGTTGCTGTGGCTGGGTGTTGGCTGGCAGTTGTAGCTCTGATTCAACCACTAGCCTGGGAACTTCCGAATGCCACAGGTGCAGCCCTAAAAAGCAAAAAAAAACAAAAAAACAAAAAAAACCCAAAAAACATTTCACTAGAAAGGACCAAGCTGAAATAGGGCAGAGAAGGGGCACTCACAGCTGGCGGGGGTCGGGCAGGCCTCACAGGGTCTATTCCAGGCCTGGCCAATGTTGTAGGAACAGCAGCACAGCTTCTGTGTCACGTTAAAGGTCAGCTCATTTCCACATGTGCCATTATACTGCCGGAAGCAGACGCTCTTCCTCATGTCTGCAGTTGGATTGGGGAAAAGGATGTAGGTTAAGCTACACCAGGGGAAGTAAGCCAGATAGGACGTCCATTTGAAAATTACTGTCTTGACTTCTCTTCCCCCAACACGCATGAGGGTGCCATTCACATGTTAGCATTTCTTGGGCAGTGCACAACCTGGGCAACCACCATTCCTGGCAGCCCTGGGTCCCTGAACCCTGCAGCCTTGTTCAGTGCCGCACACCAGCATCTCAAATACACTAACCCTCCCAACTCTCCTCCCACAAACATGTCTCTCCACACTCTTCCAAGGCCTGAAGACTCCAGAAGACCCCACCCCCACCCCCAGAGTGCTTTTTCCATGACTATCCATCTCCCCTGTCAGCACACTTCGTACCCATGCAGTTGTTGCCACCATTGACTTGCAGGTACTCCGCAGGGCAGACACACGTGTAGTTGCCCAGAGTGTTGTAGCAGGTGCCAGGACCACAGATGCCTGAGTGTGCAGAACACTCGTCGATGTCTGCAGGGGAGGGAGGAATTGTTTGGATAACTCCCCAGCCCAAGTCTGGCAAGCCACTTCACTATGCCCTTGAGTTTAGTTTCAAGGATAGCACAAAATGCACAGACATCTTAGAAATGGGGAAAGATACAACACGGTGTTAGGTGGAGGGAAAAGAATCTACTATGATCCCACTTCTGTTAAGAAAAAATAGGAGGAGTTCCCATCGTGGCGCAGCAGAAACGAATCCGACTAGGAACCATGAGGTTGCAGGTTCGACCCCTGGCTTCGCTCAGTGGGTTAAGGATCTGGCGTTTCCGTGAGCTGTGGTGTAGTTCGCAGACACAGCTCGGATCTGGTGTTGCTGTGGCTCTGGCGTAGGCTGACAACAACAACTGTGATTAGACCCCTAGCCTGGGAACCTCCATATGCTGAGACTGCGGCCCTATAAAGACAAAAGACAAAAAAAAAAAAAAAAAGACAAAATAGGAACCTGGGCTCATGAATTAATTACATTATCACCAGGAGTGTGGCAACCATGTGCATCCTAGTATGATACAATAGGAAGTAAGGGCCCCATGAAGAAATTTTTTTCCTTTCTTCCTTCCTTTTTTTTTTTTTGGCTTTTTAGGGCTACACCTGTGGTATATGTAAGTTCCCAGATTAGGGGTCAAATTGCAGTTGTCGGCCTATGCCACAGCCACAACCATGCCAGATTTGTGGCATGTCTGTGACCTATGCCGCAGCTCAAAGCAATGCTGGATCCTTAACCCACTGAACGAGCCCAGGGATCAAACCCACATCCTCAGAATGACAACATCAGGTCCTTAACTGGCTGAGCCACAGTAGGAATTCCCCAATGAACAACTGAAAAGAAAATTAAGAAAAAAAAAAAAAAAGAGAAAATTAAGAAAATAATTTCACTTATAATCACATCCAAAAAGGAGTTGGTAACTAGGATCAATGAGAGTGTGGGTTCAATCCCTGGCCTCGCTCAGTGGGTTAAGGATCCAGCATTACCGTGAGCTGTGGCATAGGTCGAAGACTCAGCTCAGATCTGGGGTTGCTATGGCTGTGGTGTAGGCTGGCAGCTACAGCTCCAATTTAACCCTTAGCCTGGGAACTTCCATATGCCTTCGGTGCAGCCCTAAAAATACAAAAAAAAAAAGAAAGGAAATTGAGAAAATAATTTCACTTATAGTAGTATCCAAAAAGGAGTTCCCATTGTGGCTCAGTGGTAATGAACCCTACTAGTATCCATGAGGATATAGGTTTGATCCCTGGCCTCCCTCAGTGGGTTAAAGGATCTGGCGTTGCCATGCGTTGTGGTGTAGGTCACAGATGTGGCTTGGATCCCGTGTTGCTGTGGCTGTGGACCCTAGCCTGGGAATTTCCACATGCCATGGGTGCAGCCCTAAAATGTGGGGGGAAAAAAATCCAGAAAGATTAAATACTTAAGAAGAAATTCAACCCGAGAGATGAAAGACCTGTACGTGGAAAACTACAAAACATTCCCGAAAAAAAAAAAAAAAAAATAGAGAGGACCTAAATAAATGGAAAGACATCCTGTGCACATAGGTTAAAAGACACATTATTGTTAAAATGGTAATACCCCCCAAATGATTTACAGATTCAATGTAATTCCCATCGAAATCCCAAAGATTTCTCTTTTTTTGGCACACATGGAAAAGCTGATCCTAAAAATCCTGTGGAATTGCAAGGGATCCCAAAGAGCCAAAACAATCCTGGGAAAAGAAAAAAAATGGAAGAGTCACTCTTCTCCATTTCAAAATTTACTGACAATGCTATAGTAATCAAAATAGTGTGGAACAGGCCTAATGGTAGACCTATAAATCATGGAATAGAATTTACAGCCTAGAAATAAACCCAAACATCTACAAGTCAACTGATTTTCAAATAGGGAAAGAAGAGTCTTTTCAAAAAATGGTGGGAGTTCCTGCTGTGGCTCAGCAGAAATGAACCCAACTAGTATCTATGATGATGCCAATTCTATCCCTGGCCTTGCTTAAGTGGGTTAAGGATCCGGTGTTGCCATGAGCTGTGGTATAGGTCGCAGATACGGTTTGGATCCCACGTTGCTGTGACTGTGGCTGCGGTGCAGGCTGGCAGCTGCAGCTTCGATTCGACCCCTAGCCTGGGAACCTCCTTACGCTGAGGGTGCGGCCCTAAAAAGGAAAAAAAAAAAAGTGAAAAGACAATCCACATAAAGAAACTCTTTGCAAATCACATATCTGATGGCAGTCTTTTTTTTTTTTTTTTTGTCTTTTTGCCATTTCTCGGGCCGCTCCTGCAGCATACGGAGGTTCCTAGGTTAGGGGTCGAATCAGAGATCCGAGCTGAGTCTGCAACCTACATCACAGCTCACAGCAACGCCGGATCCTTAACCCACTGAGCAAGGCCACAGACTGAACCCGCAACCTCATGGTTCCTAGATGGATTCGTTAACCACTGAGCCACGACGGGAACTCCCTGATGGCAGTCTTATAGCCAGCATATATATAAGAACTCTCACAGGTCAACAACAAAAAGACAAAACAACAACCCAATTTTTAAAAGGGCCAAAGTCTTGCACAGACATTTCTCTAAAGAAGATAAATATCTGGTCAATGAAAAGAGATGCAACCTCATTAATCACTGGGGAAATGAGATACCATCTCACAAACGAGGGGAGATACCACCTCACACCCAATAGGATAATATAATTTTAAACAATGGAAAATAACAAGTGCTGACAATGATGTGGAGAAACTGGAACCCTCGTATATTCCTGGTGGGAATACAAACTGGTGCAGCTGCTGTGGAAAAAAAACAGTTTGACAGTCCTCAAAAAGTCAAACATAGAATTACCACATTACTCGGTGATTCCAAGAGTTTGACAAGATGTTTGACAAGGACTGGCTACTGGAATTTGTGCAGTGCAAAATGAAAATCCATGTTCAAAGTATATGAAGAATTTCAGGATGGCAACAGCAGAGCATTAAACTACACTGGGGGCCCTTTGGAGTACAGGGCCCTTGAGTGGGAAAGCTGGGAAGTGCTTGCTGCAAGCCTGCAGCCCTCAAGGGCATGAACGGGCCTTGCAAGGCTCTACAGCCAAGGCCAATCTTCAGGCTGAAGTCCCCCTACTTTGTGACCGTCAAGAAATGCAGCATACCATCATGTTCGATGACAGAATTTTCCCTCTTTTTCCCTTGATATTCTACAGAATAGAGGAGGCAGGAGAGATAAGATATTTGTCCAGCACTTTGGGTTCTGACTCTGGTTTGAAAGCTCCCACCTCCATGTACAAAGGAAACTGATCTTTCAAGCTTAGCTCTCTCCCTTCCTTCACCATTTCCTTGAGCTCAGAGTGAAACATCTACTGTCCTTGTGTGCTGATGTCAGTGTCTGACTGCATGCAGGTGTTCAGTTAATACTGGGGTTTTTTTGGCTGCGCCCATGGCATGTGGACGTTCCAGGGTCAGGGATCCAACCTGTGCCACAGCAATAACCAGAGCCACCGCAGTAACAATGCTGGATCCTCAACCTGCTGAGCCACCAGGGACCTCTCTAATATTGCTGAAAGGAAGAGAAAGAACTGAATTGGTGGAGGGATGGATGGACGAATGAAGGAAGGAAAGAATTTAGAATATTGCCTCAAAAGAGCTCAAGTTCAAGTATCAGAATGGCTGGGCTCTAAGCCAGTTTCCGTAACTTACTGGCTGTCACAACTCCCACGGGCCTCAGTTTCTGCATCTGAAAAATGGGATCATAGTAGGACCATCTCTCTCATGAGGCTGTTGTGGTGAGTGAATGAATGACAAATGCGTGTGCTCAGCACGGTGGTGACACACAGTCACAGACCCCAGTCACCTGCTGATTGTTATCAAGACACAAGAGGACAGCGAGGAGACAAAGGAAGGGATGCATAAAGGAAAGGTGTGGCCATTCCTTTGATGTCTTTCTCTTCCCACTCTTAGCTCTGGGCCTTGAGCAGCTTATGCCCAAAGGAGGAAGGGCATGGCTGCTGCAATAAAGCCAGGTCATTTCTGAGTCGGAAGGAGGCTGGGGGTCAGGCAACGGGGAGACAGGGAGGAGGCGGCAAGGCGGGTGAGCAGACCCCGAGAGGCATGTCAGGACCCGGTACCTGAAGAGGAGGTGTGGCTGGGCAGGAAGGCAGGGAGGGAGAGGTGGGTTCAAGCTCACCCTCACAGATGCGGGTGTCCTCATTGAGGTGGTAGCCGGGTGGGCACTGGCACTGGAAGCTGCCGAAGGTGTTCACACAGTCGCCCCCCTGGCACAGGCCTGGCAGCTCCTGGCACTCATCAATGTCTGTCAAGAAGTGAGGAAGTGATGCTTGGAAGCTAAACCCAAGCAGAGGATTCGGGGGACACCCAGGTCTTGCCCTGGGCTCTTTAGGACCTTGGAGAGTCAGCCTTGCTTCTTTAAGAATATCTAAGAGCTTGTGAAGAAAAACTAATTTGGACTGAAAGATGGAGGCAAAAAGTGCAAATACAATAAAATTTATATAATTCAAAATCCTCTTAAAAGAAAAAAGAATATCCAAGAGCTGGTGGATATTTGGAGGGTTCAGGTCAGGACCTCTCTTGGAGGGCTACACTCAGACTTTCTTGGGTCAATGTTACCCTGAGTTCGTCCTCTTTCCCTTCATCAAATAGTCCATCCTTTCATCCATCCCAAAGACCCCTCTTGATGGAATTCTTCAATCTCATTAGCCCCTATGGATAGACGAATGGATGGGTGGATATGAAAAGCAATGGATGAGTGAATAAGCAAGAGTGTGAATGGACAAGAAGACAACTGGGTGAATGGATGGGTGGCTGAGTAGGTGAAGAGATAAATGAATGGATGGATGGGTAGTTGAGCAGATGGATGGATGGACAGATGGACATGGGAGGATGGATGTGTGGATGGGTAGATGGATGGTATGAAAAGCAGTGGATGGGTGAATAAGCAAATGGGTCAATGAATGAAAAGATAAATGAGTTAATGGATGGGTAGGTGAGCAGTTGGATGAATGAGTGGACTGTGGATGAGTAGATGGATAATGGAGCATATTTGTCTATGTTTGGAAGGAGAGGAGGAGGAAGGATGGATGGATGGGGAATGGGTGTATGGGTGGGTAGATGAGAGATGGATGGATTGATGGGGGCTGGGGGCTGGATAGAAGGATGAATCAATAAATCAACAGGTGGAAGATGAGATGGCGGAGAGGATTGTCCCCTCACCCACAAGCCCAACTCTGCTTCTTGGTGAGGGTGGCATGGAAGGTCAACTAATGGGTGTACCGATGGACGGTCTACCAGGAACTCACCTTCCAAAATGACAGTGATGGGATTGGGCCGGAAGCCCTCACCCCCCGGGCACAGGGTTCTGTACTCAGCTGCAAGGGAAACAGGTTCTTATGAGGGCTGTGCAGTGGGGCATTTGGGCCAAGTTCAGGGGAATCAGGGAAGGGAGGTCCCCTAAAAAGGGCTCAAGAGTGGGTCCTGCATCTCTTTACTACAGAAACTACACCCCCTTACCTCCTCAGCCTCTTGGTGCCAAGAGACATTGGTCCAGTCCTGGAGAGCCTGTGTGTGAGTGTGTGTGTGTGTGTGTGTGTGTGTGTGTGTGTGTGAACTTGTGTTCACATTCAACATGTGAGCAGATGGATCTTGAAGTAGCTGGCAGGTGGGGCGGTTAGGGAGAAAGGATTCTTTGTGATCCAAAACCAGACTCTGGAGTGACCACATTTCCCCCAAGAATGGAAGACACTAGGAGTTCCTGTTATGGCGCTTATGGCACAGTGGAAACAATCCGACTAGGAACCATGAGGTTGTGGGTTCGATCCCTGGCCTTGCTCAGTGGGTTAGGATCTGGCATTGCTGTCAGCTGTGGGTTAGGTCTCAGATGTGGCTCAGATCCTGCATTGCTGTGGATATGGCATAGGCCTAGCCTGGGAACCTCCATATGCCATGAGTGCAGCTCTAAAAAGCAAAAAAAAAAAAAGGAAGAAAAAAGAAAGGAAGACCCTGGATATATATATATACCCTGAACAGATGGACAGGTGCTTCCCTGTTTCACACCTGAGGACTTTGCACATGCTGTTCCCACTGCAACACACACCTTTCCCCCTAGTCTGCCTAGAAAACTCCTATTCATCCTTCAAAACTCATTCAAGCCCCTGTTCTGGGAAGCCTTCCTTTATCCCCTTCTCTTCCTTGGTTTCCTCCTGATCCATCACTATGCCTCAAACAGACCCTTGGGATAGCTCTACTCTCAAGAGTCCAGGGATTATTACTGGTTTACAGGTGAGAGGCAATATGCAGTGGCTGTGGTTCATCCTTCTCAAGGTCTCCACCCCCTAGTACAGGGCACAGGGGAATTCTCAATGTTTGTCAATTGACTGAGGAAGCAAATGAATATAAATACACCAAGAATCTGCAGGAAGAGATGGCAGAAGGAGACTTTAGGAAGAAGCCTAGACGATGAACTGCTGAGAATGTGCTGTGGGACCCAGGGCCAGCTTTTCACCCTCTCTGGTTCCCAGGGTCCCTCCTTTAGCAGAGATGACCCTCTAAGCCTGAGGAGGCTGGGACCAGGGCTAGGTCTCTGCCTTCAACCCCCACCCCAACCCTGACCCCTGCTCCCCAGAGACTCACTGGTGTTGGCCATTGGGCACAGCTCACAGGGGTTACCCCAGGCCCGTCCCAGGGAGCAGCAGCAGGACGCTCGGGTGACGCCAACCCCAATCTCAGCACTGCAGGAAATGCCACCATCTCCTCGGTCATGTGTGTCCAGGAAGCAGTTCCCGACTCGGGTGTCTGAACAGGCAGAAAAGGATGCTTAGCAAATGATAGGTGAGAAATGGGGTGTGTGGGTGCGTGTGTGTGTGTGTGTTTTCAGCTCTGTACAACTGTGTGTGCACGAGTGCCTATGTGCGCGGCTGTATAATTTTGTGTGGGCACATATGACTGTGTGAGTGCCTGTCTGTCCAGAACAAAAGGCTGTAGCTCAACAGATGACAGGGACAATTGCTCTGGTCAAGGGCCCGTTTTTCAGGAGCAGATAGATTTGGGTGACCCAGGGCATGGCCCTGCCCAGTGCACTGCCCCCACAGCCCCACCTGGAATGGAGTGGTACTCACCCACACAGCCCACCCCACTGGGGTTCAGCTCAAAATCCTGAGGGCAGTTGCACTGGTAGCTGCCAGGGGTGTTGACACACAGGCCATTGATACAGTTCACAGGGTCTGCACACTCATTGACATCTGTGCATTGGGGATACTGTCAGCAGGATCCCTCCCTTGTCCCACTTCCCTCCCGCCTTCTTCCTGGGAAGTCAAAGCCCTGGATGTTGGGGCCCAGGTTTAGGAGCAAGGCCATGTCCTCCCCTCGAAGAAAGCCTGTGGGGACAGCAGTGTCCGGGGTCTGCCCTGTCCCAGGCGACTCCACGCCCTCCTCTGCTCTGTTCTACTTGGCCTGGAGTTGTGACCTTGGCAGCTCTCCCTACTCCAAATTCCATGACCTAACATGCAAAACCCAATATTTTGAGCTGCAGGCTGGCAGACTGTAAGCTGTGGGCTCCAGGAGTTCCCCTGGAGGTCTAGTGTTAGGATTTGGCGATTTCACCACTGTGGCCAGGGTTCAATCCCTGGTCTGGGAACTGAGATCCCATGTCAAGCCGCTGCACATCACAGCCCCCCTCCCCCGCCAAAGTATGCTGTGAGCCAAATCCAGCCCCCCATCTGTTGGTGTAAATAAAGTTTTATTGGCACACAGGCACGCCCATTCATTCACAGATCACCTATGTCTGTTTCTAAGCTACAAGGCAGAGACGTATGGCTAAAAACGGAAAGTATTTACTGTCTGGTCCTTCCCTGAAAAAATCTGCCGACCCTCATTTGAAACACACAGGCGGGAGACTATTATGATGGCCATGGTGGAGGGAGCTTGCCTTTGTTGATTCACTGCCTTTATTCAGGGGATGATAGCTGGCAATGATGAAGGTTAAGGGAACAGGAGCACTATCGGAGATGGGGGTCAGACAAGCAACCCTCCCCCCAGGAGAGGACATTTCAGAAGAGATCTATGGGCAATGAGGGAGTGAGCCGCCTCCCCCACCCCGCACCACCCTGTGGACCCCACACCTGTGCAGTTGCCACCACTTCGGTCCAGCTCGTAGCCCTCATCACAGACACAGCGGAACATTCCTGGCAGGTTCTCACAGATCCCGAACACACAGAGGTTCCCGAGAACACACTCGTCCACATCTGGGGGGTGATCTCTCCCAGGTCAGCCCAGCCCTGTGTGGCAGCCCACTCCTGCCCCGCCCCCAGTGTCAGAGGCTCCCCACTCCCACCCCTGCGGGCTCTACCTGAACCACCAGGGCAGCCCCAGGCCTCACCCTGGCAGGCGCGCTGGTCCTCTGTGGGGTTGAAGCCCATCTCGCACTCACAGCGGTACCCACCAGGGGCATTGAGACACTGCCCGTTCTCGCAAAGGTCCACGTTCTCCGCACACTCGTCCCTGTCTAATGGGACCCGAAGGCAGAGAGCTGGGGGCCAAGTGGCCAAGACCCATGCAGGATGGGCAGGTGACCCTGGTCACTAGAATCCTTCACTGTCACCTGGGGTTCCAGGGAGCTGGCAAGTAGGCAGGGGGAACTCGGACCCCAACTCAGTGGGCAGGTGACCAAGTCAGGGCCAGGGAACAGATAGGGAACCTGGTCACTCAGGATAAGGGGTGCAGCACCACTGGGAAGTAAACAAGTGTTCCTGTTCCCCACATCCAGCAGGTTCCATGCATTCAGAGTTCAGGGGAGAAGACAGCCGCCAGGGACTCAGGGCCTGTCTTGTGGTCTCCAGGGCTGAAGGCAGATCCTCTCCAGCACCCATGGAGCAGTGGGTAGATCAGCGTGAGCTGGGAAGCAGCTGACCACTGTGGCCACCTTGGCCTCCAGCCCCCACGGCTGCCCCTTTCGCCCTCCCAGCCCACTGCCCAGCCTCACCTTCGCAGGAAAAGCCATCCCCAGTGAAGCCTGGGTGGCAGCTGCAGCGGTAGGAGCCGGGGATATTGAGGCAGTCAGCTCTCGGGCTGCACCCGTGTTCCTGGAAGGCGCATTCATCCCGGTCTGCAGAGGATGGAACCCCAAGCCCGCCGGGGTGGGCATTAGGGGGCTGCAAGGAGCTGGACCCTCCAATCTTGGCCCTAACCGGCCCCCAAGGACATGCCCAGCCACCCCAACCCTGCCGCCTGCCTCCCCATCCATCCCACCTACCTCTGCTGCTCTGCCCAGAGCTCCTGCCCCCAGGCACTCACCGTGGCATTCGAAGCCATCCCCCACCCAGCCTGGCTGGCACCTGCAGCTGAAACTCCCAGGGATGTTGAGGCAGGAGGCATGACTGTCACAGCTGTGTCCCCCAAGCTCACATTCATCCAGATCTGAGAGGAGAGGGACCGAGGCATAGGAGGGGCAGGACCAGGAGAGGGGGTGGAGGATGCAGCACCCCCAGGAGGCCAAGGCCTAGTAGAAATAGGGCTTTGGGTACAGGATGGGGAGACAGTGCAGGAGCCAGGGAAAGAGCAAGACCCCTCCCTAAGGTTAGGGCTGGCCCCCAAATGCCTCCCACCACTGCAGGAGCTTCCACCTTCATCAAGAGCCCAAGAGGAAAACCTGCAAACCCAACAGGCCATGACTCCAAGCAGCCCCTGGGAAATGGTCTGAAATGGCAGCATGAGAGACTTGGCGTAGACATTAAGAGTAACTGTCCTGGAGTTCCTGCTGTGGTGCAGTGGGTTAAGAATCTGACTGCAATAGTTAGGGTCCCTGCGGAGGTGCAAGTTCAATCCCTGGCCCAGCACAGTGGGTTAAAGGATCCTAGCTATGGCGTAGGTTGCATCTGTGGCTCAGATTCAATACCTGGCCTGGGAACTTCCATATGCTGAACATGACCATTAAAAAAAAAAAAAAAAAAAAAAAAAAAAAGGAGTTCCTGTAGTGGCACAGTGGGAGCAAACCTGATTAGGAACCATGGGGTTGTGGGTTCAATCCCTGGCCTCGCTCAGTGGGTTAAGGATTTGGCATTGCCATGAGCTGCGGTATAGGTCAAAGATATGGCTCGGATCCTGTGTTGCTGTGGCTGTGGTGTAGGCTGGCAGATGTAGCTCCCATTTGACCCCTAGCCTAGGAACCTCCATATGTCGCAGGTGCAGCCCTAAAAAGCAAAAGAAAAGAAAAGAAAAATTTAGAACAACAAACTCTATGAAATCATGGTTTTGATAATCTTTTTTCTTTTTTTTGTCTTTCTGTCTTTTTAGGGCTGCACCCATGGCATATGGAGGTTCCCAGGCTAGGGGTTCAATCGGAGCTACAGCTGCCAGCCTATGCCACAGCCACAGCCACACCAGATCCGAGCTGTGTCTGCAACCTACACCACAGCTCATAGAAACGCCGGATCCTTAACTCACTGAGCGAGGCCAGGGACTGCACCTGCAACCTCATGGTTCCTAGTCGGATTCATTTCCGATGCTCCGCGACAGGAGCTCCCCCAGTGTTCTGTTTTCCAGTGTTTGTTTCTAACATGCAATATGGATGGGGAGTTTGGGGTTGATAGATGCAAACTATTACTTTTAGCAATAAGGATAAGCAATGAGGTCCTACTGTACAGCACAGGGAACTATATCCAATCTCTTGGGATAGAATACAATGGAAATAATGTGAGAAAAAGGATGTATATATATGTATGACTGGGTCACTTTGCTGTACAGCAGAAACTGATACAACACTGTAAATCAACCATACTCTAATTAAAAAAAAATGACAAAATAATTACGGCAAATAGAAATATGTTCTCCCCCAAAATAGGTTTAAATCCTAATGCCCAGAACCTGTGAAGGTGGCCCTTTTTGGAAATGGGGTCTTTGGAAATGTAACCAAGTTAAGATGAGGTCATCCTGGTTTACAGTGGGTTCCAATCCAGTGACCGTGTCCTCATAAGAGGGAGATCTGGACATGGAGAGGAGATGCCCCGGGATGACGGATGTGGAGACCGGTGTGATGCCAAGGACCAATGGCCATCACCGGAAGTGAGGAGAGAGGGATGGGACAGAGGCTCCCTCTGGGCCCCCAAGAAACCATCAACCCTGCCGACACCATGATTTCAGACTCTGGCCTCCAGAACTGTTGTTCTAGAGAGGGAGAGATTTCTGTGGTTCTGAGGCACCAGGTCTGTGGCCCTGGGTAGCTAAAACAGGAACTATTGGAATGCTCCATGTTCATCCCTGTACAGCCAGAAAGTATTAGGCTCGAAGGCTTTGGGAACTGCTGTGGATACTTAGGGATCCAGAGCTTCCCCCACCCCTGCAGAGGTGTTAAAGGAGCCCCAGGGGCATGTGATTGGGTCCCATTTGTTTTGGGGGTTTTTTTGGCTAAGCCTGCGGCATGTGGAAGTCTCCGACCAGGGATCAAACCTGTGCCACAGTTGCCACCTGCACCATGGCTGCAGTAGCACTGGGTCCTTAGCCTGTTGCACCACATAGAAATTTCCGTTTGGTACTAGAGTTGCAGCTTGCGGCAACACCGGATCCATAACCCATTAAGTGAGACCAGGAATTGAACCCACATCCTCATACTAGTTGGGTTCTTAACCAGCTGAGCCACAATGGGAACTCCTGGTTTGTTTTTATTTGTTTCGTTTTGTTTTGCCAAGCCCATGGCATGTGGAAGTTCCCAGGCCAGGGACCGAACCTGAACCACAGCAATGACAAACCGAAACCTTAACCACTAGGCCACCAGGGAATTCCCTGGATCCTAATTTTGCTTTAACACAAGGCCCTATCAGTGGAAATGTGTAAGAATGAGGTCTGGCCATGCTCTGCCCTGAGGGATGGGACAGATACAACCCACGAGCTGGCCGGTCTGGGGTCCCCTCCCATGCTCGCTGGCTCACCAGAGCAGCCTGTGGCTCCCTTCCTGATGACGTAACCCAGCTGGCAGTGGCAGACAAAGGAACCCCTTGTGTTCTCGCAGTCCCCGTGGAGACAGATGTGGGGGTTCAGGTCACACTCGTCCACGTCTGTGGGATGGCAGGAGAGGAAGCAGGGGAGGGTGGGGGTGCATCAGCATTACTGAGTGCCCTGACACGTGGGTCTCGTGTTGGGGGTCTCTTGGCCCACCTTTGGGGTGGGGAGTTCCCCTGATCCACCAGTGGGCAGCTGTGAGCACTCGGTCAACATTCTCCCTCACATATGCTGTGAAACACACCAGACGTGCATTCTCCAAAGGATTTTATAGCCCAATACATTTAGAGGATTCTGAGTTTAACTAGATTTTTTTCTCCAACAGTCCTTTTCAGAGCCTTTATGCCAATATGGATCTGCAAGAAGAGGTGGAGGAGGCAGCATTTCCTATTTCACTTGGTCCCAAGCCCCCTTTCTTCAGTGCTTCCTAAGACTCTTGTGATCTGGAATGCTTTATGCTGCACTGGGCTGAACACATCTCCCTGGGAGGGTTACATTTTTACCGCCTGGTATTTCCCCATGGTGGCCTCAGCTCTGTCCTGATGGGGCACCCAGGACACATTTGCTGCCTAGGCTGAGCCAGGAAAGGATGGTGATCATGGCCCAAATTGGGTTCTTAAGCAGGGCTCAGAGAACATAGTGTATTTCCCATCTCGCTCACCTTCCCCTGCATAAGACCTCATGGTCTGCAGCAATCTTATAATGTGGCCCTCAGAATATGGTACACATCTTTGGATGCACTAGGTACACAATAAGTGTTCAATAAATGTACTTGAGAGAACAAAGTTCCAGGGTCTCTGCTGCTGTGACTGAGATTCCATGGCCTGGTGCACAGGCTCTGGGCATAGGTAGCCAGGGACAGACCACCAAGTGCCAAGCTGCGTTTCCCCTACCTGCATGGGACGGGAAAGGGACCTGGTATCTGCCTTGCCCACATATGCCTCCCTGTGGAAGGTCTGATGAGTGAATTGTGAAGCTGCCCCCTCCACCAGTATGTGGTACCAGCTCCTTACCTACACATGTCCTCATGTCCAGTGTGGCTACAAATCCGTTGTAGCAGAGGCAGCGGTGACCCCCAGGCTCATTGGTGCACTGGCCGTTGTCACAGATGTCTGGGTTCTCTTCACACTCATTCACATCTGGGGAAGCAGGGTGGAAATGGGCAGCCGGTAGGTAGGTAGGGACAGAGGGAGACCCTCAGGGACCCTGCCGAGAGGTCACTTGTCTTATCCTGGTTCTGGCTGGCTTCTCCTGGGCAGGGCCAGGTTGGTCCCCCATCCCAGGTGGAGGGACAGGACCATGCCCACCCACCTGCACATGCTCTCCCGTCTGGCATCAGAGAGTAGCCCTGTCCGCAGCTGCACTGGTAACTGCCCTCCGTGTTAACGCAGTGCACTTGGCAGCCACCGTTCCCAGCACGGCACTCATCCGTGTCTGCCGAGGCAGAGAGAAGGGTGGGGCGGGGTGCGGAGGCATGGACAGTTTGAGGGGCGGGGTGGTGTGGGGCAGGGCGAGGTGTGAGCAGGGGCAAGGGGTGGGGCAGACAGAGGTCAACCAGTTGGCTAACTACCACTGGGAGGGCAAGAGCAGGGGCTGGGGCAGAGGCTCGGAGGGACTGCCATGGATGGTGGGGGCCATGGCTGGGGCTGGGGACAAGCGAGGTCTCACCCACGCAGCCCTGGAGGTCAGCTGTGCTCTGGAAGCCGTGGTGGCAGGAGCATTGGAAGGCACCAATGACATTGACACAGTGGCCGTGGGGGCACAGGCCATCACTCAGGGAGCACTCGTCGATGTCTGTATGGGAGCATGTGGTTGGAGGTGAGCAGCAGGTGGTGGGGGGGGCCCCAGAGAAGGAGGGGCCTGTACTCAGCCACCATCTGCACCACCCGGAGACACTGGGTCACGTGTGCATGCCCCCATGGGTGTGAGCCTATTCCCACAAACGTACTTTGCCCTCCTACAAACGCACACCAAAACTCAGATCCACATGCACACCCATGTGCACGCTCACGAGACTCACCCAAAACAAACCCTCAAAGACACCTTTAGCAGACACACTCCCTGATCCACACACCCACGTACACATTTACATGGCTGCACGCAAACACACCTCCACACCCACTCACATGCAAAAACAATCACCCTTAGTAGACACACACCTTCACAACCTGATGCACACCTCACACAGGCTCACAAACACAGATCACACCCACTCACAAATGAACACACTTAGGTACATACTCACACTTTGAGTGTGTATACACACCCACTCACAACTGAACACACTCAGATACACATTCACACATTTACACTCACACCTTGTATAAATGCACACTCAGATACACACTCACACTCGTATCCACTCAGGAAGACTCACAATCTTTGCATGCATTCACATGCAAATGCACTCCCCCTGGACAGACACGCACATCCACATGCACTCACACAGCTCCATCCACAAGCACACTCATCTGTGTGCAAACACACATCCACATACTCTCTCACCAGCTCCTGCAGGTACACAAATAAACACTCACATCCCAGGGTTCCTTCATGGCTCAGCTGTTAAAGAACCTGACTAGGATCCATGAGGATGCAGGTTTGATCTCTGGCCTCACTCAGTGGGTTAAGGATCTGGCGTTGCCGTGAGCTGTGGTGTAGGTTGCAGACCCAGCCACTATCCCGGATCCTGTGTTGCTGTGGGTGTGGCATAGGCCATCAGCTGCAGCTCCATTTCGACCCCTAGCCTGGGAATTTCTATATGCCACAGGTGCGGCCCTACAAAGCAAGAAAGACAAAAAACACTCACATCCTTTCACATGAGAACACTGGTCCTTGCATAGACACACACTCGCAGACTCACAAACAACCATGCATATACACATTCTTGTACAGACTCATCCAGATACTCATCTGCACACCTGCATGCTCACACAGACACACAAATACACCCACTCATAGTCACATTTCACACAGATACAGAGACCCACACTCACACACTTGCTTTTCCATCTTCACCGTCACAAAGACACACATGCAAATATGCTCTCCCCCTACCTCACACATGCAACCACTCACATGCATAGAGACTGACACATATGTGCATGCAGGTACTCAGGGAGATGTACAAGCAGGTACTCAGGGAGATGTACAAGCACACACTCTCATCATTCCCCCACACAACCCACACTCACCCTCACAGGCAGTGCCCATGGCCAGCGCATGTCCAGGGGGACAGTGGCACTCATAGCTCCCGTCTGTGTTGGTACAGGTGCCTCCCCGGCACAGCAGCGGGTCCCGGGCACACTCGTCCACATCTGGGAGTGTGGAAAGAGAGGGAATTTGAGGTCACTGACCTGGGGAGGGTGTGATGTGGCTCATGGGATGTGGCTGTGCCCCTCCCCCGCAACTGGCCCTGTCACCCTGGCTGAAGCTGAAAGTGCCTGGAGGCTTGGGGCTTGGATGACCCAGGAGGGAGGAGCTCAAGCTGGGAGGGAAGCTGGAATTCTCAGAAGAACTGGGAACAACAAAGCTGACACTCCTGGAGATACTGCAGGGGGCCCTGAGAAGCGCCCCATCCCCCAGGACACAGTGAGAAGGCAAAAGGGAACAGGGGGACCTCACCACCTACCTTACCACCCTCCTCCGACTCAAGCCTCATGTGCCTCCTTCCACCCCAGGGCCTTAGCACATGCTGTTTCCTCTCCCACCTAGCCTTCCACACAGCAGCCCCTTTTATCCCTCATGGCCACCCCAGGGCCTTTGCATGCACTGTTCTTTCTCCAAGCTGCTGTTCAGCACCTCTTCACCCCAGTTACACCCACTCTCTCAGCCCCACAGAATGGGACACATCCCTGGGGGTCTACGCCCCATAGGGCCCTTTCAAATGCTTCTGACGGTGGCTGTTTATTTTGCAATTGTCTGGGGGTTTACTTTTATTAACACCTGTCTCCCTCTTTCGTCATGAGCTCCGAGAAAATGACCCTCTGCTGCCAGGTCCCCCCGGTACCCCTGAGTAAATGCACGTGAAATGTTCTCTGAAGAAATAAAAAAGCAAAATAGGAGTTCCCGCTGTGGCACAACAGGATTGGCAGCATCTCTGCAGCGCCAAGACACAGGTTCAATTCCTGGCCCAGCACAGGGGGTTAAAGGATTTGGTGTTGCCACAGCTGCAGTATAGGTCACAACTGTGGCTCGGATCTGATCCCTGGCCCAGTAACTCCATATGTGTGGGGTAGCCAAAAAAAAAAAAAGTGAACAAAAGGGGAAGAGACAGAGGCTCCTCTCTCCTGGGCCCTCTCCTCTTCTCGTGCTATACCTGCCCTGGGAGAACCTGCTGAAACCTTGCTCCTCAGGCTTCTCATCTGAACACCAGACCCAAAGTCCGGCAGCCTGTGGAGACACCACCACCTAGCACCCACACTTGCAGTGTCCCAGTTGGATCACTGCTTCTCCTCACACCTGCCCCTTCTACCTGCATGCATCTCAGCAATGCCATCCCTCCATCCCTCAGCTCGGCCCCGAGACCTGCGGGCATCATTCCTGCCCTGGGTGGCTACCTACCCATGCAGTTTTTCATTAGCATGAAGCCACTCTCATAGCCATGGAAACACTCGCACTCGAAGCTTCCTGGGGTGTTGACACAGGTGCCCTGGCCGCAAAGGTCCGGGGAGATGTGGCACTCGTCAATGTCTGGGGAGAGAGTGGACGCAGCCAGGCCTCCATATCTGCAGACACTAGGGGCCACATGAGAGCCCCAAGCTGACGAACCAAGCCGGGGAAATAGGAGGTGCCATGACTGCACTCCAGACAAGGGCAGGGAACGTCCTCCCAGCCTGGAGGCCCCGGGAAATCAACTTCGCCAGCCCTTCCTTTTATAGCAGAGATCACCAAGGTCCAGAGAGGGTGGCGACCTGCCCTGGGTCACACAGCAGGCAGGCAGGTGGGACAAGGCCAGTTCTTGTTTTTTGTTTTTTTGTTTTTCCTTTTAGAGCCACACCTGCAGCACATGGAAGTTCCTGGGCTAGGGGTAGTATCGGAGCTGCAGCTGCCAGCCTACACCACAGCCACAGCAACGCCTGATCCTTAACCCATTGAGTGAGGCCAGGGATTGAACCCACATCCTCATGGATACTAGTCTGCTTCTTAAGCCACTCAGCCATAATAGGAACTCCTGGTTCTTATTCTTTAGGCACCTGTAGTTCATGGCCTCTAAACCCACATGTGCCCCCCGACAAGGAGGCAGAGGCAGGCACATACCTGTGCAGTTCCTTTCCTGGGCATCCAGGGCGAAGCCCCCTGCACAGGAGCAATGGAAACTGCCCACAGTGTTGCGGCAGGTGCCCTGCGCACACAGCCCAGGGAAGGCTTTGCATTCATTCACATCTGCAGCATGAAGCATAAAACATCAAACTGCCCCGATGTCCTTGCTGTCCCAAACAGGCTTCCCGCCTCCAGGCTTCTGCCATGCCATGCCCTCTCCCGGTCCTCCAGGCTCCGTGCCCAAACTCACCTTTATAGAAGGGCCGGCCTGACAGGAAGTCCCGGCTGGCAAAGCCCAGCCCCCGGGGACACAGGCTGGCAAACGCCGCGGACTCTGGCTTGGGGCACGCCTCACATGTGGCCCCCCACGCAGCTCCCACAGAGCAACAGCAGACATCCATCCGGTACTTGCCAGGCAGGGCAGCCCCACACTCATCCTCATCCCAGCGCAGGTAACAAAGCTCCAGGCGCACGTCTGCAAGGAGGGGCAGTCACCTGTCCCCACCTCTGCCATACCGTGCCTACCAGGACAGGCATTCACGCCTCTCTGGGTAGCACCCATCTGAAACTTCCTCACCAATCAGAATATGGAACTGGGAGTGACCCTCACACCCTGAGATTCAATGTCACCCAACAGTTACATTTTCATAATGGTATAAACCAACAGCTATATTTGAATAACGGAATAATTCAAAAGTTGCATTTTTTTGTCTTTTGTCTTTTTAGGGCTGCACCCACAGCATATGGAGGTTCCCAGGCTAGGGGTCTAATCGGAGCTGTAGCTGCCAGACTACGCCACAGCCACAGCCTCCACAGCATCATGGGATCTGAGCCGCGTCTGCAACCTACACCACAGCTCATGGCAATGCCTGATCCTTAATCCACTGAGCAAGGCCAGGGATCGAACCCACAACCTCATGGTTCCTAGTTGGATTCTTTTCCACTGTACCACAACGGGAACTCCCCAAAAGTTGCATTTTAATAATAACTCACACTGGGAGGTGCTTGCTACGTGCTGGGCACTGTTCTTGAGCTCATCGAAACATTTCATCCTCAAAATAACACCAAGAAGAAAATATTATCATGCCCATTTTACATACAGGAAAACTGAGGCAGAGAAGGGTTAGGTATCTGGCCTGAGGCCACACAGTAAGAGGTAGAGTGGGGTTCAAGCCCAAGCCATCTGGCTCCAGAGTCTGTGTTTAATCTGTAAAACTCTCTCAGAACAATCTGGGAGCAGATAAGCCTTCCTTAACACCGGACAAGGGTCTATGACCAGGGTTGGCTAACCATGGCCCAGGGTGCCAGCTGCCTGTTCTTGTGAATAAAGTTTTATTGACACACAGCCATGTCCACTGGTTTCTATATTGTCTGTAGCTACTCTTACACTACACAGCAGAACTGCAACAGACTGTGAGGCCCCCAAAAGCCTAAAATATTTACTCTTTGGCCCTTTGTGGAAACAGCTGGCTGATCTCTGGTGTAGGACAACTCTTCATTCTTTTTTTTTTTTTTTTTTGTCTTTTTGCCATTTCTGGGGCCGCTTCTGCAGCATATGGAGGTTCCCAGGCTAGGGGTCGAATTGGAGCTGTAGCCACCAGCCTACACCAGAGCCACAGCAACATGGGATCCGAGCCGCGTCTGCAACCTACATCACAGCTCACGGCAACACCAGATCCTTAACCCACTGAGCAAGGCCAGGGATCGAACCTGCAACCTCATGGTTCCTAGTCGGATTCGTTAACCACTGAGCCATGACGGGAACTCCCCAACTCTTCACTCTTTATCAAAGTAACTTAGGTTTGAGGGGGTCAATGTGAAGATGAGATCCTGTTATAGAATCTTTTTTTTTTTTTTTTTTTTTTTGGTGGAATGAGGCAGTTCCAGGGCCAGAGAACTGGTAGCATAGCAGTGACCTGAGCCATAGCAGTGACAATGGCAGATCCTTAACACGCTAGGCCACCAAGGAACTTCCTGTTACACAATTTTTTGAAAAAAAAAAAAAAAATAAGCAGAAGTGCCATGACACACAAGGATCCTCTTTTTTTTTTTTTTGTCTTTTGTTGTTGTTGTTGTTGTTGTTGTTGCTATTTCTTGGGCCGCTCCTGCGGCATATGGAGGTTCCCAGGCTAGGGGTCGAATCGGAGCTGTAGCCACCGGCCTACGCCAGAGCCACAGCAACGCAGGATCCGAGCCGCGTCTGCGACCTACACCACAGCTCACGGCAACGCTGGATCGTTAACCCACTGAGCAAGGGCAGGGACCGAACCCGCAACCTCATGGTTCCTAGTCGGATTCGTTAACCACTGCGCCACGACGGGAACTCCACAAGGATCCTCTTAAGTTCTCATGTAACCAGTGTTCTGGGCTGGGGCTAATGTCACATCTGACCAGACTGGGCCATTTCGTCTGGCCCTGAATTCAGCAATGGCTTTTTTCTGTTTACTTCACTACTTTCTTTCCTTGCTCACATTTTGGGGTCAGCAAGAAGACATGCTGCACATCTGAAACTCAGTCTAGAAGCAAATCGAAGTTGAGAAGGGTCATCAGAGCCCATTTGCGTTACACTGACCAGGCTCCAAGGTGCAATGGAGGAGGCTACTAATGGGTTGATGGGACTATGGCAGGAAAAACTGATAGAATGCAGAGCCCTACCTGGTGGACAGCAGGTGCTTTTGGACAAAAAAATGTCCTGCCCATGATTGTTGACAGGGGCAAAGCAAGAAGCCCTTGTCAAACTACCTCAGAGCCTTTGAGCCTGGGGGCAGACCATTTAAGGGTGACAGTTTGTGCTCTGGATGCTACAGGAGGTTCATGAGCTTGACTAAAGGCTTGCACCTTAGCACTCACGCTAGAGGTGCCCCGTGCTCAAATTCACCCCATGTACACTTTATTTGGTAACGAGAAAGAATAAACAAAGGCTGCAGGTATCACTCCATGAGGTTTTACCATTTGCAATGAGCTTAAATGAGTTAAAAGGGCAGTTGAGGAGTTCCCGTTGTGGCGCAGTGGAAATGAATCCGACTAATAACCATGAGGATGCGGGTAGGATTCCTGGCCTCGCTGAGCTGGTTAAGGATCTGGCGTCACGCAGATGTGGCTTGGATCCTGAGCTGCTGCGGCTGTGGGGTAGGCCGGCAGCTGCAGTTCCGATTCAACCGCTAGCTCAGGAACTTCTATATGCTGCAGGTGCAGCCCTAAAAAAAGCAAAAAATAAAAGGGCAGTTAAGTGAAGAGGGTAAATAACCCCCAAAAAATGTCTTTGGAGACAGGTCAGGAGGAGCTGGGCAATGGGCAAAGGGTTCTGGAGGTCCCCCGATATCCCTCGTCTGCAGGAGGGATCTCCAGCCGCTTGGAGAGGAGGCAATGGAGGAAGGGCAGGCGGCCCTGCAGGGGACATGGAAGGCACTTACCCACACACAACCGGCCAGTGGCGTCCAGCGTCAGGCCCTCGGGACACTGGCAGCGGAAGGAGCCGGCGGTGTTGAGGCAGTGCCCGTTGGTACAGACCCCGGGGAAGACTTCGCACTCATTCACATCTGGGCAGTGGTAGACAAGGAAGAGAGACCAGGGCTGCAGGCTCCCAGGAGCTGTCCCCTGGGACACCACCTGGTTCTTGGGGAGGAGGGTGGGGGCAGTGCCAGCCTCGGGGGATCACTGGGGAGCCCAGGCGCCGAGGAGGGAGAATCTGTCTTGATCTCAGAAGACTTCAGGGAGGGGGTCCAAGGCAGCCCCCCAAGACACTTGCCTGCCCACGTGCGGCTGGAAGGATGAACTGCAGAGGGGCACAGTGGGGAGGGAGGGGAAGGGGGGAGGGGGGCGGGAGGTTGGGGGAGGGAGGGGGAGGTGAGATGGGAGGGTTTACCTTCACAGGTGAGCCCCTTCATGCGAGCGAAGCCTCGGGTACAGGCCGGGTCTGCGGTTGGGAAGGGGGGTCACTCTCACCACCCAGACCCAGGGGACCTATCCCACCTCAGTTCTTTCAATGGTCTGGGAGCCCCCGGAGCCCAGCCAGCGCATTACCCATGTCACAGCGTTCGCAGGGGCTCCCCCAGGCAGCCCCGAGCGTGGCGCAGCACTCTGACCGCAAGGTGGCTCCGGGCAGGTTTGCCTCGCAGCGGCCATCCTGGACCTTCAACCAGCAGGTGCCTTTGGTGCTGTCTGCGGGGAGGGGCCGACTCTCTCACCTGGCGGGCCCACACCTGCACACAGGCCCACAAAGACCCAGCTAACCCCCCGGGGCGTTGGGGCCCTGGTTGCTCCGTGGGGTCTCTCACCTAGGCACACGGTGCCGGAGGGTCCCAGGCGGCTGCCGGGGGCGCACTCGCAGGCGTAGGACCCAGCCAGGTTGCGGCACACGCCGTTCACACACGGGTTGGACAGGCACTCGTCGATGTCTGTGAGGACAGCCCCCCCACCCACCGCGCTGGCTCCTGAGCTGCAGGAGCCGGAGCCCCACCTGGACAGGGACCCCTCCTCCCCACGCCTGCTGCTGAAGTCCAGCAGCAGGGGGCGCACGCGGGCGTATGCATGTCCACGCGCCTGCTTGAGCATACCAGGCACGTGCACGCAGGTAGAGGGCAGGGGGACCGACTGCTCAGACTCACACCTATGTGACTGCACTTGAACTGTGTTGTGCACCCGTGCAAGGGTGCAGATATACAGGGTCCCGGAAGCATGCATGGGTGAAAGTGCAGAGGGACGGGCACAGTGCCCCTCAGTGGCTAGGTCATGGCACAAGAGAGTCTGAGGGTCAGAAGCAGGAGGAAAACTCTGAAGGGATGGAGGCCTGGTTGTGGCAGGGGATGAAGTCAGCCAGAAAGAAGACAAACGGCTAAGGGAGGGGTGGGAACAGATAGAAGGCTTGTGTGTGTGTGTGAGTGTGTGTGTGTGCATGTGTGAATGGAGGTGCCTATGAGTGCTGACAGGTTCCGTGTGATGGGCAAGGTCATTGCAACAAAGTGGGCAATGGTAGGCACATGCAAACACGTGTGTGTGTGTGTGTGTGTGTGTGTGTGTGTGTGTGTGCTGAGTATACTGTGTGTGAAGGAAGCTGGGCATGTAATGTATTCCTGAATGACCCTGAATGTATATGAGTGTGTAAGTGAGTGCACAACTGTGTGGGTAAGTGAGGGCATGTGTGCCTGCACACAAGTGTGTGTGGCCGTGAGCGTAAGTGTTTGCAAGGGTAAGTGAGGGAATGTGGGCACACGGGTGTCTTTGAGGGTGCACATGTGACGCTGTGTGACTATGTGGGAATGTCTATGAGCGTGAAGGTGGGTGTGTGTTTTGAATGAGTACCACTGTGGTATAACCAAGTGATCATATGCACACAGGTGTGAGTGTTTGAATGTCTGCATAGGGTGTGCTTTTAAGGGTGTAACTGTGGCTGTGAGTGTGTGTGTAAAATGTGAGGATATAAGGGAGTGTGAATATGGGCATGTGTGTGTCTGAGTGTGTACCAAAGAGTGTGTATAACTATGAGACTGAATGTAAATATATGTATGTCTTTGAGTGTGTGTGTGTGAGAGAGAATGCAGGTTTACATGCGGCTTTGGGCATGTGTGTACCCACAACGTGCAGAACACGTTACGTGCATGTGTGTGTCTGTGTGTGTGTACATGTGCCCCTGTGCCCCTGTACCTTCACAAGTCTCTGTGTCTTGCCGGAAGCTGAAGCCCTGGGGGCAGGAGCAGCTGTAGCTGCCAGGGCTGTTCCAGCACCGCCCGTTGTCACACAGGAGGCTGTTGAGGGCGCACTCATCCACATCTGCAGGGCAGGGGCAGGAGAGCTGGGTGAGGGGTGTGCGGTGGGGGCGGCCCACCCACCTGCCCGCCCACTGCTCGGTGTACTCACCTTGGCACTCCTTGCCAGCCACGCCCACCTCATAGCCTAGGTTGCAGATGCAGCGGTAGCTGCCCCGCAGGTTCTCACACATGCCGTTGGCACAGATGTCAGGGTTGAGGGCACACTCATTGATGTCTGCAGTGGGAGGAAGGCATCAGCCACTGCCCTGGGTCCTTGGAGGCTCCAGAAGCCAGGTCCCCCAGGGCCAGAGCTGCAGCCTAGACCCTGCCTCCTTTCCTTGAGACCAGGGTCTCTCAGTACTGTGGATATTTGGGACCAGATCATTCTTTGCTGGTGGGGGGCATCCTGTACACTGCTGAATATTGAGCAGCGTTCCCACCCACAAGATGCCAGTAGCACCCTCCCCATATTTGTTTATATATTGCCAAATGGCCCCGGGGGTGTGTGTCAAAACTGCCCCCAACTGAACAGACCGATCACTAGAAATGAAATTGAAGAGGTCATAAAATCACTCCCTACAAATAAAAGTCCAGGACCAGATGGCTTCACAGGTGAATTCTATCAAACATATAAAGAGGAATTGGTGCCCATCCTCCTTAAACTCTTTCAAAAGGTTGAAGAAGAAGGAATACTCCCAAAGACATTCTATGAGGCCACCATCACCCTCATTCCAAAACCAGACAGAGATACCACCAAAAAAGAAAACTATCGCCCAATATCATTGATGAATATAGATGCAAAAATTCTCAACAAAATCTTAGCCAACCGAATCCAACAACATACCAAAAAAATTATACACCATGACCAGGTTGGGTTCATCCCAGGTTCACAAGGATGGTTCAACATACGCAAATCAATCAGCATCATACACCACATTAACAAAAAAAAAGTCAAAAATCATATGATCATCTCAATAGACGCAGAAAAAGCATGTGACAAAGTTCAACATCCATTCATGATCAAGACCCTCGCCAAAGTGGGTATAGAGGGAACATTCCTGAATAGAATCAAAGCCATTTATGATAAACCCACAGCAAGTATAATACTCAATGGGGAAAAACTGAAAGCCTTCTCACTCAAATCTGGAACAAGACAGGGATGCCCACTCTCACCACTGCTCTTCAACATAGTTTTGGAAGTCCTGGCCACAGCAATTAGACAAACAAAAGAAATCAAAGGCATCCATATAGGAAGAGAAGAGATCAAACTGTCACTGTATGCAGATGACATGATACTATACATAGAAAACCCTAAGGACTCAACCCCAAAACTCCTTGAACTGATTCATAAATTCAGCAAAGTGGCAGGATAGAAGATTAACATTCAGAAGTCAGTTGCATTTCTGTATACCAGCAATGAAACATTAGAAAAGGAATACAAAAATACGATACCTTTTAAAATTGCACCTCACAAAATCAAATACCTCGGAATACACCTGACCAAGGAGGTAAAGGACCTATATGCCGAGAACTATAAAACTTTAATCAAAGAAATCAAAGAAGATGTAAAGAAATGGAAAGATATTCCATGTTCCTGGATTGGGAAAATCAATATTGTAAAAATGGCCATACTACCCAAAGCAATCTACAGATTCAATGCAATCCCTATCAAATTACCCAGGACAGTTTTCACAGAACTAGAACAAACAATCCAAACATTTATATGGACCAACAAAAGACCCAGAATCACCAAAGCAATCCTGAGAAACAAAAACCAAGCAGGAGGCATAACTCTCCCAGACTTCAAGCAATACTACAAAACCACAGTCATCAAAACAGTGTGGTACTGGTACCAAAACAGACAGACAGACCAATGGAACAGAATAGAGAATCCGGAAATAAACCCTGACACCTATGGTCAATTAATCTTTGACAAGGAAGGCAAGAACATCAAATGGGAAAAGGAAAGCCTATTCAGCAAGCATTGCTGGGAAACCTGGACAGCTGCATGCAAAGCAATGAAACTAGAACACACCCTCACACCATGCACAAAAATAAACTCCAAATGGCTGAAAGACTTAAATATACGACAGGACACCATCAAACTCCTAGAAGAAAACATAGGCAAAACACTCTCTGACATCAACATCATGAATATTTTCTCAGGTCAGTCTCCCAAAGCAATAAATCCATGGGACCTCATCAAACTGAAAAGCTTTTGCACAGCAAAGGAAACCAAAAAGAAAACAAAAAGACAACTTACAGAATGGGAGAAAATAGTTTCAAATGATGCAACTGACAAGGGCTTAATCTCTAGAATATATAAGCAACTTATACAACTCAACAGCAAAAAAACCAATCAATCAATGGAAAAATGGGCAAAAGACCTGAATAGACATTTCTCCAAAGAAGATATACAGATGGCCAACAAACACATGAAAAAATGCTCAACATCGCTGATTATAAGAGAAATGCAAATCAAAACTACCATGAGATACCACCTCACACCAGTCAGAATGGCCATCATTAATAAATCCACAAATAACAAGTGCTGGAGGGGCTGTGGGGAAAAGGGAACCCTCCTGCACTGCTGGTGGGAATGTCAACTGGTACAGCCACTATGGAGAACAGTTTGGAGATACCTTAGAAATCTATACATAGAACTTCCATATGACCCCGAAATCCCACTCTTGGGCATCTATCCGGACAAAACTACTTAAAAGAGACACATGCACCTGCATGTTCATTGCAGCACTATTCACAATAGCCAGGACATGGAAACAATCCAAATGTCCATCTACAGATGATTGGATTCGGAAGATGTGGTATATATACACAATGGAATACTACTCAGCCATAAAAAAGGATGACATAATGCCATTTGCAGCAACATGGATGGAACTAGAGAATCTCATCCTGAGTGAAATGAGCCAGAAAGACAAAGACAAATACCATATGATATCACTTATAACTGGAATCTAATATCCAGCACAAATGAACATCTCCTCAGAAAAGAAAATCATGGACTTGGAGAAGAGACTTGTGGTTGCCTGATGGGAGGGGGAGGGAGTGGGAGGGATCGGGAGCTTGGGCTTATCAGACACAACCTAGAATAGATTTACAAGGAGATCCTGCTGAATAGCATTGAGAACTATGTCTAGATACTCATGTTGCAACAGAAGAAAGAGTGGGGGAAAAACTGTAATTGCAATGTATACATGTAAGGATAACCTGACCCCCTTGCTGTACAGTGGGGAAAAAAAAAAAAAAACTGCCCCCACTTTGGAACTCATGGAACAAATTTTATATGGTCGCAACATAATTTTTTAAAGTGCAATCAGGAGCTCCCTGGTAGCTCAGCAGGTTAAGGACCCAAGATTGTCACTGCTGTGGCTCTGGTTACTGCTGTGGCGTGGGTTTGATCCCTGGCCTGGAATTTCCGCACGCCATAGATACAACCAAAAAAAAAAAAAAAAAAGCAAAATCATAATCACTAACATTATAGGATGCTTACTATTCTGTGCCAAGCATATTAACTCACTGATCCTCACAAGAGCCGTGAAATCGGTCTTATAATTATCTCCACTTTACAGACAGGAGGCACAGAGATGGTCAGTAACCTGCCTGAGGTTATTCAATCAGTAAACAGGGCCTGGTTCAAACCCAGGCACCTGGCTCCAGAATCTGTCCCTTTAACTGGGAGATGGACATTTATCCTGTCCCGATGGCCCAGCAGTCAATGGCAATTTTGATTGTATTCTAAGTCCTTCTATTTCTTGCTCAGACAGAAAGGCTGTTTCAGGAAGGGGTGGTGTCCTAGGTTGGGGTCCTAACATCCAGGATCTCAGCATGTGACTTTATTTGGAGAAAAGGTCTTTACAGAGGTGATGTAGTGAAAATGAGATCATTCATTAGGGTGGGTCTACAATCCATTCCAATATGAATGACTTTGTTCTTATAAAGGGAAACTGTGGGTACAGGCACACAGGGAAAACCTTATGTCAAGATGTAGGCAGAGGGGGATGGATAAGTTAGGAGTCTGGGATTAACACATACACACTACTCTCTATAAAACATAGACACAACAAGGATCTACTGTATAGCACAAGGAATTATGGAACTCTCCTCAATATTTTGTAATAACTTAAGGGAAAAGAAGCTGAATATATATATTGTTGTGTGTGTAAAACTGAATTTCTTTACCGTACACCTGAAACTAACACAACACTGTAATTTGTTTTTTTTGTTTTGTTTGTCTTTTTGCCTTTTCTGGGGCCGTGCCCACGGCATATGGAGGTCCCCAGGCTAGGGGTCTAATCCGAGCCGTAGCCACCAGCCTACACCAGAGCCACAGCAACGCGGGATCTGAGCCGTGTCTGCGACCTACACCACAGCTCACGGCAATGCTGGATCCTTAACCCACTGAGCAAGGCCAGGGATCGAACTCGCAACCTCATGGTTCCTAGTCGGATTCGTTAACCACTGAGCCACGATGGGAACTCCTGTAATTTGTTTTTTAAGACGAAGGCAAAGATCAGGGTGATGTTTCTAGGAGCCAAGGATTTACAGCTAAGCACCAGGGAGTTCCCGCTGTGATTCAGCAGGTTAAGAACCCAATTAGTATCCATGAGGATGGGGGTTTGATCCCTGGCCTCCCTCAGTGGTTTAATGATCTGGCACTGCCACAAGTGCAGCATAGGTGGCAGATGTGGCTGGATCCTGTGTTGCTGTGGCTGTGGTGTAGGCTGGCAGCTGCAGCTCCTAATCAACCCTTGGCCTGGGAACTTCCATATGCCACAGGTGCAGCTGTAAAAAAACAAAACAAACAAACAAAGAACAAAAAAACACCTAAGTGCCAGAAGCTGCAGGAGAGGCATGAGATAAACTCTTCCTCACAGCTTTCAGAGGAGCCAACTCTGCTCATGTCTTACTCTCAGAGCTGCGGGCAAATAGATGTTGCTGAAACCCTCCAGCAGTCCCAGTGACTTGATACAGTGCCCAAGCCCCACCCCGCCCCTCTGTCCTGGGACCACCCCACTCACCTCTGCCATCTGTGGTGATGCCAAGACCACTGCTGCACAGGGCCTGGAACTCGGCTGGGGTGGCAGGAGCCGGAAGAGAGGAGTCATTAGCCATTGCTGAACCCAAGCCACGCCCAAGACGTGGCCCCTTAGGGCTGAGCAAGAGTCTGGGACTAAAATGCCTACCCCAATAGGAAGAGACACCCCTTCCCACCCCCTGAGAGCCAAGCCCCCCCTCCACCCCCTCCCCAGGGTGATGGATTAGAAGCAAAGACCAAAGCAGGGCCAGGGAAAGTGGATGGGGACAGGGCAGTCGACACTTACCAGAGTCCTTGGCAGGACACAGCTGGCAGGGCTCCCCAAACCCGTGGTCCAGGCTGGCACAGCAGCACTCGGATTTGGTGACAGCACCAGGGAAGGGACGGGCGCAAAAGCCCTTGTCGAAGGCCCCATAGCAAGTGCTGCGCACGTGCGTGTCCACACACACTCGACCATCCGCGCCCACCATGAGCCCCCCCAGGCAGCGGCAGTGGAAGGAGCCCTCGGTGTTGGTACAGTGGCCGTTCATGCAGATGCCAGGAGTCTGGCACTCGTCAATGTCTAGGATGTGTGTTGGGGGGCATGAGGGCACTACCACAGGTCCCAGTTCCCTGCCATCCACCTTTCCCTCCTCCCCGTCCCCATCACTCCCCTGGGGTTCAGCCTCCAGCCTCACCCATGCAGTGGCGGCCACCAGGTGCCAGCAGGAAGCCGGGTTTGCAGAGGCATGCGAAGCTGCCATCCTCGTTCAGGCACACTCCATTGGCACACATGGTGGTGGTGGCACATTCATTGTGGTCTGGGGACACGGGGAGAGGCTGGGTCCCAGGACTCATCCCTCGTCAGGCCAATCCTGCCAGGTAGATCAGCCCTGCCCTCTCACTTCTCCAGGGACCCCTCCCAGGGCAGTGGGAGCCTGAGAGGAGATGTGGCTGTGCCATGTCGCCTTGGATATTAGCCTGCTGGGCTGTGAACTCTCCTGACTCAAGACTGGGGCCACTAGCTCATATCTGCATCTTCCGTCCTGGCTGACACAGGTGCTCCATCAATAGCTGTTCAATGTTGAATGAAAGCGAGGTGGTGAATGCATAACACTGCCCTAAACACCACCAAACTGTTCTTCTAAAAGTGGTTTAGGAGTTCCCATCGTGGCACAGTGGAAACGAATCCGACTAGGAACCATGAGGTTGTGGGTTCAATCCCTAGCCTTGCTCAGTGGGTTAAGGATCTGGTGCTGCTGTGAACTGTGGTGTAGGTCACAGAGGCGGCTTGGATCTGATGTGGCACAGGCCGGCAGCTGTAGCTCCGATTCAACCCCTAACCTGGGAACCTCCATGTGCTGCAGGTGCAGCCCTGAAAAGCAAAAAAAAAAAAAAAAAAAGGGTTTAAATGGTAACTATGTTATGTATATTTTGCCACAATAAAAAATGCAAAAAGTATTTGAAAAAAATGAGGTAGTGGTTGCATGACATTAGGAATGTACAAAATGCCACCGAATTGGTCCCTTAAAAATGGCTGAAATGGAGGAGTTCCCATTGTGGCCTAGTGGAAAGGAACCTGACTAGTATCCATGAGGCGGCAGTTCAATCCCGGCCTCTCTCAGTGGGTTAAGGATCCAGTGTTGCCATGAACTGTGGTAGCAGACGCGGCTCAGATCCAGGTTGCTGTGGTGTAGGCCGGCGGCTACAGCTCCAATTCGACCCCTAGTCTGGGAACCTCCATATGCCACAGGTGCAGCTCTAAAAAGACAAAAAAAAAAAAAGAGGTTGAAACGGAACGGATACATACTAGTATAAATAAAATAGATAAACAACAAGGTCCTACTGTAGAGCACAAGGAACTCTATTCAACATCTTGAAATAAACCACAATGGAAAGGAAAAAAAAGGTTAAAATGGTAAATTTTACACTATGTAGAGTGTGCCATGGTTTTTTAAAATGCAAAAAAGAATTCCATAAATGAGATGATGGCTGTGTGATATTGGAGATATCCTAAATGCCACCAAATTGTTTATTTAAAAATGCCATGTTTATTTTCTTTCAAACATAAAATAAACGTGGTTACACAACATTGGCAATTACTAAACGCCACTGATTTTTCACTTTAAATGATTAAAATCATCTCGTGTGACTCTCACTTGAATTTAAAAAGAAAAGGGCAAAAGTTGTCAGCTAACAAGAAAACAGTGTAATTTAAATGAAGGCAGGGAGTTCCCTTGTGGCACAGTAGGTTAAGAACCTGGCATTCATTGTCACTGCAGCAGCTTGGGTTATTGCTGTGGTGTGGGTTCGATCCCTAGCCTAGGAACTTCCACATGCCATAGGCACAGCCAAAAAATAGGTGAATAAATAAAATAAAGGAAAGAGGTAGGTGCAGGAGTGATTTGTCCACCAAAGTATCAGTTTGGAATAACAAGGGATTGCACCAAAAGCCAGGGAGGGAGGGGGAGAGGGAGGGTAAAGAAGAAATGAATAAAAAGTTTACATCAAAACTTGTATATGAATGTTCAGAGCAACATTATCCATAATAGCAAAAAAGTGGAAAGAGCCCAAATATCCATCACCTGATGAGGGTATAAACAAAACATGGTCTACTCATATAATGGGATGTCAGTTGACAATAAAAAGGAATGCAGTTCTGACACATGCTACAACACAGAAGGACCTTAAAAACATGATGCTCAGTGAAAGAAGCCAGTCACAAAAGGCCATGTAGTATGTGATTCCATCTATACGAAATGCCCAGACCAGGCAGAAAGTCAATTTAGTCTAGTGCTGAGGGCTGGAGGAGGGGAGAGAGAGGATTCCGGAATGACTACTAATGGAGAGGAGGTGGTGAAGAGATTCTAAACTTAGATTACGGTAACGCTTGTACAGTTCTGGAAACAGACCGAAAACCACTGAAGTGTATGCTTAAAAGGCTACCTTTACGGTATGGGAATTATATATTAATAAAGACGCTCAAAAGGTTTTAAAAAATGAATGAATGCACAGGAAAATATACTCAATATTTCATAATAACCTATTAGGGAAAAGAATCCAAAAAAGAATACACACACACACATATACATGTATGTATGTGTTATGTGTAATGGAATCACCTTACTGTACAAGTGAAACTAACACACTGTAAATCAACTATACTTTAATTTAAAAATTAAATTAAAAAATAAAATGTGGAGGTCCTGCTGTGACATAGTGGGTTTAGAATCTGACTGCAGCATCTCTGGTTGTTGCAGAGGTGTGGATTTGATCCCCATTTGGAAGGGTCTGGCATGGCCGCGGCTACGGTGTAGGTCGAAGATGCTGCTTGAATTCAGTCCCTGGCCCGGGAACTTCCACATGCCACATGAGTGGCCATAATTAATTAATTAACAGGTAAATAAATAAATAAATAAATAAAATGCCTACTTACAAAAAATTAAAAATAAATAATAAAATAAAATGTGTAGCGAGAAAAAAAAAAGAAAAAAGCCCAAACTAATTGACGATTTCAACTCTTATTGGTTATAGATGCTGCAGAAATCTGAAGGTAACGTTAAAGACTTGATGGTAAACTGTAACACCATGAATTAATCTTTAGAATTAAAATTAATTTCAGTAGGTGGTATCTTAGTAGTAAAAAAAAAATGTAAATAAAAATAATATTGATTTAAACATGGAGATTAATCACTGCACCTAAAGTTAATGCTAAGAAAATAACTAATTTAATAATCAACTTTCTTATCTTTTTAAAAAATTTTTTTTTTGTCCTTTGTCTTTTGAGGGCCACACCCTCGTATATGGAGGTTCTCAGGCCAGGGGTCTAATCGGAACTGTTGCTACAGGCCTACACCACAGTCACAGCAACACCAGATCAGACCCACACCACAGCTCACGGCAATGCCAGATCCTTAACCTACTGGTCGAGGCCAGGGATCGAACCTGCAAACTCATGGTTCCTAGTCAGATTCATTTCTGCTAGGCCACAACGGAAACTCCAACTTTCTAAATGTGTCTAAAAATCAATTAAAAGTAAATGCTCTGAAAAAAAAAAAATTGAATGAGTGAATGCAGAAAAGGAAAAAATTCTTCCCAATGAAAGAAGACTTTAAGGCAGGTCTCCTTAGACACGGTGACAGAAGAGAATAGAGGGGATCCTCGGTGGCCCCCATGAACTGTGAGGAGCTTGGAGGGCACTCCCTTACTCCATAGGGAGCCTGAGATCAGGCCTCTCTTAGAGGCCAGACTCTGGGGGAATAGCTGAGGAAGGGGCAGACAGCTAAAGGCTCGGTCTTGCCCCAAAGGCCCCTTCCTGCAATGAATTCATGGAAGGAGAGAATGAAGGAATGGGTAGGAGGTGGACAGATCACAAGAAGGATCTTGGATGAGCTGGCTGGGCTCATAAAGGTGAGCAGAGGACCTACCATAAGGGAGAAGGTGGGTGATGGGGCAGGAGTAAAGATGCAAGGTGACCCTCAAAGGCAGCCACTGGGGCCCAGAAGCACCCTCCCTACCCGCCCACCCTCGACTCACCCACACAGTTCTTGCCGTCAGGGCTGAGCTCAAAGCCTGCATTGCAGACACACTGGAAGCTGCCCTCCGTGTTGATGCAGCGGCCGTGGTGGCAGAGGCCACTGCTGACCATGCACTCATCCACGTCTGGGGGGAGGCAGGTAGGCAGTCAGCAGATGCCCCCGCACCCCCCCCAGCCCTCAGACTCTAATTCAGGCTGAACCAAGAGGCAGGCTCCACCAGCCAGGCCCCCTGGTACCCCCACTCTCCGCTGGACAGCCATACCCACACACGCCTGCTTGGTGAGCGTCGCCTGAAAGCCCTCATGGCACCGGCAGTGGTAGGAACCAGGGGTGTTGACACAGTCTCCATGGTGGCAGGGGCTGCTGGCACATTCGTCCATGTCTGTGGGCAGAGGACCCTGAGCCCTGGCCAGGCAGGGTGCACCCCACCCCCACCTCCGGCTTCCGCTCACCAATGCACTCCCCCCGCATGTCCTGCGTGTAGCCCACATTACACTCGCAGCGGTAGCTGGAAGAGGTGGGCAGGCAGCGGCCGTTGAGACACAGGTTGGTGAAGTGTCGGCAGATGTCGATGGTCTGGTTCAGCGTGGCTGTGCCTGCAGGCAGGGCCCACAAGGGCACCTGAGTGAGGGTTGGCTCCCTGGCCCTGAATCTGGGCCTTACCTCTGGGTTTCAGACACCCACCAAGGCTGGGGGCCCACCCCCTAAGGCCAGGCGCTCCCACTTCAGCTTCGAGACCTGCACCTAGATGCAGACCCCCACACTGGCTGAGACTCCCAGACCCTTATCGTGGGGCTAGATCCCACTCCAGCCCTAGACCCTCACCCAAAGCCCAAATCCACACCCTGCTTTTGAGGTCCACATCTCCAATCCACCCCCCATCCCCAGTTCACTCTCAGTACCCTCACCCCTACTGCTCAGGCCAGGTCCCCCACTCCAAAGCCTTGGCCCTCCCTCTCAGAGGCCCAGACCCCCTCCCCCAAGGGAGGTGTCTTGGACGGCTCCTCACCAATGTTGGCATCACCAAAGCGCAGACTGGGAACCCCACGCCCACTGGAGCCGTGGGGGCTGTGCCGTGCTGTCCCCAAGCCAGGACCTACACGGCCACTGGATCCGAAGCCAGGGAGGCTGGGGAAGGGGGCAGGGTAGGAGGGCAACAGCGGGAGCCCCGGGGCACACAGTCGCTGGAACTCATCTGCAAGGAAGCATCGTTGGAGGCGACGCCTTGAGTTGGTTGTGTCTTAAGGCCACAACCTGCAGGGGGAGCTCAAGAGGCAGAGGAAGGCGGGAGGCAGCCCCAGGGCCACTCACCAGAGCCCCGTGGAGGACACAGCTCAGGGACTGGACCAGCTGCCCAGCACATGCCCTTGTCACAGCAGCACTGCCTGTGGGTATAGTGGCCAGCGAGGTCTCTGGCACAGCGGCCTACAATCAGCGCCGAGAAGCAGGTGCCAGCACGGTGGTCTGCAATGGGACAAGGGCGGGGGGTGGGGGGGTAGTAGGGAGGATCAGTCACCAGACTTCAAATCCCAGTTCTACTAGCACTGTCCGCAGGACAGACCTCCTTGCCGCTCCGTGCCTCAGTTTCCCCATCCTTAGATGGGAGACGCTCAGAGTACCCACCTCACTTGGGGATTGTCAAGGAGCATACCATACCTGGAACATGGCGGGTCCTCACTAAGTGAGGATCTTAGGACCAAGATTTCCAAATCACCTCAGAGAGGGAGATTTGGGCTCACTGAAAGCAAAACTGATCCAAAAGCTGATATGGGAGTAAGCTCCCCATCACTGGGGGTATTCAACTACCAAAGACCCCTATTAGACCTCAAGCCTGGGAAACTCCATGTGCTGCAAGTGCGGCCCTAAAAAGACAAAAAGACCCCTTCCTTACACACATAGGAAGTCAAGCTCGGTGCTCATGCAGAAATGCTGGGATCTATAGCAGTGTGTGTGTCCCAGCCTGCCAGCCCTGGGCGTTCCGGGGAAATCTAAGAGGCTGTGAATTTGAGGAGGGGCTGGAGAAACAGACCCATGGACTGACGGCTGCAGGCCCTGGGGAGACTGAGGCAGAGGCTCCCCAGGGCCACCCTTTCATTGTGCTCTCATGTCTGATGATGGCTTTACGCAGTGATCCAATTTCTCAGGCTCTGATTCAAAGAGCATATTTTTTAGGTTTAAAAACCCACAAATGTTGGCAGGTGGCCCACAGTGGAAAAACTCCTCCCATCAGCTGGGAGGGCCCTTGTAGCCGCCCCTGAGCTGCCCTGGGCTGAGAAAATAGCATGCGTTTCCACCTCCCAAACCACACCCCATGCACCTGGCAGGGAGGGGGTCCCCAGGTGCATGTGTGGGATTCATGTGGGAGCTGGAGCTCTGCATTCCCAGCCCCATCCTTGGCCCTCGAACAGGGCTGGACCTGCCCAGACGAGAAGAGGGCAACAGACTTGGTCAAGGTCACATAGCTGCTGGAGAGGGAGGGGGGATGGGAACTCAGATCTCTCGACCCCAGGGAATCTGACCAAGCAGCTCCCTCTCCAGCGGGGAAGATGAGACAAAAAGTAAGAATTTTAGCACAGATGATGCTGCCTTTGCTTATTAAGCACCTGCTGTAATGGGGCCCCACTAAGCAGTCACAGCCCCCTCTTCACCGCTCCCCTGTCTGTGAATATGTATTGAGTGCCCAATGTGTATTGTGTGCCTACTACCTCCAGCCTGGGGCAAATCATTCCACAAATTGTATTTCATCCTCTCCACGTGGTAAGTAACTGCCATTACCTGCACTTCACAGATAAGGCAGTTGAGGCACAGAGAGGTTAAGTCACTTGCCCAAGGTCACACGGATTGCCAGTGGGCTCGAATAGCAGTTGGAACCCAGGACTGAATTCCAAGCCCATGTTCAGAGGCAACCTGACCTTGGTTCAAATCTGGCCTCTGCTGTTTAGCAGCTGAGAAAGGCCCCCACAGTCCAGGAGACGTGCCCAAAGGCTGCCTCCCTGCCAGCCAAGAGGTGGAGGGCGAGGTCTGGCACTGGTTGTAGCACGCTGGCAGAACTCCAAACACAATATACCCAGTCTTGCCTGGTAGAGACCCAGCCTGAGGGGCCCGAGTGGTTCTGGAAACCTGCCAAGCCCGCCTTCCTCCCCAGACCAGGACCCTGCCCATCCCCCACCACAAGCGTCCATACCCCTGGACGGCCCTGTTGGCCACCAGCAACCTCGAAAATCTAATGACCAGCTCATTCAGACAGCAGGACCGAGAGTGAGAGCCCAAGGACCTCCCACCCCCACCGCAGCCAGGCAAGGTGAGGGGAATTACAGGAGGGTGGCTAGGGGTGGGGGGGTCGGGGGAGCTGGCGGTGGGTAACTGGCTGTTTTGGACTTGTTGCTTTGGCTCATGCAACCGCACCACCACCACCACCTGGTCTTGGTTTCTCTATCTCAAATGCAGGGTGTCGGGAAAGATGGGGTACTGTTAGAAAATCTTCGGGAATGGAAAGAGGGATACAGAGAGGGATCCAGGGATGTGGGGGGCAGAGAGGCTAATGGGCAGAAGGGCATGAAGACAGAGGTCATAGAGATGGGGATTAGAGGGGTGGAGGGGCACAGAGGCAGGCGCCAGAGAGGCTAATTGGCAGAAGAGCGTAAAGATGGAGGCCAGAGGACCAGAGGGGCATAGAGATGCGGACTAGAGGGGCAGAGGGGCATAGAGGTAAGGGCCAGAGAGGCAAAAAAGACAACCAGTGAGCCAGAAGGGCACAGAGTCTGAGAAGCAGAGGGGGCATGGGGCGGGTGGCGGGGGGAGCAGTGAAGCCAAGAGACGAAGACAGAGGACCAGAGCACTAAAGCGCGTAGAGATCGAGAGCCAAAGGGGCTCACAGACTGGGCGCCAGAGAGCACGAAGGCTGATGGGTAGGAAGCCAGAATTTCTAAGGGAATGGAAACTGGGATCCAGAACAGACAGAAGGACATAGAAATCCCAGGGTTTGAGGATCCCGAGGCCCAGAAGGCTGCAGAGACAGATGAACGAGGGGCCTGTCTCTTACCTGTACTCTGCCCCTCCAGCCCCCTTGGGCCCTGGCTCACCCAGGCAGCGGGTGCCATCTAGGCTGCTGGCATAACCACGGGGACAGGTGCACACGTAGCTCCCAACTGTATTGGTGCAGTCGCCCCCCGAGCAGAGCCCTGGCAGGCTGAGACATTCGTCCACATCTATGTAGACAGATGACAGGTCAGAGCTGGGCCCCACCCCTGCCCCACCTCCTCCTCCTCCTTCTTGCCAGGGAGCTTGAACCACCCAGAGCAGAGAAGCAGTCCCAGCTTGAACCCCTCCCCATCATCCACCTTCACACTTGGCGCTGTTCTCATTGAGCCGGTGTCCAGCTGGGCAGCGACACTCAAAGGAGCCCACAGTGTTGACACAGCTGCCCCCCTGGCACAGGCCTGGGACAGCCTGGCACTCATCCACGTCTGCAAGGGAATGAGAGGCCCATCAGAAGGAGAAACCAAGGCTGCCAAGAGCTCCCAGTCAGCCCTGGCTCCCAGGACCTCCATCCTCATGCGTTGGCTCCCCTCCTCACCTTGGCAGGCCCCTGTGCGGATATTGGGGATGAAGCCCCGGCGGCAGGGGTGTGGCTGTGCGGGGCAGAACTCACATGGGAAGCCCCAGGCCCTGCCCACAGTGGCACAGCAGAGAGCCTTGGTGCAGACAAGGCCTGTCAGCTGGTTCTGGCACCCCTCAGGGACCACTTGGCCAAAGCAGGGTCCTGTCCGGTAATCTGCGGGGCAGATGGATGTGGGCAGCTGGCCTTAGGCTGCTACCACCCCACAGCCTTCTGCATTTCCATCCTGGCAGGCCCAGCTCAAGCCTTACTGCAGTGGCCACCTTCCAAGCTTCCCTATATCAACACAGCAGGTTTTTTCCTGACCATCAGCCTTTACTCATCCTGTTCCCCTTTCCTTACCTGAGGAACTCCTATTCACCCTTCAAAACCCTTTCTCTCCAAAACATTCTCCAACCAACCTCTGAGAGAGGCCAGGGCCTCCAAGCCGACAAAGCCTAGAGCATGTCTGGTGACCCCCACCTCTCCCCCAGGCCCACTCTCCATTCAGGCCTGGGCAGGGAGCCACGAATACCCCACTGGAGAGCCCATCTTATCTCTGAGCACATGTCTGGCCCTGCCAAATCTCCCAGACTTTGGGAGGAACCCAGCATCCGCCCAGATGCTCTGAACCCCCAACTCCACATCCCTGACCCCCACACCCAGCCGAAGGTGGTCTCGTGGGTCCCTCCCCAACACCATGCACGGGCCCAGATGTAACTTCCTGGCTCCATCCTCCAGATGGTTCCAATCAAGGGGCTGGCACTAGACCAAGGGAAGCCCCTCCCAGAAGGAGGCGCCAAAGCCGGCCCCCAAGCTCATATGGAGGAGGGGAGACCCGGGACCATCCTGACTCTCTAGGCCAAAACCCAATGCCCAGAATCTCACTTCAGTCACCCTAGACCACGGATGACCACTCACTCCTGCCTAGGCACCCAGCCCTGCCTCTCTGGAGCCCCTCAGGCCCCCACCCACCCCAGGCTTCACTTCTCTCACCCTCTCCACCAAGCTTCATTCCCCCTCAGCCACCTGGACTGGCCCCCCTGCCACCAGCCAAATCCCAACTCTGTTTTCTTGTCAAATCCAAATCCTCAAATTTCACCTTCAAATCCAGGTAACCCCCAGACTCTCCAGCTTGCAATCCATCGCTCTAACCTCTCCACCCTGGCATCAGCCACAGATGCACCTCCTTCCCTGCCGCTCCTGCCACACTGGGGTCAGTCCCAAGGCGCTGCCCATCTTTGTCTCCCCAGGATCCTTGGCTATGCAGGGCACTCTGATGGCTCCTCCAGCTGAAAAACTTGCCAGCCTGAGCATCCCCAATGCCACCCGCTCCTGTTCATGTTCTCCTTCTCAGCCTCCAGTGGGCTCCATTTCTTCGGTGGATCCTTGAATTGTCCTCCCTTTTCTCCCCCAGCTTCAGGCCCTGTGGCTGGGGTGGCCCCAGACCTGGTTGTCCCACTGCCTCCTGGATGACCCAAAGGCTCCTCGGCCAACACTGAACTCAGGGTCTTTCCTCTCCCTGCTCCCAGCTGCACTGTCCCCCCAGTTTTCAAAGCAAACCTCTGTAAGTTCGTCCCTGCTTCCATCCCTCCTCTCGCCCCCAACATCCAACTTCTCACAAAACGTTGCTTCAGAGTTCCCTGGTGGCCTAGCGGGTTAAGGACCAGTGTCATCACTGCTGTGGCATAGGTTCAATCCCAGGAACTTTCACATGCTGTGGGCACAGCCAAAAACAAAAAGCCGTTGTTGCCTCCACCATCTTTGTCTTGGCAAGAGCCTCCCAGCAGGTGACCCCACCCACCTCAGCCTGTGGGTTCATTTCATGAACTCCGACTTATTCCTTCCTATAGGAAGCCCTCCTGGATCGCCTTCCCCGGACCAGGTGGTTTCTCTGTCCCTCATAGCAGCAGGGACAGCAGGAAGGAGGTCGGCTGGACCCTCCCAGGGCCTGGCCACGTCTTAGGGGCTGCCAGGAAGCCGTGCTCCCCCGAGATCCCTTCCCCATGCTCAGCTTGGTACCTCTCTCACACTGAGGCCCCATGAAGCCATACACACAGGCACAGTGGTTGGGCCCAATGCAGCGGCCCCCGTTGTAGCAGCCATGGTCACAGACGGCTGTGGAGGGAGGAGAGGGTGGCATGAGGTCCTCCTGTAGCTGAGGGAGCTGGGACACAAGCCAGCCCTTCTTCACCCAGGAATTCCCACCATCTGACCCAGACTGAAAGGGTGAGATTGTAACAATGAGTTTGTCCCCTCTGATTCTGGCCCCAGAGGAGTGACCTTTGGGCAGTGGGCAGGTGACAGCAGAGATCTGTTGTCTAGGGTTCCGAGCCCAGGTGTGCATGGGGGGGTACTCACGTTGCCCACACACGGTGCCCGTGTAGCCCCTCTGGCACAGGCAGGACTCCCCTCGGCAGCTGCCCCCATTCATGCAGCTCACACTGCACCCTGACCCTATGGGGGAGGGGGCGGGGAGAAGGAACACACAGGAAGTTCCTGGGATGTATGTGTGAGGTGCTGAGACCAGATGTGCCCAGCCCAGCTCTGGTCCTTCAGCCTGGGCTCCCTGAAGCCTCCGGAAGCTTGTGACCTTCTCTTCCTGCCCCTGGAGGTCACTTCCTGCTCACCTCGGCTCACCCCGCAGCTGGGGGCCAGCTTCCCATCTGCACAGGCGCACAGGTTGGGTCGGGAGCAGAAGCCCTCACCGCAGGCGTGCCTGCAGATGGCTGGAGAGCAGGGGCCCCAGTCAGGGTCAGGACCTGAATCCTTCGCCATCCCCACCCCACGGGTGCCCGGGGCTGAAGCTCTGGTTTTCTGCTGGAACAGAGAGGCTCTTTGGGCCAGAACTGCTGAGTGGTAAGGACAGAGGCTGGGGGTACTTGGGCACTGGCGGTGCTGCTGCGGGGGTGGGCGGAGCTCTCTTGGGTGAAGAGTCAGATTCTAGACACATTAGAATGGGGTGGGAGTGGGGTGGGGAAATGGAGTCAGAGAGAGGGAGAAAGACAGAGAGAGAGAAAAAGACAGACACAGAAAGACAGATACAGAGACTTAAAGAGAGACCAAGACAAAGAGACAGACAGGGAGTTCCCGTTGTGGTTCAGCTGGTTAAGAACCTGACTAGTATCCATGAGGATGTGGGTTCCATCTCTGGCCTCGCTCAATGGGTTAAGGATCCAGCGTTACCGTGAGCTGCAGTGTAGGCTACAGATGTGGCTGGGATCTGGTGTTGCTGTGGCTGTGGCATAGGCTGACAGCTGCAGCTCAGATTTGACTCCTGGTCTGGGACTTTCCATATGCCGCATGCGTGGTCCTAAAAAGAAAAGAAAAAAAGAGAGAGAGAGACAGACAGAGAGGCAGACTGACAGGCAGAGAGACACAGGAAAGTTGTAAGACAAAGAAACACAGGTGGGTGGCCTGGGAGCTGGAGGACAGGGGCAAGGGCCTTTCTTGTGGCTTAGCCAGACACCCCAGAACAAGTCCACCTGCAAACAGGACTGGACTTGCTGGCCTTAGGAGAGTCCCCCCACCTCCAGAAGGCAGTGACACTCACGCACGACACACTGGTTCCCACCAGGCAGCGTTCTCCAGCCAGGGCAGCAGTAGGCATGAAAGCGGGAGCCACACACATTAGGCCTTTGGGAGAGCAGGTGTGGCTGGTGAGTCCCTGCCCAGCCAGGCATCCCCTGGGTCTTGGTCCCCCCCACCCCACACCAAGCAGGACAGCCCAGCCCAGCCCACACCCCAGGGGCCTTTCAGCATCCCGGGTACCACACACCCCTGCAGGAAGCCTGGGCTGCCACGCCTGCGCACACGTCCGAGACCTGCAGCCTCCACGGCCCCATCCCAACGGCCCTGGACACCCGCCACGCACGACAGGGCTGTGCAGGCCAGCAGGAGCCGAGCCAGGGGGCCCCGGGCCATGGTGAGGGTGCTGGCCCCTCTCCTTGTCAAGCACAGACCCTCCAGAACCATGACGTGTCCCTCGGAGGCTGCGGAGAGGAAGCAGAGTCAACCTCAGCAGAAGCCCTTGGCCATGGGGTACCCAGGAGAACCAGGAACAGGGAGATAGCTGCCAGGATAGAGAATCTGGGGTCTTATGGGAGCCCAGGGAGGTCTCCAACCCCGACCCAGATGCAGGTGAACAGTCAGGGAGGCTTCTCGGAGGTGGTGTGATGTCTCAGCAATGGAGTTGGCCAAAAGAAAGGTATTGGGGCACAGACAGCACAATGAGAGCAGAGGAGAGCAGAGCAGGGAGCACTGAGTGGAGTGGAAAGAGGGACAGGCAGCTTTGGTGTTTGAGTGCACTGTGGTGTCAAGGACAATTGAGAGCCCTGGAAGGGCTTTAAGTGGGAGGGACAAGGGCTGAAATGGGTGTTTGATGGAGTGTGGAAGGGCTTGCAGGGGCCCCAGAGGAAGCACGGGGCACAGGTTAGAACTTTCCAGGAGTTCCCGTTATAGCTCAGAGGAAACGAATTTGAAGAGCATCCATGAGGACGCAGGTTCGATCCCTGGCCTTGCTCAGTGGGATAAGGATCCAGCGTTGCCATGAGCTGTGGTGTAGGTCGAAGACGTGCCTCGGATCTGATGTTGCTGTGGCTGTGGCGTAGGTCAGTGGCTACAGCTCCGACTCAAACCCTAGCTGAGGAACCTCCATGTGCCATGGGTGTGGCCCTAAAAAGACCAAAACAAAACAAAACAAAACCTTACAATGGACAGAACACCCCTCTTCCGGCCCAGCAAGGAAGGGATAGCCTTTGTGCCCATTTCAGAGAGGGGCAAACTAAGGCCGTCATACATTGAGTGAGAAGCTGAGCGGGAGCTGAAGCCCAGCCAGAGGGGAGGAAGAGGAAGAGGATCAAGGTCCCTCCCATTCCACCCTCCAGGAGGTGTTTGGCTCTCTCCTGGATCTGGAAGAATCCACTCCTGGCAGAGGAGATGACCAGACAAAGGTTAGGAGGATGAAAGCTGAACCATCAAGGAACAAAAGGCAGACCAAGCAGCCTTCATGGTGGCCCTTTTTAAGTCCTACTTTCCACACTAGGGAGGAGAGGAATTGGATCTGGGTACAGAATCACAGGGAGTCCGCTGTGTGCTCTTGGGCTAGTGTCTACCTCTCTCTGGGCCTTGGGGTAATATTTGAGTCTGATCAGGTGGTCCTAAGGTCCTTGACGGAAAAAAAAGACCTTTGTCACCTTTGGCGGGCAAACAAGAAGGAGTCGGCCCGGCTGGTAAGGAGCAACCCCTTCTTGCTTCCAAGCAGTCCAGGCTTGCCTGCGCTCTGAGGACGCCTTTTCTAGGCAGCCTCAGGGCCCGCGGGGCCTCCATCTCCGGCCTGACCTGACCCAGCTCCCTCTCACCTCCCACTCTGCCTCCGAGAACCGCGCCCAGGAGTTTGTTCAATGAATGAGCGGGGACGGCGCGCACTGCACGGAGGAACTCGGGCGGGGAAGCGAGGAATCTCAGGCTCCGCGGACGAGGAGGGGGAGCGCGCTCGCAGGGTCCGCGGGCCGCCTTCTCCATCGGGCATGGCCGGGACGGAGGCCCGGGAGCTGCAACTACGTTCGGCTCCGCCCTCACCTGCGGGTGAGGGCCGGGCTACGCCCGCCGCCCGCGCCCGCACCCAGGCCGAGCCCCTCCCGCCAACACAGGGTCCCCGCGCCCCACTCCGGCGCGGAGCGGAGCGCGGAGAGGGGAGGGGAGGGGGCTGGGCCCGGGGCTGCCGGCTGGAAACAAAGGAATCCCCTCCCCCTCAGTCGCCCGGGCCCCCTCCTCCCGCCCCTGCCTGCCTCCCTCCAACTCGCAGCTCTCCGGTTCCTCCGCCCGCCGCTGGTCCCGCGCTTCCCCTACCTGCGAGCCGGCGCGCGTGGAGGTAGGCGCGGCGAGCGGACGCTCGGGGCTGGAGTTGAGGGGCCGGTTCGGCTCGGCGCCGGGGGCCAGGGGCGGGAACGCGAAACCAAGAGGCCGACCCCGCCGCGTTCCCAGCCCGGAGCTGCCACTCGGGGAGAGTCGGGGGCGGGAGGAGTTGGGGGAGGGCGCATTTGCACCTCGAAGCTCCCGGGGCGGGGGCCGGGGGCTCAGATCCCGGGCCGGGGGAGGGGCTGGCGCTGGAGGAGGGCCCCGAGCTGAAGAAATAGGATGGGGGGCACAGAGCCGAGGTATGAGCTGAAACGCAGGATACGGGGACGGCGGGGACAGCGTTTTCGTATAGAAATTGAGCTGGAGGTGGCCCTGAGATGGGGCTGAGATTTGGGGTGGTCTGGAACAGACCCAGGACCGAGAGGTCCTGGGACTCACCTGGAGGCCCTCTCCTGGGTCTTCCCAATCCGCCGCCTCCTCCCCCAGCAAGGAGAATTCCAAGGGTAACTTGGAAAATTTACTTGGTGACTGGAGCCTGGATTCTTAAGACTAAGATCCGGAATTCCCTAAAAATGTGGGCAAAACATTGGGCAAAAATGCGTTTCCTAGGAAGGAGGTACACATTTTTCATCTGATTCTTAAAATGAAGAGTTTGAGAACAAAAGGTCTAGACTTTCTGAGCCTCAGTCTCTCTACCTGTCATGGAGGCTGAATTTAAGAATTTCTGCTCCCTAGCTGGAGTCTATATCCCAAGCAAAATTTTCTAGCTTTCCCCAATACTTTTCTGCCTCTGAGAACAGACACCACCAGTGACTCTTAATAAGAGGATTAGTCAGAAGCTTTTTGTTGGACCTGAGGCTGTTAGTCCTCTCAGCAAACTCCCATGCATCTGGCAAAGCCCAATTCAAAAATCCCCTTCCCACTTGGAAATTGTTAGCTTACCTTATTGAATTCCCAGAGCTGATTGTGCTGATCATGCCTCCATCGTAGCACTTCTGTAGCACTTCTAGGAGGTAATAAATAAATAGCAAATAACAATATGAGCTAATATTTATCGGGTGCTTATGTGTTTCATATACATTATCTCATTTAATCACCAAAAAACCCTACAAAGGAGATAACTCTTATAATCTCCCAGTAGGGGTCCCAAGAGAGAGAGACCTGGACTCTATGACACTCCTGAGCCAGACAGAAGGACTCCAGGAGGGGAGAAGGAAAGGAGCATTCTGCCTGGGAATGGGAGCCTTGAAGGCTCAGTGGAAAGGAGCAAATATGAAAAGGGAAGGGGGGCAGCAGAGGAAACAGCACAAGCAAAGGCCCAGAGACAGAAGATCATGGAAAATATGGGACTTGAGCGGGGCTGGAGCTTTGGGGGAGGGGAGAAAGGGAAGGAGGGCAAGAAGGAAGCTAGAGGGATAAGCAGAGGCCAGGAGCACCCGGAGCCCTCAGTAGGCTCCCCCCACCTTGGAGGGGAGCCAGCCTGGTAGGCTCCCAGGAAGAGGAGTCACTCTAGCGGATGCTCTGTGAGGTCTAGAACTGGGTCCGAGAAGCAGCGAGGCTCTAGGGCTGGACTAGGGAAACGTGAGGCAGAGGGAAACTTTGGGGATAAGATTCAGGGCGTTCTGGAGTTCCTGTTGTGGCTCAGCAAAAACAAACCCGACTAGTATCCATGAGGATGCAGGTTTGATCCCTGGCCTCACTCAACAGGTTAAGCATCCGGCGTTGTGGTGAACCGTGGTATAGTTCGCAGACTCAGCTCTGATCTGGCATTGCTGTGGCTGTGGCTGTGGCCAGCGGCTACAGCTCCAATTTGACACCTAGCCTGAAAACTTCGATGTGCCCCAGGTGTAGCCCTAAAAATCAAAAAAAGAAAAAGAAAAAACTTCAGGGCATCCTGACTAAGGGAGCAGGGTTCCCAGGGCTTGAGAGAAGGGTTAGGAGGGGAGGTGAGGTATGAGGAGAGCCAGCTAGGGAACCAATCCCAAGATCAAGTTGACAGAGATGTGGGAATGCCCAGGGGCTGTCGTGGAGAAGCCAGCTTCCGGGAACACCTCTGTCACCTCTCTCAGGCTCCTTTGCTGAGGTACATGCTGGTCTGCTCTTCTTCCAACAAGTGTGTCTTACAGGGGCCCTGGGATAGGTACCAGCTGCCCCAGAAGCAGCCCAGTGTACGTATGGAAGGTGAAGAGGTACAGTCCCACACTGGGGACACAGCAGGACCAGTATGTCGACAGCTAAGCCCAGAGGAAGTCTGGTGAATCAGGCAGTGTTTCCTTCTAGAATTCTCCCTCCCTGCTTTCTGGAAGCCAAGGAAGAAAGAATCCATAAGGTGCAGTGGGACAGGGGCAGTGTGGAGCTCTTGATTGTCTCAGTAACACATGGCAGGTCTCAGTGACAGCAGGGGTGAGGGCTTCTTGACACCGCAGCCCCTTCACTGCTGTCACACATCTTGCCTGCCAGGGGCATCACTTCCTGCTCATTACTGATGTGATCACTCCATTACATCACACGCTCATGAAGGGACATTTAGGCTGTCAACACCTCCCCCCAGCATCCCAGTGCCACCCCAACACTGTCATAAAGGCAGAGCGTGTCACACAGTCTCCCCGTCAATATTGTATGATCGCCAGGTTCCTAGAACAGGTTATTCCTTCAGTGTCACCCACTGCTGTCACCCTCTCATGGTCACCCATCTACAAAATACCTTGATGTTTTCTGGTTTGCTCCACTGCCTGTGACATTCATATTGTCTCCTGTCACTGTATACCTTTACCTGTTTCTGGGACTTGTCACCCACTAACAATTGTACCATCACCCAGAGTGTCAGGATTCTTAAACTGCAAGCAACAGAAATCAGTCTCAGTGGAGAGGGCATGTGCAGAATCCCTGGGAGGCTGGAGAACCAAGCTTGGGGGTTGTGCAGCCGGCAGCGTCATCCCTAAATCGCCCACAGCTCTGGTCCCACCAAGACAGCAGCCCTCTCTTCCCCAGCCTCAGATGGTGCTTGATGATCCCAGACACTGGAAACCAGTGCCACCCTCAGCAGATTGGAGTCCAGGGGGCCCCATTTCTGATGCCAGCATCCATCAAAGTTCAGGGCAGAGTCACCTGACTGGAGGATGTGGGGGACGGTATGCTCCCACCTTGCTCCAAGGGGACTGGGAGAATGCATTCTGGTGTCTTGAAGTTTTGTCATGGGATCTGCCTTGGGAAGGGGGCACCTCCCAGGTCTTGGGAAAGGTCACCTGTGTTACCCGATGGCCAAGGAGTTGGCAAAGCTCTTACATGCTGTGTTGTCCCCATTTTGTCATTAGTGATTATTCCTGTCCCACCATCTCCTTCCTGTCACCCATCACCATTGCAGTGACTTAATGTCCTTTCTCACTGCAGCCATCCCCTTGCTGTCCCTTATCACCGTAATATGGCCACCCTACCAACATCACACCAATCCCTAGGGTCTTTTCTTATTACAGTCACCTGTTGCTGTCACACTGTCTCTTCGTTGTCACCTGTTGCTGTCACATTGCCTCCTCCTCATCACCTGTTGCTGTCACACTGTGTCTCCATCACCCCCTGTTCCTCTCCAGCATCACCTGTCCCTGTCACATTGCCACACCATTCACGTCACCCTGAGTGCCCCCATGCTGCTGCCATCCTAGAGGGTCACCATGGGATGTCTGAGTCATTCAAGCTCCCCTCTTTCTGCCCCCACCACACACCCTCCCCAACTTTCTGGGCCTGTCCTGGAGTCACCTCTTGCAGACAGAACTGTTTGTGTCCAGAACCAGAAGACTCCCAAATGCCCATTAGTGAAGCCTGAGGGAGGGACGGAGACAGGGCTGGCAGAGCGCCCCCAGGAGCAGAGGGCTGAGGCTGGGGACAAAGAGACATGGCAGGGGGTGGGCTGCAGTCTGTGCTGTGTGAGGTGCACTGGTCCTGCCCAGGCCTGGTGGTCTGGGGACAGAGCTCTCTTTGTCTGAGCACAGGAAGCAGCTGGGCTCCGGGAAGATGGAGCACATGGCTGGGAAGTTTGGCCAGATGCCTGGGAAGGAGGCTGGCGGGATGGCAGTTCCTGGAGTTCCCGGGAAGGCCCGGAGAAGGTCAGGTGCAAGCCGGCAGGGACAGAGAGAGCAGCTGGACCCTGAGGGATTCCCCATCTGTTTCTCTGGGACGACAGCCTCCCCCTGATAACCATGGAGTTCTTACTGTGTGCTGGACTGGACCCTCACAACAGACCCCTAGTACGGTTCTGCTCTCCCATTACACAGATGGGAAAACAGAGGCAGAGCCCCCAGGTCACTCACTCTTGTCCCCAGAGCCAGTAAAGAGCACAGGCAGATCTGGCAGATCACAAAACCCTAAACCTGGGCAGAGGGAGACAGTGGAATCCAGCGTCTTTTTTTTTTTTTTTGCCACCCCTTGGCATATGGAGTTTCCCAGCCAGGGATGAGATCTGAGCCACAGCTGCAACCTAAGCTGCAACTGCAGCAAGGCCAGATCCTTAACCCACTGTGCCAGGCTGGGAATTGAACCTGCATCCCAGCACTCCCAAAACACCACGGATCCTGTTGTGCCACAGCAGGAATACTTGTGTCTCTTTGATATGTACACATATACTTTTTTTTCTTTAATAGCAAACACAAATGTTAGTCCCCATGTGCATCGCTCCATCCTTACTTTCTTCCTCTTTCTAAGCATTTCTTTTACTTGGAAACCAAATAAGTGTCTCTGATGATTATCTTTTTTATTTAAATTTTTTTTAAATTACACAATGAATTTTTTTACATTTATAGTTGTACAACAATCATCACAACCAAATTTTATAGCATTTCCATCCCAAACCCTCAGCCCATCCCCCCATCCCTCATCCTGTCTTATTTGGAAACCATAAGTTTTTCAAAGTCTATGAGGCAGTATCTGTTCTGCAAAGATCATTGTGTCCTTTTTTTAAGATTCCACACGTAAGTGATAGCATTTGATGTTGGTGGATGATTATCTTTTTAAAAATTTTTATTTTATTTTAGGAACTGGGATAAAATTTATTTTTTATTTTTAAAGAAATTTTTTTTTTTTTTGTCTTTTTTTAGTGCCACATCTGTGGCATATAGAGGTTCCCAGGCTAGGGGACTAATCAGACCCGTAGCCGCCGGCCTACGCCAGAGCCACAGCAACGCCAGATCTGAGCCGCATCTATGACCTATACCACAGCTCACGGCAATGCCAGATCCTTAACCCACTGAGCAAGGCCAGGGGTTGAACCCGCAACCTCATGGTTCCTAGACGGATTCGCTAACCACTGAGCCACAGCAGGAACTCCCATATTTTTAGAGAAATTTTAACTTATTTTGGAGTTCCCTGGTGGCTTAGCAAGTTAAGGATCTGGCATTGTCACTGCTGTGGCTCGGGTCGCTGCTGTGCTGTGTGTTCGATCCCTGGCCCAGGAACTTCTGCATACCATGGGCGCAGACAAAAAAAAAATTTTTTTTTAACTTCTCTTGAATTTATTTACTTATTTATTTATTTATTTTTTGACTGTGCCCAAGGCATGAGGAAGTTTCCGGGCCAGGGATTGAACAAGCACCATAGCAGTGATCCAAGCCGCTGCAGTGACAATGCTGGGTCCTTAACCTGCTACACCATGAGGGAAATCCTAGTTTCAAGATATTTTCATTACCCCAAAATGAAATCATATACCCATAATCCCCTCCCCCCGACAACCAAAAAATTGATTTTTCTGTCTCCATGGTTTTGCCTATTCTGGACTTTGCATATCGGTGGGATCACACAATATGTAGCCTTTTAATCCATCTTCTTTTTAATGATTTTGAGGTTCATCCACATTGTAGCATGTATGGGAACTGCCTTCCTTTGAGGGCTGTGTAATATTACATTGTGTGGATGGACCATACAGTTTGTGTATCCATACGTCAGCTGACACACACTGGGTTGTTTCCACCTTTTGGCTCTTGTGAATAGTTTCTTATGAATGTACTTACTCTTTGCGATTCTTTTTTTTTTTTTTTTTTTTTTTCCTTTTTAGGGCCACACCTGCTGCATATGGAAATTCCCAGGCTAGAGGTCAAATTGGAGCTGCAGCTGCTGGCCTACACCACAGCCATGGCAACATGGGATCCTTAACCCACTGAGCCTGGCTAGGGACGGAACCTGCACCACAGCCATGACCTGAGCCACAGCAGTGACAACATCGGATCCTTTCGCCACTAGGCACCAGGGAACTCCTCTGTCCACTTCTTAAGACATCTTGGGACCGTTTATGTGTCAGTTTGGAGATAACTTACTCCTTTTTTATGCCTACAGAGGACACTTGGGTGGGCTGAACTGTAATTCCTTTATCTGGTCACCTGCTAATGGACCTACAGGCGTTGGACCTTTTGTCATTTCAGATGGTGTTCCCAAGATAGCCTAGCACAGGTGTCCACCCACCCTAGCTATCACACAGGGTTTTAGAAATCTTTTTGTTGGGAAGAATGTCAAACATATGGAAAAATAGAGAGAATATATAAACAGTGTGGTGAGCCTCCATGGCTCCATCATTCAGCTTCTATAATCATCAGTGTATGGCCACCCTCGTCACCTCCCACCCAACCAGTCTGTCCGACAAAGGAACAAGGGACAGAGTGAGAGGCATGGATGATGACAGCTCCCAGCAGGACCAGCCACTGGAGAGCAGGAACCCAAGATGCATAGAGGACAGCTGTCCCCTGTGACCCCTGCAAAACCAGAGTGATGGGGAGGATGGGAACAATACATCCACAAGAGCACAGCAGGGAGCCCTGGGGGGAGCATCAAGATCTGTCCAGGGGGAGTTCCTGTTGTGGCTCAGAGGGTTAAGAACCTGACGTAGTGTCCATGAGGATACAGGTTCGATTCCTGGCATGGCTCAGAGGGTTAAGAATCCGTCGTGGCGCAGCGGTTAACGAATCCCACTAGGAACCATGAGGTTGCGGGTTCGATCCCTGCCCTTGCTCAGTGGGTTAACGATCCGGCGTTGCCATGAGCTGTGGTGTAGGTTGCAGACGCGGCTCGGATCCTGCGTTGCTGTGGCTCTGGTGTAGGCCAGAGACTGCAGCTCCAATTAGACCCCTAGCCTGGGAACCTCCATATGCCGTGGGAGCAGCCCAAGAAATGGTAAAAAGACAAAAAAAAAAAAAAAAAAAAAAGAATCCGGCATTGCTGAAAGCGGCAGTGTAGGTTGAAGATGCAGCTTGGACCCTGTGTTGTTGTGGCTGTGGCGTAGGTTGGCAGCTGCAGGTCTGACTTGACCCCTAGCCCGGGAGCTTCCATATGCCGCAGGTGTGGCCATGAAAAAAAAAAAAAAAAAAAAAAAAAGGAGCTCCCATCGTGGTGCAGTAGTTAACGAATCCGACTAGGAACCATGAGGTTGTACGTTCGGTCCCTGGCCTCGCTCAGTGGGTTAAGGATCCGGTGTTGCCGTGAGCTGTGGTATAGTTTGCAGACGTGGCTTGGATCCCGCGTTGCTGTGGCTGTGGCATAGGCCATCGGCTACAGCTCTGATTAGACCCCTAGCCTGGGAACCTCCATATGCTGTGGGAGCGGCCCTAGAAAAGGCAAAAAAGACACATACACACAAAACCAAGAGGGCGTCCAAGGAGTGTGGTCTCATCTGGAACCACCAGAAGCCAGAGGACGACAAAGAACCAACCACTCTGTGCTTTTGAGATGCTTTTGAGCTGTGACACCAGTGAGGTGTCACCTCCTACCCACTAAGATGACTGCTACCAAAAATAAAAATTAAAATAAAATAAAATAAAAAAGGAAAATAGCCAGGGTGGGTGGGGATGAGGAGAAATCGGCACCCTTGTGCATGATGGTGAGAATGCAAAATGCTGTAGCCGCAGTGGAAAGCAGTATGGTGCGTCCACAAAAAGTTAAACAGGAGTGTTCCCTGGGGGTCTATGGGGTTAGGGATCTAGCATTGTCACTGCTGTGGCTCAGGTTCCATCCCTGGCCAGCGAACATCAGCATGACTCAGCCAAAACAACAAAAAATGTTAACATAGAACTGCCCCATGATCCTGTAATTCTTCTTCAGGGTACCTACTCAAAAGAACTGATTCAGCCCCAAGTTGGGAACTTACATATACTGCAGGTGCAGCCCTAAAAATGAAAATGAAAGAAGAGAAATCAGGATCTGGAAAAGATGTCTGCACACTCCTGTTCATAGAATTATAGGAGTTCCCTTCCTGGCTCAGCGGTTAACCAACCCGACTAGGATCCATGAGGATGTGGGTTTGATCCCTGGCCTCACTCAGTAGGTTAAGGATCTGGCATTGCCATGAGCTGTGGTGTAGGTTGCAGACATGGCTTGGATCCTGTGTTGCTGTGGCTGAGGCGTAGGCTGGCAGGTGTAGCTCCCAATTGACCCCTAGTCTGGGAAACTCCATATGCCACGAGTACAGTCCTAAAAAGAAAAATAAATGATCCATAGAATTATGGTTCATAATAGCCAAAAGGTGAACTCAATCTGCCTTTCCAATGACAGTTGCCTCCAGAGCTATTGTCCTTTATCATACCTGAATAATGATAAAGTCTAGATTTTCAAATGGATACAAGAAATGTAGTCCATCCATACAATGCAAGAGGATGCAGCCTTATTTGTATTCAAGAACAAAGAAATATTTATGTGATTATTACAAAACTACCCTTCAGAAAGGTCTTGTGTTAGTTTCCTAGGGCCACCATAACAAAGTACCATAAACCAGGTGACTTAGAAGGACTGTAATTTATCATCTCCTAGTTCTGGAGGCAGCAAGTTGGGTTCCTGCTGAGGACCAAGAGGCAAGGGTCTGTTCCAGCCCTCACTCTAGCATCTGGTGGCCTCTGACCTTCCTTGGCTCATAGATGGCTGTCTTCTCCCTTTGTATCTGTACATCATCTTCCCTGTGTGTGTCTGTCTCTGTATTAAGCCTGTCTTTTTTTTCCATCTTTTTAGGGCTGTGCCCATGGCATATGGACGTTCCCAGGCTAGGGATGGAATGGGAGCTGCGTCTGTGGCCTACACCACAGCTCACAGCAACACTGGATCCTTAACCCACTGATCGAGGCCAGGAATCAAACCTGAATCCTCATGGATCCTAGTTGGGTTCGCTCACCACTGAGCCACAACAGGAACTCCTATTGTCTGTGTTTCAAATGCTTTGATACCTGAGTCCCTCCCTCTGGTGGGACTGCTCTTCCCAGGACTACCTAATTCCTGGGTTTGCCCGCCAGGGCACGTGCAAACCAACCAAGCCTGAGCCCACACCCTCATCCACCTACTTTATCAGGATCTCCCGCCCTAATCACCTCAGGGCCAAGTGCCAGACACCTAGAGCCTGTCCCACACCCAGAGATTGGAAGAGATATTTGCACACCCCTGTTCATAGAATTAAGATTCACAATAGCCAAAAGGTGGATTCAATCCAAGTGTCCATTGATGGATGAATTAGTCAAGCGGGGGCCCGTCCCATGTCTGCTTTCTCTGCATTATCTGGCCTTTTCCTTGGAAACCACAATAAAGACTTTTTCACATTTTCCTCCCAGCTCCCTTGGCTGATGCTTCAATCCTGATGCTCCCTTGGCTGATGCTTCAATCCTGATGCTTCCCCCTGTGGCCCTGCCGAGCTCGATGTGACCCCTCCATCTAGGAACTGTGAGTAACAATCTGTCTTTCCAATGACAGTTGCCTCCAGAGCTATTGTCCTTTATCATACCTGAATAATGATAAAGTCTAGATTTTCAAACAGTCTCTGTATCCTAGTTCCTCTTTGTATAAAGATACCAGTCATATGGGAAGTTCCCTGGTGGCCGAGCAGTGGGCATGACCCCCCTCCCGCCAAAAAAAAGACACCATTCATATCAGATTAGGACCCACTCTAATGACTTCATTTTTTTTCTCTTTTTGGCTGTGCCTGTGACATGAGGAAGTTCCCAAGTCCAGAATCGAACCTGTGCCACAGCAGAGACCTGAGCCATAGCAGTGACAATGCTGGATCCTTAACCCGCTGAGGCACCAGGGAACTCCTACACTGTATACTTTAAATAGATACAGTTACATTTGTCAATTATTCCTTAATAAAGTGGAAAAAAATTAAGAATTTAAATAACGAGGAAGTTCCCATGTGGTACAGCGGCTTAAGAATCTGTCATTGCCACAGCTGTGCAGCAGGTTGCCACTGTGGCACATTGTTTTATCCCTGGCAGGAACTTCCATATGCAGTGTGTGTGGCCAAAAAAAAAAAAAAAAAAAAAAAAAAAGAATTTAAATAACGATTAGAATGGTTTTTTAAATTTATTTCATTGAAACAGTTGAATGAAATTTATTTATTTTTTAAATTTATTTCATTGAAACAGTTGATTTTCAATATGGTTTTATTTCTGCTGTATAGCAAAGTGACTCAGTTGATGTACATATACATTCTTTTTCATATTCTTTGCCATTATGGTTTATCACAGGATTTTTTTTTTAAACAAGTGGCCGCACCTGCGGCATATGGAAGTTCCCAAGCCAGGGGTCGAGCCACAGCCACGGAAGAAGCAACACCGAGTAATTATGCTGCAAGCCACATGGGAAGTCCTATCGCAGGATATTGAATAGAGTTCCCTGTGTTATATAGTAGGACCTTGTTGTTTATCCATTCTTTTTTTTTTCTGTCTTTCTAGGGCCATACCTGAGGCATATGGAGGTTCCCAGGCTAGGGGTCCAATCAGAGCTGTAGCCGCCAACCTACACCACAGCCACAGCAATGCAGGATCCTAGCTGTGTCTGTGACCTACACCACAGCTCACAGCAACACCGGATCCTTAACCCACTGAGCAAGGCCAGGGATTGAACCTGTGTCCTCATGGATGCTAGTTGGATTTGTTAGCCACTGAGCCACAACGGGAACTCCAATCCATTCTATACATAATAATCTGCACCTGCTAGTAGGGTGGTAAACTTTATGTTATGTGTACTTTATACTTTTTTTTTTTTTTAACAATATGAAGGCCAGGGAGCTATATCCAATCTCTTGTGATAGAACATGGTGGAAGATAATATGAGAAAAAGAGTGTGTATATGTATAACTGGGTCACTTTGCTACAGCAGAAAATTGACACAGCATTGTAAATCAACTATACTTTAATAAAAAAAATTTTTTTTAAAAATATGGAAGCCATAGTCTCACCACTGAGCTCATCCAAGCCCAGCCCTTTGGCAGAATTACGTCCCCACATTCAGCCTCCGTCTCTGAAGGGTGGGGCTGGGCGAGCCTGATTCCTCAACCATCTCTGTTCCCCAAGGCAACACAGGACATCATGTCAGTTTCACTGAGGGCTCAGAGTTTTTCTTGATTTTTGTTTTTACTCCCCCCCGCCCTGCCCCCTTTTCTGGGCTGCACCTGCAGCATGTGGAAGTTCCCAGGCCAGGGATCGAACCTGTGCCACAGCAGTGATAACACCACATCCTTAACCGGCTGAGTCACCAGGGAACTCCTTGTTTTCTCTCTTGATGGAGAGAAGAAGCTGAATGTTTAAGCAGCTATGGACGAATAGGTGTTGGCTGCCATGTCACTTCCCAAGTCATTTGTTTCCCGGACCTCTGACAGTTCTCTCACGTGTCTAAAGTTACAGGCCTCTCTCTGTCACAGGGAAGGGGAGACAGTTGGAGCAGCAGGTTTGGTTGTGCCTGGAACATGGGGCTTTGAACTCAAGGGGACGGTCATGCTACATCAGATACCTTCTGCCTGCTGATGTGTTAGAAACTTCCCCTCAGGTTGAGCTTCCTATGGCCACCGTCACAAATTACCCCAAACTTGATAGCTTAAAAAACAAAAATGTGGAGTTTCTGTTATGGCTCAGTTGTACGAACCCAACTAGTATTCATGAGGATTTGGATTCCATCCCTGGCCTCGCTCAGTGGGTTAAGGATTCGGCATGGCTGTGAGCCATGGAGTAGGTCATGCAGCTCGAATCCTGCGTTGCTGTGGCTGTGGTGTGTGCCTGCAGTTACAGCTCCAATTTGATCCCTAGCCTGGGAACTTCCATATACCTCAGGTGTGGCCCTAAAAAGCAAACAAACAAAAAACAGACCAAAAATGTAACGCTCACTTTGGCAACATTTATACTAAAATTGGAACCATACAGAAAAGATTAGCACGCCTTTGCACAAAGATCACATGCAAATTCATGAAGCGTTCCATATTTTTGTATATATGTATGACTGGGTCACTTTGGTGTACAGCAGAAATTGGCACAACATTATAAATTGGTTCTCCTTTTTTTCCTTCTTAGGGCGGCACCTGCAGAATATGAAAGTTCCCAGGCTAGGGGTTGAATTGGAGCTCTAGCTGCTGACCTATGCCACAGCCACAGCAACACCAGATCTGAGCCTCGTCTGTGACCTGCACCACAGCTCATGGCAATGCCAGATCCTTAACCCACTGAGCAAGGCCTGGGATTGAACCCACATCCTCATGGATACTAGTCGGGTTCATAACCAGTGAGCCACAAAGGGAACTCCTGTTCTTGCTGTTTTATTATTTTTTAAAATTTCTTATTATTTTTTTGTCTTTTTTTCTTTTGAGGGCGGCACCCACGGCATATGGAGGTTCCCAGGCTAGGGGTTGAATCGGAGATGTTGCTGCTTGTCTATGACACAGCCACAGCAACATGGGATCTGAGCCACGTCTGCGACCTACACCACAGCTCACAGCAATGCCAGATCCTTAACCCACTGAGTGAGGCCAGGGATCAAACCAGCAACCTCATGATTCCCAGTCAGATTCATTTCTTTTTTTTTTTTTTTTTTTTTTTTTTTTTTGGCTTTTTTTTTTGTCTTTTTGTTGTTGTTGTTGCTATTTCTTGGGCCGCTCCCACGGCATATGGAGGTTCCCAGGCTAGGGGTTGAATGGGAGCTGTAGCCACAGGCCTACACCAGAGCCACAGCAACGCGGGATCCGAGCCGCGTCTGCAACCTACACCACAGCTCACGGCAACACCGGATCGTTAACCCACTGAGCAAGGGCAGGGACCGAACCCGCAACCTCATGGTTCCTAGTCGGATTCGTTAACCACTGCGCCACGACGGGAACTCCCCAGATTCATTTCTGCTTCGCCACAATGGGAACTCCAGTTCTTGCTATTTTATTTATTTATTTATTTGTTGTTTGTTTGTTTATTTATTTATTGTCTTTTGTCTTTTTATGCCACACCCTCGGCACATGGATGTTCCCAGGCTAGGGGTCTAATTGGAGTTGGATTCATTTCCACTGTGCCATGACGGGAACTCCTATTCTTGCTATTTTAAAATCCTCATGGAAGAGTTCCTGTTGTGGCTCACCAGGTTAAGAACCTGACTAGTATCCATAAGGATGCAGGTCCCATCCCTGGCCTTACTCAGTGGGTTAAGGATCTGGCATTGCCATGAGCTGTAGTGTATGTAGTTCACAGATATGGCCCAGATCCAGCATCGATGTAGCTGTGGCATAGGTTGGTAGCTGCAGCTCCAATTTGACCCATAGCCTGGCCTTCCATGTGCCACAGATTCGGCCCTAAAAAGACAAAATAAATAAAATAAAATCAGTGGGGAGCCATCAAGGGCTTTTATGCAGGGGTGCTTGTAAGCGGGTTCTGCAAAGATTGGGGCCACTGGGTTAGGCGTGGATTCATCCTGCTGGGAAAGGAAGGACGTGGGTATCCACCCTGAGCCCTACTGTCTGTACCCACCTCTCTGGATGGGTACCTGCCTAGCCTGTCTACAGATGGGCCCATCCATGCCCCCAGCTGCTGTCAGAGTCTCTTCTTGCAACCTCCTGCCCTGCCCTCCAAACCTCAAGGACCCCATTAGTTCAGTGGACATCTTTTAAGCATCCCCTGTGTACCAGGAGCTTTATGTTTGTTATCACATTGATTCCCCCAATAATCCTGCCAGGAAGGTGTGAAGCCCAAGATCAAATGCAAAGACCGAGGCCCAAGGAGGCAGTAGGTTAAGTGCAAGCTGTTGGTTCCAGAAACTCAAGCGCTGTTGACTTTCAGTAGAGGGTCCTCAGTGAATATTCACTGAATGAATCAAACGTGGGCAAGTCTAGGGAGTTCCCCTCGTGGCGCAGTGGGAACGAATCCAACTAGTATCCATTAGGATGTGGGTTCGATCCCTGGCCTTGCTTAGTGGGTCAGGGATCTGGTGTTGCCGTGAGCTGTGGTGTAGGTTGCAGACATGGCTCGGATCCTACATGGCTGTGGCTGCGATTCAACCCCTAGTCTGGGAACTTCCATATGCTGTAGGTGTGGCCCTAAGAAGCCAAAAAAAAGAAAAGAAAAGAAAAGAAAAAAATGGTGGGCAAGTCCTATGTGTGTGTGGCTGGTGGGAAGGAGTGGAAGTTGCCTGTGGAGAGGTGAGCTGGACTCAGATTAAGAGGGTCCTTCAAAACTAAACCTGGGTGGGCGGAGTTCCCATCATGGCACAGCGGAAACAAATCCAACTAGGAACCATGAGGTTATGAGTTCAATCCCTGGCCTTGCTCAGTGTGTTAAGGATCCGGCGTTGCCATGAGCTGTGGTATAGATTGCAGATGAGACTTGGATCCTGCGTTGCTGTGGTTGTGGCGTAGGCCAGCAGCTGTAGCTCTGATTCGACCCTTAGCCTGGGAATCTCCATATGCTGCGAGTGCAACACTAAAAAACAAACAAACAAAAAAACTAAACCTGGGTGTGTGGATATGACCTGGTGGCAGCAGGGAGCCATAGAGGATTCTAGGGAGGGAGCCACATGATCTGATTTATGTTTCAGTTGGACCAAACTGCCAAAAAGGGTGGAGTTAATTGAGTCTACCACGAGGGGGCACTCAAGTCTTCCTATAGATTATTTTCAGAGCCACACTGTCCACTTGGTGGACACTGGCCATAGGGTGGTGTTGAACACTTGAAACATGGCCAGTCCAAACGGAGAGTTGAGTGTAAATACACACTGGATTCTGAAGATTTCCTAAGAGAAAAAGAATGTCAAATGCATTTTAAAATATCTAAGGCACACTGGGCTAAATACATTCTTAAAATTTTGAACATTTCTCTTTTACTTTTTTGTAGTGTGGTTAAGATAACAAATATGGGTTAAGTTTATATGTCTGCTGAATGGCACAGGTTTACAAAGAGTTACTGTCTTCAACAGTTGTCAGGAGGCAGAGTTCCCGTCGTGGTGCAGTGTTTAACAAATCTGACTAGGAACCATGAGGTTGTGCGTTCAATCCTTGGCCTTGCTCAGTGGGTTAAGGATCCTGCGTTGCCATGAGCTGTGGTGTAGGTCGCAGACGTGGCTCGGATCCCACATTGCTGTGGCTCTGCTGTAGGCTGGCGGCTATAGCTCCAATTAGACCCCTAGCCTGGGAACCTCCATATGTCATGGGAGCGGCCCTGGAAAAGGCAAAATGACACACACACACACAAAAACAGTTGTCAGGAGGCAAACCACCCTCCCTTCTTCTCTTATTTTCTCTTAGATTGGTCTACCTTCAAGTTACCCGTAGTATTTCCTACCAGGTTGTTCTTGCTCATTGACTAAAAGTACCTATACATAGATAAGTAGACCAAAAATAGAGAGGGAGGGTTATTGTTTCATAAATACGCAATCTTAATAGCTATCCTTTATTACCCAAGATATCTTATGGAAACTGCTCAGACCACCTGCTGAGGTCCTAAATTCACTCTTTGTAATTGCTTGATAATCTCCCATGGTGCGAATGAACCATAATTTATTCCTTTAACAGATTTTCCCTCAGCTTACAGGTTTTATTCACTATCAAAAAGAAAAAAAAAACTGCAATAACTATTTTTGCAGTTATTGCAATAACTATTGTGTGCTGATGCTTTTATTTCTAAGGGAAAGATTTCTAGGAATGAGCTAGCTGGGTGAAGGGTCTATGTGCTCTTAATTTTAATAGATTTTCTCAGGTCATAGATATCAATGAGTTGATTCTAAATCTTGTATGGAAAGGCAAAGACCTAGAAGAGCCAATGAAATATTGAAGAAGAACAAATGTCGAAACTTTATATAAAGCGAAAGTAATCAGGGCAGCAGTAGGTTTGGCCAAAGAAGAGACACATCAATCAATGAAACCGAAGAGAGAGCCAGAAATAGACCCACGCAAATATAGGCAATTGATCTCTGACAAAGGAACACAAACAATCCATCGGAGAAAGGACAGTCTTTTCTATAGATGGTGATGGAATCATTGTATGTCCATATGCAAACCCTGCCACAAACACAGAAAAACCAACCAGATACAGACCTTATGCCTTTCACAAAAAATGAACTCAAGATATATCATAATGAGTTACCTTGAAAAAGCAAATTCGTGGAGACAGAAAGTAGGATAGAGGTTACTAGAGGTTCGGGGGAATGGGGTATGGGAAATTATTATTTAATGGGTACAATTTCTATTTGGGATGATGAAAAGTTCTGGAAATAGTAGTATGATCGAACAACATTATGAATACAATGCTTCTGAATTGTACACTTAAAATGGTTTAAATGGCACATCGTGTGTTGCATCCATTTTCTCTCACACACACACATACACACATCATAGATCTAGATGTTAAATACAAAACTATAAAACTTCTGGAAGGAAACATAGGAAAAAATCTAGGTGACCTTGGATTCGACGGTGGGTTTTTAGCTACAAATCAAAAACACAATCCACAAGGAGTTCCTGTTGTGGCAAGGCAGAAACAAATCCGACTAGTATCCATGAGGATGTGGGTTCGATCCCTGGTCTTGCTCAGTGGGTTGGGGATCTGGTATTGCCTTGAGCTGTGGTGTGGTCAAAGCCACGGCTTGGATCTGGCGTTACTGTGGCTATGGCATAGGCTGGCAGCTGCAGCTCCGATTAGACCCCTAGCCTGGGAACCTCCATGTGTCCTGGGTGGGGACCTAAAAAGCAAAAAAAAAAAAAAAAAAATTGGGAGTTCTCTGGTGGTTCAGCAGGTTAAGGATCTGGCAATTGTTGCTGCTGTGGCTCAGGTTTAATCCCTGTCCCAGCAACTTCCACATTCTGTGGGCGAGGCCAAAAAATAAAAGAAAAAGAAAAACTTTTGCTCTGCAAAAGATGCTATTAAGAGACAGATAAGTCATAGGCTGAAAGAAAATATTTGCAAAACACACATCTGAAAAAGGATTTGTATCCAAAATAGATGTTGCCAGGGCCAAGTGTTCAAACCCTTTGGGAGAGCACATTCCTTGTCAGCCATGCCCCAGAACACTTTTTCCCACAGCCTCACCAGCAATGAGTGTCATCACTTTGTAAATTTTTTTGCCAGTTTGAGAAAGTGACATCTCAGCTTTATCTCAATTTGCATGTCCTGACACTCAGCCCATTTGAGTATATTTTCATGTGATTTTGGTGACTTGGACTTACGTTTCTGTGTTCTACTTATATCATTTAACGTTTATTTCCTTTTGCATTATCTTTTTCTCTATTTGTATATGCTCTTTGTCAGCTGAATTATTGATTTTGTGGGTTTTTTTTTTTCTTTTATCTTTTTAAGGCCGCACTTTCAGCACAGAGAAGTTCTCCAGCTAGGGGTTGAATTGGAGCTGCAGCTGCCAGCCTACACCACAACCACAGCAACATGGGATCCGAGCTGCATCTGAAACCTATACCACAGCTTGCAACAGCACCAGATCCATAACCCACTGAGCAAAACCAGGGATCAATCCAGAGTCCTCATCGACATTGGTCCAGTTTATTACTGATGAGCCACAATGAGAACTCCCTGTGTTTTTTTTTAATTTTTTAAATTTTCCCACGGTACAGCAAGGGGATCAAGTTATCCTTACATGTATACATTACAATTACATTTTTCCCCCACCCTTTCTTCTGTTGCAACATGAGTATCTAGACAAAGTTCTCAATGCTATTCAGCAGGATCTCCTTGTAAATCTATTCTAGGTTGTGTCTGATAAGCCCAAGCTCCCGATCCCTCCCACTCCCTACCCCTCCCATCAGGCAGCCACAAGTCTTTTCTCCAAGTCCATGATTTTCTTTTCTGAGGAGATGTTCATTTGTGCTGGATATTAGATTCCAGTTATAAGTGATATCATATGGTATTTGCCTTTGTCTTTCTGGCTCATTTCACTCCGGATGAGATTCTCTAGTTCCATCCATGTTACTGCAAATGGCATTATGTCATTCTTTTTTATGGCTGAGTAGTATTCCATTGTGTATATATACCACATCTTCCGAATCCAATCATCTGTCGATGGACATTTAGGTTGTTTCCATGTCCTGGCTATTGTGAATAGTGCTGCAATGAACATGCAGGTGCATGTGTCTCTTTTAAGTAGTTTTGTCCGGATAGATGCCCAAGAGTGGGATTTCGGGGTCATATGGAAGTTCTATGTATAGATTTCTAAGGTATCTCCAAACTGTTCTCCATAGTGGCTGTACCAGTTGACATTCCCACCAGCAGTGCAGGAGGGTTCCCTTTTCTCCACAGCCCCTCCAGCACTTGTTATTTGTGGATTTATTAATGATGGCCATTCTGACTGGTGTGAGGTGGTATCTCATGGTAGTTTTGATTTGCATTTCTCTTATAACCAGCGATGTTGAGCATTTTTTCATGTGTTTGCTGGCCATCTGTATATCTTCTTTGGAGAAATGTCTATTCAGGTCTTTTGCCCATTTTTCCATTGATTGATTGTTTTTTTTGCTGTTGAGTTGTATAAGTTGCTTATATATTCTAGAGATTAAGCTCTTGTCAGTTGCATCATTTGAAACTATTTTCTCCCATTCTGTAAGTTGTCTTTTTGTTTTCTTTTTGGTTTCCTTTGCTGTGCAAAAGCTTTTCAGTTTGATGAGGTCCCATGGGTTTATTTTTGCTCTAATTTCTATTGCTTTGGGAGACTGACCTGAGAAAATATTCATGATGTTGATGTCAGAGAGTGTTTTGCCTATGTTTTCTTCTAGGAGTTTGATGGTGTCCTGTCGTATATTTAAGTCTTTCAGCCATTTGGAGTTTATTTTTGTGCATGGTGTGAGGGTGTGTTCTAGTTTCATTGCTTTGCATGCAGCTGTCCAGGTTTCCCAGCAATGCTTGCTGAATAGACTTTCTTTTTCCCATTTTATGTTCTTGCCTCCCTTGTCAAAGATTAATTGACCATAGGTGTCAGGGTTTATTTCCGGATTCTCTATTCTGTTCCATTGGTCTGTCTGTCTGTTTTGATACCAGTACCACACTGTTTTGATGACTGTGGCTTTGTAGTATTGCTTGAAGTCTGGGAGAGTTATGCCTCCTGCTTGGTTTTTGTTTCTCAGGATTGCTTTGGCGATTCTGGGTCTTTTGTTGTTCCATATAAATGTTTGGATTGTTTGTTCTAGTTCTGTGAAAACTGTCCTGGGTAATTTGATAGGGATTGCATTGAATCTGTAGATTGCTTTGGGTAGTATGGCCATTTTTACAATATTGATTTTCCCAATCCAGGAACATGGAATATCTTTCCATTTCTTTACATCTTCTTTGATTTCTTTGATTAAAGTTTTATAGTTCTCGGCATATAGGTCCTTTACCTCCTTGGTCAGGTGTATTCCGAGGTATTTGATTTTGTGAGGTGCAATTTTAAAAGGTATCGTATTTTTGTATTCCTTTTCTAATATTTCATTGCTGGTATACAGAAATGCAACTGACTTCTGAATGTGAATCTTATATCCTGCTACTTTGCTGAATTTATTAATCAGTTCAAGTAGTTTTTGGGTTGAGTCCTTAGGGTTTTCTATGTGTATATGGCTTTTTTTTTAATGGCTGAACCCACATCATGTGGAAGTTCCTAGGTCAGGGATTGAATCTGAGCCACAGCTGCAACTGCAGCTGAGGTAATGCCAGAGGCTTTAACCCACTGTGCCAGGCCAGGGATCAAACCTGCATCTCTACAGCAACCTGAGCTGGCTGCAGTCAGATTTTTTTTTCTTTCTTTCTTTTTTTTTTTTTTTTGCTTTTTAGGGCTGCATTCACGGCTACTCCCAGGCTAGGGGTAGAATAGGGGCTACAGCTGCTGGCCTACACCACGGCCACAGCAATGCCAGATCCAAGCTGCGTCTTTGACCTACACCACAGGGGACAACAACGCCAGATCCTTAACCCACTGAGCGAGGCCAGGGCTCAAACCCACCTCCTCATGGATCCTGGTTGGGTTCATTAACACTGAGCCACGACTTATTTATATACATATATACTTTTTTTTTCTTTTTCTTCTTGTCTTTTTGTCTTTTTAGGGCTGCACCTGCAGCATATGGAAGTTCCCAGGCCAGGGGTCGAATTGGAGCTGCAGCTGCAGGCCTACACCACAGTCACAGCAATGCAGGACCTGAGCCGTGTCTGCAATCTGCACCACAGCTCACGGCAATGCCAGATCCTTAACCCACTGAGTGAGGCCAGGGATTGAACTCATGTCCTCATGGATACCAGTCAGGTTCGTTACCACTGAGCCACTATGGGTATTCCCAGTGATGGTTTTAAATGTAAATGTAAGAGCATTTAGTTTGTTGGTGACAGACCCTACAGTGCAGTTTGGATTTCTTTCTTTCTTTCTTTTTTTTTTTTTTTTTTTTGTCTTTTGCTATTTCTTTGGGCCACTCCCGTGGCATATGGAAGTTCCCAGGCTAGGGGTTGAATCGGAGCTGTAGCCACCGGCCTACGCCAGAGCCACAGCAACACGGGATCCGAGCCGCGTCTGCAACCTACACCACAGCTCACGGCAACGCCGGATCGTTAACCCACTGAGCAAGGGCAGGGACCGAACCCGCAACCTCATGGCTCCTGGTCGGATTCGTTAACCACTTCGCCACGACCGGAACTCCTGCAGTTTGGATTTCATAGCCTGTCTGTGTACATGCATTTCATTCTTACCAGAACCATGGAAATGCTGCACAAAACGTTCACTTTCTGATGCATGCTCGACATACTGATACTCTCTCCTTTTGGCCGGTGAGTAAGGAGGGGCTGAAAGGAACCGGAGCCGTGGGCTGCCCTATCTTTCGTCTACTTCTGTGTCACCCCCTCCAGCTCAAGTAGTTGGCTAATACAGGACGGGACTGTGAGACAAGATATACTAGGCTTTCTTCACTGTTTCTTAGAGCACAATTGCTTTCTTTCAGAAGTAGGAGAAAGTTCTGGTTCTCATAGAAAGTCTTGTCCCTGCAGGCAGTATGTGTCTCCGCTTACTCAATCCTAGACATCACACCTTGCACTCAGAACCTGTCATGAGTCCATTAAAATTCTGTGCTCACAGGCCATCACAAATGGTCTCCTCCGCTCAAGGTGCCTGCTCTGTTGCCCCATAAGACTTCACCTACAAAGCACCAGTTCAAATATAAAATGATGAAAAACTTAGATAGAGGCATTAAGCTAAGGAAAAGAAGCTAGGCAGATGATGCAAATACTGTCTGATCTCACTTATATGTGGAATCTAAAAAAGGACAAACTCAGGAATCCCCTTCTTGGCTCTGTGGTTAACGATCCCAATGAGGATCCATGAGGGTGAGGGTTCGATCCCTGGCCTCACTCACTGGGTTAAGGATCTGGTGGTGTTGTGAGCTGTGGTGTAGCGTGCAGATGCGGCTTGGATTCTGAGTTGCTGTTGCTGTGGTGTAGGCCGCCAACCATAGCTTTGATTCGACACCTAGCCTGGGAACTTCCATATGCCATGGGTGCAGCCCTAAAATAGAGAAAAAGGAAAAAAAAAAAAAAAGACAAACTCAGAAGAAAAAACAGAGTGGATTGCTGGTCACCAGAGGATGGAGGATGGGGGGAGTGGGGAGATATTGGTCAAAGGGTTCAAACTTGTAGTGATAACACTGCCAGGTTCGGAATCTAATGTACGGCACGGTGATTATAGCTGATAATACTGTAGCGTGGAGTTCCCTGGTGGCTCAGTGGATTAAGGATCCTGCACTGCCACTGCTGTGGCTCAGGTCACAGATCTGGTACAGGGGTTGACCCGTGGCTCAGGAACTTTCACATGTCACTGCAGGAGGGACCCCCCCTCCAAGAAAAAAAAATATATATATATACATAAATATATATATATATGGGAGTTCCTTTTGTGGCTCAGTGGGTTAAGAACCCGATTAGTATCCATGAGGATGTGGGTTCAATCTCTGGCCTCATTCAGTGGGTTAAGAACCCGGTGTTACCGTGAGCTGCGATATAGGTTGCAGACATGGCTCGGATTTGGTGTTGCTGTAACTGAGGCGTAGGCCGGCAGCTGTAGCTCCGATTCCACTCCTAGCCTGGGATCTTCCATATGCCGCAGGTGTGGCCCTAAAAAGAAAAAACTAGGAGTTCCCTGGTGGCTTAGTGGTTAAGGATCCGGTGTTGTCACTGCTGTGGTGCATTTTTCATCTCTGGCTCCAGAATTTTTGCATCCTGTGGGTGGAGCCCACAAAAGAAAAAGGAAAAACTAAAGAGTTACAAAAATGACTTCCTTCGGGGTGACCAGTTGCTGAGTTCCATGCCTTGGTTTCACGTTGGATTCTGTGGCTTTATTCCATAGTGGGATTTTGTGACTGGGTTCCATGGTTGAATTCTGTAGCTGGATTTTGCCTGGGGTTCTACAGTGAAGTTTTACAGCTAGCTTTTTTTTTTTTTTTTTTTTTTTTTAGGGCCACACCTGTAGCATATGGACGTTCCCAGGCTAGGGTTGACTCAGAGCTACAGCTGCTGGTCCCATGCCTTGGCAACAACAATGCTGAATCCAAGCTGCATCTGTGGCCTACACCACAGCTTGGGGCAACGCCAGACACTTCACCCACTGAGCAAGGCCAGGGATCGAATCTGCATCCTCATGGACACTATGTTGGGTTCTTAACTCACTGAGCCACAATGCAAACTCCCCTTAAGGTGATTTTTGGAAAAATTTTAAAATTTGTATGGCCACACCCAAGGCATGTGGAAGGATTTAATCCAAGACACAGCTGCGATGTAACACAGCAGCTGTGGCAAGACTGGATCCTTTAACCCACTGGGCTGGCCTGGGGATTGAATCTGCACCTGCATGGTGAACCTGAGCTACTGCAGTCAGATTCTTAATCCACTAGACCACAGCAGGAACTCCTGATTTTTGGTTTTTAATTGAAGTAAAATTCACATAACTGAAAATTCACCATTTTGAACAATTCAGTAGCCTTCTGTACACTCACAGGTCTGTGCAACCACTCCCTCTATCTAGTTCCAAAACATTCTCATTCCCTCCTCCCCAAGTCTCTGGAAATAACTGATCTACTTTCTGTAGGTTTGCTTGTTCTAGACATTTATATCAGTGGAATCATACACCATGTGGTCTCTTATGTCTGCTTCTTTCACTGAACATCACGTTCTCTGGGTTCATCCACACCTGTAGTGAGTGTCAGTGCTTCATTTCTTTTTTATGGCTGAATAATATTCCACTGAATGGATGGACCACATTGTCTTTATGTTTGTGAGTTGATGGACCTGCCCACAAATGCTTTACCCAGAAAATATGTGTGGATTGAATAAAAGAATGATTGGAGGAATAGAGATTGAGGACAAGTGAGCACATGTGGCCCAGGCCCTGCCATCCTCCCTCAGGGCCAGGAGTCCAGTGGGGAGCCTGCGTCAGCCATGGAGCCTGGGAAAGGAGGGATGTAGGGTAGGTGATGGAGGCAGAGCAAGCTTCCTCCTTGCTCAGAGCCAGGGCTGACCCACTCCCCTTTCCAGGTGACTGTGGCACAGGGCCTCCTTTGGGGTCCTTGGATTGGGACTGTAGGAGGGGCAGCTTGCAACACCCAGGCCTTGTCAGGGGGGAGCCAGAATTCTGTCCTTGGAACCCAATCACCACCCAGCTTGCTTTTCTTTGTACCCAGCATGTCCGACATCAAACGTACTGTGAATTTTTTTGTTCTTTTTAGGGCTGCACCCGAGGCATGTGGAGGTTCCCAGGCTAGGGGTCTAATCGGAGCTGTAGCCACCGGCCTATGCCAGAGCCACAGCAACGCAGGATCCGAGCAGTGTCTGTGACCTACACCACAGCTCACGGCAACACCAGATTGTTAACCCACTGAGCAAGGCCAGGGATTGAATTTGTGTCCTTTCAGACAATATGTTGTGTTCTTACCTGCTGAGCCACATCGAGAACTCCTGTACTATGGATTTTCACACAGAGATACCTGGACGGCACTCACTGAACTGCGGAAACACCAGCCCTGGTGGCAAGTTTCTCCCCACTTGGGCACTGAGTAGGAGGGAATCTTGGCCACACTGGGAGGTCTGTTGGCTGCACGCAGCAATCGCAGCAAGGGGTGCAAGACGCAGCCTATTGGTGCCTTGCACTCAGTTTCATGATCTGCTGTTGCCATCTTGAAATTCTTTTTTTTTTTTTTATGTACACACCCACAGCCTATAGAAGTTCCCAGGCTAGGGGTCAAATCAGAGCTACAGCTGCCGGCCTACACCACAGCCACAGCAACACCAGATCCAAGCTGCATCTGTGACCTATATCTCAGCTCAGGGCAATGCCAGATCCTTAAACCACTGAGGGAGGCCAGGGATGGAACCCGAATTCTCATGGATACCAGTCGGGTTTGTTACCACTGAGACATGATGTAACTTCTACAGCCAGATTTTATGTTGAGTTCCATGACTACATTTCTTTTCTTTGTTCTTTTTCTTTGTTCACGGCTGCACCTGGGGCATATGAAAGTTGCCCTGCCAGGGGTTGAATCAGAACTGCAGCTGCTGTCCTACGCCACAGCCACAGCCATGCCAGATCCAAGCTGCATCTGCAATCTACGTTGAAGCTTGCAGCAACCCCAGGTCCTTAACCCACTGAGCAAGACCAGAGATCAAATCCCCATCCTCACAGACACTATGTCATGACTGCATTTCATGGTTGCATTTTGTGACAGTTCTGTGTCTCCTTTAGTGCCTCAGAACCTTGATACTGGGGAAAGGCAGTGGTGGGTGGGTGGGTGTGTAAATCAGGAGACTGGGATGAGCAGATCCACCCTACTCTATATAAAATAGATAAACCACAAGAACTTACTATAGCACAGGGAACTCTACTCAACACCTTGTGATAAGCTATAATGGAAAGAATCTGAAAAAAAATATGTATATGTCTAACTAAATCACCTTGCTCTACATTTGAAACCAGTATTAACCTTGTTCATCAATTCTACTTTAGGAAAACACGCACACACAGAAAGAACCAGTATACCTTCTGCTTTCTTGCCTGGGAAGTTTCAAGTTCAGGTGGAGACACTGCAAAGACATTTTTCCCCTAGTCTGAAACAATAGATTAATGAAGACACCCACAGTCTAGATTAGATTTGAACGAGGTTAAAAGTGACCTCTCTTAGGACCAAATGTCTTCATCTCAAAGGAGGAGGCAGGTGTCCTGAGTTGGAGGCCAGAGACTGGCCACAGAAGACAAGAAGAAGTTTACCTGGCGTAGGGGTTAGACCAGGAGGGCTGCTGGCTTTGTTAGCACTCTGGGTACAAAGTGCAGTGAGTTTTGGTGTTCTGCCTTCAGCTCTATTTTTCTCCCAAATATTTTTGTTATTAAATAGAATAGTGAACTTACACGTAATACGTTATCAAAATTAAGATCTCCTTATCAGGAGTTCCCGTCGTGGCTCAGTGGTTAACGAATCTGACTAGGAACCATGAGGTTGCAGGTTCCATCCCTGGCCTCGCTCAGTGGGTTGAGGATCCGAAGTTGCTGTGAGCTGTGGTGTAGGTCGCAGATGCGGCTCGGATCCCACGTTGCTATGGCTCTGGCGTAGGCCAGCAGCTACAGCTCCGATTAGACCCCTAGCCTGGAAACCTCCATATGCTGTGGGAGCAGCCCTAGAAAAAAGGCAAAAAGACCAAAAAACAAAAAATAAAAAAACTCCTTATCAGATAAATAATACATGATGTATATTGTAACACATAAATACATATGTATCCTGTTGTTTGTGGAGTGGGATTTTTCAGATAAGCACTGGAATGTCCTGGTAGAAGTTCCTGATATGTGTGAGCACCTACTATGTGCCAGGTGCTTTCTAGGCACAAGGACTTTACCCTCCTGGATGTGACCCTCCAGTGGGGATGGGGCAGACTCTATTCTCCAAAAACAGGGGTAATGATCTCTCCCATGCCCCCGGCTCTTCTTCAGGGTGAACTTGACACCCCTGGACAAGAGCTGAGGTCTAGGTCTCCTCCTCTGGACCCTGGGCAGAACTCTGTGTCTACCTCCACCAATAGAGAATGACAGAAGTGACAGTACCTGCCAAAGTTAGGTCATACATGGTGATGCAGTTCCTCCCTAGGCCCCTCTTGGAATCAGCCGCCATGATGGGAAGAAGCCCAAGCCGCATGGAGAGGCCACATGGAGGTCTTGCAGTGGACAGCCCTAGCTGAGCTCCCCACTGGTGGCCAGCACCTGTCACCAGACAGATGAGCCAGGGAGTATGGAAATGACCCCCCTCCCATCCTGCCTCTGCTACCATGAGACACCTTGAGCCTGAACCACCCAGCTGAGCCCAACCAACTCCTAAAGCCATGAGAGATAATAGTAAGTTTGAGTGTGACTCGTTAGAAAGCAGTATGTAACCAGAATCAGGAGAGGCAGTAAACACGCAAACAAGCGAATGTCAGTCAGTAATGCGGAGACACAAAAGCCAAGTGATGTGACTGGATGGGGTTGCTTTAGTTGTGCACATCAGGGAGGGCCTCTTGGCGAAGGTGGCATTTGAGCTGAAATCTGAAGGATGAAAGATTCAACCATGATAAGGACAAGGAAACTGTGTTCCAGGCAGAGGGAAGAGTAAGTGCAAAGGCCCTGAGGCAGGAATGATCTCTGTGCATTGAAGAACATCAGGGAGGCCAGTGAGGTGGGAGTAGAGAAAGTAAAGAGGCAAGTAGCAGAAAGGTAGTGGGAGCCTTGCTGGCTGTGGTCATGAGGACTGAAGCTTTTGTTCTGTGTGTGCTGGGGAACCACAGGAGAGTTTTGAGCAGGAGCAGGATGAGACTCAATCACCACATTTGTGGGGATAACAGGTGGGGCTGGAGTTTACCTGGGAGGAGAGCTTCAGGGCTGCATTAAGGGACCCTAGGCCCTTTTTGCTTTCATGAGCCCCTTCCTCCATTAAAAAAAAAAGTAGTAATTATATTTAGAAGTGCATTGGTATGAAAATGAATGCATGAGTTCTCTGGTGGCTGAACATATTAAGGATCTGGTATTGTCACTGCTGTGGTGTAGTTTTGTTTCCTGGCCCTGGAACTTTCGCATGTTGTGGGTGCAGCCAAAAAAAAAAAAAAAAAAGTAATCCAGGCTGGATGCCATATTACCTATTCATGATATTTTATGCAGCTTTTTTCTTCTGGTCTTAAAAGAAATTCAAATTAAAACATTTTGGAGTTCCCGTTGTGGCTCAGCAGGTTAAGAACTCGACATAGTGTCCATGAGGATGTGGGTTCAATTCCTGGCCTCACTCAGTGGGTTAAGCAGCGAGCATTGCCACAAGCTGCGGTGTAGGTCACAGATGCAGCTCAGATCATCCCATGTTGAGCTATGAACTGTGGTGTAGGTCACAGATGCGGCTCGGATCTGGCATTGCTGTGGCTGTGGCATAGGCCAAAAGCTGCAGCTCCCACTTTTCTCCTGGCCTGGGAACTTCCATATGCCACAGTTGCGGGCATTAAAATATTTTTTTCATTGGAGTTCCTGTTGTGGCACAGTAGAAACAAATCTGACTAGGAACCATGAGGTTTTGGGTTTGATCCCTGGCCTCACTCAGTGGGTTAAGGATCTGGCGTTGCCATGAGCTGTGGTGTAGGACGCAGACTCGGCTCAGATCCCGCATTGCTGTGGTTGTGGTGTAGGCCAGCGGCCATAGCTCCAACTGGACCCCTAGCCTGGAAACCTTCACATACCGCGGGTGCAGCCCTGAAAAGCAAAAACAAAAAAATTTTCTGGAATTCCGGTCGTGGCTAACGAATCCGACTAGGAACCATGAGGTTGCGGGTTCGATCCCTGCCCTTGCTCAGTGGGTTAACAATCTGGTGTTGCCGTGAGCTGTGGTATAGGTTGCAGACGTGGCTCAGACCCCACATTGCTGTGGGCCTGGTGTAGGCTGGTGGCTACAGCTCCGATTGGACCCCTAGCCTGGGAACCTCCATATGCCGCTGGAGCAGCCTAAGAAATAGCAAAAAAAAAAAAAAAAAAAAAATTTCTTTCATGGGCCCTGGGCACAGAGCCTAAAGCATCAGTCACCCCTGAAAAGGTACCAGGTGACTGACAACTAGGAGATGCCAGAGCCTCTGCTCCTTGAGGGGCCCCTGACTGGGCACAGAACCAGACCTGGCAGACGGGCAACCGACAGTCACATCCTCAAGGGATCCCAAGTCCTGCCAGGTGCTCCCACACTGAAGGATGGATTGATGGAATGATCCAGACCCCGCTACCTTGACAGAGGATGGCAGTGGCAGACACCTTGCTGGAAAGTTTCCAAAAGGACGGGAAGTCTGTTGGCCTTAGTGATGCTCAGAGGGAGAAGAGCCATGTCAGCCCATTAGACTGTCACCTCCAGGGAGGAGGGACTTGGTCAATCTTGTCCTTTGCATACAGTAGCTGCTAAATTAATATTGATTGATGTGGGAGCTCCCTGGTAGTCTAGTGGTTAGGACTTGGTGCTTTTACCGCTGTGTCCCAGGTTCAAGCTCTAGTTTGGGAACTGAGATCTCACATCAAACCCTGATGCCTGCCTCAGCCAAAAAAAGAAAAAAAAAGAAAAATTAGGAGTTCCTGTCGTGGCGCAGAGGAAATGAATCTGACTAGGAACCATGAGGTTGCGGTTCGATCCCTGGCCTCGCTCAGTGGGTTAAAGATCAGACGTTTTGCTGTGAGCTGTGGTGTAGGTTGCAGACGCAGCTCAGATCCTGCGTGGCTGTGGCTGTGATGTAGGCCAGCGACTACAGCTCCAATTTGACCCCTAGCCTGGGAACCTCCATATGCCTCTGGAGCGGCCCTTAAAAGACAAAAAAAAAACAAAAACAAAAAACTTGGTTCATGCACTAAATGAATGGATTTGCTGCTTCCTGTTCAGGGGCTTGGGCAAAGCTGTTGTGAGTATAAAAGGAACAAAGAAATGAGTTTGTGGTTAGTGGTTAATGTTTAGAGGTCACCGGAAGTAGAAGTCTGGACTTGGGTGAAACCATCTTATATGGGGTCTCTGGGGGGGGCACTCTGGCAACTGCTCCTTATGTAACAGATGCCTGCCCTGTAAGCTCTTACATTTCCTCCTGCCCAGACAAGTTCTGGGTTCCTTTTGGCAGCTGTCTGGGGATGTTGGCTGCTGCCCAATCTGCCTCAGTTCCCCTGGGGAAGCCAGAGACACAAAGAGGGAGGGGAAGGGTTGGCAGGACTCATGGGCTCCTCTCTGTGCCTGCCTGAGGCTGCTTGCCACCCCTTGAGTTGACTCCAGGCAAGAATAGTACTTTGGAGTTCCCACTGTGGCTCAGCAGGTTAAGAATCCAACTAGTATCTCTGAGGATGCGGGTTCGATCCCTGTCCTCGCTCAGTGGGTTAAGGATCCAGCATTGCTGCAAGCCGCCAAATATTTTCCACATTCAGCTCAAATCTGGCGTTGTGGTGGCTGTGGTGTAGGGCAGCAGCTGTAGCTCCGGTTCGACCCCTAGCCTGGGAACTTCCATATGCTGAAAGTGCAATCGTAAAATGGAAAAAAAAATCAAAAATCAAAAATCAAATAAATAGGGAGTTCCCACTGTGGCACAATGGCATCAGCAGCATCTCTGCAGCAGCACCAGGATGCAGGTTTGATACCCAACCCAGCACAGTGGGTTAAAGGATCCCCAGTACTGGAGTTCCCATCGTGGCTCAATGGTTAACGAATCCGACTAGGAACCATGAGGCTGCGGGTTCCATCCCTGGCCTTGCTCAGTGGGTTAAGGATACGGGCATTGCTGTGAGCTGTGGTGTAGGTCTCAGACGCGGCCCAAGAAATGGCAAAAAAAAAAAAAAAGACAAACAACAAAACAAAACCCTGTTGCAGGAGTTCTCCTGTGGCAAAGTAGGTTAAGGATCTGGTGTTGTCACTGTAGCAGCTCCAGTTACTGCTGTGGCCCAGGTTCGGATCTCTGGTCTGGAAATTTCCACATGCGGGGCAGGGCGGGGGCGGGTGGTGGGGGGAAGAAAAAGAAATCCTATTGGCTTTGAAGCAACAAGGAGCTCTCATTCAGTGCTGCTGAGAAGGCAAAATGGTCCAGCCACTTTGGAAGACAGTTCCGTGTTTTGTCTTTTTTGAAACTAAATATACTCTACCATGTAACTGAACAATTGCCAACCTTGATATTTATGCAAGGGAATTGAAAACTCTATCCCCACAAACCTGCACAAGGATTTTTTTTTTTTTTTTGCCTTTTCTAGGGCTGCTCCTGGGGCACATGGAGGTTCCCAGGCTAGGGGTCTAATCCAAGCTGTAGCCGCCGGCCTACGCCAGAGCCATAGCAATGAGGGATCCGAGCTGCATCTGCAAACCACACTACAGCTCATGGCAATGCCGGATCGTTAACCCACTGAGCAAGGCCAGGGATCGAACCCGCAACCTCACGGTTCCTAGTCGGATTCGTTTCCACTGAGCCGAGACGGGAACTCCTGCACACGGATGTTTATAGCAGCAACCTTAAAAGCCAAAGAAGCTGATCTGAAAAGGCTACATTCTGCATGATTCTGTCTCTATGACATTATGGGATAGGCAAAAGTATAGGAAAAATGAAAAGAGCAGTGGTTGCCAGGGGTTGAGGAGTTGGGAGGGGTGAAAAAGCAGAGCAAGGGAGATTTTTAAGACAGTGGAGCTAATCTGCATGATGCTACAGTGGTGGCTACATGTCATTGTACATTTGTTTGAACCCATAGAAGGAATAGTACCCAAGAGTGAATCCTGGGGAGTTCCCGTCATGGTGCAGCAGAAGCGAATCCAACTAGGAACCATGAGGTTGCAGGTTCGATCCCGGGCCTTGCTCAGTGTGTTAAGGATCTGATGTTGCCATGAGCTGGCTTGGATTTCATGTTGCTGTGGCTGTGGCATAGGCTGGCAGCTCCAATTGGATCCCTAGCCTGGGAACCTCCATTTGCCGCGGGAGCGGCCCCAGAAAAGGCGGAAAGACAAACAATAAATAAAATTTAAATTTAAAAAATCACATTTCAAAAAAAAATTAAATCCAGTTGCCTTCATGCCAAATGAAAGAAGCCAGTCTTTTTTTTTTTTTTTTCTTTTTTAGGGCCACACTTGCAGCATATAGAGGTTCCAAAGTTAGGAGTCCAATTGGAGCTATAGCTGCCGGCCTACGTCACAGCCACAGCCATAGCCACATCAGATCCAAGCCGCATCTGACACCTACACCACAGCTCACAGCAATACCAGATCCTCAACACACTGAGAAAGGCCAGGATTGAACCCACAACCTCATAGTTCCTAGTCAGATTTGTTTCTGCTGCATCACAACAGGAACTCTGAAAGAAGCCAGTCTTGAAAGACTACACATTGTGTAATTCCATTTATATGACGATAGTCTTGAAAAGACTAAACTCTAGTACCGGAGAACAGGTGAGCTATTGCCAGGGAGCAGGGCAGAGAGGAGGAGGAGGCTACAAAGGGGCAGCGAGAGGGAGTATTGGCAGGAGATCGAACTGTTCTATATCCTCACTGTGGTTATGGTTATGCATGTGTTAAAATTAACAGAGCGGAGTTCCCGTCGTGGCGCAGCGGTTAACGAATCCAACTAGGAACCATGAGGTTGCGGGTTCGATCCCTGCCCCTGCTCAGTGGGTTAACGATCCGGCGTTGCCGTGAGCTGTGGTGTAGGTTGCAGACGCGGCTCGGATCCCGCGTTGCTGTGGCTCTGGCGTAGGCCAGTGGCTACAGCTCCGATTAGACCCCTAGCCTGGGAACCTCCATATGCCACGGGAGTGGCCCCCCCAAAAAAATAGCAAAAAGACAAAAAAAAAATTAACAGAGTTACCTAACAAAGGGAAAAAAGTCAATTCACAATAAATTTTATTTCTTTTTTGGCCACCCCGTGGCATATGGAGTTCCCCAGGGCCAGGGATCGGGTCCAAGCCACAGTTGCAACCTACACCTGTGGCAAGGCCAGATCCTTAACCCACTGTGCAGGGCCAGGGATTGAACCTGTGTTCTGGGACTGCAGAGATGCTGCCCATCCCATTGCACCACAGGGGGAACTCCTACTTTACTATATATATATATTTTTTTTTTCTTCTTTTTAGGGCTACACCTGCAGCATATGGAAGTTCCCAGGTTAGGGGTCGAATTGGAGCCACAGCCACATCAACTCAGGATCTGAGCAGTGTCTGCGACCTACACCACAGCTCATGGCAACACCAGATCCTTAACCTACAGAGCAAGGCCAGGGATCGAACCTGAATCCTCATGGGTACTAGTTGGGTTCGTTACCACTGAGCCACAATGGGAATTCCTACAATAATTTTTTAAAAATTGAAGTTTTCTTTGTGGCTCAGCAGAAATGAACCCAACTAGTATCCATGAAGATGCAGGCTCTATCCCTAAGCCTCACTCAGTGGCCTAAAGGATCAGGCATTGTTGTGAGCTGTGGTGTAGGTCTCAGATGCGGCTTGGATCTGACATTGCTGTGGCTGTGGCGTAGGCTGGCAGCTGAGTTCTAATTCGACCCCTGGCCTGGGAACTTCCATATGCCACAGATGTGGCCCTTAAAAAAAAATTTTTTTTAATGCAAAAAAAGAAAATCTTGTTATCGAATCCTCAGCTGTCCTCAGTTGGCTCACCATGTTTGGGGATCTGAATCAAAGCTTGGTATGTCTGGACCTGCAGCAAGCTAGAGGTACTCAGAAAAAAGCATGAGACTGCATATCTTGCAAATGATTTCTGAGGTCTGCAGCCCACCCAGGGGCCCTTCCCTATAGAGCCCCTCTTTGTCCATGGGACCCCGGGCCCTAATCGAGTGACTCTTGAGATTCACCAGCACCTCTGTCTTCTGTGGCTCTTCCCATGATCCCACTCCAGCAATGGCCCTATTGGTCACCTAGATATTGGTGCATTTCTCCCCTCCCTCCTCTCCCTCTCCTCCAGTCAGTCACCTAGATCTCTTGACTTACCTCCTGAATGCCTCCCAAAACTTCCTCCAAAATATCTGACAAAGAAATATAGCTGACAAAGGACCTATGGTCCAGCATACATAAAGAGCTCCTACAAATCAACAAGAAAAATGCAGACCCCCCCCAAGGAAAAAATGGGCTTCTAACAAAAGTTGATCTCCAAATGGCCAATGTATAGAAACATTTCTTGTGGAGGCATGAGGATAAGTGGAGAATGGAAGGAAATAACTCCCCCCTCTTTTTTTTTTTTTTTTTTTGGCCATGCTCATGGCATTCAGAGGTTCCCAGGCGAAGGAATGAATCTGAATCTGAGCCACAACAGTACCTGGGCCACTCCAGTGACAATGCTGGATCTCTAATCCAATGAGCCACCATAGAACTCCAGAAATAATTTTCTAAGAAGTACCAAGGGCCCAGATATAAGGACTTTGTTGCAGTGATGTTCATAAGAGTGAAAATTTAGAAGCCACTGGAATGTCCATCAATGTGGGAGTAGAGAAATGGAAAAGAGGATGATCCTGTGCTGGAATATTAGACAGGAGTGAAAAGAGAACACATAGCTCCTCCCCACCTCTGTCTCTACATATATGTATTAGAGTTCCCTTGTGGCTCAGTGGATTAAGGACCTGGTATTGTCACTGCAACAGCTTGGGTTGCAGCTGTGGTGTGGGTTTGATCCCTGGCCTAGGAACTTCCAGGTAGGTGCTGTAGGTATGGCAAGAAAGAAGGATGCATACATGGATCTCAAAAAGATACTGCTGAGTGAAAAACATATGATGATAGTGCAGTATGCTACTATTTATAAACATTAAATGCACACATGTGTTGTTTCCAGATACATCTCTTTCTGTGGAAGTAAATACAGATTATGGAAGTGATTCTCCCTGCTGGGAGCAAAGTGATTTTGTTCTGGGTACTTGCGTCTTTCAAGTATGTCTCCCTACAGTGGTCAGTGAGATCAGGTCACTGTAGATCAGTGGTCACTGGAGTCCAGTGGCCAGAGTGGAATGTAACCTGATGGTCAGTGCAGCTGGGCACATGAGTGTGATGGAGTTGGCTAAAGGGACCAGAGGGACTAGAGTGAAAATGGCCCTGATGCTACCATATGTCCAGGCTATATAAAGAGCTCTTACAAATAAACAAGAAAAAGGCAGAAATGTCATAGGAAAAATGGGCCTTTATAAGAGACTCTCCAAATGGCTAATCAATGAAAAGATACTTGACATCATGAGTCATGAGGGAAATGTAAGTTAAAACCAAAATGCCATGACATCTACTAGAAAGGCTAATGTGAGAAAGACCATATCAAGTGACATTTCTATGCTGCTGATGGGAATATAAAACGACACAACCGCTTTGGAAAACTGGCAGGATCCACAAAGCTAAATGAACACCTACACTACGGTTCCTAGGAATAAACTCAAAGAAAATGCAGACTTACATTCACTGAAAAACCTATGAGAATGTTCCTAACACCTCTGCTTGTAATAATTCCAAACCATCTGAATGCCCAACAAAAGGGTGTGTCAATAAATTGTGGTGACTTTGAAATGGAACACGATATAGCAGTGATTCTCAACCAGGGGTGATTTTTAGCCCTAAGGTGACATTTGGCCACGTCTAGAGACATTATTGGTTGTCAGAGCTTGGAGGAGGGGGCAGCGCTACCATCATCCAGGGGATGGACCCCTGGGATGCTGCTCAACATCCGACAATGCATGGGACACACAAGGAAATTTTCAGCCTCAAACTTCAGCGGTGGTTGAGAAACGCAACAATAACGACAATGAAAGCGAATTGTTGGAGACCACTGAAACTGCTGAACGATGCAGTAAACAAATTTGGCGCACGTGCAAAAGCACAACCACTAAGAGAGCTTTAGCATCACCTGCACCTGATTTTGCTCATTAACCCACGTCACCTTCCCTAATAAAAGTCATGAGGGCTAAAGCCTAGGCGCCTTTGTTCTGTGGAACAGAGCGCTTTATGGTCCTCACTCTCTAGCTGTAAAAGAGTCTTGTGTGTTTTGTTATGCCGCGATGTCCCTCTTTAAGGATTGCCCTGCTGCGCTGGTCTCGGCAGAGTGGCGCCCAACATGGGGCTGGAAGAGAAGGTTGACCTCGAGCAGGGAAAAGAAAAATTAAGGTCTGCCACAAGCAGGAAAACGTGAAACTACAGACGATGGAAACGGTGGCCTTGCACTCGACAGAGTCGTGACCGTGAGTTGGCAAGTAGAAATTTTAAACCAGGATAACAATGGGGAAGAATCAATCACAAGAAATTGAACATTATATTCAACTGTGTACATGTATGGCGAGACAGTCAAGGGCTCGGGTAACAGAGTCTGAGATAAAAGAACTATTAGAAGCCGTGGTCAAATGTAATCCTTGGTTTCCAAGTGAGAGTCCTGTGGACCCAGAGGGTTGGCATCTTGTAGGAGAAAATTTTAAGTGTGCGCATCAGTCTGGGGCCTTTTTTTCCACATGGGGGTTGGCGAGGCACGTTTTGGAACCTTTGCAGGAGCATAAATTTGAATCTAATCTCTCTTGTAACTGACAGGTTTTACACAGATGTACCTTATTCACGGCTAAAACTTCGAAATGAGAAATATGAGGTCTCTGTTTTGCTTGTTCGTACGTGTCTGTGTGGTGCATGTATGGCGTTGCCAAAATTCATAAGAGCTCTACTTAATTGGCTTAAAGGAAATTAAGCGCTTACATAAATTCTCAAAATACCTAAAGTGAATTAATTTTCGGTTCACGTGAACTGCAAAAAATTCAGTAATCTATGTTTATTGTTAGATGTTTGTTGATCTAATACAGGCATGTCTTTGGAGTCATCAGCATTAAGTATAATGCTAGGTTTAATGGAGGAATGTAATTGCATTTTATTAAGATGAAAGAAAGAAAGTTTGGGAGTTCCCGTTGTGGCAAAGTGGTTAACGAATCCGACTAGGAACCATGAGGTTGCGGGTTCGGTCCCTGCCCTTGCTCAGTGGGTTAATGATCCGGCGTTGCCGTGAGCTGTGGTGAAGGTTGCAGACGCGGCTTGGATCCCGCGTTGCTGTGGCTCTGGCGTAGGCCGGTGGCTGCAGCTCCGATTCAGCCCCTAGCCTGGGAACCTCCATATGCCGCAGGAGTGGCCCAAGAAATAGCAAAAAAAGACAAAAAAAAAAAAAAAGTTTGTCTTAGCTTGTTATTTTGAATGGAAAGATAGGGGACAGAATAATATGGATACAAAAAGTGATGGAAGGTTTGTGGGAAGTGGACGAGAAAAGAATTTTGTGCATTGTTGGGACTAAGTTTAAAATTTCAGTAAACTAATTTTAAAAATTAGTGCAAAACTTGAATTTGGATTCGATCTCTGTTAAAAAAAGGTATTCTTAAATCAGGGCTATGGGAATTTCAAGACGGCCGCTTGGTTCTTCCCGGCTCCCTGGCAAACCCCAATAATGAAAAAGAACTGGTTAGAAAACATGTTTTCCATTTGGGTAGACTTTCTACAGTCCTAATTTGGCTATATTTGGTAAAAATGAGGGTAATTTTAGAGAAAAAGACTGTTTTGATATTCTTATTTTTGTGTGTCTTGATTACTGTTTACTGTTTAAAACTCACCCCCCCAAATAGTTCTTTGCTGTTATGTTACATTATTATAAACTTTAACTGAGTGATTAAGAAAAATAATTAAGCTTGTTTCTGAAGCTGATTGCTGCAATCTGTCTCTGGGCAAATATCAGATGTCCCTTGATACTTTTCCAGAATGTATATTCTCCTGATTATCATTTAAAGGGTGGTCTCTGGAGTTCCCGTCGCGGCGCAGTGGTTAATGAATCCACTAAGAACCATGAGGTTGCGGGTTCGATCCCTGGCCTTGCTTAGTGGGTTAAGGATCTGGCATTGCTGTGAGCTGTAGTGTAGGTCGCAGATGCGGCTCGGATCCCATGTTGCTGTGCCTGTGGCATAGGCTGGTGGCTACAGCTCGGATTCGACCCCTAGCCTGGGAATCTCCATATGCCGCAGGAACGGCCCAAGAAATGGCAAAAAGACAAAAAAAAAAAAAACAAAAAAAAAAAACAAAAAAAAACATTTTATCTAGGCTGGAGACAACTTATCAGGAATTTTTAAGTACCATATACACAAATAAAGAAAATTAACTCTTAAATTTATATTTCTCACTTAAGAAGGGCCTCTACACTGGAATGGCCTATAGGGAGAATTACTGGCTGCAAACTCACCCTAAAACAAGGCTCTAATAAGAAAAATACCACTGCATGGACAAAAAGACAACATCAGAAGTAGACCACTATCCCAAGATTGTCACACCTGACTCATACGGTTATTTTACTTCTGATTTACCCTGGCGTGTTTCTCCTCTCCAAGGCTCTTATTGTTGATGTTACTAGGTGGGATCTCCTCACCTGGAGTTAATACCTGCTCTGACCCAGAACGTAAATATGTTTTTTTCTAATGTTACTCAAGCTCAATCAGCAACAAGTGAGACTTCAGTCAAGGGATATAACTTTGCCAGGCTATATTAAAGTTAAAGGCTCCTTTATGTTGGGAACATTTAAACATCTAGGATAACCAGCCTAATAGGAAATTAGGCTGAATAGACAAAGCCAATATATAATGTCCTTTAAAGATAAGAAATGCAAAAAAAAAAAAAAAAAAAAAAGTGGGGAGTTCCCATTTTGGCGCAGTGGAAACCAATCTGACCAGGAACCATGAAGTTCCGGGTTCCATTCCTGGCCTCGCTCAGTGGGTTGACGATCCAACATGGCTGTGAGCTATGGTGTAGGTTGCAGATGCGGCTTGGATTCTGAGTTGCTATAGCTGTGGTGTAGACCAGCAGCTGTAGCTCCAATTAGACCCCATAATTGGAGCTGGGCACCTCCATAAGCCAAGGGTGCAGCCCCAGAAAGACTGAAAAGAGACTACTAAGCCAGCTGAACAGGGTGAAAACTCTTAAATGAAATTTTTGTTTATGACTTTACTAATACTGCTATCTTTTTTTTTTTTTTTTTGGTCTTTTTAGGGCTGCACCTGAAGCATATGAAGGTTCCCAGGCTAGGGGTCAAATCGGAGCTACAGCTGCTGGTCTACACCACAGCTACAGCAATTCAGGATCCGAGCCATGTCTGCGACCTACACCACAGCTCACGGCAACGCCAGCTCCTTAACCCACTGAGCGAGGCCAGGGATCAAACCTACAACCTCATGGTTCCTAGTCGGATTCATTTCCCCTGAGCCATGACAGGAACTCCTGTTTTTTTATTTTAAATGATTTTTATTTTTTTTCCATTATAGCTGGTGGTTTGCAGTGTTCTGTTAATTTTCTACTGTACAGCAAGGTGACCCAGTCACACATACATATATACATTCTTTTTTCTCCCATTATCATGCTCCATCATAAGTGACTAGATACAGTTCCCAGTGCTATACAGCAGGATCCCATTGCTTATCCATTCCAAAGGCAATAGTTTGCATCTATTAACCCCAAATTCCCAGTCCATCCCACTCTTCCCCCTCCCCCTTGGCAACCACAAATCTGTTCTCCAAGTCCATGCATTTCTTTTCTGTGGAAAGGTTCATTTGTGCTGTATATTAGATTCCAGATATAAGTGATATCCTATGGTATTTGTCTTTCTAACTTACCTCACTTAGTATGAGAGTCTCTAGTTCCATCCATGTTGTTGCAAATGGCATTATTTTGTTCTTTTTATGGCTGAAGAGTATTCCATTGTGTATATATACCACATCTTCTTAATCCATTCATCTGTTGATGGACATTTGGGTTGATTCGATGTCTTGGCTTTTGTGAACAATGCTGCAATGAACATACGGGTGCATGTGACCTTTTCAAGGAAAGTTTTGTCTGGATATATGCCCAAGAGTAGGATTGCTGGGTCATATGTTCTATATTTAGTTTTCTGAGGTACCTCCCTACTGTTTTCCATAGTGGTTGTACCAATTTACATTTCCACCAGCAGTGTAGGATGCTTCCCTTTTCTCCACACCCTCTTCAGCATTCGTTATTTGTGGACTTTTTAATGATGGCCATTCTGACTGGTGCCAGGTAGTGTGTGCTCTATTCAAATTAAAGTTTCTATAAGTTAAAAATCCTCCCCCCCCCAGAATTCCCTCATGGCCTAGCAGTTAAAGATCTAGCATTGTCACTGCTGTGGCTTTGGTTATAGCTGTGGTATGGGTTCCAGCCCTGGTCTGGGAACTTCTACATGCCGCAGGCACAGCCTCAAAATTTTACAAAATAAAACTCCTCCCCCTTCCTTCCACCCCTCTACCATATTCAGGCCTTATTAGCTTTTTTTTTTTTTTCTTTTCTTTTTAGGGCTACAACTGCGGCATAAGGAAATCCCCAGGCTAAGGGCTGAATCAGAGTTGTAAGCTGCTGGCCTACACCACAGCCACAGCAGGATCCGAATTGTATCTGAGACCTACACCACAGCTTCTGGAATGCCAAATCTTTAACCCACTGAGCAAGGTCAAGGATCAAACCCACATCCTCATAGATACTAGTCAGATTCTTAACCCACTGAGCCGCAGTGGGAACTCCAGGCCTTATTAACTTTGCAGTGCTCAATTGCCCCTCCCTCTCCCCTCTCCCCAGCCTATCCTCCAGACAGCAGCCAGAGGAGCTCTAGGGCACTCTTATAAGACCCTGTCCCTGCCTGCTCTAAACCCTTCCATAGCTCCCTACTGCCCTCAAGATTCGATCCAAGCCTTTATGTACTTTCTTGGCGTCAATCCTGCTTATTTTGCAGTCTCCTATCTAGCTACCCTCTCTGCATCTTGCACCATTAAATTAACCTGCAACTCAGAACATGCTGCTTCAAACCTCCAGGCTTTTGCACCTGCTGTCCTAACTGCTTGACTGCCCTGACACTCTTGTCCTTGGAGGTTCCGCTCCCATGCCCCTTCTGCAGAACTCTCCCCCTCCCTCAAACCTTCCCTTCCCCCAGCTGGAATCTAGTCAACACACACACACACACACACAGTTTTGTAAAATACAAGACATTGAGTACCATGCAACACTGAGGCAGGAGAGTTCATGTTGTGGTGCAGTGGGTTACAGCCACAACATAGTATCCATGAGGATGAGGGTTCCATTCCCGGCCCTGATCAGTGGGTTAAGGATCTGGCCTTGCCACAAGCTGCAGGTAGGTTGCAGATGCGGCTCGGATCCAGTGTGGCTGTGGCTGTGGTGTAGGCCGGCAGCTGTACCTCTGATTTGACCCCTAGCCTGGGAACCTACATATATAGCATGTGAGGCTGTACAAAGAAAAAAAAAAATCCTGAGGCCAGGACCCCAAGCATCCAGAGCTTGAACCCTGCCCATCTTCTTTCTCCCCAGTCCCCTCCCGCAGCTCTGCCCATCCAGAACCCTGGGCTCCCTCCTCACACTACCAATTTCTGGAGGATTTCCCCACCCCTGCTCTGTAGTGGTTGCGAAAAGGGAAGTGGCGGAGGTGGGGGCGGCTGCTGTGGGGAAGTTTTCAGGGAGGTAATTTTAGGTCATTTCCACCCTCAGATCACACCCCCACTACCCCTGCCTCCCAGCCCAAGGCCTTGCGGGAAGTGACAACAAGCAGCTTCGTTCAGAGCCACTAGCTTTGCAGACACTGACTCACGGAGCAGAAACATCATCCAGGATCCAGCCCCTGCTCAGCCACGCACAAGCTGTGTGACTTTGGGCCAGTGCCCTAACCTCTCTGTGCCTCAGTTTCCTCACTCGCAAAAGGATAAGAGTACCCACCTCACAGGGCTGTTGAGGGATCAAACAAGTTTGTTTAAAATAGTCTCTGGGGAGTTCTTTTGTGGCTCAGTAGGTTAAGGACCTGGTGTTGTCACTGTAGCAGCTGGGGTCGCTGCTATGGCACAGGTGCAATCCCTGGCCCAGCAACTTCCGCTTGCCTCAGGAATGGCCAAAAAAGAAAAAATAAATAAAAAAAAGGAGATCCCATTGTGTCTCAGCAGTTTATGAACCCGACTAGTACCCATGAGGACAAGGGTTCGATCCCTGGCCTTGCTCAGTGGCTTAAGAATCTGGCGTTGCTGTAAGCTGTGGTGTAGGTCGAAGATGTGGTTCAGATCCCACGTTGCTGTGGCTGTGGTGTAGGCCGGCAGCTGTAGCTGATTAGACCCCTTGCCTGGGAACCTCCATGTGCTGCAGGTATGGCCCTAAAAAGACAAAAAAAAAATTTGGCACCTAACTGCCCCATGATGGTTTCTGGCTGATGTTATTTTTAATGGTTGAGAGTCGGAGGACAAGTCCTGCATTTGAGAAATGGTCAGTAAAAGCCATTTCCCCCTCCCCACTCTGCCTCTCTGTCCCCAGGCTACTTTGTCCCAGGAAAGTTTGGAGAACAAGTTCAAGGTCTGAATTGATCCTTCAACTGCTGACCTTCAGCCCCATCTGTCCAGCAAAATTGCTCCGTGGCCTCCCCTGCCTGGGTGCTGAGGGCTGCCCATCCCCCCTCCCCTTGCCCTCACCCACAGAGGCTGGCAGTCATGGGGCTTCCTGCTACCCCATGCCTCTCCCCCTGGGCTGACACCAGGGACACCGCACATCCAGCTCAGACAGACACACCTGATCTCCAGTGCCTGCCTCATACATATATCCAGATGTCTCTTGTCCAATCCAGCCCCTTCATTCCAACCTGTTGTTACCCTGTGCCCCCACTCAGCAGGGCACAGAGAGGGACATCGTGCCACATGCACAAAGTCTGCCCTGCAACCTCCCTCCCACCCCTTCTCCTTCTTTTCCTGGTCCCACCAGCCTCCAGACACCCTTAGAAAACAGGCCCCTTTCACTCAGTTAGCTCCATGCACTGCCCACGTGGAGCCCCGTGATTGCTAATCAGAGCGTGATGCTCTCCTATAAAAACCAATTGTGGCTCCAGGAAGTCTGAGCCCTGGCCCCCCAGGCCTGAGTGGACGGTCACCCTCCAGCTGCCCCCTCGGGGCACACTGGGCTTCTGTTTCAGTGGAACCCTCTCTTGCCCAGCCCCCTGCCTCTCTGCCCACCTGCCCCTTCAGCTGAGGGACATTTAGTCCTTGGGAAGTTGACTCTGACCTCCTACCCACATCCTGAACATCCTGTTCTCACCCATGCCTCCCCCTACCCCCACCACACTGACCTGGAATGACCAAGGTCATTCATTAGCTTCGGATCACGGGTCCCAAGAAAAGCCCCTCCAATTAACACAGGCACCAAAACCCCAGAGCAAGGAAATAAAAGGGTTGATGGGAAGGAACCGTAACTTTCCAAAACAGAGTCCAAATTATGACAAGGAATTCGTTCTCCTTTGCGGTGAACAAGATGTGGGTTACAGTGGAAACTACTGCTAATTACCTGAAACAAGTTCATTGGGCTTTGGGGAAGGAGCATCCCCCCATGAATTTGTATTTAGTAATTCACATGTATAGAGTTCCCATCGTGGCTCAATGGTTAACGAATCCGACTAGGAACCATGAGGTTGTAGGTTCGATCCCTGGCCTCACTCAGTGGGTTAAGGATCCCACGTTGCCATGAGCTGTGGTGTAGGTCGCAGACTCGGCTCGGATCCCGCTGGCTCTGGCATAGGCTGGCAGCTACAGCTCCGATTCAACCCCTAGCCTGGGACCCTCCATGTGTTGTGGGAGCGGCCCAAGAAAATGGCAAAAAGACAAAAAAAAAAAATTCACATGTAATATTTCAGTAGCATTCTGAAAAGAGTCATTGGAGTGGGGAGGGGGAGGACCAACACTCACACACAAGAAAATAAACAGAAGCTACTTGGAGGGTATTGTGAGTTGAACAGTGTGTTCCCCCCTCCAAATGATAGGTTGAAATCCTAAACCCCAGTAGCTGGGTGTGTGACCTTATTTGGAAATAGGGTCTTTGCAGATGTAATCAAGGTAAGATGAGGTCATCCTGAAGTAGCATGGGCCCTAAACCAAATAACCAGTGTCCTTCTAAGAGAAATTTGAAGGAGTTCCCATTGTGGCTCAGCGGGTTAAGAACCCAGTTAGTATCCACAATGATGTGGGTTTGATCCCTGGCCTCACTCAGTGGGTTAAGGGTCCTGGGTTGTCATGAGCTGTGGTGTAGATTGAAAATGTGCCTCAGATCCCACATTGCCATGGCTGTGCCATGGCTGGCAGCTGCAGCTCCAATTCAACCCTGGCCTGGAAACCTCCATATGCCATGGGTGCGGCCCTAAAAAGCAAAAAAAAAAAAAAGAGAGAGAGAGAAATTTGGGAGTTCCCACTGTGGCACAGTGGGTTTGGAGTCCACATACAGTGGCTTGGGTCACTGCTGAGGCATGTATTTGATGCATGACCTGGTATGGTGGGTTCGAGGATCCAGTGTTGCCACAGCTGCATCTCAGCGTCAATCCCTGGCCCAGGGAACTTCCATGAGCCTCAGGTGCGGCCATAAAAATATATTAAATAATTTTTTTAAAAGAGAAATTTGTGGTCTGAGGCTTCGCCTTGGTCCAACCTGGACACGTGGCCCTCTGTGCCCATTCTTCATTCCCTGTTGCTACGGTCCTGCTCTGCCTACCCGCCCAACCGCAGGATGGCTCCTAAGCAGATCTATTACTTGGACAAATACTTCAATGAGCATTATGAGTACCAGCATGTCATGTTACCCAGAGAACTTTCCAAACAAATACCCCAAATCCATCTGATGTCTGAGGAGGAGTGGAGGAGACTTGGTGTCCAGCAGGGTCTAGGCTGGGTTCATTACATGATTCATGAGCCAGAACCATACATTCTTCTCTTGAGACAAACTCTTCCAAAAGATCAACAAAAATGAAGTCTCTCTGGGGACCGTCAATTAAATCTTTGTCAAGCTTAATGTATATGTGCATATAAGGTATTCAGTGAATACTTGAAAAATATACGAGTTATTCATCCATACCTGTGCATGAGCTATATTCTTCACAGCAACTGAGCTCAGTTAAATGCAACTGCAAGCAGGTTGTCATAAGGTGTTTAAGATAAAAATGTCTTCTAGTCAGTTTTTCTCTGTCTCTTTCTTTTTTTTTTTTTTGTCTTTTTCTAGGGCCATACCCGTGGCATATGGAGGTTCCCAGGCTAGGGGGTCTAATCAGAGCTGTAACTGCCACCAGGCTACACCACAGTCACAGCAATGCCAGATCCTTAACCCACTGAGCAAGGCCAGGGATCAAACTCACAAGCTCATGGTTCCTAGTCAGATTTGTTAACCACTGAGCCATGACAGGAGCTGGTTTTTCTCTTAATATAAGTGCCTGTTTGACTTGACTTGTTACTTTTGTTAAAGTTTTTATGTTGCATTTTTTTTAATGATTTTTGCTTTTTTCAGGGCTATACCCGCGGCATACAGAGTTTCCCAGGCTAGGGGTCTAATCGGAGCTGTAGCTGCTGGCCACAGCCACAGCCATGCCAGATCCGAGCAGCATCTGCAACCTACACCACAGCTCATGGCAACGCTGGATCCTTAATCCACTGAGCAGGCCAGGGACAGAACCCACAACCTCATGGTTCCTAGTCGGATTTATTTCTACTGCACTGTGACAGGAACTCTAATGATTTTTTTAAACATTTATTTTTATTTTTTGGCTGCACCAGAGACATTCAGTAGTTTCCAGGCCAGGGATTGAACATGCACCCTCATGGATATGTGGGGTTTGTTAGCATGGAACCACAATAGGAATTCCCTGTATGTTGCACTTTTGGGAAGAAAAAAAAAAGAGAGAAATTTGGGCACAGAGAAAAAAAATACACAGAGAAGTGAAGACAGGCAGAAACTGGAGACATGAAAATAGGAGTGCCAGAAACTGGGAAGAAGCAGGAAAGTTTCTTCCCTCAAGCCATTGCAGGTAGCATAGCCCTGCCAACACCTTGATTTTGGCCTTTGAACTTTCCGAAGTGTGAGAGAATACGCTTCTGCCCTTTAAACCACCCAGTTGTGATGCTTTGTTTCTGCAGCCCCAGGAAAACCGTATTCTGTATTCCGGGTCTCTGAGTCTGATTCATTTGGTGTTTGCCTCCCCCTGGGAGCAGCCACTCCTGCCTTTTCCAATGGTCCCTCCCTCTGTGTTTAATTATTTTGGCCTGACCACCAAGTCTTTTTTATCAATGACTTACCAGTGTTTTGGGTCCTCCTCCACAGTTCCTTCCTTCCATTGCAGGAAATCTCTACGAGGTCGCCAGATTTGTTGTATCGTTTTGCAACCCACTTGCATTATGTTCTCATTGACTCTGTGGAATGTTTACAACATCCCACAGCCAGGGAATGACTGATCTCTCCCTGCCTCCTCCTCCCAAAAAAAAAAAAAAGTCACATTCCACTGGTGCCACTTGGTTCTGGAAAAAAAACAAAAACAAACCTGGAGATTTTGGTTGGGACTGATTTCTTAAATCACCAAACTGTTTAGTAGTAAACAATGTTTATGTTGTCACAACTCTTATTTATGTCTCTCCACACCTCAAAATTACCCTCCTTGCAGACATGACAGCTCTAGGGATCTTGCAAAACCGAATCTAAAAGATGGATAATGCAATGAGCACTCTTGGGACAACTGGGAAAACAAAGTTGGATCTCGATATCAATTCCTGATGCAACCAAGTTTTATATGGAAAAAGTAAAATCATAAAAGCACTAGGAAAAAAACACATGGGGGCTTTTTTAAAACAGTAATTTGTGGAAAAAAGGAACCCTATTATACTGTTAGTGGGATTGTAAATTGGTGCAACCACTGTGGAAAATAGTATGGAGATTCCTCAGAAAACTAAAAATAGAACTACCATTTAATCCAGTAATCCCACTCCTGGGCATCTATCCAGAGAAAACCATGACTCGAAAAGACACATGTACTTCAGTGTGCATTGCAGCAATATTTGCAATAGCCAGGACGTGGAAACAACCTAAATGTCCATTGACAGAGGTGTGGATCAAGATGTGGTACAGAGTTCCTGTCGTGGCTCAGTGGTTAACGAATCTGACTAGGAACCATGAGGTTGTGGGTTCGATCCCTGGCCTTGCTCAGTGGGTTAAGGATCTGGCGTTGCCGTGAGCTATGGTGTAGGTCACAGACAAGGCTCAGATCTCAAGTGGCTGTGGCTGTGGCATAAGCTTACAGGTCTAAGCTTAGAGGTCTTATAGGTCTAAGCTCTGCTTAGACCCCTAGCCTGGGAACCTCCATGTGCCGAGGGAATCAGCCCTAGAAAAGGCAAAAAGACCAAAAAAAAAAAAAAGATGTGGTACATATACACAATGGAATATCACTCAGCCATTAAAAGGAATGAAATAATGGCATTTGCAGCAACATGGATGGACCTAGAAATTATCATGCTAAGTGAAGTCAGTGAGACAATGAGACACCAACGTGAAATGTTATCACTTACATGTGGAATCTGAAGAAAGGACACAATGAACTTCTTTACAGAACAGATACCAACTCACAGACTTTGAAAAACTTATGGTTTCCAAAGGAGAGAGTTTTAGGGGGTGGGGGGATGCTGGGGGTTTGGAATGGAAATGCTATATCATTGTACAACTATAAATAAATTCATTAAGTAATATAAAAAATTTTTTTAAGTAATTTGTGGAGTTCCCTAGTGGTGCTGCAGCAGGTTAAGTGGCATTGTCACTGCTGTGGCTTGGGTTCAATCCCTGGCCAGGGAACTTCTGCATGCTATGCAGGCAGCCCAAAAGAAAAAAAAGAAAAAAATTTTTTCCAGGAAAAGAATATAGAGATCCACCTTTTAAAGCTTGAGAAGAGGGAGTTCCCGTTGTGGCTCAGTGGTTAACGAATCCAACTAGGAACAATGAGGTTGCGGGTTCTATCCCTGGCCTTGCTCAGTGGGTTAAGGATCTGGTCTTGCCTGAGCTGCGGTGTAGGTTGAAGACTCAGCTAAGATCTGGCATGGCTGTGGCTCTGGCATAAGCTGGCTGCTACAGCTCTGATTCGACCCCTAGCCTGGGAACCTCCATGTACCGCGGGTGTGGTCCTAGAAAAGACAAAAAAATTAAATTAAAAAATAAAGGCTGAGAAGATGCTCAGCATCACCCAAAATAATGAAAATGCAAATTAGGGCTACAAGATTTTGTTTTGTTTTTTAGGGCCACACCCTCGGCATATGGAAGTTCCCAGGCTAGGGGTTTAATCAGAGCTGTAGCTGCTGGCCACAGCCACAGCAACACCAGATCCGAGCGGCATCTGCGACCTATGCCACAGCTTATGGCAAAATCCAGGTTCTTAACCCACTCAGCGAGGCCCCAGAGGCCAGGGATCGAACCTAATACCTCACGGTTCCTAGTCAGATTCATGCCCACTGTTTCACAAAGGGAACTCCCCAGAGCTACAAGATTTTTAACCTCTCAGATCTGCAAAATCTGATAGCACCAGTGTTGTTGAGGGTGGGGAACCTTTTGGCAACAACTATCAAACTTTTAGCCTCACACAGGCCCTGACTATCAATTCTGCTTCTAGGAATTTATGGTGATCTAATCACACTGGCTAGACATCATCTTTGCACCAAGTTATTCATGACACCTTTGCTTAGATTAGAAGCAAACTTCTTATCCATGGATAGGAAACTGGTCCCCTTAAAAGGAACACAGAGGTTCCCAGCTCTTTGGCTATATTAAAAACCCTTTACTTGGAGTTCCCATTGTGACTCAGTGGGTTAAGAACCTGACAGAGTGTCCCTGAGGATGCTGGTTCGATCCCTGGCCTTGCTCAGTGGGTTAAGGATCTGGCATTACTGCAAGCTGCAGCATAGGTGGCAGATGTGGCTCAGACCTTGCCTTGCTGTGGCTGTGGTGTAGGTCAGCAGCTGCAGCTCCAATTCAACCCCTACCCTGGGAATTTCCATATGCCGTGGGTGCAGCCCTAAAAGAGACAAAAAACTTTAAAAAAAAAAAAAAAAACAAGGAAAGAAAAGCAGGCGTTCATTTACACACAAAGACCATTTTATTTCAGGAAGCTGAACCAATAAGTTGAGACTTGGTACAGAGCTGGGAGCCTGGGAGACAGACATGGTAGATGAAATTTTACTGTCATAGGAAAGATTTGTGCAGTTTGTGGATGGTAGGTATTAACTGTTCTCCAAGGGAAACCTTTTTTTTTTTTTTGTCTTTTGTCTTTTGTCTTTTGTCTTTTTGCTATTTCTTGGGCCACTCCTGCGGCATATGGAGGTTCCCAGGCTAGGAGTTGAATCGGAGCTATAGCCACCAGCCTACGACAGAGCCACAGCAACGTGGGATCCGACCTACACCACAGCTCACGGCAACACCAGATCGTTAATCCACTGAGCAAGGGCAGGGATCGAACCCGCAACCTCATGGTTGCTAGTCGGATTTGTTAACCACTGAGCCATGACGGGAACTCCTGGAAAACATTTTAATCAGAGATTTTCATCTCCTACTTTTGAAATCCTTTTAAAATAGGAGTCATGGAGTTTCCACCATGGCACCTTGGGTTAAGAATCTGACTGCAGCGGCTTGGTCACTGTGGAGGCTGGGATTTGATCAGCCTCCACAGTGGGTTAAAGGATCAGGTATTACCACAACTGTGGCTTAGGTCACACTTGCTGTGGCTTGAATTCAGTCCCTAGCCTGGGAACTTCCAAATGCTGCAGGTGCAGCCCTAAGATTCAAAATAAAAATAAATAAATAAAAATAAAATAGGACTCCCAAGTTCCTCCCAATAAAACTTAAGAGAGGGGATGGTGTCTTCGATCGGTGGTTATTGGCCTGGGGGCTCCTGTCTTGCTGTGTCACTGCTGCAAATTCACCTTCCCTCCCAGCAGGATAACCAACCATCACATTTTGCTTGGGACCCTCCCAGTGTGAGCCCTAGAAGTCCCGTGTACCAGGCACCAGATGGTGGGTTGCAGTACCTCGGCGTCCAGGGGTTTTATTTGCTGAATTGCACAGACCCTGCAGGCGTGCAGGTGAGGATGAACAGAAATGGTAAGCTTCCCAGATGCTCTTGGGGTAGTGGGGTGCCAGGCAGGAGTTAATAACCAGGGCTTCCTGTGAGCGGGAAGGTAGAGGTGGGCAGCGATGGTGGGCATGCAACAGGTGCGGGGGCTCTTTTACTTGTCTAACCCCCCAGGGGACAGAGACAGTGGGGGAAGGAGAGACTCAGCCCTGGGGGATGTGTGACTGGGAGTGTAAGTGAAGGAAGGGTGAGAGTCCTCTGTGTCCCCACCCACCCAGCAAAGGGAAAGAATGCTGATGGAGAATAACAGGTCAGGAGGAGCTGGGTTTCAAGACAACTCCTCCCCATGGCTGTGTGTTCTAGGGCAGCTTCCTGCACCCCTCTGGGCTTGAGTCACCACCTGTGAAATGGGAATTTTCAGTGCACTTGCTTCACAGACAGGGCTGCATATGTTCATCTCTGTAAATCTCTCAGCACAGCGCTTGGCACCAACCTGGTCCAGCAGCTCAAACTGGTTAGCTGGCTAGTGCCGCCCCCCTCCCACCCCCAACCCCTGCAACTCAGAGAGCAGGGATGAGCCAGACTGGGGGCAGAGGGAAGCCCTGGGGCTCTGAGCACCTATTTGGGCAGGTGAGGACACAAGCATAGAACCAGGAGGAGGGCTCTGGGGTGGGAAGGGGGGAAGGAGGAAGCATCAGGATTAGAGAGGAGGTGGATGCGGTTCTGGGGGAAAGAGTAGGAGATCCAGCATCTGCTGGACTGGGGAAGCTAAGGCTGCACTCTGTCCACGTTCAGATGTGTACACACACACATCCCCACAGACAGACACATAAAGAAACACAGGGAGGAGTCCCTGCTTGCCTAGTGGGTTAAGGATCAGGCATTGTCATTGCTGTGACGCCGGTTCAATTGCTGGCCCGTGAACCTCTGCACAGAGAAACACAGAAAGACTCAGATGGACAGAGAGACAGACACATCCAGCCAGCCTTCTTTCTAAGCCTTTCTCAGACAAACTCCATTTTTTACCTTGCCTCGCTCTACCCTCTCTGCCCTTAATGAACATTTATGAAGTACCCACTGTGTGTCCAGCACTGTTCTAAGTGGCACAGAATGATTTGACTAAAGAACCAAGAGGGTGCAGGAAAGGGCCATATGGACAAGCAGGAAGAGTATTCCAGCAGAGAGCGCAGCCAGGTCAAAGGCCTCTCCTCCCCCGATTCCCCCCATCCCATCCCCTCCCCCAGCCCTAACTCAGGCCATTTGGATAGGGAGGGCAACATAGGGAGAGTGGTCTCTCTAGGATGCCCTGGCCCCAGCTGGCCTGGTTAGCTTCCATTCCACAGAATAGGATACTATGGGGCTCAGAGAGGCTGTGTCACACACCTAAGGACACACAGCACAGTGTGGGCTCAGGAGTTCCTGATGTGCCTCAGTGGGTTAAAAACTCAACTAGTATCCATGAGGATTTGGGTTCGATCCCTGGTCTCCCTCAATGGGTTAAAGGATCTGGCATTGCCCCAAGGTGTGGTGTAGGTCAGATCCTGAGTTGCTGTGGTAAAGGCCCGCAGCTGCAGCTCCAATTCAACCCCTAGTCTGGGAACCTCCATATGCCACAGATGCAGCTGTAAAAAGAAAAAAAAAAAAGTATAGCATCTTCCAATCTCTCTGACTGTCCTCCATCCCTCTTATGAGGACCCTTGTAATGACAACTGAACAATTCCCCCATCTCCAGATCCTTAATTTTTGTTGTTTTTGTTTTTGTTTTTGTTTTGTTTTTTAGGGCCACACTTGTGGCATATGGAAGTTCCCAGGCCAGGGGTCGAATCGGAGCTGCAGGTGCCAGCCTACACCACAGCTGCAGCAATGATGGCTCCTTAACCAACTGAGCGAGGCCAGGGATTGAACTCAAATTCTCATGGATACTGGTAGTGTTCTTAACCCATTGAGCCACAACAGGAACTCCTCCTTAGTTAGATGCAAAGATCACATAGTCATAGGTTCCAGGGGTTAGAATGTGTGGACATCATTATTCTGCCTGGTACAGGGCCCACTGTCCAGGTTGCAGGGTCCAGCCGCCAGGCCTGGCCATGATGACCTCAGGGCCTAGAAAAGGTCAATATGCTTGCAACCATCCATCTGACTAGGGGAGCAGGAGGGACAAAGAAGCCCTCAGCTTATTACCTGGATCAGGGCTTATCAGCATCCCCAATCCCACCTTCCCATCTGGCACACAAAGGGTGTGAAGGCATGGAGGTGGGGAGGGGGCAAGGAGCTTCCCCTGCCTCCCTAGGGCTCACCTTCCCACTGCCCAGACACTCTACATTGGACTCACCAGCTGAGAAATGGCTCCATCTCCCCATTCCCACCAACTAGGCCTCTTCTCATTCCCTAAACCCTGGCAATTTTACCTCTGAATCTTTCTGGAGTTCCTTCACTCCTATCTGCCAACCCAGATGAGACCCCAGTCGCTCCAACTTGTCTCACTATGTTAACATTTTATTTATTTTTATGGCCACAGCTGCAGCATATGTAAGTTCTCAGGTTAGGGGTCAAATCAGAGCTGTAGCTGCCAGCCCACACCACAGCCATGGCAACACCAGATCTGAGCCGAATCTGACCTACATTGCAGCTTTGCAATGCCAGATCCTTAACCAGCTGACTCAGGGCAAGGATCAAACCCACATCCTCACAGAGACAACATCAGGTCCTTAACCCAGTGAGCCATAAGGGAACACCTGCCGTCTTATTTTAAATCTGATTGCCTTTAAATTTAAATCTGATAGTGCCTCTCCCCAGGAAGCCCAGGAGGACCTCTAGTGACTGGTCCTGCCCTACTATCCTCTCCTCACTTAACTTTGGACCTAACTTAGCTGGATCCCTCATACACTCATCTCTCAGGGTACATTTGTCATCTCCTCCAGGAAGCCTGCCCTGAATACTCAATGCTCACAGCTGGGATGGAGTAGGAGGACAGAAGAAAGGCATGGAGCATCCAAAAAGCAGCTCAACTGCAGAAGGTCCAGCCTGCATCTCTTCCTGCCAGACTGAGCCCTTTTCAGCCTCCCCACCTTTGCCCAAGTAATACCTTCCACTTGAAATTTCCCCCTGACCCCCACCCACCCAAATCTTTTTTTTTTTTCTGCCCCTCAACATATGGAGTTCCCAGGCCAAGGATCAGATCCCAGCTGCAATTGCAACCTGCACCACAACTTTAGCAACACTGGATCCTTAACATACTGTGCCCAGCCAGGGATCGAACCTGCACCCCAGTTCTCCAGCAACACTACCAATCCCATTGCGCCACAGTGGGAACTCCCCAAATCTTTTTTTGAGGGCCTCTCCTTCATATCACCAGGGATCTGCTGGTTTTCTATGGGGTTTGGATGGCCCCATTCCACCAAGTCTCCGTGTCACTTTTTTTTTTTTTTTTTTTTGACTGTGCCTAAGGCATGCAGAATTTCCCAGGCTAAGGATAGAACCCAAGCCACAGCCATGACAACACCAGATTTTTTTTTTTTTTTTTTTTTGTCTTTTTGCTATTTCTTTGGGCTGCTCCCGCGGCATATGGAGATTCCCAGGCTAGCCACCAGCCTACACCAGAGCCACAGCAACTCGGGATCCGAGCCGTGTCTGCAACCTACACCACAGCTCATGGCAACGCGGATCGTCAACCCACTGAGCAAGGGCAGGGACCGAACCCGCAACCTCATGGTTCCTAGTCGGATTCGTTAACCACTGAGCCACGACGGGAACTCCAACACCAGATTCTTAACCCTCTGAGCCGCCAAGGAACTCCTCTGATGTCACCATTAATGCAAATGGCTGCCATGTTCTGAGCACCCCCAGAAAAGAGGCTTTATCTCCCGGTTTCCCCCAGTGCAAAGGAGCTCTTGGTCAGGGCAGGGGAGGGATAAAAGGGTGAATGTGGATGTTGGGGCAGGAGGGGGGATTCTGAGGAGGGAACTGAGCTGAGGGAAAAGGATGCACATATTTGAAAAGAGGAAGTTTCCATGTGGTGCATCAAGGTTAAGGATGCTGCTTACAGCAGCTGGGTGCAAGCTGCACCTGTGATTCAGGTTATAGATCCTGGCCCAGGAATTTCCACGTACTGCAGGTGCGGGGCAGGAGATAGAGGGAGAAAGAATAGTCTCTCAGAGGGAAGAGTAAGTGCAAAGACTGGGAAGCTGGATTGAGAGGCACACACTTGCAACAGAGGGCTCTTCCACTGTCTCAGTTTCTGTGTGTGGAAATCAAATCTCAGAGAAATAAGGCAACTTGACTAGACCCCCACCACCAAGAGAGAGCGGACTTCTCCCACCTTACCCTGGCTCTGCTTAAGAGAGACTTATTGTCCAAAGGTGAAGCCAATTGCCAAGACAAGGTGGGGTTAGCCAGTGGCTCTGGAACCCACTTCCCTTCAACTGGTGACAGCTGTACCATGAATCCCTCAGGTGCTGCTCAGGTGCTTACAGCTGACATCTGCCTGATCCCTCACCCAAGGTCCCTGTCCCTGCACGATGGAATCACTTTCTGTTCACCTTACAAGAGGGGGCCTGGGGCTTCGCCACCACCCACTGCCGGCCTATCTCCTCGCCTTATCTTCCCAGCTCTGCCGCCTGACCCCTGCACCCCACCGAACCGCAGCCTTTGCCCAGCCGCTCTCCACACCTCCCAACCCCTAGGGTGGTTCCTTGGGTTCCCAACTCAGCGGTTGGTCCCCTCGAGCGTCTCAGTCCGTGAACCACGAGCTGGACCAGATTGGCCTGTGAGCTGGGACGGGTCGCCAGACTCGGGGCACCCGAGGAGGCCTCTGAGGCCTGGGGCGGAGTCCGGGCCTCCCCCACAACGCCCAGTGGTGCTCTCGGGCGGATCAGGGCGCCCGCGCGGTATTATGGCAGATGCGCGGATGAATTAGAGCCGGGCGGTGAGAAGGAGACCCATGAGGGAGCCGAGGAGGATATGCAGCGAACGGAAGAAAAGCGGGGCCCCGACTGAGCGCGCAGCGGAAGGTGCTAGGTTCAAAGGCAAGAGATAAAGCTAGCACAGGGAAGAAACCTGCGTTGGATCCCGGGCAAGCGCGCCGCGGGGCGTGGAGGGGCGGGGTTGGAGGCGGGGCCTGGCGGCGCGGGGCGGGGGTCGGGTAAGCGGCCTAGTCTCACGGAGGGGACAGAGCGCCGCTAGGACCCTGCGCCCAGCAGGGCTCAGCTCGGCCCCGCCCAGGCCCCGCCCCGCCCTCTCCCCCAAGCCTTCTTCACCGGCCCCCCGCCGAGGCGGTGCTGGGAGCAGAGTCCGGTTCCCTCGTGCAGACTGCGCGCGTCTCCTTTTCCTCTGTATCTGCGCCAGGCGTGCTGTCCATCGCCCAGCCTCCGGTCCCCGGTGTGCCCGGCCACCCACGCTCCCAGGTAAGCTAGCCCCCCGCTCCCGGAACGCAGCCCGGAACGCCGCGGAGGGCTCGGGCCCCGCCTCCACGGCCATGGCGCCAGCGGCGGCCCCCAGACGCAGCCGTTGTCCCCCATCACTTCTCCCGGGACGGCCTCTCGGGGCTTCCCATCTGGTCCCAGGCCTGGGCCGCCTTCCCGAGAGAACCCCGCTCTCCTGAGAACGCGGCCGCGAAACGGGCGGGAGTGAGGACGAACCTAGAACGGTGACGCGGGGGAATCCGGATGTGTGAACGCAAGCACGACAGGAGGTGTCGGTCCGTCACCCGCGAATCTGTATCTACAGGGTGCTACCGATGTGCCAGGGCTGGGGGTGCAGCCAGGGCCCTGGCCTCAGAGCCCGCCGTTTGGCCGCGTAGATGGCTAAAAACCGCGTAAACAGTCACAGATAATTTCAGTCGGTACTGAGTGCTGGGAAGACAACACATCTGGGAGATGGGTTTAGGGTCAGGGAGGGACTTTCGGAGAAGGTGTCATCCGAGCCTGAGTGGACCACCCAGCGAGGGGTTTTTAGGCCCAGAAAAGAGCAAGAAGATTCCGAGGCAAGGCCCAGACTGGTGTATTTGCAGAACGGAAAAGAGGACAGCGTGGCTGAAGTGTGGTGAGCCGGGATCCGAGGTGGGAAGACGTTGGCCGAGGCCTGGAAGATGGCGAGGAGTGTGTGGATTACGTTCTCAAGTCTGTAGGGACCACAGAGGCTTAGAACAAATTGAGTAACCGGGTCCAGTGTGTTAAGAAGATCCAGCAACTGCTATGGGCAAGAGAGATGGGAAGAGACCTGAGAGGAGGCTTCTGGTTTGGATGGACAGTAAAATAGAAAGTGGGTGAATTGGGGTTCATTTTGGCAAAAGAACACCCCTCTGCGCCTTCCTGGTCTGCTCAAAAGTGGGGCATGAAGGAGAGTGCATGGAAATTTCTGGTGTGGGCAGCTGGAAGTGTGGAGAGAGAGGGAAACTGAGGCAGAAACAGGTCTAGGGGTGTGAGGCTGTTGTGGCTGAATCTGACTTGCAAAACCTGTGAGATGGAAAGTTCCCGAAGATGCACTAGGAACCCAGGCCAGGTCTCAGGTGACTGAGTGCAGGGGTCATGTTGGCCCTTTTGGGGAAACCTGGGTCTATTATATGGGGCACCCGACATAGGAACTCTGGAGTAGAGGGGTGCCTTGGAAACTCCCAGAGGCCCCAGCCTCAACTCTAGCCCCTTCCAGGAGCAGCTGCTGTGAATAAACTCGGCAGTAATGGGAGTGCCTGGAGCCTCACTTAGCGTGCCTGGATCCCTGCAGGCCCAGCCAGTTTGCAGGCAGAAAGGGTCAAGTCTTCCTTGGCTGCCCTCCCAGCTTCAGCTGGGAGCCTTGGTCATTGAATTAGCCTTGGGACCCCAGAGGAAGTTTTCTGAGCTTCAGTTTGCCTGTCTGTAAAATGGGCCAGTAGTACCTGTATCTGAGAGTGTCGTTCTGTCCAAAGGAAGCCTTGGCTAGGAAATAGGAAAGGGCTTGGCCAGGCCTAGCCGGCAGCCTTATGCCTCGGAGGATGGGGCGTGGGGGCTGCAGCACTGGTGGGAGTTCAGGGCCCTGGGAGCTTTCATTTCCTGCTCTGAGAAGTGGGGGGAAGGCCCAAGTGCTCCTGTCTTCAGAACCCACAGCCATCTGCAGATTGAGTGAGTCAGGCATGTAAAGTGTTGGGTTGGCCCAGTGCCTGGCATGGTGCTCCCTGGGCACTGGAGCCGCTGAGCTGACTGTAGTTGGTTGGGGGGAGTGGGCCAGGGTTCATGCTCACAGGAAAGCGGGCTCCAGGGTGCATGCTCCTCTCTTACCTGAGCACTGCAAGCTGTCCCCTTTCCAGTTCTCTGGAAGCTGCCTCTGACCTTGTCTGGCCAGTTTGAATTTGGTGCTCTCAGGCTAGTGACTTTACCTTCTGGTTCAGTTTCTTCATCATCCCAGAGGTGAGCACAATGCCCAGCTGGTGATACGAACCTTGTAAAGCAGAGTGGATCCTGGGGGGCGGGGGGGAAGCTGGGAGCCCAGAGAAATGACCTGACTTGGCCTAAGGAGGGGTCAGGGAAGGCTTCTTGTAGGAGGTGACCATTGGCCAGTTTACTCAGGATTATGAAGTATTCATGGGGAGTTCCCTGGTGGCCTAGCAGTTAGGAATTTGGTGTTGTCACTGCTGCAGCTTGAGTTCCATCCCTGACCTGGGATCATTTGTATGCCTTGGGTGCAGCCAAAAAAAAAAAAAAAAAAAAAGCTCATGGTCAGAGAGACCAGTGAACAAAGATATGGTGGGGAGACACCATGGGGAATATGGGAGAAGCCGAGGGCAGGAGCATGGAGGTGACTGCACTGGTCCAGACCATGATGAGGCTGGACCAGTTGGAGGTGTGGCTCGGTGATGTGTGGATGGATCCTGAATAGATTTGAAGTTGGACATGGGAGAGCAGGTTCAGATTGCAAGTCGGCAATCTGTTTCCCAGGATCTGGAAATTGTAATGCCTCTAGACACCCAGGTGGAGGCAGGTGGGAGGTAAGCTTTGGTAAAGCAAGCCTGCAGTTTGGGTGACATCCCTGCCCTGGGGGGAATGGGTGGAAGGAAAGAAATCAGGAGTGGGTGGCAAGCCAGAAGCCAAGGGAGCAAGGGTTTCACCATGGAAGAAGAGGTCAATCTCAGCAATGTCTCTGAATCCCCTGTGTGAATAAGTCCTCCCAGTGGCAGGGGTCTTACTCCTTTATTTGGCACCCCTTCTCCCTCTCAACCCAACCCCTGTCCCAGGCCATTAGAAATAGAGAGTAAGAAATCTTGCTTCCTTTTTGGAGTTCCCGTTGTGGCTCAGTGGTTGATGAATCTGACTAGGAAAACTGAGGTTGCAGGTTCGATCCCTGGCCTTGCTCAGTGGGTTAAGGATCCGGCGTTGTTGGGAGCTGTGGTGTAGGTTGCAGATGCGGCTCAGATCCAGTTTACTCAGGATTATGAAGAAATCATGGGCTCTGAAGAATTGCTGTGGCTCTGGCATAGGCCGGTGGCTACAGCTCTGATTGGACCCCTAGCCTGGGAACCTCCATATGCTGTAGGAGTGGCCCAAGAAATGGCAAAAAGACAAAAGAAAAAAGAAATCTTGCTCCCTTTTTGCCACCCTTGGTTTGGCCCCTAGGACCCAGCCTGGCTCTGACCAGATTGGCATAGAGGAGGCCTTTCTCCTCCGTCAGCCTGACCTTTATACCTTTGTTAATATGATCCCATCACACTAGTTCTCCACAGTGAACCAGCAGGAGCTTGCCTTTCTCCCCACTTCACCTGGGCTCCCCAAACCATATTTTGCTGCAGGACCCCATGACTGTATCTGAGGAGGAGTCAAGCCTCTGCCAGTCACCCCTTGGCGATCCCCCTCTACCCTATGCTCAGCCCCAGCAACCTTCCATCCTGTCATTTATTCATTCAGCATGTACTTATGAAGAACCTGTGTGGGGAGGCACTGGGGACAAGCAGTGAACAAAATGAAGCTTCTCTGCTGCCCCCCACCTCATGAAGCTGATGTTTTAGGAGGAGGGCTGGAGGGAGAGGGGAGAGGGAAGGCACCCAAAGGATGAAAAGGAGCCAGCCAGGTGGACACCTGGAGGAAGAGCATTTCAGGCAGAGGGACCATGTGCAAAGGTCCTGAGGCAGGACCCAGCCTGGCCTGTTGGAGCTGTAGCACAGAGGCCACTGTGGCTGGAGCAGGATGAGCCGGGGGAGAGGGGCAGATGAAGAGACTGAGGGTTCTCCGGGCCTCTCAGTCCAACAACAACAGACCCTGGGTGGGCCCTTGCTTGAGGGGTGCAAGGTTGTCGGGCCCCATGGCTGTGTGTGTTGAGGGTGGTTTGCTTTGGTACTTTGTCTTTTGTGTGGAATGGTCAGTGTGCCCTAGGACAGAGGAAGCTGCAGCAGGAAGGAAGAGAAGGCCAGTGCTTTCCTGGTGGGCAAGGCTTCTCCCTTCCTCCAGCATGTGTTGGGGATTCAGCTGACCTGCGAGGCTCGCTGGAGGGAGTGGAGGGAGGAAGCCAGGGAGAGGGCGCTAATGAGGCAGAGAGGAGGGTCAGCAGGGAGGAGGAGGCAGGGCACAGAGCGGAATGCTGGGGCAAGATGTCCTCAGGGAGGTGACAGGAGCCCTAAGGGGCACAAGGCCTGGCTGAGCCTTGAGGACAGGCAGCAAAAACCAGAGCAGGTGTTTGCTGGTTGGTTGGTTGGTTTTGGCCATGCCCACAGCATGCAGAAGTTCCCAGGCTAGGGACTGAACCCGAGCCACGGCAGTGACAATGCCACTTCCTTACTTAACACAGTGTGCCACCAGGAAACTCCAAAGCAAAGCTGTTTTTTGGTTTTTTGTTGTTGTTGTTGTTTTTTGCTTTTTAGGGCCACATGTGTGGCATATGGAAATTCCCAGGCTAGGATTGGAATCAGAGCTACAGCTGCCGGCCTACACCACAGCCACAGCAACTCAGGATCCCAGCCATGTCTGTGACCTACACCACAGCTTGCAGCAGCACTGGATCCTTGACTCACTGAGTGAGGCCAGGGATCGAACCCACATCCTCATGGATAATAGGATGAGCCACAACAGGAACTCCAAAGCAGGTGTATTTTGAGGATGGCTCCTCCACCAGCCTGCTGTCTCTCTTTCCAGAGGTAGGAGGAAGGACTCAGCGGCCTTCCTTATAACCCTGTGGACAAGGACCCGGTCACCTGGGCCTGCTCGCCCTCCCCACCTCCACCACCGGCCCGGGCATGCACCACACCCCTCCAGTTTCAGAGGCTTCACAGAGGGGATTTGGACACTCAGATGCCCGGCCTACATCCCTGGTTTTGCAGAGCTGGAACCGTGTGACCAGTACTGTCCCTGCCCCTCCTCCAAATCCAGGATGGGCATGCCTAAGGGTGGCTCCCTTTGGCTCTGGCACAGCTATGACCATGATCCTGGCAGGCACAATGGGGCCACACAGCTGGAGCAGGGCTAAGCTGTTGGGAGCTGGCAGGAGGCAAGGACAGTGGCAAGAGAGGAGAGCAGGCAGGCCAAGCTGTGGAATGTCTGCCTCTGGGTCTCACGTCTCCACTTGATCTGTTGGTTAGCACAGGTCTAAATATAAGGCTGTCACCTCCCCTCTCTCACCTCACCCCCTTCCCCCCTCTGCTCCAGCCCCATGGACCTCATCTGTGCCTTGAATCTACCAGGCATGGGCCTGCCTCAGGGCCTTTGCACAAGCTGTTCCCACTGCTTAGACCATTCTGTCCCCATGCCCACCTCCCTCACCTCTTTTGCTCAAACATTACCTCAGAGAGGTCTTCCTGATCTTCCTGTTGAAAACTGCAGCCCCCACTGCCCTATTCCTGACCTCTTTTTCTTGCCATATATATTATTTTTTGGCCTCATCTGTGTCATGTGGAAGTTCCCAGGCCAGGGATCAAACCTGCATCATGGCAGCGACCCCAGCCACAGCAGTGACAATGCTGGATCCCTACCCTCCTTAGGCCACCAGAGATCTCCTCCTTGCCTTTTTTTTCTCTCCACTACCTGATAAAATGGAACATTTTAATAAAATACTTGGTATTTGCCGCCTCCCATCCCCTACCCTGTCTAGTACCTCAGCTCCACGGCAAGCAGAATCCCAATCTAGTCTATTCTTTGCTGGGATCCCCATGTGTAGCCCCACACCTGGCACACATGAGCACCAAATAAATGTTTGTGGGAGTTCCCGTCATGGTGCAGCAGAAACAAATCTGACTAGGAACCATGAGAGGTTGCGGATTCAATCCCTGGCCTTGCTCGGTGGGTTAAGGATCCAGTGTTGCTGTGAGCTGTGGTGTAGTTTGCAGACCTGGCTTGGATCCGTAGTTTCTGGAGCTGTGGTGTAGACCAGCAACTGTAGCTCCGATTTGACCCCCTAGCCTGGGAACCTTCATGTGCTGCAGGTGCAGCCCTAAAAAGACAAAAAAAATGTTTGTGATGTGACAACAGGCATCTCACATACTTCGGGCTGTGGTCTGGGAGGCTTGGCTTGGAAGGGGAGGGTATACGGGTGGCAGGCTCTGGAGATAGGCTTAGATTGGAAAGATGCCCAGACCTCAACTTCCTACCCCGTGCCTCAGTTTCCCCAACAGTGAAACGCAGACAACAGAAACATCCAGCCCTGGACACCAGCTGCAACTTCCCCAAGGCTTGACTGGTGACTGGAAAGGGTTGGGGACAAGTTGCACCCCGAGGCAGAACACTCAGGACTTTCTCATGTATTCTAGAATTTTCCAGAAATTCTGACGTGTGGAGAGCAGGAGATTTGCTTTATTTCTGGTGGTCAGACGCTCTCTTAAAGATCATTCCCGCCCCGCCCCCCCATAGATTTTGAATCTTTCGCTTTAGGATAAGAAGAAAACACTTTTTGTGGCCCATCCTTCAAGACAAATGTGGTGACCCTTTAGGGTGGTGTGTTATTGAGACTGTCTTTTTTTTTTTTTTTTTTTTTTTTTTTTGGCTTTTTCTAGGGCCTCACCTGCAGCATATGGAGGTTCCCAGGCTAGGGGTCCAATTGGAGCTACACCTGCCAGCCTACACCACAGCCATAGCAATGTGGGATCCGAGCCACGTCTTCAACCTACACCACAGCTCCCAGCAACACCGGATCCTTAACCCACTGAGCAAGGCCAGGGATCAAACCCAAAACCTCATGATCCCTAATCGGATTTGTTAACCACTGCGCCACGATGGGAAATCCTGAATGGCTAATTTTTAGCCATCAAGTCCAAGTTCCCCTCCACTGCTTAGTGTCAGGTTTTCTCATGGACTTCAGGTCATAAGGCAATTCTTTTTTTTTTTTTTCGGTGATTTTTTTTTTCTCTCTCTCTCTTTTTTTTTTTTTTTTTTTTTTACACCCATACCTGGGGCATGTGGTAGTTCCCTGGCCAGGGATCAAATCTGAGCTGCAGCTGCGGCCTATACCACAGTATAAGGCAATTCTTGGAGGCGGCATCAGGCTGTACTCAGATACCTGCCTCCCTCCTTTAATGTAGTTCTTTTCACTGGCAAAGAAGTGATTCTAGGGTGTTCCCATTGTGGCTCAGCAGGTTAAGAATCTGACTAGTATCCACGAGGATGCAGGTTTGATCCCTGGCCTCACTCAGTGGGTTAAGGATCCAGCCTTGCTGTGAGCTTCAGTGTAGGTCAAAGTTGCAGCTTGGATTTGGTGCGACTGTGGCATAGGCTGGCAGCTATAGCTCCAATTCAGCCCCTAACCTGGGAACTTCCATATGCTGCAGGTGCAGCCATAAAAATTTTTTAAAAACTAAAAAATTGTTGAGTTCCTGTTGTAGCTCAGTGGAAACGAATAGGACTAGGAGCCATGAGGTTGTGGGTTCGATCTCTGGCCTGGCTCAGTGGGCTAAGGATCCAGCGTTGCTGTGAGCTGTGGTGTAGGTCGCATATGTGGCTCAGATCCTGCGTGGCTGTGACTGTGGTGTAGGCCGGCGGCTGTAGCTCCCATTCCACCCCTAGCTTGGGGACCTCCATATGCCATGGATGTGGCCCTAAAAAGCAAAAAAAAAAAAAAAAAAAAAGTTCAAAAAGAAGCAATTCCGAATTTTGAAATTGAACCTTTTTTACACAACCACATTCATCCGACTCCGCATACATGTTGTGGTTTATGGAAAAGGATGCGTTTATTTGATCTAAGAGCCTGTAGGAAGAGCCCAGGGAGGAAGGGTGTTTCCTCGAGAGCCTGAGTTTTGGGTTCTGGGTTTGGTGCAGTTGGCTCCAAGGGTTAAGGATTTTCAGAACCTTTTCCAAAGGGTACAGCCTGAGTTGTCTCTAAAATTAGGAAGATACTTATGGTGACTTTGGGAAGCCAAAAGGGCAGGAGATGCTCACCTACTTCAACTCCCTGAGATTTTTGAAATTAGGTGAAAATGTCATACCTTTAGACCTTCGGAAGTCCAAAAGTTACACGAGTCATTTGCATACAAGCCTTGCTCAAACTGCCTAGAAATTGGTCACAGGATATTTAGAAACCATTGCAGCGTACACATTTGCAGCCACTGGCTTTTACTCAGAGCAGGTTTTTTGTTTGTTTTTTTCATGGTGCCTGCGTCATACGGAAGTTCCTCGGACCAGGGATTGAACCTGAGCCACAGCAGTGACAGCACTGGATCCTTAACCATTGAGCCACCAGGGAATTCCCAGAGTAATTCTTTTCTGAGAAACAAGCTAGATCTCTCTCTCTCTGATTACTGAAATATTCTGTAATCACCCTCCCTCCCCTTGTAAATGTTAGCGGTATTCTGTTTGTTTTTTTGCCCAGGCATTCGTTCTCCATCACCTTACTCATGCTGTTGTAACTAGGCTCCTCTGAGGAGGTAATATTTGAGCTGAGGCCTGAGTTGGACCAGGAGGTGGAAACCCACAGGAGTAGCCTTCCCCCACCCCCAGAGCCTCCTCTTCTTTAGGGAGATAGACGTATCCCTGGGCAGTTACAGCACAGAATAATCTGGACCAGATAGAGGAACCACTGACCCAGCCCTCTGACCCAGCAGTTCTGGAAGGCTTCCTGGAAGTAGCGACGGGCAAGCTGTTTACTGGAAGAGTCAGAGGAGGGTAAATAGTGTGATTCAGGTGGAGGGAACTGCCCAGGCAAAGGCTATTGCATTAAGCATCCAGGTATTGCGTTATAGCCGTGTTTTCTGAGATTTGAACAGACCCTGGGCATCTGGCCATGGACCCCAGCATGAGAACTGTGGGGTCTGTTGGCTGCAGGAGGTCAGCAGGGTAGGTGGTGGGGGGAGGGTAAAGCCAGATCCCAAAGGATAAATGCCAGGCACAGAGGGAAGGGTGCCCCCCAGGTAGTGGGAGGGCTCTCTGGTGGAGGGAAGGACAGGCTTGTAGAGTGAGCCACTGTGGAGCTGAGACGGGTGGGTGGGGAAGAGGCATCTTTGGAGAGGAAGTGCTTGGCCTCTATAGTTACACAAACACTCCAGTCCTTAAAGGGCCCACGACCAGAATCCCCCTGGGGTTTTAGAACTCCACCCACCCAGAGGATGAGGCTTCTTGTACATCTCTGTGGCTCCCCCCCTTGACCTGCGCAGGCGGGCAGGCAGGCACTAGGCTATTGACTCATCTACCCAAGGGGCTGCTCCCCTGAAGCCACCCAGCAGGTAGATCTGCCCAGATGAGCTGAAGTTCATGGTTTGCCTCTCTCTCAGCCCTCTGGCTGGGTGTCTGCCTCAGCTCCTCTGGGATCTGGACAGGTCTGTGGGCCTATGTTCAGATGCATGTCAAGTAAGGGGGGGGGGGTTGCTGGGGCTCCTGTGTCTTGAGGCCATGCCCTCTCCCCATCCCCACTGTGACCCCTCTTCTCAAAGGCTGTCCCACATCCAGAATTGGCCCCCAAAGAAGTTCCTCTTGTCCTCTCCCACTCGTCAAATTCCTGCCCAAGCTGGTAGTTCCCAGATCAGGCTGCCTGCCCCAACATACTCTACCCTCCTAAAGACACCCCTATCCAGCTGTGCCTCCCCCACCCCACCCCCACTCCCATCACCTCCCAGACACCAGCCACCGGTGACCTCTTGGGGTAGCACTTCGCTCATCCGTGCAACCCCCAGGTTAAGCCCATGTGCTGGAATTAGTCACGGGAGAATCACCCCCTTCTGGGGATTTGGAGGCCCAAGGCTCCCATTGCTGATGCTGTGTCTTTAAGGCCCAGGTGACAAGCACTCGCCAGCTTCCCCTCAAACAAGGAAGGCTCAGAGCTAGGCTGACAGGCTTGCCAGAGTTCAGTACTGGCCAGGACTGGGTGTCATCCTGTTTTCATGGTGTTTGTTTTATAACCGCTGTCTGCATGTGATGCTGATGTTGGCTTTCTTGCTCTTTTTTTTTTTTTTCCTTTTCCATTATAGTTTATTACAAGATATTGAATATAATTCCCTGAGCTCGGCAGTAGGACCTTGTTTATGTCTATTTTATAAGTAGTAATTTATATCTGCTCCTTTTAAACTCCTACTTCATCCTCCTCTCCTTTAGCAACTATAAGTTTGTTTTCTAGGTCTTTGAGTCTGTTTCTGTTTTGTCAATAAGTCTGTTTAGGAATTCCTGGGTGGCTCCACAAGTTAAGGATCCGGAGTTGTCACTGCTGCGGCTTGGATCGCTGCTGTGGCATGGGTTTGATCCCTGGCCCAGGAACTTCCACATGCTGTGGGTGCCGCTAAAAAGAAGAAACATTAAAAATTTTTTTTAAAGTTCATTTTTCTCCTTTTTTAGATTCTGCATATAAATGATATCATCTTAATTTTTGTCTTTCTGTGTCTGACTTCACTTGGTATGATAATCCATCCATGTTGCAGCAAATAGCATTATTTCCTTGTTTTGATGGCTGAGTAGTATTCTGCTGTATATATGTACATCTTCTTTATCCATTCCTCTGTCAGTGGACATTTAGATTGTTTCCATGTCTTGGCTATTGTGAATAGTGCTGCCATGAACATTGGGGTGTATGTATCGTTTCGAATTAGTGTTTTTTTTTTTTTCTTAATACATGCCCAAGAGTGGGATTGCTGGATCACATGGTAACTCTACTTTTAGTTTTTGGAGGACCCGCCATACTGTTCTCCATAGTGGCTGCACCAATTTATATTCCTACCGACAGTGAAGGGGGGTTCCCTTCTCTCCACACCCTCTCCAACGCCAGCTTTCTCTGTGGCAGAAGGAGATGTGGATGGAAGGAGGCAGATGGCCAGAGTGATTGAGGATGAGAGACGGGGCCTCAGCAGTAGGAACTGAGTGGACTTGCTTGATTGTTACCAGGGAGATGGATGCAATTGAAGGACTTGGAGTAGCTGAGTGTCCAGGGTGGTGGCAGGGGGGAGGCGTGGAGGGATCCAGGATGACACCTAGATTCCTGTCCCCAAAAACTTGGTGCATGCTGGGATCTTGGCCAAGGAGTACACTTGGGGTGGAGGGTGACTTGAGTGTGACCTGTCTGGGCAAGAGATGGCCAGGCGATCTTGGATTAGCAGGTTTGGCATTGGAGGAGAAGCAATTGCAAGAATCTGGAAAACCAAAGCCCAGGCACGCTGGTTGTAACCTCTGGGTGGGTAAGGTTTCCCAGGGAGCAAAGCTGGTGCGAGAGGGTGCAGTACTGGCACCATTCAGGGCCAAGGGTGAGGCAAACCAGCGTGGATTCCATTGGCCAGGCTGCCACAGTCCCTGGAAGGAGGGATAGACAAGAGGGAAGATACACCACCGGGAGGTCAGGAATCCCCGGAAGGGGAATTGACCACTGGTATTGGCCTGGACCAGGGGGTGGTCACCAGTGACCCAAGCAGAGTCCAAAGTAGTAAAGTGGAGATGGGATGAAGCACAGGCATTAAGGCAGCAGGTCCTGCTTTCTTTTTTTTTTTTTTTTTTCCTTTTGGTCTTTTTAGGGCCGTACCCGCAGCATATGGAGGTTCCCAAGCTAGGGGTTGAATCGGAGCTGTAGCTACTGGCCTATGCCACAGGCACAGCAATGTGGGATCTGAGCCTCGCCTGCGACCTACACCACAGCTCATAGCAATGCCAGATCCTTACCCCACTGAGCAAGGCTGGGAATTGAACCTGCATCCTTATGGAAGCTAGTCAGATTCGTTTGCACTGAGCCATGGCGGGAACTCCAAGTCCTGCTTTCCAAGAATCCTGAGGCTGCCGCTGCTGGGCTGAGGTTCTAAGAGCCCACGTCCTTCTAGAACACCAGGGTGGTGGAGAGCGGAGTTCACATCCAGCCTGACCCTTTACCAGTATGACCCTGGGTAGACAAGTCAGTTCACCTGTACAATTCAGATGGTAACTGTATCTTCCTCGGCATGTGGCTAATGTTTCTACTGGAGGGTGGCAAGGTATGTCGGATGGTTGTTGGCACAGGGCCTGCTCCCAAACAAGTGTCGTGGGCAACACCTGGAAAGGTACCAACACCAGTATGTTGGGCAATCCCCACTGTGGGTGAGGACAAGGCCTGCTGTCCCAGAAAGCTATCTGACTTTTGCCCCTGCTCGGCCCTATCTGAACCAGCCTCCGTGTATGCTGTCACCAGGGGGCGGCAGAGGGGCCTGGCAGCCAGCTGGTGGGAGAAGAAGGAAGGTGTTAGACCAGTTTGGGTGGAGATGGGAAGCCATCATAGTACAACCTGGAGCCCACAATGTCCTCCACCCTCGAAGGTGCGAAGTGGCATCACCTTGGAGGCGGACCTTGATTGGGAATTGGTTTCTTCCTTTTTTTTTTTTTTTTTTTTCCGTCTGTGGCTTGTAGCGGCTTGATCTCAGTCTCCAGACCAGGGATTGAACCTGGGCCACAGAAGTGAATGCGCTAAATCCTAATCATTAGTCCACCAGGGAACTCCCCTGGGAATTGGTTTCTTAAATGGTGAACTACGAATGGGGGGCTCTTTGTTGGCCAGAAGGGCCCCCTCTGAGCCCTATTTCCTCTTGTCCACCACCCCTTCGGTGGAAACTTTTTCTTTTTTTCTTATATGAATATAATTTTCTATTTGAAAAGTCACCCTTGGAGTTCCCACTGTGGCACAACAAGATTGGTGGTGTCTTTGGAGCACTAGGACGCAAGTTTAATCCCAGGCCCAGCACAGTGGGTTAAGGATCCGGCATTGCCACAGCTGTGGCTTAGGTCACAAAAGCAGCTTCAATCTGGAATTGCTGTGGCTGTGGGGTAGCCTCAGCCGCAGCCTCTATTTGACCTCTAGCCTGGGAACTTACATATGCTGCAGGTGTGGACTTAAAAAACAAAAATTTAGGAGTTCCCATTGTGGCACCTCGGAAACAAATCTGACGAAGAACCAAGAATTTGTGGGTTTGATCCCTGGCCTTGCTCAGTGGGTTAAGGATCTGGCATTGCCATGAGCTGTGATGTAGGTCACGGACGTGGCTTGGATCCGGAGTAAGCTGGAAACTGTAGCTCTGATTAGAGCCCTAGCCTAGGACCTTGATATGCCAAGGGTACGGCCCTTAAAAAAAAAAAAAATTTGGAGTTCCCGTCGTGGCGCAGTGGTTAACGAATCCTACTAGGAACCACGAGGTTGCGGGTTCGGTCCCTGCCCTTGCTCAGTGGGTTAACGATCCGGCGTTGCTGTGAGCTGTGGTGTAGGTTGCAGACGCGGCTCGGATCTGGCATTGCTGTGGCTCTGGCGTAGGGCGGTGGCTACAGCTCCAATTCAACCCCTAGCCTGGGAACCTCCATATGCCGCGGGAGCGGCCCAAGAAATAGCAACAACAACAACAACAACAAAAAGACAAAAGATTAAAAAAAAAAAATTTAAGTCATCTTGAAATACACTTGCAAAAATCAGTGAATCATGAAACAAGCTGATCAGGAGTTCCCGTCATGGCTCAGTGGTTAAGGACTCCAACTAGGAACCATGACGTTGCAGGTTCGATCCTTGGCCTCACTCAGTGGGTTAAGGATCCAGCATTGCTATGAGCTGTGGTGTAGGTTGCAGACGCAGCTCGGATCTGGCATTGCTGTGGCTCTGGTGTAGGCTGGTGGCTACAGCTCCAATTTGACCCCTAGCCTGGGAACCTCCATATGCCAGGGGTGCAGTACTAGAAACAAACAAACAAACAAAACCCAAACAAGCTGATCAGTTTCCCCTCCCCCACCCTCCTGATAGAATAATTCTCCTGAGGACTGTATCCTTAGAGCAATCCAAATGTAAGTATGTTGGATCTTTTGATATTGTCCCAAGGTCACTGAGACTGTACATTTTTTTTAAATTGTGGTAAAATATACATTACATGGACATTTTAACCAAGTTTTTTTTGGCCACTCCTGTGGCATACAGAAGTTCCCAGCCCAGGGATTGAACCTGCATTACAGTAGTGACCTGAGTTGCAGCATTGACAATGTCAGATCCTTAACCCACTGAGCTATCAGGGAACTCCCAGATGCATGTTTCTATTCAAGCTTTATTTTTTTTCTTCTCTATTTTTCCATTTGGCATTTACTATTATCTAGCTCTAAATTGCTCTTTCTCCTACCATCTCCAATCAGCTATCAAGCTCACAGTGAAAAAAATAATTTTTTTGTTTTTTCTTTGGATAAATAATGCCACCTTCTTCTTTTTTTCCTTAATTCATTTTGAGTTTATTTTTGTGTATGGTGTTAGAGAATGTTCTTTTTTTTGTCTTTTGTCTTTTGTCTTTTATCTTTTGTCTTTTTAGGGCTGCACTAACAACATATGGAGGTTCCCAGGCTTGGGGTCTAATTGGAGCTACAGCTGTGGGCCTACACCACAGCCATGGCCACACAGGATCCGAGCCACATCTGCGACCTACGCCACAGCTCATGGCAATGCCAGATCAAACCCTCAACCTCACGGTTCCTAGTCGGATTTGCCTCCACTGCACCATAATGGGAACTCCTATTCTTTTTTTTTCTAGTTAGTTAATTTTATTACATTTATAGGTGTACAGTAATCATCACAACCAAATTTTACAGATTTTCCATCCCAAATCCTCAGTACATCCCCCACCCCCCAAACCTGTCTCATTTGGAAACCGTAAGTTTTTCCAAAGTCTGTGAGTCAGTATGTGTTCTGTAAAGGAGTTCATTGTGTCCTTTTTTTCAGATTCCACATGTAAGTGATAGCATTTGATGTTGGTGTCTCCTTGTCTGACTAACTTCACTTAGCATGATAATTTCTAGGTTCATTCATGTTGCTGCGAATGCCATTATTTCGTTCCTTTTAATGGCTGGGTAATATTCCATTGTGTATATGTACCACATCTTCTTGATCCATTCCTCTGTCGATGGACATTTAGGTTGTTTCCATGTCTTGGCTATTGCATATAGTGCTGCAATGAACGCTGGAGTACATGTGTCTTTTCAAGTCATGGTTTTCTCTGGATAGCTCAGGAGTGGGATTGCTGGATCAAATGGTAGTTCTATTTTTAGTTTTCCGAGGAATTGCCATACATTTTCCACAGTGGTTGCACCAATTTACATTCCCACAAACAGTGTAATAGGGTTTCTTTTTCTCCATACTCTCTCATTTGCAGACTTTTTGATGATGGCCATTCTGGCCGGTGTGAGGTGGTACCTCATAGTAGTTTTGATTTGCATTTCTCTAATAATTAGTGATGTTGAACATCTTTTCGTGTGTTTTGTGGCCATCTGTATGTCTTCTTTGGAGAATTGTCTATTCAGATAGTCTGCCCATTTTTTGGTGGGATTGTTTGGGGTTTTTTTGGTATTGAGATGTAGGAGGCGTTTATAAATTTTGGAGATTAATTCCTTGTCAGTCAATTCATTTACAAATATTTTCTCCCATTCTGTGGATTGTCTTTTCATTTTGTTTAGGGTTTCCTTTGCTGTGCAGAAACTTTTTGTTTGTTTGTCTTTTGTCTTTTTTAGGGCCGCATCCATGGCATATGGAGGTTCCAGGCTAAGGGTCTAATTGGAGCTGTAGCTGCCAGCCTACGCCAGAGCCACGGCAACACAGGATCCGAGCCGCGTCTGTGACCTGCACCACAGCTCATGGCAACGCCGGATCCTTAACCCACTGAGCAAGGCCAGGGATCAAACCCGCAACCCCATGGTTCCTAGTTGGATTCGTTTCTGCTTCGCCACAATGGGAACTCCAAAACTTTTAAGTCATATTTATTTATTTTTGTTTTTACTGTCATTACTCTAAGAGGTGGATCTGAGAAGATGCTGCGGAGGAGAGTTTATGTCGGAGAGTGTTTGGCCTATGTTTTCCTATATAAGAGTTTTATAGTGTCTGGTCTTACATCTAGGTCTTTAATCCATTTTGAGTTTATTTTTGTGTATGGTGTTAGGGAGTGTTCTAATTTCATTCTTTTCCATGTGGCTGTCCAATTTTACCAGCACCACTTATTGAACAAGCTGTCCTTTCTCCATTGTATATTCTTGTCTCCTTTGTCATAGATTAGTTGACTGTAGGTGCGTGGGTTTAATTCTGGGCTTTCTATCCTGTTCCACTGATCTATATTTCTGTCTTTATGCCACTACCATACGGTTTTGATGACTATAGCTTTGTAGTACAGTCTGAAGTCAGGGAGCCTGATTCCTCCAGCTCCTTTTTTCTTTTTCAGGATATCTTTGGCTATTCTGGGTCTTTCGCGCTTCCAATAATGCCTTTAAAAAACAAACAAAAAAAACCACCATGGGTATTGCATTTTATTTATTTATTTTTAAGGCAAAGTTAATGTATAACATTATATAATTTTCAATGTGCAACATACTGATTCACAATTTTAAAGGTTATGCTGCATTTAGTTATTATAAAATATTGGCTCTATTCCCTGTGCTGTAGCATATATCCTTGTAGCTTACTTTATATATAGTAGTTTGTACCTCTTAATTCCCTACCCCTATCTTGCCCATCTCCCTTACCTCTCCCCACTGGTAACCATTAGTTTGTTCTCTACATCCTTGAGTCGGTTTCTTTTGGGTTATAGTCACTAGCTTGTTTTGTTTTTTTAGGTTCATGTATAAGTGATATCATATAATATTTGTCTCCATCTGACTTCATTCACTAAGCATAATACCTCCAAGTCCATTTTTTGTTGTTGCAGATGGCAAGATTTCATTCTTTTTTTTGGGGGGGGTGTCTTTTTTTGCTTTTTAGGGCTGCACTCGCAGCATATGGAAGTTCCCAGGCTAGGGATTTAACGGAGCTACAACTGCCAGTCTACACCACAGCCACAGCCAGGTCCTAACCCACTGAGCAAGGCCAGGATTGAACTTGCAACCTCATGGTTCCTCTTGGTTTCGTTTCTGCTGTGCCACAATGGGAACTCCAAGATTTCATTCTTTATGTCAGAGTCCACAGTGAATTTTATTTCAACTACTGTAAATTTTCAGTTTTAGATTCTCCAATTGGTGCATTTGTATAATTTCTGCTTCTCTCCTAAGCTTTCTTATTTGTTCATTCAGTAGGAGGTAGCTTTTTCTTCACATCCTTGTGTATACTTATACTAGCTACTTCAAAGTCCTTATCTGCTCCTTCCAACATCTGGGTCACCTCAAGGTCAGTCCCCATTAATTTCCTTCTTTCTTGAGTATGGATTCTATTTCCCTGTCTCTTTACATGTCAAGTAATTTCGGATTGTATTCTAGATATTGTGGAAGATATGTTGTACATACTCTGGATTCTGTTGTGTTCCTCTGAAGAATATTGATTCTTTTTTTTTTTTTCCATTATTTTTCCACAGGCAATTAAAGTGTCTAGACTCAAGTTCCAAAGTCACTTTCCCCTGTGGTGGGTAGCAGATGAAATCTTACTTCCATTTAGTTATTAGCTCGGCTGATTGAAGTCTGCCCTGCACATGGTTCAAGGGTTAGCAAGAGACTTGCACAGCAATTTGGGGTAGAATTTGGACCTTCCTCTTTTTTTCTTTTTCTTTTGGCTTTTTCCTTTCCTGCATTTTCTGTCCCATTGTCTCATTGTTGAACTATTGTGGTTTCTTGGATCTCCGTCTTCTCATTTCTTGAGCCAGTTTCTTTCTTACTTTCTTTTTTTTAAAAATAGTTTCTTTTTATTTTTTTAATTTTTAAAAAAATTACAGTTGATTTACAATGTTCTGTCAATTTCTGCTATACAGCAAAGTGACCCAGTCATATATGTATGAGTATATAAAAGAATATGTATACATTCTTTCTCTCATATTATCTTCTAGCATGATCTATCACAAGTGATTGAATATAGTTCCCTCTGCTGTACAGTAGGACCTCATCGCTTATCCATTGAGCCAGTTTCTATCCATTAGTAAATAACAGTGAAAAAAGGGAAACTCACCCTGTGCTGTTCCCTTATTGCAAGTATAGACTTCCCTCCAACTTCTGCCTATATTCGGTCACTCTCCAGAGCAGTACTGCCCAGTAGAATTTTCTGCAATGATGGAGACATTCCATTTCTTTTTTATTTATTTTATTTTATTTTATTTTGGTCTTTTTGCCATTTCTTGGGCCGCTCCCGTGGCATATGGAGGTTCCCAGGCTAGGGGTCCAATCGGAGCTGTAGCCACCAGCCTACACCAGAGCCACAGCAACGTGGGATCCGAGCCGCGTCTGCAACCTACACCACAGCTTACGGCAATGCCGGATCCTTAACCCACTGAGCAAGGCCAGGGATCGAACCTGCAACCTCATGGTTCCTAGTCGGATTCGTTAACCACTGAGCCATAACGGGAACTCCAGACATTCCATTTCTACTCTGCCCAATATGGTAGCCACAAGCCACATATGGCTATTGAGTATAGAAATGTTGCTGGTCTATTCCGTGATAATCTATGTGGGAAGAGACTTTGAAGGAGAATGGATATGTGTATGTGTAACTGAATCCCTTTGTTGTGCCAAAGAAATTATCACAACATTGTAAATCAATTACACTTATAGAATTTTTGTTGTTGTTGTTGCTATTTCTTGGGCCGCTCCCGCGGCATATGGAGGTTCCCAGGCTAGGGGTTGAATTGGAGCTGTAGCCACCGCCCTACGCCAGAGCCACAGCAATGCCAGATCCGAGCCGCGTCTGCAACCTACACCACAGCTCACAGCAACGCCGGATCGTTAACCCACTGAGCAAGGGCAGGGACCGAACCCGCAACCTCATGGTTCCTAGTCGGATTCGTTAACCACTGCGCCACGACGGGAACTACACACTTATAGAATTTTTAAAAAATGAAAAAAAGGAAATGTTGCTGGTACAACTGAGGAACTGAATTGTAAATTTTATTTTATTTGTTTTATTTTTTTTTTCTTTTTAAGGCTGCCCCTGAGGCATATGGAAGTTCCGAGTTTAGGGATCAAATCAGAGCTGCAGCTGCCGGTCTACACCACAGCCACAGCCACAGGGGATCTGAGCTGCACCTATGAGCTACACCACAGCTCACGTCAACACCAGATCCTTAACCCACTGAGTGAGGCCAGGGATCAAACCCGCAACCTCATGGTTCCTAGTCGGATTCGTTAACCACTGCGCCATGACGGGAACTCCTGACTTGTTTTGTTTTAATGGCTGCACTTGAGGATCAGGGAGTGAACCCAAGCCTCTGCAGTCAGATTCTTAACCCACTGGGCCACAGCAGGAACTCTTCAGGTAGTTTTTTAATGTGTAGTCCAGAGTTTATCGTTGTTATCTCTGAGAGGGCTGGCCTGATGTTACCAAAGGCAGAACTCTTCTGGTGGTTTTCTGTTGCATAAATTACGAGTCAGGCCATTAGTGTCTCTGCATTTGGCTTTCATTTTTTCAATTTGGTGATCTTCCCACGTCCATGAGCATAGCTTTTCTTCCTCCCCACCCTACCACACCCCATCCCAATTTGGTAATTATTTTAATTAAAGAAATTTTTTTTTTCATTTTTGGCCATACCTACAGCATGTACAAGTTCCTGGGCCAGGAACTGAATTTGAGCTGGAGCTGTGACCTATGCCAGAGCTTCGGCAAAGCCAGAGCTTCGGCAAAGCCAGATTGCTAACCCACTGAAGTGGGCCAGGGATTGAACTGGCGGCTCCACAAAGACAAGCCAGATCATTAACCCACTGCACCACAGCAGGAACTCCTAATTAAAGAAATTTTTGGAGTTCCCGTTGTGGCTCAGTGGATTAAGGACCTTAACATAGTCTCCATGAGGATGTGGATTGGATCCCTGGGCTCAGTGTGTTAAGGATCCAGCGTTGCTGTGAGCTGTGGTGTAGGTCGCAGACGCAGCTCAGATCTTGCGTGGCTGTGGCTGTGTAGGGCGGCAGCTGTAGCTCCAACTGGACCCCTAGCCCCTAACCTCCATATGCTGTGGCTACGCCCTAAAAAGACCAAAAACAAAAAAAGCTAAGCTGAATCACACACTGTTCCATGCATGGTTTTTGCATGTTGGTTCAACTCACTGTAGTCATGTGTTTTTGTTTTTAATTGTAATAGCCCAGGTGAGCTCCTCTCACACGCCCTTCTGTATGCTTATCTCTCCTGCACAAATATCAGATCCTGCTGCCGCCCTGCCCTGCCCTCGTCTGCCGCTGGGGCTGCTCCTTTTCCCTCCCAGCCCCCAGAGACCTGATCCCCTTTCCCCCCTCAGTCCTTCTGGAAACTTCCCTGACTGGGTGGTGCTGGGGACCCCAGCCATCTCTCCTGGGTCTGACCCTCACTGTGGAAGGGAGGTGAAATGACTCAGCTCCCTAAGCTCTGTGGGGCCAGCCAGCACTAAACGAAAGCTGAGAAGAGAGGCCCAGGTGGGGATGGGGACGGGCCAGGGAGGGGACCTCTGCTAGGTGAGGGTGGGAAGGGTAGAGAAGGCCTCTTAAGTAGGGAATTTAATCTGACTCAGGTCTTAAAAGACGAGTATGAACTGGCCCAGTGAAGGAGGTGAGGGCCTTTCAGGAAAAAGGCACGTCTGGCAGTTCCCACTGTGGCCCAACAGAATCGGAGGCGTCTTGGGAGCACTGGGATGGCAAGTTCCATCCCTGGCCCAGTACAGTGGATTAAGGATCTGGTGTTGCCCCAGCTGCAGCTTAGGTCATAACTGTGGCTTGGATCTGATCCCTGGCTTGGGAACTCCATATGCCATGGGGGTGACCAAAAAAGGAGAAAAAAAAGACACTGTCGGTGCACCACCTGTGCAAAGGCCTGGAGGCTGGACCACTGGGAGGCACTCTTGGGAATTCTAGCACCTGGGCATGAAATAGTGCAAGGGCTATAACAGGGAGGGAGCAAATTCCCGAAGGCATGTGTGCCCCCAGCCAGCTCCCAGGCAGCTGCAGAGCAACCCTCATGGCCCCACTGTTGGTTGCTTTATTGGGGGGCAGAGGGGAGGATGCATTGCCAAGAGGTGGTCCCGAGAAGGTGTGGCTAGGGGAGTGGGAGGGGCAGTGGGTTGGAAGGCAGGCTGTGTTGAGGTGGGGTGGCCAGTGGGCTGGGGATTCTAGAGGACGTGACCTGGCTCACCCCAGGCCCTGAGCCTGCTGGCGTGTGTAGATGTTACGAAAGCAAAGTTAAGGAGTTCCCATTGTGGCACAGTGGAAACGAATCTGACTGGGAACCATGAGGTTATGGGTTCGATCCCTGGCCTTGCTCAGCAGATTAAGGATCCGGCATTGCCATGACCTGTGGTATCTGGCGTGGCTGTGGCTGTGGTGTAGGCCAGCAGCTGTACCTTTAATTAGACCCCTAGCCTGGGAACCTCCATATGCCTCAAATGTGGCCCTAAAAAGCAAATAAAGAAAGAAAGAAAAAGAAAGCAAGCAAAGTTAAGAAATTATGTGTAAGCTCCTGGTACCCTGAAAAGGCTCTAGGGCAACTTAACGGGGAAGAGGGATATAGGATCTGTTCCCTGGGAATGCGTGATAGGAAGAGACAGGCCTGGGGAGGTCTGCACAGGGTCCTCTGGGTCCTGAGTCCGCTGGTAGGTAAAGCAACCCCCTCCCTACCCTGGGGAGCTTCCAGCCCTGGTTGGCTTCCTTGTTGTCTGGGTGGCCTGCATTCAGCCACTTCTTGATTTGAGCCACAGGTTTCCCAGTCCTGAAACAAGAAGGCAGTGGACCTGCTTTATGGGGGTCAAACTAATCTTGACTGTTAGAGCAAGAGGTTTCTTTTTCTAGAAAATTTGACCACCTGGGAGTTTCCTTGTGGCACCGCAGGGTAAGTCACTGCAGCAACTCAGGTTGCTGCCATGGCACAGGTTCAATCCCTAGCCCGGGAACTTCCACATGCCATGGGCACAGCATCCCCCCCCCCAAAAAAAGAGAAACAGAAACAGAAAACAAGGAGGTTTGACCACCTGAGCTAAAGTCCTCCAGTCTACCCACCTGTCCAAGTGTTTGTTCTGCCCATTCCACTTCTTCATCTATTTCACAAACCTTTAGGTGGTACCCAGTGTCGTGGCAGGCCCTATCTAAGGACACAGCTGTGACTAAACATTCTTACTGTCATGAGGCTTTTGCCTTGGAATGAGGCAGACAAATAAATAAGAAAACAGGAGTTCCCCTTGTGGTTCAGTGGGTTAAGAACCTGTCTAGAATCCATGAGGATGTGGGTTTGATCCCTGATCTCACTCACTGGGTTAAGGATCGGGTGTTGCTGTGAGCTACAGCCTTGGTCACAGATGCAACTCGGACCCCAAGTTGCTATGGCTGTGGCGGAGGCTGGCAGCTGCAGCTCTGATTCTACCCATAGCCTGGGAACTTAGGTATGCTGCAAGTGCGGCCCTAAAAAGCAACAACACAAAGCAGATTGGATAAGGAGATGGAATAACATGGTGGCTTGTTTGGTAGTTACCTGAGAAGACTTTGCTGAGGAGGTTAAGAGCAATCTAAGATGTGAATGATAAGACCGAGGTAGACAAAGATTAAGTATGGTAAGAGCACATGCAAAGGCCCTGGGGCAGGAATGAGCTTGGTGGATTGGAAATCCACCAGGCAGCCATTGCAGTGAGTTGAGCTAGTGGGAGAAGGAGGGGTGTATACAGTAAATTGAGCTAGTCAGGGGGAGGGAGTTGTATCAACAGGGCCAGGGTGTGGAGGGCAGGAGCGAGGCAGATCCTTAGCTTGAGGTTGTTAAAGGGATCAGCATGGTGGTGTCTCCTGGACCAGCTGCCTCTCCAGTCATTAGAACCCTGAGAGGACCCTGCTTTGAGAGTCCAGGGTGGAAGAGCCAGGGCCCAGTGCCGAGGCAGCTGTGGTTATCTACAAATAACCCCTGCTTAGCACATCATGTGTTCCCTGCCTGGGCCTCCAGCTGAAGGAGTCAGGTGACCCCGGGCAGCAGGCCAGGCTGCGGGGGCCTGGTGAGTGTGTATGTGTGTGTCTGTTCTTCCCCGGGTGCCCCAGACATCTGGAGTTGGAAATGATTTCCTTTTTTTCACAGGCCAGGCAAGCCCTGGGTTTCCAGTTAGATTTAAATAAAACAGAACAAACCTTTGTGCAGAGCCCTGCTCTGCTGGGTGGTGCTGGGGTGTTTTGCGGGGGGGGGGGGTTCAGGGGAGCAGCGGAGAACCTCTGCTCATCCTCCCCCTCCCTGTGTCAGCACAAAGCCCTCATCTCTCTCTGTCCCCTACTCTGGGGTATTTTTAGTCACTGAGAAGGATTATCAGAGTCTGGCTCCCAGGTGGCAGGGCCAGGGCTGAGAGTGGGGCCAAAGAGCCTTCAGGAAGCAGCCAGGCTGGGAGATTGGGGGTGGGGGGTGGGGTGGGGGTGAGGATGAAGCCTCAAGCTGGTTAGGCTGGACCAGCCACCCACTTGGTGATTCTCCAAATGACCCCTGGGCAGCTCTGGCTGAGCCAACCAACCTGAGCTCATGCAGTACAGCTTCAAGGGAAGGAAGGCGGCAAGAGGGTGGTGGTGGGGGGACAGGACAGACAGAATGTGGGAGAGGATGGAAGAACCACCTAGACCCTGGGCAAGTGCACCAGCATCCCCCTTTCCAGGCTGCTCCCCCTCCCCTCCCTCCTCTTCTCCACTGCTGGAAATAACAGTAACTACGGGAGTTCCTGTCGTGGCTCAGTGCAAACAAATCTGACTAGAAACCATGAGGTGGTGGGTTTGATCCCTGGCCTGGCTCAGTGGGGTAAGGATCCTGCGTTGCCATGAGCTGCAGTGTAGGTCGAAGATGCAGCTTGGATCTGGCATTGCTGTGGCGTAGGCCGCCAGCTATAGCTCTGATTAGACCCCTAGCCTGGGAACCTCCATATGCCATGGGTGTGGCCCTAAAAAGACACACACACACACACACACACACACACACACACACACACACAACCCCAACAAAACAGTAACTGCGGTTTACTTAGTGCCGACTCCACTCCTAAGTATCCTTGGCAGACACTCCAGGCAGAGAGGGGCTATTGTTAGTCCCATTTTACGGATAAGGAAACTGAAACTTGAGCAGTGATGTCAATGACAGGTAAATTACAGGAATCAAATCCATTTCCATACCAGCTCGGAGTGTTTACAAACTGCGCAGCATCCTAAGCCCCCATAACAGCTCAGTAAAGTGGAAGATCTGGCTTTACCCATTTTTCGGATGGGGCAGCTAAACCCCAGGGAGGCAGCATGTCACAGGGAATGAACGGAGGAGCTGGGGTCCAAGAGAGAAAAAATAAAAATTGTCTCAGGCAGGAGTGGAAGAGAAGTTTGGGCCTTGCTGGCTGTGGATGCCTGGTTACAGCCACACCTGAGCCCCTTCTGTGTGCCAGACCTTGCCCAAGTGCTGCACATGCAGCCTCACTGGCCTGCTTGACCATAATGCAAGGAGGGCACCTGTCCCACCAACAGGTGAGTGCAGAAATCGAGGCACCCAGGGCTGTGAGCACAGGAGCTGGGACTCCAGCCAGAGTCTGCTGGGTTCTAGACCCTTTGCTTTTCAAACCTCAGTGTCTCTTTCTCTTTCTCTCTCTCTCTTTTTTTTTTTTTTTTTGTCTTTTTAGGCCGTGCCTGCAGCATATGAAGGTTCCCAAGCTAGGGGGAACCTAGCCTATGCCACAGCTGCAGCAACATCAGATCCAAGCCACATCTGTGACCTACACCACAGCTCATGGCAACGCTGGATCCTTAACCCACTGAGCAAGGCCAGGGATCGAACCTGCATCCTCATGCATACTAGTCAGATTCATTTCCATTGAGCCACGACAGGAACTCCCTGATGTCTCTTCTTTATCAAGAGGGTGAAGAGGAACAGACAGACACAGGTTAGAGAAAAGATACGGCATCTGGGGCTGAGGGCCTCTCTAGTCAGGGTGTGTCAGTCTGCAGCTCCTCTGGAGAGTTCTCAGGTTTGGAAAGTACATTTCTGTTCCCCCTCTGACTTGGGGTCTGGAAAATTACCCCTTCTGATGTGGGGGCCAGAAAAACCTAATGCCTGCTTCAGCTGAGGGGACTGGGGTTTGAGGCCCATCATGCTTCCTTCCTTCTCTTCCCCGCTGCCCAAAAGACTGCCTGGCCAGCTTCTACTGTCACAGTGAATGAGGCAGGGCTGGCAGAGGGTGCGCTACCTGGATCTGAGGTGGGGGCAATCAGGTGGTGGCTCCAGGAGGAAGTGGCAACTGAACTGGGTTTTGAAGGATGCATAGGAGTTTGCCAGGCAAACAAGGAAGGTAGATAAGCCTTGTGAGAGCTAAGACCTTGCTAGCTTTCCTCACCATTTTGTGTCCTCAGCACCCAGCATGGGGCAATAAATATTAGCTTGGCATTCTAAGCACAGAAGAGCATTTGTAAAGGCTGGTGTATATGAAATCATACACTGTGGTGGGAGCAGAGATTACCGAGTGAACAGTGGGCTTTGAGGCTGGGGATGTGGATAGAAGCCTGGGATTACAAGATGCCGTCACTCTTGTGTGTTCTCTCATATGTCCCCAAAACTCATGGCAACATTCAAGCACCACAAGTGCAGTCACCCCCATCTCAGCACCCTTGGGTGGGGGAAAAACATGGGTTCAGGGCCTGGGCTCCTGGGTTCCCACTCCAGCTCTAGCTGGATGGGGGCCTTCTTAGGACACCCAGCCCACTTACATCTGCAGTGGAGAGGTCTTCAGATTGGGGTGAGGGCCCCTAGGAGAAGGCTGTAGACAGCCATGCATTGGGTGTGGCTCTCATGGGTGCGGCTCTGGCTAGAAGGCAGTGTGGGAATGGGGCCAGGAATTCCAGGCTGAGCATGTGCCCTTGTGCCCCAGGGAGTGCACAGGATCAAGCCAGTTTTGCCCCTGAATGAAGTTGGTTTCTTTTCCTAGAGAGCTCAACCCCATGCCCCCCTCACCCCCCAGGTAGAAGTCTCTTGCACCCTTCTGTCCATCTGTCTGTTCTGTATGGACCTCCCCTTGTGGGTCTAAAGTAGCCACTGTATCACACCTGTCTTTTTTTTTTTTTTTTTTTTTTTTTTTTTTTTTTGGTCTTTTGTCTTTTTAGGGCCACACCCACAGCATATGGAGGTTCGCAGGCTAGGGCTCTAATTGGAGCTACAGCTGCTGGCCTACACCAGAGCCACAGCAACATGGGATCTGAGACACGTCTGGGACCTACAGCACAGCTCACGGCAACGCTGGATCCTTAACCCACTGAGCGAGTCCAGGGATCAAACCTGCAACGTCATGGTTCCTAGTCAGATTCATTTCCACTGTGCCACGACGGGAACTCCGTCACACACCTGTCTTAAAGAAAAATGGAGAGGTGCAAGTTTGTTTTATTCAGGGTTTTATGAAGGACTATGGCCCTGGAGGTAGCCACTCAGTAGCATTGAGTAAACTTCTCCAAAAGGATAGAGGAGTGTGTGTGTGTGTGTGTGTGTGTGTGTGTGTAAAATTTCAATTGAGTAGGGAGTTCCCTTTGTGGTCATGAGCTGTGGTGTAGGTCACAGACGTGGCTCAGATCCTGCGGTGCTTTGGCTGTGATGTAGGCCAGCAGCTCTGATTTGACCCCTAGCCTGGAAACTTCCATATGCCTCGGGTGTGGCCCTAAAAAGAAAAAAAAAAAATTTTTGAATTGAGTTTAGGAATTTTTTGGCTAGGAACTACATGTGGTCCGTGACTGCTTATGATAAAGAACAGATATCTCAAGTTAATGATTTGGGGCTTTTGTGTGTATGGGAAGATGCAAGAATCTGAGGTCATTGAAATTCTTCCTGCTGTGCGTCTTAACTATCCAGGGGCCCTTTTATCCAAAGCATAGAATGCCTCATCCTGTTTTTTCCATCCTGAGTTCCCCTCAGGGCACGCCATCTGTGGGCCACAATTTAACTCTGTATAACTGCCTGGTGAGTGATGCTCTTTGTTCCTTTTTTAAAAATCTCTTCACACCCTTGCTGTCGCCTTTTCATGTCTCTGCCGTACTAGAGTGTCTGGGGGTGGCAGCCACGGCTGGTCACTTCTCTGATGCCTGTACCTAGACGCCCATGGTGTGTGGGCTGTTCCTTCATCGACACTCCACCCCCCGACCTGGGGGATTCCCTCCATCCCTGTGGATTGATTGATTGATTGATTGATTGATTTTTGTCTTTTTAGGGCCGCACCCGCAGCATATGGAGATTCCCAGGCTAGGGGTCCAATCGGAGCTATAGCCGCCAGCCTACGCATCTGCCACCTACACCACAGCTCACAGCAACGTCAGATCCTTAACCTACTAAGCAAAGCCAGATATTGAACCCACAACGTCATGGTTCCTTCCGCTGAGCCACAACGGGAACTCCCCATCCCTCTGGATTTAAACATCAGCCATGCGATGGCTGACATGTCCACCCACCCCATCCCCATCTCACCCAACCCTGAACCCAACCCCTGGCTCCAGATACCCTCACTGTCCTGGTTTACCCAGTTTCTCAGATTCTGAGAATTTTTCTTTTCTGTACGTGATTTGTGATACTGTGATTGATAACAAGAAATATATATTTGGTCTTCCTCTGCTCTTGGCACAGAGCTTTTAAAACCCTGGGAACTTCTGGAGTTCCCACTGTGGTGAAACAGGATTGGCATGTCTCTGAAGCACCAGGATACAGGTTCCATCCCCGGCCTGGTACAGTGGGTTAAAGAATCTGGCATTGCTGCAGCTGTGGCACAGGTCACAACTGTGGCTCTGATCTGATCCTTGGCCCAGGAACTCCATATGCCATGGGGTGGCCAAGAAGAACCCTGAGAATTTCCTAAGTGAGGAGAGGAATAAAGGTACCTTTTGTCATATTGATAAGGTGACTTTTGGGAAACCCCCAGGTCACCTATAGATGGGACTGGTTGCCACCTGATTAGGGAGCGGGACTAATTAAGTCCCTCTAACCTCCGGTGGCTGACTATGTAATGAAGCCTCCATAAAAGCCCAAAAGGACAGGGTTCAGAAAGCTTCTGGGTTGGTGAACGCATGGAGATTTGGGGAGAGTGGAGCATCTGGAGAGGGCACAGGAGCTCCGTGCCTCTTCCCCATGCCTTGCCCTGTGACCCTTTCCATTGGGCATTTCCTGAGTTATGTCTTTCTATAATAAACCAGGAATCTAGTGAGTAAACTGTTGTGTTCGGTGAGCTGCGGGTACAAATTAATCAAAGGGCTTGTGGGAACCTCTGTCTTTGGCCAGATGGTCAAAAGCACAGGTGAAAACCTGGTCTTGTGCTTGGCATCTGAAGCGGGGTGGGTACAGTCTTGTGGAGCTCAGCCCTCAACCTGTGTCTCTCCAGGTAGAGAGTGTCAGCATTGAGTTGAATTGTAACACCCAGCTGGTGTTGCCGGGGGGGGGGGGGGGGGGCACCCGTCAGAATTGAAATCAGATCATAGACTTTTAAAAAAACTTTATTTTGGAATTCCTGTTATGGCTCAGCGGGTTCCAAACCCAACTAGTATCCATGAAGATGCAGGTTTGATCCCTGGCCTCATTCAGTGGGTTAAGGATCCCTCATTGCTGTGAGCTGTGGTGTAGGTTGCAGACACAGTTTGGATGTTGTGTGGCTGTGGCTGTAGCATAGGCCAGCAGCTGCAGCTCCAATTCAACCCCTAGCCTGGGAACTTCCATGTGCTGCAGGTGCGGCCCTGAAAAAGCAAAAAACCGTAATTTTATTTTATTCAAGTACAGTCGATGCACAGTGTTGTGTTAATTTCTGCTGTACAGCAAAGTGATTAAGTTATAATATACTTAATCATACATACATACCCATATTTTTGGTCATGCTTATAGCATGCAGAAGTTCTGAGGCCAGGGTTCAGACCCTTGGCACAGCAGTGACAATGCCAGATCCTTAACCCACCGAGCCACCAGGGAAGGCCTGTATATACATTCTTTTTCATATTCTTTTCCATTATGGATGATCACAGAATATTGAATAGTTTCCTGTGCTGTACAGCAGGACCTTGTTCTTTATCCTTTTTCTGTATCCTAGTTTGCATCTGCTAACCCCAAATGCCCACTCCATCCCTACCCACCCCACCCTTCCCCCTTGGCAACCACAAGTCTGTATCTGTGAGTCTGTCTTATATGAATTCATTTGTGTCATATTTTAGCAGAATTGTAGGCTTGGGTTTTTTTTTTTTTTTTTTTTGCTTATGGAGATCCTGGGCCAGGAATCAGATCTGAGCTGCAGTTGTGACCTGCAGATCCTTAATCCACTGTGCCGAGCCAGGGATCAAACCCACATCCTCGTGAATACTAGTCGGATTCATTACTGCTGAGCCACAATGGGAACTCTTTGTAGACTTTTTAAAGGCAAACATTTTCATCTGCCCAAAGGACCTATAACAGAGGCACAACTTAGTGAATTTTCTCAGTGAGAATGGCACATCAATCAGGAGACAGAACCTTCCAGCCCCTGGCAACTCCTGGCCCCTCGATCACTGCCTGCCCCTAAGAGCAGTCACTTTTCTTTCTTTCCTTCTTTCTTTCTTTCCTTCTTTCTTTCTTTCTTTTTTCTTTCTTCCTTCCTTCCTTCCTTTCTGTCTGTCTGTCCGTCCTCCGTCCGTCCGTCCGTCCTTCCTCCCTCCCTCCTTTCTTTCTTTCCCTTCTTTCCTTTCTTTCTTTCTTTCCCTTCTTTCCTTTCTTTCTTTCTTTCTTTCTTTCCTTTCTTTCCTTTCTTTCTTTCTTCTGACTGCATCCACAGCATATGGAAGTTCCCAGGCCAGGGATCAAATCTGAGCCTCAGCTGCAACCCGAGCTGCTGCAAAGGCAATGCCCTTAACCCACTGTGCCACAGTGGGAACTCCTCCAGCAATCATTCTTTTGATGTGTCAGTGTTGGGAGGGTGGTGCAGAATATTGCCCCCTTGAAGATGTCCACATCCTAGAGTTCCCACTGCGATATGATTGGCTGCATCTTTGCAGTGCCAGGCACAGTGGGTTAAAGAATCAGGTTTTAACACAGCTGCGGTGTAGATTGTAAATTCATCTCAGATCTGATCCTTGGCCCAAAAAAAAAAAAAAAAAAGTCTACCTCCTAATCCTGAACCTGGGACTAAGCTACCTCATGTGGCAAAGGGAAACTGAGGTTGCAGAGGAGATTAAGTTTGCTCATCAGCTGACTTTGAAATGAGGGAATGGTCCTGGCTTATCTGGGTGGGCCTCCATCCTGACCTCCAAAGCCATTTCCTGCACAGCCACCCACAACCCACAAATTGTCATCTTGCCTAGAACAAAACCAAGGGTCACAGAACCCCCAGACTCACAGGCCAAAGTGTAAAATGGTACAGCCACCCCAGAGGGCAGTTTGGCAGTTGCTTATGAAGGAAAACATGCAGCAGGACCCAGCCATTCCATTTCTCGGGTCAGACTGAGGAGACAGGAAACTTCTGTCCACCCAACATTCAGACATGAATGTTCTTAACAGCTTTGCTCATAACTAACCAACACTGAGTACATCCCCAAGGCCCCTGAACAAGCAGATGGTAACCAATTGCAATATATTCATTCAGTACCAATGATTCAGGAATAAAAAAGAAGCTAGTGATGTTGCAACAGCAAGGATGAATCTCGAAAGTATTACTCAAGTGAAAGAAGCCAGACATAAAGACGAGGTGTGTGATTCCACATGTGCAAAATTCTGCAAGAGTCAAAAGTAATCCAAGCTGAAATTCCCTAGGGGCTCAGCGGGTTAAGGATCTGGGGTTGTCACTGCTGTGGCAAGGGTTCGATCCCTGGCCTAGGAACTTCTGCATGCCACAGGCACACACACAAAAAAGGTAATACATTATGGAAAAAAAAAAATTGGAGCAGAGGTTACTTTAGGATGATGGAGATGGATATTGACTGGGAAGGAGCTGGGAAGGAGCTGGAGAGAGAACCTTCTGAGGGGACGGGAATGTTTGTGGCCAGAGGTCGGTTTACACAGGTGTGTGTGTTTGTCAGAACTCAACCACTGTACACAGAACATGAATGCATTTCATTCTAGAAAATTTTACCTTGAGTAAGGAAAAAAAAAAAAAACCTAAAACCTCTGTAAGTCAATATTGGACTCTAGTTAATGATCTGCATGCTGAAATATTTGGGGGTGATGTGACTTGATGCCTGCTGCTCATTGTGAAATGCACCCAGAAGAGGGACTGGTGTGTGGACTGAGGGATGGATGATTTGATGAAGCAGTAGAGCAAAGTGTGAATGATAGAGTTTGGTGGTAGATATGTAGACATTCGCCATAAATTCTTTCAACCTTTCTGTAAGTTTGGAATTTTTCATCATAAAATGTGGGAGGAAATCACCCAAATTCTCCCCCAAGTCCCACAAGCACCTGTATGACCTGCCCCGTCCCCTCCCCGCCCTCACTTCCTCCCTCTCTCCCCCTTGCTTTTTCTGCTTCAGCCACACAGGAATCCTTACAGATCTTCCAACACTCAGTTTTGCTCAGTCGTGCCTCAGGGCCTTTGCACCTGCTGCTTCTCTCTCTGAAAAGTCCTTCCCAGCTCCCTTCCCTCCACCACGACCCTCTTCTGCACAAATCCAGGCCCTCCTCACCTCTAGGTCTCAGCTCAGATGGTGTCTCCTTCCTTTTTTTTTTTTGCTTTTTAGGGCCACACCTGTGGCATATGGATGTTCCCAGGCTAGGGGTCTAATTGGAGCTATAGCTGCTGGCCACAGCCACGCCAGATCTGAGCCATGTCTGTGACCTACACCACAGCTCACGGTAACGCCAGATCCTTAACCCAACTGAGTGAGGCCAGGGATTGAATCCGCAACCTCATGGTTCCCAGTCGGATTCGTTTCTGCTGTGCCATGACGGGAACTCTGAGACTTTCCTTGATAAATCATGCCACCCTGTTTATTTTTTACCAGGCCTCATCACACTGTATTATCTCATTTATTTTTGAATCTATTTACAGCCAATAGGCTGTCTCCCCTGCGGGCTGTGAGTTTTGTGGGGACAGGAATGTGTGCTTTGTTCCCTGCTGTGTCCCCAACACCCAGCCCCAGGCTGGCAGGTACAAGCCATTCAGAAAACATCTTGTTGATGGATGTCAGACAGGAAGATGGATGGATGGGTAGGTGGATGGATGGATGGATGGACGGACGGACGGATGGACAGACAAGTAGATAGGTAATTGGATGGATGGTGGATGGATGGACTGAAGGACGAGTAGACAGCTGGATGGGTAGATTACAGGTGGGCAGGCAGGTGGCTGGCTGGGTGAACAGACAAATAGGTGGAGAGATGGGTGGATGAACAGATAGATGGATGGGTGGGTGGGTAGACAGTTGGATAGATAGATGTACAGGTGAGCAGGCAGATGGCTGGATAGATGAACAGACAAACAGGTGAATGGACAGATGGATGAGTAGATGAACAATGGGTGGGTGGGTGGACAGACAGGTAGGTAGGTAGATGGATTACAGATGGATGGAGGGATGGATGGGAAGATAGAAAAGTGGGTGGATGGGTGGTGGATGGATGGATGGATGGGTGAGCGGATAGATGGGTAGATGTACAAATAGGCAGGCAGATGACTGGATGGGTGAATAGATGAACAGGTAAATGGATGGGTGGATGAGTTGATGGACAATGGGTGGGTGGGCAGATATACAGATAGGTAGATGAATGGATGGATGGGAAGATGGACAGGTAGCTGGCTGGTTGGCTGAGTAGATGAAAAAATGGATAGATAGTTGGGGATGGATGGATGGGTAGATGGCTGGATGGATAGATGTACAGATGGGCAGGCAAATGGCTGGCTGGATGAACAAACAAGTGGATGGATGAATGGATGAGTAGATGGAACAGGTGGGTGGATGCACAGATGAACAAATGAATGAACAAACTTTCCAAGTAGGGACCAGTGTCGGGGTTTGGGCACTTGTCTTAAATCTTGGGAAAGGGAGAATATTTGGGCTCCTCAAGGAGGCTGGGCCCCACAGTGGCTCCCTAGCAGCTCTTGGTGGAAAGCTTCACTCCATTATCTGGCAACAACCTCAGTCACGTGGTAGGCTCTTGGGAGAGGGAGCAAGACAGCTGACACCACAAGGGGAGTCCATGTGTAGAAGGACATCCAGAGAGGGAACTGTGGTTTTCCTTAAATCTTTTATCTTTGGACTGTATCAGAGGCACCTTCCCACAACAGTAAAAACCATCCCAGACATTTGAGAACTCAAGTTCATGACCCCAATCAGCCATTCCCTTGACTTCTGGCCACCTTTCTCATGTCTATAAAGTACAGAATAATAACTACTGTCATGAGTTATATTTAAGGGCCCGTAGGCACTGGCCTAAGCACACTGTGTGCCTCATCAGGCTGGGCTGAGAGGTGGGTATCACTGTCCCTGTTTTACGGATGAACTTGAGGTTCAGAGAAGTCAGGCCATTTGCCTGAGGACACACAGCCCAAGTCTGTCCTTACTACTGGCTGTAATAAACTCCAGGTTGCCAAGTGCTTTGGGGATAGGGGCAGGTTGCTGGGCCCTCCCTCTGCCCCCCCAACTTGTTCTGCGTGCCAAGCTCTCCATTAACTGGACCCTGTGTCCACAGGATGTGGTCCAGCCTGAACGAGTGGCTATGGCAAGAAAGGTTCTGGCTACCACCCAACAACTCATGGACTGAACTGGAGGACCGGGATGGCCTGGTCTTCGCCCACCCCCAGGACATGCTCATGGCCCTGCCCCTGGCTCTGGCCCTGGTGGCTGTGCGCTATGTCTTCGAAAAGTGAGTGTCCCCTGTGCCCCAGCCGGTTGCGGCCCCTCATCAGCCTTGTGCCAGCCCCATCTGCGTGCTTTATCCTCTTGTGTTCCTCCTCCCATCCCACCTCCCAGTGGAGCCTGGCTTTGAGTCAAAGTGCTTTTCTGGCTCCATCCTGCCCCTAGCTGTCACCATCCACACGCTGATGGTCTCTGGTGTTTGGGAACATCGGCTCTCAGCGTGCGGGCATCTTCAGAAAATGAGTGGGGGCCCTGGAGGGGGTGTGCCTGCATTGCTGACCTGGGGTGGGTCCGCCGAGGTCCCTCAGCCAGGTAGTAAGTGAAGAAACTCCTGCCCACTCCCCTCTCCCTCCGTCCTGTCTGGGCACCCTACCCCCGCCCGCCACCCCCTCTCCTCGCTCCTTCCAACCTTCCCTTCTGCTCTCCTTTATAGCCAAAGGAAAGGGCATAGGCACTCCAGCCGCCCTCCTGGGGACCCCCTCCACTCACCCCCAGCCTCCTGCAGCCTTGCACCCGGCCCCTGAGTATATGCCTCCTGCCCAGGTTCCCAGCCTCCTCCTGGTTGCCAGACCCTATGGATTTTCAGTCATTACTCATGGGACCCAGACGCTGCTGGTGATTCCGGAAAGATGATACCGCAATCCGGGTTCTTGTTCACGGCAGTCGAAGAATGAACGCCGTGAACACACAGGCAGCAAGCAAGCAAAGTCTTTATTAAAGGAAAGCAAATAGCTCCCAGGGCTGCCGGAAGCGGGGAGAAGAGCCCCCCTTCTCTATTGCCCTAGAGGGGTTTTTATTCCTTAAAGATGGGGGGGGGTACCAGGGTGGGGTCCAGAAAGATGTGGTTTTCTCCCACTGGCCTTGCTCAGTTACCTATGTCAATCCTTGTCCAATAGGGTTTTAGGGGTGGAATTGTCCTGTAAATCTCATAGTTTCTTTGTCCTTTTCTTCCCGTAATCTGAGTCATAGGGGATTAGTGATTAGTGTCCATCTGAACAGGTACAATCCCTGCAGTAAACAAGGCCTGTGGGGATGTTACGCCCTGGAGCCCTTAAGCCACAAATGTTCATCAGCAGCCATAGCAAAGAATGCATCGAAGCCCACGCTCCTACACTGACTACCTGAGTTAATATTCTGCCTCACCCGGGACTGGAATTCCTCCTCTCTCCCTGGCTGTCCATCTCCTGGGTCCCTTCCCTCTGTCCCAAGTGGTCCCACCTTTTCCTACTTGACCAACCCTGTGGCCAGAGCTCCCAGGATGCCCTGCCAGGCCTTTTGCTGCTAGACTCCCCACTGCCCTCCCCCCGGGGCCTGCATCCCACCACCCCCACCCCAGCTCCCCCCTCTGCCTGAGGGCCCCTCCCTTCCTCTACATCTCACTTGGAATTTCAGGTCCCCCGCCTTCTTTGTGACTCCATGGCCTTGGCACTCACTCCCCTGCAGTTCCTTCAAGGCTGGGTTCCTCCTCTCCCCCCCAGAGCCCTCTGGCCCCCACTTGGGAACCCTTCCTCTGTCCTGCCCTGACCACAGGGACATGGGAGCATTCTGCAACTTACTTTGTCTCTCCCGCTCATGAGGAGCTTCCTGGGGTCTGGGATCCCTGGACATGGGCTGGACTTAGGGAACCCAGGGAAAGTCCACTGACGTTGTATTTGAGCTCCTGCTCTGTGTCAGCCTTTGCTCTAAGCAGTTTGGGGTGTCCTAACTCAGCCCTCACCGCCATCTTGTGAGGTGGTACTGTAATTGTTCCAATTTTACTGGAGAGGAAAGAAAGGCACAGAGAGGTCAAGTGACCTGCCAGAGGTCACACAGCGGCTGGTCAGCTAGGTAGGATTGAGGCTTCATCTAAGGAATTCTGAAAGGGCCAACCCAGCCAGGCCTTGAATAGTGGGTCTGTTTTCCTGCAGATTTATCCCATGGCTCCAGCTGAGGTGGGAGTGTTAACTCCTTCCAAAGGTGTCCCTTGCCTTTCTAAAGGGCAGCAGTAGGGTTGGAAGTAGCTTTTTGTAGCTTTTTTTTTTGTCCGTGGCTTGCAGTGGCTTGATGTGGGATCTCAGTTCCCCAGACCAGAGACTGAACCCTGGCTGCAGTGGTGAAAGCACTGAATCCTAACCACTAGACCACCAGGGAATACCTGGAAGTAGCTTTTCTGGAGTCAAACCAAGTTAGAGGTTTTCCCCATTAAGAGAAAGTGATTCCTGGGAGTTCCCTGGTGGCCTAGCGGTTAAGGATCTCATGTTGTCACTGCTGCTGTGGAACAGGTTCCATCCCTGGCCCCGGAACTTCCACAAATCACAAGTGTGGCAAAAAAAAAGAAAGTGGGGGGGGAGAGATGGAGTTCCCATTATGGCTCAGCTGTAATGAACCCAACTAATATCCTTGAGGACTTGGGTTCGATTCCTGGCATGAGCTGAGGTGTAGGTTACAGACACAGCTTGGATCTGGCATTGCTGTGACTGTGCCATAGGCCAGCAGCTACAGCTCCGATTGGACCCCTAGCCTGGGAACCTCCATATGCTGCAGGTGTGGCCCTAAAAAGCTGGGAAAAAAAAAAGAGAGAGAGAGAGAGAGAGAAAGTCAGCCAGTCACTCACTGTGTCACCTTGGGCATGTTTCTGACCTCTCTGAGCTTCGGATTGCCCATCAGGACAATGGGGACAATAACAATAGGGTTGAGTGAACCAGCACATGAGATGGATTTGGACACATGCTTGGTAGATCCTAAGTGTTCAATAAATATCACTACCGTCCCATTCCCACCCCCAAGCCACTCCTGCCACCCAACATTCTGGAATCAGTTACTTCCTGGGCAGCTCTGAGCCTCAGTTTCCCCAAATGAAAGCCGCTATTGGGATGGCAGACATGCAATTCAGTCCTGACCTCTGGTCTTGGGGGCCCCCTTGTGGACAATGTGGTAATTGACCAGGGTCAGGGCCCCCGGCTCTTCTAAATGTCCGTGCTGGCCAGAGGGTGGGTGGCCTGAGAGGGAGCAGACCTTCTGCCCGTGGGGAGCCCCGAGCCTGGTGGGGAACAGTCCAATACCCAGGCCACCATGAGCTAGGCAGTGAGGGGACTCTCACCCCTTGTTTGGGATTGAGTGAAGGGTACCACAAAAGCTGACCTTCATCCCCTGTCCTTTAGATCCATCCAGATGCTTTTCTTAGCTTGGGCTCAGTCCAACAGCCAGGCTCCTCCCTCCAGGATCCCAAAATGTGACCTGGCCCCACTGAGCCTCAATTTCCCCACCGGGATTGACAGGCTCTGTCTCCCCCGCACCCAGATTCGTCGGTGTGCCCTTGAGCCGGCTGCTGGGTGTGCGGAACCAGAGGAAGCAGCCAGCGAAGCCCAATGCCACTCTGGAGAAACACTTCCTTAGTGGAGGGTGGAAACCCACGGAGGTAAGATCCCCTGACCCCCTCCCCCATCCCCATCGGCCTGCTTGGCTGCCCCTAGGGCTGGTAGGTGGCACCCTGGTTAGGGACAGGGAAATCCCAGAGCACCCTCAGTGCCCCCATCCCCCCTACCCCACTAAATCCCCCATCAGCAGCCCTGCTGCTCAATGGGCGGATCCTGGGACTGGAAGGGGTCGGGGATAGGTTTCTTTCCTGTGCTGGGGAGGAGGCCTAACTGTTCTGGGCCTTCCCCCAACCAGAGGCAGTCCTGTGACCCTCTCTCTATTCCCATCCGGGGTGTGACTGGGCTGCCTCCTGGAGGGAGGCAGGGGCCCAGTAGGCTCCATCCCCTGGGCAGGGTGGGGCAAGGAGTTGGCGGCAACTCTTGTAATCCTGCGATCCCCCTCATCCGTCTCCCTCTGCAGCTCAGGGTGGGAGGCAAGGTCTCCATCATCTGCCCTGGTGGAGGTGAGATCTGATGTTCCGGAGTGGGGGCAAGAAAACCTCTGTGGGAGGTTGCCCCCACCCCAGTCCCTTTAATCCCAGTCCACATCAGTCTCCTGCTTGTCTGTGAGCAGGTCTGGGTTTTTTTTTTGCGGGGGGGGGTTGTGGTGGCATGAAGAAATTCCCAGGCCGGGGATCAAACCCGCACCACAGCAGTAGCAATACTGAATCCCCAACCTGCTGAACCACCAGGGAACTCCCAGAACTGGGTTTTTCTAAGGCCTGTTTTGGGGGTCCCCACCCCATGAAACACACTACTCCCCCATCCCCATAGGTACACAACTGCACAGGCAAGGTCTGGGGCCCCAGGGGAGGGGGAAGCAGAGCTGGGTCCTGCCTGTCCTGGGACAGGAGCGGGAAGCCACCTCTGACCCTGGCGCCATCATCCCCTTCCCCAGCCCCAGATGAGCCTCCTGGCCACTCAGTGTGGCCTTACACTGCGGCAGACGCAACGCTGGTTTCAGAGACGCCGGAACCAGGAACGGCCCTGCCTGACCAAGAAGTTCTGTGAGGCCAGGTAAGGGTCGGGGTGGGCCTGGGGTATGTGTGTGTGTGTATGGGGGGGGGGTGTCTGCTCCTTTAGCAACTGCTTCATGGTCTTCCTCTCTGCCTGCAGCTGGAGGTTCACCTTCTATCTGTGTGCCTTCATCGGTGGAGTCTCAGTCCTGTACAATGTGAGTCTACCTGACTGCTCACCTGCCTGTCTACCTGTCCCACAAGCACCTACTATGTGCTGGGCCTGGACTGGAGTCGGGAGTGGGTGTGGGGGGTTGGGCTGAGGGAGAAACACATGCAGAAACACAAGAGAGGGTGAAGAGAATGTGGCCAGGTCTCAGTGAATGTCCATTCAATGGGTGCCTGTTGAGGACCTACTGTGTGTCAGGGCTGGCAATTCTAAATAAGTCCCTGGTCTACACGGAGAGCAGAGCTATAACCAGGCAGAGAACAGATGGCTGAGTGCGAACAGCACATCAAGAACCAGGGAGCCCCAAGGAGGCCCCAGACCTGGGGTGGGGGGGCTGGGTTCTAACCTTTGGGCAGCCTCAGACTTCCGCATCTTTCCAGGAGTCATGGCTGTGGGCGCCGGTAATGTGCTGGGAAAGTTACCCACAGCAGGTGAGTGGCAGGGGTGTTTGGAGGCTGGTGGGAGGACCAGGGTGGTCGGAGTTTTGTGGAGAAACCAAAGCTGGACATCACAGCATAATTCCCCTCCAAGCCTTACTCCCTAGTTTTACCTCCCCTGGGGAATGGAGAGGGTCCCAGGAGTCAGGAGCTGCCACAAAACCACTGTCCTTGATTATCTCTAGGGATGGGGAGCTCATCCCTTCCTCACTCATTGAGATCCATGTGTCATGGGTTTGAGCAAATGAAAAGGGCCCTGCCCCACACCCCATGGGAGCCTCCACTCCCCACAGCTAACCTTGCATGCCCTGCCGTAGCCCCTGAAGCCAGCCCTGTACCACTGGTACCTCCTGGAGCTGAGTTTCTACATCTCCCTGCTGATGACGCTGCCCTTTGACATCAAGCGCAAGGTGAGGCCAGGCCAAGAGTCTGGTGGAGAAAGTGATGCCTTAGAGTGGTGTGACCCAGTCCCAGGTGGGGAGCAGTGGCCTCACCCCACACCATGAGACGCTTGGTGCCTCAGCAGGAGGTGTGCAGTCCACAAGCCCAGCAACTCCCTGGGAGGGCCTGCTTCTAGTCCTGCTGGGTGGGACCCCTCTAACTACCCCGCCTCATCCCAGCTGTGACCATCTCCTGCAGGATTTCAAGGAGCAAGTGGCGCATCACGTCGTGACCATCACTCTGATCATGTTCTCCTATAGCACGAACCTGCTGCGCATTGGTTCTCTGGTGCTGCTACTGCACGACTCCTCGGACTACCTGTTGGAGGTGGGCCAGCCCGGGTCGCCGCCTCCCAGCCGCCCGGTCCCTCTCACCTCCACCTCCTCCAGCTGCCCCCTGAGTTGAGGCCCCACCCCCTTTCAGTCTTGCTGGGAGGTGAGGCCACACCGCTGTCAGCCTTCCTGGGAGGCGAAGCTTCTCATACACACCTCACGCTTTACCTTTCTAGGCAATTTTGGGTATAAGATCCCACTCCAACTTACCTGGCCGAGCCCCGTGGCACCTTTCCCCTGGGGGGGGGAAGAGGCCCCTCCCTTCCCACCTGGTCCCTCCCCCCACCCCGCCCCGCCGCCCGGCCCCTACCCACCTGCGTCCATTGCTCTCTGCTGCCCTCTCCAGGCCTGTAAGTTGTTCAACTATACCCACTGGCGGCGTGTGTGCGATGCTCTCTTCATCATCTTCTCCTTGGTCTTCTTCTACACTCGCCTTGTGCTCTTCCCCACCCAGTGAGTCAGCCCTCCTGTTAGGGAGGCGGGAGGGTGCGACTGAGATCCTTGCCTCACCCTCGCTCGGTTCCCCAATCCAGGAAGCTGGGGTTGATGGCTGGGAGGCTCCCGGGAGGAGGCAGGGAAGGGTATTCCTGGCACGGGAGCACAACACACCCAAAGGCCCAGAGGTGGGAGAAACAGAAGACTGGGCTTAAGAGTTCCCGTCGTGGCTCAGTGGTTGACGAATCCAACTAGGAACCATGAAGTTGTGGGTTCAATCCCTGGCCTTTCTCAGTCGGTTAAGGATCCGGCGTTGCTGTGAGCTGTGGTGTAGGTTGCAGACTCGGCTCGGATTCTGCACTGCTGTGGCTCTGGCATAGGCCGGCGGCTACAGCTCCGACTAGACCCCTAGCCTGAGAACCTCCATGTGCCGTGGGAGCGGCCCTAGAAAAGGCAAAAAGACAAAAAAAAAAGAAAACACTGGGCTTAGTCATCATTTCACCATGAACGTGGACTGGGAGACGGGATGGGACCCCAGCTCATCTAAAGTCTTTGCCCGGAGTTCCCGTCGTGGCGCAGTGGTTAACGAATCCGACTAGGAACCATGAGGTTGCGGGTTCGGTCCCTGCCCTTGCTCAGTGGGTTAACGATCCGGCGTTGCCGTGAGCTGTGGTGTAGGTTGCAGACGCGGCTTGGATCCCGCGTTGCTGTGGCTCTGGCGTAGGCCAGTGGCTACAGCTCCGATTCAACCCCTAGCCTGGGAACCTCCATATGCCGCCGAAGCGGCCCAAAGAAATAGCAAAAAGACCAAAAAAAAAAAAAAAAAAAAAAAAATAAAGTCTTTGCCCGGTAGTGTGCTGAGCCTCTCCCACCAAGCAGAGGGAACAATGTGAAGGTTCCTGCTGGCAAGGACCTGACACTGGTGGATGGGGAAATATAATATATAAGGCAAACAAGCAGGCTCTAGAATATGTCGGGCAGTGATTGTGCTAAAGAGAAAACCTTGGGAAGGTTGAATAGTTGGGATAAGGATGGTCAGAGAAGGCCTCACTGACAGTGTTGGTACCATGAGCCTGGAGGGAGGTGAGAGAGAAAACTCCTGATCATAGGGGAAGAGTGGTCCTGGGGGAAAGAAGGCAAGTGCAAAGGTCCTGAGGCAGGACCACGTCCAGCATGTTGGAGGAACAGAGAAGGCCTCTGTGGCAGGGTCAGAATGAGCAAGAGGGAGAGACGGAAGAGATGAGGGCAGAGAGATGATGAGACAGAGTTTGCAGGGCTTTATGGGCCTCTGGGAGAAGTTGGGCTTTTATCCCAAGCCAGGTGGAGGCCCTGGAAGGTTGAGCAGAGGAGGGGTGGATCTCAGCACTCACAGTCTCCCCCTGGTGGCTTCCAAGGGAATAGCTGGTGAGAGGTTGAAGCAGGAGCTGGAGGCCCAGGGCAGAGGCGACAGCACTGGTCCAGGTGGGCAGTGATGGGGCTCAACCAGAGCACGTGAGAGAAGTGGGTGGATGCCCTGAGAGTCGCAAGATGGGAATGGGCTCAGAGTTGCTGCTTGAAGATCAGGAGCTCAGCTCTGGCTGGGCTGGGTTTGAGGGGCCTGCAAATATCCCCGCCTCCCCATGGATAAGTGGACAAAGCAGTGGGCACCAGCCTGGTTCTGGAGAGAGATGTCAATGTCCAGTGTTGGCAGCCACGAGACCAGATGGGGTCACTGGGGATCAGGTGTGACCAGAGAGGCCCAGTCCTAAGGCCCCCAGAAGTTTGCATGGGAGCCTGCAGAGGAGACCGAGAGGGAGCAGCCATGACGTGGGAGGATGACAGCGTGGGGTCCCTGAGGTCATTCGAGGAAAGAGCCAGCTGGGTGCCTGCTGCCTGAGCGAGGCATGTGGGTCACTGCTGACCCTACAGCTGATCTGCATGAAGGGGGCGAGGCAAGGGGGCAGAGCTGTCTGAGGAGAAAGTGTGAAAGGATCACCCAGGAAGAAACGGAGCCACTAAGCAGCCCCTGGGGGTTCACAGTCCTGTTCTATGAATTTACTGGAACTGGGTGATGGAGGTATTGAAATGCCCAGCCGAAGACCACAGGTATCAATTGGGTAACAGGAGGGGGGGGCATAGAAGTTTCTGGAGCAGGGAAAGTCACGCACGGTAGAGATTCTGAGGGCTAGGGGCTACAGCAGCTAGCGAACCCCTGCCCCTCCCTCCTGCCCACCCACTGCAGGATCCTCTATACCACATACTACGAGTCCATTGCCCAGTCGGGCCCCTTCTTTGGCTACTACTTCTTCAATGCCCTTCTGATGCTGCTGCAGCTGCTGCATGTGTTCTGGTCTTGCCTCATCCTTCGCATGATCTACCACTTCATGAAGAAAGGCCAGGTATGGAGTTCCTGTTGCGGCTCAGCAGGTGAAGAACCCGACTAGGGAGTTCCCGTCATGGCACAGCAGAAATGAATCCGACCAGGCACCATGAGGTTGCGGGTTCGATCCCTGGCCTCGCTCAGTGGGTTAGGGATCCGGTGTTGCTGTGAGCTGTGGTGTAGGTTGCAGAGGCGGCTTGTGTCTGGCGTGGCTGTGGCTGTGGCTGACAGCTGTGGCTCTGATTAGACCCCGAGCCTGGGAACCTCACCTGACTAGTATCCATGAGGATGCAGGTCCCGTCGCCGGCCTTGCTCAGTGGGTTAAGGATCTGGCATTGCCATGAGCTGTGGTGTAGGTTGCAGAGGCGGCTGGGATCCTGCATTGGTGTGGCTGCAGCCTAGGCTGGCAGCTACAGGTCTGATTGGACTGCTAGCCTGGAAACTTCCATCTGCCACAGGTGCAGCCCTAAATAAAAGGGGTTAAAAAAAGATAAGGCCAGGTAGGGCCCGGGCTGGGCTAGGGTTGGCTGGTGTGTGCCTCTCCGGAGCCCCCCAGCGCAGCCCCCCACCTCCCCCCTCCTCCCTGTTCCCCAGATGGAGAAGGACATTCGCAGTGACGTGGAGGAGTCCGACTCCAGTGATGGAGAGGTGGCCCAGGAGTGCCTGCCGCTGAAGAATGGGGCAGCTCACCAGCCCGGAGCAGCCCCCACTGATGGCCCACGGATCCGGGCCACAGGGCAGTTGGCCAAGGGGCCCCCAGCAGCCATGTAGCTGGCCGAGGACTGGCCACCAGGGGCTGCCCCAGCTCCCGGCAGTTTGGCCTGGTGGAGCTGCTGGACCAGCGGCCCTGGGGCCAACTCTGTGGAGACAGGGAGGGCCCTGCTCCTCGGGGTAGCGGGGAGAGGGCTGATGATCTGTCTCCACTCTCTTCCTTCTGCCCACCCTCCCTCTTTCCCTCAGGCAACTGGACAGCTGGGGGCAGCGGGCAGCCACAGGATGCTGCAGCCTGCCAGAGCCACCTCCAGGCTGCAGCCGGGGGACCGTGAAGAGCCCCAGGCTCAAAGGGGTCCAATAAAACTTGAACGGAGCCACTTTCTCTGCCCGAGCGCTTGTGTCCCTGTCACAGCTCCTCACTCATCCCCAGAAGCCCCAAGGTGGCCAAGACTGACATACCTCACCGACAGGACACACTACCACCTGAAGACACATGCCCACCCCGCCAGGGGACCCAGACAGCAAGCAGCGCAAGGAGAACCACCTCAGTCAAGTTCCCAATTCCCAGCCAAGGCCTTCGCCAAGCCACCTCCTTCCACCTCAAGACAGCCCTCGACCGCCCACTCCCAGACCCTGAGCAGAGATAAGACCAGGTGGAGTCCTTTGCCCAAGGTCACGCAGGTCTGGGCAGAGGGGAGTCACAGCTGTCCCTGAAGCCCCTGGTCAAGGCTGGCAGAACCCCATTCGCATGGTCCCCAGGGCTTCCCTGGAGGGAGGGAAATAGGAACTGGGGGTAACTTCCTGCAAGCTTCTCAAGGGTCTGCCTGGGCCAGTTTACTCTTTCCTCAGGAGCTACGCACGAGGGTGCCCCGCCCCACCCCCCAGAAATCACCACCACAAGGTCCCCTGCAGGGCCAGAAAGTGCAAGAAAGTTCAAGGGAACCCCAGAGACAGAGTCAGAGAAGGGGGGAGGACGGATCTCACCTTCTGTGGTTCTCAGCAAAGAGGAGAGGACAGGAGTTCCCACTGTGGCTCAGCAGGTTAAGAAGCCATGAGGATGCAGGTTCGATCCCTGGCCTCACTCAGTGGATTAAGGGTCTGGCGTTGCCGTGAGGTGTGGTGTAGGTCGCAGATGCAGCTCCGGTTCAACGTTGCTATGGCTGTGGTGGAGGCCAGCTCCAGCTCCAGGTCAACCTCTAGGCTGGGAATGTCCATATGCCGTGGGTGTGGCCCTTAAAAAAAAAAAAAAAAGAGGACAGGTGTGGGGAGAGATGACAGGGAGGAGAAAGCTCCCTGCTCTGTCTCCACTCAGAGATGAGGATGGAGGGGAAGGACAGCAAAGCAAAGAGACTCAAGAGGCAGGTGTTGGGGACGCCAGAAACGGGAGCTAGAAAGATGAGGAGAGAACAAATGGAAGAGCTTCGGATGACACGGGAAGAAACACACAGACAGGAAAAGAGAAGAAACAAAATAATGCCATTTGCTGCAACATGGATGGACCCGGAGATGATCAGACCAAGTGAAGCAAGTTAGAGAAGGAACAAATACCATATGAGAGCCCTTATATGTGGAATCTAACAAAAAATGATACAAAAGAACTTATTCACAAAACGAAAACAGACTCAGATTTTGAAACCAAACGTAAGGTTTCCAAAGGGGAAAAGGCGGGGGGGGGGGGGAGGAGATAAATTAGGAGTTTAGGATTAACATACACAGCACTGTATATAAAATAGGTGGGTAACAAGGATCTATTGTACAGCGCAGGGAAATCTACTCAAAACTGTAATAACCTGGAGTTGTCGTGGCACAGTGGAAATGAATCGACTAGGAACCATGAGGTTGCGGGTTCAATCCCTGGCCTCGCTCAGTGAGTCAGGGATCCAGCAATGCCGTGAGCTATGGTGTAGGCTGGCAGCTACAGCTCCAATTCAACCCCTAGCCTGGGAACTTCCATAGGCCATGGATATGGCCCTAAGAGAAAAAAAAAGCAATCACAAAATGGTGTATTGCCTAGATTGTTCAGGCATGAACATCTAGCGAGTAGGATTATTTCTTTAATACACAGAAAATAAACACAAAATTCAGAAGGGGGATAAGTTTCCTTTGATCTTGAGAGGCAGGAGGATGGGATTCAGATAAACAAATTACTGTCACTGTTCTAGCTTTTGACATTGGGAGATGTAGTGACAGATACTATATTATTAATAAATACAGCTTAAAAGTGATATGCAGGAGTTTCATGGTGGCCTAGCAGTTAAGGACTTTCTATTGTCACAACTGTGGCTCAGGTTACTGCTGTGGCTTGGGGTCAATCCCTGGCACAGGAACTTCCAGATGCCACAGGCAAGGGATAGGCAAAAAGATAACCAGCAGAAGGGGAGAAAATATTTGCCAACCATGTATCTGAAAAGGGCCTAGTACTCATAATATATAAAGAACACTTACAACTCGACAACAACAACAAAAATTTAAAGATGGGCAAAGGACTTAAATTGTCCTTCCTCCAAAGATAGATAAAAAGACAATAAGCACATGAAAAAGTATTCGACATCATTAGTCCCAGGGAAATGTAAATCAAAACCACAGGATACCACTGTACACCCATAACCATGAAAGCAGAAAAACAAAAACCAGTGTTGGTGAGGATGTGGAAAAATGGGAACAACTCTTGTCATTGTTGGTGGGAACTTCCACACGCTGCAGGTGCAGCCAAAAAGAGAGAGAGAGAAGGCAGAAACAAATCAGTGGCATAGAAGAGACAGCCCAGATAGAGGCCCACATAAATACAGTCAGCTGAACTTTTGACAACAGAGCAAAGTCAATACAGTGCAGCAAAGAGAGCCTTTCAAAAAATGGTGCTGGAATGACCAGACTCCACAAGCAAAAAGATGAATCCAGACACAGATGATACACCCTCTACAAATCAATTCAGAATGGATCACAGTCCTACCTAAATGTAAAATGCATAATGTTATTGGCATTCCCATTGTGGCTCAGCAGGTGAAGGACCTGAGGTTGTCTCCATGAGGATGCGGATTCGATCCCCAGCCTTGCTCAGTGGGTTAAGGACCCGGTGTTTCTGCAGGCTTTGGAGTAGTTCACAGATGTGGCTTGGATCTAGAGTTGCTGTAGCTGCGTCCCTGCTTCAGGGTTTTTTTGTTTTTAGGGCCCACCTGCGGCATATGGAGGTTCCCAGGCTAGGGGTCAAATTGGAGCTACAGCTGCTGGCCTACATCACAGCTCACAGCAACACCGGATCCTTAACCCAACTGAGCAAGGCCAGGGGTTAAACCCACAACCTCATGGCTCCTAGTCAGATTTGTTTCTGCTGCGCCACGACAGGAACTCTGGGTGATGATTTTTTGACATAATAACAAAGGCATGATCCATTCAAGAAAGAATTGATAAGCTGGATTTTTTTTTTTTTTTTTTTTTAAGGGCCGCACCAGCAGCAAACAGAAGTTCCCAGGCTAGGGGTTGAATCAGAGATACAGCTGCCAGCCTACCATTGCCACAGCAATGTGAGATCCAAGCTGCAACTGAGACCTACTCCACAGCTCACAGCAATGCTGGACCCCGATCCACTGAGCGAGGCCAGGAATCGAACACATACCCTCATGAATCCTAGTCAGATTCTTAACCCACTGAGCCACCACAGGAATTCCAAGCTGGACTTTATTGAAATTACAATTTTTTTTTATTTTTTTATTTTTTTTTTTTGTCTTTTTGCCATTTCTTGGGCCGTTCCCACGGCATATGGAGGTTCCCAGGCTAGGGGTCGAATCCAAGCTGTAGCCACCGGCCTACACCAGAGCCACAGCAACTCGGGATCCAAGCCGCATCTGCAACCTACACCACAGCTCAGGGCAACGCTGGATCCTTAACCCACTGAGCAAGGCCAGGGATCAAACCCGCAACCTGATGGTTCTTAGTCGGATTCGTTAACCACTGCGCCACGACGGGAACTCCCGAAATTAAAATTTTTGACTCTGTGAGAAACACTATTAAGAGAAGATGGCACAAACTGGAGAAAATAATTGCAAAAACATGTAAAGAACTGTTATCTAAAATCCACCAAAAAACTCAAAACCACAGTAAGGAAACAAAACAACCCAATTAGAAAACGGCCCAAAGAGCTTACCAGACACCTCACTAAAGACGATATACAGATGGCGGGAGTTCTTGTGATGCAGCAGACATGAATCCAACTAGGAACCATGAGGTTTCAGGTTCAATCCCTGGCCTTGCTCAGTGGGTTAAGGATCTGGCATTGCTGTGACTGTGGCAAAGGACACGGCTGTAGCTTCGATTCGACCCCTAGACTGGGAACCTCCACATGCCTTGGGAGTGGCCCTAAAAAAAAAAGACAAAAAAAAAAAAAAAAAGAAGAAGAAGATACACAGATGGCAAATAAGCACAGGAAAATACATACGGCATCAAAGGAAAAAGTGTAGGAGTCCCAGCTGTGGTGCAACGGGATCAGCAGCATCTTGGGAACACTGGGACACAGGTTCGATTCCCAGCCCAACACAGTGGGTAAGGGAATCCGATGTTGCTGCAGCTGCAGCTTAGGTTGCACCTGGGACTTGGATCAGATCCCTGGCCCAGGAACTCCATATGCCGCGGGTCAGCCAAAAAAAAATAAAAGAAAGAAAAAAGGCAAATTAAAACTACAATAATGCAGTAACGTGGATGGACCCAGAGGCTATCATACTAAGTGAAGGAACTCAGAAAAAGAAAACTATCATATGTTACTGCTTATATGTGGAATCTGAAAAAACGATACAAATGAATCCATTTACAAAACAGAAATATACTCACAGACATAGAAGACAAACTTTTAGTTACCAAAGGGGAAAGGGGAGAGGGGCAAATTAGGAAGTTGGGATTAACATATACATATTACTATATATAAAACAGGTGTCCAACAAAATGTTTACTATATAGCACAGGGAACTAGATGCAATATCTTGTAATAACTTATAATGGAAGAGAACTGGAAATAGAATATACATATGACATATATATATATGTCACAGTGATATACACTTGAAATTAACATAATATTGTAAATCAGGTATATTTCAATCAATCAATTAATAAACAATAATGAAATTCCAGTCATCAGACAAATAAGTGCTAGGGATGGAATATACATGATAAATATAACTAACACTGTTGTATGCTATACATGCAAGTTGTTGAAAGAGTAAATCCTAAGAGTTCTTATTCCAAGGAAAAAAAAAAACCTTCCCTATTTCTTTAATTTTGTATCTATATGTGATAAGTGCTGTTTACTAAACTTACTGTGATTTAAGTCTCACCACGCTATACAACTTAAGCTTCTACACTGCTGTATGTCAACTACATCTCAACAAAACTGGAAGGAAAAAAAATGAGATATTGCTACACACCTGCTAGAACACCCAAACTCCAGAACACTGATAACACCAGATGCTGGAGGACATGGAGCAACAGGAACCCTCATTCACTGCTGGTGGGAATGCAACCCTTTGGAAGGTAGTTTTGAGGTTTCCTACAAAACTACACTGTTGGCATTCCTGTTATGGCTCAGCAGTAATGAACCCAGCTTAGCACCCATGAGGATTTGGGTTTGATCCCTGGCCTCGCTCAGTGGGTTAAGGATCTGGCATTGCCTCGAGCTGCAGTGTAGGTCACAGATATGGCTCAGGTCTGGTGTTGCTGTGGCTGTGGTGGAGGCCGGCAGCTGCAGCTCTGATTTGACCCCTAGCCTGGGAACTTTCATATGCCTCAGGGGTGGACAAAAAAAAAAAAAAAACTATTGGTGGGAATGTAAATTGGTGCAGCCACTATGAAGAACAGTATGGAGAAAACTAAAAATAGAGTGACTCTGGAGTTCCTGTTGTGGCGCAGTGGTTAACGAATCCAACTAGGAACCATGAGGTTGCAGGTTCAATCCCTGCCCTTGCTCAGTGGGTTAAGGATCCAGCGTTGCCATGAGCTGTGGTGTAGGTTGCAGACGGGGCTTGGATCCCGCGTTGCTGTGGCTCTGGTGTAGGCCGGAGGCTACAGCTCCAATTTGACCCCTAGCCTGGGAACCTCCATATGCCGTGCAAAAAGACAAAAAAAAAAAAAAAAAATAGAGTGACTCTATTATCCTGCAGTCCTACTCCTGGGTAGATTGTCAGAGAAAATTCTAATTGAAAAGACACATGCATCACGACTGTCACTGCAGCACTATTTACAAGAGCCAAGACATGGAAGCAACCTAAATGTCCATCAACAGAAGCGTGGAAAAAGATGTGGTGCATATATACGATGGAATATTACACAGTCATAAGTGAGAATGAAAAAATGACCTTTGCAGCAGCTTGGATGGACCTAGAGATTATCACACTAAGTGAAGTAATACAGATACAGAAAGACAAATATTGTATGATACGGCTTATATGCAGGATCTTAAAAAATGAGACAAATGAACTTATTTACAAAACAGACCCACAGAAATAAAAATAAATAAATTTATGGTTACCAAAGGAGAAAGGAGATACAGAAGAAATAAATTAGGAGGTTGAGATCAACATACACACATTACTATATACATATAAAATAGATAACCAATAAGGACCTTCTGTATAGCACAGGGAACTACACTTGGTGTTTTATAATAACCTATATGGCAAATGAATCTGAGAAAGAATAGATATATGTACATGTATAACTAAATCAGTTTGCTGTACACAAAAACCCAACACAATATGGTGAATCAACTATACTTTAATTTTTTAAATGTCTCAACATTTCTTAAATTTGAAAAAAAAATGGAGTTCCCACTGCAGCTCACCAAAATGAACCCAGCTAGTAACCATAAGGACGCAGGTTCGATCACTGACCCTGCTCAGTGGGTTAAGGATGTGGAGTTGCTAGGGGCTGGGGTGTAGGCTGGCAGCTTCAGCTCTGATTCAACCCCTAGCCCGGGAATGTCTATATGCCATGGGTGCGGCCCTAAAAAGAAAAAAAAAAAAATCAATCATAGGCTTCAAAAAAGGAGGAAAAAAAAGAATTTTTTCTTGCAGGATGCAAAATAGCTCAGGAGTATCTCCCACAGAGCAGCACAAAGAGACGGCTTCTCTCTCATAGGTCCTATTTCTTTCAAACACATGGAATATAGATTCCCCACAGACCAACATCTGTCTAAAGTAGGAAGAGAAGAAAAGAATGAAGAAACTGAAAGAGAGGCCTTATTTGAGAGAAAGGACGGAAAGAGGGAAGGCTGGAACAGTCTCAGAACTGAAGAAACTCATGAGCACCCAGATTGAAAGAGCCCACTGTGAACCAAAGCAAGCGAATTTCCTAAGTCCCACACTGAGTCCCACACTGAGACTTAGTGGAATGAAGTTCCAAGCTATTAAGGACAAAGCCACCAGAGGAATAACGCAGATTTCCTACAGGAGAGCAGCAGTTGGAGAGCAGAATTTTTAATCAGGACAACGGATTCCTGACAACAGAGGCTCACAGGAAGTTCCCGTCGTGGCTCAGTGGTTAACGAACCTGACTGTATCCGTGAGGATGCGGGTTCGATCCCTGGTCTTGCTCAGTGGAGAAAGGATCTGGCGTTGCCATGCGTTATGGCGTAGGTTGAAGATGCAACTCGGATCTGGCATTGCTACAGCGTGGCATGGGCTGGCATCTGTAGTTCCAATTTGAGCCCTAGCCTGGGAAACTCCATATGGGGCCCTAAAAAGACAAAAAAGACCAGAAAGTATATATATATTTAAGCCAAAAATTCCATTCCCATCTAAGCTACTGTCTGAGAGTAAGGATGCCATAATGACATTTTCAGACAAACACGATCCCTCTGTGAAAGAGCTACTGACATGTGAATGGGGGGGTGGCGCCACTTTCAAGATCTAGTCTTAAGTTTCTGACTATGCCCAAAGCATGTTCTCCCCTTAAAAAGGTTTCACACTCCTTTAGCCCTCTCCACTGGCCAGTACCCAGGCATCAGCTCCCAGAGCCCTGGCTTTAGACACACAGGCTCTGTGCAACTTTACTTCTTTTTGTTTTACTCTTTATTTTGAAATAATTTCAGATATAGAAAAGTTGGGAGGATAATATTAAAAATTCTGACATACTCTTCAATTTTCCTCTAAGGTTAACATCTCACCACATCTCCACCATCTGCATCATCCCCATCATCCCCATCAGCTCCATCACCTCCACCATTTCTATCATCCCCATCATCTCCATCTCCATCACCTCCACCTTCTCTATCATCCCCATCATCTCCATCTCCATCACCTCCACCTTCTCTATCATCCCCATCATCTCCATCTCCATCACCTCCACCTTCTCTATCATCTCCATCTCCTCCATTGTCTCCTCTTCCTCCTGATCTCTCCCCCCATTGCACTCATACATATACACATAGACATGGACTATTCTCTTTGATAAAAAATATTTTTATGGCTGCACCCACAGCACATGGATGTTCCCAGGATAGGGACGGATTCCGAGCCTTGACTGAGACCTGAGCTGCATCTGTGACCTGAACTGAAGCTTCGGCAACACCGGATCCTTTCCCAAGGCAAAGGGCAGAGACTCAAACTCGCACCTCTGCAGTGACTCCAGCTGCTGCAGTCAGATTCGTAACCCACTGTGCCATAGCAGGAACTCCACCTGTACCTTTTTCTAAGAGAATAACTTTCAGGCGTGATGCCCATTAACCCTTAAACACTCAGCCTGTGTTTCCTGAAAACAGGGACATTTCCTTACGTAACCAGAAGAGTTATCAAAAGCAGGAAAATGAAGTTCCCATTGTGGCTCAGTGGTCAACGAATCCGACTGGGAACCATGAGGTTGTGGGTTCAATCCCCGGCCTTGCTCAGTGGGTTGATGATCCGGCGTTGCCATGAGCTATGGTGTAGGTCAAAGATGCAGCTTGGATCCCGAGTTGCTGTGGCTCTGGTGTAGGCCAGCGGCTACAGCTCCAATTAGACCCCAAGCCTGGGAACCTCCATGTGCCATGGGAGCAGCCCTAGAAAAGGCAAAAAGACAAAAAAAAAGAAGAAAAAAAGAAAAGCAGGAAAGTTAGCACTGATACAAGGCTATTATCCAATCTACAGACCATCAGAGTTTTCCAACTGTCCCACTCATACGCCATACAGGATGCAACCCAAGGTCACAGAGTGCATTTAGTTATCACTTGTCTCATCAAGAGTCTCTTCGGCGTTCCCGTCATGGCACAGCAGAAACGAATCCCACTAAGAACCATGAGGTTGCGGGTTCTATCCCTGGCCTCACTCAGTGGGTTAAAGATCTGGCGTTGCCATGAGCTGTGGCGTAGGTCACAGACGCAGCTTGGATCTGGTGTTGCTGTGGCTCTGGCGAGGGCGGCAACAACAGCTCCAATTAGACCCCTAGCCTGGGAACCTCCATGTGCCACGTGTGCGGCCCTAGAAAGACAAAAGACCAAAAAAAAAAAAAAAGTGTCTCTTCGATTTCATTTAATCTGGAAGAATTTCTCAGGCCCTATGTCTTGCATGACTTTACGTCCTGATCAACAGAGGTCAACCCTCTTCAGACACACACTGTTGTCACATCCTAGGTGAATATACAACGTCCCACACAGGGGATTTGATCAGGCCACTGGTGTCCCAGGAAAGGTTGTGGCTCATCCGTGGAGGGCAGGGCTGTGAGGAGCCTGCTGGGTGGAGCTGAGGTCTCTGAGAGCCTCCCATGGCACCCCAGAGCCCTCAGATCACTCAGAGGAGCCCAAGGGCATCCCAGGGGAAAACGAGGCATGGGAGCAGAGTTGCAGCTACAGGAACAGAAGGACCAGCCTGGAATCCCCCAGGACACACTGGTGAATAGGCATCCACAGCATCGCACAGCTCCAGACAGTCCTGTGCCCCCTCACAAGGAGTGCTGCTTCTAGTCCTGCCCCCTGCCTCCAGTCAGTCCTTCCTGTGCCTGTGGGCTTCCCCTTTCTCTAGGACATGCAGACATCATCAGCACCTTCAGACTCACCCACCTCAGCCCAGGCAGTGAGAGCCTCTGCTGCCCAAAATGCGATGGTGGCGTTCCAGCTGCTCTCCTAGAGGAAGCAACGTTAGGGCATCAGGTCTTTCCTCTGTTCGCCCACATCTGATACAAGCACTCCTGGATCCTGCCTGACCTGAAGGTGTCCTGTCCAGAGCCAGGAGCCCTTGGAATTCTGGTCACCTCTGTTCACTGAGGCCCATGATGCTTACATCCTACCCACGCTCCTATTTGTTCCCCAGAGTGTGTGTGTCTTCAGGTGTTTTTCTCCACGTTCTAGGGACTTAGGCATGCTGTCCTGTGTGTCCTGTGGGCCCAGGCCTATAACATGTGTGTTTGTGTGCTTTTCTCTCTTTCTTTGTTTCTTTCTGGTTTTTTTTTTTTTTTTTTTTTCTTTTTAGGACCACACCCATGGCGTATGAAAATTCTGAGGCTAGGGGTTGAATTGGAGCTACAGCTGCCGGCCACAGCAACTCTGTATCCGAGCTGCATCTGCAAACGACACCACAGCTCACGGCAACGCCAGACCTTAACCCACTGAGTGAGGACAGGGGTCAAACCCACATCCTTATGGATACTAGTTGGCTTTGTTTCCACTGCGCCACAACGGGAACTCGTGTGTGTGTGTGTGTGTGTGTGTGTGTGTGTGTGTGTGTGTGTGTGTCTGTGTGTGTGTGTTTGTGTGCATGCGCTTTATATGAGGTTGATTTTTTTCTTAATAGGCTTCTGTGCATCTTTATAGGGGGCCTGTATGGAGGGCCCATGAGCCTTCTCCAATGGTGCTGAAAGTTCACCATTCAAGACCCACATCCACCCAATCTTCCAACTGAGGTAAGGCTACTCCTCCAGGAAGCCTTCTTGGATTGCCCCACCTCCTCTTCAACTGGGAGATGCCACACCCATGCCTGTGCCTTCAAGCTCCCAGCACCTCCCCACCACATGGCCCTGCAAAGCCTACCCTTACCTGTACAGATCCTAGAATCACAGTCCAGGACTGAGAGTCCATCTGCCGGGCCAGGACCTACTAACCGGACAACAGGCACCCAGCCAGGCACTGAGGCTGCGCTCAGTCAGAGGGGACCAGGAAGTGCCCAACAGAGAAAACCCAATGCCACAAGAAATAAGGAAATAACAGATTAAAGACAGGAGTTTCCGTTGTGGCTCAGTGGTTAATGAACCTGACCAGCATCCATGAGGACGTGGGTTTGATACCTGGCCTTGCTCGGCAGGTTAAGGATCTGGCATTGTGAGCTATGCTGTAGGTCACAGACACAGCTTGGATCCCACATTTCTGTGGCTGTGGTGTAGGCCAGCGGCTATAGCTCTGATTCGACCCCTAGTCTGGGAACCTCCATATGCTGTGAATGTGGCCCTAAAAAAAAAAAAAAAAAAAAAAAAAAAAAAAAAAAAAAAAAGACAAAAAGAAATTGACAAAACAGAAAGCAAAGGGACAAAAACGACAAGAATAAAACCAAACTCTGACCCTTTGGGAACATTAATGAGGTAAATCCCTGAAGAGAATGAGCAAGGAGGAAGTGAAGATTTTAAAATATAGAGGAGGCGGTTAAGAATAACTGTGTGTAGGAGTTCCCACTGTGGCTCAGTGGGTTACAAACCCAACTAGTATCCATGGGGATGCAGGTTCGATCCCTGGCCTTGCTCAGTGGGTTAAGGGCCCAGCACTGCCACAAGCCGGGTAGGTTGCAGATGCGGCTCGGATCCTGTGTCTAATTCTGGTGTAGACCAGCAGCTGCAGCTCTGATTCGACGCCTAGCCTGGGAACCTCCATATGCTGTAGGTGTGGCCCTAAAAGGAAAAAAAACAAAACGAATAACTGTGGGTCAAAAAAGAGGAGAGCAGAGTTCCCATCGTGGCTCAGTGGTTAACGAATCCGACTATGAACCATGAGGTTGCAGGTTTGATCCCTGGCCTCACTCAGTGGGTTAAGGATCCAGCATTGCCATGAGCTTGGTGTAGGCTGCAGATGAGGCTTGGATCCTCATGTAATTGTGGTGTAGGCTGGGGGCTACAGCTCCGATTATACCCCTAGCCTGAGAACCTCCATATTGGTGGGTACAGCCCTAGAAAATACAAAAGAAAAAAAAAAGGAGGAGAGATAACAAGTGCTGGCAAGGATGTAGAGAAAAGAGAACCCTGGTACACTGCTGATGGGAGAGTAAATTGCTACAGCCACTATGGAAAATAGTAAGGAGATTCCTCAAAAAATTAAAAATAGAACTTCCATATGATCCAGCAATCCCACCTCTGGGTTTTTGTCTGCAGGAAACAAAATCACTATCTTGAAAATATACATGCAGCCACATGTTCAATGTAGCATTATTTATAATAGCAAGATGTGGAAGCAACCTAAATGTCCCTCAAAAGATGAATTGGGAGTTCCCACTGTGGCATAGTGGGTTAAGGATCTGGCATTGTCACTATAGCGGCTATGGTCACTGCTGTGGCTTAGGTTCAGTCCCTGGAACTTCCACATGCCATGGGCATGGTAAAAAAGATAAAGTGCTCTGGAGTTCCTGCCGTGGTGCATGAGGTTAAGGGTCCGGCATTGTCTCCGCAGCATCGTAGTTCACAGCTGTGGAATGGATTTGGTCCCTGGCCCAGGAATTTCCATAAGCCACAGGTATAGCTAAAAAAAAAACAAACAAAACAGCTCTTTTTTAAAAAAATGGATAAAGAAGATGTGATATCAGAGTTCATATTGTGGCTCAGTGGTAACAAACCCAATTAGGATAAATGAGGATACAGGTTCGATCCCTGGCCTTGATCAGCCGGCTAAGGATCCAGCACTGCCATGAGCTGTGGTGTAGGCCACAGACACGGCTTGGATACCATGCTGCTGTGGCTGTGGTGTAGGCTGGCAGCTATAGCTCCAATTTGACCCCTAGCCTGGGAACTTCCATATGCTGCAAGTATGGCCCTAAACAAACAAACAAACAAAAAGATGTGATATGTTTACAGTGGAATACTATTCAGCCATAAAAAAGGAAACCCTACTATTTAGAACAACTTGGATAGACCTTAAGGGCATTATACTAAGTGAAATAAATAAGACAAAGACAAATATTATATGATCTCACTTATATGCAGAATCCAAAAAAAAAAAGCAGACTCATAGATACAAAGAATAAATTGGTGGGTGCCAGAGGTGGGGGAGAGGGTGGAGTGGGCAAAATGTGTGAAGCGATTTTTTTAAAATCACAGAAACTATATGTCAATAAATTGGAAAATCTAAATGAAATGAATACATTTGTGGGGAAACATAAAATGCTAAAATTGTATCAAGAAGAATCAGAAAATTTGACTAGACCCATAAATTTTTTTTTTTTTTTTTTTTTTTGTCTTTTTGCTATTTCTTTGGGCCGCTCCCGCAGCATATGGAGGTTCCCAGGCTAGGGGTCGAATTGGAGCTGTAGCCACTGGCCTACGCCAGAGCCACAGCAACTCGGGATCTGAGCCTCGTCTGCAACCTACACCACAGCTCACGGCAACGCCGGATCGTTAACCCACTGATCAAGTGTAGGGACCGAACCCGCAACCTCATGGTTCCTAGTCGGATTCGTTAACCACTGCGCCACGACGGGAACTCCTAGACCCATAAATGTTAATGAGCTGGAAACACTGGGAAAAAAATATTCTCTCTCCCTAAAGCACAAAACCTAGAGGATTTTACAGTCAAGTTTTATCACCATTAGAGGTAGCAGCTGATTCCCATCTTAATCAGACTGATATCAAGAATTTCGTTTGTTTTATTTTATTTCATTTTTTTGTCTTTTTGTCTTTTCTAGGGCTGCTCCTGTGGCACATGGAGGTTCCCAGGCTAGGGGTCTAATCCGAGCTGTAGCCGTTGGCCTACACCAGAGCCACAGCAACTCGGGATCTGAGCCGCGTCTGCAACCTACATCACAGCTCACAGCAACGCCGGATTCTTAACCCACTGAGCAAGGCCAGGGATTGAACCCACAACCTCATGGTTCCTAGTCAGATTCATCAACCACTGTGTCACAACGGGAACTCCCTGATATCAAGAATTTTAAAAAAGGAGTTCCCTGGTGGCTCAGTGGATTAAATATCCAGCTTTGTCACTACAGTGGCTCAGGTCACTGCTGTGGTGCAGGTTCAGTCCCTGGCCTGGGAACTTCTACATGCCACACGCATAGCCAAAAATAAAAAAATTAAAAAAAAAAAGGATTTCTAACAAAGGTGAGGGGATAGAATTCCCAGCTTCTTTTAAGAGGATAATAAAGCCTATAAACTAAAATCAGATAGGGTGACAATAGAGATGAACCCCGAAAATATTCTGCTAAGTGAAAGAAGCCAGACACAAAAGGTGACATTTATGATTCTGTTTATATGGAAGATCCAGAATAGGTAAATCTACAGAGACAAAAAGCAGATTGGTGGCTACCTGGGGCGGGGAGGAGGGGGGGAAAGGGGGCAACTGTGTAATGAGTACAGGGGTTTCCTTTTGGGTGATGGGAAGATGTTGTAACCACACAGAGGTAGTGGTGGTTGCACAACACTGTGAGTGCATAAATGCCCCTGAATTGTCTACTTTCAAAAGGTTAATTTTGTTCATGGGAATTTCTCCTCAGTGAAAAAAGCACATGAGAACATGGAACAAGCTAGGAAAATTCGGACCAATTTTCAATAATGTCCACAGAAGCAAAAATCCTAAATAAAATGTTGCTACCCACAAGACATGGATGCAACCTAACTGTCCATCGACAAATGAATAGGTAAAGAAGATGTGGTACATATATGCAATGGAATACTACTCAGCCATAAAAAAAATGAAATAATGCCATTTGCAGCAACATGGATGCAACTAGAGATTATCAGACTAAGAGAAGTCAGACAGAGAAAGACAAATATCATATGATATCGCTTACATGTGGAATCCATAAAAATGATACAAGTGAATTTATTTACAAACTAGAAATAGACTCACAGACATAGAAAAAACAGGAGTTCCCATCGTGGCGCAGTGGTTAACAAATCCGACTAGGAACCATGAGTTTGCGGGTTTGATCCCTGGCCTTGCTTAGTGGGTTAAGGATCCAGTGTTGTCGTGAGCTGTGGTGTAGGTTGCAGACGCGGCTCGGATCCAGCTTTGCTGTGGCCCTGGTGTAGGCCAGCGGCTACAGCTCCGATTTGACCCCTAGCCTGGGAACCTCCATATGCCACAGGAGCGGCCCAAGAAATGACAAAAAGACAAAAAGAAATCTTCCTTACAACTATATTAAATGAATTCCTTCCACAGTTCATATGTTTATAACATAAGTATAACAAAAAAATTAAAAAGCAAAAAAAATGTGACAAAAGGTAAATTTTAAGAATAAAATTCCTTTAACGAAAAAGAAAAAACAAACTTAGGGTACCAAAGAGGAAAGGGAAGAAGGGATAAATTGAAAACCTAGGATTAATGGATACGCACTACTGTATATAAAATAGATAACCAACAAGACCTACTGTTCGTACAGCGAACTATACTCAGTAGCTTGTAATAACCTATAATGGGAAAATAATCTGAAAAAGAACATATATATATATATATATATATATATATATATATATATATATATATATGAATCACTTTGCTATGCACCTGAAATTAACACAACATTGTAAATCAACTGTACTTCAATAAAAAAAATTTTTTAATACTCAAATAAATAAATAAATAAATAAATTTAAGGAGTTCCCATCGTGGCTCAGTGGTTAGTGAACCCAACTAGCATCCAGGAAGACGTGAGTTTGATCTCCGGCCTCGATCAGTGGGTTAAGGATCCGGCGTTGCCATGAGCTATGGCGTAGATCGAAGAAGCAGCTCGGATCCTGGGTTGCTGTGGCTGCGGTGTAGGCCAGCGGCTACAGTTCCGATCAGACCCCTAGCCTGGGCACCTCCATATGCTGCAGGTTCGGCCCTAAAAAGACACCCCCCCAAAAAATACTACTATCCAAAGCTCACAGTGTGGAGGGAAAACTACATATGGTCAAATACAATTCGGCCAGAAGAGCACAGATTAGTCGACCAAAAAAAAAAAAAAAAAAAAAACCCGGGAATTTTGAGTTCCCATTGTGGCTCAGCAAGTTAAGAACCCAACTAGTATCCATAAGGATATGGGTTCAAGCCCTGGCCCCACTCACTGGGTTAAGGATCCTTTGCTGCAAGCTGCTATGTAGATCGCATATGCAGCTCAGATCAGGTGTTGCCGTGGCTGTGGTGCAGGCCAGCAACTGCAGCTCCAATTTGACCCCTAGCCTGGGAACTTGCATATGCTATGAATGCAGCCCTAAAAAAGAAGGTAAACAAACATGGCTAAAATGGTAAATTTCATGTTATGTATAATATACAATTAAAAAATACGAAGGTGTGGAGTTTCCGTTGTGGTGCAGTGGAAATGAATCTGACTAGTACCCATGAGGATGCGGGTTCAATCCCTGGCCTCACTCAGTGGGCTAAGGATCTGGCATTGCCGTGAGCTGTGGGGTAGGTGGCAGAGGCGGCTTGGATCTGGCGTTGCTGTGGCTATGGCGTAGGCTGGCAGCTATAGCTTCGATTAGACCACTAGCCTGGGGACCTCCATATGCCATGGGTGCAGCCCTAAAAAGCAAATAAATAAATAAATAAATAAGAAAGGGAAAAAGGAAACGCCCAGCTGGATGGGTGTGAAGTGCAAGGAACGATCGCCACCTACTGGTGACTTCCTGCATTCTTCAAGGAGCTGGAAAAATGTGCTTAAAAGCCACTATTTCCTCCATATACCGTCGTCTTCCACAGTTTAGCAAACATTATGGCAGAAGAGACAGCATCACTGAGAAAACAGAAGTCAAAAAGCAGAACCTTCCATAGCCACCCCCCTACTGACCTGCCGACCCTCTTCTAGATCCATCCTCCAACCCAGCCCTCCTTGCTACTGCTATCAGCAAACAATTTGCCCTGATCCCAGGCAAACCCAGGCCACCTCCACCAGCTCCCACACCACTTGCCTATTTAAGAAGCCACCTGACCATCTTCCTTCTGTACTAGATTGTTCCCAATGGCATACAAATACATTCATTTTCCACATTTTTGTCCTATTGAGATGAAATTCATATAACATAAAATTAGCCATTTAAAAGTAAACTTCAAGAGTTCCCTGGTGGCACAGTGGGTTAAGGATATGAGTTGCGGCTGCTGTGGCTTTGGTTGTTGCTGTAGCATAGGTTCAATCCTGGCCCAGGAATTTCTGCATGCTGTGGCAGCAGCCAAAAAAAAAAAAAAAAAGTAAACTTTAGGGAGTTCCCTGGTGGTCTAGTGGTTAGGATTCCTTGCTTTCTCCCCTGTGGCCTGCGTTCAGTCCCTGGTCTAGGAACTGAGATCCCACATCAAGCCAATGCATGCCATGGCCAAAAAAATAAATAAACTTCAGTGGCATTTAGTATATTCATAAAGCTTTACAATCATCACCAGTTTCTAGTTCCAAAGCATACTCACAGTGCAAATAAGCACATGAAAAGAGGCTCCACACATACCAACGGGAAATTGCAAATTAAAACAGTAATAAGAAAGCAATGCACACCTATTGGAATGGACAAAATCCAAAAAACTGACGACAACAATTACTGGCAAGGATGTGGAGCAATAGGAATTCTCGTTCATTGCTGGTGGGAATGCAAAATGGTCCAGCCACTTTGGAAGGCAGTTTCCTGGTTTCTTGCAAAGCTAAATATACTCTTACCATATGATCCAGCAATAGTGCACCTTGGTACTTATCCAAAGGGGTTGAAAAATTATGCCCACACAAAAACCTGCACATGGATGTTTATAGCTGCGTTACTCATAATTGCCAAAACTTGGAAGCAAACAAGACATCTTTTTGCAGGTGAATGGATAAACAAAATGTGGGATTCAGCACTAAAAAGAAATGAGCTACCAAGACATGAAAAGATATGGAGGAAGCTTAAATTCATATTACTGAGAAAGAAGCCAATTTGAAAAGGCTACATGCTATACAATTTCCATCTCTATCACATTCTGGGGAAAGCTAAAACTATGGAGACAGTAAAAAGATCAGTGGTTTCCAGGGATCAGAGGGGAAGGAGGGATGACTAGGCAGAGCCCAAAAGGATTTTTGATTTTTTTTTTTTCTTTTTAGGGCTGCATCTGAGGCATATGGAAGTTCCCAGGCTAGGGGATGAACTGGAGCTGCAGTTGCTGGCCTATGCTTCAGCCACAGCAACACATGATCTGAGCTACACCTGTGACCTACACCACAGCTCATGGCAATGCCAGATCCTTAACCCACTGAACAAGGCCAGGGATCAAACCCGAATCCCCATGGATCCTAGTAGGGTTCATTAACCACTGAGCCACAAAGGGAACTCCCCGAATGGATTTTTAAGGCAGTGAAAATACTCTCTATGATGCTACAATGGTAGATCCATGTCATTATACATTTGTCCAAACCCACAGAATGTACAACACCAAGAGTGAACTCTAAGATAAACTATGGACTCTGGGTGATAATGACATGCCATTGTAGGTTTATCAGTTGTAACTAAGGTGCCACTATGGTGAGGGATATTTATAATGGGGGAGACTATGCATTTGTGGAGGCAGGGGATATATGGGAAGACTCGATTTTGCTGTGAACCCAAAACTGATCTAAAAAATAAAGTTAAAAATTTTTTTTCATCACTACTCATTGAGCAGTTGCTTCCCAGAGTTCTTCTGTGTTGCAGCGGGTTAAAGATTTGTCACTGCAGCAGCAAGCCGAAGGTGCAGGGGGGCAGAAGGAGCAGTTGCTTCCCATTCCCTGTCCCCTCCCCCAGCCCCTAGCAACCAACCATTGATCTACTTTCTGCCTTACAGATTTATCTATCCTGCATTTTTTTTCTTTCTATGGATATACCTACAGCATATGGAAGCTCCCAGGCTAGCGATCGAATTGGAGCTATAGCTGCCAGCCTATGCCACAGCCACAGCCACACCTGCGCTGCAGCTTGTGGCAATGCCGGATTCCTAACCAACCACCAGGGATCAAACCTGCATCCTCATGGACACTATGTCGGGTTCTTAACCCACTGAGCCCACAACGGGAGCTCCTATGCCGGACATTTTATACACTAAATGGAATCATACACTCCACGATTTTTGTGTCTGGTTTCTTTTGCTTGGTGTAGGTGTTCAAAGTTCATCCACATTGTAGTATATGTCAGAACTTCCTTCATTCTTAAGACTGAATATTCCATTGTCTGGTTGGACCACATTTTGTGTATACATTCATCTGGAGATGGACGCCTGGGGTGGAAGTTCCTTGGCCTGGGAATGAACTCTCGCCACAGCAGTGAACAACTCAGAATCCTTAACCACTAGGCCACCAGGGAACTCCCCCATCTTTTGAGTATTATGAATAACGCTGCTAGGGATGTTTGAAAACAGAGATCCAAACAAGTATTTGTTTGGATCTCTGTTTTCAGTTCTTTGGGGTATATTTCTAGGAGAGGAATTCTGGGCCAAATGGTAAGTCTATGTTTAACTTTCGAGGAAGCACCAAACTCTTCCTCAGTGGCCGCATCACGTTACGCCCCCACCAGCAATGCACAGAGGTTCCCATTTCTCCACACACCCTCGCCATCACTTATTTTCTATTTTTGCTTTTTACCCCCCCCCCCAATTATGGTCATTCTCATGGGCATCTTCCACGTTAAAGGAAAAAAAAGAGTATCTCTGAGCGAACCCCCACCCCCCACAGTCTCGGCCCTGTTCCTCTGCCTCGCCGCTCACCCCAAGCAAAACTGTAAAAAAACGAGTTATTCATATGCCATTTCTCCTCCTCACTTTATCTTCAACCGGTGGAGCTGTTTTTACCGTCATCACCGATGACTTCCACCTTATTAAACCGCAAGGGCTACCCTTAGGTTCTGTTTTACAGGACGCATCGCAGCCTGTGACTCCGACGGCGCCCTTTCACTTGACTCACTCTGCTTGAAACTCTCCTGGTGTCTCTCCCACCTGCTAGGGTCGCTCCTTCTTTCCTGATTCTTCCTCACCAGAAACATCTAGATGTTTCCTCCATTCCACCGGACACCGACTGCAGCAACTCCCAAATTCATCTCCCTGACCCAGACCGCAGGGCCAAACGCCTTCACTGTCTCTCCACGTGGGGGCCTCGCAGAGCCGAAGTTCATCTCCCATTGGTCCCCCACCACCCTGCTGGCCCCACCCCTACTGCATCGTGATAGGCTCCATCCTACCCACCTCGGATACCCTGCAGATACCCTGGGAACATTCTCACCGCCTCTCTCCTTCGCCCACAACCGATACTGCACCACCCGATCCTAAGGGTCCATCAGCTTTTCCCTCCCAACGGATCCAGAATCCGACCACTTCACATCACCTGCACGGCGCCAGCCCGAGCCGGGCCCCATCATGCCCTCCCAGGACCAGTGTGGTCCCCTCCCCACTGTGGGACATGGAAGCTCCCACCTCCGTGCCCTCCCTCAGAAAACCATGCTCTCCACTACAGCCAGAAACACCCTCCGTACTTTTGGGGGGGTATTTTTAATTTACTGCTGTATCCTGAGCACCTGCAACAGTGCCTAATACCTAGTAGCATTCAACAAATGTCTTTTTATTTCTATTTATTAATTATTACATATGTATTTCTTTTTAGGGGACAAGTGTCTTTCTAAACGTGAGATAGGAGGTTCCTCAAAAAGCTGAAAATAGGAGTTCCGGTCATGGCTCAGTGGTTAACGAATCTGACTAGGCCAGGGATCCAACCGTGTGGTTGCCGGTTGGATCCCTGGCCTTGCTCAGTGGGTTAAGGATCCAGCATTGCCGTGAGCTGTGGTGTAGGTCATAGACTCTGCTCAGATCCTGCGTTGCTGCGGCTATGGTGTAGGCCTGCGGCTACAGCTCCGATTAGACCCCTAGCCTGGGAACCTCCATATGCTGCGGGTGCAGCCCTAGAAAAGACAAAAGACAAAAAAAAGCTGAAAATAGAGCCCTATGATGCAATTTATATCTGGAATCTAAAATATAACACAAATGAACTTATCTATTAAACAGAACCAGACTTGCAGACATAGAGAACAGACTTGTAGGGCAGGTGGAGTCGGGGTTTGGGATTAGCAGATACAAACTATTATGGATAAACAACAAAGTCCTACGGTATAACACAGGGAATTATATGCATAAACCATAATGGAAAAGAATATCTTCAAAAAAATAATGTGATGGTATGGAGATTCCCTAAAAAACTTAAAATAGAGCTACCAAATGATCCAACAATCCCACTCCTGGGTATATATCCAGACAAAACCATAATTTAGAAAGAAATATGTACCCCAACATTCACTGCAGCATTATTTATACTAGCCAAGACATGGAAGCAACCTAAATGTCCATCATCAGAGGAGTGGATAAAGAAGATGTGGTACAGGAGTTCCCACTGTGGCTCAGCAGTAACAAACCCAACTAGTATCCAAGAGGATGTAGGTTTGATCCCTGGCCTTGCTCAGTGGATTAAGGATCCCGTATTGCTGTGGATGAAGCATAGACCGGCAGCTGCAGATCTGATTCGACCCCTAACCTGGGAACTTCCATATGCCACACATGTGGCCTTAAAAAGACAAAAATAAAATAAAAATAAGTAAATGTGGTACAAATACATGATGGACTATTACTTAGCCATAAAAAAGTGAAATAATTCCATTTGCAGCAACATGGATAGACCTAGAGATTATCATACTAAGAAAAATCAAAGACAAATATCACATGACATCACTTATATGTAGAATCTAAAAAAATGATACAAATGATGATTATTATTATGAGTGGAATTAACATACATACACTACTGTATATAGAAAATGGAGGAGTTCCCGTCGTAGCGCAGTGGTTAACGAATCCAACTAGGAACCATGAGGTTGCGGGTTCGGTCCCTGCCCTTGCTCGGTGGGTTAACGATCCGGCGTTGCCGTGAGCTGTGGTGTAGGTTGCAGACGCGGCTTGGATCCCGGGTTGCTGTGGCTCTGGTGTAGGCAGGTGGCTACTGCTCCAATTAGACCCCCAGCCTGGGAACCTCCATATGCCATGGGAGCGGCCCAAGAAATAGCAAAAAAAGAAAAAAACAAAAAAAGAAGAAGAAAATGGAGAACCAACAAGGACCTACTGTGTATCACAGGCAACTATACTCAATTCTGTAATCACCTACATTGGGAAAGAATATGGGAAAGAATACATATATATATATATATATGAGATATGAGTCACTTTGCTGTATACCTGAAACTAACACAACATTGTAAATTATACTCCAATAAGTTTAAAAAATAAAACAAAATAATTGCCAAAAAACTAAAAGCATAAAGAGAAATGGCTATTTCAAGAAATTTTTTAGAAGTTATACATATGTATAACTGAATCACTTTGCTGTAGAGCAGAAATGAACACAACATCATAAATCAACTATACTTCAATTTGGGAGTTCCCATCGTGGCTCAGTGGTCAAAGAAACCAACTAGGAACCATGAGGTTGCGGGTTTGATCCCTGGCCTTGCTCAGTGGGTTAAGCACCGGGCGTTGCCGTGAGCTGTGCTATAGGTCACAGATGTGGCTCAGATCCCGCGTTGCTGTGGCTCTGGCGTAGGCTGGCGGCTACAGCTCTGATTGGACCCCTAGCCTGGGAACCTCCATATGCCTTGGATGTGGCCCTAGAAAAGACAAAAAAAAAAAAAAAAAAAAACCAAAAAACCAAAAAAACCCCACTATACTTCAATTTAAAAAAATAATAAATTTAAATGTGAGATATAATACACATTTTAGTCTGCTAGGGTTGCCAAAACAAAGTAATAGAGACTGGGGAGCTTAAACAATAAATACTTGTTTTTCTCACAGTTCTGCTGCCTGGAAGTCCAAGATCAAGCAAGGTGTTCGCAGGGCTGGTTTCTTCCAAGGCCTCTCTCTTTGGCTTGCACTGTGTCCTCACATGGTCCTACTCTGAGTCTGCATCCCTGGTGTCACTCAAGACTGTGCAGACTTCCTCTGCTTATAAGGACAGCAGATTAGATCAGGATCCACCCAAATGGCTTCGTTTTATTTTTATTAATTTATTTATTTACTTATTTATTTATGCTTTTTAGGGCCACACCAGTGGCATATGGAAGTTCTCAAGCTAGGGGTCAAATCAGAGCTGTGGCGTCAGCCTACGCCACAGCAACATGGGATCTGAGCCACATCTTCAACCTATGCCACCACTTGTGGCAATGCCAGATCCTTAACCCACTGAGCAAGGCCAGGGATTGAACTAGCATCCTCATGGATACTAGTCGGGTTCATTGGCACTGAGCCACTGCGGGAACTCCCAAATGGTTTTAATTTAACTACCTCTCCAAAAGCCTCATCTCCAATTACAGCCATATTTTGAAGTATTGGGAGTTGGGGCCTCAACATATAAATCGGGAGGGGACACAATTCAGCACCCATAAAAATACACAAACAGGAGTTCCCGCTGTGGCACACCAGGATCCATGGCATCTCTGCAGCACCAGAAAGCAGGTTGGATCCCCAGGCCAGCACAGTGGGTTAAAGGATCCAGAGTTGCTGCAGCTGCTGGTATCTGATCCCTGGCTCAGGAACTCCATATGCTGCAAGGCAGCCAAAAAACAAAAACAAACCAAAAAACCATAAAATTCACTGACTTAAAATGTCCACTTCAATGGTTCTTAGTATTCACAGATATGTGCAACCATCACTAGAGTCAATTTGAGAGCATTCTCATGAGCACAAAAAGAACCCCCATATCCTTCAACTACCACCCTTTTAACCCCCTAACCCCCAGCCCTATTCAACCACTAATCCCCTTCTGCTTCTAACAACTTACATATTCTGGATATTTCATGTAAATAGAATCATACACGAAGTAACTTTTTGCTTCTGGCTTCTCAGACTTTATTTTTAGGGCCACATCTGTGACACATAGAAGTTCCCAGGCTAGGAGTTCAATCGGAACTACAGTCACCAGCCTACACCACAGCCACAGCAATTCGAGATTCAAGCCATGTCTGCAACCCATACCACAGCTCACAGCAACGCCAGATGCTTAACCCACTGAGCCAGGCCAGGGATCGAACCTGTATCCTCATGGATCCTAGTTGGGCTCATTAGCTGCTGAGCCACAAAACTCCATGGCGTCTTAGACTTTGCATAACTTAAGTTTTTTGAAGTATAGTTATAGTTTTAATATAGTTATAGTAGTTTCAGTATTTTTTTTGAAGTATAGTTGTGCAACTATACCTCAAAAAAGTTTAAGGTTTTTTGAAGCATAGTTTTAAGTTTTTTGTGATAATTTCTGCTGTACAACAAAGTGACCTAGTCATACATATTCTCTCTCAGATTCTTTTACCACATAGGTTATCACAGAATATTGGGTAGAGGTCTCTGTGCTATACAGCAGGTCCCTGTTGGCCAGTCACTCCATATACCTCAGTGTGCATATGCCAGTCCCAACCCCCCAGCCCATTCCTCCCACCCCCCAACAGTCTCCTTTGATAACCACAAGTTTTTCAAAGTCTGTGAGTCTGTTTCTGTTCTGCAAATAAATTCATTTGTATCCTTTTCTTTTTCTTTTTTTAGATCCCACCATAGGTGATACCACATACTGTTTCTTTCATTGTCTGGCTAATTTCATGTAGTGTAACTTAGCAAAATGTTTTCAAGATTCAGTCATGTTGCAGCCTGTGTCAGAGCTTCATTGCTTTTTATGGCTGACTTATAGCCCATGGAAAAGCCCCACGTTTCTTTATTCATTCCTCCACTGATGGGCACATGGATTAGTTCCAACTTTTGGCGCTAAGGATTGGACCGCTGTGAACATTTGCAAGCAACAAGTATCTTTTGAATAAATGAATAATGTTTTGTAAATTAACCCAAAGAACTGCATAAAAGTAGAAATTTCAGACTGTAACAAGAGAGCAGAAGAAAATATCTGGGAGTTCCCTTCATGGCTCAGCGGTTAACAAACCTGACTAGGATCCATGAGGATGCAGGTTTGATCCCTGGCCTCACTCAGTGGGTTAAGGATCCGGCATTGCCGTGAGCTGTGGTAGGTCCCAGATTCGGCTCAGATCCCGCGTTATTATGCCTGTGATGTAGGCCAGCAGTGTAGCTCCGATTCGACCCCTAGCCTGGGAACCCCCATATGCCATGGGAGCGGCCCAAGAAATGGCAAAAAGACAAAAACAAGAAGAAAAAAGAAAAATATCTGAAGGATACTTTTTTTCCCCAAGTATGGGATTTATGTTTTGTTTTTTTGAGGAAGAACAAACCAGTTCCACACTAATACAAGTTAACACAAGTGTTATTTCAGAAGAAACTGAACCTACACATTGCTGTAATTAAGCCCGTTTGGTAAAAATCCAAACTGAAAAACACAGTCTAACTTAAGCCAGAAGCTTTCAAGTAGATAAATCACTTCTTTAAAAAGGGATCTTGGAGTTCCTGTCGTGGCGCAGTAGTTAACGAATCTGACTAGGAACCATGAGGTTGCAGGTTCGATCCCTGGCCTTGCTCAGTGGGTTAAGGATCTGGCATTGCAGTGAGCTGTGGTTTAGGTCACAGACTCGGCTTGGATCCTGAGTTGCTGTGGCTCTGGCGTAGGCTGGCAGCAAAAGCTCCGATTCGACCCCTAGCCTCGGAACCTCCATATGCTGTGGGAGCAGCTCAAGAAATGGCAAAAAGAGGGAAAAAAAAAGGGGGGGATCTTCTGGGAGTTCCTGTTGTGGCTCAGCGGAAAACAAATCTGACTAGTATCCATGAGGATGAAGGTTTGATCCCTGGCCTCGCTTAGTGGGTTAAGGATCTGGTGTTGCCGTGAGCTGTGGTGTAGGTCGCAGACACGGCTTGGATCTGGTGTTGCTGTGGCTGTGGTGTAGGCTGGCAGCTGTAGCTCCAATTTGACCCTTAGCCTGGGAACACCCATATGCCTCATGTGTGGCCCTAAAAAGCAAAAAATAATAAAAATAAGGAATTTGTTAAAAACAAACAAAAACCTAAATCAGAGCACACTCACCTCTGCTGAAAACCTGCCAAAGGCTCCCCCTCTCACTACATACCCTTTGTGCCCTGCATCCCCACCTGGCCACCTCTGCCATCAAATCTTATGACCTCTCCCCAGCCCACTTCCTACACCTCCTGTTTCCAGAACCTATTGCTGCCTCGGGGCCTTTGCATTGGAAGATGTTTCTGCTTCCACCTAATATGGTCAAGAGAGGTTTTTAGTCCCCAGAGCAGCACTGTCTGACAGCCATGTACTGGTTAGTTAGTTGATCATCTGTCCCCTACTCTACCTTTGCATCATAGGGGAGGGGGTTTTGCTTTGTTCAAGGCCAAGTCTCTGACAGCTATAACAATGCCTGGCTCAAGGAATGTTTGTTCTCCTCCACAGATTAACCTACATATGGGATGCAATCCCAGAGCCCAACTAAACATTGTATGAGACACCAACAAGCTCAGGAAAAAAAGCTTCAGGTGGTGGTTGCACAACATTATGGACAAGCTAAATGCCACTGCATTGGTTTCTTTTTTTTTTTTTTTTTGTCTTTTTGCCATTTCTTGGGCCGCTCCCATGGCATATGGGGGTTCCCAGGCTAGGGGTCGAATTGGAGCTGTAGTGCCAGCCTACGCCAGAGCCACAGCAGCGCAGGATCCGAGCCGCGTCTGCGACCTACACCACAGCTCACGGCAATGCCGGACCGTTAACCCACTGAGCAAGGGCAGGGATGGAACCCGCAACCTCATGGTTCCTAGTCGGATTTGTTAACCACTGCACCACGATGGGAACTCCCCTGCAATGGTTTCTTTTTCTTTGTTTTTTTTTTTTGTTTGTTTGTTTGTTTTTTTGCTGTGTCATGCCGCTTAATGTGGAATCTCAGTTCCCAGACCAGGAATTGAACCTGGGCCGTAGCGGTAAAAGAGCTGAGTCCTAACCACTAAGCCACTAGGGAACTCCTGACTTGTTCATTTTTAAATGATTATTTTTTCCATTACATGAATTTCCCTTCAATAGTAATTTTTAAAGAGATGGTGATATACCATGCACACCTGTTGGGACGGCTAAAATTAAAGACTGACCACATTGGGTGATGCCAAGGCTGTGAAGGGACAAGAATATATACATTGCTGCGAGAGGGGCAGTAAGGGTACATTCACTTTGGAAAACATTTCACTTTGGAAAACACACCTACCATATAATGCAACCACTCCAATCATGGGTACTTTACCAGAAAGAACTAAAAGCAAATGAACACATTTATCCATAACTATTCACAGCAGCTTTCTTTGCAATAAACAAAAACTGGACGGAGTTCCCTGGTGGCTCAGTCGGTTAAGGATCAGGCGTTGTCTCTGCGGCTCAGGTTTGTTCCCTAGCCAGGGAACTTCCACATGCCTCAGGAGCAGCCAAAAAAAACAAACAAAATTGGAAACCACCTAGAGATCCATCACAGAGAAAGTGGGCAAATCAACATGGGACAGCCTACAGTAGACTACAGCTCGGCCATAAAAGTAAGCTCGGAGTTCCTACTGTGGAACAGTGGAAACGAATCCGACTAGGAACCATGAGGTTGCGGGTTCAATCCCTTGCTGTGACTCTGGTGTAGGCTGGCAGCTGTAGCTTCGATTAGACTCCTGGCCTGGGAACCTCCATATGCGGCCCTAAAAAGCAAAAAAAAATAAAAAAGAGGAAACTCACTTTCATACATGCAAGAGTATGCCTAGATCTTAAAATGACTGTGTCTGGGTAAAAACCTGCCAAACCAAAAAAAAAAAAAGTACATACTACTTGATTCTAGAAATGCAAGTAATCTAGCCTATCAGGAGCCAATTGGCAGTTGCTTGGGTAATGAGGAGGTGGGAGGCCAGTAATTAAAAAGGGCCCAAGGAGGCTTTGGGGGAAGAACCTTGCAAGCATGATGCTCAATGAAAGAAACCAGACACCAAAGGCCACCTGTGGTATGACACCATTTACGTGAAATATCCAAAACAACCCAGAGACAGAATGTGGTTCTGTGATTGCCAGGGGTGGGTGTTGGGGAGAGGAACAACCACTAGTGGGGAAGGGGTTTCCTTTTGGGAGGATAAAAATGTCTAGCAACTAGACAGAGGTGACAGTTGAACAACACTACAAATGCACTCAATGCATCGTAGACTTTAAAATGGTTTAATGGTGGAGTTGCCGTCGTGGTGCAGTGGTTAATGAATCTGACTAGGAACCATGAGGTTGTGGGTTCGATCCCTGCCCTTGCTCAGTAGGTTAAGGATCTGGCGTTGCCGTGAGCTGTGGTGTAGGTCGCAGACGCGGTTCAGATCCTGCGTTGCTGTGGCTCTGGCGTAGGCTGGCAGCTACAGCTCCGATTCGACCCCTAGCCTGGGAACCCCCATATGCCATGGGAGCGGCCCAAGAAATGGCAAAAAGACAAAAAAAAAAGAAAAAAGAAAAATATCTGAAGGATACTTTTTTTCCCCAAGTATGGGATTTATGTTTTGTTTTTTTGAGGAAGAACAAACCAGTTCCACACTAATACAAGTTAACACAAGTGTTATTTCAGAAGAAACTGAACCTACACATTGCTGTAATTAAGCCAGTTTGGTAAAATCCAAACTGAAAAACATAGTCTAACTTAAGCCAGAAGCTTATAAATCACTTCTTTAAAAAGGGATCTTGGAGTTCCTGTCGTGGCGCAGTAGTTAATGAATCTGACTAGGAACCATGAGGTTGCAGGTTCGATCCCTGGCCTTGCTCAGTGGGTTAAGGGTCCGGCGTTGCCGTGAGCTGTGGTTTAGGTCGCAGACTCGGCTTGGATCCTGAGTTGCTGTGGCTCTGGCGTAGGCCGGCAGCAAAAGCTCCAATTCAACCCCTAGCCTGGGAACCTCCATGTGCTGCGGGAACAGCCCTAGATAAGGCAAAAAGACAAAAAAATTAAACTAAAATTAGGAGTTCCCGTTGTGGCTCAGTGGTTAACGAATCCGACTAGGAACCATGAGGTTGTGGGTTCGGTCCCTGCCCTTGCTCAGTGGGTTAGGGATCTGGTGTTGCCGTGAGCTGTGGTGTAGGTCGCAGACGCAGCTCAGATCACACGTTGCTGTGGCCCTGGTATAGACTGGTGGCTACGGCTCCGATTAGACCCCTAGCCTGGGAACCTCCATATGCCGCGGGAGCGGCCCAAGAAATGGCAAAAAGACCAAAAAAAAAAATTAATTAATTAAAATTAAATAAAAATAAAATAAAAAGTTTAATGGTAGGAGTCTCCTGGTGGCTTGGTGGGTTAAGGATCCAGTGTGGTCACTGCTGTGACTCAGGTTCAATCCCTGGCTGGGGAACTACCACATACTGTGGGTGGGACAAAAATAAAATAATTTTAAAAAGTTTTTTTAATGGCTACACCCACGGCATATGGAGGTTTCCAGGCTAGGGATTAAATATGAGCTGCAGCTTCTACCTACACAGCAGCTGCAGCAATGCCAGATCCTTTAACCCACTGCAGTAGGCGGGGATCAAATCCATGCCTCCCCACCAACATGAGCCACTGCAGTAGAATTCTTAACCCACTGTGCTACAGCGGGAACCCCAAATAAAATAAATTTTGGTTTTGCTTTTTTAAATTAAAAATAAATAAATAAAATGGTTAATGGTTAATTTTCTGTTATGTGAGTTTTTCCCCAATTAAAAAAAAAATGGTAAGAGCTGGATAAAGATACATCCACATTCACATCCACACCCTCCATCCCACCTCTCCATCTTCACCACTGCCGCCCCCACCCCCACCCCACCCCTTCATCCCCTCCCTTTTCAGGCCCATCAGAATTTCACCAGATGCTGGGACCCGTGCCCACTCATGCATGTCCCCCAAATATCCCTCCCTTTCGAACCTGGACCCTCCCTGGAGTTTCCAAGAAACAAGGAAGGGCAAAGGACCAGATGGGTGGCCGGCAGCACAGAATGACCCTGCCTGAGGAAACAAAGGCAGCTGAAACCCTGGCTGGATCATGCGTGACGGACTTGGACTTGTACCTGTTGATGCCCCAGTGCACAGAGGACAAAGCTGCTCAGAGCTAGTCAGCTAGCTCTGCCCTGGCGGCCTGCCCATTTTCCTCTGCCCCCTTGCTGGCCCCAATGAGCCAGACTTCCCTGGTGCTCCTGCCCTTGTGTGGTTCCCCCGCCCCTGTCACCTATACACATCTGGGACTCCGCTCAACCAACAGAGTGCAGCAGGAAGTGATGCTGGCCCAGTTTGGGGCCTGAGCTGTAGAAGTTCTGGTGGTTCTACACTCTGGGGACCCCTGAGGCATCAAAAAAGGAATATGGCCGTCCTGCCCAGGGGGGCCACGTGGAAAGGCCATCCAGAGAGGCCACCTAGCAAGGGAGAGGCCCAGCTAGCCCAAGCCCCCCCGCCAGGTACCAGACTCGACACTGGTACTCTCTAGCCAGCTCAGCCCCCGGAAGCCAGGTGCCACCATTCATAGGGAAAAAAGAGCCACCAGTCAGGTCAGTCAACCTGGAACCACAAGAGGGAATGTGACAGTGGTTGTTTGAAGCATGGAGGCCCACGGTGGGTTGTGCCACTGATCAGTAAGAGCCCAAGTGAAGCCCCAGGAAGACCCAAATCCTAAACCCCAGCTCAGGTGGCGTGTGACACCTGTGGCTGGCCTTGCACCTTCTGACATGCCCCCCCCGGCTGCTAGCGGAGGACCACACCTGAGTTCCTTGTGGCACAGCAGCTTAAGGATCCAGCATTGTCACTGCAGCAGCTTGGGTCGCTGCTATATCTCAGGTTCTATCCCAGGCCCGGGAACTTCCACGTACTGCAGGTGAGACCAAAAAAAAAAAAAAAATCTAAAAATAAGAAAATTGTGAGTTCTTGTTGTGGCTCAGCAGTAATGAATCTGACTAGTATCCATGAGGATGCAGGTTTGATACCTGACCTTGCTCAGTGGGTTAAAGATCCAATGTTGCTGTGAGCTGTGGTGTACATTGCAGACGCAGCTCGGATCCCATGTTGCTATTGCTGTGGCTGTGGCGCAGGCTGGCAGCTGTAGCTCTGATTCGACCCCTAGCCTGAGAACTTCCAAAAGGAAAAAGAAAAAAGGAATAGTGCTAAGAACAACAAAATCCTCCTCTCTGGGGTAACTCCTTCCTGCCAACTAGAGGAAGCCCACCAGGTTCCTGTTCTGAAGCAGGAAACCTCCACCCAGCTTGGGAGGCCTCATCCCCCAGGAGGCTCACACCCTCTTCTCCACTGTTGGTCAAGGTCCCCACCCTCATCCTGGCTGCTGCCCACCTCCCAAGACACCACCACTGCCCAAAAGAGAACTCAGACCCCAACATGCTGCCCGAGGCCAGGACTCCAAACCCCACCTCAAGCCCCTTCCCCCATGGAGGCAAGATGCTAAAGCCAAACTTTCCTACCTCCAGGAGGCTGGATTCTCTTCCAGCATCTTGTCATCAGGGCCTACCTTTCTGCTGGGATGTCAGAGCTCCCAGATGCTGTGTGGGACTCTGGGTGTTCCCCTGCACTGGGCTGCATGGGCCCAGCTGGTGGCAGACACCCAGTCCACTTCCAAGGATGTCAGGGAGGTTACTGCCCCACAGGGTGGTTTCCAGGGCCCTGGCCACCCCATTAGGAGATGAAGAAAACAAGGGTCAGAGAAGACCCCTGTTGTCATCCAGCAGCTAGGGTGTATGTTAACTACACTTTCTGTATTCTTTTGTGTGTGTGTGTGTCTTTTGTCTTTTTAGCGCCACACTCGTGGCATACGGAGGTTCCCACGCTAGGGGTCAAAGAGGAGCTGTAACTGTAGCTGCCAGTCTAGGCCACAGCCACGCCAACATGGGATACAAGCCGTGTCTGCAACCTACACCACAGATCATGGCAATGCCAGATCCTTAATCCACTGAGCAAGGCCAGATCAAACGTGCATCCTCATGGATGCCAGTCAGATTCGTTTCCGATGAGCCAGGATGGGAACTCCACTTTCTGTATTCTTGATGCCCTGGCATCTGAGGCCTCGCTGACCAGGGACAACCAGTCCCTCCAGGGATTAGCTAGTTCCTGGAGATGACAAACAACTCACCAGAGAGTGTGGCTCACCAATACAAACCACCCAGTCCAGAGCCACTGTATTCCTGTCCTCATCACTCCCAGGGCCAGTGCAGTGTAAGTGCCTGAAATTAAGCTCTTTTTTTTTTTTTTTTTTTTTTGGCCATACCCAGCCAAGACATGCAGAAGTTCCCAGGCCAGGGATCGAACCCTTGCCACAAGAGTGGCCCGAGCCATAGCAGTGTAAACGCCAGATCTTTAACCTGTTGAACCACAAAGGAACTCCCTGAAGTTAAGCTTTTGATTTTTGGTGTCCATGAATAAACACATCGCCAGCTGCACCACAAAGCCACTAGCAACCCAACCTACCTGGTTAGTAGGTGCCTCTACCCACGAAGGTCTCCCTTTCAGAGACCCTGGGTAACCTGGATAACTGACCCCCCTTGAGTGACACCCCACCCCCTTTCCCTGCCAGAGTCCACATTCTGCCTCTTTTCTTTCTTTTTTGTCTGCCCCTCAGCCTATGGAACTCTCCGGCCAGGGATCAGATCCCAGCTACAGCTACGACCCACGCTGGAGCCCTAACCCTCTGTGTGGGGCCAGGGATCGAACCCACAGCCCAGAGCTCCAGAGATGCCACCAATCCCATTGCCCCACAGGGGGAACTCCCTCATTCCTGAATTTTTGCTGCGAGTTCACCAAGAGAGTGAACTCAGGCCTCCCACCTGCGGACCCTACTAAAGACAGAGCCCCAGGCCATCTCTCTCACTACAGGATCTTGCCAGTGGCCCTAAGGCAGCGGGGAGGGGGAGACTGTCAAGTACCTTCCAGGACCTGTGAGTAACAAATCTTGTTCCTCAAAGTTCCCTGATGGCTTTTCCCAAAGTGTGACTTTAAGAACCACAAAGGGAGTTCCCGTTGTGGCGCAGTGGTTAACGAATCTGACTAGGAACCATGAGGTGGCAGGTTCGATCCCTGGCCTTGCTCAGTGGGTTAAGGATCCGGTGTTACCGTGACCTGTGGTGTAGGTTGCAGACTCGGCTTGGATCCCGTGTTGCTGTGGCTCTGTTGCTGTAGGCTGGTGGCTATAGTTCCAATTAGACCCCTAGCCTGGGAACCTCTATATGCCACGGGAGCGGCCCTAGAAAAGGCAAAAAGACAAAAAAAAAAAAAAAAAAAAAAAAAAGACCCACAAGGGCTGGGCCAGCCCCCTCACGGGCTCTGGTTAGGGAAATGTTCAGCAGGGGCCTTGCCACAAGTACGAACATAGGTGAGGGCCCCAGGCCTTGCTCTCTGATGGTGACGCTAAGATGTACACAATAGTCGGTGCCCTCGGAAATTATTCAAACTCGCCAATTGCCAGCCTGTTTACACTGCCTCACCCGTTCCTTCTGGTGGAAACAATAAAAGCTCCTGCCCACATTGTTCCCTCCTGCCTCTGCCTCCTGATTCACTCTGGTGATTTCCCATGTGGCTCCACATGGCCTGTTATGACCCCTTTACTTGGCACCTGTAACAAACTGTCTTTATTTTTTTTTTTTGTCTTTTTGCTATTTCTTTGGGCCGCTCCTGCAGCATATGGAGGTTCCCAGGCTAGGGGTCCAATCGGAGCTGTAGCCACGGGCCTACGCCAGAGCCACAGCAACGTGGGATCCGAGCCGCGTCTGCAACCTACACCACAGCTCACGGCAACGCTGGATCGTTAACCCACTGAGCAAGGGCAGGGACTGAACCCGCAACCTCATGGTTCCTAGTCGGATTTGTTAACCACTGCGCCACGACGGGAACTCCTGCAGTTCAATTCTTAACTCACTATGCCCCAGCGGGAACTCCACAAAGTGCCTTTTCAATAGCAGTCACCTGATCTGTTGACCTGAGTAACAATAAAGCCTAGTTTTTTCTTTTCTTTTCTTTTTTCTTCTTTTGGGGGGCCATGCCTGTGGCAGGCCAAGGTTCCCAGGCCAGGGATCAAACCTGTTCCACAACAGCAAGTGACAAGGCCAGATTCTTCACCACTGGGCCACCAGGGAACTCCTAATAAAACCTACAGGTGGAAACAGGGTTGAGAGCAACCTGGAACCATCTCAAAGAGAAGCCAGGAAAGAGGGGGGTCCCCCAGCCCAGGACTCTGGGAGGCACTGCCCAAGGTCTGTTCCTCTTTGCAGAAGGTTGCAGAGAATGTGGACTGACCTGCCACCCTGGCCCCACTGTCCCCTGTTCTGGATCCCAGGAAGTCAGGGGTAGAGTGGCTGAGTGGGTGCCCTGGGCTGGGTCCCAGACTCCCACGCTGTATAGGCTACATGCTCCCTTACAGAGGAGGGGCTGCAGCAGAGCCCCCAGGCTGCCCAGAGGCAGAAGGAAACAGAGGCCCAGAGGCAGGACAGAGGATGTGAAAGCAACTTTAATCACCACCCTCAGGCAGGGGCTGCAGTAGTATCTGAGCAGCGGGGTTACCCTGGGAGTGACCTGGGGCCAGCCCCTCGGTTCCAGCTCTGGCACGTTTCCCATCCAGGTTCCTGGCATCCAGGGGAGGGTCCCAGCCTCCAGGGCCCCATCTTCAGGAGCTCAGGTACTCAGTGCTGCTGTGTAGAAGAATCCAGGTCTGGGGGCTACTGTGCCCACAGTCATGTGCATGTCCCCATACCTGCCATACTCAGGGACCATGCGATGTGACAGCAATGGCTCATCCTCAGAGCACCGAGGCCGTCTTCTCTGACTGCAGAGACCCCTTTAGGGCCACCAGCAGCCCCAGCGGGGACAGGCGTCCCTGGGCACAGAATCGTGACAACACGAAGAAGATGGTGATGGCCAGACCTACACTGAGCACCACTGTGGGGGATAGAGACAGGAGTGGGTAAGGGGGTGGCAGGAGATCCCACACCCACCAGGATCCTAACACCCTGCAAAGGGGGGTCTGCAGCCTGTCTGCTCCCAGCCCCAGGCGTGGGACGGCCTGTTCATCTTACCAGCAGCTGCGATAACCCCATAAGCACTTCGGTTTCCAGACTGAACTGAGTCCTGGTCGTCGACAGAGGTGACTGTGGCATTGCCCACAGGGGTTCCCATGGACGTGGCACCCCCTTCCTGGACAGTCTTGGTTCCTGCAAGAAGTCCAGGCATTCAGTAGCTGGGGAGGGGGCACCTGGGGCGGGGAAGGATGAAGGATGGTCCCAGTGCCAGGGGTGTCCTTGTGGCTCCCCTCCATCCCAGACTGAGTGAGGCTGCTCAGCACTGCTGCTGGAGTACCCTCGTGCAGCCCCCCGGGCAGACCCACGTGTCCACACCCTCAGCCTCATCATATACACCTCATCATATACAAGGTGAGGTGTCAGGCATCCTTGTCTACCCACCAACCCTTGCCACCCCCCACTAGCACACACCACAGCCAAGCTCATCGCTGTAGTCCGAACAGTCTGGGTGACCATCACAGAGCCACGTGATTGGGATACAGGAATTCTCCGGCAGGCAGTAAACCTCCCCCTCCTGGCAGGGCTGGTGCCGGCAGTTCTCATTAACACCTTCAGGGCAGTCATGGATGCTGTCACAAGGGCAGGGTCTGCCAATGGGTGGCGGGCACTGCCCATCCTGGGTGCATGGCTCAATACCTGGGGTACAAAGTCAGTCAGGTCCCAAACACCCACCCAAGAGGGCCCAGGTACTCCCCAACGCCCAGCCCCTGTAAGCCCCACCTTCCAAAAGCAATTGACCATATAAGGCCCACCCCTCCTACAGGCCCCACCCCATGCTTCTATTAGCTCCACCTTCCAAGGACTCACCTCCTGGCAAGCCCTTCCTCCCAAGACGGCACTAACTCCACCTAACTACAAACCCACTCCTTAACCCAAAGACCCAGACCAGTGTCCTTGCAGGCCTCCCCGCCACTCTCAGGCCCAATTCAGCGAGCCCAGCCCCAAAGCCACACCCCTCCTACAAGCATCTCCTCCATATGGCCCCTCCCCCATTGCAAGCCCTGCCCCCAGGCTGTGGCCCTCACCGCATTCCACCTCATCACTGCCATCAGGGCAATCCTTGTCAACATCGCAGCGCCATTTGAGGGGCACACAGAGACCACTGGTCCGGCACTGGAAATTGGTGGGCGCGCACGAGCCTGCACTGGGGCCTAAGAGATGCACACAGGTGAGGCCTGGGAGGTCTGGAGCACATTGGGATGTACACTGGTGGTCACCCTCTGCTAAGTATGTACTGGGTGTCAGGCCTGAACAGTTCGCAGCCTCGCCAAGAGCCTGACTGAGGAGATTCTACTGCCATGGCCCTTCTACAGAAGATGCTTAGAGATGTGAGGCCCGAGGCTATAAGCTAGTGGCAGAGTCAGGGTTCAAACCCTGGTCTCAATGACCCCAGAGTCTTTACCTGGTTCCACATGGCCAGATGGTCTCCCTAGGAGTCTTTTCAAGCTCCACGGTTAAACAGACTGGGGAAGGGGCCTACGCAGGCCCACGGTCAGGGTCAGAAGGGCCCATTATGTGCCAGCTGCTCACCAAAGGGGGAAACTGTGGCCTTAGATAGAGGACCTGCTTAGTCACCTCTAACTTCCTCCCAAACCTGGCCACTTTCCCCCATCCCGAATGTGCCCCCTCCTCCCCAGATTCCCCACCCCCATCTCCATGCAGACACCAGAGACCTCTCAGAGTCCCACCATTCGGTCACTAATCCCTTGCTTCCCCTTTGCTCAAAACTGTCCCTTGGTCCCCTGACCTTCTCACAACCAAATCTTCCATCCTTTGTGTCACTTGCAACACCTGGCCAGCCTTGAACCCTTCCTGGATCTCGCCTCCTCCCACGTTCCTCCTCCTCATCAAGCTCCCTCTGACCTGGCCTCCTTGCTGCCTCTGTAAGGGGCCTGGTTTGTTTCCACCAGAATTTTCCCCCATGCTATTCCTGGGTCCAGTACCCCCTTTCCTCCCTCTTCCCTGCACCTTATGATTTCCTCCTCAGATTTCACGTCTCAGCTTATTTCCTGGGAGGGGTCTCACGCTTCAGACCCCTGTAGCTTGGCCTCCCACTTAGAACAATGGTCCTTGAACTGGTACCCTTGTAGACGGGACACTTAGTGGTGGTCAGGGCCATGACTTTTGACGGTAAGCCTGGGGCCATGTCTAATGATAAGTGGACACAGATCACACAACAGTCTGGGCTGAGTCCAGCTGACACCCGAGCCTTCCTGGACACCCAGCAGAAGGAGCACAGAAGGGCCTGGAAGCTGGGCCAGCAGCCGAGAGTCTGAGGGACAGAGGAAGGGAGTGGCTTTTATGGCTTCCCCCTGGGTACAACAGGGTGGGTGGCAGAAAACTGGCATGGACCCAGCCTAGCCCCCCTCCATTTGATCCTGGTCATTTGACCCTTCAACCTTTTTTTTTTTCCCATTTTTTAGAGCCACACCCACAGCACATGGAAGTTCCCAGGCTAGGGGTCAAGTTGGAGCTACAACTACTGGCCTACACCACAACCACAGCAATGCAGGATCCAAGCCACATCTGCAACCTACACAGCAGCTTGAGGCAACGCCAGTTCCTTAACCTTCTGTGCGAGGCCAGGGATTGAACCAGAGTCCTCATAGGTACTAACCTGCTGAGCCACAACAGGAACTCTGACCCTTCCACCTTTACTCATGGGGGCCTGTGTCTCCAAGCCCCCCGCCCCTCACAGCCAGCCCTTCTGCAGGCCAGCCTCCAGGCCTTACTGTACCTGTGGGCCACACAGGCCCTGAGCTCTGTGGAGTGACCTGGAGCCGACTTCCTTCCCTGCCCATGGGAGTCTGGCAGCCTATGGGTGCAGGCAGCTTCCTTGCCAGGCCTAGCCACTCCGCGTGGCAACCCCTGACCTCCTTCCCTGACCTGCTGGACTGTGTGTCCATCTGTAAATCAGGAAGCAGAGCAGACCCGACCGCATGGGAATGCAGTTTGGAGCAAGGAGGGATTGGCCCTCCCAGCCTCAGTTTCCTCACCTGTAAAAGGGGCATGCTAGGAGTCCCTACCTCAGCACGCTGAAGAGAAGACACTGCTTGTGTGTAGAGTTTGGTACTTGGTTAATATGAGTCCTGATCATTGAAAGAATCAGGAACATTTAGCCTCAGATGGGAGCTTTGGACTGAGATAGAGAACCAGAAAAGATAGGATCCCATGGAGAAGCGGGTGTGTGAATCTGAGTTCACAGATGAAAATCAGGGGCACATGTGAGCACAGGGTGGTCACATTAACCTGCCCGGTTGCCTCTGGGAATCTCCGAGAGGGCGACCAACTTAAGCCAGGGTGAACGTGCCAAAGACCTGGGGTCGCAGGGAGGGAGGGAGACTTTTCTTTCTCTAAGACTGGAGAAGGAAAATGCAGAGACTGCGAGGGCAGGAGACTGTCGCTGAGGAAATTCAGCCATATGGCCCCGGGCCGCTGGGGTCAGGGTGTGGAAGGTGAAGCTACAGCAGGAGGCGCCAGGTTGGAGTCTGACAACCAGAGCCTGCAACAAACTTTCCTGCCCAAGCTGGGGTGAAGGGTGTCTTGAAGGTGACAATGGAGCACGACCAGCATAGCAGGTATAGGGTATAAGCGGGAACGAAACAGGATAGTCAAAGACAGGCAGAGCAACCCAGGCGGAGGGTCCCGCATTGGGGAAGGCGCCCCTAGAGCCACGTGCGCGGGGGGGCGGGGGGGGCGGGGGGAGTGCCTCGGAGAGATATGCGGCGGAGCCAATGGTGAGGCGCTGCTGGCGGACGGGGGCGGATCTAGGGCTGCCTGAGTGGAGGGCGCGTGGGCTACACTGAGATCACTCACCTGGGTCCTCCGTCAAGGACCTGGTTGGGGTCGAGGTCGGGGTGGCTTCCAGGCCGAGCCCGAAGGCAAGCAGCAGCCGCAGCGCCAAACCCAGGGCCGCTGTACGCAACGCTCTGCCCGGCGCCATCAAACCACCTAACACATCACCCAGCCCAGCGCCCGGCTCTGGCAGAGCGTAGCCTGAGGGATCTTTCTTATCCCCCGTACGCTTGCGCACAGGCCTGGGGGCGGGGCCCACGGCCACTTGCTATGATTACCGTAAATGTCCGAATACGAGGAGATATTCGATTTGAGACTTCCACTTTTCACATTGACGAGGTATATCGAAAGATATGGTGAAATTAAAAACTTCTGGAGATGCATGCGAACTTACATCGACAAGTATTGTTTACTTACAATATTTAAGGTTCTATATCCATCCTATACCAAATGTTTCTGTCTGATTACCCTATTTAATATGGCAGACACTCCCCTCAGGCACGCCTCATCCCCACCCTCCTCCTGCTTCTTTTGTTTTATATTATTATTACTATTATTACTATTGTTATTATTGTTATTATTTTTCTTTTTAGGGCCGCACCTACAGCATAGGTAGCTTCCCAGGCTAGGGGTAGAATAGGAGCTACAGCTGCTGGCCTATGCCACAGCCACAGCCACACAGGATCGGAGCACTTCAGCTCAAGCGAATGCGAGATCCTTAACCCACTGAGCCAGGGAGTGAACCCACAACCTTATGGTTAGTAGTCGGATTTGTTTCTGCTGCACCACAATGGGAACTCCTCCTATTTTTGTCCACCAACTTACTAAGTATTTTATTTACTTTGGTTTGTTGTCTGATTCCCTACTAGAACGGTGAGGCCCAGGAGGGCAGGAATGCTGTGTATTGTATCCTCAGTGCCTAAAACAGCTTGACACATACAAGGCCCTTAAATATTTGATGAATAAATGAATAAAATGTGGGTGCTTGGCTTTCTTCCTGAGTCCTCTGTCCTTGCACCTGGATGTTCTCACCAATGCTCACCACCTCATAATGTTACCAAAAGTGGGATCCAGCTATTTTGGAGGCCAGCAACCAGGTGGGGGAAAGGGGCAAGAACTAGTGTCCAAAGGCCAAATTCCCCCACTGACAATCAGTGGGCAAGACCTTTTAAAGCAGTGTTTCAAGGGTGTATAGGCAGAGGGAGGGAGCTACAGGTAGAAACAATAGTTAGCTCTGACAGTCATCTTAAAATTGGTCATGAAGTGGTCAGCATCATTGAATTAAATACAGTTACCCTTCAGTTCTAGGGTTGGTTTGTTTCCTTTTTTTCTTTTGGCCACATATGAGGCATGTGGAAGTTCCTGGGCCTGGATGGAACCCTCGGCAAGCAATGACCCAAGCCACTGCAGTGACAATGCCGGAGACTTAATCTACTGTGCCACAAGTTCCCATTTCTCCTAAAGCCAATTCTTGGCATCTTGGCAGCCTATGTTTTGTTTTTTTGTTTTTTTTGTTTGTTTGTTTTTTGTCTTTTTGCTATTTCTTTGGGCATATGGAGGTTCCCAGGCTAGGGGTCCAATCGGAGCTGTAGCCGCCAGCCTACGCCAGAGCCACAGCAACGTGGGATCCGAGCCGCGTCTGCAACCTACACCACAGCTCACGGCAACGCCGGATCGTTAACCCACTGAGCAAGGGCAGGGACCGAACCCGCAACCTCATGGTTCCTAGTCGGATTCGTCAACCACTGCGCCACGACAGGTACTCCCTTGGCAGCCTATGTTATGGCTACAGTCTGGTCATCATGCAAACTTCTTTCACCTGGTGGGGGTTTTAGTAGCCACAAAACAGCTCAAAGGATATGGTTCAAAATATGATCTCTAAGCCCTTGAGGAGAAACTAAAGGCCTTTGACTTTATTTAATGACTAAAGTATTATTATTTGGTCTTTGTTTTCCTTTGCTTCTGCATTTTCTCACTTCTCTGATTAAACTTATTCTTTGGGAATTCCCACTGTGATTCAGCAGGTTAAGAACCTGACTAGTATCCATGAGGATGCAGGTTCGATCCCTGTCCTCGCTCAGTTGAGCTATGGTGTAGATCACAGACACAGCTCAGATCCTTAATTGCTGTGGCTGTGGTATAGGCCAGCATCTGCAGCTCTGATTTGACCCCTGGCCTGGGAACGTCCACATGCCCCGGGTGTGGCCCTAAAAATAAAAGCAAAAAAAAAAAAAAACAAAAAACCAAATAAAGTTATTCTCTGGCTAAAGGGTTTCTACAGATAAAAGATGAGAGGAGGTGTTCCTGTCTCGGCACAGCAGAAACGAATCCGACTAGGAACCTACGAGGTTGCGGGTTCAATCCCTGGCCTCGCTCAGTGGGTTAAGGATCTGGCGTTGAGGTGAGCTGTGGTATAGGTCAGCAGTTGAGCTCTGATTGGACCCCCCAGCCTGGGAACCTCCATATGCTGTGGGTGCAGCCTTAAAAAGCACCCCCTCCAAAAAAAAGGTGAGAGGAGAAGATGGGGGTAGGGGAGAAGGATCATAAGGCCCTGCTCCCTTTAAATAATTCTCATAGACTACTCATAGGGAGGTGAGTCTTACACTTTACTTTAGGAACAAGTAAAACAAAAGCAGCCTGGGTTTTCTCTTCTCCCGTGCTCACCCCTTAGGCACATAAAATACAATTTCTGCAGGGTTTTCCATGCAATTGGCTGCTCTGTATTTTGTTGTTTTTGCCATTGCACAACATGGCATGCTTTCTATTCGAAAATGTTGGCGATTACAGCTGCTTTTGTTATACACACACACACACACACACACACACACACACACACACACAGGTATTCATGATAATCTCCAGTTCTCCAGGAGAAATTGGGTAAGAGGCAAAAGTGCCCTGGTGCAAAGGCAGATGGAAACAGCAGCAAATACAACTGCCTGCAGGAGGGGAGGGGAGGGAAAGGGAAGGAGAGGAGGCTGCTTGGTGAGGTTGGCACCTGAGGTTAAGGGAGGAAAGTTGAAGAAGCTGTAGATTTACATAGCAGCTGACAGTGTGTAGCAGACTCACCAGCAGCTGGGTTCAGAGCCAGCTCTGTGAGCCTGAAAGAGTACTTGGTCTTGCCACACCTTGGTTCTTCTGTCCAGGGCAAAAGGGTTTAACAACGGCTAGGACTTCACAGGATTGCTCTGGGAAAGAGCTGAAATCACAGCTATAATGCATGGCACACAGGAAGAGCTCAGGAGATGTCAGATGTCTTTCCTTCTGCACTTCAGTGTCAAATTTCAAGCCTGTGTCATAAAACTTTTGGGGGATTAGGTGGGGGAGAGCTTATAAACAACAAACATTTATTTTCTCACAGTCCTGGAAACTAGGAAGTCCAAGATCATGATGCCAGCAGATGTGGTGTCTGGTGAGGACCCACTTGGAGTCCCCTTTGTGGCTCTGACATAGTGTCTGTGAGGATGTGAGTTTGATCCCTGGCCTTGCTCAATGGGTTGCAAATCCAGCGTTGCTACAGCTTGTGTTAGATGTGGACCAGATCTGGTGGTGACCATGGTGTAGGCCGGCAGCTGTACCTCTGATCTGACCCTTAGCCCGAGAACTTCCATATGCCACAGGTGTGGCTGTAAAAAGGAAAAGATAAAAAAGGAACTGATTCCTCATTGACAACCATCATTTCACTGCAACTTCACTTGCCAGAAGGGGGCTGGGTCGTAACACTTGATTCAGGAATTTTTTTTTTTTTGGCTTTTCAGGGCCCCACCCCAGCATATGGAAGTTCCTAGGCTAGAGGTTGAATCAGAGCTACAGCTGCTGACCCATACCACAGCTCACTGCAACACCCAATCCTTAACCCACCAAGTGGGGCCAGGGATCACACCTACATCCTCATGGACACTAATAGCGTTCTTAACCTGCTGAGCCACAAGAGGAACCTTGCCCATGTCCTTTTATAGTCAGTGCCCCTCAAGCACCCAGAGGTTCTGGAACCTACTCCACCACTCTCAGGCATAGAGCCAAGACCTCGAGGAAGGGATGGTGACACCTCTGTGCCCAGTGACAGCATGTCACCCTGAGCTCAAGAACCACAACCCTCCCCTGCTCCTGGAGCTTGTGATTAAGAGACTCAGCATCGATTTCACCATGAAGTTCAAGCCATGAGTCCCTTCAAAAGTAAAATCAGAAGCTATACTGGAGAGCACAATATATATATTTTTATAAATTAGGTCACATTCTCCCCAGAGGGAATCCAAGGAGTCCAAGGAGTGAGAAGCATTCTGGTGGCCCTGAGGGCTTAGCCAGGTGCCCCAGGGCAGTGTCACAGGTATGGCTGATCCTTGGACAACTCCCACCTCTTTATGGGAGGAGCCGGCGTCACAGCTTTCTTCTCAGTCTCTGCCACAGCTGAGCTGGAAGACGCAAAAAGACCTGAGTTAGGCCCAGGTTTCCAGAGAACAGTGTGGAAGACGCTGAGGGAGACCCAGCCCCCTGCCCACAGCAGGACCACATCTGCTGAAACCACGGATCTGGAGGCCCAAGTGCAGGGTTGTTACAGAATGCCCAGACCCCCATTCAGCCTGCTCTGGCTCCTGGGCCCAGAACAAGGGAGAATAGCAGGGCTCCTCCTCCAGCACCCCTTCCCACTCACACCGAACCCCAGCCGCCCCAGAAGAGGACACTGGCAAAAGAGCCAAGCAATCAGGAGACACATGTCCCCTGCTTCCTTCTTCCCTCAGGTACTGAGCACCTGCTACGTGGCAGGCACTGTGCACTGTATGGCATTAGGCACAGTGCTAATGAGATCAGGCCCCACCATCCTCAGTCTAATCGGACTGGGTCAATATGCAATTAAAAAAATATGCCCTTTGGCCCAGGGTTGGCCCAGGGTGAGCCCCAAGGAAACACTGTACCAGCAAATCCCAGGCAGGTACCCACCCCGTTTCCCGGGGCCTAAGGCCTGCACACACTGTAAGCAAGACAGGAGAAAAGAGAGTTCCCGTTGTGGCTCAGCGGTAATGAACCGCAGTAGTATCCATGAGGTAGCGCACTCCTTCCCTGGCCCTGTTCAATGGGTTAAGGGGATCCAGCGTTGCTGTGGCTGTGGTGTAGGCTGGCAGCTACAGCTCCAATTTGACCCCTAGCCTGGGAACTTCCATGTGCAGGGGTTCCAGGCCCTCCCATCCTCCCAGGAGCCTGAAAGAGGCGGAAGAAGCAGAAGGCAGCCTCCTGAGGAAATGCAGACATCCTGGGGTGGGTAGGGGAGCGTGGGGGAGTAGGGCAGCTTGCCACAGTGTGAGGCTGGACTCTGGTAACTCTGAAGATGGCAACCTGGACGGCTGACCGAGTTCTAATCACACAGCTGACCCAGCCCCATCACCTGATAGATCTCGTCACACTGCAAGCCCACCAGTCCCATCTTACAGATGAAGAAGCTGAGGCTCGAGAAGGCCAACAGACTGCCCAAGCCCACACAGTGAATCAGCTGTAGAGCCCAGACACCACTGGGGGGCTGGACAAACTGGTTTGAAACTGCTACTCAGTGGCTGTGTGATCCAGGCAGGTCATTTGGCCTCTCTGTCTCTCAATATCTTCTGCAACAGGGGCCATTACTGCCTAACGTAAGGAATTATTGAGAGGCAGATATGGCACTGACTTCATTCTAAGAGCTTACGAATATGAATTATGAGGATGACATGATGGCTCTGCTATAGACTGCATGTTTGTGTTCCCTCCAAATCTGTATACGGACATCCTGCGCCCCAATCCTATGACCCAAGGGGGAGGCGACTAATTAAATCATGCAGACAGAGCTGCCTGAATGGGGTCAGTGCCCTTATAAGAGACCCTAGAGACCCCTTGCTCTTCCAGCATGTGAGGACTTGGCAAGATACCACCTATAAACTAGGAAAGGGCCCTCACCAGACACTGAATCTGCAGGCACCTTGATTTTGGACTTCCCAGCCTCCAGAACCTCAGAAACAATTTTCTGTTGTTTATAAGCCACCCAGTCTATGGTAACTCTCTAAAGTAAATACCATTATTATTCCTATTTAATTAAGAAACAGTGCCTGAGCCAGGGACCAAAGTGGGCTTTGAGGAGCCTGAGGTTTATACAGTTCTCTAAGAGGAACACAAAATATAAAAACAACAATGCCTAGACTTCCTCCAAGGCCCTGGAAGGGCCCTTGGAGCTTCCTCTTCTTTGCAGGAAACCCACCCCAGGGTGCGTGGGAATTCAAAGAGCTCTCAGATGAAAAGCCCCCAGCAGCACATTTCCTGCCACTGTTGACACTCAACAGACCTAGGACCTTGAAAAGCACACGCAAGAGAAAGGCCTGGTCGCAGGAGGGGCGTTGGTGTCCTTACCTCTCTGCTGGCTTGCCCGATGCCAGCACCTTCTGTGAGGACATGACGATGGAGGGCGGCATGGCTTCCCGGCGGCCATCGCGAGTGCAGTAGTAATTATTGGAGAGTTTGTGGCTGGGGCCCACGGGGAGCTTGGGAGGAGGCTGAGTTCTGAGGAAAAAGAACATGGGCACTGAAGCAAAGTGACAGTCATTCTCATTGCCTGGCTAGGCTGCAGCATGGGCCCGTGACCTCAGTCATGAAATGAGGGGTATCCCTGCTACAGCTCTATGGGTATATACCTGGGGAAGGACCAGGACTCAGAAAGAGGGTTGGCCCCTGCATTGAAAGTGAAGGCGATGGACAGCAAGGCCTGGGCCTGCCGCTCCAACAGGTCCCTCACCTGCCCTAAATGTGGCAGGTAGGGAGGACCCTTTCATGAGGGCACGCCTCTTCTCACCCTGCCATGGCCCAGAGCTCGGCAGTTGGCCCCAATTCCACCTGCAAGTTCTCAGGAAATGAAGAGGCCGAAGTCTGGGACTCTCCTCACAACCTATCAAGGAGTCCTGGTCAGCAAGCACCTGGGCAACAGCCCCAGACTTAGCTCATTCTGAGGAGCTTCATCCCCAAAGACCAGGCTATGAGCCTCTGGGTTTCTAGTTATCTCCAGAACTTTCTGGAGACTTCTGCTGGGATCAAGGCTCATTACTCAAAAAGCACTAGGAGTTCCCGTTGTGGCTCGGCAGCTAACGAACCCAACGAGGATCCATGAGGATGCAGGTTCGATCCCTGGCCTCGCTCAGTAGGTCAAGGATCGGGCATTGCCCTGAGCTGTATAGGTCGCAGATGTGGCTCTGATCTGGCGTTGCCGTGGCTGTGGTGTAGGCCAGCAGCTGTAGCTCCAATTGGACCCCTTGCCTGGTAACTTCCATATGCTGCAGGTTCTACCCTAAAAAGCAAAAAAAAAAAAAAAAAAAAAAGGCACTTTATCTGAGGTCTCGGCTGCCACCTCGTGGCTGCTGTCGCCAGAGGGCGGGAACACAGCTCTGTCCCGGCTCAGGCTAAACCCTTGGGTCAATGTACAAAGTTTGAGGCCAGAAAATGAATGGCTAACCCCACTAACAACAAAAAAAACCAGGAGATACCACTGTGGCACCACAGGGTCAGCAGCATTCTGGGATCGCTAGGATGCAGGTTTGATCCCCAGCCAGGCACAGTGGATTAAGGATCTGGTGTTGCTGCAGCTGCAGCTCAGCATGCAACTGAGACTTAGGTAGCAACTGAGGCTTAGATCTGATCTCTGGCTCAGGAACTCCATATGCAGCTAGGTGGCCAAAAAAGGAAACAAAGTAAAAAAATCACTAACAAAAGATGAGCTTCCATGGAAACCGGTGCAGTTAGGGAGGACAGAAAAGAGAAAAATCATAAAAAAAGATCAGGTTTCAATTCAACTGTGTTTTTGTTTTGTTTTGGGCTGCATCCATGGCATGGTGGAAGTTAGTTCCCAGGCCAGGGATCGTGCCCACGCCACGGCAGCACCAAAGCCACTGCAGTGACAAGGCTGGATCCTTAACCTGCTGCGCCATAAGAGAACTCCCTTTTCAACTGTGTTTTTAACCAGCTTTCTTCTGATAACCACTTTGCCAGGATTTAAGTTTTTCTTAAAACAAGTGATAGTCATTGCATCAAAGAAAAAAAAAAACAAAACAGATAAAGTTTAAACGGATAAAAACTTAATATGAAAATATCAAAAGAAACGAAGGAAGGAAGGCGAGCAATATTCTGTGTTGAAGTTCGAATCTGCCTAACTCCTGGAGTGCAGAGACCATCCCTTTTAAAAACCAGTGGCTCAGTGGGTTAAGGACCCAATGTTGTCTCTCTGAGGATGCTGGTTAGATCCCTCACCCAGTGAGGGAAGGATCCAGCATTGCTGCAAGCTGTGGCATAGGTCAGATGTGGCTCAGATCCTCTGTTGCTATGGCTGCACCATAAGCCTCAGCTGCAGCTATGATTCGACCCCTAGCCTGGGAACTTCTATATGCCCCAAGTGCAGCTGTATAAAGAAAAAGGAGGGAGTTCCCATTGTGGCTCAGCAGTAACGAACCCAACTAGCATCTAAGAGGACACAGGTTCCATCCCCGGCCTCACTCAGTGGGTTAAAGATCTGCTGTTGCTGTGAGCCGTGGTGGAGGTTGCAGACTCAGCTCGGACCCCAAGAGTTGCCATGGCTGTGGTATAGGCCAGCAGCTGTAGCTCAGATTTGACCCCTAGCTAGGGAACTTCCAAATGCCGCAGTTGTAGCCCTTGAGAGAGACAGACAGAAAGAAAAAGAAAGAGCCAGTGCCCCATGGAAAGGCCCAAATGAATCACTTGGGGGTGCTATTATCCTTAAAAAAGTTGAAAATTTTACAAAACCTGTTTTCTCAACCGGGCCACAAACTACCCTGGATAGAAAAACAATTTAAAACTTTCGATATCTGCCAGAATGGCCATCATCCAAAAGTCTACAAACAGTAAGTGCTGGAGAGGGTGTGGAGAAAAAGGAACACTAGTACACTGTTGGTGGGATTGTAAACTGGTGCAACCACTGTGGAAAGCAGTATGGAGATTCCTCAGAAAACTAAACATACAACTACCATTTGATCCAGCAATCCCACTCCTGGGCATCTACCCAGAGAAAACCACAACTCGCAAAGACACATGTACTCCGATGGTCATTGCAGCACTATTTACAATAGCCAAGACATGGAAACAACCTAAATGCCCATTGACAGAGGAGTGGATCAAGATGTGGTACATATACACAATGGAATATTACTCAGCCATTAAAAAGAACGAAATACCAGCATTTTTTGCAACATGGATGGACCTAGAAACTATCATGCTAAGTGAAGTTAGCCATCCAATGAGACACCAACATCAAATGCTTTCACTGACAGGTGGAATCTGAAAAAAAAGGACAGACTGAACTTCTTTGCAGAACAGATGCTGACTCACAGACAATGAAAAACTTATGGTCTCCGGAGGAGACAGTTTGGGGGGTGGGGGGGATGTGCTTGGGCTGTGGGATGGAAATCCTGTGAAATCAGATTGTTATTGATCATTATACAACTACAGATGTGATAAATTCATTTGAGTAATAAAAAAAAATTAAAAAGAAAAAAAATAATAAAACTTTTGATATCTGGAAGTAGTCACGACATGCAGAGATTCACAGATTTGGTTATTTTAATCCTATTGCTCTTTCCCTCATGCTAACCCTCTTTCACTGCAGCTCATAAACACTGCTACCCCCATTCCTCAGTTTTAGCCTCACTACCCTCTGTTCTACTCTGGCTCCTGGCTCTGTCAGGCTTCACGGCCTTGGCATTTCTGCTCCTTCTGCCCAGAATGTTTTTTAACTATCCTTCGGCATTTCTGGTGGCTCAAATGTCAACACCTGAGACCTTTCCTGACCACCTGACCTGAGGTAGCTACCACTCACCTTATTCATTTTGTCTTGTCTTCAGAGCATTCTAGAAAACTGTTTTGTTTTTGTTTTAACTTGGTGTGTTTATTTCCCTATGTTGTTTCTCCCTCTCCCTAGGATATGAGCTCCATGAAAGAAACCAGAAGAGCTTTTCTTGTTCACACTGATCTCCCCAAGGGCTGAGATTTGTAAATGCGGGTCTTGTAAATGTCAAGTAATTTTTGGACTCAAAATCAAAAGAGTTTCAAATCCAGACATTTCTAGGTTCTAATCCCCACTGTAACTTTCTGGTTTTCGAGTGATTTTAAGCTAATGACTTAGTCCCTCCTAGACGCGAACATTTTCATCTGTAGCTTGGGGATGTTAACACCAAATAGCAGGACCACACTGAGGACTGCAAATCTCACTGATAATTCCTACTCAGAATCCACGCCCATTCTGGGTATTCCAAGAGCGGCATTCTCTGACATAGTCCAGCAAGATTAAAGGCACATCTCTCCTTCCATGAGCCGGCTATGGAGCTGGAGGCAGGATTTAGGCCCAGCGTTTCAGCGTCTAAAAGAACACGGGTTTTGTTTTTGATGGAGGAACGACAGGATTGGAGTCTGGGCAGCGAGCGGGGCTTGCTCACCGCTTGGAGATCTCCTGGTAACGCAGCTGCAGCTTCGCCTGTAAGTCTCGCTGTGGGAGAAAGAGAGGAAGCATATCAGCCTGCAGGGTACCCTAGAAAAGGAGAAGGCCGGCGAACAGGGGCAAGTCTAGAGCTGGACAAATAAAGGGAAGGCGGAAGATGGGCATTTGGCGACAAGGATGTGGGCCCTGAAAGTAAAGAGAAAAGGGGGAGCCGGGACCACAAGATCCAAGGCTAAAAAAATATAAGCCTAGGGAGGTCGCAGGAGTGAGTGAGATCCCAGCCAAGAGAAGGCCAAGGGCTGGGGGTGGAGGTGGGTGTGCCCCGACTGAGGGCGTCACGCGTTAGGGGTTCCGGGCTGAGCGAGGGGTCCCGGCTTAGAGGAAACTCGGCACTAAATAGCCTCAGTCCCAGAGGTACTAGGAAAGAGGTGAGTAGCGAGAGCGGATCCAGGGCGCACGGAACCCACAGCCCCCCAGGGCAGCCACTCCCGCCCCGCGCACCCCGGATGCCCAGTTCCGCAGCAGCTGGATGACACGAGTAGCGGACGCCATCTTCCACCCGCGCTGAAGGGCGCCGGTGACGTCTCTACGCTAGGACTGCTGGGAACATGGCGTATGGCCTCGCGATAGCGAGAGTGGGCGGGGCCTTGACGTCCTATAAAAGTTCTTCCCGAGGCACGTGACTCCTCTCCGCCAGACCACCGCCGCGCCGCCATCATGGACACGAGCCGTGTGCAGCCCATCAAGCTCGCCAGGGTGAGGGGGTGCACGGATTTGGGGGCCTGGGTAAGGGAGTAGGGGAACTGGGTGGGCCAGATCTGATCCCAGCCTCTCCGCAGGTTACCAAGGTTCTGGGCAGGACAGGTTCGCAGGGACAGTGCACGCAGGTGAGCGGGGGAGACGGCAGGGCGGGGGTGGGGTGGGGGGCTGGAATCTGAGCCTCGGATGGTTACTCCTGTGCCCCAGGTTCTGTACCCTGGTATCTGAGAACTATACGTACCCTTTTCCCCATGGCTCACAGAGGCTCCGAGTCTTCACCCTGTTTATTGGATCTGGGCTCCGTCAATCTCATTCCTAGGGCCCTGACGTACTGGTTCAATCTATCCCAACTACCACTGTGGCTCCATTTCCTAATGCTTGCGTTCCCATCCGCGGTCCAAGAACGTTAGTTGTTCCTCCTGGTTGTTTCTGGCTCTTGAGAGCTGTTCATTGCACGTCTCGGTTTCTCTTCTGGCCGGTCCGTGCTTCCAAGCCTCAGTCTCCTTTTTAAGAGTCTCTAGGCAGACACGTTTTCTGAATCCAAATCGGCTGCTTATCCCACAGTGCTTATTCGTGGCTAACCCTGACTTCTGGTCTCCCCGTGCCCTGTAGGTGCGGGTAGAATTCATGGACGATACGAGTCGTTCCATCATCCGAAACGTGAAAGGCCCTGTTCGTGAGGGTGATGTGCTCACCCTTTTGGAGTCAGAGCGAGAGGCTCGGAGGCTGCGCTGAAGTTGTGGCTGGTGAGTGCAGGTGGGAAGCAGCAGGTCCCTGGTAGACTATTGTCTGGTGGGAGGGAGGTTTGGCCAAGCCCATGGATGAGGGCCTCTTGGTGGTGGGGTGTGTAAAAAGGGTCAGCTGAGATTTGGGGCGGGGGAGGGGGGGTTGCTGTCAGCATCTCACACGGACTTTGTTTACAGGGTCCTGGATATCTGGATCGACCATTTGGCCCATCATGATCTGCCGTTAATAAAGTGTTTATATTGTATGTAAATTTGGGGTTTTGTCTGGGTTGTCACTGGGCATATAAAACTCTTGTGGGTCCCAGAAGTGGTCACTGGCCCACTGCACTCTGGAAGGGGGATGTCTTCCCTGACAAGGTGTTGTCTTTTGAGGAGGGAGAACCATGTGTCTGTATCTCCAAAACAAGACAAGCTGCATTAGGAATGTTTTATTAGGGAAGAAGGCTGGAGGAGTGGGTGGACTAGGGGCTCTGTCACTCCTCAGCTCCCATCCCACCCTGGAGAGTTCAAAGTGAGCCCCTTCAGGTGGACCCTGCCCCCTGCTGGGCCCAGAGGCTGAGGTGGGAGAGGGAAAGATCTTTTCTCCCAGTCCCAGGTCCAGTGTGTCAGACCAGTCAGTGAGTCAGGGGTCTTCTCCAGTGTCGCTACCTCCTTCTTCACCAGGCATGGCCATGGGGGAGTCAGGGGACAACTGGTGAGAGAGAGGTGGGTGGGAGTTGTCATTTCGTTGTGGCTTTCAGTTCCGTTAGATTCAGGGATGCTTAGTCTAATGGAGATCTTGCCTCTCTACACTGATCCTGCCTAAGCAGGAATCCCACCTTTTATGGCAGAACTAGGCTGCCTGAGTTTGAATCCCATCTCTGTCCCCTCTGACCTGTAAGAGGCACTTGACCTCCATGGCTCCTTCCCCACATCGCTACAGGAGAGTGCAGGATGGGTAGGCTGACTGGATGAATATTTTTTTTTATAATTTTTTTTATTTTCCCACTGTACAGCAAGGGGGTCAGGTTATCCTTAGTGACTGGATGAATTTTAATTATGAAGGTGCTGAGAAGATCCTGGCACTTGCTTTTTGAATATAAGCTTCTCCCCTTGGGGACAGAGCGCTTTGCTCCCAGACCAGCCCTTCCTGCCTGCTTTCTGGCAAACCCATTGTCTCCAACTCTGAAGCTCTGACTTGCAGCTGAGTCTGCATCTTCCTCCCCTGCCATACCTAACTCCAGAGGATCCCTTATTCTTTTGTCTTTTCTTTTAGGGCCACACCCACAGCATATGGGAGTTTCCAGGCTAGGGGGGCGATTCGGAGCTGCAGCTGCCGGCCTGTACCACAGCCCAGCAACACCAGATCTGAGATGTATTTATGACCTACACTACAGCTCACAGCAGTGCTGGATCCCTAACCCACTGAGCAAGGCCAGGGATCTAACCTGTGTCCTCACAGGTACTAGTTGGGTTGCTGAGACTTCATGGGAACTCCTTAAAGATCCCTTATACCTTTGCTATGATCATCCTTGGTGCAGTAACAGGAGTCCTCTGACAGGACAGTCTGAGCTAGATCTAACGGCTCTACACTGACCTTGGGTCATGTCACCTCTAGAGCCTCAGACTGATGACCTTTGAAGTGAAGGTGTACCTACCCTTGGGTGTTCTGCAGGTTGAACATCAAATCCCAGCCACATGGAACTCAGACCCAGATTCCCCACCCCTGTGTTCCCCATGGGGGTGTGGGAAGAAAAGCCACCGTCATGGGGCACACTTGGTATCCTTGAGCTGTGCGGCCTGGAAACTTAGTTGGGACTGGGGACTATACTCACCAGCGGACTGGGCTGGCTTGAGCTCAGATGGGCATGCAGCAGAGCAGCCACCTCATCCTGTTCTGCCTCCAGGGCAATGGCCAGGGCACTGGTGCCCTCCTGAGGGATGAGAGGAGTAGTCTGGTCCCTGAACCTAGAGGCATGGCTACCCCACTATCCCCAAACCAACCCCATGGTGGCTCACGTTGTCCAGGAGAGCAGGATCACAGCCTGGCTGGGCCAGCAGCATCCGGACAGTGTCCAGGCGCCCATACTCACTGGCACACATCAGTGCCGTGGCCCCATCAGCATCCTGTGCATTGACGTCTGCCCCACACGCTAGCAGGGCTGCTACCATGTCCTGGCGGCCATGGCTGATGGCCAGCATGAGGGCTGTCTGTCCGGTCTGGAGTGGAAAAGGGGACAGTGCTGGTTTGGGCTCTGTGGTCACAGACATTTTGGCTTCAGAAATGGATATGACCCCTGGGTTCAGAGCAAGGGATGAGGTGTCTACACACCTGGCTGGCCTTGGCATTGACATTGCCCATGCGGAAGAGTCTCTGGACCACAGCCATGTCCTCCTCTCGGCCCACAGAGGTGAGTGCAGCCAGCATGACGGCCGAGTAGCCAGCTCGATTCTGGTGGTCAATCTTGCAGACCCCTGGGGGAGAGAAAGGGGGTGACAGTCAACCAAGAAGCAGACATCCCCAGCCCAACCTATCCTCACCTCCCACCAAACCTCAGGTGTGTCATCTACTTAGCCAGGGTGGTCACTGGGTCATGAATTTATTTTTATTTATTTATTTATTTTTTTGCTATTTCTTGGTCTGCTTCGGCGGCATATGGAGATTCCCAGGCTAGGGGTTGAATCGGAGCTGTAGCCACCGGCCTATGCCAGAGCCACAGCAACGCAGGATCCGAGCCGCGTCTGCAACCTACACCACAGCTCACGGCAACGCCGGATCGTTAACCCACTGAGCAAGGGCAGGGACCGAACCCGCAACCTCATGGTTCCTAGTCGGATTCGTTAACCACTGCGCCACGACGGGAACTCCTGGGTCATGAATTTATTGTTCCACTGCCTACAAGCCTCTGCCCAAGAGTCACATGGCTCATACCTACATTCAAGGGTCTGCTCAAACCTTGTGTTCCTGAAGAGTTAACTCACCTCCATATTTTAAACTGGTTTGGGGGCTTGGTTCTATTCACTGCTGTATCCCCCCAGTAGCTAAAGCAATACCTGGCACCTAGTAGCTGCTAGGTAAATAGATGTTTCTATTTTCACAGCTAGCAAGCCACCATTGTTGCTCCCCCACCCCCATAAAACTGCCAGCTGGGTTCCCTTGGTGTCCAAGTCCACTCCAGTTTCCATGCAACAGCCAGAAGCAGTAAAAGAAGTTTGGTCCCACCATCTATTTAAAACCCTCCTTTGGGAGTTCCTGCTGTGGCACAGTGGGTTAAGAATCCAACTATGGCAACAGCTTGGATTGCTGTGAAGGCGTGCATTCTATCTGTGGCTTGGATTCAGTTCCTGACCTGGGAACTTCCCTATGTCACTGGTATGGCCATTTAAAAATAAACCTCCAGTGGAGTGCCCATCATAGCTCAGCAGAAACGGATCTGACTAGCATCCATGAGGACACAAGTTCTATCCCCGGCCTCACTTAGTGGGTTAAGGATCTGGTGTTGCTGTGAGCTGTGGTGTAGGTTGCAGATACACCTCAGATCTGGCATTGCTGTGGCTATGGTGTAGGCCAGCAGCTACAGCTCCAATTCAACCCCTAACCTGGGAACCTCCATGTGCCATGGGTTTGCCCCCCTACCCCTGCAAAGAAAAACCTTCGGAGTTCCTGCTGTGGCTCAGCAGTAATGAACCCAACTACTATCCATGAGGACACAGGTTTGATCTCTGACCTCACTCAGTGGGTTAAGGATCTGGCATTGCCATGAGCTGTGATGTAGGTCAAAGACACACAGCACCAATCCAGGGTTGGGCTGTAGCACAGGCCAGAAGCTGTAGCTCCATTTCTACCCCTAGCCTGGGAACTTCCATATGCCAGGGGTGTGGCCCTAAAAAGAAAAAAGAAAAAAAAAAAACAAAAAAAAACAAAAAAAAACAACTTCCTTTGCACCTGAAATACATCCACCACAGACTGAGGCTTTGTTGCCTAACTTCTGATCCTTCGCCTGGAGTTCTCCCTTCTTTATCCTCTAAGCCTATGTTACAGATTAAATTGTGTCTGTCCCCCCTCCCCAGAAAAAAGACATGCTGAGTTCCTAACACCCAGAACCTGTGAATGTGGCCTAAATTGGAAATAAGAGTCCTTGCAAACCATAGTGAGGTCCTTACTGTAGGCCCTAATCCCGTAGGATTGGTATCCTCAGAAGAAACATATGCTAAAGGCAGAGAAGACAAGCTACCATAAGCCACAAAATGCTAAGGATTGCTGGCAATCGCTAGATATTTGGAGAAAGGCATGGAACAGATTCACTGAGCTCCCAAGAAGGAACCAGCCCTGGCAACACCTTGATTTTGGACTTAACAGCCTCCTAAACTACAAAGAAATGAATTTCTGTTTTTTAGACCACCTGCACTGTGGTAGCTTGTGCTTGGTTATAGCAGCCCTAGGAATCTAAGAGCCTGGTTACTGCTGCCCTTCCTTCAGGACTGAATGCAGACATCAGCTCTGTTTCCTCTGGGGTCAGTTCTGTTACCATCCTGGCCCTCTCCCTTACAGCAAAATCCCTACCTCTGGTCAGACCTCATTCACAAATATGTTGAATGCTTGTTTACCCTGCCATTCTGAAAGCTCCACAAGGCTGGGGACGGTTTGGGGAGATAATGGAGTGGAGAAGTTTGGGAAAAGGAGTGGACCATGCTCATGGAGTGGGTGCCCTAGTGATGGGATTTGAGACAATGAGCTGGAGGAGTAAAAGGGTTAAGTCAAGAGTTAAGGATGTGTTGTGTGGCCTGCTGTCTAAGTGTCCATTCTTTCCACAAGCTTCTATGACCCCCATGGAGGGCTTGGGGTATGAAGTGGGGTCTCCACAGCTAAGAAGGGAACCAACCTATCTCCCCCCTCCCTCCCCTTGTCCTTTCCCTGGGCCCTTCCTAAGCTAAAGGATTACTTTGGTTTTTGATCTTGTTTTTTTGGCTGCCCCCATAGCATGTGGAATTTCCCAGGCCAGGGATCAAGCTCCAGCCACAGCAGTGACAACTGCCAAATCCTTAACACACTGAGCCACTAGGAAACTCCATGGGTCACCCTGTTTTCTTGATTCCCTCCCTTGTTTTTGTCATGGTCCTCACCCCTATTCGAAGTTATTTTGTTTACTTGGTAATTATGAAAGCGCATTCATTCATTCACTCAACAAACACTTGAAGGTCTACTGTGTACCAAACTGGAGCCTGCCTGGCAAGTAGGGTGAGGTGAGGTGGGGGGCACGGGGAGGAGTTTGAAAGGGTACTTAAAGGGGTAGTTAATGACCAGCCAGAGGATGAGCAAGGAGGCAAAGCAGGGAGATGGGGTGGGAGCAATGGGGAATGGTCCCAAGAAGCCCAAGGCTTGTGGGAGTCAGGCAGCAGGAGACAGTGAGCTGAGATGTTGGGAGGTGAGAGTTCAGAGAAGAGTGCTAGGAAGTGAGATTATGGAGGGGCCATAGTTAATGTTGACATCAAGGTCTTGGGGTGACTTTACAAGTGTAAGGCTGAAGTAGGGCCGAAGTCAAGGTGCAGGGAAAGGAGCAGGTCAAGTAACTGAGAAACCAGGCAGGAAGTGGGAAGGATCATCCATCAGGAGATTGACGTTGGTGGGGATTAAGCTGGAGAGAAGACCTGACCAGGAACTGGCCATTTCTCCAAGAAATGAAGACTGGTGAGGTCAGAGGGAGAAGTCAAAGGCTGGAGAGGGGAGTGGTCTGATCAATAAGAGGCTCCAAGGTGGGACCTAGAGAGCAAGGGATTTCATCTGGAGGTAGAGATAAAGAGCAAGGAGGACACAGTCATGTCCAGGCCTTTCATTCCTGGGAGCTCAGAGGAAACAGCCCCTATGTGGGGGTGCACCGAGAGCTCCACGTCCTAGAGGAGGGGAGGGCGAGACTGATATGGCAGCAAGAAGGTAGGGGTGGAAGGACTGACCCATGTGAGAACCAGAAGGCCCATGGCAAGATCTGGAAAGTCGGAGCCAAGGGAGGGGTTCACATACTGGGAATAAAGGGGTTCAAGGAGCTTTGGGCCTCTTGTAACCAAAATGACTGTTTTGCCACCTGCAGCAGCCCCAGTCCTCAGCCCCCTTTAAGACAGGAGCTGCCCAGGAAATATCTTTTGACTTCATGCATTGTCCCCTCCTCCCAAGCCCCAGCTCCCTGTCCAACCCAGAGCAGCTGTGGCCTTCCCCCACCCCCTCACTCCCCCATCCCCAATACCTGCAGGGATGGGACAGATCTGTATGTTTAGGGGGTGGCTTGGGGGATGGGGACAGTGGGACCTGCCTCAGTCCGCAGTGAGAGTGAGAAGCCTGGAAGGGCCGACCCTGAAGGAGAACACCCAGGAGAGCTCTTGGTGAGCCATCAGTTTGTCTACTCTCCACTGTCCCCTCCACTGAGTCCCATGGCATGGAGAAAGCAGCTGTCTGTGGCTGGCCCACCCCCATCCTGGTGCTGCATTGGTTCCTGGAAGTCCCTCAATACACATTTCAGCAACACTAGAATGTGTATATTTCTCTTCTTTCTTTCTTTTTTTTTTTTTTGCTTTTTCAGGCTGCACCTGTAATATACAGAAGTTTCAGGCTGGGGGTCAGATCGAAGCTTTAGCTGCCAGCCTACCCCACAGCAACACGGGATCCCTGAACCCACTAAGCATGGCCAGGGATCGAACCCACATCCTCGTGGATACTAGTCGGATTTGTTTCCACTGAGCCATAATGGGAACTCTGATATGTCTATATTTCTGCTCCAGAGGGGGAAACAGTGAGGCAGGTGATAGAAATGTGTGTCTTGGAGACAATGCAGGACCCAGTAGTGGAGGACTGTGGGCCTGTGCCACAGCCCGGAAGGTAGTCACAGCCCTGACCAGTGAGTACCTCCCCTTGTGGCTGGAGAGGCAGTGGATGGATATTAGAGCTCTGGAACAAGGTGAGCGCCAGGGCTGGAAATTCAGGGACAAAGGCCATGGGAACCACTGACCTACCTGCGTGCCTGGCACTGCCTATGTGTATTATCATGATTGCCCCAGGACATTCCCTGGTTCACAGATGAGAAAACTAAAGCTCACAAAATGAAGCCATTCCCCTAAATTTAGGTCTACCTGATCCCAAAGCCCAGAATACCCTCCCCCTGCAAAGTGATAGTTGGGCCAGGACAGAGCTCAGAGCTGGGAGGGGTCAATCTATCCACAATGGGTCATATTACCTACAAGGAAGGGCCAGCGATAGCCTCTGCTTGGCCAGCCCTTTGCTGCATCCTTCTCCTGGCCCTCCCAGCCAAGACCTGCCCAGATTCTCCCTTCCGTGGCTCCCTGTTCGCTGGTGCCCTCCCCAACCCTCCTCAATGCTGACCTGTATCCAGCAGCAAGCTCGCGATGGCCAGGTTCCCATGGGACACGCTGTAGTGCAGGGCTGTGTTCCCGTTGCCATCTGCCAGGTTCACCACGTGCTCCAGCAGCTCTGGTCCCATGCGTGCCACTGCGCCCAGCACCTGGGCCACAGGCTCCGACTGAGAGCGCCGCTGGCTGGACACTCGAAACCACTCCTGGGCCACCAGGCGAGCTGCGCCCTGCCAGGATGGTGGCGGGTGGGAAGTGGGGGGAGACACGTTGGTAGGGAGGCTGTAGGAAGCAGGGCTGGTAACCCAGACAGGGGTTCTGATGGGGGGGCATGGGCCCATGGGGCCGCACCCCTTTCAGGAGGGAGTACAGTTAGTGTAGGTACCGGGCTCTTCTAAGGAAGAGCCTGTGGGAGAATCTGGTGAGAAGGAAGACGGTGAGCACTTGCCTTTGGGGAGTCCTGGAGTGGGGCTGGGGCTTGGATGGATCCCTTTTGGGAAATTAGATCACTTTGGAGAGCCTGGGATCCATGGAGAGCCCTGGTGGGAATTGACGGAACTCCACCCCCACCCCCAGCTCTAGGGAACCTAATGCGCTTCCCTAGACGGGCTTCAGAACAGCGGGCCTACGACTTCTGCGAAGGGCTCTCCCTACACTCACGCCGTCGCGGGCGCCTCCGCGGGGCCGGGTCAGGTGCCGGTGCAGTGCTGCGCAAGCCTCCCTCAAACGCGGGCTCAGCTCGCACCTACCGAGGAGACCGAGACAGGGAAGAGGCTCAGGAGGGGTCGGGATGGGGAGCTGGGAAGACGGGAAAGAGAGCAGTTGTCCCCATTCCGTGTCCCTGGCTCTGCTCACCTCCCCTGGGCAACCGGCTGAGGCTCGGGCTCCGCCTCGGGCTCCGGATCTCGGGCCTCCTCGCCGCTGGGAGGGCCAGGGGTCCCAGAGTCGGATCCCCCACCACTGTCATCGCCTGAGCTGGAGGAACTGCTCCTCTGGGGCTCAGTTGCGCCGTCCTCGCTGCCGCTGTCGCCCTCGCTGGATGAGCTCTCATACCTGGGGGCAGGGTGGGAGGCGTCTGCTGAGCCTCCTTTATGGGCTCATTCTGGAGTCCTGATGGAGTGGCTGTCCTAATTTCACAAATGAGGACCCTGAGGCTTGCCAAGACTAAGTTGTGAGCGAGGGGCAGAGCTGGGATTCAAACCCCTGTCCACGTCCCCGCAGATGCTGCCATGGGGAGGGGGAAGGTGCTCACTCTCCGTTGAGGACCCCAACAAACTGCAGGCTCTTGGGTCCAGGGCTGGTTTGGGCTCCAGGTGTACCATCTTTTCTCTTCATAATGGATTTGAGGGTGCCTGGCGGAAATCAGACGAGGGTACTGAGTTCAAGCTGGGGCGCCAGCAAGTCAGGGCTCAGCGAGGGACGAGGACTTACCCGCGGGCGCCACGGCCCTGTCCCCATCCGTGGGTCCCGGGGGGTTCTCCTGCATCGGGGCATGGACCTCCACGGGGACGTCGGTCTGCGTGGCCTTCTCCACACAAGCCCACGGGGTCTGGGTGGCAGCCTCGTGCGGCTGGGGCCGGGCCGCCGCCGCCGCCGCCTCTGCCTCCTCGGCAGCCTCGCGGGCCTCCTCCAGCTCACACAGCCGGCCCCGCAGGAGCTCGCTGACCTCGCGCTGATGCTCCAGGCTGGCGCGCAGCAGCTCCAGCTCGCGCTCGGTGGCCACGGGCAGCCCCAGCAGAGCCTCCGTCACCCACGCTTCTGCCTCGAGGGTCTCCGGAACTGCCTCCACGCCGGTCTCCTGGGTCTCCCACACCACCTGGGCTCCCGCCTCTTGGGTCTCCCGCACTGTCTGGGTGCCCTCCTCTCGCATCTGGGGCGCCCCGTCCAGGACCTGCAACGCACCCTCGCTGCGCCTAGAAGCCGACCCGTCGGGGTCTTCAGCCCCGGGGCTGGCCCTGGCCCGAACGCCGCGCTCAGAGGTGGCCAGGCGCTCAGTGAGTCGCCGCAGCTGAGCAAGTTTGTCCGGGCGCGCCTCGGCCTCCCCGTCGGGCTCGGGCTGCCGGCGCGCAGCCAGCAACCGCGCTTTCTCGGCGCGCAGCGCGCGCACCTGCTCCTGCAGCGCGGGCAGCGCGCGCGCCTGGTCCTCGAGCTCACGCAGGCGCCGCAGGGCCGCGGCCATCTGCTCTCGCACCAGCTGCAGCTGCGCAGGGCCGGGAGAGGCGAGGGCCGGGTTGAGGGCGGGGCTGCTGTGGCCCGACCCAAGGGGGCTGCGCGGGACCGCGCGGGCCAGGCTGGGTGCGCCTTCGTGCGCGTGAGCCTGCGCCAGCTCCAACCGCCTGCTGGTCTCCAGGAGCGTGTGCTCGACGCGCGGGTTGCGCACCGGCGCGCGCGGCGACAGCGGTGTCAGCTGTAGCCCTGAGGGCGCTCCTGGGGAGAGTGCGCCCGACGGTCCGCCATCGTCACTGGCCAGGGACTCGCTGGAGGTCCAGGCACCTGGGCTGCGCGCACCTGCGAGGCCACCCCGGGGCGCGCGAGGGCGGCGAGCTGGTGGGGGGCCCGGGACTCGGCGGGCTGTAGGGCCGCGCTCCAGCTCCTCCACGTACTTGAGGAAATCCAGGTCCAGGTGGAAACCATAGGGCGTCTCCACCGAGTAGGGCGAGCTCGGGCTGCGGGCGCCCCCAGTCTCACCGGGGCATAGGCGAGGGCCGCCCAGGTCTGTGGGCATGACAGGGGCGTGGAGTGGAGTCAGGTGGGGGAGACCCGGAGAGACTGGACAAACGGAGCGCGTTTCCCTCCCCAGCCCTACTCCATCCAACGGCATGCCTGCAGGACTCCACCTGCACCAAACCATGCACACCTGCCATTGCACACCTGATGCTTAAACGCCCCTCTGCACCCGCAAAAGTCGTACAATCACGCGTTGAGTGAGCTCGTCCTATGTATCAAGTACTTTCCTAGGCGTTATGTACATAGCAGTGAACAAGACAAGCATCCCTGCCCTCTTGTGGGAGACAGATAAATAAACACAATCCTTCCAAACGGTGCTTAGGGCATTAATAATAACCACAAGATGAAATAGAGAATAACTGTTAGAGCAGATTTCCTGCGAAGGGTACTTATAAGTGGAGCCCTAAATGAGGAGGAGGAAACACCAGCTGGGGATGGAACGTTGCTAAAAGAAAACAGCCCATACAAAGGTCCTGGGTTGGAATGAGCAGGGTGGGCTTGAGTAACAGCGAGTTGGAGGCGAGGCTGTCTAGAGCAGCATGAAGGAAGGAACAGCGGAGAGGTGGGCTTGGGTCAGACTGTGGGGAACCTTCTGGGCCACCTGGGAGTTGGAGTTTTTTATTCCACCTGTAATAGGGCACCAGAGGCAGATTTTAGGCAGGGCCACAACATTATCCCCTTTATAAAGGACCCTCTGGCCACTGTGCCAAGGAGGGAACTGCAGGGCTGTTTCTGCACCCGGGCACCAAGTGTGGATCTGTACACACACGATTCCCATTTTGCACACTTACCAGGCAGGTTCTGATTCAAGGCAAACTTGGCCATGTTTCCTGAAGTAGCCACCAGGCACACCCTGAAAAAAGTCCCCAGAGGGGGTGAGGGTGGGGGCTGGGACCTGTCCCTCTGGCTGTGTGTCTACAGTCAGTCTGGACTCTGAGCAAGTAAACAGACCCAAGAGCACTTCTCCACCAACACACCCACCCCCTCCACAAGCCTTCTCCTCCCTCCTCCCTCAAGTGGACTGGAAACAGGAGTCCCATTGTGGCTCAGCGGAAATGAATCCAACTAGAGTAACCATGAAGTTGCAGGTTCAATCCCTGGCCTCGATCAGTGGGTTAAGGATCCGGCATTGCCATGAGCTGTGGTGCAGGTTGCAGATGAGGCTCACATCCTATGTGGCTGTGGCTGAGGCTGGCAGCTGTAGCTCTGATTGGACCCCTAGCCTGGGAACCTCTATATGCTGCGGGTGCATCCCTGAAAAGCAAAAAAAAAAAAAAAAAAAAAAAAAGTTTGGAATGAATGAATGTGGGCCCCTCATGTGCTGGGCCTCACTCAGCCTGCTGGGAAGGGCATTGAAAGAAGAAGAGAGGAAAGAGTAGCTGGGGGTGGGAGCACAGGCGAGTTGCATTCCAGACCTGCTGAGTTTTCTTTCTGTCAGTCAGTCCCTGGGGAAAATTGGGAATCAATGCTCATAGGGGTGGACTGGGAACATTCAAGAGGAAGGCAAGAGATGAGAGCCCTTCCTGGGAATGTTAAAAACTCATCTGGTCAGATTGTGCATGTTAAAAAACAAAACAGGAGTTCCCTTCATGGCTCAGTTGTTAACAAATCTGACTAGGAACCATGAGGCTTTGAGTTTGATCTTTGGCCTTGCTCAGTGGGTTAAGGATCTGGCATTGCTGTGAGCTGTGGTGTAGGTCACAGATGTGGCTCGGATCCCACGTTGCTGTGGCTGTGGTCTAGGCCGGCGGCTACAGCTCCGATTAGACCCCTAGCCTGGGAACCTCCATATGCCTCGAGTGCAGCCCTGGTAAAGTCAAAAAAAATTAAAAAATCAAAGAAGAAGAATAATAAACAAAACAAAAACAAAACAGAATTTCCTGCATTTTCTTCCTTAGAGTTCAAATAAGATATAACTGTACATCTGAATTTGCACTGAGAACACTTATGAGATCATTTAGGAATGACGGAGAGTCGTGAACCAGATGCACCAAGGATGCAAATCAATGGATACCATTCTCCCTGGGATGTCTCTACTGGAGATCCACAGGGCTCTGCCCTTGGCTTGTAAGAGATTGTAGTGGAACCACAAGCACTCAGCTTCTCAGAGCTGAAGCTCTGTGTGAGGCTAAAGGGAGAGTGACTCTTCAGGTGACATGAGAGAGGCTCTAAGAAACTTAGGGAGATCGGGTCATGTTTAAGAAACAAAGACAAATATTGAGTCTAGAACTCTGATTCAGAAAGCACAGGGTAAGGAAGATGGGGCTTTGAGGAGCCCACATGAAAAACTCTCAGGGGAGTTCCTGCCGTGGCTCAGCAGAAACGAATCTGACTAGTATTCATGAGGACAAAGGTTTGACCCCTGGCCTTCCTCAGTGGGTTAAGGATCCGGCATTGCCTTGAGCTGTGGTATAGATCTCAGACTCGCTCAGATTCTGAGTTGCTGTGCTGTGGTGTAGGCTGGCAGCTCTGATTCAATCCTCTAGCCTTGGAACCTCCATATGCTGTGGGTGCAGCCTTAAAAGACAAAAAAAAAAAAAAAAAAAAAGAAGAAGAAGAAAAACCCTCAGGGGAGTTCTCTGGTGGCTCAGTGGGTAAAGGATCCCACATTGTCACTGCTGTGGCTTGCGTTCCATTGATCCCTAGCCTGGGAACTTCTGCATGTCAAGGACTGGGAAAAACAAAAACAAAAACAAAAAAACACTTTTGGAAGAGAAATCAGCTTATATATCAAGTGCTTACTCTATGTCCTGCCTGGTTAATGTAACCCCTACTCTGTACAATCCCTCAAGTTTAGGATGTTTCCCCTGTTGCCAGATGGAAGAAACTAAGGCATAAAGCCATTAAGTTAATTGCCTATGAGAAAAGCCCTCAGAGTGGGCTCGGCTTATCTTCTGGGGACTCTTGCCTGCCCAGCCCTCCACCAGCAGGTGCTTGCCAGACCTGACTTGAATTCTCCCTGACCTACTGCCCATCTGTGCTAACCACTAGCAACCTTCCCAGTCACCCATTCTGGTCTCTTGCATGCCTGATGACCACCTGCGGGCCCAACAGCCACCGGCAATTGAGCACCCAATGGCCCACTTGAGTTATTCTGATCCACTGCTGGGGAACCCTCCCAGTGGCCACTTCTGTCCAGCCTGGGTCACTGACAACACCCCACCCCACTCCTAGGCAGGGTGAGGGGGTGGAGTGGGGAACTTCCAGTCCTAAAGCAGCTGTTTCCCGTCCCCTCACACTGGATGCATGAGGACAGCCAGTGCCTCTCAGGACTTGTTTTCAGGAAACTGCCAGGGAAGAGCTGGGTCATGGAAAAAACCTGGGCTGTGGCTTAAGATTCTGGGCCCTGCCTCACACACAGCTGTCTGTGTGACTCTGTGAGGTCGGCCCCCTCCTCCAGTGACCTAGTCACACCCATCTGAGACCCTCAGAACTCTAAAAACAGCTGTGGGCCATCCCTAAGACCCACATCAGCTGGAGCAGCTGGACCCTGAGGCTGGCTTGAAAAATGAATGGTAAAAAAATAACAACAATACTTTTGCCATTTACTATGAGCTTGCCTCTATTCTAAGCGATTTATGGATATTAACACTTTTTTCTTTTTCTTTTTTAGGGCTGCACCTGCAGCGTATGGAAGTTCCCAGGCTAGGGGTTGAATTGGAGCTTCAGCTGCTGGCCCACACCACAGCTGCAGCAACACTGGATCCAAGCCACATCTGTGACCTACACCACAGCTTGTGACAACACTGGATCCTTTAATCCACTGAGCGAGGCCAGTGATGGAACCTGAATCCTCATGGATACTGGTCGGGTTCTTAACAAGCTGAGCCACAACAGGAACTCCCAGTTGGGTGTTAACTTAAAAAACAAAAAAACAAAAACAAAAACACCTAGGTAAACTCTTTGAAGTAGATTTTCTTATTATTCTTTCCCCCATTGTGCAGATGGAGAGACTGAGACACAGAGATTAATGACCCACCCAAGGTCAAACATGGGCAGAAGCAGGATATGAACCTAGGCAGCTTCGCCAGTGTTTCTGCATTGGCCATTCCACTTGACAGCTTTCTATAAACAGCCCTCCACTCCCTGAGAGGGGTCGGGAGCAGGAGGGGGTCGCACACACAGCTGCACTCATGCCTGTCCTCTGCGTGTGTCCCTGATGAGAAGAAAAGGCCCAAACTCCCGCGGCTGCAGCGGCTGCGGCCTCACTCGAGTGGGGGCGTGCAACTGCCCTCCCCTCGCCTCCGCTCCCTGCCCGAGCTGTCACTGCGAGATTCGGATTCTCTGCCTGAGACCCCCTTATTAGGCCGTCAGAGTCGACGCCATACGCTCCCACTCCCGCCCCAGGGACTATTTTGGGACTCGGAGCTGTGATCATGAAACCTGAGGGGTGAGGGACACGGCGGGCAGTGAGTATCCCGGTCCTGGGGAGGGGCGTCTTCCCAGATTAAGGCTCTGGGTGGTGGCACTCCTTAATGTCGGGGAAGGACTCTCAGACCCCTGAGATGGGGATGGAGGCTGAGGAGGTACTGAGGAGGTTTTACTGAGGTCAGCGCCCCCTCACCCCCCTGTCCCCTCAGGACGGCCTCACAGAGACAGAGCAGTTTCCTACAGGAAACGCCGCCGGGCGGTTCCATCCGCTACCCATTGTCTGCTGGCCCGGGGGCCGTCCGTCCCCCCCCCACCACCGTTTCCGAATCTCTCCTCCCCCCGCCCCACTCTGAGGTCCAGCGCTAGGGTATGGACCCAGGTCCCCAAGCTGTCTGGCAGCGATTCTCGGAAAGGGTCCCGTAGTCGGTTGGGGCGCTAGGGGGCGAACAAGCCCCCCCACTTCGATCCTGAAGGGCGGGAGGAAGGAGACCTCCCGAATCCAGAGCACTACCCCCCGACTCTGCTTGCTGCCCACCTGGGGTTCCCAGTGTGGGAGGGGTCCCAGCCAGAGGACACGGCGTCCGCCCCTTCGCAGCGCGCTGAGCCCGCAGAGGGGCTGGAAGCGCAAAACCCCATCCCGTGCGTACCCTGATCCCCGCCCAGGACCCCCATCAGCGCCGCGCAAGCTGGTGCTTTACCTGAAGCCGCAGCCCCCGCCGCGCCCGCACCCGAACCCGCCCCCTCGAAGCTCGGGTACCGGTTATCAAGGCCTTGACCCTAACTGACGGCCACATCAGCCAACCAGCATCCGACGCTCTCTGAGCTCTCCAATGGTGAGGCAGGGTGGGCCGCGCTGGCCGAGAACCGAGAGTGTGGGGCGTGGTTAGGGGCGGAACCTAGAGTGGGTGTCCCTGAGGGCTGACTGGTCAGGAGTAGGAAGCCCAGCCTGCAAGTGCTGCCCAGCGCAGGGTTAAAGGGTTTGGATTTGATCCACAGGGGACGGTGAGCCATGGGAAGACGCTAAGCAGTAGCGTTACTCGGTGGGATTTGTGTATTTGGAAGATCCTTTGGGTGGAAGCTGAAAGGACTGATGTTCATGTCTGTCTGCGTGAGATACCTTGACCATGGATCTTTCCTACCGCAGGGACTTTGCACATGCTGTTCATATTCCTGAACTGTTCTTCCCTGCACCTGTTCATTTGGCCACCTTCTCCTACCTTTGGGGGCTCAACCTGTGCGTTCCTGTCCCCTAAAGGCCTAACACGGATATTTTCCTGTCACTATCTTTCCAGTGACTCTGTTTTATGAACCTAATAGCTTTTTTCACTATCTGGGGGGTGGGGGAGAATCTAGGAGCACCCTGGTGGCCTAGCTGGTTAAGGATCCAGCATTGTCCCTGCTCTGGCACAGGTTCCATCTCTGGCCAAGAACTCCACACTTCCAAAAAAAAAAAAAAAATCTTGTTTGCCATCTGTTTCCCCATAAGGACAGAAAACTGGTTTGTTTTGATCGTTGCCTTATCCAGTGCCCTGGGCACACAGTAGGTACTTAATAAATGTTTGTTGAAAGAATGATTTGAAATTACATTGACCTCTTTAACCCATTTGGAACATATTATGATCTAAAGTGATTCTACAGATTGTTTTCTTTTTCAGATGCATTTAGCATTTATTGAGCACCTACTGTGTGCCCAGCACTGTTCAGGTCTTTGAGGGGGACATAAGCCCTGTCATCTGGGGCCTCACAGCTGAGAGGAGACAGACTTTCAATTTACGGTTTATATTAAGTGGTGACAGGGGTGAGATGAAATCAATGTGAGGAGAAAAGGGGGCAAATCACTGACCTGGAGGGTCAGGAAGGCAACCTGCAGGGTTGACACTTAAGGAAAGGTGCAAAGGGGAATTTCCATTGTGGCTGAGCGGGTTAAGAACCCAACATACTTCTGTGAGGATGCAGGTTCAATCCCTGGCCTCACTCAGTGGGACGTTGCCATGAGTTTTGGAGTAGGTTGCAGATGCTGATCCAGTTCAACCCTTACGGAACTTCCATATGCCACATGTGTGGCCTTAAAAAAAAGAAAAAAAAATGTGCGAAGGAAGATATGGCGAACTCTGACTAAGTTGTGGTGTTGGTGGGAGAAGGATGGAGGAACGGGAAGAAGAGGGCATCTGAAGCAGTTTAGACTTTATCTGATAAAAAGGAGCCCATTGGGAGTTCACGTTGTGGCTCACTGGAAATGAATCTGACTAGCATCCATTTGGACGCAGGTTTGATCCCTGGCCTTGCTCAGTGGGTTAAGGATCTGGCCTTGCAGAGAGCTGTGGTATAGGTCACAGACATGGCTTGCATCCAGGATTGCTGTAGCTGTGGAGTAGGCCAGCAGCTACAGCTCTGTTTTGACCCCTAGCCTGGGAACCTCCATATGTTACAGTTGCAGCCCTAAAAAGACAAAGGGGGGACATTGAAGGAAGATTACTGTATTCCAGAGCTCCTTCTGTCTGTCCCAGTGTCACTCTGTTTTAATGACTGGAGCTTTAGAATATGTTTTAATATCTGATACGCCACTTTTTCAAAATTCCTGGGCTATTTCCATTGCATTTTTTTTTCTTCCAGAAAAACTGTGGAATTCTGTCACGATTACCCCATGAAAACTACACTGGAATTTTTTTTTTTTTTTTTTTTGGCCTCTCCTTGGCATATGGAATTCTGGGGCCAGGGATCAGATCCGAACTGAAATTGTGATCTATGCCACAACTGCCACAACGCTGGATCCTTAACCCACTGTTTCCAGCTGGGAATCAAACCTGAATCCTAGTGCTGAAGAGATGCCTCCAATCCTGTTGCACCACAGCAGGAACCCCTGGAATTTTTAAAAATTTTTATAAAATAAAATGCACACACACTCAGAGCCAGATCGAAGAAACCCTATAAAACAAATGAATAACTTAAGGAGTTACTGAGGGGCAGTTCCCAACCAGGGGCAATTTTGCCTCTTGAGGAACATTGGGCAGCATCTGGAGACATTGGTTTTTTTGTTTTGGGTTTTTTTTTTTGTTTGTTTGTTTGTTTGTTTTTGCTTTTTAGGGCCGCACTTGCGGCATAAGGAGGTTCCCAGGCTAGGGGTCAAATCTGAGCTGTAGCTGCCAGCCCATGCCAGAGCCACAGCAATGCAGGATCCGAGCCCCATCTGCGACCTACACCACAGCTCACAGCAACGAGGGATCCTTAATCCAGCGAGCGAGGCCAGGGATGGAACCTGCAACCTCAGGGTTCCTAGTCGGATTCATTAACCACTGCGCCACGACGGGAACTCCCCTGGAGACATTGTTGATTGTCAGGATGGAGTAGGGGAGAACCATTCTTGGCCTCTAGGGTGGGGGTGGAGCCAGGAGTGCTGGTAAACATCCTATGATACACAGGGCGGTCCCCTACAACCATGAATTATCTGACTTGAATGTCAAATAGCGGTGAGCTTGAGAAACTCAGCTAGAAGGCAAACATAAAACATCATTATAACACCCACCCAGGTCAACAAACAGCCCATCACCAGCTACCCTAAAAGCCTCTTCAACAGGCTGCATCCCAATCACAGTGCCTCCTACTCTGCAAAGTAACCACTGTTGTGACTTTTGTAATAGTCACCCCCTAGCATTTCTGAACAGCTTATCAAGCAAGTTTGAATCTCTTAGACGCTGTGGCTTAATCTTGCCCATTCACAAAGAAATGATGTGTATTTTCAGTCTCTTTTAATTCATGGTTTCCCCCTCCATCCCTTCCCTCCTTTATAATAAATCTGTTGCACAACTCCATCTGTTTGTCCAGAAGCATTTCCCACGGTCTGGGTGGTGCAGATCCCATCCTCATGGTGCACGCCAGCACGGTCCTCTGACCTTCATCTTCCCTTAAATTAGCAATTGGTTCCAGAAGTGGGGTCAGACTAGTGTTTGATTCCTTTGCCATGATTGTGGCAGCATGATTGTGGCTGCATGATTATTGTTATTATTGTTATTATTATTTTTTTGTCTTTTTGCCATTTCTTGGGCCACTCCCGCAGCATATGGAGGTTCCCAGGCTAGGGGTCCAGTCAGAGCTGTAGCCGCCAGCCTACGCCAGAGCCACAGCAACAGGGTATCCAAGCCACATCTGCAACCTACACCACAGCTCACGGCAACGCCAGATCCTTAACGCACTGAACAAGGCCAGGGATCGAACCTGCAGCCTCATGGTTCCTAGTTGGATTTGTTAACCACTGAGCTATGACAGGAACTCCCTGTGGCTGCATGATTGTGGCTGTCGTTGGTCCCTTCCCCATCAGGCTCACACTCCTTGTCTCTCCTCATGAGGCTACCAGCCATTGAAAACTAATTTGTTTGGGGTTGCAAAAGAGCCATGTCCTCCTCCTTGCATTTTGTTCTCCTTTATTAGCTGAAATTCTTCCCTTGCAGCATTTGGTTACCCAATGACACGTTCACATAGGAGGGCTTGATTCTTTCCCTTTAGAGACCACTTTTCTTTTTTCTTTTCCCCTTCCTTCCTTCTTTTCTTTCTTTCTTTGCCTCACCATGGCATGTGAAAATTCATGGGCCAGGGATAGAACCCACACCCCATGCCACAGCAGTGGTCTTAGCCACTGCAGTGACAACACTGGATCCTCAACCCACTGCACCACAAGGGAACTGCTAGAGACCACTTTTCTTTCTTTCTTTCTTTCTTTTTCTTTTCTTTTCTCTTTTTAGGGCTACACCTTCGGCATATGGAAGTTCTGGGGCTAGGAGCTGAAACTGAGCTTCGGCTGCTGGCCCATGCCACAGCCACAGCTATGCTGTAGCTTGTGGCAATGCCAATCCTTAACCTACTGAGCAAGGCCAGGAATGGAACTGGCATCCTCACGGATGTTAGCTGGGTTTGTAACCAGCTGAGCCACAACAGGAACTCCCACTTTTCTAAATAGTGAGCTATTTTTTTTTTCTAAAATATAATAGTGAACTACTATTTTCTAAATTGTGGACTATTTAGGAAAACAAATAGGAAGTATTTTCTAAATAGTGAACTTTTAATCCTCTGAAAGAGATAAATTAGGCTGGTTCTTTAAAATAAAAAAAGACATTGGTAATTTATTTTCAGAATAGTGTAGTTTTTTTTGTGTGTGTATCTTTTTTTTTTTTTTCTTTTCTTTTTTAGGGCTTCATCTGTGGCATGTGTAAGTTCCCGGACTAGGGGTCAAGTTGGAGCTGCAACTGCCGGCCTACACCACAGTTATAGCAATGCAGGATCCGAACTGTGTCTGCAACCTACACCACGGCTTGTGGCTACTCAGGATCCTTAACCCACTGAACGAGGCCAGGGATCAAACCCACATCCTCATGGTTACTGGTGCTGTTCTTAACCCATTGAGCCAAGCGGGAACTCCTGGTTCTTTTTTTTTTTTTTTTTCAATTGAAGTATAGTTGATTTACAATATTGTGTTGGAGTTCCCATAGTGGCTCAGTGGTTAACCAACCCAACTAGCAACCATGAGGTTGCAGGTTTGATCCCTGGCCTTGCTCAGTGGGTTAAGGATCTGGCGTTGCCGTGAGCTATGGTGTAGGTCGAAGACTTGGCTTGGATCCCCCATTGCTGTGGCTCTGGCGTAGGCTGGCGGCTACAGCTCCGATTGGACCCCTAACCTGGGAACCTCCATATGCCGTGGGTGCGGCCCTGGAAAAGACAAAAAAAAAAAAATTGTGTTAGTTTCAGGTGTACAGAAAAGTGACTCAGTTATATATATTCTTTTTCAGATTCTTTTCCATTTCAGGTCATTATAAGACATTGACTATACCTCCCTGTTCTATACAGTAAGTCTTGTTGTTTGTCTATTTTATATATAGTAATGTTTATATATTAATCCCATACACCTAATTTATCCCCCCTTTCCCCTTTGGTAATCGTAAGCTTGCTTTCTATGTCTGTGAGTCTATTTTGCAAATAAATTCAATTGTATCTTTTTTTAGATTCCACATATAAGTGATATATAATATTTGCCTTTCTCTGACTTACTTCACTTAGTACAATGCTTTATCTGTCCATCCATGTAGCTGCAATTTTTTTATTCTTCTTATGACTAAGTAGCATAGGCCAATGGCTACAGCTCTAATTTTCCCCCTAGCCTGGGAATTTCCATATGCCATGGGTGAGGATCTAAAAAAAAAAAAAAAAATTATTCCTTCTCATTATGGTTTCTCCCAGGAGGTTGGCTCTAGTTCCCTGTGCTATATAGTAGGACCTCGTTGCTTACCTGTTCTAAATGTAACAGCTTGCATTTTCTAACCCCAAACTCCCCGTCCATCTGACTCCCTCCCCCCTCCTCCTTGTCAACCACACAAGTCTGTTCTCTATGTCTGTCTGTTTCTGTTTGTAGATGGGTTTATTTGTGCCGTATTTTATTTATTTTATTTATTTGTTTTGTCTTTTTTTGGGCCAAACCCACAGCATATGGATGTTCCAGGCTAGGGGTCCAATCGGAGCTGTAGCCACCAACCTACACCACAGCTCATGGCAACACCAGATCCTTAACCCACTGAGCGAGGCCAGGGATCAAACTCATGTCCTCATGTTCATTAATCACTGAGCCACGATGAGAACTCCCATTTGTGCTATATTTTAGATCTCACATGTAAGTGATATCGTATGGTTTTTGTTTTTGTGAGGGTTTTTTTTGTTTGTTTTGTTTTGTTTTTTTGCTTTTTAGGGCCTCACCCATGACATACGGAAGTTCCCAGGCTAGGGGTCAAATCAGAGCTTCAGCTGCCAGACTACGCCACAACCATAGCAACACGAGATCCCAGTCTTATCTGTGACTTACACCATAGCTCACAGCAATGCCAGATACTTAACCAGCTGAGCAAGGCCAGGGATCAAACCCAAATCCTCATGGATACTTGTCGGGTTCATTTTTGCTTTGACATAACAGAAACTCCTAGAATAACTATTTTATTTTATTTTGGCTGTCCCACAGCATACGGAGCTCTCAGGCCAGGGATCAGATCCAAGCCATAGTTTCAACATAAGCTACACTGGATCCCCAACCCACCGTGCCCAGACAGGGGTCAAACTGGAATCCCAGTGCTCCCAAGATATTGCTTATCCCCCTGTACCACAGGAGGAGCTCCCCATTTTAGTTCTTTGATCCACTTGGAGTCCATTTAATTTTGTGAAAATAGGAATCACAATAAACCTATACTTTAATTTGGAAAAAAATGACATTAAAAAATAAAATTCATGGAGATCCCGCTGTATCACAATGGGATTGGCAGCGTCTCTGCCATGCTGTGTCTCAGGTTCCAACCCCAGCAGGTACAGTGGATTAAGTATGCAGCACTGCCACAGCTGTGGCGTAGGTCGCAACCAAGGCTGGGATCTGATTCCTGGCCCAGGAACTCCACATCCCTCTGGGAAGCCAAAAAAGAAAAAAAAAATTTAGGATGTGAGAGAGATGTACATGGAGGTGGAAGGGGAGCAAGGTGGAGGTGGGACTTGGGAAGTGAGAAAGACAGGGCTTCAGCCTGGGTAGAATCCAACCAGGCTGAAAGATGAAGGAGGGATCCGTTTGGGGCAGAGTCACTATCCCTCCTCTGCACAAACCTCTCATGGCTCCCATCTTACTTAGTGGGAGAACTACAATCTTTCCAGTGGCCCGCAATGCCCTGCATGACCTGCTCCTCCTTTCACCTCTCAACCTCCTCCTCCCACTCTCCTCCTTGCTCACTCTGCTCCACAAGGCACAATTCTGCCTCAGGGCCTTTGCACCTGCTGCTCCATCTTCGTGGAACGATCTTTCCATGGATGTCCACACAGCTTCCACTTCCCCTCTTCTGATCTCTGCTCAAATGTCACAGACAGTTCCCCTGGCCGCCTTCCCCACTTTCTGCACTCAAGACACTTCCTTAGTCTGCACTTTTTTCCTTAGCACCTATAACCTTCTTACACATGTCTGTCTTTTCCTCACTGGAATGTCAGTCCCACATGGGCAAGAACTTTTTTTTCCTGGCCACACCTTTGGCATATGGAAGTTCCTGGGCAGGGACTTGAATCTGAGATGCAGCTGACACCCAACGCGCCAGGTGAGGGTGGAGGTGATCAAATCTGCTCCTCCATAGCGACTGGAGCCACTGCAGTTGGATTCTTAACCCACCTCACCACACTGGGAACTCCAAAAATTGTTTTGTCTGTCATTTTCACTGTCTGATCCCTAGAGCCTGGAACAATGCTACACATAAAGAGGTACTTGTTTATTAAGTGAAAAGAACAAAAGGTGAATTTGAACTCCAAGTGGATCAAGGATTTCCAAGGGGCCCTGGAAATGTGTCCCAGCCTTGCTAGCCAGCTCGGAGGTATTAACTGGCAGTAGGCATTTTGATTGGGCAGGTGAGGGGAAGAGATGCAATTACTTTATTTATCTCTTAAATAATTTTTCTTTTTTCTTTTTTTGTTTTGGATTCCTAAGACCATTCGCAGTAGAACATGTGACCTTCTCTGTCCCACCCTGTCCCAGGCAGAGGCTGGAGCCAGAGGAGAGGAGAGGGAGGCTTTGGGCCACTCCAGGACGCAGGTGAGACTCTTAGGAGCTACTTTCAGCCCCTTTACCAGTTTGAGGGCCTCCTGGAAACTCCAGAGCAGCCCCCACCCAGGTCTGGAATGCCCAGCTTCCCCAGAGAGGCTGTATCTGCCCCTCAACCATCATATCTCCAGCCCGTAGGGCTCATGAGCTCCAGTTGAGGGTCTTAAAGTAAAACTGTACACCTCAGGAGTTCTCGTCATGGTGCAGAGGAAACAAATCCAACTAGGAACCATGAGATTGCTGGTTTGATCCCTGACCTTGCTCTGTGGGTTAAGGATCCAGCATGGCTGTGAGCTATGGTGTAGGTTGAAGATGCAGCTCAGATCCCCCGTTGCTGTGGCTGTGGTGGAAGCCAGCAGCTATAGCTCTGATTCGACCCCTGGCCTAGGAACCTCCATATGCCACGAGTGTGGCCCTAAAAATAGGAAAAAAAAAAAAAAGAAAGAAAGAAATTATACACCCGGTCCTAGGACTTACGGAAATTCAGATTCATTTTCTTTTCCTTTCTTTTCTTTTCTTTTCTTTTTTTTTTCCCCCTAGGACCTCACCTGTGCTATATGGAAGTTCCCAGGCCAGGGGTCGCCAGCCTACACCACAGCCACAGCAATGCCAGATCCTTAACCCACTGGGAGAGGCCAGGGATTGAACCAGCATTCTCATGGATACTAGTTGGGTTCTTAATGTGCTGAGCCACAGCAGAAACTCCCCAAGTTCAGGTTCTTTATGTCTCTGCGTAAAAGGAATTCAGCAGGAAGCAAAGCGATAAGTAAGATGGAGGTTTATTGAGAGAGAGACAAAGTGTGGACTGTTATCTCAAAAGGCGAGAGAAACACATTCCACACAGCGTGGGCCACTGCAGAAGTCCAGAAGCAAGAGGCCCCTGGAATACTGGGTGGTGAGTTCTTATGGGCTGGGCAATTTCATAGGCTAATGAGAGGGAAGATTATCCTATTTCTGGGAATGGGTGGGGTCTTCCAGGAAATGGGCCACCCCGCAGTTTTGGGCCCTTTAGGGTTGGTGGGAACTGTTGTGGTGCCTATAGGTGTGTCATTCAGCTAATGTGCTACCAGGAGCCTGTAAGTTCCACAGGAAGAAAAAAACCATCCACCATCTTGGACCTAGTTGGTTCTAACGAGTTTTTGTCATATCCTCAAGGATCCGTCATTTTTTTAAGGGTTGTGCCCAGCCCCCTTAACTCCAGTTTCAAAAGGGCAGCATCCAGAGTTCCCGTCGTGGCACAGTGGTTAACGAATCTGACTAGGAACCATGAGGTTGCGGGTTCGATCCCTGGCCTTGCTCAGTGGGTTAAGGATCCGGCATTGCCACGAGCTGTGGTGTAGTTCGCAGATGTGGCTCCGATCCCACGTTGCTGTGGCTCTGGTGTAGGCCAGCAGCTGCATCTCCGATTCGACCCCTAGCCTGGGAACCTCCATATGCCACGGGAGCAGCCTAAGAAATGGCAAAAAGACAAAAAAATAATAATAATAATAATAAAGGGCAGCATCCCCAGCCTCCCCTTCCCCCTCCTCCCCAGGCTCAAAATCCAACTGGGCCTCATCCCATTAGTTTCACCACCTGAGTGGTTCTGGAATTCACCTCTGTCTTCCCATCTAGTTAAGCAAAGACCCCACCACCCAGGTTTCCCTGCTGTCCTCCTTCCCCCCAATGCCCATCCTCAGCTTTGAACCATTGATATCTATCCCCAAAGAGGAATGTGTTGGGGTTTCACATGTCCTGATGTATCTTTCTGAGCCTGGTTGAAAATTACACAGACGTGCCTTACTCTTTACAGTCCACACACTTCAAGCGGACTTTTGAGCTTATCCAGGTAAAATCAATTTATATTGAGGGGTTCCTTTCTGGCATAGCTGTTAAGGGTCCAGCATTGTCACTGCAGCGGCTCAGATCACTGCTGTGGCAAGGGTTCAGTCTCTGGCCTGGGAACTTCTGCATGCCATGGGTGTGGCCAAAAAATTACTAAGAAAAATAATATTAGACCATTCATAACATGTGACCGTCTGTAATTCAGGTAGCACTATTATGTCTGTATTAAATTTCCTGATTGTGACCATTGTATTGCAGTTATAGAAACAATGGTTCTCAATGGGGGAGGGGGGTGGGGCACTGTTCTGTCATCCAGGGACTATTAAGTAACATCTAAAGATATTTTTGGCCCTCACAACCAGGGATGTGTGTGCTACTGACACCTAGTGAGTGGAGGCCAGAGATGCTAAAAATCCTGCAGTGTACAGAACAGCCCCTCAGCAAAGAATTATCCAGCCTCAATGTCAAAAAGTAGAGAAATCCTCTGTAAGAGAAGGTCGTTTTCCCCAGGAAACAAATTAAAGTATTTAGGAATATGAGGCATGTCTGTGACTGGTTCTCAAAAGATTCAGAATAAAATAATGTGTATCTATATCTCTGCCTCTCTCCTCTAACAGGTTAGAGCTTTGTGTGTGTGTGTCTTCCTTACCCAAATTCCCCAAGCTCTAACCTGTTGCCACATTTACTTGTTACTCTATTCCTTCTCCTCCTCTATCCCTGAAACTTCTTAGTGTTCCTCAAATGCATCAGGAATATTCCTGCCTCAGGAACCTCAGGGCCTTTGCACTGGCTATTCCCTGTTCCTAGAATGTTCCCTCCACAAATATCAGCCTGACTTACCTCTTCACCTCCTCATGTCACTGCTCATACACCCTCTTGGTTCTGGACCAGTCTATTTAAAATTGCCAGCGCCCCCCCCCCATTCCAAAAGGAATATGCTACACGTTTTCCTAACAGGTAACATGCTATATGTTTTCTTTTCTTATTTTGCGGCCACACTGGCAGCATACAGAAGTGCCCGGGCCAGGGATCAAACCCGGGCCACAGCAGTGCCTCCAGACGACACCGCAGCCTTAACCAGCTAGCCACCAGGAAATTCTCACTATATATTTTATTTGTTTACTGTCTCTCTCACAAAGCCATTGTGCCAGCTCCATGAGGGGCGGACTTTGTCCTCAGCACTTGGAATAAGCATAGTGGGTTCTCAATTCATTGACAAATGAATTGCTGTTATGTAAGATGGCCTTTTAGGAGGAAGAAAGTTGCTGTTCATTCTCCCCTTTGGCTCCTCTTTTGTTTTTTGGGTTTTTTTGGGGGGGGGCACACCCACAGCATATGGAGGTTCCCAGGTTAGGAGTCCAATCAGAGCTACAGCTGCCAGCCTATGCCACAGGCGCAGCAACGGGGGGGATCGGAGCCGAATCTGCGACCTACCACAGCTCTTGGCAACTTGGGATCCTTAACCCACTGAGTGAGGTCAGGGATTGAACCCACCACCTCATGGTTCCTAGTCGGATTCGTTTCTGCTGCGCCACGACAGGAACTCCTGGCTCCTCTTTTGAATCCCTCATCTTCTAGGACAAGACCTTGAGGCCACCTCTGAGACCCCCTCTGCCCTCATGGCTCGCACAGAAGAGCAGTTCAGCAGCCAAGAGCACTTTCCTTCTCTCCCGGAGAGCCTGGGATTGTGGAAAGCAATCGCGCACGAGTTGCTCCCATTCGCCACTAGGGGGCACTTTCTCTCCGGCCAAATACCCGGGTGTGGCACTTGTCCGCAGATTACTTGGAAAGGAATTTTCCTGGAGGAAAAAAAAACTATAGCCTTTTCTTATTGTTACAAAAGTAATTTTGTAAAATTAGCATATCCATCATAAAAAATTAAGGAATTCCCTGGTGGCCTAGTGATTATAAGATCTGGCATTGTCACTGCGGTGGCACTGGTTTGATCCCTGGCCTGGGAACTTCCACATGCCTCAAGTGTGCAAAAAACACCAAAAAACAAAAACTAAACTAAAGAACAAAATAAAAGCCATTGCATTAGCCAATCAGTGTTGGATCTACCAACATGTTTTACTTGGATCTCCACTTGCTTCTTCACAAATTTCATTTTAATCTTTTATTTCGGTGAAATTTAAACCAAAGTAGTGGCAAAATGCACTTCATGCCACTAAACTGCACACTTCAAAATGGTTAAAATGGTACCTTTTGGGAATTCCCGTTGTGGTGCAGCAGAAACAAATCTGACTAGTATCCATGAGGATGTAGGTTTGATCCCTGACCTCGCTCGGTGGGTCGGGAATCCAGCATGGCCATGAGCTGTGGTGTAGGTCACAGACTCAGCTCGGATCTGGCATTGTTGTGGCTGTGGTGTAGGCCACCAGCTGTATCTCTAATTCAACCCCTAGCCTGGGACCTTCCATATGCCACAGGTACAGCCCTAAAATAAGCAAAAACAAACAAACAAAGAAAAAAACAAAAAAAAACACTACCTTTTGTATGATGTGTATTTTCCCATAATGAAAAAAAAGTGGATTGTGTAACATATATAACCAGTTATTAACTCAATCTTGTTTCAATTCCCCTGCCCTATTCCCATTTCCCCCAAAAGGATTATTTGGAGTTTTTGGCTATGCCCCAGGCATGTGGAAGTTCCTAGGCCAGGGATCAAACCTGGGCCACAGCAGCAACTTGAGTCACAATAGTGACAACTCAGGATCCTTAACCCACTAAGACACATGGGAACTCCAACTGGATTATTTTGAAGCAAATCCCAGTGGTTCTATCGTCTTTAAATATTTGAGTACGCATTCTAGAAGATAAGGACCATTTCCATTTTTTTCTTTTTTGGCCACTCCCAAGGCATATGGAAGTTCCCAGACCAGGCATCAAACCAGAAATGCAGCTGTGACTTACACCACAGTAGTGAAAACTTGGAATCATTAACCCATTGCACCACAGTTTGAACTCCAAGACCAATTCTTTTTTTTCTTTCTTTCTTTCTTTTTGTCTTTTTAGGGCCACACCCACAGTCTATGGAGGTTTCCAGGCTAGGGTTCCAATCAGAGCTGTAGCTGCCAGCCTACACCACAACCATAGCAATGCAGGATCCTAGCTGTATCTGCAACCTACACCCCAGCTCACAACAACATTAGATCCTTAACCCACTGAGTGAGTCCAGGGATCAAACCTGCATCTTCATGGATGCTAGTCAGATTTGTTTCCTCGGAGCCATGATGGGAACTCCCCATGTCTTTTTTAAAATAGAAATAATAGGAGTTCCGGTTGTGGCTCAGGGGTTAACGAACCCAACTAGTATCCATGAGGACACGGGTGTGATCCCCAGCCTTGCTCAGAGGGTTAAAGATCTGGCATTGCATTGAGCTGTGGTGTAGGTCACAGATGTAGCTCGGATCCACTGTTGCTGTGGCTGTAGTGTAGGCTGGCAGCTACAGCTCTGATTTGACCTCTGGCCTGGGAACCTCCATATGCCGAGGGTGCAGCTCTAAAAAAAAAAAGTCTCACACACAAAAGTAGCCATGATAGCATTATTATGCTTTAAAAAAATCTTAGGAGTTCCCGTCGTGGCACAGTGGTTAACAAATCTGACTAGGAACCATGAGGTTGCGGGTTCGGTCCCTGCCCTTGCTCAGTGGGTTAACGATCCGGCGTTGCCGTGAGCTGTGGTGTAGGTTGCAGACGCGGCTCAGATCCCGCGTTGCTGTGGCTCTGGCGTAGGCCAGCGGCTACAGCTCTGATTCGACCCTTAGCCTGGGAAACCTCCATGTGCCGCAGGAGCGGCCCTAGAAAAGGCAAAAAGACAAAAAAAAAAAAAAAGCAATCTTAGAGCTCCTGCTGTGGTACAATGGGAAAAGCATTGTCTTAAGAAAACTGGGACATGAGCTTGATTCCCAGCACAGCACAGTGGGTTAAGGATCCAGCATTGCCACAGCTACAGCTCAGACTGAGGCTGTGGCTTGGATCTGATCCCTGGCCTGGGAGCTCCATATGCCTTGGGGTGGCCCAAAATGAATAATACAAAAATCCCCAAACCCTTAATCTCATCAAATGTCCCATAACTATTCAAATTTCTAATTGTCTCATAAATGTTATAATTTGTCTTGTTGTCTTTTTTTTTTAGGGCCACACCCGTGGCATATGGACGTTGCCCACGTCACAGCCACAGCAACACAGGATCCGAGGCAAGACTGCCACCTACACCACAGCTCACCACAATGCCAGATCCTTAACCCACTGGGCAAGGCCAGGGATCGAACCTGCATTCTCATGGATACTAGTTGGATTTGTTTCTGCTGTGCCACAGTGGGAACTCCTCTCTCATTATCTTTTGTTTGTATTATTTTAGAGATAGTGTGAGTCAAGATCCCGAAATATTCATACATTGTCTTTGACTGAAATGTTTTAAAATATCTCTCTCCTTTTATTTTATTTTATTTTTTGTATGTGAAAGTTCCCAGACCAGGGATCAAACCCTCACCATAGCTGTAACCAGAGCCAAACCTCAGGATCTTTAACCAGCTGTGCCACAAGGGAAGACCCTAAAATCTCTTTTGATCTAAAAATTCTCTCACCTTAAACCAGCTATAATGGAAAAAACTAAAAATCATTATAAATAAAAAATAAATAAATAAAAAAGATCTTCACTTAAAAAAAAATCCTTCACCAACTTTTTGTTGTGTGCAATTTATTTGTTTAAAAAAACTTTGTCCTCAGAGTTCCTGTGGCGCAGTGGTTAATGAATCTGACTAGGAACCATGAGGTTTCATGTTCGATCCCTGGCCTTGCTCAGTGGGTTAAGGATCCGGCGTTGCCGGGAGCTGTGGTGTAGGTCGCAGATGCGGCTCGGATCCCACGTTGCTGTGGCTGTGGCGTAGGCCAGTGGCTACAGCTCCAATTGGACCCCTAGCCTGGGAACTTCCATATGCTGAGGGAGTAGCCCAAGAAATGATAAAAAGACAAAAAAAAAATTAAATAAATAAATTAATAAATTAAATAAAATTAATTTGTCCTCTAGCATCTCTCAGAGTTTGGATTTAGCTGACTACACTCTTGTGGTGTTATTTTCGATGTTCCCCTGTCATCTTCTGTATTCGTAAAAATGGGTCACAAGAGCTAGACCAAGGCTATCTCGTAAAAATATGTGAGTCACAAATACAAATCACTTGTGTACTTTAGATTTTTCTAGTAGCCACTTTATTTGTTTTCTTACCTTTTTTTTTTTTTTTTAGGGCCACACCCTCAGCATATGGAAGTTCCCCGCCTAGGAGTCAAATCAGAGCAGCTGGCTTACATCACACCTACAGCAACACAGGATTGGAGTTCCTGTTGTGGTACAGTGGAAACGAATCTGACTAGCATCCATGAGGATGTGGGCTCAATCCCTGGCCTCGCTCAATAGGTTAAGGATCCAGTGTTGCTGTGAGTTATGGTGTAGGTCAAAGACGTGGCTGAGCCACAATTGTGGCTGTGTTTAGGCTGGCAGCTATAGCTCCGACGCAGCCCCTAGCCTGGGAACTTTGATTGTCGTGGGTGCAGTCCTAAAAAGAAAAAGAAAAAGAAAAAAAATTAATACGTTTGCTCTCTCTCTTTCTCATATACACATACAACTCACTGTTTGGGAGAAATATGTAAAGCAAAGTCAGAGAAAATGACAGGCTGAAAAAAAGTTTTCAGTTCATATCTCAACCTGCCTAGTAAAAATCAATAACAGAAAGAACAGCATAAGAATTTTTTTTTTTTTTTTTGCTATTTCTTTGGGCCGCTCCCGTGGCATATGGAGGTTCCCAGGCTAGGGGTTGAATCAGAGCTGTAGCCACTGGCCTACGCCAGAGCCATAGCAACGCAGGATCCGAGCCGCGTCTGCAACCTACACCACAGCTCACGGCAACGCCGGATCGTTAACCCACTGAGCAAGGGCAGGGACCGAACCCGCAACCTCATGGTTCCTAGTCGGATTTGTTAACCACTGAGCCACGACAGGAACTCCAGAATTTTTTTTTTTTAAATGGGGCATGGAAGAGTTCCTGAGAAATAAATTTCCAGTGTTTAAGCCACCTAGCCTGTGGCATTTTGTTAGTGCATCCCAAGACAGCTAGGACAAAAATGGTGGGAAAAATATTTTGGCAGTGTATTTGGAAGTATAACTGATATTCCATAATCTGCCCATACTTCAGGTGCTCAATCTAATCTACTGCCACATATGTATACACCTGCCATGAGTTGTGGTGTAGGTCTCAGACACGTCTTGGATCCTGAGTTGCTGTGGCTGTGGTGTAGGCTGGTAGCTGCAGCTCTGATTTGACCCCTAGCCTGGGAACCTCCATATGCCACAAATGTGGCCATGAAAAAAAGCAAAAAATAAATAAATAAATAAAAGGAAAGGAAAATGTTAGACATACAAAAAACCTCAAAAGTAGAGTTCCCTGGTGACCTACTAGTTAAAAAATCTGGTGTTGTCACTGCTGCAGTTTGGGTTTGACCCCTGGCTCAGGAACTTCTACATGCCTTGGGCAAGGCCAAAAAAGAAAAAAGAAAATAAACCCAGAGTTCCCATTGTGGATCAGTGGTTAACGAATCTGACTAGCATCCATGAGGACACAGGTTAGATCCCTGGCCTTGCCCAGTGGGTTAAGGATCTGGCATTGCCCTGAGCTGTGGTGTAGGTCACAGACATGGCTCGGATCCTGTGTTGCTGTAGCTGTGGTATAGACCAGCAGCTGCAGCTCCAATTTGACCCCTAGATTGGGAACTTCTATATGTTGCAGATGACGTGGACCTAAAAAGACAAAAAAAAAAAAAAAAAAAAAAAAGGAGAGAGATTCAGTAGTTTGGAACCAGAGAGAACTAGGTTCAAATCTTGGCCTTTTCATGCTGTGTGACTTAGGCCAAGTGTCTGAACATCTCAGAACCTCAGTTCTCTCATCCTTCCAAAAAGGGAAGGAAATGTTTTTCTTTTCAGGGCTAATTTGAGAGTGACATAAAATAGACACTACCACCTGCCTGATAGGATAAAGATGAGTGCTTTATGAAGTGCACTGCTATAGTTGTTATTCTTTCCTTTGTGAGTTTCCCCTTCGCTGTTTGCCCCGGGGTCCAAAGGCTGCGGGTTCACACACACGCAAGCTCCCAGGGCGGGAGGACTGTGGGACCGGTGGAGATGGTGAGAGCGTCTTGGGCAGAGGCCACTCCATTCATTTCTGGAGTCCCGGCCCAGAATCTGAGTCATCCTTTCTGCTCTGAGCCTCTGAGGCTCCTGCCCTAAAGCTGACCTTTCCTAGTGACCTGGATGTGACTGGAGGCTGACAGGAAAGGGCCTGGGCAGTTGCTGGGGGTGGTGGGGGCCATTCCAGGACAGAGCCCTGGTAACCTCTCTTAGAGTGTCCATATATGGAGCTCCAGTGTGAAGGAGTCCCTGTGTGGTTCAGCAGGTTGAGCATCTGGCGTTGTCCCAGCCGTGGAGTGGGTTTGATCCTTGGTCTAACTTTGGTAGGCCACAGGCACAGCAAAAAAAAAAAAAAAAAAAAAAAAAAAAGCCATCTGAGCCCCCATGTCACTCTGAGCTTGTCTGGGAAGAATCAGGCACCAGGCTTCAGTGCATTATTCATGCTCTTCCTCAATCTGGGTCACCCATTCCACATCCTTTTCATCTGGGTAATCTTATTCCTCAGCCTCAGGGGCCCTGCTGGGGCTTACTTTACCTGCTGGGATTGGTCCCTTCTCTGACCTCTTCTAGTCTCCTGTGCTTCCCCCAAACAGCTCTCATCATCCAGTATTAATGCTGAATTGAATTGTTACACCTACAGTGTTGGGGGGAATGTACATCAGTGCAGCCACTATGGAGAACAGTATGGAGGTTACAAAATCACAATGGGGGTGAGGCGGAATACTAACTCAGGTAGTCAGTGTAGGAGCGTGGGCTTTGATGCATTCTTTGATATGGCTATTGATTAACATTTGTGGCTTAAGGGCTCCAGGGAGTAATACCTCCACAAGCCTTGTTTTACTATAGGGAGTGTACCTACGCTCAGATGGACCCTCATCCCTAATCCCCTGTGACTCAGTTTGTCGGAAGAGAAGAGCAAAGAAATCACAAAACCGATGGGACATTTCCACCCCTAAAACCCCTATTGGACAAGGACTGACATAGGTAACTGGGCAAGGCCGATGGGAGAAAACCACATCTTTCTGGACCCCATGCTGGTAACCCCCATCTTTAAGGGGTAAAATATTGTCTTTAATAGGACAATAGAGAATGGGAGCTCTTCTCCCCCCTCCCAGCAGGCCTGGGAGCTCTTTTCTTTCCTGTAATAAAGACTTTGCTTGGAGTTCCCGTGGTGGTGCAGCAGAAATGAACCCGACTAGGAACAACGAGGTTGCAGGTTCGATCCCTGGCCTTGCTCAGTGGGTTAAGGATCCAGTGTTGCCATGAGCTGTGGGGTAGGTCACAGACATGGCTCGGATCTGATTTTGATGTGGCTGTGGCATAGACCAGCAGCTACAGCTCCAATTCAATTCTGGTAACATTTTTCCAGCATCAGGGGGAGTTCCCCTCATGGCTCGTCAGTAACAAATCCAACTAGTATCCATGAGGATGAGGGTTCGATCCTTGACTTCACTCAGTGGGTTAAGGATATGGCATTGCCCTGAGTTTTGGTGTAGTCACAGATGTGGCTTGGATCCCAAGTTGCTATGGCTGTGGTGTAGGCTGGCCACTACAGCTCCAATTCAACTCCTAACCTGGGAAGTTCCATAAGCCAGTGGTTCGGCCCTAAAAGGACAACAATTAAATAAATAAATAAATATCACAACAGGAGTTCCCATTGTGTCTCAGTGGGTTAAGAACCCGACATAGTGTCTGTAGGATGAGGGTTTGATCCCTGGCCTTGCTCAGCAGGTTAAGGATCCAGCATTGCCAAAGGATGCAGTGTAGGTTGAAGAGGCAGCTTGTATCTGGCGTTGCTGTGGCTGTGGGGTAGGCAAGCAGCTGAAGTTCTTATTTGACTTCTAGCCTGGGAACTTCCATATGCCATGCGTGCGGCTATAAAAAGAAAAAAAAAATCCACAATGAACAGTGCTAATATGGGGCAAACAGTTATCTCATGCCTGCTTATACCATGCAGGGAGGACACAGTATCACTGCCAGAAAACGCATAATCAGGAGGAAGCATCCGACAAATGCAAGGGACATTCCACAAATAACTAGTGTGTGCATTTCAAAACTGGCAAAGTTCAGAAGGACAAAGGATGGAGGAACAGGTCCAGATTAAGGGGGACTGAAGAGATTCAACAGGGAAATGCACCATGTGACCCTGGATGGAACCCCAGAGGGAAAACAAAGCTGTAAAGTACATCATGGACACAACTGATGAAACTGGAATCTGGACTGTAGATTAGATAACAGCACTGTGTCAGGGTCAAACTTCCTGAAGTTAGTAACTGCGCTGCGGTTACATAAGCGAGTGTCCTTGCTCTCAGTTAAAGGCACAAGTCATGTCTGCAACATACCCTCAAGCGGTTCAAAAAAAGAGTGCGTATACTGTCTTTTTTCAATATGTGTTTTACATGTGTGTGTGTATACATATGTGTGCATTATATACGTATGTGAGTATAATAGGTACTTGTGTGCATATTATATGTATATACTTGTGCCTCTCTTTACGTAAATGTGGTTTTCTCTCCTGCTCTCTTTTTTGTAAAAGAGTCACCTCAGTTTTATTTCTTTTACAGAGTAATGATTTATTTATTTTTCTTTCCTTTTTTAGGGCTGCACCTGTGGCACATGGAAGTTCCCAGGCTAGGATTCAAATCAGAGCTGCAGCTGCCAGCCTACACAGCAGCTGGAGGAAACACTGGATCTTTACTCTCACTGAGAGAGGCCAGGGATCGAACCCGTATCCTCATGGATTCTTAATTTGCTGAGCCACAATGGGAATGCCTAATTTATTTTTATTTTAAATTTTATTATTATTATTATTTTTTTGGCTGTACCTGTGGCATGTGAAAGTTCCCAGGCCAGGGATCAAACCTGCATCACAGTAGTGACCTAAGCCACTGCAGTGACAACACAGGATCCTTAACCCACTGCACCACAGGAGGACTCCACAGAGTAATGATTTAAACTGAGTACATTTGGGTATGGTAAATATTTGACATGAAATGTTGTATCAGAATGATCATCAGAAAAATAGCTCATCTTACACATAATAACCAGAAAATACATTTCTGTCTGATCATTTTAGTGTTTCAAATCTTGAGAAATTATGCATTGAGCAAATTAGGTACTACATTATAATTAAATTTTGCATATATGGGAGTTCCCATAGTGGCTCAGCAGTAACGACACAGACCAGCATCCATGAAAATGCTGGTTCATGCAACAGAAGAAAGGCTGGGGGAAAAATGTAATTGTAATGTATACATGTAAGGATAACCTGACCCCCTTGCTGTACAGTGGGAAAAAAAAAAAAAAAGAAAATGCTGGTTCAATCCCTGGCCTCACTTGGTGGGTTAAAGATCCGGCGTTGACAAGAGCTGTGGTATAAGTCGCAGACACGGCTCGGATCCCATGTTGCTATGGCTTGATGTAGCCTGGCATCTACAGCTCCGATTCAACCCCTAGGCTGGGAACTTACATATGCCGTGGGTGTGGCCCTAAAACATTTGCATATATGTATATATGTGTGTTTATGTATATACATGGGGGAGGGAGGAAGAGAGAGAAGGAAATACATACATATGCATATATATTTGTGTGTAATATACACATGCCTCCTTTTTTCCTCTCTGTATGTGAGGGAGGATCACCAGGGGAAAGACCTCCTAAGGCCCCTGAATGTGTATGTGTGTGTGTGTCTTTTTTTTTTTTTTTTTTGTCTTTTTTCGCCTTTTGTCTTTTTTTAGGGTGGCATCTGCGGCACATGGGGATTCCCAGGCTAGGGGTCTAAACAGAGCTGTAGCAGCCAGCCTACACCACAGCCACTGCAACACCAGATCCGAGCTGCGTCTTCAACCTACACCATAACTCACAGCAATGCCGGATCCTTAACCCACTGAGCAAGGCCAGGGATGGAACCTGCAACCTCATGGTTCCTAGTCAGATTTGTTTCCACTGCGCCACGATGGGAACTCCTGTGTGTGTCTTCTTTTTGCCGCACCCACAGCATATGGAAGTTCCTGGGCCATGGATCAAATCCAAGCCACATCTGTGACCTACACCACAGATGTGGCAATGAGGGATTCTTAACCCACTGCTCCAGGCCAGGATTGAACTGGCAATACCAGAGAGACAAGTGAGTTGGGATCACCAACCGACTGTGTCACAGCGAGAACTGCTGGATGTGGTTTTGAGCCACTAAGTTTGGGGAACATTTGTTACACAACAATAGAAAACTGATGCAGGAGTTCCCATCATGGCTCAGCAGAAATGAGTCTGACTGACATCCCCAAGGATGCAGGTTCGATCCCTGGCCTTGCTCAGTGGGTTAAGGATCCGGCATTGCTGTGGCTGTGATGTAGGCTGGCAGCTGCAGCTCCAACTCCAATTGGACCCCTAGCCTGGGAACCTCTTTATGTGGCGGATACAGCTCCAAAAAAAGACAAAAAAGAAAGAAAAGAAAAGAAAACTGATGCACTAACTAACCTCTGTTAAATGATAAAACATGTTCTACCCTCCCACTTTATGAAATATACCTTCAAAAAATATGGAAGGTCAGGTCCAAATTTATTTTCTTTTTGTTTTACCAAGATTTTTTCTTAGAGTTTTAAAATTGTAGTAAAATACACGTAACAGAAAACTGACCATTTTAAGTATATAATTCAGTGGCATCGAGTACATAAAGTTCTACAACTTCTACCTAATTCCAGAACATTTTCATCACCCTAAATGGAAATTCAATGGTGTGGGAAGAAGTCTATGGGCTCCAGTAAATACATCCCTGGCTCCTGCAACCCCCTGCCTGGTGGAGGGGTTCACTCTATAAAGTGCAGGGCCATAATAGTGGTCCCTCCTGCCCTGGTTTGAAGCTGGCACTGGCAACAGAAAAACACTGGCCCAAAGGCAATGGTGAGAGGCTTAAGGGATCTGCAAAGACAGAGCACAGAAAGGACTGTGTCACAGAGCAGTGATGGGGTGGACAGGCTTACCTTGGCCAAAGGGTGCAGTGACCCTTCAGCTCTAGTCTATTGCAAACAAGCAGGTCGGCAGATTGCTCCTGTTAGACCTTCCAATTTTGCAAGAGAAGCTGAAATTCTAGACTTTCATTCAAAACCTCCTGATAAGAATTCCCATCGTGGTGCAGCAGAAACAAATCCAACCTAGGAACCATGAGGTTGCTGGTTCGATCCCTGGCCTCGCTCAGTGAGTTAAGGATCTGGAGTTGCCGTGACCTGTGGTGTAGGTCGCAGACGTGGGTAGGATACTGCATTGCTGTGGCTGTGGTGTAGCCTGGCAGCTCTAGCTCCAATTGGAACCCTAGCCTGGGTGTAGCGCTAAAAAGCAAGAAAAAAAAAAAAAAAAAAAGCTAAATTGATCTGAAAACTTCCTGATATTCAAAATCCTGGGAAGACCAAATCAAAGCATATCTTGAGGAGGGGTTTGGCTGGTGGGGTCTGGCATAGGATCATGTGAGGTCTGTGCCCAAAACATGGCTGAGGAATGGTGTGGGTACAAGAAGAGAACTGGAGAAAGAGCTTGGCTTCTGCACAGATTTGAGCGGGAGAAAGGATTTCAACTCCTGGAGGCAGCATTAGCTGCACTCAGTGTCAGAACTCAAAATAAAACATGGTTGGGCAGGTTTCTTTTTATTTATTATTAATATTATTATTGTTATTTTTTCTTTTTAGGGCTGCAACCGCAGCATATGGAGGTTCCCAGGCTAGGGGTCAAATCAGAGGTACAGCTGCCGGCCTACACCATAGTCACAACAACACCAGATCTGAGCTGTGTCTGTGACCTACACAATTCACGGCAATGCTGGATCCTTAACCCATTGAGCAAGGCTAGGGATCGAACCCACACCCTCTTGGATACTAGTCAGGTTGGTTACCTCTGATCCACAATGGGAACTCCCAGAAGCCACATGTTTTTTATGACCTAACCTCAAAAGTCACACACACCATCATTTCAAAATATTCTCTTGGTTATATGATGGAGAGGAACTGCACAAGGGTGTGAAAATACCAGGAGGCAAGTATCACTGGGCTGTGATGGATAAAGGCAGCATGGCTGCTAAGAACACAGCTGTGAGTCAGGCAGCCTCATTTCAAATCCCAGCTCTGTCTAGATTTCTGTGACAACTTAGATAAGTACCTAACCTGTCTTTCACTGTGTCCTCATCAATAAGATAGAATAACAGGAGTTCTCACTATGGTGCAACAGGATTGATGGTGTCTCTGGTATGCTGGGACACAGGTTCAATTCCTGGCCCAGCATTGTGGGTTAAGGATCTATTGTTGCTGCTGAAGTGGCATAGGGTGCAACTATGGCTGGGATCTGATCCCTGGCCCCAGAACTCTATGTGCCTCCGGGTAACCAAAAAAAAAAAAAAAAAAAAGGATAGAATAACAGTATCTAGGAGTTCCCTTGTGGGACAATGGGTTAAGGATCAGTGTTGTCACCACAGTGGCTTGTGTCACTGCTGTGATGTGGGTTTGATCCCTGGCCTGGGAACTTCTACATGCCCCAGGTGCAGCCAAAATATATACAACAGTACCTACCTCATCTGGAGTTATTAGGATAAGGGAACATATAAAATCATTTTAGAACAATTCCTGGCATATACTAAGTGTACAGTAGATGTTCGCTGCTACTTTTACCCTAAGCAGCCCCTACCCAGGCAGATCAGCTCCTCCCATATGGCACAACAGAAGCCCCAACGATTGAAAACTAATAGAGAGGGACTGAGGGGCCCCCAGAAACCTAGGTCCTAGAGATACAGATGGAAAGACACTGTTCATGAGACTGTGTCCTGTTCCAGATTGAAATCTCCCAAAGGCAGGGACTTCATTCAGCTGCCCATTGACAGGGGGGAAAAAAAGTCAATTTCATTGCTTTCTTTCTGATGAGAGATTCCAGCCCACAGGTCACCCTTCTAATGCCATTTATTTTGACCTTTAAGCCTACTTTGGAGAAGGGAGTGTCTTGCCCACCTTTATGGACCCCAGCACAGTAACCAGGACGCAGTGGGTGCTCAAGAAACAATTGATCATGGTAATATGTTATGGCTGGGTCAAAGGCATATACCACAGAGCAGTTTTTAGGAGGTAATCCAGTGCCAGCTCTGGATCCCTGGACAAATGTGTGTGTAGCTTGTTCACTGCAGGAGCCTCTAAGAGTTTTGAGGGTGTCTTGTGTCCTCTGAAACATGGCACAGAGGTAGAAGTCCCTGAAAAGTGGATCAGGAAAAGACCATGGAGTTGGGAAAGTGACTGATCATCATCTTCCTCAGTGCAAGAAGCCAAGGAGGAGGAGAGGGTACTCTGGGATAGCTATGTACCATCCTCCCACCCTTCATCCCCGCCTCACACTCAGAAGGAGACAAGGGGGAGTTCCCACTGTGGCGCAATGGGATCCCCCGCCCGGCACAGTGGGTTAAGAATCTAGCGTTGCCGCAGCTGCAGCTTAGGTCAACAGCTGCAGCTCGGATCTGATCCCTGGACTGGGAACTCCATATGCTGTGGGGCATCCAAAAAAAAAAAAAGAGAGAGACAAGGGCTGGGGGGTGGGGGGGTGAGCAGGCTGGCTGCCAGGGCAGATGGTGGCTGTCTGGATCTACTTGCCAAGGTTTTCCTCCCTGCCCTTCTCATCTGCCTGTCACTGCTGCCGAGATCTGCCATCCTGGCATCCGGCCCGGCCAAGTGTATGAGTGGTGACCTGCACGTCAGCCCCAGGGCACGCAGTTTCAGATTCCAGAGGCTGAGCTGGCTCAGAACTCTGCTGAGTCAACTCTGTTCTTCTTGCCTGTGCTCTGAGCCAGCGTGCCCAGGGTTCTTCCTGGCAAGCTGGTTTTTCTACTCCAACCTCAATTTTCTGGAAAAAAAAAAAATAATGAAATTAGTTGGTGGGGATGGAGGGGGAAGACTTTAGAAAAAGTTTGCTGAGAATAAATGCTTATCCTTGTGGAACATGGTCCATGTCATGCCCTCACTCAATTCCTTCACTGTCTCAGCTCTGCCCTTGTCCCAGGCTCAGAGCGTTGGGGTCTCTCCACCAGCCTGGGAATTCCTTGCAGGAGAGTAAAGGACTGCTTGTTAAATGAGTGAATGAGGGAGGAGGGGTGGGTTTCCTTCCTTGTATCCTTTTTTTTTTTTTTTTTTCCCCCTTTTTTGGGAGGGCTATGCCCCATGCCACATGGAAGTTCCCAGGCCAGGGATCAAACCCCAACCATAGCAGTGACAATGCCGGATTCCTTAACCCGCTGCACCACAAGAGAACTCCCTATCCCCTCTTTCTGTTCCGAGGTTCCTGCTTGATTCAGACAAAGACTCAGACACTGAGGACCCTGAGGGTAGAGAGTGGGCAGTGAGGAGCGAGGCTCCAGCCGGAGACGACAAGACAGAAGGGCCCTAACACTAGAGCACTAAGTTGTACGGGGTGGGATAAGGGACGTTAAGGAATCCCGCAAACATAACTGCAATGACGAAGCCTTAAGCGGGAAAGAGCGTGGGATCGCGATGTCTCCCGGAAGGTCTCCAAGGGGCGGAGGTGTTTGGAGTGTCCATAGGTTTCCGCCTAGCTCTGCAAGGCTCAGCGCACCAGGGCCTTCTTAGCCAGCTTTTGAGCTGGGGAGGGGGTCAGGAATGCCGCCCCCCGCCTCCCCCATCCCCACTGAGCGTGGCGGGGGCGGGTTGGGGGGACTCGAAAGGGGACCGCGGGGAGAGGAAGAATCACGTACTCCAGGCACAACAGTGGAGACACTCTGGGACTGGTGGGAGGAGCCAGAGTTCTGCGCCCAGAGGGCGCATCCCCCACTCCCGTAAATACGCTGCCTCAAGAGTCCAGAACCCCACCCTGAACCCCACGCCCCGCCCCCCGGAAGTCCCCGCGCCCCGCCTCCCTCCTCCGCCTCTTACATCGCTGGGCTTAAAATAGAGGGCGTCGAGGGGATATGCAAAGCGGACCGCCGGTGGCTGTGATTCGAATCTTTCCTCTGGCTTCGCTACCCAAGCGAGTCTCCGCCCGGGCCTCCACATCTCCAGCCCTCACATCACGACCTCTGAGTCCTCCTTGCGCCCCCTCGCCCCAGCGTCCCGAAATCCTCGCGTCCCAGCCTCCGGACCACCTGGAAGGATGCGCTCTGCGCCGACAGCCAGAGCAGCGCTGGTGCTGTGCGCCGCCACCGCTGGGCTGCTAAGCGCGCAGGGCAGCCCGGAACCTCCTGAGGCGCCGCGCTTCGCGTCCTGGGACGAGGTGAATGTGCTGGCGCACGGGCTCCTGCAGCTCGGCCGCGGGCTGCGGGAGCACGTGGAGCGCACCCGTGGGCAACTAGGAGCGCTGGAACGGCGTCTGAGCGCGTGCGGGGCCGCCTGCAAAGACCCGGAGGGGTCCGCCGTGCCTCCTCTCACCGCGGGGAATCTGGTCCCTTCCCAAAGCGACGCCGCCCCGGAGACCCTCCACAGCTTGCAGGTACGTACGTTGCTACTGCTCGGTAAAGGTGTGGACAGGAAGGGGCGCATCCCGGATTCCCTGGGCTTTCCTTCCCCAGAATCAAAGAATGGAGAGTTGGAAGAAGTTGGCGGCAGAAGGCCAGGTCCTCACCAGGGTTTTCCCATTCTCCCCAGACTCAGCTCAAGGCTCAGAACAGCAAGATTCAGCAACTCTTCCAGAAGGTGGCCCAGCAGCAGCGGCACCTGGAGAAGCAGCACTTGAGAATCCAGAATTTGCAGGGCCAGGTACCCAATACTTGCTCCAGATGGGGAGGGTAGTTGAAATTGGACCTGTGGGTGTGGACGTGCAGCCAGGCAGGTCAGGCAGCTTGAGCCAGCCAGACCTGAAACCCTCCTCCTGTCCTTTCCCAGCTGGACCACTTGGCTCCCATGCACCTGGGCCATGGGGTGGCCAAGGCTGCCAGGAGAAAAAGACTACCCAAGATGACCCAGCCTGCTGGCCCAGCTCACAATATCAGCCGCCTGCACAGTGAGTGTCCAGCCCTTTGCTGTTCTCTAGCAACACCCCCCACACGCACTTACCATTCTTGCCCCACTCCTTGTCAGGTCCACCTTACTGAGGAGGAGAAAAGTCCTGGCCCTGAGTTCCTGTGAACTTAGGGGTCTCCTGTGAAGGCGTGACGGGGGGACCCCTCTCCTTATCCCTGACCCTGCCCAGCTGGGCAACCCTACCCTTCTTCCCAGCAAGCCAGTGGGCTTTCCCCATAACCTCGCTGGCCACTAAATGGAGCAGGGGGAGTTTCCTTTGTGGTTCGTAGTAACAAACCTGACTAGTATCCACGAGGTTACAAGTTCTTATCCCTGGCCCCACTCAGTGGATTAAGGATCCGGCGTTCTCCTGAGCTTTGGTGTGATCGCAGATGTGGCTAGGATCCTATGTCGCTGTGGCTATGGTGTAGGCTGGCAGCTGCAGCTCTGATTTGATCCCTATTCTGGGAACTTCCATATGCTACAGTGGGGCCCTAAAAAAAGAAAAGAAAAGAAAGGAGCAGGGGTTGGGAAAGAGGGTCCAAGAGGGACTTGAGCAGCAAGGGTGTGAGGAAAGGGGTAATACAGCTCAGGGACACCTTCCTGGAGGTTAGAACCTTCTAGGAGGGTGGGATGGTGGACAAAGGGGTGCCAGTCAGGGATGCTGGAGCCTTTAGTGGGTGAAGAGAGAATGGCTGCCTGGAAGGGGAGGTTCTGATGTTTGCTGCCCCCATGGTCTCTTATAGAGTGTGGATCTGGGAGGGGAGGCTGGGTCAGGGGAGCCTCATCTCCCTGCCCTAGCCTACTTTTTCCTTTTTTCTCATTTTTAAAGTTTTATGGAAGTAGAGTTGATTTACAATGTTGTGATAATTTCTGCTATACAGCAAAGTGATTCGGTTACACCACTCACTCTTGCATCTCTTACAAATCCAGGGCTCCTGACCCCCACACCTGGTTCCTCACCCTTCCCTTGGCCCGGAAGTCCCTGCTCACCCCTTCCCACCTCCCAACTGCTACAAACTCTGGGTCCTTAATTGCATACGTCCCAGAGCACCCCAGATCTCCAGTCTCGCATGCCCGTGTGTGCCTGACACAAGCTTCCAGCTCCCAGTGTCTCAGTCCCACCCTAAGTTCACTACTCCAGACCTGGCTGGCTTCCCAGTGGTCCTCCTACCCATCGCCTGGCATCTGCGGCAGCCAGCAGCCAACTGGGTGAAAGTTCTGATCTCCCTCTTCATGCCCACAGGCTGCTTGCTGGCTTCCAGCCCTCTGGCCTTTTTTTTTTTTTTTTGCGTTTTCTAGGGCCGCTCCCGTGGCATATGGAGGTTCCAAGGCTAGGGGTCGAATCGGAGCTGTAGCCACCTGCCTACGCCAGAGCCACTGCAATGTGGGATCCGAGCTAAATCTGCAACCTACACCACAGCTCACAGCAACGCTGGACCCTTAACCCACTGAGCAAGGGCAGGGATCGAACCTGCAACCTCATGGTTCCTAGTTGGATTCGTTAACCACTTCACCACTACGGGAACTCCAACCCTCTGGTCTTGAGGGCTCCCCCACCTCTCCATCCCACCACTCTCTCTCCCTTCCCGCACCAGTAAGGGTCCATCGCCTCCTCCCAAACCATACATAGCCCAGCGGATGAGGGGCTTCCGAGCAGGGCCGGGAGGCATAAGTCTAGGCTGGGGAATGTGATGGGGAAGGTGTGGGGGGGTACATGTAGGTCTGGGGACTCCAGACTCGGCCCTGCCAAGTAGGGGAAAGTTCAGAGCTGAGGAGACAAACAGCTGGTGTTAATGGAAGCCACATTGGTGGTTTGGCGGGTTGCCTGTTGTGATTGGAAGAGAGGAAAGTAGGGGAAAGGGGAGCTGCCTCAGGGGCCGGAAAATGTCTCCAGTCATTCTGGACCCGCCCCCACCCCCACACTGCGGACACCCTCACCCCTTGACCTGCACCTTCCCCTCCCCCGCAACCTTTCCCCTACTTTCCCGGATGGGGTGGGGGTGGGGGTGGGGACTTCCTGAGTCTGCGGTGGGGACAGCCGGGGGAGCCATCCCTCCCTCCCTCTTTCCTCCTTCCCTCCCTCCCTCCTTCACTCCTAGTCCCCCTCCCTCTCTGATACCAGGGACCCAGGCAGGGACTCTGTGGTGCCCCCAAGCCCCATCCAGACCTGATCCCCACCCGCCCACTGGACAAAGCAGAGAGTCTCCTGTTTATCTCAGTTCTTGCCCCACACTCCCTCTGGTCCAGCTCTTCCAATCATTCACCCATGGAGTCTTTTTTGCTTTTTCGGTATTTTGGGCTACATTCATGGCACATGAACGTTCCCAGGCTAGGGGTTGAACTGGAGCTGCAGCTGCCTGCTTACACCACAGCCGCAGCAATGCTGGATCCTTAACCCACTGAGTGAGCCCAGGCATCGAACCTGAATCCTTATGGATAGTAGTCTGATTCGTTACTGCTGAACCATGACGGGAACTCTCATCCATGGAGTCTTCATTAAACAACCGCTGTGGGCTAGAATCAGCCTGCGCATCCTACCAGATGGTGGGCAAGGAGCCAGTCCATTTCCCGGGCTTCATGGACCTCGTTCAGTGTGGAGAGTTGGGGAGAGATCACCAGGTGACCCCAATGTTGGGAAGTAGGAAGTCTTCCATGCCCCTAGCCTAGTCTGGGAAGTCAGGGACATAATCTCTTCCAGAAGCTGGGGCCTCTAATATGAGTCAGAAAAAGCCCCCAGACATGCCCGTTTCCTAAGACAACCTCCCCACAGGAATGCTCTCTGCTAAATTCCCCATCTTTTTTTTTTTTTTCTCTCTTTTCTAGTGCCGCAACAGTGGCATATGGAGGTTCCCAGGCCAGGGGTCTAATTGGAGCTGTAGCTGCCAGCTTATGCCACAGCCACAGCAACGTGGGATCCGAGGAGCCATGTCTGCAACCTACACCACAGTTCATGGCTACACCGGATCCTTAACCCACTGAGTGAGGCCAGGGATCGAACCTGCAACCTCATGGTTTCTAGTTGTATTCGTTAACCACTGAGCCATGACGGAAACTCCTCAATCCCCCATCTTTGTCTGTCCTGCAGGACTGCCCAGAGACTGCCAAGAGCTGTTTGAAGAGGGAGAGCGGCAAAGTGGATTGTTCCAGATCCAGCCCCAGGGGTCCCCGCCATTCCTGGTTAACTGCAAGATGACCTCAGGTAGGGATGTGGTGGTCCCTCAAGTGCCTGGAATATCCTGAGCCCAGTTGTCTTTCTGTCACATACACAGTCCACCCCCCTCTGTGCCTTGCTCCCCATTTCCTCTTTTCCTGCTGGGTCCTTGGGACCAATATCTAGGCCGGCCCCCCAGCCCTCCTGTTGGCTGGACCACAGTTTCTTCCTTTGACCACCTTCCTCCAGTCCTGCTGGAGTGGATGAGAGGAACATGGCCCTCCCTTGGTTTGGAGGTGGTCTAGGGTTTGGGCATCAGATGGGGGAGTCAGGGTCCCCCGTAAGAAGAATCCTCCCGGTGATGTTGCACTTTTCTGGGCAGATGGAGGCTGGACTGTAATTCAGAGGCGCCAGGATGGCTCGGTGGACTTTAACCAGCCTTGGGAAGCCTACAAGGATGGCTTCGGAGATCCCAAAGGTGGGTGTTTCCAGCCCACCCAAGGCATGGGGGAGGAGGGGGCCGAGGAGATGTGTCCGTCTCACCCAGCAGCTTCTCCCGCCCTAGGTGAATTCTGGCTGGGCCTGGAGAAGGTGCACCGCATCATGGGGGACCGTGGCAGCCGCCTGGCTGTGCAGCTGCAAGACTGGGAGGGCAATGCCGAGTCCCTGCAGTTCCCCGTCCACCTGGGTGGTGAGGACACTGCCTACAGCCTGCAGCTCACGGCACCTGTGGCTAGCAAACTGGGTGCCACCATCGACACACCCAGTGGCCTCTCCCTGCCCTTCTCCACTTGGGATCAGGACCACGACCTCCGAGGAGACAAGAACTGCGCCAAGATTCTCTCTGGTGAGCAGGCTCTGTCCCTCCCTGCCTTGCCCCTCACCTTACCCTTTGCCACGTCATGGAGGGGGCTCCCCTCCCAGCCTTTCTGCATCCCTGCCCTGCCTTCAACACCATCTCTTCCCTCCCCACTTTTCTTTTTTTTTGTCTTTTTAGGGCCATACCCGAGGCATAAGGAGGTTCCCAGGCTGAGGGTTGAATTGGGGCCATAGCTGCCAGTCTACACCACCGCTATAGCAATGCCAGATCCATGCCGCATCTGCGACCTACACGGCAGCATGAGGCAACACTGGATCCTTTAGCCCACTGAGCCAAGCCAGGGGTCAAATTCGCATCCGCATGGATACTAGTTGGTTCCTAACTACTGAGCCACAACAGGAACTGCCCCACTTTTCTTCTTACTTGCTGCCCTTGGGCAACTGACTTAACACTGTCCCCTTACTTTCCCCATCTTGACAACGGGTATAACCACACTGTCCACTCCATGGGTTTGTTATGAAAATACAATGAGATGACCTTTGTGGGATGGTGGCTGGTGTGTGTCAAAGCCACCAAGACAAACCCCACCTTGTTTTTTTTTTTTTTTTTTTTTTGCTTTTTAGGGCCACACCCGCAGCATGCAGAAGTTCCCAGGCTAGGAGTCGAATTGGAGCTGTAGCTGCTGGCCTACATAACAGCCACAGCAGTGCGGGATCGGAGCTGAGTTTGTAACTTACACCACAGCTCACCGCAACACCGGATCCCTAACCCACTGAGCAAGGCCAGGGAATTGAACCCACATCCTCATGGATACTAGTCAGGTTCATTTCTGCTGAGTCACAAAGGGAACTCCCAAACCCCATCTCATTCTAATGAAATCAGAGGCAGAGCTTGGGGCCCTGAGAAGTGAAACACTAGAAGCTGCCTTTTGGTGAGTCAAAGAAGGATAGAATATTGTTAAATTCATATGGTTCAATCTAATACAAACTAGTGAGAAAGAGAACAGTCAGAGAAAGGCTTTAGTAATTGTTTGCCATGTGCCAAGGGCAGAGAACTAACTCACCAGGGTCTCGGACATAAAAGCTCTGGTTACCAGGCAGGCGGCACCCAGAGCCCCTGAGGTCCCTTTGTTACAACCTAGGGTTCCTCGGAACACAGTTTGACAACCATTGCAATTTCTTCTAAAGTGTATGATGAGGAGTTCCCATTGTGGCTCAGCAAATTAAGAACTCAACCACTATCCATAAAGATGTAGGTTCAATCCCTGGCCTCGCTCAGTGGGTGAAGGATCCAGAGTTGGCACAGGCAGCAGCATAGGTCGCAGATGTGGCTCGGAAGTGGTGTTGCTGTGGCTGTGACAAGGGCCAGCAGCTACTGCCCTGATTCGACCCCCTAGCCGGGGAACTTCCTTCCATATGCCACAGGTGTGGCCCTAAAAAAAAAAAATGTGTGTGATGTCCAACGCCCAGCCTTATCCCCATCCCAGCCCCAGTGGAGGCCCAAGGACCCCAGCCTAACCATATTCCTTTTTCTCTGACCCTGGCAGGTGGTTGGTGGTTTGGCACCTGCAGCCACTCCAACCTCAATGGCCAGTACTTCCATTCCATCCCTCGGCAGCGGGAGCAGCGTAAGAAGGGCATCTTTTGGAAGACCTGGCGGGGCCGCTATTACCCGCTGCAGGCCACCACCATGCTGATCCAGCCCACAGTAGCCGAGGCAGCCTCTTAGCCTCCTCGCTGGGGCCTGGTCCCAGGCTCCCAGAGGACACTGACTCTGACTCTGGCCCAGCATGTGGCCACTCCTTGCCTGGGCAGGGACTCCAGGCAGGAGCCAGCTGGAGCCTCATGGACAGCGAAGATGTCCACGACTGGAGAGGCCTTTGATGAGTGGGGGGCTGCAGGAAACACCCTCCAGGAAAGATGGAGCTGCAGGGCTACAGGGCACAGACCCTGAAAGCATAGGATGGCGAGGCACGGAGGCACACTCTTCACCTGCCTGAGGAGTGGGGGACACAGAGGGACCACTCGGGGACAGCCAGGCAGGCCCTCGATGGCAGATTCAGTCACATTGACTGGCTGGGGGACCAGGACTTCTGTAGGGCCCAGGCACCCTCAGGGTGCTGTTGTATGTGGGTGCTGTGAGCAAGCCGGCGCCAATGCCAACGGCATCCGGGGCAAAACTCACAGAATTCTTGGAATAAAAGCAACCTCAGAACATTTTGTTCTTTTTTGTTCTTCAGTTTGTTTTAAAAAGTGGACAGTTTTCAAAGTCCACATAAACATGTTCCCAGGGTGGAGGGTGAACACTCCCAGGGCTCTTGACAACACTGGTTAATCCCTACCCCCTCCAACAACTGATTTCAATTTCCTTCACTTATTATTTCATGACGCGAATTTCATTTTTATTACCAAAGTTACAAAACAAAACCCTCATTCAGTCTTTCTGGAAGTAGGTGATAGAAAAAATGAGAAGCCCTTCCTGACCATACTTAGGCACATGAATCACTATTAACTTTATTTATTTTTTGGCTGCACCTGTGGCATGTGGAAATTCCCAGGACAGGAATCAAATTTGAGCTGCTGCCAGATCCTTAACCCGCTGCACCACAAGGGAACTCCATGATTAACTTTTTAGTGTCCAACTATCTAAGAGAATTATGAGTTGCATGTTTATTTTGCCTTTTTTGTAGTGACTTCTTTTTTTGTTTTTTTTTATTGTATTTCTTTTTTTTTTTTTTAGGGCTGTACTTGGTGGCATATGGAGGTTCCCAGGCTATGGGTCAAATTAGAGCTACAACTGCCAGCCTACACCACAGTCACAGCACGCAGGATCCGAGATGTGTCTGTGACCTAGACCACAGCTCATGGCAACATCAGATCCTTAACCCATTGAGCGAGGCCAGGGATTGAACCTGCAACCTCATGGTTCCTAGTCAGATTCATTTCCGCTGCACCATGATGGGAATTCCTTTTTTTTCCTTTTCAGAGCTGCACCCACGGCATATGAAGGTTCCCAGGCTAGGGTCTAATTGGAGCTACAGCTGGCAGCCTATGTCACAGCCATGGCCATGCCATATCCGAGCCACATCTGTGACCTACACCACAGCTCACGGCAACCCTGGATCCTTAACCCACTGAGCGAGGCCAAGGATTGAACCTGCAACCTCATGGTTCCTAGTTAGATTCGTTTCTGCTATGCCACAGCAGGAACTCCCCTGTGGTGCAATTTTGACCCCTGGCCCAGGAACTTCCACATGCCAAGGGTATGGCAAAAAATAATAATAATAAAAATAAATTTAAAAAAAGAAAAAATTTAAAAATAATAATTAAAAAAATTTTTTTAATTAAAAAAAAACCCCAATGGATACGTGTATATGCATGACTGGGTCACTCTATTGTATAGCAGAAATTATCACAACCTTATAAACTTACTATATTTCAATAAAATTTTTTAAGGAGTTTCCATGGTGGCGCAGTGGTTAACAAACCTGACTAGGAACCATGAGGTTGCGGGTTCGATGCCTGGGTTAAGTGGGTTAAGGATCCGGCGTTGCCGTGAACTGTGGTGTAAGTTGCAGACACGGCTCAGATCCCGAGTTGCTGTGGCTCTGGCGTAGGTCAGAGGCTACAGCTCTGATTCGACTCCTAGCCTGGGAATCTCCACATGCCGCGGGAGAGGCCCTAGAAAAGGCAAAAAAAAAAGACAAAAAAAAATTTTTTTTTGTTAAAGGCTACCAAAAAAAAAAAAAAAAAAAAAAAAAAGAGAGAGAGAGAAAAAGAAAAAGAAAAGGAAAGCAGAAAAAGTTTAAAAAGAAACAAAGTTAAAATATTATGGGAGTTCCCGTCGTGGCTCAGTGGTTAACGAATCCAACTAGGAACCATGAGGCTGCGGGTTCGGTCCCTGGCCTTGCTCAGTGGGTTAAGGATCCGGCATTGCCGTGAGCTGTGGTGTAGGTTGCAGACATGGCTTGGATCCCTCGTTGCTCTGGCCCTGGCGTAGGCCAGCGGCTACAGCTCTGACTAGACTCCTAGCCTGGGAACCTCCATATGCCACGGGAGAGGCCCTAGGAAAGGCAAAAAAACAAAAAAATATATATATTATGGAGTCCCTGTCCTGGCTCACTGGTTAACAAACCCAACTAGTAACCATGAGGTTTAGGGTTTGATCACTGGCCTCACTCAGTGGGTTAAAAATCTAGCATTGCCATGAGCTGTGGTGTAGGTCACGGACACAGCTTTGGATTCCATGTTGCTGTGGCTGTGGTGTAGGCCAGTAGCTATTAGCTCCAATTCAACCCCTAGCCTGGGGACCTCTATATGCCATGGGTGCGGTCCTAAAAAGACAAAAGACCAAAAAAGAAAAGAAAAGAAAATGACATTATTGTAGTTCTGGCTGGGTCACCTCGGATTAAGGATCTGGCACTGTCACCGCTGTGGCTTAGGTCAAGACTGTGGCATGGGTTTACTCCCTGGTCTGGTGAAGTGAGTTAAGAATCTGGTGTTGTCACATTTGTGGCATATGTCACAGCTCTGGATCAGATTTGATTCCTGGTCCAGGAACTTCCATATGCCTGGGATCCAGTAAAGAGAAGGAAAAAAAAAGACATATACTTTATTGCTGATAGTTCCCTTGTGGTCTAGTGATTAGGATCCTGTGCTTTCAATGTTGAAGTCCAGGTTTTATCCCTATCTAGGAACTGAGATTCCATATCAAGAAGCTACACACCATGGCCAAAAAAAAAAAAAAAAAAAACACCAAACGAAAACCTCTGCATTCAATGTTCACTTAAAAATGGTAAAAATGGCGGAGTTCCCATTGTGGTGCAGTGGAAACGAATCTGACTAGGAACCACGAGGTTGCAGGTTTGATCCCTGGCCTTGCTCAGTGGGTTAAGGATTCAGCTCTGGTCCCTGCTGTGGTGTGGGTTTCATCTTTGGGCTGGGAACTTCTATATGCTGCAGGCAGGGCCAAAAAAACATAAATAAATAAAATAAAGTCATTGTATACATCAAACAAATTTAAAGAAATATTACCGTTTCATCATGTGATGAGTGTAAAAGTTGTTGAAGTATTTGACATGGCTTTTTGCAGAGTCTTCTGAATCCAGAATGGATTTGTCACTTATGGGTACATCTCCATTTGGACCAAGTTGTATTTAAGGGCTCAGTAGCCACAGTAGTCAATGGCTACCATCTTGGAGAGCTCAGCTCTAGTGTGTTACATTAATGCAATATTTGGGGTAGATCCTTCCCATTTTGGTGCATGTGTGCCTAAGTTTTCCTTTAAATTTTCTTTTAAAAATATTTATGTATAAAAATTCAACTATTTTTTTTTGCCACACCCATGGAGGTGGAACTTCCTGGGCCCGGGACTGAACTCTGACCACAGGTGTAACCAGAGCCACAGCAGTGACAACACTAGATCCTTAACCTACTGAGCCAGGAGGGAACTCCTGCACGTGAACATTTATGGCAGCTTTATTTAGAAATGCTGGGGAGTTCCCGTTGTGGCTCAGTGGTTAACGAATCCAACTAAGAACCATGAGGTTGTGGGTTCGATCCCTGGCCTCGCTCAGTGGGTTAAGGATCCGGCGTTGCCGTTAGCTGTGGTGTAGGTTGCAGATGTGGCTCGGATCCTGCGTTGCTGTGGCTGTGGTGTAGCCCGGCGGCTATAGCTCTGATTAGACCTCTAGCCTGGGAACCTCCATATGCCAAGGGAGCGGCCCTAGAAAAGGCAAAATGACCAAAAAAAAAAAAAAAAAAAAAAAATGCTGAAATTTGGAAGCAACTCAGATGTCCTTCAGCAGGTAAATGGATAAACTGTAGGACATCCAAAGGATTAACCTGAGCCAATGCGGTGACAACACCAGATCCTTAACCTGCTGTGCCACATGGGAACTCCTCAACCAGTATTTCTTGAGCACCTACTACAAGCCAGGCCCTGTCCCAAGTGCTTGGGACACTAGTGAACAGAAAGTTCCCCTTTGACCCCTAGCCTGGGAACTTCTAGAAGCTGTGGCTGTGTGCCCCCCCTCCAAAAAAAGAAAAAGATCCCTGCCTACACCAGGCTTGACTTTAAAACCCCTCCCATTACAGATAAGGTGACCTCTAATTGATGGGACAAACTGGAAGACACTGCTGAGAGCGAAAGGGGGTGTGCTGTTAATAATTGAGCCAGACAGGCATCATCAAGCTCCCTCTCAGGCATAACTGAATTTATTGACCCAGGCTTTTGTTTTTGTTTTTACTTTTTAGGGCCACACCATGGCATGAGACCAGGGATTAAAGCTTTGTCCTTATTTATACTAGTTGGGTTCTTAACTCACTGAGCCACAATGGGAACTCCTTTCTTTTTTCTTTTTTTTTTTTTTTTTGCCGCACCTGCAGTAGGTTAAGGATCCCCACTGTCACTGCTGTGGCTGGGGTCGCTGCTGTGGTGCAGGTTTGAACCCTGGCCCGGGGTACTTCCCAGGTATGGCCAAAAAAAAATGTAAACCATATCTCTACAGCATGTGGAAAATTAGTGTCACCCATTCGTAAAACTAAACCCCATGAAAATGGAACAATGCCAATGCTTTCAAATTGCTAGAAAACTGAGCCACAGTGAAGAAAAGCCCCACAATAAATGAATAGTGGTTGCCTCTGGGAGGGCTAGTGAGGAATTGACTGGGAAGGGATGTGAGGGAACTTTTCTGAGTGATGGTGATGTTCTGAACCTCAATATAGGTGGGTTACCCCAGTGTATGCCTTTGCCTCAGTGCCTGTACACTTAAGATTTGTGCATTGCATTGTATATAAAATTTACCTTAAAAAAAAAAAAGCTATGAAAACAGTCATAAACAGGAGTTCCCTTGTGGCACAGTAGGTTAAGAATCCAGTGTTGTCACTGCTGTGGCTCAGGTTGCTGCTGTGGCACACGTTCGATCCCTGTCCCAGACACTTCCAGGTGTGGTGGGTGTGGCAAAAAAAAAAAAGTCATTAAACAAATACTGACCTCTACTTAACGGCATGAAAGCGGAAGTGTTTTAGAGCTAGTGCTTTTAACTACAGCTCTCTCCTGGGGGACCTGGGACAGAACACTAAAGCGCTATGGCCTCAGTTCCCACATCTGGAAAATAGGGATGGCCTAGTGCCCCACCCTCCCATCCACACCACCACTTCCTGTTCTGGTGCCCTGAGGACTTCACGTAGCATTATGTGAAAAGCACTCCGAGCAGTGTCTGGCTTACAGTAAGCATACAACATAAACACGAGCCATGGTAACTAATATTATCATTACCATGAGCCGTGCTGGGTGGGTGGGGAGAGGAACTTGACCCAGACAGAAGAGCCTTCACAATGAGGTCACTTCTGAGTCAGCTGTTTTTTGGGGGGGGTGAAAGGGAGGTTGGCCAAGCACGTGGAAGTTCCAGGGCCAGGAATCAAACCCTTGCTACAGAAGTCACCCGAGCCACAGCAGCGACAAAGCTGTATCCATAACCTGCTGAGCCACCAGGGAAATCCTGAGTCAGTTTTCAAAGGATGAAAATGCTACAAAGGTGGGGGAGGGGAATGGCACGGCTGGAGGAGGGCCTGTGAGAGCAAAAGCCTGGTGGCCTTGATGGGAAGTACAGCTCCTGTCTGGGAAACCAGTGCACAGCCCCCCTGGCTGCACTGTGAGGCAAGGGAGGTAGGGGACAGATTTCCTGGGGGTGCAGAGAGTTAAGGATCTGGCATTGTCACCACTGTAGCTCTGGTTCCATCCGTCACCACTGTAGCTCTGGTTCCATCCCTGGGCTGGGAACTTCTGCCTGGCACTGGTATAGCCAAGGAAGAAAAAAAAAAGAGGCAGGGTGATGAATGCAGATGGGGTGCGGAGGGGGTTTGGGCCTGAATGTGCTGGGCTTCAAGCCACTAGCCTGCACGTGTGTAGACAAAGGACAGTAGGGTCCTCCCTAGTCTGCCTTCCAGCCTGCCCTGCCTTTTCTTGCCTGCAGCATATGGAAGTTCCCGGGCTAGGAGGTGAATGGGAGCTGAAGCTGAAGGCCTACACCACAGCCACAGCAATGCTTCATCCAAGCTGCATTCACAGCCTACACCACAGCTCATGGTAACAGTGGATCCTTAACCCACTGAGGAAGGCCACAGAACGAACTCACATTTTCATGACTACTAGTCAGGTTCTTAACCGACTGAGCCACAGTGGGAACTCCCTGCCTTGTTTTTTTTTGCCTAATCTCACCTCTGGCCCCTTGGACTCCACTCTCCTGCCACTAATGGCCTCCTGGCTGTTCAGAGCCATTGGGCTCTCTGTCACTTGCTTCTTTTGTCCACCCGAAATGCTGTTCCCAGCACCTCCTCCCACTCCTTCTGACTCATTGCAAATTCTTCCTCCTCCAGGATGCCTTCCCTGCCACCCTGAGAAGACCCACCGTCACATAGCCCAGGTTATTCCCCTCATTGTACTCTGAAATTATCTTATATGTGCAGTGGTTTATTTGCTACTTGTCTGCCTGCCCCTATTAGACTGTCAACTCTGTGATGGCTGGGACTTCATCTCATTTAACCCTGCATCCTCAGCCCCAAAGGACTGCCTGGCCCATAGTAGGTGCTCAGTAAATGCTCACTGAACATTTAGTCCTTAGAGGAAGGACTAAAAAATTTTTAAAAATGGGATAGAGATAATCTGATTTACATCTTAAAAGACTCCTCAGAGTTCCCCTTGTGGCACAGCAGAAACAAATCCGACTAGGAACCATGAGGTTGCATGTTCAATCCCTGGCCTTGCTCAGTGGGTTAAGGATCTGGTATTCCTGTGAGCTGTGGTATAGGTCACTGACAAGGCTCGGATCTGATGTGCTGTGACTGTGGCATAGACCCCTGGCCTGGGAAGCTCCATATGCTGCAGGTGTGGTCTTAAAAAGCCAAAAAAAAAAAAAAGAGAGAGAGACTCCCTCTGGGTGTGGGGGGAGAGATAAATTGGGAGTTTGGGATTAACATGTACACACTACCATATCTAAAATAGACAACCGGAGTTGCCATCATGCCTTAGCAGTAATTAACCAGACTAGTATCCATTAGGACTCAGGTTCAATCCCTGGCTCCGCTCAGTGGCTTAAGGATCCAGCGTTGTCATGAGCTGTGGTGTAGGTCACAGATGAGGCTCAGATCCCACATTGCTGTGAATGTGGTGTAGGCCAGTAGCTACAGCTGATTCAACTCCTACCTTGGGAATTTCCATATGCTTTGAACAAGGCCCTAAAAAGACAAAAAAATACAAAGACAACCAACAAAGGCTACTGCATAGTACAGGGAACTATACTCAGTATCTTGTAATAACATATAATGGGAAAAGAATCTGAAAAACAATAGATTTATTTATTTATTGTTTTGCCTTTTTTTTATTTAACATGTTGCTTTTGAGATTTATTTGTGTTGTTACACATAACAGTAGTGCCTTCCTTATTTTTTTTTTGTCTTTTTTTTTTTTTGCCATTTCTTGGGCTGCTCCCGCAGCATATGGAGGTTCCCAGGCTAGGTAGGGGTCGAATTGGAGCTGTAGCCATGGCACAGCCACAGCAACACGGGGATCCGAGCCGTGTCTGCAACCTACACCACAGCTCATGGCAATGCCAGATCCTTAACCCACTGAGTGAGGCCAGGGATCGAACCCACAACCTCTTGGTTCCTAGTCGGATTCGCTAACCACTGAGCCATGACGGGAACTCTGTGCCTTCATTATTATTGCTGAGTGCTATTCAGTTGAATAGATATACCACCAGTTGATGGACATTTGGATTGCTTCCAGTATTTGGTGATTATAAATGAAAAACAATAGATTTATACATATGTAGTATATACAACTGAATGACTTTGTACACTTAAAATTAACACAACATTGTAAATCAATCATACTTCAATTTAAAATAAGTAATTCCCACAAGTAATTCCCTTGTGGCACAGTGGGTTAGGGGTCTGGTGTTGCCAGTATCTCAGCTTGGGTTACTGCTGTGATATGGGTTCAGTCCCCGGCTTGGGAACTTCCACATGCCATGGGATCAGACAAAAATAAATAAATAGTTTAAAATAAAAATAAATAATTAAATGGGGGAAAAAAGACTCTGACTGCTGTGGGAAGAACAAACTGTCGGGGTAAAGGGCACAACAGGTAGCTTGAGGAGCAGGACACTCCATGGGACCAGGGAGTGATGACAGGGCCAGTATATGGGTGGTGGCAACAGAGGGGGAGAGAAGGGGTCAGGAGGAAGGAGGGACAGAATAACGTAGTTGAGGGAGGGGATGGGAGAGAAGGGCAGGAGAGTAAAGGTTGAGAAGGGGACAGGAGTCCATGAACTCTGGCTTTGATGATGGTGGAAGAGAGATGGAGTCACTGGAGGAGAAGAGAATATGGGAAAAGAGGTCAAATTTGTATGTGGGATGCTAGGTGGACATCCCAGGGAAGAGGTCCAAGTGGCAATAATAATTATTATTACAATTAGCACATGAGCCCCACTCTGACATTATCATTAATCATTTATTGAGCACTGTGGACACAACACCGACTGCCACAGACACAGCCCCTGCCTTCACTGGGCTGATGTTCTGTTGGTGAGGAACAGAAACTAAATAAACTACTGGACTGTGAAAATTTTATTTTTATCTTTTGCTTTCTAGGGCTGAACCCAGAGCACATGGAAGTTCCCAGGCTAGGGGGGAATCCCAGCTACAGCTGCCAGCCTATGCCACAGCCACAGCAAAGCCAGATCCAAGCCACATCTGCGACCTACACCACAGCTCACGACAACACCAGATCCTTAACCCACTGAGCAAGGCCAGGGACTGAACCAGCATCCTCATGGATACTGGTTGGGTTTTCCTCTGCACCACAATGGGAACTCCTAGATTGTGAAAATTTTAAAAAGGAAACCTCAGCTAAAATTGGAGTCAGGAAAGGCTTTCAGAGGGAGCTCTTACGCCCAACCACTCCTCAAAGACCCCAATCAGGAAGACATCAGTTACAGACCCCAATCACAAGAGACTTACCTTGCACTCCCAAACAGACACTGCAACTACTTCATTAAAGGAGAAAAGATTTTCTTCCCTCCCAGCAACAAGCCCAGCCAATGAAGACACCACAGCTTAGCCAATGAGATGCTGTCCTTACCTGAACGCTTACTTTCCTCCAAACGAACTTTTGTTTTTTTCTCTCGTCATGACTTCTTTGTCTCACCCTCCTTCCTATAAACGTCTTCCATTTTGAGCAACCTTTCGGACTATCTCTGCTTAACAGATGAGATGCTACTTGACTCACGAATTTTTTAATAAAGGCTATTAGATCGTCAAATGTACTCACCTGAATTTTGCTTTTTAACAGGGCGGAGAAAGAAATACTTCGTCAAGTAGGGATAAATCCTTGGGGGCGAGGGGGTTGTGGAATAAAACAACATAAGGGGACAGAGAAGGAATGACACGAAGGATTTATAAATATTTGTTAAACAAAGACTTAATGACAGACTGTGGATGGTTGTTTTAGTAGGTATTTAAGTAAATGGTCTAATCATACTCCAAATATTCCATAAGGTGAGTTTCTTCCGTTATACAAAGGGAGGAAGCTGAGGCAGGGGTATCTTAACGAGTCACCAATGCAGGGATAGAAACTGCAATCCAGAGAGAGGGGATCTCCCTCTAAGCTGAAAAGGTCCCCAAGCAGACGCCCCCCCGGAAAAGGCCATTTATGGGGCAAGCGGTGGGGGGAGCGTCCAGAAGAGCCGCGCGCATTGACCTATGACGTCATTGGGACGTTAAATAGCGTAACACTACCTGGACGTAGCCCCATTTCCCTTCCCGGACAGGTCCTCTGGTGGTCCGGAGCTGTCTGATTCAAACCTCTCATTGGCTACTCGCTCCGTCAATCCGTTTCATCTTATGGTCTTCCGACCCGCCTTCCAGATCTAGCCTTTGATAGGCTGAAGAGGCCGTCACTTCAGAAAGGTCCGCATTCCTTCCGCCTTTCTCCAGGAGACCGAGGGCGAAAAAGGTGGATCTCCGACGGTGCCCACCCCGGGGGCTCTGCTTAAGCCTCTTATTGGCTACTCTGGGTGCCGGTCGCTACGCCATCCACCGCTGATTGGGCATCCGGCCGCCGCTCTGCGCGGCGCCGGCTCCGCCCCCGTCGGGTGTTTGTGGTGGGGCTGCGGAGTCGCCGATCCCGCCGGAAGCGCCAGGACAATGGGGACCCGGGACGACGAGTACGACTACCTATTCAAAGGTGCGGCCGGTGGGGCACAGACGGGCTATGAGCGGCAGCGAAGCGGTGGGCAGGCGCCGAGGCTGCACTCCAGGCCTCTGGCCCCAGACTGGAGCCAGAGGGTTGGCGCCCGGCAGGCTAGGCAGCCAGGAAAGCCACTGCGGGTCGGGCATGATCAAGTTTAGGCCAGGGTTTGCGGCCCCGCGAGGCAGGCTGCCCAGAGAGGCTTGGGGGCCCTGGATGCACCGAGGCGGGGCCAGGGCCCAGAGGGGGTGGGGCCGGGGGCGGTGGGACAGGCCGTTAGAGGCGGGGCCTTCAGAGGGGGCGGGGTCGTCCCAGCGTTTGGCGGGCCGGGCTAGGTGGAAAGCGCCCTTAGCGGTGGGGGCGGGGCCTTTAGAGGCGGGGCTGGGATGTGGTGGGCGTGTCCAAGAAGTAGGCTGGGCTGCACGGGTGGGGGCGGTGCTCGCACGGAGTGGCAGGGGAGAGCCTTGATTGGTGGCAGTGCGTCTGGGGGCGGAGCCCTGGAAGGGAGGGGCGGACAATGGGGGTTGAGGTGTTGAATGGAGCCTGGTTTGGAGTGCGGGAGTCTGGATTGAGAGGAGTACCTGCGTTTGGGGGTTGTGGGGGTCGGAGGTGGGGGGGGATACTAAGTGTGCTGGACCCAGGCCTGGTGCTTAACAGCAACAATTATCTCTTAACTTTTAGAACTATAATAGCACCATCCAAGTACCTGCACTTTTCTAAGCACTTTATACACATGAATTCATTGAAACCCTCACCACAGCCAATGAGGTCAGTATTTTCCATCCTGTCTCTTTATGGACCTGGATACTAAGGCGCAGTTAATAAGTGTTGGAGCAGGATTTGAACCCAGGCCACATAGGGAGTGTATCTGAGGGAGCCCGTGACCAAGATCTGGGACTGGGCTTGTCAGACCACCTCCTCCAAACTGCTGGAGGATCTTCTCTGACCCTGGGGGACAGAGGGCTCTAGAAGCTTCAAGTAACCCCTGGGCAGGGCAGGGCAGGCAGCCAACAGCGGACTGGCTCAGGAGTCACTGACTTTCTAGTGCCTTCTGTGCCAACCTAGGCTTTGGCCAGGTCTTGTGCTGGGCTGTCTGGCTGACGCTGGCCACCCTTGAGAACTAATCTCTGGGCCCACACAGGACACCCTTCCCATGCTGCCTGCTGCATGAGAGTGTGCCTCCCATGCTGGCTCTTGGCATCTTGTCCTCGCTGGGGGAACTTGGCCATCCCTGGGAGTGTAGTCTCTGTCCATCCCTGACTGTGATATCATCCAGCATGTTGGGGCTGGGGGACCCTAGACATGTGGAAGGTGGGATGGAGCAGTCCCTACCTGGATATTCACGTGTAAGAGTTTTCTGGGCGGAGAAAGCCCCCATGCAAAGGCCCAGAGCTTGACAGCACCATTAGGCTGGGGGAGCTGCCTGTAGACTGCTGCTGAGGCCTCAGGCCCGGGCCCTGGTGCTGACTGAGCTTTGAGGTCTCACTCTAAAGGCAGAGGAGGGAGTTCCCATTTGGCTCAGTAGGTTAAAAACCTGACTAATATCCATGAGGATGCGGATTCAATCCCTGGCCCCACTCAGTGAGTTAAAGATCTGGTGTTATCTGAGCTGTGGCATAGGTCACAGACTTGGCTTGGATCCTGCATTGCTGTGGCATAGGCCGGCAGCTGCAGCTCCATTTCCACCCCTGGCCTGGGTACTTCCATATGGCACAGATATGGCCCTAAAAAAAAGAAGAAAAAAAGACACTTAGAGGCAGAGGAAGCTCTTTCAGGGCTTTGGGAACTAATGACAGGTGGACTGGATACCAGTCCTGCTGTAGCTGGTGCCTGTTTCCACCCAGCCCACCCTGAGGCAGCTGCTCCTAGGTCCTGGCTGGCACCCACCTGGATGTGTTAACTACCAGGGCAGGGGGCGTTCCTCCCATTGTTTCTGCAGTCATTCCCCATTTATTATTTTCAACATTTTTGCGTCACAAATAACACAGCTCCAAGTATTTGCACGAGTCATCTTTTTTTCCTTTGGGTTATTTCCTTGAAGTATGTTCCCAGAAGTACAATCACTGGGTCAGGGGCAATGGAGCAGGCTGTGCGCTTCCCAGGATTCATCTCCGGAGTCCTCTTCCTGGAAACACTTCTGGGACAACTGGCATGGGGGCGGTGCCCGCTTGCCCTGTTGCCCTCTCCCACTGGGCTCCTTTTCTTGAGCAGGTGCCCTGCTGACGTTCTCAAGCCAGGTTGAAAGTGAAAGCCTTAACCCACAAGACTGGTCCCAAACTGGTCATCTCAGACCTCATCTTCACTGTTAGGCCTTGTTGGAAAAACCCCCACCTCCTTATCTTTATTCATTTTTTCTTTTTTGGCCACCCCGAGATGTGGAGTTCCTGAGCCAGGGATCAGATCCGAGCCTGCAGTTGCAACTGAAGCCACAGCTGTGGCAATGCTGGATCCCTAACCCACTGTGCTGGACTGGGGATCGAACTTGTATTCCAGGGCTCCCATGACGAGAGCAATCCCCCTGTCCCCCTACCCCCCGCTCCTCCGCCGTTTAGTGTTTGTCAGGAAGTCCACTCAATTTTTCACTTACTTAAATAGGAAAAGAAAACTCTATCTGGCTCTGGCAAATAAGGAAGGAAGCCAGCAGTCAGGCAAGCCTGTACCATCGCCATACATGCATGGGCCATACCTAAGGCAGGTAGACAGAAACATGAATGCCCTGCACAGAGAACCTCCTGAGACCCCCATGGCCTGTAGTGGGTCAGGCCTGGATGCTGGAGAGGTGTCTACAGCTGTGCCAGACAGGTTGACAAGGACCAGTCTTCTCATCACACAGCTCCCCAGCCCTGCCCCCTGGTGGGGGGAGCCCTTCAGAAGGGGAGGGGACAGTGATCCTGCCATCCCTTCCCCTGTGCCCAGCCTCCCCTAAGGCTTCAGTCACCTTCCCCCTGGCCCTGCCCTGGTCATAGGAGGGCCATCCCTCACGGGACCTTGGCTGCCCGCTGTCCTGCCCTCCCACCACCAACTTGCTTTCTTTGGCAGCCACATCACACATTGGCTCCCCTGACTTCCTGGCCAAGGCTAAGATCCCCCTGGGGGCTTTTCTCACGTGCTCTTTGTTTTCCTCCCCAGTCATCCCCTGCCTCCCCAGGAGTGAGGTTGTTTATTTGGACCTAATTATAGATCCTCACATTTATCCTGCTAACATTTTATCCTTTTCAGCCAAGGGCCATTTTCCCAGCCTGCGGCTCCATCCCTGGGTGGTGCCCTGACCTCTCCTCTGATGGACCAGGCTGCCTTTCCAGAGCCCACCTGGCCTGTGAGGACATAGTTTGTGTGGGAAGCTGCTGCAATGGCCCAGGCCCCTGGCCGCTGGGGTATAGCCACCCCTACCCCATCTAGGCATCCTTTTGGGAGAAGGGGATAAGGAGAGAGTGACAGCCAGCTCCCAGGGAACAGGCCAGCCTCAGTGCTCAGTCCTCTCTGCCAAGTGCTCCTAAGGCAGCCTTCTGGCTCTCCAGCCAGGGCAGCGTCCCACCAGGCCCACCGGTCTGGGACCCAAGCCCACCAGCTTCCCCCATTGTGAACGGCAACTGTGCCTGTGCCTTGGTTTGGGGCACCTGTCCTCTCCTTTCCAGTTTTCCCCAGGGAATAGCTGTGGCCTGATCACCACCCCCACCTGTTCCTGGAGCCTGGGATCTGCCTGGGGTAGGGGAGCCAGTGCCCCTCAATGGCCACTGAATGTCAGGGGGTGGTCCCCAGATGTGCCCCCTCCTGAGGAAGGCCGTAGAACTAAGGGCTTCAAAGAGGTGCCAGCTTGCCTGCTGTCCCAGCCAAGTGACATGCCCAGAGGGACCATTTCCCTGCCGGTGATGCCACTGACTTCTGTGGAAATCTGGGGGCTGTGTCCTCAAGGACCCTTTCCCCGAGACAACAGATGACTTGTGCCTTGGACAATGCCATTCTCATTCCCAGGCTGCACACAGAGCCAGCCCGGCCACTGCCCCCTGGCCACTTGTGCCTTGGGCACCATGTGCTAGGGACTGGGAGGAGCAGCCCTGCCTGCCCGCTGTTGTCTGGGCAGTGGCTGGTGGCCCTTTTTCTGCTCTGGCCACTACTGTTCTCACTGGGTGACCTTGGGCTGGAGGTCTTTGTCACTCCGATTTGAGTGTCACCAACTGTACATGATGATGTAAACATCTGTCAACAAAGCCTTTTGGGGGGCTTCCCATTGTGGCTTAGTAGGTTAAGAACCCGACTAGTATCCATGAAGATGCAGGTTCCATCCCTGGCCTCGCTCAGTGGGTTAAGGGTCTGGTGTTGCCATGAGCTGTGGTATCAGTCGCAGACGGGGCTCAGATCTGGCATTGCTGTGGCTGCGGCATAGGCCGGCAGCTGCAGCTCCAGTTAGACCCCTAGCCTGGGGACCTCCATATGCCTGGGTGCGGCCTTAAAAAGAAAAGAAAACAGAACAAAACAAAGCCTTTAGGGCTGGGCCTAGCCTAAGGGGCTGAGGAAGTTGTTGATTGGGACAGGGCAGAATTGATGGGGCAAAGAGGACCCAGAAGAGCCCTCCTCCTCACTTCCTGTTGTGTTTCTGAGATCACGGGAACTGTGTGCAAACCTCCCTGGCTTTGGCCAGGTTCCTGCAGTCGCATGGGAAGGAGGTGAGGGGTTGGGGGGTGTGGATGGTGGGCCCTGCAGTCAGCCCAGTTGTGGCCCTGCCAGCATAGTTGGGAGCCCTGGGCCCTTGACCAGGTGTGGACAAGGGAATGACGAGCGCAAGGCACATGATGAGCAGGGGCAGAGCAGGGGTTTGGCCCATACATAGCTGCAGGCTTGGTCCTACCTCCCAACCAAGCTCACCAAGCAGTAATTTGCTCAGGGCCACCTGGCTGGAGACTGGCCCTGAGCAAAGGCCTGTGTCCCGCTACCTTTCTCTTTCAACTTGGAATTCTTATGTTGGGTGGCCACGGTGTCAGGAGAGGACACTGGCACTGTGGTCACAGGTGTCATGGGCTAGGCCACGTGGTGGTTTGAGGGGAGAAGAGGGGCCTGAACGCAGGGGTTTTGAGGGATGAACAGGAGTTTGCCAGCTACTCTAAGAGGTCAGGATGCCCCAAGTGATGAGAGGAGGAGGCTGACCCAGACCCCTCAGTGTAGCCCTACACCCAGAAAACCTGCATTCACATCCTGCCAGGCCACTCTCCAGCCAGGTGGCCCTGAGCAAATTACTGCTTGGTGAGTTTGGTTGGGAGGTAGGACCAAGCCTGCAGCTATGTATGGGCCAAACCCCTGCTCTGCCCCTGCTCATCATGTGTCTTGGGCTGGTCATTCCCTTGTCCACACCTCAGTTTCACATCTGTAAAACAGGTCATGTGATGTATATGTGAGGTGATGGCCCATCAAGAGCTTTCTCAGAGTTCCCTGATGGCCTAGAGGTTAAGGGTCCCATGGTTGCTGCTGTGGCTCAGGTCACTGCCATGACATGAGTTTGATCCCTGGCCAGGGAACTTCTACATGCCATGGGCGTGGCCAAAAAAAGAGCTTTCTCAGCAGAGACTCATTGAATACTCTTCTTATGCTTGTTTTTGTTTTTGTTTAGGGCTGCCCCTGCGGCATATGGAGGTTCCCAGGCTAGGGGTCGAATCAAAGCTGCAAATGTGAACTACACCACAGCTCACAGCAGCACTGGATCCTTAACCCACTGAGAGAGGTCAGGGATCTAACCCACATCCTCATGGATACTAGTCCGGTTCATTACCGGTGGGCCACAACAGGAACTCTGTGCTTGTTATTCTTGGCTCTAAAGCAGCCAATCCGGAGAGGGTGCTGGGTCCTGGGGGCTGCCTGGCCTGCCCCTTCCTTACTTGTGGTCCAAAGATGGTGACCCAGGCACCTTCCATTTGGGGGGAGGTGGGCCCGGGGAAGCTCCGTCGGCCACTTAGGCCTTTGTTTGTTCGTTGACAGGCGTTGATCAGGTGCATCCTGTGCGCCAGGCACTAGGCCAGGCCCTGGGAATACAGCAGGGAACCAGACATGTTCGAGATGCCTGCCCTTGAGGCAGAATAACCACAAAAAAAAAAAAAAAAAAGAAAGAAATCTGGCGAGTGTGAAGGTGGGGTGAACTATGGAGGAAAGGCAGGGGAGGGGGAGTGGGATTTTAAGAAGATGGCAGGGAGGGCCTCCTTGATCAAGTGCCATCTGAGGGACCACAAAGGAGAGCAGGAGTGGGTACCTGGGGAAGAACATTCTAGGCAAAGGGTAGCATGCATATGCCTCTCTCTAATCCCAGGGAGGAGGTCTGTGTGGTTGGAGCGAGGGGGGAGTGAGTCCGGGGGAAGAGAGGGAGGAGGGGAGGGCAGGGAGGGGACAGGGGCGGGTCATGCTCAGCGTTGGGGGCTGAGGGGATGACCTTGGAGGTGGGAGAGGACTGTAGGAAGAAGAGGGATGGGAAGCTCTCAGAGTGCTCACACGCGCCCTCTGGTGGCCAAGGGGAATACAGCTTGTTGGTTGAAGAAATTAAATGTAGGGGCACCTGGGAGGAGGCTGGCACTGCGGACAGAAGTGACAGTGGCTGGGGGTGGGGGGAGCAGTGAAGGTGGTAAGAAGTGGTGGGAATCTGGACACACACACACACACATAAAATTTCTTATCAAGGGAAAGCTTTTTGGAGTTCCCGTTGTGGCTCAGTGGGTTAAGAACCTGGCTAGTATCCATGAGGATGCGTGTTCCATCCCTGGCCTCGCTCAGCTTGTTGCTGCAAGCTGCGGCATAAGTCGCAGATGAGGTTCGGATTCTGCGTTGCTGTGGCTGTGGCATAGGCTGGCAGCTGCAGCTCTGATTCTACCCCTAGCCTGGGGACTTACACATGTTGCAGATGTGGCCCTAAAAAGAAAAATAAAGCTCCAAAGACCAAGTCTCATAGGAAGAACCTGGCAGAGCCATAATTGCCCCCTGCCTGTCTTAGCATAAGAGATGCTGGCAGAGTTCTAATCTCATGCATCCTTGTGCTCCCTCCTGAGGTGGCTCTTGTTATTGTCTTACTTTGCATACATATGAAAAAGGCAGTCCAGAGAGGTTAAGTGACTTGCTCTAGGTCACCCAGCCCTGCAGCTTTCTCAGGTGTGCCTGGCTGCCCAGGTCACTAGGCTGCTGTGACGTTCCAGGGTGGACGGGTCCTCAGGCTCCCTTCTGTCTGGATGCCAGGGTCTCTGTGTCTCATCTGGGGCCAGCCCTGCTCTGAACGACCCCATTCGCTTCTGCACCAGGAGATGGGGCACCTCGGTGAGGGGCCCCAGGACAGCTCCAACTCTGCCCTGTCATTGGCGGTCACATTTCTATAGCACCCAGGGTGCCACTGTGAAGGTTCTGCGGGTGGACGTGGGGTCTGGGCTTGGGGGCACTGCCACCCCCGCCGCCCCTGGCCCAGGAGCCTCACCTGTATCCCTCCCTGCCCCCAAAGTGGTGCTCATCGGGGATTCGGGAGTGGGGAAGAGCAACCTGCTGTCCCGCTTCACCCGCAACGAGTTCAACCTGGAGAGCAAGAGCACCATCGGCGTGGAGTTTGCCACCCGCAGCATCCAGGTGGACGGCAAGACCATCAAGGCACAGATCTGGGACACCGCCGGCCAGGAGCGCTACCGGGCCATCACCTCTGCGTGAGTGGCGGGGCCAGGGAGGCCGTGGGCCCCAAAAGCTTGGTAGGAATTGGGCATGGGGAGAAGGGAAGAGCCCACTCCCAAGAGCAGGGGGCCCAGCGTGGAGGGACAAGACACCCCCCCCCCCCGAGAGCTATGGGACCCTCGGGAAGACCAGTGCCCAGTCTTGGCCACGCTATGTCCCACAGCCTCTCTGACCCCTGAAGTCCCACTGAGGCACTGCCATATTGCTGGCTGCACTCTGATCAGGCTTGACCTGTGCCACTCCGCTCTGCCTGCTCCCCAGCCTGCCTGCTCCCTCCGCCCTGCCAGACTGTGTCCCCAACCCTCCTTTTCCATCAGCTCTCCTCGGTGCTCACACCTTGTCTCACACCCACTCTGGCCTCCCAGGCAGTCCTGGCATTCTTGGCCTCCCTGTGGCCACCCAGACATCAGGACCTCCTCGGGCCACCTCTTCCCTGACCCTCCCAACCCCCTGGCCATTCTCTGTTAGTCACTTGCTGTCTTCTGGATTCCCTCCACTGAGGCCTGGTCACCTTCCCAGCTCCTTAATCCCTCAGGTGGATGTGTGTCCATCCATCTCCTTGATGGTCGGGGTAGGCACTAGAGCTTCTGCCCAGCAGTGGCCCTTTCCCTGCACAGTCACTGTTTTCTCCTCTCCCCCCTTTTTTTCTTGGCATATGGAGATTCCCAGGCTAGGGGTCAAATTGGAGCTGCAGCTGCCGGCCTCTACATAGCCACAACAACACCAGATCCAAGGTGCATCTTTGACCTACACCACAGTTCATGGCAATGCTGGATCCTTAACCCATCGAGTGAGATGAGGGATCAAATCTGCATCCTCATGCATCCTAGTTGGGTTCTTAACCTGCTGAGCCACAATGGGAACTCCTCCTCCTCCTTCCCTTTTGGTGGTGTCTTCTGACCTCAGACCCCAAATTCCCTGCTGGGGCCTCAGGACACACAGAACAGCCACCGCTTGGGACTGAGAGACCCCTGTGGGCACTGGCTGGGCTCACGCCTGCCCCCGTTACCCACAGATACTACCGTGGTGCAGTGGGTGCGCTGCTGGTGTATGATATTGCCAAGCACCTGACATACGAGAACGTGGAGCGCTGGCTGAAGGAGCTGCGGGACCACGCCGACAGCAACATTGTCATCATGCTGGTGGGCAACAAGAGCGACTTGCGCCACCTGCGGGCCGTGCCCACGGACGAGGCCCGCGCCTTTGCAGGTGAGCACAGGCTGCCGCGGGGCCAGAGGGGTGGGCAGAGGGCTGCTGGGTGTCACTCCGGCCCATCTGCTCTGGCCAGGACCTTTAGGGGCCACACTCCTGAGAGCAGGACTCTGACCAATACGTCACAGAAGCATCTGGAAGGCAAGCAGCTCCCCCACACCAGGTGCATGCCATTTCCTCTGGCTGTGCCCATGGCTGCAGAGCCAGCCTCCCCTCCCCGAGGAGTGGGCATCTCAGGCCTACCCCTTTGGCCACAGCCCTACCTTTCCTGGGCCAGGTGAGCCGGCAGGCAGGCAAGTTCCCCAGTAGGATGCAAGGAAGCGCGCCCCGACCCCTGCTTCCCCCTGCCCCCCAGCCAGCTCATCTCGGCAATGTTCTCTCTTCCAGAAAAGAATAACTTGTCCTTCATTGAGACCTCAGCCTTGGATTCCACCAACGTAGAGGAAGCTTTCAAGAATATCCTCACAGGTGGTCACAGCAGGGGTCACAGAGGGTGGGCATGGGCAGGGCATCAGCCACACTGGTCATATGCTCTAGAGCGCAGCCCCTGAACTTCATTACATCGGCTGTTCAGTCTGGATGTGAGGACAAACGTGGCATGCTGCACAGCATTAGGCCAGGTTCCAGCCCTGCTGGCACTCAGAGACCCTCTCAACCCAGCTCCTATAAGTGGGCCCTGCCACGGCTCCATTAGGAAACAGCCAGCAGGGTCAACTGGGCAGGCAGGTGGCCTCAGGGGCCCAGAGTCCCTGGGCTTTGGGGGAGTTTCTTCTGAGAGGAGGGGCCTCTTTTTTTTTTTTTTTTTTTTTTTTTGTCTTTTTAGGGCCCCACCCTCAGTGTATGGAGGTTCCCAGGAGGTTCCTAGGCTAGGAGCTACAGCTGCTGGCCTATGCCACAGCAATGCGATCCGAGCAGGGTCTGCGATCTGCACCACAGCTCATGGCATTGCCGGACACTTAACCCATTGAGCGAGGCCAGGGATCGAACCCACAACCTCATGGTTCCTAGTCAGATTTATTTCCTCTGCGCCACGACAGGAACTCTGGAGCCTCTGATTCTTAAAGAACCAGTGGCTTGGGATAAGAGGCACTTCTGCAAACAGATGTGGCAGAGTACACAGCCAGCACTGGGGATTGGCTGGGAGCCTTCAGGAACCCGCCTCCATCATTGCGCCACGGGGCCCAGTGGGAGACTTGGGTAGGGGCTTCAGCTTAGCATGGGGCGCTCCCTTGAGGAGGTGACCACCAGATGAGTCCTGCGGGAGTCGGGGAGGTATGTAAGGCCCGGGGCACACAGCGCACTCACCTGTGCCTCCCCACCCCCAATTGCAGAGATCTACCGCATCGTGTCACAGAAGCAGATTGCAGACCGTGCAGCACACGACGAGTCCCCCGGAAACAACGTGGTGGACATCAGCGTGCCGCCCACCACCGACGGACAGAAACCCAACAAGCTGCAGTGCTGCCAGAACCTGTGACCGCCCAGCGCCTGGGCTGAGCGTGCGTGCACGTCCTCGTCCTCTACCCACCCCTCTCCGAGCTGTCCTCCCTGCCCCCTCCCTCTCTGCCCCTCTGTGACTGGCTCCCGCCCTCCCATCAAGCTCCGCACGAAGAACAGGAGTCGAGTGGCATCTCCTGTCCTGCCCAAGGAAAGCTAGAAGCCCCGGCTGCTGCACCTGCTCTCCTTGGGTCCCAGTGGGCATCTCGGCGTGGCGGAGAGGGTGGCAGGATGGACGGGGCCCGGCCAGAGGCAAGGAGGATGGGCACACCGAGCAATCTTCTCCAGTTTTCCACGGCAGACTCCAGGGAGCAATCGCCGCCATCCCTCTCTGGCCCGTTGGCTCAGCTGGCCCCCGGTTCCCACACAGAATCCCACTCCGGGCTGAAGCCCGAAGCTTAAGGCGCCAGGGACCGGGCAGGCGGACACTCTCGGCTCTCGGCATCCCGCTCTCCCGCGCACAGCCAGCATCGTACACGCGCCTTCAACCGACCTCACCCGTGCGTGCGCGACTCCAGCTCCTGCCTGTAGATTTCTGCTGAGAGAAGACAGCCCCCCCCCCCACCACCTTGCCCTCCTTTTTGCACGCAGCGCGCTCTCCACCCCACCCCACCCTGTATCCCTCTGTCTTGTTTCCCTGTCTGGTCAGGAACCTGTTTGCCAGTGAAGCAATATCTCCGTGTTTTGTATATACAACCGCTCTTGTAGCCTTTGGTTTTTTTGTTATTGTAGAGAAACACAGATTCTTTATACACTTTGTAAGATTACGCCAAACCCTAGCTCTCGATCTCTTATTCTCCTCCCTGTGGCCCCTGCACTGTTGCCCCATGCCTCTTTTCTCTCTCACGGTTACTAAAATGTATAATCCGACTTCCTGTACAGAAACCTGCCGCTGCGCCTTTGTCTTCTTTCTCTCCGCCAGGGGGCGCTCCCGAGCCAGGGTCCCTCACGGGAAACGCCTACCGCCCTGGCTCAGCCCTCCTGGGAGCTGGGAGACTGTCTGCCCCAGCTCCCAACCAGGACTATATGGAGCCCCCTGTGCTGACCACGGGGGAACCGGGGTAGGGGGGTGGTTGGGTGGATCCTCTCCCTGCTGCCCTGTGGCAAGGAGAGAGGGAAGGCTGGGGCATGGGCAGTTAACTCACCGGTCCAAGGACAGCCAACCCTAAAACCTGAGGGTGCCCCCTGGGGAGGGGTGGTATGTGCCCACTGCTCTCCATCCTCCAGCCCCCCTGATTGGGACTCACTGCTTTCATCTACTGCCTAGCTGGCTGTCTCCTAACCTGGGGTCCTGGAAAGGAATGCAGGAGAGGCTCACCCAGAGAGGTTGGCCATGCCAGGCCCACCCCAGCTCCTCTCTCCATCCCAGACTGAAATTTTTTTTTTTCTTGTCTTTTTAGGGCCAGACCCGCGGCATATGGAAGTTCCCCAGCCTAGGGGACGAACTGGAGCTGCAGCGGCTGGCCTACGCCACAGCTACAGCAATGTGGCTCAGATCCCGTGTTGCTGTGGCTGTGGTGTAGGCCAGCCACTGCAGCTCCGAATTGACCCCTAGCTTGGGAACTTCCATATGCCACACGTATTGCCCTAAAAAAAAAAAAAGGAAAGAAGATGAAGCTGCAGCCTCTGGCTGAAGCTGGTTATACACTTGACTTCTAGGAGAGCCACCAAAGAAGGGGATCCTCACCCTCCAAGCTAAGACCACCCTGCTGGGAGGGATGGGCAAACCAAGACACCCACCCCTCCAGAAGAGCTCAGAGCTGCAGGGGTCTGTTTGGATGGGAGGTGGAATAAGTCAGGCTGTGTGGAGTTCCCGTCGTGGCGCAGTGGTTAACGAATCCGACTAGGAACCATGAGGTTGCGGGTTCGGTCCCTGCCCTTGCTCAGTGGGTTAACGATCCAGCGTTGCCGTGAGCTGTGGTGTAGATTGCAGACGCGGCTCGGATCCCGCGTTGCTGTGGCTCTGGCGTAGGCCGGTGGCTACAGCTCCGATTGGACCCCTAGCCTGGGAACCTCCTTATGCCGGGGGAGCAGCCCAAGAAATAGCAAAAAAAGATCAAAAAAAAAAAAAAAGTCAGGCTGTGTGCTTCAGGCCAAAGGAGTATCTGGGCCAAGGCCAACTGTGGGAGAGCTGGAGGTCTGGTGGAAGGGACCATCAGGACAGCCAGGTAAACCCAAAGGGTTTCAAGCAGTCAGAAGATCAAATTTTCCCATGACTGGCCAGACCTGGGGCACATACCTAAGAACAAGTATGATGTAACCCAGAAAGTTTCCTTGTGGCACAGCAGGTTAAGGAGCTGGAACAGTTTAGACGTGGGTTCAATCCTTGGCTGGGGAACTTCCACATGCCCAGAACATGGCCGGAAAAAAAGTGATGTGACTGATATGACTGTGTCCCCATGGAGGTCACAGTCCAGGGATGCTTTTTTTTTTATTCCCCTCTCTTTTTCGTCTGCACCAGAGGCATATGGAAGTTCCCAGGCCAGGGATCAAATCTGAGCCAGAGCTATGACCTATGCACAGCCGCAACAATGCCGGTTCCTTAACCCGCTGTGCCAGAGCAGGAACTCTTATCATTTTAATTTTTTTGGCCGCACCTGTGGCATGTGGAAGATTCCAGGCCAGGGACCGAACTCATGTCACAGCAGTGACCTGGGCTGCAACAGTGACAATGCCAGATCCTTAACCCACTGTGCCAGAAGGGAATGCCAAGTCTTTTTTTTTTTTTAATGGCAAAATACACATAAAACTTACCATCTTAACCATGTAAGTGTACAGTTCAGTGTCATTAAGTATGATTAAATGTCATATTGTTGTACAACAGTCACCACCATCCATCTCCAGAATGCTTCATCTTGCAAAACTAAAACTGTCCCCATTGCTTACTCCTCATTCTCCCTCCCCCAGCCCCTCTCAGCCACCAACTTTCTGTCTCTATGAAATTGACTCCTCTAGGGAGCTCCTATGAGTGGAATCAGACAGCATTTGTCCTTTTGTAACTGGCTTATTTCACTGAGCATCATATCCTCCAGGTTCCTCCATGTTGTAGCCTATATCAGAACTTCCTTTTTTAAAATTTTATTTTATTTATTTATTTGTCTTTTTGTCTTTTCTAGAGCTGCACCTGCGGCATATGGAGGTTCCCAGGCTAGGGGTCTAATTGGAGCTACAGCCACCCGCCTACGCCACAGTCATAGCAACGCAGGATCCTTAACCCACAGGCCAGGGATCAAACCCGCAACCTCTTGGTTCCTAGTTGGATTCGTTTCTGCTGAGCCACGATGGGAATGCCTATTTTTTCTTTTTTAAGATTTTAATTTTTTTCCATTATAGTTGATTTAGTGTTGTGTTAATTTCTACTGTACAGCAAATTGACCCAGTCATACACACACACACAAACACACACACACATATTCTTTTTCTCACATTATTCTCCATTGTGTTCCATTACAAGTGACTAGATATAGTTCGATGTGCTATACAGCAGGAATATCCTTCCTTTTTGAAGCTGAAGACTATTCCGTTGTATGGATATTCCACTTCTTGTGTATCCATTCATTTGCTGATGGACACTTGGGTTGCTTCCATCTTTTGGCTATTGCAAATCATGCTACTATGAACATGAGTGTGCAAATATCCATTCAAGTTCCTGCATCCAATTCTTTGGGGTACATTCCCAGAAGAGGAGTTGCTGAATCGCATGGTAATTCTGTGCTTTTTCTTTTTTTCTTTTCTTTTCTTTTTTTTTTTTATGGCCACACCTGCAGCATATGGAAGCCACAGCTTGCAGCAACAAAAGATCCTTAATCCACTGAGCAAAGCCAGGGACTAAACCCACATCCTCACAGAGACTACGTCCAGTCCTTAACCCGCTGAGCCACAACAGGAACTCTTGCCATATTCCTTTAGTATTTAGAACAACCCTAGGAGACAGGCATCTTTTTTTGTTTTGTCTTGTTTAGGGCCGCAACTGTGGCATATGGGGGTTCCCAGGCTAGGGGTTGAATCGGAGCTGTGGCTGCTGGCCTTCGCCACAGCCACAGCAACTCGGGAGCCAGGCTAAGTCTGTGACTCACACCACAGCTCACGGCAATGCTGGATCCTTAACCCACTGAGCGAGGCCGGGGATTGAACCCATGTCCTAATGGATACTAGTCGGGTTCGTTAACCACTGACCCACGACGGGAATTCCAGAGACAGGCATCATTCACTAGCCCTGATTTATAAATGGGGATCAGAAGCAAGTGATTGCCCATGACTGCAGGTTTCAACTCCAGAGCTGTATGTAACTTCTTGGCTAAGGGGTCTTACCAATGTTTATTGAGTGCCTACTGTGAACCAGAAAGTCCTAACCAATAGAGAAGATGCCCAGAAAAAAAGACTGGGAAGAAGCACATCAAAATTAAAAGAAAAAAAAAAACAACAAATTGGGGGGGTTGTTCCTGTTGTGGCACAGCAGAAACTAATCCAACTAGTAACCATGAGGTTTCGGGTGTGATCCTTTGTCTCACTTAGTGGGTTACAGATCTGGCATCACCATGAGCTATGGTGTAGATCACAGATGTGGCTCAGATCTTGTGTTGCTGTGGCTGTGGTGTAGGCCAGCAGCTGTAGCTCCAATTAGACCCCTAGCCTGCGAACCTCCGTATGCCATGTGTGCAGCCCTAAAAAAAAAAAATTTTTTTTTGGCGCCATCTACAGCATGTGGAATTTCCCAGGCCAGGGGTCAAACCCCACACCACAGCAGTAACCAGAATCACAGTAGTGACAAATTCTTAACCTGTGGAGCCATGTGGGAACTCCTAAACAATTTTTCTAATTTAAAAAATTTTATGGAAAAAAAAGTGTTCCCATGGTGGCTCAGTGGTAATAAACCTGACTAGTGTTCACGAGGATGCAAGTTCAATCCCTGGCCCCACTCAGTGTGTTAAGGATCTGGTGTTGTCATGAGCTGTGGTGTAGGTCACAGACTCAGCTCCAATTCCACGTTGCTATGGCTGTGGTATAGGCCAGCAGCTGTAGTTCTGGTTTGACCCCTAGCCTGGGAATTTCCATATGCCACAGATTCAGCCCTAAAAAACAAAACAAAACAAAACAAAAAAATTAAAAAAGAAAAAAAGAAAAGAAAAATACAATTTGCAGCCCCCCCACCAAAACAAACAAAAACAATTCATAGCCAAAAAATGTATGAAAAAAATTTTTCTTTTTGTCTTTTTTTGTCTTTTAAGGGCCACACCTGCGGCATATGGAGGTTCCCAGTCTAGAGGTCTAATTGGAGCTGTAGCCACTGGCCTACACCACAGCCACAGCAATGCCAGATCCAAGCCGAGTCTGCAAACTACACCACAGCTCACTGGATCCTTAACCCAGTGAGCGAGGCCAGGAATCAAACCTGAAACCTCATGGTTCCTATTTGGATTCGTTAACCACTGAGCCACGATGGGAACTCCTGGAAAAAATTTCTAATTTTTATTGTAGTTAATTTACAATGTTGTGTTAACTTCTGCTGTACAGCAAAGTGACTCAATTATACATATGTATTCCTTTTTCATATTATTTTCCATTTTATCACAGGATATTGAATATAGCTCCCTGTACTATATAGTAGGACCTTGTTTGTCAATTTTATATATTATAGTTTGTATCCGCCAATCCCAATCTCCCAACCTTCCCTCTCCATCCCCCCATCCCCACCCCTCCCCCTGCCCCAGCATTCACAAGTCTGTTTTCTTTGTCTGTGAGTCTGGGAATCTGCATATGCGGAGGGTGTGGCCCTTAAAAGCAAAAAAAAAAAAAAAAAAAAAAAAAAAGTGACTGGTTAGTTATTTATTAGTTAAAATGCATGGATTTTTTTTTATTATTATTACTCAATGAAAAAGCATGGGTTTAACTCCCTTATTGCAGCCAAACTTTCCAGTATTGTGCCCAGTGTGGGTGGAATGAAACAAGAGGCTTATATCTTCTGGGACTGAGTCTTGGCCAGTATATCTAGGAATTTGGTTACACACTGGGGAGAAGGGAAGGGGGGAATGAGCAAATGCACTAAGGATCCTGGGAACCAGGTTTTTCATAGTCACGGAAGGACTTTAGAAACACGTAAATGGACTGAAATGAACCTTGGTGTTGAGTTAGAATTAGAGGTATTCGTGTGCACTTCTGGATTTAAAGAGATAAGTTAATATAGGTACATACATATCACAATGAGAGAGGCAAGAATTAATGGTAGTGGAGTTCCTGTTGTGGATCAGAGGTAACGAACCTGACTATTATCCATGAGGACACAGGTTTGCTCCCTGGCCCCGCTCAGTGGGTTTAGGATGCAGTGTTGCCGTGAGCTGTGGTGTATGTTGCAAAAGCAGCTCAGATCTGGCATTGCTGTGGCTACATCTCCAATTCAGCCCCTAGCCTGGTAACTTCCCTATGCCATGGGTGCAGCCCTAAAAAAAAAAAAAAAAGAATTAATGGTAGTAATGAGCACAACTGACACCCTGATCTTGGTTTCTAAATAGTATTCTCCACTGAAAAGAAGGAAAAGTCCTTGGAGAAATGGTTGATTTCAGAACTGGGACAGGTAAAATTTCAAGAAAATGCCACCCTGGGGAACCTTGTTAAACTAGTAAGGAAGTACGAAAAGATGGAATTAGAAATATCATCATTTATCAACCATCATCTTATAGAAGAGACAGGCAGGGCTGAGACCTCCATGCCACTCCCTTTTTCCTGCCTTCATTGATGATGTGATGCCTGGAGCCACAGCAACCATCTTGCTACCATGAGAAAAAGGCCATGAAGTTCTCCTGTGGCCCAGTGGGCTAAGGATCCAGCATTGTCACTGTTGTGGTGTGGGTTTGATCCCTGGCCTGGGAATTTCCCTCTGCCTTTGGTCTGCCCATAAAACAATAAAAAAAAGTATCTAGCTTCTATCTTTGTTTCCTCTATTCTACTTCCTTCTATAGGTGATCTTTTTAAAAATGTTATAATTTATCATTTCACTTTTGAAAAATATAAGTACAACATGAAAGAACTTACCTAATGTAATTGAGCTGATTTACATATTCAGCAAAGGTGAGGAAGGGGGAGAAAGGAGTATTGAGACAATTCTCCATCCCACCTCAGGCTCTTTGCATGTGCTGAAATTTACCTAGGATTCTTTCCCCCTCTTTTCTCCTTGTGAACCTCTACTCACACCTTAGTTGTCAGTTCAAGTATTTTTGGACTTTCCAAATAGTCCATGATATGCCTCCCTCACTTACTACAATTTACCACCTTCGTAGTTAAATAATTACGTAACTGGCTGTTTAATGTCTGTCTCACTCCCTAGGTTGAGGTTCCAGAAGGCAATAATATTTGCGTTACTCAGCATTGCGTCCACAGCGCCTAGCACAGTGTCCCACTCGTAATAGACCCTCTCAATGGATGTTTTTTACATCTAGTGAATGAATCTATTACATGCATTAATGAATGTGAATGATGAATAAATGAGATTGGCTTTGACCTTCCAGGTCCCCTCTCTAGACTTCTGCTTCCTCTCTGTAAAATGTGATCGGATGTTTCATCCCTCCCCCAGGACTGATAAGGAGCTTAAAGGAGGTGATTGACACTTACAAATCCCTTTGCCTGTGTCAAGCTGAATTTTGTAACGGTTTTATTTATCAGCAAGCTCTAGTCGTCTGCAGGTGGCGCCACCAGCCCCGCGGGTACCCGGAGTCAGGATGGGGCGGGGCCGAGTCTGGGGCGGAGCCAGGACGCAGCAGGGGCGGAGCCAGTAGCTCCTGCGCCGCGGAGCCTGTGCGGCCCAGGACGTCCCTGTCGCCTCTGACCCCGCCTCCTAGGGCGGGACGTGCAAGGCAATTGGCCAGCATAGACGAGAGGCGGTCGCCATTGGTCCGTGGCACCGTCGGCTCGGCGGGCGGTGTCCGGACGCAGGTGCCGGCGGAGCGGAGCTAGCGGCGCTGACGGGACCGGCCGGGCCGGGACCAGGGCCGGGGCGAGCGGAGGGGCCTGCGCGGCTGCCCGGCCCGGCCGCGGATCAGGTAGGCACGGGCGAGAGGATGGGACCAGGGGGTGCCGATCCGCGGGCCGGCCCCTAGTTTGAGGCCCGAGCCTGACCCCCAGGCGGGACCGCCGGAGTCGGACCCTCGGCCTCAGCCTTCCCAGGGACTAAGGGATCGCAATTTCCCTTTCGGAGACGGCAGGAGGTCCCCCGGAGTCGGACACACAGTAGGTGTCTCTCTGAGTTGGATTTTCTTATCCATGAAACCGGGTCATCCCAGCGCCAACCTAATGGGGCTGTTGGGAGGATTCCGGAGGTGGCAAATGAGGAAAGCGCTGTGCACACAGTAGGCGATCAGTAAGTGACAAGTCACCTTCCCCAACCTCCTTTTCAGAGGAAATTGTAAATAGAATAACACAGGCACTTGCTTAGCAGAGTGCCTGGCTGTTAGAGGGTGCTCAAAACGGGATAGCCAGAATTTATAGGATTAGCTCATTTTGTCCTCTAGGGACAATATTAGGTAGAAGTACTAAAAATGTTTCCTGCTATATGGATGAAGAAATCAAGGCTCAGAGTGGTCTAGTCTTTTGCCCAGGGCTACAAAACAACTAAAGATCAGAGCTGGGCTTAGAACCTGGCCTCGGTACAGGGCCATGCAAGTACTGAAGGGCACATGGGAGCTTCTCTGTGGTAAGTGAAGAAAAATGAATGCATTTCTTAGGCTCCACATTTAACCTAAAACAACAACAACAACAACAACAACAAACTAATGAGCATTTGTTGAGTGCTTACTGTATGCCAGGCACTGGCTGTGCCTTGTCTCATCAAACCTTGTCAACAGCTCTATATGCTGATGACAGTAATTAAACTAAAAGCTAATATTTATCAACTCATTCTTATTTATGCGTGTAAGAGCTGGAACCCCCATTATACAGAAGAGAAAAACCGAGGCCCAGAGAGTGAAGCAGCTGTACTGAGATGATACTGTGGGGAGTTAGGGTCCTCTGACTTTTCTTCCCTCAGTTTCCTGCCCTCAAATAAAGGAGGCTGGGTGGGTGTGGAAAGGTTGAGCCCAGGGCAAGTTTTGCTGGAGGAATTGAACCTGGGAGCTTCTTCTCAGGAAACCCCTCAGCAGACACAGTCCACTAGCTTTGCAAACTTATCTGACAGAGGGGAAGGATGAGGTCCAGAGAAGCTCAGTGACTTGTCCCAGGAGATACAGCATCAGCAACAGAGTCAGGACCTAAAAGAACCCAGGTCTTTTCAGTCCCAGAACCACTCACTAGATGAAGTTCAAATCTTGACACTGTCCGTCTTAGCTGTGAGATCTTGGGCAAGTAGTTGCCCCTCTCTGAGCCTCAGTCTCCTCACCAATCCAATGGAGGTAATTATTGGACTTAGGTCATAGGTTTGTTGTGAAGACTTAATGAAATCCATCTCCAGTTGTTGGGCCAAGTTTGATTCGCTCTCCCATTCCAGCAGCCTCAGAGCCAAGTCCAGCCTGCAGCCACCCTATCCTTGCATCCAGCCTTGAGTTTGGCCTCTTCCAAGTCCAAGCCTCTGTGGTCTTCACAGATATCTAGCCTTTAAATATCTCTGATTCCCATCATGGGTTCTTTCAGACCAGTGTCTGGGGAGCAAGAGACCTGGCTCTCTTACCCTGCTCTTACACAGAATAGGGACTGAGAAATGAATGCAGCAACTCTCTGCCAGACACAGGGCCAGGCACTGGAGATGACCAATGAGTAGAAGGCAGACATGGTCAAACCAGTAGACAAAGAAATAAGAGCATTTCAGAGTTTTCATTGTGGCTCAGTGGGTTATGAACCTGAGTAATATCTGTGAGGATGTGGGTTTGATCCCTGGCCCTGCTCAGTGGATTAAGGATCTGGCATTGCCGTGAGCCCCGGTGTAGGTTATAGACACAGTTTGGATCCTGTGTTGCTATGGCTGTGGTGTAGATGGGCAGCTGCAGGTCTGATTGGACCCCTGGCCTGGGAACTGCCATATGCCAAGGGTGCAGCCCTAAAAAGACAAAACAAACCAACCCAGTAGATGAAGAAATAAGAACATTTCAGAGAGGGGCACATTTTGTGATGGCAATAATGTGGACACCAATGGCACTTTGGCTGAGGTGGTCAGGGAAGCCTTCTCTGAGGAGGTGACCTTTGAAGGAGACACTTAAAACAACTGTTTGAGTTCATTAAGCTTAGTCCAGTACACAGCTTGCAGTAGGTACTTAATAAACAGTACCTGCTAGCTGTTCCCTGGTGGCTCAGCAGACTAAGAAGCTATAGTGCTGTGGCTTGGATGCAGCTGTTGTCTAGGTTTGATCCCTGGCCCTGGAACTTTTGCCTGCTGTGGGCTTGGCCAAAATAAAACAAAACCAAACAAAAAGAGTAGGTGCTCTTATTATTTTGGTGATTTGCAGGCCTTGCATCAGCAGAGTTACCAATGTTTTTCATTAGAAATGGCAGAACTTAGGAGTTCCCCTTATGGTGCTGTGGGAACGAATCCGACTAGTATCCATGAGGTTGAGGGTTCGATCCCTGGCCTCACTCAGTGGATTAAGGATCCAGTGTTGCCGTGAACTGTGGTATAGTTTGCAGATGTGGTTTGGATCCCACGTTGCTGTGGCTGTGGTGTAGGCTGGCAGCTGCAGCTCTGATGTGACCCCTAGCCTGGGAACTTCCATATGCCATGGGTGGGGCCCTATTAAAAAAACAAAAGAAATGGCAGAACTTAACATACAGGAGCTGTGATGATTCTTGTGATTCCCAATTACTTGCAGACATGGAAATGCCCATCCTTGGAGGAACAGAGGGGTGAATTCCCTTCTGCGTGCATCCCCTTGGGTAGCCCAGTGGCTTCCCTGCTGACCTCTGAGTTGGAAACTCTGGTTACAGACGTTCGGAGGGACAGCAGTGTATACAACATGGCAGGCTGGCCACTGCCCTGCGGATGTTATCTCGGTCACACAGCCTTCCTGCTGGGCTCGTCCTGCCTCTGGGCCGACACTTGCTTATCTGGCTGACAGCAGCCCAACTATGGAGGCTCAGAAGGGCCTGCTGGGGAGTTTCCTGGTGGCTCAGTGGATTAAGGATCCAGCATTGTCACTGCCATGGCTTTGGTTGCTGCTGTGGCTTGAGTTTAATCCCCAGCCTGGGGACTTCTGCATGCCATGGCACAGCCAAAAAAAGTAGTGGGGAGGTTGGCCCGGGAGGGGTTCTGGCAGAGCTGTTCTGAGAGTGTTGATCTGTCAGCAGAAAGTTAGCCAGTGACTTACACTGCTTCCCCCCAGCCACCTGCCCTTTCGGCCTCAAAGTTTAACTGGCAAGGGTTGGTAAAAACTAGCTGTAGGGGTACCTAAGTGAGTATTTCTGGTGTCTCTGTACCATAGCCCCTGGGGACAAACAGTGGAGTGTGAAACAAGTTTGGGACAGAGATCTTTAGCTCCAGCGTACCTGTATCAGCTTCAAGAGGCCTCTATTACTTTTGGGGAAATTCTTGGAAACACATAAGCCTTTCTGCCTGGTTCTAGGATGGGAGAGGAGCTTGCCAAGGGTTCCTTCTGGCAGGTCAGACCTGGGGGGCTTCAGACTGCTGCCTGAGGCTCCAGCTCTCTCCTGTGGCCTCTTCTTGGGCACAGAGGCATGGATGAGGGCAGCTGCTCTGGCAAGTGGGAACAGAGACTGCCACAGTCCTCCTCAGCCTGGGCCACTTCCTAGATGGCCTGCATTATCAAGGAGTTCAGAGTCCTATAAGATGCCATGAACCAGAAGGGTCAAGGTGACTCACTATTCTGGTCTGTTGGGCCAAGTTTCTAGCTCAGTTTTGACTCACTCCAAAGTAGGCTTATACTCTTTTTTTTTTAGGGCCAAATTTGCAGCATGTGGAAGTTCCCAGGCTAGGGGTTGAATCGGAGCTGCAGCTGCCAGCCTACGCCACAGCAACACCACAGCCATAATGATGCAGGATCCGAGCTGCATCTGTGACCTACCCTGTAGCTCTTAGCAATGTTGGATCCTTAACCCACTGAGTGAGACCAGAAATTGAACCCAAATCCTCATGGATACTAGTTGGGTTCACAACCTGCTAAGCCACAATGGGAACTCCTGAAGCTTATATTTTCTGAGCCCAGCTCTGGGAATCGGTCCATAGAGAATAGTCTCTAAGGGTTGGCAGGCATGGTTCTGGTCCCAGAAAGTTATATGCTTGGGGCCTGCCACACAGAAGCTGCTCACTCCATGTTAAGTGCTGTTCTCCTGTCTGAAAAGGTGGTGTCGTGGGCTGGGCTGGGTGGGCTTTCCTTCGGAGAGTCAGAGATAATATGATGGAACCTCTGAGTGCGCCAGGCCTGGGCTGAGCTGCAGATGTGATCTCATTGAATCCTTGCAGCCCCCTACAAAGCCCCATCTTACAGACTGGGCCACCAAGGCTCAGAGAGCTGGATTTACCTTGCTCTTAATCTTCTTGTTGGCTCTCCCCAGGCTCCTGGGACCATGGGCCTTGGGCCCTGAGGACGTGGGGCTCCCTGTGGCCATGACGACGGGTGACTGCTGTCACCTCCCTGGCTCCCTGTGTGACTGCTCTGACAGCCCTGCCTTCTCCAAGGTTGTGGAGGCCACGGGCCTTGGGCCACCCCAGTATGTGGCCCAGGTGACTTCAAGGGACGGCCGGCTCCTCTCCACTGTCATCCGGGCCTTGGACACGCCGAGGTGAGTGGTGACCAAGCCAAGATCTTTGCCCTCACTCACTCCACTCTTGGGCCAAAGCAGAGCCCCAGCCCAGACCGAATCCAACTGCCTGGAGGCACCAGGAGAGCATAGAAACCAGAAAAAGGGGTCCAATCAGCAATCACCACATGGAAACAGAGGCCTGAGCTAGCCAGGTCTGGTTCTTCAGGAAAAGCAGAAACTCCAGGAATTCTGCTGTGGTGCAAGTTCAATCCCTGGCCTAGGAACTTCCTGATGTTGCGGATGGCAAGGCAGGGTTGGGTGGGGTAGGGTAGGAGTGGAATAGAACATACAGTTTACCTTCTTGGCCATTTAAAAATATACAGTTCAGGAGTTCCTGTCGTGGCCCAGTGTTTAACGAATCCGACTAGAAGCCATGAGGTTTCGGGTTCGATCCCTGGCCTTGCTCAGTGGGTTAAGGATCCAGCATTGCCATGAGCTGTGGTGTAGGCTGCAGACATGGCTTGGATCCCGAGTTGCTGTGGCTGTGGCTGTGGTGTAGGCCGGTGGCTATGGCTCCGATTTGACCCCTAGCCTGGGAACTTCCATATGCCGTAGTGGCCCAAGAGATGGGAAAAAAAAATTTTTTTAATACAAAAATAAATAAAAATAAAAATGTACAGTTCAAAAAAAAGTGTAGTGGAGTTCCCATTGTGGCTCAGCAGTTAACGAATCTAACTAGTATCCGTGAGGATGTGGCTCTGATTCGACCCCTAGCCTGGGAACCTTCATATGCCTCGGCCCTAAAAAGACCAAAAAAAAAAAAAAAAAAAAGAGTCATTCCTACTGTGGCACAAGGGGATCAGCATCTCTGCAGTGCCAAAAAGCAGGTTGGATCCCCTAGCACTGTGGGTTAAAAGAATCTGGTGTTGCCACAGTGCAACAGCTCAGATCTGATCCCTGACTCAGGCACTCCATATGCCTCGGGGCAGCCAAAAAAAGAAGAAGAGGAAAAAAGTGTACAGCTCAGTGGCTTTAAGTACTTTGATATTGTTGTGCAACCATCACCACCTTTCAACCCCACAACTCTTTTGATCTTGCAAAACTGAAACTCTGTCCTCACTAAGCACTAATTCTCCATCCCCGCACCCCCCCCCCCGCCCCCGCCCCTGGCTCCCACCATCCTACTTCTTGTCTCTACGCGTCTGACTCCTCTAGGGACCTCCTATAAGTGGAATCAGACAGTATTTATCCTTTTGTGACTGGCTTACTTCACTGAGCATCAAGTCCTCAAGGTTTATCTCTGTTGTAGCAGGTGTCAGAATTAATTCTTAAGCTTTTCATTTAAACATAAAAAGAAGCAGATGGAAGCCTTGCAGTGCTTTGGAGGGAGCCCGCTCCTGGTCACCCTCTCAGTCTTTGCCTGGCATCACTTCCTTCAGGAAGCCTTGCCTGAGCCCGGATGAGATTGGAATTCTCCCTCTGGCCTTCCTCCAGGATGTTGGGTTTTTGTGTTATATTTTTTGGGGGGCGGGAGCATACCTGCCAGATCCTTAACCCACTGAGGGCCAGGATTGAACTCACATCCTCATGGATCCTAGTCAGGTTCTTAACCTGCTGAGCTACAACGGGAACTCCAGGATGTTATTTTTCTGTCTGCATCTCCATCAGACCCCTTGAAGTCAGGACAGGATCTGTGTGGCTGGAGGTGTAGCCAGGTTGGGAACAAGGATCCTTGTGGGCTCAGGGGCTTCCTAGCCAGAGCTATCAGGGCCAGAGACAGGGAGGAGGTCTCCCTCCACTGGGCTCCTGAGGGGCAATGAGTGAGTTCACTTCACCTTGCCCCACCCTTCTCTATTTTCACACCTGGGAAAACAGAGACCCAGAGGGAGCTGGACACCTGCCAGTGAGCAGAGCTTGAGGCTTGAATCTAGGGCTCCCCTTTGGGTGTGGGGGGGTGTTCAGTCCTATCAGCCTCCCCTACCACCCTCAGAGATCCAGGCAAGCAGCAGCAGCAGAGCAGCCCCTCCTCGGGCCAGCAGGTGGTCAGGACAGCCCAGCCCACTGAGACCACAGGGCCCTCCTGATCTGGCCCCCAGCCTTTTTTGGGCAGTGGGGGTGGGGGTGGGGTTGGCTGGATTATATGGTAGTGTGATTTTTTTTTTTATAATTTATTTTTTTCCCCCACAGTACAGCAAGGGGATCAAGTTATCCTTACATGTATACATTTCTCCCTCCTTTTTTTTTCGATTTTTTTTAAATTTTAAAAACGTTTATACGTTTTTTGAAAGATTACACTTCTTTCAGTTACCACACAATGTTGGCTGTATTCCCTGTGTTGTACAATACATCCCTGTAGCCTGTCTTATACCTGATGGTTTGTTAGCCTCTCCCCTACCCCTATAGTGGCCTTCCCCCCTTCCCTCTCCCCACTGGTAACCACTAGTTTGTTCTATCTGTGAGTCAGCTTTTTTTTTTTTTTGCCTGTTTGTTATGGTCATTAGTTTGCCGTATTTTTTTAGACTTCACATATAAGTGAGAGCTTATGGTATCTGTGTCTCTGATTTATTTCACTTAGCATAGAGCCCTCCAAGTCCATCCATGCAGCTGCAAATAGCAAGATGATGTTCTTTTTTGCTGGCTATCCCCTCTGCCTTTTGAGGCAGCCCAACCCCACCTTGCCCAGGCTGAAGGCCAGGGCAAAAGAACAACCCTTCCCAGAGGGAAGGCTGCTATTATTCCACAGGGTCATCATCCTTCAGGGAAGTGGCCTTCCTTGCAGCTTCCTGGTCAGTCTCCCCAGGCGTCAGTGCTGGGAGGGGCCGGGATTGGCAGAGGCCACGCAAGCAGGTTGCTGTCCTCCTCCTTCCCCTCACCCTGTGACTCCTCCTCCCAGCCAGCCCCTGCCGTCCGTGAGCAGCCAGGGTGGGGGACAAAGATAGTGTAATCAGTGCCTGGCTGGTTCCATGACCATAAAATCAATCAACCTTCCATTTCACTTCAAAGGAGACTCTGATTCCTGGGGGCACAAGATGCCCCCAGTGGGGAAGAGAGTTCTGGACCCTGAAACCTTCAGAGGCCAAAGAGGAAGGCCCAAGAAGCCTCTCCAGGGCCCAGGACAACCCACAGAGGCACAGGCTTGGGGCTAGCATCTGGGCCCCTCTGACCTCTGTGAGCTGGCCTCGACCCTCCTGGAAGCTGCCCTGAGCATTTCTGCACCCCTGGCCCTCCCATCTGGCCTCCTCCTGCTGCCTGATTCCACAGGGCTCTTATTTTCTTCCTCACTCATGCTCTCTCTTCTCCTGCCCATGGGGTATGCTCTGGGTGGCCCCACCGGGGTCACTGGATTTCTTACCCATTGCCCCATCCCATTTCCTCCTCATTCATGTCATTTGCATTATTTCCCTGCCAGAATTTCAAGCATGAAGCCCATTTCTGCTGCCCTACCACCTGTGGCAGGCAACAGAGTGGCTCAGGGTACACAGGCCCTGGAGCAACTTCCTGGGTTCAAATCCCAGCTTCACCGACCACTAGCTATGTGAGTTTGCACAAACAGGTTAACCCCTCCATGCCTCTGTTTAACCTATCTGTACAAGGGGGGCCTTCCTCACAGGCTCCCTGTGAGAACAAGACCGCTTAACCCAGATGTTACCCTTGAATGGGGCGTGGTACCTCCTAAGTGCTCAAGAAAAAATCAGTGCTCTTGTGTCTTGTTTTCTCTGAACTTGCACCTCCAAAGTAGGGTGCCCCGGGACAAACCCTGAACTGACGTGGATCATCCCGCAAGATATGCATCATTTCCACCTCTCAGCTTGGTTTCCGGGGGAGGGATCCCTTTCCTATTAACTTGATGTGTGTGGGGAGCCTGGGAGCAGGGTGGGAGCCAAGCGGAGCCAGAGTGCCCTTCTGACGTTGCGGGGAGAAAGCAGCAGCCTGGGCCCAGGACCTAGGACCAGAAAGCAGACCTGAGGGCTCAGCTCAGCCTCTTGGTTTCAAATAGCCATGCCCTGCCCCTGGCAGGACACACTGAGAAAAGGATAGAAAGTTTCTGAGGGGAAACTGGTGTTATCTGAAAAACAGTACTACTGCTCCGCCTCCTTCGAGTGTTCCCGCAGTCCGCTCCCTGGGCAGAGATGTCTGGAAAACAATGACTCATGTGCTGGACAGCCTCTGGGCCCACCGAGGCCACGCCCCTGGTCTCCTGAGCTGCCCCAGGAAGGATCCAGCATCCCCAGAGACCGGGCTGGGGCTGAGACTTCCCTGAAGCAGCTTCCTGCAGACATTTTTTATGTTTGTTTTCTGAGCCTCACTAGAGCAGAGGAGCCAAGGACCTCTTCTCCCTGGATATATAGGTTGCTCAGGTAGCATGGTCTTCAGGTGCGGCTGGATCCAGATGATGTCCTTGAGAATCTGCCTCTCCTTATCTCTTGGCTCTGCTTTCCTCTGTGACCCTTGGTTTTGGCATCATTCGCAGACTCCACCTGGAGACCAGGCTGTTGCCTACAGCTCCAAACATATCAGCCATGCTGCCTGTAGTTTTGGAGTTTAGGGAAGAAAAAGAATTTCAGGAGTTAAGTCCCTGTGATTTTGATTGCATCACACATGACCTTCCCTGAGTCAGCCCCTGTGGCCAGGGGTGTGTGGTGTTTTGATTGGTCATGCCTGAGATCATCAGGGGTGTCATCTTGAGGACCAAGAGTTGAGAGTGGGATGGTTGCCCAGCACAATCAGGGTAGTATTATAGGCAAAGGAGGAGTGGACGCTGGGCGGGCAGGCACAAGGGATGCTCACCCTGGACCGAAAAACGTGCCTTAGCAATGCTGGGGAGGGATCCTGTCACTCTAAGTGTGGGAATCTGGGAAGGTTTTCCAGGGGAAAGGTCATTTGGAACTGGGCTTTGAAGGTTGAGTAGGAGTTTGCCAAGTAGCAGCATAGGGGCAATGCTGAGCTGGGGTTCACTGTGTAGTGAAGCAGGCACAGGCAAGAAGCTTGATTGTTATTCACATGTCCCATCTCTGTGTCTAGTGATGGTCCCTTCTGCCGGATCTGCCATGAGGGAGCGAATGGGGAGAGCTTGCTGTCTCCTTGTGGTTGCACTGGCACACTGGGCGCCGTGCACAAGAGCTGTCTGGAGAGGTGGCTTTCCTCATCCAACACCAGCTACTGTGAGCTGTGCCACACGGAGTTTGCAGTGGAGAAGCGGCCCCGGCCCCTCACAGAGGTACCCTTGGGAGCCTTGAGGTTGGAGTGGGCAGAGGGGAGGAAGACAGGCATGGGGCCAGAGAAGGGAGCTGCCCTGGAGGAATCCTGGTGGGCTGGGGAAATGGCTTCTCTATGAGGAGAATCTCTCCTCTCCCCAGGGTCAATTCTGCTGATAGGGGTGGGTAAGGCAGGCCTGAGGTTCCAGACCTGACAGACCCTGTGCCCCCTTCCTGTGTTGGTCACTTCAGGTGACCTAAAGCTGAGACCTAAGGAATGAGAAGGAGTCCCAACCTGGGGAAGGGCAGTCCTGGCAGAGGGCACAGCCATTGCAAAGTCCCTGAGGCCAGGAGGAGCTTGGTGTTCCTGAGAGAGCCCATGTGGCTTGAGTGGAGTGATTTAGAGGAGGGGAGAGCCTAGAAGGAGAGGTAGTGGCCTTACTACATTTTGTGGGCCAAACCTGGAGCTTAAACTGTAGTCTGAGTGTCAACGGATCTGGGTTTATTCCCAGGCCTGGTAGGAGCCACACAGCTTCCTAGAGCCCTGCTGACCACTTGGGTGCCCTCTAGGCTCCTCCCTGCCCAGCTTGGCATTGGGCAGCTGAGAGCTGCAGGGCAATGAAGCTGGGGATTGGGTGATGTAGGGGCTCCTGGAAGGGTCCCTGGCTTCCAGAGGACTTGGGCTCTTAAAAGCGCAGTGGAAGGAAGAGTCAGCCTGCCTGAACCCCGCCCCCCAACTCTTTCTTTCATGCTCTAGCCTCCTGCCCCACTGCACTCTGTCTGGACCACACACTCCCACTCCAGTGCCTTTGCACGTGCTGTTTCCACAGCCTGGAGCGCTGTTTCCTCCATTCCTCGTGCTGCTCCTTCTGCTCATTTGGTTCTCTACGGTGCCACCTCCTCAGCAAAGCCTTCTCCGCCCTGATCATCTGCTGTGTGTCATGCCTCCCAAGATGGGCATGGAAGTTCTATATGGGCAGGGACTCTTTCCATTCCATTCACCAGAATTTTGTGATGAAGCCCATTCCTCTTACTCCATCATCTGTGGCAGGCAGAGTAGCGTGGCAGGCAGTGTAGCACAGTGGCCAAGAGCATACAGGCCCTGGAGCAAGGCTTCCTGGGCTCTGATGCTGGCTTTGTGGATGACCAGTCATGTGAGTTTGCAGAAATGGGTCAGGCCCTCTGTGCCCTCAGTTTCCCCATCCGGAAAATGGGGCAGAAACGCCCCGCACCTGTCAGGGCCTGGCCTTTCCTGGTCTCAGTAAGTATTTGCAAGAAGGAAGGGGCGGAGGGAGGTGCCAGGCAGGAGGCTGGTTCTGCAGGGCCCAGCGATGAAGATGGGCATCAGCAGAGGGGGGCGCATGGCCTGGAGGTATCACCCACCACCCCTTGGTGGAGGCTCTTGGGACGGCAGGGTACGGTTCCCCTCAGCGGCTCCCCCCTCCCTTCTTCCCCACAGTGGCTGAAGGACCCAGGGCCTCGGACAGAGAAGCGGACGCTGTGCTGTGACATGGTTTGCTTCCTGTTCATCACACCGCTGGCCGCCATCTCGGGCTGGCTGTGCCTGCGCGGGGCCCAGGACCACCTCCGGCTCCACAGCCGGCTGGAAGCCGTGGGGCTCATCGCCCTCACCATCGCCCTCTTCACCATCTATGTCCTCTGGACACTGGTGAGTGGCTTCCGGCATCTGGGAACAGTCAGGCCAGGGGTTTGGCCAGTAGCTTGGAGGGGGGTGCCCTGCCTGCCTCTGCTTGTGGCTCTTGGGTGGCAGCGATTCCCGGCATTCATGGAGCTCCAGATCCCAAATCTGACCAAGGTCGAGGCAGCCAGTCTTGAGCCTGCTGCCCCAAGGATGCAAGGGCATGTGATCACCTCTACTGAGTGCAGGCCCCACTACCCACTAAGACCGGACTGGGGAGAGGGAGTGAGGTAGAGAGACACCAAAAGGCTGTGGGGGAAAGAGCAGGAGAGGAGTTCCCCTTGTGGTGCAGTGGTTAACGAATCCAACTAGGAACCATGAGGTTGCAGGTTCGATCCCTGGCCTTGCTCAGTGGGTTAAGGATCCGGTGTTGCCGTAAGCTGTGGTGTAGGTTGCAGATGCGGCTCAGATCCCACGTTGCTGTGGCTCTGGTGTAGGCCGGCAGCTACAGCTCCGATTCGACTCCTAGCCTGGGAACCTCCATATGCCACGGGAGCGGCCCAAGAAAAGGCAAAAAGACAAAAAAAAAAAAAAAAAAAAAGAGCAGGAGAATGAGAGAGAGAGAAAAAGTGACTCGGGTTGAGAGAGTGTGTCTGTGGTGGGGGTGTTTGCCCTGGCTCCTGGCAGCCATGAGAACCTTGGCTCAGAGAAGAAACATCCCCAAAGTCTAGACCCTCAGATGGAACCACTGTTATTTAGCTGTGGAGGTGTTCCCTCCTCAAGAATTATTTCCCAGCACATCCACCAGCAGATTCGTTAATCACAAATAAATCGTAGGTTGTGCTCTGCAGTCGGCTTGTTTTCACTTTGCTAATGTCCCTTCAAAAAAAGGCAGCCACTCAACAGCCACTCATTGTATGGATGTGCTATATTTATGTAACTAATCCTTTTTGATGGACACTGGGATTCTTTCCAATGTGTTTTTTTTTTTTTTCCCTTTCCTTCTTCTTTCCTTGCCGTTCTAAACAATGTTTTGGGTGCACCCGTGCAAATGTTCCCTGGAACTTGCTTGGTCAAAGAGTATGAACCATTGACATTTATTTGGAAAAAAAAAAAAAAAAGGTGTTTTTTTTTTTTTTTTTTAATGGATCTTATTCATTAGAGCAGTTGAAGGTTTACAGCAAAATGGAGCAGGAAGCTCAGAGTTCTCAAAAACCCTCCCCTACTATCAACATGGCACCAGTGCCGTGAATTTATTCCAATCGATGAACCTACATTGACACATTATCACCCTAAGTCTATAGTTTACATTAGGGGTTCACTCCTCTTTTTTTTGGCCACATCCGTGGCATGAGGAAGTTCCCAGGCCAGGGATTGAACCTGCCCCACAGCAGCGACCTGAGCCATAGCAGTGATAACACCGGATCCTTAACCCACTGAACCACCAGGGAACTTCCAAGGGTTCACTTTTGGTGTTGAACAACTTGTGGGTTTAAGACAAATGTATAGGAGTTCCCACTGTGGCTCAGCAGAAACAAATCTGACTGGTATCCATGAGGACCTAGGTTTGATCCCTGGCCACGCTTAGCGTGTTCAGGATCCAGTGTGGCTGTGAGGTCGAAGACATGGCTTGGATCCTGAGTTGCTGTGGCTGTGGTATAGGCCGGTAGCTGCAGCTCTGATTTGACCCCTAGCAAAAGCAAAAAAAAAAAGGCAAATGTATAATGTATCCACCACTAGAGTGGATACAGAAAATTTTCATTGCCCTGAAACTTGTTCTCTGTGATCTGCCTGTTCATCCTTCCATCCTTCAGCCCCTGGCAACCACTGATCCTTATACTGTCTCCATAATTTTACCTTTTCTAGACTGTTCTAAAGTTGGAATAATGCAGTCTATAGCCTTTTCACATTGGCTTCTTTCTCTCAGTCATATGCATTTAAGGCTCCTCCATGTCTTTTCATGGCTTGGTAGCTCATTTCTTTTTAGCACCAAATACCATTCGGTTGTCTGAGAGTTCCCACTGTGGTACAGTGGGTTAAGGAACTGGCATCACCTCTGTCGCAGCACAGGTTCGATCCCCAGCCCGGGAACTTCCATAAGTCAGGAGTGCAGCTGAAAAAAGAAAACAAAACAAAACCCAAAAAATTCCATTGTCTGGCTATCCCACAGTTTATTTATTCACTCACCTACTAAAGGACATCTTAGTTGCTTCCAAGTTTTGGCAGTTATGTGACCCATTGACACCTGGCCCCTTCCAAGAGGCTCTATCTGGGAGTTCCCTTCATAGTTCAGTGGTTAACAAACCTGACCAGGATCCATGAAGATGCAGGTTCAATCCCTTGGCTCAGTGGGTTAAGGATCCAGCGTTGCCACGAGCTGTGGTGTAGGTCACAGACATGGCTCAGATCTGGCATTGCTGTGGCTGTGGTGTAGGCCAGCAGCTACAGCTCTGATTTGACCCCCAGCCTGGGAACCTTCATATGCTGCCAGTGCAGCCTTAAAAAGCAAAAAAAAAAAAAAAAAACAACCCAAAACCCAAGAGACTCTATCACTTCACTGCCTCACTGCCACCTTGAGAGACAGAAAGGGAGCTCCTCCCCCACACCCACCCCCTGCTGCAGACCCTCTGCCTCTCCACTTTGCAGGGCCCTGAATGCAGTGGGGAGGTTCCCAGGGAGAGTAAATAAGTATTTGTGCACTGTCTTTGTGCCATGTGCCTGGACTTCTGGAAGCGGGAGCCTGGCCCTGGTTTGGGTCAAGGCAGGTGCTTCAGGGGCCCAGTTTTCTGCTCTCAGGGTGGGTGGAGGCTGGCTGGTGGCTGGCCCTCCCTCCCATCTCTGCCATGCCCCACAGGTCTCATTCCGCTACCATTGCCAGCTGTACTCCGAATGGAGAAGAACCAACCAGAAAGTGCGCCTGAAGATCCGGACCTCTGATGGCTCTGAGGGCACCCAACACTCCCCGCTGGCCGCTGGACTCCTGAAGAAAGTGGCAGAGGAGACACCTGTGTGAAGGCTGGGCTGGCAGGACCAGAGGCAGCTGGCAATGCCCTGGAATTTGGAAGGACAGCCACGGCCCGACCCTTCCTGCACGGCCAGAACGCTTCTTAGGCCAAGAGATGCCAAGCAGAGCCGATTCTGTGATCCCGTGCGAAAAAAATAGCATCAGATCATCTTGCACTGTCTTGTACTCGAGGAGGATGGATGGACGTGGTCCCGAGCTTCGGATGGACCAGGTACCCTGATCTCATTCTGAGGTCCACCTACTGGGCCAGCAGCCGTGGCCAGAGGCGAGCTGAGAGCACCTACTGGGCCGGGATGTTCTGCAAGCTTCTTGCACTTTTCCGCACCTGGCAGGCTCACTTTCCTGGCACCCTCGACTTTATAAAGTTGCACACCACGTTTCAAAAACCCACCCTGGAATGAATAAAAGGAGCCCTTGCTGGACAAAATGGACTTGTCAGTCACATGTTTCCGAGGCCTCAAAATGGGACCCTGGGACCCAGGGGAGGCAGGGACCACACAGGTAACAGAGCAACAGCAAATGCTCTCGGCTGGTTTGAGGGATCTGTTGTGAAACACAGGGCTAGAAGCAAAGTCTGGGTTTTCAAAGGAAGAGCAGGTAGCAGGGCCATGTATTAAATGATTTAAAATAAATAAACATAAGAAGCATAGTTTCCACTTATTGCATCTACCATTGGCAGGACACCATGCTGGGTCCTTTACACTAATAAACTAATACTCACCCTTACCCCTTACCTAGGGTCACCCTGAAGGGGTGCCCAGTTCTGAGCCTTAATGGACATCTTCCCTCTGACCCTCACTACCATTCTCAGTGGGAGGAATGGCTACTACCTCCATCTTACAGATGAGAAGACTGAGGTCCAGAGCAGGGAAGGCTCCATCTAGGGTCCTACAATGCTAGGAAGTGGAGTTGGGGCTGACCCCGGGTCTGCCTGGCCCTGGGGCTGAGCTTTGTGTGTCCCCTTCCAAGAGGACTCAGGAAAAGAAGCAGAATATGGTCATGATAATGACAGCATCCCCTTCCTGAGCACTTTCTGAGCTTTTTACCCTCGAGGGCATATGGAGCAACACCAGATCCCAGCCCCATCTTTGACCAACATGGTAATGCCAGATCTTTAACCACTGAGGGAGGCCAGGGATCAAACCCATGGGTACTAGTTGGGCTCATCACTGCTGAGCCACAATGGGAATGCCCTGCCTCGGACCACTCAGGGCATTCCTGAGAGATGGGTGCCAGGGTTCCCTTATTAATCCCATTTGCAGATGGGCAAACTGAGGCTCAGAGCCTTAGGCTCACTCACCTGAGTTTGCATATCCATCAGGGCCTAGTACAGTGCCTGGCTGGTCGGTTGTTTTGTGAAGGAATCTCTGTCTGTGGAGTTCCCATTGTGGCTCAATGGAAACGAATCCGACTACAAGCCATGAGGTTTCGGGTTTGCTCCTTGGCCTGGCACAGTGGGTCGGGGATCCAGCATTGCCATGAGCTGTGATGTATGTCACAGATGCGCCTGGACCCAGTGTTGCTGTGGCTATGGCGTAGGCTGGCAGCTGTAGCTCTGATTTGATCCCTAGCCTGGGAACCTCCATGTGCCATGGCTGTGGCTCTAAAAAACAAAAGAAAAAAAGAAAGCATAGTTGGTTTACAATGTTGTGCTATTTCTGCTGTACAACAGAGTGACTCAGTTATACATCTATATACCTTCTTTTTTTTAATACAGTCATTCTTTTTAATATTCTTGTTCATCAGGGTCTATGCCAGGAAATTGGATATAGTTCCTCGTGCTGTGCAGAAGGAACTTGTTTCTAATAAGCTGTTTATAGCAAGTTTTCAATATGGGGTGTGAGGTGAAGCAAAATTTTTTTTTGCTTTTTAGAGCCTCGCCTGCGGCATATGGAGGTTCCCAGGCTAGGGGTCAAATCAGAGCTACAGCTGCCAGCCACAGACACAGCCACAAAGGATCTGAGCCACATCTGTGGCCTGCACCACAGCTAATGGCATCGCCAGATCCTTAACCCACCAAGCTAGGTCAGGGATCAAACCGGCATCCTCATGGATGTTGGTCAGGTTCTTAACCTGCTGAGCCACAACAACAGTAACTCCCCCTGCTGTTTTGTTTTTGGACTCCTCTCCCTTATTCTGACAGACTGCTGTGGACTCCTCTGCAATTTTTTTTTTTTTTTTTTTTTTTTTTTTGGGCCACACTTACAGCATATGGAAGTTCCCAGGCTAGGGATCAAATCAGAGCTGCAGCTGCTGGCCTATGCCAGGGCCAGAGCAACGCAGGCTCCTAGCTGTGTCTGCAACCTACACTACAGCTCATGGCAACACTGGATCCTTAACCTATGAAGGGAGGCCAGGGATCGAACCCACATCCTCATGGATCCTAGTCGGGATCATTAACCACTGAGCCATGAAGGGAACTCCCTCTTCTGCAATTTTTGAGTCCTGTGGGACAAGGGAATTCAGAGATTTGTGAGGCTTTGGCTTCTTCTGGACCAGGGCCCCTTCTGGTCTAGAGAGGGAGAAAGGTAAATTGAGATCCCAGTGGGGCCATGGGAAAAGGGTTGGTAAGAACAGAGGATTTTAGGATTGTGATGATCATTGTACAGCTATAGATGTAATAAATTCATTGAGCAATAAAAAAAAAAATAAAGTACCTAGGGGGGAAAAAAAAGGAACAGAGGATTTTAGTAGATCAGAGATTTTAGGAGGGGAGGGGCTTGCAAAGGGCAATCTTGAAGGAAACCTGTGAGTCTGAAGAGTTTGGGAAGTCTGTGGGAACGGGAGCTGAAAGGAGAGGGTGGGGCCTAGCCTCCGGATCAGGCTGGGCTACTGGGTTTATTCTCTGGGACTGAAGTTCTTAATCCACTCAGAATACCAGCCCAAATTAAGCGTTTTATTTGGAGGAGGATGCGGCAGGTGGGATAGTCCCCCAGAGTGGAAGGAAATGTAGTTATTCAGTGAGAGGGAGAGGAAAACAAAACAAAACATCTCTTCCTTTTTTTTTTTTTTTTTTTTTGCCTTTTTGTTATTTCTTGGGCCGCTCCCGCGGCATATGGAGGTTCCCAGGCTAGGGGTCGAATCGGAGCTGTAGCCACCAGCCTACGCCAGAGCCACAGCAACGCGGGATCCGAGCCGCGTCTGCAACCTACACCACAGCTCACGGCAACGCCGGATCGTTAACCCACTGAGCAAGTGCAGGGACCGAACCCGCAATCTCATGGTTCCTAGTCGGATTCGTTAACAACTGCGCCACGACGGGAACTCCACATCTCTTCCTTTGTGAGCTTAGAGTTTGGTGGTTAGGTGGGAACTCATGCAAGATCCAGTAAAGCATTTCAAAGTTCCAGATAGGGGTGGCTTCTGGGGAAGGGAGACAGAGGGACCCAAGATCAGGCAGCAAGGACCCCACCATTTCTTCCATTATGTGATCTCTATCACGTTTGGCTTCTTGCTTTTTCATTCACTCAGGAAACGTGCATAAGCACATACTAAGTCTCCAGTCATGCGTTTGGCTTGTAATGGATGGGTTCGGTGAGAGGGACTTAGTCCATGGGCTCTGCATCCAGGAGTTCTTAGAGCGGTGGGGAGATAGGTCGGATAGAGCCCAGGTATTCTTGGTGCAGGATACTTGCTTAGAGAGAGCATTTTGCACATCTGTCCTACTGCCTGGCCCTTCAGTGTCCTACCCTTGCCTGGCTAACTCGCTTATAGCCTAGTATAGTATTTCGCTGCCCTTCTGCCCCAGCTCTGTTTGCAGATACCTTGGAGTTACTGGGTCCGGGTAGGGGAATGGAAGGATGCCTCCCCTGCCAGACCTCGAGAGCGGATGGTGAATCCAGGAGGTGCCAAACGCGAGAATGAATTAACAGCTGATGGTCTGCGCCTGCGCGCGGCGGGGGGCGTGGCCCGGGGCGTGAGGGAAAGAGGCCGGAGGCCGCCGCGGCGCGCGCAGGCGTTACTGGTCGCGCCGGGTCATGTGAGCGCGCAGGCGCAGCGCCGCGCAGCCCGCTCGCTCACACAAAGCCCAGACGCGAAGAAAATGGCGGCAGGGGTCGAAGCGGCGGCCGAGGTGGCGGCGACAGAGCCTAAAATGGAGGAGGAGAGCGGCGCGCCCGGCGTGCCGACCGGCAACGGAGCTCCAGGCCCGAAAGGGTGAGTATCCTATGGCTTCTCTCAGGCCGGGCACTTTCACGGCGGTCGGCGGCAGCTCCGTTAGGTCTGTTGGCGGCCTTCTCCAGGCGCGGCTTTGGCCGAGCCTTCCCGGCAGGGTCTGCCGAGAATAGGGGCGTCAAAGACTGTGAGAGGTGAAGCTGGGCGGCCCCGGGAGCGTCTTCAGGACCGCTCCCTCCTCCCATGCTTCGGCTCTCAACTTCTCCGGTCCCTCTAGGCCGGATCCGACGCCGACGCCGAGGCCTCAGGCCCAGACTCTGCGTGCGGGGATAATGGCGCGCGGGCGCAGAAGCCGACCAGTCTGAGAGCCCGCGACCCGCTGGCCTATCGGATGACCTTGGGCGCGTGGTTTCGCATCCCTTCCCTATCGCCCGGGGTCTCAGTTTCTCGATCCGTAAAGTGGGGGGAGGGGAGGGGAGGGAGTGCGCACGCAGGGCTTTGCGCGCGGTCAGTCTGGGTAAACGGTAGCAGAGGCGGGTAGGTACCGGGAAGGACCGCGAGGCCGGCTCGGGGCACCTCCTCCCCGCGCCTTCCCCTCCCCCCCCTCCCGCCCCCGCCTCGCGGGAAATGCCTCGGTCGGAACCGCCCCTTGCCCGACGCTCAGGCGCAGGCTCAGGTCCCTCACCTCCTTCCCAGGTGCGCAGTAGGTATTTGTGAAGAGATCGAACCGTTTGTTCTTCAGTGTTCAGCCGTAAAAACAAAGTGTAGGGAATAAAAGGGAAACATCCTCTTCCGTGTTCCAGAAGGTTTTCCATCATTAGGCGGATTCACCCAATCCAAACTCCGTCACCTTTTCGAGTCCTGTTTGAGGCTCTTTCTTGGGTCCTTGGTATTTAAGGTTTTCTTAACACTTTAAAGTAACGTCCTGTGTTCTCGTGAACCCCACTCATTGTGATTACAGCCTCTGAAAAATGCGGAGAGACTTTTTGGCCCCGACCAGCAGCTGTGGGGGGAGGAGAGGGGAAGCCTGGGTGCGCATTTGATTTCCCATGGACGTTAAAAAAAATTATTGGGGGGTGGGAATTGTAACAACCGAAGATGTTTACAATTTTAATCATTTTCAAGTGTACAATTTTAATCATTTTCAAGTGTACGATTCAGTGGCATCAAGTGTGTTGGCGGTATTGTGCAGCTATCACCAGTGTCCATGTCCACAACTTTTTCATCATCCCAAACAAACTGTAGCCATTAAACAATAACTTCCCATCTCCCTCTCTTCCTGGTTACCTGTGTTAGGCGTTCTGTCTTTTCTGAATTTGTCTTTACACAAGTTTTTAATGTGCATCATTAGAGTTTGTGGGAAGTAAAAGTGAATGTAGTTAAAGAACTTTGTTAATAAACACTCACTAAATAATAGCCATGTTGCTAAACTTGGGGGTGGGGGACAGAATACCATGGTTACTGGTCCCTGGAAATAAAGAGAAAGTATTCCCAACCCTTTATTATTGAAAGCTCTGGAAAGGGCCTTGTTCATCTAGACTTTTTTCATTACCTAGTAGGGAGCCTAGTAGGATTTTTGAGGGTTGTATTTGGAAGATACATTTGATTTCCTTTTTTTTTTTCTCCTATCAAAGCAGTTATCACAGGATGGAGTGCTGCTAGAACTGTATTAGCTGAGAAGTTATCAGTTACAGATTTTAACATCTGGGGTACATTTTTCAACTTTCCCATTTTCTACTGTCCATTTCAAAATAGTCATATTGTGACTTTTATTTGACAAACATAACACATTAGAATCTGAAGGTTTTCAAGACAAAAGAGCTCTAGTTGAAAAGAATCTGGGACTGCTTAATAGAGAGTATTTTAGGAAGTTAACAACACTTAGATCTTTCTTGTAGGGCCACTGGAAAACTGTGGTTTTTGTTTCCCTTTTTTTGCATTATGAGGCTTTTGAAGTAGAACTCTTTAAATTTTATTATTATTATTTTTTGTCTTCTTATGGCTGCACCTGCGGCATATGGAAGTTCTCAGTCTGGGGTTGAATCAGAGCTGCAGCTGCCAGCCAACACCACAGCCACAGCAGTGGGGGATCAGAGCTGCATCTGCGATGTATACCACAGCTCACAGCAACGCTGGATCCTTAATCTACTGAGTGAGGCCAGGGATGGAACCCACATCCTTAGGGATTCTAGTCTGGTTCTTAACCTGCTTGGCCACAGGGGAACTCCCCAAACAGAGGTCTTTAGAAAATGAAGCCCATGCTCATAAGGGGAGGCTAATGAATATTTTTGTATTAAGGTAATTGTGCTGTGATTGAGGTAAAAGGAGTTAACCAGGTATGGGTATGAAGGGGCTCCCCTCCCCCCCCACCAACTTGTTGGGGGATGGGCAGGAGATGTTCTTCCAGGAGGAGGAGGAGGATGAAAGGTGATAGGGAAGAGTCAAAGAGGAGTGTCCAAAGACTAGGGATTTTGATATATTCTTTGCAAATTTGTAAAGAACTGAAACTGCTGGAACACTGGGGGCCAGCTGGTGGGCAATGAATTCCAGGCTAAGGCATTTAGATTTTTATCATGAAAGCCTTTGAGGGATGGGAAGTGAGTGAAACTAGGGTATTTTTACCTTTGTCTCCATCAGGAGTGGAGTGTGCTGTAAACCTAAAAGGCAGTGGGATAGCAAGCTTGATGTGGACCCCCACATAAGATCGCTTGTTTGCAATTCCTTTTCTTCAGAGGAGGAATTGTTTTATTTTGATGAGAAATCTATTCCATCTAAAGTAAGTCAAGATTCAGAGTTAGAGTATATTTTAGTTAAGGGGTAAAAGCATTTATTTTAGAGGAATATTTAAGATTCAATTTAAAAATTTTTTTAATTAATTAAAAAAATAAAGATTGGACCATACTCTTTTTTTTTTTTTTTTTTTTTTTTTTTTTTTTGACATTTCTAGGGCCACTCCAGCAGCATATGGAGGTTCCCAGGCTAGGGGTCTACGCCAGAGCCACAGCAACGCCACCGCAACGCGGGATCTGAACCGAATCTGTGACCTACACCACAGCTCACGGCAACGCCGGATCCTTAACCCACTGAGCAAGGCCAGGGACCGAACCCGAAACCTCATGGTTCCTAGTTGAATTCGTTAGCCACTGTGCCACAACAACGGGAACTCCCTGGACCACACTCTTAAAAACCAGTGATTTAACCTTCTCCATTTCTAGATTAAGCTTGTGACTGAATCAGAAAACTAAAAAATGAATTGGCTATTTTATTTTATTTTTGTCTTTTTGCCATTTCTTGGGCCGCTCCTGTGGCATGTGGAGGTTCCCAGGCCTAGGGGTCTAATCGGAGCTGTAGCCGCCAGCCTACGCCAGAGCCACAGCAACGCAGGATCCGAGCCACGTCTGCGACCTACACCACAGCTCACGGCAACACCGGATCGTTAACCCACTGAACAAGGTCAGGGACCGAACCCGCAACCTCATGGTTCCTAGTCGGATTCGTTAACCACTGCACCACAACGGGAACTCCTGAATTGGCTATTTTAAAAATGAAAATTTAGTATACATTCCTGGGGAGGTAATGTTAGTGTTGCTGCTGTTTTACAGTCGAGAAAAACATTAACAATTTAGAAACCATAGGTTAAGGAAAATGACCCAAAGTGTCTGGGGGAGACCATCTTGACTCCAAAGCCCTTGCTGCTTCCACAATACCACCGAGGTATTACTAAACACAGTTATTTGAAGCGGTTTGTGTTTTGTGCTTTTTGTTTGTTTTAATTTAAACCAGATTCTCTGTGCTTTGCAGTGATTTGAGTGTTTGCTGAAAACCAAAGTGATTGTATACTTGATAAAAATAATTTTGAGACATAATAGATTGTGAGCTCAGGATTAGAATGGGAGCCCTGGATTGCTTGAATGCATGCTGCCTGCTCCTAGGTCTTTGCTCTTATTTTGATATTTGATTTTATTCATGGATAAGCAAGGAAATATTAGTTTGCAGATTAGGTTGCTTGTTTCATTTAAGGGTTCTCAGATAGGTTCTCCCATTATCATGTTTTGCAGTCATAGAGGTGAAGGCTGAATTGCTCTTTTGGTAGCCTATAAGGAGTAGAATGCCTAGGTTTCCTTAGCCATGGTCCCACTGGGCTAGTTTTTTTTTAATTTTTGTTGTTGTCTTTTTGCCTTTTCTTGAGCTGCTCCCACGGCATATGGAGGTTCCCAGGATAGGGGTCTAATCGGAGCTGTAGCCACCGGCCTATGCCAGAGCCACAGCAACGCGGGATCCGAGCTGCGACTGCAACCCACACCACATCTCAACAGCAACGCCAGATCCTTAACCCACTGAGCAAGGCCAGGGAACGAACCCGAGACCTAATGATTCCTAGTCGGATTTGTTAACCACTGTGCTGGATGGGAACTCCCCACTGGGCTAGTTTTAAAGCCTGATCAATATGTGCAATGGTAGAAGGCTAGGAGTGAAATCACTCTCTCCAAAAAAATTCTTTGTACAGAAATATATCATTGCCGTGGTTAGTGTGCCAAGCTTCTCCTTTAAACCTGTGTGTGGATAGTAATCTCCTTTCACAGAGGAAGGAACTGAGGCCTAGCAAAGAGCTGGAAACTTTGGGCCTTCAGACTAGATGTGTGACCTTACCTCTTAGTCACTTGTGCCGCTCCCTTAGATACTCACCTAACTTCTACCAAGCTGCTGCTTTTTTTGCATATGAAAGTCCCCAGGCTCTGAGTTAAATTGGAGCTGTAGCTGCTGGCCTATGTATGCCACAACAAAGCCAGATGGCTTAACCCACTGAATGAGGCCAGGGATCAAACCTCATGGATACTAGTCGAGTTTGTTACTGCTGAGCCACAACGGATACTCCCCAGGCTGCTTTTTGTTAGGCTGATTGTTGATTCTCTTAACATGAGCTACCATGGATACAGGTTATGCTGGTTTTGCTAGTGAAGAACCAGAGAGGTACAGAGCTTGAGTCACGTAGGTAGTTAAGTGGTGGACCTGGATTGTGCTATGAATAGTGCTCTCCACATCTTAAATGCATTAGAGGAGCTCAGGATTGAAAGGATTTCTATGAAGAATCATTCTACATAAGGGATAGTTCTCAAGGGAGTTCAGGGGTAGGGGTATGTTTTCCCTTGGGAGATGTAATCAGGATTTCACCGTATTGGGATTGTCATTTCAAACTATGCTCTGATTGAAAAACACTGAAAGTAATGAGTATTATGGATGAGAATGCCATGGAGACTTAGGAGGGGGTAGAGATTCACTGTTTTACAGAGTGAATGTAGCAGTCCTTTGTTGGATAGGCACTCACATCGGTTTTCTTAGTTGGAGCAGTGACATGGTAAATTATCAGTTTTCAAAGAAACCAATCAGTGAAACAATTCCAAAGCCATATTAAACATAATCTTATTTTAATGACTTGGAAGTTTTGAACAGATTTTAGGCTTATCTTTATTGATGTGTTATGAAATAGGTTGACAGAATGTGAGAAAAAGTTTTTAATAAATTGGGTCTATTTAGAACTTTAGGTAGATGATTGGGTGCCAGAAATAGATGGAGTATTTATTGGGAATTGTGAGACAGTTAACAAGGAGAATATTAGTAATGTTAGTAAGACCTTTAGCAGGCCTAGGTAGCTTCAGTTTCTTTGAAAGATTACAAATTTGTTACTTTATATAGAAGTTGCAAGTCAGATTATATTGGGGTTAGGTTTGAAATTAAACGTGGGTAGAAACTTAAAGAAAAACTGTTGTATAATTTGCATAATAAACTGTACAAGTTGGAAGTGTACAATTTGATACCCTCACTGAATGGGAATAATAAATAAATCTATAACCCTGAGAAGTTTTTGCTGCCCCTTGGTAATCCTCTAAGTCCTTCTTTCCCTCATCCCTAGGCAAAGATGCTTTGCTTTCCATGGGTATGCATCAGTGTTCTCAGTGGATCTTTCTTTCTTTCTTTCTTTCTTTCTTTCTTTCTTTCTTTCTTTCTTTCTTTCTTTCTTTCTTTCTTTCTTTCTTTCTCTCTCTCTCTCTCTCTCTCTCTTTCTTTCTTTTTTTGTCTTTCTAGGGCCATAACCTTGGCATATGGAGGTTCCCAGGCTAGGGGTCTAATCAGAGCTGTTGCCGCCGGCCTACGCCAGAGCCACAGCAGTGCAGGATACGCACCGCATCTGTGACCTATACCACAGCTCATGGCAATGCTGGATCCTTAACCCACTGAGCAAGGGCAGGGACTGAACCCGCAACCTCATGGTTCCTAGTTGGATTCGTTTCCGCTGCACCAAGACAGAAACTCCTGGATTGATTTCTTTTTTCCCTACAGGGGACATTTGAAAGTGTCTTGGAGATATTATTGATTTTCATCTTTAAGTCTGAGGAATGGGGCTGCTACTACCATCTTAGGTAGAGGTCAGGGATGCTGCTGAACATCCTACAGTGAGTGCACAGGGCAGTTTCCCATGGCAAAAGGATTATCTGGCCCAAAATGTCATGTTGAGATTGAGAAAACTTCACACAGATGAGTTTGCGGGATTGGATTTTCTAAAATACAGGTATTTATATGATGAAATCATACCATATGTATTCCTTTTTTTGGTCTGGTTTCTTTGAATATAATTATTACGAGATTCTTCCAAAATGAATGTGTTGATCATTACTTTTTGTTGAGTAGTATTTCTTTTTCTCTCTCAATCTTTTTTTTTTTTTGCCTTTTAGGGTCGAACCTACAGCTTATGGAAGTTCCCAGGCTAGGGGTTAAATTGGAGCTGTAGCTGCTGGGCTACGCCACAGCCACAGCCATGTGGGATCTGAGCCACATCTGACCTACACCTACACCACAGGTCACGGCAGTGCTGGATCCTTAACCGATTGAGCAAGGCTGGGGATGGAAGCTGCATTGTCGGGGACACTAGTCTGGTTTGTAACTCGCTGAGCCATGATTGGAACTTCCTGTTGAGTAGCATATCAACATGTGGATATACTACAATTTATTTATTCATGTATCTGTTAGTAGTCATTTAGATTTCCCGTTTTGGGATAACTTACGGTATTTAGTTAGGATAAAGCAATTTTTTTTGTCAATGTAGGTAAATTATAATCTACCTGTAAAAATGTATTTCTGAAAGGTTTTCACAGTTAAGTGCTACATATATTTTAGGGCTGGAAGACTACTCGCCTAATTTTATCCAGAAAATAAGGGAGAAAAGTGAATTGAACTTTTTCAAAAACGTGCTTTTCTTAAACTGTCATCATTTATACTTGAATGTGTATCATGTGAGGTTTCTTTGAGGGTGATTCTCTACAATTCTGTCAAGAATAAGGTTGATGTTGATTATTAGATTTATGAAATGGTCAATTTTTTAAGAAGCTGGAACTACTGAGATAGTTCTTAAGTCTTTTACTTAGGAGGAAACTTCTCAAGAGAGAGGAAATGTTTAGCCAGAGAAAGATTTGGGTATAGTAGTGCTGTGCTCACACCTTGGGCATAATTTATATGAGCTGCTTTCTTGATGGCGAGCCATGTTATGCTCATGCCTGGCCCATGAATTTCCATATGCCGTAGGTGTGACCATTTAAAAAAAATTATTCTGGAGTTCCTGTCATGGCGCAGTGGAAATGAATCCGACTAGGAACCATAAGGTTGTGGGTTTGATCCCTGGCCTCTCTCAGTGGGTTAAGGATCTGGCGTTGGTGTGAGCTGTTGTGTAGGTCACAGATACAGCTTGGATCTGGAGTCACTGTGGCACTGGCATAGGCCAGCAGCTGTAGCTCCGATTAGACCCCTAGCCTGGGAACCTCCATGTGCCTCTAGTGCGGCCCTAAAAAGATAAAAAAAAAATTATTCTGACAAGGGGCCCATGACACAGTAATGGTTCCACCCTATGTTTTCATAGACTGCTCAGCATGCCTTTTAAGTTAGAAAATGTATAAATAATTACAGGCCAAAACAGGTAACAATGTGTCTAGGCCATATTCTGCCATGCACTGTTATTACTGTTAAGAATAAGCTACCCAATCTAACCATAGAATCTGGGGATTTGGCTTGGGGTTTTTTTGGTTTGTTTGGTCTTTTATGGCTGCACCCAGGGGATATAAATTCTCAGGCTAGAGGTTGAATTGGAGCTGTAGCCACATCATTTCTGAGCCCCACTTGCGACTACACCACAACCAGATCCTTATCCCACTGAGTGTGGCCAGGGATTGAACCCGAATCCTCATGGATGCTAGTTGGAGTCTTAACCTATTGAGTCGCAACAGGAAGTGCAGAATAAATATATATATATATATATTTTTTTTTTTTGTCTTTTTAGGCCTGCACCTGTGGCATATGGAGGTTCCCAGGCTAGGGGTTGAATTGGAGCTGCAGCCGCCAGCCTATAGCCGCCAGCCTATGCTACAGCCACAGAAACGTCAGATCCGAGCTGCATCTATGACCTGCACCACAGATCACAGCAGCACTAGATCTTTAACCCACTGTGTGAGGCCAGGGATTGAACCCTTAATCTCATTGTTCATTTGTGCTGCACCGCAAGGACAGGAGCTCCCCCAGAATAATGTTTTTTAATGCAAATCGTAGACTATTTGTGTTTCAAAAGGAACCAATTGTCTTAAAATACACTCTTACCCACAGACCCTTGGCAGGCCCTTGAGAAGTAAATGGATGAACATTTTATGAATTAATGGCAACACTCCTCATCTGCTGAGAGTAAGAGGCTCCTTGGCAAATATGGTTTTGGCAGATTGGTGCAGGCCTTTCACATGGAGTAGACAGGTGGACTGCTTGTGTTGTGCAGTCAGCCTGAGGAGGGTCTTTTGTAAGCTTGGGTAGACAAGGGTAAAGAATTCTCGGAATCTGGGGCTTTATGTGACCATTACCCTCTCCTTACACATACATCCACTAGCCTATATGAAGGAGGTCTGTTTATTGCATGTTGGTATAGTTCATATCATGGAGGAAGTTGCTTTCCCTAGGATGATAAAGTGTACTGGGTTACCACTTGGCATGCTTGTGTATATGAGGGACCAGAAAACAAAACAAAACACTTTTGGGACTATAAAAAGTTGCTAATGTTTATTTTTCCAAGTACATTGAAAGAAAGTACTGCAGCTACCATTTATGTTTGAACACTATACCTCCACATACAAGGAAAACATATCCTAGAATAAAGACCAGCTCTTTACTTTTAAAAAGGTGTTGTTTGTTTGTGGGTTTTTTTTTTTTTTTTGGTCTTTTTGCTATTTCTTTGGACCGCTCCTGCGGCATATGGAGGTTCCCAGGCTAGGGCTCGAATCGGAGCTGCAGCCACTGGCCTACGCCAGAGCCACAGCAACGCGGGACCCGAGCTGCGTCTGCAACCTACACCACAGCTCACGGCAATGCCGGATCGTTAACCCACTGAGCAAGGGCAGGGACCAAACCTGCAACCTCATGGTTCCTAGTTGGATTCGTTAACCACTGCACCAACCACTGCACCACGACGGGAACTCCTGTTTGTTTGTTTTTAATGTAAGTCATCAGTTCTGTAATTTTGGCAGCTTTTGGATTTTGTTCCATTTATGTCGTGGATCCCAAAAGTCTTTCCTAAAATCTGTGGTTTGAGAGTCCTTGGATACCCAACACTCAGAAAGCAGAAAGTGTTGGACTTAATGGCCTGAGAGGAACTTTCTTTGGCTACTGGCTTCCCATCTGTTCCTGGTCAGCTCTCACAGGTGTCTCCCTGTGGTCAGAGGGGGCTGGGCTTGAGTAGGTGGTTCAGGGAACAGCCTCACTCAGCCAGTGCAGTGCCTTGTCCTGCCTTTGCACGCACTGGTCAGGTCCTATTCTGTGGCCAGGGCTTCCAGCCCGATGTCTGGTTCTCTGCTTTGGAAGTCTGTACTTCTTACGAATCTTTCTTTCTGTCCTATTCTTAAGTCGCATTTGTACCTGTAGAACTTAGAAATGAAATGTTACTATATGGAGGCACTTAATACACTGAAGAGTACTACAGGAAAGGCCATGCCAAAAAAATTCAACCCTTCTTTGCCAAAGGTGGGATTGTTTGCATGCTGTCTTTTCCTCCCAGACTTGCTTACACTTGAGTTTTCCTATCCTCAAAGTAATAGGGTTGAATAGAGAATGGTTTCTTTCTCTCAATTTTTTTTTTTTGGTCTTTTGTTCTTTTAGAGCTGCACCCAAGGCATACGGAGGTTACCTGGCTAGGGGTTTCATTGGAGCTGTAGCCAGAGCCACAGCAACGCCGGATCTGAGCTGCATCTGTGACCTATACCACAGCTTGTGGCAACACCAAATCTTGAACCCATAACCTCGTGGTTCCTAGTCATATTCATTTCCAGTGCCCCACGAGGGAACTCCTCATAAATTTTTAAAAATATATGTAAAACTTACTATCTTAAGATGATTAAGTGAATAATTTAGTGTCATTAGGTACACTAAATATCTAATGGTCTAGTGATGTACACTATACCAGTAGCCACTCTCCATTTTCAGAACTTTTTTTTTTAATCTGTTGTTGTTGTTGTTGCTGTTGTTGCTATTTCTTGGGCCGCTCCCGCGGCATATGGAGGTTCCCAGGCTAGGGGTCCAATCGGAGCTGTAGCCACCGGCCTACGCCAGAGCCACAGCAACGCGGGATCCGAGCCACGTCTGCGACCTACACCACAGCTCACGGCAACGCCGGATCGTTAACCCACTGAGCAAGGGCAGGGACCGAACCGGCGACCTCATGGTTCCTAGTCAGATTCGTTAACCACTGCGCCATGACGGGAACTCCAGAACTTTTTTTTTAAATGCCAAACTTTGTAGCCTTTAAACAGCAACTCCCAGTCTCTGGTAACCTCTATTGTTTTTTTCTGTGTCTGGCTTAAATATTTAGTGTTATCTAATGCCACATTTCACTTAGCATAATGTTTTCAGAGTTCATCTGGGAGTTCCTGTCGTGGCTTAGCAGGTTAAGAACTCAGCTAGTATACATGAGGGTTCAGGTTCAATTCCTGGCCTTGCTCAGTGGGTGGGTTAAGTAAGGATCTAGCATTGCTGTAGTTGTGGCCTACCTGTGGCTGCAGCTCCAGTTCCACCCCTCATCTGTGCCACATGTGGCCCTTAAAAACAAAAAAAGTTCATCTGTGTTGCAGCATGTATCACACTTTATTCCTTTTTTTGGTGGCAGAGTAATAGTCCATTGTATGGATCTACCACATTTTGTTTATTCCATTCACCTGTTGATAGATACTTGGGTTGTTTTCACTTTTGCTCTTGTGAATAATGCTGCTAATGTTATACAGGTTTGCTTTTGGTTCAGGGTCCTATGGTAATTACATGTTTTAACTTTTTGTGTAATTGCCAAACTTTTATTCAGCAACTGTACCATTTTGCATTCTTACTTAAAAAGAAAAAAAATTTTCCCCCACAACAAAAGACACTTAGTCTTTTAGCTAAAATTGGTTGTTCCTATGCATATCATCCCATTTCTATTCTATGAAATCTTAAAAATCTTCCCTTCCCTTTTCCTCTTTCTGACTTGGAATTAAAGCACCTTGGGCTGAGTTGACCTCTCTTCTGCCTCTGATACAGCCCCAAAGGAGTGTGCCAAGACCTATGAAAACATTGTCTTGGGAATGGTTTTTGATGGGTAGGTTTTGAGGAGTGCACTACTATAACTTTTTCTAGGGGTCACTTTAGTTTGAGTGTCTCAAATCAAAATCAATATTAGTCTTCTGTTATATGTAACTGTGTGTGGGATTGTAAACCTGGAACATCAAATATTGTTTTTTTTTTATATTGTGCTAACATATGGACCTTTTTTTCTCTCTTTTGAATTCAGTGAAGGAGAACGACCTGCTCAGAATGAGAAAAGGAAGGAGAAAAACATAAAGAGAGGAGGCAATCGCTTTGAGCCATATGCCAATCCAACTAAAAGATACAGAGCCTTCATTACAAACATACCTTTTGATGTGAAATGGCAGTCACTTAAAGACCTGGTTAAAGAAAAAGGTAATGGTACTGGTGGTTGAGTAGGGTCAGAAGGTTGGTGTGTCATCTTCTCTGTGGTTAATTCCTTGGTTATTTTTTATTTTTGTCAGTGGAAGCTATTTGGGGTAGGGCATGTGTTCTCTCCAGGCTTGAGAGTTAAGCACCCCCCCATCCACTCTTTTTTTTTTTTTTTTTTTTTTTTTTTTGTGGTCATATACTTGTGTGTCAAACAGTGGTTTGTATGGTCTTTCGGCCTATGAATGATTTTACTGGCTTAATATAGCTTCAGTTAAGCTTGAGGGAAGCTTCTTCGTGTAAGGGAATTTTTTGAATTCTTTATCTTAGGTGGGAGAAGTTTTTCTTTTCCCTTTTTCTTTTCTTTTCTTTTTTTTTTAAATTCTAGTGGGAAGGTAGTTTGTTTAAATTTTGTGAATGTCTTCCTGGGATCAAAATTTAGTAGCTGGAACTTGGTGCTACTCAGATTCAAAATTAGAGAAACTAGCTTGTGTTTAAACTGTGAGGCTTCTCCACCCCCACATCGGGGTTGGGGGTGGGGGCAAACAGAGTAGACTGGCAATTGGCTAGTTCAAAATAAGGCATCTGCTGTGTAATTTGGTGCCTTTAGGCACACATTGGTCACAGTCCTGGTGTCCACACTGGCCTAGGGCAGAGGAAACAACTGCTGCCACCAGAAGGTCCTAGGAGGTTGGTTGCCCCCATGGTCCTCTGCTTCACCCCCTTGTGAACACCACATGTATCCTCTTTCTTTCCACTCTCTTCTGCTTCTTTTGTCTTCCTTCCTTTCCTGATTCTGGGCCCTGCTGGTGGCACACAGAGCCAAAGAGATTGCTCAGCCCTGGTTGAGAGAAAACTATTGGTAGCCATTTGTCTAATGCCTGAGGTCTCCCTTATCCGTACCTCCAAGGGCAACCTAGAATCAAATTATCCTTAAATGGAGTCTTTTTGAAGGACTGAAAGGTATTGGTTTTCTGGAACATTCATAATGAAAAGAGATTTGAGCTTGATTTGTTAAATGATTAACATTTCAGTGACTGACAGATGCCACGTGGATAGGCCATTTTGGTATGTGTACTGGTCCTCCCAGCATTGGGTTTTGAAATTATGATTGGCCCACTGCCATCATTGTCCCATGACTTAATTCAGCCATGACATGCCAGAAGCACTGGGCACTGTGAACCTCTCTGTACAGTCATGTAGGCTGCTCCCATGTAGTATTTCTCCAGATAACATGGATGGAAAAACTTTGGTGTGAGTTTTGTTTTCCTGCCTTGATCAGCCAAATCATTCCTGCCAGTGCTCCTAGGGCAAGAGTGAAGTTTCTTTTGTCTGAAGGGCGTGTCATGTGGCATCCCAGATGCAGTGTTCTTGGTTTTTGGGACTGCTGCTTTAATAAAGCTTAGAATTTCTGTACAGTACAGTGGTTGGATCTCATTCGAATTAGTTTTTGGAATAACTCCCAAATTTGTGTTCTCGTGATTTGGTTGAACCGCTGAATTGATACTTCCATTGATAATAAGGTATAGTAGTTCCAAGAACCAGGAATGTGGCTTTGAAAATGCAATTGTTAGAATTTTGTAAGAGATTGCAGGCCAAATTATTTTTTCATTTTTAGGAGTGTGTGAACCAGTTTTGGGACATGATGGATAAAGTAGGTGACATTTTTACTGCTTTACCATTCAGTAATTCAGTTTTGGAAGCCTTAAAGCTGGTAGCAGCAGCAGCCATGACGTTTCTGGATGTAGAAGCAGTTCACCTCAATTTCCTATTTTGCACTGTATTTAAAGTGGAGCCAGCCTGGTGGTTTATTCGGATACTTCCAAACTGGTTCTCATATTCCCTTGGCATACTGCTATGAATGCCCTGGCTCAGCCCTTTCAGTGTATTTTTGGTGGTGTAATTTAGAATTACAGGTGTGCAGTAAATCAGTTATTTTTAACAAACCTTAAAATGTTCTTGTTTAGAGCTCCCCTGTACAGGTTAAATTAATTACTTTTTTGTTTAATTAAATAATTAGCAGTATTGGATTGTGGACAAAGAGATGCATAAGAGAAAGGTAATTTTTTATGGTAAATTTTATATTCAGTTTGTGAAGTCTAAAGAAATTTACTGTTTTCATACGAATGCTTTCTTTAAAATGTTCTTATTTTCATTATGAGGTTTAAAAAATATCTTAATTCATATCTTGGTGTACCAAAATATGTTTAAATGGTTATTTCAAATCTGTTGCCAATAAGTTTTAAGGTTTTTGAAGATTTGTTTTTGTATAGGGGGAAGAAGTTGTGGATAGAGTCACTTGGAGTCTGAAAGTATTAGTCTCAAGATAATCTCTTAAGTGGGCAAACCACAGAGATTGTGCTATCATAATCAACCACTATCAGTCTGCGTTTTAAGAATCTGTTCCTGTTGAAGTCATAGTCCTGTTGTTTCAGGAAATTGGTGGATTAAGAGCTAGAGTTAGTTGTCCTTGGCTTAAAGATCTGAAAAATGCTCTGTTGTTGCAGCTCTGCCTATAATTGCCACCTCTCAGAACTCAAGTAGTAGCTTTGAGATGGTGAGACAGGAGCTGCTTTTTTTTTTTTTTTTTTTTTTTTTTGGTCTCATGTACCCCTCCTTGGAGACTAGTGTGTATTTCCCATCTTTGTTAGCATTTCACAGCATTCTAGGAGATCCTATTAATAATGCATGTATTATGTAAACAGGCCACTTAAGCCTTTTCTCCTGAGTGTGATCACAAAGGTTGTTTTGTGGCATCAAGAAATCAGCATTGCTGATTTTACAGAGAAAAGAAAGGTGTTGAGAGCTTTGTTTTGTTCTGAGCCAGGCCACTCTGCCTCCCCCCATCATTCTGGGATTTTGATTAAACAGCCTGTTGAATTGAACTTGACCTTTCCTTGAGCTTCCTGCTCTAAGTGCCCTGATGGAACAAAGGAAAGGTGTCTATTGTCCTTCCTTTTGACCATGCTTATTTTTAATGGAGATATTTCATGGAACAAACTGCTGCCGTGAATACTGAAGAGCTGATGGATTGGAACAAAAATTGAGAGCCAGTGTAATAGGAAATTTGAATTGGAGGTTGCCATACCAGGTTTGAAAGTGACTTAACAGTCTCACAGCTACATCGCTAGACAGATATTGGGATACACATCTTAAAGTGTTTGACCATAAGGTCTGAGCAAAAAATTAAAACTTCCGTGAGCAAAAGATGATTGATTTTAGGTATTCTAAACTTAAATAGTGTTGTGCTACAGTACTGAGAAGTACTGCGTGTATGAAGAAAGCTCCCCATTGGGCTGTTTGTTCTCCTGGCCTAACCAGGGAGCCAGCAGCATGGAGGCAAGGCAGCTGTTACTGAGGCAGGACTGAACTGCAAGAGCAGTGAGTAAACATGGAGCACAGTTTGAGAAAAAAGGAAGGTCAGTGATATAGTTTACTCTCAATCAATCTCAAGTTTAGCAGCAGTCAATTTAACTTGTGTAAGCAAAGATTTCTTAAGCTCTTAATCCTTCTGTTTTTATTGAATGCATCACAGTTAAGTAAATTTCAAATTTCAGCTGACAGAAAATTGAGGCCCAGAGGACAAGTATAGTCCAATAGAGAGTCTCTATTGGCTTTTGGAGCCAATCTACATTGTGGGTGTATGGAGCAGAACTTTATTTTCAATTTAAGTGAAAATCTCTAACCAGTCTGTTTGGCTCCTTCATATTTTCCCTTGTTGGGAATTCAGCCTGCATTTTGGAAAGGCCTGTTAATGCTAAAGTAATTCGTATCTGTGGGTACTTGGGTTGAACCCTAACAGTGCACCCTGCGTTGCTTGTTGGTTTTTGGTCCAGTTAGAGAAGCAGTGTTCTTCTGCTGTTGTCATGGCATTAGGAACAAGGTTTTTAATCATTTCCTAACTTGTCCATAAATCGAGTAGTCACTGTATAGAATAATTGTTTTGTCATGTTTCAAGTTGTCTATATATTAAAGAAACAAGCTTTCCAAGTTAAAATACACATTTTTTCCATGCACTTCTGCATTAGAGTGGCTACCTGAGAGTTGACTAAGTGAAAATGTTTGATAATATGCCCTGCTTTTGAACTCCTCCCCCCATCCTCCTTTTAAAGATTATAGGCCTTTTTACACATGAATTCTCTTCAGTGAAGTTTTAGTAGATCCCATATGCTTTTTTTTTTTTTTTTTTTGGTTGTTGTTGTTCATTTCAGACTTGTAGTAAATGAGAAAGCAGAAACAAATACTCTGTGATGTGAATATGCGCAGAAGTGTAAAATCTAAGTAGTTCCAAGGGACTCCTGAATTCTTTTTGGGTTGCTCATCTTATCCTCATGAAGTATTTCATTTTTGAAGTAATATTACTTTTAATTTTTAAAAAATTTTTTTTGGTCTTTTGTCTTTTTAGGGCCACACCTGAGGCATATGGAGGTTCCCAGACTAGGGGTCTAATTAGAGCTCTAGCTGCCAGCTTATACCAGAGCCACAGCAACATCAGATCCAAGCCTTGTCTGCGATCTACCTCACAGCTCACAACAACACTGGATCCTTAACCCAGTGAGCGAGGCCAGGGATCGAACCTGCAACCTCATGGTTCCTAGTCGGATTTGTTTCCACAGCTCCACGATGGGAACTCCTATTTTTTAATTTTTTAATTATAGTTTTCAGTGTTCTGTCAGTTTCTGCTGTAAAGCAAAGTGACCCAGTTATAAATATATACATATACATTGTTTTTCTCATATTATCTTCATTTTCCATCGCAAGTGATTGGATATAGTTCCCTACGCTATACGTATTTTTAATAATCCACCTAACTGTTGGTTAATGATGATTTCTTGGAGCATTTTAAAATGAAGGTAGGTAATAACATTTGTCATTAGATTTTTCAAATCTTTTTTTTCATTTAGGTACTTTGATCTTGGAAGTGGCAGTAGGATTTAGCAGTCTTAGTAGCCTACTCTAGGGATTCCATGGATTCTGTGTTCAGGGAGGGAGAGGAAGGAGCAGCAGTATTTTTCATTAAAACCTGAGAATTCCACGTCTGTGAGACTTACTGCTGTCAATTTGTTAACTTTGCCTCTCACTCCTAATTGATCTGTTCTGGTTGATTTGCTCTTCTAAGTTTCATTTCATTGAATGTGACCAGACTATGCATAAATTGGCAAATTTTGCCTTCAGAGGTTTATTGATAGTTATATTGACTATGCTTAACAAAGAGGTCTTTGCTCTAATAAGGAGAAGTAAAAGAGAAGTGATTTTTAAAGTTTTTTTTGTGTTTTAGGGTTCCACCCTTGGCATATGGAGGTTCCGGGCTAGGGGTCTAATCAGAGCTACAGCTGCTGGCCTATACCTAAGCCACAGCAACGCTGGATCTAAGCCACGTCTGCGACTTACACCACAGCTCACGGCAATGCTAGATCCTTAGCCCACTAAACAAGGCCAGGGATCGAACCTGCAACCTCGTGGTTCCTAGTCGGATTTTTTTCCACTGCACCACGACGGGAACTCCTTTTAAAATTTTTCATTATTACTTTACTAAGGGGAAGTATGAATTGGCAGCTGTGGCAGATTCTGTAACAGTGATTTGCTTACATCTCTGAATTAATGCTGTGTCTCGGTAAAGATCAGACATTTATGATTTTATAAGGAGCATGGTTATTATTGATGATAATCAGGAATAGTACTACTCATGGTAGAACCATCAATGCCCACCTAACTTTTGGCTAAACAGATAGAATTGGAGGGTTTTTTTAGTGTTAATTTTTTTTGTTTTTATTAAGCAACTATACCATTTTGGGGAAAAGAGAGAACATTTTAAGTGAAGTACTGATGCAGAGAATTGAAGTTGGATGTGCGCTATCACTGGAATGTTAAGTGGAAAAAGTCCTAATTTCTAAAACCTGGCTTTTTGTTAAAAGGGCTATGACCATGGAAAAAGTTTGGCTTGGAGTTGCTTGGTTTCTAGGTTGCAGTGACAGCTTTTTGATAATCAGTGTTTTTATGGGCACAAACTAGAAACCTTTCAAATGAAACAGTATTTGAATTCTGACAACATAGTTACAGCTGTCTGAGTTAGATATTGTGATTCTTTTATTTATTTTTAAGGTTATTAGGCAGTAGTCACAGCTCATAGGAAGTAAATTTGGGGTCTCTTCACTGTCTTGACACTACTTGGCATTTTCATTAGCGTGGAGACAAGAGCTGTTGGTCCTCAAATGGCTGCTGCTGTTGAAATAAATGGCTTTTAACATGGCCTCAGAAACGACAATTTTTTTGACTTGCTTGACTTTGTGAGGATAACATAAAGCCAATTTATATGACTGTCCCTTGGCTGTGATCATTTTTCAGTTGTACATACTCCAGAAGTTAAACTATACCAGTCCCTCCTATTTCCTTTCTTCATTTCTTTGCACTGATTCTCTTTCTGTTTTGTGCAAAGTGCTGGTTTGGTCTGGTAATATTTTAGGAAAGGACAAGGGAGGTGAGGCTATAGATTTTGAACACTTGGCCTTCTTGCTGTCAGTGCTATCCAAATACATTACCATATTTATTGGTAATTAAAAAAATTTTATTTTACATTTCAGTCTCTTGGCATACTAATTATCCTCATAATTTTAACATCCTTTGAACAAAGGAATTAGACTAAACAGGACTTGGGGCCATAAAGGGTTATTTTTACCCTTGTACTGCTAAACCAAATTGAAAACTGAATTGGAGAAGGCTTTACCATCATAAAAATAATCCTTAAAAAGATGTTAATTTAGAACAAAAGCCTTTCTTGACTTTGGAGAGTCTGCTTAGATATTGTTTTCTCCAAGTTAACACTTTTAAACATCTCCGGGGATGGGGTAGTGATGGTATTTTTTTGGTGTGTGCGTGCCATCTTCAAGTTCAGCAGCCATTTTGGTGGTTGTCTTGGTGGGTTCTGGTCTTGGTCGTCATGAATTGGCAATCCAAACCTTGAGGAAAATCTGCAGAATCTTTTTAAATGCTTTGTCGTCCCCCCCTTATATAGATTAGAATCCTGAGTGAATCTGTGTAGATGCAACTGAGCTCTTAAATTTGCATTTATCTGTGTCCTTTAACGGAGAGGTTAAGAGAGCAGCAAGATAAAGCCTGTCTTAATTCACTGAAGAGTGCTGCTCTGGTTTAGTAATAGAATATTCAAACATCCTACTTCTGACAATTGTGGAGCCTAGTGCTGTGTGCAGGAGCAGCCACAGAATTTGTGGGTCTCAGTGCAAAATGACAACATGGGGCCCTTTATTTAAAAATGATTTAAAGTATTAAGACAACAGAGCATTAAACCAAGTGCATGGCCCTCAGTGCAGAGCCCCATGTGAATCGACAGGTTACTCACCCATGTTGCTGGCCAGCCTTCTGGTCACGGTGTGTGTGCGTGCCTTTGAATGTATGCATATACACATCTTTGTAGTTAGCATTTAAGCTCAGTTCAGTGGCATTGCAATTTGTGTGCTCTGTACCTGCTTTCAATACTAAGTTTATGTGTAAAACTTTTTCTACCTTCCCCAAAAAAGTGAATCATGCAGACTTTTTTCCTATAGATTTGGATTGCCTCTAGTCATGAATGAGTATTTTAGACAGGGAAACTGATATGGAAATCTGTGGACATAGCTTGTTCGCGGTGGGAGGAAAATCAAGGACATATTGTTAACAAGTTTCACCTACTTTTACTGCACACCTGTAATGCCTAGTTTGGTGGTTTAGGGAATATGGAGTGTTTCTGGGCTTTCTTATAAGGCAGAGGCTCCATTCAAGGTTGCTGATGATTGTTCTAAATTCCCATTGTTTTCTTGGCTTTTCTCCCTTGGTTTATGTGTCGTCTGGAAACTGATTTGTAGTTGGTGAGGTAACATACGTGGAGCTCTTAATGGACGCTGAAGGAAAGTCAAGGGTAAGTGTCTGAGAGAATTTCTTCTGTGGATTTACTACATGAAAAATGTAACTGTATGGTGGCGTGGAATCGAATGAAATCAGGAAGGCAGTGAGTGCTCATGTTATAGTAGCTACGTTTGATTTTGCCAAACATTCGAGTGGGGTGGGAGGGGATGTGCAAATGGGAGTCCCGCTTTTCCAAATGGCTGGCCAAAGAGCTTTTTGGTATTCTGTTTGGATGCCCAATTTGGATAGCTGGGGACCAATAGCAGCATTGTCTCTTTGTTAACAGAGGAATTGGCTGTGTGTGAATTATGCATGGAATTTTAGCGGTGGTATATTAATGTAAAACGTGTGTTCTTGTCTAGAAAATGTTACTTTGGTTGTTTGCTGAATTTGAAAGTTGTGTGAACCAAAGATTCTGAAAAGTTGCCCTTGTGCCAGTAAATTGTAAAATAAATACTAAAACATGAACTTTAAAATTGGCCTAGTTTAAAGAGAAAATTAACTATTTTCTGTTGTGCAATAGAATGGCTTAGAATAATCAAAAGGATGAGCTTAGTTTATGGAAGGGATGGATTTAGGAGGAGTATGATAAGGAATTGATTGAGTACAGAGGGAAGCAGATCTAAAGTTTGTGTGATTTCTTGGAGAATCTGAATTTAGGTCTGCTCATTATAACTAGCAACTATAGTGCAATGCTGGTAATGTGAAGGAAGAGGAGATAATAAGGAGCTGAGCTTTTAATAAGGAAGGCTAGGCAAGTCACTTCTGTCAGCTTCCCCTTAGAAGGGTTAATTTAAAAACTGTAACATAAATCATATTTTTAATTTGTAACTGTCATTAAAATTTACTACTTTTTTCTTCTCTTTTTTCCCCCTTTCCTTGCTCTTCTGACTGGTCTGTGGCTTCCTCCAAAGGGATGTGCGTAAGTATTGTCTAGTTACTTACTGGCAATTGAGCCTTCTAAGTTGTAGGACTGGTTTCACTCATTTCCTTTTGACTCTTCATAGCGTTGTTGAATTCAAGATGGAGGAGAGCATGAAAAAAGCTGCTGAAGTTCTAAACAAGCATAGTCTGAGTGGAAGACCACTGAAAGTCAAAGAAGTAAGCTCATGAAACACTGGATGCCATTTGTAATTGTTGAGTTGTCCCTGTTTGGAGTTAGGAAAAGACAGAAATAGTTCTTGATGACATTTTATGGAGCAGAACAACCTATTGTCCTTAAGGAGAAGGGTCAGTCACAGGCTTTAGCACTCACTCCTGTAAGAACTTCGGGTGGTGACTGACTGGGCACATCCTGAGCCATTGCAGACTCTTAACATCTGATTTGTCTGAGACTAGCTTCCCTTGGTTTTCTCAGAGGCACTTGAATTGAGCCCATGGTTTTTTTTTTTTTTTAAGGTATTCTGGATCTACTGTTTTTACTCAGTCTGAGCCCATCTTTTTTCTTTTTAAAAATGATGTAAATCCTTTTTTGTATCTAATCTGAATTGGGTATTTTCTCTCCCTGGAGGGAAGATAGAAGTTAATTCAATCCTTCTGTTACTTATTTTTACCTCTTGGGTCAGTCAGTATATATGGAGCTCAGGGAGAAAAGCTTAGGTAGGGCCTTAAGTTCTCTTGTATGTTGAAGGTGACTCACAAAGGGCAAGGAATTCAAGAGTAGTGTGAATACTAGAGATTCACAGACCTTTCCAGACTTTGTAGGAGTCAAGCCTGTATACTTGAAGGATGGAATACCTTGGTGGTCTAGAGCTATTTTTTCAAACTTGGGGGTTTTAGAAATTATAAAATTCATTGAATTAGTAAGATTCAACTATACCATCCCTGTGAAGATCTTATTTCAACCTGGAAGTTCTCTATTATGTTAATTAATCAAATCACCTCCCCCCCTTTTTTTCTTTTCCAGCCACACCCGTGGCATATGGAAGTTCTTGGGCCAGGGATGGAATCCTATCCTCAGCTGTGACCTACACCATAGCTGCAGTAATGCCAGATCCTTAACCCACTGCTCCAGGCTGGGGCAACACCACAGAGAAAATCTGGGTCATTAACCCTCTGCACCACAGTGGGAACCCCCCCCCCCTTATTTATTTATTTATTTATTGGTCTTTTTAGGGCCACACCCCTGGCATGTGGAAGTTCCCAGGCTAGGGGTTGAATTGGAGCTGCAGCTGCCCGCCTATACCATAACAACAGCAACGCCAAATCTGAGCTATGTCTGCGACCTACACCATAGCTCATGGCAATGCTGGATCCTAAACCCATTGAGCAAGGCTGAGGATCAAACCAGCATCCTCGTGGATACTAGTCGGGGTTCATTATCACTGAACTACGGCAGGAACTCTCTTTTTTGGTTGATTTTTACTTAGTTCAGTTGAGAACTAAATTTTATACTCTTTCTTTCTTCCTTGTTCTTTTGACTATAATTGTTCCTGGCCTAGTGTTTTAGTTGAATTTTTTGTTATAGATTTTGAGAAATGCTTTCCAAACAACCTCTCAAACTCAAGTCTTGAAGCTGTCATTTACTGAACGAGCATGGTATTAATTGTCACTGGATCAGTTAAATGTAACCATTTTGTGCTTGTTTTAGGATCCTGATGGTGAACATGCCAGGAGAGCAATGCAAAAGGTGATGGCTACGACTGGTGGGATGGGTATGGGACCAGGTGGCCCAGGAATGATTAATATCCCACCCAGTATCCTAAATAATCCTAACATCCCAAATGAGATTATCCATGCATTACAGGCTGGAAGACTTGGAAGTACAGTATTTGTAGCAAATGTAAGTAAATGGAAATATCGTCTCATAAATGACAATCTTGTCAATATGTTAGAAAAGTAATTGTGACATTTGAGAAGAAAAATTTAAATGAGGGTTGTGTTCTCTTCTTGATCTATTTTTAAAAAATCAGCCTTAGGGTTAGCTTTGTCCCCTAATCATCACTGCAGTCATTAGTTACACACAGGCTTGACCATGGTCCTAGTGGGGTCATGTTTATGGAATTTTACAGGTGTTTACAAAAGTGGGTACAGGGTAAAGTGTTTGAGAAGAGCTTGTATACTGACATTTCCCTCATCTTGTTATGTCTGAGGGAATGGTAACACCTTTGCATTTGCAAAGGTAAATATTTTTAAAGGCAAGTAGATTGGGGAGGATGATGGTAAACTTTATAGCTGGGGAACAGAATTTTTTAGTGTTCACAAAATATTTTTGTGACATGTGACATTTTCTAATGCTTGTTTTCAACCAAAGCATGTCACATTCATATAGTAAAAATGTTTTTCTTAAGATGGCTATAATGAGATTTTCTTCCTCTTTCTCTTGATTAGCTGGATTATAAAGTTGGCTGGAAGAAACTGAAGGAAGTTTTTAGTATGGCTGGTGTGGTGGTCCGAGCAGACATTCTTGAAGATAAAGATGGAAAAAGTCGTGGAATAGGCACTGTTACTTTTGAACAGTCCATTGAAGCTGTGCAAGCTATATGTATCCTTTTATTGAAATTCAGCTCTTGGTGGATTTGGTTTGGCCTGAATGTTGTATTAGCGATATAGATTTGTGTGGGAAAGTGATAATTTTGTCTATTAATATTTCCAATGTGACTAGACAGAATGCATTCCTGTGGAAATTACTAAGGGAATACAGTACTGTGTAGAAATAGGCACATGTCCATGAGTGGTCTTTTTAGAGGAATCTGGTTTGAAGGGGGAAGTCCAAAGAATGTGGCACTGGAGAGAAATTCAGTTGTTATTTCATATATGATTCCTTATAGGGTCCTGTCTCCCCAGTGAACATTTTGGAAGAAACACTTCTCTCTGACTGTAAAGTTAGATCTTTGTAGTCACAGGGAGAATACCACTCTTTAACACTTGTCACTAGATTGAGGCAAGATTATCACTGAGTATATTACTCAGAAAACGTGATACTTCAAAAAATGGTGGAATTCCTGGCTTATTAGACACGTACAGAAAACCAATGTTAGTGCTTTTAAGAGGAGGATTGTTTGGTGAGAAGTGTAAGGTTTTATGAATGAATTCCATACCTGAGGATAAACTGAGGTTTCCTTTTTTTTTCCCCCTTGAGCATTGTTCATTGTTCCTTTTATGCTTACTGTACTGTAGAAACAAATACTTGAACTATAAACAGGAATCAAAATTACTCATAATTTCATATTTAAAGGGACTGGTAGGCATGTTGGCATGTTTTTCTCTTTGGTATTTCTTTCCTGTTGTGCATGTTTTTAGAGTTGCAATAAATATCCTTAATTCTAACATCAGCTATGTTTAATGGCCAACTGCTATTTGACAGACCAATGCATGTGAAAATGGTAAGTTAATAGGGTCTCTTCTCTTTAATATACTCAATTTTGTCCAGCAAAAACACGGAATTATTAAAGAGTGTGCACATAGCCACTGTACTGAATTCATGGATCAGTACAAGTTAGGGTACAGTATATATGTTGAGCAGATTTATAATAGAAATAACTTTTTGCGGGAAGCTCCGTATGCCGCAGAAGCGGCCCAAAGAAATAGCAAAAAAAAAAAAAGAAATAACTTTTTGCTCATGCAGCTCTCCAGATAATTTTTCTTTTGCATAGTTATTGACATGGTCAGGAGGTCAGTTGAGTATCCTGCTTGAGTAAGTGATCAGTTGCAGAGATTGGTTACATTATGTAGGTTTCCATTTTCCAGAGTAGTGCAGTATGTTTGTTAGCATCATATCTTTTGTGAACGTAATTGAGTAAATTCAGAAAGCCTTTAAAGTTCTGTTGAAACATTTTAGTAGAAACATCAGTCCAGGGAGTTCCCTTCATGGCGCAGCGGAAATGAACCCGACTAGGATCCATGAAGCTCTGGGTTCGATCCCTCCCCTTGCTCAGTGGGTTGAGGATTGGGAGTTGACATGAGCTGTGGTGTGGGTCACAGATGCAGCTCTGATTAAACCCCTAGCCTGGGAACCTCCATATGCTGTGAGTGCTGCCCTAAAAAACAGAAACAAAAAACACCCCCAAAAAACAAGTCCAGCTGTGGCTATGCCAACGATATCAAAGAAAATAGTAATCCAGTTAGGTGGTCAGGAAGATAATAAAATGAACTATAGAGAAATTTTTTAGTTCAGGATTTCCCAGGTGGCCTGGTGGTTAATTACTCAGCATTGTCACTGCTATGGCACCTGGTTCAGTTCCTAGCCTAAGAACTTTGGCATGTTACAGGAGAGGCTGGGGGAGGGGAAGGAAATCTTAGTTCCTTTAAACATTCAGTTTAGTTGGTTGTTTTGTCTTGTTTTTGTTTTTTGTTTTTTTTTTTTTTGCTTTTTAGGGCCACACCTGTGGCATATGGAAGTCGCCAGGCTAGGGGTCGAATTGGAGCTACAGCTGCTGGCCTCTGCCACAGCCACAGCAACACCAGATCCGAGCTCCATCTGTGACCCACACCACAGCTTACAGCAACACCGGATCCTTAACCCACTGAGCAAGGCCAGGGATCGAACCCACAGCCTCATGGATCCTAGTTGGGTTTGTTAACTGCTGAGCCAAGAAGAGAACCTTCCCAGTTTAGTTTAGTTTTTGAATAATTGTTTCACATGATTCAAAAGTTCAAAGCATGAATATTTAGTGTGAGAGTCTTGCTCTTTGTCCCTAGGTCCCATGTATCCCAGTAATGTGAATGTATATTTTTGTCTTTACCCATTTATGTAAAAGGTAGCAATTTGCTCATGTTTACGTTTTTTTCCCCTCTGCTTTTGGCTGCTCCAAGGCATATGGAGCCCCACGGCCAGGGATCAGATCGAGCCCCACTCTCACCCTAAGCTGCAACTGCAGCAGTGACGGATCTTCAACTCACTGTGCCAGGCCAGGATTGAACCCACTTCCCAGCACTCCCAAGAGGCTGTGGATCCCGTAGTGCCACAGTGGGCGCTCCTTCCATATTTCATTTCGTATTTGTATGTTATTCCATGGCCTGGGTGTGTCATAATGTGTCTAGCCAGTCCTCTGTTGATGGGAATTATTTCTGTCTTTTGCTGTTGATAACAGTGATACAGGGAATACTGAGGTTTATTCACTTTCTCTTTCAGGATGAGAGAGCCTTACCAAAGGGAGATTTTTTCCCTCCTGAGCGTCCACAACAACTTCCCCGTAAGTGTCTCAATTATTTTGGCTGAGATTTTGAGTTTGATTTAACTAACTGGGAAAACTACTTGTGCTGTGTCATTCTGCAGTTATCTTGACCATTCTTGAGTAAAACATTCTAAAAGGTTTTTGTTTTTTTTTAATGGATAGGTTTTTCTGGGTGAAAAATGAGGAGAGAGATTCACAACTTAAGAAGATTGTTAGTACTTCTAGTGGTGAGGCAGGCTGCCCAGGATGTGGATGATGTAGTTTGAGATTTTTCAAAGTGTTGTGGGGAAGGAATAAACAAAACTACAAAGGGAATTAAAGCCAGACAGCACTTGGCTTCAGAAGAGATTGATTATTACGGTATGGCCCAGCAATTCCACTCCTCATTATGGTACAAGAGAGCTAAAAACTTGACATCTGTACAGAAATTTGTACATTGATGTTCGTGGCAGCATGATTTCAGCTGATGGTAAAGGAAATGCATTAAATCCACACAATGGAACATTACTCAGCCATAAAAAGGAATGAAGTACTGGTACACTCTACAGCATAGATGAACCTTAATTGCATCTGTAGGAAATGGTTAGAATAGGTGAATCCACAGACAGAATATAGATTAGTGGTTGCCAAGGGATAAGTGCAGAATGACTGCTACTGGAGATGGGATTTCTTTTTGGGGTGATGATGTGTTCTGGAATTAGGTAGTGGTGATAATTGTATAACTCTGATAAGTCACTGAACTGTACACTCTTTTTTTTTTGAACTGTACACTCTTAAATGGGGGAAATCTTACAGTATGTGAAGTACAGCAGTTAGATTTTTTTTCTTTTTATGGCCGCACCTGCGGCATATGGAAGTTCTTGCTAGGCCATGGAATCTAACTGGAGCTGCAGCTGAGGCCTGTGCTGCAGCTTGCAGCAATGCCGAGTTCTTAACCTATTGAGCCACAACAAGAACTCACAGAATTTTTATATAGGATTATTTGCAACATCCAGGTGAACATCTATCCTATGACAGAGGAGTCTAGTTGATTGGTCACCATGTGGATGGAAACATGCATAACAGTGAAGTCCTCAGAGTTGCCATCGTGGCTCAGTGGTAACGAATCTGATTAGTATCCTTGAAGAGGTGGGTTTCGATCCCTGGCCCCACTCAGTGGGTAAAGATCCCGGTGTTGCCATGAGCTGTGGTGTACATTGCAGATGAGGCTTGGATCCTGTGTTGGTGTGGCTGCAGTTCCGATTTGACCCCTAGCCTGGGAACTTCTATATGCCAAGGTTATGGCCCTAAAAAGCCAAAAAAAAAAAAAAAAAAAAAGAAGAAGAAGAAATGGTGAAGTCCTCCACACTCTATCTGGCAAGCCCACAGAGGGGAGCTGAACCTGAGCACAAAGGGCAGTGGGAATGAGGGTCTACAAGGCCAACCTATTATAGAAGGAGGACTAAGTGGGTGGTTGAGAGCAAGACCTACCTGCTTGTGCAGTGCTATGGAAGATGATGGTCTGGGTGAGGCCATTGAGGTGGAGCTATTTGGAGGGCCAGCCAGTGCCTCCTGTAATGGTGAGTCAAACCTAGGGCTCAGCTGTCAGAGATTGTAGTTAATGGGAGCCTGGAGTAGAACATTGCTCATTTTTGCAGTTTAGGATTATAGAAGCATTATAGAGACAGATTTTGAGAGAAGGTCAATTCTTCAAAAACAGGAGATGGCTTATGTGTTGAAAGTTAACATTATTTAGAGGAAGACCCTGTTTCCTTGTTTGTCGTAATTAATGCGGTCACTTGCAGTAATTACCCAGGATGAGACTGATAGCTAATGTTGACTTTGTGCCTAGGGGAGGGCTAGTTGAGCCTAGCTGAGGGCTGCTTGGCAGCCTTGGCTGACACTGGGCTCCAGGGAGCCCATTATCTGGCTTTTGGCCTTCCCAGACATTGCACAGGGTTGACTTTGAAGTCTTCAGTGCTCTGGGGAGTAAGTATGGTAGTAACCTTGGTGAGAGCCCTTGCTGCTGTTTCTATGCAGTTTAAGAATAGGGATTTTAATCAGATTAAATACTGGGAACTAGTGTAAGATTTTTTTTTTAATGAACTTTGTTCCCATCTTAAAATTCTCAGAGCGTTTTTTTTTTTTTTTTTTTTTTCTTGTCTTTTTGCCATTTCTTGGGCCGCTCCTGCAGCATAGGGAGGTTCCCAGGCTAGGGGTCCAATCAGAGCTGTAGCCCCTGGCCTACGCCAGAGCCATAGCAACACGGGATCCGAGCCGCATCTGCAACCTACACCACAGCTCACGGCAACGCCAAATCCTTAACCCACTGAGCAAGGCCAGGGATCGAATCTGAAACCTCATGGTTCCTAGTCGGATTTGTTAACCACTGAGCCACGACGGGAACTCCAAAATTCTCAGAGCATTTTAAGTGCCTTACGCTATCAGGCCTTGTTGGATGCTTTCAGACCAGTGTGTATTTTTGCTCTCCTGTTTGTGGAGCCTGAAGTTGAAGGTGGGTTAGGAAGCTTTCTGGATAGAAGATAGGTTCTTTGAATATACTAGCTTCATTGTCACTAAAACTGCCTATAGCAGAGTCAGAGAATAGTGTGAGTCTGGTACGTTAATTGGTAACTTATAACGTTGTTTTTCTGGAGAAAAGTCCTTTGGGTCTTGAGGTTGAAAAGTGGGGGTTGGGCACATTAGTGCTGCTTACCCCTTGGTGCCTTTTTTTTTTCCCCCCATCTTTTTAGGCAGCACCCATGGCACATAGAGGTTCCCAGGCTAGGGGTTGAATCGGACCTTCAGCTGCCGGTCTATACCACAGCCACAGCAATATCAGATCTGAGCCTCATCTGCAACCTACACCACAGCTCACAGCAACACCAGGTCCTTAACCCACTGAGCAAGGCCAGGGATCAAACCTGTGTCCTCATGGATGCTAGTCAGATTTGTTTCCACTGAGCTACGGGGACTCCCCCCCGCCCCGCCCCCATACCTTTTTTGATTAAACATTTCTCAGTTCACAATTTAGGGAAACAGGTGCTCACAATTCTCATTGTGTGGGGGTTGTTCATAGTTCTTTGTAGTTTTTACATAAACTGAAATATTTTTAGTTGCCCTTCCTTTATACATATCACACACTCTAATCTGTAGTGTTTTATGAAAGGTTACGCCTTAAAAGGAAGCGCTCCCATATGCACCAGTGTTGAATTATGGATTAGGCCCTGGCTTTGCTGGTGGAGGTGGGTGGTGAGATGAGTGTGACAGCCAGAGCACAATAAACAAAGACTTTTTTGCCTTCAGAGTCATGGTTTCCTAAGTAAGTGGAATCTATCCTCTAACTTTCTCTTTTCCTTTCAGATGGACTTGGTGGTATTGGCATGGGGTTAGGACCAGGAGGACAGCCTATCGATGCCAATCATTTGAATAAAGGCATTGGAATGGGAAACATAGGACCTGCAGGTGAGAAGTACAGTGTGCCCTGATTGGGGGTTTCTGGGGAAGTTAGTTATTAAAGCTAATTATTGGGATAATTGGGCATTGAGTAGTTCAAATGAGGAATGAGGCTTTCATTGGGACAAAATCAATTCTATCCTTATTTATCTCTGATTCATTTTCATAAAGGCAGTATTTTGTATTTTTACTGAGTTGAATGCTTTTTCCTACAGTTATTATTCTTTGCGGTTTATCCTCTCAAGACCTTTTGAGCTGAGATACTCAGTTAAGCCTTTGGATTAAAAGGCAAGCCAGAGAGTTGGTCTTGCTCAAGGTCACACTATCAGTTAGTGACAGAAACTGTAGGTCTCCTAATTGTGAGACCACAGCACTGCCAATCTATTACCCAGGCCCCCTTGGGCTCTCACTTGGTTGACACTGGCTTCCAGGGATAGGGGCACTGGTAGATGCAGAAAGCTTGCCTCAGTGCATGACGACAACATAGTGCTCATAGGCCAAGGAGACTAATGATGCAGAATGTTGTCTTTGTTTAAGACAAGAAATAGCTAATGAATAAAAGCTTTGATACGTAGAATAAATTTTAAACTTTGCTTTTTAGCATTTTCATTTCTGTACAATGAGACATTTTTAAGTCCTTTTTAAAATGCTTCATTTTTATGACCTCTTCACCTTGGATGGCTCTACCAATCTGACCTGACTGACACCTCAGAGGAAAAGCAGGGATTGGGGGAAGGGAAGCCTCAGTGTTTTTAGGAACTGCATTTTATTTAGAGAATTTTACCTTTAAAAAGGATTTTTAAGTTCGTTTCTGTTCCCTAAAATAAGTTTCTAAAAAGTCAGTGTTCCCTGGCCTATACTTGATATTTATGTTTTCATGTTGTAAAGTAACTGACCTGGTCATTTAATGACTGTGTGGACACTATAAAATTTTGAGTCACATAGTGATTATTTTGTTAAAAGCTTAAATGTAGGAGTTTCCATCATGGCTCGGTGGTTAATGAACCTGACTAGTATCCATGAGGACTTGGGTTTGATCCCTGGCCTTGCTCAGTGGGTTAAGGATCCATCATTGCCGTGAGCTGTGGTATAGGCCAGCAGCTGTAGCTCTGATTTGACCCCTAGTCTGGGAACCTCCATATGCTGCAGGTGCAGCCCTAAAAAGACAAAAGACCAAAAAAGAAAAGAAAAAAGCTTAATCGTAATAGTTTGTTGAAGTGAGAGCCCCACCCCTATTTTCCTTGATAATTAAAATATATGTTTTCAGGGATATTTTTGTTCTTTTGCTGTTTTGAAATTTCTTGTGCTTTTTAAGTTCAAACGTTACTGCTTTAACATAATTTTAGTTTGCACTGACTTTTTCTTTTTAAGGAATGGGAATGGAAGGCATAGGATTTGGAATAAATAAAATGGGAGGTAAGAAATTTAAAATGAAGTAGAAATGTAATTACTTTTAGGTTTGGTTCTCCCTCTCCCCCCCCTTTTCTCTTAAGCCCTGCATGAAATTCTGACATTGGTTTCCAAAAAGTTTGAGTGTAGAAATTACTTTTACCTGTTGATCCTTCCAGTGGATGTCTTGGCTTTTGTTTCTGGCTTTCTCACTAACTAGCTCTGTGACCTTGGGCAAATCACTCCATCTCTCTGGGCCTCTCTTTGCTTGTTTCTTCAGTGAGGGGGTTGGATCAGATCAGCTTTTTGAGGACAGTGATTTTTCAGCAAGGGCACCAGCCTTTTTTCCCTAAAAGCCCTTAAATTAGTTGAGGTTTTGGCAGAAAATGCCTTAGGTGAAACTTTACGGTTTTTTTCCTATTCTGTCTGAGTCTTTTTAGGCTGATGGTAAAATGTGAATGTCTCTTTTAGGCATGGAGGGACCCTTTGGTGGTGGTATGGAAAACATGGGTCGATTTGGATCTGGGATGAACATGGGCAGAATAAATGGTAAGACTCCTGTTTATACCTACTCTTTGCTGGCTTTTGGCTCTCAGGTGACTTTAGGCAACAGATTCATTTTTAGTAAATGATTTCTCCCTTCACTTTTCTACCAAATCTATTATCTTTGAATTGCCTCAAATAAAGTTTGTGTTTCAAAAGGTAGACTTAATAGGAGTTCCCATTATGGATCAGAGGAAACAAATCCAACTAGTATCCATGAGGATGTGAGTTCAATTCCTGGCCTCGCTCAGTGGGTTAAGGATCCAGCTTTGCTGTGAGCTGTGGTGTAAGTCACAGATGCAGCTCAGACCCTACATTGCTGTGGCTGTGGTGTAGGCTGGCAGCTGCAGCCCCAGTTTGACCCCAGCCTGAGAACTTTCAAACTCCACAAGTACGGCCCTAAAAAGCAGAAGGAAAAAAAGTTAGACTTAATAGTAGAGAAGTGTCAAATCTCTTGAGGCTTTTCTGTGTCTCACATCTCCCAAGTACAAACAAAAATCTCCCCAGTAATTGTCCCATAAAGCTTTGAAGCTTTCCTGTTACTTTAAGCACTTGTCTCCCCTGGAGTGCTGGACTGGGGGAATTCTTGATCATCTGCTCTGATGTCTCCATATTGTGAGCAGATGCATTAATTTAACATATAATGCAAAATTTGGTATACTGTTTAAATTTTACAGCTTTCCCAACTTCTTAACTGAAATATATCAATTATAATAATAACAATGTGTTACTTCATTTAGCCCTTGCAAGAACCACATGATGTGTAGGTACTGGTATCCCCATTTCATTAGAAACTGAGGCCCAGAGTGACTTGCCTACGGTCACAATGGCTAGTAATGGTGAAATATGGAGCCTGGCTATTTGGCTCCAGAGCTTGGTTTCTAATCATGCTGAGATCCTACTTTTTAGAATTGCCTCCAGCACGGTTGTCACCTGTCACCAACCATGGCCACTGCACCGTCCCCTCCCCCCAGCAGGGCTGTAGAGTGCTTTGAGAAACTTGGGCTCTTGGACTCTTTGACCATCACCTGTGGGAATGCTGCTTCTTTCAGGCACAGACTTTTTAGGAATGGGAAGGTATTAAGGATTTGGGTTTAAGTGATTCTTTGCTAGTCTGTAGTAACATGTAATGTGAAAATAGTATAGAGCAAGCAAGAACTTTACTGAGATAGATATTAACTATTAGGCTAGAAAGAGATATTCTTGATGAATAGACTGAAAAGTCAGTGTTGCCTTGTCTATACAATCATAGTAAGGAATGAAAGAACAAAGATCTCTGTTTCCAGTGTGCTTTCAGGCTTGCTTTTAGCTCTTATGTGCATGGGATTTTTAATAAAAAATGAGAGTTGGAGAAATCTGGCTTGATAAAGTGCTTGCTCAGAACAGATGGGCCATTTGAAAGGCGATTTGGGTTGTGCTCTTAGCAGATGAGTAATGTGATTTAGAAGTAGATGGAAATGGGGGGGTTGTGCTGAGCCATGTGGACAGTATCTTTGGTAACCTGGCAGATGGAATGAGCCTGGTGGTTAAAGGTTCAAAATGCCGATTCTTCTGGAGAACTACAATGGAGGATGTGTTCTTATGCCGTGTTCTTAGATGTGCTCAGATACAGACACTTGGGAGTCCTCCTTTTCCATCTTCTTTGACAGAGAACAGGGACTTCCTTAACACTGGAGCTGTGTTTTGAGATTTGGGTAGATCAGCTCTGAAGCCCTTGGGCTCTGGGACCAAGGAAGGTTTCAGTTACTGATAAAGAAGTTTTAACTTAAATGTTGAGATCATGATGTAAATGTGTTACATTTTCTTAAAATTCTAGCCTGCTTCCACATTTCTCATAGAGTCATTTACTTCACCGAAAAGCATTAGGGACTCCCACTGCATTTTTTTTGTAGTTATGCAATAAAACGTGTCAATTAATAGCACCCATATACTTTATTTTTTTTATTTATTTATTTTTTATATAATTTTTTTATTTTCCCACTGTACAGCACACCCATATACTTTATATTTGTAAGGAACAAGATTAATAAACTAAATTATCCTAAGAACTTGTCAGTATGGAAGAGGAGACAAAGTATAATGCACATTTTAAGTCTTGCTTTAGATGAATAGAAGATGGAAGAATTAGCCTGTGTTGTAAGTCATGAGAAGGTTTCTCAAACAGGTGACAGCTGTGGTAGGGCTGTTCCCCTTAAGCTAAGACCTTTGTTTTGTTGTTGTTGTTTTTCCCCCTTTTTTTCAGCCACACCCATGGCAAATGGAAGTTCCTGGGCCAGTGCTCAAATCCAAACCACATCTGCAACCCACTGTGCTGGGCTGGGGATCAAACCTGAAAAGTCACAAAGATTAGCCAGATCATTAACACTGTGCCACAGTGGAAACTCCCAAACCTCTGTTTTTTAAAAACAATGTGAAAAATAACAAATGCTTCTGCAGTCGGCATAGGAAAAAAATAGTGACGTTACCAAACCCCATTATGTAGATGAAACCACTCCAGTTGCCAGTAGAGAAGTTGTTTTGTTTGTACGCAGGCGTTCTTTCTGTATTCTAATGGCTGTGCTTATGTATTAGAAGATGGGCATTTGTGTTGGATTACTTAGGTTCCAGCCCTTGTGTCGTGCTCTCCCCCCCCCCCCCCAACCTGGTGACCTTGGTGGAGTAACTAAGTCGTTTGAGCCCCTTTCTTTGTAAAGGGGTAGTGGTGGTGAGAGGACTATAAGCTTGCAGGCTCATTTTGAGGATTCCACGAAATATAGCACATATGAAGCCCTGGACAGTGCAGGGCATGTGAGAAGGGCCCCAGAGGTGGTACTGCTGCTGCCGTGATGAGCAGGCTTTCCTGCAGCCTGCCTTTGCCTCTACATATACTGCCCACACCAGTTAGTGCCAATAGCTGGTGCTTGGTGTACCCATTGTGTGACTGGGATGTAAGCTGTAAATTAGTCCTTCTTAATGGACTAGTTCAGGAATTCCTTTGAAGTGATTTTCTTAAGGAATAATGGATGAATGATGGTTTCTTTCCTGTAGAAAAACTAAACATGCTGACTTGCTGGTTGTAGTTGTGTGTCTGTAGTTTTTGGTTTTGTTTCTAAAATCTAAAACTTAATGGTATACCTGGAAAGGCCTAGGGTAGTATTTTTTTCCACAGAGATGGAGCGTGGAGGATTTGAGAGAGACTTTGCCAGAAAGGAGATAGGAATGTCTCAAAGCTTTGGAGAGCCCCTTGGCAGAGGAATGGGTAAGAAGGCCCCACAGACCCCATGTGGGTGGGGTCAAACCCCCCAGAGAGTGCTGGCTCACTCTGATGTTGGGAGGTTCTTTCTTAGGCTTAGTCAGCTGTTTTTTCTTGGGCTTTTAAATGGTTGTATGTTTTCTAGACTTAGATAAGAATTTTTGGTCCTTGAATTTTTTTTTGATGTCAACAGCACTAGTCTTCAGATAGCTGCTTTTTTCACATTGGTATACAGTGTTTCCCTGCGTGGAGTCAAAACTGCTGCGTTTACATGACATCGTGACTCTTTGGTCACGGTAGAGATTTTTAAAGCCCTGCTAAGTGGGGGTGTGTGTGCGCATGCAAGTCTTCTTCATCCAGGGCCCTGTGGTGTTCTAGCTAACAAAGATGATGGTGTCCTTGCTTGATGTATTTTGAAAGATCTCGGTAAACTAGGGAAGGTTCCTGATGTTGGAAGGCCTTGAATATTGGGCCTGCCTAAATGTAGAGAAATTCTTTTCAGTTTTGGCTAGTTTGCAAAGCAGTTTTTTCTTTACTTTTCCTTTGATGTCTTCTCCAGTTTTGAGTTTTGATGTTTCTGAGATTCTGTCGGCTTAATGCTCTTAATTAGTGTGGAACAAGGAGACTGTCTATTCCCTATTCCTGGGCTCTGAAATTTGTTTTGAAGGAGATTTAGAGCATGGATAATTCTTCCCCCAACACCCTCTCCCCCCATCTTCACCTGCTTCTCATCCTGTGCGGAATACGCAGCTACTAGGTGATAGCCTCAAAGAGTACTCAGCCTTTGTCTTTATGGGACAGCCTGAGCTAGGTGTGAGAGCTTTAAACTTTTTATTATTTATTTATTTATTTTTGTCTTTTTTTTTTTTTTTTGGCTATTTCTTTGGGCCGCTTCGCGGCATATGGAGGTTCCCAGGCTAGGGCTCGAATCGGAGCTGTAGCCACCGGCCTATGCCAGAGCCACAGCAACACGGAATCTGAACCGTGTCTGCAACCTACACCACAGCTCACGGCAACGCCGGATCGTTAACCCACTGAGCAAGGGCAGGGACTGAACCCGCAACCTCATGGTTCCTAGTCGGATTCGTTAACCACTGCACCAACCACTGCGCCACGACGGGAACTCCCTTTAAACTTTTTAGATGTAGTTTGTATGAGCTGAGCTGTATTCTTAGAGTTTATGAAGGCCCTAGAAAAATTTGTCATTCAGCTCATCAGTGAGACAGAGTTCTTGAGTCTGCAGATTATTTCCAGGTGTCCTATTGTCTGTTTCTTTCATGAAAATAAGAAATTACTGGAAACTGGCAGAGCCTCCTTGCCTGCCTGCTTGCATCTCTCACAAGCGTCCTATATTAATAAATATCTCTATTTCTTGCCTAAAAAAAAAAGAAAAAAGAAATTACTAGAAACTCTTTCCCCCAGAGTAGACTGTTGTTTGGTAGAGACTTTTGTTTCATTTTTTTCCCCCTGACCATGACTGTACCTTTATTCTAGATTGTTTCAGAGCTTTAGAACTTGGGGATGAGTTCATAATCTGTATGTCACTAGGTTAGTCAGAAGTTAGTTGTTGCCATGACTGGCTTTGTTTTTGTATCTTGGAATGGTAAGAAAGTTTTTTTTTCCTCTTTTTTAAAAATTCTCAACATCCATTTTATTTTATTTATTTTTTCCTTTTTTACAGCTGCACCTGTGGCATATGGAAATTCCCAGGCTAGGCACTGAATTAGAGCTGCAGCTGCCAGCCTATGCCACAGCCACAGCAATGCCATATTCTTAACTCACTGAGCAAGGCCAGGGATCCTCATGGAGACCCACATCCTCATGGAGACTATGTTGAGTTCTTAACCCACTGAACCACAATGAGAATTCCAGTTTTTAAAAAAATACTTTAAAATTTGTCATTTGGCCGCAGATCCTAATTCGTGAATACCTGTGGTGAGAAAAAAATGGCATGAGATTTTGGTCCCATGGGCACTTTCTTCTGCTATGAGTTCTTTGCTACTCTGAGGGTGCCTCTCACCTCTGTGATGAGACTGTCAGCCTCGTCCCAGTTCTGTCGTGGCTTCTACAAGAGATGGACTAGTGAGGTTATTTCATGTGGCAACAGGAAACATGATCTGTCCTGACCTGAATATAGGAACGTCATCTGCAGGGCTTGCTATCTCATGCTGCTTTGGCACCTTCTTACTGATTGAGACTGTGGTTATCTCTTTGTACGGAGGCTTCCCAAAGTGACCACAGGCAAAAAGCGAAGGACTTTTTGTTCTACCGCTGCTTGTGATCAGACCAAGTTAGTAAAAAGGTCTTTTTACTAAATAATAAATAAAATCTTTTAGTCAGGTTTTCAGAGTAGTTACGTAGATAGGGTTTTCACATTCAATTCTTGATCTGTTTTTATTATGTGTTGTTTCCTTGACAGTTGGATCATTTTTGGTGCAACTTTCTGTAATGCCTCCCAATTCAGTGTCCTTCTCCTTCTGTCAAAACAGTAGGTCTTTGCATGAACAACTGTGCTTGGTGCTGAAGGAATATAGATAAGTATGTAGTCCTTGACCCTGAAGGATGTGGTGCAGCTGAGATGATGCTGAGAGTGGTTCAGGGCAGCACCAGAGATCAGCACATAGACGTGGCCTCATCAAGAGAGCGAATGGAAATGTTGGTTCCCAGGCTCTCAGTAGCCATGTGAGCACCACATAAAGGTGATCATTTCCTCTGTGTTAAGATTTGAAAAAGCACTACTCTAGACGGCTGATAGAAGAGTTCTGCTCAGAGGACACTCATTCAGGCAGGGGTGCAAGAAGACCATGTAGGAGATGCAGTTTTACCTGAGGGGGCTGGGCTTTAGCATAGGTAGAGGGTGTCTTGACACAGAGAGGGCCGACAGCAGCATCAGGTGCAGGGGCTTGGAAATGACGATCTACCAGGAGAGGGAAGAACAGATTAGACTTCTGAGTCAGGGAGGCCTGTGAATGCTCATGAAAAGAGTTTGACCTTTCTCTTCAAATCAGTGGTGGGCTGAATGTGAAGTCTTTTGCAGGTAATGGTTTGATCCAAGTGCTGCTTTAGGAACTAGAGTCCAGGACTGGGTGTGCTGAGCAGGATCCCAAGTGTCATGGAAGAACCCCCCCCCCCCCCCCCCAATTTCATGACCACACTGCAACATATGGAAGTTCCCTGGCCAGGTATTAAATCTGAGCCGCAGCTGCAACCTGTGCTTCAGCTATGGCAATGCTGGATTCTTCAACCTACTGCACTGGGCCAGGGTTTGAACCTGTACCCATACAGTGACCCAAGCTGCTGCAGTTGGATTCTTGGGAAGCAGGGGCACCCTCGGCATATGGAGTTTCCCAGCCTAGGGGTTGAATCGGAATCAGAGCTGTAGCTGCCACCCTACACCACAGCCACAGCAACACGGGATTCCAGCCGCATCTTTGACCTACACCACAGCTCACGGCAATGCCGGATCCTTAACCCACCAAGCAAGGCCAGGGATCAAACCTGTGTCCTCATGGATACTAGTCAGATTCCTTTCTGTTGAGCCACGATGGGAACTCCTGCAGCTGGATTCTTAACCCACGCTGCCGCAGTGGGAACTCCATAAGCCCCAGTCTTGCTTGCAGGCTGGAGGTCTGTTTCTTGGTATGCTTTCCCACCCCCTTCCTTTAGCTGGTGGTTGTAGTACTAGAAATAGCCGCAGGGCTAGGGTTTAATCTCTTTGTGGTCATGGTCATAATAGGAGATGTGCTTTGTGGCTTTTGTCCACATTGCTGATCATACTTCAGGACCTGAGAAGAGGTAGGTACAAGTTTCTTAGACCTAGAAAACTGTATCTTTATAAACTAATGCTAATGAGAGCATTAACAAAGAAGTTTGGATGAGCCACCAGCAAGCAAGCAGCAGTGTTGCTGTTTTGGACAGCTGAGTATGTTTGGATTTTTTGTTTTTCTGAGGCTTTGTCTGTCCATTGGTCACACTTATTCCTTCCAGAAAGGGCTGGTGGGCTCGGTTTGCTGCAGTCTTCCCTTGCATGGCTCTTTGATAAAGTCATATTTCTAGCGCTCCTTGCAGTTGCTTCTGGCTTTCAGGGTTTTGGCTTTAAGTGTAGCTACAGCAGTATTTTGCTCAAGGATAACTGAGGTGTTGATAAATCTGGGTGGGTGTGTACATGCTTCATTCAGTGTGTGAGTACTGAAGGTTGGGACCAGTCTTAGAAAACTGCTACTGGACCCATTCTTGATCTGGCTTTCCAAGTTCAGCTCGTGGGTGCATTTCCACAGGCCTAACAACTGGGCCTCAGACTCTGGAACTACATGGGATCCAAGCATCATGACCCATCATTAAGGACTCTTACAGTTTTCCAGTAAAATGACCTTGTGTGTGTGTATATTTCTCAACCCCTTTCCCTTTCCTTTTTAATTTTTTAATTGGTAGCATTCCTGCTCTGGAATTTGGCTAATTTTTTTTTCTTCCTGATTTCCTTAGAAATCCTAAGTAATGCCCTGAAGAGAGGAGAGATCATTGCAAAGCAGGGAGGAGGTAGGAAACGCTTAGTTTTGATGTTTTGATTTTTAGAAAAGCCTTGTATTATTGGGGATAGTAGAGTGTAGTGGTGAAAAGCATGGGCTCTAAAATAGACTGCTTGGGGTGGGAAACCTCTTCCTAGCTGAGTGACATTTGGCAAGTTACTCAACTTCTGGTTTTCATACTGTAAAATGGGGATATAATAAATAGTACCTACCTCATGGGGTTGTGGTGTAAAGTATATGAGTTAATGCCTAGAAGAGGACTATTATATATATATATATATGTGTGTGTGTGTGTGTATGTATGTATATAGTGTGTATGTATGTATATAGTGTGTTAGTCACTGTTAGAATGCCCGTGTAATTTAGGAGCTTTCTTGTTTCTGATACTATAAAATTATAAATGCCTAAAAGTAAATATGTTAACCTAATTATAAAAGTGTATACCACCTAATCTTAACAAATGTTTACTATATACACATGTGCTCATAAAAATTCAGAGAATTATGAAGAAAGTAAATACCTGAAATCTCACTGCTCAGTGATGAATACTATAAATAATTTGGGGTATATTCTTTCATCAATACACTTTTTAAAATGCGTACTTAAAATTAATGTACTTATTTCAGTCTTCCCCCCCCCCCACCCATGGCTCTGAGATTCTTGGCATTTCCTTGGCACTTGATGGAGTTATTTCTATGGTGGGCTGATTCTAAAACTCTGTGTGGGTGCCGTTTCGTCCTAGTTTACTCTGCTGCTGTTGGCATCTGGAGCATAACCTTCATTTTTGATGCTCTTGGGTATGCTACCCACCCTCTTTAGATTTCTTACCTATTAAACTTTCTTAATAGTTTCTGAGACATTTCTATTCTGAAAGTTTAATATTCTTAAAATTGCATTTCTACTTTGCCACTTGGTGCATTGTTAATCTACTAAGGAAATAGTTGCCGAGAAGTGGCATGACATGTGACATGGCAAGATCATAGCATTGGTCAGTTAGAGAATCAGAGAAACTGTCGGATTTCCTTTTCTTGAATTTGCATCTTGGCCTGGGTTGCTTGATTTAACAATGGGCTGGCTGAGGGCTGAACTGCCCATTTTTTAGAGGCTGCTGCTGGTGGTGGTGAAGCTTGAGTGCAAGGAATTCTTGGGCTCTGCATGGGAAAAACCTAGTGAGTGGTGGCCTTGATAGCAGAGCCAGACCCTCCTCTGGAATTGCAAGCATCACAGGGTCACTGCACTGCTGACCTGCCAGCCTGTGTCCAACTGAGCCATGGCAGTGAGGGACTGACCCCAAGTCCTTTTCCAGAGTATACCCCATAGTGCTGTTGGCTTTTTCCCTTTAAAGCCAACAAAGGTATACACAACAAAGTCAGGTAAAGCTTCCCTGAAAGTGGCTGTGTTCATTTATACACAAAGACCTGTATTGGTGTTGATGTTTATTTTATCTCTTCCTGATTACATGGCTCTGTAATAACCTCTCAATGCCATGGAGGTGCTAATTAAGGAAATGCAGCCAGACTGGTTACTAGCAGGGCATTGTAGAAGGATAAGTTGGGAGCGGAGTTCAGTTGTCACCATTATAATCCATGTAATCTATTACGTTGGGTGACCATCTGAGTCTGAGGTGTTCCCCCCACCACCCCAGCCTTTATCAATGTTTGGTGGAAGGGAAAGTGCACAGTTCTCAGGAATTGATGCCTGTTGGTCACAAAGCTTGTCACAGGTATTGGTACTGCCAAGGTAATGTGGAGAACATTGTTGACAAAAGTCCTCCAGGATGGATTTTTTTTTCCCCTCTTTTAAATTTTATTTCGGAAATTTTAACTGGCACAGAATTAAGAAGAATGATGTATATATACCCTACCCAGCTTTGACAGTTGCCAACATTTGAGGCATGTCTAATGATAAATCATTGTGGGACTTTATTTCTGAACCGTGGTTGAGCTTGTGAAGTGTCCTGGTCTCTGCACCCAGGTCACTTTCCTGGCATGGTATGGACATAGATTCTCAGGTCCCTGATATCTACCTGTGTTTATGTCTCTGTTTTAGGTGGAGGCGGAGGCAGTGTCCCTGGAATTGAAAGGATGGGCCCCGGCATTGACCGCATTGGGGGTGCCGGCATGGAGCGCATGGGCGCAGGCCTGGGCCACGGCATGGATCGTGTGGGCTCTGAGATTGAGCGTATGGGCCTGGTCATGGACCGCATGGGCTCAGTCGAGCGCATGGGCTCAGGCATCGAGCGTATGGGTCCATTGGGCCTCGACCACATGGCCTCCAGCATCGAGCGCATGGGCCAGACCATGGAGCGCATCGGCTCTGGCGTGGAGCGCATGGGTGCCGGCATGGGCTTTGGCCTTGAGCGTATGGCCGCACCCATTGACCGTGTGGGCCAGACCATCGAGAGGATGGGCTCTGGTGTGGAGCGGATGGGCCCTGCCATTGAGCGCATGGGCCTGGGCATGGAGCGCATGGTGCCCGCAGGCATGGGGGCAGGCCTGGAGCGCATGGGCCCTGTGATGGATCGCATGGCCACTGGCCTGGAGCGCATGGGCGCCAACAACCTGGAGCGCATGGGCCTGGAGCGTATGGGCGCCAACAGCCTGGAGCGCATGGGCCTGGAGCGTATGGGCGCCAACAGCCTGGAGCGCATGGGTCCTGCCATGGGCCCGGCCCTGGGTGCTGGCATTGAGCGCATGGGCCTCGCCATGGGTGGCGGTGGCGGTGCCAGCTTTGACCGCGCCATCGAGATGGAGCGTGGCAACTTTGGAGGAAGCTTCGCAGGTTCCTTTGGTGGAGCTGGAGGCCATGCACCTGGGGTGGCCAGGAAGGCCTGCCAGATATTTGTGAGAAATGTAAGTGGGTTCTTAGGAACTTTTCTGTAGTGGTATGCATAGGCAGGGAGGAAGGCAGAGAGTCAGCAGGACTGAAGGATGGAAGGTCAGAGTCAGAAGGAGGGCTGAGGAGTTCCCCTTGTGGCTTAGTGGGTTAAGAACTGGTTAGTATCCATGTGGGTTGATCCCTGGCCTCGCTCAGTGGGTTAAGGATCCGGCGTTGCCATTAGCTGTGGTGTAGTGTAGGTCGCAGACTCTTCTTGGATTCCTTGTTTCTGTGGCCATGTCTAGGCTGGCTGCTGCAGGTCTGATTTAACCCCTAGCCTGGGAACTTCCGTATGCCACAGATGCAGCCTTAAAAAGGAAGGGGAAAAAAAAGAGCTCTGTCACAGTTTGGTGTTGGGAGGAAGAGGAGGAGGCAGTTTGAGGGCTGTGATACTCATGAAGCACAAAGAATGAGTTTTATGAAATCCTAGGCTTCTCTGACTACTCAATGGAACAGACAGTGATCTGAAGAATTGAGTTTCTTGATGTCTTGGCTCTATGAGTTGCTAAATGACATGGCAAGACAATTCACAAGGGAAAATGGGGCCGTATCTGAAGTATCTTAACTAGATTGACTTCCTATTCAGTGGTTCTGTGGGCTCTTCACCACAGGCAGTTGTGCATTCTGCACTCTGCATGATGCTCCCACAGACAGATACAGCCATAAGGGAGTGAACTTGCTGGGCTAGTTTAGAACTTCATCCAGAAAGACTTGTTTTATTCTCTGCTAATTGAGTTTGAAGGTCAGCCAGTTTCTCTCTGTAATAAGAAATCTTAAAGGCACCCTGAGACGATTGTAATGTGTGTGACTTAGGATTTGGTTGAATCACTCACCAATCTCTCTTTTCCCCCTCTTCAGCTCCCATTTGATTTTACATGGAAGATGCTAAAAGACAAATTCAACGAATGTGGTAAGTGTTTTTTAGAAAGGCTTTTTTAGGTGCTTCCTTGTGGCTTGTGGGTGCTGCATTTGAGTCACACAGCGAAGCTTCCATCCCAGTCTTCACAGACACACTTCATGACTCTAGAGGATGGATGGGACTTGCCATTTTTCTGCCCATGCAATGATTCAAGCAGATTGTTGAGTTTCCTGTTTTGTGTCAGACACTTTTCACCTGTGTTCTCATTTCACTTTTTGTTTTTTCCCTTTTCTTGTCTTTGAAAGGAGGTAGTATTGTCCCCGTTTTACAGAGTCAGGCAAAGTCACGTTCCTGAGGTCACATGGCTTCTAAGTGACAAAGCTAAATGAAAGTAAATACATCTGAGACGAGGTTGCTTTCCACAATAGCACCACTTGACCAGCAGGTCCCATGAATGAGCTTTCACAGGCTCTGGGTATGCAACCTTAGGCTAAGGGTCTCTGATTGTGGTTTCCTGGCATACCAGGCAGCCATTCTAGAAGGCTTACTGGTGGTCAAAAGGAAGTTAAGTTGTCTCCGGATGAGTCCCTGTGTCTACATGTCTTTTTGCCTTCTTTTAACTGTGTTATGTGGGAGCCCCAGCTCTAAAGCCAGAGGTCTGAATCAAGGCCTTCTCAATATTTTCTCGTTTCTTTCTGCTGTAGTGCTTCAGATCTCACCATTATTGCTGTTCTCCTGGTTCTTCTCTAACGTTAGCTGTTGAGCCATTGCCTGCCTTCTAGCCCCATTCTTGCCCTCATTCCCCATTCTTAGTTTCCACATTGTAGTAGATAAGTGAAAAGTTAAATTGGATCATGTCACTCCCCCTGCCTCAGATGTCTGGAGGTGTCCCTCTGCTGACAAGAGAAAGCCCAAACTCACAAGCCCCCATACAACTTAGACTTATCCTATTTCATCTCCCTCTTATCCATGAATCCTGAGTTTGCTCCCCAGAAGGGCTCCATTGTGAGCTGTTAGCAGCAAGAGTCTTCCTCCTGGTGAATTTCTCTTAAGCTGATTTAGAACTTTCCTGTGAGAAACCCTCCAGATGTTGACCTTCCCCTCAGGCGGAGTTGATGGCCCTAGAATTGTGGGTGCCAGCACCGGCGACAGTGTTCTTGGCCCTGTGTTTCTTTGATTCTTTCCTTGTAGGTTGTTTCCATAGTGCTTGACACATAACTGGATGCTTAACTGGAGCTTGAATGAATGTGTGCAACCTGGTTGCTAATTAATTATTACACAGCTTATATTTGGACAGTACGCAGGTGTCCATTGTATTGGCAACAGCCTTGTAAATACAGTGGAGCAGTGTGTTAAAAGTGAAGCCTCTAAAATTTGCCTAAAGTTGGCTTCACATGGCCTCTTTCATGACTGTCTCAAAAGTAAAGGTGTGCAGTTGAAGCCACCAGGAATGCTTATTAAGGGGTCAGATGGTTGTCCTGTTGGCAGAAGAATGGCAACATGGCTAAGGGCCATAGTAGCTGGGTTCTGAGCATTCATGTGCCAGGCACGAGGGCCACTCTCCCTTTTGACTCTGTCAACCAAAATCCAACAGGTGATCTGGACTGAGTGGAGCCCAGACTGAGGCTGAGCTCTGGGTTTGCCTGATGAGTTGTGGTCTCTTCTTCCCTCCCTGTGCCCAGGCCACGTGCTGTATGCCGACATCAAGATGGAGAATGGGAAGTCCAAGGGGTGCGGTGTGGTTAAGTTTGAGTCGCCAGAGGTGGCTGAGAGAGCCTGCCGGATGATGAATGGGATGAAGCTGAGTGGCCGAGAGATTGATGTTCGAATCGATAGAAATGCTTAAGCAGTTGCCTTTTTTAAACATCGAGACCAGACCTCTGAATTTGTATTTTTTCTTGTTAACCATTTTAATTTGTTGGCTGGATGTATAAAGATGTTTAAAAAATTCAGTTGCTTTTTGGGGTAATTTGAATTACTTTTTTAATGACTGGGGTTCCATTTGACTGTTTGCATTGAGATTGCAATGTGCGCAATTTTTTTTGTAGTTGTGGCATCTTGTTGACATCGAATATGACTTTGATAATAAATACCAGTTCCTGAAAGCTGCTTGCTTTGCGTGTGTGTTGTGGGGCAACCAGAGCTGCTCAGTCTCCTTTCTACCCTTGGGTGACACTTCAGAAAAATCTCCTTACGCAAACCAAATCCTGAGTGAACCTCAGTCCCCCAGTGCTGGTATTGGAGCACTTGGCTGTCAGAAACATCCTGTCTCTCTCCGGGGTAGTTATTCTTGGGGCACAGATTCTGCGTGAGGCTGATTTCCAATTTGGTTTTTGTCTCAGTCAGCTTTGGCTGCTATAATAAACATTTGTTTCTCATAGTTGTGGAGGCTGGGAAGTCCAAGATCAAGGTGCTGGCAGATTCAGTGCCTACTCAGGAGCCAGTCCTGGTTCATCAATGGCACTTTCTAGCTGTAACCTCATATGGCAGAAGGGGCCAGGGGACCTTATAAGAGCATGAATCCCATTCATGAAGCCTCTGCCCCCATGACCTAATCGCTTCCCCAGAGGCCCTGTCTCTTAGTATCATGACATGGAGAGCATTAGGTTTCAACACAGGTTTTTTTCTGACCATATTTAATCATGTCAAGGTTCAGGCTGAACTTGATACTTGGACCCTATCAGAACTAAGTAATATTCCCCCCAAGGTATGACCTCATACATAGGTCCACTTGGGCTGGACAGCTGATTGTAGTCTGTGGGGAGCTGCAGCTGCTGCTTGTTATGTTGGATGTGAAGGGTTACAGAGGGTCTTCCCTTTCCAATCTGAGTGGCAGCTGACATGGGGTACCATCACAGGGACTCCCACCTCAAAGTCTAGCAAGGTGCCAAGCTCCCTTGCCACCTTCCCCTGATCCACTTTTCTCCTTCCTGGTCTCTGTGGTTGAGGGGGTGAGGCCTGGGAGAAGCGAGGTGACCCCAGAGATTCTTCTGAGTGTTTGATTGTGGCTGTAATGTGTGTGCCCATTAGAAGACAAGAAACCAGAATCGCTTTAAAGGAAGGGCTTTATGTGGTCTGTGTACGTGGTCAGACAGGACCCCAGGCAGTTCCGTGATGGCCACGCTGGGATGCTGGGCTGGTGTGTTGTTCTGGGTCCCCACACCAGCAGGCGTTATTGTTCCCGGGGCAGTGGTTGGTTCTCCAGAGGATCTGTTGAGGAAGAGTGACTTCTTCAGTGACCCTTGCCCCATAAGCAGATAGCCCCTGGGGGAATGGGATGAGACCTTACCCCTCTGAGGCAATGTATCCCTTCCAGTCCACCCAGAGTATCTACGTACCCCAGAAATCGACATCATCGTATACCTCTGTTTCCCTGGTGGAGAGCACAGTTGGGTCAGCAAGGGTCACCCTGACCCATGACAACCCCCACCCATCAGGGCCAGTACTCACAGGGGCAGGAGAGCTGTTCTGGGCACGTAGCCATCTGTGAAGAGAGAGCAGGGATGGTGAGTTCTCTCTTCCTGATGGTGACCCATCCTCCAGGGCTGCCTGGGTTGAGCTCACTCACACTTGCCCTTGGTGTCCCGGCATAGCATCTCCTCCTTGCTGGTGAACTCAATCACCTCCAAGATCTCCCCACGCCGAATTCCCAGATGCTTGCCACCCCCACGTCGTGTTTTGGCATTGGGGTCAATCATCATCCTAGTCAGAATCACGATCTCCCCCTCAAACTGGGGAGGAAGAGGTTAGTGTTTTCGCCTGTGCTGCCACCCAGAGACTCCCCGGCTGCTTTCTAAGGATGGAATTCACTGGGCCTTGGTCAACCGGAGCTGAGCCCAGCCCTCCCAGGACTCTTGCTTTGCGTGGGGTTCATACCTTGAACTTCTTCCGGAACTCCCGCTCAGCTTTCTCTGCCTTCCGGATCTGCTTCAGGGACTTTAGGTCCTCGGGTGGTGACTGCTGTTGCTGGGGCGCCTTCTTCCTGAGCCCCTCAAGGAATTGGGTGCTTGTGAGCAAGATGTGCTTCTGGGAGACACCCCTTTACTGTCCTCCCAGGGCTCAGCCCCGCCCTGCCCCACTCCCTTTGCCCTGTGGTACCTGGGCTCTGGGTCTTGTGGCCTCTTGGGGGATTGCTGGGTAGACAGCACTTCATCTGGGACAGTCAGAATGCCGACTTAGGGCAGGGCCCCTTGGTTTGGTCTTTTGACCTACTGGCTTGATCTTTCCTGTGTTAATTCTCATGACAGGGGGTAGGGGAGTGGGCAGTGGGGGCCCTCCCCTCCCCTTTCCCCAGGCCTTTCTCATGGGTTGTGAGTTCTCTTTCATTTTCTTAACTCCTATCACATGTTAGGTGTGGGAGAAACTGTTTATCCCTCATGTCAACTCTATTGATGACTGTCATCCCAACTTGCTCAGGATGAAGTAAGGGTTCAGAGAGGTAAGAGAGTCTGCCCAAGGTCACCCAGCTGTTAAAGGTAGAGGCAGGATTTATCTGTGAGCTTTTGATACTGTTTCACTCCTGCCTGGTAGAGGAGGTAAGGTTTTGGGAATTGTGATGTGGGTCAAAAAAATAAGGCAGGAAGAAAAAACCCATTTTCTAGAAAACAAAGGTCCACCTCTGGAAGGAGCTGTTGGGAGGGGTTTCTTGGGTTGGCTTGGCTGATAATGAGACTCTGGACTGTACAGGTCTCCTGGGTGAGGCAAATAGCCAGCTTTCCAGGTATGAGCCCTGCTCGCCCAGGGTCTGGCTTACAGTGAGACCCTCATGAACCCCAGGTGAGTGAAGGATCCAGAACCTGAAGCCACCAGCTTTTTGCAGTCCTTTCTGGATAACTGGACCTTTCAGGCCAGCAGAAGCTCCCCTCGGACTGCCTGATGGGTATTTGCATGGCACGCTCCCACCCCTCCAGGTGCTGTGCTGGATGGCCTCCACCCACCGTCCCCCCCCAGAACACTCCCTCTCAAGCTCCTCTTATCTCTCCCAGATATTCACTCAGCTGGGAGCTGGGAGTGGACTTGACTTCACCCTAGAGCCCCTACAAACCTGCCGCAGCTGGAGAGCTCAGGGCAGGGCAGACCCTGGTGTGCCCATGTCCCCAGCCTCCTGGCAGTGAGATCCTGAGCTATCTGCCCTCAGGTCCTGGGAAAGAACTGGGCCGGACCCCTCCAGAGGATCTGTTCAGGGAGCCTCTAGTGGAGCTGCCACTGCTCTGAGTGAGGCATGGGGGGGAAGCCCAGAGTTCCTTCCAGTTGGGGACAGACTTGAAAAAGGCAAAGCAGCCCTTGGGACAATCCATACCACCAGTGAGCTCTACTCAGTGTCTGGAGAAGGGAGAGGAGGTCTAGGGAAGCTCGTGGTATCTAATGGCGATCTCGAACAACTGGCATGAGATGGGGAGATGGTTGCCCAGTGTCTAGGATGGTGGGCAAAGGTAGGGATGTGCCCAGTCTGGGGTTGGGGGTGAGCCATGCCTGCAAGGCTGCTGGAAGTGGAGTGGCCAGAGGTACTCCTGCCACACATCCACATCCCCAAGCGTGGCCCGAGCCACAGATCCTCGCTGGGGCGGAAGCAGGAGGGGCCCTGTCAGGAAGCTCTTTGCTAATCCGGGTGTTGCAAGCAGCCCCTGGGGAAAGCCTAGGAGAAGCAGCAGGGGCCTGGGAAGGAGTAACAGCTGTTGAGGCAGCAGACTTTGAGGAGAGGGCTGGTGGGGAAGGAGCAATAGTATCCAAAAGGCACCCTTGCAGGAGACCCAAAGACAGGGCAGGGAAGCAGCCTGGGAGCAGAGGGCTGGGCTACCATGTACTGGCCGTGTGAGCTCTTGGGGCAAGTCACTTCTTGTGTCCTCTAGCTTCCACTTCTGTAGTATGGGCATGACCCCACCTCGGGGGTCGTGCACATTCTGGCAAAGTGCTGGCACAGGAGCCATTTTTGTTTGTACATGAGGTTGCTGAATGCATTATCCTCACAGCTACGGCTGAGTGGCCTCCGTTCTGCTCTCCAGGAGCAGAGGCTCAGAAGAAAAGAGAAGGGTCCAGAGTGCAGAGAGTTGCCTGGGACTGCAGACCCAGGGTCTGTCACAGCCTGTCTCCAGCCTGTGCCTCTGATCTCAGGCTCAAGTCCTACACGTCCCTCAGGCATCTCCTCCAAGACCACAGATCTAAGATGGGTCCTGATGCCTATCTTACTCTGTACCCAGGTGCAGGCTCAAAATTTGGGCCCCATCCCTGTCATGAACTCTCTTGCTCTTGTCCTTGGTGATACACCACCAAGTCCTCTTGCTCCTTTTTGCCTGATTCTTCCACTGCTCTCCATGTCTCCTGCCACCGCCCTGGGACACACCCCTGCCCTGCCATACCACACCATGGTCTGTCTGCTGGCCTCTGGGCTGCCCTTCCCCACCCTGTTCCACCCATCAGGAGCTGGCCTGACCTTTCTGAAATCAGGCGCACCTTTCTGCTCTCTCCCTGGCACTATCCTTTCAGTCCATCAAGGATATGGATTGTCACTGGGCCTCACACGGGCAACATGGCAGAAAATGCCCTTGTGATGTCTGTTCCCCAGGTGCCTTGGCAGACTGGTCTGGCTAAGGGCCAGGCCCTGTCACCAACATACCCCTGCCCTTGGTGCTGGGTCTGTAGTCATCTGTGGACTCCACGTCATCGTATAGCTCGTAGACTTCATCTGGGTTCCTGCAGTGGGGCGGGGGGGGGGTGTCTTATCTGAGATGAGGGCCTCTTCCAGCCCCATGACCTGTGCCCCTGCCCCCGACTCCCCACACTCACTGTGGGATGTCTGCAGGCTGTCGAACCTGGAAGCGGATCCCAGCAGAAGGGCTTCTTGGCAGAGCTGTGGAGAGAGGAGGGCAGCAGGGAGGGAGGTGGGCCCTGCCGGGGAACTTCTGCCCCCACTTTTTGCCTGGGCTGCCCTGACCCACCTGTGTCTGCTGCTGAGGTTCTCCAAAAGCTCTGGATGGTTCTGGGGCCCGGGGGCAGTGGGGGCTTGGCTGGAGGAGGACCCAGGCTGCTGATAGGGGGCAGAGGCCTCCGCCGGGGTGGATGGCCAGGTTTGAAGCCCAGCCTTGACCCAACACTGCGGGTGAGAGCTGATCTCTGCTGCCTGGCTCCAAACCCTGGGCTGAGCGGGAACCGAGAGCTAGAGCCCGCAACTGCTGTGGGCAGTGAGCTCTCTGAAACCGAGCCAGGAAGTGGGGGCTTTCTAGGGAGGTCACCGAGGAACTCAGCCTGTGGGAGCTTCTTGGGCAGAAGAGTGGCCTCAGGCTGCGAGAACTTGCGGGGGTGCCCCTGGCACTCGGGCTGCAGAAACTTCTGGGGGAGCAGGTTGAACTCAGGCTCTGAGGATGTCCTGGGGAGGCCACCCAGCTCAGGCTGTGGGGGCTTCTTGGAGAGCGCTTTGAATTCAGACTGCCTCGGCCTCTTGGGAAACACACTGACTTCGGGCTCTGAGGACGTCCTGGTGAGGTTGCCAAACTCAGGCTGCAGGGGCTTCTTGGGGAGGTCACTCAGCTGAGGCAGTGGGATCTTTCTGGGAAATGTACTGAAGTCTGGCTGCAAGGAGTGGGGGTGGGGCTCACTGGACTCGGGCCTTGAAGGGGGTGCCTGAGGGGCCTCAGTGAACTCGATCTGTGGCAGGGACTTCTTAGGGTGGCCGCTGACCTCAGAAAGCCCCTGCTTTCTGAGGTTTGCACTGACCTCAGGCTGCGGGGGCTTCTTGAGAAGGATACTGAAGTTGGGCTGTGAGGAGTGGGGGTGGGGCTCGCTACACTCAGGCTTTGAGGGGGGCGTTGGAGGGACCTCACTGGACTCAGGCTCCAGCAGGGACTTCTTAGGGAGGCCACTGACCTGAGGCTGTGGGGGCTTTCTGGGGACCACAGAGAACTCAGGCTGCGGGGGCCTCTTGGGAAAGGTACTGAACTCAGGCTGCAAGGGCTTCAGGGTAGCCTCATTGGGCTCTGGCTGCTGGAACTTCCTGGGGAACTTGGCTTCTGCAGAGGGTCTGGGGGTGTTGCTGAGCTCAGGCTGTGGGAGCTTCTGAGGGGCCTCCCCGACCTCAGGCTTCGGAGGCTTCCTGGGGAACAGAGTGGCCTCAAGTTGTGGGAACTTCTTGAACTTGAGTTCACTGGACTCAAGTTTGGAGGGCTTCTTGGGCAGATCAGTGAACTCGGGCTGCAGGGGCTTCTTGGAGTGCTCGCCTAGCTCAGGCTGCGGGAACTTTTTGAGGAGTTTGTTGAACTCAGGCTTTGGGGGTTTTTTGGGGTGTTCGCTGGTCTCAGACTGAGAGGCCTGGAACTTTGCTTGAAGGCTCCGAAAGTCCTGATGACTCCCCTAGGGGACACAGAGTCAGGCAGGGACTCATACATCCATGTGGAGAGATGGACGTGGGGACATGGGGACATGGTCACAGACACACACCACCTTTCCCTGACTCCTTTGCAGTCAGCTCCCCTTCCCCACCTTCTTCCCTTGGCCCTCTTCTCTGTGGGCTGAAGACGCCCATGCTTTTGTCTCCCGTGGGTCCCAGGCTCTGCTAAACTCCTACACTCTTCTGACCTCTCCACTTAGGCCTGGAATGTGTGCACCCAACCTTGCCCCACCCAGGACACAAGCTCCTGGTGCCCCGGCAGCCTGCTGCTCCCACAGCCCTCCCCTTCAGTCAGTGGAGCCTCCTCGAGCCCCTCCTTTCCTCCCCAGGCTTTTCTTTTTTCTTTTTTTTTTTTTTTTTTTTTGGCTTTTTAGGACCACATATGTGGCATATGGAAGTTCCCAGGAGTTGTAGATGCTGGCCTACACCACAGCCACAGCCACACGGGATCCGAGCCACATCTGCGACCCACACCACAGCTCACGGCAATGCTGGATCCCCAACCCACTGAGTGAGGCCGGGGCTCGAACCTGTATCCTCATGGATCCTAGTTGGGTTGGTTAACCGCTGAGCCATGAAGGGAACTCTAGGCTCTTCTTTCTTTTTTTTCTTTTTCTTTCTTTCTTTTTTTTTTTTTGTTTTTTTGTTTTTTTGAGGGCTGCACCTGCAGCATATGGAGGTTCCCAGGCTAGGGGTCAAATCGGAGCTGAAGCCTGCAGGCCTACACCACAGCCATGGCAACTCTGAATCCGAACTGCGTCTGCAACCTACACCACAGCTCTCAGCAAGGTCAGATCCTTAACCCACTGAGCAAGGCCAGGGATCGAACCTGCAACCTCAGGGTTCCTAGTCAGGTTGTTTGTGCTGCACCATGATGGGAACTCCAGGCCCTTCTTTTCTAATTTCAAAATACATTTGGAATCCAACCTCTTCTTAGCGCCTGCGCTACTGTCCTGGGCCAGAGGAAGCCGCCTGGGGGAGGCACCTTCCCCCGTGGCCTGAATTATTTAATAGGCTCCTCCTTGGTCTCCTGCCTGCCTCTGGCACCCCCATCCCTGGCCCGTCAGCTGACAGCAGCCAGAGGAGGCCTGTTAACCTTAAGTCAGTTTGTGCCCTTCTGCTCAAAATCGGGCAGAGTTCCTTCATTTCCCTGCAATAAAAGCTAAAGATGTCACGAAGGCCCGAATCTTAGATCCTACCTCCCCTATTTAGTCACTGCCTTAGCCTCCCTCCCCCCAGTCTCAGGCCCCTGCCTGGGACACTCCCCACCGCAAGGGCTTCCTCCTCCTCCTCCAGGTCTCTGCTCCCAAGTTCCTTATTAGAGAGGCCTTCCTCCCAGACCACTTGAGTTGAAAAAAAGAAACTCAGCACCCTCTTTCCCAGCACCCTCCATCCTCCCCAACCTGGCTTACTGTCCTCTTAGTAATTGCCATCCTCTATCATTCAATTTATTTTACTCAATAAATCGTGGAATGGAGTGACCTCAAGCTGTGGGAACTCCTTGGAAAATTCACTAGACTCAAGTTTGGAGGGCTTCTTGGGCAGATCAGTGAACTCGGGTTGCAGGGGTTTCTTGGGGTGCTTGACTGCTACGTTTGGGGTAGGTTTTTTTTTATTTTGGGAGGTACCTCTACTCCCCCTTCCCCCAGCGCCTGTGGAACACCACTGCCAAGAGGGCAGCAACTTGTCCCATGCGTTGCGGTCCTCCCAGTGCCTGGCACACAGTAAAGATGCTCAGGAACTCTTGAAATAAAGAACATTGAGGACACACAGAGACGGGCACATACTCAGCCACGTCCATTCAGACCATCACGTTCTCATGCAGACGCACACAGAGTAACCCTGAGAAGCCTGGAGGCAAATGTGGGCACAGGACCTCACTGTCCTAGATGCCGAGGACCAGCGGCAGGCCCCCTGGGCACAGGCGTGACCATGGCTGGCACACCAAGTCAGCTCCAGGTACTGTCTGGACCCACCTCTCACCACCAATCCCAAACACAGGAGACCCACAGGTAAGGCCAGGCCTGCTCTGACGGACAAATTCTCCCGGAGATGGCCCTGCCCCAGGCCCCCAAGCCTGGCTCCACCTGGGGTCTAGGAGCTTGGGGCAGGGGAAGGGCAGCACCTCTTGGACGTGGCTCCGCCTGCGCCTCACTGTCCCCCAGCCCAGAGAACAAAGATAGGTGGTGATTCCTGTCGGGAGGCCTTTCGTGAAAGCCCCCAACCCCGGCGGGTTGGGGCAAGGCTCCCTCTGTGACCCCCGGGGCCAGAGAAGTCCAAGTCAGCAGGTCATGCCTTGGGGGATGGCTGGGGAGCGGGGGTGGCCGGCAGCGGGTGCATGACCCACTTTGTCACCCACAGGAAGCCCTTCCTGCTTACCCTGGCTGCCTGTGACCAGGTTGCTGTTCATGCTGACCTGGGGGGTGGGGTGTTGTCTGGGCAGGCCCCCAGTTCCCCTTATAGTCACAGTCTCAGCGGGCCACAGGCCCCTCAGCGCCTGAGCTGTCCCAGAGGTGGGTCCTGACTCCTTCCCATTTCTGGCGTTCGTGTCAGTCATTCCCGCGCCCCGGACAGATCGTCTGCCCCTCTGCCGCCCCCGCTTTTGGAATGTGCCCGCCAGTGTCCACCTGTGGCATCCCTTGCCTCCAGCTGGCCAGTGGGGGACATTCCCAGGGCTTGGAGACTCACCATGGCTGCAGGTGGGTGACGGGCCACGGGGCAAGTGGGATCCAAGCCAGAGCCACCGCCCTCAGGAAGTGACTGCAGCTTCTGCTCCATGGGCCCCGGGCCCCACGGGGTGGGGTCTGCTGGCCAGGCGGGGAGGGCAGAGGAAGGAGAGGAGGCGGGGACAGCCTTGGCCCTTCCTCAGATCCCGTCCCCCTCCCTCCCACCCCATGCCCTGCTGTGTGCTGACTTCCCGACTCCCTGTGCCAGACCTTGAGGACCTTCTGCCAACAGAGGCAGGCCAAGGCCAAGTCCAGCCAGGGCCTCCGTCGGGGTGGGCGTGGGGGTGGGGGGCGGCCAGTTCTCCGTGGAGCAGGAACATGGTCAGCTCTGGGCTGGGAGAGCCAGCAGCCAAGCGAGTCTGCTGTGTGAGGCCCGCCTACTGACTCTTGTTGCCTCAATCCCCCTTCCTCATTTCAACACTTCCCTTTGGTCCAATTTGCAGCTCTGAGCAGGACTTCCTTGTTACGGGAGAGATGTAACACTGGCCGAGGGCCTGGCCAGGATGGCAGATTTGGTGGAGTTGGGGGGTGGGCGGTGTCCAAGGCCTTTCCTCTGGGAGAGGGAGGGAGTCTGAGGACCACCCCTAGGCTCCCAGAGGATAAGGGAGGGAGGACAATGGGGATGGTTGGGAGGCCAGCGAAGAGGGGGTGAAGGTGGGCAAGACCAGCCCTCTCAGGGTCAGGCCCCGCCAGACCAGGGTAACCCTGACAGCCATGCTCAGTGACTGGGGCTCAGAGAGAAAAGGAGGAAACACCCAAGGAGAAACTTCTATATTGGAGTCGCTAGAGGAGGATACAGAAAGACAGAAGCTGGAGTCTGTGGGTGGTTCAGTGGGTTAAGGATCTGGCGTTGTCACTGCAACAGCTCAGGTCACTGCTATGGCGTGGGTTTGATCCCTGGCCCTGGAACTCCCACATGCCGCAGGTGCAGCCAAAACAAACAAACAAAACCACCAGAAGACAGAAGCTCCCAGCAATTCTGACTTAATTGGCCTGGGGTGTGGCCTGAGTTAACACACCTTCAGGGTGATTCTAACGTGCAGCTGAGAAGCAAGACCCCCTTAAAGTGTAGGCTGTGCCTCAGGTCAGAGGTGGCACCTCACCTCGGATTCTGAAACATCCAGGGGGATGCCCATACTGCTGGTCCGAGGATCACATCTAGAGAAGCAAGAACAGAGAAGTTTCCAGAAGGATCCAGATGAGACAGGGACAGAGGCTGGATGTTGCATTCTTAGCAGATGCCCTTCATTCACCTGTGCCTCGAAAACCACAGGCAGCCACCTCTGCCAATATGTCTGCTTTAAGAGTACAGCTCAGGGGTTCTGGAGCCTCTGCAGCTATGTGTCCCTGTTCCTGCACCAACAGACATGCACCCTGGGTCACGTTCCCAGATGTGGGTTCCCCTCACATCTGGAACAGGAGGCTTGGGAGGCTGGGATGACAAGGTCTGGGTGCTGGAGCAGCTCAGCCTGTTTAACTTGAACCTACAGTTTCGGGTCACCCTGGCCCCTGGGGCAGCTGTGCAAGGTGGGTGGCGCTAGCGTGCACTCATTCATTCTCCCTTCAGACTGGCACTCCTGGGCGCCCTCTGCTGGGTGGAGCTGGGGCCCTAAGAGGACTCCGCTTTCAGGTATTCTGGAGTTGGGGTGGGGGACACTCTGTAGGGGTCATGGCTTGGTTGGCCAGAGGGAGGTCAGGGGCTTCAGGAGCCCAGAGGGGACAGTGGGAGCAGTAAGACTTCCCAGGCAAGCAGACAAAAGCTGGACATGAGTTGGGAGAGGGTGAGGGTTGGAAGGAGTTTTCAGAGTGACCCTGCTCCCTAGGCCTCAAGGTGATTTCAGCTTCTAGAGAAGGCAGTGAGGGGCCGAAGGGGGCCCATGGACCCACTGTACCTATAGGAGGGGCTGTGGCATCTACATGAGTGATGGGATTTGGGGGAGGTACCTGGACAAAGATGTTGGTTCTCTTGGTCTCTCTGGAAAGATCCTAATAGACTGGGAAGTGATGTTGCCTGGATCTGGGGGTGGCTGAGTGAGGGGCTCGATGGGGAGAACTCCTGGGGGCTGGGAATATCCTGGTACCCTGGAGATGGAACAACAGCCCTGTCCCTGGAGACACAGGAAAGGGTGGGCCTAGGGACATATTTCCAAGGGTGTCTAGGGTCCCTGGGAGCGTAGGAAGAGAAGAGAGTACCCTTTGGGCCTCGCTGCTTGGGTTTTCTCCTCAGTGGTACCCGTGCTCAGCTTCCATGGTGGTGCAGAAGCAGTGCGACTTGGAACTGGGCCTGGCTAGGCTGAAGGCTCCATCAGCTTACCCTCCTAGCCTCGCTTTCTCTATCTGTAAAGTGGGCCCTTGACCCACCTCCTTCCCAGGTTCTTGAGAGAGTCCCAGGCAGCCACAGGCTTGGTGGCTGGAGGGATATGAATGAACCACTTGCAAATGTTTCCCAAGCCTTCCACCACCCCTTCCTTTTTTTTTTTTTTTTTGGCCACGGCCTGCAGTGGCTTGATGTGGGATCTGGGTTCCCAGGCTAGGGACTGAACCCGGGCTGCAGTGGTGCAAGCGCTGAGTTCTAACCACCAGAACCACCAGGGACCTCCCATCTCCCCACACTTCTTTGGATCCTCACAAGAACTCATCATGCACATTATGACACCCATTTTAAGGACTAGGAAAGTGAGACGCAGAGAGGTTGAATCTTCCCCAGATCATACGGTTGTGGTTTCAAGGCTTCTGGCTGAGAAGGGGGGAACTCAAGGGGGGCCTGGAAGGGCTGGTGGAGTAGACACCTGGCCCGAGCCACCTGAGCCTCAGCTGCAACCCCATCGAGGACACCAAAGCCCTGAAGCCCCTTGTGCCCTTGTGAGGCCAAGGGCAGTGGGGCAGGCAGGCGGGCAGACTGGCCCCTTGGTCGAGGTGGGCCAGGTTCTAAGGGCTCCAAAACCTCCCTACTGCCCTTCCCAGGAGAATCTGAAGGGCTTTTGGAACTTGGAACTGTTGACCTTTGATGAGACATTACAGCTGCACTAGGAGCAGGTGTTTGAGCCATTATCCCAGTTCAGCTACCTGGACGGCTTTGATGCTGGGGACCCTGTCTGACTCTGAGTCTGAGGCCAACACACAGGGGAATGAGGATTCTGAGGACTGGGGGAGGATGGTGAGGGAGGGCAAGGAGGAGATGGGAGGGTGGTGTGGGAGGGATGGGGCCTGGGGACTCCACCCAGGGGGTGACTAGTGTCTTGTTGGCTGCAGATACTGAGGTTGAAGAGGTGGCAGATGACAACTCTGGTAGCTTGGAAGACGGAGGAGGTAAGAAGGGAAGCGGGAAGGGATGGGGACCTGGTCCTTGGGTTCTGGCTCATAGGATGTTTATGTTCCCTAGGAAAAGGAGGAGGAGGGAGATGGTTCAAGATGAGGGCCTTGTGGGCCATGAGAACAGGCTCCTCATCCAAAGAGCTGTGGGGAGCCATTGAAGGGTACCAGGTAGGGGAGGGGCACAAATGGAAGAGACCCCTGATTCCAGGGGTGTTGCAGACTGGGGGAAGGGCAAGAGAGGTTGCCTCCTGTGCTCCAGGACTAGGCGAGGGTTGAGGCCTGGGCTAAGGGATCGCAGGGCTGGAAGGGGGCAAGATGCACAAGGTATAACTACGTCTTGAAGGATGACTGCCAACAAGATGTCAGACTTCCAGACTCAGGAGGCTTTGACCCATGGGGTTCTGGTGACAGCAGTATGGTACTAGATTTTGAACCCTGGCCCCAGCCTGACTTCTTAAGAAGGAAAGGAAGAAAAAAACCTATTTGTCAGAAGGGTGTGCAGGAAGGGAGCCCAGGCTCTCCAGGGCTGGCCTTGACTCACCCTTCTCAGGGCTAGGGCAGGGGGAGAAGCGGAAGTGGGCAACCAGAGGGAGTCAGGGGAGGACAGCAAGAAGGATGATGATGAGGCCTGAGCCCTGGGCTGCCATGGAATGTCCAGATCTGGGGACCCTGCCACCTCCCTGAGAGTCAGCATTGTCCTGAGGATCTGGGAAGCTCCATCTGGGCCAGCTTCCCAGCCTGTGCCCCCAACTCCTGGGACTTTTAAAATAAAACCAGAAACCTCCATCTCCTCTGATTTCTGGAAGTGAAGGAACAAGATAGAGAGCCACCTACAGCTATCCTAGTGTTGAAGTGACAGGGGAAGTGGGACATAGGTAGGTTGTCAGGGGAGACCTGCCCCCTCCCCCGGTTGGGTGTGCCCCAGGACGGCTCGATTGACTCACTACGCATTGCAGGGGCAAGGGACCCAGACACAGCACAGGCTGGCTCAACTGCCTCCTTTATTGTTCCCCCATCCCGGCCATCTCAAGGCTCCCCCGACCCCACCGAAAATTACAAAACTACCCACTCTCCCCACCCCCCAACGCAGCGGGGTTCAGAGCGGCGAGAATACTGGACACTCCCCCTCTGACAGCAGCGGCGACACCTGGCGCGCAAGCGGGGCCGGGTCTGGGTGGGGCAGAGGGGTCGCCTGAGCCTCGGCCCCGCCTCTCGCCCCAGGGGCCCCGCCCTCCCCACACGCGCGCTCCCGGGCCTTACCCGCCGGCGCGTCGGGGCGCGGCTGCCCCGGCGCGGGGGCCGCGGGGCGGTGGTCTTCCAGGTGTAGTGTCATGGCGGCCCGCGAGGCCGTGGAGAAGGCGCACTGCATGCAGGAGTAGCGGCCGCGCGTGTGCTCCCACAAGATGCGGCTCGGGGCCGCGTGCCCTGCGGGCAGGCGGGATCTGGTCAGCCCCCGGCCCTGGGCGAGGGCGGGTCGGACCTTTCCCCGCCTCCCCATCAGCTCCCGGGCGCCCGGGGCCTGCCCTGGCCTGGCTGATCCGTTTTTCCTGGGCGTCTCCCCAGGTATTTGAGGGCATTAAACTTGATTTATTCGCGTCCCCTTCTCCCATCCTCTGAACCAACGTAGGGAGGAAAGACTCGGGAACCGGGCGCGAGTTTTACACGGAAACGCCGGCGCAGATGAAGGAGCAGGGGCCGTAATTTTCAAAGCAAAATCCTGTATTTCAGGGGTGACATTTCCGGCCACCTGGAAAAGGGTTGGGCACCGCTGCCTCCTAACATCCCTTAGGCCCCGCAGGGCGCAGGAAAGAAATCCCCTACACCCTCCCGCGTGGTCACCTGCACGCACCTGAGGGCGCGTCGGAGCCGCCCTGGGGTCTTCGCGGGCTGCCGCCTGCACCTGCAATAAATGGGCGGGTCAAGGTCAGAAGTCAGAATGAGCCCTGCCCACCCTTCAGGCGGCCCTGCACCCACACTCACCTTGGCTTTTTTTCCACACGGCGGCGCTGGAGGCGGGCGGCCCGGGAGCGGCGGCCAGGAAGGGGCGCAGGCGTGGGGGACTCAGGCCAAAGGGCGCGGGGTTCAAGTAGGGCAGGAAGGGCCCGGTAGGGGCAGGGGCAGGGGCAGGGGTCGTGAACGGCTCGAGCAACGGGAACTGCAGTCCCGGCGCCGACGCAGCGTCGGACTCCGGGGGGCGCTCCGGCACTGGCGGCTCCTTGTCGAGGGCGGGGGGTGGTGGCGGGGCTGGGCTCTGCGCATGCTCGGCGCAAACATGCAGATGCTTGAAGAGCGAGCGATGCGTGCGGAAGCGCAGGAGGCAGTTCTCACACCTGGGGGCGGCGGAGGGTTGGGCTGGGTCTCCAGGGAGACAAGGGAGCCTGGGCCCAAAAATAATAGATTCCCCCATCTGTGGGGGAGGAGTCTGCCCTAAGCGTCCTCCTACTGGGTCGCGATTCCCCCGGGTCAGAGGCCGGGGAAGATGAGGAAGGAGTCTCAATTTTCACTTAGGTGATCAGTTCTCCTCTTGGGAGGTAGAAGGACAGGGCAGAGGGGCTCCTGTATGTCTGTCCCCCCTTCTAAGCTCCGCCCTCCCGATCCCTGGAACTTGCTCTAGCAACCAGTCTCTCTTCTGGGCAGGTAAGGTAAGGGTTAGGCTTGCCCTAGGTTACCTCCACCTCCCGACCCAGCCCCCTTGATGAAGGGAGAAAAGCCTGGAGCCCAGGTAGTGGCTGAAAAAATCAGCGGTGGGGGGAACTGCGTGGGGCCTGGTCACCAACCACCAGCAGAGGTCTGGGTGGACAGAGTCTCACTTGAAGTAGCGATTGGGTTTGTAGTGCAGCTTGCCGTGTGCCACCAGCTCCTGCATGCTGGGGAAAGTCTCAGTGCAGCTCAGGGCAGAACAGCGGAAGAGCTTGCCTGGCAGGGCAGGGATGAAGGATAGGAGTGGAGAGGAGTGGCCAAGACTAGTCAGGAGGCTCTGCCTGCCTGCTGCCCTAACCTGACTCCCCACCACCTACCCTGGCCCTACCTTCCAGGGACTGTGTGGGTGGGCAGTGGGTACGCAGATGCTGTGCCAGGTCTCGAACGCTGGGGAAACTCAGACAGCAGCCAGGGCTGGAGCAGGGTATCTGCTTCCCTGCAGGATGCACAAAAAGGAGGGGTTGTCACTGTCCCTTTTCCATCCATGCTGTCCAGGGCATTTATGGGACTGGAATTACCCTATGGTTTCTTACTGGGGCCTTTACCCTCTGCCTCCCCCACTAGTGGGTAGGGCCTAAACTGCCAGAGGGTAGGAGCTGAGTTGCCTGGCTCCTCACTGTATCCACAGCCTGGCATACATTTGGTGCTCAGTGACTGGCGATTCCCTCTAGATGGGCCCCAAGTCTGGAGATATTCTGTATTCTTCACTCCTATTGTTCCAGGAGTGATTCCCCCAGAAGGCTTCTACACAGGTCACCTGGTGGTGGGCGTCGTCTGGGAGGCCGCAGGTCCTCACTCTTTCCGGAGACAGTGCTGATCGGGCCAACGCTGGGTCCAGGGCCAGGATGGCCACTGTCTGGGGCTGGGGAGGCACGCTGCTGGGTCCCTCCAGACCCTCCACGTTCCCACACCGGGGGTGTGGCTGCCTGGTCAGAGGCTGGCTCCTCCCCCATGGAAGAGGAGGTGGCTACAGCAGCCATAACTGGGGACAGCACCTCCTTGTCGGTCTCACTGGAGCTGGACTCTGCAGTGGCCGGCATGTCTGGGCTGGGCCCTGAGGGTTCCTCCTCCTGGTGGAAGGAAGAGGTGGGGAGAACCCCTCTGGGCCCAGGGTCTGCTTGGGCCAGCCAGGGGCACCCCTCCACCCCACCAAGACCACTAGGCATTCCTGAAGCAGCCAATGTCCCAGAGACATCACCCAGTCAGCCGCCATCCTAAGGAGTCACCATAAATGGAGGGCAGGGGGTGAGGGTGGATTTGGCTCCTGCCTCCTGTGCCCCCATTCTCTGGGAGGGAGCCAAGTTGTCCCAAATGTATAAGGGGGTACCTGTTCAGGAATCACCCATATGAAAGAAGCATGCCTTAGACCCTAACCTGGAAAGGTGGGAGGCCCGCCCAGGGGAAGGGAGTGGAGAAAGATGGGGCTCTGAACAGGGTGCGACTAAGAAGATGCTGGAGGGACCACAAAAGGCCAAGTAGATTTTTGAGGAAGGAAATATATCTATCAGCCGGGCTCGAGATATGCAGGTGAACTGGAGGTGCTGGGCTGGGGGGGGGGGGGCGACTGTATAAAGATCAGGGGCGGTGCCCGAGAGCTGTGGGCGTGGCCCAGTAGAAGCCAGACCCGGAAGTAGGGGGTAGGGTGCGCCCCTAGTGACAGCCAGCGGCGAGCGAGTGCCCGGATGTGGGGGCGGGGTCGGCCGTAGGCTGTGAGCGCTACCGGGCGGCTTCCCGCCAGTCCCCGCTGGCTCGCCGCGTCCGCGTCCCCGTCGCCGCGCTCACCATCCTCGCCCCGATTCTGCCTCCTGTTCCCTCGGCTCCGACAGCTCCAGCTAAAGCTGCACTGATTCCTTCGGTGGCCGCAGGCTCGTGCTCACGTCAGCGCCATTTTTCCGCCTTCCAGATCTCGCGAGAACGGGGGCGGGGCCTGCTGGCTGTGCCCTGCGAGGGGGCGGGGCCTGACACCCGGGTTTTCCTTTGAAAGCCGAAGTAGGGCCGGCGTGGATTTGCAAGCCGAGGACGGTTCTATCGGGCAGATTTAGCACAGTCTGTGCGCAGAGATATGGGATTAAAAGCTTCCTGGGCCTCAGTTTTCTCTGCAAAATGAGCATCTTCATTCTCTCACGTACCGTCACCATACCTCGAAGGGGGATAAAAAACGGTTTTCTTTTTCAAAGATGTCGTGTTTGGTGAGCCGCCTCTTCGTAAGGAAATTGACAGTGGCCGTCAAATTTTTCAGTGCGCTTAGTTCTGAAGTTGGAATGGGTCCGTTGAGATAGCCAAGGACGGGAAGCAAGCTAACCGTCCTCAGGAAGACGTATGGAGAGCCCTGGATGTACTGGTGTGGAATGAATCACCTAACCCAAACTCCATTCCTTGAGTGCCTACAGTTTGCTAGGCACTGGGGACCCAAAAATGAACAGAACAGACCAACATCCCAGTTACCAGGGGCCGCTCACGTTTTAATATGGGGAAACAATGAATCAACAAATGCAGAAAACCATCTTATATTAAGGAAACACCTTCATATAGAAAGGAAAACCCCCCAGAAGGTTGTGTGTCAAGCTTCTCTGTGAGGTGACATCTGAGCTGTCACCTGATGGTCAAAAAAGAGTGAGCCAGTAGAAGGTCTGGGGACCATAGCGCTCTGAAAAGAATGGAAAGCTGGTGCATGTGGCTTGAGTTGGGGAGGAACAAATCTTGTCTTTTTCAAGAAACAGTGAGGCTATCAGCGCATTGCTGGAGCAGAGTGGAGGCAGCGAGTGGAGGTCAGAAAATGGACAGGAGTTCCATCGTGGCTTAGTGGTTAATGAACGCAACTAGTATTCATGAAGACGCAGGTTCGATCCCTGGCCTTGCTCAGTGGGCTAGGGATCCAACGTTGCCCTGAGCTACGGTGTAGGTTGCAGACATGGCTTGGATCCTGTGTGGCTGTGGCCAGCGGCTAGAGCGCCGATTAGACCCCTAGCCTGGGAACTTCCATATGCTGCAGGTGCAGCCCTAAGAAGCAAAAATAAATAAATAAATAAATAACAGGAAAGAAAATGGACATGGACAAGGTGCAAGGAGGGTCATGAAGGGCCCTTGCGAACTGTAGAAAGAGGAATGTGGTCTATATTCTAGGCATGAATTTTTTTTTTTTTTTTTTTTTTTTTTTGTCTTTTTGCTATTTCTTGGGCCGCTCTCGCAGCATATGGAGGTTCCCAGGCTAGGGGTCCAATCGGAGCTGTAGCTGCCAGCCTACGCCAGAGCCACAGCAACGCAGGATCCGAGCCGCATCTGCAACCTACACCACAGCTCACGGCAATGCCGGATCATTAACCCACTGAGCAAGGGCAGGGATCGAACCCGCAACCTCATGGTTCCTAGTCGGATTCGTTAACCACTGGGCCACGACGGAACTCCTAAGCATGAATTTTTAACACCATCTAATTACCCATTGTCATTTGGAGGATGGGTCATTGTGGGACAATAAAGTGGATCTTTGATCTCTGATGTCTGTAATACATTATTTAACTGTTCAGGAAGTGTTTGTTGAGTTCTAGGCAAGTGTAGCCTTTATGAATATTGTGTTTCTGTCTATGTACGTAGGATGTATCTACTTTTTTGCTTTTTTTTTTTTTTTTTTTTTTTGTCTTTTTAGGTCCACACCCACGGCATATAGAGGTTCCTAGGCTGGGGTCTAATCAGAGCTACGGCTGGCAGCCATGGCCACAGCCACAGCCACAGCAACTTGGGATCCAAACCACGTCTGCGACTTACACCACAGCTCATGGCAACGCTGGATTCTTAACCCACTGAGCAAGGCCAGGGATTGAACCTGAGTCCTCATGGATGCTAGTCAGATTTGTTTCTGCTGAGCCAAGATGGGAACTCCAAAAAAACCTTTTCTTTTGATTATCATTAATATGGTTAAAAATCATTAATTTAAAAAACAATTTTGATGCAGGGTGGAGGAGTGTGTGTGTGTGTGTGCGCGGGTTTTGGGGGGGAGGTTGTTGCAATCTGGGGAAGGGTGGGGTAAGGTTTCAGAAAGGACAGGGAACCAGGAAAGGGAGAGGTGGGGCCGGACTTTAGAAATTTTGTAAGAGCAAACAGGATGTTGCTGAGTGGGGGTGGGGGGCAAGGTGACTGAGGTTTGCAGTCTGAAGATGCTCTAACCTAGATGTGAGAGGCTGTCTGTTAGAAGATATCAAACCCACTCCCATCCCCAGTGCCCTGCCCAAACCACACCCCATCTGTGTTGCCGGAAAGGTCCTACTTCCTGCAAATGGGGTGCCTGCTCCCACAGTGGGGCCACAAGGCTGTACCCTAAAGTGCCAGGAGGTGGGCAGCCAGCATGTTGAGTTCTAGGGCAGAGAAGGGAGACAGAAGCCCTCATTCCTCTTCAGCATCAGGAAATCCTCAGCTGATGAAGTTGTGGTTCCTGCAGTTCTCCAGCAGTCTCTCCTCCAACAGGGGTCTTGCAGAGAGAGACACACAGTGGTGGCTGGGCAGTGGAGGAGCAAAAATCAGATACGGAGGGAACCGGGGACGTAGAAGGGAATGGTTAAATGCTTTTGTATAATGGTTGGCTAATAAAACGGCTCTCGGGACCTAGTTGTAAAAACTGGGGCTTTTTTTCCAGCCATGCACAGCTTCCCAGGAAGGTACAAGTCCTGCAGAAGGCTCTGCTGACTAGTCTTTCTTTGATGCCTTTTCTTCTGTCCTCCAGTTGGGTGGGAGTCCTCCCATCACAGTGTAGGTTACTGTGTGTGGTATTTGCCATTGAAATCTGCTGAGACTGCCCCTTTTCCTCCTTCGTGGTTCCTCTAGCAATGCCCATACCTCTCTGCATTCCCCCCTCCTCCCCGCTCCAGCCCATCCCTTTTCTGGCTCAGTCCTGACCCCACCAATCTGGCTGCATCTCTCCCAGAGTGGCTGCTCTTTGTGGGGCTGAGCACAGAAGGGGTCAGGATCCTTAGGCTCAGACCTAAGGTTCCAGCTGCACCTGCAGGGAGGTTTGAAATGCTCAGATTCCAGCTCTGGTTTGGAGACAGCTGGGGGGATCAGGAGACAGCTGGAGGGCACTGGTAGCCAAGCTGATCCCCTTCACCACGACAAGAAGTGCAGAAAGCCAAGGTCTTGGAGTGTCAGAACCAGTCCTGAGCCCAGGTGAGTGAGGGCTAGGAAAACACAGCAATGGGGTAGGGACCAGAGGGGATTCAGGGTGGATCCAGGGGGCCATGTGGGACCTGCCTCCATCCTCAAGGCCCAGTTGGGTCCCAGCTGAGTTTGCAGGGGGCAGATTCAAAGCCGACAGGACACACCAGATAATTTTCTGCAAGAAACCTGGCATTCAGCTTCTGGAAGCTGGCAAGTGAGATAAACTCAAGCTTTGGGGGGGAGGGAGCAATTTCATAACTTGGCTCTGTGGAATCTCGGGTGAGTGACTAAACCTCTCCTGGCCTCCATTTTTCCATCTGTAAAATGGGAGCATTTGCTACCTCACAGGTTATGGGAACATAGTCCTTGTTTTTGGTGCTCAGTAAGTTAATTCATGTTTTCTTTTTTTCTTTGGCTTCACCCAAGGCATATGGAAGTCCCCAGGCTAGGAACTGAATCTGAGCTGCAGCAGCCAGCCTACATCACAGCTGCAGCAACACCAGATCCGAGCTGCATCTAGGACCTACAGCACAGCTCGCAGCAACGCCAAATCCTCAACCCACTGAGCAAGGCTGGGGATCGAATCCGAGTCCTCATGAATACTAGTCAGATTCATTTCCGCTGTATGACAACGGGAACTCAAGTTAATTCATGTTTTCACTCAGCAAACATTTATTGCCTCAGTGATGAGGGAAGGAGGGAAGTCATGCTTGTCAAGCCCTCCTCCCCCGACTATGCCCTGCACTTGGCCTGTGGGACACAATTCATTTCCTACTGACAAGGCGGCTGGGAGGTAGGTTCTGCTGTTAGCCCTGTTTGACATAGGAGGAAACCAGTGTGATGTGGGGGAGGCCAGGGCCTGGGGGCGGCTGCAGTGGTGACCCCAGACCCAGCACCTGGGCTAGGCTGGGCTGGAGGCCACAGGACTGGACCTTCTGGCCAGTGCAGTCAAGGGGAACGAGAGATCTGCATTGCAAGGCCTGGCTCCTGGGCAGGCAGGCAGGTGGGAGGGCAGGCCCCTGCCCCACTCAGATTTTCTCCACATAGTTTCCTGGGAAGAGGCCTTCCTGACCGTGCAGCCGCCCTTTCCACCAGCCTGAGGAATCTGTGGGGGAGAAGAGAGTGTGAGACCCATCTCACCCTGGACAAAGCCTTCCTGATGGCTCTGTGTCTGTCTTATGCGTCTTCACTGGCCTGGCATAAAGCAGAGGCTGAAAAGAGGTGACAGACGGAAGGGAGGGAGTAACACGTGGATTTTCCTTGCCACTGGCTCACACTCGGTCATTTTCTAGTCTGTTCACTTGTGCTCTTTCCTCATCCACTGCTCTTGTTGGTCCCTCCCCCTAATCCCAACAGTGGACCCAGGAATGACCCCCTATGGGGCTCCCCCACCCACCTCCAGAGGGTGCTGCTGAGTCCTAGGCTCCTCTCGGGGGCAGCCCAGGGGTAAGGTTGGAGGTGCCTCGGGCCATCCAGACATGGCCCACTTCCAACTCACAAGGTAGTGTCTGCTATTAGCATGTGCTTGACAGGTGAGAAAAATGAAGCTGGGGTACTGAGTGTGATGCACTGAGGCCAGGCTCCCAAGGTGGCTTTTTTTTTTTTTTTTTTATCTTTTAAGGGCCCCACCCACAGCATATGGAGTTTCCCAGGCTAGGGGTCTAATTGGAGCTACAGCTGCCAGCCTAAACCACAGCCACAGCAATGCCAGATCTAAGCCAGGTCTGCAACCTTCACCACAGCTCATGGTAATGCTGGATCCTTAACCCACTGAGCGTGGCAAGGGATCGAACCCGCAACCTCATGGTTCCTAGTCAGATTCACTTCCCCTGCACCATGATGGGAACTCCTCCCAAGGTGGCTTTGACCCGAGATCCTCTAGCCTATGCAGCCACTAGCTCAGAAGCAGGTATCTCTGGCAGGGGCTGGGAGCCAGCTGGTCACCTCTGTTCTCCTCAGGAAGGGTGTGTGGTCATGGGGGGCTGCCTGGCCATGTCAGGGCTCCATCCCCTCCCCTTTCGCCCTGCACACACACACCTTCCAAGAGGATCTCGATGACCTCGTTCACGTTGAAGCTCAGCTCGTCCACATCTTGGCCCACATACTGGTACAGTGCTCGACATCTCGGGCCGTGTGCCCGTGGCTGGGGCTTGGGTCGGCCCACACCAGGCACAGGTCGCTGCCCCACGCTGCGTTTCCTCTGCATGCTGTGGGCACAGGGGGCACTCGTCACAGCCCCAGACACTCCCCCATCTCCTGCGGCTGCCCTCCTACACCACCTACCCAGCCACGCCCTGGTCAGGCACATTGAGGAATTCTGTGTTGTGCTCCGAGGGGGGCCGTGCCCGTGGGCGTCTGCTGGCCCCCAAGGCTGAAGACGGAGGGCCCCGTGGTGGTCTTTGGGAGCCCCCTGCGGATGTGATCTCCAGGGGCAGGTGGCTACCTCTGGCAGAAGGAGGCACGCCATTGCGATCCAGGCCTGGAGTGAGAGCAAGGATGGAGGCATTCGTCAGAGTGATGCTAGGAGGATTTGAGGAGGACTTAGCTCCAAGTTCCCTGTCTAAAGGAAGAAGCAGCTACTCTCAACCCAGTATGGTAAGAACTGGCCTGGAGGGAGAGACCCTGAGGCTAGGAGGGCCTAGAGGTAGGCTCTGCAGGGGTTAAGATTTTTCCTCCACTCTTTTATGTAGGAGGGCTTTTGTTGGAGGATGAATAAGAGTTCAAGTGGAGTAGGAATTTGGGAGACAGGCAGAGGAAACAACCCAAGCAAAGGCCTGGAGGAAAGAACAAATTTAGTAAGTTGGCAAAATAAGCTGTAGCTTGCATGACAGGAGTGTAAGATGGGAGGAGAGAAGAGGTCAGCTGAGGTTAGATTCTGAAGGGCTTTGAATATCAAACTAAGCTTAGCCTGAATTATTCTGTGGGAGATAAGGAGCTATGAGAGTTCTGAACAGAAAAGAGGAGAATGGTCAACTCTGCTTGTTAGATCCCATTGACAGCAGGTCTGGCTTAGGCCTTGGAGCCCATAAGAGCCAAAGAAGACACTTAGTGGGAGGTGTCTCTTCACCTCTGGGTGGCCCGGGAGCTGCTCGAGTAGGGGCCTGGGCAAACCTTCGAGGTTTTCCCTGGGCCATTCCCTTCCGTGTAGGCTCTGAAAGGGAAAGGGGAAAGAATATACGGATTTGAGTGTTGACCATATTAGGTTATTGGCCCCGCCCATAAGTCCAGTCCACTCTGTGGCTCCGCCCTTGCCCCGCCCCGCTCGCTGGAACTCCCACCTGGAGAGAGCCCTTAGTTTCTTGAACACTGGTTCTGCCCCAAAATTGGCCCCGCCCTTCCTGGACCCACCTTTCACTGACTCCTGGGCCTGCCCACTCCAAGGCTCTCCCCATCATTAGCTGATTCAAGGGTTGACTCCATGGCTATGCCCACCCCTCCATGTTTCTTGCTCACCCATTGGTCACCTCGGCTAGCCCTGCCCTTTTCATGGCCTCATCCTCTCCTTAGGTCTCTCTAGACCTTCCCCTCATCGGCCTTCATCGAAGAGGCTCCGCCCCAGGGCCTTGATTGGTCCCTGTTGATGGCCCCGCCCTCCGCGGTGCCCGACAGTCCCTTCCGAACAGGGCCTTGGTGCTGCGCAGACTCACTGGAGCTTTTGGGCAGTCCATCACCCACGCTGACCGTGAGGGCCCGGCCGCTAGCTTTGAGCAACGCCACGTCGCCGGAACCGCGGGAAAAAGTGACGCTGCGGGTGCCACCTCCGCCCCAGCCCTCCTTCTTCACTCGGAACTGTAGTCTGTGAGGAGAGGAGGAAGCTGTGGGGGTCCCTACCCCCTAGGCAGGGTCACCTCGTCATCCCATCTTTGTCAGACCCAGGCTGGAGTGGGAGGGGGAGCACGGGTGCCTTTCGGCCAGTCTGTGAGGGGTTGCTGTGCCAAGCCCAGCCCGTGGATGGTGCGGGAGGTGGGGATCGTACGTGTCGCTGAAGGTGAGGGGCAGGGGCCTCCGCACCGCCTCCTCAAAGCGCTTGCACAGGAGGCTGACAAACTCGGTTTTGAAGACGCTTTCCAGGAAGCTGTCAGCTGCGTCTTCTTGGAGGATGAAGAAGTCGTCCTGCCGCGTACTGGGGAGGGGCGGGAGGAAAGGCAGGTGAAAGTGACAGGTGAGGCTGGCAGAAGGACTGACATATGAGATGCAAGAGGGAAGAGTCACATATGGGGCAAGTGAGGGGTGACACGGGTGGGGAGAAAGAGGAGGGGTGGCAAGGAGCTGGGGAAGATGGTAATAGAGAAGGATCAGCTGAGGGGACAGGTGCTGTTGGCAAGTAAATATCATGAGTGCGGGAACAGGTGAAGGTGACAGGTAGGGCCAAGAGAAGTTTGCAGATATAGCAGCAGGTAAGATGTTCAGGGTGACAGATGGGGCAACGAGTGAGAGGGTAGCTGAGGAAGAAGGGCTCACAGGGGTGACTGTGGGACAAGTGGGGGCCTGACCTGAGGGAAACTCCCCGCAGTGCCTGGATCTCCAGCTTCTTCTTCAGAACCTCACGCACCTGGCCCTTCTCAGGTCCCTTCTTCACCTTCTCCCGCCCGATCACATACACGCACTTGGGCGTCAGGATCAAGTCCCTCTTGATGGGCTATGAGGATATAGGACCAGAGAGACTGGTGGCAGGAGCCCTGGGCATGGGCAGCCTGGCCCCAGGGGATCAACCCCAGGCATAAGGGTGGTGCTGGCAGGTCAGGTGAAGGACAGGTCAGGTTAGGGTCCCTCCACGTAAAGGTGTATGATTGGTTGCTTTATATAAGAACTAGGAGGTTAAGTAAGGTGATATTGGCTAGAAAGGGGTGTCTGAGCAGTGAGCAGATACAGGTGACATGTCTTATCTGGATATGGGTGCCCAGGCCAGCTGAGAGTGAGCCTGCACATGAGTATATCTGAGCCAGGTACAAGTGTGTCTAATTGAGAAGTCTATCCAGACTGGGTGAAAGTATACTTGATGGATAGGTATGTCCTAAATAAGTAAGAGTGACCATGTGGTAAGGGCTTCTGAACAAGGTGAGTGTGTACTTCTGGAGATGTGTCTGGCCAGGTGAAGATGTGTCTGATAGACAAGTGTTTCTGGGCTAGACAGGGGCGTATTTTGCTTTTTTGGCCATACCCATGGCATGTGGAAGTTCCTGGGCCAGGGATTGAACTGTGCCACAGCAGTGACCCCAGCCACAGCAGTGACAATGCTGGACCCTAAACTGCTAGGCTACCAGGGAAATCCTCAAGGGCATAGTTGGTGGATAGCTGTATGTACATTAGTTGAAAATATACAGGTGTGTCTGGGTCAGGTGAGGGTGTAGCTCCGGTATGGGGGTGCCAGGGTCCCGGATGTGGCCACCTGCTAGTGCCTTACCTTGAAGCGACGGTCATATTTGTTGACCGAGTCAGCGAAGTCCACACGCTCCCTCTTGCCCAGGAACTGACGCAGCTCTGGCCGCTCCTCCAGCCCCAGGTAGTCCCCGACGAAGTTCCTATTGATGCTGTTCCGTCTACGCTCCTTCTTGTTCAGCAGAATGTTGGAAGCTGCGGGGACACAGGGTGGGGGGCAGAGGTCATGGCCTGGCTCTGCCACACCCATCCTGTCCTCAGCCTGAGCCTCCCACCGGCAGCCTCTTACCTTCCTCCCGCATCTCCTCGTACTTCCGGACTGCCACGTGGCGCCGCCAGGCCTTCTGGATGGTACGGGCAAAGCCATCGAATTTTCGCTCTCTCATCTCCTCCAGAAGGAAGAGCTGGGCAAGTGGGAGGAGCAATGGGTCCTGGTGTCTCCCCAGGGGACACAGACTCCAGTTCCCCCTGAGTCTACCCCACCCACGTGTTGCCAACAGTCACCTGCCATACACTGTGGGCAAAAATTTTTGTCTGCCTCCAAATGACTGGACCCAGGAGTCCCTCCCAGTACAGAGCACAAGCTTCTGTGTTAAATTACAACTGTAGGGTTTGTCTTATTGGATTCAAATCCCAGCTCTGCCACTTATTAGCTGTGTCGTCTTGCCAAAAATGCTATACCATCATGGTTTCTCACGCTGGTTAAGCTATAGCATGCCATCCTTGTGAGGTACACTTCAGTTTCAGAGATGTGAGAAATGCCAAACAACGTGCATTTTTTTTCTTTGCTTTTTAGAGCTGCACCCATGGCATATGGAGGCTCCCAGGCTAGGGGTCGAATCAGAGCTACAGCTGCCAGCTTACACCACAGCCACAGCAACACCAGATCCTTAACCCACTGAGCGAGGCCAGGGATCAAACCCGCAACCTCATGGTTCCTAGTCGGATTTGTTTCCGCTGAGCCACGACAGGAACTCCCAAACAGTGTGCATCTTGGAACACCAACCGAGTACTGTAGATATGAAAATCTGATGGAAAAGACTGTGATGGGACCAGACACCATGTGGTTGTGCAGTATATAACCTGCACAGACACACATGGCAGCCCTGGGAAGGAAACTTTTTATTTTTTTTTCTTTAGGGTCACACCTGTGACATACAGAAGTTCCCAGGCTAGGGGTTGAATCAGAGCTGCAGCTGCCAGCCTACACCACAGTGACAGCAATGCCAGATCTATGATCTATGTCGCAGGTTGTGGCAATGCTGGATCCTTAACCCACTGAGCAAGGCCAGGGATCAAACCCGAATCATCATGGATACTAATTGGGTTCTTAACCTGCTAAGCCACAGCAGGAGCTCCAGAAGGAAGCTTTTGCAAAAAGCAGAAGTTCCCAGGCCAGGGATAGAACCTATGCCACAGCAGTCACCCTAGTTCCTGCAGTGACAAGGCAAGATCCTTAACCTGCTGTGCTACACCATTTTTGAATTTTAAGAGTCTCTACCCAGAGGGGACTTAGAGAATAAACTAGATTAGAGTAAGTCTTCTGGAATAAAGTTGGAAGTAAACTTTATATCAGGGAAAGGAAACCACTGGATATGAAAATATTAACAAATTACAGTAATAAAAACAAGGGGGTACTAGTCAAAGAATGGAACAACCAATTGGACTAGGACAGATGGCTGGGAGATGTCATAATTCAAATGGAAATTTAGTCACTAAAGGCACAGCATTGTCAATCAGCGAAGATGGGAAAATTACTGAAGCTAAAGTTGGGCTTTATTTAGGAGTTCCCGTTGTGGCTCAGCAGTAATGAACCCAACTAGTATCCATGAGGATGTGGGTTTGCAGCCTGGCCTTGCTCAGTGGGTTAAGGATCCAGCGTTGCTGTGAGCTGTGGTATAGGTCACAGACATGGCTTGGTTCCTGTGCGGCTGTGGCTGTGGGGTAGGCTGGCAGATGCAGCTCTGATTCAACTCCTAGTCTGGAAATTTCTATATGCCGAAAGTGTGGCCCTAAAAACAAACAAACAAAAAAAGTTGGGCCTTATTTAGAAAAATAGAGGAAGTAAATAAATAGAAAAATAAAAAGGAATAAAAAACACAGCATAGAGAGATCTCTCAAATACACAAATAGCACATCATTGCTGAAAGCCTGGCTGCTGCTTTGCTGACCAGGGTGGCTGATGTGTTCCAGAAACCTCAGGCTTCCCTGCTGCCAGGGCTAAAAGAATTCCGTAGTAGGTACTTGGAGCAAACACACTTTAAAAATATATATATCTAATATATCTATCTATCTATCTATCTATCTATCTATCTATCTATCTATCTATCTATCTATATCTTGAGGAGATCCCTGGTGGTCTAGTGGTTAGGATTCAGCACTTTCACTGCTGTGGCCCAGGAGTTCAATCCCTGGTCTGGGGACTGAGATCCTGCATTGAGCTGCTGCATACTGCAGCAAAAAAAAAAAAAGACATATCTTGGAGAACTTTTAAAACTGTGCGTGTTTATAACAGTTCATAGAAGGGGAGGAGTCTTTTCACCAGGAAGGAAAAACAACAGGGCAGGTTCACAGGTTGCAGGGTATCTGAGTGGTGTTTCCATATTCTTTTGTTTCTCAGACCAGTACTCGGTGGGTTGTGGGTCTGTGTGCAAAGCATATTCAAGTAATGCCTCATATAGGATAGCTGGAGGGCACATTCATGGTTTCTGTGGTTTTCATTCTGTAGGAATGACAGCTATGAGTAAAGGAACACCAGCTCTGCAGAACCGGGGGCGGACTAGTTACCCAGGACAAATGACCTCCACCCTTACTTTTTCTGCCCAGTGAAGAGGATCTGTTTTCAAATCAAGAAAGGAGTCTTCCTGTCTCCAGAGTTTTAAATGCATCTTCTTCATTCTGTGAAGGGCATGGGTGATTGTGCTCAGGGTGAATGACATATGCCCCAAGCCTGAGCTTGGCCTGGTGTCCTGGGTTGAATAGCATTCTCCCAAAACTCATGTCCACTTGACTGGAACCTGTGAAGGTAACCTTATGTGGACAGAGGGTCTCTGCAGATGTAATCGAGTTAATGTGGAGGTTATACTGGAGGAGGGTGAGCCCTAAATCCCATCTGACTGGTGTCCTTAGAAGAAGAGGGAAGCACAGACCCAGACACACACAGGAGAAGGCCACGTGGTGCCAGAAACTATACACGAAGGATATGGAGATGACCCGTCTATACCCCAAGGAATGCCAAGGTGGGCTGGCAACCAAAGCTGGGGAGAGGCAAAGGATTTCTTCCCTGGCACCTTCAGAGGGAGCACGGCCCTGCTGACGAATTGATTTGGGATTTCTAGCCTCCAGAAACGTGAGAAAATAAATTTTTCTTGGGTTAAGCACCGTAAGTTTGTGGAACTTTGCTCCAGCAACCCTGGAAAACTAATACACCTGAGATGATGGGAAATGAAAGCCAACACATGCGTAAAACAGTCAGGGTATTTTTGGGTTTTTTTGGCCATGCCCACAGTTCAGGGCAGGGATTGAACCTGCACCAGTGCAGTAACAACACTGGATCCTTAATGTGCAGACTGCAATTTTTGTCAATTTTTTTTTTTTTTTTTTTTTTTTAAGGACTGCACCTGTGGCATATGGAAGTTCCCAGGCTAGAGGTCAAATCAGAGCTGTAGCTGCTGGCCTACACCACAGCCACAGCAATATCAGATCCGAGCCCTGTCTGAGGCATATACCACAGCTCACAGCAACACGGATCCTTCAGCCACTGATCAAGGCCAGGGATGGAACTCGAATCCTAATGGATACCAGCTGGGTTTGTTACAACTGAGCCATAATGGGAACCATAATTTTTGTCAAATTTTGATTTTACTTTCTATTGTTGTAGCCAGGGCTAGCTTTATTTTCTCTGTTTTATTTGTGTCTTTTTTTTTTTTCTTTGGTGGGGAGGGCTGTGCCCTTGGCATGCGGAAATTCTAGGGCCAGGGGTGGAACCCATGCTACAGCTGTAACCAGAGCCACAGCAATGAAAACACCGGCTCCTTAACCCACTAAGCCACCAGGGAACTCCAGTGTCAATTTTTATCTTTTCCTTTCAGAGTCAAATATTGCAAATCTGCCAGTAAATCTGCAAGATGGAGTCTCTTTCTCTCTCTCCTTTCCATTATCCTCTCTTTTTCTTCCCCTTCCCCTTGTCTGTCTTTCTCTCTGTTACCACTTAAACTGCTCCAGACTCAGTTTCACCTTGGACAGTTTTGGTTTGTGCTAAGTTTCTATTGCTAACAATATCTACTTTGAATGCCATTTTAGACTGTTTTTGTTTCTTGGAGCAAAGTGTGTCCATAGGGAAAACTTCTCCGAGGTGGATGCAGACACATTTGGGAAATGAAGAATCCAGACCTTCCAAGATAGAGATTATTTTTGTGGCTAAGAAATCTCTAGGGCCTCCATCCCACCATGTTATGTTTTTGCTTTGGGGAGAGAACAGTTATTTGTAAGTTAAGTAACATCAAGGGAGTCATGGCCAGTCTCCCCATTATCTTCATAAAGTCCCTGAGGTGCTGCAGAGCAGGTGCTATGATTATGCAGGTGATGGGCTACCTAACTGGGCCTGGCCCATGTCTCCAGCACATCTTTCCCCGGTGTTCCAGCTGGGAACCTAAGATTTGCTTGGGAGTCTGGTGAACCAGCACAGCTCATTGAGATGGCATATCCCTGGGTGCTTTTCTTTCTTTCTTTCATTCTTTCTCCCTCCATCCCTCTTCTTCCTCCCTTACTTCCTCTCTCTCTCTTTCTTTCTTTCTTTTTTTTTTTTTTGTCTTTTTGTCTGCCATTTCTTGAGCCATTCCCGTGGCATATGGAGGTTCCCAGGCTAGGGGTCCAATCGGAGCTGTAGCCGCTGGCCTATACCAGAGCCACCAGCAATGCAGGATCCAAGCTGCGTCTGCAACCTACACCACAGCTCCCGGCAATGCCGGATCCTTAACCCACAGAGCAAGGCCAGGGATCGAACCCGAAACCTCATGGTTCCTAGTCAGATTCGTTAACCACTGTTCCACGATGGGAACTCCCCTCTCCTCCTTCCTTCCTTCCTTCCCTCCCTCCCTCTCATTCTCTCTTTTCTTTCTTCTTTCCATGCCTGGAGCATGCAGAAGTTCTCAGGCCAGGGAACTGAACCTGTGCCACAGCAGTAACAATGCCAGGAACAGAGCCAGTAATAGTAACAATGCAGTAACGGAGCCAGTAGGGAACTCCTGTGTGCTTTCTTTCTTTTTTTGTCTTTTTGCTATTTCTTGGGCCGCCCCTGCGGCATATGGAGGTTCCCAGGCTAGGAGTTGAATCGGAGCCATTGCCACCGGCCTACACCAGAGCCACAGCAACGCGGGATCTGAGCCGCGTCTGCAACCTACACCACAGCTCACGGCAACACCGGATCGTTAACCCACTGAGCAAGGGCAGGGACCGAACCGGCGACCTCATGGTTCCTAGTCGGATTCGTTAACCACTGCACCACGACGGGAACTCCTCCTGTGTGCTTTCTAATCTTTGCATTGAAGCAGGTGGCCAGACATGCCTTTAGGGGACTGCTTGCCTTGTTTTTGTTTGTTTGTTTTGTTATTTTTGTCATTGTTGCTGTTTTTTTTTTTCTTGCTTTTGTAGGCCCATGCTTGCGGCATATGGAGCTTCCCAGGCTAGGGGTCGAATTGGAGCTACAGCTGCTGGCCTACACCACAGCCACAGCAACAAGAAATCTAAGCTGCTTCTGCGAGCTACACCACAGCTCACCACAATGCTGGATCCTTAACCCACTGAGTGAGGCCAGGGATCGAACCCACATCCTCATGTATCCTAGTCAGTTTTGTTACCGCTGAGCCACAGCAGGAACTCCTGCCCTGTACATTAGATCCCTACAGCTTATTTGTCATTGTTGCTTTGTTTGCTTTTGCCCCTGGAAGTAGAGGCAGCATAAAGGTGGTGGTGCTTCCAGCCTTTGTATAAAAGGCTTAAAAGTGATGACAGCGCACTGGAGGGATTATTCCTATGTAAGGAATGAGGTTTGTTTTTGATATATCGGGGCCCAAACAGATCAGGTCCTGGAACAAGAAAACTGCCACTCTGACCTGTCCTTCAGACTTCCTGTTTTGTCTAATCCTCACCCCGATCCTGCAGGGTGGCTATGACTCTCCCCACTTTCTTTTTTTCTTTTTAGGGCCACATCTGTGGCACATGGAAGTTCCTGGGCTAGGGGGTGAATTGGAGCTGCACCTGCCGGCCACAGCCACAGCCACGCTGGATCCTTAACCCACTGAGAGAGGCCAGGGATCGGACCCATATCCTCATGGATACCAGTCGGGTTCTTAACCCGCTGAACCACAACGGGAACTCCTCTCCCCTCTTTCCAAGTAGAGAAACTGAGGCTTGGAAGGGAGAGGAAACGTGCCCACGATCACACAGTGGCTGGAAGAGCAGGGCCATGGGAGGAGATGGCGGTGTCTGTCTGTCTGTCCCTCTCATGCACACTTACCGACTCGGGGTTCTTGACGAAGACCTTGGTGCTCCCCATCTGGTACTGGTCCGGCTCCATGTTGACAGCCCGCAGCAAGTGCTGGACCCCCTGACGCTCGTCCCCACGCCACCGCGGCCACGTCTCAGGGGTCAGAATGGCATACCTGAAGGTGGAAGGTGGGAAGCGGGAGGTTGAGCAGCCAGTCCTGTGGCTGGCCGTTGGGACCGGTGCGTGTGGTTTTTGGGGCGGGGGGGTGCTCACCTCTGCAGGAACTTGGAGAACTGGCGGCGGTAGGCGAAGCCTGCCCGGCGCACCCTGATGTTTTCCTTCAGGCCGAGGTACTCCACCTGGTGCTTGACCCTGGAGGGAGGGCAGCCTGAGTCCCCTGGTGGGGGCCTCACTGGTCCTGAGCACGGGGAGGGATGGTCTGGATTCTTGCTGGGGACAGGCGTTTTTTTTTTTTTTTTTTTTTTTTTCCTTCTTCTTCTTTTTAGGGCCACACCCGTAGCATACGGACGTTTCCAGGCTAGGGGTTGAATCCGAGTTGCAGTTGAGGCCTACACCACAGCCACAGCAAGGTGGGATCCGAGCCTCATCTGCGACCTACACCACAGCCCACGGCAATGCTGGATCCTTAACCCACTGAGTGGGGCCAGGGATCAAACCCCATTCCTCATGGATACTAGTTGGGTTCATAACCCTCTGAACCACAACGGGAACTCCCCGTGCTGGGGGCAGTTTAAGGGGTGAGTTCTGAGATCTAGGGAGGGGTCCAGTGCTGATCCCAGGGGTCCAGCTGGGAGTCACTTTTGTGTGGAGGCCTGGGTTCTGGGCGGGGGGGTCTGCTTTTGTTCAGAGGTCAGTTCTGAGGTGGCTTCTAGGAGTGGGGCCTGGGGCCTGGGGCATGAGGAGGACTGTGCTAGTCCCTGGGGCATCCTGCAATCAGCCTGGGTTCCTCCCTGGAGGTCTTAGGCAGTGTTGGGTGTAACTCCAGCAGCCCTGAGGGGTTTTGCACTGGTCCTAGGGTCAGCCTGGGTTAGCCTCCCATGACCTTGGGAGGGTGACAGAGGGAGGGTCAGTCTGGGAGACAGGCAGTGTGGACAAGGCCAGTGAGTTGGGTGACTGGGCTGGGGCGGGGGGGTCACCTGTTCTCCTCCCAGTCACGGGGCCTCTTGGTCTCGTTGGGTTTGATGCAGCGGATGTAGTGGGGTGTGCATTTCATCAGCGTGGACACCAAGTCATTGGCTTGTTTCTAAGGAGGAGAAGGTTGGGGTGTGGGGCACAGATGGGACCCTCTGGCCCCTCTATCCTTTCCTCCCTGCATACACTCCCAAGAGACACAGACACACCAGGTGGATGTGTGGGGTGGAGCAGCTGATGGACCACGGGCTCAGGTGTCCTTGTTCCACGTATAACCCTTGAACCTCAAACCAGGAGTTCGTACATCTGCTGTACTCATCACTAAGCCCTAGCACATAGTAAGTGCTCAGCAAGTGTTTGTTGATAGAGTAACTGAGCCCACAGGAGCACACATTGCCCAGAACATTTCTGCCTGTCTTTTGAGGCACATGTACTTTGGAAGCAGAGACTCGCATGTGTGTGCCTGAGAGGCCAGCCTTGTTTGTTTTGCTTTGTTCCAGCATGTGGAAGTTCCCAGGCCAGGGGCTGAACCTGAATCTTGGCAGTGACCTGGGACAATGCAATGACAATGCCAGATCCTTGACCTGCTGTGCCGGAAGGAGAGTACAAGGCCAGCCTTGGGTTCGGTTTAGTCCCTCGGGGAAGCCTAGGAAGGAAATCATTCCAGGTGGAAGGACTGGGGGAATGGCAGGAGAAACCCAGGTGTGGATCACCAGCTCTGCTGTGTGATGCAGGCCAGTGACTGCGCCTCTCTGAGCCTTGGCCTCCCATGTGCCCGGTGGGACTAGTCGCATGTCTTTAAAGTGTCTTGTGTTTGCGGCCAGCACTGATCAGTGCCAAATACGTGGTTATTAAAATATTATTAGGAGTTCCCACTGTGGTGCAATCGGATTGGTGGCATCTTGGGAACGCTGGGATGCAGGTTTGATCCCCAGCCCAGCACAATGGGTTAAGGATCCATTGTTGCCAAAGCTGCAGCTTAGGTCACAGCCATGGCTTGGATCTGCTCCATATACCAAGGAGCAGCCAAAAAAGAAAAAAATGTATTATTAGGATGGGACACTCATGTTCATAGCAGCACTATTCACAAGAGCCAAAAGGTGAAAAGAGCCCAAGTGTCCATCAACGGAAGAATGGATAAGAAAAAGCAGTACATCCATAAATGGAATATGGTTCAGCCTTAAAAAGGAAGGAAATTCTGACACATGCTTGAACCTTGAAGATATTATGCTCAGTGAAATAAACCAGTCACAAAGGGATACATGCTCTTTGGTCCCTAGAGGAGTCAGATCCACAGAGATCCACAGACAGTAGATAGTGGGGCCAGGGACTGAGAGAGGGGGTTGGGGAGTCAGTGTTTCATGGGGACAGAGTTTCAATTTGGGAAGATGAGAAAGTTCGGGAGATGGACGGTGGGGATGGTTGTACAAATATGAATGTATTTAATGTTGCTAAGCTGAACACTTAAAAATGGTCAAAATAGCAAATGTTATGTATATTTGACCATAATGAAGAAAAAAGGGACAAATGACCAAAATGACCATCATTAAGATGATGGGTCACTTCTGGATTTAGGGAGTTAGGAGGACAACAAGGAAGCTGGTCCAAGCTTCCTAGCCCCAGAGCTGGATGAAGTCCCACTGGACAAAGGATGTCAGAGAGAGTGGCAGAGGCCTGGGATGGGGGAGAGATGAATGTTGGAAAGAGAGAAACAGACCTGGGCCTCCCGATGCCCACCTTGATCTTGGAGCCGGCAGTGCTGGGGCGGCCTTTCTTTTCTACATCCAGCTTCTCAGGAAAGAGCATCCGGAGGAAGGCCCTGGGCAAGGGGGGTGGGATTGGAGATGCAGCTGGACCTTGGGCGCCCACCCACAGGTGGGACTGCCTAGGTTCCTGGGACCCAGAGAACACACTGCATGGAGTTCCTGTTGTGGCTCAGTGGGTTAAGAACCCAACTAGCATCCATGAGGACTCCAGTTCAATCTCTGGCCTTGCTCAGTGGGTTAAGAACCCAACTAGCATCCATGAGGACTCTGGTTCAATCTCTGGCCTTGCTCAGTGGGTTAAGGATCTGGGTTGCCGCAAGTTGCAGAGTAGGTCCAGATGTGGCTTGGATCCGAGTTGCTGTGGCTGTGGTGTAGGCCTGCAGCTGCAGCTCGGATTCAACCCCTATCCTGGAACTTCTGTGTGCCCTGGGTGTGGCCATAAAAAGAAATAAGCAAATAAACAGAAAACAAAACAAAACAAAACACCCCATACTGTACAGTATGGTTCTCCCTGAATGTTGGGGGGTGTGAAGGTGAGAACTGGAGGATTGGTTTCATCCTTTTGGTTCTTTGATTTATTTGTACTGTTACTTTTTCCTCCATGACCAAGCAAGTAAAATAGAACTAAGTGAGCATCATATTGGGCAACAGAGGCAGGTTGCCTTGGAGGAACCATCCTACATGCACAGGCTTGTGTGTGTGTGCAAAGAGATGTAGACAAGGATCTTGCTGCTTCAGCATAGATTGAAGGTGCCACTTGCATTCAATCCGTGGCCTGGGAACTTCCATATGCTGTGGGCATGGCCAAAAAAAAAAAGAACCTGAAAGCCATCAGAGTGTTTGGGTCTTTTGAGAAGAGCTGCCTATTCTACTTGCTCAGCACCTGCAATAAATGATGTACTTTCCTCCACCACAGCCCAGTGTCAGGGGATTGGCTTTGCTGCTGTGGGTGAGTAGAATTTGGTTTGGTAACATTGGTCCATTCAAGGCTCCCTCTTCCTTCTCCTCAATGAGATCTTCCATGACCACCGTAACACAGAATGAGTGGACTGACTAATAGATGCAGAGTATGTGTTTAGGGTGATGAAAAGGTTCAGAAACTAGATAGTGGTGATTATTACACAACATGGTGAATGTATGTAATGCCACAGAACTGTATACTTTAACATGGTGAAGAAATTAAATTTTGGGGCTCCCTTCATTGCTCAGCAGTTAAGGAACCCAATTAGGATCCATGAGGATGTGAATTTGATCCCTGGCCTCGCTCAGTGGGTTAAGGATCCAGCATTGCTGTGGCTGTGGTGTAGGCCGGCAGCTGTAGCTCTGATTCTACCTCTAGCCTGGGACCTTCCCTATGCTGTGGGTGTGGCCATAAAAAGCAAAAAAAAAAAAAAAAAATTAAATTTTATATTGTGTATTTTATTACAATTAAAAGAAATCAAAAAGAAAAAACAGAGTGCCCTCCCTTCTGTCTACCCCAAGACCAACTTAGTTTTCCTCTGCACTTGTCCCAGTGGTTCTCAGACTTCGACGGGCACCAGAATCACTGGGAAAGCTTGATGAAACACGAGTGGCTGGGCCTTACCCCTGGAGATTCTCATTCACAGGTCTGGGCTGGAATCCAATAATTTCCAACAAGTTGCTCTTGCCGATGCTGTTGACCCATGGACCCCATTTTGAGAACCTCAGCTCTAACTCTGTGCTTTCAGATATGGCAGCCGCAGGTCACATGTGGTTCCTCAGGCCCTTGAAATGTGGCCTGTCCAAACTGAAATGTGCTGTGAGTGTTAAAATGCACTGGATTTCAAAGAATAGGCAGTTTGGAAAAAGAAAATGCAAGTATTTTATTCATAATGTTTTAGTATTAAGTGCATGTTGAAGGATACTTTGGTATCTTGAGTTAAAGACAATATTTAAAAAATTTCACCTGTTCATCTTTATACTTTTTTTTTTTTTTTTGGCTGCCCTGCAGCATATGGAAGTTCCCAGGACAGGGATCGGATCCGAGCCTGAAGCTGTGGCAAGGGCTGATCTTTTTAACTCACTGTGCCGGGCCAGGGATAGAACCTGTGTCCTGGTGCCGCAGTGATGCCACTGATCCTGTTGCACCACAGCAGGAACTCCATCACCTTTTTACTTTTTTTTTTTTTTTTGCTTTTTAGGGCCACACATGTGGCATAGAGGTTCCCAGGCTAGAGGTCCACTCAGAGCTACTGCTGCCAGCCTATGCCACAGACACAGCAACACCAGATCTGAGTTATGTCTGTGACCTACACCACAGCTCATGGCAACATGAGCGAGGCCAGGGATTGAACCCACAACCTCATGGTTCCCAGTCAGATTCATTTCCACTGTGCCACAACTAGCACTCCCTAGATTTTGTTTGTTTGTTTGTTTTTTAATTGCCCCCGAGGCATGTGGAAGTTCTGGGCCAGGGATCAAACCCGAGCCACCACCATAACCAGAGCCACAGCAGTGACAACACTGGAACCTTTACCCGCTGAGCCACCAGGGAACTCTGAACCTAATTTAATTTAATTATACAAAATAAAATAGTCAAATCTTTTTTTCTTTTGTCTTTTTAGGGCCATACCCTTGGTATATGAAGGCTCCCAGGCTAGGGGTTGAATCGAAGTTGTAGCCGCTGGCCTACACAACAGCAACAGCAATGCCAGATCCAAGCCGTGTCTGCGACCTACACCACAGCTCACGGCAGTGCCGGATCCTTAACCCACTGAGTGAGGCCAGGGATTGAACCTGCGTCCTCATGGATACTAGTCAGATTCATTTCCGCTGAGCCACGACAGGAACTCCAAAATAGTCAAATCTTTGGAATACAACAACAACCCCAAAAAATTACACAGGTGGTAGGAATGAGGATTGACTGCAAATTGGAATGAGGGATCTTTTTGGGTTCTGCTTATGTTCCAAACTGGCTTGTAGTCATGAGTAGACAGTTCTGTACATTGACTAAAAACTGCTTCTTAAAGTGGATGCATTTGATGATATGCAACTTACACCTGAATCAGGCCATTTAAAAATAACGTGTGTGGCTTCAGTTCTAGTGGATAGGGAATATCTAAATCCATGGTTTCCAAACTCTAAAGTACATGCGGTTCCTGGGACCTCGTTAAAATGAAGATTCTGATGCAGTCAGTCTAAAGTAGAGCCTCTGGGTTTGTAACTAGCTCAGAGGATCCTCAAGCTGTTGGTTTAGAAACTACACTTTCAGTACTTTATGAACCACTGTCTTAGAACTTTCACCAGATGCTACCTGCCTTTTTTCCCCCCGCCTAGTTCAATGTCAATCTCCCCACTTGGCTCTCAGTTCAATGAGAGCAGTTGTGTTCGCTGACCTGTTTGGTCCTCCATCCACACAGTGGCGCTTGACTAAAATTTTGAAGTATAACAAGATGTAACCCGGTATGCAGCTGTGATCAGGGAGATGGATCCATATGTATCAATACAGAAAAATACACAGCGTGATGGGTTTTCACTGTGTAAAAGGGAAGCTGTCCGCACCTGCTTGGATGCTTGAGTTTGCAGCAGGGAAAGAGCAGTGGAAGGGCTGGAAGGAACTGCTCCTAGAGGTCTCCTTACTTCTCCCTGTGGACCTCAGGCTACCGTTTGTTTGTTTCTGTATTTATGGCTGCACCATTGGCATATGGAAATTCCCAGGCTAGGGGTTGAATGGGAGCTGCAGCCACCCACCTATACCACAGCCATGGCAACACTGGATCCAAGCTGCATCTGATATCCATGCAGCAGAATATCAGATCCTTAACCAGGGGATGTGGTTAGAGGGTGGGGATTGAACCTACATCCTCATAGACACTATATCAGGTTCTTAACTCGCCAAGCCCTGATGAGAACGCCTCAGGCTACTGTTTCATTAGAACCAGTCACTAGAAACACAGCCACCGCTACAAATTCCATAGTGTGTTGGGAACACTGAGGAAGACGGGGTGGTTCCTGGGCCTCCCCCATCCCCATGGAGAGTTGCCCGGAGACCCCCACGCCTGGGACCACTCACTGCTCACTGGTCTGCATCAGCTCAATGAGGTCGGAGAAGAGGACATCTCGGTTCCTTTCACAGAAGCCGCTGACATCATACGAGACCTATTGGAAGGTGGCATGGGGGGTATGGGGGGGGAGTGAGGGGCGAGGCCAGGGGTCAAGGGGTCTGCTCTGAGATAAGAGGACTGGGCTGTGTCTAAGTTCAGAATAGGGGGTCAGGGGTAGCCTGCGCCTGGGGGGCCCTGGAGGTCTGGTCTTCAAGTTGAGGTTGGAGGGTTAGGTTTGCAGTTTGGGTCAGAGGTGAGGGAAGGTGGGGGTTACAGTCCAGAACAGGGGAAGGGGGCTACAGGCTGGATCAGAGGAGGGGAAGGTAGCAGTTATCACCCAAATTGGGGGGTGAATGGTTGCAATCTGGGTGGTGGGTTCCTGGGAGGGGGTCTGCCATTGGATGTGGATTCAAAGGGTCAGTATCTGTGTTATGGGTGATTTGGGAGCTGGAGGCTGTGTCAGGAGGGTTACAGCACTGGTTGGGGATTGGGGTGGGGTGGGGAATGGGGGTGAGTGGCAGTGGGGGTCAGGTTTCAGCCAGGCTTGTAGGCTGGGTCTGCCATCTGAGGTAGGGGGCTTTGCTCAGTCCCAGTGGATGGGGGCTACTCCCTGGCTCAGGAAACATGGGGGCTCTGGCCCACTTTAGGGATTGGTAGGGACCCTTGGGGCTGTTTGCTGCTCATGCCCAAGTCAGTGGGAAGACTGCAGGAGCTCCTCTGTGGTGCAGCAATCTAAGGATCTGGTGTTGTCGCTGCAGTGGCTTGGGTTGTTGCTGTGGCTCGGGTTTGATCCCTGGACCTGGGAACTTCCACATGCCACAGGCATGGCCAAAAAAAAAAAATAAGAGAGAGAGAGAGAGAGAGTCTGCAGTCCCGTAAACTGGGGAGGAGGATCATGGTCAGGGTCAGAGGCCAGTGGATTTCTAAAGCCTGGGAGGGGTCTCTGTAGGGGGCTCCCATCCATTGTGGAGGTGATGGCTCCCAGCAAGGGCCTGGGATCAGGAGGAGAGGGACTGTGTCCTGGGTTGGGGGATAGTGGGACTTTCAGCTCAGACTGCGGCTTGGGGAAGGGTCTGCTGCCCAGTTGGAGGCTGATGGGAGGGAGTTTGTGTCATTAAAGGGGTGAGGGGTTGCCCTGTTAGTTGAGAGAGCCAAGGGCTTGATTAGAGGATTTTGCAGCCCTGCCTGAAGCATCATGGGGGCTGGGGGGTGGAAAAGAGTCCAGGCCTGTTCCTAGGGGTCAGTGGGAGGGGGTTGGTGTTCCTGGCCAGTCGTGGCAGGGCTGGAGAAGGGAGTTGGTGGGGCTCTCCAGCCCTAGGGGGTCTCGCGGAATCCTTCAGTTGGGAGGTGGGGAGGCTGCAGCCCAGAGCTCCTGGGGTCTGCAGGGTCGGGGGCACAGCGCACCTTGCCAGCGTAGTGGTGGATGACGAAGCCAGAGCTCCAGCTGTTGAAGTGCTCATGGGTGCCCACGGCTGCCTGCAGCTTCTGCAGCAGCGTCTGGTCGGCACCGCCGCCCGTGGCGTGCATGGTGGCGCACACGTCGTCCAGAACGCTCATGATGCCAGGGGGACTCTGTGGGGCGAGGGCCGAGAGGGGCAGGGTTCAGCCTGGCCCCTGCCGGGCCCTGCCCCCATCCCACCCATTGGGGTTTCCAAATACAAGAACAAACGGTGGAAAGTGGGGGGTAGAGGTGTAGGGCCTGCCCTGAAAGCTCGCTGTTGCAGGATGCTGTGGGAGACTCCATAAGGGATCCATGCTTCTCTCCTTTCCCCAGACTGAGATGTTGGGCGACCTGTCAGCTTTGATCCCACTCCCCTGAGCAGCCTGCCTAGGGTGGATGTTTGTTGAGTGAATAAACAAAAGGTGAGCAGGTGGGCAGAGTGAATGGGTAAGGTGGCTGATGGGTATCGTCAATGGGGCTCCATCTTGTCCAAGAGGGAGCTTGGATGAGAAGGACCTATAAGGGCTGGAACCCCCCGGGGCTCTCCCAGCTCTCCTAGGTCCAGCTTCAGGGCCTAGTGAGAACCCCTAAATCTGGCCCAGTCCTCACCAGCTTGTTTTCGATGAGGTCACAGACGATTTTGTTGTTGAAGTACTGGATGGGGGTCCAGCGGATGCCCTCCTGTACATACTCCTCCTGAGGGTGACCAAGGGGGCAGGGATAGGACTGGGTGTCTAGGCAAAGTGCCGGTGTTTCTAGAATTTCAGCTTCATGAGGGTGAGTGAAGGTATGACAGATGTTTGCCTCCCATATAATGTTCCCCCATCTCATCACTTAGGATTGTCTCTGGTCACAGAGCCCATTGCCCCATGCAGGGCAGGTTGGAAGTCCCCCCAGGGGTCCTAGAATTGACCCCCCAATTGGCTGAAGTGTTGCTTTCTCATGAACACATCCTAGTCTGGCTTTTTTTCTTTTTTTTTTTTTCAAATGTCCTCACCTGTGGCCTATGGAAGTTCCCGAGCCAGGGGGTGAATCTGAGCCAGAGCTGTGACCTAATGTAGGACCCTTAACCCACTGCACCAGGCCGGGTATTGAACCTGCACCCCTGCAGCACCCCTGCAGCACTGCAGTCAGATTCTTTTTTTTTTTTTTTTTTTTTTTTGTCTTTTGGTCTTTTTAGGGGTGTATCTGCGGCATATGGAGGTTCCCAGGCTAGGGGTCTCATCAGAGCTGTTGCCGCCAGTCTACACCACAGCCACAGCCATGCCAGATCCGAGCCACATCTGCGACCTACACCACAGCTCACGGCAACGCTGGATCCTTAACCCACTGAGCGAGGCCAGGGATCGAACCCGTAACCTCATGGTTCCTAGTCAGATTCATTTCTGCTGTGCCACAACGGGCACTCCTTTTTTTTTTTTTTCTTTTTCTTTTTAGAGCCACACCTGAGGCATATGGAAGTTCTCAGGCTAGGAGTCGAATGCCACAGCCACAGGAATGCAGGATCCTAGCTGAGTCTGTGACCTACACCACAGCTCACAACAAAGCAGGATCCTTAACCAATGAGTAAGGCCAGGGATTGAACCTGTATCCTCAAGTGTCGGATTTGTTATTGCTGAGCCACAATGGGAGCTCCTGCTGTCAGAGTTTTAACCCACTGCACCACAGTGGGAACTCCTGGCTCTTTAAAAATCCCTTTCTCGGAGTTCCTGTCGTGGCTCAGTGGTTAATGAATTCGACTAGGAACTATGAGGTTGCGGGTTTGATCCCTGGCCTTGCTCAGTGGGTTAAGGATCCCGTGTTGCCATGAGCTATGGTGTAGGTTGCAGACGTGGCTCGGATCTGGCATTGCTGTGGCTCTGGCTTAGGCCGGCGGCTACAGCTCTGATTAGATCCCTAGCCTGGGAACCTCCATATGCCGTGGGAGCGGCCCCAGAAAAGGCAACAAGACCAAAAAAAAAAAAAAAAAAAATCCCTTTCTCATTTCCTCAGTCATCTCCTGGTATTTGCCCTGAATCCTGTGGCATGCAAGTTCCAGGGCCGGAAATCAAACCTGTGCCATAGCAGTGACAATGCCAGATCCTTAACCCACTGAGCCACCAGGGAACTCCAAAAAAAACTAGCAGGGATTTTTGTCCATCCTGTTTCCTTACTACTGCAAATAATGCCTGGTGCACAGCAGGTGCTCAAAAAATAATTGTTGAAGGTGTGGACAAAGAGGCTATTCCCCAGCCCTTGTCAAAGCTCTAGAGGCAGAAAACCTCTTTGAAGGAAACCTCACAGTAGAACTTGAACAGATCAGCAGGGAGTCGTGCCATGCCAGTGTGAGGCTGGGGTGTGCCCTGGTTGCTTGGTGACCTTCATGGTCCTACCCCACCCCTGTGTCCCCTGACCTTGGCCACTTGGTTGCCCCTGCCCACCTGTTCAGCCTTGAGGGTGAGTTCGATAAAGATCTGCTGTAGCTTCTCGTTGACGAAGTTGATGCAGAACTGCTCAAAGCCATTTTTCTGCCAAAGGAAGAACAGAGGGCTGTCCTCAGTGGGCTGAAATGCTTGGCTCTGGGGTCACTGCACCACCCCAGGATGCATATGGGCTGGTAGCAGGCTTGTACCTGGAAGATCTCAAAGCCGTAGATGTCAAGCACGCCGATGCTGTACTCCTCCTGGGGCTTCTGCATGGCACGGTTGATGGCCTGCAATGCAGTGGGATACTAGGTAAGTGGGTGCACTGGCCCGCTACTCTCTTGAGATACTCTTTGCCATGTTTTTAGGCTGTGACCTCTCCCACCGGTTTCTCTCCTGCCTTCCCCACCTCTGTGCATACCCCACCCTTGTCTGTCATTCCTATGAGGTGTTAGACCATCTGAGCTCCTGCTTTGGGAGCTGGCTCTGCCCCTTCACCACTTTGCACCTCTATTTGCTCATCATGGATTAACAACAGCAACTCTTTTACAGGTCTTTTTTTGAAAAGAATTAAACAAATTGATGCATGTAAAACAGAACTGTAGCTGGTACACATTACGTGCTATGGAATGTTGGCTACTGTAATCACTATTCTTTTTATTTGGTGGGGTTTTGGCCACCTTTGTGGCATGTGGAAGTTCCTCGCCCAGGATGGAACCCATGCCACAGCAGCAATCTGAGCCACTGCAGTGACAACACCAGATCCTTAACCTGCTCTGCCACAAGGGAACTCCATCACTATTCTTTACAGTCACACCTGCAGCACATGGAAGTTCCCAGGCTACGAGTCAAATCAGAGCTGCAACTGCCGGCCTACACCACAGCCACAACAAAGCCAGATCTGAGCTGCATCTTTCATCTGCACCATAGCTCATGACATTGCTGGATCCTTAATCCACTGGGTGAGGCCAGGGATCAAACCTGCATCCTCATGGATACTAGTCAGGCTCTTAACTGGCTGAGCCACAATGGGAACTCTCACTATTTTTAATTTTATTTATTCTTTTTAATTGTATTTATTCTTTTTATTTTTTCGGCCATGCCCTATGGCATGCATAAGTTCCCAGGCCAGGGTTTGAACTTGCATCGCAGCAGTGACAGCACCAGATCCTTTAACCACTAGGCCACCAGGGAACTCCAATAGTCACTATTCTTGACCTTGACATGTCCTGGTCTCATCTACCCCCATCCAGCCCATCGCTTTGTCCTCCTGATAGCCCCCGCTTTGTAGCTCTCAAATGCACCCAGCCCTTTCTACCCCAACAGCCCCCACATCAGTCCAGGCCTGGACGTTTCCAATAGCCCCCTCCTTCCTGGGCTCCGTGTCACAGCCGTGAAGCCCCTCAGTCTCTCATCTAATCATATCCTGCCCTGCTTGACATCCCACTGGGCACTTGTGAGGTCGTGACAGTCAAGATGCACCCCCCAACCCCTGTTTGGCTGGTCCAAGTCCAGGTCCAGAACCCCTTCCCACTCCCCAGCCCCACTCACCTCCACAAGAAAGTCGAAGAGACGGGCATAGAGCCCCTTGGCCAGGGCATCCCGTGTGTAGGCTGCCTGCTCCACGTTCAGGGTCACGTCAATGGACTCGCTGCGCCCCCCCCAGCGGCTGTCCATCTTGCGGCTGGTCAGCTTCTCCTGCAGCCGCCCGCTGTCAATGCCCAGGAGGTAGGCGGGGAAGGCAAGGACTGTGGGATGGGAGTGTAGGGGGAAAGGAGGCAGCCGGTCAGGCTCTTTGTGGGTGCCCTCATCTCTCCTTGTTTTGTTTATGTATTTATTTGGCCATGCCTACAGCATGTAAAAGTTCCCGAGCCAGGGGTCAAACCCAAGCCACAGCTGAAACCAGAGCCAGAAGCAGTGACAACACTGGATCCTTAATCCACTGAACCACCAGGGACCTCCTCTCCCCATTTTTCCCAGTGACATCAATATTGTTCTTAGGGGTCCTCACCCTCTGGGGGCTGCTCTGGGAGGAAGCAGTTCACACATATACACATGCCCCCTGTCCACAGCACCCACACTCACGGTCTGCACTCTCCACCCGGGCATAATTTCCATCTTCGCAGAAGCTGATGTTTCCCAGGTGCAAGATCCCCGCCACGAGCTGCAGAACCAGCTGCTGGATGTTGGGCGGGATCCCGATGACCTGCATGGCGTTCTGAGGGCACAACAGCGACAGAGCCTGTGCCACAAGTCTTGACTTCCAGCCTGCCCCTGGGTTAGGTTTCAGGGGCAGCAGCACAGATGTGGGGAGTCAGGACATGTGAGTCTTTATCTCTTTCACCTGCTTGCTGTGTGACCTTGAGCAAGTCTCTGCCCTTCTCTGGGTCTTGGTTTCCCGATTTTGTTTGTTTGTCTTTTTGCCTCTTAGAGCCGCTCCCACGGCATATGGAGGTTCCCAGGCTAGGGGTCGAATCAGAGCTGTAGCCGCCGGCCTACACCACAGCCACAGCAACACGGGATCCGAGCCAAGTCTGCAACCTACACCACAGCTCATGGCAACGCCGGATCCTTAACCCACTGAGCAAGGCCAGGGATCGAACCCGCAACCTCATGGTTCCTAGTTGGATTTGTTAACCACTGCGCCACGATGGGAACTCCCTGGTTTCCCGATTTATAATATGAGGAGTTTCCTGGGGCACTGGGTCACCTTGTTGTACAGCAGCAATGATCACGCCCTTGTAAATTCACTACATTTCAATAAAACTTAAAAAAATAGCCACATTTGGCCAGGGGCTCTCCAAAAAAAAAAAATAAAATAAAAATAAAAGTTTCCTGGGGGCTGAAGTGGCGGTTGGTGCTCACCAGAGTCTCGCTGAAGTCGCTCCGGTCATCGGTGCCGTCCACCTTGTAGGTGTCTGATTGGTTGAGGTAGTAATAGTAGTCGGGGGTCATGAGCCCCAGGTTCTGCCGCTGCTCCTGAGAGGCCCCTTCCAGCAGCTGGAGGATGCGCCATGCTCATGCTTATAGTGGAGAACTGGCACAGCCCTCGTAATCCCCCGGTCCTCACTGTCATGGGCTCCCGAACCCTGACCCTCTCATTGTCTCCCCCTGGGCCCCCCAGTGGGGCTCCCTCTGCCCCAGCCCACAGCCCCCTTCCTTGCACCTGGTAGTAGATGTGGAAGTTCCTCTCGTTTTCATTTTGCATGACCACGCGAGATTTCTCCAGCAGGAAGTTGGAGATCTTGCCCCCGTCGGGCTCTCCACCACGGCTGAACTGGATCTCGAAGTACTTGCCCTGAACCCGAGAGAGCCACATCAGCCCCCCAGGGGCTCAGGGCTGCAGGTGCCGGAGGATTGGGGCTGGGTCTTATGAACCCAGCCTCCTTTGCTCCTCTTCGTGGTGTGACCTCAAGTGGCTTTCCTCTCCCCACCTCCCACTTATTATTATTTTCACCAGCTCCTTCCTTCCAGCCTTTGCTTAAGCTGTGTCCTGGCCAGGAATGCCCTTTTCTCCCTCCTTGATGATCAATGCCCTCACAAGGGGGAGTCTAGTTTTGTGCCTAGCACAGAGAAGTATCATATTTTATTGACAGCTCTCCAGCAATGCCACCACAAGAGGTCTCCATGTCTCTGTGGGATGCAGCTGGTTCCAAGGACCCTGGGCATCTCCTACATGTTGTCTCTGAGCCCAGAGCAGGGGCCCTACCGGCTCCTTCTTTGATCTCTGACACCGTCTGGGTTCTGCTGTGGCCAGAGTTTGGAAGGCAGACAAGCCACTTTGTGTCTCCTTTCTGCCACCTCCATCCAGTTACAATACAAATGACATCATCGTACAATTAAACACCTATAATGTATGACAAATACTCATTCTTTCTTTTTCTTTTTTCTTTTCTTTTTTTTTTTTTAGGGCCACACTTGCAGCATATGGAGGTTCCCAGGCTAGGGGTCCAATTGGAGCTATAGCTGCAGGCCTGCACCACAGCCACAGCCACATCAGATCCGAACCACGTCTACCACCTACACTACAGCTCATGGCAACACCAGATCCTTAGCTCACTGAGAGATGCCAGGGATCCACTGCACCACAATGGGAACTCCGACAAACACTCATTCTTATGTACCATAAAACTATATAAAATAAAATAGAATTAGGTATTTTTGAAGTTCATCCATGTTTCTGTGTGTATTAGTAGTTTGAAAGCACACAACTGTGTGATTCTGTCTATATGAACTTCTAGACCTGCTGAAACTAATCTATGGTGAAAAAAAAAACCAGAATGCTTGTTTCTGGGGTAAGGAAAGAGCAGCAATTGATGAGAAAGAGACAAGAGGGAACTTTCTGGAAAGATGGTGATGTTCTGTATATTGATATGGTTTGGGTTGCACAGGTGTATGCATTTGTCCAAACTCAGTGAATGATACCTTTTAGATTTGTGTATTTTGCTGTATGCAAATTTTACTTTAAAAAAGACAGAGAATTGCAAAATTATATTGGACTATAATTAATGGTATTCATGCTGAAGTTTTTAGAGGGAAATATATGATGTCTGCTGCTTAGTTTGCAGTGCATCAGGAAAAAAAAAATGAATGGAGGAGTTTCTGCTGTGGTTCAGCTGCTTAAGAACCTGATTAGTTTCCATGAAGTTGCAGGTTCGATCCCTGGCCTTGCTCAGTGGCTTAAGGATCCTGCATTGCTGCAGGCTGAGGTGTAGGTTGCAGATGCGTTTGGGATCTGATGTTGCCATGGCTATGGCGTTGAGCTCAGCTGCCACTCCCACTGGATGCCTAGCCCGGGAACTTCTATATTCCACAGGTACTGCTGTTAAAAAAAAAAAAGGGTGGACGGAGATATGATTAAACAAGTATAGTAAAATATTAATGGTAGAATCTAGGAGATCGGCATATGGAGATTCACTGTTGTAGTCATTCAACTTTTCTTTTCTTTTCTTTTTTTTTGTCTTTTTTTGCCATTTCTTGGGCCGCTCCCGCGGCATATGGAAGTTCCCAGGCTAGGGGTCTAATCAGAGCTGTAGCCACCGGCCTACGCCAGAGCCACAGCAAAGTTGGATCTGAGCCGCGTCTGCAACCTACACCACAGCTCATGGCAACACTGGATTGTTAACCCACTGAGCAAGGGCAGGGATCGAATCCGCAACCTTATGGTTCCTAGTCGGATTCGTTAACCGCTGCACCACGACGGGAACTCCCAACTTTTCCATGTATATGAAAACTTTTACAATAAAATGTTGGGGAAGATACTTCAAATATAATTACATTATAAAAATATATTAGAAAATAAAATGCAGTAAGTTGCTATAACTAGTTATATGTAGAGAAATAAAACAATCTCATCAGTGTCAGAACTCATTAAGCTATTTCCATGTTCAGGCATTTACTGAAAACTGAGGTCTATGGGAGAGATATTAACATTATCTGTATTCCAACAGAGGAACTCCACAAGGTTACACTGTTTTTTTTTTTTTTGTCCAAGCCACCCATTTAAACAGTGGCTGAAACAGATGATAAATCCAAGTCGGTTTACCTACTCTGTCTTCCCTTGGGCTCAGCATAGCACCTGACACAAAGGAGTCCAAGAACTATTTGTTGAAAGAAAGAGTGAATGAGGGAGTAAATGGGACCTTAAATGTAAATAGGAACAGGTGTAGCCTGGTTGCAGCCAGGGGAAGAGTATTTAAGAATGCCACATGGGGGAGTTCTCTGATGGCCTAGCGGGTTGAGGCTCCTGCGTTCTCACCACTGTGGCTCTGGTTGCTGCTGTGCGGCGTAGGTTCAATCCCTGGCCCAGGAATTCCCACATACTGCCTGTGTGGCAAAAAAGAAAAAAAAAACAAAAACAAGAGAGAACCTGAAATAAACGTTGCAACGCTCATTTAAAAAAAAAAAAAAAAAAAAAAGAATGCTACATAGGGAGTTCCTGTTGTGGCACAGCAGAAATGAATCGAAGAATGATGAGGTTGCAGGTTCGATTCCTGGCCCTCGCTCAGTGGGTTAAGGATCCGGTGTTGCCGTGAGCTGTGGTATAGGTTGCAGAAGCGGCTTGGATCCTGCGTTGCTGTGGCTGTGGTGTAGGCCGGCAGCTGTAGCTCCGATGGTTCCCCTAGCCTGGGAACCTCCATATGCCGTAGGTGGGGCCCTAAAAAAAAAGAATGCTACAGAGACATGTCAGGGCCTCTACAGGTATGCTGACGGGGGACTGTTTTTTGGGTGGACCCTGAATAAGAAGTGAGTCTCCCTCTCAGGAGCAGGTAGTTCCTGTCTTCTTGAGCAGGGGATGTGTATGTGGTGGTAACATCTGAGAGAGAGAGAGAAAGAGAGACGGGTGGAGGGAACTTCTACTCCAAGCAGGGCCACAGAGACTCACAAAGCGACTGGAATTATTGTTGCGCACGGTCTTGGCATTGCCAAAGGCTTCCAGCAGTGGGTTTGATTGCAGGATGATATCCTTCACATGCTGGGGAAAAAGGCAGGTGGGGTGGGAAGAGGTCAGACTGAGGTAGGGTGTGGGAATTTGGGGGTGCCGCATGAAATACCAGTGCAGCGTGGGGATACCCAGCTCTCCTTTCTGTTTTCACCTTACCTGGACCTTCTCGCCCCCTCCTGACACCTTGGAGATGTAGCCCATGATGTATTTGGCTGCCACTGTCTTCCCAGCTCCACTTTCTCCACTGGGGATGGGCGAGAGAAGGCACGATCAGTGACCCCAGGGTGGGGGAAGTACCCTTCCCAGTGCCTGATTATTCTTTTTTTTTTTTTTTTTTTGTCTTTTTGTTTTTTTAGGGCTGCACCTGTGGCATATGGAGGTTCCCAGGCTAGGGGTCCAATTGGAGCTACAGCTCTGGTCTACACCACAGCCACAGCAATGCCAGATCCAAGCCGCGTCTGCGACCTACACCACAGCTCACAGCAATGCTGGATCCTTAACCCACTGAGTGAGGCCAGGGATCGAACCCACAATCTCATGGTTCTTAGTCGGATTCATTTCTGCTGCACCACTATGGGAACTCCTGATCATTCTTATATTCATTGAACACCTACTGTGTGCCAGGCAACAGTCCAGGCACTGGAGATACAACCGTGAACAAGACAGTTCCAAACCTCTTGTCCTCTGGGAACTGACATTTAGATGGGACAGATGGGCACTAGTAGAATGAATATATAAAATATATCATGGGTCAGACGGTGACAAGAAAAGTAAAGCAGGGCCAGGGGTGGAGGGGGACAGTGAGGCTCTGTTTGCATCAGGAGGTCCAAGCAAACCTCACTGGGGTGGTGATGCTGTTAGAGCGGGGCCTGGGCAGGAGGGTCTGCGGCACACCGTCTGTACCTGATGATGACACACTGGTTCTCACAGTCAATGAGCATGTTCCGGTACATGTTGTCCGTGAGGGCATAGATGTGCGGGGGATTCTCGTACTGGGCCTGGCGGGGGGAGGTCAGGGCTCAGCCTAGGGCTGGGAGCCAGGGGTCCTGGATCTGTGCCTCCCACCTGGCCCCGGCCTCACCGCGCCCTGGTAGAGGTCGATCTCTCGGTCAGTGAAGTAGGGCATCTGCTTGAAAGGGTTTACGGAGATGAGCACGGAGCCGATGTAGGTCTGGGGGCGGGGTGGTTAAGGGCCACGCAGTGTCCCGGCAAGCTGTATCCCTCATGGGCCCCTCATTCAGCTCCCCTGAGGCCTCCAAGAGCCCCATTGTTTGGAGGAAGAGATGGAGCTACTCAGGTGCACCCCAGGTATCTTGGGGAAAAAACTGAGCTGGGTCAAGAATGAGGGAGAACAGAATTTGCTATGGGGGGGAGGGATGAGGGCCACGACCACCCCCAACTGCTGTCACTCCACGGTCTCCTGTCCTATCACCCAGTGCTCTTTTTGTTTGTTTGTTTGTTTTTTAGGGCCACACCCACGGCATATGGAAGTTCCCAGGCTAGGGGTCCAATCGGAGCTGTAGCCACCGGCCTACGCCAGAGCCACAGCCACGCCAGATCCAAGCTGCATCTGTGACCTACGCCACAGCTCACGGCAATGCGGGATCCTTAACCCACTGAGCGAGGCCAGGGGTCGAACCCGCATCCTCATGGATCCTAGTTGGGTTCATTAACTGCTGAGCCACGAAGGGAACTCCCACCCAGTGCTCTTACTGCCCATTCCCCACTGCCGGCCCCCACCCTCGTTCCTGTGCTCAGATATCTGTGTATCCCTTCCCTGCTGCCGTCCCTCTGCCATCCCTCCCCACACTCATCCGCACACACACACATCCCTCCATTCATTGGTTAGGCACCCTCCTGTCCCTCTGTCCTTCACCTGCCCACCCCACCCACGGCCCAGGGTACAAAGATGTAATCGTCCATGAAGCGCTTGCGGAGGTTGCCCACGATGGCGTCCTCGGTGATCTGGGGCAGCAGCACCATGTCGTCCACTCCACTCTGCTTCACATTGTGGCTCTGCCAGTGGAAGCGCTCCTTGCTGCCCTGGGGATGGGGGTGGGAGGGTGGGGGTGAGCCCCTGCAGGGGGCGTGGTGGGGGCTGGTGCCTCAGCACCCCAGCCTGGCTCACCTCCATCACCAGCTTCTGATGGATGCAGCCCCCCTGGCCCCCCCACCTCTCTTCCTCCTTCCCTATCTCAGGGACACCAGGAGAGGTAGGTCCAGTCCAGGCTCCCTGCTCCCAAAGGAGGAGGCCAGACAGAATGGCAGCCCACAAGCATCCCTCAGCCCTCTCTTTTGGTCCCCCAAACCTCCCCTTGGTGTCCCGTTGCCATGGAGGAGACAGCTATGTCTGGCCCATCGAGGTAGAGTGCGCCTGGGGCTCTGACGACTATGGGAGGGGAAGGGCTTGACGGTGGAGTCCATTCATTCACCCTGCTTCTCATGTCCCCAATCCCACTCTCCCTGCCTCAGCCCAGGTTGAGTCCCTAACTTCTCTGTGGCATTTATTTATTTATTTTGCTTTTTAGGGCTGCACCCGCAGCATATGGGGGTTCCCAGGCTAGAGTCAGATCGGAGCTACAGCTGCTGGCCTACGCCACAGCCACAGCAACACAGGATCTGAGCCGTGTCTGCAACCTACCCCACAGCACACAGCAACACTGGATCCTTAACCCACTGATCGAGGCCAGGGATCGAACCTGCAACCTCATGGTTCCGAGTCAGATTCGTTTCCACGGTGCCACGACGGGAATTCCCTCCGTGGCATTTAACCTGCTGCTACCCCTTCGACCTTGAGTTGGCCTCCTTCCTCCCGCTCCCCTTCTCCTCACTTAGAGCCATCCTGGCACATTCCTCTGAGATCCTCTCAGCCACCACATGGCTGCAACCTCTGCTTCTGTGCTTGGCTGTGACCCTGGTCCTCAGCTCCCAGAGCCTTCCCACCGCCTCCGGCACCTTCTCAGGATTCCACTTTGCCTTCTCACTTCCTCCCTCAGCCTTTTATTTATTTTTTTTGTCTTTTTGCCATTTCTTGGGCCGCTTCTGTGGCACATGGAAGTTCCCAGGCTAGGGGTCGAATTGGAGCTGTAGCCACCGGCCTACACCAGAGCCACAGCAATGCGGGATCCGAGCCAAGTCTGCAACCTACACCACAGCTCACGGCAATGCTGGATCCTTAACCCACTGAGCAAGGCCAGGATAGAACCTGCAACCTCATGGTTCCTAGTTGGAGTCATTAACCCCTGAGCCATGATGGGAACTCCCCTCCCTCAGCTTTTCATCAGATAACACCTTCCTTAGGCCTCAAGGAAGAAGCTCGGACACCGGCTTGTCTCAAAGCACCTCCTCTAGGAAACCTGCTGGAAACCCTTTCTGCTTTTAGCCCAAATGACCTCATCCAGCGCCTTAAACACTTATGTATACCGGCTCTCTCAGGCCCCCTCTGCCTCCGTTCAGAATACCCTGTCACCCTGTTCAGCACACCGAGTGATGTCAGCCTGGAGCTCTCCTGTCTGATAAACTCAGGCTTGACACAATCAACATTGACGGAGCATCCACGACACGCCCGACCCTGGGAGGGGGTGTCACCCATGGTATTGGCAATCCTCAGAGCGGCTCAGTGTGGTGTGGGCTAGGAGGGAGACTGAGGCTTGGGAAGTATTTGGCCCTTGACTAAAGATGCAGCCAAACTGTTTCCAAGGATGTGGGGTTCGAATCTGGGTCCATCTGACAGTAAAGGCCAGGTTCTTGCATCCATACTCATGAGTGGCTGGGACCCGAGGGGTGTTAGGGGTGGGATGTGAAAGCTGAGAAAACTTGATCTAGAGCAGGGAGGATGGGTGCCCCAGACAGAGTGAACTGCCCGGGCAGAGGTGCAGCAGTGTGACTGAAGCAGGAACAGCATACAGAGGCGGGAATGTGGGAGGTCAGGGCTTGACCCCCTCAGACTGCTTCCAACCTGAGCAGTGAGAGTGAGCTTTTCTTTTTCTTTCTTTCTTTCCTTCCTTCCTTCTTTCTTTCTTTCCTTCCTTCTTTCTTTTTCTCTTTCTTTCTTTCTTTCTTTCTTTCTTTCTTTCTTTCTCTCTCTCTCTCTCTCTCCCTCCCTCCCTCCCTCCCTCCCCCCCCCCTTTCTTTCTTTCTTTCTGCCACACCTGCAGCATATGGAAATTCTCAGGCTAGGGGTCATATCAGAGCTGCAGCTGCCAGCCACAGCCACAGCCACAGCCACAGCAACACCAGATCCGAGCTGTGTCTGTGACCTATACCACAGCTCATGGCAATGCTGGATCCCTTAACCCACTGAGCGAGGCCAGGGATTGAACCTGCATCCTCATGGATATTAGTTGGGTTCGTGACCACTGAGCCACAACAGGAACTCCTACGTAGGCCTCTTAACCTGCTGAGCCATGAGACTCAGAGTTTTTCATATGGCAAATATGATCTCATCTCTCTGTGGCTGAACCTGTCTCTGGCTTCCCATCACTCCCACCCCCATGCATCCACTCTACAAGGAATTCTTTTTTTTGTCTTTTTAGGGCCACACTGGCAGCATATGGAACTTCCCAGGCCAGCGGTCAAATCAGAGCTGCAGCTGCCAGCCTACACCACAGCAACGCGGGATCCAAGCCATGTCTGTGACCTGCACCACAACTCAGATTCAACGCCAGATCCCTGACCCACTGAGCGAGGCCAGGGATCCAACCCACATCCTCATGGATACTAATCGGATTCATTTCTGCTGCACCACAGTGGGAACTCCCTCCAAAAGGAATTCTTGATCACCTACTGTGCCAGTAACTTAGGACTTTGGGAAGGACTCTTTGGATTTCTCACAGCATTGTCTCTAAGCCTTTGCAGGTGCTGAGCCCTCTGCCCAGAGCTCTTCCTGCCTAGTGAATGCCAATCCATGCCTTAAGACTTGATCAGGTGTCTCCTTCTCAGAGAAGACCTCCCTCACCCCAGGCTAGTTTGGAGCTCCCTCTGGACCCCACAACTGCCTGGGCATCCCTCACCATAGCCCTGTCGACATTCTGGACATCACATACAATAGCTGGATGATACTGCTCCTGGGGGTACTGATGGGAGGGAGTTCCCCTGTGGCACAGTGGCTTAAGGATCTGGTATTGCCGCAGCTGTGGTGCAGACTGCAACTGTGGCACTGGTTCAATCCCTGGCCTGAAACTTCCACATGCCACAGGTATGGCCGAAGGAGAAAAAAAAGGAATCATGGGAGCGTTTTTTGGTTGTCCCAAAGATAAGGACATGGCTGGTATTTTCAGGGGGCCACAGGTGCCAAATTTGCACATGTAGGTAACTGCATATTTCACAAATGCATAACGGTCCTGCTCGCAGCCCCCCACCCAACCCCAACGGAAGTTCATATAAGCAACAAACCTGTTTATAATCACTGGAACTGAGAGCCAAATCCCATTTTATGTACAAACAGAAAAAGTGTATCTCTTTTGCATGGTTGATACCCACTGCATTTACAGGGATGTGACTATCGCGTATCAAGGGAAGGTTTAGTTTTGTTCAATTTCACTAAGAATTGTTCAGCATTGGGAAGCTTATGTTGCTTGTGGTGTTAACATGTCCTGTGAAGGGGGGTGGGGGATGGGGGGTGGGACACACCTGTGAGCCCCTGGCCACTCCAGTGGGTGTTCTCAGGCCACTGGCCTGAGCCCTTTCATCTTGCCGTGCACATTTTATTCTAAATGACTTTCTGCTCACCTTGCTGGGGATCCTATTAAATATTTTTGAAAGATGGAAGTCAGCATCTCCCTGAAATTTCACGTCACTGAATTTCATTTCAGTGTTTCAAGGGGCCTGCCCAGATGCTGGTGGTAAGAAGCAGGTGCTGGGTGGGATGCGCTAAGAACCCCCCTGGCTGGGCTGCCGGAGGAAGGCGGGTTGGTGGAGGATGAGGGTGTAAGGGCAGCAGCATGGAGGGGCTGGCGAATGTTTCCACGGCAGAGGCTGAGGTTGAGGGAGGTTAGTTGGGAGAAGCAAGGAGCTGTTGACTGGACCCCCCAGCTGTTGAAGAGCTTTTACATTCGCTGCAGACTCAGAGGGACCTCATGGCGAGTGTTGGTGAGCTCAGGATCAGAAGTCGGATTGGGAGGTCAGGAGATGTAGACAGGGAGAGAAGACTACTTTGGGACAGTCTGGCTCTGAGAAGCGGAAGAGGAAAAAAGGCTGTGGGGAAAGGAGGGGTCAGGAGAGGGTGTTTCCTGTTTTTTCAAGATGGGGAGACCAGTGTGTTGGTGAGAAGAGATGATGAAATTAGCAATCTGGGGGTGAAGTGGTGTCATTCACGAACCCTGCTCTTTAGCTGAGTTGGGGTGTGGAGGTTGAGTGGTTGTGGGGAGGTAGGGGGACTGGAAGCAGAGTCCATCTTTGAAGACCTGGGGAGGAGGGCTTGGGTGGTAACCAGGGCAATGGAGGAACAACAAAATGGAACAATAGTTAACACCCCATTGGCACCTAGTCTGTGCCAGACTCTGGTCTGAGCTTTTTCCGCGAATGACCTCATTACATCCTCTCTGCACATGCTGAGGTCAGGCCTCTGATTAGGTCCATTTTGCAAAAGAGAAAACTATGGCACAGAGAAGTGAGACATGCTCCCCAAGACACACAGCAGGGAGGGACGATGGGTCTGAGTCAGGGGTGGCTGGGCTTGGTGGTTCAGGTCGGAGGAGAAGGGGGAGGAGACAAGATTGGTCTTGTCCAGGGTTCCCCTTGGGGGTCACCCCGGTCCCTATGTTCTCGGGACCCCCTCAGGCTCAGCTGAGACTCAAGGCCACTTCCTTTCTCTGAGGTTAGAGGTGCCGTGTCTGACTGGCTCTCCTGGACTTGGTTCCTCTTCCTGTCCCTCCTCCCTTCCCCCACCCTGCTGAGTGGGCCTCTGCCTCCTGCAGCCCCTGCTACCTCTCCCAACGTGTCCCCCACATCAGACACCCAGGACTCCCAGATCCATCCTAGCTCCAGGTGATCACAAAAACCATGGGTTGTCTGTGTTGGAGGGAGAGAAGGCTTGGCTCAAGGGGACAGCGTGTGGGAGAATTTTGGCACGGGATGGATTGGGCATGAGGCCGGGTTTCACCATTGGCTAAGTGACCTCTCATTTTCCCAAGCCTCTGTTGTCCCATCTGTAGAATGGGTTCCATGATAATGGAAGCTTGCCGGGCACGTAAATGAGCCAGGGCTGAGAAAAGATGCACTGGGTGTGCCTCAGGAAATGTCACCTGATGGCCCCAAGAGCATGTAGCAGAGGGATCTGGTTGGGTAGAGGGGCTGGTCAGCATATAGAAGGAATGGCTAAACGAATGAAGCATCATGGGATGAGCCTGCTTCCTGCCCTGTGTTATGGGGATCCATCTGTTTGTGGCCTCCAAGTCCCCAAGAGCCAAGTTGAAGCTGTTGGTTCCTAAGTCCCTCCCTTAGGGGTGAGGGTGCAACAAAGAGGTTGTGGTCACAGTTGACCACAAGCCAAGTATGACTCAGGCTGCTGGGGTTCTTGTGAAAGATAGTCAGGGGCTTGAGGTGGCTGGGGCGGGAGGGGCATGTAGCTGCTAACTTCAGCTCTTCAGAGACGCTCCCCACAACCCACGGCAGAGGAAGCAAGTCCAAGGTGATGGCTCCTGTAGGGCTGGGGCCTTGGAGCCACACTGGGGCCTTGAACACACTTCCTGAGCCCCTGTTGTGTACGGAGGTAGGTAGGGACCAGGCTTAGACTTGACTCTTAAGTGGCCCAGAAGTGAGTTGCCCAGGGGAGATGGGGATCCCAATCCGATGGCGCTAAAGAGAACTGAGGCAATCAGAGGCAGGCCTTGCAACATCAGTGTCTTAGCCTGTGTCAGTGGTGGCAGCAGGAGCCATGGGCCAGGAAGGCCTTGGGGGTGTGCGACACCAGGAATAGAGAGTCCAGATCCCAATGAGGCAGGGCCGGGTGGCCTGGAAAGTATGGGGGTCCGCATCCCCCCCCAGGTGTCTCTCCCTGGAAGGAGGAGGAGAAGGCAGGTCAAGGGGGCTGTTAAGAATATGACCTCAAGGGTCACTGAGTGGAACTCCTCTGCCACTTTTGGGTTGTACAGCAGCTTGTTTAACCTCTCTGCCTCAATTTCCTCATCTGGCAAATGGGAGTTCTGGGGGCCACAAACCTCATGGGATAGCTGTGCAGATTGAACGAGGCAAAGTCTGTCAAGAGGAAACACTAACCTTCCTCCCTCCCCACCATCATCACCCGTAGTAGCAGCAGCAGCGGCGGCAGCAGCCTTAAGCTGGTGCATCCCACAGGCACGGGGCACAGCGCCAGGAGGAAGGGCTGGACAAAGGAGTTTTGCAATGCGCCCCAACTGCTCTGGCCTCCCTGCTCCCGGGCAGTGATGAGCAGAGTCCAAGACTGGAGAGAACCATGAAACAGCCACTTCCTTCCTCACTGGGGTCCTGCTGCGCTGTGGTCGCCAGCCCCAGGGGAGAGGTGACGCTGTGGCAGCGGCTGCTGGAGCCACCCCCCCAATCACCCCGCTTCCCGCCCCACCCTGGCCCCTGAAGCCTTGGCCCTGCTCTGCAGGCTTCTGGGGCCACACCCTGTGTCCCTAAACCATGCAAACAACACTCTCACCTCTAAAGACTCCCAGGTGTCCCCTCCCTGGTGGAGGGGTGTCTCAGTTTGCTTCTATCCTAATGAGAGGCCATTCTCTGACATGTGGGGACCACCCTTGTCTTTCTAGAAACCTTCTTCCTTTTTTTTTTTTTTTGGCTGTGCCTGTGCCATATGGAGGTTCCTGGGTCAGGAGCAAACCCCAGCCACAGCAGTGATAACGCCAGATCTGTAACTGCTAGGCTACCAGGGAACTCCTAGAATCCTCCCTCCTAAATTTCTCTTGGCCCCCAGGCTTTTCTGTCCATCCCCGTGGCTGCCCTACCCCCTTCCTGGATCCAGCAGCCACACCACTGGTCTCCCCTACTTTATGTCTGTACTTTAAAACAACCATCATTAGCCTCATGTCACCACCATTATCAGTGGAGGACAACTAATTGCTGCCTTTGCTCCCCCCGCCACCAAAGTCGAACAGAAACTGCTGATAACCTCAATGCCATACCACCCGCTAACAAAACCGAAAAGCAATGACGGGTTCCACCATCCTGTTTCCTCACCATCACTCACCACCATTACCACTCAAATCACCAGCATCAGCACCAGCAACCTGTAATAACCAACCATTACAATAACAACCACGATCACAATACTAGCCATCCGCAGGCAGCCATGACCCCCCCTTCCTCTGAAGCAGCAGTCAATCACACCCCTTTCCAAAGCTGAAAATGCAAACCACTCTTCCCAAGACTGTCACCCCAAATCAGCAATGAACGACCACCCGTAAATCATTCCTCAGATCAACCCTCCCGCTGAAAATGACCAACAACCACCCACCCACATGCAACACTAGCTGGCACCAAAAGCAGCCACGACCACTGCCAACCCACTCACGAGAAGCGTGGTCACCGCCAACGCGCGACAACAGACAGCAGTGACAACCAGCAGCCCCAACAATCCAGCCACCATCATTCAACAGCCACTCCCCTACCATCACCAAGAATGAGGCACCTCCACCCACCATCACCGCTGACTCCTATGGTGAATGAGCCTCACCCACAGTGGCAGTTACTGTGTATTGTGCCTGTATTACATGCTCCATAAACTACTTTATGAACATGGTTTCACAGAAGCAACATAATTCCTGGCACCCATCACTCTTCCAGGAAGATGTCAGCATCCTTAAACAGGGGCATTGGCCTCAGGGATGAATTCCACTTTTTTTCCCCCCTCCATAATCCTCTTGGGTGAATTTCTCCCTTCTCAGACCTGGCCAAGCAAATTGTTGACTAAGCATTTCACATGGTTTCCTTGGGAGGGGCTGCTTTTCTCTTGAGCAGCAAGTCATTTTCTGTATTCCTTTGATCAAGGAGTCTTCCTGGTTTGGCTCTGTCTTGGAAGGGTCCCCATCCCAAGAGCACAGCTCTAGCTGCTTTTTTATTTATTTTTATTTTTTATATTTTTTGTGAATTAACCAGAGGGTCCTTGGCTAGCAATGCCCAGCTTATTCCTGGCTTTCTGAACTAAGACGTTATCTCTCAGGCTAATGCAATCCCACGCTCCACCTTGGTCAGCTACCTGCTGCAACCACCAGGAACACTTCAGGTGTCACCACTGGCTCTGTGACTGTCCCAGCCACAGGCCCTCATTGACGAATGACAAAAAATGAAAGCTGAAGTGCTTGCAGATGCATGGAGCAGTGGGCGCCATATTTGCAGCCAGCCCAGGCTCCCTCTTGATGTGTGTGAGACCATGCCACTGTGTCTAGACCCATGATCATGACAGTCTCCCCAACCTTGTTGCCACAGTCATCATGAGACCTCAGCCTCACCAGATGGCAGCACCTCTGGCTGCAGTGTCTTCCCTGCCCCCCTGCCACAGAAGGGTACCCCTGGCTGTGTGGATGCGCTGTGTCTCACCATCTTCTGCTTCTGTGATTGCGACAGCCAGACCACCCTGTCACCCCCATGGGTGTGCTGTCACCATCACTGCAAACCACTGTCCATTTGAGCCAGCTTCCCCTCCCAGCTGTAGACTCAGAGTGGCTGAACCCAGGACCCTATGAATGTCCCAGGGGAGAGGTCCCCCCAACCCCTTCCACATCCTGACAGATTTCCAAATATGACACATATGGGAACTGAAGCCCACAGAGGGGAAGTGACTTACCTAAGGCCCCACAGGGAGATGAGGCAGCAAACTGGGCTGGGAACAGGGCTCCCTGAGCCCCAGGAAAGGGGTCTGTCCCTGTCCCCGAGGCACTGTGATCCCTCAAGACCACTTTCTGTCCTCCGGCTACTACTACTCTATACTTGGTGGCCCATCCCCACTCTGGCATCCTCTTCACCCATCAGGTGGGAGTTTGGTCTCTGGTGAGGGATGCTGGGAGCACCAGAGCTGCACTGTCGGCCCCCAAAGGGTCTGCTGTGCCCAGTTCCATTACCCCGTTCTGATGGTGGCCTCTAGGTGCCTCCACCTGGCTGAGGTCCCCCACCCCTGCACTTCACGGCCACCCTGAGGGACTTACCATGATGGGGGTTGATGTCTGGGCCCCTGTGGGGGAGTGCCTGAATGGGTGGTGGCCGGGGAGCAGGCTCAGGAAGTTCCGGGGGGCGGCTGGGGCATGGCCCTGCTCCTGCTCCTTCAGCGGACTCCCAGCCCTAGTTCCTCTTACAACAGCCCCCTTCTTACTTCCTTTGGCGGGAGGGGCCCGCGGCTACAGGGGAGGGAAGCTGGGCCCGGGGGCGGGGAGAGAACCCAGACGGGGCCGAGGGAGCTGGTGGTTTGGAGCTCTGAGCCTGAAGAGAGAGATTAAGGATGGATGGCACCCGCTACCAGACCCCAGAAAGCCGCTTCTCAGACTCCTCCGGGATGCAGGTACAGCAAACAGCACGCAGGTCTGCAGGACTGACTGCGCTCTTCTGGGCTACTCAGGTCTCTTCGAAACCACTTCAGACGTGCGTCTGCTCTGGGCATCGCAAACTCCCACTTCCAGAATCTTTTTGGCAGGTCCTTCCTCCCTAAGGGACCTTGGGGAGCCATGTGTGTTTTTGTTCGGGGAAGGGCAGCGGGAGTGGAGGGTACCAAGAGCAAGGGGCTCACATTTGGAATTAATGACCCCCAGCTCTGCCGCTTCCGGGATCTCACCATCTTCTTATCGTAAAACAGCTGTGGAGGGCCCTCGTGGCACACATGGGATCCATTAGGTGCTGGCCCACCTGATCTTTGGGAGACCAGTAGGCTGTGTCCTGGACTCTTCACGTTTGAGGAAATGGCAGTTCCGAGAGGTTGTCATCTCCCGGTGCCACACGGCGAGGAGGTGGGGGGGGGGGGGCAGAAGCTGACCCTGGCAGGGATCCCTGCGGACGGAGGACAGAGATCCCGGCGGCACACAGCATCCCGCCTGGAGGTTGGCACACCATGGCGCCCCCTAGTGGCCACGTCTGGGGAGGAGTCCGTTTCTGCCTGGATCTCCTGGGCAAGTTTGCTCAACCGACTTGGGTGGGGGACTGCAAACCTCAGCAATACCTTCAGGGACTAGTCGGAAGGACCCCCATCTTGCTGGGGGCGTCAGGGGAGGCTTCTCGAAGAAAGCGATATTGGTGCTGAGACTGCAGGGTGAGTTGGAACTAACCAGGTGAAGAGGAAAGGGGAGGGTACACCTGGTGGAGGAAAGGGTTCTAGCAAAGGCCCAGAGATGGGAAGATGGTGGGGAGACTGAGGAACTTCCAGGAGGCCAGTGTGGGCTGGAGCTCCCCGAGTGACGGGCAGGGTGGTGGCTGGGATTGTAGACGCCAGATTGTGTTGCTTTTGAGAGCCTTTGTGAGAAGCTGTACTTTTGACCTAAAATCACTGGGCTCTAGTGTGTGTTGGTAAAAGCCCCCTTTGGGCTGCTGGGGATGCTTCTAAGCTGGGGATGGGGGACAGCTTAATGTGACCCAGATGCATTGACACCCACCCACACGCACACATGGAAATCTACACAAGAAAGAACTTTATTGATGTAGGGCTTCCTGGCGAGGGGTGTGTGGGCCCCAGGGCAGGGCCTGTAGCACCATGATGGGGGTGGCCTGGGTGTTCTGGATGACGGGGTCCCCCTGGGGCAGGCAGGGCAGGGCATGGGGTGGATCTTCCCAGCTCTGCCTCTCCCCTGTAGCTAGTCTGGTTGGGGAAGGGTGACAGGGAGATGGTGCTAATCCCCTCCCCTATAGCGGACATAGACTACCCCCCCCCAGCTCAGAGTGGAGGATTAGGACAGTGCTGGGGGGGGGGGGCAGGGCACCGGCTGACCCCCCTCCCCACCCCCACTCTTCACAGTACACATTCCGATCAAAGGCGAGGGTTGTGTTGGGGGCTCCCCAAGAGTGGGTGGAAAGTGCGCTAAGGCGAACAGTTGTTTCTACTTCAAACCCACCCAGGAGGGAATCTCGTGAATAAGGAGAGGGGCAGAGGAGGGGCCCTGGGCATGGCCAGCCCCTCTCCATTCCCACAGCCAGAGGCCCTTCAGGGGTTCCCAATAAATAACTTCCGGCTCCAACTCACCCTTCACTCCTAGCTCCCGCCCCCTCAGGCTCCTTCAGGCTGGCCAGCTGCAGGCCTGGTCTCCCCACCCCCACCCCAGCCGTAGCTCCGAAGACCGCACGCCCCCTAGCGGCCATGGCAGGTTTTGCAGCACATCTGGCGGAAGTAGGCTCGGCTGCAGAACTGAAATTTCAGCACCAGGGGGCAGTAGGCGACCTTGTTCACATCCTTGCACTCTGGAGGGGGACGGGAGAAGGGTAGGGGGAAATCAGGTCTTGGCACCACTTCCTGCAGTAGCGCGACCGCTGGCTGCACAGCGTTTACTAATTCCTCTGTGCCTCTCAAAGGGGGCTGATAATAGTAACTATGCCATTGGATTGTTTTGAGGATTTTTTGAGAGTACAGGTCTGGGGCTTGGACACCATATTAAATCATGAGAAAAGTGTCCCTTTTCTAATTATCGGTTTGGGGCTGTAATCCCTGCTCATTTCTCTTCCTTACAGATTGAGGACCTTGAACTCCAGGACCCTCACTCTTCTCAGGGTATTTGCATATTTTGTGTTCAGGGTAATTGACAGTATGCTAATGACAATGAATGATGGTTCCTCCTTAGCAAGTTAGTGATGTATGATAGGGCCTGGTGTGCTAATAAAGGGCGTCACATGGATTCTTTTATTCCATCTCCTGAATGCAGCACTCGCTCAAGAGACAGATGTGAAAAGGAAGGCACAGAGATAGAAGATGAATCCAGGCTGTTTGGTTCCAGTGCCTGGAGTAAGTCACCAATTGCTCTTTATGAAAAATAAATTTTCTTAGGTAGAAAAAAAAGGGGGTTCCCTTGTGGTGCAGTGGGTTAAGGATCTGTCATTATCACTGCAGCTGCTTGGGTGGCTGCTGGGTGCAGGTGTGAACCCTGCCCTGGGAACTTCCACATGCTGTGGGTGCAGCCAAAAAAAAAAAAAAAGGGGGGGGGGATATTTAAAGCAGTGGTTCTCAAGGGGATGTGATTTTGCCTCTCAGAAAAATGGCAATGTCTGGAGACATTTTCAGTTTTCCCCACTGGGAGGAGGGGTACTACTGGCATCTAGCAGGTAGAGGTCAGGGATGCTGCTAAACACCCTACAATGCACAGGGCAGCCCCCATGACAAAGAATCATCTGGCCCAAGACATCAATAGTGCCTGAGGCTGAGAAACTGACTTAAAGAAATCATATTAGGCAAATAACGTTATAGATGGAGATGAACAGGGCAAAGGTCACAAAGGTGGTTGGAGGAGTTGACCTGAGTTTGGGCCTCCAGAAAAATCAAGGTGCCTACAATGCTTGGCACACAGTGGCACCTAATGCAGGCAGGGGATGTTGAAAGATGGTCTGGAGGAGACAGAGAAAGGCATTTCGGTGGTTGGAGATGCTTTCTGGCTGATGGTTAGGACACCCTCACCACCCCACGCTCTCCAACGGCTTCCTCTGGTCCGCGCCCTTCCCGTGCCCCTTGGCCTCGCTCCCCACATACCTTCCAGGCTGTCCCCGGCGGGCGTGCTGTCGCACTTGGCCTCGCACTGCTGCGTGGCGGGTGGCCGCAGCGCCTCGGCGCACTCACGTGACGGCTGCCCCGTGTGGCTAGAGCAGCGCACGGGGCGCTGTTGCTGCCCGAAGCCACACTGTGCGGAGCACTGCGGAGAGTTGCCAATGAGCTGCCTCCCTGCACCTCCGCCGCCCCTGCCCTGGTTCCCACCCTGCAGGGCACACCCACCTACCTCACCCCACTCGCCAGTCACCCAGCGGGCGGGCGGGCAGCGGCGCAGGTTGCAGCGCATGGTGGCAGGCGGCTTGGCTGCAGGCGCACAGTGCGCGGGAGGCAGTGTGGCGCGCTGGTCTGCGCTCTTACAAAGGACCACACGATGGCGAAGGCCCGGCCCGCAGCTGGGGGTGCACTGCAGTTGGAGGGGGCGTTTCATGCTCAGTGGGCAACCCCCGCCCGCTCGAACAGGAAGTGGGAGGATGTTGGTCCAGTGGGAGGCGAGGAGGGTACAGCCAACTCTGGACCAGTCAAGGGTGGCCCGCTAGGGCCAGCGGGAGTGGGGAGGCGCCTCTGTGGCACCCAAGAAGGGCAACCTGGGCCCCCTCCCTGCTCTGCACAGGGAGTGGGGTGGCGCTCGGGTGGGGAGGGGCGGCTGACCTCCGACCAGTCGAGGGCGGCCCACTCCGGAGGGCAGGCGGGGCCGTGGCAGGCCTCCAGCACCGGCGGGCGCGGCTGCGGGCACGCGCTGTCGTCCAGCGCCTTTTCCTCGGCGGCCGACACACGGCGCTGGCACACGACAGAGCGGCTGCGCACGCCTGCATCACAGCTGCGGCTGCAGCGCGACCAGTTCCCTACCACCCAGCTGTGGGGGGAGGGGCGGCCTGAGACAGTGTCCAGGGCTGGGCACCCTGATCTTGGGGCACTAGCAGATCCTCCTCCGCCCCAACAACCAGCATCATTATGGAAGTTGGCACTGGGATGCCTGTTGCTCCTGCTCCCCGCACTTAGAATATCATTGCTCTGTACCCACACTGGGAACAAGGAGGTGCGTCACCCCAAGGGCAGATGGTTACCTGGACTTGACTAGGGAGCAAGCACCATTGTTCTGACTCTGATTCCGGGAGAACCCTGACCTCACCTTAGGGAGCACTCACTCCTCTGATTCCAGGAGTGCTTGTCACCTGGACCCTGCACCCCGGCAGGCACTCACTCGGGTGGGCAGGGCTCCGTGTTGCAGGCGCGCTGCCTCTTGGGCAGCTTGCTGTGGGCGCTGCAGTGGTGGGGAGCCACGGCTGAGCTGTCCAGCTGACTGCGGCACTCCACTGCCTGCACCTGGCTACCTGGGGGCGGGGGAGAGGCCCGCTCAGCCCTGCCCCGCCTGGAAGTTCGGCCTGGTGACCAGTACCCGCCCCTTGGCCCCCGTCCCACCCCAGCCTCACCGCCTGCACACTGGGCTGAGCACTTGGTCCAGGGCGCGTAATGCCAGGAGTAGGGAGGCAGCGCGTCGCGGGCAATGGGTGCGTTGAAACGGTATCGGAGGGTGGGCAGCTCAGTCCGGGCCAACACCTGGGGTGGGGGTGGGGGTGGGAGGAGGAATCAAATAGAAATCAAGTTCGAGTCCCCACAAGGATGTCCTCTGGCACCCTGCTCCCAGCCCTGCCATTACCATGACGATGAGAGATGCATTTATGGGTCCCAGGGCTTCTAGGCTCTGGGTCTGATCCGGGCCTTGTCGCAGCTGAAAGGTGGTCCCAGCCAGGGGCAGGCGATGGGGCTGGGGGGTCCCAGGCAGCCCCTCCAGCAGCAGAGACTCCTGGTCCCCCTTCAGGGCTGGGGGATAGCAGAGGGATCAGAACCCCAGCCACACTGATGCCCCTGCTGTCCCCCAGTCCTCATCCTCCCACCTGTGGCTCACCCAGGTGACTGAGGGAGAGGTTCAGGTCCTGGATGAAAATGTGGACGGAGCCTTTGGGGATCCAGACGACATCCTCGTACCCTGGACAGTGGAGCTCAGAGGTCACCTACTTGGTCCATCCCCACACCTGCCTGCCTCTCACATTCCTGGTCCCTGATGACAGCAGCTGTTACCATGCTATGCACTGATGCCCCCAGCTGTGGCACCGTGAAGTAGATGTGTCATCATGCCCACTTTACAGATGATAAAATTGAGGCTCAGAGAGGTGAAACAACTAGCCCAGGTTTTATAGCTAGAAAGTGGCTGGGTTGAAATTGGAACCCCAATTTTCCTACCCTCTCACCATCGAAATGGTCTGACTCACCCCTACCTGTCAATAAGTAGCAGGGGTGGGCCTAGGCAGAGGGAAGGGGGCACCATGGGTCCTGACCCATATAGGGTGACTTGGTAGTTTTATCGGTTAGAGCCAGGTTTGCAGTAGGCTCCATCATTCACTACCTGGATGACCTTGGGTCGCTGTGAACCCTGGATCTCTTCCCACCCGCACCCCCCATGAGGATGGGCTTATCTGCCTGGATCCCCACTCTGTCTCCTGAACTCCATACTTGGCCCTCAGTGCATGTTTGGTCCCTTAAGCTCTCTGCTCCCTGGCGTCTCTTTGCTTCAGGCCAAGCCTGGGAAGCATTCAAGTTCACTGCACCCTGCAGATATACCCTCCCCATGTAAGTGTTTTGCTCTAGCAGAGTCCCTTAGCCCCCTGAGGAGTGAAACCTCTGCCCCCTCAAGACCCAGCATGAGGCCCTCATGATGGGGTAGGGGAGAGATTTATGTCCCCACCCCCTTGGACACTTTAGTTGCCAAGGTTTACGTACCAGAACCAAAGCCAGTCCTTGACCCTGACCTGGGGCATTACTACGCTCCCAGGAACTTTTGGGGTCCCCGATACCCCTCCGGGCCCTTGGGTCTGAAGAGCTGCTGATCCTGGCTATGGGGGTGGGATTAGTGGGGTAGGTCCCGTGGGTCCCGCCCCGCCCCTGCCCGCGGCCACCAAGTGAGGAGTGTGAGAGGGAAGCGGGGGTCTCTCACCGGCCCCAAGCAAGGCTGGGCTGAAGACCCCCTCGATGGTTTCGCAGGCACTGCCGTCACCCCCACACACTCGGCACTTGTCCTCCCGAACGTCAGAGCCCAGGACCCGGTCGCAGCCCACGTGCTGGGGAGGGCAGTGGTCGGGGAAGCGTGTCAGGGAGCTGCTCTATCCCCCTCTCGTGGATCCCCCCCCCAACCCCCGGTCTCTCTGGGAGTCCCCTTCACCTTGCACTCGCCGCTGACACAAATGTCCACCGTGTCTGGGCGGCAGGGTGTCCCATCCACCACGGCCGCCGCCCTCTCCGTGTAGAAGTTGAAGCCTTCTGCTAGGCACGTGAGTGAGCAGGCCTTCACCCCCCCTGGGGGGGCATGGCCCCGTTAGACCCTGGCCTGGACCATCCCGTGACTTCCTGCTCACCCTCTGGGGGAGGTGAGGCCAAGAGGGCCAAGACCCCAGACTTAGCGAGGACAGGCAGGCTGGGCAGAGGGAGTGGGGGCTCCCAGCGTTCAATCCAGGCAGTCTGGCTCCTTGGGTGACAGAAGGGCTCAGGGCAAACTCCTTGACTCTGTGTCCACCTGTGGCTGCCCCCACCCACAGCCCCATGGCCTTCTTAGTCCCCCACTCACCTCCTCGGTAGGTCTTCCAGGTATAGAATTTTCCACGGAAAGGAACGCTGTCAAATTCGGAGCACTGCATTTCCCTGAAGTCCTGGGAGCCTGGGGGACAGTCCTGGGGGCACAGAAGGGGAGAAGTAGGAAGGCCAGCTGTGGGGAGGGGTGCAGTTAGGGGAGAGACCCCAGGCTGGATATCTAATGCTGTAATCAGGGGTGGGTTAGAGGAGTGATGCTTGAGGCACTGAGGCCAGGGTGGAGGCCGGATGGACAGGTCTATTTGAGATGGGAGCAGGTGACTCATCAGAGTTTGTGGGCAAGCTGGGTGTGACACCTAGGTTTCTGGTTTCAGACCACGGGACCTTTCTGTAGAGAGCGAGCCTAGAAAGGAGCAAGGCTTTTCTAGCGGGTGAGGGAGCGGAACCTCTGGACCTGAGACCTGTGGTCTCGGGTCAGAAGAGAGTGCAAGTAGGGGATGAAAATGCGGCCGCGGGTTTGGTGACAGGGACCTCCGCCTCAGCTTTGGAGGGAAATTAGGCAGTAACGGGAGGGGCGCGCAGTAGCTAGAGGGGGTGGTGGGGGTCAAGCAATTATTCTAGATGGGAGATTCATCTACTGCAAGTTTGACAAGTTGGAAGAAGCCGGGGCCAAGAGCAGGCGTAGGGAGGTCAGAGAAAGGAGTGGCCGCTGCAGGTTTTTGAGATGGTAGCCAGCCGGTCGAGGCCCACTGGAAACTGATTTGTGCCTTTCTTTTCCCCATGGAAGAGGAGCCGAGGGCACCTGGCTTGGGTCCTAGGGGAACTCACGTCTGTGTTGCAGGAGCGGTGCCGCCGTCTCTCGCCCAGGCAGTACTTGCCTCCGATCGTCGGCCTGGAAGCGGGGAAGGGGGCGGATAGGAGAGAAATGGTGCGGGAGGAGTCGGAGGGCGCGGACCACCCCGCTCACCTGGCAGAGGGGCCTGAGGGCTGACCTGGGGCTGTCGCAGTGACGGCTGGAGGAGGACACGCCGCCGCCGCACGTCCGGCTGCAGTCGCCCCACGGAGTCCACGGGCCCCAGGCGCCGTCCACGCCCTCGGGCCGCGACCCGAAAGGGACGCAGACCCGCTTATAGCACCACTACGGGCGGGATAGTGGGGAAGGGTGAGTCGGGCTCTGCAGACTCTCGCAAGCTTGGCGCTCATTCCTACCCTCTCCCCAGACGCCTAGCCGGAAGTCTGAGCCCACCCCGGGTGGGGTGGAAGCGGGAGGATGAAGATGGGGTCTGAAGACCCAAACCCATCAGGTATCATAGGGGCGTGGCTACGAAAGCTAGACCCGGTTCAGAGGGGCGTGACCTCAGGCCAGGGGTGGGACCTGCAGACAGTAGGCGTGGCCAGAGCCACGATGGGGTCGAAGGGGTCTGGCGGCGGCGGCGTGGAGGCCCGTGGCCGGCTCTCACCCCCTTGTCGATGGTGTGCGTCTGGCACAGCGTGCCCTCGGCGGCCGGGATGCTGTTGGTGATGCACCGGTTGCTCTTGCTCAGACACCACAACTCGCTGCAGACTTCCTGCGGGCCAAGGCGCCCGCTCAGGCTCGCCCCCCTCCCTCCTTCCTTGAGAGGATCCAGGCGACCCGCTCACTGCCGGCTGACAGTGGGGTCCCCAGCCTGGGGACTGGGTCTTTTTGCAACCTTTTTCAGGGCATGGGCTAGGACCTCTTCTCTTCTTATAAGCAGCACTTATCAAACACCTAGAGGGCTACAAATTCCCTCTGGCACTGTTATCCCCATTTTGCTGTGGCAAAACTAAGGCTCAGACAGCTACTAGATGCCACACAGCTACTAAGGGGAAGTCAGGATTCTAATCAAGAACCTTGATTTCAGGGGCTATGATCTAATTCTTCTGCAGTTCAGCCTCTGGTACCTCCCAAATTTCTAGAGGGAAATTTGTGATCTGCTGAGGAATGAAGAGAAAGGGGTCTGGATTCCTTTTTAGAATAGGCAAAACAGCCCACCAAAGAACAGTGGTTCTGGAAAAATCAGGCTTGATGATAGCTCAGGTCAAGGGCCCCATCTCTAACTTTATTTCCAGCTGGTGGTTCTGTTTCTCCCACCTGAACTGAGGAAACTCCCAAAGTTTTAATCTATGGAGTGTTGAGAGGGGATAAGGCCAGGCTGGGTCTGTGTGGAAAGCCCCTCAACCTCCAGTGAAAAGTCAGCCCACCTTTTTCCTTTCTGAATGCTGTTTGGGCTGGTCCAGTCCTAGAGAGTCACTCTGACCCTTTAGGTCCAGGTTATGAGACTGATGCACTGCCTACTGTGCTAAGGAGGCAATTTAGGTCCAGGTTAATTAATATCCCTGGACAAGTCCCACTGGGTTGTGGGTGGGTTCAGGTGTGGCCAAATCCTGCCCCATTTCCCACGGTCTTCCCTCTGAAAAGTGGATCTCCTTCTATCCCCGTTTTATAATCACATGTAATCTTTTCTTTGAACCCAATCCAAGCTTTGAAGATTTGGGATTGGACCAATCAACAGCTCTAGATACCTGTACACACACCAGAAGTCTGGAAGGTTGTCCTCAAACCTGCTCCTTCAGAGGACATTTCTCATCTAAAAACTAAAAACTCAGCCTGGTTTTCTGGCTTCACTTAGCTTATATTCTTTCTGGCCATTTGTAAAAATATCACAGCGCCCCCCCGCCCCACGTCCCCAGACCCCATCCCACTTCTGACACCTCTTGCCTGTTCCAGCCCTGCTCTTCCTCCTCTCCTCAAGGAGGCACCATGGCATATTATGAATGAGTCCTGGCCACTCTGGGAGACTCCACCACTGACTTGCAACGCATTTCCCCTCTCTGGGCCTCATCTACAAGATGGTCTTGCCTACGTATGGCTAAGAGGCCTGTGACAGAGTAGATATGAAAAGACTTGTATAAACACCCTGTGATTGAGTAATAATGACCACAACTATCTCTGGACCAGGCTCGAGGCTCAGCTCTTTACACATATTAACCGATTTACATGTAGTCAATAATCTACCCTTTTGCCAGGAGGGCTAGGAAGATGTTCCTTGGAAAAATAAAAGGAAGAATCAGTTCAACATAGAGCTAGCATTGGTCCATGCTTGGTAATCTGGCATTTCCTCCCCTTTCCCACCTTTCCCAAATTTAGAGTCTTAGAGAAAACCTGGATTCAAATCCCAGCTCTGCCATGTTCCCCGATTGTGACTTTAGGCAAGGCATCCCTTCTATGCCTCAGCCCCGAATGTGGGGATGGTAGGATGGTCAGCAGTTTAAATGAGATGATACACATCACGTGCTTGGCCTAGAGTGAGCATCCAAGACATGGCAGCCACTGTTGTCATTATTAGGATCACTGGGACACAGCAGATGCTCAAGAGTAGCTTCTGAATTCTTTAGGAATTCATTAGGGGGAGCTGTAGTTAGTTACTAGCCAAGCTAGGGGGTGAGGTGGGGGTGGCGAGAGTGCACTAAATAGAAGCTGATCCAAGGTATGTCCCCTTGTCTTCCACTGGAGTGAAGAGAGGGCATTTTAACAGCTGCCTGCTCCTCATTTCAAGTTAACCTGGCCTTGGCTTGGACAAAGCCCTTCAAACTGATCTTTTGAGTCTTGAGGGCCTGGAGGATCGGGACTGAGTCTGGGTGCCCAGGGCTGAGGCTGTGAGGAGCCAGGGAGTGTGTTTAGGGAACTGGGGGAGGTGGGCCCAGGAGGGGCAGACCCCAGAAGAGCCCCTGGGAGCTGAAGAGGGAAACCAGCAGTTCTCCAGCTTTCTGGGAGGAGCTGGGAATGCCCCCCACCTCCCACGGGTCTCTATGGGTGGATGGGCTTTGGGAGCTGAGTCTAAACCTCAAGAAAGAGTGGGGAGTAGTCAGGAGGCTCACAGCATGTCCAGCCAAGGATTGGGGCCAAGAGGTCTTGTGAACCGGCCGGTGGGGGATGTAGAGAATGAAGACAGGGTGTCCCTGGAAGGCTCTGTCCAGTTTTTGTGCCAAGTGGGAAAGATGGTTCATCCCCAGGGAAAGCATTTGCACCAAGTCTGGATGTTTGGTTAAAAATGGGATTTTGGGCCTTTAGTCCTGCTGCAGTAGAATGTGCTCCCCCAGGCTCATTCCAGCTCAGTCCCCAACATAGGGGTCTGGAGAACCAGGAGATCTCATTCCTGTGCCCGAGCACTGTGACTGTATGTGACATTTGTATAACCCCAAGTGCCTCTGTTCCCACCCCTCCAACTGTCTACTGGAGCTCCCTCCCCTTCCCATCTCTCTCACTCCCACTGTCTGTGCCAGGGGCCCACATGGAGTTTCCCATCCCCTGTGGCCGCGCCCTACCCGCTATCCCGAGTGGCGGCGGTCCCCTCCCCTCCCAGGAAGGAAAGCAGGAAGGCTCTCTCTACCCCGTATTTACACTGACGCGATTTGACTCCATGCTGGAAGCGGCACTGTTCATCTGCATCGTAGGCCTGGCCAGGGGCCACGGTGGGGTACACGAAGTCCTGTCTGGGGGGCCGGTTGTTCAGGCAGAGCCCCAGGCCAGAGCTGTGGCGAGAAGAAAGTGGCTCTCACACAGGAGGGCTATAGGCTCAGGGGCCCTGGCTAGGTTGGCGGGGTGGGGGTCCTGGGGAGTGTCCCTATGAGCACACGATCCTTCCCAGAGGCCCCCTCCCCACTTCCCCCAATTTGAGTGTGAGTCTCTGGGTGGGACAGGTGGGTGTGCCCTCACTCCAGAAAGCTGGTGATGTAGTCACGGCTGCAGGAGGACCACACAAATGGGTTGGTCTTCATGGTGATGTGTGCGGCCATGAGCTTCGCTGGGTCTTGGCCACGGGCCCCACAGCTGTTCCCCACGCCATCATGGTTCATGCCAAACCTGGGGAGAGGAGTGGCAGCTCTGCGGGCTGTCGAGGACCCCACCCGGCTCCTCCCGTCCACCCCCTCCTGTGTCCCAGGCCTCACGTGTGTCCGATCTCATGGGCGATGGTGAATGCCGTGGCCAGGCCGATGTCCTCATTGATGCTACAACTTCTTTCGCGCTCACACATCCCGCCCACGGGGGCCAGGCCTGGGGAACAGGCATGTGGGGGTGGGGCTGGGGGCTCAGGGCTGTATCTGTCAGCCCTGTCCACTGTATCTGTCAGCCAGGTCCCCACCCCCGACCAGGGCCAGTGTCACCCAGCCCACTGCCTTCAGAGGTGCCTGAAACCTAGGGGGCCCGGGTACCTAGTGTGCCGCAGGGTTTGTTCTTGTAGATGCAGATGTCATAGCTGTGGAAGGAGAGGGGGGCGGTGAGGGGGCTGGGCTACCCTGTCTGTCTCTGGGGGTTGAGTTCTGCCTGGGAGCCCCTACCAGCCTTTGACCCGAAGTCTCATGCTCTTCCCCCAGCTGGCATTGGCAATGCCAGGCGCACGAGTGATGACTGAATTAATGACAGAGCCAGTGAAGGATGCGTCAGTGCCCAAATGGCCCAACGCCTGTCTCCCACATCCCCAGACTCCCAGCAGTCCCTCCCCGGCTTTGGCTCCTCAAGGGGGTGGGCTCAACAGTCCTGGCCGCTCCCATCTCCCAAGAGAAGTGACCTTTGCTTGGACCTGGACTGTCCTCTGGACCACTTGTTCCCCTGCCCCCCCACTCCGGCCCAAGTCCTCCTGGAGCCGACCCCACCCCTCACCGCGTGATGAGCACTGCTGTGTCATGGTTGGCCACGCCGTTCTCCGGAATGGCATTGCCATGGCCGCTGCGGTTCACGATGGATTTTTGCCACTTACAGAAGCTGTCCAGGGACTTTCCGGCATGGTGAGTGATCTCCAGGGTGGGCTGAGGATGGACAGAGTGAGGTCCATGGATGCCAGGCCACCTGGGGAGGGCAGGCAGCTCTAGCATGCAGGGGAAGGTGCCCACCTGCCCCTCTCCTCACACACCTGGTCCTCTGTAAGCAGGATGAGGCGTGTTACCAGGATATTAACGATGTTTCCCAGACTTGAGTCCTGGAAAAGTTTGGCAACCTGACCTCCAAGAAACAAGAGAGACCGAGTCTTAAGAGAGGCCCAGAGTAGAAAACAAAAAGGGGGTTGATGAGAACAGCTTGCTTCAATCAAGTACCTCCTGTGTGTGAGCCTCAGGCTAAGCCTACCGCATAGATCCTCACATGAGCAGCTATCACTAGCATTCCCATTTTACAGATGGGGAAAGTGATCCTCTGAGAGGTTAGGATGCACAGTTGGTAGGCACCAGAAGTGGGATTCAAGTCTGGCTAAGCCTGCCTGCCAGTGTGCTTCTTTTTTTTTGGCTATGCCCATGGCATGTGGAAGTTCTCGGGCCAGGGATTGAACCTGTGCCACAGCGGCAACCCTGGCCACTGTGGTGACAATGCCGGATCCTTAACCTGCTGCGCCACCAGAGAACTCCCAGTGCATTTCTTTTTGACTCACCTCCCCCCACCCCACTCAGCTTGCCTCTGCCTAGAGGTTGCCGGAAGGATATGCACATCCGGCCTCATTCCACACTGTCTGAAGGTACCAATTTGAGCATCACCACCAGAAAGTGGACTATGGAGCCAGGAAGCTCTGGAGACAGTGGTCAGAGGGGAGGGGGAAGGGGCCCTGGGGTGAGTGGCATGCATGATGGAGGCAGCTCTGTGTAATGATCTTGCAGCCCTGAGCCATCACTGTCCTCTGTGGAAACCCCCAGAAACCCTGGCAGGTTTGAGGAAACTTTGGAAGCCCGAGGGAGGGAGGGAGGCAGGGCCTGGGCAGCAGGCAGTGGTATCAGATATGATGTTATGTCAACATACTGGGCCATCTGTCTATGCTACACATCCCCCTCCTCCCATTTTGTCTCAGTGAAACAAGAGCATCCCTTATCAAGCCCTTACTATGTGCCAAGTGCTCTAGTTGGCTTCCCTCCCACTGATTTTTACCTTTTTGTGATGGGTACTATGTATAACCCCATTTTACAGAGACAGAAACTGAGGCTTAGAGAGGTCCAGAGTCTAGATCAAGATGTAGACTGGGCATTGACTCTGAGTGTGGGCCAGTGAGGTCAGCCTGTATGGATTTATAGGTAGGCACTGGGTGAGCCCTGCATGCAGACAGATGCACAGCCCATGTGTATACTGCTCACCTCAACTAATACCCACAAGTCACCTGCCCCCCCCCTTTTTGCTTTTTAGGGCAGCACCTGTGGCATATGGAAGTTCCCAGGTTAGGGGTCAAATCGGAGCTGTAGCTGCCGGCCTACGCCACAGCCATAGCCACAGAGGATCCAAGCCACGACCTACACCACAGCTCACGACAATGCCAGATCCTTAACCCACAAGCGAGGCCAGGGATCGAACCCACATCCTCATGGATCCTAGTCAGGTTCATTAACCGCTGAGTCATGAAAGGAACTCCTGTTCATTTGTTTTTTCTTTTTTGGCTGCCCTGCAGCATATGGAGTTCCTGGGCCAGGGTTCAGATTCAAGTTGCAGTTGTGACCTATGCTGCAGCTGTGGCAATGCCAGATCCTTTAACCCACTGTACCAGCCAGGGATTGAACCTGCGTCCTGGCACTGCAGAGACACCGCCAATCCTGCTGTGATGCAGCAAGAACTCCTATTTTTATAGAGCAGATAATTACAGGGCACCTACTGTGTGCTATGTGCTGTGTTAAGTGATTTACCAATTCACTGCATCCACCTGAGCCTTACAAAGTAGGTACTGTTATTGGACGCATTTTATAGATGGGCAAACCAAGGCAGAGAGGTGAAGTAGTATGCCCAAGGGCACTGATCAACAAAGCGGTAGGGGCTGAGATTTCAGGCCAGGCTGGCTACCTCCTGAGTCCAGCTCCTAGCCACTGTGCTGGGCTAATTCTCTTCCTTTCTTGCTTCAATCAGCCCTCCTTTCTCGCTCACCCAGTCCCCTCTTCATTTTGTTTCTCTGGCCTCTGGTCAGGGACTGGCAGGGGCGGGGGGGCGGGGGAGGAGGTGATGGTGACACTCCTTTCGTGACCTCTGGAGGTGGGCTCCACGCCTGGGGAGGGGGAGGCACTTACAATGTTCATGATGGCCAGCACGTACTGTTCGACGTCCCGGCGCCCATGGTAGGCCACCATCATCTTGTCAGCCACCACCAGGGTCTCCACGTAGCGCTCCCGGCTGACTGAGCGCTTCAGACCTGGCTGGCCTCGCTCTGTTTCATTCCCGAGGGGCCGGGCAGGGGGTGGTTTCAGGGTGCGCAGCCACCATGGCCGCCCTTTCCACGGTTTCTCATCTGGATGGACAATTTCTGGTCATTCCATGGCTTGCTCTTATAGTCCACCTCCCTGTCTGACGATCTATCTGGCCATCAGACACCTCAGCCTTTGGCTGCTGGTTGTACAATGAATATCTGGTTCCATGATATGACTGCCCCACTGCCAGACCGGCTGGTCAAACAGCTGCCCAGCATCCCATGACAATCGACATGACTGTATAACTTTCCAACCATTTCATTGCCCAAATGGACGGGCACAGCAGCCTGCCTCACTGCTGGAACTGTGATTCTAAGGTTCCCCAGCCTTCTGACTATGCGACCTTTTTTTTTTTGTCTTTGGTCTTTTTAGGGCCACACCTGTGGCACATGGAGATTCCCAGGCTAGGGGCCGAATCGGAGCTGTAGCTGCCAGCCTACACCACAGCCACAGCAATGCCAGATGCGAGCCCAGTCTGCGACCTACACCACAGCTCCTTAACCCACTGAGGGAGGCCAGGGATAGAACCTGCATCCTCATGGATGCTAGTCAGATTTGTTTCCGCTGAGCCACAAAGGGAATGCTTCTTTTTTTTTTTTTTTTTTTTTTTCCTTTTTTTTAAGGTCCACACCTGTGGCCTATGGAAATTCCTAGGCAAGGGGTCAAATCAGAGCTGCAGCTACTGGCCTAAGTCACAGCCATAGCGATGCCAGATCTGAGCCGCATCCGTGACCTACATCAGCTCACGGCAATGCCAGATCCTTAACCCACTAAGTGCAGTCAGGGATTGAACTCGCCTCCTCACAGACACTATCAGGTTCTTGATCTGCTGAGCCAAAATGGGAACTCCTTGACTGTGCAACTTTCTACTTACCAGACTGCCCAACTGGGCTATAGAACAAAGCACCTAACCTAACTGAGAATGTTGCTGCCTGGCTGTACTCCACCCTGACTATCCCACTGACCAACCGTGACACCGTCCACTCTCCCTTTTTTTTTTTTCTTTTTTTTTTTTGCTTTGTAGGGCCAAACCTGCAGCATATGGAGATTTCCAAGCTAGGAGTCGAATTGGAGCTACAGCTGCCAGCCTATGCCACAGCCACAGCAATGCCGGATCCGAGTCGCGTCTGCGACCTACACCATAGTTCACAGCAACACCAGATCTTTAACTGAGTGAGGCCAGGGATCAAATATGCAACCTCATGGTTACTAGTTGGATTCATTTCTGCTGCACCACAAGGGGAACGCCTTTCTTTCTTTTTTTTTTTTTTAAATGCCGTACCCGTAAGCCTATGGAAATTCTTGGGCCAGAAACTGAATCTGAGCTGCAGCTGCAGTTGTAGCAATGCTGGGCCAGAATAGAACCTGCATCTTTGCAGTGTCCTGAACCGCTGTACTCAGATTCTTTTTTTCTTTTCTTTTTTTGTCTTTTTGGGGTGGGACCTGCGGTATATGGAGATTCCCAGGCTAGGGGTTGAATTGGAGTTACAGCTGCCGGCCTACACCACAGCTCACGGCAACACCAGAACCTTAACCCACTGATCGAGGTCAGGGATTGAACCCACAACTTCACGGTTCTTAGTTGGATTTGTTTCTGCTGCGCCACAATGGGAACTCCTATTATACTCAGATTCCTAACCCACTGTGCCACACTGGGAACTCCCACTTTTCTGTTTGTGCAACCCACTGTGTCTGTCACAGTGTGCTACTCCTGGACCCTTAGGTTATGCAGCTAATCGAATGTTCCAATCATTTAGTCATTTTTGGGGATGGATGACTGTCCTGATGCATCTTTTGTTGTCTAGCTTCCTTACTTTCCCTTTCCCTAAATATCTGATGTTACTATTGTCCTTCTGCAAGTCTGGTCGTCAATCTGATCTTCTGCGTGGTGGCTCAGCTCTGCTGGTGCTTTCTTTCCTTCTTTTTTTTAGGGCCACATCTGCAGCATATGGAAGTTCCCAGGCTAGGGGTCGAATCAGCTGCAGCTGCTGGCCTTTGCCACAGCCACACCAGATCTGAGCCGCACCTGCGACCTATGCCGCAGCGTGTGGCAATGCTGGATCCTTAACCCACTGAGAGAGGCCAGGGATCGAACCCACTTCCTCATGGACACTAGTTGGGTTCTTAACCTGCTGAGACACAACAGGAACTCCTCTCCTGGGGTTTTCACTGTGCAGCTGCCCTGGGATCTGCTACCACCACCCCACTGCTTAACTGTCTGATCAGACAGTAATCCTGGAGATGGGTGGCTTTATGCCTGAGCACCTACTTAGCTGTTCAGCTGCCTTTTTCACTCACTGATGGGTCATTGGACTATGGTGGTGACTGGTGGGCTGTTCCACTGCCTCCTGCCCTGCTGACTGTTTGCACTGCTCCCCCCAGAGCTGCCTGATCACCTTCTGGATAGAGAGAGAGATGCTGCGGTCTACCTCTGCCTACAGGCAATGATGCTGTGCAGACCCTTTGCCCAGCCCCAGAGGGACAGACGTACCTCTGACTCCACAGGCTGTATCCAGGTGGGGGTGACGCAGGGAGGAACGCTTGTACACCACGTGGGGGCCGCTATCCTCTGGGCCCCGGTGCCTCTGGGGCCCACCTTGCAGGGGCTCGATTAAATATTCTTCTTCATCTGCCACAATCAGGCCATGCTGGGGTTTGGGGTGTGGGACAGAGGGCTCAGGTAAGGTTCTGGTTCCCAGGACCCCTGGGACCCTATCTCCTTATGATTTCATTCCTTCTATTTTACTGGATTTATGTTGCTATTCCTTTTTCAGCTTCTTCTTCTTCTTTTTTAATCTCTTAGGGCCACACCCGCAGTATATACAAGTTCCCAGGTTAGGGGTCGAATTGGAGCTACAGCTGCTGGCCTACACCACAGCCACAGCCATGCCAGATCTGAGCCGCGTCTGCGACCTACACCACAGCTCACGGCAACGCTGGATCCTTAACCTACTGAGCAAGGCCTGGGATCGAACCTGAAACCTCATGGTTCCTAGCTGGATTCGTTTCTGCTGCGCCATGACAGGAACTCCATAAGTGTTTTTCTTAACACCCAAACTTGTGGGCATTCCCTGCTACCTCCCAGAGCCCTCCGCTCACCAGGCCCCCACAGGTGCTGATGGCCACGTGGGAGCTGCCGGCCTGGCCCTGCAGGTGGCCGGCGTAGAGGCAGTGGGACCGGGCGGCCCTCTGCCAGGCCAGGCCCTCTCGAGTCCAGTACTCCACGGAGACGTGTCCCGCCAGGAGGCGGGGGCTGCGGGTCAGGTTCAGCAGGAAGTGGGTGCTGGGTGCAGCCACCTTGTAGAAGAGGCGGGATTCTGCTTGGGGCCCCGTGCCCCGACGCTGCCTCCGGGGGGGCGGGGGGGAGAAGGCCAGAAGTGCCCCGTTGTGGTCCACCCGGGTGGGGAAGGCGATCTCATAGCTCTCCAGACTGGACAGGAACTCATCTGTGGGTAGGAGTCAAGGGCCTGGGGTGAGCCCTGGTTAGGCCCCCTGTATTCTGACTGCTTGGCTGCATGGCAGATGATGCTGGCTTCAGTGGACCCTGACTCCAGGTCACCTGCTCTGAGATTCTGGCCCCAGTGACCCCAGGGCCTCCTCTACCATGACCACCGCCCATCCCCACAGATCCCATCTCAGTTCCTTCCTCCATCCCCACCACCACCCTGGAGTCACCCTACCTTGAGACCGGAAGGTGTGCGTGACCTTGAACGCGAGGCCCAGCCCCAGGGCGAGGGCCCAGCGGAGGATCTGGCAGGCGGGAGCCATAGAGGCCACGTGTCCACATGTCTCTCCCTAGCCCCGGCTGCTGGCAGCCCCCACAGCGCTGCCTTCTTTGTTCACAGCCTGGGCAGCATCACCGGGCTCCTGGGAGGGGAGAGCTGGGTCAGGGGAGCCTGGTTCTGCTGCTGGGCAGAGCCAGTGCCAAGATCCCTCACCAGGCAGACAAGGGCACCTACCTACCTGTAGCCAGCCCTTCACTCCCAGCCAGAGGGATGCCCGTGGCTAGGGGATGCCCCCATCTCAAGACTCTGCACGCATTTCTTTACTCAGTAGCCTCCTTGACGCTCCCCCTGCCCCAACCCCATCACACTCTCCCTATGCTCTTAGAACAGGGAGAGACTTTGACTCCACGAGCACCTACTATGTGCCAGCTACTGGCCGAGTATGTTGATATCATCTCATTTCATTTCTGCAATAACCCTGAGGATGCATTCATCCAGTGACAACTGTGTATAATATGGACACACTCCCTACTCCAACCCCCAACCCCATGGGGCTCAATCTCCAGGGAATAACAGATGACAGATAAGTAAACGAAGAGACATGTAGTTCAGATTGGGACACGTTCTTTATGAGAAATAATTGGGAGGCTTGGAAGTGGAGGTGGGAAGGGTAAGAAATGAACATGGGGGGGAACCAGCAGGGGTAAAGGCCCTGGGGCAGGGAGGCGTTTGGTACGGACCCAGGACCAAGAGGGCAGCAAGGGGAGGTTGGCCTGGGACACACTTGAAGGTTGGTCAGCATGAATTTTCAACCCATATTAAACCTGAGATCAGTGCTCGGCTCCCCCCACCTCTTCCCTGACCTGGCCCTGCCTTCGGATCCTTTGCCATAGGGAGCAAATCTTTACATGTGGTCTCTTCTTTTTTTTTGCTTTTTAGGGCCACACCTATGGCACATGGAGGTTCCCAGGCTAGGGGTCGAATCGGAGCTGCAGCTGCCAGCCTACACCACAGCCACAGCAACACAGGATCTGAGCCACATCTGCGACCTACACCATAGCTCACAGCAACACCGGATCCTTAACCCACTAAGCAAGGCCAGGGATTGAACCCACAACCTCATGGTTCCCAGTTGGATCATTTCTGCTGCGCCACAATGGGAACTCCATGTGGTCTCTGTTCTTAGGAACTTTCCTTCACCCTACATTTCCAGCTCAGCCCTTAGCCCTGCTTCCTCTCACTTCAGCTTCCTCCTCCAAGCTCCAGGCTGGCTGGGCAGGTCCATTTCTCCAGCATCTGCCCCAGGCCAGCCTGCCACAGACATTGCTCTGGGCCACCACCCTGTGCCAAACCCTCCCCTCCTCCCTCCTCCTCTGTGCAATTTCCCCCTTAATCACACACTGTCTTGTTTTCTTTGCAGCCTGGCCAAGTCTGAGAGTCGATCCCCAAACAGGGCAGTTCAGCTCCTGAGGGCTGGAGCCAGGTTTCCTCCAAGATGCCGACTTAGAAGCTGACATCCACACCCCCCCCTCCTCCCGGTTCTGACTGGACCCCTCCAGTGACGGGGAGCTCACTCCTACTCTATGATCATGCTGCTCTTTTCAGCCAGGCAGATGTTTACCCCTTGGATTCTTTCTCTCCTTTTTTTTTTTTTTTACCTTTTGGGGGCTTCAGTTAGTGGCGTGGTGTTGAACCCCTGTGTGTGAGCCTCTCTGGGTCTCAGTGCTTCTTCTGGGAGCCTGGACAGGGTGGGAAAGGGCAGTGAGAAGAGTGGAGCTGGGTCTGGAGTTCAGGGGTTGCTGAGGACACCCTGCGCTTCTCCCCAGCCTCGGTGAACCTCCTTCTTGCCTTTCACCCTCCTAAACTTCCTAGTAACCACCCCCCCCCCCGCCCTGCCCCCACCCCCTGCGGCCATATGCTACCACCTCCCTATCCCGTCCTTGATTAGCTCTGGGATCAAAGCGCTTCCTATGTGGGGTCCCTCGAGCCCCTTCCCACCACCCCCATGCCCAGGTGGCAGCATTCCCATGGCAGGTGAGGCTGGAGCCCTTGTCCCTCCAGTCATGTCCCTCTTCTCTCTCAAGCAGTCAGGCCTGGTGCAGAAGCTTCCTCCCAAAGTGGCTCTGTGGCTCCTGGCCTGGCCTCTCCCCCTGCTCCTCCCTCCTCTGCAGCTTGCCCCTCCCCCCAACAACCTCACAACCCCCTGGTGCTTCCAGCTCCAGTGGGGTGTGGAGGACAGGGCTGAAGGACCCGCACAGGTGGGTGAGGCAGGGGGAGGGGAGTCCCCCAAGTGTGGGATGGGAGGAGTTCAGAGGGGGAGGGTACAAGGTGTCAGCCAGGGCAAGGTGGGGATAGCATCTGGATCAGTGGTGCAGCCCGTGGGGTGGCTGGGAGGTGTGACCTGCTAGGAGCATTGGGGGCAGCCAAGAACAGATTGGTGGCTCTCGGGGAAGAAGAGGCCTGGGGACCGGTAGAGGAATCCTGGGCCTGAGGGGCGGGGCAACAGGATGTCAGCAGGGGGTCTCCACTGTGATCTGTGGGGGTGATTACATGTGCCGGGCTGTGTATAGCTGGAACTGTGTACATGTGACTTTGTGTGTGGTGTGTGCCCATATGACCCTGTGTGTGGCTGCATGCGTGTTCCTGTGTGTGTGTCCCAGGCCTGGCCATTCCCCCCAGCCCCTCCTCCAAGAAGGCAGGAGGGAGGTGGCCAGCATGGGGGAGGGTGCCAGCCCGCTGGAGGCTGGGGGAGGAAATGCCGGCGGAAACGGTCTCTGGAAACAGAGGCTCCATCCCATCCTGGGGATCCTGGAGGGGACAAGGCCGCAGAGCCTCCCAGTGGAGACCAAGGCCGAGACTGCCCAGGCAGAGGCCGGGCCGGCCTGAACGCTGCACATCTGGCCAAGCAGGCAGGAGGCAGCCCCTGCCCCGAGAGCAGACAAAGGCCCAGCCGGCAGGAGGAGGCCGGTACCAGGCGGGTACCCACTACCAACGGCTAATTAAAGGCCCTGAGCCTCGGGTTGGAGCCTCCCTGAGGCTGTGGCCTTGGTGACCAACTCAGGGGAAGTGGGTGGCGCCGCTCCCACAGGGCGACACACAAACACCCACTGGCAATGTCGAGAACACACACTTGAGGGCGACCACACCTGTGCAGCTTGGGACCCACAACCAGACATCACAGGCCCACAAAGGACCCCCGCCTCCGGCCCCCACCACACACACTCAATACACACACATTCAAACACCAGAGACGCGCAACTACACTCTACCCAGACCTATGTGCATACACACTTACTCATTCACACACACACAACCTAGCGACACACACACACTCAGCCCTATGTGCACAGACACGTACACACTCCTTTCCACATTCACAGCAGCCCAGGAACACACTCACACAGTCCTTCAAAACTTGAGACCTACCAGATGCACGTACACACAGGCATTTACACATTCGTTACACTCAAGACACACACAGAGACAAACCGGCAGATGCTTGGAGATACACATCGTAACACTTAGACCCAGGAGACAGTGAATTACTGGCTTACACTCACACTCAGGCAGACACACAACACCCCTCTATAATAGCATATAAGTTCAGACACACACTGACCCTCACATTTTTATAGACACACAGCCCTTACACATACGTGGATGTCCACACGCACCCCGACACGCACACACACGGAGCAAACAAACCCAGACAGGCGCTCCCAGAAACTCAGGGGCGCGTTGCGTGTCGCACACGCTTGGAGACATAGCAGCACCACGACCCCCCCACCGCCCGACGTCCAAGGGCCCGCGGCCATCCCCGTGCGACGACGCGGACACACAAAGTCCCCCGAAGTCCGGCCCCCGCGCCCCCGCCCCGCGCCGTTACCCGCGGCCGGCCGCCAGCCGGGGCCTCCGCCTGCCGTCCCCGCCGCCGTCTCGCCGGCCCGCGCGCAGGAAGGGAGGGAGCAAGCGCGGCGGCGTGGCCGGGGGAGGGGGCGCGGGGACGGCACTTCCTGAGCAGCCTGCCAGGGTTATAAAAAACCCCCAAACCGCGCGCCGCCAAGACCCCGCCCGCCGCCGCCGCCGCGCTCGGCCTGGGCCGCAGGCTGGACCCGAGCCAGGGACCCGGGCGCTCGGGCGGCCCCGCCCGGACCGGCGCCCCGCCGTGGGGGCGGGGGAGGGATGGGGGGGCGAAATGCGGGGGGGGGCGGGGATGAAGGGAAGGGGAGGAGGAGGTGAAAGGGTGGGGGAGGGGAGAAAGGCCAGCGTGGGGGGATGGGGAGGGAGGAAGAATTGGGTAGGGGTAAGGGAAAGGGGAGAAGAGAAGGGGGTGGCTGGGGGGTGGCTGGGGGGAGATTGAAGGGAACCAGGTGGGGCCGAGGAGGAGGGGGAGGCTAAATCGGGTAGGGGGTACGGGAAGGAGTGGGGCCAGAGGTGGGGGGAATGGGGGAACCAGGTGGGGGAGGGGAGGGCCCACTGCCTCGCCGGCATCCACCGCGCCGACAACAGCTGTTATTTATTGAGGGCTAGTCCTCGCTTAAACAAGCATGGCTTGGGCGCCCCCCGTGTGCCAGGCACAGGACCCGGGCAGGCTGAGTAAATTTCAACCCGTCCTCGCCCTCCCAGCGCTCCCCTCTGGAAATTAGACCAGCCCCGGGCTTGGGCTTGGCGGGGCTGGTCCCATTTCACAGAAGTCCTCTTCTGTGAAACTGAGGCCAGCCAGGGAGAGAATGAATGCTCTGTGAGAGGGGGGCTCGGGCTGTGGGTTTTGGTCCCCCCCGCCTCCCCCCGGGTCAGTGCTCAATAGATGTGGAGCGAACGACAGTCAGGGCAAGGATGGAATCCGAACCCCTTGTGGTGAGCTGCCCCACAGGCCTCTGAGCACCCGGCCGCTGTTCTGGGAAGGGCAGGGCAGGGTAGGGCGGGGACCCTTAGACCTCACAATTCCAGGCATTTTCAGGCCCGGCCCGGAGGAGCTAGGCAGAGGCTGGCTTGGCTTTGCTCTTGGCTTTTTCAGCTTCATCTCTTGCTGGGGGGTAGTAGTCTTTACAGAGCTGCTGGGGGAGGGGTTCATTGAGCAGCAAACATTTATTTTCTTTGCCTTGAACTTGAACTTGGAATGCACCCTCAGGGCTCCTGCATACAGTAGGTACTCCACAAATAGCATGGTCCCACCAGGTTGTGTCTCCACCTCCACCCCATCATCATCTCAGGCCAGACCAGAGGGACAGCCCATCCTCATGTCTGCTACCCAGCCCCGAAGGAGGAGTGAGTCCAAGAAAGCCCTCTCTGCCTCAGCTGGCAGTTCCTCTGTTCTACTCGTGGTCCTATTTGGAGCCCGCCCTGAGCTGCCTTCTGTTTACCTCTCTCTCCATCCAAGGGGTGGCTCCCTCTGCATTCTCAGTTTGCCCTGATGCTAAAAGCTCCTCCTTTCAGCCCAGTGTCTGATCTGGCCAGTCTGGGGATGGGTAGCCATTAGACAGCACTGAGAATTTCAGGGCTACTTGGAACCAGGAGCTCCCTGCCTCTGCCACTTTCTAGATGTAAAACCTCTTATAATTATCTGGGAGACTGGTTCTTTACATCCCTTCTCCCTCCCCTCCAGATGGTTCTTGGTTCCTTAGAAGCTCCCTCTCTCCACTTGGTGTGATCTGGGTAGGGCATGTAATTTGACCCTAAACCACGCCCACATCCCATCTCCTGACCTCCTAGATTGATTGGAGGATGGGCATGTAACCAAACCTCAGTCAATGAGCTGTGTTAGGGCTTTTGCAAGGAATCCTGGGAGACAGACTTTTGTGTTTTGAGTAGTGCTTGAAGCCCAGTACCCATCTTAGAGAACAGGGAGAGACCACTTATAAGAGTGAAGTCACCAAGTGGAGGAGGCTATCATTTCAGCCTTGAGACAGCTGTTCCTGAAGCCCATAGCTGGGCTTTCATTCACACAATCTTTATTAAACTTTGTTTTTGTACCAGGTGCTGGCCCAGGTACTGGGGACACAGCCAGGAACAACAGTCTCCATCCCCTAGGGGTAACTGACCTGCCTCAGGGCCTTTGCACTTGCTGTTCCCTATGCCTGGAATGCTTCCTCCCCTGATATTCCCATGGCTGATGACATCTCATTCTTCAAGTCTAGTCTCAAACATCACCTCCTCAGTGAGGCCTTCCAAGCCCCCCCACTTCAGAATTACCCCCCCTCCCTTTTCTGGCTTATTTTACTTTTCGGCATGAATCATGGCCTGAAGTACTCTATGGAATATTTGTATTTGTTGAGCCTCTGTCCTTCTCACCAGAATGTCAGCTTTGAGGACACAGTCTTCATCTGTGTGGTCCATAGAAGTATCCCTAGTACCTAGAACAGGGTCTGGCACAGAGTTGGTGCTCAGTATTGGATAAATAGGCAGCTGGCAAAGGGTTCCGTGTGGAGGTGGCATTGATATAGTGGTTTGAATTTTGAGGAGGAAGGGTGGGGAATGAGGGCATTCTAGGAGGAGGGCACAGCAAGGGCAAAAGCTTTTAGGGCCGGTGCATTATCTTTTGACTTAAACCAGCTTGGATTATTTTCAAAGTTTTTTTTTTTTTTTTTCCCCCTGGCAATTTGCAGACTTTAGAATCCAGAGTGATGTAACGAATTGCTGCCTGGAGGGATGCAGTACTCCAGGTCTGCCACAGGAGGGCACAGAGGAAACTCATTGTTGCCCTTTAACTGTGGGAATTGGGCAAGGAAGAGAGGTAACAATGGTGACCCCCATGCTGAAACACTTGCTTTCAGGCCTGTTTTAACTTCATGGCAGCCATAGGAAGTGGGTACCATTATTATATGCATTTCCCCATGAGATAACTGAGGCATGGAGAGGCTGAGTAACTTGATCAAGTTTGCTCAGCTTGGAGTGGCTGAACCGGAATAGAACCACCAAGATAAAAGTTGCCGGTTATCTCACCACCCAGGGGGAAGGCTGGTGAGCTTTAGACGCCCTCCCAGAGGGGAGGGAATCCCCGAGGGGTCCTAGGTTCATTGCTTTGAGCTGGTGATCCCTTTCTCAGGGGCTAGTGCCCCCATCTCTAGCCCACCTGCTGGATGTTTTTCCCAGCCACAGGGGTTGTTATCCCCTTAAATGTAGAGACAAATCACACCTACTCAGGATCAGGTGAGACTGACAAAAGGGCCATCCTTCCCTGGGGCGGGGGCTTTGCTGGGGGAGGGGTGAGGGGCATAGGAGGGAAGTCACATTTAACCAGAAATCTGCAGGATGAGTAAGTGAAAGTGGCAAGGAGGAGTGTTTCAGGCCAAGGACTCCGCAGGGCAAAGGCTTGGGGTGGGAAAGGTCAGTTTCCTCTGGGGTCCCTCCTGGGTCTAAAGCGAACATTTACTCAAAGTCCTCCTGAGTTTGATAGAGAAAGACAAATACTGTATAATATCACTTCTATGTGGATTCGAAATAGAATAATGGTTGCTGGGGGCTGGGGGAGGAGGGAGGGAGAGATGTTGGTCAAAGGGGACAGACTTCCAGTTAGAAGATGAACAAGCTCCAAGGGATGTCGTGTACAGCCTGGTGCTTATAGCTAACAGTACTTTACTGTATACTTAAAAGTTGCTAAGAGGAGTTCCCGTCGTGGCTCAGTGGTTAACAAATCCGACTAGGAACCATGAGGTTGCGGGTTCAATCCCTGGCCTGGCTCAGTGGGTTAAGGATCTGGCGTTGCCATGAGCCGTGGTGTAGGTCGCAGAAGTGGCTCAGATCCCGAGTTGCTGTGGTTCTGGTGTAGGGCAGTGGCTACAGCTCTGATTAGACCTCTAGCCTGGGAACCTCCATATGCTGCGGGAGCGGCCCAAGAACTCTCAAAAAGACAAAAAGACAAAAAAAAAAAAAAGTTGCTAAGAGAGTAAATCTTCCATGTTTTCACTACAAGAAAGAACTGGTTGGAGTTCCCTGGTGTCTCAGCAGGTTGAGAGTCCGGCATTCGCGCAGCCAAAAAAACAAGGTAATTATGTGACTTGATGGAGGTGTTTGTTAATGATATGTAATTATATCCAATTACTACAGTTGTACACCTTAAACGTACACAATGTTATATGTCAGTTATAGCTCAATAAAGCTGGGGAAAAACGACAGCAACTCCAAGCTCTTGAATTCTGTCTGGCAAAGGCAACATAACCCTCCCATGTCTCTAGCGTCCAGTGAGCCCTGGAGGTTCCCCCCTCCCCCTGCCTCCCTCTACTACCCCCCACACACCCAGGGCACACACAAGTCCCCTGCCCATCCTCTCAGTTTGGGGACATCATTCCTGATCTCAGAGCGATAATCAGAGGGCTGGCCTTGGTTTCCCTTCTGCTGCTGGGACGGATTAAGCTCAGCTTCCCTTTCTGCCACCCTGAGACCCAGAGCTTGTGGTAGGTGACTTTCTTTGAGCCCAGCACTTTGCGAACTTTTTTTTTTTTTAGCGTCACACCTGAAGCATATGGATGTTCCCAGGCTAGGGGCTGAATTGGAGCTGCAGCTGCCAGCCTACACCACAGCCATAGCAACAATGTATCCCAGCTGCATCTGCGACCCGCACCACAGCTCACAGCAACACTGGATCCTTAACCCAACTGAGCGAGGCCAGGGATCAAACCTGCATCCTCATGCATACTAGTTGGGTTACTGTTGAGCTACAACAGGAAATTCCTTTTTTTTCTTTTTTTCACTTTATGACCTTGATGTAAACTTCAAATGTGGCTGCCTTTCTTGTCCTGCCCCACCTGGACCTCTGTGCTGTTCTGGGCTCATCCAGGTAAGTGGCCATCCTCAGGCCTTCTGCTCCTGTCTTGCCATCATGAACAGACCCAGAGGTCACCTCCTTGGCCCCAGAGAGCAGAGAAACCTTTAGAGAAAGCCCATATGTACACTGATCCTCAGACCGTGGGAATACAGAGATGTTCAGTAGGACTGTGAATCTGGAAAACAAAATGCATATGGACTTCAGGATGGGCCTTGGGTGTGGGGGCTCTGGAGGTGAGGGGAGAACCTCCAGACCCCTGCTTGCCACATGTCCCTGGCAAGTCACATAGCCTCCCTGAGCCTCAGTTTGTGCATCTGTTAAATACAAAGGCAAATATTGGCACATAACAGGCGCTCAGCTCCTGGCTTTTGGATGAGAGGCTGGGAAATGTTCCCAGGCAGAAGAGGGTCTTGGCAGGAAGATGGGCAACTCAAGACCAGCTTTGTCACTCATCCCAGCCAGGGCATGGAACATTCAGTAGGTGCCTAATAAAACTTTGCTGATCTGTTAGACTCTAAGACTCCTGGGATGGAGGGTTCTTAGTGGTTTTGTTTTTTTGGGGGTTGTTTTTTTTTGTTTTTTGGGTTTTTTTTTTGCCACACCCATGGCTTGTGGACATTCCCTGGCCAGGGATCGAACCTGCACCATAGCAGTAGCCCAAGCCACAGCAGTGACAATGCCAGATTCTTAACCTACTAGGCTACCAGGGAACTCCGTGGAGGGTCCTTAGTTGCTACTTACAAATCTAGAGATTCTTTCCTTTTCTTACCTGTTCTCCAGCCTCACCCATGCAACCTTGGTGGCACCACTGGGCAGGCAGGCAAACATGGTGCTTAGGTGAAACTCTGGAGCTTGGCAGTCTTAATTGGAACCCTGGCTCTGCTGCTTACCAGCTGTGTGACCTCAGGCAAGTCACTCTACGTCTCTGTGCTCCCCGTTCTGCATTTAAAAATGGGTTTAACCATACTCCTCTCATCATAGGGTCCTTGTGAGGATTAAGTGAAAGAACAGACCTGGGGTGCCTGGCCCATAGTAGGTGCTACAGTGCCATATTGTTGTAACATGAATTATTATTACTAACTCATGTTTCAGGCTCCAGAATCTTCTGGGGCTGCAAGCAGCCAGATCTCTTCATGCTGATCACTTCCTATTCCATCCCAATGTGTAAGGTTAAGTCAGTAGTCCTTAAGCAGGGGAAGTTCTGCTCCCCAGGGGACCTCTGACAATATCTGGAGACACTGAATGTCACAACTGGGGGAGAATGCTACTGGCATCTAGTGGCTAGAGGTCAGGGATGTTGCTAAATATCCTGCAATGCCCAGGACCTTCCCCATCACAAAGGATGTTCTGTCCTGGGAGTTCCCATTGAGGCTCAGTGGGTTAAGGACCTTATGTAGTCTCCATGAGGATGTGGGTTTGATCCCTGGCCTTGCTCAGTGGGTTAAGGATCTGGTGTTGCCGTGAGCTGCAGTGTAGGTCACAGATGCCGCTTGGTTTTGGCGTGGCTATGGCTGTGGTGTAGGCCGGCAGCTGCAGCTCCCATTTGACCCCTAGCCTGGTCCTAAAAAGAAAAAAAAAAAAAAAAAGAATACTCTGGCCTCAAATGCAAATGACACGAGGGTGGAAAAATCCTGGGTTAAGAGCAGAGGCTCAGAACCCCTACTGACTTCACTTTTTTGAACCTCAGTTTCCTCATCTGCAGAGTGGGAATGATAAATAGTATCAATCACACAGGGTCCTTGGGAAGATTAAGTGGGATAAGACTAGGCGTTCCCCATGGGGCACAGTGGTTTTAGGACCTGGCATTGTCCCTGGGCAAGGTACTTAACCTCTCTGAAAATGGGGATGATAATAGCCACCTCCTTATAAAGGGGTCCTTATGAGGATAAAACGGTCGGTGTGTATCAAGCTCTTAGAACAGGACCTGGCACCCAGTAAGTACATAGTAAATTGAATCAGGATGATGACAATGACGATGATGATGACAATGATGATGGCTATGATGACGATGGTGATGGTCATGCCTGTGGTTGCCCACATCATTTCCATCATGGCGGATGATTGGTCCCGGATTTTTCATCCTTAGCACTACTGACATTTTGGGCTTGAGAGTTCTCGGTGGTAGGGTGGTGGGGGGAGGGGGGAGATGTCATGAGTTACAGGATGTTTGGCTGCATCTGTGGCTCCTACCCACCAGATGCCAGTAGTGCCCCCAATTCCGGGGACCAAAACCATCTCCAGGTACTGGCCAGTGTCCCCTGGGGGGGAGGCGGCAGAACCGGTTGCGTAAGAACCACTGGTCTGAGCCTAGGTTGTTTACTCCATATCCACTAGGATGAGCCCAGGGTTGGTTAATTCTTTCAGTAGCCTGACTTTAGATACACAAAACCCTTCCTCTCTGTCTCTTTTTTCTGCTGAGACAGCCTCTCTCTAAGACACGGGAAGCTGACAGACATATTGGCTGTTACTCAAATGAAGCAAGAGGCTTGATAACTGGAAAGCCCCATCGCCAGACAAGCATCAGTGAACAGTTATTTTTTATTTCATTTTATTTTTGTCTTTTGTCTTTTCAGGGCCATACCCGCAGCATATGGAGGTTCCCAGGCCAGGGGTCTAATCGGAGCTACAACTGCTGGCCTATGCCAGAGCCACAGCAACACCAGATCCGAGCCGTGTCTGCAACCTACACCACAGCTCACGGCAACGCCAGATCCTTAACCCACCGAGCGAGGCCAGGGATCGAAGCCACACCCTCATGGTTCGTAGTCAGATTCATTTCCACTGTGCCACGATGGGAACTCCGCATCAGTGAACATTTAAATTCCTGCCCTCCTTCCCCGCTCCCCAGCTTCCCAGCAACAATCATTAGCAGACAAGGACCCACAGGCTCAGAAAAGCTAAGCCTTGCTGGAGGTCACACACAGCATATGACAGTTTATCTGTGTGGCTGAGCTAGATTGCCTGCTCCAGTTGGACAGACCCCCAGCACCATGTGCTTGACTGTCCCCTGGACTATGTGTCCCCCATTTGGCCAGGCTGGCCACCTGCCACCTCTTTCTGTCTGTGAAATCCCCTGGCGTGGCCTTCTGTGGGAGTCTGGCCTCCTCCAGGCCTGAATTAGAGGTTGCACATTTTCATCCACTGATCCATACACAACCCTGTGGGGTGCGTGTTGCTGTTGAAAGGTCCCTTATTTAATACACCTTGTTGATTCATCCCCACTGAACTCACATCCTGAAGCTCCGTAACTCGTCTGAACCATCCTTGTCTAACGTGATCTCACCCTGCACCTGCCTGTCTGTGACTGTGAGAGTCCCACCCGCACTGACTCTGCGGTTACACGTACATTTTAGTAAGGTGGCAAATACACAGTTATGGGATCCGTGAATTGTGAGAACCGATGGTGTACTGTTTTCATGTGGTAATGAGTGCAGAGAATGAAGGGGAGAGCTGGGTTGGGGGATGAAGGGGCCGGATGAGAAAGTTCCATTGTGGAACTTGATTAGTATCCCTGAGGATGCCAGGGTTTGAGCCCTGGCCTCACTCAGTGGGTTAAGGATCCAGCATTGCCACATGCTGCAGCATAGATCACAGACGTGGCTTGGATCTGGCGTTTCTGTGGCTGTGGTGTAGGCTGGCAGCTGTAGCTATGATTCAACCCCTAGCCTGGGAACTTCCATATGCCTCAGGTGCAGGCCTAAAAAATTTAAAAAAGAAAGGAAAATTGGGAGTTCCTGTCGTGGCTCAGTGGAAACAAATCCGACTAGGAACCACGAGGTTGCCGGTTCGATCTCTGGCCTTGCTCAGTGGGTTAAGGATCTGGCGTTGCCGTGAGCTGTGGTGTAGGTCACAGATGCAGCTTGGATCCTGAGTTGCTGTGGCTGTGGTGTAGGCCAGCAGCTACAGCTCCGGTTAGACCCCTAGCCTGGGAAGCTCCATATGCTGCAGGTGCGGCCCCAGAAAAGACCAAAAAAAAAAAAAAAAAAAAAAAAAAGAAAAGAAAGAAAGAAAAGAAAAGAGAGAGAGAGAGAGAGAGAGAAAAGACCAGATGGGGATATGCTAGTTTCTTTCACAGCTCAGGAGGCCAGAAGTCCAAGGCCAAGGTGTCAGCAGGGCCATGCTCTTCCTGAAGGGTCCAGGGAATATCCTTCCTGGCCTCTCCCTAGCTTCTGCTGGTTGCCTGCAATTCTCCAAGTTCCTTGGTTTGTAGATGTGTCACTCCAGTCCCTTGTCACATGGCTTTCTTTCCTGTGTCTCTGTACTCAGTCTCCACTCCTGGCTTCCTGCCCCCATTTTTGGCTGCGTTCACAGCATGTAGAAGTTCCTGGGCCAGGGACTGAACCTGCGCCAGAGCAGCATCCCAACCTGCTACAGTGAAAATGCCAGATTCTTAACCTGCTGCACCACCAGGGAACTCCTGATTTCCCCCCTTTAATGAGGACTCTGGTCACACTGGATTTAGGGCCCAGTATTGCCTCATGTTAATTTGATGACATCTGTAAAGACCTCATTTCCAAAAGTCACATTCACAGGTCCTGGGTGGACAAGAATTTGGGCAGGGGGACCTTATCCAACCTAGTCCAGGGAGCTATTTCAGGAGAGACATCATGGATAACCTCCTGGAGGAGGTGATGTTTGACCAGGACCTGATGGAAGAGAGGGAGCTCTAGGGGAAGAGTGTTCCAGGTAGAGGGAACAGCCAGTGCAAGGGCCCTGAGGTTGGGCTGTGCCTGACTTGTGCTGGTGTCATAAAGAGGCCTGTGTGGCTGAAGCAAGAGTGATGAGGGGACAAGAAGGAGGGGGTGAGGGCAGGGAGCGGACAGGGGCACATCATGCAGGGTCTTGAGGGTCATGGGAAGGACTTGGGCTTTTACCCCAAGGTCAGTGGGAGCCCTGGAGGGCTGTGGGCAGAGGTGGGCAGATAAGAGATTCCACAGTCCAGGCCCTGGGCTCCGTATCTCACAGAACCCCAGCCGTCATCCTGTGATGGACTCATTTGCTGGCCCCATTTTCCAGATGCAACCTGGTGAGTTTAATTCACTGCCCTGGGATCACATAGCTGCTAACTGCTCCATGATCGATCATGTTCAATCCGTGCTTCGAATCCACACCCGTCAGGTCTCCTGGTGTCAAGAATAATAGACAAAAGTTGTCCATCGCTGTTCAGGAGCATTGTGTTCATCAAAGTCTGACGCCTGTCACTGGTCTTTATAATGTGACCACGTGGTATTTGGTTGGCTGACAATGCTGGGGACGTTTCTGTTATAGCCCTGTTGATGGGCACGGGGGGCCCCTGCCATGGCCACTTGGGGGTCGGGAGCAGGAGGAAACAAAACTCTGGGGAGAATCTGAGGTCTTGGGTGGAGGACTGGGGTTTTTTGGGTTGTCGTTGTTTTGTTTTTCTTTTTTATGAAAGTTCCTGGGCCAGGGGTGGAATTGGAGCTGCAGCTGCTGGCCTACATTACAGCCACAGCAAAACTAGATCTGAGCTGCGTCTGTGACCTACACTGCAGCTCATGGCAATGCAAGATCCTTAACCCACTGAGTGGGGCCAGGGTTCGAACCTGCATCCTCATAGAGACAACATCAGGTTCTTAACCCACTGAGCCACAGTGGGAACTCAGCAGGACGGGGTTTGATCAGAGAGCCAGGAGCTGGAGTGAGGAGCAAGGTGGTGGTAGGGAGGGCTGAACCCCTTTCCCATGCATTAGGGACACTTCTGGTCTCTGAGGGTGCCATGCAGGGCTTTTGTCCCCCACATCCCCTCCCTCCAGGGCCAGTCGAATTGATTTATCCCCTCTGCAGCTTGACGGCCCCCCTGGGCTTTTACAACGGGCATCTAATTGGGACCCTGGATGCCCAGTGTGTGTTCCATGGAACTGGGGCCAAGTGTGGGGATTAAGCTGAGCTACATGGGGCCATTCCATGCAGGTCTTCTTGGAACCTTTTATATGCTCATGTGTTCCGCATAGATTTCCAGGACTTATGTGCCCCTTTGGCATTTTTTCCCCCTTAAAGTATTTTGGGGGGCTGGGGGTGGTTCTGGAACAGATAAAGGAAACACTGCCTTAACCCAAAGGGGAAACTCGAATGGTGAAATTTCAGACAGAGACGCCTGGCCAAGCATCAAAGCTTTCCTCCTCCTCCTCCTCTTCCCAGGACCTGGGCACTGAGAACAAGGCTGGCGTCCCATGGCTTTCTCTGGGGTGGCCCAGTGGGGTTGCAAACTCTGGGCAGCCAAATTAGGAGCTCAGGACCGGGCTGGATGGGGTCAGCCCAGGCAGTACTGGAGGCTGGGGTCATGGGGGTGAACCAGGCTCAGGGAGGGCGGAGAGGCAGGATTCCTGCGCTGGGTTATGGCTCCTGATGCCTGAGGGTTCTTGGGAAGGCGTGTCTTCTGGGAATCCTGCGGAGTCCCCTGGGAAGAAGCCCAGAGATTAGCTCAGGAGAGAAACATCTGATCCCCCACACAACCCCCCCACCAGTCCAGGGTCACAGTGGGAGGCTGCAGATTGGCCCTGCTCTTCCGAAAGTAAACACACACTGCTGGCCCAGCCCTGCTGTCCAGCTGCCAGGGCTCTGCCCAGCCCCTTTCTGCAGCCGCTCCAGCGTGTCTGTCCCTTTGGCCTTTCATCTTCTACCTCCTTCTGCCTGCCCGCTCTGGCCTCTCCCAGTATCTGTGACTGGGAGACCCCCGGGACTGGGGGACCCCACGGAACTCAGTCACTCCAGGGCCTGGTGGGCACAGCCTAGACAGGCACAGGGAAGTGGAAGGAGATGGAGGGCTGGCTGCCCCTGGGCTCTCATTGTTATTATTACTGTTTTCATTGCTATTGCCAGTGAGACAGGGAAGCTGGGATAGAGTGGAGAACGCATTGTGTCTGGGACACCCTGACTTTGGGAGCCTCCACCCCTGTCTTTGCCTCCCCCACCTCTGACTTTTCAAGCTGCATCTGCCTCTGCCATGGGGCAGAACTTCTCCATCTACAAAAAGGGTAGTTTTTTGCCTCAGGTTCCATCCCCCACCTCAACTCAGGTCCCAGGACAAGCTCCCACCTCACTGCCCTGATTCTTTACAGGGGAGCAGGTCCATGAGTCTGCAGGGCAAGGTTGGCAGATTTGGAAAGACAGGCTGGAGTGTGGGGTGCCTTAGAGGGAAGGCAAAGAGACCAGGCTGGGCTGGAGCAGGGGTCTGAGGTGTTTAGATGCAATGAAGTAGCAGGAGGGGGTGGGGGCAGACTCTTAAAATTAAAAAAAAAAAAAAAGGAGTTCCCACTGTGGCTCAGTAGGTTATGAACCTGACTACTATCCATGAGGACGTAGGTTTGATCCCTGGCCTGGCTCAGTGGGTTAAGGATCTGGTGTTGCCGGGAGCTGTGGTGTAGGTTGCACATGTGGCTCAGATGCAGTGTTGCTGTGTCTGTAGTGTAGGCCCACAGCTGCAGCTCCAATTGGACCCCTATCCTGGGAACTTCCATACACCACAGGTGAGGCCCTAAAAAGCAAAAAAAAAAAAAAAAATTGTGGTAGGAGTTCCCTGGTGGCTCAGCAAGTTAAGGATCTGCTGTTGCCACTGCTGTGCTGTGGGTCCATCCCTGGCCCTGGGAACCTTTGCATGCCATGGGTGAGACCAAAAAAATTGTGGTAAAATTAATAACAAAATTTACCATTTTAACCATTTTAAAATTTATTTTATTGAAGTATAGTTGATTTACAATGTGTTAGTTTCTACTGTACAGCAAATTGAATGTTATATATATTCTTTTTTAAATTAAAAAAATTTTTAAATTATTTACTTTCTTATGACTGAATCTGTGGCATATGGAAGATCCCAGGCTAGGGGTTGAATTGGAGCTGCAGCTGCTGGCCTACACCACAGCCACAGTAATGCCAGCTCGAGGCAACGCTGAACCCTTAACCCACTGAATGAGGCCGGGGATCGAGCCCTCATCCTCAAAGACACTGTGTCATGTTCTTAACCTGCTATATAGGGTTAGGGTTAGGGTCACTCGGGAACGTCTATATATTCTTTTTTATATTCTTTCCCATTATGACTTGTCACAGGATATTGAATATAGTTCCTTGTGCTATGTGTTCGACAGAAGTACTTAATTTTGATGGAGACCAATTTATCTATTTTGTTACTAGTTACCTGTACTTTCAATGTCATATACGTGAAACTGTTGCCGAATTGCACATTGTGAAGATTTCTCATAACATTAGGAAGAGTTCCCCCAATTTTTTCTTCTAAGAGTTTTACAGTTTAAACTCTTAAATCTAGGTCTTTAATCCTATGGTAGGTTCCTGGGCAAAGAAAGTTAAGGAAGACTTGCCAAGCATTATCTTAAGACTTCAGAACATGGTCTGTGGGAAACAGACTAAGGGTTCAGCTGACCACAGGCACAGGGTGAGTCAGATCTGGATCTCAGGTCATATTAATAGAATCTTGTGGAGAACCGAGGAGGTGATGTCAGAACAGATTGAACTGAAATGATCTGGGCGGGTAGGGGAAACTGGGTGCCATTGACATGCCTGCAGCCTGGGAAGCCACAAACAGGATGGCCTAGCTGTGTGTGTGTGGTGGGGGGGGTTAAGGAGATGTGTGGTGGGGAGATGGAACAGAAGCCATCAGAGATGAAGGAGGCAAGCTGGAGAGGTTGCATAAGGACCCACAAGAGCTGTGAGTCTCAAGCAGGAGTGTATTCACCAGCATCCTCTGCTCATGGGACTCAGTAACAACAAGAGCCAGGAGAATGAACGGGGTGAGAAGGGGGCCCTAGCCATTTGCCTGGTACTCAGCCAGTCAAGGGAGCAGGGTCCCAAGGGGACAGACTTCGGGGCTGGACGAGAGAATGGGAGGAAGTGGATCTCTACAGAGTATCAACAGTCTTTCCTTCCCTATTTGGTGATTATTTTTACTGCCATAATGTGTCTTTTCTCCTGCCTCTTTTCTCTCTTATGTTAACATAAGGTGTATGGAGTTCCCCTTGTGGCTTAGTGGGTTAGGAACTTGACATAGTATCCATGAAGATGTGGGTTTGATCCTTGAACTCGCTCAGTGGGTTAAGGATCTGGCATTGCCACGAGCCATGGTGTAGGTTGCAGACATGTCTCAAATCCAGCTGTGGCTGTGTCGTAGGCTGGCAGCTGCAGCTTCCATTTGACCTCTAGCCTGGAAACTTCCATATGCTGTGGTGGGGCCCTAAAAAGAAAAGGAAAAAAATAAGGTATACTTTACATATAGTAAAATCCATTCATTTTTTTGTAAAATTTTATATTTGACAAATGCATACAGTTGTACAACTACCACCTCAATCAAGATACAGAATATGGGGAGTTCCTGTCATGGCTCAGTGGTTAAGGAACCTGACTAGTATCCATGAGAACATGGGTTTGATCCCTGGCCTTGCTCAGTGGGTTAAGGATCCAGTGTTGCCGTGAGCTGTGGTGTAGGTTGCAGACATAGCTCAGATCCTGCGTTGCTGTTCATAGGCCAGCAGCTGCAGCTCCGATTTGACCCATAGCCTGGGAACCTCCATATGCTACAGGTGCAGCCTTAAAAAGACAAAAAAAAAAAAAAACAAAAAAACCCCAAAACCCCATGCTGTACAGTAGGAAAAAAATTAATATATTGGGGAAATAAAAAAAGACAAAAAAAAAAAAAAAGAGATACAGAATATGCCCCCATTCCCAGCCTCTGGCAACCACTGATCCATTCTCTTATCGCTCCAGTTTGCCTTTTCCAGAATATTGTACATATGAGATCATACAGTATAGAGCCTTTTGAATCTGGCTTCTTTTCCTCAGCAGAATGCATTGTAGATTCTCCCATGGTGTTGGTGTATTGGTATTTCATTCCTTTTGATTCCTGAGGAGTATTCTGTGGTATGGATGGACCACCTTTTACCCATCCATCTGTTGAGAGACATTCTTTCCAATTGTTGGCAGTTATGAATGGCTGCTCTAAACATTTTTGTGCAGGTTTTTGCATGAATGTAAGCTTTCATGTCTCATGAATGAATACCTTGGGAGTATTGCCTCTCATCTCTCTCTCTCCCTTGCTCTCGCTCTCTCTCTCTTGCTTTCTCTTTTTGGCCTCACCTGCAGCATGTGGAGGTTCCCTGGGGCCAGGGATCACATCTGCGCCATAGCAGTGACCAGAGCCATAGCAGTGACAATGCTGGAGCCTTAACTCACTGAGCCACCTGAGAACTCCAAGTCTTTCTCTTTTTTATCAGCTTTGGGATATAGTTCACATACCATTCAATTTGCCCATTTAAAGTGTAGAGTTCACAGAGCTGTGCAACAATCACCACTATCTAATTTTAGAACATTTTCATCAACCTTAAAAGAAACCCTGAGAGTCCCTGTCATGACTCAGTGGTAATGAACCTGACTATTATCCATGAGGATGCGGGTGTGACCTCTGGCCTCCATCAGTGGGTTAAGGATCCAGCGTTGCCATGAGCTGTGGGGTAGGTTATAGACGTGTCTTGGATCCTGTGTTGCTGACTGTGGCGTAGGCTGGCAGCTGCAGCTCCAATTCGACCCGAGCCTGGGAACCTCCATATGCCTCAGGCTTAGTGTTAAAAAGACAATAAACAAACAAACAAACAAACCCTGTACCCACAAGGAATCACTCCATCCCCTAGCTTTATGCTTTCCGTTCCTATATGTCTGCCCATTTTAGAGATTTTACATAAATGGAATCATACCATATGTGATCTTTTGTGACAGGCTTCTTTGACTTAGCATGTTTTCAATGTTCACGTGTAGTAGGTTTCAGTATTTTGTTTATTTTTATGGTTGAACAATATTCCATTGTGTGTATATAGCACATTTTGTTTTTCTATTCATCCACTGATTAGTACTGAGTTGTTTCTACCTTTGGCTATTGTGAATAATGCTGCTATGAACATTCCTGGACAATTATTTGCTTTTTTTTTTTTTGGCCATACCTGTGGCATATGAAAGTTCCAGGGCCAGAGTTCCCATCAGTGCAGTGGAAACTAATCCCGCTAGGAACCATGAGGTTGTAGGTTCGATTCCTGGCCTCGCTCAGTGGATTAAGGATCCAGTGTTGCCATGAACTGTGGTGTGGGTCACAGATGCGGTTCAGATCTGGTGTTGCTGTGGCTATGGTGTAGGCCGGCAGCTGTAGCTCTGATTTGACCCCTAGCCACCTCTGTATGCCTTAGGTGTGGCCCTAAAAAGCAAAAAAAAAAAAAAAAAAAAAAAAAAAATCAGGGCCAAAGAACCCATGCCACAGCAGTGACAATGCCCAATCCTTAACCTGCTGAGCCACCAGGGAACTCCCAGCATTTGCTTTAACACCTATTTTCCTTTCCTGCTTTTTTTTTAGGGCTGCAGCCACGGCATATGGAGGTTCCCAGGCTAGCGGTCTAATCAGAGCTACAGCTGCCGGCCTACACTACAGCCACAACAGTACCAGATCCGAGCTGCCTCTGAGACCTACACCACAGTTCATGGCAATGCCAGATCCCTAACCCACTGAGCGAGGCCAGGGATTGAACCCACAACCTCACGGATCCCTGTCGGATTCGTTTCTGCTGTGCCACAGCAGGAACTCCTATTTTCATTTCTTCATGGTATATACCTGGGAGTGGAATTTTCAGGTCATATGGAAATTCTATGTTCAACATTTTGAGGAACTGCCAAAGAGTTTTCCAAGTGGCTGCACCATTTTACTCTTCCCAACAAGAGCGTATGAGGGTTACTATTTCTCTACAATCTTGCCATAATCTTGTGATTATCTGAGTTTTTGATTCTGGCCATCCTAGTGGGAGTAAAGTGATATATCATTGTGGTTTTGGCTTGCGTTTCCTCAATAACTAGGGATGTTGAACATCTTTTCATGTTGGTGTTTGTATATTTTCTTTGGAGAAATGTCTATTCAAGTCCTTTGCCCATTTTTATTTTTACTTATTATTATTTTTTTCTTTTTAGGGCTGCACCTGTGGCATATGGAAGTTCCCAGGCTAGGGGTCGAAGTGGAGCTGCAGCTATCAGCCTACAGCACAGCCACAGCAACAGGGGATCTACATCTGAGAACTGCGCCATAGCTTGTGGCAATGCCGGATCCTTAACCCACTGAGCAAGGCCGGGGATCAAATCTGCATCCTCATGAATACTAGTTGGGAACTCCAAGAAACATATAAATTTTCTGTGGATGTTCCTTGACTTTGGAGAAATGCAGACACCTGTGTAATCCAACCTAGATCAAGAGAAAGAACATCACTATCAAGCCCAGAACGTAGAAGGTGGGCGATTTTAAGTTATCTGCCTTGTTAGATATTCAAGTACATTTAGTCACCAACCGCTCAATGATCATACAGACTTCCCATTTTTTCCTCGTATCAATAGATGGAGACCTGTTTACATCCCAACCATCAATCATAAATCTCATTCCAATCCCCTGCTGATGGACATTCAGGTTAGCTCGTGCTTTCCATGGTATGGGGAAAGCAGCAGGGTAAGAAAGGGATTCTCAGGATGATGGAGAGTCACTAAGATTGAGGGGGAAGTGTCAGTGGAGTGGAAGAAGGAAGGCTGAAGGACGAAACCCTTGATGGCAAAGCCTGTTCTAGCCTCAGGGCCTTTGCACTTGCAGGGCCTCCTGCTCTCCTCTGGCTTTTTTTTTTTTTTTTTTTTTTTTGTCTTTTTAGAGCCACACCTGCAGCATATGGAAGCTCCCAGGCTAGAGGTCAAATCAGAGCTATAGCTGCCAGTGTACAACACAGCCACAGCAACGCCAGATCCCAACCGCATCTGTGGCCTACATCACAGCTCACAGCAACGCTGGATCCTTAACCCACTGAACGAGGCCAGGGATTGAACCCCAAATCCTCGTGGATACTAGTCGGGTTTTATCACTAAGCCACATAGGAATTCCTCCTCTGGCTTTTGGAACAATGAGCTCCTTCAGAACCAAGCTCAAATGCCACCTCCTCATAGAAGACATCCCAGCTATAATCACCTGTCCCTTCTTGCACTGTTCCCTCTTTATTTCTTTGGTGGTGGCACTTACCTCAATCTGTTATTATTATTATTATTATTTTCTTTTTATCTTTTCTAGGGCCACTTCCCACAGCATATGGAGGTTCCCAGGCTAGGGGTCTAAGCAGAGCTGTAGCTGCCACCTACACCACAGCCACAGCAACGCAGGATCCGTGCCATGTCTGCAAACTACGCCACAGCTCATGGCAATGCTGGATCCTTAACCCACTGAGCAAGGCCATGGATCGAACCTGCAACCTCATGGTTCCTAGATGGATTCGTTAACCACTGTGCCACTACAGGAACTCCTCCCTCTCTCCTTTAGAGTATCACCTTCAAGAGGGCAGAGACTATGACTGCTTCTTTGTCCTGTATCCCCAACACAGGCTCTAAAACATTAAGAATTCAACCCACATTCATTCAAGGAATAAATGGTGCCATGGGCTGGGGTTTGGGGACCAGTGGAGGCATCCAGGCTCTCCCTACGAGGTCTCAGAAAAGTCACAGGTAGGTTTGGGGGGGCGGGGGCCGTCCCTGTTCTGAACCCAGGGGGCTGGGGCTCCGCAGGCTTAAACCAGGTTCTCTAGGTCGATCAGCACGCTCAGCTCTGAGCCACACCAGCTTCTCCTGCGGCCTGGGTGGACCCACAGGAAATAGAGCCAAGGACCTGACTTGTTTCAAAGGCCCCTCTGACCCCGCAGGAGCCAGAGAGGCTCAGGGGCGCGTATTGTGTGCGGGGAGGCAGCGGCAACTCAAGCACTTGCAAGGAGCACCTGAGCTGGCGGGCAAGTGCCGCGCGCCCTTTCAGTTTGCCAGGCCCTGTGCTCGCGGGGCGTCTAGGTGCTCTGAGGCAGCACGATCTGCGCTGCTACCTCTTCCCACTACAGCACCAGCGCCGCAGCATCAGACGGATGCCTACGCTCGGCGCAGGCCATGGTGCGCGATGCGTGTGTCATGGGTGGAAGCCGCAGGGCAGGACATTGGGCATGTGGGGCCTCGGCCTGGGACTGTCTGGGAGCAGCTCAAAGACAGAAGCCCCTGGAATTGAAGAGGTCTTGATGGCTGAGAGGACCCTGGCGACTTCGCCAGCCGGCATCACACAGCTGTGAGTGACCCCGTGCTTCACACTTGGAAGAAGACAATGACCGGGCGGGGCCAGTGGGCGGGGCCTGGGCTGCAGTTGGGAGGGGCAAGAGTGTGAGTGGGCCTTGGAGCATCCCTCTTGGAGGCAGGAAGGCAGAGCCCTGATTCGGGGCAGGGCCTTGGAGGAGGCCTAGGAGGCGTGGTCTCCAAGGTGGGAAGTCTTCTAAAGCCTTGGTGGTGCCTCGATGCTGACTCTGCAGCTGCCCTGGAGAGTGACGGTGCATTTGGGGCCGGGAAGGGGCAGGGCTTGGGCTGAGGGAGGAGCCTGAGAGGACCCGTGGCTCCAAGGAAGGACCGAGCGGAGGCAACGACGGGGTGGATGGTGAAGGGAGGATGTGCTTTTCTGCTGCCTGCCCTGTGCCACGATGCACGGCCACCTGCATCAGACCTGAAAGTTGGAGACGCACGGGCAGCTGGGCTGCAATGAGGGCCTAGATTGATGGGGGAAGGGACATCAAGAGAGTGGGGGCTCAACAGCCTGCGTAACGCACCCTAGGTTCTCCAAGGTCCGGGTGTATGCGGACACGAGCAATGAGAAGGCCCAGGAAATGGGAAGGGGGCTGTGTTGGCTGCGCCCTTGGCCACTCCAGCAACTCCCCCAGGGCCTTCCCTCCCCAGGGTGAGGTGCTGGACCTGGCCGCCATCAGCCCCCATCCTCGGCGGGTGGCCTATAGCAGCTCACACACGGACGCCCTGATACAGCAACATCTTGACCATGCTGAGCAAAATTTCCAGGGTGCAGTCCTGGCTTGGGGTGTTGGGGCCTGAGGGCTTGAGGAGGTGAGAGCTGGGGGCCAGGAGCCTGGGGGCTGAGGGTGGGCCTGAGTGAGGGGGTGTGGCTGCGGGAAAGCCTCCTGCGGATGCTCTGGCTACAAGCGGTTGTATACATTTGTGAATGTGTAGGTGTTAGCCGTTGTGTGCACAGGGATGTGTTTAGGGAAAAGGAGCACAGTGACTAGGAAGCCTGGGAATTCAATCTGTGTTTGAATCTGGCTTCTACCACTTAAGGACTGTGGGCTTGGGTGAATCACCCAATTTTTCCCTGCCTCCGTGTCCTCTTTCATTGTGGATTATTTGTTCTGCGAATACTTACTGAATACCCACTGTGTGCCAGGCACTTTGTGAACAAAACAGACACAAATCCCTGCTCTTGTGGGCCTGGCTGACAATACAGATGGAGAAATGAAAGTGTTCAACATGCCAGATGGCAGTGAGTGCCATGTATGTGCATGAGGGGAGGGGTGTGCAGTTTTAGGTGACTTTCAGGTAAAGAATGGAAGGCCATGAGCAGTGAGCTGGGCAGTGCTTCAGGGGGGAGAGCCTCTTTGGCAGAGGGAGGAGTATGTGCAAAGGCCCCGAGGCAGGAATTTACTTGGTAAATTCCCTCGTGGTTGGAAGCTAATGAGTGAAAGAGAGGGGTGGAGAGGGAGGAGGTGAGAGCAGAGAAGGGACAGACCAGGTCATGCAGGGCTCTAGGGAGAAAGATGGTGCTTGGTTTTTCAGTCTGGGAGGGCAGTTAAAGCAGTTCCTCCTGCCTGCGTGGGGATGACAATAGCACTGACCCCAAGGAGTTGTTATAAGAATTATAAGAATTAATATGTGGAAAGTGATAGTACTGTGTCTGACGCATACTGAACATGCATGAAATATTAGGCTGTTATTACGTGTGGTGGTTAAGTGTGTCTCAGGGTGTGTCTGCCCTGCAGCTGAGCCGAGTAGCTTTTAGTGAGTTTGTTGTTGTGAAAGAATCTTGCTAAAGCTATTAAAAAAAAAAAACCCTGCTGGGTGTTTGAAAGCCCTGCTGGGGTTACTGCTCTCTGGCTGGGACAGGCTCTTTTGTATAACAGATGTTATCCAGATGTCAGCCGGGGTTACTCAGGCCTCAGAGATTTGGCGCCTGCCTCTCTCCCACGACCTGCGGGAAGCCCAGCGCCCTCCTGGAGATGTCTGCAAATTCCCAGGGCCTGTGTTCTCATGCTGGCTTCTTGGCTTGAGTTACTGCCTGCTGAATCCTTGATCTTACCTGCCTTCATGGGGCCAACCCTTTGGGGGAATCAGTTCAGTTTTCTTGATCTCCCCCAGACCACCCGCGTGTGATCCCTACACACTTATCTGATTGCCCTGAGGGTGGCCCACAAGATGTGGTGTTCTCCCCAAGAGGCTGCCATCCCAAAGGTTTTCACATTGTTTGAGCTCCTGCGATGAGCTTCCCAAAGATGTTGCTTGACACACATTCCACCGTCCAAAGGAAAAGTTTGCACACTTCCTGCACCACAGCAAAGTTTATGACCTGCTCAGAGTGAACTGGGTGGTCGTGAAAAGGCTTGGAAGCAGTTAGTTGGACCAGAGTTGGCTGTGGAAAGTCCAGGCAGGGGCAGATGTGAGCTGACTGGCACAGAACAGGGAGAGGAGGTTTGCAGTGAGCAGTAATAGTAGAATCAGCCTGGATGCAAAACCTGGCTCCAGCCCTTATCAGTGGGAGATGTAATCTCCCCATAGCTCAGTTTCCTCATCTGCAAAATCAGCTCATTCCTAGGAAACATCAAGAGCCCAGAAACAGTTACAATGAACCAGACTTCTGGAAAATGAGGCATGGGCGACTTCAGACAGAGTCTGCTGTAGGCTATTGGGCAGTTCCTGTAATTGTCGCTAACTGCTTTCTCAGGGTGTGGATGGTTAGGGCTCAGAGGTCAAAGCTGTGGCAGCAGAACCTTGCATGCCCCCCCACCCCTGGGGCAGGTCATGACGTATGGGACAAGCCCAGAACTGGTCTAGTTCCAAGACAAGTGTGTGGGCTGTGCTAAGAAACAGGCATTCCACTCAAGCCTGGAATTAAGACCAGGGTCATGCTTAACCTGAACCATAGTTCAGTACTGCTGTCATATGGACCAAATTGCCCGAGACTGTTCTCTGTGAGGCTTGTTTGATTTCTGCATAATTGTAATTGTCACATTTGGTATCAACTTGAATAGGAAACGGGCTCCTGGAATAGGTCTTCGAGAGAATATTATACAATGCTTTTCTTTCCTTTCCTTTCCTTTCCTTTTTCTCTCTTTTTTTCTTTTGCAGCCACACCTGTGGCATAGAGAAGTTCCCAGGCCAGGGATAGAATCTCAGCCTCAGCTGTGACCTCCACTGCAGCTGTGGCAATGCCGGATCCTTAACTCACTGTACCACAGTGGAAACTCCTATACTTAACCTTTTCTGGATCCCAGACTCATATGGGAATCGAAAGACCACCTCCAATCCACTGCCCCCAACTCCCCTCTGCCCTGCCCCCAAATATATTTACCCCACAGATTTTTTGAACAGTTATATGGTATCATGATTTTTCATCCACGTTAGGAACCTCTGATTTTAGTTCAGTTCTTTCATTTTATAGGAGTTGAGACAGAGGTGCAAGAGCATAGCGCCTTGTTCAGGTTACACAGATAATCAGTGATAGAACTGGGTGTCAGCCCAAGGTAGTAATTAATTGTAGAGTCAGCCCGGATGCAAACCCTCCAGCCCTTACCAGCAGGACATGTAATCTCTCCATGCCTCGGTTTCCTCATCTGCAAAATCAAGATAATGATATATATATATATTTTTTGGTTTGTTATTTGCTTTATAGTGGAGACACAAATTGATTCCTTAGGCTGTACTTCTGGCTTAAGTGGAAGTTTGAGCCAGATAAAGAATTCCCGCCACCTAGTGGTTGCATGGTGAAAAAAGTGGAATTCTTGGCCCTGAAACATACAGGTTAACCACACCAAGGGTCTTCGCGTGGTTAGAGTCAGTGGCTGCACTTTCATAAGCTTGTGTATCTCCTTCCAAAGAGTATGTTTGACCATTGTATCAGTTAGCCTTTGCTGTGTAACAAACTAAAATGTAGTAGCTTGAAAAGATGGTCATTTATTAACACTTGATTCTGTGGGTTGAAGATTTGGGCTGAGTTCAGCTGAGTAGTTCTTCTGCTGATCTTGCTTGGAGTCACTCATGGGATGACAGTTAGCTGATGGCTTAGCTGAGACCAAATGCCAAATAACCTCGGATGGCTCCATGCATGTGCCTGGTAGTCGCAGGCTGTGGGCTAGGGTGCCTTGGTTCTCATCCACATGGCTTCTCCAGCAGGCTAGTTTAAGCTCATTTCCATGGTAGTTGCAGAGTTGCCAGGAAAAGCAGAGAGGACCAGTCCCAGCACCTCTTCTTCTTTTTTGCTTCTTAGGCCTGCACCCGCATCATGTGGAAGTTCCCAAGCTAGGGAGTCCAATTGGAGCTACAGCTGCTGGCCTGCCCCACAGACACAGCAACACAGGATCTGGGCCGCGTCTGCATCCTACACCACAGCTCATGGCAATGCCAGATCCCTGACTTACTGAGCAAGGCCATAGGTGGAATCTGTATCCTCATGGATACTAGTTGGATTCATTTTTGCTGCACCACAATGGGAACTCCCCCTTTTTTTTTTGGGAAAGCGCTTCTTAAGCTTCCACATGTGTCAGGTTTGCTAATGTTTCATCAGCCAAACAAGTCAAATACAGATTCGGGAGGAAGAGAAGCAGAATCCATATCTTGATAGAGGTGCTACCAATTGTTGTGGCTATTACCCCTCCTCCTCCTCAATCTCCCATGCATTTTTTTTTTTTTTAAACTGCTGTGTCTGTGGCATATGGAAGCAGCTTGTGGCATGCCAGATCCTTAATCTACTGAGCAAGGTCCGAGGTGGAACCTGCAGCCTCATGGAGACGGTGTTGGGTTTGTATCCCACTGGGCCACAACAGAAACTCCTTCTAACCATGTTTGCTGGTGAGCGCCTGGGTACTGAGTTGTCAGTTTAACACTTAAAGGGTTTGATCCTCAGAGATGTTTTCACTTTTCACAAGAAAGGAATTTATAATTCCAGACTGTGACCTCCAGGCTATCCTACCAGCCTAGTTATGGGCAGTGACCTCCTCCTTGTAGGACATTTCGTTTTTTTTTTTTTTTTTTTTTTGTCTTTTTGCCTTTTCTAGGGCTGCTCCCACTGCATATGGAGGTGCCTAGGCTAGGGGTCTAATCGGAACTGTAGCCGCCGACCTACACCACAGCCACAGCCACACCAGATCCAAACCACATCTGCGACCTACACCACAGGTCACAGCAATGCTGATTCTTAACCCACTGAGCAAGGCCAGGAATCGAACCTGCGACCTAATGGATACTAGTTGGATTCGTTGACCACTGAGCCATGACGGGAACTGTGGCATTTCTTTTTCTTACCTGCCTACACTCCCCTCTTCACTCCCCATAATTCCATACCTCTCTGCCTTTCATCTGCCTTCTGGGTTAAGTAGACTGCTGTGGGCTAGTCCGGGATCTATACAGCCTTTCCTTGCATTGTTCTCAGTAGAGCATGCTGCTCAAGAATGAATGGGATGGGCATTCCCATCATGGCACAGTGGAAAAGAATCCGACTAGGAACCATGAGGTTGCAGGTTCAATCCCTGGCCTGAGAACCTACATATGCCATAGGTGCAGCCCTAAAAAAAAAAAAAAAAAAGAATGAATGGGATGGCCATTGCCATCTTGTCCCCTGTCATGGTAATCTCAGGACTCTTTCTCTATTCCTGGCATAAGAAACGGTCCGCTGGCAAGGTGGGCTCAGGTCTGTCTTATCCACCACTTGCCTTAGAACAGTGCCTGTGGCTGCCACTCATTAAATGAATGTCTGTGGGCAGGACCAAAGCCCCGCCTGAGGGTTTCACTTCTGAGGTTGTCTGTCATGTGTCATCCCAGTGACTATTTCCTGTTGCCTGCCGTCCTCCAGCCCTTCTATAACTCTACGTGCAGCCCTTTAGCAAGTATTGGTTAGCTGCTCACGATGTTCTCAGGTTCCCCCAGGATGAGCTGTCCACCTCCAGCCACTGGAAATCTTCTCTTAACTTGAGACTCGACCCTTGTACTCATGGCTCAAAACCAAACCATTCTGTGGGAGATGTCAGCTAGTTTCACTGTGGGCTATAAAGATGCAAGTGTCTCCGTGTGAGTTTTCTCTGCCTCAGGGTGCCATCTCTTTTTTTAATTTATTTTTTTCATTTTTTTATTTTTTAGAGGGCACCACCTTTGAGGGGTTTCATTCAAAGGAGAGACAAGTGTTGATTTGTCCATTTATTTATTTTGTATTTTTTTTTTTTTGCTTTTTAGGGCCACACCCGTGGCATGTGAAGGTTCCCAGGCTAGGGGTTGAATCAGAGCTACAGCTGCTGGCCTACACCACAGCCACAGCAACGCCAGATCTGAGCCGCGTCTGCGACCTACACCACAGCTCACGGCAACGCTGGATCCTTAACCCACTGAGCGAGGCCAGGGATCGAACCCGAAACCTCATGGTTCCTAGTCGGATTCTTCTCTGCTGCACCACGACAGGAACTCCTGTCCATTTATTTTGACTTCTTTCCAGCAGAGGGCAGCCTAGTGTCTCATTTTGTCAGAGTCAATCCATTGTGAGGACATTGAAGTCTGCTGTGATGACAAGGTGATTTGTTCTAATTTGCATAAAGGTGACCTGTGAGCTACCCACAGACCTGTACTAACTTGTGGTGTGTGTGTGTGTGTGTGTGTGTGTGTGTGTGTTTGTGTGGCAGCCAGTATAATGCCTGCTTCCCTAAAGTTGGTCAAGTCTTAATCCCCTGAACCTTGAGTATGTTCCCTGCATATTCATGGCAAAAGAGATTCTGTAGATGTCATGCAGATTGCTGATTTTGAGGTGGGGAGATTATCCTGGATTATCTGTGTGGGCTCATGATAATCACCTGGAAGCTTAAAATCTGGGAGTTCCCATTGTGGCTCAGCAGGTTAAGAGTCCCACATAATGTCTGTGAGCATGCAGATTCAATCCCTGGCCTTGCTCAGTGGGTTAAGGATCAGGCATTGCTGCAAGCTGCAGCTTGGGCCACACCTGCAGCTCTGATTCAACCCCTAGCCTGGGAACTTCCATATGCCTCAGATGTGGCCATAAAAAGAAAAAATGAAAAATCAGAGAACCCTTCCTAGCTGGGTCAGAAGCTAGATGAAAGGAGAGTGTTATGGTCTGTGCATGTGGGTTGGAAGAAGAATTTTTGGCATAGTGAGGTGAAAAGAAAGAAGAGTTTATTGAGATAAGAGATGCTGCTAGTGCAGCAGGATGACCTCCTGATGAGCAAGGAGAGCTGACCCTGAGTGTGTGGGATCCTAAGTGTGTGGTCCTGTCTGCTTTTATAACCTAGGGAGAGAGGAGGTCTCAGAATATACCTGCTGACCTTCAGATTGGTTGGGGAAAGAGGGGATAGGAGACACTTGCTAGTTGATTGGGGGTGTACAAGGCCCCTATAGGGGTGAGGTGAGGCATGGGTCACATACCTTTCCTAGTTGGGGGTGGGAAGGAGTAGGCTAGGTTGCTCCAGGTGGGGGAGAGGGCATTATAATGAGATGGGTGGAGAGATGATAAGGTTCTGGTAATTCTTGGCCAGAGGATTTGAGTTCTATCTTCTTGAAGAGGCCTTGAAGTCCAACAAAGAGGAGGGGAGATTTGAAGGGTGAGAGGGAGATTTGATCTGCTGCTTCAGGCCTTGAAGATTTGGGAAGAGACCATGAGTCAAGGAATTGCCGTGCCTCTCAGCTGACAGCCAGCAAGGAAACAGAGGACTCAGTCCTACAATGACAAGGAAGTGAAATCTGCCAATAATATGAGTAAGCAAGGATCCTCCCTAGAAAGCAACACAGCCTGTGGATGCCTTTTTATCTTGGTGAGCCCTGTGTGGGGCTTCTGACCTCCAGAAATGTAAGATAATGCATTTGTGTTGTTTAAGCTGCAGTTGGTAGTAATTTGTTATGGCACTTGGAGGAAACAAAAACAGTGTGGAAATAACTCTCTTCCTTTCCCTAACAGAATGATTTCAATCCCACCTGTTGAAGGTGAAACTGACAGCACTTATGACTTAAACCTAGCCAGAACCCAGACTGGGGCTTGAACCCATGGGCTGGGACTGGAACCCAGCCAGAAGCCAAGTTGGGACTTGAACCCACAATTTTTAAATTAGAATCACTCACCTGGTGTCTGGACTTATTGAGGTTTAGGTTCTTTGTGTCTCAGCGCAGAAGGAATTCAGCGAGAGACAAAGCAATAGGCGAGACATAGATTTATTAAGATAGGGCGCTTGTAAGAGATGCAGGCAGGCAAAGAAGCGCTGCCCCGAGAATTAGGCCGGCTACATTTTTATAATCCCAGGAATGTGGGGAGTGTGAAAAGACTGCCTCTTCCTTTTCTTTGAGTAGACGAGTAGAGTAGACATCAGGCTTACTCACGAGCTCCTCCTTCTTATCTGGAAAGAGAGTATATGACTCTGTGAGGTCAAACTAGGACTGTCATGGCATTTATTCAAATCAGAAGTGGGGTAACATATGCTAAAATATGTTGCATTATCTCAGGTTTCTGTATAATGAGGGTCTCCTACTTTGTAATGTCATCTTTCCCTTAAATTCCTGTCCTTGGTCCTAAGAATCATTCTCTTGCTGAACTTGAATACAGGCCTCATTTTATCTTTCACTTAATGATTTGAAGTATATCTTGTGCTTTTAAATAAAAGTTGTATAGTTAAGCAATCCAGCTTGTTCTGATGGCTTTCCCGAGTAATTATTAACTTAGAGTAGTCTCTCAAAGTTCCCTAGGTTTCCCTCTCTGTCTGTGGTCCCCTACTGGGACTGCTATAGCTACCTGTGTAACTATCCTACTCCATCCCTATCAAAGATAGTGTGTCTTTTTGTGAATGGCCAAGGGTCCACCATAGATGACTGAGTGTTGGGCTGTGGATGGAGAGTGACCACCACGGACAACTGAGTGTTGGCCTGTGAACACTGTCATTCCCCTGGCCCCCACTTTTTCCTACCTGTCACCTGGAGTTCTAGAGTTTTGGTGGGATCTGCCCTGCCTCCCCCCAGTCCCTGCTGCTTCTCTGTGAAGCTTTGGTGTGTGGATCCCACGGATGTGTTTGGGAAACGGGCTCAGGAGATGGGACAACATGGGGGGGGTACAGGTGGCTGGAGTGGTGACATCCCTCCCTGGCCCCTCTATTCCCAGACTGAGGCCCCAGAAGGAGCAGGGCACACATGAGCTATCCCTGACCTCTGGAAAAACTGTATCTGAGAGGGGCCATCTGGTACTCCTGGGCACAACAGCCTTTTTGTGACCCCCATTTCATTTTTTTTTTCTTTTTAGGGCCACACCTGCAGCATATGGAAGTTCCTAGGCTAGGGATCGAATTGGCCTATGCCACGGATCTAACCACTTGCCACCTACACTGCAGCTCACCGCAAGCCTGGATCCTTAACCCACTGAAGAATCCGAGTCCTCATGGATACTAGTCAGGTTTGTTTCTGCCGCTAACCCACTGAGTGAGGCCAAGGATCAAACCTGCCTCCTCAAGGATACTAGCTGGGTTCGTTATCGCTGCACCACAACTGAAACCCCTACTTGGGCTTTAATTCCAGCGAAGTGGGAGCCCTGGCTGTGGGCAGAGGTGGGGACAGACCTGACTCCAGTGCTCACAAGCGCCCTCTGGTGACTGCTTCCAGGAGAACAGACTGCAGAGCGAGGGTGGGATCTCAGGGACCAGCATGGAGGTGACTATGACGCTATAGGTGAGCAATGATAGGGCCAGACCAGGTGGAGGTGGCATGAGTGGGGACAAGTGGGTTGATTCCGGCTAGAGTTTGAAGTAGAGCTGTCAGGGCCTGCTGAGGGACTGGATGTGGGTTGTAGAAAGAGGAAGTGAGGAGTTCCTGCTATGGCTCAGCAGTAACAAACCTGACTAGTATCTGTGAGAATATAGGCTTGATCCCTGGCCTTGCTTAGTGTGTTAAGGATCCAGCGTTGCCATGAGCTGTGGTGTAGGTCACAGATGCGGCTTGGATCCCGCGTTTCTATGGCTGTGGCCTGGGAACTTCCATATGCTGTAGGTATGGCCCTAAAAAGCTGAAAAAACGGGGGGTGGTGGTATGAAGGCCACTCCAGAGCTTCTGGTGAGTAGATGCAAAAACAGATTTTTCTTGAACTGAGCTGGCAAGGATGGACCGGAGTCCTATTACCTTTGAGATGTTCATGAAACCCCACAGAGGCCAGCGAGGATGCAACAGAGGTATTGATGTGAAAATCCTGGTATAGAGAGAATTTTTTTTCTTTTTTTTAAAGTTGCAACTTGGTTTGAATAATTCCTTGGTCAAGTTCCTGGACCAGGGATTGAACCCTAGCCACAGCTGTAACCAGAGCCACAGCATTGATAATACCAGGTCCTTAACCTGCTGAGCTACCAGGGAACTCTAAGAAATTACTTTTATTTCAACTTTTTTTAGATGGATGATTCAATGTTTATTTAATTAATCAACTGCTTTTACACATTTATATTTACTCTTCCCTGAGGCCAATCCTTACTGGTTCTCCCCCCCACAAATTCATTGATATACAATTGACATATAACATGGTGCAGATTTAAGGTGCACAATGTGTTGATTTTATACACTTACGTACTGTAAAATGGTTACCACTATAGTGTTGGCTAACCCCTTCCTTCCATCACGTAGTTACCATTTCTCTTTTTGTGGCGAGAGCATTTAAGATTTGCTTTCTGGGAGTTTCTGTCATGGCTGAAGCAGAAACAAATTCAACTAGGAACCATGAGGTTGCAAGTTCGATCCCTGGCCTCACTCAGTGGGTTGAGGATCCTGTGTTGCTATGAGCTGTGGTGTAGGTCACAGATGCAGCTTGGATCTGATGTTGCTGTGGCTGTGGTGTAGGCCAGCAGCTGTAGCTCCAATTTGACCGCTAGCCTGGGAACCTCCATATGCCGTGGGTGCAGCCCTAAAAAAGCAAAAGACAAAAACAAAAACATCTTGATGTAGCACTTGGGGGCGTGGGCAGAGTAAGGAAACTGAGGCAAGGTGGCCTTGTGCCTCCAGTCCAGAACCCAACAGTCCAGGTGAAGTGGAGCAAGGACCCTGTACCTCTTTTCTGACCATGCTCCTTGCCATCATCACCTGTGATTGGCACCAGCCCCAGCTCCCAGCCATTATCTCATCTTTTTTGGGCACAGCGATTGGCCTAGGAATGGGCATGTAACCCATTCAGAGCCAATGGGAGGCAAGGAGAATTGCTGGGGATTTTGAGGAAGCATATTTTCCTTTTTTTTTTCCTTCTTTCTTTGGGGCAACTGGAAGAGACCTCCCCCACCCCCCAATCTGGCCCTAGATGGTATGGTGTGAGGATGGGAGAAATGGCAGTAGCTGTTTTGTGGATCACTGGGTTGTGATTGGGGCTGTAGTTGCTGTGTGGAGCCGGAATACAAAACCCAGGGTACCTATGATGAAAGAGGGAAGGTTTGGCGATATCCTGTGAGCATCTGGATCAAACCTCACCTGAAGCCGTCAGGCTTTCAGTTATGTAAGCCTATATTTATTGTAACAATGAAGTAATGATAATACCTGCCAAACCCTTATTCTAAGCACTTGTCATGTATTAACCTATTTAATTCCTCCAACAACCCTCTGAGGTAGGTATTACTATCCCCTTTGCACAATGAGGAAACTGAGGCACAGAGAGGTAAAGCAACTTGTCAAAGGCAACACAGTTGAGTGAGCAGAGCCAGGATCCTTGGACCCCTCATCTTGAATGAAATCCAACCTCCTGCTTCTATTGTTTATACCCAAAGGAACAATGTTAAATTCTAGGTGATGTCAGATGCTGCCCAACAGTCACTTTTTCTGGTGCCCAAACTCAGCCTCTGTCCACCTGTGCCAAATAGAAATGCAGAGACTGAGTTTGGGGTGAAGGAGAAAAAAAAATAGCTCTATTGCTTTGCCAAGCAAAGGAAGCCACAGCAGGCTAATGCCCTAAAGACTGTGCCACTCTTCATCCCTGGCATCCCCTCCCTTCCCTGATTAGCAACAGTTTGAACCTGCTTTTTGGAACTCAGGGACTATCATAGAGGCTGAAGCCCAGTCCTCAAAAATAAGAAATGGGGGAACAAAAGCTTGTGCGCCCAGGAGCCCCGCAGGGCTCTGCTTGGTTTTAGTATCATTGACAAAATTGTAAGATTTAGAGTATGAAACCTTTTTATATTGACTCTTGTTCTAACACTAAAGAATGAATCAGGAAAATTAAGTGCATTAGTGGTATGACTTCGTGGCTTCCCAAATTGTACTCTGCAGATTTTTCAGCTTTATTAAATTTCGTACAGTTATGGGTCAGTTACTAATGTAAAAGAGTAATCCAAATTTCACCGTCTATATTTCTTTTATTACTTCGTTCATTTTATGATTATTGCTTAAAGTGAATTTATTTTATAGGGAGGAGGAATTTAAAAGTATTAATGTATGGAGAAGGCCACTAAGCTTGCATCAAATGTCTGTTGAAGGAATCCATGAAGGAGGGCGCAGTTCCACACCGCGCCCTCTAGGCGCCGCTGTTCCCAAATCAAGGCCCGCTTAGTCCCACCGCCGGGCGCAGGGCGATTCTTCCTCAAATCCGGCCAGGTTTTGGTCTCCATCACAGGATGCGGAGCATGCCTCAGGCTCTTCCCCACCTACAGATCCACATCCTGCCCCTGCAGCGTGTTTATCCACTCACCCCCCAATCCACTCACCACCCCAACTCTGGGGCCATGTGTGGGATCTTTCCTACAAGCAGCTCTACCCACGTCCCTCTTCCTTCCAGGGTTCCCCCCAAAAGGGTACATGCTGACTTCACCTCTGAGCCTTTGCAAGTGCTGTTCCTTCTCCTGAAATGCCCACAATCCCTGTTTACTGGTGTCCACTCAGAAAACTCATACTGTTGCTAAAGATTTAGACCCACTTTCTCCTGCGGACACGTTGCTTCAGCGTCCTGTGCCTCAGTTTCCTCTGATGGGAAAGCTGGATAGGGAGGGTATGTCTAGAGAAAGGAATCAGAAGACCTGCTGGAGTTTTCCTGTGGCACTGTGGGTTAAGGATTGTCACTCCAGCATCATCACTGCAGCTGCTTGGGTCGCTGCTTTTGCTTGGGTTCCATCCCTGGCCTGGGGAACTTCCACATATCGTAGGCATAGCCAAAAAAAAAAAAAAAAAAAAAAAAAGAAAAGGTCTGTAAGGCACTGGGGAGCCACAGAAGATGTTTGAGCAGGAGAGTGTCCTCACATGTAAGGAGAGAAAGGGCTCTCTTCCTTTTGCCTCTTGCTCTAAGTAGAAGGGTCTTATGGGGCTCAAGTGAGAGGCTATAGCTTTGGCCAGCCCAGACCACTCCCTCTCTGAGTCACCAGTGGCTAGACCAGCGGGTCCCCCTCCCTGTGTGCCCTCCTAGTGGGGCCCCTTTGCTCCCAGGTGACCCCTCCTGAGCCTGAATCAGCCTACAGCACCTGCTCCCTGGGCAGACGCCAGGTGTGTGTGTGTGTGGGTGCAGCCCTGCGGGGAAAGCCACAAACTACAGGCGGGGGCCGGGGTGTCACCTCTACGGAAGCGCTGGTGACTCTACCGCAGAGGAGTCTGAGGCCCCACGCGGCTGATGTGGCTCACACAGGACTCACTGGGGACACAGAGACCAGGAGGTGAGGCTTGAAGGCTGGTCATCATCTAGGGGGCGGGGGGCCTCGGGAACCCCGCACTCAGACCACTGCCCCCTGCCTCATTGTCTCAGCCCCTTTGTCCCTGTAGACACCCCCCCACCCCGTTTTCAGCTTTCGCACCCTGCTCTTTCTGTATTTCTCTCTCTCTGGGTCTCTGGCTCTGAGGGTCTGTGTCTCTTTGGGTTTCTCTGTGTGACCCCGAACTGTGTGTCTCCCCGAACTGCGTGTCTCTCTGACTGCCACCATCTCTGTTGTTCCATTCAATCCCCAACTCTCTGGCCAGTACGGTTAGGGGACCACAGGCTTCTCTCCCTCTGCGGGCCCCATCCTCACCCTTCTTTTCAGCAGCTTCTGACCATGTTGCCCTGAGGGGGGCTTGCCTTGGGGAAGGCAGGGAGGGCCTGGCAGAGGTGGCATCCTGGACCAGGTCCCATGGAGCATCAGATTTCAGACCCTGATGCTGACATTCATTTTGGGGGCCCTCCTGCAGCGCCTTCTCCCTGAAACCCACCTTTCTCCTCACTTCTTGCCCTTTCTCCCATCACCGGGCTTCCGACCTCCTGTGGGGTGTCTCTGCTTCTTCTGTGGGTGTTGCCCGCACATCCGCCCCATCCCCCACATGGCGCAGCTGCTGATGGCTGTGGCCCAGCTCACTGTCACCTGGTCAGCACTAGTGGGATGAAACAGCACAGGCTCCATGCACCTCTGGAAGGGACCCAATAGTGTGGGTCCTTATGGGAGACTGCAGCCTATGAATGTGTATGTGTGGGAGAGTGGGAGTAGGGAGGGGTCTGGGAGAGGGGTTGAGGTTCAGAAGATGCTGTTTCAGGGACCAGGGAGGGTCTGCTTTTGGGTGGTTTTCTAGGGGTCTGGCTGTAGGGGTGGGTTGAATTTGTTCCTTGGGATTCTAACCGTTTTCTGAGATCTGGTGGTAAAGTAGCTCCAGTGCTGCGTAGACTGGTGGGTGTTTCTGCTCAGGGTCAATATGTTGTGAGGTCTGACTAGATACTGTATAGTGATCCAGTTACTGCAAAGACTTGAGGGTTGCTGAGGTCTAGCATGACAGCGGGGAGGACCTTGGGCTGTTGCTTGCTGAGCGTGGGGTTGTAATGTGTGGGCTGGTGTCCATCAGCTCCTTCTCTCCCTCTGCCTGCCTCTCCCCTTCCCTCTCTGCCTTTCCTGCTTCCTCTGTTGTCTCTTTCTCTCCGTCTCTGCCTTGCTCTGGCTCACCACAGTCCTCACTCATCCACACAATTTATTGAGCAATTACTCTGTGGCTACCAGCTGGTTGCGGCAGGTGCCTGGGAGCTCATGATTGGTGATCAGAGAGGAGTCGCTTGTTCTCTTGGAGCAAATGAGCAGGAAATTTGTGTCTCAGAGACCCCTTACCCCTGTCCCGGCCAGGTCTTGTTCCCTAAACTTCATCCATCTGCGGAGATCTCCTCATCTTGTCAAATGCCTCCTCCCCAAGCCCCTACCTGCCATCCTGCTTCCTGTCTCTATGAATCTAACTCCTCTAGGGATCCCCTAGGAGTGGAATCCAACAGTGTTTATCCTTTGTGATTGGCTTCTTTCATTGAGCATCATGTCCCCTGGGTTCAACCACCTTGTAGCATGTATCAGAATTCCCTTCCTTTTTAAGGCTGAGTAATATTCCATTGTTATGGATGGACCACATTTCATTTACCATTCACCCGTCGATGGACACTTGAGTTGCTTCCACCTTTTAGCTATTGTGAATCACTCTGCTATGAACATGGTGTACGACTATCTCTTCAAGGCCCTGTTTGCATTTCTGTTGTGTATATATTCAGATGTGGAATTGCTGGATCTTATAGTAATTCAATGTTTAATTTTTTGAGGAACCACCAGATTGTTTTCCATTTTCCATTCCCAACAACAATGTGCAAGGGTTCTAATTCTCCACATCCTTGCCAACATTTGTTATTTTCTGTTCTCTTATTTTAGTTTTTATGGCTGCACTGGTGGCATATGGAAAGTCCCAGGGTAGAGGTTGAATCTGAGCTGTAGCTGCCAGCCTAGGCCACACACACAGCAATGCAGAATCTGAGCAGCATCTGCAACCTACACCACAGCTCACAGCAATGTTGGGTTGTTACTGCTGAGCCACAGCGGGAACTCCCCTTTGCTCATTTTTATTTTAATTTTTAATTTTTTTTTCCTTTTTAGGGCCGCACTTGCGGCATATGGAGGTTCCCAGGCTAGGAGTTGAAACAGAACTGTAGCTGCCGGCCTACACCACAGCCACAGCAATGCCAGATCCTAGCCATGTCTTCAACCTATGCCATAGCTCACGACCGGATCCTTAACCCACTGAGTGAGGCCAGGGATTGAACCTGCAACCTCATGGTTTCTAATCAGATTTGTTTCCACTGTGCCATGACGGGAACTCCTCCTTTGCTCATTTTAATTAAAAAAAATTTTTTTGGGTCTTTTTGCCTTTTTCTGGGGCTGCACCTACAGCATATGGAGGTTCCCAGGCTAGGGGTCTAGTCAGAGCTGTAGCCACCGGCCTATGCCAGTCCTTTGCTCATTTTTAAATCAACTTTTTTGGGCAGTTGTTGTTATTGAGCTGTGGGAGTTCTCTCTATATTTTGGATATTACTCCCTTGTCAGATATATGATTTGCAAGTATTTCTTCCCATTCTGTGAGTTGCCTTTTTACTCTGTGGACAGTGTCTTTTGATGCACAGAAGCTGGGTCTGGGTGAAAGCTAGCCTGGGGATCTAGGGTTACAACCAGCACACTTCTGATCAAGGAGTCCCTGGGCCATCCAGACCTACCTGGTCTTTATAAATTGGCTTGGATGTTGGGACTTCCCCTAAAGCAGGGTTTCTCCACCACACACTATTGACATTTGGGGCTGGATAATCTTTGGTCCTGTATTTTGTGGGATGTTGAGCAGTAACCCTGGCCAGTAACACCCTCCCCTTGTGCTTGTCAACCAAATATGTCCCCAGACATTGACAAACAGCCCCTGGGTTTAGAACCAGCGTCCTCAAGCTGGAGGGTGGTGGGAGGCTGCTTAGGGATTTGCAGAGGAGCAGTCAGGAGCCCTGGTGGTATTGAAGGTGAGCAAGCCTCAGTCTCCTCACCTGTGGAATGGGAGCCTGGGGCTGGGGTGGGGGGCATGCCAAGATTCAGTGTACTTATTTATTCAACAAGTATTTATCAAGCACCTACCATGTGCCAGGTCCTGGATTGGAGATATCCTGGGGAGAGGAAACCCAGGCCCTGGCTCCATGGGAGAGAGAGGTTGGCCAATTCATTACACAAGCGAATGTAAAATTACTCCGATGATAAATGCTAAGAGGCAGAAACTCCTTGTGTTCACTAGGTGCAGAGTAGGGGCACTGGATCTATCCTGGGAAGTCAGAAAGGACTTCTTGGAGAAGTTTCCATCCAAGGATGAGAACAAGGAAACTAGGAGAGCAGGGGAAGACCATTCCAGGCAGTGCAACTGCACGTGAAAAGGTCCTGTGGTGAGTCTGGGAGGTCAGAAGGCCAGAGTGGTTGGAGCTTGGAGGGGACCAGCTCCATCTGGACTGTGGAGGGTTCCCTGGGTGGGGCGAGGGAGTGTGGTCTTGATCTGTTGAGGGTTTTAACCTGGGAAGTGGCATAATCTGATTTGTGTGGTGAAAAGATCCCTCCAGCAGATAGTGTCTGTAAAGTGCTTAGCACAAGCAGGGCTGGGCACCCAGATAGGGCCCGGATGCTGCCCGTGGGGGGTGGGGGTACCCAGAGAAGTCACAGGGTCCAGTCCCTGCCTCTTGAGTTCCCCAGGGACAGCTCTGGCCTGTCTCTAGGGACCATAGTGTGTCTGAGCTGGGGGTGGGGGCTGGGATGTCCCCACTTTAGGTACAATTGCTGAGATGTGGGAGAGGCCAGTACCCCTGGGGTGGAGGGCCGGCTCCCAGGGATGGAAGCTGCTTCTCTCAGTACACTCTCAGCCTGGCTCATCAAAGAGAGACTGAGGCCCCAAGGGCTTCTTAGACACCGAGTCCTGAGCCAGGATCTGCATCTTTTCCTCAAGGTGCCTTTGGGACCTGCCACACCTCCAGCCATATCTCATGGATCAAAACAGTGAGCTCTGGGCTCCAGCTGCCCAGGTTCCAAACCTACCCATGACAAACTGGGTGACTCTGGGCAAGACCTGTACCTCTCTTGAGCCTCTGTGGCCAAAAGGGGAGAAGCTGCCTTCCAGGGAAGTTGTGGGAATTAAACAAGGTCGTTCATACACACTTCATTCATGCACTCATTAAGTGCTTATATGAACAGTTGTTAAGCACCTACTGTGTGCCAAGTGCTGATATAGGCACTGGGGACACAGAGGGGTTCCGTGCCTGTCCTCAGGGGCTGGCGTTCTAGTGGCAGAGACAGACACTAAACAAATTGACCAGTAATTAAAAAGTAGGGGACTGAGGCATTCCTGCCATGACTCAGTGGTTAAGAACCCAACTAATGTCCATAGGATGAGGGTTTGATTCCTGGCCTTGCTCAGTGGGTTAAGGATCCAGCTTTGCCATGAGCTGCGGTGTAGGTGCAGACATGGCTTGGATCCTGAGTTGCTGTGGCTGTGGTGTAGGCCAGCAGCTGCAGCTCTGTCCGATTCGACTCCTAACCTGGGAACTTCCATATGCCGTGCATGCAACCCCGAGTCCCCCCAAAAGTAGGGGACTGATAAATTCACTGAATAAACACAAAGCAGGACAAAAAGGAGAGAAAATGAATGGGGGTGTGGGTGTGGGTGTGGGTGTGGGTAGAGATTCAGCCCGAGGGTCAAGGGCAGGCCTTACTGAAACAGTGAGACCTGAAGGAGGTGAGGAAGGGGCCATGTGAGTATCTGGCGGAACAGCATTCTGGACAGAGGGAACAGCCCATGCAAAGACCCTGAGGCAGGGCTGTGTCTGGTATGTTGGGGGAATAGTGAGGAGGCCTGTGTGGTTGGAGCAGGGTGAGCCAGAGGAGTCACAGCTGCTAGGCTCCGTGTAAGATTAAAATGTATATAGGGCCTGGTGGGCCTGGATGGGGTCTGGCCACCTGCAGGGCCATTTGAGGACTCAGGTGCCCAGAAGACAGCCCTTCTAGTAGGAACCAGAGCAGGAGCAGGGGCTCCTAGTTCTGGGTCATGTAGCACCTCTGAGCTCCCTTCCCTTGGGTCTGGGTGGTGACTGGGGCCGGGTGCCTTACCCCTTTCTGGTGATACCACCTCTAGACTGGACTCCAGCCTGCCAGGCAAGGAGAATCTGAGGCTCCTCTCATTCTGGGGGTTGTTCTGGTGTGAGCTGGAGAGAGAGGGGGAGGTGAAACCCGAGAGACCTGTCTGGCCAGGGACAGAGGGCTTAAGGTCCCCGAGATGAATTTTTTCCTTGTAAGTTGCAGGAGGTGAATTTCCATTGAGTTGAGGCTCCCAGGGTGGGTGACATGGGCCTGCCGCTCCATCAGACCCATGAGCTCTGGGAGCCCCCCTGAAGTTCTTGGAGTTGATAAACAGAACATTTAAACATTTGGGGACTCCACGTGTATCTCGATTACTTACTAATCCAGGCACCAGCCATTTACCCATTTGACAGGTGAAAAGGCCTAGACTCTAGGAAGCCCAGGCTCTTGTCTAAGTGGCACAGCAGGGATGGAACCCTTGGTCTGGCTTTTGACACCCCCTCCCCCTATCAAGCCTGTTCCTGGCTCCGGGTCTCCAAATGGGCTCATGGGCTGGGGGCACAGATACCAACTGCTTCCGGCCTCTTCCTGTGCCCTGGGAGGGGAGGGGGGAGCAGGGAGGGCCGACTGCAGACCCAGAGTGCCTTGCATTTTTTCCCCTTGAAATCTGAGTTCTCGCATGGGGTTCTCGGTTTTAGAAGTCGGTTTCACTGGGCCTTTTATGAGGTAGGGCTTCGCTCAGAGTGAGAGTGCAGGGCTCTGAGGTTCTATCGGGTGCCTTGAACCTTGTGAGAGTGTAGCCTCTTGGGACTCTGAGGCTCTTCTGTGGAATGGGCTGGGCTGCACCAGGGCCGTGGGAACAGCCCCTCCAGATCCCTTGTCTTTCCTGGGCTGCCCTCTGAGTCAGAGGAAAGCCACATGGAACAGCTTGGGAGGAAGGAACCTGCTTCATCTCAGGTCCCTGGAGTCTGAGCAGGGAAGGGTGGGAAGTCAGAGAGAGGGACTGAGAGAAGCAGTGTCTGACCCCCACTCCCCCCCTCTTGCATACCTCCTGTGATGAGCAGCTTGTTACCTCTCAAGGCAGTCTGCTGGGTTTATGAGCTGAAAATTTTAGAAAATTCTTTCAGATGCTGGCCGCCAACTCTACCTTTATTCCCCTCTTCATGGTCTTTACTTTGCCTTCTGGGACCACACAGAGCATACCCCTTCTCCAAATATTTCACTCCTGTGTTTTTTGGAGTGTTTTTTTGTTTGTTTATTTTTTGTTTTTCTGGTCTTTTTTCCTTTTCTACGGCCACACCCGTGGCATATGGAGGTTCCCAGGCTAGGGGTCCAATCAGAGCTGTAGCTGCTGGCCATGCCAGATCTGAGCTGTGTCTGTGACTTACACCACAGCTCACGGCAACACCGGATCCTTAACCCACTGAGCAAGGCCAGGGATCGAACCTGCAACCCCATGGTTTCTAGTCTGATTTGTTAACCACTGAGCCACGATGGGAACGCCCATGGAGTGAAACAGTGATCATGGTGGGAAGGAAGAGACACCTTTCCTCTTCAAACAGGGTATGAGCCCAACTTTGTTGCCTTTTGCCTAATTACTTTTCCAGGAAGCAATTTACACCTCCACCTTCCAGATACAGGCATGCCCATTTCACCACATCCTTGCTAGCACTGGGCTTTATTGTTTCTTACATCTTTGCCAGTTTCAACTGGGGAAAACAATATCTCATTGTGTAAATGAAAACAAATAAATATTTCTCTTATAGGGGATGGGGTGAACAATTTTTTCAGATATGCATGGCCCATATGAAAGCCACCTCTTGCCTGTAAGTGTTAAGAAGTCTTATACCCACTGGAGAGTTTGTGGTTGTTTCCAGCTCCCCTCTTAGCACAGAGCAAAGGGAAAGCTTGTGGGCTCCTTCTGCCCATGTGGGTGGGGAATTTGTGAGGCTGCCTACCATCTTTTCTTTGATTCATCTTTTTTGCTTCCTTTTTTTTTTTTTTTGTCTTTTTAAAGTTTTAAATTTCTCTCTCCTGTGTTGGTGGCTGAGACCTCAAATGACTGTAGTTTGTCCTCATCTGGGATGGCTTTGGGCTCAAAGAAGGGGTTTGCTAAGCCCCAGGAAGGTTTTCTCTGTGGGATCAGCTGGATATGCCAGGTGTCTTATATACCCAACTTCCTATTTAATTCTCAAAACATTCGCATGTCAGGTGAGGAATCTGAGGCTCAGAGACCAGCACCCTGTGGCCAATATTGGCTATTCCTTTTAGTTTCTCTCAGTCAATTCCTCTTCTGACACCAAGATTTTGTTTAACTAAATTCTAATGTGGAGGAGAGGACTGTCCATCTCTCCACACTCCTTGTCCCACCCTGCCAAGACAGGGGACTGAAGCCCTGTTTCTCATTAGGGAGAAATTTTGATGTCCAGCTCAGCTGCAACCTTGTAATGTGGGAAAGGAAAGAAAAACAGGAAAGAGAGGGGGAAGCCACAGAATACCCTTGGAGAGCTACGAATGGCCTCAAGGCTCTGGGTCTTCATTTCTGATTCTACTAGTCAACCCATCTCTTGAGTTTTTTCTTGGCAACTACATGTATCGTATCTGAGCTATTAGTTCTTTTTTCATGTCTACCTGTTTTTGTTTCATAACCTCCTGTTCTTACTTTATGGCTAGTATTCCCTCCTTTACCTTTTTTTAAATTAGAAAAATGTTTTTGCCTCTACCTTTTTGAATCACTTAATCTATTCATTGTAAAACTCTTTGAAGATTGCACTGATTATCTCTATTTCCGCAGATGTAAATTCTTCCAGTTGGGGAGTTTGTGGCAATTTCATGAAGTGGCCGTGGATTCCTCATCTCTTCCAGATATCTTCCCCTGTCTTCTGAGTCTTCTGAGAATGTGTGTCCTTGACCTTGTATATTAGGGGGCCCTATACTTCCATGAGTAGGGTCACCCTTGTCACTGGGCACCTCTGCTTTGGTCTCTGGTTCATGTTGGCCCTTCCCTGTCATTTCCAAGTGTTTGGGGGAGGAAGGGGAAGGTCTCAGGGTGTACTTGGTCCTCCATCTTCAACGGAAGTCCAATCTCATCATCTGATACCATTGCATTAGGTGATCTCCAAGGGTTCTAGGGATATTTTCAACACAGACTGGGGTTTGACAGCAGAAGCCTAGTGGTAGAGGGTTCTAACACCACCAAGACCAAATAAAAAGTGGCCATGTGGCTTGTTCTGTAGTATTATTATGTACTGGTTCTTTTTTTTTTTTTTTTTTTTTTGCTTTTTAGGCCCACACCACAGCATATGGAGTTTCCCAGGCTAGGGGTGGAGTCAGAGCTGTAGCTGCCAGCCTACACCACAGCCACAGCAACGAGGGATCCTAGCTGTCTTCGACCTACACCATAGCTCATGGCAATGCCGGATCCTTAATCCACTGAGCAAGGTCAGGGATCGAACCTGCGTCCTCATGGATCCTAGTCAGATTCGTTAACCACTGAGCCATGATGGGAACTCCTGTACTGGCTCTTAATACATACAGTCTCATTTATTCTTTACAGAACCAATGAGGTAGGTACTACTATTACCCTCATATTAGATGAGGCATCGGAAGCTCAGAGGGGTGATGTGACTCACTCAGACACACTCAGCTGGGAAGGAGAATCTGAGCCTGGTAGAGGAGATTTAAGCTCTTTACTCTGTCCATCCAGTACATCCTCCCAGCAGCAGGGGTGTGTTCATCTCAACCCTGTCCCATTAGCTGTGCAGTTTCTAGGCCCCTTTTCCCTCTAGGGCACATGAACTTCTCCTCTTCAGAGGTGCTAAATGAACTCCAAACTGTGTCCTCAGTGGAAGAAATGGGGAAAAACTGAGAAGTTTTGTCGGTTACAAGTAGATTCTGGCTCTGCCAATTCATCTGTTTGTGTGTGTGTGTGTGTGTGTGTGTGTGTGTGTGTGTGTGTGTGTGTTTTGCTGTTCAGCGCAGCACCTGTGGCATGTGGAGGTTCCCAGGCTAGGGTTCGAATCGGAGCTGCAGCTATCAGCCTACGCCAATCACAGCAACATGGGATTCAAGCCGTGTCTGTGACCTACCCCACAGCTCATGGCAATGCTGGATTCCTAACCTGCTGGGCGAGGCCAGGGATTGAACCCCCATCCTCATGGTTACTAATCAGGTTCATTACCACTGAGCCACAACAGGAACTCCTGATCATCTGTTTTTTAATCTGTCAAATGAAGATAATGAGTGAATGTTTCTTTTTGAGTGGTGGTAAGCTCGGAGTGAGACATTGCAGGTGCCTGGCACGTAGTAGGGCTCAACAAACCCTACTGTCTCCTTAGAGGAAAATAGACTGGAAAGCAGAGGGATGAGAGTGTTGACCTGTCAAATCCTCAAAGCGTCTTAGGGGCCACAGAGAAGATGAGTTACTCATGGATAGACGAAGAGAGTACATTCGAACTGGAGTCAGTTTCCATTGTGGCTCAGTGGGTTAAGAACCTGATATAGACTCCTCGAAGATGCAGGTTCAATCCTTGGCCTCGCTCAGTTGGTTAAGGATCCGGTGTTGCTGCAGCTTGGGTCACAGACATGACTGGGATCTGGCATTGCTGTGGCCGTGGCGTAGGCTGGCAGCTGCAGCTCCAATTCGACCCCTAGCCTGGAAACTTCCATGTGCTGCAGGAGCAGCCCTAAAAAGAAAAGAAAAGGAAACAAAGAAGGAAAGAAAGAGAACAGGGAAAAATCTAGAGAGGGTATTTTAACTCCATTCCAAGAAGACCTTCTTGACCAAGAAAGGTCACCAGACTCACAGCTGCTGACTTTAGTGAATGAGTTCCCCATTGCTCAGGGGAATCAAGAAGAGCTTAGATTGCCAGTGGTCAGGGAGGCTGTGGAGGCTGATGGGGCTGGGGTGAAGTTGTGCTGGGCCATCTCTGAGGGAGACCCTCTTCCTGTTTCCTCACCCCCTGTGGCTGCTTCACAAAGAGTGTCCCCTCTCTCGCCTGCCCCCCATTAGCGCCTCCTCAAAAGACCACAGGAAGGCCCAGCCCAGGCTTCTCTGAGTCTTCTCTAAATAAACTCGAGCGGCTGAGATATCTACTGCCCCATCTCCCTCTGGGTTCCTGTGGAGGTGTCGGGGGTGGTGGTTAGGGGGGCTCAGGCCAAGCCACAGAGAGTGGGGACTCAGGCAGGGAGGTGCACAGTGAGGCTGAGCCCCTGTCTGCCTCACTGGCTTGGTGTGAGAACTGCCTGTCCCCCTTTGAGCTGACTGCTGACCCATGCTCTGCCTTCTTCCCTGGACATCTTCTGGCTTTGTCTTGGCTTAGAGCACTCCTGGGCTCTTTCCTCCCTTTCCAGACCAAATGGCCCCTGGCTTAGTGATCTTTGGGCTTGCCTGCGACCCCCATCCTCTCTTCTAGAGCTAAGATGGTGCCTTCTGGATGCTGACCCCAGGGACCTGGGATATGCCTTTCATCCCCACCAACTCCTGGCTTTGTGAAGTCAGGGAGGCTGTTTGATTTTCCTCTGCTGCCCTGGTAACCACCTCAGGACCTGGCACAGTGTTGTACGAGTGAATGTCTAAATATGCATCCAAAGTGTCTAGTGAAGTAGCTATTTCAGGGCAGAATACATTTGAGAACTTCCATGTCAAGCAAAAATTAAACTTTTTTTTTTTTTTGCAGGACTTCTCAGAGCCTTTAACAATTCTCCTTTGTGATTTCCATAGAAGGAACAAGGAATGCAATATTTCTCAAATGTATTTATACCTTTTTTTTTTTTTTTTTTTTGGCGGAATGCTATCACCACTTTTTTTTGTTTTGACCACTGGGGTTCTTTTTTTCTTGTTGATGGTTGTTCAGCAGTCAGTTCTGATTTTGGTGTTTTCAGGAGAGGAGGTGAACTGAAGTCCTTTATTCCATCTTGTCTCTTCTCCCTCTTAGCAGAGATGTAATCGAAGGCAAGTTCTGTACCCCATGCAGACAGAGTCCAAACAATACCAAGACTTTGGAGTTTGGAGCAGAGAAAGGTCTATTGCAGGGTTGAGAAAAGACATGGATGGCTCATGATCAAAACCCCCAAACTCTGCCATTGGGTTCTTGAGAATGTACTTTGAGAAATGTGGATTTAAGATCACAGTCAGAATTCCTAGGACCATTATTTGACCATTTATGCCTCTATCCTTTTCAAACACCACCTTCGGAGTTCCCATTGTGGCACAGTGGAAATGAATCCAACTAGTATCCACGAGGATGCAGGTTCCATCCCTGGCTTTGCTCAGTGCGTTGGGGATCTGACGTTACTGTGAGCTGTGGCGTAAGTTCCCGACATGACTTGGATCCCGAGTTGCTGTGGTTGTGGCTGTGGCAGCTGTAGCTCCAATTTGACCCCTAGTCTGGGATGCAGGTCCTAAAAAAAAAAAAACAGCAAAAAACCACGACCTGTGTTAGCTTATGCAGACACAGACATTGATGCCAAGAGTTGTTAGCACAGAATAAAAGATTAAATCACACAATAGCATTGAAGAAGAAAAACTGCACTCTCAATTCAAGAAAGCTATTAGAGTTTATCTAAAAATGAGTGCTGAGTTTCCTGGTGGCCAAAACAAACAGGGCGATGAAGTGGGTTTCATAGTTTTTTTTAAAATATCTAATTTATTTTGTAGTTTTATTTTAATTTTATAGTATAGTTGATTTACAGTGATGTGTCAATTTCTTCTGTATAGCATAGTGACCCAGTCATACACATATATACATTTTTTTCTCATACTACCTTCCTTCATGTTCTATCCCAAGAATTTGGATATAGTTTCCTGTGCTGTACAGTAGGACTTTGTTGCCTACCCATTCTAAATGAAAATAGTTTGCATATAGTAACCCCAAACTCCCAGTCCATCCCACTCCCTCCCTCCTCCCCCTTGGCAACCGCAAGTATGTTCTCTACGTCTGTGAGTCTGTTTCCGTTTTGTAAATAGTTTCGTTTGTGCTGTATGTTAGATTCCACATATAAGTTATATAGAATTTGTCTTTCTCTTCCTGACTTACTTCACTTAGTATGAGAATCTCTAGTTGCATCCATGTTGCTGCAAATGGCATTGGTTGGTTCTTTTTTATGACCAAGTAGTATTCCATTGTATATATGTACCACATCTTCTTAATCCATTCATCGTTTTAGGTTGGCAGTTCAGCAGGAGGACCCAACATTCTCTATGTGCGAACAAATTTCCATTTTCATTCATGTATGCATCTATTCACTTATTCAACAAATGTTTATTGTTATTATTTACCAACTATTCCTTATGAGCACGATGCCAGGTACAGGGATACAACACAAAAAGAGATATATAGCTGCCCTTGTGGAGGTTAGTCAAGGGTTTTTGGAACAAAGATGGCAGCTCTTGATGCCCACTCTTCCCTGGAGCCTGAGCTGAGTTCTCAGGCATAACCCTCATACCTCGAGCTGGTTTTTCTCTCTGCTTGTTTTGCATCAGAATCACAGAGGGTGATGAAATCCTGGGTGCAGGGAACCCAGGAGGTTGAAAAAGCCCAGCCCTTTCTGTTAGAATTTTCAGGAAAACCAATGTGGGAAACTACACTGAGGCAAAGGAAGTGTTCACCCATCCTTGGGGTATCCCCGAGGCCCTGGGTATCTTTTCTGAGTTCTACCCTGGGATTTGAGAATCTAATGGTTTTGATCCTTTTAACTGTCTGCACATATTCTTTTTTTTTAATTTTTAAAAATATTTTCTTTTCTTTTTATGGCCAATCCTGTGGCGTATGTAAGTTCCCAGGCTAGGGATCGAATTGGAGCTGTGGCTGTTGGTCTACACCACAGTCACAGCAACTGGATCTGTGCCACATCTATGATGTACACTGCAGCTTGCAGCAATGCTGGATCTTTAATCCACTGAGAGGATCCTTAACTGGCTGAGCGAGGCCAGGGATTGAACCTGCATCCTCATAGATACTACATTGTGTTCTTAACTGGCTGAGCCACAGTGGGAGCTCCTGCCCCTATTCTTTTTTTCTTTTCTTTTTTTTTTTTATGGCCTATGTGGCATATGGAAGTTTCCAGGCTAGGGGTTGAATCAGAGCTGCAGCTGCCAGCCTACGCTACAGCCACAGCAATGTGGGATCTGAGCGGCGTCTGTGACCTACACCACAGCTCATGGTAAGGCCGGATCCTTAACCCCCTGAGTGAGGCCAGGGATCGAAGCGGAATCCTCATGGATGCTAGTCGGTTTCGTAACCTGCTGAGCCAGGACAGGAACTCCCATCCTTCCCCTGTTCTTAACATTTTGGTTCTTCAATGCTAGGCTCCTGGGAAGTTCTTGCTGATTGCTTTTTTCTTGGTTGGATAGATGTATAGAGTCACAGAGGGTTATATAAATGAACAAATGGGTTTGTGGAAGGATAACAGGCACATAGGAGGGATTTGTTGGGTGAATGAGAGAATGGAGGAGAAGGTGGATGAGTGGGACCTGTGAATGAATGGATGGAAATATTCATTCAGTGACTCTATGGATGGGAAGATGCCTGACACTTAGTAAAGACATATCATTATTATTAAAATATCTTTAGTGTGGTAAAACACACTAGCATAAAATTTACTGTCTTAACAGTTTTTAAGTTCAGTGGTATTAACTACATGCATGTGTCATGTATTGTGCAGACATCACCACCATCCATCTTCGTAACTCTTCTCATCTTCTAAAACCAAAACTCTGCATACATTAAACACCAGCTCCCTGTTCCCCTCCCCCAGCCCCTGGCAAGCAGCATTCTATATTCTGTCTTTATGGTTTTGACTGCTTTTATTTTATAATTAATTATTATTATTATTATTATTATTATTATTTTGTCTTTTTGCCTTTTCTAGAGCTGCTCCGACGGCATATGGAGGTTCTCAGGCCAGGGGTCTAATCAGAGCTGTAGCCGCCGGCCTATACCACAGCCACAGAAACGTGGGATCCAAGCCGCGTCTGCAACCTACATCACAGGTCATGGCAATGCCAGATCCTTAACCCACTGAGCAAGGGCAGGGATTGAACCCACAACCTCATGGTTCCTAGTCAGATTCGTTAACCACTGCGCCACATGGGAACTCCGATTTGACTGTTTTTAGTACCTCCTAGAAGTGGAATCATACAGTATTTGTCCCTTTGTCACTAGCTTACTTCATTGAGCTTAAGGCCTTTAAGGCTCATCCATGTTGTAATGTGTGTCAGAATTTCCTTCCTTTTAAGGCTGAATAATATTCTATTGTATGGATGGACCATATTTTGCCTATTCATTCATCTGCTGATGGACACTTGGGTTGCTTCCACTTTTTGGCTATTGTGCTTTATTTATTTTATTTTTTTTTCAGGGCCGCACCCACGGCATATGGACGTTCCCAGGCTAGGGGTCCAATTGGAGCTACAGCTGCTGGCCTACGCCAGAGCCACAGCAACGCCAGATCCGAGCCTCGTCTGTGACCTACACCACAGCTCATGGCAACGCTGGATCCTTAACCCACTGAACAAGGCCAGGAATCGAATCTGCAACCTCATGTTTCCTAGTTGGATTTGTTTCTGCTGTACCACGACGGGAACTCCTTGGCTATTGTGAATAATACTCCCATGAACTTGGGTATACAAATATTTATTTGAGACTCTGCTTTCCATTCTTTCAGGTATTCCTAGAAGTAGAATTGCTGAATCATATGGTAATTCTATGTTTAATTTTTTGAGGAACCGTCATACTGTTTTTCACAATAGCCACGCTGTTTTACATTCCCACCAACACCACCAAAAGTTCATAAGGGTTCCAATTTCTCCACATCCTGGCCAAACCTTGCTATTTTTTGTTGTTTTGATTGTAGCCATCAGAAGAGGTGTGAGTTGGTATCTCATTGTGGTTTTGATTTGCATTTCCCTAAAGGTTAGTGACATTGAACATCTTTTCATGTGCTTTTTAGCCATTTATTCAGCTCCTTTGGAGAAATGTCTCAAATTCTTTGCACTTTTTTTTTTTTTTTTGTCTTTTTAGGGCTCCACCCTCGGCATATGGAGGTTCCCAGGCTAGGGGTTGAATCGAAGCTGCAGCCGCTGGCCTACACCACAGCTGCAGCAACACCAGATCCAAGCTGCATCGGCACCCTACACCACAGCTCGTGGCAACACCAGATCCTTTAACCCACTGAGTGAGGCCAGGGATCGAACCCACATCCTCATGCATACTAGTCAGATTCTTAACCAGCTGAGCCATAACAGCAGTTCCCCTTAGCCCATTTTTAAATTGGGCTGTTTGCTTGCTATTTTTGTTGTTGTTGAGTTTTCTATAGTCTGGATATTAATCCCTATATAATCTGGATATTATATCAAATATATAATTTGCAAATATTTTCTCCCATTCTGTGGGGTGACTTTTTATTCTGTGGAGAGTGTCTTTTGGTGCCCAAAGTTTAAAAATGTTTATGAAGTCCAATTTGTCTAATTTTACTTTTACCTGTAGGCCTAATATTTTTATTTAATTTATGCTATGGCCACACCCATGGCATCAATAAAATAAATAATATTTCTGTGTCAGGGGTTGAATCTGAGCCCCAGCTACATAAATGCTGGATCCTTTAACCCCCTGCACCCAGTGGGGGGTCGAACTCTCATCACAGCAGCACCCTGAGCCCCTGCAGTTGGATTCTTAACCCACTTGGCCACAGTGGGAACTCCACAATATTATTTTTGAAATGAAGCTATCAGTGAGTGAATGGGCAGTTGGATGAGTGAGTGCTGGGAGATGGACAGAAGATTGTCCAGCTGGATGAGGGCTAGATGGGTTTTTGGAGGAATAGATGGAAGGGGAAATAGATGGTGGTGGGGTGGATGAATGGACGAATGATTGGATAGGTGGGTAGAGGGATGGACAGATGGACAGTTGAGTGAGTGGGTGGGTGAATAGATGACTTTATGAATATATAGCTAGTGTGATGGGAAGGTGCAAAACTCTGGCTGCAGATGGAGCTCTTGGAGGACAACCTTGGCACTTTTCAGATGATCCCTGGTTTATTTTCTGACCCCACCTTGGCTTGGTTTAATTCCATGGACCCACATTTTCTTTTTCTAGGTTCAGCTTTCCTCCTCTGTCCCTCTGGGTCTCCAAGAATCTCACGCCAGAGTTCAGATTGAACTGAGCCTTTGGCTTGTCTGCTGACCTTCTCAGCGGTAAGAACTCCTGGGAAGGGGCCTGCATTCTCCTGCGGATACTGATGCCCAGCATTTCATGATGAATGTTGTCTGCTTTTAAGCCTTATGGGAGCCAAGTGGCCTCTCTCTGGCAGCCTCACGAATTTCTTCATCCGGCATTAAACCAGCTCCCCACACTCTCTGCTCCCCGCTTCTGCCTCCTCGCTGGTTTGCAGCCCAATGCCCACTCCACCCACGCCGCTCCCCTACCATGGACGGTGGAGACCCAGGATAAATTAGAGGAAGGAGTCATCCAGATCAGCCCCTCCTGCCTCTAGTCCAAGAACTTTTTTCTCTTCCCCAGGCCCTCCAGGCAGTCATGGATATGGATCTCTTGGCCCTGGACGTACCCCAGAGTCGCAGCAAGATCCTGCACAGAGCGCAGGGCCGGGGCCCTGCTGTGCGTCGCCAGAGGGAGTTCATGCCAGAAGAGAAGAAGGACACGGTTTACTGGGAGAAGCGGAGGAAGAACAACGAAGCGGCCAAGAGATCCCGGGAGAAGCGGCGTCTCAATGACGCGGCCCTCGAAGGCAGGCTGGCCGCCTTGCTCGAGGAGAACGCTCTGCTCAGGGCTGAGCTGCGGGTGCTCAAGCATCGTTTTGGCCTCCTGCCCTCCATTGGTGGTACCCGGACCCTGCCCACTCTGCTATGGGAACCCCCCTGGACTGGAGACCCCTGCTCAAGGGCTGAACAGCACCTGTCTCTTCCTGGCTCCCATGGCTGCCTCTTGAGACCGTGTTCCCTGGACGCTGGGGTTCCAGGATGTTGGGGCTGCCTGGTGGCTCACAAGTGGGCTGGCCAGGCCACTTCCCCCAGATCCCTCCAGGACCCCACACCCTCTGCCCCCAAGAAAATGGACATGGCTTTGCAGGCTGCCCTTCCAGCTGCCTTCTTCAGCTGTCACCTCCTGGATAGGCATGGGGGGCCCAGATCAGAGCTCAGGCCCTGCTGGGGGCTGTGGTCACCTGTGCCCACTGGTTGCCGGGTCTCAGGGCCCTCAGATGTGTTGCTGACACCCAGTGCTGATCCCTTGGGGTTACCTGCTGGGGTGGCCTGTCCTGTTTCAGGGAATGATCCAGAGGGTCTGGCACAGCCCTCCCTGCCCCACAAATTGCGTATCAAGTCCCGAGCCTCAGGCAGAGTACCTCGATGTTGGGAGGGTGGCCGGGGCCCCATCTGAGGTAGTAGTTGGTACTGAGTGTGGGTTTGTCTGGGGGTATGAGTAGCTTGACCTTGACTCAGCTCCCAGACTGGGCAAAGCCTGCGGGAGGTAGGGGGCACCCTGTCTGGGGGTAGGATCCACTTCTCAGTGTTCAGACCATTCTTTTAAGAGGAAAGACTGGGGTACCTTTATCATACCATGGCTTCTATCCTGCCTAAAATATTTACTTTGGGTAGTCACTTTTTCTTCCTTCCTCTTTCCATCTACCCATCTATCCATCCATCCATCCACCCATCTATCTACTAATTTGTCCGTACATCCATCCATCCACCCACCCACCCACCCACTCATCTACACATTTGTCCATCTATCCATCCATCCATCCATCCTTCCTTCCATCTATCTATTCAGTTATCTAACCACTCAGCCATCTAACCACACCCATTTACTCGTCAACTCACCCACCCACCCATCCATTTTTCCTTCTTTCCTTCAATCTATGGATCCATCCACCTAACCACTTAGCTATGAGTCTATACACCTATCAGTTCATCCATTCATCTATATACCCACATGTCCACCCAGTTGTCTATTCTTTTATTCATTTAACCACTTGTTCATCTGCTCATTTGGTCACCATTCATTCATTCATTCATTCTTTCACTCATTTATTTATAATTCATTTGTTCCCTCACTTACCCCACTTATAAACTGTGTGCCCCTCGCTCCCTGCCCAGCTTAGTAACAAGTGTGAGGAAACCTTCCTGGCTTTGGGGTTCCTGTTCTAGGGGTGGGGGTGGGGGCTTGGGAACAGACATACTGAGAGCCATACTGAAGGAGGAGGTAACGTCTCAGGATGTCTGACTCATTTCCTAGAGTCCTTGGTGGGCTTGCTTACCACCCAATTTGGGGATCAGATTTACCCAGTTCAGATGGCTTCCTCTATGTGTTGGGTCAGGGACCTGAGCCACTGAAACTGGCCATCAATATCTGGAAAGGGGTGGTGGTGTCAGTTTCCTCTCTTCAGCACATACACTCCGAACTGGATGGGAGAAAAGACCACTCTCCAGTGACCTTGGAACCCCCAGAGCTCATTAAGGCCCCCTCCTCTCTTCCTCACTCAGGTCCTTCTTTTTGAAAAACAAACGAACAGAATCCTTTCAGAGTATCTGTTGGATTCTGGACAGAAAGATCCCAATTCCAATGGTGGGCAGGGCTGGCACCTCTTGATTGGTGCCATTGCTGAGAACTGGACGGTCCTGTCAACCTCAGGTGCTTCAAGGACAACCCCCCACCCCAGGTTCAGGGGCTGGGCTAATTCTCAGCCACCCCAGGTTTATCATTGTCTCAAACTGTGAGAACTGTGCTGGCTAGGAGTCCTGCCCTTCATGGGCAACATGGGGCACCCTGCACATCACGGCCTGGCCCTCCTCTGCAAGCTCCTCCCTCGTTCGGGTCCCTCACCTGGTTCTCAGCCCTCTGGCATAAGTAGAGAACAGGGAGGCAGCCAGGCCTCTTATCCTTCTGGTCACAGCTGCAGCGGTCAGCCATGGGGGCTCTGTCTTTCTGAGGACCTGTACTTCCAGCTTAGCTACTGGCCCTGGGCAAGGACAGGGGAGGTACCCAGTGCCCTGCCTTTTCTCTGACCTTTGGGCTGGGCTTGGAGACTTACATCTCCCAAAAATGTCCTAGGGAGCTAGGAAGGAGGACTGCCTGGAGGAGGGAGCTCTGGCCTCTCCTTTGTCAGCCAGCTTCCATAGCTGGGAGAGGGTAGACTGGGGGTGCAGAGGAGCCAAATCTCAACACGAAGATGCCACAGAGTTTTGGCTGATCCTGAACAGAGGCCTTTAATGCAGCCCTGGCCCTGGAAATAGTGAAAAATGCTAACAGAGAGGGAAGGAGGAAGTGGGGCATAGCATCCCGCAGCTGGGAGATGTGGGTAGATTGGTGCTTCCTTCTGGTGATTCCATGCAGCTGGTGCATCTGAAGTGTCTGGGCCCTGCTCGCTCATACCCCACACACTCAGGGGAGTGAGGCTCTTCGTCCTTAGGTGACTCAAGCCCCCTTTAACCTTCCAGCTCTAGTTGGAAAAGCCCAGAGAAGTATATTTTTGTCTTGTTTAAGGATCCTTTCATGTCTCAAGGTCATAAAGTCTCCTAAATGTTCTCGTAAATGTTTTTGAGTTTTGCTTTGCCCATCTCTTTAGCTCTCTCTTTCTCTCCCACCCTGTATCATGAAGTGCCATCATTCAAACGTCTTTGATCAAAAGAATCATTATTCAAATGTCTTTGATCACAAATGCTTATTTAATTGCAGACCTCTTTCCAGGAGATAGGCCTTGGAATATTTTTTACCTTTCTTTTTTTTTAGGGTGGCACCCACGGCAAATGGAGCTTCCCAGGCTAAGGGTCAAATCAGAGCTACAGCTGCAGGCCTACATCACAGCCACAGCAATGCTGGATTCAAGCTGCATCTGCAACCTACACTGCTGCTTGTGGCAACGCTGGATCCTTAACTTGCTGAGCGAGGCCAGAGCTCAAACCCGCGTCTTATGGATACTAGTTGGGTTCTTAACCCACTGAGCCATAATGGAAACGCCTCTTGGAATCTTCTTTTTTTTTGGTCTTTTGTCTTTTTTGTGCCACACCTGTGGCATATGGAGGTTTCCAGGTTAGGGGTCGAATTGGAGCTGTCGCTGCCGGCCTATGCCACAGCCACAGCCACAGCCACATGGGATCTGGGCCTCATCTGCAACCTACATCACAGCTCATGGCAACTTTGGATTCCTAAGCCACTGATCGAGGCCAGGGATTGAATCCTCATCCTCATGGATCCTAGTCGGGTTGGCTAGCTACTGGGCCACGATGGGAACTCGGTCTCTTGGAATCTTCTTGCTAGCACCCAGGTGATTCTGATCATCAGACCAGTTTGGGAAAATCTGGCTTGGGGTTAGAAGACGGTTTGGTAGCTGGGCAGGAGCAGTACTCCATCCTGGCTGGGTGGTCTAGCTCATATCATTGAGTGTCCCTTGTTTATCTGTAAGTGGGGATTCCGAATGTGCTCATCCTGCAGATACTTCTTGTGAGATTGAGAAGAGGTACATTAATGGCTGGACACAGAGTCTTTCTCTGGAAACTCAGTCATTTTATCCTCATGGAGAATATAACTAATCCTGTTTTCTTTTTCACTCTGGCCACCAGGGGGCTTGAGGCTAGATGCAAGCAGGCTGCCAAGGAGGCTCTGCCATTAGGGCTCAATCATAACTGTTCCTTCCTTCCTTCATTAAAAAAATTCTGGAGTTCCTGTTGTGGCTCAGTAGGTTAAGACCCCAACATAGCATCTGTGAGGATGCAGGTTTGATATCTGGCCTCGCTCAGTGGGTTAAGCATTTGGCATTGCTGCAAGTTGCAGCGTAGTTTGCAGATGTGGCTTGGATCTGGCATTGCGTGGCTGTGGTGTAGGCCAGCGGCTGCAGCTCTGATTCGACCCCTAGCCTGGGAATTTCCGTATGTGCAGGTATGGCCCTACAAAGGAAAAAAAATTAAGAGAAGCACTCCTTTTAAAAAAATTCCTTTACTCATTTATCAAATATTTATTGATTATATACTATATTCCAGGCACTGTAGAAAGAACAATGAAAGAAAAGATGTGATTCCTGCCTCCATGGTGGCTGACAGCCTAGTTGGGGAGATAGATGCAAAAAAAAAAAAAAGCCAAGAAAAATGTATAGTAGGCTCAGTGGTGATAAATGGTATGGAGAAAAAAGAGATAGGGGGCTTGGGAGAGGTAGTGGTGGGTGGGTTATAAAAATTAAAATCGAGAGGTCAGGAAGGGCCTTGCTGAGAAGGTGACATTTGAGCAGAGACTTGAAGGAGCTATGCATGTACTGGGGGCAGAGCCTCTCTAGGCAAAAAGAACTATCTGTGCCAAGGTTCTGAGGTAGGACCATGCCTGATGAGTTAGAGAAACATAAAGGAAGCTCATGTGGCTGAGGCTGTGATCAAGGGGGAGAGGGAGGAGGTGGGGACAAGGAGGTTATGGGGGCAGGTCACGCAGGACCAGTGGGTTGAGGTGAGGACTCTGGCTTCCTCTCTGAGTGAGAGGGGGTGCTGGGGAATTTCTGAGCATACTTCTGCTGTAACTGTCCTTCCTCCCCACCCCAGTCCATCCTGTGGTGTGTGAGGCTGAGTGAAAATAAATAAAGCCACCACGCAAGCACAGGAGAGCTGGCTCATTGTCTGAGAAAGGGGGTGACTGAACACAGTGTTGCTGTGACTTATCTTCCCATGAGTGGCCACACGTCCCCTGCCCTCAGAGCCCAGGTGCTCATCCTATCCCTGTTTCTGGCCCCTGCTGAGATATGAGGGGGTGATGCAGGTAAAGCTGCTCCATGAGGCAGATTCATGGAAGGGAAATGCACATGCATGTCTTTTCTTCTTTATAAAACTACCTTCCACAAAAAACCATTTAGGACAAGTGTGGGAGGGTGGGCTGTCAGGTGTGTGTGTGCACAATGCCCGAAAGATGAAGGACCTGCCCAGGTTGGGGGAAGGTCAGCAAGGAAGTGAGCAGAAATAGCTGAAGTTGAATGGGCTCAGGTAAACTGGAAGAGTTGGAAAGAAGCTGGAGGTAATTGGCTCCAGCTGGCAACAGTGGGGAGTACGGTTATGCTGAGTCCTTGCTGTTTCCTCTGCCTATGGTGCTTTTCCCTCAGTCTTTAAATGACTCTCCATTTCCATTTTTAGTTCTTGGTTCAAGCACTTCTTTCTTAGGAAAGGCTTTCCCTGAACACTCATTCTAAAGTACCTCTGCTTATTTACATTGACCCTACACACAGTAGATGTTCCATAAATATTTGCTGAATGAATAAATGAACTAGATAGGGACAGTTGATTCTCCTAGTAACAACTTGGACTGCAGTTAAATCCTGGGTCACCAGCTTTGACCATCTCCACCTTGAGACGAAGGTGCTATGGGGACAGGGAGCTCATCTCTTATGTCATTGCAGGAGGTTGGTATCTGGGACAGGACCTGTCAAACAGCAGGTATGTGATAAATACTGTTGAATTGAATCTCAGGTTTGACAAGGAAGCCAAGGCCACATTATGGGGCAGAGGGAGACAGAGAAGGACAGTGTCCCACAGGTCATTCATTCAGTCACTGATGGCTTTCCAGAGAGGGTGACACCAATTCCTTGGCCTTTGGAACCTGCCTTTGAGGAGATGGATAACTTTTGAGTGAACAAACAGATGGTCAGGATTATGTCAGATGCTGCTGAGGGCTGTGGGCTGAGGCATTTAGGGGCAGGGGAGGGTCAGGGAAGGTCCCTTGGAGGAGGTGACATTTGAACTGAGACCTGGAAAACATGAGTGAAAGAAGCCAGTCAGCAAAATATTGTATGATTCAATATTTTGAAGTGTCCCAACTAGATCAGTCCAAGGAGAGGGAAGCATGTTGGTACTTGCCAGGGGCTGGGGGTGGGGTGGGGTGGGGAAGGGGAGTCAGGCGTTACTACTTAATGGGCACAGGCTTTCCTTTCGAGGGGATGAAAATGTTTTGGAACTAGATGGAGGTGGTGGTTGCATAACTTTGTGAATGGACTAAATCCCTTTATTTTTTATTTTTAAGCTTTTTCGAGATTTTTATTTTATTTTATCTTTTTTTAGGTCCGCATCTGTGGCATATGGAAGTTCCCAGGCTAAAGGGCAAATCAGAGCTGCAGCTGCCAATCTACAACACAGCCACTGCAACAGGGGATTCAAGTGGCCTCTGTAACCTACACTGCAGCTCGTGGCAAGGCAGGATCATTAACCCACTGAGCAGGGCCAGGGATGGAACCCCCATCGTCATGGATACTAGTTGGATTGTAACCTGGTGAGCCACAATGGGAACTCCGAATTGTTCACTTTAAAATGTTCGTTTTTTTATTTTTTGCATTTCACCTCAATTAAAAAAGAAAAATGCCATTGAATTTCCACACACAGAGGACAGACAGGAGCCTGAGAGAGAGAAAAGAAAGCGATTTGGGCATAGAGTGCAGAGAGGATGTGGAAGGCCATGGCCACATGTGGGGTCCCAGCCTGGACACACTGTCCTCAGGGTGATGGGTGTGCCTGGGTGACTGGGATGAAACGCCTGGGTCTGCCTGAGTTGACTCACATGCGTGTGCATGCACACATGGGCACACACACACACACTCACACATAGTGGCCCTGGTGTGCAATGTGACATGACCCATTCACGTACACGTGTGCACTGGGGCCTCCAGGGAGACCAGAAGCACACACATGGACTCATGTACTACCGCCGGGTGTTCAGGAGGCCCCTCAGGTCTCCACATATGTGGCCCTCTAAGCCCTGCTGTGGGGGCTGACACTCAAAGAGGTGGGGGGATGGAGAAGAGCCGAGCCCCCTCCCTAAGGCCTGAGCAGGGGCCTCTTATCCCCCACCTCCCCACCCCCCGCCACAAGCCCTGGGGGTAGCCCCAGCCCCCCCCCCCCCCACCATACTGTAAATTCTGAGAAACCCTGTCCGCGGTTTGGCCCGGCCCCTCCCCCGCCCTCCAGCAGGGCTGTCCTGGCCACTGCCTTCCTGTCTTGGGGCCTGGGTTGGGGGTGCGAAGCGGAGAAGGACTAGGAACCGCCCCCTCCCAGCCACGATCCCCAGACCAAAGGGAGAGGGCTCTGCACTGCTTCTGGGGCCTTCGCACCTCCTCACTGGGCCTCAGTTTCCCCTTCTGTAGAAGGGAGAGAATAATAGTTCCGACCTCCAAGGGAGCAGTGGAGGAGGTAACAGGCGCGGCGTGGTTAGCCAGTAGCGTCTGGCAGGTAGGAAGGGCTGATAGTTGCTGGAGGCAATTATTACCCACTTCCTGCACCTCACCTCCTCGAGCTCCGGCCTCCTCACCTCCTCCCTTGCTGTGCCCCTACCCAGGCGTGCCCTCACTCCTGTCCACCTCGCTCAACCCAGGAGTCATTCAGAATTTGGTTTGGGGACATAGGGGAGAGCAGTGGGACCAGCTGGATCCGGGAAGCAGGGAACCTGGGTTCCAATCCGGGATCTGCCAGGTGCGTGCTGGACGGCCTCATCCAGGGAGCTGTGCGGCCCTGTGCCTCAGTTTCCCCTGTCTAGCTCTGATGCTTAGTGGTCCTAAGCCTCCCTGATCGAACGTCCTTCATGGGAACCTTGCCCAAGCTGACTGTCCTCTCCAGATGCTGAGCCACCTTTCCTGGGCTCTTCTTGCCACAAACGGTGAACCTCTTGGGATTTATTGTGCTGGAGGTTTGAGGACCTCAAGACCTGCCTCTAATTCTCACGCTTTGGCCCACTTGCCCTCCAAAATGCAGCTTAAATCATCCTACTTCCGAACCTGACTTACAGCTTGAGCTTCCCTACGGTTTCCCTGGATTCAATTGCCTGCCTTGGCTGTGCCATGTCCCTGCTCTCAGATCTTCCATGGCTCCCTATTGCTTCTGGGGGGAAAAATCCAAAGTCTACCCTGTTGCTGAGCCTAGAACAATAAAAACAAATTTGGACTTAGTAAGGTGAGCCTTTATTCAAAACGATTACCACAAGGGGAGAGGAAATTACTCCCTAGGGAGAACGCTCTGATCCCGAGGTCTGCAAGTCTCCAAAGAGGGAGACCAGAGGGCTTTCTTTTCCTAAAGAGAAATGAACAAGCCAGGGAGGACCAGGGAGGGAGCCGACGAAAGGATGGCAGGATGGGAGGATGCTTTACCTTGGGGAGAGGCAGTCTGCTGGCTGGGGTGAGGCTGTGGGGGTGGGGTGGTCTCAGTTCAGGGCCCTAAAGGAAGGAGAGGAGTTTATTTTTATTTATTTATTTATTTTTTTTGTCTTTTTGCCATTTTCTTGGGCCGCTCCCGTGGCATATGGAGGTTCCCAGGCTAGGGGTCTAATCGGAGCTGCAGCTGCCAGCCTATGCCAGAGCCACAGCAATGTGGGTTCTGAGCCGCATCTGCGAACTACACCACAGCTCACGGCAATGCCAGGTCCTTAACCCACTGAGCAAGGCCAGGGACCGAACCCGCAACCTCATGGTTCCTAGTCGGATTCGTTAACCACTGCGCCACGACGGGAACTCCCGGAAGGAGAGGAGTTTAATCAGAGCTTGCCTAGCAAGGATTTTGTTCCAGCTGATCAGTGGGGACACACAGTTCAGCTAATCACTTAGGAGCAAAAATGGGAATTCGGAGGGTTTGCATCTGGCCTTGTCAGAGGCACCCAAGGAAATCTGTATTAGGATTATTCAGAGAGACAGAACCAATGGAATGGATCTGTCTATCTATCTATCTATCTATCTATCCATCTACCTATCATCTAGCTATCTATAATTCTGATTATCTCTCTGTATCTGCTATGCATATGGATATATATGTGTCTATGTATATAGAGAGATATCTGTCTACACAGCTGTAGATACATAGATATATCTATATAGTATAAATATTTATAGATCTTAGAGATCTATAGAGATCATCTATATACAGCTATAATATCTGTATGTTATATACCTATACTATATAGACATCTATATATTATCATATATATCTATATTGATATAATATCTGTCTATAGATCTATGTATCTAGATATGTCTATAACCTGGCATATACATTTATATTTATTATAAGGTGTCGACTTATGTGATTATGGAGGCTGGCCAGTCCCAAGATCTACAGGCTCAAGACTCAGGAAGAACTGATGTTTCCGTTCAAGCCCAAAGGCCGGAAAAAAGATAAGCTATTCTGAGGGCTGTCAGGCAGGGGGAATTCTCTCTTAGCAGGCGGACCATCTGTTTGTTTTTGTTGTTCTACTCAGCCTTCAACTGAAGAGGGCAATCTGCTTTACTCAGTCTACTGCTTTAAATGTTAACTCATCCACAGACTCCCTCACAGACACGCCCAGAATAATATCTGATCCACTATCGGGGCGCCCTGGGGTCCAGTCAAGACATAAAATTAACCATCAGAGTGGGTATCCGTGGGGCTCATCTCAGTCATATGGAAGGACGGTTCCTTAGAGCACACGGTTTCCTGGAACATGAAGGGTCAGGGAGGAATTCTTACTCTTCACCATTTCCCAAGATCACAGAGCTTGGGTAAAGTTTCGTGGTGTCGTGGCCCACAAGGGCCCGCACAACCTGTCCTCAGCCCCTCTGTCTCTTACTGTGTTCTCCAAGCACGCCAAGCTGGTCCTGCTCCAGGCCTTTGCCCTGGCAGTTGCCTCCGTCTGGGATGCTCTTCGCTTATTTTCCGAGTCCTTTCTGATCACCCATCATCTCAACTTAATTTTCTTCAGGGTGTTTTTTACCATTTGGAATTCTTACTTCTTTTGGTGTTTATTTAATCTAATTTTATTCTTCCCTTCCCTCCTTCCCTCCTCCCACCCTCCTCCTTTCCTCCTTCCCCCTCCCTCTTTCTTTCTTTTCCTTTCTTTCTTTCTCTCTTTCTTTTCTTTTTCTTTCTTTCTTTCTTTTTCTTTTCTTTTCTCCTTCCTTCCTTCCTTCCTTCCTTCCTTCCTTCTTTCTTTCTTTCTCCCTCTCTCTCTCTCTCTCTCTTTCTTTCTTTCTCTTTCACCGTGGACTAAAAGTCATTTAGCCCCAGGACCATGGGGAACCATGGAAGGATATTTAAGAAGGAGAGGAGTGTGATCAGACTTGCATTTTTTTTTTTTTTTTTTTTTTTGCCTTTTCTAGGGCTGCTCCCGTGGCATATGGAGGTTCCCAGGCTAGGGCTCTAATCAGGAGCTGTAGCCACCGGCCTACGCCAGAGCCACAGCAACGCAGGATCTGAGCCGCATCTGCGACCTACACCACAGCTCATGGCAACGCCGGATCCTTAACCCACTGAGCAAGGCCAGGGATCGAACCTGCAACCTTATGGTTCCTAGTCAGATTCATTGACCACTGAGCCACGACAGGAACTCCCAGACTTGCTTTTTGCAGAAGAGACTCATGGGCTTCGGGGTGAGGGGCAGACTGGAGGGAAAGGAGGGGATGCTGGGTGCCCATGGTTGGGGAAAAGGGTGGTAACCTGGCTGGGGGAGACATGGACAGAGGAGACGGAAGAGAGTGAGACCCAGGAGCTAAGACTTGCCTCTTGAGGGGTAACCACCAACCAGGTGGGCTGGGCTTTTCCACTCACTGCCCAGCGGCCTGGCCAGCTGTGAATGGGGTTCTGGGAAAACTGCTTAGCCTCTAATCTTGAACCCTGCCACATGGCTCAGCACCCCCCTCCTCCTGCCTTTCTTCCCTACATCTGGTAGTCACATCTGGCTGTGCAGTTTCAAGAGGCCCCAGGTGAGAGCTGGGGGTGAAGGTGTATATGTATGAATGACAAAACTAGAATTTGTTGGGAATTAAACTCCCCACCCCCTGTTGGTTTAATACCAATATCCTGGGGTGGGGGGTGTTGGCCGTGTTCCTCTTGCTACTGGGGCAGTGACCTGGGCTGGGGGTGGCAGGCGGGCAGCAGCTGCAGGTGCTCCACTGTGGGTGGGGATGGTGGTGTTGGTGACTTCCTGGTTTCCGTGGGAAGCAGGCTCTGTGGCCAAGGTCTTGAGGAGCTGATCTTCCGGTCTCCTCTTCCTCGGCCAGCCTCACGCAAACTGTCTCAGCTCCTCCACGCGGCTGGGATTAGGGCAAGGTGGATGAGGCATTCCCCTGAGCAAATTTAAGGGGTGCCTCAAATCTCAGGAATCGAAACAATATTTCTTTAAAAAGTTGAAATATATTTCTCATACAACATTGTGTAAATGCAAGGTGTACAACATGTTAACTTGATACATTTATATTTTGTAATATGATTGCCATTGTAGTGATATTTACTACCTCTATCATGTCGCATTATTATAATTTCTTTCTAGTGGTTGGAATAATTAAGCTCTAGGCTTAGCAAATTGGATGACTATAATACAATATAATATTGTGGTCTGTAGTCACTATACTGTGTATTAGATTACTAGGGCTTATAAACTAAAGAATATTTGGAATTCCTGTCGTGGCTTAGTAGTAATGAACTTGATTAGTATCCATGAGGACTCGGGTTTTGATCCCTGGCCTCGCCCAGTGGGTTAAGGATCTGGCATTGCTGTGAGCTGTGGGGTAGGTTGCAGACGCAGCTCAGATCCCATGTTGCTATGGCTGTGGCTGCTGCTGTAGCTCTGATTCGACCTCTAGCCTGGGAACTTCCATATGCCGCAGGTGCAGCCCTAAAAAAGAAGAAAAGAAAAGAAAAAGGCAAATACCACATTATATCACTTATATGCGGAATTTAAAATATGACACAAATGAACATATGTATGAAACAGAAAGAGACTCAACAAACATATATATATATATATAACTGGTAAGCAAAAAGTCCTACTGTAAATCACAGGGACTTTATTAAATGTCTTGTAATAAACCATAATGGAAGATATGAAAAATAATATATATGTGTATACCTGAATCACTTTGCTGTACACCAGAAACTAACATGATATTGTAAATCAACTATCCTTCAATAAAATAAAAAAAAAGACAACGGTAATTTGAGATATGTCCTTCCATATTTCCCAGAGCATCTGTGTGATCTGCTTTAATCCTTACAAAGCCTCCTTGCAGTGAGTACTGATATCACCCTCACTTTACAGGTGTGTTGAGTGATGCTCAGAGAGGTCAAGTCACTCATCCAAGGTCACACAGCATGTAAAGAGATGACACTAGAACCCAGATCTGTGTGACTCCAGTGCCAGGAGGAATCAAGGGAGAGGGACCCCTATCTAGGTGGATTTTTTCTTCACCTAAGCCAAAGCCATAGCTTATTCATTCAGTCACTCAACAAACGCTTTTGGGTGTGACTGTGCGCTGAGTACAGGATACACGTGGGGCCTCTACCCTCCCAAAACTCAAGGCTGAGGTGGGAGACACCACCCATTAACAAGGAATGCAACAAATTAGATGATCACAGCTAGGGAGAGAGAAAGAAAAACAGTTACTCAGGTGGACATCAGAAGAACCTAAAGTAAATTGCCATGTTTAAAAAATATATTCACATGAATAAAATTCTAATAGTTTGCCAGGGCAGGCAGTGACAGTCTCCTTTCCATCTTCATGCCCAGGCTCAGTGGTCACTTCTCCAAGAGTATCAATCCTCAGTGGAGGTGATATTGCCCCCAAAGGAATAAAAATGGTTCTTGTGTGTGTGTGCAAAAAAAAGAAAAGAAAAAAAGAAAAGAAAAGAAAAGAAAAGAAAAGAAAAGAATCTGTTTTTAGGAGTTCCTTGGTGACTCAGTGAGTTAAGGAACCGGCACCGGCGTTATTATTGCTGTAGCTCAGGTTGCTGCTGAGGCATGGGTTCGATCCCTGGCCCAGAAACTTCCACATGCCATGGGTGTGGCCAAAAAAAATCTTTTTATGTGTAATGCACAGATATACACAGAACATATAAACAGATACACAGTAGATCTGTGGTATTAAACTATGGTATGAGGCAATTAAGAAAAAATGTCGGAGTTCCCGTCGTGGCGCAGTGGTTAACGAATCCGACTAGGAACCATGGGGTTGCGGGTTCGGTCCCTGCCCTTGCTCAGTGGGTTGACGATCCGGCGTTGCCGTGAGCTGTGGTGTAGGTTGCAGACGCGGCTCGGATCCCGCGTTGCTGTGGCTCTGGCGTAGGCCAGTGGCTACAGCTCCGATTAGACCCCTAGCCTGGGAACCTCCATATGCCGCGGGAGCGGCCCAAGAAATAGCAACAACAACAACAACAACAAAAAAAGACAAAAGACAAAAAAAAAAAAAAAATGTCTAGGAGTTCCTGTTGTGGTGTAGAGGAAATGAAACTGACTAGTATCCATGAGGATGTGGGTTCAATCCCTGGCCTTGCTCAGTGGGTTGAAGAAATTCTGGTCTAGAAGCAGCTGCTACTCAGATTTCTTTTGAGATCTTCCAGAGATAGTCTAGGCATTTTCAAGCAAATATCTACACATCCATTTGTTCCCTTTTTTTTTTTCTTTTCTTTTTTTTGCCACATCTGAAACATATGGAAGTACCTGGGCCAGGGATTGAATCTGAGCTGCAGCTTCAACCTATGCCACAGCTGCAGCAATGCTGGATCCTTAACTCACTGCGCTGGACTGGGGAATCAAATCAGTGTCTCCACAGAGACAAGCCAGATCATTAATCCACTGTACCACTGAGGGAACTCCTTTTTGTTTTTTAAACATAAATGGTAACATATTCTGGGACTTTTTTTTTTCATTTTAAATATATCTTGGCGATCACTCCATGTTAAATAGAACTTGATGGTTCTTTTTAAGGGCTGCATAGTATTCCTCTCTGTTCAAATGAAATTTATTTAACCCACGCTCATGGATGGGCCCATAGCATTGGCAACACACAGGGCTGTTTCCAGGGTTTTGCCACTGTAAAGTGCTGCAGGGTACAGTGAATAACTGCATTTACGTCATTTCGCATATGAGTGATTGCATCTGAGGGAGAAATTCCTAGAAGTGTGATAACTGGTTTGGAAGCTGTGTGTATTTGTCATTTAGGTAGATATTGCCACTTGTTCTGCATAGGAGTTTGTACCAGTTTCCTTCCTCCTCATCAGAAAAAGAGTGCCAGTTTCCCCAGAGCCTCACCAAGATAAGTTGTTATCAAAACTTTCAATCTCTGCCAATTTGATGGGTTAAAAATGGTATTGTAGTACAGTTTTAGTGTTCATTTCCCTTATGAGGTTGAGAATCTTCTCCTATGACTAAGAACCATTTTTCTTTCTTTTTTTGGGTAAGATTTTAATTTTTTATTATAGTTGATTTACAATGTTCTGTCAATTTATGCTGTACATTTGTTTTCCTTTCTCTGTGAGCTCAAAGTTCATATACTTTGTTAACTTTTCCATGGACTCTTGTGATATTTTTCTTTTGTTTTTTTTGTTTTTTTTTGTTTTTTTTTTTTTGTTTTTTTTTTTTGCTTTTTAGGGCCGCACCTGTGACACATAGAAGTTCCCAGGCTAGTGGTCAAATCAGAGCTACAGCTGCTGGCCTGTGCCACAGCCACAGCAATGCAGGATCCAAGCTGCATCTGCAACCTACACCACAGCTCATGGCAATGCTGGATCCTTAACCCACTGAGCGAGGCTGGGAATTGAACCTACAACCTCATGGTTACTAGTCATATTTCTTTCTGCTGTGCCACAAAGGGAACCCCTGAATGATTATTTTTAGTTTTTTTTTTTTAATAATTTATGGCAACACTCACAGCATATGGAAGTTCCTGGGCCAGGTGTTGAATCTGAGACCTTTGCTGCAGCTGTGGCGTGCCAATGCTGGATCATTTAACCCATTGTACTGGGCTGGGGATTGAACCCACATCTCTGCAGAGACCTGAGTGACTGCAGTCAGATTCTTTTTTTTTTTTTCAAGTATCAAAATGTTTATTGATAGATACAAGTATATAAAACCAGGGTATGAACATGACGATAAATTAAGTAGACTTAATTTCAATACTATAATAAGAGGGGCTAATTCAAATTCTCACCATTTGTTTCATATCCACAAAAACCATATCAAGGGCATTTACGATCTTTCAAAACTGATCAGTTTTGTGCAAGTAAATCATGTCTCTGCAGTCAGATTCTTAACCCACTACACCTCAGCAGGAATGCCAATATTTTTCTTATTGATTGTTTTCAAGAGCTCTTTATATATTATGGACATTGTCCTTTTGTGTTATGAACTATAGTTTACTCCGTTCGTCATTTAAAAATTATTTATAATTTATTTAATTTATTTTTAAAATCGTCATTTGTCTTAACATTGATTTTTACCTTGCATATTTTTTTTGATGTTTACATGAAATCTAGCATTTTCACTATCCCTTTTATGGTATCAGAGTTTTGCATCACACTGACAAAGAGGAGGCTATCTCTGGAAAGATAGGAGGTGGGAAGAAGCATTCTAAGTAAAGGGAATGGCAGGTGCAAAGTACACCCTGAGGTGTACTAGTCAGGGTTCTCCAGAGAAACAGAACCAATAGGATATATGTGTAAAGAGGGAGCTTTATTTTAAGGAATTGGCCCACATGGCTGTGGAGGCTGACAAATTCAAAATCTGCAGGGTAGGCTGGAAGGCTAAAGACCCAGAAGAGTTGCAATTTGAGGCTGGAGGCCATTTGCTGAAGAATTCCTCCTTCCTTGGGGAAAGTCAGTCTTTGTTTTCTTAGGACTTTGACCGATTAGATGAGGCCCACCTACATTTTGGGGGGGGGGCGTAATCTGTACAACTCAAAGCCTACTGATTTAAATGTTAATCTTATCTAAAAAATACCTTCACAGCAACATCTAGACTGGTCTTGACAAACATCTGAGCACTATGACCTAGCTGAGTACGCACATAAAACAAACCATCACAAATCCACCCATTGTCAACTTGGCACCCACACAACTCCTTAAACCATACTTAATCAGCAAATAAAGACAATAACAAGATTATACTTCCACCTAACATGATACAACTATCCTGCGTACAATTTAAAACACATTAACCCTTTCACTAGAAGAGGAGATAAAATCCTTGAGAGATGTTTACCATTTTCTTTGATATCCTAATTTAAATAATATGATATAAAATTAACAATACTTAAATACTATGCTATAGAGTCAATACATCCTGTGTTACATGATATGAAGATAAGAGAGGGAAGAAAATAAAGATATTACATATATATATATATATATATATGCATACATGTATGTACTATACACATGTTTTCAAAGTAAGGGAAAAATACTCATGACAATTACAAGTCTGTAACTGGTCACATGGTTGTAGCTGGTATTTATAAATACCTTCTGAACCACATTTGGCACCAAAATCTCTCTTGGTCTACTAGGGTTGCCGTAACGAAATGTATAACAGACTAGGTGGCTCAGACAACAGAAATTTATTCTCTCACAATTCTGGAGACTGGAAATTCAAGATCAAGATGTTGGCAGGACTGGTTTCTTCCAAGGCCTCTCTCCTTGGTTTGGGGATGGCCATCTTCTAGTTGTGTCCTCATGTGGTCTTCCTTCTGCCTATGTTGTCTGTCATAATTTCTCCCTTTTTACTGGGACACTTGTCATATTGCATTGCATTAGGGGCCACTCTAATAGCTTCATCTTAATTACCTCTTTAAAAGCCGTATCTCCAAATGCAGTCACATTCTGGGGTACTAGGCACCAGGGCTCCAACACATGAATTTGGGGCAGAGGGAACACAAGGGAGCCTATAACAGTATGTTTGAGGGACAGAAAGTCAACAAGTGTGGCAGGGGTGAAGTTGGTGGAAGAGAAAGCCAAGGAGAAGTTTGGAGAATTTGGCAGAGGATTCAGAGCTGTCATAAGAATTTGGGTTCTGGAGTTCCCGTCGTGGCGCAGTGGTTAACGAATCCGACTAGGAACCATGAGGTTGCGGGTTCAGTCCCTGCCCTTGCTCAGTGGGTTAAGAATCCGGCGTTGCCGTGAGCTGTGGTGTAGGTTGCAGACGCGGCTCGGATCCCGCGTTGCTGTGGCTCTGGTGTAGGCCGGTGGCTACAGCTCCAATTCGACCCCTAGCCTGGGAACCTCCATATGCCGCGGGAGCGGCCCAAGAAATAGCAAAAAGCCAAAAAGCCAAAAAAAAAAAAAAAAAATTTGGGTTCTGTTTTCCACCAGCGTGTTCTAAGCTACATTTTTTTTTTTTTTTTTTTTTAGGGCCACACCCAAGGTATACGGAGGTTCCCAGGCTAGGGATGCAATCAGAGCCACAGCTGCCAGACTACACCACAGTCACATCAACATCAGATCTGAGCCTCACCACAGCTCATGGCAATACTGTATCCTTAACCCACTGAGTGAGCCCAGGGATCGAACCCGCAACCTCATGGTTCCCAGTTGGATTCGTTTCCACTGGGCCACAATGAGAACTCCCCTAAGCTATATTTTGCAGAAATCCTCTGCAAGGGTCTTCCAGAGGGTAAGGAGGGGTAGTGATCCTGAAGCACCACGGAAGAGGCTCCCACAATCCTCCAGGTGAGCAAAGAAGGGGCCCAGGCTGGGGTGGGAAGGAGGAAAGAGGGTGGTGGTGGGGGCATGAGAAGGAAAGTACCTGTGGGTCTGTGTGTGGAACAGATGTCAGGCAGCCAGAAGTTGATAGAAGAAGTGACCACCCACACACCTCCTCTGGGCAGACTTTCCAAGGAGGGTCTGGGAGGCTGAGACCTCATTTGTTGTTCACTGTGGTTTCCTTAGATTTGAGCATAGATCCAGGCATGTGGTGGGTGGCCAGTGATTGTGGAATGGATGCATGAGTGACTTAAAGCCAGAAATGGAAGAAATTGGGGATGTTGGGCTTGGGAGAGAGCAGACTCCAGGGGTGTGTGTGGGCCTGGCTGTGTGTGTGTGTCGGGGGGCTCAAAGTCTCTGGTGCCCTCAGTGCTCTGATTGGGGGCAGGCGGTGGCAAGGAGGGTTGATTTACCTCAGACTCATGGGAGGAGGTGAGATTTCTAACAACAGACTAGAGGTAGTGAGCTCCCCATCACTGGGAATGTGCACATTTCCAGGAGGTTGTAGAGGGAATGTCTGTCCCAGGGGAAGTTTGTAGCTGGGGGACACTCAGTGTGGTCTGAGAGTCCTTTGGGTTTCCCAGCAGCCCAAGGGTGGCAGGGGTTTCTGCATCCTCCTCACTTCCTGTGGCTTCTGAGACTCAGTCTGTTCCACCTCCCTTCTCTCTGTGTGTGTGTGGCTGGCAGTGCCCTGACATTGAGGTGTGGGGTGGGTCTCACTTGAGGTGTGGGATGCCAGGTTTGCTGCAGCCATTGCAGTTCTACATCTGGTGCTGGCCCCAGGGCCCTGTGCTTGGAGGTGCTGCCCCCTGGTGGGAGGAATGAGAAGTTCCCCATGCCAACTCCCAACCTGGAAGTTCTTGCTGCTTCTCTAGGTTTGAGGTTGCCTGTATGGGGAGGATAGGGTGGCAGGAGGGGAGGCAAGTGGGAACAGTGTCCAACCTTGCATATTTGTAATGTGGGTATCTGAGTCTATCTGTGAGGCTGTTCCCTCAGCTTAGGACCACTCATTGGCCTGAGATGAGGCTGGAGCCATTGGCCAGGATGCAGTGGACAGTGCGAGTGGGGATAGCCAGGGCTTTCACCCACCCCCATTGTCTGATGGCACATATGGAGGATAAGTAGGGTCAACCCTCTATGAATATATGAGTTTCCACTCTGGAAAATTCCTGCATAAGAACTAGTGCTGGCAGGTGAGTCAGAGAGAGAAACACATCAAGAGAGCAAATAAAAACTAAAACCAAAGAGACACACAGAAAGATGCATGGAGAGACAAAGACAGGCAGCCTGTGAGCCATGCTCAGTAAATATTGACTGGTTGAAGAAATGAATGTTCCCTTAAGCTGAAGAAGGAGAAGATCCTTCGTGAATATGGAGAAGCTCTGGCAGCTCATGCTTATTTTGTTGATACACTGGGAGGACATGTCCAGGCTACTAGCCAGAGTTCCTGATATTCATTGGGCTGAGATGGATGACGTCAAGGCCAAGGGTCCCGCCTCCAGCAGGAGCCCAGGTGGCTGAGGATGAGGGCAGAGTGGGGAGAGGGGAAACAGGGCACCCTGTGGGGAGAATGCCCAGCCCCTCTCACCCTATTTTTTTTTTTCTTTTCCTTTTTAGGGCCACACCTGCAGCATACAGAAATTCCCAGGCTAGGGATCAAATTGGAGCTGCAGCTGCTGGCCTACACCCCAGCCATAGCAATGCCAGATCCAAGCTACATCTGTGACCTATACCACAGCTCTTGGTAATGCTGGATCCTTTAACCCATTGAGCAAGGCCAGGGATCGAACCCTCATCCTCATGGATACCAATCTGGTTCTTAATCTGCTGAGCCACACAGGAACTCCCAGCCTCTCCCCCACCCTACATGGACAGGGTGGGATGAGAGAGGCCTCATAGGATATCCTCAGGGCAGGTCCCAGAGAAAGCCGGAGTGGCATAGTAGGAATAGGCAGAGAGAAGTCTGAGGAGATGGAGTGAACTTGGAATAAACTGCTAGCAGAATGGAGGAAGGTAGGGAATGGATAGCCCAGGATGACTGGCCTCTAGGGATTTTTGTGAGGGGGAAGCAGGAGGGAGCCAGTGTCCAGGTGGAGCTCCCACATGGGTTATCTGCCTCAGGGTCACGTTGTGCTGTGTAGCCCTTTTGAATCTCACTGGCTATTGATGTCTCAGCTAATGAGATGGGATCTTGGAGCTGGGCCTGGGGATGGGAACTGGGGGCCTGTCCTGGGGGTGGGTTCAGGGGAGTCCAGTGGGTTGTGGGGCTCACCACCGGGAAATCCTGGGAAAGGGCCTTTGGAGGGGGCCCTTTGTGGAGGGGGTGTCTCAAGACAAGGGCCAGCCTAGGGCATTAGTGGGATCATCACACAATGGTCTTGGAGCCTGAACCATCCTAGGAAGATTCCAGGGGCTGAGGGATGGGGTCAGGAGATGCACTGAGAAATCATGTGGGGGTATTTCTGGGGGAGATGCAGAGCAAGGAGTGAGCTGAGAGCAGAGGGGGCCATCCTGGGGCTTTTGGGGGTAGGCGGGGATTTTTTTTTTTTAGGAGCACCTATGCTAAATGGAAGTTCCCAGGTAAGGGGTTGAACCAGAACTGGCCAGCCTATGCCACAGCCACAGCAACGAGGGATCCCAGAGGCATCTATGACCTACACCGCAGCTCAGAGCAATGCCAGATTCTATTCTTTTTTTTTTTTTTTTTTTTTGCTTTTTTTGCTTTTTAGGGTCGCATCTGCAGCATATGGGAGCTCCCAGGCTAGGGATCAAATCAGACCTACAGCAGCCAGCCTACGCCACAGCCACAGCAACTCGGGTTCCAAGCTGCATCTACGAACTACACCATGGCTCACAGCAACACTGGAGCCCTGACCCAGTGAGCAAGGCCAGGGATGGAACCTGCATCCTTGCGGATACTAGAGGGGTTCATTTCTGTTGAGCCACGATGGGAATTCTGGGAATGGGTTTCGGGAGCATCTGAATGGAAAGAGTTTGGGGATCATGCCAGAAGGGCAGAAGTTTGGAGGAGAGTGGAGCTTGGGGATGGGCTTTGAACACTGGGAGATCCTTCAGCGGGTCATTCATTGCAGGGGAGACCCTTGAGGGTCAGAATTTGGATTTTTGTGGTGGGTGTGGCGGTACAACACTCATTGGAGGGGAAGTTCAGAACAATAGGGTGTCAGAGAACTTTGGACAGTCAGACCTGGGAAACCCACAAGGGTATGGATTTAGGGTGCTCACAACCAGGGATGTCTTTGGGCTGGGCTTAGGGAGGGGATCCCAACTGAGTGCCTTGGGGGACTGGGATCATGGGACATGGGCTTAATAGGGTTAGGACATGGCGTGTATGTATGTGGGGGTTGATCATGGGAGGAGGTGGTTTCAGGGAGTCAGAACTGGGGTGTCTCAGAGGATGGATCAGGAAGGTGAGTCCAGGCAGGGCGGACCCTGGGATGTCTTGGAAAGCAGACTACCAGGGGGCATGGGTCTATCCAGTCAGAACCAGAGCACCTCTGGGTGGGTCACCAACAGGACCAGGCAGGACCCTGGGACAAGGCAGGACAGAGCTGGCTGGGTAGCAGAAGCTTTACTGCCCATAACTCCCCCTGTCCACACCCACCCCCGGTCCAGGTCAGTAGCATTTTCGGTACACGATGTGGGGCCCCTGCTCCTCGTACTGCTCCCGCAGGACCCAGCAGGACTGGAAGGCGCGCAGTGAAGCCAGGATGGAGCCCCCGATCCACACGGAGAAATTCCTGGTGGGCTGGGCCGTTACCACCATGTGGGGCTCTGAGGACAGACTGCGCAGCAGCTCAGTCCGGAAGCGACCCTCGAACCCGGTGAAGAGCGAAGAACCCCCGCAGAGCAGCACATTCTGGGCCACATCGGTCCGCACCTCCAGGGGCACCTTGTGAAGACTCTGTGCGGCCATGGTGGGGATGCCCACAGGCGACAGCCCTGGGATCTCCGGGGGGCTGAACAGCAGCTCCGGGCACCGGAACAACTCCTTGCCTAGTGTGACTGTCCGCCCGTCGGGCAGCTTCAGGGTCTGGCGGCATTCCAGCTCGGGCCGGGCCTGTTCCTTTACGAAGTCGGGGGCCACGTAGCAGTAGCGGTGCTTGATGTTCTCCACAGCGTCCAGGTCCTGCTGCCCCAGGGGCAAGCCGGAGCCCTGCAGCATCTCCGCCAGGAAGGCGGTCAGGTGCGTGCCCGCCAAGTCCAGGCGCTCTGTGGCATGGGGCAGGTTGTAGCCCTGGAAGACTGGCACTGTATAGGTGACCCCATGGCCCGTATCCACCACTAGCCCGCTGACCCGGCCGTGTGCGTAGACGGACAGCACTGACTGGGAAGCCACATACATGGCGGGGGAGTTCAGTGACTCGAAGACCACCTCCACCAGTTTCTCGCGGTTGGTGGTGGGGCTGAAGGGAGGGTCAGAGAAGAGCAGTGGGTGGTCGCGGGTGGCCACGCGGAGGTCGTGCTCCAGCATGTGGCGCCATATGAGCTCGGCTGCGTCCCAGTCCACCACGATGCCGTTCCGCACAGGCTGCACCAGCGTCAGCTCGGGGCGCGTGCGGGCTGCCTCCCCGATGAACGTCTCCAGCACCGGCTGCCCATTGCTGGCCGGCTTCTTGGGCTGGCAGCCGACGATGGTGGCCACGGTGTAGGTGGGCCGGGCCTGCCCGGAGAAGCCCACCTTACAGGTGCCTGTGCCCATGTCGATGACCACCGCCCCGGTCTTTGGGGGCAACCTGTCACCCACCAGGCTGGGGGCGTCCTGCGGCTGGGTCTTGTTCACCACGAGTGAGCTAGGGTTCAGGGTAGGCTTGAGGGCTTCTGGGGAGGGCTGGGGCTCCAGGAAGTTGGAGTGATTTGGATCCATGGCTCCAAGAGGTCGCGTGGGCTGCTTGGCAAGGCTGACTGCTTTCCCCTGGGGTTAGGGTGTGGAGAGAAAAGTTGGGGCGGGGCTTGGGGCAAGCAGAGGCAGAGAGAGGGAGAGGGGGCCAGGCCGATGGTCTATGACATTATTCTGCCGCTGCGCTTCAGAAGACCTCACAATGAGGAGTAGGGGGTGGGGGAGGGGTGGACGCTTCCCCGCTTTGAGGGGTAAGGGGTGGGCGTGGGGTGGGGGGCGTCCTTGCTCCAGAAAGCTCCCGTTCTGGATTTATCTATTCTGGATTCTTCCCCCTCCCAGTGCCAAATTTGGAGAAGGAGGAGGATAGAGGGTTCCGAGGAGGGCCCTTTGATCCAACTCTTTGATCCAGAATCCAGTAAGACACAGGAATCCTTCTTCTGGTGCCTTGCCTTGAAGTTCTTTAGTGTGGCATGTGAGAGCTAGTCAGAGGCCTGCTTAGAATATTAAAATATTAATCCTTAGAGTATTAATCAGAAAGTAGTTGACTTTAGGATAGCTTTCTGGTTTCCAGGAGGAAACAAGCCAGCCCAAAGTGGGGGGCCCAGGAGAGGCACAGACACCCCTGTACTAGCGATTCATTGTTTTAATAGATTATATATTCCATTTATAGTTATTATAAAATATTGGTTATATTCCCTGTGCTGCACAACATATCCTTGCAGTTTATATACGTAATACTTTGTACCTCTTAATCCTCTGCCCCAATCTTTTTCCTTCCCACTTCCCTCTCCTCACTGGTAACCACTAATTCTCTATAGCTGTGAGTCTGTTTCTTTTTTGTTATATTCACTAGTTTGTTGTGCTGTTTCAATTTCATGTATAAGTGATGTCATACTGTATTTGTCTTTTTCTCTCTGACTTATTTCACTAAGCATAATACCCTTTAGGTCTATCCATGTCGTTGTAAGTGGAAAAATGTCATTCCTTTTTATGACTGAGTAGTATTCCATGGCATGTAAATATCACATCTTCTTTATCCATTTGTTCATCGATGGATCCTTAGGTTGCTTCCATATCCCAGACTGATTAAATTAAAATGTCTGTGGATGGACACCACATATTAGTGATTTTTTTTAAAGCTCTCAGATCTTAATGTGCAGCAAGTGGAGACACTGTTTTGGGTCTTCAAAAATTTTAAATTCTTTTTTTTTTCCCCCTTTTTTTGGCTGCTTTGCATATGGGCTGGGCCAGGGATCAGATCTGAGCTGCAGCTGTGACCTATGCCTAAGTAGAATTGTGGTGACCAGGGGATATGGGGAGGTGTTAATCAAAGGGTATAAACTTCTAGTTATAAGGTAAAGAAAATATTCAGACCTAATGTATAGCACGGTGTGGTGATTACAGTTAACAATATTATATACTTGAAAGTTTCTAAGAGAGTAGATCTTAAATATTCTCGCCACAAAAGAAACAGTAGTTATATGAGGTAGCCGAGGTGTTAGCGGAGGTCTATGGCGGTAATCATTTTGCAATATGTAAATATATCCAATCAACATATACATTTAAAACTTACAGAGTGTCATTTGTCAATTATATCTCAATAAAGCCGGGGAAGAAAGGAAAAAAGATACGATTAAGACAATATTTGTATTTGTTCTTCTATGTCTATTTCACGAATTTTCAAGTAATCCCTGGTTGCGTCTATTTATTTATTTATTTATTTTTAGTTGCTTTTCTTTATTTTTTTATTTTTATTTTTTAAATTTTCTTTTCTTTTTTTTATTACTCAAATGAATTTATCACGTCTGTAGTTGCAGCATGATCATAACAATCTAATCGTCTGTTTATTGCAGTAGCTGTGCTCTATTAAGTTGCCATGAATACTGTACAAGTGACCACTGAGGTCTTCCTCCTTGGGGCCATACAGGGTCAGATTCCACAGGCCTTGGGACAACATTTTGGTCAATCGATCCAAACATAACTTTGTGTTGTGTTTCTGTTTAAAGGCACCTCATCTCCTATATATGATCAGCTCATTAACGTTGAACTTTTGACTGACAGCTCTATGACGCGAGCCTGAATGAAGCACATCTGACCCACCCGTTTTGCTCTGTAAGTCACGTCACAGCTTCCTTCTGCCTAAGAACACTAGATGGCACATCAGCACGATGCCGGGGTAGTGAGGCACGATTTAAAAACACCATCAGAAAGCACAAAAATGTGGCACCATGTCCTGTTCATAAACAGGACCACTGATAATGATATGAGAGCTGAAACTAGAAGGCAGTTTATCTTGTTGTCCTCATGTCTTGGCTATTGTGAATAGTGCTGTTATGAACATAGGGGTGCATGTATCTTTTTAATTTTATTTTTTATTGTCTTTTTGCTATTTCTTGGGCCACTCCCGCGGCATATGGAGGTTCCCAGGCTAGGGGTCTAATCGGAGCTGTAGCCACCAGCCTATGCCAGAGCCACAGCAATGCGGGATCCACGCTGTGTCTGCGACCTACACCACAGCTCACGGCAACGCCGAATCTTTAACCCACTGAGCAAGGGCAGGGACCCGCAACCTCATGGTTCCTAGTTGGATTCGTTAATCACTGAACCATGACGGGAACTCTAACCTATATTTTAAAACAGACTCCTTCGCTTATTCTTCTCACTTGAAACTCCCAGCCCTTTTCAGGCATCCATGCCAACACTCCCTTCACCATTCCCGTAGTGAATTAGGAATTGAACATAATTGTTTTCTCATGCTCAGCTGGGGCCAATTCCAGAGGTAGGGAACTGTCTCCCACTGCAATTAATTTTTCTCTGTAGTTGAAAGAGGAAGCTAGGAGAGCCTTCCCCTGGAACTTGCATCCCTTGACAGTTAGCTCATTACTGCATGGGTGAAATAGATCCCGGTGGGCTCATCAGAGAGTGAAACATTTCAAGCAGGTGTTATCAGGAGTCGCTGTGAGATGGGGAGAGCTGATGGGCATCTCTTACTGGGTCTGCTCAAAGCATCCTCTTCTCCTTTTCAGGTTCAGCATACAAGGTAAGGGAAGACCCAGTGGGAGGCATGTCTCTCAACTTTGTCTTGTGCAAACAGGATGCAGAGCACTCTGCAAAGCTAAGGGCTGTTGGCCCAGCTTGCAGACCAAATATCTGGATATTTCATGTCTTCTTTCTACTTTAAGTCTACAGCAGTATGTTTTCTGGTGAGTCAGGCTCTCTAGATATGATAGAACGAGTTCCACCCCTGTGGTGTCCTCACACAGACCTGTATGCAGGTGTTACAGGTATCAGCAGGTGAGTTGGGGCAGGTATGTTGGTGAAAAGCTGTGTTTTTTCTTTTTTTGAACCCCAGATTCTGCATTTGTGTAAATCTCCTCTCAAAACTTTTAAACAGAGTTCCTGTTGTGGTGCAGCGGAAACAAATGCGACTAGTATCTATGAGGATGTGGGTTTGATCCCTGGCTTCGCTCAGTGGGTTAAGGATCCGGCATTGCTGTGGCTGTGGTGTAGGCTGGCAGCTGCAGCTCCGATCTACCCCTAGCCCAGGAACTTCTATATGCTGCAGGTGTGACCCTACAAAACAAAAACAAAATTTTCAAACACACAAGTATTCTATCAGTTTAATCTTGAAGAACCCTCTATTGGAGCCCTCTGACCTGCTTCAGGCTAAACTAGCTGACAGCTATCATGCCAGGGTCCTTGTTCACCATCATTCTAGGTACTTCCTTTTGGGTTGAATCCTCTGTTTCCCAGAATCTATATCTTCTCTTTAGGTTTATGCCCTATTTAGTTGGCAAACATGTTCTCTGAGAAAGATGCAATGGAGTCAGATTTTTTTATTTTGAAAATCACCAGGTATAAAAATGTCTTTATTCCTTTTTTTCATACTTAAATGGTTATTTGACTAATTACAGAATTCTAAGTTGGAATTAATTTTCTCTAAGCATTTTGAAGACATTGCTTCATTGTGTTTTAGCATTTAATGTTCGTATTAAATAGTTTGAGGCCATTCTCATTCTTGATTTTTGTAGGAAGTCTGTTTTATCTCTCTGGAAACTTATAAGGTATATTTTTGTTTATTTTGCTGAACAACTTTCAATCTTGAAATTCACTACTTTCATTCTGGGAAATTTTCTTGCATTGTTTCTTTGAAGTTTTTTTTTTTTCCTCCTATATTTTCATGCTTCTGAAATACCTACTGTTTTGATGTTCGGGCATCTAGATTCTCTAATGTATTTACCATGTCTTTACTATTTTTCTTGTTGTCTTTTTGTTCATTTGTGATTTTCCCCAAATTTTGTATTTTAACACATCTATTGATTTTTTTCATTTCTCCAATGATTAAAAGTTATAATCTTTTTGCTTTTTTAAACTGAAGAAAAATCTCTTTGTTTCATGGATATTATTTTTTAGTTGTACCTCAGTTCTATCTCTAATATTGCTAAGAGTTTTTCTTTCTTTTCTTTTTTTCCTTCCTCCCTCCCTCTTTCTTTCTTTCTTTCTTTCTTTCCTTCCTTCCTTCCTTCCTTCCTTCCTTCCTTCCTTCCTTCTTTCTTTCTTTCTTTCTTTCTTTCTTTCTTTCTTTCTTTCTTTCTTTCTTTCTTTCTTTCTTTCTTTCTTTCTTCCTCCCTCCCTCCCTCTTTCTTTCTTTCTTTCTTTCTTTCTTCGGCACATGCAGCATATGGAGTTTCCCAGGCTAGGGATCTAATCGGAGCTATAGCTGCCGGCCTAAACCACAGCCACAGCAACACCAGATCCAAGCCGTGTCTGTGACCTATGCCACAGCTCATGGCAACACTGGATCCTTAACCCAGTGAGTGGGGCTAGGGATCAAACCCATGTCCTCATGGATACTATTTGGTTTCATTACCACGGAGCCACAATGGGAACTCCCAAGAGTTTCTTTTAAATTTCTTCTTCTTGCAGAGTTGGTGTCCTCCAAAGTGCTTTCTCCCCCATTTGACTGCTTTGGTCTCTGTCCTTGTATTAGATGCTGTTTACTTAATTGGGTGAAAAGTTGATTGGAAGCTTTAGCAGATGAATTAACCTTATTTACTTTGTTTTTTAAATTATAGTTACAGTGTTGTGTCAATTTATGCTGTACAGCAGAGTGACCCAGTCATACATATATATACCTTCTTTGTCTCGTACTATCTTCCATCATGTTCATAGCCTTGTTTACTTTGGTTTTCTATTTATAGCTGGGCTGTTTCCATAGGGATTCTCTAGCAGTAGTTTTTTTAAATTTAGGTTTTTGGATGTTTGACTCCCAGAGATGAATCTCTCACATAGAAGCTGGTCCCTCAGGTAAGCCCTTGAAAGGCTGGAATGTTGGAAGGATGCTCCACTTTTTTTCCCTCCTCCAGGAGAAGCCAAGTTTTTGTTTTGTTTTGTTCTGTTTTGTTTTTTCTAGTCACTTGCTCTGTGCTGAGACAGAGAAAATCTCTGATCTGTGTGTGCATTCCAGTCCAAGCCATTGTTCTCAGTGGTTCCCTACCTGGGGTGTTTCTCCGTCAGTGCTTAGACTCAGACAAGACAGAAACCTCAGGCAGCCTCAAGATGTTAGTATGTTGGATGTGTGGTTCAGTCCTCTCCTTCCTTTCTCAGGGAGAAACTGTGAGCTGGGATTTCCTCCTGATTGTGTGATGATATAGTGGGGGAGGGACTAAGGCCAGATGGTGCCGTGTAGTTTCCTACTGGCTTCAATGCAGCTAGTCTCCCACTCATTTGGGGTGTAGGACCCCTCAACTGATCTCTGGATTTTTCACAAAGGGAATTGATCCATGTATTGTTGAATCATTTTGTCTACCTGGGGAAGAAGTCTGGGGATCCCAATTCTGTCACCTTGCTGACATCACCTCTAACCTCCTCTTCATATAAGAACATGAGTCATATTGGATTAGAGTCCATCCTAATGACCTCATTTTAACTTAATTGCCTTTTTAAAGACCCCATGTTTCTTTATTTGTTTTTTTAGTAATGATTTTTTTTTTGTCTTTTGTCTTTTTAGAGCCACACCAGCAACATATGGAGGTTGCCAGGCTAGGGGTCTAATCGGAGCTATAGCTGCCAGTGTACACCACAGCTCATGGGAATGCCAGATCCTCAACCCACTGAGCGAGGCCCGCAACCTCATGGTTTCCAGTTGGATTCGTTTCCATTGCACCACGATGGGAACTCCTATTTTTTTAATAATGATTTTTATTTTTCCATTATAGCTGGTCTACTGTGTTATGTCGATTTTCTACTGTACAGCAAGGTGACCCAGTCACATATACATGTATATATTCTTTTCTCTCACATTATCATGCTCCATAATAAGTGACTAGATATAGTTCCCAGTACTATACAGCAGGACCTCATTGCTAATCCATTTGAAAGGCAATAGTTTGCATCTATTAACCCCAAATTCCCAGTCCATCCCACTCCTTCCCCCTCCCTCTTGGCAACCATAAGTCTGTTCTCCAAGTCCATGAATATGGTGCTGTATATTAGATTCCAGATATAAGTGATATCATATGGCATTTGTCTTTCTCCTTCTGACTTACTTCATTTAGTATGAGAGTCTCTAGTTCCATACATGTTGCTGCAAATGGCATTATTTTGTTCTTTTTTATGGCTGAGTAGTATTCCATTGTGTATATGTACACCACATCTTTTTAATCCAATCATCTGTCAGTGGGCATTTGGGTGGTTTCCATGTCTTGGCTATTGTGAATAGTGTTGCAATGAACATGCGGGTGCATGTAAGACCCTGTCTTTAAATGCAGTCATGCTCTGAGGTGGTGGGGGTTTAGGATTTCAACACATGAATTTCAAGAGTATATAATTCAGCCTAAGTGCTACAGCATGGATGAAACTCTCAGAGTACGTGACACAAAAGGTCACAGAATATGTAATTCTGTTTATATGAAATGTCCAGAATAGGTAAGTCTGTGGATATAGACAACAGATTGATGGTTGCCATAGGCTGGGAGAAGGGTAGTATGGAGTGACTGCTTTATGAGTATGGAGTCTCCATTAGGGTGATGAAAATGTTTGGAACAAGATAGCAGTTTTCGACTGTACATTGTGAGTGGACTAAATTCCACTAAATTATATGCTTTAAAATGGTTAATTTTTTTGTTATGTAAATTTCATAGCAACTAAAAAAGTGTGTTTGTGTGTTTATGTGCAAAGAGAAAAGGCGATGTGGTCATAGAATAACAACTGGTGAAGGGTACACAGATGCTCCTTCAATTTTTCTGTAGGTTTAAAAATTTCCAAGTAAGGGAGTTCCCATTGTGGTGCAGTGGAAACGAATCCGACTAGTGAGGATTCAGTTTCGATCCCTGGCCTTGGTCAGTGGGTTAAGGATGTGGTATTGCTGTGAGCTGTGGTGTAGGTTGCAGACATGGCTCAGATCCTGTTCCTGTGGCTGTGGCTGTGGCTAGCAGCTGTGGCTCCGATTTGATTCCTAGCCTAGAAACTTCCATATGCCATGGGTGCAGCCCTAAAAAGCCAAAAAAAAAAAAAAAAAAAAAAAGAAAGAAAGAAAGAAAAAAAATCCAAGTAAAATTTAGAAACACTGAGGAAACAGTGGTTTTGTTTTATTTTTGTTTTCAGCTATTTCCAGCATTTTAGGCTTCTTTCACTCATCTGGTTTGCTATGATTATCAGCAGTTTGTTCCATTTTATTGCCTAGTAATGTTGTGAATTTCTTTGTTCAGTAAAGATAAACATTTATGGACATTTGGATTATTTCCAGTTTGTAGCTCTTTTGAGTGAAGATGCAATAAGCTTTCATGTACAAGACTTTTTGTAGATTTTTTTTTCTTTTGGGGAAGTGACTAAAATTGGAATTGTTTTATTTTTTTATAAGAATGATGAATTTTTTTTTGTGGCAATACCCATGGAATGCAGAAGTTCCCAGGCCAGGGATCAAATATGCACCACAGCAGTGACAATGCCAGATCCGTAACCCACTGAGCCACCAGGGAACTCCCATGATGACTATCTTTAGTGTTGTGTTTCGATTCCTTTCTCTTTTGTGTGTATCTATTATAGATTGTTGTTTGGTTTGTGGTTACCAGGAGGTTTATATGTAGCAGTCTGTATACATGTGATTATTTTAAGTTGCTAATCTCTTAAATTTGAATGCATTTTAACAACCCTGCATTTTTACTCCAGCCCCCCGCCCCATGTCCCCAATGTTTGCTGTTTTGACATCATATTTTACATCTTTTTGTTTTGTGTATCCCTTAATTACTTATTGTGGATAAAGATGATTTTACTACTTGGTCCTTTGACCTTCCTACTAGCTTTATATGTAGTTGATTTACTACAGTTTCTGCATATGTGCCTTTACCAATGAGATTTTTATTTAAAAATTTTTTTTATTAATTTATAGTTAATTTACAATGTTCTGTCAATTTCTGCTATACAGCAAAGTGACCCATTCATACATATGTATACATTCTTTTTCTCCTGTTACCTTCTATCATGTTTTATCACAAGTGGTTGGATATAATTCCCTGTGCTGTGCAGTAGGACCTGATTGCTTATCCATTCTAAACGTAATGGTTTCATACTTTTCATATTTCTAGTTGTGGCTTTTTCTTTTTTTGTTTAGTGAAATTCCTTTCACATTTTTCATAAAACTGGTTTTGTGGTGTTGAACTCTTAGCTTTTGCTTGTCTGTAAAACTTGATCTCTCTATCAAATCTGAATGAAAGGCTTGTCTTGTAGGTTGGTAGGTTTTTCTTTTTTATCTCTTTAAATATACTGTGCTACCACTTCTAGCCTGCAGAGTTTCTGCTGAAAAATGAACTTACAGCTTTTTGCGATTTCCCTTGTACATTATTTGTTGCTTTTCCCTTGCTGCTTTTAATATTTTCTCTCTTAAAAAATTTTTTTTCATTTAAATTACAGTGGCTGCTGGTGTGGTCTTCTTTGGTTAATACTATTTGGAACTCTGTACTTCCTGGACCTTGATGTCTTGTTTCCTTTTCCAGATTAGGAGAGTTTTTCAGCTATTATGTCTTCAGATACATTCTCTGGCCCTTTCTCTCTTCTTCTGGGAACCCTATAACATGAACGTTAGTACACTTAATGTTGTATGAGAAATCTCTTAAACTGTCTTCATTTAAAGAAATTATTTATTATTAGTTTATTTATTTATTTTTGCCATTTCTAGGGCCGCTCCTGCGGCATGTGGAGGTTCCCAGGCCAGGGGTCTAATGGGAGTTGTAGCTGCTGGCCTACACCAGAGCCACAGCAACTTGGGATCTGAACCCAGCCTGTGACCTACACCACAGCTATAGCAATGCCTGATTCTTAACCCACTGAGCAAGGCCAGGGACTGAATCTGCAACCTCATGGTTCCTAGTCATATTCGTTAACCACTGAGTCACGACGGGAACTCCAAACTGTCTTCATTTTTTTTTTTTTTGTCTTTTGTCTTTTTGTTGTTGTTGTTGTTGCTATTTCTTGGGCCGCTCCCGTGGCATATGGAGGTTCCCAGGCGAGGGGTTGAATCGGAGCTGTAGCCACCGGCCTACGCCAGAGCCACAGCAATGCAGGATCCCAGCCGCGTCTGCAACCTACACCACAGCTCACGGCAACGCCGGATTCTTAACCCACTGAGCAAGGGCAGGGACTGAACCCGCAACCTCATGGTTCCTAGTCGGATTCGTTAACCACTGCGCCACGACGGGAACTCCCCTGTCTTCATTTTTTAACATTCTTTTTTTTCTGTTCTGTTTCAGTGATTTCCACTTCTCTATCTTCCAGTTTACTGATCTGTTCCTTTGTATTATCTAATCTTTTGATTCCTTCTACTCCCTTTTTAATTTAATTATTGTATTCTTCAGCTCTGTTTGGTTCTTTATATTTTCTAACTCTCTGTTAAAAATTTCTAACATCCCTGTTTATTCTTCCAAGTTCTTTGAGCATCATTACAACCATTCCTTGAACTCTTTATCAGATAGAGTGATTATCTCTCTTTCTCTTAGTTCTTCTTCTGGGGTTTTAATCTTGTTATTTCTTTTGGAATATATTGCTCTGCTGCCTCTCTTTCTCTAATTCTCTGTTCTACTTTTATGTGCTAGGTATGTTGGTTACATTTCTTAATTTTAGAAAAGTGGTCTTTTGTAGGATATGTCCTAGGGGGCCCAGGAGTGGATCCCCTCTGGTCATCAGAGCTATGTGCTCTAGGTCTGCCCCAATGTAGTCTGCATGGGCCCTTCTCTTGTAGTGGGCTGACTACTGTGAGTGGGATAGCAGGCGTGACTGTCCCCAGTTTGGTTGGTTGCCAGGCCCTACTTTGTTCAGAGACTGCCAGTAGCTGGTGGGCAAGACTGGGTTACAAGCAGCTGGGTGCTGAGCTTTAGGGTATCCTCTGGCTAGTCCTGGCCCACTAGTAGGTGGAACTGGGTCCTTTGGTTGGTAGGTTGGGGCCAACTGTCCTACATCTAGTGTCACCCTTCTGGTGAGTGGAGCTTGTTTCTGACAGATTGGCTGTGTGGTCTGGGTGTCTTAGAGCTGCTATTGTCCCACTGATGAGTGGCTCTGAATCCTGGTATGGCTGCTTGAGGGGCCCAAAGTGTGTTGGTGTTGGTATTGACTTGCTGCTGTGCAAGAATGGGGCACAGTTAGGTCCTGAGGATGGTGTTTGCCTGCTGGTGGGTAGGGGTGGGGCACAGGTGATCTCAGGTCTAGTGCCAGATCATTGGTGGGAAGGGCCAGAGGTTGAGGGGTCTCTGGCTGCAGTGCCTTTGGGGTCCAAGAGTTTGTATTGGCCTGCTGGTGGATGGGGCTGGGGTCTTGGGCTCCCAGGACTAGTACTGGCTCACTGGTGGGCAGAGCTGGGTCCTGGTCTTTCTGGCTGAAGAGCCCTGAGGTCCCAAGTTTGGTATTGGCCTGAGAGTGGTTGGGCCAGGTGGCTATGGTGCCCTTTGGGTTCCATGGTTAGTGTCAGTGCACTGGCTCTGGAATCAGATTCTGGGCCCTCTGGTAGATGGGGCTGGGTCCTGGGGCAGCTGGGAACTCAGGCAGTCCTAAGGCTATGGTCTTGGTGGTGGTTGGGATTGTGTCCTCGTCTGGCTAGGTGCTTGCCCTGAGGCATCCCAGTACTGGTATAGACAGGCTGGTGGGCAAGGCCAGGTTCCTGCATCAATAAACTAGAGGGAGGATTCTAAAAGGGCAGTTGACAGTACCAGTGTCTTTGTGGTAGAACAAATTCTCCAAAACAGATGTTGCCAGCCTCTATGTCCCCTGGGTGAAAGTCATTTGCCTTCTGTTTCTCTAGGAGAGTCTCCAAGATCAGCAGGTGGGTCTGACCCAGGTACCTTTCAAATTACTCTTTCTGCCCTAGGTTCAGAACATGTGACACTTTGTTTTTGCCTTCTAAAATTTTTTTTGAAATGTAGTAAAATATTATATTAAGTTACAAGTGTAACTTGTATATAGTGATTCACAATTTTAAAAATTATACTCTATTTATAGTTATTATAAAATGTAGTGTTGTATAGTATAGCCTTGCAGCTTATTTTATACCTAACAGTTTGTACCTTTTAACTCCCATCCCTGTATTGACCCTCCCCCTTCCCTCTCCCACTGGTACCCACTAATTTGTTCCTGATATCTGTGAGTCTGCTTTTTTTGGGGGGGGTTATATTTACAAGTTTGTTGTGTTGTTTAGATTCCACATATAAATGATATCATACAGTATTTGTCTTTGTCTGACTTATTTCACTTAGCATAATGCCCTCCAAGTCCATACATGTTGCTGCAAATGGAAAAATTTCATTCATTTTTAAAATTTTTAAATTAAAAAAATTTTTAAGTTTAATTTTTGTCTTTTTAGGTCTGCACCCACGGCATGTGGAAGTTCCCAGGCTAGGGGTCGAATCAAAGCTGTAGCTGTGAGCCTACACCACAGCCAGAGCTACACCAGATCTGAGCGGCTTCTGCTACCTACACCACAGCTCACGACAACACTGAATCCTTTAATCCACTGAGAAAGGCCAGGGATCAAACCCATGTCCTCACAGACCTCAGTCAGGTTTGTTACCACTGAGCCATGACAGGACTCCCCATTCATTTTTTTTAAATGACTGAGTAGCATTCCATTGTATATATGTACCATATCTTCTTTAGCCACTCATCTGTTGATGGACACTTAGGTTGCTTCCATACGTTGGCAATTGTAAATAATACTGCTATGAATATTGTGATGCATCACCAATGTGTTCACCTTTTAAGAGTGGAGTTTCTATTTCCCACAGCCCTCTGGCTGTCTTAAAAGTAAGCCCACTGAAAAAAAAATTAAATAAATAAAAATAAAAATAAAAAAAGTAAGCCCATTGGCCTTTAAAGCCAAACCTACTTGGGGCTCCTCTTCCCTATGATGGACCCCTCAACTGGGGAACCCAATGTGGCTCTCAAACCATCACTCCTTGGGGGAGAATTTCTGCAATTGTAATTATTCTAATTGAGGGTCACCCGTCTGAGGGTATGGGTTTTGACGCTGTTGCATCTTTGCTCCTCCTACTCATCTTGTTGTGGTTCCTTCTTTATATCTTTAGCTGTAGAGATCTTTTTTGGGTCTTTCTCATCAAGAGTTGCCCTATAAGTAGTTGCAATTTTGGTAGGCCTATGGGAAAAGGTGAGCTCAGGGTTTTCTTGCTCCACCATCTTGGCTGGTCCCCTATCCATCCATCTTTGATATAATTAACATGGTAGGTATTGAGAATCCAAGACACACCACCCACTTCTCTATGTCTTATTTTCTCTTTCCAAACTCCTGCCTGCACCAGCCCTTCCTTTTCAATAAATGTTGATGTGTTCATGTGTCTTGGGTACCAGTTATACAGAAATCAAAAACAGCAGGCACCTTCTGTCCGGTAACTCATTGTCTATGGCAGTGTTATTCAAGTGTGGTCGATAAACTGTTATTAGCCCTTGAGGAGAAAAGGACTTTGGAACACATTATAAATCAACAACATTACTAAGCTTTAGTTCAACTGACATTTCTCCCATAGCAAGACTTTCTCAATGGAGGAAGCCATGTATTGAATAACTTTCTGGTATAAGCTCTTTTTCTCCATGCAGACTGTAGCAACTGCTTTGAGTCTGGTCTAGAATTTGTTTGGAAAGATGGTTTCATGATGAATGTCAAATCCAGTGTATAAGATCTGGTCGTACAGTGTGCTGAGTTGAAAAGTTTTATCCAGACTTTGGTAGAAAGTGGTGAGATCAATTACTAATGTCTGCCATGGAGTAGAGTAGGATAGAACAAGAAAATTGCTGATAGGTGCTCTACTACCTATCAAACCATTAACATATGTCATTTATTTCTCCTTCTACTCTGGTTCCATCTTGTTGCCACCTGTCTGATTCCAGTTCTTTAAAAAAATTTATGTATTTATATTGAGGTGTAATTGACATATATCATTATTTTTTATATTAGTTTTAAGTATTCAGTAAATGATTCTATATTTGCATATGTTGCAAAATTCTCACCACAGTAAACCTAGTTCACAGCTGTCACCATACATAGTTATACATTTTTTTATTGTGATGAGAACTTTTAAGACCTGTTTCCCTTAGCAACTTTTAAATATACAACACAATATTATAAATCATAGTCACCATGCTAGACATTATATCCTCCTGGTTTATTTATTTTATTACTGGACGATTGTATCTTTTGACCTCTTTCAACTTTGTTTTGAGCAGCGCTCTTAAGAACTCACTCTGCCTTGGCCTTTTCCTGTGACTTCTTGCAGCGGGCATCCCTGTTCAAGGCAGCCTGGCTCTCTAATCTCTGCTTTAACCTGTAGTTCTGGCCACAGACACACAATGAGCTACCTCATGGCACCAGAACCATCTATTTCTAGACCACTGTATCTCCTGAGTCTTGGAGGTCCCTTAAGAATGGAATTTAGAAGAAACATCTTGATCCAGGCAATATACTCCAGCTGTTCCACTACCACTTGGCCTCATTATTTAATATGGAGGAAATGTCCTGGACATCAGAATTTTTTTTGAGCATGGTCCATTTGCAGTAATGGATTCCTACAGCTTCTCCTCATAATTAGATTACCCCCCTCACCCCCCCAAAAAAAAGCTTGGATAGCTGTCACATGCAATTATCTACATCAGTCTGCCCACACTTCCTGTTGTTTTTCCATAATCCTCCAAGGACAATAACACTATTAAGGGCTCTTGGCTTCCACAGCAAACAATTTTCTCTCTAGCAGAAATGGAGACCCATAGGGGTTTATGATGCAACAGCCCTTGCTGGAGCCTCAACTCCCAGATAATGACATTTATCTCTGCATAGACAGATGAAGACCTAGTTAAGCTCAAGATGCTGGAATCCAGGGAGATTTTATCAGGGACTATCCTAGAATGAGGGGTATTGACATGCTAATGATGTTAAGAAAGGTCTCTTGCTTTGGGAACAGACCCTTGTAATTGGGGGTGAGAACTTGGAACCTAGCTTGTGGGGGTCTTGGGGGTCCAGGAATGATTTAGAAATTATATATTAGTGGCAGGATGGATCCAAAGAACTGCTAATGTTTTCCACAGACATGCTGGGTTGAGTCTATACAGGTATTTGGATGGAAAGATAGACTCTTATCTATTTCTTTGATGTTTGCCAACTGGCAGGTAGGTGTCTTACTGTTATGCTTATTCTTTTTCCTGTCTGTCTTCATTGCTATGAAGATGAACCCAAGAAGATAAGGCTGGAAATCATCTATGTTAACATTCAACCCATGTTGACAGTCAACCCATACTGACCTTCCAAAGAAGCTGTTGGAAGCTTCCAGGCAAGGACACCCCAAATTTGTCATGGGGTTTGTACCAGGACAATCTGTCTGGCATGGTTTAGGGGTATCTTCAGTTCATTTCTGAGGACTGGCCATCCACAAGAGTCCTTCCTAAGAAATTCTAAGTTCTGAACTCTTGGGCAGGAGAGTTGAGCATTAATTCTAAGAAAGAGGCAGCAACCAGAGTTGAGAGGGCTCAGGATTAGGAATCCATTTGATTAGATTCCCAATCTGCTGCTTCTTGCTTTCTTAGTAGCTATATGACTTTAGGTAAGTCGCTTACCCTCTCTCAACCCATTTGTCAATAGCATTCATTCCAACAAAAATACTGTTTCTCTTGCAGAGTGTATTGATTTAACAACTCTTTATTGAGCAGGCTCTGCTGTGGATTCTTGAGAAGGGGTACTTGGATGTGAGGATTAAATAAACAATGTAAATGACAGTGTTGTAAAAACTGTCATTTGATTATTAAGGTGACCAAGGATCCAGATTATGTCTAGTCTTAGTGGAGAGATATGAGAGGTGTCTGGCAACAAGAAGGTAGATAATGCCAGCACCTGTCCCCTGGTCACTTAGCACCAGCAGAGGGCCCCCCGCCCCTCATCCAAATTTTGGCATCACTTATGACAGTGGAGAAAGGAAGAGATAAAACATAACTTGGAAACTTTCCATAGGGGATCTTTTTCTACTAGTGAATCATGGCTAGTTCTGTCCAGCTCTGTGTGTCTGATGGGTAGGTCAAGGATTGGGGAATTTGGATGGATGGAATTTTTTTTTCTGAAAGAGGGCTTGGGTGGGGAGGGAAAGTTTCTCAGAAGCTTAGGACACAAGGGGATCACAACTGGAAGATCTGCAGGCTAGAGATTCCAAAAGCCCAGGGAATTTGCCTCTTTAAAAAGATGCAGTTTGTACAACTATAAATGTAATAAAATTCACTGAGTAATAAAAATAAATAAATAAATAAATAAATAAATAAATAAATAAATAAAAAAAAAGATGCATTAATAACTATGAGACCACCTGGGAAACTTGGAAGGGAAGGTGAGTTTGGGGATGAACAGAACTGAGTTTGTGAGTATATATAACATATCCAAAATGTATATGACAGTTCTTGGGAGGAGTGTGTAGAATGTAAAGGGAGAAACAGGGACTTTGGAGTCAGAACCCTATTTTGTTGAAATCTTGGTTCTGTTACTTCCTTGATGGACAAGGAACACCTGCTTCTCATCTAAAGAAATACATAAAACTGATACATATAGGCATTGCTTCTTTTTTGTTATTGTGATAAAATGCACACGAAAATTATTATTAAACCAGTTTTAAGTGGCATTAAGCATAATCACTTTGATGTGCAACCATCTCCACCATTCCTCTCCAAGACCTGAAGATTTAAGTGCCAAGTATGTGAAACAATTAGCCACATGCATGCTATACAGTCTGTGCTCAGTTGGTGTCAGCTCCTCTCAGGATGAGGATATGTGAGTGGACAGAGCAAGTCCATGTTCATTTGGACACTTAAATACAAATTCCATATGATATGACTTATATGTGGCATCTAAAATATGGCACAGATGAACCTATATACAAAACAGAAACAAACTCACAGACATAGAGAAAGGACTTGTGGTTGCCAAGAGGGAGAGGGGAGGGAGTGGGATGGACTGGGAGTTTGGGGTTAGTAGATGAAAACTATTAAATTTAGAATGGATAAGCAGTGAGGTCCTACTCTATAGCACAGGGAACTGTATCAAATCTCTTGGGACAGACCATGATGGAAGATAATATAAGAAAGGAAATATAAGAAAGGGAATATTATTATATATTTATGACTGGGTTGCTTTGCTGTACAGCAGAAATTGGCACAACATTGTATATCAACCATACTTCAATTAAAAAAAAATAGCCTTTGTCAAGAGTGTGCAGTAAATGCTGTTTTTCCAGCTGGGGAACATGATGACTGAGGAAATTGATTGGCTCTACACTGGCAGAAAATTGTAAGGATTAGTCTTTTTTTTCTTTATGGAGACATGGAAATCGTGGTCTATCCCCAGGATTTATGCTTGTCTAAGCTTAATAAAATTTTAGAATGAACATCTGGAAAAGGAATTGCTGAGAAACGTTCCTGCAGTTTAAAATTATCCTGTCTTGGGAGTTCCTATTGTGGCTCAGCAGTAATGAACCTGACTAGTATCCATGAGGATGCGGGTTTGATCCCTGGCCTTGCTCAGTGGGTTAAGGATCCTGGTGTTGCCGTGAGTAGTGGTGTAGGTCACAGATCTGGCTCAGATCCTGCATGGCTCTGGGTGTGGTGTAGGCCAGCAGCTGCAGCTCCAATTTTACCCTTAGCCTGGGAACTTCCATTTGCTGCAAAAGCAGCCCTAAAAAGAAAAAAAAAAAATCCTGTCTTTAAGACAGAGATTCTCAACCAGGGCAACTCTTCCTTGTTGAGGACATTTGACATTGAGTGGAGCCATTTTTTATTTTCCTGGCTAGGAATGGTGGGGAGTGCTACTGCATCTAGTGGGTTGGGCTAGGGGTGCTGTGGCTGTGGCATTCCCTTACCACCAAGAATTATCTGTCTCAAATCATGCTAAAGTGGAAAAATCCTGTTTCCAGCCAATGGAGTTGGGTATGAATGGACAGCTAATGGGTTTCAGAGACCAGAGAAGGGACATATCGGTTTCTACCCAGTAAGGAAAAGGGCACTACAGAGCATCACTAAAGAGGATGAGCGGGTTAGGGGACAGAAGGATGAATAGCAACAATAGGAGCCAACGTGGGTAAGAATGTCCTGGAGTTGCCATTGTGGCTCAGTGGTAACAAACCCCACTAGTATCCATTAGGACATGGGTTTTGTCCCTGGCCTCGCTCAGTGGGTTAAGGATCCAGTGTTGCTGTGAACTCTGGTGTAGGTCATAGATGCAGCTTGGATCCCCAGTTGCTGTGGCTGTGGCTATGGCCAGCAGCTACAGTTCCATTCAACCTCTAGGCTGGGAACTTGCATATGCCTTGGGTGCGGTCCTAAAAAAACAAAAGAAAAGAATGTCCTATGTGCCTGGCACTGTACTGAGTGCAGTTCACCCAGCCAGTGATTTTAATGTCTTTCCTCTCTAGAGAATTAGTAGTAATTCTATAAAAATTATGCAATTTAGAGATATTCCATATAATTAACTATATAACTACAGTATATTATTATATTTAATTATTATATATAAAAATTTACAATTCGTTGATCACATGCCGCATGATAAGCACTAAGCTCTTAACATTCCTCCTTTCATTTACTCTTCACTACAATGCCTGTGACCCAGGTTACTGCCACTTGTTTTATGGATGAAGTAATTAAGTTTGAGTAGCTACCAAAAGTTATGCTGTTTCAAAGTAGTTGAGCTGGGATAAAGTTCATTTTAAGCTGCTTCCTGGGTACAATCTCCTAACTACCAACCCATGCGGCTCATTTGATCTATTCCTTCTGCCTGTAACAACTCTCCCTCGTTTAGTGGCCTAGAAAACTACCTGGTCTTCAAAACTCAGAAGCCTTCCCTGACCCTACTGCAAGCAGAGTTTCATTCTCTGGGTACCTGAAGCATCATGCATGTGTCTCTACTACCTTGATGATCAGACCACTCTGAAATGATTTGAACAGTGCTTGCTTTCTCTCACAAATCTAAATTCCATAACTGCAAGATTGTTATGTCACTCCCTTACATCATGAGTTAACTTTGGAAAATGCTGCCAATGCGTCAGCCCATTCTATTTTTGGTTGGATTTCACTATTAGAAAGTTCTTTATTAGGGTGAATACACAGCCGGCCTCATTAACATCCACCTCTCGGTAGCGAGAATCAATTGGCTCTCTTGCATCCATCTCATAGAAGCCCTTCAGGTATGAGGTCACCTGTCCCAAGAGGCTTCTCTAACTGTGCCCTGTGGTATCTCCAGCCATTTCCTACAGACTGTCCTACTCATTTCCCTCTCTGTGCTTCCTTCTATCACATAGATCTTATCTGTTCATCTCCCTCTTCATCACTGGTATCCTGAGGAGACTGTGGGATCCAGGGAAGCAGGGACCTTGCCTAGGTGATTCACCTCTGAATACCCAGCCCAGTGTGTGACTCATTTTGTTGAATGTATGCGTAAATGATAGGTTGGGGGAAAATCAAGGTGATGAGTAATTAAAGAAAACTTCTGACAACTATCTGAATGAGGATAGCAGACTTAGAACAAAGAGCTCAAGTGAGATAGATCCTTGGTAGAATCCGTTTGCCCTTAAATGGCCAGTCTTGCTGATTCTTTAATTACCTACATTGGGAATGGTCATTCCTTTGGTCCTGCATTGTCCATTGTTGGAGTTGTGGGTGGTGCATGGTATTCCAGGGCAATATGGGTTTTCCTGGGGGCTTGGAAGTTGCCAAGGGAATTAAATATTCCTGATTTAAACATTCCTTCTGGTCATCTTTCTTGTCCACCTCATTCACTCTGGCAATATTTGTTGGAGACTCACAGTATTCTAGGCCTGGTAATTTACTTGTCCTTGAAATTGAACCAGACTACCCACATGTCATTACTTTTCCATCCAAATCAATGAAGCTGCCAATGACTGTTGAGCTCATTGACAACTGTTTTTCCTCACCTAACACAAGGTCACTTGACCCCAAACTTGCTGTCACTCAAGTGTCTCCATGGCTCACAATGCCTAGATTCAGACTCTCAATGTGACCCCAGTGCTGGCTCATCATAGATTTCTCTTTGCTCCAGATTCTCATTCAGGCACTTGGACCCAGTTCCTTTTCTATTTTCTTTCTTGGTTTGTTGATCCAGCTCTCTCTTCCCCTATTTCACTTCCCAGTCTTTTTGTGGAATCTCACTTCTGCTTTGGCCCCAGCACCGCTGGGATGAGGAATATTAAAAATACTCTACTGAGGCTATGCTCCTGTCTTTGACTTGGACCTTGAAATTGGGACTACGAGAATCAGTGGGCAGCTCTTGACTGGAGTGTGACCAAGTATCTCATCCAAAGATGCAAGTTACTGCTCTCCCATCCCATGCCTATGACAGACATCACTAATTAACTATGGGTTTCCACCTATTAATTCTAGTGGTGACCTCATAACTCTCCTCAAGATGGCACTCCAGGCAGCCTCTACCAATTGATGGCCATTGGCAGGTGGGATGAAACTTATTTGCTACCTTCACTCAGGCTTCTTGCCATAGGTCTTCCTGGTCTTCCTGCAGCAAAGGTATGTTGGGTAAAACATGGGGAATATGAATCAATCATTGGGCTCTCACTTCATTCTGGTGGGCCTCTTCGGCCCCTCAGGGTCAAATCAGCTACTCCTCTCCCTGGTGGCCGCCATGTTTATAGTGGGGCTTCTGGGCAACACCATGCTGCTCTTCCTGATACGCATGGACTCCCGGCTCCACACACCCATGTATTTTCTGCTCAGTCAGCTCTCCCTGTTTGATGTTGGCTTCCCCCTGATCACCATTCCCTCCTCCCTGCAGGGAGGAGGTTCCATCTCCTTTGGGAGTTGTGCAGCTCAAATATTCTTCCTCACGCTGATCGGTGTAGCTGAGGGCATACTGTTGGCCCTCATGTCCTATGACCGTTATGTTGCTGTGTGCCACCCGCTGCAGTATCATGTGCTCATGAGGCGCCAGGTGCGCCTGCTCATGGTGGGCTCCTCTTGGCTTGGAGGTGTGCTCAACGCCTCCATCCAGACCTCTATCACTTTGCACTTCCCCTACTGTGCCTCTCGCATTGTGGACCACTTCTTCTGTGAGGTGCCAGCCTTGGTGAAACTCTCCTGTGCAGACACGTCTGCCTATGAACTGGTGCTGTCCACCTCGGGGGTGCTGATCCTGGTGCTTCCCCTTTCACTCATTGCCACTTCCTACGGCCACGTGTTGGGGGCTGTTCTACGCATGCGCTCAGAGGAGGCCCGAAATAAGGCCTTTGCCACCTGCTCCTCGCACATCACAGTAGTGGGACTCTTTTACGGCGCAGCCATGTTCATGTACATGGTACCAGGCGCTTACCACAGTCCACACCAGGACAACGTGGTCTCCCTGTTCTATAGCCTCATCACCCCCGCACTCAACCCCCTCATATACAGTCTGAGGAACCGGGAAGTAGGGATGGCTTTGGTCAAAGTGCTCAGCAGAGCTGGGCTCAGGTCAAAGTGATGACCACATAGGGAGCTGTTGGTGTGATCTCAGTGGTCTTGCATCTCACCCATCTCTCCGAAGTACCAATTTGTGGTGCAGCTGCTAAGCTCTTACACCCAAGGCTAAGTGTATGCTCAGCTTCTTCCCATTCCCTGAGGAGTTGGATTAATCTTTTCTCCCATAGACTTGTGGAAAGCAACAGTAGCAGTCTCATATTAAAAGAAAATATACCATCAGTATATTCTTTCTGTATTCTTTAGTACTATTTATACAAATGGAAGACCCTGCCTTTTGTAAAGGTGAGATCTCCTTGTTATTGAATTGATAATTATACCAATATTAATTAACATTTTGGACCAATTGATATGCTAAGTGAATAGTCCTCATGACAGATTTTGAAATGTAGGGACTACATTTTTTTTTTCCTTTTTATGGCTGTACCTGCAGCATATGGAGTTTCCCAGGCAAGAATTGAATTGGAGTTGCAGCTGCAGGCCTATACCACAGTCACAACACTGGATCTGAGCTGCGTCTGTGACCTACACTGCAGCTTGTGGCAATGCCAGATCCTTAACTCACTGAGTGAGGCCAGGGATTGAACCTGCATCATCGTGGAGACTACGTTGTGTTCTTAACCCTCTGAGCCACAATGGAAACTCTGGGACTACATGTTTTATGTGTAAGAAACAAAGGAGACTAAACAAAGGAAAATAATTCACCAATGGTCACACTTTCAGAAAGTGGCAGAAGTGGGACTTGAACCCATCACACTCTGATGCCAAACCACTGTGCTGTTTGACTGCTAAGCAGTGATCAGTTAACTGCTATAGGTGTGTGTGTGTGTGTAATGATGGAAAACAATGTATATCTTTAAAAAATGAAACACGGAATTCTTCACTAGAAGATTAAAAAGAAACTATGTTTGTTCTTAAGCCCAGCCTTGAAAATGGTTTAAAACAAGAGGAAGGGAAAAAACAAAAAAGCCAAAGTATAAACTTTGAACATGTCATTCATTTGCTGCACCGTGTTCACTAGATATTTGAACCTTCTTTATTTTGTCTTTGATTAGGTAAATAAAAAGTGTTTGGCTTTTTTTCTTTTTTCTTTTTGGCCATGGCTGTGGCGTGAAGGGCCAGGGATCAAACCCATTCCACAGCAGTGACAATGACAGATCCATAACCACTGAACAACCAGGAAAACTCAGTGCTTGGCTTTTAAAAAGAGATTTAGAACTATGTATTTCCTAAAGAAATGATGTTTTCCTTTCTATTTTTTTTTTGTCTTTTTAGGGCTGCACCCACAGCATATGGGAGTTTCCAGGCTAGGGGTTGAATTGGAGCTATAGCCACTGGCCTATGCCACAGCCACAGCATCTCCCGATCCTTAACCAACTGAGTGAGGCCAGAGATTACCCTGTGTCCCCATGGTTACAAGTCGGATTTCTTTCCACCGAGCCACTATGGGAACTCCCTGTTTTCCTTTCTATTTATGCCCTCCTGCTTTCCTTGAGATTCTTTAGTTCTTTTTCAAATTTCTTCAATTTCAAGATTAAGTTAAATACTTTTCATTAATTAAAAATATTTTAGGTGAAATATTTCTATTCAGTCAGTGTATTATATATTTTTCAGTGTTTCCAATGTGGTAATTCTGTGTATTTTGGGCAGCCATTTTTTTTGCAAAGTATATAACAGGCATTAAAAATTTTTTAGATGGGGGAGTTACCATCTTGGCACAGCGGAAACAAATCCAACTAGAAACCCATGAGGTGGCGGGTTCGATCCCTGGCCTCAGTCAGCAGGTTAAGGATCCGGCGTTGCCATGAGCTGTGGTGTAGATCTCAGATGAGGCTCAGATCTGGCGTTGCTGTGGCTGTGGTGTAGGCCGGCAGCTGTAGCTCTGATTAGACGCCTACCCTGGGAACCTCCATATGCCGAGGGTGAGGCCCTATAAAGACAAAAAGACAAAAAAAAATTTGTAGATGAAAACTGGTTTCTTGTTTTAACATGCTTTTTAAAATTATAGTTGATGTAAAATATTATGTTAGTCTTAGGTGTAAAACATAGTGATCCACCAATCAAATGCATTACAAAATGATCACTATGAGAAAGAAGTTCAGTAACTACCTGTCGCTATACACAATTATTATAGTGTTACTATGTCTCTTATGCTACATATTATATCTCCAATGACCCACTTATTTTATAAGTGGAAGTTTGTATTTCTTAATCTCCCCCACCTATTTTCCCAACCCAAAACCCTCTCTTTCTAACAACAACCAGTTTGTTCTCTTGTATCTGTAAGTCTGTTTTTAGATTCCACGTTTAAGTAAGATCATGGTGTCTGTCTTTACCTAACTTATTTCTCTTAGTATAATACACTCCAGGTCCATCTGTACTGTTGCAAATGGCAAATTTTATTCTTTTTTGTGGCTAATATTCCATGACATGTACACACCACATCTTTATCCATTCATTTATTGACAAATATTTAGATTGCTTCTATATCTTGGGTACTACAAATAATAATGCATAAACATAGGAGTGCGTATGATTTTTTTTTTGTCTTTTTGCCTTTTTGAGGGCTGCTTCCTGCGGCATATGGAGGTTCCCAGGCTAGGGGTCGAATCGGAGCTGTAGCTGCCTGCTTATGCCAGAGCCACAGCAATGCTGGATCCTTAACCCGCTGAGCAGGGTCAGGGATTGAACCCACAACCTCATGGTTCCTAGTCGGATTCGTTAACCACTGTGCCACGACGTGAACTCCTGCATATGTATTTTTGAATCATATATTTTGAATGCATATATATTTTTGCTTTCTTTGGGTGAATACCCAGAGGTAGAATTGCTAGATCATATGGCAGTTCTATTTTTAATTTTTTAAGCAATCGCCATAGTGTTTTACACAGCGGCTGAATCAGTTTACATTCTCACCAGCAGTGCATGAGCATTCCCTTTTCTCCACATCCTTACCAATACTTTTATTTATTTATTTATTTTTTATTTTTATTTTTTATTTTTTTTGTCTTTTTGCCATTTCTTGGGCCGTTCCTGCGGCATATGGAGGTTCCCAGGCTAGGGGTCGAATGGGAACTGTAGTCACCGGCCTACGCCAGAGCCACAGCAACGCAGGATCCGAGCCGTGTCTGCAACCTACACCACAGCTCACGGCAACGCCGGATTCTTAACCCACTGAGCAAGGGCAGGGACTGAACCCGCAACCTCATGGTTCCTAGTCGGATTCGTTAACCACTGTGCCACGATGGGAACTCCTGTTGTTTTTTTAATGATAGCTATTCTGAAAGGTGTGAGGTGATATCTCGTTGTTTTGATTTGCATTTCCCTGATGATTAGCGATGTTGAGAATTTTTTCATCTGTTGGCCATCTGTATGTCTTTGGAGAAATGTCTACTCAGATCCTAAGAGGTATTTTATTACATGTCTTTCTAGGGCCACACCCATGGCATATGGATGTTCCCAGGCAAGGGAATTGGAGCTGTAGCTGCCAGCCTATACCACAACCACAGCAATGCAGGATCCAAGCTGCATCTGTGACCTACACCACAGCCCATGGCAATGTCAGATTCCTTAACCCGCTAAGCGTGGCCAGGGATTGAACCTGCAGCCTCATGGATACTGTTAGGGTCTTTACTGCTGAGCCACAATGGGAACTCCCCTAAGAAGTATTTTTAAACTTTCCCATATGAGGTGATTTATCCTGAATTAAAATTTACATTATTTCATTGTGTTCAGATATTTTTGTTTGAATCCTTTCTAGTCATAGGAGTTAAGTTTTTCTTCCATTGTCTAAACACATGGTCAAATTTTGTTACAGACCATAAACTAAAATATGTTAATGTCAAATAGATCCACTACACAAATAATGCCATTTAGAGTATACTTATGGATAATTTTACCTACTTGAAATAATATAATCTGGGAAAAGTGAATTAAAACTTTATTTACTCTTAAAATTTGCCTTATTTATTATTAGTTTTCTTTTATGAAGAGGAATTTTTATTTGCTTCTGAGATTTGCAACATTTTGTGACATCTTTAAAGCCATTTAATTCTTTTTATCACAAATTCAGTCCTATTGGGTGATAATTACCTGATCCAGCAGAGGTTTATCAGAAAACCTGAAGAGAACATAAACATCAAAAAGGTTAGATTTGTCCACATACCACTCAAAGCCCCAGAAATAGATTGCTTCTCAAGTGATCTTTAGTAAAGCTATATGAAACATGCAAAGGCAATTTATTAAATTTATACCAAAAGAATAAAACCGAGGACTCTCTAACCAACTTCCTTGAAGCTAGAATGACCTCGACAACAATTTGTATAGGAGCAATGGGGAGGATAGGAGCAATGGGGGAAATAATTTTTAGTTCCATTTCTCTTGCACATGTAGATACAATTATTCTTTGGATTATGGTAGCTACTGGAATCCAAATGGATCTTAAAAAAAGAAGAACTTTTTATGGGAGTTCCGTGGTAGCTCAGTAGGTTAAAGATCTGGCATTGTTACTGCTGTGGCTTGGGTCACTACTGACTGTGGCATGAGTTTGATATCTGGTCCAGAACCTCTGTATACTGCAAGCATGGCCAAAAAAACAAACAAACAAACAAACAAAAAACAAAAAAAAAAGAGAGGGAGAGAGAGAACTTTTAAAGATAATGTTAAGATCTAATCTTGGTTCCAAAGGCTAGAAGAAAAGTGGAAATCCAGTGATGACTGTGATGACTTCTTGGGTGAATTGTTCCAAACATTTAAGTTAGGGATCATACCAGTTCTACAAAAACTCTCACTTTTCAATTTGTTCTGTGATGCTGCCATGACTGGCACTAAACCCAATAAAGATGTTACAAGAAAAGAAAACTACAAATCAAAATTCCTAATAAATATAGATACAGTAATTCTTAATGGCATTTTAGCAAGTTAGATCCCATGATATCTAAAAAGGGTCATACATTATGACCCAGTGGGAGTTTATCCCAGGAATTGAAGTTTCATGTAATATTTGAATAGCAATCAATGTAGTTTATCATATTAGAAAACTCAGAAAAATCATATGACCATTTCAGTAGATGCATAAAAAGCTTTTTAGAAACTTTAAGTACTTTACTGATCAAAACTCTCAGCACGGTAAGATACAAAGAAACTTCCTCAACTTGAAAAAGACCACCTACATAAAACCTACTCTTTACACCATACTTCAGGGGCAAAGAGTGAACACTTACCCCTAAGATCAAACAAAATAGGGATGTCCATTCTCAGCACTTCTCTTCCACATTTTCTGTAAGTTTCATGAAGTGAAATGAAAGAGGAAACATAAGCAAATGTAATCCAGGTTGGAATAGAAGAAGTAAACTGTGTTTATTCACAGATGACAAGATCCCCTATGTGGAAAATCTGATGGGAAATACAAAAAAAAGGCTAAACAAATTTATCAAAGTTGTATGATCCAAGAGCAGCAGAGAGGGATGGCTTGTGTTTCTATATTTTGGCAAATCATTTAAATATGAAATGATGTAAAATACAGTTAAATTATTTTTATTATAAATTTTATTGGAATGCAGTTGACTTATAAAGATGTGTTAGTTTGAGGTATATAGCAAAGTAAAACTTATGTATAAACATATATTCATTCCTTTTCAGATACTTTTCCCATATAGGTTATTACACAGTACTGAATAGGTCCTGTACCATACAGAAAGTTCTTGTTACCTATTTGTTTTATATATAGTAGTGTGCCTATGTCAATCCCAACCCTCTAATTTATTCCTCCTTTAACATTTCCCCTTTGGTAACCATAAATTTAGTTTCAAAAAGTCTGCAAACAGGGAGTTGCCATTGTGGCTCAGAGGGTTAAGAACCTGACTAGTATCCATGAAGATGAGGGTTCAGTCCAGTGGGTTAAGGATATGCCATTGCAAAAAAAAAAAAAAAAAAAAAAAAGGATATGCCATTGCTGCGGAGTAGGTTGCAGATGCAGCTCAATCCTGTGTTGCTGTGGCTGTGGCTGTGGAGTAGGCCAGCACCTGTAGCTCTGTTTCACCATATGGAACTTCCATATGGTGCTGGTGCAGCCCTAAAAAAAAAAGACGCGCACGCACACACACACACACACACACGCACAAGTCTACAAAAAATAAACGCTGGAGAGGGTGTGGCCAGCAAGTCTCTGGGGACTACCTGCCCTGAGATTGATGTCCTGTGCATATCCCTGCAAGTAGCTGGGAGTTGTGGCAGAACACAGCTCTGAGGGGTTTGGCAAAGTTAGGAAAGGTCAATGTCTGAATCAACAGTCATTCTATTTTTCTGCTGGATGCTTTATTTAGGTCATTGGTAAAGACCTGTGCCACCCACAGAAGTTACTTCATTGCCATGCGCCAGCATCACTCATGGGTCCGCAACACGCAGCTGGAAGAAACGTGTCATGATTAAAAAGCAGTAGGCTGCAACTTGCGGAAGAATAGAAGGTAGTTTTGTCCCCTACAAACTGATCCTCTCTAAGCCTGATGTCCAATGCTATCCTCAGTGACCTGGCTTCTCTGGTAATTCTGGCACCAAATCCTCATACTTTTATGGTTTAAAATATCCCAACTAAAAGGAACCCTATTCTTGGTGGGGGTGCTCCTCTCCTTCCTTGCCTTTATCACTGTGTTTTCAGGGTTTCTTGGCTCCTCTTTGTTTCTATCTCCCTGGCAATCCCATTTGTCCTCAAGGCCAGAATCAGTCTCTTCCTTGCTTTCTTCACTTTCCCCATCTGCCTCCTGATATCTTCAGAAGTTACTTGTTTTCTGCAGAGGCTGTAAAAGATCCAGATCCATTCTTGGACTCATCACTGCCCAATACAGACACTTCCCAGACTACCCCCACCCATCCCTAGCATGGTCCATGTGTTTGCCTGGACCACCCAGAACAAATGCTTTTAAGATATTTATAAAATACAAAGGACTTTCAAGTTCTTCACTGCTGTAGGCCTGGAGCCCCTGCAGTCTCTTGTTCCCACATACTTGCTAGGAACTCTCCAAGGTCTCCCATTGACGGCACTGAACTCATTGTCAGGCTGGGAAATTATTCTTGTAACCGACCTCTGGACTGTGCAGCTGGTCAGCCTTACTGGATGTATAGAGCTTAAACTAGTTTTTACTTGGCCTCAGTTTCATAGTCCCTTCTGTGAAGTTGGGCCTTATTTTTTCCCAGCTTTCTCTCTAAAAATAAAATAGGGAGTTCCTGTTGTAGCACAGTGGTTAGTGAACCTGACTAGTATCCATGAGGATGTGTGTTTAATCCCTGGCCTTGCTCAGTAGGGTAAGGATCTGGTGTTGCTGTGGACTGTGGTGTAGGTTGGAGACGTGGCTTGGATCTCCATTTGCTGTGGCTGTGGTGTAGGCTAGCAGCTGAAGCTCCAATTTGACCCCCAGTCTGGGAACTTCCATATGCCCTCGGTTCAGCCCTAAAAAGCAAAGCAAAACAAAACAAACCAAAACAACAACCAAAATAAAATGTGACAACTGATTAAAATGAGAGTCAAAAACTGCCATCCATGGAGAATGTTCTTGGCTCATTTGAATATTCTATTTTCCATCTCTCCCTGGAGAAATGTGCCTCAAATTGTAGAGTGCATTACAATCCTCTAGAGGGTTTTTAGAACTCAGATTGCTGGACTCCTACCCAAGTAGGTCTGGGTGGGAATGGAGAATTTTCATTTCTTTTTCTTTTCTTTTTTTGGTCTCTTTTAGGGCTGCACCTGAGGCATATGGAAGTTCCCAGGCTAGGAGTCAAATTGGAGCTGCAGCTGCCAGCCTACACCACAGCCACACGATATGTGAGCTGTGTGTGTGCAACCTACACTGTAGTTCATAGCAACGCCAGATTCTTATGCCACTGAGCAAGGCCGGAGATCAAACCTGCGTCCTCATGGATACTAGTCAGATTCGTTTCCACTGAACCATGATGGAAACTCCATGAATTTTCATTTCTAAGAGGTTCCCAAGTGAAGTTGATACTGCTGGTACAGGCACTACACATTGAGAATGAGATTCTGGGATGTCATGAATCTGATGTGAGACAAAGATAGAAAGGGGAAGGTCTTTAGCCAGTGCCAAATCCATACTCATCTATACTCATCAAAGATTAAAACTTTTTTCCTTTAATATTTAAATTTTATCTTCTCAAGTACACTTATGCAAATATATTATCTTTTGAATGGAATAGTGCAATAAATTAGGAATTAGAGTCCAAATCCTTTGTTCTTATAATCTAATCATGAGATTCTAATCATAGTGATCTGTTTATTTGATTTTTTATTTTTGTCTTTTTAGGGCCCACAAACATGGCCTATGGAGGTTCCCAGCCTAGGGGCTGAACTGGAGCTGCAGCCACTGGCTTATGACCCAGCCTCAGCAACGCTAGATCTGAGCCACTTCTGCAACCTACAGCACAGCTCATGGCAATGCCAGATCCCTAACCCACTGAGTGAGGCCAGAGATCGAACTTTCATTCTTGTCATCCTAGTTGGGTTCATAACCCACCAAGCCAGGACAGTGATCTGTTTAAAATGCATACCTGATTATTCACTTTAAATTTTCAGTCCTTTACCCTTTTTTCCCCCTATCTGGGCCCTCAGCAGATTGGATAATACTCACCCATATTGGGGAAGGTGGATCTCTTAACTTAGTCTATGGGAATCAAATGCTAATCTCTTTCAGACTCACCCTCAGCAGCACAGCCAGAAATAAAGTTGAACCAGCTATCTGGGTATCCTTTAGGCCAGTCACATTGTCACATATAATTACACTTCAGACATTTTTATTATCCATCCAACATCAATACCAATAGAACAAAGTAACCTATGTAATTTAAAATTTTGTAGAACACACATTAAAGGAAGAAAACAGAGGATGTTGGTTTTATTTTTTATAACATCTCTATTTAACCAAAGAAATTACAATATTATCATTTCAAAATGTAGTTCACATCAAAATGAAGAATAAGATTTATCTTTTCTTCTTTTTCAGCCTCTAAATACAGTGTTTTATGACTACAGCACATCTCAAGTCAAAAGTTAAGTTTGATCCATTATCCTTCATCTGTATTGAGATTTCATAAGGTTTACTGTTGTAAGAGAATTCACACAGAGTATTTTTTAAAATCATCTTTTGTGGAGCACTTTTTAAAGTTTGACTTCTTTCCTCTGGATTTTCAACATTTTGTTTTATTTGGCAGAACTACTGTATTTACATAATTTGGCTTGATGGACTCTACCAGATATACGTAACACAAATTTTTCTCCCATCCACGTTTCCACCTTCTCTGTCCTTCTGGTGAATTCTGGTGTATTCTGACTCCTGCTATATCTTAACAGGATCCAAGCTATAATTTTTTCCTGTTTGAATTTTATTGTATACAGAGGAATAAAATTTCTCCACATTCTGAAACTGTACTTCCTTTTTTTAAATATTGAAGCTATGGATTGTGTTTATATTAGAACTGAAACTGAGAATTTAAGTAATTCAGAAGGTTTTGATTCCCAAAAAGGCTAGTTGAATAAACTGCAAGGCAGTTCAGAAGCAAATATCCCAGCAAAAGCACAGTGTGAACAATATTACAAAACACAGGACAGAGTTAAAAGAGAAGTGGGATGTGATTAAAAGGAGAGTAGAGGGCACTAGGGGAGGAATTGATGTTGCAAGTGAAAATACACAAGCGAGTTCCAAATGAATGAAATACATCAACCCACAGAGGAAGTTAACTCACTTTTTTTTTTTCTTTTTTTTTAGGGCTGCACTCACGGCATATGGAAGTTCCCAGGCTAGGGGCTGAATCAGAGCTGCAGCTGCTGGCCTACCCCACAGCCACAGCAACACCAGATCTGAGCCACATCTGTGACCTACACCACAGCTCATGCAACACCAGATCCTTAACCCACTGAGGCCAGGGATCGAATCTGCATTCTCTTGGATCCTAGTCGAGTTTGTTAATAGCTGAGCCACAAGGGAACTCTAACTCACATTCTTTTTTTTTTTTTTTTTTTTTTTTCCTAACTCACATTCTTTAAGCAAAGTAAACACACAGGAAACAATGATGAGCTACATTATGGTCAAAAATCCAAAGTTCATGTAAAAAGAATTTTAGAAAATACAGAGGCCAAACAAGCAAGAGAAAGGCTAACTGGTGATGTCCAAACATAAATAAAAAATAAAGTAAGATAGGTATCAACAGGGCAGCTTTTTAAAGTGCAAAAAATCTCATTTCAAACCAGAATTCTATACCCAGCATGAATATTGTCCCAAATAAAGATGTCTTAGAAAGACTTAAAGTGAAACATTTCATTGTTAGTAGCTTCGAATTAGGCAAAATACTAGAGAGAGTTATTAAGTCCAAAGGAAAATAGTCTTAGATTGAAAACCAGGAACTCAGGAAGGAACAAAGAGTAAATGAAAAAATAATTTGGAAATAAATGCAGGAGTTCCTATGGTGGCTCAGTGGAAACGAATCTGACTAGCCTCCATGAGGACGCAGGTTTGATCCCTGCCCTCGTTCAGTGGGTTAAGGAGCCGGTGTTTATCTGAGCTGTGGTGTAGGTGCAGATGCAGCTCAGATCCCACATTGCTGTGGCTGTGGTTTAGGCCAGTGATTACAGCTCCGATTCCACACCTAGCTTGGGAACCTCCTTTTTGTGTGTGTGTGTCTTTTTGCCATTTCTTGGTCCACTCCCTTGGCATATGGAGGTTCCCAAGCTAGGGGTCCAATGGGAGCTGCAGTTGCCGGCCTACACCAGAGCCACAGCAACACGGGATTCGAGCCGCGTCTGCAACCCACACCACAGCTCACTGCAACGCTGGATCTTTAACCCACTGAGCAAGGCCAGGGATCAAACCCACAACCTCATGGTTCCTAGTTGGATTCGTTAACCACTGAGCCACAATGGGAACTCCCAGGAACCTCCTTATGTCATGAGTGCAGCCCTAAAAAGACACACACAAAAAATGTACATATATATATATATATATATATATATATATATATATACATATATATATAAATACAAATAAAACAAGTAATTCTATAAGTATCTCTAGATACATATGTATTTTATATTTTGTTTATTTATGTGTATAAATATATGCAAAGTATGTGGAAAATTAAAATGCATGACAGTAGTAGTAGAAACGTCAGGAAAGTTGAAATGGAATTGAAAGTGTTCTAAGGAATTAGCCTTTGGGAAAGGTGGTAAAAGTATCTGTATTAGATCATATTAAATGAAGAATTCATAATGTAATCTCCAAATTAACCACACAATGATTTGTATATGATTGCAACTAATAAGTTTATAGAGGGAACAATGGAATAATGAAAGAGTTATATCATAGTCAGTGAAGTAAAGAGGGTTAGACTATTTAGGTCAAAGGATGGGGAAAGAGCGATGGTTGAAATAATCCCAAATTTATCAGTAATTATGTGTAAGTGCACAAAACACTAATTTCTTTTGAATTGCTGCGTGATATAGACATTACAGACTTGCTAACAAAAATTTAGGCTTTCTTTTACTGAAAAACATTTAAACAGTCTCTATTTTACTATGTTGAAACATGAGTTTATGGGTATTTTTTTACAGAGAGACTTCCGTTCTGATTTTTGTAGAATATGTCCTTATTGAGCGAAAGAAAACATGAAAATGTTGGTAGAGACTGCAAATACCACCCCTATATACAAACATAGTAATTTTTTTTTCATCCACAATAGTATCAGAAGGTGTCAGTAGCCTCAGTTTGTGTGTAAAGACTCAGGAATCTCTCTAATCCCTTTGATCTGAGATAGGGTGTCTTCTCTGGATTATCCACCGATTGGGTTATCCACACTCTTCCTCTATAAAAGGGGAATCTGAGGCAGAGGTTAGTTCATTTTCCAGCAAGCTTCAGGCTGCCTGCATCTCAGGAGTGGGTCCGAGGACAGTTTGAGAACAAACCTGCATTGACCAGTTTTCCAAGCCAGCTTCTTCTGGTGAGTGTAGAATCCATTTGGATGGCAAGAGTGTTCATTTATATACTTTCTTTTGTAAAATCTCATAAATTAGTAAGGAGTAGCTCTTAAAATAAGAGCTACCTTGTTAAAAGTTATTTCTTTGGTGTTAGTTTTAAGACATCTTCAAGGTTTTGTATAGTTTTGTGTACAAAGCTTTCTTGGGATAATGGGCCAGATTTTTTTTTTGTCTTTTTTTTTTTTTTTTTCCTTTTGAGGGCCACTCCTGTGGCATATGGAGGTTCCCAGGCTAGGGGTCCAATCGGAGCTGTAGCCACCGGCCTACACCGGAGACACAGCAACGCGGGATCGTCTGCGACCTACACCACAGCTCACGGCCACGCCAGATCCTTAACCCACTGAGCAAGGCCAGGGATCGAACCTGCAACCACATGGTTCCTAGTCAGATTCGTTAACCGCTGAGCCACAACGGGAACTCCTAGATTTTTTTTTTTAAAAACCAAAAATCACTATGAAGTAGAAGTGGTATTTGGCCATTCGCTGTTTGTATTGTTCTCTCTGAATTTTTTTTTTATACACAAATTGTTTGGTCTTTTTCCTTTCTTTTTAAAAATTCAGTTCTTGGAGTTCCTGTAGTGGGTGCAGCAGGTTTGGAACCTGACTAGTATCAATGAGGATGCAGGTTCGATCCCTGGCATTGCTCAGTGGGTTAAGGATAAGGATCCAGCATTGTGGTGAGCTGTAAGCTGTGGCAGTCGCAGCTCGGATCCTGGTCCTGGTGCGCTGATCCCATGCTGATCCCACGTTGCTGTGGCTGAGGCTAGGCTGGCAGCTGCAGCTCAGATCTGATCCCCAGCCCTGGGTACAGAATTCAGTTCTCTGCTTCAAATATGTCTTCAGTTTGGCCTTCCCCAACTTCTTTATCATCAATAATTGTCATTCATTAATTTCTTTCCCCCTTCTTGTCTCTTCCTTCCTCTGTCTCTTCCTCCAGATCTCCATGTTTCTCTCTCTCTCTGTGTTGACTTTATTATCACAGCACTTAATCATACCTAACACCATAATAGACAGCCTTTAGTCTATAACCCTTTTCTCTCATCGAAATTAAAATAACCTGGGGCAACGACTTAAGTGAAATTCTGAATCATGGATTTTATATAACTTGGCATGTAACAGGTGCTCTCAGCTATAATGGAAAAAATAAAAATCATTAAAATGAACAACAACACCCCCCCCCCCGTCCCACCCAGGTGCTCTTTAAATAGGAGGGTCAAGTAATTTCCCTTCCAAACTGAGACATCTTGAGAGAGATGTCAAGGGATAGTATTAACAATTATGGCAGGATAACATGAGTGAAATTATTTTTAGTTTCCCCCTTTAAAAGTATCTTCTGAAGACAGAAATGACAGATTTAAAAGGGTGTGCTGATTAGGTTTACATTTTAAACAGATTATTGTGACCTGAGTCCTAAATAAAGGATTACAGAGAAAGGATTTAAAATCATAGTGACAGGAGTTCCCTGTGGCTGAGGTGGGTGATTCAGGTGGGTGGCTCAGGGGTAACAAATCCTACTAGGATCCATGAGGACTAGGATCCATGAGGACGCCAGTTCAGTACCTGGCCTTGCCCAGTGGGTTAAGGATCCAGCATTGCTGTGACCTGTGGTGTAGGTGTAGGTCGTAGACATGGCTTAGTTCCTGCATTGCTGTGGCTGTGGTGTAGGCCAGCAGCTATAGCTCCAATTTGACCCTGAGCCTGGGAACTTTCATATGACACAGGTGTGGCCCTAAAAAGACATACAAAAAAATCATAGTGACGATTGAAGCTTACCATAAAAGAGGTCATATCATTATATAAGTGCAGATGAGTCCATTTAGTAGAAAAAATTAGAAAGCATTTTTTTGAGTTTGAATAGTTTTTTTTCAAAAAAATGTATCTGAGCACTTCTAAGGGCTGAGTGAATAAGTATTTCAGTGAAAATAGTCAAGTCCATATTAGTCTCCCTTCCTTTTTCCAGCTTAGAAAAATCAATATGAAATAAAGAGATGATAATAATATATACTTAAAAATTGGGAAAATTAATGGGGAGATAGAGTGATATGGATTTGGATGACTGGGTCAGGAAAGGTCATTCTATGGAAATGGTGTTTTGCAGGAAAACTGAAAGGTGCTCAAGATTGATCCAAGGACAGCAGCCACTCCAGAGGCAGCAGCAGTAGCAGTAGCAGCATCGCTAGAAGGGTTCTTCCTGCAGCAGCTCAGGTTTTCATTGCAGGACCAGGACCAGTTCAGTATGCATTCACCCCTGAGATCTCTTTCATCTTCCTCAGCTGTGGGAAATCAGGCTGAAGCAACAGAGTTCGTGATGGAGACAACTTTGAAATCTGTTCCTTTGAAGAGGAAAAAGAGAATAAATGAGCAATTCCATAAACTCTTTATTGGTGGCTTGTGCTCCAGAACCACAGAAAAAAGTCTGAGGAACTATTACCAGCAATGGGGAAAACTTACAGACTGTGTGGTTTTAAGGGATCCTTCAAACAAAAGATCGAGGGGATTCGGTTTTGTAACTTTCTCATCCGTGGCTGAGGTTGATGCTGCCATGGCTGCCAGACCTCATTCAGTTGATGGGAAAGTGGTTGACCCCAAACGCGCTGTTGCAAGAGAGGAATCTGAAAAGCCAGGGGCTCATTTAGCTGTCAAGAAGCTGTTTGTTGGTGGAATTAAGGAAGATACTGAGGAACATCATCTTAGAGATTACTTTGAGAAATACGGAAAAATTGATACCATTGAGATAATTACTGACAGGCAGTCTGGAAAGAAAAGAGGCTTTGGATTTGTTACTTTTGATGACCATGATCCTGTGGACAAGATTGTGTTGCAGAAGTACCACACCATCAATGGTCATCATGCAGAAGTAGGAAAGGCCTTGTCTAGACAAGAAATGCAGGAAGTCCAAAGTTCTACAAGTGGAAGAGGGGGCCACATTGGTTTAGGAGATTCTTGTGGGGGTGGTGGAAATTTTGGAGCAGGACCTGGAAGGAAATATAAAGGAGGATATAATGGTTATGGAAGAGGCCCTGGACTGGGGGATGGCTATTATGGATATGGAGGAGGACCTGGAGGTGGCAATTTTGGAAGCTGCCCTGGTTATGGAGGAGGAGGATATGGTGGTGGAGGACCTGGATATGGCAACCAGAAAAGGGGCTCTGGAGGTAGCAACTATGGAGGAGGAAATTGTGGAAGTGGAATTTACAATGATTTTGGAAATTATAACCAGCAACCTTCTAATTATGGTCCAATGAAGAATGGAAACTTTGGTGAGAGCAGGAACATGGTGGCTCCATATGGTGGAGGAAATTATGGTCCAGGAGGCAGTGGAGGAAATGGGGGTTATGGGGAGCCAAGACCATATTGAGCGTTTTCCTATTTGCCATGATCTTCACTGTATAACTAGGAGAGGATGAAAGCCCATAGGTAACTGAATAACTTTAGGTTATTAAAATTAGGTTAGTCCAGTGGTCACTCTTGCCTCTTCACCCTGCTCGGACTGGGAGTGGGTATTTATAAAATGTTTATAGCACTGGGAGCCCCAGACCCTACATTTATGTTTTAATAAAGTAATTCTAAAGGAAAAAAAATGTAGTTTGTCCTCTTTTGTCTATAACTTTTTGTGCTTTTATTGATTTTTATTTTTATTTTTTGCTTTTTTAGGGCTACAGGTGCCACATATAGAAGTTCTCAGCCCAGGGGTTGAATCGAAGCTGCAGCTGCCAGCCTATGCCACAGCTGCAGCAGCTTGGGATCCCAGCCGCATCTGTGACCTACACCACAGCTCACGGCAATGCCAGATCCTTAATCCAGTGAGTGAAGCCAGGGATCAAACCTGCATCCTCATGGATACTAGTTGGTTCATTTCCACAATGGGAACTCCAACTTTTTGCACTTTTAATTTTTGCCTTTTAAATATTTTTTCTAGTTTATGAGGTCACTGACTGACAACAGTACTTTTTGAGGAGTTCTTATCAGGTCATATAAGAATGATATAGCACTTTGGGGAAAAGATGCAACCTAGTAGCCCAGCACTAGAGGCCAAGATGGAGAAGATCTCCATGCCACCATGACCTTGCCCTTGGTGCTGTGGTAGACTGGGAGGAAGGTGACCCAGACAGTGCAGAACACCAGCATGCTGAAGGTCAGGAACTTGGCTTCATTGAAGTTATCAGGCAAGTTCCTGACAAGGAAAGCCAAGGAGAAACTCCCCAGGGCTAAGGAGCCCAGGTATTCCAGGATAGAGTAGAAGGCATTGACGGAGCCTTTGTTGCACATGATGACGAGGCTCTTGGGCTCAGAATGAGTGTCTATCTCAAGGAAAGGGGGAGAGGTTCCCAGCCAGACTCCACAGATAATCACTTGGGTCAGGGAGCAGATGGGAATGACACAGTTAGAAGTTCCTGTTACTAGCAATCTCTTCATGGTTCCTCCTGGTTTCATGGCCTTGAATGCCAGAATGACAGTAAGAGTTTTGGCGGAAACAGTGACAACAGCCACAGTGAACGCAGCTGCAAATGTGATTTGTCTGAGTATGCATGTGGCTGTGTTGGGATGGCCAATGAAGAGTAAGGAGCAGAGGAAGCACAGGAGGAGGGAGATGAGAAGGACATAATTGAGAACTCTATTATTTGCCTTGACTATAGGGATGTCTCTGTGCTTCACAAAGACCCACAAAACCCCAGCGTGATGACACAGAAGCACAGAGCCGTGCAGGCCAGTGACATCCCCAGAAAATCATCAAAGCTCAGGAAGGTCAAGTCCTTGGGGAGGCAGTGATTTCTCTTCCTATTTGAATATTCTTGAGCTAGGCACTGGATGGAACACTGCTCTGCATCTTGGGAAAAATCAATGACAGTGTTTCAGTTTCACAAATGCTTCACTATGGACTTGTTTTTAACGTGGTCATTATGCATATATACTGCCTCTTATGTCATCTCAGATACCAGATAAAGAGTCTACTTTCATAACCTAGGAAGAATGCTTTCAGCTACAGTGAGACAGCCTGGATCTTCAGCGTGTGGTTGGCTCATCTTGGGGTTCAGTGATATCACCAAGGACATGAATTCTTCCCAACGCTTTTCCCTGCTGTCCCCAATGTCTTCCTCATGCTAAGTATTCTATTGCCATGGTTTCTATAGTTTTCCTGGTGAAGTCAAAGATTTCCTTCACACCAGTCAGAATGGCCATCATTAACAAGTCAATAAATAACAAATGCTGGAGAGGGTATGGAGAAAAGGGAACTCTTCTTCACTATTGGTAGGAATGTAAATTGGTACAACCACTATGGAAAACAGTATGGATGTTCCTCAGAAGACTAAATATAGAACTGTCATATGATCCAGCAATACCCCTTCTGGGCATATATCCAGACAAAACTACAATTCAAAAAGATATATGCAGCACCCCTATGTTCACTGCAGCACTATTCACAATAGCTAAGACATGGAACTACATAAACGTCCATCAACATATGAATGGATTATGAAGATGTGGTACATATACACAATGGAATACTACTCAGCTATAAAAAGGACAAAATAATGCCATTTGCAGCAACTTGGATGCAACGAGAGATTCTTATACTAAGTGAACTAACTCAGAAAGAGATAAGTACTATATGATATTGCTTATATGTGGAATCTAAAATATGGCATAAATGAACACATTTGCCAAACAGAATCAGACTCATGGACATAAAGAACAAACTTGTGGTTGACAAAGGGGATGGGGGAGGAAGTGGGGTGGATGAGGAGTTTCAGTTGGTAGATGCAAACTATTATCTTTAGAATGAATAAGGAATGAGGTCCTATTGTACAGCATGGGGAACAATATCCAGTCTCTTGGGATATACCATGATGAAAGATAATATGAGAAAAGGAATGAATAGATATATGTATGACTGGGTCACTAAGCTGTACAGCAAAAATTGACACAACTCTATATATCAACTAAACTCTAATAAAAAATATTTCTTTTTTTAAATTTTACAGCCTATGGAGGTTCCCAGGCTAGGTCTAATTGGTGCTACATCTGCCAGCCTATGCCATAGCCACAGCCACAGCAATGTGGGATCTCAGCCGTGTCTGTGACCTACACCACAGCTCATGGCAACACCGGATCCTTAACCCACTGAGCAAGGCCAGGGATTGAACCCGTAACCTCATCATTCCTAGTCAGATTCGTTTCTGCTGCACCACAAAGGGAACTCCCCTAAAAAAGATTTCTTTATTTATCCTCTTACAGAGAAAGAAACTTTACCTCACCCTCCTGGGGCATCCTATTTTTATCATTACCTTAATTTCTACTGGTTGCTTTTGGTGTCTAACTTGATCCCTGGTAGAACAAATCTTTCCTCATTCTACTTTGCCATTTTGCTGTGACCATTCTTGTACAATTTTTCCATATAATTGTTGAAAATAGTTTGATGGAGTTGGAATAATTTGGATTCAGAGAGGATTGGTATTGCTGTTATATATTTATTTGGGGCGGAAATATTTTAATTATTGAAGAATAAGGTGAATTTTAAACAATTTTCCATTAATTTACTCCTTAAAGCATGGTTTCACTTTTTTGTAAAGTGGCAGGTAATAAATATTTTCAGCTTCTCAGGACATACAGTCTCTGCGACACTTACTCATCTCTGTTGTCACAGCACAAAATCAGTCCTAGACAATATGTAAGTTAATGGGCATGACAGTTTTGATTACATTTTATTTATAAAAATAGGTGATAGCCTACTCCTCCATTAAAGGTCCTATTATTTTTCATAGTGAATTCTCATGCAATAGTATATAATTCTAAAACAATCATAGTAATTCTCAGTCACATTTATTTTCCCCAGATACTCATTCCCTCTTCATAGAGCCAACCGCCCCTGGCCTCTCTCTATTTTTCCAGAGCACACGTAGCACAAACAAACGTGTATGTTTTATTGTGGGTCCCCTGTCCTGTGTTCTTTTATATCTCTTTCTTGTTTTAAACATTTACTGATGCTGCAAATCCTTTAGTGAGTTCATGAGATAGGGAAGTCTTTTTATTTTTTTCTTTTTCTTTTTTTTATTATTTAATGAATTTTATTATATTTGTAGTTGTACAATGATCATTACAATCAATTTTTATAGCATTAGGGAAATCTTTTTTAAAAATTAACTTATTCATACCTGAGAATGAATAAGAATTCATAGCTATGTATCTGCCAAGTGGTCGAAACCTGATGAATCCTACTATTAAGATCACTGTATAGCACAGGGAGTTATATCAATCTCTTGGCATAGAATATGATGGATGATAATATGAAAAAAAGAATGGGTTACTTTTCTATACAGCAGAAATGGGCACAACATTGTAAATCATTTATACTTTAATAAAAAAGATGATTGGAATTGCATAGTATTTATGGAAGAATTCTAATCCTTACAACATTCTTTGTATTTTAGAAAATATAAGCACTATTTAATTAATCTGTCTGCATTTCCTATTTCATAATAATATCCTTTTTAGCCTTACTTTTAAAAAATTGAAGTATAGTCGATTTACAATGTTGTGTTAGTTTTGGGTGTACATTAAAGTGATTCAATTATATATTTATGTATATATATTCATCTTTATATTCTTTTTCAGATTCTCTTCCATGATAGGTTATTATCAGATATTGAGTATAGCTCCCTGTGCTACATAGTAGGTCCTTGTTGTTTATCAATTTCATATACAGTATTGTGTATTTGTTAATTCTAATCTCCAGTTAATCCCCTCCCCCTTTCCCCTTAGCTAACCATATGTTTGTTTTCAACACATTTTACTTTGATAGTTGTCTTCAAGTTTCTGTCTCATGCAATAGCGACTTTTAGGCGCTCTAGGTTGTGATTTCAATTAGGATGTTGTGTTATTTTTCTTTTTTACATGCTCCTCTCCTATATTGAAGTATCCCAGAGGTTAGGGTCCTGGTGCTACTTAATTATATACACACTTGGTAACTCTCACAGTGTTCCAGACCTAGTACAAATTATTTCTATAACGATTTATATGTACCTACTGTGTGCTTCTCATCTGCCTGTGAAAGTATAGGTCTCAAGCTTTCAAGGCACCCTGCCTGGATGATTCATTCTATAGGTTATATTTTATGGCAGACTTCAGCCTGGTCCCTGATGAGACTTCAGAGTGAGATTGTCCTTTGGAATCAGTGCCACAGTGGAGCCTGATTGGAAGGGCACAGGCAGACAAGAGATTACACATAACTGGGAAACAACGGTGATTGAAATATGGATATGTTGAAAGGGTGAGTGAAGGCATGCCTTGAGAGAGATGGAACGCTATGTTCTTGTTGCCAATCGCCTTGGTTTTCTTTTTATTGGGAAATAATTTACACGGCGGAGTAATCATCAACTAGTTACATGTTTCCTACCTGTCTGATTGGAAATTTCTCTCCCTGGGCAAAAAACTCAAAGAAAGCATAAATGGGCTTTCCTTCCTCTGAAATTTTCCTGAATCCTGGAACGCAGCTCTGGCTGCACACAGATTGAGGGGTCTGAGGGGGAAAAGAGAATCACTGGTCATAATTTTACACACTCTGAGCAGCTTTGGAGCATGACTGTATTTCTCGCCTCATAAGAGAGAACTTTAATCTTCAGCAGAAAGTCATCACTGGGTCTCCCCCAACCTCCACCGTTGATATGATATACACCCTCAATTATGTGTTACTATGGTTACTGTTCCTCTTTTAAAATTTTTTATCAAATAGTTCCAAGATATCAAATCAGTTTTACTTCATATGTCAATGACAACATCCCCTGGGGTTTTCTCTCCTTTATGATGCATTTTATCCAACATCTTTCGAATGCAGGCTTCTATATAGTAATGACTCTGAGAACTTGTGTGCCTGATGACATTCTTATCATGGCTTATTACTTAGAGTGATGACATTAGTTTCTAGATGAAAGAATCCTGTGATGTGATAATTAGGCACACTACTAAAAATATCTAGGAGTTCCTGTCGTGGTGCAGTGGTTAACGAATCCGACTAGGAACCATGAGGTTGAGGGTTCGATCCCTGCCCTTGCTCAGTGGGTTAAGGATCCAGCGTTGCCGTGAGGTGTAATGTAGGTCGCTGACGTGGCTCGGATCCTGTGTTGCTGTGGCTCTGGCGTAGGCTGGCAGCTACAGCTCCGATTGGACCCCTAGCCTGGGAACTTCCATATGCGGCGGGCGCGGCCCAAGAAATGCCAAAAAGACAAAAAAAAAAAAAAAAAAAAAAAAAAAAGAAAGAAAGAAAAAGAAAAAAGAAACAGATTCACAGACACAGAGAACAGACTTATGGATGCAAAGATGGGAATGGTGGGGGAGGGATGAACTAGGAGTGAGGGATTAGCAGATGCAAACTATTCTATATAGAATGAATAAACAACAAGGTCCTACTATATAGCACAGGGAACTATATTCAATGTTCTGAGATAAACCATAATGGAAAAGAACATGAAAAATTATATACATATATATCTGAATCACTGCTGTATAGCAAATTAATTATATTTCAATAAAAATTTAGGTACAGAGCATTACTTTAATATAAATCACTCGCAAAATCACCTGGGATTGTTCTACTGTGGAAAAATTAAATGAAATCTCAGTCAGTGTTTTGAGAAGCTAAGGAGAATGAAGGTTGATGACTGGATGGTATGCAAGAAAACAAAGGAACATGGGAATGGTGTCTACAGAACAGTGCTTAAAAACTGTAATGCAGTTGTGTTTACCATGCATCTAAACCTAGTAAGGTCTCTGCTTGTACATGATTAGAACTTAAGGCTATCAGGATCAGTGGAGGGATATATTTGTTATGTACACACACACACACATTAACTTCATAACTCCATTCATTTTATTCATTTTATTGCTGCATGAAAAGATATACTCAAATTTAAAAGCAAGAGCTTATCCAAATCTGATTTTCCCATAAGCATTAGCTCAGAATATGTGTGGGAAAGATGTCAGAGAACAAAATTGAGATGTGAAATATGAATTGAAGGATGAGTCAATCCACTCTCATTCAGGATTTCCTTATCGTCTAGCTCCATACCTGAAAAACTTTCACACCTTTTTGAAACCAATAGGCTATTATATCATGTCTTCATTGATGACCCAGCTTTGACCACATGGAAGATTGGAGACAAACTCTTATACTTTAATCATCAGCCCAAGACCAGCAGGAAAATTCACAGTGTTCTGGATATCATACTGTGACACATGGTTCTGGGTTCTGTTTTTCATTTAAGGTTATATGGTCCCCAGCGCTATTGGTAAATTGAATTTTCCTTAAGAATGGGTGAAGCTGGAGAGGAGGCATGATTTGGAAATGAGGCTTGCACTCAAATTAGATGTGGAAGGCACATACCCACCAAGCAACATTTTCCCTCACCTCTCACCCTCAGGTTTCTTTCTGGTAGAATTTGGTTTTGTTTCTGTGTTCACCATCTCAAGGGCTCAAGTGAAATGAACTCTTCTCCTACCCTTGAGAGAAATGGTGGAGTCTTTGGAGCCAATCAGAAAATTCTAGGATGGTGCCCCGGGGGTGGCTTAGACACTCTGACCAATAACTCTGCTCAGAGCTCCTTAGAAGCAAGTTTTTATACTTAAAAAAGGAGAGCACAATATAGTGGTTTTTCTCTTTGTCTTTGGACTTGTTTTTGGTGAGAATGTGGTTGTCTTGTTACAATGCATGGGTCAACTTATGCATATAAACATTCAAAATTTTGGATTTTAATGAATTTTTGATTCAACCAGTTAATCTTTGACCTCTGGGGCTCATGCAATATAATGTTGTTGTGGGAAATAATAAACTCCTTATTGTTCAGGAACCTATTAATTCTCAAATTACTTGTAGCAGAAATATTGTAAATAATCCAGAATCATGTCTTGGGAAGTCATTTTGGCAAAGTCACCTACATTTCTGAGTCAAGACTAAATAAACTCAAAGTTGCACATCAAATATTATTATTGTAAGTAAAAATAGAAATTAGATGGTAAATTAAATTTTCTGACATAGATTTTTACATGTGATTATTTGCCTTTCTCTAGATATTGAATTTTTTTTATTAGATATGTTTGTGTGATTTAATCAACAAATTTGATGTATTTTTCCCTTGTTCATCAGGACAGGTGGTCATAAAATATATTCTATATGTGGGTTGTGGATTTAGGCACACAGAGTGAAAATACAGTCAAATCCATTTATAGCCTAGGAATATATTCTGAGCTTATAAGCATCATCATTATTCCCACATTTAAAAATGGGAAGACAGTCCCCAATCTCATGATCGTTGCAGGTTTTGCAAGAATAGTTGTATCTGAAAATTCATTTCCCAGCGTCATGTTTAGGTATAACGTAGAACCTATTTCTGTTTTCAGCAAAAGCCTTTCTTGGCACTTTTGGCCACATCATGTACAACAGTCAGATATGGTTATTACGTCAGTATTTTCTGACATTGCATAAATTCCAAGGGAAAGTACAGATTTGGCCAAATTTGATCTCCCTCTGTTTTGTTATGAGTTGTTTTTTGATATTCTACAGCATTTCATCCTACCTTAGAAAATATATCTTTAATGATATTTCTACTGGGGTGTTGGTCTTTTGCTTATTTATTCATCATATGTTATATAATAGTTATCTGAGCCCATCATAATTTTGGCAGTTACTTACCCCCAGTATCTGTTTTGCCATTTAATTGTGTCATGGTGGAGAATTGTAAAGTGCCCCATTTCTGCTGTAAAATCTTTTATTTTTTGTGTTTCATTTAAGTCAATAATTTTTGTGACTACAATGTCTATATTGAATTTTTAAGTAAATGTTGTACGGAGATATGATTCACTTAACATAAAATTCAGTCCTGGAGTTCCTGCTGTGGCTCAGTGGTAACAAACCTGACTAGTATCCATGAGGACTCAGGTTTGATTCCTGGATTTGCTCAGTGGGTTAAGGATCCAGCATTGAGGGTTGCAGACCTGGCTCGGATCCTGTGTTGCTATGGCTGTTGCTGTGGCCAGCAGCTGCAGCTCCAGTTTTGTTTTGTTTTGTTTTGTCTTTTTGCCATTTCTAGGGCCGCTCCCGCGGCATGTGGAGGTTCCCAGGCTAGGGGTCTAATCGGAGCTGTAGCCTCCGGCCTAGGCAGTATCTGAGCCGCGTCTGCAACCTACACCACAGCTCACGGCAACGCAGGATCGTTAACCCAATGAGCAAGGGCAGGGACCGAATCCGCAACCTCATGGTTCCTAGTCGGATTCGTTAACCACTGCGCCACAACGGGAACTCCTGCAGCTCCATTTTGACCTCTAGCCTGGGACCTTCCATACGCCGCAGCTGTGGCCCTAAAAAGACCAAAAAAAAAAAAAAAATCCAGCCCTTTACAGTGTACAACTCTATGGTTTTGTACATTTACAGATTTGTGCAACCAGCACTGCTATCTAACTATCTAATTTTAGGTTATGTGTATCACCCCAATGTGAAATTCCAACCTATTATCAGTTTCTTTCCATTTTCCTCTCCTCCAACCCCAGCCACTAATCTACTATCTCTTTGGAGCTTCCTATTTTGGACAATTCATAGAAACAGGATTATGTCCATGGGCTTTGTGAGTGGCTTCTTTCACTTTGTTTTCTTATTGATTTTCTGTCTGGATGTTGAATTCACTTGAAATGGCTCATGTGACTATGGTGGCATAAAGAAATCCTTCAGAAATGTTTAGGAACTGTTGAGTCATGTGCTAGTTAAAATATTCTAAGTATGGGGAAGGGAGATGATGCATCTTGGCTTTCAGCCCTAAGAAAAAGTAGATGACATTGAGAATTAATTACATCTTTCCACAATGGTATATACAGGATGGTTTTTGCATTCCTTACTCACATACCTAGAGGAGAATATCTTGCCAAGTTGATGCACATCATCTTCAAAGAAGTAACAAAAATCTGTCCCAATGGCAGCTCTATCATCCAGCTAAATACCATCTCACCTCACTCATTGTGCCCTATAAACCTTTCTAGAACATGAAATCCTTTTAGTGAAAACAGAATTGGGATCTCCAGGAGATGCAGACCAACCCATGCTTTTTCCTTGGCAGGTAAATGTCCTTCAGATGCAGGTTATGAATAGACAATTGGTGATAATCAGGTTGCATTTTATTGAGATGCAGCATCATGATCACATTTTTGTCTAAAAGTCCACAAGATTAGGCACAAATGGATAGAGAGTTCTTTCACAATGGTTATACATGGATCTAATTACTAGGTGCATGTTGAGAATTCTGCCATTGGAGGCTTTACCTTCTAGTTATTTGTATTAGAAAGTACAGTAGAGAAGTTCCTGTTGTGGCTCAGTGGAAATGAATCTGACTAGCATTCATGAGGTCATAGGTTTGATCCCTGACCTTGATCAGTGGGCTACAGATTCGGTGTTGCCATGAGCTGTGGTGTAAGTTGAAGACATGGCTCGGATTTGGCATTGTTGTGGCTGTGGTTTAGGCCAGTGGCTACAGCTCTAACATAAGATGGTGTTATAAATTTTACTTCTGCTGTCAAACATAAATAAAAATATCATGAGAACATAGGTTATTTTATCCTTATTTTTTCCCATTTCAGTGTTCTTTCTTCCTTTCTGAAGTTCCAAGACACCTTCTTTTTTTCTTTTTTTTCTGTCTTTTCTAGAGCCACTCCCATGGCATATGGAGGCTCCCAGGCTAGGGGTCTAATTGGAGCTGTAGCCACCGGCCTACACCACAGACTCAGCAATGCAGGATCTGAGCCACGTCTTCAACCTGCACCACAGCTCACAGCAACGCTGGATCCTTAACCCACTGAGCAACACCAGGGATCGAACCCCCAACCTCATGATTCCTAGTCGGATTCATTAACCACTGAGCCACGATGGGAACTCCACAAGCCACCTTCTTTTATCACTTCTGTTCTCTTTGGAGAACTTCTTTTACCTTTTTTGATCAGCATATGTGCTGTTCAAACACATTCTCTCACATTCTTAAAGCAAATTCTCTTAGTTTTTCTTGTTCTGTAAAGTTTTTATTTTCCCAATATTTCTATTGAATATGGATTTGGTGTTGACAATTACTTTTTTTCACCACTTGAAAAAATATTTTGCCATAGCCTCCTTGCCTGCCTGCTTTTATCTCTCACAAGAGTCCTATCTTAATAAATTTATTTCTTGCCTATCAAAAAAAAAAGAAAAACTTTTTTGCCATTCTTCCTAACCTTTGTGATTTCAGATGAGAAATCCACTGGCATTTGAATCTTTGCTTCCCTATAGATAATTTGTCTTTTCTCCCTAGATGAAATTAAAATTTTTTTGTCATGAGATTTCTGAAGATTAATTATAATATGTCTTGGCTTGGTTTTGGGGAAGCCAGGGCAAAAGGCCTATTTGAGGTCAGGCCTTATTAAATCTGTAGTTTTATGACTTTTACCAAGTTTGGGATATTTTAAGATAATATTTCTTAAAATATTTCTCATCATCACAATCTTGTGTTTCTGTTTATGTGACTTTAAAGATATAAATATTACCTAATATGCTAACATCTCATAGGTCTCTGAGTCTTCTTCATTTTTTAAATCTATTTTCTCTTTTATGTTTTCATATGGTCGATTCTACTGATATGAACTCAAATTCACCAATTCTATTATCTGCCACCTCTAATTTAGTATTGAGCCATCTAATGACGTTTTTCTTTCAGTTATTATATTTTTCAGCTCAGCTATTTTTATTTTATTTTATTTTATTTTATTGTCTTTTTAGGGCCACACCTGCAGCATATGGAAGTTCCCAGGCTAGGGGTTTTATTTTATTTTTTATCTTTTTAGGGCCTATACCACAGCCACAGCAACACGGGATCCAAGCTGTGTCAGCAACCTACACCACAGTTCATAGCAACCCTGGATCCTTAACCCAATGAGTGAGGCCAGGGATCGAACCCACATCCTTACGGATACTAGTCAGAATCACTACAACTGAGCCATGATAGGAACTCCTTCATTTGTTTTTATATCTTCTGTTCTTTGCTGAAACTTTCCATATTTGTGTGTCAAGAGTATTTCTAATTTTTTTCCTTCAAACACTTTGTGATGGCCACCTTAAAATTCTCATCATTTAATTCCAAAATCTGTGTCATGTCAAGGTTGGCATCTTATGATTACCTGTGTTCTGGTTGTGATTTTCCTTGTCTCTGACATGATAAGTGATTTTCCTATTGTATTATGGACATTTTCATATTATATCGGGAGACTTGGGATCTTCCATTTTTGCAGGCACTCACCTTAGGTATATCAACAGATGCTGATATCATTTTGTGTGTCATGATTCCCATGACAATTTAGTTTTCAGAGCCCTTGGAGTGCTTGCTATTGTTCTACCTCGTTTATGCAGAGTTTGGAGGACACTCTGAAAATACAGCGTGGGCTCTCACCCTGTAGTTCAGGTTTTATACTTTTGGCATATTCTATTACTTCATGTTTGCATTACGAGGTGTCTACTCAGCACTTCTTGTGCAGCATTGAGAGTCCCTTTCTCCAGAGCCTTCCTCTCCAAGATTCTCCCTTCCTCTGTAATTTCGAGAATGAAGGATGCCCTTTGCCACCTCTGGGTGGGAATAGAAGTTCAGACTCCTACTCCATCTCCAGCAAGAAAAGAGAAAGGGGGGTGCCTCCATGGGTTTCCTGCTGCCACTGAATTGGAGGCAAATGTCCAAACTACCTTCTTAGTCTTCCTTGGTAGTAATCCAATAGCTATCTCCTACAACACCCGTTGGAAACAAAGGGACAGATTCTCAGCTCTGTCTGCTGATGTGTCATTGAATAGGAGAGCTCCCACCTGGGCTGCTTGCCGTTGCCTGGTGGGGGCATGAGACCAGGTATCTGGCTTGCTCTTATTGATGCTGCCACTGGGATAGCAGAGTGACTTCCTGGGTCACTTGATGCTGCTGGATTAGATAGTCAGTAGAGACCAGGTCAGCAGGCAGGAAAGTGCCCACCTGGGCATATGATGCTCTTTGGTGGGTAACAGGCATGAATACTTCCCAGTCAGTCCCCACTGATATCATGGAGAGGGTTGGTGTAGGATAGGGCAAGTATTGTCAAAAGTGTATCTGTTCTGAGATTCCCATGCCCCGATCTTTTGGTCAAAGGGAACAGGGTTTTTTTTTAGGATTCTTCTTGTTTGTTCGTGTCTGTTGCCAATCTTAGGCTGCAAGCTCCTCTGGTGATTAGTATGAGATAAACAGGAGAGAAAACCTAAAGACCTCATAGTTCTATCATTTCTCAAGTGCTGAGGTCCTTTGCCAGTCTGCCTTCCTCTTTTCATCTTTTGTACAATTGTCTTTTTGATTACTTTAAATTGTATTTAGCAGAGAGAATAAAAGAAACGAGAGTCTACACCATCTTGTCTAGAACTAGAAAACATATTTTTTAAAAGGTTTTAATGCTCTTAAAATATTTTCCACATTAAGGGAGATCTTTCTATTCTTTGAGTTATATATTAGGAATGTGTATTATATTTTGTCAAATTTATTTTGTGACAAAAAACACAGAACATAAAATTCACCCTGCCAATAAATAACAAGTGTACATTACAGTAGTTTCGATCACATGTACATCTACGTGCATCAGATCCTCAGAACCACCCCCCTATTCTGCATGACTGAAACTGTGCACCCATCAAACAACTCTCCTGCTCCCCTTACCCCATATACTGAAAACCATCATTCTAGTTTGTTTTTAGTTTGACTACTTTAGATACCTCATGTAAGTGGAATCATGCAATGTTTGTTCTTTTGTATGTATGTATGTATTTTTGTCTTTTGTATTTTTAGGGCCACACCCACGGCAAATGGAAGCTCCCAGGCTAGAGGTCGAATCTGAGCTACAGCTGCCGGCCTATGTCACAGCCACAGCAATGCCAGATCTGATCTGCATCTGCAACCTACACCATAGCTCATGGCAACGCCTGATTGTTAACCACTGAGCAAGGCCAGGGATCGAATCTGCAACCTCATGGTTCCCTCGTGGTTCCTAGTTGGATTGTTTCCACTGTCACAATGGGAATTGCTGCTTGTTCTTTTGTGACAGGATTAATTCACTTTGCATAATACCTTCAAGGTTCATGCATGCTGTAGCACATGACAGGATTTCTTTCCTTTTTAAGGCTAATGTTCCATTGTATGTATATACCACATTTTCCTATTCTTTCACCCCTTAATGTACATTTAGGTTGTTTCTATCTCCTTGATTTTTTTTTTTGCCTTTTTGTCTTTTTTAGGGCTGCACCCATGGCATATGGAGCTTCCCAGGCTAGGGGTCTAATCAGAGCTGTAGCCACTGGTCTATACCAGAGCCACAGCAATGCCAGATCCGAGCTGAGTCTGTGACCTACACCACAGCCCATGGCAACACCAGATCCTTAACCCACTGAGCGAGGCCAGGGACTGAACCTTCATGGTTCCTAGTCAGATTCGTTAAACACTGAGCCACAACAGGAACTCCTCCTTGATGATTTAATAATGCTGCAATGCATTTTCTCAAATGATTCCTGGTACTTATCAAGACTGGAAAAAAATTTTCATACAAATATTAGCTAAAATTTCTTTCTAGGAGTTCCCGTCGTGGCACAGTGGTTAACAAATCCGACTAGGAACCATGAGGTTGTGGGTTCGATCCCTGGCCTTGTTCAGTAGGTTAAGGATTCGGTGTTGCCATGAGCTATGGTGTAGGTTGCAGATGCAGCTCAGATCCCACATTGCTGTGGCTCTGGTGTAGGTTGGTGGCTACAGCTCCGATTAGACCCCTAGCCTGGGAACCTCCATATGCTGCAGGAGCGGCCCTAGAAGGGGCAAAAAGCCAAAAAAAATAAATAATAAAAAATAAAATTTCTTTATGAATTCCTGAAGTATAAATATTTGTTCTTCTACAGGTAAATCTTGCCTAATTATGATTTGTATTGATTAATTCATTAATAATTAAAGACTTTTGCATCAAATATTTTATTATAATATTTTTTTGTGTGCATGTTTAGGAAGTTTGGATTTTCCCAATTCTTGAATACTTACTAAAGTTTACTAGTAAACATTTAGTATAGGAAATATCTTCCTAGATATGAGGCAGAAAGCAGAAAAAATAATAATGCGATCGATATATTTAACTACAACAAAAGAAAACTATATTTTATGAAACCATTTTTACATACTCTTTGTTTATGTTAGAATAACATTTATTAATGAAAATAAAGTTTGATAAACAATTTTGAAATAAAATGATATCTACTGACAACTTGAATGAAATATGAACATGTTCCAAAACGCTGCCATCAATTTCTTCATTTGTGAAATGGAGACAGATAATAGCAACTTCCCTATGGATTGCTGTGAAAATATTCATAAAATGCTTGTTACTAGGAACTGTGGAAAGTAATATCCTATTCATTTTTCCATCAGCGTGATTATAGGATTTTTTCTAAATGGTTGAAATCTGTGGTTCTCAAAATACATTCTATTTTTGCAAAGTGAACCTTTTTAAAAGTTTTTCCTAGAGTTTGATAATCCCTTTAAAATATAAATTCAGGTTTCTGTGTGTGTGTGTCTATACATATAAAACTCAAATAATACCTTATGCCTTCTGAAAAGCTACATCCCCCAGTCCTTACTGTGACCCCCCACAAAAAACTTTGTTTTCCGTAACTCTGTATTTCTAAATTAGCTACTTATATATTTTTCAGCTTTTTTTTGTTTTCTTCTCCGAAAAATATGGGTATATAGTTCTCTTATTATCTTAAACCATAATTCTCCTTGCATAATATAATTATATAATAAATTAGGATAAGTCAAAAGTCAATGTCTATTGTTTTATTATCTAAATATTTATCATTTTGTGATATATGAATCTGATCTAGATGCATCGTGTAGGATATTATGAATACATTCTCTTTCTCATTTTTTCTTTGGATGTTCAAACCGATAAATTCTCATTTCTTTGTTTTATTCCTATCAATTAATCACTGGTCCATCTCCCTCCAGCATAGATTTAAATCTCTTTTCAGTAGATTCAGATGCATGAGACAATTCATCAGATTTTAGTTTCTGCGTGGGACCATCCTTCTTCGGCTTGTATACACACACACACACACACACACACACACACACTTACTTGACCTATCTGGAAGGATAAAGGAGAAAATGATGTTTATCTCCAGACAAAAAAGGACTGGGAGATATGGGAGTGAGAATAGTACCACTGTTTGAAGATTTCCTGTATGTTTCTATGACCTAGCCCTTCCCCCGCCCCCAATATTAATAGCGTTAGATTCCCTAACTGGCTTGGGACAGCAAGTCAAAGAGAAATGTGCATATATGATCCAATTAAAAAAATTAAGAACTGCACTCAAGCACAAAAGTAAAAATCTTGAATATGCGCATGTTGTTTTACTGCACTGTGTGAGGCTCCGCAAGTAGGAAGGATTGAAGAAAAGTTGTTTCAGCGTTCATATATTTGTACAGCCTGGGGAATCCGTGGAAAGTCCCGCCTTCAAGGGGCTGTTTTTCTCCCACACTCCTCCTGCACTGCCAACCCAGCCCCAACCCGCCTTACACCGGCCCTCGGAATTGGTCTCCACCTACCTTCAGGCTAGGAGACTAGTAACCGTCCGCAAGATCCGCAAGATCCGGTGCCGCCCTCAGTCCGGTTCCGAAATGGGTGTCCGCCCACAACCCTGCCCTCCAGGCTTGGTTCCGCCCACAAGCTGGTACACGCCCACAGCCGCCCCCTTAAAACGGATCTCAGGCCCTGGTGCTGACCCAGCCCACCGCCCACCACTATGCGAGCGAGAGCCCTTCTTCTGAGGCTAGGGTGCGAGGCTGCCGGCCCTTCTGCAGCCTCAAACCGCAGCCCCTCAGTGTCCCCCCGCTTGGGGGCGGCTAGACACCGGAAACTGGAGCTTTTGGCTGCCAGCCCGAGACCGGAAGCGGAAGCGCGGGGTGTTGGTGAGGAAGGAGTTGCGGGGTGGTTTGCTGCGTGCTGTGTACTGTCTTCTCCGCGGGGAACGGGATTCATGTGGTATGTTCGACCTATGAGAGGGGCAGTACTCTGTGCGCGGCGGGCAGGCCTGAGGCTATCGTAGGAGTTTAGGGAAGGGCATAGGCCTGGGGCACTCCAGTCACGGGCTCTGGCGTTCCTCTCTTTCCCGAGAGCCGCGTTTCCACCCGTGGGGCCTCAAGTTGCCTCTGGTCAGCCCGTAGCTTCCGTTTCCTCCTAGCTCTGGGCGCCGCTGTCACCCCTTCCGGAGAATTCTTCCGTCCATCCTCTTCAACATCTTTCCCGAATGTGATTTTTGCTCCCCTAGGGGACTTTTATTAATCACGTCTGGAAGCATTGTTTTGGTTGTTATAAATGGGAGGGGCTGCTGCTGTCATCTAGTGGGTGTAGGCCAGGGTCCTGCTGGACATCCTACAATGCACTGAACAGCCCCCATGACAAAGCATTATAAATAGTGCCGAGGTTTGGAAACCCCGCTCTAGGGTCTCAGAAATCTTCAAAGCCCTGAATGAACTTAAAAGGTTAGTTGAGTCACTTTTAGCGCCCCTGAGTGACAAGCCGTGTTAGAAGTGCGTAGAGTCACCAAAAAATTTCTATCTAGCCAAATGGGTTGAGCAAGGCAAATGCACAGCACATGAAGCTTTCTTACACTTGAGGAGCAGATGGCTGGATAGGGATCAGGAAAACCAGTCATAGCCAACAGTTACACGTTACATAAGTACAGTAAATCCAAAAAGGAAAAGTGATTGGTATGGCCTTTCCATCCAGCAACTGTATTACACCCTATAATACAGGCTTCTTATAAAGGGCCTCAAAAAGAATTTTTGTCCCCTGTTTCTTTTTTTTCCCGCCACAGACAAAACGTCTCTGTTCATGCTTGACTTGAAACTAGCCTCAAGCTTCACATGTCCTCACTGATCTGTGGATTTCTGTATGACCAGGTGAGTATCATGTGAACTTGTAGCAACAGATTCCAGCAGCCTCAGCTGTGCAGAAGTGCTAATAGGCCCTACTGTGGGCTCAGATTGTAAACACAAGGAGTCGCTGAGAGGGAGAGTATCTTAAAAACATTTATTTATATTTGATGGATTATATTCAAGGAAAAGATAGTAAGGTGTGTGGTTATGTGTGTGTAAAAAATTAAGTAAATACAGTTATGTGCAGGTAAATACACATTAAACATGTAAACAACTGTAAGTGTAATGGAAATATAGATTTATTTGCATTCCATAGTACTAAAAATTGTAGGATTTTATATATAAGTGTAAACTTATTATGTGTGCGTGTAATAGTATAAGCCATCCCACTGAAGACTAGCAGAACTACTCAGCAACATTTCTCAGGACTGCTACCATTTGAATTCAAAAACTCCTTTAAATCCTCCACAAAGATTCAAAATATGGGGTACTGAGGGAAAAAATAACTTGAACTTATTTATATTTGCAACAGAATTTTTTTTTTTTTTTGTCTTTTGTTTGTTTAGGGCCACACCTGCAGCATATGGAGGTTCCCAGGCTAGGGGTCGAATCAGAGCTGTAGCTGCCAGCATACACCACAGCCATAGCAATGGGGGATCCGAGCTGAATCTCCGACCTGCACCACAGCTCATGGGAATGACGGATCCTTAACCTGCTGAGCGAGGCCAGGGATCAAACCTGAGTCCTCATGGATGCTAGTGGGGTTCGTTAACCACTGAGCCATCACGGGAACTCCTGTAACAAAAATTTAAAATTAAATTGACCAGATGTATTTTGAGCAAGTGTTTTCTGTTTGGTTTTGTTTCTTTTTGTGTGTGTGTGTCTGTATTTTCTAGGGCCGCACCCGTGGCATATGGAGGTCCCAGGCTAGGGGTCCGATCAGAGCTACAACTACTGGCCTATGCCAGCCTACGCCAGAGCCACAGCATAGATCCGAGCCAGATCCGAGCCATGTCTGCAACCTACACCACAGCTCACGGCACCGCCAATCTTCGACCTATACCACAGCTCACGGCAACGCCAGATCCTTAACCCACTGAGCAACACCAGGGATCGAACCCAAAACCTCATGGTTCCTAGTTGGATTCGTTAACCACTGAGCCAAGAGGGGAGCTCCTTTGTTTTTTTCTTAATGAGATTTAAAATCCCTTGGAGGAATACTAAGCAACAACTTGTAGATTGAAGGGTAGGGTAGTAATTTCCAAAAAGATTGTCCTCTACACCTTGCCTTCTAATAAGAATTTACTTTGTTTCTTTAAACTTTTCTGAAATAACAGTCAGGATTTATATTGCAGAGAATCATATTGAGTAATTTTGTATTTGTTGGGTTTTATTAATTGCGTGTATGCCTTTTTAATTCTATCTTTCCTGTAACATTTTTAAATGGAATGTTTGTTTGTCATGCAGTAGACATTCTTTGCACAATTTGTGGTGATCCATCATCCTACTTTATTCAGGACTGAGTGGTTTGCCATGGCACAGGACATTAAAGGTTTAAACTAGGTTTCTAGGCAAACCAGGATGGTTCATCATCTTTTATGAGCTAGGCTGTGAGCCAGATGCATAGGGACCCTGGAGAACCAAAGGGAGTTTGTCCTGCCTCTGTGGAATTTATATTATAATAGGAAATTTGGATTTTAAACAATCAGTGACAAGAGTGATGGGGGAGTTGGCACAAGAGGTCTTAACCTGAGGGAACAGGTAAGCCCTCCTGAGAAGAACTGAATAAAAGAGCTAAAGTTGGGACTGGATTTAGTGAGTCATAGGGTTCAACAGAACATTTCAGGCAGAGGGAACTGTATGTGGACAACCTTTGAAGCAGAAAGCCTGGTGTCCTCCATGGCCTGATAAGACAGGAGTGGCTGAGCCGAGCCAACCAAGGGAGAGGGGTGTCAGCCAAACCAAAGAGGTAGGCAGGTAGGACCAGATCAGGCATTACTTTGGACTCTGTTCTAAGACCAGTGGGAAGACCCTGAAGAAATGTGAGCAGAAGGATGATTGGCCTACTATGCACGTGAGTTAAAATGGACCTAAGGATTAAAAATGAAAAAAGAGTGTTGGGAAGTTTAAGGAATGAATTGATTGTTCCCTAAGCCTGAATAATGGCTGTAGAGTTGGAAAGAAGTAGAAAAAAGAGACCTAGGAGTTTAGAACTGAGAGAATGTAATGATGTTTCCTTTCATATGTGCATTTGTCAGTTGGCATAGAACTCTTACTGTGTTCTTAGCTGCTGGTTCTGCAAACCTGCAGGCATTCGCTTCACCTAGGCATCTTTTTCATCCTACTTTGCCTCTCACAGCGCCCCTTCTGCACATGCTAGAGGTCAGACCTGTTGTCTATGGCTGGACTGTCTAACACATTAGCAACTACCCACATGTGGCTATTGCAGTTAAACCAATAAAAAATGCGGTTAAAAATTCCTTTTCCCAGTCCTATTGGCCTCATTTCAAGTAGCCATATGTGACTAGTAGCTGCCATGTTGGACAGAGTAGTATAGAACATTTCTTTATTTAAAATTTTTTAAAAAACTTTTCTTTAAAATTAAGAAAAAACCCCAAAAACAACAACAAAAAAACTAGTTCACCCATTTCGTCTATTCCAAGCCTCCACCTCTGCAACTGCCAATCTGTTCTTTATCTCTGTGAGCTTATTTTTGTTGTTGTTGTTATTGCTTAGCATCTGTGTATAAGGGAGATCATAGATCTTTGTCTGTCTGACTTATTTCACTTCGCATAATGCCCTTAGAGTCCATCCAGGTTGTAGCAAAAGATAAGATTTTTCTTTTTTTTTTTTTTTGGTTATTTTCCTCTTGGTGTTTATTTCTCTTTTGTTTAAATTCACTTAAGTATTTAAAAAAATTTTTTTACATATTTTTTCTACTGTACAGCATGGTGACCCAGTTACACATACATGATGGAACACTTTATATGAGAAAAAAGAATGTATACATGCAAAAGACAAGATTTCATTCTACTTTATGGCTGAATAATTTTCCATTGTGTGTATACCACAATTTCTTACCCATTCATTCATTGCTAGAACTTAAGGTTGTTTCTGTGTCCTGGTATTGTAAATAATGCTGCAGTGAATATGGATATGTTTATGTGTGTGTGTGTGTCTTTTTGAATGGTATTTTTGTTTTCTTTTGATAATTACCCAGAATAAGAATTGCTGGATCATATGTTAGGTCTATTTTGATTTTTTGAGAAACATCCATACTGTTTTCCAGAGTGTGTGCACCAATTTACATTCCTGCTAACAGTTCACAATGGTTCTCTTTTCTCTACATCCTCACCAACACTTGTTATTTCTTGCCTTTTTGATAGTAGCCATTATCACAGATTTGAGGGCATATCTCACAGTTTTGTATTTGCATTTCCCTGATGATTAATGATGTTGAGCATCTTTTCATTTACCTATTGGTTATCTGTATGTGTCATCCTTTGAAAAATGTCTATTCAGATATTTTGTCCATTTTTAATTTTGATTTTTTTTGTTATTGAGTTGTATGAATTCTTTGTATATTTTGAGTATTAGCCCCTTGTCAGATACTTGATTTATAATCATTTTCTCCTATTCAGTAGTTTGCCTTTTCATTTTGCCAATGGTTTCCTTTGCTGTACAGAAGCTTTTAGTTTTATATAGTCTCACTTGTTTATTTTTGCTTTTGTTGCTTTTGCTTTCTGTGTCAGATTCAAAAAATCCCTAAGACCTGTGTTAGGGAGCTTATCATTTATGTTATGATTTCAGGTTTCATGATCAAGTCTTTAATCCACTCTGAGTTAATTTTTGTGTGTGGTGTAAGATAGTGGTCCGGTTTCATCCTTTTGCATTTGACTGTCCAGTTTCCATAACAACATTCTTTGAAGAGACTGCCCTTTTCTCATTGTATATTCTTGGCTCTTTTATCATAAATTAATTAGCCATATATGAGTGGGTTTATTCCTGGGCTCTTTGTGTCTATTTTTATGCTAATACCATACTGTTTTAGTTACTGTAGCTTTGTAATATAGTTAAAAACCAGGGAGTGTGAGCCTATAGCTTTGTTCATTCTCAAGATTGTTTTTTCAGTTTCATAGAAATTTTAGGATTGTTTGTGCTATTTCTGTGAAAAATACCATTGGAATTTTGATAGAGTTAACACTCAATCTGTATTGCTTTAGGTGGTATGAACATTGTAACATTACTAATTCTCCCTATCCATGAGCACAGAATATCTTTCCATTTATTTGTGTCTTCTTCAGTTTCTTTCATTGATGTCTTATAGTTTTCTTGTAGCCTTGGTTAAATTTACTCCTGGGTATTTTATTCTTTTTGATGCAGTTGTTAATTGGATTACTTTCTTAATTTTTTTTTTTTTTTTGCTATTTCTTTGGGCCGCTCCCACGGCATATGGAGGTTCCCAGGCTAGGGGTTGAGTTGGAGCTGCAACTGAAGCCTATACCATAGCTATAGCAACTCCAGATCTGAGCCACATCTGTGACCTACACCACAGCTTGTGTCAATGCCAGATCCTTAATCGTCTGAGCAAGGCCGGGAATTGAACCTGCGTCCTCATGGATACTAGTTGGGTTCTTAACCTGCTGAGCCACAACAGGAACTCCTTGATGAAGTCCTTAGTGTTTTCTGTATGTGAAATCATGTCATCTGCAAACAGTGACAAAGTTTTACTTTTTCCTTTCCAATTTATATGCCTTTCATTTCTTTTTCTTGTCTAATTGCTCTGGCTAAGACAATACTGTGTTGAATAAAAGCGAGAGTGTATGCATTCCTTTATTGTTCTTGATCTCAGAAGAAAAGCTTTCAGCTTTTCACCATTGAGTGTGGCCTTTATTCTGTTGAGGTATGTTTCCTCTATACCTGCTTTGTAGAGATTTTTAAAAATCATAAATGGATGTTGAATTTTGTCAAATGCTTTTCTGCTTGTATTGAGATGATCGACCATATGATTTTTATCCTTCATATCATTATGTGGTGTATCATGTTGACTGATTTGCAGATGATGAACCATCCTTGCATCCCAGGAATAAACCCCACTTGATCATGGTGTATGGTAGTTTTAATTTATTGTTGAATTTGGTTTGCTAGTATTTCTTTTTTTTTTTTTTTTTGTCTTTTGTCTTTTTGTCTTTTGTCTTTCGTTGTTGTTGTTGTTGCTATTTCTTGGGCCGCTCCCGCGGCATATGGAGATTCCCAGGCTAGGGGTCGAATCGGAGCTGTAGCCACCAGCCTACACCAGAGCCACAGCAACGCGGGATCCGAGCCGCGTCTGCAACCTACACCACAGCTCACGGCAACGCCGGATCCTTAACCCACTGAGCAAGGGCAGGGACCGAACCCGCAACCTCATGGTTCCTAGTCGGATTCGTTAACCACTGCGCCACGATGGGAACTCCAAGGTTTGCTAGTATTTCGTTGTAGATTTTTGCATCTGTGTTCATCAGGGATGTTGACCTGTAACTTTTTTTTGTGGCATTCTTTTCTGGTTTTCAGTATCAAGGTAATACTTTTCTTGTAAACTTTGGAAGAATTCCTCCCTCTTCTGTTTTTTATAAGTGTTTGAAAAGGATTAGTATGAGTTCTTTGAATGTTTGATAGAATTTATCTGTGAAGCTGCTTGGTCCTGGGCTTTCATTTGTTGGGAGGTTTTGATTATTGATTCAGTCTCTTTGCTACTGATTAGTCTGTTCAGCTTTTCTATTTCATCATTTTCTATTTCTGTTTCATTATCTCTGATGAAATAGAAAATGTGGACTGCCATGATGAACAGAGGAGAAATATAGAACATAGATAAGACTCTCCATCAGTACCCAGAAACTGTGCTGAGCAATACTGGTATAGAGTAGCCCATCCTCTGACCCTCTATCAACACCAACATGTATCTGGGTGCAGGAGTAACTGAATCTGTAAACTGAACAGTGACCCTCTCTTTCCCTAATAGTAGACTTCAGCTGCCAAAGACCTTGACAGGGTACTCTGGGCCTGTCCCAGGCACCTTCTCAGCTTGCCCTCTGCTTGGGGCTTTGGAGGTGGCTGGATTCCAGCCCTCCTCTCACTTCACATCTCATGCGTGTTACTGTTTCTAAATGTGAATTTGATTCCTGGTGGGAAGAATATAGACTTCTTCCACCTGAAGAGTGGGGAAGTTCCGCAGCAATTGTTTGGGTCTGCTGGACTCAGACCAAGACCTTGGGGAAGGTTTGTTATGAGAGGCTATCCTAGTTTTCTATGGCTGCTGTAACAAATGATGTAAACTTAGTGGCTTACAGTAACACAAATTTATTTTCTGGTCATTCTGGAGGTCAAAAGTCCTAAGTGAGTTGGCAGGGCTGCCTTCCTTTGGGGGCTCAGGGAAAGAATCTATTTCCTTGCCTTTTTCATTATGTAGAGACCACCTGTATTCCTCGATTTGTGGCTCCTTCCTCCATCTTTAAAGCCAGTCAGAGCATCTTTAAATCTCTCTCTCTTACCTCTGCTTCCATCCTCACATCTCCTTCTCTGACCCTGACCTTCCTGCCTCCCTCATAGAAGGAAGGGCCCTTGTGATTTCAGTGGATCAGCATGTGTAATCCAGGATAATTTCCCCATTTTCAGATCCTCACTGTGATCACATCTGCAAAATCCCTTTTGCATGTAAGGTCACATATTTGCAGATTCCAAGGCATAGAACATGGAGAAATTTGGGACATAGGTATTCATCTGTCTCCATACCAGGTCCAGGAGTCAAAGAATCCCTGCAACAGTTTTTCACCTGATATTCATTCATAGTGTCCAGTGTTCCCCTCTCTGCACAAATCACTTTATTGCTTTTATTTTTGGGGTATAGGAAGGACACATAGAAAGACCTTGAGAAGCTGTTTTGAAGTTCTTTTGTGGCACAGCAGGTTATGTGTCCAGAGTTGTCACTTTAGCAGCTTGGGTCACTGTGTGGCATGGGTTCAATCCCTGACCCAGGAACTTGTGCATGCTTTGGGGCAGCCAAAAAATAAGAAGCTGGTTTTATGGAGTTAGATTTTATTCTGTAACTCCGGGGAAAGGAGACATTTCCTTCTTATAACAAGAAAACATTCTATATACAGTGCTTTGTACCTTGATTTTTGTTGTTGTTGTTTTTGTTTTGTTTTTCACTTAAAGTTATGGGGAATCAGACTCTCCATCAATACCTAGAGATCCTCTCTTTTGTTTTTTTGGGTTTTTTTTGGCTTTGTGTTTCTTCATTAGGTGGAAATTCCGTAGTATTGAACCAGTTTCCTGTTGATGGCCATTTGTGTTTCTGGTCCTTTGATATTATAGGTAATGCCACAATGAATAATCTCACCAATGTCTTTTAGTATTTGTGTATCTTTCGTATAGATTCCTTGTACTTTGAGTGAAAGGGAAATGGTAAATTTTGGCATTTTGCTTGAGTCTGACAGTTTTCCTTCCCTAAGAGTTGTACCCCAACAGTGTAGAAGAGTGCTTTTCTCTACAGCCTTGCCAGTGAAAAATGTGGTCCTCTGAGTCTGTGAGTCTTTGTTGACAGCTAAGAAATGGTATCAGTGTAGTTGCAGGCTGCATATTTGTTCTGTTAATCAGTGGTGATTTTAGTGATTGAATTGATAATGGTGGAAACAAAATTAAACTGTGTGTAGGAGTAAGTGGGACATGAGGAAATGAGACAGAGAGTGAAAGAAAAAAAAAAAAAACAACTGGCTGTGATGAGAGAGAGAGACTGAGTGGTAACTAGAAAGAACATTGTGTGCTTAGGATAGATTTATCTCACTTCCAGAAACACACCATTGGGTTTAAATGGTGTGAGGGAGTCTGAAAGAGTGGGAGAGCTTGAAAGGAAGGGGGAGATAATTGATGGTGTACAGCTCCTAAAAAGGCAGGTAAGTTGAAACACAGAACAGAGCTGCAGAGCCTGGTCTTAAAAGAGAAGCCAGGTTCTGGTTTATAACAAGGAAGAGGGAGGACTCTGTGGTGCAGAATGTAGTTTTAGTGAAGATGACTTTGAGAAGTAGGATGTGGGGCTGTCTGCTGAAAATGATGGCATCTTTGTTATCTATTGCTGCATGACAAATCACTCCTAACCTTAGTGACTAAAACAGTGATCATTTGTCATCTCACATGGTTTTCATGGTTCTGGAATTTAACAGCGGCCTAGCTGGAAGGTTTTGACTTGGGACTTTTGTGAGGTTGCAGGAGGACATCAGCTGGGGGCTGCAGTCATCTGAAGGCTCGACTGGTGCTGAAGGCTTCACTTGCAAGGAGGTTTACTCACATGCTGGTACATTAGTGCTAACTGTTAGAGGGAACAGTTCCTGTCCAAGTAGGTCTCTCCACAGGGCTGCTTTTGAGTGTCTTTGTGACATGGCAGTTGCCATCCCTTAGAGCAGGCAGTCCAAAAGACCAAGCAGAAGCTGCAGTGCCTTGTAGAGACATAGCTCTGGAAGTCACCTTCGCAGTTCACTGTTGGGTCAACAGGTCAGCTCTGATTCATTGTGGCTGTGAATACCAGGAAGCTTGGATCCTTCAGGCTATTCAGAATGCTGGTTTCCATAGAGGGAAAAGGTGAGGCTGTGTGAGATTTAAAGAGATATGAGAAGGGTTCATGAGTACGGAGCTACATTGACTTATAGGATTGTCTTGCAGGGTCAAGTGCTCTTTTCATGTTGGTGACTGTGTTTTTCTAGAGGTGGTAATATGGCAGCTCTTCTGTAGACTGGTTTGCCCAGATGTTGCCATGGAGCAGGCGCATGATTGTATCATGCCTGGTTGGAGTTCCGCTGGGCCAGAGTGAAGGTAGGAGGTAGAGGTAAGGAAATTTGTCACATTGAAGGTCAGTGAGATCTAAGCAGGGTAAGTATGAGATGAGGAGAGAAGGTGGCTCTGGCAAGAGAGTTACAGAGAGAGTGGGCTGAGTCCTTTGCGTGGGAGAACACACATAATGAAAGAAAAAAAAATGGGTGAACAAGGTTGAGGTTTAGGAGATTGGCTTTATAGAGAGAAATTTCTGAACTGTTGTTCTTGAGAGTAGAATTGTGTCAGGTGTTGACAGAGTTTAGGGTGGTGCCCAGGAAGCATGTGACCCAGGCAGAGTGGGAACAGACTTGTAATACTGTGAGGGTCACCCTCAGGGGTTCTAATGTCGTCTGGGTGAGATGGGAGGGGAGATTGTAAGAATATTGGGAGTCAGGGGCCAGAGTCTCCAGTGAATAAGGGATTATAACGGAATGTGTTTGTGACAACCACGTAGATGGGAAGAAAGTGCCCTGAGACTCCGTGAAGGTGAGGTGTTAAGGGGGGTGGAGCAGTATCCACCACCATGGGCAGAGGCCGACACATCTTGCCATCACGTGGTCCTGAGTTCATCCCTGCTAAGCAAAGTAAAGAACTATTAAAATACATTGCATTTTGAAGGAGGATGTAGTAGATAGGCTCTGAAAGATTCATCCTCAGTAGCCTAGAGAGGGATGCCTGTTGGCAAATTCTTTGTGCTTTCTTATTTATTCCAGAGCCCTGACTGAGTGCATTGTGGGGAGAAGAGGAGGAGTGTCCTGGCCCTTCCACTGCCCTGTTGTTCACTAAAACTTACCGTCGGAGTCACTACAGGATGGCAACCATGGTTCTGTCCCCTACTTGTGGTGAGTGTTGGGGTCAGCCCTCAGAGTCTAAGCATTAAAGGCCCCTGCACCACAGAGCAGGGAGAGGGGGCTGAGCACGTTAGGCGGGAGTGTTGCCCCAGGAGCACCGAGGTCTCTAGTATCTGACTCTGTGGTTCTTGGGATTTGGGACTTAGCTGGTTTGAGTATCTGTGGAGATGTCCCCTGTGTGATGAATGTGTGGGAGCTTTGGCATTATATCTCTAATTCTTTCTATAAACTTGCAAAAAATGACAGTGGTGTCCTTTGAGACTTCAATTTCTTTATCTGCATAAATGGATATAGTAATCTTTTCCTCCAATGCGGTAAGACCCTTGACCCTGTTTTCTGGCCCTGGATGAGAAAACAGTTCCCTGTGGAAACTGGGTGTGAGTGTATGGCTGTGGGTATGTGCTGTGTGGGAATAGACCGGTTTGCATGTGTGTGTGTGCGCATGCAAGCCTTCAGATTTGTGAGTGTGAGAACAGGAGACAAGCCTGGATTCTTGTGACATTTCTTCTTCTCCAGCTCAGTCTTCCTTGTACCCAATCTCTCATCAAAAAGGATGCACAGAGGAGGAAGGGTTGGCCAATGGCTTCCTGACAAGCTGGTTACAAGTGAGTCAGATATTCTTTTTTTTTGTCTTTTGTCTTTTTAGGGCCACACCCGCGGCATATAGAGATTCCCAGGCTAGGGGTCTTATCGCAACTACAGCTGCTGGCCTACACCACAGCCACAGCAATGCCAGATCTGAGCCGCCTCTGTGACTTACACCACAGCTCATGGCAACGCTGGATCCTTAACCCACTGAGCGAGGCCAGGGATCGAACCTGCGACCTCATGGTTCCTAGTCAGATTCGTTTCTGCTGAGCCATGACGGAAAACTCTAGACATTCTTTTTCCAAATCATCATTTCCTTTGACCAAAAGTTGGACCTATTATCCTTCAATGACCTGGAGCATCAGAGCCAAATCAGATCTTCAGGCATCTGATGGAGGGTTTGGGGCAACCCAAACAATGTCAGCACATGTCAGCATTTCCTACAATGCAGAGCTTCCTCTATGGTCGCTGTCTACATCATGTTCTGCTGAGACATTTAAGGGGAAGCTAGTGAAAGACATGACTGTGTCCTAAACTCAAACAATTGATGATGACCACTAGGGCATCAGTCATACATTGACCAAGTATTTCTTTGATTTCTGCAATGTCCCAGGCCTATGCTCAACCTTTAAGGTTGAGGGGAGTTTGATTGCAGGATTTCATAGTGTCACTGGGAAAGAAAATCACCTGTGTGGTGTTAGAGATGCATTTAACATTGGGGGTGGACATAAGTAACAAGAGATGAGTGTTCAGGGCTGAGCCTGGAAGCAGTTGAGAGCAGAGCTCAGAACCCTTCCTGTACATCTTCTGCTTTGGGTTCCATTTTCCTACTCCTCTTGCTTTTGGCTCTTTTCCTGTCAACTTTGCTGGGAGTGGTTCTTAGCTAAGCCATGATCTTTGTGATGACTTAGGACTTGGTGACTTTTGAGGATGTGACAGTGGAGTTCACCCGGGAAGAGTGGGCACTGCTAGACCCTTCGCAACGAACACTGTACAGAGATGTGACGCTGGAGAACTGCAGGAACCTGGCATCGCTTGGTAAGCTTGACATCACTCCTACATTTATTTAATGACTCAGGTAATAAGACCTTTAAGATTGAGATATCTATCATTCAGATTCACCATTTTAGTCATTTTATACAACGAGTATACTATTCAGCGGCTTTCAGTTCAAAGCCTGTCTAATTTCAGAATATTCTCATCACCCCTAAAAGAAACCTGTACCCATTAAGTGGTGGGTACCTTTTACCTTCCCCACACTCCACTGTTGGCAACCACTAATTTGCTTTCTGTCTCTGTGGGTTTGACCATTCAGAACATTTCATATCAATGGAATTATAAAATGTGTGATCTTTTATATCTGGTTTCTTTTAGTCAACTTAATTTTTAAAAGTTTAGGTATGTTGTAACTTGCATAGGTTCTTTATTCCTTTTTAATAAGGAATATATTCCAATGAATAATTTCCATTTTCTGAATATACACAGTTTGTTTATCCTTTTCGTGGTTTATAAACATTTGGGTGGTTTCTACTTACTGGCTTTTGTAAATAATGCTGTTATGAATATTCGTATGAGTTTTTGTTTAAACACTGATTTTCTGTTCTCTAGGAGTGGAATGCTGAGTCATATATTACTATATTTAGCTTTTTGAGGAACTGCCAACCTGTTTTTACAGCAGCTGCACTAATGTATGAGCATTCTCATTTCTCCATATCTTTCCAGACATTTGCTTTTTTGATTATAGCTATCCTCTTGGGTCCGGTTATCTTCCTATTGTTTTGATTTTCATCTCCGTAATTACTAACAATACTGAGTATTTTTTCATGTAATTGGTTAACTGTATATAGTTTTTGAAGAAATGTCTATTCAAGTTCTTAGCCTATTTGCTGTTGTTATTGTTGTTGTTTTGTTTTGCTTTTTAGGGCCATGCCTGTGACATAGGGAAGTTTCCAGGCTAGGGATTGAATCAGAGCTACAGCTGCCGGTCTGTGCCACAGCAACACGGGATCCAAACCATGTCTGTGACCTACACCATAGCTGATGGCAACACCAGATCCTTAACCCACTGAATGAGGCCAGGGATCAAACCTGCAACCTCATGGTTCCTAATCGGATTAGTTTCCGCTGCGCCATGATGGGAACTCCGGGTTATCTTTATTCTTGGGTGGTAGAGATTTATTCTGAATATTCTGAATATTAGACCGTATTTGCAAATGATTTCTTCCATTCTGTGGTATCTTCATTTTCTTGATAGTGTCCTTTGATACACAAAAGTTTTAATTTTGATGAAGCCCAATTTATATACTTTCTTCTTTTTTTTTCCTTGTACTTTTGGTGTCATACCTGGTTATTGCCAAATCCAAGGTCCTGAAAATTCACCTCTACATTTTCCTCTAAGGATTTTCTAATTTTATCTCTTCAATTAAACTTTTTATCTATTTTGAGTTAATTTTTCATATGGCTTGGAGAAATTGTCAACTTCATTCTTTTACATGTATTTATCTGGTTGTCCCAGCACCTTTGTAGCAAAGACTGTTCTTTCCCCCATTGGATTGTTTTGGCAGAATTGTCAAAAATTATTTGACCATAAATGTGAGTGTATTTACTATCAATTACTTTCCATTGATCTATGTCTATCCTTGTGCAAGAACCATATTATTTCAATTACTATTGCTTTGAAGTAAGTTTTGGTGTCAGTAAGTGTGAATCCTCCTATTTAGTTCTTTTTCAAGACTGCTTTGTCTATTTAGTATCAGCTTGCCCATTTATTAAAAAAAAAAAAGCCTTTAGAAGTTTGATAGTGATTTTATTGAATCTGTAGATCATTTTGGTTAGTGTTGTCATCTTAACAATATTAAATTTTCCAACATATAGCCTCTGTTACTTATTTTTAATTTGATTCTATTATAGCCAGAGTGGATACTTTGTATGATTTTATTATTTTTAAATTTATTTAGACTCATTTTGTGGCCTAACATATGTTCTGTTCTAGAGCATGTTTCACATGCACTTGAGATAAATGTATACTCTGTTGTTGGGTGAAGTTTTTTTTTTTATTTTTTTTATTATAGTTGATTTACAGTGTTCTTTCAATTCCTGCTGTACAACAAAGTGACCCAGTTATACATTTATATACATTCTTTGCTTCACATTATTCTCCATCGGGTTCCATTACAAGTGATTAGATATGGTTCCCTGTGCTATACAGCAGGATCTCATTGCTTATCCACTCCAAATGCAAACGTTTGCATATACTAACCCCAGACTCCCACTCCCTCCCATGTTTTTGTTTTTAATTTTATTATAGTTGATTTACAATGTGTTAGTTTCTGCTGTATACCAAAGCGACTCAATTGTACATATAGGTATATGCTTTTTCATATTCTTTTCCATTATGGTTTATCACAGGTTGTTGAATATAGTTCCCTATGCTATACAAAAGGACCTTGTTGTTTTTCCATCCTATATATACAAGTTTGCATCTGCTAATCCCAAACTCCCAATCCATCCCTCTTCAACCTTCCCTCCCCCTTGGCGACCGAAAGTCTGTTCTCTATGTCTGCCAGTTTGTTTCTGTTTTGTAATTATGCTCTTCTGTGTCCTATTTTATTATTTTTTATTTTTTTAGTTTTTAATTTAAAAAAAATTTTTGCTTTTAGGGCCACACCCACGGCATGTGGGGGTTCCCAGGCTAGGGGTCTCATTGGAGCCATAGCTGCTGGCCTACACCACAGCTCATGGCAATGCTGGATCCTTAACCCACTGAGCGAGGCCAGGGATCTAACCTGCAACCTCATGGTTCCTAGTCGGATTCGTTAACCACTGAGCCATGACGGGATCTCCTGTGTCCTATTTTAGATTACACATATAAGTGGTATCATGTACTATTTGTCTTTTTTTTTTTTTTTTTCAGAGCTGCACCCACAGCATATGGAGGTTCCCAGGCTAGGAGTCTAATTGAAGCTACAGCTGCTGGCCTACACCAAAGCCATAGCAACACCAGATCCAAGCCGTGTCTGTGACCTACACCACAGCTCACTGCTGGATCCTTAACCCACTGAGCGAGGTCAGGGATTGAACCTGCAACCTCATGGTTCCTAGTCGGATTTGTTTGCACTGTGCCACAACAGGAACTCTGTCTTTCTCTTTCTGACGTACTTTGCTTAGTATGATAATCTCTTAAGTCCATCCATGTTGCTGTAAATGGCATTATTTCATTCTTTCTTATGGCTGAGTAATATTCCATTGTGCTTGTGTGTGTATACACACATAAATACACAACACCACATCTGCTTTATCCATTCATTGGGTGATAGACATTTAGGTTGTTTCCATGTCTTGGCTATTATAAACAGTGCTGCTGTGAACCTAGATGTGCATTATCTTTTTGAATTATAGTTTTGTTTGGGTATATACCCAGGAGTGGGATTGCTGGATCATATGGTGATTCCGTTTTTAGTTTTTTGTTTTCCATAGTGGTTGTACCCCCAGTTTACTTTCCTACCAACAGTGTAGTAGGGTTCCCTTTGCTCCACACCGTCTCCAACATTTATTATTTGTAGACATATATAATCTTGGCCATTCTGACTGGTGTGAGGTGGTGCCTCATTGTAGTTTTGGTTTGCATGTCTGTAATAATTAGTGATGATGAGCAGCTTTTCATGTGCCTATTGGCCATTTGTATGTCTTCTTTGAAGAAATGTCTAGGTCTGGGTGAAGTGTTTTGTTTCTGTTATATCTAGTAAGTTTGTAGAATTAAGTCCTATTTCCTTGTTGATCTTTTAACTGGTTGTAAAAAGTGGGGCATTGAAGTCTGCAGCTATTATTGCAAAACTCTGTTTCTCTCTTCAATTCTGTCGATTTCGAATTTATATATTTTAGACTTGTTATTAGATACGTATGTCTATAATTGTTACATTTCTTGCTTAATTGATCTTTTAATCATCATATAATACCTCTCTTTGTGTCTTGTAACAATTTTTGTCTTAAAGTCTTTTTTGCCTGATATTAGTATTGGCATACTCTCTTTTAGCTGTGGTTTACATAGAATATCTTCTTGCATATGATGACTTTCAACCTATCGGTGTTTTTAGAAATAAAGTGTCTCTTATAGATAGCATAATAATTGAATTATTTTCTATCCATTCTGCCAAAATCTTCCTTTTAATTGGACATACTCATCCATTTACGTTTAATGAAATTACTGATAAAGAGGGACTTATTTGTGCCATTTTGCTATTTGTTTTCTACATGTCTTACGTCATTTTTATTCCTCAGTTTCTCCATCATTCTTTACTTTTGTGTTATGTATTTTCTAGTGCACTATTTTGATTCCCTTCTTATTTCTATTTATGTTTTTTAGTTATTTTCTTAGTGGTTGCCTGAGTGATTGCAATTATCATTTTAATTTTAAATAGTCTATTTTGATTTAATAGCAACTTTATTTCAGTATATATAGTGTATAGCTAGTTGCACCCTTCCTTATGCTGCTTCTTTTAATACGTTGTAACTTTATACATTGTGTTCCATTAACAAGAATTTTTAATTTTTGGTTTAGGCATTTCTCTTTTAAATCATATTAGAAAAAAGAAGAGTCACAGCCAAAAATATAGGGGCTATAAACAAAAAATAAGCAATTATTATTGACTTCTTTATTTAATAGTGCATTTTTCTTTATTGATGTTCTTTATATTTTTGTGTGGATTTGAGTAAATATTCATTGCCTATTCATTAAGCTTGAAAGTTTCCTACTAGTTTTTTTGGTAGGATAGATAGTGACAAACACTCAGATTTTGTTCATGGGAATGTCTTTATTTTTATTTTATCTTATTTTATTTTTTTTTTGTCTTTTTGCTATTTCTTGGGCCGCTCCCGCGGCATATGGAGGTTCCCAGGCTAGGGGTCGAATTGGAGCTGTAGCCACCGGCCTACGCCAGAGCCACAGCAACGCGGGATCCGAGCCGCGTCTGCAACCTACACCACAGCTCATGGCAACGCTGGGTCCTTAACCCACTGAGCAAGGGCAGGGACTGAACCCGCAACCTCATGGTTCCTAGTTGGATTCGTTAACCACTGCGCCACCACGGGAACTCTGGAATGTCTTTATTTTTAAAGGACGGTTTTGCCAGATACAGAATTTTTAGGTAACTTTTTTTTCCCCCTTAAAGCAGTATGAATAATTCATCCCACTATCTTGTTGCTTCTGTGGTTTCTAATTCAAAACTGTCTGTTATTCTTACTGATAATCCTGTGCACATGATGAATAACCTCTCTGTTGCTACTTTCAGGATACTCTTTGTTTTTCCAGTTTGATTATAATGTGTTTTGGAATGGATTTTGACTTTGAATTTATCTTCTTTTGGGTTTGTTAAGCTTCTTGGCTGTATACATTTATGTCTTTCATCAAATTTGAAGAATTTTTTTTTTCTTTGTAGGGCAGCACCCACGGCATATGGAGGTACCCAGGCTAGGGGTCGAATTGGAGCTGTAGCTGCTGGCCTATGCCACAGCCACAGAAATGCCAGATCCGAGCCCCATCTGCGACCTACACCACAGCTCACGGCAACACCACATCCTTATGGATGCTAGTCAGATTCATTTCTGCTACAATGGGAACTCCTAGAGAAGTTTTTACTCATTATAGCTTTAGATATTCTTTCTGCTCCTTTTCTTCTTTTAGTGGATTCCTATAATTTGTATGTTAGTATGTTTTTAATTATATCCCATAGGTCTTTTCAGCTCTGGTCGTATTTTGTTTATTCTTTTTTTCTTTCTGTTTTTCAGAGTGATATAAATTGTCCTGTCTTGGTGGTTACTGATTCTTTCTTCTTGTCAAATCTGTTGCTAAACTCCTCTCCTGAATTTTTCATTTCGGTTATTGTACTTTTCAACTCCATAATTTCTGCTTGGTTTCTTTTTATGATTTCTGGCTCTTTAATACATTTTCTATTTGATCAGGATTTGTTCTTATGGTTTCTTTGCAGCTGATTTCCTTTAAATCTTTGAGTATTTTTATAATAGTTGATTTAAAGTTTTGGGCTATTAAGTCCAATGTTTGGGCTTCCTTAAGGACAGTTTTTACTAATTTTTTTTTTTTTTTTTTTGGTAACAGGCCATACCTTTATTTGTCTGCCTTATAATTTTTCGTTGTTAAAAATTAAACATTTGAAATATTGTAACATAGTAATTCTGGAATCAAATTTTTCCCCATCCCTAGAGTTTGCTGTCATTGTTTCTTATTCTTGTTGATATAGTATGTATGTTTAATGATCTTTTCTGAACTCATTTTTGTAATGTCAGTATTGTTGTATGTGGCCACTGAAGACTCTGTTTGTTAAGCTTAGTGGTTAGCTAGTGATTTATCAAATGTCCTTGAACAGTGGAACAAAAACCAAAACCTTCCAATCTCTATACAGGGGCATACCTTCAAAATCAGGCAGTACAACTTTGCCTAAGTTTTCACTTCCTCCTTGTACAGAGCCTGAAGGTCCATCAAAGACGAGTCCTCTCATATCTTTTCTTAGCATGTGCCCAAGCCTGGGTTTGCACATGGCCTTCTAGATTCAAAGGAATAAGAAAGAGATTTTTCAGAAATTCCCACAAAGCATCATATTCTATACTTTTTGTCCATACTTCTTGTTCTGTCTTTTTTCTACTGTTTCTGCTTGCCTTAGGCAGTGGTGGCTAGTATATTGCCTTTTAGTGTTTTCAGCATATGTCCACTGGCTAACCATCTTAGCCCTTGAAGAGTTTGGGGTCAGAGAAGTAAAGGCAAGCTCTTTGAGCCAGTCTTTCAGGGAGCCACCAGAAAAGTCAAAATTCAGTTTGTTGAGAATAGGGTCTGTCTTACTTCTTTTAGTACTAGGAGTCATCTTCAAGGTCACAGGCAAAGAAAAGAGTAGAGAATGAGGCAAGGATTAGTTAAAATGTCAGCTGTTTTTTGTCCTTGATTAAACGTTTTTTTGCTTGCTGTAAACTTTTGGTAAGTTTTCAGAGTTCTAATAAAGTTGATTCTGATGGTTTTCATGAGTTTTTTTCAGTTTTTTGCAGAGGGAGGGACTGTGGAAGTTCCATATTCCATGATTTTCATTGTCCTCACTTCTCACAAGTCTTTCTTAATCATGTCTCTCTGTTCCTGATTCTGTTTCTGGGGTGTCGGAGTATAGTGATAAAAGAGACAGACATGGTCCCCTTGCTCATAGAACTTTCTGTTTAATGCCTTCCCTGTGAACTGAAGATTTATTTCTTATACTGACTTTACATTCTCCATATTTAAAAGCTTTATAGTTTTTGAAGTGAATATGGACTTTGGGACTCTGTGTGTCCCATCACCCTGGATATTGAAAGAGGTTGCTTGTATTTTTGTTTCCCAAGAGTTACTGAGTTCATTAGAATTTAGGCATAATTGTTCTATTGCTCCAAAAAGTCACACTTGCCCATCTTAAGAATTGTTGGCTTCAGTTTCATGGAGTTACTTGTCACCTGCCCAGTCCCCTACAACATATGTCTTTTCTCTACAAATAGGGTATCATATTGATAAACCCAGTCTGATCTCCCAGTTGGAGCAAGAAGACAAGGTGATGACAGAGGAGAGAGGAGTTCTTCCAGGCAGCTGTCCAGGTGAGCACTAGGTGGATATGAGAAATAGTCTTTTTGAGGAAGAGCTCTGGCCATCAATTCAGGGCATAGGAGTATTAGGAAATGCTAATCAGGGAACTTTGTAAAATGCCCTTTTTTCTGACTGAGATGACTAAGAACATTTGGTATGATGAGTTTCCTCATGCACCCTCTTTCTTTACTTTTTAACTTTCTGTTCAACATCTCATACTTTACTTTGGATTCAGAGAGTGGAAAAAAAAGACACGTCTCTTTTCCTTCTTTAGGTCTCATATGAGCCCTTTGTCTAAGTTCTTCCTGCTTTGCCTTCCAGATGATTCCTTCTTTTGTAAATCTCAGATCAATCTTAATCCTTTTAGAGTCCTTTTTTTAATGTCTATAATTTGCATACTCATATTCCTTTCATTGCAAACCTTCTCAAAAATCCTAATCCCTCAGAGTCTGCCTTTACTCATGTGTGCACTTTAGTATTTCTTTTCTCCATCGGCTTAAATTTCTCTTCAATTTGTTTCAGATTTGGAGACTGTACTTAAAGCCAAATACTTAACTCCTAAGAAGCATGTTTTTAGAAAAGAACATTCTAATGGTGTACAAGCGGTAAGACTAACACCAGTGATAATTCTATTTTTTCACAGTAGGAGGATTCCATAAGTTAAAAAAGCCATGAAATAAATAGGAGAGTCATTAAAAGGAAATGTTTATACATGAGATGATGGTTATCTCAGGAGAGATACTGTAAACCAGTTGAGAATTTGGAGAAAACTATAAGTTAGTGCCAAAAGTGTTTCTTCGCTGAGAATTTCCATAAGTAAATGTTTCCTTAAATGTGACTAAAATATTGACTATCAAAATATAAAATGTTCTTAAATTTATCAGAAAATGCTTTGTGAATATGATAAAAACTTGTGGAAATGAATATCCTTTTTAATTTCTAAGAGCTCAAACTGGGAAAAAGCCATATAATGAGCATGTAAAATAGTCATGTAACAGAATTCCTGAAGGAGGATTTGTATGACAGCATTGAATATTGAAAAATAATATAAATTATAAGTTTTCATTCATCTTTTAACAGGAGAGAAGTCATCTTGGAGTGAAACTCAATGAATGTAATCAGTGTTTTAAAGTCTTCAGCACAAAATCTAATCTTACTCAGCACAAAAGAATTCATACTGGAGAAAAACCCTATGACTGTAATCAATGTGGCAAATCCTTCAGCAGTAGATCTTATCTTACTATTCATAAGAGAATACATAATGGGGAGAAACCCTATGAATGCAATGACTGTGGGAAAGCCTTCAACGATCCTTCATCCCTTAGACTGCATGTAAGAATTCACACTGGAGAAAAACCCTATGAATGTAACCAGTGCTTTCATGTTTTCCGCACTAGTTGTAACCTCAAAAGCCACAAGAGAATTCATACACGGGAGAATCATCATGAATGTAATCAGTGTGGCAAAGCCTTCAGCACCAGGTCCTCCCTTACTGGGCACAATAGTATTCATACAGGAGAGAAACCTTATGAATGCAATGATTGTGGGAAAACCTTTAGGAAGAGCTCCTATCTGACCCAGCATATGAGAACTCATACTGGAGAAAAACCTTATGAGTGTAATCAGTGTGGAAAATCCTTCAGCAGTAGCTTTTCTCTTACTGTGCACAAGAGAATTCATACTGGTGAGAAACCCTATGAATGCAGTAACTGTGGGAAAGCTTTTAATAATCTCTCAGCTGTTAAGAAACATGTAAGAACTCACACTGGAGAAAAACCCTATGAATGTAATCATTGTGGAAAATCTTTCACCACTAACTCTTACCTTTCTGTGCACAAGAGAATCCATAATAGGTGGATTTGACTACAATAACTAGAAACGCATTCATTGATTTCATATCTCTCAGACAACGTGTGATAACTCACACTAGATGTATGCGTTATCTATTGCTGTATAACACATTTTCCTTCTAAACATAGTGGCTTTAAACAACAAACATTGATTATCTATAGGTCAGGAATTCGGAACAGCTTAGCTGTGTAGTTCTGACTCAGTATTTCTCTTGAGGTTCTAGTCAAGATGTCAATGGCTGCTACAGTCATCTGTGTCTTTACTGCTGAACAGTCCACTTCCAAAATGGGTCACTCACATGTCTGGCAAGTTATTGCAGGTTGCTGGCAAGGAATCTTCATTTTTTTTTTTTTTACCATGTAGGACTCTCCACAGGGCTGAGTATCTTTATGATGTAGAAGCAGTTTCCTCCCAGAGCATTTGATATAAAGATGCATTGTCTTTTGTGACCTAGCCTTAGAAGGACATATCATTTCCGTATTTGACACAGACCAGTCCTGACACAATGTGGGAAAAGACCACACAAAATATGAGTACCAGGGGACAGAAATTTTGGGGAACCATCTGAGAAGCTTGTTATGAAATCAATGAGGGAAAGACCCTTCAGGAGAACCACCCTCATTCTTTGAATCTGTTCAGTATAAAGGAACATTCAATAACTCTTGTGTTAATTCTCTCGTGAGAGAAACCCCATGAGTCTAATCTTTGTGATAAGCTTTCAGCTCAAATTTCACCCTCATGTGCAGAAAAGATTATGTATTGGCAATAAATCTGAGGACTACATCTAGGGAGTCATGTGACAATTCATACTAGGGAAAATCCTGTGAATATCATTAGAAAGTAAAAGTCTTCACTTTTCACTTAGAACACACATGAGAAAACACTACAGAGGAGCACTTACCTAAGGAATGTGGAAAACCTTATAGCAAAAGCATTTATATTATTGAGCAGAAGATGAAGAGATATTGAGTGTAGTTACTATGGAAAAGCCTTCAGTGTTCTCTCAACTTTTAAGAGATAGGAGGATTTATTCTTGAGAACAAGTCCCATTGAATGTCATCAGTATTGGAAAGCTTCCATTTTTTTACATTCCTCAAACTGAAAACTCACTGCAGAAAAATTTGTGAGTATAAAGAATGAGGGAGTACTTTTAATGATACTTCTTAACTTAGGAAAAATGTGAAATTCGTGGAGCAGCAAAACCTGGAAGTGGATTAATTTTGGAAAATCTCTTGGTGATTCTTGTTTTGTTGACTTGAGAAGTCACATTGGAGGGGAACATTAGGAAGGTACTCAACATGAAATTGCCTTAGCTCTTCTCTGAGTGGCCACAGAATAATTTAAACTGGGAATGAAAAGTATACATGTTGAGTGTGGGATTACTTTTATCAGTGTCTCATCTTAGATTGGAGCATCAGTCTTAATTTTCAGTCTTTTTGTTTAGGTATAAACATGTCTCTAGCTATACTCTGAAATAAACCCTAAATTACGTTCTATAGCTTTGTATGTAATACATGTCATTTAATCTAAAACATTAGTATATTGCATATTCATAAAGGCATTTCTGAATATCTCCTGAGTGATTTAGTTTATTATAGTAAAAATTAGACCGTAGTCCAATCTCCCCTATTTATTAAAGAATAAAAAGATTTTTTTCAAGTTGTTGATGAGTAGTGTTGGAAATACTCAATCTGTGAGGCATCGCAGAAGCTCAGAGAGGCATTGTCCCACTGTGCTGGCCATAAGAAATTGTTAGAGTCACTAGGGGGAACATTTTGCAGCTTGTCTGCCTCACCCATGTTCTATTCATCCTACCTATTCTTTTTCTTGAAAGTAGACTCAAGGCCTAGATTTGGAAGAGCTATATTTTGATCATGATAAAAACCACAATGTGGCAAAAGTTAACCATGGTTTGGGCTCCCAAGGAGCCTCTGATTGGCTCTGTCAGCTATGGACTGCTTATTCCTAGACTTCTTACATGATTAGAAGTAATCGCTAACTAGTTGAAACCCAAGTGATTTGGGAGGAGGTTGTTTTTGAGTTGCTTTTATGTTGATGTCCAGCTGAATGTAATATTATTTGTTGGTCAGCTTTTATAAATGCTCCAGTTTTCTTTGAAAAACAACATGTATTCTCTAATTTTTGGATATAGAATATATTCCCATTAACTCAAGCCAGTTGTGTTTTCAGATATAGTATGTACATTCAAGTTCTTTTTCTTTCAAGCTTTTTTAGTGATAGATGTGTATTAAAGTCTTCCATCATGGATATGGATTAAAAAATTCATTTTGGTAATTCTGTTACTTTTTTCTTTATGTATTTTTATGTAATAGAAATAAGTACATGGTTAGGTATTACTTTGTGATTTGTTCTTATGTAGGGACTGTGTTTTTTCATTGCAAAGTATTTTAGTGGAATAGTAAATGATCAAACACTTATATAGCCCTTCCCCCAAACCAGGCACTCTTCTAAATGCCTGATGGACATTAACTTATTGAGTATTCATTATAAGCTTGAGAAAGGTGTACTATTATTACCCCATTTTGCAGATGAGAAAATTGGCATGGTACACTTATATTACTTGCCAGAGTTCACTCACTAGTGAGTGGTAGAGGCCAGATTTGAATCCACATAGTATATGCTATTAACCAGTAGCCTATTTATTGAGTATTTTCTCTATGCCAACTCCTGTTTGAGACTGGTGTCTATAACAATGAATGAAACTCAGATTTTGCCATTACTTAATCCTGTTGATTTTTCCTTGTAGAAAAAAATCAAGAAAATAATGTTAGTGTAATGTAGAAAAGTAAAGCAGTATAAGATAGTTAAAGGGAATTGAGGTCTTGCTATTTTATGTAGAATAGGAATGAAAAGCCTCTTAGTTAAGGGGCACTCTAATATTAGACACCTTAATGAGTTGGGACGGTGAGTCATGAATTTGTGTAGCAAGAGTAGTTTTGGCATCCAGAGGCCCACACCACCGAGGTCAGTGTGAATGGAGTAGAATAAGTTGGGTATGGTGAGAAGATGATGTGGTCAGAGACTTGGTAGATCCCTCTCTTTCTGTGTTTTATGGGTTATTGTTAGGAGCTTTCCTTCTCCTTTTAGTGAGTTGGTATATCATTTACAGCCTAAGCAGGAAACAACTGACACACTCAGACTAGGACAATTCAAGTAGAATTTTCATAAAGGGGCTACTTACAGAGTTTTGTAGGAGTGATGTAGAAAGACTAAAAGGTTGTTGGACCAGTAGCTGGTAAAGGCAGAGTTCTAACACCACTAAAGCTTGAAGGAACAATTACTGAAATCAAGAGACAAGAGAGGAGAGAAATGTATTGCAGGAGGACTCTCAAGGAGGTCAGAGGTAGCATTCAGTCCCAGGTTCTGCAGGGAATAGCCAGTGCCAGACTTAGTCTCTTACTTCAGTTTCATGCCTAGACTCCCCCTTAACCAAACCCAGCCAGAAGCCCATTGATAATAGTTCATACTGACTAACCTTCCTAGGTGCAGCAAGGTAGAGTTAAAGGGATCCACCAAGGGGAAGGAAACTAGAACTGCTCACCTCTTTTGCTTCTTAGAATCTACTCTTGTCAGTTACCTGGGTGGAAAGTTTATGACCCTGCCTAGGAATTCCATAGCTACTGTAGCATCCTGGGCCTGTCAAAGCACTGATATACTCCCAGCTGTAGTCTAAAATTGTTTCCTCCATGGGTATGGGGTTGGGAGGAGAGTACAAAAAATAACCTAAAGTTTTGGTTCCTTGAGGGGTAAAGGAGACAAAGTAAGAGTCCCATTGAACTTTATGGCTGCTATGAGACCAGCATACAAAGAGAGACGTCACCATAACTTCTGGTGTGGGTAATGAGCCTGTCATCCAGATGTGGGTCTTGTTAAACAGTGATGGCCAAGAAGAAAACATTTGGCATTCAGCTAATCCAGTGGGATGTTTCTTGATACTCTTCCCAATTTTGTTAAGTGTAACAGCTATAATCTGAGAAGGATGTCGTGGCCAGGTATTCAGACTCTTCAGTGATGAGGATATGGATTATCCCTCCAAGTAAGCTACCTAGACCACAGAGATGCTTGTCAAGGGTGAAGGAAATGTAGGAGAGAGTAGTAGAGGAATGTGATGCTAAAAGTATCAGCAGCAACACTGAAAATTGCTGTGGACAGCTAATTTGTCCCACTGATCTTGTACATTTCTCCAGGCAACAAGAGCCACCAAAATCCTATGTGCATTTACTTTTAGAAGCAAGTATATCTGAGTGGCATAATTGGTGGACCCTAATGGAGACTTCTTTTAGAACTAAGTTCAACTGCTGGAAGTGTTGGCTGCTAATGGCTTGTGCAGCCAATTCACTAGGAATTTCCTTGGACCAAAGAAAAATGCCACACCTAAGGTGATGGCAACTCTTGAGGGGCTAGTTCACTTACAGTGACTGGTTCATTTGAGGAGTACAAACGTGCAATTAATTTGCCTCAATTTGAGACACCCATGAAGGGCCACCCCAGGTCCAGAACTCCCCATGGGATCAAGGGTAGTCCTCATTTTTAACTTATCACAGTTCTGTCTTCGTCTGCTCAATTTTGGTTCTCTCCTTTAGAGATAGTTGCTTCAGGCAAGTGACAGACTTTTCATACTAAAGTTTCTTCTTCTGTAAAATGGGAACAAAAAAGAGTGCCTCTGTAAACATATATTAAGGATTAGACTAGTTAATATATGTAAAGCACCCATGAGACTTTCTGGTATATAGGAAACATTGTATATTTATTTCATCTTTCATTATGAATGAATTAAAATTCATTGTAGGATTATACTGAGCAAAATAAGCCACACTCAAAAGTAAATATTGTACAATTATATTTGTATGAATTTTAAGAACAAGCAAAAAATCTGTGATAGAAAAATAATCAGAACAGTGATTATTTTAATCTGAGCTGAACTTGTGGGGGAGGAGGTAAGGGAGGAGCAGGGATTGGCTGAAGGGACAGGAAGGAACTTTATGGGGTGAGGAGAATGTTCTATATCTCAGTAGGAGTATGAGTAACCTAGGTATGTGCATTTATCAGAATGCACTGGCTGTATATATTTAAGACCTGTACATTGCACTGTATGTAACATACCTAAGTTTATATCAGCTTTGTTATGTCAAGTGTAAAAAGCCATTTATTGTATGATTCCATTATGTGCCATTCTGGAAAAAGCAAAACTCTAGGGAAGAACAGCAATTCAATGATTCCCAGGAGCAAGGGGTAATGACAGAGGGCGATGACTATAAAGGGACAGAACAAAGGAACTTGAGACTGATGAAATTATTTTTTCAGGTCTGTCTATGTTCACTGTGTTGATGGATATATAACTCTAGTATTTGCCAAAGCCTATAGAATTGTAGCACTACAAAGAGTGAATATTACTGTGAGTTCAAAAACAAAAATCCACCATATAGTGGAGGGGATGCAAAATGGAATGCAAATGATAACAAATGGATTAACTATATGAAAATGAATAACATAACCACAGTGAAGGGGGCAAAAAGAAAAGCAGATTTACCTTAGAAATCTGTTTTGACCAGATAGTGTAAGGCTGAATACAAAAACAACTGTCTGGGAGGTCAACAGTTAAAGATCTAACATTGTCACTGCTGTGGCTCTGATCAATGCTGGCATGGGTTTGATCCCTGGCCTGAGAACTTCGACATGCTGTAAGTGCAGCCATAAAACAAAACAAAACAAAACAAAACAAAAAAACCCTGTCCAGAAATTCTGTATGCCAATTCAAAAACTTTTTTCATATGGTGCAGATTAGCAGTTCTGAAATTTTGTGTGTATACTAGGGTTGAACAACTAAGTAAATATAAAAGTGGGTAGTTTGAGCCAGTTTCTCTCTGTCTAAGAAAGATGTTACAAATGAGGACAGAGAAAAGGCTGTCGTGAACACTGTGGTGTTGGATTAGAATCGGAGATAGTATGAATTTCTGGTGGTTTGTTGTTGGTGGTTGTCTTTTTAGGGCCACAACTGTACATTATGGAGGTTCCCAGGCTTGAGGTTGAATCGGACCCCTATACAGCTGCTGGCCTACACCACAGCTATAGCAATGCTGGGTCCAAGCTGCATCTGCAACCTGCACCACAGCTCATGGCAACACCAGATCCTTAACCCACTGAGCAAGGCCAGGGATTAAACTCATGTCCTCATGGATACTAGTTGGGCTCGTTAACTGCCGAGCCAGGACAACTGCTGAGCCAGGATGAGAACTCCAGAATTCATGGTTTTTGATGGATGGGTGGAGATAGGTAGATGTGTGTATGTGCACAGGATAGTATACATTCATATATTTCCAAGGCCTATCAGCTCTGAAGGCCTAGAAGCAATGATATTCCAGTAGCAATGAGAATACCTGTCACCTACCCAGACAGTATTGTCTAAAGTACTATTTTAAAAAAATTAGCAGGGGGTGGAGTACCCAGGCTCTTTGGAGAAATGATTGATTACAAGGCTGGGGTAGGGAAAATACAACCTTAACCTGAAGCCTGAACTATTTCTGAAGAATCTTCCAATGCAAATAAAATATTGACAAAGAAGAAGCTCCAAGATTTGCCTTAAAATTCCCTCCTAGGTCTTTAAATAACGTCTAAGCTATGCATGTGCAGGGGAAGACTCTAGGATGATTAGAAGAGAATAACTACTGAAAGCTGAAAATTGTGCCAAAATTTCAGAGTTCACACACATGCCAGGAGTTGGAGGTTGGATTTTTGTACTCATCTGGAGTGGAGTGACCTTGGTAAAAAACAAGAGTAAAACAGGTTTCAGGAGTTCCTGTCGTGGTGCAGTGGCTAACGAATCTGACTAGGAACCATGAGGTTGCAGGTTCGATCCCTGGCCTTGCGCAGTGGGTTAAGGATCCAGCGTTGCCGTGAGCTGTGGTGTTGCTGTGGTTCTGGCGTAGGCCGGTGGCTATAGCTCCAATTGGACCCCTAGCCTTGGAACCTCCATATGCTGCAGGAGCGGCCCTAGAAAAGGCAAAAAGACAAATAAATAAATACACAGGTTTTAATTAGGACCCTAGAAATGTCCCATCCTGAGAGTAAGTATCATTCACTAAGAGTGAGGACTGCTTCTTAGAAGTCAGTGCAAAACTGAAATAGCCCTGCCCTAACAGTCTAAAACTTAGCCTTCATATTCTCAAGATGACTCATTTGTATTATCACGCCTGCCATAACAAAACCCAATCTTTAGAGGAAGTTAACACAATTAAGAACCTCTACAAACTATTTTTCACAAGATTCAGCCCACAAGGGAAGAATACTAGACCCACGAATCAGCAGGAAAATGTTCTCAGTTATGAATATATAAAACAATAGAAGCAAACCCAGACACAATCCAGATGGAGTTGACCTGACAAGGACTAAAAAATAACAGGGAATAATATGTTAAAGAAAATGGAGGAAGCATGGACAGATTGTAGAAAATGAAAAACTACAAATCTTCAAAGCAACCAAGGGAAAAGGAGCTTTCAAAGGAGCATCAGTAATACTGATGACTTCTCAAAAGAAACTATGAAAGCAAGAAGGCAGTGAATGACATTTGATATTAAAGGGTTTAATGGAGGGGGGAGGAAACCCAATCAAAAATTTTATGACCTAAGAAAAAAATTCTTTGAAATTGCAAAGATGTGTTTCAACAAATGTAAATAAAGCAAAAGTCAAAAGAATCAACAGCATAACTGTACTTCAAGAAATACCAAAGTGTTTGTCAGGCTGAAAGAAAATGATTCCATGTGGAAAGACATGATTTAGGAATTATCATCAGCAAGAAACAGAATGTAGGTAAATTTAATGAATATTGACTGTATAAAACAACCCTGTGTAGTTTTACAACTTTTATGAAAGTCTAAACTTTTTCAAAATAAAATCCTTTTAAAAACATGTTAAACTGATCCCCCAAATAGAGATGCTGGGAACCTCAGCAGGTGATGCTCAAAGTCTGCATCCAATAGTAAAGCTGACAGAAGCCCTAGCAAGGGACCACCAATCCCATCAAAACTAGAGGCAGTAGGTAGCAGCTGTCATCCAAATACAAATGATGGGGTCCGAGAAAACAAGACTGCATTCTCCAGAAACTATAAATGATGGGGAATTCCAGCAGGCACCTTCCAGTCACTTCAAATACTAAACACTACAGCAGCCCCATACGTGACTCAGCTGCTCCTCAATACTAGAGAATGGAGTGCCCCAGCTCAAATCTGTCTATATAAACATAAAAGGGAATCCAGGAAGTGATTCTTGTAGTCCCCACCCCCAATACTGGATAAAACAGTGAGACCTCCATTCAGTGATCACCCCATTCTGTCACATAAATTCTTAAAAAATGGGTGCACCAGACAACTGTGACATATGGAAGTTCCCTGGCTAGGGGTCCATTTGGAGCTGCAGCTGCTGGCCTATGGCATGGCCACAGCAATGCCAGATCCAAGCTACAGTTTTGACCTATGCCACAGCTTGTGGCAATGCTGGATCCGTAACCCACTGAGCTAGGCCAGGAATTGAACCCACATCCTCACAGACACCATAGTTTGTTCTTAACCCACTGAGCCACAACAGGAACTCCAAGTGTTTAAATTTTTTTTTCCAATTTTATGGCCACACCTGAGGCACATGGAAATTCCCTGCCAGGAGTTGAATCCGAGCCACAGTGGCAGCAATGCTAGAGCCTTTAAACCTACTGGATTGAGTCGGGGATTGAACATCACCACTGCAGCGACCCAAGCCTATGAAGCCAGATTTTTAACCCACTGCACCACAGCAGGAACTCCCATGTGACAGATTTGACTTTCATCAACATTTCCGTACAATTCCCATCATGATCTTCACTTTTCACGTAAACCTCAGTTTGTATTTACCAAGATTGGTCTTCATTTATTTTTGTTTGGGTTTTTTTGTTGTTGTTGTTTTTATTAATTTGACCATACCCATGGCATGCAGGGCATGCAGAAGTTCCCACGCCATGGATCAATGCCACACCATTCAGTGAGTGACCTGAGTCATAGCAGTGACCATGCTGATTCTTAACAGCTAGACCACCAGAGAACTCCTGGTCCTCATTGTTATATTATAGACTACAAGCCCATTGAGGCTGAGGGTCTACTTAATGTTTTTAACTTATGTTTGTTTCATCTGGTACTTACACTCAAGGAAGAAATAACTATGCAAATTAGATTTTTCCATAAATTTAATATTATAAATCTGGATTTGGAAATAATTTTTTAAAGTTTAAAAACTAATTTGGAGTTAGTATATTATTTTAAATTTGAGGATTTTCCTGGTGGTCTAGTGGTTAGGACTCGGCACTTTTACCAGCGTGGCCTGGGTTCAGTCCTTGGTCTGGGAATTGGGATCTCCCATCAAGCCACTGCACACCATGACTAAAAAAATTGAATTTTAAAACTCTTAAAGAATTGCAATAACATATGGGAGAATCATGAATGACTTCAATATTTTATCCAAATATGAACTGTCAGTGGATAAAACAAAACAGACAATGTACAACAGGTGTGAAGTTTAAGTTATAAAATGACCTTTGGGATAGAAGAGAGGTTGAAGCATAAGAATGTGCTTATTGTATACATATAGATGGAGGAAATGGCTAGATTCAATAGTAAAAGCTTTGAGGATATCCATTAATCTGATATAGAAGCTCTATCTGTGAGTCTTGATGACTGAGGGTAGTTGTACACCAATACTCTTTAAAAAAAAAGTGGGCAGAATCCCTTGATAAATAGAGGTTAAGTAGTTTTGATGGATCCTAATATATGAATGAATAAATATAAAAATTTATTTATCTGAATGCTTAATATTTCAAAAGCCACAACTGTGGTAGGGACTTGAGAGAGAAAACCTGAATGCCTATTTCTCTTAGAATCTATTTGATTCCTTAAACTTTTCAAAGAGTTCTTCTCATGTCTTATAAAAATAATGTAGCACTTTGGGGCAAAGATGCTGCCCAGTAGCCCAGCACTGGAGGCCAAGATGGAGATCTCCACGGCCACCGTGACCTTGCCCTTGGTGCTGAGGAAGGTGACCTAGACACTGCAGAACACCAGGATACTGAAGGTCAGTAACTTGGCTTCATTGAAAGTGTCAGGCAGGTTCCTGGCCAGGAAAGCCAAGGAGAAGCTCCCCAGGACAAAAGAGCCCAGGTATCCCAGGACACAGTAGAAGGCAGTGACAGAGCCCTTGTTGCACATGATGATGAGGCTCTTGGGCTCAGAATGAGTGTATATCTCAAGGAAAGGGGGAGAGGTTCCAAGCCAGGCTCCACAGATAATCACTTGGATGAGGGAGCAGATGGGAATGACATAGTTAGAAGCTCCTGCTGCTAGCAATCGCCTCACGGTTCTTCCTAGTTTCATGACCTTGAATGCCAGAATGACAGTAAGAGTTTTGGCGGAAACAGTGACAACAGTCACAGTGAACACAGCTGCAAATGTGATTTGTCTGAGGATACAGGTTGCTGTGGGGGGTTGGCCAATGAAGAGCAAGGAGCAGAGGAAACACAGGAGGAGGGAGATGAGATGGTCATAGCTGAGAGCCTTGTTATTGGCCTTGACGATGGGGGTGTCTTGGTGCTGCACAAAGGCCCACAAAACCCCAGTCGTGATGACACAGAAGCACAGAGCCATGCAGGTCAGTGCCATCCCCAAGGAATCCTTGAAGTCCAGGAAGGTCACAATTTTGGGGATGCAGTGATTTCTCCCCTGTTTGGATACTGTTGTTCTGGGCACTGGACACACCACTCTGCATCTGGAGAGAAAGCAAACTCGACATTTTATCCTCACAGTTTCTTCATTTCACCACATTTAAATGTTTCAGTAAACAAATTTTTCCTTTATTGTGTATAAGTGCATTGCGCCTATTTATCCTCTCTGATTCAATATTCAGACATATCGTATTAGACGGTATTTGTGAGGATGTTAAAATTGGAACATTTGTAGATTCTTTTTTTTTTTCTTTTTAGGGCTGCACCCATGGCATATGGAAGTTCCCAGGCCAGGGGTCGAATCAGAGCTACAACTGCTGGCCTACACCACAGCCACAGCAATGCCAGATCCTTAACCCACTGAAGAGGGCCAGGGATCAAACCCTCATCCTTGTGGATCCTAGTTGGGTTTGTTAGCCGCTGAGCCATTGAAGGGAACTCCCATTTGTACATTCTTGATGGAAATATAAAATGGTGCAGCTGCTGTATAAAACAGTCTAACAATTCCTCAAAAAATTAATCACTGAGTTACAATAAGAGTCAGCAATTCCCATCCAGGTATATACTTCCCAAAATGAAGGCAGTGGTTTGAATGGATATTAGTACAATACCCTTCCTATTATTTGCAATAACTAAAAGATGGAAACAACTCAAAGTCCATTGATAGATAAATGAATAAACAAAATGTGGCACATACAAACAATGTAATACTATTCTGCCTTAAAAAGGGACAGAATTATCTGACACATGCTACAATGTGGTTGAATCTTGAAAGTGTTATGCTGTATGAAATAAGCCAGTCTCCAAAAGACAAATGCTGGATGATTATACTTATATAATGTACCTAGAATAGTCAAATCCACAGACACAGAAAGTGGAATGATGCTTACGAGGGACCTGTGGGAGGTGGTAAGTGGGAATAACTTTAATGGTAGCAGAGATTAAGTAAGGTATGATGAGTTCTGTAGATGGATAGTGGAAAAGGTTGCATAGCAGTGAAAATGGACTTCACGGCCCTGAATCGAACTCTCTCTCTCTTTTTTTTTTTTTTTTTTGGTCTTTTTAGGCCACACCCGTGGCAAATGGAGGTTCCCAGGCTGGGCGTTGAATCAGAGCTATAACTGTGGCCTATGCCACAGCCACAGCCACAGCCACTTGGAATCTGAATTGTGTCTGTGACCTACACCACAGCTCAAAGCAATGCTGAATCCTTTAAACTCACTGAGCGAGGAGAGAGATAGGACCCGCATCCTCATGGATACTAGTCAGGTTCATTAACTGCTGAGCTACGACAGGAACTCTGGAACTGTAATCTTAAGAATGGTTAAAATGGTAAGTTTTATATTATGTATATTTTACCACAATAAAAACTAAGTCAAAAAAATAAATGTATGAATTGGGAAACTAATGTCCAATGACTCCATTGCGAATGCCCTCAGTTTTCTTTTCATTACAAAGTAGATAAATGGTCGAGTTACCATAGGGTGATTATAAATTTTTATACCTGTGTGGTTGAAAATGTGTCTCTCTGGGCAAAAAGCACAAGTAAAGCAGCAAATAGGCTGTCCTTCTATACATCTAATCTTGAGAAGGGGTCATAACTCTGAATCCAATTGGCCATTCTATCCTCTCTTCATTGATCACCAAGGCTTGATCCTATATAGTATTGGAGACAAACTCTCCCACTTTAACCAGGAGCCCAAGACCACCTGGAAAATTTACAGCATTCAGGATGTCATAATGCACCACATGGTTTCTTTCCTCATCTAAGGACATAGGTGCTCCAGCAATGTTTGTAAATTGGATTTTAGCCAGGAATAGGTGAAGCTAGAGAAGAAAGATTGAAAAATGAAAAATGCATTCAAGTTAGAGATGGAAGGCCCATACTCACAAAGCAAGCATGCTTCTCCCCCCCTCCCCCCCCGCCTCTGTGGCATATGGAGTTCGTAGGCCAGGGATCAGATCCCAGAGGCAGTTGATGCAGCAATGCCAGGTCCTTAAGTCACTCTGCCAGGCCAGGGATGGAACTTGCATCCCAGCACTCTGGAGATGCTGCTGATCACATTGAACCACAGTGGGAACTCCAAAGCAAGCATTCTTTCCTATCTTCCCAGCCTCAAGTTTTCTTGTTGCCAGAAGTGAAGTTTTGTCTAGGTGTTTACCATCTCTGAGTCTAGTGATAGGAACTTTCCCTCTCATCCTGAAAACGAAGAATTGAACACAATATTGACACTGTTAAAAGCATGCCTTCGTCATGGGTTTTGGTGCAACCCTGAGCCATGAAGTTTGATGGGGCTTCTGGAAGGAAATGCCTGTATTTGAAAAGGGGTACCACCTGGAATTTTTCTCTTACTGCATTTGTATGTTTTTAATTAAGAACATGATGGAGTGAGCACTCTCACTATGAGAAAAAACTGAAATCTACAGCACATAGAATGTGTGTGTGTGTGTGTGTGTGTGTGTGTATTTTTTTGGGGGGGTCACACCCACAGCATATGGAAGTTCCCAGACTAGGGTTTGAATTTGAGCCATATCTGTGACCTACATTGGAGCTCAGCTACACTGCAGCTCAGCAACACCAGAACATTAACCTACCAAACAGGGCCAGGGATCAAACCTGGGTCCTCATGGATACTGGTCAGGTTTGTTATCGCTGAGCCACATGGGAACTCCAACAACTCATAGAATATTAATGAAATTGGTTTTTTGTTTGTTTGTTTGTTTGTTTTGGTCTTTCTGCCTTTTCTAGGGCTGCACCCATGGCATATGGGGGTTTTCAGGCTAGGGGTCTAATCGGAGCTGTAGCTGCTCACCTTCGCCTGAGCCGCGGCTACACCAGATCCGAGCCGCGTCTGCAACCTACACCACAGCTTATGGCAACACCAGATCTCTAACCCACTGAGCAAGGCCAGGGATTGAACCTGCAACCTCATGGTTCCTAGTCAGATTCGTTAGCCACTGAGCCACGACGGGAACTCCAAAAGATAGGTTTTAAACCCAGGCTTCCCATTCAGAGATTCTCCTGTCTTGCTATATGGAGATGGTGTGAGTAAGATCCCTGGGGCTCTGAAAGACCCCAGCAAGGCTCTCATTCTGAGGACTCAAATGATGGCTAATCCTCCTAGAGAGGTTTTTAGAGCACTGAGTTGGGGGGTGGGGTGGTATTTAGCTGGATGATATACCTACCAACTGGCCTTTTTTTGTTGTTGTTATTAGCTCTTATAATGGACGGTGCACCTACATATGGATTTGACAGAAAGATATTTTCCTCTAAGTATATGAGTAGGGAGTGCCAAAACCATCTCATAAACCATTTTGTAAAGACTTTTTGAATCCCAAATATGAAAACTTGCAACCAAAAGAAGCATGAACAGAACACAGGGTATTTGAGGAAACTCCTTGTGAGGCATCATTACTGTAACTCAACCAGAGACATGCATGTCACATCTTTGGACAAAGTCTAAATTTTAAGGCAGTGTTCCTTATTTTTCCAGGAGAATTAAATTGTTTGGACGAAAGTGATAGGCTTTGATCTACTCTGAAATATTATCTACTTATCTTCTTTTGGCTTCCAGGATAATGGACTAAATACCTCATTTTTGATGGGATTAAATTAATGGTCTTAGGGGACCTCCTTTTCTTAGGGTGGTGGAGCTAAGGCACTTAGGTACACTCCAGGGAGGGCACATTTCAACAATGTCTTTGTCAGGAGTGAGGATCCAGGTTGAGTCATTTTCTACTGAGAGTGACCTCAGGCCACAGAGATTAATGTTTCAAAGGTTTTGTGTGTGCCTTAGTCCTGGCAGAGGAAGGGGCTGGGGTTCTGCGGATTCACAACATACTTGCAGGGACTGATCATGGGTATTGGACCAATGGAGTGGGACATGAAAGAGGCATAATTCTTTCATCTGTCTTGAAAAGAGTGAGGAGAAAAACATTTTTAAGAAACTAGAGAGACAAGGAATAGAACATTCAGAATCCCATTGGTCTACATTTCTGCCATTTCTGTGCACACTTTAGATCATTTTCACGGGGATGAAAAACACACACACATGCAAGTGCAAACAAGAACTTACATGTAGGATGCCACGTGCTCACGCCTGAGCATAAAAGAGAGACAGGATATGTCTGATTTTGGGTCCATGACACAAAGGGGGAAAAACCCACCCACCATCATAGATCCCCATTTCTGCAAACACTTTGCTTCTGGTAGAGCAAACAGTAATCAAAATCCATCTCACATGCAGTGTATAGAGACTGCAGGAGTAGGAAAAGACATCAGAGGGAATGACACAGAGAGACAAAACCCTGTGTCTAAGCTCAGCTGAGAAGATGAATCAGGAGTGAGTCTGTAGGCTCTGCCTCAGAAAGGAGTTTCCCTCATGTAAACCACAGCATGTGGCCACTACTACTCTGTCTCTTAGCCTGTGGACACACTGCAGGGCATGTGCCAGGGGTGCCAGACAAAGGTACACTTAGAATCATAAATTAGGTATTTATAGTAAAGTCACAGAGCTGATATGTCACCTCACTGTCACTGTGACAAGAGCAGCTGGCTTTCCCTTCTCTTTAGTGCTTCATGTCAATCCCTGTCCTGGGCTCTGCACTTGTGTCCCTCCATCCTGGTGAAAAACAATGAGGAATTACAAGTGTTTTTCCTACTTGCCCCTATGGTTTCATCATGAGTATGACCATAAGACCTCAAGATAGGAGCAGAAAGGGAGGTGTGGAAGAGACAAGCCCATCCTGATATAGAGAGCTCCATCATCCTGTGTCCGTGATTGATATCCCTGCAAGGAACTTAGGTTTGTAGTATCAGACTGTTGCTCTGAGGGACTTTCAGGTATAGGACAAGCTGATGTTGGAATCAATGTAGGACCTTTAGCATAATTTCAGCTGATGCTTTAGCAAAAAAGTAAAAGGGAAACATCAATTACTGATAATGGCAGGTGTCATCAAGAAGACTATTGCCTAATTTCTCTGGCTTGAACACCAGTACTATGTTGAACAGTAATGGCAACATGGGGCCCTTTTTCTTATTCCTGGTATTAGAAGAAAAGCTTTCAACCTGTCAGCATTAAGTGGGATGTGAACTGTGGGATTGTCACATATGGCCTTTGTTATCTTAAGTACAATCTATCTATACTGAATTTGTTAAGAGTTTTTAATGACAAATGGAACTTGAATTTTGTCAAATGCTTTTGTGGCATCTATTGAGGTGATTATGTGATTTTCATCTTTTATTTATTAATATAATGTATCATATTTAGGATTTGCATGTGTTGAGCCATCTTCCATCCCAGAGATGAATCCCACATGATTGTGGTGCATATCCTTTTAAGGTACTGCTGAATTCAGTTTCTAGTTATTTTGGAGGCATGTTTTGCATCTCTATTTATTAGGGATATTGGTCTTTTATTTTCTCTACTTATGGTTTCCTTATCTGGCTTTGGTATGAGATAATGCTGGCCTACCTAAGAGAAATAAGCATTAAGGTTTTATCTCACAAGTATCACATTTTTGGCTTTTGTATATTAATCCACTCAGGTAGATAACATGTTTTTTATTCAGATATTAGAAAACAATCAAAATTGCTTTATATGTATTTATCAAGAGAGTCTCCTCCCCCACCCTTTTTTTTTTTTTTTTTTTGTCTTTTTAGGGCTGTACTCACGGCATATGGAGGTTCCCAGGCTAAGGGTTGAATCAGGGCTATAGCTGCCAGCCTACGCCACAGCCACAGCAATGCTAGATTTGAGCTATGTCTGTGACCTACACCACAGCTCATGGCAATGCTGGATCCTTAACCCACTGAGCGAGGCCAGGGATTGAACCTGCAACCTCATGGTTCCTAGTCGGATTCATTAATCACTGAGCCATGATGGGAACTCTGAACACAACCTTTAAAATTAATTATACTTTAAGTGTGAAAAGTAGAATTGGAGTTCCCGTTGTAGCTCAGCACATTAGAATCCGACTAGTTACCTGTGAGGGTGCGAGTTTGATCCCTGGCCTCGCTCAGTGGGATAATAGATCCAGTGTTGCCCTGAACTACAGTGTAGGTCACAGATGCAGCTCAGATCTGGCGCTGCTGTGGTTGTGGCGTAAGCCAGCAGCTGTAGCTGCGATTCAATCCCTAGCCTGGGAACCTCCATGTGCCGTGGGTGGGGCCCTGAAAAGACAAAAATGAATGAATGAATAAATAAATAAATAGTAGAATTATTTTCTTTTAAAATTTTTTATTTGTATAATGATTTTTATTTATTTCGTTATAGCTGGTTTACAGTGTTCTGTCAATTTTCCACTGTATAGCATGGTGACCCAGTTACACATACATGTATACATTCTATTTTTGCATATTATCATGCTCCGTCATAAGTGACTAGACACAGTTCCCAGTGCTACACAGCAGGATCTCATTGCTAATCCATTCCAAAGGCAATACTCTGCATCTCTTAACCCCAAGCTCCCAATCCATCCCACTCCCTCCCCCTTGGCAACCACAGGTCTATTCTCCAAGTTCATGATTTTCTTTTCTGTGGAAAGCTTCATCTAATACAGACATTAGATTCCAGATATAAGTGATATCATATGGTATTTGTCTTTCTCTTTCTGACTTACTTTACTCAGTGTGAGAGTCTCTAGTTCCATCCATGTTGCTGCAAAAGGCATTATTTCTATCCTTTTAATGGCCCAGTAATATTCCATTGTGTATATATACCACGTCTTCCTAATCCAATCATCTGTCTATGGACATTTGGGTTGTTTCCATGTCTTGGCTATTGGGAATAGTGCTGCAATGAACATGCAGTTGCATGTGTCTCTTTTAAGGAAAGTTTTGTCTGGATACATGCCCAGGAGTGGGGTTGCTGGGTCATATGGTAGTTCTGTGGATAGTTTTCTAAGGTACCTCTATACTGTTTTCCACGGTGGTTGTACCAGCTTACCTTCCCACCAACAGTGCAGGAGGGTTCCCTTTTCTTCACACCCCCTCCAGATGTCAAAGAAGCACATGAAAAAATGCTCAACATCACTGATTATTAGAGAAATGAAAATCAAAACTACCATGAGATACTACCTCACACCAGTCAGAATGGCCATCATTAATAAGTCCACAAATAACAAATGCTGGAGAATTATTTTCTGAATACTGATTTGGGCCAATTTTTAATACTTGAAAGGTAATTACCTCATCCTTTTAAATCATAATTTTCCAGTACACTTGAATTGACATCTTTTCAAATAAATGAGAAAGAAGCTTCACCTGGGGCTTTTTTGGGTATCATTCTTTGCTCATCTGAGGTTGGAGATGGAGTGGGCAGAGAAGAGGAAGATTCTATTTTATGTGGTCCCCAGGTTTGGCCACATACACAAACTAAAGATGGTGGTGTCTCGGTGTTTCAGAAATTAGTCAAAATTGTGCCTGTATATTAGCCCTCAAGTTTTTTATTTCTTCACAGCAGGCTGGGATCCAAAAACCTACCGGGGCAACACTCAAATTTATACACACCCAGTTGTGTTAAACATTGGCCAAAGCAGGATATTTTAGTCATTTAGAGACTGCCTTGTTTGCATACCCTGTGAAATTGCATCCAACATCTGATAGCCATAAGAAAGATATACCCTATTGTTGTAAAAATCCTTAACCTCTGCTGCCCTTCAGAGCCGTCTAAGCCAGACTCTCCACCAGGCTACTGAGTGACATCACCTAGACATCTAAGCTTCCTCTGTGACTGTGTTCCCCTCTCTCCAGTGGGAGTTCCCTTGCCTTTCGCTCCTGAGTAGTGCTAAGATGGTCTGGCATGGAAACATGTGAGAAAGAGATGGTCAGGAACTACCTGAATGTCTTGGCTTGAGTCTGTTTCTTCTTCCTACCAGGGCACTGTTGAGGACCCTCCTGGACATGTCTATCTTCCAATGGCTCCTTTGGGAATCTGCATGATGGGCGGCATGCCTACCAACAATTTTTTCCCCTTTATTTGTTTATTAAGTCTTACCTCCTGAATAATTCTATTCCGGTATAATTTTATTCAAGACTCTCTCCCTCTCTCTCTCTCTCTCTCTCTTTTTTTTATGTGTGTGCTTTTTAGGACCACACCTGCTGCTTATGGAGATTCCCAGGCTAGGCATCCAATCGGAGCTGTAGCTGCCAGCCCATGCCAGAGCCACAGCTACGTGGGATCCAAGCTGCCTCTGCAACTCACACCACAGCTCATAGCAACGTGGGATCCTTAACCCACAACCTCATGGTTCCTAGTTGGATTCGTTAACCACTGAGTCAAGAGGGGAACTCCTCAAGAGTGAATTTAAAGCAAGGAGACAGAGGCAGATTCTGATTGGATGTCTTTAGAAGTCAGTGCCATTATAAAAAACAGATTGAAGGGGGAAGTTCTTAGTAGGAGTATTTAAATAGAAAGACACTGAAAAGGCAAGGTAATTGATATAGGAAGTTTGATTGAATCCTAGTTAGAAAAAAGCACACTCTAAAGAGGAGAGTTTGGGAGAAAGTTGAAATGTGAACTGCATATTAGAAGATATGGAAGATTTCTTAATTTTTGAAAGGTGGGAGTTCCCGTTGTGGCGCAGTGGTTAACGAATCTGACTAGGAACCATGAGGTTTGCGGGTTCAATCCCTGGCCTTGCTCAGTGGGTTGAGGACCCGGCGTTGCTGTGACCTGTGGTGAAGGTTGCAGACGCGGCTCGGATCCTGCGTTGCTGTGGTTCTGGTGTAGGCCAGTGGCTACAGCTCCTATTTGACCCCTAGCCTGGGAACCTCCATATGCCACAGCAGCGGCCCTAGAAAAAGGCAAAAAGACCAAAAAAAAAAAAAAAAAAAAAAAAAAAAGGAAAGGTGGTATTTGTATCATGGTTACACAGGACAATATCCTTATTTTGGTGATTCTTGCCAGAATATTCAATGGTGAAGTGTCATGATATTTTCAACATTCAAATGGTTCACGAAAAATTCTGTCTACATCTATATCCAGGCAAATCTACTTTAATATTGTTCTGAACACATGATTTTAATCTGGGTCATTTGATGCATTAAGGAACAATTGTAACAATGTAAACTTTAGGTTTGCTTATGTGCAATCTCATTTATAAGGCACACAAGAGAAACATTAAATACGGAAAACTTCACCCAGCTGAACCTAGCTAGGCAGGCATACGCAAAACACATGCACAAAGCTCAAAATTCTACTAGCTCAATCAGTGCCCCTCAAGTGTTTTGAGGGAAACCTATATCCCTCTTGAGTTGGGATTTTCTATCTGATTTCAGGTCTGCCTTCCACCTCTTCATTATAACTCACAAATATCAAGCCTCCTGATGATCACTTCTATAAGCAGATGATAGGCTTCTTTCAGATTAAACTGCTCTATTTCTTATAGCGTTTTTGTATTTCTTAACCATTCAACATATGTAAACTGCCGCTTTATTAGACTGCTATTTTTTTATGTACTGACAAATTTTTAGTGTTGAGCCCCGATCTCATTTTTCCCACAAGCTCCTTGGTTTTCATTGTGTGAGTTTACATAATAGCATTGGCTATGAACAGCTATGAACAAGATTTTTTCAAAAGCAAATGCCCATAGAAGGTACATGTTCCAGGCCAACTGGTTGAAGAGCAATCTTTTCAATCAGGTGACCCCTGCCCCAATTGTTACTCAGGAAAAGGGGGGTGGGATGTCTGAACTGTCCAATCGGGGCTACAGCAGTGGAAGGTGGGTGGGGCGAAGCCCAACAAACCAATTGGAGGTTTCAGAGGAGGTGCCTGATCTTATTTCATCTGTACGTAAAGGCCCCAGGTGTTTCTGCTGCAGCACCTATAATGCTGCGGCATGTAACGGTGGCCGGGGCGTAAGGATGGACACGGGGGAACCTCAGAAGCCAGAAAATGGTGAGTGTATGTGGCTGGGTGTCCCAAGACTGGGAATAGGGGTTAAACTGGGACACGTGGCGGCAGAATCCAAGTTTCCCTGGGATGAATTTCAGAGTCTGTGGACTCCACTCTGCCAGAGACTCTGTTCAGATAAGTCCCCTCCAGCTATAAGCCTAAGGGTTAGGTGTATAGCCCCCTGGTTCCTGGGCAGGCACTGTGCACAGTGACCTCAGCCAGGATCCTGGAGCCTCTCTAGGCAGCTCTGCGCGATGGCCCCTACACTGCCCCCTTATTGTGTTGTGTCTAATTGGAGGGTCGTTAGAAAGTGTCTGGGCTTTATGCATGGAAGCCTCGGTCTGTGGGGTCCCCTGGCCCTCCTTTCTCCTCAAGGGTAATTATTGAGGCTTCTGAGTTTTCCAAATGTTTGGGAGTAGAGTCTCAAATACAAGACCCTGTCCTCCTAGCCTAGCTCTTTCAGGTGCTGGCAATAAATCCTTAAATTTCCAGGTCCCTCCCTTCTGTCCAAAGCTAACTTGCCCTCTGATTCATGGCATCATTATTAACCAACTGTCCTCTGTGGTGCCTTTTAAAAGGCACAGTATTGGAGTTTCCACCTTGGCACAGTGGTTAACGAATCCGACTAGGAATCCTGAGGTTGCGGGTTCAATCCCTGGCCTTGCCCAGTGGGTTAAGGATCCGTCATTGCCGTGAGCTGTGGTGTGAGTCTGTGGTCGCAGACTTGGCTGGGATCCTGCGTTGCTGTGGCTCTGGCGTAGGCCAGCGGCTATGGCTCCGATTCGACCTCTAGCCTGGGAACCTCCATATGCCATGGGAGCGGCCCAAGAAATGCCAAAAAATAAGAAATAAATAAAAAACAAAAGGCACAGTATTTGTTGTCATTTTCCCACAGCCAATGAATGGCTCATATCTAAAGTTTTATTTTTGAGTGTTTGTTTTTTTCTGGCTGTTTTACCCTTAAGTGGAAAACAGAATAGTGTTACCCTTAAGTGGAAAACCTGGAATAGTGTTATGTGAAATTCTTGTGCCTCTCCTCCCAGAATCTTTGCTGTATACACACACACACTCACACAAATTCAGTTTCTTTCACCAGTGTCTTATAGTTTTCAGTGTACATATCTTTCATCACGTTGGTTAAATGTATTGCTATATTGCTAAATATTTTATTGATTTTGATGCTATTGTGAATATATTGTTTCCTCTTCTTTCTCAGTTTTGTTAGTGTACCGAATGAAACTGCCTTTTGGGTGTTGATTTTATATCTTGCCACTTTACTGAATTCACTTATTGGTCAGAAGTATTTTTTGTGGTGTCTTTATGGCTTTTTCTGTGTAAGATGATGCCATCTGCACACAGAGACAGTATAGGTTTTTCCTTTCCAACTTGAATAACTTTTCTCTCTTTTTCTTGTCTAATTGCTCCAAGTGGGAATGTCAGTGTTATGTTGAATAGAAGTGACAAGACTAGGGATCCTTGTCTTGTTCTGTTTTTATTGTATTTATTAAAAAGGTGGATTTTTTTGCCACACCCATGGCATGTGGAAGTTTCTGTGCGAGGGATCAAATCTGTGCCACAGATAAAATCAGAGCCGCTGCAGTGACAATGCTGGATTCTTTACCCACTGAACTATGATGGAACTCATTGTTCTGGATTTTAGAGGAAGAGCATTCAGTTTTTCACCACTGAGTGTGATGTTAATTCTGGACTCTTCATATTTGGCCCATATCGTAATACAGTAATGTCCTTCAATATTAAATTTGTGGAGAATTTCTAACATGAATGGGTGTGGAGTTTTGTCAAAGGCTTTTTCTGCACCCATTAATATGATTATGTGAATTTTATCCTTCATTTGGTGAATCTGGTGTATCTCAGTGATTTGTCCAGCTTTGTTAGCAAGGTAACGATGGCTTGGAAAAATGACTTAGAAATGAACCTTCCTTTTCAATTTTTTTGCAAGAGTTTGTAAAGGATTGGTATTAATTCTTCTTTAAATAATGGTGGATTGACCAATGAAGTCCTCTGGTCCTAGGCTTTTCTTCTGAGTGTTTTTTTGGGTAACTTATTCAATCTGTGAAATCATTATTGGTCTGTTCACATTTTCTATCTCTATATTATTCAGTCTTTTTTTTTTTCCCCTCCATTTTTCAGGGCTGTAATCCTGGCACATGGAAGTTCCCAGGCTAGTGGTAAAATAGGACCTGCCATGTTGGCCTATTCCACAGTCACAGCAATGCTAGATCCAAGCTTTGGTTGTGGCCTACACCACAGCTTGTGAAACACCAAATCCTTTAACCCATTGATTGATGCCTGATATCGAACATGCATGCTCATGGATACTAGATGGATTCTTAAACTACTGAGCCACAATGGAAACTCCTGTATGATTCAGTCTTGCTAGGTTATATGTTCCCTGTAATTTATCCATTTGGGGGGGGGTTATCCTATTTGTTTGCATAGTAATCTCTTATGAACCATTGTATTTCTGTGGTATCAGTTATAATTTCTCCACCTTCAATTCTGATTTCAGTAATCTGAATCATCTTTTTTCTTAATCTAAGTAAAGGTTTGTCAATTTGGTTTATCTTTTTAAAAAAACAACATTTAGTTTCTTTGACCAGTTATTTTTGTACTTGCACATTTTTTAAAATTTACTAATTAGTATCCATTAATTTCATATTGAAGAACTCTTTGTAGCATTTTTTTGTAAGGCAAGTCTAGTGGTGATCAAAGTTTCTCAGTTTCTCTTTGGCTGGGAACGTCTTTACCTCTCCTTCATCTCTGAAGGACAGTTTACCAGGTAAAACATTATTGATTGGCAGTTTCTTTCTTTCAGTACTTAGAGTATAACACCCAATTCTGTCCAAGCTTGTAAGGTTTCTACTGAGAAATGCATTGATAGTCTAATTGGGACTGCTTTGTGGGTAATGAGTTCCTTTCCTCTTGCTACCTTCAAAATTCTCTCTCTTTGATTTTTGATGATTCGATTGTGATATGTTTGTGAAGCTTTTGGGGTTATTCTGAAGCTCAGACTTTCCTATGGTTGTGTCTGCTTCACACCTCTTACTCCCTCTTTGGGCAGGATTTTTAAAGATTGCATGCCTATTTTGATTCCTCTGAGCCAGCCAGGGTACTGTGTTTGTTTTTCCCAGGGTGATTTCCTGACATACTTAATTTTGCCTTAGTACTGTTATTTTAACAATATTATTGATTCCATAAACAAGGTGTATTTTTCCATCTGTTAGTGTTATCTTGTGATTTTCATCATTGTCTTTTTGTTTTCCATGTACAAGTCTTTTATTTTCTTAGATATGTTTAGTCCCTGATATTTTTTCTCTTTGATGCAATAAGTGGGATTGTTTTCTTATTTTCTCTTTTGGATAGCTTGTTTTTAGTACATAGAAATGCAGCAGCTTTCTCTATATTAATTTTATATCTTCTAACTCTACTTAATTACTTGGGGCACTCTAGTAGTGTTTTGGAGGTGTCTTTATGATTTTCTGTGTATACTATCATGCCATCTGTAAAGAGTTACAGTTTAACGGCTTCTTTTCCACTTTAGATTCCTTTCATTTTTCTTTTTTCTTGTCTGAGTGCTGTGGCTAGGACTCACAGTATGATATTGAATTTAAGCGATGAGAGTGAAACATCCTTGACTTGTTCCTAATCTTAAAGGAAATGATGTCAGCTTTTCACCACTGAGGATGATATTATCTGTGGGTAGTCATATATCCCACTTATTATGGTAAGATTTTTCTCTACCAACATTCTTGAACTTTAAAAAATAAGTTGATGTTGAATTTTATCAAAAAGAATTTCTACATCTATTGAGCAGATCACTGATTTTTATACTTCAGTGTTAAAATATGATGTATCACATTGACTGAGTTGCAGACCTTGAAAATCCTTGCATCTCTGGACCCATTTGATCACTGTCTATGATCATTTTAATGTATTGTTGGATTGAGTTTGCTGATACTCAGTGAGGATTTTTGCATCTTTGCTCATTAGTGAGATTGGCTTGTAATTGTCTTATGCAGAATGCGTTTGGAAGCATTCATTCCTCTGCAGTTTCTTCAGATAGTTTGAGAAGAATACATATTAACTCTTCTCTAAATATTTGGTAGAATTCACCTATGAGGCTATCTGGTCCTGGACATTTGTTTATTGGGAGCTTTTAAAATTTCTGATTGGATTACATTACTGACAATTGGTCCGTCCTTATTTTCTGTTTCTTTTTGTTTAGTCTGGGAGATTGTACATTTCTAGGAATTTGTTCATTTCTTCCTCATTGTCTTTTTTATTAGAATATACTTAGTGATAATTTTTATCACCCTTGGTAATTTCAGTGATGTCAGTAGTAACTTATCCTTTTTCATTTAAAAAATTATTATTATTATTATTTGACTGGGCGAATGAATGACTTTATTGGAACATTTTATTTTATTTTTAACTATTATTTACCCAATACAATTTTTTTCTACTGTACAGCATGGTGACCCAGTTACACATACATGTATACATTTTTTTTTCTCACAGTTATCATGCTCCATCATAAGTGACTAGACACAGTTCCCAGTGCTACACAGCAGGATCTCATTGCTAATCCATTCCAAAGGCAATACTCTGCATCTCTTAACCCCAAGCTCCCAATCCATCCCACTCCCTCCCCCTTGGCAACCACAGGTCTATTCTCCAAGTTCATGATTTTCTTTTCTGTGGAAAGCTTCATCTAATACAGACATTAGATTCCAGATATAAGTGATATCATATGGTATTTGTCTTTCTCTTTCTGACTTACTTTACTCAGTGTGAGAGTCTCTAGTTCCATCCATGTTGCTGCAAAAGGCATTATTTCTATCCTTTTAATGGCCCAGTAATATTCCATTGTGTATATATACCACGTCTTCCTAATCCAATCATCTGTCTATGGACATTTGGGTTGTTTCCATGTCTTGGCTATTGGGAATAGTGCTGCAATGAACATGCAGTTGCATGTGTCTCTTTTAAGGAAAGTTTTGTCTGGATACATGCCCAGGAGTGGGGTTGCTGGGTCATATGGTAGTTCTGTGGATAGTTTTCTAAGGTACCTCTATACTGTTTTCCACGGTGGTTGTACCAGCTTACCTTCCCACCAACAGTGCAGGAGGGTTCCCTTTTCTCCACAGCCCCTCCAGCATTTGCTATTTGTGGACTTATAAATTATGGCCATTAGGACTGGTGTAAAGTGGTACATCATAGCAGTTTTGATTTGCATTTCTCTAATAATCAGTGATGTTGAGCATTTCTTCATGTGCTTGTTGGCCATCTGTATATCCTCCTTGGAGAAGAGTCTATTCAGGTCTTTTGCCTATCTTTCAATTGAGTTGTTGGCTTTTTTGCCATTGAGTAGTGTAACTTGCTTATATATTTTAGAGATTAAGTCCTTGTCAGTTGCATCATTTGAAACTATTTTCTCCCATTCTGTAGGTTGTCTTTTTGTTTTCTTTTTGGTTTCCTTTGCTGTGCAAAAGCTTGTCAGTTTGATGAGGTCCCATTGGTTTATTTTTGCTCTTATTTCTGTTGCTTTGGGAGACTGACCTGAGAAAATATTCATAAGGTTGACGTCAGAGAGTGTTTTGCCTATGTTTTCTTCTAGGAGTTTGATGGTGTCTTGTCTTATATTTAAGTCTTTCAGCCATTTTGAGTTTATTTTCGTGCATGGTGTGAGGCTGTGTTCTAGTTTTATTGACTTACATAGAGCTGTCCAGGTTTCCCAGCAATGCTTGCTGAAAAGACTGTCTTTTTCCCATTTTATGTTCTTGCCTCCTTTGTCAAAGATTAATTGACCATAGGTTTCTGGGTTTATTTCTGGGTTCTCTATTCTGTTCCATTGGTCTGTATGTCTGTTTTGGTACCAGTGCCACGCTGTCTTGATGACTGTGGCTTTGTAATATTATCTGAAGTCTGGGAGAGTTATGCCTCCTGCTTGGTTTTTGTTCTTCAGAATTACTTTGGCAATTCTGGGTCTTTTGTGGTTCCATATAAATTTTTGGATTGTTTGTTCTAGTTTTGTGAAAAATGTCATGGGTAATTTGATAGGGATTGCATTGAATCTGTAGATTGCTTTAGGTAGTATGTGTTCCATAGTTTTTAGATCATCGTCTTTTCATTTTTATTTGACTCCAGGTGTTTTTTTTTTTTGAAACTATTTTATTTCTTTCACTGACCCATCAGTTGTTTAACAGAATATTGCATAGCTTCTCCATGTTTGTGGTTTTGCCCTTGTTATCTCATAGTTGAAATAGTGTCATAGTATTGCAATTAGAAAAGATGTCTAATATGATTTCAATTTTTACACATTTCCTAAAATTTGTTTTGTGGCCTAGCATGAGATCTAAACTGGAGATTATTCCTCGTACACTTTAAAATATGTAAAATATGTAAAAAATGTATTTGGATGATTTAAGTGGAATATGCTATATGGGTGTGTGAATTCATTTGATAAAATGTGCTGTTTAAGGCCAATGTCCTCTTATGAATTTTTGTCTGGATGGCAAGTCCGTTGATGTTATTGGAGTATTTAATTTCCCTACTCTACTGTGTTACTGTCAGTTTCTTCCTTTTGTCTCTTAATAGTTTATTTAGGCTATATGTTAATATTTGCTTTATGTATTTTGTCTTTATGTATTTATGCAGTAGTAGTCAAAACATTATGGAACTGATGTGAAAACTGATATATAGTCCAGTGAAAGAGAATAGAGAGCCCAGAAATAAAACCATGAACATACAATCACCTGATATTTGATAAAGGAGTCAAGAATATGCAATGAAACAAGGACAGCCTATTCCAGAAATGAGGCTGGGAATAAAAAAGATCAACCAAATTAAAAAACAACAACAGCTATAACTGAAATGAAAAAATAGATGAGGGAGTTTCCATCATGACTCAGCAGTAATGAACCTGACTAGTATCTGTGAGGATGCAGGTTTGATCCATGGCTTTACTCACTGGGTTAAGGATCTGGCATTGCTATGAGCTGTGGTGTAGTTCACAGACATGGCACAGATCCTGTGTTGCTGTGCTGTGGTGTAGGCTAGTAGCTACAGCTCCAATTGGACCCCTAACCTGGGAACTTACATATGGTGTGGTTGCAGCCCTAAAAAGACCAAAAAAAAAAAAAAAATCAGAGGTTGTGGCCCTAAAAAGACAGAAAAATTAGAGGATTGCAATAGTGTAACTGAAGACTTCAATACCCAACTTCAACAACTGATAGTACTACTAAAAACAAAAAAAAGTCAGCAGGAATATAAAAGGCCTGAACAACTGTCAAAAATCAGTATCAAATTGGCACATATGGAACACATTTAGATATTATAAAACACTCTATTCAGCAAGAGCAGAATGTGCATTTCTGTCTATCAAAATAGAACATATTCTGAGTCATACACACACAAAACTAAAGAAAGATGAATTGAAATTATACAGAGTTAGTTCTCTGAGCATAATGGAAACACTTAAATCAATGGAAAGATAACAAAAAATCTCTACATAATTGGAAATTAATCACGACATATAAGTAACCCATGGTAAAAACAGAAAATTTCAGGGGAAATTTTAAAAGTTGATAAAAGGTGATGAATCTGTGGACTTCCCATTGTGGCTCAGTGGAAACAAATCCAGCTAGGAACCATGAGGTTGCAGTTTTGATCCCTGGCCTCTCTCAGTGGGTTAAAGATCTGGCATTGCCATGAGCTTTGGTGTAGGTTGCAGATGTGTCTCAGATCCTGTGTTGCTGTGGCTGTGGCATAGGCTGGCAGCTATAGCTCTGATTCCACCCCTAGCCTGGGAACATCCATATGCCACAGGTACAGCCCTAAAAAGAAAAAAAAAGTAATGAATCTGAAAATGCAACATGTATGAATTTAAGGAATGCAAATCAAAAGGTGCTGAGAGGGAAATTTATTGCAGTATATGCTTACATTTGAATAGAAGAAATGTCTAGTTCCTTGGTGACCTATTGGTTAGGATCTGGCACTTTCACTGATATAGCCCAGGTTTGATTCTTGGTCTGGGAACTGAGATCCCACATCAAGCCCCTGCAGGCTGTGGCTAGTGGGAAGAAGATGAAGAAAAGAAATGTCTGAAATCAGTACTCTGAGCTCCTTCCTCAAGAACTATAAAAGAGGATAGCCAAATAAAATCTGAGCAATTGGAAGGAAGGTTATAATTGACATATCAATGAATTCTAAAACAAATATAATAGTGAAAATGAAAAAAATATGATAAAGCTTTGAGAATAAATAAAATTTCTGGTTAAATAGAGAAATACCACCTTTATAGATTCTTAAAAGTGTGTAACAGACACATTTTCATCCAGTGTATATGACTCAGGTAATAAAGTCCAAACCATAATATAATTTTTAGAAAGTAGAGATGTTGATTCTCAAACTCATGAAGAAGGGAATTTTTTCAAAGATAAATAAGAACTTTTATTGGGGAAAAACATGAGAGGTTATGGAAGAAAGTAATATACCACAACATTATCAAAAGTTCATTCTTGGGGAGTTCCCGTCGTGGCGCAGTGGTTAACGAATCCGACTAGGAACCATGAGGTTGTGGGTTCGGTCCCTGCCCTTGCTCAGTGGGTTAACGATCCGGCGTTGCCGTGACCTGTGGTGTAGGTTGCAGACGCGGCTCGGATCCCACGTTGCTGTGGCTCTGGCGTAGGCCGGTGGCTACAGCTCCGATTCAACCCCTAGCCTGGGAACCTCCATATGCCGCGGGAGCGGCCCAAGAAATAGCAACAACAACAACAGACAAAAGACAAAAAAAAAAAAAAAAAAAAAAAAAAAAAAAAAAGTTCATTCTTGGGAGATAAAACTCAACAAATTCAGTATTAATAGGGAGGCTCCACAAAGAATCCCATGTTTCTGTGGAGGCCTAGTAGTTGATAATGTTGACCTTTCAAGTAAGGGATAAATGATGATGTGAAAAGAAGAGAAAAATATATTTTAATTATTAAAAGTTGGCTATCTTCTGCATTCAGAAATTTTTTTAAAAAATTCACTTTTAACATAAATTTCTATTTTAAATTTAAATCTCTGTAAGAGTTGTATTAGCAAATGTAAAAAGCATGTATACTTTCAAATTTTACCCAAATATGAATCTTTATGCTGTCAGTTGATGAAGCAAAATAGATAGGCTACAATAATGGGTGGTCTGAAATATTTTTACTAATAAAATGAACTTTCTGAATACAGGAATGGGTGAAGGAATAAGGATGTACTTACTATATACTTAATGATGGAAGAATTGGCTAGATTCACTAGCAGAAGCTCTGAGGACAGCCATTAATATGAGATAGAACACCTCTCTGAGAGTCTTAATGACTGAGTGTAGTTGTACACAGACACTTTTAAAATGGGGGGGGGGATTAAGATGGCAGAATAGGAGGACTGGAGCTCACCTTGTCTCCAGTTTTTGTTGTAAAAACAACAAAATTACAGCTAAATGCTGAACAACCTTCAACCAAATGAACTGGAAACTTTCAAAAAGATATCCTACTCCAGAAGACAAAGAGGAGGCCACATCAAGAGGTAGGAGGGGCAATTACATGATATAAGCAACTCCATTCCTGCCAGGTGGGCAGCCCACAGACTGCAAAGTAACAGTATCACAGAGACTCACCTCCATGAGTGAGAGTTCTGAATCCCACGTCAGGTCCCCACACCTGGGGATCTGGCACTGAAGGCCAATGGGGCTTGTGTGCAGGAGCTCCACGGGACTGGGGGGAAATGGAGACCCCATTTTTAAAAGGTGCACACAGGCTTTCATGTGCACTGGGTCCCAGGGCAAAGTGGAGGCTTTGGAATAGGAATCTGGGTCAGACCTGACTGAAGTTCTTGAAGGATCTCCTGGGAAAATAGGGGGTGACTGTGGCTTGTTGTAGGGGAAGGACATTGGAGGCAAAGCTCTCAGGATATTCATCAGTGTGTGTTCCTCTAGAGGTGGCCATTTTGGGAAAATCTGGCTCCACCCATCAGCTCTGAGAAGCCCGAGGGCAAACAATAATCCTGATGAAATCACAGCCCCACCCATCAGTAAATAGGCTGCCTAAAGGCCCTCCAGGCGCAGAGCCACCTCTAATCTAACCCAGAGACAAAGCCCCACCCACCAGAGGGATAGGAATCAGCCTCACCTACCAGTGGGCAAGCACCAGTCCCTCCCATCAAGAAGCCTACAGCAAACCCCCCCACCAACTTCAGCCATGAGGGGAACAGACACCAGAAGTAAGAGAGGCTAAACTCTATTGTCACCACACTAAAGGACACCACACCAAAAACCTATAAAAATGAAAAGGCAGAGAACTATAACCCAGATAAGGGAGCAAGAAAAAACACCAGAAAAACAGCTAAGTGATGTGGAGATTATCAGCCTCTGAGAAAGACTTTAGACTGATGATGTTGGAGATGATGCAAGACATTGGAAATAAACTGTGAGGCAAAGATTGATAATTTACAGCAAACACTGAACAAAGAAATACAAGATTTAAAACTTAAGCAAGCAGAGGTGCAAAATACAGTAACTGAAATTAAAAATCCATTAGGAGCAACTAACAGGAGAATACATGAAGCCGAAGAATGAATAAGTGAGGTGAAGGACAGAATAGTGAAAAACACTGATGCAGAACAAAAAAGATTGAAAAGAAATGAAGATGGTCTAAGAGAAATCTGGGACAATGTTAAATGCACTAACATCCATATTATAGGGGTGCCAGAAGGAGAAGAGAGAGAGAAAGGGACAGAAAAAATATTCGAAGAGATAATAGCCAAAAAATTCTTAACATGGGAAAGGAACCACTCACTCAAATCCAAGAAGCACAATGAGTACTGTATAAAATAAATGCAAGGAGGAACACCCAAGACACATATTAATCAAACCAGCCAAAATTAAAGACAAAGAGAAAACATTGAAAGCAGTCAGGGAAAAGAAACAAATAACATACAGGGGGACCCCAATAAGGTTATTGGTGGATTTTTCCGCAGAAACTCTGCATGCCAGAAGGGAGTGGCATGATATACTTAAAGTGATGAAAGGAAAAAACGTCCAACCAAGATTACTTTGCCCAGCAAGGCTCTCATTCAGAACTGAAGGAGAAATCAAAAGGTTTACAGGCAAGCAAAAGCTAAGAGAATTCAGCAACACTAAACCAGCTTTACAACAAATAGAAAAGGAACTTCTCTAGGCGGAAAGGAAAAGGCCACAACTAGAAACAAAAATACCACAAATGGAAAGGCTCACCAGTAAAGGCATATATACAGTAAAGATAGGAAATCATCCACACTCAATTATGCTACCAAAATCAGAAATCGTGAGAAGAGGAGAGTACAGATGCAGGACACTGGAGCTGTACTTGCAATTAAGAGACCAACAACTTAAAACAATCTTGTATATATATATAGACTCATATATAAAAACTTCAGGGTAACTGCAAACCAAAAATCTATAACTGATACACAAAGAAGAAAAATCAACTCAAATACAACACTAAAGATTGTCATCAAACCACAAGAGGAGAGAACAAGAGAAGAAGGGAAGAAAAAAGGCAACAAAACCAAATCCCAAACAGTTAATAAAATGACAATAAAAGCATACATATCAATAATTACCTTAAATGTAAATGGACTAAACGCCCCACCCAAAAGACATAGACTGGCTGAATGGATACAAAAACAAGATCCATATATACGTTGTCTTCAAGAGACCCACTTCACTTCTAGGGATACATACAGATTGAAAGTGAGAGGTTGGAAGAAAGTATTCCATGTAAATGGGAATCAAAAGAAGGCTGGAGTTGGAGTTCCCATTGCGGCGCAGTGGTTAACGAATCCGACTAGGAACCATGAGGTTGCGGGTTCGGTCCCTGCCTCTTGCTCAGTGGGTTAACGATCCGGCGTTGCCGTGAGCTGTGGTGTAGGTTGCAGACGCGGCTCGGATCCCATGTTGCTGTGGCTCTGGCGTAGGCTGGTGGCTACAGCTCCGATTCGACCCCTAGCCTGGGAACCTCCATATGCCACAGCAGCGGCCCAAGAAATAGCAACAACAACAACAACAAAAGACAAAAGACAAAAAAAAAAGAAGGCTGGAGTAGCAATACTCTTATCAGACAAAATAGACATTAAAATAAAGAATACTATAAGAGACAAGGACATTACATAATGATCAACAGATCAATCCAAGAAGAAGATGTAACAATTGTAAATAGATATGCACTCAACATAGGATCACCTCAATATATAAAGCAACTGCTAACAACCTTGAAAGGAGAAATTGACACAAGAATAGTGGGGACTTTAACACCCGACTTATAGCAATGGACAGATCATCCAGACAGAAAATCAACAAGGAAATGCAGGCCCTAAATTGAAGCACTAGACCAGACGGACTTAATAGATATTTATAGGACATTCTACCCAAAAGCAGCAGAATACACATTCTTCTCAAGTGCACACAGAACATTCTTTATGATTGATCACATTCTGGGCCACAAATCAAGCCTCATTAACTTTAAGAAAATTGAAATCATATCAAGCATCTTTTCTGACCACAATGATATATGACTGGAAATCAACAACAACAAAAAAACTACAAAAAACAAAAACACGTAGAGACTAAACAACATGCTACTGAACAATCAATGGATCACTGAAGAAGTCAAATAGGAAATTAAAAAATACCTAGAAGCAAATGACAACAAAGATAACAATCCAAAACCTATAGGATGCAGCAAAAGCTGATCTAAGAGGAAGTTTATAGCAATACAAGCCTACTTCAGGAAACAGGAAAAAGCTCAAATAAACAAGCTAACTTTACATCTAAAGCAACTGGAGAGATGAGAAGAGACAAGACCTAAAGTTAGCAGAAAGAAAGAAATCATAAAGATCAGAGCAGAAATCAATGAAATAGAAATGAAGAAAACCGTAGAAAAGATCAATGAAACAAAAAGCTGGTTCTTTGAAAAGATCAACAAAATTGATAAACCCTTAGCCAGACTTATCAAGAAAAAAAGAGAGAGGACTCAAATCAATAAAATTAGAAATGAAAAAGAAGTCCCAACAGACATCACAGAAATACAAAGGGTCATAAGAGACTACTACATGCAACTATATGCCAATAAAATGGACAACCTAGAAGAAATGGACAAATTCTTCTAAAAGTACAATCTTCCAAGACTAAAGCAAGATGAAATAGAAAAATGAAGGACCAATCGCAAGTACTGAAATTGAAACTGTGATTAAAAAACTTCCAACAAACAAAAGTCCAGGACCAGATGGCTTCACAGGCGAATTCTATCAAACATTTAGAAATGAGCTAGCACCTATCTTTCTGAAACTGTTCCAAAAAAAGAGGAAGCAACACTTCCAAACCCATTCTATGAGGCCACCATCACCCTGTTGCCAAAACCAAAGATACCACAAAAAAGAAAATTACAGGCCAGTTTCACTGGTGAACATAGGTGCAAAGATCCTCAACAAAATACCAGCAAACTGAATCCAACAATACATTAAAAGGATTGTACATCATGATCAAGTGAGATTTATCCCAGGGATGCAAGGTTTCTAAAATATCCACAAATCCATCAGTGTGATACACCACCTAAACAAACTGAAGAATAAAAACCTTTCAATAGATACACAATAGATACAGAAAAAGCCTTTGACAAAATCCAACACCCATGTTATATAGAAACCTTTCAGAAAGTGGGCATAGAAGGAACCAACTTCAACATAATAGAGGCCATATATGACAAACCCAGAGCTAACATCATTCTCAATGGTGAAAAGCTAAAAGAATTCCTGCTGAGATCAGGAACAAGACAAGGATGTCTGCTCTTGCCGCTACTATTCAACATAGTTTTGGAAGTCCTAGCCATGACAATCAGAGAAGAAAAAGAAATAAAAGGAATCCAAATTGGAAAGGATGAAGTAAAACTAGCACTATTTGCAGATGACTTGATACTATACCTAGAGAATCCTAAAGACACTACCAGAAAATGGTTAGAGCTCATTAATGAATTTGGCAAAGTCGCAGGATACAAAATTAATGCACAGAAATCGATGGCATTTCTATATACTAACAATGAAAGAGCAGAAAGAGAAATTAGGGAAACAATCCCACTTACTATCACATCAAAAAGAATAAAATATTTAGGAATAAACCTACCTAAATAGAGAAAAAAACCTGTATTCTGAAACCTATAAGACACTGATGAAAGAAATCAAAGATGATACAAACAGATGGAAAGACACACCATGCTCTTGAATTGGAAGAATCAGTATTATAATGACTGTACTGCCCAAGGCAACCTACAGATTCAGTGCAATCCCTATCAAATTACCAAGGACATTTTTCACAGAACTAGAACTGCTGTGTCCAGTGCTGCAGGGCAACAGAGAGTCCTGGAAGAGGAATGGCTTGGTATAACAAAATACTTAAGACTCTTTTACATTTAGAAAGTGGGGGACCAGGAGGCACTCTGTTCCTCAGAACTAAGGCCCTTAGGCTTTAGCACATATGACTTTTATTAGGGAAGTTTAAGTGTTTAGGTTAGTGAGCAAGAACAGGCAAAGGGAGTGTCAACGCTATCTCTTAGTGAGACCTAAGGGAGACTACTAGCAATAAAAGTCACTGCATCCACTGTGGAAAACAGTATGGAGATTCCTCAGAAAACTAAAAATAGAATTACCATTTGATCCAGCAGTCCCACTCCTGGGCATCGATCTAGAGGAAACCATAACTCGAAAAGATACAAGTACTCCATTGTTCATTGCAGCACTATATGCAATAGCCAAGACATGGAGACAACCTCAATGTCCATCGACAGAGGAGTGGATAAAGATGTGGTAAAAATATTCACAATGGAATATTACTCGGCCATTAAAAGGAAAGAAATAATGGCATTTTTAGCAACATGGATGGACCTAGAAATTATCATGCTAAGTGGAGTTAGACAGACTTCAGCATCGTATGCTATCACTTACATGTGGAATCTTAAAAAAGGACACAATGAACTTTTTTCATAACAAATACTGACTCACAGACTTGGACTTATGGTTTCCAAAGGAGACAGGTTGGGCATGGGGGGATGGGCTGGGGGTTTGGGATGGAAATTCTATAAAATTGGGTTGTGATGATCATTGTACAACTATAAATGTAATAACACTCATTGAGTAAATGAGAGGGGAGAATCCCTTGATAAAGATAAAGCAATTTTTTTTTCAATAGGCAAGGAATAGATTTATTAAGATAGGATGCTTGTGAGAGATACAAATGGGCAGGTGAGAAGGTTCTGACCTGAGGATTAGGTTGGTGAAACCGTTTTGATGGTTTCTAATGTCTGAATGAATACACCTATAATATTATGTATCTTAGTGTTTTATTGTCCAAAATCCCAATGTGATACTTGTTATGAGACAAACCTGAATGCCTCTTTCTCTTAGAATCTATTTTATTCCTTAAACCTTTCAAAGAGTTCTTCTCAGGTCATATAAAAATAATGTAGCACTTTGGGGCAAAGATGCTGCCCAGTAGCCCAGCACTGGAGGCCAAGATAGAGAAGATCTCTGCGGCCACCATGACCTTGCCCTTGGTGCTGTGGTAGACCGGGAAGAAAGTGACCCAGACAGTGCAGAACACCAGCATGCTGAAGGTCAGGAACTTGGCTTCATTGAAGGTGTCAGGCAGGTTCCTGGCCAGGAAAGCCAAGGAGAAACTCCCCAGAGCTAAGGAGCCCAGGTATCCCAAGACACAATAGAAGGCAGTGACAGAGCCCTTGATGCACACGATGATGAGGCTCTTGGGCTCAGAATGAGTGTCTATCTCAAGAAAAGGGGGAGAGGTTCCAAGCCAGGCTCCACAGATAATCACTTGGATGAGGGAGCAGATGGGAATGACATAGTTAGAAGCTCCTGTTACTAGCAATCTCCTCATGGTTCCTCCTGGTTTCATGGCCTTGAATGCCAGAATGACAGTAAGAGTTTTGGCGGAAACAGTGACAACAGCCACAGTGAACACAGCTGCAAATGTGATTTGTCTGAGTGTGCATGTGGCTATGTTGGGACGGCCAATGAAGAGTAAGGGGCAGAGGAAACACAGGAGGAGGGAGATGAGCAGGACATAGCTGAGAGCCTTGTTATTGGCCTTGATGATGGGGGTGTCTCGGTGCTGCACAAAGACCCACAAAACTCCAGCTGTTATGGCACAGAAGCACAGAGCCATGCAGACTAGTGCCATCCCCAAGGAATCCTCGTAGGCCAGGAAGGTCACAACTTTGGGGAGGCAGCGATTTCTCCCCCTGTTTGGATACTCTTGGTCTGGGTACTGGACACACTGCTCTGCATCTGGGGAGAAAGCAGACTCAACATTTTATTTTCAAAATTACCAATTCTACCATATTTACATATATGGCAAACAGAAGTATTTCCTTTCATTGTGTGTATGTGCATTGTGCATATTGAGCCCTCTGATGTAATGTTCACACAACAAATTAGAAAGTGTTGGTGAGGATCTTAAAATGGAAACAATTGTACATTCTTGGGGGTGAATTTAGAATGGTGTAGCTGCTGTGGGAAATAGTCTAGCAGTTTCCAAAAATATTAAACATGTAACTACCAAATGAGTGAGGAATTCCCATCTGGGTACATACTGCCCACAAATTGAAGACATGGGCTTGAACAGGTGCTTGTACAATAGTCTTACTATTGCTATTTACAATATCCAAAAGATGGAAACTACTTAAACATCCATTGACAGATGAATGAGTAAACCAAATGTGGTACATACATAAAATGCAATATTATTCTGCTGAAAAGGGAAGAAAAATTTTTGGCACATGCTCCAATGTGGGTGAATCTTGAAGGTGTTATGCTAAGTGAAATAAGCCAGTCTCCAAAGGACAAGTACAACGTGATTCTGCTTATATAACATTCCTAAAATAGACACCAAATTAGAATTATGTTTCAAGGGATTTGGGGGAGGGGTAAGTAGAACTGTTTAATGGTAGCAGAGATTAAGTTAGATATGATGAAGTTTGAAATGAATAGTGGAGAAAGTAACACAACAGTGGAAATGTACTTCATGTCCTTGAATTGTACTCATAAGAATAATTAAACTGATAATTTTATATTATGTATATTTCACCACAAAAAACCCAGTCAATTGAAAGACTGAATAAAGACAGGAATTGAGAAACTGGTTTTTGATGACTGCTTTGCCAAACCCCTCAATTTTCTTTTTTTTGTTGAGAAATAGGTGAGAGGTGGAGTTATCCTAGGTGATGATAAGTTTTTATACCTGTGTGGTTGGAAATATGTCTCTCTAGGCAAAAAACACAAACAAAGCAGCAAACCCACCATCCTTCTTGTGGAATTTTTCTGCATCCTGAACTGCAACTCAGATTACACACAGATTTCGGTGTCTGAAAGGAAAAATAGTGAGTCATTGGTCATGATTTTGCATATGATTAATGGCTATTGGTGGATAATTCCTCTTAGAAGAAGAAAGGATATCTCACCTTTGATTATATCTCTAGATCTCTTTCCCATCCCCAGTTTATTGATATTACCTAAACATCCGAGTGTGGGATATGAGGGTTATGTTTCCACTTTCTTCTTCTTTTTTTTTTTAATTTTTATTTATTTATTTTTTAAACTAATGCCTTTATTTTTTGGTCTTTTTGCCATCTCTTGGGCCGCTCCTGCGGCATATGGAGGTTCCCAGGCTAGGGGTCGAATCGGAGCTGTAGCTGCCAGCCTACGCCAGAGCCACGGCAACGCGGGATCCGAGCTGCGTCTGCGACCTACACCACAGTTCACGGCAACGCTGGATCGTTAACCCACTGAGCAAGGGCAGGGATCGAACCCGCAACCTCATAGTTCCTAGTCGGATTCGTTAACCACTGCGCCACGATGGGAACTCCTCCACTTTCTTCTTAAATATTTATAGAAACAGCCAGAATTTTACCAAATAATTACATCTCTGATTTCATACATTACTGGCAACAAACCTTGATTTGTCTCTGATTTAACCACCTCATCTGCCACTCCTGTCAATGCAGATACCCATGTGGTCATGATTCTGAGGTTTTTTATGAAAAAAAAAAATTGACTCTGCTCTCATACGTGGCTGCATAGAAGGCTGTCAATTCCAGGTAACTGAGCCTTATAATAAGAAAAGCAGCCACTGGTTCAGCCACTATGGAAAACAGTGTGGAGCCTTCTTTAAAAACTAAAAATAGAATTACCAGGCATTCCCATTGTGGCTCAGCGGTTTGAACCTGAGTAGTATCCATGAAGACACGGGATTCGATCCCTGGCCCCGCTCAGTGGGTTAAGGATCGGTGTTACTGTTAGCTATGGTGTAGATCACAGATGTGGCTCATATCTGGTGGTGCTATGGCGGTGGCATAGGCAAGCAGTTGCAGCTCCTGATTCGACCCTTATCCTGGGACCTTCCATATGCTGTAGGTGAAGCCCTAAAAAAAATTTACCATATGACCCAGCAGTTCTGTTCCTGGGTATATAATCAAACCAAACCAAACCAAACAAAAAAGAAACAAACTCCATCAACCCTCACTAATTTGAAGATGCATACATACTAATGTTCATAGCAGCATTATTTCCAGTTTCCAAGGTATGGAAGTTACCTAAGCATCCATCAACAGATAAATGGATAAAGAAGATGTGATATATATGTGTGTGTGTGTGTATATATATACATATAATAAATGTGATATATTTATATTATCACCACATCATAAATGTGATATATTTATCACATTTATTATATATATATATATCACATTATATAGACAGGTATAGATATATTGATATAACTCAGCCATAAAAGAATGAAAATTTGCCATTTTCAGTAACATGAATACATTTGGAGAGTATTATGCTAAGTGGAATAAGGTGGACAGAGACATACAAACACTGTATGGTAAAACTCCTATGGGGAATGTAAAATAAACAACAAATTAGTGAATATAACTAAAAATAAAGAGACCCAAGATACAGAGAACAAGCTAGTGGTTAGAAGTAGGGGGAGGGAAGAAAGGAAGGGCAAAATAGAGGGACAGAATTAATAAGTACAAATGATTATGTATAAAATAAGCTACAAGGATATATTGTACAACACAGGGAATATAGCCAATATTTTAGAATAACTATAAGTAGTGTATAGCCTTTAAATTTGTGAATCACTATATTCAACACCTGTAAATTATATAATATCAGTCATCAACTACACTTCAATTAAAAATTAGTTATACAAACCTGCTCTTTCTAGACATTTGCTCAAAATGTGTATAAGATTTCACATTACGAAGTCAAGATGTTGCATTCAAAGAGAAAGTTTACTGCTCAGTTAAATGGGTGCACACTTTCATCTTGGAGGAGAATTCTGCTCTCATAGCTTTACAATGTACACATTTAGTCTTGAAAAGATGTCATACCTCTTTGAATCTAATAGGCCAATCTATCATTTCATCATTGATCACTAAGCCTTGGTCATATAGGCCACTGAAGCCAAACTCTCCCACTTTAACCAGGAGCCCAAGACCACCTGGAAAACTCACGGCATACCATATGGTTTCTTTTTTCATCTAAGGACATATGCTCCCCAGCAGTGTCTGTAAATTGGATTTTAATCAGGAATGGGTGAAGCTAGAAGAAAAGAGAGATTGAAAAATGAAAAGTGCATTCAAATTAGAGATGGAAGACCCATACTCACAAAGCAAGCATTCTTGCCCACTTCCCCAGTCTCAAGCTCTCTTGTTGGTAAAAACTAAGTTTTGTTTGGGTGTTTACCATCTCTCAGACTCCAGTGATATAAACTTGGTCTGTCATCCTGAAAACAAGGAGAGAAGGAATTGAATGCAATGGTCACATTGTGCAAAGCATGTCTTAGTCCTGGGTTTTGGTGCAACCCTGAGCCATGAAGTTTGGTGAGACTTCTCTAAGGAAATGCCTATGTTTTAAAAAGGGTACAACATGGAATTTTTCTTTTACTGCATTTGGACATTTTTGGCCAAGAGTATGATTCTCTGGTGATCGTGGAATTAATACCCTCCCTAGGAGGGAAACCTGAAATCTACAATTCATAGAGTATTAATGATATTGTTAATATAGCTTTTTAATCCTTAAACCATAGGAACTCTTGACCCTCTGTCCTGGGAGATGATAAAAACTTTATTGTTTTTTTCACTTAAGTTAAAATTCACATAACAGATAATTCACCATTTTAAAGGGGTACGATTCAGTGCGCTTTTGTATATTCACAGTGTTGTGCAATCATCACCGTCTACTGCCAAAATGTTGTCATCATCCTAAAGGAATCCACATATTAATTAATCAGTCATACTCTATTACCTCATTAAGCTAGCTGCTGGCAACCACTAGTTCACTATTTCTCTATAGACAGGCCTGTTCTGCACATTTCATATGGATGAAATCTTACAATATTTTTCCTTTTTGTGTCTGCTTTTTCACTGAGACCAAAGTTTCAAGGTTGTGTATCAGTGATGTATTTCCTTTAATGCCTGATTATTATTACATTGCTTGGACATACTACCATCTGATTAGCCATTCAACATCTGATGGATATTGAGGTTATTTCTATTTTTGGCTCTTATGCACAGTGCTACTATGAAGATTCATATACAAATTTTTATTTGAACACTTCTATTTTGGCACATAAGAGTGGATGGATCTGCTCCATTCATATGCTAATTCTGTGCTTTAATTCATGTTTTATTAGGGTTGAAATGAACTATACAACCTTGATTCTCTTCATCTCCCAAAACAGCAAAATGTTTATTATTCCTAGACACACCACAAAACACTCCTCTTTGATTATTAAGGTTTTGCTTATATCTCAAGATGAGACATGGAAAAAGACAGAAGAAATAGAAAATCAAGGTGTCAGTATCCATGGCCTCTAATTCTGTCTAGACCATAAACCAAAAGTGTTCAACCAGATAAGGTGTTTGTCTAGTAACCCCTGAGGGCTTCTTCAGGGACCATTCTGTTAACTAATTTTTCCTAAGCCTGAGCCATTGTTCCTTGTCACTTCTTAGAACTCATTTTTTAAAAAATAAAAACTCACTATTTGAAATATCAGAATGTGACAACTCTGGAAATCAAGTTTTTCCCTCTAGTGCTTGTTGCTTATTGTAACAGCTTTGTTAATTTATTTAGGGTATTTTCTGATCCAGTCTTGTAAATTGTGTATCCTTTGTTTTATGTGCTCACTGAAGTCTTTCTTCCATTACACTAGGAGCAGCTAGTGATTCAACAGAGATTTCTTAAATGCCAAAGACGCATATAAAATTTCAAAGAATTATTTCCCTGTCTCTGCATGTGAGCTCTTTTGTGTGTTAGAGCAAGCCTTTAACATCCAGCCTTGCAGTTACAGCTCGGCCTTAGCCTTCATTTCCCTCTTGAATGAAACCTGATTGACCTTCAGCAGAATTGAGTGCCTTGGGCTTTCTTGGGGGTATTGTCTGATCATTAGCCAAGAACTGTGCATGATCTTATAGATTCTGTGGGATATGTGGGAGCTCTTCAAAGCCCTTGTTTTTATCCAAAGCATATCTTTCCCCAGCCTTTCCTTCAATGTTTTAGAGTTTTTATATAGTATTTCCCATTATTATCTCTGACCAGGTGAAAGATAATATATTTACCTTTATGTATTTTCAACATACACTCCCTTAGCCCTCTCAGTCCTAAAAATGTTCAAAGAGAGACAAAATGAAGGTAAATCTTATTTCAGTCCATCAGAAAGCCACCAGGTTGGTCAAAACAAACAATCATAATATTTAAAATAAGGTTCACATAGTTCTTTCTATTACAGTAACCTGTAGTAAGAATGTTGGTTTCTATTTAAAAGGTCTCTGTTAAGCTGGGGAATAAAGAATGGTACCAGAGTAAACTAAAACATCAAGAAGCGCTGTACTAAAATTCTCTTTTTTTTTTTTTTTTTTTTTACTTTATTGAACATTCTCCATGTTGGAAGCTTTTGTTTGGATGCTGGTATTCTGAAAAAAGTTAATTTTGATAATGTTTAAATTAAAAAATTTTTTTTGCCTCACTTGCAGCATATGGAAGTTCCAACATTAGGAGTCGAATCAGAACTACAACTGCCAGCCTATGCCACAGCCACAGCAATTTGGGATCTGAGCCACATCTGAAACCTACACCACAGCTTAGGGCAACACAGGACTCCCAACTGACTGAGCAAGGCCAGGGATTGAACCTGCATTCTCAGGGATACTAGTTGGATTCAGTTCCACTGTGCCACAATGGGAATTCCAATTTTGATAACTTTTTAGCCAGATATTTAACACTTTCTTGGAAGACAGACATTTGGAGTTCTCTGAGTTTTTGTCATTGGGTACATTCCAAGGAAATGTATAGATTTTACTAATTGTTGACTCCTGAATGCTTTGTTATGAATTGTCTTTCATGTTTAAAGTTATTGAAACATACGTTAGAAATGTTTTATTGGGCTTTCTTTTTTTTTTTTTTTTTTTTTTTACTTTTTAGGGCCGAACTCGCGGCATATGGAAGTTCCCAGGCTAGGGGTCAAATGGGACCTACAGCTGCTGCCTACACCATAGCCACAGCAATATGGGATCTGAGCTGCGTCTGCAACCTCCACCACAGCTCATGGCAATGCTGGATCCCCAATCCACTGAGTGTGGCCATGGATCGAACCTACATCCTCATGGATACTAGTTGGATTCATTAGCCACTGAGCCATGAAGGGAACTCCATATTGGGCATAACTTTTAATTTCATAGATTGTTAAAGTCCCAAATGGCAGAATTCTCCAAAGAGATGTAGCATTTATAGATCTATGTATAATCCATGCGAAGGAAATCTCCATCCATTGTGCCTAATCCTGTGGATCTTGAGACAAAAAATCTGGTCATGATACTGTATCTCAGTAAAATATAATGAGATATCAAGCAGCTGTTTATTCACGACATGCATCTGAAGGACCTTACCTTCCAGGGAAGAAGTATGGGCTTGTCTACTTCTGGAGATGCCATTTCTGTTTCCATGGAAAGCATTTCATGGAGCACGTGGGCCACTGAATACACAGCATTATAGATTAAATAACTGGAGTCAGACATGGTCATCATGTCAATATTTATTGCCACAAACTCTAAGGAAGAATTTGGTGGGGAATCATTGACTTTTCCATAATGTGACCCAACAAGTGCACAATCAAAACCGAGAAGCCACACTTTACTGAAGTAAAAGTCTTCTGGGTATTGGGAAGGATCAAATTTCTTGAGAAAGTGCTCAAAACCTGGGATTTTCCTCTTCTGGAGTGAAAAGGAGAGACTTCCATGGGAAGAGTGCAGTATGCTGTCCACCTCATTCAAAAACAATATCCCACTTTGCTACCAAGATCTACACCTTGTCCAAGGTTAAATAAAAATCTCGTCCCATGTTGAGGGTCATGAAACTTGCCTCATCACCACATATTATATGCACATTTGCAGATGAAACTCTATTCCTGGTCAAGAAATTTATATCAGTTGATCTGTATGTTCTCTTAGTGGTGGGAATCTTTTCAGTAAAGGCCACACATATACCTTTCTGTAGCATCTCTGCTTTCAGGTCCCAGAGGAAATGCTCCCCTTCCCTATCATCAGAGAAAAAGAGTGCCACCCAGATCCAGCCAAAATGTAGCAATAACCAGACCAATCCCTGGATGAGAGAGCTGTCCTTGCTGGCCATCTGATAAAGAGATGGAAATTGATCTTTGTCACTCGGTCAAAAGGACCATATGTGACCTAAATAAGAAAAGAAAGCACAGTTCTTAGTTTAGGAGATTTTGATGTTGCCTTCCATGGGAAGGGATGAACCAATTCTCTGTTACAGCGAGGGTGGCTGGCTTATTTGATGAAAATAAAGAGACTTCAGTGGACATTATACAATTCTCATGTCATTCTGGGCACAGACAAGATTATGTTTCGTAGATCCCTTGCTTTTAGAGAAGGCATGTGGTTACTTGTGACCAATGGTATCATCTTCAAAACAAAGATTAAAAGAGAAAATGCAAGATTCCTCTGTGCTTATTATCTCCTTCTATTGGCACCTGAAGAAGGCATGTGTTGCAGAGTGTATACCAGTTTCATGATGGTGACTCCATCAGCCTTGCACTGTATGACTTTTGAGAGTTATTTTCACACTAACAACTGATGATTGATGTAAACTCTGAATAAATCAACCTTTTCAAATGAAATCTTTATTACTGGATTAAATTTATTACCACAACATTACTGAGATTATCTTGGAGATTACAAAATTTATCCTTGCTGATATTCTAAAAAGTAATTATTCTAGAACTGAACTTTCCTAACCTAATGTTGCCATGCTCATCTAGAAGTAATGTGTCCTGCCAGATGCTGGTCGGAGATCTTTCCCTGGAAAGAGATCCTGAGATAGAGATATCCATGTGAAAATTTTATGGGATGGTTCTCCACAGAAACACCTGTGGGAATAGAACAAGACAGGAATAGGAAGAAGGAAATGCTGAAACACAAAACACTTGCCACTGAGTTTCAGCCAGTCCTCTGAGATCTCTTGAGCTGGGATGACCCTTCAGTGTTGTCCCAAATTTAGAATGCTAACCAGTCTTCTTACTCCCCTGTCTGCCAGACACTGTCTTCTGGCTGGGCCCTGAGAGGGTTATGTCCTTAGGTGAGGCAGTTCCTTGTGCTCTGGGCATTTCCTGTAATGTAATGAGCTGTGAGCTGTCATCTGTCAGTATTCCCATTAGCTCTGGGAAGGATGTCTTGGTCCTGAGCATGAATCTGAGTTGAGCTTCCAAGTGTTGACTGCACCTCTCTTTCATCACCCTTTTCCTTCCCAACTCAGGTAATCATCTCCCATTCTGAAGTCTCTGGGGTGTGTTTCTTTAATTTATTTTGTTAAGGTATAGTTGATTTACAGTGTTGTGCCAGTTTCCGCTGTAGAGCATAGTGACCCAGTCATTCATATATATATACCGACGTTCTTTTTTTGGATACTATCTTCCATCATGTTCTATCAAAAGAGAGTAGATGTAGTTCCCATTTCTTATCCATTCTAAACGTAATAATTTGCATCTACCAACCCCAAACTCCCATCCATCCCACCCCCTACCCCACTTTGGCAACTAAAAGTCTCTTCTCTATGTCTGTGAGTCTCTTTTTGTTTTGTAGATATATGGAATTTAAAATGTGGGATGTGTTTTTAACTCTGTAGAATGCATACACACAGCTTCCAACTTTCCCTTTGATTGCATGAGAAGGAAAGGCATTTGGGAACAGTAGAATATCTTTCATCAGAACACAGACCCGCTCACTTGAGGGATTTTGTATAGCTCCAGAAGTGTTCCAGTCTCAGCTGAAAATGCTGACACTGTTCCTGTAACAATAGCCACAGATTTCCTCTGTCTCTGGCAGTTGTAGTTAGGGACAATCTGATTCCCTCCAGAGAGCCAGAACAGGGCACTTTCCAGAGTCTCATGGTCACTTTTTAGGGCATTGTAGAGATCATAACCCAAGGACAGGTTGGGGAGGAGATAGGGGTTCTTGTTGATCTCCTCAATGGCAAAGAGAAAGGCCAGAACATGTGGATAGCTCTTGAAGAACCACCTAAACAGAGCGGACAGCATTAGGTGGAATGGTCCAGTAATTCAGGGACAAATCCTAAGCCAAGCTATGGGAAAGGAAAAGTTTAAATTCAGGTTTCTCATTTAGAGATTCTCCTGTCTTGGCACGTGGAGATGGTGTGAATACCATTCAGAGGACTCTGGAAGACCTTGGCAATACCTTCTCACTCTGAGGAGGCAAATTTGGCCAGTCCTCTAAGAGACATTTGTAGGAAACTGTGAGTGGTGTGAGGAGGGTATTTAGCTGGATGATTTGGCTGTTAACTGGATAGAATTTTTTATTAGCTCTTATTAATGGAAGGTGCATCAACATCTGGACAGAATAGCAAGATATTCTCCTTTAGGTTTATGAGTAAGGAGTGTAAAACCATCTCATTAAGCATTTTGAAAAGACTTAGTTGAATACCAAATGTGATCTTTTTTTAAAAAATGTTTTCTTCCTTTTTTTTTCTGTTTTTTTTATATGTGATTTTTTTTTTTTTTTACTTAGGACTAGAAGGCAACATGCAAGCATTGCTTCCCTCCCCCATACATGGATTACTTTAAATGGCACCTGACATAACAGTTCCTCAAACTTTTTAGAGGATTGCTTTCTGACACCATATTCATGTGAGGCATTTCAAGGGACTTTCACTATTAATTCTGCTCTATCTTGTCAGCACTTATAAGGCCAACTATCCTTAAAAAAATGATTGATCCATAATTCTAGTTTATATTCATGGATTTCAGCAAATTCTTTTAATAACTTTTATCATTTCTTATTCATATGTAATTTTTCCAATATTTCCTTCATTCTATTAACTAAAGATATAAATTCTTTGATATTTAAAGCACATCTAGCAGTTCCCGTTGTGGGGGAGTGGAAACACATCTGACTAGGAACCATGAGGTTGCAGGTTTGATCCCTGGTCTCATTCAATGGATTAAGGATCTGGTGCTGCCATAAACTGTGGTGTAGGTCGCAGATGCTGCTCGGATCTGGTGTTGCCATGGCTGTGGCATAGGCCGGCAGCTGTAGCTGCAGTTAGACCTTTAGCCTGGGAACCTCCATGTGCTGCAGGTGTGGCCCTAAAAAGAAAAAGAAAAACAAAAACAAAAACTCTAACATGTTGCTATTTCCTCAGAATTAATGTTTCATTTTTCTTCTTAGTCCTTGCCTTCTCCTTTTCTTGGAATTGTCTCGTATTCTTCTAACTTTGTAAATTACAGCCTTAATTTAAACACATTTATAATCCATACTTATTTGTTAAAAAATTGTAATAGAATCAATATTCTAACATAAATGGTGTTTTGGTTGCTTTTCAGTGGTTCTGACCTGTTTTTAATACTCAATTTTTTTTAAAAGCTGTGATTTTCAAGATAATGTGCCATTTTATTTTGGGGTAATTATTTATCCAAATATGATGAACTATTTTTTAAAACAGTTACCAAGTAATGGCATTACATTTTTAATAAAAACATGTCATTTCATTGTGCTCAAATAATTTCATTGTGTTATTTCTACTTTTGGAATTTGAAGGTTGTTTTGTTTCGTTTTCTGCTGCCCAAATATTGTTTTTTCCCCTCCATTATCTTCTGGAAGAAAACTGTATAGAGTTCATGTAGAAGACAGACTTGATAACCTATTAAATAGCTCCTCCACACTAATGATGCTCCATAGAGATTTCTTCTTAATTTCATGTACTCGATCTATCAAAAATGGGGAGAGGTGAATTCACCTTTTTTTTCATTTACTTTTAGGATTGCCTTAAAATGTATATTTTCTTTTTGAAGGAATTTTTTGTTTGTTTATTTTTGCTATTGGAGTGTAACACTTCAGTCAGCTTTAAAGTGAATTTTGTTGAATTACGTTTTCCCGTAATTTAAACCTGTCTGATGTTAAGTTTATCACTCTGCACGTAATAGATAGAAAGCCCGAAGAGATCGTACATATCAACAGAATTAGATTTGTAACTTAACTTTCCATGAGAATAGAAAGGTCAGATATAGACTGCTTTACAAGTGGTCTTTAGTAAACTTCAGGGTGAATGTGAAGTGTGATTTATAAAATGTGTCCCAGAAACAAAAATGAAAGGCATTCCATCTATTCTCTTGAGGCTCAAAAGCTATGACTCTAAGTTAGAGAATGAGAAAATGATTTTTGTCCCATTCCACTGACCATTCCTCAAAATATGTTAGCTAATGAAATTCAACGTCATCAAAATAGATGACCATTTTATGACATAATTAAATATATCCCAGCATCCAAATATTGGAAGAAAGTAAGTCTATGACTTCTCTGAAATATTTAAGCTAGAGTTCAGAGCAATTGTATAAAACTCTTCCAGAAAACTAAGAATAGGTAATACTTTCTATTTCATTTGTGCAACTACCTTTACATTAAGAACAAAGTAAAAGGATGCTACAAGAAAATAAGAGTACAAACATCTTTCCATACCTAAGATGTAAAATTTCTTCACCAATGTTTCGTATATATATGTATATATGTATCTATATATACGCGTATGTAAATATATATGCGGGTCTGTATATATAACTGTTGTCAGTTGTTGAGCTTATTATAAGAATTCAAACTTGTTCTAACCTTGAAAAATCAATGTAATTTTCCATATTAGCAAAATAGAAGAAAATATGTGGTGATCTGAATACATGAAGATAAATGTATAGCAAATCTAAACTCCTTTACCATTATAATCTCAGCAATCTAGAAGTAGGGGGAACTTTTCAACTTGATAAAGCATTTGCTAAAAATTACTACTTACATCCTACTTTCTGGGGGTGCCTCAATATATTAAGCAAATATGAACAGATCAAAGGGGAGAAACAGATAAGAATTTAATAATAGTAGGGCCACTATTACCTCAGTTTCAGCAATGATTGGTCTTCCAGATACTCAATAAGGAAGCTAAGTGAAAGAAGCCACTCATAAAAGACCATATATTATATAATCCTGTTTATAGGAAATGTCCCAAATAGGAAAATCTATAAAGATAGTAGATTAACTGTACAAGTTAGGAGGAGAGGAAAATGGGGGAAAAACTGATAATGAATGTGGAATTTCATTTTGCAGTACTATAAGTATTCTGAAATTAGATAGTAATAATGGTTTCTCATATCTGTGAGTATAAAAACACATAGAATTGTACACTGTAAAAAGTTCAATTTTATGTGATGGGAATACCCTTTCAATAAAGCATTTGTTTAAAAAGTCAGTGTAGAAATTCTTGAGTTAGATGAAAGAGGAGAATGGAACTGGAAAAATAAAAGATTTAATTACATAAATGTGAGCACTTTTTAATACTCTACACCATGACACAGTTAAACAGCAAAACAGAAACTGAGTGTCAGCAAGTATCAAATCTATCATGATAGGCACAGAAAATTATTAAAGTATATTATGAATACATGAGAGAAAAACCAATTCCTCAACAGAAATATTGATATACATAAAGGCTATGACCATCCATACACCTTTACAAATATGTACAGTGGTCTAAACTATAAACAACACTATTGAGAGGTACACTTTAAAATGATGGCCTTGTATTTGTGCCTCTGAAGTGATGCAAACTGTAGAATATTGTTGGGCAAGAATGTAGGAAAGGATGACCCTGCCCTCTGCTGGCTGGATTGTGAAATACTAGTTACCCAGCAGGTAGTGTATACATACATAAATGCTCTTTGTATGCACATGAAGTCTTGATTCAACAATTTTACATTTATCTAAAGGAGAGAAATGTTCCAAGCTTGATATGAAGACCTGATGGTTACTTATTTGTTGACACACACAATTAATGACAATGTCTAAATAAATACATATCAATATGAAATGACATCTGTAGACATTAACTGATACTATACATGTACATTTTTTTAACTATGTTGATGATTGGGAGTTCCCATTGTGGCACAGTGGAAACGAATCTGACTAGTATCCATGAGGACGCAGGTTCAATTCCTGGGCTTGTCTAGTAGGTTAAGGATTCAGCGTTGCTGTGAGCTGTAGTGTAGGTCACAGCCGTGGCTTGAATCCAGCATTTCTGTGGCTGTAGCATAGGCTGGCGGCTACAGCCCTGATTTGACCCCTAGCCTGGGAGCCTCCATATGCTGTGGATGCGCCCCCCTAGAAAAGACAAAACATTGTGTCGATGATAAATTGTTATGTACAAGAAACAGTTCATATAACGAAGTTCACAGTATATGCCCACCTAGTAACCCAGAGAGTTTAGGAAAATATTCCAACACTTGGAATATAATGCCTGCTGCTCCTCTGCCCACAATAGAGATTCTGGAAATTTCTCTGGCTGCAGTACAGAAGGAAGTATGCAAAATTTGACCTCAGCCTTGTGACATTACTAAAGACTCTCACCCCTCCCCATGACCTCATGGACAAAGCAGGTTAGCTCTTTCCCCACACAGTGCCTGAGATAAGAGAGTTTCCATCCTCTCTTGATATGCATCTCCCTGCCACCCTTAGCCTGGTAGAGGGCAAATAATCAGTAGATTCCACCCAACCAGAGACTGTACACCCATGAAACAATTTCCATGAAACATTCCATTTCATATTTGATCAGAGATACAGAAACAAGAGGAAAAGTAACACGAAATGAGACAGCGGTAGGGGACAAAGGTTAGGCTGGCAGAAGTCTTCACACAGATGAAGGAAAATAAGACCGAAATTCTAACTCCAGAATTCAGCAGCCTTCTGGTGCAAGGGCACTGAAGATATGACTGGTGCTAAAAAAAAAAAAAAAAAAAAAAAATGGAGTTCCCGTCGTGGCTCAGTGGTTAACGAATCTGACTAGGAACCATGAGGTTGCGGGTTGGATTCCTGGCCTCACTCAGTGGGTTAAGGATCCGGTATTGCCATGAGCTGTGGTGTATGTTGCAGACGTGGCTTGGATCCCGCATTGCTGTGGCTGTGGTGTAGGCTGGCAGCTACAGCTCCGATTAGACCCCTAGCCTGGGAATCTCCATATGCCGTGGGTGTGGCCCTGAAAAGACAAAAAAAAAAAAAAAAAAGTAAATAATGGAATATACAAACCTGTTCCTTTTAGACATTGGCTCAGATTTTGTGTAAAATGACATAATATTAAGTCAAGATGTTGTGTTCAAAGAGTAAACTTAATGCTCAGTTTAGTGCCTTCATACTTCTTCTCATAGGAGGATTCTGCTGTAATATCTTTACAGTGTATACATCTAATCTTGAAATGGTGTCATGCCTCTTTAAATCTAATAGACCATTCTATCATCTTCATTGATCACCAAGCTTTGATCATATGGGCTACTGGAACCAAATTCCCCCACTTTAATCAGGAGCCCAAGACCACCTGGAAAACTCACACCATTGAGGATATCATACTCCACAATGTGGTATCTTTTCTCATCTAAGGATATATGTGCCCCAGCAGTGTTTGTAAATTGGATTTTACCCAGAAATGGATGAAGCTGGTGGAGAAGAAAGATGGAAAAAATGCTAAATGCATTCAAATTAAACATGAAAGGCCCATACTTACAAAGCAACCATTCTTTCTCAACTCTCCACCCTCAAGATAAGAATTCTTGTTGGTAGATATTAATTTGTATTTGGGTGTTTACCATTCCTCAGACTCTAGTGACATGAACCTTACCTCTTATTCTGAAAACAAAGGGAGAAGAAAGAGCTTGAATTCAATTATGACACTCTTCAAAGTATGCAATAATCATGTATTTTGGAACCACCCTGAGCCATAAAGTTTGCTTGGGGTTTCTGGAAGGAAATACCTGTACTGCAAAGGAGTACAACATGGAATTTTTTCTCACATTTTTGACAAAGAATACAATTGTCTAGTGATAATGGAGTGAACACGCTCACCATGTGAGAAAAGTAAAATTTAGAACTCATACAATACTAATGATGTTAATATAGCCTTTTAATCCTTGAATCATAGAAACTCTTGGTTGTTTTATGGATGCCAGAATTCTGAAAAGGCTAATTCTGATCATTGTTTGCCAGCTATTTAACACTTTCTTGGAAGGACACGCATTTGGAATTGTCTACTTTGCTCTTTTTGCTGACATCTTTTATTTTTTAAGAAACTGGTGTTTATGTCTTCAATCACTTGTGGTAGATGCATCCTAAAACAATCCAGAATCACATCTTTGAAAGTAATATTAGAAAGGTCACCTACTTTTGGAGTTCCCATCATGGCACAGCAGAAACAAATCTGACTAGGAACCACGGGGTTGTGGGTTCGGTCCCTGGCCTCACTCAGTGGGTTGAGGATCTGTGTTGCCATAGCTGTGGTGTAGGTCACAAACACAGCTCAGATCTGGCGTTGCTGTGGCTGTGGTGTAGGCTGGCAGCTACAGCTCCAATTGAACCCCTAGCCTGGGAACCGCCATATGCCGTGGGTGTGGCCCTCAAAAAGACAAAAAAATAAAAGAAAGGTCATCTACTTTCTACAAGCAAAAATTAAATGAGTGCTAAGTTGTTTGCCACATATTGTTAATAATATAAAAATCATCCTGTAAATAAACATTCTGACATGAATTTCTATACATACGCATTTGATCTAATTTCCTGTTAAGATATTTAAAAGACAGAAATGTATTCAATCTAATTAGTTCATTTGCTTTAATCAGAAACTTGGTTAAATATGTTTATGTCTTGTGTATGAAAACAGAGGTTGTGAAATATGTCATATAAAGTAGATGTACATTCAGAGAAGCCTGGGATAAAATTCAGATAAATACATTTTTTTTTTTTTATGGCCACACCTGCAGCATATGGAAGTTCCTGGGCTAGGGGACAAATTGGGGCTGCAGCTGCCAGCCTACACCACAGCCACAGCAACACTGGATCCAAGTCCCATCTGCAACTTACACCACAGCTTGTAGCAATCCTGGATCCTTAACCCACTGAGTGGCCAGGGATTGAACTTGCATTCTCATGAACAATATGTGGAGTATTTAACCCACTGAGCCATGACCGGAATTCCCTGGATAAATACTTTATAACACAGGACAATATCTTGAGCCTTTAAGTACCCATGGTCATACATTTTATATTGAGACCACAGTCTCTGCTCCTTTGAGTGTTTGCATGTTTTTTATGAATAGTTCTAACAGTAATTAGTTTTTCAGGCTCAGTGTAGTACAGCAGTGAGCAGTGTAGATGCCAGTTCTGTTTTCCTCAATATTATTTCATGGAGCACTTAGACCACAGAATATGTGGCACCTCTGATGAAATTTCTGAGTCAGAAATTGTCAATATGTCAGTATTTTCTGGCATTGGGTACATTCTAAGGAAAAGTATAAGTTCCTAATTTTTGATTCCTGTGTGTTTTGTTATGAATTCTCTTTGGATATTTTATAGCACTTCACCCTAAAATAGGAAATATTTATCTGGTATAATTTCTTATTAAAGAGATTGTTAAAGGGCCCCAAATGGCTGATTTCTTCAAATAAATATAGCATTTATATATCTATGTATAAGCAATGTGAAAGAACTCTCTATTCATTGTACCTAATTCTGTGGATCTTGAGACAAAATAATGGTCATGATGATGAATCTCAATAAAATACAACAACAACAACAAAATAAGGGAATCCTCTATTTGCTAGAGTATTGGATGGCCAGTGAAGTAAGTCAGAGAAAGATATTGTATGATATCATTTATATGTGGAATAAAAAAAATAAACTAATAGAAAAAAGATCATATTTGTGGTTACCAGAGTTAGACAATTGGTGGGAGGAGAAAGAGGATAAACGTTATCAGACGGTACAAACTTCCATTTATATAAAAAATGAATATAAAATATATAATGTACAACATGAACACTGTAATTAATGCTATGTTGTTAAGGGAATAAATCAATAATTCACAGAAAAGAAAAAATTTTTGTAACCATATGCGATGAATGTTAAATTCATTGTGGTATATGTTATACATACATATAATGAACTGATATATATATGAGTATATGTTATGTCATTTTGCTGCATATTTAAATTTATATAGGGCTCTCTGTCAATGATATCTCATAAAAATTAAGAAATGTTTATTTGAAAGAAAATATATGAGAAAAAAATCAATGAAAGAGGACAAACTACAACTTGTTTCCTTTAAAAGGCCTTAATTAAATCATAAAGGAACAGCAGCTACTTAAATGTACACATGCACTTAAAGTTTTAAAAATTTTCTGTTATTCATGCTATAATATTTAATGGTGAAGTGTCATGATATTTTCAATTTTCAAATGGTTCAGCTACAATTGTCTCCATTTAGATACTCATTTCTGCTATAATGCTTGTTTTGAAAGCATAATGTTTTCAGGTCATTGATACATTAGGGAACAACTTGAACATAATTTCAGTTTCACATTTGCTAATGTGCAATTTCATCTGCAAGGCACAACAAGCGGAACATTAGGTAAGTGCAGAAAACTGCACTCAGCTCATCCTAGCTATGAAGGCATACACAAATACATACACACAGCTCAAAAATCTACCAGCTCAATTAGTGCCCCTCAGGTGTTTTGAGGGCTCCCATTCCAACCTGGGTTCTGACTTTCTGATTGCAGGTAAATCTCCTTCCACCTGTTCATCATAACTCACAAGGTTCAGCCCATCCCATGATTACTTATACAAGCAAGACAGGCCTCTTTCAAGGCTCTATTTCTTATCGTGGTTTTCTTTAATTTTCTTAACTATTCAGCATATGCAAAACTGCTGTTTCATTAGACTCCTTTTTTTAAATATATGACTGACAAGTTTTGAGTGTTGTGCTCCAGTCCCGTTTTTCCCATAAATCCTGTGCTTTCTCGACTGATTTTTGCATAGCATTTGTTATAAATGCCTAAGAACCATTCTTATTTAAATGCAAACTTCCCTGGAGGTGGAAGCCTTCTGCCCTGTGGCAGAAGCCCTTCCTTTAATCACATGACCTCCTGCCTGGTTGCCAGGGGAGGGACGGGGAATATGTGAACTGTCCAATCAGGTGCTGCAGCCTTGGAAGGAGTGGGGCAACGGTCAACCAAATAAGTGGAAGCTTCCAAAAGCACTCAATATGATTCTTCACCTGTTCCTAATAGAACCAGGAATCTCTGCTGCAGTGACTAGTATCTAATCTGCTTCAGCCGCAAGAGTGGAAGGGAGGATGCCTGGAGGACCCCAGAAACAAGGATATGGTGAGTCTGAGGGGCCTGTTCTCACAGGACGGGGAGGGATGGGTTGAGTCAGAAATGGAAGTTGCTGGGATCCAGACTTCCTGCTCTCAATTGTGGAATCCACCACAGCCAACACTCAGATCTCAGTCCCATCCAGCTCTGACTGGGTGGGCTAGGCCAACAGCCCCGACCCCTTGAGTCCTGTTGGGTCTTTGCATCTGGCAGCTTGGGCCTGGCCCCTCTCTGGGCAGCTCTGTGCCCACAGCCCCAAGTTTCCCCCAGGTTGTGCGGTGACCAGAGGTGGTCATTGGACTCAATGTCTGGACTTTATGGATGGGAGGAGCTGTGTATTTTGGGTCCCCAACCCCTCCTATCTCCTTAAGGGAATCTGATTTCTCTGAGTGTTCCAAATATTTAGAAGCATATTCTCACATTCAGGACCCTGCTCCTCCAGCCCAGCTCTTCCAGGGGCTGGCAGAAAATCCCTAAATTTTCACATCCCTCCCCACCTTCCCAAAGCCAGCTCTCTCTCTGATTCATTGCCTCGTTATCAACTATTAGTCTTCTGTGGTGCATTTCAAAAGATGCAGTATATTCTTGTCATTATCCTACAACCAAGAAATTTCTCATTTTGAAAAATTTATTTTTGGTTTGTGGTTCTCTTACCATGAGATGAAAGCAGAGAATAGCCACCGTGTAACTGTGTTGTACGCAATATTGTGCTTCTCCTCCCAGAAGCTTTTCCGGCCACAGACATCCTATATCCTGTGGGAAGTTCTTTGGGCAAAATTTCCCAGGTGATGTGCCTATCAGCATTGCCCCTGCCTGGGTTTGTCACACTGAAAAGACTTATACACTTTTGAAAATCTTTTAATAACAAATGTAAACTGAAGAAAGAGATGCCTTTCAGAAAAGTAAAAAATAACAGTTACGTTGCCTGTGGTAAAATTTGTTTTCCTTTTTTACTGTCCTTTTTGGGTGTTTCTTTTTTTTTTTTTTTTCAAGGCCATCATATTGAGGTTTTTTTTTCAACTGAAAGAATTTTATTATATTTATAGTTGTACAACGATCATCACGACCCACTTTTACAGCATTTCCATCCCAAACCCCCAGCCCATCCTTCCATACATCCGAACCCGTCTCCTTTGGAAACCCTAAGTTTTTCAAAGTCTGTGAGTCAGTATCTGCTCTGCTAAGAAGTTCATTGTATCCTTTTTTTAGATTCAAAGTTTTTCAAAGTCTGTGAGTCAGTATCTGCTCTGCTAAGAAGTTCATTATATCCTTTTTTTAGATTCCACATATAAATGATAGCATATGATGTTGGCATCTCACTAACTGCACTTAGCATGATAATTTCTAAGTCAATCCATGTTGCTGCAAATGACACTATTTCATTCCTTTTTATGGCTGAGTGATATTCCATTGTGTATATGTACCACATCTTTCTTTTTTTTTTTTATTTTCCCACTGTACAGCAAGGGGGTCAGGTTATCCTTACATGTATACATTACAATTACATTTTTTCCCCACCCTTTGTTCTGTTGCAACATGAGTATCTAGACATAGTTCTCAATGCTATTCAGCAGGATCTCCTTGTAAATCTATTCTAAGTTGTGTCTGATAAGCCCAAGCTCCCGATCCCTCCCACTCCCTCCCCCTCCCATCAGGCAACCACAAGTCTCTTCTCCAAGTCCATGATTTTCTTTTCTGAGGAGATGTTCATTTGTGCTGGATATTAGATTCCAGTTATAAGTGATATCATATGGTATTTGTCTTTGTCTTTCTGGCTCATTTCACTCAGTATGAGATTCTCCAGCTCCATCCATGTTGCTGCAAATGGCATTATGTCATCCTTTTTTATGGCTGAGTAGTATTCCATTGTGTATATATACCACATCTTCCGAATCCAATCATCTGTCGATGGACATTTGGGTTGTTTCCATGTCCTGGCTATTGTGAATAGTGCTGCAATGAACATGCGGGTGCATGTGTCTCTTCTAAGTAGAGTTTTGTCCGGATAGATGCCCAAGAGTGGGATTGCGGGGTCATATGGAAGTTCTATGTATCAATTTCTAAGGTATCTCCAAACTGTTCTCCATAGTGGCTGTACCAGTTTACATTCCCACCAGCAGTGCAGGAGGGTTCCCTTTTCTCCACAGCCCTTCCAGCACCTGTTATTTGTGGATTTATTAATGATGGCCATTCTGACTGGTGTGAGGTGGTATCTCATGGTAGTTTTGATTTGCATTTCTCTTATAATCAGCGATGTTGAGCATTTTTTCATGTACCACATCTTTATCCACTCCTCTGTTGATGGACATTTAGATAGCTTCTCTGTCTTGGCTATTGTATATAGTGCTGTATGGTTTTCTCTGGATAGATGCCCAGGAATGGGATTGCTGGATCATATGGTAATTCTTCTATTTTTAGTTTTTTGGGGAATCTCCATACTGTTTTCCATAGTGGTTTCACTAATATATATATTCCCACCAACAATGTGATAAGGTTTCCTTTTCTCCACATCGTCTCCAGCATTTATTGTTTGCAGACTTTTTGATGAGGGCTATTCTGGCTGGTGTAACATGGTACCTCATAGTAGTTTGATTTACATTTCTCTAATAATTAGTGATTTAAACATCTTTTCATATGTTTTTTGGCCATCTGTATGTCTTCTTTGGAGAATTGTCTGTTTAGATCTTCTGCCCATTTTTTGATGGGGTTGTTTGTTTTTTTGGTATTGAGCTTCAGGAGGTGTTTATAAATTTTGGAGATAATCCCTTGTCAGTCACTTCATTTGCAAATATTTTATCCCATTCTGTGGGCTGTCTTTTTGTTTTGTTTAGGGTTTCCTTTGCTGTGCAGAAACTTTTAAGTTTAATTATACCACTTTTATTTTTGTTTTTATCGTTATTACTCTAGGTGGTGGATCTGAGAAGATATTGCTGTTGTTTGTGTCAGAGAGTGTTTGGCCTATGTTTTCCTCTAAGAGTTTTATAGTGTCTGGTCTTATATCTAGGTCTTTAATCCATTTGAGTTTATTTTTGTGTATGGTGTTAGGAAGTATTCTACTTTCATTCTTTTACATGTAGCTGTCCAGTTTTCCCAGCACCACTTATTGAAGGGTCTTTTCTCCATTGTATATTCTTGCCTCCTTTGTCATAGATGAGTTCATTGTGGAAGCATTGATTTAATTCTGGGCTTTCTACCCTGTTCCATTGATCTGTGTTTTGGTTTTTGGCCAGTACCATAAGGTGTTGATGACTATAGATTTGTAGTATCATCTGAAGTCAGGGATCCTGATTCTTCCAGCTCTATTTTTCTTTCTCAGGGTGACATTGGCTATTCTGGGTCTTTTATGCTTTCAAATAAACTTGAAATATTTTTTTCTAGTTCCGTGAAAAATGTCCTTGGTAATTTGATAGGGATTGCATGAATCTGTAGATTGCCTTGGGTATTATAGTTATTTTGACAATATTGATTCTTCCAATCCGAGAGGATGGTATGTATGTCTTTCCATCTATTTGTGTCATCTTTGATTTCTTTCATCAGTGTTTTATAGATTTCAGAGTACAGATCTTTTGCCTTTTTAGGCAGGATTATTCCTAGGTATTTTATTCTTTTTGATGTGATGGTAAATGGGATTGTTTCCCTAATTTCTCTTTTTGACCTTTCATTGTTAGTATATAGAAATGCAGTTGATTTGTGTATTAATTTTGTATCCTGTGACTTTGCCAAATTCACTGATGAGCTCTAACCATTTTCTGGTAGCATCTTTAGGTTTCCATAGGTGTAGTGTCATGTCATCTGTAAACAGTGATAGATTTATTTCTTCCCTTCCAATTTGGATTCCTTTTATTTATTTTTCTTTTCTGATTGTCGTGGCTAAGACTTCCAAAATTATGTTGAATAGTATTGATGAGAATGGACATTCCTGATCTCAGTGGGAATTCTTTCAGCTTTTCACCATTGAGAATGATGTTAGCTGTGGATTTGTCATATATGGATTATTATGTTGAGGTAGGTTCCCTCTATTTCCACTTTCTGAGGTTTTTTTTAAAATTAGAAATGGCTGTTGGACTTGTCAAATGCTTGTTCTGCATCTATTGAGAGGATCATATGGCTTTTTTTCTTCAGTTTGTAAATGTGGTGTATCACACTGATTGATTTGCCAATATTAAAGAATTCTTGGATCCTTGGGATAAATACTACTTGATCATGATGTACAATGCTTTTAATGTATTGCTGGATTCGGTTTACCAGTATTTTGTTGAGGATTTTTGCATTGATGTTCACCAGTGACTTTGGCCTGTAATTTCTTTTTTTGTGTGTGTATGTGTGATACTTTTGTCTGGTTTTGGTATCAGGGTGATGGTGGCCTCATAGAATGAATTTGGGAGTGTTCCTTTCTCTGCAACTTTTTAGAATAGTTTCAGGATGATAGGTGTTAGTTCTTCTATAAATGTTTGATAGAATTCGCCTGTGAAGCCATCTGGTCCTGGACTTTAATTTATTGGGAATTTTAAAATCACAGTTTCAATTTCAATACTTGTGACTGGTTCTTTCATCTTTTCTATTTCATCTTGGTTTAGTCTTGGAAGATTGTACTTTTCTAAGAATTTGTCCATTTCTTCTAGGTTGTCCATTTTATTGGCATATAGTTGCATGAAGTAGTCTCTTATGACCCTTTGTATTTATGTGATGTCTGTTGTAATTTCTCCTTCTTCATTTCTAATTTTATTGATTTGAGTCCTCTTTCTTTTTTCTTGATAAGTCTGGCTAAGGATTTATCAATTTTGTTGATCTTTTCAAAAAATCAGCTCTTGGTTTCTTTGATCTTTTCTGTGGTTTTCTTTGTTTCTATTTCATTGATTTCTGCCCTGATCTTTATGATTTTCTTCCTTCTGCTAACTTTGGGTCTTATCTGTTCTCTCTCTAATTGCTTTATTTGTAATTTTAGGTTGTTTATTTGAGCTTTTTCTTGTTTCCTGAGGTAGGCTTGTATTGCTATAAACTTCCCTCTTAGATCTGCTTTTGCTGCATCCCATAGGTTTTGGATTGTTGTGCCTTTGTGGTTGTTTGCTTCTAGGCATTTTTTAATTTCCTCTTTGATTTCTTCAGTGACCTATTGGTTGTTGTTTAGTAGTGCGTTTTTTAGTCTCCATATGTTTGTGGTTTTTGCAGTTTTTTCCTTGTCGATTTCCAGTTGTATAGAGTTGCGGTCGGAAAAGATGCTTAATATGATTTCAGTTTTCTTAAATTTACAGAGGCTTGATTTGTGGCCCAGAATGTGATCAATCCTAGAGAATGTTCCATGTGCACTTGAGAAGAATGTGTATTCTGCTGCTTTTGGATGGAATATTCTATAAATATCTCTTAGGTCCATCTGGTCTGATATGTCATTTAGGGCCTATGTTTCCTTATTGATTGGTCTTTTTTATTCCCTTCTTGTCTTCTTCTCTTCTCTGTGGCTGGATGAATATCTTTAGTGTTGTATTTGGATTGATTTTTATTATTTGTGTGTGTATCTATTGTAGATTTTTGGTTTGCAGTTACTTTGAAGTTTAGCTATAGGAATATATAACACACACATATATATTGTTTGTTTTAGTTGTTGGTCTCTTAATTGCAAGTGCATCTCCAATGTTCTGCATTTGTACCCTCCTCTTCTCATGATTTCTGATTTTGGTAGCATATTTGTATGTGGATGATTTCCTACCTTTGTTTATATATATGACTTTACTGGTGAGCCTTGTCATTTGTAGTATTTTTGTTTCTAGTTGTGGCCTTTTCTTTTCCACCTGAGACGTTCCTTTAGTATTTGTTCTAAAGCTGGTTTAGTGGTGCTGAATTCTCTTAGCTTTTGCTTGTCTGTAAAGCTTTTGATTTATCCTTCAAATTTGAATGAGAACCTTGCTGGGTAGAGTAATCTTGGTTGGACGTTTTTTCCTTTCATCACTTTAAGTATGTCATGCTACACCCTACTGCCCTGCAGAGTTTTTGCTAAAAAATCATACAATAATCTTACAGGCGTTCCCATGTATGTTATTTGTTTCTTTCTGTAGTTTCTCTTTGTTTTTAATTTTGGTCAGCTTGATTAATGTGTGTCTTGGGTATTCCTCCTTAGGTTTATTTTATATGGTACTTGGTGAGCTTCCTGGATTCGAGTGAGTGGTTCCTTTCCCATGGTAGGGAAGTTTTTGGCTATTATCTCTTCAAATATTTTCTCTGGCCCTTTCTCTCTCTCTTCTCCTTCTGGCATCCCTATAATACATATGTTGTTGTCTTTAACATTGTCACAGAGTTCTCTTAGACTTGTCTTAATTTTTTTTTCAATCTTCTTTGTCTTTTCTGTTCCACATCACATATTTCCACTAGTCTGTCTTCCAGCTTGTTTATTCATTTTTCTGCCTTTGGTATTCTGCTGTTGGTTACTTCTAGTAAATATTTTATTTCAGTTATTGTATTTTGCATCTTTGCTTAATCCTTAAATCTTCTATTTATTTGCTCAGTGTTTCTCATAATTTATTAATCTTCACCTCCAGTTTATTTCCAAGATCTTGAATCATCTTTACTATCATCAGTCTAAAGTCTTCTTCATGGAAGTTGGTAATCTCCAGATCAAAAAAGTTTGTTTTTCTTGCTTCTTTGTCTGAGTCATAATTCTGTGCTTTTTCATTTCATATACACTTTTGGTGTGGTCTCCTTTTTGCAGACAATTGAGTTGTTGCTTCTCTTGCTTTTTATGTCTTCCCCCCTTGTGGCTGAAGTTGGTACCGGGTCTTGCTGTAGGCTTCTAGACTGGCAGGACTGTTGTCTGCCTATTGGTAGGTGGAGCTGATTACTATCCCTCTGGTGGGTGAATCTTTGTCTCTGGGTGAGATTAGAGGCAGCTGTGCCTGGGGGTTTTAGGCATCCTGTTTACTGATGAGTGGGGCTGTGTTCCCACCTGGATTATTGTTTGGCCTTGGGCTTCTCAGCCCTGATGGGTGCGGCCAGATTTTTCTAAATGGCTACTTCTAGAGGTGCACACATGGATGATTGTTCTGAGAACTTTGTCTCTAAAGTCCTTCCCCCAAAACGAGCCACATTCACCCCCCAGTTTTCACAGGAGTTCCTCCAAAACTGCAGGTCACGTCTGACCCAGATTCCTATGGAGTCTCTGCTTTGTCCTGGGACCCAGTGCACATGAAAGCCTGTTTATGCCTTTTGAGAATGGAGTTTCTGTTTCCCCCAGTCCTGTGGAACTCCTGTGCACAAGCCCTGCTGGCCCTCAATGCCAAATGCTCTAGGGGCTCACCCAATGCCAGATTCCCAGGTGTGGGAACCTGACGTGTGGCTCAGAACTCTCACTCCTGTAGGTAAGTCTCTGTGATACAGTTATTTTCCAGTCTCTGGGCCCCACACCCAGCAGGTATGGGGTTATTTATATCATGTAATTGCCCCTCCTGCCATCTTGATTTGGCCTTCTCTTTGTCTTCTGGAGTAGGATATCTTTTTTGATAGCTCATAGTTTATTTGATTGAATGTTGTTCATCAGTTGGTTATAATTTTATTCCTTTTATGAGAGAAGGTGATCTCCAGTCCTTCTATTCTACCATTTTAATCCCGTCTCCCACCATTATAGTACTTATTGGGTGTTTCTGAGTCTTCCTTATTTTGAGTGCTTTCAAGTATAATTCCAGGGGTTAGACTTGCAGAGCAGAAGTACTCAAATAGGATTAAATGTATACAAAACAATTTCTTGCCCTAAAAATAATAATTAACATCACCAAAATAATAGATATTTATGGATTTTCATGTTGAGCTAGCAACAGGCCTTACAAACGTCTCCTCTCTTTTACTTGAAATAAAAGATTTAGGTGATTGTGCTGGATTGTTCATACTCTGCACCTGTGTCATTTAAAATACCAGTGCTGGTCCAGAGCCCTTCTAGGGGGAATAGAAGCCTGAGGTTTGTGTCACCTATCTAAGGCACACTTGAACCTAAGGGATGGGAAGCCTCCTCCTCCAGGTGTCCTTCCTGCTCACACCCATTAGAGAACACCCAGCCTTTATCCTGAGAGAAACTACAGAGCCCTGGGACCTGGGGATGCAAGTGCACAAGAAGTGGGGGTGCTATTCTGAGTTAAGGAGGGTCCCTTGGGCCTCTTTCAAGATAGAGGTTTCAGGTTTGCAGCCATATTGGAGGGATACTCAGAGTGTAATAAATGAACACTGAGAAAGTTTGTGAAATTCAGGAGTTCTGTTCCCTGGATTAGGGTTCATGAATTGGGGACTTCTTTGGAGTCAGAACCTTAAACTAACTCTCAGTTATTTCCTCACTTATGAGAATGGAAGTTTGAGGTATGGAGCTTTTCAGTATTCCCAAGGAAGAGAAGCGTGGGCAGAGCTCCCAGAATTTACTCCTGTGGCTGCTCAGGTGTCTCCACCCCCCTTCTCCAAGGGACTGACCCATCCCACGGGTTGTCTCTCAACTAGGAGGGTCTGGATGTGGCTTTCCTTCTGTCCCATGGGAAGCCACATCCAGATCCAGGCTGCTGGCCTGTCCTGGCACCAGTATTTTTTTTCCCATTGGTTTCCTTTATCCATTGAATATTACACCCATTTGATTCTTTATACTTTCCTTAGCTCTGGAGTTCTAGTCCAGAATTTATTGCCAGGCACCCAACTTGGTACCAAAGAAAAATAAAGGGCAGCTCATCCTCAAAAGACTCAGTTGTGGCTTTTAGGGAAGTATCTTATAGACAAAGGGAGGAAGAGGATCATGTTGCATTATTCTCTGATTGGTTGATGGTGGGGTAACAGGGTGTTATTTCATGAGTTAACAGCATCACCTTTTGGTGCCAGTCTGGTGTCCACCTGCTTGTGGTCAGCATGCAGTTAATGTCTTCCACCTGGTGGGAGTTTTAGTATTGAAAAACAACTCAAAGACGTGGCTCAGATCATTACCTATACCCTTGAGGAGGAACTAAGGTCCTTGATTTTGTTTTTTTGGCTAAACCATGTTATTGTCTTACTTGACTCTTTTCCTTTGTTTCAGCATCCCCCCCTTCTCTAATTAAATTTGTTCTTTTGAAGACTAGGAGGCTAAAGTTTTCCTATAAGCATGAGGTAGGGGACACAGGGTTCTATCCCCACAGGGTCCTGCTTGGGTCCAAATAGACTGCACATTAGATGATAACATAATATTCCTAACTTTTGAAATGTGGTATTGATATTATGGTTACACAATAAAATGTTTTGATTTTTAGTGATTGTTGCTGAAATATTTAATGGTTAAGTGTCATGATATTTTCAACTATCAAATCATTCATAAAAAAGTATATTGACATCTATATGCTGTCAGTTCTGCTATAAAGTGTTTTGAAAACATGATCTTTTTCTGGGCATTGATAAATTTGGAAACAATTTGAACATAATGTAAATATCATGTTATATGCAGTTGCCCCTACAAGATATACAAGAGGGCTTAGGTGCGTAAAACTGCCCCCAGCTGAACCTAGAAAGGCAGGCATACACAAAACATGTGCACACAGCACAAAACTCTATAAGCTCAATCAGTGCCCCTCAGATGTTGTGAGGGATCCCCATATCCATTTAGGGTTCTGACTCTGATTTAAGGTAACTCTCCTTCATCCTCTTCACAATAACTCACAAGATACAAACCTTCTAATGACCACTTCTGCAAATAAAATACAGACCTCTTTCAGGGCAAAATGCTCTATTTATTGCAGTGTTTTTCAATTTCTTAACCATTCAACACAAGTAAAGTGCTGTTTTATTGCACTCCTTTTTTTTAAATGTCAGTGACAAGTTGTGAGTGTTGAGCTCCAATCCTGTTTTTCCCAGAAGCCCTGAGGTTTTCATTGTGTGATTTTGCCTAGCAGTGGTTAGGAACACCTATGAACAAATAATTAAACCACTGGAGGGAACAGATTCCAGCCACTTGGCTGAGGCTCATTAGGTTCAGGTGATCTTCTGTCTGGTTGTCAATCTGGGAAAGGAGGTGGGTAGGTTCTTATGAACTGCCCAATCAGGGGCTCAGCAGGGGAAGGTGGGTGCGGCAACAGTTAGCCAACCACTTGGAGGATGGTTTCAGTGCTCAGGATTGCATTTCACCTGCTCAGTTGGGGCAGTCTCTGCTGCAGCGTCTCTGGCCCTGTGAGCTGCATGGGTGGCAGGAGTGGAAGGGAGGATGCCAGGGTGGACCCAGAAGCCAGGAAATGGTGAGTGTGAGGGACTCAGTGTCCCAGGATGGGGAAGAGGGGTTGAGTTGGAACTGGCCATTGAGGGACTGGACCCCGCTATGTCAACTCTAGAGTCTGCAAACCCAAGTCTCCTCCAGCTCTTGACGTGCGGGCTGGGCTAGCAGCCCTGACATCAGGCATCCTGTCCCTTCACTGTGCATGGTGACTGGCCCCAGAGCCTCTTTGGGTATCTCTGTGCCCAGAACCCTGTTTCCCCCAAATTGCGATGTGACCTTGGGAAGGTTTTTCAGATTTGTCTGGGCTTTATGTGGGCGGTGGGGAGCTTTGGTTTGCAGAATCCCCAGTCTGTCCTTTCTCCCCAAGAAGACCTGTTTTCTCCGGAGTTTTCCAAATGTTTGAGAAGCAGGTCTCAAATTCATGAACCTGTCTCCACAACCTAGTTCTTCCTAAGTCTCACAGTAACTCCCTAAATTTCCACATCCCTACCTGCCTTCTCAAAGCAAAGGTCCACTCTGATTCACAGCATCATCATCAACTGTCTGTCTTCAGTGGAGCATTTCAAACAGAGGCAGTATTTTTTTTTCCAGGGCAGAGAATGTATTCATGTGTTTTTTGATTTCATAATTAAATCAGCAGTGTTTTAACGAAAATAATTAATGCTCGCCGTGTGTTCATGGACTGTGCAAACACTACACATATGTTATTTAATCCTAATATATATGGAACATTAAGCTCTTTTTTTAGAACAAGAAATTAACTGCTTACACAAAGTTACACTTTTGCAGAGTAGGATATAGATTTTTTCTGTTTTACCATTTTCCAATGACAAAAAATGAATGGCTCTTTGTAAAAGATTGTTTTGTTTTGTGGATGTTTTACCATGAGAGGAATAGTCACATGGAATTACATTGTATGAAATCTTTGGGCTTCTGCTCCCCAAATCTTTCCTGGACACAGATATCCTGTTTCCAATGGAAAGTCCATGGGTGTGGGAACCTCTTTGGAAACTTTGCTGTGTCACCTGTCCTGTCAGCATGCACCTGCCTCCCCATGTTTGTTACCCTAAAAGATTTTTTTTCACATTTTAATGTCCATTTTATAGTAGTGTAAACTGAAGAAAGATAATTTCTGAAAAGTAAAATATAACCATATTACATTGCCTGAGTTAAAATTTTTTTCCTGCCCTTAATGGGTGTCCCTGGAGTCTCTTGCTTACTTCTGGGTGCTCACAAATGTAATCCCAGGGCCTAGACTTGCAGAGCAGAAGTGCTTGAACATTATTAATTGTTCACAAGATAATTTGCTGTTAAGGAAATAATAACAGTCATTATTTTCTGTAATCAATCAACTCTCAAACGTGTGGGTTTTCTTGTTGAGCTAGCAAAATGTGTTACAGTCATCTTCATTTTTTTTTTGTCATTCTTCCTTGATTTTTCATTTTTCTTTTTTTAAATTTTTTTTATTTTATTTTCCCACTGTACAGCAAGGGGATCAAGTTATCCTTACATGTATACATTACAATTACATTTTTCCCCCACCCTTTGTTCTGTTGCAACATGAGTATCTAGACATAGTTCTCAATGCTATTCAGCAGGATCTCCTTGTAAATCTATTCTAAGTTGTGTCTGATAAGCCCAAGCTCCCGATCCCTCCCACTCCCTCCCCCTCCCATCAGGCAACCACAAGTCTCTTCTCCAAGTCCATGATTTTCTTTTCTGAGGAGATGTTCATTTGTGCTGGATATTAGATTCCAGTTATAAGTGATATCATATGGTATTTGTCTTTGTCTTTCTGGCTCATTTCACTCAGTATGAGATTCTCCAGCTCCATCCATGTTGCTGCAAATGGCATTATGTCATCCTTTTTAATGGCTGAGTAGTATTCCATTGTGTATATATACCACATCTTCCGAATCCAATCATCTGTCGATGGACATTTGGGTTGTTTCCATGTCCTGGCTATTGTGAATAGTGCTGCAATGAACATGCGGGTGCATGTGTCTCTTCTAAGTAGAGTTTTGTCCGGATAGATGCCCAAGAGTGGGATTGCGGGGTCATATGGAAGTTCTATGTATCGATTTCTAAGGTATCTCCAAACTGTTCTCCATAGTGGCTGTACCAGTTTACATTCCCACCAGCAGTGCAGGAGGGTTCCCTTTTCTCCACAGCCCCTCCAGCACCTGTTGTTTGTGGATTTATTAATGATGGCCATTATGACTGGTGTAAAGTGGTACATCATAGCAGTTTTGATTTGCATTTCTCTTATAATCAGTGATGTTGAGCATTTTTTCATGTGTTTGTTGGCCATCTGTATATCTTCCTTGGAGAAATGTCTATTCAGGTCTTTTGCCCATTTTTCCATTGCTTGATTGGCTTTTTTGCTGTTGGGTTGTATAAGTTGTTTATATATTCTAGAGATTAAGCCCTTGTTGGTTGCATCATTTGAAACTATTTTCTCCCATTCTGAAAGTTGTCTTTTTGTTTTCTTTTTGGTTTGAAGTGATGTGCCCACTGTTTTTGCATTTGAAGAAAGAGTCACCTCCTCCTGTTTTTACTGACTGGCTTTGGTAGAAAAAATATCTTCATTCATCCCAGATAGGTATTCTGAGATTCTCTCAGGCTTTTTCTGTGGATGCCCACTTCATGCTGTTTGTTTCCTCTTTGAGGGGAATTCTTAAAGTTGCATGCCTTTTCTTAATCCCTCACAGCCAGGCTGGGTGCTGTTTGCTTTCCCTAGGCCAGTCTTCTAAAATGGCCCAATTTGTGTGTCTTCTTCCAACCCCACTGTGTCAAGCTAGCTGAATGTGTGTGCTTAAAAGTCATTTACAGAGGCTTGGGCTCATCATCTGAGGAGGATGTGGGGAGCCAGATAAAGGGTGGGGTTGAGGCCTATGGAGAATTGGATGTGTCCCTGGGCCAATTGGAAGTGTCTGCAAGCAAATTATCCCAAGCACTTGGTGTGTAAGTGTCCAGATGAATCAGTGAGCAATTAGTAGGGTCTGCAGCCATTTTCTTTTTTGGATTTCCAAGCTCTGGTTTGTATGAACCTTATGCTTTTCAGGTATCAGCCTTTCAGCCACCAACCATGCTGATACCCTTGGCTCTTAGTAAGATGAGAAAACAGTGAGCCTCTTGGGCAGTGTCCCACCTCTGGGGAAGCCAGTTGTTCAGTCACAGCGCTCTCACTTTCCCCAGTAGGAGGAATCACAAGTCAGTCAGAGGGCTTTCTCTTGACAGTGGGGTATGTTGCTGCAGGGGAGGGCTGAAATTAGAAAAGTGAAACTGTTCTTATTTTTGCCATTTTTCTGTTCTCAGTTTATGTGCTCTGGTATGCTTGAACTTCTCCAATGGACCCTCATAATGGTATTCTCACTCTTGTGCATTTATTAGAATTAATGCACTATGGGAGATTTTGGTAGAAAACTGTTGTTCCACCCTCTTGCTGGTATCTTGCTCTCATTGAGCCAGATGTAATTCAGAAGTGTGTTGTTTAATCTCCACACATTTGAGGATTTTCCAGCTATCTTTCTGTTACTAATTTCTGGATAAATACCATTGTGGTCTGTGAGCATATTTTGTATGATTTCTATTTTTTCAGTAATTTAAGGTGTATTTTGTGTGTCCCAGATTATGGTCTAATTTGGTGAATGTTCCAAGGAACTTGAAAAGAATGTGTATTCTGAGGTACTGGATGAAGGGTTGCACCCATTTCATTTAAATTCACCTGTTTGATGTTGCTGTTTGATTAGCTATGTCCTTCCTGACTTTGTGCCTCCTAAAATGCTCTTTTTAAATTGTAGTTCATGTACAATGTTATATGCATTACTAGTTTACGATATAGAGATTCACAATTTTTAAAAGTTAAATTTCATTTATAGTTATTTTAAAATATTGGCTATATTTCCTTGCTGTACTAAATATCCTTGTAGTATCTTACTCATTTATACATAGTAATTTGTACCTCTATTTAATTCCCAGCCCATCTTGCCCCTCTCCCTACTGGTAGCCACTGGTGTTTTCTGTATCTGTGAATCTACATCTTTTTTTGTTCTATTTGTTTAATTTATTTTTATTTTTTAGATTCTACATAGAAGTGATATCTTACCATATTTGTCTTTCTCTGTCTGACTCGTTTCACTTAGCGTAATACCATCAAAGTCCATCCATACTGTTGCAAATGACAAAGAAATTTTTTCTTTTTTATGAGTACTATTCAATTGTGAATATGTAACACATCTTTATCCATTCGTCTGTTGAATGACAACTAGTTGCTTCCATATCTTGACATTTGTATATAATGTTGCTATAACATTGAGGTGTATCTTTCCAAATCAGCTGTTTTGTTTTTTTTCGGATCTATACTGAGGAGTGGAATTGCTGAGTCATATGGTGGTTCAAGCTTTAGTTTTTTGAGGAAACTCTATTCTATTTTCCAGAGTGGCTCCACCAATTGTCATTTTCCAGAGTGGCTTCACTGACAGTGTGTGAGAATTCTGTTTTTTCCACTTTCCTGCCAACATCATTTTTGTGTTCTTTTGAGGATGGCCTTCCTTACAGGTGTGAGGTGATATCTACTTGTGGTTTAATTTTCATTTCTCTGATAACAATGTTGAGCATTTCTTCATGTGTGTGTTGGCCATCTACATGTTGTCTGTGGAGAAAGGATTATTCAGGTCTTTTGCCTATTTTTAACTTGGGTTACTTATTTTTTTTGATATTGAGTTTAAAAGAGCTGCTCATATATTTTGGAAATTAACCCTTTTTGTGTCATAGTATTTGCAAATTTTTTTTCCATTCAGTATGTTATTTTTCATTTTGCCAGTGCTTTCTTTTGCTGTGCAAATCATTTCAGTTTAATTAGGTTCCTATGTTTATTTTTGTTTTTATATTCTTTGCTTTAAGAGGTAGATCCAAAAAAGTATTTCTATGAGTTATGTCAAAGAGTGTACTCTTTGTGTACTCTTTCAGAGTTGTATGGTTTCCAGTCTTACATTAAGATCTTTAATACATTCTGATTAAAGGGATATATGTAATATATTTTTATATATAGTGTTAGAGAATGTCTAATTTCTGTCTTTTACATGGAAATGTCTAGCTTTTCCAGCCTGACTTACTGAAGATACTGTGCTTTCTCTATTGGATAGTCTTGCCTCCTTTATCATAGATTAATTGAGCATTGGTGCATGTATTTATTTCTGGGCTCTGTCTACTGTTCTGTTGATCTATGTTTCTGGTGGTGTGCAGTTAGCCTGCTCTTTTGACTACTGTGGGTTTGTAGTATATAGTCTGAAGTCAGGGAGTTGATTCCTCCAGCTCTGTTCTTGCTCAAGATTGTTTTGACTATTCCAGGCCTTTTGTATTTCCATATGAAGTTTAAAATCTTTTGTTCTAGTTCTGTGCATAATGACATTGGTATTTTGATAGGGATTGCACTGAATCTGTAGATTGCTTTGAATAGGACAATCATTTTAAAAATATTAATTATTCCAATCCATGAACATGCTAAATCTTTCCATCAGTTTGTGCAATCTTCAGGTTTTTATCAATGTCTAATAATTTTTGTGTGTGCAGGTCTTTTACCCTCATAAGTACATTTATTCCTAATTATTTTAATCTTTTTGATAAGATTGTATTGTTTCCTTAATTTCTCCTTCAAACAAAATATAGTTTGTTTTTATTGTGTAAAAATGCAACAGAGGGTTCCCATCGTGGCACAGTGGAAACAAATCCCATGCGCATTCATGAGGACACAGGATCAATCCCAGGCCTTGCTCAGTGGGTTAAGAATCCAGCGTTGCAGTGAGCTGTGGCCTAGGTCACAGACACAGCTCAGATCCCATGTTGCTGTGGCTGTGGTGTAGCACAGCAGCTATAGCTCCAATTCAACCCCTAGCCTGGAAACTTCCATATACTGTGGGTTCAGCCCTAAAAATACAAAAAAATGCAATAAACTTCTGTATGTTAATTTTTTATTCTGCAACTTTACCAGATTCATTGATGTGCTCTAGTAGTTTTCTGGTGACATCTTTAGGATTTTCTAGGTATAGTATCATGCCATATGCAAACACTGACAGCTTTACTGCCTTGTTTCCAATTTTGCTTCCTTTTATTTCTTTTTCTTATTTTAGCTCTATGGCTAGGGCTTCCAATACGATGTTGAATCAGAGTGGTGAGAGTGGATATCCTTGTCTTGTTCCCAATCTTTGGGGAAATGCTTTCAGCTTTTGACCATTGAGTATGATGCTAGCTGTGGGTTTGCAATATATGGTCTTTGTTATATAGTGAGGTATGTTCCCTCTATGCCCACTTTGTAGGGAGTTTTTAATCATAAACAAATGTTGAGTTTTGTCACAAGATTTTTCTGCATCTAAGCATCTTGGTTTTTTTTTTTTAATATGGCTTTTATCCTTCAGTTTTTAAATGTGGTATATTACATTGATTGATGTGCAAATATTGAAAAATCCTTGCATGCTTGGTATCAGCCCTACCTGATCATGAATTATGATCCCTTTAACGATTGTTGAATTTGGCTTGAGAATATTGTAGATTTTCGCACCTATGTTTATCAATAATTCTGGCCTCTAATATTCTTGTCTTTCTCTGGTTTTGATATCAGCATGATGCTGGGCTTGTAGAATGAGTTTGGAAGCATTCCTTCCTCTATGATTTCTTGGGATACTTTGTGAAGGATAAATATTAACTCTTCTCTAAATGTTTAGTAGAATTCATCTAAGAAGCCATTTGGTTCTGGAATTTTTTTGTTGGGACTTTTTAAAATTTCTGAGTCAGTGTCATCACTGGCAGTTGGTTTCTTCTTCTTTTCTGTTTCTTCCTGGTGCAGTCTTGGGAGCTTGTACATTTCTAGGAATTTCTCCATATCTTGCGCATTGTCCATTTATTGGTTGTACTTGTTGGTAGTAATTGTTATGACCCTTGGTATTTTGGTGGTGTCACTTGTAATTTCTCCTTGTTCCTTTCTGTGTATTTTGTTTGGGGGTCCTCTTTTTTTTTTAAAAGGTTTATAAATTTTGTTTGCCTTTTCAAATAATCAGCTATTAGTTTCATTTTTTTTTTTTTACTATTTTCTAGTCTCTTGTTTATTTATGCTCACATCTTTATGATTACTTTAATTCGAATTTGGGTTACTTTGCTACTCTTTTTCTAGTTCCTTTAGGTATCAGGCTAGGTTTATTTGAAATTTTTGTTTCTATTTCTTTATTTATTTACATATTTATTCATTTATTTTAATTTTTATTTTTTCCATTTAGTTGATTTACAGTGTTGTGTCAGTTTCTACTGTACAGCAAAGTGACCCAATCATACACATACAAACATAATCTTTTTCTTACATTATCCTTTGTCGTGTTCCATCAAAAGTGACTAGATATGGTTGCCTATGCTATACAGCAGGATCTCATTTCCTATCCACTCCAAGTGCAATAATTTGCATCTATTAACCAAACTACCAGTCCATCCCATGCCTTCCCTCTCCCCCTTGGCAACCACAAGTCTTGTTCTTCCAGTCCATAATTTTCTTTTCTGTGGAAAGGTTCATTTATGCCTTATATTAGATTCCATATATAAGTGATATCATATGGTAATTTTCTTTTTCTTTCTGACTTACTTCACTTAGTTTGAGAGTCTCTAGTTCAATCCATGTTGCTGCAAATGGGATTATTTTGTTCTTTTTTATAGCTGAGTAGTATTCAATTGTGTTATGTACCACATCTTCTTAATCCATTCATCTGTTGATGGACCTTTAGGTTGTTTCCATGTCTTGGCTATTGTGAATAGTGCTGTGATGAACATAGGGGTGCATATATCTTTTTCAATGGAAGTTTTGTCCAGATATATGCCCAAGAGTGGGATTGTTGAATCTTGTGGTAGTTCTAGATTTAGTTTTCTGAGGTACCTTCATACTGTTTTTCCCAGGGGTTGTACTGATTTACAGTCCCACCAGCAGTGTAGGAGAGTACACTTTTCTCCACACCCTCTCCAACATTTGTTATTTGTAGACTTACTATTTTTCTTGTTTCCTGAGGTAATCCTGTATTGTTGTAATTTTCCCTCTTAAAACTGCTTTGCTGTGCCCCACAGATTTGGGGTCATTGTCCTTTCATTTTCATTTGACTCTAGGTATTTTCAAATTTTTGTTGGATTTCCTCACTGGTTCATTGGTTCTTCAATAGTGTACTGCTTAGCTTCCACCTGTTTATATGATCTAGCCTGGAGACTGTTACATGGTACTTAAATATGTGTATTCTCCTACTTTGGATGAAATGTTTTCTATATGCCTGTTAAATTCATTTGATAAAATGTGACATCTAAGGCCAGTGTCCCCTTACCAATTTTTGTTTATTTTTGCTTTTTAGGGTGGCATCCATTGCATATGGAGGTTTCCAGGCTAGGGGTCTAATTGGAGCTATAGCTGCTGGCCTATGCCACAGCCACAGCAACGCTGGATCTGACCATATCTGTGAACTACAACACAATTCATGGCAACGCCAGATTCTTAACCCACTGAGTGAGGCCAGAGATTGAACCCGCAACCTCATGGTTCCTAGTTGGATTCATTTCCACTGTGCCATGATGGGAACTCCAAGTGCCCCCTTATTCTTAATCTGGATGTCACTGGGGTATTAAGTTTCCCTACTATTTTTGTTTTACTGTCACTTTCTCCCTTTTGTCCATTAATGTTGGTTTTATGATTTAGGCTATATACTTTATGTATTTAAGCTATATTAATAAATTATGATGCTGAGGTGAAGACAGACACATGGACAAATAGAAGAGAATAGAGAGCCCAGAAATAAGCCCAAGCATATACAGCAACCTAATATTTGACAGAGGAGGCAAGAATATGTAGTGAAGCAATGACAGTTGCTTTGATGAATGACCTAGGAAAAAAAGACCAACCAAAAAAAATTTAAACTGTATACCCTAAAGGAAGATAGAGGAATGCAAAATTATAATTGAAAAATTGCAATACTCCCCTTAGAATTTGACAGTAGTATTCAACATGTCAACAGGAATATAGAAGAAATGCACAACCACACCATATATCAGTATTAAGTTGACATTTATAGAACATACATTTGAATTTTATGAGACACCCCTTCAACAGCAGAATGGACATTCTTCTGAAGCCCCCATGGAATGTCCACCAAAATGGAACATATTCTGGATAGTTTAAATAATGCTTCAAGAAATATAAAGAATTTAAATTATTTAGAGTATGATCTCTGACCATTATGGAATCAGTTTTAGATCAACAAAGTAAAGGTAACAAGAAAATCTCCAAACATTTGGAAATTTTTCACACATATTAAAGAATACCTATGTTTTATGGTTCTCAGCGTATAAGTCCTTTACCTCCTTGGTCAGGTTTATTCTCAGGTATTTGATTTTTGGGGGTACAATTTTAAAAGGTATTGTATTTCTGTATTCCTTTTCTAATATTTCATTGTTAGTATACAGAAATGCTACTTTGCTGCATTTGTTGATCAGTTCAAGTGATTTTGGGGTTGAGTTCTTAGGCATTTCTATGTATAGTATCATGTCATCTGCATACAGTGACAGTTTTACCTCTTCTCTTCCTATTTGGATGCCTTTTATTTCTTTTGTTTGTCTGATTGCTGTGGCTAAGATTTCCAATACTCTGTTGAATAACAGTGGTGAGAGTGGGCATCCCTGTCTTGTTCCAGATTTTAGTGGGAAGGCTTTCAGCTTTTCTTCATTGAGTATTATATTTGCTGTGGGTTTGTCGTCAATAGCTTTGATTATGTTAAGGAATGTTCCCTCTATACCCACTTTGGTAAGAATTTTTATCATGAATGGATGTTGGACTTTCAAATGCTTTTTCCACGTCTATTGAGATGATCATGTGGTTTTTGACTTTTCTTTTGTTAATCTGGTGTATGAAATTGATTGATTTGCATACGTTGAACCATCCTTGTGAACCTGGGATGAATCCCACCTAGTCATGGTGTACAGTCTTTTTGCTATGTGTTGTTGGATTTGGTTGGCTAAAATTTTGTTGAGAATTTTTGTGTCTATATTCATCAAAGATATTGGCCGTTAGTTTTCTTTTTTGGTGGTATCTTTGTCTGATTTTGGAATTAGGGTGATGGTGGCGTCATAGAATGTCTTTGGGAGTATTCCTTCTTCTTCAACCTTTTTTTTTTTTTTTTTTTTTTTTTTTGTCTTTTTGTTGTTGTTGTTGTTGCTATTTCTTGGGCCGCTCCCGCGGCATATGGAGGTTCCCAGGCGAGGGGTTGAATCGGAGCTGTAGCCACCGGCCTACGCCAGAGCCATAGCAACGCGGGATCCGAGCCGCGTCTGCAACCTACATCACAGCTCACGGCAGCCGGATCATTAACCCACTGAGCAAGGGCAGGGACCGAACCCGCAACCTCATGGTTCCTAGTCGGATTCATTAACCACTGCGCCACGACGGGAACTCCTTCTTCAACCTTTTGAAAAAGTTTAAGGAGGATAGATATAAGTTCCTTTTTGTATACTTGGTAGAATTCACCTGTGAAGCCATCTGGTCCTGGACTTTTATATGTAGGGAATGTTTTTATGATCTATTCAATTTCATTTCTAGTGAATGGTCTGTTCAGTTGATCTATTTCTTCTTGATTAATTTAGGCAGGCTGTAAGTCTCTAGAAGGTTGTCCATTTCTTCTAAGTTGTCAAGTTTGTTGGCATGTAATTGTTTATAGTATTCTCGTATTTTTTTTGTATTTCTGTAGTATCCGTTGTGATTTCTCCTTTTTCATTTCTGATTTTGTTTATTTGGTTTCTTTTCTCCTCTTCTTGGTGGGTGTAGCCAGAGGTTTTTCAACTTTGTTTACCTTTTCAAAGAACCAGCTCTTGGTTTGATTGATTTTTTCTATTGTTTTTTTGTTTTTTTAATCTCTATTTTATTGATTTCCTCTTTGATCTTTATGATTTCATTCCTTCTGCTGACTTTAGAATATTATCTTTTTTTTCAAACTTTTTTTTTGTCTTTTTGCCATTTCTTGGGCTGCTCCCGTGGCATATGGAGGTTCCCAGGCTAGGGGTCTAATCAGAGCTGCAGCTGCCAGCCTACACCACAGCCACAGAAACGCAGGATCTGAGCCACGTCTGCAACCTGCACCACAGCTCATGGCAACACCAGATCGTTAACCCACTGAGCAAGGGCAGGGATCGAACCTGCAACCTCATGGTTCCTAGTCAGATTCGTTAACCACTGTGCCATGACGGGAACTCCTAGAATATTCTTGTTCTTCTCTTTCTAATTCATTTAGGTGGTGTTGATTTGAGATTTTTCTTCTTTTTGAGGAAGGCCTGTACTGCTATGAACTTCCCTCTGAGCACTGCTTTTGTGGCGTCCCATAGATTTTGAGTGGTTGTGTTTTCATTATCATTTGTCTTGAGGTATTTTTTCATTTCCTTCTTGATTTCCTCATTGACGCATTGGTTTTTTAGTAGCATGTTGTTTAGTCTCCATGTAGTAGGTTTTTTCTCATTTCTTTCCCTGTGGTTGATTTCAAGTTTCATGTCATTGTGGTCAGAGAATATAATTGAAGAAATTTCTATACTCTTAAATTTGTTGAGGTTAGCTTTGTGCTTTGTGATCACATATGATCAATTCTTGAGAATGTTCCATGTGCACTTGAGAAGAATATGTATTCTGATTTTTTTGGCTGTAATCGAGGAAATTAAAGAAGAGGTAAAGAAATGGAAAGATATTCCATGCTCCTGGGTTGGAAAAATTGATATTGTAAAAATGGCCATACTAGATTGAGTGCAATACTTATCAAATTACCCATGATATTTTTCACAAAACTAGAACAAACAATCCAAAAATTTATGTGGAACCACAAAAGACCCAGAATTGCCAAAGTAATTCTGAAGAACAAAAACCAAGCAGGAGGCATAACTCTCCCAGACTTCAGGGTAATATTACAAAGCCACAGTCATCAAGACAGTGTGGTACTGGTACCAAAACAGACATACAGACCAATGGAACAGAATAGAGAACCCAGAAATAAACCCAGAAACCTATGGTCAATTAATCTTTGACAAGGGAGGCAAGAACATAAAATGGGAAAAAGACAGTCTGTTCAACAAGTATTGCTGGGAAACCTAGATAGCTGTGTGCAAGTCAATGAAACTAGAACACACCCTCACACAGTGCACCAAAATAAACTCAAAATGGCTTAAAGACTTAAATATAAGACAAGATACCATCAAACTCCTGGAAGAGAACGTAGGCAAAACACTCTCTGACATCAACCTTATGAATATTTTCCCAGGTCAGTCTCCCAAAGCAACAGAAATAAGAGCAAAAATAAACCAATGGGACCTCATCAAACTGACAAGCTATTGCACAGCAAAGGAAACCAAAAGGAAAGCAAGAAGACAACTTTCAGAATGGGAGAAAATAGTTTCAAATGGTGCAACTGACAAGGGCTTAATCTCTAGAATATACAAGCAACTTATACAACTCAACAGCAAAAAAGCCAATCACCCAATGGAAAAATGGGCAAAAGACCTGAATAGACATTTCTCCAAGGAGGATATACAGATGGCCAACAAGCACATGAAAAAATGCTCAACATCACTATTATAAGAGAAATGCAAATCAAAACTGCCAGATGCTCCAGGGGCTCTTTCTCCCAGTGCCAGATCCGCACACATGAGAGTTTGATGTGGGGCTCAGAACTCTCACTCCTGTAGGTGAGTCTTTGTGAGCCAGTTTTTCTGTCTGTGGGACTTCCCACCTGGGAGGTATGCGGTTGTTTATATCATGAAATCACCCCTCCTACCTCTTGATGTGGCCTCTTCTTTTTCTTATGCAGTAGCAGATCTTTTTTTTAAGGTTTCTGGTCCATTTGGGTGAAGAATGCTCAGCTTTTAGTTGTGGATTTTGTTGTTTTTAGGAGAGAAGTTGAGCTCATCCTTCTATTCTGCCATCTTAATCCCGTCTCCTATATGGAATTATTTTTATCAAAATTTTTTTAAATTAGAATTTTTACACACTATAGAAACTATTCTTAAATTTTTTATATAATGATTTTTTATTATAGCTAGTTTACATTGTTCTGCCAATTTTCTATTGTATAGCATGATGACCCAGTTACACATGCAAGTATACATTCTTTTTTCTCACATTATCATGCTCCATCATAAGTGACTAGATATAGTTCCCAGTGCTACACAGCAGATCTCACTGCTTTTCCATTCTAAAGGCAATAGTCTGCATCTATTAACCCCAAGTATACTTCAATTTTTAAAAAGGAAAAAATAGAAATTTTTTTCTAATGCAGAATTTGGCCATTTTAATAGTTGAAATGTATTTACTTCATCCTTTTAAATCATAATTTCCCAACTTACTGCATTGACAAGTTTATTATATATAAGGGAATAGCCTCACCTGGACTTGTTTGTATATAATTCTCTGTTCATCTGATATTGGAGATAGAGTAGGGATTGGAGTGGAAGAAGCAATATATTACATTCTAACGGTCCCCAGCTTTGGCCACATACAGAAATCAAAGATGGTGATATCTGGGTGTTCCAGAAATAAGCTTAAGATGCTTTCTGTATATTAGCCCCCAGGTTATTTATTTCATCACAGCAGGCTGGAATCCAAAAGCATTGCCCAGCGAAGCTGATTTTAGTCATGTAGAGCCTACCTGCTTTGTAGACCCTGTGAAATACCCTTTGCATACCCAACATGTGATAGCCACATAAAAAAAGAAACCCTGCAGCTCTGAAATCCTTAGCCACTGCTGCCCTTCAGAGCTGTCTAACCCAGGGAGTCCTCACCAGGCCATTGAGTGACACTAGCTCAAAATCTCGGCTTCCTTTGTGACCACCACCCCTCACTCCAGTGGGAGTTTCCTTGCCTTTCTTCTCTTCTGAGTAGTGATCTCCATACCATATCCTTTTTTACTTATACTATTTTATTTTTCTAAAGTATTGTTCATTTACAGTATTTTTCCAATTTCTGATGTACAGTAGATGTATGTCCATGTATGTACCAGTCATACATATATATACTCACATATACATACATGCTTTTTCTTATTCTATCTTCCATCATGTTCTATCCCAAGAGATTGGGTATAGTTCCCTGTCCTATACAGCAGGACCTCATTGCTTATCCATTCTAAATGTAATAGTTTGCATCTACCAAACCCAGCTCCCCATCCATCTCACTCCCTCTCTCCTCCCTCTTGGCATCCATAAGTGTTCTCTTTGTCTGCGACTCTTTAGATAGATTCATTTGTACCATTATCTATGTCATATTCTGAAGCTTGTGTGTGCTACTGCCATCTAGTGGTCATATATTTTTCCTTGCTCAGCTCTGAAGTCTTTTAACCCTCTTATGCTATGTTGGAGTGGTGGGGAAACAAGTGAAGAAGAGATACTTAGGAGCCACCAGCTTGTCTCAGCTTGAGTCTGTTTCTTCCTCCTACTAGGGAACCTTTCAGGACCCTCCTGGACACATTTATTCTTTAGTGCCTCCTTTGAGAATTTGCATGAGGAGCAGTTTGCCAACTAACAATTTTTTTCTTTACTAACTTAGTAACACTTTATGAAAAATTTCATTCAAGTATAGCCTCATTCAAGAGTATATTTAAAGCAGGGCGACAAAGCCCAATTTTTTTCTGATGTCTTTAGCAGCAAATATATGATTTAAAAAAAAAACAGGTTGAAAAGGGGAGGACTTTACAGGACTGTTCTAAATAGGCACTCAAAAGACAACCTAATTGATACAGGAAGATGGATTGAATCCTAGATTGAAAAGGGACACCTATAAAGAGGAGACGTTTGGGGAAAGTTGGAATATGGGCTGCAGTTTAAATGATCAAAGTTTTCTTAACTTTTGAAGGGTAGTATTGGTATTATGGTTCCACTAGATGTAATAGGGAAGAACAAATGTGACTCCGTATTAGATTGTTCCTCTTATTTCAACCTTACTTTAACTTTTGTGCTCTGTTGCCTGTGCTTAGTTACGCTTTGCACCTTTCTTAACAGAATGATGCCTGTAGCTTGAAATATACAGAATAGCATGCCATGACTTGACTTAAACAGGGAATAACAGGACCTGAACATAAAATAATAAAAACATCATGACCTGACCCTGGCCTGACCTAGGGACAGCCAGAAGAACAAAGGACCCATCACCAAGAAATTTGCAACAACTAAATCATGCCCCTCCATCATCTTGCTCCTAAAAATGCTTTACTGAAAGCCTTCAGGGACTTCAGGGCTTTTTTAGTCATGAGCCACCCATCTCCTTGCAGGGGGGCTGCAATAAACTTTTTTTCTGCTCCAAACTCCAATGTTTCAGTATTGTTTGGCCTCACTGTGGGTCCTGCACAGAGAATTGCATTAAATAACAAATTGTTACTGTATATTTAGTAGTGAATTATCACATTTTCACCTTTCAGATGGTTCAGAAAACAATTTTGTCTGTATGGTCACTTCTGTTCTAATACTGGTTTTGAAAGCATGTTTTTTTCAAGGTCATTGGTATATCTGGAAACAATGTGGACATAATGGAAATTTCATTTTTGCTTATGTGCAGTTTCATCTGCAAGGCACACAAGACAAACACTAGTTAAGTGCAGAAAACTATACCCAGCTGAACCTAGCTGCACAAGCATACATGGAATGAATACACACTGCTCAAAAATCTACCAGCTCTTTCAATGCCCCTAAAGTGTTATGAGAGATCCCCATACCCATCTTGGTTTTGACTTTCTGTCTGATTTCAGGTAGCTCTCCTTCCACTTCTTCATTATAACTCATGGATTTCAAGCTTTATGATGATGATTTCTGCAAACAAATGGCAGGCCTCTTTCAAGGTAAAGTGTTTTATAGCTTGTGTTTTTGTATTTTTCAACCACTCAGCATATGTAAACCACTATTAGTTACTATTTTTTTATGTAACAGAAAAGCTTTGAGTGTAGAGCCATTTTCTCCATGAGTTCCATGGTTTTCATTGTGTGATTTTGCATAGCATCGGTTAGGAGCAGCTAAGTACAAGTCCTATTTAAAAGCAAACATCTCTGGAAAGGACAAGGTCCTACCCACTGGTGGAAGCTAATCTGCTCAACCAAGTGACCTGTGCTAACCCCCCCCACCACGGTCACTCAGAAAAAAGGGGCAGAAATCTTGCGTCTATCCTCCCAGAATCTTCCCTGGGTACAGACATCCTATGGGAAGTCCTTTGGGTGTAGGTACCTCTTGGGAAACTTCCTAGGTGATCTGCCCTGTCAGAGTTGCCCCTCCCTGGATTTGTCAGGCAAAATAGGTTTGTTCATTTGTTAAAATCTCTGTTTGACACCAAATATAAACTAAAGAACAAGGTGAATTTTGGAAAAGCAAAACATAACAATTTTACATTGCTTGTGTTAACATTTGTTTCCTCTTTTTTTTTGTTGTTTTTTTTTCATGCCCTTAATGGGTGTTTCTGTCCTTTGGGAAGCAGGCCGCTTGTCTGTCCTGGTTCCAATGTTTCTTTCCTTTGGATTTCTCTATCCATTGAATATTGCAGCCTTTTGGCTCTAGTTTTCCTTAGCACAAAAGAACTTAGAAAATGTACATTGATTGAGAAATTTAATAACAAAAAAGCCAGTAAATAATGGAACCAAATAGAGGACCTTAAGGTGTGAGGTGAATGTTTTTTACTCTTCAGGTACATTTTTCATTTTTACATGGGTATTTTGTGTATATGCACGTTTGTAGAGGATACCTAAATTTAAAAGTCTAGAGGAACTGAACTCCTACTATAATTAATATAAGGAAAACTAATCAAAGCTTATAGAAGTCATTGAAAATCCTACTACATTTAAGGAGCTGAACTGAATATACTTTCTTCCTGAGAATGACCTCCATGTGAGATATAGAGGAAGGACAAAGTAGGATGAACCTTATCATTTTAGTTAAGAAATCTGAAAATTTTCTTTGCATGATTTACATTTTGTAACCCTTAGTGTTTAAAGAAATATATTTGAATGGTTTTCTATTTACACAAGTTAAACTAGTAATAAACAAAGCATGTCTATATAAGTTTCTCTGTTCATTTTATTTTTTACTTTGTTAAATTAAAAAATATTAAAGTATAAAGTATAGTTGACTTACAATATTGTACCAATTTCTTCTTTACAGAAAAGTGACCCAGTCATACATATATACATTCTTTTTTTAATATTATTTTCCATCATAGTCTGTCTCAAGAGACTGGATGTAGTTCCCTATGATATACAGTAGGACCTTACTGTTTATCCATTCTAAATGTAATAGCTTGAATCTTTTAACCCCAAACTCTCAGTCCATCCCACTCTCTTCCCCTTCCCCCTCCCCCTTGGCACTGCAAGTCTGTCTCTATGGCTGTGAGTCTGTTTCCGCTTCTTAGATAGCTTCATTTGTGCCATATTTTAGATTCCACATATAAGTTATATGGTATGGTATTTGTCTTTCTCTTTCTGACTGACTTCACTTAGTAGGTGAATCTCTGGCTGTGTGCATGTTCCTGCAAATGAGATTATTTCATTCTTTTTTATGGCTGAGTTGTATTCCATTGTATGTACCACATCTTCTTAATCCCTTCATCTGTCGATAGACATTTAGGTTGTTTCCATGTCTTGGCTATTGTGAATAGTGCTGCTATGAACATAGGGGTGCATGTATCATTTTGAATTATAGTTTTGTCCAGAGAGACACCCAGGAGTGGGATTGCTGGATCACATCATAGTTATTTTCATTTATTTTTATATTTATTTTATTATAGTTGATTTACAATGTTCTGTCAATTTCTTCTCTGTACAGCAAAGTGACCCAGTTATACATATACATACATGCCTTTTCTCACATTATCCTCCATCATGTTCCATCACAAGTGACTAGGTATAGTTCCCTGTGCTGTACAGCAGAATCTCATTGCTTATCCACTCCAAATGCAATTGTTTGCATCTACTAACCCCAAACTCCCAATCCATCCCACTCCCTCCCCTTCCCCTCTTGGCAATCACAACTTTGTTCTCCATGTCCATGACCTTGTTTCTTTTCTGTAAATAGTTTCATTTGTGATTCCAGATACAAGTGATATATGATACTTGTATTTATCTTTCTGACTTCATTTAGTGTGAGAGTCTATAGATACATTCATGTGGCTGCAAATGGCACGATTTTGTTCTTTTTATGGCTGAGTGCTGTTCCATTGTGTATATGTAACACATCTTCTTAATCCATTCATCTGTTCATTTTGAATAAATCACTGAAATAGGTAAATCTAACTTGAGAAGATGCACTGCCCACATATCCTGGTCTCCTCCAGTGCTGTTACTCCAGCCACTCTCAAATACATACCTTTGGATTTCTTGAGCATCCTGCAAGTGTTTCTTTATGTAAAGATAAACAAAGGTGAATGCCCATTCTCTTACCCATGTTTTTCCTTGTAATGAACATTTGGACTCACTGTTTTTGATTTTTGGTGACAGCTTAAGCCTCCCCCTGCTGTGCCCTTTGTCCACCAACTATACTATGAATACTTATTCTTTCTTTTCATTGTATGGGGAGAATATTTGAGATCTACTCTCTCAGCAAATTTGATGTATATAATACATAATTATTAACTGTAGTCACTATGTTGTACATTAGATCCAGCATTTATACCTCTTGCATAACTGAACTTTGTCCCCTTGGATCAACATCTCTCCATTTGTCCCAAACCTCTAGCCCCTGGTAACCACCATTCTACTCTCTGTTTCTAAGTTAGACTTGTTTAGACTTCACCTATAAGTGAGGTCATGCAATATTGTTTTTCTCTGTCTTGCCTATTTCACTTAGTATAATATCTTCTGAGTTCATTCATGTGGCTGCAAGTGTTAGGATATCCTTCTTTTAAAAGGCTTAATAATATTCTTTTGTCTACATATACATCACATTTTCTTTATCCATTCATCTGTCAACAGGCACTTAGGTTGTCTCCAGGTCTTGGCTATTGTGTTTAATGTTGTGGTGAACATGGGAATGCAGATATTTCTCTGAGCAAGTTATTTCATTTCCTTTGGATATATAATCAGAAGTGGGATTGTTGAATCATGTGTTATTTTTTATTGACCTTCATGCTGTTTTCCATAATTGTGCTATAGTAGTTTACATACCCAACAGGATATAAAGGTTCCCAATTATCTAAGTCCTTGCCAAAACTTTATATTCAGAGGTTTTTTTTTTTTTAATAATAACCATGCTTATAGGTGTGAGGTGGTATTTCATTGTGATTTTTCACTTGCATTCCCCTGATGGTTGGTGGTGCTGAGGCCTATGTAGGGGAAAACCTACAGTTTGTTCCTCTAGTGTGTCTACTTTGTACTTAAACTGAACATTTCACTTTTGACACTTCTGGTCACCAAATATGTGGGGAGTGTTCCCCACAAAAAAGTCTCTTCGAAGCAGCTAGTTGTCCTACAGTTTAACTCACTTCTCATTCTATCTACCCCTGGAGACTGGAGACAGTGTCAGATCCCACAGGCCAATGACTCAGTCCCGCCAGTGTGCTCCCCACTTCAGATGCTAATCACTAGTAGTAGGTCCCCAAGTTACCCGCAACTTCTGTATGATCAGGCTGTAAACCAGAGGTTCCCATGGACCTCCCCCCACCCTTGGATTTGATTATTTACTAGTGTGGCTCATAGAACTCAGGGAAACACTTAATTTTACCAGGTTATTAAAGGACATGCTAAAAGATACAGATGAACAGCCAGATGAGGAGACCCATAGGGAGAGGTCTGTGAGGGTCCTAAGCTCAGGAGCTTCTATCCCTGTAGAACTGGGGTGCATCATGCCACTGGTGTATGGATGTGTTCCCTGACTTGAAAGCTATCTATACTGCCTTCTACCATGATTTTTTTTTGTTGGTTTTTGCCATTTCTTGGGCCAGTGCTGGCATATGGAGATTCCCAGGCTAGGGGTCTAATCGGACCTGTAGCTGCCAGCCTACGCCAGAGCCACAGCAACGCAGGATCCGAGCCTCATCTGCAACCTACACCACAGCTCACGGCAACGCCGGAACCTTGACCCACTGAGCAAGGGCAGGGACCGAACCCGCAACCTCATGGTTCCTAGTCGGATTCGTTAACCACTGCACCACGACGGGAACTCCTACCAGGATTTTTATTTTTTATTTTTTATTTATTTATTTATTTATTTTTTGGTCTTTTTTTTTTTTTTTTTTTTTTTGCTATTTCTTTGGCCGCTCCCGCGGCATATGGAGGTTCCCAGGCTAGGGGCTGAATCGGAGCTGTAGCCACCGGCCTACGCCAGAGCCACAGCAATGCAGGATCTGAGCCGCGTCTGCAACCTACACCACAGCTCACGGCAACGCCGGATCGCCAACCCACTGAGCAAGGGCAGGGACCGAACCCGCAACCTCATGGTTCCTAGTCGGATTCGTCAACCACTGCGCCACGACGGGAACTCCTCTACCAGGATTTTTAATGGAAGCTTCATCACATAGGCATGACAGATGATTAACTCCATTTTCAGCCCTTTGTCCTTCTGAAGAGAATGTATAATGGGACTGAAGATTCCAAGTTCCTTATCATGGCTTGGTCTTTCTGCTGACCAGTCATTACCAGGAGCCATCCAACAGCCCAACCAGAGTTGCCTCATTAGAACAAGACATTCCTATCCCGTGGAAAATTAGGAAGGTTTCAGCAGCCCTGGGTCAGAAACTGAGGTCAGATACCAAATATTAGAAGAAAAGGACTTCCTAGGAGTTCTCATCCTTTTGGAAATTCCAAGGATTTTAAGAGCTCTTGGCCAGAAGCAGGGAGCAAAATCAAATAAATATATATGTGACTTCTTATAAAATCACTATATCACAAGAACCTTATCCTATACTGTTTGGCCATTCATATGTCTTCTTTGGAAACATATCCATTCAGGTCTTTTCCCCATTTTTGAATATTTTTATTTGTTTGTTTTCTTACTGTTGAGTTGTATGAGTTCTCTATGTATTTTTGATATTAACCCCTTATCAAATCTGTGGTTTCCAAATGTTGTCTCTTATTCAGTAAGATGCCTTTTCTTTTTGTTGATTGTTTCCTTTACCCGGTAGAAATATTTAGTTTGATGTGGTCCTATTTGTTTATTTTTGCTTCTGTTGCCTATTCTTTTGGTGTCAGATCCAAAATATCATTCTCAGAGAAAGACCAATGTGAAGAAGCATTTCTTTTTATGTTATCTTCTAGCTGTGTTATGATTTCATGTTTTGTGTTTAAGTCTTAATCCATTTGGATTTGATTTTTGTGTGATATAAAATAAGTATTCTTTAAATACTGAGGGATATCCTTTTGCTTATGTGTAATCTAACCATTGTTGAAGATTACTTGTTAGGAATTTCCCATCATGGCTCAGAAGTAATAAACCCAACTGGTATCCATGAGGATGTGAGTTCAATCCCTGGCTTCACTCAGTGGATTAAGGATCTGGTATTGTCCGTGAGCTGTGCTATAGGTTTCAGACACGGCTCAGATCTGGCATTGCTGTGGCTGTGGTTTAGGCCAGCAGCTGCAGTTCTGATTCAGCCCCTAGCCTTGGGAACTTCCATATATTGCGGGTGGAGTCCTAAAAAGACCAAAAAAAAAAAAGATTATTTGTTCATATACTTGTGGGTTTATTTCTGAGTTCTCTTTTCTCTACTGTAGGTCTTTGATAGATGCTTGTATTATTATTATCATATCTTTTTAATATACTGACAAGAAAATGAGGAGGCGTGATGCCTTCCTTCTTCTTTCTCACTATTGCTTTAGCTGTTAAAAGTCTTTTGTGGTTCCATAAAATGTTAGGATTTTTTGATATGTATTTCTGTGAAGAAAAATGCCAAGGAATTTTGAGAAGGATTGTGTTGAAACTAGTTTACTTGGAACAGTAGGAACACTTTAACAATGGTAATTCTTTCAAGTCTCTGTACACATTAACTTTCCATTTATTTGTGTGTGTTTATATGTATACATACCACATTTATTTCTTGTGTGGGTGTGTATATACATATATGTGTGTGTGTACATATATATACACATATATTCACTTTTGATTTTGTTCCTAACTTTTATAGTTTTCAATTTACAGATCTTTCATGTCTCATTAAATTTATTACTAAGTACTTTATCATTAGGTTTAACAGGTTTTTAGTGCAGTCTTTAGGGTTTTCAACATGTAAAATCATGTCATCTACAATCAGGCAGTTTTGCCTCTTCCTTTCCAACATGGATTGCTTTTCTTACTTTTTCTTGTCTAATTGCTCTGGCTGGAATGTTAGTCCTATGTTCAATAGAAATACCAAGAGTAGGAATCCTTGCCTTATTCTGGGTTTAGAGGAAAAGCTTTCAGTTTTTCACCATTGTTAGTTCTGGGCTCTTCATATATGGCCTTCATCATGCTGTGGTAAGATCCTTCAGTACCAAATTTATGGAGAATTTTTGACATGAAAGGGTGTTGAGTGTTGTCAAATGCTTTTCTGCATTTATTTAAGATGATTGTGTGATTTTTGTCCTGTATTTGGTTAATCTCTATATCTCAGTGACTTGTCTACCTCTGGTATCAAGGTAAATAAGGCCCAGCAAAATGAGTATGGAAGTGCTTCCTCCTCTTCATTTTTTTCCCAGAGTTTGTGAAAGATTGGTATTAATTTTTCTTCAAATGTTTGGTAGACTTCATCAGTGAGGCCCTCTGGTCCTGGGCTTTCCTTTGAGGGAAATGTTTGACTAATTATCATCCTCTGTACTCATACTGGTCTGTTCAGATTATTTCATCAGAATTCAGTCTTTATAGGTTATTTCTAGGATGTTACTTAATATTTTTAGGTTATCCAAGTGGCTTTCATATAATTGTTCATACCAATCTTTCATATATCTGTGGTATCACTTATAATTTCTCCAATTTCCATTTTGATTTCAATAATTTGCAACTTCTTTTTTTTTCCTAGTCTAACTAAATGATTGTCAATTTGGTTTATTTTTTCAAAAAGTCAGTGCTTCCTTTCTTTGACCAGTTAGTTTTATACATTCCTCTATTTTCATGTTACTAATGAGAGTCCATTCATTTCAGCTTGAAGAACTCCCATTAGCATTTCTTGCAAGGCAGGTCTAGTGGTAATGACTACATCAACTTTTGTGGGGAAAAGTCTTTACCTTTTCTTTATTTCTGAAGGACATTTTACTGGGTAAAGGATTCTTGGTAGGCAATTTCTTTCTTTCAGCACTTTAAATATAGGATCCAGTTCTGTCCTAGCTTGTAAGATTTCTGCTGAGAAATCTATCGGCAGTCCAATTGGGGTTCTTTTCTGTGACATGTCACTTTGTTTTTGCTACATTCAAAATTCTGTTTGTTTTTGATTTTTTTAATGATTTTTACTTTTTCCATTATAATTGGTTTATAGTGCTCTGTCAATTTCTACTGTACAGCAAAGTGACCCAGTCACACACATATATATACATTCTTTTTCTCATATTGTCCTCCATCATGATTTTTGATAATTTAATTAAAATGTGTTTGTGAAGGGAGTTCCCGTTGTGGCGCAGTGGTTAACGAATCTGACTAGGAACCATGAGGTTGCGGGTTCGGTCCCTGGCCTTGCTCAGTGGGCTAGGGATCCGGCGTTGCCGTGAGCTGTGGTGCAGGTTGCAGATGCGGCTCGGATCCTGCTGTTGCTGTGGCTCTGGCATAGGCCGGTGGCTACAGCTCTGATTAGATCCCTAGCCTGGGAACCTCCATATGCTGTGGGAAGCGGCCCTAGAAAAGGCAAAAAGACAAAAAAAAATGTGTTTGTGAAGTCTTTTGGGTTGAACTTGTTTAGAGACATTTGACTTCATTTACCTGGATATCCATATCTCTCCCAAGGTTTGGGACATTTCCAGCCATTATTTCTTTAGATAAGCTTCTCACCTTTCTCTTCTTCTTCTAGGACTTCCATATTGCATATATTACTTCTCTTGATGGTGTCCCATGAATCATGTCAATTCTTGAAGTTCTCAGTTGTACATGTCATCTCATTTGTTGTCTTCTTCAGCTCCAAATTTTCTGTTTGGTTCTTTGTGGTTTCTGCCTATCTGTTGAACTTCTCACTTTGTCATTATTTTCCTGATTTCATTGGGCAGACTTTGCTTATGAAGCTGGCTGAACATATTTAAAAAGAATTATTTTGAATTCTTTGTGAGACAGTTTTTCAATCTTCATTTCTGTGGGATTGGTTACTAGAAAAGTATTGTGTTCCTTTGTGGTATGGTTTTCCTTAGTTTTGCATGTTCCTTGAAGTCTTATTTTGTTGTCTTTGCATTTGAACAGTTATCTCGTCCAGTTTTTATTGATTGGCTTTGGGAGAGAAACAACTTCACCACTCAGCCCATATAGTTATTCTGAATCTCTTAGAAAATTTCTATGTATATGCCTGCTTCACACCTCTTACTCCCTCTTTGGGCAGAATTATTAAGATTGCATGTCTTTCTTTGATCCCTCTCAGCCATCCAGGGTGCTGTGTTTGTTTTTCCTGGGATAGTCCCCTGAAATGTAAAGTTTGTGTGTCTTCTGCCAATCCCACTGTATCAACCAAACTAAATTTGTGTGCTCACAAGACATCTGTAGAGATTTGCAATCATCTCCTGGCTGTCATGTGAGGAGCCAGACGTAGGGTGAGAATTGAGGTATATGGAGCTTTGAGCATGCACAAGAGGTAGATGGAAGTGTCTTCAGGGATAGTATCCAGCTAATGTGCAAGCCTCCTGAGTCAGTGGACAATTAGTAGGGTATGCAGCTCTCTTTTTACTTAGCCCAGGTTTGTGTGAGTCCTCATGGTATCTTGGTACAAACCCTTCAGCCACTCATCCTTGCTGATCTCCTTGATATTCTTAGTGAGATAAGGAAAGGGTGAGCCTCTCGGGCAGCGGGCAGCATAACGCACCAAGTGCTCAGACACTGTGCTCTCATTTTGCCATTGGGAGGAATCACAGGCCATGCTGGCGGGAGGGGGTCTCTTTGGCAATAAGACGTGTTGCTTTAGGGGAGGGGTGATGTGCATGAAGCCAAACTGTTCTTATTGCTGCCATTTGCCCATACTGAGTTTATTTGTTCCATTGGTATGCTGGAATTTCTCCAGTAGACTCCCAGAAATGTACTTTCATCCTTGTGCAGTTGTGAAAATTGATACATTACGGGGAGATTTTGGTAGGAAACTCTATTTCTACTCTTTTGCTAATATCACTGTCTCAAGTTGAGGCAGGCATGATTTAGAAGTGTGTTGTCTGATCTCCACACATTTGAGTGTTTTCCACTTACCTTTCTGTTACTGATTTCTAGCTAAATACCATTGGTGTATGCAGGCATATTTTGTATGATTTCTATTCTTTCAGTAATTTAAGGTGTGTGTTATATTCCAGAATGTGGTCTATTTGGGTGACTATTCCATAGGATCTTAAAATGAATGTGTGTTCTGCTCTATTGGTTGAAGGGTTGCATGGATTTCATTTAAATTGATTTGTGTGATAGTACTGTTTGATTTAACTGTGTCCTTCCTGACTTTCTGCCTCCTGGAACTCCTTGATTTGGGGGGCAATTTTTAATTGTAGTGTAGTTCATTGACACTATTATTATAAATTATAGGTTTACAAATATAGTGATTCTCAATTTTTAAAGATTACATTCCATTTATAATTTTTATAAAATATTGACTATATTCCCTGTACTGTACAGTATATCCTTGCACCTTATTTATTTATACATAGTTATGTGTACCTCTTAATCCCATAAGCCTATCCCACCCCTTCCCATTTTCCTTTCCCACTGGTAACCTCTGGTTTGTTTTCTATACCTGTGAACCTCTTTGTTTTATGTTCTATTAACTATTTCATTTTATTGTTTAGGCTCCACATATAAGTGATATATAGCATTTGTCTTTTTCTGTCTTATTTCACTTAAAATACATAATACCTTTCAAGTCCGTGTTGTTGCACATAGAAAATTTTTGTTCTTTTTTATGGTTGAGTAGTATTCCTTTGTGTGTGTGACACACACACACACACACACAACATCTTTATCCATTTATCTGTTGATGCACTAGGTTGCAACCATATCTTGGCATTTATAAATATTGCTGAAGTAAACATTGGTGTATGTGTATCTTTTCAAATGGGAGTTTTGTTTTTTAATTTTTCAGATAGATATTGAGGAGTGAAATTGCTGGGTCATATAGGTAGTTGAAGTTTTAGTTTTTTGAAGAAACTACATACTGTTTTCCACAGTGTCTGCAGCAGTTTACACTTCCGTAGGCAGTGTATGAGGTTTCCATTTTCTCTACCTCTTCATGTACATCATTTGCTGATAGATGTGAGGTGATAACTCATTGTGGGTTTTTTTTGTCTTTTTGTCCTTTGTCTTTTTAGGGCCACACATGCAGCATATGGAGGTTTCCAGGCTAGGGGTCTAATCAGAGCTACAGCTGCCAGCCTATGCCAGAGCCACAGCAATGCCAGATCTGAGCCGCATCTGTGACCTACACCACAGCTCATGGCAACACCAGATCCTTAACCCACTGAGCAAGGCCAGGGATTGAACCCGCAACCTCATGGTTCCTAGTTGGATTTGTTTCTGCTGTGCTACAGCGGGAACTCCTTATTGTGGTTTTAATTTGCATTTATCTGATGGTTAATGATGTTGAGCATCTCTTCATATGTGTATTGGCCATCTGTAATTCCTCTATGGAGAAATGACTTTTCAGATCCTCTACCCACTTTTTAATTGTTTTTGTGGGAGTTGATGTTGACTTGGTTGAACTGTTCCTATATTTTGGAAATTAACCCCTTATAGCTCGTATCATCTGCAGATATATGTTCCCATTAGGAATGCTGTCTTTTCATTTTTTTGTGTAAAGCATTCAGGTTAATTAGATACATATGTTTATTTTTGCTTTTATTTTCTTTGCCTTAATAGGTAGATCCCCCCAAAAAATATTGCTATGATTTTTGTCAAAGAATTTACTCTCCTCTAGGAGTTCTATGGTTTCTAGTCTTGATTCCATTTTGAGTTTATTTTTGCATATGGTGTTAAAGAATTCTAGTTCATTCTTGTACATGAGGTTTTCTAGCTTTCCCAGCATCACTTATTGAATAGAGAGTGTTTTATTGATTGTGTATTTTTGATTCTTTTATCATAGGTTAATTTAAAATAGGCACATGGGTTCATTTTTGAGCTATCTATTCTGTTCCACTGATCTGTCTATTGGTGCCAGTACCATACTGTTTTTATTACTGTAGCTTTGTAGTATAGTCAGAAGTCAGGGAACATGCATGACTCCTCTGCCTCTGATCTTCCTTCTTAAGATTGTTTTGACTGTTCATGGCCTTTTGTGTTTCCATAAAAATTTTTAATTATTTGTTCTAAGTCTGTGGAAAAATGTCCCCAATATTTTGATAGTGATTGCATTGATTCTGTAGGTTGTCTTTGGTGATACAGTCATTTTAACAATATTAATTCCTCTAATCCATGAACATGGTATATCTTTTCCATCTGTGTCCTCTTCACTTTTTCGTCAGTATCTTATAGATTTCCTTGTGCAGATGTTTTACCTGGTTAGGTGGGTTTATTTCTAGGTATTTTTCTTTTTGATGAGATGGTAGATGAGATTGTTTTCCTTAATTTCTTTTTCAGGTAGTTTGTCTTTAGTGAATAGAAATGTAACAGATTTCTGTATGTTAATTTTGTATCCTGCAAACTTTACTGAATTCACTCATGAGCTCTAGTAGTCTTCTGGTGGCATATTACTTAGGATTTTCTTTGTACAATATCATTCCTTCTGCAAAAATGACACTTGTACTACTTCCTTTTCAGCTTTAATTCCTTTTATTTCTTTTGTCTTGTCTGAGTTCTATGGTTAGGACTTCCAATAGGATGTTGAATAAAAGCGATGAGAGTGGACATCCTTGTCTTTTTCCTGATCTTAGAGGAAATGGTTTCAGATTTTCACCACTGAGTATGACATTTGCTGTTAAGTTTTTCATATATTGCCTTAATTATACTGAGGTATATTTCCTCTATGCCCACTTTGTGGAGAGTTTTTATTATAAGCGAATGGTGAGTTTTGTCAAAAGTTTTTTCTGCCCATACGGAGTTACTCTTATGGGTTTTTTTTTTTTTATCATACAAGTTTATCCTTCAAGTTTTGAATGTGGTTCATGTGGAACATTGATTCATTTGCAGATATTGAAAAATGTGATAAATCCCACTTGATCATAGTATATGAATCCCTTTAATATATATTTGTGTTCAGCTTCCTAATATTTTATTGAAGAGTTTTACATCTGTGTTCATCAGTGATACTGGACTGTAATTTTCTTATTTTTGTCTGGTTTTGATATCAAGGTGATGCTGGCCTTGTAAAATGAGTTTCAAAACATTTCTTCCTCTGCAATTTTTTGGAAGTGTTTCTGAAGTGTAAATGTTAAATCTTCTCTAAATGGTTGGTAGAATTCCCTTATGGAGCCAACTAATCCTGGACTTCCGTTTGTTGGGAGTTTTTAAAATGTCTCATTCAATTTCATTATTGGAAATTAGTCTCTTCTTCTTTATTTCTTTCGGTGCAGGGTTGGGAGCTTGTATATTTCTAGGATTTTGTCCATTTCTTGTAAATTGTCTGTTCTCTTGATATATAGCTGTGGGAGTTACTTTTATTAACATTGGTATTTCAGTAGTGTCAGTTTTAATTTCTTGTTTTTTTTTTTTTTGTTTCAGAATTTACTGTTTTTGACCCTATCTCTTTTTCCCTTTTGCATCTGGCTAAAAGTTTATTAATTTTGTCTTTGCATAGACTCAACTCTTCATTTCATGGATTTATTTTTAGTATTTTAAAGTCTGTTTATTTATGCTCTCATCTTTATGATTTCATTCCTTCTACTAATTTTGGATTCCTTTGCTCCTCTTTTTCCAGTTTCTTTAGAGGTAAGTCTAGATTTTTTGAATTTTTTGTTTCCTGAGATAAGCTTGTATTGCTTTAACTTCACTCTTAGAATTCCTTTGGCTGCATCCCATAAATTGATTATAATTTTTTCATTTCCATTTGAGTCCAGGTATTTTTTTTTATTTCAGCGATGCATTCATTGTTTAATATCATATTGTTTGGCTTCCATGTGTTTATGTGACCTAGCCTGGAGAATATTCATAGAATTAAAAATGTGTATTTTTCTGCTTTAGATAGAATGTTGTATATATGTTTATTAAATTCATTTGGTAAATGTGAAGTTTAGACCAGTGTTCCTTCTTAATTCTTGTCTGGATGATCTATCAATTGATGTCACTGGGGTGTTAAAGTTCCCTGCTATTATTGTGTTACTTTCAATTTCTCCCTTTTGTCTGTTAACATTTATATATTTAGCAAAAAGTCAGTATTTGCTTTATTTAGCTAGGCTATATTCTTTATGTAATTAATCTAGAATAATTAAAACATTATGATTGTGGAGTAAAAACAGATACATGGACCAATGGAACAAAGTAGGGAGCCCAGAAAGAACCCATAAATCTAGAGTGAACTAATATTTAACCAGAGAGCTAAGACCGTACAGCGGAGTGAGGATGGTATCTTTAAAAGATGATGCAGAAGAAAAAAAGGCCAGCCAAATTTTGTTTTTTAAAAACTATGTAACTGAAATGAGGAATGCAAAATTATAATTGGAGACTTGAATACCCCTCTCAGCAATTGGAAGTACTATGCAACAAAACTGTCAGTGGAATATAGAAGAACTGAACAACCATCAGACATCAGCATCAAGTTGACATGTATAGCACATTTGTTTGAATTTCATAGAATAGTCTGTTCAACAACAGCAGAATACACATAGCTGTTAGGCCCTCACTGGACATCCACAAAAATAGAGATTATGGGTCATTTAAAAAAAAACCTCGAGAAATATGAAGAATTAAAATGATAAGAGGGTATGTTCTCTGACCAAGATGGAAACAGTTTCTTTTTTTTTTTTTGTTTTTTTTTTTTGTTTGGGGGTGGTTTTTGTTTTGTTTTGACGGTTTTTTCTTTTTTCTTTATAGGGCCACACCTGCAGCGTATTGAAGTTCCCAGACTAGGAGTTGAAATTGGAGCTGCAGCTGCCAGCCTACAAAACAGCCACAGCCACAGCAATGCCAGATCCGAGTCACGTCTGTGACATACACCACAGCTCATGACAGCGCCAGATCCCCAACCCACTGAGTGAGGCCAGAGATCAAACCTGCATCCTCGTGGATAATAGTTGGGTTCGTAACCCCCTGAGCCACAACAGGAACTCCTGGGAACAGTTTAAAACAATAAAAAAGATAACGAGAAAATATCCAAACAATTGGAAATTATTCAACCCACTTATAAAAGTCAAAAGTGAAAAACAGAAATGCTCAATGGAAATTTTAAAAAATAGATAAAAAGTAATGAAAATGAGTTTACAGTATGTCATAATTTCTCAAAAGCAGATTCTAAAAAAATGCAAAGAGGGAAACTTATTGCAGTCTGTGATTATATTAGAGGAGAAGTTCTGAAATCCATAATCTGAGGTCCTTCCTCAAAAAATATAAAAGAGAGGAGGAAAATCAACTTGGAACATTTGGAAAGTAAGGTAATAATGAAAATAATGACAAATCAATGGATTCTAAAACAAATAGAAAAAATGAAACAAAATATGATGACGCACTAAGAGGAAATAAAATGCCAGGTTAAATAGAGAAATACTGTTTTTTATCAGCAGTAAAATATTATAATGAACTTATTTTCAACCAAAGTTTATGACCGATTCAGTGTAACCCAATTATAACCTGAATATACTTTTCAGAAAGTATAGATGTTGATTCTCATATTTCCAAGGGATTTTCTCAAAGAGAAGTAACTTTTCTTGGGAGGGGAGAACATGACAGAGGATATGGAAAAATATAATATACTGAAACAGTCTCAAAAGTTCATTATTGGAAGAAAAAACACAATAAATTGAGTAGAAATACAGAGGTTCTAGAAAGAATACTCTGTTTATATATAAGCACAATATTTGATAAATATTGTGCTTATTGCCATTTCAAGGTGGAAAATTAGGATTGAAAAGCATGAGGAAAATACATTAGAGTTATTTAATATTGGTTACCTTCTGCATTCAGAAACAAAACTCCAATTTTTAAGGTCATTTTTAAATTAAAAATATTTTAGGGGGATTCAGGAGGATGGCAGAGTAGTAGGATGAGACTTACCTACTCCCACATATACACTGAGAATGCATCTAAACATGGAACTATTTGCACAGAAAATCTGATAAAAAAAGACTCCAGGATTATGCTAGAGCAAGAAACACTTCATGAAACTGTATAGGACAAAAGAAAAAAGAATAAAAAGATAGAAGATTAAAAAAATGAGACTGGACCCTAGGAGGGAGCTGGAAGGAGGAAAAGCTTCTGCACCCTGGGAAGTTCCCCCACCAGCAGGGAGATCAGCAGTGGAGGAGGAGGAACTCTATTTTTCTTTTTTTGAGATTCTATACTTTATTTTTTTATTACTCAAATGAATTTATCATATCTTTAGTTGTATAATGATCATAACAATCCAATTTCACAGGATTTCCATCCCATAACCCAAGTACATCCCCCCACCCCCCAAACTGTCTAGGAGGGGCAACTCTAAACCATCTGTGTGAAGCAGTTAAAACTGAATACTCCACAAACTGTTAGTACTATGGCAACTGTATGCAGGTGCCAGCAGGTGTCAGGAACTAAAACTCTGGCCTTAGAGATCAGACTCAAGAGAGATCTGGGGCTGGCTACATGGAAGAAGACTGGTATTGGCCACCTGAAAAAAGCTTGGAGGGACTAGATTACAGAGGGACCAGAGGAGCACATTTCAACAATGTCTTTGTCAGCAGTGGGCATCCAGGTTGAGCCATGGTCTCCTAAGTTTGGTTTCAGGCCAGAGGGGTCAGTGTCTCAAAGGGATTGTGTGCCTCAGTGAAAGGGTCTTGACAGCAGGAGGGGCTGGGGTTCAGAAATCTCGCTAATTCTAAGAACTCCAAGGACTGATCATAGATATTGGAATAAAATATTAGACACAAAAGTTTAATTGACTCCTGTATCTGAACAAGGGTGAGAAGAAAAAACTTTAAGGAAGTAGAGAGAAAAGGAACATTCAGAATTCCATTGGTTCACATTTCCCCATTTCTGCACACACTTTAGATCATTTTCAGGGGGAAGAATCTCACACACACACACACAAACACACACACATGCAAAAAGAACTTATATATTAGATGCCACTTGGGGCCTGAGATGAGAGAGTTTCCATCTTCTCTTGATAGTTTTCTCCCTGCTACCCTAACCCTGGTAGGGAGCAAATAATCAGTAGCTTCCACCCAACCAAAGAATGTACACCCATGAAATAATTTCCATGAAACATTCCATTTCATATTTGATTAGAGTTGTAGAAGCAGAGAAGAAAGAGGTAAGGTAACATGAAATGAGACAGCTGTAGGGGAAAAGATTGAGCTGGCAGAGGTCTTCACACAGATGAGAGAAAATAAGACTGAAGTTCTAACTCCAAAAGTCAGCAGCCCTCCAGTGCAAGGGCACCTGCTTACATGACTGGTGTTTAAAAAAACACCCAACGGGAATTAGTATGGATATGAACATCTCATGAAAACAAAATACATAGCTTCTAGATGTCTCCTCCCTTTCCGAGGACATAAGCGTGTTGGTAAAGTTTGCAGGACCACTAGCAAAACTTTCAACACAGACTGTTTGAGGGACCCCTGAATGATCCATACTGTAACTCACCCAGAGATGTGCATGCACACAGCCTGATTTTCAGGTAGTGTTCTCATTTTTTTCCTTGATAAGTTGATAATGTTGACAAAAAGTAAAACTTTAACCACCACTGAAATAATTACCTTTCTTCTCTTGACTTCCAGGATAATGGGCTGACTCCCACATTCCTGATAGAATTAAATTAATGGTATTTAGTTTGATTTATTTTCTTAGGATGGTGAGCCAGGGCACCCTTGGAAGTCCAGATATCCAGGCAACCACATATCCAGGGGTGCATATTTCAACATCTTTGTCAGCTGTGGGCATCCAGGCTGAGCCATTTTCTCCTAAGAGTGACCTTAGAGCCAGGGAGATCAATGTCTTCAAGGGATTATGTGCCTCAGTATAAGGGTCCTGGCTTTGGAGGGTCTGGGTTTTGGCAGTATCAGTAATTCTAAGAACTCCAGGGAATGATTGTGAATATGTGGTTAATGGAGTGGACAAAAAATATATAAATCACTCATCTATCTTGAAAAGAGTGAGGAGAAAAAAAATTAAGGTTGTAGAGAGGCAAGGAATAGGACATTCAGAATCCTATTGGCCTACATTTTGCCATTTCTAAGCCCACCTTAGATAATTTTAGAGGATGAAACACACATAAGAACATGCAAACCAAAACTTTCATGTCAAATGCCATTTGCTTTGGCCTAAGCATAAAAGAGAGATAGAATATGTCTGGTTCCTGATCTGTGGCATAAAGAGGGGAAAACCAACCCACTACTAGGTCCCCATCTCTATAGACACTTGGCTTCATGGATAGAATACATTCCATCTAATCCATCCTGAATGCAGAGTATAAATGCTGGAGGAGTAGGAAAAGGCAAGTAAGAGAGAATGACATGGCAGGGTCTGCCTAACAGGCATTCAAAACCCTGTATATAAACAGCTGAGGCGATGACGGTTCAGGAGCATGTCTGTAGGCTCTGCTCTCAGGAAGATTTCATTCATGAAATACACGCAGAATACACTCACGACTACTCTTTCTCTCAGCTTGTGTACAAACTGCAGAGCATGTGCCCGACTAGTGTTCCAGAAAAGGGCACAGTTAGAATCATAAAGTAGGTATTCATAAGGGAGTGATAGAGCCAAAAGCTCACCCTCAGTGTCACCGTGATGGGAGCAGCCTGGCTTCTCCTTCTTTTTACTGCTTAATATCAGTTCCATGGAGCACCTCTGGGGAGGCGCCTGTCCTGGGATCTGCACCTGTCTTCCTCCATCCCAATGAGAAACAAGGAAAAACATGTTTTTCCCCTTACCTCTATGATTTCATCATGAGTGTGATGACAAGACATTGAAATGGAGGCAGAGTGGGAGGTGTGGAAGAGACAAATCCATGCTGACAAAGAGGATCTGTCATCCTGTGTCCATGATGGGTGTCCTTGCTCATGGTTGTTTTTCCAGACTATTGTTCTGAGGGACCTAAAGGGTTAGGACAAACTGATGTTCAAATCAACATAAGACCCTTTAGATAATTCAAGTGATGCTTTAGCAAGAAAGTAAAAGGGAAACATCAGTTACTGATAATGGCAGGTGTAAGCAAGAGACTATTTCCTTGGCTAATTGCTGTGGCTAGAACAGCCAGAACTATGTTGAATAGGAATGTCGATATGGCCCCTCTAGTCTTACTCATGTTTTTTGAGAAAAAGCTTTCAACTTTTATCATAGAGTGTGATGTGAGCTGTGGTGCTGCAGAAGCCATGGCAGCGCAAAGAGACAAATGGCACTCGGAGATGTGGAATAGCCAGGTTTCCTCAGTACCAGTGCAGGCTCAGAGGAGTCCCCCTCCAGAGTCTGGGCACCAGGTCTTTGTTCTGGGTAGATTTTTATAATACAGATTTATGGGACTTGTTTTTCCCACACTAGCAGCCTGGCCCTCCCCCTCCTGCAAGCAGACAGTGTTCCTGCCTAAGAAGCTGAGTAAGTAAGATTACAAAAAGGAAACTGATAAGCAATGCTGGGAGCACTGTTAGCAGAGTTGCTAGCAAGGACACAAGGCATGTAATTGCTACAAGATTACAAGAAGGGTGGTATGGGGTGAGCCAAGCTCCTCTCCTGCACATAGATGCCTTCCCTGCTGGGGGGGGTTGTTTTTTTAGTTGAAAGTCTTACTTCAGTCCCCCCTCTTGAGGTTCAGGGTGCATCTGCACGGATCAGAATGGATCCTGACAGGGTCAAGGGGAACCGGATTAATAACTACAAACAAGAAACATCACTGGACAGCCAATTCCTCAAGCTTCAGCTGTGCACTGACTGACCAGCTTCCGGTGTGGTCAGAGCAGAGCTTTAAGATTGTTATCTCCTCCTCTGTATTGTCAGGTGTAGAGGTTTCTCCAGATCAAGGGCAGCTCTCCATTCCCTGCAGTCATCAGTTGCACTTAACTCTGGAGTGATGGATCTAGGCGTCTATTCCTGTTATTTGAGGGCTTTGGGGGTGGTTAAGATTACAGTATAGGGCCCGTTCCATACTGGCTTTAAAGTCTCTTTTTCCCAGTCCTTTATCCACACCTAGTCCCCCAGTTTGTGGGGGAGCATCGTTATACCTAAAGATACAGGTATTCTATCTGTGACCCACTTGTGTATCTGTGAGATAGTGAGCCTCAATCCTTGCAGTTGTTTATGTAAATCTAAGTCTCCGAATTCTCTGGTATTTCCTCTCAAACTGATCGGTGGAGGTGGTCTTCCATATAAGATTTCAAATGGCGAGAATCTTATTCCCACTCTGGGTGAGCATCTCACTTTTAGGAGGGCTGCCAGCAGCACATCTACCCAGGGCAATGCAGTCTCCTGACATAACTTTGCTAGTCTGCTTAAGGGTTCAGTTCATGTGTTCTACTTTCCCTGAGCTTTGAGGGTAATAGGCAGAATGCAGCTTCCACCAGATCTGTAAGGCTTTTGCCACTTGCTGCACTGACTCGGCCACAGATGCTGGTCCATTGTCTGACCTGATGGTCAGAGGCATTCCGTATCTGGGAATGATGTCTCTCAGGAGTGCCTGGTTTACTTCCCTTGCCTTTTCAGTTTGGGTTGGGAAGGCTTATACCCACCCTGAAAAGGTGCAGATAAAAACTAGCAGGTATTTGTATCCCCTGTGAAGTCCACTTCCATATTCTCAAATGGGGACAGTCCACACAGTGTTGTGTCCCAGCTGGTCTTTTAGGCCCCTAGCAAGCATTATTTTGCAAACGAGTTATGCACCATTAGGAGATGGAGGAGCAGAGTGCGGGAAAACATGCAATAAGATAGTACTGATCCAGTAAGGTCTCTAAGGCAGTTTTGCCCATGTGGGTCAGTTCGTGTAGCTGGTAGACTAGTTTGTAGGCCAGCTGTTCCAAAACACAAATCCAGCAGTCTTATGTGACCCACCATCCTGTCATTGTTTGGGTTTCTCCTTCCTCTTGTATCCACTTTTCGTAAGTCGGTGTATCTCCTTTCAGGGCTTCATATGGATGTCTGGCCAAGTCTGAAAACCTGAGGATCCATATCCTTCAGAATCCCACTGCCCCTAAGAACTCATGAATCTTCTGATGGGTGGTAGGGACTTGAATAGCACAAACTGCATGTTTTCTTTCAGTCCCCGGAATTCATCAGCCCTGCATGATGTTAATGCCCAGACTCTTGACTTGTTTGTTACAGATTTGTGCCTTTTTCTTTGATACCCAATACTCAGCCTCTATTAGTAGGGAGAGGGGAGCTTTTGTTCCTTTGGCATTGAGCCTGTGTGGTGCTGGCCAGCAAGAGGTCATCAATGTACTGTAGCAAGACACAGTCTAGTTTTTGTCCAGGAAATTCAGCCAGGTCAGCAGCCAGGGCCCCACTGAAAAGAGTAGGAGAGTTCTTGAATCCTTGTGGGAGTCTTGTCCAAGTGAGCTGCTCCTTTGTCCCAGTGTGTGGATTTTCCCATTCAAAGGCAAACAAGGGCTGACTAGCAGGCGCTACTCAGAGGCAGAAGAAGGCATATTTTAAGTCCAGGCAAGTGAACCACTTAGCAGTAGAAGGGATCAGCCCCAGCAGGGTATACTGGTTAAGCACAGACAGGTGCAATGTGATTGTTGCCTCCTTTATGACCCTCAAGTCCTGAACCAGGTGGTAGTCCTGTATCCCCAGTTTCTTTACAGGCAATGAGAGGGTGTTGCAGGGTGACTGACACTTTATCAAAAGTCCATGCTCAAGTAGCTTATCCAGGTGAGCCTGGATTCCCAGTTAAGCTTCTCTGGGAATCAAGTACTGCCACAGCTTTACCAGTTGAACTGCAGGTTTCAGATCAATCAAGATAAGAGCATGGCATCTTGCAGTCCCAGAGGGTTTCTTTCACCCCAAACCAGTGGGTACTCAGTCTCTAGTTCTGGGGGACTGGTCCCCTCTTCTGGAGGGGAAGAGTACAGGTGCCATTCTTCTTCCCTCCTTACAGTGAGAGCCATGAGTAAAGAAGAGGGTGGTTCTGTTCATTTGAGTTGAGCTGATCCATCTGTGGAGAAGGAGATTTGAGCCCCCATCTTGGCCAGCAGGTCTCTTCCCATCAGGAGAACCGGGCAGTCAGGCAGGTAAAGAAATTCATATACTACTTCATGGCTCCTAACCAGTGCCATCTAGGACCACAGAAGGACTGTGGGTTTGGGTATCTGTGGCCCCAGTAATGGTAGTTTCTCTCCCCAAGAGGGGAGCCACAGGTTGTATGACCACTGAATGTTCAGCACCTGTATCTACCGTAAAGTCTACAGAATGGCCCCCTACTTGAATTCTGACCATAGGCTCTTGGGGGCCTGGTTGGAGAGAACCTGGTCCCCCCCAGTCAGATTCTTCTTCAGCTAAGCCCATTAGATTCAAGCTAGGTGGCTTGGGTCAGTATTGGCTAGGTGGGGGTGACATTTTGGTCTTTCTCTCAGGACGGTTGGGGCATTCATTTTTCCAGTGTTCCTTTTCTTTACAGTAGGCACATTGATCATGTCTGTGGGGGCTCCTTTTCTCAAGGCAGAGTTTTCTTTTTGGACTGGACTTCTAGGACCTTGCACTGTCCCTGGTCTGTGACGCAGAACTGAACCCAGGGTGGCCTTAACGGGGCAACTTTAACCATTGATCAATGTATGGAAATTGGTCTAAGTGTCCAGGGTCTCCTGCTATATATAACATTATATACTGCTTGAAATGTGGGCACATCTAAGGTCCCTTCTGAGGGTCATCTGACCCCAAAGGAGGGCCACTCTAGGCTACAGAGAGTGCAGTTTTCCAGGATTCAGTTTCACACCACAATCTCCAGAGAATCCTTCTCAAAATTCTTAACCATACATTCTAAGACAGCGGGTTTTAAAGCTGATTCACCACTGTGTGAATTCCCACCCTGTGACGATGTCACAAGACAAACAGTAGGGGAGTACTCACTTTTGTCTGCCTGACCACCCCCCTATCAGAGGTTAAAGGTGCCGCTTGGCATGTGGCTGATCCGTATAAATCCCAGACCCAGACCAGTCTCGCAGGAAGAGAAGAGAACCCTCAGAGCCTGGCACAGCCTTAAAGTCCATATGAGGTTACCACAGAACTGCAGGTCAGGACCCACTCAGGCTCCACAGTCTGAAGTTGGTGGAGCATGGGCTCTCCTTCACCGCAATAACTCACACACAGCACACCAGAATTGACAGGCCACCCGATCCCAAGGGAATAAATCCTGTCCTGAGTGACCCTCTGGTCACAGATCTGATCAGACTCTCCTTCCACCATATGGTGGGTCCTGACTCGGGCAGATGTTCCTGGGGCACTTACCAGTCTGACCTCCTATCCTGGAACCTGTTTCCACTCTCCCTGAGTCCGTTCAGGCAGTGGCGTGAGCCAGGGCCAGCATGGCCTGAGTGAGAGTTAGGATCCGGCAAAACAGCTGGCATGCACTATCCACCTGTCACCATGCCTGCAACCATGACCTTCCCCAGTTCCCCAACAACAGTGGCAAAGGGGCCAGCTTGGTTGTTAGCTTCCTGGCCAATGCACCAGAAAATGTTGCAGAAATAGTGCCAGTGGAAAGACAAGTGGCACTTGGAGATGTGGAATAGCCAGGTTTATTCAGTACCAGTGCAGGCTCAGAGGAGTCACCTCTAGGGTCTCAGCAACAGATCTTTGTTCTGGGTAGCTTTTATACAACAAAGACTTCTGGGTCCTGTTCCCCCTGTGCTCTCTCTGGCAAGCAGTCCTGGCCCTCCCCCTTCCCCAAGCAGCCAGAGTTCCTGCCTAAGAAGCTGAGCAAACAAAATTACAAAGGTGAAACTTATAAACAATACTCGGAGAACAGTTAGCAGGGCTGCTAGCAAGAACAAAAGGTACATAGTTGCTACAAGATTACAAGGGTGATATGTGGCTAGCAAAGCTTTTCTGGGGTGGGGGGGATGTTTTTCTAGTTAAAACTCAGACTTTAATCATGGTGCCTATCCTTTTAAGATGCTACTGAATCCAATTGCTAGTTATTTTGGAGGCATGTTTTACATTTCTATTTAACAGGAATATTTTTCTTACATTTGTTCTACTTGTAGTTTTCTTATCTGGCTTTGATATGATGATAATGACAGTTTACCTAAGAGAAATAGGCGCTCGGGTTTTATCTCATAAATCTCTATCTAATTTCTGGCTGTTGTACAATAACCCATTCAGAGAGATAACATTATACATTTTTTTCTTTCACATATTAGAAAACAGTCAAAACTTTGTCATATATATGTATCAAGAGAGTGTCCCTTCTCTTTTTAAGAGTCTCCATTTACAACTAGTTTCAGTCATCAAGACTCGCAGATAGGGGTTCTATCTCAAATTAATGACTATTCTGAAAGTTTTCACTGTTGAATCTAGCCATTTCTTCCATAATTAAGTATACAGTAAGCATATTCTTATTGTTTCAGCCAAATTTCTATCCCATAAAACTCATTTTATAATTAAATCTTTTCAAGTGCTTTTGTGGCATCTATTGAAGTGATTTTCATCTTTTATTCTATTAATATAATGTATCTTATTTAGGATTTGCATGTATCATATCATCTTTCATCCCAAAGATGAATTCCACATGATTATGGTGCATATGCTTTTAATGTGCTGCTGAATTCAGTTGCTAGTTATTTGGAGGCATGTTTGCATCTGTATTCATCAGGCATATTTATCTTTCTTTGTAGTTTTCTCATCTGGTTTTGGTATGATGATAATGCTGGCACACCTAAGAGAAGTAGGCCCTCGGGTTTTATCTCATAAGTCTCTGTTACATTTTGGGGTTTTGTACAATAAACCAGTCAAGTAGATAATATATTTTTTCAATCAAAGATCAGAAAATAATCAAAACTGATTTATATCTAATTATCAAGTAATTCTCCCTCTCTCTTTATAAGAATCTCTGTGTACAACTCACCTCAGTCATCAAGGCAGGGTTTCTCTCTCAGATTAATGACTATCCTGAAAGCTTTCATGTTGAATCTAGCCATTTCATCCATCATTAAATATATATTAAGCACATTCTTATTGCTTTAGCCACTCTTCTATCCCAGGAAGCTCATTTATAACTAAAATCTTTTCAGATTATCTTTCATTGTACCTTGTCTGTTTGTTTCCTTAGCTGAAAGTTAAAGATCTATATTGGAGTAACATTTAAGTTACACATAACTTTCTCGTGTGATATTAAAATTATAAGGTTTACCTTAAAATATTTTTGATTTAAAAATATTTATAAAGTAGAATTTTTAACATAACATTGTAAATAACTATAATTCAGTTTTTAAAAAAGAGAATTCTTTTTTTTGTTTTTTTTTCTGGTTTTATTTCTTTTTTTTTTGTTTTTTTTTATTTTTTTATTTTATTTTATTTTTTTTTCCCACTGTACAGCAAGGGGGTCAGGTTATCCTTACATGTATACATTACAATTACAGTTTTTCCCCCACCATTTCTTCTGTTGCAACATGAGTATCTAGACATAGTTCTCAATGCTATTCAGCGGGATCTCCTTGTAAATCTATTCTAGGTTGTGTCTGATAAGCCCAAGCTCCCGATCCCTCCCACTCCCTCCCCCTCCCATCAGGCAACCACAAGTCTCTTCTCCAAGTCCATGATTTTCTTTTCTGAGGAGATGTTCATTTGTGCTGGATATTAGATTCCAGTTATAAGTGATATCATATGGTATTTGTCTTTGTCTTTCTGGCTCATTTCACTCAGGATGAGATTCTCTAGTTCCATCCATGTTGCTGCAAATGGCATGATGTCATCCTTTTTTATGGCTGAGTAGTATTCCATTGTGTATATATACCACATCTTCCGAATCCAATCCTCTGTCGATGGACATTTAGGTTGTTTCCATGTCCTGGCTATTGTGAATAGTGCTGCAATGAACACGCGGGTGCATGTGTCTCTTAAAAAAGAGAATTCTTTTCAGAGTGCAGGATTTGGCCGATTTATAATAGTTGAAATGTATTTACCTCATTTTTTTAAATCATAATTTTCAAACTTCATTGAATTGACAACTTTATCAAATATATGAGGGAATAGCCTCACCTGTGGCTTTTGGGGTGTTCTTTGTTCAATGATGTTGGAGATGCAGTGGGTTGGGGAGTGGAAGAAGGTGATATATTCTCTTACATAGTCCCCAGCTTTGCCCATGTACAGAAACTAAAGATGGTGGTGTGTGGATATTCCATAAATGACCCAAAGATGGTGGCTGTATATTAGCCCTCAGCTTATTTATTTATTTATTTTATTTATTACTATTATTATTTTTTTTTTTTGGTCCTCTTTTTGCCTTTTCTAGGGCCGTTCCCGTGGCATATGGGGGTTCCACAGCCACAGCAACACTGGATCTGAGCTGCGTCTGTGACCTACACCACAGCTCACGGCAACACCGGATCCTTACCCCACTGAGTAAGGCCAGGGATCGAACCCGCAACCTCATGGTTCCTAGTCAGATTTGTTAACCGCTGAGCCACAACGGGAACTCCCAGCTTATTTATTTTTTCATGGCAGGCTGGGATCCAAAAGCTTACTGGAACCAAAATCAAATATTTAGACATTCAGTTGTTTTCAACATTGCCCAAACAAGCGGATTGTAGCCATTTAGAGCCTGCTTGCTCTGTAGACTCTATGAAATACCCTTTGTATACCCAACATGTAATAGCCATAAAAGAGAAACTGTGTGGTATAAAAGCCTTAGCTGCTGCTGCCCTTCAGAGCTCTCTAACCCAGAGAGTCCCCAACAGGTTGTTGAGTGGCATCAGCTAGACATCTAAGTTTCCTTTGTGACTACCTCCCCTCTCTCCAGTGGGAGTTCCCTCTTCTTTTTCCCTTCTGAGTAGTGATCCCCATACCATAATCTCTTGAAGATGTCATATGCTGAGTATCTCCCCTGCACACAAATCAGTCCAATAAAGCTTGTGAATGCTACTGCCATCTAGTGGTTATATCTTTTTCCTTGCTAAACTCAAATCTTTCAGAACCCTTATGCTAAGATGGACTGGTTTGGAAACATGTGAGAAAGATATGGCTAGGAGGCACCTGCTTGTCTTGGCTTGAATCCATTTCTTCCTCCTACCAGGGCACCTTTGAGGACCATCCTGGATACCTTATCCTATAAAGCCTCCTTTGAGAATTTCCATGAGGAGCATCTTGCCAGCTAACAATTTTTTCCTTTAGTCATTTTATAAAACTTATTTACTTCATTAATAATTTCATACAGGTATAAACATTCAAGTATAAGTCTATTCAAGTGTATAGTAAATCAAACAGACAAATTCTGCTTGGGTGAATTCTAAAGAATTCGGTGTCATTACAAAAAACAGATTGACAGAAGAGTTTCTCGGTGGTATTATTCTAAACAGAAACACACAAAAAAGACAAGGTAATTGATATAGGAAATTTGATCAAATCCTAGTTTGAAAAAAGCCAACTCTAATGAGGCGACTTGGGGTGAAAGTTGGAATGTGAGGTGCATGTTGGATGATACTAAAGGTTTCTTAATTTTTGGAAGGTGTATTTGTCTCATGGTGATCTTACTGGCCTGGGTTTTGGGCTTTCTTAATCAATAAAAATTGATAAGAAGCCAGGCAAGACATTTAGGAAAGGCTTTATTGGGGCCCCTGCTGCTGTAAGGATGAGCAAAAACAAACAGCAGTTTCCTGATAGTGCAACACCCTGTGATCAGTGCATAGTGAGGCCAAATCAAAAAGTTAGAGTTTGGATCAGAGAAAGGTTTATTGGAGGGCCATGCATGGAGACTGGTGGCTCATGCCCCCAAAATATTCCAAATTCCCCAAACCAAAATTGCAAAGCATTCTTAAAAGCAAGGTGAAGAAGGAGCATAGTTGTTTGTTGCAGACTTCTTAGTGCAGAAATCCCGTGTTCATGTAACTGTCCACAGAGGTTCAGTTACGATGTTCCCATAAAACCCTGACAAGATACATTTATACTTCAGAGAGGAGCTAAAGCAGAGAATATGGGGGAAGGGCCTGCCCCAAAAAGCCCCATAGGGTCCTACTTGGTTACCATTACCTTGCTTGCTTGCTCCCCCTGGGGGATGGGAGAACTGGTTACTTTTAGGGGGCAAGGGTAATGGCAGGTCCAGGGGTCTGGCCAGAGGTGTGGCTTAAGGGTCTTCCCACTACATTGATGGGGGTGTGTGCAAGGGTCATGCCTAGTACCCTGCTTTTGCTTCTGACACCCTGCTTTTGCTCTCAGCTCTTCAGAAATGGTAGATTTAGATATTTTTGTATCTTCTTGCCTATAATTTGCCCAACTGCACATGTCTGCAGTTATTTTTAGCTCCTTATAGTTTCTTTGTATCTTGTTGCTAAAGGAGCTGTTTGTCTTGGTGCCAGCTTTACAGTCACTGCAACAGGGTTGCCAGATCCCAGCCTGTTTCATTTATACAGAACAATATTATTATTTTGCTGATTCCTGCTGAAATATTCAATGGTAAAGTGTCATGACATTTTCAACTTTCCAATATTTCAGAAAAAGATTATGTCTATATCTATATACAGTCAGATCTGCTATAATGCTTGTTTCGAACACATGATTTTTTTTCCGGGTCATTTGCAACAGTAGGGAACAATTGCAACATTAAGTAAATTTCATCTTTGCTTATGCAATTTCCTCATCAAAGCATACAAGAGAAACAATAGTTAAATGCAGAAAACTGCACCCAGACGAACCTAGCTATGCAGACAAATGCAAAATGCACACACACAGCTCAAAACTGTACCAGCTCAGTCAGTGCCCATCAAGTGTTTTGAGAGGTCACCATATCCAACTTGTTTTCAGATTTTTCTGTCCAATTTCATTTAACTCACCTTCCAACTCTTCATTAAAACTCACAGGTATCATGCCTTCTGATAATCACTTCTACAAGCAAATGGCAGGCCTCTTTCAAGTTAAACTGCTCTATTTCTTGTAGTGTTTCTCTTTCTTAGGCTGCATTTGTAGCATTTGGAAGTTCCCAGGCTAGGGGTGGAATCAGAGCTGCAGCTGCTGGGCTACACTTCAGCCAAAGCAAAGCCAGATGCAAGCCACATCTGTAACCTGCATCGCAGCTCATGGCAGTGCTGGATCATTTATCCCACTGAGTGAGGCTAGGGATCAAACCCTCATCCTCATGGATACTAGTTGGTTTCTTAACCCACTGAGCCAATAATGGTAACTCCATGTTTTTGTATTTCTTAACCATACAACATATGTAAACCACTGTTTTATTAGATTCTTATGTTTTTATGTCACTAACATTTTAAAATTTTTTTTCATTTTTTTATTACTCAAATGAATTTATCACATCTGTAGTTATATAATGATCATAACAATCCAGTTTCACAGGATTTCCATCCCATAACCCAAGCACATCCCCCCCACCCCCCAAACTGTCTCCTCCAGAGACCATAAGTTTTTCAATGTCTGAGAGTCAGCATCTGTTTGGCAAAGAAGTTCAATCTGTCCTTTCTTCAGATTCCACATGTCAGTGAAAGCATTTGATGTTGCTGTCTCATTGTATGGCTGACTTCACTTAGCATGATAATTTCTAGGTCCATCCATGTTGCTAAAAATGCTGGTATTTCGTTCTTTTTGATGGCTGAGTAATATTCCATTGTGTATATGTACCACATCTTCTGGATCCACTCCTCTGTCGATGGACATTTAGGTTGTTTCCATGTCTTGGCTATTGCAAATACTACTGCAATGAACATCAGAGTACATGTGTCTTTGCGAGTCATGGTTTTCTCTGGATAGCTGCCCAGGAGTGGGATTGCTAAATCAAATGGTAGTTTTATTTTAGTTTTCTGAGGAATCTCCATACTGCTTTCCACAGTGGTTGCACCAATTTACAATCCCACCAACAGTGTACTAGGGTTCCTTTTTCTCCACACCCTCTCCAGCACTTATTGTTTGTAGACTTTTTGATGATGGCCATTCTGGCTGGTGAAGGTGGTACCTCAGAGTGGTTTTGGTTTGCATTTCTCTAATGATGAGTGACGCTGAACATCTTTTCATGTGTTTCTCGGCCATCTGTATGTCTTCTTTGGAGAACTGTCTGTTTAGATCTTCTGCCCATTTTTTGATGGGTTTGTTTTTTTTTTTTTTTTTGGTATGGAACTGCAGAAGGTGTTTATAAATTTTGGAGATGAATCCCTTGTCAGTCGAATCACTTGCAAAGATTTTCTCCTATTCTGTGGGTTGTCTTTTCATGTTGTTTAAGGTTTCCTTTGCTGTGCAGAAACTTTGAAGTTTGAGTAGGTCCCATTTGTTTATTTTTCTTTTTATTGTCAATACTCTGATAGGTGGATCTGAGAAGATGTTGCTGTCATTTATGTCAGAGAGTGTTTGGCCTATGTTTTCCTCTAGGAGTTTGATAGTGTCTGGTCTTATATCTAGGTCTTTAATGCATTTTGAGTTGATTTTTGTGTATGGTGTTAGGGAGTGTTCTAATTTCCTTCTTTTCCATGTGGCTGTCCAGTTTTCCCAGCACCACTTATTGAACAAGCTGTCCTTCCTCCACTGTATAGTCTTGCTTCCTTTGTCATAGATTAGTTGGCTGTAAGTGCATGCGTTTAATTCTGGGCTTTCCATCCTGTTCCACTGATCTATAGTTCTGTCTTTGTGCCAGTACCATGCAGTTTTGACGACTGTTGCTTTGTAGTATAGTCTGAAGTCTGGGAGCCTGATTCCTCCAGTTCCATTTTTCTTTTTCAGGATGTCTTTGGCTATTCTGGGTCTTCTGTGCTTCCAAACAAACTTTAAAATATTTTGCTCGAGTTCTGTGAAAAATGTCCTTGGTAATTTGATAGGGATTGCATTGAATCCATATATTGCCTTAGGTAGTATAGTCATTTTGATAATATTGACTCTTCCAATCCACGAGCATGGTATATCTTTCCATCTATTTGTGTCATCTTTGATTTCTTTAATCAGTGGCTTGTAGTTTTCAGAGTAGAGGTCTTTTGTCTCTTTAGGTAGGTTTACTCCTAGGTATTTTATTCTTTTGGATGCGATGGTAAATGGGTTTGCTTCCCTAATTTCTTTTTCTGCTATTTCATTGTTAGTGTATAGAAATGCCATTGATTTCTGTGTATTAATTTTGTATCCTGCGACTTTGCCAAATTTGTGGATGAGCTCTAACATTTTTCTGGTAGAGTCTTTAGGATTCTCTAGGTATACTATCATGTCATCTGCAAATAGTATAGTTTTACTTCTTCCTTTCCAATTTGGATTCCTTTTATTTCTTTTTCTTTGCTGATTGTGGTGGTTAGGACTTCCAGAGCTATATTGAAGAGTAGTGGTGAGAGCGGACAACCTTGTCTTGTTCCTGATCTCAGTGGGAATTCTTTCAGCTTTTCACTATTGAGAAGGATGTTCGCTGTGGGTTTGTCATACATGGCCTTTATCATGTTGAGGTGGGTTCCCGTTATGCCCACTTTCTGAAGGGTTTTTATCAGAAATGGGTGTTGGATTTTGTCAAAGGCTTTTTCTGCATCTATTGAGAGGATCATGTGGGTTTTATTCTTCAGTTTGTTAATGTGGTGTATCACACTGATGGATTTGTGGATATTGAAGAACCTTTCCATCCCTGGGATAAATCCCAGTTGATCATGGATGTACAATCCTTTTAATGTATTGTTGGATGCGGTTTGCTAGTATTTTATGAGGATATTTGCATCAATGTTCATCAGTGAAATTGGCCTGTAGTTTTCTTTTTTTGTGGAGTCTTTGTCTGGTTTTGGTACCAGGGTGATGACGGTGGTCTCATAGAATGAGTTTGGGAGTATCCCTTCCTCTGCAATTTTTTGAAATAGTTTCAGAAGGAGAGGTGTTAGCTCTTCTATAAATGTTTGATAGAATTCGCCTGTGAAGCCATCTGGTCCTGGACTTTTGTTTGTTGGAAGTTTTTTAATCACAGTTTCAATTTCAGTTCTTGTGATGGGTCCATTCGTCTTTTCTATTTCATCTTGGTTTAGTCTTGGAAGATTGTACTTTTCTAAGAATTTGTCCATTTCTTCTAGGTTGTCCATTTTATTGGCATATAGTTGCATAGAGTAGTCTCTTATGATCCTTTGTATTTCTGTGATGTCCATTGTTACTTCTCCTTTTTCATTTCTAATTTTATTGACTTGAGTCCTCTCTCTTTTTTTCTTGATAAGTCTGGCTAAGGGTTTATCAATTTTGTTGATCTTTTCAAAGAACCAGCTTTTCGTTTCATTGATCTTTTCTATGGTTTTCATTGTTTCTAGTTCATTGATTTCTGCTCTGATCTTTATGATTTCTTTCCTTCTACTAACTTTAGGTCTTGTCTGTTCTTCTCTCTTGGGCTGCTTTAGCTGTAAAGTTATCTTGTATATTTGGGCTTTTTCTTGTTTCCTGAGGTGGGCTTGTATTGCTATAAACTTTCCTCTTAGAACGGCTTTTGCTGCATCCCATAGGTTTTGGAGCGTCCTATCTTCGTTGTCATTTGCTGCCAGGTATTTTTTAATTTCCTCTTTGATTTCTTCAGTGATCCATTGGTTGTTTAGTATCATGTTGTTTAGTCTCCATGTGTTTGTGTGTTTTGCAGTTTTTTTCTTGTTGTTGTTTTCCAGTCATATGGCATTGTGGTCGGAAAAGATGCTTGATATGATTTCGATTTTCTTAAAGTTACTGAGGTTGGATTTGTAGCCCAGAATATGATCAATCTTAGAGAATGTTCCATGTGCACTTGAGAAGAATATGTATTCTGTTGCTTTTGGATGGAATGTCCTATAAATATCTATTAAGTCCATCTGGTTTAATGCATCATTCAGGGGCCATGTTTCCTTACTGATTTTCTTTCTGGTTGATCTGTCCATTGCTGTAAGTGGGGTGTTAAAGTCCCCCACTATTATTGTGTTATTGTCACTTTCTCCTTTTAAGGTTGTTAGCAGTTGCCTTATATTTTGTGGTGAACCTGTGTTGAGTGCGTAGATATTTAAATTGTTATAACATCTTCTTGGATTGATCCTTTGATCATTATGTAATGTCCTCCTTTGTCCCTGAAAATATTCTTCATTTTAAAGTCTATTTTGTCTGATATGAGTATTGCTACTCCAGCTTTCTTTTTTTTTGTTGTTGTTGTTGTTGTTGTTGCTATTTCGTGGGCCGCTCCCGCGGCATATGGAGGTTCCCAGGCTAGGGGTTGAATTGGAGCTGTAGCCACTGGCCTACGCCAGAGCCAAAGCAACGTGGGATCTGAGCCGCGTCTGCAACCTACACCACAGCTCACGGCAACGCTGGATCGTTAACCCACTGAGCAAGGGCAGGGACCAAACCCGCAACCTCATGGTTCCTAGTCGGATTCGTTAACCACTGCGCCACAACGGGAACTCCCAGCTTTCTTTTGATCCCCGTTTGCATGAAATATTTTCTTCCATCCTGTCACTTTCAATTTGTATGTGTCACTAGAAGTGAAGTGGGTCTCTTGAAGACAGCATATATATGGGTCTTGTTTTTGTATCCATTCAGCCAGTCTATGTCTTTTGGTTGGGGCATTTAGTCCATTCACATTTAAGGTAATTATTGATATGTATGTTCTTATTGCCATTTTATTAATTACTTTGGGTTTGTTTTTGCTGCTCTTTTTCCTTTCCTTCTTCTCTTGTTCTTTTCTGTCTATAGAAGTTCTTTTAGTATTTGTTGTAAGGATGGTTTAGTGTTGCTGAATTCTCTCAGCCTTTGCGTATCTGTGAAGGTTTTGATTTCTCCTTCAAATCTGAATGAGAACCTTGCTGAGTAAAGTAATCTTGGTTGGAGGTTTTTTCCTTTCATCACGTCAAGTATATCATGCCACTCCCTTCTAGCCTGCAGAGTTTCTGTTGAAAAATCTGCCGATAGCCTTATCGGGGTTCCCTTGTATGTTATTTGTTTCTTTTCCCTAGCTGCTTTCAAGATTTTCTCATTGTCTTTAATTTGGGTCAGTTTGATTAGTATGTGTCTCAGGGTGTTCCTCCTTCGGTTTATTTTGTATGATACTCATTGTGCTTCCTGGATTTGAGTGAGTGATTCCTTCCCCATGTGAGGGAAGTTTTTGGCTGTTATCTCTTGGAATATTTTTTCTGTCTCCTCCTCTCTCTCTCTTCTCCTTCTGGCACCCCTATAATACTGATGTTGGTGCGTTTCACGTTGTCCCAGAATTCTCTGAGACTCTCTTCATTTGTTTTCAGTCTTTTTTCTTTTCTGTTCCACATCCATAATTTCCACTAATCTGTCCTCCACCTCACTTATTCGTTCTTCTGCCTCCTGTATTCTGCTGTTAGCTGCTTCTAGTGAATTTTTTATTTCAGTTGTTGTATTTTGCATCTCTTCTTGTTTAAGTTTGGTATCTCGTATCTCTTTGGTCAGTGTTTCCTGTAAGTTATCCATCTTTGCCTCCAGTTTATTTCCAATGTCTTGCATCATCTTCAGCATCAACAGTCTAAAGTCTTTTTCCTAGAGGCTGAGAATCTCCTCATGGCTTAGCTGTTTTTCTGGGGTTTTTTCTTTCTCCCTCATTTGAGTTATAGTTCTCTGTCTTTTCATTTTGATGGGTTTTTGGTGTGGTGACCTTCTTACAGATAATAGAGTTGTAGCCTCTCTTACTTCTGATGTCTGCCCCCCTGTAGCTGAAGTCAGTATGGGGGCTTGGTGTAGGCTTCCTGTTGGGAGGGGCTGATGCCTGCCCCCTAGTAGGAGGAGCCGATTCTAATCCCTCTGGTGGGTGGGGCTTAGTCTCTGGAGGGGATTAGAGGCAGCTGTGTGCCTGAGGGGTCTTTAGGTAGCCTGTTTTCTGAGGGGTGGGGCTGTGATCCCACCTGGGTTGTTGTCTGCCCTGGGGCTTCTCAATGGCTGGCTGACGGGTGGGGCCAGATTTTCCCAAAATGACCACCTCCAGAGAAAGGCATGGCTGTTGAATATTCCTGATAGCTTTGCTTTCAATGTCCTTCCCTCACAACAAGCCACATTCACCCCTGTTTTCCCAGGATGTCCTCCAAGAACTGCGGTCAGGTTTGACTCAGATTCCCATGGAGACTTTGCTTTGCCCTGGGACCCAGTGCATGTGAAAGTCTGTGTGCACCTTTTAAGAATGAGGTCTCTGTTTCCCCCAGTCCCGTGGAGCTCCTGCACACAAGCCCCACTGGCCTTCAATGCCAGATGCTCCAGGGGCTCTTTCTCCCAGTGCCAGATCCGCACACATGAGAGTTTGATGTGTGGCTCAGAACTCTCACTCCTGTAGGTGAGTCTCTGTGAACCAGTTAGTTTCTAGTCTGTGGAGCTTCCCACCCAGAAGGTATGGGGTTGTTTATATTGTGAAATCGCCCCTCCTACCTCTTGATGTGGCCTTCTCTTTTTCTTCTGAAGTAGGATATCTTTTTTAAGGTTTCCAGTCCATTTTGGTGAAGTGTGCTCAGTCTTTAGTTGTGAATTTTGTTGTTTTTAGGAGAGAAGTTGAGCTCCAGTCCTTCTATTCTGCCATCTTAATCCCGTCTCCTGTCACTAACGTTTTTGAGTGTTGTATCCCAATCCCATTTTCCCCACAAGCTCCGTGGTTTTTATTGTGTAAGTTTACAGAGTATTGGTTATGAACAAGATTTGTTTAAAAGCAAATGCCCCTGGAAGGCACAAGTTCCAGGCTACTAACTGAAGCTCAATCTGTTCAGTCACTGGACCTCCTGCCCCTGTTGTCACTCAGGAAAAGGGCGGAGCTGGGAATATATGAACTGTCCAATCAGGGACATAGCAGCAGAAGGGGTGTGGAAGAAGCTCAGAAAACACCTGCAGGCTCCCAAGGGAGTTCCTGACCATGTATTCCTGCACCTAAAAGCCTCAGGTGCTTCTTTTGCAGTGTCTATAGTGCTGTAACCTGTACTGGTAACAGCAGGGGAAAGGCAGATGCTGGAGGTCCCCAGACTGGGAAATGGTGAGTGTGTGTGTCTGAGTGTCTCAAGACTGGGAGTAGGGGTTAAGTCAGAACCCTGATGGCAGAATCCAGGCTTGCCTGTGATCAACTCAGGTGCCTTAGGACTCGTTTGGGATCAGTTCCCTCCAGCTCTCAGCCTAAGGGCTCCATGGAGAGCCAGAACCTGGGGTTCACAGCCAGTCACTGTGTGTGGTGACTTCAGCCATGACCCTGAAGCCTCTGTGGGCAGCTCTGTGCCCACAGCCTTGAGTCTCCCCCAGATTGCACTGACCAGAGTGAGAGTCCTTAGACTAGGTGTCTGAATTGTATGTGTGCAAGAACCTGTGGTCTGCGGGATCCCTAGTCCATCCTTTCTCCTCAGGGGTAACCATTGTCTCCTGAGTTTTCCAGTTTGGGGAATAGAGTCTCAAATTCAATACCGTCCCCCTCCCACCTCATTCTTCCAGGTGCTGGCAATAAAGCCCTAGATTGCCAGGTCCCTCCCAGCTTTCCCAGAGCCACCTTACCCTCTGATTCATAGCATCTTTATTAACTAATTGTCCTCCATGGTGGATTTCAGAGAGCACAGTATTTTATCATTTTCCCACAGCCAATGAATGTCTCATATTTAAAGGTTTTTTTCTTTTTCGTGAATACTTTAATGTGAGAGGAAAATAGAGAATGACCACCTGGAATTGTATTGTATGAAATCTTTGTGCCTCTCCTCCCACAATCTCTGATGGGCACAGACATCCTATGGAGAGTCCTTTGGGTGTAGGTACCTCTTGGGAAACTTCCTGCATCACCTGTCAGTGTAGATTGTCCCTGGGTTTATTATCCTAAAAGATTTATTCACTTTTTAAAGTCTGTTTTACAACAAATATAGACTGAAGAAAGAAGTGGATTGTAGAAGAGCAAAATATAACACGATTAATTGGACTGTGTTAAATTTTTTTTTGTAATATCCTGCCCTTAGCAGGTGTTCCTGAAGACTGTTGCTAACTTTTAGTTGCTTTCAAATATAATTCCAGTGCTTAGACTTTTTAAGAGGTGCTCAAACATGAATGATTACAAAACAACTTCTTGCCTTGGGAATAATAAATAATATTAATTTCTGAAAGGAATAGATACTTGGGGTTTTTCTTATTGAGCTAGCAAAATACCTTACAATGTGCTTCATCTTTTCCCTGAAATACTGAAGTGGGGAGGGGGACGGGCCTTCCCGGAACAAAGGGAAGGCAACATGCAACACCAGCATCTGTGCATGGGCATGCACAGTTCTGCAACAATGTAGCATAATCTGTATCCATGAGTGCAGGTATATCTATAACGGTCTGCTCAAAATTTATAGAACACCTTATAAGGGGGACGAAGGAATTTAGATGTAGCAGGAAAACTAATGGGGTATATAAGGTGACACCCTGCCGCGTTCAGGGCTCAGCCTTTGGCTATGAATCCACTGAGCCAGTGCTGGCACAAATAAATGCTGCTTCTTGGCAAAAAGCCTCAGGGTCTTGTTTCTCTGTATGTAAGTCCTACAACATTTCTTGTGGGCTTGTCTGGGATTCGGAGACGGTGACTTCACCTCCTTTGTTGCCAGGGTACGACCCCTGGGATGCCAGGAGAAGTGATCTCCCCTGGAGCCAGTGGACCAGTTGATCCGTAGTGGACTAGCCCTCCTGGCATGCCAGGGTGAGGACCCCGAGAGCACAGTGGAACCCAGTGAAGCCCAGGAACCAGCCAAGGGAGCACTGCCCATCAGACTGGTAAGAACCTGTGTTCAGTTTGGTGGCCTGCCCCTAAGAGGCCAAAGGGGAGCCTGATCCCCTCCCAGAGTTGCCCTAGTAGTCTCACAGGAGTTCTCATAGAGGAGACAGGAGATGAAACCACAACTCTAAGGCGCTGGGTGGCGGGTTAGAGATGTTCTGTGAATGTGAGTAAATGAAACGGACAACGCGATTGATTACCGTTTCCCTTTCTCTTCTTGTGTGTGACTGTCATCTTTTAGGGGGAGGAAATGGGTGGAAAACAGAGTAAACCTACCCCCTTAGCATTTATGATAAAATTTTTTTTTCTTTCAAGAAGGGATATTCAGGAGATTACGGTAAAATTGACTCCCAGAAAGCTCCAGACGCTCTGTGAGATAGATTGGGCTCTGGGTTGGCCTTCTGAGGGGTCACTAGATAAAGAACTAGTTAACAAAGTGTTTAGAGTCATCAGGGGTGACCCGGGGCACCCGGACAAATTCCCTTACAGTGACTGCTGGGAAGACATGGATGGTCCTTTCTCCACCACCTTGGTTAAGAGCCTGTCTGAAGGAAAATTGTAAAATCACGTTGGCTGGAATAACAGCTCCCTCAAAATGCTGACTGGAACCCAACAAGCCTGTTTTATCCGAGGAACTGGAAGAAATTCCCCCACCTTATGCACCATTGTACCCTCCACTGCCGCCTGCACTCCTAACAGCTGGGGCCATGCCAGAAGCAGCTGCCTCCCCCAAGAACAACCCCTCCCCCAGAAGCCCCTCCCCTGACTCACCCATGATGTCATTAGCAGCCACCTCTCCTGAGACACCAGTGTTAACCCCATATACTCCTGTTGGAAGGCAACCAACCAGAAAGCCAGGCCAGCATGAGCAATGTCAACTCGGCTCAGAGAGAAAACAGACTGTCTGCTCAATCCTGGTTCCCTCCACCCCACGCCAGGTTTGGGAATTTCTCAGGGCCACAGGTTTCTGCAGGATCTGGATACCAAACTTCTCTATTTTATTTTATTTTATTTATTTATATGTTTATTTATTTATTTGCATTTTAGGGCCACACCTGCGGCATATGGAGGTTCCCAGGCTAGGGGTCGAATCAGAGCTACAGCTGCTGGCCCACACAAGAGCCAGAGCAACGCAGGATCTGAGCCACATCTGTGACCTATACCACAGCTCACAGCAATGCCAGATCCTTAACCCACTGAGCAAGGCCAGGGATCGAACCCTCAACCTCATGGTTCTTAGTCAGATTGGTTTCTGCTGCACCAGGACAGGAACTCCCAAACTTCTCCATTTTAATAAACCCCTTTATGAGGCCACAAAGGGGGGAAACAGGAACCTCTATTGTGGGAACGAGTACAAAAAAAAACTTTTGAAAAAAAAAATTAAGTGGGCCCTCACCAGCGTATCTGGCCTGGGACTCCCAGACATCTCCAGGCCTTTCTTCTTGTATGTACACGAGTGTACCAGGGTCGCAGTAGGGGCCTTAACTCAAATGCTGGGGTCATGACATCATCCAGTGGCTTATCTTTCCAAATAACTTGACTCTGTTGCCCAGGAGTGGCTGCCCTGCCTGCGGGCACTTCAGCAATAGCACTCTTAGTGTCAGAAGCTAATAAATTAACTATGGGACAAGAACTAACAGTCCATGTGCCACATTCAGTACTGATATTAATGAAATATAAGGGACAATACTGGCGGGCTAATGCCTGGATGGTCAAATATCAGCTAATGATATGTAAAAATCTGTGCATTCACCTGGAAGTGGTGAGAACTCTTAAACCCTACAACCCTACTGCCAGTCAGGCCAGGTCAATCAGATCATGATTGTACTAAAATCATGGATAAAATATTCTCCAGTCAACCGGATTTAACAGACCAGCATTTGTGGCAAAAGTAGTACAATTGGTGACAGGGTAAAAATCACCAGAAGTTGCACACAACCTATAGGCCCTAGTGCCCCTGGAAGATGGAATGGATAAATCAGAACCTGAAATTGCAATTAAACAAACTGTGCCAAGAAACAGACCTGAATTAGGACCAGCTCTTGCCAGTAACCTTGCTAAAAATTGGGTCCAGCCCTACCAAACAGACTGGGTTTTCTCTTTACAAAATCCTCTATGGGCACACCCCCCCCATTAAAGGTATAAGTGGGGACTTAAAGGAATTAGGGACCCTCACCCTGAGACAACAGATTCAGGTGCTAGATTCCACCCTGGCCACCCTCCATCAGTGGGTTAGGGAACAGTTGCCTGCAAGTCCAACCACAGACACCCACCCCTTCAAACCAGGGGATGCTATATGGGTAAAAGAGTGGAATGTCCAGCCATTAACACCTCTTTGGAGGGGCCCATTTACTGTCATTTTATCTACCCCTACTGCAGTAAAGGTGACAGAAGTAGCTTCTTGAATTCACCACAGCAGAGTAAAACCAGCATCAGGAGACTGGGCATGCACCCCTGATCCATCGACACTGTGCAAGCTAACCATCCAGAGGAAGCAAGCTGCAGCTTCAGAGACCCATGAGGACGATAGCCCTGCTCTAGTCACTCCAGAGGCTGACTAGTCTATGCACAGCAGAAGCTTGAGGAGTAAGCCTCCAGATGGGATAAATAGACTGTGTCCATTCCTTATTTCAGTCCCCTTATTGTGATGTACTGCCACCCCTTGTGTTATCATGGTCATTGTCCTGATCTTTGCCATAGGACTGGCAGAAACTGCTCTGGCCAATTGGAAACATGGCAAAGGGTCCCTGCTAGCACTCTGCTTTCTCTTCTGGGTAGGATGTCTTGTTGTTATTGCTTGCTTCTGGTCTGGGCCCCTTTTGCTTCTTTTGTAGACTCAAATTCCACCCCTTGTGATAAGTATGGGAAAGATTTGGTGTCAAGGGAATGTTGGATTATCCCTCACCTCCTATGCCTACCAACCAGCTGCTTGTTATCGAGTTACCATCCCCACCCTTTACACATATAATGGCAAAAGGTATTGGATGGGATGGATAAAGGCAGAATTCCCAGAGGGGCACACTTGCCAGGGACCAAATGAAAGGGGAACAGGGGCTTGGGCCTGCTGGACATATAGAAGATGGTGGGACATGTCTGATGGAGGGGGAGTTCAGGATCACACCCAGGCCCAGCTAGTCAGAAAAACTATACAAAGGATAAAGCAACAGGTAGGCCCAAGGCCCCTTGAAATTTGGGTCCAGACCAGGACCTCCCCACCCTAGGGAAAAATCTTTTCATTGACCTAGCTGAAAGGATTGCCCATGAGTTCAATGTCACTGAATGTTGGGTCTGTAGAGGGGCCCTTATGAATGAAAAATGGCCTTGGAAGGGGATCAGCCTAAATGCACTTCATTTACTCTAAAGGAATCATTCCATAATGGAGAGAAAAAGTAACCAGCCTCAAAGTTGGGTTTTGGCCTCAGAGGTAATTGGAGAAGAGTGCATTAGTAGAACAGGTCCGGATTATACACAATGGGTTGGAGAAACTCCCAGTAAAAAAGACTTTCTTGGGACTGTATCAGTTTCCAGTGGTGGCCAAACACTCCTACCTGGTATCGGGCCCTAGCTTCCACAGTTAACACTCCCCAGTGCCAGTCCTCTCCCTATTAAGCCATAGTCAAATGTTCTATACATACTGAGGAGGAGGCCAGTCCGTTCCATAGCATACCTGAAATAAGTTAAACACTGGGACAGCCTCATTCTTAGTGACCCCAAAATACTGGAGGGCACCTGATGGGCTGTTTTGGATATGTGGGAAAAAGAGCATATACCCAACTCCCCACTCGATGGAAAGGGAGCTGCATCATTGGCTTAATCCAACTGGGATTTTTCCTCCTGCCTAACCAGGAGGGAGAGAAATTAGGGGTTCTGCTTTATCAGAGCCTAAAGGTTAAAAAACCTAAAGGAGTCCTGTGATAGGAGGACAACAAAGATGGGGAGAAAATGAGTGGCCACCCCACTGGACTGTTAAAACATATGGCCCAGCCACTTGGGCACAAGATGAGAGTTGGGCTACTGGACCCCCCTATGTATATGCTCAATCAAATCATCAGGTTACAGGCGGTACTGGAAATTATTACTAACCAAACAGCCACGGCCCTGGAACTCATGGCAAAACACAGTGACAAATGTGTGCAGCTATTTACCAGAACCACCTCCTTTGAATTACCTATTAACAACAACAAAAAGACATGTAAAAAATTTAGTCAACCTGACTGCTGCCTCCAGATAGATGACAGTGGCCAGGCTGTAACTAACATAGCCACAAACATCAAAAAAAGTGGCACATGTTCCCGTACAAACTTGGAAGGGGTGGAACCCCGGAGAACTATTTAGGGGATAGTTTTCAACATTTGGGGGATTCAAAACCCTCATAAGTATCGTGCTCATGATCTTGGGAAGCTGCCTGATCTTACCCTTCTGACTCCTCTAGTTGTGAGATCTGTCTCTGGCCTCAGTGAGGCCACGGTTGAAAGAAAAACAGCTGCACATGCAGTGATGCTATGGAAATGTAAACTGCTAGCCCAAGATGATGCTCTTTGACCCTGAGAGAGGGATCAGAGCATCGAAAGGGGAGATGTAGTGGGGAGGGGGAAGGGCCCTCCCAGGACAAAGGCAACATGCAACACCAGCATCTGTGCATGCCTGCACAGTTCTGCAACAATGTAGCATAACCTGTATCCATGAGTCAGGTGTACCTGTAACTGTCTGCTCAAAATGTATAGAACACCTTATAAGGGGGACAAAGCAATTTAGATGTAGAAGGAAAACTAATGGGGTATGTAAGGTGACACCCTGCCGCGTTCAGGGCTCAGCCTTTGGCTATGAATCTGCTGAGGCAGTGCCAACACAAATAAATGCTGCTTCCTGGCAAAAAGGCTTGCAGTCTCCTTTCTCTGTACATAAGCCCTACAACAATACAAGGTTTTAGTGATTTTGCTGGATTGTTCCAACTCTGGGTTTTTTTCATTTAATATATCAACACTGTTCCGGAGGACCTCCAGTGGGTGTAGCAGCCTGAGGTCAGGGTCTCTAAGCTAAGGCCCACTTGAGCCTTAGGTAGTGGTTTATCCACAGCTTCTGTCTGATCTGGCTACAAATCAGAAGTTCCCATGACCTCCTCCCCCTTGGATTTGATTATTTGCTAAACTGGTTCTCAGAACTCAGGGGAACTCTTACTTATGTTTACTAGGTTATTAAAGGACATGATAAAAGATAGAGATAAATAGCCAGATGAAGAGATATGTAGGCCTAGGTCTCCTGAGGGTCTGGAACTCAGGAGCTTCTGTCCCTGTGGAATTGGGGCATATGACTCTGCTTGCATGTGGATGTACACTGACTTGGAAGCTCTCTGAACTCCCTCCTATTGGAATTTTTATGGAGACTTTGTCATGTAGGCATGAGCCATGGTTAACTCCATTTTTAGCTTTTTCCCCTTCTCAAGAGGGTAGGTTTGTGGAGTTGAAAATTCCAAGCTCCTTATCATGGCTTGGTCTTTCTGGACACCAGCCATTATGCAGAAGCCATCCAAGAACACATCCAGAGTCATCTCATTAGAACAAGACATTCTTATCAAACTGTAATCACAAAACTTTCAAGAGCCCTATGTCAGAATGGGGACAAAGACCAAATGTATATTGATTGCTTCTTATGAATCATGGTATCACGTGGACCTCATCACGTGCCACTTGGTTGTTAGTATGTCTTAGGAAAAATACCAATTCAAGACCTTTCTCCATTTTTCTAATCTTTTTTTTCCCCATTTTCTTGCTGTTGAGCTGTGTGAGTTTGGATATTAACTCCTCATCAAATATATGGGTTCAAACTGTTTTCTCCCAGTCCATAAGTTGTCTGCTCATTTCATTGATTGTTTCCTTTACTATGCAGAAACTTCAAGTTTGATGTTTTCCCACTTGTTTATTTTCACTTTTGTTGCCTGTGCTTTTGGTGTCAAATCCAAAATATCATTTCTAAAACCAACATGAAGGGCCATTTTTCTGTTTTATTTTAGATCTTTTATGATTTCAGGTCTTTAGTCCCCTTTGAGTTGATTTTTGTTTATGGTAAAAAAATAAATGTTTGACTGAATTCTTTTACATGTGAATATCTGGTTTTCCCACAACCAAAAGATTGAAGACTGTCCTTATGCTCTTGTGTATTCTAACCTTTGTTGAAGATTACCTGTCTGTGTATTTGTGGGATTCTGTTTTCTGTACCATTGGTCTATGTGTCTATTTTTCTATCAGTACCACACTTTCATTGTTATAGCTTTGTAATATAGTTACAGAAAAATCAGGAAGTATGATGCTTCTGGTTTTGTTGTTCTTCATCAAGTTTCTTTAGCTATTCAGTATCTCTTTTGGTTACATATAAGTGTAAGGATATCTGTGTATATTACTCTGAAAAATGTCACGGAATTTTGAGAATTCCATTGAATTGCATTGCATTGAATCTGTAGTTTACTTTGGAATGTATGGACATTTTAACCATACTAATTCTTAAATTCCATGTTCACAGGTTATCTTTCCATTTATACACATACACCACATCATATATATATATATATATATATATATACACACACACACATACATACGCATACATATACATGAGTATATATACACTCATAAATATATATATATACACCACATCATATACACAAATACACGTTTATGTACCTATATATACACCCACACACTCAAATATATATACACACACACAAATATATATATACACACATACATACACACACACACACTCCTACAATTTAAATTTCCTTCACTAGTGTTTCAGTGTACATATCTTTCACCTCTTTAGTTACATATATCAGTAAATATTTTCTTGGTTTTAATGCTTTCATGAATGCATTGTTGTCTTAATTTTTTTTTAGAAATTTTGTTAGTTTACTGAATGAAACTGCTTTTTAGATGTGATTTTATATCTCGCGACTTTACTGAATTCTTTTATTACTTCTAACGGCTTTTAGTGAAGTCTTTAGGGTTTCTATATGTAAAATGATGTCATATACAAATAGAGACCGTTTGCTTTTCCCTTTTCAATTTGAATAACTTTTCTTTCTTGTTTCTTGTCTAATTGCTCTGGCTAGGAATGTCAGTACTGTGTTGAATAGAAGTGTCAAGAGTAGGCATCCTTGTCATGTTCTGGATTTTAAAAGAAGAGCTTTCAGTTTTACACCATTGAGTATGATGTTAGTTCTGGGCTCTTCATATTTCGCCTTTATCTTGCTATGGTGATTTCCTTTAGTATTAAATTTGTGGAGAATTTTCAACATGAATGGGTTTGGAGTGTTGTCAAAGGCTTATTCTGCACCAATTAAGATGATCACGTGGTTTTTATCCTTCATTTGACTAATCTGATTTATTTCAGTAATTTGTCCAGTTTTGATATCAAGGTTATGCTTGCCTGAGAAAATGACTTTGGAAATGTTTCTTCCTTTTCAGTTTCTTGCAAGAGTTTGTGAAGGATTGGTATTAATTCTTCTTCAGTTGCTTGGTGGAATTCACTAGTGAAGTCATCTGGTCCTGGGCTTTTCTTTGGGGTGGTATTTTTCACTATGTATTCAATGTCATCTGTAATCATTATTGGTCTATTTGGATTTTCTATTTCTGCATGATTCATGTTTTAAATTCCTAGGAATTTATCCATTGTGTGTGGTGGGGTTATCCAGTTTGTTTCCCCAGTAATATGTAATGATCCTTTTTTTTTTTTGTATCAGTTGTAACTTCTCCACATTCAATTCTGATTTCAGTAATTTGAATCTTCTTTTTTCTTAGTCTAAGTAAAGATTTGTCAATTTGATTTATCTTTTCAAAAAGCCAATTCTTACTTTCTTTGACCAGTTAGTTTTATTCTTTCATATGTTTGCATGTTACTAATTAATGTCCATTCACTTCATATTGAAGAACTCTTTGTAGCATTTCTTGTAAGGCAAGTCTAATGGTGATAAAAATCCTCTGTCTGCTTGTCTGTGAAAGACTACCTTTCCTTCATTTCTGAGGGACAGCTTTACCAGATCAAACATTTTGGTTGGCAGTTTATTTCTTTCAGTACTTTGAATATAGCATCCAATTCTGTCCAAGCTTGTATGTTCTGCTGAGAAATGCATTGAAAGTCTGATGGGGACTTCTTTGTTAGTGATGAGTCCCATTCCTCTTGCTACATTCAAATTCTGTCTTTTTCTTTGATTTTTGATCATATGATTATAATCTGTTTTGTGAAGCCTTTGTGGTTGAACCTCTTTTGGGACATTTGACTTTATTAACTGGTAGCTCATATCTTTCCCAAAGTTTGAGACATTTGCAGCCATTTCTACAAATAATTTTTAATGTCTCTTCTCCTTCCTGGATTTCTCAAAAGCATATAATATTTATCCTGATGGTATCCCATGAACCTTGTATGCTTTCTTCATTCTTTTTCACTCCTCTAGACACATAATTTCAAATGCTCTGCATAGTGTTTCACAGATTTTCTTTTGCATGATCAAGTCAGTTTTTGATCAAGTCATGATCAAGTCAGTCACATGTTACTTCTTTCACAGTATTCTTCAGCTCAAAGGTTTCTGTTTGGTTCTTTATGATTTCTATCTATCTCTTGAACTTCTAATTTTTTTCAGGTATTGTTTTCCTGATTTCATTGGATGGGCTTTGCTCATAAAGCTTACTGTCCATTGTTAAAAGAATTATTTTGAATTCTTTGTGAAACAATTATTTTTTACTTTTATTTTTTATTTTTTTTGTGGCCATGCATGTGGCATATGGAAGTTCCTGATCTAGGGGTCAAACTGGAGCTCCAGCTGCCAACCTACACCATAGCCACAGCAGTGCCAGCTTTGAACCGCATCTGTGACCTTGGGGCAATGCCAATTTTTGAAACACTGATTAAGGCCAGGTATCAAACATGCATCCTCATGGACTTTATGTCAAGTTCTTAACCTGCTGAACCACAACAGGAACTCCTGTGAGACAGATTTTAGATCTTCATTTCTGTGGGATAGGTAACTGAAAAATTATTGTGTTTCTTTGTGGTAAGTTTTTTCCTTAGTTTTCAGTGTTTTTGTGGTCTTGTATTCTTGCCTTTGCATTTGAAGAAATAGTTATCTTGTCTAGATTTTACTGATTGGCTTTGGGAGAGAAACAAGTTTACCATTCCATCCATATATTCTGAGGCTCTCTCAGACTTTCCTGTGTATGTCCCTGCTTTATACCTCTTACTCTCTCTTTGGGCAGAATTCTTTTTTTTTTTTATTTTTTTTATTTTTATTTTTTGTCTTTTTGTCTTTTGTTGTTGTTGTTCTTGTTGTTGCTATTTCTTGGGCCGCTCCTGCGGCATATGGAGGTTCCCAGGCTAGGGGTTGAATCGGAGCTGTAGCCACCGGCCTACGCCAGAGGCACAGCAACGCAGGATCCGAGCCGCGTCTGCAACCTACACCACAGCTCACGGCAACGCCGGATCGTTAACCCACTGAGCAAGGGCAGGGACCGAACCCGCAACCTCATGGTTCCTAGTCAGATTCGTTAACCACTGCGCCACGACGGGAACTCCTGGGCAGAATTCTTAAGAGTGCATACCTTTCCTCGATCCCTCACAGCCAGCCAGGGTGCAGTGTTTGTTTTTCCTAGGGTAGTCCCCTTAAAAAAATCAAGTTGGTATGCCTTCTCCCAGTCCCTCTGAGTCAAACCAGCTAAACTTGTGTATTTATAAGTCATGTACAGATGCTCATCATCAGGGGGCACATGGGGAGCCAGACACAGGGTGGGCCTTTATACATTAGGTGTGCCTGAGGGCCAGTTGAAAGTGTCTGGAGACATAGTATCCCAAGTGGCTGGTGTTCAAGCCTTCTAATGATGTCAGTGAGCAATTAGTGAGGTCAGCAGGCATTTTTTGAATTTCCAAGCCCTGATTGATATGCATGTTCGTGACTCCCTTGTACCAGCCTTCCAGCCCCTCATCCATGCAAAACCCCTTGTTACTCTTAGTGAATGAGAAAGCAGCATGCCTCCTGGATTGTGTCCTAAACCTGAGGGGAGGCCAAGTGATCAGTCAACATGCTCCCACTTTCTTTAGTGGAGGAATCACTAGTCAATGAAAAGGGTCTCTCTTGGTAATGAGATGTACTGCTTGGGGGGATGGGTGAAGTGGGTAAAGTGAAACTGTTCTTATTTCTGCAGTTTGTCTGTTCTTAGTCTTTGCTGTTGTTGTTGTTGCACTGATATGTTCGAACTACTCCATTGAACTCCCCAAAAGGTATTCTCATTCCTGTGTGGTTGTCAAAATTGATGCACTACAGGGAGATTTCAGCACAAAACACCTATTCCACTATCTTATTGACATCACTCTCATTGAAAGGTGTGTAATTTAGAAGTGTGTTGTTTAAAAACCAAACCTATCGAGGGTTTTTCAGCTATCATTATGTTATTGTTTTGTAGATAAATGCAATTATAGTCTGAAGGCATATCTTGTTTGATTTTTATTCTTTCAGTGATTTTAATGTACATGCTATGGCCCTGGAGTTCCTGTCATGGCTCAGCAGTAATGAACCTGACTAGTGTCCAGGATGGTATGAGTTCAATGCCTGGTCTTGCTCAGTGGGTTAAGGATCCAGCTTTGCCGTGAGTTGTGGTGTAGGTTGCAGATGCAGCTCAGATCCCACGTTGCTGTGGATGGGCATACGCCAACAGCTGCAGCTCTGATTCGAACTCTAGCCTGGGAATTTCTGTGTGCCATGGGTGCAGCCCTAAAAAAAATGTGCGTGTTATGGCCCAGATTGTGATCTATTTTGGGGAATGTTGCAGAGGAAACTTGAGGAAATGTGTATTCTGCTGTATTTGGATGAACTATTGCATGAATTTCAATGAAATTCATTTGTTTAATGGTACTATTTCATTAACTATGTCCTTCCTAATTTTCGCCTCCTAGAACTGTTCTATTTTTAATTTTAAAAATCGAAGTATAGTTGATGTAAATATTTTATGTGTATAATAAGTAATTTACAATTTAACAAATTTGACTCCATTTATAGTTATTATCAAATATTGGCTATGTCCCCCATGTTGACCACTATATCCTTTCACCTCATTGAATTTATACATAATAATCTGTAGCTCTTAAACCCCTATCACATTCCTGTCCCTCCCCCTCTGCTCTCCCCACTGGTACCCAAGAGTTTGTTCTCTATATGTGAGGCTGTTTCTTTTTTGTTATATTCATTGGTTTGTTTTATTCTTAGATTTCACATAGAAGTGATATCATACACTGTCTTTCCCTGTATGGCTTTTTTCATTTGGCATAACAGCCCCAAATCTTTCCATGTTGTTGAAAATGGCAAACTTTCATTCTTTTTTATGCCTGAGTAGTTTTTCATATACTCTTTTTTTGTCTTTTGAGGGCCTCACCCATGGCATATGGAGGTTTCCAGGCTAGGGGTCTAATCGGAGCTGTAGCCACAAGAAATACCAACAACAAAAGACAAAAGACAAAAAAAAAAAAAAAAAAGGAACCCTCCTACACTGTTGGAATGTAAATGGATACTGAAATAAGACTTTTAACTAAAGAACAACCCCCCCTTGGCTAAAAATGCAGCTGCAAGCCTTTGGACCTATGCTTGCCTCCTAGCACCCTTCTTGTAATAATGTAGCAACTGTGTGCCCTATGTCCAAGCCAGCAGCCCTGCTAATGGTGTACCCAGCATTGCTTATCAGTTCTGCTTCTGTAACCTTGCTTGCTCAGTTTCTTAGGGAGAAACACTGCTTGGGGAAGGGGGGAGGTCTGGGGCTGCTTACATGGGAAAATCAAGACCCTGTAATGTATAAAAGTTGCTGAGAACAAAGACCTGGTGCTCAGACTCTGGAGGTGACTCCTCTGAGCCTGCACCGGTGCTGAATAAACCTTGCTTTTCCCTGTCTCCGAGTGCAGTTTGTCTCCTTCCACTGCCACAGTTTTTGCGGTTTCCGCAACAATACAACCACTATAGAAAACTGTACAGAGGTCCCTCAAAAAACTAAAAACATATTTATCATATGATCCATCATTCCCACTCTTAGGCATCTGCCTGGAGAAAAACCATAGAAAAGATGCATGCACTCCAGTATTCATCGCAGCACTATTTACAGAACTAGGACATGGAAGCAACCTAAATGTCCTTTGACAGGGGAATGGATAAGGAAGATGTAATATATGTAATAGACTATTACATGGTTATTTTAAAAAAGTATGAAAACGGTTTTTGTAGCCACATTGATGAACCTAGAGATTATCATACTAAGTGAAGTGAATTTGATATTGAAAGACAGTCATCATATGATATCACTTCTATGTGGAATTTCAAATGGATTCAAGTGAACTTATTTTTCACAACAGAGACAGACTCAGACTTTGAAAACAAATTTACAGTTACCAAAGGGGGCAGATGGGGGGAGGGAGGAATTGGGGGTTTAAGACTGGCCTATGCACACTGTGGAATATGGAATGGTTGGCCAACAGGGACCTGCTATATAGCACAGGGAACTCAACCCAATATTCTGTGGTAATCTATATGGGAAAAGAATCTGAAAAAAGAATGTATGTGTGTATATGTATAACTCAATTTGTTGTACAGCAGAAATTATCACAACATTGTAAATCAGCTATACCTCAGTGAAACTTTTTTAGAAATCCTCCTTTCCACACCACTTCCATAATGATTGATTTGAAGACATTGAAAATCCTTGTATCACTGGAATGAATCCCATTGGCTCACTGTATATGATCATTTTAATATGTTGTTGGATTTGTTTTTCTTCATGAGGATTTTTGCATCTATGCTCATCAGTGAGAATTGCTTTTAATTGTCTTTGTCTGGTTTTGGTCTGGGAGATGGTGGCCTTGTAGGATGGGTTCAGAAAAACACCTTCCTCTGATTTCTTTGAATAGTTTGAAAAGAATACATGCTAAATCTTCATTAAATATTTGGTAAAATTCACCTATGATGCCATCTTGTCCTGGACTTTTGTTTGTTGGGAATTTTTAAAATATCTTTTTTTTTGTCTTTGTAGGGCCACATCCACAACACATGGAAGTTCCCAGGCCAGGGGTCAAATAGGAGCTGTAGGTGCTGACCTACGCTACAGCCACAGCAGTGTGGGATCTGAGCCACATCTGTGACCTATAGCACAGCTCACAGCAATGCCATGTCCTTAACCCACTCAGGCCACGTATTGAACCCATGTCCTCATGGATACTAGTCAGGTTTGTTACCACTGAGCCACTTCAGGAACTCTGGGAATTTTTAAAATTTCTGATTCTGTTACATTACTGGCAATTGGTCTGTTCTGATTTTCCATTTCTTCCTGTTTGGCCTGGGCGATTGTACATTTCTAGTAATTTGTCCATTCTTCATTTTCTATTTTATTGGAATATTCCTGGTGATAATTTTTTATCACCCTTGGTATTTCAGTGAGATCAATTGTAACTTCTTTTCCATTTCTCAATTTATTATTTTTCTCTCTTTTTTTTTCCCTTGATGCATCTGAGAAAAGTTTATTAGTTTTATTTATCTTTTCAGTGAACCAGCTCTTAGTTTCATTGGCCTCTTTCTACTATTTTTTAGTCTCTATTTCATTTATTTTTGCTCTCATCTTTACGATTTCATTCATTCTACCAATTTTGTGTTTTCTTTGTTCTTCTTTTCTGGTTCCTCTAGGTGTAAGGCTAGGTTTTTGCATCAGATGTTTTTTCTTTCCTGAGGTAAGCTACTGTTGCTATAAACTTCCCTCTGAGAACTGCTTTTGCTGTGTTCCATCAATTTGTATTATTATGTTTCACTTTCATTTGACTCTAGGTATTTTTTTCTTTTTATTTCTTTCAGTGACCCATTAGTTGTTTAATAGAATATTGCATAACTTCTACATGTTTGTGGGTTTTGTCCTTTTTATCTTAGAGTTGATACAGTCTGATAGTGTTGCAAGTAGGAAAGGTGCTTAATATGATTTAAGTTTTTTAAAATTTCCTGAAACTTGTTCTGTGAACTAGCATGTGATTTAAACTGGAGAATATCCCATGTCCACTTGAATATATGTGTACTCTTCTGTTTTAGATGGAATGTTCCATATGGGTCTATGATATTCATTTGATAATATGTGAAGTTGAAGGCCAGTGTCCTCTTATGAATTTGTGTTTTGTTAATCTGTTTGTTGATGTCAGTAGGCTTAATTTTCTTACTATACTGTGTTGCTGTCAATTTCTCCCTTTTGTCCGTTAATATTTGCTTTATTTAGTTCAGCTCTATGTTAATGTTTGACTATGTATTTAGGCTATAATCTTTATGTATTTATGCTATAGTAATCAAAACATTTTGGAAGTGATACACACACACACACACACACACACACACACACACACACACAAATGGAAGACTATAGAGAGCCCAGAAATAAACCTGTGCACATAGAGTCACCTAATATTTGACAAGGGAACCAAGAATATACAGTGGAGCAAGGACTGTCTCTTCAGTAAATAAGGCTGGGAAAAATGAAGACCGGCCAAAATTAAAAAAAAAAAAACAACTATAACTGAAATGAAAAATAGAGGAATGCAAAAGTTTAAGTGGAGTCTTCAATCCCCACCATCAGCAAATTAAGAGTACTAGTCAAAATGTCAGTAGGAATATACAAGAACTGAACCTTGATCAATATCTAGTTGACATGTATAGATCACACATTAGAATTTTATAAAAACAGTCCATTCAACAACAGCAGAATGCACATTACTATCAAACCCCCATGGACCATCTGCTAAAATACATTTTCTGCGTTACCAAAAAAAAAAACCCCTCAAGAAATATAAAGAATTGAAATGATACAGAGTATGTTTTCTGACCATAATGGAAACACTCTTCCATTAAAAAATAAATATAACAAGAAAACCTCTGAATGGGAGTTCCCGTTGTGGCACAGCAGAAACGAATTCACCTAAGAACCATGAGGTTGTGGATTTGATCCCTGGCCTCACTCAGTGGGTTAAGGATCTGAAGTTGCTGTGAGCTGTGGTGTAGGTCACAGACAAGTCTCGGATCCTGAGTTGCTGTGGCTGTGGCATAGGCTGGCAGCTGTAGCTCCAATTTGACCCCTAGCCTGGATACCTCCATATGCTATGGGTTCGGCCCTAAGACGACAAAGAGACAAAAAAAATCTCTAAATGATTGGATATTATTAAACACACTTATGAATAAGTTATGAAAAAAGTAGAAACTGTCAGTGGGAAATTTAAAAATCAATAAAATGTCAACCATGAAACTGTGGCATGTCAGAATTTCTGGAATATGAAAAAAAGTGCTGAGCAGGAATTTTATTGCAGTATATTCTTAGAAGAGATGTCTATTTCCCCACTGGTCTTCTAGTTAGGATTAGGCACTTGCACCACTGCTGCCAGGTTTGATCCCTGGTATGGAAACTGAGATTCCCATATCAAGCTATTGCAGGCTGTGTCTAGTGGAAGGAAAATGAAGAGAAGAAATGTCTGAAATCTATAATGTGAACTCCTTCCTCAAGAAATACAAAAGAGGATATCCGAGTGAACTCTGAACAACTGGAAGGAGGCAATAATAAGAATAATGACAAATCAATGAATTCTAAAACAAATGCAATAGATAAAGTGAAACAAAATATGATAAAGCATCAAGAGGAAATAAAACATTAAATAAATACCATCTTTATCAATGGTTAAAATAGAGTAATGAGCACATTTTCATCCAAAGTATATGATTCAGTGTAATAAAGTTAGAACCATAGTATAATTTTTAGGATGTGGAGTGGTTTGTTCTCAAATTCATAAGGAAAGGAAATTTGTCAATGAGAAATAAGAACTTTTATTGGGATAAAGACAGGATATGGAAAAATTAATATATCACAACATTGTCAAAAATTCATTCTTGGAAGATAAAAAGCAAACTGAATATTAAAACAGAAGCTCCAGAAAGAATCCCATGTTTATGGGAAAGTTTAGTAGTTGATAAAGTTACATTTCAAGTATGTTATAAAATGATAATTTTAAAGGATGAGGAAAATATAATAGTTATTAAAATTTAACTGCCTTCAGCATTCTGAAAAACTATTTAAAAATTCATTTTTAATGAAATTTTAAATTAAAATCTCTAATGGAGTTACACTAACTTATGTGAAAAGCTTGCATACCTTCAATTTTTCACCCAAATATGCATCTTTATACTATCAGTTGATGAAACAAAACAGAAAAGATACAATAAAAGGTGGTCTTAAATGTTTTTAGTTGTAAAATGACATTTTAGATCCAGAAATGGGTGAAGCAATAAGGATGTGCTTGCTGTATACTTCATGATGGAGTTAGACTCATTGGCAAAAGCTGTGAGGATAGCCATTAATCTGAGATAGAACACCTATCAGAATGTCTTAATGATTGAGTGTATTTTACATAGACTTTGAAACAGTGAGGGGAGAATCACTTGAGAAATAGAGGTAAAGCAGTTTTGATGATTTCTAATATCGAAAGAAGAAACATGTAATATTACCTATCTGGGGAGTTCCCATTGTGGCTCAGCGGAAACAAATCTGAATAGCATCCATGAGGACAGATTCGATCCCTGGCCTTGCTCTGTGCATTGCCATGAGCTGTTGTGGAGGTTGCAGACACGGCTTGGATCCATTGTGGCTGTGGCTGTGGCATAGACCAGCAACTACAGCTCTGATTCAACCCCTAGTCTGGGAACCTCCATAGGCCAGGGGTGCAGCCATAAAAAAAAAAAAAAAAAAAAAAAAAAAAACCAAAAAAAAATTATTTGAGTGATATATTGTTCAGAACCAAATGTGATAGAGACTTATTATGAGATAAACCCTGAATGCCTATTTCTCTTAGAATCTATTTGATTCCTTAAAGCTTTCAAAGAGTTCTCATCAGGTCTTCGGAGAATAATATAGCACTTGGGAGCAAAGATGCAGCCCAGTAGCCCAGCACTGGAGGCCAAGATGGAGAAGATCTCCACGGCCACCATGACCTTGCCCTTGGTGCTGTGGTAGACAGGGATGAAGGTGACCCAGACAGTGCAGAACACCAGCATGCTGAAGGTCAGGAACTTGGCTTCATTGAAGGTGTCAGGTAGGCTCCTGGCCAAGAAAGCCAAGGAGAAACTCCTCAGGGCCAAAGAGCCCAGATATCCAAAGTCAGAGTAGAAGGCTGTGGCAGAACCCTTGTTGCACACGATGATGAGGCTCTTGGGCTTAGAATGAGTGTCTATCTCAAGGAAAGGGGGAGAGGTTCCCAGCCAGACTCCACAGATAATCACTTGGAAGCAGATGGGAATGACATCTAACTGAAGCTCCTGTTACCAGCAATCTTCTCATGGTTCTTCCTGGTCTCATGGCCTTGAATGCCAGAATCATAGTAAGTGTTTTGGCCAGAACAGTGGCAACAGCCACAGTGAACACGGCTCCAAATACAACTTGCTTGAGGATGCAGGTGGCTGTATTGGGTTGACCAATGTAGAGAAAGGAGCAGGGGAAGTACAGGAGGAGGGAGATAAGCAGGATTTAGCTGAGAGTCCAGTTATTGGCTTTGACAATGGGGGTGTCTCAGTGCTTCACAAAGACCCACAAAACCCCAGCTGTATGACACAGAAGCACAGAGCCATGCAGACTAGTGCCATCCCCAAGGAATCCTCGTAGGCCAGGAAGGTCACAACTTTGGGGAGGCAGCGATTTCTCCCCCTGTTTGGATACTCTTGGTCTGGGCACTGGATGCACTGCTTTGCATCTTGGGAGACATCACACGCATCATTTCATGTTCACAATTTCTTCACATTTAAATATTATGTAAAACAGAAATATTTCCTCCAATTGTGCATATGTGCATTGTGCACGTTGACATGTTGATTATCTGTGGTATAGTATTCCAACACATCAAATTGGGAAATGTTAGTGATGGTGTTAAAATTGGAACCTTTGTACATTCTTGGCAGATGTGTAAAATGGTGCAAAAGCTGTTGAAAAGGGGCTAGCAGTTTCTCAAAAAATTAAACATAGAATTACAGTAGGAGTAAACAATTCCCATCTAGCCATATATCCCCCAAAATTGAAGGCACTGATTTAAATGGACATTGGTCGCATTACTTACTGTAACCCAAAGGGGGATTCAAGGGTAAATGTCTGTTGACAGATAAATGGATAAACAAAATATGGTACATACATACAATGCAATATTATTCTACCTTTAAAAAGAAGGAATTGATTGGACACAGATTCCAACGTGGATGAATCTTACAAGTGTTATGCTTTGTGAAATAATCCAAAGAACAAATGCTGTATGATTCTACTGATATAATGTAGCTGTACTTCAAATTCATAGACCCAGAAGGTGGAATAGTATTTACACGGGAGCTGGGGAAGGGAGTAATTGGGAGTAACTGTTCAATAATTGTGGAGATGAAGTTAGGTATGATGAGTTCTGTAGATGGATAGAGGAGAAGGTTGTGCAACAATGAAGATGTACTTATGTCCCTGAATTTTAATCTTAAAAAGGTTAAGATGGTAAATTTATATTATGTATATTTTATGACAATAAACATGTAAAAGTCAAAAGAATGAATGAATGAATGCATTAATGAGAAACTGGTACCTGATGACTCCTTTTCCAAAGCTCTCAGTTTCCTTTTCATTGAGAAATAGATAAGAGGTGGAGTTACCATAGGCAATTCTAAATTTTTATATCTATGTGGCTGGAAATGTGTCTCTCTGGGCAAGAAGCCCAAGTAAAGCAGCAAATAGGCCCTTCCTTCTTGTGGAATTTTCCTGAATCCTGAACTGCAACTTTGGCTACACACAGATTTTAGTATCTAAAAGGAAAAATAGAGTGTCATTGATCATACTTTTGCACATTACTGGCTACTAAGAGAAGTGTCTGTATTTCTCCCAGAAGAAGAAAGGACATTTCACTTTCTGTTACATCACTGTGCCTCCTCCTCATCCCCAACTATTTGATATTATCTAGACATCTAAGTGTGGAATAGTAAGGTTTTTTCCCTTTCTTTTTTCTTAAATATTTACAGAGACAACCTCTGTAGCCTATGGTACAAATAGAACTTTTCAAAGGAAATTTTTGAAATAGATAAAAAGGGCAAGAAAATATGGCATGTCAGATTAATAGAGTGCAAATAATACATGCCAAGAGTGAAATTCATTGCAGTATATGCTTATGTTAGATGTCTTAATAACCTGAGTTCCTTCCTCAAGAAATAGAAGAAGAAAATAAACTCAGAACAATCACTTTTATTACATACATTCCTGACAGCAAAACTTGTTTTTCTCTTACCTAACCACCTCATCCCAATAAATCTGTCAATTCATATATCTTTATGGTCATGATATTTATCTGCAGAAAAATATTTTACTGTCTTCTCATCCATTGCTGCACAAAGGGCTGTACATTCTAGGTAGAAGATCCTAATAATGTGAAAAGCAGACAAACTCCAAAAATTAACTTTATAAAACAAACAACCTGATGTAAAAATGGGCAGAAGAACTGCATAGACAGTTTTCCAAAGAGTAAATGCAAATGGCCAACAGGCACCTGACCAGATACACAACATTCGGCATCAACAGGGAAATGTAAATGAGACCACGGTGAGATATCAGAATGACTGTTTTCAAAAAGAACACAAGGAACAAATGTTGGCAAGGATGTGGAGAAAGGGGACCTTCCTGCATGTTGGTGGGAATGTAAATTGGTGGCTGCCAGTGTGGAAAATAGAATGGAGGTTTCTCAAAAAATTAAAAATAGAACTACCATATGACCTAGAAATTCTACTCCTGGGTTATATCTAAAGGAACAGACTAATTTGACAAGATACACGGTCCCCTACGTTCATAGCAGCATTGTTTATATGGCAGTGATATGGAGGCAACCTAAATGTCCATCAATACATGATTGGATAAAGATGTGGTAATATGTAGACAATGGAAAAGTACTCAGCCATAAAAAAAAGTGAAAATTTTCCACTTGCAGCCCCATGGATAGACTTAGAGGGTATTAAGCCAAGTGAAATAGGTCAGAGAAAGACAAATGCTGGGTGATACCACTTGTATGTGGAATCTAAAAATTCAATGACTTAGGGACTATAACAGAAAACAAATAGACTTACCATTATAGAGGACAAACTACTGGTTACCAGTTAGAAGAACATAGGGGGATGGGTAAAATAGTGGTAGGGTATAAAGAGATGAAAACAATGTTGTTAAAATAAGCAACATGGATATAAGGTACAATACATGGAATACATGGACTACAGCCAGTATTTTATAATAAGTCTAAATTGTGTATACTTTTAAAATTATGAATCATTGTACTGTACATCTGTAACATATAATACTGTATATCAACTATAATTCAATAAAAAATCATAATGTCATATACAAACCTGTTCCTTCTAGACATTGGCTCAGATTTTATGTAAGATGACATTATGAAGTCAAGATGTTGCATTCAAAGAGTGAATTTAGTGCTCAAAATAGTGGATTCACACTTCTGTTCATAGGAGGATTCTGCTCTAATATGTCTACAGTGTATACATCTAATTTTGAAAAGATGTCATACGTCTTCGAATCCAATAGGCCATTCCATCATCTCTTCGTTGATCACAAAGCTTTGATCATATGGGCTATTGGAACCAAACTTCCCCACTTTAATCAGGAGCCCAAGACTGCCTGGAAAACTCACAACATTCAGGATATCATACTCCACCATATGGTGTCTCTTCTCATCTAAGGACATGTGCTCCCCTGCACTGTTTAGAAATTGAATTTTATCCAGGAATTGGTGAAGCTAGAGGAAAAGAAAGATTGAAAAATGGAAAGTGCATTCAAATTAGACATGGAAGGCCCATACTTACAAAGCAACGACTCTTTCCTACCTCCCCGACTTCATACTTTCTTGTTGGTAGAAATTAAGGGGTTTGTTTCTTTGTTTTGTTGTTTACCATCTCTCAGACTCTAGTGACATGAATGTAAATTTACCTCTTATTCTGAAAACAGAGAAGAGATTGAATTCACCTGTTCAAAGTGTGCATTAGTCATGTTCTTTGGGGCAGCATGAGCCATAAAGTTTGCTCAGGAGGCTTCTGGAAGGAAATGCCTGTTCTGTGAAGAAGTGCAACATGGACATTTTTCTCTTACATTTTTGGCCAAGAGTATAATTGTCTAGTGATAATGGAGTGAACACACTCACAATGAGAGAAGAGTAAAATCTACAATCTGTAGACTATTAATGGTGTTTTTAATTTAGCCTTTTAATCTTTGAACCATAGAAACTCTTGCTGGTTTTTTTGTAAGTTTTTTGGTGGGTTTTTGCATAACTTTTCAAGGTTTAAATGTGTATCAGTGATGCATTTCCTCTAATGGCTCCATCTTATTCTTCTGAATGGATATATTATTTTTTTATTATCCATTCATTGGTTGATGGAAATTGGAGTTGTTTCCACTTCTTGCTGTTATCTAGAGTGCTGCTCTGAATATCCATATGCAAATTTTGGTATGAATACCTGTTTTCAGTTTTAGAGTGTAAATATCTAAGAGCAGAAGTGCTAGGTCATACAGTAATGAGACACTCTAGAGGTGGACTCTTTTGCGTTTTGAAGCAAGACTTTAATAACATTCAGCCTGGCAGTTACAGCTCTGTCTTAGCCTTCACTTCCCTCTTGAATGAAGCCTGACTTTCAGCAGAATTGATCACTTAGGGCTTTCTCAGGACTTTTCTTCTGATTAGAAGCCAAACCCTATGCATAAAGTTCTAAATTCCATGGAATTATTTCCATGGAATAATTCTTCAAAGCTCTTATTATCCAAAGCATCTCTTTAGGCAGACTTTCTCCCAGTGTTTTACAGTTTTTCTATAGTATTCCCTAATTGTTATTTCTGACCCCATGTGGCAACTGATATCTTTATATGCTTTCAACATTTACCCCCTTAGATACTCAGGACTTAGAAAAGTTGAAAGTGAGGCAAAATAAAGGTAAGGCTTAGATCAATCCTTCAGAGAACCACCAGGTAGGTCAAAATAAAGGATGTTAATTTTTTAGAATGAGGTTCATAAAACTCCTTCTGGAAATGGTAAATTGTACTGAGAATGTTCAGTTTTGTTTAAAAGATCTCTGTTGAGCTGGGGAGTAAAGAATGGTACCAGAGTAAATTAAGACATCATGATGTTTTATACCAAAATTCACCTGTTCTTTTCTTCATTAAGCATTCCCCCTTTTAGAAGCTTTTGTTTGGATGCCAGAATTCTGAAAAAGCTAATTCTGATCAATTTTTTCATCTATTTAACACTTTCTTGGAAGGACAGACATTTAGAGTTCTCTACTTTGCTCTTTTCATTGACTTTTTTTTTAAGGAACTAGCATTTAAGCCTCAATCACATGTGGTAGATGCATCCTAAGTAATCCAGAATTACATCATTTGAAGTAATATTGTAAAGGTCACCTACTTTCTAAAAGCCAAAACTAAATGAGTGCTAAGTTCCTTGTCAGATATTATTGTTAATAATGTAAAAATCATCCAGTGAATTAACAGTCTGACATTAATTTCTATACATAGATATTTGATTTAATTTCCTAAGATATTTAAAAGATAGACATGTATTAAAGCTAATTAGTTCCTTTGCTTTCATCAATATTTGGTTAAATATATTTATGCCTTGTGTATGACAACAGAGTTCTTAAGTATACCATATAGAGGAGATGTAGATTCAGAAAAGCCTGGGATAAAAATTCATGTAAATACATTCATAACACAGGAAGATATCTTAAACTTGTAAGTATCCATGATCATACATTTTTTTGTGTCTTTTTGCCTTTTCTAGGGCTGCTCCCATGGCATATGGAGGTTCCCAGGCTAGGGGTCCAATCAGAGCTGTAGCTGCCAGCATACGCCAGAGCCACAGCAACACTGGATTCTAACCGCGTCTGCAACCTACACCACAGCTCACAGAAACTCCGGATCCCCAACCCACTAAGCAAGGCCAGGGACTGAACCCTCAACCCCATGGTTCCCAGTTGGATTCATCAACCACTGCGCCAGGACAGGAACTCCCATGATCATACATTTCAAATGGAGACCATGTTCCCTGCTCCTAGGATTGTGTGCATATTTTGTAAGAATAGATCTGTCTAAAAATAACTCATTTATGGGGCTCAGTGTAGGGTAACAAGTAAATGTCAATTATAATTTCCTCAATATTATTTCACAGGGCACTTGGATCACAGCGTATGTGGCATCTCTGATGAAATTTCTGGGGTCAGACATGGTCAATATGTAAGTGTTGTGCATTGGGCACTTTCCAAATAAAAGTGTAGATTTTCCTAATTTTTGATTCCTATATATTTTATTATGAATTGTCTTTGGATGGTTTACAGCCTACATTAGAAAATATTTATCAGGTATAATTTCTTATTAGATAGACTTAAACAGCTCCAAATGGCAGCTTTCTTCGGATAAACATAGCACTTATAGATCTATGTATAACCAATGTGAAAGAACTCTCTGTCCATTGTGCCTAATTCTGTGGACCTTGAGGCAAAAATATGGTCATGATGATGAAGCTCAATAAAACACAACCAGATATCCTTTGATTGTCAATTCATGACCTGCATCCAAAGGACAATTACCTTCCAGGGAAGAAGCATCTCCTGGTCTATATCTCCTAGAGATCCCATTTCTGTTTTCACCAGAAACAATTCATGGAGTGCTTGGGCTGAATATACAGCATTGTAGATGATATAGCTAGAGTCAGACATGGTGATCATGTCAATGTTTATTGGTATAAACTGCAAGGAAGAATTTGTTGGGCACTCATTGATTTTCCCACATAGTGATACAGCAAGTAAACAATCAAAATGTTAAGCTACATTCTACTGAAGTAAAAGTCTTCTGGGTATTGGGAAGGATCAACTGTTTTGAGAAAGTGCTCAAAACCTGGGATTTCCCTCTTCTGGAGTGAAAAGGAGAGACTTCTATGGAAAGAGTTCAGTATATTGTCCACCTTATTCAAAACAATATCACACTTTGCCACCAAAATCCACACCTTATCCAAAGTTAAATAAAAATTATGTCCTAGGTTGAGAGTCATGAAAATTGCCTCATCACCATGTATTATATGCACTTTTGCAAATGAAGCTCTGGTCTTGGTCAAGAAATTTATGTCAGTTGATTCAAATGTTCTCTTAGGGATGGGAAACTATTCAGTAAAGTCCACACATATACCTTTCTGGAGGTTTTTTCCTTTCATCCTGTTAAGTATATCATGCCACTCCCTTCTGGTCTGCAGAGTTTCTGTTGAAAAATCTGCCGATAGCCTTATCGGGGTTCCTTTGTATGTTATTTGTTTCTTTTCCCTAGCTGCTTTCAAGATTTTCTCTTTGTCTTTAATTTGGGTCAGTTTGATTAGTATGTGTCTCAGGGTGTTCCTCCTTCGGTTTCTTTCATATGGTACTCGTTGTGCTTCCTGGATTTGAGTGAGTGATTCCTTTCCCATGTTAGGGAAGTTTTCAGCTATTATCTCTTAGAATATTTTTTCTGTCTCCTTCTCTCTCTCTCTTCTCCTTCTGGCACCCCTATAATACGGATGTTGGTGCGTTTCACGTTGTCCCAGAATTCTCTGAGACTCTCTTCATTTGTTTTCAGTCTTTTTTCTTTTCTGTTCCACATCCATAATTTCCACTAATCTGTCCTCCACCTCACTTATTCGTTCTTCTGCCTCCTGTATTCTGCTGTTAGCTGCTTCTAGTGAATTTTTTTATTTCAGTTGTTGTATTTTGCATCTCTTCTTGTTTAAGTTTGATATCTTGTATCTCTTTGGTCAGTGTTTCCTGTAAGTTATCCATCTTTGCCTCCAGTTTATTTCCAATGTCTTGCATCATCTTCAGCATCAACAGTCTAAAGTCTTTTTCCTGGAGCCTGAGAATCTCCTCATGGCTTAGCTGTTTTTCTGGGGTTTTTTCTTTCTCCCTCATTTGAGTTATAGTTCTCTGTCTTTTCATTTTGATGGGTTTTTGGTGTGGTGACCTTCTTACAGATAATAGAGTTGTAGCCTCTCTTACTTCTGATGTCTGCCCCCCTGTGGCTGAAGTCAGTATGGGGGGGCTTGCTGTAGGCTTCCTGATGGGAGGGGCTGATACCTACCCCCTGGTAGGTGGAGCCGATTCTAATCCCTCTGGGTGGGTGGGGCTTAGTCTCTGGAGGGGATTAGAGGCAGCTGTGTGCCTGAGGGGTCTTTAGGTAGCCTGTTTTCTGAGGGGTGGGGCTGTGATCCCACCTGGGTTGTTGTCTGCCCTGGGGCTTCTCAATGGCTGGCTGACGGGTGGGGCCAGATTTTCCCAAAATGGCCACCTCCAGAGAAAGGCATGGCTGTTGAATATTCCTGATAGCTTTGCTTTCAATGTCCTTCCCTCACAACAAGCCACATTCACCCCTGTTTTCCCAGGATGTCCTCCAAGAACTGTGGTCAGGTTTGACTCAGATTCCCATGGAGACTTTGCTTTGCCCTGGGACCCAGTGCACGTGAAAGTCTGTGTGCGCCTTTTAAGAATGGGGTCTCCATTTCCCCCAGTCCCATGGAGCTCTTGCGCACAAGCCCCACTGGCCTTCAATGCCAGACGCTCCAGGGGCTCTTTCTCCCAGTGCCAGATCCGCACACATGAGAGTTTGATGTGTGGCTCAGAACTCTCACTCCTGTAGGTGAGTCTCTGTGAACCAGTTAGTTTCTAGTCTGTGGAGCTTCCCACCCAGGAGGTAAGGGGTTGTTTATATCATAAAATCACCCCTCCTGCCTCTTGATGTGTCCTCTTTTTCTTCTGAAGTAGGATATCTTTTTTAAGTTTTCTGGTCCATTTGGGTGAAGAATGCTCAGCTTTTAGTTGTGAATTTTGTTGTTTTTAGGAGAGAAGTTGAGCTCTAGTCCTTCCATTCTGCCATTGTTCCTTTTTGGGGTTAGCTCCGGGGTCTTCAGGGCCGTGGAGTCCGCTTAGTGCCTGCAATGAAGGTAGGCAGCTGGCTGCAGTGCCCACGGGCTTAGCCCTTCACCTAGGCGCAGCGGGGCGGCCGCTCCACACTCTTTGGTAGCTGGTGGTGGGCGGAAGGCTGTACAGCTCATGAATAACAGAAACTGAAGGTGAACTTAGGACCACACATATACCTTTCTGTAGCATCTCTGCTTTCAGGTCCCAGAGGAAATGCTCCCCTTCCCTATCATCAGAGAAGAGAAGTGCCACCCAGGCCCAGCCAAAATGCAGCAATAACCAGACCAATCCCTGGATGAGAGAACTATCCTTACTGGCCATCTGATAAAGAGATGGAAATTGGTCTTTACCACTCAGGAAAGGGTCAAAAGGACCATATGTAGGAGTTCCCATAGTGGCACAGCAGTAAACGAATCCGACTAGGAACCATGAGGTTGCGGGTTCCATCCCTGGCCTTGCTCAGTGGGTTAAGGATCTGGCATTGCCCTGAGCTGTGGTGTAGGTTGCAGGTGTGGCTCGGATCTGGCGTTGCTGTGGCTCTGGTGTAGGCTAGTGGCTACAGCTCTGATTAGACCCCTAGCCTGGGAATCTCCACATACCATGGGTAAAGCTCTGAAAAGACACACACACACACACACACACCGACCATATGTGCCCTGAATAAGAAGGAAAAACATGATTCTAAATTTAGTGGATTTGGGTTTGTCTTCCTTTGAAAGAGGGTGAGCCAGTTCTTTCTGTGATAGAGAACTTGACCTGATTCTTTGAGAAAAAGAAGGAGACTTCAGTGGACATTATACAGTTCTCGTGTCATTTTGGACACACGAAATACTGTTTAGCTAGACCCCTTGATTTTGCAAAGGACATATGATTTCCTCAGATCAGTGGTACCAGGTTCAAGGAAAGAATTATAGAAAATGTGTAATGCTTCTTATCTCCTTTGATTTCCAGTTGAAAAAGGTATGTGCTATACAGGGTGTACAAATTCCATGGTAGTGACACCATCAGTTTTGCACTGTGGGACTTTGGGAAGGGTTATTTTCATATCAGCAATCAATAATTGATGTAAACTTGAAGCTATATATCTTTTATTATTAAACTGAATTATTGTATTTAATTTCCTACCTCAGTATTACCTAGGTTATTGTGGAATTTACAGATACATAGCCTCTCAGATTTTCTAAACATTTCTAGGACAGCATTCTTCTAATCTAATGCTGGTATGCTTAGAAGTAACGTCTCTTGCCTGCTGCTTGTTAGAGATCTACATTTAGGAAGAGATCCTGAGATGGAGAGTTCCATGTGGAAAGTGTATGGGTTGATTCTTAGAAGTATACCCGTAGAATGGAGCAAAGCAGAAATAGGAAGAAGGAAATGCTGAACCTCAGAGCTATTGCACCTGAGTCTCAGCCAATCCTCAGCATTCTCTTGAGCTTGGATAGCCTCTCAGCATTGGTCCAAGCAGGGACTAGGGTACCAGGCTTCTTTTTCCCATGTATGCTAAACTCTGGCTTCTGGCTGTGCACTGACAATATCCTCTTCTTAGCTGAGGCCATTCCCTATTTCTGAGCATTTCCTATGATGTGAAGACATATGAGCCATTATTGGTCAATATTCCAAGTATCTGTGGGATGGATGTCTTGGCCGTAAGCATGAATCTGGCTTCAAATATTGACTGTATTTCTCCTTAACCTTATGCTTCCTTCTCAGCCCAGGGAATAATCTAATCTCACAATCTGAGGAAGTCTCTGGGGTGTGTTTATAACTGGACCAAATCCATACTCATAGCTACCACCTTTCCCTTTGGATAGATAAGAAGAAAAGGCATAGAGAAGAGCAGAATATCTCTCACCAGGGCTCAGGCTCAGTCACCTGTGGGATTTTTTATAGCTCCAGAAGTGTTCCAATCTCAGCTGAAAATGCTGATGCGGTTCCTGTAAAGACGACCAAGGATTTCCTCTGTCTGTGACAGTTGTAGTTGGGGACAGTCTGATTCCCTCCAGAGAACCAAAACAGGGCATTTTCCAAAGTCTTGTGATCACTTTCAAGGGCATTGTAGAGATCATAACCCAAGGACCTGTTAGGGAGGAGGTGGGGGTTCTTGTTGATCTCCTCAATGGCAAAGAGAAAGGCCAGAACACATTGGTAGTTCTTAAATAGTCACCTAAATAGAGGGGGACAGCGTTTGGTAGAATGGTCAAGTCAAGTAATTCAGGGACAAATCCTAAGCCATTCTAAGGGAAGGGGGGAAGGGTTTTACCCTCAGGTTTCACCTTCAGAGATTCTCTTGTCTTTGCCTATAGGGATGGCATGAATATTGTCCCCAGCCCTTTGGAAGACTCTGGTAAGGCTCTCTCACTCTGAAGAGGAATATCATAATCAATTATCCTAGAGCATTTTGTCGGGAACTCTGGGTGAGGTAAATTATTATTTAGCTGGATGACATGGCTTGTCAACTGCATAGAATTGTTTTAGCATTTATAATGGAAGATGGATCATCATATGGACAAGATTGTAAGATATTCTCCTCTAGAGATGGGAGTAAAAAGTGTAAAAAAAAAAAAAAAATCTCACAAGCCATTTTGGAACGACTGTTGAATCCCAAATTTGAACTTGTTCTTACCTAAGGCTAGAAGCCAAGACATAAGCATTCCTTCCCTTCCCCAAAATGGACTGCTTTAAAAAAGTCCCTGACTTAATAGTTCCTTAGACATGTTGCAGGATTTCTATCTGATCATCATAGAGACATTTCAAGGGACTTTCACTATTAAGTCTGTTTTATTTAGTCAGGTCTTAGGAAGCTAATTTTGTTCAATTATATTTTTTTGAAAAAAACCCTCATCTGTTCTATTTTATATTCATGGATATCACTAAACTTTTAAAGTAATTTTTCTTTATGTCTCCTTTTAGACGTAACTTTTCTTATATTTCCTTAATTTCATTCACTAAAATAGAAGTTTTTTGATGTTCAAATAGCTGTAACATTTTTGTATTTCCTAAGAATAAATGTTCAATTTTTCTATGTTAATCCTTGTCTTCTCCTTTTCTTGGAATATTTTTTTGCTATTATTCTAACTTTGTTAATTACAAGCTCAATTTAAGCACATTTAAAATCAATATTTATTTGTTAATAAATTATTATAGTATCAATATTTTGATGTAAACAGTCCTTTGCCTCTCTTCCAGTGGTTTGTACTTATTCTCTCTCTCTCTCTCTTTTATTTTATTTTTTTTTTTGGTTTGTACTTATTCTCAATACTGTGGTTTTTCTAGATACTGTGTGAATTCACTTTGGGGTAATTTTTTATCCAAATATTATAAGATACTAAAAACCAGTTCCAAGTGACAGCATTACATTTTTAATTGAAATCTGTCATTTCATTGTGCTCAAATAATTTCATTCATATCATTTATACTTTGGGAATTTGAGAGGTTCTTTTTTTCTGTTTCCCAAGCATTGTTTTTATTTTTCCCCTCTATTATCTTCTGAAAGAAACTGTTTATTTTTCATATAAAAGAGAGACTTGAGATATACCATAGCCTTTGCAGACTCTTTAGATATCTCTTCTCACTCTCATGAATTTGAACTGCTACAAACTGGGAGAGATGAGTGCTTTTTTTTAACATTTATTATTTGCCTTATAAATTATTTTTTTCTTTATAAAGGAATTGAAGTATGACACTTGAAGTCAGGTTTAATGTGAACTTGTTTATCGATATCTTCCTCTAATTTAAACTTTTGATGTTAAGTTTATCACCCTACATAATAGGTAGAAAACATAAAGAGATCATAAATGTCAACAAAATTAAGTTTTTCATTTAAATTTCCCCAAAGAAGAGAAATCCCAGATATAGATCAATTTACACATGGCCTTTAGTAAACTTCAAGGTGCATATAAAATGTGAGTTACAAACTGTGTGCCACACACAAAAAATGAGAACTCTCCAGAAAATTCTCTTCAGGCTAGAATAGCTATGACACAAAGTTGGAGAATGAAAAAATGATTTTTTCCCATTCCACTGACTAATCTATATTATCCTACAAAATGTGTTAGCTAATGGTATTTTACAAGGCATCAGAATAGAAGAACATTTTATGACATAAAATGTATCCCAGCATCCAAAGCCTTGAAGAAAAAAAAAATCTATGACTTCTCCCAAACATTAAGCTAGTGATCAAACCAATTCTTGAAAAACTCTTCCAGAAAAACAAAAACTAACATTTCATATCTCATTCTGTGGAAATATACTATGCAAAATAATACAGGAAAATAATACTAGAGACAAAAATCTTTCCATACCTTTGATGCAAAATTTCTTCCCCCAAGTTTTGCATACATTTTTTCTATTATCCTTTTAATTATACATCATTTCACCATGCCTTTTAAGGCACATAGTTCGAGTATTTTAAGAAAGCATAAGAGAATATTTTGGGCAGGGCTTGTGGATATATAAAGGTCTGAGAACTGTCTTCACACTCTCTTGGTTTTTGTAGGCATAGCACATACACAGCTAGTGCCTCATCATTAAAGTCTTCCCACATATACATGTTCAGGAACAGCCTGATCAGGTGACCAAGGCAAGCTCCATCCCAGCGTCCACCTGCTGTACCAATTGTTTATCTACCTGGGGAAAGTACAGGGGAATAAGTGTGCTGGGGAGGGATGAACATTTTTTGAGTTTATCCAAGGAATCCTAGGTTGTTCCAACATTGAAAAATCAATGTAATTTACCATATTGACAAAAGAAATAAGAAAAACAAGTGATCATCAGACTACATGCAGAGAAATGTGTAGCAAATAATCTAAAATCATTTAGTGATGAATCCTTAGCAAACTAGGAGAGGAAGCACTGTCCTCAACTTGCTAAAGCATATTAACTCAAAAATTATTGCTTAGATCTCACTTTCTGGGGTACCTTGATCAAATGGGAGAAATAGACAACAATATCATAACATAGAAGACCTTAATATTCCACTTTCAACACAGAATAGATCATCCAAACAGACAATTAAGAAGGAAAGGAAATGAAAGAAGCCACTCACAAAGGTCATGTATTATATAATTCATTTAAATGAAATGCCCCAAATAGGAAAATCCATAGAGATAGGAAATTAGTGGCTCTGGTTTGGAGGGGGAGGAAAATGTGAAGAAACTGTTAATAGGTATGGAATTTCATTTTAGTGTGATACAAAATTTCCTTTTTTTCCTTTTTTTAAGGGCTGCACCCACAGCACATGGAAGTTCCTAGGACAGGGTTTGAATCATAGCTGTAGCTGCTGGCACATGCCACAGCCACTGCAACACCAGATCCAAACCCCAGCTCACAGAATTGCTGGATCCTTAAGCTGCAGAGCAAGGCTGGGGATAAAATCTGTGTCCTCATGGATGCTAGTTGGGTTCATTACCACTGAGCCACAGTGGGGACTCCCAAAATTCATGAAATATAGTAGTAGTGATGGCTGTACAACTCTGTGTATATACGAAAAGCACTGAATTGTATACTGTAAAATGCCTGATTTTATGTTATGTGAATTATGTCTCAGTAAAGCATTTACACAAAAATTCAGTGTAAGGACATACATAATTTTGAGGTAGATGAAAAAGGAAAACAAAAGTGGAAAAATGAAAGATTATTTAAATAAATGTGAGCTCTTTAATTTTCCACACTATCACATGATTGATTGACACAGTAGAAACTGGGTATCAATAGTTGTCAAATGTATGACAGGGGGCTCAAATAATTTTTAAGCAAAGGATAGTATGAATACACAAGCAAAAGACAAATACCCTGGTCAAAATGTGTTAAAGAAAAAGGCTATGACCATATATGCTTATAGGTTACAGTGGTCTAAAACCACTAGGCAACAATATTGAAATTCTATTTTCTTTTGTCTTTTTGCCATTTCTAGGGCCCCTCCCGCAGCATATGTAGGTTCCCAGGCTAGGGGTTGAATCGGAGCTCTAGCCCCCCGGCCTACACCAGAGCCACGTCTGAGACCTACACCACACCTCACGGCAACGCCGGATCCTTAACCCACTGAGCAAGGCCAGGGATCAAACTTGCAATCTCATGGTTCCTAGTCAGATTCATTAACCACTGAGCCACGATGGGAACTCCCAACAATATTGAAATTCTACTCAGCAAAGAGGTACATATAAAAATTATGGTCTAATATGTGTGCTTTTAAGTAAAGCAAAAGGCAAAATGTGGGTAAACGATGACCCTGTCCTCTACTGGCTTCATTGTGAAGTATTATTTTTCAGCACATAAGCAATTGATCTTGGAAACATACCAAAAGCTATATGAATGTTCACATGGTGTGATACAACAATTTTACAATTAACTAAAGCAGAGAAATATTCCATGCTCAGGATGAATTGATCATGACTTATTTTGTCTTTGCACAAGATAAATGACAATGTTTAAATAAATATTGACCCATCACTATGAAATGACATTTGTAGACATTAAATAATTATATAATTGTACATTACATTAAAATATGTCTACGATAAATTGTTAAATATGAGAATCAGCTTCCAGAATCAAGTTGAAAGTACAACATGTGTTAACCCACATAGTTTAGGAAAACATTCCAGAACCTGCCAACTCCATGATGCTGGCTACATTTCTGCCCAGAGGAGGGAAATCCAGAATGTTCTCTGGCAGCAGTACAAAAGGAAGGGTGGAAGTTTATCCTCCAGCCCAGTGACATTACTAAAGACTCTCACTCCTCCCCCTACAGTGGCATCATGGACAAAACAGGTTCTCTGTTCCCCATACAGTGCCTGAGATCAGAAAAGTCCCTTCATCACTGACAGTCACATCCTGCTACCGTAATCCTGGTACAGGGAAAATACTCAGTAGCTTCCATTAAGCCAATGAATGTGCATACATGAAATCACTTCCATTAAACATACCAATTCAACTTTTTGTTAAAGATACAAAAGCAAACCAAGAGGAAAAGAAACATGAAAGGTGACAGCTGGAAGGGACAAAGATTGGGAGTCTGAGGTCCTCATACAGATGAGAGAAAAGATTGAAATTCTAATCTCAAAGATCAGCAGCCCTCTAGTGCAAAGGCTTCTGCAGAAATGACTATGTTTAAAAATTCCAAAAAGGTCAAATAAGGATACAGACACCTCATGGAAACCAAGTGCATAGCTTCTAAACATCTCCTTACTTTTCTGAGGACATGGGCATGTTGATAGAGGCTGAAGAAGCACTAGCAATTCTTTCAAACAACAAAGGATAAATAGAACACAGGCTGAGATAAATATCGTTGAGTTAGCATATTAGTCAACCAAAGGCAGAGACATATATGCCACACGATTGGATAAAGTCCAGATTTTAAAATATTGTTGCTCATTTTTTGTTAAATTAATTTTACATATATTAGGACTTTAACATGTGAAATATTACCTACTTTCTTCTTTTGGCTTCCAGGATAATGAGCTGAATACCTCATTTCTGATGGGATTAAATAACTGATATTTATGGGAACTTTTTTTAGCAGTGGTAGATCCAAGACAACTCACCAGAGGTGCATGTTTCAACAATGTCTTTATCAGCAGTGGGCATCCAGGCTGAGCCATGGTCTCCTAAGTTTGGTTTCAGGCCAGGGGGATCAGTGTCTCAAAGGGATCGTGTGCCTCAGTATAAAGGTCTTGGCATCAGGAGGAGCTAGAGTTCAGAAATCTCACTAATTCTAAGAACTCCAGGGACTGATCATAGATATTGTGATAAGAGTGGACACAAAAGCTGTTTAATTCACTCCTCTGTCTTAACAAGCATGAGGAGGGAAAGTTTTAAGAAAGTAGAGAGACAAAGCAAGGATAGAACATCCAGAATCCCAGTGGTCCACATTTTTTCATTTCTGTGCAAAACAAATCATTTTCAGGGGGAAGAGTCTCACACACATGCACATGCAAAAAATAACTTACATGTTGGATGTCACTTGTTTTGGCCTGAGCATGAATGAGAGCCAGAATATGTCTGCTTTCTGGTCATGACATAAAGGGGAAAAAACCCACCCACCACAAGGTCCCCATCTCTCTAAACACTTGGCTTCAGGTATATATCACAGTCCATATAATCCATCCCCCCATGCAGAATGTAAAGGCTGCAGGAATAGGAAAAGATAAATCAAGGAAAAGTCCATGGCAGGGTCTGCCCCACAAAGAGAAAAAAGCCAGCATCCACACTTTGCTGAAGAGAAGATGGATCAGGAGCGAGTTTACAGACTCTGTTTTCAGAAAGGAAAATTTCCCTCATGTAAACACCACAGCACATAGCCACCACCACTCAGGCTGTGGAAACACTACAGAGCATGTGCCAGGTTGGTATGCCAGACAAGGCACAATAGGAGTCATGTAGGTATTTATAAGGGATAAGTTACTTATAAGTCACGGAGTTAGATCTCACCCTCATTGTCACTGTGATATGAGCAGCTTGGTTTCCCCCTCTTTTTACTGCTTCATGTCAGTCCCATAGAGGACTAGGGAGGGAGGGTCCTGTCTTGGGGCTCCACACCTGTGTCCCCCTATCCTAGTGAAAAACAATAATTAAAACATGTTTTTTTGCCTTGCCTCGGATTTCATCATGGTCTGTGACTAGCACAGTTCATCAAAGGAGGGTGACAGGGAGGTCTGGAGGAGACAAGCCCATTCTGAGATGGAGTGTTCGAGCATCCTGTGTCTTTGATTGATGTCCCTGCAAGAAGCTCATGGTGCTTGTGTTAGACTCTTGCTCTGAGGGACTAGACAGGGTTAGGACAAGCTGATGTTGGAATCAACATAGGACACTTTAGCATGATTTCAACAGATGTTTTAGCACAAAGTTAAAAAGGAATCATTAATTATTATCTATAATGGCCTTGGAACCCAAGAGGACATTTTAGCTCAAATAAATATCATATTACATCACTTCTTTTTATCTTATATCAACTATATGACTTTACTCCTTAAATGATTAAAAAAACATAGGAAACTAAATGTAAAGCCCTCAATGGAAGGACATAATATAGACTGGAATTAAGATGATTGAAATAGAGAAGAACAAAGTCAGGAATCAAAAATATGAGCCCTAAGTGAAGTAAGCCAGAAAGAAAAAGACAAATACCCCATGATATCACTTATTTGTAGAATCTAAAATATGGCATAGATGAACCTATCTGCAAAAGAGAAACAGATGATGGCCAAGGAGAGCAGACTTGTAGTTCCCCAGGGGAAGGGGGAAGGGAGTGTGATGGATGGGCAGTTTGGGGTTTTTGGATTCAGTGTTGTATTTGGAATGGAAAAGCAATGGGACCCTACTGTACAGCACGGGGAACTGTGTGTAATTATGTCACTTTGCTGTACAACAGAAATTAAAGAAACATTGTAGTTCAACTATAATAACAAATTTCAGGTCAACAACATAATAGGATCATACAATATATAATATAAAATAATGCAAGAATCAAAAAGTTGTTTCTTGGAAAAGACCAACAAAATTGACAAATTTTAACTACATTGACTAAGAAAGAAGACTTGAATTCTAAAAATAGGAAATGAATATGTGCACATTACTACTGAATTTACATTGCTTTTGAGTTTCTATTTTATTGATTTCCTCTCTTTATCATTTCCTTCCTTATTTTAATTTTTGTTGTTGTTGTTGTTCTTTTTCTAATTCATTTAGGTGGTGGGTTAAGTTGTTGACTTGAGATTTTTGTTCATTTCTGAGGAAGGCCTGTATCACTATGAACTTCCCTCTAAGCACTGCTGTTTCGGCATCCCATAGATTTTGAATGGTTGTGTCTTCATTATCATTTGTCTTGAAGTATTTTTTTTAATTTCCTTCTTGATTTCCTCATTGATCCATTGTTTTTTTAGTAGCATGTTGTTTAGTCTCCATATAGTTAGTTTTTTCTCATTTCTTTTCCTGTGGTTGATTTCTAGTTTCATGCCATTGTGGTCAGAGAAGATACTAGAAATAATTTCTATACTCTTAAATTTGTTGAGGTTAGCTTTGTGCCCCAGTATGTGGTCAATCCTTGAGAATGTTCCATGTGCACTTGAAAAGAATGTATATCCTGATTTTTATTTGGATGTAATGTCCTGAATATGCCAGTGAAGTCTAACTTTTCTATTGTGTCTGTTGCCTTATTGATTTTCTTTCTAGAGGATCTGTCTATTGATGTGAGTGGCATATTAAAGTCTCCTACTATTATTGTATTCACATCAATTTCTCCTTTTATGTCTGTTCATATTTGTTGTATGTATCTGGTTGCTCCTATATTGGGGCATATATATTGATGATTGTACTATTCTCTTCTTGAATGGATCCATTTATCATTAAATAGTGTCCTTCTTTGTCTTTAGTTATGGTCTTCATTTTAAAGTCTGAATTTTCAGAAATTGAAAACAATTATAAGAGAATTTGATACAACATTGTGTAAAAATAGGGTAGATAACCTAGATGAAATGGAAAATTTCCTAGAAATACAGACACCAAAATGGAATCATAAAGAAGTACAAAATCTGAATAGACATATAACTAGTAAAGTTATTGAATCAGTAATCGAGAAAAGGTTTAACACAGAAAAGCCCCTGGACCACATGATGTCATGGTTGAATTCTATCAAACATTGTACATATTACTTAACAAACGCTTCTCAAATATTTCCAAAAAACTGAAGGGGAGTGAGTAATTTCCAATTCATTCTATACCTTTATTACCCTGATACAAAAGTCAGGTAAAGACAATACAAGAAAAGAAAGCTACAGATCAATATCCTTTATGAATAAGAATAGAAATATTTTAAACTGGCAAACTGAATTTAGCAGCATATTACAGACAGTACATACAATAAGCAAGTGATATTTCTTGCTGGAATCAAAGCATGGTTTTCCTAAAACAATTAATATAGTACACCACACTTTTTAAATGATGGAGAAAAAACCCACAGGATTATTGCAATTGATGTAAAAAAGGGCATTTAGAAAATTCAACCCCTTTCATGATAAAAATGCTCAACAGAGTAAGAATTTAAGGCAACTTCAGTATAATAAAGGTCATATGTGAAAAAGCCACAGTTGTCATCATCGTCAATGGTGAAGGCCTGAAATTTTTCCTTTAGATCATAAACAAGAGCAAGATTCCTTTTTTGTCACTTCTACTCAGCATAGTACAGGAAGTCCTAGTCAGAGCAGTCAGAGGCAAGGAAAAGAAAGATACAAAGACATCCACATTGAGAAGGAAGAAGTGAAATTATCTCTGTTCACAGATGACATGATCTTATAAATGGAAACCTCTCTAGATTATGCACACACGTACAAAGATACAGACAGACACGATTTTAGAGCTAATAAATGAATTTAACAAAGTTTCAAGATACAGATCAACCAGAAAAATCATTTGTGTTTCTACACAGTAAACATGAACAATTCCAAAAAGATAAAATTCCTAGGAATAATTAACCAATGAGGCAAAAGACTTGTTTTCTGAAAAACTACAAAATGTTGTGGAAATTAAAGAAGATCTAATTAAATGGAAATACACCCCAGGTCATATTGGAAGACTCAATACTGTTAAAATGTCACTACTACACAAAGCAATCTACAATTCAATGCAATCACTATCAAAATTCAAATGACATTTATACAGTTATAGAAATAACCTATTCTAAAATTCCTATCAAATCTTAAGGAATTCTGCATAGCTGAAACAATCTTTAAAAAGCAAACCAGGAGTTCCCATCCTGGTGCAGTGGAAACGAATCCGGCTGGGGACCATGAGGTTGCAGGTTCGATCCCTGGCCTTGCTCAGTGGGTTAAGGATCTGGCGTTGTCATGAGCTGTGCTGTAGGCTGCAAATGCAGCATGGATCTGGTGTTGCTGTGGCTGTGGTGTAGACCAGCAGCTGTAGCTCCGATTCGACCCCTAGCCTGGGAACCTCTACGTGCCATGGGTGTGGCCCTAAAAAGCAAACCACAGTGGGAGTTACCACACCCCATGGTCTCAAAATTTACTACAAACCCTACAGTAATTAAAGCAGTGTGTTACGGGCATAGCGACCAATGGAATAGATTTTTTTTCTTTTTGCAGCCACACCTACAGCATATGGAAGTTCCCGGGCAACAGTTCAAATCAGAGCTGTAGCTGAGGCCTGTGCCACAGCCAAATCCAAACTGCATCTGTTTTCTATGCTACAGCTTGTGCAACACCAGATCCATCACCCACTGAAAGAGGCCAGGGATTGAACCTGCATCCTCACAGAGACAATGTTGGGTCTTTAACCCTCTGAGTCAGAACAGAAACTCCCCAGTGGAATAGATTTTAGAGCCCAGAAAAAGACCCTCAAATACATGGTCAAGTGATTTTCAACAAGAGTGGCAATACAATCTGTGGAAGGGACAGTTTTTTGACAAAATTACATGGGTTAAAGGGGTGAACTGACGGTGAGGTAGGCCAAGGCAGAGCCCTTGAGATAGAACTAATGCCCAGAGACATCAGCATCAGGTATCAGGTCTAATTTAAATTAATTCAGAAAACAGTACAAATGATCCTGGGAATCGCAAAGGGCCTCCTAGGTAGATGGAGAGCCATGATTTGCTTAAGGGGTGGAAGGTCCGGGAGTTGCAAGGGGCTTCCTGGGTGGGCAGAGAGCAGCAATTTTCCTAGGGGGCAGAGAAAGTTGTTTCAGAAACAACACAAACAATCCTGGGAGTCACATGTGGCCTGCTTGGTGAGCAGAGGCTCGCTGTGAAAACCCCATTGAATTAGTAAAATTATTTCAGAAACAGAGAAGTTCCCAGGAGTCAAAAATGGCCTGGTGGTTGATTGGTTTGCCTAGGGGTCTGAAAGTGAATTCAGAACAGCACAAAGGATCAAGGGAGTTGCAAAAGTTCTGGTGGGTGGGTCAAAAGCTGTGAAACACCCAGTGAAGGGGCAAAGTGAATTTAGAATTACACACTGCCCTGGATTCAGAAATGGCCCGGAGGGTCAATGGAGTGATCTTGGGAATAGCACAACTTCTGTGATCCCTGCCAACAAAGAAGCAGGGGACTGTGGAAGCAGCATGTGTTGCATCACTAGCCAAAGGAACCAAAAGGGATGTGTTGGCACACATTTTTCTTTGCAGCAGCTACAGGGATCACTCTGCTGTTGGCCTGATGGGGGGAAGGTCTACCAGAACAGTGCAGATCTTACAGCATCAGAGAGATTTTTAGCAACAGTTATGGAGAAGCCCCCACCTTGAGGCTACAGAGAATGCTCTCTAGTGTGGCCAAACAAAGGGAGTGATTACAGAAAGGTGCCTCCCCCCAGAGCTATGGAGAAGAGTCCAAAGAGCCTTCCTAACATGGGGACTGCAGAAACAGCTGCTGACATTGCCAACTACAGGAAATCATCTTGAGAGCTAGGCAGAAGCCAGTGCTGCCCCTGCCCCACCACCACAAAAGCAATCCCATGAATTGTAAACCACAGCCAACTTTCTCACTTCCCATTATTAGCAGCCATCTGGCTCCAGGGGAGGTAACACAATACCACTACTCCCATCACATGCAAACATCCTCAACAAAATATTCGCAAACCGAGTGCAAATATATAATAAAATGATCATACATCATGATCAAGTTGGATTTATCCCAGGGATACAAGGATTCTTCAATACCCACCAATCAATTAGTGTGATCCACCACAGCAACAAACTGAAGGATAAAACCCACATGATCATCTCAATAGATGTAGAAAAACCTTTTGACAAAATTCAACACCAATTTGGTAAAAACTCTCAAGAAAGTGGGGTGAAACTACCTCAACATAATAAATGCCATGTATCACAGACCCACAGCTGACATCATTCTCAAAGGTGAAAACCTGCATTTCCACTAAGATCAGGGAATGAGACAAGGATGTCCACTTTTACAACTAGATTCAACATGGTTTTGGACGCCCCAACAATGGCAATCAGCAAAGAAAAAGAAATAAAGGAATCCAAATTGGAAAAGAAGTAAAACTATCATTATTTGCAGATGACGGGATACTGTACCTAGAAAATCCTAAAGACACTACCAGAAAACTGTTAGAACTCATCAATGAATTTGGTCAGGATACAAAATTAATACACAGAAATTGAGTGTATTACTATATACTAGGAAAGATCAGAAAGAGAAAGAGAAACCATCCCATTTACCACTGCATCAAAAACAATAAAATACCTAGGAATAACCCTACCTAAAGAAACAAAAGTCCTATACTCTGAAAACTATAAGATGCTGATGCAAGAAATCAAAGACAACCCAAAACTAATGAAAAGATATACCATGTTCCTGGATTGGAAAAAAATCATACTGTAAAAATGACTATATTACCCGAGCCAATCTATGGATTCAATGCAGTCTATACCCAATAACCAAGGACATTCTTCACAGCACTAGAAAAAAATATTTTAGAATTTTATGGAAACACAAAATATCCTGAAAAGCTAAAGTGATATTAAAAAAGAAAAATGTAAATGGAGGAATCAGGCACCCTGACTTCAGACAGTACTTCAAAGCTACAGTTATTTAAAAATACAGTACTGGTGCAAAAACAGAACTATAGATCAATGGAACAATTAGAAAGTCCAAGCACCTATAGTTAACTAATCTATGACAAAGGAGGCAAGAACAGATAGTGTAAGAAAGACAGTCTTTTCTTTTTCTTTTTTTTCTTTTTTTCTTCTTTTTGTCTTTGCTATTTCCTGGGCTGCTCCCGCTGCGTATGGAGGTTCCCAGGCTAGGGGTCCAATCGGAGCTGTAGCCACCGGCCTACACCAGAGCCACAGCAACGGTGGGATCCGAGCTGCATCTGCAACCTACACCACAGCTCAGGGCAACGCCGGGTCGTTAACCCACTGAGCAAGGCCACGGATCGAACCAGCAACCTCATGGTTCCTAGTCAGATTCGTTAACCACTGCGCCACGATGGGAACTCCAAAAGATAGTCTTTTCAATGAATGGTGCTGGAAGTGTTCATTATAAGGGAACCCCATAAGGCTATCAGCTGATTTCTCTACAGAAACACTACAGGCCAGAAGGGAGTGGCAAGATATATTTAAAGTGCTGGAAGAAAAAAATTTGCAACCTAGAATACTCTATCTAGCAAGAATATTATTTAAAATAGAAGGGGAAGTAAAGAATTTCTCCAACAAACAAAAGCTAAGAGAGTGCAGCAATACTAAGCCCATTCTAAAAGAAATACCAAAAGGGCTTCTCTAAATTAAAAAAAAAAAAAAGAAGAAGAAGAATTAGGATGGAGGAAACCACAATTGGAAAGCAGTCACTTAAATAAGCCAGCGTACAGATCTAAACATGAAGATGTTAAAAAAGAAAAAAAAGTCATCAAAATCATATAATGTGGGGAAGGAAAGTACAAAAAAATATAGATTCTTTTTTTATTTTAATGATGTGTTCCAGCCTATATGACTATCAGGCTAAAGCAAGCAGAGATAGGGAAGGTGTTAACATACTTAAAAAACAGGGCGACCACAAATCAAAATCAAATATTACATTCACAAAAACTGAAAAGAAAAGTACTTGGGCATAAAAAAAATGGAAACCAGGGAGTTCCTGTCATGAGCGCAGTGGTTAACGAATCCGACTAGGAACCATGAGGTTGCAGGTTCGATCCCTGGCCTTGCTCAGTGGGTTAAGGATCTGGCGTTGCCGTGAGCTATGGTGTAGGTTACAGACATGGCTCGGATCCCACGTCGCTGTGGCTCTGGCGTAGGCCGGCAGCTACAGGTCCGATTTGACCCCCAGCCTGGGAACCTCCATATGCCATGGGAGCGGCTCTAGGAAAGGCAAAAAGACGGAAAAAAAAAGGAAACCATACAACCAAAAAAAGATAGAAACAGAATCAACTGGAAAACAAGGTTTAAAATGGCAATAAATACATATCTATCAATTATCACCTTAAATGTCAATGGACTGAATATTCCAATCAAAAGACACAGAGTGGCAGATTGGATAAAAAAGCAAAAATCTTCAATATGCTGTCTACAAGAAACTCACCTTAGGGCAAAGGACACATATAGACTGAACGTGAGGGGATGGGAAAAGATATTTTATGCCAGTGGACAAGACAGAAAAACAGGAGTTGCACTACTCATATCAGACAAAACAGACTTTAAAACGAAGGCCATAAAGAAAGACAAAGAAGGACACTATTTAATGGTTAAAGGATCCATTCAAGAAGAGGCTATTACAATCATCAATATATATACCCCTAATATAGGAGCACCCAGATACATACAACAAATACTAACAGACACAAAAGGAGAAATTGATGGGAATACAGTCATAGTAGGAGACTTTAGCAAAAATGCTGGGGGAGATGTGGAGAAAAGGGTACCCTCCTTCACTATTGGTGGGAATATAAATGGTATAATCCCTAGGGAAAACAGTATAGCCATACCTCAGAAATCTAAATATAGAACTAACATATGATCCAGCAATCTCACTCCTGGGTATGTACCCATACAAAACATTCTTTCAAAAAGTTCCACACACCCCTATGATCATCACAGCACTATTCACCATAGCTGAGACCTGGAAACAACCTAAATTTCCCTCAACAGATGAATGGACTAAGATGTGGCACATTTATACAATGAAATATTACTCAACCATAAAAAGGACAAAATAATGCCATTTGCAGCAACATAGGATGGAACTAGAGATTCTCATACTAAGTCAGAAAGAGAAAAACAAATACCATATGATATCCAGTTATTTGCAGAATCTAAAATATGGCACAGATGATCCCATCTACAAAACAGAAACATATCACAGCTGTGCAGAGCAGAGGTGTGGATGCTAGGAGGGAGGGGGAAGGGAGTGGGTTGGACAGACAGTTTGGGGTTGATGGATACAAACTTTTAGATTTGGAATGGATGGGCAGTGGGGTCCCTTTGTACAGCACAGGGAACACTGTATGATTAGGTCACTTTGATATACAACAGAAATTCAAGAAACAGTGTAAATCAACTATACTTTAATAAAAAATAAATAAACTAATTTGGTCCATGAAGGAGAGGTATTTTTTAGAGATAGACACTTACTCTGAATACATATTTTCTTTCCCTTCGTGCAATGCCTCAGTCAAAGTCAGCATGCATGGAATGTAGATATTTTATCCATTATCATGGTGCACCACACCATTAATTGGTAAGGCTATGTCCATGCATCCTAATGCAACAATTTAGTGACATTCCTTCTTGACTCCTCAGATTAGCCTTTCTCAAGTTTTCCCATATACCTCCCAGAAGCTAAATCTCTATGGACTCAGGCTAGCTGTGACTTTTTGTCACATCAGTAACAACAAAATTGAGTTTGTAAATTGATGTTTGTCTGAGTCCATGCACCATATGGTCCACATAAAACTCGAAGTCCCATCAGCAGCAAGGGAAAATTTAGGATCATTCACTGTCCAGGTTTATGGTCTCTTATCTTAGCAAATCAGAGCTTACACACACACACACACACACACACACACGCACGCACACACACACGTGTGCACACACACATAATGTTAGACTACTGAGCCATAAAAAAAGAGAAAGGTCTCTATTTCCAACAGCATGGATGCCCAGTGAAGGCATTATGCTAAGTCAAGTAAGTCAGAGGAACAAAATACAAAGAGAAAATATTGTATGATATCATTTATATGTGGAATCAAAAGATAAACACAAGTAAACTAAGAGAAAATAAAGGTCATATTTTTGGTTACCAGAGCCAGGTAATTGGAGGGAGGAAAAGGGGATGAAGGCTGTCAAAAAGTACAAACTTATATGAACCAATGAGTATGAAATATATAACGTATAACATGAACACCATAATTAACACTGAAAGACCTATGTGCATGTTGTTAAGGGAGAAAAATCATAAGAATCCTCATCTTAAGAAAAAATATTTGTAACAATATGAGATGAACGTTAAATTCATTGTTGTAATCATTTCATGATATGTATTTGTATATGTCGTATAATTCTGCCGCACATTTTAACTTAGGGCTGTATGTCAATGATAGCTCATAAAAGCAGGAAATATTTATTTAAAAGAAAATGTGGAAGTGTAAAAATTTATCAGTGAAAGAGGACAAAAAACCCTAGAAAGTCAAGATTTTCCTTACATTGAAAAATCAATCTAATTTACCATATTAGCCAAAGAAGGAAAAACACATGATCATCTCAATACATACCAATAAACATGTAGCAAATAATCTACAATCCTTTATGAATGAAATAACAGCTAACTATGAGAAGAGGGAATGCTTCAACTTGATAAAGCTCTTCTACTAAAAACTTAGTAGTTACATCCTACTTCGCAGAGTATCTCAATATACTAAGGAAATACTAACAGATCAGAAGGGGGAAGTAGACCAAAATTCAGTAACAGTAGGAAATGTCAACACCCCAGTTTCAGCAGTGAGTAGAGCATGCTTAAAGATAATCATGAAGTAAAAGAAACAGCTCACAAATGGCCACATACTATATAATCCTATTCATATGAAATCTCCCAAATAGGAAAATTCATAGAGTTAGTAAGTTATTGGGTTAGGATAGAAGGAGAGAAAAATGAGAAGAAACTGATAGGAGTATGGAATTTCATTTTGGGGTGATACAAATATTCTAAAATTAGTAGTGAAAGTTGTGTCACCCTGTGAATAAAAAAAAGCAATTGATGTACACTAAGAAATTCAATTTATGATTAATTATATCTCATTAAAGCATTATATTGAAAATTCAATGTGGAAACATAGCCATATATGCTTGAATTAGATGGAACAGGAATACAATGTGCAAAAATAAAAGATTTAACTACACAAATATGAGCATTTTATAAGTCTCCACACCATTAGACTATTAAGTGGCAAAACAGGAACTAGGTACAAATAACTGTTAAATCTGTGACAACAGGGTCAGATAATTATTACATAAAATATTATGAATGCATAACCCAACCCCAGTAGAAATATTGTTAAAAATAAAGGCTATGACCATACACACACCTTTGCAAATATGTACAATGTTTAAACACTACAGACATCAATCTTGATAATTAGTAGAGGTACACATTAAAATAATGGCCTTATATTTGTACCTTGGAGTGATGCAAAAGTAGAATGAATATTCAGTTTGGCAAGAAAGTAGGAAAAGGAAACTGCTCCCTCTCCCTATAGGCTGCATTGCGAAGTGCTCAGAACCCAGAAGGTGCTTGGCCTCATATAGCAAAAGCTGTATGAATGTGCATATGTCTTGATCCAACAATTTTACAATTATCTAAAACAGAGAAATGCTCCATGCTTGCTAAGAATTGATCATTATTATATGCCATCACACAAAATTAGTGACCTTATCTAAATAAAATATTTATATATCTATATGAATTGACAGTTTTATACATTAAACAATAATATGTGTACATTTGCTTATATTAAATTCTATCCGTAGTAAATTATTGTATATGAGAAGCAGTCTACAACATCGAGTTGATGGTATATATTCCCATGTAGTAACCCACAGAGTTAAGAAATATATCCTAGAATTTTACATTGTGCCTGCAGCTCTCCTGCCTAGAATGGAGATGGGCAGAAAGTTCTCTGGTGGCAGTACAGAAGGAAAAATGCAGTGTTTGACCTCCAGACTTGTGACACTACTAAAGACTGACGATCCTCCACACTGACCCCATGGACAAAACAGGTCTTCTCTTTCCCTACACAGTACCTGAAATCAGAGAGGTTCCTTCCTGCCTCCCTAAACCTGTCTTGTCCACCTCATGAAAAAAAAGTGCGTAGCTTCTAAACATCTCCTCACTCTTCTGAGGATATGGACATGTCAATCAATGTTGTGGAAGAAATAGCAAAACCTTCAACCAAAAAATCATGAAGGGAACACAGGCTTTTTGTGGAAACCCCTCATGGCGAATCATCACTGTAACACCGAGACACGCATGCCACACTTTTGGATAAAGTCTAGATTTTAAGGCGTTGTTCCTCATTTTTCCTGGAGAATTCAATGATTCAGATAAAAATGAAGGGCTTTAACCTTTTCTGAGATATGACCTACCTTTCTTCTTTTGTCTTCCAGGATAATGGACTAAATAACCTCATTTGTGATGGGATTAAATTAATGGTCTTTAATTTAGGGGGCCTCATTTTCTTAGGATGGTGTCCAAGGCACTTAGGTACACTCTGGGGGTGGAATTTCAACAATGCTTTTGTCAGGAGTGAGCATCCAGGCTGAGCCAATTCCTCCTAAGAGTGACTTCAGGCCATGGGGATTAGTGTATCAAACGGATTGTGTGCCTTAGTCTAAGGGTCCTGACAATAGCAGGGACTGGGGTTGAGAAGTCTCACTAATTCTCAGACTTGCAGGGATTGATCATGGATATCAGACCCATGGAGTGGACATGAAAGATTCATAATCCTCTGCTATGTCTTGAAAAGAGTGAAGGGAACATTTTTATGGGAATATAGAGACAAAGAAAGGATAGTTTATTCAGCATCCCATTGGTCTGCATTTCTGCCATTTCTGTGCACACCTTAGATCATTTTATGGGAATGAAACACATACACACACATATACATGTACAAATAAGTACTTACTTGTTGGATAAGACTTCTGGCCTGAGCATGAAAGAGTGCTGGAATATGTCTGCTTTCTGGCTCATGACATAAAGTGGGAAAAACCTACCCACTACCAGGTCCCCATCTCTGTGGACACTTGGCTTCACGTATAGATGACAGTCCAGACAAGTCATTGTCCATGCAGAGTGTAAAGGCTGCTGAATTAGAAAAAGGCAAATCAGAGAGGATGACATGGCAGGGTCTGTCCAACAGAGGGACAAGACCTTGTGTCTAAGCACAGCTGAGAAAAATATGGATCATGAGTGAGTCTGGGCTCTGCTCTTGGAAAGGAAAACTTCTCCTCCTGTACATCATAGCATATGCCCACTATTACTCTGTCTCTCAGCCTGTGGACACACAGCAGGGCATGTGCCAGGCTATTTTGCCACAGAGACACACTTAGAATTCTAAAGTAGGTATTTATAAGGGAGTCATAAAGCTGAGATGTCAATTCATTGTTGCTGTGACAAGAGCAGTCTGGCTTCCCCCTTCTGCTTCAGCTCAATCCCATGGGGCTCCTCTCCTGAGGATCTGTACCTGTGCCCCTCTATCCTGGATAAAAACAATGAGGAAAAACATGTTTTTCCCTTTGCCTCTATGATTTCATCATGAACGTGACCATAAGACATTGGGATGGTGGCAGAAAGAAGGTGTGGATGAGACAAGTCCTTCCTGACATCAAGAGCTCTGTCATCCTGTGTCCATGATTGATGTCCCTGCAAGCAACTCATGATTGCTGTGTCAAGCTGTTGTTCTAAGGGACTAACAGCATTAGGACAAGCTGGTGTTGGAATCAACATAGGAGCCTTTAGCATAGTTTCAGCTTATGCTTTAGCAGAATGGTAAAAGGGTAACAATTATATATAATGGCAGGTGTCAACAGAAAGGCTATTTTCTTACCTAATTACTCTGGTTAAAACACCCAGTACTATGTTGAATAGGAGTAGCAATAGGGGCAAATTTGTCTTCTTCCTGGTATTGGAGGAAAATCTTTCAAGCTTTCATCATTGAGTATGACATGAACTACGGGATTGTTGCACATGGCCTTTTAAAATGTTGAGGTACAGTCCATCTGTACTGAATTTGCTGAGGGTTTTTATGACAAATTGAATTCGAATTGTGACAAATTGAATTTGAATTGTGTCAAATGCATTTTTGGCATCAACTGAGGTGATCATGTGGTTCTCATCTTTCATTCTATTAATATAATGTGTCCTATTTAGACTATACCTGTGTTGAGCCATCTTTCATCCCAGAGATGAATCCCACATGGTTATGGTGCATACCCTTTTAATGTACTGCTGAATTAATTTGATACTTATTTTGGTGGCATGTCTTGCATCTATTTGTATCAGGGATATTGGTCTTCATTTGATCTACTTGTAGTTTCCTTATCTGGCTTTTGTATGGTGATAAAGTTGGTGTACCTAAGAGAAATAGGGCACTCAAGTTTTATCTCATAAGTCTCTATCACATTTTTGGTTTTTGTACAGTAACCCACTCAGGGAAATAACACTGTATTTTTTTTTTAGATATTAGAATACAGTAAAAAAAATTTTTTTTTGTCTTTCATCTTTTTAGGGCCACACCCATGGCATACGGAGATTTCCAGGCTAGGGGTCTAATCGAAGCTGTTGCTGCCAGCCTACGCCAGAGCCACAGCAATGCCAGATCCAAGTTGCGTCTGCAACCTAAACCATAGCTCAGGGCAATGCCAGATCCTTAGCCAACTGAGCGAGGCCATGGATCAAACCCACAACCTCATGGTTACTAGTCGGATTCATTTCCGCTGCACCAAGACAGGAACTCCCAAAATTTCTTCATATGTATTTATCAATGTATACCCTCTCTTATTAAGAGTCTCTGTGTTAATATATTCTTAGTCATCAAGACTAGTAGACATGATTTTATCTTAGATTAATGACTATTTTTAATGCCTTTGTGTTGAATCTAGCCATTTCTTCCATCATTAAGTATATAGTGGGAACATCCTTATTTCTTCAGCCACTCCTGTACCCCAGAAAACTCATTTTATATCTAAAATCTTTTCAATCACTCTTTGTTATAATTTGTCTGTTTTGTTTCATCAACTGACAGTTAAAAATTCATACTGGCTGACACAATTAAGTTTTGCATGCCTTTCCTATATGATATTGTAACTCTGCTACAGTTTTAAATTTTACATTACATTAAATTTTAAGTTAAAATTATTTTTTAAAAAATTAACAAAACATTGGAAATTAATTATACTCCATTTAAACAAAATAGGATTATTGAATGAATAATTGGGCAATTTTAACAGTTGAAATGTGTTTACCTCATTCTTTTAAATCATAGTTTCTTAATTCTCTCAGATTAACAACTTTATTAAATAAACAAGAGAGTAGCCTCTTGGAGATTTTGGGGGTATCATTTTTTGTTCATGTGAGGATGGAGATGGAGTGGGCAGCGGCTTGGAAGAAGTGGTATATTCTATTTTTTGTGGGCCCCAGGTTTGGCCACATACAGAAACTGAAGATGGTGGTGTCTGGATGTTCCAGAAGTGAGCCAAAGATGGTGCCTTTAAATTAGCCCACAGATGTTTTATTTCTTCACAGCAAGCTGAGATCCAAAAACCTGCTGGGACAAAACTCAAGATTTTACACTTCCAGTTGTTTTAAATATTGCCTTAAGCAGGCTATTTTAGTCATTTAGAGACTGCCTCATTTGCATACCTTGTGAAACTGCATCCAACATCTGATAGCCATAAGACAGATAAACCCTGTGGCTGTAAAATTCCTGAGCCCCTGCTGCCCTTCAAAACTGTCTAAGCCAGACTCCCCACCAGGCTGCTGAGTGACATCACCTAGACATCTAAGCTTCCTCTGTGACCGTGTACCCTCTCTCCAGTGGGAGTTCCCCTGCCTTTCTTCCCTCCTGAGTAGTGATCCCCATGCCACAACCTCTTGAAGGTGTCATGTTCTATCTCTGCGTGCAAGCCAGTCTAGTGTTAACCCAGTAAAGCTTTTGTGTGCTACTGCTATCTAGTGGTCATATCTTTTTCCTTGTTAACTTTGAAATCTTCCAAAACTCTTCCACTAAGTTCAACTGGCCTGGAAGCATGTGAGAAAGACAGAGTTAGGAACCACCAGAATGTCTTGCCTTGAGTCAGTTTCTTCTTCCTACTAGGGCAATTTTTAGGGCCCTCCCGGACACATTTATCCTCCAATGTGTCCCTTGAGAATTTGCAGGAGGAGCCGCTTGCCAACTATTTCCTCTATGCATTTAATGTGACTTACTTTCTGAATAATTCTATTCCAGTATAGTTTTATTCAAGAGTAAATTGGAGCTCCTGCTGTGGTACAGTGAATCTGCAGCATCTTGGGAGCTCTGGGACGTTGGTTTGATCCCCAGTCTGGTACAGTGGGTTATGGATACGGCATTGCTGCAGCTTCAGCTTGGAGTGTAACAGTGTCTCAGATCTGTGCCAGGGAGCTCCATATGCAACAGGTAGCCAAAAAAGGTAAATTTAAGCAAGAAGATCAAGACAGATTCTCCTTGAGAGCAGATCAAGATGGCAGAGGAGTAAGACGTGGCACTCACCTTTTCCCACAAACATAACCAAAAAAAAAACAACAAAAAAACCATCTACATGTAGAACAATTCATACAGAACATCTGCTGAACACTGGCAGAAGACCTTAAATTTCCAAAAATGGCAAGAAATCCTCCACATAACTGGGTAGAACTAAAAGAAGAAAAAAAGAGAAAAAAGGAATCAGGATGGACCCAGCACTCCTGAAAGGGAGCTGTTAAAGAGGAAAGGAACCCACACCCTGGAATGCCACCCAACTGACAGGGAGATTAGCCAAGATGGAGGGATCTCAAAGTTGTGGAGAAAAGCAGAGCAATTGGACTGAGGAGGGCAAAGCAGAGTGAGAGCTGTACAGACAGACCATCTACACCACTATCCCCAGACACCATAGCCTGAGATGTTTGGATGGGGAGCTGGGTGCTGAGACAAGCTCCAGAGGTCAGTTCTGGGGAGAGGACTAGGGTTGGCTGTGTGGAGAGAACCTGAGGGGATAGAGAGTGGTGTGCCATAGGCTAGGGAGCCAAGTGCCACAGCCAAGGGAACCCTGGAGGAGGTCTGTGCCTGAAGGAGAAGCAAGGCACCATTGTTGGGGAGGGTGAGAGATGGAGGGGCAGATGGCCACAGAAATATGTTTCCCTGTGCACGCATAGACTCTCAGAGGGCAGGTGCCTCTGGCGTAGACTACGGATGGCAAGGCTCCACTTGCTTGGGCTATGGGTTGCCATGCACCTCTTGTGTGGGCTAAGGGCACTGGGAGGGGCCTAAACATAACATGCACCTTCTTCATGGTTTACAGGCAGCAAGGCAAACCACAGCAGTCATCTCAGACACCAGATGTGTACACGGCCCACCACCACTAGGGTTCTGTAACCAAAACCACAAGCACCCCCAGGTACCTCAGAGATCAGCAAAAAAGAGGGTACTGCAACTAAGCACCACCCATTGTTGCTCTCACTCCCCTGGGAATGCACCTGCCCTGCTGCTGCCACTGCCAAACACTCTGGGAACCCCCTACACTGTCACTTCCCAGGGCCCTACAACTAGGAGCAGGCTGCACCACCTTCCCATGGGTCCTTGCCTCTGTCAAGGGCCCAGAAACTAGGCACGAGCTACAAGCCCTGCCCCTTGCCTCCACCTCCCTGGAAGCAATCACAGTACCCTAAAAATAAAAAGTACCTCTCACAAAATACCCAGAGGCACTTAAGCATATAAATAGCCCTCCAAGACTATAGCAGTTGTTTTCCCTAACTCACAGAATAAGAAAAATATAAGCAAAATGAAGAAGCTCAGGAATGATTCCCAGTTAAAAGAACATGAGCAGCAAACAATGAAACAGATTTCTGCATTCTAACAAGCACTGAGTTCAAAAAGGAGATAGGGAAGGTACTGAAGGAATTAAGAAGGTATTAAGAGTGAATATGAATGAATTAAAAGTGGCTATGTACAGTAATGCAGATTACTTTAGAAAGGAACTAGAAAATATAAGGAGGAGTCAAGGAAAATTAGAAAATTCATTTGCAGGGATGCAAGCTGAGTTAAAGGCACTGCAGAGCAGAATGAATAATGCAGAGGAATGAATTAGTGACTTGGAAGATAGAATAATGGAAATCACACAGTTGGCACAGCAGACAGAAAACCAAATGAAAAAACATGAAAGCATTATAAGAGATTTATGGGACAGTATAAAGCAGGCCAATCTATGCAAAATATGGATTCCAGAAGGAGCAGAAAAAGAAAAGGAGATTGAAAATATATTTGAAGAAATTATGGTTGAACACTATCCAAATTTAAAGGAAATGGATATTAAGATACAGGAAGCACAGAGGGCCTGAAACTAGTTAAACCCCAACAGGTCCACACCAAGACATATTATAATAAAAATTGTACATATAAAGATAAAGAGAGGATTCTAAAGTCAGCAAGAGAACTCAAAGCATTAATTATAAGGGAACACCCATAAGGCTATCAGCTGATTTCTCTAAAGAAACACTACAGGCCAGAAGAGAGTGGCAAAATATATTCAAAGTTCTAAAAGGGAAAAGTTTGCAGCCTGGAATACTCTATACAGCAAGAATATCATTTAAAATAAAACCAGAAATAAAGAATTTCTCCAACAAACAAAAGCTAAGAGAGTACAGCAATACTAAACCCATTCTAAAAGAAATGCTGAAAGAGCTCCTCTAAAGAAACAAGAAGAAGAAACAGGGTGGAGGAAATCACAATTGGAAAGCAATCATTAAATAAGCCAGTACACAGAACTAAAAGGAAAAAATATATCTATTGTAAAAGCAGCAATAAACACAAGGAAGAGCAAAAGGACAAATATGAAGATGTTAAAAAGAAGACTACAAAATCATAAAATGTGGTGAAGGAAAGTAAGAAAATCTAGACTCTTTTTTTAAGTAATGTGTTTGACATAAAGTGGAACTCATATTCATCCTCCTTAAATTTTCCAAAAGGTTGAACAAGAAAGAACACTCCCAAAGACATTCTATGATGCCACTATCACCCTAATACCAAAACCAAAGATACTACCAAAAATGAAAATTATATGCCAATATTTTTGATGAATGTAGATGCAAAAATTCTCAACAAAATTTTAGCCAACCAAATCCAACAACATATAAAAAAGATCATACGGAGTTCCTGTCGTGGCGCAGTGGTTAACGAATCCAACTAGGAACCATGAGGTTGCGGGTTCGATCCCTGGTCTTGATCAGTGGGTTAAGGATCCAGCGTAGCCGAGAGCAATAGCTCTGATTGGATTCCTAGCCTGGGAACCTCCATATACTGCAGGAGCAGCTCAAGAAAAGGCAAAAAGACCGGAAAAAAAAAAAAAAAAAAAAGATCATACACCATGACCAAGTGGGATTCATCCCAGGTTCACAAGGATGGTTCAACATATGCAAATCAATCAATGTCATACACCACATTAACAAAAGAAAATTCAAGAACCATATGAACATCTCAATAGATGCAGAAAAAATATTTGACAAAGTCCAACATCCATTCATGGTCAAAACTCTTACCAAAGTGGGTTTAGAGGGAACATACCTTAACATAATAAAAGCCATTTACAACAAGCCCACAGAAAGTATTTAGGGCTGATCAACAGCTCCGATTAGACCCCTAGCCTGGGAACCTCCATATGCTGTGGGAAGCGGCCCTAGAAAAGGCAAAAAGACAAAAAAAAAAAAAAAAAAAACCAATAACTATTATGAGGTACCACCTCACACCAATCAGAATGGCCATCTTTAATAAGTCCACAAATAACAAATGCTGGAGAGGGTGTGGAGAAAAGGGAACCCTCCTGCACTGTTAATGGGAATGTAAATTGGTACAACCACTATGGAAAACAGTATGGAGGTACCTCAGAAAGCTATATATAGAACTACCATATGACCCAGCAATACCACTCTTGGGCGTATATCTGGACAAAACATTCCTTGAAAAAGACACATGCACCCATATGTTCATTGCAGCACTATTCACAATATCCAAGACATTGAATCAACCTAAATATCCATTGACATATGAATGGATTAAGAAGATGTGGTATATATACATACAATGGAAATGTAAAGCAGAACTACAGTGCAATATTGCCTCACACCGCTCAAAATGGCTATTATCAGGAAGAACACTAGGAACAAATGTTGGCAAGGATGTGAAGAAAATGGGCCCTTCCTATACAGTAGGTAGGAATGTAAATTGGTGGGAGCCACTGTGGAAAACAGAATGGAAGTTTCTCAAAGCACTTAAAATAGAACCACCATATGACCAGAAATTCTACTCCTTGATTTATATCCAAGAACAGGCTAATTTGACAAGATAATTGCACCCATATGTTCATAGCAGCATTGTTTAAAATTGCAAATATATTGGAGTTCCCGTCGTGGCGCAGTGGTTAACGAATCCGACTAGGAACCATGAGGTTGCGGGTTCGATCCCTGCCCTTGCTCAGTGGGTTAACGATCCGGCGTTGCTGTGAGCTGTGGTGTAGGTCGCAGACGCGGCTCGGATCCCGCGTTGCCGTGGCTCTGGCGTAGGCCGGTGGCTACAGCTCCGATTCGACCCCTAGCCTGGGAACCTCCATATGCCGCGGAAGCGGCCCAAGAAATGGCAAAAAGACAAAAAAAATAAAATAAAATAAAATAAAATTGCAAATATATGAAGGCAACCTAAGTGTCCATCTAAAGATGTAGCATATGTACACAATGGAAAACTACTCAGCCATAAAAAAAAGAATGACATTTTTCCATTTGCAGCCCCATGAGTGGACTTGGATGGTATTATGCTAAGTGAAATAAGTCAGAGAAAGTCAAACGCTGTGTGGAATCTAAAAATACAATGAACTAGTGACTATAACAAAAAACCAAAAGACTCATAGTTATAGAGGAGAAACTACTGGTTACCAGTAGGGAGAGTATAGGGGAATTGCCAAAATAGTGATAGGATATTAAGAGGTGAAATCAACAATGTTAAACTAAGCCACAGGAAAAATAAATAAGCTACAGGGATATATATATATATACTTGTCATATGAGGAAATACAACAAATATTTTGTGATAACTATAAATGGAATATAACCTTTAAAAATTATAAATCACTGTATTGCATGCCAGTAACATATAATATTGTACATCAACTCTATTTTAATAAAAATAATAATGGCATATACAAACCTGTTCCTTTTAGACATTGACTCAGATTTTGTATAAGATGACATAATATTAAGTCAAGATGTTGCATTCAAATAGTGAATTTAGTGCCCAATTTAATGGCTTCATACTTCTTCTCATAGGAGGATTCTGTTCTAATATCTTTACAGTGTATACATCTAATCTTGAAAAGGTGCCATACCTCTTTGAATCTAATAGGCCATTCCATCATCTTCATTGATCACCAAGCTTTGATCATATGGGTTATCAGAACCAAACTCCCCCACTTTCATCAGGAGCCCAAGACTACCTGGAAAACTCACAACATTCAGGATATCACACTCTACAACATGGTGTCTTTTCTCATCTAAGGATATGTGCTCCCCAGTAGTGTTTATAAATTGGATTTTACCCAAGAATATATGAAGCTGATGGAGAAGAAAAATTGAAAAAACGCTACATGCATTCAAATTAAACATGGACGACCCATATTTACAAAGCAACCATTCTTTCTCAACTCCCCACCCTCAAGCTTTCTTGTTGGTAGAAATTCTTGTGTTTGGGTGTTTACCATCCCTCAGACTATAGTGACATGAACTTTATCTCTTATTCTGAAAACACAGAGAGAAGGGATTGAATTCAATTATGATACTGTTCACAATATGCATTCATCATATATTTTGGAACCACCCTTAGCCACAAAGTTTGCTTAGGGCTTCTGGAAGGAAATACCTGTACTGCAAAGGAGTACAACATGGAATTTTTTCTCGTATTTTTTGACCAAGAATAAAATTGTCTAGTGATAATGGAATGAACATGCTCACCATGTGAGAAAAGTAAAATCTACAAATCACAGAATATTAATGATGTTAATATAGCCTTTTGATCCTCGAACCATAGAAACTCTTGGTTGTTTGTGGATGCCAGAATTCTGAAAAGGCTAATTCTGATTATTGTTTGCCAGCTATTTAACACTTTCCTGGAAGGACACACATTTGGAATTGTCTACTTTGCTCTTTTTGTTGACATCTAACTTTTATTTTTTAAGCAACTTCACTTGTGGCAGACACATCCTAAATAATCCAGAATCACATCTTGGGAAGTCATATTAGGTCACCTAATTTCTAAGAGCCAAAACTAAATAAGTGCTAAGTTGTTTGTCACATATTATTGTTAATAATGTAAAAATCATCCAGTAAATTAACATTAACATGTGAATTTCAGTATATACATATTTGATTTAATTTATACATATTTGATTTAATTTCCTATTAAGATGTCTAAAAGCTAGAAATGTATTCAATCTAATTAATTACTTTGCTTTCATCAGAAACTTGGTTATATATGTTTATGCCTTGTGTATGAGAACATAGGTTCCTAAATATATCATATAAAGGAGAAGTAGATTTAGAGAAGCCTGGGATAAAATTCAGATAAATACATTTATTTTTTATTTTTATTTTTTTCTGTTTATGGCCTCACCTGTGGCATATGGAAGTTCCTGGGCTAGGGGTGGAATCAGAGCTGCCATCCTACACCAGAGTCACAGCAACAATGGACCCGAGCTCCATCTGCAACCTAGTCCACAGCTCACAGCAAGCCTGGATACTTAACCCACTGAGAGAGGCCAGGAATCAAACTTGCATCCTCATGAACACTATGTGCGGTATTTAGCCCACTGACTCATAACAGGATCTCCCTGGATAAATACATTCATAACACAGTAAGATATCCTGACCCTTTAAGTAACTGTGGTCACACATTTTATACTAAGACCATGGTCCCTGCTCCTTTGATTGTTTGCATGTACTTTAGGAATAGTTCTAACAATAGTTTGTTTTTCAGGCTCAGTGTAGAATGGCAGTGAGCAGTGTAGTTGCCAGTTCTGTTTTTTTTTTTATTTTATTTTCCCACTGTACAGCAAGGGGGTCAGGTTATCCTTACATGTATACATTACAATTACATTTTTCCCCCACCCTTTCTTCTGTTGCAACATGAGTATCTAGACAAAGTTCTCAATGCTACTCAGCAGGATCTCCTTGTAAATCTATTCTAAGTTGTGTCTGATAAGCCCAAGCTCCCGACCCCTCCCACTCCCTCCCCCTCCCATCAGGTAGCCACAAGTCTCTTCTCCAAGAACATGATTTTCCTTTCTGAGATGTTCATTTGTGCTGGATATTAGATTCCAGTTATAAGTGATATCATATGGTATTTGTCTTTCTCTTTCTGGCTCATTTCACTCAGTATGAGATTCTCTAGTTCCATCCATGTTGCTGCAAATGGCATTATTTCATACTTTTTTATGGCTGAGTAGTATTCCATTGTGTATATATACCACATCTTCCGAATCCAATCATCTGTCAATGGACATTTGGGTTGTTTCCATGTCCTGGCTATTGTGAATAGTGCTGCAATGAACATGCGGGTGCATGTGTCTCTTTTCAGTAGAGTTTTGTCCGGATAGATGCCCAAGAGTGGGATTGCGGGGTCATATGGAAGTTCTATGTATCGATTTCTAAGGTATCTCCAAACTGTTCTCCATAGTGGCTGTACCAGTTTACATTCCCACCAGCAGTGCAGGAGGGTTCCCTTTTCTCCACAGCCCCTCCAGCACTTGTTATTTGTGGATTTATTAATGATGGCCATTCTGACTGGTGTGAGGTGATATCTCATGGTAGTTTTGATTTGCATTTCTCTTATAATCAGCGATGTTGAGCATTTTTTCATGTGTTTGTTGGCCATCTGTATATCTTCTTTGGAGAAATGTCTATTCAGGTCTTTTGCCCATTTTTCCATTGCTTGATTGGCTTTTTTGCTGTTGGGTTGTATAAGTTGTTTATATATTCTAGAGATTAAGCCCTTGTCAGTTGCATCATTTGAAACTATTTTCTCCCATTCTGTAAGTTGTCTTTTTGTTTTCTTTTTGGTTTCCTTTGCTGTGCAAAAGCTTTTCAGTTTGATGAGGTCCCATGGGTTTATTTTTGCTCTAATTTCTATTGCTTTGGGAGACTGACCTGAGAAAATATTCATGATGTTGATGTCAGAGAGTGTCTTGCCTATGTTTTCTTCTAGGAGTTTGATGGTGTCCTGTTGTATATTTAAGTCTTTCAGCCATTTGGAGTTTATTTTTGTGCATGGTGTGAGGGTGTGTTCTAGTTTCATTGCTTTGCATGCAGCTGTCCAGGTTTCCCAGCAATGCTTGCTGAATAGACTTTCTTTTTCCCATTTTATGTTCTTGCCTCCCTTGTCAAAGATTAATTGACCAGCCAGTTCTGTTTTAATCAATATTATTTCATGGAGCGCTTAGACCACAGAATATGTGGCACCTCTGATGAAATTTCTGAGTCAGAAATTGTCAATGTGCCAGTATTTTCTGGCACTGGGTATATTCTAAGAAGAGCATAGATTTTCCTAATTTTTGATTCCTGTATATTTTGTTATGAATTGTCTTTGGATGTTTTACAGTGCTTCACCCTAAAATAGGAAATATTTATCTGGTATAATTTCTTGTTAAAGAGATTGTTAAAAGGCCCCAAGTGGCAGATTTCTCCAAATAAACATAGCATTTATATGTCTATGTATAAGCAATGTGAAAGAACTCTCTATCCATTGCACCTAATTCTGTGGATCTTGAGCCAAAATAATGGTCATGATGATGAATCTCAATAAAAAACGACAACAAAAAAATAAGGAAATCCTCTATTTTCTACAACATGAATGGCCAGTGAAGGCATTATGCTAAGTGAAGTAAGTCAGAGAAAGACAGACATTGCATTTATATGTGAAATCAAAAAATGAACGCAAATAAACTAATAGAAAAAAAGGATCATATTTGTGGTTACCAGAGTTAGATAATTGGTGGGAGGAGAAAGAGGATGAACGTCAAAAGGTACAAACTTCCATTTATATAAAAAATGAATATAAAATATATAACGTACAACATGGACACCATAATTAGCACTACCATATATGTGAATGTTGTTAAGGGAATAAATCACAAGAATTCTCATCATAAGAAAAAATTTTTGTAACTATATGGGATGAATGTTAAATTCATTGTGGTAATCAGTTCATTATATACATATATGTCATGTCATTTTGCCACACATTTAAATTTATATAGGGCTGTATGTCAATGATATCTCATTAAAACTAATAAATGTTTATTTAAGAGAAAATTAAAAAGTGCAAAAAATGATCACTGAAAGAGGACAACCTACAACTGGTTTTCCTTTAAAAGTCCTTAATTAAATCATAAAGGTACTGCAGCTTTTTTTTTTTTTTTTTTTTTTGGCTTTTTAGGGCTGCACTGGTGGCATATGGAGGTTCCGAGGCTAGGGGTCCAATTGCAGTTACAGAGCGACAGTTGCCAGCTTATGCCACAGATGCAGCAACACCAGATCTGAGCCGCGTCTGTGACCTATACCACAGCTCACAGCAATGCCGGATCCTTAACCCACTGAGCAAGGCCAGGTATCAAACCCACATTCTCATGGATCTTAGTTGGATTAATTAACCACTGAGCCATGTCGGGAATGCCTAGCAGCTTCTTAAATGTACACATGCACTTAAAGTTTTAAAAAATTTTTGTTATTCATGCTATATTTAATGGTGAAATGTAATAGTTTCAACTTTTAAATTGTTCAGCTAAAATTGTCTCCATTTAGACATTCATTTCTGCTATAATGCTTGTTTTGAAGCATAATGTTTTCAGGTCATTGATACATTAGGGAACAACTTGAACATAATTTCAGTTTCACATTTGCTAATGTGCAATTTCATCTGCAAGGCACACAAGCGGAACATTAGGTAAGTGCAGAAAACTGCACTCAGCTCATCCTAGCTATGAAGGCATACACAAATGCATACACAGAGCTCAAAAATCTACCAGCTCAATTAGTGCCCCTCAGGTGTTTTGAGGGCTCCCATTCCAACCTGGGTTCCGACTTCCTGATTGCAGGTAAATCTCCTTCCACCGCTTCATCATAACTCACAAGGTTCAGCCCTTCCAATGATTACTTGTACAAGCAAAAGACAGGCCTCTTTCAAGTTAAATGGCTCTGTTTCTTACCGTGGTTTTCTTTAATTTTCTTAACTATTCAACATTTGCAAAACTGCTGTTTCATTAGACTCCTTTTTTTTTTTAATATATGACTAAGTTTTGAGTGTTGTGCTCCAGTCCCATTTTTCCCGTAAGTCATATGATTTCTTGAGTGATTTTTGCATAGCATTTGCCACAAAGGCCTATGAACCATTTTTATTTAAATGCAAATTTCCCTGGAGGGGAAAGCCTCCTGCCCACTGCCAGAAGCCCTTCCTTTAATCACATGACCTCCTGCCTGGTTGTCAGGGGAAGGGGCAGGGAATACGTGAACTGTCCAATCAGGTGCTGCAGCATTGCAAGGTGGGTGGGGCAACAGGTCAGCCAACCACGTGGAAGCTTCTAAAAGTGCTCAGTATCATGCTTCACCTGCTCTTAATAGAACCAGGTGTGTCTGCCTGCAGCATCTAGTGCTCTAATCTGCTTCAGCCGCAAGAGTGGAAGGGAGGACGCCTGGAGGACCCCTGAAGCCAGGACATGGTGAGTTTGAGGGGCCTGTTCTCACAGGTCAGGAGGGAGTGGTTGAGTCAGAAATGGAAGTTGCTGGGATCCAGGATTCTTGCTATCAATTCTGGAGTGTATAGACTCGAATCCGCCAGAGATGCCACTTAGATCTCAGTCCCATCCAGCTTCGACTGGGTGGGCTAGGCCAACAGCCCCGACCCCTTGAGTCCTGTAGGGTTTCTGCACCTGGCGGCTTGGGCCTGGCCCCTCTCTAGGCACCTCTGCGCCCACAGCCCCAAGTCTCCCCCAGGTTGTGCAGTGACCAGAGGTGGTCATTGGACTCAGTGTCTCAACTTTATAGATGGGAGAAGTTGTGTTCTTTGGGTCCCCAACCCTTCTTGTCTCCCCAAGGGAATCTGATTTCTCCTGAATTTTCCAAATATTTAGAAGCATATTCTCACATTCAGGACCCTGCTCTTCCAGCCCAGCTCTTCCAAGAGCTGGCAATAAATTCCTAAATTTTCAGGTCCCTCCCCACCTTCCCAAAGCCAACTCTCTCTCTGATTCACTGCATCGTTATCAACTATTAGTCCTCTGTGGTGCATTTCAAAAGATGCAGTATATTCTTATCATTACCCTACAACCAAGAAATTTCTCATTTTAAAAAATTTATTTTTGGTTTGTGGTTCTCTTACCATGAGAGGAAAGAAGGGAATAGCCACCGAGTAACTGTGTTGTATGCAATACTTGTGCCTCTCCTCCCAGAAGCTTTCCTGGGCAGACATCCTACATCCTATGGGAAATCTTTTGGGCATGGGTACCTCTTGGAAAAATTTCCCAGGTGATGTGCCTATCAGCATTGCCCGTGCCTGGGTTTGTCACTCTGAAAAGATTTGTCCACTTTTTAAAATCTCCTTTTTACAACAAATGTAAACTGAAGAGATGAATTTCAGAAAAGTAAAAAAGGAAAAAAAATCCAGTGTTATGTTGCCTTTAGTAAAATTTTTTTTTCTTTTTACTATCCTTTTTGGATGTTTCTTCTTTTTCAAGGCCATTATACTGAGTTGTTTTTTCAACTAAATGATTTGTATTACATTTAGAGTTGTGCAACGATCATCACAACCCAGTTTTACAGCATTTCCATCCCAAACCCATTTTATATTTCCCATTTTATAGTCTTGCCTCCTTTGTGGAAGATTAATTGACCATAGGTGTCTGGGTTTATTTCTGGGTTCTCTATTCCGTTCCATTGGTCTGTATGTCTGTTTTGGTACCAGTACCACACTGTCTTGATGACTGTGGCTTTGTAATATTGCCTAAAGTCTGGGAGAGTTACCCTTACTGCTTGGTTTTTGTTCCTCAGGATTGCTTTGGCAATTCTGGGACTTCTATGGTTCCATATAAATTTTTGGATTGTTTGTTGTAGTTCTGTGAAAAATGTCATGGGTAATTTGATAGGGATTGCATTGAATCTCTAGATTGCTTTGAGTAGTATGGCCATTTTTACGGTATTAATTTTTCCAACCAGGAGCATGGCATATCTTTCCATTTTTTGAATTCTCTTTAATTTCCTTGATTAATGTTTTATAGTTCTTAGCCTTTAAGTCTTTCATCTCCTTCATTGGGTTTATCCCTAAGCATTTAATTTTTGGGGGTGTGACTTTTAAGTGGTGTTGTATTTTTATATTCATTTTCTAATATTTCATTGTTAGTATAAAGAATTGCCACAAACTTCTGAATGTTAATCTTGTATTCTGCTACTTTGCTGAATTCATTTATCAGTTCAAGTTTTTTTGTGTGGAGTCCTTATGGTTTTCTATATATTGTATTATGTCATCTGTCTACAGTGACAATTTTAATCTCTTCCAATTTGGATACCTTTTATTTCTTTTTAAAAAACTTTTTAGTGATTTTTATTTTTTTCCATTATAACTGGTTTACAGTGTTCTGTCAATTTTCTACTATACAGCAAGGTGACCTAGTCATGCATACATATATACATTGTTTTTTCTCACATTATCATGCTCCATCATAAGTGACTAGATATAGTTCCCTGTGCTATACAGCAGGATCTCATTGCTAATTCATTCGAAAGGCAATAGTTTGCATCTATTAACCCCAGACTCCCAGCCTACCTCATTCCCACCCCTCCCCCTTGCCAACCACAAATCTCTTCTCCAAGTCCATGATTTACTTTTATGTGGAAAGGTTCATTTGTGCCAAATATTAGATTCCTGATGTAAGTGATATATATAGTATTTGACTTTCTCTTTCTGACTTACTTCACTTAGTATGAGTCTCTAGTTCCATCCATGTTGCTTCAAATGGCATTATTTTGCTCTTTTTTATGGCTGAGTAGTATTCCATTGTATGTATGTGTGTGTGTGTGTGTGTATGTATATATGTATATATCACATCTTCTTAATCCATTCATCTGTCAATGGACATGTAGGTTGTTTCAGTGTCTCAACTGTTGTGAATAGTGCTGCAATAAACATACAGGTGCATGTGTCTTTTTCAAGGAAAGTTTTGTCCAGATATACGCCCAAGAGTGGTATTGCTGGGTCATATGGTAGTTCTATATATAGTTTTCTGAGGTACCTCCATACTGTTTTCCATAGTGGTTGTACCAATTTACATTCCCATCAACAGTGCAGGAGGGTTCCCTTTTCTCCACACCCTCTCCAGCATTTGTTATTTGTGGACTTATTAAAGATGGCCATTCTGACTGGTGTGAGGTGGTACCTCATAGCAGTTTCAGTTTGCATTTCTCTAATAATCAGAGATGTTGAGCATTTTTTCATGTGCCTGTTGGCCACCTGTATCTCTTCTTTGGAGAAATGTCTATTCAGTTCTATTGCCTATTTTTCAGTTGGGTTGTTGGCTTTTTTGCTGTTGAGCTATATACGTTGTTTGTATATTTTGGACATTGAGCCCTTGTCAGTTGCATCATTTGAAACTATTTTCTCCCATTCTGTAGGTTGTCTTTTTGGTTTTTTTTTTTAACAGTTTCCTTTGCTGTGCAAAAGTTTGTCCATTTGATTAGCTCCCACTGGTTTATTTTTGCTTTTACTTCTGTTGCCTTGGGAGACTGACTTGAGAAAACATTTTTACTGTTGATGTCAGAGAATGTTTTGCCTATGTTCTCTTCTAGCAGTTTGATGGTGTTTTGTCTTATACTTAACTCCTTTAAGCCATTTTGAGTTTATTTTTGTGCATGGTGTGAGGGTGTGTTCCAGTTTCCTTGATTTACATGTGGCTGTCCAGTTTTCCCAGCACCACTTTCTGAACAGACTTTTTCCCATTTTATATTCTTGCCTCCTTTGTTGAAGATTAATTGACCATAGGTGTCTGGGTTTATTTCTGGGTTCTCTATTCCGTTCCATTGGTCTGTTTGTTTTGGTACCAGTACCACACTGTCTTGATGACTGTGGCTTTGTAATATTGCCTGAATTCTGGGATAGTTATCCTTACTGCTTGGTTTTTGTTCCTCAGGATTGCTTTGGCAATTCTGGGACTCCTATGGTTCCATATAAATTTTTGGATTGTTTGTTGTAGTTCTGTGAAAAATGTCATGGGTAATTTGATAGGGATTGCATTGAATGTGTAGATTGCTTTGGGAAGTATGGCCATTTTTACGATATTAATTTTTCCAATCCAGGAGCATGGCATATTTTTCCATTTCTTTGAATCCTCTTTAATTTCCTTGATTGATATGTTATAGTTCTCAGCCTTTAAGTCTTTCACCTCCTTGGTCAGGTTTATTCCCAAGTATTTTCTTGGGTTCAATTTTAAAGGGTACTGTATTTTTTTATTCCTTTTCTAATTTTTCATTGTTAGTATATAGAAATGCAAGCAATTTATGAACGTTAATCTTGTATCCTGCTACTTTGCTAAATTTGTTGGCCAGTTGGAGTAGTTTTTGTTTGGAGTCCTTGGGGTTTTGTATATATATATATATATATATATATATATATATACATACATATATATATATATATATATACACAATACATACATACATATAGTATCATGTCATCTCCATACAGTGACAATTTTACCTCTTCTCTTCCTATTTGGATGCCTTTTATTTCTTTTGTTTGTCTGATTGCTGTGGCTAGGAATTCCAATCCTATTTTGAATAAAAGTGGTGAGAGTGGGCATCCTTGTCTTGTTCCAGATGTTAGTGGAAAGGGTTTTATCTTTTCTCCATTGACTATTATATCAGCTTTGGGTTTGTCATAAATGGCTTTTATTATGTTATTTATGTTCCCTATCCTTTTTGCTAATCTATTTTACAAATAGTAGTTTGTATCTGATAACCCCATACTCCTAATTTCTCCCTCCATGTCCCCTTTAGTAACATCAAGTTTGTTTTCTACATCTGTTTGTTTTGTATATATGTTCATTTGTATTATTTTTTAGATTCCACACATAAGTGATATCATATAGCATTTATCTTTCTCTGGCTTATTTCACTTAGCATGATATTTTCTAAGTCCATCTATGTTGCTTCAAATGGCAAAATTTCATTCTTTTTTATGGTTCAGTACTGTGTAATATTCTATTGCATGTATATGTGTATGTATGTATATATCTCTATATCTATCTGTATATCACATTGTCTTTATCCATTTATGTCTGCTGATGGACACTTGTGTTGCATGTATCTTTTCAAATTAAGAGTTTTCACTTTTCTTCCAGATACATAAAACCCAGGAATGGAAAACCTGGAACATATGGTAGTTCTATATTTAGTTTTTAAAGGAATCTCCATACTGTTTTTCATAGTGTTTGTACCAGTTTACATTCCTACTATCAGTGTACCAGTGTTCCTTTTTTTCTACATCATCTTCAGCATTTATTATTTGTAGACTTTTTTTATGACAGTCATCTTGACCAGTATGAGGTTTACCTCATTTTGGTTTTGATTTTCATTTCTCTAATAATTAGTAATGTTGAGCATCTTTTCATGTGCCTAATGGTCATCTGTATGTCTTCTTTGAAAAAATATCTATTTAGGTCTTTTTTGTCTTTTTATATACTGAATTGTATGAGCAGTTTGTCTATTTTGGCTATTAACTCTTCATTGGTTGCATCATTTGCAAATATTTTCTCCTATTGATAGTTGTCTTTTCATTTCACTGCTTGGTTTCCTTTGCTGCGCAAAAGCTTTAATTAGGGCCTGTTTATTTTTGCTTTTATTTCTTTTGCCTTGGGAGACTAATCTGAGGAAATATTTCCATTGTTCATATCAAAGAATGTTTTTCCTGTGTTCTCTTCTAGGAGCCTTGTGGTGTCTTTTTTTTTTTTTTTTTCTTTTTAGTACCACACTCACAGCATATGGAGGTTCTCAGCCTCCAGGTCTAATCAGAGCTACAGCTGCTGGCCTATGCCACAGCCACAACCATGCCAGATCCAAGCTGCATCTGTGACCTACACCACAGCTCATGGCAATGCTGGATCCTTAACCCACTGAGCAAGGCCAGGGATCGAACCTGCAAACTCATGGTTCCTAGTTGGATTCGTTTCCACTGCACCATGATGGGAACTCCCTACGGTGTCATTTCTTACATTTAAGTCTAAACCATTTTGAGTTTATTTTTGTATATGTTGTTAGGGAATGTTCTAATTTCATTGTTTCACATGTCGCTATCCAGCTTTCCCAGCACTTGTTGAAGAGACTGACTTTCCTCCATTATATATTTTTGCTGCTTGTGTTATAGATTAGTTGACTGTGTGAGGGTTTAATTCTGGGCTCTATATTATGTTACATTGATCTATGTGTCTGTTTTGGTGCTTTTGGTGCCACACTGTTTTCATTACTGTTAGCTCTGTAGTATACCCACAAGTCTTGGAGGGTTATACTACCAGCCTTACTCTGTTTTCTTTGGATTGCTTTGACAATTCAGGGTCTTGTATGGTTCTATATACATTATAAAATTATTTGTACTAGTTCTGTGAATAATGTAGGAATTTTTATTAGGGATTGCATTAAATATGTAGATTGCTTTAGACAGTATGGCCATTTAATATTGATTTTTTCAATCCAACAGGGATTTTTTTCAATCCAATGGGATATTTATCTTTCCATTTCTTTGAATCATCTTCAATCTCTTTTATCAATGTTTCATAGTTCTCAAAGCTACATTACCAATTTCCTATATTTTTAATATATTCATTCAGTGCTACCCATTTCTACCTAAGCACTGTTATCACTGCATCCCACAAGTTTTGTTAAGACACTTTCATTTTATCTTTGTTGAAATGTTATTATCTTTTCAGAATTTTCCTTTACTGCATGTGTTATTTAGAAATTTCTGGTTTAGTCTTCAACATTTGGTGATTATCCAGCCAAGCTTCTGTTACTGATTTCTAGTTTAAATCCAGTGTGGTCTAAGAGCATACTTTGTAGGATTCTGTTCTTTAAATAAATGTGGTCTATCTGGTAAGTGTTCCATGTTACCTTGAGAAGAAGGTAGTCTTCTGTTGTTGGATGAAACATTCTGTAAATACCAAATAAAACCACTTGATTGATAGTTACTGTTCTTTTAAAAAATATAGTTCTTTGGTGGCACAGTAGGTTAAGGATCTGGTGTTGTCCCTGAAGCTGTAGCATGAGTTTGATCTTTGGCCCAGAAACTTCCACATGCTGCAGAAACAGCCAAAGGAAAAAAAAATGTTTTGTAAATTTTCTGCCTGCAGGATCTGCTGATTACTGATAGAGTGATGTTGAAATATTCAGTTAGAATTGTAGATTGTCCGCCTGAACTTGCAGTTTTGTACATTTCTGTGGCATTTATTTTGTCTGTTTCAGTGCATATAAAGGCTTATGATGTCTTCTTGGAGAACTGCCACTTTTATGAGTATGTAATGCCTCTCTTTCTCCCTGATAATCTTCCCTGTTCTGAAGTCAGCTTTGCATGAAATTATTTAAAATTCACAATCTGGTCATTCAAAAATCTCTCCTGTACCTGAGTCTTATTTTGACAACTGCTTTACTTTTTCAGAATGCGTTTTCTCTTCTAATTTTTGGCTGAAAGCTAGATGGATCAGGTAATTTGAGATAAACAGACCTTTAGTATGTTCTGTGTTCTTAAGTAGAAGATAGACTATGGTTAATATTTGTCATAGCTACAGGTATCAGGGGCTTCAATATCATCTAGCATCCTTTAATTCTCCCTAGTGTATTTGCATAGCCCCCAAAATTCATTCTTGAGTATATTCTATGCCTTAAACAACTCTCTGGGTTTTTTTTATGTATTTATTTATTTTTGGTCTTTTCTACGGCTGCACCCATGGAATGTAGAGGTTCCCAGGCTAGGGGTCTAATCGGAGCTGTAGCCACCAGCCTACACCAGAGCCACAGCAATGCAGGATCTGAGCCACATCTGTAACCTACACCACAGCTCATGGCAACGCCAGATCCTTAACCCACTGAGCGAGGCCAGGGATCGAACCTGCAACCTCATGGTTCCTAGTCGGATTTATTAACCACTGAGCCACAATGGGAACTCCAACTGTTTTAACCTACTGTTACTACTCTGGGGCCCTGGTGATAGGATGGTAAGGTATTTGGGGGAAATTATGTTCTATTATGTTACTATTAAGCCTGCAAAGTTTTGGTGGAACAGAACCCCTGAACAATGAAAAAAAATCAGAGAAGGCTTTCAGTCTTTTTAAGCAAATATTCTGTTTTAATCAGAGGAAAGCTAAAAATGGCTGGAGTTGTCCAACTGCTCTTTCTCTAATCAGATAAAGCTTTGGCAAGCTGGTTCCCCTTGAGAAATAGCCTAAGGTATAGAAAACTTAATGCACTGTGTATATATCAAAAATGTGTATATATCAAAATACTTTCAGGAGTTCCCATCTCAGCATAGCGGAAATGAATCTGACTAGCATCTTTGAGGATGCGGGTTCAATCCCTGGCCTTGCTCAGTGAGTCAGGGATCTGGCGTTGCTGTGAGCTGTGCTGTAGGTTGCAGATGCAGCTCAGATCACATATTGCTGTGGCTGTGGCAGTAGGCTCCAATTTCGACCCCTGGCCTGGGAATTTACATATGCTGTGGTTGTGGCTCTAAAAAGAAAAAAAATCCATTTCCTGCATGAATTAGGAGGCAATTTTTTTTTTTTCATTCTGCATGGTAATAACCTGGTGTGGCTCCTGCAGGAGGAATTCATGAATTGTGGGGAGTTCCATAAGACTGGGTTCCCCAGATCAACCTTTTAATTCACAAGCTAGTTTATACTGTGTCTCCAGAAATTCATCTGTAATGGTTTATATATTTCTATAGTTTACTGACTCAACTGGCTTCTGCTCCTGGTTTATTACTTGAAGGTAATTTTTAGGAGAGTAGAGCAAGTGTTAAAAGTGGGTTCAGGCAGCTGGAGCAAAGAAGAAGGTGGTTGGGCCTTTAATGTGTCAAGGAGTTGAGAGTTCAGATTTTCAAGGTTTGATTCATTGGCACAAAAGAAAAGGGGCATGTTTCTACTTTTATAACTTGGTTGCCTACTGTGGACCAGGCAGAGTGAGTGGGTATCTAAAGCCCACTCACACATTAACAGTCACACATCAAAAATGGAGCCAGTGTCTGTATTAAAAGTTCATTACTGATGATTGACTGAATTATGCCACATCTCATAAGAACTTCAGTAGCAATGTGAAAAGCACAAGCAACATGTTAAAATTAGGATGAAGCCTTGAAAAAGCATTCAAATCCAGTCACTCTAAGGTGTTGGAGAGATCCAGGAAAATGTGGGGTTCCAGAATTCAATTACCTTAATAATATTATTGGTTATTTTAATTTGTTGTCTCATTTGTTGAGTTACTAATGGCACTTCGCCATGTTGTCTACCCATATGCAGCAAGTAATCCTTTAAGGGAACAGAACTTCCTTTGGTTGGTCAATAAATAGTCTAAAACCACGTAGTCATCAGCCACCATGGCTCCCAGAGAGTTTTCCTTCACAGGAAGGCTCTAAAACATTAGCTGTCTGCTACATGTGTTTTGAATGTTTTAGATATTTCTTGATTAGGATATATGTGAGCTTGTTGAGTGGCATCATGTGTACCCCGGGCAGTGCAAGTAACATCCACAACAAAGAATGTGAGTGCAACTGGTAGGAAAACAACACACTTGTGCTGAGAAAGACCAGAGAGTGTTTTGAAGGAGGGTGCCCAAAATGAAATCTTAACAGAGTACAGATGTGTTAGGAGAACAGTCCGGGGGTAGGATATAAATGTTTGCTACTGACACTCTTACAATAAGCAAAAGGCTTGTGAGAGTGACCATGTGACAGAAATGTCTGGTAGAGAAAGTCCTCTACATATGAGGTGTCAATAAGCCTGCAGGTCAGAACAAAGTAATGGGCCCCATACACTGAGGGGGGTCTAACTAATGCCTTCAACAGCAGGAGGACTTATTTAAAACTAACATGTCTAAGGAAGCCATTCTAGCTTCTATGAGGGCTGGATCTTGGGGTCATAAGAGAGAAAAGTCCCACTGAATGTCTTTTTCTAGAGCCCAATGTTTTGAGGTGTTTTTTTTTTTTTTTTACTTTTATGAGAAATGAGTAGATTTCATAATTATCTTGGTGACTCATTGTGTTTTGGCTTCATCAGTGGCATGTCTAATAGGATTACTGAGTAATATGCTGATGTAAGTACATACCATAGTCAGAGCATAGCAAATAGCTGAGCTGAGGGGATGAAGGGTCCTATAAAGTCTATTTTTTATCACCTGTAAGGACCCCTTCCTCAGCCTGGGGATTATGTCCATCAATTATATTAGTAGTGGCATTTTTCTCCTTATCAGGGGAACTGGTAGGTCACTAACTTAGTCATGGCAGAGGAGGGAAGTCCCCTGCATTCTTCCTAGAGTTTTAGGGTAGAGGAATCTCAATAGTTTCATATTTCATGGGCCTGCAGGGCCAAAGTTATTACCATTAGGTCTGAGGTGTCTCAGAAATGAGTTAATTAATCACCCTAAGCACTGAAATATTCCTCTCCAGTTTGAGGTTTCATATGTGCAGAATTAGGAGTGACTTTGGGTAACTGTGATGCAAGATATCCCCAGAGTTCTTTTTCCAAAGTGGGTGATAGAGTTAGATAAGGAGTTCTTGTCACTATTGGTGGGAGAGGATAGCAAGATCATTGGCAGTGGTCAAAGGATCTATGCAAATGCATAGATGAATTTGACTTTTTGCTAGGGTGTCCTGCAGTGCCAGCATGCTTGCTGGTATTTGTGCATGCGTACAGTTTTAATCAGGGATGTCTTGTTTGATCTGGAGACAGAACTCAGCATCTTTCCAGTGGACTCCATTGGGTATGGTGGTGGCATATGGTCTATAAATATACAAACTATCATGGTCTTTCATGTGATCCCAAGTGGCTGCCCACATGGCATGGCCAATGAGTCTAAAAAAGAGACGACCACCTCTAGAACAGCTGCACCACTCAGAAGACAGTGGAACACACTTCCTCTTGTAATTGAGATATGCCAGATATGTCATCCCCTTTTTTACTCTATCCTGTAGGTACCATTATCTTTTCAATGAGAGGTTCTGGCCTCATGACCCAAGGCAAAATGGAAAAGCGGCTACCCTGAATCATCAGCTCAGGGCCTGTAAGCCTCCATTTCAGAGGAAGTGATAACAACAGTGGCTGCTCTAACTGTTTAGCACTAAGCTGAGAATAGTGTCTTTAACTAGAACATCCTGATATATGGCCATTATGGGTGGCTTAGAGACTCAGGAGGCATGAGAGGTGGCCAGGACCTCTGTGATGTAGGATAGTGGTGGTGGGGGCAACACTAATGGCGTGCTTATTATTTGGTCAGAGTCTAGATCCTTTTGTATTCTGTAAATAGTTAAGATAACTATGGGACCACCTGGGATTGCTGCAGCTGAGGAGCATGCGCCCATGACATGGTTTTGACCACTGCTTCTTCCACTCTTTCAGCTCACAGCCCCTGGTGTTGCCACAGAGAACTTTTCTAGAATGGGACAAGGTGTGGATTTTTAAAGATCTTTTTAAGTAGGCACAGAGTAGGCATGAGCTAGGAAATGGAGAGCTGGAATTGATCTCAGGATGACCCTGGAAAAGCTATGCTGCTGATGCTCATGAATTAGGATGTTCCTGGGCAGATCATCCCTGGGGAGACTGTGGGATATACTTTTGTGTTTCAGAAGATCTGACCAAGGAACCAAATTTAAACTCACAAGACAGATCTGGGAGCCCTCTCACTCCACTCCTGTTATGAGGGCAGGTGCAGCCCTAGAGAGTGTTTTTAAAATTAAAGAGGGATTTCAAAAAAGGCCTGTAGAGGACTGAATCCTTCAGTTCTTCCTAAGTAGTACTGCAAGGTGGTGGAAATAACTCGTACATGCAAAGATCAAGGTTCAGCAAAGTTTAACATTCTCCTAGCATGTGAAAGCAGTTTTGTCATTTGTTTTCTACTAATTATTTTGAATATGTATGTATACTATTTTTAGTGTAGTTGTGAGTTCTTACAAATGTATAGTAACGCTACTGCCACCAAAAGGTGGGTGATACTCCTTCACCCCAAAAGAATACTCTTGTGGAGCTCCCATGGTGGCTCAGCAGAAACAAATCTGACTAGCATCCATGGGGATATGGGTTCGATCCCTGGCTTCGCTCAGTGGGTTAAGGACCCATTGTTGCCATGAGCTGTGGTGTAGGTCACAGATGTGGCTCAGATCCCATTCGCTGTGGCTGTGGTGTATACCAGTGGCTATGGCTCTGATTCAACCCCTAGCCTGGGACCTCCATATTCTGGGGGGTCATCTCTAAAAAGGAAAAAGAAAAAACAACACTCTTTGTGATGCCTCTTTTTACCAAACCCCTTTCTCCACTGACATCTGTTTTAGGTCCCTATGTATGCCTTTCTAGAATGTAATATAAATAAAACAAACATACTGCCATTTCAGTCATCTGTGAAATTATATGCCATAATTTTCTTTCAGAGTATGTAATTTTTGCAGTGTTCTTCTGAGTTTAAAATTTTGACAGTGCTAAGTTAAGTGGTATACATTAGGCCTTCAAAACTGAGACATTATATTACTGTGATCTCTATGAGTCTGAGTTTGTTCTACTGTAGTTAACCTTCTCATTTGTAAGATGGAAGGAATAATTGACAGGACATCAAAGGAGATTAAATAATTATGAAATGACAATCTTTACAGTGCTAATAAGAAAATGGACAAAATTTGGCTTTCCTTTACTCTGTAATAAAATTCAGAGCTGTTACTTTTATAGTCCAGAATGTGTGCTGGAAGTCTAATGATACTTGTGAACAGCAGATGGGGATTTGTGAGTCACTGGGGGAAAAGAAGCTTCCAGCTACTCTTATAGAAAGGCATTAAAATTTTCCCTTATCTCCTTTTACATTGAATTAGGATATTACTCAAAATGGTCCCCTCTCTCTGCAGCTCTCCTCAATTATTTCTTGAATAACTGCCTTATAGACATTCACTGTTCTTTTTGTTGTATCCACTGAGAAATCATAGTAGACTTGCATAAGTATCACTCTACTTACAGAATAAACTCAGGATAGGTTAGAACAGTGGAGATGAACATAACCTTTTCTCAGACTGGGGTGAATGCCAGAGCTTAATAGAGTATATATTGTATAAGTATATAAGTGAAAATGCCAAGTATAAAATTTAAAATAGTTAAAAATAAATGAATACTTTTAAATGATGTTAAATACAAAAAGATGTCACAGGAGTTCCTGTGGTGGTTCAGTGGTAACAAACCCATCTAGATCCACGAGGACATGGATTTGATCCCTGGCCTTGCTCAGTGGGTTAAGGATCTGGTGCTGCTGTGAGCTCTGGTGTGGATCACAGACACGGCTCAAATCTTACATTTCTGAGCCTTTGGTGTAGCTCAGCGCTATAGCTCCGATTCGACCCCTATCCTGGGAACTTCCATACGCCACAGGTGTGGCCCTAAAAGACAGAAAAAAAAAGATGCCACAAATATGTGTGGTCCAAATCAATGTCCAAAATCATGGTCACATATTTTCTATAGAAAACTGCAAAAATGACTATCTTTATAGGGAATCTTCACTATTAACTGAGGAAAGCAGGACCTTCTACATTGCTGCCCTCCATTTACTTCCATCCCCAAGCAGTTCCTAATAACAGTGTTAAGGTGGTAGAAATTCAAGTGATCAATAATAACATCGTGACTGAGGCTCCTACCTTCACAGGAAAGATATACACATACTTCCAGCTTATTTCTTACATGTCATTACTCACTTTCTTTCAAAGCTCTTATTTCCATCTTATAAACCAAAGCTTTAACATTCGCTAACCAGCCTCCTTTTCCCACAAAAATATGAGCACCAGTACTGCAAAACCTTATTTGCTTCATGCCTCTATATCCAATCCCTGGAGTACCTTGTTTGTGCTAAACTGGATATATGTTGAATCCAGTGCCAGGCATACTGAAATAGCATCAAGAGTACAGTCTCTGAGCAAAAAATGCTTAACTGAAACAGTGGTCTCGTCTTTCTCTCCCACTAGGTTTGTGTTTTCATAATTTATCAGAAAGTATAGGCCTCAGTTGAGTTATAAAGGAGATATTAAAGGAACCATGTAGTTTACTAAGAAGTGACTTTATATATTTTCACTGAAGTACTTTATGGTAAACAGTATCCATCCAGTACATCACAGGAAATATATCAGTGTTTGCACAATCAGTAGGAAAAGCAAAAGCTGTACTAGGGGACTGGATGCTGGCCTTGTTCTTTGATCATGCTGAAGAGAAAAATGTCAAATACTACAATTACTTATGATAAAATTAAGTTCATCTTCTTGCAGCATCCAGTACAATCCAGAAACATCTTGCTTTCTTGAATAGCAATCAGAGCACCTAGCACAAGCCCAAATTAGGTAAGTCCTTTTGAGCACCCTCTTACTAATAAATCCAGTCATTTAGGGTCTGCAATCATTCTGAGTACTACAATGCATGACACCACTCTTGTTGACTGCTGGTGTGTTCCCAGTAGGTTCTGGCAACATGACACTGACAAAACAAATAAGAAATTCATTTCAAAACAAAGATCATAACTATAGAGGAATAAAAAAATAAAATTTACCAAAAAAATCAACATGTATATACAAGATAATATTGAGAATGTGTAACAATTAACTTGATCAAGTTACAAAGTTGATCTGAAAATCCATAATTACAACAGATATTTTAATATATGTGCTCAGGAAATGAAAAATATTGTATTTGTTAGTATGCAAATTGTATGAAAACACTCCTAAGAAACAACAGAAGATGTTGTTCAACAAAAATATATTGTTTTTAATCATCATCAACATAACTAAAAACATAATGAAGAATTGTGCACTGTTGTGAGTAATGGAAAACATCCATAATCTGCCCAATATGAGATAGGTGCCAATTCTCACACGGAAGGACTGTCAGGTTAGTTACTGCATGCTGCAGTAGAGGAACAAACTCCAATGAGGTTCTTTTGGACTACACAACTATAGCTGTCACAGTGGAATCAGGAACACATGGTCACTAGCCAAATTACCAGAATGAGGTGTTTAACCTTATGAAAATATGATCTAGAAAAGATGTAAGTCCAAGCATCAAAGAATGCTCCAAACCATGAAAATTTGAATTAGCTGCCTGGTGGACATATGGAAACTTGCAGTAAAATACAAAATTGTGGAACCTGTGGAGATATGTGTAGAAACCTACACCTCTGATAAAATGGAAGTCAACTGGTTGTGGTTTTGAGGACATTCTTGATTGACAGGGTAGGGAATCAGGAAATTAGGTTGGAAGCAAGTGTCCTCAAAGGTGCTATGCCCATCTTTCTCCCTGTAGGGTGCTGACACCTGTACATTCCACATCTCATGTGAGTGAGGTTCCAGGTAAATTCTCACATGGAGCCATAGAGGAAACAGATTCTAGAACATGTTACATTACCTAAGTGATAAAACAATGTAGGAGAGCCATCTCCAATCTACATTTTATTGTACAATGACAGGTCTGTCTTAATGCAAAGTCTATTATTTGAATCCAAGCCAGAAAGAATGACATAGTGCAAAGGGCAAAAGATTGAAATAAGTCACAAGATTATACTCTATGATAAACTTTGCATATTTACAAATTTATGCCATCTTTTACTAGCAAGGAAAACAGAATAAGGCTCCTCGGGCCAAAACAAGAGTAGATGTTCTCATAAGAAAGAAGAAATATATAATTGGTAAGGGGTATCCAATACCTAGCACTACAGGAAGCCAGTAGGAATATCCCAACAAATACCAAAAAAAAAAAAATCACTTACTAATAGCCTTAAACTTATTAAACAATCAAAATGTGAAAGTTAAACCAACTGTATATTACAAATACATGTCAATTCAACCATAGATCATATAGGCTCCAAAATGAGAAAAATGTTAAATGATTTAAGGACAGCACAATATCTATTAACTTTATGTAGTATCACTTAAAGAATACTTACAGAGTTTCCGTTATGGTGCAGCAGGTTATGAGCCCAACTAGTATCCATGAGTAAGCAGGTTTAATCTCTGGCCTCACTCAGTGTGTTAAAGATCTGGCATTGCTGTGAGCTATGGTGTAGGTCACAGATGTGGCTTGGATCTGGCATTGCTGTGGCACAGGCCAGCAGCTATAGCTCTGATTCGAACCCCAGCCTGGGAACTTCCATATGCCATGGGTGTGGTCCTAAAAAGAAAAAAGCCAAAAAAAAAAAGTGAATACTTACAGAATTATCTTCACATCAGTATTCTGTATTGAAAGTAAGTAGTACATATCCAGCCGAGAGATCCACTTTTAAGAATGAGGCACTGATAAAGATATTGTAACTTTTAATTATTTCATGTGACTGTTTTTTGGAATACTATACATAGGTTAATTTGTAGCAGGTTTTTTCATAGGACTTCTTTCCAGTAAGTTTTCACATGTAAGAATGAAGGCCAACTGACGTTTTCCCCACATTACTTATATCCAAGGTTTCTATTCAGTATGAGATCTTTCATGCCTTCGAAAGGAATTGGGACGACTGAAGGCTTTCCCACATTCTCTGCATTTGTAAGGTTTCTCGCCAGTATGCATTCTCATGTGCCCTCGAAAGGTGGTGCGATAAATGAATGCTTTCCCACATTCCTTACATTCATAGGGTTTCTCTCCAGTGTGAGTTTTCTCATGTGTTCGAAAAGATGTGTAACAACTGAAGGCTCTACCACACTGTTTACATTCATACGGTTTCTCTCCTGTGTGAGTTCTTTGATGTATTCGAAATGAACTGGGAAAACTGAATGCTTTCCCACAGTCCTTACACTTATAAGGTCCATCTCCAGTGTGCATTATCATGTGTGTTCGAACACTTGAGGGAGAAATGAAGGCTTTCCCACATTCTTTACATTTATAGGGTTTCTCTCCAGTGTGCTTTCTCATGTGTCCTTGAAAGGTTGTGCGATAAATGAAGGTTTTTCCACATTCTGTACATTCATAAGGTTTCTCTCCAGTATGAGTTCTTTCATGTATTCGAAAGGAACTGGGCCAACTGAAAGTTTTACCACACTCTTTACATTCATACGGCTTCTCTCCAGTGTGAGTCCTTTCATGTGATCGAAACGAACTGGGACAAATAAAGGCTTTCCCACATTCCTTACATTTATAAGGTCCATCTCCAGTGTGTGTTATCATGTGTGTACGAATGCTTGAAAGAGAAATGAAGGCTTTCCCACATTCCTTACATTCATAGGGTTTCTCTCCAGTGTGAATTCTTTCATGTATTCGCAAACCTAGAGGAGAACTAAAGGTTTTCTCACATTGTTTACATTCATATTGTTTCTCTGCCATGTGAGTCCTTTCGTGTCTTCGAAAGGAACTAGGACAACTGAGGGCTTTACCACACTGCTTACATTCATAGGGTTTTTCTCCAGTGTGATTTCTTTCATGTATTTGCAAACCTAGAGGAGACCTGAGGGATTTACCACACTCCTTACATACATAGGGTTTCTCTCCAGTGTGAGTTCTTTCATGTGCTCGAAATGAAGTGGAACAACTAAAGGCTTTCCCACATTCCTTACATTTATAGGGTCCTTCTCCAGTATGTGTTATCATGTGTCTTCGAAAGGTTGTGAGCCATGTGAAGGCTTTCTCACACTCCTTACATTCATAGGGTTTCTCTCCAGTGTGAGTTCTTTCATGTCTGTGAACAGACTTGCGGTAACTGAAGGCTTTCCCACATTCCTTGCATTTATATGGCTTCTCTTCATATTCATGATATTCATATGGTTTGTGTCCAGTGTGAGATCTGATGTGCCTATTAAGGAATGAAGGACGCACGAAGACTTTCCCACACACATGACATTCACATGGTTTTACTCCAGGAGTTTTCTTTTTCAGATTAAGATTTGAAATTTGGCTGACAGTTTTTCCATGTTGACTATTTTCTTTGCTTTCACAGAGTTTTTCTACCATATGACTTCTGTTAAAAAAATAGTTTCATATTTATTAGGAGGGTACTGAATTCATTTTTATATTTTACAGCAAAAATTAAGATTTGTCTACCCTAAAGTTGTTTGAAGGTAAATATACTTAAAGTTTTGTAAGAAGACTTGACCATAGCTATTATGAAAATAGAAATATTAATATATGAGGTTCCTTAGTACTGTTTCCAAAAGTGAATAAGGCTGAAAACACTGAACAGCTATGTCACATTTAAGTAAATGAGTTTGGTGGGGAAAAATTAAGGATAAATAAATTTGAAACTAAAGTTGTGGGTTTTTTTCCATTCTTGCTGATTTCATTTTTTTATTATAGTTGATTTACTATGTTGTGTCAATTTCTGCTGTACAGCATAGCAGCCCTGTCATTCATAGATATACATTCTTTTTCTCATACTAAGTTGAGGTTGTTTTAGTTTCTTGTTTTAAAAAGTTTATGACATACTAGGATCCTCGTGTGAGACACTACTATCTACTGTGCTTGTGACTCACCTTGCTTTTCTCCCCTGGGTTTTGTACCAGTCTTCGATGTTATGACTGTCCCATTTTTTCTCTAAAATGAAGACCCAGAAAAATAATGCAAATTTTTAGAAAATATAGAAAAATATAGATTCTAGATCCAGTGAGCTGTGTGACCATGCTTAGTTTATTTACCAATGATAAAAAAAATTGCATATTGATGTTGCTAAGATCTACAAGAAAAATTCCATCTCTCCTATATGTGAAACTGAGGAAGAAAAAGAAACCGTCCTTAGTTTTGTTGTCTCATCTCAAACCATAACATTTATGGACACAGAGCATGTTAAGTTCATGTATCGTAACTGTTCTATTCTTAGTTGTTACCAATTTCTTACTGTGTGCCAAATTTAAATATGTATGTATAGGAAAAAAAATTATAAATAGAATTCAGTACTATCTGCAGTTTCAAAAATCCATCACTGGTCTTGGAAGTATCCTTTGCAGATAAGTGAGGACTACTATATTCATTTTCCACTTTCCACATCTTGGGGATAATGTTTATGGACAAGAAAAAAGTGAAAGAATGTTATCATCCTTACCTATTGATGCTAGGTTCCTGAAGGTTTCCTTCATCACATCTCTGTAAAGGCTCTTCTGTGAAGGATTCAATAAAGCCCATTCCTCCAGGGTGAAGTTCACAGCCACATCCTCAAAGGTCACTGGGTCCTAAAACATCCCAAATATGTTTCCAGTAAGATATGTGAGCCTAACAGAACTAGGGATTTATACTCAATTAATAGGAAGGTTACATGTGATTCTGTCACCGTCAAACATTTATCTTATGTCTTGGTCATCAAAAACTTACTCTGTCTACCCTTCATAAATTTAACAGCATAATGAACACATGCAAATTATTTATGCATTTTTACTGTGACCACTTTATTTTATTTTTTGTCTTTTTGTGATTTCTTGGGCCACTCCCACGGCATATGGAGGTTCCCAGGCTAGGGATCGAATCGGAGCTGCAGCCACCAGTCTATGCCAGAGCCACAGCAATGTGGGATCCGAGTTGCATCTGCAACCTACACCACAGCTCATGGAAACGCTGGATCCTTAACCCACTGAGCAAGGCCAGGGATCAAACCTGCAACCTCATGGTTCCTAGTTGGATTCAATAACCACTGAATCATGACGGAAACTCCATCAGTAAATTTAAGAAAACTGAAATCATATCAAGTATCTTTTCCAACCACAATGCTATACAACTGGAAATTAACCAGAAAAAAAAAGTGCAAAAAAACACAAACACATGGAGACTAAACAACCTACTACTAACCAACCAATGGATCACTAAAAAAATCAAAGAAGAAACTAAAAAATACCTAGAAGCAAATGACAACAAATACATAAGAATCCAAAACCCATGGGATGTAGCAAAAGCAGTTCTAAGAGGGAAGTTTATAGCAATACAAGCCTAACTCAGGAAACAACAATCTTAAATAATTTCACACCTAAAGCAACCAGAGAGAGAAAAACAGACAAAACCCAAAATTAGTAGACAGAGAAATCATAAAGATCAGAAGCAGAAATAAATGAAAACTATAGAAAATATCAATGAAACCAAAAGCTGGTTCTTTGAAAAAAATCAACAAAATTGATAAACCCTTAGCCAGACTCATCAAGAATAAAAGAGAGAGAACTCAAATCAATAAGTTTAGAAATAAAAAAGAGAAGTTACAACGGACATCACAGAAACATAAAAGATCATAGGAGACTACTACAAGCACCTGTATGGCAATAAAATGGACAACCTAGAAGAAATGGACAAATTCTTAGAAAAGTACAACCTTCCGGGAGTTCCCATTGTGGCTCAACAAAATACTGGCAAACTGAATCCAGCAATACATTAAAAGAATGGTACAAGATGATAAAGTGGGAATTACTCAGGATGCAAGGATTTTTCAACATCTGCAAATCAATCACTGTGATACAAGACATTAACAAACTTAAGAATAAAAAATGTATGATCCTCTCAATAAATGCAGAAAAAGCTTTTGACAAAATCCAACACCCATTTCTGATAAAAACCTAAACATAATAAAGGCCACACATGACAAACCCACAGCTAACATCATCCTTAATGCTGAAAAGCTCAAAGATTTCCTGTTAAGATCAGAAACAAGACAAGGATGTCTGCTCTCACTAGTACTATTCAACATAATTTGGGAAGTCCTAACCACAGCAATCAGAGAAGAAAAATAAAAGGAATCCAAATTGGTGAGGATGAAGTAAAACTATCACTGTTTACAGATGACATGATACTATACCTAGAAACTTCTCAACACGCTACCACAAAACTGTTAGAGCTCATCGATGAATCTGGTAAAATCGTAGAATACAATATTAATACAGAGATTATTATTGCTTTTCTATGTATTAACAATGAAGATCAGAGGAAACGAATCTGACTAGGAACCATGTGGTTGTGGATTCGACCCCTGGCCTCGCTCAGTGTGTTAAGGATCTGGAGTTCCCATGAGCTATGATGTAGGTCACAGACATGGCTCAGATCTGGCGCGCTGTGGCTATGGTGAGGCCAACAGCTGTAGCTTCGATTAGACCCCTAGCCTGGGAACTTCCATATGCCACAGATGCAGCCCTAAAAAGCAAAAACAAACAAACAAAAAAACAAAAACAAACCAAGATCAGAAAGGGAAATTTGGAAAACAATCCCATTTACCATTGCATCAAAAAAAGAATAAAATACCTAGGAATAAACCTATCTAAAGAGATAAAAGACCTGTACTATGAAAACTGTAAGACACTGATGAAAGAAATCAAAGGTGACAGAAACAGATGGAAAGATATATCATGCTCTTGGACTGGAAGAATACTGTCAAAATTATTTTACTACCCAAGGCAATCTATATATTTAATATGCAAACCCTATCAAATTACCAATGGCATTTTTCACAGAACTAAAACAAAATATTTTCAAGTTTCTTTGGAAGCACAAAAGACCCAGAATAGCCAAAGCCATCCTAGGAGAAAAAAATGGAGCTGGAAGAATTAAGCTCCCTGACTTCAGACTACACTACAAAGCTACAATCATCAAAACAATATGGTACTGGGGCCAAAACAGAGATACAGATCAATGGAACATGATAGAAAGCCCGTAATTAAACCCATGTGCCTACAGTCAACTAATCTATGACAAAGGAGGCAAAAAATACAATGGAGAAAGACAGTCCCTTCAATAAGTGGTGCTGGGAAAACTGGACAACTAAAAAGGAATGAAATACACAAAAATAAACTCAAAAGGAATTAAAGACCTAAATATAAGACCAGATACTATAAAACTGTAGAGGAAAACATAGATCAAACACTCCAGATACTATAAAACTCTTAAGAGGAAAACACTGGCTGAACACTCACTGACATTAACCACAGCAGTATCTTCTCAGATCCACTTCCTAAAGTAATGACAATAAAAACAAAAATAAATAAATGGGACCCAATTAAATTTAAAAGTTTTTGCACAGCAAAGGAAACCCTAAACAAAATGAAAAGATAACCCAGAGAATGGGAGAAAATATTTCTGAGTGAAACTAATGACAAGGGATTAATTTCCAAAATATATAAATACACAGCTCAATACCAAAAAAATAACCCCATCTAAAACTGGCAGAAGATCTAAACAGACAATTCTCCAAAGACATACAGATGGCCAAAAACACATGTAAAGATGTTCAATATCACTTATTATTAGAGAAATGTAAATCAAAACTACTATGAGGTACCACCTTCCAGCAGTCAGAATGGCCATCATCAAAAAGTCAACAAACAATAAATTCTGGATAGGATGTGGAGAAAAGGGAATGCTCGCTTCTACTCTGTTGGTGGAAATGTAAATTGCTGCAACCCCTATGGGAAACAGTATGTAGATTCCCCAAAAAACTAAAAACAGAATTACTATATGATCCAGCATTCCCACTCCTGGGCATCTATCCAGAGAAAATCATGACTCAAAAAGATACATGTACCCAATGTTCATTGCAGCAGTACAGACAATAGACAACACATGGAAGCAACCTAAATATCCATTGACAAAGGAGTGGATATAGATGTGGTACATATACACAATGGAATATTAGCCATAAAAATGAATGAAATAATGGCATTTGCAGCAACATGGATGTTCCCAGAAATTACGCTAAGTGAAGTCTGTCAGACAGTGAGACACAAAACATTATATGTTACCACTTATATATGGAATCTTAAAAAAGCATACAATGAACTTATTTGCAGAACAGAAATTGACTCACAGACTTAGAAAAACTTATGCTTACCAAAGGAGACAGGTTGGTGGAGGGACGGATGGGCTGAGGCTTTGGGATGGAAATGTTGTAAAATTAGGTTAGTATAATAAAGTTCACTGAGTTTTTTGAAAATTAAAAAAAAACAAATCAGTTACATTTCTTTGTACTAACAATGAAATACTAGAAAGGGAATGTAAAAAAAAAAAAATACCTTTTAAAATTGAACCCCCAAATAAAATGCTTAGGAATAAACCTGACCAAGGAGATGAAAGATGTATACACTGAGAACTATAAACAATAAAGAAAATTAAAGAAGATTCAAAGAAATGGAAAGATATCTTACACTCCTAAATTAGAAGAATTGTTTAAACGGCCATACTACCTAAAGCTATCTACAGATTTAAAAGGATCCCTATCAAATTACTCATGACCTTTTTCACAGAACTATAACAAATAATCCTAAAATTTATATAAAACTATTTAAGACCTAGAATTGCCAAGGCAATCCTGAGGTGGGGAAAAAAAATAAAACAGGAGGCATAACTCTCTTGGATATATTCCAAGACACCAAGTGGATGCCTGAAACTCTGAATAGCACTTAAGGCCAGAAATACTATATATTTTCTCCTATATTATATATTTTCTCCTATACATACATACACACACAGTGTGGATAGAATGAAGAAAGGGATGACTCACTCTCCCAGGGTAGATGGAGCAGGATGGCACAAAATTCCATCACAATATTCAGGACAATGCACAATTTAAAACTTATGAATTGTTTATTTCTGTAACTTTCCACCTAATTTTTTCAGACTACAGCTGACTTCAGGTAACTGAAACTATAAAAAGCAAAACTGCAGCCAATGGGGGACTCCTGTACAATATATAAAACAGGATGCAGCAAAAGCATTTATCATCCTAATAAAGTAACAAAAAAGGGCTCAGCAGTAACAAACCCAACTAGTATCCAACTAATAAGTCCTTTGTGCAGCCTTAAAAAGACCAAAAAAAAGAAAAAGAAAAAGAAAAGAAACAAACAAAAAAGATCTCAAAACACCCAACTTTACACATCAAGGAACTAAAAAATTATGAACAAACCCTAAGGTTAATAAAAGCAAAGAAATAATAAAGATCATAGTAGAAATAAATGAAATAGACCAAAAGGATAATAGAAAAATCAGTGAAACTAAGAGCTTTTAAAATATAATGTCAATAAAACTTAAAAGTCTTTAGCTACACTGATGAAAAAAAAAAGAGAAGGCCCCAATTAAAAAATGAGAGATGCTACAAGTACTACAGAAACACAAAATATCACGAGACTACTATGAACAACAATACTCCAAAATTTTTCACAACATAGAAGAAATTCCTAGAAACATACTATCTACCAAGACTGAATCATGAAGAAAAAGAAAATCTGAACAGACCAGGTACTAGTAAGGTTATTCAATCAGTAATCTGAAACCTCCCATCAAAGACTAGCTAGCTTCACTGGTGAAGAGTAACAAATATTTTTTAAAAAATTAATGCCAATACTTTGCAAATTCTTCAAAAAAAATAGGACAGAACATTTCCTGAGAACTGATTTTACTGTGTCTCATAGATTTTGGATTGTTCTATCATCATTGTCATTTGTCTCTAAATATCTTCTGATTTCCTCTTTGATTTTTTTCCAATGATTGACTGGTTGTTCAGCAATATATTGTTTGACTTACAGGAGTTTGTGTTTCTTGCTGTTTTTTTTTTCTTGTAGTTGATTTCTAGCCTCATAGCATTGTGGTCAGAGAAAACACATGAAATAATTTCAACTTTTAAAAATTTACCATGGGAGTTCCCATCATGACACAGCAGAAACGAATCTGACTAGCATTCATGAGGACACAGGTTCAATTCCTGGCCTTGCTCAGTAGGTTAAGGATCCAGCACTGCCATAAGCTAGGGTGTAGGTCACAGACACGACTCATATCTGGCGTTGCTGTGGCTGTGCTGTAGGCAAGCAGCTACAGCTCCGATTCAACCCCTAGCCTAGGAACCTCCATATGCTGTGGATGCAGCCCTAAAAAAGAAAAAAAAAATTGTTTTAATTTACCATGGATTGATCTGTGGCCCCAGATGCGATCTATCCTGGAGAATGTTCCATGTGCACTTGAGAAGAATGTATTTTCTACTGCTTTGGAGTGGAAAATTCTATAGACATCAGTTAAGTCTATCTGGTCCAGGGTGTCATTTAAGGCCTGTGTTACCTTGCTGATTTTCTGTCTGGGTGATCTGTCCATTACTGTAAGTGGGGTGGTAAAATCCCCCACTATTGTTGTGTTACTGTTGATTTCTCCTTTTATGGCCGTTAGCAACTGCCTTATATATTGTGGTGCTCCTATATTGGGTGCATATACCTAGTACTAGATGTCCTCACTATAGCAATTAAGCAAGAAAATTAAATAAAAGGATCCAAATTGGAAAAGAAGAAGTAAAATTGTCAGTATTTGCAGGTAACGTTATACATAAAAGCCCTAAAGATGCCACCAAACTCCTGGAGCCAATAAATTAATTCAATAAAGCTGCAGGATACAATATCAATTATACAACAATAATGAAGTATCAGAAAGAGAAGAAAATAATCCTAATTAAAAGTTCAGGACTAACAAATACACACTACTATATGTAAAATACATAAACAACAAGGACACACTGTACAGTGCAGTGAACTATATTTATTATCTTATAACAACTTATAATGGGAAATAATCTAAAATACATTTGAATCACTGTGATGTACACCCGAAACTAACACAACATTGTCAACCAATTATACTTCAATTAAAAAACAAATTAGTAATTAGCAAATTAGAGCATATTCTGATTAGAACTAGAAATTCCACCATGAGAAAAAAGATACACATTTACTAGAGAGACTAAAATCCTGTAGTCTCTCAATATAAACTTAAATTTTACCTTCTATAAAAAAATAAGTAAAATTCTGTACTTCAATGACAAAACCATTTACAGCTGCATTAAGAAGAATAAAACACGGAATAAATTTAACCAAGGTGAAAAACCTGCATACTGAAATGTACAAGGCATAGAGGAAAGAAATTGAAAGGTATAATACTCTCATAAATTAGAATTAATATTGTTAAAATGTCTGTACCACCTAAAGCAATTTACAATTCAAATCAATCAATTCAATTCCTATCACAATTTCAATGGCATTTTTTCCACAGAAATAGAATAAACAACCCTAAAACTTATAGGGACCCACAAAGCCCCTGAATAGTCAAAGCAAACTTGAGAAAGAATAAATTGTTAGCATTGATTTCAAATGACATTACAAAACTAATCAAACAACATGCTTTTGGCATAAAACAGACACATAAATAAAGGGAACAGAATAGTCGGGGGGGGGGGGACATGCTTATGTGATCAATTAATTTCAGGTAGTGGAACCCAGAATATAAAGTAAGGGAAAAGAGACTCTCTTCATTAAATTGTGTGGGAAAACTGAACAATAGCATGCAAAAGAATGGAACTGGGGTGGTCAAGACAAGATGGCAGAGCAGAAGGACTGGAGCTCACCTCTTCTCACAAAAACACCAAAATAACAACTGAATGCTGAATAACCATCAACTGGAATAGGCTGGAAGCTACCAAAAAAGATATCCTACACCCAAAGACAAAGAAGAAGCCACAATAAGATGGTAGGAGGAGTGCTTTTGTGATATAAGCAATCCAATACCCCTGGGTGACCCACAAACTGGAAAATACCTATATCGAAGATGCTCTCTCCTACAGGAGCATTCCAAACCCCACATTAGGTTTCTCAGCCTGGGAGTCTGGAATTGGGAGAGGAGCCCCCAGAGCCATTTGGCACTGAGGACCAGCAGGGCTTGAGCATGGGTTTCCCTTACTTTATATTCTGGGTTCCCCCAGGATTGGAGGAAACAGACTTCATTCTTGGAGGGTGCACACAGGGTTTCATGTGCACTGGATCCCTGGTTAATGCAGGGACTCTGTAAGAATCTGGCCATACATACTTGTGGGTCTTGGAAGGTATCCTGGGAAAGCAGGGGGCTACTGTGGCTCACTGTATGGGCAGGACATTGGAGGCAGAGGTCCCAAGAATATTCATTGACATGAACTCCCCTGGAGGCTGTTATTTTGGAAAAATATAGCCCTACCCATCAGGGCTGAGAAACCCTAGGCCAAACAACAAACAAGGTGGGAACACAGCCCCACCCATCAGCAAATAAGCTGCCTAAAGTCCTCTTAGGCATACACCTGCCTCTAATCAAAACCAGAGACAAAGCCCCAACCACCAGCGAGATAAGACTCAGCTCTTCCTACCAGTGGGCAGGAACCAGTCCCTTCCATATGGAAGCCTGCCACAAGCCTCTGTATCAACTTCACCCACAAATGGGCAGACACCAGAAACAAGAGAGGCTACAACCCTATAGCCTGCGAAAAGGAGACCACACAAAAAACTGTAAAAAATGAAAAGGCAGAGAAATATGAGGCAGATGAGGGAACTAGACAAAACCCCAGAAAAACAGCTAAGTGAACTAGAGATAAGCTATCTCCATGAAAAAGACTTTAGAGTAATGATAGTAAAGATGATCCAAGATCTCAGGGGAAAAAAAACTGGAGGCAAAGATCTATAAATTACAAGAAATGTGAATAAAGAAATAGACGATTTAAAGATTAAACAAGGAGAGATGCAAAATACAATAGCTGAAATTAAAAGTTCACCAGAAGGAACAATTAGCAGAATACAGGAGGCAGAATGAATAAGTGAGGTGGAAGGCAGACTGACAGAAATCATTAACATGGGATTAATAAAAATGAATGAAAAGAAATGAGGACAGTCTAAGAGAACTCTGAGATAATGTTAAACACACCAACATCTGTGTTACAGGGGTGCCAGAAGGAGGAGAGAGAGACAAAGGGCCAGAGAAAATATCTGAAGAGTTATTAATAGCCAAAAACTTCCCTAACATAGGAAAGGAATCACTAACTCAAGTCCAGGAAGCAATAATGAATACCGTATAGAATAAACCCAAGAAAGAACACCCCAAGACAAATACTAATCTAGCTGACCAAAATTAAAGACAGAGAAAATACTGAAAGCAACTAGGGAAAAGCAACAAATTACATACAAGGGAACCCCAATAAGGTTTTCAGCAGGCCAGAAGGCAGTGGCATGATATACTTAAAACAATGAAAGGAAAAACCCTACAATCAAGCACACCCTACTTAGGAAGGCTCTCATTCAGATTTGAAAAAGAAATCAAAAGCTTTACAAATAAGCAAAGTTAGGAGAATTCAGCACCATTAAACCAGCTACACGACAAATACTAAAGGAACTTCCCTAAGTGTAAAAGAAAAGGCCACAACTAGAAACAAGAAAATTACAAAAGGGAAGGCTCACGAGGAAAAGCAAACATATAGTAAAGGTAGGGAATCATCCACACATAAACAGGATACCAAAACAAGCAATCATAAGTAAAGAGTATGAATGTGGGATTCTGGAAATGTATTTGCAATTAAGAGACCAGCAACTCAAAACAATCTTGTGTGTGGGTGTGAATGTGTAAGATATACATAAACACACACACACACCATATATCAAAACCTCATGGCAACCGCAAACAAAAAATCTACAATAGTTACATACACAAATAGGAAAAAGCAGTCCAAACACAATACTAAAGACAGTCATCAAATTACTAGAGAAAAGAACAAGGGATGAAAAAATACCAACAAAAACAAATGCAAAACAATTAACAAAATGGCAGTTAAAAACATACATATCGATGTAAACAGACTATGTACTCTACCCAAAAGACACAGACTGGCTTAATGGATACAAAAACAAGATCCATATGCTGTCTACAAGAGAGCCACTTCAGTTCCTGGGACACATACAAACAAAGTGAGAAGATGGAAGATATTCCATGAAAATGGAAATTAAAAGAAAGCTGGAGTAGCAATACTCAAGACAAAATAGTCCGTAAAATAAAGAATGTTACAAGAGACAAAGGACATTACATAATGATCAAAGGATCAATCCAAGAAGACAGAACACTTGTAAATATATAGGCACCCAACATAGGAGCACTTCAATATATAAAGCAACTGCTAACAGCCTTAAAAGGAGAAATCAACAATAATACAATGGTGGGGGACTTAAAACCCCACTTACAGCAATAGACAAATCATCCAGACAGAAAAATCAACAAAGAAATACAGGCCTTAAATGATTCACTAGACCAGATGGACTTAATAGATATTTATAGAATGTTCCATCCAAAAGCAGTAGAATACACATTCTCCTCAAGAGCACATGGAACATTTTCTAAGATAGATCAGATTTGGGGCCACAAATCAGGCCTTAATAAATTTAACAAAATTCAAATAATAGCAAGAATCTTTTCCAAGCAAGCTATAAGACTAGAAGTCAAGAAGACAAAAACTGCAAAAAAAAACACAAACACATGGAGACTAAAAAACATGCTACTAAACAACCAATGGATCATTGAAAAAAATCAAAGAGGAAATTAAAAAATACCTAGAGAAAAATGAAAAGACACAGCAGACCAAAATCTATCAGATGAAGGAAGCAAAAGCAGTTCTAAGAAGAAAGTTTATAGCAATACAAGCCTACCTTAAGAAACAAGAATAATCTCCAACAAGCTAATTTTACACCTAAAGCAACTAGAGAAAGAGGAACAAACAAAACCCAAGTTAGCAGAAGGAAAGCTCAGAGCAGAAACAAATGAGATAGAAACAAAGAAAATAGAAAAGATCAATGAAACTAAAAGCAGGTTCTTTGAAAAGATGAACAAAATTGATGAACCCTTAGCTACACTCACCAAGAAAAAAAGGGAAAAGGGTCAAATCAATAAAATTCAGAGATGAAAGAAGTTAAAACTGACACCACAGAAATACAAAGTAGTCATAAAAGACTACTACAATCAACTATATGCCAATAAAATGGACAACCTAGAAGAAATGGACAAATTCTTAGAAAAGTACAATATTCCAAGACTAAATCAGGAAGAAACTGAAAAGATGAATGGACCAATCACAAGTACTGAAATTGAAACTGTGATTTAAAAAATTCTAACAAACAAAAGCCTAGAACCTGATAGTTTCACAGGCAAATTTCATTAAACATTTAAAGAATAACACCTATCCTCTGAAACTCTTTTCAAAAAAAAACTGCAGAAGAAGGAACATTCCCAAGCTCATCCTATGAGGCCACCATCATCCTGATACCAAAATCAAGGACACCACAAAAAAAAAATTACAGGCCAATATCACTGATGAACACAGAGGCAAAAATCCTCAACAAAATAATAGCAAACCAAATACAACAATACACTGAAAGGATCATACACCATGATCAAGTGGTATTTATCCCAGGGATGCAAGGATTCTTCAATATCCACAAAACAATAAATGTGATACACCACACTAACAAATTGAAGAATAAAAACCATACGATCAGATGCAGAGAGAGCTTTTGACAAAACCCAATATCAATTTCTGATTTAAAAAAAAAAAAAAAACCTCCAGAAAGTGGACACAGAGGGAACCTACCTCATCATCATAAAAGCCATATATGACAAACCCATGGCTAACATCATTCTCAAAGGTGAAAAGCTTAAACAATTTCCACTAAGATCAGGAAAAAGACAAGGATGTCCACTCTCAACAATGTTATTAACACAGTTTTGGAAGTCTTCGCCATGGCAATCACAGAAGAAAAAGAAAAAGAATCCAAATTGGAAAAGAAAAAGTAAAACTGTCACTGTTTGCAGATTACATGATACTGTACATAGAAAATCCCAAAGATGCTTTCAAAAAATTATTAGGGCACATTTGTGAATTCAGTAAAGTTACAGGATACCAAATTAACACACAGAAATCAACTGCATTTCTATAAACTAAAAACAAAAGATCAGAGAGAGAAATTGGGGAAACAATCCCACCTACCATTGTATCAAAAAGAAGAGAATACCTAGGAATGAACCTACCCCAGGAGGCAAATGACCTGCACTCTGAAAAGTGTAAAATGCTGTTAAAAGAAACCAAAGATGACACCAATACATGGAAAGATATACCATGCTCTTGGATTGGAAGACCCATATTGCCAAAATGACTATATTATCCAAGGCAATATATAGATCCATTTCAATCCCTATCAAATTACCAATGCCCCTTTTTACAGAAGTAAAACAAAAAAAATTAAAATTTGTATGGAAACACAAAACACCCTGAATAGTCAAAGTAATCCTGAGAAAGAAAAATGGAGCTGGAGGAATCAGACTCCCTGATTTTACACTATACTACAAAGCTATAGTCACCAAAAGAGAATGGTACTAGCACAAAAACAGAAATATAGATCTAAGGATCACTATAGAAATCCCAGAAATAAACTTGTACACCTACGGACAACTCATCTACAACAAAAAAGATAAGAATATACAATGGATAAAACAAGTCTCTTCAATAAGCGGTGCTGGGAAAATTGGACAGTTACATGCAAAACAATGAAATTAGAACACTTTCTAACACCAGACACACAAAAACAAACTCAAAATGGATTAAAGACCTAAAGGAAGACTGGATACTGTAAAACTCTCAGAGGAAAACATAGGCTGACATATATCACAGCAGTATCTTCTCAGATCCACCTCCTAGTACAAAAATAAATAAATAAATAGGTCCTAATTATACTTAAAAGCTTTTACAAAGCAAAGGAAACCCTAAGAAAACTGAAGACAACCCACAGAATGGAGAAAATATTTCCAAATGAAGCAACTGACAGAGATTAATCTCCGAAATATATAAACACCTGCAGTTCAAAATAAAAAAAAAAAACATCAAAAAATGGGCAAAAGCTCTATATAGACATTTTCCCAAAGAATACAGATGGCCAAAAAACACATGAGAAGATATTCAACGTAGCTAATTATTAGAGAAATGCAAATCAAAACTACTATGAGGTACCACCTTACAGCAGCCAGAATGACCATCATCAAAGTCTATAGACAAAAAATGCTGGAGAGGGTGTGGAGAAAAGGGAACCCTATTACACTGTTGGTGGGAATGTAAATTGGTGCAACCACTGTGGAAAACAGTATGCAGCTTCCTCAGAAAACAAAATTTAGAACTACCATATCATCCAACCATCCCACTCCTGGGGCATCTATCCAAGAAAACCATAATTTGAAAAGATACACACACCACAGTGTTCACTGCAGCAGTATTTACAATAGCTAAGACATGGAAGCAACTTTGATGTCTATCAATGGAGGGATAGATAAAAGAGATGTGATATATGTATATGTACACACATACACAATGGAATATTACCCATCCATAAAAAGAATGAAATAATGACATTAACCGCAATAAGAATGGACCTAGAGATTATGATACGAGAGAAATAAATGAGAAAAAACATAGGACATCACTTATCTGTGGACTCTAAAAAAAGGATAGAAATTTGCAGAACAGAAATAATCTCACAGACATTGAAAACAAACTTATGGTTACCAAAGGGGAGGGGTGGGGTGGAGGGATGGATTGGGGGTTTGGGATTGGCATATGCACACTGAGGTATATGGAACTGGATGGAGAGCTGGGGAGAAATCTACCCAATATTCTGTGATGATCTATATGGGAAAATAATCTGAAAAAGAATGGATGTGTATATATGTATAACTGAATCACTATGCTGTACAGCAGAAATTCTCACAACACTGCAAATCAACCATGCTCTATAAAACTTTAAAAATAAATTCGCAAAATGTCCAAAAAACAAAAAACCCTCAAAAGAATGAAACTGGACCACTATTTTCTACCACACACAAAAATCAATTCAAAATGGATTAAGACATGAACATAAGACCTGATTCCATAAGAATCCTAGAAGAAAACAGACAGCAAACTCAATCTTGGAGATGATTTTCTTTTTTGGTTTTGACACCCAAACCAAAGGCAACAAAAGCAAGAGTGAACAAAAGGTACTACATCAAACCAAAAAGCTGCTGCACTGCAAAGGAAATTATCAACGAAATGAAAAGATAACCTACTGAGTGGGAGAAAATATGTACAATCATATATCTGATAAGGAATAACTATATATATCAAATATATCAGGGAGTTCCCGTTGTTGTACAGTGGTTAATGAACCCAACTAGGAATCATGAGGTTGAGGCTTTGATCCCTGGCCTTGCTCAGTGGGTTAAGGATCCAGCATTGCCGTGGGCTGTGGTGTAGGTGGCAGACACGGCTGGGATCCTGCGTTGCTGAGACTGTGTTGTAGGCCAGTGGCTACAGCTCCGATTCGACCCCTAGCCTGGGAACCTCCATATGCCGTGGAAGCGGCCCTAGAAAAGGCAAAAAGACAAAAAAAAAAAGAATAGAAAAAAGAAATATATAAAGAACTCATACAGGGCAATGGCAGCTGTGGCAGCAGCAGCAGGGGCTGAGGGCAGTCCAGGCTTGGGGCGGATGGCAGCACTGTCTTGTGCCCGGGCCTGTGGGGAGGCCGGGAGTGGGGGATGCAGGGGACTGCGTGAACAGTTTGCAGTCTGAGGAGCTGCTGCTGGAGCCCAAGCCAGAGCCTGAGCCTGAAGAGGAGCTGCCCCAGCCCCCCGCCCCCCATGCCACAGCTCTGGGCTCTGGGCCTGGCTTGGGAGCCCCGAGCCACCAGGAGGAGGAGGAGCCGGGAATGGTGGAGGGTGGCCTGGGAGATGGCGCCATTAAGGACCCGGAGATGGAAGCCATCAAAGTTGGGGAGATGGAGAAAGAAGCTGAGAAGCTAAGGGAGCTACAGAATGAAGTAAAGTAGCAGATGAATATGAATCCACCTCCCCGCAATACTGGCCCAGGTATCGTGTCCACTGAGAAGACGGAAGCTGACACCCGCTCTATCTATGTTGGCAATGTGGACTCTGGTGCAACAGCAGAAGAGCTGGAAGCACACTTTCATGGCTGTGGTTCAGTCAACCACAATACTATACTTTGTGACAAATTTAGTGGCCATCCCAAAGGGTTTGCATATATAGAGTTCTCAGAAAAAGGGTCGGTGAGGACTTCCCTGGCCTTACACGAGTCCCTATTTAGAGGAAGACAAATCAAGGTGATCCCAAAAGGAACAAACAGACTGGGCATCAGCACGACAGACCAGGGTTTTCCACGAGCTTGATACCATGCCCAGACCACCAACTATGACAGTTCCTGCTCTCGAATCTACAGTGGTTTTAACTGCAGGCCAAGGGTCACGTCTACAGGGGCTGAGCTAGAGTGACATCATGGTATTCCCCTGACTAAAAAATAATAATAATAATAATGTGTATTAGGAGGAGAGAGAGGAAGAAAAGAGAATGGGGGGGGGATGAATTAGAAAAAAAAACCAAAACAGAAACCAGAAGATGACCTTAATGGAAAAAAATATTAAAAAAAAAAAAAAGATATACTGCAGAAAGGGGGAAAATCCCATAACTGCTGAGGAGGGACCTTCTTTGGGGAGCAGGGGAAGGCCCGGGGAGTGGGACAGGGGGCTGCTCCTGCACTCTGGGGATTCACCATGGACACATCTCAACTCTGCAAGATGCTGTTTCCCTGACTGCTTTCACCCTTGGGGGGCTGTTCAAGGGTAGGTGGGCATGGGTGGTAGGAGAGATATTTTTACCCAGGGCTCTGGAAGGACACCAAGCTGCTCTACTTGTAACTGTTATCTTCCCTCCATCTTCTCCCTAACATGGATGGACCTTAGGGTGTTATGCTAAATAAAATAAGTTAGAAAAACAAATACCATATGATCTCACCTATATATGGAATCTAAAACAAAGAAAACCCCAAGTTAAGAGATATGGAGAACAGATTGGTGGTTGCCAGGGGTGGGAGTTAAGCGGGGGGGGGGGGAGTATTGAGAGATGGGAGAAGTAAGTGAAGAAAGTAAAAAATTACAAACTTTAAGTTATAAAATATATCAAGGTATATAATACACAGCATTGTGACTGCAGTTAAGAATACTGAATACTGTATTGCATACTGGCAGGTTACCAAGAGAAATCTCAAAAACTTTCATCACAAGAAAAAAACTGTAACCATGTGTGATAATGTTAGTCTAGTTCACTAAACTTATTGTAGTATTTCACAATATATATGAATATCGAATCATTACACTATACACTTTAGAGTAATAATACCTCAATAGAAATAAGTAAAATAAAATGACCAAAATATATAAATAATTAGGGAAGACATCAAAATTGCAGGAATATAGACTATTAAAACTGAAAGCTGGTGCTTTGAAGTAATCAGTAAAATTGATAAAGGTCTAGTCAAGATAACTGAGAAAGGAGGGAAGAATGAAATTACTAATATCAAGATTGAAAAGGAGTTCTCTTATGGGACATCAGGTTAAAGACCCAACATTGTCACTGCAATGGCTCAGGTTTGATCCCTGGCCTGGTAACTTCCATATGCCATGGGTGTGGCCCTCCAAAAAAGAATGAAAAGAGCATACTATGAAATAGCATTTGATAGAATCTAACATCCATTTATAATAACAGACTAGGAATAGAGGGGAACTCCTGCTCTTGAGAAAGAATATCTTCATGAAACTTGTACTCAGCATTGTACTTAATGGTGAGAAACTAGATATTTTCTTATAAGAAAAAAGGTAAGGAAATCTCCTCTCACCGTTCCTATTCAACATTGTACTGGAAGACTTAGCTAATGCAATAAAGGAAGAAAGGAAACAAAATGTATGTATGCTTATATATATATATATATATATATATATATATATATATATATATAAAAGCAAGAAATAAAACTGTCTTTGTTGCATATAACACAATTTTCTATGTAAAACATCTGAAAGAATATGAAACACCAGAAATCACTCTAGGAATTAATAAGACAGTATAGAAAGACTGAATACAGAAGTCATCTGCTTTTTTATAGACCCACAGAAATATAGCCAACTGATCTTGGACAAAGGACTATTAGGCAATCCAATAGAGAGAAAAAAAGTCTTTTCAACAGTGCTGGTAATAGTGGATATCCACGTGCAAAAACAAACAAATGAATCTAGACACACACGTTACACAAAACTTAACTTAAATAGATCACAGCTCTAAATGTAAAATGCAAAAGTAAAAACTCCTAGAAGACAACATAGGAGAAAATCAAGGTGACCTTTTGTTTACTGACAAATTTTAAGATACAGCACCAAAAACAAGATCCAAGAAAGAAAAAAATAAGCTTCACTTCATTAAAATGAAAAGTCCTCTGTTCTACAAAAGACATTTAGTAAAAGAATGTAAAGATAGTCACAGAGTAGAAGAAAATATCTGTAGAACTCTTTAATCTCACAAATGACCGGCATCCAACGTGTCCAAAGGTCTCTTCTTAAAACAGTTAGACAAACAATTCAATTAAAAAAATGGGCAGAAGAGTTGAACACACAAGAAAATATAGATGTTAAATAAACATATGAAAAGCTCAACATCAAATACCGTTAGTAATTTGCAAATAAAACAAAAACATCACTAGACACTACAATGAGTAAAATTCAAAACACTCATAACACCAAATATTAATGAAAATGTAAAGTGACAGGAATCCTTATTCATTGGTGGCAAAAATGGAAAATGGTATGCCAGCTTTGGAAGACAGTGTCTTATACAACTAAACATACCCTTTCCATAGAATCTGGGTTCCAGATATACTCTTTGGTATTTACTGAAATGAGTCGAAAACTTGTCTTCACACAGAAATATGAAAATGAATGTTTATAGATATTTTATGCATAACTGCCTAGACTTATAGTTAAAGATATCTTTCAATATTAGAAGAGCAGAAATGAATAAACAACCTGTGGTATAGCCATGATGAAATATTGTTCAGTGATGATAAAAACATGAACTATGAAGCCATGAACAGACAAGGAAGAAACTGCTATATAATGGTTTGTTACAATTTCAAATTTACATTATTTATGGCTTAAGTGAAACTGTTTTGATCCACTGGTTTATGGCTCATGTAAAGTATTCTGGTCTAAAAGTGAATTTGTTTACTTTGCATAGGCCATGTCAGGATGGCATCAAATTTGCTCTATCAATATGAATATATGGAGGAGTGACAATCACATGATAGACATTTAAGCTTTAAATGCCAAGAATTTGTGAGGTTTGGTCTGGGCAAGGCTATTCTTTGCCAATCTGAACAACTCTCAGAAGATCATGAGACACTTGTTCTTGCTTGTGGCCAATTTACTCTCGGTGAGCAGTGGTGCTGAACCAAGCAGCAGTCTCGGAGAAAAAAAGGGACATTCATTTCTGCCTTGGTGAGCCTACTCCTCACAGGCAGTGGTACAGGCCATGTAATGATCCCTGGAATAACCACCTTTCAAGCAGCCTAGCTTGCCTGCTGACACTGGTGCCTTTGCCCAGCAGCTACATGCCCCCATCAGGGAGGGACCTAAGCTGGCATCTGATACCCAGCTTTTCACTGGAAGGACCAACTCTACCAAGAACCAATTCATATAAAGATAAAACAATTAAATTTGAACTTTCTTTCTCTCATCTTCCCATTGGGTGGAACAGTAGTATAATTAATCTACTACTGGTTTGGGTTATGTTATTTCTTTACTGGCTTATTTAGAGACATTATCCTCTTTGCTGCTGGCTTATGAAACATTATTAAAAATTATGATTCCTGCAGTGAAACTACTGGCAGAGACAATCTCAGTCTCTGAACATAATTTGCCTAAAAAAACAGGAAACTTAAAAGGCATATTTATTGCTAAGTGGAACAAGACACTCTGACCAAACTGCATACTGTATGATTCCAAGTATATGACATTCTGGGAGAGAGAAAAAACTATGAGCCAGTAAAAAAAAGATCTTTGTGGAGGATTTGGAGCTTTGAGGAAGGGGTGAATGGATAAGTGGAGCACAGGGTATTTTTAGGGAAATAAAACTATCCTATGTGATATAGAAACGATGCATAATGTCACTATACATTTGCCAGAACCTGTAGATTGTATAACACAGAATCAACTCTAATATAAACAGTAGACTTTAATGCATCTATATTGATAATCAATTATAACAAATATACCATAATATGAGATGCAAAAAAATAGTACAAAATAAGATGCAGAGGAGTCAAGTGGTAACTCTTATTTCCTGATCAATTTTTTCTGTAAACCTAGAATGTTCTTTAAAAACAAAACAAAACAAAACAAAAAAAAAACCCTGGGAGTTCCCATCGTGGCGCAGTGGAAACGAATCCAACTAGTTACCATGAGGTTGAGGGTTCGATCCCTGGCATCTCTCTGTGGGTTAAAGATCTGGCATTGCCGTGAGCTGTGGTGTAGGTTGCAGACGAGGCTCAGATCTGGCGTTGCTGTGGCTGTGGCCTAGGCCAGCAGCTGTAGCTCCAATTAGACCCCTAGCCTGGGAACCTCCATATGCTGCAGGTGTGGCCCTAAAAAGACAGAAACAAAAACCAAAAAAAAAAAAAAACCCCTGAAATCTCATTGTTTCATACCTTCTGATTTTTTTTTAATCTAGTAGTTTTTAAATCCTTTTTTAATCTTTTGCAAGCATTATTTAAAATTAACAGGAGTTCCCATTGTGGTGTAACAAGATAGGCAGCAAGATATCTTGGGAGTGATATCTTGAACGATGCATGTTCAATCCCTGGCCTGGCACCATGGGTTAATAAGGATCCAGGGTTGCAGCAGCTGTGGCTTAGGACTATAGCTCAGATGTGATCCCTGGCCTGGGAACTCCATATGCCATGGGGCAGCCAAAAAAGAAAAAGAAAAAGGTAAAATTAACATATTTTACTATGTAAAAATACCATATTTTACTATTTGTCTTTAATTTTTCTATTCTAAATTTAATTTTATTGTTTTGTTTTGTTTTTTGTCTTTTTGCCATTTCTTGGGCCGCTCCTGTGGCATATGGAGGTTCCCAGGCTAGGGGTCGAATCGAAGCTGTAGCCACTGGCCTACACCAGAGCCACAGCAATGCGGGATCCGAGCCGCGTCTGCCACCTACACCGGAATTCACAGCAACGCCGGATCCTTAACCTGCTTAGCAAGGTCAGGGATCGAACCCGCAACCTCATGGTTCTTAGTCGGATTCGTTAACCACTGAGCCATGACGGGAACTCCTAAATTTAATTTTAAATTAATTTTAACTTTTCTACATAAGAAATCATTTTAAGATTTAATTATTTAAACACTAATGGGTATAAAACTGCAAACTATAATAATCAAACAAGGACCTACTGTATAGTTCAGGGAATTATACTCAATATTTCATAATAACCTCTAAGGGAAAAGAAACTGAAAAAGAACACACATATATATGTTAAACACTGAATCACTTTGCTGTACACCTGAAACTAACACAACAGTATAAATCAACTATACTTCAATTTAAAAAATTTTAAATAAAACTGCAGATCATAAAGAGTAAAAAATTTCAAATGTCTTTTTAGTGCGGCACCGTGGCATATGGAGGTTCCCAGGCTAGGGGTCTAATTGGAGCTGTAGCTGCTGGCCTACATCACGGCCAGGCAACACCAGATCCTTAACCCTCTGAGCGAGGCCAGGGATGGAACCTGCATCCTCATGGATACTAGTCAGATTTGTTTCCGATGAGCATGACGCGAACTCCAGAAGTTTTCATTTAATCCATGAAGAATTGTACTAGGATTTTCAAAGATTTCCCTAAGTCTAAGTTTTTCCCATATCAATTAAAATAGAAATTTAATAGCTTCTTCCACTCATCAATCCAAGTAGACATTTATTTGCCTTAATAACTGTACAGCCTTTTAAATATCAAAGTTCTCTAGGGACAAGAACATACAAAAATTGCTCTAAAAATGAAAAATGTGCCTGAGAACTTAAATACACTCATCTCATAGCTTAAGATTCTGTTGCCTAAAAGGAGCAAAAATTCTGTTTGGTTCCAGGAGTTTCTTGCCTTATACACATATTTTTCAATCAATTTATATTTTCAATGCCTAAGAAATCAAAAATCTTATACACTCAAAACTTCAAACTAAGGGAAACTACAGTTAAAGGACTGACATATTCAATAGATAAAGGCATCTAAATAAAAGAAACACAAATATTCAAATCAGCTCAGATAAGCAGCCTACCTGCCCACAGTTAAGAAGGAAAAGCTACATTTAGAAAGTTAAACACATTCCCAAGCTTGGGTTTAGAAAATCCAGGTTGAGATATAACCCCTAAAATGGGTCAGTCCCTGAGGAAATGGGGATAGGGGACACCTGAGAAGTCACCAGAAAGAACTCTCCTTACATTCTCACCAGAAGGAAACTTAGGGAGATTCAGTTTAACATCAGGTTCAAAATCCCAAATTCATAAACTCTTTGCCCAGGAGATAGAACTCCTGACCACTAACTTTCAATACACAAAATACATTCTGCATGCACCTTTGTCATGCATGAAAATTTCAAACATAACATGTAAATACATCTAGGCCAAAGAAAACGTTCATTGCTGGTTCCAAGAGGGCGTGAGGAGGGGCTTTAGTTTGGAGTCACCAGCCTCAGGCCTCTACTCCTCAGTCACAATATTCTGGATCAAAACAGATAATTTAAATGCCATGAAGCCAGTTTGAAGAATCTAGCAAAATCACTCAACCCAGTGTTTATATGTAAAGAAGAAAGAAACCTGTAAGACAATTTGTTCATTAAGAAGACCCCCAGGGAGTTCCTGTAGTGGCACAGTGGAAATGAATCCGACTAGGAACCATGAGGTTGCGGGTTCGATCCCTGGCCTCACTCAGTGGGTTAAGGATCCGGCGTTGCCATGAGCTGTTGTATAGGTGAAGGGCGAGGCAGAGATCTGGCGTTGCTGTGGCTGTGGCTGGCAGCTGTAGCTCCAATTAGACCCCTAGCCTGGGAACTTCCACATGCTGTGGGTGTGGCCCTAAAAAGCAAAAAAAAATCCCCAAGAGTTCCCATTGTGGCTCAGCTGTAACGAACCTGACTAGTATCCATGAGAATTCAGGTTCAATCCCTGGCCTCACTCAGTGGGTTAAGGATCCAGCATTGTCTTGAGCTGTGGTGTAGGTCATAGACATGGCTCGGATCCCATATTGCCGAGGCTGTGGTGTAGGCCAGCAGCTGCAGCTCCAATTCGACCCCTAGCTGGGGAACTTCCATATGCCACGGGTGCGGCCCTAAAAAGACCAAAAAAAAAAGGAAACCCCCAAATATCTAGTCCTCTCAGAAAATGAAGATGTCAGGTAATTATTATTTCCCCCCAAAAAAAGAAACTGATTTGAAAACAAGTAATAATATTAACACTTCCAGATATTGCAAGTCTAAGTCCTGATACGCCAATTTAAAAGAACAGATCAAAAGAACAGACCTTGGAATATAACTACATCCATTCAGGGTAAGAAAAAGGGAGACAAAAATTTTAACAAATAGAATGTAATAATGAAATAGTTTTTCTGAAATTCACTTTTCATGCCTTTTTGTAAAAACTTTATACTGTCTTCTCAGGTCTGCTGAATAAATAACATTTAAATTTATTGAAAAACTAAGTCTCAATCTCAAGTCAATAAATCTTTTCAAAGAAACTGGGGCAGGGGGAGGGGGTATCAGGCAGTGCTAAAAAGACAGATCACCCAGGAAAGTTTCTCAAGAGTACCCAAAGGTCTTCCCATGGGATGCCTGTGACCAAGAAAGATTCTGACAGGAGAGACACAAGGATTCCGTATAACATATTCCAGGTAGTTATTCTTTGCTTTCCTCCCATGTACAACAGCCATACAAATAAGTCTTTAAAAAGAATCATCTATGGCTCTTGTGGATAAATGATAAGCAATTAAAATACTGCGTCAATTTGAAATGCACCATGGAAGAAAATAGTTAATAATAATAATACTATAAACTGGAGAGTGGGTAATGTGGGAAAGACAATTTAGGGCTGTATTGCCCGCCCCAGGAAGAGCTACGCTGGGAAGACAAGGTAGTGGATTTGAGACCCTGCCCCTCAAACATTTTAAAAAGAATAAAATGACTCCTCTAGAGAGAAAGGGGGAACCAGACACGCCACCGGTCCTCCCACACACGAACCCCCAGAGTCAGAATTGCCCTGTGACCCTTCCCATGGTCATCGCACAGTCTTGGGAGACAGAGGTTAGTAGTGAGGGGACAGGTGACCAACGGGCTCCCAGCTGCCAACCCAGCCCCCAGGCTGCGTGCCGCGCCACCAGTGGGCTCTCGTCCGCAGACTCCGGAGTTGGCTGCAAGAGGCCAGGTTCCATCAGCTCCACAGCCTCCATCTCCCAACACCCGGACTTCTCACACTCACCATTTTTTGGTTCCTGGGGTTTCAGGAGGTTCACTCTACAACTGCTGCGGCAAGTGCAGGTCACAGCAACAGAGAACGTGGCTTAGCCATCTGGCCTTTAAGGTCAGCAAGAGGTAATGCGGCCGCAGGAAAACAAGCGGCACAGAGAACGAGGTCCGTGGTCTGCGCCATCATCCGAGCAACGCTGCCACGTAAAATTGGCGACTCCCCTGATTGGACAGTTCACAGAGCCCCGCCCTCCCGCGCCTGAGTGATGGCAAGCCCAGAGGTCGCGTCTTGGAACCAAGCTCGTCGCTGCAGCGGCCCGAAATGTTCTCGCTCCATGGACACTGCATCAAACCCTATGGCTGCAAGGCCCTCACGGAACTGTGACCCTTTTTACTCACACACACGGACACGTAAAAAGTGACCTCATCATAGGTAAAATTGAGTCTGACTCCACTTAGATCTTTGACGGTTTCCAGTGGGAGACCATACATTCCTCCTTATTCCCACTCATTTGGTACTTTTCTTTTTTTGTCTTTTCGGCTTTTCTAGGGCCGCACTCGCGGCATATGGAGGTTCCCAGGCTAGGGGCCTAATCGGAGCTGTAGCTGCCGGCCTATGCCACAGCCACAGCAACGTGGGATCTGGGCTGCGTCTGCAACCTACACCACTGCTCACGGCAAGCCCGGATCCTTATCCCACTGAGCAAGGCTAGGGATTGAACCCTCAACCTCATGGTTCCTAGTTGGATTCGTCAACCACTGCGCTACAATGAGAACTCCTCATTTGATACTTTAAAAAGTCCCCAGGTCTCAGGGGCACTTGGCTGTAGTGGAAGGATGATCCCCAAAGCCCTAGGCCAGGCCCCAGGCCTCAGACTCTAGTGTGTGTGAAACACTGAAGCAGAGAAATCACTGGAAAATCTTTTCAATGGACTTCCTTAAATATTTATTTGTTGAAAGGTCAAAAGAGGTGAAACTGAAAGAACACTGCTGAATGAAAAATAATAGATGGTAAGAGTATGAAAGATAAAAAAATCAGGACAATGGTCATGAATGAAGCAGGACAGAGATAAGTTAGGAATGGGAACATCAGGCACTCACCAGGGCCCACAGGCCTTTTGAGAATCTTCATGATGGGAGTTACCATAGTGGCTCAGCCAGTTCCCAACTAGTATCCATGAGGATGCAGATTCCCTGGCCTCGCTCAGTGGCTTAGTATCCCAAGTTGCCCTGATCTGTGGTGTAGGTCACCGACAGCTTGGATCCTGTGGGGCTGTAGTGTAGGCTGGCAGCTCCAGCTCTCATTCCACCCCTACCCTGGGAACTTCCATATGCTGCAGCCCTAAAAAGAAATAAAAAAAGAATCTTCATGATGAGTCCGAGGATGTATGTGTGTGTATGTTTTCCTTTTTTTTTTTTTCTTCTTTTTAGGGTTGCACCTTTGGCATGTGGAAATTCCTGAGCTATCAGAGTTCCATCTACCATTCTATGCCATAGTCACAGCAATGCCAGATCTGAGCCACCTCTGAGACCTATTCTGCAGTCTCAGCGAAGTGAAATCCTTAACCCATTGAGCGAGGCCAGGAATCCTCATGGATACTAGTCAGGTTCTTAACATGCTGAGCCCCAATGGTAGCTCCCAAGGATGTACATTATTAATGAATCTTATCAAAAAACATCTTGCACATTTTTTCCTGAACATATTTTATGATTAAAAATTTTAAGAAGAAAATCAGTTTGGAAAAAAACATAATTTGTATATGTTTTATTTGCCCTGTAAGGTGGCAGTCTGAGTTTTCATTCATGGTTTTGGCAGCAAAAATTAGTAATGTCAACTGAAAAAAAATGCACAATCTAAAAGTTGAGAATTATGTTTTATCTGGTGGACTTTCTGAAGACTCAAGCCTGGGAGCTGTCTCTCAGATAGCTCTGAGTGACTGCTCTGAAGAGGTAAGGGAGGAGCCAGGAGAGGTAGGAGGTTTGCAGTGAAAACCAGGTAGTTAGAACATAAAAAAGTTATAGCTGATTAAAGAAAACCAATATCCCAAGTTAAGTAATTTAGTGTGGAGTTCCTCTCATGGCTCAGTGGTTAATGAATCTGACTAGCTTCCATGCGGACACAGGTTCGATCCCTGGCCTTGCTCGGTGGGTTAAGGATCTGGCATTGCCATGAGCTATTGTGTAGGTTGCAGATGAGGCTTGGATCTTGTGTTGCTGTAGTGGTGGCATAGGCCAGCAGCTACATCTCTGATTGGACCCCTAGCCTGGGAACCTCCATATGCCTCAGCTGTGGCCCTAAAAATCCAAAAAATAATAATAATAATAATTTAGTGCTTTTCTGTGTATGGGAAGATTAAGAGTCTGGGCTCCTTGAACTCATTCCTTTGATACGCACCTCAATTATCGAGGGCCAGGATCCTGCTTTTTTGCACCCTAAATCCCCTTAGGAAGCACACTTGGGGTGGCTGTTTACTGATATGGCAGGCCACATTTTTCACCCACAGTAAAAGTCACATGTTTAGAAAAAAATGGGATATGTGTGTGTGTGTATGATGGGGTCACTTTGCTGTGCAGCAGCAATTGACAGAACAGTGTAAATCAACTATAATAGAAAAAATAAAAACCTAAAAAAAATTATTTTAAAATGAAGGGTGGCGTGTATTGATATGTAAAAATCTGAGAGTTCCCGTCATGGCTTAGCAGTTAATGAACCCGACTAGTATCCATGAGGATGCAAATTCAATCCCTGGCCTTGCTCAGTGGGTAACGATCCAGTGTTGCCATGAGCTGTGGTATAGGTCACAAATGCAGCTTGGATCCAGTGTTGCTGTGGCTGTGGTATAGACAGGCATCTACAGCTCTGATTCGACCCCTAGCCTTCCATATGCTGTGATGCAGCCCTAAAAAGACAAAAAAAAAAAAAAAAAAGCCAGGAGTATTTATCAATAAAACAATTAAGCAAAGTGTATTGATAGATATATCTTCCCCCTTCTGTAACTGTGTTAGATGGGCCCCCACCCTAGGTTGGTGGGGTGACAACACACTACTGCCAGGAACTACAAGAGTTTATTACTACCATAATGGGGTGGGGGCTCGTGCAAGGGTGCACCTCTCAAGCAGGTGAGAAGTGCCTTGACAGACAAGGAAAGGAGCCTAGTCTGGCCTGAGTTTTTAATTGCTATTAGGAGGTGGACTACAGTGAGGTTTTGCACACAAAATCTTCTGGGGTTGAATCTCTTGCCAAAATCAAAGGAATGAGGATCCAGACCTTCTTGTCACCTTGTACAGATGTGGGACACCAGAGGAAAAAGACAGGACGGGGGTTTTCAAGTTGTCAGCAGTCAAACATTAAAAACTGGAGTCAGATGGAGTTCTCTTTGTGGCTCAGCAGTATCGAACCCAACTAGTATCCTTGAGGACACAGGTCAATCCCTGGCCTCGATCAGTGGGTCAAGAATCTGGCACTGCTGTCACCTGTGGTATAGGTTGCAGACACAGCTCAGATCCTGTGTTGCTGTGGCTGTGGTGTGGGCTGGCAAGCTGCAGCTCCGAATTCAACCCCTAGCCTGGGAACTTCCATATGCCATGGAAGCAGCCCTGGAAAGAAAAAAAAAATGGAGTCAGAGATTTCTGGATTCTCATCTGGCATGAAAAGAGCTTAGAAGTCATTCCTATTATCCTCACCAGAAAAAAAAAAAAAAAAGGCGAACTTAAAATGAAGGATTCAGATCTACCAAATCATGAATCACAGGGCCAACTTGGGAAGAGAGACAGAAAAACAGCAATTTTGAAATAGGTCCACAATATTCTGTTCTTAACAATGCCTGTCCTCAAAAGATTCTGTTTTACCAGTGCTTAACTGACATGGTGGGAGGGAAATGGCCAACTTGAGTCCTCTGCCTGTCTGACCTAAATTGAGGGTGAGGGGGAACTTAGAAAGACTTGTGAAGTTGATTTGTTTTTTAATTAAACTCTGACAGCAAACACATGGTGTATTTTCTGAAACCACTTCTCCAGCTCTGCAATTCCAACTGGGTTTTGTACTATGAGTGAGAAAATGTTGCCTGCTATATCAATGAACAAAGGATGTTGAAGGCATCAATTACAGCCGCCCTGACCATAATAAGCCCTGAAGGAACTCAGGATAGAAACAGGACACCTGCCCTCAAGCCAGCAGCCACTGAAGCCACCCACAAACAGTGAACCCTGAGGAGACAGGATGGGAAAACAGGATACTGGCCCCAGAGAGCTGAGATGCCTATCAAAGGAATGATTTCCATAGCCCAGTCTTTTGCATCCTCCCATACATAAATAAGTGCTAAATTCATTAAGATGCTTGGTTTTAATTACCAGTTATCTTTTGAAATTATGACTAACTGTCTTTGTTGTAAAAACTCCTATATATCCTGGCTCCTGCATTACCTCTTTGGAGCAGTCCCTTGACATGTGGAAGTTCCTGGGCCCAGGATCCAACTTGAGCCACAGGAGTAACAACACCAGACCCTTTAACCACTAGGCCACCAGGGAACTCCAATTCTCAATTTTTCGGTTGTGCTTTTTTTTTTCCAGTTAGCAGTGTCTTACAACTCAATTCAATTCTACCACTAACCAGAGATAACATCAGACTCCATAGTTTAAGGGCTCAGTTCCACGAAACTGCCCCCACATTAGATGCCAGCTGCAAATGCAAGGCCCAGGCCACACATTTTTGCATGGCCAACTACAAATTCTGAGGTTCTCTAGAACCCCTTGTGCTTTTTAATTTGATAGAATACCTATTAGAACTAAGAAAAATGCTTTACTTGTTATCAGTTAATTTTAAAAAGATATAGGTCAAGAAGAACCATATGGAAAGGGTGCACAGGGCAAAGTAGAGGATGAGGGTGGAGTGGGAAGTAGGGAGCTTCCATGCCCTCTCCTGGCATGACTGCCTCCCAGCAGAGTGATGCGTTCACCAACTCAGATCTCTCTGAATCCCAGGGTTTAGGGGTTTTGATGAAATTTCCAAGTTGGGGTTTGAGCTGAAAGTTCTAAGCCTCTAATCATAGCTTGATCTTCCTGGTGACCACCCCCCATCCTGAAGCCATCTAGGGGCCAGCAAACAGTTGCCTCATTAGAACATAAGATGCTCCTATCACCCTTATCATATGGGACTTTCCAAGGAGATCTTTGCTAGGAACCATGAACAAAGACCAGACATCATTCTACTATTTTGTTTTTTTTTTATGGCCACACCTGTAGCATATGAAAATTCCTGGGCCAGGGGTCAAATTGCAGTTGCAGTTGTAGCCAGTGCCACAGCCATGACAACACTGTATCTGAGACACATCTGCAACTTATGCCATAGCAACACTGGATCCTTGACCCACTGAGTAAGGCCAGGGATTGAACCCACATCCTCCTGGAGACAAAGTTGGATCCTTAAACTGCTGAACCACAACGGGAACTCCTATCTTTTTTTTTTTTTTTTTTGTCTTTTGTCTTTTTGTCTTTTTGTTGTTGTTGTTGTTGCTGTTGTTGCTATTTCTTGGGCCGCTCCCGCAGCATATAGAGGTTCCCAGGCTAGGGGTTGAATCGGAGCTGTAGCCACCAGGCCTACGCCAGAGCCACAACAACGCGGAATCCGAGCCGCGTCTGCAACCTACACCACAGCTCACGGCAACGCCGGATCGTTAACCCACTGAGCAAGGGCAGGGACCGAACCCGCAACCTCATGGTTCCTAGTCGGATTCGTTAACCACTGCGCCACGATGGGAACTCCCTATCTTTTTATTTTTAGGCCCACACCCAAGGCACATGGAAATTTCCAGGCTAGGGATTGAGCTGGAGCTACGGCTGCCAGCCTATGCCACAGCCACAGCAATGTGGGATCCAAGCTGTGTCTATGACTTACACCAGAGCTCACAGCAATGCCAGATCCTTAACCCACTGAGCGAGGCCAGGGATCAAACCTGCATCTTCATGAATAGAAGCTGGGTTCATTTCAACCGCACCACAAGGGGAACTTGCCTATCTTATTATATTTACCACAGAAGGTCACAGCCCACAGTCACATACTAAGACCCAGTCATGGGACTACAGAACATTTTTTCTCCACCTTCAACATGCCAGTACATTAAGAAGATGCCTGTCTAATAACACCTGTCTAGTTTCAGTAGAACACTGAAAAAACTCTATGTTTCAGAATTATTTACAAGTCTCTGTCCTACCCCTAAAGTTGACATGGGATGACAAAAGCAAGAATACCTGAAGATACTTTAGCCTCTGACAAAGCAAATAATAAACATAGCCTAAACCCTAGTCAGAGAAATCTAAAATTTCATACTACAGGCCTATATACTCCGTTCCTTTTCATAGTACATCATGTCTAGTATTCAAAAAAAATTAAAAGGCACAATAAAAGATTTAAAACACATTGCCAGGATTAGGACAAGCAAAAGAACCTGATTTGGATATACAGATATGTTAGAATTATCAGACCAGAAACTTAATGCAACCATATGTGGAGTGCTCTAATGGAAATAATGGATGACATAAAAGAACAGATAGGTAATGTACATAGAGATGGAAACTCTGAGAAAGAACCAAAAAGGAAACTAAAGAAAGAAAGAAAAAAACCAAAAGAACAGAATAAAAATAAAGAATTCCTTTTGGGGAGGGACCTTGTCATTTCAATGGAAATGTGTGAGGAAAAAGAATCAGCAAGCTTGAAGAGATGTCACTAAAACTTTCCAAACTGAAAGGCAAAGGTGGAATAAAAAAGAATAAAAAGACTAAACAGAAATCCAAGAGTTTTGGGAAAATTAATAATAAAGGTGTAACACACACAAAATTTACATATATGCAAGAGAAGAAAGGAATAGAATAAATGAAGCAGCAGTAAGTGAGATTTCCCTTCAAATTAATGATACCAAAATATGGATCTAGACAGCTTAGTGATGATCAGACAGGATAAAACACTAAAATGAACACATGGAAATATGTATTCAAATTCAAAGAAAACCAAAGATAAAAACCTTAAAAGAAGCTAAGGCAAAAACAAAAACAAAACAAAAAAATCTTATAGAGAAACAAATATAACACATAAATTGGACTTCTTTTCAGAAACCATGAAAGCAGCAGGAGAATTTTGTGAAATATGGTATTGAAAGAGAAACCACCTAACTAGAATTCTGGGTCAAGTAAAATTATCTTTCAAAAGTGAGAGAGGGAGTTGCCTGGTGGCTAAGTGGGTTAAGGATCCGGTATTGTCACTGCCGTGGCTTGGGTTACTGCTATGATGCAGGTTTGATCCCTGGTCCAGGAACCTCTGCATGCCGTGAGTGCAGCCACAAATACAAAAGTGAGGGAGAAATAAAGACTTTCAAAAAACTGAAGGGATTCATCACCAATATCCCTGCTTTGCAAGAAATGTTAAAAGAAATTCATCAGGAAGAAGGTAAATGATGAAGGTTAAGTGTTAGAGAAGGAACAAATGAAAGTTTAATAATAAAATCATTTCTTTTTGTTATTCTTAATCTGCCAGACAGCATTTTGTTTAAAATAATAATGGCAACAACATATACAGTAATTATAATTTTTGGATGAGTGAAGTGAGTGACAGAAATGTTATAAGGGACAAGGAGAGACTTTGCACATACAGCGAAGTGCTATGGTATTACTTCATAGAGTACTTGAGTTAGTGGTAAATGTATATTCCAAACTCAAGGGCAATGATTAAAAATTTTTTAAAGCGTTATAATGGTACACTAAGAGATGAGAAAAAAATGGAATCAGGTAAAATGCCCCTCGAAAGGCAGATAATAAGGGCGTGGAACAAGGGCAACAAATTTTTAAAGATTGTACAAATATGGCAGATATTAATCCAGCTATATCAATAATCACTTTAAACACTAATGGTCTAAAAACAAATGAAACACAAAAAAACTGTCACAATGGATAAAAAAAATAACACTTAAGGAGTTCCTGTTGTGGTGCAGTGAGTTAAGAATCCAACTTCAACGGCTTGGGTTGCTATGGAGGTGCAGGTTTGATCCCCAGCCTGGCACAGTGGGTTAAAGGATCCAGCATTGCTGCAGCTATGGCTCGGATTCAATCCCTGGCCTGAGAACTTCCATATGCCATGGGGGTGGCCATTCAAAAAATAACACCTAGAGTTCCTATTGTGGCTCAGTAGGTTAAGAACTTGACATAGTGTGCCCCTGAGGATGGATGTGGGTTTGATCCTTTACCCTGCTCAGTGAGTTAAGGATTGGGCATTGCTGCAAGCTGTGGCATAAAGATGTGGCTTGGATTCCTCATTGCCCTATGGCAAAATTTGGCAGCTGCAGCTCTGATTAGACCCCTAGCCTGGGAACTTCCATATGTCACAGGTGCGGCCCTAAAAAGAAAAAGAAAAAAAAAAAAAAGCACCTACTTATATGTTGTCTGTAAGAATCATAAAGAATCATATAGATTAAAAGTATAGGGATGGAGAAAGATATGCCCTGCCACACTAAACAAAAGAAAGAGGCATAGCTATGTGGATTGCAGATAAAGTGGCCTTTAGAGAAAAAAAACTTAAAGAGGTAAACAAGAACATTATATAATGATAAAAGGGTCAAATTCTCCAAGATGACAAAGCAATCCTTAGTGTGTATATGCATAGCAACAGATTGGCAAAAAACATGAGAAAAAAAATGATAAAACTGTGTGGAGAAATAGATGAATCCACAATTATCATTAGAGACAAACAGCAAACCCCATCAGTAATTAAGAATTCGGGGAGTTCCCGTCATGGCACAGCAGAAGCAAATTCAACTAGAAACCATGAGGTGGCCTTGCTCAGTAGGTTAAGGATCTGGCGTTGCCATGAGCTGTGGTGTAGGTCACAGACACAGCTCAGATCTGGCATGGCTATGGCTGTGGTGTAGACCAGCAGCTACAGTTCCAATTGGACCCCTAGCCTGGGAACCTCCATATTCCATGAGTGCAGCCCAGAAAAGACCAAAAAAAAAAAAAAAAACAAAGAATTCAGGAGGCAGAAAATTAAGATGAACTTCAAATTAAAAGCAGCATAAGGAGTTCCCACTGTGGTGCAGCAGTTTTAGGATCCAGCAGTGTCACTGCAGTGGCCCAGGTTCGATCCCTGACCCGGGAACTTCCACATACTGAAAGAGCAGCCAAAAAAAAAAGGAAAGAAAAAACAAAGAATGAAGGAACAAAAAGCACCATCGAACAAGTGGATTTAATTAAAATCCATCCAAAAACAGCAGAATACACATTCTTCTCAAGTTCCCACGGAACATTCCTGAAAATAGACCATATTCTGGGACATAAAACACATCCTAATTTTTTTCAAAGAATATAAATAATCCAAAATATCCTTGCAGACTACAATGGTATTAAACCCAAGATAGTTGGGAAACCCCTAAAGGTGTGGCGATTAAACAACACACTTCTAAATTAGTATGGATCAATAAGAGAGTCATGTCAGCAAAACAGTGGAATAGGAGTTTTCTGGTGAAATCTCCCCCATGATGCAACAATTTTGATAACCACACAAGAATGAGAGAACCTTTCTAGGAGCCTATTGGAGAGATTCCAGCATATCAATGGAACAAATAAACTGAGAACAGACAAACTGCAGAAATAAGAACAGTCTCATTTTACCCACATCACCCTACCCTAAAGCACATCTCATTGCAGAGACCTCCTCAGCTTAACCTGTAATTCTTCCCATCAGGGAAAATGAGAGCAGAGTGTCTGAGCACTTGATGTGGGATGCTACTCAAGAGGTTCACTGCTTTCTCATTTCACTAAGAATACCAAGGAGATCAGCATGGATGAGTAGCCGGAAGGTTGGTACAAGGAAGTCATGAGGACTCACATTAACCAGGGCTTGGAAGTCCAAAAAAGGGCTGCAGACCCTATTAATTGCTTACTCACTCATCAGGAGGCTTGAACACCAGTTGCTTGGGATACTTTGCCCGCAGACACATCCAGTTGACCAATGGGCATGCCCAGTTCTCCACAGACCTCAACCCCCATCCTATGTCTGGCTCCCCACATACCCCCCAAATGATGAGCACAAGCCTCTGTACTTGACTTGTAAGCATACATATTCAGCTGGCTTGACTCAATAGGATTGGGAGAAGACAGACAAACTTGAGCTCTTCAGTGGAATATCCTAGGGGAAAAAAAGGCAACACACAGCCTGGCTATGAGGGATTGAGGAAAGGAGAGTGATCCTAAGAATTTCCCTCAAAGAGGGAACAAGAGGCATGAAGTGGGCATCTACAGAAAAGGCCTGAGAGAATCTCAGAATATCTATCTGGGCTGAATGGGGCAGGGGGTGTTTTGTCTAAAGCCAGGAAGTAAAAACAGAAGGACGTTACAGTTAATTCAAATGCAAAGTCAGCAATACAACACTTGAAGGAAAACAAAATCATGGAAAAATGAAGGGAATGAACAATTGAGAAATGAAGACTGTAAGGCATTTTGATAGCTCAACAAGAAAACCCATAAGTACCTACTGATTTCAGGAAATAATGGTGTTGGTTATTATTTCCATAATAGGAAACTGTTTTATAAACAATTAAACACATCTGAGCACTTCTGCTCTGCAAGTCTAAGCCCTGGGATTACATTTGCAAGCACCCAAAAGTGAGCAACAGATTCCAGAAGTACCCATTAAGGGCAGGAAAAAAGGAAAACGAATTTTAACACAAGTAGTATAATAATGTTATATTGTACTTTTCTGAAATTTACCTCTTCAGTTTACATTACTGTAAAGTGGAGACTAAAAAGTAAACAAATCTTTTAGGGTGACAAACCCAGGGAGAGGCAATGCTGACAGTTCAGGTCACACAGGAAAGTTTCCCAGGTACACATGGACTTCCCATAGGACATAGGATGTCTGTACCCAGGAAAGATTCTGGGAGGAGATGCCCAAGAATTTCAAACAATGTGGTTCCAGATGGTTATTCTCTGCTTTGTTCTCAAGGTAAAATATCCACAAAACAAACAAAAAAATCTTTAAAAACGAGCCATTCATTGGCTATGAGAAAACGATTTTTAAAATTCTGCATGTGCCTCTGCCAAAAAGTAGCTGTGTGACTTTAAGAACTTTTTGTCTTCTGAAAAGGTTTATTGTTTAGTAGGTGTTAGGATTAAATGACAAATGTGTAGTGTTTGCACAGTCCCTGAACACTTGATATTAATTATTTTCATTAATAATACTACTGATTTTATTATTAAATCAATAAACACGTGAATAAATTCTCTGTCCTGGAAAAAAAAGTACACGGTCTGTTTGAAATGCTTCACTGAGGATAAAGAGTTGATAATGATGCTGTGAACCAGAGAGGAAGTTGGCTTTGGGTAGGCGGGGAGGGATGTGGAAATTTAGGGAGTTACCGCCAGCCCTAGGAAGAGCTAGGTTGTGGAGAGAGTTTCGTGGGTTCGAGACTGCTTCCCAAAGATTTGGAAAACTAGGAGAAAACGGGTCGTCTTGGGGAGAAAGGAGGGACTAGGGATTCCGTAAACAAAAGCTCCCCCCACACATAAAGCCTAGACAAGGAGTCTGATGACGTTCCCCAAGGTCTACGCACAATCTGGGGAGACGCTGAGTTCCTGGCACAGAGCTACCCAGAGAGGCTCCCATGCCGAAGTCACCATGCACAGTGAGGGAACAAGGTACCCGATATCACGACTGCTAGCTCAGCCCCCACGCTGACAGCAGAAGGAAACTTAGGTCTGACCTGAGCCACAGGACGACTTGGGTCTGCAGACTCTAGAGCTGACCTCTGCGGGGTCCGGTCCCCCAGTGGCAGGTTACAACTCAATCCCTTCTTCCGGTCCTGGGACACCCGGCCCCTCAAACTCACCATTTCCTGACTTCTGGGGTGCCTCGGAGGCGTCCTCTGATCCACTCCTGCTGCTTACGCAGCTCACAGGACCAACGACCCTGCAGCAGAGACACCTGCGGCCCTAGAGAGCAGGTGAGAGGCAATCCTGGGCACCATTAGCAACCTCCAAGTAGTTGGCTAAGTATCGCCCCACCCACTTTCCCCTGCTGCACCGCTGATTGGACAGTTCACAAGAACCCACCCACCCCCTTCTCTGAGCTACAACCAGGCAGAAGGTCGCCTGAACCCAATGAGAACCTAATGAGCTTTAGCCAAGGGGCTGGAACCTGTTCCCTCTAGGGACGTCTGCTTTTAAACAAGACTTGTCCATAGGTGTTCTTAACCACCGCTAGGCAAAATCACACAATGAAAATCACAAGGCTTATGGAAAAAAAAACGGAATTGAGGCTCTACACTCACAGTCACTGACATTAAAAAAAAAAAAAAAAAAGGAACTTTAGGAAATGGAAAAACACTATAATAAATAGAGCATTTTACCCTGAAAGAGGTCTGACTTTTGTTTGCAGACGTGGTCATTAGAAGGTTTGAAACTGGTGAGTTATTTTGAAGAGGTGGAAGGACAGTTACCTGGAATCAAAGTCAGAATCCAAGATTGATACAGGAAGACTCCTCATAACACCTGAAGGATGCTGATTGAGCTGGTAGAGTTTTGAGTTGTGTGCACGTGTTTTGTGTATGCCTGCATAGCTAGGTTCAGCTGAGGGGCAGTTTTCTGGACCTTACTCCTCTTGTGTGCCTTGCAGGTTCGAGTACATATAAGAAAACATAACATTTACATCATGTTCAAATTGTTTCCAAGTTTACTAATGCCCAGAGAAAAAAATCATGTTTTCAAAACAAGCTTTTTAGCAGAACTGACAGCATATAAATGTCGATATATTTTTTTCTGAACCATTTGACAGTTGAAAATATTATGACACTTCACCATTAAATATTTCAGCAAGAATCACCAAAAATCAAGATATTGTCCTGTGTAACCATAATACAAATGCCACACTTCAAAAGTTAGGAATACTTTAGTATCATCTAATATGCAGTCCTTTATGGACCCAACCAAGACCCTGCAGGGACAGAACCCTGTGTCCCCTCCCGAGTTCCAAAGAACAAATTTAATTCGAGAAAGGAGAAAATGCTGAAATGAAAGAAAAATGTCAAGAAAGACATAATAATAGTAGTTTAGCCAGAAAGCAAAGGACCTTAGTTCTTCCTCAAAAGTATAGATAATGATCAGAGCCATGTCTTAGAATTGTTGGCCAGCTACTAAATCTCTCAGCAGGTAGAAGTAACAGCCACAAAGTTTAACTTTTTTTATGGCAATCATATGCTGGGGGCAGTTTCACAGGGTATGCAGAGCAGGCAAGGCTCTAAATGAAATGGCAACTTTATCAAACAATAAGCCCCTATATTTACAAGGGATTGATTTTAGAGCCTCTGTATTCTTACTGGATATTTTCTTTCTATTCTTCCAATGTGAACTACGGAGATTATTGTGGTATATTACTATCTTCCATGTTCTCTTTCATGTTCCTCCACCCAAAATGTTTTAATTCTCCTTGAAAAGATTCCTTTCCTTGTGAAGTTGAGAATTGTCTATCTTTACTTTCTAAAAATTATATTTTTCACTTTATTATATTAAATCAAATATTTTGGGTGAAAACTAGCTCTTTCCAATATTGAAACCATTGATAAAGATGGTATATCTCTATTTAATCAGGGATTTTATTTCCTGTCATATTGTTTCACCATACTTTGTCTCCTTTTTTCTATTGTATTTGTTCAGAACTCATTGATTTGTCATTATTTTTATGATTACCTTCTTTCCAATTGCTCCAAGTTTATTCTCTTCTTCTTTTTTAAATTTCTTGAGGGAGGAGCTCAGATTATCAATGTCGGTATAAGCATATGGTGCAAGAAATTTCTCTCTCAGTACTATTCAATTTTCATTTCACAAATTTTGAAAGGCTGTATTTTCATTTTCATTACTTTTTATCAATTTTAAAACTTCCTTTTAGAGTTTCAGTTTGTCTTTTTAGGGCCACACCCATGGCATATGGAGGGTCCCAGGCTAGGGGTTTAATCAGAGCTATTGCTGCTGGTCTACACCACAGCCACAGCAATGCCAGATCCGAGCTGCATCTGCGACCTATACCACAGCTCATGGCAACATCAGATCCTTAACCCACTGAGGAATGCCAGGAATTGACCCTGCAACCTCATGGTTCCTAGTCAGATTCGTTTCCACTGCACCATGACAGGAACTCCTTTACCATAGGTGGTTTATAAGTGTGTTGAATAATTTCCAATTATTGGGATATTTTCTAGTCATCTTTATGTTATTGCCTTAAAATTGGTTCCATCATGGTCAGAGATCACCCTCTGTATGATTTCAATTCTTTTATACTTGAGGATTTTTAATGGCTCAGCATATGTTCTGTTTTGGTTTGGTAGGTGTTTCGTGGGGGCTTGATAGTAATGTGTATTCTGCTGTTGTTGAATAGAGTGTCCTATTGTCCTATAAATTTCTTTCTTTCTTTTTCTTCCTTCCTTTCTTTCTTTCTTTCTTTCTTTTTTGGCTGCATCCTCCTCGGCATGCAGAATTTTCCAGGCCAGGGGTCAAACCTGCACCACAGCTCTAACCAAAGCCACAGCAAAGAAAACACCACATCCATAATCTGCCTAGCCACCAGGGAACTCCATATCCTATAAAGCTTTTTTTCTCTTGTCTTTTTAGGGCCACACCCTTGGCATATGGAGGGTCCCAGGCTAGGGGTGGAATCGGAGCTGTTGCTGCTGGCCTACGCCACACCCACAGCAATGCAGGATCCGAGTCGCGTCTGCAACCTACACCACAGCTCACGGCAATGCCTGATCCTTAACCCACTGAGCAAGGCCAGGGGTCGAACCCGAAACCTCACAGTTCCTAGTCAGATTCGTTTCTGCTGCACCGTGATGGGAACTCCTCCATATCCTATAAATTTCAATCCATTGTTCCATAAATGTCAGTGTGCTGCCGATGCTTGATGCTTGTTCAGTTCTTCCGTATTTTTGCTGATTTTTGTTGGTTAATACTGCCAATCACTGAGGTGGTACTGAAACCCCCAGTTATAATTTTGGAATACTCTGTTTTTACACTCAGTTATTTCACTTTTTTTATTTTAGAATTTTATTTTATTGTAAACATTTTCAAAAATATAGAAAACCTCAAAGAAATTTAGGTGAACATCTGCATATTCACAACATAGATTTTACCATGAATGTGTTTTATATTTGCTTTATCACATAGCTATCAGCTATCTATCATTGAAACAATTTTATATTTTGTTATGTCTCTATGGGGCATTGCCGTGAGCTGTGGTGTAGGCTGCAGACACTGCTCGGATCCCACCCTCATTGCTGCGTCTCTGGCTTAGGGCCGGCGGCTACAGCTCCGATTAGACCCCTAGCCTGGGAACCTCCATATGCCGCAGGTGCGGCCCTAGAAAAGGCAAAAAGAAAAAAAAAATAATTATGTCTCACCATTTCTTCTAGTGCTGTTGAGCTATGATTAACAAATTAAAATTATACATCCTTAAGTTGTAAAATGTGGTGTCTTAAGATGCATAATAAAATGATATATCAGTTTGTGTTTCATGTCTTTTGATTCTCTATTGTAATCACTGTCTTTTTGTTTCATGTATTTTGTTTTTTTGTTTTTTATTACTCAAATGAATTTATCACATCTGTAGTTATATAATGATCATAACAATCCAGTTTCACAGGATTTCCATCCCATAACCCAAGCACATCCCCCCCCCCACCTCCCAAACTGTCTCCTCCAGAGACCATAAGTTTTTCAATGTCTGAGAGTCACATGTCTGAGATTCCACATGTCAGTGAAAGCATTTGATGTTGGTGTCTCATTGTATGGCTGACTTCACTTAGCATGATAATTTCTAGGTCCATCCATGTTGCTAAAAATGCCAGTATTTCATTCCTTTTAATGGCTGAGTAATATTCCATTGTGTATATGTACCACATCTTCTGGATCCACTCCTCTGTCGATGGACATTTAGGTTGTTTCCATGTCTTGGCTATTGTGTATAGTGCTGCAATGAACATAGGGGTACACGTGTCTTTGTGAATTGTGGTTTTCTCTGGATAGCTGCCCAGGAGTGGGATTGCTAAATCAAATGGTAGTTTTATTTTAGTTTTCTGAGGAATCCCCATGCTGTTTTCCACAGTGGTTGCACCAATTTACAATCCCACCAACAGTGTACTAGGATTCCTTTTTCTCCACACCCTCTCCAGCATTTATTGTTTGTAGACTTTTTGATGATGGCCTTTCTGGCTGGTGTAAGGTGGTACTTCAGAGTGGTTTTGATTTGCATTTCTCTAATGATGAGTGATATTGAACATCTTTTCCTGTGTTTGTTGGCCATCTGTATGTCTTCTTTGGAGAACTGTCTGTTTAGATCTTCTGCCCATTTTTTGATGGGCTTGTTTGTTTTTTTGGTATTGAGCGGTAGGAGGTGTTTATAAATTTTGGAGATGAATCCCTTGTCAGTTGATTCACTTGCAAAGATTTTCTCCCATTCTGTGGGTTGTCTTTCCATTCTGTTTAGGGTTTCCTTTGCTGTGCAGAAACTTTTAGGTTTAATGAAGTCCCATTTGTTTATTTTTGTTTTTACTGTCAATTCTCTAAGAGGTGGATCTGAGAAGATGTTGCTGTCGTTTATGTCAGAGAGTGTTTGGCCTATGTTTTCCTCTAGGAGTTTGATAGTGTCTGGTCTTATATCTAGGTCTTTAATGCATTTTGAGTTGATTTTTGTGTATGGTGTTAGGGAGTGTTCTAATTTCCTTCTTTTCCATGTGGCTGTCCAGTTTTCCCAGCACCACTTATTGAACAAGCTGTCCTTCCTCCACTGTATAGTCTTGCTTCCTTTGTCATAGATTAGTTGGCTGTAAGTGCATGCGTTTAATTCTGGGCTTTCCATCCTGTTCCACTAATCTATAGTTCTGTCTTTGTGCCAGTACCGTGCAGTTTTGAGGATTGTTGCTTCGTAGTATGGTCTGAAGTCCGGGAGCCTGATCCCTCCAGTTCCATTTTTCTTTTTCAGGATGTCTTTGGCTATTCTGGGTCTTCTGTGCTTCCAAACAAACTTTAAAATATTTTGCTCGAGTTCTGTGAAAAAAATGTCCTTGGTAATTTGATAGGGATTGCATTGAATCTATACATTGCCTTAGGTAGTATAGTCATTTTGATAATATTAACTCTTCTAATCCACGAGCATGGTATATCTTTCCATCTATTTGTGTCATCTTTGATTTCTTTAATCAGTGGCTTGTAGTTTTCAGAGTACAGGTCTTTTGTCTCTTTAGGTAGGTTTACTCCTAGGTATTTTACTCTTTTGGATGCGATGGTAAATGGGATTGCTTCCCTAATTTCTTTTTCTGCTATTTCATTGTTAGTGTATAGAAATGCCGTCAATTTCTATGTATTAATTTTGTATCCTGCAACTTTGCCAAATTCATGGATGAGCTCTAACATTTTTCTGGTAGAGTCTTTAGGATTCTCTAGGTATAGTATCATGTCATCTGCAAATAGTGATAGTTTTACTTCTTCCTTTCCAATTTGGATTCCTTTTATTTCTTTTACTTCTCTGATTGCTGTGGCAAGGACTTCCAGAACTATGTTGAAGAGTAGTGGCGAGAGTGGACATCCCTGTCTTGTTCCTGATCTCAGCGGGAATTCTTTCAGCTTTTCACTATTGAGAAGGATGTTCACTGTGGGTTTGTCATACATGGCCTTTATCATGCTGAGGTAGGTTCCCATTATGCCCACTTTCTTAAGGGTTTTGATCAGAAATGGGTGTTGGATTTTGTCAAAGGCTTTTTCTGCATCTATTGAGAGGATCATGTGGGTTTTATTCTTTAGTGTTTTAATGTGGTGTATCACACTGCTGGATTTACAGATGTTGAAGAATCCTTGCATCCCTGGATAAATCCCACTTGATCATGATGTACAATCCTTTTAATGTATTGTTGGATGCAGTTTGCTAGTATTTTGTTGAGGATTTTGCATCGATGTTCATTGGTGAAATTGGCCTTTAGTTTTCTTTTTTTGTGGAGTCTTTGTCTGGTTTTGGTACCAGAGTGATGGTGGCCTCATAGAATGAGTTTGGGAGTATCCCTTCAATTTTTTGAAATAGTTTCAGAAAGATAGGTATTAGCTCTTCTCTAAATGTTTGATAGAATTCGCCTGTGAAGCCATCTGGTCCTGGACTTTTGTTTGTTGGAAGTTTTTTAATCACCGTTTCAATTTCAGTTCTTGTTATTGGTCCATTCATCTTTTCTATTTCATCTTGGTTTAGTCTTGGAAGATTGTACTTTTCTAAGAATTTGTCCATTTCATCTAGGTTGTCCATTTTATCAGCGTATAGTTGCATATAGTTGTCTCTTATGATCCTTTGTATTTCTGTGATGTCCATTGTTACTTCTCCTTTTTCATTTCTAATTTTATTGACTTGAGCCCTCTCTCTTTTTTGCTTGAGAAGTCTGGCTAAGGGTTTATCAATTTTGTTGATCTTTGCAAAGAACCAGCTTTTCGTTTCATTGATCTTTTCTATGGTTTTCATTGTTTCTAGTTCATTGATTTCTGCTCTAATCTTTATGATTTCTTTCCTTCTACTAACTTTAGGTCTTGTCTGTTCTTCTCTCTTGGGCTGCTTTAGCTGTAAAGTTAGCTTGTTTATTTGAGCTTTTTCTTGTTTCCTGAGGTGGGCTTGTATTGCTATAAACTTTCCTCTTAGAACAACTTTTGCAGCATCCCATAGGTTTTGGATTGAGTGTCTTTGTTGTCATTTGCTTCTAGGTATTTTTTAATTTCCTCTTTGATTTCTTTGGTTGGAGTGTTTAGTCCATTAACATTTAAGGTATTTATTGATATGTATGTTCTCATTGGTTGTTTAGTATCATGTTGTTTAGTCTCCACGTGTTTGTGTGTTTTGCAGTTTTTTTCTTGTTGTTGATTTCTAGTCGTACATCATTGTGGTCGGAAAAGATGCTTGATATGATTTCGATTTTCTTAAAGTTACCAAGGCTGGATCTGTAGCCCAGGATATGATCAATCTTAGAGAATGTTCCATGTGCACTTGAGAAGAATGTGTATTCTGTTGCTTTTGGATGAAATGTCCTATAAATATCTATTAAGCCCATCTGGTCTAATGCTTCATTCAGGGCCTGTGTTTCCTTATTGATTTTCTGTCTGGTTGATCTGTCCATTGTTGTAAGTGGGGTGTTAAAGTCCCCCACTATTATTGTGTTATTGTCAGTTTGTCCTTTTAAGGTTGTTAGCAGTTGCCTTAAATATTGTGGTGACCCTATGTTGGGTTCATAGATATTTAAAATTGTTATATCTTCTTCTTGGATTGATCCTTTGATCATTATGTAAAGACCTTCTTTGTAAGGCCTATTTTGTCTGATATGAGTATTGCTACTCCAGCTTTCTTTTGATCCCCATTTGCATGAAATATTGTCTTCCATCCTCTCACTTTCAATTTGTATGTGTCCCTAGAAGTGAAGTGCGTCTCTTGAAGACAGCATATATATGTGTCTTGTTTTTGTATCCATTCAGCCAGTCTATGTCTTTTGGTTGGGGCGTTTAGTCCATTAACATTTAAGGTAATTATTGATATGTATGTTCTTATTGCCATTTTATTAATTACTTTGGGTTTGTTTTTGCTGCTCTTTTTCCTTTCCTTCTTCTCTTGTTCTTTTCTGTCTATAGAAGTTCCTTTAGTATTTGTTGTAAGGATGGTTTAGTGTTGCTGAATTCTCTCAGCCTTTGCGTATCTGTGAAGGTTTTGATTTCTCCTTCAAATCTGAATGAGAGCCTTGCTGGGTAAAGTAATCTTGGTTGGAGGTTTTTTCCTTTCATCACATTAAGTATATCATGCCACTCCCTTCTGGCCTGCAGAGTTTCTGTTGAAAAATCTGCCGATAACCTTATTGGGGTTCCCTTCTATGTTATTTGTTTCTTCTCCCTAGCTGCTTTCAAGATTTTCTCTTTGTCTTTAATTTGGGTCAGTTTGATTAATATGTGTCTCGGGGTATTCCTCCTTGGGTTTATTTTATATGGTACTCATTGTGCTTCCTGGATTTGAGTAAGTGGTTCCTTTCCCACTTTAGGGAAGTTTTTGGCTATTATCTCTTCGAATATTTTTTTGTCTCCTCCTCTCTCTCTCTTCTCCTTCTGGCACCCCTATAATACGGATGTTGGTGCGTTTCACGTTGTCCCAGAGTTCTCTGAGACTCTCTTCATTTGTTTTCAGTCTTTTTTCTTTTCTGTTCCACATCCATAATTTCCACTAATATGTCCTCCACCTTGCTTATTCATTCTTCTGCCTCCTGTATTCTGCTGTTAATTGCCTCTAGTGAATTTTTGTTTCAGTTATTGTATTCTGCATCTCTTCTTGTTTAAGTATTATATCTTGTATCTCTTTGGTCAGTGTTTCCTGTAAGTTTTCCATCTTTGCCTCCAGTTTATTTCCAATGTCTTGCATCATCTTCAGCATCAACAGTCTAAAGTCTTTTTCCTGGAGGCTAAGAATCTCCTCATGGCTTAGCTGTTTTTCTGGGGTTTTTTCTTTCTCCCTCATCTGAGTTATAATTCTCTGTCTTTTCATTTTTATAGGTTTTTGGTGTGGTGACCTTTTTACAAATAGAATTGTAGCCTCTCTTCTGATGTCTGCCCCCCTGTGGCTGAAGTCAGTATGGGGGCTTGCTGTAGGCTTCCTGATGAGAGGGGCTGATGCCTGCCCCCTGGTAGGTGGAGCTGTTTCAATCCCTCTGGTGGGTGGGGCTTAGTCTCTGGACAGGATTAGAGGCAGCTGTGTGCCTGAGGGGTCTTTAGGTAGCCTGTTTCCTGAGGGATGGGGCTGTGATCCCACCTGGGATTGTTTGCCCTGGGGCTTCTCATCACTGACTGATGTGTGGGGCCAGATTTTCCCAAAATGACCACCTCCAGAGAAAGGCATGGCTGCTGAATATTCCTGATAGCTTTGCTTTCAATGTCCTTCCCTCACAACAAGCCACATTCACCCCTGTTTTCCCAGGATGTCCTCCAAGAACTGTGGTCAGGTTTGACCCAGATTCCCTTGGAGACTTTGCTTTGCCCTGGGACCCAGTGCACGTGAAAGTCTGTGTGCGCCTTTTAAGAATGAGGTCTCCATTTCCCCCAGTCCCATGGAGCTCCTGTGCACAAGCCCCTTCAATGCCAGATGCCCCAGGGGCTCTTTCTCCCAGTGCCAGATCCCCACATGTGAGAGTTTGATGTGTGGCTCAGAAATCTCACTCCTGTAAGTGAGTCTCTGTGAACCAGTTAGTTTTCAGTCTGTGGGGCTTCCCACCCAGGAGGTATGGGTTGTTTATATAGTGAAATCAGCCCTCCTACCTCTTGATGTGTCCTCCTCTTTTTCTTCTGGAGTAGGGTATCTTTTTTAAGGTTTCCAGTCCTTTTGGGTGAAGAGTGCTCAGTCTTTAGTTGTGAATTTTGTTGTTTTTAGGAGAGAAGTTGAGCTCCAATCCTTCTATTCCATCATCTTAATCCCGTCTCTCCTATAATTCAATATTCACAGCAGCATTACTAACAATAGCCAAGGTGTAGAAACAATCTAAATGTTCATTGAAATATCAATGGATAAAGAAGTTGTTGTTCATATGCACAATGAAATACTACCCAGCCATAGAAAATGAAATAATGCCATTTGCAGGAACATAAATGGATTAATAATAATTATTAATAATTATAATTAATAATTGAAAGATTATCATATTAAGTCAAAAAGAGAAAGACAAATACTATATGATATCACTTATATATGAAATCTATAACACAAATGAATTTATCTATGAAAAAGAAACATACTCCCAAACATAGAAAACAGATTTGTGGTTGCTAAATGGGGAGTGATAGATTAGGAGTGGGTATTAGCAGATACAAACTATGATATATAAAATGGATAAACAAACACAAGGTCCTACTGTATAGCACAGGAAAATATATTGAATATCTTTGATAAACTGTAAGGAAAGAATATGAAAAGAATATATGTGTATGCATATAACTGACTCACTTTGCTATATAGCAGAAATTGACACAACATTGTAAATCAACCATACTCTAATAAAATAAATATTAAAAGAAGAATATAATGATTTTATGTATAAAGGAGGATAGGATAATGTATTTTGAGTGTTTCTACTGGTGAACAGTAAGGAACTAGGAGTTGTGTGTAATTGTCAGAAATTCATAAAATTTGAAAACTGCAATGAAGACATTGTATTGTCTTCCAATGAATGGCTGTAATACCACACCACATATGAGTCAGCAATGACTTTCATGAGATGGTGGATGCCAGAGGAAAAAAGGTCAGTGATCTCTTAGGGTGGAAACGATCAAAACCAAGACAACAGTAAACTTTGCAAAACAACCTGATATTTTTTTCTTTTTTTTAATTTATTTATTTTTCCACTGTACAGCATGGGGACCAAGTTACACATACATGTATACATAATTTTTCCTCCCATTGTCGTGTTGCAACCTAAGTATCTAGACATAGTTCTCAGTGCTACATAGCAGGATCTCCTTGTAAGTCCATTCCAATGATATTTTCAATTAATGATTCACAATTGCTGCACACACAGAGATATACACCCAGATATCCCACTCTACGAAGAAACATGAACTACAGAGACTAAATATAACTTCATAAATAAATCAACAAATTGCATGATATCAGTTTTATTAAAGTCTTGATTCAAATAAAATGTAAAATGTAAAATCAAGAAACAACATTGAAAAAACTAGGAATTTTGTATAATGACTAAATGATTGATCATAGGAAGACTTTATTTTTGTTTGTAATAATGTTGTTGTGTCTGCATTCCAAAAGTTCTCATCTGAAGTAGAAACTGAAATATTTACTGATGAAATTATGAGCTTTTGTCAATAAGCAGTTGCTTATTTCTAGGGAAGTGGATGCTCCTCAGATAAACAAAGCCAGACTGTTGATGAGTTGACAATATTTGAAGGAAGGATGGGTTCACAGTAGTTTGTTTTCTATACTTCCAGATTTGGTATTGTTTGCCTTTTTAGGGCCGCATCCGTGGCATATAGAGATTCCCAGGCTAGGGGTCCAATCGGAGCTGTAGCCGCCGGCCTATACCACAGCCACAGCAACACAGGATCTGAGTTGCATCTGTGACCTACACCACAGCTCTTGGCAATGCCGGATCCTTAACCCACTGAGTGAGGCCAGGGATCAAACCCACATCCTCATGGATGCTAGTCAGGTTCGTTAACTGCTGAGCCACTATAGGAACTCCACAGAATGCAATTTTAATAAAATATTATATTTGCTGTTTACTTTACAATATTAAAAAAAAAACACTGCATATATAAGGGAATCCTTTGCCTTCTTGACCTAGTGAAGCTGTCTCTCAATCTGACTTCTGTGAATGAAGAAACCACAAATTATTCATTTATCACATGTTTATTGAGTAATCATTCTCTGTTCTATGCTGTGAGCCAGGTCAATGAATTTCCCTGACAATGGATCTTGAGTGGGAATTAAAGAAATGAGTCTCCTATCAAGTTCTCCAAGTGGAAAATGCTCATGCTTGGAGTACGATCATTGTTAAGGTTCCAAAACCAAAGCAACAAAAATTTACCTGGAAATTGTTCCAGTAACTGACCTCTGGAACGTGTAGTTCGTCTTCCTTACTAGGTGTCTAGAACGCAAACCACGTTTTTCTGCTTTGCCTCATTTTCACAGTCTCATTGTTTCCCCTGTAAAGTTGAAGCATATTTTTTGAGCTCTCTAAAACAAAATAAAATGTGAAATTTGAACAAAATGGGAACAAAATCTGTAATCCACAGTGAATGTCTCCGTTCATTTGGATGCTCTACCCTCCTTATCTCCATGGAGAAATGTATCTCAAATTGCAGATTGCATCACAACCATCTAAAGGGTTTTAAAATCTCAGATGGCTAGACCTCAACCTAAGTAGGTCTAGATGGGAATGAGGTATTTTCATCTCTAAGAGGTTCCCAGGTGATGTTGATTCTTCCAGTGTGGGCACCACACATTGAGAACAAGATCCTGGGACATCAAGAAGCCAACATGAGACAACGACAGAAAGCTGAAGGCCCTTATCCAGTGCCAAATCAATACCCATTTATGTAATAAATTATTCAAAGACTAACATTTACTTCCTAAAATATTTAAAATCCACCTTCTACCTACATTTGTGCAAAGATGTCATCTTTTGAGTGATACACTGCAATAAATTGGCAACTATAGCTTAAGATTCAAAATCCTTTCTCCACATATAACTGAATTATGAGATTCTAGTCACAACGATCTGTTTAAACTATAAATTTGATCAGTTCACCATAACTTTTCATATGTATCTGGTAATTTATTACATGAATAGGCTTACAGGGTCATGAGGTGGAGAAGTTTCAGAAACTGCCATCTTCAAGCTGGAGAACCAGAAAAGCTTGTAGCATAGTTGAGTCCAAGACTGAAGTCATGAGAACCAGGAGCTCTGATTTCCAGGGGCAGGAAAAGATGGATCCCAGCTAAGGAAGAGAGAATGGATTCATGCTTCCTCCATCTTTTGGTTCCATTTTAGCCCTCAGGAACCTACACACATTGTGTAGGTAGATCTCTTTACTTAGTCTACCCAATCAAATGCTAACCCTTTCCAGAAAACTCTCAAGAACACAGCCTAATATAATGCTTAATTACCTAATGAGCTATCCCTTAGTATCAGTCCAGATGATATAAAATACTGACCATCATGCATAGCATTCCCAGACAACATGAATAGAAATATAACAAGGTGACCTATGTAATTTTAAAATTTAAAGAACATGGGGTTCTTTTCATGTGAACCAGAAACGAATCTGATTAATATCTATGAGGATGCAGGTTTTGTCCCTGGCCTCGCTCAGTAGGTTAAGGATCTGGCATTATGATGAGCTGTGGTGTAGCTCACAGATACAGCTTAGATCCTGCATTTCTGTAGCTGTGGTGTAGGCTGGCTGCTATAGCTCTGATTTGACCCCTACCTGGGAACTTCCATATGCCTCGAGTGTGGCCCTAAGAAGCAAAAAAAAAAAAAAAAAAAAAAAAAAAAAAAAAAAAAAAAAATTAAAGAACACATATTAAAGAATGTAAACAGAAGCAGAGGAAACTAGTTTTCATAAATTTATATTTAGCCAAAGATATCAATTTACTAATTTTTCAAAATCTAGTCCACATAGAATGAAGAAGAAGATGTTGTACTCTTCTCCTTTCTGAGCCTTGAAACACAATGTTTTAGGTTTATAGAACATGTCAATTCAAAAGTTAAATCTTATTTGTTTTACTTGATCTGTATGGGGACTTCATAAGATTAACAGCTGTAAGAGAACATTCATACAGAGCATCCATTTTTCCTTTTTAATGGAGTACCTATTCTAGATTTTGATCTTCCAGGGGTTTTTCAGTCTTCTGTTTCATTTGACATAACTACCGTATTCACATGATCTGACTTCATGTATAATATCAGATGTATGTAACAATAATCCCTTTCCCTACACGGGGTTTCCACCCCCATGTCCTTCTGGTAAATTTTGATAAATACTGATTCCTAATATATCTTAATACGATCTTAAGTTAGAATTTCCACCTATGTATTTGAGTTTTACTGTATTAAAAGGAATATAGTCTCTCCTCATTATGAAACCTCTTATTTTATTTCATTTGCTTTTTAGGGCCACATGTGCAGCAGCATATGGAAGTTCCCAAGGTAGGCATCAAATCAGAACTACAGCTGCCAGCCTACACCACAGACACAGCAACGTGAAGTCCAAGCCAAGTTTCCAACCTACACCACAACCCACAGCAATGCTGGATCTTCAACCCACTGAGCGAGGCCAGCGATAAAACGTGCATCCTCATGGATACTAGTCATATTCGTTTCCACTGCCCACAAGGGGAACTCCGGAAATCTCTTTTTTAAAAAGTAAAGCTGGATATTGTGTTTTTGCAAGAATTGAAATGAAGAATTTAAACAATTAGAAGGTACTGATTCTAGTGATATACCAGATTACTAAACTGTGAGATAGTTCAAAAGCAAATATGCCAAGAAAAGTACAGAGTAAATGATACTGGAAATCTCAGAGAAGCAGGATGTGATTAAAAGGGGAGTAGAGAGGAAGTGGGGAGGAATAGATATCAGAAGTAAAAACATACAAGTATGTTTCAAATTGATGACAGACAACAACCCACAGAGACAATTAACTCAACAGTCCCTGAGTAAAATAAATATACAGCAATCCATAATGTGCTACACTATGGTCTAAAAATCAAGGTTAATGTAAAAGATTTGAGAGAATAAAGAGAATAAACAAGAAAAAGGTTACCTGGGGATGTCTAAACATAAATAAAAATTGACATCAAGAAGGCACTATTTTTGAATTGCTAAAAAAAAACTTATGACAACTCAGAATTCTATACCCAAAGTCCCTATTACCCCAAAAAAGATATCTTAAAAAAATGTAAAATGGAGTTCCCATTGGAGCTCAGGGGTAACAAACCTGACTAGTATCTATGAGGATGTGGGTTTGATCCCTGGCCTTGAATGAGATAAGGATCCAGAATTGCTGTGAGCTGCACATAGGTTGCAGACACTGCTCAGGCTCTGTGGCTGTGATACAGATCAGCAGTTACAGCTCCACCCCTAGCGTGGGACCTTCCATATGCTGTGGGTGTGGCCCTAAAGAGACCCAAAAAAAAAGTAAAGTGAAACATTCCACTGTCAGAAGCATTGAATTAGACAAAATGCTACAGTGAGTTACTAAGTCCAAAGGAAAATAATCTCAGATTCAAAACCAGAAATGCAGGCATTGGTGGTATAGTGGTGAGCAGAGCTGCCTTCCAAAACCAGAAATGCAGGAGGAAATGAAGAGGAAAGAAAAGGATCATTTAGAGATAATTTTGTTTCATAAAGCAATTCCAGATACATCTCAAGGGCATTAAAATATATGTAGAATAAAAATGCTAGACAATAGTAATAGAAAAGTCAGGAAGTTAAAATGGCATTGAAAGTGTTCTAAGGTATCCTTTGGGAAAGGTGCTAATGATCTATATTAGACTATTAAGTGAAGGATTCATAATTTAATCACTAATGTAACTACATAATGATTTGGGTATATGATTGTGCCTAACGAGTTTTGAGAGAAATAATGAAGAAGAGTTAAATCCTAGTCAATGAAGTAAAAGAGTAAAGAGACTATTTTGTCAAAGGGTAGGGAAAGAGCAAGATGGTTGAAATCATGTCAAATTTACCAGGAATTAGTTGAAAGGTAAATGCACAAAACAGTAATTTCTTTGTAACAGCTGTGTGATACAGACATTACAGACTTGTGAACAAACATTTGGGATATTCTATTATTGATAAGAATTCAAAGTCTCTATTTTTTTGCTATTAAAATATTGCTTTCTGGAAAGCTCTGTATATAAAAACTTCCATTCCTATTTGTGTAGAATCTATCCATTGTGAGAGAGGAAGGAAATATTAACATATTGATAGAAATTGCAAATAACAACCCTATACACAGAAGTATTACATTTTTTCATCTAGGATAGTATACTGACAGTGTTAATAGCCCCATATTTTTGCAGGGTGTATAAAAGATTTAAAGATTTAAAATCTCAAATCTCTTTGATAGGAGATAGGGTATGTCTCTGGATTAACCACTGATTGGATTATCCACTCCCTCCTTAAAAAGGGAATGAGAGGCAGAAGTCACTGCTTTCTCCAGCAAGCTGCAGGCTGTCTGCATCTCAGGAGTGGGTCACTGAGACCCACTGGAACTGGTGGAATCTGCACTGACTTCTGTTCTGGTGAGTGTGGGATTCATATTGTTGGAAAAAATGCCCATTTGTATCCTTCTTTCTTTTTTGGTAACATCTTTTTAAGTTAGCTCTTAAAATAAGAAGTTATGCGAATCCGACTAGGAACCATGAGGTTGCGGGTTCGGTCCCTGCCCTTGCTCAGTGGGTTAACGATCCGGCGTTGCCGTGAGCTGTGGTGTAGGTTGCAGACGCGGCTCGGATCCCGCGTTGCTGTGGCTCTGGCATAGGCTGGTGGCTACAGCTCCGATTCAACCCCTAGCCTGGGAACCTCCATGTGCCGCGGGAGCGGCCCAAGAAATAGCAACAACAACAAAAGACCAAAAAAAAAAAAAAGTTATGTTATTGAAAGTTATATCCTAAGGTTAATATTATATAATATCAACATTTTGTACGTTTTTTTCTATTTGAAGTTTTCTTAAAATAACAGGCCAGATTGTTTTTAAAAAATCACTATTACTAGGAAGTGGAAGTAGTATTATTTTTATTAAATTATGGTTTATTTACAATGTTTCTTCAATTTCTGTTGTACACCAAAGGGACCCAACCACATACAGTTCCCTGTGCTCTCCATCCATTCCAAATATAAGAGTTTGCATTTAAAAACCCTGAACCCCAGTCCATCCCACTCCCTCCCCACTCCCACCTGGGGCCACAAGTCTCTCCTTGGCCATGATCAGGTTTCTTGTTTGTAGATAGGATCTTCTGTGCCACGTTTCTATTCCACAAATAAGCGATATCATATGGTACTTGTCTTTTTTCATTCTGGCTTACTTCACTTAGTATGAGAATCTCTAGTTCCATCCATGTTGCTCCAAATGTCATTAGTTTCTCTTTTTTTTATGGCTGAGCAGAATTCTACTGTCTATATTTACCGCATCTTCTTAATCCATTCATCTGTCAAGGGATATTTAGGTTGTTTCCACATCTTGGGCTATTGTGAACAGTGCTGTGAACACAGGGGTGGATGTATTTATTTGAATGAATGTTTTGTCCGAATACATGCCCAGGAGTGGGATTGCTGGATCATATGTTAGTTCTATATTTAGTTTTCTGAGGTAACTCCGTACTATTTTCCATAGTAGCTGTACCAGGTTACATTCCCACAAAGAGTGAAGGAAGGTACCCTTTTCTCCACACCCTCTTGAGCATTTGTTATTTGTTGACTTGTTAATGATGGCCATTCTGACTGGTGTGAGGGGGTACCTTATTGTAATTTTGATTTGCATTTCTCTAAAAATTAGTGATGTTGAGCATTTTTTCATGTGCCTGTTAGCCATCTGCACATCTTTTTAGGATAAATGTCTACTAAGGTCTTCCGCCCATTTTTCAAATGGGTTGTTGGTTTTTGTTTTTTTGCTGCTGAATTATATAAGTTGTTAATATATTTTGGAGCGACATCATTGTCTGTTACATCATTTGCAAAGATTTTTCTCCCATTCGGTGGGTTGTCTTTTCGCTATTTATTTTTAATGACTTTTTAAATTACACAATGAATTTTTATTACATTTATAGTTGTACAATGATCATGAAAACCCAGTTTTATAGCATTGCCATCCCAAACCCCCAGCCCATTCCCCACCCCAACATGTCTCCTTTGGAAACCATAATTTTTTGAAAGTCTGTGAGTCAGTATCTGTTCTGCAAAGAGGTTCATTGTGTCCATTTTTTATATTCCAAATGTAAGTAATAGCATATGATGTTGGTGTCTCACTAACTTCACTTAACATGATAATTTCTAGGTCCATCCATGTTGCTAAAAATGCCAGTATTTCATTCCTTTTAATGGCTGAGTAATATTCCATTGCGTATATATACCACATCTTCTTGATCCACTCCTCTGTCAATGGACATTTAGGTTGTTTCCATGTCTTGGCTATTGTGTATAGTGCTGCAATGAACATTGGAGTACATGTATATTTTCAAGTCATGGTTTTCTCTGAATAGATGCCCAGGAGTGGGACTGCTGGATCAAATGGTAATTCTATTTTTAGTTTTCTGAGGAATCTCCATTCTGTCTCCCACAGTGGTTGCACCAATATACATTCCCACCAGCAGTGTAATAGGGTTCCATTTTCTCCACACCCTCTCCAGCATTTATTGTTTGTAGACTTTTTGATTATGGCCCTTCTGGCTGGTGTAAGGTGGTACTTCAGAGTGGTTTTGATTTGCATTTCTCTAATGATGAGTGATGTTGAACATCTTTTCCTGTGTTTGTTGGCCATCTGTATGTCTTCTTCGGAGAACTGTCTGTTTAGATCTTCTGCCCATTTTTTGATGGGGTTGTTTTTTGGTATTGAGCGGTAGGAGGTGTTTATAAATTTTGGAGATGAATCCCTTGTCAGTTGATTCATTTGCAAATATTTTCTCCCATTCTGTGGGTTGTCTTTTCATTTTGTTTAGAGTTTCCTTTGCTGTGCGGAAACCTTTCAGTCCCATTTGGTTTTGTTTTATTGTCATTACTCTAGGAGGTGGATCTGAGAAGATATTGCTGTGGTTTATGTCAGAGAGTGTTTGGCCTCTGTTTCCCTCTAAGAGTTTTATAGTGTCTGGTCTTATATCTAGGTCTTGGAGTTGATTTTTATGTATGGTGTTAGGGAGTGATTTTGATTTTTATGTATGGTGTTAGGGAGTGTTCTAATTTCATTCTTTTCCATGTGGCTGTCCAGTTTTCCCAGCACCACTTATTGAACAAGCTGTCCTTCCTCCACTGTAAATTCTTGCCTCCTTTGTCATAGATGAGTTGGCTGTAGGTGCGTGGGTTGAATTCTGGGCTTTCTATCCTGTTCCACTGATCTTTATTTCTGTCTTTGCACAAGTACCATACGGTTTTGATGACTGTAGCTTTGTAGTATAGTCTTAAGTCAGGGAGCCTGATTCCTCCAGCTCCGTTTTTCTTTCTCGGGATGGCTTTGGCTATTCTGGGTCTTCTGTGTTTACAAACAAACTTTAAAATATTTTGTTCTAGTTCTGTGAAAAAATGTCTTTGGTACTTTGATAAGGATTGCACTGAATCTGCAGATTGCCTTGGGTAGTATAGTCATTTTGATAATATTGACTCTTCCAATCCAAGAGCATGGCATGCCTTTCCAACTGTGTCATTTTGATTTCTTTAATCAGTGTCTTATAATTTTCAGAGTACAGGTCTTTTCTCTCTTTAGGTAGGTTTATTCCTAAATATTTTATTCTTTTTGAACTCATGGTAAATGGAATTGTTTCCCTAATTTTTCTTTCTGATCTTTTGTTGTTAGGATATAGAAATGCCATCGATTTCTGTGTATTAATTTTGTATCCTGTGACTTTGCCAAATTCATGGATGAGCTTTAACAGTTTTTCTGGTAGCATTTGTAGGATTTTCTAGGTATAGTATCATGTCATCAGCAAATAGTGATAGTTTTACTTCTTCTTTTCCAATCTGAATTCTTTTTATTTCTTTTTCTTCTCTGATTGCTGTGACTAGGACTTCCAAAAATGTTGAATAGTAATGGCAAGAGTGGACTTCCTTGTCTTGTTCCTGATCTCAATGGGAATTCTTTCAGCTTTTCATCATTGAGAATGATGTTAGCTGTGAGTTTGTCATATATGGCCTTTATTATGCTGAGGTAGGTTCCCTCTTTGCCCACCTTCTGAAGGGTTTTTATCAGAAATGGGTGTTGGATTTTGTCAAAGGCTTCTTCTGCATCTATTGAGAGGATCACATGGTTTTTATTCTTCAGTATGATAATGTGGTGTATCACACTGATTGGTTTGTGGATATTGAAGAATCCTTGCATCCCTGGGATAAATCCCACTTGATCATGATATACAATCCTTTTCATGTATTCTTAGATTCAGTTTGCTAGTATTTTGTTGAGGGTTTTTGCATTTATGTTCATCAGTGATACTGGCCTGTAATTTTCTTTTTTTGTAGTATCTTTGTTTGGCTTTGGCATAAGGGTGATGGTGGCCTCACAGAATGAGTTTGGGAGTGTTTCTTCCTCTGCAATTTTTTGGAATAGTTTCAGATGGATAGGTATTCGCTCTTCTGTAAAATGTTTGATAGAATTTGTCTGTGAAGCCATCTGATCCTGGACTTTTGTTTGTTGGAAGTTTTTTGTTTGTTTGTTTTTTGTCTTTTGTCTTTTTAGGGCCACACCTGTGGCATATGGAGGTTCCCAGGCTAGGGGTCTAATCGGAGCTGTAGCTGCTGGCCTACACCACAGCCACAGCAACGCGGGTTCTGAGCCACATCTGCAAACTACACAATAGCTCGTGGCAATGCCAGATCCGTAACCCACTGAGCAAGGCCAGGGATCAAACCCACAACCTCATGGTTCCTAGTTGGGATTTGTTTCTGCTGTGCCACAATACGAACTCATTTGTTGGAAGTTTTTTAACCACAGTTTCAATTTCAGGACTTGCAACTGGTCCATTTGTCTTTTCTATTTCATCTTGGTTTAGTCCTAGAAGATTGTACTTTTCTAAGAATTTGTCCATTTCATCTAGGTTGTCCACTTTACTGGCATATAGTTACATGTAGTAGTCTCTTATGAGCATTTTTATTTCTGTGATGTCTGTTGTAATTTGTTTTTCAATTCTAATTTTATTGATTTGAAGGTGTCAGGATGGGATGGCCACATGGTCTAAAGAGCCAGACTCTAATTTCATTGATTTGAGTCCTCTCTCTTTTTTTCTTGATGAGTCTGGCTAAGCATTTATCAATTATGTTGATCTTTTCAAGGAACCAGCTTTCAGTTTCATTGATCTTTTTATGTTTTTTTTTCATTTCTATTTAATTTATTTCTGCTCTGATCTTTATGATTTCTTTCCTTCTGCTAACTTTAGGTCTTGTCTGTTCTTCTCTCTCTAGCTGCTTTGGATATAAAGTTAGGTTGTTTATTTGAGCTTTTTCTTGTTTCCTGAGGAAGGCTTGTATTGCTATAAACTTCCCTCTTAGAACTACTTTTGCTGAATCCCATAGGTTTTGGATTGAGTGTCTTTGTTATCATTTGCTCCTAGGTACTTTTTAATTTCCTCTTTGATTTCTTCAGTGATCCATTGGTTGTTTAGTAGCATGTTGTTCAGTCTCCACATATTTGTGGGGTTTTTTTGCAATTTTTTTCTTGTTGATTTCCAGTCATATAGCATTGTGGTCAGAAAAGATGCTTGACATGATTTCAATTTTCTTAAAGTTATCGATGCTTGATTTGTGGCCCAGAATGTGATCAGTCCTAGAGAATATTCCGTGTGCACTTGAGACGAATGTGTATTCTGTTGCTTTTGGATGGAATGTCCTATAAATATCTGTTAAGCCCACCTGGTCTAATGCTTCAATTTAGGGCCTGTGTTTCTGTGTTGATTTTCTGTCTGGATGATCTGTCCATTGCTGTAAGGGGTGTTAAAGTCCCCCACTATTATTGTGTTATTGTCAATTTCTCCTTTTAAGGTTGTTAGTTGCTTTATATATTAAGGTGCTCCTATGTTGGGTACATAAATATTTACACTTGTTATAGCTTCTTTGATCCTTTTATCATTATATAAATGTCTTCATCTCTTAAAATATTCTTCATTTTAAGGTCTATTTTGTCTGATATGAGTATTGCTACTCCAGCTTTCTTTTGATCCCTGTTTGCATGAAATATTTCCTTCCATCCTCTCACTCTCAATTTGTATGTGTCCCTAGAAGTGAAGTTGGTCTCTCAAAGACAGCATATATATGGGTCTTGTTTTTATATCCATTCAGCCAATCTGTTTTTTGGTTGGGGTGTTTAATCCATTAACATTTAAGATAATTATTTATATGTATGTTCTTATTGCCATTTTATTAACTGTTTTGGATTTGTTTTTGCTGCTCTTTTTTCTTCACTTCTTCTCTTGTTCTTGCCTCTTGCGGTTTGATGACTATCTTTAGTGCTCTATTTGAGTTGATTTTTCTTATTTGTGTATATATTTATTGTAGATTTTTCGCTTGCAATTACCCTGAAGTTTTGATATAGGAGTATATATATACATATATATACACAAGATTGTTTTAAGTTTTTGGCTTCTTAATTGCAAGTACATCTCCAGTGTCCTGCATTTGTACCCTCCTCTTATCACAATATCTGATTCTGGTATTATATTTGTACATGGATGATTTCCTACCTTTACTGTATATATGCCTTTACTGGTGATCCTTGTCATTTGTAGTATTTTTGTTTCTAGTTGTGGCCTTTTCTTTTCTGCCTAGAGAAGTTCCTTTAGTATTTGTTGTAAAGCTGGGTTAGTGTTGCTGAATTTTCTTGGCTTTTGCTTGTCTGCAAAGCTTTTTATTTCTCCTTCAAATCTGAATGAGAGCCTTGCTGGGTAAAGTAATCTTGGTTGGAGGTTTTTTCCCTTTCATCACTTTATGTTGTGCAACTCCCTTCTGGACTGCAGAGTTTCTGCTGAAAAATCTGCTGATAACCTTATCAGGGTTCCCTTGTATGTTATTTGTTTCTTTTCCCTAGCTACTTTCAATAGTTTCTCTGTCTTTAATTTTGGTCAGTTTGATTAATCTGTGTCTTGGGGTGTTCCTCCTTTGGTTTATTTTATATGGTACTCATTGTGCTTCCTGGATTTGAGTGAGTGGTTCCTTTCCCATGTTAGAGAAATTTTCGGCTATTATCTCTGTGAATATTTTTTCTGTCCCTTTCTCTCTCTCTTCTTCTGGCACCCCTATAATATGTATGTTGGTGTGTTTAACATTGTCTCAGAGTTCTCTGAGACTCATTTCTTTTCAATCTTTATTCTCTTTTCTATTCTGCATCAGTGATTTCCACTAGTCTGTCCTCCACCTTACTTATTCATTACTCTGCCTCCTATATTCTGCTGTTGGTTGCTTCTAATGAATTTATTTCAGTTATTGTACTTTGCATCTCTGCTTGCTTAAATTTTTTTTGTCTTTTTTTGCTTTTCCCAGGGCTGCTCCCATGGCATATGGAGGTTCCCAGGCTAGGGGTCTAATCAGAGCTGTAGCCCTGGCCTATGCCAGAGCCAGAGTAACACGGGATCCGAGCCACATCTGCAACCTACACCACAGCTCATGACAACAATGCTGAATCCTTAACCCACTGAGCAAGGCCAGGGATCAAACTGAACCTGCAATCTCGTGGTTCCTAGTCAGGTTCGTTAACAACTGCGCCACAACAGGAACTCCCATAAATTTTAAATCTTGTATTTCTTTGCTCAATGTTTGCTGTAAATTACCAATCTTTCCCTCCAGTCTATTTCCAATGTCTTGCATCATCTTCACTATCATCAGTCTAAAGTCTTTCTCCTGGAAGCTGATAATCTCCAGATCACTTAGCTGTTCTTCTGGTGTTTTTTCTTTCTCCCTTATCTTAGTCATAATTCTCTGCATTTTCATTTTGTATAGATTTTTGTGTGGTCTCCTTTTTTCAGACAATAGAGTTGTAGCCTGTCTTACTTCTGATGTCTAGCCCCCTTGTGCCTGAAGTTGGTATGGGGGATTGCTGTAGGCTTCCTGATGGGATGGACTAGTTCCTGCCCACTGGTAGGTGGAGCTGATTCTTAACCCCTCTGGTGAGTGGGGCTTTGTCCCTGGGTGAGATTAGAGGCAGCTGTGTGCCTGAGGGTGTTTATCCAGCCTGTTTGCTGATGGATGGGGCTGCGATCCCATTTGGATTACTGTTTGGCCTGGGGCTTCTCAGTGCTAATTGGTGGGGGCAAATTTTCCCAAAATGGCCACCTCTAGAGGAATACCCACTGACGATTATTCCAGAGACCTTTGCCTCCAATGTCCTTTCTCCACAATGAGCCACTGTCATCCCCTGCCTTCCCAGGAGATTCTCCAAGAACTATAGTCAGGTCCAACACAGATTCCTATGGAGTCTCTGCTTTGCCCTGGGACCTAGTGCATATGAAAGCCTGTGTGTGCCTTTCAAGAGTGGGGGCTCTGTTTCCCCCAGTCCCATGGAACTCCTGCACACAAGCTCCACTGGCCTTCAATGCCAGATGCTCTGGGGGCTCTTTCTCCTAATGTCAGATCCCCAGACATGGGGACCTGATGTGAGTCTCTGTGAACAGTTACTTTCCAGTCTGTGTGCTGCCCACTCAGCATGTATGGGGTTGATTATATTACATAATTTCCCCTCCTACTGTCTTGATGTGGCCTCCTCTTTGTCTTCTGGGGTAGAATACCTTTTTTGAACGTTTCCAATCCATTTTCTTGAAGGTTGTTCAGCATTTGGATGTAATTTTGTTTTGTTTTTTTTATGACAGAAGGTGAGCTTCTGACCTATTCTGCCTTCTTAATCCCATTTCCTGTCTTTTTCATTTTTTAAATAGTTTTTCGTTGCTGTGCGAAATCTTTTTAGTTTAATTAGGTCCCATTGTTTTATTTGTGTCTTTAATGTCATTATTCTAGTAGGTGAATCAAACAAGATGTTGCTGTGATTTATGTCAGTGTTCTACCTAGATTTTCCTCTAGGAGTTTTATAGTATCTGGCCTTATATTTAAGTCTTTAACCCATTTTGAGTGTTCTAATTTCATACTTTAACATGTAGCTTTCCAGTTTCCCAGCACCATTTACTGAAGAGACTATTTTTCTTCCACTGTATTTTCTTGCCTCCTTTATCTTAGTTGACCATAGTGCTTGGGTTTATTTCTGGTCTACTTTGTTATATTGATCTGTATTTCTGCTTTTTGGTGCCAGTACCATATTGTTTTGACAACCATAGCTTTGTAGTATTGTCTGAAGAAAGGAAGCTTGATTCCTCCATTTTCCTTTTTTTTTTTTCAATATTGCTTTGGCTATTTGGGGTCTCTTGTGTTTCCATACAAATTTTAAAATAGTCTGTTCTATCTCCTCAGAAAAGAAAATCATGGACTTGGAGAAAAGACTTGTGGCTGCCTGATGGGAGAGGGAGGGAGTGGGAGGGATCAGGAGCTTGGGCTTATCAGACACAACTTAGAATAGATTTACAAGGAGATCCTGCTGAATAGCATTGAGAACTTTGTCTAGATACTCATGTTGCAACAGAACAAAGGATGGGGGAAAATGTAATTGTAATGTATACATGTAAGGATAAGTTGATCCCCTTGCTGTACAGTGGGAAAATAAAAATAGTCTGTTCTTGTTCTATGAAGAACGTCCTTGGTAATTTGATGGGGATTGCATTGAATCTGTAGATTGCCTTGGGTGGTATAGTCATTTTGACAATATTGATTCTTCTAATCCAAGGGTATGGTATATCTTTCCATCTGTTTGTGTCATCTTTGATTTCTTTCATCAGCCTCTTATAATTTTCAGAGTATAAGTATTTTGTTCCTTTAGGTAGGTTTATTCCCAGGTATTTTATTCTTTTTGATGCAATGATAAATGGGATGGTCTCTGATTTCTCCTTCTGATTTTTTGTTGTTAGTATATAGAAATACAGTTGATTTTTGTGTATTAATTTTGTAGCCTGCAAATTTACCATATTCATTAATGAATTGCAACACTTTTCTGGTGCTGTCTCTAGGGTTTACTAGGTATAGCATCATGTCATCTGAAAATAGTGACAGTCATACTTATTTTCCAATTTGGATTCCTCTTTCTTTTTTTTCTTCTCTGCCATGGCTAGGATTTACAAGACTATGTTGAAAATAGGGGTGAAAGAGAACATCCTTGTTTTGTTACTGATCTTAGTGGAATGTTTTCGTTTTTTACCATTAAGAATGATGTTAGCTGTGGGTTTGTCATAAATGGCTTTTATTATGTTGAGGGAGTTCCCCTCCATGCCCACTCTCTGGAGAGTTTTTATCAGAAACTGGTGTTGACTTTTGTCAAAAGCCTTTTCTGCATCTATTGAGATGATCATATGGTTTTTATTTTTCAGTTTATTGATGTGGTATATCACATTGACTGATTTGTGGATACGGAAGAATCCTTGCACCCCTGGGATAAATCCCACTTGATTATGGTGTATGATCCTTGTAAAATATATTTGGATTCAGTTTTTTAGTATTTTGTTAAGGATTTTTGCATCCATGTTCATCAGTGATATTAGCCTATAATTTTTTTGATGTGGTATCTTTGTCTGGTTTGGGTATCAGGGTGATAGTGGCCTCATAGAATAAACTTTGGAGTGTTCCCTCCTCTGATATTTTTTAAAGAGTTTCAGAAAAATAGCTGTTAACACTTCTCTGAATGTTTGATAGAATTCACCTGTGTAGCCATCAAGTCCTGGACTTTTGTTTTTTGGAAGGTTTTTAATCACATTTTCAATTTTGGTACTTATAAGTGATCTGTTCACATTTTCAGTTTCTTCCTGGTTCAGTCTTGGTAGGCTGTACCTTTGTAAGAATCTGTCCATTTCTTCTAGATTGTCCATTTTATTGGCATATAGTTGTTTATACTAGTCTCTTATGATCCTTTGTATTTCTGTGGAGTCAGTTATAATATGTTTTTAATTTCTAATTTTTTTATTTGAGCTCTCTCTTTTTCTCTTGATGGGTCTGGCTAGGGGGTTATCAATTTTGTTGATCTTTTCAAAGAACAAACTTTTGGTTTCATTAATCTTTATTGTTTTCTTTGTCTCTATTTCATTTATTTCTGCTCTGATTTTGTGATAGCTTTCCTTATACTAATTTTGAGCTTTGTCTGTCCTTCCTTCTCTAGTTGTTGTAGGTGCAAGCTTAGGTTGTTTGAGTTTTTTGTTTCCTGAGATAAGATTGTATCACTATAAACTTCCCTTTCAGAACTGCTTTTGATGTGTCCCATAGGTTTGGGGTTGCTGAATCTTCATTGTCATTTGTCTTTAAGTATCTTTTGATTTCCTCTTTGATTTCTTCAGTGATCCATTGATTGTTCAGCAGCATATTGTTTAGCTTCCAGGAGTTTCTGTTTTTTGTGGATTTTTTTTCTTTTAGTTGATTTGTAGTCTCATAGCGTTGAGGTCAGAGAAAATGCATGGAATAATTTCAACTTTTAAAAATTTACCCAGGTTTGTACTGTGGCCCAAGATGGAAAATATTGCATGTGCACTTGAGAAGAATGTATATTCTGCTGCTTTAGCATGGAATGTCTATAAATGTCAGTTAAATCTACCTTATCTAGGGTGTCATTTAAAGCCTGTGTTTCCTTGTTGATCCTCTGTCTGAGATGATCTGTCCCTTGATGTAAGTGGGGCGTTAAAGTCCCTCCTTATTGTGTTGCTGTCAATTTCTCCTTTTATGGTTGTCAGCAGTTGCCTTACATATTGGGGTGCTCCTACATTGGATGCATACATATTTACAAGTGTTACATCTTTTTTTGGGGGTTGATCCTTTGATCATTATGTAGTGTCCTTCTTTGTCTCTTGTGACCTTATTTTAAAGTCTATTCTGGAGTTCCCATTGTGGTTCAGTGGTTAGCAAATCCGACTAGGAAGCATGAGGTTGTGGGTTCAATCCCTGGCCTTGCTCAGTGGGTTAAGGATCTGGCGTTGCCATGAGCTGTGGTGTGGGTCGCAGATGTGGCTCGTATCCCACGTTGTTGTGGCTCTGATGTAGGCCGGTGGCTACAGCGCCGATTGGACCCCTAGCCTGGGAACCTCCATATGCCACGGGAGCAGCCCAAGAAATGGCAAAAAGACAAAAAAATAAAATAAAGTCTATTCTGTCTGATATGAGTATTGCTACCCCTGATTTCCTTTGATTTACATTTGTATGTAATATCTTCTTCCATCCCCTCACTTTCAGTCTGTATGTGTCCTGGGGTCTGAAGTGGGTCCTTTGTAAACAGCATATATATGGGTCTTGTTTTTAGATCCACTCAGCCAGTCTCGTCTTTTGGTTGGGGCATGAATGATTCAAATCCACTTACATTCAGTGTAATTACAGATAAATATGTATCTATTGCCATTTTGCTAATTGTTTTGAATTGTTACTTTGGGTCTTTTTTTTCCCTTCTTTTGTGTGTTGTGATTTGCTGACTATCTTTAGTGCTGTATTTGGATTGCTTTTCCTTTTTTATGTGTCTGTCCATTATAGTTTTTTTGTTTGTGCTTTCCATTAGATTTGTATATGACCATCTCTGTGTGTACAGAATTGTTTTGGGTTGTGGTTCTCTTATTTTCAAATGCATTTGCAGTGTTCTGCATTTGTCTTCTCTTCTCATACTTGCTAGTTTTGATACCATATTTGTCAATGGGTGATTTTCTACATTTATCTTTGTCTTTACCAGTTTTCTCATTGGAATTTTCTTGCTTCTAATTGTGTCTTTTTCTTTTCTGCTTAGAAAATTCCTTTAGTAGTTGTTGTAGAGTGGTTTGGAGTTAATTGCTGAATTCTTTTAGCTTTTGCTTGTCTGAAAAGCTTTCGATCTCTCCATAGAATCTGAATTAGAGCCTTGCTGGGTAGAACATTCTTGGTTCTAGTTTCCTCCCCTTCATCACCTTAAATATATCTTGCCACTCCCTTCCAGCTTACAGAGTTTCTTCTGAAAGATTAGCTGTTATCCTTACAGGGGTCCTTTGTATATTATTTGTTGCTTTTCCATTGTGGCTTTGTGTTTGTGTTTTGTCTTTTTTTTTTTTTTTTTTTTGTCTTTTTGCCTTTTCTAGGGCCGCTCCCACAGCATATGGAGGTTCCCAGGCTAGGGGTCTAATTGGAGCTGTAGCCACTGGCCTACGCCAGAGCCACAGCAACGTGGGATCCAAGCCATGTCTGTGACCTACACCACAGCTCACAGCAATGCCGGATCCTTAACCCACTGAGCAAGGCCAGGGATTGAACCCGCAACCTCACGGTTCCCAGTCAGATTTGTTAACCACTGCACCATGACGGGAACTCCTATTTTGTCTTTTTAGAGCCACGCTGCTGGCATATGGAGATTCCCAGGCTAGGGGTGAAATTGGAGCTGTAGGGAATTCCCGTCGTGGCTCAGTGGTTAACAAACCCAACTAGCATCCATGAGGATGCAGGTTCGATCCCTGGCCTCACTCAGTGGGTTAGGGATCTGGCGTTACCATGAGCTGTGGTTCCGGTTGCAGATGTGACTCAGATCCCACATTGCTGTGGCTTTGGTGTAGGCCAGTGGCTACAGCTTCTATTTGACCCCTAGCCTGGGAGCCTCCATATGCTGCTGGTGCAGCCCTAAAAAGACAAAAAGGCAAAAAAAAAATGGAGCTATAGCTACCAGCTTACACCACAGCCACAGCAACGCAGGATCTGAGCCACATCTGTAACCCTCACCACAGCTCACAGCAATGCCAGATCCTTAACCTATTGAGCAAGGCCAGAGATTGAACCCACATCCTCATGGATACTAGTTGGGGTCATTAACCACTGAGCCATGACGAGAACTCCCCTTGTGGCTTTTAATATTTTTCCTCGGAATTCCCATCATGGTGTAGTGGTTAATAAATCAGACTAGGAACAATGAGGTTGCGAGTTCGATCCCTGTCCTCGCTCAGTGGGTTAAGGATATGGTGTTGCTGTGAGCTGTGGTGTAGGCTGCAGACACAGCTCAGATCTGGCACTGCTGTGGCTGTGGTGTAGGCTGGTGGCTACAACTCCAATTTGACCCCTAGCCTGGGAACTTCTATATGCTGTAGGAAGTGGCCCTAGAAAAAGCAAAAAGACAAAAAAATTTTCTCTATATTTAATTCTTGTCAATTTGATTAGTATGTGTCTTGCTGTGTTTCTCTTTGGGTTTATTCCATGTAGGATTCTCTGTGCTTCTTCAACTTGAGTGTTTCCTTTCCCATATTAAGGAAGTTTTCTTCAGTTATTTTCTCTGGAACTTTCTCTCTCTCTTCTCCTTTTGGAAACTCTATGATGAGAATGTTGATATGTTTAATGTTGTCCCAGAGATCTCTTAGACTCTCCTCAGCTCTCTTCATTCTTTTTTCTTTATTCTTTCCCATGGCAGTGACTTACACCACTCTTTCACATCACTTAGTTTGCTTGTTCTTTAAAACCTCTAGTTCTTTGTTAAATAGGTCTTGTAAATTCTCCATCTGTGTCTCCATTCTTTTTCTTACATCTGGATCATCTTTACTATCATCACTCTGAATTCTTTTTCAGGTAAATTGCCTAACTCCTCTTTAGTTAGTTGTTTTCGTGTGTTTTTGTCTTGTTCCTTTGTCTGAAAGCTATTTCTTTGTCATCTCATAAAGCCTAAATTTCTATATTTATGGTTTCCTTGATGACAGGTATGTAGATGAAGCAACTGATGCTTCATCTTAGAGTTCTAAGGAGTGGTAGTGGCTCATGTGTACCTAGAGCATGTGATGGGAGCAGTGGTATTACACTACCTGTCCTGAAGCCAGGTGGCTGTTAGGAATGGGGTCCATGTGAGTGTTGACAGTGGTTCATGGTTGATAGGACTGCTTTTGTAGAGGGGAGTGGGAGGTTCAGGAGCTGGCTCCTGTCACCCCTCCCACTTCCAGGTAGTTCTCAGTTCAGTTTCCTGTAATTGGCAGTGTCAGCAGTTAATCCTGCACTCCCTCACTTTGTTGGGGAGGCTCTAGGGACTGCTCTCTGTAGCTGGGGTGGTGCAGGTGCCTGTCCGTAGTCACTTCCTTGTTTGACCAGTCTAGGGGGCATTTTCTGTAGACCCAGAGGCAGGGGCTGCTCCCTAACTGTTGCTAAAAGGGTTTCTCTAATAGCTATAAGGCCTGCACTTTTCCAGTGGTCTCTCCTACCAGGCTGATGGTAGAGTGCCCCCTGTAGCCACTGCAAAGTAAAAACATGTGCCAGTGGGCCCCTCTCAGCTCCTTTGGCTGGCTGTGCAACATACACTATTTCTATGGTCCCCTGCTTGATTGTTGGCAGGGATCACAGAGCTTGCTTGTGCTACTCCCAAGATCACTCTGCCAATCCACCAGGCTGTTTGTGTCTGTCTCCCAGGCTGTGCATGTTGTTTCCAGGTACACTTTGCCCCTTCACTGGGCCTTTTGGGCCTTTCTACCTGCCCACCTGGTCTCTTGAGACTCTTAGGATCCTTTGTGCTGTTTCCAAGTTCACTTTCTCTGTCCCCTATGCAGGTTGCAGCCCTTCACCTGCCACCAGGATTTTTGTGACTCCCAGGACCTTTTGCACTGTTCCTGAAATAGTTTTACCAGTTCAATGGGCTTTTCACAGCTCTCCACCTGTCCAAGAGGCCCCTTGTGGGTTTCCAGGATCCTTTCTGCAGCTTCAGAGATTCCCTTCTCCACCCCCCCCTGGGGGGGGGGGCAATTCATGGCTCTGCACCCACCCAGGTGGCACCTTGCAGAATCCTGGACAGTCCATACTGTTTCTGAAATCACCCTCTGTCCCTTAGGCAAAATGTAGCTCTGTGCCCACCCAGAAGGCCCCTTACAGAATTCCGCCCTCCTGCACTGTTTCAGAGATAACTTTCTCTACCCACTAGGTAATTTGCAGTTCTCCACCAGCTCAGCAGATCTGTTGCAGAATCCCGGACAGTCTGCACTATTTCCAAAATCACCTTCTGCCCCCTAAGCAAATTGCAGCTCTGTACACAGACAGAAGACCTCTTGCAGACTCCCAGGATCTTTCCTTGTTTACGAGGTAACTTTCTCCACCTCCTAGGGAGATTGCAGCTCTGTGCCTGGCCAGGAGGCCCTTTGCGGAATCCTTCCCCTCCACATGATTTCAGAGATAATTTTCTCCACCCCCTAGTTAAACTTAAGCTCCATGCCAGTCCAGAAGGCCCTTTGCAGACTCCCAGGACCCAGGAACTGTTTCCAAAATAACTTTCTCCACCCCCTATGCAAACTGAGCTCATTGTCTGCTCAGGGGCTCCCTGTGGATCCTCCCCATCTGCACCGTTTCCAAAATCACCTTCTGCCCCTAGGGAAAATGGGGCTCTCCACCTGCACACTGAGCCATCTGTGATCCTCTGAGTCTTCTGAACTTTTAGAGCAGTCATGTGTTTCCCAACCCAGCTGCTGGCCAGGGTTGCATGGACTGACCTATTCCCAAATTCCATCTATCTGCTGCAAGGGTTCCCTCTGCTTGCTCCACTTTCTCTGTAGCCTTAAGTGCTGTGGGCTGTTCTGTAACTGTTGCTAAGAAGCTACTGCTCAAGGGTAGATCCAGGAGCTGGGGTAGTTGGGGTCTTGCAGTCTGAGAGCACTCACAAGGGCAAGGCTATATTGATGGATCCCATCCCTTCTCTCCAGCATCCACTAATAATGGCACCTAGCCTCCAAGCCCAACCAGGATTCCTCAGCTTAAAGCTTCAAATGTGGTCAATCTAGACTCCAGTCCCTCCAGGCTATCTACATGCTGCCAACCTTAGTTTTTCCCCAGGTAGCCAGCACTGGCTTTCTGAGTCTGATTTCCAAAGCTGGGGTTTCAGATCCCAGCCCCTGTCTGCCCCAGCCTATGGTTGGGAAGTGCAGGGCCTTGACACTGACCACTTGCAGAGGACCATTTCTGTTTTAACTGGTTTTCACAGATTGCTGTGTTCTCCTCCAATACTGTTATCTCGTAAACAGGGAAAGATCCTGGGAGTGTGCAAGGGGCCTTCTGGGTGAGCACAGTGCTGCAATTTGCCTAAGGGACAGAGGGTGATTTCAGAAACAGTATGGATTGTCCAGGATTCTGCAAGGTGCCTCCTGGGTGGACGCAGAGCCATGATTTGCCAGAGGGGGTGGGTGGAGAAAGCAATCTCAGAATCGGCACAAAAGATCCTGGAAACCCATGAAGGGCCTCCTGGGCAGGTAGAGAGCTGTGAAAAGCTGACTAAACTGGTAAAAGCATTTCAGGAACATTGCAAAAGGTCCTGGGAGTCACAAAAGTTCTTCCTCTGTCTCTGCTGGTCTCCTCACTGGTATGTGGGACTTCCCAGGGTGCAGAGTAGGTTGTTTTTTTGTTTTTTTTTTTCCTTTACCAGCTCCTTCCCAGGGGCACAGGTCCTGATTTGCTTTGTTTCTCCTTTCCTCTCCTTTTTTTTTCCTTCTTTCTTTTGTCCTACCCTGTTTTGTGAAGTGTCTCTTTCTCTATCAGAATCCTGGGTCCTTTTGTCAGCATTCAGCAAATTTTCTGGCCAAATAGTTCCACATATAGATGGATTTTCAATGAATTTGTGGGAGCAGGTGAGCTTCATGTCTTACTCCCACAATCTCCATCTTTTTTCCAATCATGGAAGTAGTATGTGACCCTGATCTGTTTAAATTGTTCTCTCTGGAGAATTCTTCACCCACACTGTGCTTGGTCTTTTTTTAAATTAACTTCTCTGCTCAAATATGTCATCATTATGCTTTCCTTAATCACTTCATCATCAATTATAGTTAACTTCTTTCTCCCTTTATCTCTTCTTACTTCACTTCCCCTATCTCTCCCTCTCTCTCTATGTGAACCTTACTGTTTATTACAACACTTCTCCTACCCAACACTAGATCAGACATTCATTAGTACATTATTCCTTTTCTCTCACCAAGATCCAAATAAACTGGGCCAGTGACTTTGTTAACTGAAATTCCAAACCCTGGGGTTTTGTACACAACTTGGAATATATTAGGCCTTCTGTCAATAAGGGGATCAAGTAATTATCCCTCTAACTGGACATTTTGAGTAAAGAAAGTGGTAGCATTCATAATTATGGTGTAATGATAGGAATGAAATGATTTCCCCTTTCGAAACAATATCTTCCAGGACAGAAATGACTTAAGAAGAAAGCTGCACTGATTCAATACAAATTTTAAACATATTATTTGATTATAATCTTATAATGGATTAGACAGAGAAAGGATTTGGAATCTTAATGACAACTGAGACAACTGATTACTGTACACCACAAAGGAAATTACAGAAAGAGATTATATACTTGATAATTTGTAGTTGAGGGAACTTATTTAAAAAATTTTAGAAAAATCCTTTTGAGTTTGAATAATTTCTTACAAAAAAGGCTGATCACCTTGTGGAAGCAAAGCAATAGGTAAATATGTTGGGGTAAAACATTAATAATATCCACATTAATCATCTCTTCATTAAATATCCAACTTAGAAAAACAGTATAAAATAAATAGATAATGCTGATACAATTAAAAACTGGAAAAAAATCACCACAGAGAAAATGTAATACGAACTTTAATGACTGGTCACTCTGTTCAAATAGTGTTTTGCAGAAAAAAATCAAAGTTGCTCAAGATTGATTCAGGGGTGGCAGTAACTCTAGAGGCAGTAGAAGCATTGCAAGGTGCTCTGTGGAGGTACTCACAGAGGTGTTTTCCTGGAACAGCAGAGGTTTTCCACTGCAGGCCCAGGACCAGTCTGGTTTGTGTTCTCACCACATTGTAGGGGCCAATCCGGTTCCTGTTAGTCTCTGAGATCTCCCTCATCTCCCTCAGCTTTGGAAAAAATGCTGAAGTGAGTAAAACCAAATGAAAAAAACTTCAAAATCTGTTCTTTTGGAGTTAAAAAAGAAAGAAAAGTAACAATCCTATAAACTCTTTATTGGTGGTCTAAGCTCTCAAACCACAGGAAAAGGTCTGAGAACTACTATAAGCAATGGGGAAAACTATAGACTGTGTGGTCATAAGGGATCCTACAAGCCAAAAATCAAGATTCATTTTGTTACATTTTCATCCATGGCTGAGGGTTGATGCTGCCAGGGCTGCCACACCTCGTTCCATTGATGGGAAAATGGTTGCACCCAAACATGCTGTCCCAAGAGAGGACTATGGAAAGCCAGGGCCTCTTGTCACCGTGAAGAAGCTATTTATTGGTGGACTTACAGAAGATACCGAGGAACATCATCTTAGAGATTACTTTGAGAAATATGAAAAAATAGATGCCATTGAGATAATTACTGATAGGCAGTCTAGCAAGATAAGAGGCTTTGGATTTGTTACTTTTGATGATCATGATCACGTGGATAAGACTGTTGCAGAAAAACCACACTGTCAATGGTCATCATGCAGAAGTAAGAAAGGCCTTGTCTCAATCTAAAATTCAGGAAGTCCAACATTTCAGAAGTGGAAAAGGAGGCCACACTGGTTTGGGAGATTCTCCTGGTGGTGGTGGAAATTTTGGAGCAGGACCAGGAAGGGACTTTAGAGGAGGATCCGATAGATATCTCAGTGGTCCTGGACTTAGGGATGGCTATCATGTGTATAGAGGAGGATCTGAAGGTAGCAATTGTGGAGTTTATTCTGGTTATGGAGGACCAGGAGGATATAGCAGTACAGGACATGAATATGGCAACCAGGATGGGGGCTCTGAAGGTGTTTATGACAACTGTGGCAGAGGAAATTGTGGAAGTGAAAATTATAATGATTTGAGAAATTATAAGCAGGCATCTTCTAAGTACTCTTTACTGAAGAGTGGAAAACTTGGTGGTAGCAGAAACATGGGAGGATCATCCAGTGGAAGAAACTATGGTCCAGGAAGCATTGGAGTTATAGAAAGACAAGACAATACTGAGCTTCTTCCTGTTTTTCTCATGCTTCATATATAAATGGCAGGGGATGAGAGCCCATAGGTAACACAAGAGCTTCAGATTATTGAAATAACAATGTTGAGGAAACTCTTACCTCGGTTATGTATAAATATGTAGTAATTTGGCAGTAGAAACCAGAGCAGGTACAGAAAGCCATTTTGTGGATGAATTGGGTTATGTTAGTGCATTACCTTACTGTTTAGAAAAGACTATAAAAAATGCTTTTGAGACAGTTTCTTCACTTTTTTTGTTTTGTTGGGTTTCATTTTTCTTTTCTTTTCTTCTTCTTCTTCTTTTTTTTTTTTTTTTTTTTTTTTTTTTTGGTGCACCCATGGCATGTGGAAGCTGCAGGGCCAGCAATTGAACCTGAGACACAGCAGTGACAATGCCTAATCCTAACTTCACACCACCAGGAATCCCCAAGACAGTTTCTTAGCTTTTTAAGTGTTGTTTCTTTCTAGTGATCTCTGTAGGAGTGTAGAAGCATCTTTTCTTTGGTGATGATGAGTTTTGAATTTGAAAATGACATGTGAAACCTTTTTCATGATTTTTCTCAAAGTTTTCAAAAGCCATTAGATAGATTGTAATAAGACATCATCATTTCTTTAAGAAATTTTATTGTGTGTATAGAGTTAAAAAGCCATTGTACATTTAATATACAATAAATTAATTCTAAAGGAAAACAGTTAAAGTTTGTTCTCTTTCACTGATAATATTTTGCACTTTCATTTTGTATCTGTAAATACTTTTCTAGTTTTAAGAGATATCAAAGTTTAACACGTACAGCATAATGATAACTAGGGGACAATGAAGCCAGAGACCCTGGAACCCAGCTCCACCCAGCAGTGGGCAGGAAACAGCCACAGAATCCCTGGCCCTGCCCAACAATGACACTGCTTGAGTCTCTCCACCAGTCTCACCCATCAGCTAGTGGATACTAGCCACAGGAAAACCAAAGCCTCACACCTGAAGACCCACCCCACCTACCAGTAGGCCAGCACCAGCCTTGGGATCAGCTTGGCCCTGGTCCTGCCCACAAGCACACTAACACTTGCACTGGGACAAAACATACACTACAGCAAACTGTGTTCATGAACTGGCCCACCCACCAGCAGTCTGACACCAGCTCTGGGACCCTGGGACCTGCAGCCAGAACCCCATACATGGTTCTGCTCTCCACCAACCCCAAGACTTGGTTTCACCCATCACTGGGAGAGCATTACCCTCAGGGTCTCCTGGACCCTGATTCCACCCACCAATTAGTCAGCAGGAGAAGCCAGCTACTTGGTGTCCTACCCTCATCAAACAGCTGCTGGCCACTTTTCCAAGGTCAGGAGATGTAACCAACTTAACAGATGCATAGAAGTAAAAACAGCAATTAGGGAAAATTACTGAAAGAGAAACATTCCAAAGATATAAAATAAAACCCCAGAAAAAGAACTAAGTAGAGATAGGCAATGTACCCATGAGATAGTTCAAGGTGATGATCATAAGGATAATAAAAGGACTTGGGAGAATAATGGACAATCAGAGCAGGAAGATAGTTTTTAACAAAAAGTTAAAAGCACAACCAAACACAGACGCTGAATACAATAACTAATATGAAACAAACACTAAAAGGAACGAATAGTGGAGTAAATGACACAGAAGAATAGATCAGCAATCTGGAGGCCAGTGTAGTGGAACTCCCTGAAGATGAACAGAAGAATGAAAAAACAATAAAACCAAATGAAGATAGGTTAAGTGCCCTCTGGGAAAATATCAAGCATATGTGTACTATCATTTATATTCTAACATTTCTCCCAAAAGGAGAGAGAAAGTGGCAGAGACCACATTTGAAGATGTAATAGCTGAAAATCTCCCTAGCTTGGGAAAGGATATGGACAACCATGACAGAAAGCACAGAGAATCCCATATATGATCAACCCAAAGAGGACCACACCAGGACACACTGTAATTAAAATGGCAAAAATTAAAGATGACAAGAGAATATTCAAAGCAGCAAGGAAAAAACAAGTTACATACAAGGGACATCAAAAAGGCTAGCAGCTTACTTTTCAGCAGAAACTCTGCAACCTGAAAGGAGAGGCATGCCATATTTACAGTAATGAAAGGGAAAATCCTACCTGGGATTTTATAATATTAATATTCTACCTGGGAAGGCTCTCATTCAGATTTGACAGAGAGACCAAAGGTTTCACAGAAAAGCAAAATCTAAGAGTCCAGCACCACCAAACCAGCTTTAGAAGAAATGTTCAGGGGGCTTCTTGAATTGAAAATAAAGGCTACAAATAGAAACATGAAAATTACAAAAGGAATAAAAGCTCATCAATAAAGGCAAATTATATAGTAAAGGTAGTAAATAAAGCTAGGAGAAAGGTTAAAAGCAACAGTAGTAAAATCACATATTTCCCCAACAAGCAGTTAGGGGATACAGAAAACAATGAGATGTTGACATCAGTAATCATGAGGGGAATGAGAGTAAAAACAAAGAGTTGTTAAAATGAATTTGAAATTAAGGGATCATCAATGTAAAATATAAATATATGTATATTTATATTATATATAAACTATATATATATAATATATATATAGTTTAGTTACTGTTATATAACTGTCATGGTAACCACAAACCAAGAATCTATAATAAACACATGCACACAAAAGGGAAAGGCATCCAAACATAACACTTGGGGCAGTCATCAAATCATAAGAGAAGAAAACAAAAGGAAAAGGAAAAAACAAAAAGAACTACAAAACATTTGCAAAACAATTTAAAAAATGGAAATTAGTAATACATGTTAGTAATTACTTTGAATGTAAATGGATTAAATGCTCTAATCAAAATATACAGTGTGGCTTATTGGATTACAAAACAAGACCTATATATATGCTGTGTACTGAAGACTCACTTCAGATATAAAGACAGACAGACACTGAAAGTGAAAGGATAGAAAAAGGTATTCCAAGCAAGTTGAAATCAAAAGAAAGCTGGGGTAACAATAGTTATATCAGGAAAAAAATGGGCTTTGGAATTCCCATTGTGGCACAGTGGAAACAAATCTGACTAGTATCTATGAAGATGTGGGTTCAATCCCTGGCCTCACTCAGTGGGTTCGGGATCCAGCATTGTTCTGAGCTGTGGTGTAGACTGAAGACGCACTCAGATCCCATGTTGCTATGGCTGTGGTGTAGGCCAGTAGCTATAGATCCGATTTGACCCCTGCCTGGGACATTCCATATGCCACAGGTGAAGCCCTCAAAAAGCAAAAAAAAAATAAAAAGGAAAAGAAAAGAAAGAAAGAAAAAGAAAAAAATGGGCTTTAAAACAAAGACTCTACCAAGATACAAAGAAGAATATTACACAATGTAAAGGGTGTCAACCCATGTATAAAATACAACCATTTTCAACATACAGGTACCTAACATAGGAGCACCTCAATATATAAAGAAATATTACAGTCATAAAGAGAGAAATTGACAGTTATACAGTTATAGTAGGGAATTTTAACAACCCACTTACATCAATGGACTATCCAGGCAAAAGTTAACATTTGCCTCAAGCTACACAATTTACGAGATAAACTTAATAGAACATCCCATCCAAGAACAGCAGAATACATGTCATTTTCAACTGCAGAGGGAACATTTTCCAGATTAGATCACTCGCTGGGCCAGAAAACAAGCTTCAGAAATTTTTTAAAAAATTGAAATCATATCAAGAATCATTTCCAACCACAATGCTATGAGAATTGAAATCCACTATAAGATAATAACTACAGAAAACAGAAACACTTGGAAGCTAAATATGCTACTTTCTATCCTCTCACAGTGTCTGTCTTTAGATCTGAAGTGAGTCTTCTGTACACAGCATATATACAGGTCTTAGTTTGTAATCCAATTAACTACAGAAAACAGAAACACTTGAAAGCTAAATAAACAACTAATGGATCACTAAGGAAATCATAGAAAATTTAAAAATACCCAAGTCAAATAAAAATGAGGGTACAATGATCCAAATCTACTGACCACAGCAAAAAGCACTTCAAAGAAGGAAGTTTATGTGATAATAAGCTTATTTCAAGAAACAAGAATAATCTCAACCTAGCCTTACAACAAGAAGAACTAGGACACAGAGAACACAGAAAATCCAGACTTACTAAGGAAAGAAATCATAATGATCAGAGCAGAAATAAGTGAAATGGTGGCAAAAAAAATAGAAAAGATCAATGAAACAAAGAGCTGGTTCTTTCAAAAATTAAATAAAATCAATTTTTAGCCATATGTGTCAGGGAAAAAAAAGAGGGGGCCTAAATCAATAAAATCTGAAATGAAAAAGTAGTTACAACTGACATTACAGAAATACAAGGGATTGTAAGAGATTACTAACAAAAACTATATACCAATAAAACGGAAAACTGAGAAGAAATGGACAAATTCCTAGAAATATGCAACCTCCCAAGACTGAACCATGTAGAAATAGCAAATATGGACAAGCCAGTTACCAGAAATGAAATTGAATCAGTCCTAGGAAAAAACTCCCAGCAAACGAGACAGGTCTCTGGTTCAGGACCAGATGGCTTCACAGGCGAATTCTACCAGACATTCAGAGGAGAGTTAACACCTATTTTTCTCAAACTATTCCAAGAAGTTGTGCAAAACAAATGCTTCTAAAAACTTTCTATGAGGTCAGCATTATCCCGATACCAAAAACAGAAAAAAAATTATATAAAAAAAAGAGAAAATTACAGGCCAATATCCCTGATGAACATAGAGGCAAACTCCTTTAAAAAACATTAGCTAATCCAATCCAACAATACATTAGAGGATCATACACCATGATCAAGTGGGTTTTATCCCAGGAAAGTGAAGGTGGTTTTGCTTTTTAACTTTCAATGTTCTCTAGAGATATGCACATACAAACACTGACGTAAAAATGGCAAAATGATCTGAAAACTTAAAAGCCTTCATCTCAGGTCTTGAGGTTCTCTTGCTAAAAATTATATTTCATTGTATGACTTTCTGGCTTTCCTCACACTGAATCTCTCCATCAACTTACAGTTCCAGAGCTTAAGTGCCAAGGAAAGTACAAAGAGTCAAATGGCTGCGATATTCAATGGATAAAAAAATCCAAAGGAAAGAAACAAATACTGGAAGAAGGACAGATAAGCAGTCTGCTTCTCACAGACAGAGGTATTCAGAAGGTTCCACAACCAGATTCTATTGGTTGAAATGGAACCCCTGGAGTGATTCTGTGAATCAGAGAGAGAGTTGGCTTTGGGAAGGTAGGGAGTGACCTGGAAATTTAGGGACATATTGCCAGCCACTGGAAGAACTAGGATGGGGGAACAGGGTCATGAATGTGACACTCTGCTCCCAAATATTTGGAAACTCAGGAGAAAATATATCCCCTTGGGGAGAAAGGAGGGACTAGGGATTCCACAAAACAAATCTCTTCCCATGCATAAAGTTCAGACACTAAGTCTGATGACCACTCCTGTGGTCACTGCACAAGAGCAGAGATGCCCACAGAGGCTCCAGGCCCAAGCTGATAGACCTAGTGACAGGATGCAAGGGGTCTCAGTTTCTGGCCTAGCCCAGCCAGTGGGAGGTGGAGGGGACTGAGATCTGCCTGGGGTCCCTGGCAGATTCGCCTCTACACACTCCAGAGTTGATGGCAGGAAGCCTGGATCCTGCTGCCACCAACGTTTCTGACTCAACCCCTCCTTCCTGTTCATGGACAATATGCCCCTCAAACTCATCATTTCCTGGCTTCTGGGGTCCCCCATTCATCATTCCCTGGACTACTCTTGCTGATGCAGTTCACAGAGCAACAGAAGGTATACCAGAGAAACCTGGGGCTGTTAGGTGCAAGTGAAACATGATACTGAGAGCTTTTTTTTTCAGGCCCACACCCACAGCATATGGAGCCTCCCAGGCTAGGGGTCTAGTTGGAGCTACAGCCACTGGCCTACACCACAGCCACAGTAATGCCACATCCAAGCCGCATCTGTAACTTACACCACAGCTCACAGCAACTCCGGATCCTTAACCCATTGAGCGGGTCAGGGATCAAACCGAAGTCCTCATGTATACTAGTCAGATTTGTTTCCACTGAACAACTACCAGGAACGCTGACTTAACAGCTTTAAGAATCTTCCATGTGCTTCAGAGTTCCCATTGTGGTGCAGTGGTTAAAGAATCTGACTAGGAAGCATGAGATTGAGAGTTCGATCCCTGACCTTGCTCAGTGAGTTAAGGATCCCGTGTTGCCTGTGAGCTGTGGTGTACGTTGCAGATGTGGCTCAGATGTGGCATTGCTGTGGCTGTGGCGTACGTTGCAGACGTGGCTCAGATGTGGCATTGCTGTGGCTGTGGCGTAGGCTGGCGGCTACAGCTCCGATTAGACCCCTAGCCTGGGAAGCTCCATATGCCATGGGAGCAGCCCAAGAAAGGGCAAAAAAAAAAAAGAAGCTTCCATGTGCTTGGCTGAATACCATCCTTCCAATGTTGTAGCACCTGACTGGACAGTTCACATATTCCTGCCTTTCTCCTGACAACCAGGCAGGAAGTCATTTGATTAACAGAAGGCAATTTTGCCAGCGGGCAGAAGGCTTTCTCCTCCAAGGAAGTTTGTTTTTGAACCAGACTCCTTCATCAGGATTCCTAACAAATGCTCTGTATAGTCACACAATGAAAACCTCAGGGCTTCTGGGGAAAATGGAATTGGGGTTCAACACTCATAAGGTGACGGTCATATAAATAGAAGGAATCTAATAAAGCAGCAGTTTTACTTATGTTGAATGGTTAAGAAAATAAAAAACACTGCAACAAATAGAGCCATTTAACTTAATAGAGCCTGCCCTTTGCTTTAGAAGTAATACTCAGAAGGACTGAACTTTGTGAGTTATATGAAGAGGTGAAAGGAGAGTTATTTGAAATCAGATAAAAAGTCAGAACCTAAGATGGATATTGGGATCGCCTACAACACCTGAGGGGCATTGATTGAGCTGGTAGATTTTGGAACATTATGGATGCTTTCTGTGCACGCCTTTGTAGCAAGGGTCAGCTGAGTACAGTTTTCTGCACTTACCTAATGTTCCTCTTGTGTGCCTTACAGATGAAATTGCATGTTAGCCAATGTGAAACTGACATTATGTTCAAATTGTTCACTAATGTATCAATGACCCTGAAAACATCATGCTTTCAAAACAAGCATTATAACAGAAATTACTGTCTAAATGGAGTCAGTTTTATTTGAACCATTGGAAAGTTTAAAATATCATGACACTTCACCACTAAATATTATAGCATGAATAGCAAAAAAATTTTTTTAATTTAAGTACATATGCACAGTTAAGAAGCTGCTGTACATTTATAATCTAACAAAAGACTTCTAAAGGAAAAACAGTCATAGGTTGTCCTCTTTCATTGATCATTTTTTGCACTTCTATATTGTCTCAAATATTTCTAAGTTTTATGAGATATCATTGACATACAGAACTATGTTTACTAATTTATTTATTTTTGTCTTTTTGCCTTTTCTAGGGCTGCTCCCGCGGCATATGGAGGTTCCCAGGCTAGGGGTCTAATCAGAGCTGTAGCCACCAGCCTGTGACAGAGCCATAGCAACGCGCGATCCAAGCCGCGTCTGCAACATACGCCATAGCTCACGGCAACGCAGGATCCTTAACCCACTGAGCAAGGCCAGGGATCGAACCCACAACCTCATGGTTCCTAGTCAGATTCGTTAACCACTGAGCCACGACAGGAACTCCAAAGCACTGTATGTTTAAGTGTACAACATGATATTACATATATACATACATATATATATATATATATATATCTTGATTACCAAAATAAGTTTAACATTCATCTCATATAGTTACAAAAAAATTTCTTATGATGAGAATTCTTAGGATTTACTTAACAATTTTCATATATATCATAAAAAAGAGCTAATTATGACCATGTTGTATTATATATTTTGTACTATTTATCAAAAAACTAGAAGTTTGTACCTTTTGACAACCTTCATCCTCTTTCTCCCCCAACCAATTATCCAGCTCTGGTAACCTCAAAAATGATCCTTTTCTTCTATTAATTTGTGTTTGTCTTTTGATTCCACATATAAATGATATCATACAATATTTGTCTTTCTCTGATTTATTTCACTGAGCATAATGCTTTCACTGGCCATCCATGTTGTTACAAAGAGAGGATGTCCTTATTTTTTATGGCTCAGTAGTCTACCATTGTGTGTGTGAGAGAAAGCTCTGATTTGCCAGCATAACGTCTGTAGACATGGCTAGTGAATGACTCTACACTCTCCCTTGCTGCCCATGGTGACTTCATGTTTTATGTGGTTCTGAGGCCATGCACCTCAGAACAACCAATTTACAAACTCACTTGTGTTGTTACTGATGTGTACTCAAGCAGCAGCTGGCCTGAGTCCATAGAGCTATAGACCATGAAATGGCTATTGTAAAATTTGAGAAGGGGTGGTTTGAGGGGTCCAGGAGGGGATGTCACCAAACTGATGATGCATTGGGATGCAGGACACAGCCTTACCAATTAATGGTGTGGTACACCATGACAATGGATAAAACATCTACAGTCCATGTATGCTAGTTTTGATTGAGGCATTGCACACAGGGAAGGAAAATATGTATCTAAAGTAAGTCTCTACCCCAGAAGGAAAAAAATACTGCTTTGTCATTGGCCAAATTAGTCTAAATTAGCCTTGACACCTAGGGCTGATGATCTTGGGGATTGGTTCCATCTCAGGGGCTCTGCTTTGGCCTCTGTAAGCATGAAAAATGCCTACCTCACCTTCATTTTGCAACTTTTCAACTCTGCCCAATATGAAGTTGGAAAAACTGTCCCTTCCCCATTGAAGGTCTTGACACCCTTGTTGAAAATCACTTGGTCATGTATTTGAGGATATTTTCCAGGGCTCTAGAACCTATTCCATTTCAAAAAACACTGTTTCAATTACTGTAGCTTTTTTAAAAAACATATGGCTGCATCTGTGACATATGGAAGTTCCAGGGCCAGAGAATGAATCAAATTGTGGCTGTGGCAATGTGGGATGATTTAATCCCAGCACTGGGCTGGGGATTGAACCTGCCCCTCTGCAGCAACCCAAACTACTGCAGTCAGACTTTTAACACACTGTGCCACAGCAGGAACTCCTCATTAATGTAGCTTTCTTAGTAAGTTATGGGACCAGGAAGTGGTCCGATTTTTTTTGTGGTCTCCAACTTTGTTCTGATTTTTCAAGATTGTTTTGGCTATGCAGAGTTCCTAAGATTTGCTATGAATTTCAGAAGAGAATTTTCTATTTCTGTAAAAATATCATTTGAATTTTGGTAAGGATTGCACTGAATTTGTAGATCACTCTGTGCCATACTGATATTTTAACAGCATTAATTCTTCCAATCATGACTTGGGATGTCTTTCCACTTAATTTGGTCTTCCTTAATTTCTTCCAGCAACATTTTGTAGTTCTCAGAGAACAAGACTTTTGCCTCATTGGTTAAGTTTATTCCTAAGAATTTTATCTTTTTTTGAATTGTTCATTTTTAGGGTGTAGAAACAATGATTTTTTCAGGTTGATTTGTATCTTGAAACTTGCTAAATTCATTTATTACCTCTGAAAGTGTGTCTGTCTGTGTCTTTGCGTGTGTTTATGTATGTGCATAATCTTTAGAGGTTTCTATGAATAAGATCATGTCATTAATTTTACTCTTTCCTTCCCAATGTCCACGTGTATCTTTTTCTTGCCTAATTGCTCTCACTAGGACTTCCTTTACTATGTTGACTAGAAGTGACAAAAGAGGAATTCTCTTGTTCATGAACTAAAGGAAAGTTTTCAGACATTCATCAGTGAATATGATGACAACTGTGGGTTTTTCACATATAGTAGTTTCCTTTAATTCTTACTCTGATGAATTATATTTATATTAGTTTATTTTGTTTCCTTTCATTCCTATTCTAATGAATATTTTTATCATGAAAGCGGTTGAATTTTTAAATCCTTTTTCTTCATCAATTGAGATAATCATTTTCCCAATCATTTTAAAAGTGTGGCGAATTATACTGATGGCTTTTCATATATTAGGCTATGTTTAGATTCCAGCAAGAAATCTCACTTGCTTATTGTGTATACTCTACTTAATATGCTCTTAAATTCAGTTTGCCAGTATTTTGTTCAAAATATTTCTATTCATATTAATAAAGGATATTGATCTGTAGCTTTCTTGTATTGTTTTTGCCTGATTTGGTATCAGGGTAATACTGGCTTCATAAAATGAATTGGAAATTACTCTTCATTTTTTGGAAGCATAGGAGAAGGATTGGTGCTAAGTAATATTTACATGTTTGAGAGAATTCAACCATGTAACCATGTGGTCCACTTTTCTTGGTTGGACATTTTTTTTTCAATTACAGTTCATTCACATTACTAGTTATGTCTATTCAGATTTTTTACTTCTTTATGATTCCATTTTGGTGGTTATATTTCTAGGAATATATCCATTTCATCTAGATTGTTTAATCTGTTTATGTGCATTGGTGCATTATATTCTTTTATAATTCTTTCCAATTTCAGTAAATTCAGTAGTAGTGCACACACATTCATTTCTTATTTTAAGAATTTGAGTCTTCTCAGTCAGCATTGTTAAAAGTTTGTCAATTTGGTTGCTCTTTTCCAAGAAACAACTTTTTTGATTCTTGCATTATTTTATATTATTTATGATTCTTGTATTATGTGTTTGGTTCTTGAGTTTGTTGTATTTCTCTTCTCTACTTTAATCATCTCCATTCCAATCTATATTAGGTCCTCCCATTGACAGCTTTGCGTGTGGTTTGCTCTTTCTTTTCCTAATCATTTGAGGAGTAAAGTCATGTAGTTGATATGAGATAAACAGATGCGAGATAAAATAAATTTATTTGGGCTAAATAGTATCCTCTTGGGTTCCAAAGGCCATTATCAGTAATAACTGATGTTTCCCTTTTACCTATTTGCTAAAGATGATTGAAATTATGCTAAAGGGTCCTGTGTTGATTCTAACATCAGCTTGTCCTAACCCTGCCAAGTCTCTCAGAGCAGTAGTCTGATACAACGAACATGAGCTCCTTGCAGAGACATCAATCATGGACACAGGATGACAGAGCTCTTGATGTCAGGATGGGCTTGTCTCCTCCACACCTCCTTCTCTACCTCTATCTCCCTAAAGTCTTGCTAGTCACAGACCATGATGAAATCACAGAGGCAAGGGGAAAAACATGTTTTTCTTCATTGTTTTTCACAGGATGGATGGAAACAGGTGCAGAGCTGCAGGACAGGAGTCTCCCTAGAGGTTCCTGATGAGATTGATATGAAGCAGTAAAACGAAGGGGAAGATAGGCTGCTCTCTTCTCAGTGACAGAGAGGGTGAGGTCTCAGCATTGTGACTCCCTTATAAACACCTACTCTATGATGCTAACTGTGCCCCTGTCTGGCACATGAGCCTGGCATATGCCCTGCAGTGTTTCCACAGGCTGAGAGCAGTAGTGGGCATTAGCTGTGGTATACATGAGGGAAATTTCTCTAAGGGAAGAGCTTACAGACTCACTCCTGATCCTTCTTCTCAGCTAAGCTTAGATGCTAGGTTTGGTCTCTGTTGGGAGACCCTGCCATTGTTGTTCTCTTTGATTAGTCTTTTCCTACCCCTGCAGCCTTTACACTCTGCATGGGGAGTGGATTATGTGGACAGTCATGAACACCTGAAGCCAAGTGTCTATAGAGATGGAGATTTTGTGGTGGGTGGGTTTTTCCCCTTTACGTCATGGACCTGAAATCAGACCTATCCCAGCTCTCTTTCATGCTTATGCCAAAAAAACATACATCCAATTGGTAAGTTCCTTTTTGCATATATATGTGTATGTGTGTGTGTTTCTTCCCCTTGATTTGATCTAAGGTGTGCACAGAAATGGTAGTAGATGAATGGGATTCTGAAAGTTTTTTCCCTTGTCTCTGTACTACCTTAAATATTTTTTCTCCTCATTCTTAAGACAGGAGTAAATTAGGCATCTTTTGTGTCTACTCTGGTACCCTGATATTCATGATCGCTCCCTGGAGGACTTAGAATTTAAGACTGCTCTTCCTACCACCAGGACCCTTAGACTGAGGCCAACAATACCTTTGAGACACTGGTTCCTCTGGCCTGAAGTCAATCGTAGGAGAAAGTGGCTCAGCCTAGATGCCCACTACTGAAAAAGACATTGCTGAAAGTGTCCCTCTGGTGAGCACCTAATTGCTCACCAGAGGGACACTAAAAAAATAGTCCCTCTAAAGATCAGTCATTTAATTCTATCAAGAATTTAGTCAGCCCATTATCCTAGAAGCCAAAAGGAGAATAGTAGTAATCTTTCAGGGAAAATTAAAGTCCTTCATTTCTATCCATATCATTAACTTCTTTCAGAAAAATGAGCAACATCGCCTTACAATCTGGGCTTTACCCAACTATGTGACATGCATATCTCTGGTTGATGCTTCCTCAAGAGGATACCTCAAACAGCTGGTGCTTTGTTCATGCTTTGTTGGTTGAAAGAGTTGCTGGTACTTTTGCAACTTTTATCAACATGTTCCTGTCCCGTAGAGTGAGATGTTCAGTACCTATGTACTTAGTTTTCATGAGGTGTCTCTATCCATACTAGTTCCTTTGGGGGTTTTTGAACACTACCTATTTCAGCAGGTGCCCTTGCACTGAAGGATGGCTAATCTTTGGGATTAGAATTTCAATCTTATCTTCTCTCATCCGTGTGAGGACCTCTGCCTGCCCAATCTTTATCTCTTCTAGCTGTCTCATTTCACATTTCATTTTCTTCTTTAGCCAAAATATGAATTATTTTATGCAAAGTATTTCATGCATGTACAGCCTCTGGTTTTGTGGTAGCTAATCTCTACCAGGGTTAAGGCAAGAAGTGACTACTGGGATGAAGGAACTATCAGGGATGAAGAAACCTCTCTGATCTTAGGCACTGTGTGCGGAAAGAGAAAACCGGTTTGTATATGAGGTCAGTGTGGATGGGGTGAGAGTCTTTAGTAATGTCACAATTCTGAAGGCCAAAAATTGCACCCTTTCTTCACTACTGCAGCCAGAGAACTTCTGGCCATTTCCATTCCGGGCAAAGGAGCTGCAGGCATCATGTGATGGTCAAACTCTGGAATATTTTTTTCTTTTACTTTTTGATTCACTGCATGGGTACATACTGTCAACTTCATTCTGTTAACAGCATCTCACATATAACAAGATATAGTGAACATAAGTAGATGCATTTTTGCATTATTTAACTTCTATGAATGCCATTTCATATAGATATGTCAATATTAGACATTGTCACTAATTTTTCGTGATACAAATAAGTAATGATCAACTCTTCTTAACAAGCTTGGACAACTTCTCTGATTTGGATAATTATAAAATTGTTGGATCAAGACACATACAGCTTTTGCTCTAAGTTACAAAGCATCTGCTGGGAAATTAGCACTTCACAGTGCAGCAAGCAGAGGGCAGGATCATTCTCTTCCTACATTCTTGCCAAAGTGAATATTCTACTTTTTGCTTTACTTGAGGGGCACAAATATAAGGCCATCATTTTAATACATACCTTGTTGCTGATGAGAGGGTCAATATTGTTGCCTATGGTTTTAGACCATTGTACATATTTGTAAAGGAGTGTGTGTGGTCATAGCCTTTAACAATATTCCTATTGGGGGATTGGTCCCTTGTTTATGCATTCACTATTCTTTTTTTTTTTTTTGAACTTTTTGCCTTTTCTGGGGCCACTCCTGTGGCATATGGAGGTTCCCAGGCTAGGAGTCTAATCGGAGCTGTAGCTGCCGCCCTATACCATAGCCACAGCAACATGGGATCCGAGCCGCGTCTGCAGTCTACACCACAGCTCACGGCAATGCTGGATCCTTAACCCACTGAGAAAGGCCAGGGATTGAACTCACAACCTCATGATTCCTAGTTGGATTCGTTAACCACTGAGCCATGACAGGAATTCCCTGCATTCACTATTCTTCATGTAATAATTATCTGAGCCCATTTTCATAGATTTGACCACTGTTAATGCACAGTTTTCTTTTTTGCCATTTAACTGTGTGATAGTGTGGAGAATGAAAAATTGCTCACATTTATGTAGTTAAACCTGTTATTTTTCCACTACTGTTTTTCTGTTTCATCTAACTCAAGAATTATGAGTGTACATGTACATGGATTTTTTTTTCTCTTTAGGGCCAAATCCGTAGCACGTGGAAGTTCCCAGGCTAGGGGTCAAATCGGAGCTACAGCTACCAGCCTATGCCACAGCCACAGCCACGCCAGATCCAAGCTGCATCTGTGACCTACACCACAACTTATGGCAACGCAATGATCCTTAACCCACTGAGAAAGGCCAGGGATTGAACCCGCAACCTCATGGTTCCTAGTTGGATTCATTTTTGCTGTGCCACAGCGGGAACTCCTACATGGAATTTTTAAATAAATTCCTTATTGGGACATAATTCACATAAAATCGAGCGTTTTACAGTATAAAATGTTTTTTGTGTATTTTGTAAGGACAACTGTCACTACAGCCTAATTTTAGAAAATTTGTATCACCCTCAAAACAAAATTCTGTATACATTATCAGGTTCTTCCAACTTTCCTTTCCTCTCACCACAGCCATTAATCTACTATGCCTATGGATTTTCCTATTTGGGGCATTTCATATAAACCAGATTTTAAAATATGTGGTTTTTTGTCAGTGGCTTTTTTCACTTGGTTTCCTCATTATCTGTCTGGATGATCTATTCACTGTTGAAAGTGGAATACCGACATCCCTATTGTTATAGAATTGCCGTCTATTTCCCAACTAATCTGCTAGTATTTTCTTTGTATGAGGTACCCCCATGAAGTACGACATAAGTAGGAAGGGTTTAGTAGATGTGCTTTATGAGGCTGAAGAAATTCTCTCTATGCTTAGGTTGCTGTGGTTGTCTTAGTATTTTAGATTATTTGCTACATATTTCTCTGCATATATTCTGATGATCACATGCTTTTCCTTCTTTCCTTTGCCAATATGGTAAATAACATTGATTTTTCAGTGTCAGAACAACCTTGAATTCCTAGGATAAAACTCAAAATTTGTAATGTATTTGTAATGTATTACAGAACCTTCACCCTAAAACCTATTCCCTTCTATTGTCTCATGTGGACAAACAACTGGCACAGAAGCTGGAGGCTCAGATGGAGCTTGCCTTGGTTTTCTGATTGGGCTGCTCCAAAATACACATATGTGGGAAGAGTATAATGATCAGGCCCTAGCTGTGTATGGATAATGCCTACAGGCTTCCAGAGGGTCTGAAGATATATCTTAGGCTTGAATATATTGACCAAACCTGCTCAGAACATTTTATGCTTTTTTAAATATGTGAACACTGTGCCTAAAAAAGCCATGGTGCAATGAGCTATAATTAAAATGATAATAAAAAATACATATATATGGGAGTTAACATGGCACAGCTGAAATGAATCCAACTAGGGACGATGAGGTTGTGGGTTTGATCCCTGGCCTTGCTCAGTTGGTTAAGGATCCAGCATTGCCATGAGCTATGGTGTAGGTTGAAGACGCAGCTCAGATCAGGCCAGCAACTGTAGCTCCAATTAGACCCCTAGCCTGGGAACCTCCATATACCGCAAGTGCGGCTCTAAAAAGACAAAACCAAACAAAAAAATACCTGTATACGCAAAACTTCAGGGAAGAAATTTTGTATCTAAGGTATGGAAAGATGTTTCTCTGTAGTATTATGTTCTTGTAGTATCCTTGACATTTTTTTTAATTACAATAATGGTAGCTGTACAGAATGAAAGAAATATTACATCCTTTTAGCATTCTGGAAGAGTTTTTTTTAAATTGAGGTATAGTTGATTTAAAATGTTTAGTTTCTGATGTACAGCAAGGTGATTCAGTTATACATGTATTCTCTTCCATTATGGTTTATTAAAGGATATTGAATATATGTGTATATATATAAATATACACATCTTTATCCATTCATCTGACAATGGTATTAAGGTTGTTTCCATGTCTTGGTTATTGTAAACAGCAGTGCTATGAACACTGGGGTGCTTGTAACTTTTCAAATTATACTTTTCTCTGCATATACCCCCCAGGAGTATATTGCTGGATCATATGGCAGCTATATCCCTCTATACTGTTCTCGACAGTGGCTGCACCAATTAACACTTCCACCAGTAGTGTAAGAGGGGTCCCTTTCTTCACTTTCTCAAGCATTTGTTATTTGTAGATTTTTAAATGAGAGCCATTCAGAGCAGTGTATGATGGTACCCCCTTGTAGTTGTGATTTGCATTCTTCTTATTCTATTATAGTATATTTACAATGTTGTCATTTTCTGCTGTACAGCAAAGTGACCCAATCATACATATATATATATATACACATATATATATGTGTGTGTGTATATATACATATACATGAAATCATTCTTTTTCTCACATTGTCTGCCATCATGTTTTCATCACAAGTGACTAGCTATAGTTCCCAGTGCTATACAGCAGGATCTCATTGCTTGCCCACTCCAAATGCAATAGTTTGCATCTACTAATCCCAAACTCCGAGTCCATCCCACTCCCTTCCCCTCCACCTTGGCAACCACAACTCTGTTCTCCATGTCCGTGAGTTTTTTTCTTTTCTGTAAATAGATGCATTTGTGCCAGATACTAGATTCCAGATATAAGTGATATCATATGGCATTTGTCTTTCTCCTTCTGACTTACTTCATTTAGTATGAGAGTCTCTAGTTCCATCCATGTTGCTGAAAATGGTATTATTTTGTTCTTTTTTCAGCTGAGTAGCCTTCCATTGTGTATATATACCACATCTTCTTAATCCATTCATCTGTCAATGGACATGTAGGTTGTTTCCATATCTTGGCCATTGTAAATAGTGCTGCAATGAAGGTAGGGGTACACATGTCTTTTTCAAGGAAAGTTTTGTCCAGATATTTGCCCAAGAGTGGGATTTCTGGGTTATATGGTAGTTCTATATATAGTTTTCTGAGGTGCCTCCATACTGTTTTCCATAGTGGTTGTACCAATTTACATTCTCACCAACAGTGCAGGAGGGTACTCTTTTCTCCACACCCTCTCCAGCATTTGTTATTTGTGGACTTATTAATGATGGCCATTCTGACTGGTTTGAGGTGGTACCTCATAGCAGTTTCGGTTTGCATTTCTCTAATAATCAGGGATGTTGAGCATTTTTTCATGTGCTTGTTGGCCATCTGTATATCTTCTTTGGAGATATGTCTATTCAGGTCTGTTGCCCATTTTTCAATTGGGTTGTTGGCTTTTTTGCTGTTGAGTTGTATAAGTTGTTTGTATATTTTGGAGATTAAGCCCTTGCCAGTTGCATCATTTGAAACTATTTTCTCCCATTCTGTAAGTTGTCTTTTTGGTGGTTTTTTTTTTTTATGGTTTCCTTTGCTGTGCTAAAGGTTGTCCATTTTATTAGGTCCCATTGCTTTATTTTTACTTTGACTTCTGTTGTTTTGGGAGACTGACCTGAGAAAACATTTGTAAGGTTGATATTGGAGAATGTTTTGCCTATGTTCTCTTCCAGGAGTTTGACGGTGTCTTGTCTTATATTTAAGTCTTTAAGCCATTTTATTTTTGGCATGGTGTGAGGGTGTGTTCCAGTTTCACTGATTTACATGCAACTGTCCAGTTTTCCCTTGCTGAAAAGACTGTTTTTTTTTTCCATATTATATTCTTGCCTCCTTTGTTGAAGATTAATTGACTGTAGGTGTCTGGGTTTATTTCTGGGTTCTCTGTTCTGTTCCATTGGTCTGTGTATCTGTTCTGGTACCTGTACCATACTGTCTTTATTATTGTGGCTTTGTAATATTGCCTGAAGTCTGGGAGAGTTATGCCTCCACTTGGTTTTTGTTACTCAGGGCTGCTTTGGCAATTCTGGGACTTTTATGGTTCCATATAAATTTTTGGATTATTTGTTGTACTTCTGTGAAAAATGTCATGGGTAATTTGATAGGGATTGCATTGAATCTGTAGATTGCTTTGGGTAGAATGGCCATTTTTATGATATTAATTTTTCCAACCCAGGAGCATGGAATATCTTTCCATTTCTTTGAATCCTCTTTAATTTCCTTGATTAATGTTTTATATCTCCCAACATATAAGTTTTTCACCTCCTTGGTCATGTTTATTCCCAGGTATTTAATTTTGGGGGTGCAATTTTAAAAGGTATTGTATTTTCACATTCCTTTTCTAATATTTCATTGTCAGTATACAGAAACATGAGTTATTTCTGAATGTTAATCTTGTATCCTTCTACTTTGCTGAATTCATTGGTCAGTTCAAGTTTTGGGTTGAGTCCTTAGGGTTTTCTATCTGTAGTATTGTGTCATCTGCATAGTGACAATTTTACTTCTTCTCTTCCAATTTGGATAACTTTTCTTTTGTTTGTCTGATTGCTGTGACTAGGACTTCCAATACTATGTTGAATAAAAGTGGTGAGAGTGGGCATCCTTGTCTTGTTCCAGATTTTAGTGGGAAGGCTTTCAGCTTTTCTCCTTGAGTATTATATTAGCTGCGGGTTTGTCATAAATGGCTTTTATTATGTTAAGGTGTGTTCCCCCTATACCCACTTTGGTAAGAGTTTTTATCATTAATGGATGCTGGACTTTGTCAAATGCTTTTTCTGCATCTATTGAGATGATCATGTGTTTTTTGGCTTTTCTTTTGTTAATGTGGTGTATGATGTTGATTGATTTGCATATGTTGAACCATCTTTGTGAACCTGGGATGTTAGAGCCATCTTAAATGTCAAAGAACTTACATGTTTAGTGGGTGGAATTAAGGAAATATAGGAAAATTTTATATAATGTGATAAATAATGATAAAAAGCAATAGAAAGCATTTCTTGAAATCCATGAATTAGAAGAATGGATAAATTGTTTATTTTTATCAAGGATGATGTAATTTAACAAAAGTGTCTTTATAAGAATTGACTAATTAGAACAGAATAGTGAAAGTCCTTTCCTCACATGATGTGGTGTTAGAATGCAATCCTCCAAAATATTTGAGGTACTGCTATTTAGAAGCTAAAGTAACCCACATATGGAGAATAAAGGAGTGCTTGCATCTTGGCTTCCAGTCTCAAGTAAAAACAAGATCACATTTGGGATTCAGCCAAGTCTTCCAAAACAGCTTATGAGATGGTTTTTGTGATTTTTTTCTCGCAAACAAAAGGAAAATAACTTGATATCTTGTCCATATGTTGATGTACCTTCCATTATAAGAGCTAACAAAAATTTCATCCAATTGGCAGCCATGTCATCCACCTAAATGACACCTCACCCCACTCACGATGCCCTACAAACCTTTCTAGGAGGACTGGCAACCATTAGACTCCTCAGAGTGAGAGAGCCTTCCCATTTATTCCATTTCCACATGGCAAGACATGAGAATTTCTGAATGTGAAACCTGGGTTTAAAACTTTTCCCATCCCTTTGGTTGGCCTAGGTTATATCCCTGAATTACTTGTCTTGACTATTCTCCCTAAAGCTCCCTGCTCTGTTCAGGTGGTTCTTGAAAAACTACCAATATGTTCTGGCCTTTCTCTTTACCATTGAAGAGATCAGCAAGAACCCCCATCTCCTCCCCAACCTGTCCTTGGGTTATGATCTCTACAATGATTATAAAAGCGACCACAAGACATTGGAAAATGCCCTGTTTTGGCTCTCTGGAGGGAATCAGATTGTTCCTAACTACAACTGCCAGAGACAGAGGAAATCTGTGGCCATTATTAGTGGAACCACATTGGCATTTTCAGCTGAGATTGGAACACTTCTGGAGCTGTACAAAATCACACAGGTGAGTGTATCTGAGTTCTGGTGAGAGATATTCTGCCCTTCCCCAGTACCTTTCCCTCTCATTCAATCAAAGAGAAAAGCTAGATATATTACATCCCATAGAGTTATAAACATATCCCAGAGGCTTCCCCAGATTTTGAGCTTATTAGCTTAGTTGAGAAGGAGGAGGAAGGTGAAAGAGAACAACAGTCAATGCTTTGAAGGTCAGATTGATGCTCAAAGTGAAGGCATCTATCATACAGCTACTGGGAATATTGAATGATGATGGTTCACCTTTCTGTATATCATAGGAAATGATCCTATGATACATACAGCATAGGGATACTCCTCACCCAAGGACAGGAGCATAGCCAGAACCAGTGTCTGGAAGACATGGAAAAGAAGCCTGGTTAGTCTCAGTTTGAGACAAAACTGAAGGGCCATTCCAGCTGAAGAGATCCCTGAGGATTGGCTGAGACTTAGTCACAACAACTTTGAGGTTCGGTATTTCCTTCTTCCTATTGCTGCATTGCTCCATTCTCAGATGTATATCTCTGGAGAACCATCCCATAAACTTTCCACAGGAACTCTCCATGTCAGGATCTCTCTCCAAGGAAAGAACTCTGACAAGTAGGAAGCAAAGGACATTACTTTTGAATATAACATCATTAAGCTAGGAGAATTTGGAATAATTATTTTTTAAATCTGAGAGTGTTTAATCTTAATGATAACCTAGGTAATGCTTTGGTAATAATTACAATATTACAAGTTTAATAAGAAAATATTTTTTTCAGTGTGTACCATTGGTTGCTGGTGTAAAAATATGTCTTCTCAAAAAGTCACATGGTTCAAGACTGATGGAGTCACCAACATAACATTGGTACATCATCTGAAATGCATGCCTTCTTCACTGCAATTGAAGGAGATAAAAAGCACATAGGGATCTTACACATTCTCTTCTATTCTCTGGCTCAAAGGTGATACCCCTGGTCAGAAGAAGCTGTATGTATTTTCTAAAAACAAGGGATCTAGGCAACTTAAGAGAGAAATCCCAGTATGAAATGAAAACTCTAAAATGTCCATGTAAGTCTATTTCTTTTCATCAAAATAATCTGGTCACTCTCCCAGTCACATAGAGATTTGGCTAACTCTCTTTGCAAGAAAGACTTGCAAAACCCACAAAACTCAGAATCATGTGTTTCTTTCCTATTCAGGTGACATATGGTCCTTTTGATCCTTTCCTGAGTGACAAAGATCAATTTCCATCTCTTTATCAGATGGCCAGCAAGAACAGCTCTCTCATCCATGGATTGTTCTGGTTATTGCTACATTTTGGCTGGATCTGGGTGGCACTCTTTTTCTCTGATGATAGGGAAGGGGAGCATTTCCTCTGGGACCTGAAAGCAGAGATGTTACAGAAAGGTATATGTGTGGCCTTTACTGAAAAGATTCTCACCACTAAGAGAACATACGGATCAACTGATATACATTTCTTGACCAGGAATAGAGTTTCATCTGCAAATGTGCATATGCTATATGGTGATGAGGCAAGCTTCATGACTCTCAACATGGGATGAGATTTTTATTTAACCTTGGGCAAGGTGTGGATCTTGGTAGCAAAGTGGGATGTTGTTTTAAATGAAGTGGACAGCATACTGCACTCTTCCCATGGAATTCTCTCCTTTTCACTCCAGAAAAGAAAAATCCCTGGTTTCCAGCACTTTCTTAAGACAGTTAATCCTTCTCAATACCCAGAAAACTTTTACCTGTGTATTATTTGGTTTAAGATTTTCACACATTCACTTGCTGGATCTCTACGTGGAAAAGTCAATGACTGTCTACCAAATTCTTCCTTAGAGTTTATGCCAATGAATATTGACGTGATGACTATGTCTGACTCCAATTATTTTATCTATAATGCTGTGTATGCAGTGGTCCAAACCCTCCATGAAATGCTTTTGGTGACAACAGAAATGGGACCTCCAGGAAATGCAGACCAACCTATGCTTCTTCCCTGGAAGATAAATGTCCTTCAGATGCAGGTCATGCAGAGACAATCAGATGACATCTTGTGTGTTACTGAGATACAGCATCATGACCATATTTTTGTCTCAAGGTCCGCAGGGTTAGGCACAATGGATGGAGAGTTCTTTCACATTGTTTATACTTATATCTATAAATGCTATGTCTGTCTGGAGAATTCTGCCATTTGGGCCCCTTTAACAATCTATTTAATTAGAAATTAAGCCCAATAAAATTTTCTTAATGAAAGCTGGAATATTGTAAAACGTTGAAAGATAATTCATAACAAAACATACAGGAATAAAAAAATTAGTAAAATCTCTATTTTTCCTTGGAATGTACCCTATGCCAGAAAAGACTGACATAATAAACATATCTGAATCCAGCAATTTGTTGTACATACTGTGGTTCAAGCCTTCCAGGAAATGATTTTGGTGAAAACAGAAATTAAATCTACTTGATATCATACAATGAAATTGAAAAGTTATTATTTTTATACAGAACTATTCCTATAAAACATGCGATCAAAATTGCGCCTCCTCAATTTTAAATATTCAAACATAGAGGATACTTATAAGCTCAAGATATCTTCCTTGGTTATAAATTTATCTGAATTTTCACCCAGGCTTACCTGAATCTAAGTATCTTATAGAGTATATTTAGGAACCTGTGTTCTTATTACAAGGAATAAATACATTTAATCAATGTTGACTTGCTGAATAAACAAATGAACTAATCAAATTGTACAAATTTATATCTTTTAAATATCTTAATATAACTCAAATATTTAGACATAGAAATTCATGTCAGAATGTTAATTTACTAATTTTTGCATAACAAGAATATTAGATATATGCCTTAGAACTCATTTAGTTTTTTCTCTTAGAAAAGTGGGTGGCCTTTCCAATATTACTTCCAAAGATATGATTCTGGATTATTTAGGATACTTCTACCACAAGTAACTGAAGACTTAAAAGCAGCTGCTTAAACAATGAAAGTAAGATGGCAGCAAAAATAGCAAATTAGAGAACTCCAAATATCTGCCCTTCTAAGAATGTGTTAAATATCTGGCAAACAATGATCAGAACTAAATTTTTCATTATTCTGGCATCCAAACAAAAGCTTGGGGAATGCTTAATGTAGAAAAAAAGATATGGCTGAATTTGGCTATAGAGCTTCATGATGTTTTAATTTACTCTGGTACCACTTTTGACTTCCCATCTCAACAGAGATCTTTTAAACAATACCTAACATTCTTAGTATAATTCACTAGTTCCAAGAGGATCTATATAAATCTTATTCTAAAAAAATTATGATTATTTTCTTTGACCAAGCTGGTGGCTCTCTGAGGGACTGAACTAAGACTTACCTTTATTTTGCCACTCTTTAAACCATTTTATGATTGAGATGGCTAAGGGTGGTGGTATGTTGAAAACATATAAAGGTAAATGTTTATTAGCTGTCACCTGGGGTCAGAGATAAAAACTGGGGACTACTATAGAAAAACTCTAAAACTTTGGAGGAAAGGCTGGGGAAAGATGCTTTGGATAACAAAGACTGTAAAAAGCTCCCAAATACTCCATAAAATTTAGAAGATCATGTATAGGGTTTGGTTCATATCAGAAAAAAAGGCCTGAAAATGTCCTAAGTTTTTATTCTCCTGAACATCAGCCTTCATTCAAGTGGGAATGAAGCCTAAAGCAGAGCTATCAACTGCCAGGCTGAATGTTAAAAGCTTGCTCTAACACACACAAGAGCCCACCTTCAGAGACAGGGAAATAATTCTTCAGGGTATTTTATTTTATTTTATTTTGGCATTGAAGGAGATCTCTGTCGAATCACTAGCTGATCAATAGCCTAATGGAGCAAAAACTTAAGCAAGTTTACAGGATAGGATCAGAAAATACCCTAAACAAACTAACAACAGCTATCACCATAAGCGGCAACTTCAAATGCTGAGAAGAGGAGATAACTTGATTTCCATAGTTGTAACATTCTAATAATCCAAATAGTAAGTATTTATCAAAAATACAAGTTAAACAAAGATATAAGAAAGAATGACTCCTACTTAGGAAAAATTAAATAATAGAATGGTTCCTGAAGAAGCCCTCAGGGGTTACTAGACAAACACCTCATCTGTTAAACACTTCTGGTTCATGATCAAGACAGAATCCGAGGCCATGGATACTGACAAATTAACTGCCTATTTTCTTCTGTCTTTTTCCATACCTATGTCTACTCTCTCATCTTGAGTTACAAGCAAAATCTTGATAATTGACCAAAAAGAATTGTTTTGTGGTAGACCTAGGAATAATAAAGAGCATTTGCTGTTTTTTGGGTGTAAAGAAAATCAATTTGATGTGGTTCATTTCAAACTTGATAAAATATGAATTTTGGTTTTAAATAAGCATAGAATTATCATGTAAACAAGCACATCCATCCACTCTTATTTATAACTCCCCAAACTGAAGTGTTAAAATCAAAATTTGTATGTGAATATTCATATTAGCACTGTGAGTAATAGCCAAAAGTATAAATAACACCAATATCCATCAGCTGATAAATCAATAAGCAAACTGTAGTATATATCTAAGTAATGGAATAAGACTCAGCCATTAAAAGAAATGCATCGCTGATATATGTATAAACCTTGAACACTTGTGCTAAGTGAAAAAGACCAGACACAAAAGAAATATTATAAGATTTCATCCATATGAAATGTCCAGAACAGGCCTATCTAGAGACAGATAGTGAACTAGTAGTTGCCAGTGGCTGGAATTATAGGGTAATGGGTAGAGGTAGGCTTTCCTTCAGAATGATGACAATGTTCGGGCAGTAGACCATGGTGATGATTGAATAGCACTATGAATATACAAAAGACCATTGAATTGTACCTTTTAAAATGGTGAATTGTATGTTATGTGAAGTTTAACAAGTAAAAAAAAAAAAAGTATTGTTATCTCCCAGAACAGTGTCAACAGTTCCTATGGTTCAAGGATTAAAAGACTATTAGCAATCTCATTAATACTCTATGAATTGTAGATTTCAGTTTTTTTCTCATAGTCAAGAGGGTACATTCCATTATCACCAGAAAATCATACTCTTGGCCAAAAATGTTCAAATGCAGTAAGATAAAAATTCCACGTTGTACCCCTTTTGAAATATAGGTATTTCCTTCTAGAAGCCTCAGCAAACTTCATGTGTCAGGGCTGAACCAAAAATCATGACTAAGGCACACTTTGAACAGTGTCATGATTGTATTCACTTCCATCTCTCATTGTTTTGGGGATGAGAAGAAATGTTTATGTCACTAGAGTCTGAGAGATGGGAAACACCCAAACACAACACAGCTTCTACCAAGAAGCAATCTTGAGGGTGGAGAGGGGGGAAAGAATGATTGCTTTTTAAGTATGGGCCTTCCATCAGTAATTTGAATTCACTTTCCATCTTTCAATCTTTCTTCTCCACCAGCTTCAGCCATTCCTGGATAAAATCCAATTTAGAAACAGTGCTGGGGAGCACATATCCTTAGATGAGAAAAGATACCATGTGGTGAAATATGATATCATGAATATTGTGAGTTTCCCAGGTGGTCTTGGGTTCCTGGTTAAAGGGGGAGAGTCTGGCTCCAGCGGTCTATATGACCAAGGCTTGGTGATCAACAAAGAGATGATAGAATGGCCTACTGGATTTAAAGAGGTGAGACAGTTTTTCAATATTAGATGTATGTATCATGAAGATTTTGGAGTAGAATCCTCTTAGGAGATGAAATGTGCATGCATTTAACTGAGCACTAAATTCATTCTTTGAATGCAACATTTTGTTTCATACTGTCATTTAACACACATCCTGACCCAATGTCTAGAAGGAGCAGGTTTGTACATGATTATTTTTTAATTGATGTCTGATATTCCATATTATATCATTCATAGGAGTTCAATATAGTGATTCAAAAATTTTAACGTTTGCACTCCACTTATACTTATTAGAAAATATTGGCTATTCTGTGTTGTACAGTATAGCTTTGTAGCTTATTTTATACATAATAGTTTGTATCTGTTAATCCCTTACGTCTATATTGTCCCTCCTCCCTCCCTCTCCCTGCCCATAACCACTAATTTTTCCTCTATGTCTGTGAGTTTTCCTTTTGTTTTTTTGCTTAATTTTTTTTAAGGGCCACACCTGTGGCACATAGAGGTTACCAGGCTAGGGCTCTATCGGGCCTGTAGCTGCCAGCCTATACCACAGCCACAGCAACTCCAGATCTGAGCCACATCTGTAACCTATACCACAGCTCATGGCAACACCAGATCCTTAACCCACTTAGCGAGGCCAGGGATTGAACCCGTATCCTCATGGATACTAGTCAGGCTCATTTCTGCTGAGCCACAACAGGAACTCCCGAGTCTCTTTGTTTTTAGTTATATTCACTAATTTTTGTATATTTTAGATTATACATATGAGAGATATACAGTATGTCTTCTCTCTGTCCAATTTATTTCATGTAGGATAATACCCTCCAAGTTCAACCATGTTGCAGCAAATGGCAAATTTTCATTCTTTTATTTATGGCTGAGTAACATTCCTTCTTTTTTGGTTTTGTTTTGTTTTGTTTTTTTAGGGCTGCACCTGTGGCATATGGAGGCTCCCAGGCTAGGGGTCTAATTGGAGCTACAGCTGTCAGCCTGCACCACAGCCACAGCAACATGGGATCCAAGCCATGTCTGCAACCTACACCACAGCCCATAGCAACGCCAGATCCTTAACCCACTGAGCGAGGCCAGGGATCAAACCTGCAACTTCATGGCTCCTAGTCGGATTCATTTCAGCTGTGCTGCGATGGGAACTCCTGAGTAATATTCTATTGTATAAAGTTACCACATATTCCTTATCCATTCATATGCTGATGGACACTTAGGTTGCTTCCATATCTTGTCAATGTAAATTATGCTATGAACATTAGGGCCTGTGTATCTTTCCCAATTAGGAAAGTTTTTTTTTTTTTCAGTTATATACCCAAGAGTGGATCATTCTGTACTTCTATTTTTGGTTCCTTAGAAACCTCCACACTGTTTTCCACATTGGCTACACCAATTTACTTTCCCAAAGTGTATGATGTTTCCCTTTTCTCCCCATTCTTAACAATACTTGCTATTTGTGTCCTGTTTTATGATCACCATTCTAATAGGAATGTGGTGATAATCTCATTTTTTTATTAACACTGAGTTTTATTCATATTGATACATATAGATTTTTTATTACTCAATGAATTTTATTGCCTTTATAGTTGTACAACAATCATCACAATCCAATTTTATAGCATTTCCATCTCAAACCCCCAGCACATCCCCCCCACCCCTCAACCTGTCTCATCTGGAAACCATAAGTTTTTCAAAGTCTGTGAGTCAGTATCTCTTCTGCAAAGAAGTTCATTGTGTCTTTTTAGATTCCACAGGTAAGTGATATCATATGATGTTGGTGTGTCTAACCTCACTTAGCATGATAATTTCTAGGTCCATCCATGTTGCTGCAAATGCCATTATTTCTTTCAATGGCTGAGTAATATTCCATTGTGTATATGTACAACATCTTCTTGATCCACTCCTCTGTCAATGGACATTTAGGTTGTTTCCATGTCTTGGCTATTGTGTATAGTGCTGCAATGAACATTGGAGTACATGTATCTTTTCAAGTCATGGTTTTCTCTGGCTAGATGCCCAGGAGTGGGACTGCTGGATCAAATGGTAATTCTATTTTTAGTTTTCTGAGGAATCTCCATACTGCTTTCCACAGCAGTTGCACCAATTTATCTAATTGTGGTTTTGATTTGCATTTCTCTAGTGACTAGAGATAGTGACCATCTTCTCATGCGCCTGTAGGCCATCTGCATTTCCTCTTTGGAAAAATGTCTATCAGTTCTTCTACCCATTTTAAAATCATGTTGTTTGTTTTGTTGATGTTGAGTTGTATGAGTTGTTTAAATATGGTGATTATTAACACCTTATCAGTCATGTAATTTGCAAATATTTTCTCCCATTCAGTAGATTGTCTTTTTCTTTTTTCAATAGTTTCCTTTGCAGGGCAAAAACTTTCCACTTTAATTAGATCACAATAGTTTATTTTTGCTTTGTTTTCTTTAGGAGAAAGAAGCCCCAAAATATTGCTATGATTTATATCAAAGAGTGTTTTTCTATAGGAGTTTTCCGGTTTCTAGTCTTACATTTAGGTCTTTAATCCATTTTGAGTTTATTTTTCTATATAGTGTTAGATAATGTTTTAATTTTCTTACATGTAGCTGTCCAGGTTTACCACCCCATTTATTAAAGAGACTGTATTTCTCCATTGTATATGATTGTCTCTGTTGTCATATATTAATTGATCATAAGTATGTGGTTTTATTTCTGGGCTCTCTATTCCATTGCAGTGTTCTCTGAATTGTGTGTGTGTGTGTGTGTGTGTGTGTGTGTGTGTGTGTGTGTACCATACTGTTTTGTTTACTGTATCTTTGTAGTGTGCTCTCAAGTCAGGAAAAGTGATTCATCCAACTTTGTCCTTCTTTCTCAAGATTGTTTTGCCTACCCAGGGTCTTTTGTATTTCTATATAAATCTGAAAATTATTTTTTCTAGTTCTCTGAAAGTGCCACTGGTATTTTGATAAGGATTGAATTGAATCTATTGATTGTCTTGGTCATTAGTATGGTCATTTTAACAATATTGATTCTTCCAGTACAAGAACCCAATACATCTTCCCATTTGTTTATGCTGTGTTCAGTTTCTTTCATTGATGTCTCACAGTTTTCTGAGTACAGGTTTATTACCTCCTTAGGTAGGTTTATAGCTAAGTATTTTATTTTTTGATGATGGTAAATGGATTGTTTCCTTAATTTCTGATAGTTTGTTGTTGATGTATAGATATGCAACAGATTTCTGTATATTAATTTTGTATCCTGTGACCTACCAAATTCATTGATGAAATTTAGTAGTTTTCTGGTGGCACTTTAGAATTTACTATGTATAGTATCATGTCATCTACAGTTACATGTCATTATTTTTAATTTTATTTATGCAGAAATTGTGTGAGTATAATAAATGAAGTTAATGAATAAATATGTTGACTAAAACGACCCTATTTATTTTTTAAATGATTTATAAAATAACTTTAATATCTATCTTATAGAGTTACAAAAGAAAAAATGAGTAAAAATGGTTTTTAGGAATTCCCGTCATGGCTCAGTGGTTAACAAATCCAACTAGGAACCATGAGGTTGCGGGTTCAATCCCTGGCCTCGCTCAGTGGGTTAAGGATCTGGTGTTGCAGTGAGCTGTGGTGTAGGTCACAGACACGGCTCAGATCCTGCATTGCTGTGGTTGTGGTTTAGGACAGCTGCTACAGCTCCAATCAGACCTGAAGCCTGGGAACCTCCACATGCTGTGGGTGTGGCCCCAGAAAAGACAAAAAGACAATAAAAAAGAATTATTAGGATTTACTGCAATTAAAACTTTCATAAATATGAAACAGCAATGCTAATTACAGCCTTACCTTATTTATATAAGAGTCTTTCTTATATTTCAATAAACACAAGCTGATTATGGATATCCACTATTGCTTTGTAGATTCCATTTATACTTTCTCTTGGTTATTTGAATGTAATTTGCTCATCAAACTTGATTCTACTTAAAACTCAAAGCCTTGGCCATGATTTCCATTAGCTCTCCCACAGTTCAAAACTCCAGGGTAATTTTTTATTTATTTATAAAATAACAATGTTTGTACATTTAATATGTTTCTAATTTCCTGACAAACCTGTGCCATACCTGGATCAGGAGTCCAAAATTGGGTTAAACAAATCTGCATTTCATAACACACTCTCATAATTCCTTTCTTCCTGGCCTAAACTTATTTTTAATTAAGGTGCTTTTACTAGTGTGATTGCTTTTCTTCTTAGGTTCTGTTACCTGGAACCTACAGTCTCCTGTGCAGCCAACTATGAGAGCACAGTATAATATTTTTCTTCATATAAAACCTCAATATAATCACCATATGGATATCAGCATTGACTGAATTTTGGGGTGAGGTGGTTAAATAAGAGAAAATCAAGACATGTTGCCAGTAATGTAAGAAATGAGATGTAATTTGGTAAAATTCTGGTTGTCTCAGTAAATATTTAAGAAGAAAGAAAGTGGAAATGTAACCCCCATATCCCACACTTAGATGTTTAGATAATATCAATAAAATGGGAATAGAGAAGAAAGATACATGGAGATATAATCAAAAGTGAAACGTCCTTTCTTCTTCTGGGAGAAATACAAATTTCCTCTGATTACAGCTAATAAAGTGTAAAACTATGACCAATGCCTTTTTTTCCAGACACCGCAATCTGTGTGTAGCCAGAGTTGCAGTTCAGGATTCAGAAAAATTCCACAAGAAGGCAGGCCTATTTTACTGCTTTACTTGTGTTTTTTGCCCAGAAAGATACATTTCCAACCACACAGGTATAAAAATTTGTAATCACCTATAACTCTACCTCTTATCTATTTCATAAAGAAAAGAAAACTGAGGGCTTTGGCAAAGGAGTCACCAAGCACAAATTTCTCAATTCATGCATTTATTCATTTTTTTACTTATTGTGGTAAAATATACATAATATAAAATTTCCAATTTTAGTGATTCTTTTTTTCTTTCTTCTAGGCTTTTTCTTTCTTCTTTTTTAGGGCTGTACCTATGGCATATGAAGGTTTCCAGGCTAGGGATCAAACTGGAGCTGGAGCTGCAGCTACCAGCCTATGCCACAGAAACACTAGGTCTGAGCTGCAACTTCAACCTATGCCACAGCTTGTGGCAGTTCCAGATACTTAACCCATTGAGTGAGGCCAGGGATGGAACCTGCATCCTTATGGATACTAGTTGGGTTCTTAACCTGCTGAGCCACAGTGGGAACTCCCATTTTAACTACTCTTAAGAGTATAATTCAGGGACATTAAGCACATTTCCATTGTTGTGCAACCTTCTCCACTATTAATCTACAAACTCACTGTATCTAACTTAATCTCTGCTACCATTAAACAGTTACTCCCACCTACCCCCTCCCCAAGGTCCTCTAAAGCATTATTCTACTTTCTGTGTCTATGAATTTGACTATTCTAGATGTATTATATGAGTAAAATCAGACAGTATTTGTCCTTTGGAGTATGGATTATTTCACTTAGTATAACACTTCCAAGAGTCACCCACAGTGTAGCATGTGCCAGAAATTTTCCTTCCTTTTTAAGGCAGGATATAATTACATTATATGTATATACCACACTTTGTCCATTCATCTGTCAATGGACATTTGTGTTGCTTCCACATTTTGGATATTGTAATCAGTGATAAAAGACCATTGTACAAGTACCTGTTCAAGCCAGTGTCTTCAATTTTGGGGGTATGTAGCTAGATGAGAGCCGCTCACTCTTATTGTAATTATATATTTAACATTGTCAGGAACTGATAGAATGATATTAGCTGCACCATTTTACATTCCCACCAAGAATGAACAAATGTTCCAGTCTTGCCATCCTCACCACACTTTCTAATTTGGTGTATCTGATTATTACATCAGAAGAAATCAATATGTGCAATGCACAACAAAAGGAAATATTTCTATTTACCATAACATTTAAATGTGGTAAAAATGAAATGTTTGAGTCTTTCTCCACAGATGCAGAGCAGTGTGTCCCATGCCCAGCCTAAGGGTATCCAAACAGGGAGAGAAATCACTGCCTTCCCAAAGTTTTGACCTTCCTGGCCTTCGAGGATTCCATGGGGATGTCACTGACCTGCATGGTTCTGTGCTTCTTTGTTATCACAGCTGTGATTTTATTGATTTTTGCGAAGCACTGAGCACTGAGACACCCCCATCATCAAGGCCAATAACTGGGCTCTCAGCTATGTCCTGCTCATCTCCCTCCTTCTGGGCTTCCTCTGTCCCTTACTCTTCATTGGCCGTCCCAGCACTGCCACCTGCATCCTCAGACAAATCACATTTGGAGCTTTGTTCACTGTGGCTGTTGCCACTGTTCTGGCCAAAACACTTACTGTGATTCTGGCATTCAAAGCCATGAGACCAGGAAGAATCATGAGGAGATTGCTGGTAACAGGAGCTTCTAACTATGTCATTCCCATCTGCTTCCTGATCCAAGTAGTTATTTGTGGAGTCTGGCTGGGAACTTCTCCCCCTTTCCTTGAGATACACACTCATTCTGAGCCCAAGAACCTCATCCTCATGTGCAACAAGGGCACCATCACTGCCTTCTACTGTATCCTGGGATACCTGGGGTTTTTGGCCCTGAGGAGCTTCTCCTTGGCTTTCTTGGCCAGGAGCCTACCTGACACCTTCAATGAATCCAAGTTCCTTACCTTCAGCATGCTGGTGTTCTACAGTGTCTGGGTGACCTTCCTCCCCATCCACCACAGCAACAAGGGCAAGGCTATGGTGGCCATGGAGATCTTCTCCATCTTGGGCCCTAATGCTGGACTACTAGGCTGCATCTTTGTCCCAAAGTGCTATATTATTCTCCTAAGACCTGATAAGAACTCTTTGAAAGGTTTAAGGAATCAGATAGGATCTACAAGAAATAGGCATTCAGGTTTTATCTCATAATAAGTCTCTATCACATTTGGCTTTTGAACACTATACCACTCAGATAGATAATAAGATGTTTATTCATTCAGATATTAAAAACCACGAAAACTGCTCTACCTCTATTTATCAAGTGATGCTCCCTTCTCTTTTTAAAAATCTTAGTGTACAACTACACTCAGACATTAAGACTTTCAGATAGGTGCTCTATATCGGATTAATGGCTATCCTCAAAGCTTCTGCTACTGAATCTAGCCAGTTCCTCCACCATTAAGTATACAGTAAGCATATTCTTATTGCTTCCGCCACTCCCACATCTAAAAATCTCATTTTATAACTAAAAATATTTCAAACCACCCTTTATTATACTTTGGTTTTTTTCACCAACATCAGTGTAAAGATTCATATTTGGGTAATATATTAAAGGTATGCATGCTTTTTACATGTGTTAGTGCAACTCTTTCAGAGATTTTAACTTAAAATTTTAATTTAAAAAAGAATTTTAAAATTGAATTTCTCTGAATGCAGAAAGGAGCCAATTTTAAGTAATTGTAATATATTTTCCTCAACCTTTCAAGTCATAATTTTCTTTTTTTTTTTTTTATTTTCCCACTGTACAGCAAGGGGGTCAGGTTATCCTTACATGTATACATTGCAATTACAGTTTTTCCCCCACCCTTTCTTCTGTTGCAACATGAGTATCTAGACATAGTTCTCAATGCTATTCAGAGGGATCTCCTTGTAAATCTATTCTAGGTTGTGTCTGATAAGCCCAAGCTCCCGATCCCTCCCACTCCCTCCCCCTCCCATCAGGCAGCCACAAGTCTCTTCTCCAAGTCCATGATTTTCTTTTCTGAGGAGATGTTCATTTGTGCTGGATATTAGATTCCAGTTATAAGTGATATCATATGGTATTTGCCTTTGTCTTTCTGGCTCATTTCACTCCGGATGAGATTCTCTAGTTCCATCCATGTTGCTGCAAATGGCATGATGTCATCCTTTTTTATGGCTGAGTAGTATTCCATTGTGTATATATACCACATCTTCCAAATCCAATCCTCTGTCGATGGACATTTAGGTTGTTTCCATGTCCTGGCTATTGTGAATAGTGCTGCTATGAACATGTGGGTGCATGTGTCTCTTTTAAGTAGAGCTTTGTCCGGATAGATGCCCAAGAGTGGGATTGCGGGGTCATATGGAAGTTCTATGTATAGATTTCTAAGGTATCTCCAAACTGTTCTCCATAGTGGCTGTACCAGTTTACATTCCCACCAACAGTGCAGGAGGGTTCCCTTTTCTCCACAGCCCCTCCAGCACTTGTTATTTGTGGATTTATTAATGATGGCCATTCTGACTGGTGTGAGGTGGTATCTCACGGTAGTTTTGATTTGCATTTCTCTTATAATCAGCGATGTTGAGCATTTTTTCATGTGTTTGCTGGCCATCTGTATATCTTCCTTGGAGAAATGTCTATTCAGGTCTTTTGCCCATTTTTCCATTGATTGATTGGTTTTTTTTGCTGTTGAGTTGTATAAGTTGCTTATATATTCTAGAGATTAAGCCCTTGTCAGTTGCATCATTTGAAACTATTTTCTCCCATTCTGTAAGTTGTCTTTTTGTTTTCTTTTTGGTTTCCTTTGCTGTGCAAAAGCTTTCCAGTTTGATGAGGTCCCATGGGTTTATTTTTGCTCTAATTTCTGTTGCTTTGGGAGACTGACCTGAGAAAATATTCATGATGTTGATGTCAGAGAGTGTCTTGCCTATGTTTTCGTCTAGGAGTTTGATGGTGTCCTGTCGTATATTTAAGTCTTTCAGCCATTTGGAGTTTATTTTTGTGCATGGTGTGAGGGTGTGTTCTAGTTTCATTGCTTTGCATGCAGCTGTCCAGGTTTCCCAGCAATGCTTGCTGAAGAGACTTTCTTTTTCCCATTTTATGTTCTTGCCTCCCTTGTCAAAGGTTAATTGACCATAGGTGTCAGGGTTTATTTCCAGGTTCCCTATTCTGTTCCATTGGTCTGTCTGTCTGTTTTGGTACCAGTACCACACTGTTTTTATGACTGTGGCTTTGTAGTATTTCTTGAAGTCTGGGAGAGTTATGCCTCCTGCTTGGTTTTTGTTTCTCAGGATTGCTTTGGCGATTCTGGGTCTTTTGTTGTTCCATATAAATGTTTGGATTGTTTGTTCTAGTTCTGTGAACAATGTCATGGGTAATTTGATAGGGATTGCATTGAATCTGTAGATTGCTTTGGGTAGTATGGCCATTTTTACAATATTGATTTTCCCAATCCAGGAACATGGAATATCTTTCCATTTCTTTACATCTTCTTTGATTTCTTTGATTAAAGTTTTATAGTTCTCGGCATATAGGTCCTTTACCTCCTTGGTCAGGTGTATTCCGAGGTATTTGATTTTGTGAGGTACAATTTTAAAAGGTATCGTATTTTTGTATTCCTTTTCTAATGTTTCATTGCTGGTATGCAGAAATGCAACTGACTTCTGAATGTTAATCTTCTATCCTGCCACTTTGCTGAATTTATTAATCAGTTCAAGGAGTTTTGGGGTTGAGTCCTTAGGGTTTTCTAGGTATAGTATCATGTCATCTGCATACAGTGACAGTTTGATCTCTTCTCTTCCTATATGGATGCCTTTGATTTCTTTTCTTTGTCTAATTGCTGTGGCTAAGAAAGTCATAATTTTCCTACTTACTAGAATTAGCAACTTTATCAACTACTAAGATTCCACATAAACAAAGGAGTCTTTCTGTAGCCTCCATATTAATATGTGATTTGTTGGATTTTATCTTCCAAGAATGAACTTTTGACAATATCGTGGTATATTACTTTTTTCCATATCCTCTCTCAACTTTTCTGGGGGGAGAAAAGCATACTTCTCTTTGAAAAATGTCTTTTCCCTTTGAATTGGAGAATCAACATCTCCATTTTCTAAAAATTATGCCATGATTCTAACTTGATTACACTGAATCATTTACTTTGGTTAAAAATTAGTCAATTAAAACATTTTAACCACTGATAAAGATTGTATTTCTGTATTTAACCCATTCTACTAGGCCAGCATCATCCTGATACAAAGATATGACAAAGATAAGAAAATACAGGCTAGTATCACTGAATGAACATAGATGCAGAATTCCTCAATAAAATATTAGCAAACTGAATCTAACAATATCATAAAGGGATCATACACCACGATCAAGTGGGATTCATCCAAGAGATGGAAGGATCTTTCAATATCAGCAAATCAATGTGACATATACCACATTAAAAACATGAATAAAAACCACATGATCTGCTCAATAGATGCTAAAAAAGCTTTTGACAAAATTCAACATCCATTTATTATACAAAATCTCCAGAAGGATGGCAGAGAGCAAACATATCTCACCACAATAAAACCCACATATGACAAACCCACAGCCAACATCATACTCAATGGTGAAAACCTGAAATCATTTCCTCTAAGATCAAAAACAAGTCAAGGATGGAGTTTCTATGCTGGTGCAGTGGGTTAAGAAACCAACTTCAGCAGTTTGGTTTGCTGTGGAGGTGCAGGTTGACTCTCCATCCCAGCACAGTAGGTTAAAGAATACAGCATTGCCACAGCTGTGGCTCAGTTCAATCCCTGGCCCAGGAACTTCCATATGCCATGAGTGTGGCCATTAAACAAAAGAACAAGTCAAGAATTTCCACTCTTATCACTTTTATTCAACATCCTATTGGAAGTCCTAACCTGGCACTCAGACAAGAAAAAGATATAAATGGAATCAAAGCTGGGAAAGAAGCAGTAAAACTATCAGTTTACAGATTATATGATGTTATACATAGAATATCCTAAAGATGCCACCAGAAGACTGCTAGAGCTCATCAATTACTTTAGTAAAGTTGTAGGATAGAAAATCAATATATAGACCTGCAGCATTTCTATATACTAAAAACAAACTATATGAAAGAAATGTTAAGGAAACAATCTCATTACCATTGCATTAAAAAGAATAAGATACCTAGGAATAAATATAAGGAAGTAAAAGATCTATACATGGAAAACTAAAAGATACTGATGAAGATTTCAAGACAACACAGATAGAAAGATATACTGTGTCCAGGACTGGAATCATTAATATTGTTAAAATGGCTGTAGTACCCAAGGCAATCTACAGAATAAATGCAATCTCTATCAAAATACCAAGGGCATTTTTCACAAAATTAGAACAAAGAAAATTTAAATGTGTATGGAAACAAAAAGACTACAATAGCAAAAACTACCTTGAGAAAGAAGGACAAAGCAGAAGAAATCATTTTCCATTATTTCAGACTATACCACAAAGCTATAGCAATCAAAATAATATGGTACTAGCACAAAAACAGACACGTACATCCATGGAACAGAATAGAGATCCCAGAAATAAACCCACATATATATGGCCACTTATCTATGCCTCAAAAAGGAAAGAATACACAATGGAGAAAATATAGTCTCTTCAATAGGCAGTGCTGAGAAACTTGGACAGCTACATGTAAAAGGACGAAATGAGAACATTCACTAACACCATAAAGAAAAATTAACTCACCAAAAGGGATTAAAGACCTAAATACAATGCCAGAAACTTTAAAACTTCTAGAGGAAAGCATAGGTAGAATACTCTTCGACATACATTGTAGCAATATATTTTTATTTGTCTCTTAAGACAAAGGAAATAAAAACAAATATAGACAAATGGGACCTAATTAAATTGAAAAGCTTTTGCACAGGAAAGAAAACTACTGAGAAAACAAGAATACAACCTACTAAATGGGAGAAAATATTTGCAAATGATATAACAGATAAGGTGTTACTATCCAACATATATAAACAGCTCATACAACTCAACATCCAAAACATAACTTGATTTAAAAATGGACAGGGGAGATGGGATTAAGATAGCAGAATAGAAGGACTGCAGCTCAACTTATCTCCTAAAAACAACAAAATTTACAACCAAATGCTGAGCAATCTTCAAGCAAATGCACCGGAAACTTCCAAAAAGATATCCTACTCCAGAAGACAAAGAGGAGGCCACATCAAGAGGAAGGAGGAGCAAGTACATGATATAAGAAACCCCATACCTCCCCGGTGGGAAGCCCCACAGACTGGAAAGTAACTGTATCACAGAGACTCACATACAGGAGTGAGAGTTCTGAGTCCCACATCAAACACCCACATGTGGGGATATGGCACTGGGAGAAAGAACCCCTGGGGCATCTGGCACTGCAGGCCAGTGGAGCTTGTGTGCAGGAGATCCATGGGACTGGGGGAAGTGGAGACCCCATTCTTGGAAGGTGCACACAGACTTTCTCATGCACTGGGTCCCAAGGCAAGGCAGGATCTCTGTGGGAATCTGGGTTGGACCTTGCTGCAGTTCTTGGAGGACATCCTGGGAAAGCAGGGGTGAATGTGGCTTGTTATGGGGGAAAGACATTGGAACAAAGCTCTTGGGAATCTTCATCAGTGTGCCTTTCTCTGGAGGTGGCCATTTTGGGAAAATCTGGCCCCATCCATCAGTGCTGAGAAGCCCCAGGCCAAACAAGAATCCAGGTGGGATCACAGCCCTGCCTATCAGTAAACAGGCTGCCTAATGACCCTCCAGGCACACAGCTACTTCTAAACTCACCCAGGGACAAAGCCCCACCCACCAGAGGGATAGGAATCGGCTCCACCTACCAGTGGGCAGGCATCAGCCCCTCCCATCAGGAAGCCTACAGCAAGCCCCCATACCAACTTCAGCCACAAGGGGGGAAGATGCCATAAGTAAGAGAGGCTACAACTCTATTATTTGTAAAAAGGTCACCACACCAAAAACCTATGAAAATGAAAAGACGGAGAACTATAACTCAGATAAGAGAAAGGAAAAAATGCCAAGAAAACAACTAAGTGATCAGGAGATTCTCAGCCTCCAGGAAAAAGACTTTAGACTGTTGATGCTGAAGATGATGCAAGACATTGCAAGTAAACTGCAAGCAAAGACAGATAATTTACAGGAAACACTGAGCAAAGAAATACAAGATATAAACCTTAAACAAGAAGAGATGAAAAATACAATAACTGAAATAAAAAATTCACTAGAGGCAGCCAACAGCAGGATACAGGAGGCAGAAGAATGAGTAAGTGAGGTGGAGGACAGATTAGTGGAAATCACTGATGCAGAAGAGAAAAGAGAAAAAAGATTGAAAAGAAATGAACAGAGTATCAAAGAACTCTGGGACAATGTTAAATGCACCAACATCCATATTTTAGGGTTCCAGAAGGAGAAGAGAGAGAGAAGGGGACAGAAAAAATATTCCAAGAGATAATAGCTGAAAACTTCCGTAACATGGGAAAGGAACCACTCACTCAAATCCAGGAAGCACGACGAGTACCATATAAAATAAACCCAAGGAGGAATACCCCAAGACACATATTAATCAAACCGACCAAAATTAAAGACAAAGAGAAACTATTGAAAGCAGCGAGGGAAAAGAAACAAATAACATAGAAGGGAACCCCAATAAGATTATCGGCAGATTTTTCAGCAGGAACGCTGCAGACCAGAAGAGAGTGGCATGTACTTAACGTGATGAAAGGAAAAAACCTCCATCCAAGATTACTTTACCCAACAAGGCTCTCATTCAGATTTGAAGGAGAAATCAAAAGCTTCACAGATAAGCAAAAGCTAAGAGAATTCAGCAGCGCTAAACCAGCTTTACAACAAATACTAAAGGAACTTTTCTAGGCAGAAAAGAAAAAGCAGCAACAGGAAACAAAAATACCAGTAAAGGTAAAAATACAGTAAAGATGCAAAACCATCCATGCACCATTATGCCACCAAAATCAGAAATCATGAGAAGAGGAGGGTACAAAAGCAGGACAATGGAGATGCACTTGTAATTAAGTGACCAACAACTTAAAACAATCTCATATATATATAGACTCTTATATCAAAACTTCAGGGTAACGGCAAACCAAAAATCTGTAATTGATACACATACAAATAAGAAAAATCAGCTCAAATATAACACTAAAGATAGTCATCAACCAGAAGAGGAGAGAACGAGAGAAGAAGGGAAGAAAAAAGAGCAATAAAAACAGATCCAAAGCAATTAATAATATGGCAATAAGAACATACATATCAATAATTACCTTAAATGTTAATGGACTAAATGCCCCAACCGAAAAACATAGACTGGCTGAATGGATACAAAAACAAGACCCATATATATGCTGTCTTCAAGAGACGCACTTCACTTCTAGGGACACATACAAATTGAAAGTGAGAGGATGGAAGAAAATATTTCATGCAAATGAGAATCAAAAGAAAGCTGGAGTAGGAGTTCCCGTCGTGGCGCAGTGGTTAACGAATCCGACTAGGAACCATGAGGTTGCGGGTTCGGTCCCTGCCCTTGCTCAGTGGGTTAACGATCCGGCGTTGCCGTGAGCTGTGGTGTAGATTGCAGACACGGCTCGGATCCCGTGTTGCTGTGGCTCTGGCGTAGGCCGGTGGCTACAGCTCCGATTCAACCCCTAGCCTGGGAACCTCCATATGCCGCGGGAGCGGCCCAAGAAATAGCAACAACAACAACAAAAAAGACAAAAGAGACAAAAGAAAGCTGGAGTAGCAATACTCATATCAGACAAAAGAGACTTTAAAATGAAGAATATTTTAAGGGACAAAGAAGGTCACTACATAATGATCAAAGGATCAATCCAAAAAGAAGATATAACAATTTTAAATATCTATGTACCCAACATAGGTTCATCACAAATATAAGGCAACTGCTAACAACCTTAAAAGGACAAACAGACAATAACACAATAATGGTGGGGGACTTTAACACCCCACTTACAGCAATGGACAGATCATCCAGACAGAAAATCAACAAAGGAACACAGGCCCTGAATGAAGCATTAGACCAGATGGACTTACTAGATATTTATAGGACATTTCATCCAAAAGCAACAGAATACACATTTGTCTCAAGTGCACATGGAACATTCTCTAAGATTGATCATATCCTGGGCTACAAATCCAACCTCAGTAACTTTAAGAAAATTGAAATCATATCAAGCTTCTTTTCTGACCACCAGCTATATGACTGGAAATCAACAACAAGAAAAAAAATGCCAAAAAATACAAACATGTGGAGACTAAACAACATGCTACTCAACAATCAATGGGTCACTGAAGAAATCAAGGAAAATATTAAAAAGTACCTAGAAGCAAATGGCAACAAAAATATGACACTCCAAAACCTATGGGATGCAGCAAAAGCCATTCTAAGAGGAAAGTTTATAGCAATACAAGCCCACCTCAGGAAACAAGAAAAAGCTCAAATAAACAACCTAACTTTACATCCAAAATAGCTAGAGAGAGAAGAAGAGACAAGACTTAAAGTTAGCAGAAGGAAAGAAATCATAAGATCAGAGCAGAAATCAATGAAATAGAAACAAGGAAAATTATAGAAAAGATCAATGAAACTAAAAGCTGCTTCTTTGAAAAGATCAACAAAATTGGTAAAGCCTTAGCCAGACTTATCAAGAAAAAAAGAGCACTCAAATCAATAAAATTAGAAATGAAAACAGAGAAGTAACAATGGACATCACAGAAATACAAAGGATCCTAAGAGACTACTATATGCAACTACACACAAATAAAACAGAAAACCTAGAAGAAGTGGACAAATTCTTAGAAAAGTACAATCTTCCAAGACTAAACCAAGATGAAATAGAAAAGATGAATGGGCCAATCACAAGTACAGAAATTGAAACTGTGATTTAAAAACTTCCAACAAACAAAAGTCCAGAACCAGATGGCTTCACAGGCGAATTCATAGCCAAGACATGGAAACAACCTAAATGTCTATTGACAGAGTGGATCAAGAAGATGTAGTACATATATACAATGGAATATTACTCAGCCATTAAAAGGAAAGAAATAATGGCATTTGCAGCAACATGGATGGACCTAGAAATTATCATGCTAAGTGAGGTCAGTCAGACAATGAGACACCAGCATCAGATGCAATCACTGACATGTGGAATCTGAAAAAAGGACACAATGAACTTCTTTGCAAAAGAGATACTGACTCACAGACTTTGAAAAACTTATGGTTTACAAAGGAGACAGTTTGGGGGGTGGGAGGGTGCTGGGGGTGTGGTATGGAAATGCTATAAAATTGGATTGTGATGCTCACTGCACAACTATAAATGTAATAAATTGAGTGATGAAAATAAATAAATAAAAATGGACAGAATAACCTCCTCGCTAGCTCAGTCGGTAGAGCATGAGACCCTTAAAAATGGACATAAGAACTGAATACACATTTTTCCAAAGAGGATGTGCATATGGGCCAACAGGCACATGAAGTGATGCTCGACATCACTATCTAATCATCAAGGAAATGCAAAGCAAAATCACAGTGAGATGTCACCTCACATCTGTTGGAATGACTATCATAAAAAGTCTACAGTGACAAATGTTTGATAAGATACAGAGGAAAGAGAACACTTGTACACTGTCATTGGGAATGTAAATCAGTGCAGCAAGTGTGGAAAATAAAAAACTAAATATTGAACTACTACATGACTTGGCAATTCTGCTCCTCAATGTATGTCTGAAAAACCCCACCAATTTAAATATTACACACACCCCAATGTTCACAGCATTGTTGCTTATAAATGCCAAGATAGCAAATCAACCTATATTTATAAAAATATAAAGATTTTCTTTATCTTGTAGCATACATGGCAAATGCATTGCTACACTGTATTTCAAAAGTGTTCTGTTTTCCTCTAGAAGTTTTAAATTTTCTGGAAAAGTTTCTGGCCTCAGAGTTCCCACTGTGGCACAGCTGGTTACAGATCTGGTATTTACACACACACACACAATGTAAAACTACTCAGCTATAAAGAAAGAATGAAATGTTGCCATTTACAAAAATTACAGGCCAAGATCATCAATGAACATCGAGACAAAAATCCTCAACAATCCTACTTCAGAGCCACAGCAATGCAGGATCCAAGCCACATCTGCAACCTACACCACAGCTCACAGCAACACCGGATCCTTAACCCACTGAGCAAGGCCAGGGATCAAACCTACAACCTCATAGTTCCTAGTCGGATTCGTTAACCACTGCACCATAATGGGAACTCCCAAGAATGTCCACTCTTACCACTTTTAGTCAATGTAGTTTTGGACATCCTATCCATGGCAATCAGAGGAGAAAAAGAAAAGGTAGGAATCCAAATTGGAGAAGTAAATCTGTCACTGTTTGTAGATGACATGATACTATACAGACAATTCTAAAGATGCTACCAGGGAGTTCCAGTCAGATCCATATCCCATGAGTGTGCCCTTAAAAGACAAAAAAAAAAAATGCTACCAGAAAACTACTAGAGCTCATCAATGACTTTGATAAAACTGCAGGATACACAGAAATCTATTGCATTTCTATACATTAGCAATGAAAGATCATAAAGAGAAATCAAGGAAACAATCCCATCTAACAAAGCATCAAAAAGAAGAAAGTACCTAGGAATAACCCTACCTATGGAGGCAAAAAACCTGTACTTCCAAAACTATAAGATGCTGATGAAAGAAATAGAAAATGGGAGTTCCTGTCGTGGTGCAGTGGTTAATGAATCCGACTAGGAACCATGAGGTTGTGGGTTCGGTCCCTGCCCTTGCTCAGTGGGTTAACGATCCGGCATTGCCGTGAGCTGTGGTGTAGGTTGCAGATGCGGCTTGGATCCCGCATTGCTGTGGCTCTGGCGTAGGCCTGTGGCTACAGCTCCGATTAGACTCCTAGCTTGGGAACCTCCATATGCCGCAGGAGCAGCCCAAGAAATAGCAAAAAGACCAAAAAAAAAAAAAAAAAAAAAGAAAGAAAAGAAAAGAAATAGAAAATGGTACAACAGATGGGAAGGTATACCATCTTCTTGGATTGGAAGAATCAATACTGTCAAAATGACCGTAACACACAGGGCAATCTACAGATTCAATGCAATCCTTATTAAATTACCAATGGCATTTTTCACCAAACTAAAAAGAAAAAAAAACTTTTGTGTGAAACACCAAAAAAACCCCAAATAGCCAAAAGAATCATGAGAAAGAAAAATGGAGGTTAAAGAATCAAGTTCTCTGACTTCAGACTATCTAGAAAGCTACAGTCATCAAAGTAGTTTGTTGCTGGCACAAAAATGAAATATAGATTAATGGAACAGGATAGAAACTCTGGAAATAAATACACACACCTATGGTCGGTTTATCTACATATATACATATATGTACTATATATCTATATGTATTACAAACACACAAATATAAATACCAACATAAGTGTAGTATATGTATATATATGAAAAGATAACTTGTGTATATGGGCTAGAAAAATTAGTGTTAATAAAAGGTCCATACTGGAGTTCCCATTGTGGCACAGCAGAAACAAATCTGACTAGGAACCATGAGGTTGCAGGTTCAATCCCTGGCCTTACTCAGTGGGTTAAGGATCTGGCATTGCTATGGCTGGTCACCAGAAAGACCAAGCCATGACTAGGAATTTGGAATTTTCAGCCCTTCCCTTTTCTTGAGAAGGGAAAAGGGCTGAAAATGGAGTTAATGATTGATCTTGCCCACGTGACGAAGCCTCTCTAAAAATCCCAATAGGATGGAGTTCAGAGGAACTTCCAAGTCAGTGACCACATCTATGTACCAGTAGAGTGATGCACCCCAACTCCACATGGACATAAAAAACAGGTAGACTCTAAATGACTAAAATCTGCTTGTGTGGATGATGTTCAAAACAACTGGATGTATAAAATTTGAGTTTTGTCCCAGAAGGCTTTGGATCCCAGCCTGCTATAAAGAGATAAATAACATGGGGGCTAATATACATGCATAATCTTCGGCTCATTTCTGGAACACCCAAACACCACCATATTTAGTTTCTGTATGGAGCCAAAGCTATGGACCATGTAAAACAGAATATACTGCTTCTTCTACTACCATCCCTACTCCATCTCCAACCTTAGATGAATGGAGAATGATACCAAAAAGTCCTAGATGAGGCTATTCCCTCACATATTTGATAAACCTGTCAATGGAATAAGTTGGGAAATTAGGATTTAAAAGGATGAGGTAAATACATTTCAACTACTAAAAATTCTCCAAATTCTGCAGCAGAAAAAAAAGTATATTTTTTCTTTTTTAAAAATTGACGTATAGTTAATTTACAGTACTATATAAAAATTCTAATTTTTAAAACTTTTTGATAAAAAGAATACATATAACTCTCCCAGACTTCAAGAAATACTACAAAGCCACAGTCATAAAAACAGTGTGGTACTGGTACCAAAACAGACAGACAGACCAATGGAACAGAATAGGGAACCTGGAAATAAACCCTGACACCTATGGTCAATTAACCTTTGACAAGGGAGGCAAGAACATAAAATGGGAAAAAGAAAGTCTCTTCAGCAAGCATTGCTGGGAAACCTGGACAGCTGCATGCAAAGCAATGAAACTAGAACACACCCTCACACCATGCACAAAAATAAACTCCAAATGGCTGAAAGACTTAAATATACGACAGAACACCATCAAACTCCTAGACGAAAACATAGGCAAGACACTCTCTGACATCAACATCATGAATATTTTCTCAGGTCAGTCTCCCAAAGCAACAGAAATTAGAGCAAAAATAAACCCATGGGACCTCATCAAACTGGAAAGCTTTTGCACAGCAAAGGAAACCAAAAAGAAAACAAAAAGACAACTTACAGAATGGGAGAAAATAGTTTCAAATGATGCAATCAACAAGGACTTAATCTCTAGAATATGTAAACAACTTATACAACCCAACAGCAAAAAAGCCAATCAAGCAATGGAAAAATGGGCAAAAGACCTGAATAGACATTTCTTCAAGGAAGATATACAGATGGCCAACAAACACATGAAAAAATGCTCAACATCGCTGATTATAAGAGAAATGCAAATCAAAACTACCGTGAGATACCACCTCACACCAGTCAGAATGGCCATCATTAATAAATCCACAAATAACAAGTGCTGGAGGGGCTGTGGAGAAAAGGGAACCCTCCTGCACTGTTGGTGGGAATGTAAACTGGTACAGCCACTATGGAGAACAGTTTGGAGATACCTTAGAAATCTATACATAGAACTTCCATATGACCCCACAATCCCACTCTTGGGCATATATCCGGACAAAACTCTACTTAAAAGAGACACATGCACCTGCATGTTCATTGCAGCACTATTCACAATAGCCAGGACATGGAAACAATCCAAATGTCCATCAACAGATGATTGGATTCAGAAGATATGGTATATATACACAATGGAATACTACTCAGCCATAAAAAAGAATGACATAATGCCATTTGCAGCAATATGGATGGAACTAGAAAATCTCATCCGGAGTGAAATGAGTCAGAAAAAGACAAATACCATATGATATCACTTATAACTGGAATCCAATATCCAGCACAAATGAACATCTCCTCAGAAAAGAAAATCATGGACTTGGAGAAAAGACTTGTGCCTGCCTGATGGGAGAGGGAGGGAGTGGGAGGGATCGGGAGCTTGGGCTTATCAGACACAACTTAGAATAGATTTACAAGGAGATCCTGCTGAGTAGCATTGAGAACTTTGTCTAGATACTCATGTTGCAACAGAACAAAGGGTGGGGGAAAAAATGTAATTGTAATGTATACATGTAAGGATAACTTGATCCCCTTGCTGTACAGTGGGAAAATAAATAAAATAAAATAATATAATATATATATATATAATTTTTTTCTTTTTATGGCCACACCTGGGACATATGGAAGTTCCTGGGCTAAGGGTTGAATTAGAGCCCAAGCTGTAGGTCCATGCCACAGCCATGGAAACACCAGACCCAAGCCGCATCTGCGACCTACAATACAGCTTGCAGCAATACCAGATCCTTAACCCACTGAGCAAGACCATGGATCCAACCCACATCCTCACAGACACAATGTCAGGTTCTTAGCCTGCTGACCAAAGCAGGAACTCCTAAAATTATATGTTAATATAAAATTTCAAAAAGAGTTGTGGAGTTCTCTTGTGGCGCAGTAAGTTAAGGATCCAGCATCAGCACTGCAGTAGCTTGGCTTGCTGCTGTGGTGTGGGTTCAGCCCCAGGAACTTCCACAGGCTGCAAGCAGGGCAAAAAAAAGAAAGAAAAACTCTAAAATAGTTGTAATACATATGGAAAAGCATGTGTAACTTAAATATATTACCCCAATATGAATCTTTAACTGCCAGTTGATGAAACAAAACAGACAAGGTACAACAAAGGGTGATCTGAAAAGATTTTAGTTATAAAATGATTTATGTGGGATAGAGGAGTGGCTGAAGTAATAAGAATGGGATTTCTGAATACTTAATGGTGGGAGAAATGGCTATATTCAATAGTGAAAACTTTCAGGATAGTCATTAATTGGACAAAGAACCTCTGTCGTGATGACTGAGGAGAGTTATACACAGAGACAGAAAAAGAGCGAGGTGAGAATTCCTTGACAAATAGATATAAAGAAGTTCTGATGTTTTCTAATGTATGAATTAAAAAACATATAACATCATCTACCTGAGTGGTTTAAGGTACAAACGGTATAAATGTGGTAGAGAACTAAAACCTGAGTGCCTATTTCTCTTAGGTAGGCTGGGATTAGCATCATACCGAAGTCAGATAAGGAAACTACAAGAAAATCAAACAAAAGACCAATATCCCTCATGAATATAGATGCAAAACATGCCTCCAAAATAACAACTGAATTCAGCAGCACATTAAAAGGATATGCACCATAATCATGTGAGATTCATCTCTGAGATGGAAAATGGTTCAACACATGCAAATTCTAAACATGATACATTATATCAATAGAATGAAAGAGGAAAATCACACGATCGCCTCAATAGATGCCAGAAAAGCATTTGACAAAATTGAAGTTTCATCTGCCATAAAAACTCTCAACAAATTCAGCAGAGATGAACTATACCTCAACTTAACAAAAGCCATATGTGGCAATGCTACAGCTCACAACACACACAATGTTGAAAGGGTGAAAGTTTTACTCTAAAACCAAGAACAGGACAAAGGTTCCCATGTTGCTACTACTATTCAACGTAGTACTGGGTGTTCTAGCCAGAGCAACTAGGCAAGAAAATAGTCTCTTGATTACACCTGCCATTATCAATAACTGCTATTTCCCATTTATCTTCTTGCTAACGCATCAGCTGAAATTATGCTAAAGCATCTTATGTTGATTCCAACATCAACTTGTCCTAACCCTCTAAGTCCCTGAGAGCAACAGTCTGACACAACTGTGAGCTCCCTGCAGGACACAGGATGGGCTTGACTACTCCACATCTCCCTCTCCACTCCTAACTTGATGTCTTGTGGTCACAGTCATGATAAAATCATAGAGGCAAGGGGAAAAACATGTTTTCCTCATTGTTTTTCACCAGGATGGAGGAACACAGGTGCAGAATCTCAAGACAAGAGCCTCCCCCAGAGGTCCTCCATGGGACTGACATGAAGCAGTAAAAAGGGGAAGCCAGGCTGCTCCCATTAACAGTGATAATGAGGGTAATGTCTCAGCACTGTGATTCCTGTATAATAACACACTTTATGATTCTAGCTGTGCCTCTGTCTGGCACACCAGCCTGGCACAGGCCTTTTCAAAGGCTGATAGTAGTGGGCATATGGTGTAGTGTACATGAGGAGAAATTTTCTTTACTGAGGGCAGAGCCTGCAGACTTACTGCTGATCTGTCTTCTCACTTCGGCTTAGACACAGGGTTCTGTCTCTCTATTGTGCAGCAAACACTGTCATGTTATTCCCTCTGATTTGCCTTTTTCTACTCCTGCAGCCTCTATACATGTATGAGCAATGACTTGTGTGTAGTGTTATCTAGACCTGAAGCCATGTGTCCATAGAGATGGGGACCTGGGGGTGGGTGGGTTTTTTCCTCCTTTATGTCATGGACCAGAAGGCAGACATATTCCGGCTCTCTCATGCTCAGGCCAGAAGTAGTATTATCCAACATGTAAGTCCTTGCTCACCTGTGTGTGTGTGTTTCATCCTAGTGAAAATGATATAAGGTGTGCACAGAAATGGCAGAAATATAGACCAAAAGGATTATAAATGTTCTATTCCTTGTGTGCCTCTCTACTCTCTTAAAAATTGTTTTCTCTTTCCCTTTGTGGCTCTGCAGGTTACAAACCAACTACTATTCATAAGGATGTGGGTTCAATCTCCGGCCTCACTCAGTGGGTTAAGGATCCGGCGTTGCCATGAGTTGTGGTATAGGTCACAGGTGTGGCTTGGATCTGGTGTTGCTGTGGTTGTGGCACAGCACAGCAGCTGCAGTGGCCAGCAGCTGCAGCTCTGAAATGACCCCTAGCCTGGGAACTTTCATATGTCTCTGTTGCTGTCTAAAAAGCAAGAAAAGTTGTTTTCTCCTCAATGTTTTCAAGACAGAGGAGAGAATTCTGCATCTTTCATGTCCACTCCATGGGGTCCAATATCCATGATCAGTCCCTGCAGGTCTGAGAATTAGTGAGTCAGCTGAAACCCAGACCCTCCTACTGCCAGGACCCTTAGACTGAGGTACAAAATCCCTTTGAGACATTGGTTTCTCTGGCCTAAGATCGCTCTTAGAAGAAACTGGCTCAGCTTGGATGCCCACTGCTGACAAAGTCTTTGTTGAATTGTATCCCCCCTGGAGTGTACCTAAGTACACTGGATACACCACCCTAATAAAACAATAACTTCTAAAGACCATTAATTTAATCCCATCGAGAATGAGGTATTTAGTCCATCATCCTGTAAGCCAAAAGAAGACAAGGAGATATTTCAGAGGAGGTTAAAGCCCTTCATTTTTATCTGAATCATTTAATTCTCTGGGAAAAATGAGGGACATGGCTTTAAAATGTAGACTGTATCCAAAAGTGTGGCATGCATGTGTCTGGTTAAGTTACAGCAATGGTGCTTCAGGAGGGGTTTCCATAAGCAGCCTGTGTTCTGCATGTGTTTTTTTGGTTGAAGATTTTGCTGGTGCCTCTGCAACATTTACTGACATGCCCATATCTTCAGAACAGTAGGGAGATGTTTAGAAGCTATGTACTTTTTTTCATGAGGTGGACAAGAGAAGGTTAATGTGGCAGGAAGGGACTATCAGGGCTTGAAGGAACCTCTCTGATTTCAGGCACTGTGTGGGAAAAGAGAGAAACTGTTTTGTCCATGAAGCCAGTGTGAAGGACTTGAGAGTCTTTAGTAATGTCACAAGTCTGGAGGCCAAACTTTGTACCCTTTTTTCTGAACTGTTACCAGAGAACTTTCTGCTCAAATCCATTCTGGACAGAGAGCCGCAGGTATAATGTAACTGTCCAGTTATAGAATGTTTTCCTTAACTCTGTGGGTTACTTGGTGGGCATATATACCATAAGCTTGATGCTGTAGCCTGCTTCTCATATATAACAATTTACCAGACATAATTTAAGTAAATGCACACTTACATTATTATTTAATGTATACAACTGTCATTTCATATAGATATTTCAATATTTATTTAAATAAGGTCATTAATTTTGTGTGACGACAAACAAATAATGATCAATTTTTAGCAAGTGTGGAACATTTCTCTGGTTTAGATAACTGTAAAATTGTTGCATCAGGGCACATGCACATTCATATAGCTTTTGCTTTATGTGGCCAAGCACCTGCTATATACCTAGCACTTCACAATACAGCCAGTAGGGAGAGGAAGCAGAGTCCTTTTCCAACTTTCTGGCCAAAATGAATATTTATTCCACTTTTTCATCACTCCAAAGTACAAATATAAGACCATTATTGTAATGTGTACCTCTGTTGATTAGAGTCTCAGGACTGGTGTCGATGATGTTAAAACATCATATATGTTTGTAAAGGTATGCATATCATCATAGTCTTTGTCTTCAACAATATTTTTACTAGGTATTGGTTATGCATCAAGAAGCTTTTTTGCTTTTTTAGGGCCACACCTGTGGCACATCCAAGTTTCCAGGCTAGGGGTTCAATCAGAGCTGCAGCTGCCAGCCTATGCCACAGCCACAGCAATGCGGGATCCAAGTTGCATGGTGACCTACACCATGGCAACGCTGGATCTTTAACCCACTGAGTGAGGCCAGGGATTGAACCGCATCCTCATGGATACTATTTGGGTTTCTAACCTGCTGAGCCACAGTGGGAACTCCCCATAATTTTTTATGTAATAATTATCTGAGCTCATTGTTACAGATTTAACAGTTATTGGTACCCAGTTTCTAATTTGACATTTATTTTGTTTTAATAGTGTGATGATGTGGAGAATTTTAAAATGTTCATATTGTACTTAAAGTTTTTATTTCTGCACATTTGTATCCCTGTTCTATCTAACTCAAGCATATATGGGTATGCTTCTACATTGTTCAATAATGCTTTAATAAGATATAATTCATCATAAAATTGAACATCTTACAGTGCACAATTCAGTGGCTTCTGTGTATTCACAGGGTTGGGCAACTATCACTTCTAATTTTAGAATATTTGTATCACCCCAAAATGAAATTCCATACAAGTTTCTTCTCATTTTTCTCTCCTTCTATCCCAACCCAATAATCTACTATCTCTATGAATTTTTCTCTTTGGAGGATTTCATATAAACAGGATTATATAATTTGTGGCCTTTTGTGAGTTGCTTCTTTTACTTAGTGATTACCTTTCAGCATGATCTACTCACTGTTGAAAGCGGGGTGTTGACATCCCCCACTGTTATTAAATTGTGGTCTATTTCCCCCTTATGATCTGTTAGGATTTCCTTAGTATATCAAGGCACTACATGAAGTAGGATTAAGTACTAAGTGTTTAGTAGATGTGCTTTATCAAGTTGAGGAATTCCTGTACTCCTAGTTTGCTGTGGTTTCATTAATAAAGAATTTTATGTTATTTGCTACACATTTATCTGTATGTATTGAGGTGATCATGTGTTTTTTTCCTCCTTTATTTGGCTAATGTGGTAAATTATGCTGATTTTTCAATGTGAGGAAAACCTTGACTTTAAGACAAACTCAAAAAATCAGTAATGCATTATTTTCTTGTAATGTCCCTGTCTTGTTTTGTTATTATGGTGATGCTATTTGTGCAGAATGAGAAAGGAAGTATTACTTCTCACTCATTTTCAGAAAGAAATTTTAAAGAATTGATCTGATCTTTAGCTTAAATGTTCAGGAGAAGTAATAAATTTTTTTCTTCCAATATTTGAATGCTGTGATACATTTTCCTATGTCGTTAAACGTTCTTTTTTGGAGTTCCTGCTGTGGTGCAACGGGATAGGCGTTTTGGGAGCACTAGGATGCAGGTTCAATCCCTGGCCTGGCACAGTGGGTTAAGGATCCGGCATTACAGCAGCTACAGTATAGGTCACAATGCAGCTCAGATCCAACCCCAGGCCTGGGAAATCCGTATGCTACAGGATGACCAAAAAAACAAACAAAATGTTCTTTTTTGATGTCCTATTGAGTTTCAAAACTAACATGTTTTAGAGAATGATGACATCTAGATTAGTAAGTGGAATGGGACAATATCATTTTCTCATCCTCCAACGTTGAGTCATAGCTATCTGAGCCTTAAAGGAATTGGTTGCAGAGCCCTCCATTTTTGTTTCTGGCACACATTTTATAACTCACATTTTATATGCACCCTGAAGTTTACTAAAGACCATGGAAAAAATCAAACTATATCTGGATTTTCTGTTCTGTATTGCAAATTAAGTTACAAAGCTAACTTTGGTGGTATTTATGATCTCTTTGGGTTTTCTGCCCACTATTTGCAGAGTGATAAACTTAACATTGGATGGTATAAACTAAAATATATAAAAGAAAGAAGGTAATTAAACAAGTTTGTTTAAAGCTGAATGAAGTATTACATCCCAACAGAAAAAAATTTTAATTACCTTTTAAAAATATATGAGGCAAATATTAAAAATAAATTCACCTCTTGCAGTTTATAGCAGTTCAAATACATGAACCCAAGAAAGAACAGATGTCTAAATGCATCATTAGTATGGACGAGCTATTGATATATACTGACTCTATCATCTATATGAACTGTATACAGTCTTCTTTTAAAAGTTAATGGAGGAGTTCCTGTTGTGGCTCAGTGGTTAACGAATCTGACTAGGAACCATGAGGTTGCGGGTTCAATCCCTGGCCTCACTCAGTGGGTTAAGGATCCGGCGTTGCCGTGAGCTGTGGTGTAGTTTGCAGATGCGGCTCAGATGCTGCGTTGCTGTGACTGTGGTAGGCCAGCGGCTGCAGCTCCGATTTGACCCCTAACCTGGGAACCTCCATATGCCGTGGGAGCGGCCCTAGAAAAGGCAAAAAGACAAAAAAAAAAAAAAAGAAATTTAATGGAGCAAAAAAAATTAGGGGGCACTAGAAAAAACATCAATGTTCATGAGTAAATATAATGCACATGAAATTACTTGAACAAAATGACATGACAGATTTGAATTAAAATATAATGCTATCCTCTGGGTAATTATTTTTTTAATATCTCATAATATTTTGATAGGATATACCCCAAAATAAAATTGCACATTAGATAGAAAATGGAAGTACTGAAGCAGGTAAGAACTACTGGAAATCAAAGCACTTATTTACATAAAAATATTAATTCTATTAAAATTTATTAGAAAATAAGTATTTGTTTTTTTTGTTTTTTTTTTTTTTGTCTTTTTGCTATTTCTTTGGGCCACTCCCGCGGCTTATGGAGGTTCCCAGGCTAGGGCTCGAATCGGAGTTGTAGCCACTGGCCTACGCCAGAGCCACAGCAACGCGGGATCCAAGCCGCGTCTGTAACCTACACCACAGCTCACGGCAACGCTGGATCGGTAACCCACTGAGCAAAGGGCAGGGACCGAACCCGCAACCTCATGGTTTCTAGTCAGATTCGTTAACCACTGCGCCAAGACAGGAACTCCATATTTGATTTTAAATGTGTTTTAATTAAGCTTGTAATTAATAAAGGTAGAAAAACACCAAAAATATCCCAAGAAAAAGACAAGACTAACAAAGAAAATGAAAATTCTGAAATATCAAAGAATATTTTTTTAGCAAATCAAATTAAGGAATTACAAGAAAAGTTTCAGCTAAAGTGAAAAATGATTAAGAAAAATATTAAAAGTTTGTTGAAATCTATAAATATAAACTAGAATAACGACTTAATGCTCATTTTTCAAGGATAAATTCTAAAAAATTACCTTCATAAAGCAGACTAACTGGAATCAAAAGTAGTAGTGAAAGTACCTTGCAATGTCTCACATGAATAAGGTGTCAGAAAGGAATCCTCCAAAATGTTTGAGGAATTGTTAAATCAGGCGCTATTAAATAATCCATGAATGAGGAAGGGAAGGAATGGTTGCATCTTAGCTTCCAGTCCTAAGTAAAAACAAGATCCAATGGTTTTTGCACTCCTTACTCATAAACTTAGAAGACATTATCTTGCTATCCTGTTTATATGTTGATACACCTTCCATTACAAGAGCTAACAAAAGAATCACCTCGTTGACAGTTATATCATCCAGCTAAATACCACCCAACCCCACTCACAGTGCCCTATAAATCTCTCTAGAAAGACAGGCAACCAGTTGACTCCTCAGAGTTAAAGAGCCTGTCCAGGATCTTCCAGAGTCCTGGGAAGCCTAGTCACATCATCTCCACATAGCAAGACAGGAGACTCTCTGAATGGGAAGCCTGGGTTTAAAATCTTTCCCTTCCCAGAAGGAAATTATAAAGATCAAAGAAGAAATCAATAAAATAGAGACTCAAAAAACAATAGAGAAAATTAATAAAACCAAGAGCTGGTTCTTTGAAAAGGTGAACAAAATTGACAAACCCCTGGCCAGACTCACTAAAAAGAGGAGAGAAAGAACCCAAATAACCAAAATTAGAAATGAAAAAGGAGAAATCACAACGGATACAGCAGAAATACAAAAAACCATAAGAGGATACTATGAACAACTGTATGGCAATAAGTTTGACAATCTGGAAGAAATGGACAATTTTCTAGAATCTTACAGCCTGCCAAAACTGAATCAAGCAGAAACAGACCAACTGAACAGACCGATCACTAGAAATGAAATTGAAGAGGTCATAAAATCACTCCCTACAAATAAAAGTCCAGGACCAGATGGCTTCACAGGTGAATTTTATCAAACATATAAAGAGGAATTGGTGCCCATCCTCCTTAAACTCTTTTAAAAGGTTGAAGAAGGAATACTCCCAAAGACATTCTATGAGGCCACCATCACCCTCATTCCAAAACCAGGCAGAGATACCACCAAAAAAGAAAACTATCGCCCAATATCATTGATGAATATAGATGCAAAAATTCTCAACAAAATCTTAGCCAACCGAATCCAACAACATACCAAAAAAATTATACACCATGACCAGGTTGGGTTCATCCCAGGTCCACAAGGATGGTTCAACATACGCAAATCAATCAGCATCATACACCACATTAACAAAAAAAAAAAAGTCAAAAATCATATGATCATCTCAATAGACGCAGAAAAAGCATTTGACAAAGTTCAACATCCATTCATGATCAAGACCCTCACCAAAGTGGGTATAGAGGGAACATTCCTGAATATAATCAAAGCCATTTATGATAAACCCACAGCAAATATAATACTCAATGGGGAAAAACTGAAAGCCTTCTCACTCAAATCTGGAACAAGACAGGGATGCCCACTCTCACCACTGCTCTTCAACATAGTTTTGGAAGTCTTAGCCACAGCAATTAGACAAACAAAAGAAGTCAAAGGCATCCATATAGGAAGAGAAGAGATCAAACTGTCACTGTATGCAGATGACATGATACTATACCTAGAAAACCCTAAGGACTCAACCCCAAAACTCCTTGAACTGATTAATAAATTCAGCAAAGTGGCAGGATAGAAGATTAACATTCAGAAGTCAGTTGCATTTCTGCATACCAGCAATGAAACATTAGAAAAGGAATACAAAAATACGATACCTTTTAAAATTGTACCTCACAAAATCAAATACCTCGGAATACACCTGACCAAGGAGGTAAAGGACCTATATGCCGAGAACTATAAAACTTTAATCAAAGAAATCAAAGAAGATGTAAAGAAATGGAAAGATATTCCATGTTCCTGGATTGGGAAAATCAATATTGTAAAAATGGCCATACTACCCAAAGCAATCTACAGATTCAATGCAATCCCTATCAAATTACCCATGACATTGTTCACAGAACTAGAACAAACAATCCAAACATTTATATGGAACAACAAAAGACCCAGAATCGCCAAAGCAATCCTGAGAAACAAAAACCAAGCAGGAGGCATAACTCTCCCAGACTTCAAGAAATACTACAAAGCCACAGTCATAAAAACAGTGTGGTACTGGTACCAAAACAGACAGACAGACCAATGGAACAGAATAGGGAACCTGGAAATAAACCCTGACACCTATGGTCAATTAACCTTTGACAAGGGAGGCAAGAACATAAAATGGGAAAAAGAAAGTCTCTTCAGCAAGCATTGCTGGGAAACCTGGACAGCTGCATGCAAAGCAATGAAACTAGAACACACCCTCACACCATGCACAAAAATAAACTCCAAATGGCTGAAAGACTTAAATATACGACAGAACACCATCAAACTCCTAGACGAAAACATAGGCAAGACACTCTCTGACATCAACATCATGAATATTTTCTCAGGTCAGTCTCCCAAAGCAACAGAAATTAGAGCAAAAATAAACCCATGGGACCTCATCAAACTGGAAAGCTTTTGCACAGCAAAGGAAACCAAAAAGAAAACAAAAAGACAACTTACAGAATGGGAGAAAATAGTTTCAAATGATGCAATCAACAAGGACTTAATCTCTAGAATATGTAAACAACTTATACAACCCAACAGCAAAAAAAACCAATCAATCAATGGAAAAATGGGCAAAAGACCTGAATAGACATTTCTCCAAGGAAGATATACAGATGGCCAGCAAACACATGAAAAAAATGCTCAACATCGCTGATTATAAGAGAAATGCAAATCAAAACTACCGTGAGATACCACCTCACACCAGTCAGAATGGCCATCATTAATAAATCCACAAATAACAAGTGCTGGAGGGGCTGTGGAGAAAAGGGAACCCTCCTGCACTGCTGGTGGGAATGTAAACTGGTACAGCCACTATGGAGAACAGTTTGGAGATACCTTAGAAATCTATACATAGAACTTCCATATGACCCTGCAATCCCACTCTTGGGCATCTATCCGGACAAAACTCTACTTAAAAGAGACACATGCACCCGCATGTTCATAGCAGCACTATTCACAATAGCCAGGACATGGAAACAACCTAAATGTCCATCGACAGAGGATTGGATTTGGAAGATGTGGTATATATACACAATGGAATACTACTCAGCCATAAAAAAGGATGACATAATGCCATTTGCAGCAATATGGATGGAACTATAGAATCTCATCCGGAGTGAAATGAGCCAGAAAGACAAAGGCAAATACCATATGATATCACTTATAACTGGAATCTAATATCCAGCACAAATGAACATCTCCTCAGAAAAGAAAATCATGGACTTGGAGAAGAGACTTGTGGCTGCCTGATGGGAGGGGGAGGGAGTGGGAGGGATCGGGAGCTTGGGCTTATCAGACACAACCTAGAATAGATTTACAAGGAGATCCCTCTGAATAGCATTGAGAACTATGTCTAGATACTCATGTTGCAACAGAAGAAAGGGTGGGGGAAAAACTGTAATTGCAATGTATACATGTAAGGATAACCTGACCCCCTTGCTGTACAGTGGGAAAATAAAAAAAAATAAAAATAAAAAAAAAATAAAATCTTTCCCTTCCCTTGGCAATGGATTTGTCCCAAAATTAATTGATTTGAATATTCTCTCTAAAGCTGTCCCCTATATTTAGGTGCTTCTTGAAAAACTACCACTATATTCTGGCCTTTCTCTTCGCCATTGAGGAGATCAACAAGAACCCCATCTCCTCCCAAACCTGTCCTTGGGTTATGATCTCTACAATGCCTTTGAACGTGACCACAAGAGACAGGATGGCAGAGTAGAAGGACTGGAGCTCACCTTCTCTCATACCAGCAACAAAATTACAACCACTGCTGAAGAGCCTTCAACCAAATAGACTGCAGACCATCAAAAAAGATATCCTACTCCAGAAGACAAAGAAGAGGCCACATCAAAACAGTAGGAGGGGCAATTATGTGATATAACCAACCCCATACCTGCTAGGTGAGAAGCCCACATACTAGAAAGTAACTGTATCACAGAGACTGCATCTACGGGAGTGAAAGTTCTGAGTCCCACATCAAGTCCCCACGCCTGGGGATCTGGCATTGGGAGAAGGAGCCCCTGGAGCATTTTGATTGCAGGCCAGTGGGGCTTGTGCACAGGAGCTCCACAGGACTGGGAGAAATGGAGACCCCATTCTTGAAAGGCTCACACAGGTTTTCATTTGCACTGGGTCCCAGGGCAAAGCAGAGACTCCATAGGAACCTGGGTCAGACATGGCTGAAGTTCTTGGAGGATCTCCTGGGAAAACAGGGGTGACTGTGGCTCATTGTGGAGGAAGGACATTGCAGGCAAAGGTCACAGGCATAACCATCAGTGTGTGTTCCTCTAGAGGTGGCCATTTTGGAAAAATCTGGCCCTACCCATCAGGGCTGAGAAGCCCCAGGCCAAACAATAATCCAGGTGGGATCACAGCCCCACCCATCAGCAAATCGCCTGCCTAATGAGCCCCCAGACATATAGCTCATAATCTCACCCAGAGACAAAGCCCCATCCACCAAAGAGATAAGAATCAGCTCCACCTTCCAATGGGCAGGTACCAACACTTCCCATAAGGAAGCCTACAGCAAGCTCCCATACCAACTTCAGCCACAAAGGGGACAGACATCAGAAGCAAGAGAGCTATATAACTATTGTCTGCAAAAAGGAGACCACACCAAAAATCTATACAAAATGAAAAGGCAGAGAATTATGACTCAGAAAAGGGAGCAAGAAAAAAAACCAGAAAAACAGCTAAGTGACCTGGAGATTATCAACCTCCACAAAAAGACCTTAGACTAAAAATAGCGAAGATCCAAGATCTTAGAAATAAACTGGAGGCAGATTGGTAAGTTACAAGAAACCCTGAGTAAAGAAATACAAGATTTAAGGATTAAGCAAGCAGAGATGCAAATTACAATAACTGAAAAAAATTCATTAGAAGCAACAAACAGCAGAATACAGGAGACAGAAGGATGAATAAGCAAGGTGGAGGACAGACTAGTAGAAATCACTGATGTGGAACAGAAAAGAGAAAAAAAGATTGAAAAGAAATGAATACAGTCTAAGAGAACTTTGGGACAATGTTAAACACACCAACATCCATATCATAGGATTTTTAGAAGGAGAAGAGAGGGAGAAAGGGCCAGAAAAAAATATTTGAAGAGATAATAGCCAAAAACTTTTCCTAACATGGGAAAAGAATCACTCACTCAAATCCAGGAAGCACGATGAGTACCATATAAAATAAACCCAAGGAGGAACAACCTGAGACACATATTAATCAAACTGACCAAAATTAAAGACAGAGAGAAACTACTGATAGCAGCTAGGGAAAAGAAACAAAAAACATGCAAAGGAACCCTGATAAGGTTATCAGCAGATTTTTCAGCAGAAACTCTGCAGGCCAGAAGGGAGTGGTATGATGTACTTAAAGTGATGAAAGGAAAAAACCTCTACCCAGAGGCTCTCATTCAGATTTGAAGGAGAAATCAAAAGCTTTACAGACAAGCAAAATAATTTTGTCATTCTCCAACTGCAGCTGAGAGGCCATTCAAACAGGCAAATCTGTGAGAGCAAGTTGTTTACCATAATGTTGGAGACTGGGAATAGGGGTTTGTATGATGTGATCACAGCCCCCAAGTTGCAGTAATGCACCATGAGATGTCATTCATTCTTTCCAGGTTTAAGAACAGACTAAATTTCACCATTTGAGGAGAAGAACAGGGGATAATCACTTCTTCACTAAACAAGTGTCCTACAATGGTTTTCAATCCTTCAAAGTCCTGTTTGACTTACTTTTGGGAAGATTAAGTAACTTAACTAAGATATGGGAACACAGAGAGGAGGGTAAGGTCCATGGAATCCCATTTTTGTAAAGACAGTGTGAAAAAAAAATGAAAAAAAAAAAAAAAAGGAGTTCCCATTGTGGAGCAGTGGAAATGAATCCAACTATGAACCATGAAGTTGCAGGTTTGAGCCCTGGCCTCGCTCAGTGGGTTGAGGATCTGGCATTGGTGTGAGCTATGGTGTAGGTCACAGACATGGCTCAGATCCTGTGTTACTGTGGCTGTGGCGTAGGCCAGCAGCTGTAGCTCCGATTCAACCCTTAGCCTGAGAATCTCCATATGCTGCAAATGCGGCCCTAAAAAGCAAAAAAAAAAAAAAAAAAAAAAAAACAGTTTGAAAGTGTCAAAGACTTCATTTACACTTAATTCATAACTCATTGGCATAGTTTCCCTGATCTGTGTGGGATATTTTAGGACACTGGGTGTTATTACCATGGGGAATTGGGGCAAGAGTTTTCTGATGATTAGGTGAGGCATATTTATTTATCCCCTACAGTATATTCAGTAATTCCCCTAAGATTACCATAGATACTTCACTTAAAGTGACTGAGATCCTGGGGATGGGGGAGAATACAGCCAAGTAGTAGAATGTGGAGCTTATCCACTCCCACAAATACATCAAAAACCATCTACATGAAAAAAGAATATATATATATGTATGACTGGATCATTTTGCTGTACAGCAGAAATTGATAGGACATTGTAAATTGACTATAATTTTTGTTTGTTTTGTCTTTTGTCTTTTTAGGGCCACACCTGTGGCATATGGAGGTTCCCAGGCTGGGGTGGAATCAGAGCAACAGGTGCCAGCCTACACTACAGCCACAGCAACTAGGGATCCAAGCCACATCTGTGACCTACACCACAGCTCACAGCAACACCAGATCCTTAATCCACTGAGAGAGGCCAAGGATCGAACCCCCATCTTCACGGATCCTAGTCAGGTTTGTTAACACAGGAACTCCAACCATAATTTTTAAAAAATAAAAATCCATCTACTTGTGGAAAATTATGCACAAAAAATTTACTGAGTGCTGGCAAAAGACCTCAGAATTCTGATAGAGCAGGAAAATCTTCACAAAACCAGACAGGACAAAAGAAGAAAAAAGGAAAAGGGAGAGAAAATATGAAAGGGAAACAGGACAGGATCTGCACCCCTAAAAGGGAGCTGGGAAAGAAGAAAAGCTCCTGCACCCTGAGAAGTTTGTCCACCAGTGAAAGGATCAGCTGGGACAGAAGAGGAACTTCAGAGTCTTGGAGGAGAGCACAGCAATCTGTTTGAAGCAATTAAAATAGAAACAGTCCTGCAAAAACAGTACTACATCCTTGCACTTCCCAGCCCAGGATGACCATCTGCTGGTGCAGGCAGGGGTTGGGAACTAAAACTATGGCTTTGGAGACCAGACTCAGAGAAATGGAGCTGACTGAATGGGTAAAAAATGGGGCTGGCCTGCAGAAACAGCCTAGAGGGACTAGAGACTAGGTCGATAACATTTGAGAGCATAGCCAAGGAAACCTGGATGGGCTTGGAAGCTAGGCAGCATTGTTGGGGGTGCTGGAGAGAAGGGGTAAGATCCACTACAGCCTTCTCTGTGCATGCTTGCACGCTCTTAGGTGGCAAGACACCACCTGTTCCAGCTCTAGGAGCCCTAGCATGAGCTGCCTGGCAAAGGAGGGGTCATGGAAGCTGCTGCCACCCTATCCCTGATCCACTGCAATCCCGTGAACCAGTGTCACCTGCCTCACAGACCCCATCACTAGCGGCCACCTTGCTCCAGGAGAGGTAGCATGATACCATTGCTCCTATCACCTGCTCTGGGTACATGTGAGCCACCATCACACCCAATAACTCCAGGACTGGACACCAGCCACCACATCTACAAACCTACTATTAAGGGGACCATAAAAAAATTTAGACAATATGAGACAACAAATAAATAGCTTTCAGACAAAGCAACAAGATAAAAACACACAAAAACAACTAACTGAAGAGATAGGCAATCTACCTGAAAAAGAATTCAGAGTGATGATAGCAAAGATGACCCAAGATCTTGGAAAATGAATGAAGACACAGATCAAGAAGTTACAAAAAAAAAACTGTTTAACAAAGAACTAGAAGATTTGAAGAACAAACCAAGATGAATAGGATAATACCTGAAATGAAAAATACACTAGAGGAGTTCCCGTCATGGCTAAGTGGAAATGAATCTGACTAGTATCCGTGAGGACTCAGGTTTGATCCCTGGCCTCACTCAGTGGGTCAAGGATCCAGTATTGCCATGAGATTATAGCTGAAAAATTCCGATATCAGAAAGGAAACATTCACTCAAGTTGAGGAAGCACAGAGAATCCCATACAGGATAAATCCAAGGAGAAACACAGTGAGATACATATTAGTTAAACTGATAAAAATTAAATACAAAGAAAAAATATTAAAAGCAACAAGGTAGAAGCAACAATAAACATACAAGGAAACCCTCGTAAGGATAACAGCTGATTTTTCAGCAGGAATTTTGCAAGCTAGAAAGGAGTGGCAAGATATATTTTAGGTGATTAAGAGGGGAAACCTAAAACCAAGAATACTCTACCCTACAAGGCTCTCATTCAGATACAATGGAAAAATCAAAAGCTTTACACACAATCAAGAACTAAAAGAATTATTTCAGCACCACCAAACCAGCTTTACAACAAAGCTAAAGGAGCTTATCTAGGTTGAAAGAAAAAAAAAAAGGCCACAACAAGGAGTTCCTGCTGTGGTGCAGTGGGTTAAGAATCTGACTGCAGGAGTTCCCATTGTGGCTCAGGAGGTTAAGAATCCAACAAGTATCCATGAGGATGTGGGTTTGGTCCCTGGCCTTACTCAGGACCAGGACCCAGTTAAGGATCCAGTGTTGCCACAAATGCACCATAGGTCACAAATGCAGCTTGGATCTGCCATTGCTGTGGCATAGGTCCAGTGGCAGCTCCAATTCAAACCCTAGCCTAGAAACTTCCATGTGCCTCAGGCGCAGCCCTAAAAGAAAAAGAAAAAAAGAAAAACGACTCTGACAGCAGTGGCCCAGGTAGCTACAGAGACATGGGTTCAATCTCCATCCTAGCACAGTGGGTTAATGGATCCTGTGACTCAGATTAGATTCCTGGCCTGGGAACTTCCATATGGGGCTGGGCAGCCAAAAAAAAGAAAAGAAGAAAAGGCCACAACTATAAACAAAAAAATTATGAATAGGGAAGCTCACCAGTAAACACAAACATAGAGTAAAGGTAGGAAACCATCCACACATAATATGGTCTCAAAACCAGCACTTGTAAGAAGAGGAAAGTACAAAAGCAGGATATTGGAAATGCATTTGAAATCAAAAGACCAGCAACTTAAAACAATTTTGCATATATACAGAATGCTATATCAAAACCTAATAGGAATCACTAACCAAAAAAGGACATTAGGGGTTCCCGCAGTGGCTCAGCAGTAACAAACCCAACTAGTATCTATGAGGATGTGGGTTTGATCCCTGGCCTTGCTCAGTGGGTTAAGTGTCCAGCACTGCCACGAGCTGTGGTGTAGGTCACAGACGCAGCTAGGATCCCACATTGCTGTGGCTGTGGCATAGGCTGGAAACTGCAGGTCCAATTCGACCCCTAGCTTGGGAACTTCCATATGCTGTGGGTGTGGCCCTAAAAAAAAAGACCAAAAAAAAAGGACATTAGGTACACAAAGAAGGAAAGAAAGAAATAGAGAGAAGGAGGGAGGGAGGAAGGAAGGGAAATCCCCATACAAAACCAACGATAGTCATCAAATCACAAGAGAAGAGAACAGGAATTCCCATCTTGGCACAGCAGAAACAAACCTAACTAGGAACCATGAGGTTGCAGGTTTGATCCCTGGCTTCACTCAGTGAGTTGAGGATCCAGCATTGCCATGAGCTGTGGTGTAGGTGGCAGATGTGGCTCGGATCTGGTGTTGCTGTGGCTCTGACATAGTCTGGCAAGCAACAGCTCTGATTAGACCCCTAGCCTGGGAACCCCCATATGCCGCTGGTGCAGCCCTAAAAGGACAAAAAGACAAAAAAAGAGAGAGAGACGAGAAAAAAAGAGGAAGCGAGGAAAGAAGTCCAACATAACAAATCCAAAACAATTAAGAAAATGACAATCAGTACACATATATATCAATAATTACTTTGACTGTAAATGGATTAAATCCCCCATCCAAAAGACACAGACCAAATGAATGGATACAAAACCAAGACTCTGATATATGCTGTCTACAAAAGACCCACTTTAGATCTAGGGACACACACAGACCTAAGGGGCTAGAAAAAGATATTCCATACAAACAGAAACCAAAAGTTGGAGCAGCAATACTTATATCAGACAAAATAGACTTTTGGGGGTGGAAAGCCTATAAAATTGGATTGTGATGATCACTATACAACTATAAATGTAATAAATTCATTGAGTAATAAAAAAATTATTTAAAAAGACAAAATAGACTAAAATATATAATGTTACAAGGGACAAGGAAGGAAACCACATGGTGATCAGAGGATAAATTCAGGAGGAAGATATAGCAATTGTAAATATATAGGCACACATAGGAGCGTTACATCATATGGGGCAACTGCTAATGGCCATAAAAGGAGAAATCAACAGTAATACAATAATAGTGGGAGACTTTAACACCCTACTTACATATATGAACAGATCGCCCAGACCAAAACATCAATAAAGAAACACATGCCTTAAATGACACATTAGACCAGACAGACTGGATTGATATTTATAGAATATTCCAACCAAAAGCAGCAGAATATACATTCTTCTCAAGTGTACATGGAACATTCTCCAGGATAGATCACATCTAGGGCCATAAATCAGACCTCAGTAAATTTAAGAAAATTTAAATAACCATGAAGCATTTTTTCCAACCACAATGCTATGAAACTAGAAATCAATCACATGGAAAAAACTGCAAAAAATACAAAAACATGGAGGATAAACAATACGCTACTAAACAACCAATGGATTGCTGAAGAAGTCAAAGAGGAAATCAAAAAATACCTAGAAACAAATGACAATGAAGATATGATGATCCAAAACCTATGGGACACAGCAAAAGCAGTTCTGAAAGGGAAATTTATAGCAATATAAACTTGTCAGGAAAAAAGAAAAATCTCAAACAACCTAACCTAAAGCAACTAGAGAAAGAAGAAAAAACAAAACCCAAACTGAGTTGAAGGAAAGAAATTATAAAGATCACAGCAGAAATAAATGAGATAGGAAAGATCAATGAAATTAAAAACTGGTTCTTTGAAAAGGTAAACAAAACTGATAAATCTTTAACCAGACTCATCAAGAAAAAAAGGGAGAAGGCTCAAATCAATAAAATTAGAAATGAAAAAGGAGAAATTACAACTGACACCACAGAAATACGAAAGATCATAAAAGTGACAACCTTCCAAGACTGAACCAGGAAAAAATAGAAATATAATGGGCCAGTCACAAGTACTGCAATTGAAATGTAATTTTAAAACTTCCCCAAAAAAGGGAGGAAGTTCCCATTGTGGCTCAGCAAGGTTAGGATCCTGACTAGTATCCATGAGGATGTGGGTTCAATGCCTGGCCTTGCTCAGTGGGTTAAGGATCTAGTGTTGCTACAGCTGCAGCATAGATTGCAAATATGGCTCAGATCCCAGGTTGCTACACCTGTGGTGTAGGCCAGTAGCTGCAGCTCCAATTTTACCCCTAGCCTGGGAACTTCCATATGCCACAGATGCAGACCTAAAAAAAAAGAGAAAACTTCCAAAAAACAAAAGTCCAAGACCTAATGGCTTCACAGGTAAATTCTATCAAACATTTAGAGAAGAGTTAACATCTGTCTTTCTGAAACACCTCCAAAAAAATTGCAGAGGAAGGAACACACCCAAGCTCATTCTATGAGGCCACCATCACCCCGATACCAAAACCAGACAAAGATACCACAAAAAAAGAAAACTACAGGCCAATGTCATGTATGAACATTAGCAAACAAAATATTTGCAAACCAAATACAACAATACATTAAAAGAATCTTATATCATGACCAAGTTGGATTTATCCCAGGGATGCAAGATTTTTCAATATAAACAACTCAATCAATGTGATACACCACATCAACAAACTGAAGAATAAAAATCATATGGTCATCTCAATAGATGCAGAAAAAGCATCTAACAAAATTCAACACGTTTATGATAAAAACTCTCCACAAAGTGGGCATAGAGGGAACATACATCAACATAATAAAGGCCATATATGACAAACTGACAGCCAACATCATTCTCAACAGTGACAAGCTGATAAAAATTCCACTAAGATCAGGAAAAAGACAAGGATGCCCACTCTCACTGCTTTCATTCACTATAGTTTTGGAAGTCCCAGTTACAGCAGAGAAGAAAAAGAAATAAAAAAGAATCCAAGTTGGAAAAGAGGTAAAACTGTCACTGTTTGCAGATGACATGATACTATACATAGAAAATCCTAAAGAAGCTACCAGAAAACTACTAGAGCTCATCAATGAACTCAGTAAAGTTGCAGGATACAAAATTAATACACAAGAATCTCTCACATTTCTAGACACTAAAAACAAAAGATCACAAAGAGGAATTAAAAAAACAATCCCAGGGATTTCCTGTCATGGCTTGGTGGAAATGAATCTGACAAGCATCCATGAGGACTCAGGTTTGATCCCTGGCCTCTGTCAATGGGTTAAGGATCCAGTGCTGCCAGTCAGCTGTGGTGCAGGTCGCAGATGTGGCTCAGACCTGTATTGCTGTGGCTGTGGTGTGGGCCGGTAGCTACACCTCTGATTCAACCCCTAGCCTGAGAACCTCCATATGCCATAGGTACGGCCCTAAAAAGTCAAAAAAAAAAAAAAAAGATGACTTTACTACCCAAGGCAATCTACTATTAAATTCCCAATGGAATTTTTCACAGAAATAGACAAAAAAATTTTTTTAATTTGTACAGAAACAAAAAAAAGACCCTGAATAGCAAAAGCAATCTTGAGAAAGAAAAACAGAAGACTCCTTGACTTCAGACTATACTACAAAGCTATAGTCACCAAACAGTACAGCATTGGCACAAAAACAGACATATAAATCAGTGGAACAGGAAGGAAAACCCAGAAATAAACCCACACACATATGGACAATTAATCTACAACAAAGGAGGCAAGAACAGACAAATAAGTGATGCTGGGAAAACTAGACAGCCACATGTAAAAGATTGAAATTAGAACTCTAAATTCTCTAAAACTATACACAAAAATAAACTCAAAATTGATTAAAGACCTAAATGTTAGACCAGATACTATAAAACTCCTAGAGGAAAACAGAGTCAGAACAACTTTTCACATAAATCACAGCAGTATCTTGTTTGATCCACATCCTAGAGTAATAAAAATAAAAACAAATTTTAAGTTTTTAATTAAACTTAAAAGATTTTGCACAGCAAAGGAAACCATTAACAAAATGAAAACTCACAGAATGAGAGAAAATCTTTGCAAATGAAGCTTCCAACAAGGGATTAATTCCCAAAATATACAAATATCTCATTCAGCTTCATATAAAAAAAATTTTTTTAAATCATGAGAAAATCTAAACAGATATTTCTAAAGAAGACCAATGGCCCAAAAGTACATGAACAGATGCTCAACGTCGCTAATTATTAGAGAAATGAAAATCAAAACTTCAATGCGTAATCACCTCACACCAGTCACAATGGCCATCACTGAAAAATCTACAATCAATAAATGCTGAAGAGGGTGTGGAGAAAAAGGAACACTACTTCACTGTTCATGGGAATGTAAGCTGATACAAACACTATGGAAAATAGTATGGAGCTTCCTTAAAAATTAAATATAGATTTCCCATCGTGGCACAGGAGAAATGAATCTGACTATGGACCATGAGGTTGTGGGTTCAAGCCCTGGCCTTTCTCAGTGGGTTAAGGATCCAGTATTGCCGTGAGCTGTGGTATAGGTTGCAGATGTGGCTCAGATCTTGCATTGCTGTGGCTATTGTGTAGGCCAGAAGCTGTAGCTCCAATTCAACCCTTAGCCTGGGAAACTCCATATGCCATGGGTGCGGCCTTTAAAAAAAAGAAAAAAAATTAAACATAGAAGTATCATATGACCCAGAAATCCCACTCTTGGGCATCTACCCAGAGAAATCCATAATTTGAAAAGATACATGCACTCCAATGTTCATTGCAGCACTATTTGCAATAGTGAAGACATGGAAGCAACCTAAGTGTCCATCTACAAAGGAATGGATTAAGAAGATGTGGTACATACATACAATGGAATACTACTCAGCCATTAAAAAGGACAAAATAATGCCATTTGCAGCAATATGAATGGACCTAGAGATTATCATACCAAGTAAGTCATAGAAAGACAAATACCATATGATATCACTTATATATGGAATCTAGTAGAAACTATACAATAGAACTTATAAAACAGCAACAGACTCAAAGATTTCAAAACCAAACTATGTTTACCAAAGGGGAAATGCGAGGGTAGGTAAATCAGGGGGTTGGGATTGATATATTCATACTACTATGTTTAAAATAGATGGGTAACAAGGACCTACTTATAGCACAGGGAAATTCACTCAATACTGTATAATAACCTATATGGGAAGAGAATCTGAAAAGGAATGGAAATATGGATATGTGTAACTGATTTATTTTGTTGTATGCCGGAAATCAACACAACTTTGTAAGTCAACTATATTCCAATAAAACTTTTTTTAATTTACAGGGATCCCCACGTGACTGTAATTTGAGACCTAGTGTTGATTAACTGCTTGAAGGTTTGTGAATTAGTGACCTACACTAGATGGCAAAATTAATTCAGAACCTATGCTGCAGAGGTTCAAAAGCCAAGCGGCATCCTTTTAACATTTTTTGTGGCATAAATTCTCTTAGTATATGTTGAATTGCCAATTGGTCAAACTGTCAGTATTTTTTTCCTTCGCTTCCTCCCTCCCTTCCTCCCCTATATTTCCATCACTGGATATACTTCAAGGGAAGAGATGTCTCTTCAGGGTGAGTGTCCTCTCCACCCTGGTGTTTTTAAATGTTTCCTCCAGAGAGCCTCAGAGCAGTACCATTAGGGTCAGGGTCTCCCCCATGACAACTGGTTGCTTCATTGGGTTTAAGGCCCAGGACTTCATTCAGGTTTAAATTAATACCTTTGCTGGCCACAGGGGTGCCAAGTGTTGTCACCTACAGCCCTGAGGGTAGGATCTTTGCCACTATAGAGGCAGGAGCAGCAGCAGAGTTACCCAAGGGTCCTGGTGAGCCATCTGGTATTAGGAGGATGAACTCAACTGCTATCTACTAGCTACCTTCCCCCTCTTTCTCTTTTTAAATGACAGCTATTTCAGCAGTGACCACCCAATGGGTCCACCTTCTGCACAGTGTACAGTTCCTCTCTCCCACCCCCTAGGATTTGTCAGGGCCAACCCAGCCTCCATAACAGTTTCTAACATTCAGATAAATCCCAGAAAAGACATCAACCCAGAACTACTTTAAAAGCCCTCATCCCATATTCCTGCTCCCAAAGGCTTTAAGAATTCTCAAAACTGGCTAACCATAGAACTGAGGCATGGTAAGGTCAACAATGCAACAAAGGATAGCACAGCTCATAGGACGAGCTCCCCAGTCCCCAGCAGCCCACAGCACCAGCCACCATCAAACAGCAAAGCATGTCAGCAAGTCAGAGCAGAAGACAGATCTACGGGTGGTGGTTATGTGTGGTACTGCTGCCCATGGTGGCAACTGTTGTGGTCACCTGCAGAGGTGGGGTATCCTTATTGAGACTGATGCTGGTATGCATATGCACATGAATGCACGCGCGCGCGCACACACACACACACACACACACACACACACACACATCAAGAGGGTAGGAAAAGTCTTACAACCCACACAATTGAGGACTCAGAAAAGGGCACAGCTAGTCTCACAAGAGCTCAGAAATGGCTTCAGAAAGCAAGGAAAGGGAGTTCCCATCGTGGCTCAATGGTTAGCAAACGCAACTAGCATCCATAAGGATGTGGGTTTTATCCCTGGCCTCACTCAGTGGATTAAGGATCTGGTGTTGCTGTGAGCTGTGGTATAGGTCGCAGACACGGCTCATATCCTGAGTTGCTGTGGCTCTGGTGTAGGCCAGAGGCTACAGTTCCAATTGGACCCCTAGTCTGGGAACCTCCATATGCCATGGGTGTGGCTCTAAAAGACAGAAAGACAGAAAGGAAGGAAGGAAGGAAAGGAGCCTGGCCTGGGTTTTCACTGTGGTGGGAGGTAAGGCAGGGGCTTGTGCAGCTGGCATCTCCTGCTCTAGAGAAGAGATCCCCCACCAAGCTTCCTAATTGGCTTATCCAAGTGGGGGCACCAGGGAAAGAGGGTGGGGTGAGGCATAAGCTGTGACAAAACATCCAAAAATGTGGAGTACAGCTGCTCATTATAAGAACAAATGTGGGTAAAAAGAAAAATAAGCATTCTGGAGTTCCCGTCTTGGTGCAGCAGAAACAAATCTGACTAGGAACCATGAGGCTGCAAGTTTGATCCCTGGCCTCACTCAATGGTTTAAGGATCCATTGTTGCCGTGAACTGTGGTATGGGTCAGACACAGCTCTGATCTGGCATTGCTGTGGCTCTGGCGCAGGCCAGCAGTAACAACTCCGATTAGACCCCTAGCCTGAGAACCTCCAAATGCCACAGGTGTGGCCCTAAAAAGACAAAAGACAAAAATACATAAATAAATAAGTATCCACGATTGCTCATTTTTATACAAAGAAACACTAACAAAAAGCCCAAGAAATTATCAACACAGGTATTGAGATGGCTGGAGCAAATGCACTGGAGGGGACCAGGGTATGCCAGCCAGGAGTTTTCTAGATCAGATTCTTTTCTTACATATTTTTTAACTTTCACATACATGATTTATGTAAACAAAGTATGTAATTTATTACCTAATTTACTATCTCATAGGATGTATATTTCATTAACCCACTTTTGCTTTTTTTTTTTGGCTGTGCCCACAGCATGTGGAAGTTCCCAGACCAGGGATCGAACTCTGAGCCACAGCATTGACAATACTGGTGTGGTGACCCACTACACCACAGAAGAACAACCTATGTCTGCCTTCTAAAATTCATTAATTTTAACTTTTCTTCATAGGAAACCATTCTAATATATCCTTTAAACATTAATGGCTGTAGGGAGTTCTCTGATGACCTAGAGGTTAAGGATTTGGCATTTTCACTGCTGTGGCACAGATTAGATCCCTAGCGGGGGAACTTCCACTACCATAGGCATGACCGAAAAAAAAAAAATTCATGATTATAAAAGTTTAAGTCATAAAAAATGAAAAATTTCAAATCACTTCCCAACTAAAATAGCAAAAGTCATCAGAGTTTATCCTTATATATCAAACTAAGGAGTATTGAGGGGAATAGGTCACATATTATAATGCAATAGAAGTTTGCATTATATTATTAATTCCATAAATATAGTCGAGTTTTCAAAGATTTATATAAACTTTGAGTATTTTTCTTTCCATCAATTAAAACAAGAATTCAAAAGATACATGCACCCATATGTTTGTTGCAGCACTATTCACAATAGCCAAGACATGGAAACAACCTAACTGTCCATCTACAAAGGAATGGATCAAGAAGATGTAGTACACACAACGGAATACTACTCAGCCTTAAAAAAAGAATGAAATAATGCCATTTGCAGCAACATGGATGCAACTAGAGATTCTCATACTAAATGAAATAAGTCAGAAAGAGAAAGACAAATTACCATATGATATCACTTGTATGTGGAGTCTAAAATATGGCACAAATGAACCTATCTACAAAACAGAGACAGACTCACAGACACGGAGAACAGACTTGTGGTTGCCAAGGGGGAAGGAGGAGGGAGTGGGATGGATGGGGAGTTTGGGGTTGGTAAAAGCAAACTATTGCCTTTAGAATAAGTAAACAATGAGCTCCTTCTGTATAGCACAGGGAACTATGTCCATTCTCTTGGGATAGACCATGATAGACGATAGTATAAGAAAGGGGATGTATATTTATGTATGACTGGGTTACTTTGCTGTACCACAGAAATTGGCACAACATTGTAAATCAACTATACTTTAATAAAAAAAATTTTAATGGGAATTCATGTGCCTTGGCAGTAGGATAGCCTTTTAAATATCAAAATTCTCAGGGACATACACACAGAAAAACTGATTTTTTTGTGTGTCTGTGGCCACATCCGCCATAGGAATCGAACCCCTGCCACAGCAGCAACTCAAGCCACAGCAGTGACAATGCCAGGTCCTTAACCTGCTTAGCTACAAGGGAACTCTGAAAAACTTATTTTAACATTGACGCTGTACCTAAAAATTTAAATCGACCTCACATTTTGAGGTCCTCTGCCCTAAAAGGAATATTGTCTCCACAATTCTCTTGTCTAACTCACATTGTATCTCTCAATCAATGTACATTCTTAAAGCCCAAGAAATCAAAAATCTTATACACTCACACAGGAAATAAAATTATAAACTGCTAAAGGAAATTAGAGTTACAGGACCCCAATAATCATCAGACAAAGGAATCAAGGGAAAGAATCACAAATATTGAAGCAGCCTTCATCCCACAGTTCAGAAGGAAAAGCAGAATTTTTTTTCTTTTTAGGGCTGCATCTGTGGCATATGGAAGATCCCAGGCTAGGGGTCAAATTACAGCTGCAGCCGCTGGCCTACACTACAGCCATGGCAATACAGGATTGGAGCCACATCAGCGGCCTACGCTAAAGCTTGCAGCAACACTGGATCCTTAACGCACCGAGTGAGACCAAGGATCGAACCTGAATCCTCATGGATACTAGTCAGGTTCTAAACCTGCTGAGCCACAACAGGACCTTCAAAAAGCAATATTTTAAAGGTGAAACACTTTCCCAAGCTTCAGGCTCCAGATTCTCCTGGTTGAGAGAGAACCCCTGGAGAGGCTCAGTCCCTGGTGAAGGAGGGCAGGGCACCTGGCAGCCACAGAAATGAATTCTGGGAGCGCCCCACATCCTCCTCTCCCCAGAGAATAATAGAAACACTTTCTCCCCCAGGCTTCCATTCTCACAATGAGGAAACTCTCACCCAGATTCAACTAAAAGTTCTGCCCCAAAGAACTCCCAAATTCACAGACCCATTGTCAGAAGACAGAATGTGTGATCTTCCCAGAGTTTCCCAATGTGCACAAATTACACTGAGTGCACCTACACTGTGGATGCAAAACTCAAGCTACATCTGGAAATGGGCACAAAGGTACCATGGTTATAGCCTCCAAAAGGGCATCCCTCCACAATCCCCACTGCAGGAGCATCTCTAGCTTTCCAGGGTGGTAGCTTCTCTCAGTAGCAAGGGCTCCTTCTCAGGTGGGTAGGAGCAGGTAAGCACCTGCAGGGAGAGACTTTCAGGAAGAACCTACTGGCTTTCAAGTTCCCTTTGCAGCCTCTAGGTGGGAGCTTAGCTTGGAGACACTGACCTCAGTCTCTGACCCCAGTCAAGTTGCTCTAGGCAGGCATTGATATTTTTAAAATGACAAACCCAGTGCTTGAAGACTCCAGTAAAATCACTCCAACCCAGTGTTTATGTGTAAAGGAAGGAAGAAGATTGTAAGGCACTTTTCTAGTTGTAACAAGAAACCTCACAAATACCTATTCCCTTCAGAAAATCAATATGAGAATTAATTATTATTTCCATGGCAAGAAATTGCTTAGAAAACAATCCCATTTGAACACAAGTCTAGGAGTTCCCATCGTGCCTCAGTGATTAACTAATCCGACTAGGAACCATGAGGTTGTGAGTTCGATCCCTGGCCTCGCTCAGTGGGTTAAGGATTCGGTGTTGCTGTGAGCTGTGATGTAGGTTGCAGACACAGCTCAGATCCTGCATTGCTGTGGCTGTGGTGTAGGCCAGTGGCTACAGCTCCGATTTGACCCCTAGCCTGGGAACCTCCATATGCCAAGGGAGCAGCCCTAGAAAAGGCAAAAAGACAAAAAAAAAAAGAATATGAACACAAGTCTAAGCCCTGACATTCCACCTGAAACAACCCAAAAGAAAAGGACTATAACTGAGCAGGAATCCATGGGGTCTTCCTGGAACCAAGCCCTCCATGTCCTCCTCCTGTCTCTTATCTGTAGAGAAACTTTAGCCTCCTAGGCCTTCTCAAATTCCAAAGAGTAAATTTAATCAGAGAAGTGAGAAAATGCAGAAAGAAAACAGTCAAGTAAAACAAAATAATAAAATCAAAGACCTATTCCTCCTCAGACTATATATTCTGAGCCATGTCCTTTGAGCTATTTTACTTAAACCCCCACCAGGTGGAAGAAGTTAACTGTATGCTGCCCAAAAGCAAGTAGACCCCAGACGGGTTGGAACCAGCAGGTTGATAACGCTGACTCCTGATGACCCCACCACCAACCAATCAGACGAATGTCCACCAGCTGATCATGCACCCTACAGCCCCTCTCCCTAACTCTGTCTTGAAAAACCTTTCCATGAGAACCACTAAGAAGTTTGGGCCTTTTGAGCACTGGCTACCTAGACTCCTTGCTTGGCAGCCTGCAGTAAACGCTGCACTTTCCTTCATCGCAACCCGATGTCAATAGATTGGCTTTACTACACACACATGAGAAAGCAGAGCTAAGTTTGGTTTGGTAATAAGACCTCAGAGTAGCTACACATGCTTCCAGGAGAATAAAAATGGGAAATAATTTTTAGCAAATGAAATGTAATAATACTGAAATACATTCTTTCATTTTTCTGAAACTCACTCCCTTCTTGCTTCATTGGAAATATTGTATACTGTTTTCAAGATCTATTAATATATTTTATACTGAAAAAATGAGACTCTAATAAACTTTTCAAGGTGACAGACTCAGGGAGGGACAGCGCTGATAGGTGAGAACACCCAGGAAAGTTTCCTAAGAGGTACCTCTGCCCAAAAGATGCATCTGTCCAGGGAAGATCCAGGGGGAAAGGCCCAAAGATTTCATAAGACCCAATTCCAGGTGCTTATTCTCTGCTTTTCTCTCATGTAAAATATCCACTAACAAAAGATATGTCTTTTTAAATGAGCTGTCCATTGACTGTGGGGAAAGGATAAACAATTAAAATATTGGGTGTTTGAAATGCATCATGGCGGGCGAACAGCTGCTCATGAGGCTGTGAATTGGAGAGGGCAAGCTGGCTTTAGGAAGGCAGGAGGGATCTGAAAATTTAGGAATTTAATGTCAGTCCTAGGAAGAGCTAGGCTAGGGGGACAGCGTCATGGATTTGAGGCCCTGCTTCCTAAAATTTGGATAAACCCAAAAAACAACGGGTGCCGTCTAGGTAGAAAATAGGGCCCGGAGATCCCACAGACCACAGCTCCTCCCACGCAGGAATCCCAAAAACCAAGCCACGACGGTCCCCTGATAACCCTCCACAAAATCAGGGATACGCGAGACTGCGGGCACAGAGCTACCCAAAGAGGCTCCAAGACTGAAGTCTCGGAGCGCAGTGATGGGACAGGACGCCTGGGGTCCGACTGCCCACCCTACCCCCACCCACGAACCAGAGGGAGACTGAGGGCAGAGCGGCGCCGAGACCCACCAAGGTCAGCAGACTCCCGAGCTGGCCACAGGGAGGCCCACGTCCAGCCACCGCGGGTTCCAACTTAACCCCTCCTCCCAGCCCTGGAACGCTTGGGCCCACACACTCACCGTTCTCCGGCTTCTGAGATCCCCTGGCGTCCTCCCTTTGACTCCCGAGACGGGTGCAAGTTAAGGCACAAAAGACGCTGCAACGGAGACACGTGTGGCGATTAAGCTCAATTGAGATGCAACCCTAGAGCATCCACAAGGCGAGGCAAGATCCAAGCCTTGCAGAGCGTCGCTCCACCCACCTGCTCTTGCAGCGCGGACCTTTCAGGAGACCCGCTCTCCCCACTACCAACGCCCAGGCTCAGAGTAAGAGCAGGCGGAGGTCATGTAGCCAAGCAGAACCTGTTTCTGCCCTGGCCCTCCCAGGATCTTTGCGTTTAACCAGATCCTGTTCTAGACCTGAATGGGACACAGGTGTGTGCAGGGAACTCAAGGTTGTCTCCAGATGGACCGATCCCTTGAGGAGCAAGTCCAGAGCAAATGGGTTGCCCGGGGCCAGGCCAGACTGGAACAAAAAAGGTCTGTTGTCCTCCGGAGATCAGGCCCTTGACCTAAGGCTGCGATGTGACCCGGTTTACAAACACAGACACGTAAAGTCCCCTCACCAATTGTAATAGAGTCAGGCTCCATTTTCATCTTTGACTGTGGACTGCGTTGATTCTTCCCATACTCATCCTTTCCCCACCCCCATGTATTTGGTACTTTATAAAGAATCCCAGGAGTTCCTGGTGTGGCTCAGCAGTAACGAACCCAACTAGTATCCATGAGGAAGCGGGTTCGATCCCTGGCTTCGCTCAGTAGGTTAAGGATCTGGCATTGCGGTGGGCTGTGTTGTAGGTCTCAGAAGCTGTTTAGATCCCAAATTGCTGTGGTTGTGGCGTAGGCTGTCAGCTACAGCTCAGATTCAACCCTAAAAAGACCAAAAAAAAAAAAAAAATTCTTGTGGTCTCTAGTGGGAAGTTGGAACTCTGCATCTCTAGCCTGGGCCCAGAATCTCTTTTCCCACAGCTATGAGATGTACTCATTAAATTCTCATTACAGTGGAAGGAAATTGACTTGACATTAGTCTTTGAGTGTGTTCCTAGAGAGCTTTGAGATGTAAGTAGCTATTACCATCTCTACAGAAAAATCCTATTTTCACTGATATAAGACAAACAATAAAAAGTGGAGCTCCTGCTATGGCACAGCAGGTCCGGTGAGTTTTGTCTGTGGTAGGGCTTGATTCCTGGTGTGGCAGATTAAGACTCAGGCGCTGCCGCAGCTGCAGCTCAGATTCAATCCCTAGCCCTGGAAGTTCCATATGCCCCAAGAGCAGCCATTAAAAAGGGGTTGGGGGGGGGGGAGTTCCTCATTGTGGCTCAGCAGTAAAGAACTCAACTAGTACCCATAAGGACATGGGTTCCTGGCCTTGCTCAGTGGGTTAAGGATCCGGTGTTGCCATGAGCTATGGTGTAGGTCGCAGACGTGGCTTGGATCTGGCATTGCTGTGGCTGTGGTGCAGACCGGGAGCTACAGCTCCCATTTGATTCCTAGCCTGATAACTTCCATATGCCGAGGGTGTGGTCCTGAAAAGACAAAAAGGGAGAGGAGTTCCCATTGTGGCTCAGTGGATTAAGAACCCGACTAGTATCCATGAGGATGGGGGTTTGATCCCTGGCCCTGCCTAGTGGGTAAAGGAGATGCAGTGCAGGTTGCAGATCTGGCTAGGATCCTGGGTGGCTGTGGCATAGGCACCAGCTGCAGCCCGATTCCACCCCTAGCCTGAGAACTTCAGGTTTAGCCGAAAGAAGGAAGGAGGGAAGGAAGGAAGGAAGGAAGGAAGGAAGGAAGAAAGAAAGAAAGAAAGAAAGAAAGGAAGAAAGAAAGAAAGAAAGAAGTTCCCGTCGTGGCGCAGTGGTTAACGACTCCGACTAGGAACCATGAGGTTGCGGGTTCGGTCCCTGCCCTTGCTCAGTGGGTTAACGATCCGGCGTTGCCGTGAGCTGTGGTGTAGGTTGCAGACGCGGCTCGGATCCCGCGTTGCTGTGGCGCTGGCGTAGGCCGGTGGCTACAGCTCCGATTCAACCCCTAGCCTGGGAACCTCCATATGCCGCGGGAGCGGCCCAAGAAATAGCAACAACAACAAAAGACAAAAAAAAAAAAAAAAAAAAAGAGAGAGAGAGAAAGAAAGAAAGGAGAAACCTCAATTAAATAGAGCTGAGAGACCAGAAGGGGGAGCTCTCATGCCCCACAATGATAGCGGAGCCCAAGAGGAAGAAGAAAGATTCCTCTTTCCTGGTCAGGGACTCAGAAGATGGAAAACTGTAGACTTTACTATTGTCCTCCCAGCCTGCTTTTCCCCTCTGTAAAAGCATTCTCCTTCCCTTGCTCTGGGGTGACTTGCACCTGGCTCACCACAGTGGCAGACCCTGAAATGCAATTCTCTGCTGATCCTGAATAAACCCATATTTGCTGGAGAAATATTTGACAGTATGTTTTGGGTCAGCACATTCACTTACAAGTTTTGAGGTGGATATTTGTTTTTATTTCACTCGGGTATATGCTGGAAATGGAATTGATAGGTCATGTGTAATTCTAGGTTAATCTTTGTGGAACTACCAGACTGTTTTACAAAGTGACTGCTTTGTTTTCTTTTCCCACCAGCAGTGTATGAAAGTTTCAACTTCTCCATGAGCTGTGGCTTAGGTCACAGACACAGCTTTTATCTCGCATTGCTGTGGCACAGGCAGGCAACTCCAGCTCCCATTAGACCCCTAGCCTGGGAATTTTCATATGCCACAAGTGCAACCCTAAAAGACAAAAAAAAAAAAAAAAAAGTAAACAAAAAAGCTAACTTTAAAATGGGCAAAAGATCTATAAAGACAACTCCCCCAAGGAGATACACAGATAACAAGCCTATCACAAGATGCTCAGCATCATATGTCATTAAGGAATTGCAAATTAAACAGCAATGAAGCACCACTATACACCTAACAGAGTAACTAAAATTCACAGTACTGATGACATCAAATGAGGGTAAAAATTGGAGCAACAGGAAATGTCAGTATATATTTATATGTATAACTGGGTCACTTTGCTGTACAGCAGAAATTGACAGAACATTGTAAATCAACTGTATTTTTAAATTTTAAAAAAAAGAATGGGGGAGTTCCTGTCGTGGCGCAGTGGTTAATGAATCCGACTAGGAACCATGAGGTTGCGGGTTAGATCCCTGCCATTGCTCAGTGGGTTAAGGATCCCGCGTTGCCGTGAGCTGTGGTGTAGGTCGCAGATGCGTCTCGGATCCCCGTTGCTGTGGCTCTGGCGTAGGCTGGCAGCTACAGCTCCGATTAGATCCCTAGCCTGGGAACCTCCATATGCCGCGGGAGCGGCCCAAGAAATGGCAAAAAGACAAAAAAAAAAAAAAAAAAAAAAAGAATGGGTAAGCAATGAGGTCCTGCTACGTAGCACAGGGAACTATATCCAATCTCTTGTAATAGAACATGATGGAAGGTAATTTGAGAAAAAGAATGTGTATGTATATATATGTATATGTGCATTGTATATATGTATATATATGTATATGTGCATTGTATATATGTATGTATATATATATGTATATATATGACTGGGTCACTTTGCTGAACAGCAGGAATTCACAGAACATTGTAAATCAACTACACTGTAATTTTATTTTGTGTGTGTGTGTGTGTCTTTTTTGCTATTTCTTGGGCCGCTGCTGCGGCATGTGGAGGTTCCCAGGCTAGGGGTCGAATCGGAGCTGTAACCCCCGGCCTACGCCAGAGCCACAGCAATGCGGGATCCGAGCCGCGTCTGCAACCTACACCACAGCTCACGGCAACGCGGGATCCTTAACCCACTGAGCAAGGGCAGGGACCGAACCCGCAACCTCATGGTTCCTAGTCGGATTCGTTAACCACTGCGCCACGACGGGAACTCCTACACTGTAATTTTAAAAGTTAAAAAAAAAAAAACAAGAACTCTCATTCATTGATGGTGTGAATGGAAAATAGTACAACCACTTTGGAAGACAGTCTGTCATGTTCTTACAAAGCTAAGCATGTCTTACCACAACGCAGCAATCATACTCCTAGGTATTTACCCAAATGAAAATTTATGTCCACACAAAAGTCTTCACAGGATTTTGTGTGTGTGTGTCATTTCTTGGGCCACTCCCGTGGCATATGGAGGTTCCCAGGCTAGGGGTCGAATCGGAGCTGTAGCCGCTGGCCTACACCAGAGCCACAGCAACGCGGGATCCGAGCCGCATCTGCGACCTACACCACAGCTCACGGCAACGCGGGATCCTTAACCCACTGAGCAATGGCAGGGATCTAACCCGCAACCTCATGGTTCCTAGTCGGATTCATTAATCACCGAGCCACGACGGGAACTCCCCACAAGAATGTCTATAGCATGAAAACACAACTCACAGAATAAGAGAAAATATTTGCGAATCATATATTATAAAAGGGTTTAAGGGGTTCAAATATAATAATTGCTTCATCAATTGGAACAAAAGCGCTGCACTAATGCAAGATGTTAAAAACTGTGAGCTGGGGAGAAGGGGTATATGGGAACTCTCTGTAATATCTTCTTAATTTTTCTGTGAGTCTAAAACTACTCTGAAAAAGTCTATCTACTAAAAAAAATACACTACCATTTGATGGAAGATTCATAACTGTGAAAAGAAGCCTGACATCCCACAATGGTACATACATTATGATGTCATTTGCATAAAAACCATGTAAAAATAAAATACATTGACATAGGGATGCATACATATGTAATAAAACTATGCATGAAAGTAAGGAAATTACTTTATGATTCATGATACTGGTTCCAACTGGAGAAAGATGGAATGATTCTTTAGAAATCATTTCGAAAATCCGAGGAAACATCAGCGAAAGGAAGCCTGCGCGCTGATTGGTTGAGCTCTGAGGTCAGCTCCACCTCCCGACTTCCGCTGTCGCTCTCCACAGAAGCCGCCAGGGTCACCTCTGAGTCTCCCTCTTCTAGGTTCGGGGTCACTGCACAGTGACGATGCCTCTTGGAAGCTGAAGCCGCATATCCCGCTTGGCCGCTCCGGCCGGCCAGCCGGGCACCTCCAATGAGAGCTGCACCCAGGCCAGCGCCAGCAGCTCAGACACCAGCGGCATCTCCACCATCTGCTGTTGGTTCCCCTGCTGCTGTACCTCGGCAGCCAGGTCTGATGGCCCAGATGGCAACCACTGCAGCCGGCGTGGCTGTAGGTTCTGCCATCGGCCACACGATAGGTCATGCGATCAGTGGGGGCTTCAGTGGAGGAAGTGATGCTGAGTCCTCAAGGCCTGGCATCACATAGCAGGAGCCTCAGGGAGCCCGGCCAGCACAGCAGCAGCAAATTGGCCCATGCTTCTATGAGGTGAAACAGTTTTTGGAGTGTGCCCAGAAACAGGGTGACCTTAAGCTTTGTGAGGGTTTCAGTGAGGTGCTGAAACAATGCAGACTGGCAAATGGATTATCTTAATCAAGAAGCTCCATTGAAGATGTGAAAAGTCATCCCTCATGACCTGGTTGATTTAGCATAAAAAATGTGAAGATACAGGAGTTCCCATCGTGGCGCAGTGGTTAACGAATCCGACTAGGAACCATGAGGTTGCAGGTTTGGTCCCTGCCCTTGCTCAGTGGGTTAACGATCTGGCGTTGCCGTGAGCTGTGGTGTAGGTTGCAGACGCAGCTCGGATCCCGCGTTGCTGTGGCTCTGGTGTAGGCCAGCGGCTACAGCTCCGATTCGACCCCTAGCCTGGGAACCTCCATATGCCGCGGAAGCGGCCCAAAGAAATAGCAGAAAGAATAAAAAGATAAAAAATGTGAAGATACAAAGTGTGAAATCAAGATTAAGCCTCTCCTCTATCACTAAAAGCTTTCATGCTTCAGAATTGTGGTGGAAGAGGGTAGTCTTACAACATGGAAGTTCATTGAGTATTGAGTTTGGGGCTGGGCAGATGTTTGTGTGGCCTCTTAAACATGTTTTTCTGATGTTATTGTTTGTGAATTAATTAGAACAAAGCGATTTTCTTTCAAAAAAACAAAAAAATCATTTCAAGTAGGATGAGTGGTATCTTCAATGGCTTCTAAGTCTTGGACTGACTCACTACATGGACGTTCCCTTTGTAATGTTTCCGTTGACTGTACCATTGCTTTATGTATTTTCTGCATACATAATAATATTTTTAGTAAGTTTCCATAAGGTATCCAGAATAAAAACAAATCTCAATGCATTTTTAATTACTACAAAAAAGTCACTGAAAGTAAAATTTTAGAACACAACATAGGCCATTAAGACTAACTTCTATAGGAGTTCCTGTTGTGGCTCAGCAGATTACAAATCTGAGTGGCATCCAAGAGGAAGTGGTTTGATCCCCGGCCTCATTCAGTGCATTAAGGATCTGGCATTGACATGAGCTGTGGTATAGGTCACAGACTCAGCTCAGATCTGGTGTTGGTGTGGCTGTGGTGTAGGCTGGCAGCTGCGACTCCTTCAACCCCTAGGCTGGGAACTTCCATATGCCTTGGGTGAGGCCCTAAAAAGACAAAAAAAAAAAAAAAAAAAAAAAAGACTAACTTCTATAAAAACTTATTTTCTCAATATAGATCAGTGGAACAGGATAGAAAATCCAGAAATAAACCCAAGCACCTATAGTCAACTAATCCATGACAAAAGAGGCAAGATCATGCAGTGGAGGAAAGACAGTCTCTTCAGTAAGTGGTGCTGGGAAAACTGTACAGCTACATATAAAAGAATGAAATTAGAACAATCCCTAACATCATACACAAAAATAAACTCAAAATGGATTAAAAACCTAAACGTTAAGTCCAGATACTATAAAACCCCTGGAGGAAGATATAGACAGAACACTCTTCGTCGTAAATTGCAGCAATATTGTTTGATCCACCTCCTAGAATAATGAAAATGAAAACAAAAATAAACAAATGGGACCTAATTAAACTTAAAAGTGTTTTGCACAGCAAAGGAACTTTTTTTTTTTTAATGAAAAGACCACCTACAGAATAGGAGAAAATCTTTGCAAATGAAGAGACTGACAAGGGATTGATCTCCAAAATATACAAACATCTCATGGAGCTTTATATCAAAAAGCCCCACTGAAAAACCCAATCAAAAAATGGGTAGAAGATTTAAATAGACATTTCTCCAAAGAAGAGAGACAGATCGCCAAAAACACATGAAAAGATGTTCAGCATCACTAATTATTAGAGAAATGCAAGTCAAAATTACAATGAGGTATCACCTCATCACAGTCAGAATGGCCATCATCATAAAGTCTACAAACTATAAGTGCTGGAGAGGGTGTGGAGAAAAGGGAACTCTCCTACACTATTGGTGGTAATGTAAACTGGTGCAACCACTATGGAGGACACTATGGAAGTTTCCTCAAAAACTAAATATAGAACTACTGTATGATCCAGAAATCCCATTTCTGAGCATCTATCCAAAGAAAACCATAATTCAAAAAAATATATGCACCCCAATGTTCATTGCAGTATTATTTACAATAGCCAAGACATGGAAGCAACCTAAATGTCCATCAACAGAGGATTGTACAAAGAAGATGTTGTACATATATACAACAGAATATTACTCAGCCATAAGAAATAATGAAATAATGCCATTTGCAGGAACATGGATGGACCTAGAGATTATCATACTGAGTGAAATAAGTCAGACAAAGACAAATATCATATGATAGCACTTATATGTGGAATCTAATTTAAAATGATACAAAAGAATTTATTTATAAAACAGAAACAAATGCACAGATTTCAGAACTAATCTTTTGGTTACCATAAGTGAAATCATTGGGTGGAGGGAAGAATTGGGAGGGTGGGAATTACATATACACACTACTGTATAAAATAGATGATTAACTAGAACCTACTGAATAGCACAGGAAGGTCTATTCAATAGTTTGTAATAATCTCTATGGTAAAAAATAATGGATATATTTATATGTATAAAACTGATTCAATTTGCTGTACACCTGAAACTAATATAACATTGTAAGTCAACTATACTCCAATAAAATTAAATTTAAAAAAATATTCTTGAAGTCCTAAAATATTCTAATGAGGAATACTAAATATAATGGGGAAAGTGTACATTGAATGACATCAAAGTATAATGAAATAAATGTTAAGATGATGTGCTTAGAAAGGAAGCTGAATGTCACTATAATCACTCCCAAGAAGATTTGGTGTTTTATTAAATTCTGTTAAATTCACGACCAAGTTTTTATTTTGTTTTTGAACTTAATTTAAAAAAAAAAAAACTCCTCCTAAAAAACTGAAATAGAAAAAAAACAAATGTCTAAGAATATCCAAGATTTTGTACATAAAACTGTTAGGCAGTGTCATAGACTGAATGTTTGCATCTGCCAAAATTCATATGTTGAAATCCTGATCCCCAATGTGACAGCATTAGGAGTTGGGGCTTTTGGGAAGTAGTTAGGTCATAAGGGTAGAAGCCCTCGTGATGGGTTTAGTACCATCATAAGAAGAGGCTAAGAAAGTTTGTTTCCTCTCTCTGCTCCCTGCAATGTGAGGATACAATGAGAATGCAGCTATCTGCAAGCCAGTGCTTACCAGACACCATATCTTCCAACACCTTGAACTTAGACTTCCCAGTCTCCAGAAAGGTGAGAAATAAATGTTTGTTGTTTAAGCTCCCCAACCTATGGTAATTTGTTATAGCAGTCCAAACTGGCTGAGATACAGAGGGACTTCCCCTAGCATAAATTAGAGCTTTTAAATCTATAGTAACCAGTACAGTATGGTGTAAACAGAGATACAGACCAAGAGAAAACAGGAATTTCTGGAAAAGGGCATCTATTTAAGGTAAGTGAACCTGTTATAGGTTGTAACAGAGCAGGTAGTGACAGAAATAATGAACATTTTAACACATGTAACAGTGATAAGTAGTGATCTATGGTAGAAAAATGAATTTTCTGCCTATTGGAGTTCCTTCTGTGGCACAACAGGATTGGCAGCATCTCTGGAGCACTGGGATGCAAGTTCAATCCCAGCCCAGGACAGTGAGTTAAGGATCCAGCCTTGCCACAGCTACAGAGTATGTCGCAACTGTGGCTTATATTTGTTCTCTGACCCAGGGAGGTGGCAAAAAAAATCTTTTTTCTACCTATCATTTCCATATACAATAATCAATTATTGTAGACTTACCTGTGAAAGGCAAAAGTAGAATACTTTCAGAAGTAATAGGCAATCATGGTTTATCATGGTAGGGAGAGTTTTCTTATCTATGAAAAACAAAGTGGACCCAAAAGAAGATACTGACAAATTCAACTCCATTAAGAAGAGCCCTTTGGGAGTTCCCATTGTGGCTCAGCAGAAATGAATCCAATTAGGAACCATGAGGTTGTGGGTTCTATCCCTGGTCTCTCCCAGTGGGTTAAGGATCCAGTGTTGCCGTGAGCTGTGGTGTAGGGTCGCAAATGCGGCTTGGATCCTTCATTGCTGTGGCTGTGGAGTCGGCCGGCAGCTGTAGTTCCAATGTGACCTCTAGCCTGGGAACCTCCATATGTCGTGCAGCCCTAAAGGAAAAAAAAAAAAAGAAGAGCCCATCAAAATGTAGAATTGACTGCAAAAATAAACAACAATCTGGAAGAAAATATTAGCAATACCTAACAAACGATAAAGGATTAGTGTTCAGAGTGTGCAAAAAAAGAAAAAGCAAGAAAGCAATAGATATACAAATGAATTAAATGTGAGAAACTATGACAACTTCACAGAAGATGAAAAAATACATAGGAAAAAATGCTCATGGTAATTAATAAAAAGCAATATGTAATCATGTGGAGATTCTGTTTAACCCTAGATAGGCAAAAATAAATAAGGTAGATAATTCCAAGTGTTGGCAAAACACAAGGAATAAATAAGTGCACATTCATGAATGGTCAAATGACATTTGACTGTTTGACCAATTTGACCATAATTGACACACTCATCAGCATTTCCTAGTAAATTTTATATTAGCCATAATCTACAACCCAGCACTTTTTTCCAAATATGTAAAAAATTTAATCATGTATTAGCATTTGAAGACAAAAACAAGAATGACATTTTCAACAAGATCAAAAAACAAACTTGAAATAATCCTGACATAAAAGTGACATAATGGGTGAAAGTTGGGTGACCCACAACCTCACACAGCAGCATGTATGAAACAAACTTAGGCAAAGAAGCTACAATTAAAGCCTCTTCAGCATAATATGAATGACATGTTATTATCACAACATCGTAAATCAACTATACTTCAATAAAACTTCTAAAAATGAAAAAATATGAACGACATATTAATGGTAATATTACTTTATTGAAAAGTCAAGAGGCGGGAGTTCCCGTCATGGCGCAGTGGTTAACGAATCCGACTAGGAACCATGCGGTTGCGGGTTCGGTCCCTGCCCTTGCTCAGTGGGTTAACGATCCGGCGTTGCCGTGAGCTGTGGTGTAGGTTGCAGACGCGGCTCGGATCCCGCGTTGCTGTGGCTCTGGTGTAGGCCGGTGGCTACAGCTCGGATTAGACCCCTAGCCTGGGAACCTCCATATGCCGCGGGAGCGGCCCAAGAAATAGCAACAACAACAATAACAAAAAGACAAAAAGACCAAAAAAAAAAAAAAGTCAAGAGGCAAAACTCCACTTGATGATAAATAGATGAAGGTCATTATTTAACATTGAAAGAGTCAATTCACCAAGAATATATAACAATTTTAAACATCAGACCACCTAAATACATAAAGCAAATACTGACAGATCTGAAGGGAGAAATTAACAGCAATATAATAATAGTAAGAGACTTTGATGCCCCATTTTCATTGAATGGATGGACCATCCAAACAGAATACCAATTTAAAAAAGAGCTGACTTCAACAACACTAGGAATCAAATGAAGCTAACAGACACTTATAAACACAAAACTTTCTTCCCAACTGCAAAAGAATACACATTCTTCTCAAGTACACACAGGACATTCTCCAGGATAGATGACAAGTTACATCACAAAATAGGATTTAATCAATTGAAGATCAAAATAATTCCAGGAGTTCCCGTCGTGGCGCAGTGGTTAACGAATCCGACTAGGAACCATGGGGTTTCGGGTTCGGTCCCTGCCCCTGCTCAGTGGGTTTACGATCTGGCATCTGGCGTTGCCGTGAGCTGTGGTGTAGGTTGCAGACGCGGCTCGGATCCCGCGTTGCTGTGCCTCTGGCGTAGGCCGGTGGCTACAGCTCTGATGAGACCCCTAGCCTGGGAACCTCCATGTGCCGCGGGAGCGGCCCAAGAAATAGCAACAACAACAACAGCAACAACAAAAGACAAAAAGACAAAAGACAAAAAAAAAATAATTCCAAGTATCTTGTCATACATACGAGAATGATATGAAACTATAAATCAATAACAACAAAAAAAGGGAAAATTCATAAATACATGGAAACTAAACAACACACTGTGTGTGTGTGTGTGTGTCCATTGTATTTTTTTAAAAAAACACACTCTTGAACAACTATTGGGTCAAAGAATTTTCTCTTTTGATTTTTCAAGAGGGAATTTTTAAAATATCTCAAGACAAATGAAAATGAAAATACAATATACCAAAACTCATGGGATGCAGCAGAAGCAGTACCTTAGGAAGTTTACAGTAATAAACACTTACCTTAAGAAAGAAAGGAGTTCCCCTAGTTCCCATCATGGTACAGCAGAAACAAATCCAACTAGGAATCATGAGGTTGCAGGTTCGATCCCTGGCCTTGCTCAGTGGGTTAAGGATCCAGTGTTTCTGTGAGCTGTGGTGTAGTTTGCAGATGCAGCTCGGATCTGACATTGCCAGCAGCTGCAGCTCCAATTCGACCCCTACCCTGGGAACTTCCCTATGCTGTGGGTGCGGCCCTAAAAAAGACAAGAGAGAGAGAGAGAGAGAGAGAGAGAGAGAGAGAGAGAGAGAGAGAAAGAGAGAGAGACTAAGAAAGGAGGAAAGAAAAAGAGAGAGAGGAAGGAAGGAAGAACAGAGGAAGAGAGGGAGGGAGGAAGGGAAGGAAGGGAGGGAGGAAGGAACTCCCACTGTGGCTCAGTGAATTAAGAACAGCATAGCGTCCGTGAGGATGAGGGTTCAATCTGTAGCCTTGCTCAGTGGGTTAATGATCCAGCATTGCCACAAGCTGCGGTCACAGATGAGGTTAGATTCCACATTGCTATGGCATAGGCCAGCAGCTATGGCTCCAAAGTGACCCCTAGCCAGGGAACTTCCATATGCCACAGGTGCGGCCCTAAAAAGAAAAAAGAAAAGAAAAGGAAGGAGGAAAATCTCAAATAAACAATCTAACTTTACATCATATGGAACCACAAAAGACCCAGGATAGCCAAGAAATCTTAAGCAAGAGCAACATTGGAGGAATTATACTGCCTGATTTCAAAATATGCCACAAAGCTATAATCATCAAAATAGTTTCATAATAATGAAAATATGTTTTACTAGCATAAAAACAGCCGTGCATGGAGTTCCCATTGTGGCTTAGTGGGTTAAGAACCCAACATAGCATCCATGAGAATGCAGATTCAATCCCTAGCCTTGGTCAGGGGGTTAAGGATCCAGCATTGCTGCAAGCTGTCATGTAAGTCATAAATGCGGTGCAGATCTGGCATTGCTGTGGCTGTGGCATAAGCCAGCAGCTACAGCTCTGATTCAACCCCTAGCCCAGGAACTTCCATATGCCACAGGTCTGGCCATAAAAAGAAAAAAAAAAGCCATGTAGACAAATGGAACTGAACACAGAGTCCAGAACTAAATCCACATATTTACAGTCAAAAAGGATGCCAAGAACACACAATGCAGAAAGATATGATAAATAAATAAATCGCAATCAATGGTAATGAGAAAATTGGATACCCACATGCAGAAGAATGAAATTGGACCTTTATCTCATACCATACAGAAAACTCAACTTAAAATGGATTAAAGACTTAAACACATGACACTGTAAAACTACCAGAAGAAAACATAGGGGGAAATCTTGACATTGGTCTGGGAAATCACTTTTTTGGATATGACCACAATATCACAGGCAATAAAAGAAAAATAGACCAGTGGGATTGCATCAAATTAAAAAATCTTCTGCACAAAAAAATAAAACAATCAAAAGAGTAAAGAGAAAAACTACCTAATCAGAGAAAATATTTGCAAATCATACATGTAATGAGGAGTAAATAGCCCAAATAGATAAGGAACTAAAACTACTCAATAGCAAAAAACAACACTAAGAACAAATAACCCAATTTAAAAATTGGCAAAGTATCTGAATAGATATTTCTCCAAAAAAAAGACATGTAGATGGCCAACAAGTATATGAAAAGATGCTCGACATCACTAATCAGAGAAATGCAAATAGAAACCATAATGAGACTGGCTATTCTCAAAAAGACAAAAGAGGAGTTCCCTTGTGGTACAGCAGGTTGAGGATCTGGCACTGTCACTGCTGTGGCTCAGGTTTGATCCCTGGCCCTAGAACATTTGCATGTATGGGTGTGACCAAATAAATAAATAAATAAAATTAGTGACCTTATTTTTTTAAAAGATCCCTTAAGTCTACACAAGGGAGTTTGAGCTCAGAGACAGACATCACCACCAGGCCAGGCTCATGATGGGATCTTTGGTCCCTTATGTTGGCCAGTTCTGTCTCTCAGGGATGCCTTCCCTTTCTACTGGGGCCTCCCTCTTCCCTTTGGGCAGCATCAAGAGCTCATGTTCCAAATTTGGCATCCTGGCTCTTGAACTGTAGGGAGCAGAGCAGATCTTACTCACTAATTATTGCACAAGTCAGTTCTGACCTGTTTAGAAGACATCTAGAAGGCTGGTGCCAGATACTTGTCTCTCTTGAGCCTAAAAGAAGCAGCCACTGCTCCTAAAGCTGCACAGATGACCAAAAGGCTCACAAACATCTGAGGTATAAACAAGAGATTATGGGGTGAAGACATAAAATAGACTGCCTAAATTCTGGAGGAGAAACCTGAGTTAGAATCTTTGAAATAATGGGACATTTCAACAACTCCGTGTCTTTTTTTTTTTTTTTGATTCCACATATAAGTGATATCATATGATGTTTGTCTTTTTCTGACTGGCTTATTTCACTTACTATGATAATCTCCAGGTCCATCTATATTACCGGAAATGGCATTATTTTGTCCTTTTTTAGGGCTGAATATTCCATTGTATATATGTACCACATCTTCTTAATCCATTCATCTATTGATTACATTTAGGTTGTCTTGGCTGTCATAAATTGTGCTTCAAAGGAATTCCCATTGTGGCTCAGTGGTAACAAACCTGACTAGTATCCATGAAGATTTGGGTTCCATCCCTGGCCTCACTTAGTGAGTTAAGGATCTGGCATTGCTGTGAGCCGTGACATAGGCTGCAGACATGGCTCAGATCTGGCATTGCTGAGGCTGTGGCTGTGGCCAGCAGCTGCAGCTCCAATTTGACCCCTAGTCTGGGAACTTCCATATGTCGTGCATGTGGTCCTAAAAAGACAAAAAAAAAAAAATTACAGCAAAGAAAATCAAACACCTAATTATAAATCTAACAAAACATATATAGGATATGTATATGTATAATTACAAAATGCTGACAAAATCAAAGATCCAAATAAATGAAGAGACATACCATGTTCATGGATTGGAAGAGTCAACACAGTAAAATGGCAATTCTCCCTCAATTTAATAAATAAGTTTAAAACAATTTCTATCAAAATTTCAATAAGATTTTTCATAGACAGAGACAAACTTGTTCTAAAATTTATATGGAATGGCTCAAGTCATAGAATAGCTGAAAACAATTTTGGGAAAAGAGGATACAATGGAAGGGATCACTCTGCCTAATGTTAAGCCTTACGGTACAGCTACAGAAATCAAGATACAATGGTACTGGTAAAAGGATAGTTAACCACAACAATGGAATAGAACAGGGAACCCAGAAATGGCCCACAAACATATGCCCACCTGATTTTTTTTTAAGGCAGAAAATAAATCAATGGAAAAAGGATAGACTTTTCAACAAAAAATGCTGGAGCAACTGGACATGTATGGGAGGGAGAGGGAAGACCCACTCCCTAAATCTTGCACTTTGTACAAAAATTAATTTAGATTATGGACAAAATTTGATCCCTAAATTTGGAGTTTCCATATGCCATGGGTGCAGCCCTAAAAAGGAAAAAGAAAAAGAAAATGGGCAAAATATATAAACAGACACCTCATGGAAGAGGATAATAAATTTGATAAGTAAGCATATGAAAAAAGTCAACATTATAAGCCATTAGGAAAATGCAAGTTCAAGCCACAATGAGACATCACTATGCCTCTATCAAAAGGGCTAACATAATAAATAGCAATAAAGCCAAATGCTGGCAGGGATGCATAGAAACCCGATCACTTGTACTTCAGTGATGGGAATGCAAAGTGGTACAGCCCCTCTGGAAAAAGAGTATGATAATTTCTTACAAAACTAAATATGTGCTACCCATACAACCCAACAATTAAAATCTTAGGCATTTAACTTTGAGAAATGAAAAACTTAAATTCACATAAAAATCTGTACACAAATATTCATAACATTTTATCTGTAATAGCCAAAAACTGGAAACAACTCCAATATTCTTCAGTGGGTGAGTGGTTAAACAAACTGGTAAGAATCTCAAAATAATAGTCAAAATAAAAGAAACTAACTATTGATCCATGCAATAACTTGGACAGATCTCGAGAGATTTATTTTGGGTGAAAAAAAAGGCAGTGTCAAAGATTGCATACTGTATGATTCCAGTTACATAATATTTTCTCTTTTAATTGCTTTTTGAGATAGAATTCACATACCATACAATTAATTCACCCATTTAGAGCATAATTCAATGGTTTTTAATATATTCACAGAATTGTGCATCCATTACTACAATCAATTTTAGCACATTTTCATTACTCCTACCAAAAAAAATCTGTGTCTTTTGCTGTCAGCTCTTTTACCACCAGCCCCTGCCCTCAACCCAGCATCCCTAGGCACCACTAATATAATTTCTTTCTCAATAAATTTGCCTATTTTAGATACTCCTTATAAATGGAATCTTACAACATGTGGTCCTTTGTGACTGGCCTCTTTCACTTAGCATGTTTTCAAGGTTCACCTCTGTTGTAGCATGTACCTGTACTTCATTTATTTTTATTGCTGAATAATATCTCATCGAATGGATATACTTTATGACAATCTTGAAATGTCAAAGCTGTAGACATGGAGAATAGACAAGTGGTTTCCAGGTGTAGGAGGAGGGAGGTGACTGGCTATAAAAGAATGGCACAAGGGATGCTTGTGATGGAACTGCCGTGTATCCTGGCTGTGGTAGTAGTCACAGAAATCTAGCCATTTGACAAAACTGCAAAGAACCAAACACACACACACGTGCACATACCTCTGCATGTAAATCTGGAGAAATATGAGTAATGTCAGTAATTGTATGAGTTTCCTAGTTGGGATATTGCACTGGAATTGTGCAAGATAATATTACCATTGGGAGGAAATGAATCTCTATGTATGATTTTCTACAACTGTGTGTGAATCTACAACAGTATCAAAATAAAAGATCTTTTTAAAGTGAGTCACCCAAGTCTGGCCCATGCTCAAGACAAGGGGAGTTAAGCTCCAACATCTGAAAAGAGGATGTTACGAACAGAAATTTTGCATCCTCCAGAAATTCATATGTTGAAGACCTAACTGCCAATGTGATGATATTTAGAGATGATCCTGTTGGGAGATAATTAAGTTTAGATGAGGTCATGGGCATGGGGTGCTCAATATGGAGTAGTGCCCTTATAAGAAGAGATACTGAGAGTTCCCACTGTGATGTTGTGGGTTAAGGACTAGCATTGCCACAGTTGTGATGTAGGTCATAGCTGTGGCTTGGATTCGATCCCTGGCCCAGGAACTTCCACATGCCATGAGTGCAGCCATAAAATTTTTTTAAAAAGGAAGAAGAGATACTGGAAATTCCAGAGCCCCTACCAGGTCTGTCTCTGCCATAAGAAGATATAGCAAGAAACTGACCATCTGCAAGCCAGGAAGAAAGCTCTCACCAGGAATTGAGTGGGCTGGCACCTTGATCTTAGACTTCCCAGCCTCCAGAACTGTGAGAAATAAATGTCTATTGTTCAAGCCACCTTCCCCAGAGTATTCTGCTGTAGCAGCCTGAGCTAAGCCATAAAAAAAGCAAATCCCTCATATCAGAGATGTATCATGGAAGGTAGAGAGATTTGGGGGTAAACCTCAGACTTGGAGTCAGAAAGAATTGAGTTCACACACATTCTGGTGACCTTGGACACGCCCCTTGAGTTCTCTGAACCTCAGAATGCCCTTCCACAAAATAGAGACGATAAGGCTATTGTGAAGCCACCTTTAAGCTGCAGGACCCACAGCCTGGGAGCATATCAATATGGGTAATTGCTGTTATTATTATTGTTATCACTGCTTGTGTATTGTTTCTGCTAGTGATTTGTAGGACAGGTAGGGCAGGGTTTTCCATGACTTCCATGAGTTTCAGGTGACAGGCTGAAAGGCTTGGACTTGCTCTCACAGTACTGGAGAGTCACAGGAGGTGTGTGAGCGGGGGAGTGCCAAGGAGAAATTCTTTTGGGACTCAGGTGGATGACTAGGAATTGAAGACTGGGACAGGCACCTATCGCCCAGGTGATGAGTGTCTGGCCCTAGATGGTGGCCAGGAGAATGACAGGAGTGAGAGAAAGAGAGGCATTCAGGACCAGTACTAGGTATGGGGATCAAATGGTGACCCCTTGACTCAGGTTGAGAGGATCAGTTAAGGGAGGTGGGGGTTACGGCAGGAGTTCAGTTTTGACCTTGCTCTGTATATACTCTTTCCTCTGCCTAGGATGTCTTTTCTTACTGTGCCTTCCTGAAAAATTCGTACCCGACCTTGGAGTTGCTGCCAGAAGACCCCTCCTCTGAGAATCTCTCTGGTTTGCAATTTTCTAAGAAGCCAGGTGCTCATCAGTTATCCTGAAAACATCTAAATCCCCGCGTGGCTCATTCGTCCTGCCCTGGGAGTTTCTCTAGGGCAGACATTGGCTGAATCCGTTGCTGGACCCTCTGTGCCTGTGCGCACCAAAAAGATATCGCGGTCTGCAGGACGTTGCTGCAGTTCGGGATGTGGCCATGAGGGGGCAGCAGTTGACAGGTCAAGCGTCTGAGAAAGGCGCCCAGGTGTCTGAGAAAGGCGCCCAGGTATTTTGGTCCCTGCTGGGGGTCCCCAGAGTTTCCGAGGTCCAGACTTCAGATTTTTTAATGAGTTTGGAGAACTACCAAGATCTGATTTTTCCCGCCTGCCCCACCCATCAGATAGCTGTGTCCCGCAGCCCAACATTTGGTGGAAATTAGGCAAAACCTGTTACCACCTCTGCTCAGAATTCTCCCTGGTATCCAGAGGGATAAAAGCCCTCTTTTCCCACAGCCCCCCTCCCCACCCCGCTCCACCCATTCCAGCTAGAGTGGCCGTTTGGTTCCTCAAATCAAAGGAACTCATGACAATATCTGGGTTCAGGGCAGCTTTGGTGCCTAGAAAAAATCCATCTTTAGGATTACTTTGTAAGTATATAGTTAATTTATACCTTTAGAAACACGCTTTGCCCTTAAGCTTTCGTTTCCAATTGTAGCTATTATGTTACTGATACACATGGCAACGTGTACCATCCCTTTCACAGAAGTCAGTGGATACATATTTGGGTCCATTTAGAAATGTAGTGGATTGAGGAGTTCCCATTATGGCTCATCAGCAACGAACCTGACTAGTATCCATGAGGATGCAGTTTCGATCCCTGGCTTCTCTCAGTGGGTTAACAATCCAGCGTTGCTGTGAGCTGTGGTGTAGGTCACAGACACGGCTTGGATCCTATGTTGCTGTGGCTGTGGTGCAGGACAGCAACTGCAGCTCTGATTCAACCCCTAGCCTGGGAACTTCCATATGCCCAAAGGTGAGGCCATAAATAAATTAAATAATAAATGAATAAATAAATAAATGCAAGAAAAGAATTATAGTGAGTTGAAATCTCTTTAATGTAGATGGCATTTATAAAAGTAGTATATTTGATTCTTTAATCTTAACTGCCTCCACCTAACAAAGGCTTCTGAAGTCCTTAGCAGTTACTACAAATCTAGAAATTAAACATATAAATAGGTGTTTGAAATATGTTTTATTAAACATTTTGATACTGCTGCTAAACTCAGCCAAATTACCATACCACATTTCAACTTAAAGCTACCAGCCTGAAATCAATTAATCATCTCTGGAAGGAGACACAAAAATCTGATAAATTTCGTTCCATCCAAAGCAGAGAAGGTAGTCAGAGGACCAGACTGGGAGGCAGGCTTCTCACTATAGATTATTTGGGGGTTTTTTAATTGAAATTACAAGGGGGAGAGGGCTTCAACTTTATCCCTACTGTTTCTTTCTTTCATAAAAAGGAAAACGTATATCTGAAACAATCACAACCAAATAGTAACATTTGCTTCTTCATGTGATGGTTCCGGGTGTTTTAGGATTATCTTCTGTGCTTTTCTGTTTTTGTTTTTGTTTTTAAATTTCGGCAAAATACATATAATATAAAATCTACCATCGTCACCATTTTTAAGTGTCCAGTTCAGTGGCATTCAGTACATTCACATTGTTGTGCAAATATCACCACCAATCCATCTCCAGAACTCTTTTTTCTTTTTTTTTTTTTTTTCTTTTTGGCTGCTCCTGAGGTTTGCAGAAATTCTCGGGTCCAGTCCCCCTCTCACAACCCCTGTATCCACCACCCTACTTTCTGTGAATTTGACTGCTCTAGAGACCCTGTAATAGTGGAATCATACAGACCTTTGGTGACTGGCTTATTTCATTGGGCATACCATCCTCATTTTCATCCATGTTGTAGCAGCTGTCAGAATCGTGTCTCTGTTTTTTAAAGTTAAATTAAGATATGAGGAGTTCCTGTCGTGGTGCAGTGGTTGAGGAATCCGACTAGGAACCATGAGGTTGCAGGTTCGATCCCTGGCCTTGCTCAGTGGGTTGATGATCTGGCGTTGCCATGAGCTGTGGTGTAGATTGCAGATGCGGCTTGGATCCCGAGTTGCTGTGGCTCCGGCGTAGGCTGGTGGCTACAGCTCCGATTCAACCCCTAGCCTGGGAACCTCCATGTGCCTCGGGAGCAGCCCTAGAAAAGGCAAAAAGACCAAAAAAAAAAAAAGATATGAAAGCACGTGCACATAATTAAAATAAATGAGATCTTTTGCAGGGTTTGGGGTCTTAGCTTTCTCTCTCTGGGCATCTCCATGATTCTCAATATGCTCCTCGCCCTCTAATCACCCTCACCTGCTGATTTTCACAGCGGTGACTCAGGATTTAGCTCCCAGCCTCCCTCTCCTTGAACCTACCTCCCACATCAGTGTAGATCCTCTGTTGGCTTAGGTTCCTCTGTTGGCCATCTGTGTTTTTTTCAGCCACATACTTACCCATATATGTATTTATGTATTTATTTATCTGCTCCTGTTCCCAGGCTAGGGGTCGAATTGGAGCTGCAGCTGCCTGCCTACATCCCAGCCCTGGCAACACCGGTCCGAGCCACATCTGTGACCTACATGTGGCAACATCAGATCCTTAACCCATTGGGCAAGGCCAGGGATCAAACCTGAATCCTCGTAGGCACCACAACAGGTTCTTAACCTGCTGAGCCACAACAGGAACTCCTGTTTATTTCTTTATTTATCTATTTATTTATGTATGTTAATGGCCACACCTATGGCATATGGAAGTTCCCAGCCATAGCTGCAGCAATGCAGAATCCTTTAACCCACTGTGCTGGGCCAGGGATCGAACCTCCCCCTCCATGGGGACCCGAGCCACTGCTGTTGGATTCTTAACCCACTGTGCCACAGCAGGAATGCCACTTACCCCTTCATTTCCTCTTTTACCAACTGTAATTCCTTTCACTCTTCCAACTAGATGACATTAAAACTAAGTGTTTTCCAATGGAATACTACTCAGCCATAAAAAAGAACAAAATAATGCCATTTGCAGCAACATGGATGGAACTAGAGACTCTCATCCTGAGTGAAGTAAGTCAGAAAGAGAAAGACAAATACCATATGATATCACTTACATCTGGAATCTAATATATGGCACAAATGAACCTTCCACAGAAAAGAAAATCATGGACTTGGAGAACAGACTTGTGTTTGCCAAGGGGGAGGGGAAGGGAGTGGGGTGGATTGGGACCTTGGGGTCAATAGATGCAAACTATTGCCTTTGGAATGGATTAGCAATGAGACCCTGCTGTGTAGCACTGGGATCTACGTCTAGTCACTTACAATGGAGCATGATAATGTGAGAAAATAGAATGTATACATGTATGTGTAACTGGGTCACCATACAGTAGAAAAAGAAATTGTATTGGGGAAATAACAATTTAAAAAAAAAAACATGCGGAGTTCCTGTCATGGCACAGTGGTTAATGAATCTGACTAGGAACCGTGAGGTTTCGGATTCAATCCCTGGCCTCATTCAGTGGGTTAAGGATCCAGCGTTGCCGTGAGCTGTGGTGTAGGCTGCAGACGCGGCTCGGATCCCGTGTTGCTGTGGCTGTGGCATAGGCCGGCGGCTACAGCTCCGATTGGACCCCTAGCCTGGGAACCTCCATATGCCTCAGGAAGCGGCCCTAGAAAAGGCAAAAAGACAAAAAATTAAATTAAATTTTAAAAAAATATGCACTTTGGAGTTCCTGTCGTGGCTCGGTGGTTAGTGAATCCGACTAGGAACCATGAGGTTGTGGGTTCCATCCCTGGGCTTGCTCAGTGGGTTAAGGATCCGGCGTCGCCCTGAGCTGTGGTGTAGGTCACAGATGCGTCTTGGATCCCATGTTGCTGCGGCTGTGGCATAGGCAAGCAACTACAGCTCAGATTAGACCCCTAGCCTGGGAACCTCCATGTCATATGCCTCGGGTACAGCCCTAAAAAGACCAAAAAAAAAAAAAATGCACTTAAAGAAATGTATCTTGAAATTTAAAAATAAATAAATAAATACACACACACACACACACACACACACACACACACACACACAAAGTATTTTCAAGACACTGCTTCAGTGCCAAGCACACCTCAGTATTTCTGCATGGATTAACTTGTTCAATACCCACCCTTATGGTGGTTAAACCAGGTCTCAGACAACTACCCTTACTCTTCTCATTTTGGAGCTGAGAAGCTGAGGCCCAGGAAGGTCAAGACACTGGCTCCAGGTCACAGAGCTTTGCAAATGGCAGACCCTGAGCCACCTCCATTTACTTTTATGTTTTGTTTTGAATCTCACAGGGGATGAGTAAGTTATTTCTTTAATGGCTCTAGCTGAGGTTTATCAGAACTCGCCCAAAGTACACTGAAGATTTGTACACATCATTGTATGTAAATTTCACATCAAATAAAAGAACTGTAAACACACTGAACTCTAGTTAATGGTATGAGCACTGAAGCCTTGGCAGGGAAGTGTCCAAGTCTTCAACATATATTAACGTGGGTGCTGGCTTCGCAGCACATATACTAAAATGGAATGATTCAGAGGTTAGCAAGGTCCCTGCACAAGGATGACACACAAATTCATGAAGTGTTCTGGTTTTTTGTTCGAGTTTTTGTTTTTCTTTTTGTCTTTTTAGGGCCGTACCCACAGCACATGAAAGTTCGCAGGCTCGGGGTTGAATTAGAGCTACAGCACAGCCACAGCAATGCCAGATCCAAGCCGCATTTGTGACCTACACCATAGGTCATGGCAACGCTGGAACCTTAACCCACTGAGCGAGGCCAGGAATCGAACCCACGTCCTTCTGGATACTAGTTTGGTTCATTACCACTGAGCCACAACAGGAACTCTGAATTGCATATTTTTAAATCTCCAGACCCAGATGATTTTCACCGAAGAGTTCTAGCCAATGTTTAAAGAAGAATTAACATCAATTCTAGATGATCTCTTCTGGAAAATAGAAAAGGAAAACATCTCACAATTCATTTTATGAAGCCAGTATTACCCTAATACCAAAATTAGACAAAGACAGTACAAAAAAAAACACTATAGCTCAATATTCCTCATAGTTATAAGTGCAAACATCCTTAACCTAGTATCAACAGAATTCAGCAATATATTAAAAGATTTATACATTTAAAAAGACATATATTAAAGCGGGTAAAAAGTAAGATGAGTGGATGGATGCATAGATATTAAAGTCATTATAGGAGTTCCTGTTGTGGCTCCATGAAGATGTGAGTTCCATCCCTGGCCTCGCTCAGTGGGTTAAGGATCCAGCATTGCCACATGCTGTGCTATAGGTCACAGGTGCAGCTTGAATCTGGTGTTGCTGTGGCTGCGGCAGCTCCAAGTTGACCCCTAGCCTGGGAACTTCCATATGCTACAGGTTCAGACCTAGAAAGAAAAAAAAAGCCAATATGGTCAAGTGTTAATTGCTGTATCTAGAAGCAAGTAAGTGGGTGGTCACTGTACAATTCCTTCAACTTTGCCATATGTTTGAAATATTTCAGAGGAAAATGCTGAGACCTCTGTCCTGAGGCCCACAACCACCGCCAGAGGAAAATCTGTCTTCTCCCCCGAGACAAACAAGAGGCTCCTCCCACTCAATGTACCCATGCTTGGGTTTGTCCACAGCCCCCAAAATGACTCCTCTTCCTGAGTCTCTTCCTTGGGGCTGAATTCTCTCTCATTTTTCAGGCCCCAAACCTGGGAGTTGCCAGAGATGCACACTGTCGCCCTCCCACCCCTGACCCCTGCTCACCACTGGGTCCCAAGATCTATCTTAGGGTGAACAGCTGTCCTTCTGGTTTACTGAAGACTGAGAGAGTCCTGGGAAGTGAGACTCTCCATGCTAACATCAGGAAAGTCCCAGGCAAACTAGGATGAATCAGTCCCCCCAGCCTCCCATTTCTGCCTCTTATTAAACACCTTCAGTTTGGAAGTTCTCACTGTGGCTCCGAGATAACGAACCCAACTAATATCCATGAGGAGGCAGATTCGATCCCTGGCCTCTCTCGGCAGGTTAAGGATCCGGTGTTGCCCTGAGCTGTGGTGTAGGTTGAAATGCGGCTCAGATCCAGTGTTGCTGTGGCTGTGGTACAGGCCAATGGCTGTAGCTCTGATTCAACCCCTAGTCTGGGAACTTCCATATGCAGCAGATGAGGCCCTAAAAAGCAAAAACAAACAAACAAAAAAACACGTTCAGTTTATCCAAATTGCCACTGCCCTCTTCAATAACAATAATACACATAATAACAATGATAATAATAACAGACAGTGGCAGGTAGCTTATGGCAACCGCTGGGTATGTGCCAGGTCCTCTTCTGCCTGTTTCATCTGTGACAGGAATTTTTTTTCTTTTTTTTTTGGCTGCACCCACAGGATGCAGAAGTTCCAGGGCCAGAGATGGAACCTGAGCCATGGCAGTGACCATGCCAGATTCTTAACCAGCTGAGCCACTAGGGAACTCCTGTGGCAGGACTTTTGATGTACATGCCACTCGGTATTGAACAACTTGAAACACTGCCCATGGTTTTTGGGTTTTTTTGTTTGTTTGTTTGTTTTTGTTTTTGTTTTTTTTTTTGTCTTTTTGCCTTTTGACTGCTGCTCCTGCGGCATATGGAGGTTCCCAGGCTAGGGGTCCAATCAGAGCTGTAGCCATGAGCCTATGCCACAGCCACAGCACCACAGTAACACGGGATCCGAGCCGTGTCTGCAACCTATACCACGGCTCACGGCAACGTCGGATCCTTAACCCACAGAGCAAGGCCAGGGATCGAACCTGCAATCTCATGGTTCCTAGTTGGATTCGTTAACCTCTGTGCCACGATGGGAACTCCGAAAGATTGCCCATGTTAAAGATGAAGAAATAAGGCACAGAGAGGTAAAGTCCCTAGCCCACAGTCACACAGCGGAAGAGCTGGAATCTGAACTCAGGCAGATGGCTGCAGAGCCCCGGGCTCTATCACCTTCAAACAGCCATCCTGGAGGGCTGACTCCATCATCCCAGCCATGGCCCATCCTCCATCAACAAACACCTGTGCTTTCATCAGAATGGTGTTCTATGTAACTACTGTTTTCCTGATTACAAAATATTTACTAGCTTATAGTTTTTAAGGGTGAATTCAATAAAGAACTCAGTAAGTATAAAGTAATAATTTCCCATGACAAGCATCCCCAGAGGACACCATTCCTAATTTGGTTCCTGTAGGCACCAGAATTATTTCTTCTTGGTGGATAGCAACCAGTCCCTTGTAGTTTTGTATCAAGATATAGCGTGATATGGCGTTTCCTGATGGCTCAGTGGGTTAACTATCCGGCATCATCACTGCTGTGGCGAGGGTTGATGCTATGGTGAGTGTTTGATCCCTGGCCCCAGAACTTCTCCATGCTATGGGTGCGACCAAAAAAAAAGACGAAAAGAAAAAAAATCAGATAGATAGATGATAGATAGATAGATAGATAAAAATAAATGGATGGATAGAGATAAAGTAGATGGACAGATATAGTTCAATGAATAGATAGATACACAGATAGGTATAAATAGATATAGCTATAGGTACAGAGAAACAGATAAGAGAGACAGATGATATAGATCTATCTGTAGCTTGCCTTTTTCCAGACTGATCTTGTGAAAACACAGCTTGGACCCCATCCTCCAAACCTGTCACCCTCCAGATTGAGTCCACCCTCTGTGGACCTCAGGCCACTGTTCCTGCAGCCCCCACGCCCACCTCCTGATATCATCCACCATCCTCCCACCTCGGGCTCACCTCACCACACAGTACCAATCTGATGCCCACCTCCCTTCACTGACCTGTGCTTGTCAGAAGTAATGTTAGCCCCCTTCTGCCCCCATCGAGTGTACATTGGTTGATCACCCCGACCTGCTTTCTTGGGAATTTCTGGGGTGGGCAAGGTGGTGCTTGACAACAGTAGAGCCTAGAGAGAGGGTGATGGGGGTAGGTACTATCTGGGTCAGTGGGGGTATGTGCTAGTTAAGTCAGAGTGTCAGGGTAGTCTGAGGAAGTAGCATATGAAGCCAAGTACTCATGGACAAGAAGGTAAGGAAGAGTGGGCCAGTGGAGGGCACAGCAAGTGCAAAGGCCCTGAGGTGGGAATATACCATCCTCAGTGTGACTTAAGCACTGCGACCCTGACATAGAGGAGATGCAGACGTGGCCCATGTCTCTGAGTCATGTCCTGGGCAGATTATCAGAAACAATAACAACACTTAGATCTGGAGTTCCAGTTGTGGCTCAGCAGGTTAAGAACCCAACTAGTATCCATGAGGATGAGGGTTCGATCCCTGGCATCACTCAGTGGGTTGAGGATCCGGTGTTGCCCTGAGCTGTAGTGAGGTCACAGACTGGGCTTGGATCTGGCATTGCTATGGCTGTGGCATAGGTGGGCAGCTGTAGCTCGGATTTGACCCCTAGCCTGGGGGAAAAAAAGTTTAGATCTGAAGCAAGCTGTAAAGGAGTTGGTGGCATCCACTCAAGTGATGAAGTCGGGAGGGTGGGGAGAGGCTGGACATTCAGACTGGAGGGGAAGGGTCCCTTCATTCCATCCTTCCCCACATCATTCCTGAGCAGCGGCTTTGTGGGCTCCAGATTCTAGACGCCAGAGAGATGGCAGCAAACACAATCCATCAAGACAGCGCTTATGGCCTCAGACTGCAATCGGGTGGGGAGACAGACTGAAAACAAAATAAGCAGAGTTTGGTTCATCTGGCAGGGCAGCAATAAGGGCTACAGAGAAAACTACAGCAGGTTACGAGGGAGACAGATGGGGGTGCAAGGTGTGCCTTGTAGGTAAGTTCAAGGAACTTAAATATAGTCGGAGGGAGCCACCAGGGTATCTGGAGGAGCCTTCTAGGAAAAGGTAAAAGCAAGTGCCAGGGCCCTGAGGTCAGAGCAGGAGCCCCTTATTCCAGGAAGGGTGAGAAGGCCAGAGGAGTGGTGAAAGCAGGGGCAGAGAGGGGAGGGGAGGGCAGGGAGGAACTCAGCCAGGGGATTGACGTGGTTGTTGGGAATCAAGGCAGAGGTGGAGTAGGGGGGAGGCTCAGAGCCAAATCCTGAATCCACCTCCACAGAAAATCAGCAGAACAGGGCTCAGCTGGGTGAGGGAGGGAGAAGCACTCACTCAGAGCCCTGGAGGCGACCAGAGAGACGTAGCCAAGGATCCACAAGTTTCATTACACACCTGGCACAAAGTCTGACTTCTTTCCAATCCTATGCACCTGTTTTGGTACTTTTTCATTTAAAAGACAGAAAATGTTAACACTTGAGAAAGTTAGAAAATGGTATCAATAGGATCCCATTTTTCAGAAGACAAATGTAGGCACAGAAAAGTGGATGGAAAAACGTCACTGAACAGTGACTCTCAGGGCAGGCGAGTGTAGTCATCTTTTGTGTGTGCGTTTCAGTATTCTCCAGCTTTTCTATGGACCATGCAGTACAATATAACAATAAATATTATAATTTTTTGTAATCGCAAAAAAAGGAAGAAACTGTAGATAATCCCTCAAATACCTCTGGACCTGCCACGTGATGAAGCAAATATTAACATTTGGTCCTAAGGTCCTGCTGTATGGCACAAGGAACTATATTCAATATCCTGAGATAAATCATAAAGGAAAAAACATTTTTTAAATGTGTATATGTGTATAACTGAATCACTTTTCTGTACAGCAGAAATTAACACAACATAATACTATCAACCATACTTCCATTTTTTTTTTCTTTCTTTTTTGGCCATCCCACAATAAATGGAGTTACCTGGCTAGGGATCAGATCAAAGCTGCAATTTTGATCGAAGCTACAGCTGCAGCAATGCTGGATCTTAAACCCACTGTGCCAGGCCAGGGATCGAACCTGTGTCACCGTGCTGCAGAGACACTGCTGATCCCATTGTACCACAACAGGAACTCCATATACTTCAAATTTCAATGTCAATAAAAGGAGTTCTCTTTAGCACAGCCAGTTAAGGATCCTGAGTTGTCAGTGCAGTGGCTCAGGCCCCTGCCGTGGCATGGGTTCAATCCCTGGCCCAGGAACTTATATGTGCCACAGGTGTGGCCCCCCAAAATTTATTTTTAACTTTTGATGTAAAAAAATTTTTCTTTTGGTCCTAACTGCTTCAGATTTTTTTTTCCCTTTTTTGTGAAAGGAAACAGTAGGGATGAAGTCCAAGCCCCTTTCTTGAATCCCCTTGTCCCTGAGCCCCAATCCCATCCTCCTATCTCCCCAGAAAACAATCCAGGGCCCTGGATCTGGAGTGAGGTCTTTGTTTCCTGTGTTTACATTCAGTCTACAGATATGTTAGGAGGAAGTTTACATTTATTCCGCTGGCAAAATAAGAGCAATTTCCAAGGAAAAACCCAAACAGTATGGAAAGTATAAAATGGAAAAAGAACGCCCGCCCCACCCCCAAAGAATGGAAAGTAATTAACAGCTAGAATATAAATTTCACCTGCATGTCAGGCCCAGCAGAATGGGTTTTCCCGTCTGTCTTGTTCTCTGCTGTGTCAGCCAGTTCTGGGCATACAGCAGGTACTCAATACATGTTGAATACAATTTTAAGTTTCTTAGATCATGCTCATTTTCAAAGTAAATTTTCCTATTTTGGAATTTTATCTTTTTGCATATTTTTGGCCATACAGAGTTCATGGGCCAGAGATCAGATCCCAGCCATAGTTGCCATCTACAACAGCAACGCAAGATCCTTAACCCACTATGCTGGGTGGGGATCAAACCTGCGCCCCGGCACTCCAGAGATGCAGGACTCTGGAATAATTTTAGATTTACAGGAAACTTGCAAAAAATAGTGCCGTGTCCAGCGCTGCAGGGCAGCAGAAGATTCTGGAAGAGGGATGGCGTGATATAACAAAACAGAGAAGACTCTTACATTTAGAAAGTGGGGGACCAGGAGGCACTCTGTTCTGCAGAACAAAGGCGCCTAGGCTTTAGCCCTCATGACTTTTATTAGGGAAGGTGACGTAGGTTAATGAGCAAAATCAGGTGCAGGCAATGATAAAGCTCTCTTAGTGGTTGTGTTTTGCATGTGAGCCAAATTTGTTTACTGCATCGTTCAGCAGTTTCAATGGTCTCCAACAAAATAGTGCAGAGTTCCAACATATGCCTCCCTGTTGCCCCTGGGGCTAACAACTTCTAGATCCATGATACACTTTTAACCACTACCAGATTATGTTTCTTAGTTGGGTTACTGTTCCCAAAACTGCAAGCTTTATTTGGATGTCCCCAGTTTTGCCACAGGTGCCCTTTTCTTGCCCGAGATCCCACATTCATTTTGGTCCTCGTGTGTCTGTGTCTCCTTTCAGTCTGTGACACCCCTCAAATGTTGCGTTTTCATGACTGGGCCAGTTTTTGCAGGGTTCTAGTCAGGTGTCCCTCGGAATATCACTCCATTTGGGCGTACCTGGCATTTTTCTCATCATTAGCCTGAGGTTATGGGTGGCTGGGAGGGGTGAGGGGCCCTTCTCATGACATTGACCGGGACACATGACACCCATAAGACATCACTAGCTGTTAGCCTGGATCACTCGGACAAGGTGGGGTCTCGCCTTTGGCTCTTCCATACTTTATTTTATGGACGAGCCTCACCAACTCCTTCGAGTCCCGCCCACCTTCACCGGAGGCGGGAAGGGTTGCGCCCCAGATCCTGGAGGGGTGTTTCAACTTAAATTATCTGCAATTCTAAAGTAAGATTGGACCCCTCCGCCCTCACACCCATTATAAAGACCAGGAAATTGAGGTTGAAAATGACACACTTCCTCACTAGAGGGTGGCCCAGCGCAGGGCTAAGGCCCCACCCCAGCACTGCAGTAGGGTGGGGCGGGGGGAGCTGTGGGCGCCCCAAATGCGCAGGCAGGTGGAGACACTGCCTGTGTGGGGGCAGGGGGAGGAAATCGGGCCCCAAGCCGCCCTCCTCGGCCCGAGGTGCAGCCTAACCCCGGGTGCACCTTACCCCCTGTTACAGAATACTGCCTGCGCCCCGGAGGAGTGGTGGCGCGGTGGCCCAGCAGGATCCCGGGCGGGCCTGGAGACTGAGGGGCCCGCGCTTCCTGCTGCCGGAGATCACCTGGGCCGCCCGGGGCCCTGGGGCAGGGGCGGGAGGGCCGCCCCGACGGCGAGCGCCCTGCACTCCTACAGCGTGGCTCCCGCGGCCGCTCCTGGCCTTGGCCCTGGGCCCTGCCGACTGCAGGTGAGACAACCCGCCCGGCGGGTGTAGAACCCGCCAGAATCCGCCACCCGGAGGAGGGGTCTCCGCCTGCCCTGGTGACCCACTTTCTGTTTGTCGGGGATGCGGGAGCCAGAGGGACAGCCAGCCGGTGTCCTCAGCCGTGAATGAGGGGCTCACATCATGCAAGAGACCGTAGGGAGCCATAGTGAGTGTGCAGGGGACAACCAGGGCCGGGAGGAGGGAGCAGGAGGGGAGGGGCAGGTCAGACAGCCCTGTGGTGCAGCCCTTCCCCCAGCCCCAAGAGGCTGAGGGTGTGAGAGTCAAAAGTCTGTGGTCACAGGGTAGTCACCAGCTGCCTCCTGCCTGGGTTCCTCCTGCAGGAATGGGGGTCAGGCAGGACTTCCTGGAAAAAGGGAGCCCCAGCTGTTTGGGGGAGGGGAGGTGACCCTGGGACACTGGCTGGGATGTTGTCAAACACAGCTCACACACAGGACACACAGCTCAGCTGAGAAACACAACAGAGACACACAACTTGGGCACAAAACAGGCACACACAAGTCGCCTTCCCCCCTACACACAGTTCCACTTGAGGACTCAGGTGCACGTCACAGACATGCCATGCAGGCCTTGCCAGCTGAGTATACACAGCCACTGGAACACTGGCTCCCAGGCTCACAACCAACATGTGACTGAGGCAGGCACGCTTGGCTACACGCAGAAAACAGCTCAGACACACCCAGACACAGGCAGACAAACACCACCTCTGAGAACACCGACACACAGGAGGTGCCTGGCCCGGGCATTCGGACACAGCTGCCTACACAGCACACACGGGCCCCGAGACACGAACTGCTCCTGTGGGCAGACGCAGGGGCTGTGGGGCAGGCGCAGCTGCACTGGTGCACCAGACAGCCACCTCAAATCCCGTGTCCAGCGCTGGGGAACTAACTCCAAGGCTCACATGACCCGAGGGGAGGGCTTTTGGAACAGTTGGCGGAGAAACTGCATCATCCTCACTAATGATCCATTTCCGCCCCCAGGGAATAAAGGCTCAGTGACCGCCAGTTCTGCACTGGAGCTCACCTGCCTCTCTGAGCCCCCAGCGACCGGCTCAAGCCTCCCCTAGGGTGAGTGCTGGGCCCTGCATGACCACCCTTTCCCCTAAGCCCCATGGCTGGACCCTATCCTCCCACTAACCCTGGGGATAAGGGGGGGTGGGTCTCGGGTGCCTGCTGCCCACATCCCAGACACTTGTCTCTCCTCTCCCAGATGGACACGTGGACGGTACTGCTCATCCTGCAAGCCTCCCTGGTGCTCCCCGGGGCCGTGGGCACCAGAACCAACACCAGGACTGCCCCCACCCCCATCCTGCGTTTTGTGGCCGTGGGGGACTGGGGAGGGGTCCCCAATGCCCCGTTCCACACAGCCCGGGAAATGGCCAATGCCAAGGCGATTGCCACAACTGTGAAGACCCTGGGCGCAGATTTCATCCTGTCCCTGGGGGACAATTTCTACTTCACTGGGGTGCATGATGCCAAAGACAAGAGGTTCCAGGTGTGCGATGCTGGAGTCAGGGAGTGGGGAGGTACATGTGAAGAAGCCCCTCAATCTTTTGACACTGGAAAGGGTAGCCAGAGGCTGACACCTGTAGGCACCTAGAGGGCTCACCATCTCTCTTGTCCCCCACTCCTGACTTGGTGGGAGCATCTGATGGCTGTGTGAACTGGGGTGGGGGCTGGCCCTCTCTGTCTGCTACAGGAGACCTTTGAGGATGTGTTTTCTGACCCCTCCCTCCGCAATGTGCCCTGGCACGTGCTGGCTGGCAACCACGACCATCTGGGGAACGTCTCGGCACAGATAGCCTATTCTAAGATCTCCAAGCGCTGGTGAGTCTGCACCCCTCTCATCCTCCCCACACCTCCCACCTCCCAGCCTGGCTCAGGTGGGCAGAGACTCATCAGCCTGAGCTGAGTTTGGGGCTCCTCTGCCCAAGACAGGCGCTCACCGCTTCCATCACATCCGCAGGAACTTCCCCAGCCCTTACTACCGCCTGCGCTTCAAGATCCCACGGTCCAATGTGTCTGTGGCCATCTTCATGCTGGACACGGTGACGCTGTGTGGCAACTCGGACGACTTTGTCAGCCAGCAACCCGAGAGACCCCGCAACCTGGCGCTGGCCCGCACACAGCTGGCCTGGATCAAGAAGCAGCTGGCGGCAGCCAAGGAGGACTATGTGCTGGTGGCCGGCCACTATCCTGTGTGGTCCATCGCCGAGCATGGACCCACCCACTGCCTAGTCAAGCAGTTGCTGCCACTGCTGACCACACACAAGGTCACTGCCTACCTGTGCGGCCATGACCACAACCTGCAGGTAAGGAACCCCAGGATGGGATGGGAGACTTGTAAGGGGTCCCCAGCGCAGCCAGTGTGTCACATGGCATACTGGGGTCCTCCTCCTATTTGGGGGCCTCCTGAACATCACTCTCTTTCAAACTCTACACTCTCTAACCAAAAAACAGCCCCAATTTCTCTAAGAGCCCTCTCAGAGCTCCCAGGTACTTAGTTCTCTACCTGTGGGAAAACTGAGACCTGGGGTTGAGGGGGACAGTTATATTCCTTGTTCAGGGTGACTCTGTGGGCAGGGACAAGCCTGACCTTGGACTCAAGACAGGTGATCAACCTCACTGAGGGGCTAAGGGCTCCAGTGACCCTGTGTCCTCTGCCCACAGTACCTTCAGGATGAGAATGGCTTGGGCTTTGTGCTGAGCGGGGCCGGGAACTTCATGGACCCCTCCAAGAAGCACCTGCGCAAGGTCCCCAACGGCTACCTGCGCTTCCACTTTGGGGCTGAGAACTCACTAGGTGGCTTCGCCTACGTGGAGATCACCCCCAAAGAGATGAGCGTCACTTACATTGAAGCCTCGGGCAAGTCTCTCTTCAAGACCAAGTTGCCAAGGCGAGCCAGGTCTGAGCACCAGCACCGACGGGCCTGAGAAGTGCCTCCCTGCTGGCGGGTGGGTGGGTGGGCCCCACTGGGGGCCATCCCCCCCAGCCCTTAAGCAGGCTTTCCTGGGTACCTGTGGTGCTACGGCAGAGCGGGAAGGAGATGGACAGATGAGGAAATGTGATGCCAAGTGGCCCTTGTGACAAGGATGCCCACAGAGGTGAAAGAAGCATGGACACATGTACCGGCCAGAGTGCCAGGCCCCATGGCCGGGCTCGCCCAGCCTGACTTCTGGGCAATGGGGGGTGAGGAAGGAAAGCTCTCTCCTGGGTCAGGCATCCTTCTGTCACTGCCAAATAGTTAATAAAAAAAAAAAAAATAGTTGCAAAGGCTGAATGTGTGTCATGAGTGTCCTTTTCCTCACCTCCCTGATGAGATGCATCACTTGGCTTTAAAAGGGTCAGGGCTCCCTGACTTGCTGCTCTGCGCCTCCACCCCTCAGCTTCTTCCATAACCAACCAGCCTTATACATGGATGCATTTTTTTTTTCTTTTTACGGCCTCGTCTATTGCATATGGAAGTTCCCGGGCTAGGGGTCAAATCAGAGCTTCAGGGGCTGGCCTATGCCACAGCCACAGCAACACTGGATCCAAGCCACATCTGCATCCTACATAGCAGCTTGTGACAATGCTGGATCCATAATCCACTAAGCGAGGCCAGGGATTGAACCTGCATCCCCACAGACATTATGTCAGGTTCTTAACGCTCTGAGCCAAAACGGGAACTCCCACAGATGCGATTTTAAGTAGAAACCAAACAGGAAGAAGGGTAGAACATGAAACAAGCCTTCCTCCCCCGTGACAGCCTCCCTAGGAGTGACCATGCCTGTCATGTTCTTTCCTTCCATCATAAAAACATCCCCCTTATATCACACAAATCATCTTGACATATACACAGTTGTGCACCTCTTGGGAAAGAAAATAGCTTTGCTTTTTTTTTTTTAAATGTTATAGGAGTACAGCAACACACTTACAATGTTGTATTTGTTTCAAGGGTACAGCACAGTGAATCAGATCATATGTATTCTTTTTTCCCACAGAGGTTATTACAAATTATTGGGTAGATTTTCCTGTGCTATGCAGTAGGTTCTTGTTAAATAACTTTTTATAAATGACTTGAACTTCCTTCCAGGGTTTCTCTGGCAGATGAAAGCAAACATGAACAGCTTTTTTTTTTTTCATCGGGTTCCCACTGATCTTCATCTAGCTTTTTTGTTTCTTTTCTTTTGCAAACTGACAAACTAGATCTAGTTCCCAGTGCTGTACAGCAGGACTTTTTCATATTCTTTTCCATTACGGTTTATCATAGGATATCGAATATAGTTCCCCGTGTTATACAGTAGACACTTGTTGTTTATCCATCCTATATATAATAGGATATATATCTTGCTTACATTTTGTCCAGGTTGCTATTTCATTTTATTTAGCTAGGTTAGCTAGGATGGAGCCAAACAATTGGGTCCCTGGCCCTTAGCAACTGAAGTGGCCGTTGAGGGCAGACCAAAGAAGTGGTTTTTGCTGCCGGCTGGCTCAAGCTGTTTGTGGTGGGTGTTGGTCAATTCAGAAGCCCAGAGGGGAGGTGGACTTTCTGTAGCTTTCAGTTCAGGGTGAGCATTGTGCTTTCAGCATGGCTCAGCAGATAAAGGCCCTGAAATAATTCTGCTTCTGGAAGTTTTTCTCCACACATACTTGCACAGATGGACAAAAGGCATGGGTTCAGGGGTATCCACTGTAGCTCTGTTGGTAAGAGGGGAAAGATTTTTTTTTTTTTTGCTTTTTAGGGCCAGACCTGCAGCGTATGGAAGTTCCCAGGCTAGCACTCACATCAGAGCTGCAGCTGCCAGCCTACACTACAGCCATAGCAACACCAGATCACAACCGAGTCTGAGGCCTACACCGAAGCTTATGGCAATGCCAGATCCTTGTCCCACTGAGCTAGGCCAGGGATTGAACCCACATCCTCCATGGATGCTAGTCAGGTCCTTAACCTGAACTAGATCTAGTCACTTACAATGGAGCACGATAATGTGAGAAAAAAGAATATATACTTGTATGTGTGACTGGGTCAACTTGCTGTACAGTAGAAAACTTACAGAACACTGTAAAGCAGCTATAATGGAAAAAAAATCACTATAAATAAAACAAAAAAATATGAAAAAGAATATGTGTATGTATAACTGAATCACTTTGCTGTACAGCAGAAATTTACAAAACATAAATCAACTATATTTCAATAACATTTTTTTAAAAGTTAGTTTAATTTTTATTTTTCTTTTTAGGGCCGCACCTGTGGCATATAGACCTGCATTTGTGACCTACGCCACAGCTTGCAGAAACACCAGATCCTTAACCCAAAAGGGAGGCCAGGGATCAAACCTGCAGCTGCACAGTCACTATGTCGGGTTTTTAACCCACTGAGCCACAATGGGAACTCCAATAAAATCTTTAAAAAGCAAAAAATGGAGTTCCCGTCGTGGTGCAGCAGAAACAATCCGACTAGGAACCATGAGGTTGAGGGTTCCATCCCTGGCCTCGCTCAGGATCTGGGTTAAGGATCCGGTGTTGCCATGAACTGTGGTGCAGGTCGCAGACGTGGCTCAGATCTTGTGTTGCTGTGGCTATGGCTGCGGCCGGCAGCAACAGCTCCGAGTAGCCCCCTAGCCTGGGAACTTCCATATGCCTCAGGTGTGGCCCTGAAAGGACAAAAAAAAAAAAAAAAAAGGCAAAAAACACCATCGTTTCTAATCCTGACCACAAGGAGAGGGCCAGCATCAGCCTGGCTTCTCAGAGGACATAATAGAAGCTCAAAAGATTAAGTCAGGTGCCCAAGCTCATGCCTAGGAAGTGGCAGACCCTAAGTCTTAACCTTGACAGTCACAGCAGCTCACAGCCACCCTGCCTCTTCCTACTGACTCAGAGGCTCCAGGCAGGCAGGGGTCTGAATCAGAAGTCAGCTCAGTGTCCCTGTTAGCAGGTCCCAGAGCATGGAATTAGCCCAACATCCCGGTTCACAGGGCCCAGAGAGTGGAAAGGAGAAGTGAAACATCCAAGCTGACACAGGGAACCAGTGGCAGGGAGGGGAATTGACCCTCCCCCCCTTCTCCACAATGACCAAGCACTTCTACCAAGCACCAAGGACCAAGTCCTGTGCCAACCTAAGGAGCACCAAAATGAATAAGACAGAGTGGAGACATGCCTTCAGAGAGGGCTTTCTCCAGCTCAGAGGACTTCAGCCAGCGTACTGCCATTGTTGGAAAGATGCCTTGTAAATTACAGGAAATAAGATGGCAGAATTCCTTAGGACTGCCAGGGAGTTTCATCTCTTCTCTCTCTTCCTGAGCAACTGCTTCTGATTCAACCATCACGGATACTATCATCTCCCCCCTCCATTCCTCACATGAGGTGCTGGACCTAGCACCAGCACCCTCACCCAGCCAGCTGGTTGTCACTGTTGAGTCACACTCAGCAGCCTTCAAGGCCAAAACTCAGAAGAGCAAAGTAAGAAACCTGCCTTACCAAACAGCAGAATGCACTGTCATCAAAACAGCATGACCCTGGCTCCAGGAAAACATTCAGAGGAAAGCCAGCTACAAATTCAAGAACACATGAGGACGTGATGTAGGTTAAGGAGGCGTTGGGTTTCACAGGAAAGATGTTATCTGCCTTGGCAGTTTGCCCAGAACCAGACACAGCATGGGAGTTCCCCTTGTGGCTCAGCAGCTTAGGGACCCAATGCTGTCTCTGTGAGGATGCCAGTTTGATCCCTGGCCTTGTTCAGTGGGTGAAGGATCCAGTGTTGCCAGAAGCCATGGCATAGGTTGAAGATGCAGCTTGGATACGGTATTGCCCTGGCTGTGGCATGGGCCACAGGTGCAGCTCTGATTTGACCCCTGCCAGGGAACTCCCATATGCCGATGGTGTGACCATAAAAAAAAAAAAGACACAACCTGAACCCTACTTCAGACTGTATACAAAAATGAATTCCAGAGCAGTCACATATTTTAGTGTAGAAAAAAAATACAGTAGGAGTTCCTGTCATGGCTCAGTGGTTAACGAATCCGACTAGGAACCATGAGGTTGCGGGTTCGATCCCTGCCCTTGCTCAGTGGGTTAAGGATCTGGCGTTGCCATGAACTGTGGTGTAGGTTGCAGACGCGGCTCGGATACCGTGTTGCTGTGGATGTGGTGTAGGCCTGTGGCTACAGCTCCAATTAGACCCCAGCCTGGGAAACTCCATATGCCGAGGGGAGCGGCCCTAGAAAATGACAAAAAAAAGACAAAAAAAAAATACAATAGAAGATGAAAACAAACAGCCAGAGGTCTGAATGAGACAGTTCATAGTAGCTTTATTCATAACTGTCCCAAACTGGAAACAACCCAAATGTCCATCAGTAGGCGAAAGGATAAACAAACTGTGGTCCAAAGACTCAATGGAATACAACTCAATGATGAAGAGGAACAACTACTGATAAACACAACATGGACACATTTCAAAATAAGCTGAGTAAGAGAAGCCAAACTCAAAAGACTACATAATGTATGATTCTGTTTATGTGACTTCCTCAAAAATGCAAAGCTTTAACTGAAAACAGATCAGTTGGTCAAGAGCTGGGGATGGGGTAGGAATTGACTACAAAGAGACATAGGAAATTTCTGGGGGGGATGGAAATACTCATTATTGTGATTGTGGTAATGGTTTCACAGGTTGTGTGTATATGCCAAACTTGCAGTTTATTGTCTGTCAATTATATCCCAATAAAGATGTGAAAGAAGGAAGGGAGGAAGGGAGAAAAAAAGAATGAAAGGAAAAGTAACAAGAACCAGCGAAGCTGTCAATCGGATTGTCCATATATACTGTGGCAGAGTCACACAATGAATTGTTCAGTGCCTAGAAGCAAGAGTTATCTATATGTGTATGGACCACTAAGTGGAAATAGCAAGTTGCAAGGTAACGGTGTAGATTATTTCCCATCCTGTGTGTGTCCAGGTTTGTCCAAGCCCGTAGAAAGGGTCCTCTAGAGAAGTACTTGGCAGTTCCCAGAGTAACCCTGCCCTCTAGAGGATTTCTTGGAGATAGGTCTATTGGAAATACGTGTCATTACAAATTATTTTCCTAAACACACTAATAAAACAGCTCTTTTTTGTTTTGTTTTGTTTTTTAGGCCTGCACCCACAGCATATGGAGATTCCCAGGCTAGGAGCCCAATAGGAGCTGCATCTGCGACCTATACCACAGCTCACCGCAATGCCAGATCCTTAACCCACCGAGCAAAGCCAGGGATGGAACCCGCAACCCCATGGTTCCTGGTCGGATTCCTCTCTGCTGCACCATGACAGGAACTCCTAAACAGCTCTTAACAAGATCACTAGGGACCAAAAACCAGCCAAAGTCAACAATCAATTCTCTCTCCTCATAGTACTCAAACTTGCAGCCACAGGTTAACACAGTGATCCCTCTCCTCATCCCGAAATATTTTCTTCTGGAGGCTTCTGGGACAGGACTCACCTTTCTCATCCTACCTCACCGGTCCATCCAGTCTCTTGTTGGCTCCTCCCCCTCCTCTTCTAAGGATAGGGAGCCCCTGGTCTTCTTCTTAGCCCTCTTCTTTTTCTATTATTTTGCCCTTCGCCCCTGAAACCACAGTGACCTCCTCTGGTCCTGAGCCTTTAAATAACCTCCAAATCATCTCCCTTGAGCCTTCTTCATCTGAGCAAGAGACAGTACCCAGGGTCCCTACGCTTGTTTCTCCTCTCTCCTTCACTCCCTCATAAATTTTACAGGTGCTCCTCCTATCTGTCTAACTCCTACTCAGGCTTTGGATTTCAACCTGAGGATCAGCCTCCCATGGAAGCCTTCCCTAACCTCTCAGACTAGTTTGGCAAGCCCCTCCACCACCACCACATGCTCTGAGAACCACACACCTCCTTGGCTGCGCTGAACAGGGTAGCAACGGATCCTTTATGTGTCTGTCCAGTCTCTTCATTACATTGTGGGAATTGTGGAGGTTTGATTACCCTTCCCCCAGCCCCCACCTGCCTACCCAACCTCATGTATTATGACACTTAGCACTCAAAGGGTGGTCCGAAGACCAACAGCATAGATAGATGTCCCAGGGAGCCTGCTGGAAAGGCAGACTTCCAGGCCGCACTTCTGACCTAATGAACCAGAACCTGGATTATAATAAAAACCGCAGGTCTTGTTAAAGTTTGAGTAGAGAGTCTTACAATCTTTCTGATTCAGCCAAACTGGTATTTGCAATTCCTTAGCCCTGGAATATTTGATTGTGTACGACGTCGGGGAGGCCTGGTTGGGCTGAGAGGGGCTGGGGCTTGAACTTGGTCAGAAGACAAGTGATGCTGAGGCCAAGCGCAAGACTGCCTTTCCAGCGCTGGTATGGCCCAGTCCACGGCTCCTGAAATGCAGGAAGCGTCACCGAGGGAGCTCACCAGAAGCAGAGGCCACCTTCACTACCTGCAGATAAACGCGGTCTGAACTTCCGCGCAAGCTCACCGCGACCCCATCGCCGAACCTGGAATGCGACCACGCGTGCGCACAGAGAAGACGCTGGAGGAGGCGGGGCTTACTTGCGGGGCGGTCCCGGCCTCGGGTGGGCGAGACTGGAGGCGAATTGAGAGATTTCCGCTTCCGCCAAGAGTCGGAAGTCACTGTCTCCCGGGTGAACGAGGCGGTCGCGAAGAGGGGCTGCGAGTGTAGGTGAACGTTCGCGCGGGCAGGCGGGCGTTGGGAGCCGGGTGGAACTGGCGCTCTGCGACTCCGGGGCACTCATGGGGCGGAGGCACCGCGGGCCCAGGGCTTGGGGGGCGGTCCAGCGAGGAGCTTGACTCCCCCGGGTCCCAGCCCGCCAAGCGCGGCTGCCGGGAGGCCTGGCTCCAGCCGGCAAGAGGCGACGCCGAAGCCTCGGTGAGCCTGGAGGGATCACTTACCCGCCGCCTCAGGAGCCCTGGCAGGATCGGTGACTGAGCCCTCTTCCAGCCCCTGCTTGGCGCTCTTGGGCTTAGGTTGCTACAGAAGTATAGCCTGAGGTCCCGAGGCTTTATGTTCAGGCCAGACCCCTGTTCTGGAGTGTGGTTGGGGAGTGCTTTAGTCACTGAGAAAAGTGAGATTCTGCGGCCCATCTGTAGCTTCTGATTCAGAAGACTTGTTTATATATTCAACAGATAGTCATTGAGCTCTTGATGCACACCAGGCGTTATGTGTGCCCAGGATTCAGCAGTGGGCAAATCATGCTCCCACCCCAACCTGCAGAACTGACATTCTAGTATAGGGAGATCTGGGATGAAGTTCACAATCTGTATTTCTTGAACACCCACAGGGGATTCTGTTACAGGTGGTACCCAGGCCGTGCTTTGGTGAGAAAATTCAACAGAACACTATTCCCACAGGTGAGAGCCTGAGCTATGGAACTGGCTACATGCTGCTTACTAAAGGTGCAGGATCTTGGGTCTGGCTTCTGCTTCCCTTGTTCATTGCATCTCACACCCATCTCCCCATTGCTCGCTGGACTTCAGCTGTACCACTCTTCTTTCTCTTTCTCTAGAAAAACTGCGTCTGCCTTGGAGCCTTTACAGTTGCTATTTCCTCTACCTGGACTACTGTGCATGGTTGCCTTTTCTTATTGGGACCTCAGCTTGAATGACTCTTATCCAGCGGGTCCTTCTGGCTCCACCCTTAAGTGAAGTTGTCCTGTCCCAGAAATGTTCATTGAGCCTTGTTTTCTTAATCTCATAGCACTTGCCAGTATTGGAAGTTTTTTATCCTATTAGTTAGCTTAAGGATCTAGTGTCTTCATTAGAATATCAGTTGTACAAGAGCAGATACCTTGCCTGCCTTGATTGCTGCAGGGCTGTGGTTTACTGTAGGCCCTGGCATTGGTTCATTTATTCATTCATTTGTTCATTCACTAAATATGTGTTGAGCACCATGAGCAGTTCTAGGCTCTGGGGATGCAAACAAACAAAAAAAGGCAGAAACCCCTGCCCTCAAGGAATTCACATTTGGAGGACAGAGTCGGAGATGCAGGAAGACCAGTAAGGATACGTTGTGATAATCCATGCCAAAGATGAATGGGATTCAGGACTCATCCACAGAGCTGGCCCTGGGCATGGAGTGAAGTGGTCAGATGCTGGATGTGTCTTCAAGGTAGAACGGTAGGATCAGGATGGGATAAGGGGTGTGAGAGAGGGCTAAAGGAATCCAGGATGAGTCCAAGGTTTTTAGAAAAATGGACTTGCCATCTGCAGAACTGAAGACTACAGGAAAGCAGATTGAGGTGTTTGGAGCTCAGTTTTGGACAGGTTATGTTTCAACGTTTGCTAGCATCCAGGAGTTGCCGTTGTGGTGCAGCAGAAACGAATCTGACTAGGAACCACGAGGTGGCAGGTTAAATCCCTGGCCTCGCTCAGTGGGTTACGGATCTGGTGTTGCCGTGAGCTGTGGTGTAGGTCACAGATGAGGATCAGATCATGCATTGCTGTGGCTATGGTGTAAACTGGCAGCTGTAGCTCCAGTTGAACCCATATGCCACAAGTGCAGCCCTAAAAAGCAAAAAAAAAAAAACAAAAACCAGGTGGTCAGGGGAGTCTGCAGTTCAGAAGAGATCACAGTGTAGAGGAGGCTTTTGACAGGGGAGAGATGACTGTGGGTGAAGAGGGGAGGAGCCCAAAGATTGAGCTTGTGGACCATCAGTAGCGAATTGGAGGTGGAGTTGCGGTGGCAGCAGAGACTGAAGGAAGCTGCCTTTGAGGAGGGGATGGGAGAGTACAGGGTCCTGAGAGCCCTGTGAGAAGGGTCAGGGGAGAAACTGGTTTGTCCAGTGCCCTAAGGAGTGGGGACAACCCCTTGTAGCGGGGGGACAGCATGTGGTGGGGGGTGATCTATAGGAAGATAATGGGAGGGAATACAGACAGCTTTCCTAGGAAAGCTCTCAGAGGGGATTCCCTGGCGGCCTAGCCATTAGGTATCTGGTATTGTCACTGCTTTGGCTTTGGCTCAGGCCACCGCTCTGGTGCAGATTTGATCCCTGGCCCGGGAACTTCTGCATGCCATGGGCACAGCCAAAAAAAGAAAAGCTTGAAGAGAATGAAGTTGGGTTTTTTGGTTTTTTATTTTTATTTTTTTTTTAGGGCCACACCCACGGTATATGGAGGTTCCCAGACTAGGGGTCCAATTGGAGCTGTTGCTGCTGGCCTACGCCACAGTCACAGCAACACTAGATCTGAGCTGCATCTGCGACCTACACCACAACTCATGCCAACGCCGGATCCTTAACCCACTGAACAAGGCCAGGGATCAAACCCACAACCTCATGGTTCCTAGTCGGGTTCATTTCCACTGTGCCATGACGGGAACTCCATGAAGTTGTTTTTAATCTTGGGAGAGGTAATAAGTGTGTTTGTTAATGATCCAGTAGAGAGAAAATGTCATGTTGGGATCCAAGGCACAAGGTAACATTGTTTTTGTGGGGAGTGTGGCTATTTTTCAATAGCAAAGGAGAGAAGGTCTAGTGGGTAGTCCTGGGGGTGAGGGGCTTGTGGATTGTGGATGTTCCTGCCGACTGCTTCTGTTTACACAGTGAATTGGTAGTACCCTTGGTTAAGAACAAGGACATTGCATAGAGTCATCATAAATATGAATGAAACTCTGGCTGTTATCTGGCAGGCTGCTGACCTCTGCTGGGGCTAGGTGGGCGGCACCTGGGAGGTGAGGGATGGCAAATTCAGTGCCCTGAGCCCAGCACCTGATATGGGGGATGCCCTGCTACCTCCCTCCCCAGACACCTCTGAGACATCTGTCCCTAGATGTCCCACTTTCTCCAACACCTTGTTCTTCCTCTCTGTCAGACACTAGAGAATGGTCCCACCATTTCCCCTTAGCCACCACCTCTGTCCCCACCACTACCTTGGAAGTCAGCCTGGACCCTTTCTTCTCTCACCATCTCACCAATTCCACTGACTCGACTCCTCAGTCTCTTACCCACTGCTGCCTTTCCACCCCAAACAGCCCTGTCCCAGTTCTGACTTGTCTTCATCCAGACTTTGACCCATACTCCTTGGTCCCTTAAAAAAATAATAATAAAATAAGGAGTTCCCATTGTGGCTCAGTGAGTTAAGAACCCAGCTAGTATCCATGAGGATGTGGGTTCAATCCCTGGCCTCGCTTAGTGGGTAAACGGATCTGGCGTTGGTGGCAAGCTGCAGTGTAGGTCACAGACATAGCTCACATCTGGCATTGCCATGGGGAATTTCCATATCCCTCAGATGTGGCCCTAAAAACCAAAAAAAAACCACTAAGCAATTCTATTCTTTCACTCCCATAGCCTCTAGGATCCATCCAAACATTCAAAACCCTCCCACCTGTTCCCTCTTCAGCCTGCCCCTCTCCCCAGCCTTCATGGTCCCCAAACAGTGGCTGGGCTCTCAAACACCTACTCCTTAACTTTTTTTTTTTTTTTTTTTTTTTTTGTCTTTTTAGGGCTGAACCTGCGGCATATGAAGGTTCCCAGGCTAGGGGTCTAATCAGAGCTACAGCTGCCAGCCTACACCACAGCCACAGCAACGCCAGATCCAAGCCACGCTGCGACCTACACCACAGCTCACAGCAACCCTGGATCCTTAACCCACTGAGTGAGGCCAGGGATCAAACCCACAACCTCATGGTTCCTAGTTGGATTCATTTCCACTGTGCTGAGACTCCTATCCCTTAACTTTTCACATGGCGTGTTTCTCTGCTCCAAATGCTAGTCCCCACCTCTCTGCCCAGCCCCTCATCTGCAGAGAGCCAGCCCAAGGGGCCCATCAGAAAACACTGTCACATCCTTTCAGTGTCATTCCTCCTGGGTGGCATTTGTGTGTCCCTTGACAAAAGGAGTAGCCTGAATAAGATCACTGGCTCCTGAAGTTCCCCAGTGGCTTAGTGGTTAAGGACTCAGGATTGTCACTGCTGTGGCTTGGGTAACTGCTGTGGGCGCAAGTTCAATCCCTGGCCCTGGAACTTCTGAATGCTATAGGTGCAGCCAAAAAAAAAAAAAAAAAATCCTGGCTCCTGAGCACTTCTGCATGACTATCCTGTCCCTGTCTCTCATGTCATCCTCACCAGGAACTGTGGCTTCCTATGTAGGTGCTGACAATGGATGGGCCAGGCCCTTTGCAAGCACTTTACTCTGTCGGCCACATGAGACCCACCTAAGATGGCAACCTCATGTCTCTTTCATAGACTGGAGACAAACACAAAGAGCTTAAGTAACCTGCTTGGGATCCTGCAGTAAGGCGGGGGAGGTAGAGTTAGAACCCAGGTCACCTGTCACCAGAGCCTGCTCCCATTCCCTCCAGCTACAGTGCACTGGGTTCACCACCTGCCCATCCACTGGGAGATTCGGACGCCATCAGGCCAGCCCGCATCCTAAAGTGCCAAGCTGGAGGGCTGTATGGGTCCCATGAGTCACTGACTTCTTACTGCCCCCTTCCACAGGTTTGCCCTCCTGCAGACATGGGACGCAGAAAGTCAAAACGGAAGCCACCCCCCAAGAAGAAGATGACAGGCACCCTAGAGACTCAGTTCACCTGCCCCTTCTGCAACCACGAGAAGTCTTGTGACGTGAAAATGTAAGTGGGGGTCAGGGATCCTGCCTCCCCTCTCCTCAGTTGGGAGCCAGCCTTCCCCACCTCCCATCCTCCGTTCTGCCCCAGGCTGCCTATAAGGGGGATCATCCCCCACAGACACAGGCCTCTTCACTGGTCCCTCCATCTCCTCCCATTCCAGGGACCGGGCCCGTAATACCGGAGTCATCTCTTGTACGGTGTGCCTAGAGGAATTCCAGACGCCCATCACTTGTATCCTTGAGAAACCAGGCTTTTTCCAGGAGGTTGGGGGCAGGGCAGTGAGGGCTGCCCTACCCAGAGTGGGCTGCTCTAAGACACCCAGCCCTGGTGCGTGCTCTGGTGCAAGGCCGTGGCCATCCAGAGGAACCCTTGCCACGTGCTGCCTTATATGGGGTGATAGGGTACAAGGCAGGGGTCTGGCTAACAGTGGAATGAGCAAGTATGTATAGAAGAGGGACCCAGCGCTACCAGTTGCCCTTGACCTCAATGGCTCAGATCTGTCAGAACCAGTGGACGTGTACAGCGATTGGATAGACGCCTGTGAGGCAGCCAATCAGTAGCAACACAGAGGACCCACCCCCTTGGCAGCCTCGCCTGCTGGGTACCAATCCAGAGACATTCAAGGGTCGAGGGTGTGGGTCCAGGGCCTTTATAGCCCTGTGTGTATGTGTGGAATGGGTGTGGGTATGAGTGTGAGTGTGTGGCTGCAGATGTTGCTGTGGGGGTGTCCTCGTGGGCACAGGGTGGATTGAAGGGTTGCTGGGCCCCAAGGGCCTGAACTGCCTCCCTTGGTTCCAAAAGCCTTTGACTCTCTCCCTCCTCTGGCCCCTGGCCCCTGGCCCCCTGGCTTTGGGTCCCTGGCTCCTCCAGGGACCTGTGTCCTGACATCCTAGGTGAGGACAAGCCCAGCAGAGGTTGCCTCAGGACTCTCCAGCCTCCTTACCCACCTCACCAGCACTTGTCCATTTGAACTGGACTGTCCTCCTTCCCTGCCTTCCAAAGCCTGTGGCCTGGGATTCAAGCCACAGTCCCACAGGCCCCCTGGCAGGGTGGCCTCTTTTCATCTTTGGTCGCTTTTGTAGAGGAGGGAGGGCCTGGGTTGGGGATAGCTGTCAGTCACAAGACCTTAAATAAAGCGACCAATGCAAAAATTCCTGGCTCCCTGATTTCCTGGTCTCTGGGTCAGACCCAGGGGCCCAACAAGGGAGAGGGGGAGACTGGGGCATTCAGAGGTTGCCTGATGGGAGCTGTTAGAAGTGGGGTTTGGTCAGTCCTTCAAACTGTCCGGTGTTTTATCTACTCTGCAAACATTCAAGGTAAAACCAGGGCAATACTGGGCCCAAGGGACAGGGATGAACCCACAGACATCCGGCCAGGCACTTATAGTCATGGTGGAAACCAGGGGCCAACAGAGCCTGGGTGGGGAATGGGGTGGTGAGAGAAGCCTTCCTGGGGGACAGCCTGAAGGAGGTAAGGCTCACAGACCACCATGTGCCAGAGGCTGCTCTCAGGTTTGCCTACCTTCCCCCCATGTCTCGACAGCCACCCTGTGAGGAAGATGCTCACAGATGAGGAAACAGGCCAGAGGCAAGAAGTCACCAGCCCAGGGTCCCACAGCCAGAAGACTGCACAGCTGGGCCTTGAACCCAGAGGGCAGCTGTGAGGGTGGGGAGCACTGGAAAAGAGTAAGGGACCTTTGTCCCAGGGTGGTGTGTCTGGAGGTGGGGTCGGATGCACCTGTATGGTGATCATGGTGCTCCAGAGGACCTCTTGTCATTTATAAAGAGCCCCTTATGATCACTCCGGAGATTATGGCTAAGGAGACAGATTAGCATGGGGCCCTAGGTAGCCTCAGGATGGGGCCAGTCACTAGGAAGGGATTACTTCCTGAGTGAACTCTCAGCCACACCTGCCAGCTTTGGGAAGGGGAAAGGGGCCTACAGATTAAGCACTATGAAAACAAGATTTGGAGTTCCCGTGGCATGGTTCCGACTAGGAACCATGAGGTTGCAGGTTCGTTCCCTGGCCTTGTTCAGTGGGTTAAGGATCCAGCATTGCCATGAGCTGTGGTGTAGGTCACAGACATGGCTTGGATCCTGCGTTGCTGTGGCTCTGTGTTGCTGTGGCTCTGGTGTAGACCGGTGGCTACAGCTCCCATTAGACTCCTAGCCTGGGAACCTACATATGCCGTTGGAGCGGCCCAAGAAATGGCAAAAAAAAAAAAAAAAAAAGAAAGAAAACAATATTTGATGAGCTCCCACCTATTGATGAAGAAGTGCCACTCCCCTCCCCCATACCTTGCCCTGGGCATCTTCCCCCTGGCTCTTCCTGAGTTATATCCTTTTATAATAAACCTATCATCTGATAAATGTTTCTTTTTCTGTGAGCCACTCTAGTAAATTAACCCAACATCATGAAGGGGTGGTGGGACCCTCCCCCGCCACCCCCCATCTACAGCTGGTTGGTCAGAAGCACAGGACTGGTGATTAGCAGCTGAAGTGGGGGAGAGGCAGTCTTGGACTGAAACCCTTATCCTGTGGGGTCTGATGCCATCTCCAGGTAGAGAGTATCAGGATTAAGTTAGTTGCTTGGTGGTATTGGAAACAACACATCTGAACAAGGCTGAGGGTGAGACCTCAGGTGGTCTCATGCAGAGGTCCTGATGCTCTAGCAGCCTGGGGGCAGGTCCAGCTCCTCCACCTGGCCCGGTGACCCTGGGCATCGAGTAAGCTGTGCTTTAGATTCTTTGTTAGTACAGCAGGAAGTTTAATGCAGCCTTCCAACCAAGGCCACACTGAGGATGAAGGCACCGATCACAATTCCTGGCATGATTCCAGCAAACTGGGACCCACTAGGGCAGCAAGGGATGTGAATGGCCTAGGAAGATGCCGAGAAGACCACCCCAGCCACTGGGTCTGGCATGTGTCCCCTGTGGCCCACTGCCCTGACATGCCCCTCCATGGTGCTCCCACCTTGGCCTCCAAGGCCTCAGGTGGGGTCAAGGCAGGACCCTACAGAATGGGCCGAGTTGTGGACAGGCGCCTAGGGCAGCTGCCCTCAGGTCCAAGGAAAGGGGGCTCATTCTTCGGTCATCTAGGGCCCGCCTATCCCAGTCCCACAGGCCAAGTGCTAATATGGTACTGTTTTCCCAAGGAGGCAGGGCACTGGGCCAGGCATGGATCCTCCTCAGCATAGCTTCTCCGCCCCAGCCCTGGGGGAGCAGGACCCGGGGTGGCCTGGCCAAGAGTGCCTGGAATCCGGTTTATGAGGCCCCAGGGGCTGTGTGTGTCTGTGCAAGTGGGTCTTCTGGTGTCTGTCTCTACAGGTCCCCATGTTCCAGCATCAACCCCTGCCCAGCACTGCTCTGTGCCCCCAGCATGGCTGCTGCATCTACTCTTTGGAACCCTGGCAATTGATGGCTTCTGGGCAGGATAACTGGAGCAGGGTCCCTTCTGAAACATGAGGGGTTGGGACCTTGTCCAGAACTTCTAGGTCCTGGGCTGGCAGGCCAGGCTTAGAGATCAGCCCTAAGAAGAGGGCAGAGAGTGAGCCAGGCGCATGGGCCAGCTGCACCCTGCAGTCAACTACTTAACCGCCCTGTGCCAGTCGGTGAAGGCCATTGCCCTGGACACCCAAAGAGCCCATCCTCCCCCCCTGCCTTGCTCCCCTGCCCCCAGTCTACTCCAGGGCTAAAGGGCTTTCCCTGCCCACAGGGGCCTCCAAGACCCAGCTTATTTCCCATTCTCATGGTCAGTGCCAAATGTCATCCCCTGTCTGGAGACGTCATATCTTTTAAGCTTCCTGTGACCCCACAAGTGTCCATGGCCTCATTTTCCTGATTGATAAACAGGCTCCCAGTGCTTGGCCCCTTAACATGCTCCCAAAAGTAAAAAGGTTCTAAGCATGGGTGTGTGGATGTTGCGTACCTGTGTGAGGGGGTATGTTTCTGTGTGTCTGGGGTAGGAGTATATATTGCATGCATGAGTTGCGCTAGGGCTGCAGAGAGCATGTGCACGCTGTACACATGCAGCGTGGGTGGGTACAGAGAGGGGTGCCTGTCTTGGATCCAGCAAGCAACTTTGAGCTCTTTGTGTGTAGAGAGCAGCCCTGAGTCCTCCCATGATTTTACAGCTATTTATTGTGCTCCAGTGAAGTAGAAAAAGAAAGTGCTCGCGTTACAAACGCCACTGTCACATCCCATAGGCCAGCTGCAAACCAAACCGCGTGTGTCCTCTGGGTCTCTGGGCATGCAGTTTGCTCCCACTGCGGGAATGGGGTGGGGGGAGGCGCGAGCCTGGGCTCTGGGGGCTTCGCTTGGGGGGGCTTCTGGTCCGGGGGGGGGACCCACCTGTGGGGAGTGGGGGACAGCGGGGTAGCTTTGCTCAGTGCGTCCTTTGGGTGCTGTTGGGAACACCCAGCTCCATGTTGGACCTCGTAGTGCTCCAGGGAGGTGCCCCCTTCCCCCCCACAGGTTCCCCAGTCTGCTCCCCACAAACACTAACCCTGTAGGCAGGTGCCAGGGGGCTGGAGGAGCCATGCAGGGGGAGGGGGTCAGCAGGCCAGGCCAGGCCCACCAAGAGCAGCAGCCAGCCTCCCTGGGGGAAGGTGGGAGGCCCAGCACCCTAGGCAGAGTTGTAGTAGTTGTGCGGGTGGTGGTTGTGGGCAGGTTCGCCCAGCTCCGGGTACTCAGGCGTCAGGCAGTACTTGGGATCGTAGACTTGGCGGGGCAGTCCATACACCGTCATGCCCCGCTGCGAGGCCCCCTTGTTGCTGCCCATCTGTAGGCTGACGTTGAGCGTGTCACAGTGCTCCATGCCCAGCCCCGGCTCGAAGATCTGCCGCTTGGTCCCGGGAGCGGTCATGCCAGCCTATGGAGAGCAGTGCAGTCAGGCCATGGTGACAGTGAGGGGCACGGCCCACCAGCCCACCACATGGCCCCCACACACACCTGGCTGGCTCCCTTGTTGGTGCCCATCTGCAGGCTGATGGTAGCCTGGTCCAGGGGCTGGTCCGTGCCCAGCTTGGGGTCGTAGAGGTGGCGCCGGGTGCCATAGGCTGTCATGCCCTGCTGACTGGCAAACTTGTTGGTGCCCATCTAGGGAGCCAGAAGAAGGGTTACAGAATCTCCCCATGGGCCGGAAGATATAACTGATGTCAGCAGACACTTACATGGCCCTCTAATGAGGCACTGTTTCTACCCTGGGCTACAGACTGTAAACTGAGGCCCAGAGAAGGTGTGTCGCATGACTGCTAAGTGGCCTGACTTCTGGGGTTCAAGATCCAGCCCTGCCAGTCATCACCTGGGCAATCCTGGCAAGTGAGCTATCTTCTCCAGGCTTCAGTTTCCCCATCTATATAAAGGGTACGATGATAACAGTACCCATGCCCTAAGCCGCTGGAGGAGTGAGTTAGGATGCAGAAAATGCCAAGCATATAGTTTAGTAAAAGCCAAACATCCTGTCCCCCCAGAGCCTGCGGAGACCAGGGTACCCTCCAAGCCTCCTCAGCTCCCCCCACCCGCACCCCCACCTGCTCAGCATTGAGACCCAGGTGAGGAAGGGGCATTACCTGCAGCCCAATGATGTTCCGCCCTTCTCTTAGCTTCTCCGGCTCAAATTTCCGTTCCTGCTTCTCCGCATATTTCACTCCCACGTTCACCTTGTTCCCTTTCGTCTTGGCCTGAGGAGGGTGAAGGGAGGCAGGGAATCTTTGGGCTGCATTGTCCCCTCAGAAACCCTTAGCAGTCAGCAGCACCTGCACTGGCTCAGGGACACAAGTGGGCACACCCGCATCCCAGTGCAGAGCACCCACAACCTCTCTCCACCCATGCCCACCCTCCACCCACACTCACCATGCTGGCCAGGGCCAGGAGCGTGGACTGCACTTGTGTGTGGTTGGTGTTCTCGAACAGGTCGTTGGCTTCAAAGATGTCGTGGGGCTTCACCCCATACTTGGTGATGGCCTTGATGAAGTTGCCAATGTTCTCCAGCTGGAGGGGAGGGGGGCAGCAGTCAGGGATTGGGAGGGCTGCGGGGGTGGGGACTGGGTGGAGGATTGAGGGGCTATGGGCCAAGGGTTGAAAGAGTTAAGAGAGGAGTTCCCGTTGTGGCGCAGTGGTTAATGAATCCGACTAGGAACCATGAGGTTGCGGGTTCAATCCCTGGCCTTGCTCAGTGGGTTAAGGATCCGGCGTTGCCGTGAGCCGTGGTGTAGGTTGCAGATGTGGCTCGGATCCCGAGTTGCTGTGGCTCTGGTGTAGGCCGGTGGCTACAGCTCCGATTAGGCCCCTAGCCTGGGAACCTCGATATGCCGCGAGCGCAGCCCTAGAAAAGATGAAAAGACCAAAAAAAAAAAAAGAAAAAGAAAGAGTTAAGAGAGTCGGGGCTCACCTGGTGCCAGTTCTGGGTGGACTCATTGACCTTCTTCACGGAGCCTGGCTGGAGCTTATTGATGAACCTACAGGGAGTCGAGGAAGGGAGTGAGGAAGGTGCCCCCTGCCGCCCCCACCCAAACAAACCCAACTCCAGTGGGACAAGGGGGTAGGATGACAGTGGGCACCATCCTTTTTCTCTGTTTCTGACTGCACTCGGCCCTCAACTGCAGCCCCGCCACACCACCTTCACACACACAGGCACGTCCAACCTCGGATCAGTCCCCATCAAAAAGCCTCCCTATCAAGGTCATATCAGAATCTCCAGATGTGCTCCCACCTCTCAGAGGACCCTTTTAGTCTCCTTTTCTCTTCTGGGCCTCTACCCACGGAGAGCCCGCAGCTCAGAACTGAGGCCTCTTCTCTGGCCACACGCACTCCCTTGATCTGAGTCTTGCAGCCGCCTCTCACTCTCCATTCCAGCTTCCCACATGGGCATCCCAAACAAAAGCACCCCCCCAGACTAACACCCACCTCGCCCCACAGAACTCCCCAGCCCAATAAACTCGCCCTTCCAGGCCTCAGACAAAGCCCTCCACCGCTCTTGACTCTCCTTTCTCTTTCTCTCACCCCCACATCCAACCCCTCAGCAACTCCTTTGGCTCTGCCTCCTGAAGACTTCCAGAAGCCCTGCTCTGAGCCACCAGCATCTCTTGGGCTTTTGCCATGCCCTCCCCATGGGCTCCCAGCTTCCACTTCATCCGCTCCAGATGCTTGTCATACCACCAATAAAATGACCTTTTTTTTTTTTTCATTTCACTCTTTTTTTTAGGGCCGTCCCTGTGGCTTATGGAAGTTCCCAGGCTAGAGGTCAAATGGGAGCTGCAGCTGCCAGCCTATACCACAGTCAGGGCAACACTGGATCCCAGCCACATCTTCTACCTACACCACAGCTAGTGGCAATGCTGGATCCTTAACCCACTTAGTGGGGCCAGGAATCAAACTGAGTCCTCATGAATACTAGTTGGGTTCTTAACCCACTGAGCCACAACGGGAACTCCTAAAATGGCCTTCTTGGAGTTCCCATCACAGCGCAGAGGAAAGGAATCTGACTAGAAGCCATGAAGTTTCAGGTTTGATCCCTGGCCCAGCTCAGGGGGTTAAGGATCTGGCATTGCCATAAGCTATGGTGTAGTTCACGGAATCGGCTCGGATCCTGCATGGCTGTGGCTGTGGCAAAGGCTGGCAGCTGTAGCTCCAATTGGACTCCTAGCCTGGGAACCTCCATATGCCGCAGGTGCTGCCCTAAAAGAAGAAAAGCAAAAAAAAAAATAAAATGGCCTTCTTAACACAACTCCAGTTACTCTCCATTTTGTTTTGGTTTGCTTTATTTTTTTGTTTTTGCTGCACCCACTGCATGTGGAAGTTCTCAGGCCAGTGATCCAACCTGCACCATGGCAGTGACCAGAGCCAATGTGGTGACAACACTGGATCCTTAACCCACTACACCACAAGAGAACTCCCTACTCCCCAGTTCAAAGCACTCCCATGGTTTCCCACCATTTTGAGAATAAAAGCCCAATTCCTTCACCTGGCTAAGGGGTCCTGTACCATCTGACCCCCAGCTAACTCCCTCCACTTTCCCTGATCACACCAGCCTCCTCAGTGGTCCTTGAATCCAGGAGGCACGCTCCCACCTCAGGGCCTTTGCACTGGCTGTCCACTGGCCTGGCCCACTCTCCCCTAAAATGGCATCCTGGCAGCTTCCCTCACTTCATCCAAGATTCTGCTCCACTGTTACCTCTTCAGAAAGACCTCCAGACCATTCTGTACAAAGCAGCAACCCTTCATCCCACCCACCCCCAACCCCTGTCCTTTTGGGCTGGTCTCTTCTCCAAGGCATTTCCTGTCACAGGCAAGTATGTGATTATTTCATCAGTTCTTTGATCGATCACCCCCACTAGGATGAACGCTCTATAAGAGCTCCAAGTCAAGTCTGTTTTATTCACTATTCCCAGTGCCTGGACCTGGCTGGCAGGCATACAGCAGGAGCTCCATAAATGCACCTACTCCATACATGGGTGGGTGGCTCTGCACTCTTTAAGGCCTGGGACACCAGGCCACTCCCAGACTCCTCATTCCTAGTGGATACAGTGGAACAAATACCCCCTTCCCACTGTTTCCAACAGCCAGAGCTTGGAAGGCTGCACCTTCAGGAAGCTTCCCAAGCACATGCTCTGACCCTCATGGTCAACCTGCCCTGGGTCAGACTCAGAGATGCAGACAGGACCCCGGCTTGGCTCAGGGCTCAGCCCAGAATTAGGGTTATGAATCTGGAAGGTGGAATCTAGAATCGGGGTTTGGGAGCTGTAAGAGTTTGCATCTCCTTGGTGATTAGGTTCTGAGAGGAGTGCAAAATCAGGGCCCATTTAAATTACTATGGCACATCCCTCAGATCCCCAAACCAGTGTGACAGTCATTGTGGCCTGGTGCCTTTTAGCTGGGGAGTGGCAGGGGGAAAGGCACCTCCCTTTCTTGGGGCTCTGGAGGCCATAAATGTGGCTGCCCTGTATGCCTGGCAGTCCAGTCTCTAGATTCTAAAGTAATTTCTGTTGGAACAGCATGGGACATTGGGTGATGTGTTTTACCTAACTGAGCCTGTGTTCTTTACTTTTAAATGGGCACAATGACTATCTGCCACCTTAGAGTTCTGTTTGGAGGTATCAGATATAAAGTGCCCAATCTAGTTCTGAGCTTATGGTCGTTTGAGGGGTTCAGCGAGCAGAGGTGAGGGGTTAGGGGGGCTGCTCAAGGCAGAGTCTGGGCCACTTACTCGCAAAGAATGATGCCATCTTTGAGGCCGTCCATGAAGTTGTTGCCGATGCGGCGCCCTGTCACCCCCTCGATCCACTCTCGAAGCTCCTGCTCCTGCTGGTGGTCATACTTCTGGGCCAGCTGCGGGCAGGGGACACAGAGAGGGTGGTGAGGACGCCATGGGGAGCGGGGTTGGCTCCCAGACCCAGTCCAAGCCTCCGGAGGCCTGATCTCTTCCCTCCTCCCTTCCCAACTAAGGCAATTCTGCCCCAGCATCCAATGAGGGGGGGACAGGGGCGGGGTGGGGGTTGGGGAGGGTGCTGAGGGCCAGGGTTGAGGTGGCACCTGCCCAGGGGGCCATTCCAGGCATTCTGAGGTTTGGCACCAGAGAATGTGGACAAAGGGGTGGAGAGCAAGATACTCAGAGCTGGGGGGTGGCGCCTGGACTCCTGGTTCCCCCTCCAGACCAAACTTGGGGCTTAGCTTCCCCCAGCCCTGCCCCCCTCCTGGAAGCCTCGGGCAGGGGAGGAGAAGCCCTAAGGAGGTGCCCCCCCAAAAAAAAATGCAGCCTTGCAGGGAACAGCTCTATCTTCCATCTCTGTGTCTGTCCAAGTCTTCATCCCTAAGGCTCCCTCTCTGTCTGGGGGCAAGGGCTTGTCTGTCCGACTCCTGGCCCCATGCTTGTCTGTATTTCTCTGTCTCTCTCCCCATCACCGGATGTCCTCTATCTCTCTCCCAGCTCTGTCTTTCCTGGGCCCTGTCGTGCTACCCCATCTCTGCTTGTCTGGCTGGGGGTGGGGCTCCTGACTGGTCCATCTCTGCCTTCCTAGGTCTCTCTCCATCTCTGACTCCAGGTTCTTTGCTTCTGGAAAGGGTGGGGCTCGTCTGTCTCTCCGCCTCTCCCTCCATCCCTGTCTCAGTCTTATCTCGCTCCAGGCTCGCCCTCCCCCATCCGTCTCTCTCAAGTCCCAGGCTTCCAGAATCCCCGGCTGCGTCTCTCCCCGCCGCAGCCTCCTCTCCCACTTTGCCCCCCTCCGTTTCTCCAGCACCCTCTACCCCAACTCCAACAGGCTCCCGGTCCCTGGAGAGCCTTTCCAAGAGGAGGGGGAGATGGGAGGGAGCGGCCCCCTCACCTGGCCCCGGCCCTGCCGCCCCCCTCCCCACCAGCCCGGCTTTATAAAACAAACCGGCCCTTATATAGCACGGCCCCGCGGGCCGGGCTCCGGAGCCCGCCTTATATGGCTCGGCGGCTCCGCACGGCTCTGGGGCCGGCGCTGGGGGGAGGGGGGGCGGCGCTGGGATCTGTCCCTGGCTTGAGCACCCGCTCCCCCCGCCCCGCCCCCTCCTCCAGAATCGAGGATCCCCCCGACCCAGGTTGCCAATCCCAGCTCCCTACCTGCCGCCTGTGGAACCCTGGGAAAAGAACCCTGAGTCTCAGTGGTCCCCTCTGTCAAATGGGGCTGAGACTCATGGGAGAGCAGACAGGGCAGCACTCATGGGAGAGTTCCAGTGGTTTGGGGACGTCAAGCTGGCTGCCATGGAGAAGCTGACCCCATTCTGGTGTGTGTAGAGGGGGCAAGTTCAAGGGCCCAGTTTGGCACCTCCCTTATGTAGGACCCAAGCTACTTGCCTGTCCTCTCTGAACCTCAATTTATCCATCTATAGCATGAAGGTGTTGTCCCCTCCCCCTTTCTTGCCAACTCCAAAATTAGGAGACCCCTGCTATGTCCCTAATGCCCACTCTCTGCCCTCCCCAGATGTTTCTCTCTCTTTTACAATCTCCCACACTTTGGGGCCTCACCTCCCAGGAACCCCAGCTCTGGAGCACTCCCCAAATTCTGTGTCAGGCTGGGAGTGGGGGCAAAATCAGGTCCTTCCCCAGCCCCCCAGGATCAAAAAAAAAAAAAAAAAAACGGTTAGTAGAGGACCCCAATCAAGTGGGGTTTTCACAGTGGACCAAGTGCCTCAGTTTACCTGTGACTGCCTGCAGGGCCCCCATTTCGCACCCCAACAGTAGCTGATGGCTCTGGGATGCTCAGGCCAGGGAGGAAGGCAGCACCTTCCCCATACTCATCCCTTCTCTCTCTTAGTTCCAAGTCACATGGGATCAGCAGGAAAGGGGTCCAGGGAACCCCAAGAATGGGACCTCTGGCCTGGCAGGGCAAGTGGGCCAGGCCTGGGGGGAGGCCCTCCAGCCCTACCTTGTTCTTGACCTCAGCCGACAGCCCGTAGGCGGGGCCTCGGTTGAAGTGAGCAGAGGACATGCTGGCGGATGGTGGGCAGCGGTGGCAGTGTGCGCTGAAGCCGGCGGCAGCAGCTGAAGCTCCGTCTGCACCCTCTTCCCTCCTCACACGTTTTTGAAGCTCTGGAGGCGGCCCGGGACTCTTCCAGGACCGTCCCATTGGCCATAGGGGCCTGCCAGGGGGCGGGGCGCCCCCACCTCGGCCACCCCCCTCTTCGTGATGTCAGGGCCTTGGTATTGGGAGCTGATTGTGTCATTGTTTCCACCTAGGGGGGCAGCCTGGGTTATTCTTTTGAGGGGGGGCTTGGCCAGACAGAGACCAACCTTTCCCCACTCCCCACTGTTCACTGGGCTTCTGGCTGGGTCTCCTAGTCTCTTTGTGTCTGTCTCTGAGGCCATCTCCCCATGCCTCTGAGGCCACTTCTCTTCATTTCTCTCCAGTCTTGAGACAGGACTGCCTGCCACCTGTGGTAGTTTATCTAGCACCATTCTAAGTCCAGACACCAACCGTCTATAACTGTAGGCAAGTTCCCTCCCTTCTCAGAGCCTCTGTTGCCACATCTGTGAAATGGACTAATGACAATGCCTGCTCATGAGAGTGTTGTGAGGATCAGAAGAAATAACGCCTCCAACATGCCCAATACATTGCCTGGCACACAGAAAGATTCAGGAAACAGCAGTATTTCTGCTGAGAGCCTGGCACCCCACTTCAATCCCTTCCACTCCCTCATAAGGACTTGGGGGAGCAGAGATCCTGGATCTTACCCTGTCCATCCACCTGTGGGTTTCCTGAACCACGGAGTGAGAATGTTTGTGGGTGCCAGGCATCCCTATATCCCTGTCCCAGATAGACTGGCCTGGAGGGAACACCTACAAGCAGCCCTGCCAGGCCAGATCTCACCCCTGGACCACAGGGTGGATGACATGCCTACATCATGCTACATATGTCAAGACCACATTAGAACACTTGGGGTCAGCAACCTACCATTCACTAATAATATGTTAAGGACATGCAATTTGCTGGCCACATGCTAAGGGGTCAGCTGTGATGTGCTTATATGACAACCGTCTGTAAGTCAGGTCCTCGTCCCAGTGTTGTATATGTATCATCAATTCATACCTCATGACACCCTCATAAGTGGATGCTGCTATTATATGCATTTTATAGATGGGGACACTGAGGGCGTGGAATTCCTTTCCCAGTGCCACACAGTTCACCAGTGGCACAGCAGAATATGAATCCCCAGCCTCTGCCAGTAACACTATGGGGCTAAGGCAGGATTTCTCAGTCTTGGTACTGTTGACATCCTGGCTGGATTATTCATTGTGGCGGGGGGCCATCCTGGGCATTGCAGCACTTTAAGCAGCATCCCCAGCTTCTACCTACTCAGTGCCAGGAAAGCACTCCTCTCCCCGTAGTCTTTACTTTTTTTTTTTTTTTTTTTTTTTTTTTGTCTTTTTGTCTTTTTGCCATTTCTTGGGCCACTCCCACGGCAAATGGAGGTTCCCAGTTGAGGGCTCGAATCGGAGCCGGCCTGTGCCAGAGCCACAGCAACGCGGGATCCGAGCCGCATCTGCAACCTACACCACAGCTCACGGCAACGCCGGATCCTTAACCCACTGAGCAAGGCCAGGGATCAAACCCACAACCTCATGGTCCTAGTCGGATTCGTTAACCGCTGAGCCACGACGGGAACTCCCCCTCCCCTTAGTCTTGACAAACAGAAATTTTTCCAGATATTGTCAAATGTCCCTAGGAAAGGTGGGAGTGGGGATGGCGGCAGATCGCTCCCATTTGAGAACTAGTGGGCTAAGGCAACTAGAACAAGTCGATGGCGTGTAATGATATGTTGAAGATACACTAACACATATAAAATGAGCTAACAATTAGCTCCTGCTAAGTACTTAGTGCTTCGGATCCGTTAACTCATTCCTCACAGCAGCTGGATGATGTGATGTCTATATGATACACAGAGGGTGAAGGTGACTGCAAGGTGTCACACAGCTCGACGGCGGCGGAGCCAGGATTCATACAAGTATATTCCGGGATCCTGCCCACGCTGAGCGACCCTCTGACGGCCACAGGTCGCTAATGCGCATGCGAGGTCCAGCGCCTCGCCCGAACTCGGGGTCAGCGCCCCCTGGCGGCCTAGCAGGGGCGGGGCGGGGCTTGGAAGCATCTTGGCCGTGATGACGCAACGCTCTGACTCACTTGGCCCCGCCCCCCAGCCCGCTGCCGCTTGGCCATTTATAGAATCCGCGCGGGCTCTGAGGTCAGGGCCCAAGCACGACGTGGGCGGGGTAGGGGAGCACTTGGCCTGACCCCAGACGGGGCAGCCCAGGGTCTCCCTAGGGGGCAGCCCTTTTTGGGTGCGTTTGTCCCTCCTATTCTGGGTCAGAGTCTCTGTATCTTTTGCTCAGTCTTTTGGTCGTTTTGTCGCTCTGCGACGCTTAGCCTTTTTCTGCCTCAGCCTTTGTCTCTTTGTCTCTACGAATCTGCCAGTGTCACTGTCTCTGCCCTTATCTCTGCCCCCATGTCTCCCCTCTCTTATCTCCATTGCTATGTCTCTGTTTCTCTTCCACGTCTCTGGGTCACCGATTTCCCCTATGTCTCTGTATTGTCTCTGTGCTGGATGCGGGGAGAGGCAGAGAGAGAGACTTGAGCCAATATCGAGGCCTCAACCCCTGAGGACTCCCCCATTACTGGCTGACTGATGTGCAGTCTGCTACTGGACTCCTCTCTGGCGTTTCTCTGGTCACAGCCCCTCTGTGCCTCAGTTTCCCATCTAAAATGGTGGGCTTCCTGGAGTTTCCAGAAGAGTCCAGGACAGTCATGAAAGAAAAGCCCTGCCTTTCCTTAATCTTAGGAGATCCCCTAGAAACCTCCAGACTCTCTCAGAACTATCTCTGTCTCTCTCTGTCTCACACACACACACACACACACACACACACACTGCCCTTTTCCAGGAGAGTCTCACCCCCTCCCCCTGCACTTGCCTATCTTGGCAGCAGGGTTGGCCATCCCCCACCAGCTGTCCCCTCTCAAAATGGCTTCTGTTTCTGGACAGCTCACTCCATGCTAGGCTCTGTGCCAGGCACAATCTCACTTAATCCTCATCACCACCCTCTCTGGGGTGAATAAATTCTTAAACCCTTTTTATAGATAAAAAAAACTCATAGGAGTTCCAGCGGTGGTGCAGTGGAAACGAATCCGACTAGAAACCATGAGGTTGCGGGTTCGATCCCTGGCCTTGCTCAGTGGGTTAAGGATCCATCGTCGCCATGAGCTGTGGTGTAGGTCGCAGACGCTGCTCGGATCCCGCATTGCTGTGGCTCTGGCGTAGCACAGCAGCTGCAGCTCTGACTGGACCCCTAGCCTGGGAAGCTGCATATACTGCGGGTGAGGCCCTAGAAAAGACAAAAAAAAAAAAGGAAACTCATGGTTCAGAGATGGCAAGCGACTCTTCCAGGGTCACGCTGATCCTGCTGCTCCCAGATCCCTCCACATGATCTCTTAGTGCCCAAGTATGCTCTCACCTTTGCAGTTCCTTCCACCAGGACACATTTCCACAAGACTTCTGCATGCCCTCATTTCCTCTCCTCAGACGCCCCCTCTTCAGAGCGGCCTTCCTGTCCATTTGCTCTAAAATACTAGCATAGGAGTTCCCCTCGTGGCTCAGTGGTAACAAAGCTTTATAATATCCATGAGAACACGGGATTGATCCCTGGCCTCACTCAGTGGGTTAAGGATCTGGTATTGTCATGAGCTGTGGTGTAGGTCCCAGAGGCAGCTCAGATCCAACATTGCTGTGGCTATGGCATAGGCCAGCAGCTGCATCTCTGGTTTGACCCCTAGCCTAGGAGTTTCCATATGCAGCAAGTGTGGCCCTAAAATGACAAAATAATAACAGCAATAAAAAATACTAGCATACCCACACCACCCCCACCCCAATGACTGTGAGAGGATGGGCAGTGGGGAGCTGTTCACCTAAATGTTTGCACCTGGTAGTTGGCCTTCACAAAATCTCTCTCCTTCCTTTTTTTTTTTTTTTTTTTTTTTTGCCTGCACCCACAGCATATGGGAGCTCCTGGGCAAGGGATCGAAACCAAGCCTCAGCAACAACCTGAACCACTGCAGAGACACAGAGACAATACCAGAACCATAACCTACTGCACCACAGCAGGAACTCCAAAAACTCATTTTCATAAGCGATTTTATAAAAACCTCCCCCCCATTCTCTCTTCATTCATTGCTTTTTCTTGTCATAGTCCTTTCATCTTGCAAGCACAGAAATTCCACAGAGGCAGAGCTTTGCTTGTTCTGTTCACAGCTCTATCCTCAGTGCCCAGAAGAGTACCTGCACACAACAGATGCTCAAAAAATGCTGAGTAAATGGAATTAAAATTGGTGAGCCAGGACTTGAACCACATCTGTTTGAAATGTTGGTGCTTAACCATGCACAAAGAAGGGCATAAATTCCCAGCACCTCCTAGATTGAGGACAGCTGAGGTGAGGGTTCCCTTTGCATTTTCATTCCAACCCTCCCCAGAAGACCAGGAGGAGGAGAGAGAAGGGTTGGGTCACAGGCTGTGGCTGGGGTTATTCCGGGCTGTTTTACAGCTGCCCACGCCCTTGTCCAGCCTTGAGCTTTGCAAGATGTTTTGTAGGAAAAATGTCTGGTGGAACAAGAGAGCTTTTTTAAAAAGTGGACTAGATTGGCAAAAACCAGTACACCTGACAACACACAGTGCTGGGGTGGCTTAGGGAACATGGTTCATGGGTATGGGCAGCTTGTCAATAGCTTTCAGATAAATGTCCTCATCTTTTGTGGTGGTTAATTTTAGGTATCAAGCTGATTGGGTCAGGGGATGCCCAGATTCTTGGTCAAACGTTATTCTGTGTTGTCTGTGAGAGTGGGTTTTGGGGGATGGGGGGGGCCTGCGGGGGGGGGTGCTTGTTTTTTTGGCCTTGCCTGTGGCATATAGAAGTTCTTGGGCAAGGGATGGAACTCAAGCCACAGTAGTGACAACACTGAATCTTTAACCACTAGGCCACCAGGGGACTCCTCTGAGGGTGTTTTTGAGTGAGATTAATATTTGAATTTGCAGATTAAGACAGATTACCATCCCCAACATGAATGGGCCTCATTCAATCAGTTGGAGGCTTGAATAGAACAAAAAGGCTGATACCCCCCTCGACACCCCCCCCCCCACCAGAGTCCAGTAAGAAGGAACTCCTCATGCCTGACTGCCTTGAGCTGGGACATGGATCTCATCCTGTCTCCAGACTGGAACTGAAACATCAGCTTTTCTCGGCTCTCAAGACTGGCCAGCTCTTGGACTGGCACTTATATCATTGGCTCTCCTGGTTCTCAGAGCTTCGTTCTTGGACTAGAACTACATCATCTACTCTCTTGGGTTTCCAGTTTGCCAACTGAAGATCTTGGACTTGGACTTCTCAGCCTCCATAATTATGTAAGTCCATTCCTTATAATAGATCTGTGTCTGATATATATATATGTGTATATATATATGATTTCTATTGGCTCTGTTTTTCCAGAGAACCCTACCTTTCTAATATACCTTCTGAATCAGCACATCTCCTTTTTAGGACATTCCTAAGAAGTACAAGTTTGGGTGTGAAGAATGACATTATTGCAATGACCTTTTAATAACAAGTCACCCTATAGATCTATCAACAGGGAACGTGTGAAAAAGACAAAGATGATGGCAGAATATGCAGCACTGTGTTTCCACTAAATAAACGCATTGTGGTGCTATGGTTAAGAGTGGGGGCTTTGAATCCATAGTCCAGGGGTTTGGGACATTTCCTGGTGTTTCCTGGCCATGTGACTTCAGACAGGTGTCTTAACTTCTCTGTGCCTCAGTTTCCTCCTCTGGAAAATGGACATGTTAATAGTGTCTGCTTCAGTAGGCTTGTTTTTAACTTTTTATTTGGAGAAAATTTTAGGCTTACAGAAAAGTTGCACAAATAGCACAGAGTTCCTATATACCCTTCACTCAGCTGCCCCTACTGTTAACATCTTACATATACATAGTACATTTATCAAAACTAAGAAATTAACCTTGACACAATACCATTAATAAACTACAGACTTGGTTTGGATTTCTCCAGTTTTTCTACTCATGTCCTTTTTCTGTTCCAGATCCAATCCAAGATCCCACACTGCATTTAGTTTTCATGTCTTCTTGGACTCTTTAGCCTGTGATAAAGGCTAAAGATTTTTCATGACCTTGACTTTTTTTTTAAGAGTGGGGGGGTAAGGTGGTAAGGGGTGGTGGTGGTTTTGTTAGTGGTGGTGGTTGACCTTGACACTGTTGAAAAGTGCTGGTCAGTAGCTTTGTAGCCTCTCAGTTTGGTTTGTCTAGATTAGACTGGAGATTTTGCATTACTGGAAAGGATACCAGAAAGGTGATGTCTCCTTCCCATACCAAGGGCTTATGATGTCACTATGACTCATTGCTGGTGACGTTAACTTTGATCCCTTGGTTAAGGCGATGTCTGCCAGGATTTCTACTGTAAGGCTATTTTCCTCCAGTTGTTTTGAGGGCTGCATGTTGCAGGATCTACACCAGAGCTTCACATATACTATTGTACTGTTGTTAAATACCTATGTATATGTAAATGCCTGTGTTTGGATCGACTCCTTCTGGAAGGGCAAATAAGAAAATGAGAACCGCAAATGCCTCACTAGGAGGAAGAACACTGGGAGCTCTGAAAGACCGTGGCCAAGGTGGCGGCTCCACCACCTCCCACCGGCGCCTTCATCCACCACCCAGCAGAGCAGAGCTAACTGTGCCGGCTCATAGCTGGGCAAGCCCAACAGAGGGCAGTAGCACTCCCAGCAGATACCCAAGTGGCTGTCAGCGTGCGGGGGTGGGGTGCTCAAGCCTTCCTGGACCGTCAGTTGATTGGCTGCCGACCCGTTCAGATCTGCCAATCACAGGAATCTTGATGAGACCGATGTGCTTCGGCTGTGCAGAGTCGTTGAGGCGTTCTAAGGGTGTCTTTCTGTCCCCATGCCAGCGCCCTGAGTCATGGAAACCAAAGAACTGTAGAAGTGGCTTTAGGGCGGGGCAGATAACCTTCCTTGCCTGGAGCCTCTGCCAGCCCCACATTTTAGTGCTAATGTATTTGAGTTATTAACAGCCTAAAACCTCCGCTTTCTAAGGGAGCCCAAGAGTCCCGCCTCCCCCACTTCAATCTGATCTCCTAACATTCACTCCAGTCGAACCACACAGGGCCTTCGCAGTTGTTCCTTGTGTCCAAAGTGTTCCCCAGATCCCCATATGGTTCACTCACCTCCTTCAGGTTTGTTCGCTTTTTGTTTTTGGTTTTTAGGGCCATACTCGTGGCGTTTGGAGGTTCCCAGGCTAGGAGTCCATTCAGAACTACAACTGCTGGCCTACACCACCATAACATCAGATCTGAGCCATGTCTGGGACCAACACCACAGCTCATGGCAACGCCTGATACTTAACCCATTGAGCGAGGCCAGGGATAGAACCCACAACCTCATGGTTCCTAGTCAGATTCATTTCCACTGGGCCATGATGGGAACTCCTCCTTCAGGTCTTTACTCAAAGGTCATCTATTCAGTGAAGCCATCTCTGAATCAGACAATTTCAAACTGCAAACCACCTACCTCCCTTCTGCTACACTGTTTTCTGGATCACTTTTGTTTTTGTCTTTTTAGGGCCACACCTGCTGCATATGGAAATTCCCAGGCGAAGGGTCAAATCGGAGCTACAGCTGCTGGTCTACACCACAGCCACGGCAGCTCAGGATCCGAGGCACATCTGCAACCTACTCCACAGCTCATGGCAATGCCAGATCCTCAACCCACTGAGCGGGGCCAGGGATCGAACCTGCATCCTCATGGATACTAGTCAGATTTATTTTCACTGCGCCACAACCTGAACTCCCTGGATTACTTGTCATTTTTTAAGTAGAGTTTTTTCAAAATTGTGTTAGAATATATGACATAAAATTTATCTTTTTTTTTTTTTTTTTTGGTCTTTTTGCTATTTCTTGGGCCGTTCCCGCGGCATATGGAGGTTCCCAGGCTAGGGGTCCAATCGGAGCTGTAGCCACTCGCCTACGCCAGAGCCACAGCAACGCGGGATCCCAGCCGTGTCTTCGACCTACACCACAGCTCACAGCAACGCCAGATCATCAACCCACTGAGAAAGGGCAGGGACCGAACCCGCAACCTCATGGTTCCTAGTCGGATTCGTTAACCATTGCGCCACGACGGGAACTCCTAAAATTTATCATTTTTAAGTGCACATTTCTGTGGTATTAGGTGCATTAGTGTTGTGCAGCCATTGCCATCCATATCTAGAGCTTTTTTCATCTTCTAGGGCCAAAACTCTGCCCCCACTAAATACTAATTCCCCCTCTTGCAACCTCTGGTACCCAGCACTTTACTTTCTGTCTCTATGATAAGTTAACTACCTTAGGTACCTCACATAACAGCAATCATATAGTATTTGTCTTTCTGTGACTGGTTTATTAACATAATGTCCTCAAGGTTCATCCATGGTATAGTATGCATCAGAATTTCCTTCTTTATTAAGGCTGAATAATATTCCATTGTATGTATAAAAACATTTCGTTTATCCATCCATTGGATCTTGGACATGTGAGTTCCTTTGGCTATTGTGAATTATGCTGCTATGAACGTGGGTGTGTAACTATGTTCAGGTCCCTGCATTCAGTTCTTTAGGATACATACCCAGAAGTAGAATGACAAAATCGTATGGTAACCCCATTTTTATTTATTTTTGCTTTTTAGAGCCACATCCATGGCATATAGAGGTTCCCAGGCTAGGGGTTGAATTGGAGCTGTAGCTGCAGGCCTATGCCACAGCCATAACAATGTCAGATCCAAGCCACGTCTGTGACCTACACCACAGCTCATGGAAATGCCAGATACTTAACCCAATGAGCAAGGCCAGAGATCAAACCTGCAACCTCATGGTTTCTAATCGGATTCATTGCTGCTGTGCCACAATGGGAACTCCTCCATCTTTAATTTTTTTGAGGCACTTCCATACTGTTTTTCATGGTGGCTGAACCAGTTTACATTCTCACCAGAAGTGTACAAGAGTTCCACATTCTTCAGAGCTCCCTGGTGGCTCAGGAGGTTAAGAATCTGGCATTGTATCACTGCTGTGGCACAGGTTTGACCCCTGCCCTGGGAACTTCCACATGCCACAGGCACAACCAAAACATTGGAAACAAGACTTCCATTTTCTTCACTTGTTAGATTTTTTTTTTTTTTTTTTTTTTTTTGGCCACATTCATGGCATATGGAAGTTCCCAGTCCAGGGATCAAACCCATATGGCTGCAGAGACCACACTGGATCCTTAACCCACTGCATCACAGTGGGAACTCCTTAGATTCCTTTTTTTTTTTTTTTTTTTTTTTTTTTGTCTTTTTTTTGTCTTTTTGCCATTTCTTGGGCCACTCCCATGGCATATGGAGGTCCTCAGGCTAGGGGTCAAATCAGAGCTACAGCTGCCAGCCTACACCACAGCCATAGCAACGTGGGTGTTATTGAGTGACCCTGAGTCTTCTCATGGGTGGGTGGTCACAGCTTCAGGCTCCTATGCGCAATTTCCCCCAGTTTGGCCCAGGTCCAAGCCGGCAGCAGGGTTGAGGGAAGCTCTTCCAGACTGCTTCAGTTCCTCCCCACACTCTGGGGCACTCTGAGAGGGCTCCTCTGCCTCAGGCCTTGGACAGCATGATTCAGTACATCCAGAGGATGTTAAGGATGTCTGGGACCAGCACAGCCAAGGTCATCACTCCTTGAATTTTATTCTATTTATTTATTTAGGCCATGCCTGCAGCATGAGGATGTTCCTGGTCCAAGGATCAAACCTTTACCACAGCAGTGACTTGAGCTACAGCAGTGACACTGCTGGATCCTTTACCCACAGAGCCACCAGGGAACTCCAACCCTCAAATTTTAGGATGGCATCACAGTGGTGCTGGCTGTGTAGACTATAGCCATGGCCACCCCATTTGGCAAGGCAACTGGTGAGTATGGAGCAGCTCACTATACTAAGGAACCAACTGTGGACAGGATAGTGGGGGTCAGGAGTGAAGGAGAGGAAAGGGAATACCAGAGAGGAACAGGATGCCCCCCAAACATCCCCTAAGACTCAAGTGCCCCAAATTGACAAAGGGCTGTGAGCAGACACACATATGGGTATAGGAGTCTGCAAGATAATACAGACTGCCCCAGGGCCAGGGAGAGTTGGGAGAAGACAGTGGCAGGGTAATTAGTCAGGCACGCAGAAGGCAGTCACATGGGGCTGTCACAAGAGACTGTTGGCAGGCTTCAAAGGTTGGGGTGAGCTTCAGGAACATTCACCCATTCATTTACTCTTTTTTTTTTTTTTTTTGAAACTAACACCTAGTGAGCTGCCCCCATGTTCCACACTGGGGACACCACACCAATCAAACAACCAACCAAGGGACTTCCTGTTGTGGCTCAGTGAGTTACAAACCCAACTAGTATCCATGAGGATGTGGGTTAGATCCCTGGCCTTGCTCAGTGGTTTAAGGATCTATCATTGCTGTGAGCTGTGGTGTAGGTCACGGACCTGTCTCAGATGTGGAGTTGCTGTGGCTGTGGTGTAGCCTGGCAGCTACAGCTCTGATTCGACCCCTATTTTGGGAACTTCCATATACTGCAGGTGCAGCCCTGAAAAGAAAAAAAAAAAAAAGGCAAAAACAAACAAAGAGCACACAACCAAAATCTGTCCTCTTGGAGTTGATGGTAACCAAGTCCACAGGAGATGTTCAACATGTGCGGGTGGGGAGGTGGTGTCTCCAGGGGTCTTTACAGAAGAAGTAGAAACTGGAGTTCCCTGTGGCCTAGTGGTTAAAAGATCTGGTGTTTTCACAGCTGTGGCTTGCATCACTGCTGTGGCATATGTTCAACCCCTGGCCTGGGAACTTCTACATGCCGTGCCGCGTCCAAACAAAAAAAAGTAGTAGTAGCTGAAGAGAGAAACTGAATGGTGACACGGAAACCTTTGATCCCAGTTGTGAGGAATCACCACCAAGTCTGAAAGGAGCCAGGTTCAGAAATGGGCAGGGGACTCAGTGAATGTGACTCTGGGTCTCATCCAGCTGGATCCCATCTACCACATAGCTACACACAGAGAGCTAGAAACTCAGCAACAGCCCCCACTATGGTTGGGTGGACAGTCAAACACAGAGAGAGGCATAGGAACACACCACTGTCACGCACAGACATAGCCCCACAGTCAGAATGGACCACTGTTGAGGCACAGTCATAAACACACATTGTCATATACTGTCACTGACATACCGATGGTGGAGGGGCACCCATACGAGTCACACCCATACAAGTCAGGGACACACAGTGTTACAAACACATACCAACAGCTGGACACAACTACATAATGGAATCCCACATCAGAGACCACCCCAGATTGGCATTGTCAGTCAGACCTTTATACCACCGCTGAGACACAGAGTTTCACACACACACACACACACACACACACACACACACACACACACACACACGAAGTCAGAGATTCATATAGGTACAGGCACACACTGGTAGACACAATCACACACAGATATGTAAAGGGCTATAACAGTCACATGTGTCTTGATGGTGGGACAATCATTTATCCACAAGTTGGGGACACATGGGGTGTCATAAACACAGTCATCTACCCACTAGTGTTCAGACATGCAATCACACACACATTATTGCATGGACCATCAAAGAAATGTTGACACACCTAATCCCAGCCCCTCAGAATTCTGGGACAAATTCCACATCCTTCCACACACACAGAATGACAGACACCCAGAAGCTGATACAATCACAAGTGCACATGCAGCTACTGACACGTGGACACACAAAGTCCCACATGTACCAATGTCCACACTGACACACGTGGGGACTATCCCTGACCTACCCTCATACAGCCACACACAAACGTACACACCTTTGTTTGAGTTCTGAGAAACTACGAAAACCCATGAAAACATCCACACTCTATCGCAATCTCACACACACATACGCACACACACACAATTGTGAACATGCACACTACCCTACAGGATCCTCAACCGTCCAAGCGAGGGAGGTGGAATAAGGTATTAGTGTGAATCCCCCATAATAACAGTAGCAAACGCTTACATGGCTGTTCTGCATAGATTAACTCCATTATTCCATAAAACAAAGCCCAAAAAACAAACAAAACAAAAAACAAAAAACCTCTACGAGGTTATTATAATTGGCCATTTCAGAGGTGAGACTATTGAGGCACAGACAGGTTAAGCACTAGTCCAGACTCCAGGAGCTAGATTAGCAGTCCTTCTTCTTCCCTAACGTCAGCGCCGAATCAGCGCCTGGCACACAGTAAGCCTTCAAATGTTCGTTGAAAAAATGAGGGAATCCACATTACTTAGACCTTTAATATTTCATTCCCGTATTTCAGGTGGGCACTAGGACTGTCAGTTGAGTTCACCCGCTGCCTGAGTCCAATGTCCCAGCTCCGAAACCGCACAGTCTCTCCTTCCCGAACCAAGCTCGCTCATTCGTGGGGAGTCCAGCTTGCCTCGTTAGGGGAGGGGCCTGACTCACCACGAGGCGGGGCCAAGGTCGCTGCGCCTTTTTATTGGTGCTCCTTTCTTCGAGGCGGGACCTCTCTTAAACTGGCGCTGTTGATTTGCCGGCTCCCTGGTGGCCCGTGACCCAGAAGATCTTCGTGCAACATGGCGGCGCCCAGGGGCAAGACATAACCGGCCCGGATTCCGCGGCCGTCCGCGTGAATAGGTAGGTCCCACGCGGGGAGGCAAGCGTGAATTTATGAGCCCTGGGGCAGCCCCTTTGGGGCCAGCAGCGCGGAAGGGCGGCCCCAGGAGGATCCCGGCTGCCGGGGCCAGGGCACCGTGACCTTTTCGGGTACACGGCGGGACGTTCCGAGGAGAGCTGCCTTCTGTGTACCCGCCTCCCCACATCCCTAATCTCTAATCTTGGAGATGAGACAGCTGAGGCTCAGAAAAGTTAAAGCCGTCTCCCAAGGTCACGCCACAGGTTGGCAGCTAGGCTAAAGTTCGCTTCTTTCTCCCAAGGGCGTCAAAATCCTAGCAGCCAGCCTCAGAGCTGCTGTAGGTACACCCTGCCTAGGGGTTCAGATTTATAGAAGCTTTGTAGAAATTTAGCTCTTCTTATTCATTTGATATTTGTTGGGTACCTACTATATAGCAGGCACTATCCCAGGTGCAAAAGAGACAGCAAAAAGGAAGACAGACAAAAATCTCTGGTCTCAGGAGAGCTAGACGTTGAACAAATCAGAAGTAAATGAAACGTGACTTCAGATGCTAATTGCTAAAAATTCATTCATCAGGATGATGGGGCTTTAGATTGGGAATGGGGCAGTAGTCAGGGAAGGCGTCTCATTTGAATATAGACCTGAATAACCAGGCACAGCAATGAACTGACCTGGGGAAGGAATTTCCAAACAGGGAAAAGCAACCTCAGAGGCTCTGAGACTAGATAAAGTCAGCTTGTTTAAGAAACAGCGTAATGGGAGAGTTCCCTGTTGGTCTAGTGGTTAGGATTCAGAGCTTTCACCTCTGCAGCCTGAGTTCAACCCCTGATCTGGGAACTGAGATCCCACAACAAGCTGCTGCACACTGCAGCCAAAAATAAATAAAAATTAAATAAAATTTAAAAGAGAAATAAATGGTGTAGCTGGAGCTTCCAGTAATAACAGTTGAGTTTGGAGGGATGGAGCCTGTCTGATTTTTATCTCATGTGATGTGCAATTAGTGACTTTAGCCGGAGAACACTTTAGTTTACATTTTAAAAAAGCTCCCTATGACCACTTTAGGGAGAACTGGCTGGAGGCAGGTAAGGAAAGGAGTGTGGGTAGATGAAGAGAGGTCATGGACTGGAGTTGTGGCTTGCAGATGGAGAGAAATGGGATTGTTTGAGGTGGATCTGGATGTAGCAACATGAGCAGCTGATGAATTGGTTGGGGAAGTGAGGAACACAGTGGACTCAGAACCAGGTTTGTGGTTGATTGACTAGGAATGATGGTGTAATGACATCAGGCAAGGATGAGATGGAACAAGTTTAAGCAGGGGCATAAGTTAGGCGCAAAATAAGTTTGAGATGGCTAGGTATACACCAAAGTGGCAGTTAGGTATGGAAGCTGGAGCTCAGGGATGGTGATAACCATTGGGAACTATCAGCACATAGATCTTCATTTCTCAGACTTTAACACACATAAGAGAAATGTGGACTTTTGTTTAAATGCAGATTCTGCTTCAATAGGTCAGGGTTAGGGCTGAGATTCTGCATCCAAATAATGATGCCAATACAGCTGCTCCCTGAATAGCAAAGGTTTAGATTAAGGTCTAATCTCAGCTGGATGTTAGAGTCATTGGAGTGCTTTAAATGCTGATGCCTGGGCCCTACCTCTAGATATTCTGATACAATATATCTGGGGTATGGCCTGGGCATGTGATTCTTTAAAGCTTCCTAGATAATGCTGAAATGAACAAGGTTTGAGAACTATGAGAGCTGCCTACAGAAATACAGAGAGAACACCTCTCTTGGAAGCTGAATGATACCTTACGGTAGCAGACAGACAAGTTCAAAGTGTAGGACTCTTTGCAGCATTATTACTCAAAAGACAGCATTAAGCATCACATAGAAGTTTGTTAGATTAAAAAAGTCTTTGGCTCCACCCTAAACATTCTGAATCAGAACCTGCATTTTAACAATATTCTCAGCAATTCATCTGCACATTCAAGTCTGCAAGCACTGCACACTTTAGAGAAGGAAGCCAGTCTTTCTGATTGGCTGAGAAACAGGCCTGGGGGCTAGGAAGAAAATCAAGAGTGCCAAGGTGGGAGGAGGGCATCACCCATTCCAGATACTTCTGAGAAACTGAGCAAAATGAGGCCAGAGAAATAACCACTGGCTTTGTTAAATGTAGAACGTGCAAGGGGTCTTTACAGGAGTGGTGTCAGTGGAGTGGCTGGGACAAGAGCCAAACTGGAGACAGTGAAGAAGTAACATGTAGACCCCTCTTGGGAAAAGCTGTACTATAAATAGAGCAGAGATGTGGAACAGAGGTGGAAGGAGATGCTAGAGAAAGTTTAAAGGGTGATATGAGTGATCCAAGTATGTACCAACTTATTTTATGAGGCCAGCATTACCCTGATACCAAACCAAACAGACACAATAAGAAACAAAAACTACATCCCAATATCCCTTACCAATATGGTTGCAAAAATCCTCAACAGAATACCAGCAAACCAATTTTGGCAACATAAAAAAAGATTATATACATCATGACCAAATGGAATTTATCCCAGAAATGCAATATTGGTTTAATATTTGAAAACCAATTAATGTAATGTACTTTTCTTTTTTGGTCTCTTTGGTCTTTTTAGGGCCACACCCGCAGCATATGGAGGTTCCCAGGCTAGGGGTTGAATTGGAGCTGTAGCCGCTGGCCTACGCCACAGCCACAGCAGTTCCAGATCTGAGCCAAATCTGTGACCTACACCACAGCTCACAGCAACACCAGATCCTTTACCCACTGAGCAAGGCCGAGGATTGAACCCACATCCTCATGTATACTAGTCAGGTTTGTTAACCACTGAGCCACGATGGGAACTCCTGTAATATACCATATTAATAGAATAAAGGAAGAGTTCCCTGATGGATCAGTGGGTTAAGGATCTGGTGTTGCCACTGCTGTGGCTCTAGTTGCTGCTGTGATATAGGTTCAATCCCTGGCCCAGGAATTTCCACATGCCATGGGCATGGCAAAAAAAAAAAAAAAATAGAATTGGAGTTCTCGTCCTGGCTCAGTGGTTAACGAATCCAACTAGGAACCATGAGGTTGCAGGTTCGGTTCCTGCCCTTGCTCAGTGGGTTAACGATCCAGCGTTGCCGTGAGCTGTGGTGTAGGTTGCAGACGCGGCTTGGATCCCACGTTGCTGTGGCTCTGGTGTAGGCCGGAGGCTACAGCTCCGATTCGACCCCTAGCCTGGGAACCTCCATATGCCGCGGGAGCGGCCCAAGAAATAGCAAAAAGACCAAAAAAAAAAAAAAAAAAAATAGAATAAAGGACAAAAACCACATGATTAGTTCAATAGACCCCAAAAATAAAAAAGACAAAATCCGATACCCTTTCTAATAAAAAATACTCAGCATCTAGCAATAGAAAGGAATTTCCTCAACCTGATAGGTCATCTATGAAAAACCCACAGCTGACATCATATTTAACAATGAAAGAATGGATGCTTCCCCTCACTAAGATCAAGAATAAGACAAGGATGTGCACTCTGGCCACTTCTATTCAACATTGTACTGGAGGTCCAGCAAGGACACTTGGGAAAGAAAAAGAAATAAAAGGCAAACAAATTAGAAAGGAAGGGGTAAAACTATGTCTATTTGCAGATGACATAATCTTATATATAGAAAACTAAGGAATCCAAAAAGCTATTAGGACAAATGAGCAAATTCAGCAAGGTTGCAAGATATAAGATCAACATGTAAGAATAAATTATGTTTCTATACACTACCAATGAACAATTTAGAAATTAAATTATACAATAGCTTCATAAAGAATAGATATTTATGAATAAATTTAACAAAATAAGTAAAGAACTTTTACACTGAAAACTAAAACTTTGTTGAAATTAAAGATGATCTAAAATGGAGAGTTACCTTCATGGCTCAGCTGTTAATGAACCCAACTAGGATCCATGAGGATGTGGGTTTGATCCCTGGCCTCACTCAGTGGGTTAAGGATCTGGCGTTGCTGTGGCTGTGGTGCAGGCTGGCAGCTGTTGCTCCAGTTCGATCCCTAGCCTGGGAACTTCCATATGCCACAAACGCAGTTCTAAAAAGCTGATCTAAAATGGAGAGGTATCCCATGTTCATGGATCATGGACATTAATATTGTTGAGACACCAATATTTTCCAAATTGATCTACCGATTCAACACAGTATCTATCAGAATCCTAGCTGGGTTTTTTTTTTTCCAGAAATTGACAGCTGATTCTAAAATGTGCACATAACAGTGAGGGACCCAGAATAGCCAAATAATATTGTAAAAGAAGAACAAAGTAGGAGGACTTAACACTTCTCGATTTCAAAACTGACAGGAGTTCTTTTGTGGTAGAGTGGGTTGAGGATATGGCGTTGTCACTGCTGAGGTTTGGACTGCTGCTATGGCCTGGGTTCGATCACCGGCCTGGGAATTTCCATATGCCATGGTCGCAGCCAATACAAGCAAACAAAACTTACGAAGCTACAATAATCACAACAATGTGGTACTGACATAAGGCTCAACATATAGATCAGCAGAACAGAATTGAAAGCCCAGAAGTAAGCCCTTACATTTATGGTCAGTTGATTTTCAACCAGCATGACAAGGAGGAAAAAAAAGTTTCAACAAATATTAGGAGTTCCCATTGTGGCTCAGCAGTAATGAGTCTAACCAGTATCCTTGAGGATGTGGATTCTATCCCTGGCCTCATTCAGTGGGTTAAGTATCTGGCGATGCTGTGAGCTGTGGTGTAGGTCGCAGAAGAGGCTTAGATCTGGCATTGCTGTGGCTATGGCGTAGCCCAGCAGCTACAGCTCTGATTTGACCCCTAGCCTGGGAACTTCCTTATGGTGCGGGTGTGGCCCTAAAAAGATCAAAAACCAAAAAAACAGTACTAGGAAAACTGGGTACCTACATGAAGTGAACCCTAAAGAAAAACATGGAGCTACTGCTGGGGGGCAACAGGATCAGTGGCATCAGGGAGCACTGGGACACAGGTTTAATCCCTGGCTCAGCACAGTGGGTAAATGATCCAGCATTGCCGAAGCTGTGGTGCAGGTCAAGACTATGGCTTGCATCTGATCCTTGGCCTGGGAATTCCACATACCACAGGGCAACCAAAAAATTGAACAAAAGGAGTTCCCATTGTGGCTCAGCTGTAATGAACCTGACTAGTATGCATGAGGATTCGGGTTCGATCCCTGGCCCTGCTCAGTGGGTTAAGGATAAGCGTTGCGGAGTTCCCGTCGTGGCACAGTGGTTAACGAAGCCGACTAGGAACCATGAGGTTGCGGGTTTGGTCCCTGCCCTTGCTCAACGAGTTAACGATCCGGCGTTGCCGTGAGCTGTGGTGTAGGTTGCAGACGTGGCTCGGATCCTGCGTTGCTATGGCTCTGGCATAGGCTGGCAGCTACAGCTCCGATTCAACCCCTAGCCTGGGAACCTCCATATGCCGTGGGAGCGGCCCAAAGAAATAGCAAAAAGACCAAAAAAAAGAAAAAAAAAAAAAAAAAAGGATAAGCGTTGCCATGAGCTGTGGTGTAGGTTGCAGGTGTGGCTCAGATCTGGCGTTACTGTGGCATAGGCAGCAGCTGCAGCTCTGATTGGCCCCTAGCCTGGCAACTTCATATGCTGAGGGTGCAGCCCTAAAAAGAAGAAAAGAAATTGGACTTCATCAGAATTAAAAATGGGTGCTGCAAATGATGACATCAAGAAAATGAGGAGTTCCCGTCGTGGCGCAGTGGTTAACAAATCCGACTAGGAACCATGAGGTTGCGGGTTCGGTCCCTGCCCTTGCTCAGTGGGTTAACGATCTGGCATTGCTGTGAGCTGTGATGTAGGTTGCAGATGCGGCTCGGATCCCGCGTTGCTGTGGCTCTGGTGTAGACTGGCAGCTACAGCTCCGATTCGACCCCTAGCCTGGGAACCTCTATATGCTGCGGGAGCGGCCCAAGAAATAGCAAAAAGACAAAAAAAAAAAAAAAAAAAAAAGAAAGAAAGAAAGAAAAAGAAAATGAAAAGAACTCAAAGAATGGAGAAAGTATTTATAAATCATAAAGGTCTAGAATATATAAATAACTCAATGATAAAAAGATAACCTAATTTTAGATAGGTAAAAGATCTAAATAGATATTTCTTTGAGGAAGATACACAGTGGCCAGTAAGCCCATGAAAAAATGCTCATCATCATTAATTTTTAGGGAATGCAAATCAAAATCACAGTGAGATACCACTTCACACCTATTTGGATGTCTGCAATCAGAAAGACAGATAATAACAACAAGCATTGGCACAAATGTGGAGAAACTGGAACCCTTAAACACTGCTGATGGGGAATGTAAAATGGTGCAGCCACTTCGGAAAACACTTTTGGCTGTTCCTCAAACACAGAATTGCCATATGTCCCAGCAATTTGACTTCTAAGTATATACCCAAGAGAAGTATAAACATGTTCACACAAAAACTACACAACTGTTCATAGCAGCATTAGTCATAGTAGTCAGAAAATGGGAGGCGAGGTCCTGTCGTGGCGAAGCAGAAACGAATCTGACTAGGAACCGTGAGGTTTCGGATTCAATCCCTGGGAATCCCAGCAGCTGTAGTTCTGATTAGACCCTAGCCTGGGAACTTCCATATGCCGCGGGTGCAGCCCTAAAAAAAAAAAGTGAAAAAAAAAAGGGGGGGGTAACCCCAAATGTTCATCAATTGGTAAATGGATAAATAAAATGTGGTTAAGGGAGTTCCCTGGTGGCCCAGTGGGTTATCACTGCAGCAGCTCGGGTCGGTGCTGTGGCATGGGTTCAGTCCCCGGCCCAGGAACTTCCACATACTGCAGGTGTGGCCAAAAAATAATTTTTTCAAAAATGGTTAAATTCATATAATGAAATGGGGGGGGGCAGTTAAAAGGATTGATACATGCTACAACAGGGATGAACCTTGAAAACATGCTAAGTGAAAGAGGCCAGTCACAAAAACAGCACATGTGATTCCACATATATGAAGTGCCCAGAATAGGCAAATTTATACCTAGTAGATTAAGGGGTTGCCTAGGGTTGAGAGTGAGGGGAAATGAGAGTGACTGTTAATGAGTATAGGCTTTGGGGGGAGGTTGACAAAAGTGTTCTAAAATTAGCTTTCATGATGGTTGCACAATTCTGTGAATATACAGTCGACCCTTGAACAATGTAGGCGTTAGGGGTGCTGACCCTCCGCACAGTCAAAAAATCCAAATAAAACTTAAAGAGTCGACTCTCCATATCCACAGTTCCACAGCCTCAGATTCAACCAACCACTGATTGTGTATACTGTGATACATATTTATTGAAAAAAAGCATGTAAGTGGAACCACACAATTCAAACCCATGTTGTTCAACCACTCAAAAAACAGTACTTATACTAAGGGTGAACTGTATGGTACATGAAAAAAGCTATTAAACAACAAAATGATCCAATAGAGAGGGAGACCAAGGCAGGAGCTAATTTCTCAAGATAGTGAAGGGTCTGGCCCAGAAGAACAGGGACCCTTGATTGCAACTGTTCTTTAAACTCCACCTTGGGTATGAGGGGCCAGTGGAGCTGATGACTTAGCCATGTCCTCTGGAATGTGGCCTTTAGCAGGTGGGCTTCCAGCTGATTCCCTCTCTTCTCTCTTCCTAGGTGGTTGTCCCACAGGCAAAGGCATGAGCTGGGCCCAAGCCGTTCTGCTGGCCCGGAGCCTTTCTCGGGGCTGGGGAGGCATCTGCAGCACCGCCCTCACAGGAGCCCCCTTCTCTCAGGTAACTGCATCATGGGGTGGAGAGAGGCAGGCAGGCAGGCCTGGAATTTGCTCCCAAGCCCTCAGAATACACCCAATGAAGCCCGCCCTGGGGGATCTGGGTGAACCTGTCTTCTCTGAGGGCCAAATGAATGTCTCTTATTCATTTTTAAGAAGTGTCAGTGCCCCTGTGGGTGAGGAGCTTGAATTTGAAATTAAGAAGGTCTGGGCTGAGTGGATGTGGGTATGGACTCTGAAACTCCTGCATCCACTTGTAAAGATGTGAGCAAAGGAGTTCCCTAGTGGCTCAGCAGTTTAAGAATTCTGCTTTGTCGCTGCTGTGGTTGGTGCCAGTTCAATCCTTGGCCCAGGAACTCCCACAGGCTGCGGGCACAGCCAAAGTACAGGGAAAAAAACAAAAAACACATGAGCAGAAAATTCAATTTCCCTCCCCTGCCCTAAGTGACCAACAGCCAGAGACTGCAACAAGGATGGCGAAGCTGGTGATGACATTAACATCTCCCTTATTTTTTTTTTTTTTTTTTTTTTTTTTTTTTTTTTTGTCTTTTTAGCTATTTCTTGGGCCGCTCCCACGGCATATGGAGGTTCCCAGGCTAGGGGTCGAATCGGAGCTGTAGCCACCGGCCTACGCCAGAGCCACAGCAACGCGGGATCCGAGCCGCGTCTGCAACCTACACCACAGCTCACGGCAACGCCGGATCGTTAACCCACTGAGCAAGGGCAGGGACCGAACCCGCAACCTCATGGTTCCTAGTCGGATTCGTTAACCACTGCGCCACGATGGGAACTCCCAACATCTCCCTTATTGAGCACCTCCCTCTTCCAGGCCCTGGGTGAGGCATTTCAGTTGCATTATCTAATTTGAGGGGTCTCCCCTTCTTTTGGGCATTTTCAAGTTTTTCTGCTTTTTACCCTATGCACATACCACCTGTAGCAGGAATGAATGTATCCCCCTTTTTTAATTTAATTTTTTTATTATTATCATTGTCTTTTTAGGGTCACACCGGCATATGGAAGTTCCCAGGCTAAAGGATGAATCAGAGCTGCAGCTACCAGCCTATACCATAGCTCACAGCAATGCCAGATCCTTAACCCACTGATGGAGGCCAGGGTTCGAACCCACATCCTCATGGATACTAGCCAGGTTTGTAACCTGCTAAGCCACAACAGGAACTCTCTCCCCAACCCCCCTTTTAAAAAAAAAAAAAAACATTGCCTTGCCTAAGCAGGATATCAGGATGGCTATTGGGTACAGCAGAGCACAGGGTTCCAATCTCAGCTCTGCTGCTTTGAAGCTGTGTGACACCAGGCATCTTGTTTCATCTCCCTGCACCTTGATTTCCTCATCTATAAAATGGATACACGAAGAGCATTCCTTCAGCGGACAGTTAAAAAGATTAAATGAGCCTCACTCTCAGAAAATGTTGAACAGCACCTGGAAGTAAGAATATTCAGTAGTAAATATCAGCACTCTTTTTTTTTTTTTTTTTTTTCTGGCCACGCCACAGCATGCAGAAGTTCCCGAGTCAGGGATTGAATCAAAGCCATAGCTGAGGCAACTCCCAGTCCTTTAACTCACTGCACTGGGCTGGGGATCAAACCCATGCTTCCACAGCAACCCAAGGCACAGAAGTTGGATTCTTAATCCACCTCACCACAGCAGGAACTCCCTGAAATCTTTCTTTTGAATAGGTAGTTACAGCAGACAATATAGTTCAAAATTTGAAAGTTCTGAGGCCCTGCTGTGACAAGGGTCTATTCCGTTCTTGCCTGACCACCACTTATCTCCCCTCTTTAAAGGCAAGATGTTGCCCATTTATTGTATTTTCTTCTGGAGATACTTCGCAGAAGCAAAAAATACATGTCCATACAGTTGATTCTCATTATTTATAGTAACTTTCTAGAAAGTCACCGCATATGCTGAATTAGTGAATATCAAACCGTTGCTGCCAGGGAATATATGGGGTAGGGTTCCTGTGAGCCTTTGGTCACATTTTTATCAACCAATCAATCATAACCTTATTCCTATGTGTGTTTCTGTTTAAAGACATCTTAAGGGAGTTCTTATCATGGCTCAGCAGTAACAAACCCGACTAGTATCCATGAGGATGTGGGTTTGATCCCTGGCCTCATTCAGTGGGTCAAGGATTCGGCATTGCTGTGAGTCCTGGTGTAGGTCGCAGATGCATCTTGGATCTGGTGTTGCTGTGGCTGTGGTGTAGGCCAGCAGCTGCAACTCCAGTTCAACCCCTGGCCTGGGAACTTCCATATGCCACAGGTGCAGCCCTTAAAAAAAAAAAAAAAAAAGAAAAAGAAAAAGATATATTGTTGGAGTTCCTGTTGTAGCTCACAAGAAGTAAATCAAATGCATCATAGACCTGAATGTAAAATACAAGACCAGGAGTTCCCTGTTGTGGCTCAGCGGTAATGGACACAACTAGTATCCATGAGGACTTGGGTTCGACGCCTGGCCTCACTCAGTGAGTTTAGGATCCAGCGTTGCCATGACCTGTGGTGTAGGTCACAGAGCAGCCTGGGTCCTTCATTGTTGTGGCTGTGGTGTAGGCTGGCAGCTACAGCTTTGATTGACCTCTAGCCGGGGAACTTCCATATGACACATGTTTGGCCCTATAAAACAAAAAAAAAGATGTACTATTGATTCATTAATGTTGAACTCACAGCCAACAGCACTATAACTTGTGCCTGAGGTTACCTACCATATGTATTTTCTCTGTAGGGAACAGCAAGGCCCTTCTTGCACATAGGAACATTAGGGAGGCTTGGGGGCCTCTTTCAACAGCAAAACCACCAAAACAAAAAGACACAGAAAATGTGCACTAAATCAACCTCTAAAAGGACACTTGGAGTTCCCTGGTGGTCTAGTGGTTAAGGATCCAGTGTTGTCACTGCTGTGGCTCGGGTCACTGCTGTGATGTGGGTTCAGTCCCTGGGCTGGGAACTTATGCATGCTGTAGGTATGGCAAAAAAAAATAAATAAAATAAAAAACATAAAAGGACATTTCTTGACAGCATGGAAGCCAAAACAAGGAGGCTGAGCATTGCCTTGTTCAATCTAAGCTGGGAATGTAGGCTTTAGGCAACTTGAATTTTCTACCCCACTGTATGCATCTGCAAATAGCTGGAAAGCACCAAGACTTTTGGCTTTGGGATTATAGGTGAATTTAGCAAGTAGGCAGATTTGCAAATATGAAATAAATTTTGTCATCTTTTTCTTACACAAATGGGAACGTGCCGTACACAGTTTCGCAAAACCTTGCTTCTTTTAATGATACAGGTTAGAACTCACTCCAGGTCACACAAGACCTCCTCCTTGTGCCTACAGCAGTAGGTGCTCTTTGTCCTGATTCACTGCCATTTGCTAAATTATTTCCCTGCTAATACACATTTGGGCATTTCCACTGACCCAGTGGGAAGCACAAAAGTCATTTTGCGCAGGTGCATTTAGAGATGTCTGGGTTTTTTTTGTTTTGTTTTGTTTTTTTTCTTTTTGTCTTTTTGCCATTTCTTGGGCCGCTCCTGCAGCATATGGAGGTTCCCAGGCTAGGGGACTAATCGGAGCTGTAGCTGCCAGCCTACGCCAGAGCCACAGCAATGCAGGATCCAAGCCGCATCTGCAACCTACACCACAGCTCATGGCAACACCAGATCCTTAACCCACTGAGCAAGGCCAGGGATTGAACCCGCAACCTCATGGTTCCTCGTCGGATTCGTTAACCACTGAGCCAGGACGAGAACTCCCTAGAGATGTCTGATTTAAATACCAGGTGCAGGATTGCTGTGTCAGAGGGTGTTTGTTTGTCTTCATGGTGAATATTGCCAAATTGCCTCCAATGGAGTTTTACCATTACTGCTCACACTTTGTAGTGGGGCCTTATCTTGGCTCTGTAACCATAGCACCACACTTCCTTGGTGGCCCTTGGGGCTGCCCACTGGCACCTTTCCCAGCAAAAAAACCAGCCCAGCAGCGTCCCAGGGGCACTGGGAGGCACCAGATTCCAGCAGTGCCTCTCTGTCTGTAGGTGCCACTCCAGGCAGCACACGGCCTTCACTGCAGCACAGCCATGCACACCTTTGACTCATCGCTGGTCCCGCACCCACCCAAGCCCCCGAGGAGGCCCATCAAGGCCCTGGCACTCCACGAGGAGCTGTTTAGGAAGGCACCGGATGGGACACGGGAGAAGGCGAGCTTTGTGCAGGCCATACAGGACTTTGCGCAGTACAACGTGCACAAGCGGGGCCATGTCGACTTCATCTACCTGGCCCTGCGCAAGATGCGGGAGTATGGCGTCGAGCGGGACCTGGCTGTCTATAACCTGCTGCTTGACATCTTCCCCAAGGAGGTCTTCCGGCCTCGCAGCATCTTCCAGACCATCTTCTACCACTACCCACGGCAGCAGGAGTGCGGGATCGCTGTCCTGGAGCAGATGGAGAACCACGGTCAGGCCAATAGGCCAGCTCAGGCAGCTGGGGGTGGGGGGCTGCCTCCCTCTCCAAGGTCTCGGGCCCTCCATGGCTTTTTGGCACTAACTCCTCTCCTCCTCATCTCTCAGTCTGTCTGGCTTCCTCCCCTGCCCACCCCACCCCGATCCCTTGCTCATCCTCAGCTCCCATCTTCCCTTCTTTCTTCTGCCCCGTCCCTGAGGCTCTGCCTGCATCTGCCTGTCACAGGGGTGATGCCCAACAAGGAAACAGAGTTCCTGCTGATTCAGATATTTGGACGCAAAAGCTACCCCATGCTCAAGTATGTGCGCATGAAGCTGTGGTTCACCCGCTTCAGAAACATCAACCCCTTCCCTCTGCCCCGGGACCTTCCTCAGGACCCCGTGGACCTGGCCAGGTTGGCCTTGCGGCACATGGAGCCCGACCTCAGCGCTAGGGTCACCGTCTACCAGGTATCCACTCCTGTCCACACCCTTGGCCACCTCCCTGTAGTGGAGGCCCCCTTCGGTAACCCCAAGTGATTGTGGTGAGACAGGGGGAAGTTCCCTGGCTGAGCCTCTGCTAGATTCCAGGGCCCTCAGAACAGCCTGACCTCTGACGTCTGCTCCTGCCCCTCTCCCCACACTCACTGTATTCTGGCCCTGGCCTACCTTTCTGTGCCTTAAGCGATCTGTCAGTTCCCTCCTCAGGCGTTTGTGTTCACTGTTCCCTCTGCCAGGAACACCCTTCCCCAGGGACTTCACCTCCTCAAGTCTGAGCTATTCTTTCCCTCCCTGTCCTCCACAGAGCCAAACACTGTGACTTGCTTCTTGTGTCTCTCTCCTGGACCATTCTGTTCATGTGAAATTCTTTTTCTTTTTTCAATTTCACATGCACTGAGCACTTAGCATGTGTCAGGCATTGTTCTAGCATTTTAGAACCATCTCAAGTAGTTGATGTTATCGCCCCCATTTTTTTTGAAATGGCAGTAGTAGGTGCTTATTTTTTTTTATTATAGTTGATTTACAATGTTGTGCCAATTTCTGCTGTACAGCAAAATGACCCAGTCATTCTTTTCCTCATATCATATTCTATCCCAAGAGATTGGACACCGTTGTCTGTGCTATACAGCAGGACCCACCATTGCCCATTCTAAATGTAATAGTTTGCACCTACTAACTCCAGCCTCTCAGTTCATTCCACTCCCTCCCCATCCCCTTGGCAACCACAAGTCTGTTCTCTATTCTGAGTCTGTTTCTCTTTCTAGGGCCGTACCTGTGGCATATGGAAATTCCCAGGCTAGGGCTCAAATCAGAGCTGCAGCTGCCAGCCTACACCACAGCCCGCAGCAACACCAAACTCACATCCTCATGGATACTAGTTAGGTTCTTAACCCACTGAGTCACCAGAGGGAGCTCCTGTGCCGTATTTTAGATTCCACATTTAAGTGACATCATATGGTATTTGTCTTTCTGACTTATTTCACTTAGTGTGAGAACCTCTAGCTGCATCCATGTTCCTGCAAATGGGATTTTTTTTTTCTTTTTTACAGCAAGTAGTATTCCATTGTGTATATGTACCACATCTTAATCCATTCATCTGTCAATGGACATTTAGGTTGTATCCATGATGGCTACTGTGAACAGTGCTCCTATGAACGAACATACAGGTGTATTGCTCCCATTTTGAAGTGAGCAAACTGAGGCATGGGGGGTACAGTGACTTGGCTAAGGTCACACAGACAGTGGCAGAGCCAGTGGGCTGGCTGCAGGGTGCCATGTGAGCATCTCCATTGTCAGCAGCTCTTGCCAAACTGGATAGAAGCAAGAAGGTGGTGGGCTTGAGTGATGTTGTTGGAGGCCCAACAGACAGGCCCAAGAAAGGCTCTGAATTCGCTGGATTCCCCCTTCCTCGTTTCTCTCTCTCCCGCCTCTGTAGGGGCTGTAGGGGCTGTGGGAGCTGCAAGATCCACCCTGACTTTTCCTTGCAGATGTCTTTGCCTGAAGACTCCAAAGATGCAGTGGATCCCACAGAGCCACACATTGTAGGTAAGGTCCTGCGGTTGGGGCGCCAAGTTCCCACTGGACCTGCTGGGTGGGCTTCCTGGGCCTTTGGGCACAGCCCCTCAACCAGGACACCCCGGATATGTGTGTCTCCACACCAGGAATCCAGAGTCCTGATCAGCAGGCCGCCCTGGCCTGCCACGACCCAGCCCGGCCTATCTTCGTCGAGGGCCCCTTCTCCTTGTGGCTTCGAGACAAATGTGTCTATTACCACATCCTCAGAGCTGACCTGCTGCCCCCTGAGGAGAGGGTGAGGGCCCAAAGTGGGAGTCTGGGGTGGGGAGAATGAGTAGGCTTAGAGATAAGGAGGAGTGTGGGAGGGAAGGGGGGAATGGAAGAGCAGAGACCCAGGGGAGAGGTGGCAGGTGACTGGGACATCCTGGGCCGCTGACCCTGCCTGCACCCTCCTCCCTGGGGTAGAAAGTGGAGGAGATTCCAGAGGAGTGGAGCCTCTACTACCCGATGCAGCTAGACCTGGCCTACGAGAGGAGCGGCTGGGATGACTACAAGTTTAACATCAATGAAGGTACAAACTGGGATGGATAGGATTCCGAACACTGCATGGGATGAGGCTGGAGTCGAGGGGTAGGGCCCAGGTGGCGACCTAGCCCAGTAACACACAACAGAGGCCCAAGTACACACACACACACACACACACACACACACACACACACACACACACACACACACACACACCCCTCCTAAGGGCTCCAGATCTGTCTGCCTCAGTCATTTCCTCCTACACATTTATGGAGCACCTCTGTGCTGGCTACTCAGCATGACCCTCAGGCAGTTCAGGCCAATGGTGGAACAGGCAAGTTGCATTCTTGAGGTCCCAGATGAGGAGCACACAACTCAGTCTCAGGTGGGAGTCAGGAGGCTTTCCTGGTGGAACCTTGAATCAGGAGGCATCACCCAGGTGAAGTGTGGGATGGACAGGTTAGGCAGACGGATGGAATAGCTTGAGCAAAGGCTTAGACACACACAAAGTCCAAAGGAAGCTTAAAGCTCTCTTGGTCTGAAGGGGTGTGGGCATGAGGGACTGCTGCAGTTCCCACTGCACAAACTAAGGGCCTGTCTCTCCCAACAGTGGAGGAAGGCCCTGTCTTCGCCATATGCATGGCGGGTGCCCATGACCAGGCCACACTGGCCAAGTGGATCCAGGGTCTGCAGGAGACCAACCCAGCCCTGGCCCGGATCCCGGTGGTCTTCCGCCTGGCAGGGTCCGCTGGGGAGCTTCTGGCGTCCTCCTCAGGGCCGGAAGGGTCCTCCCCACCCCCATCGGAGGGCCAGGAAGAGGAGGACGACAATCAGCAGAGACAGCAGCAGGGCCAGAGCTGAGCCTGAGCGGTCATAGGTGCACAAGCTGTGGACCGGTGTGAAGGGGTGAGGTAACCTTTGAGTGTTCAGCAAATAAATAAAAGTTTTCCGGCTTGGGGCTGCCTGGCCTCCTCTCTGGCAGTGTGGTTCCCAGCCCCTTTAACGCCTGGTGTCGCGGCTTCTCAGGGGCCCGCCAGCATTCAGAACTGACAAGTTGGGGCCCAGGCCTTCTCTCTCCCTTCACCTGGCCCTCACTCTTTCCTTGTCATCCCCAGAAAGCATTCAGGATGAAGGTGCGGAGGAAGAAGGCTCCAACCCCCCAGGCTCTACAGGCTCTCCTGGCTCTCTTTTCTCGAGTCAGACTCAAACTTCAGTTTTCCCTTCCCTTTCTGCGAAGTCAGAGAGTTTAACTGAAAAGGGAAAAAGATAGCGGATTTTTGCCCGCGCTTACTGCGCGCGTGCGCAATTTCCGCTCGCGGTCTCCTTTTGGCGCCGCGGGGCAGTGAGAGTCCATGAGAAATTTCCCGTCGGCGCGGAACATGCGCGCCACTTCCGGCCGGGCTCCTAACAACGGGGGAGGCTGGTAACCAGGGAGGGGGGGATGGCGGAGCGGGCGCCCGAGCCCGAGGCGGAGGCGGAGGCTGAGGCTGAGGCGGGCGCAGGCGGGGAGGCGGCCGCCGAGGAAGGCGCGGCGGGTCGCAAGGCGCGGGGTCGGCCGCGGCTTACGGAGTCGGACCGGGCCCGGCGGCGGCTCGAGTCCCGGAAGAAGTACGACGTGCGGCGCGTGTACCTGGGCGAGGCGCACGGGCCCTGGGTGGACCTGCGGCGCCGCAGCGGCTGGAGCGACGCCAAGCTCGCCGCCTACCTCATCTCGCTGGAGCGCGGCCAGCGTAGCGGCCGCCACGGGTGAGGGGGCTCGGCCCGAGGGAGGAAGGGAGGAAGGGAGGGAGGGAGCGAGGGAGGAGACGCCCCCATCCCCCGCTGAGCTTGGTCCCGCCCCCTCCACCCCAGGCCCCTCCCCTGGCACCTGTGAGCCCCGCCCAGCGCAGGGACTGCAGGCCTGAGTCTCTGACTGCTGGTCCTGGGACGCGCCTGGCTCGTGGCTCCGCCTCCTGTCGCTCTGAATGCCCAATCCTAGGATGCGCCCAGCCTCTCAACCCGCCTCCTGGGCGCTTGGCCCCGCCCTCTAAAGCTCTGGCTGCCCAATCCTGGTTCCCGGCTCACCTCCAAGCATTCTAAAAGTCCAGGCCCTAGAGGGGTGGCCCGCCTCCTGAGGCTTCAAGGGTCGGAGGTCCCTGCTGGCCTCCGGACTTTCACAGGCCTCATCCCCTAAAATCTCCACAGTGTAGCCTGGGGTTGTGACTGGACACCCCAGGCCACACAGCACTATCCTTCATGAGGTTCGTGACCCATCTGGGACTGCATGTGACCCCATTCCCTAGGCCCCACGTTCCCAGAGGACTGCTCACAATCCAAGCTGCATACCCCTAAACCTTTTGGCTCCTAGGCTGCAGCTCTGCTCAGTGAGACTCGGGTGAAGAGGAAACCCCGAGTTAGCTGCTCAGGTGGAGGGCAGGGGCCTTGCAGAATCTCATTCTTGACAATGAGCAGTATGGATGGAATTTTTCTCTTCTTGTCTTATACGTTGATGTGATGATTAAATGAGTTAAAATAGAACAAAGGGCTTAGCACAGTGCTTGGGGTACATAGTGAGAAGTCCAGGTATTAGCTGTTGATTTTGTTCTCTGTCATGAACAGTGCTGCCACAAGGTCCTTGATCTGCCCTGGTTTTCACTTGTACACATCCACATGTTTCTCTGGGGGAGATTCTGAGGGCTGACTCAACCAGAACCTGGTGAATTGTACCCACCCAGAGTGGCAGGCTAGTTTATATTCCCAAGAGTAGGCAGGAAATGCTGGGCGCTTATGAAACCTCAAGCCAGTGTCCCAACTATTGGAGTTTCTAATTCAGTTAGTTGGAGTGGAATTTTTTTTTCTGAAGAATTCAGGGAGACTTACTGTGTAGCTGGAGTTGAGAACTATTAGCCAAAGGGAACCCCTGGAGGTTCCTAGGCTGAAAGTACTATTTGCAGAAGCTTGTTTGGCTGAGCTGGTGCTGTGTGGGCCTGAACCAACCCAGGCAGTGTGACACAAAACCCAGCCCTATGGGGCACATGAGTAGTCAGGAAAATGCATAATCTCTCTAGGGGTCTCCTGTGGGTAATAGACATTACCAGAGATAGGAAGTCAGTTATTCTAGTTGTTCAATTATATAACCTATTGTACCTGGAAGGATTTCACTTCAAGGGCTATAAAAATGTGGACAAGAAAGCAGAAATCAAAATCAGGGTAAAAAAGAGAAAGGAAAGCAAGGGACACAGTGGGGCCTGGGTCAGTGCTGCTGAATTGAAGCAGAAGTCACCAGGAACATAACAGGCATGGCTTTGTGGCACAGCGTGGTAAAAACCTGACCAGAGGGGTTCAAAGAGACATGAAGAATGGGAATGGGCCATGAATTTGCCTCAGAGCTTCCTAGCAGCCAGAGGGAAAGGGGGAAACAATGGTCAATAGTGAAATTTCCAGTATCCATTTATTTGTTCAATGAACATTTATTCAGCACCTGCTGTGTACCAAACACTTATATAGATGCTGAGGGTACAGCAGTGAACAAAGATCACTGTTTCATGGAGCTCACATTTTAGAGGGCAGAGAGGCTAGCTAGTACAGAGTCTTGTCTGCTACAGCCAGGAAACATAATAAATAAATTACGTTGTATATGAGAGAGTGATGGGGCTGTGAGAAACAAAAGGGGAAAAGGGAAAGAGGAATCAGGAGTGTAAAGTAGAGGTTTAAGTAAGGTGTCAGGGTGGGCCATATTGAGAAGTTAATATTTGAGTGAAGACCTGCAGGAGGCCAAGAAGAGCCATGCAGATATTGGGGTGGAGGGATGGGGACGAGTGTTCAAGGAAGAAGGAATAGCAGATCCAAAGGTCTTGAGGCAGGACCCTGCCTGGTGTGTACATGGAACGAACAACAGCAAGGAAACCTATGTATCTAGAGCACGATGAAAGAGGCAGAGGAGTGAGAGAAGAAGAGGATAGGGCAGAGAGGTGACAGGGCCCTTTGGGCTGCAGGGAGGACTCTGTTTTTACTGCCTGGTAAAGATTTTTTTGGCTTTATTTTTTTCTAGGTCTGCACGTGAGGCATATGGAAGTTCCCAGGCTAAGGATCAAATCGGAGCTGTAGCTCCCAGACTTCATCACAGTCACAGCAACATGGGATCCAAGCTGTGTCTACAACCTACACCACAGCTCACGGCAACACTGGATCCTTAACCCACTGCGTGGGGCCAGGGATCGAACCTGTGTCCTCATGGATACTAGTTGAGTATTGTTACCACTGAGCCACAACAGGAACTCCAGAATTTTTTGCTTTTCTTAAGTGCAGAATTTTGAACAGAGGGGTCACATATCTGGCTTAGTTTTTTTGGGTTTTTTTTATCTTTTTGTCTGTATAGGGGCTTCACCCTCAGCATTTGGAGGTTCCCAGGCTAAGGGTCTAATTGGAGCTGCAGCTGCTGGCCTATGCCAGAGCCTCAGCAACACCAGATCCTAGCCACATGTTCAACCTACACCGTAGCTCACAGCAACGCCGGATCCTTAACCCACTGATCGAGGCCAGGGATCAAACCCACAACCTCATGGTACCTAGTCAGATTCGTTTCCGCTGTGCCATGACGGGAACTCCTATCTGGATTTTAAAAGAAGTGCTCTCCATGGTGTGGGAGGCAAGAAAAATGGGTGAGGTACGAGTTGGCCAAGAGCTAATGGGTTCAAGGTGGTTCATTCTTCCTTTCTACCTTTGTGTGTGTTCGAATTTTTCTGTTTACATCTGAAAATCTTAAGAACGTCAAAAGAATCATACTGACTCCTATGTTGAGACCGTGGGAGGGGAGGGAAGGAGCTAGGAGACGAGGAAGGAGAGGAATGCTCTGGTCCCTGTGCTCAGTGACTGGGCTGGCCCCCAGTGGGGCCATGGGGAAGTGGAGAGAAGTGGTTCAAGTTAGGGCCAACAGGGTTCGCTGAAGGATATGGATTTGAAAGATGCCCCCAGGTTTGGGCTGGAGCACCTGAAAAGTTATGTGGGATGCTGGTGGGAGTAACTGAGTCAAGAGTGAAAGTGAGGGGAGTTTCTGGGGCCCCATTTGGGGGCTGACCACTGAGCAGCAGAAAGCATAGCCAGTCCCTGGAGAAGCCCCAGAAATTGTTCTCAAATGGCAGGAGAGTCATGGAGGTGGTAGAACTTGGCAAAGCCAGCAAGGGGACGGAAAGCAGTTTGAGGGAGAAAGCACTGCCTTAGGGTCAGAACATGGCCTGACCTGGTTTAATCAGCATGTCAATTCTGTGTGTGAGGCACTGCCATTATCCCCATTTTGCAGGTGAGAAAACTGAGGCCCAGAGGGGACAGAACCTGCTTGAGGGAGTTCCCGTTGTGGCTCAGGGGGTTAAGGACCCAACATTGCCTCTGTGTGGATGTGGGTTCAATCCCTGGCCTCGCTCAGTGGTTTAAGGATCCAGCGTTGCTGCAAGCTGCGGATGCAGCTCGGATCCAGCATTGCCATGGCTGTGGTGAAGGCTGGCATCTGCAGCTCCTATGTGATCCCTAGCCTGGGAACTTCCATATGCCGCAGATGGGCCTTAAAAACAAAACAAAACAAACAAACAAAAAAACCTGCCTGAAGTCACACAGCCAGTCAATAGCAGAGATGAGACTCGAACTCAGATCTGACTGCCACCAAGCCCGTTTCCACCAGAATGTGGCATCTGCAACACCTTAGGTATGGCGAGGCTATGAGTGGGTGAGGGCCATTGTAGGTGTTTGAACTTGTATTTGGGGGATGATCTAGGCAGCCAGCCTGGTCCCTAGGAGGAGAGGTGGAGCCATAGAAGGGGATAGAAACCCCATGGATGGGACAAGGAGGCAGAGGCTGGGAGAAGGCCCAAGGAGCTGTCCTGGGACCAGACTTGGGGTGTAGGGGCTGAGAAATTGTTATTAGGCTGGACACGCATCAGACGGGGTGGGCAATGGAGTTGAGGAAAGACGCTGGACTGGCTCTCGGGATATTCGAGGCAAGAGCGTTGCGCCAGCCACAGCAAGGGGGTTGGTGTTTCAGGGCCTGGCTCTGTGAGAATATTGAGAACTGTAATGAGCATTGTTACCATTTGCTGAGTGATTATTAATTATCAGGCCCTTTATAATGCATGAAACCTCACACCACACCCATGGTACACATAACAAGGAAGGTACTGTTAGGAGCCCATGCTACACATGGGGAAACTGAGGCACATGGAGGCACGGTCACTCACCCAGGGCCACAGAGCCTGATGCTGTGGTTTAGAGAGGAAAAGCAGGGAAGCAGGCTGAGTGAGGTGGGAAAACCCAGAAGCATGGTGGCAGGAGCGCAGAGGGAGGCCCTAACAAGTCCAGGAGCGATGGCCCAAAGCACCTACCTGCAGCCTGCATGGAACCTGTGCTGGGCCTGTGCAGGTTAGGAACCTGCTTGGTAGATCTGACAGCCATCCTGGTGTGGGAGGCCATGGGGGCCCCTGGTCTTTGGGTCTGGCCCTGTCCTAGGGTCCCCCAGGCTGTGGCTCACTGGGGCCTGAAGTCAGGGTGTTGTGCCCTGGGCAGAGGCAAGGGAGGCCCTGGAGACAGGTGGACATGATGGCCTTTAGCCTTGAGCTGGATGCAGGGACAGGACCCTCATAGAGCAAGTAGCTAGAGTTGGGGGCAGGGTCCTTAGCAGCACCAGTCCCCATGCTGGTTCCAAACATCTCTCCTGGCCTCTTGGCCAGCCTCAGGGGTAGAATCTGCAGGCCCTTGGATTGGGTAATTCAGGGCTGACTCTGTGAATGTTCTTTTATTATTTGCTTTTTAGGACCTCACCTGCGGCATATGGAGGTTCCCAGGCTAGGGGTCTAATCGGAGCTGTAGCCACCGGCCTACGCTAGAGCCACAGCAACGCCAGATCCGAGCCATGTCAGTACCCTACACCACAGCTCACGGCAATGCCGGATCCTTAACCCACTGAGCAAGGCCAGGGATCAAACCTGCCTCCTCACGGATCCTAGTCGGGTTCGTTAACCACTGAGCCACGAAGGGAACTCCTGTGAATGTTCTATTGGGTAACAGATGACCACAAACTTAGTGGCTTAAAACCACCCAAATTTATTATCTCCTATTTCTGCAGGTCCAGGAGTCTGGCACATTTTAGCTGGCTCCTCAGCTCAGGGTCTCATGAGGCTGAAATCAAGATATCAGCCCACTGCATCTTCATTTAGAGGCTCACCTAGGGAAAGATGTGCTTCTGGACTTGCTCAGAGCTTTGGCAGAATCCATTTCCTCAGGGTTGTACAGCTGAGGGCCCTGCAGTCTCGCTGGCCGTCAGCTGGGACCACTCCAGGAGGCTGATCTCAGGTTCTGCCCCCATCCCAGACCCCTCACATTCTCAGCCCCCAGTCTCTGACTTCAGCAGGGCCCTTTTAAGGATTCCTCTGATTAAGTCAGCACTCCTTCCCCCCAAAAAACTCCTTCTTAATCCACTTCTTGGCCATGGGATCCTGGGCAGGTGGCCTTACCCTCAGGGCCTGAGTTTCCCACTTGCTTAGGTGGGTAATGTTACTAGACCCCCTGCCAGGGCTGCTGTCAGTGCAAGAGAGCCCGAGGTAAGGGGGGTGGGAAGTAGACTGGTCCCCAGAAGCAGAAGCCAACATTCAACCCCAAGCAGGATTAGCATCTTATCATCATCAGTCAGGCCCCTAGTTCACTCCCCACTGCCTCCTCTCTCTGTTACAGGAAGCCTTGGGAGCAAGTCCCGAAAAAGCCAAAGAGGAAGAAAAGTAAGTGGGGCTACACACAGGGTGCAGGGGTTGGGGGGTGGGGGGGGAATTGGGAGTAAGTAGCTTTGTTGTTGGTTCCCTCCCTCCCTCAGGGACCATTTGTGGAAGGCCTGTGTATGCCAGGAGCTGTAGGGACAGGACAGACCCAGACCCAGCCCTGTCCTGCTAGGGCCCAGTCTCGTGGGAAAGTCAGAGGACACACTGAGCAGAGCAGGGATGGGGAAGTAGGGGCACCAGGTACCCAGAGGAAGGGCCTGACCCAACCTGGGGTGGGGGTGGGGCAGGAAGGGTCAGAGAGGACCTGAACCTGCACCCAATGGGGGTGCTCTCATCATCCCCATCTGACACAGAAAGACCGAGTCACTGCCCCAGGCTGCACAGCTGGAGAGTGGCCTGACCTGACCACAAACCCAGGTCCATGTACTCTGCAGTGTCCCCTTAGCACCTCTGCTCTTCTGTCTGATGCATGGCAGCCAGCCGGGGAAGAGCCAGGCAGGGCAGAGGGAACAGCTTGTGCCCGGGCCTAAAGGCCATGTGGTGTGCCAGGCTCAAGGGGAGCTGGGCATGGGCAGTTGAAACAGAGGCTGGAGTGTGTGTTCCATCCCCTGACCATGACCCCTGAGCCCTGGAGCTGTAGGTCTCAGGCCCTGTCCAGCAGGGTAAGGCCAGAGGTCCAGGGACAGCTGTGTGGTGGCAGTGAGCCCCTCCCCTTCTCACAGACGGAAGCCAAGTTAAGTCTGTGACCCCCCCCGCATCCCAGAATTGTCAAGAGGGCGATAAGGAGGCAAGTGCTGGGCTGGAGAAGTGGCTGCTGGTGGTGCCTCCATGGTCTTCACTGAGTTGGCAGCCAGAGGCACCATCCCTAGGCCCAAGCACCTTTCTTGGGCCTCCTCCTCATCTCCCAGCCTGGAAGGTCAGGGGCACACCTTCCTCCCCCTTGGCCACGGGACCACAGTCATCATACATATTGCAGGTACCATTACCTGTTCTCTGCCCCGTGGGTGTCCTCACTCCCTCCTCCCTGGCAGTCTTCAGGGAATGGGGACCCTTATTCTTCCCCAGCCCAGAAGGGGCAGCTGAGGTTCACAGAAGCCAAGTCTCTTACCTGGAACCACTCAGGTAGGAAGTGGCAGAGCCAGGATGTTAACCCAGGCAGTCTGGCTCCACCATGTCTGCCCATGGCAGCATCCCCTCATCCATCACCCATAGTGTGCCAGGCCCCAGGTAAGCACTGGGTATACATACAGGAGGAGCAGCACAGGTAAATGTCCCTGGCCTTGGGCAGCTGACCGACAATAACATGGAAACAGCCATAGATGATATCTAGGTGCTACCTGGAGAAAGAAGACCCCAAGTTGGGTTGGCTAGAGGGACGGGGGTGGGGTGGCCAACTGAAGGAAAGACCTGAGTGAAGGGGGAGGAGCAAAGCGACTGTCTGGCAGAAGAGGGCACACCCCTTGCAGAGGCCCTGAGGCAGGGCCGCACTTCACTTGTTAGGAACAGGGAGGGGGCCCGGAGGCTAGAGTGGAGTGATCCACGGGAGGAGTGGGAGGAAGTGAGGGCGGGAGGTGACAGGGCAGAACTCGCAGGGCCTGGCGAACCTCAAGGAGAACTTTGGCGTTTACCCCCAGTGAGGTGGGGGCTGGGTTGATTCTGAGCAGAGAAGGGATGTGATCTGACTTAGGTGTTCAGAGGCGCCCTCTGTTGGTTGCACAGGGGAAGGGTGAGTGCTGGGAGACTAGGGCCAAGGGCCTGAGCTGGTCCAGGCTGGAAATGCTCAGTTGATGAGGATGATTATATCCCTAAGGAGCAGCCAACAGTTGTCACGCACCTGCCATGCACCAGGATTGATGGTTTATATGACTGAACTCATCCAGTGAAGACATTGCCGGGCCAGTCTCTGTTTTCTCCATGGTGGGTCTCACATCTGTGAGCCTCAGTTCCTTCACCCGTAAACTGGGGACAGGTCTGGACAGGACTCAAGAGGGTGACTCGACCCTTGGGAGCCATAAGGCTCCAGCTGGTTCTGGGGGTCTTGCTGCCCCTCACGCCCACCCTGGCTCCCTGTGCACAGGGCGGCGACGCAACGTCAACTGCCTGAAGAACGTGGTGATCTGGTACGAGGACCACAAGCACCGCTGCCCCTACGAGCCACACCTCGCCGAGCTGGACCCCACCTTTGGCCTGTACACCACGGCTGTGTGGCAGTGCGAGGCCGGACACCGCTACTTCCAAGACCTGCACTCACCCCTGAAGCCGCTCAGTGACTCGGACCCCGAGAGTGACAAAGGTGGGTCTGCGGGGTGAGGGCACACAGTGGCTTCCAGCCCTGGGGCTCTGTAGCCCCTCCTGGGCCCTGCCAGCCTGAGGCTGGCGTCACGGACCCCACAGCCACTAACACAGTGCTGGCACTGGAGTCTTTGAGTCCCTCCAGAGCCTGAGAGCTGGTCCCTATTTTGCAGAGGGACAGCTGAGACACAGCACAATTTGCCCATCTGGGCCCAAGGTTAGTCGCAAGCAGGGCTGGGGTCTGGGAACCTCACTTGGTGGCTGAAGGGAGAGCCAGGTACTGGCCTCTCCTGGCCTCTCCATCCTCCTTCATTTCCTCTGGCTTTCTCGGGTTCACAGCCTCACCCCCTTGCTCTCTCTCCAGCCTGTTCTCCCTCTCCCTACACCCCATCCTCCGCTCCTGCAATTTCTCTCGTTCCTCCTCCCCCACTCTCATCTTTCTGTGTTTCACCCTCTCTCTCCCATCTCCCTTTTTTCTCCCCCCACCCCCGGTCTCTCCCATCTCTCTGCCATCTCACTCCCATTTTCATCCCCTTCTCTCTCCCGTATACCAAGGCCCCACCCCTCGCCTGCTGTCCCTCCCTGGTCACACACACACACATGAGCTGGCGGCCTGCTCAGGACTAGGAGAGAATCATTTATGAAGGCCAAGTTGGCCCTGATGGAGGAGCAGAGGAGGCACCATGGGTGGTGAGGGTCTGCCCGCCTGCCTCGGGAGCTTGGCATCAGAAGGAACATGGGGCCTGCTGCCAAGTGCCCCGCCGGAGCTGAGGGTGGGGTCAGTCACTGGGGCCGAGCTCACGCTGGCAGGCATCTCTGAGCAGGTGGCATCCCAGCTGGCCAAGGGGAAGCCGTGGGCGAGAGGTGTTCGGGTGGGCACCCTGGCCAACAGCTGTCCCGTTGTGCGTCAGCCAGGCTCCCAGCGTGCAGCCGGCCCCTGGGCCATCTTGTCCTCCCAATTCCAGGCCCTGCCCAAACCATTGTGCATCCTCCCTATAGACCCATCATTAGCAGCTGAGGAAACCAAGGCCCTGGCAGTAATGTGCCCAACCTATCTGGTGCTGGGTCTGGGTCACAGCCCAACCCACCTCTGATACCAGTGGCTTCTGGATCTGGGCTCTGAGGAATGAATGCTGGGATCAGTTAGCCAGGTCTGCCCTGGGCTCTGGGGGAGGGGTGGTGACTGTGAGGGAGTGGCTGGGTCCCTGCTCCAAGACCTGGTCCTTCAGCAGCACCTTTACCAGCTCTCTGCCTAGGACAGCCCAGCCACCTCTCACTTAGTAAGAGGACCTCCCACCAGGGTGCAGGCAAGTCATCATCAACTAGAAAGAAGTTCAGGGGACACTGTAATTGGGGATCCAGGCATATTCCCCAGCCATGCCCCCAACTCACTAGGGAACTGCCCCCTCCTCCAGGGTGGAGCCACAGGGCTCAGTCCACCCTCAGATAACAGGGTGTTAGAAGGAGGGGCAATCCCCCTCCCCTACCCCAGCTGCTGTCCCTGGGCTCTGAGTCAGGGATGGGGCACCATGATAATAACCATAATGGGAACCATTGATAGGGTGCTTACTGTGAGTCCTACTGTCCTATTTACTCATTAAATACTGCAAACCACCCCCCCCACCCCAGGTAGGTGCTGTTATCCCCAGGCCCAGAGAGGTTATAAGGCACTGCACCTGCTTCACACGGCTGGAGGGGTGGGCCCCAGGATCCTACCCTGTGGTCTGGTTCCCGAGCCTGCAACTCCTCATGTGAGCTTCTGGTAGTGTAGGTCACATAGCACCCAGATAGTATGCCCTGTGTCATGAGTATGTAACTTAAAGGGACAGTCATTCATTTCTCCTGTCCCCAGTTTCTCCCTGCCTATGGACATTAGCACCAAATGCCTGGGTCAGATGCTGGCCCCCTTGGCCTTCATCACAGTCTTTGTCGTGAGTTCCTTTTTATAAGCATGCACTCAGTGTGTACCAAGCAGCTGGTATCCTGGGCACTGGGGCTTGTGCACAGAGGACCCCCCCCACCGCAGACTGCCATCTTTGTGGAGTTTATAGTCTGGAGGGGAAGCAGACAGTCAGCAAGATAAACAAGGAAACTCTACAGTTCAGTGGAAGGTGGTAAGTATTGAGGGGAAAATAAAAGAGAGAAAAAGGCTGCTATTTGAGACAAGGTGGTCAGATGCCTCCCGGAAAAAATGCCATTTGAGGAAGGGTCTGATGGTGGTGAGAGAGGGAGCTCATGCAGGTGTCTGAGGAAAGAGGATGCAGGCAGAGCGAGTGGCACATGCAAAGGCCCTGAGGCAGAAACCTGCCTAGTGTCCCTGGGCAGGGAAGGGAGGTCAGTGGGGCTAAAGAAGAGGTGATATGTATGCTGTGTGGCTGAAGTGAGAGTTTCTGCTGTTATGCCAAGTAAGTTGGGAATGGCATTAACTGACGTAAGGCCAGCTGCTGAAATAGACCCACCCAGTTCTTGTGACCTAATACAGCTCACTTCCACTCACATTCCACTGGGACTCAGCTGATTACCACACCTAATAGCAAAGGATGCTGGGACATGTGGTCCACCCAGGTGTCAGGAGGAAGAGATGGGGTGAGCAACTGGCAGTGATGAGCAGATTCTCAGTTGAAGAGGGACATGACCTGAGCAGGTGTTCTCAGGCTCCCTCTGGCCACTGAGGGGAAGACAGATTTGGGGGTGGACAAGGATGGGAGCAGGGGGACCCAGGAGAAGGAACTGCACTGTCCTGGCAGGGGGCTGGTGGGGCCATGATCAGGGTATGCAGGGGAGGTTGTAGAAGCCATCAGCCCGGGGATGTATTTTAGAACCAGCACCAACAGGTTTTGCTGACAGATTGGAAGTGGGAGTGAGAGAAAGGGAGGAGTCAAGGAGAGCCCCAGGACTTTGGCCTGAGCAACTGGAAAGGCAGAGCTGCCATCCGCTGAGGCGGGGATGCGTGTGAGCCAGACAGCTTTCTCTAAGATTCAGACCCCAAAGGCTGAGATACCTGTAAGACCCCCACAGCGGGCAGCAGAGGAGGTGGGGGTGCAAGAGCCTGCAGCCCCATGGGAGGTCCAGGCAGGAACTGTCCACTTGGAGGCACTGGGGTATGGGCAGTGTCAGTGTAATAAAAATAGAAGTAGGCAGACCTAGGCAATGTTGTGGGGTTTGATTCCAGACCAGCATAATACAGCAAATAGCAAAATAAAGGGAATCCCATGAAACTTTTGGCTTTCTGGTGCATATACAAGTTATGTTTACACTATACGCTGGTCTGTTAAGTGTGCAATAGCATTATGTATAAAAAATATACATACCTTAATTTAAAAATACTTTATTTCTGGAGTCCCCTGGCTGCTCAGCAGGTTAAGGATCTGTCATCGTCACTGCTGTGGCTCAGGCCACTGCTGTGGTGCAGGTTCAATCCCTGGCCCGAGAACTTATGCATGCTGCAAGCAATGGGGGTGGGGAAGGAGTTCCCATTGTGTTCAGCAGGTTAAGGACCCAATGTAGTCTCCATGAGGATGTGGGTTTGATCCCTGGTCTTGCTCAGTAGATTAAGGACCCTGCATTGCCACAGTTGGATCCCGTGTTGCCATGAATGTGGCATAGGCCAGCAGCTGCAGCTCCTATTCAACCCCTAGCCTGGGAAATTCCATATGGCTCAGGTGCAGCTGTTAAAAAAAAAAAAAAAAAAAAAAACTTTATTGCTAAAAAATGTCATCATCTGAGCCTTCAGTGAGTCACACTCTTTTTGCAATAGTAACATCAAAGATCACAGATCACCATAACAAATATAATAATAATGAAAAAGTTTGAACTATTTCAAGAATTACCAGAATGTGACACAGAGACACAAAGCGCGCGAACACTATTAGAAGAATGCTGCCAATAGACTTGCTCGAGGTGGGTTGCCACACACCTTCAGTTTGTAAACAATGCAGTCTCTTTAGAATGAGCCCCTTTCATAAGAAGCCCCTCTGGAACACACCTGAGTCTAGTGAGGTGACTCAGGGAGAGGCCCCTAGATATAGCTTTAGGGTGGGGGCTAGTCACCAGAAAGGTCAAATATGTGGTTAGAGGGTGGAAGCTCTCAGCCCCACCCCCAGCCCGGAGCAGATGGGGACTAGAGATTGGGTTACAGAAACTCTTAAACTGTGAGGTTCCAGAGTTCCCACTGTGGCTCAGTGGTAACAATTCCAACTAGTATCTCTGAGGATGCTGGTTTGATCCCTGGTCTTGCTCAGCGCATTAAAGGAGTCAGCATTGCCGTGAGCTGTTGTTTAAGTCGCATACCCAGCTCATATCTGGCGTTGCCATTGCCTTGGCTGTGGCATAGGCCACCAGCTGCAGCTCCGATTCAACTCCTGGCCTGGGAACTTCCATATGTCATGGGTTCGGCCCTGAAAACAAAAACAAAAACTGTGAGGTTCCAAGAGCTTCCAGGTTGGTGAACACATTGAGGTGTTACAGAGAGCATGGCAGCTCCATGCCCCCTACCCCCCATTACCTTGCCCTGCATATCTCTCCCATCTGGCTGTTGCTGAGTTGTGGGCTTTACAACTATCATCAGAAGTAGAATACTTTCGGAGTTCCCATCGTGGCTTAGTGGTAACGAACCTGACCAGTATCCATGAGGACTTGGGTTCGATCCCTGGCCTTGCTCAGTGGGTTAATTATCTGGCATTGCCGTGAGCTGTGGTGTAGGTCGCAGATGTGGCTCAGATCCTGTGTTACTGTGACTGTGGTGTAGGCTGGCAGCTGCAGCTCTTACTCCACCCCTAGCCTGGAAACTTTCATATGCTGCACGTGCTGCCCTAAAAGGCAAAAAAGAAGAAGCAGCAGAGTTCTGTGAGTTCTCCCTATCATAACCATCCTCTCTCCTCTCTTACCACAGTGGGCAATGGTCTGGTGGCTGGCAGCTCCGACTCGTCCAGTTCGGGCTCCAGCTCTGATTCCGAGGAACCCCCTGAAGGCCAGCCAGCCAAAGCGACAGTGGCAACAGCAGCAGTTACCCCCACCAGCCCAGTGGGCAGCAGCGGGCTCATCACACAGGAGGGCATGCACATCCCCTTTGACGTTCACCACGTGGAAAACCTGGCCGAGCAGGGCACCTCACTGTGCCCCAACCCAGCCAGTAGTGGGCCCGAAGCCCTGGAGACAGTGGTGTGTGTGCCAGTGCCTGTGCAAGTGGGCCCGGGCCCTGGCACCCTCTTTGAGAATGTGCCCCAGGAGGCACTTGGCGAGGTGGTGGCCAGCTGCCCCATGCCAGGCATGGTGCCCGGTTCACAGGTGATCATCATTGCCGGCCCCGGCTATGATGCCCTCACAGCTGAGGGTATCCACCTCAACGTGGCAGCAGGCAGCAGTGCCCCTGGAGGTGGCCTGGGTGATGAGGTGCCCTGTGCCATGATGGAGGGTGTGGCAGCCTACACCCAGACAGAGCCCCCTGAGGGCAGTCAGCCCAGCACCACGGACCCTGCCGCCATGACAGGCATTGAGACCAAGAAAGGTCTGGTGGACTGTGCCGGTCTCAGGGGGATGGGGAGAGGTGGCGGGGGAAGGGATGGCCGCAATGGGTCCTGGGAAAGGGAGGGTGAGGAGGGGCCCCAGAGCGGGCTCCTCAACAGCCTTAGTCCCCATGGACACCCACCCTGTGTCCACCCCCATAGAGAAGGAGGACCTATACGTGCTCAAGAAGGAGGAGAAGGAGGAGCCGATGGCCCCAGAGCTGGCAGAGCTGGCCGCTACAGTGCCTGAGAGCGCAGAGCCTGAGGCAGAAGCAGATGGGGAGGAGCTGGACGGCAGCGACATGTCAGCCATCATCTATGAGATCCCCAAGGAGCCCGAGAAGTGGGTGCTGGGTGGGGGCGGAGGGCAGGGACAAGGAGCCCTCCTGGTGTCAGAGCCCTCCTGGTGTCAGAGCCCTGATGCCACAGGCCCCTTACCCTCCAGGAGGCGGCGGAGCAAACGGTCGAGGGTAATGGATGCCGATGGCCTGCTTGAAATGTTCCACTGCCCCTACGAGGGTTGCAGCCAGGTCTACGTGGCCCTCAGCAGCTTCCAGGTGAGGCCACCACCCAAACAAGGCGGGAGGGGCTGCTTTTTGTGTCCGGCTGCCTATTCTTTGGGTCTGGGCAGTGCAGCACATGGAGGGCCCCACCTGGCCCTTCCAGGTGCCACTGGCCTGCCTCCCATGCACCCACCCAGCCCCAACTGACCCCAGCTTCAGCCACTGAAAGTCAGGCATCACCTCGGTACCTGCTCCCCAGCACCCCCATCCTGCCTCCTCACCAGCCATAGCCATGCTCTGGTCCAGGTGGCTCCCCGCACAGTCCCCCTCTTCTAGCTGCCTGAACTCTTCCCGCCTTTGCCTAGGCCACCCTCTCAGCTCAAGATGCTTCCTCTCCAAGCTCAACTCAGGACATTCCTCCACCAAGAAGGCCAACTTAGTCCCCTAGGGCCTATAAGGCCTGCCAGCCCCAGATCACCGCACTACCAGGACATACCTGCAGTTTGCCTTCTGGGGTCTTGACAGGCTGCTCTGAGAGTAAAGGCAGGGTCCTGGCATAGGTTGCGGCACCTGGAGAACTTTGAACTTGCCAAGTCATGTTTTCATTAAGTACCTATTGAGCCTCTACCTAGGTGCCAGGCCTGGTGCTAGGCACTGGAACAGTTGTGCTAGTGAGTTAAAGAATGAAAGACAGGAGTTCCCGTCGTGGCGCAGTGGTTAACGAATCCGACTAGGAACCATGAGGTTGCGGGTTTGGTCCCTGCCCTTGCTCAGTGGGTTAAGGATCCGGCGTTGCCGTGAGCTGTGGTGTAGGTCAAGGACGCGGCTCGGATCCCGCATTGCTGTGGCCCTGGCGTAGGCCGGTGGCTACAGCTCCGATTGGACCCCTAGCCTGGGAACCTCCATATGCCGCAGGAGAGGCCCAAGAAATAGCAAAAAGACACACACACACACACACACACACACAAAAAAAAAAAAAAAAAAAGAATGAAAGACAAAGGAATGAATGACTTGAGGGCCATCTACTCCAGGCTCTGGGGAGTAGCTTAACACCACTCAAAGAGCCACTCCAGGGCTAACAGCTCTGGACTCGGTCCTAGCCCTGCCACTGCCCACCTGTGAGACATGGGCTAAACCACTAAGCCTCCAGAACCTCAGTTTCCCTATTCACAAACTTGGCTAATGGCTGGGCCCCTTACCAGGGTTATGACAAGGTTGACTGATGCCCAAGCCAGGAGCCTGGCTATAGTATGTACACAGTTAAGCTGCTGTTAGATCCCAGTTGTGACCTGCAGCCCCAGCTGGGAGGTAGGAGTCCCTCCCAAGGCCAAGGTGCCCCTTTTCCCTCTTCCAGGGAGGCCAGCCCTAATCTGCCCCACCCTGGAGAGCTCAAGGGGGTGGGCACATGGCACCCACAGCCCCACTCCTGCCCCTCTTGCCCCCAGAACCACGTCAACCTTGTGCATCGGAAAGGGAAGACCAAAGTGTGCCCTCACCCTGGCTGTGGCAAGAAGTTCTATTTATCCAACCACCTGCGGCGGCACATGATCATCCACTCAGGTCAGGCCCAGGGTGGGGCAGGCAGGGTGAAACCCAGGCACAGGGCCGCCCCTCTGAGCCTCCTCCGAGTCCACCACAAGATGTGAGATGGTGGTGACACCTTCCCAGTAGTCACTAAGCTGGGTCATAGTGACACCTATTTTATAGATCATGTGGAGCTGAACGGAGGCCAGCTATCTCTTCCCCCACTGCCATGAGCAATTATCATGTGGGAGCTGTTTCAGGACTGAGGAGGAACAATGAACCGACCCAGGTGGCCAGAGAAGGGGAGCAGATTTGGGACAGGATTTCTGTTTGGTCGGCTCCAGCCACCTCCCTGATCCAGAGCACAGGCTGCAGGGCCTTGTGGGGAGTGCTGGTGCCTATGCCCAGTGGGAGGGCACAGCTTCAGATGTTTCAAGAGGCCAAAACTTTGGATTTTTATGTAGAATATTAGGGTCAAATTAAGGCCCACTTCGGCCTGTCAGTTTGCACCCTGTGTCCCTCATGGATCTGAGTTCACATTCCCGCTCTACCCAGCCACGTCCCTGGGCAGCCTCCAAGCCTCATGCGGGGCCCTAGCTGCCCTTAGTTGTTACAGTCAGCATTCGTGCCCAGAAGATGTTTGGTTTAGTCTGCCTGCGCTCAGAAACCTTGAGCACTGTCGGGTCTCTGCAGTACCGCAGTGACCCCACAGCCCTCTCCTTCGATGGCGGCGGCTTGCTCAGCCCGCGTCTCCCCCAGGTGTACGTGAATTCACCTGCGAAACCTGCGGCAAGTCCTTCAAGAGGAAGAACCACCTGGAGGTACACCGGCGCACGCACACAGGCGAGACGCCTCTGCAGTGAGTGAGGGGCTAGGAGGGAGGGCGTCTGGGCCTGGACCCGCGCGAGGTAGCTCCCACGGGCGAGCTCAGCCCCCAACTCTGCGGGGTTCCCAGAGCGCTCCCACCTCAAGCGGCGCCTCCCCATTCTGGGGCCGGCCCCGCTCCAGCGGTCGGACCCCGCCCCTGAGGCGGCCCCTCCCGCTCTGACCCCGCCCCCGCTGCCTCCTGCCGGATTCCCTGCAGGTGCGAGATCTGTGGCTACCAGTGCAGACAGCGCGCGTCGCTCAACTGGCACATGAAGAAGCACACGGCCGAGGTGCAGTACAATTTCACGTGCGAGCGCTGCGGAAAGCGCTTTGAGAAGCTGGACAGCGTCAAGTTCCACACACTCAAAAGCCACCCGGACCATAAGCCCGCCTGATCCACCCAACCACTGACTGCCCTTATTTATTCGTCCGATCAGACTCTTAAGTCCGGGCCTGCAGGGCCAGGACAGCCGCGGGGGCCGCCCGGATCGCAGGTCGGAAGGAGGCGCCCCTGCCCTTCCCAAGGGCTGGGCCCCCGGGACAGGTACCCCCTATCCGCCCGATTTCTGGAGCTGGCACCTGGGGCTGCACTGCTGGAACTGTTTTGAGTGCAGAGCGAGATTAAAGAGCGAGAAAGAAGATATCCTTCCCCTAGGCCTGGATGATTGGGGAGGGCGGGCCCCTCTTCCTCTCCAACCTGGTCCCTTCCTGGGCAATGTGGACAAGGGCACATGCCGCTACATGCCGCAGAACAGCGCTCTTTCTTGCCCTTTTCTGTCAAACTCTTCTTTGTCTTGGCTACCTGGGCCTAGCAACCATAAACATCCTCTTCTCTGATAGAGTCAGATGCGGAAGATTGGGGGTCCTGACCGTCTCCCAGGACTCGGGATCCTCACTCCCTCTCTTAATCCCTCAGATTTCTCAGGGAGTAGTTTGGGAGATGTTCAGTAAACCCCTAAATAAGACATCTACAGCTGTGACAAGTGCCGTGCAGAAAATAGTGATTATGTTTCTGGGTCTGCTGTTTAGGTCGGTGGTCAGGGAGGGCCTCTTTGGGGAGGTGGCATTTGAGCACAGTCCAGAATGACAAAGAGGTTCCATCCGTGAAGAAAGCCGGGGGGAGGTAATCCCTGGCCGAAGGAACAGCCAGTGCCAAAGCCCCGAGGTAGAACGGGCTCGACTTGTTCCTGGAACAGGAAGCCGCAGGGGGTTGGGGAGTTGGCAGCAGCGGGGCGACTGCCCTGGCCCCATTTCCCGGAGGAGGATGCTGAGGCTGCCTCCTCCTCCTCCTGTGGGCCGCCAGGGACAGGGGCGGGGAACGATTTCAGGCCATGCAGCCGCCAGGTGGCGCGCAAGCCGCGTGGGCCCTAGTGGCCGCAACCACATGACTCTCGGGACCGCAGCCGCGAGCCCAGGCACGTGCTGGGAGGAGCCCTGTGGCGCCACTAGCAGATTGGCCCCGCTGGCTCCTCAGCAGCTCGTGGGGGCGGGGCTGCGGCTAGGCCTCATTTTATTATTCGGACCCCGGGCCACCCCAGCTGGGGACGAATGAGTCGGCAATGATGAGCGAGTCTGGCTGCTGAGGCCGCCCCCGCGAGCCTCTCCGCAAAGGCTCAGTCCCCTTCGCTATCCCTGCTCTACCGGGAGCCAGCAGTTTCCATGGGAACTGCAGCCGGGTCTGCGCGCCCAGGAGTAGACCCTTTCCCAACACTGGCACAGTTTCCAGGAGGGACAAGGGGTGAAGGAACAAGCCATCGCTCGGGGTCCCCACGGTCGGGAGCCAGGTAGCCCTGGCAAACCCAAGAGGGGCCAAACTGGAACCTGCAGCGCCACCACCCAGATTGCGCGGGCCGTTATGATTGGCCTTCCTTTTCCATCGGCGTAGCCGGGCTCTCTGCCGCGCGCGTTCCCATTGGCTCAATCTCGAAGGCATCTTTCCTCAATTGGTCCTCTTGAAGGCCATCTCTGATTGGTCAAATTAAGCTCTCCACGCTAGGTTTGAGGGTACTCTCGGACAGTGTGGAGCCTAAAAGGGCGTGCAGGGACGAGGATCTGGTTTAGACTGCGACTCTCCTGTTAGAAGACCCGGGCTACCCTTCCAGCCGCGCTGGGGCAGGGCCGTCGGATCGCTGTCTGTGGTGCTGAAGCCTCACTCGAAGGCGCCCCTAGTGCTCTACTGAGAACAACTCCTCGCGCCTTATGGCCGCACCGACAAAAACGTGCGATTGTGCCTGCGCTCCAAAGGAGATTGCGCCACCCTCTATCGCCTGAGATAAAGGCCAGATCCCCCTCTATCAGAGAGGTAACACAACTCTACAGGCGGACCAATCACAGGCCCCAGAAGCCAGGATATTTTCATGGAAGAACCATCCACTCGAAGTTTTGGGGGACCGAGGAGGACCTATGGTTTCCCGGGTCGGTAGGGGACCAGCGGGGTTTGCCTGGAACCCCAAACTTCATCCCCTTTGGAGCCGTGCTGCGTCCCGCTGCACTGTAGGGTGCCTATTACCCGCCCCCTCTTTTGAACCCTAGAGACACCTAGACCTCTCAAAATCCACAGGATCCCAATTCCTTATGCGAGCAGACTAGGTCCTAGCCCACTCACCCTCCTCCCTTGCTCTTGAGACTACACCTGTTGCCCTCCAAATCTGGGGACACGGGCTTCTGCCCATTGAAGTATTGAAGGATGAAATTCCTCATCCCTCTCCAGTCCTCTCCCGGGAACAGTACCTCCTGAAGGTAGTACAATAAGGCCCTCACCCTCTTTGCTCCTCCAGTTCCGGGTGCTGGGCAGAGGGGAACCCTTCCTGTCTTCTGGGCAGAAAGTCAGCCCAAGAAGGGGCTCTAACGCTGGAAGCAGGATACATGAGAGCAAAAGGCCCCAAACCTGGCAACCCGAGCCCCCAGGATGCGCTTTCTGCGAGTGCGGATTCCTGGTCAGCGCGCGCTCGCTTCCACCTGCCGCGCCGTCGGGCGCCGCGAGGAGGCGGGGCTCCGTTGCCACAGCCAATAAGAGACGCCGGCGCTAGCAGCTGCTGCTATAAAGGGCTGGGGGCGGCGGCGGCGCGGCCCAGAGCGCGGAGCGCGCAGCGCGGGCAGGAGGGAGGGAGGGAGGGCGGGCGAGGGGAGAGGACTGAACACCGGGGACTGGACAGGCCGGGCGGAGGGGCGGCGGCGAAAGGCAGAGCGCCGCGATCTCTGTCGGGAAGCGCAAGCTCCCCGGGCCCCGCGGGGCCGCGCAGGGGGCGTTCTCAATCCCGCGTCCGCTCCCTCTTTCCATCCCCTGCTGTCCGCAGGCCACCCCGGGGCCCGGTTATCCGCGCGCGCGTACCCGGGCTCGGGCCCGTCTCCGACCCTCGAGGGAGCCGCTGCCCTCACCGAGACCTCTGCAGCGGCCGCACCAGAGGCCGCCCGGGCAGGACCCCGGCGTGAGAATCGAGCGCCCCCCAAGGAGTGCACGACCCCCGGAGCCGCCCTCAACACGGACCGCGCCCGCCGGGCACACAAGAATGGTCACTGTAGGTATTCTCCTGTCGCTGAGAGGGAACCTGGTCGGAAAGTGCTTAGGCACAGGCTCCGAGGAGATGGAGATGGGGGGGTAGGACCAGGCCTAGCTAGGCCCGGGTGGGGGGGGGTAGGACCGAGCCTCGGGGCCTGAGAGTGGGCAGGACCGCGCCCAAAGTGCTGTGGGCGCTCAGAGTCTGGCGTGAGAGGCCTTAGGGAACCGAGTTGCGATTCGGGGGCCATCCTACGGCTCCCTGGGGACAGGTTGCCCCCCCTTCATCAGGCCTGATGGGGGAGGGGCCGCCGCGGCGGAGGAGGCATCCTCCATCCAGGCCCGGACCCAGCAGGCCTCCCAGGCAAACGCAGGGCCCCAGTCACTGGTGCTGGACCAGGATAAGGCGGCAAGTAGTCCCCAAGAGCCCCAGGGAAGGGGTGGCGTCGGATCGCGCGCCCTGGGCCTCGACCGCGCCCGGAAGCCGGGCGTCTTGTCCTCGAGCCCGTCGACCTTGCGGCAAGCGGGGAGGGGAGAGGAGGGGGCGCGCCCGGAGGCCCCGCGGGCCCGCCGCCACTGCCGCCGCGTCCCTTTGTTTCTCGGCGCTTCTTCGCGGGCCGTAGCCTCGCGCGGGCGCCTCAGGCTGCGGGGAGGGGGAGGGGAAAGGAGAGCCCGCGGGAGGGGGGGGGGGTGCTCCGCGGCTCCTGAGCCCCCGCCCCCCAGGGGATGGGGTAAGGGACTCAGGCAGGCCCCCTAGGCCATGTCTAGGCGACCCACCCCGCCAGAGCTCTGGGCCGCGGGGTGACCTTGAGAGCGCCCGCCCGCCTGCCGGCGCCACTCGTCCAGCGCCCGGTGCTTTCAGCAGCCACTGAGCTGGTCAGCTCCCGAGTGCGCAGCCACGCCCGACCACGCCCTTCCTAACCACGCCCCTGCCCCGCCCATCTAGGCCACACCCCGGGGGCCCCGAGGGCCCGGCCTCACCCGAGCCCTCGGATTTCCACTCCGCAGCCCAGGCGTATCACGGGGGCGGGGTTGGCCAAGCCTAGCCCCACCCCGGCTCCACCCCTGCCCCCACCGCGCGACTCCGCTCCCCGCGCCGCCGAGCGTCCTTTGTCTGGTCCCGGCGCCCGGGCCTCCTTCTTCCGCTCTTTCTGTTTCTCGGGTCTCTCTGTGTGTGTCTCTGTACACTGTGTCTCTTTCTGGACCTCTTTTTCGAGTAGTAGCGAGCATAGTGAGTGGAGGGATGCTTAGCACTCCCTTCGTGCCTGGGCCTCTCCCCTGCTGGATCCTGGGACCCGCCCACCTGGCTCTGAGAAAGGAGGCCTAAGAGAGGCCTGCTTTTTCTGCTGTGTGATTTCAGGCCTGCTTCTTCTTCCTGTGTGCCTCTCGCTGCTCACTCAAGTCCAGAAACGTGCATGAGGCCTCCTGCGGACTCTCAGTACCCCTACAACAGTCCAGCATCCATTGCTCTGATCTGTGCCCTCATTTGAAAAAGAGAAGCTAATGCACAAAAGGGAGAGGGTGTGGTCAGAGGTCACACAAGGGCCTTGAAGCTCTCAGAGTCCTGGTCACCTCTGATGAAGTGTGATCTGGCAGAGACCCACGATGGGGACAGACTGGGAAGAAGTGAAGGAATGAGTTGAGACAGTGAGGGCCCTATATGGAGGGAGAAGGGCCCAGAAGTAGGAGGCTCAATTAGCACCACGTGGTGGTCCAGCCTTACCATGCATAGCCATTCAATGCCCTATTGTCAGACAGTACCCAGGCATCTGTCACTATGACTAAGGCCAGAGGCACCACTGGGGACCAAGGGGGTCTGACACAGCAAGTGACCCCAGGTATGTTGACTGTGAAAACCATATATCACATGTATGTACAATGGTGCGTAAGAATCGGAGAAGGAGGGGGAGATAGAGAAGTGTTCAGAGGGGAGAGATGGGGGCAGAGGAGAAGAGAGAGAAACTGAGGGGAAAAGAAGGAAAGAGAAACAGAAAGGGAGAGACCCAGCAAGAGAGGTGGAGAGAGGAAGCAAAGGTTTCCTTGCTCCAACTCAGAGTCTGCCTCTCTGTCTTTGATCTGCCTTCCTCTCTTCTGACTTCACTTCTTCATCCCTGTCCTGGACAGCTCTCAAAGGTCCCTGTGTTCCCTGTGTCATCCTAGGCCATGCATTTGCTGTGGACTGAAGCAGGGCGGGTGTGGCCTCCACCAATCCGATCCCTATTAGCAGCTCAGCCGGCTCAGCCTTGGAGGAAATGCGACACTGATCCCTCTAAGCTCTGGCACAGATGGGAGGGAGATGGGGTGGTGGTGAAATTAGCAGGCTGGTCCTCAAGAACCTGAGTGGGAACCCCCAGTCACCTCTAAACCCCATCCCAGTTAAGGACAGCATTTCCAGAGGTGGAGAACCAGTAATCCTATAGGTTCTGGGGTCATCAGATCAAGAGGTCAAACCTAACACCATCACTGGCACTTCCCCCTGTCATCCTGGCAAGGCACAGGTCCCTTTCACCCTCAATTTCTCCATCTGAGAAATGGATATATCTCCAGCTTTCAGTGTGGTTGTGGGAAGGGAATGGAAACTGCATGTGTTCGGTGCCTGGCATGTAATAAGGCTGCCAAAATTGGAATCTGGTGTGTCCTGAAACAGTGGCTTGTGTACTGCTGACTGCTTTGCTGGCTCCCATAGCAGACATTATAAACCAATCACAGAACTCTAATTTACTAAGCCCAGACAGGAATGCAGACTCCATCTCCCCATACATGGAGGACCTCTGTGCCACATCTTTAGCGGTGCAACAGAAGCCCAGAGAGGCATGTTATTTTGGCCTTCTCATTAAGAGAGAGGGCTCTGGAGTCTAAATGCTGGATTTGAATTCTTGGTCCATCTTCTATATGCTACCCAACCTTGTGCAAAGCCCCCCTCTTTCAATGAGATTAAGTTTTCTCCTCTGTTAAATGGAGAAGAGTCCCATAACATTCATTGTTGGGAGAATTGCCTGGAAATTTTCACATAAAGAATTTTGTCTGGGAGTTTCCGATGTGGTGCAGTGGATTAAGAATACAACTGCATCAGCTCAGGTTGCTGCGGAGGTGCTGATTCCATCCCTGGCTGGGCACAGTGGTTTAAAGGATCTGGCCACAGGTGTGGCTCGATTCAGTCCCTGGTCTGGGAACTTCCATATGCCATAAGTGCAGCCATACAGTTAAAAAAATTAAATTGGCACATAGCAGGCCCTCAATACATGGCCATTTATTAGTAAAGTATTAATGTTACAAGATCAGGATGCAATATGTGGCCTGCACATTACTGCTTTATTTCAGACACCTGTGGCAGACACTGTTCATCCGTACAGTTTGTGTTCCTGGTGAGCCTGGATGTAGCTTCAGAATAATCCTCCAGGCAGCTCCCCAGACAGTCACTCCCAGCCAAATGGAGGTGCAGGGGTGTTGACCCTCTGCTATCCTGTAAATAAGAATAAATGGCTCAGCAGTAACGAACCTGACTAGTACCCATGACGACGGGTTCAATCCCTGGCCCTGCTCAGTGCGTTAAGGATCCAACATAGCCTTGTCCTGTGGTGTATATCACAGACATAGCTCGGCTCTGGCACTGCTGTGGCTGTGGTATAGGCCAGCAGTTACAGCTCCAATTCAACCCTTAGCCTGGGAATTTCCATATGTCTTGGGTGTGGCCCTAAGAAGAACCACCCCCCCAAAAAAAAAGTAAAGGAAGCAGAAACCCAAAGAAGACCTAAGATTATCCCTGAGGACATACAGCTCTAAGGTGGCAGAGCTGCCCCAAATATATTGGCCAGTCATTAAAAACAGCTCTGAAATCCAACACATCCACGTTTGAAATAGAGTTCCCCATTCATATCACCCAGCATCTCTAAGCTGTTTCCTGTGTGTTGTCATCTTTCAAAAGCTGTTGGGAGAGGGAGTTCCCTTTGTGGCTCAGAGGTTAACAAACCCAACTAGGATCCATGAGGATGCGAGTCTGATCCCTGGCCTCGCTCAGCGGATTAAGGATCTGGAGTTGCCGTGAGCTGTGGTGTAGGTTGCAGATGCGGCTGGGATCTGGCATTCCTGTGGCTGTGGTGTAGACTAGCAGCTATAGCTCCAATTTGACCCCAAGCCTGGGAACTTCCACATGCCACGGGTGTGGCCCTAAAAAAAAAAAAAAACCAAAAAAGGAAAAAAGCTGTTGGGAGAAATAAGTGAAATGATGCCTTGCAGCACTTCACACAGTGCCTGGTACCTGACTCGATAGGTGTCAATGGAGCCAGATGATTGATAACATCAGGAGGCATATCTATTGGACATGACAAGCTACTTTCATTTCCCGTGACTATGTCTATGGCAGACATGGCTAACGGACCCCAGAATGCTTTCCAGCCACACCTACAATTCGCTTTAGATCATTCTCTGGTCACTATCAGTAATTTGGAGTTCGCAACAAAGTGGAGGAGAGGTCCAGAAGTGTTAAGTAGCCTTCCTGAGGACACACAGCTGGGAAATGTTAGAGCCAGCACTAGTCTTGATTGTCAGTGGAAGTTAGAAATACAGACTCTCAACCAGAAAAGCTCATGTACAGATGAGCTTCACCATTTATAGGCTGCATAATCGCCGGTAATTTTTCAAACGTCTCTGAATATCAATTTCCTCATCTGTTGTCTTAGTCAGCTCGGGCTGACTAAAATACCATAAACTGGGTAGCTCAAACAGCAAACATCTATTTCTCATAATTCTGGAGGCTGGGAAGTCCAAGATCAAGGTGTGAGCTGATTCAGTTCCTGGTGAGTGCCTGCTTCCTGGTTGGCAGACAAGCCGTGTTATCACTGTGTCCTCACATGGTGGAGAGAGAAATCATCTCTCTCCTGTCCCTTTTTATAAGGCTCCACCCTCATGACCTAATTACATCCAAATACCATCACATCGGGGATGAGGGTTTCAGCATATAAATTTGGAGGGACATAAGGATTTAGTCCATCGTGTCTGTGGAGTGGGAAGAAATAAAAAAAACCCTCTTTTCAGAGTTGTTGTGAAGAAGAAACACTGTCTGCAGACAGCTTTGCTCTGTGCCTGGCACACAGTATGCCCAATATTTGGGAACAATTATGTTACTGCATTTTGGTGCAGGGATGGCTGAGATGATGTGTACCTGCTGGCTCTTTCTGTGGCCAAAACAGACATTGCTAATCAATTACAGTGGTCTTTCCACTGCTGAAACTGAATATGACTTTAAATCCTTCCTAATTCATACTTCTAGGAAGACCCTACCAATCTATTAACCAACTTTGCCATAGGAGAAGACTTAAAGAAATGCCAGCCACTTTACCTTCCCGTCCCTGTGGCACACAATACCAATCAAGCCCAGCCCAGATGTGGCTTTAAAATTCTTCTCTACATGGCCGTTAAAAAAGCCATTATTGGGAGTTCTCTTCATGGCTCAGCAGTTAATGAACCGACTAGGATCCACAAGGAGGCAGGTTCGATCCCTGGCCTTGTTCAGTGGGTTAAGGATCTGGCCTTGCTGTGAGCTGTGGTGTAGGTCACAGACACAGCTCAGATCCCATGTTGCTGTGGCTGTGGTGTAGGCCAGCAGCTGGAGCTCCGATTCGACTCCTAGCCTAGGAACTTCCACATGCCATGGGTGTGGCCCTAAAAAGACAAGAAAAAAAAAATTAGCCATTATTAATTGTTTTTGAGTTTTCAGCAAAGTGAACCACAGCAAATCCAAGGACATACAGTGATGAGCTGTCAGAATGGTACCTGCCTGATTGACTGTCATAGTCAGAGAATGAAAGAGTAGTCTTCAGGTCTAGACAGGTCTGCATTTGCCTTTCAGGGCCATCACTGATATGCTGTGTGACTTCAACATGTTCCTTAACATCTCTGAGCCTCAGATTGCTCATTTGTCATAGCCTACATTAACTTCTACCTGAGCCTTTGTGTGAATTATATTTTTAAAAAGCATATTTTGGGGGAGTTGCCTGGTGGTCTAGTGGTTAGGTCTCTACATTTTCACTGCTATAGCCCAGGTTCAATACCTGGTCTGGGAGCTGAGATATTACATCAAGCCACATCAAGCCACTGCACACATATCCAAAAAAAAATGTATAAAAGCATATTTTTCTTGAACATAGAGGTCAAAAATTCTAAACAAAGAACCGTCAAAAAACATGGCAAATCAGAAGTTCCCTTGTGGCTCAGCAGGCTAGGGATCCAGTGCTGTCACTGCTGTGGTGAGGGTTCCATCCCTGGCACAGAAACTTCTGCATGCTGTGAGTGTGGGGGGAAAAATTCTTTTTTTTTTTTTCAGTCTTTTTTTCTTTATAGGGCCGCACCTGTGGCATATGGAGGTTCCCAGGCTAGGGGTCTAATTGGAGCTGTAGCTGCTGGCCTACACCACAGCCACAGCAACACCAGATCCTTGACCCACTGAGTAAGGCTAGGGATCAAACCCGCAACCTCATGATTCCTAGTCGGATTCATTTCTGCTGCACCATGATGGGAACTCCAAAAAATTCTTTTTTTATTTTTTATTTTTTGCAAATCAAATCAAGCAATGTAGGAATTCCTTTGTAACACAGTGGGTTAAGGATCCAGCACTGTCACTGTAGCGGCTGGGGTTGTTACTATGGCACAGGTTCAGTGCCTGGCCCAGGAACTTCCACAAGCCACAGGCATGGGGAAAAAAAAAAATCAAACAATGTATATAAACAAAACTGCAACATGACCAACTTTAGCTTAGGAAAGTTAACTTAATGTAATCAATGATATTAACACATTAAAGCAAAAAATCATTTCAATAGATGTAGAAAAAGACATTCAATAAAATTCAATATCCATTCTTTAAAAAAAATTTTGTAAAAACATAAACTTTTTAAAAAAGAAACAAAAATTTAAAAATATCTTGTTATGGAGTTCCCTTTGTGGCGCAGTGGTTAACGAATCCGACTAGGAACCATGAGGTTGCGGGTTCGGTCCCTGCCCTTGCTCAGTGGGTTAAGGATCCGGTGTTGCCGTGAGCTGTGGTGTAGGTTGCAGACACGGCTCGGATCCTGCATTGCTGTGGCTCTGGCGTAGGCCGGTGGCTACAGCTCCGATTCGACCCCTGGCCTGGGAACCTCCATATGCCGCGGGAGCGGCCCAAGAAATAGCAACAACAACAACAACAAAAAAAAAAAGACAAAAAAAAAATAAATAAATAAATAAAAATATCTTGTTAGAAAAAAATAAAAATAAAAATATCTTGTTAGGATACAAGAAATAAAATTAACCATTCTTAACTTGATAAAAGCCATCTACAAAATATAGTAAACATCACATTTAGTTATGAAATGTTTAAAGCAAGAATACATACGCCACTATCACATTGTAACCTCTGCAATAAGAAAAATAAATAACAGGTAAAGATTGGAGATAAAGGAATAAAACTGTCATATTTGCAGATGTTTTTATGTTATACATAAAAAACCCAAAATAGCTCAGTGGAAAAAACTTTGGGAAGTAAATGCCTAGTTGGAAAATTATGCATGCAGCAAAAGTAATATTAATATATTTAGGATAGGAATTACCTTTGGTGGGAGGAAGGAAATATATGGTCAGGGATGGGATTATGAAGGCTTCAAAGCTAACAAAAATGTTTAAATTCTGGAGTTCTCATCGTGACACAGCAGAAACAAATCCAATAGAAACCATGAGGTTGTAGGTTTGATCCCTGGCCTCACTTAGTGGGTTAAGGATCTGGCATTGCCATGAACTATGGTGTAGGTCGCACACGTGGCTCAGATCTGGTGTTGCTGTGGCTGTGGCATAGGCTGGCAGCTGGACCTCCAATTAGACCCCAGCCTGGGAACCTCCATATGCCGTGGGTGGGGCCCTAAAAAGCAAAAAAAAAAAAAAAAAAGTTTAAATTCTTATTTTGAGGACAAAAGTATTCATTTCATTATGCTAAAAATGCAGGCATGTTTTAGACAAACAGGCAAACATCCATGTAAATAGACATGTGGCATTTATATATGTATTATTTCACAGTAAAACCACATGTAAAGTGCTCAAGCAGTGGAAGGGACTATAAGAATAAAATCTCCACCACATGTTCAAGCCCATATCAGACTTGACAGATCTATCACCACGGAGCCCCTCCTCACTCCCACTGGTCCCTGGTGTAGGGACTGGGCCGTGAGCAGGTGCGGCCTGTTGTCTTCAGCAGATACTCGGGGCTATGGAGTCTCAGGTGGCGGGGGGCCCAGCCGGCCCGGCCCTGCCCAACGGGCCACTCCTTGGGACAAACGGAGCCACTGATGACAGCAAGACCAACCTCATTGTCAACTACCTGCCCCAGAACATGACCCAGGATGAGTTCAAGAGCCTCTTCGGCAGCATTGGCGACATTGAGTCCTGCAAGTTGGTTCGGGACAAAATCACAGGTGTGGCTGCTGGCAGGTGGGGGCGGGGGTAGGGGACAGAGGTGGTAGCTTCAGGAGTACAGGTGTGGTGTGGAGACAGGTGTGACCCCAGATAGGAGGTGATAGGGGCTAATGGAACCCTGGGGGAGTCTGTGGTGTGATGGGGAGACAGGTATGACCCCAGGTGGAAGGTGATGGGAGCAGGTGGGTCCCTGAGGGGTCTGAGGTGTCCCGGGGACAGGGTGGTAGGGGAACAGATAAGGGTGTAATCTTAGTTCTCATAACCTTGAGGGTGGTAGTCAGCCCCTCAGGCCTGGGTCTGGGAGGACTCTGGCAGGGAGGTCATCGTCCTGGTCCTGCCTGCAGGGCAGAGCCTCGGCTACGGGTTTGTGAACTACTCTGACCCCAACGATGCAGACAAAGCCATCAACACCCTCAACGGCCTCAAACTGCAGACGAAGACCATCAAGGTCAGCGCCCTCATTCCCCGTCCCTGTGACTTCCCATCTAGATGTGCTCATTTCCTCTTTATTACCTGGACTGACCTTCACTGCCACCCAACCGCCAAGGCCTTACCTCCCTAGACACTGCTACTGCCATCCGTCCTCCTCCATGGCTCATCCCCTAAGGGGTTCAATCACTCCCCAAAAGCATTCTGAATGTTGGGGATGCAATGGCTTCGCCTCCCTGAACCTCAGTTTCCTCACTTGTCAATTGGGAGATGATCAGTCTTACATTATCTGGCCACTCAAAGAGTCAGCCAAGCCCTGGAAGTACCCACCCCCTTAGCAGTAGGAGAAAGTGACCAGGGTCCAGTGGGCAACCCCCTGCCTGCCTTTGTCATGGAAATGGGGGAGGGGTGGGGCCCATCTGCCATCTGGAGACTAACTAGGGTCTAGGAGGGTGGGATTAGGGGTGGGCCCCTCCCCCACCTTTGTGCAATGCCCCTCCCCCCATGACCTCCCCTCTCAGCAGCTGCAGCTGGGACCCTGCAGCCCAAGTTCCCTGGGGGGGGATCTCCATGGAAACTCCCTCTCTAGGTTCGCCTGGGGGGGTGTCTGGACTCCGCCCCACAAATCTGCTCCTGAATCCTGGGGGAGGCTGGGTTGGGGAGGATGCCCATCTGGCCCCCACTTCACCATGGGAACAGAGGTGCAGGAATCTTACCCTCTCCCTGATGGGGAGGCCAAGGAGCGCCTGATGGATCCCTCCACATCAAGTAGACCCAGAAGCCCCCCAGGCGTGAAGGTGGACCCTAGTGATGAAATGACCCTGAGGGCCACTGTGTGTGACGGGACAGTATTTGTGGGTCCCCATGGCTATGTGAGTGGCTGACATCCTTTGAGTCTGGCTATTATAGACTCTGGGTGTGTCATTAAGTGCCTATGAGATGTAGTGTTTATTTGACAGGGCTTTGTGACACACTGCAACTCCAGCTGTGACCTCATGGGGCTGAGTGGGTGTGTCTGGCTGTGACAGAGTGTTTGTATAGCATAGTGAAGTTGTGTGGGTGTGTCTACCTGTACCCCATTCAGGGTGGAACATATGTAACACTGAGGGCTTGTGTGGTATTGTGACAGGTGTGTTGCTCTGTGACTTAGTGTGATAATCCAAGACCCCCAGAGTTGCTGTGAATGTGGCAGTGGCCTGGTGTCACCATCCTGCTGGTGTAGTCACCATGGTTATGTAGTGGGTATCTCAGTGAGGCCGTGTGTGTGTGTGTGTGTGTGTGTGTGTACACCGGGACAGCAGTGTTGTGTGGTTGGTCCTGACTAGGTTTTCCAGCAGATTCTGCCCGTGATATTTCCAGCCACCTGTCGTGTGCCAGGTCCCATCCAGGTGAGGAAGTGGGGGAGGAGCCCATACCTGTGAGGGACCTGGGTCAGCCCACATCTTGGAAGAATGAGACAGGCTCCTGAAGATGACCCCTGACCCCAAAGGCCCACCTAGGAACTCAGCTCCAATCCATCAGCAAGTCCTCACCCCTCAAAACTCACAGCCCCATGGGCAGAGGGAGAGTAGAAACTGTCATATACATGACCGTGGGTTTTAATTATTACAGAAATAATAGCAGCTGTGGTGTTTGTCGTTTTTTCTGGAGGACCCCAGGTGCGCACAATTGCATCAATTAGAATCCCCCTACTCCCACCCCATGAGCACCCTCACCCCCATCCACCCTTGGCCCAATTTATTCACTTTGTTAGGTTTTTAATTAGTTATTTCTAACGAAGCAATATGCCCTCATAACACACAGCCCCAAACAAAAGCCAGACCCTTGACAGTGACCCCTATCTACCCAGAGGTTAATTTGGAAGAAAGAGAAAATAGACATCGACAGAAATAAGAGAAAGGAGTTAATTCCACCTCACACCCCCCACCCCACCCCACCCCTGCCTCTGCCAGCTCTAAGTCACCCTGTTACTGTTTGGGGGTGGGCCCTCCAGACCGCGTTGCCAGGACACTGATAAACACACAATGAGATGGGGTCACACAATACTCGCTGCTCTGTAAATGGACTTTTCTTTCCCCCACTTTACAATACTCACCACTGTTTCTGGGGAAATAAATATACATGTCCACCATTTTTTAAACAGCTGCAGAGAGTTTCATTGTTGGGCTGGACCATAATTACTGACATGAATCGAAGGATCGAACTGAAACGTGTCTAATTCACAACTGAGAGAAGTGCTCTGAGAGAGAGAAATGGGGCTAAGGGTGGAGGACGGGCCAAATTCAGATGAGAGAGGACAGGGAGGATATTGACCTGGAGAAGAAAGGTGAGGAAGAGTTGCAAGCCCAGAGAAACAGCAAGTGCAAAGGCCCTGAGGGGGGCACACAACTGGTGTGTCTGGGGTACATGGAAGAGGCCTATATGCCTGGAACAGAGATATTGAGGGGGACACTGCACAGAGATGAGGGGAGGCAGGTGATGGGGCAGGTTATGCAGGACCTTGTGGGCCATAGGAAGCATTTTAACACTGAGGAAGGTGGGAGCCACGGAGGTTTCTAGGCAGAGGGATGTGACCTGGTTCAAATGCTCCCAGGTGCCCCCTGGCAGCTGTAGGGTGAACAGCCTGCAGAGGCCGAGGGTGGGGCAGGGGAATCAGCACTGGTCTGAGTGGGCAATGGGAGGGCAGTGGAAGTGGGGAGATGTGTGTTAATGCTGGATGAGGAAGGTGAAGCTGACAGAATGGATGTTGGTTGGATGTAGGTGTGATAGAGGCCTCGAGGACAACCACAGGCTGGGGACCTGAACACCCAGGAGGACAGAACTGCCATGACTAGGCAAGCTGGGGTTGCTGAGTGTGACGCTTCAGGAGGCCTCCTTGTGGGGTGCCCGGAGGTGTCACATAGGTGTGCAGCTCCAGGGAAAGGCCCATGTTGGGGACAGACATTTGGCAGTTGTCAGGGTGGAGCTGGGGGCCAAAGATCTGAGGAACCCAGTGTAGTTGGGAAGAGAAAGGGCCTGCATCCCAGGTTCACTTTCCAAAGGAGTGGGTCTTGTCAATGCTGTTGATAGTATGTCTAGCCTGAGAACATGAGCTAAAGAGGTGAGGGTCCCTGAGGTGCCCAGAGAGACATGTGACCCTAGAAGCACAGTTCCTTTGACCTCATCAGATGACCAACCCTCTCTCACTGCTCTATGCAGGCCAGGCCACGTTGTCTGGGCCACGGCCATGTCCCCTCCCTCAAGCCCTGTTCGACCCCACCCACCACCCATGGTGACTACTCGAAGTTTTTACTGAGTAAACAGATGAGGGATTTGTGCCTCTCAGTGGCGGTTTGGATGTGGCCTCACCCTCCCCATCTGTGAAATGGCTCTTGCCCTCACCCCTGTCCGCCTGACCCCCCCTCCCTCAGGTGTCCTACGCCAGACCCAGCTCTGCCTCCATCCGGGATGCAAACCTGTACGTCAGCGGGCTCCCCAAGACCATGAGCCAGAAAGAAATGGAGCAGCTCTTCTCCCAGTACGGCCGCATCATCACTTCTCGCATCCTGGTGGACCAGGTCACAGGTCAGGCTGCTGGGGAGGGCACACTTGGCGGGAGCGCTGGGCAAAGGCACTGAGGAGGGACAAGAATGGAGAAACCGGAAATGGCGGTGGCGAGGGGGCGGGGTCACGCAGGAGGGGGCGAGACCCTCATGACGTCCTCCCGCCCTGGCAGGTGTCTCTCGGGGTGTGGGATTCATCCGCTTTGACAAAAGGATTGAGGCCGAGGAGGCCATCAAAGGACTGAACGGGCAGAAGCCGCTGGGCGCGGCCGAGCCCATCACGGTCAAGTTTGCCAACAACCCAAGTCAGAAGACCGGGCAGGCCCTGCTCACTCATCTCTACCAGTCCTCAGCCCGGCGCTACGCAGGCCCCCTGCACCATCAGACACAGCGCTTCCGGTGAGCCCCTGCTGCTCCCTGCCCTCCAGATGCCCCAGCTGCTAGCCGCGTGCCCTAGGCTAGTAGCTGTCCTCCCGAACCCCACCCCATTCCCACAAGGGAGACACCAGGACGGTGCCCACTCTGAGGCTTCTGAGGGCAGCAAAGACGAAACATGGGGGCGTGTGAGGCCAGCTGAGGCCAGGCCCTTGTATAGGGCAGGTGCTCAGTGTGTGCCCTTCACTGTGGCATTATTGGCGTCAAGAGTTTTAGAATTAGGAGTTCCCGTCGTGGCTCAGTGGTTAACAAATCCGACCAGGAACCATGAGGTTTGGGGTTCGATCCCTGGCCTTGCTCAGGGGGTTAAGGATCCGACGTTGCCGTGAGCTGTGGTGTAGGTTGCAGACGCGGCTTGGATCCTTGCAGCTGCAGCTCTGACTTGACCCCTAGCCTGGGAACCTCCATATGCTGCGGGATCGGCCCAAGAAATGACAAGAAAAAAAAAAAAAGTTTTAGAATCACCTGACGGGGTCCAGCCCTGACTGCCCCCTTGTTTCTTGGATACAAGGCGCCGGCTGCCTGAACCTCAGTTTCTTCAGCCACGTTCCATGAGGGCTCCCTGCAGGCCAGGTACCCTTACTTTTTCTGCACAGCAACCCCGTGAGAGTGGAGCTTTTCTTGTCCCCGTTTTTACAGACGGTGACCCTAAGGCTTAGAGCAGCGTTGTCCCTGCTGGTCCAGGCAATGTGGAGAAGAGACTCCAAAGTTCCCTTCTGGGGACCCAAACCCTGGGTGGGAGGGGGCAGTCAAGCACGGTTGGGTGGCCAGGAGAAGGAGGATGAGGACGCCGGGGCAGTCTGAGCAGTGGCAGGGCAGGCAAGAGGCGGTGCCCGAGCCACCACGGTTCCGTGCCAGGCGGTGTCCAGCCGGGCGGGGAGCAGGCGGGCGGGGGCAGGGCTGGTGCTGCTGGACTGTTAGGTGGGGGCGGGGATGGCAGGCTGACTGCCGGGCGTCACAGCCTGGGGGGTGTGCCCAGAAACCACCAGTGACCACCTCTTCCGCCTCCACAGGCTCGACAATTTGCTCAACATGGCCTACGGAGTCAAGAGGTAATAGTGCCCCCGCCCCGCTGCCCCCAGCCCCTCGACATTCCTCCTTGGACCCTTGCCCGGATGGACCCCTCCCCCACTTCACTACCAGGACTGAGCATGGCCATTAAGAGATTTGCCAGGGGTTCCCTTTGTGGCTTGTCAGATTAAGAACCCAGCTAGTATCCATGAGGACATGAGGATGCAGGTTCGATCCCTGGCCTCACTCAGTGGGTTATGGATCTGGCGTTGGGACAAGCTGTGTTGTAAGTCGCAAATAAGGCTTGGATCCAGTGTTGCTGTGGCTGTGACCAGCAGCTGCTGCTCAGGTTCAACCCCTAGCCTGGGAACGTCCACATACCACAGGCGTGACCCTAAAAAGAAAAATAAAATAAATTTTTTAAAAAGAAAAAGGGAGTTCCCTTCCTGGCTCAGCGGAAATGAACCTGACTAGTATCCATGAGGACATGGGTTCGATCCCTGGCCCCACTCAGTGGATTAAGGATCCAGCGTTGCCGTGAGCTACGGTGTAGGTCACAGACATGGCTCGGAGCCAGCATTGCTGTGTGGCTGTGGCATAAGCCGGCAGCTGCAGCTCCCATTTAACCCTAGCCTGGGAACTTCCATATGATGTGAGGGGGCCCTAAAAAGACAGGAAAAGAAAGGAAGGAAGGAAGAGGAAAGAAGGGAGAGAGAGAGAGTTTTGGGGGACTATCAAAGAGTGACTATGAAACATGGCCCAGGGGGCCCTGCCTGTGGCCCTCCCCATCCCAGTGAAAAGTCTGCAGTCTTGACTGGGTTACAGCTACGCCCCCACTGGCCACTGTTGATCATCTTTGCTGAGAGTCACAGAATGCCCCCTTCTGCCTCGTAGTTGAGGTTGAACCTTGAGGCCCCCCCAGTATGTTGTCCATGTTCCTGACCTTGTGAAGGTCCCCATGTTTATAGCATCAAGAGCTGCTGAGCACATGTTGAGTGCCAGGCACTTGGCTTGTGGGAATCAAGTGTGGCCTGACCTGGTACCTGGTGGAGATGGAATGATGCTGACTGAGCCCAGTGCTTGGCACACAGTGCCTGCTCGCTTAGTAAAAGGCAGTGGCTCTTGCAATTATTATTACTGCCATTATTTATTTCAGTCCAGAGGAGAAGGAGACAGATGATCAGTGGTCTGGGCTGCAAAGGGAGCAGGAGACAGATGATGGGGACCCAGTGGAGACATCACTCAGGAGACAGGGGCAGAGCAGAACTGGTGTTCCTGGCAGCAGGAACAGCTTGTGCAAAGACTGGGAGGAGGAAGCAAACCCAGAGATCAAATGAACAGCTCAGGCCCTTTGGGTTCGGGGGTCCTGAGTTGAGTGGAGGAGCCTCAGGAAGGCGTGGCATCAGTTCTGTCCTTTCACTCATTTCTTCACTCTGCAAACCCCTCCCAAGTGCCTACTGATGCTGCTGGAAGTTGTTCTAGGCTGGGATACCCAGAAAACAAAACCTTGCAGGGAAGAAGGAGCCAAGAATAAATATCCGATTTAAATTAATCCGATTTAATTTAAAGGCCGGAGAGGGCCAGAGGGAGGAGGTGGCCACTTTGTGAGTCAGCATAGGCTGCCCCGAGGAGGTGATAGCTGAGACCTGAGGGAGGCACTTGAAGGCCACTTTTGCACCCTGGTTCTGGCGCTGCCCTTCTGGGTGGGCCTGTTCCTGGCAGGGTGGCCAGTGGAGCAAAATGGGGCAGGGTTGGGGGATGGGGTCTGAGGGGGCACAAAGGCAGGAGTTGGGTGAGAAGAGGTGCTGAGGGGTGGGGAAGGGGTCAGGGTTGACAGGGCCAAAGACCAGGTAGAGCCCAAGGTCACCGGGTCAGGGGGTACATCAGGGCTCAGGGCAGGATCGTGGGTGAGGACCTAACATTCAGGGAGGGTCAGAGGTCAAGACAGGGCTACAGGTCAGGAGGAAGCTCTGAGGCTGATGTCTCAGAGTGGCTCAGAGTGTGGGTCTTCAGGTGGGGTCACGGAGGTCAAGGGGCCTTGGCAGGGTCACACAGTCCCAAAGTCGCTGCATGCTCAGGGGGCATGCCGGGGGTCAGGGCAGAGCCCGCGTGACCCCCAAAGTAGTCCCCTGTCGCTCATCGCCAGGTTCTCACCCATCGCCATCGACGGCATGAGTGGCCTCGCGGGTGTGGGCCTGTCCGGGGGTGCGGCGGGCGCCGGCTGGTGCATCTTCGTGTACAACCTGTCTCCGGAGGCGGATGAGAGCGTGCTATGGCAGCTATTCGGGCCCTTCGGGGCAGTCACCAACGTCAAGGTCATCCGCGACTTCACCACCAACAAGTGCAAGGGCTTCGGCTTTGTCACCATGACCAACTATGATGAGGCGGCCATGGCCATCGCCAGCCTCAATGGCTACCGTCTGGGTGAGCGCGTGCTGCAGGTGTCCTTCAAGACCAGCAAACAGCACAAGGCCTGAGCCACCGCCGCCCTCCCCACCCTCCCCGGGCAGCAGAGACAGAGAAAGAGAGAGAGAGAGAGAGAGAGAGAGAGAGAGAGAGAGAGGGGCCCGAGAGAGACAGCGCAGGCAGACCACGGACGGCAGGAGGGCCTCGCGTCCCTGCAGAAGCCACAGGGTGAGCAATTGGTGGGAAGGTCTGCAGGGAATGGGGGGGTGCCTGGGGGTCCCCCACCCTGTCCTCCTGCCCCCCTTTCCCCAGGCTGGGCTGTTCACTCTCTCGTCTTGGTTTTGTTCATGGCGAAGGTTTTTGTTTCCTTTTTCGGCTAAAGTGAAAGCAGAGATGTGCCCCCAGCCCACCCTCAACCACCCTCCATGGATGGCTTGGGGGGGCACTGGGGGTGCCCTCCCAGGCCCCCAGGCCCAGGTCTCCCCAACACCTAGGTGAGCCTGAGAAGGGGGAACAGGTTTAAAAATCCCCAAAAAAGTGAAATATAGAGGGGTGTGGGCATCCCTGGCCCAGAGGCCCCTCAGTGGAATGAGGAGCAGGGGGAGGGGCTGGAAACAGAAACAAAATGAAAAAAAAAGGGGGGGGTGGGAGGGGAAGAAAACTCTATTTTTGTAAAAAGGGAAAAAAGACCTCGTGGAGAATTTTTACTGGGGATTCTTGAACTTGAAAAAAAAAAAAAACCACAAAAAAAGATAAAAAAAAAAAAAAGAAAATATTTTGGCAGGTTATGTTTACCACCTGGGGCAGGGACAGGGAGCAGGACTTAGGGGCTGAGGGTCCACAGGGCCAGAGAAACACAGCCACGCAAAGACACGCAGGGGCACGCCCACACACACACCCCCTTCCCCAGGGACACACAACAGCACAGACGGACCCAGAGATATGCCTCAGGAACTCCTTGGCCCAACTCACACATGCAGACAAACACGTGGATAAACACAGAAGACCAGAGAGCCTGGGGCTACATGAATGTGGCCACAGTGAACGTGGACATGGGCAAATGTGGCTGGGGATAGAGGTGGCCACGTGCACATGTGGACCTGGGAACGTTTTCGCACGTGGCCATGTGAAAGTCGGACAGATGCATTTGGACACACATCTAGACACCCAGTCACACAATCACAACACCCAGGGACACACAGACATGCCCATAGCATCCCTCAGGCCCAGGCGAGAGGTCACAGCCCAGATCCCAGCCCAGTCCATAGCCCATTTTGTCCCGCAAGGGCCCCTTCTCCTGGCGCTCAGCCCCACTCACCCCTGCCCCAGGTTCTCTGCAGAGCTCTCTCCTGGCTCCTCAGTGGTCCCTGCCACCCACAAACACAGGCATTCACACACAGCGTCCATGCATCCAGACACACGATACCTCGTTCCCCTTTCGGCGTCATGGTGGGCTGGACGCAGCCCCCCCAATACTTGAGGCCAAAGGACCCACCCCCTCACCCCACCCCTGGGGCTGAGCCTCCCTGGGCCAAGGCTCTGGCCCATGAAGCCAAGGGGGAGGCCCAGCCTGGGCCTCCCGGCTCCAGGGGCTCCCCAGCAGCAAGCACCCACCACTCCCTGCCAGGCCCAGGGTGGACGGGCCCAGGGGCCCAGCCCCACGTTCCCTTCCCATCCACTCGTCACCCCCTTTGAGTTTGTTGGGTTTTTCTGTCTTTCCAGATTGGTGAGGGCAGTGGATACAGCCCCCATCCTGAGCCCTGGTCTTGGCTTTTGTTTGGACTTTCCATCCCCCTAGTTTTCATCCTTTGTTTTAAGGAAAAAAAAAAAAAAAAAAAAAGTCCAACAGAAGCCAAAGGCCGGAGCCACCTGGAGCCCTCGCAGCCCCCCACCCCCTGAAGTGGGCCCAGTCAGAACCAAGAATTGCAAACCCCGATTTCAGCCTCAGTTGCCCTTCCTCCAGTGTCCCTGCGTTTGGTGTCTGGCCATGGCCCCATCTGGCTGCCCAGCTCTCTCTCCCCCACCCCTCCCGGTGTTGTTATTAAACGTCTGTGGAGCTTCTGCTGCAAGGAACAAAAAGAAAAAAAAAAAAATCAAAAAAGCGACAAAAAAAAAAAAAAATACAGAAGAGAAAAAAAGCGACAAAAAAAGGAAGAGGAAAAAAAAACCACACACAGAAGAGATTAAAAAAAAAAAAAAAAAAAAAAAGACATAAACTGGCACCAGTTAACTTTCTTGTACTTTTTTGCCGAATTGAGCTTCTTGTAGTTTTAACTTATTGCTATGTTAACTATTTATCCTCCTTGTTGCCCTGTAAGGACATTTGTGTATATTTCTGTTCCTTCATCCAGTTTGCAAGTTTAAAGGAACCACGATGTTCTCTTTGTTTCTTTAAGTTTTGCCGAGACGTGGTTATGCCTAATTTATTTATAAAAGGGGAAGTGGAATCATTAAAGTAATAATAATTATTAATAACAGTAATGGTAGCCGAGCGGCGCCCGGGGGGAACCTGTGTTCTGCGGGGTGGTCCCCGCAGCCAGCGACGTCCGGGGTCTTAATGGGATTATTTTTGCTCGTCTTGAGATTTTTTCAGTCCTATTTAGCTGGTGAAACCCTAGCTTGTTCTTGATACACGAACCTATTTATTCTTGTGGTTTTTAAGTCCTCCCCAACCTCCCCGCTCCCCTCCAGCAGGGCAGGCCCCCCCAGCGGGTCCACCCCTCTCCCTCTGTTTTCTTGGGGCTTCTCCCCTCTGCCCTCCGCGCGCAGGGACACGTGTCCACACGTGGGCAGCGTGGCGGAGGCATCTGTGAGCAATAAGGTCTGGGTTTGTCCCCCACCCTGGGGGGGGACCGGGCTCTGGAGAGGGGGCACCTCCCCACACCCCCTCACTGAGGCCTGGGCCCCTGCCACCCCCCAAGACTGGGAGGGGACTTCTTTTTTCTAAAACACAGAACTCAGCCCAGCCAGCCAGGCCCCCTCCCCGCAGGCCAGCCCTTCACCCCAGGGGAGGGGGCCTGGGGTCTTCCACACCCATGGGGGTCGGGGGCAGGGCCTGTGGGGAAGGGGCTCAGCCCCTCCAGCCCTCCCTTCATCTTATTTATTCGGATGGTTTCAAATCACGACAGAGTCCATGTTGGAGGTGATAAAGAACTGTTAAAAAAAAAAAAAAAAAAAAAGACAAAAAAAACAAAACCCAAAACCCAACAAGACCACTTTGCGTTGAGTTTAGACACTATTTATTACCGGGATTACAGGCCTGGCCGCGGTAACAGACTTTTACATGGAATTGTTTAATTATTTGTACTTTTCATGCCAGAAAATAAAAGTTCAGAATCTTACAGCCTCTGGTATCTGTGTGTCGGCATGCAGGGAGTGTTGGAGCCTGTGCCATCCTCCCTGCTGTGTGGCTGTGTGCAAACATCTGTCCCTCTCTGGGCCTGGCTCCCATCTGGAGCCCTTCTGCCTTCCCACAGCACAAGATTGAGGGGTGGGAGACCGGCCCAGGAGCCATCTGTCCCATGGCACCAGGCTTTGCTCACCAGGCATCTCAAGTGAGACCGCCAACTAAGCCAGCTTGATGAGGAAGTGGGACCGCCAGGACCCGCACACAGCTCTTTCCCCTGCTTTCAGCCCTCTGCCACCTCTGGCCCATTCCACACCCAAGCAAAGCAAGACGGATGAGTTGGGGGATTCACGTTTATTGTTTGGAGGTCACAGGTCAAGTCACTCTTCCCCACCAGAAGGGGAGGCAAATGCCCTGGGTGGGGGACAGGGCGGGGTGGGCGTGGGCCACCAGGGTGGGGGCCCAGGGCAGGCAGGTTCCTTTATTCTATCTGTGGAAGTGGCCGGGGCCTGGGAACATGGCTCTACCCCGTCTGGTCCCCACCCCACCGAGAGCAGGGCAGGGAGCCCCACTGGGTTCTTGCTCCTTGGAGAGAGCAAGGAGACCCAGAGGGGCAGGCCTTGGTCCACAGACTGAGGGGCAGGTGGGCTGCACCACTGAGGGCTGGTTCCACGTCTTGAGGTTCTGAGGCCAGAGAAAGACCAAATGAGACGGAGGGAGATGGGTGGGAGAAGCAGCGACTCAGCCAAGACCCCGCTTCGCCCAGGAGGTGGGGGGTGGGGGGGGTGGGGGCACCTCTCCACCCACCTCTGCACCAGGCGGGGCAGGGCTAGAGCTCATCATGGTCACCCTCGGTGGGTGGTTCAGGCGGTGGCTCTGGGCAGGCGGCTGGCGTCGTCAGCTCCATGAGGTACTCGCAGCGGCTGGGCTCCGTGGTGCTGGTCACCACCGTCTCCCTCCCACACAGCAGGCGCACCTGGGGCAGGTGGCTGGTAAGGCTCAGGCCGGTTTGGCAGGCCTGGGTCCCCCCCGCCACCCCCCGCCTGGTACTCACAGTGGTGGAGCGATTAGGGCCCTGCCAGCAGCCCGTGCCCTGTTCATACTTCATGGCGCTGAACTTGTCATGGTCGGGGCCGGCCCACGAGCCCCAGGTGCTGCAGGAGAGTTGGGTGCTGAGTGGGACCGGCAGAGGGGGACAAGGGGCCAGGGGCTGAGAGGAGGGGGACCCAGCCTGAACCCAACTCACCCGAGGCTAGTGGGGGAGCCGCCGAGCTTGGGTTTCTGTGAGACGTGCTTGAAGGGGCAGAGCCGGTAGACATACCTGTCATGGGATGGGGCTGGTGGGTGGGGAAATATGGGCCCCAACCTCCACAACACCCCCCCAACAGGGGACACTCAGGTACCTCAAACTTCAGTGACTGCAAAGCCCACCCCCTTTGTTCCCCGTGTCCTTGCTCAGGCCCAGGCCCTCCAAGCCCACCCGTCCAGCCTGCCCATGGGGGACGCACTCATTGGTGGTGAGCTCGTAGCACTGGCTGTACAGGTAGGCAAACTCCCCGTCGGGGCCAAAATCAAAGGAAATCTCCTGCTCCAGATTCCTAAGAGGGGAGACCAGGAGGTTAAGGGGCAGCCAGGAACACCCCAGCCCGACTGAGGACAACACAGGAAGGCCCGCTGCAGTAGGCGGAGGGCCTCTCGGGGGCTGGGCTCTGCTCCCTGTCGCCTGGGGACCCTCCCCTGCAGAACTCACCACCACCTCGCCTGAGGTTGCCTGGGCGACTCCCCATTACCACCTCCCCTGGGGAGCCATGCGGCAGGCAGCTGTGGAGCTGGTGGAGATGCGGCCTCACTGTGGCCGCACACTCACGCCCCATACCTGATGGACTCCTCCATGTCCCTCAAGGACCGCTCAGCCTCCTCGAACTTGTTGCGAGCCTCCTGGGCGGCTGGTGGGGGCCAGGAAGGAGGTCAGAGTTGCCCCCACCCCCTATCCAGCAAGTGAGGGAAGGGGATGCCACAGACAAGCCCGCTTCCCCTGCCCCCGGACTGCTCTGAGAGAGAACTGGACCCAGAAAGATCCCACCGGACCCACTAGCCCCAGGGCAGACCCCATCCCATCAACCAGCCTCTCAGCTCCCCAGGGAGCAGGGGCAGGGATCCCGGGGACCCAGATGGCTCCTCACCCGCCAGGGGTGGCACAAACAAGCAGCAGCCCATGAGGAGGCAGGAGGGCCCCGGGGACCGGTGGGGGAGGTGCTGGCTTCCCCAGGCCCAGAAGCCCCCTCCAGGTCGCTCCAAGTTCCCTGGGCTTGCTTGGGGCCACCCAAGCCCATCATGAGGTGCAGGTGAGGCCTGCTTCTTGGGCCCCCACAGGAGGCGATGGGAAGGGTCCCCTCCCTCCCAGGCTCAGCTCTCACCATCGATGAAGGCCTGCGTCTGCTCGTCATAGGGTGGCATTTTGTCCTCCTCGGTGGGGCTGACTGTCTGGGGTGTCACAAGTGGGGGTGGGGCCTCCTGAGGGGGAGGAACAGAGTAGGCGCATGAACCTGCCCCCACCCCATCACCCCCTTCTCTCTTTTTTTTTCTTGTCTTTTGTCCTTTTAGGGCCACACCCACGGCATATGGAGGTTCCCAGGCTAGGGGTCTAATCGGAACTGTAGCCACTGGCTTACGCCAGAGCCACAGCAATGCCAGATCCAAGCTGTGTCTATGACCTACGCCACAGCTCATGGCAATGCCGGATCCTTAACCCACTGAACGAGGCCAGAGATCGAATCTGCAACCTCATGGTTCCTAGTCGGATTCGTTTCTGCTGCGCCACAACAGGAACTCCACCCCATCACTCCCTTCTCTCCTAAACACACACCTTGGGCTGCTCCGCCTGCACCTGGGAATCCTCTTCCTCCTCTTCCTCTTCCTCCTCCTCTGTCTCTTCTTCCTCCTCGTCCTGGTCCTCGTCCTCCTCCTCTGTGGGTGGTGAGGGCACCGGGGGCTGCTCCTCCTTGGGCTCCGTCAAGTCAGGTGCAGATGGCGATGGCACGTCGGTGGGTGGAACCTGGCAGATGTGCGGAATGGCTGGTACTGAGGACTCGGGGTCCACCCCCACCCCCAGATCTTGGGTCCAAGCTCCATTGCCCAAGGGAAGGCCTCATGTCTCTAATCCTTCCAACAAGCCTGGAAGGAGGGAGGGAGGGACAGAGAACTGGGGGCAGGGAGGCCTCTGCGGAGGGTGTGGGGTCGCCCAGCTGGCTAGGGTGGCCGGGTGCCAGAACTGGAGGCAGTTTCTTTGTGAGGCATCGAGAGGCGGGGTGAGGGGGGCAGGACCACATCCCCTCCCCTCCCCCCACTGACCTCAGACCGGTACTTGTCCCTGATGGCAGCCCAGATGCGGTCATAGAAGGAAGCAGCATCCGTCTGGGAGTCTCCCCCGAGAAGGGTCTGTGTGCATATGTTGGGGTGGTGTCAGGATCAAGACCTCCACATGCCCCTCCTCCGCACCCCAGGCACTCTCACGGGGTGGGGGGAGGGAGGCTGCGGTGCCAGGCACAGCATGCCCTGACTGCCCAGGACCAGGCTGGGTGAGGAGCAGCAGCCAGAAGGGGGCAGCACAGGCCTGTGGGAAAGAAGGAGGGGGCTGGAGAGGAGCAGGGATGGGGACTGGAGACCTGGGAGAGAGAGGGTCAGGCAGAGAGACACCAAAGGTCGCCCAGCCTTCAGTGAGAGAGGCAGAAGCTAGGATGGGAGAGGAAAGGACGAGCAGGGCAGCGATGGACAGGAGACCAAGGAGCAAGGGTCCAGGCCAGTGAAAACAGAAAGATAAAGCCCCGTCTGTAAAGAGGACGAAACGGGTGCATGCACTTGGGGTGGCGAGGCAGGTGTATGGGAACCTGGCTCTATCCCGACCAGACACCCCTGGGCAACCCTGTGACCCTACCAGGTCCCAAAGGGCAGGGAGAAGCAGCCCTGGGAGGTTGCCCTCCTGCTCACCCATAAGGCCCAGCCACATCAGCCATGCTGGGTGTCCCAGCAGCCCAAGGCCAGCAAGGAACCTTCCATGGGAGTAGCCCACAGCCTACTCTAGGTCCCAGGTGAAGGTGCAAGGTTGGGTACCTGGGCTTCCCCTTCTGATAGTGCCCCGTCCCCGTCCGTGTCCAGCTCTGGGTGGGTCTGAAGCTCGGCCACTGAGACCCTGCAGGGACGCAGATGGGAGTCGGTGGGGGACGGGGGGAGTGAGGCCCACTGGCTCCTGGACAAGCTGCCTGCCTCCTCCCGAGAACCTGCTTCAGGGCCTTGGGTGGGGAGGGGAGGGCAGCAGGAAGCTGGGGTTGGCCCCCCTCTGGCCCGCACCCCTGGGAAGAACAGGTCCCAGCCTCCCAGTGCCCTGGCTCCTACCCCTCCTGAGGCTCCACAATCCTAGGGCTCAAGGGAAGGACGGACACACCAGGGTGGGATCAGGAGACACCTGGACTTCCTGTGTCCCCCAGTCCTCCCCCTTCCTGACCCATCCAGCTTCCACTCTCTGCCACCCTTAGAACCCAACACACGGAAACTGCCCTCTGCCTGGCACCCTCCAGCAAAGCCCAAACACCCATAACAGCCCAGGCACCACATCCTATCCCCCCACCCGCCACCATCGCCAACCAGGGAATGGACTGCTCTGCCCATTCTGCCCCCTAGGTCCCTGTGAAGCCCCTGCTCCTTGCTGCGCCACACTTCCCACTAGGGACTTGCCCAGCCTCTTGGTTCCCGACAACCCGCCCTCCACTGAGCCATTTGCCTGGGGTCAGGGTGCAAGTTGAGGGGCAGAGGCAGGATTCTCCCACGTGTCCCAGGCCCCAGGATAGGCTCGTAAAAAGTAGTGGGATCCCTAGTCCCCTTGGCCAGCTCCTTGAGGGGTTGATTTCCCTCATCTCCTCCCTTCAGGGCTGATCTAGACCCATATTATATGTGAAGCTTCTTCAGAAAGGGCTTGGGACCAACTCAGGCCCCAGGCCAGGAGGGGAGCTCGGGCTGGTTTCCTAAAAGGCGGGGAGCGGGAAGAGGGACCCCAGGGCAGCATAGGCATACTCACACTCCATCCATGTCATCGTCCAGCTCCTGGAAGGCGTTGGCTGCCAGCTCCTGCTCCCGCTGGGCCTTGGAGGCGGCCTGCTGCTCTGTGGAGGGGTCAGCACCATCACCCTCCACCCTGCCTCTGGCTCTCCCAACACCCCAGGGGGAACTATGTGTGCCTGGCCCTACACTGGGCACTGAGGCCCAAATCAGGCCACCTGCAGGGGGCAGACTGGAGGAGGGAGGAGGGAGCCAGGCAATGACCAGGGCGGGGAGGGCGAGGAGGTGAAAAGTGCCAGATTGTGGGGAGATCCTGAAGAGGCAGCTGAGGGAGTATGCAGATGGGTCAGACGGGGACTTTCGTCTTTTTTTTTTTTTTCTTTTTAGGGTTGTACCTGCAGCACATGAAGTTCCCAGGCTAGGGGTCAAAGTGGAGCTGCAGCTGCAACCTATGCCACAGCTTGTGGCAAAGCCGGATCCTGAACCCACTGAGAGAGGCCAGGAGTCAAACCCACATTGTCATGGGTACTAGTTGGGTCCTTAACCCACTGAGCCGCAAAAGGAACTCCAGGTGTGGACATTTGTTTTGAACCACTGGTGACTGTGAGGGGCAGGTGAGGGACCACGCATTAGGTCTGCCATGTCCTAATGGCAGGAGGCCCCCATAAGAAAAGGTCAAGCATGAAAGAGGTCAGGAGACAGAGACTTGGGGTGGGCAGGCAAGAGGGGTGTCCTGGGGGACCAGGGGAGTGTCTCAGGAGAGGGGAGAAGGGAACTAAGCTGTGACCAGTGGGCACAGAGTGCAGCCCAGTACCGGCTCTGTGGTCCCTCCTCTGCCAGTATCATCCCCACCTGGCCCAGTCAGGGTTCAAGAAAGTAGCCACAAGTGCAGCCTCGTTATGAAGTTCGGCCCTCTACAACAGGACAAGTGGGCTCTATCCCAGGACACCCCACAAGGCCCCGGCAGACCCAGCAGACACCGTCGTTACAGATGAGGACCTGAGGCTGAGGTGAATGAAGGGACCTGCCCACAGTCACCCAGCTGGCAAAGGGCACACATCTGACTCAACCCCACCACCTTCTGGGAATCTGTATCAAACCATGATATTCCGGAGTTCCCGTTGTGGCTCAGTGGTTAACGAATCCAACTAGGAACCATGAGATTGTGGGTTCAATCCCTGGCCTTGCTCAGTGGGTTAAGGATCTGGCGTTGCCGTGAGCTGTGGTGTAGGTCAAAGATGCGGCTCGGATCCCAAGTTGCTGAGGCTCTGGCATAGGCCCGCGGCTACAGCTCCGATTCGACCCCTAGCCTGGAAACCTCCACATGCCGTGGGAGCGGCCCGAAGAAACAGCAAAAAGACAAAAAAAAAAAAACAAAAAAAAAAAACCAAAAACCCACGACATGCCACCCTTGAACCTGAGTTGGCAACTCCACCCTGAGAATCAGGGTAAGAGGAACAGGGCCTCGCCGTATGTGTAAAAGGACATGCTCACTGCGATGCAAAACAACAGCAACAGGAAACGAGAGTGTATTCACTAACACAAGGCCCAAAGAGAGCACCAGGAACCTGGCACCGAAGATGGATGCTAAAAATACATTCGACTTCAGTCACAAAGGGCCAACCCCTGAATACAGAACAGGTGCTTACAAACAATGAAGACAAACACCCAAAACCTGAGAAAAAAATGGCACCTGGATTAAATAAGAATAATAAATAATGAGTAAAACTAATCCTTCCAGGAACACACGACATAACAGATACACTGTTAAAAGGAAGCAGGGTCTCGACACAAGGCTACAAGGTGGATGAACCTCCACAGTAGGACACGTGGGGAAAGAAGCCAGTCACGAAGGCTACATACCGCCTGGTTCCATCTAAATGAAACATCCAAGACAGGCAAATCCATGGAAACAGAAAGCAGATGAGTGGCTGCCAGGGGCTAGGGGGAGGATTGGTTGATGGGTATGGGATGGCAGGAATGGTCTGGAACTAGAGAGTGGTGATGGTTGCCTAACACCGTGGATTTATGTTATGCCCCTGAATTGTACACTTCAAAATGGCTGAAACAGAAAAGTGTATGCTGTGTGGATGTTCAGCGAAGGATTAAAGAAATAAAAAGACTAGGTATACGCTGACCTAGCATTAACACCTCTATACCATGTAGACCAGATGGGCACAGTCTACATCTGCACTGGCCAAAATGACAGCCACTCGCTACACGTGGCCACTGACCACTTGAAATGTGGCTCTGGAGTCGCTTGGAGTTACTATGCTCTGCAGAATTGCATGTCTGCCCTCGATGGACAGGAAAGGTCTGGAAAGTTTCATGCCTCCTGTGTACAGTTTACTCGAGAGTAAAAGACTCTCCCTTTTTACTACTTTTGGGATGAGGACAGTTACTAAAAAACAAAAAACAAAACAAAACAAAAAACCTTTTTATCAGAGCATATGGAAATCAGACGGAAACTAGGAAGAAACAGAGCAGGGAAGCCCCAGCCTTTTTTTAAGGCCCCAGTCACTTTCCACGTCTCTCACACTCACACCCCACCCTGGATGATCTGGCTTTGGAACTCATACCACCCTTAAAAGTACGTGACCCTTCGTTGTGCCCAGCCCTGGACAATCTGACTTGATCAGTTACTCACTCCAAATCTCAGGAGGGCAGACAACAGAGGAGCAGTAAGACCACAGCCTGGCCAATCAGAACCTGGGCTGTATTCCCTGGCTCCAGGTATTGGTTCATGGATAGTCATGTGATCTGGGATGAGCCAATGGGAACTGGTCCTGGGATCAGTGCTGGGGCTTATGAGGAAGTGCTGCTCTCTACTCACTGAGGCTGCTGAGCTAAGAGAAAATAAGCCTGGCACTGCTGCCTGTGGTTGTGCTGATACAGGAGGGCAGCACCTGCCTGGGAAGGAAGCCCATAGAGAGGCAGAGCCCAGAGATGGAGAGAGGACCTAAAGCTTCCACTTTTTATGAAGTAGGTTCAAGTTGTCTTTTTGGTCACAAGATTGATCAGAAGAGCTGATCTCAGGAAGGAAATCGGAATGTCTTTGTGGAAGAGTGACATCTGAGGGGCTGGGGCACACCAAGACAGACTCACTGATGTGCTGCTCCCATTTCAAGGTGAGCACGGAAGCGGCCCATTAACACCTCTCTATTTGCAGTGTGAATGGCTGAAGCAGAATCCCAGGAGCAATAAAGAGCAACATTTTTTGGGGAAAGGCAATCATACCAAAATGTCAAGGGCACAGGAGGTAGTGCAGGGAGAGGCACTCAAGGACAAGGGGTACTGTAACCAGGCAGTGGTGGCCCAAATGTGGTCCCACCCAAGGCACTGCTGAGCCAGGAAAACTGCCCATCAGAAGAATGGCTTGGCCTGATGGAGGGAGGCCATCAGGAGGCCAGAAGGGCAATGCTGGGCCCTGAGCCAGGCAGGAGCAGATGAGTGACTAGAGCCTGGTATTCAAGGTCAGAGCCTGTGATCAGAGAGATCTGGGCATCCATCTAGTTGAGCAGGGCAGTGGACTCTCTGGCCTCAGCTTCCTCATCCGTGAAATGGGGCCATGTCTGGGCACACTTCATGAGGAAGGGAGGCAGGAGCAGGATGATCCTTGTGAAACAAGCTCTAGATGCTCCAGTCAGCCCATGGTCAGTGTGGGAGAGAGTACCAGGACCTTTATCAGGGGTTGGCAAACTTCTTCTGTTCAGGACCCAATGATAAACATTTTAGGTTTGGCAGGCCATAAGGTCTCTATTGGCTATCACTCAACTCTGTGGTTGTATCTCAAAAGCAGCTGGAAGAATTATATAAACATAGGGAGGGGCACAGCTGTGAGTCAATAAAACTTTTTTTTTCTTTCCCTTTTTAGGGCCATATGTGCAGGATATGGAAGTTCCCAGGCCAGGTGTCAAATTGGAGCTGAAGCTGCAGGCCTGTGCTACAGCCACAGCAACTCTGGATCTGAGCCATGTCTATGACCTACACCACAGTTCATGGCAACACCAGAACCTTAACCCACTGAGCGAGGCCAGGGATACTGGTTAGGTATGTAACCAGCTGAGCCACAATGGGAACTCCAATAAAGCTTTATTGATACAGGTGTTCCTGTAGTGGCTCAGTGGTTAACAAATCTGACTAGGAAGTATGAGGTTGCAGGTTGGATCCCTGGCCTCGCTATGAGCTGTGATGTAGGTCGCAGACGCAGCTCGGATCCCTTGTTGCTGCGGCTGTGGCTGTGGCTGGCGGCTACAGCTCTGATTAGACCCCTAGCCCAGGAACCTCCATATGCTGCGGGTGTGGTCCTAGAAAAGACAAAAAAGAAGAAAAACTTTATTGATACGAGCAGGCAGCTGGCCAGCTTGGAACCGTGGGCTGCAGGTGGGCTACAGTTTGCCAACCCCTGGTCTCTATGCTGACTGAATCCTGGCCGCCTCGGGTGGCTGGCTGTCATTGAGAGGAGGGAAGGAGGCTTTGGAGGAGAAGGAGGTGATCTGGTTGAGTCTGGGGTCCAAAAACAATCAGGTACGGCTGGATTTCCAGGTGGGGAACCAATGAGGAGAGAAGACAGAGGCCAGGGTCCCAGCTCAGAAGAGGGCTACTGAGTCTACTCTCGAGTAGAGAGTAGACTGCCAAGAGAATGGGCAGGAAGACACAGAGCAGTGGCTTCTATGAAGATGGTGGAGAAAAAGTTCACAGACTTTAGCTATGGGCCCAGGGAAAACCAGATCTCCAAAACCAGAACAAGAAGGTCTAGGAAGTCAGTTTTCAATAGGACAAAAAGAAGAGGCTGCCCAGGGAGTTTGCAAAATGAACAGGTTATTTAATAATCAAAGCTGTGGAGTTCCTGTTGTGGCTCAGCGGTAACGAACCTGACTAGTATCCATGAGGACACAGGTTCAATCCCTGGCCTTGCTCAGTGAGTTAAGGATCCTGTGTTGCTGTGGCTGTGGTGTAGGCCAGCAGCTGCAGCTCTGATTTGACCTCCAGCCTGGGAACTTCCATATGCCATGGGTGCAGCCCGAGAAAAAGAGGGAGGGAGGGAGGGAGGGAGGGAGGGAAGGGGGGGAGAGGGGAGAGAGTGAAGCTGGGCACTGTCCAGCTTCACAGCACTGAAGGAAAGGGTGGATCTTGGGGACAGCTGGGTGGCAGAGCCTGAGCATGCTTCTACATAGAGAGAAGATGCCAGCTTCCCCCCAGGAAAGAGGGGTGATGACAAGGCCCAAAGTCTCTAAGAAGTGGAAAATGCTGGAAGCCAGGTCTGGGAGCAGAAGGGAAAGAAGAAGGGAATGTGTGCAAGTGGTCTTGCCCAACAGGCCACTGGAACTCTGGATAGGGGCCTCTCTGCTCACCTGCGCCAAGTGAGCGGAGGGTGAGGCAGCAAGGTGGGGGTGAGGCTTCAGTCTGCCCTCAGGCTGTACCCAGACCCCGCCCACTTCTCTCTACCTCAAGGCCCTCCCCCCTGCCCGTCCCAGCCTCCTCCTCTCTTGCCCGCACCAATGCAGTCAGCTCCTATTCTTCCTCTGCTCAGAATCCTCTATGGCTTCCACCTCACTGGGGGGGTAAAAAGCCCAAGTCTTCCTAGTGATCCCTGCATGGCCTGTGCCATCAGCACCTGTCCTTGACTCTCACCAACTCTCCCTTCACTTCCTCCCATGGCCTCCTTGCCGTTCCTTAAAAACCAGACAAGGTAGAGCTTCTTTGACTGCCTGCTTGTATCTCTCACAAACATCCCTTTTTTTTTTTGGTCTTTTTTAGGGCCGCACCCACAGCATATGGAAGTCCAGGGCAGGGGCTGCAGAGCTGTAGCTGCCAGCCACTGCCACACCAATGTGGGATCTGAGCAGTGTCTGTGATCTATACCACAGCTCACGGCAACACTGGATCCTTAACCCACTGAGAGAGGCCGGGGACCAAACCCACGTCTTCATGGATCCCAGTTGGGTTTGTTACCACTGAGCCACAACGGGAACACTACAAGCATCCTACAAATCTATTTCTTGCCTAAAAAAAAAAAACTACACAAGATGCTGCCTTAGGACCTTTGCACCTGTTCCCTCTGCCAGCCTTCTCTGCCCTGTGCGGACAGAGGCTTTCTCCAACATGTTCAGTGCTGTATCACTGGCACCTGGGGTGTCCCTGGCACAAAGAAGGCATTCGGCAAATGTCTGCTGGATGAACAACTGAATTACTGATTATGAGAAGTCAGAACAGAGGGAGAGAAGAAAGGCGGCAGCAGATGCTCAAAGAGATGGAGGAGATCATAGCCTGGCTTCAGAGGGAAGGCTGCCAGTCCCTGCTCACTGGCCCTAGGAGGAGCTGGGCCACACCCCCAAACCCTTCCAGCAATGCTTGGCCCTTTAACTAGTCTGGAGTGGGTTTCTGCCCCACCTCTCCCTTCTAGTTTGCTTCCACTACGTGTCCCTGCACAGAGCAGGCTGAGATCAAAGGCCAAGGCTTCGAACTTCCTGTAAGAGCAGCACAATCTGCCAACAGCAAGAAAACTCTGGACAAAGCATTTAAAAAAAAAAAAAAAAAAAAAAAAAAATCACCTTAAGGCCAACCAAGGCAGGAAGGAGCTGCCAGGGCAAAAAAGAAGTCGGGAAAGTAAGGGAGTGCAGAAGCCCTAAGAGCTTTTGCCAATCCTGGCAAATGTGAATGTCCATTTTGACGACTTGAGAAGGAAGGGAAATGAAAATCAAAGCCAAGGTGACACACACCCCCCGCCACAAGAACTATAACCCCACGGGGAGCCCCTCAGAGATAAGCTGGACCAGAAATCACCCAGCCTGTGCTCAGACCTCAGTTCACACTGCCTGAGAAGCTGGAGGAATCTTCAGCCTTGAATTTGGATTCAATGGATCCCTGAATGGTAGTGCTCCCCAAGAGATGGCAGAAAAAAAAACCCTCCTCTCCAGCGAGGGGCCTCTCCTCCTGCTGCAAGCTACTCCTATAAGTGAATGTTAAACACAATGACTAACACACAGTCAAAGATAACCAGATACATGGGAAACTAAGTCGCCATGATCAAAACAAAAAATCAGTGAAATAGAGAAGGGGCTCCTGGGCCCAGGCTCTTCCCAGCCAGGAGCCCAGGGCAAGTCACGGCCACCCTGTGACATAGTGACATACCTTCCCACAGCTTCCGGTGCTGGTCTTTGGCCTCCTTCTCTGGCTTCTCAGCCTCCTCCTTCACTGCCCGCAGCATCTCCACCTGGTCCTCCAGTGACTTCTTTCCAGCTTGTATCTCAATGAGCTTTTTCTGGGTGGACAGAAGAGAAGGGACCAGCTCTTCTGGCTCTGGCCTCTTCCTCACAGAGCCTCCCTGCCTCTACTCCACAGGGTGGCCACAGGATCTTTCCAAAATACACACCCCTCCCTGGGCTCCCCCTCACTGTAGTTCCCTGCAGCCCACTGGAGAGAAACCAGAACACCTCAGTGTGCCTCCAAGGCCCAGCATCACCAGGCTCCTGCCCACCACTCCAGCTCCATCTGCTCCATCACTATCTTAAATGCTTAAGATCCAAGTGCCCTGTCAAGAGACCCTCACGTGCTCTTTGCTTCCAGTTCTCCACAAGTGCTTTCCTTCTGTCTGAAACACTCTGCCTGGTTCACTCTGAATTACCCTTTAAATTTCAGTTTAGGGAGTTCCCATCGTGGCACAGTGGTTAACGAATCTGACTAGGAACCATGAGATTGGAGGTTTGATCCCTGGCCTCGCTCAGTGGGTTAAGGATCTGGCATTGCCGTGAGCTGTGATGTATGTAGGTTGCAGATGCAGCTCAGATCTGGTGTTGCTGAGGCTGTGGCGTAGGCCGGCAGCTACAGCTCTGATTCGACCCCTAGCCTGTGAACCTCCATATGCCATGGGTGTGGCCCTATCAAAAACAAAAAAATACATAAATAAATTTCAGTTTAGATAGAAGCCTCCTCCTCTATAAGTCTTCCCTGCTTACTGTCCCCAAGGTGGGCTCAGGGAGTAGAAATACTGAGCGAGTTGCCTTTATGCCTTGTCATCTCAAACATCCCTTTTTCCAGGAACCCTGGCTGTCACTTTGTCTGTCTGTCCCTCCCCCTAGATTCTGCACGCTTGAAGCAGTTTGATGTCTGCTTCTACCCGTGACACCCGAGGCCAGTGCCTCTGTGGCTATTTCAGAAAGGAATGCATATGCTGGGTGGGCTCCAGCCTAGGGATGGGGTCCCCAGCTGTAGGGTCTTAGTCCTAGCCCCAGCCCCTAGGAGATCACTTTCCTCCCAAGACCTTGGCTGACACCTCAGCCTGGCCTGCTGCCAGGATCCTCCCACCTGCCCGGGCGGGGAAGGGTCATTTCCAGCCAACCTCACCATGTGGCTCCCCCATTATGCTCTAAACTCAGGAAGGATCTCACTGACCCTGAATTCACTGCCCCATGAATTCAAGAGGCACCTCACCAGCCAGCCTATGGGGGTGGGAGAGAAAAATCTGGAACCTCTGCTGGCAGAGGAACAGAGCTGCAGCCTTGCTCAGTGTCAGGCAGTGCTAAGGACTCTGACCCACCAAACAGCCAGGCAGGTGGCAGACAGGAGAGGGAGAGACACGGCCCTGGGAACACACACTCTTCTGCCCCTCTACCCCAGCACCCACCCTATTGAACTAACCTGGCTGCGGCTAACCATCCCCCATCATGAGCCCTCCCCCAGAAGCCTATCACTGGCCCTAACTTACAGCCGAGAGAAGCCCAGAACCAGGCCACAGAGGCGTCCCTCCTGTTCTAGGAGCAGCAGAGCTCCTTCAAGCCCACTTCAGTCTGCACCCAAGGCCTGCTCGACACCGGTGCTAACTGCCACCCACTTGGTACTAGCCTAACTAATGACTAAATGCCCAGTGGACAGAGTTCCTGTCATAGCCCAGTGGTTAACGAATCCGACTAGGAACCATGAGGTTGTGGGTTCGATCCCTGGCCTTGCTCAGTGGGTTGAGGATCTGGTGTTGCCATAAGTTGTGGTGTGGGTCGCAGACGTGGCTCAGATCCCATGTTGCTGTGGCTCTGGCGTAGGTCAGCGGCTACAGCTCCGATTGGACCCCTAGCCTGGGAACCTCCATATGCCCTGGGAGTGGCCCAAGAAATGGCAAAAAAAAGACCGAAAAAAAAACACAAAAAAACCCCAGTGGACAAAGGAGTGAAACAAGACACAAACGGACGGTAACTGCCCCAAGAACACCACTATCAGGAGCTGATGTAAACCCCACCCAGCCTTTCCAGCCTGGCACCTCCAGGTCGTCCTGGGTCAGCCCTGCCGGGCCCCTCACCTGCTTCTCCTCTCGGGCCTTCTTCCAGTCCTCAATCAGGATCTTCTTCAGGCGGAAGCCCTCTCGGGTCACCTCCGCCATCTGCTGCAGGGTCTCTCTCTCCTTACGGCCCTTTTCTCTGGAGTGAGGGAACACACAGGCACCACCAGGGAGGCACTTAGGACCCAGGGGTCTGCCTCTTCCAAAAGGTTTCAAATCCCCTATCATCAGTCACCCCTTAGTGTTGGCGAAAATAAAAAGCAAACCCTCCTCCCTCCACCTCCTTGGGGCCCTCATGGCCTCAGAGTCCCTCATCCCTCACTTTGGGAGAAGGGACAGTGGGCAGGGTTGGCCCACCTTCAGGGTCAGGGGAGGGAGGACTGGGGGTGCTGGGATGTGGGACTGGAAGGCAGCTCCCAAGAGAGAAAGGAGAGAAAAGTCCCAGACATGAAAGGCAGTAAAGCCAGTAAGCACAATCCTCTCTCTACTTAAAAGATCTTCCCTCAGGAAGGTCTACATAAGTATCAGAATTTTCAGCTTCTTTGAAAAACAAATCCAGCCCTGTACCAGCCATCAACTCACAGGAGTGGAGGGCAGCTGACCCTTCAGATGCTACAATCCCACCACTCCCTACTGCTTCACACTCTGGCTGCTTCTGCTGTTTTATTTACCTGCCTGTGGGCATTTCAGTTTTCAGGTCCTGCTGCAGAGCGTAGCCATTAAAAGCATGGAGTCTCAAGTTAGACCGACCTGGGTTCGTGTCCTGGCTCTGCTATCTCCTATCTATGTGACCCTGAGGAAGTCATTCTCCTAAGCTTGAGCTTCCTCATCTGTTGAATAGGCAAACAAACTGCACCTGCTGCCAGGCCAGAGGAGAAACTGTTGATGGAACAGTCACAAGGCACCTGGCATGGGTGAGCACTCGATACACAAATGCAGAAAAGAGAGGGAACCTGATTCACCCAGCGGGGTGAGGCAAGGTCTCAGGGTGGGGAGTGAGGGTGTCACCGACGTACTTGCAGGTGTTCTCACAGACGATCCCACTGTTGTATTCGTCTGTCCCATCACAGCAGTCTGAGGGCAGAGGTGGGGGCGCCATCAGACCCAGTAGGGCCTCCTCCTTCCCTCCGCCCAGCACCCTGTCCCCAACCCCAGGGTGATCTCATTCACCACAAACTCCATCATTGACCCATCTGGAGGAGATGTACAGGGGCTTGTAGCCAGTGTTGCTGCAGTGGAAGCTGCCGTTGGGACAAGCAGCTGTGCCTGCAGGGAGAAAGAGAGCGAGGGTTTGTGGAGTGTGCTCAGAATCCGGCGTGTCACATCCACCATGTACACAAAGAGCACGAGAATAACTGATGCCAACTAAGGGGAGAAAACAGAGTTGCACACTCGGGCCTGAAACAAAACTCTCCACTGCTCCCTCCTGCCTCACCAAGGCCCTCAGAACAGGGCCCTGCCTACCCCCTCCCCCTCCCATAGTGCCTAGGGCTCTCCTCACCAAGCTGACCACTAGCTTGCTTGGGTACCTGCTTCCCCTTACTCATCGCCGAGTTCTGTGAGGATAGGATGGGGTCTGTCTTGGTCACTGCTCGGGACCTGGCACTCATCAACTGCCTAATAAATGTATGATGACTAAATAAATGAATGAAAAGAGAGCTCACCTGGTTCATCTGAGCCATCCTTGCAGTCACAGTAGTCATCATTAACCTGATCAAAAGGAATACTGGCGGAGCCATCCAGGCACGTGAAAGGCTTGGACTCGTCGTAGAAGTGATGATCTGGGAAGGGAGTCAAGGCGCTCAGCCCACGGCAGGAAGAAGCCCTCCGGACCCAATGGCACCTCTCCCCACAACCCACCAGCTGAGCACTGCCGCCTTCCCGCCCAGCGACCGCGACCCTAAAGCAGAAGGCTCTAAGTGCCTATCCCAGGAGCCTCCCACAACCTATCCCCACCTCTAGCCAGGTGGCCAACTCACTGGTGAGGGAGACGCCCCGGGGCCGCTTGACCTCCACGGCCCAACACATGGGCAGTAGCAGCAGAAACAGTAACATCTCGCTGGAGGCTCTGAAGCCGGAAACGGGTTCTGTCGGAGGAAGGAAGCTGCTGAGAGATGCGCTGTGCCCCCACGCTGCAGCGAGAAAGGGGCGGCTCACTGGGAGAGGAATACTTCCAGCTGAAGGAAGACACCTCTCCCTCCAGCCAACTGGATTCCTCCATCGCTTCCGGGCAATGACGGCTCACTTTGCTTCCCACAGTGGGGGCGTGGGGGGGGTGTCTCCCCAGTCCTGCCCAGTGAAGGGGAGTCTCACTTGGCCCAAATCAATGGTGGGGGAATCACAAAAGCTCCGCTCCCTATGGGTGGGGGGAGGGGATTCGCTAGCCAATTCCCGCCAATAGCCCGAGGAACAGTCGCCCCATCTCCCGAGGAACACCCTTAGGCTGCCCCCAACAGGAAACAGGGGTGCTCTCCCACCCAGTGGTTCACCACCTACACGAGGCTGGGGCAAAGGTTAATATCCACCGCGCCCCCTAACCCAGCAGCCAACGGCTCCTCCTGCAGAAAGAAAGCGGAAACGTGTGGGATGCGTCACTTCCGGCATCACGCCGTGCTCCCTGAACGGCAGCTCCCGGTCGCCATATTGGGAGCGGCAAGGGACGGCCGGAGCCGAGACGGCCATCTTGGATAGGCCTGTGAAGCCTTAGAAGAAATCGTTCTGATGGTTCGCGCTTAATGGCGGCGCGAAGTGCCTCCATCTTGGGAGTGGCAGTTCTACAGTCGGACCAGAAAGTTCCTAAAAAATGCCCGTGAACCCATCGCGGGCTTAGGGCGGGCTTAGGGGTTGAGGGGTGGGAAAGAAAAGGAATAAGCACATGACACAAAAGTACCCCCCACCAACTTTCGGCAGAAAGGGTCTGCTCCGCCCCCGTTGGGACCGCCCCTCCACGCAGCGTGCGTCAGCCAGTGAGAGCGGTGGTGTGGAACGCGGGCGGTTTCCATGGGAACACTGGAGGAAGGAGGGGGAGATTACCTAGCAACCAGGAGATGCCGCGAGGCTCAGCCAAGCGGTCGACAAGTACGTTCCCAGAGCCGAGGAACCTGAGCTGACAGATCCCCAACAGAGGCGATTCCTAGTAGACCTAACTCTTTGCGGTCCTCGGCCTCAACCCAGTCATGACGTCTCCCCTGTGCTGGGCGGCCTCCGCCAACGCCATGCCTTCTCAGGACCAGGTTTCAGCCTCCTCCAAAGGCAGGGGCAATCAGGCTCAGGCCAAGGGGCATCCCCAAGGCAAGGGCTCGGTGCAGGCCTGGCAGTCACTCCATTCCAAGGCAGGACCCTTCCATGCCAGCGAAGGGAAGTCCACTGTGCACACGCAGGTGGCTGAGTTACAAAGGAAGATTCAACTATTAGGTAAGAGGGCTCCAGAGGGCACAGAAGTGTCAAGAGTCACCAGCTCATTGGCCTGGCATGGTGTGACTGGAATGTTTCACTGGCATTCATCCATGTGGCCAGTTTCTGGAGGCAAAAACTCATACTTCCTTATGGTTTTCCTCATCTCTCTTATGAAACTTTTCCTGAGCTCAGAACTGACTGGACTGCATTTCATACTTTTATGTGATTTCAACTCTTCTATCATGCATGGGGTGGTGAAAAACAGATTCCAGGGCCAGATTTTCTGGGTTCAGATCCTGGCTCTACATATACTAATTGTTTGACCTTCAGGAACTAAGAGTAATCTAATTGCTCCCAGGTTGTCCATTCATAAAAAGGAGATAGTAACCGTACAAGCCAATAGTTGAAATGAGTAAAGGACTTACAACGGTGCTTGACACATAGTAATGCTATATATTGTAAACCAGTGGTTCTCAATGGAAAAGGGCTGTTTTGGTTCCCAGGGGACATTTGGCAATGTCTGGAGACATTTTGGTTTGTCACATTGTTGGGGGGAGGGGATATGTTACTGACATCTAGTGGGTAGAGGCCAAGGATGCTGCTCAACATCTGACAATGCACAGGACAGCTCACCACAGCAAATAATTATCCCAAATGTCAGCCAAGGCTGGGAAATCCTAGTGCAAACCATTATTATTTTATTATTAGAAGGTAATTTTACATGGTGGTTGAAGGTATGGGCTGGGGAGTCAAACTGCTTATGACCTTGAACAACCTAATATACCTGAGTCTTCTAACCTCTAAAATGGGTATGGTATGTACACACACATATATATAGATATATACCTATTGGTACAGGGTATTTGATGAATAGGAAATTTATTAGTCCAGCATCCAATACATAACGTATGCCCAAAGTAAAATATTGTTACAATGTTGACAATTACGAAAATTGTCCCTCCCCTCTATGATGCTCTGCTTGTGCCTGCCCACCTCACCTGACCCCAGAGGGTGACCGGAAGGCCTTTTATGAGAGCACCCAGTGGAACATCAGGAAGAATCAGGAGACCATCAACCAGCTCCGAGAGGAGACCAGGGTGCTACAACTACAGCTGGCAGACCTGCTCCAGGTGAGGGTGAAGAAGCTCCAGGAGGCAGGGGCCAGCATCCTTGGGAGCTGAATAGTAGCAGTAGTCTGAATCAGTAGTGTGACTGGGTTCCTCTCTCTGCAGGGAGATGAGAAAGTGGTCCAGGCAGTGATTCGGGAATGGAAATCAGAGAAGCCATACCTGAAGAACAGGACAGGCCAGGTTTGCCCCACTCCCATTCCACTGACCATCTCCCTTCATTTCAAGCCTGGATCCCCACCCCACTCACCTCTCTGCCTCCCATCTCACCCTCTCCAATCCCTTCTCCACACCAGCCACTATTCATTTATTCATTCAATCTTTATCATGCACTGACCATGAGCCTGGCATGATGACCATGCAGTGGAGAAAACGGACCTTGTTGCCGCTCCCAAAAACCTTTATTTTAGTAGAAAAAAATAGACTCCCCCCAAATAAAACCAAGAAAAATGCAGAAACAAAGTAATTTTTTGTTATAAATGAATAAAATAAAACAGTGACTTACTAGAGATGGATGGGGACAGGGTTTGCCCTTTAAAATGTCGGGTGGGGGGCACCTTTGCTTTCTCTAAGGTGGTATTTGAGCTAAGAATGGAACAGCAGGTGATCATCTGGGGAGCGGGAGCATTCCAGGTAGATGGAACAGTAAGTGCAAAGTCCCTGGGGCAGGAACAAAGGTAGAGTGTTGGAGACGCAAAGGAGCTCACAGTGGTGGAATGGGAGTGAGTGAAGTGTGCTCAGTAGGAGGTGAGGTCAGGGAGGTTAGCAGGGGCAAAACCCTGAAGCAGGCCTCACTGGCCATGCTGGAGAGTGCAGGTTTTATACTAAGAAGCAGAGAAGTAGGAAATGGACTGTGAGGAGGTCATCTGAATAAAAGATGATGTTGGCTACACTAGGACAAAATTGGTAGAAATAGGAAGAAAGAGATCTCTCTGGGGTAACCTTTGAAATAGAACATAGAATTGCTGGGAGTTCCTATCGTGGCTCAGCAGAAACAAAATCCAATTAGTATCCATGAGGATGCAGGTTCAATCTCTGGCCTTGCTCAGTGGGTTGGGGATCCAGCATTGCCATGAGCTATGGTGTAGGCCGCAGTCACGGCTTGGATCTGACATTGATGTGGCTGTGGTGTAGGCTGGCAGCTGCAGCTCCAATTCAATCCCTAACCTGGGAACTTCCATATACTGAGGGTATGACCCTAAAAAGCAAAAAAAAAAAAAAAAAAAAACCCCAGGGAGTTCCCATCGTGGCACAGTGGTTAACGAATCCGACTAGGAACCAAGAGGTTGCGGGTTCGGTCCCTGGCCTTGCTCAGTGGGTTAACCATCCGGCGTTGCCGTGAGCTGTGGTGTAGGTTGCAGACGCGGCTTGGATCCCGCGTTGCTGTGGCTCTGGTGTAGGCCGGTGACTACAGCTCTGATTCGACCCCTAGCCTGGGAACTTCCATATGCCACAGGAGCGGCCCTAGAAATGGCAAAAAGACAAAAAAAAAACAAAAACAAAAAAAAAAAAAACCAGAGAATTGCTAACAAATGGGGTGTAGGTGGGAGAGGAAAAGAGATGAAGATGACATCAAGGTTTTGGACTTGAGCACCTGAAAGATTCAAGAAGGACAGCTCTGGGGAAAGATCAAGGACATACTCAATTTTGGACATAATGGTTTTGAGCTGCTTGTGGAGCATCTGGAAGGCAGTGTAGACACAGATATATCAGCCTGCAGTTTGGGGGGAGGCTAAATTTGTGTGAGGGGGTTTCTTTTCTTTTTATGGCCACACCTGCGACATATGGAAGTTCCCAGGCTAGGGGTTGAATCAGAGCTTTAGCTGCCAGCCTGCACCACAGCCACAGCAAAGCTGGATCTGAGCCACATCTGTGACCCACACCACAGGTTGCTGCAACACCGGATCCTTAACCCACTGAGTAAGTCCAGGGATTGAACCTGCATCCTCATGGATACTAGTCAGGTTCTTAACCCGCCGAGCCACAATGGGAACTCTGGGGAGGCTAAATTTGGCTGTCTTCAGTGTATAGGTGAGTTTTGAAACCCTGAGACTGGATAGGATCTCCAAGGAGGTGGGTGTGGACAGAGGAGAGACGAGCTTGGGGCTGTCTCTTCAAAGGCAAAGGAAGTGGATAAGAGGCAGCCAAGGAGGTGGGTGGAAAAATGGGTGGTGTGTGTCCTGGAAGCCACCAAAAGAGAGAATCTGCCAGAGAAGGAGGATCAGTCAGGTCAGGTGCTACTAAGAGACAGGGAAGATAAAAACCTAGATATAGGAGAAGGAAGGGAGGAAGGACTAGGTGGGGGGCTCACCCTGCTCTTGCTCCCCTCCCTCCAGCAGGCCCTGGAGCACCTGGACCACCAGCTGAGTGAGAAGGTGAAGCAGCTGAATGCTCTTCGGCACCAGCTGGGCTTGCGGCAGAAGTGGCTGGAGGAGCTCCAGCTGCAGCACAGTCTGCGTGAGCTGGAGATGGCAGAGGCACAAGATAGGAACACGGAGGTGGCCAAGGTAGGACCTGTGAGGTCTGCAGAGAGCTTGATTCCCTGGGGGAGGGATTGAGGTGGGAGGGGACCCAGCCCAGCCTTGCTTCCCTCTAGACCATGCGGAACCTGGAGAACCGCCTGGAGAAGGCCCTGATGAAGGCCGAAGAGGCAGAACACATCACCAATGTGTACCTGCAGCTCAAGGCCTATCTACAGGTAGGGACCAGGAAAGACTGGGGTTGGGGGCGGCAAGTGGGAGGGCCATCCTGGTTAGGGATAGTGGTCATGGGCCTCCCTTGTTCCCTGCATCCCAGGAGGAGAGCCTTCACTTGGAGAACCGGCTGGACTTCATGGAAGCTGAGGTGGTGAGAACGAAACATGAGCTGGAGGAACTGAACGTGGTGAATCAGGAAGCACTCAATGCCAGGGACATAGCCAAGGTGCCAGCCTGTGGGCCCCTGGGGGTCCTGCCCCTCCGCTGCCACGGTCATCTGGCCCTAGTATCTGAACTCCAGCTGTCCCCGAACTCATCCCATCTCTCTCCCAGAATCCCATAGCCTAACCCAACTGTCTCGGGTTAGGCCTGCAGCTCCCGCCCAGAGCCATGGTAGGTGCCAGCTGGTCCTGCTGTTTCCCTGCCTGCCCTCCAGAACCAGCTGCAGGATCTAGAAGAGACAGTATTACGAGAGCGCAAGAAGCGGGACCGATACCTGACCGAGTGCAAGAAGCGCGCTGAAGAGAGAAAACTCCAGAATGAACGCATGGAGCGAAAGGTGGGCGCACCAAGGATGCAGGGCTGCAACCCTAGCCAGCCCTTACTTTGACCCGGCCCTGCGGGGTCCCGGCCGCGCCCCTACGTTGGCCCTAGACCCTTCCCCAGTTCTGACCCTTCTTCTGACTCCGCCCCCATCTCCACCAGAAGTCAGGGCTCCTCCCACATCCATGACCCCGCCCTTCAGTCCTCCAAGTACTTTCGGGTTGGTCCTCATCCATCCCTACCGCAATTGGCCAGAGTCCGAAATTTGATCCTGCCTCTAGCCTGCCCCTTATTTACAGGCCCCACCCCCTGCTCCCTTGACCCCGCCCCTCTGCCCTGCCTCGGAGTCTCCTAGCCCTGACCTAGACTGTCAGGCATCTGACCCCTGTTTTGATGCCCTTACTTGGCCCCAAGCCTGGGTCCCACCCCCTTCCTCACCCCCGACTGAATACCCCCCCTTCCCGCCTACCCCCGCCGCGGCTTCTGTCAGGTGCCTTTGTCCGTAAGCTGACCTGGGCCCTGACCTCAACTCCCGAGCAGACCCAGCGCGAGGACGTGCTGCTGCACTCCGACGACACGCTCCAGGACAGCCAGCGCTCCAAGGAGGAGGAGCTGCGGCGGCGCTGGAGCATGTACCAGATGGAAGTGCTCTTCGGCAAGGTCAAGGACGCCACCGGCGTGGCAGAAACACACGTGAGTGCTGCCTGCGGCCTCTCCCAAGCCGACCTGAGCCTGGAAAGCCAACCCTTTCTGCAGGGGCAATTTCTCAGCACACAAACCTGCTCTCTTCTTAAAAAAACACCCCTTCCTGCTCCAGCTACTGCCCGGTTTCTCTGCTGCTTCTCACAGCAAAAGCCACGCGTGTGGAGTTATCTACACTGGCCATCATCCTCTCCTCCTGTTCCTGCTTACACCAGCTGACCTCTGTGGCATGTCAGCTCTAGGAGAACTGGGAGTGTTGTCTCTCTTCTCCTGGGTCCCCAGCACCTATAACAGGGTCTGGGGCACAGACGACTGCACAGTGCCAGCCTCAGTCCCAGATCAGCTAGGTCCCTGGTCTGGGGTCCCCTACTTGGAATTTTCTTCCTCAAAATTTTCTCTTTTTTCTTTCTTTTTTCTTTTTTGTTTTTGCTTTTGCTTTTGCTTTTTAGGGCTACACTCGCAGCATATGGAAATTCCCAGGCCAGGAGTTGAATCGGAGCTATAGCTGCCAATCTATACCACAGCCATAGCAACACAGGATCTGAGACATGTCTACACCACAGCTCACAGCTACACTGGATCCTTAACCCACTGAGAAAGGCCATGGATTCCTTGAAATTTTCTAAGACCATAGGTCCCTGGCTGGAAAACACTGTGATTCCCCTGGACCTCTGTTGGGTTTCTCCACTTTGGGCACCCTCGAATCTATTACTCCTCCCATGGGCTGACTCACAAGGGGTTCCAGAACTTGGACCTATGGGGTCATCTGGAGCACTGTAGTTGAGCACCTTTCCAGAAGTTGGCCTAATGGGCAGATCTCTCTCACAACCCCTTCCTGGAGGGGGCAAGAGTTACTGCCAGAATGTTGCTGGCACTATAGACTTTGGAAAGTAGCTGTGCTTCACTGCTGTCGCTGCCCCACAATGTGATTTTGGCTGATTCAATTTCCTTATCTAGACAAGGAAGGGGCCGTAAAAAATCATTCGTCCGGGGTCGCACACCCTGGACGACTCATACCAGTCCGACTCACAGACTGGCCACCAGTCCGACTCACAGAGCGCCTGAACACCAGTGGGCAGAAGCCACCAGCTCAGGCCACCTGTCCTGTGTGTCCGGGGGAAAGGAAGAGGGGTACACCCATGCCTGCATAGGCCCTGGCTCTGATTTGGGCTGGGCGGCCCGCAGGCGGTGGTGCGGCGGTTCCTGGCACAGGGAGAAACCTTCACACAGTTGGAGACACTCAAGATCGAGAACGAGCAGATGCTGCTGAGGCTGAAGCAAGAGAAGCAGAGGCTGCAGAAGGAGCTGGAAGACCTCAAGTACTCAGGAGAGGCCATGCTGATGAGGTGAGGCCCGGGTGCCTCAGGGAGAGAGTGGTGCCTTGTTGGGGAAGTTCAGTACTGCTCCCATCTCAGACTGCCTTCTTCCTGCAGCGAACAGAAGCTGCAAGTCGAGTTGCAGGAGCGCATCAAGGCGGAGGAGCAGCGGCGTGCTGATGTGCAGGATAGGCTGGAGCGTACCATGCGGGCAATGCATATGACCAAGGAGGCCCTGGAACACCTGGCAAGCAAGCTAGACCACATCACAGTAGCAGACTCCGCCCCTGAGGAAGCTCCGCCCAGAGCCCCGCAGGACGTGAGAGGCAGCTCCACCATCACGCAGGTGGATTCCCGCCCCAAAGTCCACTCAAGAGAACCCACCCCATGCCCTGTCCAGTACATGAGAGGCCCGAACACAGGGGAAACTCCAACCTGCTCCTCAGAGTCCTCAGCCAGCGTCCAAGAGGAGACCCCCTTACTCCTCAAGAGGCCCAGGACTTCAGAGACCTTATCCCATTTCAAGTCCCGCCTCCACAGGAAAGTCCTACCTTGCCCCCCACACCCACCGAAGACTTAAGAGAACCCCCCCTCCAATCCTGGAGCAGCCACAGACAAGAGAAGTCCCACCCTGCCCACTGCAGAGTCCCATTTCTTCAGAAGGTCAGCCTGACAATGGCCTTCCTCCCACTAAAAGACTCATCCCCCTCCCATTACCCCCTGGCTTGGGTCTCTGGAGTTCAGAGGCCTTGCCTCACAAGCGTAGCCTTTGTTCATAAAGGGTAGCACCGCTCTTGTTAGTCACCCCTCACTTCAAAGGCCTTATCCCTAAGAGGAAAAGCCCCCTGCCTGGGTGAGACCTTTCCTGGAGGCCCCGTCCCTCCTGGCTGACAGAGCTCCGCCCCTGCCACAGGAGGCCAGCGGCTTCGCGGGAAAGGAGCTGGATCCCAAGGCAAGTGACTATTTGCCCAACCTACTGGGCCTCGTGGAGGAAAAATTGTTGAAGCTGCAGGCGAAACTCCAGAACCACAATGTGCCAGAGATGCTGCGCCACATTGCCGACCGAGAGGTGCTCATTCAGCCAGAGGGTGGGGCTGAGGATGCAGGGGCTGGGGCGGAAAACCAGGGAGTCAGGACCACACTTTGGAGACCAGGGAGGGGGCCAGTGGGCTGGGAATGGGCTTCAGGGACAACGGGTGAGGTTTAAGGAGCCCAGATTGAGCCAGGAGAGTTTCCTGAGGGCCCTGGCAGCCCAGAAGTCTGGGCTTGTGGGGTACAGGGGTCAGGCCAAGGGGTAGGACCTAGAGACTAGGGGCGGGCCTGAAGGTGGGGTGTTGCTGGGCATCAGAGTGAGCACTGGGAACAAATGATACGGCTGTGCCCAAGGAAAACTTTACAGGAGTGGGCAGAGGTGCTGAATGGGATTGGGGTGTATCTTGGGGGGTGGGGGAGATGCACTTCCCTGCAGCCCTGTGCATTCACACTCTTCTCTCCCGCTCCCACCTCCCCCAGTTCTTCTCCACCCTAGAGGGAAAGCTGCCTTCCTACAACACCCGCATCGCCCTGCCTCTTGCTGGTCACAAGGACAAGTTCTTCGGTCTGTCTGGGCAGGAAAAGGGGGTGGGACTGGGGGCCCTAGCAGAGCTTTGGGAGGTAGTCAGGGACCGGACCTAGGGCCAAGGTGGGGGTGGGAAGGGAAAGCTGAGTCACGAAGGGGAACCTTGATCCCCTCATCGCCCTTCGCAGACGAAGAGGAGAGTGAGGAGGAAGACAACGAGGTGGTGACCCGTGCAGCGCTCAAGATGCGTTCCCAGAAATTAATCGAATCCCGCAGCAAGAGGCGCGGTCGCTCTCGGAAGTCCTAGACGCGCCCTCGCGCCCACCTGGCGCTTCCGGGCCCCTGCGGAGCACCCCCACCCCAATCCCTCTGGGCCCAGCTGCGGGCCCAAAGGGGGGCCCCTTCAAGGGCTGATCGCAGCCCGCACAAGGGAGCCGACTGGGCGGGTGACGCGAGGAGTGGAGAAGGGGGCTGGGCCGCCGGATGTTCCCACAGTAAATCTCAGGCTGGTCCGCACCAGCCTCAGAATCGCGCAATAAAGGTCACCAACAAGCCCCCTGTGTATTCCCCTCTCCTTGATCCTGCACTGCCCCAAAGACAGCTACCCCTCAAACCCAGGACCACAGATTCAGCTCTCTCTGACCTGGGGAGTGATGACTTCCATCAGCTAGGGACACCACTGAGCTCACCCTGTCCCTCCAGAAAAATGGGAGATGCCTCCATACCTGGAGCAGACCAGCCCTCCCCATCTAAGGTCTCAAGTCTGTCCCCCACTTAGCTATACACACTCCCCCACACACCTAAGGACACAAAAAAAGAGCCTGCCCCTAGGAGAGAGAGAGGGGCCTTTCTCCCGGTGCAGAATACACACCTATCCGGAGAGCCCAGGCTTCTCCAGGGGCCTGGGCTGGGAGCTGGGGTCCCACAGGGATATCCGAGAGCCCTGGGTCCACCCCGCTCCGCCCCCGCGCGGCCCGGCCGCCCCGCCCAGCCGGCCCAACGCCCAGCCACTGCCCGCGACCCGCAGGCCCTTCCGCCTCACTCAGCCGCGTCGGCGGAGCGGGACGGTTGCGGATCATGGAGCGGACAGCGGGCAAGGAGCTCGCCCTGGTAAGGGGAGCTGGGGCTCCGGGGTCTCACATCCCTGGCGGCTACCAGGTCCAGAAACTCCAGGTTCCTGCCCCCCTGGACCCCTTCTCCCCTCAAATCAGACCCTTCGGATCCTCTCTGGACTCCATACCTCGGTCCTCTGGGCCCCTGACCCAGTGAAGTGGCTGGTTCCTCCTAGGGATGGTGGGGGAAGAGGAGTTAGTTCTCTGAGCACAGGAGGGACCAGAGACAGACTCTGTAAGACTGGACCCTGGGACATTCCCAAAAGCCACCCTTTCCAAGGACCAGGGAGGAGGGTACCCATGGCACCCAGGGGACTTCCCTAGCCTGGACCCCTGCCTGGACTCTCACCGACTCTGGCCTGGAAGTGGGTGGATGAAACTGGCAGGTCCAGGCTTGAGTTTACCGGGAAGGTGGGGCGCTGCGGCGCATGGGACCATCTTCCTGCTTCATCTTGAGCCCAACTTTGCATCCAGGCACCGCTGCAGGACTGGGGTGAGGAGACAGAGGACGGCGCGGTATACAGTGTCTCTCTGCGGCGGCAGCGAAGTCAGCGTTTGAGTCTGGGGGCAGGCCCAGGGGGCACCCAGGTGAGGAAGGGGTTGGAGGGTGAGGCGCGGGCGGCAGGCTACCAGGTGAGGGCGGGGCGGAGTGGAAGGGCAGAGCCGTGGCCCGAAGGAGGGGTGGGCATTAGAGGCGACCAGGTCTGGATAGAGTGGGGCCTGGAGGTGGTCAGGTGAGTGGGGTAGATGAGTGAGGTGGGACCAGATGAGGTCGCAATGCCCTGTGGGACTTGGGGACAGAACTGCACGGCAGGGCCTAGGTAAGCCAGGTTTAGTGGGGCAGAGTTGGAGAGGAAGGAGTGGTCTTTAGAAGCGGCCAGGTGAGGGCCAGGTGGGGAGGAGGGATGGATGGAGAACGGGCCAGTGAAGCGTGGCAGAGGAGGGCTGAGAGCAGCCAGGGGACAGGTGGTGGGGGGGGCTTGTGAATGGGGTGGAGCCTGAGGGTGTCCAGGGTGGATTTGGGAGTGGGGTAGTTGTGCATGGAGCAGAATAATGAATCCAAGTGGCAGAATTCAGGAGAGAGGACAGGATCAGATGCAAGAGTGGTGCTTCCATGGACTTGATTGGAAAGGAGTGCCTGGGGCCACTCCTCTGTATTTCATTGCCTGTGTCCCCGCTCCACAGACCTCCAGCCCCGCTGCTGATACCTTCCTCCATTACCGCACCAGCAAGGTGCGGGCACTGAGGGCGGCACGGCTGGAGCGGCTGGTGCGGGAGTTGGTGTCTGGGGATCGAGAGCAGGACCCGGGCTTTGTGCCTGCCTTCCTGGCCACCCACCGGGCTTTTGTGCCCACTGCCCGCGTTCTGGGCCTTCTCCTGCCACCACCGCCACCGCCCCTGCCATCAGGGTTAGTACCAGGGAGACCCTCATGTTCCCACCCCAGACCCTCACCTAGATACTCTCTCTACTCCCTCCACCCCATTTGGAACCAGGAACCACCCCCAGCCCCAGAACCTTCCCCTAAGTCCCCTCCAGTCCCCTTTTTCTTCACCTGATTGAGGAGGAGGGCTTTTTCCAGGGTAGAGCTCAAGAAGACAGAGGGAAGAGATCTGAGCTTGAACAAGAACTTGAGGTTTGTTTCCCATCAAGCGGGGGTTAGGGGGTCCTAGAGGTCAAAGGTCGGATCTGAAGTGTAGGGGCTCCTGAGGTCCTGGCTGGGCTCTGAGGCCCTGCCCCTCTGGCCAGGGCTGTGGTGTCGGTGCTGGGCTCCTGGCTGCGGGACCACCCTCAGGATTTCCAGGACCCCCCAGCCCACTCGGACCTAGGCAGTGTCTGCACCTTTCTGAGCTGGGCAGCCCCATCAGGGGCTGAGGCCCAGGAGGCAGAAAAGCTGCTGGGAGATTTCCTGGAGGAGGCTGAGCAAGAGCAGGAAGAAGAGGAGCAGTCCCAGCCATGGGGAGGTGAGTTATTGCGGGAACTGATAGTGTCCTGAGCAGCCCTTTCCTGCATGCTCTCTCCCCCAGGGGCCTCCTCCCCTCAAGGAGCTACAGATCTTGGCCAAGGTTCTTAACCCTGTCTGAGCCTCAGTTTCCCCACCTGTAAAATGGGAATAATAACCCTCTGTCCAAAGTGTTGGCATTTGTCTATTACGTCCCCCACCCAACACACTCTCACTACCACTGAGTCAGGATACCCTGTGTTTCTGGCTACAAATCATTCTATTGCTACTTGCCTTAGGAGCCACAGAGACCTGGGTTCCAGTCCCAGGTCTGCCATTTGCTGACTGTGTGGCCTTGGATAAGCCACTTCACCTCTTTGAGCCTCAGTTTCCTTATCTGTGAAATGGGGGTAGCAATAGTACTTACCTCATTGGCCTCTTCATTCATTCAACAAATATTTAGCCACATAACAGTAGACAGGAGCTCCCAGGTTTCTGGAGGAAACAATCAGTAAACAAGTAAATAAATAAACATCGAGGGCTTAGCAAAGAGTATTCTTTTCATTATTGTTAGGATTCTTATTTAATAGAATCTACTACTTACAATGAAATTAATACAATAAATCATACTGGTTGTTTTTGTCTTTTTAGGGCCACATCCACAACATATGAAGATTTCCAGGCCAGGGATCGAATTGGGGCTGTAGCCACCAGCCCACACCACAGCCACAGCAACACCAGATCTGAGCTGCATCTGCAACCTACACCACAGCTCACAGCAATGCCGGATCCTTAACCCACTGAGGGAGGCTGGGGATCCAACCTGCATCCTTATGATTATTAGCCAAATTTATTCCTGCTGAGCCACGATGGGAACTCCCCATTACTGGTATTTTCTAGTAAAGCAGGTGTCAGCAAACTGTCTGGTCCTTTATAGAAAATTTTGCCAAGGACTTCCCATTGTGGCTCAGTGGTAATGAACCCAACTAGCCTCCATGAGGACACAGGCTCTATCCCTGGCCTGGTTCAGTGAGTTAAAGGATCCAGTGTGGCCATGAGCTGTGGTGTAGGTCATAGATGCAGCTCAGATCCTTGCTGTGGCTGTGGCATAGGCTGGTGGCTACCTCTGATTTGACCCCTGGCCCAGGAATTTCTGTATGTCGAGGGTGCAGCCCTAAAAAGACAAAAAGAAAAAGAAAAAAAGAAAAGTTTGCCAACCTCTGTTGTAGAGAGCTTTAGGGGGAAGGAAAAATATCCACATACTTCATTTAGGTGTTTGTTCAATTGTCACCTCCTCATATATGCTTTCTCAGATCTTCTCCCAACAAATTCAGCCTCCCACTCTGAGTCCTGTTACCTGCCTATTTTTTGTCATAGCACCCATTGGCCTTATCCCTAGCTCTGTCCCCAGGGTCAGTTACAACACAGCTTTGTTGACTGAATAATTACATCCTGCTTATAAAGCATCCTCTTTCACCCTTCTGTGCTTGATCCGATCCCTATCACAAAAGCATCTATAAACCCTAATCCCCAGTTTTTAATCCTAAGATTAAAGTGGCTACACTCCTCTCTGCTTTACAAAGTAGCAGCCACTTCTCTCTCTGGGTGACAAAGTCTCAGTTATTTATGTATATTTGATCCTTCCATCTTTCCTCCTGGTTACTAAATATCTTTCTTCCTGTACCTTCAAGATTTCACCAACTGACTGAAAATCATCAGAGCTGTATAGTCTGCCAGCCACTAGCCCTGTGTGGCTATTGAAACTGAATTTAAATTAATTAACCCTAAAAAATAAAAATAAAAATTCAGTGCTTTGGTCACACTAGCTACCTTTCTAGTGCTTAGTAGCCACACTGGACAGCACTGGTAGAAAATACTTTCTCAGTTCCCTCTGTGGTGCCACAGGATTGGTGGCATCTTTGCAGAGCCAGGTTGCAGGTTCGATCCTGGTCCAGCACAGTAATTTAAAGGATCCAGCATTTCCTCATCTGTAGTGTAGTTTGCAACTGTGGCTCAGATCTGATCTCTAGCCCAGGAACTCCATATGCCTTGGGGCAGCCAAAAATGAAAAAAAAGAAGAAGAAGAAGAAAGAAAGAAAAGAATATACTTCCACCACTGCAGAAAATTCTATTGAAAGTGCAGCCCTAAGCTATGAGTTATTGAAGTGAAAAGAGAAAATGAACATTTATTGAACATTGACTGTATGCCAGGCTCTGGGAACCTTAACATCTTTATTTTAGGGTTCCTTGTTACCATGGAAAATTTAAGACATATAGAGAAGTGGGGAGAAATAGTGGAAAGACTACTCAAATACCCATTGCTCATCTTCAACAATTATCAATTAGACCAAAAAAAAAAATCTTGTTCAGGATGATTTGTAGGCAAATCCTAGGTAAATCCCAGACTTGTGTCATGTCACACACAAATACTTTGGTTGGCACCTGCAATTGAAAAGGACTTTTAAAAGATATAGCCTTCATGCCCACAATCATTTCCAATGAAATCAGCAGTAATTACGTAATCTCAAGAAATAGTCATATTCATGCCAGTAGCGTGACCAAAAAAATACTCATATTCAAATCCTCCTATTGTTCTTTGTGGGTTTTTTTTGGAGGGGGTTGGTTTTTGTTTGTTTGTTTGTTTTTGGCCACCCCATGGCATATAGAGATCCCTGGCCAGGGATCATATCTGAACCACAGGTGTGGCATAGGTCACAGCTGCTACAATGCCAGATCCTTTAACCCACTGTGCCAGCTGTGGTTTGAACCTGAGTCCTGGAGCTGCAGAGACACCACCACAGCAGGAACTCCGTCCTTTTTTTGGCTGCACTTTCAGCACGTGGAATTTCCTGAACCAGGGATCAAACCCAAGCCACAGTGGTGACAATAATGAATCACTAACTGCTAGGCCACCAGGGAACTCCCTCCCACATTGTTCCTAAATTGTCTTTTCTATAGGTGTTTCTTCCACATCCAAAGATCCATTCAAGGTGTTCACTTCTTAGATCTCCTTTATTCCATGACAGTTTCCCTTTGCCTTTTGTTTAATACCATTAGGAAAAAAAAAAAGGGTCATCTGTCCTAAGGAATGTCTCACATTCTTCTCCATTTACCTACTTGCTTTCTCATGGTGACATGAAGCATATTCCTCTATTCCCCATATTTGCTATGAGATCTAAAGTTTTGTTTAGATTTATGTGCAGTTTTTTTCCCTATGCTCACTTTTAAAAACTCATATTTTGCAATGCCACCTGTCCCAATTTGAAATGAAAGACAGATAAACACAGTTACAGAGATTATTTAAAATATAATAATATGATGCTGGAATTGTAACAAGAAGGAGAAATAAAACAAAAACAGGGAGTTCCTGTCATGGCTCAGTGGTAAAAAATCCAAGTAGGACCCATGAGGATGTGGGTTCAATTCCTAGCCTCACTTAGGGTTAAGGATCCTTGCTGGGTTAAGGATCCAGCAATATGTGGTATAGGTCACAGACACAGCTCAGATCTTGCATTGCTGTGACTGTGGCATAGGCCAGCAGCTGTAGCTCCAATTGGACCCCTAGCCTGGGAACTTCCATATGCTGCAGGTGTAGCCCTAAAAATAGCAAAAAAAAAAAAAAAAAAAAAAAATTACACAACAATAAACTATACTTGTTTGTGTGTCAATGCTTGGGCATGATGAAGTTGTCCAATGCCTTTGCCTGCCATAGCATCATAGTGAGTGTGATAGCTGCAAATAATGTAAGGGAGAGCACTGACAACACAGACACATTAGCATAAATGTTGGTGACGTAGATGATCGATTTCCAAAATAGTGAGCAACACTTGCAATCTCCACACAAAACAAAGTCCAGACTTTCAGAGTTCTTGCATTCCTGGAGCCAAAGTAATTAGTGTTTATGAACAAGATAGTTGTGTTCTAGATACAGATTATCATAAACAGGTTTTTTCCAAGGACACAAATGCCTTGGAGGGACATTTGGAGATTGGGTGGAACAATTCTTCACTATATATGTCTGGCTCCTCTTGTGGCAAGATTTCAACTTCCAAAATGTCCCCTAGGGAGTGCCACCATTGAAACTCACCTTGAAAAAATCATATTTATTGAGCACTTAATAGCAGTTTATTAAGTGAGAGCTCCTTTAAATTAAAAAAAAAAAAAATCCAGATGAAGAAACCAAGGCACAGAGAGGTCAAAAGGCTTGCTTTTAATGGCACAACAAGCATAGTGAACCAGTTTGGATTTGAATTTAGCCATTAAAACAATCCCTTAACCACAAGGTTATACCACCTTGAACCACCAGAAAGGAGACGATGGATCCCATCCTAATAAAGGTTCAAAGTCAAAGAGCCTACCTTCTATTCTAGCCTTTGAGCACCTGGTTTCAGATCCCTGTCTCACTATTTACTGAGGATTCAAGTTAGAGCAAATTCCTGCCTCAAAATTTCCCCACTCCTAGAAGGTGCCTAATGGCACTTACTTCTCTGGATTAGTGTGCTAAATTTCAGGGGTAATCCACCCAAGATGCTCAATGACCTTTACTGCAGCCCGGACGTTCTTAAAAACGCTCAAAGAATTCTGTTTCCCAGATGAGAGGTTAGGCTCACAGACACCAAAGATCACACAGCCAGTCCTGGATTCAATCTTCACTGTTTTTAACCCTGCTAATGCTCCATCAGGATCCCTAGGGGCTGCCCAGATCCCCTGTCCAGACTCCCCAGCAGGCTGCTTGGAAGAGGAGGAAAGACTCGTGAGGGAAGGCCCTGAGCTCCTGGACTTCAGTGTAGACGAGGTGGCCGAGCAGCTGACCCTGATGGATGTGGTAAGAACTCTGGCTGGGCGCGGCTGGGGGGGTTGTGGGGGGGGCTGGGGGGAGGCCCCGCTAAGCACAGATTTTGCACATTCTCCCCACCCGCTCAGGAGCTCTTCTCGCGCGTGCGACCCTGCGAGTGCCTGGGCTCCGTGTGGTCGCAGCGAGACCGGCCGGGGGCCACAGGCACCGCCCCTACCGTGCGCGCCACTGTGACCCAGTTCAACAGAGTGATCGGCTGCGTGCTGGGCTCGGTCCTTGGAGAGCCGGGCCTGGCTGCCCCGCAGAGGGCGCAGCGGCTGGAGAAGTGGATCCGCATCGCCCAGGTGCAGGTCTGGGGTTGGGTGGGCAGGGCTGGGGGCGGGGCCGAGGCTCGCTGAGAGGCTGACGGCGGGCGGAAGGCAGAGGACGGGGGCTAAGGGGAAGGTTGGGGCTGGGAGGTGCTTAAGAGAAAGCCTGGGAGGTGGCTGGGCGGGGCTGGTGTAGGAATAAAAAAGATGGATTGGGGGCACTGGGGAGGGGATAGGATTGGAGAAGGAGGCTGGGGTCCTGAAAGAGTGGGAGCGGGGCTGGACCCTCAGGGCAGAGAGGAAGAGTAGAAATGGGGGCGCAGGAAAGAGAGTGGGGCGCTGCAAGGCTAAGGGGGTAGAAAGTTGACACCTCGGGGTGAGACTGATGTTGGGGAGGAGGGAGGTCTGGGTCTTGGTCTGGGAGATATGCTATGGGTCCGTCTAGGGCCCTGGAAGAAGCAGGGAGTGGGACACGGGAAGCCAAGGTCAGAGGAAGGGAATGGAAGGACAGCTGGCAGAGGGGCTGGGGCTGCAGGTGGGGGAGGGAGGAGGGCCCCTGGGGAAGGAGACTGAATCTGGGTGGCTTGTCAGATGTGGGGCGAGATATGCAAGGGTCTGACCTGGGATCCCAAGTCACAGAATCAAAGGTGGATCGGATGTGGGAATCAGGCTTGGGGTGTGACTAGCGAGCCCCCACCCTGCCCCCCAGCGCTGCCGGGAACTGCGGAATTTCTCCTCCCTGCGTGCCATCCTGTCTGCTCTGCAGTCCAACCCCATCTACAGGCTCAAGCGCAGCTGGGGGGCAGTGAGCCGGTGAGCAAGAAGTGGGGTCGTGGGGGTGGCCCACCTCATCCTAGCTCTGACTCTCCCCCGCTGCCACCCCCTGACCCCTCTCTTGTCTCCCCAGGGAACCGTTATCTACTTTCAGGAAACTTTCGCAGATTTTCTCCGATGAAAACAACCACCTCAGCAGCAGAGAGATTCTTTCCCAGGTACAGATGGGTGAGGCCCCCGCAGATCCCAAGCCCAGGAAGGGGACCTGGGGCCTGGCAGGGCATTGCTTGTCATTGTCATGACATTCAATGTCCTTTCCCTATGCCTCAGGAATGAACTTCCTCTTGTCTGTGGGCAGCCCTACGTTTTTACTGCCTCTGCTGCCCTCATTATAGCTCACACTTTGTGGCCACCTTATTTGTTCATTCAACAAATACCAGAAGTTACAGGGAAAAGGTCATTGAAGGCCAGAGTCAGAACAAAGAGTAAAAAAAAAAAAAAAATGCTAAGGACTTGACTTTGATAAGCAAGACTGAAAAATGTGTGCCAACAAGTCTGACTTATTGCAGGCAAGATTTGGGTTCTAATTGCAATTCACCTAGGGTTCTTAGGTGAATCCCGAATAAATGGCACAGGAAGCCTGTCCCTTTGCCCAGAACATTCTTTACATTCACCTCCTGCAGGGGTCTACCCCAAGGTCCCCGCCCTCAAGAGGCCCTCCCTGCACCTCCAGCACCTTCAGCGCCCCCCCTCCACTGCCCTTATCTCTGCCTGTCCTCACTTTCCATGTCTAGCTTGCTTGTTGTATCTCCTCCTTGCTAATATCTACTCTGAGAGGCCAGCATTTTTGTCTGTTTTGTTCATTCCCACCTCCCCAGCACTCAGAACAGTACCTGGCCCAGAGCAGATGCTCAGTAAATATCTGTAAGTGAATGAATGTCTCAAATAAGGATGAGGGCTCAAGGAACAAGGAGCTCATCATTAAACACCTATTGTGTGCCAGGTGCTTGCCAGGAGGCTCCACCAAGAACCTGATAGACACATTTCCTGCCCTTGGAGGGATTCAGGCCCCAAATGGGCAGACAGTGCAAGTTCCTGTTGTGGCTCATTGGGTTAAGAACCTGACATAGTGTTCGTGAGGACACGGGTTCCATCCCTGGCCTTGCTCAGTGGGTCAAGGATGTAGCATTGCTGCAAGCTGCGGCATAGGTCACAGATGGCGGCTTGGATCCAGTGTTGTGGCTGTGGCGTGAGCCAGCTGCAGCTCCAATGTGATATCTAGCCTGGGAACTTCCATATGCCCCAGGTGCAGCTGTAAAAAGAAAAAGAAAAAGAACTTCCCTAGCCTGCCAAGTGGGAGGAGGAGGGAGTGGGATGGACTGGGAGTTTATTGAGGTTAGTAGTTGCAAACTATTGTATTTGGAGTGGCTAAGCAATGAGATCCTGCTGTATAGCACAGAGAACTATGTCTAATCACTTGTGATGGAACATGATGGAGGATAATGAGAGAAAAGAATATATATATATTTATATATATATGACTGGGTCAGTTTGCTGTACAGCAGAAACTGACAGAACATTGTAAATCAACTCTAATAAAAATTAAAAAAAAAAAACCTGCCCCATCCCTTATACCCCTAATTACCAGGCAGAGCAATGCTACGAAGGCAAGGTTCAAGGCATTTCTGGGGGACCACCAAAGTACAAGGGTTCTCACTTGTGATAAGGCCAGTCTTGGGGGCCATGGCACCCATGAGCCCCACCTCTCATTATTGCTGGTGGTACCTGCCCCCGGCTGCTTATCTACTTTCCCCGCACCCCCAACCCAGTTCACTTTCCCTTGGGTATGGCCTTTACAACCACTTAGGATGGAGGTATATTCCCTGAGGGAGGGGTCAAAGAGGCCCCAGGACTGCTCAGTCCTTCTCCCCCCCCCAGGACGAGGCCACCAAGGCATCCCAAGAGGAGGACACCCCCCCAGGAAGCCTGCTCTCAGTGAGTGATGGTCGGGATGAGAGACAAGCGGGATCCTCGGGGAAGGGATTGGAACGTGATGGGGTTGGTGATGGGCTGAGAGTGACTGGAACTCTTGGGGCTACAGAAACTGCCCCCAGGGCCTGTCCCCTACCTTGGCACCTTTCTCACGGACCTGGTTATGCTGGATACAGCCCTGCCGGACATACTGGAGGTCTGAGCCCTGACCCTAGCCTCCTGACCCCAGCACCATTCACCCTCAGCACAGCGGGCCTCCTGACAGCACACCCTTGATCCTGCTCCTGCTCCTGACCCCAACTCATTTAGTGCATGGGCCTCCTGATATCCCAGCCCCTGACCTTGACCCTTGATCCTTGACCCTGGAGGCTCCAGTTCAGATAAAGTTTGCCCCCAGGGGGATCTCATCAACTTTGAGAAGAGGAGAAAGGTAAGTGGGCACCTGAGTGGGTGTGGGGAGTGGGGAGTCCAGGGTGGGGGCAGGGCAGGGTGGGGTCTCAGAGGCCGCCCCCTCAGGAATGGGAGATCCTGGCCCGCATCCAGCAGCTGCAGAGGCGCTGTCAGAGCTACTGCCTGAGCCCCCGCCTGCCTGTCCTGGCTGCCCTGCGTGCTCAGTGCCAGCTCAGCGAGGAGCAGAGGTGACCAACCTGTGGCCTGGTCTGATCTCCCCGACTGGCTGACCTTGGATCACACACTGGGTCCACCTATCTCATGTACCTCTCCAGCTGCTGCTAAGACAACCTCCCAGCCCTGACCTCCCCTGCAGCCTGTCACCTTGCACTGTCTCCAGCCCAGTTGAGAGCCTCAGTCAACCTCTGATCCCAAACTTTGACTTTCTTTCCTCTTTCTTTTTTTCTTTCCCTTTCTTTCTTTCTTTCTTTCTTTCTTTCTTTCTTTCTTTCTTTCTTTCTTTCTCTCTTTCTTTCTTTCTCTCTTTCTCTCTCCCTTTCTTTCTTTCTTTCTTTCTTTCTTTCTTTCTTTCTTTCTTTCTTTCTGTGCTGCACCTGCGGCATATGGAATTTTCCATGCTAGGTGTCAAATTGGAGCTACAGCTGCTAGCCTACGCCACAGCCACAGCAACACCAGATCTGAGGCACCTCTGTGACCTACACCAGAGCTCACAGCAATGCCAGATCCTTAACCACTGAGCAAGGCCAGGGATCAAACCCAAGTCCTCATGGATACTAGTTGGGTTCACTACTGCTGAACCACCACAGGAAATCCCACATCTAAATTCAACCTTTAGCATGGAGCTGGCCATTCTACTCAACCAGCCCATCAGTTCTCATCCCTACCCCTGGCCCTCTCTGACCCATGACCCCATTTGTGACCCCTATCTGACTCTCTGAGCCCAATTATTGACCCCCAGTTCTGAGCAACTGACTCCAACTTTGACATATAAATTGACTTGTGACCCCAGGTCAGAGCATCCAACTGAACTGCCCAAGGGTTTCCTTTCATTCTATTGAATCCATCACCCTAACCATTGATCCCAGTGATTATCTGACTTTGAACTCTGTCCTTGACCCAATTTGAAGCTTCAGTCCCACTCTGTGAATCCCTGTGTGACCTGCCAACCAAGCCATCTCATCTCATCCCTAATAACATCCTGAAACTAATGACCACATTTGTTACACTGACCCTGACATTTGGTGCCCAATCCCTGGCTGTTAGCCCCGCCCCCACCTCTCTACACACCACAAACCCAGCTCCTGACTGACTCGAATTCATTTTCCAACCCACCTTCCCCATCTGCATCTTGACCCCTCAGCTACCGCATCTCCCGTGTCATTGAGCCGCCGGCTGCCTCTTGCCCCAGCTCCCCACGTGTCCGGCGGCGAATCAGCCTCACCAAGCGCCTCAGTGCGTGAGTCTCAGGGAGAAGTTGGGGAATGATGTGGGCAGAGATGGGATCTGCTCCCAGGACTGAGGCTGATCTCAGCCTCATCTCCTGTCCCAATTCTCAGGAAGCTGTCCAGAGAGAGAGGCTCATCTCCTGGTGGGAGCCCTGGGGACCCCTCATTCTCCACCTCCAGGTGAGCCTCCCATTTGATGAGATGGCAGGGTCAGAGCTCGGGGCAGCCACCCAACCTTGGACTCTGCATCTCCCCCAGTGTGTCCCCAAGATCCCCCCCATCCAGTCCTATAACCAGGGACCCTCCAGCTGGCAGTCCTCCAGCCTCTCCAGGGCCCCAGGGCCCCAGCATCAAGGTACCAGGACTGTGTGTGCATGTGGGACCTTGGGCAGCCAGGGCTGTGTGTGTGCGTGTGTGTGTGTATGTGTGTGTGCACAGGATTTAAGGGCCAGGTATGTACACAAGAGACTATACACACAGTTGGCTGAGCACTCTGGGTGTATGCCTGGGAGACCACGTGCGTCTCCATGGTCCTGTTTCAGGGACTGTCCATCAGTTATGGTCAGGTCTGGACCAGAAAAGCCCCTTACCCGCAGGGCACTCTGGGCCACAATTATACACTTTTGCAAGGATATATCTGTCCCCAGGAATGTGCTTACCTGGAGGGGAAATGTGGCTGTGAATATCTACAGTATCTGCGTGCAGGGTTGTTCGTGGACACAGGCTTGTGCACGTCCAACAATTGCGAACCTATGTGTTTGCTTGCTGCTCTCTGGGTACATGGGTTGTGTATGAACATGGGTCATGTGTGACTGTACATAAGAGGCCATGCAGGTCTGTATGTGATGGGATTGCATAGATGTGGGCTTGTGTATGTACCCTAGTTGCATGTCTCCAGGCTTGGGGTGTATAGGAAGATGTGTTGAATACAATGAGGGAGGGGCCTCATGCTCTCACCACTCAACCTCCATCTCCACTGCCTACAGCTGCCCCTGAGCCCCGACCTGCCAGGCCCCCGGCCCCTGGCCTTGCCCTTGAGTGGTCCTCGCATCCCTCTCCCTGGGCAGCAGGGCTCAGAGGCCCGAGTCATCCGCATCAGCATCAACAATGACCATGGGAATCTGTATCGGAGCATCTTGGTAAGGTGCTGGGCCTGGAATCTGCTTGGGGCAGCCCTGCCCTTGGGGCTCATCCTACCTAACCTCCCGCCCTCTCTTCCCAGCTCACTAGTCAGGACAAGGCCCCCAGCGTGGTGCAGCGAGCCTTGGAAAAGCACAATGTGGCCCAGCCCTGGGCCCGTGACTACCAGCTCTTTCAAGTCCTTCCTGGGGACAGGGGTGAGCAGGGACAACTTGGATCCTGGGCTGAGGGAACGCTGGGAGGGCAGCAAATTAACTGAGGTGGTTCTAGCACAGAGTAGCAGTCAGAGGAAGCAGGGCCAGGGTAAGAGGCAGAAAAATATATGTGCCTTCATTATGTGAGGTCATGAAGTTGTCCTGGCTCAGGGCAAGGGAAGAGGGCACTAAAGCTATCTTCCTAGGATTTATGAGAAAATGAGCTTGCCCAGGGTCAGGTGGGAGAAGGAGTGCAAGAAGGTCATCTAAGCTTACATTTGTAGAGTCATGAGGTTGTTCAGTTTTGACCTGGTGGAGTGAGAGATTGAAGGGGGTTCTGGGCTTGGCCTTGAGAGGGAATGAGTTTGTCCAGACTCAGCATGGGGACTCAAGTTATCGGAGCTTGGCATGGGAGAAGGCCCCATGGTATCGAAATTCAGGGAAGGGAAGCATGAGGTTATTCAGTGTAGAGGTGAGTAGGAGGTTGTCCAGTTTTCAAAAGGGAGAACAAGAGATTGACCTATGAAAGGATGCAACATGAAGATGGCAGGACATGAGGAAGGAATACTTGTCCATGTATCATGTGCAAGGCCCACAAGTGGTACAGGCTGGAAGTGGCACGTCAGAAGCTGTCCAAGTTCGTTGGGAGAGCAGCATGACCTTGGCAGGGCATTGGCTACAGGTGGACTGGAAGTTGACTGGAATGGGTGGTTGGAGTTTGCTCAAGCTGTATTGTGGGTTGTCTAGATTCCAGAGGAAAATCGCAGGCGGTTACCCTGGTTGGTGGTGGGGGAGACATGAGGTTGGGCAAGCTTTGAGTGGGAAGCTGTCCAGGTTCCCAGTGAAAGGGGAATGAGGTTGGCTTAGCACTGGCTAAAGGGACCCAAGGTTGCTCGGGCTCCAGGGTAAAGGGTGAAAGTTTACTTAGGTCTTTGTAGGGGAAATATGAGGTTGTGCAGGCCTTTCACCATCCTCTCCATGCCTGTCCAGAACTCCTGATTCCTGACAATGCCAATGTCTTCTACGCAATGAGCCCAGCCGCCCCTGGAGATTTTGTGCTGCGGCGGAAGGAGATGGTCCGGCACACGACTTCAATCTCCTCTGCCTGAAGTGGCTCTCCTCATCTTCTAGGACATGGCCCCATGGGCAGAAAGGGGCCTGGCTTCTATCACCAGGGGGTGGGGAGGAGGCTGTTCCCTGGAAAGCTCCCCTTTCCCCATAGAGGCCATTGTGCTCCATAACCTATAACTGCCCCCAACCTCACTGAACCCCATCCTTCTGACCCTCTTGGCACCAGATCCCTATTCCAAAGACATCAGGCCATGGGGTGGCTGGTGGAGAACTCCATCCCATAAACATAGAAAGAGGCAGAGCATCGGGGGTCAGACTCTCCCCCAAAGAAATCTTGTAACTGTTGCAGACCTTTCAGAAGCAACAGAAGTGGATGAAAATAGTGACCAAAGTCATGAAACAGGAGTCTGTCTTGTTTGTTCTATGCCTGTGCCCCGTGTTCATTCTTCATCAGGACAAAAATTTTAAAAAAGAAAAGAAAGGAGTTCCTGTCTTGGCTCAGTGGTTAACAAATCTGACTAGGAACCATGAGGTTGCAGGTTCGATCCCTGGCCTTGTTCAGTGGGTTAAGGATCCAGCCTTGCTATGAGTTGTGGTGTAGGTTGAAGACGTGGCTCAGATCCCGTGTTGCTGTGGCTCTGGTGTAGGCTGGCAGCTACAGCTCCAATTCAACCCCTAGCCTGGGAACCTCCATATGCCGCAGGAGCGGTCCAAGAAATGGCAAAAAGAAGAAAAGAAAAGAAAGGAAAGGAAAGGAAGGAAGAAAGAAAAAAGAAAGAAAGAAAGAAAGAGAGAGAGAAAGAAAGAGAGAAAGAAAGAAGGAAAGAAAGAAAAGGAATTCCTGTTTTGGCTCAGTAGTAATGAAACCTGACTAGTAGCCATGAGGACGTGGGTTCGATCCCTGGCCTCACTCAGTGGGTTAAGGATCCAGCGTTGCCGTGAGCTGTGGTGTAGGTCAAAGACGCGGCTCAGATCCCATGTTGCAGTGGCTCTGGCGTAGGCCGGTGGCTACATTCCAATTGGACCCCTGGCCTGGGAACATTCATATGCCACGGGAGCAGCCCTAGAAAAGGCAAAAAGACAATAAATAAATAAATAAAGTTAAAAAAAGAAAATCCAACTGCAGTGGCTCAGGTCACCGTGGAGGCATGTGTTGGATCCCCCACCTGGCTCTGTAGGTAAAGGATCTGGCGTTGCCACAGCTGTGGCATAGGTCACAGCTGTGGTGTAGGTTACAGCTACAGCTCAGATTCAGTCCCTGGGAACTTTTTTTTTTCCCCTGCTTAAGTACTCTGCTAGACAATATATATATATATATATATATATTTTTTTTTTTTTTTGTCTTTTTGCTATTTCTTGGGCCGCTCCCGCAGCATATGGAGGTTCCCAGGCTAGGGGTCGAATCAGAGCTGTAGCCACCAGCCTAAGCCAGAGCCACAGCAACGCAGGATCCGAGCCACGTCTGCAACCTACACCACAGCTCACGGCAACACCAGATCGCTAACCCACCGAGCAAGGCCAGGGACCGAACCCGCAACCTCATGGTTCCTAGTCGGATTCGTTAACCACTGCGCCACGACGGGAACTCCTATTCTATTTTTTTAATAATGATTTTTATTTTTTTCCATTATAGCTGGTTTACGGTGTTCTGTCAATTTTCTACTGTACAGCAAGGTGACCCAGTCACACATACATGTATACATTCTTTTTTTTTCACATTATCATGCTCCATCATAAGTGACTAGACATAGTTCCCAGTGTTATACAGCAAGATCTCATTGCTTATCCATTCCAAAGGCAATAGTTTGCATCTATTAACCCTAAATTCCCCTGGCAACTTCTATATGCTGTGGGCATGGCAAAAAAAAAAAAATCCATGAACCAAACAAAACCAAACAAAAAGCAGAGTTAAGTACACAAAACAATACAGATTTTTTTCCCTCTTAAGTATTAAGACCTTAAAACCAGTCAGACATAGGAGTTCCCATTGTGGAGCAGTGGAAGCAAATCCGACTAGGCACCATGAGGTTGTGAGTTCAATCCCTGCCCTCACTCAGTGGGTTAAGGATCTGGCATTGCAGTGAGCTGTGGTATAGGTCACAGGCACAGCTTGGATCTGGTGTTGCTGTGGCTGTGGTGTAGGTTGGCAGCTGTAGCACCGATTTGACGATTTGACCTCTAGCCTGGGAGCCTCCATGTGCTGCGGGTGCAGCCCTAAAAAGCAAAGCCAAAAAAAAAAAAAGACCAATCAGATATAACAATGTTCTTCTTAAACTAGCTTAAGCAAATAATTGCTATCCTTACTGAATGTTTACTATGTGCCAGGCATGTTCTCAAAACTTGACATAATCTATCATAATCCTCATAATAGCCCCATGAAGGAGGCACATCATGCCCATTTTATACGTGAAAAACTGAGTGAGGCTAGGGAGGGTTAAGTAACTTAGCCAAGGTGGCATGGTAAGTCACAAGATTGAGATTCAAATCTGAATTGTCTGCAATGTGTCAGAATACATGCGTTCACCCCTGGGGCTAGTGTGCCTCTCCTAATCACAGCTTACAGTTTCTGCCTCTCTCTCTCTCACGCAGTCCAAATGCCAATTTCCTGAGGAAGAGATTCTCATTAACTTCTGCTTTTAAAAGTGCAGGGGTACTCAGAACAGCTCTATCCAGTGGCTAACACAAGGTCAACGGTTTCTCTACATCTCTCAGCTTGGTTTTTCTCTAATCTTTTACTCCACAAATATTTCTTGATTTCTTGTTACCGTGTGCCAGGCTCTGCTGATACAGAAATGAACAAAATGTTCTAGTGAAAGTGGTGAATCAATAACAAAATGTCAGGAGTTCTGTTGTGGCTCAGCAGTAACGAACCTGACTGGTATCCATGAGGACGAGGGTTCGATCCCTGGCCTCGCTCAGTGGGTTGCGGGTTTGGCATTGACATGAGCTGTGGTGTAGGTCACAGAGGAGGCTGGGATCCCACATTGCTGTGGCTGTGGCGTAGGCCAGCAGCTGTAGCTGTTTCGACCCCAGCCTCGAAACTTCCATATGCCAAGGGTGTGGCCCTACAAAGAAAAAAAAAAACGACCAAAAAAAGCCCCCATCAAATACATATTAGATATAATAAGTATAGGGAATGCAAAATACTACTACTACTACTACTAAACTGTTTAAGGGCTGATGGGGAGAGTGTGGAGTGAGAGGGTTACTTTTGTTTGTTTTTGTTTTTGTCTTTTTAGGGCTGCAGCTGTGGCACATGGAGGTTCCCAGGCTAGGGGTCTAACCGGAGCTGCAGCTGCCAGCCTACACCACAGCAACACCAGATCCGGGCCACATCTGTGACCTACACCACAGCTCACAACAACGCCAGATCCTTAACCCACTGAGCGAGGCCAGGGATGGAACCCACAACCTCATGGTTCCTAGTTGGATTCATTTTAAATAGGGTAATCAAGGAGGCTTCACTGGGGAGGTGATATTTAGACAGAGGCCTGAGTCAAGTTTAGGTGTGGGAGAGTTCCCTGATGGTGTAATGTTTAAAGATTCAGTATTGTTAGAGTTTCCTGGTGGTGCAGCAGGTTAAGGGTCTGGAGTTGTCACTGCTGTGGCTTGGGTCACTGTTGTGTGGCTTCAATCCCTGGATCAGGGATTTCCCCGTACCAGGGATGGCCTAATAAATAAATAAATAAATAAGTGAAGGAGTGAGCCTTGGGGATACTCAGAGGAAGAATCTTACAGGTGGAGGGAATAGATAGTACAGAAGTCCACATTAGCTTCATCATCACACAGTTTCTCCCCTCCTAGTGACAAAGATGTCTTTGGCTACTCCACCTGCATCCCTCATCACCCAATAGAAAGCAGCACCTCCTTTTCCTAGGAACTCAAGGAAAAGGCTCAGGATGGAAGCCTATTGGGTCCCCTTGTGTTACATGCTCTCCCTGAACCAATCACTGTGTTCCAGGGAATGGAGCTTTCTGATTGGCTAATCTATGGCAGGCTGATGCAATAAGGTAAGTACCACTCCTCCCCCAGGCAGGTACCTCTGTCTCGGGGGTTTTACCTCAGTTTAAGCTTAGCTCAAGGGAATAGCTTTTATGGTTTGTTCTATACTTTCAAGATTATTAAAGAACTGCACACTCCTTGTAGAATAAAATCCCAAGAGTGTACAAACATAAGCGTTAAAAGTCTTTTTCCAAAAAAATCACAAATGAAATCTCACACTCCAGAATACATGTAATTTTACAAACACAAGCTCATTCATGCATGCTGTCTGGCAGCACTGCCCAACAGTGTGCAAACACTCAAATGTGCCTCATTATTACAATTATTTTTTTCCTCCTCAGACGGGGAAGAGATGTTGATTAGTATGATAATATCAGTAGCTTACGTTTTCGGAATGTTTGCTATGTGCCAAGCCAGGTTTTATAGATGAGAAGGCTAAAGACCAGATAATGTAAGTCACCTGTCCAGGATCACACAGCAAAGAAAGTGTGTCCATGCAGAAACCAGAGCTCTTCCCACCCCCACCCGCAAGGAGCCACGGGGGCTCTGGAGGGCCCCTGCCCTCTCCAGGCCCAGCAGGGCGTCTGCCTCTCTCTTATCTCAGCCCTGGCTGCCTGCTAGTCCCGCCCCCTCGGGGGAGCTGCCACTTGGAGGCGCCTGGCCGGGAAGGGCCTGGTCAGCTGTGTCCGGTGGAGGCAGCTGCTGACCCAGCTGTGGACTGTGCCGGGGCGGAAGAAGGGGGGGCAGGAGCCCTGGGCCCCCCGTGGCAGGGGCTGCATCATGTATCATTTCGGGGCAACCCTCTGGCCAGGAGTTGGCTCCCTCTGTCTTCTGCTAGCTGGGGCCACCTGGGCTCCTTCACCCAACTCCCCCGACGCCAAGTTTGAAAGCAAAGGTAAGGATGGACCTGAGTTTGGAGGGAAATGCTGGGGCCTGAACGTCCAGCCTGGGTCCTGGGGTCTATGCCGGTTTTTGAACCTTCAATCTATGTTCTGGGGGCCCAAGCTGATATCTGAGCCCCTAGACTGGGACCTGATATAGCATGCTGGGGTCTATATCCCCAGGCTGGGTTCTAGCAGAGAAGTTACAGAGGGGCATTAGAGTCCTGTTTTATCTTTTCAGGGACCCTGGTAACATGCTAAACCCTAAATGGGAAAGAGCTGGTGCTGGGTCTAGGCCCTGCTGTCTAGAGTCTCTGAGGTGAGGGAGCCGACCCTCTAGAGGGGGAGGGAGGATTAAACCTAGGTCCTAGTCAGAGGGGCCGGACCGCAGGCTACTGTAAACACGGTTTTCAAGCAGACGCCAGATCCCTGGGTCCGCGGAGTTGAGGGAGGGGGGCAAGGGGCACGGTTGGCGCTATCGGGCAGCCGGGAGCCTGCCGGGGCCGATAGGGGGCCCCGCCTCCTACACACACACACTCACCCGCACGCATGTCTTGAGTTGGGGCGGGTCGGGTCGCGGGAAGCGGAGGCCTTGAATGCAGCGCTCAGCTCAGCCCGTCTCGGGGTGGGCGGGTGTGTGTAGCGAGACAGTAAGACACGCAACCGACGCTTGGGAGTTCGGGGGGCACCACTTCTGCGGACCCCTGGAAGGGCCCCCGCTTGGGCAGTGCGCGGGGCGGGACATTTCTTATCGGTTCGCACAGGCAGCGGGAGGGAGGGGAGGATGCCTTGGCCCGAGGACGAGGACGGGTCTCGGGTCTCCTGACCCCCTCCTCTGCCCTCATCCCCAGCGGCCCTGTTGGCAGCCCGCGGGCCTGAAGAGCTTCTGTGCTTCACCGAGCGGTTGGAGGACTTGGTGTGCTTCTGGGAGGAAGCGGGAAGCGCTGGAGTAGGCCCAGAAGACTACAGCTTCTCCTACCAGCTTGAGTGAGTCCAACGAAGCAGGTGGAGCGCCCTACAGGGGTAGGGGATGGGCGGGGCGGGCAAAGTTCCCCGGAGCTCGCACCTTGGGATGTCTCCTGGTGTCGGGGCCGGATGGCACCTCTGCTGGTGGTCACTAGTGGGAAGCCCGCGGGGTCAGGGTTGACACGCCCCTTAGTGGCCGGGGCTGGAACAGTCCCTTATTCACTGCTGGAGTGCGATCCCAAACACTGCTGAGAGGACACCGCTCCAAATCGGCACCAAGGCGTCGCGTACGTCGGGGCTGGGACGCCCCCTGGTGGTAGTGTTCAGAACGCGCTCTTGGTCAGGGCAATACTTCCCAAATTGCTCCCTTCCCTCGCTGGCTCCTCGGGGAACAGGGGTGAGCCGTGGAAGCCATGCCACCTGCATCAAGGGCCCACGGCCCGCGGCTCGGTGCGTTTCTGGTGCTCGCTGCCTACAGCCGACACGTCGAGCTTCGTGCCCCTAGAGCTGCGCGTCACTGAGGTTTCCTCGGGCGCTCCACGCTACCACCGTATCATCCACATCAACGAAGTGGGTAAGTGCACTGGGAAAGGGGGAGTGTTAAGGAGGGGTCCTAGTTTCTGCTCAACTGAGCAACCGCTCTCCGCAGTGCTGCTAGACCCTCCCGCTGGGCTGCTGGCACGGCGGGCCGAAGAGAGTGGCCACGTGGTACTGCGCTGGCTCCCGCCGCCTGGGGCACCCATGGCGAGCCTTATCCGCTATGAGGTGAACATCTCGACAGAGAACGCCGCAGGGGGCGTGCAGAGGGTGAGGCCCGCCCCTATCTCCTAGCCCCAAGGGCTGCACAGTCAATAGCACCCACCTCTAAGTCCCACCCAGACGGTCACTATGGCCTCGCCCCTCCACATTCCGCCCAAGACAGTTCCACATCTACCAACTTGTTCTCTTTCCTAATTTCCCCTTTCCCACCCCACCTGGACGCAATCCCAACTACCCCCTTGTCCCAAACCCTAGGCCTCCTCAGGGTCCCGTCCTTTCACTGCGCTGGCCAGTCTGTTAAATAGCCCAAGTCCGCCCTCTGCTACCTGGGTCCCGTTCTGATTGGTCCCAGCTTTCCCAGGCCCCGCCTCCTGCTTTCATTGCCTACCTCCCCAAGAGTGGGCTCGGTTCGTCCTTTCTCTGATTGGCTTGGTCCATCAGGCCCCACCCCCAACATGCCCTTCTTGGCCCGCCCCGCCCCTATTGACCACGCCTCTCATCCGGGCCCCGCCCCCAGGTGGAAATCCTCGACGGCCGCACTGAGTGCGTGCTGAGCAACCTGCGGGGTGGAACGCGCTACACCTTCATGGTACGCGCGCGAATGGCAGAGCCGAGCTTCGGTGGCTTCTGGAGCGCCTGGTCCGAGCCTGCGTCGCTGCTGACAGCTAGTGGTGAGGCCTCAGGCAGGGGTGTAGGAGGTGATGGGTGAAGCATGAGGCAAGCTCACGCCTTCATCTTCCTGCTCCCCAGACTTGGACCCCCTCATCCTGACCCTCTCCCTCATCCTCGTGCTCATCTTGCTGCTGCTGGCCGTGCTCGCCCTGCTCTCCCACCGTCGGTGAGCGCCCCATTCTGGCACCTGGCTCACACTTTTCCCCACCAACTTTCCCCTTTCCCTGAGGAAACTAGGTTCAGAGAGGGGCAGGCACTTGTCCAAAGTCACACAGTGAGGAGTCAGTGGCAGGGCTGGGATGCAAGCCAGGTCAGTTCTAGACTTTCAGTTAAAATTCTCAGTTCTTGGGCGTATTTCTACCTTCTACTTCAGTGGCACCCCTTCTTGGATTCCTTTGTTAATATCTTTCCCAATTTCATCAGCTCTATTGTAAAATCAACCAGATGAGCTTAATGGAATGATTTAACCCTAAGTGCCTCTGACTCCTGTTATCAAGATCCTCGGGTGCTTTATATGACAAACATCCTGAGGTTTTTATAATTCCAAGTATATACCATGTGGTTTCATACCCCCAAATCTTGGCACATACTGTTCCTTCTACCTAGAATGTCCTTCTTGCCATGCAATCTCCTATTTTTCTTACAAGTTTATTTACTTGATTGGAAAATACATATTGAGTGTCAACTATGTGCTAGGCACTTGGGAGAAAATGTAGAACAAACCAGACATGTCTCTGACCTTGTGAATCTCATAGTTGAGTCATACAACAAATAAGGGAATGAACAGATATTTGGTTATAAGTTGTGACGAGTAATGTTACAGAAAAAAAAGGGGTATAGGGACACAGCAGGATGGCCAGGGAAGGCCTCAAAGCAGAGAGCTGAAGCCTGGAAGGAGGCAGACATTTGAAAAGCAGGGAGGAAAAACAGCAAGTACAAAGGCCCTGAGCTGGGAATGAGTTTGGAACACTGAAGCAGCTGCAGAAAGAGCATATGGGAGTTCCCGTTGTGGCTCAGTGGGCTAAGAACCCAACACAGTATCCCTAAGGGCTCAGGTTCAATCCCTGGCCTCGCTAAGTGGGTTAAGGATCTGGGGTTACCACAAGCTGCAGCATAGGTCACAGATGCAGCTCAGATCTAGCATTGCTGTGGCTGTGGTGTAGGCTGGCAGCTGCAGCTCTGATTTGACCCCTAGCCAAAAAGAGCTGTATGGTTCGAACTGTGAGGGAGGAAATGGTAGATGATGAGGTAAGGGGCGGTGACAAGAGTCAGATCACACAGGGTCTGCTGCAGAGCTGTGGGAAGGAGTGTGGATTTTATTCTGAATGCAAGGGGGTACCATGGAAGGGAGTGAGGAAGGAAGGTACCTAACAGATATCCAGGCAGGCCTGGGTGGGTTTTAGAGGGAGTACAAGGCAGTATACATTGAACACCTATACATCCCCGTCAAAACTTTGTTCTAGTTGCCCTTTTGTAGGGCCCTGCAGATGCTTTGGTTGAGCCTCTGTTCTCCAGCCCCATGCACTCGTCTGCCTCCATCATGACCACACGAGGCTAGGAGAATCTGTGCCAACTGGTGCTGAGGGGGTCTTGGTGAATGTCCAGTGACACATGCTAGGTACTTTTCTTTTGGCTTCACCAGGACTCTGAAGCAGAAGATCTGGCCTGGTATCCCAAGCCCTGAGGGCGAGTTTGAGGGTCTCTTCACCACCCACAAGGGTAATTTCCAGGTAGGTGGCCTGGCTGTCTTGTCAAGGCCTGGGGCTCCCCTGCTCCTGTGGCCAATCCCCAGGTCTCTGAGCAGACTGGTGCTGTTTCCCCAGCTGTGGCTGTACCAAACTGATGGATGTTTGTGGTGGAGCCCCTGCACCCCTTTTGCAGAGGACCCACCTGCCCCTCTGGAAGTTCTCTCTGAGCGCTGCTGGGGGGTGACACAAGCAGTGGAACCAGCCGCAGATGATGAGGGGTCCCTGCTGGAGCCGGTGGGCAGTGAACATGCCCGAGACACCTACCTGGTGCTGGACAAGTGGTTGCTGCCCCGGAGGCCGGCCAGTGAGGACCTCCCACAGCCTGGTGGTGATTTGGACATGGCGGCCATGGATGAAGCCTCAGAAGCATCCTTCTGCTCATCTGCTCTGGCCCTGAAGCCTGGGCCAGAGGGGGCCTCAGCTGCCAGCTTTGAGTATACTATCCTGGATCCCAGCTCACAGCTCCTGCGCCCAAGAGCCCTGCCCGCTGAGCTACCCCCTACCCCACCCCACCTGAAGTACTTGTACCTTGTGGTGTCTGACTCTGGCATCTCAACTGACTACAGCTCAGGGGGCTCCCAGGAAACCCAGGGGGGCTCATCCAGTGGCCCCTACTCCAACCCTTATGAGAACAGCCTTGTCCCAGCCCCTGAGCCTTCACCCCCGAACTATGTGACCTGCTCATAGGATTCCAGCCCTCAGATGCTTGGGGACCCAGCATGACTTCAAGTGCTACTCCAAGCCCAACATTTATCCAGCAGGGTCAGTGAGGCCTCCCTCAGGACTAAGGACATTGCTGACCTTGACTTTCTGCTCAATACATCCTGCTCAGAAAGTCACAACCTTACAGTATTTTTAATGTACAGGGTTTTTTTTGTAGAGATATATATATAAATATATATAAATTTTTGTCATGACTTCTGTAAATACCTGTAAGCTTCATCTTTTCCCTGGGCCATAGGAGCAGCAGTATAAGGTCTTGAGTTCAGTCTGAAATTGTGACCTGACTGAATAATAATAATAAAATGAATCAGTCAGTGTAAGTTATGCTAGCTGCCCTAACAAACAACTCCTGGGAGTTGCCTTGTGGTACAGTGGGTTAAGGATCCAGAATTGTCACTGAAGTGGCTCAGGTCGCTGCTGTGGCATGGGTGTGATCCCTGGCCTGGGAGTTGCTTAACACATTAAATGTTTTCTCTCTCATATTTCAATTTAAACAGGTGGGCAGCTATCCTTGGGATACATCAGAATCCCAGACTGGCTTTATCATCCCCAGGGGTAACTTGGCATCTTTAGATGAATCCTCTGCATCCTGTCAGCCAACAAGCAAAGACAGTAGGTGATTCTGTGAGCTATTTTAGGGATCTAGCCTAGAGGTGTTGGCCATCTCTTCCTCACAAATTCTACCAGTCAGAAATGGTCATGCAATCACCGCCAGAACGATTGACAGCTGGGAAATGTAGTTTAGCTGTGCATCCAGAAGAGAAAAGCTGTTTAATGAGCCACTAGCTAGTCTCTGCTACTATTAATAGCAATATTCATTCCTAAGGCTTCATTTTCAATCAGGCCCAGTTCTAAGAAAGCACTGTGATGACACCAAATGTCATCAAGAGACTCAATGGGAGTTCTGGTCTCGCCACTTTTAAAAAGTTCGACATAGGAGTTCCAGTTGTGGCTCAGCGGGTTAAGAACTGACTAGTATCCATAAGGATGCAGGTTTGATCCCTGGCCATACTCAGTGGGTTAAGGATCCAGCATTGGCAAGAGCTCTGGTGTACGTCCCAGACAGAGCTCAGATCTGGTGTTGCTGTGACTGTGGTGCAGGCCTGCAGCTGCAGCTCCAATTTGACCTCTACTCTGGGAACTTCCATATGCCGCAGGTACAGCACTAAAAAGACAAATAAATAAATAAAGTTTGGCATAATCTAGGAAAGCTGGGAGTTCCCGTCATGGCACAGTGGTTAACGAATCCGACCAGGAACCATGAGGTTGCGGGTTCGGTCCCTGCCCTTGCTCAGTGGGTTAACGATCCAGCATTGCCGTGAGCTGTGGTGTAGGTCGCAGACTCGGCTCAGATCCCTGTTGCTGTGGCTCTGGTGTAGGCCGGCGGCTACAGCTCCGATTTGACCTCTAGCCTGGGAACCTGTATATGCCGCGGGAGCGGCCCAAGAAATAGCAAAAAGACCAAAAAAAAAAAACCAAAAAAAAAAACCTAGGAAAGCTGAACGTAGGTATACCTTTCACTCTAGCTACTCCACTTCTAGATATATATCCTAAAAACCCTTGCACACACAAACCAGGACATGTGTACAAGAATGTCAAGAGCAGTAAATAGTCAATCTGATGGATAAACTGGAGTATAGTCACCCATGGAATTATATGCAGTAGAAAAAAAGGAATGAACCAAAAAATGTGGCTGAATCTTAGTAACAATGTTGAGTGGGAGAAGAAAGAAGTCTCAGATTACATTTATCATGAAACTTTTTAAAGTTCAAAACAGCAAAATTAAACAATTTGTTGACTGGGCACAATATGTACATGAAAATGCTATGTTTATGAGAGAAAAAGCACTTTACAATCTTTAAGTCTTTGAATCTGCATGTCTCTGAGGTAGGTATTCCAGCCATGGGAAACTTAGGCATAGAGAGGTTGTCACACACCAAAGCTCAAGACTGCCCTTCAGAGCTTGAACCCTTGTGTGAGCCAGTGTCACCAGCCTGGGTGGGCCACTGTGTGACCGTCATCTCTCCATCCGGTTGGAAAGTCACCCACCACTCTGCCCTGGGTTCCAGCCCGCCTGGCTCCAGGCAGGCTCGGAGGCAGTGCTGTCCTGGGCCTGATGCATTGGGCTGCAGCCAGCACTGGGCAGGGAAATACCTCTGGAGCAGCGCCAGTGGCTGGGCATCCCCACTGTCTCCTTCCTCCTGGGTCTGGAGAGCCACAATGAGCCCACAGCCCTGGCCAGGCCCACCCTGGTGGCTGAAGTGGGCAGCTGTGTCCACAAGCAGGGCGGCCAGGTAGGCGGCTTCCTGGGGCCCAAGGTCTTCTGTTAGGTACTCCTCCAGGCCATCGAGCAGCAGGAGGGAGGGCGCTGCCCCCCTGGCCTCATGCGCAGAGCACAGGAGCCGGAGGAGCTCAAGGGTTGAGGGTGGATACTGGAAGCGGATTTTCTAGAGAGAGGAGAAAAGGAAAGGACCAGAATCAGCACAGGAAGCCAGGATCCCTGCTATAGCAGCCCTAGTCCCCTGCATACTCTCCTGGACGAGGCTCTCACTCCCGGAACTGCTGGTTCCAGAGTGAGGCAGCTCAGAGTGGTCGAGTATTCTTGTTTGCCATCCTCCGCCCCCTACCTTTTTATCCTGCATTCTTCACTCCCTGGTATTAGTTGAGAACAAGATACAGCTTTCTGGAGTTCCCGCCTGTGGCGCAGCGGAAATGAATCCGACTAGGAACCACGAGGTTGCAGGTTCCATCCCTGGCCTCCCTCAGTAGGTTAAGGATCCTGCGTTGCCGTGAGTTTATGGTGTAGGTCGCAGACGCGGCTCGGATTTGGCGTTGCTGTGGCCGTGGCGTAGGCTGGCAGCAACAGCTCCGATTAGACCCCTGGCTTGGGAACCTCCATATGCCGCGGGTGAGGCCCTCAAAAGACAAAAAAGAAAAGAAAGATACAGCTTTCTGCCAAATCTGCAGGGTAATCTTTCCCTAAGCGGCCGACACCATCATTTGACGGCAGCTGTCCAAAAACCAACTGTAGTCAAACCCTTTGGGTACCGCCTTTTGCTAATTTCGCCCCCTCATCGATGGTTTCTCACTCAATCTTAACAAAGCTTAGTATGGTCCCATCCCCGACTCATTCCAGACTCCATCCCATAATGGCCACTCCGGCTTGGCTTTCCTTCGTCTCCACCATTGGTCTGTCTACGTGTCACTCAATCCCAACCGCTCCGCTAGTGGCTGGTCCGCCTCTGGTCCCGCTTTTCCCAACCTGTAACCGCAGGGGTTCCAGCGCTGCTCGGGTCCCGCGGGGCAAGCTTTGCAGAGGCCTCCGGGTGAGGAAGAGTACGGGGCCTTGGCCCTCTCCTGCCGTCTCCAGGGCCGCCGCGAATAGCAGTGCTGTCTTTCCAGAGCCTGGACCGCCAAGCAGCAGCAAAGGCGGTCCGGCCTCAGCCGTGCTCTCCTCCGCGGGGCCGGCCGCGCTGCCAGAGTTTAGCACCCGCCTCAGCGTCTCCGCCATTCGCAGCAAACGTCTGTCCAATCCGTGGCCCGATCCTGCCCTTAATCCCGCCGCAGGCGAGATCTCATTGGCCACAGTGTACTTAGCTTCTCCATTGGTTCGAGGCTCTGCTCATCAAAGGTAGATCGCTGTTTCCCAGTTCCTCTGGTGGTGAAGCGGCAAATAACCTAGTCCGAGGAAGGGATGGAGGCCTTTGAGGGAGATAAGGCTCTTCCCTGGTGAGTCCGCTGGCCGAAGCAGCACAAATACTACTATTGTGAGTCGTTCTGCTAGTCAGGCAATACAAGTGTTGAGAGTTGGAGGGAGCAGGTCCTAATCACTGACACATTGTTTAAAGTCTCTTAGCCTCAGTTTTTTACCTGTAAATTGTAGCTCATGGTATCTCAGAGGAATATTGTGATAGGCACGTGTCTGTGTGTGTTTCTGCTGATAACACCCAATGACAATGGAGAAGAGAGATGGATGAGCTATGTGCTTCTCTCTGCACCTGAATACCAGCACAAATGTGTCTGGGACTGCCGGCTTGAGGACATTCATGTGCAAAACATCAGCAGCTGTCTCTTAGTGTCTGTGAGAAGAGTCTCAGCTGGCTTCCTCACTGGCCTGGGGGCTTCTTGAGTCCTGCTTGTAGTACAGGGGGAGGCAGGACCAAACAACAAAAAGGGGGCACAGGAGAGAATAGGCAGAGATTCAGGGGGCTGGGAGACTGAGGGAGAACCACAGCAGGACCTTGTTTGTCATGTTCACTTTGGTATCTCCAGCACCCAGAACAGTGCCTAGGGCATTGTAGATTCTCAATATAGTCTCCTTAAAGGAATGAATGAAGAAAGGAAAGTAGGATTGATGAGAAACTGGGAGAGAAGGAGGAACAAGGTGAGTGATCAAGTGATCAGTGGTTGTGTCTCTTCACCCAGATTTCTCCCCAGAGCTGCCACTCATACCCCTGTTGCCCTGGCAACTCTGTCTCCTGGTAACTTCAAAGTGGTGCTGTTGCCAGGAGACCCAGGGGCAGGGAGGAACTGAGATTTCCAGGGCTTTCTCTCTCCCTCTGGGGCCGGAACACAGCTCCACAACATCCTCCAATAATACACCCACTCACACAGCTGGGCACGTACACACACACACACACACACGCATGCATGCACACATGGCATCTCTGCATATATTTCACTTTCAGAATCCCCATCACCCACATGCTCCCTGCCCTATCCTATCCTGACACAAAGTATCCCATACATACTCTTTCCCATATTCATGCCTCCACACCCTTTCCCTTGCACACACACCAGAACACACTCTGATACAATCATACCATTTCTCCCCCCAACACACACACACACACACACACACGACATACTGTTACATTGCCCTGTAAATGTACCACCTCAGGCCCATGATTCACCTCAATTTTATAGCACTCTAAATGCACAAGCACCCAGCAGAGACAATTGTATCACAGAGTTCCACACAGTTATATACATAGGAGCATGCCAAACACAGCCTTGTTTTAGGTCCTTTGCACTTGTTGTTCCCTTGTTTAGAGCATTCAGCTGTCAGATATCCCTCGTTTTTTTCATTCAGTTTAGGTGCCTTCTCATATATCACCTACTTAAGCTTTCCTTGACCACCTGTGTAAAATTACACCCCTTCACTCTTTAACTGCTTGTTTCTCTTCAAATAACATCACTTCCAACCTTATGTATTTACCTTATTGCCTCTCTTCCCACTAGAATGTCAGCTCTGCCAGGGTAGGGCTCCTCTTTCTTTCTGGCTTCCTAGATCGTAGAACCACACCTGGTATATAGTAGGTGCTTCTAAATGCAGCTGAGTGAGTACATTGGCGAAGATGTGATATTAGGTGTTTCTCTCATGTGTGTAGTACTTCTTTGCCTCACTTCTCAGGATCCCATCTTCATGTCTTGACAGAAGGACCCTTAGCTTAGAGGAGCTCCCTGGAGGAGGCAGGACTGAAGAGTGAGGGGACAGGGTGGTGGACAGCTCAGTGACAGTCTATGCTCCTGCCTGTTTATCAGCATCCTGAAGTGATCAGTTCATGTATTTAGCAAACACTTGTTGAACACCTACTGTGTGCCCGGTCTTGTTCTAGGCATAGGGGCTCATTGGTGGATAGACATCAAAGATTCTGTCCTGGTGGGACTGATATCCTAGCGAGGGAGGAGATAACGGATGCTAAGGATAAAGAGCGTTCCAGGTGAAGGCACTGGCAGAACTTTGGCTTTTACACAGAATGCCGTGGGGACCCAAGAGAGAATTTGAGTACAAGAGGATCATAGTCTGACATATTATAAATTGGAGTTTGGTTTTGGTTGAGTTTGAGAGGCTATGAGACCTACTGGGGAACATCAAGAGCCTTTTGAATAAACAAGTACACATTAGTCTGGATTTTATACCTAAGATTATCCGCCCTGGGATGTGTGTGTAGGCAAAGGCTAGGGCTGCTATCTCATTGCTTTGTGTCTGGCAGCCCCGACTTTACCCTTTCGTGGCCCATGCCTAGTATCAGAACCGTGGACAGCGTCAACTGGTTTGGCCATAGGGCGCTGTCCTTTGTGCTGAAGTTTTGCTTCTTTCCTGGCCTGCGTGGAGGCAGCTGTATGACATAAGGGAGCATGGGTCTCAGGGGGTGCAAGCCCTGGGGAAAGAAACTCTGCAGTGAAGCAGGGGACTCCATGATTCTGTCCATTCTCTGCTTTCAGCCCTCTCATGCACCCCTCTCATTCCCTGTGGCCCACAAGGAATACCACCACCTCCCTCACTCCCTCTCCCTGTGTCTCCCATCGTTCAGCTCCAGCAGCACAGCAGGCATGTTTCCACTTCAGAGCCTTTTGTTCTTGCTGTTCCCTCTGCCTGGAATGCTCCCCAGCCCCACACGTCGGATATTGGCTTGGTTCCCTTCCCTCCCTCTTTCACACCTCATCTCCAGTGCCAACTCCTCAGAAATAACTTGCCTGACCACCCTCTTTAAATTGCAAACTGTGTCACCATCCCAAAGTTGTCCCAGTGTCTTTTTTTTCTTTTTTTCTTTTTAGGGCCACACTTGTGGCATATGCAAGTTCCCAGGCTAGGGGTTGAATTGGAACTATAGCTGCCAGCCTACACCACAGTCACAGCAACATGGGATCTGAGCCACGTCAGCGAACTATATTACAGCTCACAGGAACGCCAGACCCGTAACCCACTGAGCAAAGCTAGGGATGAAACCCGCATCCGTGGATACTAGTCGTATTTGTTACTGCTGAGGCACAATGGGAACTTCTTCTCTAGCTTGAATTTTCACCTTATCACTTATCAATAGCTAACATATCAGAGATCTCATGCTCTGACCTAAATCCTTGATCCTGATACCTTTTCAGATTTTCAAAAAGTACTATGGTGTAAATTCTATGTATTGAATAACACCCTTGGTTGGACCTGGGTGTTAATTTAATACTCTAAATTAAATACTCTAGTTTATCTGCAACAAAACATAAGAACATTTACATAAAGTTAAATAAGTAAAAGCTGTAATAACCTAATGTCAGTTCAGGTCTTGCCACAAATGAGTTATGGAAAAAATATTGGTTTTCAGACCTTCTTGAAATTTGGAATTGTAGTTTTGTGTTTGGCTTATTTATCTTGTTAGGATGTGAGCTCCATGAGGGTAGGATTTTGTGTCTGTTCTGGTCACCACTGCAGCCCTTGTGCCTAACTGAACAGCACCTGGCATGCAGGGGGTGCTCCATAGTTTTTGTTGAATGAATGAATGGATGGATGAATGAATAAATGAATGAATGAGAAAACAAAACAGACTCCCCTTTCCTGGTTTCTGGATGACCCTATGCCCTGAATGGGCTGTCTGAAGCCCTTCAGAAGCAGTGTGTGTAGGGGGGGGGGGGTCTGTGGCGCTCTGTCCCTACCTTCGCCACTCTCTGTTGGGCTCTCAGAGGTTGGTTCTCAGCACAACCTCATAATCAGACCCCTGCTCAAAGCCGTGTAGTCAGGGGTTCAGTTTGGAGGTTCCTACTGCCCTCAGCATCCCCTTCTCTTAGGACCCTGAGGGTCATCTCACCCTATTCTTTGTGCCCTCTGCACCCCATGGTCAGAAACAGGCTAGCTGCCTGGGGAGGACAGTCATGTGAGGTTCCTCACAGTGTGTTTGTGTGCCTTACATGTGGCTGATGGGGCTGTTCGGATTTGACAGATGAAAAAACAAGGGCACAGAGAGGTTAATTAATTTTCCTAAGGTCAAACAGCCAGGAAATGCTGGGCCAGGATTTAAAACCAAGTCAGGGACCCCATAGCCCCATGCTGCCTCTCCACAATTGCCCTGTGACAGTATACCCACACCCAGCCTCACTGACACCTAGATCCCAAATTAAAGTCTTCCACACCCTGCCACAGGTAGGAAGGCAGGTGGCCAAACTTCTGTTACAAACAGGTTTTTATTAAAGATGAGGAGGGGGCAGGAAAGGGGGGGCAGTGTTTCCCCTGCCCACTGCCTTTGGCTGCCTGGAGTGGGGAGCCCTCTCTGCTTCACGCATGCCCCTATGATGGCACATCTGTGTAAGTCTGAGGCATGGGGGGCAGTGCAAAGAACAGGGCTTGGGTTCTAAGGAAAAAAAAAAAACTCCTCTCCAACAGCCCTAATAAATAACAGAAGGGTTTGGGGTGACCTGGACACAGGCAAGAGGGGACACAGCACCCTGAACCCCAAAACTTCTGAACTGGGGCAAGCCCTGCATAAGTAGGGAGTTAGGATGGGCTGGGTGAGAGATTGCACATGGGGGAGGGGCTGAGAGAGGAAGGGGTACCCCAAGGACCCTGCCATGGGGGAACCTGCCCCCCACCCTCCAGCTGGACCCTCTGATTCTGAGGAGAGAGGACTCAGTGACAAAAGATGACCCCATCTCCCTCCTCTGCTTTGCACCTGCTTAGATATGGGCGGTCCCCCATTGACTGGAATCATACCCACCCACCCTAGAAATTCTGAGAACCAAGGACTCCTATTGGTTGTTCAGACTCTGAACACTAACTAGAGTTGCCCTCTTGCCTGAGGCTTCTAAGAAGTGATAGGGAGGCTCATATTGGCTGGAGTAAACTCCTTTTGGCTAGAATTCTGAGAACTGTGGGGGCTCCCATTGCCTGGGCAATGACCAGTAGTGGGGTCAGGCTTTGGCCCTTAAAAGGGTGATCCAACGAGGCAAGGCCCCACTTCCCAATTATGCACACTTGGATGTCCCAGAGGGCAAGAGAGGCAGGGAGGGGGGTTGCCCAGGTGTCCTTCCAGCCATCCTCTGATGTCTAGGCCTGGCTGGTTTGGGGACAGGGGCTTTGGCACTCACAGCACACGCACACACACGCGTGGCAGGGAAGAAATGGGGACTGGGCAGATTCTGGGTGGGTGTTGGGCCTCACAGCAGGTGGTCACGGCTTGCAAAGAGGTAAGGGCTGAAGTTGTCCCGGTGGAAGGGGGAGGGGTAGAGTCCACTAAGGGTATAGAGGTCCCTCAGCAGGGGCGTGGGCAGCAGCAGCTTCCGGCCACGGCCACCACCCCCACCAGGGCCCCCAGGCCCAGGGGAGGAGGGCGAGGGGCCCTGGCTGGGGGTTGGCGCTGGCAGGGGCAGGGGCAGAGGCAGGGGCGTCGGCTCAGACCTCAGTCGAGGGCGGGGCACACGGGGCGACGAACACATGGCTGGAGCCCTGGAGGACACGCAGCTGGGGATCAGGTGGCCACGGCGGGCGCAGTTCTGCGGCTCTAGGGATTGAGGGGAGAGGATCAGAAGTAAGGCAATTAGAAAGCTTGCAAAGGGGTTATGAGAGCACAAGTGAGACCTCTGGGGCAGTGACTACCATCTGGAAGTCTCCCCCCGCCTTATCCCCCCCACTCCCTCAACACTCACTGGATGGGGTGAGCCGTGCCGGTGTCGAATGCGGCCTGCAGGCCTCGGGTTCCTGAGACAAAGATGCAGAAGGAAGAGGCTAGTGGCCCCCTGGGCCCCACTGGCCACAGCCCTGAGGAACTCATTGGGCACAGAGCCCAAGGCAAAAGACAACCCGTTTTCAGGATTAACCATGTCCACTTGGGAGAATGAGAGGGGGTATGCCCTTCCATCCCATGGGACAGTCGCCCCAGAACCTAGCCACAGAGTTGAGCGATCCCTCTACCTCTTCTTGATCCTGAGACCCCCACCTCATGCCTGACTTCTTGGTCCCCCTCCACCCACCACCCTCTCCAGCCGGGAGCGGCCCCCGGCCCCCCTTACCTGGGCCACACTTAACTTTTCGAGGGGGCTGTCCATGGTGGGGGCTTGGCCCAGGTCCTCCCAAGGAGAGAGCCTTCGGCCAGAGGGTGGCCGGCTCTGGAAGTTGTGCACGACACAGGTGACCTGTGACAGAGGAAGACGGGAGGCCTGAGGCCCAAGGCCAACAGGGTAAATACCATCCCCACTTTTTAAATAAGGCAACTGAGGCTCAGGTTTTCAAAAACAGCTGACGCTTTTATGGTACTTAGTAGGTGCTAAACACAGTTCTTTCTGCTTTACTAAGAGATAGGTACTATTATTACTTATTCCACACGGTGAGGCACATAAGGCCGAGTTGTGTAAGAGCAGCATCTGATCCTTTCCCTATTCAAATCTTTGATATTTTGGACATTATGGGGTTTTTGAATTAATATTAACTTTTTCGAATGTTTCGTTAAAGTATTATTTATCTTGATTACTGAGTGTTTTGGCACCCCCTTAAGTATTGTGCTCAAAGAGAATGCCTCGCTCACCTTACCTTGGTCCCAGTCTCCTTATCCCATTTCACAGATGAGTATATCCAAGCTAGGTTTGGTTAAAGGACTCGCCCAAGGTCACACAGAGTCCATATCCTTCACCATTATGCGGTCCTGCCTCTTGGGTCAGGGAGAGATGGCAAGGGGACTCACCAGAAACGTGGCGATTGCGGCCCCAGTCAGGAAGCCGGCCAGCACATCCGACCAATGGTTGCGGTACTCTGCCACGCGGACCACGCCCACTAGGAAGGCGGGGCACAGCAGGGCCAGGCAGAGTGAGGGTTTGACCAGGCGGGAGCCCTTCACGCGGAACACCAGCGTCACGTACATCTGTGGAGGCCAGATGGGTCAGAGGACACACAAGATAGCAGCAGTTCCCAAACCCAAGCGGATACTGCGTTCAGGGTTAAGGGGTGTGGCCAGAATCCTGAGGCGCGTCACTGGGGCTGGAGGTAGAGGCCCTGGACTCCAGGGAACAGAGCCAGGGGGATAGGAGTTAAGGGGACAGAGTCAGGGGACCCCCATTGGGCCCTTGCAGGGAGGAGGTGTGGCCAGAGCACCAAAGGACAGTGGATAGGGTCTGGGGCCCAGGTCTCTGTAGGACCAGTCCCAGAGGGGGAAAGATGCTTGCTGGGTTAGGGTGTGGCCACAAAAATAGAGGGTAGATTCAGGGCCCAAGAGACAAGTCCAGGAGCTCCAGGAGGTGGAGTCCCCAAACTCCTGGGAACCACTGACAGGGTTAGAAGCATAATCCCCAAGGCCACATAAAGGAGTCATAACAACAGGGAGTGCAACCAGGGAAAAGGAGGGCACAGAGTCAGGAAGTTCCAGTGAAATGGAGTCAAGAGTGTGACCAGGCCAATATGGCGAGGGCAAAGTCCGGGCGGGAGCAAGGGCAAGGGGGATGGGGCAAGGGCTCCACTACACAGCCACTCGGGCAATATCCAGAACCTGTAGCATTGCCGGGACTTGGCTAGGCTTCAGGGAGTGGTGCACTCCATGCACAGTGTCCAAGTCCTACAGGGCAGAGCCAATAGCCTCCTTTGGGCGTGACATTACTGGGTCAGGAGGCGTGGCCAGACACCAAGGAGCACATTCTAGAACATAGCTGTACCCTCAGGCTGGGGGCGTGACCAGGGTCCAAGGAGAGGAGTCAGAGCCTCCGCCCTAGGGGCGGTGCCACAGTGTCAGGGCGGGGCCTCACTTCGGGAAGAATGGGAAGCTCCAGCCCAGAGGGTCTCCAGCCCGCTGGCCGCCCCCTTACTGCCGTGTCCCCAGTTTGGGGCTCACCGCTGTGTAGGTGACGGCATAAGCGCAAAGGGCAGCGTCCTTGCAGGGGAAGGCGCGTCGCGCAGCGGCCACCAGGCTGGGGCTGCCAGCGCAGGCACCCTGGTCGGTGACGAAACGGTCGGGCCCTGGCCGGTCCGGTGAGGGTGGCGGGCAGCCCAGGGCCGTGTAGTTGGGGCGGCACACGGACAAGAAGTGTGGCGTCGGATTGCCGGTCACCACCTGCCCCGCATTGGCGAAGATGGTCGTAGTGAAGAGGCCGAAAGAGTAGACCCCTGGGGTGGGGTGGGAGAGGGGGTTCATGCCAGGGCCCTGATGCTTCAGCATCCAACCTCCTGTGAGTCCCCTTATGGCTCATCGGGGCCCCTGTCTCCTTGTTCCTGTGACTGCCATTAAAGCACACCTGGGACTCTCCCTAACACCACACCCCATAATAGGCCATGTTCCTCTTCCCTTGAGACCACCGTGACGGCATTCTGGGATTACCCTCTGTCCCTCTGGGATTACCACTATGTCAGGAGTGGGCCCTCCTCTGGAGCCCATTATAGTTGGGCTAGGATCCCTCAATAACATTACATCAGGATTGGGCCCATGCCCAGGACCTCCTAAAACCTAAAACCACCCTGATGACATTTCTGGGCTTTCCATACCTATCCCTGGACTCACTATTACTGAGTTGATCACTTTTCTCCTGAATCATCAATCAGCCAGAGCTGGATCTCCAGCCCTCTGCCACAGGGACCACCATTTTGGATGAGCTCTGTCCCTCCCATACCCCAAGGCCACCAATTGTGGCTGGGACCACATTTAAAGCACAGCTGGAGTTCTCATCCCTTTGCCCTGGGACCCCCTGGTGTTTGTCCTGTGCCTGTGTCTCCCCTTTTCTGCCTGAGACTCTCATTGCGGTAATTTGGGGCCCTTTCGAGTTGCCCTCATAGTTGGCTATGACCCTACACGCATACCCCTGCAACTTCCAGTATGCCTGGCCTTAGCCCGAGTCCCCCTTTCCCCATGAAGTCACCATCATAGCAACTCTAAGGCCTTTTCCTCCTGGAGTTCTTGTTGTGACTGAGCCTGGCCCATATCCCTTTCGCAGGGCTAACCTCTGTCCAAGTCACTCACCCAGGAAGCGGACCAGCCTCCGCAGCGGGGGGCTGAAGCGGCAGCAGGCCCCAGACACGATGGTGCTCTCCCCAGTGATGGGGATGGCTGAAGGTGGTGCAGGGAAAAAGGCACGTGCCAGCTCCCCCAGCAGGATCTGTGGGCAAGACCAAGGCAAGGTCTTCCTGGTCTGCAGGCCCAGCCCTCCACCCACCGCCACTTGGCCCTTCTGCCTCCTGGAAGGCCCTTCCCACAGTCTGAGCCAGGCCACCCTTGTTCTCACCGTGAGGGTGGGCCCAGCAGTGACCAGGGCATAGATGAGTGCCGGAGGTGCTCTGCTGGTGGCCTCAGGCCCTGGGTAGGGCTTGGCATAGGTACTGTCATAGCAGAAGAAGCCCTGGGTATGCACGGGGAAGGTGTCCGTGAACTCCAGGCGGTAAGCAAGCAGGACCACGATGCCCAGCAGCACAGACTGCCACCCAAACAGGACAGGGAGAGAGAGAGAGAGGGTCAGGCCTGAGCTGGGCCACGGAGACAGGGACTCAGAGATGGAGACAGAGAGAAACGAAGAGGAGAGAGGAGATGGAACTGGGAAGAGGAAGAGAGCACAAGGCCAGGGCTCCGAGAGACAGACAGACAGTGGGCAATGGCAGGACAGACCATGGTGAGAAAGAAGGTGGATGGGGAGTCACACTAAAACTCTTCCATGAATTAGTACATTTTACTTTCATAACAGCCCTAAGAGAGAGGGACTCTAATTATGCCCATTTGACAGATGAGGAAACCGAGGCTCAGGAGGGTATGTGAGGCATCAAGAGTCCCCCAGTAAGGATGGGCTGCATTCAATTGGCACCCTGGAAGTGCCACTTCTGAAGGCGCCTCCTCCCTCTTGAGGGTCTGGGCAGGGGAAGTACTGTACTCCTCACCTCCACGAAGACAAAGCAGGGAATGATGGAGAAACTCCTCTTCAGCTGAGGTCTCCCTCCCGCCATGATGAAGGCCAAGCCTGTGGAGGTGGGGAGGAAGTGGGGCCACCACAGTGTGGGGGGCCTAAGGCATGCTCAGGCCATCTGCTTATGGAGTCTTCTGGCCGCACCCCCTCCCCCATCCCTGGCCCCTGGAACTACTGCCCAGGAGCCCCTGGCTCTGCCCCCTGAGCCTTCTGGCCACACCTGTGCACACGCAGGCCCCTGGCCTTTGGAGGCACCCACCTTTCCTGACACAACCTGCTCAGTTCAGCCTCTGCTGGGGTCTCCACAGATTGTATAGTGGTCTTCGCCTACCTAGAGCCTAGAGGAGATTCTGACCCCATACCTTTCAGGGGGGCCCCCTGTCCTTTCTAGCATGGGGGCCCTCTCCCCTCTGCCTTTAGCAGAGACTTCTCCAGCTTAATGGGGCCCCTCCCCCATGAAGAAGGGTCCTCATCCCTACTATGCTTTAGGAGACCCCATCCTCTTTCCCCATGTGCTTTATGGGAGACTCCATACCCCCCATCCCCCACCCCCACCAGGTCCCTCCCTGAGCCCCTTCCCCCATGGCCCACAGAGGCCTCTCTCTCCTGTCCCCATGGGCTGTGCCTGACTGGTTTGGGCTGATGGCCAGGCCCTCCTTCTCTCCCAGCTGCCTCTCTCTCTGTCCTTCCCCCTCCTCCCAGTCTGTCTGCCTCACTGCATCACAAGGGGGATATCTCCCCCCACCCAGACTTCCCCTTCCCTCCAGTCTAACCTCAGTCCCCAGCACTGAGGGGCCAACACAGTCACATATCTTTGACACATTCTCCCAGCCTTACCTCACCTGTGAAAGGACCCTATGGCTTCCCCCAGGCCGCTGCCACACCCACAGACTCAAAGCCGCTCCTGGCCACCAGCAGTGCAGGGATGGTCACGCCCATTGCACAGATGCAAAAACTGAGGCCCAGGCAGGCAAAGGTAGGCACTCTGGGTCCAGTGCCCCAACCACATGGCTTGCTCTGCAATGTGACATGTGGGATGAGGGTCACTAGAGATCCCAGATGCCCAAGATGCCCACCTGGCCATGGCACCTTCACCCTTCCAGAGACACAATCACACATTGGCACCCCCAGAGTACACAACCCAGCCAGAGTCTCCATCCCAAACACCACACACACACACACACACCCACTACCACATAGCATTTGTCCATTCCACCAAGGATCAAGGACCTGCTGGGTCTCAGGCGCTGTGCTGGGTGGCAGTCTTGTGGTGAACAAGACAAGCTCGCTCATTCAGACAGGTGCCCAACACCCACTACACACATAACTGCACACTCACACACAGCACAGTGTGCACACAGCTTGTCATAGACACCCACACAGATCAAACACACACACAGAGTTATTGGGACACAACAGGAAGTCCTTCACACACCTCACAGCCCCACACACAGCCCCACTCGAGTCTATGTCCATCAAGGATATAGACTCAAGGCTGCCAACACACTTAAGAGCTGCATCAAAGAAAAGATTCACCATACACAATGGAGGGAGGTCACAGACCTGATCACAGCATCACACCCCCAATTACAAGACACATAATGGCACACATTAACAGTCTCTCATCCACATTAACAGTCATAGAGCTCTATGCCATCCACAACCACAGCCACATGGCTACATAAGGGCACATACATGGACCATGGCATAGACTTGCACACAGAGCCACACAAGAAAGGCACATGATCACAGCCACACACTGGAACACAATAATGGCCCCACACACACCATCAGAAGGAACACATAAGAGCAGCCACACAATGATAGTCATATGCAAACAACCATACTGACACTGAGACAGCCACACAATCACTGACAGCAGTCACACGGCCACTCAAAGGTGGCCACAACAACACAGCCACCACCACACACACACACACACACACACACACCCCACTGAGTGATAGCCATGGCAACAGCCACACAATGACAGCCACAGGAGACAGCCACAGAGACACCACACAGTCACCCCTGAAGCCACACAATCAGACATACAGCTGTACACTGACACATAATGAGAACCACACAATCGCTGACAGTCTCACAGGGGTCCCCTCCCCATGCTCTCCTTCCCCAGCCTGGTCCTCAAGGCCCAGCTTGCAGCCTCCCATCCCCCTCCCCGCGCTGGACCCGCAGGGGACCCGACCCAGAGGAAGGAAACCCTGGCCAGACAGACAGACTGAGCATGGGAAGCCCGAGAGAGGGGTTCAGGGGGCGCCCCAAGGCCCTCTGCCTCACCGGGTCGAGTCTGCCGCCGCCTAAGCCCAGCTCCGCCTAGACGGCCCCGGCGCGGCGGGACAGACAGACAGACGGCTGGCCAGCGGGCTAACGCAGAGATGAAGACGCCGACCGCCTGCCGGGCTGCGCCGCGCAGACTCCGCGGCGGAGCGAGGGGCGGGGCCTCTGGAAGCATCATTTGCATAACCCTTGAGGCGGGGCCTCGCGGTGTCTCATTAGCGAGATCTGGGGCGGAGCCTCAGCTGCTCTTGGGGGAGGGGACGTATTAGAACAGATTGGGAGAGAAGGAAGGTTGGTGCTTGAGAGGTAGAACTCTGGCAGATGCTGAGAGGAAGAAGAAGGTGGGATGTCAGACCCTGATTTGGGGCGGCGACCCTCCCTCTCTGGGCCTCAATCTCCCCGTTTGGGCCGTAGGGACAGCAGGCCGGATCGTCAGGGCACTCCAGAAAAGAGGGTGGGTGGCTAGTGTGGAAGAGCCTGTCCATGCACTTATGTTTAGATAGTCTGACCCCTGACTTTGTCATTTACTAGATCCAGGCTCGCACTGTCCCCTGACCCTAGGCTCACATATCCTGAGGGCCTTCACATCCTCCCCAGTAAGTAGTAAACTGGGGTGGGGGTTCACTCAGTCATAAGAAGCAGCAGGAGCAACAGTCCACAGGTGAAGGAGGGTCTCAGCTAGTTTATTTTCTCTCTGGAGGGGTCTTCAGGGAGAGCAGTCCCAGCTGCTCAGGCTGTGGAGAGAGAGTGAGTCAGAGCCTGGCCTGGTCCAGGGAACCCCAGGGCTGGAGGTCAGAGAGCAGATGCCCAGGTTGAGAGTTGGGAGGACCCATACTGAGGCATTCCAGGGCAGGCCAGGTAGGGAAGGGGAGGGTGGGGCAGGGGAGGATCCACACCAGGTGGGAAGGAGCGGCTCTTGCTGAGTTGTGGCTGGGAAGGGTCCTGGTCTGAGTCCGAGTTTGAGTCCCAGGAGGGGAGTGGAGGGCTCAGGCATCGGTGCCCCTTATAACCTGCATAAGGAACAGATGCAATTCTGGCACAACCTTTGACTATGGGCCCCGTGCCCTTGATATTATACCTAGTGGTCCTTGATCATGTCCCTTGAATGTGACTCAACATGACACCAAAGTATCATCAATCTCCCTTGAATTTTACCCCACTGATCCTTTAAAAAGATTACAGTGACTCTGAGTGACCCTTGAATGAAACCACCAGGGACTCTTTGATGTAACCCAGGGACATTATTTAATGTGACCCCAGAATAAGACCTAACAGATGTGACCCTCAAATATGTCCTCTGAACATGACCTTCATGTGTGCAGCTGGAGAATGACCCCCCACCTCTGGAGTACTGCTCAACCCCCCTCACCCCTGAGGCTTGCGGCCCTGGGGCGGCCCCTTGAGGATATGGCGAGGTCATCAAAGGAGTTCTGAAGCACGTGCACAGCAGCCCTGTGGGGAGATGGGGATCTGGGGGCCTTGGGAGACTTGACTGGGGCAGGGGGGACCATGGTAGGGTGGAGATGAGTCCTGGGAGGAGAGGGAGGTCTGGACTCAGGCAGGTTCCAGTGTCTGGTGTTGCTGCTTGATCTGATTGGGAGGAGGGGAGGGCAGATGGGGGTCAGGGATCAGAGGTTAGAGGGGGAGGTGGGCATCACCATATGTCACCCAGCTCTTTCTGGAGGTCATCCCTCCAGGAGCCACTGCCTCCTGGTGGCAACTCCTTAGGCTCCGGCCAGTTGGATGTCTCATACCCCTGCTGCTTCATCTTGGTCAGGACCTAAGGGTTGGGATGGAGATGGAGAGAACAAGAGCAATAATAATGATGATGGTGAAAAGTGTAATATAGCACTTATTATATGCCAGGCTGCCTTCAAAGTGCTTATCACTCAGTTAGTGCAACTACTTGGTCGAGTTGGGCTGTGTTTTTTTGGTTTTGTTTTTTATTTTATTTTATTTGCTTTTTAGGGCCACACGTGGCATATGGATTTTCCCAGGCTAGGGGTCAAATCAGAGCTGCAGCTGCCGGCCTACACCACAGCTCACAGCAACACCAGATCCTTAACCCACTGAGTGAGGCCAGGGATCAAACCTGCATCCTCATGGATCCTAGTCAGGTTCATTAACTGCTGAGCCACAAAGGGAACACCAGGGCTGTGTTGTTATACCCATTACCCATATGAAGAAACGGAGGCCCAGAGAGGGGAAATGCTTGCCCACAGTCACACTACAGTAGTGGCAGAGCTGAGATTTGGACCCCGGCTTTCTGGCTCCAGTCTGATCGTGAAGGCCAGCAGAGATCTCCATGCCCTCAACTCTCGCAAGGTCCCCATCTCTCACCTTGCGGCACTTCACCTGTGTCTTCTGCATCTTTTGGATGTTCACCAGGTTCTCCGTGATCTCCTCTTCCTGCGCCTCTGTCGGGGGAGGGGACTCAGGGGGACTGGAGTTGCAGAAGTCCCCCCGACCCTGGCCTTGGGCTTTGGGCACTCACGGAGCTTTTGATAAATGAAGGTCACTTCCTCCCGCACCAGCTCTAGCTCTTCCCACAGGAACTTCTTGCTGAGGGGACAGTACAATCTAGACCCACACTCCCTATCCAGTCTCTGGCTTCCCATTTCCTGGCCTCCCTGGCTTCCACTGCCCATGTCTCCAGCTATTCAACTGCTATCCCCAGGCTCTGTCTCAGGCCCCGAGCCCCTACCCACCTTTGTCCTCTTGCTACTATTTCCCTACCTCCTGACCCTCCCTAGCCCCTGTCCTCTCTTCCTGATCTTCAGCCTCCCATTCCCTCAGCCTCCTCTTGCCTGGCTTCCAGCTTTCCACCTTCTGCCTCCCCCAGACCTCCCATACCCCCAGCCTCTGCCCACTTCCAGCTTCCCAAGCCACGCCCCTCCCCAGCTTTCTGTTCCCCTGGCCTCCCTTCCCATTCCACCTCCTATCTTCCTCTGGCCTCCCAGTCACCCACCCCCACCACAGCCTCCTGCCTCCCCCATCCCCTCCTCTTGTCCCCCAAGCCTTCTGTGGCTCCCCAGTCTCCCTTACTCAGGCCCCTCCCATTTTCCCCATCCCATCTGCGGTCCCCTCTCCCTGGCGTCCCTTCCCTCCTGCAGCCTCTGGGCTGCTCTCCTGGCAATATCCACCTGTCCCGGATCTCCTGGGCCAGCAGCTGCAGGCAGCGGGTGGTTCGGGCCCGCTGTACCTCCTCATTGTCGCGCAGGGTCTTCTGCAGCCCCTGCAGGCCTTGAGCCAGGGCCCCATATAGCTCCTGCCGTCCCTCCTCCACATCCCACTTGTGTTCCTCTTTGTCTGTCTGGCGGCTGGTGGGGCCCAGAACCTCTGCAGAGATGGTGGGAACTTGATTGAGCCACACACACACCACGATCCCAACTTTGAACCCAGCTGGCCCTAACCCTGACCCTGAACCCAGACGCATTCAACGTCTCTCACCCTGGCCTGACCCCGCTGACCCTGACAGGACCAGCATCCATCCTTACCTAGACCCTGGCCAGTCCTCACCTTCCAGCTGTTGGATCTTGATTTGCTGCAGGCAGCTCTCCTTCTCCAACAGAGTCACTGAGTGGTTTAGGAACTCGAAAGCCTGGGGGAAGAAGTCAGGCCTTGGGGTGGGAGAAGGGGTGGAGTGTGTGGGGGGACAGGGACAACGATTACTGGGGGCAGGGCTGAGGTGGCTCACCTTGGTCTGGGCCTGTAGCTGGCTCTTGAGTGACTCCAGTTCACATCTCAGAAGCTTCTGGCAGTCGGGAATCATTACTGTGGACTTAACTGTGAGCAGAGTTGAGGGTCAGCTGAGGCTGGGAGGGGTGGGGGAATGGGCAAGTTCAGGGCAGAGGTTAGTAGAGGCTCAGGGTAGGGGTGATGCTGGGGACAAGGTAAGGAGCTGGGGTAGGCTGAGGCAGAGGAAGACGCAGGAGTAGGGGTCAAGTTCAGGGACAGAGATGAAGGGCAAGGTCAAGAGCAAGACTCAGCTGACAATGGGGCAGTGATGAGTGGGCAGCAGTGGCAGGGGTCCATGGGGCTGGAACAGAGGGTGGAGATAGGAAATGGCAGGTCTACCCACAATCTTGTTGGGAGGGAAGGTTCTCACCTTTGGTTTTAGAAGAGCAGGTCTCCAAGGGCTTCTAGAGAAGGGAGATATGAGGGCAATAGAAATTCATCTCTGGGCTGCCTCCTTGCTCACCCCAACCCAGTGTATGTGGATTAGACATGATTTGGGTCTCCTGAGTTCTGGGTGTTCTAGACCCCCCCAAGTGCAGGCAAAGCTGCCTCTAGGCATATTCATGCACCAACACCACACCCACCTCAGCCTGCTTATGCTCAGAAGTGCATTGGTATCCAGGCCTGTGGGCTGCTCCTAAAAGCTTGTGCCTTTGGAGCCCTGCCTCTGGCTTGGGCTTAGGTAGTGGCCATCCTCTTTAGGGGCAAATGACATCAACAATGTCCACACGGAGCACCAGTAGCACCTGATGCACAACCACACATGGTCATCGAAACAACCACACACATGCAGACACAACCAGAGACACAGCCATGCATGCTGACTCACAAGACCCAGGGCGTACCCCCACACCCATCTTAGACACACAACCACAACCACAGACACACAGGCAGTCACATCCAGAGACAGTCACTGACATTAAGACACACAATCGCACACCAATTCCATCCATTTTTAGCACAGGTCTGCTGAGCACTGGACGCTGTTCTGGGTGCTGGACACAGGGTGTGGGGTTCTCACGGAGGACTCTGCTCCCACAGCCCCCTCCCCAAACCCTGCAGCAGTAGATTGTGGTATTGCGGGAAGAGGTGTTCCAGGTGGGGATGACCTTAGTGTTGCTGGGATTCCTCTTCGGAAGGTCCTGGTCATTACAGTGCTCTGGTGAGTCTGAACTGGGGAGCGGGGGAGACCCATGTGACTGAGGCCCTGAGTCCCTCCCTGGCCTCCGGGCTTCAACCGTTGCTGTGTTCTCAGGTGCAGCTGGCTCCAAGGTCTCTGCCTCCGGGGTCCTGGACCAGTGAAATGTATATTCCAAGGTCTTTTCTGAGGAAGAGTATGGGAGGGAGTATGTGTGGGGTGAGGATTTCTTGAGAACCAGCCCCTCCCCCTCCCCAGGGCAGCCCCTTAACAAACCACAGCACTTGTCACACTTCTTGTTAGCAGACAAACACACGTTGGAAGGTGAGGAAGGTGAACAGTAGCGAGGCACCGAATAGTCAGGGTCCAGGGGTAGGCCAACCAGAAGAGGGTTGCTTTCAGCAGGGGGGGCAGAAGGATGTCCTGAGACCAGTTCCCAGGTCTTGACACTCCCAGACCCTCCCCAGAGAGACCTCATCTCTGAACACAGGCCTCTTAGTTGTATTTGTATTTTTTTTTTAATTTTATTTTTATTTTTTGTCTTTTTTTTTTTTTTTTTTTTTTTTTTAAGGCTGCACTCATGGCATATGCAAATTCCCAGGCTAGGGGTCAAATCAGAGCTGCAGCTGCCAACCTACACCACAGCCATGCCAGATCCGAGCTGCATCCAACCTACACCACAGCTCACAGCAATGCTGGATCCTTAACCCACTGTTTGGGACCAGAGATTGGACCCACATCCCCATAGATACTGGTTGGGTTCACTACTCCTGAGTCAGTCACAACAGAAACTCCAGGCCTCTTAGTTATGATAGGAATCAAAGCTGGGTGAAAGATGATTCGAGCCCCAGCGGATAGGCAGTGAGAAGGACCCAGAGGAAAAAGTGAGGCCTGAGAAGAGCCTAAAAGGAAAAAGAGATCTTAACATTGGCCCTTAAAGGAAGGACATCTCTGAGAGAAAAAAGTGTGTGTAGGAGTTCCCATTGTGGCTCGGTGGTTAACGAATCCGACTAGGAACCATGAGGTTGCGGGTTCGATCCCTGGCCTGAATCAGTGGGTTAAGGACGTGGCGTTGCTGTGACCTGTGGTGTAGGTTGCAGATGTGGCTTGGATCCTGTGTTGCTGTGGCTGTGGTATAGGCCAGGGGCTTCAGCTCTGATTAGATCCCTAGCCTGGGAACCTCCACATGCCATGGATGTGGCCCTAGAAAAGACAAAAAAAAAAAAAAAAAAGAAAAGAAAAGAAAAAAATGTGTGTAAAAGCTTAGAGGTCTGGAATGATGTGATCTGTGCTGGTAAATTCAGGGTGGCTGGAGGCAGGTTCCAGGCAGAAGCAAGGCATATCAAGCGAGGCAGGGAAAGCCAAGCAGGGGAGTTTGAAACTGCCTCCCTAGGTAAATGGGAGCCATAGAGTGTGAGCAGGAGAGGCAAAGCATATCTATTCAAAAAATGTTAGCTGGGAGTTCCCATTGTGGCTCAGTGATAATGAACCCAATTAGTATCCATGAGGATGCAGGTTCAATCCCTGGCCCTGCTCTGAGGGTTAAGGATCTGGTGTTGCCGAGAGCTGTAGTATAGGTCAAAGACACAGCTCAGATCTGGCATTGCTGTGGCTGTGGCATAGGTCGGCAGCTGCAGCCCTTGGATTCGACCCCTAGCCTGGGAACTTCCATATACCAAGGTTGCAGCCCTAAAAAGATATATATTTATACTGAATTGGGCCCAGGGCTGCACTTGATGAGGCTGGGAACAGGAAACTCAGCTCTGGGTCTCACAGCCACACTCATTGCCCTTCCAGTGTAGTCAGGGCTGGCACAGCTGGAAAACATGGGGCAGGTCTGCCTGGATAAACTTCCAGGTTAAGGGCATCTTGCCATGGGTCATATTCAGCCAGAAAGATCACACTATAGGCCTTTCTCTTCTTCTGTCCTTTCTGGGCTCTCTGATATCCTTCCCCTGGCCGAGTCCTCCTGGAAGACTCCTATACACCCTTCAAAACCCTACTCAGTGTCTTCTGTGTAAAATCTTCCTTAATTCCTTTTTTTGGCCATGCCCACCACATGCAGAAGTTCTTGGGCCAGGGATCGAACCCTCACCACAGTGCGACAAAACCAGATCCTTAGCCACTAGGCCACCAGGGAAATCTATTCCTTAATCCCTTTTTAAGCTCATATTTTCTGAGCATCCTGCTGAGTTTGAGGCACCACCCTAAGCCCTCACTGGGTCTTCACACCCACCCTGTGATATAGGAGTTATTATTCTGCCACAAGTGTTCTAAGCTACCACTACAAAAGTCACTGCCTCAAGGAGGTCCTCACTTCCAGAGGAAGTACAGCATGATGTTTAAGAAAGGAGACCTTCCAGCTGGATGGCCTGCGTTCAAACTCCAGCTTCCCATCCGGGTTATGTTGGAAGTACTAAACTTGTCCATGCCTCGTCCCCAACTATAAAAACGGGATGTCATAGTATCTCTCTTACTAGGTTTGTTGTTATTAAATAAATTAATCCATGCCAGTGCCTGATACACAGTATGAGAGGCTCAGTGTTTGTCCTTGAATATCACACTGAGAACCTGGGACTTGAGAATCATAGAAGCCCTGGGAGACTTGGAGGGGAAAAGGCAGGAAGTATTTCTGAGTGTCAATTACAGGCAGGCCCCCAGTCGAGCCCCATTCCCGCTCCCACTGCAGCTGTTTTCCCTCAGTGCCTCCAGGTGGAATTCTATGGGGAAGGGGGAGGAGTCATTTGCCTGGGCTCCGCCCCTGGGCTTTGAATCCTGTGCCCTCCAGGGTCCCGACCCCCTTCCACTCCCACCTACCACATACCACCTGCTCATGCTCTCCCATCAGGGACCGCGAAGCCAGTCCCCAGCTATGACGCTGAAATTTGATCCCGTGGGGACACCATCGGATTAAAACGCGCGGAGCCCAAAGGCAGAGTCACAGAGAGGGGTGTGGCTAGCATTTTAGCTCCGCCTCCGACGATGCAGCCGAAGGCCTCATTGGTTCCTTCCCGTTTCCGCAGCTCCAAGGACCCGCAGTATAATTGGGTGAAAATCCAAGGAGTGGGCGGGACTCCAGGCTGGTTTCTGTTAATTGATTAGTCAATATCTAAGCGAGAGTTACAGGAGGCGGAAAATCTCCTACCCCATTGGCTTTGGGCTTAGCTGGGAGGCGGGACGAATTCTCGGTCCCATGAGGGGAGGTGCAGAGGAGGTACGCTGGCCACCCGGGAGCGCGGGAGTGAGGTACAGAGCCCAGCCTGCCTGACCCCCTAGATCTGTCCCAGGCGCCTCTGGTCTCGGACTTCTAGGTGCTGCGGATTTAGGGCCGAGGCCAGTGGTGGGGTCGATGTTCTCAGGATGAGATTTGGATTTCCCAAAATTAGATGGCGTCTCCGGGAAGTGCTTTGGGGATCTTAATAGTGATATCTGAGATCTTGTGAGAGGAGAGATCTTTGCTGGTAGAACTAAGTCCCTGGGTGATATTTAGGAGTCACTGGGGTGATCTCTGAAGACCTAGGGCGGTGAGCTTGAGCTGCTGGGGCTGAAATTTGGGAGTTTCAGAGGTGGTATGGATGTTGGGGCACAGAGAGCCTAAGATCTCTGGGGATGACATTTGGAAAGGTGGAGTTGGAGGATGTTGTGGGACTGCTCTGGGTCTTCCCCACCCCCATTCCTGGGTTGCTATCTCTGAATCTCTGCTGGATAGACAGTGACCCTGGCCTTGAGCTGGCTCACAAGTTCTGAAGGCCACAGGGCAAAGTTAAAGCTCTGAACAACCCGGTGCCTCCTTCCCAGGCCTGCAAGATGGAGGAAGGCGGGAACCCGGGAAGCCTGACCAAAGTGGTCCATCTACTGGTCTTGTCAGGGGCCTGGGGCATGCAAGTGTGGGTGACCTTCGTCTCAGGTAGGGACCCTTGACCTGGAGATCATGGGTGCCCAGGGTGGGGATAGGGATAAGAGGGTGACCTGGAAGTGTCCTAATAGGCGTGTGGTCCCCTGCACCCCACAGGCTTCCTGCTTTTCCGAGGCCTTCCTCGACATACCTTCGGCCTCGTACAGAGCAAACTCTTCCCTTTCTACTTTCACATCTCCATGGGCTCTGCCTTCATCAACCTCTGCGTCTTAGCCTCACAGCATGCCTGGGCTCAGCTCACATTCTGGGAGGCCAGCCAGGTATGTGGGTTTGGGTTCCACTACCCTGGGGAGACTCACTCCCAGGACCGCATTGAGCACCTATGGCTATACCTTTGTGAGAATTAAAATGAAATCCCCCCAAAACTGACCCTTCTTCCTGGTGGATACAAAGCTGGGCTCTGGGTAATCTTGAGCAGTACACAGCCTGCACAACCATCCCCAGAAGCCCTGTCTATTCCCTGGTGTCTCTCTGCTGGCTATTACTCCCTCTCCTCCCCCAGGCTGGGCCTGTAGCCAAACTGTGGTGACTCAGCTGGGTTGGGGCACTGACCCCAGCTCATTGTTTAAAAACCAGCCTGACTGGGAATTTACCGTCCCCCACCCCCATCCACACTTTTTTACCCCTAGCCGCAAGGCAAGGAACCATCTCTGTATCTAGTATTTCTCTATCCTGCCCTCCCCCTGCCCCCATTATGTCCCTCAGATATGGTTCACTGCCAGGTTTCAATAATCCCTCAGACACAGGAGGGGATTATGGGTAACTGGAACTTCGAGGACGTTTAATTCACTCCCAGTGTCAGTTTCTGGGGTCTAGGCTGGGGCCACATAGGAGATGGGCCCTAGGCATTGCCGTAAGCTGTGGTGTAAGTCACAGATGGACCTCAGATACCGTGTTGCTGTGGCTCTGGCATAGGCTGGCGGCTACAGATCCGATTGGACTCCTAGCCTGGGAACCTCCGTATGCTGTGGATTCGGCCCTAAAAAGACAAATTTTCTTCTCTAAAAAATTAAGGAGATGGGGAGTTCCCGTCGTGGCGCAGTGGTTAACGAATCCAACTAGGAACCATGAGGTTGCGGGTTCGGTCCCTGCCCTTGCTCAGTGGGTTAAGGATCCGGCGTTGCCGTGAGCTGTGGTGTAGGTTGCAGACACCGCTCGGATCCCGCGTTGCTGTGGCTCTGGCGTAGGCCAGTGGCTACAGCTCCAATTCGACCCCTAGCCTGGGAACCTCCATATGCCGCGGGAGCCGCCCAAAGAAATAGCAAAAAGACAAAAAAAAAAAAAAAATTAAGGAGATGGGCCCTGTCTTGGGCTCTCTATTTTGGGGAAATTAAAGGACAATTTTGATGCTCTGTCCCATTTCAGGGAAGAGAGGCTCTACGGAGATATGCTCAGTTTGGGGGAACAGAGGAGGGTAGGAGATGGATGTGTTCTAGAAACTTCCAGTCAGGGTTTCAGAAGAGTGGAGGCTCAGGAGGTTTAGGTGAGATAAAGGAGACAGTGATGGAGCCTTTCCTTAGAACATGCAGGTTTCAGGGTAGGAGAGTGGAGCTCAGTTTGGCTTTGGGGATGGAGGTGGGAGGCCTGGCTTGACCCAGTGCTGTCCCATTCCCTTCTGGGCCTTGAGGATGCAAAAGGACCCTCCCTAGGGCCCCTCCTGCCTTCCAGGCATGGCTTACCTTGTTCTCCCACTGCCCCACCAGCTCTGCCTGCTGCTCGTGAGCCTAACACTGGCCACCATCAACGCCCGCTGGCTGGAGCCCCGAACCACGGCCACCATGTGGGCCCTGCAGACCATGGAGAAGGAGCGGGGCCTGGGTGGGGAGGTGCCAGGCAGCCACCAAGGCTCGGACCCCTACCGCCAGCTGCGAGGGCAGGACCCCAAGTACAGTGCCCTCCGCCAGAACTTTTTCCGCTACCATGGCTTGTCCTCCATTTGCAATCTGGGTTGCCTCCTGAGCAATGGGCTTCATCTTGCTGGCCTTGCCCTGGGCCTCAGGGGCCTCTAGCACCCACTGACTCTCTGTCTCTGCTGGTGTCCCCAAATGTCAATAAATGCTTCTTTGGAAATGACTGCTGTATTTTTCTCCAACTGGGACTCGGGGGAAGGGGCAGGAGAAGGTAGAGCTGAGGGCTTCCGTTTCCCCACTCACGTGACATGATGATTTGGCGTGTTAGCTTTTGTAGCCCCTGAGCTCTTCCTATAATGGTGTCCATTTGTTGAGCACCTTCTGTGTGCCAGACATGGCACTAACCATTGCACATATCATATATTATTGTAAAAACAACTGGTTCTGAGCCCTGAAGGACCCCATTAACATTGGGGGTGGTCATGTGACTTGCTTTGGCCAATGAAATGTGAGCAGAGTCACAAAGAGAATTATACAAGCCAGCACACGATATGACACATCTTCCCTTCACTGCAAGGAACAGTGTGAGTGAGAAGCAAACCTTGGATGTTGTGTGCCGTGGAGACTAGTGGGGCTGCTTGAGCATATGCCAGCCCTTACTGACTGATGCACATCATCTGGGTTCATCCACAGCAGCCTTGGAGGCGGCTAATGTTCCCATGAAGCAATGGGGGCTCAAGAAGTTCAGCAAATGGCTTCAGGTGGAGTTGTTAGGATTTGAAACCAAGCAAAGCCTGAACTATTATAACTGCAGAATCCTGCTGGCTCGAAGAAAAATCTGGGATCTCAGCTGGGCATGGAGGCCAAATTTCCTTATTGTGTGGCCTTGAGCAAGGGGCTGCACCTCTCCAATCTCCAGTTTCTTTATTTGTGAAGGGGGGGTTAATTCCAAGTGTCCTTAAGAGGATTTGGAATAAGGGTTCTAGTCCTCTTCAGGGGCAGGTGCTGCATTTTACAACACTAATTCAGATCAGAACCCTCACACAACCCTGAGGGACGGAGAAGATGAGGTCCAGGGAAGTGTTCTGTCCAAAGTGACAGAACTAGTAGGAGTTCTCTTGTAGATTAAAGATCTGGCGTTGCCACTGCAGCGGCTTGGGTTGTTGCTGTGGTGCTCGTTGGATCCCAGGCCTGGGAATTTCCACGTGCCTCGGGCTTGCCAAAAGAAAACAAAAACCAGTGACACGGCTAGAAAGTGGTGGATCTGGGATTTGAACCTAGCTCCAGACTTCTCGCTCTTAGCTGCTTTGCGCAGAGTAGGACCTCTACGTCCGCTTAGTTAAAATGAAAAGTTTATTGCTGCGAGACTGACTTTCGACAGCGGGGCAGGCAGTGCGGCTTCTGCCCCTCCCCCATCTCCCCACAAGCTCCGCCCCACCCCGCCCTTCCCCCGGAGCGGCCCCTCCTCCCTCTTCTGGGCGGAGCCGGCGCGGGATCCGGGTGGCTGCGGGCAGCGGCGGCAGCGGCGGCAGCGGCGGCGGCTACGGGGTCGGGGTTGCTACAGGGGCCAGACAGCAGGCAGTAGCGAGTTCGAAGGCAGAAGCTCCACAGGCAGCGCCCTCCACGCGAGGTGACCCCCTTCAGAGGGAGCACACCCGACCCGCATCTCCACGTCCCAGCAGGTCTTGAGGGGACCGGGGCTTAGGGGGAGGGCCGGGGGCCTGAGGAACAAAAGCAGGCGGCGGGGGACGCCTCTTCCCTCTCCCCCACCCAGCTGGGCTCATCGGGGAGCGTTAATGGGACGCGGGCGGGGCAGACGGCCCAGCTGGGGACTTGAGATGGGACCATATGGTGATGGGAGGAAGCTCCTGAGCTCCTGCACCGGTTGGGGCGCCCCACGTCTACCCACGGGTGACAGGGCGGAGCCCTCCGAGCCCCCCCTCACCCCACCCCGGGGTCTCTTACCTAGTGCCAGGCTTGAGGGAGTGTTGGCAGGTGGTCAGAAAGAGGTAGGACCGGCTGACAGGTGGGCTGGGGCTGGGGCTAGAGGTGGGGCGGGCGGGAGCCCCAGCCTGGTGGCCCTGCCCTGCATGGGGAAAGGCTTCCTGCCTCTTCTCTTCCCCTCCTTAAACTTGTTCTCCCGGAACATGGGGTGGGGCAGAGGGCTGGGCAGGAAAGGGGGGCCAGATGGGTCCTCCTTTAAAATGGAAAGAAGCCCCAGGGGTGGTTGAGAAAGAGCTTTTCCAGGGGTTCCTCTGTGAGTTGCCTTCCATTCACCCAGGACTTCTGGAACCTCCCTGGGAGGCTCAGGGAGCTGCCATGAACAGGGGAAACTGAGTCCTAAGGAAGGCAATGAGGGTTGAAGGGGTGCGCTGGACCCAGATGAAGGAGCCCAGCTGTGGGGACAGAGTGCCAGGTCATGGTGGTGGCTGGGGGGATTTCCTGGGATTTGAGGACCGTTGTTCTGGCCTCTGTGGGCTGGGGCCGCAGTGAGTCAGCCCTACTGGGAGGGAGAGGGGCCCAGCCTCTTTGACAAACAGAAGGTGGCAGTATCCATTGAGGGGTAGAGCTGGGCCTTATACCCGGGCTGTATCCACTGAAACCGCCCCTCCCCGTGGGGGTCAGGCCCATGGGAGTCAGGGAAGGGGTTAAACTTGGCTTGGGTCAGGGCAGGCAGGTGGCCAACACCTGCCAAAGTCAACACCCAGGCCCTGGTTGGGGGGGGGGCTCTATCCAGCTGGCAGCCCCCCCATCCCAGCTCACACCTGGGCCACGCCAGCTGCTCACTCTGGGGCAAAGTCCACACCTGCACTTTCCGCAGGGTCCGGCTCCTCAGCGGCCAGGTGGGGCACCCACAACCTGGCCCTTGCATTTGACGAACATCTCCATTTTCCAGCCGAGGACCCTGAAGCCTAGAGAGGGCAAGTGATGCATCCAGGGTCATTTGGCTTCCAAGCGGCAGAGCCGGGATTTGAGCCCAGGTTTGGTGTAGACACTAGAGCCAATCCTGGTGCTTTGTTTCCCTGTAGGGTTCCAGCCCACCCTCCAGGAGGCTTCCTGCCAAGATGGCGTCAGCTGGAGACCCCTCGACGGGCCAGCGGGATGCAGCAGACCAGAACTTCGACTACATGTTCAAACTGCTGCTCATCGGCAACAGCAGCGTGGGCAAGACATCCTTCCTGTTCCGATACGCCGATGACTCCTTCACACCTGCCTTCGTCAGCACCGTGGGCATCGACTTCAAGGTCAAGACTGTCTACCGCCATGACAAGAGGATCAAGCTGCAGATCTGGGTGGGCTAGGCAGCTGTCTGTGGGTCTTTGGGCCAGGAAGGCCCTGGGGTTCCCCCAGGGAAGTACAGGGGAGGGTGTAGGGCTATGGGGAGGGATCCCAGGTGAGGGAAAGTGGCCCAGAGTCAGGGAGGGGGTTTGAGTGTGAAGAGTAGTGGCCGGGTGTATCTGTGATGTGAATTCATCAGAATGGGGTGGATATGCCCCGCCCCCTGGGGTTTGAGGGGGAGATAGGACTAACCCAAGGCAGGTTAGATGTCTTGGTGACCAGTGGAGAAGAGGCTTGGTACCCTCTCAGAACAAGCTGAGGGTTGGGGGGGCCCCCACTGAGCCTGCCTGCTCTTCAGAGCCATGCCCCTGCTCCCAGAGGGGCTACTGGTAATGACTGTCACGGTAACAAGCACCGGGCTGTCTGCATCAAAGTGGTATCCTCTGGCCCAGGTGGTTCTTATTCATGGTCATGAAGTTGGCACTTGGAGATGAGGTCAGAGGAGCTGCTAAGTCTTGAGAGTCCACTGACTGTTCAGACTGGGAGCCCCTCAAGGACAGGCCCATGTCTCCTCTATCAGACTAGAGATGATACAGGCAGGCCTGTGTTTCTTCCATTAGACTGGGGCTCTGAGGGCAGATCTAGGTCTTGCCTATCTGATGAGGGCTGTGAGGCTGATGCCGCCCCTTTCAGACAGGGTCCTGCAGGGGTGGGGTGGGGTGAGGATTTGAGTGGCTTCTAGATGCCTGACCCCACTGTGTGCCCAGGACACGGCGGGCCAGGAGCGCTACCGTACAATCACCACAGCCTACTACCGCGGAGCCATGGGCTTCCTGCTCATGTATGACATCGCCAACCAGGAGTCCTTTGCCGCCGTGCAGGACTGGTGAGTGCTTGGTGACCACTGAGCCTTGACCTTCACCTTCTCTCCCCCAACCCTAATCTCTGGCCTAACAGCTCTCAAATTCCGCAGGTCCACACAGATCAAGACCTACTCCTGGGACAATGCTCAGGTCATCCTCGTGGGGAACAAATGTGACCTGGAGGACGAGCGTGTTGTGCCTACTGAAGAGGGCCGGAGGCTCGCCGATGACCTTGGTTAGTGTTCAGCCTGGGCCATGGGCCCTGCACCTCCCAGAACCAAACTCCCAGCCCCAACCCCAAGTCCCAGGTAACCCTCTGCCCCTTGAAAAGCTGTCCAGAAAAATACCAACAAGTATACCACCTTCTCCATCTAATTTCATAGAATTCATCCACAGATGCCCCTTACCCCACCCCCCATCCCTGCTGCTTTTGAAACCCAGACTCAGTAAAACCATTTCTGGGAATTTATCCTACCAGCATCCACACCCGTGTTGGGAGTGGTGGGTATATCAAATTGAAGCACTGTTAGTAGGAGGGAAACCTTCCTTGGAGGCCTCCCAGATGTCTCACAGTGGGGGAAGCAGCTACACGTAAAGTATAGTCATGTGGCGGAATACTAGATAGCTGTGAAAAATGATGAGGACATTTTTTATGTTCTAGGGCATATGCTTAAGTAGAAAAGCAGACTGCGGAATAGTGGATATGGCTTCTTCCTTTAGTCCAGGGGTCAGCAAACACTTTCTTTTCTTTTTAGGGCGACACCTGTGACATGTGGGAGTTCTCAGGATAGGGGCTGAGTCAGAGTTGCAGCTGAGGCCTGTACCACAGCCATGGCAACACCAGTTCTGAGCCACAATCTGCACCCTAAGTAGACATTTTCTTTTCTTTTCTTTTCTTTTTTTTTTTTTTTTTTGCTTTTTAGGCCCGCACCTGTGGCATATGGAAGTTTCCAGGCTAGGGATGGAATCAGAGCTACAGCTGCCAGCCTACGCCACAGCCACAGCAACTCGGGATCCAAGCCATGTCTGTGATCTATACCACAGCTCACGGCAATGCTTGATGCCTTAGCCACTGAGCGAGGCCAGGGATCAAACCTGCATCCTCATGGACACTAGTTGGATTCGTTTCTGCTGCGCCACAACAGTTTTTTTGTTTGTTTGTTTGTTTGGTTGTTTTTTTTTTTTTTTTTTTAGGGCCACACCTGTGGTATATGGAGGTTCTCAGGCCAGGGATTGAATCAGAGCTGTTGCTGCTGGCCTACACCACAGCCACAGCAACGCAGGATCTGAGCCGAGTCTGCAACCTAGACCACAGCTCAACAGCAGTGCCAGGTCCTTAACCCGCTGAGTGAGGCCAGGGATCAAACCTGCAACCTCGTGGTTCCTAGTCAGATTTGTTTCCACTGTACTGCAATGGGAGCTCCTAAGCAAACATTTGGGGCTAGATAGGAAGTATTTTCAGCCCTAGAGTCTCTGTCACAATGACTTAGCTCTGCCTGAATGCAGACATAGATAATACATCAATGAATGAGCATGACTGTCTGCCAATAACATTTTATTTACAAAAATAGATGATAGGCCAGGTTTGCCCTGCAAATCACAGTTTGTCAACCCCTGCATTAGTATATAAAAAGGGTGAGAGGACTTCCTATACTGGCTCATCAGGTTAAGAACCCAGCTAGTATCCATGAGGATGTGGGTTCCATCCCTGGCCTTGCTCAGTGGGTTAAGGATCTGGTGTTGCCATGAGCTGTGGTGTAGGTTGCAGACTCGGCTTGGATCCTGGCAGCTGCAGCTCTGACTTGACCCCTATCCTGGGAACTTCCATATGCCTCAGGTGCAGCCCTAAAAAAAAAGCGGGGGTGAGAATAAGGGTATATACTTATGTTTGCTTAAAGGAGCTCTGGAAGGGATACAGGAGGAACTATAAACAGTGGTGACCGTGGGTCTGAGAGCTGGGGAGCCAGAGCACTAGGGTGGGAGGAGGGGGGACTTTTCAGTCTACATTTCTGCATCAGGTGAACGGATTATGGATTTAAAGTTTAAGCTAAAAGAAAATCTTATCCTGGACTATTCTAGTATTCTAAACCCTCCCCAGGACTTTCCTTACAGGGGACAGTGTAACCTTTATGAAGGAGGGCAGGTTAAGGACCTTGACTCTGGAGCTAGAATCCCCTCCTGCAACCCACTAGCTGTGTAACCCTGGGCACCTTGCCTACCCTCTCTGTGCTTCCATTGCTCTATCTAGGAAACAGGTGAAAACTGCATCTACTTCATAGGGCTGTTAGAAAGATTAAATAAGCAAATGTGGGCCCTGATTGAACATTAACTTGTGTTATTTCTCCGCCACTTTGTGATCTTGCACTGGTGACTTCAGCCCTCTGGGCCTGCACTTCCTCATGTGTGAAATGTAGATAATAACAGCCCCACCTCATCAGGTCGTCAGGAGGGTTCAATGAGTTATGACGGGTGGCGGGTAGGGGGGAGAAGTTCTAACAGAGTCGGGCATAACTTGTAGGTTGCGTCTAAGTGTTAGCTCACATGATTGTGAATTATTCTGATGCCTGTATGTAAAGCCAAAAAGATTTGCTCTCTGGCCCTTTACAGAGAAAGTATTCAGACCCCTGGACCATAATGGTCCTTGTTCTATCCCACTGCCCTTTTTTTTTTTTTTTTTAACTATCACTTGCTGGAGACACTGCATCTTTGTTCTGTGGAATGTCTCCCATCTGGGGTTTGGGTCTGCTCCCTCGAGGTGCCATTTAACCTGGCTTCTCTGTCCCCTGTGTTTTCAGGGAACCTCAGCCTGGGTCTCATTTCCAAGTGTGCTGGGGAGTCAGGTTTTGGGGCCCAGCTGTGGACTAGAGTACTTGAGGGTGCTGCCCATACTTTGTTGCAGAAAACATCCAGTGCCCTGGGGCTAGAGAAGATTCCCACTCTGTCATTACGTTTAAAATATTAGAGTACCAGAGTTCCCGTCGTGGCGCAGTGGTTAACAAATCCGACTAGGAACCATGAGGTTGCGGGTTCGATCCCTGCCCTTGCTCGGTGGGTTAAGGATCCAGCGTTGCCGTGAGCTGTGGTGTAGGTCAAAGATGCGGCTCGGATCCCACGTTGCTGTGTCTCTGGCATAGGCAGGTGGCTACAGCTCCGATTCGACCCCTAGCCTGGGAACCTCCATATGCCGCGGGAGCGGCCCAAAGAAATAGCAAAAAAAAAAAAAAAAAAAAAAATTAGAGTACCAAGGAGGAGACAGAAATCGATCCCAACTTTGTAAGAAAAAAGCCACACACATGCACATACCCCCTACAAACTGAACCCCAGCAATTGTGTATTTATATTTTAAAGAAGACTCAAGGGGAGTTCCCGTCATGGCTCAGTGGAAACAAATCTGACTAGTATCCATGAAGACACAGGTTCAATTCCCTGGCCTTGCTCAGCGGGCTAAAGATCCAGTGTTGCCATGAGCTGTGGTGTAGGTTGCAGACACGGCTCAGATCTGGCATTGCTGTGTCTGTGGTATAGGCCAGCAGCTACAGTTCCAGTTCAACCCCTAACCTGGGAACCTCCATATGCCGTGGATGTGGCCCTAAAAAGGGAAAAAAAAAGAAGACTCAAGGGAGTTCCCATTGTGGCTCAGCAGTAGTAAACCCAACTAGTAACCATGAGGATGTGGGTTTGTTCCCTGACCTTGCTCAGTGAATTAAGTCTCTGGCATTGCCATGAGCTGTGGTAAAGGTCACAGACGCGGCTTGGATCCCACGCTGTGGCTGTGGCTGGCAGCTGTAGCTCCAATTCAACCCTTAGTCTGAGTACTTGCATATGCTGCATGTGTGACCCTAAAAACCAAAAAAAAAAAAGTGGGGGGGACTGGAAAGCTAAATATCAAAACACCAATAGTAATCATTTCTGGGTGATGTGGTTACACTCAGCTTCTCTCCCTGTCTTGATATTTTTCAGGAGTTTTAGTATATCCAGTGAATTTCTCCAGTGAATATTTATAATCAGGAAAAAAAGGTTCACAAAGGAAGAAAAACTCAGAATATTTGAGGCAGAGCCAGACACAATTAAGGAAATGCCAGATTTGCCTAGTAAGACAGTGATCATCACCAGGCTCAGAGTAGAGATCTACATTTGTACCTTGTCTCTGTCATCCGCCTGTCTATCCATCTATCTGTTCATCCATCCATTCATCTGTCCATCCATCCATCCATCTCTTCATCCGTCTGTCCATCCATCTACCTTTTCATCTGTCCATCAGTCCATCCATCCATCCATCCAGTCAATCATTCAGTTTCCGAGTACCTGCTCTGTGCCAGGCACCAGGCTGCTATTGTGGACAAGACAGACAGAAATCCTGCCCTTGTGGCACTGGTGTTCTAGTAGCAGAGCCATAGTAAAGGGATAATTGTACACGAACTAATTACAACTACATTTTTATAGTATAGCATGATAATGACAAGTGCTGGGACAGAGGCCTGTTTTCCTTGTGCTGTGTGTAATACAGTGGGCGTTTGTCTAAATTTCTTACCTACCTTGGCAGGGATGGCAGAGGGGAACACATCGAGTACCAGCAGGCAGAACCTGAACCTTTTAAGGGTGCAGGAAGGGCTCTTATGTACATCCTTATTTGCAGGTTGATGGGCCACTTCTTATAGCCTAGGGACCTTGGGCAAGTCCCCAAACCATTTGTACCACCTCTCACCTTTGAGGGGACAGACTTTTTTTTTTTTTTTTTAGTGAGAAACAGGTGGAGTTCCCATTGTGGCACAGAGGAAACGAATTCGACTAGGAACCATGACACTGCAGGTTCAATCCCTGGCCTCACTCAGTGGATTAAGGATCTGGCATTGCAGTGAACTGTGGTGTTGGTCACAGACGTGGCTCAGATCCTGCGTTGCTGTGGCTGTGGTGTAGGCCGGCAGCTGTAGGTCTGATTCCACCCCTTGCCTGGGAACCTCCATATGCCGTGGGTGTGGCCCTAAAAAGCAAAAAAAAGGTTATGATGGTCACTGTGATATTAAGTATATATTCAAAACTACCTCACCATCCCCCTCCCCAGAAGTCAGCCAGCCAGCCTACCCTCCCTCCTGAGGCCCACAGTGATACAGTAGAAATGTTTTTTTGTTTTGTCTTTTAGCTATTTCTTGGGCTGCTCCCGGTGGCATATGGAGGTTCCCAGGCTAGGGGTCTAATCAGAGCTGTAGCCGCCGGCCCAAGCCAGAGCCGCAGCAACTCAGAATCCGAGCCGCATCTGCAACCTACACCACAGCTCACGGCAACGCCGGATTGTTAACCCACTGAGCAAGGGCAAGGACCGAACCCGCAACCTCATGGTTCCTAGTCGGATTCATTAAGCACTGTGCCACGACAGCAACTCCTTTTTTTAAATTTTTTTTTTTTTGAAATGTTTAATCTATCATTAGTCCAACCAGGCAGCCTGGGTATGTTACTTATGTGACTTTACATGAGTAACTTTGTGTCAGTGTGCCTCAGTTTCCCCATCTGTAAAATGGGCTATAATAGGAGTTCCCTGGTGGCTCAGCAGGTCAGGGATCTGGCGTTGTCACTGCTGTGGCTCAGGTCGCCGCTCTGATGTGGGTTCAGTCCCTGGCCCCAGAACTCCCACATGCTGAGCTCACAGCCCAAAAAAAGAGGGGGGCTATAATAGTATAAATCTCAGAGCATCATTAAATGGTTTAATTTATGTACAGTGCTTAGAAAAGTGCCTGCTACATATATTATGACATAAATACTGCCTATTATTATTAGTATCACTACCATTTTTAGTACGTTCTGTAGGCCAAGAACTGTGCATTGTATGCTCTCTACCAACTCTGTGAAACTTGCCATTATCTGCCTGACAGAGATTGCAAACTAGTAGCCCCTGGGCTGAAGCCAGTCTTCAGTCAGTGCTCAGCCCTCTGCTTTATTTGATCTGGAGCGCATTTTCCAGAACATGTGAAATACTTGGCTTCCTTTAAAAAGCTCACATAAGGAGTTCCTTTTGTGGCTTAGTGGGCTGAGAACCCAACATAGTGTCTGTGAGGATGCGTGTTTGATCCCCGGCCTCACTCAGTGGATTTAAGGATCTGGCATTGCTGCAAGCTGCAGCATAGGTCACAGATGCAGCTTGGATCTGGTGTTGCCATGGTTGTGGTGTAGGCCTGCAACTGCAGCTCTGATTTGATCCTTAGCCTGGGAACTTCCATATACTGCAGGTGTGGTCCTGAAAAGAAAGAAGAAGAACCGAAAAGTCCTCATGAATATATGGCTTTGTAGGCACCCTGGCTGTGCCTTCCTGTGCAGGAGAGATTGGATAGAAGATGAGCCCCACTCACCCAGGGGCACCCCCACACCCTCTGGACAGTGTTACTACTACCTGGACTCTTGCCATCTCTGCCTTGTGACAAAGATGTGCAAGGTAGTCCAGGCAAGGGCCGCTGCCAGAGCTTATCAGCATTAGTGGCATCATTGTTCCCACTTTACAGACAAGCAAACTGAGGCTTAGAGAGACGAAGGCCCTCAGTCAAGGTTCCACAGCTGCACAAAGGGCAGAACCACGCTTGGAACCCAGGTTCAGGTGATGCCGGAGCTCTGCCCCCGGGGTCTCACAGATATTCCCACCTTATATCCCTGCAGGTTTCGAGTTCTTTGAGGCCAGCGCCAAGGAGAACATCAACGTGAAGCAGGTCTTTGAGCGCCTGGTGGACATCATCTGCAAGAAGATGAATGAGTCCCTGGAACCTAGTTCCAGCCCAGGCAGCAATGGGAAAGGCCCCACCTTGGGGGATGCCCCTCCCCTACAGCCCAGTGGCTGCAGCTGCTAGAGATGGTCCCCAAACCCCATCCACCACCCCACCTGCCTCGGCAGGGACTGTGACTGAGGCATGAGCGACAAGCTCTGTTTCCTAGCTCAGGGCACCCCCTCCCCTCCCATCAGCCACCCCCCAACTCCCGCATGGCTCATTCTCTGGCCATGGCTGCCAGCCTGCCCAAGCAGCCCCTGTCACAGGCTGCAGACCCTGGGGACTCTGCATAGCAGGCAGGGTCTGGGGAGAGGGGAGTGCACGAGCTTGCTGCTTTCAGGCATTTTAATGGGGGTCGTGCGGGCAGCGTGGCCCACCCTGACTGGTGGAGGAGGGCATCCACAGTGCCTTCTGGGTCTGAACCACTATCCACATCCATCCTGTGTCAGGCATCCTTGGAGTTCATGTGCTGGCCAAAGGTGGCCTTCTTTTCCCTCGGGCAATGGGGGTCCTCAGAGTTCATCCCCGGAGGTGTGGAAAGCAGCTCTTTTCTCAGGGTCGCCCAGCCTGCCTGCAAACCTTCTCAGACCTCAAGGGTCCAAGACCCCTCTCTTCTGGCCTGCAGATCCTCTGCCTGTGAAAGCAGTATTAAAGCAGCTTTTCCCGTTGCAAAGAAACAGGGAGTCAGAACCCGCCCCCCTGCCAGCTTCAGGGACCCCAAAGTGCCTTCTGAGCTTCCTCAGAATTCCACATCACCCATGACTCTACCACTGTCAGCTGATTCCCTGCATCCCTGCTCCAGAATTGAATTCTGGAACTATGAGCTGCATCAGGCTGGGCAGAGAAGCACCCAACCCCTAGTATGTCTGCTGGGGACTTTTTCCCAGGAGTTAATTCAGAGCCAGGAGCCTGGGCTCTCCTGCTCAGACCTGCCTCCCGAGGGGCCTTGTTTGGCTGGTAATGTTTTAAGCAAGGTCTTTCCACATCTGTCATCCTGCTAGCAAAGGAAATTGAGCAATGTTCCTGTAGCCTGTGCTGGCTGGCAACTTTCCAATGTGGGGGCTACTTGGGCTCCTCCCACTTCAAGACCAAGTGTTGGCTTCTCCCCTCCCTCGCCTCCAGCCATATCATCGCTGGGGGTCCTGTGACATCTTCTGCCAGCAGAGGAATCACTCTAAAGAATGCTTTAGAGGGCTTGGGCCAGAAGAGTGAGAAGGCAGGGTTAGGTAACTGCTGTTGCCACTTGCATTTCCCAGATGCAGCTTGGGAGTGGCAGGCTGATGGGGGATGGGCAGGGACCAGTCTCCCTGGTTGAGGCACTAGCAGGGAGCCCACCAGTTTGGGGTCCCCTGCTACCAGGGGCTCCTGCTGGGAGGTGATGTGTGGTTTGGTGATCTACAGCTTGACACCACCCCCTCCAGCTTCTATCCTCAGCTCAGTGGCCCTTTCTGCCTATCAGAGTCCAAACCTTGTGACATGGCACCTCTTTGTGTCCTGGAACACTGATGCTCCAGAATTTGACAGACACTGTGAGGGCAAACAAAGCGTGCGGTCTGTGTTCCCTGCTTCAGTCTCCCAGTCCTCGCTGCCAAAAAACGACTTCCTGTAGCCTTCAAGATCTCAGCTGCCTCCTTCCAGGAGCAGGGAAGGGCTGGTTCAAGTTTAACATAGCTCTTACCTTTGTGGAAGCTGGAGTTTAAATTTATTTCTGGAGGGCCCTGTTCACCCCAAACTAGGGGCTGCCCTTGGAGCTTCCAAGTGAGGATATCTTTGTATATTAACAAATTAGACTGAGGGGAAACAGACAAGTTCTTGGAAATGCAACACATGAGAGTATCTGTAGGTTGGGGCAGGAGTCAGAAAAGAGAGTTGCTTTAATATAAAAGAAATGAAAGCAGCTACAAAAATTCTTCTAGAGATGCACCATGGCCTGTCAAGTTTCTATTGGCCAGCTGTTTTCCTTTAACTGCTGCCAGAAAAAATGATGGGGCAGAGTGCCAATAACCGAGGGTCGAGCTGATTTGTCATTGCCTGTGTGATAAAAGACAGCTTTGGCTGCATCTTATACCTGACCTGGCCTAAGTTTTCTGTTTACACAAAATGTTTCAACAGTTCAGCTTTAACGGAGACAGCTGTCTCTGGGTTCTCTCAAGACAGAATGATTTAGGAAATTTTTCGTTGTTGGTTTCTTCTAAAACTAGTATGTTTTAATTTTATGATGTTTTGAGGGAAGTTTTAACTCCTGATGGTCTCTGGGTAACTGAAACTGATGTCTTGGAAGATCACTGAGGGGTGGGGAAGGGGGACTACGGAAGTTTGTTGAGTTTACAAACAAACATTAAACCAAAGGCTGTGGGAAAACAGCTTCCCAGCCCCAGGGAGGCTCGGATCTGGGGCGGTCACTTGAAGCTGTATCCTGCAACCATGCTGTGCCTTCTTACCATTAGCTTTTAGTAACATCTTTCCATTGGCAGTTTCAATGGGAAATTGCCATGACTGCCATTTGGGGATTGGAGTTGTGCTTTTTTTTTTTCCTTTATTTCTTTGGCTTCTCTCTCCTATTCCACTGAACAAAGCAAGTAAGGGGGGAAATTTGGCCTCAGTGTTGAATTGCTAATTCCCCTACCTAGCTTCTCCCCAGGGATCCAAAAATCACTCCAGGGAGCTAGCTCTGGACCTGGTCATTTTTATCCTGGTTGTGATTTTGTGTAAGCCCTTCTTTGATGTACACTCGAAGAGATGTGCACTTGTCACTATAAGAAAAAATATTAAAATCGAAACGCCCAGAGGCAATTGTTCTTTAATTTCCGTTAGTGAAATGCGGTTTCCAGGAAGAGGGCGGTTGAATCACAGCCAAGTAGATAGTTGGTTGAGGGCCATGTGTCATGCTGCAGAACCCAGGTCAAGCCAGGGAAGCTCAGCTCTCGGGCTACCTCTAGCTGAGCCTCATGGCCACCACCATGGCCCTGGAAAGTTCCGCCACTTAGAGGGCAAGGAGGAGGATGTTGCCGTAACTGATTCTAATAAAGTCTGTTCTCCTGACGGCCGCCAGAGGGCGCCAGTGAGTACCTGAGTCAGGTCCCGTCCTTAGCGTTTTGGGAACCCTCTGGCTCCCACGGGGCTCAGAGTAAATGCCTAAGTCTTCCTTGCAACCCACAAGGCCCTGCATGGTCTGGGCTGTCACTCCTGCCACTCGCCCCTCACACTTGCTGTGCCACCCCTTACTGCTATTTGAACACCTTAGGCCCCTGCCTCAGGGCCTTTGCACTGGCTGTTTCCACTGCCTGGAGTCACATGGCTCCGCTCATTGACTCCCTCTTTCAGGTCTTTGTACAATTCTCACCTTCTTGTTGACTCACCTCCCTCCCCAACTCCCTGGTTAGTACTGCAACCCTTCCTCCAGCATTTCTTTTTTTCTTTTTTTTGCTTTCCCCTCCAGCATTTCTGATGTCTCTTTCCCTGTGTCCTCCTTTAGCTCCCAGAATCTAAACTACTATATAATTTACTCATTTAACTTAAGGTGTCTCCCCTACATCAGCACCTCAAATGCAGAAAATTTTAATTTTTTGCTGCTATACCCAGTTCTTTCCTGGCTGATACAATAAACAAAAAACAAAAAACAAAACAAAACAAAAACACCAATAGGTTTAGAGGAAAAAGGTGAAAACAAAAAAATGAAATATATATAAATAAAATAAATATGAACTATTTTTAAAACATTGAAATCAAATTGTAGGTAATTCCAAAAATAAATTTGGACATTGGAACTTTAAAAAAAAGAAAATACTTAGAAAATATAGGAGTTCCTGTTGTGGCTCAGCGGGTTAAGAGCGGGTTCCATTCCTGGCTTGCTCAGTGGGTTATGGAGTCCCCACAAGCTTTGACATAGGTTGCAGATGCATCTGGGATCTAGCATTGCTGTGTCTGTGGTGTAGGTCAGCAGCTACAGCTCCAATTTGATCCCTAGACTGGAAGCTTCCATATGCTGCAGGTGCGGCCATAAAAAGAAAAGAAAAAAAAATATATATACACACACACATAATATTACATATAATAATAGGCAATATGTTTAAAATGAAATAAAATTATGTATAATTCCAACAATAAATGTGGGCCTTGGAAATTTTTAAAAAAGGAAATATTTACTCTTTGTCCCTCATTCTTGGCCACAACTCCTAAAACACTTGGAATCTCTGGAGTACTAAGAGTGTCTTTTGCATATGAATGAGAAGACGACCTAGGCGGGGTCCCCTAGGTAGCTTCAGGATGAGGACTAATCACCAGAAAGACAAGCCATGATTAGAGTGTTGAAACTATCAGCCCTGGCCCCTGGGAGGGGGCTCTAGGGAGGAAAGAGGGGCTGGAGATTGAGTTAAGCACCAGAGGTCAGTGGTTTGATCAACCATGCCTATGTAATGAAACCTCCATAAAAACCCTGAACAATATGATTCAAAGAGATTCCAGGAGTTCCCTGGTGGTTCAGTGGGTTAAGGATCTGGCATTGTTACTGCTGTGGTGCAGGTTTGATCACTGGCCCAGGAATTTCTGCATGCTGTGGGCGTGGCCAAAAATATATTTAAGATTTTTTTCTTTGTCTTTTTTAGGGCTGCACCTGTGGCATATGGAAATTCCTGGACTAGGAGTCGAATCGAAGCTGCAGCCAATGGCCTATGCCACAGCCACGGCAATGCCAGATCTGAGCCACATCTGCAACCTACACCACAGTTCATGGGCCATACTGAATCCTTAACCCACTGAGCGAGGCCAGGACTCAAACCTACATCCTCATGGATACAAGTCAGGTTCTTAACCTGCTGAGCCTCAAGAGGAACTCCTAAAATTTTTTTTTAAAACACCATTTTGATCATGTTTGTCTTTTATTTAATTAATTAATTAATTAATTTTGCTTTTTAGGGCTGTGCCCCAGCACATGGAGGTTCCTAGGCTAGGGGTCGAATTGGAGCTACAGCTGCCCGCCTACACCACATCTCACGGCAATGCCAGATCCTTAACCACTGAGTGAGGCCATGAATCGAACCAGCAACCTCATGGTGCTAGTTGGATTCATTTCCACTGCGCCATAATGGAAACTCCTAAAAAATTTTTTTAAAAAGAGAGATTCCAGTTTGATGAACACACTGGTGTGCTGGGATGGTGTGCCAGAGAGGGAATGAAGCTCAGTGTTGCTTCCCCATACCTCGTCCCATGCATCTCTCCCATCTGAGCTATATCCTTGGTAACAGTCAAGCAGTTTCCTGAGTTCTGTGAGTTATTCCTGAAGGGAGGGGAGATTGTGGGAACCCCCTGAGCTTGCAGCCAAGTCAGAGAGAAGTCTGGGTACCCAATACTTGTGCCTGACATCAGAGGTGGGGTCAGTCTTGTGCAACTGAGCCCTTAAACTGTGGCATCTGCACAAATTCTGGGTAGTGGCAGAATTCAGTTGAATTATAGGCCACCCAATTGGTGCCCGTAGACAATTTTTTGGTGTATTAAACACCCACACATTTGGTGTTAGAAGCATTGTGTGTAAAAACAGTTCATTTCTTTTTTGCCCCCAGTTTTATCAAGATATAATCGCATATAGCTCTGTATAAATTTAAGGCGTATAACATAGTGATTTGATTTCTATACATCATGAAGTGATTACCAAAAAAATTTAGTGAACATCAATCTCATATAGACACAAAAATTCAATAAATAGAAATTAATAACAAAAAATTTTTAATTTTAAAATAGAAAAAATTTTCCTTGTGATAAAAACTCTTAGGATTTACTCTTTTTTTAGCAACTCTCACATATGACAAACAGCAGTGTTAATTATATTTATCATGTTGTACATTCATCCTTAATTTTTTTTTTTTTTTTTTTGTCTTTTTAGAGCCTTACCTGCAGCATATGAAAGTTCCCAGGCTAGGAATTGAATTGGAGCTGATGTTGCCAACCTACACCACAGCCACAACAACTCGAGATCCAAGCTTCATCTGCAACTTACACCACAGCTCATGGCAATACCAGATCCTTAATCCACTGAGAGAGGCCAGGGATCAAACCTCCTACAGATACTAGTCAGGTCCATTTCCACTGCACCACAATGGGAACTCAAGTATTTTTTATCTTATAACTGGGATTTTGCACTAATTGACTGCCTTTATCCAATTCCCCTTCCCCCTCATTCCCTGCCTTTTGAAACCACAAACCTGATCTCTTTTTGTATGATTTTGTTTGTCTTTGAAGCATAATGGACCTACAATGCTATGTTAGTTTCTGTTACACAACATAGTGGTTTGATATTTCTATACATTTCAAAATGATCACCACAAGTCTAGTTACCATCTGTCACCATACAAAGATATTACACAATTATTGACGATATTCCCCCCAACACTGTACATTTCACACCCCTGACTCATTTATTTTGCAACTGGGAGTTTTTTCCTCTTAATCTCCTTCACCTATTCCTCTTCTCCTCCAACCCCTCTCCCCTCTGGCAACCAACTGTTTGCTCTCTGTATCTATGTCTCTCTTTCAGTTTTGTTATGTTTTTGTTTTTTCATTTCTGGCTGCCCTGTGGCATGTGAAGTTCCCAGGCCAGGGATCAGATTTGAGCCACAGTCCCCACCTAAGCTGTGGGTGTGGAAACACTGGATCCTTAACCCACGTGCCAGGCTGAAGATCAAACCCAAATCCTAGTGCTCCCAAGTGCTGTTTTGCTATGTTTGGAAAAAATAGTCCAGGAGTTTCCACTGTGGGACCGGGGGGTAACGATCTGGCTTGCCTCTGTGGAGACGCCGGTTCGATCCCTGGGCTGGTGCAGTGGGTTAGGGATCCAGTGTTGCTGCAGCTGTGGCACAGGTTGCAGCTGCAGCTTAGATGTGATCCCTGGCCGGGGAACTTCCATATGCCATGGGAGCAGTCAAAACAGAAAAAAAGAAAAAAAGAAAGAAAAAAGAAAAAAACTGTTCATTTCTGACATATAGCAGGCACCTGAGAGATATTTGTTGAATGAATGCATGAGCTGCACAGCCCAAGAGTGAGCTAAGCCCAAGGACTTGCTTATGTCTCAGGATTAGTCATGGCTTCTCTCTGCAGCCTTGCCCACATGAGCTTGTCCCCTCTGAACTAGGTGAGCTTTAGTGGAGCTGTTCTCTCCCAGTTAATGCGTCCAAAGTCTCAAAATCAAGTCTCATTGGTCAGCTGGGGCACCCACACCCATGTCTGAACCAATGACTGAGGTCGGAAAAATGGAACATGCTGATTGGCCCACTAAGCCCACGTGCCTGCCCCTGGTTTAGAGGCAGAAATTGGAGAGTTGGGCTGGTTCCAGAGAAAACTAGGTGTGCTTCCGCCAGACGTGGGAGATAATTGCAGGAATAGCGATTATAAGATGTGCCCATTTTATCTTCCTTAAGGAAAAAAAAAAAAAAAAAAAAAGCAAGATGGCAGAATTTGATAAACCACTATTTTGCAGTCCCCAGTGAAAGAACTGATTCAGGCTGTTATGATCTTTGGATGAAGCCCTTATTGATTCTCAGTCATGACCATGGCCACCGCTTGTAATCACCTGGGTAAATGTTAAGAGGTCCCATGCCCAGCCTACGACACAATCCAATTAAATAAGAAGATGGGGAGATGGTGTGCAGGTTTGGGTGTCTTGTTAAAGCTCCCAGGGGGTTCTAATGTTAAGTCAGGGCTGAGAACAAGTGACCAACAGGAATACGGGGGCGAGAGGAACAAGATAAAGGGACCACGAGAAGCAAGCAGCATATCCAGAAGGTGTGGGTTTCCCTCGGGATTTCATACTTTTCCTGCAACAAATCTAAGGTAGGCGGGGTTGAGGAAGAGGAGGAAGGAAGCAGAGTAGTGGTTCTTAAAGTGTGTTCCCCATATCAGCAGCCTTGCCTGGGAACTTGTTAGGAATGCAGATTCCTGACTCCTCTTTCCAGAGTCAGAAGTTCTGGGAGTGGGGTCCAGACACCTGAGCCTTAGCAGAACATCAGGAGGGTTCTAATGCATTTTCTAATCTGAGAACCACTGCATTAGAATAAAAGGAACTTAGGACACATGAAAAAATGTTGAGACTGTGTTGGACCCAATTCAAAGAAACCATCAGCAGATGAATGGATTGAGAAGATGTGGTACACATGCATAATGGAATACTACTCAGCCATAAGAGAGAATGAAATTTTGTTTTGCAGCACCATGGATGGACTTGGAGCGCATTATGCTAAGTGAAATAAATCACATGAAAAAGGCAAATACTGTATAGTCTCAGGAGTTCACTGGTGGGCTAGTGGTTAGGATTCAGCGCTTTTACCACTGCAGCTGGGGTTTAGTCCTTGGTCTGGGAACAGAGATCCCACATCAGTTTGCCTGACACTGTGGCCCCCCCCAAAAAAAATACTGTATGATATCACTTATATATGGAATCTAGAAAATACAATGGGAGTTCCCGTCGTGGCTCAGTGGTTAACGAATCTGACTAGGAACCATGAGGTTGCGAGTTCGATCCCTGGCCTTGCTCAGGATCTGGCGTTGCCGTGAGCTGTGGTGTAGGTTGCAGACGCGGCTCGGATCCCATGTTGCTGTGGCTGAGGTGTAGGCCGGAGGTGTAGGCCGGCAGCTGTAACTCCGATTAGACCCCTAGCCTGGGAACTTCCATATGCCGCCCGAGAAGCCCTAGAAAAGGCAAAAAGACAATAAATAAATGAATAAATAAATAAATAAATAAATAAATAAATAAATAAATAAAATAAAAAATACAACAAACTAGTGAATATAGCAAAAAAGATGCAGACTCACAGACATGGAAAACACACTAGTGGTTATTACCAGTGGGGAGGGGGAAGGGGAGATGAGCAAGCTAGGAGTAGGGGAGTGAGATGTACACACTATTAGGTGTAAAATAAGCTACAAGGATCTACTGCACAACACGGGAAATGTAGCCGATATTTTATAATTACTATAATGGAGCATAACCTTAAAAATTGTGAATCACTATATTATATACCTGTAACATATAATATACATCAACTAAACTTCAATAAAAAATTAAAATTAGGGAGTTCCTGCTGCAACACAGTATATTCAGATCTGACATTGTCTCTGCAGCAGCTCAGGTTCAATCCCTGGGTTAAAGATCTGGAGTTGCCACAGCTGTGAAGTGGGTCACAGTTGCCACTTGGATTTGATCCCTGGCCTGGGAACTTCCGTATGCTGCTGGTGAGGCCAAAAAAAAAAAATAATAATAATAATAAAATTAAAAATTAGAAACCAAATATAGATATTTTTGAGCCAATCAGGAAAATTCAACTATGGCCTGGTTTTTTGGGTTTTGGCTTTTTTATGGCCACGCCTGCGGCATATGGAAGTTCCCAGGCCAGGGATTGAATCAGACATATGCCATACCCGCAACACTGTATCCTTTAACCCACTGTGCTAGGGGTGGAATTTGTGGCTCTGGTTCTGCAGAGACCTGAGATGCTTCAGTTGGATTCCTAACCCACTGCGCCACAGCAGGAATTTCCTAGCCCGGGTTTTGAGTGATGGCAAGGAATGGCTATTAATTATCATGGGTGTCCATTTGGGCTTCTGTAACAGTATAGACTGAGTGGTTCATAAACAACAGACATTTCTCATAGTTCTGCAGGCTGGGAAGTTCAAGATCAAAGCACAGGCAGCTTCAGTGTCTGGTGAGGACTGGTTTCTTGGCTCATAGATAGCTGTTTTTTCGGTGTTCTCTCACTGGTGGCAAGAGAGAGGGAGCTCGCTAGAGGGTCTCTCTCTCTCTTTTTTTTGTCTTTTTAGGGCCACACCTGCGGCATATGGAAGTTCCCAGGCTAGGGGTCAAATCAGAGCTGCAGCTACTGGCCTACACCACAGCCACAGCAACGCCAGATCTGAGCCACATCTGTGATCTTATGCTGCAGCTTGCATCAGTGCCAGATGCTTAATCCCCTGAGGGAGGTCAGGGATAGAACCCACATCCATATAGATACCTGTCAGGTCCCTAACTGGCTGAGCCAAAATAGGAACTTGTTTTCTTGTGAACATTTAAATTTTTTCACAAAATAATTTATAAAGCAGTACAGTTTATTTTCTTTTTATTTATTTATTTGCTTTTTAGGGCCACACCTGTGGCATATGGAGGTTCCCAGGCTAGGGGTCAAATCGGAGTTGCAGCTGCCTGCCTACACCACAACCACAGCAATGTGGTATCTGAGCTGCATCTGCAACCCACACCACAGCTCATGTCAACGTTGGATCCCCCACCCACTGAGCGAGGCCAGGGATCGAACCTGCATCCTCATGGATGCTAATCAGATTCATTTCCCCTGTGCCAAAATGGGAACTCCCAAACAGGACAGATTAATGAGAAGGAAAGCATGTCATCCCATTCAGGTACTTAGAATTAAAATCAGCAGGGAGCCCCTGCTGTGGCACAGTGGGTAAAGGACCTGACATTGCAGCAGCTGTGGCATAGGTCGGTCACAGCTGCGGCTCAGATTTGATCCCTGACTTCCATATGCTTTTGGTGGATATGGCCAAGAAAGAAAAAAATAATAATAAAAAAATTAAATATAAAATAAAATAAAATCATTGACAGCCGGCATGAAAAATAAAATGAAGAAAAAGGGAGTCTGGATGAGAGGAGATTTCCCAAATCTTTTATTATCTATCTCCCTTCCAGAAGCAGTGAGTTCCATAGAGAAGCAAATTGAGACCACAGCTCCAGCAGCCAGCCAGGCCCTGGGGGTCCTGTTCTCCCCACGTCTGTCAGCCCAGCTTGATGAACAGCAGCACGGTGGCAAGAACTCCTGGCAGCTGAAATGGGGAAAGAAAGAAACACTGAACCAATTTGAAGGATCTCTGGAATCCAAGCAAATTTGATGCCAGGAGAGGGGGAACATCCGGTTCCAAAAAGGTCGGAATGGGGTTTGACAAACAGCAGAAGTATCCTCAGGGCCAAGGTGGAGATAAGGTGGACTTGTTAACACAATCAATTTCAGGGTAGAAGGCGGAGGTCCTTTGTTTATTTGTTTGTGTTTGTTTTTGTCCATGCCCGCTGCCTATGGAAGTTCTCAGGCCAGGGAGCAAACCCTAGTCACAGCCTTAATCAGAGCCACAGCAGTGACAATGCCAGATCCTGAACCCCTTAACCTGCTGTGCCACCAGGGAACTCCTCCCAGCAGGTATCTTTTTTGTTTGTTTGTTTGTTTCCTTTTTTGGCAGCCCTGCCACATATACAGTTCTCAGGCTAGGGGTCAGATCCAAGCCATGGTTGTGACCTAAGCCGAAGCTGTGGCCACGCCAGATCCTTAACCCACTGTGCCCAGCAGGGGATCAAACCTGTGTCTCACAGCTCCAGAGACGCTGCCAATCCTGTTGCGCCACAGAGGGAACTCCCCAACAGGTATCTTTAACTGAAATGATCGTCCATCCTCTGCATTAAATGTCAGCTCCACCATGTCAGGGATTTTTGTCTTTTGTCACTGCTGTGTCCCCAGTGTCCTGATCAGTGCTTGGCACACAGTTGGTGTTCAATAAAAGAGCTTGGTGTGTCCCAGGAGGCCCCACTGCAGCCCCCAGAGAGGCCCCACTCAGTTTGATGCTGTGAGTCTTGGTTATTTTCAGGAGCTTAGGGAAACAGCCCTGCAGATACAAACATTGAAGCCGGAAGAACCTGGTTAGGGATTCATGGATTCCAAATCCCTATAAATCCCCACCATTTGGGCCACCAATGCTCCTCTCAGATTCAGGGAGGAGAAAGGGGCACAGCCACAAAGACCTTGGCTCTTTCTTGCCTGACTGTCCGCCAGCTCCAACATGTTCTTTTGCCTCTTCATGCCCTCACCCCACTCTAGAACATACCACTTACTCCCTAGTATCCATTTGTGCTGACATACAAGTGTGGTGATTAAGAGTATGACCAGATGTCCCAAGTTACTGCTAGCTGTGTGACCTTGGAGAAATCACTACACTTCTCTGTGCCTCAGTTTCCTCAACTGTAAATGGGCCCAATAGGATCTACCTCACAAGATTTTTGTGAGCATGAAGAGAAATACACAGCAGTGGCCTGACATAGCCAGCATTCAGGGAACTGTTAGTTATTTCTGAATGCTTTTTACATAGGAACAGAAGGGCTAATGTGTGTCCAGGACCTTCTCAGCCATTTACTTGTATTTTCTCACCATAACCCCCATAAGGTGGGTACTAGCCTTTTCTCGGTTTTATAGGTGAAAACTGAGGTTCAGCGAGATTAAGAGACCAGATACAGGGAGGGGGCAGAACAGCCAGCTACTGCAGATGATGGGACCTCCACTTCCCTTCCTGCTGTCACTGAGATGCTCCCCTTTCTTCTGGAAGCTTGAATTGCCTTGAGCCCAAAGGGTTCAGTGCCCACTTGCATTCAATAGGCATTTACTATCATTATTATTTGCTTTTTAGGGCCATACCTGTGGCATATGGAAATTCCTAGGTTAGGGGTCGAATCAGAGCTGTAGCTGCCGGCCTACACCACAGCCACAGCAACACAGGATCTGAGCCAAGTCTGTGACCTACACCACAGCTCATAGCAACGCCGGATCCTTAACCCAATGAATGAGGCCAGGGATCGAACCTGCATTCTCATGGATAATAGTGGGATTCTTAACCCACTGAGCCACAGTGAGAACTCACTCAATAGGCATTTGCCCATTGTGTGCTGGGCACTGAAGTGGGTTCTGGGAACCCAGACATGTACAAAAGATACCTTTCTGCCTTGGTGGGCTGACAGCTGAGTTAGAAAAATGCAATAAGCAACTACAGAAATCCCATTATGAGGTGGTGATTAAATGCTGGCCAGGCACTAAAGCAGGGTAAGGAGATGGAGTGTGGTGGTGAAGAAGGGGGCCTCCTCTTATGGATAGGAGGTCAGGGACAGCCTCACTAAGGAAGTGACAACCATGCAGAGACTTGAGAGAGGTGAGGTAGGAAAACATTTAGGGGAAGAGCATTCCAGGCAAAAGGAGCAGCCTGTGCAAAGGCCCTGAGACAACCATGGGTCTGGCATATTTGTGTAGCAGTGAGAGACCAGTGTGGCTGGAGTAGAAGGATTGAGTGGGTGAGTGGGAGGAGAGGAGGACAGAAGGTGGCATGCAGCCCGTGCAAGGCACAGTAGGCCGGTGTGTGGCTCATGCCTGTCTCTGAGGCCCTGGCCTCTCACTCTGGCCAATCGTCCTGGGGTCTGGCACCCAGCAGGAAACATTCAGGATGGGGAGTTCCCGTGGTGGCTCAGTGGTTAATGAAACTGACTAGGAACCATGAGGCTGCGGATTCGATCCCTGGGCTTGCTCAGTGGGTTAAGGATCCGGCATTGCCCTGAGCTGTGGTGTAGGTTGCAGATGAAGCTCGGATCCCTCATTGCTGTGGCTGTGGTGTAGGCCTGAGGCAACAGCTCTGATTAGACCCTAGCCTGGGAACCTCCATATGCCACAGGTGCAGCCCTACAAAAGACAAAAAAGAAAAAATTCAGGATGAATTAAGAATGACTCTTATTTCTTCCCTCAGGGAAGACCCTTGTGTTCATTTGCCTACAGCAGAAGTTAGGGGTGGGGAAGGTAGGGCTGGGGTTTGAAGCCCAGTCCCCACTCCCTGGCTTCATGAACCTCTCTGTGCCTCAGTCTCCTTTAGGGAGAAAGGAAGGAAGTGCTCCCCTCGAGGGGTGCAATAGGGACTGAATTCACAGAGAGAGTGCTCAGTCATGTGACATCACTATGTGTCACTATCATCAGAACGATCATTTTGGAGTTCCCGTCATGGCGCAGTGGTTAACGAATCCGACTAGGAGCCATGAGGTTGCGGGTTCGGTCCCTGCCCTTGCTCAGTGGGTTAACGATCCGGCGTTGCCGTGAGCTGTGGTGTAGGTTGCAGACGCGGCTCGGATCCCGCGTTGCTGTGGCTCTGGCGTAGGCCGATGGCTACAGCTCCGATTGGACCCCTAGCCTGGGAAACTCCATATGCCGCGGGAGCGGCCCAAGAAATAGCAAAAAGACAAAAAAAAAAAAAAAAAAAGAACGATCATTTTCCATCACTACTGCTGCTGCTTAATTTCTCTGTGAGGTAGGCAGGGTGGCCCAAGCAACAGACACAGGTCAACTCGGATCCACATCCCAGCTTTACTGAAGCCACATGACCTTGAACTGCCCCCTCTCCTCTCCCCGAGCCTCAGTCTCCCCATCTGTGAAATGGGGATGGTAACCCTAGGCTGTGTGGACGAAAGGAGTTGAAATTTTGGTCATTACGGGGGTTCCCGCGAAAACGCAATCTTTATTCAAGTCACTGGCCCTTGGAGTCTACCTAGGTGGCACCCATCAAAATTCCAACTTAAGAGTTCCCTGTGTGGCTCAGTGGGTTAAGAACCCGACTAGTATCCATAAGGACTCAGGTTTGATCCCTGGCCTTGTTCAGGGGGTTAAGGATCTGGCATGGCCGCAAGGTGTGGCATAGGTCACAGATGCAGATTGGATCCCATGCTGCTGTGGCTGTGGCATAGGTCAGCAGCTGCTGCTCTGATTTGACCCCTAGCCTGGGAACTTCCCTATGCCATGGGTGCGGCCCTTAAAAGGAAAAAGAAATGCCAAGGTACCTCCTGGTGGATGACATTTGTGGACACATTGCGCCCATCACAGGCCATGGTCCCGATGGACTTACAGCAGCCCCTGGGGTAGGTGTGGCCAGTCGTCCTTTCAAAGGAGGAACCGGAAAAATCTGTGTAGTTCTTCACTCCACAGCGCTTTAGCTGCCGAGGGGAGAATAAGCACTTGAAGACTCCCTTTCAAATATCAAAATAATAAAAGCAATAGAAATCACTGTCACCATGTCACAGATTCGTTAACCACTGCGCCACCATGGGAACTCCGGGAACTCCATTTATTAAAGTCTCTCGGGAGTTCCCATCGTGGCTCAGTGGTTAACGAATCCGACTAAGAACCATGAGGTTCGATCCCTGGCCTCACTCAGTGGGTTAAGGATCCGGCGTTGCCATGAGCTGTGGTGTAGGTGTAGATGCGGCTTGGATCCCATGTTGCTATGGCTCTGGTGTAGGCTGGCAGCTACAGCTCCGATTGGACCCCTAGCCTGGAAACCTCCATATGCCGCGGGTGCGACCCTAAAAGGAAAAAAAAAAAAAAAGAAGAGAAGTTTCTCGGGGACTCAGGCTGGTGAAGCAACCACCATCCAGATGATTTCACTACTGTGGTAGAAGGAAGCAAAGGTCCAGAGGGCCCTGCATTGGCGATTAAATAATTTGGCTCAGAAATGACTCATATCACTTCTCCTCACAGCTCATTAGCCAGAACTCATCACATAATCTTCAACTAACTACAAAAGGGCTAGGACAGCCCATCCCACTAAAATGTGCTGAAAATAGGTGACAAATAGTTTCTATGAGTAAATGAAATCCCCTCTCTGCTCTTTCCCTGCCTTGCTTTTCTTCATAGTACTTTCTACCCGGCCACCAATATTTACTTAGCTGTTTCTTCTCCTCCTCCCCTCAAATGTCAGTAACACAGGGCAAGAATTTTTCTTTTGTGGCCTGCTTTGTCCTCAGACTCCTGAACAGTGTCCAGCACAGAGTAGGTGTTCAATAAAGATTGGTGGAAAGGAGTTCCCATTGTGGCTTAGCAGGTTAAGAGTCTGACTAGTATCCATGAGGATGAGGGTTCGATCCCTGGCCTCACTCAGTGGGTTAAGGATCCAGCATTGCCACAAGCTGTGGTGTGGGTTGCAGATGTGGCTCAGATCCTGTGTTGCTGAGGCTGTGGTGGAGGTCAGCAGCTGCAGCTCCAATGAGACCCCTAGCCTGGGAACTTCCATATGCCATAGGTGTGACCCTAAAAATAAAAGAGAGAAAGAGAAAAAAAGATTTGTGGAAGGACTAACCCTTCCACAAATGAATGAAAGATAGATATTTTCTACCATCTCAGGCTTCAGAAACCAAAAGAGGGATAAAGGCAAGTCCCCTACCCATCATGTGGTCCCTCCCAAGCCTGAACTTGACCACATAGCAGTTCTTGGGCCCCAGACTCAGATGGAAAACACTCCTAGAAACAGGCATAGGCTTTTTCCATTCCACACACTTGCCTCAGAGACCCTTCTCAACCACCTGCCTTGAGAGCTTAGATGACAAATGGTGGCAGTCCTGCTCCTTAAAAACACCAAGACTCAAGATATAAGTCTCACCACTTCACACCCATAAGGATGGCACTATCAAAACACAAAAACAGGAGTTCCCATCATGGTGCAGTGGTTAACGAATCCGACTAGGAAGCATGAGGTTGCGGGTTTGATCCCTGGCCTTGCTCAGTGGGTTAAGGATCCGGCGTTGCCGTGAGCTGTGGTGTAGGTTGCAGATGCGGCTTGGATCCTGAATTGCTGTGGCTGTGGTGTAGGCTGGCGGCTACGGCTCTGATTAGACCCCTAGCCTGGGAACCTCCATATGCCAAAGGAGCGGCCCTAGAAAAGGCAAAAAGACAAAAAAAACAAAAAACAAAAACCAAAAAAACCCCACAAAAACAGGAGTGTCCTTGTGGCGCAGTAGGTTAAGTATCTGACTTTTTTTTTTTTTTTTTTTTGTCTTTTTGCCATTTCTAGGGCCGCTCCTGTGGCATATGGAGGTTCCCAGGCTAGGGATCTAATCAGAGCCGTAGCCGCCAGCCTACGCCAGAGCCACAGCAACTCGGGATCCAAGCCTCGTCTGCGACCTACACCACAGCTCACGGCAACGCCGGATCCTTAACCCACTGAGCAAGGCCAGGGATCGAACCCACAACCTCATGGTTCCTAGTCGGATTCGTTAACCACTGAGCCACGACGGGAACTCCTAAGTATCTGACATTTTCACTACAGCGGCCAAGGTTGCTTCTGTGGCTTGGGTTTGATCCCTGGCCTAAGAATTTCCACATGCCACAAGCATGGCCAAAGAAACTAAACAAACAAACAAACAAAAAAACAGAAAATAACAAGTGTTAGCAAGGATGTGGAAAAACTGGAACCCTTGAGCATTCATTGCTGATGGGAATGTAAAATGGTATAGCTGCAGTGGAAAAGACCGTGGAAATTCCTCAAAAAATTAAATGTAGAATTATCAGATGATCCAGCAGTTCCATTTGGGTATATACCTAAATGAACTGAAAACTGGGAGTCTAAGAGATATTTGTACACCCAGGTTCACAGCAGCATTATTCACAATAGCTAAAAGATGGAAGCAACCTGAGTGTCCATTGATAGAGAAATAGATAAATAAAATGTGGCCCATCCATACAATGGAATATTATTCGGCCCTAAAAAGAAATAGATTCAGGAGTTCCCATAGTGGCTCAGTGGTTAACGAATCTGACTAGGAACCATGAGGTTGAGGGTTTGATTCCTGGCCTCACTCAGTGGGTTAAGGATCCAGCATTGCCATGACCTGTGGTGTAGGTCCCAGGCTCAGCTTGGATCTGGTGTTGCTGTGGCTGTGGTGTAGGCCGGCGGCTACAGCTCTTATTATACCCCTAGCCTGGGAACATCCATATGCCGCAGGTGTAGCCCTAAAAAAGACAAAAAGACAAAAGAAAAGAAAAGAAATAGATTCAGAGTTCTTCTGTGGCACACAGTGGGTTAAGGATCTGGTGGTGTTACTACAGTGGCTTGGGTCACTGCTGTGGCGTAGGTTCAGTCTCTGGTCCTGGGAAATTTCACATGCCATGCGGCCCCCGCTCCGCCCCCGCCAAAAAAAGGAAATTCTGACACCTGTTACAACATGGGTGAATCTTCAGGGCATTTTGCTAAGTGAAATAAGCCAGGCACAAAAAGACAAACATTCTATGGTTCCACTTATATGAGGTTCCTAGAGGAGTCAAATTTTTAGAAAATGGTAGAATGTAGGAGGGTGGGTCCCAGGAGATGGGGGAGGGGGAAAGGAGTCTGAATATTTAATGGAGACAGAGTTCTGGAGATGGAGGGTGATGATGGTTGTACAATCATGTGAATAGGCTAATGTCACCAAACTGGACACTTAAAAATGGTTGAGATGGTAAATTTATGCTTATATATATTTTACCACCATTTAAAAACAAAACAAAACAACAAACCATAGGAGTTTCAGCTGTGGCTCAGGGGAAATGAATCCAACTAGTATCCATGAGGACTTGGGTTTAATCCTTGGCCTCACTCAGTGGGTTAAGGATCTGGGGGGCTGTGGTGTAGGTCTCAGACATGGCTCAGATCCTGCATTGCTGTGGCTGTGGCATAGGCTGGCAGCTGTAGCTCTGATTTGACCCCTGGCCTGGGAACTTCCATATGCCATGGTTGCAGCCTTTAAAAATACAAAAAAAAAAAAAAAAAAAAGTGAATTTCACCTTCTCCATGACCAAATTCCATTCCATGGAATAGTCATCTGGCTCGTTGTAACCTCTGTAATTCTTCCTCAGAGTCGCAAAGTTGTGCTCCAAGGATACTTCTTGAACCTCAAAGATGAAACAGGAAGCGGTGAGCACAGAACCAGAGAGGGTCGCCTTTGGTGAAGTGAGACTCAGGGGGGAGATGGGCGCTTCCCTTCTGCTCCCTACGTGGCCCCTCCCCCAGCCGTGGGTCTGCGCTGGAGAAGGATGAACTCAAGCTCCCATCGCCCCCGAGAGAAAGGGACACAGGGAAGAGCGTGGGTCTCGAGCCCCGCGCATCTGGCTGTACCCGTCCTGACAAATGAATTTGAATCATCTGCTCTTTTGAATCGCCCACACACCTGCTACGCCCCGGATTTGGCTGCAACTCGATTAGAGACTTGAATATCAAATTTAGCGACTGAAGCTCTCTCTGCTCAAAAGGGGCAACTTTAATTTTCTATTTTTTAAATAGAGGTCTAAATTAAAAAAAAAAAAATCCCCAAAGAGGTGAAATAGTCACATGGTTCAAAATTCACAAAGCACAGAAGGGTAGACCGAGAAAAGTCTCCCTCCCATCTTTTTCTTCCAGCAGACAAGTTACTCCCACTCCACCACCGCCACGACTGTTACTGTTTCCAGGGTCCCAAAAGGGATATGCTATGTGTGTCAAAGCAAAGTATATTCTCATCACTGTTCTCCCTGCTTTATTCTACTCTCATTGTTCGGGCATCCGGCTGATTGCAACAAGCACATCGGTGGCTCTCGGTGCCCTGCTCCAATCCCGGTGGCTTCTGTCATTTCCGCACCTGGGAAGCCGCTGCGGGCAACGCGAGTTCTCCCTGCGGCCACTCAGCGCGCATGCGCCCTGAGAGCAGCCCTCAAGCAATGACTCTAGGGAGCCGGTGGATCAATACTGCAGCTCTTCGCTGAGTCCCAGAGTTCCCCGGCAGGACTGAGCCCAGTTGTCTCCAGTTTTATAGGCCACATTCCTTTTCTTGCCTCACTGCCCCTGTCCCCTACAGGTACTTCTTGGAATTACCTCTCAAGTAAACATAGAGCCTTCAAATTCTTGTCTCAGGGTGGGCCTCTGGGGGACGCAAACCAGAACAGCACTACATCCTGGAGAATATGCCATCTCCTGCATATAGAGCCTCCTTTTTTTTTTTTTTTCCCCTAGGGCCATACCCCTCAGCATATGGAAGTTCCCAGGCTAGGGGTCAAATCGGAGCTGCAGCTGCAGGCCTACACCAGAGCCACAGCAACGCGGGATCCGAGCCTCGTCTGCAACCTACACCACAGCTGTGGGCAACACCAGATCCTTAACCCACTGAGCGAGGCCAGGGATGGAACACGCCTCCTCATGGATACCAGTAGAGTCTGTTACTACTGAGCCACCAGGGGAACTTCTAGAGCCTCTTTCTTTACAGCTACATAGGGATCACTTGTGTGGATTATTACAAATTAAGCCCCTCCCCCCATGCTCACTATGCCCTCAGCGATCTTTTGCACACCCTGGTATGCGTGTCACCCTGCGCGCAAACAGGCAGCTCCTTGGAAAATGCCTAGAGACCAGACAGTTGGTCAAAGTGTCCCTGCTTTGTCATTTTAACGGATTTTGCTAAATTGCCCTCTATTTTGAACACCTTTCAAAACCCCAGCAGCTTTTACAAATTGTCCTCAGCCTCACCCCAAATGCGGGAGAGATGGTCAGATTAACTCAGCAAGTCTAGAGGAGAGCCTTTGAGAAGATGGCTGAGGCTTTTCACCTCATCTTTGGGGGGCCAAGTCTCCCTCCATCACCGGATTCCGGTAAGGCGCCAAACGTGGGTGCCTGGGGGAGGGGCAGGGCCTCTACCGATGCTGTTTATTTCTCATGCAAAGTGAATCTTCCCTGTACTTACAATAGAGAAGAAGGCAAGGACCACTGTAGCGACCGTGATTTCCACGATGAAAATGATGACCATGAACAAGAAACACTAGAAGACACGGGGAGGGGGGCAGGGAGGGCAGTGGAGAGGACTCTGGAGTCCTTCCATCCCACCCCCAAGCCACCGTGGCCTCTCCAGTTTGAAAGACCCCACGTCTGGTCGGGGCGGGGTGGGGGGTAGAGGTATTTTATTTCTTCCATGTGTCACTTTCCTGAATGTTGCCCAGGATGCTGGCAGTGGGTATTCTTAAGAGCTGCTAGCTGAAGCCCCATTTCGTGCCCAGCACTTTTCTGGGAGTCCGGGAGCTCTGACAGGGGACCTCTGGCTGTATGTGCAAACAGCTGGGGCCAGTGGAGGCACAGTGTGGGGATGGAACAGACGCAGGAGGGAGGAAGAGAGGCTGGGCCAAGAAACTTCAAACATGCAAACTGGGGTGGGGGGGGCAGGGCTGGAGCAGAGATGCCAGATGTCAGGTCGGTGGGTGCCAGGGGGAAAATATCAACATACGTTGCCTCATGTTCCCCATAAAATTCACATGCACGATGGGAAACTGTGGGAAATACTGTAAGCAAAGTGGAGCTCTTCAAGTTTCCCATCAGGGAGAAGCTGGCTTCTTTTGCTAGGCCTCAGTTTTCCCATCTGTACAATGTGGGGGTGGGACCAGCCCAAGTGGAGCTTCTAGAAGCCAGACTTGGAGGGGGTGTCAAAGAAAGATCAGCTCCTGGCTCCCCTTTCATCTCTTTCCATCTGTGTCTATTAATATTATCATTATTAAAATCATTGATAATTTAGGCTTTGGGTCGCCAGACTTGTCGATGGCTGGGCTTATCTGGCCTTGACACAGAGAGGCAGGAAAGCACAGTGGGTACACGCCAGGGGTCCCCACAGGCCACAGGGACAAACATGGGGGCAGTTGTGAGATCCTAGAAAAGTGGCTTCTGTATCAGATGGTGAGGATTCATATTCCTATTAAAATTTCCCAACCTCTGGGTGACTGAGGTGTCAAGAGGACAGATATCCAGGCGTTGGCAAGTCCTATTGACTTCGTCTGCAGAATCTATGCCGAATCTGTCCACTTCTCACCCCCTCCCCGGCCCCACCGGGTCCAGCCCTCTCCATCTCCCACCTGGACCAGCAGTCTCTCCAGCCTGGTCGCCCCAAGCTCTGTTCCTCCACGACCGCTAGAGGGCGGCCGTGAGCACCTGAGTAAGCGCAAGACACAGTTCTTGGCTCCCAACACCATCAAAAGGATCTCACCTCGCAGGGCCCATGGCTCAGCGGTTAGCGAACCTGACGAGCCACAACAAAGCCGTGGGTTCGATCCCTGGCCTCGCCCAGTGGGTTAAGGATCCAGCGTTGCCGTGAGCTGTGGCTTAGATCCCACATTGCTGTGGTGTGTAGGCTGGCAGCTGCAGCTCCGATTTGATCCCTAGCCTGGGAATTTCTAAACCCTGCAGGTGTGCCCCATTAAAAAAGAAAGAATGGAAAGAAAGAAAACATGAGATGTTGGAAACGGAAATTGAGTGAGGAGGACATTGAGGGTGGGTGCTTTGTTGTTGGGGTAAACCCCAAATTAAAATTGCTGGAGGAATTGAAGTTGCGGGAGGTTTTTTTGGTTTGTTTTTGCTTTGTTTGTTTGGCTAGGGCCACACGTGTGGCACATGGAAGTTACCAGACGAGGGGTCGAATCGGAGCTGCAGCTGCCAGCCTATGCCACAGCCACAGCAAGCCCAGATCAGATCTGCATCTCCATCCTAGGCCGAAGCTTGCGGCAATGCCAGATCCATGACCCACTGAGCAAGGCCAGGGATCGAACCTGAATCCTCATGGGTTCTTAACCTGCTGATCCACAATGGGGAACTCCGAAGAGGAGTTCTAAATGAGACACATCATAAAGGAGTGAGTCTGATGCCATCAAATAAAACATCATAAACACTATAAAACAGGAAACATCAATCAAAGGAGTTTGCAACACGTGCAAGGAAGGATTCAGACATTATGGGGGAGTTTTGGGATCTGTGTTCAGATCCAACTTACAAACAAGAGAGTGCTTCTGTTTTCTTTGATTGCCCCATGCCACCCAGCAAAGCCAAGCAGCAATGTGATGCAGCCCATTCCCAGGCACAGATAGCCAACCTGAAGCAGGTATGCCGAGGACAGCCCAAGGACTCTGGTCAGGACAGCGCCTCTGAAATTGACATAGATGCCCAGACTGATGAGGATCATGCCAGAGAGCTTCAGAACAGAAAACAGACAAGGAAAAGCTATCTGTTAGGTGTATACAAATAGAACTCTCTCCAGGAACAAAGGCCAATAAAATCAGCAAAATAATTTTTTAAAATGTTAATACCCAAAGTTGGTGAGGATGTGGAGAAACATTCTCATACATTGCTGCCAGGCAATAGCCTTTTTTGGGGGGAGGGGTGTCATTTTACAATTTATATTTAAAACTTCAAAGTTTTTTATAGTAAAACATTTTACCTAGAAATTCCATTTCTAGACATTCAATCTAGGGAAATAGTCTCATATTTCATACTCCGAAAATAGTACCTCAGAACCAGGATGTGCAGGGATGCTCATTAAGGACAAAGTATTGGAAACTGGAGTTCCTGTCATGGCTCAGTGGTTAACTAACCCAAATAGTAATCATGAGGTTTCAGGTTCGATCCTTGAATTCACTCAGTGGGTTAAGGATCTGGCATTGCCGTAAGCTTTGGTGTAGGTTGCAGATGTGGCTTGGATCCCGCATTCCTGTGGCTATGGTTAGATCAGCATCTGTAGCTCCGATTAGACCTCTAGCCTGGGAACCTCCATACGCTGTGGGTTCGGCCCTAAAAAAACAAAAGACAAAAAAAAAAAAAAGAAGTAATTGAAGCAATCAATAATACAAATTGAATAGGTAAATCATGCTACAGCCATGCAATAGAAACCTAGACACATATTTTAACTTTTTTTTTTTTTTTTAACTTTTTGTCTTTTCCAGGGCTGACCCGAGGCATATGGAGGTTCCCAGGCTAGGGGTCCAATCAGAGCGGTAGCCTCTGGCCTACACCACAGCCACAGCAACGAGGGATCCGAGCCACGTCTGCGACCTACACCACAGCTCACGGCAACGCCGGATCCTTAACCCACTGAGCAAGGCCAGGGATTGAACCCACATCCTCATGGTTCCTAGTCGGATTCTTTAACCACTGAGCCACAGTAGGAACTCCATGTATTTTAAAATAATGCTTTGGGAGAGGGAGTGGCAAATTTTTTTGGAAAAGTCCCTAATATTGTGAGCATTGCAGGCCTTTTAGTCTCCAGTTGAAATGACTCAGCTAGTGTAAGCAGCCATGCACAATCCATAAATGAATTTATTTTATTTGCAAATAAATGTTATCTACCTATCATTCATCTATCTATCAATCTTCAAGACTGCACTTTGCTGACCCCTGTTATAGGAGAATGTTTATTGATTCGTAAAGATGTTAAGGCCTAAAATTTTAAAAAAAGTAGATTGTCATCAAGCATGGTTGTTGGCTTTTATCTAACAGAGTTGAAAACTTATGTTCACATGAAAACCTGTACATGGATGCTTTTAACAGCTTTATCCATCATTGCCAAAATTTGGACGAAACCAAGATGGCCTTCGGCATGTGACTTGATAGATAAATTGTGATACATCCAAACAATGGAACAGTGGCACTAAAAAGATTGAGTCGAGTTCCCATTGTGGCTCAGTGGTAGCGAATCCGACTATTATCCTTGAGGATTCAGGTATGATCCCTGGCCTCGCTCAGTCAATTAAGAATCTGGCGTTGCCACGAGCTGCAGTATAGGTCACAGATGTGGCTCGGATCCCCAAATTGCTGTAGCTGCGGGGTAAGCCGGCAGCTGCAGCTGATTCAACCCCTAGCCCGGGAACTTCCACATGCAGCAGGTGTGGCTCTAAAAAAGACCAAAAAAAAAAAAAAAAAAAGGGAATGAGCTATCAAACTACGAAAAGACATAGAGGAGGGAGTTCCCATTGAGGCTCAGCAGGTTAAGAACCCAACATAGTGTCTGTGAGGATGTGAGTTTGATCCCTGCTTTATTCAGTGAGTTGAGGACCTGGCATAGGCTGGTGGCTACAGCTCTGATTCAACGCCTAGTCCAGGAACTTCTATATGCCACAGGTGTGGCTGTAAAAAGAAAAAAAAAAAAAGATGTAGAGGAAAATTAATTGGCACATTGCTGAGTGGAAGCAGCCAATCTAAAGGCTGCATGGTTTATGATCCCGCATATATGACATCCTGGAAAAGACAAAACTATGGAGACAGAGGAAAGGTCAGTGTTTGCCGGGAGTAGGGGGGAGTGTTGGGTGGAGCACAGAGGATTTTTAGGGAAGTGAAACTATTCATTTGATGCTGAAATGGTGTGGATACATTTGTCAAAAGCCATGGAATAGGCAACACCAAGAGTGAACCTTAATATAAAGTATGAACTTTGGGGATTTCCTGCTGTGGTGCAACAGGATTGGCAGTCTTGAGAGCACTGGGATGCAGGTTCGACCCCCAGGCCTGGTACAGTGGGTTAAGGACCTGGCATTGCCGCAGCTGTGGCTTGGGTTGACACTGTGGCTCGGATCTGATCCCTGGCCCAGGAACTCCATATGCCGTGGGTTGGCCACAAAAGAAAAAAAAAGATAAAATACGGACTTTGGGTGATAATGATATCAATGTAGCTTCATTATACCAAATGTACTCTGCTGGGGAATGTCGATAATGGGGGAGGCTGTGTGTGCGGGGGCAGGGTTTATACAGGAAATCTCTGTGCCTTCTGCTCAATTTTGCTGTGAACCTAAAACTGCTCTAAAAAATAGTCAAGTTGAAAAGAGGAAAAACAATTTCTTTAAAAGGGAAAAAAGCAGCAAAACAAAACCCCATGTTTGTTTTGCTGCTTTTAAAAGGTACAGACAAAAGTCTAGAAGGATATAATGATACTTATTGAGCCACATTCCCATGATGGGCATAAGCCTTTTAAATGCATTATCTTGTTTAACTCCCATCAAAATGTACATCACAGGTAAGGAGAGGAGGAGTGATTTTTTTTTTTTTTTGGGTCATTTCTAGGGCTGCACCGCAGCATGTGGAGGTTCCCAGGCTAGGGGTCTAATCGGAGTTGTAGCCACCAACCTACACCAGAGCCACAGCAACTCTGGATCTGAGCCACATCTGCGACCTACACCACAGCTCAAGGCAATGCCAGATTCTTAACCCACTAAGTAATGCCAGGGATCGAACCTGCAACCTCATGGTTCCTAGTAGGATTCGTTAATCACTGAGCCATGACGGGAACTCCGAGGAGGAGTGATTTTTAATTTTCTTCTCTTTCCTGGCAGCCTTTACTCATACTGTTTTACTATTAAAAACAATGACTTCTGGAGTTCCCGTTGTGGCCCAGTGGGTTAAGAACCTGACTAGTATCCATGAGGATGCTGGTTCTATTCCTGGACTCAATAAGTGGGTTAAGGAAAATAAACAAAAAAGAAAGCAACTACTTCTTTAACAGTGAATATTTCAGATTACTTTTTTTGAGGTGGGGGGCTGCATCTGCTGCAAGTGGAAGTTCCCGGGCCAGGGGTCAAACCCAAGCTGCAGCTGCAGCCTGTGCTACAACCTCAGCAATGCCAGGTCCTTAACCCAATGAGCCACCAGGGAACTCCTTGGGTTACTTTTACAGTAAGAAAAAAATGGTTTGAAAAAATGTAAAGGACAGAGAGTTCCTGTGGTGGCTCAGTAGGTTAAGGATAGGACTAGTATCCATGAGGATGCAGGTTCAATCCCTGGCCTTGCTCAGTGGGTTAAGGATCTGGCATTGCCGTGAGCTGTGGCGTCAGTCACAGACACAGCTCGGATCTGGCATTGCCATGGCTGTGGTGTAGGCTGGCAGCTGCCAGGCAGGCTCCGTTCTCTCCACCTCCTGCCCAGAACCCCTCATCCCATGATCCCTCATCCCGCCAGGGCTCTTCTCCCTGTGGGCTCTGCAATCCCCACCCCCCTAGCCTGAGGACCTCCATATGCTGCAGGTATGGCCCTGAAAAAATGCAAAACAAAATTTAAAAAAGTAAAGAACCAGAGTTCCCGTCTTGGCGCAGCGCAAATGAATCTGAGTAGGAACTATGAGGTTTTGGGTTTGATCCCTGGCCTCCCTCAGTGAGTTAAGGTTCTGGCATTGCCGTGAGCTGTTGTGTAAGTCACAGATGTGGCTCAGATCCTGCGTTGCTGTGGCTATGGCGTAGGCCGTCAGCTGTAGCTCTGATTTGACCCCTAGCCTGGGAACCTCCATATGCAGCAGATGAGGCCCTAAAAAGCAAAGGGAAAAAAAAAAAAGGTAAAGGACCCAGAGAAGGCAGAGAAATAAAGGACTCCTCTGCCTGATTTCAGCAGCTCTGGGTCGTTGGAGGCGACGCCTGGTCCCAGAGCGTCCTGCTCCTCGTCAGTCTGCCCTACATCCCTCCTGGTTCCCTAGGGACCACAGATCTGGATGCCAGTGAATTAGATCAACTTATTTCTGTCTTTGAAGGAGCCAGCTGTGGAGGAAGGGCTGCAAAGCCCCCAGGGACCGGATTGTGACATACTTACAGCCATGATGCCATTGAAGAAAGATAACAGTTTCTTCAAGGAATAATACGTAGTGTGTACTTCAGCCATGTCGGCCAGACTGGTGTGCTCTGACCATTTAAGTCAGCATCTTCCTAAACCTCTGGGCTATGTTTTCCAAGATGGTAGAGGTTTGGGGGCACCAAAGCTGACCTGCTCTGCCCCCTCTCTTTCCTGATTGCCTCTTTCTCTGCATGGAAGGGGGTCTAGCAGCTGCCTCTCTTCAGTCATCAGCCTTTATCACATCACAATCAGATGCCAGAGCAAGGATCCTAGTGCTAGGGAAGTAGGTGCCCCAAACTGCACCCTGCTGGTTCCTCATTCTCCAAATGGGTCACACCAAGGATGGAGAAGAGACATGGTGTGCCACCCTGGTACCCCTTTGATGCTACCCAGGCCCTGTGGGCATAGTGCTCAGCACTGACCAACTATGTAGCTAATGCCCCCACTAGACTGGAACCTCCTAGTGGACAGGGGCCTGGGTTCTCCTACCCATGGCTATGTTCCCAAAGCCTGATACACAGTGGTGCTCAAGAAACCTCTGTGGAATGAACAAAGAGGTTCCACAAAGCAGGAATCTAGCTGCAAGCCTTCAGGTTCCCCAAGTCCCTCCCTACACCTTAGCTCACTGAGTTCATCCTCTTCACAGAGCTCAGAGAGGCCAAGGTAACTGCCCACAGCCACACAGGCAGCAGAGCCAAGGCTGGGCTTTGGAGTTCCCAGAGTGATACAAAGGTAAGAACTCAGACCCCTGTGTACCTGAGAGCCTGTACTTTCTCCATCCAAGGTCTGCTCATCCACAGCTAGTGAAGATACTGTCCTTGAGCCCATGTGTCATTGATCACTAGGCCTTTCTTGATAACACAGACACAGAGGGCATCTCACAGCAAAAAAATGTACTTGTAGGCTCTGATGGCTCCCAGGCCCAGTTCCTTGCAGCCACTAGCCCCTACTGTCTCTCTCTCTCCACCCCATCTAGGTCCAAGCCTGTGCTCCTCCGTGCAGCTTGTCTGTGGCCAGGTCCTGGAGGGCTCAGGGTTTTCATGATCTTCGGTAACTCCCAAGGCCCAACTAAAGAAAGAAAATACTTTCCACTTGAATTAACTGAATGAATGTTTGTCAAATTGCCTGCTCCTTGGAACATGTAAAACTAAGCAAGATGTTTCTGAAGGCGTCACTGTCTCCTCCCTGGACCATGGGTCACATCAATGCTAGGAGTGCGTCCTTCCACATCTTTTTCTAAAAGGTCATTTGAAATAAGGAGCCTCAGAACTAGGATCTGAGGGCCCAAAAATAGGAGTACAAAGGTGGGGAGAAAACAGAGGCAAAGAGCAGGACAGAAGGACGGCAAAAGAGGGAGGGAAAATGAAGGACAGATATAGGGCAGGGAAGGTGGGGGGGCAGAGTGGTGTGGACGTAGGGTCCTGCTCCAAAGGTAAGCAGCCCTGGCCGAAACTGGGAAATGAGTACCTAACGCTGGACGTGGCTGGAGCCCCAGAGACAGCCCCGCCCCCGAGGCAGCCCCGTCCCCGAGGCAGCCCCGTCCCCGAGGCAGCCCCGCCCCCGAGGCAGCCCCGCCCCCGCCCCGCCCCGACTTCCCAGCAAGACGGAGGCCCACGTCCCGGCCTCGCGCACCCCCTGGTGGCCATCAGAGAAAATACTGCCCTTCCTACTCGCCGAGTCTGACTCTCCTAGCCAGATACATCTATTTTTTTTACTTTTTTATTATTTGCTTTTTAGGGCCGCACCCACGGCACATGGAAGTTCCCAGGATAGCGGTCAAATCGGAGCTACGGCTGCGGGCCTGTGGCACAGCCACAGCAAAGGTGGATCCTAGTCGAATCTGCTACTTAGGCCACAGCTCACAGCAACGCTGGATTTCCCAACCCACTGAGCCAGGCCAGGGATGGAACTCTCATCCTCATGGAAATCGATTCGTTTCTGCTGCGCCACAACGGGAACTCCCAGATACACCAAAATGTGCCTCTGTCCCCCAGGGCCGCCACTCAGCACTCCGGCGTGAGGAAATGGAGAGGCAAGACCCACCCCTAAGTCCCCCCAACACACACACACACACACACACACTGAATTGATGCAAAGAGACAGAATAGCGCAGGCATCCTGCGAACTGAAAATTCAAGACATTTGGGAGGGAAAGAAAACAAAAAGCAAAAAACAAACAAACAAACAAAAAAACACTGAAGAAAGCCGGTGAAATTTATCAGAGGTCAAAGGGTCTAGAAAACAGTGATAAACCCCTCTTGAGGTGGCGCTATAGAGCAATTAGGAGGACACTGAAACACCACTGCAGAATAACAGAGGATTGGAATTACTGTTGTGGCTCAGCAGAAACTAACCCAACTAGTATCCATGAGGATGGGGTTTCTATCCCTGGCCTTGCTGGGTGGGTTAAGGATCCGGCATTGCCCTGAGCTGTGGTGTAAGCCAGCAGCTGCAGTTCCAGTTCGACCCCTGGCCTGGGAACTTCCATAGGCCATGGGTACAGCCCTGAAAAAATAAATTAATAAATAAATAAACAGAAGAGTCAGTCCAGTATTTCCTTAATTACAGGGCTTAGGTGTGTTAAGAGTCCTAATGTATTTCTCCACATCCTTGGTCTTTTTTTTTTTTTTTTTTTTTTTTTTTTTTTAGTATAGTAGCTTTTTAGGGCTGCACTTGCAGCATATGGAAGTTCCCAGGCTAGGGGTCAAATCAGAGCTGTAGCTGCAGGCCTACACCACAGCCACAGCAATGCCAGATGCAAGACACGTCTGTTACCTACACCACAGCTCATGGCAACACCGTATCCTTAACCTACTAAGCGAGGCCAGTGATCGAACCTGCTTCCTCTTGGATACTAGTCAAGTTCATTACTGTTGAGGCACCACAGGAACTTGACTTGGCCTTCTTCCTTATATTTTATTTTATTTTTCCTTCTTTATACTTTAGAGTTTTTAAAAAGCACAAATTCCAAGAATATGGAGTGTCTTTCACACACACAGCAGTTATATCAATAACTCATATCAGTCTATGAACTGTCCTGAAATTGATGTATTTATCATCAACAGCAACATCAGAGATTCTGGGGATAGGTTCACCTTGTCAATTGCTCTTCTAAAATTTGTAGCATTGATGTATTTGTGTATTTAGGCCCCACAAAACATGGACCCCACCCTTGACAAGGGGGCATGTTATGGTTTAAGTTATGTTAGTAACAATCATTGAGGGAGGAGGTGACAAATCAGAATTCACCATCCAACAGAAAAGTCTGGAGTGCAGGAAAGAGAAGTTCCTGTTCATGCTGAGACTGGTCCTCTTGCTTGGCATCATTCACTTGCTCTGGGTCTCCCAGACCATGGACTTCAGCCCTTGACAGGGATGGGTGCATGGGTGTCATGGGCTATAGCATCATGGGTTGACATCTTTGACAAAAAGTAGAAGATCTTAGTGACAATCACTGCTGTCAACTGAAAAGGAAGCAGACAGCATTTCCACAGTTAGGGATTTTTTTATTTGGATTTATAGTTTTAAAATTCCATTTTTTTTCATCTTTTTCACATTCTGACTTATTTTGGAGCCTCTGTGCTCACTCCCGAGTACTAAGGCCCTGTGCGTTAGGGGGTGACAGGGAGGCCCCTGTCCTCACTGCTCACTGCTCTCCCCAGTTCTCTTTCTCTCTTTGTAAAAATCCAGAATGTCTACCCCTTCAGCCTAGCAAAGTCTTAGCTTCTGGAAAGGAGAGGAGTAAACCAGGAGCACCAAAAATATCCTGGATAATATTCAAAATTCTCCAGCCACAAAGTACAACCCACGTAGCAATGAGCCAGACAGAGAAGAGTGTCTTGGGGATGGTGACTGGGGGGCCTGGGGAACCTGGTGAGGGTTCAGACAGATATGGCCACCAGACCAGTGGGTGCTGGTGGCACTTAAGGGGCTCCTGCTTTTAGAATATGGGTCTCAAGTTATAATTTCCTCTCTCTCACTTTTTTTTTTTTTTTGCTTTTTTGTTTTTTTGTTTCTTAGGGCTGCACCCACAGCATATAGAGGTTTCCAGGTTAGGGGTCAAATTGGAACTGCAGTTGCTGGTCTATGCCACAGCCACAGCAATGTCAAATCTGAGACATGTCTGTGACCTACACCACAGCTCATGACAACACCAGATCCTTAACCCACTGAGCAAGGCCAGGGATCAAACCCACATCCTCATGAATCCTAGTCATGTTACTTGATCACTGATCCATGAAGGGAACTCCATAATTTCCTCTCTTGGGAGTTTTCCTGTGGCACAGTGGGTTAAGGATCCACTGTTGTCACTGCAGCTACTATGGCATAGATTCAATCCTTGGCCCAGGAACTTCTGCATGACATGGGCGGGGCCAAAAAATAGTAAGTTTCCTCTCTTGACCTGGTGGCTGGTTGCAGCACGGTGGCCAAGCCTGTTCCCAATTGACTGAAACATTCATAACATAGCTTTCAGAGGTTTTGTGTAATGTCTGAGGGGACCCTGTAACAGCTGCAAATGGGACTTTTTAAAGTATAAGTGTTATGGGGTGCTCCCCCTCCAGGAATTTCTACTACAAATTTATTCAAATATGCATAGGCCTGGAGTTAACAAACTTTCTGGAAAGAGCCAGAGAATTAAATATTTTAGGCTTCTTGAGCCATACAATCTCAGTCATCGCTCTGCTACTGTAGTATACACAGTATGTAAATATATGTAAATTAATGGGCATGGCACCACCAAAATATTATTTACAAAAGCAAGTGGTAGGCTGTAAGTCTCTTCCTTTTTTTTTTTCTTTTTAGGGCCATGCCTGTGGCATAGGGAAGTTCCCAGGCTAGGGATTGAATTGGAGCTGCAGCTGCCAGCCTACACCATTGACCACTGAGGGAGGGCAGAGTTTGAACACGCATCTGAGCTCATGGAGACTACATTGGGTCCTTAACTTGCTGACCCACAATGAGAACTTCCCTCAAGGCCCATTCTTACTGCAGGTTTAGCCCTGGTTTTAGAAAGGAACAGATCTTGGAATTTCTGCTGTGGTGAAGTGGGTTAAGGATCTGGAGTTGCCATAGCTGTGGTGTAGGTCACAGCTGTGGCTCAAATTCAATCCACTGCCTGAGAACGTCCATATGCTGCAGGTGCAGCCATTAAAAAAAAGGGGGAAGAGATCCTAAAAATGTCAAACATAGTATGATCCAGCAATTCCACTCCTAGTACATACACTCAAAAGAATTGAAAGCAAGGTCTAAGATATTTGTACACACATGTTCATAGCAGCACTGTTCACATTGGCCAAAAGGGGGAAACAATTCAGGTGTCCACCAGTGAGTAGATATCAGAATGTGTATCTATACAATGGAGTATTACTCAGCCTTAAAAATGCAGGAAATTCCAGAGTTCCTGTTGTGGTGCAGTGGAAACGAATCCAACTAGGAACCATGAGGTTGCGGGTTCGATCCCTGGCCTCACTCAGTGGGTTAAGGATCTGGCATTTCCGTGAGCTGTGGTGTAGGTCGAAGACACGGCTGGGATCCTGTGTTGCTGTGGCTGTGGCGGAGGCTGGCAGCTGTAGCTCCGACTGGACCCCTAGCTTGGGAACCTCCATATGCCTCGGGTAAAGGAGTTCCCGTTGTGGCGCAGTGGTTAACGAATCTGACTAGGAACCATGAGGTTGCGGGTTCGGTCCCTGCCCTTGCTCTGTGGGTTGACAATCCAGGGTTGACGATCCGGCGTTGCCATGACCTGTGGTGTAGGTTGCAGACATGGCTCGGATCCTGCGTTGCTGTGGCTCTGGTGTAGGCCGGGGGCTACATGTCCAATTCGACCCCTAGCCTGGGAACCTCCATATGCCGCAGGAGCGGCCCAAAGAAATAACAAAAAGACAAAAAAAAAAAAAAAAAAAAAAAAAAAAAAAAAAGGTACATCAGTCATAATAGACCAGGGCCCACCCAATGACCTCACTGAAAAATAATGATTCCTTTAAAGACCCTATCTCCAAATACAGCTATATTCTAAGGTACTGGGGTGGGGGTGGCGGGGGGATGTTAGAACTTCAACATAAGAATAAGAATTTGGAGAGGACACAGTTGTTCAGCCAGTCATGAAAAGACAAATATTGTATGGTGGTATTTATATGAGGCCCTAGAGCAGGCAAATTCCTGGACATAGATCGTCCGAGTGTCTGGCATAGGTCTTCCTCGAGAGGAGATGGAGGGCGGGGTCCATCCACCATTAAGATCATTTAGAACCCGACCACTCTCCTCCACTTTCTGGTCCAGCCCCTGCCCCCCGCCCCACCTGGACCAGGGCAGCCACCTCCTTCCTGGTCACCTGCCTACCCCTCCCATCGGGTGTTCCCCCAACAGCCGCCAGAGGGAGCCAGCGAGCATCTGAGTCTTTTAGCTCCCTCCTCTGTTTGGAAGTTATGTGGCCCCCACTTTGCCCATAACAAAGCCAAAGCCTTCCTCATGGCCTACAAAGCTCTGCTATGTCCTCAGGGTCCAGTGCCTAGTACACGGTGGGTGATCAATAAATGCTTGTTGAGAGAACAAATGAATCCAATGACCAGCCTTCCACATCTTCCACTTACTATTCTAACCCTTCTGCCTCATGATGAGAAATCATTGTCCAATCAAGCTACTGGATGTACAACTGTGAGGTTGAAACCATTTTAATGCCCATTTTATAAATGTGAAAACTGGGAGCTCCCATAGTGGCTCAGTGGTTAATGAACCTGACTAGGAACCATGAGGTTGTGGGTTCAATCCCTGGCCTCGCTCAGTGGGTTAAGGATCCGGCGTTGCTCTGAGCTGTGGTGTAGGTTGCAGATGCGGCTCGGATCCTGCATTGCTGTGGCTGTGGTGTAGGCCGGCAGCTACAGCTCTGATTCGACCCCTAGCCTGGGAACCTCCATATGCCACGGGAGTAGCACTAGAAAAGGCAAAAAGACCAAAAAAAAAAAAAAGCAAAGTCATTATGATCAGCCTAGCTTAGGAATCCACAGCATTTCATCTAAAACAGAGGACGATTTATTCGTGATTTTGAACTGTCAGGTTGCCCTGAAGTGATTCAGCAGCTGATGGTGTTGACTCTTGGAGCTGCCTCCTGGCACAGCTCTAGGAGGTTCTGCTCCCAGGGGGAAAAAACCCATAGAAATGGTGGCTCCTGGAGCTTTCTAGCCTGCAATCCTCATCTTAGGGATGCATGCTATTCCTTTAACCTGTGTCAGACTTTCTCCGGACACTTCCCTCTCACAGTGGCGTGTGAGGTTCCCTTTTCTTCTTATTGCAGAGGAAGACAAGCCATGAAGCTGAAAGAATCCTGCACAAGAGCACATCTTGCTCATTTTGCAGCAGGTTTAGGAAGCACTCCAGGCCAAATAAGCCCCTGGAAACCTAGCCAAGGGGAATTAAAATAGGAGGTCTAGCAGGGTATAAATTGGTACATCCAATGGAAGGGCAGTCTGGGTGCTAGGTATTGAAATTGGCAGCTGCCAGCAATTCACCTTCTGATTTGCATCTCTCCTAAGGAAGCCAGAAAATGTGGCTCTGGGGATGTTCATCACAGCATCATTTATAAATGTGAAAAGGGGGAACGATCTAAGTGTCCATCAGTAGGGGATTGGTTATGGCTGGTGGTTGAAGAAAAAGACTGTAGGAGTTCCTGCTGTGGCACAATGGCAAGGGCAGCTGGAGCGCTGGGATGCAGGTTCAATCCCCGGCCGGGCACAGTGGATTAAAGGATCTGACTCAGATCTGATCCCTGGCCTGGGAACTCCATGTGCTGGCCAAAAAAAAAAAAAAAAAAAAAAAAGGAGGTTTTATGTTAATTAGGATGGTATTTCTGGGGAACAAAATTGGTTGAGGAGGAAATGTAATGCTTACTAACAGAGGAAGCTTAAATGCATGTTGCTAAGTGAAAGAAGCCAGCCTGAAAAACTCGAGGTTACTGTGTGATTCCAACCATGTGACTTCTGGAAAAGGCAAAATTACAAAGATAGTAAAAAGATCAGTGGTTACCAGAGATTCAGGGCAGCGGGGAGGGAAGAATCGGGGGAGCGCAGAGGATTTTTAGGGCGGTCAAACTGTTCTGTGTGGTACTGTGCTGGTGGATACAGGACATCAGGCATTTGTCAATACCCCCAGAATGTCAACACCAAGAGTGAACCCTAATGTCAACTTTGGACTTTAGTTGATAATAATGTATCGATATCAGTTCATCAGTTGTAACAAACTTACCACACTAATGCAAGATATTAATAATAATGTAGGGAGTTCCCTTCGTGTGGTGGCACAGTGGAAACCAATTTAACTAGAATCCATGAGGATGCAGGTTCAATCCCTGGCCTCGACCTGTATGTCTGGGATCTGGTGTTGCCATGAGCTGTGGTGTAGTTCGCAGACACGGACTGGATTCAGTGTGGCCATGGCTGTGGTGTAGGCCAGCAGCTGCAGCTCCAATTCGACCCCTAGTCTGGGAACCTCCATATGCCACAGATGCAGCCCTAAAAAGACAAAAAAAAAAAAGGTAGATTAGAGTTCCCTGGTGGCCTAGTGGTTAAGGATTCAGCGTTGTCGCTGCTGTGGCTCAGGTTCAGTCCCTGGCCCAGGAAATTCCACATGCTGCAGGTGCAATATATATATGTATACATACAGAGAGAGAGGAGAATAAAAAATATGCATATACATACAGAGAGAGAGAGGAATAAAAAATAATAAGAAAAGGGCAAGATAGTAAGCCAAAGACAAATATCATATGATATTGCTTATATGTGGAATCTAAAAAAAAGATACAAATCAACTCATTTACAAAACAGAAATAGACCTGAAGACATAAAATAAACTGATGGTTACCAAAGGGGAAAGGTGGGGTGAGATAAATTGGCAATTTGGGATGACTATATATACACTATTCTATATAAAACAGATAACACACAAGGACCTCCTATAGAGCACAGGGAATATACTCAATATTTTGTAACAACCTATAAGGAAAAGAATCTGAAAAAGAGTTAGGTATATATATGTAAAACTGAATCACTTTGCTGCACACTAAAAATTAATACAACATTATAAACCAGCTGTATGTGGATTTGAAAAATATAAATAAGGGAGTTCTCTGGTGGCCTAGGGGTGAAGGATTTGGCATTGTCACTGCTGTGGCTCAGATTTCATCCCTAGCCCAGGGAAATTTTGCATGCTGTGGGTGTGGCAAAAAAAAAAAAATTTTTTTTTTCTTTTTCTGGGCTGCCCCTCCGCATATGGAATTTCCCTACCCCACAGCTGTGGCAACACTGGATCCTTTTTCCCACTGTGCAAGGCCCAGGATTGAATCTGTCCAGGCCCTGCAGATTTGCTTCTGATCCCATTGTGCCACAGAGGGAACTCCAAAAAATAATGAATTTTTAAAATTAAAAATAAATAGACAATTAGAAAATAATAAAAGAAAAGAGAAAAGAAAATGGAAGGATGTTATGATCCTTTGTAGAAAGTGACCCAGGGGACCGGAGGATGGGCAGCCTTTCAGCCAGGCAGGGCCTCTGCATTCCTGGGAGGGTTTTCTTACCAGCTCAGTGGATGCTCCTTGCTGAGCCTGGCAGGGATGTTGGAAACCACGACCTCATCTTGGACCATGCAAGTGAGAGATGATCTTCTGAAACAAAAACCAGCTCTGACCCAAAACTTAGCCAGGACCTCAAGGGTCACAGAAAACAGTCTCAGCCCAGCACAGGAATTTCCTTTTCAGGCTGAATTCAGACCATTTTTCTGTGGGTCTCTCTTAAAAGATCTGAGAGAGTTGGCCGAGACATTTCTTGGAGGCCTTCCTCCATGCCAGGTGTTGAAAAAGGGTCTGGACTCTTCCCTCCCATCCTTGGCAGTAGGTGCTATTGGTATATACCCATTTTACAGACAAGAAACCAGAGGCACAGTGGGGGAAGCTCTGTGCCCCAGGCCACACAACTGAGATTCCAAGGCCTGTCTCCTGAGTCCAAAGTCAAGGCTTTTCTTTTTATCTTTCCTTTCTTTTCTTTTCTTTTCTTTTCTTTTTTTTTTGCTTTTTAGGGCCGTATCCGAGGCATATGGAAGTTCCCAGGCTAGAAGTCAAATCAGAGCTGCAGCTGCTGCAGCCACAGCCATGCCAGTCAAATCAGAGCTGCAGCTGCTGTACACCACAGCCACAGCCATGCCAGATCAGAACTGTGACTTCGACCTACACTGCAGCTCACAGCAACCCCAGATTCTGAACCCACTGAGCAAGGCCAGGGACCAAACCCACATCCTCATGGATACTCGTTGGGTTCATTACCACTGAGCCACAACGGGAACTCCAAGGCTTCTTTCTGATGAGTGGCATCTGCCTCATTCACTGATTAATTCCTTTTTTTTTTTTATTCAGTGGGCATCCATCGAGCACCCAGTATATGCCTGCCACTGTGCCAAACAAGACAAACACAGTCCCTGCCACCCCAAACTCAGATTTTTTTAGGGATTCAGATGTGTAAACAGACAGTTACAGCATCGAACTTGGCTTCTTCCTGAGGACATTGGATGATGGGGATCTCACTACCCAGCAAAGCAACTTGGTCAGTTATTGGTGGACTACATTCTGACCCTCTTATTCCCTGGGGTGGGAAGCACTGAGGCAAAGGGAACTCTGAACCCAGAGCTGTCCCATTAGGAAGTTCGGCCTTACATCTACAGCCTCGTCTCCCCTTCCTGAGCCTGGCTTCTGGACTCCACCAGGGATAGCCTCCAGCCCTTCATCTGCAGTGCTTCTGACCCCCAGAGACCCAAGAGGCATCCCCTGACACTTTTTGTGTATTTAACTTGGGCAGATGTGACTGCTGGCACCAATTACTTCAAAACAAAATGAAGTCCAGCTATTCTTCATCACAAAAGTAGCCTGTGCTATAATTCCACTTATGTGAAATATCCAGAATAGGCAAGCTTATAGCATCAGAAGAGACAATAAAAGTGTCTCTGCGTGTCAGGGATGAAGGCCAGGAAGGAATGGGAAGTCATTCTTAACTTATGCAGAATATCTGCTTGGGGGATGAAAAATTTGGGGCCAGATAGCAGTGATGTCATAAGACATTGTGAATATAATTAACACTGATGAACTGTGTACTTAAAAATAGTTAAACAGGGAGTTCTCGTCGTGGCTCAGTGGTTAACAAATCCAACTAGGAAGCATGAGGTTGCGGGTTCAATTCCTGGTCTTGCTCAGTGGGTTAAGGATCCGGCGTTGCCATGAGCTGTGTTGTAGGTTGCAGATGCGGCTCGGATCCTGCATTGCTGTGGCTCTGGCGTAGGCCGGCGGCTACGGCTCCAATTAGACCCCTAGCCTGGGAACCTCCATATACCGCAGGAGCGGCCCAAGAAAATGTCAAAAAGACCAAAAAAAAAAAAAAAAAAGTTAAACTGTAGTTCCCACTGTGACTCAGAGGTTAAGAACCCGACATAGTGTCCATGAGGCTGCAGGTTCAATCCCAGCCTCGCTTGGTGGGTTATGGATCTGGCATTGCCACAAACTGCAGCATGGGGTCACAGGTGTGGCTTGGATCCTGAGTTGCTATGGCTGTGGTGTAGGCTGGCAGCTGCACTCTGCTTAGACCCCTAACCCTGGGGCGGGGGGTGGGGGTGCCGCAGGTGCGGCCCTAAAAAGAAAAAAAAAGTTAAACTGAACTTCCCGCTGAGGCTCAGTGTTGATGTGGATTTGATCCAGGTTCCTGTGGATTTGATTTCCGGCCCCAGGCAGCAGGTTAAAGGATCCAGGTGTTCCTTTCATGGCACAGCGGTTAACGAATCTGACTAGGAGTCATGAGGTTGCAGATTCGATCACTGGCCTCGCTCAGTGGGTTAGGGATCCTGCATTGCCGTGAGCTGTGGTGTAGGTCACAGACATGGCTCGGATCTGGCATTGCTGTATCTCTGGCGTAGGCCAGTGGCTACAGCTCCGATTGGACCCCTAGCCTGGGAACCTCCATATGCCGTAGGTTCGGCCCTAGAAATGGCAAAAAGACCAAAAAAAAAAAAAAAAAAAAAAAGAGGATCCAGCATTGCCTCAGCTGTGGTGTAGGTGGCAGCTCTGGCTTGATTCAGTCCCTGGCCTAGGCACTTCCATGTGCCTCAGTTGCAGTCAAAAAAAAAAAAACAAAAAAACCAAAAAAAACTCACCAACAAACAAAAAAATTGAGAGTAACCTAGAAAGAGAGAGCATCACTTTTAATCCCATAGATTCCTCCAGATTTTTTCTACCTTGTATTCACCTTTGTAACTTATTATTCTAAACAATCTGGGTCCTCTCCATGCCCCCATCCCCTACAATTGCAATGTTTCCTGTATGCTTTGTTCACTGGATATCTTCAGGTGCTTGGTACACAGTAAGAGCTCAATAAAGACCCATCGGCTCCTTTTTTTTTGTCTCAGAAGGAATTTTTAAAAATTGAACTATAGTTTAAAAAAAGTTGAAGTATAGTTAATTTGCAATGTTGTGTTAGTTTCAAGTGTATAGCAAAGTATGCAGTTACACACACACACACATTTATATACTCTTTTTCAGATTATTTTCCATTATAAGCAATTACAACATACTGAGTATGGTTCCCTGTGCTATACAGTAGGTTGTTTACCTATTTTATAAATAGTAATGTGTATATATTAATCCCAACCTCCTAATTTACCTGTCCCCACCCCCCCAAGACCCATCGATTTTTTTTTTTTTTTTTTTTTTGGCTGCACCTTTGACATATGGAAGTTCCTGGACCAGGGATCAAACCCAAGCCACAGTTGTGACCTACACCACAGCTGGGGCAATGCCAGATCCTTAACCTACTGAAGGAGGCCAGGGATCGAGCCCACATCCTCCTGGATACTAGTTGGGTTCACTACCACTGAGCCACAGTGAGAACTCCTGAATCTTTATTCAAGCTTCAAGGAAATGAGAAAACCCTTGTGTCTGAAGTCTAGAGATCTGGGTGGCAGCCCTGGCTCTGCCCTTCACTGACTATGGGACCTTAATCTATGCTTGGCCTCAGTATACCTGAGTACTATCTGCAAAATGGGCTCAAGAAGTGTTTTCACATGAAGATGTGGAGAAATGGTTGCCCTCATATACTGCTGGTGGGAATATACAATGGGGAAGCCATCTTGGAAAATAGTCTGGCAAGTTCCTCAACAGGTTAAACATAGAATTACCATCTGACCCATTTATTTTTATTTTATTTATTTATTTATTTATTTATTTATTTATTTAGTCTTTTTGCCTTTTCTAGGGCTGCTTCCTGGGGCACATGGAGGTTCCCAGGCTAGGGGTCTAATTGGAGCTGTTGCCACCGGCCTACGCCAGAGCCACAGCAACGCAGGATCGGAGCCGCGTCTGCAACCTACACCACAGCTCACAGCAACGCCGGATCCTTAACCCACTGAGTGAGGCCAGGGATCGAACCCACAACCTCATGGTTCCTAGTCAGATTCGTTAACTGCTGCGCCACAACGGGAACTCCCCATCTGACACATTTAGATACACACCTAGGAGAAATGGATATATACATCCCCACGAATGCTTTGTACTCAAATATTCACAATACACAAAAGGTGGAAAAACCCCAACACTCATCACTGATAAACAAATTGGGGTATATCCATAAATGGGATATTATTGGGCCATGATAAGAAATGAAGTTTTGATGCTTGCTATAAGGATGGATTTAGAAAACATCATGTTAAGTGAAAGAAGCCAGATGTGGAGTTCCCATCGTGGCGCAGAGGAAACAAATCCGACTAGGATCCATGAGGTTGCAGGTTCAGTACCTGGCCTCGCTCAGTGGGTTAAGGATTCAGTGTTGCAGTGAACTGTGGTGTAGGTCACAGACACGGCTCGGATCCCGAGTTGCTGTGGCTGTGTTGTAGGCCAGCAGCTATAGCTGCCGATTGGACTCCTAGCCTGAGAACCTCCACATGCTGCTAGTGTGGCCCTAAAAAAAAAAAAAAAAAAAAAAAAAGGGGAAAGAAGCCAGATGCAAAAGACCACAGGCTCAATGGGTCAAGGATCTGATGGCAGCAGTTCAAGTTGCTTCAAAGGTGCAGGTTTGATCCCAGCGCAGCAGGTTAAGGATCCAGCATTGTTGCAGCTGTAGCTTAGGTTGCACCTTGGCTCAGATTCAATCCCTGGCCCAGCAACTTCTGTATGAAAAGTCCAAGACAGGAGTTCCCGTCTTGGCGCAGCGGAAACGAATCCGACTGGGAACCATGAGGTTTCGGGTTCTGTCCCTGGCCTGGGTCAGTGGGTTAAGGATCTGGCGTTGCTGTGAGCTGTGGTGTAGGTTGCAGACGCGGTTTGGATCTGGCGTGGCTGTAGTTGTGGCTGAGGTGTAGGTCAGCAGCTGTAGTTCTGATCAGACCCCTAGCCTGGGAACCTCCATATGCCATGGGTGGGGCCCTACAAAAACAAAAACAAAACAAAACAAAAAAGGCCAAGACAGTAGGCTAGTGGTTGTTCAGAACTCAGGGGATAGTGACAGAGGACAAGGGATAGGGGAGTGAGAGCTAAGAGTACACGAGTTTTTTGAGGTGAAGAAGATATTTTACAACTGACCATGATGCAGTTTGCACATATGCATGAATATACTAAAAACTATTATGGAAGTTCCCTGGTGGTCTAGTGGTTAAAACTCAGTGCTTTCTCTGCAGCAGCTCAGGCTCAAGCCACATCAAGCCACTGCACACCATGGCCAAAAACAAACAAACAAACAAACAAAAAAGCCATTGAAGAGTACACTTTCCATGGGACATTGTATGCTTTGCGAATTATACTTCAAGAAAGCTAATTTAAAAAAAAATAGTTTTTGCTTTTGGGCTGAGAGTGAAGAGAAGCTGCAGGCTGAGGGTGGCCCAAGGTCAGCTCTGCCTCCAAGGGAGTAAATCTGAAAGACTAAAAGGAGAGAGGAGATGCTGGCGGCTTAGCTCCAGAAGGCTGAGGTCAGGTCAGCCCATCCCGAACCAGTGACCGTTTCCTCTGTGGCCTTGAAGAAAGCATCCTGAGACCTTGCTTTGTTGGCTTGTGGTGGGATCTCCCCGCCCACACTGGAAGTTTCTCCTCATGGGTTTTTGGAGCAAGCACGGTGGCTTCCTTCTGTCACTCTGAGGTCTGACCCTGCCCCTTTGGAGCCGCACCGCCCCAGCACCTGCATCACTGGAGAGGGCCTGGTAATCTCTTTTCTTTTTTTTTGGCCACACCCACAGCTGTGACAGACACCACAGCCGTGGCAACGCTGGATCTTTTAACCCACTAAACTGGGCTGAGGCTCAGACCCATGCCTCTGCAGCAATCTGAGCCATGGCAGTCAGGTTCTTAACCCATGCACCACAGAGGGAACTCCCAGACTCTCTTCTTTACCAATAGTCCCTCTGAACCATGGCATAGCTTTGTCGTCATCATCATCATTATTATTATGACCACAGCCTGCAGTGGCTTGATGTGGGATCTCAGTTCCTAGACTAGGGAATCGAACCCAGGCCCCAGTAGTGCAAACACCGCATCCTAACCACTAGACCACCGGGGAACTCCCAGGAGTGGCTTTTGTCTTAATGGGACCTCATTTTAACTTAACAGTCTCTTTAAAGACCCTATTTGCAAACACAGTCCCTTTTTGAGGTCCTGAGAAGTAGGGGTTCAACTTATGAATTTGGGGAGAGGGGACACAATTCAGTCCATGAAGGAGGTGAGGAGGGGAAAGAAAGGCAGCTAATAACAAAGGTTTAGGGTAGGCTAGCTCCATCAATGACTAGGGAACCTCTGGGAGACAACACAGGACATGCACCTCAGTCATTCCACCTGGAGGTGAGAACTGGGGTGTTTATCCCCCTTCCAACCCTCATCAGCCATTGGATGAAAGTTGCTCCCAGGAGGCATCAGTTCTCAGATACTTCTCCTCTGCTCTGTGCAACTTCCAGATAAAACCATCTGACAAAGACCTCTGGAAGCTGGAGTGGAGGCTGTGAGGCTCTTGATGGCGAGGTCTTTTTCTACTGCACTCCTATACATCCCTCAGCTTTCAGTGTCACCTCCACAGGGGGGGGGTCTTCCTTGATTTCTCCATCCCTTTTATGTGTACTCATCAAATCCAGGCCAGTCTGTCCCCAGAGTCAGAGCACTTAAAACCGCAAATTTATCCCCAAGGTCGCATGTCAAGGGATAAATGACATCTTCTCTGAATCTTGGTTTCCTTGACTATAAAATAAGAGAGATGTACCAATGAGAATGAAGCCAGGCTAGGTTCGTAGCCTAGCTCTGAACCTGGCCTGGGGCTGCTGGGGCAGGATCCCAGATCCATCCAGCCACCCACGGCAGGGTCTCTCCTCTTCCTCCAGGAGGCGCAAGCAGGATGGTTTCTGAGCACAGAGCTGGACTCACACAAGACTGGGTTCAAGTTCCAGCTTTGTCATTTGCCTGCTGTGTGGCTTTAAAAAAGTGACTTCACCTCTCTGAGCCTGAGGTTGATGTATTGATCAGCTACTATGTGGCAGGCTCTGTTCTAGGACTGGGGACACAGAGGTAAGCAAGGCAGACAACATCCCTTCCTGTCTGGAGGTGATGGTATAGGAGATGCTGCCAGGGGATGAGCGGGGAGACGGTAAAGAGATATGTGATGTCATGTCAAAATTAAGTGTAGAAATGTGCCATGAAAAATGAAGCAAGAGCTTTACCCGTCGTCTACTGGACAGTCAGGAAAGGTGGCTTTGAAATAGAGACCTGAAAGAGGAGGTAAGAGGAGTCGTGCTGTGGTTTCCCTGGGGTGGGGGGGGAGCATGGGAAGCAGAGGCGACACCAAGGGCAAAGGTCCTGTCGCTGAACCCTGTTTGGAACAAGGAGGCTGGCATGGCAGGAGTTGAGTGAGTGAGGGTGGCAAGTAGGAGATGAGGGCAGGGAGATGAAAAAGCAGGTAGTGCAGGGACTTATGGGCCATAGGAGGACTTGGGCTTTTACCCTCAGTAAGATGGGAGCCATAGAGGGTTCTGAACAGAGGAGGAACAAACCCAGACTCAGCTGCTCGAGGGCACCCTCTGGCTGCTACAGGAGGGGCAGAGTGTGTGTGGTGGGGGAGCGGGTGTAGGGGCAGAGGTGAGTGTGCACTAGTCCAAGAGAAGGGGGAAGGAGGCTGGCCCAGGGTGGGGGCTGAGGAAAAGGGGAGGTGGTCAGGTTACGGCCAGAGCTGGGAGGGGGAGGGCGGGGCAGAGCCAAGGATTGTATCTGATACTTAATTACAGGTACCATCATCCACATCCCCCACCCCAGCCAGCCCTCCTGGCTACCTGATCACAAACTCGTTTGCTTTCACCCCCAGCACTGGAGCAGTGCAAGCCAGAGCATCACATTATTCTGCTAATTCTGGCAAAGCTACTGGCTATAAAGTGTCCTCTTGTTCAAATGTGCGTGTTTATGATCATCAGTGAGGGAGTTCCCGTCGTGGCGCAGTGGTTAACGAATCCGACTAGGAACCATGAGGTTGCGGGTTCGATCCCTGCCCTTGCTCAGTGGGTTAAGGATCCAGCGTTGCCGTGAGCTGTGGTGTAGGTCGCAGACACAGCTGTGGCTCTGGTGTAGGCTGGCGGCTGCAGCTCCGATTTGACCCCTAGCCTGGGAACCTCCATATGCCGCAGGAGCGGCCCGAGAAATGGCAAAAAAAGACAAAAAAAAAAAAAAAAAAAAAAAAAAGGAACCATGATCATCAGTGAGTATGAGCATCTCTTTCCAAGCTCCTGCACCTTCTGGGCTTCCTTTTTTAAAAACAACACTTTATTAGAATTCCCTGTGGTGCAGCAGGTTAAGGATCCAGCATTGTGCAGGTTAAAGGTCTGCTGCAGTGTCTCAGGTTCGATCCCTGGTCCAGGAACTTCCACGTGTTTACAATGCAGCAAAAAAAAATCCCCCAACCCCCAAACCACTTTATTCAGGTGTGACCGACGTACAAAAAACAGTGCACATTTGTTAAGGATCTGGCATTGTCATTGCTGTGGCTCCATTAGATCCCTGGCCTGGGAACTTCTGCATGCAGCCTGCGCGGCCAGAAAAATAAAAAATAAAAGACTGCACATTTAATGTATATGACATGAAGAGTTTGGCTGGGCTCTTTTGTGAGTTACCTGTTCTTGCTCTTGGCCCATTTTCTATACGGTGGGGGCTGGGGGGATGGTGTGGAGGTGTCTTTTTCTGGTGGATTCACAGAAGTTCCTCAAGCCTTTGTTGGTTTCCGATCTCTAAGATGTTATTTCCCATAAGAGACAATTGGAAGGCGCTTTCTTTCTTTTCTTTCTTTCTTTCCTTTTTTCTTTTTTTTTTTTTTTTTTTTTTGCTTTTTTTTCAGGGCCGCACCTGCAGCATATGGAAATTCCCAGGCTAGTGGGTCAAATAGGAGCTGCGGCTGCCACCCTACACCGCAGGCACAGCAATGGGGGATCCAAGCTGAGCCTGTGACCTATACCACAGCTCAGGGCAACACAGGCTCCTTAAACCACTGAGTGAGGCCAGGGATCAAATCTGCATCCTCATGGGTACTACTCAGGTTCGTTTCCACTGCGCCACAACGGGAACTCCTCTTTCTCTTTTACATTGTTTTTGTTTTTGGCAGCACCTGAGGCATGTGGAGGTTCCCAGGCTAGGGGATGAATGGGAGCTACAGTTGATGGCCTAGGCCACAGCCACAGCAATGGTGGGATCCAAGCCATGTCTGCAACCTACACCATGGCTCTCAGCGATGACAGATCCGAGACCCACTTAGTGAGGCCAGGGATCGAACCTGTATCTTCATGGATACTAGTCAGATTCGTTTCCACTGCACCACAAAGGGAACTCCACGCTGGGCTTTTGTAGCCAGCCCCATGCCCCAGCCCCAGGCGAACACTGATCTGCTCTCCCACACTAGGGATCTGTTTTCCCAGAAGGTTATATAAATGGAAACATATGATATGTAGCCTTTCGAGTTTGGCCTCCTTCACTGCAACATAAAGCATCTGAGTGTAAAGCTTTGTTGCCTACATCAACAGCTTGTTCCTTTTTGTCGCTAAAGAACATTCCATTGCATGAATGGACCCAAGTTTGTTTTATATTTACCCACCGAAGGACAATGAGGTGTTTCCAGCTATTTATGCTTACGAATAAAGCTGCTGTAAATAATTATGGACAGGTTTTTATGTGAACATAAATTTTCATTTCCAGATACGCAGTGGTGGGATTGTGGGGTCGTATGATGGTTGCGTGCTTAGGATTTTTAAGAATTGCCAGGCGTTCCCGTCGTGGTGCAGTAGAAACGAATCTGACTAGGAACCATGAGGTTTGGGGTTCGATCCCTGGCCTTACTCAGTGAGTTAAGGATCCGGCATTGCCATGAGCTGTGGTGCAGGTTGCAGAAGCGGCTCGGATCTGATGTTGCTGTGGCTGTGGTGTAGGCTGGCAGGCAGCTGTAGCTCTGATCGGACCCCTAGCCTGGGAACCTCCATATGCCACAGGTGCAGACCTGAAAAAAAAAAAAAAAGCGCTAAATAAATAAAATAAAAAAACTTTTTTACAAGACTAGATTTCTGGAAGTGGGCCTTCTGAGTCTAAGAGTTCACAGGTTTGTCATTTGGAAACGTCCAGCTGATTTATCCTCCATCTGGTATTTAACTAAGGACACCTCTGCCAGGGACAGACATGAGACTCAAATCTTCCTGAAACAAACCAGAGGGCGTCCCTGCCCAGCTCTATGCCCAGCCAGGGTTCCCCACTGCCTGCTGGGCTGTGCCTAGGCCCACACTGGGAGGTCCTAGGGAACCTGATACCACAAACTCACCACCCTCGAGTCTCACCCTCTCCTCCCCATGTGATTCTAATTCTCCTCCCCATCTCTACCTTGCTGGTCCTTCTCTTCCTGACTTAGCCTGAACTTCAGGTCTCAGCACTGATATTACCTCCTTCGCACACCAGGCATACAGCAGGTGCTCAATAAATGCTGTTGAAATGAATGAGGTGGGAAAGGGAAGGGGGGCAGGCTTATGGGGCAGATGAAGGAGTCTGTAGGCCACAGGAAGGAGCACGGCTCCTTCCTGGGGCAATGGGGAGCTACGGCAGACTTTAAGCAGGGAAAGGCATGTTGAAATTTTTTTTTTTTCTTTTTAGGGTTGCACCTGTGGCACATGGAAGTTCCTAGGCTAGTGGTCAAATTGGAGCTGCAGCTGTTGGCCTACACCACAGCCACAGCAATGCCAAATCTGAGCCGCAGCTTTGTCTATGCCACAGCTTGTGGCAATGCCAGATCCTTAATCACTGAGTGAGGACGGGATGGAACCCACATTCTCATGGATAATAGTGGGGTTCTTAACCTGCTGAGCCCAAACAGAAACTCCAGGCATGTTGAAAATTGTACTTGTAGGGGCAAATTTTTGTGTCAAGGGCCCTTATCAGTGGAAGTTTCTAAGTGCTTAAAATAAACCCCCTTGGGAGTTCCCACAGTGTCACAGTGAGTTAAGAATCTGACTGCAGGGTCTCAGGCCAATGTGGAGGTGCGGGTTCAATTCCCAGCCCACACAGTGGGTTAAGGATCTGGCATTGCCGCAGTTGTGGCTCGGATTCAATCTCCTAGCCACGGGTGCGGCCATAAAATGAAAAAAACAAAAAACAAAAACACAACCACTTGGAGGTAAAGGAAACCCATTACAAACCCATTACATGGGATACAGTTCTCAAAATATGTTTTGATTGTGATGGAATTTGTGCATCTTTCCTCACACATTGAATAGCAAGGCCTGGCGGCAGCTCTAACTTATCACTAGAAGCAACAAGGACCAGAGTTCCCGTTGTGGTGCAGTGGAAATGAATCTGACTAGTAACTATGAGGTTGCAGGTTCTATCCCTAGCTTTGCTCAGTGGGTTAAGAATCTGCCGCTGCCCTGAGCTGTGGTATAGATCGCAGACATAGCTCAGATCCCACATTGCTGTGGCTGTGGCTGTGGTCGGCAGCTACAGCTCCAATTAGACCCCCTAACCTGGGAACTTCAATATGCTGTGGGTACAGCCCTAAAGAGAGGAAAAAAACAAACAAACAAACAAACAAAAAAAAACAAAAAAAAAAACAGCAGTGAGGAGTGTGAGGGATGCAAGTTTTCCCCTCCAAATTCATGGACCAACACCCACCCCCGGAAATCTACATGCAGACCCATTGGATGTCTGAGAACCCTAGAGAAAAAACTCCTAGATGTTGGAATGTGACAAGAGCACCGGAAATAAGCAAATTCCACAGAGGTGTCACAGAGAGGGATAAAGATTGATTACCAGGGACGATGGACACGCATCCAGACAGAGGAGCATCCGGCGGCGGGGCCATCTGTTCAAAGCAAAACAGGAAGCCTGTGGCCTGCCCCTGTGGCCTCTCTCTGGGATCAGCCTTTGTCTTTGTGACTTCAATTCCCAAAGGCAGACCTGGATACCTCGAGCCAGCTCCCAGCTTCCTTCCCCCGCTCCGGAAGCAGCAGGCAAAACACCCGACCAGGCAGCATTTCTCGGGTTCTGTGCTCTCCTGACATCATCTCATGGGCACCAAACATGGACCAGTGGGGTCAGTGCAGAGGGTAGTGTGCCCGTTTTTTCTTTTTCGTTTTTTGATTTTTAGGGCCATACTTGTGGCCTACGGAAGTTGCCAGGCTAGGGGCTGAATTGAAGTTGTAGCTGTTGGCTCACCTATACCACAGCCACAGAAACGTCAGATCCAAGCCCTGTCTCCTGCAGCCTACACCACAGCTCACAGCAACGCCAGATTCTTAACCCACTGAGCGAGACCAGGGATCAAAACCACATTCTCATGGATACTAGTCAGATTTTTTACCAGCTGAACCACAACAGGAACTCTGTAGCATGCCCATTTTACAGGTGAGGAAACTGAGGCCCAGAGAGTACTCCCCCTTCCCTCAGGTCACTCAGCCTGGCTGTGGCCAAGCCAGGAATCCAGATCGCTTTGGATTCCAAGTCCTGTCTGTGATCATTTCTACTCTGAAATCACCACTGACCTCAAGATACCATTCATTCATTCATTCATCCAGTCATGCACCAAGTTATCAAAAGTGCATCTGAGGAACCACAGGAGCAGTTTCCCAGAACATGACAGACCCACCAAATGTGAGTGATTTGAGACTGGCAGCTGTTCCCCACTCAGCCTCTGTTTTCTGCACATATAGGTTGGTGACCTGTGGTGGTGACTTCACCTCCAGGGCTGAGCCAGGCCTGTACACAGCAGGTGCTCAGAGGATGCTTGCTAAATGGACGTGTCCCTTGCCCACCTGCTTTCCTGCTGACCTTATCAGCTTACTCCCTCATGCCCCTCCTCTTGTGGCAACAAGGTTCCCTGCCTGTGGGCGGGACAGCTAGAGGGCAAGGCAAGTGTCCTGGTCCCACCACTCCCACTGCGGGCACCAGGGGGCAGTGGGCACCCACATTCCCCCTCCTCTGTGCCCCCAGCACTCCTCAGTTTGGGAAGCTGAGAAATTGATCCCCCTGCTGGTCAGGCTGGTTTCTCCCACCATGCTGATGATGGAAACAGTAGGCTCTGGGGAACAGGGAGGCATCAGGATTCTCTGGCCACTGGACCTTGTACCACTGGGTCCCATTTATTCTCTTACAGAGCACCTACTATATGCACAGCCATGTGCAAAGCACTGGGGGCAGGGCAGTGAATAAGGCAGAGAAAAGTCCTTTAAGAAACTGACTTTTTTTTTTTGCTTTTCAGGGCTGCACATGCGGCGTTTGGAAGTTCCCAGGCTAGGGGTCAAATGGAGCTGCATCTGCCAGCCTACACCATAGCCATGGCAACACTGGATCTTTAACCCACTGAGCGAGGCCAGGGATGGAACCCTCCTCCTCATGGATACTAGTCAGGATAATTACCACAGAGCCACACTGGGAACTCCTATGAAACTGACATTTAAGGGAGAGAGACAGACACCATGGAACCAGGCAGTTACAACCAAGGGTGATCAGGACTGTGATAGGGATACCTAGAGGCTAGAAGGGAGAGGGGCCCCAAGGAGCCCCTGACCCAGCTTGGGCAGGGGAGGGAGGTGGTCAAGAAAGCCTTCCAAGAAGTGTGAGACCTGGGAAATGGATAGAAATTCTTTCAGGTAAAGATGATGAGAAACCATGTTCCAGGCAGAGGGCATGGGCCATGCAAAGGTCGGGAGGCAGCTGGTCCTGCCCCTGCCAAAGCAGACACATCCCAATGCTACAATGATTCAAATAGTGAGATTCCGGAACAGACACTGAGCAGCAGATCAGGGGAAGACAAGACATAAAGGCCAGAAATAAATATTTATGGATTGCTAGCTATGTGCTAGGAGCTAAGGAGCTCTTGGCAAAGAATAACCCAGCCACTGGGACACACACCGATGTATAAAGGGGGGAGTTCCCATGTGGCTCAGCAAGTTAAGAACCTGATAAAGGATGTGGGTTAAATCCCTGGCCTTGCTCAGTGGGTTAAGGATCCCATAAATATCCAATTTGAACCCTAGCCTGGGAACTTCTATGTGCCACAGTTTCAGTCCTAAAAGAAAAAAATAAATAGGGAGTTCCCACTGTGGCTCAGCAGTAGCAAACCAGACTAGGGTCCATGAAGATGTGGGTTCCATCCCTGGCCTCACTCAGTGGATTAAGGATCCAGTGCTGCCATGAGCTGTGGTGTAGGTCGAAGATGCCACTCAGATCTGGCATTGCTGGAGCTGTGACATAGGCTGGCAGCTACAGCTCAGACCTTACCCCTAGCCAGGGAAATGCTACAAGTGTGGCCTTAAAAAAAAAGAAAGAATGGAATTCCCATCGTGGCTTAGTGGTTAACAAATCACTAGAGGTTGCAGGTTCAACCCTTGGCCTCCCTCAGTGGGTTAAGGATCCGGCATTGCCGTGAGCTATGGTGTAGGTTGCAAATGCGGCTCAGATCTGGCATTGCTATGGCTCGGGGGTAGGCTGGTGGCTACAGCTCCAATTAGACCCCTAGCCTGGGAACTTCCATATGCCACGGGTGCGGCCCTAGAAAAGACAGAAAGACCAAAAAAAAAAAAAAGAAAGAAAAGAAAAATAAAGGGGGATGCAGAGGCATCTGTGTGAGGTGGCGATGTCCATGCTGAGACTCAAAGGATGAAGAAGGGGTGAGCAAAAGGGACGGAGACAAAATGTGAGTGGAACAGCATTCTAAGTGGAAGGAACAGCATAAGGCATCAATGTGAAGAGAGGTAGTCTTTTATTCCACTCTATCTCTCACCCAGATGTTCAAATCGCCTGCAAGTCAATCTACCTAGAACCCACCCACCTCTTCGGATTGGGGGGGCATGCAGAAGTTCCTGGGCCATAGATCAAACCTGCGACACAGCAGTGACAGCACTAGATCCTTAACTAGCTGGGCCACCAACGAACTCCCAGAACTCACCCACTTCTGGCCATTTCCATTGTTCCACCCCCACCCAGACTGGTCATCTCCCACCTGGACCAGTGCAGTCCCTCCTCCCAGGTCCACAGGCTGCTGCCATCCAAGACCACGCAGCCTGTTCTCCCACACCAGCCAGAAGAGCCCAAAGTTCCTACCAAGCTCAGCCTCTGAGCAGCTGCCAGGGTCACCCCAGCCCCGCCTGGCTGAGTCAAGCCTGCTCTACCCTGAGAGAAACTGCCATGCCAGTTAGGTAGCTGTGCGTGGCTTTTATCTGGAGTGATCTTTTTTTTTTTTTTTTTTTTTTTGCTTTTTAGGGCTGCACCCACAGCATATGGAAATTCCCAGGCTAGGGGTCAAATAAGTTGCAGCTGGTGGCCACAGCCACAGTAACATGGGATCCAAGCTATGTCTGTGACCTACACCACAGCTCATGGCCACACCAGATCCTTAACCCACTGAGCGAGGCCAGGGATCACACCCGCATCCTCACGGAACTAGTTGGGTTCATAACCCACAGAGCCACAACAGGAACTCCTATTTGGAGGGATCTTTAGAGAAGTGTTTCCACCAAGACAGGGCTTAGAGTCACCAAGCTCATAGCCCCTATTGCTCCTGTGGGGAATTAGCACAAGGGTCTGGAGCTTGCTGATGTATGTGCCTCATGCTGTGACTGACCACCAGCCAGCATGGAGCAGATGAGGAAACAGAGACTCAGAGAGGTTGAGCAATTTACCCTGGGTCACTCAGCCTGGCCCCAATAGGGATCCAGCTAGGTTTTGTTTTGGTTTTATTTGTTTATTAGTTTTTTGGCCATGCCCAGGACATGGGGAAGTTACCTGGGCCAGGGATCAAACCTGTGCCACAACAGCAACCCAAGCCACTGCAGTGCCAACACTGGATCCTTAACTGGCTGCACCACAAGAGAACTCCATAGAGACAACCACTTTGAAGTCAAGTTCCTTGGGTCACAGATCTAGAATCACAGGCCTGACACTGATTCACTGGGTGAAATGGGGCAGGTCACTCTGCCTCTCGGGGCCTCAGTTTCCTCATCAGTACAAATGGTATGGTGACAGCACCCACAAGTGGGAAGGGAAACAGCATGTGCAAAGGCCCTGAGGTGGGGCTGTGCCCGTGTTTAGAGAAACATGGAGGAGGCCAGCAGCTGGAGTGGATTGATTAAGGGAGATGATGATGTGGGCCACAGTGAGGACACTGGCTTTTACTCTGAAGAAGGTGTGAGCCATGAGGGATTTTAAGTAGAAGAGGTTCCTTCTGACCACAGAGGGGAGAATAAACTGTGAGGGGTGAGGGCAGGAGCTAGGAGGGCAGGTAGGATGGGGATTGATCTGGAAGGAGGCAGAGACGGGTAGAGAAATCTACCAATCTTGACTCATCTCCAGGTTTCCTGCCCAGCAACTCCCAGCAGCCTGAAAGGCAAGACAAGGACTTTAGCCCAGGAGGCTGCAGCTTGGGGTGGAGCTCAGCAGGGACTGATGGGCGGGGTTACATGTGGTATCTCACAGGCCAAAGTGGCTGGACCACTCAGGCTGGAGCATGCGCTGCTGACACAGGGAGTGCACATGTCACATGCTGGCTGGGCGCCACCCTGCTGTGCCCTCTGGAGCCTGGAGCTCACTGGCAGGGTTTGAGTGTTTCCCCACAATCCAGGCCTCCATCCTGTGGGCTCAGGATCTGACACTGATTCACAGGACAACTGGGGCAAGTTACTCTGCTTCTTTGAGTCTCAGTTTTCTCATCTGTAAAAGAGGGTAATGACAGCACTCATACATGAAAATGGGAATGGCACATCTGGTAGGCGAGGCAGAGCCAAGCCCTAGTATTCCACGTAGGACATTTTTTGACAAAGGCCAGAAGGGCCATCAGGAAGAGAAGACTGTGCAATCAAATGCTGGGAGGTGAGCTAGGAGTTGGCACACACAGAGGCTTTGTGGGAGCTGAAGTATCCCCTAAGACAGCTGCCGTGAGTCTGGGAGAGGAACCATTGAGGAGAGAATTGAGACTACATATTGGCTAAGACCTCCCCACACCCTCCTCTCCGGGAGGTGCTGGGCTAGCCCAGCCTTCCCGACTGGCTCACTCAAGTCCCAAGGTCAGGTCCTGCGCCAAATCTCAGCGCTGGAACATCCTTGTGTCTCAGTTTACTCATCTGTAAAATGGGGGAAATAATGGTTCCTCCCAACCATAGGAACTGCAGGGCCTCACTTAATAAACGCTCCGGATTATACCTATTATGGTGATTATGGTGATCGCTAGCCAGAGAGCGGAAAGAGCATCCTCCGGGAGACCGAGCCACCCGCACTACCCCCCGCCTCAACTAGCCTCAGTCCTGGCTCCTCTCCTCCCCTGCCGCCCTCAGAGACTCAGTTTCCCCATTCCAGCCCCTCGGGCGCGGAGGCGGCAGGGGAACCCGCGCCCCTCCCGCCGGCAGGGGCAGCACTGAGCTGCCCAGGACACCCGGAAGGGCCCCGCCCCCGGCCCCGCCCAGCCCGGGCTGCTCAGAACCGGGAGGCGGCGGCGGCGGCGGCGGCGGCCACCGCGGGGAAGGTGCGCGCGGCGGCAGCAGCGGCGGGGCCGGCGGCGGGACGCGGAGGACGCCATGGCGGCCGCCGAGCGCCGCGCCTTCGCGCACAAGATCAACAGGTAGTGAGGCCGCCGGGCCCCCGCCGGGGCGGTCCCCACGTGTCTGAGCCCCGCCCCGGGACGGCCTGGCCCTCCCCCCGCCTGGGTGCCCCCAGTTCGAGCCCCTTCCGCCTTCTCCCGGTCCGGCCCGCTTCCTCTGGCCCCGGGCAGCAGCGGGAGAGGTGGGGAAGGCGGCGGGGATCCGTGCAGGGGCTCGCTTGGGGGCTGCGGGCGCGGCGGTGGCTGAGGTCCTCTCTCGAACCGGTGGGACGCGTGGGGGCGTGTCCCGGGGCCTTCCTGGAGGAGACGGCGCGGGGCAAGCCCTGCCCGGCCCCCTCCGCGTCTCCTGGCCCCTCCCGGGTCCCCGAGCCCCATGGCGTGGGAGTTGGGGGTCTCTTCTCGTCCCACCCTCTGTGCCGGATGTGGGACAGAGATGCATCAGGCGCCAGGGCTTGGGAACAGGAATGGTGCTCCTGGCAAACTTTGAACCCCCATCGGGAAGTTTCCCGTGGTCTTGTCTCCATCGAGTCCCGTGTCCAGCTGTCTGGGGGGCAGGGGGGACAGCCGGGGCAGGGGGGACAGCTGTGGCTGTCCCCCCTGCCCCCAGCCCTGCTTCAGGCTCTCCCAGCACCGCCTGGACGCGCTGGAGATGGATGGGCGATTGAATGGAGGGAGTGGGGGCTGGGAACAGAACCAGCTGGTGGGCAGACGGGGGAGGGGGCAGGCGCCAGGCGCTGGGGGATCCATTTCCCTAGCCACTGGAGATTGTAAGAGACTCGGCCTAGTCGGGGGATGTCAGGCTCTCTGGGACTGAAGAGCCACTCCCCCATTAGGGTCTTTGCCTTCCTAGTGGGTTCAGAATCTGCCCTCAATGAGGTGGGGAGGGACCTCTCCTGGCTACCCCCCGGTAAAGAGCCACCCTGTTGTCCAGCGTTGGCCTGAATGGAGACACTGTATCTTGGGGGCAGATACAGTGGGGGAGACGGAGGAGAAGCAGGATAAAGTAGATTATATGTTAGTGGTAAGTGGTATGGGGACATACAAGGCAGAGAAGGGAGATGGGGAGTGTGGAGACTATTTTAGATCTGGGAGGCGTGTCAGGAAGTCCTGGATGAGAAGGTGACATTTAAGCCAAGATCTGAAGAAGGTGAGGGAGGGGTCCAGACACAGGGAAGGGCAAGTGCAGAGGCTCAGAGGTTGAAGCAGGCAGAGGGTGTTCACAGAGCATGGGAGGACAGCTGTGCAGGAGCAGAGTGAGGAAGGGGCCGTGGGAGCTGGTTGTGCAGGGCCTTGAAGGTTGTGGGGAGGAGTTTTTAACTTTTACCCTGAGTGAGATGGGAGCCGTGAAGAGTTCAGAACCTAGGCGGGACATCATGACCTGGTGTCTGGGGCACAGTGGTTGTGCGATTGTTAGGTTCTGTTATCTCTCTGTCTCTGAATTGTTCCTCTGTCTGGGATCTTTGGTGTTTCTGAGCCTGGGGAGGTTATTGCCATCTGTTTCTTTGCCCCTCAGTCCCTCTGTCCTTGGGTCTTGGCTTCCACTCAAGTAATAAAGGCCCTGGTTTCCTCCCTGTGAATTGGATACTCTAGAGCCCAGGATAAGAAGAGCAGAGAACGATCCTGGGGTTCTAGTGAACCACAAGCAAAGGGCTCAAGGCTTCCAGCCACCCTCTCACAAGGTCCCCAGAGCAGCCTGGTGGGGACCCAGGTATTTATATGCTCAGACATAGGCCTGTATTCATCTGTTTGTTCATTCAGTTATTCATACCACGAATGCCATATTAATATGGCACATGAGGGAGTTCCCTTGTGGCACAGCAGGTTAAGAACCTGATGTCACTGCAGTGGCCCATGTTGCAGCTGTGGCATGGGTTCAGCCCCCGGTCCAGGAACTTCCACATGCCTCTGGGGTAGCCAAAAAAATATATATATGGTATATTAATATTAGAATATTAAACAATTTTCCAGTTACCTAATGAATAGATTCTTTTAAAACAAAGATTTGGGGGGGACAATGTAAAAACACAAACTTATGAACATAAACACCATGGACAAACGTTACTGTAGGTAACATAATATTCATTTTTTTTTCACTTGTACGGTTTAAAATAAAATCTGAGGAGTTGCCATTGTGGCTCGGGTTAAGGATTCGGTGTTGCTATGAGCTGTGGTGTAGGTCGCAGACAATTCTTGGATCTGGCATTGCTGTGGCTGTGGTGTAGGCTGGTAGCTGTAGCTCCAATTCAGCCCCTAGCCAGGGAATCTCCATGTGCTATGGGTGTGGCCCTAAAAAAAGGCGAAATAAAATAAAGTAAAATCTGATCTAGAATGGGGATAATGACCAGCACTTCTAATGTGCTTGCTTATTGCATGCCAGTCCTCCTCTGAGATTGTCACCAGAGCCTGTCGACCTCAATGTAACTATGGAAATCAAGACTCAAAGAGGTTAGGTCATTCTCGAGGGTCTCTGGAGGGGGAAATGAGCTCAGGAGGTTGTGGCCCCAGAGCCCAGAATAATCGCAGAAACTATGCTTCTGCCTGCCTGCTCTTACCCCAGGTGTGTCCATTTCATTCTTCCTGGGCCTCCGACAACAGCGTCTTCATTCTACCCCTCAGTTGTCTGATGCGGGGCAGTTTGTGTTTCTGATTTGAAGACATAATGATTTGTTGGTGAGGGCGAGCACAATGAGATATACGTGGACAAAATTTCCAAAGGTACCTCTGGGATTTCGAGGAAATACTTTCTCTCATCCCTGTCCCCAGATAGGTCTGCAAACATGAGCACATGCATAGATTATTACTTTTTACCTTGAAAAAACTGTGACTGCTGACATGCATAGAGAAAAATGCCAAATTTATTTATTTATTTATCACTTACAGCTGCACTTGTGGCATATGAAAATCTCCAGGCTAAGGGCTGAGTCGGAGCTGCACCTCTGGGCCTACGCCACTGCCATGGCAACGCCAGATCTCGGCTGCATCTTTGACCTACACTACAGCTTTCAGCAGCACTGGATCCTTACCCCATTGAGTGAGGCCAGGGATCGAATCTGCATCCTCATGGATACTATGTCGGGTTCTTAATCTGGTGAGCCACAGCGGGAACTCCAGATGCCAAGTTTAAAGGGTAATTATGAAACACATGCCAGGGGAAAAGTCACTTGAATCAAGATAGGTTCTGTCTCTACCTCCCCACTCCAGCAACCCCCCACGAAACTGCTGTGCTACTATCCCTTCCTCACTTGCATTATGGTTTCTCCATTGAAGTTGGCTGCCTCTCTGCTCTAGGTTGGTTTTGCCTATTTAGAACATCCTATAATCAGAACCAGATGGGATGTCAAGTCTTATATACTGGCATAATGTGTCAGGAGGAGGGCTCATCTGTGTCACCTATAGTCAAGCTTATCCTTTTTCATTGCTGTGTATTATTCCCCTGTTTGTGTATTCTCTATCTTTGGTCAGGGAACATGTGAGTTATTTCACTTTTGGGGCTGTCATCATCAGAGTAGCTAAGGACATTCTCAGCCATGGTGTTTCCTCCTGAGTATCCACACCTCAGAGTGGAATTGCTGGTTTGAGGTATCTTCACTTTTGCTTCTTAATTGCAGATAGTTTTCCAGAAAGGATCCCGCAACCACAGATGAGAGTTCGCATTACTCTACATCTTTGCTGGCACTTGTATTATTTGTCTTTAAATTTTCCTGTCAGTCCAGGAGGGGTAGGGTGGGATGTAAAGAGGAGTCCATTTATAGTTTCATATTTATTCATTTTCTTCCCTTGTTTTTTCCAGAAGTGGGAACACAGCATCTGAGGCTTATATCATTCTTATTTCTGGTTTTATCATCCTCCTCCCCTGTGAGGATAGACCTCTGTTAATCTGGCCAGCCCTGGGGAGAGGTCCACAGAGTCACATAATTCCTAGTGATGCCACTACTTCACCTTTCCCCTCTGAGCATCTCTTTAGTATAATGAAGGGCTGTTGAGATTTCACCTTAGGATTTATCTCACCAATAGCTAGAACCCACCACCTTATCTTTGCAGTTTCCTTCATTGAAGCCTGAGATCACTCCTTGAGAAACTTAACTAAATTCAGCTCAACATTTTACCTGTCTTTTTGGGTTTTTTGTTTTTTTAATTTTTTTATTAAAATGTAATTGATTTACAACATCCTGTCAATTTCTGCTGTACAGCAAAGTGACCTAGTCATATATATATACACACACACACATTCATTTTCTCATATTATTTTCTATCATGTTCTATCACAAGTGATTGGATATAATTCCCTGTGCTGTACAGCAGGACCTCATTGCTTATCCATTCTAAGTGTAATAGTTTGCATCTACTAACCCTAAGCTCCTCATCCATCCCACTCCCTCCCCCGCCCCCAGCAACTACAAGTCTATGCTCCAGTCTTTGAGTCTGTTTCTGTTCTGTAGATAGGTTCATCTGTGCCCTATTTTAGATTCCACATGTAAGTGATGTCATATGGTGTTTGTCTTTTGCTTTCTGACTTATTTCACTTAGTGTAAGAATCTCTAGTTGCATCCATGTTGTTGCAAATGGCATTATTTTGTTCTTTTTTATAGCTGAGTAGTATTTCATTGTGTATGTGTACCACACCTTAATCTATTCATATGTTGATGGACACTTAGGTTGCTTCTATGTCTTGGCTATTGTGAATAGTGCTGCAGTGAACATAGGGGTGCATGTATCTTTCTGAATGAAAGTTTCCTTCAGATATATGCCCAGGAGTGAGATTGCTGGATCCTATTGTAGTTCAATATTTACTTTTTTGAGGAACCTCCATACTGTTTTCCATAGTGCTTATACCAATTTACATTCCTAACAACAGTGCAGGAGGGTTCCCTTTTCTCCATATCCTCTCCAGCATTTGTTATTTGTAGATTTTATTATTAATGTAGATTTATTATTGTAGATTTATTATTAATGATAGCCATTCTGACTGGTGTGAGGTAGTCCCTCACTGTAGTTTTGATTTGCATTTCTCTAATAATTAGTGATATTGAGCATTCTTCCATGTGCCTGTTGGCCATCTGCCTCTCTTGAGATGTGGTCTGTGGGGACATCTGAAGCAGATCTGATGTGGGAGTGAGAACAAAAGAGAAGCTGGGGACCACCCCGTGTGGGCACTAAGCATCTAAGAGTGTGGGGCTGCCCTGAGTGTGACAGAGAGGACAGTGGGAGGGCGTGTTAATGGTCAGGCTCTGGGTGGGATGCCGGGAAAACCCCCACATGGGCTCGAAGGAGGTAGGTGATGCATGGACAGATCCGAGGATTTGTTGGTGTTTATTTTTATTTTTGTCTTTTTAGGGCTGCACCTGTGGCATATCGCAGTTCTCGGGTTATGGGTCGAATTGGAGCCCTAGCGGCCAGCCTACGCCACAACCACAGCAGTGCAGGATCTGAGCTGTGTCTGTGACCCAAATCACAGCTCGTGGCAACTCCAGATCCTTAACCCACTGAACGATGCCGGGGATCAAACCCATGTCCTCATGGATACTAGTTGCGTTCATTACCACTGAGCCACAACAGGAATTCTGATTTGTTGGTGTTTAGATGGTGTTGAAGCCCTGAGACTGGATGTTTGGGGGGGTGGGGAGGTGAGTGTGGACAGGGAGCCCCTGTTCTTGGCCCTGCTCCCTATCATGGGCAACATGGAATGCTGGGCGCTGAAGGGCACAGACTTTGACCTCCAGCTAACCAGGGTTCTTTCTGGGCACTGCCACGCTCTGCTGTGTGACCCTGGGTGTCTCACAACCCCTCTCTGAGCCTCCCTCACCTTTGGTATAAAAAGCAAGGTCAGGAGTTCCTTGGTGGCTCAGTGAGTTAAGGATCTGGCATTGTCACTGCTGTGGCTCTGGTTACTGCTGTGGTGTGGGTTCAGTTCCTGGCTTGGGAACTTCTTCATGCCACAGGCGCAGCCAAAAAAAAGCAAGGTCAGAAATTCCAGTTTCCCAGGGTGCGCTTTGAGGCAATGTGGTAACATTGAGCCTTAATTGAGCACTTACTGTGTGCCAGGCCCTACACTTGGAACAGCTCAATAAGTAGCTGGTACTGTCCCAAGCCCAGAGGTACAGAGAAGGGATGTCACTCTCCCACGCTTGCCCAACTCCAAGTGCAGAGCTCCGTGACTCAGTAAACTGGCTCTGGTGGCCAAACCATTGTGGACCCAGCCTCTTAGGGCCTCACTCCAAGGCTAGTGGCAAAACGAAGCTAGAGGCCCAGCATGCCCCGCTTCCTGCTCTGGGGCAGCAGGTGCACAACAGCTTGGACCAGGGTACAGTCAGGTTCCCTGTTCTGGCATCTTTTGTAAATCACCCCCCAACCCTGTGCGTGCCTAGGCTTCCAGAAGAAGTTGACCAGACTTGGGGAATTTGAGAACAAATCCCTGATTTTTAACATCCTTCAAATTTGTTACAAACTTCTCTTCCCTTCCTCCTCCCCCAGCCAATAGAAGCAAGACTCTGAGGCGGTCAACAGAGAAAATAAATGGAATACAGGGACAGAAAAAGAATGAGGCTGGGGTCTCAAACTGGACGTCCCATGTCGGACCAGAGTTGTGGTCAAGTATTATTTGAGCCATGTGGATTTGAGTCCAGATGAGGCTGACGCTCCCAATGGGTCCCAACCCACATCTGTCTTACCTGGGCCTGTCACACACATTCATTGGTGGCCCACGAGCCGCATTTGCAGTCTTCAGCATAGCACTTTATGGGGCACAACTTTTTTTTTTTTTTTTTTTTTGACCACCCTGCAGCACATGGAGTTCCCAGGCCCTGGATCAGATCCAAGCCACAGTTGAGACCTACACTGCAGCTGCAGCAACATCAGATCCTTAACCCCTTGCACTGGGCTGGGAATCAAACTTGTGTCCCAGAGCTCCAGAGATGCCACCAATCCTGCTGCGCCACAGTGGGAACTCTGGGGCTCAACTTTTTTTTTTTTTTTCTTTTTTTTTTGGTCTTTTTTGCCATTTCTTGGGCTGCTCCCGCGGTATATGGAAGTTCCCAGGCTAGGGGTCTAATCGGAGCTGTAGCTGCCAGCCTATGCCAGAGCCACAGCAATGCTGGATCTGAGCCGCGTCTGCAACCTACACCACAGCTCACGGCAACGCCAGATCCTTAACCCACTGAGCAAGGCCAGGGATCGAACCTGCAACCTCATGGTTCCTAGTTGGATTAGTTAACCACTGCGCCACGACAGGAACTCCTGGGGCTCAACTTTTTATTAAGAAACTTTTTTTTTATCTTTTCGTCTTTTTTAGGGCTGCACCAGCGGTATATGGAGGTTCCCAGGCTAGGGGTCTAGTCGGAGCTGTTGCTGCCAGCCTACGCCAGAACCACAGCAGTGCGGGATCTGAGCCACATCTGCGACCTACACCACAGCTCACAGCAACGCCAGATCCGTAACCCCCTGAGTGAGGCCAGGGATCGAACCTGCGTCCTCATGGATGCTAGTCGTGTTCGTTAACCACTGAGACACGATGGGAACTCCATATTAAGAAACTTTTTGAGAAAAGTAGGAAGTGGGAGAGATTGAGGCCTGAGCCCACTGGCACTTGCCTTCTCAATTTTAAGAGGAACTGAGGCCCAGAAATGTTGTCTTTTCTGCCCAAAGCCACACAGCTAAAGGATAAGGGGCTTCTCCTAACTTAGAGTCGATTTACGCAAGTTGGGCCATGAGGGAGATTGGAAGGGATTCACTCATTCGATTAAAAAAAAAAAATTTTTGTTGGAGTTCCCACTGTGGCACAATGGGATCAGCAGCATCTTAGGAGCTCTGGGTCACAGGTTTGGTCCCTGGCCCGGGAACTTCCCAGAAAAGTTTTTTGCCCCCCCCTGCCCCTCCCCTGCCAAAAAATTTATTGAGCATCTACTATGTGTGGAGTCCAGTGCTGGGGCTTCCACGGGAACCACACAGTGCTATTCCTATTGTCACAAAACCCCAGGGAGCAGGGATCTCCATGCCCAGAGCACAGAGCCCAGCCTCAGAGCCTTTGCACTTGCTGTTCCCTCTGCCTGGCACACTCTTCCTGCAGGTAACGGCATGCCTTTCTCTCCTTCTAAGCTCAACTGTAAGGAATTGAGAGCTTGGGGAATCCCTGTCCCTACTGGGTTCGTTCCAAATTCCTGTGGCCTCCTCCCCTGTGTGTCTTGCGCTTTCACCCTCATCCTCTGGGTCTTGGAAGGCCAGTGCAGAGGCAAACAGTCCGGGAAGGCCGAGGCACTGACCTTGGTGGCCCGGTGTGCTCTGAGAGTCATGCTGGCCAGTTACACACCATCAGCCTCATCTCAGACACCCTGAGAAGGTGCGTGTATGCAGTGCCCACCGAACACCAGGCCCCTAGCTCAGCTCTGCACAGCAGTCCCAGGAGGGCAGGGCAGCTACAGATGGGTAAACTGAGGCTCAGAGGCAGGAACGACTTGTCCAGCAGGGGTAGAACAGGGCTCGCATTCTGAATGGGGAGCAGGGCATAGGGGCCAGGGGAGGCAGAGGTCCCCCAAATGAAGAAGTGGACATCAAGGACCAGCGGAACCCCCCCTTGACCTGGAAGTCAGTCCTGGTGGGATGGGATTCAGGTCCCTGGAGCCGAGGGGAAGAAGGAAGAGGGGGGATCAATGATCCTCAGGTCCCACCCAGCAGCAGCTCCCCCATCTGTGCTTGAGAAGGGAAACGGGGACCGGGAAGGGCTGGGGCAGGGGGCAATGTGTCTGTTGCAGACTTGGAGCCCACACCCTGAAATCTGTGGATCCCGAAGCCTGGGTTCTCTTGGCCCAGGGCCTGATTTTTTTCTTTCCCCGGCCTGGATTTTCCTCTTATAGAAAGAATTTGTTAGCCCCCAAGCCGTGGTTCCCAGGGCCCTGCTGCCCAAGTTTTCCTGCCTCTGATGGCCTCCTTCGTGTCCCCACAGGACCGTGGCTGCCGAGGTGCGGAAACAGGTGTCCCGGGAACGAAGCGGCTCTCCCCACTCCAGCAGGCGCTGCAGCAGCTCCCTGGGGGTAAGAGTTTGGGAGGTACCCCCCACCCCTGGTTTGGGGGAAATTGAGGCTGGGAGGGTCCCAGCTGTGGCAGGGGAGGAGGTGCCTGTCTGGGCCCAGTACCATCCCCAGTCCTGTTCCCAGTGAGTGTGAGTGGGGAGGCTGGTTCCCCTCTCTCCAGCTGCTTCCTTGGGGGGGGTTGGGAGGGGAACATTCCTGTGGGTGGTCAGGGAGGAGAAGTTCCAGTCTGCTGTCGCCTGTACCTCCTGGTGCCTGGACCACCCAGATGGAAATGGTAGGGAGGGAGGTCTGAGAGAAGGGAGGTGCTTCTGGCTGCAGCAGGGAAAGAGGTGGAGCTCTCTTGCCCCAGAGCCTTAGGAATTGTCTCTTTGCTGCAGTCAACATGCCTTTCCTTCCACCATTAGTTTCCTGCCCCTCCAGGCACAGGGTGTGATTTCCTGCCTGGAACAAGGCTCAGGGCTGGCCAAGCGGGGGTGGGGTGGAGTGGCTGAGATCTTCCAGGGCCCCCTCCACAGCTCCAACACCCTCCATGGCTCCCACCACCCTCTGATTTGTCCAAGACCAGCCCAAGCCCACATTCACCCAACCCCAAGGGCAGGAGTCACAGCCACTTTGCTCTGACCCAGGTCCCACTGACTGAAGTTGTCGAGCCCCTAGACTTTGAGGATGTGCTCCTGAGCCGGCCCCCAGATGCAGAGCCCGGGCCACTCCGGGACCTGGTCGAGTTTCCAGTGGATGACCTGGAGCTGCTGCTGCAGCCTCGGGAATGCCGCACCACGGAGCCTGGGATCCCCGAGGATGGGTGGGTTCAGCCCCACACCCTCCCTGTCTGTAACTCCCCTCTGCCCCTGTACCCTCCATCAATACCTCCTTTCTCACCAAGCTCCCAACAGCCCCAAGTTCAATGCGTGGCTCGGCTGTGTGACCTTGGACAAGATCCCTTCCCTCTCTGAGCCTCCATCTCTACATCCCTGAAACAAACTGAAGGACAGGCCTCATCTCATGAGGCCACTGGAATGATTAACAGTGGGCCCTGCCTGTGTTTACACTGATTGTATTTTTTTTGGTCTTTTTTTTCTGTCTTTTTGCCATTTCTTGGGCCACTCCCACGGCATATGGAGGTTCCCAGGCTAAGGGTCCAATCGGAGCTGTGGCCACCAGCCTACTCCAGAGCCACAGCAACGCGGGATCCGAGCCGCGTCTGAGACCTACACCACAGCTCACGGCATCACCGGATCCTTAACCCACTGAACAAGGCCAGGGATCAACCCCGCAACCTCATGGTTCCTAGTTGGATTCATTAACCACTGCGCCACGACGGGAACTCCTACTCTGATTGTATTTTGCGCAGAAAGCTGGATGCCCAAGTGAGGGCCGCGGTGGAGATGTACACCGAGGACTGGATCATCACCCACAGGAGGTGGGTCTGGCTTGGGGGACAGCTCAGGCTAGACAGCTGAGAGGCCAGGTCTGAACTGGGGGAGTCCCCTTTTCAGCTGCCGGTCCCCCTGTTTATCTGCCCACCATCCCTGCAAGGGCAGCTGGACTTCAGGTGGAGCACAGAGAGGGTGGGTGGGCTTGCAGGCATCTCGTGGGCCTTGTAGTGTGTCAGCACATCGGGGAGCACTGGGGAGCCCTCATCGCTGTTCCCCATCCAGCCCTGCCTCCTCCTAGGTACCAGCACCTGAGTGCAGTGTACAGCCCCATCACTGCAGAGACACAGCGAGAGCGGCAGAAGGGCCTCACCCGGCAGGTCTTCGAGCAGGATGCTTCTGGGGATGAGAGGTCTGGCCCAGAAGACTCGGTGAGGGAGCCGTAGGCAGGGGTCACTCTAGGGGTGTGTGTGTGGTGGGGGGGTTACAGCCCCAGCTCTCAGTCATATGCAATGGGAAATGACCCAAACAGCCTTGAACCCCAAAGGAAATGTATCAGCCCTGTAAGTGAAAAAGTAGAGGAAATAATAGTAAGCATTTATTAAGTGCTTACTGTATACTAAACTTGTCTTCATCTTTCATTCTTGGAGGCAAGGTCATACCCATTTTGCAAATAAAGAAACTGAGGCACAGCAAGCTTAGTAGAGGGACTTCACTGGCCTGCTGAGTCGTGAGCCTATAATTTGTCAACCAACATTTATTGAATGCCTGCTTTTACCAGTAATAATCATATCAAGATTTTTTAATTTTTTTAAAAATTTTTTTCTTTATGGCACCATTGGAAGTTCCCAGGCTAGGGTTCAAATCGGAGCTGCAGTGTCTCTGGCGTAGGCTGGTGGCTACAGCTCCGATTGGACCCCTAGCCTGGGAACCTCCATATGCCACGGGAGCGGCCCAAAGAAACAGCAAAAAAAAAAAAAAAAAAAAAATCAGAGCTGCAGCTGCCGGCCTACACCACAGCCACAGCAATACCGGATCCAAGCCCCATCTGCGACCTACACCATAGCTTGTGGCAACGCTGGATCCTTAAGCCACTGAGTGAGGCCGGGGATTAAACTTGCATACTCAAGGATACTTACTAGTTGGATTTGTTTCCACTGAGCCACAACAGGAACTCCAAGATTTATTGTTTATTGTTTCCATTGTTACTATTTGTATGGGGATGTTACTATGTGGATGGGGAAACTGAGGCCCTTAGAATTGGGTTCAGAGACTCAGGGTCACAGAGCTGAGCTGGGATTTGATCCAGGATAGTCTGGCTCTGACCATAGTTGAGTCTGGGAGGTCAGGCAGGGTCCTGGACCAGGGACAGCCTCAGTGAGAAGAACTCTCTCTCCCCTGGCAAAGTCCCAGGGAAGGTTCTCGTTGGCCCAGTCCAGGCATATCCTGACCTTAGAGCCAATCTCTGGGGCTGGCAGGTGCTGTGTTCTGATTGGCTAGGCAAGGGTCATGTGACACCCAGACTGGGAAGTAGCCTCCCCCAACAATAGTAAAGGAGAGGGTTCCCTCAAACAGAAGGTTCTAGAAAGAGGGTCAGCAAAGCCCTCAGGTGACCCCAGCCCCTGGTCCTCAGCTTACCCATCTAGAGAATGGACACCAGGACAGCCTCACTTGAGTAGGATAGAGGGGTATTCAGCTGGTGCTCAGTGCTTGCCCATGCTCCCCTGGCAGGATGACCCCCGGCACTCCTCAGGCTCCCCAGATGACACCCCACGGAGCAGTGGCGCCTCTGGCATCTTTGACCTGAGGAACTTGGCGGCCGACTCCTTGCTGCCCTCACTGCTGGAGCGTGCGGCCCCAGAGGACGTGGACCGGCGCAATGAGGCTCTGCGACGGCAGCACCGGCCCCGCGCCCTGCTCACCCTCTACCCAGCACCTGATGAGGTGGGTGCCTGCCTGCCTGCCTGTTCAGGCCTGAAGCCTGTGCATGTCCAACTGATATGTATCCCTGTATATGATCCCACTAACATTTCCTAGGTGCCTACTGTATACCCTGCACCTTAATTCGGTGGGGTTTTTTTGGGGGGGGGGTCTTTTTAGGGCCACACCTAGAGCATGTGGAGGTACCCAGTCTAGGGGTCATCCAGCAACTCCAGATCTGAGCCGAGTCTGTGACCTACACCACAGCTCATGGCAACGCCGGATCCTTAACCCACTGAGTGAGTCTAGGGATCAAACCTGCATCCTCATGGATACTAGTCGGGTTCTTGACCTGCTGAGCCACAATGGGAGCTCCTTATTCAGTGGCTTTTATTGGAGGGCTACTGTAGACCCCTGTATTTCTTCAACCAGCATTTATTGGGCACCTATTATGTCCTGCTATATTTACTCAACCAGTACTTATTATATACCTACTATATAGTCTTCTCTTTAATCAAATAGTATTTAATCAATCAGTATTTATTGAGCACCTACTGTATAAGCCTATATTTATCTACCCAGTGTATTGGGCACCTACTGCATACTCTATATTTTTATTCAGTGATTTTTATTTATTTTATATATACTGCTATATTTATCCACTCAGCATTTAATGGGCCCCTACTATATACTGCTATGTTTATTCAACCAGTATTTATTGTATGTCTACTGTATAGTCTTCATCAAACAGCATTCGATTAACTAGTATTTATTGAGCACCTACCATGTGTACTTATATTTATCCAATGGACTGTTATTAGGCACCTATTATATATAGTCACCTAGTGAATTAATGTTTTAATTCAGCCATTTATTGAGTGTTTGCTGTATACCCCTAATTTATACAATTAGTACTTATTGGGTGCCTAGTATATTTCCCTATATATGTCCAGTCAGCATTAATTATACTTTCTGTATATGACTGTGTTTATTTAACCACTTTTTAGTAGGTACGTACTGTATTTATTAACTCTATATTTATCCGATGAAGAGATTTGAGTGCCTGTTATATAGAAGGTACTGGGGATACAGCCATGAGTAAGACAGACCCAGTCCCTGCCTTCCAAGTTCACAGTCTAGTGGAGAAGAGACCTCCCTACCAGGAAATCACAACCCAAACAGAGGTAGTGCCATGATGAGAGGCATGTAATTGTCCCTCACACAACCCTCAGTGTCCCGACCACGTGGCCCATTTCAGCAGGGCCTGGTAAGCATCTGGGGCATCAGATGCCTCAGGTTGAGAGAAGGCTTCCTGGAGGAAGTGCCGGCTAAGCTGTGGCCTGATGAGGAGCAGGTATCGGCGAGGCAAGGAGGAAGCGGGGAGAAGGGAAGCAGAAGACATGTGCAAAGGCCCAGAGGCAGGGTGCTGAGGAAGTTTAGTTAGGCCTGGGGTAGAGCTAGTCTCCGGTCACACATTCCAAGCCCTTCTTAAGGATGTGTCCCAGCTGCCTCTTTGGCTCTTGGCAGGACGAGGCTGTGGAACGCTGCAGCCGCCCGGAGCCACCCCGAGAACACTTCGGACAACGGATCCTGGTCAAGTGTCTGTCGCTTAAGTGAGTGTGCTAACAGGCCCCTCCCTCCAGACATGCAAGGGGACCATGTGTATTACAGGGCAGCACAGGCATGACTGTCACTATGTGATCCCTGCCATTACCGTGTGTAGCTGAGACGCATGAGGACACCCGTGGACTTCCAGGCTGGAAAATAAGACTTCCTTTTTCAGTATTCAAAGCTGCCAGACCTAAGCTGCAGTTGTGTGCCGGGCTCAGTTCTTAGCCCTCCCTGTGTATTAACTCTGATCTTCGCCACTACATTTGTGATCTGGGTGCAGGCGGGAAAGTGAAGCACTGGGGTGGTGAAGTCACTGTGCCCAAGATTACAGTGGCTTGTGAGACCAGAGTCTAGCCCTCATCCAGTCAGCTGCTGGAGGGGGCGCTGGTGACCCGGGACCTGGCTTCCAGCTCCTCTAGGCCCCCCTCCACATCAGCCCCTGGGAGCAGGCAGAGTGCGTGGGAATGGAGCTGAACAGGATGTGGCCTTGGACCTGAGCCCAGCCCTGCCTCTCCGCATCCTGAGTTCCTGCCTGAATGGGGAGCAGGAAAGGGAGGCCTCGTCTGGCCTGAGGCTGCCTGCCTCAAGCACATGGGCTGGCAACCAGCTCTGTGGACTCATCCAGTCATTCAACAAACACTCATTGAGCGTCTACTGTATGCAGGCTCTGTAACTGTGGGATGACCATACAGGTCTCCCTAGGTGGGGGACACCGCACCCACAAAGGCCAGGAGATGCCTGGAAAGAGGGAAAATGAGGCCAAGAGGTGGGCGGGGCTAGAGCACACAGGTCTGTGGGGAGCCTCAATTTTAAGTTTTAAGGTGTTTCCTTGGAAGGCCTGTGGCCAGCAGGGCAGAGTGAGACAGGGAGGCAGTTATGGGAGCCGATCAGGTGAGCAAAGAGGAGATCCAGTCCAGGATGACCAAGGCCATAGAGGACACTCCAAAGAGGGGAGGCAGGGAGGCCTAGGAATTGAGGATTTCAGGATGGGGCGGGAGAAAGATGGGACAGGCCTGCAAGCCCTTAAATGATTCTGCATGAGTCAGTGGGAATTAGATGCCACCCCTCTCCCCACCACAATGCACCAAGCCTGGGCTGGACCTCAAGAGGGAGTCGGAGGTATGGAGGTGGGTGGGTCAAGGTTAGCCTGTGCCAGAGAGCCCCCATTCACTGCAGGTTCGAGATCGAAATCGAGCCCATCTTTGGCATCTTAGCCCTGTATGATGTTCGGGAAAAAAAGAAGGTAGGAGCTCTTTTCTTTCCCTTCCTCCCACCACTTCTACTCACTGCAGGGCAGTGGGCTTCCTGGAAGAAGTGGCCCAACTGCCTCTTGTGCCCCCAGATCTCAGAGAACTTCTACTTCGACCTGAACTCAGAATCCATGAAGGGGCTGCTGCGGGCCCATGGCACCCACCCTGCCATTTCCACCTTGGCCCGCTCTGCCATCTTCTCTGTGACCTACCCCTCGCCCGACATCTTCCTGGTCATCAAGGTACCTACTGGGGCCAGCAAGGGGATGATAATGGTGAAAAGCAGTTGTGATCCCTGGTGCTGTGGGCGAGGCTGGAGGAAGCTTATGACCCAAGCCAGGTGGGGAGAAGTCAGCAAGGACTTCTGTGGAGAGGTCATTACCAAGCCAACACCCATGAGTTGGCAGCCAGGGGACAGCCAGGGGACAGATGGCATCCCAGCACATGTGGGTGGCCATTTAAAATGGTTTTCTTGTTTTTTTTGGGGGGGTTTTTGGCCAGCCTGAGGCATATGGAGTTCCCAGGCAAGGGATCAGATGCAATCTGTAGTCGCGACTTAAGCCACAGCTGCAGCAACACCTGATCCTTGACCCACTCTGCCGGGCCAGGGATTGAACCTGTGTCCCAGCACTCCCAAAACTCGGCCAATTCCATTGTACCACAATGAAAACTCCAGTTTTTGTTTTTGTTTTTTGTTGAGAGTTTTTCAGTTTACTAGGGGAGGAAAGACCTAGTTTGCACATTCACTGGAGACTTTAGGTTTCCAGGAGTAAGCTGAAATTTCCTTTCGCAAAACGTTCAGTGGGGTTACACAAATGACATTAATTGAACACCTTCAGGCAGGCACTGTTCCCAGTTCAGTCAGGCTTCAGAAGGATTTGGGCCTTTGGTCCTCACAGCAGCCCCAAGGGGGTTGCCAGGGGGCCCATTTTACAGATGGGAAAACTGAGGCACAGAATGGGTAAAGAATATGCTTGGCTCTGAGCAATCAGGACAGGTGTCCAGGCCCACAGCCATGCTTGCGGTGGCCTCTGTTTATACTAACAAAGAAAAATTTAAGTGTGGGGGAAAAATGGAGTCTGGGCTTGGAGCCTAGTTTAAAAGGTAGGGAGGTGGCAGTCAGTTGAGCAGACTGACAGCTAGCCTTCAATCCTGGGGACTGAGTGGGAGCCATGGGTGGTGTTGGAGCCAGAGCTCTAGCTGGATGGAATATATTTGAGGCATTGAGGATCTGGGAGGTTGGGGGTGGAGTGGGGAGCGTGGGGTCCTGGCAGTGCCTCACTGGGCCTGCTTGCCTCTCAGCTGGAGAAGGTGCTGCAGCAGGGGGACATCAGCGAGTGCTGTGAACCCTACATGGTGATGAAGGAGGCAGACACTGCCAAGGTAAGCATGGGGAGCTGGGCCGGGTGGTGAAGGGGTCCCTAGGAAGGACAGATCCTGGATTCAGCAGGCCTGGGGCACTGAGCTTGCGGGGTGTTGGGGGGGGCGTGTCTCCCCGCAGAACAAAGAGAAATTGGAGAAGCTGCGCCTGGCGGCTGAACAGTTCTGCACCCGCCTCGGCCGCTACCGCATGCCCTTCGCCTGGACAGCAGTGCACCTTGCTAACATCGTGAGCAGTGCGGGCCAATCTGACCGTGACTCGGACTCAGAGGGCGGTGAGGAGGCGGGGCCAGCAGGACAGGGGCGGAGCTACGGGGGGGAGAGGCGCCCTCTGCTGGCCGGACTCTACCTGGCCTGAGTCCTCTGGTCTCCCTGTGCGCCTCTCGCACGCGTTTCTGCGCCCTCTCTCTCTCATTCTGTCACCCTTCGTCACTGTCACTGTCTCCCCTAGAGCGCCGACCCGCCTGGACTGACCGCCGCCGTCGGGGGCCTCAGGACCGGACAAGTAGCGGGGACGACACTTGCAGCTTCTCTGGCTTCCGCCCTGCCACCCTAACTGTCACCAATTTCTTTAAGCAGGTGTCATGGCTGTGGGGCGGGGGCTGAGGGAGGGGTGCCCAGGGACACCCTGCATTGCCCGCCTTGAGCACACGGGCCCCAGCGACCCCAATCCCCTCAGCCCTGGTTCACTGGGACGGATCCCTGCAGGAGGCGGAGCGGCTCAGTGATGAAGACCTTTTCAAGTTTCTGGCTGACATGCGGCGCCCAACATCTCTGCTGCGGCGGCTGCGGCCTGTGACCGGTGCGTGGTGCCCCCCTTAGACACGATGTGTCACTCGTATGTAGTTACTCAACAAACCCACATTGAGAACCTTGCTCTGCCAGGCCCTGGAGACCCAATGGTGACCATGATAGAAAAAGCCCCTGTTTCAACCTCAGCCTTCTGATGGGGGCCAGGGATGAGAAACAGAATAAAGAAAACAGATACTGGGTTAAATGGGAAAGTGGTGGGCAGAGCTGATCAAATATGGTGACAAGAGATGGGAGCTGAGGATGACTTCTGGCCTTAGCACCTGAAGGTTGGAGCCCCCAGAGGGCATTTGTGGGAGAATCTCTAGAACCCCCACCTGAAGCCCAGAGGGAAGGGGGCTGGGCCCGAGGCTCCTAGACACCTGCAAACTGGCTATCCCCTCCCTAGCCCAGCTCAAGATCGACATCTCCCCGGCCCCTGAGAACCCTCACTTCTGCCTCTCCCCGGAGCTGCTTCATGTCAAGCCCTATCCAGACCCCAGGGGCCGGCCCACCAAGGAGATCCTGGAGTTTCCAGCCCGTGAGGTCTACGCCCCCCATACCAGCTACAGGTACAGCCTTTGGGCCAGCTGGGCACTTAAATGGGGGCATCATGCAGAGTGAGGTCCCCTTTCCCCAACACACAGACACCAGGGTCAGATGCCACTGTTCTGCTTTAATGGGGGGTGTGTAGGCATGAAGGGCATGTGTCCTTCCTTCACCCCTGCTCGATGGGGCCATGTCCTCTGCCTGCATCCCCATCTGCTTCCGTCTCTACTCCATGGCTGGAAGCGGGTCCCAGTGCCCTGGCCGATCCCAGCCAACAGGCAGCTCCCTGGGCAGGGGTCGCGTGGAGCGTGGCAGCATCCCTTGGTGCGTGACAGGTCCTCGGTTCTGCCCAAGCAGGCTCAGGCCGGGAGTGCTGCCATGTGGAGTCTGGGAGGGAGGCGAGGCTCAGCCAAGGCAAAGGGGTCCCCATCCAGCTGTCCCGCACTCCAAACCCCCACCAGGCTCACCTCTCTTGAATCTGTCTCAGCCGCTCTTGCTGTGCCACCATCTCCTGCCGCTGTCGCTGCACGTGGCCCGTGAGGGCCCACACGATGTGGTTCTGCTTGTTAGCATGGGCCTGTGGGATCAGGATGGAAACCTCAGCCAGGGGCTGCCTCACCTCCTATACCTCAGCCCTGCCCAGCTCCCCCTGCTCCCCATTACATCTGTGTGACTCGGCAAGTCACTGCCATTCTCTGGTCTCAATTTCCCCATCTATAAAATGGGGCTGGAGTAGGACTCCCTTTGGGGAGCTATTACGAGCGTGCTGTGGATTATCAGAGGGCGTAAAACAGTGCTGGGTACTTAATGAATGCTCAAGAAATGCTCTAATAGTTTGCATTTATCGAGTTAACAACCATGTGCCCTACCCCATGCTGAGGATTTTATCTGCACTGAGTCCCTGGCTCTGCTTTGAGACATTAGTTCTTGCCTTTATTTGCAAATAGGGAAACTGAGGCCTGGGGAGGGACATGGGTTTTGCTCAGGGTCACACAGAGTAGAGGCCATGGCGCTAGAAGGCTGATCTGGGGGGTCTCTGGGACACAAGCTTCAGAAACGAGGTCTGGTTGTGAGTTAGGGTCTCAACTCCCCAGGGCTGGGAACACTTTACCTTTAAGGCCTCAAATTCTGGGTGGGCATGGCCTAGCCAAGCGCTCCTCAGCTGGACTTCTAGCTGCTTCATTCTCTCCCGTAGTACCTGCTGTCCCTGGGCCACCTCACCCAACGCCTGGGCTGTGGCCTGTGCCTGCAGCTTGAGAGCATCCTCTTCCATCTGATCAATAGATAGTGGATGTTAGTAGGATGACCTCCTGGGACTGGCCTGGTTTTAACACTGGAAGTCTTGGGGAAACCCCAACAGAGGGTCACCCTGGGCATAACCCCACCGTGGTGGACTCTTACCCACCCCACAACACCCCAACTACAGTGCCTACCTGCATCTCCAATAGGCTTACACGTAGCTCCTGGGCTGCATCCTGGCCCTGGCTGACCTTCTGCCCAAGGAGCCCCAGTGCTTGGCCATAGAGGCGCAGGCTGTGCCCAGCCTCTGTCAGCTGTGACTCCGTGGCCCTGTATACACCATTGAGAGCCTGGCTCAGCTGCAGGGCCCCATGGAAGAGCAGAGTCAGCTCCTCATGCTGTGCCAGCTCTGAGCTGCTCACGGGGGTCACCGGGGCAGGCTGGGCCACCATTGTCAGGGTGCACAGCAGGCACAGCATGAGCGTGGACATGGCTGGGGGTCTGGGGTTGTGGCCACAGCACCACTGCTACTGCCTTTTATGTCTTAACACCCCCTTTAACCTCCGGTCAATCGTTAACCGGCCAGCCAGCTGCCCCATGTTGTGCAAGGCTCCGGCGATGGCGCGATAGTTGCATCAGGTGAATGTCCAGCCGGGCCATGCCAGGATCATGCTGGCTGAGGCTCTGGGCCAGGCTTGGTCTGGGGGCACTGGGAGAGGACAGGCCCAGGCCCTGCTGGTGGCCCAAAGCCTCCAGGCCTCAGTTTCCCTTTCTGTGGATAGGCATGGCAACAATAGCAATGATAACAGTGAGGCTTTCCAGCTGCCATTACAGTAGCTGGTCTCATAACCTTCCTATGAGTCTGCGATGCTGAGGTCTTTGTTGGTCAGGTCAAGAGCTAGGGGAGCAGGTGCAGGTGGCAGGGACTCTCCCAAGGCCACCCAGCCTGGCTCCAGGACCTCTACATGCCCTGGATCAATGCTCACCACCATTTTTTTGCCCGGATGACTGTGGGCAAGTGTCTCTGTTTCCCTGCCTGTGTGATGGGGGTGATGTGATTCCTGCCTCCCAGGCTGCTTGTGAGAAATAAATGAATTGTTTTATGTTGAAAGCACAACAGACAGTAGGTGCTGCCTTAGTGTTTGGTGCAGTTACAGACATAACTGTTGTTTACCATCACGTGGTAAACAGTTTCATAGGGAAACTGAGGCCCAGGGGCAGGTTGGGGCCTGCAGAGAGTTATCCCTGCAGGAGGAAGGCAGAATTCTGACCCTCGCCTGTTTCCCCACCCGAGAGACAGGCTGTACAGCTCTTGTGGCCTCTCCTGGGGGAAGGGGGGTCAGGCTCCTGAGCTGGGTGATGGGCAGGTCAGCGTGGGTAGGGCTCGCACCTGACACTGGCTGCCTGGGCCACCTTGGAGCCTGATCCTGAGCACCCTTCTGTCCCCCACTCTCTGCCACTTACATCTCCTGCCCCCTCCCCAGCTCTCGGTGTCCTAGCTCGTTCCAGCAGCGCCCCCCCCCGACCTTGTTCCAGTGGCCCAGCCCTTCTCTGTCCCTCTAACATGCCCCTTCCCCCTCAGGAACCTGCTGTACGTGTACCCGCACAGCCTCAACTTCAGCAGTCGCCAGGGCTCCGTGCGAAACCTCACCGTGCGAGTGCAGTACATGGCAGGCGAGGACCCCAGCCAGGCCCTGCCGGTCAGTGGCTGGCCCAGGGGTGGGGGGACAGGGTGTCCCAGCCAGCCCCTCACACCCCTGCTCTACCAGGTCATCTTTGGCAAATCCAGCTGCAGTGAATTCACCCGCGAGGCCTTCACCCCCGTGGTCTACCATAACAAGTATGTTGGGGGGTGGGGTCAGGAGGGGGTTGTGAATGGGGCACTGATGAGGACACGGTGAGGCAGGAACAGGGGCGGGGCAGGCAGACTTCATGAGTGCTTGTGGGGGACCCTGAGGCAGAGAGCAGGGACAGTAGGGCTTGGCAGCACTGGGGGAACGTGTGGCAGAGGAGGGTGGGACAGGCATGAGGTGGGGGTTAGGGGGAGCCTGGCCCCCAGCAGAACCCCCAGCTCTGCTCTGCCAGATCCCCTGAGTTCTACGAGGAGTTCAAGCTGCGGCTTCCGGCCTGCGTGACAGAGAACCACCACCTGCTCTTCACCTTCTACCACGTCAGCTGCCAGCCCCGGCCAGGCACGGCCCTGGAGACTCCTGTGGGCTTTACTGTGAGCCCCCCCTCCGCCCCTACCAGCCCAACCCCCCACACCCAGCGCTCCTGGCCCCTGTCCGGCCCCATACCTGACCCCCAGCCTCTCTCTCCCCAGTGGATCCCGCTGCTGCAGCACGGCCGCCTGAGGACCGGTCCCTTCTGCCTCCCTGTGTCCGTGGACCAGCCTCCGCCCAGCTACTCCGTGCTCACACCGGACGTACGTGCCCTGGACCCCCTGCCAACAGCACCCTATCGCCTATTACCTTTCCCACAACCCCATTCATGTCCTGCTTTCCTTCTCATCAACACCCCTGGGATCCTTGTTGTCCACTGTTAGGGCCTCTGGGGTCCCTGCCTACCTCAGCACGCCACCCCCTGCCCTGTTATTAATCCTGTGTGTCCTGCGCCCCCTTGTGTATGTCCCTCCCTGTCCTCAGCTACCACGTCTCATTAACATTCCCCCCCACACACACTCGCACCTCTGCATTCACCGTCCCCACTAAGATTCCACTGCCTTTCCCCTGCAGTCCCCCATTTGCAGCCCTGCCTGATGCTCTGATTACTGTCCCTCGTCCCTCCCTCCCCCACATGAATGCGCTGTCACCCTCCCACATACCCTTGAGCCTTTCACTAGCACCCCAGGGGCCTGGAGTCCTCCGTTTATGCTGTTTTTCATTCATTCCCTGCAGTAACCTTCACCCTCAGTTTGTTCTCCCGCGAGCATCCCAGGCTTCTGGCCTGCCCAGTGGACCCCCGTCGTGCTCCATCCCATCCGCCCCCATTTCTGGGCTGGGCCAGGCTGGGGGCAGGGTGTCCAGCTGCTCCCCAAGGCAGGGCCATGCTCTGGCCACTGTGTCGCAATGGCTGAGGCTGATGGACTAAGCGGCGGGGGAGGGCCGGCCAGTGCCCACCTGAAGTGTCCCTCCCGCAGGTGGCGCTGCCGGGCATGCGCTGGGTGGATGGCCACAAGGGCGTGTTCAGCGTGGAGCTCACAGCTGTGTCCTCTGTGCACCCTCAGGTAGTGGGGGGTGGGACCAGAACCCACGAGTCCGGCCCTGGGGTTGGGCAACAGTTTCCGCTGACCAGGGAGGCCTGGCTTCAGGCCACGGATGTGACTTCGGTCAGCTGGGTCAGACTCCTGCGGAAGCTGCTGACTCAGGGGTGGGCAGCCGTGTGCCAATGGCCCTCCCAGCTGGAGCTTTGGCCTTTGCATGGTCTCACCCCGACCCCGCATTTGTCCCTTGCTATTTTTGTGGTCACTCCCCGTCTCTTTCCTTTCTTGAGCTACTGTCTTATCCCTTTCCTCAGTTATTGTCCGTTCATTGTCCCCAGCCTTGATGATTCAGCCCACTCAGCACCCCTGACTTGATCCCCTAAGCCCTTCCTGGACTGGGGGCCCTGGCCCTTTCCCGATCACCCCTGGTCCCCCACCAGGACCCCCACCTGGATAAATTCTTCACCCTGGTGCATGTCTTGGAGGAGGGGGCCTTTCCATTCCGGCTCAAGGATGCCGTGCTGAGCGAGGGCACAGTGGAGCAGGAGCTGCGGGCCAGCCTGGCAGCCTTGCGCCTTGCCAGCCCCGAGCCCCTTGTCGCCTTCTCCCACCATGTGCTGGACAAGCTCGTGCGTCTGGTTGTGCGACCCCCTGTCATCGGTGGCCAGATCGGTGAGTGAGCACAGCCTTAGAACTCCCTTTCCCCATCTGAAAAATGGGCTCAGTCCACTGGTCCTGGGTGACCTCCTATAGCCTAGTTTTCTCTGGCCTCAGTTTTCCTATCTGAAATATGGCCCCAACCCCCAAGCCAAAAGCTCGTCCCCTGTGACCTTTTGATGGCCACCTGACCCCCTGGGACCCTGAAGTCTCTTCTCCAGGGGAAGTAGGAGGTCCTGGGACCTGGAACTTGACTTCTGTTCTGTCCTGCAGTGAATCTGGGTCGTGGAGCCTTTGAAGCAATGGCCCATGTCGTCAGCCTCGTTCACCGGAGCCTGGAGGCTGCCCAGGATGCCCGTGGTCACTGCCCACTGCTGGCTGCCTATGTCTATTATGCCTTCCGACTGCCTGGCACAGAGCCCAGCCTCATGGGAGGTGAATGTTGGTGGGAGAGGCAGGGGCCCAGGAAATTCGTGGGAGAAGAGTATCCCAAGAAAAGGGAAGGGCATGCGCAAAGGTCCTGAGGCCGCACTGGCCTTGATTGGTTGGGACAACTTATAGGAGAGAAAGGTAACTTTTTGCCCCATCACTATAAACCTGACTGGCAAGTGACTTAGCTAGTCAGCAATCAGAGATCCATGCTTGAAATAAGGGCTCAAGCAGAACTACCTGGGTTTGAATCTTAGCTCTGCCCACAAGCTCTGTGACCCTGGGCAAGTGACTTCACATCTCTGGGCCTGTTTTCCTACTTGTAAAACAATGCGAGTGATTCAGCCAGTCAGCAAGCAGGGATTCAAGCTTGAAGCAGGCAGGGACTCTCGCTTGAAGAAAGCAAAGACTCATGGAGTTCCCGTCGTGGCGCAGTGGTTAAGGAATCTGACTAGGAGCCATGAGGTTGCGGGTTCGATCCCTGCCCTTGCTCAGTGGGTTAAGGATCCGGCGTTGCCGTGAGCTGTGGTGTAGGTTGCAGACGCAACTTGGATCCCGCGTTGCCGTGGCTCTGGCATAGGCCAGTGACTGCAGCTCCGATTCAACCCCTGGCCTGGGAACCTCCATATGCCGCGAGAGCTGCCCAAAGAAATAGCAAAAAGACAAAAAGACAAAAAAAAAAAAGAAAGCAAAGACTCAGACATACTGCCTGGGTTTGTATCTCAATTCTGCCTATAAGCTCTGTGACCCTGAGCAAATGACTTCACCTCTCTGAGACTGTTTTCCCATTTGCAAAGCAATGATAATAATAGCGCCCCTCAGAGTTCCTGTTGTGGCGCAGCAGAAACGAATCCGACTAGGAACCATAAGGTTGTGGGTTCCATCCCTGGCCTCACTCAGTGGGCTAAGGATCTGGCGTTGCGGTGAGCTGTGGTGTAGGTCGCAGATCTGGCATCGCTGGGGCTGTGGTGTAGGCCGGTGGCTGTAGCTCCGATTCAACCCCTGGCCTGGGAACCTCCGTATGCCATGGGTATGGCCCTAAAAAAAAAAAAAAAAGTGCCCCCTCTTCAGGAGTGCTAATAATAGTAAATGGCATAGTAATCCATGCAAAATGCTTGGCACAGTGAGCACTCAGTAAAGTTGGGTCTTTTTTCATTTGCTAAATAATTTAATTTAGTAACCACCAATGCCTCTGGACATTTACAGTGCGCCAAGTACTGTTCTCAGTGTTTTTCATTCTCCCCCAAATTGCTGTGAGGCAGCAGCCAATTATCACACCCATTTTATGGGGTGAAAAACGTAGAGTTTCAGAGAAAGAAAGTGACTCCACCAAGGGCAGCTCACTGGGAAGGGAGGGGGGTCTTCAGGGTAGGCGAGCAGGGGGCTGAGCCTATTCCTTCCATTCTCAGGGGCCCCTCCAGTGACAGTGCAGCCTGCCACGCTGGCCCGTGGCCCTGGCCGCCCCGCAAGCCTCTACCTGGCCCGCTCGAAAAGCATCAGCAGCAGCAACCCCGACCTGGCTGTGGCCCCTGGCTCTGTGGATGATGAGGTCTCCCGCATCCTGGCTACCAAGGTAAGGCTGGGGCCCTGCTCTCATTCCACCGCAGTGGCCACGGCTGCCGGGTGGGCAGGTGAAGAATCTCAGTGTTGACAGAGGATAGAAATGACAGCCAGCAGCATGGAGGAAGGCTCGACCTTGGACACCAGGGCTGGTCTGTGGCTGTCACCGATCGGGAGCTGGGACTGAGACCTGTACTGGGCTCCACACCCTGAGGCTGACCCAACGACGGGTGGCTGAAACTTGAAAAATGAGCAAAAAATGAGCAGTGTGGACATAGTGCAGCGGTGCATTTCCATGTGTACCCCAAGCCTGTACGTACACAGGGCACATACACGCATACACTCCACGCACAGACGTGTGCAGAAGCATACCCTTGTGCATCCTGTGCGCTTTTGTGCTCACACATATACCAGGGTTGTGTGTGGGTGCCCATGTGGGCATACCTGTGGTCCTGGGCAGTGAGTACGCTTGGTGTTCCATGCTGGTTTCCCCACCCTCTGCCTGTGGATGCTACCACTTTTCCATGTATCTCCAGGGTATCGACCGTTCACACTCCTGGGTGAATTCTGCTTATGCTCCAGGAGGCAGCAAGGCTGTGCTGCGACGGGCACCCCCTTACTGTGGGGCCGACCCCAGACAGGTGCCCTCCCTACCAGCCCCTGCACGCGTGTCACCCCCACCTCAGCATGAGCACCTCCCACCTTCCTGGCTGCGGCCAACTAACCTAGGAGGGCTGCCAGGAGGAGGCAGTGGACCCCCTCCTGCCTTTGTTTGGAGCTGTGGAGTAGGTGCTGTAGGTAATACAGAGTCATCTTAACCAGCCTTTTGCAGCCACACAGACCACAGCCTCAGGCAGAGACAGAAGGGACTGGGTGATATGTAAATAGCATGCAAATGATATGCACATCCAGCCACTCTAACCTCACTGCCCCTGCATGGCCTGTTTCTTTTCCTTTAATCCACTCTGTTCAGGAGACTCAACTGTTCCCTCGTTGCAGTTACCTGAATGACACCAAGGGGACGGAACCAAACCTCTGGGCTCCCTGACCCTGTTTCAGGCAGACGGACCCCTGTGAGAAGTTCCCTTTGCTTGGCCCCTTCACAGGGACCTGGTGTGGGGAAGGGCTTTACCATCAGATCCAGGTTCAAGTCCTGGCTCTGGTATGCGCTCTTTCTGTGCCCCAGACCCTGCATTTTCAGATGCAGTAAAGAATCGAAGTACAGCGTTCAATGCAGCAGTCTTGAGCCTGAGAGGGAGTTAGGGCATAGCAGGTGGGATTTTGTTGGGGAGAAAGATTCTCAGCCCATCCCTGCCTTTGAGCTGCTGCCTTATCAGGGAGATAGACACCTATCAAATAAATGCATGAATGTATAAGAGCAGAGTGTGAAAATGCCTGAAAGAAATGAATAGAAATGAGGCCACCGGCCTCCCTCCTGGAGGTGACATTTTTCCTGGGAAGAGTGAAGTAGGGCCAGCCAGGAAAGGGTGGGTGTTCCGGGTGGAAGGATAGGACCAAGCTAAGAGGCCCCTAGGAACCAAGAGCTGGATTCTCTACATGCTTGGCTCCAGGCCCGGTTCCAGCTCTGTGCTTGTCACCTAGGCAACCTGCGCAGCATGGCAGCCAGGGGACTCTTTGCAGCATGAGCAGGGGAGCTTTTGGGCAGTCTTCTCCCAGGATTGCTAGGAGCCTGGGTTTTTGGGCCCTGCTAGTCTCCACACACCTTTTGAACAGGTCTCCCCCATAATGCCCTCAGTTCTCTGAGGTGTCAGCTGGGCCTGGAAGAGCACACAGGAGGTGACAGGGTGATAGGAGGGCAAGGCCTTCCAGGCAGGAGGTGGCAGTGAGGCTGGCCTTTGCAAGGGATGGCCCATCTGACTAGGGCTGAGGAGCCCAGGGTGTGTGGCTGGGACTGTGGGAGCGGCCCCCTGTCACCCGTCCCCTGAGGGCAGAGGCAGGGGCCTAGGCAGGTCCCATGTCTGGGCCAGCTCCATCATTAGGTCTCCTCTACCTCCCTGTGAGCATCTTCACCTCCTGAGCAGCAAAGGAGGTGGGGAGAGTGGAGCTTGAGTGCCCCATTGCCCATTTCACAGATGGGGTCACTGAGGCTGGCAAGGCCTGGAGCAAGGCTGGAGCGGGGCCAGGCCTGGAACCTGGGGCTGTCAGCTGCTCCCGCTGCCTCTCATCACCATCTCACCTCCTCTGTCCTCATCTTTCTTTTTCTTCTTTCTCCTCCTCCATCTTCCCTTTAATCCCTTTTGTCTATACTCTGCTCCCATGTCTACACTCTGCCTCCTCTACCTTGGTGCCCCCTGCCTCCTCTGTCCATCCTTGAACTCATGGACTCAATGCCCTCCGCCCTCATCCACACATGCGCTCACCTCCTCTGCCCACATTCTTCACTGTCTGGCCATCTACACTGACTTCACCCTCCCCACCTACACTCCCCATCCCTTTGTCCGCCGGGTCCTCCTGTTCCATCCGTGCTCACCTCTGCACTCCATTTGCCCTGCTTCCTTACGATGCTTTGCTTGTCTTCATCTCTTCCGTTACATCCTTACCTTTTCCATCTGCACCCACATGTTTCTATCTTTGTTAACTCGGCTCTCTCCATGTACACCCCTGCTGTCCATCCACACGGACACATCTCTCCTCCGTCCATGCCGATCATCTCTCTTCCCCATCTGTCCTGCCCACATCCACCCTAAACCCCCTCGTCATCCCATCCCCTCGCCATCCCATCATAGGCCATCGACCGCAGCTCTAGCCGAACCTCTTCCTACCTCGAGGGCTCCTGCTCGGCCCCACCAGCCACCCAGCCAAGACCCACTGTGCAGAAGGTAGTGGGAGGCCTGGAGTGGGTGGCTCTATTTTGGGCCCAGCCCCTAGCAGAGGGGTCCAGAACGCCCTGGTCCCCAGCAGGGCCTGGAGAGGCTGGGGGGAAGGGCACATCACCTCCCTCTGGTCCCTCTCCTCCTGCATGGCTGCTTTAACCCCAAGCCCTCCAGCTGCATCCTCCCCTGTCACACCCTCCAGATGGGGGCCCAGGGTGGCTTCCTCTGCTGTCTGTGACTTCTGCCCCTGCCCCCAGCTGCTTCATGAGGAGCTGGCCCTGCAGTGGGTGGTCAGTGGCAGTGCCGTGCGCGAGGCCGTCCTGCAGCATGCCTGGTTCTTCTTCCAGCTCATGGTAAGATGCCCTCCTCCCCACCCAAGAGCAAGGGGCTTCCAGGGGAGACTGTCTCCTTGGGAAGAGAAGCTTCCTGAGATTGCACTCAAGACCCCTGAGAAATGGCCCTAAGAGACCCCCACATAGAGAGAGAGAAGAGGTGCCTAAAGGAATCTCACCCTGAAACTTATCTGAAATCCCCTCACAGTGAGGATTCCCCCCGATCTTCCCTATGAGACTATCTGGAGAGATCATTAAGAGACCACTTATTAGCAAGGAGAGCCCCACCCCCCACCCCCGGCTGCCCCCAAGAGAGAGATGGAAACTTGGGATCAGAATTGAGATATCCCCCCAGACTCTTCAAGAGATGCCTTGAGGGAGCTCTCCTGTGGCACAGCAGGTTAGGGATCCCACCTTGTCACTTCAGTGCCTCGGGTCACCGCTGTGGTGCTGGTTCTATCCCTGGTCTGGGAATTTCCACATGCTACATTCACAGCCTGAAAAAAAAGAGGTACCTTGAACAACTGCCCCCGCCCTCAAGCTGGTGGGCCTTTAAGACCCACCCTCATTCTTACTGCTGGGCTTTGCCCTCTGACCTGCTCTAAGCTCCTCCCATATTCTCTCAGTCTCCCTCTCCTCTGCCTGAGGATCCATCCAGGCCCCGCCCATGGCCATCTCAAACCCTGCCCCTGACCAGCAGAGTCCCGCCCGCAGTGATCAGGCCCCACCCCCATCCCATAAATAACTACAGGGAGCAAACCACATCCTGGACTTATGCTTACCTTTAGCCTAAGGCAAGCTGGCAATCATGGCCCTCCAATCTCTGCCCCCTTCCGGCAAGCCACCTCCACCACAGCCCCTGGAGAGTCTTCCCCTGTCCTCTTGCCCCGCCCCCAGGTGAAAAGCATGGCACTGCACCTGCTTCTAGGCCAGAGACTGGACACACCCCGCAAGCTTCGCTTCCCTGGGCGCTTCCTGGATGACATCGCAGCTCTGGTGGGCTCTGTAGGCCTGGAGGTCATCACCCGCATCCACAAGGTGAGGGATGAGGGGCCTCAGTGGTAGGGGAGAGCGGAGTGGGTGGGCCGAAGAGAGTCATAGAGCCAACCAGATGGGGTGCCAATCCTGCCCAGTGCCTGCTGCCTACAAGACCATAAATCCCATTTGCTAGATCAGTGTGTTCACTCAAAACAAGCACCTACCATGTGCACAGCCTTGTGCTGGGAACTAGAGACATAGCCTTGTACAAAACAGACCCAAATCCTTGCCTCATGAAGCTGAATTTTTGGGGGAGACTTGAAGGCGATGATGGGGCAGTCTGTGTGATGTCTGGGAAAAGTGTTCCAAGCAGAGGAAATAGCACATACAAAGGCCCTGAGGCAGGACCATGCCTCTGTTAGAGGAGTAGTGAGGGGATGAATGGCTGGGTGGAGTGAATAAAGGAGAGAATGAGAGTTGGTGAGGGCAGGGAGGTGACAGGGCAGACCCATTAGCTCTTAGCACAGAGCCAGTACACAGTAAGTACAGTGGACATTGATGTTGAGATAGTGACAGTTATCCAGGCCCTGGGCCACTAATTTCATTGTTCTCAGGATCTAGGCAGACAATAATAATAATGATAATAGTAATAAAATTGTGCATTTATTGTGTACTTACTGTGTGCTTAAATACTTCAGATGGATCACATCATTAACTCTCCCAACAGTTCTATGAAGTTAGCATTCTTGTTATCTCCATTTTATTGATGGAGAAACTGAGGCAGAGAATGACTGAGTAACAACCTGATACCATATAACTTGGAAAGGGCAGAATGGGGATTCGAACCCTCACCACCAGCTTCAGTTGGGAGAGTGGGGCTTATGGCAGATGAAAGGATATGTGCCCATTAGCTGTGGCCAGAATGTCTAATTTTTAAAAAGAAATGGGACGTCTGGATGGATGGGAATTTTCCAGATTTTTGAAATGCCGATCCAGCCCAAACTGGTCCTTGTGCAATCCCCCATGACCTCTGTGCTGGTCTCAAAGGTCTCGACCTTGTTTCACTAGAGCCTCCTCAAGGGCTGAGTTCCCAGGGGCTGATCCAAATTAATTGGAAAGCTCCCTCAGAAAGGGCTGCGGGGAAGAGCAACACCCTTGAGAAGCAGCCTTGTCAGAGCCACTGGGGTGGGGGTGGGGGGCATCGGTGAGAAGCCACAGCAGCTCCGCTCCTTCAGTTGACATTTAAGGAGCACCAGCTGTAGCAGGTTCCATGCACAAATCTCTGCCCCCTGTGGACTCGGAGCTCAGGCGGACTTTGTCTTTTGTTTCTATGGGTTGCAGGGAACTGAGAGCCATCAGGACTAACTTGTGAGGCCACAGAGGGAGAGCAGGAAGGCAGCAAGCACCAGCTGGCCCTTGAGGCCATAGCGGCCTCCTTGCTATTCCTCACACTCACCAGTCTCTTCCGGCTCTAGGGCCTTTGCACTTACTATTCTCTCTCTTGAGAATGCCTTTCTCAGAGTTCCCGTTGAAGCTCAGTGGGTTAAGAACCTAACATAGTCTCCATGAGGATGCAGGTTCGATCCCTGGCTTCATTCAGTGGGTTAAGGATCTGACATTGCTGCAAGCTGCGGTGTAGGTCACAGATGTGGCTTGGATCCTGTGTGGCTGTGGCTGTGGTGTAGGCCTCAGCTGCAGCTCCGATTTGATCCCTAGCCTGGTCAGACTTCCATATGCTGCAGGTGTGACCATAAAAAGAAAAAAAAAAAAGGAGGAAAGAAGGAATGCCTTCTCCTCTAGGCTTTTTCTTATCCTTCAAGCTTCTCTTGAAACAGCACCCTGCTAGTTGCCTTTGAAACACATAGAACTATCTGGAATACTTTTGTTTACCACTGCTCCCCCCCCCCACTTTTACTGTGAGCTAGACAAGCAGCAGGGACTGCATCTGTCTCATTCACAGGACTTGGCACATAATAGATGCTCAGTACATGCTTGTTAAATGATTTCTTAGGGCATATCAGGGCAGAGGTTAATCTGCTTAAACATCATCACAAGCAGATTAAATGTGACCAGAGTTTATTTCTGAGCATTAGTGGGCTGTGGGGGGCTTCACGGTATGGGCCTGGCCATCTCAGTTCATCTCGGTACTCGCCACTTCAGGCGTTACAGGTGGAAACAGGAGGACCTGTCCCTTCTGTTTAAGTGGCCACATCACACCTCTCAAATCCCATTGGCCAGAATTTGGTCACATGGTTTTTCTTTTTTTTTCTTTTTTTTTTTTTTTGTCTTTTGTCTTTTTGTTGTTGTTGTTGTTGTTGTTGCTATTTCTTGGGCCGCTCCCGCGGCATATGGAGGTTCCCAGGCTAGGGGCTGAATCGGAGCTGTAGCCACCGGCCTACACCAGAGGCACAGCAACGCGGGATCCGAGCCGCGTCTGCAACCTACACCACAGCTCACGGCAACGCCGGATCATTAACCCACTGAGCAAGGGCAGGGATCGAACCGGCAACCTCATGGTTCCTAGTCGGATTCGTTAACCACTGCGCCACGACGGGAACTCCTTCTTTTTTTTTTTTTTTTTTGTCTTTTGTCTTTTTGTCTTTTTGTTGTTGTTGCACATGGTTTTTCTCAGCTGCAAAGGAGCCTGGGAAATGTAGTCTCCACCCAGTTCTGCACTCTGAAGAAGGGCCTCCATACTCTGAGAGAGGGTAAAGGGGGAGTCAGCAGCCAGTGTGTGCCATCCATGTTGTTCATATCTGGTGAAAGATGAGAAAAAAGTGTCCTCAGCAGAGCCGGTGGGGATAGACATAATTGTGGGAAAAGGAAGAGTGAGTCGGAGGGAGAAGGACAACCAGGAAGGCTGGGAATCCAGAGACAAGGGTGTATCAAAGAGACCCAAAGCTTTGGGGCTGTGACGTGGCTCCTGGAGGTCACTGGTGGCCTTGGTGAGAGCCAGGCCCAGTGCAGGGACTGAGGCTTGATGGGGGCAGTGGATGTGAGCTGACAGGCCCTGTGTCCACAGGATGCGGAGCTGGCCGAGCGCCTCAACGCCAGCCTGGCCTTCTTCCTCAGTGATCTTCTGTCCCTGGTGGACCGCGGCTTCGTCTTCAGCCTGGTCCGGGCTCACTACAAGCAGGTAGGGGTGGGCGTGGCAGGAACGGCTCACCATGGGGGGGCGGTGGCCAAGTAGTGTAGTGTCACCTGCTGACCCCTCCCCCGCAGGTGGCCACACGGCTGCAGTCGGCCCCCAACCCGGCGGTGCTGCTGACCCTGCGCATGGACTTCACCCGCATCCTGTGCAACCACGAGCACTACGTGACCCTCAATCTCCCCTGCTGCCCCCTATCCCCCCCGGCCTCGCCCTCGCCCTCCGTATCCTCCACTACCTCCCAGGTGGGCTGGCCTCACTTCTGCCTCCCCTTCTTGACCTATGACCTCTTACCTTCAGCCCCTTTTCTCAGATACTCTCACCTCTGTTCATTTCAAAGAAGGCCACTGTCCAGGGGACTGACTCCTTACGCTGACCCTTCACTCTGACCCCTCATTCTCAGTAGTCTCCCACAAGGACCAGGTTCTAATTTCTCACCCCTAAATCCTAACTCCCAGACTGATGTTCCATCTGCTGCTTCTCAGATCTCTGACCTTGGACCCTGTGCCTTATCATCTCATAGATGAGTTAACTCCAGTCTCTTCCCTCTGACCTTTGGCCTCTGGTCCCTGGCTTTGTCCCCCATCCTCTACAGAGCTCCACCTTCTCCAGCCAGGCCCCAGACCCCAAGGTGATCAGCATGTTTGAGCTGAGTGGGCCATTCCGGCAGCAGCACTTCCTGGCTGGGCTCCTGCTGACGGAACTGGCTCTGGCCCTGGAACCTGAGGCCGAGGGGTGAGCACAGGCCTGTGGTGTGACCCCGAGGCCCCGGGGCGGGGGGGGAAGGTCCAGAAGCCATGCCCACTCCATCCTGAGTGGCCACTTTACTACCCCACAGGGCATCCCTGCTGCACAAGAAGGCCATCAGTGCTGTCCACAGTCTGCTCTGTGGCCATGATGCTGACCCCCGCTATGCCGAGGCCACCGTGAGAGCCCGTGTGGCCGAGCTCTATCTGCCACTGCTGTCACTTGCACGAGACACACTGCCACGGCTGCACGACTTTGCTGGTCAGCGGGTCAGGGCAGGGCTGGATCATGGGCCAGGGGCTTAATTGATCACACGAGGCTCAGGGCGGGAAAGGTGGGCTAGTATGTCAGGAATAAAACATAGGTGTTGAAGTCAGAGAAGTGGGTCCAAGTCCTGCTGTGAGACCACAAGAAAGTCAATGACTGCTCTGAGCCTCAGTTTCCCCCATGTCAAATGGGGACTTCCTAGGATTATGTGAAAACCTGGGCAAGTGTACTACTGCGCTATTTGTTAGCCCATAGTAAATGAGAAATGTGGAATTCCCGTTGTGGCTCAGTGGTAACGAACCCAACTAGTCTCCATGAGGATGTGGATTTGATCCCTGGTCTCACTCAGTGGATTAAGGATCCGGCATTGCCATGAGCGGCATTGTAGGCCACAGACAAGGCTTGGATCCAGTGTTGCTGTGGCTGTGTTGTAGGCTGGCAGCTGCAGCTCCTGTTCGCCTGGGAACTTACATGTGTCACATGTGTGGCCCTAAAGAGCAATAATAATAATAATAGTAATAAATGGGAGATATATTGTTTTCTAGAAAGAGGCATGAGGAGGAAAAGGTGGGGAGCGTCAGGGCGAGAGGGCAGGGGGAGCCCTATGTTCATTCATTTCGATGCACATTCACTGGCATATAGTGAGACAAGTGTATACAGTGGCTGGAAACACAGACTTGGGATTGGTGGGTTGATCCCCTTCATCGTGTGGGGCAAACTCTCAGTTGTTATCTCCTGACTCTTTTTTTTCCTGCTTCATTTCTCTCTTCTCTCCTCCTGGGACTCCAATTACACGTATGTTAGACTTTTATGATTATGTTACGCATGTCTGCTGGGCTCTGTTCTGTTTTTCATTCTGTTTGCTCTCTGAGTTGGGAAACTTTCTGTTCACCTGTGTTTGAGCTCACTACTTCTGTCTTCCGCTGTGTCTGGTCCTCTATTAACTCCCTCCATTGAGTTCTTGACTTTCAGATGTTCTGTTTTTCAGTTGTAAAATTTGATTTGTTGTTGTTGTTGTTGTAGATGCTAATTCTCTGTTGAAATTCTCCATCTCTTAACCCATGTTGGTGCATCTTTTCTGCTACTTTTTATTCTCAAGTCCTTGTTGGCTCACTTCAACACTTATGCATCTCCGTGCCTACCTCTGTCGTCTTTTCCCCCTTAATCAATCACATTTCCTTGCCTCTTCACGTATGGTGATTTTTTTAATTGTCTTTTCAGGATTGAAGCAATGTCATCTTTTTGCACTGAGGGCTCCCCTCTCTGTCTTAGGCAAATAGAATAAGGGGCTGGTCACCTCAATCCAGTCAGGAATTCAGCTAGGTTAAACTGGCCTGTAGCTTTCCCAAAACTCAGCCAACCGTTTATTTCAAGAATCTCTTGGATTTCCTGTTGTGGTTCAGTGGGTTAAGAACCCAACAATGAGACTGTGAGTTTGATCCCTGGCCTCACTCAGTGGTTTAAGGATCCAGTGTTGCTGCAAGCTGAGGCATAGGTTGCAGATATGGCTCAGATCCAGTGTGGCTGTGGCTGTAGTGCAGGCCAGCAGCTACAGCTCCAATTTCACCTCTAGCCTGGGAACTTCCATGTGCTGCAGCTATAAAGGAAAAAAAGCAAGAACAAACAGGGTGGGATCTGTTTTATATTTGTTAGCAGCTCCTCTCTCTGTTTTTTGTTTTGTTTTGTTTTGTATCTGGGGAGGGGGTGGTGTGGAGAGGGTACACTTTTAAGATCATAGATTTTGGAACCAGACTGTTTTAGGTTAAAATCCTAGCTCTACCATTTGCCTACTGTGTGACTCCAGGCAAGTAACAACCTCCCTGTGCCTCAGTTGCTTTATCCATAAAGCAAGGATGAGAAAAGTACTTACCTCATAGGGTTATTTTATTTTATTTTAAAGAGTAACAGTTAATATTTTTAAAGTGCTTAAAACATCATCTCAGGAGTTCCCATTGTGGCTCAGTGGGTTAACTTCCATATGCCACAGATGCAGCCATTAAAAAGGCAAAACATCAAAACAAAACAACACTTGACACATAGGAAATGCTATATAAATGCCAATGGATACAGTAATAATAGCAGTTTTATTATTTTGTTTGTCACCATTGTCATCATTGTCATCATCTTTATAATGACTACTCCTGTGAGCCAGGCCGTGTTCTAAATGTTGAGCATAGAGTGGTCATACCACAGATACTCTAGGCCTTTGTGGATCTTAGAAACAATTGCATGATGAATATTTCTAATTGCAAATACAAGAAGTGAGCTCTGGGAGTCAATAATTACAGACTCCCATCCTGTGTCTAGAGGGTGGTATCAGGGAGGGCTTCCCTGAGGAGGTGACTTCTGGGCTGAAACTTGAGACAGAGATAGCACTTAACATTCTTCTCTCGCCCTAGAGAGCTCAGGTCAACGATCAAGACTAGCCTCTATGCTTGACTCAGATACAGAAGGGGAAGGGGACATGGGAGGCACCATCAACCCCTCAGTGGCCATGGCCATCGCTGGTGGCCCCCTGGCCCCTGGCTCCCGGGCCAGCATCTCCCAGGGTCCAGCGACGGTGAGTACCAGCCTTGCCCCCAGAGACACCACCTGGCATTTGATTATCTCTGCACCTGCATCTAATGTCTTTTCTCCCTTATCAATCACATTTTCTTGTCTCTTCACATGTCCTGTGATTTTTTTTTTTAATTGTACTTTGGATGTTGTGTAGAGGAGAACCATAACCTGGCATAGAAGTCATATGATAGGAGTTCCCTTCATGGCCTAGTGGTTAACGAACCCGACTAGGATCCCAAGGTTGCGGGTTCGATCCCTGGCCTCACTCAGTGGGTTAAGGATCCGGCGTTGCCATGAGCTGTGGCGCCGGCCGGCAGCTGTAGCTCTGATTCGACCCCTAGCCTAGGAACTTCCATATGCCTTGGGTGTGGCCCTGAAAAGCAAAAAAAAAAAAAAAAAAAGAAGTCATATGCTAAGGTATCAATCAGCTGCTTCCTATTTGAGTATGAAATGAACGTCGACTGTCTCCCTTCTGAGCACCCTGTCCCCTATCTGGCCCCAGGCTGCTCGCTCAGGCTGTGCCCTCTCTGCCGAGTCCAGCCGGACCTTGCTGGTGTGCGTGCTCTGGGTCCTGAAAAATGCTGAGCCAGCCCTGCTGCAGCGCTGGGCTGCAGACCTGGCCCTCCCTCAGCTGGGTCGTCTCCTGGACCTGCTATACCTCTGCCTGGCTGCCTTTGAATACAAGGTTCGAGGGTTGGCCAGGGGATTGTGATGTAGGGGGAAGGCTGAGGACTTGTGTGGGGCCCTGCAGGGCTGAGGGCTGGGTGTGCAGAGTGAACTCTTCTCATGCACCACTTCTGGGGAGTGGGGGTGGCGGGGGAATGGGTGGACTATTTCTTTGCTGAGCCAAAGCAAAAGGGGAGAATTCTCTTCATGAACAGACTTCGGGAGGTGTGGAGAGCTGGCTATAAAAGGGAGAACTGTGTCTTCAAGCTCAGGGTCCTGGAAGTTGGAAAGCGCCAGAAGTAGCAGCACCGGGCTAGCCCACAGCAAAGGGCAGAGTCCACATGGAACTTGTTCTTTGTTGTCCCAGGGGAAAAAGGCCTTTGAACGTATCAACAGCCTCACATTCAAGAAATCACTGGACATGAAGGCCCGGCTGGAGGAAGCTATCTTGGGTACCATTGGAGCCCGACAGGAGATGGTGCGACGGAGCCGGGGTGAGAAGGGGATGTACCTCATGCATGTCTCTACCTGGTGGCCTCCAGCCTGTGTCCAAGGGGCCCCAAGACAGAGGCCATCTTTGCCTCTTTGTCTCGCTTGCTTTTCCCAGAAAGAGGGCCACAGTTTATCCCACACGTGGGTATCTGTGCTCCCTGCTCCCGTCTAACTACGTCCACTTTGCAAGCATGTGCATCACTCAGTGTCCTCACGGGAACCCCATGTGTGTTTCTTCTCATGGTCACATGTGTCCTTATGTCTTTGTTCACCTGTGAACACGCACCTCTTTGTCTCAGAGAGGAGCCCGTTCGGGAACCAGGAGAATGTACGCTGGAGGAAGAGTGTCACCCACTGGAGACAAACCTCAGATCGTGTGGACAAGTAGGTGTGGGCAAGGAGTAGTTCGCTGGGGTTAAATCAGTTTCCAGAGAACCCCCTCTCCAAGAGCAGTTGAAGGAACAGAAAAAGCTCAGCCCTGGGGTGGGATTTGGCCCTGAGAGACACCCCCAGGCCCTCCTGTCCCCTCCAGAACCAAGGATGAAATGGAACATGAGGCCTTGGTGGATGGGAACCTGGCAACTGAGGCAAGCCTGGTGGTTCTGGATACACTGGAGATCATCGTGCAGGTAGGGCTTGATCCAGCATCTCCCTGACTCCATAACCACCCCAGTCTCTAACAGTTGGATTTTTGGCCCCACAGACGGTGATGCTGTCAGAGGCCCGGGAGAGTGTCTTGGGAGCAATACTGAAGGTTGTGTTGTACAGTCTGGGCAGTGCCCAGAGTGCTCTTTTCTTGCAGCACGGCCTGGCCACACAACGGGCCCTGGTGTCCAAGGTGAGCACCTTTGACAGCCACATTTCTTAGAGTAACAGTCACGGCCCGTTCATTGAGCATCTTCTGTTTGCTCAGCCACTCCATGAGCCAGACACTCACTCCTTAGCCACAGTTTTCAGAGGAGGGAAGCGAGGATCAGAGTGGCAGAGTCACTCACCCAGAGTCACACAGCAAGGGCTTTAACCCAGGTGTGACACCAAAGCCTGCTGGGCTTGGCCAGAGAAGGCAGAATACAGACAGAGGCCCTGCCCAAGTCCCCATCGGGGATCTTCAGAGCCAGAACAGGGAGGGGCTGATCGGTCTCCCTCTCACCCTGGGGGCCAGTTCCCAGAGCTGCTGTTTGAAGAGGACACGGAGCTGTGTGCTGACCTCTGCCTGAGGCTCCTGCGACACTGTGGCAGCCGCATCAGCGCCATCCGCACACACGCCAGCGCCTCCCTCTACCTCCTCATGCGCCAGAATTTCGAGATTGGCAACGTAAGCAGGAGTGGGGGGTGGCGTCTACAGAAAGTTCCAGTGAGGGGTGCTGACCAGGGTCTCAACGTGGTAGTCACAGGGCGGGAGAGGAGAGGGGGCTGCGCGGGCCCTGGTGTGAGGGTCCAAGGCCCACAGGCAGGTGTGCTCTTCCTCCCGGCTCGCCCAGAACTTTGCCCGTGTGAAGATGCAAGTGACCATGTCGCTCTCGTCACTGGTGGGGACAACACAGAACTTCAGTGAAGAGCACCTGCGACGTTCACTCAAGACCATCCTCACCTATGCCGAGGAGGACGTGGGGCTGCGGGACAGCACCTTTGCCGAGCAGGTGACCCCACCAGGCCCCTGGCCCATCTTTCACAACCAGGGTCTTGACCCTGACCGCCTCCTTGGCCCCATCACTCTCCGCCATTTCCCCTACCCCAGGTCCAAGACCTGATGTTCAACTTGCACATGATCTTGACCGACACGGTGAAAATGAAGGAGCATCAGGAGGACCCCGAGATGCTCATTGACCTCATGTACAGGTGATGAGGGCTGGTTGGGACCTCCAGCCATTCATACCCACAGACAGGAGAGGGGCATGTAGGTGGTCAGAGGGACAGCTGAGGGGGGAGCAGGTGAGTGTACAGGTAATAAGAGAGACAGGTAAGCACAGACAAGTGAACCGGGAACTGGAGAGCAGACAGAGAAAGATGACCAGGTGAGTGAGCAGACAGGTGATGGGCCAGGTCAGTAGCCAGGTGAGTGCAGAGGTGAGCAGACCGGTGAGGGCACAAGTAAGGTGAGGGCAGGTAAATGAGCAGGTAAAACGTGCCAGCTGAACACATAGATGAGGATGACAGAGAACACGGACAAGTGAGGGGCTAACCTATGAAGGGGTTACAGGTTAAGGAAACAACTGATTTGGAAGAGAGTGAGGGGAATGTAGTAAAACCCTGGAGTGGGAGACAGGAGCACAGGTGATGGGGACAAAGAAGGTAGGAAACCTGCAGAAGGGATGGGCCTGGGCAGACAGATGAAATGGCCCGAGGTTCTTGGTAGAGTAAATTGATGACAAGTGAGAGAGTGACACTTGTGGGGATAATGAGGGGATGGACAGGTGCGGAGGGGGATAGGTTAGGAGACAGGTGAACAGAGGAGGAAAGGAGATGATGGACAGGTGAATGGGAAGACAGATGAAGGTAGGACAGGTTGAGGAGACAGATGAATGGGGGTACAGGTGAGGAGATGGGCTGGTCAGTGGGAGACAAGTAGGAGGACACAAAGGATAAGTAGAACAATAGGTGCGAAGACAGGTAAGGGATGGACAGATGAATGGGGAACAGGTGAGGAGACTGGTCAGAAGGGCAGGTGGGTTGGGTCATGAGCGAAGGGGATGGACAAGTGAGGGGCGAGCAGGGGGACGGGCAAGGTGAGTATCCATCCTCCTGACATCCTCCTCACCTGGGCTCCAGGATCGCACGGGGCTACCAGGGCTCCCCGGACCTGCGGCTGACATGGCTGCAGAACATGGCGGGGAAGCACGCAGAGCTGGGCAACCACGCGGAGGCCGCACAGTGCATGGTACATGCAGCTGCCCTCGTGGCAGAGTACCTCGCTCTGCTGGAGGACAGCCGCCACCTGCCCGTGGGCTGCGTTTCCTTCCAGGTGAGCAGCTGGGGGTGGGGTGGATGGGGGGGTGGGCAGGGGGTGAAACATGTGGGCCAGGGATCAGGCTCTGACCCCACGTCCCACCCCAGAACATCTCATCCAACGTGCTGGAGGAGTCCGCCATCTCCGACGACATCCTGTCCCCCGATGAGGAGGGCTTCTGTTCCGGGAAGCACTTCACCGAGCTGGGGCTGGTGGGGCTGCTGGAACAGGCAGCCGCCTACTTCACCATGGTGAGGCCTGGGGCCGGGGCAGCGTCGTACATCCACGGATGGGCCCCGTACCCTCTGCCGGAGACTCAAGGCAAAGCGCTGCCCAGATGCTTTCCAGTCAGGGGATTTGCGAAGAAGGATTGGGGACCATCAGAGACCCCATTACATGCCTATCTCCCTGTAAAACCCTTGACACGTGATCTGGATATAGTAAGCCTTCGGTATATTTAATTAGCATTTAAAATTCTTTTTTTTACTATAAAAAATTGCAAACATACATAAGAGAAGAAAGTTATAGACCCACTACTGCCCCTACCCAGCACTCAAATTCAGGGACCACCTCTCAGTGGGTTAAGCAGTGGGTTAAGCACTGTCACTGCTGTGGCTTGGGTTCGATCCCTAGCCCAGGAGCTTCTGCATGCTGTGGGTGTAGCCAAAAAAAATTCAGCAACCGCCTATATTTACCATCCTCTTTTAGTTCTTTACATTGAGCCTGCTTTTTCTTTCTTTCTTTCTTTCTTTCTTTCTTTTTCTTTTTTTTTTTTTTTTTTGCCTTCCTCATGCCATGCAGAAGTTCCCACCCAAGTCAAGGATGGAACCCACACCAATGCTGTAACCAGAGCCACAGCAGTGACATTGCCAGGTCATTAACCCAGTGCACCACAAGGGAACTCCCAAACCTTCTTTTCTTTTTTCCCTAGAGGTTTTTGTTTGTATCTTTCTTTCTTTTTGGCTGATTCATGGCATATGGAGCTCCTAGGCCATGGATCAGATCTGAGCCACAGTTGCGACTTAAGCCAGAGCTGTGGCAACACTGGATCCTTTAACCCACTGTGCCAGGCTGGGGATTGAACCTGCATCCTGGCATTGCCAAGACACTGCTGATCCCATTGTGACACAGCAGGAACTCCTATTTTTTAAAAATTAAAAAAAATTTTTTTGTTGTTGTTTTTTTAGGGCCATACCCACAACATATAGAAGTTCCCAGGCTAGGAGTCAAATCAGAGCTACAGGTGCAGGCCTACACCACAGCCACAGAAATGCCAGATCCGAGCCAAGTCTTCAGCCTACACAACAGCTCACGAGCAATGCCAGATCCTTAACCCTCTTAGTGAGGCCAGGGATCAAACCTGTATCCTCATGGATACTAGTCAGGTTTGTTATCGCTGAGCCACAATGGGAACCCCTTAAGAAAATTTTACTGAGATTAGTTGACTTACTCCAGAGATTTTCTTTTTTTTTTTTTTTTGTCTTTTTGCCATTTCTTGGGCCGCTTCTGCGGCATATGGAGGTTCCCAGGCTAGGGGTCTAATCGGAGCTGCAACTGCCATCCTACGCCAGAGCCACAGCAACGCAGGATCCGAGCCGCGTCTGCGACCTACACCACAGCTCACGGCAACGCCAGATCCTTAACCCACTGAGCAAAGGCAGGGATGGAACCCACAACCTCATGGTTCCTAGTCGGATTTGTCAACCATTGCACCACTACGGGAGCTTCCTAGAGATTTTCTTTAATGTTGTTTTTATTATTGTCACTTTGCTGGAGTCTCAGAGACCAAGGCCTCAGGAATAAACCAGAGAGTAGACACAGACCTCTGACAGTCAGCAAATATCCCAGGACACCTGCTGTGTGCCAGGCTTGACGCTGGCCCTGGCTGGGGGCCAAGGGCACTAAGGAGCTGCCATTGCCATGTGCCAAGAGACAGTTGGGTATGGAGGTCTTAGGCACCAGGCCAGGAGGGATGGTATTCGGGTCCTGGCCCTGGAGAGGCCTTCTATGTCTGAGGTTGTTTCCCTTCTGAGGAGTGGAAAAAAATGGTTCGTCCCAGCAATGAAGGAACATGGGTAAAGTGTAGGTATACACAGGTCCAGAGTAAGTGTGATGGAGACCACAGACGATGTCTGCAGGGTCTAGTGGATAGGCTGATGCCCCCTCTGGGGCAGGTGCAGTCAAGATGGGCTTCCTAGAGAAGGTGATAGAAGATGGCGCCCCAGAGGCTGGATGGGAACATGGAGGGAAGATTGTTCCAGGCAGGAGAGAAGACCAGGGAAGGTGCTCTGAATCTTGACATGCCACTACCCCTACTCCCAGGGCGGGCTCTATGAGGCGGTAAATGAGGTCTACAAGACCCTTATCCCCATCCTGGAAGCCCACCGGGACTACAAGAAGCTGGCTGCTGTGCACGGCAAATTGCAGGAGGCCTTCACCAAGATCATGCACCAGGTGGGCCCATACCCTGCCCTCGGCCCCAGCCCCTGGCCCCTGGCAGGCTCAGCTGACCTTGGCCCTTCTCTCCCCCTTACAGAGCTCAGGCTGGGAGGTGAGTGCCCACCTGCTTCTGGGGCCCCCAGGACGACTGGTCAGCAGTGGTCAGGGACCACCAGGGGGCGCTGGAGGAGCGCTGCTGCTGCTTGGCCACAGGGGCTCAGTGGGCGGTGACGCACCCCCACTGCTTCCCCTCAGGTCCCCCCCTCCCTGCCCCAGATCTCCGGGGCAGCCTGTGACTCACCCAGCTGGGAGCTCTCCAGAGACACCCCTCCCTCAGGCAGGGCCTTGGTCACTGCCTGGGAGGGGGGGGGGGGCCTCTGACTCTCTCCCTCTTTTCTTTTTGTCTCTGTCTCTTTGTGTCTCTAGGTCTCTTTGCCTTCATCTCTCCCTGTCTCTCTCTCTCTCCTTAATCACTCTCTCTGTGTCTCTCTCTGCGTCTGTGTCTCTCACTGTCTCCCCAACTTCCCCCAGGATCTCTGCTCCTCATTGCCATTTAGTGTTCCCCCTCTCCCTCCTCTCCCCAACTTGGGTCTATTTTTAGGCATCTCCTAGTTTGGGGAGGATTTTCTGGCCGAAGATGGCAGGAACCCAGAGCCAAGGCGAGAAGGCTGGGGGGGGCGGGCAGGACAGCCAGCTTCCCTCCCTCCCCGGATCTCCCATCTATGCCCATGGAACAGTTCTCATGCGGCCACACAAGCAGGACCCTGGGGGTTGGGGGGCTCTGACCTCTGACCTCTCCCATGACTTTGTCTCTCTGCCCCCTGCTCCCCGCCTCCATCTCCTGGTGCTTGCCCCACCCTGCATGGATCTGCTTTGGTGAGTGGAACCACCCCCATCCTTCCCAGTGGAGGGTAATCTACCTGGGGATGTGGGGGGCGGCAGTCCCTCCTTCCAAACTTAGGTCTGGGAGGGGAGGGGATGCTGTGGAACAAGGGAATTAGAGCTTCTGTCCCAGAGCAAGAGAACAGCCATGCTTTTCCTCAGCCCCTTACGCACTGATTGAGAACCTGCTATATGCCAAGCCCTGTAGGTATTGAGGACCCAATTGTGAGTAATAGAGCCCCAGTCATCATTTCATATTGCCATCCAGACTTTGAAGAACTGCAGACTTTGAAGAACTGCATGGGGCGAGAGGGAGAATCAGAAAATAGGGGTTTGTGTGAAACGAGAATAAAGATTTGGGGGAGGTAGGACACAGACTGGGGAGAAAGAGTGAGAGTGTGGGCAGTTGGCGGTCGATTGCATCCATGCCCCTGCCTTTGCCCGGGATGTGATGTTCACGGGGCCCGAGGACACCTGTCTCTGTGGTAGGGGCACCTCCAGCGGGGCCATCCGGACAATCACAGCTTTCCCACAGCCCCAGCGCGTATTCGGGACGTATTTCCGCGTTGGCTTCTACGGCGCCCGCTTCGGTGACCTGGATGAGCAGGAGTTTGTGTACAAGGAGCCATCCATCACAAAGCTGGCAGAAATCTCACACCGGCTGGAGGCATGTCCTGGTGGGGGTGGGGGTGGGGCACTGGGCTGTCCTGTGGTGGAGTTGGGTCTGCACCCTCGGGGCCCCAAGTCAGCCCTGTTTTCCCAGGAGTTCTACACAGAGCGGTTCGGGGAAGACGTGGTTGAGATCATCAAAGATTCTAACCCTGTGGACAAAACCAAACTGGACCCACAGAAGGTGAGAGCTCCTGACCGTCCACTCCCCGGGGAACACAACGTACTATATCCTGTGGCTCCTCAAATCCTATTTCTCTGGGAAAGCTTATCTCCCTCAAGAGTAGGGACCCCCAAATCCTATTCTTCAGGGGATTCCCAAATGTCCAGACGAGACCTAGGGAGACCTGGGAACCCCAGATCCAGGGAGGACCAAACCCCTTTCCCTAGAGATGGTGCCCCAGTGGGAGGCCGGCAAACCCCAGGTGGGTGTGTTGGGATTGAGAGCCTCACCCCTGAGCCCTGCGCCCCAGGCGTACATCCAGATCACATACGTGGAGCCGCACTTCGACACCTATGAGCTCAAGGACCGGGTGACCTACTTCGACCGCAACTACGGTCTGCGAACCTTTCTGTTCTGCACACCCTTCACGCCAGACGGGCGAGCGCACGGGGAGCTGCCGGAACAGCACAAGCGCAAGACACTGCTCAGTACAGACCACGCCTTCCCCTACATCAAGACGCGCATCCGCGTGTGCCACCGCGAGGAGGTGGGTGGGGGCCAGGCCAGTGGAGGGAGGGGCAGAGACCCCCAGACTCCAACCCCCAGACCGCAATCTGCGGACTCAAACTCCTGCCTCCTAGACCCCTCTAGTCTAGTCTGGACTAGAAGCAGACCAAAGTTCCCAGAGCCAGACAAAGGCAGCAAACCAAGACCGCCCCGCCTCCACCTCCCCCATTTCCTTGCACAGCCTCTTGGATTCTTATCCACCTCCAGCTGGGGTCCAGGCTGCCCTGGGCTGATCTGGGTCAGGACAGTCAGGCCCCAGCCAGTGCATGCTCACCCCCCCCACCCCCCGCAGACAGTGCTGACACCAGTGGAAGTGGCCATTGAGGACATGCAGAAGAAGACTCGGGAGCTGGCCTTCGCCACTGAGCAGGACCCGCCAGATGCCAAGATGCTGCAGATGGTGCTGCAGGGCTCCGTGGGGCCCACTGTGAACCAGGCACGGCTAGTGGGGGAATGCAGGCTGCCCGAGGCCCCTGGGGCCTGTGCAGATATCCTCACAAGCTCCTCTCACACCACAGGGTCCCCTGGAGGTGGCTCAGGTGTTTTTGGCTGAGATCCCCGAAGACCCCAAGCTCTTCAGGCATCACAACAAGCTGCGGCTCTGTTTCAAGGACTTTTGCAAGAAGTAGGCCTGACCCCCACACACACACTCATCAGAGTTCCTCTAACCCCCATTATGGCCTTCTGCCTACCTGACATCCCAGAACAGCCTATCCACCTGACCCCCATCATAGCCTCTTTGATTTCCATGAAGTCATAGCCACCTATCAGACCTCCCATCATAGCTCCCCTGCATGCCTGACCCTACCTCATGGACTCTGCACGTCCGTTCTTGCTTTCTGCTGAGTGTCAGCCCCTGACCATCTCCTATCATGTGGTCCTCAGGTGCGAGGATGCACTGCGGAAGAACAAAGCCCTGATTGGGCCAGACCAGAAGGAGTACCACCGTGAGCTAGAGCGCAACTACTCCCGCCTTCGGGAGGCTCTGCAGCCCCTGCTCACCCAGCGCCTTCCCCAGCTGCTGGCACCGACCACAGCCAGTAGCCTCAGGTGCCTGACCTGGGGCCTCCCTACCCTAGAGAAGGCAAGGCAGATAGGCAAAGCCAGGCAGAGCATGGGGGCGGTTACACATGTGCACATCAACACGGGTGCTCATGGCTTTGCACAAACATGTGAACACTCAGACATGTGCAGGCTCTGGGCAACTTTTTCTGATCCTAGCCAGGTCATTTCCCAGGCATGTGACTTCATGTTTCTAAGACTCAGTTTCCACATCTATCAAAAGGGGCATGATTCATATCTCCAGTGATGGAGTCTAAGAATCTCTGATTCTGTAGCCAGATTAGAACCATTGTGAAAGGAACCAGGAAGACCCTAGAAGGATCTTTGGAGGAAGAGGCTGGGGAGCATCATGCAGTTGGGGGCCCTGTGGCCATGTTGATCCATCTCATTCCTCCCCTAGGAACTCCTTGAACAGAGCCAGTTTCCGGAAGGCTGATGTCTGAACCCACAGGGCCTGAAGCCACACGCCAGAGGAACCAGCAGCCTGGCCTCAGTTGTCTGTGCCTTCCTGAGAGTCTCCCCCCACTGCCCACTTAGCCCTGGGTGACCACACTGCACATGGGGCTGGGCCCTCTGTTCCTCTGTCCTCATCTGTGTGCACTGATGCTCCTTACCTTTTCTAATTTAAAATGGTTTTTATAAACAGCCTGTGTGGTATGGTCCCTGGGGTCTGGGTCCTGGGTACACTTTACCTGCACACCCTGGCTATTGATGCACAGACACTGAGAACCACTTGGGTGCCAGGGACACATCAGTGACAATAGATGCAATTCCTGCCCTTTTAGAGCCGACATTCTAGCAAGGAAGGCAAAACACAAATGACAGTGTCACATGGGTGCATGGGAAATAATGGTAACACTTACTAAACCCTTGCTGAATGCCCAGTCCTGCATAATTGGTGCCCAGAAAGACACTCCCCTGTTTATGAGCCTTTCTGCCTGAGGGACCTCCCTAGGTCCCTGCCTCATGGTTGGTGAATCTGATCAACTCCATGGTCTTAACCCTGCTTTACAGATGGGGAAACTGAGGCAGCAAGCAGTTGAAAGCTTGGTAGGGTTAGGAACTGAGCCTAGGCATTAGCTTTGGCCTGTGCAGCTTCGCCTTGACCAGGGCCCCCCCTGCCTGCCCCGTGGTGGTCACGCCACCGTGTACCAGGCCCGCGCTGGGCGGCTTCCAGCCCTGGGCTGGCTGGGGGAGGGGTGACCTCCTATAGCCGCCGCCGTCACCACCCGCCCTCAAGGCCCTCCAGGAGCTGGGCCCTGGCCAGCTCCGCCCCGCCAGCTCCGCCCCCTCCAGCCCCCCCCCCCCGCAGCGGCCCAGCTGCAGCAGACCGAGGAGGACACGGTTGCGGGAGGACCCTGCCCTGGGGAGTGGAGGAGGGGTTGGAGTTCGGACACCCCCACGTGCGCGCACACACACACACCTGCCCTCCAGGTGCATTTGTGTCCCCACCCCCACTTCCCCTACACCGCGGCCGGGCTGCCTGGGACTGGAGGGAGCGGGGGTGGTCTGGAGGGGGCGGGGCGGGGCGGGGCGGAGCTACTGCCGAGGGCCGGGCGACCGGGCGGCGGCGCGGAGGACGCACGGGCGGCGGGACGCTGGGACGGCGGCGGCCGGATTGCGCGAGGCGAGTAGCACCCGGGCTGGGTCAGGGTTCGAGTCCGGTTCGGGGTTCGAGCGTGGTCCCCACTCCACCCCACCCCATCCCGCCTTCAACCCCCGGGCTCGACCTCGCAGGTCTCTACAGCCGCTGCCTCCAACTCCGTTATCTATGCCCAAACTTTCCGCACTTCCAGCGTCTCGGTCCCCGCGCCGCTGTCCCGTCCCCATCTTTGACCCTGTCCCAGCTTCTCTCCCCCGGCCCCATCCTCCGTCTGTATCTCCCTGTCCCTTCGCCCCATCATTGCCTTCCCCCTTACCCTCCCCCTTGTCTCCGTCCTCCTTTCCACCTCTGTCCCTCCCCACCAACCTCCACTCTCTATCCTCCCTCGCCCTCCTCCGCAGCCGGGCCAGAGCCAGGCCCCAGGCGGCGGGAAGGCGTCCGGGCGTCCGGCCGGGCTGGGCCTCGGCCTGCGGCTGGGCCGGCGTGGGGAGCGGCAGCTGTTTGCCATTAACTGGGGACCCCGCAGACCCCGCCCTCTCCCTCCACGGGGCGGGGTCCTCCTCACCCCCGTCTTTGGGGCGGGGAGAGGAATGGGAGACCCCAGGGACGTACAGGCTGGTCTGGGAGAGGGGCTTTAGGGAGACCCCGCCGGACTTCTGGCCTGCCTCGGACCCCGCCTGCGCCCTTTCCCTGAGCTTCCCACCTGTCCTCTCTTGGAGTGTCCTGTCTCTCTTCCTATCCTGTGTCCTCCCCATTCTCCAGGGGTCCCATAGAAAGAGAGGACCCTCAGCCACAGACACCCACCACCACTACACTGACCCCCACCATCTGCTGTCTCCACCTTGAGTCGCCTTCCCACGTGGAGGACCCTCAGAGGGCTGGAGAAGCTCAGACCCCAGTCTCTCTCAGAGAAATGGGCAGAGGGATGTGGCGAGGAGGGTGAAGTTGCCTTCGCTGCCAATGGGGAATCTACCAGCCACTTCCCCCTTTGGTGACCCTGGGCAAGTCACTGTACCTCATAGATACCTCATCTGTAAAATAGGGTGATAACTACTCACCTCATTTATCCTGATCAAATGAGTTGTTTGGATGGTGATTATACTTACTACTGTTATTTGCTGTACCCCTCTCCACCTCCAGGGGTCCTCACAGGGGACAGTTCCTGCTCCCTGCTTCCAGTCTCTTTTGGGTCCCCAGAAAATATCTTTGATCACCTTTCCGTTGTGCGTGGGGTGACCAACAGTCAGGTAGAAAACCAAATTTCCTACAATCAGGTGACTGTGTGTTCCAGGCATTGAAAGACGGAGAGGTGAGGACAGAGACGTGGAGAAACAGGGAGAGAGAAGTGGAGAGAGACAGAGAGACAGAGACGTGGAAAGGCACAGAGACTCGGGGAAAGACACAGAGAGACGTGGAGAGAGACAAAGCAAGACACTGAACAAGGACGTAAGACAGGACAAGCTCAGTTGCCCCTGGAGCCCTGGCCCCGCCTTCATGCCTGGCAGTTGCCCCACCTGGCCCATCCTCGCAGGTACCCACTGCCTTGGCACCCATAGGCTGGAAAGGGTCCTCTCTGATGGTGGGTTGGGCCAGGACCTCTGTAGCCGGGTGGGCATAAGTCAGACCAAAGAAGGGTTTGGCCAAATTCAGAGTGTTGGGGACAAAAGTGGCCTGGCTGGCCTCCAGGGCTGGAGTGAGGAGGATGGGGGGGAGCAGGTTAGTAAGAGGCCCTGATTGTCCTTCCCAATTGCAGCCTCCGGGTGCCCCCTCTTACTTCCTCCCCCTAGCCCCATGACTTCCCGGGCCTCCACCCCAGCCTTCTATCCCGACTGTGCCCCCAAGCCGGACGCGTCCTAGAGGGGAGGGCAGGAAGTTCTCGTGTAGCCCGGCAGCGAAACTGTTTATTTTTAGAGAAAATTGTTTCCATAAAGGGGAAAGGCTTTCCTCCTCGCTGCCTCCCCCCAACTTTCCCTACCACCCCCCTACTCCGGTCTGGCCTGACCCAGCTCTGTTTTGGGGTTCCCTACCCTGAGCTGTATTTCTGCTTGTGTCCTTATGTCTCTGTCTCCTCAGATCCTTGCAGGAAGGCTGTCTCCCCATCAGTGCTCCAGCCCCCTGCTCACCTAAGCCCCCACCTGCCCCGGTAGCCAGCTCTTGGCCTGGGCTGAGGGGAGGGGGCACAGGAAGGGTGAGGCCTGTCAGGCTTGGGCCCCCACCCCCAGCCCGGGGGGCCTTGTGGAGGCAGGGCTGTGGGAACAGCTGGAGCCTGTCCAGGGGCTGGACAGATGTGCAGGCGGACTGTGAGGTTTGGTTTCTTTGTTCCAGGCCGTGGGGCCCCCCACCCCTTTCCATAGCCAGGCTGGGTGTGCGCCTATGAGAGGGTCCCACTCCCGGGGGGAGGGGGGAAGTTAGGGGGAGGCAGTGGGGAGGGGTGGCCACATCCCCTTCCCTCCCCCTTGCAGACTCAGACTCGGGGCTTCATCACATCCTCTCCCCAGGTAAGCCTCAGCCTGTGCTGCAGGCAGTCTGACTCACAGTCCCCCAAGTGACTCTTGAGGAGCATCTGCAGGCAAGAGGATGGCCCAAGTCTTGCACGTGCCAGCCCCCTTCCCAGGTCAGGGGTCTCGCTGGGAATCGGGCCCTGCCTGGGGTTGGAGTGGGGGAGACCAGACCCTGCCTGTGAAGGCCTGAATAGAGACAACTTGGCTCTGCTCTTGAGGGTCGGTTGGGAGAGACAGAGTCTTCCAGGGAAGGGGGTGGGCGTGAGTGGGAAACAGGATCCTGTCCTGGTGGCAGCTTGGATGCTGAAGGATAGTGTCAACCCTGTCCTGGGATGATCTGAGGGGGTGACAGGGCCTTGCCCTGGGTTGGGGGTGGGGGGGTGGGGTCTGAAACTGGAGATACAGCTGAGCCGCCAAGCACCCAGTGGGCTCCCATCCTTTGGGCGAATGAACCTTAACCCTCCCAGGGGCATCAGTCTTGCCCCCAAGGAGAGGACCACTGGCGTTTCTCCCCACCCCAGGGACCCCCGGCCCAGCCTCCCCGCCTGCCTTCCCCACCAAGGAGCCCGACCTGCCCTACTCCGTGGAGACACCCTACGGCTACCGCCTTGACCTGGACTTTCTCAAGTACGTAGATGACATCGAGAAGGGCCACACGCTACGGCGGGTGGCCGTGCAGCGCCGGCCCCGCCTCGGCTCCCTGCCCCGCGGCCCTGGCTCCTGGTGGACGTCCACTGAGTCTCTGTGCTCCAATGCCAGCGGGGACAGCCGCCACTCAGCCTACTCCTACTGCGGCCGCGGCTTCTACCCACAGTACGGCGCCCTGGAGGCCCGTGGTGGCTTCAACCCGCGCGTGGAGCGCACGCTGCTGGATGCCCGGCGCCGCCTCGAGGACCAGGCGGCCGCACCCACTGGCCTGGGCTCCCTGACCCCCAGTGCAGCCGGCTCGACGAGCTCTCTGGTGGGTGTGGGGCTGCCACCCACAACACCCCGGGGATCGGGACTGTCCACGCCAGTGCCACCCAGCGCTGGGCACCTGGCACACGTGCGGGAGCAGATGGCCGGGGCTCTGCGGAAGCTGCGGCAGCTGGAGGAGCAGGTGAAGCTGATCCCGGTGCTCCAGGTGAAGCTGTCGGTGCTGCAGGAGGAAAAGCGACAGCTCACAGTGCAGCTCAAGAGCCAGAAATTCCTAGGCCACCCCACAGGGGCCCGGGGCCGCAGCGAGCTCTGCCTAGACCTCCCCGAGGCCCCTGAGGACCCGGTGGCACTTGAGACCCGGAGCGTGGGCACCTGGGTCCAAGAGCGGGACTTGGGCATGCCCGATGGGGAGGCTGCTCTTGCTGCTAAGGTGGCCGTCCTGGAGACCCAGCTCAAGAAAGCACTCCAGGAGCTGCAGGCAGCTCAGGCCCGGCAAGCTGACCTTCAGCCCCAGGCCTGGCCGCCACCAGACAGCCCAGTCCGTGTGGACACCGTCCGAGTGGTGGAGGGGCCACGGGAGGTGGAGGTCGTGGCCAGCACAGCTGCCGGGGCCCCTGCCCAGCGGGCCCAGAGTCTGGAGCCCTACGGGGCCGGGCTGCGGGCCTTGGCGACATCCAGTGGAGCTGAGAGCACCACTGTGTTCTGCAGCCATGAGGTGGTGGAGACAGTGTTCCCAGCACCTGCTGCATCCACCAGCAACGTCCACCTGGTGAAGAAGATCAGCATCACAGAGCGCAGCTGTGATGGGGCAGCAGGTGAGCCTAGTGGGCCTGGGCAGATCATGGAGGGTCCCTCCTTCTTCCTCTGAATGCCAGGGTCCAGCCCTGGCCCTGTCCTTCCACCAGCTCTCAGAGCCTTGGTCTCTTCATCTGCAGAAAGGGGACAGTTGTGCTGCCAATTCAGTGCCTATAGGGACCATGTGAAGAAACTGAGTGTCTGTTAAGTGTGTGTGTTCATGTCTAGCACATTGTAAATGTTTAGAAAACTGGATATATTGGGGGAGGGTTCCTGAGGCCGCTAGGGGTTGGTTGCTAGGCAAAAAGTCCTCCCCGTTTGCTCTGTAAGTGGCAGGGACCAGCCTCAGACCATGAAAAGGCAATGTGGGAGTTCCCTTAAAGCACAGCAGGTTAAGTATACAGCATCGTCACTGCAGTGGCTCAGGTCACTGCTGTGCTGCAAGTTCATTCCCTGGCCCTGGAACCTCCACATGCCAAAACAAAAGAGAAAGAAAAAAAAAAAAGGAAATGTGTTGTTCACATAACTTAGGGACACCTTCAGGCATAGCTGGATCCAGGTGCTCAACTATCATCAGCAATCTAACTCTCTCTTCCTCTTTCTCTGTGTACCCTGGAGGCTTCTCTCAAGTGGGCAAAGATGGCCTCACCACTCTAGGGATCTTTTCTTGCAGCTCAGTGGAAAGGGAGTTTCTCAATCCAGATGGCACCAATAAAAATCCTAAGGGTGACCCCCCTTGACTGGCTTGGGTCACATGCCCATCACTGAACTAATCATTGTGTCCCCCACTGCCCAGGCCCAGATCCTGGGAGTAGAGGAACCCCACCCAAATCCTGAGGGAGGAAGGGGGTGCTCCCTGGAGGAAGTGCTGAGTCCTCATGCCAGGAAAGGGGATGTGGGATGTACAGAATGGCAGCTGCCCCACCACAGCCATCCTGAGGTCCCAGAATGATTCATAATAGTAAACAGCTGTTCTTTATCAAACACTAGCCTGGTGTTGAGGATTCTGAAGTTTCACCCACGGAGGAGCTTAAGACAGTGGGCTGTGCAGCCAGCAATCTGGGTTCAAATTCCCCTTCTTACTGTGTGACCCTAAATGAGCAGCTTCACCACCCTGGGTCTCAGTTTCCCTGTCTGTTGAAGTGGCATAGTAACAGTCCCACCTCCAGGACTCTTGTGAATTAGTGCACAGAGTAAGCTCTCAGTCTGTGCTTGTTGCTGCTTCTGATGGTTTTCAGGTCACCTCTGTTTATAGCTGGGGAAACTGAGGCTTTAGGAGAGGCTTTCACTTGCCCTGCATGACACAGCCAGAGTCTAAGCCCAGGCCGGTCCAAACCTGCAGGAGGGCTCAAAGGTGGAACCCAGATCCTCATCTCAGCCTCAAATAACAGGTGGCCAGAGCTCCATGAAGGAACCAAGAGGGCACAAGCTAGAGGGCGGGGACTCAGCTGTGTTTTCTTGTTTCCCCATGTTTTTCCCGGCCAGCTGCAGACTCCACCCCTCTGTTCTGTGTCTATCCCAAACACCCAGCCCTGACTCTGGTCCCCAGCCAGGAGCCCCACCCGGCCGAGCCCCAGGATCTCTTGAGAGGCAACCTCCATTCCAGACATGCGTCCCAGGGCAGCCATGAGGCCTTCTGCCTCCAGGACACATGGACCTAGCGAGGTCCCCACCATGTGCAAGCTGCCACCCAGTGCAAGTTCTTCCTTGTATCTTACTTAACTCCCTTTTGCTGCAGCCAGCCCCATTCTCTGCCTTGCTTGGGTAGAATTGGCAAGTGCTAATTTATTTCAGTGTTGTCTCATCTAGCAAACGATTATTGAGTACCTGCTATGTGCCACACTCTTCTAGGCACTGAGGACACAGCAGTGAACGTGACTGACAAAAGCACCTGCAATAAACAAACAAGAGACCACCAGAAAGAAGTGAAGGAAAATTATTTCAGAGAGCACATGTTTGAAGCAAATAAGACAGGTGTGTGGGGTGGGTGGGGATTGGATGGGATGATAGCATTGTAGCCTAAGTTCAAAGTATGGTTTTCAGAATTCCTGTTGCTGTGACTGTGGCATAGGCCAGCAGCTGAAGCTCTGATTTGACCCCTAGCCTGGAAACTTCCATATGCTGCAGGTGCAGCCATAAAAATAATAATAATAAAAAGAAAAAGGAAAACTCCCAAAGGAAAAAAAATAATAAAAAACAAATTCTGGCTTTCCTGCTCCCTAGCTCTACGCCCTTGATCAAGGTGTTTCACCTCTCTGTGCCTCTTTTGCATATTGGGGGTCCTGACAACCCACTGTCACCGAAATCGGTGTGAGCTTAAATGTGTCAGTTGGTACTAAAAGTTCAGTATGGCTCTAGGCCCCAGTAGGCGCTCAAAGGTTAGCTGTTGGCTCTTTGAACCAGGACATAAAAGGAAAGAAGCAGCCGGGTGGCTGCTTGACAGGTGTTTGGATCATGTGTTCTTTTAGGTCGGGCAGCTCGATGCATAGATCAGGGAGAGCTCCCTGGAGGAGGAGGCAGGGAGGAGCCCAGCCTTTCTGCCATCTAGAATGTGCTCACTGCAGCCAAGGGCAAGGAAGGTGAGAGGCAGCCTTCCCCTCAAGCTGGTAAGGTGGGCGTGGGGGGCAGGCAGAGGCTTGGAGACTCCATAAAGTCTCATTTACGTCTCACCTTTCAGAGGCAACACAGAGAGGTTAGTGGGAGAAGGGGGAAGCCAGGCATGTGAATCCGTGAGGTGCTTCCCCAAGGCTTTGAAATTTCCTGTGCTCTTGTTTGAAACATTCCTAGGAAAGAAATTCATTGTTCTTTGTGGAAGGTTTGAAGAGTGCAGAAGAATCTAGAACACAAAATAAAACCCTCACAGAAGTTCCCGTCTTGGCTCAGCATGTTACATACCCAAATAGAATCCATGAGGATGGGGTTCAATCCCTGACTTTGCTCAGTGGGTTAAGGATCTGGTGTTGCCATGAGCTGTAGTGTAGGTCACAGACAAGGCTGGGATCCTGTGTTGCTGTGGCTGTGGTGTAGGCCAGCAGCTACAGCTCCGATTAGACTCCTAGCCTGGAAACTGCCATATACTGCAGGTGTGGCCCTAAAAAAAAGAAGAAAAGAAAAAAGCTATAAACCCACCACTGCCCAGACAGAGCTGCTGTCAACACTTCTGCTTCTTTCCTTCTGATTTTTTTAATGAAGAAAATATGTGTGTTTTTCAAGTCTCGCAGCATATACCTGATGGAATTTGTTGTGATGCTTTATTTTCTGTTTAAAAGCACCTAGGAGGAGTTCCTGTTGTGGTGCAATGGAAACAAATTCAACTAGTATCCATGAGGATGCAAGTTCGATCCCTGGCCTCACTCAGTGGGTCAGAGATCCGGCATTGCCATGAGCTGTGGTGTAGGTCGCAGACACAGCTTGGATCCCGCATTGCTGTGGCTGTAGTGTGAGCCAGCAGCTGTGTCTCTGATTTGACATTCGGCCTGGGAACTTCCATATGTCGCGGGTGCAGCCCTTAAAAATAAATAAATAAATAAATAAATAAAACATCTAGGAGTTCCCTGGTGACTCAGAAGGTTAAGGATCCAGCATTGTCACTGTTGTGGTTTCGGTCACTGCTGTGGTTTGGGTCACTGCTGTGGTGCGTGTTCAGTTCCTGGCCTGGGAACTTATGCTTGCTATGGGCGTAGCTCAAAAAAAAAAGAAAAAGGAGTTCCCGTCGTGGCTCAGTGGAAGCGAATCTGACTAGGAACCGTGAGGTTGCGGGATTGATTCCTGGCCTCACTCAGTGGGTTAACGATCCGGCATTGCCATGAGCTGTGGTGTAGTTCGCAGATGCGGCTCAGATCCCGAGTTGCTGTGACTGTGGTGCAGACTAGCAGCTGTAGCTCCAGTTTGACCCCTAGCCTGGGAACCTGCATATGCCACGGGTGCAGCCCTAAAAAGAAAAAAGAAAAAACCATCTCAATAGCCCTTATTGTAGCCCAGAACATTATTCGATATTCTTTTTGTATTTTAATTCCAGTACTGCTCTGAGGTGGGTGGTGTTTTTATCTCCATTTTACAGATGAGTAAACTGAAGCACTGGGGAGGTAAAGCAATTTGCCCACAATTTTCAAAGGCAGGATTTTTTTTTGTGTTTTTGTTTTTGTTTTTTAGGGCCGAACCCACGGCATATGGAGGTTCCTAGGCTAGAGGTCGAACCAGAGTTGTAGCTGCCAGCCACAGCCACAGCAACATAACATTCAAGCCACATCTGCGACCTACACCACAGATCACAGCAACACCAGATCCTTAATCCACTGAGCAAGGCCAGGGATTGAACCTGCAACCTCATGGTTCCTAGTCGGATTCATTTCCGCTGTGCCACGATGGGAGCTCTGAAGCCAGGATTTTAACTCTTTGGTTTCTTTGATTTAACATTCTCCCAGGGGCGTTTATTAAGAGAATTATTAAAAATTCTTGGGTCATGCTATTTATTTTTTAACAGCCAGGTGATTCTTTACTGGCAGATGTCCTTCCTGCTGTTTGATTTCTTTTCTCAGGGCAGGTTTCTGGAGGGCTTTTTTTTTTTTTTTTTTTTAATGGCCATACCCATGGCATATGGAAGTTCCTGGGCCAGGGATTGAATCCGAACTGCAGCTGCAGCAATGCTGGATCCTTTAACTTACTGCTCCAGGCTGAGGATCAAACCCGAGCCTCCCCAGAGGCCCAAACTGCTGCACTCAGGTTCTTAACCCAGTGCACCACAGCAGAAACTCCTGGAAGGGCTTTAAAAGGACTGTGATATCTGTTACCACATTTATATCCCAACCCCTGTAGACACTGTTTCTTCCTGCACTGGTTGACCAAGTGATTTAAATTTTTTTAAATTTCTTTTGGGAATTCCTGTCCTGACTCAGCTGTAATAAACCCAACTGGTATCCATGAGGACATGGGTTCGATCCCTGGCCTGGGAATTTCTGTATGCTGTGGGTGCAGCGCCCCCAAAAAGTAAAAACTATGCCCATGGGCCGTGGTTCACCAACTTCTGCTCTCTCATCCCCCACACACACTCCACTGTAATATCATTCCTTGCAACCCACCTTCCAGAAACTTATTTAGATATTTGAGTGTTCTTGAAAAATATGCCCTGTGCATGTTTAATTTCCTAAAATGGCATTGTGCTTTAGGGGGAAAAAAAATCCATTCTCTTTCTTATTTTTTCCTCTCTACACACTGTTTTGGAACTCTCCACCCTGATGTTTATAAATCTGGTTTGTCACTTTTAATGAGTGCATAGATTTCTGCCTTAGGTATGTGCTACGCTTTCTTTTCTGATCCCTGCCTTGGTAGGCACTTGGGTGACTTCCAGCTCCTGGATGCCATGAATAGTGGTGGTACCTCCTCCCGTGTCCCCTCCCATGGGGTTTCTGGGTCAGAGGGAATGCACAATTTCACTCCAGATTTTGTCTGATTCTCTTTGGAAAGGGTCTCCCTGTCCACAGTTCCACCAGCCGTATTTGGATCTGAGATGCTCTTTTTCCCACATCCCCTTTGACATACAGTTTTATCTATTTTTCTAATTTTTTGCCCATTTGACACAGGTGCAAACTGGTATCTCCTTGTTTTAATTTGTATTCCTTTGATTACTTGTGATGTTGGATATTTAGTGAAACTCTTCTGTGAATCATCTTAGCCTTTGTTCATTTTTCTTGGGGCAGTTTTGAGAAGTTCCTGGCATATTCCAGAATAGGGATTGGCAAACTATAGCCTGCACGGCCAAATCCAGCCCACTGCCTATTTTTATATAGCCCATGAGCTAAGACTAGTTTTTATGTTTTTAAATGGTTGAACAATATGAAAAGAAGAATACCGTTGTGTGATATGAGCAAAACTATATGAAACTCAAACTTATTAGAACAGTTGTGCCCATTCATTTATGTCCAGCTGCTTTTGTACTATTTGTGACAGACCTTTTGGCCCACGTAGCCAAAAACATTTACGATCTGGCCCGTACTGAAAAAAATTTGTTGACTCCTCTTCTAAAAGATAATCCTAGAGTTCCCATTGTGGCGCAGTGGAAACGAATCCAACTAGGAACCACGAGGTTGCGGGTTCGATCCCTGGCCTTGCTCAGTGGGTTAAGGATCCACTGTTGCCATGAGCTGTGGTGTAGGTCACAGATGCAGCTTGGATCTGGCTTTGCTGTGGCTCTGGCGTAGGCTGGCAGCTGCAGTTTCGATTAGACCCCCTAGTCTGAGAACCTTCATATGCTGCAGGTGTGGCCCTAAAAAAAAGCTAAATAAATAAATAAATAATAAAAGATAATCCTATGACTATTTTTGGCATTAGGACTATCTTCCCACAGCCTGTATTCTCCTGTCAATTAACTTTGTCTAAGAGGGTTTTTTTTTCTTAGCTGAATAGAAATCTTCATATGTTGATGTAGTTAAACCCAACATGTTTTTCTTTTTTAATTTTTAATTTTTTCCACTTTATTGAGATATAATTGACTGATTATATTAGTTTAAGGTGTACAAATTAATGATTTGATATATGTATATATTGCAAAATGATACCAGGGTAGATTTAATTAACATCTATCATCTTACAGTGTTAAATTTTTTTTTTTATGATGAGAACTTTTAAGGTCTACTCTCTTAGCAGCTTTCAAATATACAATACAGTATTTCTTTTTAAATTTTTTATTGTTTTGCTTTTTAGGGTGCCCCCACAACATATGGAGGTTCCCAGCCTAGGGGTTGAATCGGAGCTGTAGCTACTGGCCTACTCCACAGCCACAGCAGCGTCAGATTCAAGCTGCATCTGTGACCTACACTACAGCTCAGGGCAACGCCAGATCCTTAACCCACTGAGCGAGGCCATGGATTGAACCTGTGTCCTCATGGATGCTACTCAGATTTGTTTCTGCTGAGCCAGGACGGGCACTCCCCTATGATACAGCATTTTAAACTGTAGTCACCGTGCTGTACATGAGATCCTCAGGACTCATTTACAGGCATACGTTAGAGGTATTGTAGGTTTGGTTCCAGACCCCTGTAATAGAGCAAGTCACAAAGATTTTTGGTTTCCAAGTGCATATGAAAGTTATCTTTAGTGAATTCCTGTCATGGCTCAGTTGTTAACGAATCCGACTAGGAACCATGAGGTTGTGGGTACAATGCCTGGCTTTGCTCAGTGGGTTAAGGATCTGTCGTTGCCGTTAGCCGTGGCGTAGGTTGCAGACGCAGCTTGGATCCCACGTTGCTGTGGCTGTGGTGTAGGCCAGCGGCTATAGCTCTGATTAGACCCCTAGCCTGGGAACCTCCATATGCCGTGGGTGTGACCCTAGAAAAGGCAAAAAGACCAAAAAAAAAAAAAAAAGTTATGTTTAGGAGTTTCCTGGTGGCCCACCCTTGACCTCTGACTTGTAGAAATCCCTCTGTCTTACCCTCAGGTTCCTCAGACTGGGCCTGTGCTGGGTCCTGTTTCCTCCATTCCTTTGTCCCATTTCTTCCCACAACCATGCCCTGCTGTTTTCTTTCTTTCTTTCTTTTGTCTTTTTAGGGCTGCACCCACTGCATATGGAGGTTCCCAGGCTAGGGGTCCAATCAGAGCTGCAATTGCTGGCCTACACCACAGCCACAGCAATACAGGATCCAAGCTGCACCTGCAAACTACACCACAGCTCACGACAATGCCGGATCCTTAACCCACTGAGCGAGGCCAGGGATTGAACTCACAATCTCATGGTTCCTAGTTGGATTCATTTCTGCTGCGCCACAACAGGAACTCCAAGTAATTTATTTTTAATTTAGTTTTAGTACAGTTGATTTACATATTGTATTAGTTTCAGGTGTACAGCTTAGTGAATCAGTCATGCATATAAATATATTCATCTTTTTTTTTTTTGTCTTTTTAGGGCTGCTCCTATGGCATATAGAAGTTCCCCATCTAGGAGTTCCTATCATGGTACAGCAGAATGAATCTAAGAACCATGAGGATGCAGGTTCAATCCCTGGCCTTGCTCAGTGGGTTAAGGATCTGGCATTGCTGTGAGCTGTGGTGTAAGTCCCAGACTCGGCTTGGATCCTGCATTGCTGTGGCTGTGGGATAGGCCAGCAGCTATAGCTCCAACTCCACCTCTAGCCTTGGAACCTCCGTATGTTGCAGGTGCAGTCCTAAAAAGCAAAAAAAAAGAAGTTCCCAGCTTAGGGGTCGAATTGGAGCTACAGTGCCAGCCTGTGTCACAGCCACAGCAATGCCAGCTCCCAGGTGAGTCTGCAACCTACACTCTACCTCATGGCAATGCCAGATCCTTAACCCACTGAGCAAGGCCAGGGATTGAACCTGCATCCTCATGGATACTAGTCAGATTTGTTTCCACTGACCACGACGGGAACCTCAACTGTTTTTAAATGGCCGGTTCAGTGGCAAGAAACACATTCATTGCTGTTCAACCATCCCCACCATTCACCTCCAGAACTCTCTCATCTTCCCAGACTGAAACTCTGACCCCATTAAACACTGACTCCCCACCGCCATCCCCCAGCCCCTAGCACCCACCATCCTACTTTCTGTCTCTATGGATTTGACTCCTCTAGGGACCTTGCATAAGTAGAATCATGCAGTATTTGTCACTTGGGGACAGTCTTCTTTCACTGAGCATCATGTTTCATCATCTGTTGAGTAAAAAAACCTTTCAGGTGTGTAAACCAGGAGGCCTGAATTTGTGAACTGGCCCATCTGCCTCCTGACATGTTCCACTTGGCCACACAGTGCTTTTGTGTGCTTGTTTTTTTATTTTAAGGGCTGTACCTGCAGCATATGGAAGTTCCCAGGCCAGGGATTGAATCCGAGCCACAGCTAAGGCAATGCTGGATCCTTTAACCCTTTGCACTGGACAGGGGATCAAATCCATACCTCTGTAGTAACCTGAGCCCCTGTGGTTGGATTCCTTTTTTTTTTTTTTTTTTCCCTGCTTTTTAGGGCCACACCCTCGACATATGGAAGTTCCCAGTCTAGGGGTCGAATCAGAGCTACAGTTGCCAGCCTACACCACAGCCTCAGCAGCTCAGGATCCCAGCTACGTCTGCCACCTACACCACAGCTCAGGGCAGTGCTGGATCCCAAACCCACTAAGCCAAGGATCAAACCCCCATCCTCATGGATACTAGCCGGATTCATTTCTGCTTTGCCACAATAGGAACTCCATGTGGTCGGATTCTTAACCCACTGTGCCATGGTGGGAACTCCTGTTTGTTTGTCTGATGTGAATGTCTTAACAAGGTTTAAAGAAAACTATCACAAGGTTCATGTAAAACCCTGGCATTTGCTCTCCGTTCCCCAGGGAAGTTGGAGCTCCAGCTCTGGAATTGGTCTGGCCCAGCCCCACCCTGGGCTGGGGCGCTGTCAGAAGCATTTATGGCCAGTGTATCATCCATTCAATGTGCTTTCTTGTGCTGAGTATTTACTCCCTGTTCTTAGCTCGAGTGTTGCCCAGGGACTTGAGGAAGTAGTTACTGTGGATGTCAAAAAAAAAGTTAACAGTTACAGGGAATTAAAATGAGTTGGTCTGCAGAGCTGATGGCCAGAGGCAGGAAGGGGACATCCTGGGGAAGTGGTGACACAGAAGCCACACGTGGCCTTGGGGCTGGGGGTGGGGGGCCTGAGTGGATTTTGAGACCTGGGCAGCCACTCCAAGTGGCTGCAGTCTGCAGCTCTCTGCCAACCCCACTCCCATCTGTGCAGTGGGCATCCTTAGGGCCCAGGGCCCACAATGGTTACCTTTGTTCTTGGACCATATTTCTCTCCTTTTTTTTTTTTTTTTTAGGGCCGCACCTGCGGCATATGGAGGTTCCCAGGCTAGGGGTCGAAGGGGAGCTACAGCCGCTGGCCTATGCCATGGCCACAGCAACGCTAGATCCAAGCCACGTCTGCAACCTACACCACAGCTCACAGCAATGCCACATCCTTAACCCACTGAGCAAGGGCAGGGATCAAACCCGCAACCTCATGGTTCCTGTCAGATTCATTTTCACTGCTTGCACCACGACGGGAACTCCACCATATTTCTAATTATGATCAAATAAATACACATAACATAAAAGATAGCATTTTAAGCATGCCTGAGTGTCCAGTTCGGTGGCATTAAGCACATTCACATTGTTATGCAACTGTCACCACTATCTATCCCCAGGACATTTTCATTGACCCAAACTGAAATTCCACCTGGGTGGGGTTTTAATTTTCATTTTCCATTAGCCCTTATTGTTTCTTTTTCCTGCTTGTTGAAAGGAACACCTGCTTAATGTTAGGTAAAGAAGAAGGAAGCCAGATACAAAATGTTATCTACAGCACAGCCCTGCTTCTGTAAATAAGATTATAGGAGTTCCCACTGTGGCACAATGGGATCAGCAGTATCTCTTTAGCACCAGGACAAACATTTGATCCCTGGCCCACCATAGTGGGTTAAAGGATCCAGCATCACTGCAGCTGCAGCATAGGTCACAACTGTGGCTCAGATCTGATTCCTAGTCTGGGAACTCCATATGTTGTGGGGGTGGCCAAAAAAATGAAAAAATTAAAATTGAAATTTAAAAAAATATAGTATTGATTTATCAAAATGTATTTTGCGTGGAGTTCCCATTGTGGCTCAGCAGTTAAGAACCTGACCAGTATCCATGAGGATGTGGGTTCAATTCTTGGCCTCACTCAGGATCTGGCATTGCTGTGACTGTTGTGTAGCTTGAAGCTGTAGCTCCAATTCGACCCCTAGCCTGGGAACTTCCATAAGCTGCAGGTGCAACCCTAAAATATATATATATATATGTTATGTATATAGTTTATTATACATATATAGTTTACAGGTCTCTTGAATTAACAACTGCTGTTCCAAGGCTCTTGGTGTGTAGGTGTTGTTCTAAGCCGCTTTCCCTCATGTTACTGTCTTTAGTCTATGCAACGCCACGATGTAGGAAATGCTTTTTGTCCTAGGTACAGAGAGATTAAGTGACTTGCCTGAGGTCACACAGCTTTTTTGTGGGAGATTTGAGTACCTGCTATGGCCACTGTATTCAGCTGTACTATCTTTTTTCTTCTTCTTTTTTAAAATTTTTAATTTTTATTTCTTTTGATTTTTAAGGCTACACCTGCAGCATATGAAGGTTCCCAGACTAGGGGTCTAATCAGAGCTATAGCTGCCAGCCTACGCCATAGCCAAAGCAACTCGTGATCCGAGCCACATCTGAAACCTACCCCACAGCAACCCCGGATCCCTAACCCACCGAGGGAGGCCAGGGATCAAACCCGTAACCTCATGGTTCCTAGTCGGATTCGTTTCTGCTGAGCCAGGACAGGAACTCCTCAGGTGTACTTTCCAGACAACACTCAGGATGATGTTGGAAGGGGGTCACAAGGCAGGATTAGAGGGTCGAGTTGTCCTCCCTGACCCTGACCAGCTGAAAGGTAGGCAACAAACTGGGGCTGGAATCAGATCCTGCCACTTATTTGCTGAGTGACCTTGGGCAGCCCTCTGTGCGTCAATTTTGTTACCTGTAATAATCCAGCTTCCACATGGGCTGGGAAGATTTGATGACATAGAGCAAAAATTATCCCTTGGAGCATCAGGCCCGGGGTATGTGATCCCCAGGAGGCAGCTGCTATACTGTTCTGGTTTTGCTGTTGTTACCCACAGTGAGCACCTCTTTTTCTGCCCCTTCAGGTCTCCCACAGGCTCCTTCAGAGTCGTCCTTGTCACCCCCAGAGAATGAGGAGGACTCCCTGGCACAGCCTGAGACGAACACAGGCTGGGCACCCACCTACGAGGCCACCAGCAGGGAGCTCACAGGGCAAGCAGCCTCGAAGGAGCCAGAGTCCGAGGAGGCCAGGGGAGCAGGTAAGTGGGTGTGGCCGCCAAGAGGGCCAGGTGCCAGAGGCCCAGGCCTGGGGGTCTGGCTTTGGGAGACCCTCCTGACACACCACCCTTCCCCTCTAGGTGGGCCCCAGGCAGGCATGAAGTCCATCATGAAGCAAAAGGAGGAGCCCGCAGAGCCCGAGGCCCACCACAGGAGCCTTCAGTTTGTGGGGGTCAATGGCAGGTGAGAGACCTGGTCTGAGCCCCCCACCTGGATTCATTCCTTTAACCAAAGCACAATAGACAGATGAAGAAACTGAGGTACATTGAGGCCCCATGGGCGGGCCCCAGAGCCTGTGCTGTAACCGCTACACCGCACTCCCCCTCAGAAGGTGCCAGGCTTGGCTCCTGCCCCAAAGGAGCTCTCTGTCCAGTGCCATTGGCCCAGATGGGTGGTCCCAACACAGTGTGGTTGGAGCAATGATGGGGGATGCTTAGGCAGTGGGGTCCCCAGGGAAGTCACTGATGAAGGGGACACATGAGCCTGGATGAAGGCTCAGAGGAAGGAGGAAGCAGTGACTTGAAAAGCAGGAGGCCAGGGGAGCGATGGTCAGGAACAGCTGAGGCCTCAAATGCCAGGCCCAGAAGCTTTGAATTTGTCCAGAGATAGCAAGAAACGCAAGGGTCAGAGTTCCCACTGTGGCTCAGTGGGTTAAGAACCTGACATAGTGTCCATGAAGATGCAGATTCGAACCCTTGCCTCACTCGGTGGGTTAAGAACCCAGTGTTGCTGCAGACTGAGGCATAGGGCACTGATGTGGCTTGGATCTGGCTTTGCCATGGCTGTGGCATAGGCCAGCAGCTGCAGCTCCAATTCGACCCCTAGGCCAGGATCTTCCATATGCTGCAGGTGCAGCCCTAAAAAGGGAAAGGAAAAAAAAAAGGAAACACAAGTGTCCTATTTGTGTCTGAGTGAGGATCTGAATCAGTATAACCCCTGCATAAGGAGCAAAGTTGAAGAGATACCGAAGGGTAAAATGGAAAAGCAGTGTCCCTCCCAGGCCCCCCAAGTGTGATCACAATCACAGCCACTTGAATTCCCTGGGTGGCACAGATGGTTCAGGGTCCAGTGTTGTCACTGCTGTAGCTCTGGTGGCTGCCGTGATGCGAGTTCCATCCCTGGCCTGGGAATTTGCGCTGGGGGTGCAGCCAAAAAAAAAAAAAAATTAAAGTCACCATTTATTGAGCACTTATCTCCGTGCCAGGTGCTGTGGGCTGCATCCCTGTTAGTCCTATGAGGTTGAGACTGCCATTATCCCTAGCTAACAATTTAACAGACGGGGATGTCGTGGCTCAGTGGTTAACGAATCCGATTAGGAACCATGAGGTTGCGGGTTCGGTCCCTGGCCTTGCTCAGTAGGTTAAGGATCCAGTGTTGCTGAGCTGTGGTGTAGGGGTCGCAGACTCGGCTTGGATCCTGCGTTTTTGTGGCTGTGGTGTAGGCCGGCGGCTGCAGCTCCAATTAGACCCCTAGCCTGGGAACCTCCATGCGCCACGGGAGTGGCCCTAGAAAAGACCAAAAAAGGAGTTCCCGTCGTGGTGCAGTGGTTAACGAATCCGACTAGGAACCATGAGGTTGCGGGTTCGGTCCCTGCACTTGCTCAGTGGGTTAACGATCCGGCGTTGCCGTGAGCTGTGGTGTAGGTTGCAGACGCGGTGCGGATCCTGCGTTGCTGTGGCTCTGGCGTAGGCCGGAGGCTACAGCTCCGATTGGACCCCTAGCCTGGGAACCTCCATATGCCGAGGGAGCGGCCCAAGAAATAGCAAAAAAGACAAAAAAAAAAAAAAAAAAAAAAAAAAAAGAAAAGACCAAAAAAAAAAACAAAACAATTTAACAGATGGGGAACCCGAGGCCCAGAGAGGTTAAGCACCCCTCCCCCCATCTGCAGCCTCTCCCCCAGGTATGAGTCTTCATCTGAGGACTCCAGCACAGCAGAAAACTTCTCAGACAATGAGAGCACAGAGAACGAGGCCCTGGAGCGGGAGGAGAGGGTTGCAAGTGTGGCTGAAGCCCCCCAGCTCAGGTCCAAGGAGACAGCAAAGGCCAAGACCAGCCGGGAGGAGTACCAGCTGTCCCAGGAGTCTCAGCACGTGCCTACAGCTGAGGGAGCATTGGGATCAACTGCTGAAGAGGAGATCCGGTCAGTTTTCTGTGTAGGAGGGATTCAGACAGAGGTCCTCCTTCTGCCTCAGATCCCACCATTCAAGCCCTCTGAGGAAACTACCCATCAGTCATGCACACCTTAGTCTGAATTAGTGACCAAGCTCTTTTTCCTTCTGGGCATCTGAAGGTCTGGAGGCTTTGCTAAAGGGCCTGATGGGGGCAATTTGGGCTGTTGGGGTTAGGAATTAGGGGGCAGGTCAAGTTTGTCCTTAAGCTGCCCACCTCTTTGGGACATTTGCCTCACCTGTCTCTCCTACTTATGTCTCTTTTTTCTTTCCCCTGATATAAAACATCTGCCCTCAGAGAAAGTTTTTCTATCTGCCGCTGGCCACTTAGGATAAATGTTGGCCTGTACGTCTACTTTCTTTTGGTGTCTGTATATTCACCATATCTGCCCCTTGGGGCTCCATGTGAAAGTGTGTCCCCGAAGAAGGGGATCTGAGATTCCACCACTCAGGTGAGCCCTGGCAGGGCTGGGTGAGTGCCATGGTGGAGAGTGCCCTCTCCGAGCACCCCAGCTAGGTATGGGGGGGGCACAAGCACCCAGGAGGCTGAGGTGGGTGTTCCCAAGATAAACTCCCCATTCGTCTGCTGCCGGCAGGATGGAGCTCAGCCCTGACCTCATCTCAGCCTGCCTAGCCCTGGAGAAGTACCTGGACAACCCCAACGCCCTCACGGAGCGGGAGCTGGTACGGTGGGGCCCTGAGCCGGAAGAGGGGAGGCTTCCTTTCCACCCCAACCACCTTGTCTTCCTTTGCCTGCCTCGTGGGGACCCCGGGGATCCAAGCTGGGAGCGTGGGGAAGGGTCTTGAGTCATGTGCCTTGGACAAGTGCCAGGGGGATGGGAAAGAGCCAAGGATGAGCCCCTGCCACAAACCTGACCTTGGTTCCTTTTCCTTCGGGTGCATGAGGGAAGCGGCTGCGTATGTCCTTGACTGGTGTGTGCATTTGCCTTTGAAGGTACATCCAGGGTGGAGAGGCTCACACCTTACTGTGGGGGCATTTCTGGGATTGCAGCATCTACACTTCCCTTTAGGGTCCTTGTCCAGGATGAAGACACTACATTTTACCCCAGGGGGCTCTTCTGGGTGGGGCACCTATGTTCCCCCTCAAGGCTCTGATTCAGGCTGAGGGTATCTACATTCCCCTCCTGGGGCTTCCTCCAGGAAGGATTGGGCTGACTCAACCCTCACACCCCTCTCCCCCTCAACCTGCATCCAGAAAGTGGCCTATACCACGGTGCTGCAGGAGTGGCTGCGCCTGGCCTGCCGCAGCGACGCCCACCCAGAGCTTGTGCGGCGCCACCTGGTCACCTTCCGGGCCATGTCGGCCCGGCTGCTGGACTACGTGGTCAATATCGCTGACAGCAACGGCAACACCGCACTGCACTACTCCGTGTCCCATGCCAACTTCCCCGTGGTGCGGCAGCTGCTGGACAGTGGTGAGCCTGGTGGGGTGGACAGGACAAGGGGGCCCCCGGGTGATCACTCCAGTTTGATGATCTGATGGGGGAGACACTGCCTTCCTGGTCTGATAGAGGAGGCTGCCCTCACAGTCTGATGGAGGAAATGCTGTCCTCCCAGACTTATGGGGGAGAGGCCACCCTCTCAGTCTGATGAGGGAGACACTCCCCCTCCCAATCTGATGGGGGAGGTACCACCCTCATAGTCCGATGGCAGAGACACTGCGCTCCTGGTCTGATGGAGGAGATGCTGCCCTCTCAGTCTGATGGGGGAGACTCCGCCCTCCCACTCTGGTGAAGGAGATACAGGCCCTACCTGTGGCCCCAGGGTACTGGAAAAGGCAGACCTGGTCTTAAGAAAACACCCCTCCCTAAGGACCCCTATATATTGATGGTGACATTTCTGGAAACTTAGTCACGGGGAAGGACGTGGCTTTTGGTCTGGGGCTTGGAGAGAAGATGTGGTCCTCAATTAGACATGAAGAAACTTGCTCTCCCCTCGTGCGATGGGGAAGACACAGCCCCCAAGTCAGTCTGATGAAGGAGACAGAGCCCACAGTCTTAACGGGGGAGGCAGAGGCCAGACTGAAAGGTGGTGACTGGGGCTTCTTCCAGATTAACAGGGGAGACATAGCTCCTACTTTCAGCCCTAAATGTGGGTGCCAGTATCCAGGAGGTCCCAGTCTGATTCTGATCTCTATCAGGCACAGTTTCCACTTTTAGGAGCCCCTCCCATAACATAGAGACCCAGGAGCAGAATGAGGTTCTCAGTCTAAGAAAAATGAGGAATTCGGCCATGCCTAGACTGATGGAGGAGATAGGATGCCCAGTGCTCATTCTGGTAGAGTGAACAAGGCTTCCAGTCTGATGGCTGAGACTTGGCCTGGTCCTTGGGGACTCTCCCCCAGGCCTTGAAGCAGGCCTGGCCAGCATCAGGGGTGACTGAGGCCTGATGTCCTCCTGGCCCCCTCCCCTCAGGTGTCTGCCAGGTGGACAAACAGAACCGCGCCGGCTACAGCCCCATCATGCTCACCGCCCTGGCTACCCTGAAGACCCAGGATGACATCGAAACTGTCCTACAGCTCTTCCGGCTCGGAAACGTCAATGCCAAAGCCAGCCAGGTACAGGCTCTCGGCATTGCAGACCAGGCTGGACCTTCCAGCTTATTAATAATGTCCTGGCCATGCCCCAAGCTCACAAGGAGAATCCCCACTATACAAGCAAAGAAACCAGAAAAGTATTAATTTCCTCAAGGTAAAACTGCAAGGGGAGGACTTGAACCTGAAGGTCTAACTCCAAAGCCCCATTCTTTTTTTTGCTTTTTAAGGTCACACCTGTGGCACATGGAGGTTCCCAGGCTAGGGGTCTCATTGGAGCTACATCTGCTGACCACAGCAATGCAGGATCTGAGCCAGGTCTGCAACCTACACCACTGCTCATGGCAACGTCAGATCCTTAACTGACTGAGCGAGGCCAGGGATCAAACCCACAACCTCACAGTTCCTAGTCGGATTTGTTTCCACTGTGCCATGACAGGAACTCCTCTTTTCTGTTTTTCTTTTTCTTTCTTTTTTTTGGGGGCTGCCCCTGAGACATATGGAAGTTCCCAAGCCAGGAATCAAACACACACAGCAAAGACCCATGCTACTGCAGTGACAATGAGGGACACTTAACCTGCTGTGCCACAGAGGAACACCCCAAAGCTCCATTCTTAATGACCTGCCTGCCAGGCTGCCTCTGATACAGGACCTTATGGAAACAAGGGGGAGTGGGAGCACATGGGAGTCCTCAGCCTTTCTTAATCCAACACCACCTCACGTCCTGCTTGGTAGTTTATTGAACAACAGCTAGACTTGGGGAACTTAAAGGTTGGACAAGCAGCATGGTCCCCACCCCCGCAAAGTTCACTAGTTGGAGCATTGGAGACCCGGAGTGGGTCTGGACTCAGGGCTGCTGGAAACCACCAGGACTGTCTGAGCAGGGCAGTGGTGTGGGCTGCTTTCTGGTTTGAAATCTCCCTTTGGCTGAAAGTTGGGAAGCAGAAGCTGGAAGATTGTGGAGGTGACTGTGGATGGATGGGTGTCCAGGTAGAAGAGAAGGGCAACCAGGACCCTGTGGGGACAGCAAAGAGGGGAGAGATTTGCAACAGCCTAAATGCTGCAAAGGGAAGGAGGCAGCGTTCTGACGGTGCAAAGCAGTAGCAGGCCCTGCTTGCTTTTCTTACTGATTTTTCTTGTTTGTTTTTCTTTTTCACCTGCACTTGCGGCATATGGAAGTTCCCAGGCCAGGGATTGAATCTGAGCCAGAGGTACGACCTCCACCACAGCCACAGCAATGCCAGATCCTTAATACACTGTGCCACAGCAGGAACTCCTGATATATACATTTTTTAATTAAACAAAATTTTTTTAGGTTGTTGACTTTTTTAAAAATTGAGATGAGGGAGTTACCAGGTGGTGCGTCAGGTTAAGGACCCAGCGTTGTCACTGCTGTGCTTCACGTCACTGCTGTGGTGCAGGTTTGATCCCTGGCCTGGGAACTTCCACATGCCTCAGGTGTAGCCAAAAAAAAAAAAAAAAAAAAAAGTAGTGAAATGCAGAAGATAAGATGAACTCTTTTATTTTTATTTATTTATTTATATGTTTTTGCCATTCTCTTTCTCAGGCAAGTTTTCTTAGACTTTTATTTTATTTTTTGTCTTTTGAGGGCTGCACCCGCGGCATATGGAGATTCCCAGGCTAGGGGTTTAATCGGAGCTATTGCCACCAGCCTACACCACAGCCATAGCAATGCCAGATCTGAGCTGCGTCTGCGACCTACACCACAGCTCACGGCAACGCCGGATCCTTAACCCACTGAGTGAGGTCAGGGATCAAACCCACAACCTCATGGTTCCTAGTTGGATTCATTTCTGCTGCGCCATGATGGGAACGCCAAGATGAACTCTTTTAAGGTGAATAAATTGGTGGCATTTAGCACAGTTGCAATGCTATGCAGCCGCCACCTGTTTACTTTCAGAAGGTCTTTACACCCCGATAGGTGACCTGGCACCTATCAGCTTCACTCCCATCCCTCCTCCCCCAGGCCCTGGCCACCTCCAGTCTGCTTTCTGTCTCTACAGATTGCCTGTTCTGGATATTTTAATTTTTTATATTATTTTTATTTTTATTTTTTTGTCTTTTTGCCTTTTCTAGGGCCGCTCCTGCGGCATATGGGGGTTCCCAGGCCAGGGGTCTAATCAGAGCTGTAGCCTCCAGCCTACGCCACAGCCACAGCGACGTGGGATCCGAGCTGCGTCTGCAACGTACACCACAGCTCATGGCAACGCCGGATCCTTAACCCACTGAGCAAGGCCAGGGATCGAACCTGCAACCTCATGGTTCCTAGTTGGATTCGTTAACCTCTACGCCATGACGGGAACTCCAATTTTTTATTATTTTTTATTTTTTATTTTTGTCTTTTGAGGGCCGCACTCGTGGCATAGGGAGGTTTCCAGGCTAGAGCTACAATCAGAGCTGTAGCCGCCAGCCTACATCACAGCCATAGCAACGTGGAATCCAAAGTGCATCTGTGACCTACACCATAGCTCAGGGTAACACTGGATCCCCAATCCACTGAGTGAGGCCAGGGATTGAACCCACAACCTCATGGTTCCCAGTTGGATTCCTTTCCACTGTGCCACAACGGGAACTCCTAGATATGTTGTATGAATGGAATCCTGTAGTATTGTGTCTTTCTGTGTCTGGCTTCCGTCATGGAGTATTTTTTTAAGGTTCATCTATATTGCAGTACACTTTGGTATTTCATTTCTTTTTAAGGTTGAATAATATTCTGTAGTGTGGATATATCACAATTTCTTTAACCATTCATCCTCTGATGATTGTTGATTTTATTTTTATTTTAGTTATTTATTTTAGCCATTATCTGCGGCATGTGGAAGCTCCCAGGCCAGAGATCAAACCCATGCCACAGTAGCAACCTGAGCTGCTGCAGTGACAATGCTGGATCCTTAACCCACTGTACCACAAGAGAACTCCGATCTGATTTTCTTTTTTTTTTTTTTTTTCATTTTTGGCCTCCCTGCAGCATGTGGAGCTCCCAGGCAGAGGGATCAGATCTGAGCCATAGTCAAGACCTAAGCTGCAGCTGCAGCAATGCCAGATCCTTAACCCACTGTGCTGGGCCTAGGAACCAGTACTCCCAAGATGCCACCAATCTCGTTGCACCACAGCAGGCGCTCCCCTGTTTGATTTTTATTGAAGTTTAACTGGCGGACAGAAAAGTGTACAACTCTTAGCTCAACACATTTGTACTTACGTTTGCACCTCTGAGCTAGGAATCTGATTTAGGTGGGCGTAGGGGTGGGGAGGCACAGAGCACCTCCCCGAGGAGGGGACATTTAAGCTGAGACCTGAGGGCGGAGAAGGAGCCAGCAGGAGGAAGAGGGACCAGCAAGCACAAAGGCCCAGAGGTAGGAAGGATTATTTGCGATACAGATGGGGGCCCATGAGTGGAGGTGCTGTTAGCATCAGAGAACCTGGGAACCACAGAAGGTTCCAGAGCAGAGGTGTCACGCTCTGGTGCGTGCATGATCTGTAAGTCTATTCTTTGCCTTGCCCAGGCGGGGCAAACAGCCCTGATGCTGGCAGTCAGCCACGGGCGGGTAGATGTGGTCAAAGCCCTGCTGGCCTGTGAGGTGGATGTCAACGTCCAAGATGATGACGGCTCCACGGCCCTCATGTGCGCCTGTGAGCATGGCCACAAGGAGATCACAGCCCTGCTGCTGGCCGTGCCCAGCTGCGACATCTCCATCACCGACCAAGTGAGTCCCCACCCAGGCTCACCCCGGGGAGGGTGGGAGCACGGTGCAAGGCCATCGGCATAGCAGCGGATGCTTTGCAGGATGGGAGCACAGCTTTGATGGTGGCCTTGGACGCAGGACACAGCGAAATTGCATCCATGCTGTACTCCCGCATGAACATCAAGTGCTCGGTGAGTCTCAGCCCCAGCAGGGCAGGGGGTGGGAGGCCTCCGAGAGGGGATGGTGTACAAGCCTGTGCCAAGGACTGCATAGTCAGCTGCTTGTTGAACCTTCATGGTGCCCCTGGGAGAAGAAATTCAGGCACAAGGGCTGAGACTGCATGGTCACATTTGGCATCACAGTCTTTGAATCTTTGAATCTGGATCTGTCTGGTTCCAAATCATGCTTTTTTTTTTTGGCTGTGCCCAGGGCATGCAGAAGTTCCTGGGCCAGGGACTGAACTCATCCCGCAGCAGTGACCCAAGCTGCTGCAGTGACAACGCCAGATCCTTAACCCACTGTGCCACAAGAGAACTCCCCCAGATCATGCTCTTCCTTACCATATGGAGGACCTTGGCTTTTATTCAAAGCATGTTAGCATATTAAAGGCCTGGAGCGAGTTCCCCTGTGGCACAGAAGGTTAAGGATCCAGCATTGTCACTGCAGAGGCTCAGGTCACTGCTGTGGCACAGGTTCCATCCCTGGCCTGGGAACTTGCACATTCTGCGGGTGCAGCCAAAAAAAAAAAAAAAAAAATCATACCTGTTAGCAAAACACTTTTCTGAAAGCCTAACAGGAGGATCATATTGATACTTGCTATGTCCCCAGTGTGTGATGGAGGAGAAAGCCCTTCCAGTCTGATAGGGAGACCGGAGCATTCCTCATGGGTCTCCAAAGCAGTACCCTTGTCTGATGGAGGAATCAGGCCTTTCTGCTCTGATGGACTATATACCTAGTGCCCCCCAAGCCTGACATCTTGAACCCTTCACAATAACCCAGTTCAGTTGTCTAAAGGACTTTTATTATTCCCATTTTTTCAGGTGGGGAAGCTAAGGCTTAGAATGGTTACATTCCCAGCCCAAAGTCTCACAGACAGAAAGGGGCAGAGACCGCAGGGTCTGAATCCAGACCGTGGACAGAAAACTTGCTGCCCCCTCCTTCTCACCCCACACCTTGCTTTTGTTCAGGCCCCCCTACCAAGGCACATCTGGAACTGGGTTTGAGGGTAGCATGATGGGGGGTCTGACCATAGCAATTCCCCCAAGTGCTCCAGGAGAGAGAACGTTACTGAGACATAAGCCTTGTGGCACCTACCTGGCTCCCAGGTTCTTACAGAGGCTCTAAAACATTCAGGCTTCACTCCTCAGGCTATGAGGAACCTCCTGTGGGGGCTCAGGGGATCACCTGGGGGTCAGCTCTGGGCCTCCATTTCCTCAGGTGATGTCCTGCTGTCTGATGTGTGGTCCTGCTCCCAAAAGACGAATCCCAGTTCTCAATCCTTGTCCACTGGGACCACTGCCGCTGCCTCCACCCTGGTTCCCTGGCTCCCACCCTCACTGCCCCCTCCAGTCTGTTCTCCCTCCTGTCGCCAGAGGTCACTGTGAACACCTGAGTGGGGGTGCATCCCTCCTCTGCTCAGCTTTCTGTGGCTCCCACCCCACTTGGAGCAAAAGCTGAAGTCCTCCCCAAAGCCCACCAAGCCCTGCTTGAGCACCCTCACCTCCCCCCAGTCTCCTTCCTCTCCCCCTCACTCACTCTGCCCCAGCCACACTGGCCTTATCACTGCTTCTGCCTCAGGGCCTTTGCACTTGCTGTTGGCTCTGCCTGGAACTCCCCACCCCTTGGCTGGACCACCAGCATCTCTCAGCTCTGCCGTCACCCTCCCCAACCACCCGCTCTCCACTTCCATTGCCTTCCACTCCTCATCCCTCAGGAAAATCCTCTACCGCATTCTTTTGTGCACTTTTCCGAAGCGCCTCCCCAGCAACGTTGCCTCCTGGAGGCCAAGGAACCAAGGCCTCTTGTTAGCTCACCGCAGGCACAGGGCCAGCCAACAGAATCGGTACCTCATAGGCACTGGAAAGAATGCCAAACAAAAGGAATTCTGCCTCTCATTTCAGTTTGCCCCGATGTCAGATGATGAGAGCCCCGCGTCATCCTCTGCAGAGGAGTAGCCGTGAGGGGGGACCTGAGGCACCTCTCCTCGGGGGCCAGGCAGCCCCAGAGTGAACCACCCCACATCCTCCATCCCCTTCCTGGGCAGCTCCCACTCTACCCACCAAGGCCCAAGTCTCAAAGGCAAGTGGGGTTTCCTTCTGCTTCCCATGGGGAGCCCCCAGCAGCAACAAGACTTCAGCTGAAAGCGGGTTTTTCCCAGGACCCCAGTTCAAAGCAGCCGCAGCACAGACCGAAGCTAAATTCTTATATAAATTGGCGCCAGTGGCTGGTGCTGGGCGTGGGTTTGCGAAGAACGCTGAGAACAATCAACTGGCAATTATGGATGGAGGAGGCTGAGAGGGAAAAATATTGTATTTTTGAATCACTGTCAGGGGAAGCTGGGGGCGAAGGGGGGGAGAATCGCATTACTTGTTGCCAGATCTGAAAGTCACTGGAATCACATATTTTCATTTTAATCCTGAATGTTGTTACACACGGATCACGTCTGGAGTGGCAGAACGCCCCCCTCGCCCCCCTCCATTTAATTGTCTGGTATATAATAGTGTCTTGTCCACTAACCCCCACCCCAGACGGCTTTCTCGGTGGAGTTTTCTTCTGGTCTTGTCACAGAGCAGATCCTCTCCTTGTCACCTGGGGCAGGAAGTTTCTCCTGCCTTCGTTTCTTCTGCATTCACATCGCACCCACTCAGGTGCGGGGTTCGAGACCCAGAAGCCCAGGTGTGCACATAGTTCTGATTGAGAAATTACCCAGAAATCCATCCCCTCCCCACATGTTGCGGGGGAGAGGGCTGGCAAATATTCATTTTCCTAGAAAATCCTTTAGATCTGGAGACACAGGAAATGAATCCAATTCCCAAAGGGGCCGCTGCACCCCGAGGCTGAAAACCCCAGTAACGGGGCCGTCCTTGTCCTCGCCAGACTCCAGAATTTCTCTCCTCAAAGGAAAGAAAACAGGGCATGAGATTGTTGGCAAAGCACAGGACCAGCTCCAAAAATCCCATGTGTGCTCGATTAAAAGCTGGCTGCCCCCGAGGGTTCCCAGTGCAAACTTAAAGAGACAGGGCTTTGCTGAAAACCAAACAAGGGCCAGCTGGGTTTTTTTTTAACAACCTACAGGCTTTCCGGAGCTGCCTGGAACAGAGCCTGCTGGAAACAGGGCTCTCCCGACACACGCAGTTTCCTGGATGGCCTATTTTGTCCCCAGAATCTCAACATGGTTCTCTTTCCCATTCCTTGCTTTTTGACCAAAAAAAAAAGGGGGGGAAGGGTGGGGTGGGGATAGGTTCCCAGCCTCAGCAAGTGTCTTGTGATCGGGAGTAAGATCTCAAGCTCTGAAGTGTCCTGCGCTCTCTTGTCCAGTTCTCAGCTTGGCCACCAGGGTTGAAGCCAGACCCCATCAGGACAGAGTAAGCCCTTGGCATTTATACACGTTCATTCAGTAAAGACAAGTGCTGGCCTCTCTCCTAGCAAAGTAGGTTTCCTGGCTTGATAGAGTCTGTCTTGCTTTGATTTTGATGGAAGGGATATACCTAAGACAGAAGGGCTCGGATGGTCAAAAGAGAGGGGTGTGTGTGTGTGTCTGATGGTCAGAAGAGAGATGTGTGTGTGTGTGTGTGTTGTGTGTTGTGTGTAAATGAAACCCAGGCTCACTGGGGAATACCACTGATGGAAGACCACAGCTTTGGGCGGCTTTGAGAAGCGGTACAAGAATTGTGTGTGCCTGTATGTCTGGCCCTGGAGCCTGTGGGTGCATTTATTTTAAGCTTCTAGAAGCAGCTCCTTGAACACTGCCCCCCCCAGATAAAGCCATATTTATGCCTGTGTTCCCTCCTCCTCCCATACCCACTGGGCTTGGTGTGGTAGGCTACAGGGGGTCCTGCCTCGGACTCCCCCCCCTTCTCACATGTATTCGTGACCTTTAACTTCACTTTTCCACCACGGTACGTCCATTAAGTCAGTATTACTCTTAAATGAAGTATTCCTTTTTGTAATCGTTTTTTAGAAGGTAGAATTTAATAAAGCTACCTTATGATAATGCCAAAGCGTCTGTGTCTGGTCTTTGTCTTTGGACTCCTCTTGAAGTTTTAAAATAGATCTCTTTTGGGACGTTCCCATTTTGGCTCAGCGGTAACGAACCCACTAGTATCCATGAGGACATGGGTTCAATCCTTGGCCTCACTCAGTGGATTAAAGGATTTAGCGTTGCCTGGGAGCTGTGCTATAGGTCACAGACATGGCTCAGATCTGGCATTGCTGTGGCTGTATGTAGGCCGACAGCTATAGATCCAATTCGACCCCCTAGCCTGGGAACTTCCATATGCCGAGGGCGCAGCCCTAAAAAGATTAATTAATTAATTAAAAATATGTGTATAGTTATTTTTGTCTTTTTTTTGGGGGGGTGGCACAGACACGGCATATTGAAGTTCCCAGGCTAGGGGTTGAATCCGAGGTGCAGCCGCTGGCCACAGCCACAGCAATGCCAGATCCAAGCCATGTCTGCACTTTACACCACAGCTCATGGGCAATGCTGGATCCTTTAACCCAATGATCGAGGCCAGGGATTGAAACTGAGTCCTCATGGATACTAGTCAGGGGTTCATTACCCCCGAGCCACAGCCGGAACTCCATATGTATGGTTGTTTTTGTGGCAAATATATATATTACAAAACACTGGAGTTCCCGTCGTGGCTCAGCGGTTAACAAATCCGACTAGGGACCATGAGGTTGCGGGTTCGATCCCTGGCCTTGCTCAGTGGGTTAATGATCCAGCGTTGCCATGATCTGTGGTGTAGGCTGCAGACGCGACTCGGATCCTGCGTTGCTGTGGCTGTGGCGTAGGCCAGCGGCTACAGCTCCGATTCAACCCCTAGCCTGGGAACCTCCATATGCCGGGGGAGCAGCCTTAGAAAAGGCAAAAAGAAAAAAAGAAAAAGAAAAACATTTACCATTTAAGCTATTTTTAACTGTGTAGTTCAGTGACATTAAGTACACTCGCACTGTTGTGCAATCATCACCACCATCCATGTCCAGAACTCTTTTCATCTTCCCAACATGAAATTCTGTCCCCATTAAACATTAACTGTTCATCACCCCCACCCCACCTCCAGCTGCTGGCAACTCACATTCTCCTGTCTATGAATTCAGCTCCTCTAGGGACCTCGTATAAGCGGAATCATGCAGTATTTGTCTTTTTATGACTGGCTTCTTTCACTTAGCATAATATACTCAAGATTCATCTATGTCATAACCTGTGGCAGAATTTCCTTACTTAAAGACTGAATAATACTCCATTGTTTGCATAGATCATATTTTATTTATCCATTTGTTCATCAGTAGACACTGGTTGCTTCCACCTTCTGTAAATAATGCTGGGTGTAACATTAACATCTTCTAGTCCCAGCTTTCCATTTTGGGGGTAAATACCTAGAAGAATTACCAGGTCATACAGTTGTTCTGTTGGTATTTTTGGTATTTTTGAGCAACAGCCATATTTTTTTCCATACCAGTTGCACCAACTTAGATTCCCACCAATCAGTTTCTCCACATCATCGCCAACAATCATTATTTTCTGATTATTTTAATTTTTAAAAATTTTTTTTGTCTTTTTAGGGCCATACCCACAGCATATGGAAGTTCCCAGGCTAGGGGTCCAGTCGGAGCTGTACCTACCTGCCTACACCAGGGCCACAGCAACTCGAGATCCGAGCTGCATCTGCAACCTACACCATAGCTCACAGCAACGCTGGACTCTTAACCCACTGAGCGAGGCTAGGGATGGAACCCAAGCCCTCATGGATTCTAGTTGGGCTCATTAACTGCTGAGCCACGATGGGAACTCCTGATTGTTATTATTATTTCTTTAAATAGTAGCCACCTTCATGGCTGTGAGTGGTTCTTGCTTTGTTTTTCAGAAAGTAGGTAAGCGGCCTTTTTGACGGCCTTATATGGGTCAGGCTCTGGTTATGCAATCTGGAATGGCTTTTCTCATGAGCAACCTACCCCAGCTGATAAGAGAGCTTTTATTAGCCCACGGCTTAGAAAGGTTAAGGACTTGCCAAGGTCATAGGTAAACTGCAGAGCCAGAAACTGAAGCCAGGGTCTTATCTCCTCTTTATTTCACTCAGCATTGTGCTGGCTTTAGGTGGAGAGTAGGTAAGCCCCTGTCACCAAAGTTCACATAGTTGACAGAGTGATCAAATGTTCAGCCAGCAGGAGGGTGAGCCATGTCATCACTGCTGATTCTGGGGACCCAGCTCCAGGGATGGACATTGACATTTCTGCAGGAAACAGGGACGATGTCGTCACTTCTAACATCTGCTAACCACCCTATGAGACAAACTTTGAGGAGTTTCTTAACCTGAAAATCTGGGGACAGCCTTCTGGGGTCCAGAAATCCAAAAATGTGTGCATGATGGTTACATTTTTCAAGGACCAGCCTCTCTCATTGCTTTCTTCAGATTTCAAAGGAAATCTGTGACCCAAGGAAGATTAAATATATTAGCCTTGAGGGTGCCCCCAGCTCTATGGCCACTGTAAAAATATAAAAACATGAACAGCCCCTGCAGTCTTGGCAAAAACTATCTCAAGGAAGTAAGCTCTGAGGATGAGGGTGGCCCCAGGCCTGGGGATGGGGACCTGTAAGATTCCTGATAGTGGAAATCACATTTCCTGCCGGCTCTGTTGCGGTTTCTCCCCTCCCTTCCTGGCTGTGCCTTCTCTGTTTTGCTGGCTTCTCTTTTCTCCGATGTCTGCGATTGGTGGGTCTCAGAACTTGGTTCTTCCACCTCCTCCTCCTCATATTCCCCCCAGGAGAGCTGTCATCTGATATTGGCTGCGCCCTGACAACGCCTGGATCTCTATCCGCAGCCCAAACGTTTCTGCAGACTCACATAGTCAAGAAACCTCTTTCTTTCTTTCTTTCTTTCTTCCTTTTTCTTTCTTTTATTCCGTTTTCTTTCTTTCTTGTTCGTCTTTCTTTCTTTCTTTCTTTCTTTCTTCTTTCTTTCAAGATTTTATGGCCCCATCCTTGGCATATGGAAGTTCCTGGTCCAGGGATTTAATCTGAGCAGCAGCACAACACCAGATCCTTTAACTCCTTCCGCTGGGCTTGGGATTGAACCCTCACCTCCACAGAGACCCAAGCTGCTGGAGACTGCAGTCGGATTCTTAACCCACAGTGCTTGAACTCCAAGCAACCTCCTTCTTCTGTTTTTTGTTTGTTTGTTTGTTTTGTTTTAGGGTCACACCTGTGGCATATAGAAGTTCCCCAGTTAGGTATCTAATCGGAGCTGCAGCTGCCAGCCTATGCCACAGCCACAGCAACGTGGGATCAAAGCCAAGTCTTCGAACTACACCGCAGCTCACCACAACATCAGACTCTTAGCCCACTGAGCAAGGCCAGAGATCAAACCCGAATCCTCATGGATACTTAGTGGGGCTTGTTTCCACTGAGTGAGCCACAATGGGAACTCTAGCAACTTCCTTCTTGATAGCTCTGTGTGGCCATCCCCCAGGCATCTAGAACTTCCCCAAACTTTTCATACCACACAGTGCCTCACCTCCAAGCCTGCTCCACCCACTCTTGGCCACTAGCAGCAGCACCACCCAACAGGTGGTTGGCCCAAACACTTAGGAAGCATCCTTTCTCTTCCTCATTCTGCACATCTAGTCCTGCTGGCAAGTTCCCTTGATTCCAGAAGATTGGGAGCCAATCCACTCCATGCTCTCCCCTATTTAATGCCTTCCATTACTTCCCATTCCACCAGAATACAGCTTCTGTGCCTCTGGCGAAACCTCTTGCCCACTCCTCTCTGGCAATGCCAACCTCCTCATTATTCCTTTCTTTTTTGGGGGGGGGGTTATGCCTATGGCATGTGGAGATTCCCAGGCCAGGGATCAAACCCACGCCATAGCAGTGACTCAAGCAGCTGAATGACAGTGCCAGCAGGATCCTTAACCTACTGTGCCACAAGAGAACTCCCTCACTATTCCTTCAAGAAATTAAATTTCCCCAACTCAGGGGCCCTTGAACTTGCTCTTTCCTCTGCCTGGTGCTTTGTTTCCTTTTCATCAATCAGGTCCCAGTTCATATGTCCCCTTCTCAGGGAGTCTGTCCCTGACCACCTAACCTAAAGCCACTTCCCTCCCTGCTCCAACTCTGATGACTCTGTCCTGTGACTTTGTTTTATTGCCCTCATAGCAGGTGTTCCTGGCTAAAATGATCCCATTCATTGGTTTTCTTGCTTATTGTGAGATCTTGCCTCTAGAGCAGTGGCTTGCAATAATTTTTTACAGGATCTACAGCAAGATATGAATTTCACATGGGACCCAGGGAGCCAGGTGTTATGGATGTGAAACAAATTATGCCCGAATTTGCTGGCTTTAAGCAATAGCATTGATCACAAACCTGCGGTTTGAGACCTGCTTGCTGGGAAGAGCTCTCTCTTTGCTCCTCTTGATGTCAGCTGGGATGGCTCAAAGGCTGGGAGCTGGAATCAACTCAGTACTCACTCGTCAGGTGGTTGATGATGGCTTTGGCTGGGACCCTATCCAGGAGACTCTTCACGTGGTTTGGGCTTCCTCACAACATGGCAGCTGGGCTTTGTGAGAGCACCATGAAATTAAGAAGGACAGAGGGAGCTAGCACCAGCAGAAGACATGTCCTAGTTTCTGACCTAGGTTTAGGCTTAGAAATCACACAATGCCCCTTCTGCCATATTGTTTGTCTCGCAAAGTTCTGCTCAAGTTCATGAGCCTGCCTATTCACAGGGAGTGGCAAAGTTGGAATTATTCCTGTAGCCATTTTTTGGAAAATAGGATCTGCCACACCCAGTAGACAAATGTTTGGCGTTTCCCAAAACAATATTTAGCTCTCTATACACAACTCATTGTTGTTTTTTTTCCCATTGTTTTGCAGAAAATGTTGGTCATGACCTGCTGGATTGATTTCTTCACCTCATTTGAAGGACACATCACAGAAGTGAAAAGTTTGTCTTTTTTCTACAGGAACCCTGCCCAGTTAGACACCTCACCCACTAGTTTACTTGCTTGCTTGCTTTTTCTTTCTTTAAGGGATGCACCTGTGGCATACGGCGGTTCCCTGGCTAGGGGTGGAATCGGAGCTGTAGCTGCTGGCCTACACCACAGCCACAGCAATGCAGAATCCAAGCTGCGTCTGCGACCTACACCACAGCTCAGGGCAATGCCATATCCTTAACACACTAGGTGAGGTCAGGGATCGAACCCACATTCTCAGGATCCTAGTTGGTTCGCTAACCGCTGAGCCATGAAGAGAACTCCCCACCCAATAGCTTTCTATGTTTTATATACATATAAAGCATGTGCTGAATACCAGGCACTGATCTCATTCAAGTGTCACGACAACTCTTAAGTAGACACCATGATGGTTCCCATTTTGCTTTCTTCCTCATGCATCCCTTCATGCATCCCTTCATGCAGAGGGATGAAGCAATGTGTCCAGAGTAATACAGCTAGTAAGTGGTAAATCTGGGATTGGAACCCAATACATCTGGTTAAAGACTCCACTTTGCTATGCAGCCTCATATAAGATTTACTTATTTATGATGTTTACTGTGAGAATCCCACGCACACACCACAGCTCCAACAGAATGAGTTCACTGCTTCACCCGAAGAATCTCGCCCTGCGCACGATAGACCCGGGACCTGAGAAAAAAAAACAGCGTGCGCAGGCGCATCAGGCAAAGCTCCGGAGGCTCCCCTCCTCCGCGCAGACTGGCTCCAGACGATGACTGACAGAGGATTCGGCCGCCCTTTTTCGCTAATGATTGACGTGTGATTAACCCAATGGAAACTGGGATTTCCGGAAGGGAGGCGGGACTTATAGGGCTGTTAAATTTGCGCGGGATTGGTCCTGATGTAGTCATGGCGGCCTTCCGGGACATGGAAGAAGTGAGCCAGGGGCTGCTGAGCCTGCTGGGCGCCAACCGCGCTGAGGCGCAGCAACGGCGGCTGCTGGGGCGCCACGAGCAGATGGTGGAGCGGCTGCTGGAAACGCAAGACGGCGCCGAGCAGCGGCTGCGAGGTGAGGGCCGGGTGGGGGGTGGGGGGCGGGGGGCAGCCGGAATCCGCGTGATGGGAGGGGCGGCCAGGCCAGCCTCGAACCCTTTCCATTCTTGGCGCCCCCATCCCCTTCCGTAGTTCCTCGTGCGACCGGCGGGTGAGCGCCCTTCCTTTTGAGCCTCCGTTTCCCTACCTGTGAAATGGGCTTCAGGACAACAGCCACCTCCCAGGGGTTTAATGGTGAATATAAGAGTCGCAGGGTCTGGCCTACTTCTGAGCGCTCCGTGAACAGCTGGGGGACTCAGGGTTTGAATTGGAGCTCGGGTGTCAAAGCGCCATCTCTCGACTTTCCAGCTGTGAGATTTGAGATGACTGCCTTAACCTCGCCGTATCTGTTTCTCATAAAATGGTTGTGACAATAGTCCGTATCTTTCTGCTGAGGTTGTTCAGATGTTTTACTGAGCACCTGCTGTGTCCAGGCAGAGTGCCAGGCCTGGGGGGACAGCAGGGAACTAAACAAACAGAATCTCTTGGGCAAGAGGGGGCTGGTAGGCTAGTGGGGTGAGGCCAGGGGATAAAGAAGAATGAATTCGTCAGGAGGTGATGGGCTAAGGCGTTCAGCTGTTAACTCATGTGATCCCAATCCAGCGGCTTCCTTCTTAAAGCCTCAGTCTCCTCATCTGTGAAATGGGGCCGCTGATAGCATATACCCTCCCCCCCACCCCCGCCCTTAATGGATCAAAGTGAGGTTCATGGAGATGATGTCTGCACAGCAATGTGCCTTTGAAAGGGGAGGAAGGGAGGATGCCTTTGTTACAGCTTTTCTCATCATCAGGGGTTTTGTTGCTGTTGTTTGTTTTTCTTTGGCCCACGGCATGTGGAGTTCCCTGGGCCAGGGATCAGATCTGAGCCTCAGTTGCAACCTACACAGCAGCTGCAGCAACACCAGATCCTTTACCCACTGTGCCTTCTGGGATCAAACCCACGTCCCTGCCGCTGCACAGACATCATCCATCCTGTCGTACCACAGCAGGGACTCCGTTGTTGTTTTTTAAGGCTACAGACGTGTGTGTGCGTGTGCACGTGCACGAGTGCTACAGTTGACATAATGTAAGATTTACCATTTTGACTATTTTAAAGTGTGCAGTTCAGTGGCATTAAATATATTCACATTGTTGTACAACCATCACCCCCATCATGTCCAATATTCCATTATATGGATATTATGGATACACCACATTTTATTTATCCATTCATCCGTCAATGGACACTTGGGTTGCTTCCACCCCTTGGCTATTGTGAATAATGCTGCTGTGAACGTGGGTGTATAAATATCTCCTTCAGTCCCTGTTTTTGATTCTTTTTTGTATTTTCCCAGAAGTAGAAATGCTGGATCAGATGGGAATTTGATATTTAATTTTTTGAGAAACTGTCCTCTAGTTTTCCACTGCGGTTTCAGTGCCAGGGGTTTGTAATGCCTTTTTACCCTATAAGGGGGTGGCCGTTGGGTTGAGATTTGAATGACCTGGGAGCTAGCCATGCAGTGGCTCAGGGAACAGTGTTTTAGGCCCAGGGGACTGTCAGTGTGAAGGTTGTGAGGCGTGAACGAGCCTGGAGACCCAGGAGAAAGCAGTAGAAAATGAGGTCAGCAGCAACCAGACCTTGCCAGGCCTGTGAGCCCCTAGGAGGAGTTTGGATGTTAGTCTAAGCTTGATGGAGGTCCTGGTCAAGGTCTTCTGCTCTCTTTTCCTCCCCTCTTCTTCTCTCTTCTTTCTTTCCTCCTCTCCCTCTCCATTAACTCCCCCATCAGCATAACCCAGCTTGTCTGGGTTTCAGCAGAATGGATGGTTTTGGGTCAGGGAGACAAGAGTCAGTGTTGTAGGGAGCTGAGGCTTTGAACAAAAGGATTTGGTTCAGGAGTTCCTGTCGTGGCGCAGTGGGAACAAACATGAGGCTGCAGGTTTGATCCCTGCCCTCGCTCAGTGGTTAAGGATCTGGCGTTGCTGTGAGCTGTGGTGTAGGTCACAGATGCGGCTCGGATCTGGTGTTGCTGTGGCTGTGGTGTAGGCCAATAGCTGTAGCTACGTTTAGACCCCTAGCCTGGGACTCTCCATATGCCACAAGTGCAGCCCTAGAAAGCAAAAAAAGAAAAGGGGGAGGGGATCCAGTTCAGATCCCAGCTTTGGAGTCAAGTGCTGTGGACAAGTCACTGAACCTCTTTGGGCTTCTGCTCATCACCTCTCAAATGGGGGCCAGTGTTCCGCCCACAGAGGGTTGTGAGAGTTCAGTGAGTTAGGACTCCCTGGTCACCCATGGCACTTAGCACATGTTCAGGTAACAACAGCTTCTAAGGAAAGCCCGTGGGAAAGAGAGCATCCCCAGGGAGGGTCCCAGGAGGCTTGGTGGTTGTTTTGAGGGTAAATGCAGAGGGGGCAGGAAGGCTGTGTAAGAGATCCAGGCCCTCAGGTCTCCTGACAGGAAATCAGCAGGCACCGTCTAACACAGACAGATCAAGAAATAGCAGCATAAGCAAATTATTTTGAAATATGAACGTTGATGCCAGAGAAAACAGTGAAGAGTTTAAGTGGCTGCTTCAGAGGGTGGAGAGGCTTAGAGAAAGAGGGGTGTGTGTGTGCGTGCTAAATTTTTCACAACTATTGACATGTAGTGCTCTGATTAAAAATTAATATAAGTTTGTAAACATTTAAACACCGGTCCTTTGAGAAGCATTTTCATATGTGCCTTCTCTGAGTTGGCAGGTTTCTCTGACTCTACGGAAAGGAACACAGTAACCTTTTTAAGGTGTTTTTGATCTTTTTGGATGCCTTGTTCAAAATGTGTTTATTCTGAGTAGCTACTGGCGATCTGTGGTGAATTTAAGATGCAATCTCTGATTTGAAGAAGAAAGACAAGGAATAAATGGTCCAGTGTGATAGGGGCTGTTCTGGAAGTACAGTCCTGCCCCAGGAGGGAGAGGAGAGTGTCCAGCCACCTGAGTCAGGCATCACCCAGGAGGGCTTGAGGGCTTGTGTCCCCAGTGGTCAGGGACATCCCTGGAGGACAGGCAGGTGGAGGCCCAGGACCGAAAAATGTGGCATGTTTGCAGAGCGATGAGGCAACTTTGTAGCAGAGCAGAGGGAAGATCACACGGTGGGGGTGAAGAGTATGGAGAAAGGTTGGCAAGGATGGTGAAGGTACCCAGAGAGACCTGGACCTTATCCTGGAGACACTGGGAGCCATGGGAGATCTTTGAGCAGGGGAGTGATTTGACATTTGGCCTCTAAAACCTCCTCTGAAGGCAGAGAGCAGAAAGGTTTGGCAGCAGGAGAGCAAAGCAGGGCACAGCAGGGAGGCTGTTGGGGTGCTCTAGAGGGATGTAGGATCAGCGCAAGGAAGGAGTGTAGTTCGCCAGGCTGGATGGTAACTGGATGTGGAAAGTGAGTCCCAGGCTTGATGCTCAGGTGACAGGTTGCAGAGTGACCTCATAAATTAAGACTAGGTGTGTGGGAGTTCCCACTGTGGCTCAACAGAAACGAAACTGACTAGTATCCATGAGGATTCGGGTTCGATCCCCAGCCATGCTCATTGGGGTAAGGATCTGGCATTGCTGAAAGCTGTGGCATAGGTTGTGGATGGCTTGGAACCCACATTGCTGTGGCTGTGGCATAGGCTGATAGCTGCACAGCCTTTTAAAAAAAAAAAAAAAAAGACCAGGTGTGCAAAGAAGGACCAGATTTTATTACTTCGGGTGGATTCAACTGTGATTTGGTGAAATGGAGGCATTTAGGCAGGGTCCACGTGGGACTCTCTGGTGGGCGTTTGCCAATAGGACGATGGGTCCAGGAACTACAGGCAGAAATGAGAACGTGGCCAACGGTGGAAGCCTTGAGGCTGCAGGCAGATGAACCACCCTCCGCTCCAGGGCTCTCCGGGGGAGCCTGAGTTGAGGGGTGCACACCTCTCCCCCCCCACACCCCCCGCAGAGATCCTCACCTTGGAGAAGGAGGTGGCCCAGAGCCTTCTTGATGCAAAGGAGCAGGCACAGCAGGGCGGCACTCAGTTGCAGCAGCTTGAAGCCGAGCTTCAGAGGGCCAGCGAGGAGGACACCCAGCTGAAGGCCAGCCTCCTATATCCTTTGCTGCATGTTCGGAACGGCCGGGCCCCAGCTTCATCCAAGGGGTGTGTTCGTTCACGCTGGAAAACACGCCAGGCTTGGTGTTAGCACACGGGCAGCCCTCCCTCCAAGGCAAGGGGTCCTTAACTACCTGCTTTACTCAGCTCACCAGAGAGTTGAAGGAACTCAAAGACATCGAGGCTGATCTTGAAAGACAGGAAAGGGAGATCGACGAAGACACCACTGTCACCATCCCTTCAGCCGTGTAGGTCCACGGAGCACGTTTGTGTGTCAGTATGTGTGTGCACAGCCTGCAGCTCTTTGTTGGCGTCAGTGCTGGAGTAACTTCCTTTTCTTCTCCTTTTCTTTTTTCATCTTCTCACACAGGTATGTAGCTCAACTTTATCGCCGAATAAGTAAAATTGAGTGGGATTATGAGTGTGAGCCAGGGATGATCAAAGGCAGTATCCTTTGTGGAGAAAGTGGAGCTCTGCACTGTTGGTGGGCATGTTAAATGGTGCAGACACCACGATAGATTGTTAAAAAAAAAAAAAAATTGAGGGCGTTCCTGTTGTGGCACAGTGGAAACGAATCTGACTAGTACTCATGAGGATGTGGGTTTGATACCTGGCCTCACTCAGTGAGTTAGGGATCCGGCATTGCTGTGAACTGTGGTGTAGACCAGAAGCTGTAGCTCCAGTTCAGCCACTAGCCTGGGAACTTCCACATGCCGAGGGTGCGGCCCCAGAAAGCAAAAAAAATAAAATAATAAAAACAGGAGTTCCTCTTGTGGCTCAGTGGTTAATGCATCCGACTAGAAACCCTGAGGTTGCAGGTTCGATCCCTGGCTTCGCTCATTGGGTTAAGGATCCAGCATTGCTGTGGGCTGTGGTGTAGGTCGCAGACTTGGCTTGGATCTCACGTTGCTATGGCTCTGGCGTAGGCTGGGGGATACAGCTCCAATTTGACCCCTATATGCCACAGGGGCAGCCCTAAAAAGCCAAAAAAGGAGTTCCTGTCATGGCGCAGCAGTTGGCTAGTCTGACTGGGAACCATGAGGTTGTGGGTTTGGTCCCTGGCCTTGCTCAGTGGGTTAAGGATCCGGCATTGCCATGAGCTGTGGTGTAGGTTGCAGACACCGCTCGAATCCCGCGTTGCTGTGGCTCTGGCGTAGGCTAGCGGCTACAGCTCCGACTGGACCCCTAGCCTGGGAACCTCCATATGCCGTGGGAGGTGGCCCTAGAAAAGGCAAAAAAAAAGACCAAAAGAAAAAAAAAAAAAAAAAGTTTAAGGTGGTAAATATAATGTATCTAGTTTACCACAGTTTTTAAACAAAGACAGTGAATTCTCAGAATTCAACTTTTTGTTAATGAAAATTCGTTTCAGTCTCTGTCTTAATAATAACATTTCAGAGGCAGTATCCTTTTGTCAAGGGGGTTGGCTATGTGCTGGTTTTCCTTACATCTGCGCCCTCAGTCCATCACGGCCCCAGCATTGCCCAGCCCATCCACCTGGACAGCACCCAGCTCTCCAAGAAATTCATCAGCGACTATCTCTGGAGCTTGGTGGACACAGAGTGGTAGCCAGGAGCCTCTCGACTGTGTCTTAACAGTCCTACACAGTAGAATCAGCCGTGGTGGGCGGTCGGTGCCTTGGTGGTGAGATCAGCTTAAAATTAAATGTTTATACACAAATGAGGTTGTTTTTGTTTGTTTGTTTGTTTGTTTGTTTGTCTTTTGTCTTGTTGTTGTTGTTGTTGCTATTTCTTGGGCCGCTCCCGCGGCATATGGAGGTTCCCAGGCTAGGGGTTGAATCGGAGCTGTAGCCACCGGCCTACGCCAGAGCCACAGCAACGCAGGATCCGCACCGCGTCTGCAACCTACACCACAGCTCACGGCAACGCCGGATCGTTAACCCACTGAGCAAGGGCAGGAACCGAACCCGCAACCTCATGGTTCCTAGTCGGATTCGTTAACCACTGCGCCACGACGGGAACTCCTGTTTGTTTGTTTTTTAAACTGGATTTCTCCCCCTGTTCCCTGCTCTTGACTTTGGCCTCAGATGCTGGACTGGCCTCGGCTAGGTAACCAAAGGGAACTGACTCAACTGTGCCAGGCCTATGACTTCACATCTGTGGCAACACATACAAATGACACTGTAGTATCTGATGACAAATTCCAGGTCTTCCTCATCTGTGATTCAAGTTTAGTGCTTTTTATTCACTCATTCTCCGAGGGCCGCTGCATGCCCATAACTGTGCTGGGTACCCGAGACAAGTTGACGATGACAGGGATCCCTTCAGCCAAAGGAGGAGTCAAAAGTGATCCACCCTTGAGCTAGAGTCCAGGGCTCTCCGGCCAGGCAAGGGGCCTGCCCCAGAGGGTGGGGGCAGCAGTTATGCTAAGAGATTACGTTATGGAATGTATAGAGGCTTGTGCCTGGCTCCAGGGTGGGCTGTGTGTGTCAGAAACCACTGGTGGCCCCCCTGAATTCGTTTTCTGGTGAGGAAATCTTTGTAGCTGCCTAGTCAAAACAACATTTCCCAGCCTCCCTTGCAGTTAAATTCAAGACAGTGAAATGTAAAAGGAAGTGCTGTGTGTGACTTCTAGGAGGATCCTTAAAAGGCAAGGGAGTGTACTCTTTCCCTCTGTTTTCTGGAATTCGGGTGTTGTGATGGCTGGAGCCCTGGCAGCTGTAGTGCCAGGAGGGTAGCAATCCTTTAGGGATGACAAGAGCCTGGTTCCCTGATGATAGTGGAGCCAGGGATCAATGCCGGACATCTTTGGGGCCGGGAGCTAAACTATCATGTATATGTGTGTTATTTTGGTTTTTCTATCGCAAACAGACAAAGTAAACCCTAACTGATTCATCATGCAACTGAGGCTTGGGCCAGCCAATCGATGTGGTCACCTAACCCCCATTCTCAGTGACTGAGGAACTGCTAAGAGTGGGGAGCTTGTGGCCAGCCTGCCTGCCTGCCTGCCTAAGGGTAGAGAGTGAGAAGTAGGGTCCTGTTGATAGCAGGTGCCTCCTGGATACAGCTTTGCCTGAAGCCCTAGATTTTTTAGTTACATCAGCCTATGGGTATTGGGTTTTGTACACGTCTGTACAACTTACAATAAGTACAATTCATGTTTTTTGATCAGAGAGGGACATTCAAGGCAGAGAGAAGAGTAAGTTCTAGCAGCACCTGAGTACATCAAGTGGACACTAAAAACAGGCCCTTCTGGTGTCTCTCGGAGGTCCTAAGGTAATGAATCCTGCCTATTGGGCTCTAAAAAGGAGTTCATCTCTCTAAAATTGTAAGAAGTCCCAGTCCATCTGGCTCACAAAGAAAAATTCCCAGAAGAACTTGAGAGGTGCTGCTTTTATGCTAAGGGCCTTGGCTTTACATATTCAAGGAAAGGGTCACATAAGCCTCCTTGGGTTGTTTTCATTTTCAAGGTTGGCAGAGTTTTTTATGATGCGAAGAAGCAGCAGAACCCCTCATTTGTACCCTTGGCCTCCAAAGGACAAAAGCCTTGACCTAGACCAGGATATTCCCGCCTCTGCCTTTGTGACGTTGTGGCCAGGCCGCTCTGTCTGGTGTGGGCTATTCTGGACGTAGTAGGATATCTGGCTTCCATCCTGATATCCATATTCTTGGCATATGCCAAGAATACACCCTTGTCACAACAATGCTGGGAGGGCCACACACATGGCAGCCCACCTGCCTTGCAGCCTTGACCAGGAACCAGTCAGTCATCCTCCAAAGTCAGCTGAAGGGCTGCTGTCACCTTGATGGCCATTCCTGCTGACAGAGCCAGCCTCCACTGGCTCCCCTGCATGAATGCTTCCCCCTCCCAGCCCCCCACCCCAGTAGACCTGGCTCAGCTGAGGGTCCTAGGGCAGGGAGAGAGGTGTACCACTCTCAGACTTTTGGGCAGAGTCCCTGGGAGAGAAAGCAAGTATTGGGTGGGTGAAGTTACAGGCCCAGGCTAATCCCCATGGGCCTGTTCCCCTGCCTCAAGCAATCACCTCACTTTGTTCTGGGAAGGACACAGGAGGCGTTGTCCGCCTGAAGCCCCGTGTCCCCAAGTAGAAGAAGGTTGCTTGAGGGAGGCTGCACAGACCCAGGTTCAGAGGGGCCATGTCTCTGTCTCCCCAGGCAGCCCCCGCGACTGGCCCAAGGAGTGAGCAAGTGGGTTAAGAACGCAGCAGGACCCAGCGGGCGGGTTCAGGGAGGTGCTGAGCTCACAGGGGCCGGGAGAGGCCTGGCCCTCCACATGCCTGGGCCCTGACTCACTGCCCAGCACTGGCCGGACGCCCGGACCGCCTTGGCCCTGTGGCTTCCAGCCTGCACCCCCACCCCCGCCCCTGCCTGCTCTTCCTCCGAGAAACGACCTATCAGTGGCCACCAGCTCTTTCCCAAATTTTGGAGGCCAGCCAGGAGCCCACAGAGCGCTCGGCCAGCCTGGTTGAGGTGGGAGCAGGATTGGCAACCCCCAAACCCAGAGGTAATTGAGGAACCAAGGCCTTGCACCTGCATCACTAAGACCTGACCCCATGCGCTGCCTCCCCCCCTCCACACCCGCTCCTCCTCCTGCACCCCCTCAGGCTAGCACCATCCCAAGCCAGTGGGGAGAAGCCATTTTTCACGAGGAGAAACTGAGGCACAGCCTGGTCCAGTCAGTTGCCCAAAGTCGCAGGACAATGACACCTTAGAAGGCTGAACTCACCAGTGGGGCCCTAGGGTCTGTGGAGGAGCATCTTGGTTTTTCAGGTGAGACACAGCCTCTGCGGCTCCTGTCCCTTGTCCCAGGTCACCCAGGTAGAAGGAAACCAAGCAAGGACTGGAACTCAGGTGTGTGCTTGGTGGAGACCTACCTACTGGGCAATGAAAAACCAAAATAACAAGTTCTAGATACTTTAAAATCACCAGTGATCAGCGGTTGCCATATATCCACACACCTGGCCAGTCTGGCTTATATTGGTGGTGCTCATATTGGTTATTGGTGCTTATATTAGTTATTGGTGTTTCTGGGGAAAATTCCCCAGGGTATGTGGAAGTCAAGAGGCTGAACCTCTCAAGCAGACCTCTGGCAAGTTTGGTGGGCCGAGGCTGGGGAGAGGCTGGGAGAACTGGTCACAGGGGAGTGACACAGACATGACAGTGCTTGGACCACTCTCAGGAAGGCACCAGGAGGCACCAGCCTCCCCAGCTGACTCAGAAGTGTGTACTGGGTAACCGTGAGCCACACTCCAGTGGATGCCATGAGCAGGTGCTGTGTGCCGGCTTCCAGTGTCCTTACAGGTGATCAAACAAGCATAGAGATGGCAAGCTATTTGTGGAAGGTTTCACAGCTGATGGGTGGCAGAGCCCGCATTAGAGCTGGATCCACAACTTGTACTCTCTTTTTTTTTGTTTTGTTTTTTTTTTTTTCTCTTTTTGCCATTTCTTGGGCCGCTCCTGTGGCATATGGAGGTTCCCAGGCTAGGGGTTGAATCGGAGCTGTAGCCGCCGGCCTACGCCAGAGCCACAGCAACGCAGGATCTGAGCCAAGTCTGCCACCTACACCACAGCTCACGGCAACGCTGGAACCTTAACCCACTGAGCAAGGCCAGGGACCGAACCCTCAACCTCATGGTTCCTAGTCAGATTTGTTAACCACTGAGCCACGACGGGAACTCCCCACAACTTGTACTCTTAACCCAGACCTATGATTGAGATCATCTCAGTGATAAAGCTGTAACTGTTTGGGTGATGCCTCTATGGGAGGCCCAGGGAGAGAGAAGTCATTTGAGCCCAGATAGACCAGAGTCCCTGGGAATAAAAATGTGGAGACTGGAGTTCCCGACTAGGAACCATGAGGTTGCGAGTTCAATCCCTGATCTTGCTCAGTGGGTTAAGGATCCAGCGTTGCCGTGAGCTGTGGTGTAGGTTGCAGACGGGGCTCAGATCTGGCGTTGCTGTGGCTAAGGTGTAGGCCGGTGGCTTCAGCTCCGATTCAACCCCTAGCCTGGGAATCTCCATATGCCACAGATGTGGCCTTAGAAAAAGACAAAAAAAAAAAAAAAAAAAAAAAAAATGTGGAGACAGTGATCCTTGCAGGGGGAACAGTAAATGCAAAAGGTAGGTGTTCAGAGGCAGCCGAGGGGCCAGCATGGAGAGGACCACAAGGCCACAGGGCTGGATCATGCCAGGCCTGCAGTCCTCAATGAGACATGAGGAGGATTTTCGGATTGGGGAGGGGCCCCAGAGTTGGGGCTTGGGGAAAGGGAAGCCTGACAGTGGCCTCTTGACACACGTCATGGTGCAGAGCCCAGTGGACTAGGGGGCTAGTCTCACTGAACCCCCAAGCTCCCCCCTCCATCCCACTCACAGCCATGTGTACAGCGTGGGAGAGGAGGCAGGGGTGAGCAGAGCAGCTGTGCTGGGGAGGAGCCCCTTCACCCAGGGCAGGAGTCAGTGCTGAAACCTGAGCTGCCTGGAGGGGAGGCAGGACAGGTCCCAGGAGTCCTGGAGGCTGTCCCCGCACTGGCCTCCACTCCCGGACACACGCTGCTGCCCTGCTTGGTGGGGTGGATGATCTGACCAGTGACCGCTCAAACTCCAACTCTCAGCTGCTCTCTCATCCCTTCATCAACAAGGGAATTCACTTCCTGGGGGAGGGGAGAGGGCTCAGATGGGGGAGGGGCCGGCATGGGGACAGCTCTCCCCCCCTTTCCTCCCTCCCTTCCTGCCCCCCCTTCCCTCCCACGGACCTGGGCTCAGCCCAGCAGGCTCCAGCCTGACTCACCACAGGCAGCTGTGGTTTCGGATGCCGGGCTGGGGGCGGCAGAGGACACGAGTTGGGGCGACAGGCTTGGGGGAGCAGTTTCCTCCCACTGTCCAGCCGGTCCTGGCCAGAGCTGTTGAGCCGGTGGAGAGGGGGAGGTCAGGGTCCCTCATGCCTGCACCTTGTTCTCTAGGTCCAGTCTGCTCCCCACCCCTTTGTGGGGCTGGGCCCACCGACCAGCTCCAAGTGACATTCACACCTTTCCCTAGGGGACCCCACTGGAGCACAGAGAGGACCACCACCAGGCTGCCCCCACCCCCCTGCGCGCCCTCGGGCTCCTGGAGGAGAGAGGCAAATGGGGGTTGGGTCCCACTAGGAATTGCGGGAGCCCAGCCCTGTGACCCAGTCTCCATTTTCCCATCCCTAAAATGGGCTTTGGGCTTGTCCCCTACTTAGGCAGCAGAGGAGTTAACCCCCCAAAAGCATTTGCTTTTATTTGTCCTGAGGTTCTAATCCTGAGTGTCTGTGTCACACTCAGTGCCATGAAGGGGGTGCCTGCCGAAGGATTTCAGTAACTACCCGCTCCCTTAATGGAAAATTGCCTAGGCCAGAGACCAGAAGCTTCCATCACCTCTGGCCTCTCCCAGACTCTGCCTCACTTCGGGACCTCCTAAGTTCTGCCCCACCCGCCCCTGGCGGCACCCTCGGCCCCTCCAGCGTGCCTGGCCACTCAGGCTCATTTGTCCAGTTTGCCACACGGCTGAGCATGAAGTCAGTCAATCAAACAATTATCGACCGTCCGTGTGTGCAGGCCCCGGACACTTCCTGTGCGGTCTGCTCAGCTTTCGCCCCCAGAGGCATTTTGGAACCTTCCCAGGACAAAAGGCGGAAGGAAGGAAGGAAGTGCCACCCAGTGGACACAGAAAAGATAACAGTCCCTGCGGCTCCTGGTGCTTCTCTCCACCAGATCGCCTGGCACTCGCCAAGCTGGGGAGGTGGAGATCAGCAACGCCGCCACTTCACTTGGGGAAACTGAGGCTCTGATGGATCCAAGGTCATCCAGCTCAACCCAGGCCGCCTGGCCCAGTATGTGCTCTTTCTTCCCACATTGGCCCCACACTCCGGGTCTTTTGCTCCTGGGCCCATCACTGCCATCTCTCAGTCCACTCTGTAAGGCAGGGAAACCCCATTTCACAGGTCCCGCTGGGTTCAGCCCACGGAGGGTACTGGTGGAAGGGGTCCTGGAGGTGGGGAGAGGCCTGAGTCTGCCATGGACCGGTCTCCAAGGTTCCCATAGCTCCTGGGCTCCGGGAGCAGGGCATCTTCCTCTGCTGTTATTTGTGGATGACTTCTTGTTTCTGCATCTGGTCTTTTTATTTATTTATTTATTTATTTTAGTAGTATTTAGCATTATTCTCAGTTGTAGTCTGATATACATAACATAAACTTTATTTTTTTGGCTGCATCTGCTGCATGCAGAAGTTCCTAGGGCCAGGGGTCGTACCTGGGCCACAGCAGTGCCCAGAGCCACTGCATTGACAACACAGGATCCTTATTAACCTCCTGAGCCACCAGGAAACTCCCTGAACTTTACCATCTAAACCATGTTGCAGGAGTTCCAGTTGTGGGGCAATGGAATCTCCAGTGTCTCTGGGACACTGGGATGCAGGTTCAATCCCCAGCTTGGCACAGTGGGTTAAGGATCTGGCATTGTCTAGCAGCAGTAACTATGGCTCAGATCTGATCCCTGCTCTGGGAATTCCATATGCCACAAGGTGGCCAAAAAAGAAAAAACAGAAAAAGCATGCTGCAGCTCAGTGGCATTACGCACACTCCCATTGTGCCACCATCCCCACCATCCATACAGCTCTTTCCTCTTGCAAACCTGAAAGCCTGTACCGATTACCTGCCAACTCCCCATCCCTGTCCCTCAGCCCCTGGCACCCGCTGTCCTACTTTCTGTCTCTAGGAATTTGACTACACTAGTGACTTCATGTAAGCGGAATCAGACAGTAGTTATCTTTTTGTAACTGACTGATTTCCCTTTAGCACAATGACCTCGAGATCTATCCATGTCTTAGCCCGTGTCCCAGTTTTCTTTCTTTTTCAGGCTGAAAAATATTCCATTGTATATATACACATATTTTTTACCTCTTCACCTGTGGATGGACATGTGGGTTGTTTCCACCTTTGGCTATTGCAAATAATTCTATGAACTCAGGTGTGCAAATATTTAGGTCACTGATTTCAATTCTTCTGTGTTTATATACCCAGAAATGGAACTGCTGGATCACATGATAGTTCCCTTTTTTTTTTCTTTTTTTCCTTTTTCCTTTTTTGGCCTCCCTGCAGCATATGGAGGTCCCAGGTTAGGGATCAGATCTGAGCTGCATTTGTGACCTAAGCCACAGCTGCAGCAACACCAGATCCTTTGACTCACTGTGACAGGCCAAGGATTGAACCTGTGTCCTGGAGCTGCAGAGATGCTGCCAATCCTGTTGCAGCACAATGGGAACTCTGATAGTTCTTTCTTTTTTTTTTTTTTTAATGTGATCTCTTGCAGGTATGAGGTTATTTCAATATTGGGAACTGGTACTAATTAACAAGGTTTCAACAGGGTAATAAGTTACCCATTTTGGTGTCTGCGTGTTGTAAACTTTTTTTTAAAAACTCAGTTTTATATATTTATAGTAGTACAAGCATCATCATAACCCAGTTTTATAGCATTCCCATCCCTCCCCCCACAACCTGTCTTCTTTGGTAACTGTAAGTTTTTCAAAGTCTCTGAGTCGGTTTCTGTTCTGCAAAGAAGTTCATTGTATCCTGTTTTTAGATTCCACATATTAGTGATAGCATATAACATTTGTGTCTGTCTAACTTCACTTAGCATGATAATTTCCAGGTCCATCCATGTTGCTGCAAATGCCGTTATTCCATTCCTTTTTATGGCTGAGTAATGTTCCATTGTGTTTATGTACCACATCTTCCTTAGCCACTCCTCTCTCCGTGGACATTTAGGTTTCTTCCATGTCTTGGCGATTGTATATAGTGCTGCAATGAACATTGGAGTACATGTATCTTTTCAAGTCATGGGTTTTCTCTGCATAGATGTCTAGGAGTGGGATTGTTGGATCAAATGGTAATTCTCTTTTTAGTTCTGTGAGGAATCTCCATACTGTTTTCCATAGTGGTCGCACAAATTTACATTCCCACTGACAGTGTAAGAAGATTCCCTTTTCTCTATACCCTCTCCAACATTTATTGTTTGTAGTCTCTTTGATGATGGCCATTCTGGCTGGTGTAAGGTGGTACCACATAGTCATTTTCATTTGCATTCCTCTGATAATTAGTGATGTCGAATATCTTCTCATGTGTGTTTTGGCGATCTGTATGTCTTCTTCAGAGAATTGTCTATTTAGATCTGCCCATTTTTTAATGGAGTTGTTTGTTTTTTTGGTATTGAGCTGCAGGAGGTGTTTTTATATTTTGGGGATTAATCCCTTGTCAGTCACTTCATTTGCAAATGTTTCCTCCCATACTGTGGGTTGTCTTGTTGTTGTTGTTGTTTTTATTTTTATTTTTTTATTTTTTATTACTCAAATGAATTTATCACATCTGTAGTTGTATAATGATCATAACAATCTGATTTCACAGGATTTCCATCCCACAGCCCAGGCACATCCCCCCACCCCCCAAACTGTCTCCTCCCGAGACCATAAGTTTTTCAATGTCTGTGAGTCAGCATCTGTTCTCCAAAGAAGTTCAGTCTGTCCTTTTTTCAGCTTCCACATGTCAGTGAAAGCATTTGATGTTGGTGTCTCATTGGATGGCTGACTTCACTTAGCATGATAGTTTCTAGGTCCATCCGTGTTGCAAAAAATGCTGGTATTTCGATCTTTTTTAATGGCTGAGTAATATTCCATTGTGTATATGTACCACATCTTCTTGATCCACTCCTGCATCGATGGACATTTGGGTTGTTTCCATGTCTTGGCTATTGTAAATTGTTGCAATGACCATCGGAGTACGTGTGTCTTTGCGAGTCGTGGTTTTCTCTGGGTAGATGCCCAGGAGTGGGATTGCTGGATCAAATGGTAGTTCTATGTTTAGTTTTCTGAGGAATCTCCATACTATTTTCCACAGTGGTTGCACCAATTTACAATCCCACCATGTCGTTTTGTCTTGTTTAGGGTTTTCTTTGCTGTGAAAAACTTTTCAGCTTAATTAGGTCCTTTTTTTTATTTTAATTGTCTTTATTCTAGGAGGTGGATCTGAGAAGCTATTGCTGTGGTTTATGTCAGAGAGTGTTTGGCCTATGTTTTCCTCTAAGAGATTTATACTATCCAGTCTTTTTTTTTTTTTTTTTTTTTTTTGTCTTTTTGTTGTTGTTGTTGTTGTTGCTATTTCTTGGGCCGCTCCCGCGGCATATGGAGGTTTCCAGGCTAGGGGTTGAATCGGAGCTGTAGCCACCGGCCTACGCCAGAGCCACAGCAACGCAGGATCCGAGCCGCGTCTGCAACCTACACCACAGCTCACGGCAACGCCGGATCGCTAACCCACTGAGCAAGGGCAGGGACCGAACCCGCAACCTCATGGTTCCTAGTCGGATTCGTTAACCACTGCGCCACGACGGGAACTCCACTATCCAGTCTTATATTTAGGTTTTTAATCCATTTTGAGTTTATTTTTGTGTATGGTGTTAGGGAGTGTTCTAATTTCATTCTTTTACATGTAGCTGTCCAGTGTTCCCAGCACCACTTATTGAAGGGGCTGTCTTCTCTCCATTGTATATTCTTGCTTCCTCTGTCATAGATTTGTTGACTGTAGGCGCGTCAGTTTAATTCTGGGCTTTCTATCCTGTTCCACTGATCTATATTTCTGTCTTTGTGTCAGTACCATTCTGTCTTGATGACTGTAGGTTTGCAGTATAGTCTGAAGTGAGGAAGCCTGATTCCTGCAGCTCCATTTTTCTTTGTCAGGATGGCTTTGGCTAGTCTGGGGCTTTTGTGCTTCCAAACTTTGTTCTAGTTCTGTAAAAACGCCATTGGTAATTTGATAGGGAATGCATTGACTCTGTAGATTGCCTTTGGCAGTATAGTCATTTTGACAATATTGATTCTTCCAATCCTAAAGCATGGTATATCTTTCCATCTGTTTGTGTCATCTTTGATTTCTTTCATCAGCGTCTTATAATTTTCAGAGTACAGAACTTTTGTCTCATTAGGTAGGTTTACTCCTAGGTATTTTATTCTTTTTGATGTGGTGGTAAATGGGATTGTTTCCCTATTTCTCTTTCCGATCTTTCATTGTTAGTATAGGAATGAAGTTGATTTCTGTGTATTAATTTTGTATCTTGAAACTTTACCAAATTCATTGATGAGCTCTACCAGTTTTCTGGTAATGTCTTTAGGATTTTCTAGGTGTAGTATCATGTCATCTGCAAACAGGGATAGTTTTACTTCTTCCTTTCCAATTTGGATTCTTTAATTTCTTTTTCTTCTCTCATTGTCATGGCTAGGACTTCCAAAACTGTGTTGAATAGTATTTGGCAAGAGTGGACATTCTTGTCTTTTTGCTTATCTTAGTAGGAATTCTTTTAGCTTTTCACCATTGAGAATGATGTTAGCTGTGAGTTTATCATTTATGGCCTTTATGATATTGAGTTAAGTTCCCTTTATGCCCACTTTCTGGAGGGTTTTTATCAGAAATAGGTGTTGGATTTTGTCAAAAGCTTTTTCTGCATTTATTGAGAGGATCATATGGTATTTATTCTTCAGTTTGTTAATGTGGTATATCACACTGATTGATTTGCAGATTTTGAAAACTCCTTTCATCCCTGGGATAAATCCCACCTGATCATGATGTATAATCCTTTTAATGTATTGTTGTATTTGGTTTGCTAGTATTTTGCTGAGGACTTTTGCATCTATGTTCATCAGTGATATCGGCCTGTAATTTTCTTTTTTTATGGTATCTTTGTGTTGTTTTGGTATCAGGGTGATGGTGGCCTCATAGAGTGAGTTTGGGAGTGTTCCTTCTGCAGTTTTTTGGAATAGTTTCAGAAGGATAGGTGTTAACTCTTCTCTAAATGTTTGATAGAATTTGCTTGTGAAGCCATCTAGTCCCAGACTTTTGTTTTTTTGGAAATTTTTAAATCTCAGTTTCAATTTCAGTACTTGTGATTGGGCCATTCATCCTTACTATTTCATCTTGGTTTACTCTTGCAAGTACTCTTATACTTTTCTAAGAATTTGTCCATTTCTTCTAGGTTGCCCATTTTATTGAAATACAGTTACTTGTAATTATCCTTTGTATTTCTGTGATGTCCATTGTAACATCTCCTTTTTCATTTCTAAATTTTATTGATTTGAGTCCTCTCTCTTTTTTTCTTGATGAGTCTGGCTAAGGGTTTATCAATTTTGTTGAGCTTTTCAAAGAACCAGCTTTCGGTTTCATTGATTTTTTTCTGTGTTTTCTTCATTTCTATTTCATTTCTGCTCTGATCTTTATGATTTCTTTCCTTCTGCTCACTTTGAGTTTTGTCTGTTCTTCTTTCTCTAGTTGCTTTAGGTGTGAAGTTAAGTTGTTTATTTGAGATTTTTCTTGTTTTCTGAAGTAGGCTTATATTGCTATAAACTTCCCTCTTAGAACTGCTTTTGCTGCATCCCATAGGTTTTGGATTGTTGTGTCTTTGTTGTCATTTGCTTCTAGGTATTTTTTAATTTCCTCTTTCATTTCTTCAGTGATTCTTTGATTGTTTAGTAGCATGTTGTCTAGTTTCCACATGTTTGTGTGTTTTGCAGGCTTTTTTCTTCTGGTTGATTTCAGTTGTATAGTGTTGTGGTCAGAAAAGATGCTTGATGCGATTTCAGTTTTCTTCAATTTACTGAGACTTGATTTGTGGCCCAGAATGTGATCTATTCCCAAAGAATGTTCTGTGCGCACTTGAGAAAATATATATTCTGCTGCTTTTTAACGGAATGTTCTATAAATATCTATTAAGCCCATCGGGTCTAATGCATCATTTAGGGCTTGTGTTTCCTTGCTAATTTTCTGTCTGGATGATCTGTCCATTGCTGTAAGAAGGGTTAAAGTCCCCTGCTATTATTGTGTCATTGTCAATTTCTCCTTTTAAGGTTGTTAGCAGTTGCCTTATATATTGAGGTGATCCTATGTGGGGTGCATATATATTTACAATTGTTATATCTTCTTCTTCTTGGATTGATCCTTTGATCATTATGTAATGTCCTTCTTTGTCTCTTATAGTATTCTTTATTTTAATGTCTATTTTGCCTGATAAGAGCATTGCTACTCCAGCTTTCTTTTGATTTCCATTTGCATGGATATTTTCTTCTATCCTCTCAGTTGTATGTGTCCCTAGAACTGAGGTGGATCTCTTGAAGACAGCATATATATGGATCTTGTTTTTGTATCCATTCAGCCAGTCTTTATCTTTTGGTTGGGCACTTAGTCTATTTACATTTAAGGTGATTATTGATATATATGTTCTTATTGCCATTTTATTAATTGTTGGTCACTTTTCTTCCCTTCTCTTGTTCTCGTCTCTTGTGGTTTGATGACTATCTTTAGTGCTGTGTTTGGATTGCTTTTTTTTATTTGTGTGTATATCTATTGTAGTTTTTTGGTTTGCAGTTACCATGAAGTTTTGTTACGAGTCTATATATACGAGATTGCTTTAAGTTGTTGGTCTCTTAATTGCAAGTGCATCTCCAGTATCCTGTATTTGTACCCTTCTCTTCTCACAATTTCTGGTTTTGGTAGCATATTTGTGTGTGGATGATTTCCTACCCTTCCTATATGTATGCCTTTACTGGTGAGCCTTGTCATTTGTGATATTTTTCTCACTGTGGCCTTTTCTTTTCCACCTAGAGAAGTTCTTTTAGTATTTGTTGTAAAGTGGTTTAGTGGTGCTGAAATCTCTTATCTTTTGCTTGTCTGTGAAGATTTTGATTTCTACTTCAAATCTGATGAGAGCTTTGCTGGATAGAGTAATCTTGGTTGGAGGTTTTTTCCCTTTCATCACTTTAAGTATATCATGCCACTCCCTTCTGGCCTGCAGAGTTTCTGATGAAAAATCTGCCCCGATAACTTTATCAGGGTTCCCTTGTATGTTATTTATTTCTTTTCCTTAGCTACTTTCAATATTTTATCTTTGTCTTTAATTTTGGTAATTTGATTAATCTGTGTCTTGGGGGTGTTCCTCTTTGGGTTTATTTTATATGCTGCTTATGCTTCTTGGATTTGAGTGAGTGATTCCTTTCCCATGTTAGGGAAGTTTTCAGCTATTATCTCTAAATATTTTCTCTGGCCCTATCTCTCTTTCTTCTTCTGGCACCCCTGTAAACATGGATCTTTGTGCATTTAACATTGTCTCAGAGTTCTCTTACACTGTCTTCATTTCTTCATTCTTTTTTCTCTTTTCAGTTCTGCATCAATGATTTCCACTAATCTTTCACCTCAATTATTCGTTCTTTTTTTTTTTTTGTCTTTTCTAGGGCCACATCCACAGCACATGGAGGTTCCCAGTCTAGGGGTTGAATCAGAGCTGTAGCTGCTGGCCTACGCCAGAGCCACAGCAACGCAGGATCCAAGCCACGTCTGCAACCTACACCACAGCTCACAGCAACGCTGGATCCTTAACCTACTAAGCAAGGCCAGGGATCGAACCCAAAACTTCATGGTTCCTAGTCACATTTGCTAACTGCTGAGCTACGACAGGAATTCCTCAATTATTTGTTCTGCTGCTGCCTGTATTCTGCTCTTGGTTCCTTCTAGTGTATTTTTTATTTTAGTCATTGTATTTTGCATCTCTGCTTGCTTAATCCTTAAATCTTCTATTTCTTTGCTCAGTGTTTCTTTATCAATCTTTGCCTCCAGTTTATTTCCAGAATTTTTTTTGTTTTTTGTTTGTTTGTTTATTTGTCTCTTGAGGGCCACAACCTGTGGCATATGGAAGTTCCCAGGCTACAGGTTGAATCTGAATCAGAGCTCTAGCTGCCGGCCTATACTGCAGCTCACGGCAATGCTAGATCCTTAACCCACTGAGCGAGGCCAGGGATTGAACCCCCATCCTCACAGCTCCTAGTCAGGTTTGTTACCACTGAGCCACAATGGGAACTTCTATTTCCAAGATCTTGAATCATCTTTACTATTATTAGTCTAAAGTCTTTTTCATGGAGATTGATAATCTACAGATTAGCTGCTTTTCTGGGTTTTTTTCTCTTCCCTCATCTGAGTCATAACTCTCTGCCTTTTCATTTTGTATACATTTTTGGTGTGGTCTCCTTTTCGCAGACAATAGGGTTGTAGCCTCTCTTGCCTCTGATGTCTGTTGTAGTTGAAGTTGGTGGGGCAGGGGTGGAGGGGGTGCTTGCTGCAGGCTTCCTGTTGGGGGGACCTGGTGCTGATAGGTGGAGCTGATTCTTATTCCTCTGGTGGGTGGAGCTTTGTCTCTGGGTGTGACTGGCTTTGTGCCTGGGGGAGGGGGGCCTTTGTTTGCTGATGGGTGGTGCTGCATTCCCACCCAGACTATTGTTTGGCCTGGGGGCTTCTTGGCCCTGATGGGTAGGACCCGATTTTTCCAAAATGGTCACCTCTAGAGGAACTCATGCTGATGATTATTCCTAAGATCTTTGCTTCCAATGTCCTTCCCCCACAACGAGCCACAGTCACTCCCTATTTTTCCCATGAGATCCTCGAAGAACTACAGTCAGGTCTGACCCAGATTCCTATGGAGTCTCTGCTTTTCCCTGGGACCCAGTGCACATGTGCCTTTCAAGAGTGGAGTCTCCGTTTCCCCCAGTCCTGTGGAGCTTCTGCACACAAGCCCCACTGGCCCTCAAATGCCAAATGCTCTGGGGGCTCCTCTCCCCAGTGTCAGATCCCCAGGCGTGGGAACCTGACTTGGGGCTCAGAACTCTCACTCCCTTGGGCGAGCCTCTTTGATACAGTTACTTTCCAGTCTGTGGACCACCCAGCCAATGGGTATGGGGTTGCTTTATCCTGTAAATACCCCTCCTAGGTCTCACAGTGTGGCCTCACCTTTGTCTTCTGGAGTAGGATATCTTTTTTAATAGTTTGTAGACTATTTTGTTGAAGGTTGTTCAGCAGTTTGTTGTAATTTTGTCGCTATTAGGAGAGTAATTGAGCTCCAGTCCTTCTACTCCACCATCTTAATCCCATCATAGTTCTATTTTTTTTTTTTTTTCTATTTTAGGGCTGCACCGCTGCATGTGGAGGTTCCCAGACGAGGGGTTGAATTACAGCTGTAGCTGCCGACATACACCACAGCTCATGGCAACACTGGATCCTTAACCCACTGAGCCAGGCCAGGGATTGACTCTGCATCCTCATGGATCCTAGTTGGGTTTGTTAACTATTGAGCCACGAAGGGAACTGCCCATAGTCCTATTTTTAATTTTAAAAATTTATGGAGGTACTATTTTTAATTTTTTGAGGAACTGCCATACTGTTCCATCACACCTGCACCATTTTGCATTCCTACCAACAGTGCACGAAGGTTCCAATTTCTCCACATCCCCACCTACACTTCTTGTCTTCTGTATTTTATTTATTCATTTATTTGGCTACATCGTCAGCATATGGAAGTTCCTGGGACAGGGATCTAATCTGAGCCACAGCTGTGACCTGTGCCACAGCTGCCACAATGCTGGATCCTTAACCCGCTGTGCCACAGCAGGAACTCCTATTTATTGTTTGGCCCTGCCCAAGGCATGTGGACGTTCTCAGGCCAGGCATCAAACCTGATCCAGAACAGAGACAATGCTGAATCCTTAGCCACTAGACTCCCGGGGAACTCCTGGGTTTTGTTTTTTATGACAGCCATCCTAACTGGTGTGAGGTGGCATCTTCTTATGGTTTGTCCCATTCAGTCTTTTATGTTTAGATCTCTGTATTAAGGCTATTTCTACCCAATGACCTGTTGTGTTCCCAACTTCTTCAGTTGATACGGCAGAACTGTTTGTGGCTTGACTGCTATGTCCTAAGACCAGGGTCTGAAATGCCCTCAAGGCCCAGGCTCAGGTTAAGGATCCAGCATTGTCACTGCAGTGGCTTGGGTCATTGCTGTGGTATGCCTTTGATCCCTGGCCTAGGAACTTACACATGCCAAGGGCTTGGCCAAAAAAAAAAAAAAAAAAAAAAAGGCTTAGGCTCAGGTAGAGCTGGGATGCACAGGAGAAAGGGGGTGCAGGGGACTGAGGTGGACTGTAGCATAGCTGTCTTGACACCCCAACACCCATGGATCTGGCCAAATGTTACCATGATGTAGCTAGATTCACTTGAATTTATGGTTATTTGGATTCGTGTTGTAAAATCTCTGGATTTGTTTCTGTCAGCAACAATTTTTTTTTTCATTTTTTAAAGCTTTCTTGAAATATAGTTGATTTGCAATGTTGTAATAATTTCTGCTGTGCAACAGTGATTCAGTTATACATGTACACACATCCATTCTTTCATATTCTTTTCCCATGTAGATTATCACAGAATATTGGCTTGAGTTTTCTGTGCTGTACAGTACATCACTGTTAGCCAATCATTCCATATACCTCAGTGTGCATATGCCAATCCCAAATTCCCAATCCATCCCTCTTCCCCATCTGTCCCCATTGGTAACCACAAGTTTGTTTTCAAAGTCTGTAAATCTGTTTCTGTTCTACAGATAAGTTCATTTGTATCCTTTTTTTTTTTTTAGATTCTACGTGTAAGTGATATAATATTGTTTGTCTTTCACTGTTTAACTTCTCTTACTATGATAATCTCTAGGTCCATCCACATTGCTGCAAATGGCATTATTTCATTCTTTTTTGTGGCTGAGTAATATTCCATTGTATATATGACCACATCTTCTTTATCCATTCCTCTGTTGATGGACATTTAGATTGTTTCCATGTCTTGGCTATTGTAAATAGTGCTGCAGTGAACATCGGGGTGCATGTATCTTTTCAAATTATGATTTTCTATAGGTGGATGCTAGGGAGTGGTATTGGTAGATCATATATCTGTTCTATTTTTGTTTTTTTGAGGAGCCTCTGTACTGTTTTCTCTAGTAGTTGTACCAGTTTACATTCCCACCAACAGTATAAGAGGGTTCCCTTTTCTCCCCACCCTTTATTGTTTGTGGACTTTTTGATGATGGCCATTCTGGTTGGTGTAAGGTGGTACCTTATAATAGTTTTGACTTGCATTTCTCTAATTAGCTATGTTGAGCATCTTTTTATGTGGGGTTTTTTTTTTTGCCATCTATATGTCTTCTTTGAAGAAACATTATTTAGATCTTCTGTCCATTTTTAATTGTTTTTTTTTTTATATTGAGCTGCAGGAGGTGTTTGTATATGTTCAAGATTAATCCCTTGTCAGTCTCTTTATTGACACATATTTTCTTCCATTCTGTGGGTCGACTTTCTATTTATGGTTTTCCTTTAAGTTTAATTAGGTCCCATTTGTTTATTTTTGTTTTTATTTTCATTACTCTAGGAGGTGGATCTGAGAAGATACTGCTTTGGTTTATGTTAGAGTTTGCCCTATGTTTTTGTAGTCTTACATTTAGGTCTTTAATCCATTTTGAGTTTATTTTTGTATATGGTGTTAGAGAGTGTTCTAATTTCATTCCTTTACTTGTAGCTGTTCAGTTTCCCCAGCACTTCTTATTGAAGAGACCATCTTTAATAAGTCTCATTTTAATCCTGTGTCTTGGTAAAAAAAAAAAATAAATAAAGCCCTCATGCCAACCACTGCAGGGGCTTCAATGCAGAATCCTTCAGAAAAATCAGGAGTTCCCGTTGTGGCGCAGTGGTTAACGAATCCGACTAGGAACCATGAGGTTGCGGTTTCGGTCCCTGGCCTTGCTCAGTGGGTTAACCATCCGGCGTTGCCATGAGCTGTGGTGTAGGTTTCAGACACGGCTTGGATCCTGCGTTGCTGTGGCTCTGGCACAGGCTGGCAGCTACAGCTCCGATTCGACCCCTAGCCTGGGAACCTCCATATGCTGTGGCAGCGGCCCAAGAAATAACAAAAAAAAAAAAAAAAAAATCATTTGTGTATTGATAGAGCCAAGTGGTTGTGGGGTTTGTTTGTTGTGTGTTTTTGTTTTGCTTTGTTTTGTTTGCTTTTCAGGGTCACACCTGCAGCATATGGAGGTTCCCAGGCTAGGGGTCCAATCGGAAGCTACAGCTGGCAGCCTACACCACAGCCACAGCAGTGCCAGATCCGAGCCACATCTGCAACCTACACCACAGCTCACAGCAACGCTGGATCCTTAACCCACTGAGCAAGGGCAGGTATTGAACCTGCAACCTCATGATTCTTAGTTGGATTCCTTTCCGCTGTGTCACGACAGGAACCCCTGTGGGGGGTTAATCTCAGCTCCTATACTCTTTTTTCCCCCTAGATCTTCACCTGGCCAGTTCCTACTCTTCTGGATTCAGCTCAGATGATTGCTTAGACAGTCCTTCCTTGACAGCCCCCAGAATAAGAGCCCCCCGGTCAGTTCTCTGTCTCATTATCCTATTTAATATTCTTCTAGAATAATCTCGTAAAAGGTAATTTTTTGTAGATGTTTCCCCTTCTAAAATATCAGGTCCTTGGAGTTCCCTTGTGGCACAGCTGGTTAAGGATCTAGTGTTGTCACTGCTGTGGCATGGGTTCATTTGAGGGCATGGACTTCCATTCTGTTATTCACCTCAGTGTGAATGCCACATGCCCAGAACAGGACCTGGCTCACCAGGGGCACCCAATGTTTTTCCTTTTTGGCCTCCCCAAGGCATATAGAATTCCAGGGCCATCAGTCAGATCCAACATTCAGTTTCTACCTACCCTGCAGATACAGTGATGCCAGGTCCTTAACCCACTGTGCTGGGCTGGGGACTGAACCTTCGTCCCACTGATCAAGAGAAACTGCCAATCCCCTCATGCCACAGTGGGAACTCCTGAGTGTTTGTCAAATGAATGGACAAGCAGGAAATTTAGCAAAACACCAACTCAGGAGTTCCTTATGTGTTTCAGTGGTTAACAAACGCGACTAGGATCCAACAGGACTCAGATTCGATCCCTGGCCTTGCTCAGTGGGTTAAGGATCCGGTGTTGCCATGAGCTGTCGTGTAGGTCACAGATGTGGCTCAGATCCTGCGTTGCTGTGCCTGTGGCTGGCAGCTACAGCTCTGATTCAACCCCTTAGCCTGGGAACCTCCATATGCCATAGGTGTGGCCCTAAAAAGACCAAAGACAAAAAACCCAGCAGAGCTGCTCCCCAGCTGAGCATGATATCCTCCAGAGCCTGGGGCTTGTGGGAGCCTCCGGGGAAGCGTTCCCTTTCCAGATCCTTCTTAGGGGAATCTAACCCATCAATAGGTGGAGGAAGCAAGAGAACGCAGGAAGAAAGTACTTCACATTTAACCAAATACTTTATTTAAGAAATTTAACTGATCACAGTAAGACGTGTAGGCTATAAAAACATTCTTTATACAGTGGTTTAAAACCCAATACCCTCCCCACAAAGCAACCCATATATACAACCCAGACCTGATTCTCCTGAAGAGCATTGCGCACAGCACGCGAATAATCTTTGTACAGAAAGATAAGGCGTCTCAGAGACAGTTCCCCCCAATGCAGCAACCAGGGTTTGCAAAAATAAATAGATCTTTTTCATATATATAGGCAAGTAAGTGTTTCAACAAATATACAAAGTGCAAACATAACAAAAAGCCCCCACTGTCTGCATGGGGGTTATTTACATGCTTCAGAAAGAGAAAAGGCATTCACAGTCTCCTGCAGAGTGGGGCACCACGTTCCTCCGTTGTGCAATGAAAGTTAACCCCCTTAGAGGCCGTCCCCCAGCACAGGGGTTCTAAATGCCACGACATGTGTGGCAATTTCAGGAAGCATTCTTCTTTAATAGGTCCCCTCAAATGCCTGAGCCTAGAGCAAGTCTTACAGGGCGGACCAACAAGCACATTTCATCATGGACCAGCTTGTCGGGGAAGTGGATGGCTCAGGGGCACAGAAGTGGAAATGTTTGGGGGATACATAGTTGAGATCTTGACTTTGAAATCATGGTCAAGCTGCCCCTTTCCTCTGCATGCACCTCTCATTATGCCCTCGGAGAGAGGCTGGGTCTGCACCGTCATCCGCCCGGAGCCTCTCTGGCCTAGGAGCCCGTCCCAACCAGAACGGAAAGCAGTGCAAAATAATAGAATGTGGACTTTACACAGTGTATAACCCTGAACTGAAAAGTGCAAGAGGCGGGGCTGGGGTCCAGACACCCACACCCGGATGGAAGGACACAGTTAGAGGTCGGAGCTGCTTGTCTTGACGCACAAGGTAACGGGGTCTCAGGCACTTAATACATATTAAGAGCGACGAGCGGCTTGAGCTTTCCCTGGGGTTGTGGCTGGGGTTTTGGTGAATGAATGGGTCTCAGTGGGTGCAGCCCCCAAGAAGGCTAGATTCAGCCATTGCCAGAGGCCCCTCCCTGGCTTATGGAGAGGGCAAACCCAGCTTGGAAACCCTCATCTGATCCTGACCTGGGGGTAGCAGAGCAAAAGCCAACTCTGGCCGCCCCAGCAGGTTCACCAGGCAGAGGTAAACACATTCAGTCCTGAGTGTGGGGCTCGGGAACTCCCCGGGGACCCTGTGGGCATCACCTGCCCTGCTGTGTTCAGAGCCCCTAACCCTCTCCTTCTGTATCCCTCCATCCATCAGTCCCTAAGTCTCTCAGGCGGTGCATGTCAAGGGGGAGAAAAGCTCAGGCGTCCCAGCTCATCCACCTTGCTCCTCTTCTTCACATGTCAAGAAAGAAAGGAAGAAAAAAAGCCACCCTAACCCATTCCCAGCCCAGGCGCCATCAGAAGCCTGTTCTGCCTCCCAGACAATAAATATATAAAACAAAACTCTGACAGACAAGCAGATGGCACCAGGGCTGTAACCACCAACAGTGCTTTTGGCGCCTCAGTCTCAGGAAGGGTTTTGGGCAGTTCAGGGGTCCAAGGAGAAAGTGTTCTTCCTGCCGGTGAGTGGCCAGCAGCAGCTTCTGAGGTGGGACAGGGCTCAAGGCAGCAGCTCACGCCACGTCATCTTCCAGGCTGACCATCTGTCTCTGTCAACATAAGGGTAAATGCCGGAAACAATCAGTCCAACATCCAGTAAACATGGCCAGAGGCCACCTATGCCTCAATCCCTCCTGGTCCCTCGGGCCAGCCCTCATTCATCTCCCCCCTGGACCTGCACAGTCGCCTCTGCTGTGGTTTCCTGGCTCTGGAACTTGGCCCCAGCCTGTTCCCCTAACAGCTGTCAGGCGGCCCAGGTGAGCCCCCAGTTCGGGTCAAACCCCTCCCCAGCTCTGATCTCACTCCTCCCAGAGGCCTACAGTGTCCTGTTCCATCTGCCTGTCCCCTCCCACACTCTCCTCTCTCTCCCCTCCAAGCTCCTCAAATACCCCTGGCCCTTTGCACAGGCTTTGCCTTCTGCACACCATATACTCCCAGCTCAGAGAAGCCTCCCCAGCCACCAGACCCACAAACCACCCTCCGTCCCCCTTCTGACTTTCACCCTTGGACCTATGATCCCTTGACCAGACCCATAGGCAAGGTGCCGAGGGGGCCGCTCACCGAGGGGTAGGTGTAGCCGTCCTGGCTGCGGCAGATGTGGACCTCGTCTTCCGTGGTCTTCTGGTACACAGGGTTGTCGAAGTTAATGCTGTTGATGCTCTTAAGCCTCCAGTTCTTCCAGAGGAGGAAGGTTCCGAAGAAGAGGAGGATGAGCAGTGCTGTGGGGAGATGCTGCCTTCAGGCCCCAAGCCTCTTCACTTGTAAGTTTTTTCCGCATTTAAAGCAATACTCATCCCCCTGTAACACCCTCTATCAACGAGCATAAGGAATCTCTAGCTTGAAAACCACTGTGATTGCCTCGCCCCCCAAATACCCAACTACTGTCAACTCTTCCAGGTCACTTTTGTGACTCATCACACGTGAGCTAGTCCTTTTTCACAAGACTGTTCTCTACCTATGGGGCCACAACACACTCTTTGCTTTTGTCTGAACGTGAGTGGGACTGGATCCCTCTTTGCGTCATGTACAGTGGGCCTTGGAGTGGCACTCCCTGTACCCCTACCTCTACCCCAGGGATCCAGGAGACAGCCAAGGGCTCACCCAGCCCAGGTTTGTAAAAGATTCTGGCCAGAGCCGAGGGTAAGAGAGACAGGCTCTGCTGGGAAGATGCCCAGCCGGTGACACCCTTGGGCAGCCCCAAGGGAGGTGAGGATCCTGCCCAAGTCTCTCAACAGACAGCAGGCCAGCTGTTGGGCACCCAGATCACTGGTCTCTCTGATGCTGCAAAAGGATTTCCTCAGAAAAGTAAAAGTGGCCATGATGCTAACCAAGCCATGACTGACAGATGAGAGGGACAAAGAAGAACTTTCTAAATGAACTCCCTGCCAAGAGAACTGCTCACCAGCCCCCCCCCCCCACCAGGGACCCTGGCCCAGCCCACTTCCCCCATGTGGCACACCCACTGTCCCACTCTGCTCACTGTCAGCTCCGAGGGGTGAGGCGGGAAATGTTTGTTTCCTTCAGGGCTGTGTCCCCAGTGCCCGGAAATGGGCTTGGTACACAGTAGGCCCTCAACTACATTTGTCCTGTGAATGAAGCTGGGAAGGAGGTTCCCAGTGATGAACAGGACACACAGTGGGGCTGCCCCATTCCTGGAGGGAAGGTGGACTGGTTTGCTGGGCGCTGGGGTCATTTTACAGGTAGCCAGGAACCAGGGGAGGGCCGGCCACAAGCTTACCAATGGGGAGGACAATGTACAGAGCACCCACGCTCTGGGGCTTCTCAGTGACTCCTCGGCCAGCAACGTCGCCCAGGGCTGCGTGGGAGAAAGGAGAAAGTGAGCCAAGAAGACACAGCAGGTGCGTGATGACCCACACAAAGGAGAACGCCTGACACTTCTTATTGTCCTCGTTTGTTTTTTTTTTTTTTTCTTTTTGGTGATACACTTGCAGCACATGGAAGTTCCCAGATTAAGGATCAAATCAGAGCCAGAGCTGCTGGCCTACACCACAGCCATGCCAGATCCAAGCCACATCTGTGACCTACACCATAGCTCAATGCAATGCAGGATCCTTAACCTACTGAGCGAGGCCAGGGATCGAACCCATATCCTCATGAATAATTAGGTTCTTAACCTGCTGAGCCACGACGGAGACTCCTCAGTGTTCTCAATTTTTTAAAGGAACTTGAGGCATCTCTCAGGTTTGAGAGGGACCAGGCTGGCTTCCAGAGGGGCCTTGATTGTTAGCCATTGGGGTTATGAGATTTAGTGCAAATATAAGAGGGTGCTTTAGCCTCAATTAGAGGCCTGGGAGCAAGGCCACCAGACTCTGAGATGAAAGCCTGCAAATACATTCCCAGTGGCTGCAGAGGTCACTGGTGCGATTTTTCAACCAGCTTTTGCACTTGATGACAAGGAGCCTAGTCTGGATGGGGCAGGGGCCCCCTGATGCTCAGCAATTCCAGTGCCTGGGTTGGATCGCACCAAAGACGAGTCAACTGTCCCTGGCTAATAAGAAATAATGAGGGGAGGAACCCATATAACCAGGTATGTGCACCTGGGCTGGACAATGTGAGGGCCCATGAGAGTGAAAGTTTAAAGACCCCCAAACAGGCAGATGGGTTGGTAAGACTGCACAAGTTACATCTGGGCCACAATTATGCCAGTGCATAGTGACCGACCATCATCAGTTATCTTTAAATCTCCCTGGGCTTTAATTCTACTGGCTGTTGCATGTATGTATATGGAGTTAAATATTAAGAGTTCCCTTCGTGGCTCAGAGGTTAACAAACTGATTGGGATCCATGAGGATGCGGGTTCGATCCCAGGCCTCACTCAGAGAGTTAAGGATCCCATGGTGCCGTGAGCTGTGGTGCAGGTTGCAGATTCAGCTCACATCTGGCATGGCTGTGGCTGTGGCGTAGGCAAGCAGCTATAGTTCCTACTGGACTCCCTAGCCTGGGAACATCCATATGATGCAGGTGTGGCCGTAAAAAAGGAAAAAAAAAAAAAAGAAACTTCATGGAGTTCCCTTGTGTTTTGGCAGGTTAGGGATCTGGTGGTGTCATTGCAGCAGCTCAAGTCACTGCTGCAGCACAAGTACAGTCCCTGGCCTGGGAACTTCCACATGCCACATGGGTGGCCAAAAAGGAACTTCATAACAAAAATAACTAAGGGCAGCAGCAGTGTCTTTGAGAAATTTTTCCCTTAAAAAGACTCCTTTGCCAAATTTGAGAAGTTCAGATGGGCTCATCCGCACAATGATTTTTCAAGCAATGGTCCTTCCAACAAGAAGGGTTCTCTCAACCATGGCAGTTTCTGTTTCATCCTTATGGTTAAATAAAGGATTCAGCTACTGTGAGAATTAAAAAACATCTGAAACTTGCTGATACGCCTTTTTTTTCTGGCCAGAATGCTGGAGCTCCGTTTCTGGGCTGTTTAAAAACCAGGTCGGACGCCCTCTGCTGGACAAAATGGAGAACAGCAGATCTTCCACTAGTTCACTGAGCACCCTCTCTCACCTTCTTCAGCTGGGAAAGTAGATCATGACCTTGAGGGCCAACTAAGTTGAGGAGAACAAGGGACTTGGTTCAAGCACACGATTTAAAGCACCCCCCCCTTAGTAATCCAGTAACATTATAATGCATGATCATTATTATTTTTTTGGCCATGACCGAAGCATAAGTAAGTTGTTCCCAGGCCAGGGACTGAACTTGCACCACAGCAGCAACCTGAGCCCAGCAGAGGCAATGCCAGATCCTTAACCCACTGAGCCACCAGGGTACTCCCTATATTGCATTATTTTTTAAAATCAAAATTAATTCCAATACCTAATGATGAACAAAATAGCAAAATTTGTAGGAATAGAGGAAATGACTAATACAGATCCTGCCTCACTTGTTTCTGCTGAGCCACGATGGGAACTCCTGATGATTTTATTTTTTATTTTTATTTTCTTTTAATTTTTTTTTTTGTCTTTTTGTCCTTTTAGGTCTGCACCAGTGGCACATAGAGGTTCCCAGGCTAGGGGTCTAATCAGAGCTGTTGCTGCCGGCCTACGCCACAGCCATGCTAGATCCGAGCCATATCTGGGACCTACACCACATCTCACGGCAACACTGGATCCTTAACCCACTGAGCAAGTCCAGGGATCGAACCCGCAACCTCATGGTTCCTAGTAGGATTCGTTTCCACTGCGCCATGACAGGAATTTTTTTTTTTTTTGATGATTTGATTAAAAAAAAAACAAAACAAAACTGGGACGTTCCCTTTATAGCCAACCTAGTGGTTAACAAACCTGACTAGGATCCATGAAGATGTGGGTTCAATCCCTAGCCTTGCTCAGTGGGTTAAGGATCCGGCGTGGCTGTGAGCTGTGCTGTACGTCTCAGATGCAGCTTGGATCCCCATTCTGCATTGCTGGGGTGTAGTGTAGGTCAGCAGCTACAGCTACAATTTGACCCCTAGCCTGGGAACTTCCATATGCCATGGGTACAGCCCTAAAAAGCAAAAAATAAAAAAATACTGCATTAGAATATTGAGTCTTGGGCTTTTTGGTAACCCTTCCCCACTTAGATGCTGCCCCAGGAAGTGCACGATGTGCCCCACACTAGTCCTGGCTCTGTTGGGCAGATTCCTGAAAACACAGCAGTGAACAGACCTTGATCACATTTCAGACGCCTGGGCCCCTTGCTGGGGACTCTGGGATTAATAGCCACCATACCAGAGACAGTCAGCACAGCAACTAAGACTAAGAACACTGTCTCTTCACCAAGATGCTCGTGGCCTCTAAAGGGGCCCCGCCAGATGCTCATCCCAATGAACGGGTGCCAGGGTGGCCCCAGCCCTTACCATGTTGGGACATCGTCACTGACTCGGCTGTGGTGAGCTCAGAGCTGGCGGTGTGCTTTGGCCCCACAGCTGTCGAGTTGACCATGGAAGGTCCCTGGGTGGTTCCTGCAGGTTCAGTCTCTGAAAGAATAAACATTTCCTGAGTGCTCAGTTCTGCAAGCTGTGCTGCTGATTGACAAGGGCTAGGAAGCAAATGCCATGGGCCACAAAGAAATAACTGAAGACAAATGCAGTGAAAATACAAACCCACTAACATCTACATTTTTATATTACATGTTGTTTAAAGGGGAGATTCCTAGAGTTCCCACTATAGCGCAGTGGGTTAATGAGCAAGCTTATCTGTGTGGTGGTACCAGTTCAACCTACAGCTGTGGCTCTGACTCAATCCCTGACTTGGGAGACCCAGAAACTTGGATATGCTGTGGGTGCAGCCATTAAAAAAAAAAAAAAGGTTCATAAGTGGGTTTTTTTTGGGGGGGGGGCGCACCTGCAGCACATAGAGGTTCCCAGGCTAGGGGTCAAATCAGAGCTACAGCTGCCGGCCTATGCCAGAGCCACGGTAACTTGGGATCTGAACTGAGTCTGCAACCTACACAGCTCACGGCCACACCAGAGCCTTAACCCACGGAGCAAGGCCAGGGATTTCATCTTCATCCTTATGGTTCCTAGTCGGATTCGTTTCCACTGCGCCACGACAGGAACTCCCCATAAGTGTTATGGATACACTGGTCCCAAATAGAGGCTTTTTCTGAGGATGAGGAAAATCAAAAGGGAACCACCTTCTCCTTCAATGTCTGGATCTAAAACAGTCACCCCTCCAGGACAGCTGGGAAAGACTAAACTTGACACCAACAGTGAACTGAGTCCATTTACCTGCCAGGCACAGTGTTGATATGACCAGCATTTGACAAAGACCTTAGAGCAAAGCCCTTATTACCACAACGGCCTCCTGAGGCCCTGCTCTCCCATTTGACACATGAGCAAAGAGAGGTTCAGGCAGGTCCAGCTGCAGGGCTGACCCCTAAGGGTGGCAGAAGGCAGGCTAGCACCCTCACCTGTGAGACAGCTCCTCATGTCCTTGGCCAACAGCATGCCATCCGGGCAGGCACAGGTGAACTTCGGCGAGCGTGGGTTGATCTGTGGAGCTGGCAGACACAGGTACTGGCAGCCACCGTTTTGGAGGGCGGTCCTTTCACACCAGTTCACCCCTGAGGTGGAAAAGGCAGGGAGACAGGGCAAGAACGAGATCAGAAAATTTCTAGAAAATTCCAGGGCACTGGCAGTGGGGGTGACCACCCCATCTTTACCTCTCGGCTGTGTGAGGTTGTGGAAAAGGACAATGTCCTCTGGAGACAACAGGTTTTCTGCCATCAAATGTATGTCCGAGCCTGTGAGGCGGTTGGCACTGAAAATGGCTTCGTTGATTACATCTGTCCAAAATACTTTATCCTATAAGGGCGTTAAGGAAGATGACAGATCCCATCAACCATGGGGGCGTAACATGGACCACTATCTCCACATCCACACCCCGGGAGCTTAGGGTTCTCTGGGGAAAGAGCAGTGCTTGTATTGTGTAAAATACGCACAATGTAAAATTACCAGCTTAACCACTTTTAAGTGTCCAGTTCTGTGGCATAAGTATATTTACAATGTTATGACAAGTGTCACCACGATTCATCTCTAAAACGTTTTCATCTCTCCAAGTTGAAACTCTGGCCCCCTTAAACCGTAATACCCCTTCCCCTTCCCCCAGCCCCTGGTCCCCACCATCCTTTCTGTCTCTACAGATCTGACTCCTCCAGGGACGGCCTATGAATGGAAATCAGACAGTATTTGTCTTTCTGTGCCTGACTTATTTCACTTATTTTCACTTAATGGACTTGAGCATCATGTCCTCTAGGCTCATCCGTGGTATAGCAGGTTTCAGAATTTCAGAAGTTCTCAGGCCAGGGATTAAACCCACACCACAGCAGTGACCTGAGCCAGCAGTGACAACTAGGGCTCCTTAACTCCTGAGCCACCAGGAAACTGAATTTTTAAGGCTGAATAATGTTCCAATTGTGTGGGTGGACACACTGTGTTTATCCAGTCACCGTCCATTGACAGACACTTGTGTGACTTCTACCTCTTGGCTTTTGTAAATCATACCTCCTGAACACGGGTTTACAAAAACAGTTGACCCCTGAACAACACAGTAATAAATACACAATCCTGGCTTGGTTAAATCCACAGATGTAGAACTATGGATATCCATAAATCATGGATACAGATTTATACTCGGACTTTTTTTTTTTTTTTTTTTTTGCTATTTCTTGGGCCGCTCCCGCGGCATATGGAGGTTCCCAGGCTAGGGGTACAATTGGAGCTGTAGCCACTGGCCTACGCCAGAGCCACAGCAACGCGGGATCCGAGCCGCGTCTGCAGCCTACACCATAGCTCACGGCAATGTTGGATCCTTAACCCACTGAGCAAGACCAGGGACTGAACCCGCAACCTCATGGTTCCTAGTCAGATTCGTTAACCACTGCGCCACAACGGGAACGCCTATACTCGGATTTTTGACTGTGCACCCATAATCCCCACTTTGTTCCAGGGTCAACTGTACAGCAACATTCTTTAGAGTAGGAGCATTTTTTTGAGGCCAGATAAGCCTTCCTGGTCTCCGACCCCCACCCCCTCTCACAGCAGCATCCCTGGCCTATTCCAGATTCTGCCAAATGTCCCTAGGCGGCAGGACGGCCTCTGATTGAAAACTACTGCTTTAGACCTTTTAAGACCCTCTCCAGAAGAAGAAAATGGAAATCATTCCAGGGTTAAGACCTCTTCATGGTCAGGGCAGTTTTCTTACTTGGTCTTGGCTTGAACAACTGAGGCGGCATGTGGCACCGTCAGCGCATGCGCACAGACTTCTACAGCGCAGGGTGAATTCGCGCAAGCGCAGAAGGAGCTCCCGCCTGCCCCCAGCACCCACCTCAAAAATGGCCAAGGAGAAGGGGTGCGCCAGCTTCGTCTTGTCCTCCAGGACGGTCTTCCGGTTCCCCCCGTTGACATCGATGCTGGAGATGGAGTGGAGCTTGGAGTCGACCCAGTAAAGGCGGCCGCCAGAAAGATCTAGAACCCATGGCGGGGGACAAGGAGAGGTCACACAGTATGCTTGGGGGCCTTGGCACCCTGCTCCCCCAGGAGGAAGCCCCCCCAAGCCCAGCAGAGACGTGCCCAGGAAAGCACCCCCCATCCCCCTAAACCATGCAGGAGCCTGAACCGCATGCGGGTATGTGGGGGGCAAGGCAGCTCAGTTTGGGGTTATAAAAATCTCAGGGAGCCACCCAGGCCATCTCCTCTCTCCTCTGGACTGTGTCCGACCCACCAGGACACAGCCCCACCAATGTACCCAGGGTGATGCCATTGGGCCACTGGATGTCCTCCGTCACCAGCGAGTAGACGTCCACTCCGTTCAGGCCGCCCTTCTTGATCTTGGCGGGGGTTCCCCAATCAGTCCAGTACATGAAGCTGGTGCAACGGCGGGGCGGGGGACACACAGACAGACAAGAGGATGTCAGCGAGGGAGGCTCCGCCCACGCGGAAGAGACCAGGACTCCCAGTCAGTCCCAGGGACCCCCTGGATTCTTTCTGCTCTCCTGACCTTGCTGACCCCAGGGCCCACAACATGGGGAGACCCTGCAGGATTATAGGGGTTTGGAGAACGAAAGGAGGTTTTCATTCCAGTGTGAGGACTGGGGCTCTGGAATCCACACTCTGAATACTACTTTCTGAGGGATTTTATAAATACTTAATTTTCTGTAATTTTTCAGGCTTTTGAACTATATGTAGGAGTTCCTGCTGTGGCACAATGGGATTGACTGCGTATTGGGAGCCCTGGGACGCAGGTCCCACCCCCCCCCCCCCCCCCCCCGACCTGACACAGTGGCTTAAGGATCTCTCTGGCATTGCTGCACCTGCCACCTAGGTCACAACCAGGACTCCTATCTGATCCCTGGCCGGGGAAGTCCATACACTGCCAGGAGGCCAGAAAAGAAAAAAACAAAGACAAAAACTATATGTCTGTATCATAAAATTTTTTTGGCTGCACCTGTGGCATGTAGAAGTTCCCAAGCTAGGGGTCAGATTGGAGCTACAGCTGTCAGCCTACACCACAGCCACAGCAGATCTGAGCTTAGTCTGTGACTTACACCACAGCTCACGACAGTGCCGGATACTTAACCCACTGTGCAAGGCCGGGGATCAAACCCACATCCTCCTGGATACTAGTTAGGTTCTTAACCTGCTAAGCCTCAATGGGAACTCCTGGCCCTGTTCTTTTCTGACAGCTTGAGAATGCAGGGGCTAGGGGCAACCCCCACCCTACTCAGTCTGGTCCACTCCAGCATAAACGTCCCCCCTTCCATAGCCCTTAACCCGTCATGAACCACTGCCCATGTCCTCGTGCACCCAGCCCTGGGAACACTCACCCATGGACAGGGTCCACCACAATGGCCCGTGGCTTGGAGCCTTTCTCTTGGAAGAGAGTCTTCCTCTTCACGCCCTTGGTGTCAGCCACGGAGACAGTGCCCAGGATGGAGTCAGTCCAGTATATGTTGCTGTGGATCCAGTCCACCGCCAGCCCATCGGGGGCCTGGAGATCTTCGCCAATAATGGTGTCATAGGAGGAAAAGCTGGGGGCCCTGTTGATCTGGGTACTGGGGGAGGAGGAGGAGGACAGCGTCAACTCCAGGGGCCCTGAGACAATTGGGGTCTGGGGCTGCTGGCGGGGGAGGGCCCAGGCCCACCTGTAGATCTTCCTCTGAGACAGATCAGACCAGTAGATTCTGTTGCTGGCCACCTCAGTGTCCAGAGCGACCACGTTCTTCAGGTTGGGGATGAGGCTGGTGTACTCACTACGGTCCAGGGTCATCTTCCTCACCTCGTGGCGGTTGGTGAAGAAGAGGTAGGCGATGGTGCCTGGGGAGCCACGAAGTGCGCTCAGGGGAGGGGAAGGGACCTCAGCCCCCCGCCATCACCCTGCAGGGTCTGGATGAATCAGAGGAGGCACCCAGCACCTGCCTGGTGTATTAACCATGTTTTGTGTTTGGGGTTTTGTTTTTGTTTTTTATCTTTTTAGGTCCAAATCCGCAGCACATGGAAGTTCCTAGGCTAGGGGTCGAATCAGAGCTATAGCTACCAGCTGACACCACAGTCACAGCAACGCCAGATCCAAGCCACATCCAGGACCTACACTGTAGCTCATGGCAACACTGGATCCTTAACCCACTGGGCGAGGCTAGGGATCAAACCCATATCTTCATGGATACTAGTTGGGTTCTTAACCTGCTGAACCACAACAGGAACTCCAGGGGTATTTTTGTTTTGGCCGCACCTGGATTGAAGCCTCACCATAGCCGCAGCAGTGACAATGCCAGATCCTTAACCCATTGAGCCACAAGGGAATTCCACCTCTGTGGTTTGGATGTAGATCAGGGGGGGACCAACCTCCCAGGGCTTCCAGCTTGCTGGATACTTGCCTCAAATGCGAACTCACTTCAAATGCAAACTAACCAGCCCACACCCTCACCATCTCCTTTACTGGGTTTCACACTCTGGCCTACTCTCCGCCTGCCCCAGTCACCCCAGAGCCAGGTGCCACGCAACCTGGGCCAGCATCTATGCCCCAGAGCCTGTGGAAATTATTCAGACTAGCCAATCCTAAGCCTGTTTAACCTGTTCCTTCCCACAAACCACAGCAGAGGCTCTTGTCCCCATATTCCCCTCACTCCCTTCTGCTTCCTGACCATTCCTGGTGCTTCCCCATATGCCTCCACCCCAGCCCTGCAAAGCTGGCCCCCTCTTCTTGTGAACAACAAACTGTCTTTTTTTTTTTTTTTTTTTTTTTGCCTTTTCTAGGGCTGCTCCTACGCCATATGAAGGTTCCCAGGCTAGGGGTCCAATTGGAGCCACAGCAATGCAGGATCTGAGCCTCATCTGTGACCTACACCACAGCTCACAGCAACGCCAGATCATTAACCCACTGAGCAAGGCCAGGGATCGAACCCGCAACCTCATGGTTCCTAGTCGGATTCGTTAACCACTGTGCCACGACGGGAGCTCCCAAACTGTCTTTTCAATGGTCATTACCATAGCTGAATAACAGTAAAACCTATTACTAAAACACCAGGACCCCAGCACTTTACATTTGAGAACAAAAGATGGAGAAATGATAATGGCAAATATATGCAAGAGTGATTCCGAAGGGCATCCTTGGATGCTAGTCACATTCTTTAACCACTGAGCCACAACCGGAACGCCTGCTGTCAACCTGCTTTACAGTATTAAGGCTCAGAGAGGGGAAGTGACCTGCCCAAGGTCACACAGCTAGTGAGTTCCAGAGCTGGGATTTGAACCCGGGTTGCCTTGAGTCTGGGGGCTGTGCTATAACCAGGATCCCAGCACTCACCAACCCAATGGACCCCACTCAGAATATCCCTTCCCATGACACCAGTCCAGCTGGGATGGCATCTGTAGGGACCCGACCTTACAGGATGGGATGAAAGTGAACTTTCGAATGCTCGAGGGTTTCACATATGGGGATGTGACAGAGGGAGGCCAGGGAGCCAATAAAAGGGATGACAAGAAGAGAGAGAGATTTAAAAGGCCAAGAGACCTTTGGGGAAACAGCTCTAAGATATTTCTGCAAAATAGGCTCTCCTTGGAGTTCCTGCTGAGGCACAACGGGACTGGCAGTGTCTTCGGAGTGCTGGAACACAGGTTCCATCCCCGGCCTGGCACAGTGGGTTAAGAATCTGTGTTGCCACAGCTGCAGCTTAGGTCTCAACTAAGGCTAATATCTGATCCCAGGCCTGAGAACTCCACATGCTGTGGGGCAGCCAAAAATGAAAAATGAAGAAAAAAAAATTGGCACTCCTTGGTATCACACACGCTGCAAGAGTGGAATATGACAGAAAGCAAAGGATGTCTAGGCGACCTGTCCCTTCCACCAGGGCAGCTATGGCTCTAAACACACAGGATTCTGTGATTTAGGTAATTCTAAGAATCAATGCATGGTTGCAGTTCTAACCTAAATGTCATGTGAGAAACACAGTCATGTCTATTTTGTTTCATGATGAGCCATTATATTTGGGTCTCTTGGAGTTCCCACCATGGCTCAGTGGTTAATGAATCCAACTAGGATCCATCAGGAGGCGGATTTGATCCCTGGCCTTGCTCAGTGGGTTAAGGATCCGGCATTGCCATGAGCTGTGGTGTAGGTCAAAGACGTGGCTTGGATCTGGCGTTGCTGTGGCTGTGGTGTAGGTCAGCAGCTGTAGCCCCTATTCGACCCCTAGCCTGGCAACCTCCATATGCCACAGGTGCAGCCCTAAAAAAACAAAAGACAATATTTAGGTCTCTTTTCACTAAATTTGCTTTCTTTAAGTCCTTTCGCTGAAGTGGGTGCAGGCTGTTTGGGCCAAAGCTTTCCACCTCTCATCTCCTGAAGCAGCCCCCCCCTCCATGGGACTGGGAGCTGCGCACCATCCCCTGTGAGACTGACCTGTGTTGACAGCAGAGAAGCCCCACCTGTATGGGCAGCCCTCTAGCAAACCCAGTTCCTAACTGGGCTGTGTGGTCTTGGGAGCAAACAGGTCATTGCATTCGGTACAATGTTCAGATGATGAAATTCCCCAGCGTGTTTGCTTCTGCCCCTCCCGCCACCTCCCCCAGCTCACCTATGGCCTTGCAGGCCTTGGTGAGAGGCTCCAGCTGGAAGCCCTCCTCACACTGGCACTTGTAGCTGCCCTCGAGGTTCACGCAGATCTGGCTGCAGGCGTCTGGGTCCTGACACTCGTCGATATCTGTGGGACACAGAGAAATTTGGGGAGAAATTGGGGGCATCTTCCCTGATGGTCATAAATGCAGCCATGGGCATGTGGACCAAAAGCAGGGCCTCCCAGTGGCAAATGGGGGGACAGCCCGTCCTCTCTAGGGAAGACCTCCAGGGCCAGGGACACGGTGACCATTGGGTTCAGAAATGAAATCTTATTTGTTCTTTTCTTTTCAGGGCAGCACCTGAGGCATATGGAGGTTCCTAGGCGAGGGGTTGAATCAGCTGCAGCTGCCGGCCTACACCACGGCCACAGCAACCCCAGATCCTTAACCCACTGAGTGAGGCCAGGGATCCAAACCACATACTCATGGATACTAGTCAGATCCTTAACCCACTAAACCAAAATGGGAACTCCAAGAAATGAAATCTTGGAAACGGCCAAGTATCACCTCAAACAGTGGCCTCCACCTCACCATTCACTTCAGGGCACAGCCAACAGGGCAAAGTGGCATCAGCTGAGATTTCTTTCTTAATTATTAAACCCCAAAGGCAAGAAGCTAGTGCTCCCAGAGGGCCAAGCCTGCAATAATTGGCCGGCTCGCCTGGCATCTTGCTCAAGCCTCCTACCAGCCCTGTGAGGAGCGGACCGCTTCCATGCACATTTCACAGGCGGGAAAGCGGAGGCAGAGGGTTTGAACTGCCCACATCCAGAGAAGGGGCCCGGGGTTAGCATTACCTTCGCATCTGTGCTTATCCACCAGCTGGAAGCCCTCGGGACAGAGGCACTCATAGCCGATCTTGAGGTCATTGCAGATATGGGAGCAGCCACCCTTGTTGTCCAGACACTCGTTGGTCCCTGCACCGGGTGGGGGATGGGGGTGAGTCACCCTCTGGCCTCCAGACACCCCTCCTCCCCTGCCACCCGACGCTATTTTGTCATCGTCATCATCATCACCACCATGACCAGGAAGCTGGTTAAGTACCAGGACTCCTAGGAGGACTTGAGAGTCACTGTCACAAGTGACGCCATGGATGAACCATGAGGACATCACAGTGGGTGAAAGAAGCCCAGGACAGAAGGATAAATCCTGCACATTTCCACCATGAGGTCCCCAGGGGAGTCAGATTCATAGAGACAGAAAGTTGGATGGTGGGTGTTGGAGGGGCTTAGTGTTTAATCCCCAAAATGAAAGAGTTCTGGAGATGGGTGGTGGTGATGGTTACACAATAATACAAATAAAATTAACACCATTGAACTGTACGACTAAAAATGGTTGAGAGGGTAAATATATTGATTTTTTTTTCTTACCACAATTTAAAAAATTTAATTATTTTTTGACTGTAATAAGTGGTATGTGGCTTTCACCTTTTATAACTCATTTAATCCTCCCTGTATCCCTAAAGGCAAAGGAACTCCAGCTGGGGAAGCTGAGGGATGGCCAGGTTAAATGATTTGTCCAAGATCACACTGCTGGACTCAAACCCAGGGCACTCAGCCCCCAAATCCAGGTGCTTATCCTCTACACCAGGTGTGGGCCAAAGTCAGCCCCCCACCTGCTCTTACACAGCCCCACAGCTAAGAATGGTTTTTACATTTAGAAATAGTTGAGGGGAATTCCCATTGTGGCTCAGCAGAAACACATCTAGGATCCATGAGGACGCAGGTTCAATCCCTGGCCTCACTCAGTGGGTTAAGGATCTGGTGTTGCCGTGAGCTGTGGTGTAGGTCGCAGATGCGGCTCGAATCCTGTGTTACTGTGGCTGTGGTATAGGCCGGCAGCATCAGCTCTGATTTGACTCCTAGCTTGGGAATCTCCATATGCCATGGTGCAGCCCTAAAAAGACAAAAAATAAAAATAAATAAATAAAAATAGTTGAGAAAAAAAATTGATCACAAATTAAAAAACCTGAGTTCCCAATGTGGCACGATGGGATTGGCAGCATCTCTGTAGTATGGAGACGCAGGTTTGATCCCTGGCCCAGCACAGTGGGTTAAGGATCTGGCACTGCTGCAGCTGCAGTGTAGGTCACAGCTGCAGCTCGGATCTAATCCCTGGCCTGGGAACTCCATGTGCCATGGGATGGCCAAAAAAGAAAGAAAAAAAGAAAAGAGAAAAATGAGAATCAAGAGCAAAATTATATTTTGTGCCATGTCAAAGTTCTCTGAAATTCAAGTTTCACATGCACATGTATGCATTCGTATGACTGCTTTCTTGCTACAAGGGCCTGGTTGAACAGCTATGACAGAGACTCTATGGCCCAAAAAGTCAGAAATATTTAAATGGCTCTGGATCACAGCGTTGTTGAAATTACAAGTATCACATTGGCTGGTCTCCAGCAGCCCTAGGATGTGTGAGCAGTTACTGTCCCATCTTATAGTTGGGAAAACTGAGGCTTAAAAGAAATCCACTTACCCCAGCCCACTATCCCCCACATCTGTCTGGCCCCAAAACCACAGCATTCTCAGACCTGGGTAGACCAGTCCCTGGCAGCATCACAGTGCCCATTTCTGGGTCCCAACCCCATTCTGCCAGCAGCCCACATCCTGGGGACTTACCACACTCCTTGAGGGGCTCGTCTGACCAGTCCCGGCAGTCCCTGACTGAGTTGCACACTTTGTCCAAGGAGATGCACTCGCCGCTTTGACACTTGAACTTGTTGGGCCCCTCGCACAGAGTCACTATCAAAGTCACAAAGGAGGGTCAGGTGCTTCCGGGCAGCTGGAGTTTCCTTAGTGCTCTTGATTAATATGATAGTTTATTGATCCAAGAATAGATGCAAATGTACTTGGTAATAAAACAGCATAATTACTCACCACCCCTGGAGCTTCCACTCAGCTTAAGAATTAGAACATCATTGAGAGCAGGGAAACTCTGGCCCACTGCTTGTTTGTTTAAATAAAGGTTTATTGGCATATAGCCCTGTTCATTTGTTCATATGTTGTCAATGGTGATTTTCACACTATAATACTAGAGTAGAGCAGCTGTCATTATGACTATGGCTGGCAAAGCTGAAAATACTTATTATGTGATCTTTACTATCTGTTCCTGGTCTAGACAATTACAGCGGTTTTTGCCATCCTATCCTGCTACCCCTAGAGGCAATAATAATCTTAAATTTGACCATTTCCTTATTTTTCATTAATAGTTCTATCAAGCATGTATGAATGAACAATATACTGTTGAATTCTGCTTGTTTCTGAGCCTTATGTGATAACTATCCAGTAAATTCCTGCAACTTGCTTCTTGCTCCCAAGCCCAAGTTTATGAGGTTTAGCCTGTGCAGCAGCTGAGAGCTGTAGCCTCAGATTCCCAACTGTATGATGCTACACTGTGTGACTACACTGCCATTTAAAAATTATTTCCATGCACCTCTGTTCACAGCAGCCTTATTCACAATGGCCAAGGAATAGAAGCAATTCAAATGTCCATCCATACAATAGAATATTATTCAGTCTTAAAAAAGAAGGGAATTCTACTATACCATGGTTGCATGTTGAAGTCATTATACTAAGTGAAAGAAGCCTGTCACAAAAAGACAAATACTGTATGATTCCACTCACGTGAGGTTCATAAAGGGGTCAATTTCAGAGAGACAGAAAGTATGACAGTAAGTGTCAGTGCTTGGGGAGTTAGTGGTTAATGGGGACAGAGTTTCAATTTGGAAAGATAAAAACAGTTCTGGATGGTGGTGATGAATACTTGGCATTACCAAACCGTACCCTTAAAAATCAAGATGGGAGTCCCCGTCGTGGCTCAGCAGTTAGTGAACCCGACAAGCTTCCGTGAGGGCATGGGTTTGAACCCTAGCCTCGCTCAGTGGTTTAAGGATCCGGCGTTGCTGCAAGCTGTGGTGTAGGTTGCAGACGCAGCTCGGATCTGTTGTTTCTGTGGCTCTGGTGAAGGCTGGCTGCTACAGCTCCAATTAGACCCCTAGCCTGGGAACCTCCATATGCCGTGGATGTGGCCTTAAAATTAAGCCAAAAAAATAAATTAATTAAATTAATTCTACTGCTGATAAACATTTGGGTTGCTTCTAATGTTTTGCTGTTAGGACAGTGCTGCTCTGCCTGTTCCAGGGTCTATCCTCCAGTGCACAGGTCTAAGTTTCTCCTGGCATCATTCCCAAGAACAGGAACTGCAATGTTGTAGATTCAGCAAAGTGCTTTTTACATGGAGTTATATCTGCATGTAACTCAGGGTAAGTATATGAGCTCTCTACACTCTGACCTCATTCTCACAGTCCTGAGGTAGGGCTTTCATTTTGCACAGTTTTCAGATAAGCAGAAGTGAGGCTCAGAGAGGTCAACTAATTTCCCCAAGGACAAACAGCCAGTGAGGACCCAGGAGGCTCCTCCCCACATCTCCCCCAGGCCCAGGACCCCATGGAACAGAGCTCACCATTGACACAGCCCTGCTCGTCGCTCAGGTCCTTGCAGTCATATTCCCTGTCGCACTGCCGGCTACCATGGATGCAGGTCCCGTCTGAGCACTGGAACTCGTCAGGCCGGCACGTGGCCACATCTGGGAGAGGCAGAGCCAAGTGTGGAAGATAAGAAAATGGGCAATACACAAATATTAAGTTTTCTTAGACTTCTCTCTGCTTTGTCTTCACATGCATGTTTCAAAACAGGAAATTCATGGAGTTCCCGTCGTGGCTCAGCGGTTAACGAATCCAACTAGGAAGCGTGAGGTTGCGGGTTTGATCCCTGGCCTTGCTCAGTGGGTTAAGGATCCAGCATTGCCATGAGCTGTGGTGTAGGTTGCAGACGTGGCTCGGATCCCGCGTTGCTGTGGTTCTGGGGTAGGCCGGCGGCTACAGCTCCAATTGGACCCCTAGCCTGGGAACCTCCATATGCCATAGGAGCGGCCCAAGAAATGGCAAAAAGACACAAACAATAAAACACAAAAAACCAGGAAATTTATTAAAAAGCTGGCAGACCCTCAGGAGTTCCCTGGTGGCTCAGTGGGTAAGGATCTGGCCTTGTCACTGCTCTCACTCTAGTTACAGCTATGGTGCAGAAACTTCCACATGCCTCAGGTGCATGTCTTGGGTGCAGCCAATTTATAATAAACTTTTTTATTAAAGTTGAATAACAATCTTGTGCCAATTTCTGTTACATAGAATGATCCTGTTTTTGCTTTGTTTTGCTTCCTTTCATTTAGAATGATCGTGTTTTTTTAATTTTAAGGAAGTATAGTTGATTAACAACATTGTGTTAATTTCTGCTGTACTGTAAAGTGACTCAGTTTTATCTGTAACACACATATTCTTTTTATTTCCATTATGGTTTCTCACAGGATAGAAAAGAATCCTTTTGTGTTTTTGTGTTTTGGGGCCATGTCTATGGCATACAGAAATTCTGGGGCCAGGGAGTGAACTCATGACACAGCAGTAACCAGGGCCATAGCAGTGAAATGCTGGATCCTTAACCCCTGTACCTGCACAAGGAAACTCCCAGAATGATTCTTTTTTTTTTTTTTTTTAATAGCCACACTTGTGGCATATTAAAAAAAGTCCCAGGGCCAAGAATCGAATGCAAGCCACAGTTGCAACCTAGGCCACAGCTGCAGCAATGCTGGATCCTTAAGCCAGAGCACAGGGCTGGAGATCGAACCTGCACCTCCACAGCGACCAGAGCTGTTGCTGTCAGATTCTTAACCCGCTGCACCAGAGCGGGAATTCCCATGATTTTATTTTTAAACCATTTGTTCATCTTTGCAATAAGGAACAAAAACACAACTGAGCATTAACTCTAATGAAAAATGCACTCAGACGACAGCTAAAATAGTAGGGTACATATGGGAAGTATAGTTTTCATAGGTGTGTGTCCTCAGAAGGCTACTCTGCCTTTCTGTGCCTTGGTTTCCTCATCTGTAAAGAATGAGGGAAGCCTGCTCAAGGCATGGGGATTAACCAAGTTTGTGTTCAGTTTTAGAACCAATCACAGACAAAGTCTCTAATTGTTCTTAAAAAGTAACATTTGGAGTTCCCATTGTGGCTCAGTGGTTAACGAATCTGACTAGGAACCATGAGGTTGCGGGTTTGATCCCTGACCTTGCTCAGTGGGTTAGGGATCCAGTGTTGCTGTGAGCTGTGGTGTAGGTCACAGACGCGGCTTGGATCCTGAATTGCTGTGGCTGTGGCGTAGGCTGGCGGCTACAGCTCGGACTAGACCCCCTAGCCTGGGAACCTCCATATGCCGAGGGGGTGGCCCTCAAAAGCAAAAAAAATAAAAAATAAAAAATAAAATAAAATAAATAAAAATAAATTAAAAAAAATTTAAAAATCTAAATCGACAGAACATTGTAAATCAACTATAATAAACTTTTTTTAAAAAGAACATACTGATTTGTTAATCTAAAAACAACAAATAAACAAAAAGTCTGTATAGTGGCAACTATACAGTGAGTGCAACTCTGAAAACTGTGCCCAAGGGCAAAGGTACCAAAGAAACAGAAAGAGGGAAACTTCCTACATCATTAGTCATGGGTGAACGGCCTCCATTCAGGGCCAGGTCCTTGACTGGCACTCTCTCCTATGCAGGAGCCACTAACTACACGTGGCCATTTAACTTTCAATTAGTTAAAGCGAAATAAACCTAAGAATTCTGGGCTTCGGTGGAACCAGCCACACTGCCCAGCTCTGGTGCACGGGGCAGCCTCACAGAAAGTTCTATCGGTGGCGCTGGATTCTGCCCAAGGTCTGAGAAGGCCAAGGCTGTTGCCCCATAACAGGGGAGGGGATCACGGCACAGTGAGGCTAAGTCCTTGGCCAAGGGTCACGCAGCAGGGACGTCACCAGCCAGGCCCGGAGCCCAGGATGATTTCTGGACAAAAAGACACTGCGGGTTGCAGTGTGTGCCCCTTGTCAAAAGAGACTAATTAAGGAGACATTTGAGATGGAGCTTGTCCTCCAAGTGATCAGAAAGATTGGAAGAAACCTGAAATGGGGCCAACTTTCTTGCTGTGTGATGCGAAATCATTGAACTGAGGTAGGAAGTAGATGGGCCCCTGGGCTGAGAACAGCTGGGACACGTCAGGCTTGGTAATTTGGGCTTTGCTTCTTTTTGACATGTCAAGGAGAAAGTTAATGGCAGGACCTGAGCTCTGCTGGAATAAAAAGATTTTTTTTTTCTTTTTAGGGCAGCACCCTCGGCATATAGAAGTTCCCAGGCTAGGGGTTGAATCGGAGCTACTGCTGCTGCTGCTGCCGCTGCCGGCCTAGATCACAGCCACAGCAACACCAGGTCCCAGCTGAGTCTGCAACCTACAGAACTCACGGCAACACCAGATCCTTAACCTACTGAGTGAGGACAGGGTTCAAACCTGCGTCCTAATGGATACTAGTCAGGTTCCTTACCACTGAGCCACGATGGGAACTCCCTAGTATAGAGAGATAAGCTGACTACTTCAATTACTCCTGGGGTCAAGAAGACCTCCCCAGTTATATATACACAGAGAAACTCTTGGGGGTCAAAAACGGAGGTGGGTACCAGGCCATAGTAGGTCCTGATGCCCTCCCATAACACTTTGCTCTGAAATCCATCTTGACCAAAAGCTGCACACACAGATCAGGGAGGGCCCTGGGTCTGGTCAGGTGTGAGAAATAAAACAGGATAACTGGTCAAAGAAAAACAAAGACCCAGTAGACCCGTCTATAAAGTGGTTTAAATCACCTCTCTGGCTCGCTCTTCATTCGGGGGGGGAACGCCAGCACTCCTCTTTTGGGTGTGGATTACTGCTTTGCTCTGACTTAAATAAACTACTTTTTCTTTTTTCAGTCTTTTTAGGGCCACACGCACAGCATGTGGAAGTTCCCAGGCTAGGGGTCAAACTGGGGGACTGTAGCTGCTGGCCGACACCACAGCCACAGCCACTCGAGATCCAATCCTAGCCTGTGACCTACACCACAGCTCACGGCAATGCCGGATCCTTAACCCACTGAGCGAGGCCAAGGATCGAACCTGTGTCCTCATGGATGCTAGGTGGGTTCGTTAACCACTGAGCTATGATGGGAACTCCTAAATAAACTACTTCCCTGTGTGCTCTCCAACATGTCACACTGTGTCTCTGACAATAAACTTTGTACCTGTTTTTACAGTCTTTGTCTCCTTGAAACATTCTTGCTTTCAACAGGGAGCAAGAATCAAGGCAATTCTGCTTCCAGCCTCTAGCTAAGATTCCTGGTTTTCACCCAGGCTGCTCAGGTTTTGTTTTTTGTATTTTCTAGGGCCTCACTCACGGCATATGGAGGTTCCCAGGCTAGGGGTTGAATCGGAGCTGTAGCCGCTGGCCTATGCCAGAGCCACAGCAACACCAGATCTGAGCTGCGTCTGCAACCTACACCACAGCTCACAGCAACACCAGATCCTTAACCCACTGAGCAAGGCCAGGGATCGAACCTGCAACCTCATGGTTCCTAGTCAGATTTGTTAACCACTGAGCCACCACGGAACACCCAGGCTGCCCAGGTTTGATTCCCGAGCAGAGAATTAAGATCTTGCTTCGAGCCATCACTCACAGCTGTCTCTCCAAGATCAGAACCACCTAAAGGCACTGGCCAGCCCCCCACCCCCCACACAGGAGGGCCCAGGGACAGGTGAAGGGATCCCCAAGGCGCCCCTACCGCAGTTCTCCTCGTCAGACTTGTCCTTGCAGTCAGTGTCTCCGTCGCAGCGCCAGCTGGAGTGGATGCACTCGCCACTGTGGCAGTGGAACTCGAGGGCTGAGCAGGGGTTGTTGCTCCTCTCGGGGAGTGATGAGCTGTGGCTCCTGCAGTGCTGTGGCCACTCGTCTGAGCCGTCCTCGCAGTCAGGATCACCATCACAGGCCCACAGCTCAGGGATGCAGGTGGAGCTGTTGCACTGGAAGCTGGCGGGGCCACAGGTGGGTGTGGGGCAGGATGCTTCATCCGAGCCGTCCAGGCAGTCCCGGTCCGAGTCACAGACAAACTTTGGGGCGATGCACTTGCCGTCCTGGCAGCGGAACTCATCTTGGGAGCACGTCTTGGGGGCTTCAGAAATAGACAGAAGATCACAGCCAGGTTACCGGGGAGGCCCTACACCAGCCCACTGCATAGATGGGGACACTGAGCCCAGGACAGGCCAAGCCCAGTGAGTGGACCTGGGGTAGTAGTCAGGGGCCCTGGATTTGGAACCACTGCCCCACCCAGATACCCACCCAGCTCCCGGCCCTCTCAATGCCTCGGACGTCTGTTCGTGTCTCAAGGTGTTACTGTGAGGAACGTGTGTAAAGTTCCCAGGTTGGGCTGGGCACATGGGAAGCACTATTTAAGAGTTTGCACAGGGATCCACATTCAATTTCTTGTAATAAACTATAATGGAAAAGAACATGAAAAAGAGGGAGTTCCCTGGTCGTTCAGCAGGTTAAGGATCTGGCAGTTGTCACTGCTGTGCAGTGGGTTGCAGCTGCACCTTGAATTCAGTCCCTGGCCTGGGAACTTGATATGCAGTGGATGCGACCAAATAAAAAAAAGAGAGAGAGAAATATATATATTTCTCTTCCTTTTACATTCTCTCCCATTATAGGTTATTACAACCTGTCCAGAGGTTTTTGTTTTTTTAAAGAGCCTCACTTCATGAAAGACATGTCTATACAAGAGTTCCCCAGTGGCTCAGTGGGTTAATGATCCAGGGTTGTCACTGCTGTGGCACAGGTTTGATCCCTGGCCCAGGAATTTCCACATGCCATAGATGCGGCCAAAAAAAAAAAAAAAAAAAAAAAAAAGTTTATATAGCTGAAAAGGAAATTATAAATAATGAATAAAATCAAAGAGCCAGCTGCCACATGCCTTCCCATCTGAAACTATCAGCCTTGTTTCTTTGTGGAACTCTCAGCTGGAGGAACAAATTCTGACCTCAGACCAGAATCTGGTCGGGTCACTTGGACGTGGCTGAGGCCCATGGCCCATGAGGTGAGGGACCCCACTTACAACAGCCTTCCTCATCTGAGCCATTCTCGCAGTCCTGCTGACCGTCACACCTCCAAGACTCAGGAATGCAGCGGTTGACACGGCCCCCACAGCTAAAGTCCCCTATCTTGCAGGTGACAGACACTGTGGGAGAAAACAGCATTGACCCTTAACTCATAGGAAGACCAACCTGCCTTGCCAGTCTGGGCTTTGCAAAGGAAAAAACCTTGGAGTTCCCTGGTGGCCTAATGGTTAAGGATCTGGCATTGTCACTGCTGTGGCTAGGGTTCCATCGCTGGCCTGGGAACTTCTGCATGCTGTGGGAGCAGCCAAAAGTGAGTAGCGAGCTCCCCTTTACATTTTATTTAATAAAATAAAAATTATAGGAGTTCCCATGGTGGCTCAGTGGTTAACGAATCTGACTAGGAACCATGAGGTTGCGGGTTCGATCCCTGGCCTTGCTCAGTGGGTTAAGGATCTGGTGTTGCTGTGAGTTGTGGTGTAGGTCACAGACACGGCTCAGATCCTGCCTTGCTGTGGCTCTGGCGTAGGCCAGTGGCTACAGCTCCGATTAGACCCCTAGCCTGGGAACCTCCATATGCCACAGGAGCACTCAAGAAAAGGCAAAAAGACTAAAATAAAATAAAAATTATATTAAATTGGAAAAAAATTAAGTGACCAGTTGGTAAGGGCTATAGGGATAAATTAGGAGTTTGGAATTAACAGATACACGACACTACATATTAAATAGATAGACGACAAGGACCTACTGCATAGCACAGGAAACTATATTCAATATCTTGTAATAACTATACTAGAAAAGAATCTAGGAGTTCCAGTTGTGGCTCAGTGGAAACGAACCCAACAAGCATCCATGAGGACCCAGGTTCGATCCCTGGCCTTGCTCAGTGGGTTAAGGGTCCAGCGTTGCCATGAGCTGTGGTATAGGTCACAGACGAAGCTCAGATCTGGCTACAGCTCCGGTTAGACCCCTAGCCTGGGAACCTCCATATGAGGTAAAAATACCAAAAAAAAAAAAAAAAAAAAAAATCCTATTTCATCTCATTAAAAAAAAAACGGGAGGGCCATTAAAGGAAAGTTCCAGAAATACCTTCTCCGCCCACATCCTAATTCACAGCAGAATGCATCAATACACAAGCTGATTCCCACCGAGTCTATCACCCACCATGGTCAGAAAGGTCACAACCCAAGGGGACTCACTGCACGTCTCCAGGGACTCATCGGACCCGTCCTTGCACTCGGTGTTCCCATCACAAATCCACTTGTAGGAGATGCATTTCCCGTCTCGGCACTGGAACTCGTTTCTCCCACATTTCTCTTCCACTGAGAGAGAAGGAAAAGGAAATGAAGCATCAGTGCCAGGATCAGCAAGTGACCATACTCCCTGTGTCTATTTCTTGCCAGCTGAGAAATGAGCCAGAAATACAATCCTATCGTAACAGTCAGGTTCCCAGGAAATGAAATATGAACAAATTCAATTTCAAGAACCAACAACATCGTGGAGGATTGAGTTCCTTGATGATGTAGCAGGTTAAGGAGCTGGCATTATTACGGCTGTGGCTCGGGTTTGATCCCTGGCCCAGGATCTTCCACATGCCACAGGCATGACCAAAGAGAAAGGAAAAAAATTATACACACACACACATATCATGGAAAAAAATTATACATAAATATATAATTTTTATATAAATATATACATATCATATATATTTTATATATATCATCAATGAGATAGATCTACCTCATGGAGGATGCAAAGAGTATACCCAAAAGAGATTTGTCAACAATGTGAGATTTTGACATCATGGTTGGATGCTGAGTCTAGAGTATGGATCCAGAGAGTTCCCTTGTGACTCAGTGGGTTAAGGACCAAATGTTGTTTCTGTGAGGATGTGGGTTTGATCCCTGGCCTCCCTCAGTGGCTTAAAGATCCAGCATGGCCACAAGCTGTGACATAGTTCACAGATGCAGCTCGGATTCGGTGCTGCCATGGCTGTGATGTAGGCTGGCAGCTGCAGCTCTGATTCCACCCCAAACTCAAGAACTTCCTTCCATAGGCCGTAGGTGAGGCAATCAAAAGAAAAAAATAAAATAAAATATTGAAAAAAAAGTATGGATCCATTGAGCTATGGGAACAAAATATTAGAACTTTGGTGCATGTTAACAAAGAAAAGAGGAGTTCCCACTGTGGCACAATGGAATTGGAGGCGTCTTGGTAGTACTGGCACACAGGTTCAATCCCCAGCCCAGCAGAATGGGTTAAGAATCTGGTGTTGCTGCAGCTGAGGTAGGTCAAAACTGTGGCTTAGATCTGATCCCTGGCCCAGGAACTCCATACATCTCAGGGCAGCCAAAAACAAAACAAAATAAAAACAAAGTAAAGAAAATTATTTGGTATATTACAAAACTGAATTGAAAACAGTACGAAGGAAAATTGAGGCTGCAAAGGCATTAAGCTGGAGGAAAACTTGAAAAGCTTTCTCCAGTAGGTAGAAAGGAACTAGAAAGAGATAAAACTATGAAAATGTGTTAATGTAGAGTCAGGGAGCAGAGATCCAACAGAAAAATTAATCATACAACTAGATATGAGTAAAAGAAATGGGACAGACACAGTAACAAAAGATCTAATAAAAGAAAATAATTGCAGTTCCCGTGTGGCACAGCAGAAATGAATCTGACCAGGAACAACGAGGTTGTAGGTTCGATCCCTGGCCTCAATCAGTGGGCTAAGGATCCAGCATTGCCACAAGCCATGGTGTAGTTCGCAGACGCATGTCGGATCTGGCGTTGCTGTGGCTGTGACACGGGCCGGCAACTGTAGTTTTGATGGGACCACTAGCCTGGGACCCCCCAAAGGCTGTGGGTGCAGCCCTAAAAAAGCAAAAAAAATAAAAGACAGAAAGAAAACTTTGCTGGGAGTTCCATGGTGGCAATGATCCCAACTTGTTACCCTTGTGAGGACGAGGGTTTGATCCCTGGCTTCATCCAGTGGGTCAAGGATCCGGCGTTGCCGTGAGCTGTGGTATAGGTTGCAGACGTGGCTCAGATAGATCTGTTGTTGCTGTGGCTGTGGTGTAGGCCAGTGGCTACACCTCTGATTCAACCCCTAGCCTAGGATCTTCCATATGCCTCAGGTACGGCCCTAAAAAGACCAACCAACCAAACAAAAAACCCCACCAGATCCTTAACTCACTGCAATACAAGGGAACTTCCTGGTATTAATCCTTTCATCTCTAAATATAAACTGTGATCTCCCATTGCAATCTAAAATAATGCAGCCAATAAAAATTATGATCCGGTTCATCTCAGGATGAAGAAATAAGAACAAAAAAAGAAGCTAGGAAGATTTTCCTGATGTCAGATGTTCTGTAGACAAACAGTATGTAAAATTTAAGTTTTGACTGATGGCTATATTTATTACATTTTTCACTACCTTTGTAAGAAGATTAAAGTGGTTTTTCTTTTTGTCAATTAATTTTGAATGTTAGCCATACCCAAAAAGTAGTTTAATGGTTTGTGCAAAATTTCGCCATCAGCTCTTCTTGCACAAGGGCAATGAATGAAAGCTTCATGAATGAGGCAGAAAGTACATGTCCATATCTTCCATTCCTGGGAGAACCTTACAGTACAGAATGCAGAACCTTCCAGAAGACAGTACATCTTGGAATTTCCCCTATGGCACAGCAGGTCAAGGATCTTGCATTAGCACTGTAGCACCTTGGGTTGCAACTGTGGCCTGGGTTTGATCCCTGGCCCAAGAACTTCTATATGCCACAGGCAAGCCCCACCCCACCAAAAAGAACAGAAGACAGTAGATCCTTCTTTTTTTTTTCTTTTTTTTTTTTTTTGGTCTTTTTGCCTTTTCCTGAGCCACTCCTGTGGCATGTGGAGGATCCCAGGCTAGGGGATCTAATTGGAGCTGTAGCCACCAGCCTATGCCAGAGCCACAGCAACGTGGCATCCGAGCCACGTCGGTGATCTACACCACAGCTCACGGCAACGCCAGATCCTTAATCCACTGATCGAGGCCAGGGGTCGAACCCACAACTTCATGGTTCCTAGTCAGATTCGTTAACCACTGAGCCACAAAGGGAACTCCGAAGATAGTAGATCCTTTAATGATTCTGTCCCAAGAGAGTCTGGCTATGCAAGAGGAAGGATTAAGACCTTAAACATTGTGTCAGTCTTTTTATGTATATATGTTTCTTTTTCCCTTGATATTCTCTTAATTAAAGACCCATAATTTGTCTTTATCCAAGGAAGTATTGCCTAGAACACTAGAATCATCTACACTTGTTCTAGTAAACAGATTATAGGTAAATTTTTTTTTAAAATTTTTTCTTTTTCTAGGCGCACCTGCCACATAGGGAATTTCCCAGTCTAGGAGTCAAACTGGAGCCACAGCTTCAGGCTATGCCATAGCCAGGGCAATGCCAAATCCTTAAATCACTGAGCCAGGCCAGGGATCCAACCCACATTCTCACGGAGACAATGTCAGTTTGTCCTGACGGAACAAAAACTCCCAAATTAAAATTTTTGTTGGGAAAAAAAAAAAAAAAAAGAATTTCCATTACATAATTTTTTTTTAACCACATACATAGCATGTAGAAGTTTCCGGGCCAGGGAATGAACCCAAGCCACAGCAGTAACCAGAGCTACAGCAGTGACACTGTTGCCTTAACCAACAGAGCCACCAGGGAAATCCTCCATTCATAGTAATTCTTTAGCCTTGAGACTACTAAAGACTCTTTTGAAGGATCTATTCTCCTCCTTCTTCTCTGTATTACTGCTAATGAGCTGCAAGTAGATATAAATGTGCAAACTTCAGGGCACACACTTAGATGGCAACGTTAACAAGTTTATTCCGAGAAATGAGCATTTTGCCCCTCCCACCCTCAACGTACAAGATAAAAACAGACCTCATCAGATATGATGGAAGGTTGAGTAAAGAAAAAAAGAACAAAAAAAAAAATCAAAATGATCAAGGTCGCTCTTTGAAATGTGGCTTCCTGTGGCAATTAACCTTGCCCTTGGTACTTGGCCATAAAAAAGAATGAAACAATGCCATTTGCAGCAACAAGGATGGATCTAGGGATTATATACTAAGTAAGCCAGACAGAGAAAGAAAAATAACCTAGTATTACTTATATTTGGAATCTTACAAAAAATACAAGCGGAAGTTCCCACCGTGGCTCAGTGGTTCACGAATTTCACGAGCATCCATGAGGACGTAGGCTCCATCCCTGTCCTTGCTCAGTGGGTTAAGGATCCGGGGTTGCTGTGAGCTGTGGTGTAGGTCGCAGACCCTGCTCGGATCTGGCCTTGCTGTGGCTGTGGTGTAGGCCAGCAGCTACAGATCTGATTTGACCCCTAGCCTGGGAACCTCCATATGCCTTGAGTTCGGCCCCAAAAAGCAAACAAACAAATAAAAAACACAAGTGAACTTATTTACCAAATGGAAATAGACCCACAGACATAGAAAACAAACTTATGGTTACCAAAGGGGATAGTGGGGGAGGGCGGAATATATTAAGGAGTTTGGAATTAACACATACACACAACCCCTGGCCCAAGAACTCCCGCAGACCATGATGACGAAAGAGCTATGAGTCTCCAAATGATCAATTCTTGGCCAGAATGGAAGTCTGGTCTCTATCTAAGTTAATCTCAAGACAGAAGGTGGTAGAGAGGTGAAGTTAGCCCCAGCCAGAAGGGAATGTGCCTGAGGATTTTCTGTTGTGATGCAGCAGATTACAAGCCTGATTAGGAACCATGAGGATGTGGGTTCGATCCCTGGCCTTGCTCAGTTGGTTTAAGGATCTGGCGTTGCCGTGAGCTGTGATGTAGTTTACAGATGCAGCTCGGATCTGGCGTTGCTGTGGCTGCAGTGTAGGTCATTGGCTGTAGATCCAATTTGACCCCTAGCCTGGGAACTTCCATATGCCACTGGTATGGCCCTAAAAAAAAGCAAAAAGAAATAAAGAAAACGTGCTTCTCTTTTAAGCTCATGCGCAGGCGTATGGCTGGTGCTCCCTGCAATCATCTCATTTCCTTTCACATGCACACATCTGCAGACAGCTGTTTTCCTATAAATGGCTGTGAACCAGTAACAGCCCAAGGCCTGACATAGTCACAATAATTTTTTGTTCAATTAGGTATGCTGAGGGAGTTCCCGTTGTGGCACAGTGGTTAATGAATCCAACTAGGAACCATGAGGTTTCGGGTTCGATCCCTGGCCTTGCTCAGTGCGTTAAGGATCCAGTGTTGCTGTGAGCTGTGGTGTAGGTCGCAGACGTGGCTTGGATCTTGAGTTGCTGTGGCTGTGGCGTAGGCCGGTGGCTACAGCTCCGATTCGACCCCTAGCCTGGGAACCTCCATATGCCTCAGGAGCAGACCTAGAAAAGGCAAAAAGACTTTTCCACAGTCTCCCTTTTAGAAGGGCAACTCAGCAGAATCTGTTAAAAAAAACAAACAACCCCACGAACTCATTGTAGCTGTCAAGGAATGTTCTGCATGTTTAAAACTTTTGGAGAATCTTGCAAAAAAAATCATCTTTCACGCTGTCCTGGAGCCTACAAGGCACAGTGAAACTTACATTTGGTTGCTTTTTCCTTATAAAAGTTTTTAAAAAACAACAACAACAAAAAACAAAAACCAAAAAAAAAAAAAACCCAACAGAGTTCCTGTCCTGGCTCAGCAGAAACGAATCTGACAAGCATCCATGAGCACACAGGTTCGATCCCTGGTGTAGGCCAGCGGCTACTACTCAGATTTGAACCCTAGCCTGGGAACCTCCATATGCCAAGGGTGTGGCCCTAAAAAAAGAAAAAAAAAAAAAAAACAACAACTAGGAGTTCTTGTCCTGGCTCAGTGGAAAAAACCTGATTAGCATCCACGAGGATGCAGGTTCAATCCTTGGCCTCGCTCAGTGGGCTAAGGATCCAGCATTGCCGTGAGCTGTGGTGTAGGTTGCAGATGTGGCTCAGATCCTGAGTTGCTGTGGCTGTGGGGTAGGCCGGCCGCTACAGCTCTGATTTGACCCCTAGCCTGGGAACGTCCATATGCCACAGGTGCAGACCTAAAAAAGACAAAACAAACAAACAAACAAACAAACAAAAAAAAAACCAAACCAAAACAAAACATAAAAACTACCAGAGTTCCCAATGTATTGCACTGGGATTGGCCGTTTCTCTGCAGTGCAAGGACACAGGTTCCATCCCAGAACAGTGGGTTAAGGATCTGGCATCCCTGCAGCTGCAAAGTAAGTCTCAACTGTGGCTTGGATCTAATGCCTGGTCCAAGAACTCCCTATGCTACAAAAAAAGGAAAAAATAAAATAAAATTGGACAAACGGCTGATACATGAACCAATACACGAATTTCCAAAACATGTGTGTCTGGCTTTTTTGACTCCAGAGTATGTACTATTTACCTGTGTTCTAGTTGGGGCAAACTAACCTATAGGAGTTCCCTTGTGGTGCAGCAGGTTAAGGATCCTGAATTGTCACTGCAGCCACTTGGGTCACTGCTGTGGTGCAGGTTCAATCCCTGACCCAGGAAGTGCCATATGCTGTGAATGCACCAACAACAAACCAAACCAAAACTAAAACAAAACTAAACTAAACCAACTAAACTAACCTACAATGATAGAAATCAGATTAGTAGTGGCCTTTGTTGTGTGAGGGTGGTGAACAAGCTGAAGGGAACAGAGAACTTTCTGAGAGGTGAGAAATCCTCTAAATCATGATGAGAGGTTGTTCCATGGAAGGAGACATTTATCACAATTCACTGAATTGTTTGCTGAACACTTGTCCTTTTTATGGGATGGCAATTACCCTAGATTTCAAAAGGAAACACATTCTGGGTCATATCCAAGTCTCCTTAGGAAACCAGCCAGGTGAGATTAGGAGAGATAAGAGGCAGGGCCACAAGGAGGCCACAGGAGATACAAGGAGTGTTTAGAAATATCAACAGAACTCGATAACTGTAGTACAAGGAGGCCAAGATCAAGGGGGCCATGGGGAAGCCCAGGAGACAGGAAGAAGGGGTAGGAGAGACAGAGGGAAGGGAGAAGCTGAGTTGACCTTCAGAACCTGCTGCTATCAGAACACAGACTGATAAAAACATGGATAAAAGCACAGCCCAGCTACTGATCCAAACAGGACCATGGCCCTCAGAGGCGCCTCTACAATACACCCCACACCCCACTGACTCACAGAAGAATCGTCAGAAGAAAGGAAATGACTCACTTCTCACTGAGTGGGCCAAAAGCAATCGGAATTTCAGGACTCTCAGAAAAAAAAAAAATGTCCAAAAGGAAGTTCAGGCAAGGGGCATTCTCAACTGAGGATCCCAGAGGAGGAAATCAGTTGTTCCCTTCCCCAACCAGGCAACTGCAGCTTTAGTTACCACCAATCTACTTTGCACATGGACTCAGCTTATGCTACTGGAAAGGCTAAATATATATATATATTAAAAATATATACATATATATATATATATATATATATATATATATATATATATATATATATTTTACTTTTTAAGGCAGCACCCGCGGCATATGGAGGTTCCCAGGCTAGGGGTCCAATAGGAGCTGTAGCCACCAGACTATGCCACAGCCACAGCCACGGAAGATCTGAGTCACACCTGAGACTTACACCACAGCTCACGGCAGCACCAGATCCTTAACCCACTGAGCCGGGCCAGGGATTGAACCTGGGTCCTCATGGATGCTAGGCAGATTCGTTAACTGCTGAGCCACGACAGGAACTCAAGTCTAGAAATGCGTAAACATCCCAAGGCCCTTTAAAGAGGGTTTAAAGAACAAGAACCCATCTCCCTGGACAACAAGCTCTGGCGTTGCTGTGGCATAGGCTGGCGGCTAAAGCTCTGATTTGACCCTTAGCCTAGTAACCTCCACATGCTGTGGGTGCAGCCCCAAAAAGACAATAAAAAAAAGGAAAAACACAAATACCGCAGCCCAAAGAAACCACTTTTCCTGGTTTCCTCCCTGTTCCAGGAGCAAGGTTTGAGTTTCCCATGTCAATTTCATCCGAATTTCAGGAAAAGCAAACTTGAAGCTCCCCATCCCATTATCTCATCATGCTGGAGGTGCCTAAAATTACATAAGCACTGAAACCTGTTCCCCCACCCAAGAATAAAAACCTGCTAAACTCAAGCCTGCAAAACTCTCCTGTCACAAGTGACTGGTCAGGAACAAGGTTATCGAAACAAAAAAGGGGAATACACATTTCTGCTTTTTCTCCAGCACACAAATGAAGCGGTAAACGCTTTCGATGTTTTCTTTCCACTGCTACAGAAGAGGGTGGTTGTTCAAGGAAGTCAAAATTATACATGGAAAACATTTCCTTGAATAAAGAAGTGGCCAGAGCTAACAGACTCAGCGGAAAATGAAAGAGAAATCCGTTTATCAGTTTTCTTTTCCACACAAGGTGATGCCAAGGTATTTTCCCCAGGGGTGATCTCGATGATAAATTTTGGGGCCTGCTTCTTTGGGGGAGGGCTAGCCTGTTTCTATCACTGTTCACCACTGGTTACTTCCAGTGTCTGAGCAATACGTGATCATTTACTTGCTGGACAGAGGGGCAGGATGTGGATGCACTAGTGTTAACACACTAGATGTGGAATGTGAAAGGCTGTCAAAGCAAGGCGCACACAAGGCACCTAAAATTGGGTCCTATCAGGAGAGGAACTCTTACACCTAAGAGCGGGAACATCCTGGACAAATGAGGTACATATTTTCCCTTAGAGGTTTGCAGTCTCAAAAAACATTCTCCCTAATCTTTTGCCGGTGTTGCTCTGGAAAAAAAATATGCCCAGCAATGACCATGAATCACCTAGGTGGGGCATGTTGTTAGAACAGACACAACTCTTAGTGGGACCACTCTGCTTTCTCCGTTTGGGTGTGTCTCTGGCATACTCCACACACAACTGTTAACTGATTTTGATCTGGCAAAGCAGGCAAGTTAAGATCTGCAACTACTTCCATTCCCCAAGGAAACAGACAAGACACTCCCACCCACTCCACCTCCACCCCCAGTCACTACTCAGGGCAAATGTGGAGTAGCCAGGGCTGCTACAAACAGACCTCATCCTACATCATCTTGTTAACACCAGAAATAAGGAGTAACTGTCAGCTATTAGGAGTCTGGGGAAGATGTCAGGACTCAAGAGCCTCCTTGAGAACAAAATATACCAGACTCTCAGGCCCCACAGGGAAAGAGGAAACTATGACAAGCAACACATCTTGCTCAAGACTTCACTGCCATTACTTTTTCTTAGGAAGAAGTGGATCAACGTGTGAAACACAGATTAATCAAGTGCGTCTTGACTAAACCATACTACCTCCGCTTCACACAACTGGGTGGCCGAATTATTATAATAATCCTCTGCCATGTGGCTACAACCTCCCTTCCTTTCCTCCCAGAGGAAACTGATGTGTCACGGGCACTGATTCCAAGAGTTCAAAGGTCTCGCCTCAAAGCCCCCCCTCCACCCTGTCAATAAAAAGACAGCTTCCTGCATCCTGTTAATCAGACCATCCCAAGCCTTTTCTACGCCCAGCTGGTTGTAAGTAGAAAAAAGACATTCTCTATAATCCAGAGCCAGGTCAAATGCCTCTAGCAGCCAATGGATAACTAAGGATCCTGCACCAAGCAGCCTCTTGCCCAAACCTAAATTTCAAACCCTCTAACACGAAAGGTCGTCTTGTAGGCAGCTCGGCTGAACCCATTTATCCTCTCTGAACAAACAAGGCAAGCTGAGGGGTCCATCCAGTCCCTGATACTCAGTCCCTGCCCCAGCACGGCTGGAGGTCTCCGCGAAAGTGCTCTTCGCGTCCGCTCAAGGAGTGGTATTAGTTCCTTAGGAACAGTTTCAGCCTGGAGAGGAACCGAAGCCTTGAGGGTGTCCCGGGCGAACCCAGCGAGGGCAGCCGCGAGGACAAAGTGCGGACAGAGGCCACGCCACCGATCGCAGAAGAAACCGAGGCATTCGCCGACGGGGCCCAGGCGCTCAGCAGGAGCCTCGTCCAGGCTCATGGAGCTTCTCCAGGGGCCCAAAACCTGCTCCCTCTTTTGTGACAGGAGCCTGGGATGAACCCCAGGAATCTCCTTCGACCTCACCCAGAACCAGGTGCCGCGGCGTGGTACCCCAGCCACGCCCCGCGCCGCGCGCGCTTCTCTGCCGCCATTGGCCAAGGGGAGTGGCTCGAGGCTCGCCTGTTCGAGTAGTGCCCAATAGCAGCCCGAGGGCGGGCCCGCGGGGCTGAAGGCGGGGCAGGAGGCGGTGGCCCGGGGCGGAAGCGTGGTTCCGGGACGATTCTGGGTGCCCTCGGCTCTGTTCTGGGAGCCAGCATCCCTTTCGGACAGCACAAAGCTAATTGGGCCGCCGTCGTAACCCCTGCAGGCGAAAAGGATGCAGAGGGAAGGATCCGGGGGAAGCGCTCGGCAGGGACCTCGAGGCTGAGCAATAGGGTTTTGGATCACCCTCACCCTAGAATAACTCTGAGAGGGAGAGCTCTCTCCCCACAGGGGTGGAGATCCGCGTACCGTGCTCTAAGATAAGGGGGACCTGCATCGAGTGGAAACTTGTGGGAAAGCCACACCATGTTTTCCCTGACTCCCCCAGAGCCTCCAGACCCCCTAAACTCTCGCGCCCCCCTTAGAGCCCCCTCCAACCACGTAAGAATGACTTCGTGCCATTTTCCCACAAGTCTGCCAAGGATACAGTGATTTTTAGTTCTCCACCCCCTAAAAAAAAAAATTACTAAGAGGCTCCCCGAGTTCGGGAGCTAACCTCCAAGCCGCGAGAGCTTCTGGAGCCAGACTTACCTGCAGCTGCCACCGCAGCAATGAGCAAGGCGACAGCCCATCGCAGGACCCAGCCCGTGGACTTCATGCTTCCAGCCTCCGCCTGCAGCTCCCTGGCCCGGGCTCCTGTTCACTGTGTGCGCTCTTGAAATCCGGGCTTCGCGCGGCCCGGACGCGACTGCACGCGGGGCCCCAGTCATTTGCAGCATTTCAATGTGAGGTTTCTCGTAGAGGGAGGAGTTTGCATGGGGTGATTTTCAAATATCTTCACCTCACTGCAAGAGGAGGAGTTTCGGGAGGAGGAGTTTCGAACGGCTGATGTGACATGGGATCCTTAACCCGTGAAGCCCTGACTCGGATTCCAGTCTTTTCCAAAGCCGCTCTGGGATGGGCTGCTAGATGTGTCGATTTTGGTGGCACAAGAACTAAGCCCCCGACCCCCAGCCCAAAATGGAAACGCGCGTCAGCTGAAGGGTATCCCTTAAATTTCTCTCAATTTTTAATTGTTACATCCTCTTTGGTGTCCAAAGTTAACATCCATCTGTCCTTCCAAATGGTTTTGGCCAATGACATCTCCCCTCTGACTAGAAATATTGGAAACTTACCCCCCACACACACCCCCTTCTCTACTTGGCCTTTTCCTTTCTAGGAATTGTTTATAGATTTTAACCATTTCGTCATATATAGTTTTAGAGAGTTCTTCCACATCGCCCCATAATCAATGAGAGTTAAATAAAATCATCTTGAAAGAACGCCCCAAAACTGATTTTGTTTTATGGGATCCAGCGCTCAGATGAATTTTGAGCAAAAACATCTCTAAAATCAACTGACCCACTACTTGGGGTCTGGATATAAATATTGATTTATCCTTTTAGGAGAAGGAGTTGAACAAACAGAGAAGCCACTTCCTCTCCTCTGAGCAAAATCAAAACAAAATAGAGCTTTCAGAGCTGAACCTGATTGCTTAGACCACAGAGGGCTGTTGGAAAACAGCTTTTAAGAATCAGGGAGTCTTCAGTGTTGCCGCAGCTACACAGCTGCCGCTTGGATTCAATCCCTGGCCCAGGAATTTCCCTATGCTGCAGGTATAGCCATAAAAATTTTTTTCAATAAAAATACATGAATGAATGCACAAAAAGCTATGGAGGAGAAATCTCTCAGAGTACTAAGGAGAGTTATCTTTGGGCAGTGACATTTTTTGTTTACCTCTATTTTTCTTGAGCTATCTATATTGTTCATGTATTCTCACCATGCTCAAAAATAAACCTTTTGAAACTAAGAAAAAAATAATTAAAATAATTAAAATCATAAAGATTTTCTTCACATTAAAAAAATAAATAAATCAGGGAGTCTCTTTTGGGATCCATGCACTTACCAGCGGCCCCTTGCCAAAAAAGCCTCCCACAAAGGGTCTGGCAGTTTTGGAGGTTTACTTCAGGAATGAGCAGAGATCTCTAAGGTTTTACAAACTGAGCTTAGCTGGGCAAACTAACCTTTCAGCAGGCTTACAGGGAAACCCAGCAGAGAAGTCAGAAAAGAAGTATAAGGGGCACAATTGAATCCTTGGGGAGAAAAATAGCGATTAATCCAGAAGAAGAAACTTACAAAGTGTTTGGCAGTAAAGAGCCCCAGATTCTGAATCAGACGGACCTCAGGCAAATAACTTAGCTTTGCCAATAAATCAAGGCTGATAAAATAAATATGGGGAGGAAATGCCTGCTTCCCTTATTTGGCAGGTTCATTATCAGGGTCAAAACGAGCTCATTAGCAATACCTGGAGAAATTTACAAGGACTAGCAAGTTCTGAGAGTGGTTTATGAATGTGTCACCATCAAATTCCATTCCTTATTCTATATGTGCCTCTTTTTGTTGTTGTTGTGTTTTTTTGTTTGTTTGTTAAGTCAGGAGCAGTAGATTTGGTTTTTTGTTTTGTTTTTCTTTTTTTGAGGGCCACACCTGCAGCATATCGAAGTTCCCAGGCTAGGGGTCAGATCAGAACTGCAGCCACTGGCCTATACCACAGCCAGGCAACACCAAATCCAAGCCACATCTGTGACCTATTGAACAGCTTTCAGCAGGGCTGGATCTTTAAACCACTGAGCAAGGCCGGGGATTGAACATGCATCATCACAGAAACAATGTTGGGCTCTAAACCCATTGAACCACAACTGAAATTCCTGGAGTACTAGGTCTGATTTCCTTTCTGAAAAATTATAAAAGACTTCTCAGGCTCAGTTTCTGTTCTGTTCCGCTCCAGCTTTTTCTGATCCACCTGGTGGTAGAAGGCCCTTGCTTCCCAATAGGCCTGCAAAGAGTTACCAGGAAACATTCCCTTCCAGAAGGGACTTAGCTTTTTATGTCTCCAGAGGTAGTTGTATGGAGATGTGAGGTCAGGCCTGAAAGAAGTCCACAAAAGCTCTGAAAAGAACATTCCCAGGGTGCCAGGTCCTGGGCAAGAATTCCAGGAGGGCTCTCCCCATGTCCTCAGGGCTCTTAACCCACTGAGCCACAACAGGAACTCCCAGTGTTTTGTTTTTGATGTCCTTGCAACTACATCTTTTCCCTCTCTCTTTTCTTCAAGGAAAAACTTCTTCCTCATACACACTTAAAAACAATCCTTCCTAGAGTTCCAGGCATAGCTCTGTGGAAACAAATCTGACTAGTATCAATGAGGAGGTAGGTTAGATCCTTGGCCTCACTCCATGGGTTAATGATCCAGTGTTGTTGCGACCTGTGGTGTAGATCTAAGACTGGCTCAGATCCTGTATTGCTATGGCTGTGGCAAGGGCAGGCAGCTGCAGCTCCAGTTAGAGTCCTAGCCTGGGAACTTCCATATGCCACGGGTATGGCCCTAAAAAGACCAAAAAAAGTGCTCGCTTCAGCAGCACATATACTAAAATTGGAATGATACAGAGAAGATTAGCATGGCCCCTGCGCAAGGATGACACACAAATTCGTGAAGCGTTCCATATTAAAAAAAAAAAAAAAAAGACCAAAAAAAAATCCTTCCATGGAATCCACTTCATTTGAATGTTCTTCTGCTTGGAGTTCCCACTGTGGCTTCTTAGGTTATGAACCTGACTTGGATCCACAAGGATTCAGGTTCAATCCCTGGTCCTACTCAGTGGGTTAAATATCTGGCAGCTGTGGCTTAGGCCATCAGCTGCAGCTACAATTAGATCCCTGGCCTAGGCTCTTCCATATGGTCCAGGTGTGGTTCTAAAAAAGCAAAAAACAAAAACAAAAAAAAAAAAAAAAAAGAAAGAAAGAAAGAAAGAAAGAAAAATTCCTCTGTTAGCAAAGTCATCTAAACCGAGGGCAGGCATTTTCCTCATTCTTGTTTTTTTTTCTTTTTAATTGAAGTATAGTTGATTTACAATGTTGTGTTAATTTCTGCCTTACATCAAAGTGATTCAGTTATACATGTATATACATTCTTTTTCAGATTCTTTTCCATTATGGTTTATTGCAGGATATTGACCCTAAGTTCTCTGTGCTATAGAGTAGGACCTTGCTGTTTATCTTTTTTTCTTTTCTTTTTTTTGTCTTTTTAGTGCATCTTCAAGTGCTGTGAGCTGTGGTGTAGGCTGGCAGCTCCAATTCGCCCCCTAGCCTTGGAACCTCCATATGCCACCAGTTCAGCCCTATAAAGACAAAAGACAAAAAATAAAAAATAAAATAAAATAAAAAGAAAAGAAAACATAAAGAAATAGACGGAAAGAAAGGCTGGAGGGAGGGAGGGGGGGAGGAAGAAGCAAAAATAAAAGAAAGAAGAGGAGTTCCCGTCGTGGCGCAGTGGTTAACGAATCCGACTAGGAACCATGAGGTTGCGGGTTCGGTCCCTGCCCTTGCTCAGTGGGTTAAGGATCCGGCGTTGCCGTGAGCTGTGGTGTAGGTTGCAGACGCGGCTCGGATCCCGCGTTGCTGTGGCTCTGGCGTAGGCCGGTAGCTACAGCTCCGATTCAACCCCTAGCCTGGGAACCTCCATATGCCGAGGAAGCGGCCCAAGAGATAGCAACAACAACAACAAAAAGACAAAAGACAAAAAAAAAAAAAAAAAAAAAAAAAAAAAAAAGAAAGAAGAAAGAAAAAACTCTGGCAAGAGCTCCTCCAAGCCATGCTTGTGACCTTGGCTCCTAGAGCCTTTTACGTCAGCCCCGGCTGCCTTGGCCTCAGGGTCAATGTCAAGGGCAACACAGGCTCCCAGACTTCTCTCTCAGGCCACTAACTCCAGGCAGCTAGGAATCCAGGAAGAAAAAGCCATCAGAAATCCCTGCCTGTTCTTCACAGTGGGCATCTTTGGACCCATAGCAACCCAATGCCCTGCCTCTACCACAGCCACAGCAACACCAGATTCAAGCCGCATCTACAACCTCTGCTGCAACTTTCAGCAATGCCGGATCCTTAACACACTGAGCAAGGCCAGGGACCAAACTTGCCTTCTCATGGATGCTAGCTGAGTTATTAACCTGCGGAGCCCAAGGGATCTGGCATTGTCTCTGCAGTAGCTCAGGTCACTGATGTGGAATGGGTTCGATCCCTAGCCAGGGAACTTCCATGTGCCAGGGATGTAGCCAAAAAAATAATAAAATAAAATAATTATGATAAGGAGTTCCCATTGTGGCACAGCGGAAATGAATCCAACTAGGAACCATGAGGTTGCAGATTTGATCCCTGGCCTTGATCAGTGGGTTAAAGATCTGGCATTGCCATGAGCTGTGGTGTAGTTCACAGTCATGGCTTGGATCTGGCGTTATTGTGGCTGTGGCTGTGGCAGGCAGCTATGCTCTGATTAGACCCCTAACCTGGGAACCTCCATATGCCTCGGGTGTGGCCCTAAAAAGCAAAAATAAATAATAATAATAATAATAATAATAATGGTAAAATACACATAACATAAAATGTGCCATCTTAACCATCGGAAGTGTGCAGTTCGGAGACATGAAGTACATTCATGTTATTGTGCAACTATCACCACCATCCATCTCCAAGACCATTTGCATCTTGCAAAACTAAAACTCTGTTCCCGTAAAAGACTAACTTCCCCTCTCCCATCCCCCAGCCCATGGCATTCACCATTCTGCTGTCTCTACTTTTTTTTTCTTTTTCTTTTTTTGCCATTTCTAGGGCCGCTCCCGCGGCACATGGAGGTTCCCAGGCTAATCAGAGCTGTAGCCGCCAGCCTACGCCACAGCCACAGCAACTCAGGATCCAAGCCTCGTCTGTGACCTACACCACAGCTCACGGCAACGCCGGATCCTTAACCCACTGAGCAAGGCCAGGGATCGAACCCACAACCTCATGCTTCCTAGTCGGATTCATTAACCACTGAGCCACGATAGGAACTCCTCTGCTTCCTGTCTCTGTTAAATTGACTGCTCTAGGGACCTCATATAAGTGGAATCAGGCAGTATTCGTACTTTTGTTATTATGTTACTGAGCATCATGTCCTCAGCATTCATCTATGTTGTAGCCTGTGTCAGAATTTTCAGAATTCCTGTTGTGGCTCAATAGAAACAAACCGACTAGCATTCATGAGGTCGCAGGATAGATCCCTGGCCTCGCTCAGTGGGTTAAGGATCTGGTGTTGCCTTGAGCAGTGGTGTAGATCGTGGATACGGCTCGGATCTGGCATTGCTGTGGCTGTGGAGAGGGCTGGCAGCTATAGCTCTGATTGGCTTGCTAGCTTGGGAACCTCCATGTGCCCCAAGCATGGCCCTAAAAAGTCAAAAAAAAAAAAAAATCAAAAAAAGAAAAAAGAAAATGCTATTTTTATTCAGCTAAAATCCCCTGACACTGGGAGTTCCCATCGTGGCTCAGCGGAAACGACTCTGACTAGTATCCACGAGGACGCAGGTTCGATCCCTGGCCTTGCTCAGTGGGTTAAGGATCTGGCGTTACTGTGAGCTGTGGTGTAGGTTGCAGATGCAGCTTGGATCTGGGGTTGCTGTGGCTGTAATCAGAGCTATAGCCACTGGCCTACACCAGAGCCATAGCAACGTGGGATCCGAGCTGAGCTGGGTCTGCAACGTACACCACAGCTCACGGCAACACCTGATCCTTAACCCACTGAGCAAGGCTAGGGGTCAAACCTGCAACCTCATGGTTCCTAGTCAGATTAACCACTGAGCCACAACGGGAACTCCCAAGGCCAGGGATTGAACCCGAAACCTTATGTTTTCTACTCAGATTCATTTCTGCTGTGCCACAATGGGAACTCCAAAATGAGAACTTTTGTGCTGGGAGAGCCTGTTGCAGCTCAACTAGTATCCATGAGGTTTCGGGTTCGAGCACTGGCCTCGCTCAGTGGATTAAAGGATCCAACATTCCTGTGAGTTGTGGTGTGGGTCACAGATGTGGCTCAGACTCTGAAGTTGCTGTGGCATAGGCTGGCAGCTCTGATTTGACTCCTAGCCCCGGAACTTCCGCATGCTGCAGATGCAGTCCTAAAAAGCTAAAAAAAAAAAAAAAAAAAAAAAAAAAGAAAGAAAGAAGAAAGAAAGAAAAAAGAAAGAAATTTTGTGCATATGTACATTTGTTCTGGAGAGACTGCCTCTAGTTTTCATCAGATTCTAAAAGAATAAGAGGTTTTCAAATCCTGGCCTTACAAAAAAAAGCTTGTAGTAGGTGGAAATCAAGATTTTATTTCATTTATTTTAATTTGAATTTAACTGTGTCCAATCTTGAATATAACACCCAGAGCTCGAACATGATTTCATCAAGAAAACATTGGTTTTAATAAGAAGAATCTTTTTTTTTTTTTTTTTTGGTCTTTTTGCCATCTCTTGGGCCGCTCCTGTGGCATATGGAGGTTCCCAGGCTAGGGGTCGAATCAGAGCTGCAGCCACCAGCCTACGCCAGAGTCACAGCACCTCGGGATCTGAGCCATGTCTTCAACCTACACCACACCTCATGGCAATGCCAGATCCTTAACCCACTGAGCAAGGCCAGGGATCGAACCCACAACCTCATGGTTCCTAGTCGGATTCGTTAACCACTGCGCCACGACGGGAACTCCAGCTACAGCTCCGATTTGACCCCTAGCCTGGGAACCTCCATATGCCGCGGGAGCAGCCCAAAGAAATAGCAAAAAGACAAAAAAAAAAAAAAAAAGAATTAAATGGCTGTCTTTACAAAATCACCCATCACCTCCTTAATAGGTGAAAAACTAAGGCACAGAGAAGGAAAGGGGTTTGCCCAAGGTCACACAGCAAGTTGGTGGCAAAGCTGATCTTTCCAGCTTTCTCAAGCATTGGTACCCCCCCATTTTGTCTGTTAGCACATGAACCCATTTCCTGCATTTGAGGATCTGCCTCCCCACTCCAACTTTTGAAATTCCAAAGGCCAGATACTCACTTTCCCAGCATCCCTTCAACAAGAAATTGAGACTGTGATTGGGACTCGGCCAGTGATATCCTCCCACCCAAGAACTTGACTCCAAAGCCAGTCTCTGGATCCACTGTCCTTTTGATTCTGAAACTATCCAATCTGGTTTGAGCCATTTGCAAACAAGAATAGACATATTTACTCTATTAGATTAAAAGAGAACTGAAATAACCCCTATCTGGGGCTAGAAAACCCCTTGGTGTCACCTCCTCAAATTCTCAGCCTCATGATCTCCAATTTAGAACATTCCTATAAGAATGTTCCATCTATTTTCATCATTGTCTTTGATTATAGCACATGCTTAAGTGTAAAAACCTTAGGCAGTAGAAAACTTAGAAATTACTGAGAAGAAAGCAGTGGACACTTAAAGTTCACTCAAGATCATTACTGTTTAGGAGTTCCATTGTGGCTTAGTGGTTAATGAATCCGACTAGGAACCATGAGGTTGCAGGTTCGATCCCTGCCCTTGTTCAGTGGGTTAAGGATCCGGCGTTGCCATGAACTGTGGTGTAGGTTACAGACATGGCTTGGATCCCGAGTTGCTGTGGTTCTGGTGTAGGCCGGTGGCTACAGCTCCGATTTGACTTCTAGCCTGGGAACCTCCATGTGCCGCAGAAGTGGCCCAAGAAATGGCAAAAAAAAGACAAAAAAAAAAAAAAAATAGTACAGAGAGGTCCCTTGGATTCTACCCTCAGCCTCCCCCAACAATGAGTAATCTTACATAACTTCTTTTTTCTTTTCTTTTTTTTTTTTTTTTGTCTTTGTGTCTTTCCTAGGGCCGCTCCCACGGCATATGGAGGTTCCCAGGCTAGGGGTCTAATCGGAACTGTAGCCGCCGGTATACGCCAGAGCCACAGCAATGCAGGATCTGAGCCACATCTGCAATCCACACCACAGCTCACAGCAATGCCAGATCCTTACCCTACTGAGCAAGGCCGGGGAACAAACCTGCAACCTCATGGTTCCTAGTCAGATTAGTTAACCACTGAGCCATGACGGGAATTCCCACATAACTTCTTTATTAAACCAGGAAACTGACATTAATATAATACAATCATACAGAGACTTAACTAGGGATTTATTGACCAGTAACATTTTGTAGCCTGTCTCCACATATTTTTCATATATAAGCTCTTTCTCATGCCTCTGTCATGATAATGACTGTTCATGGATAAGCAATGAAGTCCTACTGTACAGCACAGGGAGCTATATCCAATCTCTTGCGACAGAACATGTTGGAAGATAATATGAGAAAAAGAATATATATATATGTATGACTGGGTCACTATCCTGTATAGCAGAAATTGGCACAACATTGTAAATCAACTATACTTTAATAAAAATTTAAAAAATGACTGTTGAGTGTCTTCTGGCTGAACCTTAGCAGATGTCATCGAGGCCTTATTGTTGAGTCCTTTAATTCCCACCAAAACACAAAAATAATATCTGTTCATACATCTTGGTACCTCTAAAGATTTCCTTACAAGAAATTCCTGAGAAACAGATATAAACATATTTAAATCATCTTGTCAAACTGCTGTTTATTTTTTCTTTAAGGGTGTATTTATTTATTTATTTATTTTGTAGGGCCCCACCTGCGGCATATGAAGTTTCCCAGGCTAGGGGTCGAATCAGAGCTACAGCTGCTGGCCTACGCCAGAGCCACAGCAACGCTGGATTTGAGCCGTGTCTGCGACCTACAGCACACAGCTCACGGCAATGCCAGATCTTTAACTCACTGAGTGGGGCCAGGGATCGAACCTGCATCCTCATGGATACTAGTCAGGTTTGTTACCGCTGAGCCATGATGAGAACTCCTGCTATTTACTTTTTACTTTTATTTATTTATTTGTTTGGCCGAGCCCACGGCATGCAGAAGTTTCCAGGCCAGGGACTGAATGCGCCACAGCAGTGACAATATCTAATCTGCCAGGGAACTCCTCAAATTGCTTTTTAGATAGCCATATCCAAGTACAGCCACGGATGTGAGGCCCCATCTTTTCACCACCTTACCAACACTGTGTTATCATTTAACAAATGTTTACCAATTTGCTAAGCCACATGATGATAATAATAAAGTATTCCATCATGGTTTTAATTGGCATTTACTTGGTGGTTCATAGGATTAAACCCACTTTACTTCTGGCTGGCACGCGTAGTTCTTCTTTGCAGTTTCTCTGTGGGGTTGCTGCAGAAAAATAGTAAACAGAAAGCAAACAAGCTAGCAGTTCTTTTTCGGTTTCCACTAATTCGTCTTTACCACATCCCCTTCCTGTTGGTTACTTATCGGCAAGCTTTCGCGGGTATCATGGGGATATGGTTTGAAAAGTATGTTTTTTAGGATTCTCTTAGGGAGGCCTACATGCGTCCTCCCCCAGATTGTCAAGGAAAGGTGAGAAGGGGCAGGAAAGTGACATGTGAGATGAGGCTTAGGGGAAGGAGATTTCCCAGGTGAGGCATTACAGGAAGAGGGACGCGGATGTGAAAGCGCTTGTAAGTATGTGGTGTAAGATGTCAGTGTGGCTAAGGTTTAGAAAGCCATGGCTGGAGAGTCGCCAAGCTCAGATGATCGGCCCCGTGTGCATTCAGGAATTGCAAAAGCTTATGTTTCTGACCATGTGGGAAGAAAAGCCCGGTGGGGAGTGAGGGCAGGAACTGGGGAACCAGGGAAGAGCAGACTACACTGGTCCAGACTGGCGATGGCAGTGGTGGTGGACCAGGTGAGGGCCAAGGATTGATTTTGTGTGGGCAGATTGAAGAGATTATAATCTATGTATGTATGTATGTATGTATCTATCTATCTATCTATTAATCTTTTTACCACCACACCTGCAGCATAAGGAAGTTCCCAGGCTAGGAGTGGAATCACCACAGCTGCAGCAACACCTGATCCAAGCTGCATCTTCAAACTATGCTGCAGCTCAGGGCAACACTGGATCCTTAACCCACTGAGCGAGGCCAGGGATTGAACTTGTATCCTCTAGGATGCTTGTTGAATTCATTTCAGCTGAGACACAATGGAAACTCTGGATTGAAGCTATTTAGAAAGGAGAATAGGCAGAGTTGGGGGGTGGACTGGATAGAGGAGCCTGACGGAAAGGGATGAGATCTGACTTAGATTTTTGGGGGGCACTGAGGCCAATTAAGAGGTGGGGGACACAGGAGCAGAATCAGCTGAGTGAGGTATATGAGTCAGGCATTGGCCACCTTATAAGTATTAAGGCCCCAGAAGATACAACTGGCCTCATTAAAGCAAAAATCTTTGGAGTTCCCATCGTGGCTCAGTGGTTAACAAACCTGACTGGCATCCATGAGGACGCAGGTTCGATCCCCGGCCTCACTCAGTGGGTTAAGTATCTGGCGTTGCCATTAGCTGTGATGTAGATGGCAGACATAGCTCAGATCCCCCATTGCTGTGGCTGTGGTGTAGGCTCGTGGCTACAGCTCCAATTGGATCCCTAGCCTGGGAACCTCTATATGCCGCGGGTGTGGCCCTAAAAAGACAGAAACCCCCCCCCCAAAAAAAAAACAAAAAAAAACTTTGAGACCATGACATAAACTAGAAACCAACCACTCTGTTCAATTAAACAGTGGTGAGGAATCAAAAGACAGTTCTTAAAATGGGCACATGTCCAGACCTCACCAGCTTGGAGAAGTTCCCAACTCCATCCTCTTGACCCCTGCCCCTAGGGGTTATAGCTGTTTAGGATATAGTGTGTTTGGGGTATAACCCGACAGACAGGTTTTTGTTTCTTTTTTCTTTTCCCTTTACTAGGGCCGCTCCCGCGGCATATGGAGGTTCCCAGGCTAGGGGTTGAATCGGAGCTGTAGCCACTGGCCTACGCCAGAGCCACAGCAACGCGGGATCCGAGCCGCATCTGCGACCTGCACCACAGCTCACGGCAACGCCAGATCCTTAACCCACTGATCAAGGCCAGGGACCGAACCCGCGACCTCATGGTTCCTAGTCAGATTCGTTAACCACTGTGCCACAATGAGAACTCCCTGACAGACCTTTATTTAAATGTTTACATGGTGGAAACATGGTCCAGAGCAAACACCTGCAATCCTGTGTGTGTGCCAAAAAACGCTTCTTGCCAGACAGCTCCTTGTGCAGTTTGCTTTTCTAGCCTTAACATTGCTCTAAAGACCTGCCCAGGGGAGTTCCCTCGTGGCGCAGTGGTTAAGGAATCCAACTAGGAACCATGAGGTTTCGGGTTCGATCCCTGGCCTTGCTCAGCGGGTTAAGGATCTGGCGTTGCCATGAGCTGTGGTGTAGTTTGCAGATGCGGCTCAGGTCTTGCATGGCTGTGACTCTGGCGTAGGCTGGCGGCTACAGCTCCGATTAGACCCATAGCCTGGGAACCTCCATATAACGCGGGAGCAGCCCCAGAGAAAGCGAAAAGACCAAAAAAAAAAAAAAAAAAAAGACCTGTCCAGGAGTTCTCCTGCGGCACAGTGGATTAAGGATCTGGCATTGTCACTGCAGCAGATTCGCTGCTGCGGTGCGGGTTCAATCCCTGCGTGGGAACTTTGATGAGGCCAAAAAAACAAATAAAGACATTTCCATGTTGACTTAATTAGACTGGTGTCACTTGAAAAATTGTTTTAGGACAACCCAGTTGCTGTCACTGTGTAAAAAATCATCCCACAGCTTAGTGGCTTAAAACAACACTTTATTCTTTTTCATCATTTCTTTGTGTCAGGAAGGTGGTGGGAAGGGCTCAGCTGGGCGAGGACACATAGTTGGGGGCTTGGCTAGATGTCTCTTCCTCCTCATGCGGTCTTGGTCATCTCTCAGCATGAGCTTGTTTGGGTGTCCTCATAATATGGTGGCTTCCAGGTGGCTGGGCTGTTCCATGACAGCTGATGGCTTCAAGAAGGAGTGTTTCAACAAGCTGTGGTGCTGCTGTTGCTTCTTTTTTTTTTTTTTGGACCGCAACTGCAGCATGTAGAAGTTTCAGGGCCAGGGATTGAACCCGCACCACAGCAGTGATCCAAGCCACTGCAGTGACAACACCAGATCCTTAACCTGCTGTGCCACCAGGGAACTCCAGCTGTGGTACTTTGTATGACACACTCTTAGCATTCACAGAGTTACTTCCACTGCACTCCACTGGTTACCAGAGGGTTCCAAGCCAAACTCAAGGGAAGGAGAATTAGCCTCCAAGACCTGATGGGGGAGTTGCATGTGGGATGGGAGAGACTGTCATGGCCGTCTGTCACATGTGATGCTCCATTCTCTTCCTGATTACCCCCTCCCAGTCCTGGCAGTGTCAGGGCTCCTGTTATACTGACCATCTGGCACTCCAGCTGAAAGGACCTGCTCACCTCAGTCTTGCTGAGTTCTTCCTTGTCTCTTGAGGACACAGACCTGGCTACATGACTCAACCCACCACCCTTTCCAGGGGGCCATTTCACCTTCACAGATGCCCTATCTTTCCTCAGGATCTAGAGCAGGTCCCAGCCCTTGAGGACTCACTCCTGTGCCCCACAAACCTGGGTCCAAATCTGTGTGACTTTGGCCAAGTGCCTCAACCTCTCTGAGCCCTTGTATCATCTGAGAAATAGGAATGAAGTCGCCCACTTCTCAGTGCTGTGGGGATAAACGGGGGAGGAAGGCACAGGCCAGCAGGTCAGAGTCAGAGGGAAAAGGACGGTCCAGATAGATTCATGCTAAGAGCAAAGGCCAGTGGGGGGTGGGGGAGGAAGTCAGCAGCTGTCACCAGGAGTGACAGGAGTCCAGGCTGGTGGAGGTTCCTGGTTCATGGCCAGTGTCCACACAAAGGCCATGCTGATTCCAGGACCTCAGGCCAAGGTCAGTGTGGGATAGCCAGCCCAGGGGGCTGACCCCTCACCCACACCACAGCCTACGTGTCCCAGGGTCACCGTCATACTTGGCTATGCATGTGTGGACATTCAGCCAAACTAGCTCCTCTTATTGATTCCCTTCGTTTCTTCTTTTTTTTTTTTCTTATCTTTTGTCTTTTTGCTATTTCTTGGGCTGCTCCCGCGGCATATGGAGGTTTCCAGGCTAGGGTTCTAATCGGAGCTGTAGCCGCCAGCCTACACCAGAGCCTCAGCAACATGGGATCCGAGCTGTGAGCTGTGTCTGCAACCTACACCATGCCTCACGGCGATGCCAGATCCTTAATCCACTGAGCAAGGCCAGGGATCGAACCTACATCCTCTCATTAACTGCTGAGCCACGAAGGGAATTCCCAAATGCTTTTTTTTTTTTTTTTTTTTTTTTTTTGTCTTTTTGCCATTTCTAGGGCCTCTCCCACGGCATATGGAAGTTCCCAGGCTACGGGTCTAATCGAAACTGTAGCCGCCAGCCTACACCATAGCCACAGCCACGCAGGATCTGAGCCGCGTCTGCAACCTACTCCGTAGCTCACGGCAACAACACTGGAGTCTTAACCCTCTGAGCAAGGCCAGGGATCGAACCCGCAACCTCATGGTTCCTAGTCGGATTTGTTAACCACTGAGCCATGACGGGAACTCCCCCAAATGCTTCCTCTTTTGGGTGCCTCAATTTTCTTATCAGAAAACTGGGGATAACCACCTCAAAGCAGGCAGTGAGCAAGTTGTATGCCCACAACTTTAGCTGGGCATGTAGGCACCAGAAGATAGGTTGCATTTCTCAGCTTCCTATGCAGCTAGGTGTGGACATTTGACTATGCTGCAGCCAATGAACATGTAAGACAGTGATGTGTCAGTTTCCAGAGAGGGTCTCTAAGGGATGGGTGAATCTTTCTCCTTCCCCTTGCCTCCTTGTTTATGGCTGGAATGTTGTTGGCTAGATGGAGCGCCGGCAGCCATATTGGGCTACGAGGTGATAGTGGACATAGGAGGGGCAAATACTGCAACAAGACAGAAGGAGCTGTTCTCTAACACTGTGAGGCACCAACTGCAGGCTGTGACACACAAGAGGTATGAACTCATGGCTAATAAGTCAGTATTATTTTGAATTTTGCTGCCATTCACCAGCAAACTATATTAGACACATAACTTTTGTCCTATTCAAATCCCACATATAGTTCTCTTGAGGCTCAGTGGGTTAAGAACTTGGTATTGGCACGGTAGCATCTTGGCTCACTGCTGTGGTGCAGGTTTGGTCCTTGGCCTGTGGACTTCCATATGCCTCAGATGTGGCCAAAAACAAACTAAAACAAGTATTTGGTGTGTGAATGAATAAATAAGTAAAACAATATTGAATGAAGTAAATCTTTAAAACACACACAAAACCCAAATTCCACACGTACTTCTTCCCCCCCAAGAAACATTTTTTTTTCTTTTTATGTCACACCTGCTGCATATGTAAGTTCCCGGGCTAGGGGTTGAATAGGAGCTGCAACTGCTGGCCTATACCATAGCCTGCGGCAACGCCAGATCCTTAACCCATTAAGTGAGGCCAGGGATCGAACCCGCATCCTCATGGATACTAGTTGGGTTTATTTCTACTGAGCTACAGGGGGAACTCCCTAAGGAACTCATTTTTAAATTGGCCACAGTCTGAATACTATGAAATCAAGGGTTTGGTCAGCTGATTTTCTATAAACATGAAAATAAATTCAAATCTATGAAAATGAAGTCAAAGTCGTTCAAACAAAAAACCATGGGCTTTTAAAATGACATGAGGATCGTGGCAAATCTACTCCCTAAGAACAATCATAAAACTAGACAGAACTGTCAAACACAAAATTTTCAGGGGAATTCTGTTGTGGCTCAGTAATAAAGAACCTGACTAGTATACATGAGGACACGGGTTCAACCCCTGGCCTTGCTCAGTGGGTTAAGGTTTTGGCATTGCCACAGATGTGGCTCGGATCTGGCAGCTACAGCTCTGATTCAACCCCAAGCTTAGAAACTTCCATATGCCTCAGGTGTGGCCCTAAAAAGACAAAAACAACAACAACCCCTCCCCCCCAAAAAAAGAACCCACAACCATTTCAGGATTCTGGAGATTAATCAAAGGCATTAAAGGAATTAAGAAGCATTTACTCGAGTCAACTAATCTATGACAAAGGAGGCAAGAATATACAAGGGAGAAAAGACATCCCCGTCAATAAGTGGTGCTGGGAAAACTGGATGGCCACATGCAAAAGAATGAAATTAGAACATTTCCTAACACCATATACAAACATAAACTCAAAATGGATTAAAGACCTAAATACAGGACCAGGTACTATAAAACTCTTAGAGGAAAACATAGGTCAAACACTCTCAAACACTCTCCGACCTAAACCACAGCAATATCTTCTCAGATTCACCTCCTAGAGTAATGACAATAAAAACAAAAATAAACAAATGGGACTTAAAAGTTTCTGCACAGCAGAAACCTAAACAAAACGAAATCCTAAACAAAACGAAAAGACAACCCACAGAATGGGAGAAAACATTTGCAAATGAAGCGACTGACAAAGGATTAATCTCCAATTTATAAACACCTTCCACAGCTCAGTACCAAAAAAACAAATAATCCCATCAAAAAATGGGCAGATCTAAACAGACAATTCTCCAAAGAAGACATACAGATGGCTAAAAAACACATGAAAAGATGTTCAACATCACTCATTATTAGAGAAATGCAAATCAAAACCACTACGAGGTACCACCTGCCAGACAGAATGGCCATCATCAAAAAGTCTACAAACAATAAATGCTGGAGAGGGTGTGGAGGAAAGGGAACACTATTACACTGTTGGTGGGAATGTAAATTGGTGCAACACGATGGAAAACAGTATGAAGATTTCTCAGGAAACTAAAAATAGAATTACCACTTGATCCAACAATCCCACTCCTGGGCATCTATCCAGAGAAAACCATGATTCAAAAAGATACATGCACACCAATGTTCACCACAGCACTATATACAATAGCCAAGACATGGAAACAACCTAAATGTCCATGGACAGAGGAGTGGATAAAGAAGTTGTACGTATTGTATACACAATGGAATATTACCCAGCCATTAAAAGGAAAGAAATAACGGCATTTGCACCAACATGGATGGACCTAGAAATTATCATGCTAAGTGAAGTCAGTCAGTGAGACACCAACATCAAGTGCTATCACTTACATGTGGAATCTAAAAAGAGGACATAACGAACTTCTTTGCAGAACAGATACTGACTCACAGACTTTGAAAAACTTAAGGTTTCCAAATAAGACAGTTGAGGGGTGGGCGCATGCACTGGGGGTTTGGGATGGAAATGCTATAAAATTGGGTTGTGATGATCATTGTACAACTATAAATGTAATAAAATTCATTGAGTAATTTAAAAAAAAGCATTTACTCAAGAAAATTGACTGAATGGCAAGGTAAGAGCAGTGGGATTTTATGGTTTTTCTGGCCTCCCAGCTCCTACCAGCCGGGCCAAGCTATGAAAATCACTGCACTTCAGGCCACTGGACAAAGCAAAAACAGCAGGGATCTCAGGGTGGAATGAACAGGGACAACCAAGGTCTCCTAACGAGTTGAGGTTGTGATCCTGGTTGGAACAGATTGGTAAACTAGTCAGCAGTTAACCAGTAGGTCCAGAGAATGAAAGTCAGCCCCACATATCCTCAGGGTCCAGAAAGCTGTGTGCACACCCCAGGCTGCATGAGAGCCAGTGGCGGGGAGCCCTATCAACCCACAAATCCAGGCAAGCTGCTCAGCGGGAGGCTGTGTGCATGGGCTGAAAAACGCAAGAAGGACACATGAGAGGGGTGAGAAGGAAGAAAACGCAGGTCAGGCTTGCAAACTGTTGGAGCACTGACTGCTGGCACAGGGCCTCCCTGATTCACGTGTTTGAGCACAACTGCAACCACAGCATATGGAGGTTCCCAGGCTAGGGGTCAAATCAGAGCTGTAGCTGCCAGCCTATGCCACAGTCACAGCAATGCCAGATCCAAGCCACATCTGCAAGCTACACCACAGCTCTTGGCAATGCCGGACCCTTAACCCACTGAGCAAGGCCAGGGATCAAACCTGCGTCCTCACAGATGCTAGTCAGATTCGTTAACTGCTGAGCCATGATAGGAAGTCCCCCCAATTTTTTTTTTTTTTTTGGTCTTTTTGCCATTTCTAGGGTCACTCCTGCAGCATATGGAGGTTCCCAGGCTAGGGGTCGAATCGGAGCTACAGCCGCCAGACTATGCCACAGCCACAGCAACGCGGGATCCGAGCCGCATCTGCGACCTGCACCACAGCTCACGGCAACGCCAGATCCTTAACCCATTGAGCAAGGCCAGGGATTGAACCCGCAACCTCATGGTTCCTAGATGGATTCGTTAACCACTGAGCCACGACGGGAACTCCTCAAAAATACTTTTAAAAAGTCCATTTTTGGGGAAAAACATGCAAAAAAACCCAGGAAAAGTGTGACCTATTCTGAGGAACAAAGCAGACAAGAGACATCCTCTGAGGGGGTCCAGGTGTTGGACTTAAGAACAGTCATTATAAATATGTTCAAAGAACTAAAAAGAACCACATCTGAAGAATTAAAGGATATTATGATAATAGTGACTTATGAATACAAGATCTTAATGAAGAAATATGAACCACAGAACAGAACCCAAAGCAAGTTCTGGACTTGGAAGTGCTCCCTGATCACCTGGGGCTTCCTGTGACATGGCTGACAGGTGGGTTGCACCTGCCTGTTTATGTGACATCTCCCCAACCCCACTTTGGCCGCAGGCAGGGACAGGACTGAGCTATTTGCTACCTGCATGGCTGGGCCAGCTTGAACGAATGATGAAGGACAGTGGTGAGAGAGCCAGGGAGAGTCCAGGCTTGCGGTCAGATGGTGTGAGGCCTTGGATTCCTCCCCTGTGAAAGGCGCCCCCTGGGGTCTCATGATGGGAGGACAGGGTCCTGGACATGGCGAGGCCCCATGCAGACCATGCCAGGAGCCGGGAATGAGTGCACCAGAAGGCAAGACCTTTGCTGTCGGTTTAATTTATTACTGTTTGACATCCAGTGACACTGACATACCCCTGCCGGGCCTGCGGACCCCAGGCCCCGGCGAGTCTGACCTGTCCAATAAAATACAGTACGAGGAGTGGACGGCTACACACATGCATCCACAGCTTAAACTACAGTGATTCCAAACTGTGGCCGAAAACAGTACTGCCAGGGAAGGAAAAGAAAAACAGGTGTTGTGTGTTCCCCAATTCATAATTTTTTTTCTTGTTTTAAACAGCTAATGCTGTTACAAACACTACTGATGCCAGGACAGGGCCAGACACAAACAGTCCTACATCTTCTCTGCCGTATAAATATGGAAGATTTTCGTTTATACAGTTTTATCTCAAGTCTGAAACTACATCTGCTGCTAGCCGTTACTGCTAAGGGCTAAGCCGGCTTGGCTCTGGTACGAGGGGCTTGGGGGCGAGACTCTGGAATGTCGGGACTCAGTCTTCCTCACTGCCACTTCCTGAGCGGTCCTGAAAGAGGGACAGGAAAGAGTAGGAGTCAGTCCTGCCCACAGGAGCAAGCCCCCCGACTGGGACCAATCCCGGCTTTAAACACACCCAGTCACCAACATAGGTGGTACAACTGCTTTCCCCAGTGAACGATACACACGAGCTCCATGAGGCTGTGGGTGCTGCCATGGCCAAATCCCAACATCATTTTTCTCCCAGGGGCTGCCCCAGTGCCCATACCCACTCCTCTTTGGGACCTGGGAAGCTTGCTGGGCCCTCCCAGCTCCGTACCATCGTGGTCTGTCTGTCCCTGTGCTCCTGACCTGTGGCTTTACAGCTACCTTGGCCATTCGTGACTACATAAGATCTTTGCTTTTCTGTCTGAACTTTTTTTTTTGGTCTTTTTGCTATTTCTTTGGGCCACTCCCACAGCATATGGAGATTCCCAGGCCAGGGGTCGAATCGGAGCTGTAGCCACCGGCCTACGCCAGAGCCACAGCAACGCAGGATCCGAGCCGCGTCTGCAACCTACACCACAGCTCACGGCAACGCCGGATTGTTAACCCACTGAGCAAGGGCAGGGACCGAACCTGCAACCTCATGGTTCCTAGTCGGATTCGTTAACCACTGCGCCACAACGGGAACTCCTCTGTCTGAACATTTTAAACAGCCTGGCGAGGGCCACAGAACACCCTGCTGGATCCTGACTGGGCAGATGAGGAGCTTTACAGCCAAGACACGCCTCTCCAGAAACAGGGCCACCCCTCTCCACGTTTACAATGTCATTAATGGCCCTATAAGACCATGTACATTGACAGTCAGATTTATCCTGGGGCACCTGGTTTTGCTGCTACTGCAGTTAGACAAGAAAAATAATGACAATGAAATGGTGCTTTGCTGGGAGCTAGGCCCTGGGTCGTCCCTGCTTCACAGCTGTGGAGACAGGCTCAGAAGTGAAGTGAATCGCCCAGGTCCCATGAACGGAAGGGCCAGGCACTGGGCTGCAGCTAGAAACAAAGCTTAGTTAAACCCAGTGAGTGAGTCTGCTCCTGCCGCTCACACCCATGAAACTGTCCATTGTGGGCTTGACGCTCCCGAAGCTCATCTTGGTGTGTGGGGACCACAGCCCAGGCCCAGGGGGTCCCCCACTGAGGAACCGCTCACAGCCCATGTTCAGTGTCTGCTCCGTTCTGTTTTTATGACTTTGGGTTACGGGTTTTTTGTTTTTTGTGTATGTTTTAACCCACTACCATTGTTTAGAAGTCCTTGTAGAGGCCAGGACAGAGCCACAAGCAGAGGCCTGGGCTGCATGGTTTGTGTCACATGCAGTGGTGACACTATGGCAGCCTTGGCTGTGGAGGGCCCTGTGCTGAGGGCGCTGGGGCCTGTCTGATGGCATCGCCATTCCCAGTGCCTCCCGTCCCCCCAACATGATAAAGACTGTCCCTGTCGGCCTTAGCATGGCAGCCCAGACATTCTGGGCAGCGGGAACCGGATGGATGACCTGCCTAAACCCCAGATGCCCACTGGCTCTAAGCGCACTGGTTTGAGGGTCACGTGGACCAGGGCTTGAGTCACATGGCATTTAGTATTGAGCCTCAGCTTCCTTACATGTGAGAAGCCGAGGCACCAGAGCATCTACCCTCACGGGACCACAGAATGGAGTCTGGCACCTGCATGGGCATGGATGTCCAGTAACCCGCCTGGCCTGGGTCCTGAGGGCCTTACCTCCTCCTGCTCCTCCTCACTGTCATCATCGCTCACCACCGGCTTGGCCCTGGACCCACGGCTCGGCCGCCGCCGGCCCCCCTTGAGCCGATCCTGGGCCTTCTCTTTCCGGCCAAGCTTGATCTTCACTTTGACCGAGCGAGCTGGGGTGGGACCAGAAGAAAGAAGATGTGAGCTCGGGAGAGGAGGGTCCCCCTGGAGCCGTGCAGATGGTGGAGGAATGGGGCCTCAGGTCCTCTCCCTCCAGTGCAGCTCCACCCACCCCCACCTGGGACTCACACTCCGACTCCGAGCCTTCCTCCTCGCCCTCCTCCTCCTCCTCGCTCTCCTCCCCTTCACTGTCATCCTCCTTCTCGATTTTCTGCCGCACACTGGTGAAGACCGACTGCAGGACAATGGAGTCTTCGTAGATCTGGGTGGAGATACACAGGGCTCATGTGCATGGCCCAATGCAAGGGAGCTGCCTGCCCACTTGGCCGTGGCAGAAAGACAGCTGGACAATCCTTTCCCAGCCCGAGCCCACCAGGATGAAAAGGTTCCAGGCAAAAGGTCAGGCATGTCATTCAGAAACAGCCATGGGTTCCTCCCTCCCTTGATGAATCGGTGAGCATCCTCTTAAAGGCTCTGAGAGGGTCTGCAGCAATGTGAGAAATGCATGCCTCTCGTTAAAGCCAGAGTTTTCCCCAATTTTATGACTAGCAAATCTCTTCCAGAAGGTACCCATCCCAACACTCAGGAGAACTCATAGTCTGGGCTCTGTGTGTGCACGTGGACTTAATCACAGGACAGGAGACAGTGCAGGCTTACTTTCAAGAGTCCCCTAGTGAATCCAAACAGATCCAAGATGTACATGGGCTGTTCTCAGGGTTCTCCTGCATGGACAGGACTGAGTCTGTTTCCACTATTTTTTGTTTTTATTTTTTGGCTGCACCCGCAGCATGTGGAAGTTCCTGGGCCAGGGACTGAACCCAGGCCACTGCAGTGACAACATTGGATCCTTAATCTGCTGCACTACCAGGGAACTCCTATTTCCTCTACCTTGCTTGTCTTTATCTCCTGCCTTTTTTTTTCAGTAATGAACACATATTGCTTCTGTAACGAGTGGGATACCCCAAATTACAGGGGAGTTTTTGAGCAGGCTGATTCACTGCGGGTGTGGCAGGGGTGCTGCTCACCAGAGACCCCTCCAGGTTGAAGGTCTGCGCATTCTGGCACAGCAGCATCACGTCCTTCTCCAGGTCGTTGAGACTGCGGTACTTGTGGTTGCGGATGCGCTCCTGTGGGCGGGAGAAGCAGTTTTACCTTGGGGCTCCGTCATGCCCAGGGACCCCCGGGGCTGGGGGCGGGGGTGTCTCTGCATAACAAGGTCATGGCCGAATCCCTGGGCTCTGTGCAGACTTGGGGGCCCAGGCCCACTACACACAAGGGCTGCCGGCTGACACACCCGGGACCCTGGCCAGGGGCCCAAGGCCCCGGATGGGAATCCCTCAAAGACTGAAGTGGGCATGCCTGGGGAGAGGACCCGCCCTCCCCACACTTGATGCAGGGTTACCTTTATCTTCTTGAAGTCCACAGGCTTTCGGATGAGCTCATAGTACTCAGGCAGCTCCTTTCGGGACGGCAGCTGGATGAACACCTCACTGAGCTGACGTCCACTACTACTGCAAGGAGGGACATGGTGGGTGTCACTCATAGGCCCCACCTGCTGGGGAGCCCCCCAACCTGGAGTCCCAACAGGCCACCTCCTCATCGCTTGTGGACAGAGAAGGTGAGAAGTTCAAAGCCGACTCGAGTTAATTCCTGTGTGTGTACTGTCACATACAGGAATTAACATTCCTGAGGGGCAGCCGTACACAGAGAGGCCCCCGATCCATTTCAATCCAGGCTCTGAACCCACCCGACTTCTCCCACGCCTCTCAGCTCTGGAGGAAACATCACAGATTCTTGCATCATACACAGCAGAAGCCTCGGCACTTGAATGATGGAGCATCTTAATTCTCCTAATGTGTGATGCAAAAATCAGTTTGCTTGTGCAGGGAGCAATGAGTGCTGGCGTTTTCGGAGACCGGTTTTCCAAGCAGGTCGTGTGCCTCTAGCAGGCAGCACTTAGGAGCAGTGAACTTCAGAGAATCTGGCAGAAACCCAAGGAAAAATGCCCCCTGGCGAGATGCTAAAGGACGATAAAAGCTGTTTTCTAGTCCTTTTCACACGCTTGTTTCGCAGAGGAGAGACGTGCCATGGGTGGCTGAGCACTGGGCTGCCAGGGTGTGGCAGGGACAAGAGCTCGGAGACGACATTCTCCTACGCCTGCACGAGGAGGGAGGAGTGGACTGAGAGACCTCAACCCTCGGCTTCCCTTTAGCCTCCTGAGCCAGGACTCGGTCTCCTGGAGAGACGGTGGCAGAGCCCAGCGAGGCCATCCATGGAGCTGGGGACCTTTGCTCTGCGGTCCTCTTTACCCAGGCCCCACGCACTTCAGGTCCTGCTCACCACCCAGGCTTCTCCCTGGTTGCTTTGCAACCCGGGCTCCACAAAGTCACTTCTCAGAGATGGTGGATGCGGTCTCCATGCTGCCAGAGGGTTGAGCCCTGGTGGCTCCTGGCAGCTTTGGCCTCCCTGTCTCCTCCGCTTCTTTCCTTGTCCTTTCAAGGTAATTCTCAAAGGACAGGCTGGCCGCCTGTGCCATCCCACAGCATGGGCCATCTGTCTGTACAACCTGAGTGCATCCTATCGTCATCTTTGTTTACTACTCGGGAAGACAGCAGTGACAACACAACTGCTTTTTGAGTTTTGTCATGGGATGCCTGATTTCACAATGGTTTTAAGGAGCAGCTCTGCCAGGACTGACTCCTTGAGGCAGCTGCAATTTGGGGTTTCTGGGTGGCACGAGGCCCCTGGCTCTCCTCCCACAATTGGGGGACCTCCTGAGACGGGAGGCTGGAACCTGGTCCTTGTATCTTACTTGCCTTGGACAACTGCCATCATCTGATCTTTGCTCTGGGCCAGACACTTGGCATTCACGATCTTACTCAACTCGTTATTCCAACTGTGACGGGAAAACGGGCGAGGAGCTCAGCCTGCCCTCCCTGGCCTTCACCTTCCTTCCCAAGCAAGCTGGGGCCGGCCCCCCTTTCCTTCCAGGTGCCTTCTCAGCCACATCCCGCCTCATGTGGGGCCGGCCCATCACTGATAATGGGGGCAGGCTGGCTCCAGGTCATCGTTCTCTACCTGTGATCCCCTCCCCAGAGGCACAGGCTTCCTTTCTCTTATGAACAAGTTGGTAGGTGGTTTGGTCACAGAAAAAATGGAATTTGTATATATGAACTGCAAGAAAAATGAGGACAAGTAACCAAACATGGCAGGGGCTCTACTTTGATTAAGTGGAGAGAAGTTGGGCCCCCTTGCTTTGGGAAATTCCGGTCTTAAAGCACAGCAGGGCCCAGATCCACCCTTGACTCCTCAACCCTCCTGGGCCCAGCTCTTCCGCCCAAGACCTTCTAAGCAAAGAGCCAGCTTTGCTGGTCACCCTACACTTCTGACCAGGCCACACCCCTGCATAAAACAACAGAAGGGCCTGGTCAGCAGTCTCTCTAAGTGCAGTGGGTGCTGGTTATTTCCTACTCTGTTTCACATCTTAGAAATGTCCGTTTAGACCCACTGAACTCATTCTGCAGCCCACTAACGGATGAGTGCTCGGTGCCAGGGGCAGGCTCACTGAGCCACCCTGCCCCATGCTCACCTGTGTCATCCACACAGGTGGCCTGACCCTTCAGGGAGCACAGGAAATAAGACTCTGCAGCCATGATACAGAGGAAAGTTTCATAGTAAAATCTTCTCACAAACCTCTGGGGTTATCGCATCCTTGAGGAATAAAGGCCCACCTGGCCTGACAACCCTTCCCTGGAGCAATGTGCTGAGAGCAGATGGCCTGGAACAGGTCATGCATGAGGGAGGAACAGGATGCAAGGACCAAGGAGGCCTTTTAAAACCACCCTGACAGGAGTTTCCTGGTGGCCTAGTAGGTTAAGGATCCGGTGTCACTACTGTGGCTCGGGTTTGAACCCTGGCTTGGAAACTTCTGCACGTGGAGGGTATGGCCAAAAACAAAACCATCCTGAGGAGTTCCTGTCGTGGCTCAGTGGCAACGAACCCAGCTAGTATCCATGAGGACTTGGGTTGGATCCCTGGCCTCACTCAGTGGGTGAAGGATCCCTCATTGCTGTGAGCTATGGTCCAGGGTGCAGGACTAGCAGTTTGGATCCTGAGTTGCTGTGGCTGTGGTGTAGGCCGGCCGCTGCAGCTCCAATTTGACTCCTAGCCTGGGAACTTCCATATGCTCTGGGTGTGGCCCTAAAAAGTCAAAAAACAAAAAACAACCATCCTAACAGCTAGGACCTCTTAGAAAGCCCCTGCCATAAGAGTTTAGTTGCTAAAGTGCTGAGATATCATTTTTAATCCTTAAAAGTCCCCTGGAGAATCCCCTCACCCCTACCACACACACACCAGGGACTGGTGTGGTTGGCTTTGGCTGAGAGAGCCTTCCATGCTTGCTCGCCAGTCCCCTCCTCGCTGGGGATAAAACCCACAGCCCTCTGGTGGCTGTTTGGCCTTTCGGGATGACCTCTGACATCAGTGCACCTCTCCACCCCCTCACAGCCACCTCAAAATCATTAAAGCAGCTGCTCTCCCAGGAAACTCCAGCTCCTACCCTCACCTCAGAGGAAATGTCACCTCTTACAAAAACGTTGACTGAGATGAAAAACAAAGGCTCAAATCTCCAGTGCTTCAACCTCTAGCACCTCGCCAAGCTCAGCCTCTCCTTAAACTCGAGACTACACACAGGATCCCACAGGGAGAGCTCCTAGGCCTGGCTACCCCCTCATCACTGTCTGGAAGACCTGTCTCTATCGGCACACATGGAATGGCAGCAGCTCATGTATTTCAACATGCTTGCCCACCTGCTGTTGATGGGCACCTGGGCCATGTTCGGCCTTGGATATTACAAGGTTAAGTGGCTGCAGAATTTCATGTGTGAGCACTTGGCTCGCATCTCTTGGGAGAGTACCTGGTGGTGGAGTGCTTGGTCCTAGGCGGGGGCACTCAGCTTTGGTAGTGACTGAGTCCACGTCCACTGCTCTGGCAGAGGATAAGCCATCCTACAACCTGGTGGGGAATGGCATCTCTGTTTTTTGTTTCTTTAAATCTCTGTGGTTTTAATTAACATTTCCTGATGAGCACTGAAGCTGCGTACATCTTCACAGGTCAGCCAAGGACCTCTCAGGCAGAACCTGTTCTTTTTTTTCCCTGAGGAATTCTCTGTTGAAATGTTTACTGCAAACACCTTCTCTAGTCTACAGCGTGTCTTCTTATTCTCTTGACGGTGTCTTTTGATGAATGGATCTTAGCGATTTCTTTTTAAAATTTTTTTTGGGCTGCACCTGCATCATGCTAAAGTTCCTAGGCTAGAAAGTGAATGGATCAAAGTCCAATCTACCACCTATCTATCTATTGCACCTGCTGCATGGGAATCAATCGATCAGTCTATCTATCTGCTGCACCTGCTGCATGGGAAAATTCCCAGGTCAGGGACTGATATTGCACCATAGTAGCGACCCGAGCTGCTCCAGGGACAATGTTAAATCCTTAATATGCTGCACCGCAAGAGAACGCCAATCTTTCCTTTCATACATGGTGCTTCTCCTGTCTTGTTAACGAAATCTTTGCCTACCTCAATGTCACAGAAGTACTGCATTTCCCTCTAGAAGCTTTGCTATTTTAACCACTGCAAACTGTTAGGCACAAGGCTGGTTACCCTGCTTAGCTTTTGTCCAGAGCAGCTCTGATCCTATCCAACATATCTTGTCTGTCTTCACCAGCTGGAACATAAGACACGCGGGCATGGACCTCACTGGTTTTATTTACTGCTCTATCTTTTGCGTTAAGAACAAAGCCTAGTATACAGGAAATGCTCAATAAACATTTTTTGATTGAAGAAAGGGCTCAGGGTAAACGTCTCAGGGTCATGGAGCAGGGTTCAAACTCGGGTCTCATCAAGATCATCTCTGAAGAAGGGTGCCTCATCTCCCTGCACCTGCATGGTCATTTATATCACCCCATTCCAGAAAGGACCCTGGCAGCAACTACCAGGAGTCCTACTGTCCAGCGTGTTGCTCTGCCCAAGACCTGTCTTGTGAGACATACTCTAAAGAAGTTTCTGCAGGCAGAGTGGTCTGGAATTCCATCTCTGGCCCTGCCCCATGTCCTGAGGCTGTCAGGATTCACCCTGCAACCCCAATCCAGACACTAAGGAAGGAAGTGCCCACCATGGCCTTAGTGCCTCCAGCCTGGGCTGTCACCTGGTTTGGCAACACTAGCAATGGTGGCTGCCGATACGTGTGACAATGTTGTTACCCTCCTGCCTCTAGAGGTCACCTCCTGCAGAGGGGATTTTCTTCCACCTCATTCACTGCCCTGGCTCCATCACAAGAGGACATGAGACACAGGGGGGGCTCAGAGTGACCAAGACCTTGTCTGGAGCCCTCAATTTCTGCTACAACTAGCCCAGCTGTAATTTCATACTGAACGAGATTTGTGGCAACAAGTCTGACCACGTGGCGGGGGGAGGCCTCGTCTAGTTTTACAAGCCTTTCTCCTTGGGGCCCCAACAGCCCAGTTGGGGACTCCCATTATCCGACCTGCCCACACGATTTCTGCCTCCCTGTGGAAAGGTGCCCTTCCCGACATCAACTCAAGGTTCTGGTGGGGCTGCCTGGCACTGAGTCCCAGCCTCTCCCCTTCAAGACTGATGGGACCAAGCACAGCTCCTCAGCCATCTGGTCTCAGTAACTGGTCCAGGCAAGAGCCTGGGACACAGGCTACCTAATAAAAGCCCTTCCCTGGGCCTTTCTACCAGGAATTGGGGAAGCAGAGGTTGCTTTCCTCTTGGGGTGTGAGGTCTTGAGGACGGTGCCCAGAGCTGTGTTTCTCCAGAGAGGAGAAGGGGAGGGGAGGCAGATGGCTCTGGGTCCTGAAAGCTAGTCTCCACCAACTCCTCCATGGACTCCAAGCCTAAGGAATCCTTCTTCTGCTTGAGGACTTCAGAAATATGTTCCTGACACATAGAGCCAGAAAGTCTAAATTGACATATCCTTTGATGTGTCCTTGAACAAAATTACAACATTTGAAGGAGAAACAAAGAATGAGAAGAGATCATCAGTCCCCTGAAAGGTACAGAACCACAGACTCTCAGGATCTAAGGGTCATCCATCGATTTGAACAAATGAAGAAAGCAGAGAGGTTATGAGAGCTGGCCTAGACACAGAAAACTGGTGGCCGGCGGGACCCGAGCACAGGTCCCCTAGGCTAAGTCAGGGGTCTCTCCCATCCTTTCCCATGTGCTGTTCTAAATCAGCAGACTTGGTCTATGAATAGCCAGTGTCTATATTACAGGCTTTGTGGGCCATACAACCTCTGCCACAACTACTCCACTCTACCAACTCAGCCACAGAGAACATGCAGATAAACAGAGTTTATCTGTGTTCTAGTAAAACCTCATTTATGAAAAATGAAATTTGATTTTTATATAATTTCACATCATGAAATATTCTTTTGATACTCTGAAACTCAACAACAAAAGTCTTGTAGTTCCCTGGTGGCTTAGCAGGTTAAGGATTCAGCATTGTCATTGCCATGGCACAGGTTTGATCCCTGCCACAGGTATGGCCAAAAAATTAATAAATCAAAAAAAAATTTTTGGGAGCTCCCATTGTGGCTCAGTAGTTAATGAACCCGACTAGTATCCATGAGGACACGGGTTCAATCCCTGCCTTGCTCAGTGGGTTAAGGATCTGGTTTTGCTGTGAGCTGTGGTGTAGGTCATAGACTGAGGCTCAGATCTGGTGTTGCTGTGGCTGTATGCAGGCCAGCAGCTGTAGCTCCAATTTAACCCCTAGCCTGGGAACTTCCATATGCTGTGGATGTGGCCCTAAAAAGACAAAAGACGAACAAAAATGACAAAAATTTTTTTGCCTTGCTGGTGGCATGTGGAAGTTTTCAGGCCAGGGACTGAATGAGTGCCAAAGCAGCAATCCAAGCCACAGCAGCAATAATGACGGACCTTTAACTTGCTGAAAAACCAGAGAACTCCTTTCCCTTTCCTTAAAAAAAAAAAAAAAAAAAAAAAAATCTTGGAGTTCCTGTTGTGGCTCGGCGGTAACAAACCCGACTAGTATCCATGAGGACACGGGTTCGATCACTGGCCTTGCTCAGTGGGTTAAGGATCTGGCATGGCTGTGGCATAGGCCAGCAGCTATAGCTCCAATTAGACCCCTAGCCTGGGAACTTACATATGCTGCAGGTGTGGCCCTGAAAAGCAAAACAAAACAAACAAACAAGCAACCTCCCCCAAAAAAAACCCCCAAACAACTTAATTCACCAAATATACACATACAAGTGGTAGGCCAGATCTGTGTTTCCACTGATGTGCAGATTTGGTTTGCTGACCTAGGGTATGAATCCTAAAAGTAACAGAAAGTTCAAATTGGGGATGATGTCATACTGCTTGGTGCCTTCCATTCCTCATCCTCTGAGCAGGACAGATGCTGCAAATAAATCACAACACTACCCCTTGAGCTCCCATAGCCTCAGGCAGGCAGAAGCAATCAAGTGAAGATGGTGCTGGAGACAGATCCTTCTCGCCTCTCTCCCTGTCCCTCAGCCCCACTCTTCTTCCTAGACCCCCTTCCCATGACACCTCTCAGTGACAGCGTCTCACCCTGGGGCTATCTTCTCTTTTGACTCTCAACCACTGAACTGAGTGAGCCAGCAAGGGTTCTGGATATGAATAGCTAAGGCTTTTAAAAACTGATTTAGCAGCAGAACATTTACCTAAAACAGAATCTCAGATACATGTATGTACAGCACACGTGAAACTGGAAAATGAAATAATGAGACATATTAAATAGGTATTGACACAAAATTACTTTCTAGATACCATTTTTTAACTCATTACAAAGTCAAGGATATTTTAAGAATTGGAAAAGTGAGGCGTCTGGGACAGATCCATTTACAAATAAGCACTAAGAGCCTCCACCAGCCGGATGTCCACCCCTAAAAGATCAATCTCAGAGTCAGATTTATGGCTGTGCGGTATAGAAGAAGTCCTGATTCAGGTACGAGTGAAAGGAAATGATACTCATCAAGGAACCTGCCCACAAGAAAGGTCTGTAGGCTGCCTGCCCTACACACTCCGCACACTCTTCCAACCAAGAGGGAGAGGGGGGAAGCTTTACTGCAGGGTCCTCAGGCTGAGGGCTGGGTTGGCTGTAGGTTATGATGCTGATTCATTGTCTAATGAACCAAAATTTCTAATGAACCAATTGTTTTAACACGTGCCAAAGACACATCTGAGGACTCATGTTCAACAGTGAAATCTAAGTCTCTAATTTTAAAGAAAACCTGACCACTACCCCCTGCTAAGCTGGATTTGAAATCACTTAGTTTGAAACCCTCATTATAGAGAAGAGAGACACAAGGCTCAGGGTCACAGAGCAAGCGACAGAAGCCAGATCATGATGTAGGCTGGCTCTCAGGCAGGGCATCTACTCCAAGTGTGTGTGCTGGCTGGCACCATGCTCTGCTGTGGCAGGTGCTCAGAGACACTAGCTGTCAGTGATGAGGACAAAGGACAGAGCACCTGTGTCCCATTCACAACAAAGAATGAATGTCTCTCAGGATCAAAGAGATGAAATCGAGAAGCAAAGCAAGCCCAAGAGCTGCAGCCAGAGGCAGATGGAGCTGGTCAGGTGAGTACAGGGAGGCCCAAGGCCACTTTCTGCAGGGCTGAGTGACCAGAGTCTTGAGAAGTGTGCTTCTTGCCTGGAGCCCCATCATTAGCACCTGCAGCTCTAAGTCCTGAGCGGCTCCAAGAGGCCTCAAGACACTGTTGAAGAGGCAGGAACCAGAGAATCGCCACACTGGGAGCTCAGGGTGCTGGGGGTCCCTGGACTACTCGGATGAAGGGGCTGGGATGTCTAGGGGTTAGGGAGCTGGAGACCATGTTGCCACTATCTGCCAGACCCACTCTACACCTCCCTGGAGGCCCTGCAGCCTCTCTCTCTCCTCCCTCTAAATTTTAACCTTAGTTAAATTCCATTTTTAACTAGTTTTATCTCAGAAGTTTGACACTTCTCAATCTGTTTTTAAATTCTTTTATCTAGCTGTCTCCTGGCTTCATTTTAAATTTTACCTGTATTTTGTGGACTTCTCTCTCTCTTTTTCATTTTGGCCGCCCTGCGGCATATGGAGCTTCTAGGCCAGGGATCGGATTCGAGCCGCAATTTCGACCTAAGCCGCAGCTGAGGCAACACCGGATTCTTAATCTACTGTGCCAAGCTGGGAATTGAACCTGCAACCCATCACTCCCAAGAGGCTGCCAATCTCGTTGTGCCACAGTGGGAACTCTGGGGACTTCTCATTTATTTGGACCTTTTTATTAATCCTTTTTATTCATCCTTTTCCCCCCAGTCGTTTGGAATTTTCCATTTTACACCCTTCTCTTAGCCTGTTTGCCCTCTCTTATTTTAATGAACATTCCTTTACTCTTTTCCCTGAGGGCAGAAGCAGTGCACACTGAGCACTTCACAGGGTCCCACAGGGGACTCAGGGAGGGGCAGGCTGTGAATAGCTTACCCAAATCTTCTTGGTGCCAATGTTCAAATATCTGTACCTGTCCTATTTTGCACTTCTATGTAATTCTAGTTCTGAGACCCTTAAAACTAGTAACATGCTAGTTTTTTTCTGTTGTTTTGATGTGATCTGTCTCTATTATGGTGATTACCAGTGGGAGTGAAGCCAGGGGACAAAATGGACTTATAAACTGGGCACGTGGGGGGTTTTTCCAGCAAATTCTGTGGCAGAGTCAGAACCTCCACCCAGCTCAACAAGGCCACCTGGGTTAATCCTCCCATGGTTCTGAGCCCACAGGGCTAACAGCCACCTGTATCCACGCTCAGGCTGGCCTGAGGACTGATGATGGATGGGGACCAGCATTTTTCTCAATACATCTTATGTCAGGCTCTAGGCTGGGTGCCCAGGAGAGTGATGACCCTAGACCAGGCCCTGCAGGTGGATGGCTGCCTCCCACTCTCTGAGCACCTGTTCCGGGAGCACCTGCTCGGGCTCCAACTGATGGGGCAGCACGGCCTTCTGAGAAGTTGGAGGCCTCCCTGGCCCTCAGAAAAGGGCTCCCAGGCCCACCACCCTCTGCACTCTCCCTTCTCCCCCGGGGCCTGTTTTGAAGAGCCTAGAGCTGCCTGCGGTGTCCTCTCCTAGAGAATGCTTCAGCCTGATAACTTGCCTGGGGGGCTGGTTACATTGCCCCAGTTTTTCTTTCTTTTTTTGTCTTTTTAGGGCCACACCCATAGCATATGGAGGTTCCCAGGCTAGGGGTGGAATCGGAGCTACAGCTGCTGGCCTATGTCACAGCCACAGCAACATGGGATCCCAGCCAAGTCTGCAACCTACACCACAGCTCACAGCAACGCCAGATCCTTAACCTACTGAGCGATGTCAGGGATAGAACCTGCATCCTCGTGGATGTTAGTCAGATTCATTTCCACTAAGCCACAATAGGATCTCCTGCCCCTGTTTTTCTTCCAAAGCAAGGCACAACCTTTCAGCTGAAGAGCCATCTGCTTTTTGATTCTAATCAAGGTGGTGAAAGGCTTCTGCAAGGGCAGAGGTTAAGTGCTGACAGGGTTTGCATAGTGGCCACCAGGCCCAGGCCTGGGTGAAGCTACCACCTGGTTGTGGCTGGGGCCCTCCATCACCCACAGTGGACACGGGGCTGGTCTCTGGCTGGGTGTCTGGCCCCCGTTATCTCATTTGGGGTCTTCACAATCCCATGATGGGGCTTTCATTCCTGTGCTGTGGACCTGGAAGGTGATGCAGGGAGATGGTTGTTGAACCCAGGTCTCCGTGACACTCAAGCCCTAGAGTCCTTAGAGGGCTGCTGCCTCTTGGTGAGGGGACGGGTGAAGGAGACCTAGAGGGCCTACCCAGTGGAGCTTGGCCCTGGGAGGCTTAGCCTGGGTGGCCTGGACAAAGCTGGGGTACCTCGTGAGTATCTCCTGAAAACAAAGGAGAGGTTCCCTGACCACAGCAAACTCAGGAAACTTGGCGCTGACGCACCTCCACTGCCCAACATTGTCTTTATAGCAGTGACAGTTCAGCCCTGCAGCTGTTAACAGTCAAGCTCTGTGTAGGGAAGCACAGAGGGGGCTCTGTGGGGTCGTCTGGAGCGGCACCTTCCAGCAGATGCACTTCTCTGAAAACTTCCTAAAGGCACCATGGGATGCGCCTGGAGCATTCGCCTGGTGACTGGCATTTGGAGATGGGACCCGAATGCCTTGGTCACCAGCTTCTGACTCTCTGAATGATCAAGGAAGAAGACACCAACTGGCAGCACACACAGCCCCGGCACAAGGTCCCAACCTGACCCCAGAGGCTCACTTACTTGAGTGTTTAGATCTGAAAGTGAAAATCCCTACTTCCAATGTAATTCCTTAATTCTGGTCTCACTTCTGCTGGTGACCAGAGGGTTCCTCCATGCAGTGCTGAGATTTCCAACCATTAAGAAGGTACCCTGGGAGGGCCTGCATGCGGCTTTGGCCTCCAGGTCCCTGCACACGCTGCCCCTCTACCTGTGACGCTCCTTCTCTCTTCTTCCCTGGTGGGCCTCTGCTTTTCCTCAGGCTCTGATTATGTGGCACTCCTCCCAGAGGTCATGCTGGACCCTGGGGTCATCGGGCCTGATATCAGTGGTGCTGAACTGCAGCCTCTTTGAGGTTTTCCCACTGTGGCCCTCAGTGGGAGGGGCACTGTCACCATTATCCAGCAGAGGGTCACAGCAGCAAAGGCTGACGGCCATATACCTCCTGGAAGTGCCACTCAAAGGACGCAGCGGCACTTCAATCTGAACACACGTGAAGGAAGCAAAAGCTTCCATAATCAGGACGTTACCTGATGGCAGACAAGAACATAAATGCAAAGGTGCTACCAAACACGACTGCACTGCTATTTTAATACACCCGGGAGGTGACCTTGAAATAAACACTCAGTGGCAATGTCTGGAGTGGTGCCAACTGGCAGCAGGGAGGCCCTGCTCAGACATAGCTGCAGAGACACCGTGGGGCGGCTTTTCTCTGCAGTCGCTGCACTGAGGTGCAACCCTGGCTCTCACTGGGGCAGTAATGGCAGCACCGCACCCCCTGCTCAGCAAGGCAGGCTCCGAATCCAAACACCGACAATGTCCTGTAATCGTTCTTTGGCATCCAGGAAGAATAAGCTGTAACAATTTCTTATCTCCTCAGGATTCACATTTAACTCAAGTACAGAGTTTAGCTGATCAAAGAGTTCTGGAAAGCAAATTGGTTTTTAAAATTCAAAGCTTCATTTTCTCTTCTGGAAAGGAGCCATTGGAAGACTGAGACAGGGAAGTGCATGTCAGGCTACCTCCAGTTTTGTTTCACTGCCGTTCTCCTGTTGTGGCCTGGTGGCCAGTCCCTCAGAACCTTCCCAAGATGTGTAACCACTATGTCTAAGAAATTTTAGCATGGCCCAAAGAAAGGTCTGGCCTTTGCCCTTGGCTCTTGGGAGGCGAGGTCTCAGTCCTTGCTGGGGTGCCCTTGTTTAGCTGGGGGCCCTGGGCACACAGTCTAAGTATGATTCAGGGCAGAGGTGCTGGTCACATGGCAACAGCTCAACCTGAGGTGCTGGGGACAGGGAGGCCACATGGCTGGTCCATCGTGTCTATGTGACCAAGTTCCAATGAAATCCCATGACACTGAGGCTTCCCGGGCTGGCAGTGCTCTGTGTGCTTCTTCTCCTAATGTTGCCACAAAAGTCAGTTCTGCCGGTGACTCCACGGGAGGACAAGGGATAGCCCTGTGCATGGAGCCCTCTGGATGCTGCTCCCTTCGTATCTCCCCTTGGCTGGTTTTAACCTGTGTCCTTTTACCATAATAAACCATAACTATGAGTACAGCAGCTTGCAGAGAGCACTGAGAGTCCTTCTAGGGAATTACCGAGCCTGAGCCTGGTCTGAGAGACCATGAATTCTACAGCTGTGGTAAGAAGAGGGTGGTCTAGACTGCATAACTCTACAGCTGTGTGAACCATACTGTAGTTTTCCTCATGGTTTCAGATTCGGCTGGTTAAGAACATCGAAAGTATCCATTAAGTAGGACAGTTCTGGACTCTTAACATCATCTTTGAAAGCATTTTCCATAACTTTTCACACAGGACAATGGGACTGTTTTCCTGAGTTTAGGTGCCACACCTGATCTCTTCCCCTGCAGCCATCAGCAAACCAGCAACTGGAAGGAGCCACTTCAATCTCAAACCAAACGTTTCCTAAAGCCATCACCCAGGACGCTTCCTGGAAATGGTCATAACTGCCGTCCCACTTGTATCTCCTCTGTGGTTCTCTCCAGTCTAATGGAGAACTCCCAGACCTGCTCTGCCATCCATTCCAGGAGGACAGAAGGTTAAATGCAAACCAAGTGTCACCTCTCCACTGAGGCACCAGCACGTGAGTCTGACAGAGCCAGGAGCTTGGCTGTGTGACCACAGGGTCAGGCTCTTCATCAGATCTCAGAATCCCTACCTGGATCTTGGCGTAACAGAATGCTCTCAACAAGGGATCCCTGAACCCTAAGAGCTGGTTTTAATTTTTTGCCCACAGGGACTTCCCATCGTGGCGCAGTGGTTAATGAATCTGACTAGGAACCATGAGGTTGCGGGTTCAGTCCCTGGCCTTGCTCAGTGGGTTAAGGATCTGGCGTTGCCGTGAGCTGTGGTGTAAGTTGCAGACGTGGCTCGGATCCCGCATTGCTATGGCTCTGGTGTAGGCCAGTGGCTGCAGCTCTGATTGGACCCCTAGCCTGGGAACCTCCATATGCTGTGGGAGCGGCCCAAGAAATAGCAAAAAGACAAAAAAATAATAATAATAATAATTTATTGCCCACAGGCTGGAAGAGCGATGGTTTGCAGCAGCCAGGGGAGCCCCCTGTTCTCGTGTCGCGAGACATACAGCTCAACAGGATGCTCAGGAGGCTTTTTCTTGAAGTCATAGGATGACTAAGAAAAGTGAACTGACACGACGTATTTTTTTTTCTTTTTAGCTCTGCATCCATGGCATATGGAAGTCCTGGGGCTAGAGGTTGCACTGGAGCTGAGGTGAGGCCTACACTACAGCCATAGCAATGCCTGATCCGAGCAACAACTGCAACCTACACCAAAGGTTGCAGTAACACCAGATCCTTAACCCACAGAGTGAGGCCAGGCATCAAACCTGCATCCTCATGGATGCGGTGTTGGGTTCTTAACCCACTGAGACACAATGGGAACTTCTGACATATCCAAGGCCTTGTTAACAAATGCAATATGATGATTCTAAGCATCTTTTTTTTTTTTTTTTTTCTGGCTGTGCCAGCTGCATATGAAAGTTCTTGGGCCAGGGATTAAGTCCAGGCCACAGCAGCGACCCCAGCTGCTACAGTAACAATGCTGGATCCTTAACCTGCTGTACCACACAGGAACTCCAGTGTCTACTTTTTTTTGGCTTGGTTTTTTTTGGTCTTTTTAGGGCCACACCCTCGGCATATGGCGCCTCCCAGGCTAGGGGGTCTAAACAGAACTACAGCCGCCGGCCTACACCACAGCCACAGCAACACAGGATCCGAGCCATATCTGCAACCTACACTGCAGCTCACAGCAACATCAGATCCTTAACTCACTGAGCAAGGCCAGGGATCGAACCAGCAACCTCATGGTTTCTAGTTGGATTTGTTTCTACTGGGCCACGAGGGGAACTTCTCCAGTGTCTATTTTTTAAAAACCGAGGCAGAGCCTGCTATAAGGACATGCACATGCCTTAGGTATACACCCTGGTGAGGGTTTTCATATGCACAACGAGATCCCAAAGCCCCAGAAACTCCCCAGTGCCCCTTCCCTGTCAATTCCTTTGACGTGAGGTAACCACTGATCAATGCCCATCACCACTGATCAGCTTTTGAACTTCCTATAAGGGGGCGCACACAAGAAATACTTGTCAGTGGCTGGCTTATCTCACTCAACAAAATGTTTGTGAGATTCTTCCAGGGAGTGGGAGTTACATCTGTCTTCGTGACTATCAGAATTCTGCTCTTTGGAGTACCTATCATGGCTCAGCAGAAACACATATGACTAGGATCCATGAGGATGCAGGTCTAATCCCTGGCCTTGCTCAGTGGGTTAAGGATTCGGCATTGCCATGAGCTGTGGTGTAGCTCACAGACTCAGCTAGGATCTGGCATTGCTGTGGCTGTGGCATAGGCCAGCAGCTGTAGCTCTAATTCGACACCTAGCCTGGGAAACTCCATATGCTGTGGGTGCAGCCCCCCTCAAAAAGATAAAATAAAAAAAAAAGAATAAAAAAGTTTCTGCTCTCTGATTAGGCCACCACCGCAATGTTCTCCTGTGGGAGGACACTGGGCTGTTTCCTTTGGGGTCATGATCAAAGCTGCTTTGAACGTTCTTGCACACGTCTCCTGGGAGACACACGCACTCAGGACTGGGACTGGAGAGGCTGGGTGTCGAGCCTCAGAAGATCCTGCCCAGGGCTGAATGCTCCACGAGCAGCATGGGAGGTCCTACTGCTCCACATCCTTGGCAACACTGAGAGGAATTTCAGCCATTCTGGTGCGTGTGAGGAGGCATCTCACTTTTGTGTTAATTGAGCATTTCCTTGATGTTATCATGTCGTGCAGTGATCCTGAGCACCTTTCCACATGCTGATGGGTCAATGGGACATCTTCCTCTGGGAGGTGTCTGTTCATGCCTTCTATTTTAAAATGGGATTTTCTTTTCCTACTTTGTGACAAGTCTTCATGAGGGTGCCCTTAATGATGAACAAATGTTCTTAACTTTAGTGAAGCCTAACTCATGAGTCTTTTTTCTTTCTTCCTTTCCTTCCCTTTTTGGTTTCGCCTGTGGCATGCAGAAGTTCCCAAGCCAGGGACTGAACCCGAGCCACAGCAGCAACAATGCCAGATCCTTGACCTGATTCGCCACCAGGAAACTCCATAACTCACGAGTCTTTTATGGCTAGTGGCGAACCTATCCTACCTATGCCCACCTCAAGACCATAAAGATTTTCCCCCTTACTGTACCTTTCACATTTATCTCTATGATCCATTTCAAATTAACATGTGTGTATGGTGTGAGGAGAGGTCAGAGTTCATCTTCTCCAATGGACATCCCAGTGATCAAGTATGACTTTTTTTTGGCTATGCCTGTGGCATGAAAAGTTCCTGGCCAGGGATCAAACCCACATCACAGCAGTGACAATTCTGGATCCTTAACCCACTGAGCCACCAGGGAACTCCTGACATAACTTTTTGAAAAGTCCATCTTCACCCCCTCACCATTGAGGGTCTTCATTTTGACAATGTTAAGGTTCTCTTGCAAGAATATCACTAAGAAGAAAGCATCAAGGCCTATCATTTCATTGGATTTTTTTGTATATTCCATATTTTATTTTATTTTTTGCCTTTTAGGGCCTCACCTGCAGCATATGGAGGTTCCCAGGCTAGGGCTCGAATTGGAGCTACAGCTGCTGGCCTACAACACAGCCACAGCAAAGCAGGATCCGAGCTGTGTCTGTGACCTACACCACAGCTCACGGCAATGCCAGCTCCTTAACCCACTGAGCGAGGCCAGGGATCGAACCTACAACCTCATGGTTCCTAGTCAGATTTGTTTCTGCTGCGCCACAAGAGGGACTCCAACATTTCACATTTTAAATAACTGTTGGTCTACTTTTTTCTTTGTGGAATTTGCCTCAAAGGCAAAGTTTGCAAATGAGTTCAATATTTTATTCTCAATACTGACATAGAAATTACATTTTGGGGGCCTAGTAGTTCAACTTGAATATGCCTCTTCCACATCACATTTGTCTCTCCCCTAGTAATAAAAGATTCTTTTTAAAGGGCAATTTGTACCCTTTATTTGGGTACCACACCCCCTAACTCACATGCTTGGTAACAGTTTCTTCAAATAATCCACTGTGCGTTCACACCTTGACACTATTCCGTCTGACAGATTAAAATTCTCCCCTACTTTGCTTATGAATTACTATCAATTTGAGTTGTAAAGCCCTCCCATTATGGGATAGCATCATGACCTGTACGAGGAGTACATGGAATAAGACACCGGGGAGTGGAAGGACATGCCTGGCTGCCTTGTGTAGCTCCACACAACCTGCCCTACACTGGTAGGATGTGCACGTGTCTCCCTGGAGGGCTGCAGGAGGACTGTCACTTTTTTTTTTTTTTTCCTGTCTTTTTGTTTTTTGAGTGCCTCACCTGCATCATATGGAGGTTCCCAGGCTAGGGGTCGAATCGGAGCTACAACTGCCAGCCTATACCACAGCCATAGCAACACCAGATCCAAGCTGCAACTGAGACCTACACCACAGCTCATAGCAATGTTGGATCCTTAACCCACTGAGCGAGGCTAGGGATTGAATCCACAACCTCATGGTTCCTAGTCAGATTCGTTTCTGCTGCGCCACAACGGGAACTCCACGTCACATTCTTTTTACTTAGGTGGCACTCATGATCCATGAGCAGATCCAGTGAAGCTGAAATCATGCACTGTCCTTGGCACACCTGTGAGGACGGGGGCCCCAGTGCCTGGTCTATGTCTTCCCAACAAGCAGCGACCTATGATGGCCCAGAGAGACCATGCAGGTGGGGAGAGGGCAGTGAAGGTGGAGGGTCTACAGAAGAAGCGCCACTGGCTCTCCGTTCCAGCCACAGGAGCCTCTCCGCCATGGTCCACCAGCCATGTGACTGGGGTCTACCGCAGCCCAGACCCCTCCCCCATACTCACCTGCCACTGGCCTCAAACTCGCTGGCCACTCTTTCCTGGGGCCTGACTACCTGCTAGGCCCTTGCTGGAGCCCTTGTCCCCAGACCTGCCCTCAGGGCTCCTCTCAAATGCCACCTTTCCTGCCCTCTCAGCAGGGCTGCTTGTCTCCTCTCTTCCAGGATGTGAATGTTAAGTCCTATGTGGGCAGGGCCACTGCACCAGCGGTGGGCTCACAGGTCCCTCCCGGACACCCCACCCATGCCCCTCCCCCACTTACCTGTCCTTGTATTTGATCACAGCATCCACGATCTTCTTCATCTTCTTGGTGAGGTTGGGTGGGTTGGGGGAGAGCTTCTCGGCGGGAGGACGGCCACGCTTCTTCTGCTTCTTGCTCTCGTCATCCTTGTCGCGGCTGCGCGTGCTGGTGGTCGGGGTGGAGGGGCCGGCATCACTGTCTCGCTTGCGCTTCCGTGATGATTTCTTCTGCCGGACCTCCTCTTCTATCTCCTCCAGCGTGCCCTCCTCGATGGCCTTCAGGGTCAATAGTGGTAAAATAGGACAGCCAGCACCGAGGTTGACAAGCAGAGGCCGCGGCGCGAACCTGAGGGCCCGGCTGGGGTGGGACACACACCAGGGGTCTGGACAGGCTCCGGGCCACAGAGGCCAGCTCTGCCTCCTGGCGCCGGCCCACCTCAACAGCATATGTTTCAAGCTGAAGAGTCATATCCTCAGTGTGTGGGGCCTGAAGAACGGGCTCTTGTAAACCCTCGACCCAGAGGTGACACTGTCCACACTGCTGCTCTAGACCTTCTATGTATTTTTAAAATTGTGGTAAGATACACATAAGGCTGACCACTTCAACCACCGTTAAGTGTGCAGTGCAGTGGCATTAGGTATGTTCACGCTGTGCAGCCATCACCGCCATCCACCAGCAGGACGCCCCACATTCCCACACACGCGTGCAAGACCGAGGCAGCACCGGGATCGGGGCCACGTACCACATCACGACTCATCTTTTTGCTTACTATGTCCTGGATATATTTCCCTTCGTTTTTCTGCAACATAGTTTTAAACGTCTATTTAGAATTTCCTCGTTCGACAGGTCTGAATTTAACTTCCCCTGTTGTTGGGCACTTAGGTTCTTTCCAATTTTGGGGGGTGGGTGGACTATTCTAAGTACCACCATGACTGACATCTGATTTTCTTTTGGATAGACACCTGGAAGTGAAACTGCTGAGTTGAAGGACATAAGCATAAATATTAATTTTAAAATAATTCTGATTAATTCTCAATGACAATAACCAACTTGTTTTACTCCTCAACACAAAGTGAATCAGAAAAGGGAGTGAGGCTTGGACCCAAAGGGATGCACTGGTTATTCTATTACTGGCTGCAACTGTGAGTTGGGTACAGGGCCAGGCACCAAGGACAGAGCACTGAACACAACACCTCATGGAGGGGAGACAGTAATTAACATCTAGCAAACTTGGTGACCAGTCTATCAAATGCCAAAAAGGAGGGTGAGTGGTGCTCTGAGGATGGTGGGGCAGGAGAGGGTCCCAGACGTGGGCATTTCAGCTGAGATCTGCAGGGTGAGAGGAGGGAAAGGCCTCCAGGCCAAAGGAACAGCATGGAAGGCATGGAGCAGGTAGGAGGGACTGGAAGGAGGCTGGCATGGGGAGGGCACGCAGTGGGCAGAGGAACAATGTCCTCTCTAACTCATATCTCCGGAAACCTCAGACTGGGATCTTATGAGGGTAAGAGTCTTTGCAGGTGGAATCACTTAAGGATCAGGATGAGCTCATCCTACATTAAGGTGGGTCCAAATCCAAGGAGTCAGACAGAGACAGATTGGAGTGACGCAGCCACAAACCAAGGAATGCTGGGGCCACCACAGGCCGGAAGGGGCCAGGGAAGGGCCCGCCCTTAGAGCCTTCAGAGGGAACATGGACCTGCCGACACCAAATTTTCAGACTCCCAGGCTCCTGAACTGTGAGAGAATAAGTCCCTGTTGTATTAAGCCCCCAAGTTAGTTGTAACTGTTACAGCAGCCTGAGGAATCTCTCTCTTTCTTTTTTATGGCTGAGTAGCATTCCATTGTGTATATATATACCACATAGCCTGAGGAATCTAATACGAGGGTCTCTGGTCCTGCACCCTGGACATGCAGGTCAGTCCAGCAGGGCAAGAGGGAGGCACATTCTGAAGGCACCAGGCTGGCTACCAGAAAAGTGATGCCAGTTACAGGTTCACCACTAAGACAGAGGAGTGCCTGTTTTGGGTAAGTTAACTCTCTTTACTGATGTAAGTTTTATTAATTATGATATATGAGAAGGCAAATGCTCAGCTGGGAAAGAACTGTCTTTTCATCTTTTTTTTTTTTTTTGGTTTGTTTTTATGGCTGCCCCACAGCATATGGAAGTTTCTGGGTCAGGGATGGAGTCTGAGCTGGCTGCAGCTGGGGACACACTGGGTCCATTAACCCACTGTGCTGGGCCGGAGATGGAACCCACACCTCTACAGCAACCTGAGCAGCTGTAGTCAGATTCTTAACCCACTGTGGCACAGCAGGAACTCTAAGAACAGTCTTTTCAATAAATGGTGCTATAGTAACTGGACAGCCAGGTGCAAAAGAATGAAACTGGACTCTGACTTCACGCTACATGCAAAGATTAACTCAGAAAGGACTGTGGACCTAAATGTGAGAGCTGAAACTCCAATAACATTTTTGAAAGAAAACACAGGGGTAAATCTTTGGGACCCTGGATTTGGCAATGGATTTTCAGACATTATACCAAGGCATAAGCAAAAAGAGAAAAACAGATAAACTGGTCTTCATCAAATTAAAACCTTTTGTGCCTCCCAGGACACCATCAAGAAAGTTAAAAAGAAAAAAAACCTCCCATAGAATATGAGAAAATATTCGCAAATCATAAATCTGATGAGAGACTTGTAAAGAAGATACATAAACGGCCAGCAAGCACATGGAAAGGTGCTCAACACCATCAGCCCCCATGGAAATGCAATTCACAACCACAAGATACCAACGCATACCCACTAGGATGGCTATAATCAAAGAGGCAAATAAAAAGTATTGGCAAGAATGTGGAAAAACTGGGACCCTCCTGGGCTGCAGGTGGAAATATAAAATGGTGCAACTGTTCTGGAGAACAGATTTAGTCCCTTGAAAAGTTTAAACAGAGAAATACCATCTGATTCACTTTTAGGAACACAGCTAAGAAAAATCAAAGCATATGTCCTCACAAAAACTTGTCCACAAATGTTCACAGCAGCAGTAGTCAGAGTAGCTGACAAGGGTAAACGACCCCAGTGTCCATCAACTGATAAGCAAAGGCTGAGCATCCATATAGTGGAATATTCTCTGGCCATAAAAAGAAGGAAATCCTGCTATATGATCAAGCCTGGATGAACCTTGAAAATATTGTGCTAAGTAAAGGAAGACAGACCTCAAAGGATCATACACTGTATGACTTCATCTACAGACAATGTCAACAGGCAAAATTCCTGAGACAGAAAGTTGTTCAGCAGATGCCAAGGTCTGGGGGAATAAAGAAACAGGAAGAAAGCTAAAGAGGGAAAAGAGGGTTTCTTTTTGGGGACAATGGTCTAAACCTCATCTGTGGTGACGGGTGCACAACTCTACAGATAATACTGAAAGTCACTGAAGTACACATCTTAAATAGCTGAATTCTGTGGTATATAAGCTATACCTCCAAATAACAAAAGGAAGAAAAAAATCAACGCAAAGCATTATGAACACGTGGGCAGTTTTTTGTTTGTTGGTTGGTTGGTTTTTTTGGTCTTGTTGCCTTTTTCTAGGGCTGCACTCGTGGCATATGGAGGTTCCCAGGCTAGGGGTCTAATTGGAGCTGTTGTGGCTGGCCTACGCCAGAGCCACAGCAACACGGGATCCGAGTCGCATCTGCGACCTACACCACAGCTCACAGCAATGCCAGATCCTTAACCCACTGAGCAAGGCCAGGGATCAAACTCGTAACCTCATGGTTTCTAGTCAGATTTGTTAACCACTGAGCCATGATGGGAACTCCTGGGCAGCTAATTTTTAAAAGGCACCTGGTGTCTCAGTAACACAGGGCTGGTAAAGGGCCCACAGGAGCTGCATGGGTCTGTGGCTGGGCAGGTGCTCCCTCCTCAGGGGGTTCCCTCCCTGGCCCTGGAGCCTGGGTGATGGCAGGAATGGGACACCCCACCCTGGCATGTTTCAACAGCTTCCTCTCATGCACAGCTAAGTGGGTGAGCTAGCAAGCCTGGGGTGTTTTGAGCTTCCGGGAGGGGACCAGGACCATCTGGCCACACAGCTGAGGAAGTACCAGGCTGCAGTTAATCAAGGGGAACCCCAGGGTCCGTGACCAGAGGCATGGGAAGCAGGGGAGAGCTGGGCTGCTCATTCTGGGGTGTGTTACTCAGCAGGGCGTAGCCAAAAGCTGCCATCTGCCTTGTGGGAAATGTTGTTTCAGGATAACAATTTGAGGGTTGGATTCTTAATCATCACCTCTATACTCAGAGCCCCTGAGCAGGGGTGGGGTCAGATGTGTCACTGTAACCTCAGTGCTGGCGTGGGGAGGAGGAGGGCTGAGCCATGAGGGCTGAACAGGCGCCTGCAGCCCTGCTTGGCTGTCGGCAGCTGCTGAGGTCCAGGTGTCACCTGCTGACAACAGGTGCTCATGTCACCTCCATAAGCAGCTGGCGCCAGAGCCTGGGCTGGGGTGGGGGTGGGGAACGTGTGTTCTCCCCTTCCCTCCCCACAGTTCCCAGGGGTGACGGGCCCAAAGCAGGGCCACCTGACCCCGTCAGCACTCCCAATCATTTCGTGGGGGACCTGACAATCCCTGATCTATCACTGGGTCCCCAGACCAGCTCCATGCTGAGATCAGCAGTATTTACTTTAACCTGACACTAGAAAGGCCAATTCCACCCAGGAGCAAGTTTTGAGCTGCACGGGGACCACACGGTGCTCCTTCCTGAGTTGTGTCAGGAGGAACTGCGTGAATCTGACCCCACATGGAAGGGTTGCTGTCATTAGTGAAAACTGACTGAGGACAGCAGAAGGGCACTGCTCAGGTTTCTGACGAAGGCCGAATCTCAGCAACCAAGCCCCAAGCTGCCCGAGGCCTGCCTGTAGCCCTCTCTGGCATGTACCTTGAGCCACTGCTTCTCAGTCAGAGAGTCGCTGTAGTCCACCTCCTTGCGGTGACGGGAGCCGCGGCCGAACATCTTCTCCTCCTCCTCCTCACAGGTCAGCCGCTCCACCTCGGCGTCGTCCTTGATGATCCACGAGGGGAGCTCATCCTCCTCCATCAGGCGCGGCTTCCGCTTGGGGTTGCGAGCCTCCTCACGCCTGCGGTCCAGGTCCATGCGCTGTGGAACATTGGGTGGCAGGGACAGAGGAAGAAAGGTGTCAGCACAGGGATGGCAATGGGAGCACAGGGGTGCCCTGACGAGGGGCTACTTCCCGCCTCAGGGCTACGCTGCATCGGTAGTTAAACAGTGGCCGGGCTGGCCGGGCTCCCATGTCAGGCCCTTACTGGGGCTCAGCTTCAGGGGCAGAGAGAACTGGAAAGGACAGCAAAAGATGGCGGGAGAGGGGCTGAAATGGGGTGGTAGCTCCCTGTACAGTCTTGGCAAGAAGCACAAGCCTGCTGGGGCCAAGGGCACTCCTGATTCCATGCCCAAGAGGGGCGACAGCAGGCATCAGCAGGACCAAGGACCACACATCAGAGCAGGGCTGTGCATGTACACATCCCATCATCCTTATGACACACTTAGGAGGCCAGGGAACAAAGATGGATCAGTTAGGGGTCATCATGAGGCCACCCTAGGGCTGTCCCTGGCTCCATTACGGGCTGGGGCACCACTGTCACTGAGACCTTTTGCGCTGTGCGGTGTCAGCAGGGAGGGGCCTGCAAGCCCAGGTCCCCCTCGTGCAGGCGGGAACCGAGCCCTGCAAGGCGTGTAGGGTGGAACTGCTGTCCCGGCCCGTGTGCTCACCATGAACAGGTCGAACTCCTCCTCATGCCGGGCAATCATCTGGTTCACCGTCTCATCGTCAGGCACTTCGTCTTCTTCCTACAAGATTTCACAGGTTTAATCCGAGTGCGGAGAGGCCGGGGTGGGCGGCGGCCGGGCTCGGAGGCGAGCGGCGGCAGTCCATGGGAAATGAGCTGGCGGTCCCAGTCCGGCTGCGGTGGATGGGGACCCACACGGCAGCGAGAGGCACACACGCACACGCACACGCACGCTCCGTGGGATCAGGGCCCTTGCTGGCCGTCTCAGCCGAGAAGCCGAGGATTGAATGGGCATGGAGACTGAACTACCCCTCTCACCTTTAGAGGTGGCTCCTCCAAGTCGGGGTTGACGCCCGCTGGCGGAGGGGCAGTGTGGGCGAAGCTGGCACTGCCGCTGCCCGTGCTGCAGTGTCTGCTCTGTGGATAAATAGAGGACTTCAGTCTCCAGGGCTGTCAATCCGGCGTCTTTCACCAGCAGTTTAGAAAAAAAAAACCACTTCAAAGAAAAAGCAAGTACTCATCCTCTTTCCTTTCAGCCCACACTCCCTTTACTCCAAAGGGATGCAAAAAAAATAAGAGTGCAAAAAAGGTAAAAAAACAAAAATGAAAGCCGCTCATGCGTCCACCACTCACGCCGGGGAGGGGGTCGGGGCCGGCGCTGCCCTCACCTCATCCTGCTCCTCATGCTCGAGGATGGCCTGCAGGAAGGCACGCCTCTCGTGGCTGGAGGACTTTTGGTCGAACATGCCGGCCTGGATCACCTTCTGGTCGACGTTGAGCTTGTACTTGGCTGCAGCCAGAATCTTCTCCTCCACGCTGTTGACCGTGCAAAGGCGGAGAACGCGCACCTCATTCTGCTGCCCAATGCGGTGGGCACGGTCCTGCGCTTGCAGGTCCTGGGGAGAGAGAAATGCAGGTCAGTCCCAAACAAGCTCTTTAGACTGTTAAGGGAAAGTTGACCCTTGGATGCTCTCATGCACCTGCCTGGCTGCTCCTGCACCACAACCAGAGGCTGCACAGGCCGGAAGCTCAGGAGCAAGACAGAAGCCTCTGCCAGGATGATCTCACCTGAGCTCCTAAGCTAGAAATGTGTCCCTTTCTAAGTTAGCTGGGATTGGACAGAGACTGTGGGAAGGAAGCACAGTTTTAGAGGGCCACCCCAGGGGTTATGTTCCTGAGCAGTTCCTGTCACAGCTGCACAAGCCCCCAGGCCTAGCCCAGAAGAGCCCTGGCGTGGCCGTATCACAGCGAGGGAACTGTTTACAGAATGGCGCCAAGGCTGGGCAACATCACTGTGATACCTGGTTTGACTGGAGGCCCTGCTACTTTCTTGCTGGGCCCAGGCCCCCCTCTTTTGAGCTTCAGGATTCACTTTGCTGACATGAGACTCTCTCATGTCTACTGTGTTCAAAAGAGGAGCCAACAGGCATTGGGTGCTCAGTCGAGCACCTGGTAGATGCAGTGCCAACACTATCTGTATCATCACGCCCAGCGCAGAACCAGGAGGAGTCCTATAAAATCCTGTGTCGGGGGCCTGGAGCTGCTGGCAGGAAGAGACATGTGCAAGAACATGCCATGTTCACGTCAGAGCCACAACATGTGTGTGCACACAGGTTGATGCCTGCAAATGCTCAAAGGCCACTCCTGTGTGGGGCCGACCTCGAGATCTGCACCCAATGGGAACGGGTGTGTCTGTGTCTATGGTTCCTCCCCCAATTCAACTCAGCCTGTGATTCCCGGCAGGGCCCGCACCTGATGACCTATTCCTGGCCCTGCAACATGCCTCAGGACATCTGATGCTCCCCGGTGTAGTGGGGACAAGGCTCCTGCCTGCCTGATGACAGGGAAACACACCCTAACCACCTCTCAGGAAAAAGGCCAGTCATCGAGGTCTGGTAGGGAACTACTCCCCAGCCTGATGGCAGGAAGGGACACCAGCAACCACCCCAGTACGTCTGCCAGGTGAGTTATCACGTACACAATGATAACGGGTGCTGTGGGGCTATGGGGAAGGGCTTGCTCACACTGCCCACAGGAGTGAAAGCTGGGGCAGCCTGCTGGGCCACTTTGGCAGAAGCAACAAGAATGAGGAGGGGACAGGCCTATGGCTGAGCAATCCCACCTTTCAGGCTTGACCTGGCCGGTGCTCCAAGGGAGGGACAAGTGGTTTTCCCAAGGGGACAAATGGTCATGCTGAGAAACAGAAAACCCGGACACCTGCCCTCTGGGGTTTGTCTTTAAAGTTCTTGGGTCACCATATGCCAGGACAGCTGGCCGCCAAGCAAAGGCTGGGCAGGGTCCTGGTGCTTATGCATGGAGGCATGAACACACTAGCTGCCAGCAGGAAGAGGTACGTGCAAGAGCATGCCGTGTTCACATCAGAGCTGCAAACTGTGTGTGCACACAGGTTGATGCTGGCGTACACTCAAAGTAGAGTGGGATTGGTGTGGGAGGGGGAAATGGACTCTTGTCTGTTACTTTGAGTTACTGAAAATAATAATTTTATAATGAAAAGTAGGGAAAGGATAAAAGCTTACTTTGAAACTGCTGTATCTATAAAAGACCACATCCCTGTTATCAACCAGCAGGAAGCCCCATGAGGGGCCTGCAGATAAGAAACAAGGGCAGCAGCACACAAAGTGTGCCCCGAGTGTGGTTTTAAGAGGCACCAGCAGTGAGAGCTGGGCCAGAACACAGCCGGGAAGGACCTGTACAACTTCAACAGTGACTACAGCTGCCAGCCGACAAGACCGGGGCGGTTTCCACTTTCTTCGCACACCCACCTGATGCGTTTTGTTTTGTTTTGTTTTAAAATATGTACTTTTCCCTAATCAGAGCAAAAAACTAGTTCTGAGGAACAGAGAAAAATAACTGCTCTAGGCATCGCTCCAAAGGCGTCTGGAGCTGTGGGTGCTGCTGCTTCTCTGGGGCTGCAGGAGAACGTCAGGGGGCCTGTGGGACCCGGGACGGTGGGCACAGTCTCCCTGAGGCTTTGAGCCCCTCCCCCTGAGCCTCTTGTTACCTGGTGGGGGTTCCAGTCACTGTCGAATATGATCACAGTGTCAGCCGATTGGAGGTTCAGACCGAGCCCCCCAGCCCGGGTGCTGAGCAGGAAGATGAAGTACTCGGAGCCGGGCTCGTTGAAGGTTTTCAGCAGCATGCCCCGGTCCTCCGCTTTCGTGGTTCCTGCCGGGGGGTGGAAAGCAGGGTTATCAGGGTGACTGGGAGGAAGGGAGGGGTGGTGAGGAGACAATGAGGAACGCCTGACCAGGGGCCGGGACCACACCCTCACAGGTCCTACTGGGGCCACCTGAGCCACACTACATTTGTGCAACACGTGGCCATGAGCTGCAATTAGCAAGCAACTCATTTACAGGAGATGATAATGAGCCCCCAACGGGCCCACAGTGTAAAACGGAGCTGCTGTGGGAACTAAATGGGCGAGCGCGAGAGCATGGTGTCCGGCACCAGAGTGGGCTGCCCTGTAGGTGTCATTGCCACCACCTGCCCTGCCTAGAAGTCCAGCATGTGGCGGGAGACTCCACAGCCATTAACACCATGTCCCCCAAACACACAAGGGGCCTTAGGGTGGGCAGAGAGCACTGCTCTGGTAGAGAATAACCGGCCAGAGGGATGGGGCCTGCCTCCATCCTGCCGCAGTGGGAACTGTCTACAGGCGGGCACATGGGCCCTCATAATGGGGACTTGCTTCCCTCTGGGCAGGGCGGCTCCCTCTTCATGGAGTCATAAGGACTCTCATGTGACAGCCCAGGGTATGATCCTCAGCACCCCGAGTCTCAGAGCAAAGATGCCTCTGGTAAAGTCAGGTGTCATTTCTGGTGATGCTTCTGGCCACTTGCCTACACATCACAATGAACAGCATGGAGGCCTGATGCCCAGTGGAGCCGGGGCTGCCCCCGTTCCGAGGAGGGGCTAGGGCCTCTAGCTGGGGGTGGGGCAGGTGGGACCAGGCCATGTGGAGGGGCTGCTCCTGGACACCCGGCTGTGCCCTCACCTTCGGCATTCTGACAGCAGGAGGGCTGCCCCACGTGTCACTGAGTTCCCATCCCCTGTCCTGTCCCAGTTTCTGCCTGTTTCAGCAACCACATGAGGTGCTAGGAATGCAGCCACAGCTGAGCAGATGAAAATCCTCACCCTTACATAGAGGGCTCTCATCACGGAGAGAAGGGAATAAAAGGGACGAACAGACGGGTGCAGGGAACATGCCCCCTGCATTCAGCCTGTCCTCTATGGGTCAGGACGGTGACACAGAGGAGGAGCAGCACTCACAAAGGCTTGGCCCCTAAAGGACAGAGAGGACGATAAGGAGGGCCAGCACACAGATGGAGGGGTGAGGTGGGCCCAGCCATGCCAGCCTTAGCAGGGGTGCTGTTTTCAGTCCCAAGTGGAACACAGCTGAAGGGGGCAGGGCAGGGGACACATGACCAAAGCTGTGTTTGTGAGGTTGCTCTGGAAAGAATTCCAGGAAGGGCTGAAGGAAAGCAAGACCAGAACGAGGCAAAGGTTCTGGGTGAGGGTGGGGAGGGCGGAGATGGACAGATGAGACCAGCAACTATAGGTCCATGGTCTGAAAAAAACCCACAGTTCCACAGGATGCACGGTAAGAGATAAATCAGGGGCAAAGAGGATTGGGGTGTCTATCCATAGATTAGATAAAGGCTCTGAGGAGTGTGGTTTACCCCAGAGGCTCCCGAGTCAATTTTCCTTGAGAGCCCTGTTCACTCCATCTGATAGAGGGTGGGGGACTCTCTCTAGGGCCTTCCAGGTCAGATGACACTCATCGGAGCATGAGACCTGCATGCCATCAGCATCTCACTCAGCTCCCTCCACCCGGAGCGCCCACATTCTGGGAACAAGGCAGAAACAGGACTTCCTGGGAGTGCACATGGTCACGTGAGCGATGTTCCCAGGGGAACTTGAAGCTATCACCCCTGAAGCATCTGTTTCCCTCCCTCCCTTCCTCTCCTGCTATTCTCAGTGCTCACGCCTGATTCCAGCTCCAGAGCCACTCGGGCAGTGGAGAGAGGAGCATGTTGCTCACAGTAGCCTAATGAGAGCTGGCTCTCAGACCTCGGGGGGAAACACAAGCTGCTTCTGATTGGGACACTGAGTAGGCGGAAGAAAGCCTGCAGGGGATGCCTGAGAATGAAGCCAAAGTGGAAGACAAAACAGCCAGGAGCTCCAGAAAAGTCCCTCCAACATCACCTGGGCACCTGGATTCACCTGTGCCTAAAAGCTACCTCTTGAAGTTCAGTTGTGAAAGTCTAACAAAGCTTTCTTCCTTATGCCCACAGGATATGGGTTTCTGCCATTTATCACCATAACAGGACTGTAGGGTATCCCTCAACCATTGGACCCAGCTTATGGTGCAAAGGGCATAAGCCTTACTTTCAGGAGAACCAGCCACAAGACTCCCAGGGCCATCCCCCTGGTCTCTCGAGCCTGTGTCACTGAGTGTGCTGCTATGCCCACTCTGGTCACTAGAGCTACAGTCTTTGAGCCTTGGCCTGCCTTGTGACGGGGGGCATACTGGCCGGGAACTTTGGCAGCAGCGGATAGCTAGGCCCCCCTTTATTGTTTTTGCTTCTTAGGGCTGCACCCGAGGCACACAGAAGTTCTCAGGCTAGGGGGTGAATTGGAGCTACAGCTGCTGGCCTAGGCCACAGCCACGGCAATGTGGGGTCCAAGCCACATCTGTGACCTTCCCCATAGCTCACAGCTACACCAGATCCTCAACCCACTGAGTGAGGCCAGGGATTGAACCCGTAACCTCATGGATACTGGTCAGATTCATTTCCACTGAGCCACAACGGGAACTCCCAACAAGGCCCTTTAATCACCACCTTTCTCCCAGTCATACTCACCATCGAGCCTGAGGTATTTAAAACCGCGATACGCAAAATAGTCTTCCATGATCGTCATGAGGGAGGTCATCTGACAGAACAGCAGCACTTTATGGTTGGTGGCACGGAGTTTGGGAAGAATTCTGTCGAGCAGCTCAAACTTCCCCGAGGCTCGGTACAGGTCCAGCCTGGGGAGTGGAGGGGGTGGGGAGGGACACAGACAGCGTGAGCCACAGCACTCTGCGACGGGCAAAGGAGGAGGCACACCCCATCTCCAGTTACATGAGCCCAGGAAGGCTGGCCACCAGGCTCAGGGGCACACAAGTGGCTTCCCGAGCAGACTACCCTTCCCTGCCACTTGCCAGCATTTCAGTGAAACCACTTCAACTCAATTAAAACTCAGGTCACTATTTCCAGAGTGATCATGAAGTTACTGTCCAACTCAGATACTCTTAAAAGTGAGCGGATTGTAAATCAAGTATAATAAAAATATTTTATTTATTATTTTATTTTATTTTATTTTATTTTGCTTTTTAGGGCTGCCCCTGTGGCATATGGAAGTTCCCAGGCTAGGGGTCGAATTGGAGCTACAACTTCTGGCCTACACCACAGCCACAGCAACTTGAGATCCAAGCCGCATCTGCAACCTACACCACAGCTTGTGATCCTTAACTTACTGAGTGAAGCCAGGGATTGAACCCGCAACCTCATGGTTCCTAGTCAAGGTTTGTTTCCACTGCACCATGACGGGAACTCCCCAATTTTTTTTTTTTTTTAAAGAGAGAGAGGAGGTGCTATTAGTAAAGATAACAGGACAAGTAGCGTGGATGAAGGCTTCCCTGGGAAAGCAAGGCCTCCCATTAAAGAAACTTTAGGGAGCAGAGACTCACAGTGGAGAGCACCCATTTCGCAGCACATGCAGGGCTAAGGGCCACTGTGGCTCCTGTCATTCACTCCCAGTTTATAGATGTGAACACTGACACTGGGAGACAGTGTGACATGGCTGCTGACATGCCAGGGCCAGAACTCAAACCCAGGACTGTGTGGCCCCATTCTGCAATTTGTTATGAAAAACTATACAACAAATGAACATTTTGGTCTTTCATCTGGTGCCTCTGCTCCTGGAAATAGTTTACTATCCCAGAGAAATGATGGTGGTTTTAGCTCTAAGAATGTTTGTGTTTTTTGCGGTTTTTTCTTCTTTGGTTTTTTTTGGCCTTGCCCATGATATTCAGTTACCAGGCCAGAGATCGAACTCAATAAAAGAACAGTGCCCTGTGCCACAGCAGCGACAATGCCAGATCCTTAACCTGATAGGCCACTCTCCTAAGAATGTTTTATGCAAGGCTGTTTGTAGCAGTGAAACCTTGAGGCCGCATCCGTGTCCAATACCAGGGCTGAACGATGTCTGGGGTGCACATTATAAACAAAGCAGAAGAAAATCCCTCCACAGTGAGGTGGGTAGCACACTGTATAATGAATATGTCTCTGTTGGTGGGCAGAGTTTAGGATCAGAGTGGTTAGGAAAGTGGTCACAGGTCACAGAGCCTGGAAGAATAGGGCCTGGAAGCCAAGCCTAGTCAACTCTCAAAGTGGTGAATTTGTATTCTCTTTGAGTTCATCTATGTCTTTTAAATTTTCTGCCATGAACGGACTGCCTTTGAAACAAATATAACAACAGAAGTAAAGCCAATCAAAGAGAGAGACACCTGCACATAGACCAACTGCCCACCCCATTAAGCAAGAAAATCTCACCCTTGAACGATGCCGCCAGTAAAGCCCAAGTGCTCAGAAAAGGACTCCTGCAAAGGAAAGAGAGGTGGGTCAGTGTGGGGCAGCAATGAGCAGCCCAGCCCCATGCCTCTGAGTCAACCCACTGGTGCTCAGCCGTCAGCCACAATGGCTCCAAGGCCACACAGAGACACTGAACACAGTGTTTCTATCCCGACGACATCCCTTCCCTTGAAACAGAACACTCTCAACTGCCAAAAGGAGGAGTTCCTGTTGTGGCTCAGGGGAAACGAATCCAACTAGTATCCACAAGGATGTGGATTCGATCCCTGGTCTCGTTCAGTGTTTTAGGGATCCGGTGTTGTCACAAGCTGTGGTATAGGCTGCAGATGCAGCTTGGATCCTGCGATACTGTGGCTGTGGTGTAGGCTGGTAGCGTGAGCCTGAGACCATCCTTGGAGTCATGAAATGGAATCCCGGGGGGTCTTCAGGGGATTTGCAATGACCCTGAAATGTTATCAGAATGTATGGACAGATATGTGCTTTTTAGAAGCAAGAGTCTAGACCCTCAAGGGTACTGTGGACCAGAAAGGTTCTGACGAGGGCTGTCATGAAGAGGGACACTGAGCTCTCAATGTTTCAACCCAGGACAGCCCCTCAGGTCACTGAGTGGGAAAGGCTAGTAGCCAACGAGCAGGGCAGCGTGATCCCACCAGGGTGGGCAACAGCCTCAAAGAACAGCCTCCAAAGGCTTCAGTGGTTATTGGAGGGGCTTCCACTTCTCCTGCATATTTCCTTACACAGTTTGGATTCTTTACCATAAGTACTTGCAAACAAGAAATCAATCAAAAGACAAACGTACAAGCATCACAAAGTCAAAACATCACAACCTCTTCTTCTTCCTTTTTTTTTTTTTTGGTCTTTTTGTCTTTTTAGGGCCACACCTGCAGGACATGGAGGGTATCAGGGTAGGGGTTGAATTGGAGCTATAGCTGCTGACCTACACCACAGCCAGAGCACCCCGGGATCCAAGCCACATCTGCAACCTACACCATAGCTCATGGCAACACTGGATCCTTAACCCACTGAGTGAGGCCAGGGATCAAACCTGCATCCTCATGGATATTAGCCACATTCATTTCTGCTGGGCCACGAAGGGAACTCCCCAACAACCTCTTTTTTAAGGTTGTCACAAAGAAGCCACCTAGCTCTGTGTGGGTCTCAGTGCAGACAGCTGCTCCCAAGAGCAGGGCCTGTGCAGGGCTAAGGCCCACGAGCTCTGGGTGCCTCTGGGCCTGCCGCCCTGTCCCCAGACCTCACCTCGATGTGCTGGAACATGTACGGGTGGTTGCAGATCTTCCTCAGCTGCATGATGGTGTTCATCAGTGTCTTGGTGCCACCTTTGCCCTGAGGAGGTAGAAGAGAAGCTCCCAGATCGGTCTGGTCCTGGGGTGGGGGGGGTGGGGGGGGCAGGCGTGGAAGAAGGACGTGTGGCTTGTGGCAGAGGAGAGGGAGCGTAGCTCTGGCTCCTGCTGAGGCTTGGAGGGCTGAGGCCAGCACTGGGGAAGACAGAGACCCTCTGGCACCTGGGAAGGTGGAGGCTGAGGATGGGCCAGCGGGAAGGGAAACATGACAGGCAAAGAGCTGAGGCCAGATCACAAACATTTTGTGAGGCCAGACAGCTTCGAGGGCACTGGGTGGAGGCCCCAGGGGCTGCAGCCAGATGGGCCATGCTGGCTTACAAAGATCTCTGGCTACCAGGTGAAGGAAGGATGCGGGGGTGGGTGCCCTGGGCCGGGAAGTAAACCAGGAAATATGCTGCTACAACGGCTCAGGTAAGAAAGGGCCCAAAGGAAACGTCAAGGGGAGCAATCGAGGAGGCAAGGCCTAGCTCAAGGCATCGGACACAGAACTGAGGGACCTGAGAGGATGATTTCAGTCCTGGTGAGGGGAGCTGGGGCAGGTAGGACCTGGAACCTCAGAGGGTATCAGAAGGCAGCAGCCTGCACAGCCCCCCTCTCCTCTCCACTGTGAACTAATGTCACCCCAAAGTCACATAATAACAAGGCAAAGGGGCTCAGAGGATGTGGCTGTTGAGGTGACTCCTTCTCAGCTGGGAAGGTGGGACCCAATAGCACTTTCTACCTGCCAGGCTCTATGCTAGGCCCCACACTGCCAAGTGACACACAGGAGCCAGCACTTCTGAAGCAGAGGACCCCAGACAGGGCTGACTGAGGCTCTGGGGGACCCCCTGGAAACAGGCTTGCAGCCCCTGCTACCTCAGCGTTCTAGATGGGGCCGCTTCACACCAGACACAGTTTCAACCAAGCCATTCAATGCCTTTGAGATCACGACCAGATGGGGGCTCAGCCACAACATCACCTCCACGGAGGCGAAAGGCCCACTAGTTACAGTGTGCTCAAGCCCCACACCCAGCTGCCCACCAACCCGCCCACCGTAGACACCAAGGTGGGGAAGGGGGCCCCGGGCTAACCTTCTTGTCCTTCTCAGAGCCATCGGTCAGCAGCACCCCCTTGGCCTGCATGTGCCGGTAGAGCACGCGCTGCAGGGCGGACATGTCGCACTTGATGACGTATTCCACCTGCAGGGACACATGCCACCGTCAGCTGGAACCGAGGGTCCAGAGCCTGGCCCAGCTCCAATCTCCCAGCCTCTCGGAGGCTCCTGGGCCCTGGTATGTGTGCTCGGATCAGGGCACACAGGAGACAGTGAGGAGACCCCACAGATAGACTATGGCAGGTCTATGCAGAGAAATGTGGACTATGCAGAGAAATGTGGGGGGCATTGTGGGCCTGAAGGGGCAACTTGGCCACCTTCTGAGGACCTCTCCACAGCTGGCCAAAAAAACCAAGGGCAAGTGTGACTGCAGGGGAGACTGGCTAGGGTCACCAACCCTCAGGGGAGAGAGAAGGGGCCCTGGTGACCAGCAGGTGGGACCTAGTACTCAAACACAGCACACTGGCCTTCCACTTTGGGGACCTGTGGGGGTGGGAAGCCATCCCCAGGCTGGATCGACCAGGGCCAGACCTGGGACCCAGGACAGTCACCTGACAGGGCCCACCCTAGAGAACCCCCCTGCACAATGCTCAGAACAAACATGGCACCTTTTCAGGCAACTGAGCCTCGACTTCCTTCTTGAGCCGCCGGAGCAGGAAGGGCCGTAGCACTTTGTGGAGACGACGGATGATGAGAATGGTTTCCTCCTCGTTCAGGTCCACCTGGCATCCCCAATAAGACACGCAAACCAAGCGTTATCTCCGAAGAAGGGGACAGGCCACTGGGAGCCTCCTTTTCAGGCTGCCTTAAGCTTTATCGGAGCCTGGCAGGCACCTTCTCCCTTTGGAAAACTGCAAGGATCTGGGACCTGCCACAGAAGTCCTGGGACACAGAGGCCAAGGCCCCAGGGCACTCTGCTCCGCGGCCTCATGAAGAGAAACACAGCGGCATGCTGTCACTTCCCCCAAAGTAGCATGAACTTGTGTGCCCAGAACCCCACCAACATGTCCAAATGAAAGCTGGATAGCACCAGGGTCACAATGATTGGCGTTTGATGTCAACTGGGGGTTCTCACAGTGGGTTTGGCCCTGTCACTGGGAGCCCAAATCCACTCTCATTTCTGCCTGGGTGGGACGGAGGGAAAGAAATGCTGCTCTCTCCCAGGAGGCCTGCTACTCTGAAGAGCAAGACAGCACCTAGAGGTCAACTTGAAAATAAGCGGAACAGAGCATTTGTTCCCCAGTTATTGGGGTAGGGATCCCGATTGTCTCAAAACTGGTGGCTTCTTTATTAGGAGACTCTTGGAAAGGCCCGTTTCTCTTTCAGGAGGATTACTGCCTCAGCTGGTGCACAGATGGGGGATCCCATGGACGATGTCGACAGAGGCCCCTCTGTAACAGCCTGGTAGCCTTGGCTGTCCTGGACTTCTCTATGGAAAACCTCAAAACTGGGAGGAAGCAGGCTGGGACATGGCTGCCTGGGCAGTGACACTCCTGTCAACCCCTGCAGGTGTGCCCACTTCCCCAGTCACCAGGCTGCTTCACCTCCTTCAACTGAAAAAGCAGCTGGCCTGGAAGTGGACTGAACACCACCCACAGCTATATGAACCTCGAGGTGCACGGCCACAGCATTCTTTGAAAACAAGAGGTACAGATGCAGACCATGTTACATCCTTGACTGAAACCTTCAGAGTTTCCCACTGCCCTCAGGGTGAAAACCAAATTCCCCTCAGATCCTCCAGCTGCGCCTTCACACCTCAAGGCCATATTTCTTGCTGTCCCCTCCCTGTGCCTGGGGCGCAGGATCAGGTGAGCCTAGAGAGTACCCTGGGATTTGCCCTCAGGGCTGCCTCCAATTGGCTGGGCCTGCTGTGGTGGGCACTGAACACATGCCAGTTGGGCCTGGGACCATCAACTTGAATGGTCTTTGGAGAAGCTCGTGGCTGAGGGACCAAGGCTCCCCACTCCACCCCACACTAGCACGTGGCTGGCTGCACACCCACCTTTTCCCCAGTCATGGCAAAGGGTGCATTGAACCACTGTTCAAAGGTGCTGCAGCTCTTGAAGATGGTGGGCAGCAGGAAGTTGAGCAGTGCCCAGAGCTCAGGCAGCTTGTTCTGCAGCGGTGTGCCCGTCAGCAGCAGGCGGCGGGGGGCCACGTAGTGCGTGTTGAGGACCTGCGTCAGCTTGCAGTGGTGGTTCTTCATGCGGTGGCCTTCGTCCACGATCATGTACTTCCAGCGGATCTGCGGGCCCGAGAGCAGGAAGTCAGAGCAGGACAGGCGGGCGGGGCTGCCCGGCTGGGCAAAACCTCAAGGCCAGTAGGCAAGAAGACACCAGGCAGATCAGCCTGTCGAGGAGGAAAACGTGAGCACAACAGCCCCTGGTGAGGGAGCAGCACACCATGTGACAGCCACACACAGCAGCCTCTGTAAAGTGTGGGGTGAGGGCGGACACTCAGACAGAGAGACATAGCCATGACCTGCCACCCGGTGAAAAAAGCCACATGTGGAAGAGTGTTTAGGCTTCCCAAGAAAACTACACATTCTAGCATCTGGCACAGAGAAAACCCCCAAATAACACACCCCTGCTGAGCAGAAGCTCCCCTGGGTGGGGTCCACGGAGCACGTGGTTTGGTAACAGGGACACTGCTAATTGGCAGGTTGTGGCTCTAAGGCAGGTGTAGCACAGGCGGGAAGAGAGTGTGAGCTTTGGGACCATGGCTGAGCCCCAGAGCCTGTCAGGGGCCACATGTCTGAAGGACACAGGCTGGACACCAATTCTAATGGTGAGTGGGAGTCTGCAGGCAGGAGCTGCGGGTATAAATCCCTGTTTATACGTCACTGCGATGAGCTTCAGAGCCACTCTGGCTTCGCCTTCTAAATCCCAAGGACCCAGGGTGGCCTAAAGGAGGCAGTGCATGTCAGGTGCACTGGGCGAAAAAGGCAGAACTGACAGGAGGGTGGGGGTGGGCAGCAGCCATTTCCTGAGAGGAGCCCCCACAACAGGGCATTTACATCCATTAAAGCCACTGTCAGATAAACACAGGATATTCAGAGCCCTGTTCCCACGCTTGGGACGGGCCTGGCTCTCTACTAGGTCAGAAGGGTGATCCGCAGCGCAAGTCCCAAGGTAGGCACACTGGACCCCAGCTCCCTGGGCCTCACTTTCCTTATCTGCAGCTCAGAGATGTGGACCAAGCACCAAATATCATCGGTATGATGAAGACCCACAGGTGTGGTAACATGTAAACATCTCCATCCATGGGGTCAAAGGTCAACCATGGACTTTACTCCCCTGCACCGTAGTGAGGCCAGATGTAGCACCTTCTGGCTCGGTCCCTTTCCAAACCAGGGAAAGAACTTTCACTCTCTGCAGGCAGAGGACAGTGCCTGTCTTCCGTTGGGATCATGATCTGTTCCTGGTAATTCAGCTGCCTTGACAGCTACATCAGCTGAGAGGCCCCCAGTGGAGGTGCCAGCCCAGTGGCCCAAGGCTAATGGAACACAGAGGACCTCAGAGTCCTGGGCCCTGAATGCTGAATCCTGCCTGCTTTGTGGGCTGGATTTCTGTGGGTTGTGGTGGGAGACACAGCCACCAGGGAGGGAGGTCTGAGGCCTCTAGAGAAAGGTGGAGACAAGCGGGCCTCGCCAAGGCTCTGCCAGGGACACGGCAGGCAGAAGAGGCAGGTCCATGTGTGACCAGGCTCTTCAGACAGAAAACCTGAGGGGAGCTGGTCCAAGTGCTGCCCAGACAGCACTCATCTCTGGACGTGACCCAGGGCCAGCCTGGGGACAGGCAGAGAGGCAAACCCAAGGTCACCTGGACCAGGGCCATTCACAGACAGAGCAGCTGTCTTTATATGCATGTGCAGGGGAATCACTGAGAAATGACTTGCAGGGGCCTTGAGAAGATGGGAAGTGTGATGCACACGACAATCCTGGGCAGGATCATGGGGCCCCTGACAGCACATGACAGCCTGGGCTGGCTTGTTTCACAAGTAAACACACTACCTTTGCAAGGATGTGCTTGTCTTTAATGATATACTCGTATGTGGTCAGCAAAACGTTGAACTTGCCGCTCCGGAGCTGAGGAACAAAAGCTCGTCTGGCTGCTGGAGAGCCCTGTGAGGGAGAGAAGACACGCGCGCCTCAGCCTCCAGGTCCTGACTGAGGCTGCTGGCCCATCCTCCAGCCCTGCCGTGTAGAGGGTCAACTGCAGGCAGTGGAGAGGAGTGGGGGCCCTCCGTGGCCCGGGCTTCCTGGGAAACACGCTGCCTGAAACTCCATCTGTCCTGCTCCTGATGGTTGACCAGCTCCATTTCCCACACCCTCCTCTTCCTGGGTCCCCACCTCAGGCCTCCATATCTTCCACACAAGTGCAGATCATTGTGATTATTCCTTGAGGGCAGCTCCAGCCCCTCCCCAGAAAATCTGCTCCAACCTCCCCTTTTCCAAGCTCACACTGCAGACAGACTGAGCTTGGCTAGCTCCCATAAGCTCTTACCAGTAGAGAGACTTTTATTTATTTAGGCCACACCTGAGGCATGCGAAAATTCCTGGATAAGGGATTGAACCCGTGCCACAGCAGTGACAATGTCAGATTCTTAACCTGCTGTGCCACCAGGGAAGTCCCCAGAATGACTTTTAGTTCCCCCAACCTCAACAAATTCTCCCTACACCTGCTGTTCCTTCTGCCAAGACCCGCTTCTCCCTATCACGGGGCCGTGAGCCTCACAGAACAGGGTGGCGAGCCTGGACCTGGGAGCCCAGCCGCCATGGTTCTGCCACTAAGTGGCTGCGTGAGGCCCTCTCTGCCTTCTCCCCCACAAGGACAAGAGGCACCATGCGTCCCCACTTCACAGGAGAACTGATCGAGGGGTGGCACTCAGAGCAGGCCTGCACGGGGCTCACATGCCCCATCACAAAGCAGCCCATTGTAGACACTAAGTCATCCTATGTGAATGGGTTTTAACCAAAGCTCAGTGAGAATTAAATTAGCTATCAGTGAATGCATTAATGTCACCACATTCCACAAAATGAGTTCACAACCTCGCTTCTTTTTCAGCATTTCTTCTCAAAACAAAATGATCCGAACCCTGCGTTAACAGCAGGATCCTACGTCATGGCAGAAGAAAACGTACACATGTACACTTTATCACCAATACAAGCTGACATCCCTCCTCACCTACATGTACCCCGCACCCTCTATCCCTCCCTCCCTCCCTGCGCCCACGCCTACCTCCTCAGGCTGCCACATACCTTGTATGACACCTTCACCACGGAGGGGGCCCATTTGTCAAATTCGTATGCCCAGTTGGACAGCGTTCTGGTGGAAACAAGGAAGGGGTGGTTAGGCTCTAGTTCTGTCACCAGCAGCTCACTGTCCACAATGACACCCACAAGAAAATGAAGCCGCCGTAGCTGTGACCTCAGAGGTGGCACAGTAACCGACTGACTGAAGGAAGCAGGGGATGGTGCCCCGGGTTGGTGACACAGGGACACACAAAGGTAGGGTGGTGGGTACAGGGACAGCAGCTACTAGAGGGTGGCAGGAGCCTGGATAGGCCTGGGCTGGAGCAGGGTGGCCGGAGAGGGCCAGGCCAAGGAGCTGGACCTTGGAGATCAGTCCTCTGTCACTACTGTGCAGTGACAGGCCCCTGTGAGAATATACCATTTGCTGTGGATCACTGCCAGGAAAAACGCAGACTCATGGTGCCTCGTTTCAGGTTCAGAAGGCTAGGGCTTATGCCTGGAGCTATAGGAGGCACCACAGGGTCTTGGGGCCACCTCGAAATGAAAACAGCAGCCACTGCAGCTTCCTGTCCAGTAAGAGACAGAATGAAGACGGTGGGCAGGTGAGACCAAGCCAGGCCCAGGCAGAAGACTGGAGGAGGGGAGCGTAGGCAGAGGACCCAAGGTCAGTAAGGGGGGAAAGAGGGGGAGACGGGCAGTGACTGGATATGGGGGCGGGTGAGGAGGGACAAGCCACTCCAGACTATATGAGATAGCCTCAGCAGAGGGTGATGGCAGCAATAAAACCAAGTTTGGAGAGGGAGGGCTCTCAGAGAAACACTGGGACATAGAATTTTCAGTGGGGGAGGGAATTCACTCATAGTCTAGACTGGGGGGTTTGTAAAGACAGGACTCAAAGGCCAAGTGGTAGAAACTGCTTGTGGCTCACCCAGCTCCTCCCTCCAAGAAGTTCCACTGAGGGTACTGCTGTGTCTCCCTTGAACCCCTAGCAGTCAGGGCCAACCAGGTGGACACAATCCGAGCCATTGAGATGGAAGCTCAAGTCACTGGGCTGAAAACTGGGGAAAGGGTAGAGGGGACAGGGCTGGGGGTAGGGCTGGGGACTCAGCTGCTCTTGCTGCTCCTGGCCCCACTCATCATGCTGGGAACCCAGAGGAGATGATGGAGGCAGTGTAGCCGTCTTGCAACCATGAGGGTAAAATCCTGGGGATGACAGAGCAGAAGACTGCAGAAAGCCTGGATCCTGGCAGCTTGAAGGCACCAGGTCGGCCTTAGGCCACCTGGCTCTGGGCTTTCTTTCACTGAGGGTCACCAAGATCGCCCTGGTTCAGTCACTGAGGTCTGGTTCTCTACTGCAGGGAGCAATGAGGGACAGTCAGGGCATCAAGAGAAGCCAAGCGCCAAAACCTGAGGTGTTGGGGGCAGAGGGGGAGAAGAGCCGAAGAGAGTCAGGAAGGGAAGTAAGGAAACAGGGCAGAGGGAGAGGTCAAGACAAGCAAACTCATGGTGGAGAACACCACATCCCAATGGTGGACAGGACAGCAGGACACTAGGGGTCTGAAAGTGTTCCCCAGGGTACAGGGGGCTCTTCTGGCCTGCAGAAGATGACACTCAACAGACAGGACCTCAGTGTACATAGGACTGCAGATCAGGTCCTGCTGGTGTAAAGGCTGCAAATCAACCTACAACATAACTTCACTGAAGGGAATAGGGGAAAGCAATCAACTGAAGTAACCTGGGGAAATGATGTTTTGACCGGAAGTGGTTAAGTCTAAGGTCAAAGGAGCTGGGTCTAAACACTGTACCCCAGGTGGTGAGGCTGTTTCTCACAGGCTAAGTATTCCGAAAGTGCTGTAAATGCACTCTGGGAGCCAACATATGAGCGAAGGGAAAGACTAGAACCAGCGCTGTGGTCCCAGCTGAGTCGGAGACAGCAGCGTGGTCACACTTAGCTACACAGAGACACAGATGACCAGATGCAAATCACGTCAGCACGTATGCATGAGGGTCAGGACGTGTATTCCTAGCGCTGCACAGGGAAGGCCTAGAAGCAGTGATGCCCCAGCAGCAAGGAGCACACCTCACGCCCGGGTCTTGGTTTCCATGACCATTTTTTAATAGGAGAAACCTGGAGAAGTGGCTGATTCTAGGCCTGGGCAGGAAATGCACCAGCTGAGCTTGGAGCATCTTTGGGTGCCAAAAAGGAAAAAAGTGCTCAAAAACCCCCACAAGGATAGGGGCATGTCAAAGGGACAGAGCAGCCCACTGGAAAAACCCCCGATGGCCAAGGCTGGAATGATCTGAGCAACAAAATAAACTAGTACTGGAGTTCAGCCCAAAGTATACAATAAAGATCCATTAAGTCCACACTGATACAAATCACTGAATACATCTGCAAATGAGAGATAAGAGAGAAATCTCCCACAAAGAAAAACTCCAAATAATTTAAAAGGTGACCTCCCCTTCAAGGAGATGACTCTCATCTGCCAACTTGTGGGCTGAACTTAGTGACTTTTTTCCCAGGATACAAGACGGAAGGGGAGAAAAGAGAAACTTCATCGTGGAGATGCCTGACACACACTTCCTCAGCCAGGCGATCAAGGTCAACCTCAAGAGTGAAAAGTCACGTTGACAGTAACCGCCCTTGATGTGAGGTGATGAGAGGTACGCTTCACCTCTGGTCTTCACTCCAAAAGCCATCATCCCGTTTTAAGATGAGGGAATCACCAAAGGGATGCAGACTGAGGCACATCCCACAAAACTCCTGACCAGTTCTCCTCAAAACCACCAAGGTCAGCAAAAATATTCAAAGTCTGAGGAATGATCATAGACCAGAAAATGCTGAGGAGACAAAAAGCCTAAATGTCACAGAGGATCCTGGAATTAACAATGGAAACTGGCGAAAACTAAGGAAATAATCCAAATAAAGTTTAGTTACTAGTGATGTGCTAGTGCTGATTCCTTGGTGGTGACAAAGGTGACACGGTCATGTGTGATGTCATCCACCACAGGTGGGGGGCCAGGGGAGAGTAGAGAGGAGCTCTATGCACTATCTTTTCAACTTTTCTGTAAATCCAATACTACTGTAAACAACAATACTGCAGTGGCAGGGAGGTGTTGAAAGGACATGGGAACCAATTTGAAGCATTTCTCCAGGCCAAACACAGGACAATTTAAACAAAGTAAATAGTGGTTCTGATATGAAGGGTTAAATAATTAAATGAGAGAAGAGAATTCCCTACAGTGGAATTTTAGCACTTGTGGAAGGAATGATGAAAAAACCATTTGCTCTGGGAACTATATCTAGTCACCTTTGATGGAGCATGATAATGTGAGCAAAAAGAATGTATACATGTATGTGTGAATGGGTCACCTTGCTATACAGTAAAAAATTGACAGAACGCCATACACCAGCTATAATGGAAAAAATAAAAATCATTATTAAAAAAAAAAAGAAAAAAAACCACTTGCCACTTCCCACAGTGACCATCATGTCAGGCAAGGCTCATCCGAGAGGGGCTGAGATTTCTATGGAAAGTATGATGAGAAATGAGATGTTCACAGAAGTGCCTCCCCACAAGATACTTATGAATTACAAAGGTAAACTCTTCGGTTCATGTGTGGAGAGCAGAAGGGACCACGTAAGGAGAGACCAAAGTAACTCTCCTGTCATGGAGCCCTTTGGCTTGTGCCTCCGGACGTGAGGGCCCCAAGAAGGGCAGGGCATCCCCTCCCGGAGCTTTTCGCCAGAATTCCAGAAAGAAGACATATCACACGAATCCAGTCTGAGGGACAGTGCCCCAAAGGCCAGGGAAGGATTCAGGTGTCAAGATCATGAAGGACACAGAGGGACTGGGGAACTGGCACAGGCACACAACAAAAGGCAAAGTGGGATCCTGGACCAGAAAAAGGCCTTCGGGGGGGAATCGACAGCATGGGAATAGTGTCTCTAGATTTGATAACAGGTAACAATGACTTGTCAAATTATTGTCACTATCCTGGTGTTGAAACTGTCCTAAGGTTATATGAAATGTGGGAGGCCGGGTGAAAAGTATATAGGAACTCTTTATATACTACTTTTGTAATTGTTCATAAGTCTGAAATCATTTCAAAATGCAAAGTTAGAAACAAAAAATCTCAGGCTGTAGAACAGCATGCTGGACAGAGCTATTCCAGAGGAGTAAGGTCATGTCTGGGGAGCTAAATAGAAGGGGGGAGATGAGAGCCACTGGAGGGCTGGGAGTCAGTGCACAGACAAGAGCGGCAGAAGCCGCGAAGCAAGCTGGGTCTGACCATGGGGGAGGACAAGCCAAGTCCATCCTGCCAGGCCTGGGACCTTATGCTGCCCAGTGGAAATAGTTCTCTATGAAGATCTGTTTCTGCCAAGGCAGCCAGATTTACACTTCACGAAGAACAAAAGGCAGAAGCAAGAAATCAACTTTTCCAAGTAAATTCTGGGAGGGTTCTGGGGCCCTGAGCCCTGGGTGTGTGGCCTTTGGCGGACCAGCCGTCTTTTTTTGTTTCCTGTCTTTTTATGGCTGCACCCACTGTATATGGAAGTTCCTGGACTAGGGGTCGAATCTGAGCTGCATCTGCCAGCCTACACCACAGCCAGAGCAATACCGGATTCAAGCCCCATCTGCAACCTACTTCCCAGCCGGTGGTAACGCGGGATCCTTAACCCACTGAGCGAGGCCAGGGATTGAACCTGTATCCTCATGGATATTAGTTGGGTTCTTAACCCGCTGAGCCACAACGGGAACTCTCGGCCATCTTACAGACAGGAGGGCATGTTCTCAAGGGCTCAGGGGATGAGTGCTTGGTTCCCCATCCTCCCCCTCGACAGCTGAATTGAAGTGGACTTGGTTCCTTCTGACCACTGGGCCAAATGTAAGGGGGTTCTCCTCAGAGCCAGGCCAAGGGCACACAGCCAGGCCTGGCCACATTACAGCAGACCATACCCCAGGCCCATGACTGTACTGTTGCCTAACATGTGACATGGACTGGGTCAATGACAACCAGTCCTGGGACGTCCAGAGAAACCCTGGGGCAGGAGAACTATTTTGTGGCACATGAAAAACTGGGAAGAAGATGCCCAGAGTGGCCTGAAGAATCGTGGCCCCTGGAAAGGTACCTCCTGGGAGGAAGAAGACAGTGGCACCAAGAGGTGGTGAATGATCGAGCTGCCTCTGGACGCCATTTAGGTACCCAGATGCCACTACCCTGAGTGTCTGTGTTGCCTGGACCAGGCTGGAATGCGTCCAACAAGGTTCAGGGCCCCAGCAGTTAGTGGAAACAGTGATTGCTCAAACGGCTCCACTCTATGTTTCTAGTGGGAGCTTATCTGACTCCTGTGACAAGCTTGGGTGGAGTTTGCTGGCCATGGGGCTTGAAGAGGACACTGAGGACATCCTGTGAGAGCTGCCCCAATAGTGATAACCTGTCACCTGCCCTTCTTCTATCCTGTGCCTAGACACCAGAGGCAGGCCATGGGCTGAATTGTGTCCCCTCCCAAATTCATTATGTTGACGTCTTTCCCCATCAGCACCCCAGAAAATGACTAGATTTGGAAATAAGGTCTTTAAAGAGGTAAAAACAAGGGCACTAGAACAAGCCCTAGTCCGCCACGACTGTCATGACTTTCTTACAGGAGAGGGAAATTAGGGACACAGACAGAGGGAAGACGATGCGTGGACGCAGGAGATGACGGCCATCTGGGAGGCTAGGGGAGGTCTCAGGAGAAACCAGCCCTGCCCACCCCTTGTTCTCAGACTTGTGGCCCCAGGGAAACAGTGCCTGTTGTCTAAAGTACCCAGGCTGTGGTCCTTCATTCGCGAGGCCCAAGCAAACCCAGACACAGGCATCTGAGTGCAGGCTGGGCTGCGGGCCCTCCCGCTGGGGGCACTCACGAGAGAGGTACTATGATGAGGAAGGGCCCGTTGATCCGCTTGTGCTCCATGAGGTACGTGATGAGCGCGATGGTCTGGATGGTCTTGCCCAGGCCCATCTCATCGGCCAGGATGCCGTTCAGGTTGTTGTTGTACAGGGACACCAGCCACTCCAAGCCTTTGATCTGCAAGGAGAGGCAGCCAGGACTGAAGCCCGGGTCAGGCTGAAGAGTGTTCCCAGCACCTTGAAGACTTACAGGTTCTGCCCCAGCCATGGACCGCCCATCCTCATTTGCTATTTACCTCTAAGCCAGCCACTCCTTTCCTCAGCCTCAGCCACCCCTGCTGTGAAACCACAGCATTGCAGTGCTAATAGGATGTGTCTATGACATGTCTTTCCTGGGTATAGGTTTAAACACCTAGGTCTCTAACTGTCACAGCATCCATCTGTCACCAGCTGACACCAAGCAATGCAGCACTCCAGGGCCAAGCTGCCCTCAACCACGCAACCCTGGACCCAGGAGTGCACTGGGGCACCAGGGGAACTCAGTGACAAGTGCACCACATGACCAACTACCTGAATATCACTTCAAAATTTAACTGAAGGGTTTCTAAAGCTTGCAAGGCTTTCTGAAACACACACACAGTTAAAAAGATCATTTTCCAAAGATTTGGAAACTTTGGTGGCAGATTCAGCAAGTTAAGTTCTGGCTATATTCTAACTTCTTTGATGACACTGGCCTTTGGAAAGTTCCAAAGATCACTGGATTTGCCTTTGGGATGTGACATCAGCATGGAGGTTCTGAGACTTCTTTCAAGGAAAGTTGGTGTTCAGGGGTTACAATCAACCAGAGTATCAGGGAGACGTGTTTTTTGGTTGGAGATAAACCAGCTACCCTTTGGGAGCTAACAGATGAGCCTGGGATATGGTGTCACAAAGAAAGAAATTTCTACTATGGCCAACTACTGTTCTTGGCTGTTCCAGGCCAGGCCCTGCTTCAGAGTCGTCATCTCTTCAGCCTCATAGGACCTGCAGGGGGGACTGCTGCCCCATGTCCCAGAAGAAAGCTGAGTCTAGGGCTGCTGGTTCTGGACAGCCAAGCTCTCCTTCATCGCTGCTTCACTCTGCACAGACCCCCAGGAAGGATGTACTGAGCACCACGGGCCATTCCCAAGCGGTATGATTCCAAGCAAATACCACCCCTCCGCAGTCATCCTCCAATCCCCCATGGAATCTGGATGACCACAGCACCTACTTCAGGTATACTGGGGGATTCAACACTAGCAGCCTATATTAAGTGCTCCATTCTGCTGGCTTGTATTAAGCCCACAGCAGATACCAACTTACTGCACCATTACATTTCCTCCTGGTCACATCGTGCTGCTGCTTTGCAGAGGGGGAAACTGAGGCTCAGAGGGGAAGAGCAGGTTGCCAGAGATAAGGAGTGGACTGTGAACTCAGGCCTGCCTGACATCAGCAGCCCACCCACCAGGGAAGCCCTTGGTTGAGACTACTCTGTGGATGTGGCCCCTCCTACGTACCTGGTACTGCTTGAGGACACCATTGACCATGAGCGCTGACTGCTTGTCTACCCTCTCGGTGACGGCGTGGGCCACAGCATAATAGGACTGCAGGCCACGAGCAAGGGCCTGAGACACGCCATACTCATCATCAACGTCTTGCTTGGCATTCCTGGGAGCAAGATCAAAATGCCATGTGAAGACACACATACCTACTTGTGACACCTGTGCTTCTGCCAAAGCCTGTGCAGAGCAGCTTTATGGCCTGAGACGGAATATAAGTCAAAGTGTAGCTGCAGGCAAGGCAGCAAATACTAAACCAGGGGGTGTTCAAGACTGGACTTCCAGGTGCTGTGGGTCACCCCACATTCCTAGAACAGGAATCAACTCAGTGTCATAGCACAGACATAGCACATAGGTGGTCACCTGGCCCACTCCCTCTACTGAGAGTTAAGGAGCCTAAAAGGAAAACATACACTCAACAGCCTCACATAAACCAGAATCATTTATACTTTGACTGTACTGTGATCCAATCTGGAATGTTTTTAAAAAGTGACTTTAGGAGTTCCCTGGTAGTCAAGCAGTTTATGGTCCAGTATTGTTACTTCTGGGGTACAGGTTCGACCTCTGGCCTGGGAACTTCCACATGCCACAGGTGTGGCCAAAAAAAAGGTGATCTTAACTATTTACATTTAATTAATGTACAGATACATGTGATACAACATCTGTCATATTATTTTATACTCTGCTGTGGTTTCTGTTTATCTTCTGACAAATCTTACACAGTGAGCTGGGTTTTCTTAGTTTTCTGGGGGCTTTTCCTACATATTTATGAATTCGAAAAACTGTACGTTGGAGTTCCCGTTGTGGCTCAGCAGAAACGAATCTGACTAGCACCCAGGAGGACACCGGGTCAATCCCTGGCGTTGCTCAGTGGGCTAAAGATCCAGCATTGCCGTTAGCTGTGGTGTAGATCACAGATGTGGCTCGGATCTAGTACTGCTGTGGCTGTGGCATAGGCTGGCAGCTTCGGCTCTGATTCCACCCCTAACCTGGGAACCTCCATAAGCCTTGGGTGCAGCCCTAAAAAGACAAAAAAAAAAAAAAAAGGACTGCATGTTTGTTACCGTGGTTCCCTTCATACCTAGAACTTATATAATACTCTCGAACCTCTATTTAAGAGTATTCAGGAATTTCCGTTGTGGTACAGTAGAAACGAAACCCACTAGTATCCATGAAGATGCAGGTTTGACTCCAGGCTTTGCTCAGTGGGTTGGGGATCTGGCGTTGCTGCTGTCTGTGGTATAGGTTGCAGACAAGGCTTGGATCTCATGTTGCCATGGCTGTGGCACAGGCTGGCAGCTGTAGCTCCAATTCGACCCCAAACCTGGAACCTTCCATATGCCGAAAGTGCAGCCCTAAAAAGACAAAAAAAAAAAAAAAAAAAAAAAAGAAAAGAAAGAAAGAAACCAGTGAAATCTTAAGTAAACCAAATTAGTGCCTATGGTCCCACAATGGCTGCCAGCAGGACAGTGCTATCTGAGGAGGAGCTGGGGTACTGAAGGCTTCAGCCAGTGCAGCCCCACAGCAGGCTGGGAATGAGTGCCGGGGTGCCTTACTCAATGATGTGCCGGGCGTCCACCTCAGAGACATCATCACTGTCTGGATCTGGAATCTTCTTCTTCTCTTCTACCGGCAGAGTGGGAGGCTGTGCTGGCTGCGGCTGCTCTTCCTCCTCCTCCTACCAAGAGACAAGCCCCAGTCACCTAAGGTCACAACACAGCAAAGGGCTCCTGGGAAAAGACACTTTTGCAAACAGGTGATGTCTTTGTAATCCACAAGCCCTCTTCCTATCCTAGGCCTTTTATCTGCATCTATTTTTTTCTTTTAATGGCCACACTCGAATTATGGAAGTTCCCAGGACAGGGATAGAAACTGAGCTACAGCTACAGCAATGCCAGATCCTTTAACTCACTGTGCCGGGCCAGGGTTCAAACCCTCGCTTCTGCAGTCAGATTCTTAACCTACTGTACACTGTATCACAGTGTAAACTCCTATCTGAATCTTCCTTTTTTTTTTTTTTTTTTTTTTAGGGGCCACACCTGCGGCATATGGAAGTTGGCTAGGGGTCAAATTGGAGCTGTAGTTGCTGGCCTATGCCACAGCCACAGCTACACCAGATCTGAGCCTCATGGACACTAGTAGGGTTCATCACTGCTGAGCCATGATGGGAACTCCTGCGTCTTCTTTTAATTGCTCAGCATATGATAGAACAGTGTCCAAACAGTGTCTTCTCTTTAAGAATATCTCAGGGTAATTGCATACTTTTGCTGCCACTAGTAGAATCCATCTGCTCCCAGTCTCCCTCACACAAGGTACACTACTAAAGCAGTTTTTCATTTGATTCTCTTGGATTTTCCTAGGAATTAAATATTTTATAAGCAATTTTCAGTATTTATTCCTTTTGATTTACTTCCAGCCTTGCCAACTTGGCCAAAATATCTACTAAAACATGCTAAAGGATGCTGGTGATAACAGGCATCACGGTTTACTAAGTGGCTTTCTATAAACCTGTAAAGTAAGTATGAATGTTATGTTTCATTAAAGAGATTTTTCAATATTTACAGAGCAGACAATAAAGAGTTTGACGTCATATTGATAAAATACAAATATATTTCCCAATATTAAACAACCCTTGTATTCCTGTATAAATCATGTGAAATGCTGTGTGTATATGGAAATTCTAAAAATCTGAAATATATATACATCTTTTCTGTTAAATTATTCCAATCAAAACCCAGTGTGATTTCCCCTGGACCTTGCAAAATGGTTGTATAGATCATTTGGAGTGAACTGGTGATGACAACACAAACATTTTGACCAAACAAATCATAAGTGGTAAGATTTGTCCTAGTTGATACTACCTCATGAGGAATTAAAACAGGGGTAGTAAGTCCTAGTGAGGAGGTCAGAAAATTTTCCCCTCAAAAAGTGACTTTAAACTGGATAAAAGTGACATAGGCAAAAAAAAAAAAAAAAAAAGGAGTTCATGTTGAGGCTCAGCAGTAACAAACCCGACTAGTATCCATGAGCATGCAAGTTCAATCCATGGCCTCGCTCAGTGGGTTGAGGATCTGGCATTGCTGGGACCTGTGGTGTAGGTCTCAGATGTGGCTTAGATCCCGAGTTGCTGTGCTGTGGTGTAGGCCAGCAGCTGCAGCTCTGATTCAACACCTAGCCTGGGAACGTCCATATGCCTTGAGTGCAGCCCTAAAAAGCAACAACAACAACAAAAAAAAACATAGTGTAGGCAACCATTTCAGAGCTTGAGGAATCTGAAAAGCATTAACGCTTAAAAAACTGAGCTTTGAGTAATAGTGGGAGTTTGTAGCATTCTTACTTGGGAGTGCTTTCATCTCTCCCCACCCCAGCTCTGACATGAAGACTCTGCCGGGGGGGGGGGGTGGGGGGGGGGGGAATTGCGGGGCAGGCCACGAGGCCTGAGAGCCAAGGCTGATGAGGACTCATTTTGTAGCAGTAGTAGAGGCCTAGGCCAGCAATACTATCGGTGGAGCTGAGGACCTCAGGGACAGATGGGGAAAGCATATTATTGGCTGAGGCTATGCATTCAACAGAGGAAATGAGAAAGGGCCCAGAAGAAAGTAAAAGCCATGGGAGACTCAAAAATGGCCAAAACTTGGAACATGTTCTGCACTCACTGCTTCATTGGCAGAAGGAAGCCTGACTCCAGGTGGTTGAGTATAATCTCTGCCCAAAGAGATGAGGCCCATTTTTAGAGAGTCAGGATTAAAAATTAAAATGAGTGCATTCCCGCTATGGTGCAATGGAATCAGAGATGTCTTTGAAGTGCTGGGATGTAGGGTCCATCCCCGGCCTGGCACAATAAGAATTTGGTGCTGCTGCAGCTGCAGCTTAGGCTGCAACTGCAGCATGGATCTGATCTGTGACCCAGGAACTCCATATACCTCGGGGTGGCCAAAAATGAAAAAAACAAAAAACAAAAAAATAAACTGAGCACAGACACCAAAGGCCACACACACCCTGGGGAAACAATACCAGAGATTCAGCCTAGATAATTTACTAAACAAACAATAACATCAAAAAGAAACCACAGGGGTGAAAGTCAGAATCCAGAATGGCTGAAATAGGCTTTCACTAGACATTAGAAGACAAGCATGGAATTCCCTGGTGGCTTAGTGGTTAAGCATCCGGTGTTGTCACTGCGGCATGGGTTCAATCCCTAGCCTAGGAACTTCCACTTGCTGGGGGTGCTGCCAAAGAAAGAACAACAAAACCTGCGATGTCTATATGGCAATTAAAAAAAAAAAACAAGCCCAAAAGGAGGAAAGTAGGATAAGAACTCAGGGGCAAAAGCAGTCAGTTGAGCCTGTCTCTGTTGCCAGACGTTGCTGGACTTAGCACACAATTTCCCAAGCACCTATTACTATAAATAGGTTCAAAGCCATTTTAAATATATTCAAAGAGGGAGATCCCATTGTGGCACGGTGGAAACAATCTGACTAGTATCTATGAGAATGCTGGTTCGCAGACAAGGCTTGGATCCCGCAGTGCTGTGGCTGTGGTGTTTGTTGGCTGGCAGCTATAGCTCGATTCAACCCCTAGCCTGGGAATTTCCCTATGCCAGGGTGTGGCACTAAAAAGAAAAATATATATATATTCAAAGAAAAAACAGAAACCATTTTTAAGGAGAATGAATCAACAAATAAAAAATATTAAGGCAGAAATGATAAACTGCCCAAATGTGATTAAAAAAGCCCATGAAACTACCAGCCAAGAAGCTAAGCAAACACTGAGAGTTAATATAAAGGGAGGATTCACAATCAAACTTCTAAAAGCCAAAGACAAAGAGAAAATCTCAAAAGCAAGAAAGAGAGGAATTCCCGTCGTGGCGCAGTGGTTAACGAATCCGACTAGGAATCATGAGGTTGTGGGTTCGATCCCTGGCCTTGCTCAGTGGGTTAAGGATCCAGCGTTGCTGAGAGCTGTGGTGTAGCTTGCAGATGCGGCTCGGATCCTGCGTTGCTGTGGCTGTGGCGTAGACCGGCGGCTACAGCTCCGATTCAACCCCTAGCCTGGGAACCTCCATATGCCGCGGGAGCGGCTCAAGAAAAGGCAAAAAGACAAAAAAAATTTAAAAAATTTTAAAAAAGCAAGAAAGAGAAAATGAACTGTCAAATACAAAGGCACACTAATACAACTAGTGGCTAAATTCTCATCTGAAAAGAGGGATCAGAAAGTAGTAGAACGACACATTCAAAAGGAAAGAGGTTGTTGTCAACAAAGAAGTCTTTCAAGCTGAAAGGAAACGACAGGAGATAGCAACTTGAATCCATAAAAGAGAAATAAAGAACATCAGAAATGGTAAATGCATGTATCAATATAAAAGAACTCAATAAATATATTATTTCTTTTCTTCTAATTTTATAAGACTAAGCAGTAAGATTATGTAAGATATTAATCAGAAGACGGTACTGGGTTTTTTTTTATTGAAGTATAGTGATTTACAATGTTTATGCCAATTTTTGCTGTACAGCATAGTGACCCAGTCATATATATACATATACATATTCTTTTTCTCATGTTATCTTTTCCCATGCAGTCTATCACAAGAGACTGGATAGTTCCCTGTGGTATACCATAGGACCTCATTCTAAATGTAATAGTCTCTATGTCTGTGAGTCCATTTCTGTTCTGTACACAGTTCATTTGTGCCATATTTTAGATTCCGCATATAAGTGGCATATGGTATTTGTTTTTTTCCTTCTGAAAAAGATTTTTCACTTAGTATTAAAATCTCTGGTTGCATGGAAGAATGTATTGTCAGTTTATAACATATACAGGTAACATATGTAACAATAAACAGAACAAGGAAGAGGAGCAAATGTAGTTATGCTAGTTTAAAATTTCCATTTTTACCAGAATGTAGTTAGTATCAACCTGAAGCATATGGTGATAAACTAATATGCACACTGTAAGCCCCAGAAACTACAATATTACCTTTAAAATGCAGTAAAAATTAAAACCTACAGAATAAATCAAATGGTAAAATAAGAAAATAATACAAAAGAAAGCAGCAAAGGAGGAAAAAAAGCTCAAAGAAAAGAAACAACAAAACGGCAACAGTGAACCCAATCATGTCAATAATTACATTAAATGCGAAGTCTAAAACTCAATCACAAGGCAAACACTGTCGTACAAGACAAAAAAGCAAGATCTAGCTATCTGCTATGTCAGATTCTAATGAACAGACAGGATTAAAATAAAAGAATGGAAAATTATATGCCCTGCAAAATAGTAACCATATGAAAGCTGGAGTGACTAACTCTGATATTGAACAAAACAAACTTTAAAACAAGAAATATTACTAGAGACAGATACTTAATAATGATAGACATCAGGAAGGTAAGTATAGCTATCAATAAAGCATCGAAATACATAAAGCAATAAGTACAGAACTTAAACATAAGAAATACATAATTCAACAAAAACAGCTGGAGATTTTACTGCTTTATTCTCAACTGGTAGAAAAACTAGACAAAACTCCACATACATACACCTGGCTGGAATAACTAACACCATCTCAACTTAAATACCTTACCATACATACTCTAAGACTACAGAAATCTTTTCAACAGTACATGTAAGATTTGTCAGGAAGCTAAGCCATAAAATCTCTCAATAAACTTTGAAAAACTAAAATCATATAAAGTATATTCTAATGAATTAAATTAGCAATCAAAAATAGAAGGAGTTCCCTTCGTGGCTCAGCAGTTGACAAATTCGACTAGAATCCATGAGGATGCAGGTTCGATTTCTGGCCTTGCTCAGTGGGTTAAGGATCTGGCGTTGCTGTGAGCTATGGTGTAGGTGGCAGATGCAGCTTGGATCCCGTTGTCGCTGTGGCTGTGGCCAGCAGCTGTAGCTCATATTCGACCCCTACCCTAGGAACTTCCATATGCCGTGGGCGCAGCTCTAAAAAGCAAAAAAAAAAAAAAAAAAACACAACAAAAAAAAAGAGTTGACTGACTAGCAAAAACTGAAAGACAAATTACTAATTACCAAAATTAGCAATTAATGAGATATCACTGCCAGTCCCATTGAGATATGATAACAACTACTGTAACTAACTTTATGCCAACAAATAACTAAGATGAAATGGACAAATTCCTAGAAAGAAACAAATCACTAAATCTGACCCAAAAAACGGAAAACTGTGAATAAAATCTATAATAACTAATTGGATTAGTAATTAAAAATCTCCTCACAAGAGTTTCCATTGTGGCTCACTGGGCTAGGAACTTGACCGGTATCCATGAGGATGCTGGTTCAATCCCTGGCAGTGGGTTAAGGATCTGGTGTTGCTGCAAGCTACAGGGTAGGTTGTAAATGTAGCTCAGATCTGGTATTGCTGTAGCTATGGCATAGGCCAGCAGCTGCATCTCTGATTTGACCCCTAGCCGGGAACTTCCATAGGCCGCAGGTGCAGTCCTACAAAGAAAAAGAAAAAAAACTAATTCTGTTCACAGCAGCATAAAATATTTAAGAATAAATTTAACGAACCCCTGCCCCCCAAAGCAAAAACTACTGTGAGGAGTTCTGGCTGTGGCACAGTGGGTTAAGAATCCAACTGCAGTAGCTTGGGTCGCTGTCGAAGCAGAGGTTCAATCCCCGACCACACAGTGGGTTGAGGGTCCAGCTTTGCCACTGCTGAAGTATAGGTCCCAGCTGTGGCTCGGATTTAACCCCTGGCCTACGAACTTCCATATGCCATAAGTGGGGCCATTAAAACAAACAAACTGTAAAGTGAAAACTACAAAACACAGCAAAGAGAAATTAAAGATGATCAAATTAAATAAAGATGTTTCATATTTTCAGACTAAATATTAAGATGTGATACTTCCAAAACTGATCTATAGATTCAACACAAACGCAGCAAGCCTAACTGATGAGCTGATCCTAAAATGTATACTGGAATGCAAAGGATCTATAATTACCAACAGAGCAAAAACGTTGGAGTACACTAACTTATTTCAAAACATAGGCTACAATAATCAAGATAGTGTGGTAGTAGCACAAAGATAGACATATAGATCAATAAAAAAACATTAAGAGTCAGAAACAAACCCTTATTTTCGCCGTCAACTGATTTCCCACAAAGTTATGAAGGGTATTCAACGGGAGAAAGAATGGTCTGTTCATCAAATGGGGGTAGATTGAGAGACTATCTGTATGCCGAAACACCCCTTAGACCTGTACCTCAGACCACACTCAGAAATCAACTATGACCCTAAACGTAAGAGATGAAATAGAAAACTTCTAGAAGAAAACATAAGAGAAAAACCTTAGCGACCTCAAACAGTTCTTAGATACAACACCAAAGGCACACTTCATAAAAGAAAAAAAAAAAATCAATAAATGGACTTCATCAAAATGAAACATTTCTGCATTTCAAAAGACATCACTGAGAGGGAAAAAAAGGCAAACAGACTGGGAGAAGATATGGACAAGTTATGTATGTGATTAGGGACATGTATGAAGAATATACAAAAAATTCTGCTGTGCCTTTGGTCTCTTAAAAAAAGTATAAAGAATTCTTATAGCTCAATGATGAGATGACAACTCAATTAAAAGTGGGCCAAATTTCCATAAACTTTCACCCAAGATGATATATGAATGGTGCATAAACATTTGAAAAGATGCTCACCATTCTTACTTACTAGGAAAATGAAAAATAAAACCACAATAAGAAACCACAACACACTCACTAGGATGGTATAATGTAAAGAACAGATAATATACCAAGGGTTGAGAATGATAATGTAGAAACTGGAACCTATCAAAAGGTACAACCGCTTTAGGCAACACTTTGGCAATTCCTTAAAAAGGTAAACGTCAACTTACTGTATGACCCAGCAATGCCGCTCCTAAGTATCTACCCAAGGGAAATGAAAACATATGTCCACACATGGACATGAATGCGCAATTGCACAGTAATGTTATTCGTAATTGCAAATGGAAAAAACACAAAAGGCCACCAACTGGTGAATGGATAAACAAAGTGTGGTGTATCAATACAATGGATTGACTCAGGAATAAAACAGTGTTTAAGATCTTAACTTACTAATGGTTTCTCCAAATTCATTTTTAAAATATTTTTGAGGTATACATTACTTAGATTAAAATGCATGTATTTAATCATAAATTTCAATAGGCTGAGTTTACGTTTGGAAATACGCATATAAAGGTTAAATCTATACTCTCAAGGCATAGGACATTTTCTTTTTTTTTTTTCTTTTCCATTATGATTTATTACAGGATACAATAGGACCTTCCTGTTTATCTATTCTCTATATAACAGTTTGCATCCCCCACTCCCTACCCCCTGGCAAATACCAGGCTGTTTTCTATGTCTGTGAGTTTCTTTCTGTTTCACAGATGAGTTTATTTGTATCATATTTTACCTTCCACATATTAGTAAATCATATGGAACTTGCCTTTCTCCTTCTGACCTACTTCACTTAGTATGACAGTCTCTAGGTCCATCCACAGTGCTGCAACTCGCATTATTGGGTTTTGTTTTGTTTTTTTTATAGCTGAGTGACATTCCATTGTACATATTATATATACAATGTCTTCTTTATGAATTCATTTGTTGAATGAGTGGGTACTTGCACTGCTTCCATGTCTTGGCTATTGTAAATAATGCTCCTATGAAAATTGGGATGCATGTATTTTTTCCAATTATAGTTATGTCCAGATATATGCCCAGAGGTGGGATTGCTGGATCAAATGGCAACTCTATTTTTAGTATTTTGAGGAACCTGCATACTATTCTCCAGTGGCTATACAAATTTACATTCCTACCAGCCAGCAGTGTAGGAGAGTTCCCTTTTCTACACACTCTCTCCAGGATTTGTTATTTGTAGATTTTTTAATGATGGCCATTCTAACCAATGTGAGGTGATACCTCACTGCAGTTGTGATTTGCATTTCTCCAATAATTAGCGATATAAAACAAACTTGCAGTTCCTGCCCTGGCACAGCAGAAACGAATCCAACTAGGAACCATGAGGTTGCAGGTTCAATCCCTGACCTCACTCAGTGGGTTAAGGATCTGGCATTGCCATGAGCTGTGGTGTAGGTCGCAGACACGGCTCAGATCTGGAATCACTGGGGCTGTCGTATAGGCCAGTGGCTACAGATCCAATTTGACCCCTAGCCTGGGAATCTCCATATGCCTTGGATGTGTCCCTAAAAAGACAAAAGACAAACAAAAACCCCCCAAAACTTCTGATAAACAGACAAATGGATAAAACTCAAGGAAATGCCACATAAAAGAAGGCAGACACAAAATAATACGTGTTGAATTTATTTATGTGACATTCCAGAAAGGCAGATATATAGAGACAGAGCAGAGCAGTGGTTACCTGGGGCTGGAAGAGGAAGCAAGAAAAAACTGTAAATGGGGTGGGAGGAAACATCTGGGGTGACATAAATGTTCTAAATCTGGTGTAAAGCGATGATTCCACAACTCTATAAATTCACTAAAAATCACTGAATTGTATTTTTACTATGGGTGCACTTTACGGCATATAAATTACATCTCCATAAAGCTGTTTAAAAAATTACAGCAAAATGTTATTGGTATAAGAATCATTAGAATTTTAAAAGAAAGCGAACAGTACATCAACTATATATATATATATATATATATATATATATCAATTTTTAAAAATAAATAAAATAAAAATCAGAAAAGTAAATTTTCAAAATTAAAGTAAAATGAAAACTGAACAGGTGGCCCTAAAAAGGCACTAGTGGATATAAAAACCTAATATAGTTTTTAAAAAGACCACAGGTCAGAGTTCCCGCTGTGGCACAGCAGGTTAAGGATCCATCATTGTCACTGTAGTGGTGCCAGTTCGATCACCGGCCTGGTGTAGTGGGTTAAGGATCTGGCAATGCCACAGCTGTAGTCTGGATTCAATCCCTGGCCCGGGAACTTCTATATGCTGCCAGTATAGCCAGAAAAATTAAACTAAAATGAAATGAAATGAATTTTAAAATAAAATTATCACAGGTCAGGGGAAAGGATAGAGTAACAGTCTATCAATTGGCTTAATACCATTGGGAGGGAGAGAAAAGGGCTCCATCTCATGCCCTACACAAAATGAATTCCAGATGCCCTGAAGAGGTAACATGGAGGGGAGTGAAAATAGGACAAACTATGATTAAGATGTAGGTGAACACATCTAATTTCAGGCTGGGGCAAATACATACAGAGCACTTAAAATCCAGTTCACAAACACTCACAACTGATAAGACGTGGGCAAATGAAGCAAATCATTCACAGAAGAAATCTAATTGGTTATTAACACTTGAAAAAAACGTTCAACCTTAACACCAAAGCTGTATCTATTAAAACTTTACGGAGGCGGCAAAGCTTTTCAAAAGACACTCTCACCCCAGCATCCTTTCTGCATGCTAACCACGCGAAAGGAGACCTGCCCTTGGACACTGCATCCCCAGGGCTCCCACTGAGGTACCCTTCCACGGCGGCTGCCCAGGACAGCGTGGGGAACAAGACTCTCATCAGAGCTTCATCAACCAGACAAAATCTGAAATTCACTTTAATGCGGCATAATTAAAGGATTTAGGATATACACATGATAAATGCACCATTTAAAATGTTTCTAAAGAAGAGATTATAATGGGCCAACATGTATGTGATCTTCATACTGATTTTTTTTGGAGAGGAGAGCTCTTGGGGACCAGAAATGTGGCTGGTGTGACTGAGGACATAAGAATGAGGATACTGACATTTAAGTTAATTTAAAGTGGAAAAAGTCACATGTGGCAGGAGGTTACCACGCTGGCCAGCATGGCTCTAAAGCACCACATTTCAGCCTCGTGCACCGCCTGCCCAGCTCCTGCCCCACATGATGAGCAGGAGAAGTCACAGCACCCAGGGACAGGGTCCATACTACACACAGCACTGAGGGCCTTGACAACCAGAAATGACTCTTACCTCCTCCTCTTCTTCTGAGCCACTCTCTTCACTATCAGATCTTGGAGCTACTTCATACCTTAAAAAAAAAAAAAAGTATTGATGTTTGAACATAAATCTTCCCAGAACCAGCAGGATTCACTTTCCTTAGCAAACTGGTCTGTTTCCAAATGTAAGCAAAGTCACCCCCCCCCGTCAGCTCCTCCAGAATAGGGCTGACCGCTGCGACTCAGGGTCCTGGATGCCACTGGAACACGCGGCCCCACTCACCCCGGGTTCATTTCCAGCCAGGCTTCCAGCTGCCCTGCTTTGGGTGCGTCTGTACCCGTAAGGATTTTCCCACTCTCCACGTGGATCACCTTCACTGGCAGGTCACTCATCTGACTGGTCTCGTCCAGAGGCTGAAAGAGTCACCCATGTCACCTGAGGTTTCGTAGGGCTCACACCCTGAGCATCCGCTAACCACAGTCAACAGTCAAGTGGGGAAGTGGCCTCCCAACTCGATACCCAGAAAATGGCACGTAAATGTGACCAGTGGATGTGGAGATGGGTTTACTGCATGGTAATAATTCAGTTATAATGTATAACTCATTGGTAACAGCTATTTCTTTGAAGTAACTGGTATATACATTTCAATTTTCAAATGAGTAGTATATTCATGCAGTTCAAAATTCAAAAGAGTACAGAGTATGGAACCCCTTATCCCTATCCCCCAGCCTGTTCCTCTCTTCACAGGCACCCACCAATATTAGTTTCTCCCACATTCTCCTAGATCAATTACACACATTAAGAAACAAGAACTGGAGTTCCCATGTGGCGCAGTGGGTTATGGATCTGGCATGGTCTCTGTAGTGACTCAGGTTGCTGTTGAGGCGCAGGTTAGCTCCCTGGCCTGGAGCAGAGAGTTAAGGATCCAGTGCCACCGCAGCTGTGGCATAGGTTGTAGCTGTGGCTCGGATTCAACCCCTGGCCCAGGATCTTCTATAAGCCATGGGTGCAACCAAAAAAAGGGGGGAAAAAAAGAAAGAAAGAAGCAAGGACTTATGTATTCCCTCCTTTTCTACTTGAATTGACTACACTATTCCCAGTCTTCTGGCCTTGGTTTTTTCCATTTATACCTCATTTGTGGACTTCATCAAGGGTGCTCAATCTTTTTTTTTTTTTTTTTTTTTTTTTTTTTTGCTTTTTAGGGCCGCACCCACAACATATGGAAGTTCCCAAGCTAGGGGTCGAATTGGAGCTATAGCTGCTGGCCTATGCCACAGCCACAGTCACAGCAATGCTGGGTCCTTAACCCACTAAGCAAGGCCAGAGATCAAAACTGAATCCTCATGGATACTAGTCAAGTTTGTTACTGCTGAGCCACAATAGGAACTCCCTCAATCTTTTCTGTTAAATAGCCAACTAGAATTTTTGAAAAATCAAACAACTTTCTTTTAGCAACAAATTTGGAATTCCTCAATTCCTTGTTTTGAGATATCAACGTTGGATGATGTTTCCCCCTTCATTGGCTCCTTCACATTTCCTGGAGAAAAGCTTCAGGACAAGAATGAGGACAGAAACCTTTGTTTGCATCTACCAGGAACTCAGACCTCCCAGGCCTCCCTCCAAAGCTGTTACTTGTCATCAGCACGGACCCAACGTTGATCAGATTCTATGCACATTAAAGCAGCCCACCCTCAAAGCAGCCCACCACGGAGGGGGACAGAAACCCTCATGCCACGAATGAACTCTACAGGCTGCCTCAATCAGTGACTTTCACCCCTACGTCATTCCTGAGAGAGATTAGGATACTGACGGCAAGACCTCCCCATCCCAGAATTCTGACTAAACTGCACCGGGTGGGGTTTGGGCCTCCCTGTTTTTTAAAAGCTCCCCAAGTGATTCTGATGTGCAGCCAAGGCTGACACACACTGGGCAAGAACAAGGACAAGCAATAGCCATCATCGAGTGATGCTTCCCGTTACTAAACAGGATGAGCGGCAGTGATTACCCAATGGAATTCTCTGAGCCAGGCTTTCCCGATATATGACTTTCCCCTTGACCTCACCAAATGGCCTCATAAAAGGCTTTGAGCTATAGGAAAATGCCAGCTCACATTTCTCTTAAAAATTTCAATTTAACATTTCAAATAAAATCACGTGAAATAAGTACATATTTTTGAGTTAATCAGTACAGTCATTCATTTCTGGGAATTGGGCCAAGAAGAAAGTGTTCATCTGCTATGGAATGAACTGTGTCCCCTCCAAAATGCATATGTTCACATCCCAACTCTTCTATGTGACTCTATCTGGAAATGGGGCCACTAAGGGTTCATCAGGGTTAAATTAGGTCATAAGGGTGGGGACCTCAGGATGGGATTAGTGCCCCGTAAGAAGAAACATTAGTGCTTGTGCGCTCTGGAGTTCCCTCATGGCTCAGTGGGTTAAGGATCCTGCATTTTCACTGCCGTGGCTCTGGTTACACAGCTGTGGCACTGGTTCAGTCCTTGGCCCAGGAACTTCTGCATGCCGCAAGTGGGGCCAGAAAAAAAAAAAGCTTGCAGTCTTCTCATCCCAGGTGAGGACACAGCCAGAAGGCGGCACTCTATAACCACGGAAGTGAATTCTCATCCTGGGAACCAACCTAGCTGCTCTTTGACCTTGAATTTCCAGCCTCCAGAACTATACGAACATATATTTCTGTTGTATGAGCCACACAGGCTATGGGGTTTTATTATGGCAGCCCAAGCTCAGAGAGCATCAAAAGGCCATGTACAAGGAGGCTCATTAAAACACACTGCAACAGGAAACAAGGGAAATAGCCACCAATGGGGGGGAGGTATATGGTGGTGCATGAGAGCTGCTTGGTGCAGGATCCCTGTAACAGCTCAGGTGGGAAGCTACCCAAACAGCTATCAATGTGAACAATGGAAGAGATTTTAATATGTCAATATAATAACGTGAAAATAGGACGAATGACCCGATATGGAAAGTGGCCCAAGATGCCCTGCTAAGCAGGGAAAGTCTATGTCTAGAATGACCCAAATGGTCCCAAAACAAAGCAAAGAGTATAAAGGTTTCTGGAAGGGTACAGAGGAGACATCAACCAGGGATCAACCTGCAGGCTCCTGAGAGAACAGGTCCACATTCCATGTCATCACTTAAGGTTTTTTCTAAAAGAGGTATTGCATTTATGATTCAAAGAAGCAAGCAATAGCCACCTCTCTAACAGGGTGACATGAGAAAGAGTAAGGCAGGTGTGCAAGAGCTAACGTAAAAGACTAAGATACAGTGCTAGGCATGGGGTAGCCCGTGCACAGAAAAGGTCCCAGAGTCAACACACCAACAGTTACCCAAGGCTTCCCTCTGGGAAGTGGGACTGAGGACAGCTTGGGGAAGGTGGTACAGGAAAGACTTTTTATATACACATCTCACTCTGATGCATCTTTCTTCCAAATAAGTATGTTAAGTGAGAACAGCTGCCTTCACGAGCCAGAGAAGAATATTGTGGAAAAGATGGGTATGTGGAGATAGCAACCACTCTCAGAGTGGGCCCCACTGGACAGTCTGACTTTGGGAACCAGGCCAGTATTTCACATACTAAATAAATAAGAAGTAAATAAATAGGAGCTTGGAATGTGGCAGAGAGGGTTAAGATTCTGACTGCAGTGGCTCAGGTTGTTGTAGAGGCACAGGTTTGATCCCTGGTCTGGCACAGTGGGTGCAGCCATTAAAACAAACAAACAAACAAATAAAACCAACAAGGGTGAGGGGAACTTCATTAACAGGGTAAACTGGGTTTTTTTTTGTTTTTGTTTTTGTCTTTTTGCCTTTTCTAGGGCTGCACCCGCAGCATATGGAGCTCCCAGACTAGGGGTCTAATCAGAACTGTAGCCACTGGCCTACGCCTGAGCCACAGCAATGTGGGATCTGAGCCGTGTCTGCAACTTACACCACAGCTCATAGCAACGCCGGATCCTTGACCCCACTGAGTGAGGCCAGGGAGCCAACCCGCAACCTCATGGTTCCTAGTCAGATTCATTAACCACTGCACCATGACAGGAACTCCCAGGGTAAACTGTTAACAAGGGGTAAACACCTTTCAAATTCGGTATTTGGTGCATACACTTTCAACTTCAAATAAACATTGACTGAGAGGCTTCTTTTGCACAGGGGTACAAGGTAGCCATTCTGAATGTACTTTCTGCATGTTCTAGGATTATACAAATCAGGGACTACAAAGTGGCTGATGGGAGCCAGGTTTGAGGCCATCATAACATGGACAGGAAGAAGAAAAGGAAAAAACCCTGCAGTATGGAATTAGAATTGGAGGTACCTGCGTGACCTCAAGGTTTTCAATATATGTAAGTAGCAATCTATTTCCTAGATCTCTCCGCTAAGAGGGCCCAGAAGTGATGACACCTTAGGAGCAATAAGCACATCCAGATAATGGTTTCTAAATATTCTTCTCTGATGAAAGGAATCAGCGCTCTTTGGAGAAGTGGCTAAGTCCAGGACTCAGGGAGGGAAAGGAGAAAAATGAGCTGGGGCTGTTTCGGTATACGAGGAAATCAGAAAAGAAAGTCCTCAAAGAATAATGGGGACACATCAAAGGACGCAGGAGCCAATGTGAAGGGGCACCTGCTGGCCCAAACTTGAACAATTTGAGCATCAAAATAAATAACAAAATGGAGTTCCCATCGTGGCTCAGAGGTTAACGAATCCGACTAGGAACCATGAGGTTGCGGGTTCAACCCCTAGCTTTGCTCAGTGGGTTAAGGATCCGGCGTTGCCGTGAGTTGTGGTGTGGGTTTGCAGTTCGGATCCCACGTTGCTGTGGCTCTGGTGTAGGTTGGCGGCTACAGCTCCGATTAGACCCCTAGCCTGGGAACCTCCATGTGCCGCAGATTTGGCCCTAGAAAGGGCAAAAAGGCAAAAAAAAAAAAACAAAAAACACAAAAAAACCCAACAAGCAAATCCATTAAACTAAATAAGAATCCATGAGTCAGTGCCAGGGGTTGGCAAACTATGGCCCACAAGCCAAAGAGAAAAGAAAGAAAAGCTTTTCTTTCCTGTAGAAAGCCAAGTAATAAGTGCAGAAGGAATGATGGGGGTGGGGGGAATCACCATTTTGTAACCCTTATGGCAAAAACTGATACAGGCAAAGACAACAGATGATGAAGCACTGGTTGGAGTTTGAGGAGTTACAGTATGTTTACATATTTTAAGACTCTCCCCACAAGATACTAAATCATTATGAAAGGAAAAACCGAAACCTTACAGTTAGAGATGCCTGAGCCGACACCAAAGGATCAAGGTCAATATCACCAGTGAGGGAAGGAACCTAGGCCACGCATATCCGAGGTGACGCACAAAGGAGGACACTGCGTCACTTCAGGGTTTTCTGTTGCTGTGAAGGACGCTGGAGGCCTTAACAAGGGCTATGGATTAGATCACACGACTGTGCTAGTGTCGTTTCCTGGCTTTGATCGGGGTGCAGTTATGGAAAAGAACAGGCTTAGGATGTACACCCTGAAACATACAGAGGGGTGAAGTGCCATCATGTCTGCATCTGACTGGCAAGAGGAACAGGGGAACATGATGGTTATGTGAAAAGTGGGAAGCAGGGTGAAGAGTATGCAGGAATTCTCTGTGCTCTTCTCACACCTCTCCTGTGAGCCTGAAATTTTAAAGTAAAAACTTGGGAAATAAATAACAGCACGTGCATAGGAAAAGGAAGGAAACACAGCCGACAGTAAACAACATTCTGTCTGGGGAATGGGCGTGAGGAGTGGCAGGGATTCTATGTGGATTTTATCTCCATAAACTTTTATCATTTCAAATGAAAAAGAAAAAATTTGAAGATGAAATAGACCTAAGCTCTGGGGCTGGGCCAGCATTTCCACAAGAGGAAATCCCTGGTTCCTCACCTCACCATCAGGTCCGATCGCAGGTGTCTGTCCTTCCGCGTTTTCTGCCTTCTGGAAGAGAAGAGAGGCACAGTCATTCCCTGCCCCAAGAGACCAAGGCACACACACAAACAGCCATTCCGGTCCCACCTCGGGGCGAACCTTCTTTTTCTTTTTCTTCTTCTTCTCCTTGGCGACCTGGGCAGCCTTGTGCTGCCGCACCAGCTCCGTGAGGTTCGCCACATACTCATCCGTCTGCTGCAAGAGGTAGGCCAAGCGCTTGTCCTTCTTCTGGTCGATGAGCTTGCGGTACCCTTCCTCGTCTTCAGCCTGCGGAAGTGTGCAGTTATGGTATGGGCTTGGGAGACTGGCCCCAGGGCAGGCGACTCCGAGTCAAGAAGCCCATGGGGTTGCTGTTAACCAGCAGCCAGACCCGTGTTTGGGGGTTTAGCTCATGCCTGGTGCTGGGCTATATTCACACTTACTGGCTCCCCTTTGGGACTTCTCCGATTCCCCCCCAGAGTCAGGTCCATAGGGACCTGTGAGACAGATACAATCCTGCCAGGAGCCATTTAAAAGTCCTATCCCCTTTGTCCACACACACACTCCTGAATCCCAACCCTTCTCTCTACCTACTCCGAGCTACAGCTCGCCTGCAGACCCTGCAGCAAGCCAATCCCAGCTTTCTAGAATATATAGAATCATGTTGCCTCCCAGCTTATAGCCTCCAGAGGCTCCCCTCATGGTCAGAATTAAATCCAAAGCCCTCCCTATGGCCTGCAAGGACCCATGTGACTGCCTTTAGGACTTTGACCTCATACTTCCCTAGACCATGCTGCTCAGGGGCCACTGGCAGGGCCTTGCTCACGGATTTCTCCCCCCTCTGGTCTCTGTCCCTGACTCCTCTATCACTGGGAGGTGCTTCCTCCGGATCACTGCATTCGTGGGTCACACCCACCCTGCCTATGCCACCAGGTCAAATCCCACCCCTTCAGCCTGCTTCATTCTCTGCAGTGAGCTTTTCACCACCCCAAACACTCTTCTCTGTTTTGCTTGGGCATCTCCTGAGCCAGCAGGACCCCTGCCAGGGCAGGGACTTCGCCATTCTTACTACCAAGGCCCCAGACACACAGCAGTGTCTGTCACCATCTCCCTGATTAGAGAGCCCTCGAGGGCTCATGGTCAGACAGCAAGGGTGGGCGGGAGGTCGGCCTCACACCTTCGGTGGCTCTTCCATCAGAAGGGGCTGCCACCTCCAATTTCCAGAGAGCACAGAGCATCCAGCAAACCTGTGGTCACTGACGGCTGGAGTGGCCCGGCAAAGGTCTGGTGACAGGTCCTTCGGACTCCCAAACCCAAGCCCTCTCTTCCTCTGTCCCACTTCTAACTCTGAGCAGCAAAATACCCCAGCGAAATCCTGGGCAGTCAATCCCCATGCTTGTGAGAGAGAGACACACACACAAAGGAACCCGGGTCACAAAGGCCAATTGTACCATGAGCCTCCGCATTCTCTCCTTCTCGATTCTTTCGTTTTCCTTCTTCTGTTCCCGCTCTGTGTTGGCGTGGTAAGTGGCCACCGCCTTTGTGAGTTTCTGGATTTTGCCTGTGACTGATCTGTGATATTCTTTGAAATCCTTGGCATGCTGAAGAATGCTGTTGAGGTATTCCTGTAGGAAGCACACAATAGAGCAGACTGACTACAGGACAGGAGTCGCTGCATCGAACATCAAAGGTAGCTTGGTGAAAACCCAGAGGGCACAATCTAAACAACACATCGACCCTATGCCCATGAAGTCCAGCATTCTCTGCGTCGGGATAAAACTCCATGCCGGCCTGTGGCGTGAAGGGCCTTCCCTCGTGCACAGTAGATGGGGTAGTCCACAGGGCTTCCACTGGGCTGGGACCACCTGGCACTGTCTGCCAAGTGCTTCCAAACACAACTGCCTGCCAGCCAAATCACTCCACTGCTAGGGATTTATTTCAAGGAAAAGAGCAGAGACTGGCCCCCAAATTCAAGTATAAGAAAGTCTATCCCAATGTTATTTTTAATATTGAAAAGCTGAAAATATACTGCATGTCCCCCAGTAGGAAATGGTTTCATAAATTACTGGATGCTGGACATACTGAGAAGGACTACAATGTAGACACTAAAATCATGCTTCAACAATACTCTAAACAGGTCAACATGTGTATGTTGTTTTAAAAAGTGGCTGCTTAACTTGTGATTACTATATGTAAGAAAAAAGAAGATTGGAATGATATATACCAAAATGTTAACAGAGGCTAACACTGAGCACTGACTTTTTTGTTATCATAAACCGTATCAGTAATAGATACTGATAGGAGAAAACTTCATAAAACATATATCAACAAAATCAACCCAAATCCTATTTGAGGAGAGATTCTGGTTTCCTTTACTGATGTTGTAACAACCTCTGCCAGATCACTCCCTCTGCTTAGGACCCTCCAGGGCTCTCATCTCATTCAGAGTGAAAGCCCAAGTCATCCCCTCGCCCCATGGAAGCCTTGCATGCTCTGCCCATCACCTCCCCCTTCTCCCCACCTCCTGCTCGCCTCCTTGCTCACTCCACTGACTACACTGGATCCTTGCTTTTCACAGAGCAGTGGGACACAACCAGCCCCAGGGCCTTTGCACCTTCCCCTCTATCTGGAAACACACACATCTGGTGGCTCCCTCCCTTGGGCCTCAGAGCTCACCTGCTCAGGGAGGACCTCCCAGACGGACCATCCTCCATCACGCTCTAGCCTCACTTCATGCTTCCTTACACCCTATTAACTTCCAACATGTTATACACGCATCTGATTCTACTATTTGGCTTTGTCCCCTGATGTATTTTTAATGCTCAGAATACTGACATAACAAACGGAAAAGAGACACAGACAGTGTGTTGACAGATAAACCAAGGCTCAGCAGCTTACAAGCTGACACCCTGGACATGTGGGCAGGCTAACGCGCAGCTGCAGGGACCTACCTGGTGCTTCTGCCGGCGCTTTCGCTCCTGCTCAATCTTTTGCTGCTTCTCCAGCTTCTCGGTGATGCGGGCCTCGCGCAGGGACTGCCGCTTGCTACGCTTGTAGGCCTTGGCATTGAGGGCCGTCTCGAGGGCTGTGTCCCTCCGCATGCACACTACCACCTCCTGCCGCAGCTTCAGGAAGGAAGAGGAGAAACTGGTAACGGGTACAACTCCGCGACATCCGAATGACATGCACAATTCCACATGGCAAGCTGGGCAGAAGGCTCCCGCTCCCAGAAGGACCCATGAGCACAAATGTGTGCACGGGGAGGACACATGGTGAGGCCCTCGGGTTGGGAGATGGCTGCTTCTGGACACCCGGCAGAGAACACTCTCACACCTCAGGTCTCCAGTTCTACCCTCCCTCAACCACAATCAAACAAAATTTCTTATTGGTTGTTCAAAAGGAAAGGACCCTCAGCAATAGACCCATCTAAGTTCCCTGCTTCAAGCTGGTCACTGCCGCCTTAAGGAAGACCCACGTCTATTCAGCCTGTGCCTTCACTGAGCAGTTCCTCCACTGGGCAGGATGTGCAGAGGAAGGGGGGGGACAGTGACCTAATGAATGTGGGTGAGCACTGAGGCTTTTAATGGTCAGGGTGCATTTAAAGACCTGAAGCAGTAACATTGACAGAAAGGGCTCTTTTCCTAAAGCATCAGCTGCGCCTGCGCCCACCTGCCTCTGGAAGTTCAGGAGCCTGAGGGCCTTGAGCTCAATGGTCGCTTTGGTTCGCAAATCCCCGGCCAGGGACCCGGGAAGGTTTTCAAGTTCCTGAATTCGGTGTGCGATGCGAGCCTGCAGCCTAGAGTGCAAAGATAGAAAGAAGAGCAGGTGATGGGAGGTCTCACTTGTTTATAAGGAACACACCTCTTCCTTTTCTTTAAAGCCAGAACCTCAGAAGAATCCAACCCTTGAAGGAGGCTGCTACTGGTCACAAGACAGGACATGGCTAAGAAAAGGAGGCCACACAACACAGACTACACACAGGACAGCAGCTGCAGAGGTCTCGGGAGCCACGGCAAACAGGAAACCTGACAGGGCGCAGCAGGCTTCTGCCATTTCAGCAGTGGGAGCCAGGCTCTGGAATCAGGCAGCCAGTGTCTCCATCCCAGCCCTGGGAATCTACTTAGCCCCTGAGCCTCAGTGTCCTTAGGTGTGAAGTGGGGAGACCCTTCATAGCACCCTCCAGGGTTGCTAACTGTAAAAAGAGACTTCAAAAAACCTGTATGGGAAACAGTACACAGGTAAGGATGAGAGCAGGGAGGAGGCATAGACCAGACAGCAAGGTGAAAGGCGCTGGGGGTAAGGAAGCTGAAAGGGTTCACCAAGCGGACATCAGGGATGAGGAAGGGCAAGCAAGGGTCAAGGGGCCACGGGGGCCACGGTCCACTCAGCTACAGGATGGTAGGTGCATGGGAACAGAGACAGGAGGGGAAAGTGGGTGGGTGTACCACCATCTGGACAGGCCATCTTTAAGCCGTCCAGATGGGGAGGTGCCTGGGTATAGGGGCTGGAGCTCCAGGGCACAGCACAGCTGGAGATGCACTCTGGAGACGGTCATTTGGCAAAGCTTTCCTGGTGCATCTGGGGAGTTTATGGTGCACAAGGCACAGCCCCCTCCTCTGATGGAGCCAATATTTATTTACCAAGGGAGGCTAGCCCTGAACAAGTCATAATGGAGAAACAGGCAGTGCAAGGAGCTTGGGAAGTGAAGCTCTGGCACCCCCACAGGGTGGAACAGGGTGATACAGTTCTACTGTGCGCCAGGCATCTCACACAGCACCTGGCGCCCAGGAGGCCTGGGCAAAGCTTGCCAGGTGGCCTTTTGAGTGCGGAGGAGCCAAAAGGTGGATAATACACTGTGCTGGAGAGGAGTGACAGGCACTTTCAATTCCAACAATTATCTGTACAACCTACGTGGAGGGCAGTTTTGCGGAATCTATGGAATGTCTATGTGCATGTAAATCTCCCATACCCAAATGATGCCACTTTTATGAACTTATTCTGACACATGTGCAAACATGTGAAACAAGAGACACATGTGCAAGTGTATCTACTACAGCGTCATTTTAATGAAAGGGTAGAAACTACCTAAGGCCCACTTGGGCAGAAGATTGGCAAATAAGTTACAGTACAGCCACCATGCAAAATGCATCCAGAAAAAAGAAGAGTTCATTTTGTACAAACGGGATAATGGCTAAGATACGTTGCTATGGGAAGGAACAGTGCGCACATCATGTACCATTTGGGGGACCACACAGCCACTGTTTGCCTGTATACACAAAGGATTTCTCAAGAAAGATACACATCAACTCAGGGAATTGAGAGGCTGGGACAGAGGCCTTTAGAACTGAGAACCAACAAGCGCAGGGCTGAGCTGGCTGAGCGGGCGGCACCCTCACCTGTACTCCCGCTCCTGCAGGATCTCCACAGGGTCCAGGCCCCGCGGCTTCTGGATGGGGGTGATCCGGCTCTGCTTCTGGTGGAGTGGCACCATGGGGGCAGGCTGGGCTGGCTGCCCCGGCGACTGTGTCTGGGGCGGCATCACGGGGGAGGCAGCAGGTGGGACAGCAGGGGGTGCAGGAGAGGGGCGACCCGTTGGCTGTGGGGGGATCAGCTTCTGAGGTGTGCTCGTGGGGGCAGCAGCATTCGCCATGGGTCCTTGGGGAGTCAAGAAGCAGGGCACAGCACTGAGTTCTGGGGCAGTTCCTGCTGGATGCTCACTGCCCAGGAGACAAAGTCATCTCCAAGGCTGACGAGGCCTGTGCAGGCTGCATATTCCCCAACCCCCAACCCCTCACTAAGCTGTTACTCTCAGGGGTCTCACTCCCTCCTGCCTCCTCTAGATCTCAGCCTACACAGCCCTTCACAGAAGCCCCCACTGGCCCAAGTGCCGGTCCTGGGTGTGGTCTTGCTCTGCTGTGGCCTCACAGGACCAGCGGCTGCCTGATCTTCATCCACCTCAGCTCCAGCAGAACCCTATTTAAGCAATCAGCACTTCAGTGTCAGGCACTGAACCTCTGGCTCCAAGATGACGGGGAATGAGTCCGTTTTATCTACTGCTTTGACCCAATGGATATGACCCTTAATACTGATGACTACATTTTACACAGAACACGGGAGAGAGAACCCCGCGCCATCCTGCCATCCTACCACGCTGCCGGAGGGCATTCTCCGGAGGGAAGGGTGTCAGCCGTGACCTCCAGGGTCGGGGCACCACGTCCTGCAGCTGGGCCTCTCCATGGTCTCCCACTTGGTCACACAGTGGACTCATCCACTAGTACCCTCCTCTTCTCAGCACATGTTTAGAGACCCCAGAGTTACTATGACCCATGAGACTAGGGAGCAAATATTACAGAGGGGAACCAAACCCAAGCCTTTGGTGAGAACCAAGCAGCCAAGGTGTGTCCTCAGCCCACTCTCTCTGACTGGGCTCATCTCAGGGTTTGTGCAGTGCAAGCTGATACGGGAGTCAGGGCACAGACGTGTCACCAGGACAGAGGGAACTTACCTTCAGGCCAGGGCTTGGGAGGCCCTCCGGGGGGCTGGCCAGGCATCCCAGGGGGCACGCCTGAGGGTCCTGGTGGAGGCATATTGGGCCCTCCCATACCTATGCGCAGGGAAACAAACAAGAGGATAAAATGTGTCCTGTGTTTATATCTGTACCCATCCCCCACCCCCATCAGCCCTGGCTCCAGGGCACACATCTAACAACAAGCCCCTTGTTGTGGGCATCAGGGGAGAAAGGGGGGAGCTGGAGAAACGGCATTTATCATGACAGCAGCCCTGCCTCCCTGAATGCCCAGCTCAAGTGGGAAGCCGATGGGCAGCAGAGCCCAGATCTGTCTGACACTGATGTCAGTTTGCTCTAAGACCCCTCCTCACCCCAAGGGCCATGGGCAGGGGCAGGCCTTACCGTGAGGCCTGCTATAATTTGGAGGTGCTGGTCCCGGACCCGGCCCGGGGCCAGGGCCGGGGCCAGGGCCAGGTCCTGTTGCGGACACGGAGGGTGGAGGTAGTGTTGGCATCTGCTGCTGCATCCCAGGCATCGGCCGCTTTCCCTGGACTGCCATTTGCAGGTGGTCAGGGAGGGGCTGTCCCCGGGCCAGCATCTTGTAGGCCATGATCTGGGCTCTGAGCTGGTGCAGCTGGTTCTGGTTAAATGGGGTAGGGCCCCGGTTCTGTTGTCCCAAAGCCTGGGGGTCGGCACCATCCAGCGGGGCCCCTCCTGGACCAGACGACATCTGTGGGCCTGAGGATGGGCCGCTGGCTGGAACCGGGCTGGAGGCATGCTCAGAGCCGCCCAGGGGCGAGGGGTAACCTGCAGGAAAACACGGATCCAAGCAGTCACTTGGCAGCATATGCCCAGCAATTTTTAAGGCAAAGATGGGAACCTTTTCATGCTATTTACACACCACCCCTACCCCGAGATAGGAAACAGCCAAGTGACTTCATTCTGGTGATTCAAAAAAGAGGCACCTGGAGGGCACACACTCATAGCCTGGTCAGAGGCTGGCTTGGTTTGCCCACCTTTCGGTAACTCGCCAACAATGAAGGCTGAGATGTTACACAGATTCAGGCTTTCTCCGGGCCTGCCCTCCTGCCCCTTGGCTTGGCGAGGCCCAGTCCCCTCACTTCTGCTGCCTGTGGAGCCCCTGAGCTTCCCACCCCATGACAGGAAGCCATCTACCCCATCACTTCTCAAACTTCCCTGTTCAGAAAAACCACCTTGAAGTTCCCGTTGTGGCTCAACGGGTAAAGGACCCGACTAGTATACATGAGGATGCAGGTTCAATCCCTGCACTCACTCAGTGGATTAAGGATCTGGCATTGCTGTAAGCTGCGATGTAGGTTGCAAATGCGGCTTGGATCTGGTATTGCTATGGCCATGGCGGCAGCTGCAGCTCCAATTAGACCCCTTGCCTGGGAACTTTCAACATGCTGCAGGTGAGGCCATAAAAGGGAAAAAAGGAAAAAGAAATAGAAAAGGCACTTGGAGGGCTATTAATGCAGAGCCCTGCCCTCCTGCCGAGATTCTGACTCAACAGGTCTGGAGCAAGGTCCAGACACTTCTAACATGCTCCTGGGTGGTTCTAAGCTGCAAGCCAGAGGAGCCCACCCTGCCCAGCTCTGTCGAACACCCGCACTGAACATGGTTCCGTTCCACCAGTGTTCGCCCTCCTGGGGCTGTTCCAAGACAAGACAGCCTGAACAGGACACCAGCCAAGCCCAAGTTAAACAGCCCTCCATGGCAGGGCTGCCCACTGGGCTCAACTGTCCTGGGTTCTCTGAATCCTTCTATAGGTGACTGGATCAGGAAAATGACCTCAGGACTCCTGGAAGGTGACAAATAAGAGAAAAGAAGAGAAAGGGAACCATACCTTGGGAGTGTTGGTCCATGGGGCTCGGCGGGGGCCCCATCCCTGCGTGGCCCCCTGACCGCATGCCCATCCCCTTCATCTGGTTGTAGCGGGGGTCATCCGACATGCCCTTCTCATGCATGGACTCCATAGGCTAAGAGAGAGGACAACGAGGCAGGATCAGCAAGGGGGTCGGGAAGTGGTGGCACAGAAAAGTGCCGCCTGAGAGAAGCTCAATGTTGCTGAAAATGTCCATCCGAAGTCGTCCCAGCATTTACTGAACATCACCAAGTGGCTCAGCTCTAAGACACAATCCTGACATCTATTTAGGTGTCTGTATGCATGAAATAATGCCCCCAGAGGACCTGCAGCAGACTGGTGGGCTAGAGGCAAGGGGACAGCTGGACTACGACTCCAGGGGGAAGGCAAGGAGACAGTTTCAGATGCCAAAATCTCACAAGGAAAGGACACAAACTGCCCTGGTCAGGAGCAGTTTTAGCCAGGATACCAGGCTCCCTGTTCATCATCACGAGAAGAACTTGTGACCACAAATCTTCGGATCAGGGACCCTCTTGCTTGGGTGAATCAGAGAGACAGAAACTCCTGCCCATGAAAATATAATCAACAATATGTCAAGTGTCTTCACTGATCCAACTGGCCCCCTGCCTGCTAGCTGGGAGGGAGGCTGTCTGCAGCATAGTTCTGTCCCTCCTAAGAGGCGTGATCAGATCCTGGAGGAACGAAAATACACACTTTCCTTCCTGATGCTCAGCACTAAGCACTCCCCCTGTGGAAGAGCCAGGAGAGGGCATGTCTTCTAAGACTCTGTTAACCCGGTTAAGGCAAACATCCCTCTCTGGTCTAACAGGTGGCCCAGCAAAGTTAGCTATGGCCCAGCATGTGCCGTGAGTGGAGGAGAGGGCACAAGGCTGGGAGGATGAAGGGCAGCTTCACAAGAAGGAGAAGCAGGGTGCCCTCGGGATGCTGACCAGACCCCTCTGCTCCTTCTTCCCTGGACTGGTGGAGCTGACTGAAGGGCTCCCCTTCCTGACCCTAAGAGCTTTGTGCAGGTGGGAGTGGGGGAACTATAGGACCTCAGCTCCTAGGCCAGACACATGGCAAGGGTCTGATGGGCGTGTGTCAAGTGTTCAGGAGGAAAAAACAAAATGAGCAGAGAGGGAAAAGGGGACTATGTTGGAGAAGACACTGGCCTAAATCACTGAGTGTATTGTGGGGGGGAGTCACCAAGAGCTTCCCAAGAGAGAAGTGACAAAACAGACACTGTACCAATGACGACAGATGAGGGGAGTGTTTGTCACCTCACTGTGCTAGAGGCCAGAAGGATGAGATTGCTCTGCCACCAACTCACTGAATGACCCTCTAAGAGCCTACTTCCTCATCTGCAAAATGGGTACAATACCCCTCTACACCTGATGGGTTGGAGTGAGGGGATAAGCAAAATCCATGGTACAAATACATGGACAGCCCTGTAGGGAGGACAGATTCTTTGTCCCCAGGCCACACCACTTGCATCGTCTACCTTGATGGCTCCCTTTTTGCCTTTCCCTTTAAATGCTGTACAGAAGAGGATACTTCTTCATTTCCTCCAACCACCTTCCAGGAACACAAAGAAAGAACACCTATTTGTGTTAAAAGAGGTTTTCTTCATCTCACTGGCAAAAGCAAACCTGATAAGCTAAGGTCAGTGGTTACAAAAGCGGTACCTGAGTGCAGGATGGAGCAGGGATACAGGGCACCTGCTGCTGTGCTCTGTGAGCTACTCGAGCACCCTGAGTAGAGGACCATGAGCTGTAAGCCATCTTCTGGGATTCGGACATTCTCATTCATTAATAAAACAGCAGAAGTGAGGGGGACAGGGTGGGACAGCTGCCAGCTAGGGCCAGAGGCCTGGACATGCTGCTCACTCCCATCTCTGGTCATGTGGACCCAGCTGGTTGGAGCAATGAGCCCAAGGCCCCCTACCTTGTGCATCTGGTGCATGTTGTCCTGAGGGTACCCTCCAGGCCCCTGGGTCGGGATGGGGTGTCCTGCTGAGGGAGGCCCCGGGCTGGGCCCCATCATGCTGTGGGCGGAGCCAGGAGAGGGCCCCGGGCTAGGGCCCAACATGGCTCCAGGGGAGGGGCCCGGGCCCGGGGAAGGGCCTGGCCGAGGTGTTCCGCCCAGAGGTGGGTCTGGAGTGGACATCTTCACAGGAGCTGTGGACAGTGGTCTCCTGCTGGAAGAAAGTCCTGGTCAGTGTAAGGGTCATGGCCATCGGCTAGGCAGGTCAGGGCAGGTCAGGCAGGATGACTCAGTCATGTCAGAGCATCAATCTGACAGGGAGCTGGCACCTTTGACACGCACCCCCAGCCACCCAGTCCTTTCTCCTCCACTCCTGCCCGAGGTGATACATCAGGCATCCAAAAGCAGATCAAAGTCTCCTGAGGAAGAGGTGCCAGGAGGTGGGGGCACACAGACCTGGCACCAGGTGATACTGCCTCACTTCCCTTGGTATCTTCCTGATTATAAGGGGAGGGACATCTCAGGGTAGTGCTGACACGCCCTTCACACCACTCTGATGCTTGCCCATCTTCCTATTTATGACAAAAGAGCATGAGTAAGGCTCAAGGCCTTCGCCAGCAACAGCACCTGACTGGACCTTTATAAATTCGACCAAAAAAAATATTCATGGCAAGTAATGTAAGTTTCCACTTAAGGCAGTGAAACCAAGTTTCTTTTAAAATAAATGAATTTATAGTATCCATGAGGATGCAGGTTCGATCCCTGGCCTTGTTCAGTGGGTTAAGGATCAGGTGTTGCCGTGAGCTGCGGTGTAGGTCACTGACGCAGCTCGGATTCCAAGTTGCTGTAGCTGTGGCACGGGTTTGCAGCTGCAGCTCCTATTTGACCCCTAGCATGGGAACTTCCATATGCTGTGGGTGCAGCGCTAAAGAGCCAAAAGAAAGAAAGAAAGAAAGAAACAAAGAAAGAAACAAAAAAAGAAAGAAAAAATTTAAGTTTTTCATAGGTTTATTTAAAGAGAAGTATTATAGAACTCATGGCACTCTGATATCTCAAACACTTCAAAAGTGATATTCAACTGTCCAAAGTTTGACGAATATTGCTGTAAATTAATTTATTTTTTTATTTTTTATTTTTTGTTTTTTTTTAGGGCTGCACCCGCAGCATATGGAAGTTCCCAGGCTAGGGACTGAATTGGAGCTGCAACTGCCGGCCTACACCACAGCCACAGCAATGCAGGATCTAAGCCGTGTCTGTGACCTATACCACAGCTCACAGCAACACCAGATCCTTAACCCACTGAGCAAGGCTAGGGACCAAATCTGCATCCTCATGGATACTAGCTGGGTCTGCAACCTGCTAAGCCACAGCAGGAACTCCAAATGTTGCTGTAAATTAAAAATCGATATCCTGAACCATGACCCAGAACCTCCACAAAATCCAAAAATCAGCTTAAAAAAATAAAAAATTCCAATGACACTGATAAATTACATTTACTGTGACTGGCCTGTGAGCTGATAAATTTTCTAAGTGCTTTCTATAGTACGGGTTCAATTTTCAGGTCGCCCTCAATCTGTTATGTAGTTTCATGGCCTCAAGTAAAATTCTATATAACTTAACCTCTTTCCTGATGATGGAGTAATACATTCTCAGTGCTGAATAGAAAACATTAACAAAATATAGAAACTTAAAATCACCCATCATCCTACCAGCGACAGAGATCAAGTGCTTGCTTGCTGGCCTTGTAGAGAATGAGAAGCAACCCTGCCCTCCTTACCCCTCCCAGCAAAGTGGAGTGATGGGGCATCTGTGGGGAGAGAGGGTTGCTACTGAGACCTTCCTGGACCTGTGAGGATGAAGCCCACTCAGAAGGGAGTGCTGACCTGGGACTGCCGCCTGGACTCCACCAGGCTCCAGTGCTTCTCCTTTGAGGCTACCCTACACATAAAGAGACATTCACTCTACAGAATTACTCAGCAACATGGTAGGCAAGCTTTCTCTTTAGAGAATCATTCATACCTATGACCCTTTTCATCATTTAAGTCTTCAAGATGCAAATTCTAGCAGTTCCACCAAGTTTTGTGGTCCTGATGAAACACAAGCTATTTAAACAGCCCCTTTCTTATTGGCATGTCACAGATCTGCTGTTTCTGTGGACATTTTAGTTTGGGGAATGAACCTCTTTGTCCCTAAACTTTACTGAGCTCTCCTGGTTCTAAGGATAAATCTTGAAAAAGTAGAGGAACATTTTTAATTCTTTTGATTAAAAAAAAAAAGTTTTCAGAGTTCTCTGGTGGCTCAACAGGTTAAGGATCTGAGTTGTCAATGCAACAGCTTGGGCTGCCACTGTGGTGAGGGTTCAGTCCTTGGCCCAGCAACTTCCACATACTGTAGGTGCAGTCAAAGAGTAAATTAATTTTTAAAAAAGTGTTCATTTGAGAAATTATCAAAACCTTGTAAATCAATTATACATCAATAAAACAAGAAAAAATAAAAAATAAACAAAAGACCATTAAAAAAAAAACCTGTTCATTTGAAAGGTGGGGTTATTTTCCTGGATAATAGGTCAAAAGCCCAAATTTCTTCATTTCAGCTTCATGACTAAATTACTGGAAGACAGAGGATCAGAAATCTCAGCAGGGCAGGGACCAGTGGTGGTCACACCCACCTGCCTATGAACAGACCCAATTTGATGAGAAAACATTCCTCCATCCTTCCAGCATCCCCAATTTTCTCTGAAGCTCAAGGAACCTCAGTGCTGGATCTATTCCCACCTTATAGGAATACTGGAGAATCTGTCTGTTCATAATTCCTTCCCCACAAATCCAAAATCCAGTAAGCTTAGGGGGAAAACAAAAATCAAACTTAAAAAAAAATTGAGACATATATCTGGATGCAAAATTTGACCTGATTCAAAATGACCTGGGAAACTATACTCAGAAAGCTATAAGACACTGAAGAAAGAAACTGAAGATAACATAAACAGATAGAATGATATACCATATTCCTAGATTGGAAGGCTTAATATTATCAAAATGGCCATACTACCCAAAGCAATCTACAGATTCAATGCAAAACCTATCGAAATACCCATGGCATTTTTCACAGAACTAGAATAAATAATTCTAAAATTTGTATGGAAACACAAAAGACTCTGAATAACCAAAGCAATCCTGAGAAAAAAGAACAGAGCTGGAGGTATCATGGTCCCTGACATCAGACTATATTACAAAGCTACAGTAACCAAAATAGTATGGTACTGGCAGAGAAATAAACACATGTATCAATGGAACATAAATAAAGCCATGCACTTACAGTTAGTTAATCTATGACAAAGGAGACAAGAATATACGATAGAGAAAAGATTCACACACCCCAATGTTCACAGCAGTATCATTATTTTTTGGTCACACCTGTGGCATGCAGAAATTCTCAGGCCAAGGACTGAATCTGAGCCACAGCAGTGACAATGCTGAACCCCCAACCACTGGGCCACTAGAGAACTCCCACAGCAGTATTACTTACAATTGCCAAGATACAGAAGCAACCTAAGTATCCATTAACAAATGAATGGTTAAAGATGTGGTATATATATATACAATGGAATAATACTCAGCCATTAAAAAGAATGAAATTTTGCCATTATCAACAACATGGATAGACCTAGAGGATATCATGCTTAGTGAAATAAGTCAGAGAAAGACAAATACTCTATGTTATCACTTACATAGAGGAATCTAAAAAATAAAAGAATGAAACAAAAACAGAAACAGACTCCCAGCTATATAGAGCAAGCCAGTGGTTACCAGCAGGAAGAAGGATGGAGGAAGGGGCATAGAGGATAAGGAGGAACAAATTGCTATGTAAAAATGAATAAGCTACAAGGATATATAGTACAGTGCAAGGAAGACAGCCAATATTTTATAACTCTAAATGGAGTATAATCTATGAAAAATTGAAGCACCATGTTATACACCTGAAATTAATATAATATTGTAAAGCAACTGTACCTCAATTAAAAAAAAAACCTGACCTGATTCAGCTCTGTATGAATATTCACACATCGTGCCACAGAAACAGAATTCTGCCTGCTCTGCCACTTGGCAGCAGTCTGTGCCCTCTATCACCTTTGTTAAAATAATGATTCTGGAGTCAGAAACCTCTAACACAGGGGTTTGTCTATGGGCAGGATGCACCGCAGTCCTGGTGGGAAGCCGAGTGATACAGACATGGTTGTGGCTGGGTTGAGAACAATGATTCCTTCTGGCTCCCTTCTAGGCCATCTGTGTCCACGGGCCCTCTCTTGGGCCCCCAGAGCACTGCTGTGAGGTGGGAGAAGGGGCAATAGTCCTGCACCTCCTTAAGGGGCCTGTGGCATCCAGCAAGCAGCTCATGGTTTCTTTCTCACCTGGAAGTCTCTACTCTAGGTCAAGCCAACTGAAGCTGAAAGCAAAATAAAACCCACCCCATCTCCATACCTAAAGGCAGACAAGCCCGATGTGCCTCTGGAATGACAGCTCTTCTCAAAGCAGTTTACCGTGAACATTAGCCCTTCACTCTTCTTCCCATCAAAGCACGTGGCACCTCTAGAACTAACTGTCTCCTCTTGCAGCAGCGCTAACATCATCGGTGACACACAGCAGCTCACAAAAGACAATGAAGAGCATCGAATAAGACCTTCGTGCCCACGTATGGCAATGTTCACCTTTGAGAAGCACAGAGTTTCACAACATGCTTTTTAAATGGCTTTTGCTTCAAAAAGCTGCCACCTCTGAAGGGTCAGGCTGCAATGAAATAGCTATGTGGTCAGAGCCACCACCAGCAAACTCATTTCTGGACTCAAAGTTCAGACACATATGGGGAGCGGCAGTAAAGGAGATCAAAAGCGTCTCAAACGGCAAAGCAGGTAGGGTTCCGTCAAAAGCCCCACCAGGAGCTGCTGCCACCTGTGGGCAGACCTACACCATCAGAAAGCAGAGACCAAGAAAATGGAAGCTAGGAGTGGCTCCCGAGTCCTCAGTGTAGTACTGAGGAGGGGCATTTTGTTTATTTGCTTGTCCTAAGCTCTGGCATATCTAAGATAACCTAACCCTAGGCACACAGCTGCATGAATCTTAGATCAGAAAAAGCACTTCCAACATTCCAGAAGGGGCCCATGGCCCCTTGCCAGCCACGACCACCCTTGCAACAGACCTTCTTTTCTAACTCTCTCACTGTAGGTTTGTTTCACCTGCTACTGAATCTGAAAACAGGGTAATGCACTTTACTTCTGCTCATCATTAGGTCACCCACACTGTTGGGATGGCCATCAATTCTTCTTTATTTGCCCATCCTCTTGTTCATGGCATTGTGCTCCCAGGTTCTGACTAGCACACATAAAGCTGCTGTAAACAATGGGTCAGAAGAAGAGCTGGAGTCACAAAGCCAAGGCCACCGTAAAGTGGCCTCTGCCACCTGCCAATCGCATGACACTGGATTCTTTGATCCTGTTTCCTTCTCAGCGGAGATCAGTTCCTCCTTCAGGGGTCACCAGCTGCATCACAGAAGCTAACACATGCAAGGCACACACAGGCAGCAAGTGCTACCACACTGCTGGTGAAATTAAAGGCCCCCCACATAAGTCGCTTACGGCTGGTCACTACTGTCCTAAAAGCATCACTCAGGTTAAATCCTGAGATCCTCCTTTCCTCACACAGAGATGAGTAAACTGAGTCATGTGTTAAGTAACCACTCTGGAGGACTTGCTTCCAAAGCTTAGCCTCCCCGCAGAACAAACTTCAATTAACGCTGCCATCCCACAGTGCTCAGGACAACAGACTTGCGTCCCCCCTCAGGAAGCAGAGGCTGCACAAAGCAGCTCTGCTGACATGGAGGAGCAGCCGCTGCCTAAAGGCCAGCACAGCCTTGAGTAAATGAAGGCCAGTTGTCAAAACTGACAAGCAGCTAGACGGACAATCAACAGACAGGACTTTTTTTTTTTTGCTTTATAGGGCTGTACCCACGGCATGTGGAGGTTCCCATGCTAGGGGTCTAATCAGAGCTACAGCTGCCGGCCTACACCACAGCCACAACAACGCAGGATCCTTAACCCACTGAGCAAGGCCAGGGATCAAACCCACAACCTCATGGCTCCTAGTCAGGTTCATTTCCTCTGTGCCACGATGGGAACGCCTGGATTTTTTTTTTTTTTTTAATAACTGTACCTTAGGGAAGTTCCCACTGTGGCACAGTGGAAACGAATCCAACTAATATCCATAAGGATGCGGGGTCAATCCCTGGCCTCACTCAGTGGGTCAGGGATCTGGTGTTTCTGTAGCTGTGGTGTAGGCCAGCAGCTGTAGCTCCAATTCAACCCCTAGCCTGGGAACTTCCACATGCCCTAAAAAGCCAAAAAACAAACACGAAAACCCACAAATAGCTGCACCTTCGGCACATGGACGTTCCCAGGCCAGGGATTGAATTTGAGACACAGCCACAACCTACACTGAAGCCGCAGCTGTGGCAACACGGGATCCTCCTGCGCCTGGCCAGGAATTAAACCCGCATCTCTGTCACAGCCCAAGCTGTTACAAGTAAGGTTCTTAACACACTGAACCACAGTTGGAACTCCAATAGGCAGGATTTGAGCTACTGCAAACTCTGCCTTGCCCTCTTGGTCTCCACTGGACAAAGCTGGTGTTCTCAGCCACCATCAAGATCCTTTTGGCCAGCCAACCTTTCCCTAGGGGTAAGGGTGGGCCTTGGCCTGCTGAGAGCCAGAGAGGGTGTGGGCAGGGTACCAATGTGCTTTGGTATGGGGTGGGGGGGCAGATGAGCTCAGCCAGGAATTTCAGAAGAGGGGTAAGATCTCAGGCAAGAACACCCCTTTTCCCTCATCACCAAACACCCCTGCTAAGACTTCACAATTTCAGTCAAGCGCCCCCGCCCCCGCCCCGCTCTGGTACTCCTTAAGGCTTCTTCAGAGGGTTTCAGGTGGCTCCTGGTGCTGCCTGGACTCTGGCAACAAGTCCCTTTCTGACAAGTCACATGGTGTCTGGGCTGGGAAAGGGAGGAAGACTGTGCAACACAGAAATCCATCTCAAACCAGACAGACATCTCAAATCTAAGCAGATGAGAAAAGCAAAGGAAAAGAGGAAGCAGGGGCCAAATTCCAAAGCCACTAGCACATGTGTCTGGAAGCCTAATCAGGATGTATGTGGCCCAGGGAGCAGGTGTGGTTGGGGGCTCCGCAAGGAGGGAATGGAACCTGGGATTCCGGGCAGGTAGCCCAAAGGAATGTGATGGAAAAATAAAAGAACTCTGGGGCCAGAATCTTTTTCTTGGTGAAAACTAAGACCTTCAGGAGGCTGTGAGGTGAAAACTGATTCCCAAGTTCCTGGGGCTAAAGGGTCTGGAAGGGATTCTGCCAAGTATTGTCAATTTCTCTGAGAAAGCATCCCCCCCTCCCCAACCTGCCCCTGCAACTGCTAAACAATCAGAACTGCCCACAAACCATGCTATTAGAAGTCAGAGCATCATTAAAAATGAATGAGGTAGCTCTGTGCATACAGACAGACACTTAGGATGGTCCAAAATGAACCAGAAGAAGATATGGTCAAAGTTAGGGGCACTTGGCCCGAGCCCCATTTTGCTAAGAATAACAGTGTCTGCGTGTTAACTGGAGCATAGAAGCCAGCCCAAAGAAAACATGCCTCAAACTGCTGTCAGCAGCAGCCAGTGGCTCTCTCTGGAGGCGTGTGATGGGGAACTTACACTTTCTACATCACAGATTTCTGGGGCTTTTTCTTTTGTGTTCGTTTTAATCACCTATTACTTCTGTAAACAGATTTTTTTAAAAAAAATGCTTTTTAAGGAAAAAACAAGAAACCTAGGTAAGAAAAAATATCTGGGAAAGAAACACCCAGAAAAGATGCCCAGGAAGTGCCTCTGTGGGAAATAAATGAGGACGATGAAAGGATTTGGGGACTGTGTTACTTTCTGCTTTGCCAAAATCACTGTCAATGTTCAACATGTGGAACCAGACTGCCTGAGGATCAGAGGTCTGTTTCTTCTTTCATAACACCCTTAGCGTTTCTCTTATAAATAAAAAAGGACCATGGTGACCGGCCACTGTGGCAGGAAGGGCTGATAATAGGCAATCAGGACCCTCTGAAATCTATGTGCTGAGATTATGGGTTGACTTTTTAATTTTTTTTCCCCATCTTGCCTAAAAACCAGCATTATACTTAAGTTTGGCCCCAGGATAGCGGCTACTTTGTTTTTAGGGCGTGGAGAAATTTGTTCCAAGACACATTTCAGCAGCAGCTACATAGCAGTCAAGTCATGACCCTGCACTCAGATGGTTCAGGACAGGATAGCTTCAGCAAAGCCAGCCCCATTTGTTACATTCAAACTACAAAATGAGACTCTCCCCCCCTACACACACACACACACACACACACACACACACACACACACTCATGCACACTCTCTCTCTCTCCCTCTCTCCACAACTAAGAAACCCCCCCCTACACACACACACACACACACACTCATGCACACACTCATGCACTCTCTCCCTCTCTCCACAACTAAGAAAACCCTCCCAAAGCTGGCTGTTCTGTGGAATTTTCCTTGCAATATAATTAAGTAGCAAAACCTTGCCCTACATTTAACAGGGAATACATTTCAGAAACTAAAAAAACATGTCAGGATGATAAATTACAATGTTTTCTCAGTTCTACCTAAAAGGTAGATATGCCAAATTATTCCCAAGTATTATTTTTAGCACTCAGAATTATACATCATTTTATTCATTGGAATCCTCTCCCCCGCCCTTTTTAAATATTTCATTCATGTGAAAACCACTGAAGAGCACCTTCCCATCTATAACATGGCAGATGACAACCAGACCAGTCCTCTGCCCTCGGGAGGCCAAGCTCTAATCCAGCAGGGAGATAAAGCGTCTACACTTGAGTATACAAATACTACCCTACCTACCCAGGTGTTTTTCAAACTCTTAATCATGACCCAGAGTCCACTGTGACCTGTTTAAAACACACATTAGGTCACCATAACAAGTTTTACAATTCTGTCCTGACCCTGCTCCCCGTGAAACCCGGGTAGACTCTCTTCCTTTTCTCTGCTAAGGCTGACCAAGCCCCACTGTATGGAGGTCAGAGCACAACACTGGGACTTTTGTGGTGCCTGATATACACTCAACACTGAGCATGATGTGTGACTGGTGGAGAGGGCAGGGGAGAAGTCCCCCAAAACAGTGTTGGTCAAAGCACAAGAGCGGCCACGAGGGGGCAAAAGGAGTGGCACCTGTACCTGCCAAGTGTCACTTGAGACAGGCCCTCCAGTCACCACAAATACTGACCAACAACCAACTCTGTGCTGAAGTGGGTTCCAGGCATTGGGCATTCAGCAGAGTCCCTGCCTGGTGGGACTAACAACTGAGTGACAGAAACAACCACACAAATAAACATGACACAATGTCACACACTGGGAAGTGCTATGAATAATTAAGGGTTAACAGTGAAGCTGAAGGGAGGCGCTCTCTCTCAATCATAGTGGCGAGGGATGGTCTCAATGATGGGGACACATCTGAGCAGAGATCTGAAGTAAAACGGGAGCCAGTGGCACAGACAGGCGGAGGGACCAACACATGCAAAGGCCGTGGGGTAGGACTCTGACGGGAGAGAGCAGAAGAGAGGGGTATGGAGGCAGATGAGGTCAGAGCTGAGTGGAGAGGGCAGATCACAAGCCTGAGGGCAGTGGTGAGGAAGCAGAAGTCTACTCTAGGTGCAATGGGAAACCACTGGAATGTTCTGAGCAAGGCAGTGACACGGTCTGAAGATGGTTTTAGAAGGTTTCTCTCGACAGGCTGAAGGAATGGATGTGAGGGTAAGAGAATGAAGGGATAAAGATGACCAAGGTAACCAGCAGGGCCTCAGCTGACATACGCCATTTGAAATAGAAAAGGTGTCCCTTCCTTGAGGGAGACCAGCCCTGAAACCAGGATAAGCAAAGCCCGGCCAGGATGAATTTCAGCCCCATCTTGCATCCCTTCATTCACTACTGGTGACCATAGGTGCCAAGTGGAGACTATGGGAGGGTCAAGGGGTTTTAAATTCAGAGAGGTTGTTTGCCAAGTCATGTAGGGAATAGAGTCCTGCCTACCTCAAGTCTGTCTGACTCCAATGTCTGAGTAACTGATTGAGGCAGAGGATCAGAAGCTTTCAGAGGGGGAGAGCCTGGAAGAGCACCAAGTGCAGTAAAGAGAAGCACTCCAAAGGCAGGAGCCTCCAAGGGGGTGTTCCAAGGAGGCGGTCAGGGGCACTGAGCAAGCGAGCTATCCAGGTTGTGATCGGATGCAGCACTCGGCCGTCACCAGTGCCAGATGCCGTTCCCAGGGCACTTCCAGGGGCTTCCTGTGCTTCAGCGTCCCCCTTAGGACAAGGAGACATCCATCGTGCCACCTGATGGAGACTTTGGGGGCAAATCAGGGTGGTACACATCAAACCCTGCCCCCTCAAGTCTCTCACTGTAACAGGTGAAAGAGCAACTGCCACTTGGCCACCTGCTTCCTGAACCAGCAGGGCGAGACCTACCAGTGAAAGGAGAACTTAAACCACCCCAAGGAGCCATGTTAAAGCCCATCCTCCTCATCACTCTTGTACTACTGGCGAACTTCACACTGAATGAAACTCAGACTGTTCCCAGTGACAAGTGTTCCAATGCACAAATGAAGACATGGCCCTTTAGCAAAGTAACAACAGTCTCAAAATGACACTCTGGAAACCAGACTGGGTTTCCAGAAAGGAGTAGGTTTATGCTGTGCTACTTGTTTTCAAAAGAAAGCTCTTTCTCTGAGGGAACTGGATACACCATCTCTTTCCTTTCCTCTGCCGTGTGAAATCCACTCTCCCAAGAAACCCAGCTACCCCCGGTACTTCCCTTAAGGCCCTTTCATGTACAGGAAGGTGAGTGGAGTGTGACCTTCTCAGGCAGGTTGACTCCATGTCCTACAAAATTTGCATCAGCAGCGTGTAGCTAACAGAAAACTCTTGAGATATCGCTGATCATATCAACGAGCTTAATACTTCTTAGGGATGACACCTGTAAGGTCGACAGCCATGGCAGCTCCACCTGGCCTCAACTCAATTCTGATGTATTCACCCCCAGACATTTCTCCCCCAATATTCCCACAGCTATTATTTCCCTTTTACAGTAGGTTTTGCCCATGCTTTTAATTTAAAAAAAGAAAAAAAAAAAAAACTTTAATTCTCCCTTCAGTGTTCCCATCAGTGTTGCAAGTTATGAGATGTGGGAAATGAAAAATGAGCATTTGATGTTTTTCAAAACCCATGCCACCACACTTCCCTCTTTCCAATGCCGTATGGTGAAATTGCAGAGCATACAATTTTTTTTTTTTTCCTTTTTCACTGCACTCGCAGCACATGAAGTTCCCAGCCAGGGACTGAGTGCGAGCCAGAGCTGCAACCTACGTACACCACAGCTGCAGCAATGCCAGATCCTTAACCCACTGTGCCATAGCTGGAACTCTGAGCATACAACTTGTAAACTAGTAAGGAGAAAATGAAGGACATAATTCCTTTGCTACCACTGTGAAAAAAAAAAATAACTATTACAATGGGGCAAAAATATAGTCTGTATTTCGACCCACTAGAATGTTGTAGGAATCCTAATAAATGACAACTACAAACTGTTCAGCCCTTTGTGCCAGGCACTGCCCTAAGCACAGTATGTTTGTCGTCTGTCATTTTGCTGTCATTTAGTCCTTGCAACAATCCTACAAGCTGGGTACTATTACTGCCCCCAAATGAGGGACAGGGCCCTTGTCTGCCTGTTTCAGGTTGAACCCCCAGCCATTTCACTACATGAATGTGGAATGCGTGGCTGGGCTACTTCTAGTACAACTCAAGGGAGCACCATTCATGTTGTGTTCTATGGTACATGTGAGTGCCCTCTGTGCCATGGCAGCCCTGATGACTGAGGACTTACAAAGCGCCAGGCACTGTCACCCCTATTTCCTTGAGGCACCAAGAGGGAAGCAGCAAAGCTAGGCGTCAGACCTGGATGTTTGACTGGAGAGCTCTGGACCTCAGTTTCTCCACTGGCAAAATCTTCTCACCAGACATTCACCCAACACACCCAGTCCCTCCCCGTCTCCCACATCACAAAGAGCTAGGACATGGAGCTGGTGTGGGGTTACAACCCAACGTTTGAGGACCCACAAGAGGTAAAAAAGGTAAATAAATAAATATGTGTTCCTGTTGAAGTGCTTTTCACTGACAACAAATTTGGAGACCACTGCACTGCCCCCCCGCTAAAGCTCTGGTGAGGTCAGCTCACAACCACCCCTGGGCTCAAAAACCTTCAAGATCACCATCTCCTGACGGGTTGGACACAAAATGATTTTAAGTGGCATGTGGAGCAATGTTTATTATTGTCACAATTATGTATGCATTGATTTTAAAGAAAATTAGGAAAATATATATAACCAGCACATCAAACCCGGGATTTCTGGAATACAGAATGACTCTAAATTATGTTTTCAGTTTTTTTATACAGCTAATTTACATATATATAAATAATATAAACACCAATAAGTTGAGGGCTCATTACATGTCAGGCTCTGCAGATGGTAAGCCACTTCCCACACTGTCTTTTGAACTCTCACAATAACTCTCTGAGGTGACACCACTATCGTACCTGTTTCACAAGAGGGGAGTCTACTGTTAAGTGTCTTGCTTGAGGTCAAACTAGGATTAAGAGATGGGTATAAATCCAGGAGGTCTGATTCCAGAACTAGCTCTCCACACCACCACCTCATATTAACCACAGCCCTACATCTTCATTTTTGGGGGAATGAGGTTTGGGAAACAATGGCCTAGAAAGTTAAAACAACAACAAAAACCCTCCAACAACTAACATTTATCGCCTACAACCCACTTTCAGTCGTGGGCCAAGCACTTCACACACAGCTTCACTCAATCCTCCTGAACACCCTCCTCTTCATCCACAAATGGCTGCTAAGGGCCTACTACGTGCTTCAGGAGATCAGGGAGACAGAGCTGTGAGAGCTCTGATGGCCCTTGGAAAAGAATAGATGTGTAATTACAAACCCAGATAACTGCTACACAAGAAAGGATCAAGGTGATGTGAGAATAGCAGAGGGGAGCAATGACTGGTCCCAGATGGTCAAATGCAACCTGGACATCCTCCCTGATCCTCAGTAAAGGCTCCTCTTCCACGCAACCTCCCTAATCTCTGACTCCCATCACTGGGCATCCATCCACTGTGTTCCTCTCACATGACAGGCCAAGGGGAGTAGTCCCCACATTTACCACCTGTTCCCCTACAAGGCTGGAGAGGCTCCCAAGGCATCCAACCTCCAATCATCTAACACCCAGTAGGGACTCAACAAACTTTTGTTTAACAATAAAGGAGGAGATTGGACTGAACAACAAAATAGTGCTTCCCTCTAACCAGGAACCATTTTATTGGCTTTCACCAACTCCATTTGTGGCATTATTGCCATTTCACAAATGAGGAAACTAAGAGGTTCAGAAAAATTAAGTTATTTGCCTAAGGTCACATAGCTAAGTAACCAGCAACGCCAGAAATCAAACCCAACTCCAGTCTGTCAATTGAAAGTGAAAACTTACTTCAAATTCCTAGGAAGTGGTTCTAACATTATTCCCTACTTTACCTAAGGATTCACTGGGGGTGGGGGCGTGGGGTGGCTACCTAGGCTAGTCTTCAAGATCGGCACAAAACACCTTCTCCTTAAAGATCCACATCTTAAATAAAAGCGTTAATCTGGAAAATCAATTGCGAGGAAGGGAAAAGGATGGAAAACTAAAACAAAGCTTTCAACAGCAGTTCTCCCGGTCCTTCCCGACTAGCTGCGGATCCTCCGATTTAAGGCAAACATTCTGGAGTCACTACTTTACAAGGGGCTGAAAGAGTTATTTACCTTGCCTTGAAAACCTAAAATTGACTTTTTAAAAATGAAATTTTAGGTCATCTAAACCAATTGTGCTGCTAATGTTCATGTCCAGGCGACGCTGGACATATCTGGGGGTTTTCCTACTGAGCGATGACCGCAGCCTTGTTAAAAGGCAACAATCGAGTCGGACCCGTTACAACGTAGCCAGAATAGCCCGGACGCCTGGCTATTGTTATAGCCGCAGCTGAGACCGCGATGGGGGCCGGGCCCGTGGCCCGCCGACTGGGCGAAGAGCTTTGTCCGGCGACCCCGGCGAGAGCGCGCGCGAGGGGCGCGCGGCCTCCACGCGGCCCGGGCCCCCACCCCACCCGCCGCGGATACTGTAGCCGCCGCGGCCTCGATGCACTGTGGCCTTCCCCGCGCGCGCGGTGCAGGCCAGGCGTCTTGACCCTCGGGCGCCGCCGTACCCCGGCCCTGCTCCGGGCGCCGGCGGCCCCCTCCCCCCTCGGAACCCCGGCTCCATTCAAACCGTCCTCCCAAGCCCCGCGCCGCGCTCCCCCCGCGATCTGCGTTCCTTACCGGGAGTCGCCGGTGCCGTCGCCTTCCTGGCGCCGCCCCCGCCCCTCCGCGCGAGGCCGGGGGCAGAATGGGCGTCTCGCCTCTTCTCACGAAACAAAGAAGCCGCCGCTGCCGCCGCCAAGCGAGGGTAAGCCTCGCGCGCGCGCCCGCCGGCCTCGGCCGCCCCCCCCACGCCACCCGCGCCCCCGCTGCGCGCGCACTCGTCACCTCCCCTCCCCCCCACCACTAAGCGCCTCTCCCGCTTCCGCCGCCCGCCCGGTCTCGTGCGCGTGCCCGCCCGCCCTTCCGCTCCTAGAGCGCGTGCGTGTCGGCCGCGGGGGTGGGGTGGGGAGGGGGCGGGGCCAGAGAGAGCTAGCGCCCCGGACGCACCTCCCTACTTTGTGCGGGACGCGCCTGCGCTTGCGCATGGGGGTGGTTCTTCGCCTTCCGCACGTCGTGCGTCGCCACTGCTCCGAGCATGCGCAGAGCGGGCGCCACTGCGGCGGCGGTAGTGGTGGTGGTAGTGATGGTGGTGGTGGGTGGCTGGGGGATGGGACTGGATGGCGGCAGGGTCTTTGGGGAAGGGGTGGCAGAGGGGCCCTGAGACCGGGAAGTGAGGATGCAAGGCAGTGCTTGAGGGGAAGAGGCGGGGAGGCTGGGCCAGAGATGAGCAGAGCCGGCCTCCGGGTCAAGGGCGAACTTAGGAACCGTTTTCATCCTTGGTAGGGGGGATGTGGTGCCCTTTGGGCAGTCTGACGGGTACGGACTGTGGCTGTCTTTTGTGCAGAGCCTATGTAAGGCTATTAATTAGCAGATATTTATTGATTTGCTGTTGAGTTGCGGCACCGGACATAAAATTTCAGCTGCTGTGGCTCTCATGATCTAATGGGGGAGGCAGGCGCGAGGCAAGAGAACCAAGTAAAATATAAAATACACTGTGTTGAAATGGAGACATGAAAAGTGGTGGAAATTTTAAAGCGGCAGCTAGGGAAGGCCGCGTTGGGAAGACATTTGAGTCCAGTAGTAAAAGCAGTGAGGGAGAGAGCCTTGTTAGAAGTATGAAGGCCTAGAGCTTGTAGGCGGCTTCCTCTATGTTTTTAAAGTATCTCCAGCCCCACCTCATTTAGCCCCACAACTGAGCAAATGCTCCCCAAAGTCAAGTCCCACAGCCTGTGACTGTCCCTATCCCTGCTTCTCCCAGGCCCACTCTTCCTCATTTTTCAGGTCTCAGTTGACTTACCACCTCCACCAGTCTTGCCTCCTCTTTGATCACTGCCTCCATTCCCTTTCCTTCACATTTCTTGGGTACCTTTTTAAGTTTTTTTATTATAGTTGATTTATAATATCCTGTCAGTTTCTGCTGTACAGCATCCTTCTCTTCAATTTAAATGGCATGATGTTGTCAATTTTAGTCCCTAGTGAATACCCAGCATCTACTGTAGTGTGCCACCCCCACCCCCCCACAAGACAGTTTAAAAAATTTTTTTAGGGAGTTCCCATCGTGGCTCATCAGTAACGAATCTGACTGGCATCCATGAGGATGAAGGTTCGATCCCTGGCCTTGTTCAGTGAGTTAAGGATCCTGCATTGCTGAGCTATAGTGCAGGTCACAGACACAGCTTGGATCCTGTGTTGCTGTGGTGTAGGCCAACAGCTACAGCTCTGATTCCATGCCTAGTCTGAAAACATCCATATACTGTGGGTGTGGCCCTAAAAAAAAAAAAATTTTTTTTTTTTTAGGCGTTCAAGTTGTGGCTCACTGGGTTAAGAACCAGACATAGTATCTATGAGATGCAGGTTCTATCCCTGGCCTTGCCAGTGGTTTAAGGGTCCTGCATTGCTCCAAGCTGAGCTATGGTATAGGTCATATATGCAGCTCAGATCTGGTGTTGGCATGACTGTGGCATAAGCCTCAGCTGCAGCTCCATTTCACCCCCTAGCCCAGGAGCTCTAAAAAGAAAAAAAAAATTTTTTTTATTATTGAAAGGTTAACGGAGAATGTCTCTTGAGAGTGTATTTTTTGTGTCAGGTCTTTGGGTCATTCCAAGCCCAAAGTGAGTCCCTCGCAGCAAAGAGCAGCAGTTGAGATCTCCAGCTCACATCAAAAAGACCTGGGTTGAAAACTTGACTCCATTGTTAGTAGCTGGGGGACGCCAGGCAAATTTATTGGACTCATCCGCACTTCCTTCTCTTCACCTGTAGAATGGAAACAGTAACAGCACTCACCTCCACAGGTTGGTTATGAGGAATCTGTGAAAGCATGCCACCTGGGAGTTCTCAAATCTTAGTTCATGATGTTGGATAGTGCACAGTTAATGGGCAAATGGGATCTGAACTTTGGTCTCATTCATTCAGTACTTCTTTTTTTATGTTATTATCTTATGTATTTCTTTTGAAATTATAGTTGATTTACAATGTTGTGCCAATCTCTGCTGTATAGCAAAGTGACTCAGTCATATGTATATACTTTGTTTTTTTGATAATATTTTCCATCATGGTCCATCCCCAGAGATTGGATATAGTTCCCTGTGCCATACAGGAGGACCTTGTTACTGATCCATTCTAAATGTAATAGTTTGCATCTTCAGATAATATTTCTTAAGTACTTTCAACGTGCTAAACACTGAGCTAGTCATAGGCCCACAGTGATGCACCCAGTAGGCAGGCTCCAACTCTTGAAGCAGACAGTCCATTGATGGCACTAATACCATCAATATTAGAATCTAAGTGAACTGGAAGAAAAGCCCACGGTGTGTTGAGATCATAACTCTTCCTGGGATTGAGGAATCAGCTAGATCTCTGAGGAGACCTGTATGCCGAGACCCAAAGGAAGAGGGCACTAGGTGGAAGAAACAGGATGTGCCAAGACCCTGAAGAGGGAAAGAGTGTGGGAGCAGAGGGTGGCCTGTGTGGCTGCGAGGAGGAGGTCAGCAGTAGCCACTGTGAGCAGGGCCTTGTGGGCAATGGTGAGGATCTCAAGATTTTTCTGGAGCACAGTGGGAAGTAGTTGAAGGGCTTTAATCAGGAGTATCCCATGGCTGCTCTGGCTCAGGTGGGGCAAGGAAAGCAAGTGGAGAATCCCCTTAGATTTCTGCAGCTGTCCAGGGTGGAGAGGTTGGGGCCTGCACTAGAGAGAAAGCAGCGGAGGTAGAGAGAGCTAGAAAAAAATGGGAGGTAGAAAGGATAAAAGTTAAAGTGGACCTGAGAGGTGAAGAAAGAGGGCCTTGTGTGAACTCCAACTTCCTCTCTGCAGCTGGGACTCTGGGACACAGACATTCTGGCAAGGAAGGATCAAGAGTCCTGTTTTGTGTGTGGTTTTTGGGGTTTTTTTGTGGGGTTTTGTTTTTTTTTTTTGTCTTTTCATCTTTTCTAGGGATGCGCCCTCGGCATGTGGAGGTTCCCAGGCTAGGGGTCCGATTGGAGCTGTAGCCGCCGGCCTACACCACAGCTCATGGCAATGCCGGATTCCTAACCCACTGAGTGAGGCCAGGAATCGAACCTGCAGCCTCATGGTTCCTAGTCAGATTCGTTAACCACTAAGCCACGACAGGAACTGCTGGTTTTGAGTTTTTATTTTGGCATGTGGAGGTTCCCCGTCCAGGGATTGAAACCATACCGCAGTTGCAACCTGAGCCACAGCTGCAGCAATGCCAGATCCTTAACCCCTTCCACCCACAAGGAACCTTCTAAGAGTTCTATTTTAATGGCAAGATGTCTTTTGGGAATAATCCTGTGGACCAGTGGTTTATGGTTGTACATATATTGAAACTCCATTTAAAGCAAAACTGAAGCCTTTAGCACTTATACTTCTGTCTATGATACATTGAGTTAGTTTTTGTATATGGTATAAGGTAAGATTGACATTCATTGTTGTCCATAGGAAATATTTCAGTAGTTCCTGACTGTCCACTTCCTCATTGGATTGCCTTGGCACTTTTTATCAAATTCAGTTGATTGTTTGAGGCAGAAAGTGTGAGTCTTTTTCCAAACTGTTCTGTTCATTGATCAGTATGTCTCCTCTTATGCTAAGAACACACTTGGTTTTTTTGGCTGTGCCCACCCACAACACATGGAAGTTTCCAGGCCAGGGATCAAATACACACCATAGCAGTGACAATGGCAGTCCTTAACCCATTAGGTCACCAAGGAACTCCCAAGACCACATTGTTTTGATTACTGTAGCTTTAGAGTAAGTCTTGAAATCAAGTAGTTCTCCAACTTTGTTCTTTTTAAAAATTGTTCTAGTTACTGTAGATCCTTTGCATTTCCATGTAAATTTTAGAATCAACTTGTCAGTTTCTACCAAAAATTGTGATGGGATTTTGATCAGGATTACATTGAATCTGTGGATCAATTTGGGGAGAATTGCCATCTTAACTATAATCCTCCAGTCCATGAACATGGTGTATCTGTTTATTTAGGTCCTCTCTAGTGTCCATTCAACTTGCTCTTTTTGGATCTTTTGTCCCCCACTGAAATGAGTCCTTTTTGGGCACAGGGACCTACCTGTCAATTCTCACTTTCGCCTTCCTGGGTCTGTTGGCCACAGTAGACACATTCCCTCCTTAGGCAATCTCCTCAAGTCGTTGTCAGGACACCATAAATTTTTTTTTTTCCCACCCCATCATTGGCTCCTTTGTAACTTCTCCCACTTCACACTGACCTCAGACCTTGGTCCCCTTGCTACACTCACCTCCTGGCTCCAGTCTCATGGCCTTAAAAAATCATCTACATCCTAGTATCTACCCAAAAGAATGGAAAACAGGTATTTGAACAAATACTTGTAAATAAATGTTCATTGCTGCTGCACTCTTTATAATACCCAAAAGGTTAGTAAGACAGACCAAATATCCACGAACAGAGGAACGGATAAACTGTGGTGTATACATTTGATGAACATTTAGCCATAAAAGGGAGTGAAATCATGATATGTGCTACAATATAGATGAACCTTGAAAACATGCTAAGCAAGTGAAGTCAGACACAAAAGGCCACATATTGTATGAGTCCGTTTATTTCTTTTGCTTTTGCTTTTGCTTTTTAGGGCCACACCCGCAGCATATGGAACTTCCCAGGCGAGGGCCAGCCTACACCACAGCCACAGCAATGCATGGCCATGTCTGCAACCTACACGACTGCAGCGCTGCATCCTTAACCCACTGAGCAAGGCCAGGGATCAAACCCACAACCTCATGGTTCCTAGTCAGATTCATTTCTGCTGCACCACTACAGGAACTCCAAGTTTGTTTATTTCAAATACCGAAAATAAGCAAATACATAGAGACACGAAAGCAGATTGCCAGGAGCTGAGGGTAGGAGGAGAGTGACTTCTTAATGGATAGAGGGTTTTATTTTGGGGTAATGAAAATACTTTGGAACTAGATAGAGATGATGCTTACACAATGCTGTGAATGTATTAAATATGACTAAATTTTTCATTTATAAATGTTTAATTTTATATGACTCTCACATTTTTTAAAAATCTACATGCTAATGACTTGTAAATGTTTATCTCCTGAGTGGACGTTACCCTGGATCACCAGAAAAGTGCCTCTAAAGCACTATCATTTGGGTATTTAATAAGGGTTAAAATTTCAGTTCCATCATGTCCCGCTTTTGCTCAGAACCCTCCAATAGCTCCCATCCTGCCAAGAATGAAAGGCAAAAACCATCAAGATAATGAGAAGACAAACCACAGATTGAGAGGAAATATTTGAAAAGACGTAATAATGGATTGTTATCCAAATATACAAAGAACTCTTAAAACTCCAAAATAAAAAAGTGAAAAACACACAAAAAAACAAGACCTTCCTGACCAGGGAACATATGTAAGCTGCAGGTGCAGCCACAAATCAAAAAACAAAAAATGAAAGACCCAAATAAACATTTCACCAAAGAGGATATACAGATGGCAAATAAGCATATGAAAAGATGTTCAACATCATGTGTTAATGAGGAGCTCTTGGCACAGCGGAAACAAATCTGACTAGGAACCATGAGGTTGTGCCTTCAATCCCCGGCCTCGCTCAGTGGGTTAAGGATCCGGCGTTGCCATGAGCTGTGGTGTAGGTCACAGATGGGGCTTGGACCTGGTGTTGCTGTGGCTGTGTCGTAGACTGGCAGCTATACCTCTGATTAGACCCCTCGCCTGGGAACGTCCATATGAAGGGGGCGCTGCCCGAAAAAGACAAAAAATAAAAAAACCCAAAAACTAAAAAACAATGAGATACTACTACACATCTATTAGAAAGGGAGAAATCCCAAACCTTTGACAACACCAAATGCTGATGAGGATGTGGAGCAACAGGAACTCTCATTCATTACTGGTAGGACTGCAAAATAATTCAGTCAAGTTGGAAGGTAGTTTGACCATTTCTTACTAAACATACTCTTACGATATAACCCAGCAGAGACGTTCCTTGATACTTACCTGAAAGAGTTGAAAATCTGCACCTGGATGTTTCTAGCAGCATTATAATATTTTTTTGGGCTTTTTTGGCCATGCCCATGGTATATGGACGTTCCCGGGCCAGAGATCAAACCCATGTCAAAGCAGCAACCAGAGCCACAGCAGTGACAATGCCAGATCCCTGCTGAGCAACCAGGGAACTCCTAGCAGCTTTATTCTGTTTGGGTTTTTTTTTTTTTTTTTTTTTTTGCTTTTTTTTTAGGGTGCACTGGTGGCATATGGAAGTTCCCAGGCTAGGGGTTGAATCGGAGCTGCAGCTGCCAGCCTATACCACAGCCACAGCAACACGGGATCCAAGCCACGTCTACAACCTACATCATAGCTCACAGCAACACCAGATCCCCAACCCACAAAGCGAGGCCAGAGATCAAACCCGCATCTTCAAGGATACTAGTTAAGATTCATTTCCCCTGAGCCACATCGGAAACTCCCCTAGCAGCTTTATTCTTGATTGCCAAAACTTGAAAGCATACTCTACGTCAGTAGAGGCGTGGATAAATAAATTGTAATGCATCCAAACAATACAGCACTCAAAAGATATGGGCTATCAAGCCATGAAAAGACATAGAAAGACCTTAAATGCATATGACTAAGTAAAAGAAGCCCATCTGAAAAGTCTCATGTATGGTCTGTATGATCCCAACTCTGTGACATTCTTGAAAAGGCAAAACTATGGAGGCAGTAGAAAGATCAGTGGTTTCCAGGGATTCCAAGGGAGGAAGGCATAAATAGAGCCCAGAGGATTTTTAGAGCAGCTCTGCCTAATATTGCAGTGGTAGATGCTTGTCATAATTTTGTCCAAACCCATAAAATGTACAGCTCCTAGAATGAACCGTAATGTAAACTATGGACTCCGGGTGATGAAGATGTGTCAGTATTGGCTCCAGAGGCACCACTCTGGTGGGGGGGCTTTGATAGTGGGGGAGGCTCTCCGTGTATGGGGGAAGGGAGTATATGGGAACACTGTGCCTTTTGCTCAGTTTTACTGTGAGCTTAAAACTACCCTATAAGATAAAGTTTATTTTAAAAATGTAAACAGGGAGTTCCCATTGTGGCTCAGCAGTAACGAACCTGACTAATATCCATGAGGGTGCAGGTTTGATCCCTGGCCTCGCTCAGTGAATTAAGGATCTGGCATTGCCATGAGCTGTGGTGTAGGTCACAGACGCTGCTCAGATCTTTCGTTTCTGTGGCTCTGGCATAGGCCAGCAGCTACAGCTCCAATTCAACCAGTAGCCTGGGAAGTTCCATATGCCGCAGGTGCGGCCCTAAAAAGACCAGAAAAAAAAAAAAAAAGATATAATATAATAGAATAGGATAGAATAAAAATAAAAATGTGGGAGTTTCCGTCGTGGCTCAGTGGTTAACGAATCTGACTAGGAACCATGAGGTTGCGGGTTCGGTCCCTGCCCTTGCTCAGTGGGTTAAGGATCCAGCGTTGCCGTGAGCTGTGGTGTAGGTTGCAGACGCGGCTCGGATCCCGCGTTGCTGTGGCTCTGGCGTAGGCCGGTGGCTACAGCTCCGATTCGACCCCTAGCCTGGGAACCTCCATATGCCGCAGGAGCGGCCCAAGAAATAGCAACAACAACAACAACAACAAAAAGACAAAAGACAAAAAAAATTAAAATTAAAATAAATAAATAAATAAATAAATAAATAATGTAAACAGGAGTTCCCTGGCATCCTAGCACTTAAGGATCCAGCATTGTCACTGCTATGGCACTGGTTTGATCCCTGATCCAGGGACTTCTGCATGCCACTGAAAAGGCAAAAAAAAAAAAAAAAAAAAAAGATAAAATAAAAAATTAAAATGTAAATAAATTTGTGGGGCCTTCCCGTCGTGGTGCAGCGGAAACAAATCTGACTAGGAACCATTAGATTACAGGTTCGATCCCTGGCCTGGCTTAGTGGGTTAAGGATTTGGCATGGCTGCGACTGTGGTGTAGGCCGGCAGCTGTAGCTCCAATTAGACTCCTAGCCTGGCAACCTCCATATGCCTCGGGTGCAGCCCTAAAAAGATAAAAGACAAAAAAAAAAGTAAAGAAATTTAAAAGAGCAAAGTTGGTCACCACAGGGACCTGTAGGCCCTTTGCTGCCTCCCAGGCTGCGTCTCCCACTGCCTTTCTCCTAGCTCATTCCCTTCCCACCACCAGCCTCCTCGCTCACTATTCTTGTGCCAGGGCCTTTGCCCATGTGCTCCTGACACGTGTGGCTCCGTCTCCCAGAGGATCTGTGTAATATTGCCAGTAGCCTTTCCCGCATTCCCAGTTGATTTCTCTCCACGAGACTCATTCTCCACACTGGAACATAAGCTTTGTGGTCTCCACCACCCATGCATCCCCAGCACCTTGCACAGTGCTAAGTGCCTGGTGCATGGAAGAGAGTGTGAAGGAGCATCCACAGTGCCTCTCCTCACATGGAATCAGAGTTTACGAGATGCTTCCTGAGGCTTCATATTACTCCCCCCACCCCCACCCCCAGCTTCTCAGTTGCCAGTAGGGAGAAGGTTGCCATCTCTTTAGTCTCCACCCCTCATCTCACATGTCCAGGTGCAGTCACCCTCCCCATCTGCTGTCTGGCATAATGGTAGCTGCTCCTCCCACCTTGTGTGGTGTGTGGGGAAGGGTGTGCTGGGGATGCAAAGTGGTGGATGGAAGATTAGATGTTTGCAGCATCACTCCCCCACGTGGTGAAAATACAGTTCCCAGTTGGTTGTACCAGTCTTGGAGTCTATGCTTTCATGTCTACATCTTGTATCTGTCGGCTTATTAGGGGGGAGTTTCTCATATTTTCCATGTGGCTTAAAGGATGTGTCAGGGTTCTCTAGAGATACAAAATCAATAGGATGTTGGATATACATATTTATACATCTTATTGATTGTTTCACTGGAGAAATGTAGTATGCATACATAGAGAAAGAGAACACACACACATATACATAATTATTAGATAAAGAAAGGACGTTTATTTTAAGGAATGGGCTCACATGACTGTGGAGGCCAGCAAGTCCTGTCTGTAGGGCAGACCAACAGCTGGAAATTCAGGGAAGAGTGAATGTTGCAGTGTTGAGTCTGAATTCCATAGGCAGCAGGCCAAAAACTTAGGATTTCTGTTCTGCAGTCTGGAGAATTTTTCTTTGCTCTTACAGCTGATTGCTTGAGGCCCACACATGTGATGGAGGGTCATCACTCGCCTCAGCGTCCTGAGTCTGATTTAAACTTTAATCACATCTGGAGTTCTCTCTGAGGCTGTTATATCTCAATAAAGCTGGGGCTGGGGGGGTGCAGGATTTCCCTTGTGGCACAGCAGGTTAATGACCTGGCATTGTCACTGCTATGTCTTGGGTTGCTGCTGTGGCTTGGGTCCTATCCTTGGCCAGGGAACTTTCACATGCCACAAGCTCTGCCAGAAAAAAAGGAAGAAAATTCTGACACCTGCTACAACATGTATGAACTTTGAGGATATTGTGTTAAGTAAAATAAGCCAGACACAAAAGGACAAAAATTGTATAATTCCACTTATATGAGCTATCAAGAACAGATAAATTAATAGAGATAGAAAGTGAATAGAGGTTACTAGAGGCTTTGGGAGGGGGGGATGGGGAGTGAGTGTTTAATGGGGACAGAGCTGCAGTTTGGGAGGATTAAAAAGTTCTGGGGATAGATGGTGATGATGTTTGCACAACACTTTGGATGAAATTAATGCCACTAGTCTATAATTTAAAATGGTCTTGGGAGTTCCTGCCATGGCGCAGCAGAAACGAATCCAACTAGGAAGCATGAGGTTGCAGGTTTGATCCCTGGCCTCACTCAGTGGGTTAAGGATCTGGCATTGCCATGAGCTGTGGTGTAGGTCTCAGAGGAGGCTCGGATCTGGCATTGCTGTGGCTGTGGTGTAGGCTGGCAGCTGTAGCTCCAATTAGACCCTAGCTTGGGAACCTCCATGCGCTGTGGGTGTGGCCCTAACAAGCAAAAAAAATGAAAAAAAAGTCTCTAAAGAACTGTCCTTGGAATGCCCATTGTGGCTCAGTGAGTTAAGAACCCAACTAGTATCCATGAGAAAGCGGGTTCAGTCCCTGGCCTCACTCAGTGGATTAAGGATCTGGCATTGCCAAGAGCTACAGGGTAGGTCGCAGATGCAGCTTGGATCCAGTACCACTGGGCTTTGGTGTAGGCCAGCAGCTGCAGCTCCTATTCACAGCCCCTAGCCAGGGAACTTCAATATGCCACAGGTGCAGCCCTAAAAAGAAAAAAAAAATGGTAAATTTTTTGTTGTGTGTATTTTGCCACAATTTTTTTAATGGAAAAGTTACCATGGGGGAAACCAAGAAAGTATACAGAACTCTCTGTATTATTTTTTACAACTGCCCATGAATCAACAACAATCTCAGTAAAATTTCCATTTAAAAGCTTAAATCAGGAATTCCTGGAGTTCCCGTCGTGGCTCAGTAGTTAATGAATCTGACTAAGAACCATGAGGTTGCAGGTTCGATCCCTAGCCTTGATCAGTGGGTTGAGGATCCGGCGTTGCCATGAGCTGTGGTGTAGGTTGCAGACACGGCTCGGATCCAAAGTTGCTGTGGCTCTGGCATAAGCTGGCGGCTACAGCTCTGATTGGACCCCTAGTCTGGGAACCTCCATATGCCATGGGTGCAGCCTCAGAAAAGACAAAAAAAAAAAAAAAAAAAAAAAAGAAAAGAAAAGAAATTCCCTGGTGGCCTAGTAGGTTAAGGATCCAGTGTTGTCACTGCTATGGCTCAGATCACTGCTCTGGCAAGGGTTCAATCTCTGGCCCAGGAACTTGCATCAGTGAGGCCAAACACATACACACAGACACATAGACACACACACACACAGAGCTCCTGCTGTGGTGCAACGGGATCAGTGATGTCTTGGGAGCGCTAGGACACAGGTTCAATCCCCAGCCCAGCACAGTGGGTTAGGGATCTCCCCACAGTGCGGCTTGGGTCGAAACTTCAGCTCAAATCTGTTCCCTGGTCCTAAAGTGCCATATGCTGCAGTGGAAAAACAAACAAACAAAAAACCCATATGCAAGCCTGGAGAATTTTCTGGAGTTTCTGAGATCCCATAGGGTGGAGGTCTAGAATTTTTTTTAATTAAAAATGTCTAGAAGTTCCCGTCGTGGCCCAGTGGAAATGAATCTGACTAGGAACCATGAGGTTGCAGTTTTGATCCCTGGCCTCGCTCAGCAGGTTAAGGATCCGGTGCTGCCATGAGCTGTGGTGTAGGCTGCAGACGTGGCTTGGATCTGGTGTTGCTGTGACTGTAGCATAGGCTGGCAGCAACAGCTCCAGTTAGATCCCTAGCCTGAGAACTTCCATATGCCATGGGTGCAGCCCTATAAAAACAAAAGACAAAAAAAAAAAAGTCTAAGATGAGGAGTTCTCACTGTAGCACAATGGGCTTGGCAGTGTCTGGGTCGAAGGTTCGATCCCCCACCCAGACCTGGTGGCTTAGACCATGACTGTGGCTCAGATCTGATCTCTGGCCTGGAAACTCCATATGCCTTGGGGCAGCCAAAAATGAAAAAAAAAAGGGGGGGGTGGTTGGGGAGCTTGGGGTTAATAGATACAAACTATTGCCTTTGGAATGGATTAGCAATGACATCCTGCTCTGTTGCACTGGGAACTATGTCTAGTCACTTAGGATGGAACATGAGAATGTGTGAGAATAGAATGTGTACATGTATGTGTAACTGGGTCACCATGCTGTATAGTAGAAAAAAAACTGAATTGGGGAAATAACTATTTAAAAAAAATAATAATAAAAAAGAAGTATAAAAAAAAGTCTAAGGTGAGTCTTACCATCTGTAAAGTCTGTGAACAGCTGAGGAGACACTGATTTCAGTGAGGCAGACCCACAGACACAGCTACTTCCTCCACATGCTTGCCGATGTGAAAACCTAGATGCTTCCAACAAGTAATTCACAGCTAGTGTGGCCACCACCTGATTTATTTATTTTTGTGGCCATGCCAATGGCTTGCAGAAGTTTCCAGGCCAGGGATCAAACCCCTGCTACTGCAATGACCTGAACCACAGCAATGACAACACCTGATCCTTAACCACTAGGTTACCCGGGAACTGCAGAAAACACAATTTTATTGTGTCTGTCAGCATCCCCTGGAGGGCTTAACAACAGGCAGGTTGCTAGGCCCACCCACAGAGCATCTGATCAGCAGGGCCTGAGAACCTGCATTACTGGCAGGTAGCCAGGTGATGCTGAGCTTGGTGATGAAATTGTCATCCCCATGACCTTTTCACAGGTGAAGCATCCGAGCCCAGAGGTTAAACTTATCGGGGATCACACATCAAGTGTGGTGGTTGGGGGGCATGGCTCTGCACTGGTCCCTGCGAGGAACTAAGATCCAGGAAGGCAGAGGCCTACAGCCTTTAGAGCTAAGTAGATATATCATCTGTTTATTTTATTTTATTTTATTTTATTTTATTTTATTTTATTTTTTATTTTGTCTTTTTAGGGCTGTACCTGTGGCATATGGAGGTTCCCAGGCTAGGGGTCAAATCAGAGCTGAGCTGCTGGCCCACACCACAGCCACAGCAACGTCAGATCTGAGCCCGACTGCGACCTACACCACAGCTCACAGCAACACCTAATCCTTAACCCACTGAGTGAGGCCAGGGATCGAACCTGCATCCTCTTGGATGCTAGTCACATTCGTTTCCACTGAGCCTCAACAGGAACTCCTCACCAGTTTACTTTGAATAAATCCTTGAATGACTCAGAATGAGGCCCGAACTTTGAAAGTGGCCCATAAGGCCCTGCAATTTGTCCAGCCCCCCTCGCCTGCAATTTGTCTTCTACCTGCTGAAAACAGCAGCTGTGTGTATACACCTAACTGTAGATCCCCTCTTGTCCTTTTCTAGTCTCCCGGCCTTTGTCCAAGATTCCTCAGCCTGAATGCTCCCCCTCTGTCTCCCTCCTGGGCTTCCTACACAAAAACTTGGCTTGGACTTAACTTCTACCTCTGCCCCAGACTCATTAGACACCCTTCTTCTGTTGGAAGAAATAGGGACACTTAGGAAGGAATCTTTCTTCAGAGCTGTTGAAGGAGGAGTTTAGCAAGCCAAAGGGTTTGTGCTAAGGGTAATTGGCATTGAAGGACCAGAGATTAACATTTGCAACAGTAGCTAAAGTTTGTATAGTACTTGCAGGGTGCCTGCTATTTTTCTAAGCTGTGAATATGTAAATTAAAATGAAGTGGAGAGAGTTCCCCTTGTAGCTCAGGGGGTTAAGAATCCAACTAGGAGTTCCCATCGTGGCGCAGTGGTTAACGAATCCGACTAGGAACCATGGGGTCGCGGGTTCGATCCCTGCCCTTGCTCAGTGGGTTAACGATCCGGTGTTGCCGTGAGCTGTGGTGTAGGTCGCAGACGTGGCTCGGATCCCTCGTTGCTGTGGCTCTGGCGTAGGCCGGTGGCTACAGCTCCGATTCAACCCCTAGCCTGGGAACCTCCATATGCCGCGGGAGCGGCCCAAGAAATAGCAACAACAACAACAACAGACAAAAAGACAAAAGACAAAAAAAAAAAAAAAAAGAATCCAACTAGTGGAGTTCCCAGTCGTGGCACAGCAGAAATGAATCCAACTAGGAATCATGAGGTTGCAGGTTCGATCCCTGGCCTCACTCAGTGGGTTAAGAATCTGGCGTTGCCGTGAGTTGTGGTTGTAGGTCGCAGATGAGGCTCTTATCCCGTCTTGCTGTGGCTGTGGTGTAGGCCAGCAATTCGACTCCTAGCCTGGGAATCTCCATGTGCCATGGGTGTGGCCCTAAAAAGCAAAAAAAAAAACAACAAAAAAACAACAAAAACAAAAAAGAATCCAACTAGTATCCATGAGGATCCAGGTTCAATCCCTGGCCTCGCTCAGTGGGTTAAAGGATCCAGCTGCAGTGTAGGTCACGGACGCTGCTCAGATCCAAAGTTGCAGTGGCCTTGGCATAGGCCAGCAGCTATGGCTCCAATTCAACCCCTAGCTGGGGAACTTCCATATGCCGTGGGTGAAGTCCTTAAAAAAAAAAAAAAAAAAAAAAAAAAAAAAAAAAAAAAGATGTCTTTCAAGCAATGAATGGATAAACAAACTATGGAAAATCCAGACTATGGAATTTTAGCACTAAAAGGAAATAAGATCAAACCACAAAAAGACTTGGAGGAATCTTAAATGCATATTTCTGAGTGAAAGAAGCCAATCTGTAATAGCTCCATTCTGTGTGAGTCTAAGTCTGACCATTCTGGGAAAGGCAACACTGGAGACAGTAAAAGGAGACACCCCCACTCCCAGGGTTGGGGGAAGGGAGGGAGGAAGAGGTGGAGCACAATAGGACTTTCAGGGCAGTGAAACTGTTCTGCGTGATATGATAATGATGGATACATGTCATTTTACATCTGTCCAGACCCATAGAATGTACCACCAAGAGGGACCCCTCATGTAAACTCTGGACTTTTAAGTGTTAACGTAGGTGTCAGTGTAGGTGCATCAGTTGCAGCAAATTGGTGGGAGATGTTGATAATGAGGGAGTAGAGGGTATATGGGAAATCTCTGTACATTCTGCTCAGTTTTTCTGTGAACCTAAAACTGCCCTAAAAAAATAAAGTTTATTAGCAATTCCCTGGAGATGCAGTGGGTTAAAGATCTAACATTGTCACTGCTGTGCCGTAGGTTTGATCCCTGCTCTGGGGAACTTATACATGCCATAGACACAGCAAAAAAAAAAATAAAAATTTAAAGTAGTCTGTTAAAAAATCAGCATGTTCAACAACATGAGTGAACCCTAATGTAAACTGTGGACTTTACTTAATAGTGATATATCCATGAGTTCCGTGGTGGCTCAACAGGTTAAGGATCAGTCATTGTCATTGCTGGCTTGGGTCACTGCTGTGGCATGGGTTATTTTCTTTCTTTTTTTTTTTTTTTTTTTTTTTTTGGACACACTTATGGCACATGGAGTTCCCAGGCTAGGGGTCGAATCAGAGCTGCATCTGCGACCTACACCACAGCTCACAGCAACGCCAGATCCTTAACCCAATGAGGAAGGCCAGGGATCAAACCCAAGTCCTCATAGATACTAGTCCAGTTACCACTGAGCAGTAACAGGAAGTCCTGTGGTGTGGAGTTCAGTACCTGGCAGGGGAAATTCTGCATGCTGAAGGCACAGCCAAGAAATAATAAGGTGTCCATATTGATTCAATTGTAACAAATTTCACTTGTAACAGATGTCCCACATTAATGCAAGATGTTAATAATTATGGGGGGAGGGCTTGTGAGGAGAGCAGATGTATGGGAACTCAGAACTATTTGCTCAATTTTCAGTAAACTAAACCTGCTCTAAAAAAATAAAGTCTTGGAATTCCCATCACGGATCAGCAGAAACAAATCTGCTTAGTATCCATGAGGACGCAGGTTCGATCCCTGGCCTCGATCAATGAGTTAAGGATCTGGTGTTGCCATGAGCTGTGGTATAGGTTGCAGACACAGCTCAGCTCTAGTGTTGCTGTGGCTCTGGCGTAGGCCAGCGGCTACAGCTCCGATTTGGCCCCTAGCCTGGGAACCTCCATATGCTGCAGGTTTGGCCCTAAAAAGACATAAAAAATTAAAAAATAAAACAAGGTCTGTTCATTTAAAAACTGTATGCCCATGTCCATATCTACACATAGAATGGTACATGACCCTCACCACACCCTGTGCTGCCTCTCCCACCATTGCCTCACATTATAATTGGAACTAAGGCACAGAGATGGTTAATCTATCCAAGGCAACACTGTCCTGGCTGAGACGCCCTGTGCACAGCCAGGCAGGTGGACTCTGGTGGTTGTGTTCTTAACCAGCACTGCCAATGACGAGAGCATAAAAAATGAAGAGCCAGAGATAGAGGTGGAATCGGCTGCCTGCAGGTGATATGTGAAGCCACAGAGGGGAGGGGAACCCTAGGTGACCATGATCACCTGTGCTCAGTGGTCCATGACAGCAGTGCCTGAGTTAGTTTAAGAAGATCTTGTCTCGCCTCTATAGTCAATGTTTCCCAGAGAAACAGAACCAATAAAATGTCTACATGGATAGAAAGAGATTTGCTGTGGACTGAATTGTGTCCCCAAAATTCATGTGTTGAAGCCCTTACCCCTAATGTGACTGTATTTGGAGGTGGGCCTGAAAGGAGGTGATTAAAGTTAAATGAGGTCATAAGGGTGGGAATCTGATATGATAGGTTTAGTGTCCTTAAAAGAATAGACACCAGGAGTTCCCGTTGTGGTTCAGTGGTTAATGAATCAGACTAGGAACCATGAGGTTGCGGGTTTGATCCCTGGCCTTGCTCAGTGGGTTAAGGATCCCTAGTTGCTGTGAGCTGTGGTGTAGGCCAGCAGCTGCAGCTCCCATTAGACCCCTAGCCTGGAACCCCTATGCTGAGGGAGTGGTCCAAGAAATGGCAAAAAGACCAAAAAGACCAAAAAAAAAAAAAAAGAATAGACACCAAAGAGAACAATCTCATAGTCTGTGCCCTCTCCTTCTTTCTCTCTCTCCCTCCCTCTCTCTCCTCCCCCCTCTCCTTCTCTCCCTCCCTCCCTCTCCCTCTCCTTCATCCTTCTCCATCTCTGCCATGTGAGCATGCAGCAAGAAGGGACCATCTATAAGCCAGGAGGAGAGCTCTCACTAGAAACCGAATTGGCTGGCACCTTGATCTTTGGACTTCCCACATCTAGAACTGTGAAAAATTTTTTTTTCTGTTTTTGAGGCCACTTAGCTTACAGTGTGTTGGTAAGGCAGCCTGAGGAGGTAAGTACAAGATCAATTTTAAGGCACTGGCTCAGACAGTTAAGGAGACTGGGAAGTCCAGAATCTGCAGGAGGGGCCAGCATGCTGGAGACCCAGGAAGAGCTGATGCTGCAGTTCCAGCTCCAAGGCCTTCTGCTGGCAGAATTTCCTCTTGATTGGGGGAGCCAGTCTTTTGTTTTAGTCTTAGGCCTTTGACTGATTAGGCAAGGCCCACCTGAATTCTGAAGGGCAATCTGCTTTACTCAAAGTCTGTTGATTTAAATGTGACTCTCATTCAAAAACACCCTCACAGGAACATCCATAATATTGTCTGACCAAATGTCTGGGCACCACAGCCTGACCGAGGTGACACAGAAAATTAACCATCACAATAAATAAATAAATAAATAAATAAATAAATAAATAAATTTTTTAAAGAAATAAAAAACTAAGGATGGGGAGTTCCCACTGTGGCTCAGCAGTATCCATGAGGATTTGGGTTCAATCCCTGGCCCCACTCAGTGGGTTAAGAATCTTGCATTCCTCCTTGCCTGCCCGCTTGCATCTCTCATGAGCAGCCTATTTTAATATACCTATTTCTTGCCTAAAAAAAGAAAAAAAAGAATCTGACATTGCTACGAGTTGCAGTATAGGTCACAGACATGGCTCAAACCTGGCTATGCTATAGGCCAGCAGCTGCAGCTCCGATTCGACTCCTAGCCTGGGAACTTCCGTATGCTGTGGGTACGGCCCTAAAAAAACAAACAAACAAACGAAAAAAAACCCACAAAAAACAAAATTAAAAATTAAAAAATATAAAACCAAGGACAGGAAGGGGAGGCAGCAGCCTTAGCAACAGCAGGTCCCTCCAGTCTCCAGGTGGGGATCCAGAATCAGATAGGCCCCCTCAAAATGTCTGCCGCCTTCTCTGCCCTCCCCACCTCCCCTGGGCATGGGTTCTAGATGTCTGTAATTTGGGGACAGATCTGGGGACAGAGGCTGGGCCAATCCAGGGAGTGGAGCTGTGTCTACATGTTGGATGTACAGAACTTAGTCTTGGAGACAAACTAAGTTGTGAGAATTCAGTGGCTAATATTTTTTGTTAAAAAAATACTTTTATAAAGTATTTTATAAATACTGTTAATACTTTTATAAAGTATTCTGGGAGTTCCCGCTATGGTATGGTGGGCTAAAGATCCAACATTGCCATACCTGTGGCTTGGATTTGATCCCTGGCCCAGGAACTTCCATATGCCGTGGGTGTGGCCAAAAAAAAAAGTATTCTGTATTTATATGATGTCACAGACTCCTGTGTAATAAATGACACCCTCCCTCCTGTGTCTGATGTCCACTTCCAACCTCAGACAAGAGGCAGTTTTGCCTATTTGTCTGTTCTGTAGGTTTACAATGTCTAGAATCCTGTTTAAGGCTTTAGGATGCCTTCAATACTTTTTTTGGGGGGGTGATAATTTTTTATTCAATAAATATTTGTTAAGAACCTCCTGTATGCCAGGCATTGTTGAAGGAATTGTAAATATGTCATTGTACAAATTAAATTCCCCCATTATCATGGAGCTTACTTTTTTTTTAGGGCTGCACCTGAGGCATATGGAGCTCCTAGGCCAAGGGTCAAATCAGAGCCGTAGCCACTGGCCTATACCACAGCCACAGCAATGCTAGATCTGAGCCCCCTTTGAAACCCACACCACAGTTCATGGCAACGCTGGATCCTTAACCCACTGAACAAGGCCAGGGATCAAACCTGCATCCTCATGGATGTTAGTCAGGTTTATTTCCGCTGAGCCATGATGGGAACTCCAGAGCTTACATTCTTTTAAGTCATGTTAACCTCGGACTTTCAGGAAAGGTCTTAAGCAGCAGAGATTCATGGTATGATTTCTGTTTAAGATTATTTTGGTTGATTTCTGTAGAATGGACATTCCAGAAATCTTCCCTTCATCCAAAGCCACATGCCTCTTCAGAGGAGCTCTGACAGTAGATGTGCCCACCAGGAATGGTGAAAAATATTTCAAATGCAATAAGACAAATTCTTCTTCCTCTTGAGAACTGACCCCTACTGATAAGTATAAGAGAGAATATTTCAGCTAGGGAAGATAGTTTCAATACTTTTTTTTTTTTCTTTTTGCCTTTTCTAGGGCTGATCCCATGGCACATGGAGGTTCCCTGGCTAGGGGCTGAATCGGAGCTGCAGTCGCCGGCCTACACCAGAGCCACAGCAACACGGGATCCGAGTCGCGTCTGCAACCTACACCACAGCTCCCGGCAACGTCGGATCCCTAATCCACTGAGCAAGGCCAGGGATCAAACCCACAACTTCATGGTTCCCAGTCGGATTTGTTAACCACTGAGCCACGACAGGAACTCCACTTCAGTATTTTTTGAAATAAAAATATTTCTTATTTTTGGAGTTCCCATTGTGGCTCAGCAGGTTAAGAACCCAATTAGTATCCATGAGGATGTGGGTTCGATCCCTGACCTCGCTCAATGTGTTAAGGATCTGGTGTTGCTGTGAGCTGTGGTGTAGGTTGCAGACGTGGCTCAAGTCTGTTGTTGCTGTGGCTGTGGCATAGGCCAGTGGCTACAGCTCTGATTCAACCCCTAGCCTGGGAACCTCCTTGTGCCGCAGGTGCGGCCCTAAAAAGACAAAAATAAAATTAAAATATCTCCTATTTTTAAAAAAATATCCTCCTAGGGTTCTGACCACCCGAAAGTGTCTCCAGAACATGACCAGATGTCCCTTGGAGGGCAAAATCGTCTCCCACTGAGAAGCACTGATTTAGGGACCCAATTTAGGGTAGCTTCTTTTTTTTTTTTTTTTTTTTTTTTTTTTTTGCTACTTCTTTGGGCCGCTCCTGCGGCATATGGAGGTTCCCAGGCTAGGGGTCTAATCGGAGCTGTAGTCTCCAGCCTACGCCAGAGCCACAGCAATGCAGGATCCGAGCCGCGTCTGCAACCTACACCACAGCTCACGGCAACGCCGGATCGTTAACCCACTGAGCAAGGGCAGGGACCGAACCCGCAACCTCATGGTTCCTAGTCGGATTCGTTAACCACTGCGCCACAACGGGAACTCCTAGGGTAGCTTCTAAGCATCCTTCTACCCTCTCCTGTTCATGAGAGGATCACAGCAGAAATGATCATCCTGCAGCCCCAGGGCATGTGAAGACACACATACATGGCCAGTGGAGCCTGCAACAGGCAAGGTGGCCGTCCTGCCCAGCCCCTGCCATCCACCTCTTCTTCACCTCTTCTTTGCCTCTCTTGTGCCGTCTCCTCCCTTTCTTCCACTGACCTCATTCTGCAGTGCAAATTATGCCTGGGAGTGGCATCTCTGGGACTGTGGCAGAACAGGTTGTCCAACCATAAATTGGAGAAATGAAACCCATTTCTGCCCCAGCCAGTGTTCCTCCAACATGGCCTGCCTATGAGTGCCTGTCAACAAGCGACCTAGGGAAAGGCACCTAGGGTGGGGCCGAGGGAAAGGGCTTCATTGTCCTGAGTTCATGTGGCTCTTCCTTCTCCCTGGGGCTGCTGGCCAAATCTAATGACTTTATAAACCAGAGATATACTTCCATGAAAGCAGAAGCAGCCTCTTAAAACTCTGGAGTAACTACCACCTCCCACTGTTAAGATGGCTACTATCAAAAAATAATAATAGGGAGTTCCCGTCGTGGCTCAGCAGTTAGCAAATCCGACTAGTATTCATGAGGATGTATGTTTGATCCCTGGCCTTGCTTAGTGGGTTGGGGACCCAGCATTGCCATGAGCTTCGGTGTACGTTGCAGACTTGGCTCAGATCCAGCATTGCAGTGGTGTAGGCCAGCAGCTGTAGCTCCAATTTGACCCCTAGCCTGGGAACCTCCACATGCCATGGGTACGGCCCTAAAAAAAAAAAGCCGAAAAGTAATAATAATAGGAGTTCCCTCATGACTCTGGTTACACCTGTCATGCAGGTTTGATCTCTGGCTTGGGAACTTCCATTTGCCATGGGTACAGCCATAAAAAAAATTAAAATAAAATTTTTTAAGGGTTGTTCCTATGTGGTATAACAGGTTAAGGATCCAGCATTGCCACTGCTCTAGCTTGGGTTGCTGCTATGGTATGGGTTCAGTCCCTGGCCACAGAACTTCCACATGCCACAGGTGTGGCCAATTAAAAAAAGGGGGGGGAGAAGAACAAAGTAGCATTATTCATTATAGCCAAGAGATGGAAACAGCTTTAGTGTCCATCATCAGGTGTATGTGATCCATCCATACAATGGAATATTATTCAGCCTTCTAAAGGAAGGCCATTCTGGAGTTCCCATTGTTCCTCAGTGGGTTAAGAACCTGACTAGTATCCACCAGGATGCAGGTTTGATCCCTGGCCTTGTCAGTGGGTTGAGGATCTGGCATTGCCTCAAGCTGCAGCATAGGTCACAGATGCTACTCTGATTCCACCCCTAGCCTGGGAACTTCCATATGCTCTGGAGGTAGGCCTTTTTTTAAAAAAAAGGTGGGGGGGAAGGAACTTTTGACACCTGCTTCACCATGGAGGACATTATAAATGCAAACTGACAAATGCCATGTGATTCCACGTGCTATATAGAATAATGGGAGCCAGGGGCCAAGGAAGGGGAATGGGGAGTTAGTATTTAATGGGGGAAGAGTTTCAGTTTTGCAAGACCAAGAGAATTCTGGAGATGGATGGTGGTGATGGCTGCCCAACAATGTGAATGTGCTTAATGCCAGACTATATCCTGAAAAATGTAGTTCAAATGGTCAGTTTTATGTTATGCATACTTCATCTCAATTTTAAATAAAAAACACCTCATAAGGGGCAATAAATCCAAGCCATCCAGCTAACCTCTGATGAGTGCAACCCAGGTCCCCAGGACCAGCCTCGAGTGCTGGCTGAGAGGCAGTGTGAGGGATCTCCAAAGAAGCCTCAGCTCAGATTAATTAAGACTCCACTCTGCTGGCTTATCCAGGCGCCCTGGGGAACCCTGGAGCTGGTTTGCATCTGGTAGAGATCACAGTGTCTCTGTTTATGGAGGGAACCTGGGGGCCTCCATCACAATGCTCGTTCTCCACCCTTCTGAGGTCAGTGCCAAGGCTCCCAGGACAGGATGGAATTATGACAGCGCCAGCTGGGGCCTGAATCAGCAAGCACAGTAATTACCGCTGGAAGACCTCGCCTGTGAGAGCCGAGGAAGGAAAGCTGCTCCTCCAGCGGCTCCAAGGCAGGTTTTCCTTTTAACAATCATTGGCTGGTCCCTTTGATGTGCTGTTATCAAACATCTTGAAGTTGCCTGCTCTACTATACCAGACCCCCCCTAGATCCTGGACATAGATTTTTTTTTTCCTCCATATTTTCTTTTATCTTTTTTTGTCTTTTCAGGGCCGCACACGTGACATATGGAGGTTCCCAGGCTAGGGGTCGAATTGGAGCTGCAGCTGCCAGCCTACACCACAATCACAGCAACACCAGATCCTTAACCCACTGCGTGAGGCCAGGGATCAAACATGTGTCCCCATGGATACTAGTCAGATTTGTTTCTGTGAGCCACAACGGGAATGCCTACTTATTTTTTTAAATTGAAGTATAGTTGATTTACAATGTTTTGTTAGTTTCAGGTGTGCAACAGAGTGATTCACTTACTATTTTTCAGATTATTTTACCTTTAAAAATTCTTTTCCCTATTGAATATTGTTCTCTGTGCTATATAATAGGTCCTTGTTGGTTATCTGTTTTACATTTAATAATTTGTATATGTTAATCCCAAACTCCTAATTTATTCATCCTGCCTTTGTCTCCATATTTTTCTTTTTTCTTTTTTGGCCACCTGGTGGCATATGGAGTTCCCAGGCCAGGGATCAGATCTGAGCCTCAGTTGCACCCTATGCTGCAGCTGCAGCAACACTGCATCCTTAACCCACTGTGCTGGGCCGGAGCTCAAACATGCACCCCTTGGAGTTCCCGTCGTGGCACAGTGGTTAATGAATCCGACTAGGAACCATGAGGTTTTGGGTTCGATCCCTGCCCTTGCTCAGTGGGTTAACGATCCAGCGTTGCTGTAAGCTGTGGTGTAGGTTGCAGAGGTGGCTCGGATCCTGCGTTGCTGTGGCTCTGGCGTAGGCTGGTGGCTACGGCTCCGATTAGACCCCTAGCCTGGGAATCTCCATATGCCGTGGGAGCGGCCCAAGAAGATGGCAAAAAGACAAAAAACAAACAAACAAACAGACAAACAAAAAAATGCATCCCAGCGCTCCAGAGACACTGCCCATCCAATTGTACCACAGCAGGAATTCCTCTCCATATTTAAAATTTCCGAAAGAATGAAGTGGAGAGTTCCCGTTCATGGCTCCGCGGGTTACATACCCAACTAGTATCCATAAGGACGTGGATTCCATCCCTGGCCTCGCTCAGTGGGTTAAGGATCCAGCATTGCCATGAGCTGTGGTTAGGCTGGCAGCTGCAGCTCTGATTCTACCCCGAGCCTGGGAACTTCCATATGCTGAAGGTACAGCCCTAAAAAGCAAAAAAAATAAATAAATAAATAAAGTGGAAGAAGCCATGGATCATATTTCTAGGGCAAAGTAAAGACCACATTTCTTGCATTCAGAGCCTCTGGAATCTAGGCTAGAAGGACTAGGCCAGTGGCTGCACTGACCTCAGCTGAAGTCCTGAGCATGGGCAAAAAGACCCCCTGCCCTCACCTCTGTCAGTCCATACCACTCACTCATTCCAGCCACAATGACCTTCTCACTGCTCCTCCACCCTGCCAGGTATAGTCCTGCCCCAGGGCCTTTGCACCTGCTGTCTTTCTGCCTGGAGCATCTTTCCCCGTATATCCTCATTGCTCCTCCCTCAGCTGCATCAGACCTTTTCTCCAGTCTCAACATCTCTGACATTGCAGATCCTCCATCATCACTTAACTCTCCTATCCCCTCTTCTCAATAGCACTTACCACTGTCTAACACACTCTGATTACCTTATTTACTGTGTCAGTAGTGTATCTACTATGCCATCTCCTCTGTCCTTTGTACCCCACCCAGTAGCATTTGAGCTCCATGAGAGTGGGGGTCTTTGTGTTGTTCATCAACACAAACTGTGTGTCTGTAATAGTGTGTAGTAGGTGCTCAGGAAACACTAGTCAAATGAATTCACCTGAGCCACCAATAGTGTTACTGCCAAGTCCATGTGTCCTATGCACAGTAAGGCCAAACAATACTAAAACGACAGAGTTGGAGCAGAGAAAGGTTTATTGCAGGACCATGCAAGGAGATGGGTGGCTCATGCCTTAAAAAGAACCTGATCTCCTAGAAGGCTTTCAGCAAAGCCCTTTTATAGGAAAGGTGAGGGAGGGGCATGGTTAGTTGCAAACTTCTTAGTGTCGGTTCCTTTGTTCTTGCAGCTGTCCAGGTAGGTCAGGCACAATGTTCCTGTAAACGTCTATCAAAACAAATATTCTCTTTTCTACAACCTTTTCATGCAAGGGAGCCACCACACACAGACCTTTGAAGGAGAAGGAGGAACCATGAGGGTCCGCCTTGGAGATTCCATCTGGCTCTAAAGCTCTAAGAGCTTGAATCGTAACTTAACTGAGCAGCCCGCCTTCCCTGTTAGGTAACTGGCCCAAATTCCATGGGGAAGAGGAAAGGGAAGGGGAGCATTGTCATATAGAGGCCTGTGGGCCTCATGGACAGGCCCTTCTTGAATGACAAGTACCAGGCCAAACAGTGATAAAGATAGATCAGAGAGGAGTTCCTGCTGTGGCGTTAAAAAAAAAAAAAAAGATAGGTCTGGAGTTCCCATCATGGTGCAGTGGAAACAAATCCAATGAGGAACCATGAGGTTGTGGGTTCTAGCCCAGGCCTCACTCAATGGGTTAAGGATCTGGTGTTGCCGTGAGCTGTGCTATTGGTCACAGACACGGCTCAGATCCGGTGTTGGTGTGGCTGTGGTGTAGGCTGGCAGCTGTAGCTCCGATTAGACCCCTAGCCTGCGAACCTCCATATGCCTCAGGTGCAGCCCTAAAAAAAAAAAAAAAAAAAAATTGGTCAAAGAGAAAGAAAAAATGTATATGTATTTAAGGGGCGATCCCACTATGCCACAGTGGGTTAATGATCGGGCTTGACTCTGGCTGCTCCAGTTCAAGCACTGGCCTGGCACAGTGGGTTAAGGATCCAACATTGCTGCAAGCTGTGGCATAGGTCACAGATGCAGCTCAGATACGGTGTTGCTATGGCTGTGCCTGTGGTGTAGGCTGGCAGCTGAGGCTCCAATTCAACCTCTAGCCAGGGAACTTCCATATGCCACAGGTGTGACCCTGGGGGAACATAAAAAGGTCCCAGGCCAGGGATCAAACCCATGCCACAGCAGCAACCCAAGCCACTGTAGTGAAACCGGATCCTTAACTCACTGTGCCATGAGAGCCTTACCGTGCCACTGCCCCAAGGCTGGAGGGCCTGGAGGAAACCAGGAGAGAAGGCCAAGGTCCGCTGCTCACTGTCCTCTGCCCTTTTTTAAAATTATGTTTGTGGAGTTCCCGCCGTGGCGCAGTGGTTAACAAATCCAACTAGGAACCATGAGGTCGCGGGTTCGATCCCTGCCCTTGCTCAGTGGGTTAACGATCCGGCGTTGCCGTGAGCTGTGGTGTAGGTTGCAGACGAGGCTCGGATCCCACGTTGCTGTGGCTCTGGCGTAGGCCCGTGGCTAAGCTCCGATTCGACCCCTAGCCTGGGAACCTCCATATGCCACGGGAGCGGCCCAAAGAAATAGCAAAAAAAAGACCAAAAAAATAAATAAAAAATAAATAAAATTGTGTTTGTTAGTACTTTATATTTAAAAAACGATAATAATGGACTTGTGTTCATTAATAGCAGCTCCATCCATCCAGGTGCTCAGGCCAAAAATCTCAATGTCATATTTACTGCCTCACTTTGTCACCTCCACATCCAATTCATGTGAAAATCCTAATTGGTTCTACATTCAAATTGTGTCCTGTGATACTGTGATTTATAATAAGGAATATTTATTTGCTCTTCATCCACCTTCCCGGCTGAGCTCCTAAAACCTTTGGAATTTCCTAAGTGATAGGAGCAGTAAAGGTATCTTTGTATTCATAACAAGTGCCTGTTTCAGGCACAACTAGTTTGTGTTAACGGGGTGAATTTTGGAAGGCACCTGAGGAAGGGAGCTGGTGGTCAGGGGAAACCACTCTGTGATTAGAAGGCTGGAACTTTTGTCACTGATCACAAATCGAGTGTCCCGTGCACAGTGAGGCCAAATATTACCAAAACATCAGAGTTTGGAGCAGAGAAAGGTTTATCGCACGGCTGTGCAAGGAGACAGGTGGCTCATGCCTTAAAGTAACCCGAACTCCCCAAGGGCTTTCAGCAAAGCCCTTTTATAGGAAAGGTGAGGAACGAAGCCTGGTTAGTTGTTGCCGACTTCTTGGTGTCAGATCCTTTTTCTTGTAGCTGTCCATCATGGTCAGGTCACAATATTTCTATAAACCTCCATCAAAACCATTATTCTCGAAATCTGACTAGCATCCATGAGGATGCAGGTTCAATCCCTGGCCTTGCTCAGTGGGTTAAAGATCCAGCATTGCCGTGAGCTGTGGTATAGGTCAAAGATGCGGCTAGGATCTGGTGTTCCTGTGACTGTGGTGTAGGCTGGCAGCTGCAGCTCTGATTAGACCCCTGGCCTGGGAACTTCCTTATGCTACTGATGCTGCCCTAAAAAGACAAAAAAAAAAAAAAAAAAAAAAAAGCAAAAAAACCCCAAAACCTTTATTCTCTGTTCTGCTACTTTTTATCTAAAGGTGTAATATACAAAAGAGGGAAGAGGAGGCATTAAATTCTATCTCCATGCTCCTTGTGGTTTTTAATGCTTAACAAATCCCATAAGCAAAGCAACATCATTACCCCTTATCTTACTGTTCAAGGTTTGTCCCAAGCAAGATTTTCGACCTCTGAGGTCCAGGCCCTGGCTAAGAGGAGGGGGACCCTGCGCAGGCTGGTCACACTGCCCATGAACATTTTTCCAGCTCCCAGTCTGGGTCCTCCGGCCAGTGCCCAGGCACATTGAAGAGGCAGATCTCAGAGGTGCCCTCTGGACCAGGCCCAGACCCTGCCCACCTGTCACTGATGGAGCAAGGTGCTGGGGACCTAGCCGGCCCTCAGTCTCCTTAGGCCAACCAAACAACAGCTGGGTCTGAGGACTGTGACCCAGGGAGATTGCTGCCACCATTAGATTGCAGAAGTGGGTTGGGGCCAGGCCAGTGGGCAGCCTGGGCAAAGGTTACTGAACTCCGCAGGGCATAGCCCTTAGCCTCTTCCCTGGCCACCCCCTGAAGCTCACCCACCAACCAGAGGCTGGAGGGCATGGAGGGTGCCCAGAGAGAGGGCCATAATTCGCTACTCACTGCCCTCTGCCACGTGTACCACCATTGCAGAGCAGGACCTCTAATGGTCCTGTGCTATCAGTCATGCACTAGTCTTGCACTAATGGCCACATGGTAGTGGCCATCCACACTAAGGGCTACACACCCCTGTTACATTGTGGGATGAAGCCCTTCACCTGTGAGGGCTCATGCTACATCCAGGGGGCAGTGGGGAGCAATATGGATCTTGTTCTCAAAAATGTGGTTGTGCCTTTTAACCTGCCTTCAGTCCACCCGGAGACGGGCACAGAGGTTTGCTTTTGTTTGACCCCCTCCCCCCCGCCCCCCGTCAGAGCAGGGCTGCCACTGAAGCATCTTCTTAGGTGGCATTGGTAAAAAGCTATAAAGACATATGCTACCCACAGCCATTTAGGGCAAGAGATGGCAGTTGGGGTGAGAAACAGACCAACATGCTGGGGCAGGAAAGCGAGGGTGGAATCAAAATGGCACACTAGGAAAAAAATCAAACACCAAAGGAGACAGTAATGGGGAATTAAGAACAGAGAACTTATAGGCCATATAGAAAAAAAAAATAGCTGTGGAGTTACCATTGTGGCTCAGCGTGTTAAGAACCTGACATAGTGTCTTTGAGGATTCAGATTTAATCCCTGGCCTTGCTTAGTAGGTTAAGGATCAGACATTGCTGCAAGTTGCAGTGTAGGTCACAGATGCAACTTGGATCTGGTGTTGCCGTGGCTGTGGCATAGGCCTGCAGCTACAGCTCCATTTCGACCCCTAGTCTGGGAACTTGCAAATGCCACACGTGTGACCTTAAAAAGAAACAAAGAAAATAACCTAATGCATTTCACAGCAAATGTTTTTCTAGCATTAACTATGGCAAGACAGTGGAGCTTTTGTTTTTGTTTTTGTTTTTGTTTTTATGGTTGCCCCCATAGCATATGGAAGTTCCTGGGCCAGGAACTAAATCCAAGCCACAGCTTCAACCTATGCCAGTTCCTTTAAATCCACTGTACTACAGTGAAAACTCCTGATGCTGGCAATTTTTTTTTTCTTAGCTTTTTAGGGCCACACCTGAGGCATATGGCAGTTCTCAGGCTAGGGGTTGAATTGGAGTATAGCTACTAGCCTACACCACGGCCACAGCAGTGTGGGATCTGAGCCGTGTCTGCAGCCTATACCACGGCCACAGCAGTGTGGGATCTGAGCCGTGTCTGCAGCCTACACCACAGCTCACGGCAATGCCAGATCCCTGACCCACTGAATAAGGCCAGGGATCAAACCTGCATCCTCATGGATACTAGTCGGAATCGTTTCCACTGTGTCACACTGGAACTCCTGACACTGGAGACTTAACAACAAGAAGTTTCCGTCATCCTCAGGGATGGGTTATCCTTTGGGAACATCCATCTGCGACAATTTGCATAGACTATTGCCAACATGGAAAGTGCATCCAAGTTTCAGTGTTCAGAGTTTTCACGAGGGTTTCATTAAGTAGGGATTGTTGATTGAATCCTTACATGAGAAAATCATTGCCCACGCGGCTCAATCTCTGGCCTCCCCTTTCCCACAGCCCCTCCCTGGAGGCAAGGCTGATATCACGTGGCTCAAACCCTATCCATCTAATTATGTGGTTGGTCTTCCTGATGTGGACAGCACCCGCCCTAAGTCATCAAGTTAGCATAAACCATCCTGGGACCTACCATGAATCATCGAGTTAGCATAAACTCTCAAGGGTGTTCCAAGGAGCCCTCCAAGAATAGCTAACACACTCCCATGACTTGAGGAATCCCAATGGTTTAGAGGTTACCTCCCAGGAGCTAGTTCAGAGGCCAGACCTGACTCTGGGTAATTCTTACTATGCAACTTTATACTTCACTTTAAAATTTATCAAGGGGTTCCCATCATGGCTCAGTGGTTAATGAACCTGACTAGTATCCATGGGGACTCAGGTTCGATACCTGGCCTCACTCAGTGGGTTAAGGATCCAGCGTTGTGGTAAGCCCTGGTGTAGGTTGCAGACATGGTTCAGATCCAGTGTTGCTGCGGCTGTGATATAAGCTAGCAGCTGCAGCTCTGATTCGACCCCTAGCCTGGGAACCTCCATATGCCACAGGTGCAGCCTTAAAAATAAATAAATAAGGAGTTCCCTTCGTGGCTCAGTGGTTATCGAATCCGACTAGAAACCATTAGTTGCGGATTCGATCCCCGGCCTTGCTCAGTGGGTTAAGGATCTGGCGTTGCCGTGAGCTGTGGTGTAGGTTGCAGACGAGGCTCGGATCCCACGTTGCTGTGGCTCTGGCATAGGCCAGTGGCTACAGCTCCGATTCAACCCCTAGCCTGGGAACCTCCGTATGCTGCGGAAGCAGCCCCAGAAATGGCAAAAATAAATGAATAAATAAAACTTATCAAAATAATAATTCCATGCCTAGACCAATGTTAATAAAACTGTAGAACATCTAAAACAAAGAGATGACTTTTCAGATCAGCCAGAATAAGAACAATTATACAAAGAAAAATTAAAAAAAAGAACAGTTATACAAAGTGTTCACATCACAGAAGCACCATTGAAGATTATCATATCTTCAATAAATAATCAGGAGTTCCCATTGCAGCGCAGTGGAAACGAATCTGACTAGTATCCACAAGGATGAGGGTTTGATCCTTGGCCTCACTCAGTGGGTCAGGGATCCAGCGTTGCCATGAGCCATGGTGTAGGTCGAAAATGTGGCTTGGGTCCCAAGGTGCTGTGGCTGTGGTGTAGGCTGGCAGCTGTAGCTCTGATTCAACCCCTAACTTGGGAACGTCCATATGTGCCCCTCCCTAAAATGAATAAATAAATAAATAATCAAATTTTCGAATTTGAAAAAACCAAAGTCAACTTTGCACTGAAAACAACCTTCAAGTACAGAGTAAAAGGAAGACATTTTCATTCAAATAAAAACTGAGGAGTTCCCATTGTGGCTCAGTGGGTTAAGAACCCAAAATAGTGTCTGTGAAGACATGGGTTGGATTCCTGGCCTTGATCAGTGGGTTAAGGATCCGGCATTGCTGCAGCCTGCAGTGTAGGTCACAGTTGTGGCTTGAATCAGGTGTGGCTGTGGCATAGGTCAGCAGCTGCAGTTCCAATTTGACCCCTCACCCTTGAACTTCATATGCTGCAGGTGCCTCCCTAAAAAGAAAAATAGAAAATGGATATAGATACAAAAATTTTTTAAAAACTAAGCAGAGTTTCCTGGTGGCTAGTGGTTAAGGATCTGTTGTCACTGCTATGACATGGGGTTTGATCCCTGGCCTGGGAACTTCTGCACACTGCACACATGGCCAAAAAAAACTGAGATAGTTTGCTCCTAGCAGACCTTCATCAAAGGAAATTCTAAAGGATGTTCTTTAAGCAGCACAAAAAGTGATCCAAGAAGGAATGTTGAACAAATGCATATTGTTCATTGGATAAATCTAAGTGCATGTTGAATTTGAAACACTAGTTAGTAATAGTGCAGTGTATTTCTGAAGTTGAAAATAAATGGTTTAGAAATTTTTTTTTGGCAGCACCCTCAGCATGCGGAAGTTCCTAGGCCAGGGATCGAATCCAAAGCTGGAGCTACAACCTACACCACAGCTGCAGAAATACTGGACCCTTAATTCACTGAGCTGGGCTGGCGATCGAGCCTTCATTCTGGCACTGCAAATATGCCAGATGATCCCACTGCACCACAGCAGAAAATCTAGAATTACTTTTTAAAATTAGTGTGATAGCCAGAATTGAGCAGCTGTTCCTCCAATAAAGAAGATAGGACAGGTCCCTGATGCCTGTGTGTCAGGTTAGGGACAAAACCCAAGAAACCTAAATGTACAAATCCCTCTACCATATCCTTGTAGCACGTGCTCTGAAGGCAGAATGTGTGGCAAGAGGCCAGAGCCTGGGAAGGTGTCCTTGGCTACAGTGATGCTGCAGGTGATACTCAAGGGAGGAACTGGCTTGAACAGTTCCCATTGTGGCTCAGTGGTAACGAACCCGACTAGTATCCATGAGGATGAGGGTTCAATTCCTGGCCTCTCCAAGTGGGTTAAGGATGTGGTGTTGCCATGAGCTGTGGTGTAGGTCACAGACATGGCTTGGATCCAGTGCAGCTGTGGCTGGGGCGTAGGCCAGCAGCTGCAGCCTCTATTCGACCCCTAGCCTGGGAACTTCCCTATGCCATGGCTGCAGCCCTAAAAAGACCAAAAGAAAAAAAGGAGTTGGCCTTAAAGCAAAGGGCGGTACTGGTGGATACTGGTGTGGACTGGCAGGAGAGTGTCAGTCTCTCAACACAGCTGGGTTCTGTGTAAATGAAGACTTTGAGCTTCTGGGGTATCAAGTGTCAGAAGTGCTTTTGCAGCTGCCATCCATCCTCCCTGGCAGCTGAACTTGTGTGTCCAGGTGCCTTGGACCAGCTCCATTTGCATCCTGGGCCCAGCCCAGGTGTACGCAGGGAAGACTGTCATTTGTTTTTGTTTTTCTAAGAAAAAAGAATTCATCCTTTGGGACAGAAGATGGATAGGAACCAACTTGAGCATCCCTGTCACACAATGTGTGGCTGGATGTTTGTTTTGATATAATTTTGGATGCTTTTCTGTTACCTTGAAATAATGCCCAATTTAAAAATATTCCCTCAGCAACACTGATCACTAGGGAAATGCAGATCAAAACCACCGTGAGATACCACTTCACCCACATTAGGATGTGGAGAAATTAGAGTCCTCGTGCACTGCTGGTGGGAAGGTGAAATACTGATGACAACCACTGTGGAAAAGAGTGTGGCAGTTCCTCAAAAAATTAAAAACAGGGTAACTATTTGATCCAGCAATTCCACTTCTGGTTATATACCTAAAAGAATTGAGGGGGGGGAAAAAGGAGTTCCTGCTGTGGCTCAGTGGGTTAAGGATCTGCCATTGCTGTGGCTGTGGTGTAGGTCGAAGATGTGACTCACGTTCGATCCCTGGCCTGAGAACGTGCCATGGATCTGCATGATCCACATGCCGTGGGTGCAGCCAAAGGAAAAAAAAAAGTGAAATTCTGACTCCACTAAACACTTAACTCCCCACCCCCTCCCCTCAGTCCCTTGCACCCACTCTCCTGCTTTTTTATCTCTATGAAGCTGACTCCTCTAGGGATTGCTTATGAGTGGAATCATATAGTATTTGTCTTTTTGCATCTGGCTTATGTCCTAAAGGTTCATCCATGTTGCTGCATTTGTCTGAATTTCTTTCCCTTTTAAAGCTGAATAACATTCCATTGTATGAAAATAAACTTATAAGTTCCCTGGTGGCCTAGTGGTTAGGACTTGGTGCTCTTACTACTGTGGCCCGGTGTTCAATCCCTGGTCTGGAAACTGAGATCTCATATCAAGCCACTGCACACTGTAGGGGGAGAAAAGGATTAAAGACCTAAATTTATGGCCAGAAGCTGGAAGACTCCTAGAGGAGAACATAGACACAACACTCTTTTGACATAAATCACGGAAATATCTTTTTGGATCGGTCTCCTAGAGTAATGGAAACAAGCCCAAAAATAAACAAATGGGACCTAATTTAAAAGCTTCAAGCCGTAAACAAAATGAAAAGACACCCTACAGAATGAAAGAAAATATTTGCAGATGATGCAACTGGCAAGGAATTATTTTCCAAAATATACAAACAATTCATAGAGCTCAGTATCAAACAACAAGAACCCAATTAAAAAGGGGGCAGAATATCTAAATGGACATTTCTCCAGAGAAGACGTACAGATGGCCAACAGACACATAAAAAAATGCTCAACATTGCTAATTATTAGAGAAATGAAAATCAAAACTATGAGGTATCACCTCACTCCAGTCAGAATGGCCATCACCAAAAAGTGCACATATAACAAATACTGGAGAAGATGTGGAGAAAAGGGAACCCTCCTACACTGTTGGTGCAATTCTAAAAAAGGCAAAAAAAAACACATGTACCCCAATGTTCATTGCAACACTATTACAGTAGCCAAGACATGGAAGCAACATAAATGTCCTTTGACAGATGAATGGATAAAGAATATATATATGCACACACAATGGAATATTACTCATCCATAAAAAAGAATGAAATAATACCATTTGCATGGATGAACCTAGAAATTATCATGCTAAGTGAAGTAAATCAGAAAAACAAGTATCATATGAGATCGCTAATGTGTGGAATCTAAAAAAAAAGGATTCAGGGAGTTCCCATTGTGGGGCAGAAGAAACTAATCCAGCTAATATCCGTGAAGATTGGTTTCGATCCCTGACCTTGTTCAGTGGGTCAGGGATCTGGCATTGCTGTGAGCTGTGGTATAGGTCACAGATACAGCTTGGATCCCGAGTTGCTGTGGCTGTGGCATAGGCCAGCAGTTGTAGCTCCAATCTGACCTGTAGCTCTGATTCGCCCCCTAGCCTGGGAACTTCCATATGCTGCGGGTGCAGCCCTAAAAAGCAAATAAATAAATAAATAAATAGGGAGTTCCCGTCGTGGCTCAGTGGTTAACGAACCCAGCTAGTATCCATGAGGACGTGGATTTGATCCCTGGCCTTACTCAGTGGGTTAAGGATCCGGCATTGCCGTGAGCTGTGGTGTAGGTCGCAGATGCGGCTTGGAGCTAGTATTGCTGTGGCTGTGGTGTAAGCCAGCACCTACAGCTCCGATTTGACCCCTAGCCTGTGAACCTCCATAGCTGAGGTGCAGCCCTAAAATGCCAAAAAAAAAAAAAAAAAAAAGAAAGGCAAAAAAAAGTTTTAAATAAATAAATAAAAGAATACAGGGAGTTCCTGCTGTGGCACAAAAAGCTCTGCAGCTTAGGTCACAACTACGGGTCAGATCTGATCCCTGGCCATGGAATTCCATATGCTGCAGGGCAGCCAAAAAATGAAAGAAAAAAAAAAAAGAAAGAAAGAAAATGAAAATTTAAAAAGGATACAAATGAACTTATTTACAAAACAGAAATAGGCCCACAAACATGGTCACCAAATGGGGAAGGGAGGAGGGATACATTCAGAAGCTGAGATTAATTTATACACACTACTATATATAAAATAGTCAATAAGGATCTACTATATAGCACAGGGAACTATACTCTTTTATAATAACCTATAAGGGAAAACAGTGTGAAAAATATATATACAAAAGTATGTATGTGTGTGTGTATAGTATTCTTTTAATGTATATCTTAGTGTGTGTGTGTGTGTGTGTGTGTAACTGATATATATAACTGTGCTGTACACCTGAAACTAACATGACATTGTAAATCAACTATACGTCAATTTTTAAAAATTTCATTGTATGGGGAGTTCCCATTGTAGCTCAGCAGAAATGAACTTGACTAGTATCTGTGAGGACGTGGGTTCGGTCCCTGGTATCTGTGAGCATGTAGGTTTGGTCCCCGGCCTTGCTTAGTGGATTAAGGATCTGGCTTTGCCATGAGCTGTGGTGTAGGTCACAGACGTGGTTCAGGTCTTGTGTTACTGTGGCTGTGACATAGGCTAGCAGCCGTAGCTCCAGTTCAACCCCTACCCTGGGAATTTCCATATGCCACACCTGTGGTTCTTCAAAAAAAATTTTTTATTTTGTTTTGTTTAATCAGTCACCTCTTGGTGGACACTAGGCTTGCTTCCACCTTTTGGCTGTTGTGAATGTGGGTGTGCTTGTTCAAGACCCTGCTTTCAGTGATTTTGGTTCTATACCCAGAAATGGAATTGCTGGATCACATAGTAATTGTATTTTTAGTTTTTTGAGGAACCACCATACTGTTTTCCATTGCAGCTGCATTATTTTCCATTCCCACCTACAGTCCACAAGTGTTCCAATTTCTCTTGATCCTCACCAACAATTGTTATTTTCTTTGTGGTTGTTTTCTTATACTAACTATCCTGATGGGTGTGAGGTGCTATCTCGTGTAGTCATCCTTCTGATATTTCAAAAGTGCTTTAACTGTTTGTTTAAGAAGTCTTTAGGAGTTCCCGTCGTGGCGCAGTGGTTAATGAATCCGACTAGGAACCATGAGGTTGCGGGTTCGGTCCCTGGCCTTGCTCAGTGGGTTAACGATCCGGCGTTGCCATGAGCTGTGGTGTAGGTTGCAGACGTGGCTTGGATCCCGTGTTGCTGTGGCTCTGGTGTAGGCCGGTGGCTACAGCTCTGATTGGACCCCTAGCCTGGGAATCTCCACATGCCGTGGGAGTGGCCCAAGAAATAGCAAAAAAGAAGTCTTTAATAGTTTTTTAGAACAGATCAGGATTCACAGCAACATTGAGCAGAGAGGAGTTCCTTGGTGGCCTAGCAGTTAAGGTTTTGGTGTTGTCACTGCTGTGGCTCAGGTTTGATACCTGACCCATGAACTTCCCCATGCTACCAGCTTGGCAAAAAAAAAAAAAAAAAAAATTGAGAGGAGAGTTTCCTTATGTCCCCTGCTCTGTCCCCTCTACAAACACACACACAGGTGTTCAGAGCTTCCACTCCCAGTCACTCTGTGACCATCCTGCACCAGAGCAGTGTCCTGGTCCCAGTCAGTAAATCTACATGGACATGTCATGATCCCCCAGAGTCCAGAGTTTACACTAGGGTTCATACCTGGTGCTGTACATTCAGTGCTTTTGACAAATCTTCTCACCATGAGAATATTGTTGGAGAGGCAGAAAGTTTTTTCTACCTTTCTGGGTTCTTCTGGTTGGTCTAAGAATTGACTTGAGACAGATGAACAGGAGGAAATCAAACTAAGTTTACTAACATGAATACATGGGGGAGACCCAGGAAAACTGACTCACTCGCCAAGTGTTTTGACTCTGTAGCAGGTTTTATAAAATCCCCAAAAGGTAAGGCTTATAGGATTTTTTCTTTTCTTTTTTTTTTTTTTTCTGTCTTTTTGCCATTTCTTGGGCCACTCCCATGGCATATGGAGGTTCCCAGGCTAGGGGTCAAATTGGAGCTGTAGCCACCTGCCTACGCCAGAGCCACAGCAACGTGGGATCCAAGCCACGTCTGCGACCTACACCACAACTCACGGCAACACCGGATCCTTAACCCACTGAGCAAGGCCAGGGACCGAACCCGCAACCTCATGGTTCCTAGTCGGATTCATTAACCACTGCACCACGACGGGAACTCCAGGATTTTTTCAACACCCAAATGACTGTTTATAGAAATGGGGAGACCCTTCAGAGCACTGTTCCCTCAGCAAGGTCACATGTCAGAAACTGAGCTTGGAGAAAACAGAGCTGCAGATGTTAACATGCACCTCAACAAAGAATGGAAGGGTCTCTGGAAAGGTGATGGGAACTTCCCAAAGACAGTTTTCCTCAAGTGGAGTCAGACCCAACCTTCAGAGCACTCTCCCTACCCTGTAATCAGTCCAGGCTGAACTCACTCGGTGAAAAACTCTAATAAAAGTTCTGGCATGAATAACATCCAGAAGATGCTGGGTTCTCACAGCACCCCTACTTGTTTGTTTGTTTTTTATTCAAAGGACTGTGACAGTTTCAAATAAATATTTTTTCATGTAACTATTTGCTATAAAGGTTTATCACCAACTATGAAGCTTAAGGACACAGTCCACCCAAGACTTCCCTCATTTCTGCTATACTTGTAAGGTCAGGGGTCCTCCAGACCACCGTCAGGTTAGGTAACTTGCTGGAAAGATTCACAGAACTGACCTGAAGCTGTTATGCTCATGGCTATGGTTTATCACAGGGAAAGGATATAGATTGAAATCAGCAGTAAGAAGGAGGCACTCGGTGCAGAGTCTAAGAGAAGCATCAGGTGCACAGCCTCTGGTGTCCTAGCCCCATGGAGTCATCATTCACTCTATCATCATTGGCGTGTGATGATATACACACTAAGGCCACCCAGGCCTCAGGTGCAGAGTTTTTACTGCGGCTTCATTTTGTGACCATGATTGGCTGATTGGTTAGTTGCCCACAAGACTGATCTTAGTCCAGGTCCATCAATACCACCTGACTCAAAGCTCTCACCTTAAATCACACCCCAGTCTTTCTGGCCCCCAGCCTAAACTGTATTATTACATATGCATTAGACCCAAGGCCACCAAGCAAACAAAGCCACCTGTATCAGGCATAACATCTTGAAGATTACCTCCCAGGAGCTGGAAACAAAGGCTAGACCTCTTTTGCGGCAAAGTTAAAATAGGTTCCCAGTCCATTTCCTCTAGAAAATGGTGATCTCCATGAGGGCAGGACTAGAACTATCTTTGCTGCCTCCCAGTGCCAGGGATTTTGTTGGATGCAAAGAGCAGTGACTATTTTTTTTTAAAGGTTGTCTTCCATTATTGAGGCATTTGGGTTATTTACTGTCAAGGTTCAGGGTATGAATGTGCCTCTGATGAAACCTGTGTTTCAGCATGAAATCAGCAGGCTGCTGACTTAGCTCCTATCCATACTGAAGGCTCTTCCTCCAGTCAGTTGATGAACTGAAGTTTCCCCCCACTCCCGAGATTCAATGTCAAGATCCTAACATCCAAGGCGATGGTGTTAGGAGGTGGGGCCTGTGGGAAGCGACTAGGTCAGGAGAGTGGAGCCCCCATGAGCAGAATTAGCACCCTTGTAAAAGAGACCCCACAGAGCCCTCTCACCTTCTTTATGCCCTGTAAGGACTGGATGAGAAGCAGGCCATCTGCAGTCCAGAAGACAGCCCTCACTTTGAACAATGCTACTGTGAATGCAGGTGCAAGAGTATCTGTTTTAGACCCTGCTTTCAGTTCTTTGGGAGCATTGCTGGGTCACATGGCAGTGCTATTTTTAACTGTTTGAAGGACTGCCATACCATTTTCCAAAGTGGTTGTCATCACATCTGTTTTTACTCTTACCCTTTTTTTTTTGCTTTCCATACCTGCAGCATATGGAGGTTCCCAGGCTAGGGGTCAAATCGGAGCTGTAGCTGCTGGCCTATACCACAGCCACAGCAACTTGGGATCCAAGCCACATCTGCAGCCTACACTGCAGTTCCTGGCAATGCCAGATCCTTAACCCACTGAGCAAGGCCAGGGATCAAACCCACATTCTCATGGGTACTAGTTGGGTTCCTCACAGCTGAGCCAAAACTGGAACTCCTACTCTTGTCTTCTAATTAGAGCAAGTGATACTAGCTGCCACATAAGATATTGATGGGAAACTTCCCCTGAGAAAAGTCAGTAGGTGAAACAATGAGCCCACTGAAATAAAACTAAGCTTCTGCTCAAAAATCTAAGCATAGAGTACCCAAAGGCATACCCCCAGCTGGCCTGCTCTTCAGGTTGATTTGTAGACCACATATGAACTTTCAAGGTGGGCTTTTTTGTTCTTATTTTACTGGCTGCAACCCTGCATATGGGAGGTCCTGGGGCAGGAGTCGAATCTGAGCCGAAACTGCAAGCTACAGTAGAGCAACATCTGATCCTTTTACCTACTGCACTGGATTGGGGATCAAACCCTCAACCTCCTCAGCACCCAGAGCTGCTACAGTCAGACTCTTCACCCACTGCACCATAGCAGGAACTCCAGGGATTTTTTTTTTGTTCTTTACCTTTCTTCTTTTGTGTTTATGCTTTAAAACAAATGGCACAAACATTTCTACTTTATTTGGCTATTAATCTGGAACAAACCTTGAACAAGGGGTAGACAGGAAGATTTTTCTGACAACTTCTCTGGCAATTTTGCATATTCCATCTTCACAGTGGTTCCAGGAGATGTTCATGGATCTGTCAGTAGAAACAACAAGCTCATACAGAATCTGTAGTAGTCTCATGTCCTTGGAGCTGCTGACATGTTAATTTCCTCACACCCTTTTTATCAGGATAATAGCTAGAATGATTGCAGCTAATAGGACCAGGCCCAGCTGTCTCCATGGTAACATTGTACCCTATCAATGTCACTTGCATCCATCCAAGAACATAGTTCATAGGATCAGTGCCAGTCATCTCCATAGTAACATTGTACCCTATAAGTGCCAGTTTCATCTGCCTAAGAATGTGGTTACACAGGGATCAAGGCAAACCTGGGCTAGGAAAAGATACTGGTATGTTTTAAATTTCCATTTTATCAGTTTCCATCTCTGTGAATCAAGTTTACAAATTTTTTTTTTTTTTGTCTTTTTGCCATTTCTTGGGCTGCTCCTGCGGCATATGGAGGTTCCCAGGCTAGGTGCCCAATCGGAGCTGTAGCTTCCTGCCTATGCCAGAGCACAGCAACACAGGATCCAAGCCGCGTCTGCAACCTACACCACAGCTCACAGCAACACCAGATCCTTAACCCACTGAGCAAGGCCAGGGATCAAACCCACAACTAATAGTTCCTAGTCGGATTCGTTAACCACTGTGCCACGACGGGAACTCCAAAGTTTACAATGTTTTAAGAGCAGAAAGTCTTGGAAGTTCCAGGGTGGCACAGCAGGTTAAAGATCCAGCTATGGCACAGGTCACAATTGCAGCGTGGGTTTGATCCCTGGCCTGGGAACTTCCACATGACACAGGCGCAGCCAAAAAAAAGAGCAGAAAAGCTCATAATGAGCCTTTGTTATTTTGCAAGGTGGCATTTCAAAGCAAAGCTACATGGAGTAGTGGCTTGAAATCCTATAGGCAAAGGGATCTTCTAGTGAACACATGCTGAAGAGGAACAGCCTCCAAGCCATGGTCTCAAGAGTAGAGACAATTAGGGAGTTCCCATTGTGGCTTATCGGGTTAAGAACCTGACTAGCATCCATGGGGATTCAAGTTTGATCCCTGGCTTCAGTAAGTGGGTTAAAGGATATGGTGTTGCCATTAGCTGCGGCATTAGGTCTCAGATGCAGCTCAGATCTGGCATTGCTGTCTGCGGCATAGGCTGGCAGCTACAGCTCTGATTCTACCCCTAGTCTGGGAACTCCCATATGCCACAAGTGTGGCCCTAAAAAGGAAAAAAAAAAAAAAAAAGACTAGAGACAATTAGGAGTCTTGCTCTTTGAAATGAAGTAGGCTTATGTTGGCAGCATTACAAAATCCAAGTTTGGTGCCCAACACACACTGAGGCCAAACAATACAAAAACATCACGAGTTAACGATTTTGGAGCAGATAAAGATTTATTGCTGAGCCATGCAAGGAGACAGGTGGCTCATGTCTTTTAAAAAAACCCTAAACTCCTCAAAGGCTTTCAGCAAAGCCTTTTTATAGGAAAGGTGAGAGAGGGGAGTGGTTATTTGTTGCAAACTTCTTGGTGTCAGATCCTTTGTTCTGGCAGCTGCCCTTTTAGGTCAGGTCACCGTCAGGTCACAATGTCCCTGTCAAGTTCTCAAAACAAACTTTATTTTCAATTCTGCAACTTTTAATCTATCTAAAGCTGTAATATACAAGAAAAGGACAGGGAGGCATTAAGTTCTGTCTCCACGCCTCCTTGCAGCTTTTAACACTTAGCAAATCCCATAAGCAAAGTGACATCATTACCCCTCATCTTATTTGTTCAAGGTTAGTTAGTCCGACACTCAGCTCTCATCACTGAGGGAATGAGGCACCCAGGACCCAGTTGGCCCTCAGGCTCCTCAGGCCTCACGAATGGTAGCCAGTGCTATGGCCTGCAACCAGGGAGATTTCCACCGAGAGGAGGTGGGGCCCAGGCCCATCTGGGGGCAGGGGGCTCTGGAGCTCTGCAAGACACAGCCCTCAGCCTGTCCCCGAGGCCAGAGAGCCTGGACAGCCCCAGGGAGAAGGCTGTGATCTGCTTTTCACTGCATTCTGCCTCAAGGACCGCTGCGAGAATGACTCTTGGTGGAGCAGTGTTAGGTAAGATGGGATAGGGACTCAGACCCGGGTGATTCAAAACAGGCCATTTATCAATTACCAAAAACAGGAGGCCTGTGTTCAAACAATGAAGACACATGCAGATACCAGAGGGATGCTCTTAGGAGCATCTCCCTATAACCCTCTCCCCATGCAAATAAGGCGTTCTAGCCCAGAACCAATCCGAGGATCAAAACGCACCCCCTCACCCCATACAGAGATGGAAACAACACTCAGCCATTACGCACACACATGGGCAGGGAGCTTGGGACAGGAAATTTTTCAAGAGAATAGGGGTCCCCAAACAGGTCTGAGATATAGGGATATAAGTTGCAGACAGGGCCAGTCCCTACCCAGGGCGGCCTGCTCTCTCTGAGGACATAAATAAAATTTGCTACCAGATACACTGCTACCTGACTCTTGATTGTGACCTCCAAGGCAACTGGCAGGAGGGACTGGAAGGGCTCATTAAAAGAGCTCAGGTCAGCTGTTACACTGAGCTGTCAGTTCAAGGAGAAATTCCCTTCAACTCAGAACCACTCCCACCCTGATCTGATTGCTCCTGCCTGGAGAGATCACCTGCCTCCATCCCTGCACGGCAATACCACTGGGTCTATCCCAGTGCTCCTGCAGCCCCTCCCAGCTGGAACAACCTCCCACCAGACCACCTGCCTCCATCCTTGCGAGATAAGGCTTGCTGGTTCTATCCCGGCGTTCTATCCCGGCGCCGTTACAGCACTTCTCAGCCTGCACCTCCAAATCTTCGTTGTGTGCAGGCAAGGACCAAGAGAGATAGCACAGAGCAGAGGAACCTGACAGCAGGACCTCTAAGGGTCCTGAGCTAAAGGCCGACCACTAAAGGCTACACACCCTCGCCACCCATATTACAGCAAGAAGCCGAAATATAGTCTGTGGCCACTGGGACCTAATGCCTGGGGTCCAGTAAGTGCCAATCATTGCTCATGGAGTGGGTGGGATTTTCCATTTGTTATTGTGGATGAAGTGTTCTCTGCAGAACCATAAATTCATTCATTTGACTACAAATAAAAACTGTCTTGGTCTGCTCAGGTTGCTACAATAGAATATCATGGACTTATCATTTATGAAAACAGAAATTTATTTCTCACAGTTCTGGAGGTTGAGAAGTTCAAGATAAAGGCTTCAGCAGATTTGATGGCTGGGGAGAGCCCACTTCCTGTTCTACGGAAGGACATCTCACTGTGTCCTCACATGGTGCAAAAAGGGATCAAGAGAGCTCCTTGAGGTCCCTTTATACGGTCACTAATCCCATTCATGAAGGCTCCAGCCTCATGACCTGATCACCCCCCAAGACCCTACTAATTAATACCATCACATTGGAGGTTAGGATTTGCACATATGAACTGAAGGGGACACAAACATTCAATCTATAATGTTGACTGAGTGTGTACTTTGTGCCGGGCACCAGAGAGCTGGTAGTGAACAAAGGAGACAGATCTGGCTCCTTCAGACCTTCATCCATTGGGGGAAATGGACAGAGAAAACATCATCAAATACTAGGAAGGGGAGTCCCATAGTGGCTTCACAGGTTGGGGATTTGGTGTTGTCACTGCTATGGCTCAGGTTGCTTGCTGTGGCATGGGTTTGATCCCTGGCCTTGGAACTTCTACATGCCACAGGCAAGGCTAGGGAAAGAGAAAAAAAAAAAAATACCAGGAAGTAAACACAAACTGAGCAAGAGGCTGGAGAGGGATCTCAGCAGGGTGGTCAGGAGACACTCTTTTTTTTTTTTTTTTAAGGCCACACCCATGACATATGGAGGTTCTCAGACTAGGGGTTGAATTGGAGCTGTAGCTGCCAGCCTACAACACAGCTCAGGGCACCACTGGATCCTTAACCCACTGAGCATCCTCATGGATACTAGTCAGGTTCATTACCAGTGAGCCATGATGGGAACTCCAAGAGACATCTTTTTAATCAGGCGATGCTGGAATTCCTGCTGTGGCAAAGTGGATTAAGAATCCAACTGCAGGAGTTCCCACTGTGGCTCAGTGGTTAACAAATCCAACTAGGAACCATGAGGTTGTGGGTTCGATCCCTGGCCTCGCTCAGTGGGTTAAGGATCCACCATTGCCATCAGCTGTGGTGTAGGTTGCAGATGCAGCTCGGATCCTGCGTTGCTGTGGCTCTGATGTAGGCCAGCAGCTACAGCTCCTATTCGACCCCTAGCCTGGGAACCTCCATATGCCAAGGGAGCGGCCCAAGAAATGGCCAGAAAAAAAAAAAATGGCCAAAAAAAAAAAAAAGTCCAACTGCAGCAGCTTGGGTCTCTGCAGAGGGGCAGGTTTGATCCCCAGCCTGGAGCTGTGAGTTAAAGTTCCAGCATTGCCACAGCTGTGGCATAGGTTGCAGCTGCAGCTTGGATTCAATCCCTGACCCAGAAACTTCCATGTACTATGGGTGCAGAGAAAGGAAAAAAAGAAAGAAAGAGAAAATTAATTACCCTAAATGCCTTCTGAAGAAGATGGTGTGTTTTTTGTTCTTGTATTTTTTATTTGAGAGGATGTGGTTTAGGCTAAAGCACATGGTCTCCCTTGACTCATGTCATTTAACAGGGTCTTCTTCCCCCTGGCCCTCATACCCTTTTAGGTAACTAACCAAAAATTTCCAGGGTGATGTGCTTCATAGAAGCCATTTCCAGGGCAAGTATGGGCAATGGTTAAGACCCCGGGCTTGAACCAGTCTCCCCGGGTCTGAATTCAGGTCTTGCCGCTTGCCTCTAAAAAAGTGACAACAGGAGTTCCTGTGGTGGCGCAGTGGTTAACGAATCCGACTAGGAACCATGAGGTTGCTCGGATCCTGTGGCTCTGGTGTAGGCTGGTGGCTACAGCTCCGATTCGACCCCTAGCCTGGAAACCTCCATATGCCGCAGGAGCAGCCCAAAAAATGGCAAAAAAAAAAAAAAAAGACAAAAAATAAAAAATAAATAAAAGTCATAAAAGGAATTCTGGTACAGATTTGAGCAGATAGAAGAAAGAATCAGGATAAATGAGATAGGATGGTGGTTAAGCCAGCTAAGGATCTGGCATTGTAACTACTGTAGCACAGGTTTGATCCCTGGCCCAGGAACTTCTGCATGCCCTGAGCAAAGCCAAAAAAAAAAAAAAGGATAATAGTAATTATTGAGTCCAAGAAACAGAAAGAAAAAAGAATGACATGAATAGAACCTGAAGGACCTGTGGGACATTGTTAAGCAGATTAACATACTCACTGTGGAAGTTCCACTATGAAAAGAATGAGAGAAAGGGGCAGAGGGTATATCTGAAGAAATCATAGCTGAAAATTTCCCAGAGTTGATGAAAGACATGAATATAAACATCCACAGAGCTCAACAAACTCCAACAGGATGAATTCCGAGAGATCTATACCAAGACATATTATAACCAAACTGTCTAAGACAGAATCTTGAAAGCAGCAAGAATGAAATGACTCATCAAATATAAAAGCTTTTCAGGATCATAAGCAGATTTCTCATCAGAAACTCTGGAGGCTGAAGGCAGTGGCCAGAGATCTTCAAAGTATAAAATGAAGGAAACCGTCACCCAAGAACTCTCTATCTCGCAAAACTGTCCTTCAAAAGAGAGGAATTAAGGAGTTCTTGTTGTAGCTCACCTGTAATGAACCTGACTAGTATCTATGAGGACCCAGGTTCAAAAAAAAAAGGAGGAGTTCCCATCGTGGCTCAGCAGAAACAAACCTGACAAGTATCCATAAGATGCAGATTCGATCCCTGTCCTCACTCAGTGGGTTAAGGATCCAGCATTGCCATGAGCTGTGGTGTAGGTCACAGATGCAGCTCAAATCTGGTGTTTCTGTGGCTGTGGCATAGCCCAGCATCTACAGCCCTGATTCGACCCCTAACCTGGGAACTTCCATATGCCATGGGTGTGGCCCTGAAAAGACAAAAAAAGGGGGGGGGGAAGAGAAATTAAGATATTCCCAAACTAACAAAAGTTGGAGAAGTTCATTACCGCTAGACCTAGGTGGCAAGAAATGTTCTAGAGAGTTCTGCAGGGGAATGAAAGGACACAAGATAGTAACTCAAAGCCATATGGAGACATAAAGATCCCAGTAAAGATAAATACATGGGCAATTATAAAAGCTAGTGTTATTGTAACAATGGTTTGAAACTCCACTATTTGTTTTCTACATATTTTAAGCTATTGATACACTTGAAAAAATAAATCAGTCTAAAAGCTAGTTTATACATAAATTGAGACCAATCTGTTTATTGTCTTTTTAGTGCTGGACCTGGGGCATATGGAAGTTCCTGGGCTAGGGGTCTTTCAGAGCTGCAGCTGCTGACCTATGCCACAGCCATAGCAATCCCAGATTGGAGTCAAGTATGTAACCTACGCTGCACTGCAGCTTGCAGCAACGCCGAATCCTTAACCCACTGAGTAGGGCCAGCGAGCAAACCTGCATCCTCATAGAGTTCCTGCTATGGCACAATGGGATTGGCAGTGTCTTGGGAGCACTGGGATGCAGGTTCAGTTCCTGACCCGGCACAGTGGGTTAAGGATCTGGTATTGCAGCAGCTTTGGCTTAAGTTGCAGCTGAGTCTCAAATCTGATCCCTGGCCCAGGAACTCCATATGCCTCAAGATGGCCAAAAAAGAAAAAAAAAATGTTTACTGGTATTTTTCGACACACAGTATATGGGGATATGATTTTGTGACACTGACAGCTGAGGAAAAAATGGGATGGAGCTCTAAAGGAGCAGTTTTGTATGTTATTACATTAAGTTGGTATAAATTCAAGTTAGAGAGTTATAACTTTAGTTGGTTGAGGGTAATCCCCATGGTAAACACATAGAAAATATCTATAGAACATACACAAAAAGAAATGGGAGAGGCATTTAAACTTTTCACTAAAAAAAAAAAAACCTAAACACAAAAGAAAACTGTAATGCAGAAAATGGACCAAAAACTATAAAGCACATAGAAAACAAATAGCAATGTGACAGAAGTCCCTCCTTATCAGGAAGCCTTAAGAACGAAGGGATTTCTGACACCTGTTACAACATGGATGAACCTTGAGGACATGATGTTCAGTGAAATCAGCCAGACATAAAAGGATAATACTACATGATTCCACTTACAGGAGGTCCCTAGAGGAGTCAGATCCATGGAGACAGAAAGCGGGAGTTCCCATTGTGGCTCAGCAGAAACGAATCTGACTAGTATCCCTGAGGATGTGGGTTCAATCCCTGGCCTCACTTAGTGAGTTAAGGATTTGGTGTTGCCTTGAGCTGTGGTGTAGGTTGAGGATGTGGCTCTGATCCAGCGTGGCTGTGGCTGTGGTGTAGGCTGGCAGCTTATAGCTCAGATTCATCCTCTAGCCTGGGAACTTCCACGTGCCTTGGGTGTGGTGCTGAAAAAAAAAAGGGGGGGTGGAGATGGAGATGGTTAGTGATGGCTGCACAACAATGTGAATGTATTTATAGTGTGAGTGCCGCTGAACTGGACACTTCAAAATGATTACAATTGTAAGTGTTACATGTATTTCTCCACAATTAACAAAAGAACATGAGAAATAAAAAGAAGAAAAGAGAGCTATCAAACCATGAAAAAACATGGAGGTACCTTAAATCCATATTGCTTAGTGAAAGAAGCCAGTCTGAAAACACTATGTATACCATATGACTCCAACCACAAGACAAAACTATAGAAACAATAAAAGATCAGTATTGCCAGGAGATTGGGCAGAGGGAAGAACAGGTAGAATGGTGGGGGGGGTTGTGGCCGCAGCCATGGCATGTAGACGTTCCAAGGCAAGGGGTTGACTCCAAGCCACCTACACTACCAGGTCCTTTAACCCACTAGGCCAAGCCTTGGATCAAACTTGTGCCTCCAAAGTAACCCAAGCCACTGCAGTCAGGTTCTTAACCCACTGTGCCACAGTGAGAACTCCAGAATGGTTTATCTTTTTTTTTTAATTTTTGTGCTTTTCAAGGCTGACATGTGAGGGTCTAGAGGACCACAAGAACCATGGGGGTGGGCAGGAACTGGATTTTGTTCAAGTGCTCTTTTGGGTCAGTTTATCTTTGCTCAAGTTGCTCTGGATTCACCATATTGAGCTGATATCATTTTCCTTAAAAGGGATGAGGATGCAAGACTAGGAAATAAGGAATGGGAATTCCTGTTATGGCTCAACAGGTTATGAACCCGACTAGTATCCATGAAGATGTGGGTTCAATCCCTGGCTTCTCAGTGGTTAAGGATCCAACATTGCCATGAGCTGTGATGTAGGTCACAGACATGGCTCAGATCCCATGTTGCTGCGGCTATGATGTAGGCCAGGAGCTGCAGGTCCCACTTGAGCCCTAGCCTGGGAACCTCCATATGCCACGGGTGCAGTCCTAAAAAGACAATAAATAAATAAATAAATAAATAAATAAATAAATATCTCTGGGAGTTTTCATCATGGCGCAGCGGAAATGAATTTGACTAGGAACCATGAGGTTGTGTGTTCAATCCCTGGCCTCACTCAGTGGGTTAAGGATCTAGCATTTCTGTGAGCTGTGGTGTAGGTCAAAGACTCACCTCAAATCTGGCATTGCTGTAGCCGTGGTGTAGGCCAGCAGCTGTAGCTCTGATTCGACCCCTAGCCTGGAACTTCCATACGCCGCAGGTACCACCCTAAAAACCAAAATCAAACAAACAACTGTGGAGTTCCCGTTGTGGCTCAACAGGTTAAGAATCCAGCTAGTATCCATGAGGATGCGGGTTTAATCCCTGGCCTTTCTCAGTGGGTTAAGGATCTGGCGTTGCTGTGGCTGTGGTGTTAGGCCATCAGCTCCAATTCGACCCCTAGCCTGGGAACTTCCATATGCCACTAGTGCGGCCCTAAAAAGACAAAAACAACAAAAAAGCCCTAAAAAGAAAATAACAACAACAATAAAAAGAAACCTATTTGGGATTCCCTTGTGACATAGTGGGTTGAAAATCCAGCAGTTGTAACTGCAGTGGCTCAGATCACTGCTATGATGCAGGTTAGGTCCCTGGCCCAGGAACTACCACATGCCATGGGACAGCAAAAAAAAAAAAAAAAAAAAAAAACCACCAAAACCAAAACCCTACTCAAAGGCATAAGATTCCTTATTCTGAGACCTTAATAAATACATTATTATTTTTTTTTTTTTGTCTTTTTGCTATTTCTTTGGGCCGCTCCCGCAGCATAAGGAGGTTCCCAGGCTATGGGTCAAATTGGAGCTGTAGCCGCAGGCCTACACCAGAGCCACAGCAACGGGGGATCCGAGCCGCGTCTGCAGCCTACACCACAGCTCACGGCAACGCCGGATCCTTAACCCACTGAGCAAGGGCAGGGACCGAACCCGCAACCTCATGGTTCCTAGTCGGATTCCTTAACCACTGCGCCATGACGGGAACTCCTACATTCTTAATTGATCAAAGAGTTCCCTGGTGGCACACTGGGTTAGGGATCTGGAGTTGTCATTGCTATGGCTTGGATTTGCTCCCCAGCTCAGGAACTTCCATATGCTGAGGGTATGGCCAAAAAAAGAGAAATCATGGAGTTCCTGTCGTGGTGCAGTAGAAATGAATCCAACGAGGAACCATGAGATTGTAGGTTCCATCCCTGGCCTTGCTCAGTGGGTTAAAGATCCAGCGTTGCAGTGAGCTGTGGTGTAGGCTGCAGACGAGGCTCGGATCCCGAGTTGCTGTGGCTCTGGCATAGGCCGGTGGCAACAGCTCCAATTAGATCCCTAGCCTGGGAACCTCCATGTGCCCTAAAAAGACAAAAAAAAAAAAAAAAAAAGATAATAAATAAATAATCAGTGTTTCAAGAACAGGCCCTGTCTGCTCTAAAGAGATGCAATTGACAACAGGGTGAAGACCAGGTGGGCATCAGATCACCTATCCTGAACCCAGGAGAGGAGACCTGCACCTCCCTGGGAAGGCAGCTCAATGCACAACTGGCGACAGCAGCTCAACATGATCCTAAATAGAGTAAGGCCTCCTCTCTAGGAGGGGGTCCCTCAGACCAAAGATTCCCAAGCCATTGCCCCTTCTGCTGTGCCCCGGATTTCTCATCCAAACAGACGCAAGTGTCCTTGAGCAAAGGGTCGCTGGCATTGCAGTCATGGGAAATTGTGACGCTTTTCGTCCCTGTTCCCCACCACCACTAAGCTCATCTCTACAGATGGCAGATCCAGCTGACTCTTAAGCTAACTTCTTCCAGGGCAGTATTCCGGCCAAGCCTGATAAATGCTGAACTAAGAACCCCCTCCCTCAATTCCAGAGAAAGCATCAAGTCCTTAAACCCTAGTTTTTAATCCGAAGGAAACAAGTCCAACTTAGTATTTCTCACAGGTGGTTTCCAGATCAACCCAAGTTCAAGGCAAAGTCTGGGTCAACCCAAGTGCAGGGAATACAGAATCTGGATAAACAGGGAAATGGCTGGTGCAGTCCTTGTGTACGAGAAGGGGATCTGCCGCCCTCTGGTGGTCACTACACGCCATAACTCATCCGGCTGTACTGCTCTGCAGCGTCTGCCATAACCTGTTATGGCAGCTCAAAAGCTGTCTTTCAATAAGTGAACTGATACACAAACTTTGATACCATCCAGACAATGGCATTTATTCAGTGATAAAAATAAATGAGATATGAAGCCACAAAAAGACTTGGAGGAACTTAAATGTTACATTGCTGAGTGAAAGGAGCCAATCTGTAAAGGCTACATACTGTATGATTCCAACTCTGACATTCTGGAAAAGCACAACTCTAGAAAAAGTAGAAAGATCCCTGGATGCCAGAAGTTGGGGGTGGGGAATGTACAAGCAGAGCACAGAGGATTTTCCGGCCAGTGAAACTATTCTGTATGATACAATAATGGCTACTTGATGTCATGCCTTTGGCAAAATTCATAGAATGTACAACACCAAGAGGTCACCTTAATGTAGACAGTGGACTTTAGTTAGTGATAGTGTATCAGTATTGGTTCATCAGTTGTAACAAATGTTCCCGACTAAAGCAAAATGTTAATAATAGAGGAAACTAGTGGGTGAGGGAGCGAGGGTCTATGGGGACATTCACTACTATATGCTAAATTTTTCTGTAAACCTCAAACTGAAGCCTATTAATTTTATTAAAAGTAGTTTATTGGAGTTCTTGCTGTAACTCAGTGGGTTCAGAACCTGACTGCAGCAGCTCAGGTCTCAGTGGAGGTGTGGGTTCGATCCCCTGCCTGGCACAGTGGATTAAAGGATCTGCTGTTGCCTCAGCTGCAGTGTATGTTGCAGCTGTGGCTCAGATTCAGTCCCTAGCCTGGGACCTTCCATATGCTGTGAACGCAGCCATAAAAAGAAATAATAATAATAATAATAATAAAAGATTTACCGAGGTGCAACCAACATACAATAAACTGCATATATTTAAGGTGCACGATTTGATTTATTTTGACATGTGTATATACCTGTGAAGCATCGTGAACCACACTCCCCTCCTCCTCCAGACAGCTACTCATATACTTTCTGTCAGCATTTTCTAGACTCTTAAAATAGCCGGGAACCATCCACTGCCATTTTCTTCTGGCTTCTTTCATCCTGCTGGGTTCTGAACATCACATGACACAGCTTGAACTAGGGGTTGGTTTTGTTTCACTGGCACGTGGTATCCCAGCTGCAAGGATGCCCTCCAACCCATGCATCCATTCCTCTGCCAAGGTGGTTTTGGCCTGCCATGGTCTGCTTGGACTCTTAGCTCCAGCTCCCCAGCTCACCTTGCTCTCACGGTCCAGCTCGCCTACATCACGGCGTGGAGCTTTCTCAAGCAGCGCACTTTCTCAAGCAGTCAGTCACAGGGCTGCCCTTGCTTGTAGGATCCCTCACTGACTGATGTCCATTGTCTTGAAAACATTTTTTCACACATCTAGCCCAACTGGAGGGGGGGGGTCAGGTGGGAAAGGAAATCTGGTCCTTGTCACTCTCTTGGCTGGAGCAGTAGCCTTGTGCCTCAGCTCTAGAAGCTTCTCCCCTTCCACCTTCCATCTTGTCCACAGTACCGCTCTATCCCCTGCCCATTGCTTGTTACCAAAGCATTCTCTTATCTACTGCCAGCTCTTTAAATATTTATTTAATTTTAATTATATGTATATAGGTTTTTCTCTTTTTTTTTTTTTGGCTGCACCCAAAGGTCCCAGGCCAGGGATCGAATCCAAGTTGCAGCTGTGACCTATGCCACAGCTACAGCAATGCTGGATCCTTAAACCATTGCACCACAGCAGGAACTCCTGGGGAATTTAACCTTTTCTTTCCTAATTTTTTGTCTTTTTTGTATTTTTAGGGCCACACCCGCGGCATATGGAGGTTCCCAGGCTAGGAGTCCAGTCACAGCTGTAGGCCACCGGCCTACTCCACAGCCACGGCAACAACAGATGTGAGCTGCATCTGAGCCTCAGGGCAACGCTGGACCCTTAACTCACTGATCAAGGCCAGGGATTGAACCCTCGTCTTTGTGGATGCTAGTCATGTTTGTTAACCTCTGAGCCATGACAGGAACTCCTAACCTTTTCTTTTCTTTGGCTGCACACACTGCATGCAGAAGTTCCTGGGCCAGGGACCTAACCTGTGCCACAACTGTAACCAGAGCCATAGCAGTGACAACACTGGATCCTTAACCTGCTGAGCCATCAGGGAACTCTTTAACATTTTCTGAAACTCGGTTTTGTTCATTATATGGCCTGCCTATCCTTCTGTGTCATTGCATATAAATCTTGCTCTCTTGTTGATGACTGTGGTTTTCCCTAAGAAGAATGGACCTGGGGTTAGCTGTTGTTTCCTTATGGACATTTATACTGATTTCAGTGTCTAGACATTGCCGCAGCTGCAGATATTCACTTGATGGGACTATTCCAAGAAATACAGTCCTCAAAATTGACTTCCAAAAACCCAGATTTCACACCATAATTTGCTAGGCACCCATGAAAGACTGCAGTCTGTGGGCTGTTTGCTCTCAAACTGTGGTTATGTTAGTGCTTCTGCGCAGTCAGTAAGTCTCTGAAAACTCTTCTTCAAAAAATAGAGCTTTGGAGTTCCTGTCGTGGCTCATTGGTTAACCAACCTGACTGGTAACCATGAGGTTGCGGGTTCAATCCCTGGCCTCGCTCAGTGGGTTAAGGATCTGGCGTTGCTATGACCTGTGGTGTAGACACAGCTCTGATCCTGCATGGCTGTGGCGTAGGCTGGCAGCTGCAGCTTTGATTCATCCCCTAGCCTGGGAGCCTTCATGTGCTCTGGGTTTGGCCCTAAAAAGAAAAAAAGAGAATAGAGCTTTGGTGCCTGGGCCGATTTCTCCTGGATGTTTCTACAGAGGGGACAGAGGTACTTCAAACTCTTCAACTCCAAACTGTGGTTCCCCAGCGACCTTGAGCCTGGACACTGCTAAGTGGGCCCATGACCTCATGCGGTGGAAAATGGAAGGCACACCAGCTACTCAGCTGCTGTTCCCTTGACTCACTTCCAGTTTCTTCTGATGTTCCAGATTTCAACACGCAAAATTTAAGAGATGCAAAACGAGGAAGACTTAATACAAGAGATATCCACATCCCCACCCCCCAGCTTTTCCAGTACAACTCAAGTCTCCAGCCTGCCCCTTCCCAGTTTCCTGACCTGGACCCAGCAGAAGCCAGAGGCAGTGGCTGTCTGTTCTGGATCTGGTGTTTAGCCTGCCCTGACTCATCTTTATGTCATCACAGAGAATTGGTTTTTGAAGAATTTCAGATTTTATTTATTTATTTTGCCTTTTTTTTTCCCACAAGTGATGTTTTATTTATTTATTTATTTATTTATTTATTTATTTTTGTCTTTTTGCTATTTCTTGGGCCTCTCCCTCAGCATATGGAGGTTCCCAGGCTAGGGGTCCAATCGGAGCTGTAGCCGCCAGCCTACGCCAGAGCCACAGCAACGCGGGATCCAAGCCGAGTCTGCAACCTACACCACAGCTCACGGCAACGCCGGATCCTTAACCCACTGAGCAAGGGCAGGGACCGAACCCACAACCTCATGGTTCCTAGTCGGATTCGTTAACCACTGCGCCACGACGGGAACTCCTATTTTGCTTTTTTTTTAAGTATAATTGATTTGCAATGTTTCAGACATACAGCAAAGTGATTCAGTTTTAAGTTTATTTGTACGGCTGTTCTTTTTCGGGTTCTTTTCCTTTATAGGTTTTTCTAAGATACTGAATATAGTTCCACATGCTATACAGTTGGTCCTTATTGTTTATTTTATATACAGTATTGTGTATCTGTTAATCCCAAATTCCTAATTTATCCCTCCCCCCTTTCCCTTTTGGTAACCATAAATTTGTTTTCCATGTCTGTGAGTCTGTTTCTGTTTCTTAACTAAGTTCATTTGTATCATTTTATTAGATTCTACAGATAAGTGATATCACATGATATTTGTGTTTCTCTGTCTGAGGATTTTATTGTTTTTTTGAATACTAGACTTTCTGACTTTATTGATTTATCTCCAAAACCAATAGAACACCGATTACTTGGATGGGAAAAAATTTCAATTAAAGGGACTGGTTCCTAACAAATATTCTTTTTCAAAAAAATTAAAATAGAATATTTAAGGTTAAAAAAAAGTTTGAATGGGGAAAAAATAACAGCTTTGCCAAACATGTGTAGTCCAAAATTAAGGTCATATGCAGCAGCAAAAAGTGTTCCAACTTCTCATTACCAGCTCTTACAAGCCATGACATGTCTGCCCAACATTAAGAAGCTGTCAAACAGAAATGGGCAAATCTGAAAGAATTTAGCAAGTGTAATAAATGACTGGCAAAATCCCAGAAAAAGAACTTACAGAGTTCCCTGGTGGCCCAGTGGTTTAAGGATCTGTCATTGTCAGGAGTTCCCATCATGACTCAGTGGTTAACGAATCCAACGAGGAACCATGAGGTTGCGGGTTCGGTCCCTGGCCTCGCTCAGTAGGTTAAGGATCCAGCATTGCCGTGAGCAGTGGTGTAGGTCGAAGACGTGGCTTGGATCTCGAGTTGCTGTGGCTGTGGCGTAGACCAGTGGCTACAGCTCTGATTAGACCCCTAGCCTGGGAACCTCCATATGCCGAGGGAAATGGCCCTAGAAAAGGCAAAAAAAAAAAAAGGATCCGTCATTGTCACTGCTGTGGCTCTGGTCATTGTTGTGGTGAGGGTTCAATCCTTGGCCCAGGGAATTTCATGGTGCCTCAGGTGTGGCCAACAAAAAAGGAATTTATGGCTTTTGAAAAGGTTCGCAAATAGAAATTGCCTTCCGGAGTTCCCGTTGTGGTGCAGCTGAAACAAATCCGACTAGGAATCATGAGGTTGTGGGTTCAATCCCTGGCCTTGCTCAGTGGGTTAAGGACCTGGCGTGGTTGTGGCTGTGGTGTAGGCTGGCAGCTATAGCTCTGATTAGACCCCTAGCCTGGGAACCCTCATATGCTGCAGGTGCGGCCCTAAAAAGCAAAAACAAAAAAAAAGAAAAGGAAATTGCCTTCTATCTACTTCTCAGAGAACTGTTAGCTCCCTCCTGACCACTGATACATGTGACTTACCAAAATTTGGTTTACCTTTAACTTTTCAGGGACATGCGACCTAAAAAGAAAGAAATACCTCATGTGGGGCTGCCTGGTGCACCTTCCTTGTAGGGCTCTCCTGATGCACTTGGTCAGAATTGAGTCCACATGTAAATACCATTGACCCTTGAACAACATAGCTCTGAACTGTGTGGATTCACTTACACGCAGTTTTGTTTTTTTTTTTTTTTTTTCAGCAGTAAATACTACGGAACCACACCAGGCAAGGTTGGATCAGTCTGAGGATCTGGAACCTCGGATATCTGGGAGCCGTCATTTGTGCTAATGAATAGCAGTTGGTATCAGCCACTGGATTCTGCCCGAGATGGAGCAAGGGACACAGCACCCTTGTAGCCGCCCTGCTGGAAATCTCAAAAGGGCAAATCCAGGACTTCTGCTATAGCTTGGCAGCGAGTTCTCCAGAAACGCCAACTGGTAGGTTCTATGAACTCGAGACAGCCTCTGCAGGATGCCTGTGCCTCCTCAGCTCTGAGTAAGATTCCAAGACCAAAGTACCACATCTGTTTTTCAACCCCTGATGATGTGATTGATTCAGATCTTGATGAAAAATGATAAAGCCATCAGCTGGAAGGCTGATAGGGAACCTCACGGGAGGGACCACTTTGGCAGTGGGACATGCAGACCTACCATGCCTCCTTATGTCTGTGTCGTCAGCCAGAGCACCCCCTGAGCTAGAACTTGCTGGAAGAGTTGAATGTGATTCTAATAAATCCTCTTGAGTTGTGGTTCTCAGACCTGGCTGATGATCAGCATCACCTGGAGAGACTGAAAACCTGGGGTCACCTGGGACCCAGGCCAGGATGTTGACTTAACTGGCCTAGATGGTTCATGTTTCCCAGGTGGACCCCACGTGGAGGCTATTCTGAGTTGAGAGCTAATTTACAGGAACTCCAGGGGGTGGGGGAGATGAGGGAACACACTGAATGCCACAACAAACCAGCCCATCCAGTAGGTGGGCTGCATCTCAAGGCGCTTGAGCCCATTTCTGTGTTTCTGCAGCAGGTCAAAGGTAAGTGTGTCTGGTGGGGGGACGGGGCGGACTTCTCTAGATTAAAAGAGACTTAAAAGACTCAACCACAAAATACAACTGTGTGGACCTTGTTTGGATCTGGATTCAAACAAACCAAAGTATAAAAAGACATTTTGAGGAGTTCCCTGGTGGCCTAGAGGGTGAAGGCTCTGGCATTGTCACTGCTGTGGTGTGTGTTTGATCCCTGTCCCAGGAACTTCCACATGCTACGGGCAAGGCCAAGGGAGGAAAAAAACATTTTGAAACTGTCAGGGAAATGTGACAGTAGACTGGCATCAGTTTAAGAAGACCTTATGCTTCAGGTCCCAGCAAGTCTGGAAAAGCTCACTGGGCAGGCTCAGGGTGATGTGGCTGGTGGCGCTGAGGTAAAGCCAGGATTAGGGTGAGACACCAAGGCATGAAATGTAAGGAGGCATTTCCTCTTGGAAATATTCCACACTCAACCCCGGCACGGAGTGCTCATTAAATTCTGTGCTCTAGGCATCTAGCTTACCCTAGACCAGGTCTCAGTACCTTGGGCTCCCAAACAATTCCTAGAAAACGAGGGGAGTAGCAAGCTTCTAGGGCTGACCAGGCAATCCTGCCCCTCCCTGCACTCTGAGGAGAGGGGGCTCGTCTCAAGGGAAGGGGCGGCCTCTGCTAACAACGTAGGTGCAAATTCCAGGGATGGATTTGGTCCTTCTTTGCAGCCCTGCTGTCGGCCCCATCTATCTATGGTCTCTAAAGAACAATAAACGTATCTGTGTGCAGACTGTTCTGCCTGGACTTCAGCCTCCCTAAACAAAAGCAAGCGTCCCCACAGGAGCCCGGTCAGGAGGAGCCAGCTAGCTTCGCTGAGGACCTCTGGTGCCCTCTGCTGGTCACTCTAATTATAACATCCAGCCCTGAGACAAACTGGAGGGCCAGCTCCTGGACTGTCCTAGAAAGCTCAAGTAATTAAAGCTAATTAAGAATAAATCTTAAAAGAGAGAACTGGAAAATGTTCATGTTAGATCCAAGTGTCGCTTTATTTCACGAGACAAATATACCCAGTCTCTCTGGGTCTCGCATTTACAAGGCACTCCCCTGGGGGGCCCTGCCGGGCTGCAGGTAAGGCTAAGAGGTTGTGGTCCCTTCACTAGCCAGGCAGGGCAGGGCAGGGTGTGGATCAGAGCCGCAGACTTCCCCCCTTGGCCACACTGAGCATCTACTAGGTACCAAGTGTTTTCTGGTGGTTGATTTTTCTAACAACCCCAAGCAGATTGGACTCCTATTTACAGGTAAGGAATTTGAGGGGTAGAAAAGGCACTTCACCTGTGCTGTGTCGCTCCCAAAGGTACTAAGTGGAAAAGCTGAGATTCAGACACTTTATTATTAACTGTAGTCACTATGCTGAACACGACATTCCCATGACTTTTTTTTTTCTTTTTTTTTTTTGTCTTTTTGTCATTTCTTGGGCCGCTCCCACGGCATATGGAGGTTCCCAGGCTAGGGGTCGAATCGGAGCTGTAGCCACCGGCCTGTGCCACAGCCACAGCAACGCGGGATCTGAGCCACATCTTCGACCTACACCACAGCTCACGGCAACGCCGGATCGTTAACCCACTGAGCAAAGGCAGGGACCGAACCCGCAACCTCATGGTTCCTAGTCGGATTCCTTAACCACTGCGCCACGACAGGAACTCCCTGTGACTTTCTTCATAAGAGGAAGTTTGTACCTTTTGGTCGACTTCACCCACTTTTACCCAACCCACAGCCTCTGCCAGCCACCAATCTGTTCCCTGCACCTATGAGCTATTCTTTTTCAATTTTTTAACTTTTTTTTTTTCGTCTTTTGTCTTTTGAAGGCCGCACCCACTCCATATGGAGGTTCCAACCAGACTAGGGATCTAATTGGAGCTGTGGGCGCCAGCCTACACCACAGCCACTGCAACACCAGATCAGAGCTGCATCTGCGACCTACACCAGAGCTCACGGTAACGCCAGATCCTTAACCCACTGAGCAAGGCCAGGGATCGAACCTACAACCTCATGGTTCCTACTGTGCCACGACGGGAACTCCTTTACTTTCTTTTTCTCTAAGTTTCCACGTATGCGATCATATGGCATTTGTCTTTCTCTGTCTGTCTTATTTCACTTAGCATAAGTGAAATACCACCTATGTGGTTTCATAAGTCCATCCATGTTGTTTCAAATGGAAGATTTCCTTTTTTAAAAGTTAATATTACATATATTTTATAATATAAACATATATAAATATATAGGAGATCCCATTGTGGTGCTGTGGAAACGAATCCAACTAGGAACCATGAGTTTGAGGGTCCGATCCTTGACCTCGCTCATTGGGTTAAGGATCTGGCGTTGCTGTGGCTGTGGTGTAGGCCGGCAGCTGCAACACCAATTAGAACCCTAGCCTCGGAACCTCCATATGCCCCACCGGAGCAGCCCTAAAGCAAAAAATATATACACATATCTATACACACAATATATATGCATATATTGCACATCTTCATTTTCCTTTTTGGCTTTTTTTGTCATTTTAGGGCCACACCTGCAGCATATGGAGGTTAGAATCAGAGCTGTAGCTGCCAGCCTTTGCTGCAGCCACAGCAACTTGGGATCTGAGCCACATCTGCAACCTACACCACAGCTCATGGCAACACCAGATCCCTAACCCACTGCGAGAGGCCAGGGATCTAACCCTTGTCCTCATGGACACTAGTCGGGTTCATTAATCTCTGAGCCACAAGGGGAACTCCCACATCTTCTTTACATGTTCATCTGTTAATGGGTACTTAGGTTGCTTCCTTATCTCGGCTGTTGTAAATAATGCTGCAGTGAACATTGGGGTGCATGTATCTTCTCAAATTAGTGTTTTCCTTTTCTTCATGTAAATATTCAGAAGAGGAATTGCTGGATCATATGGCAGTTCTATCTTTTAATTTTTTAAGAACCTCCATACTGTTTTCTATACTAGCTATACTAATTTATATTCCACCCACCAACACTGCACAAGAGTTCCCTTTTCTCTACATCCCGGGCAACACCTTTTTTTCTTTTGGCCACACACGCAGCATGTGGACGTTTTAGGCCAGGGATCAAATCTGAGCCATGGTATCAACCCAAGCTGCTGTAGTAACAATAACAGATGCTTAACCTGCTGCACACCACTGAAGGAACTCCTCTTTCTTTTTGATAATTGCCATTCTAACAGGTGTGCAGTGATATATCTTTTTGGTTTTAAAGTGCATGTCCCTGGAGTTCCCACTGTGGCACAGTGGATTAAGAACCTGACTGCAGCGGCTCAGGTTAATGTGGAGGTGTGGGTTGGATCTCTGGCCTGGCACAGTGGATTAAAGGACCCGGCATTGCCACAGCTGTGGTTTGGATTCAGTCCCTGGCCTGGGAACTTCCATATGCCTCAGGTGTAGCCGTAAAAAGATAAATAAATAAATTGCTTGCCCCTAATTAGTGAAGTTGAGGCACCTTTTCAGGTACCTATTGTTCATCTGTATGTTTTTGGGGAAAATGTCTGTTCAGATCCTCTGCCTATTTTTTTTTTTTTTTGTCTTTTTGTCCGTTGTTGTTGTTGCTATTTCTTGGGCCGCTCCCGCGGCATATGGAGGTTCCCAGGCTAGGGGTCGAATCGGAGCTGTAGCCACCAGCCTACGCCAGAGCCACAGCAACGCAGGATCCGAGCCGCGTCTGCGACGTACACCACAGCTCAAGGCAACACTGGATCGTTAACGCACTGAGCAAGGGCAGGGACCGAACCCGCAACCTCATGGTTCCTAGTCGGATTCGTTAACCACTGCGCCACGACGGGAACTCCTGCCTATTTTTTTAATAGGATTCTTTGCTTTTTCCCTATTTTGTATGAGTTCTTCCTATATTTTGGATATTAACCCCTCAGCAGGTAAGTGATTTGTATCTCTTTTCTCCCAATCAGTAAATTGCCTTTTCATTTTGTTGATGGTTTCCTTTGTGAGAAAAAGCTTTTTAGTTTGGTGTACTCTCACTTGTTTATTATTATTATTATTATTTTTATTTTTTTTTTTTTTGCTTTTTAGGGCTACACCCATCACATATGGAGATTCCCAGGCTAGGGGTCCAGTCGGAGCTGTAGCCGCCGGCCTATGCCACAGCCACAGCAACAAGAGTTATGAGCCAAAAAAAAAAAAAAAAAAGACAAAAAAAAAAGGAGTTCCCGTCGTGGCGCAGTGGTTAACGAATCCGACTAGGAACCATGAGGTTGCGGGTTCGGTCCCTGCCCTTGCTCAGTGGGTTAACGATCCAGCATTGCCGTGAGCTGTGGTGTAGGTTGCAGACGCGGCTCGGATCCTGCATTGCTGTGGCTCTGGCGTAGGCTGGCAGCTACAGCTCCGATTCGACCCCTAGCCTGGGAACCTCCATATGCCGCAGGAGCGGCCCAAAGAAATAGCAAAAAAAAAAAAAAAAAAAGAGTTATGAGCCACATCTGCGACCTATACTATAGCTCACAGCAATGCCAGATCCTTAACTCATGAGCAAGGTTGAACCCGCAACCTCATGGTTCCTAGTCAGATTTGTTTCCACTGTGCCACGATGGGATCTCCTGTTTTTGTTTTTTTCCTTGAGATCGCTTTGGCTATTTGGGATTTTTTTGTGGTTTCACAGAAGTTTCAGGACTCTGTTCTATTTCTGTGAAAAATGCCTTTGGAATTTCAGGAGGGCTTGCATTTAACTTATAGATTGCCTAGGGTAGTGCGGACATCTTTTTTGGCCACCCCAGGCACATGGAGTTTCTAGGCCAGGGATCAGATCCGACCCACTGTCAAGATCTATACTGCAGCTGCAGCAACTCTAGGTCCTGAACCCCCTGTGCCAGGCTGGGGATTGAATCTGCATCCCAGGGTTCCAGAGATGCCACCAATCCTGTTGCACCATAGCAAGAACTTCAGTATGGACATTTTAACAACAGTAATTCTGCTACTGAACCAACCTTGAAGCCACTCATTTACACAAAGTAAAGCTTATCTACCGACACCTAGTTGTGGTGAAGGGCAGTGCAGCATTTATTGCAGGGCATGAAGCAAGAAGTCCACGTAGCTAAAAGGCCTGAACTTCCCAGTGGTTTTCAGGGAAAGGTTTTTAAAGACCGAGTGAGGGAGAGGGGCTGTAGGGAATGCAATCAGCTCATGGATATTGTTCTGATTGCTTGGTGGTGGGGTCATGGGCGTCAACATCATCAACCTGGTTCCAACAGGTCTGGGGGCTATGTGCTTGTGGGCAGCATAGTTAACTTCTTCCACCTGGTGGCTGTTTCCGTATCTACAAAACAGCTCAGAGGACAAGGCTCAGAATATTTATCCTCTGGCCTTGGGGAGGAACTAAAGGCCTTTGACTTTGTTGAACGGCTAAACTATCATTTTGTCCTACATGACTGTTTCCCTTTGTTTCTGCATTTTTTCACATCTCTTTTTCACATCATTTATTCTTTGGAACTTGGGGGAGGCCCAGGAGGCTAGTTTTTCTGCAAACAAGAGGCAGGTGGGTTCTGTCTTAGGAAGGCCCCATAGGGTCCTGCTCAGTTACATTTCCAATCCATGAGCATGGAATTTCTTTCTTCAGTGTCATGATTTTCAGTGAACAGGTCTTTCTCCTCCTTGGTTAAACCCATTTCCTGGGCATTTTATTGTTTTTGATGCAATTTTAAGTGAGATTGTTTTATTTCCCTGATAGTTTGTTATTGATTTGTATAATATAATTTTCATATCCTGCAACTTTAGTGAACTAATTTTAATAGGTTTGATTGGGTTTTTTTGTTTTTTATTTTGCTGGAGTCTTTAGGGTTTTCTGTACGTCATGTCACCTGCAAATAGTTTCATTTCATCCTTTCTGATTTGGATGCCATTCATTTTTTGCCTAATTGATGTGGCCTAAGTCTATCACAAAGTTGGCAATGATTCAAACCCTGCTTTAGGAGTTCCCATTGTGGCTCAGTGGTAATGAACCCAACTAGTATCCAGAGGATGCAGGTTCCATCCCTGGCCCTACTCAGTGGGTTAAGGATCCAGTGTCGCCATGAGCTGTGGTATAGGTCACAGGCACAAGTCAAATCCTGCGTTGCCGTGGCTGTGGCGTAGGCCAGCAGCTGCAGCTCCAATTCAACCCCTAGCCCTGGATCTTCCATATGCCAAGGGTATGGCCTTAAAAAGACAAAAAACAAAACCCCCTATTTTAAAGGCCACTTCTTCCAAGTTCTACTGTCCTTTTGCAAATAGAGACAATATACACACCTGGCTGTTTATGGCACTAGGCAGGACTGAGACTGGAGGGCCTTTCCCCTGGGCTGGCCAAAGGATGGGGAGTCAACCCTGCCCCAGTCTACTTTCCCTACACCCAGGATCATATCAGCTCTCACACAATGGGCCTGTGTGGTATCTCACTTAAGTCTTCCAATATTTGCTGGGGCCCAAACTTGGCTGAGCACTGAGGGGTGTTGGGAGCTCAACAGTGAACGAGGAGACCTGGACACATTCTCTGGGGGGGGGCCTGTATAAGCCCCAAGATGTAAAGCATGAAGAACACTTAATCCCCTGTCCATTCTAACAGCTCTAGTCCCCATGCCTCACACCAAATGAAGGAAACCAGAGCAGGGAGCAAAAACATGGTAGAACTCCTCTGGAAAGGCTGACCCTCCGACCATAGACCAAGCCCCACAATCCCTGTGAACCACTGAAAATTTAGTTTGTTGCCAACCACTACTCTGAGCTTCACAACTCTGGGAGGTCTGCATGGAACACACCCTGGCTAGAAGTCAGAATGGCATTTAATAACTGACTCAATGACAACATGCAATCCTTTTTAATTTCTAAAATTTTTATTTATTTGGTTGCCCCTTGGCATGTGGACCTCTTGCACCAGGGATCAGATCTGAGCTGCGTTTGTAACCGAAGGCACAGCTGCAATGCCAGACTCTTAACCCACTGTGCCTACTTCCCAAGTTGCCGCAAATGCCTTTGCACCACAGCAGAACTCCTGCAATCCATTTTTAATATTTCTGATCATGGTGAGGAACAAGTCTCACTTTGATGGCAATGCATCTTTCCCTGCAGTGTTTTTTTTCTTTTTAGGGCCGCACTGTGGCCTGTGGAAGTTCCCAGGCTAGAGGTCAAATCGGAGCTGTAGCTGCCGACCTATGCCACAGCCACACAGGATCTGACCAATGTCTTCAACCTACACCACAGCTCATGGCAATGCCAGATTCCCAACCCTCTGAGCAAGGCCGGAGACTGAACCTGCATCCTCATGGATACTAGTCAGGTTCACTAACTAGTCAGGTTCATTAACCACTGAGCCACAATGGGAACTCCTCTCTGCAGTTTTTTAAACTTTCTGGAACACAACATGATTTAGGTCCAGAGCCTTCAGCAGATAACAGTATAGGATTACAACTTAATATCATTTGTCTTTTTCTGTATTTGTGGCTAATGACAATAGTATTTAACAATTTCCAGTACAGGAAAAATCTGTGAGAACATTGTAAATCAACTACAATCAAAAAAAAATTTTTAGGAGTTCCCGTCGTGGCGCAGTGGTTAACGAATCCAACTAGGAACCATGAGGTTGCGGGTTCGGTCCCTGCCCTTGCTCAGTGGGTTAACGATCCGGCGTTGCCGTGAGCTGTGGTGTAGGTCGCAGACGCGGCTCGGATCCTGCGTTGCTGAGGCTCTGGCGTAGGCTGGCAGCTACAGCTCTGATTGGACCCCTAGCCTGGGAACCTCCATATGCCGCGGGATCGGCCCAAGAAATGGCAAAAAGACAAAAGATAAATAAATTAAATAAAATAAAAATTTTTTAGGGAGTTTCCTTCATGGCTCAGCTGTTAATGAACCCGACTAGGATCCATGTGGATGCAGGTTCGATCCCTGGCCTCACTCGGTGGGTTGAGGATCCAGTGTTGTCATGAGCTGTGATGCAGGTCTCATATGTGGCTTGGATCCTGAATGGTTGTGGCATAGGCTGGCAGCTATAGCTCCAATTCAACCCCTAGCCTGGAAACTTCCATATCCTGCAGGTGTGGCCCTAAAAAGCAAAAAAAAAAAAAAAAAAAAACCCTTTTAAAATTGCAGCAGCATGTTAGGAGGGTCAAAGATGATACCATGACTTTGAGGATTAAGTCAGAGCTGGGAGTTAGTTTGAACCATGACTGCCACAGCTTTGGAAAAAATAAGTTTTCCCTTTGTAAAATGGAGGTGCTGACTTTTTTCCCTGCCCTTACAATGAGGATAAAAAATTGGAGTTCCCGTCGTGGCGCAGTGGTTAATGAATCCAGCTAGGAACCATGAGGTTGCTGGTTCGATCCCTGGCCTTGCTCAGTGGGCCGACGATCCAGCGTTGCTGTGAGCTGTGGTGTAGGTCGAAGACGCAGCTCGGATCCCTCGTTGCTGTCTGTGGCTGTGGCTGTGGCGTAGGCCGGCAGCTAGAGCTCCAATTAGACCCCTAGCCTGGGAACCTCCATATGCCACAGGAGTGGCCCTAGAAAAAGACAAAAAAAAAAAAAATTATGGAGTTCCCTTGTGGCACAGCTGGTTAAAGTCCTGGTGTTGTCACTGCAGCAGCTCAGGTAGCTGCTGTGGCATGGGTTTAATCCATGGCCTGGGAACTTCCACATGCCACAGTCTTTGCCAAAAAAATCTTTAGGGGAGGAGTTCCCATTGTAGTGCAGTGGAAATGAATCTGACTAGGAACCATGAGGTTTCAGGTTTGATCCCTGGCCTTGCTCAGTGGGTTAAGGATCTGGCATTGCTGTGAGCTGTGGCGTAGGTTGCAGATGAGGCTTGCATCTGGCATGGCTGTGACTGTGGTATAGCTGTAGTTCCGATCAGACCCCTAGCCTGGGAACCTCCATGTGCTGCAAGTGTGGCCCTAAAGGAAAAAAAAAAATCTTTAGGGGAAAAGAATCTGAAAAAGAATGGATGTGTGCATATGTATAACTGAATCATTTTGTTGTACAGCAAAAATTATCACATTGTAATCAACTATACTTCAATAAAACTTTAAAAACTGGGGAAAAAAAGATAAACACAATGCCACAACAAAGTTATTTCATGTCTTGGTTTATTAACTAGCTATAGGTCACATAGGTGACAGAGGTAGTCTCATTCCTATAGTATTTTAGTTTTAAAAGTATGATTATCATAACCCAGCTCTGAATACCAACATGTCCTTTCTATAGAATTCTGTGTTTTCAGGGTTATTGAAGTAAAACATAACCAGAAACTAGGATTCCATGTTGATTTCCAGATCAGAAAATGCTTTGTCCCTCCTTGTCATTTAACATCAGTATCAGTACACACATGGTAAAAACAGGTTGGTTTTGAGAGTTCTTTTTGGCCACACCCGCGGAATCTGGAAGTTCCCCAGCCAGGGATCAAATCCACACCAAAGTATGTGCCACAGCTATGGCAATGCCAGATCCACTGTGCCACATGGGAACTTTCCAAAAACAGGTTGTTTTTAGAGTTTCTGTTGTGGCTCAGTGGGTTAAGAATCTAACTATTATCCAGGACAATGAGGGTTCGATCCCTGGCCTCACTCAGTGGGTTAAAGGATCCGGCGTTGCCGTAAGTTGCAGTATAGGTCACAGATGCTGACTGGATCCTGCATTGCTGTGGCTGAGGTGACCCCTAGACTCTGAAACTTCCATTTGCTGTGGGTGCAGCCCTAAAAAAATAGGGTCAGGGGAGGTTGTTTTTGCAAAAAGTTTTGTCGTAAAATCCAAATAATCATACCAATGTTAATTTCTTGGGTTGGTAATGATTACATAAGTTATGACGGGGGGGGGGGGGAGGGGGGGGGAAGCTGGGTGAAGATACACAGGATGTCTATTTTTCCAGTCTCCTCTGAAACTATAAAAATTTTTTTTGTCTTTTTGCTATTTCTTGGGCTGCCCCTGTGGCATATGGAGGTTCCCAGGCTAGGGGTCTAATTGGAGCTGTAGCCACCGGCCTACGCCAGAGCCACAGCAACGCGGGATCCCAGCCGCGTCTGCAACCTACACCACAGCTCACGGCAACGCCGGATCGTTAACGCACTGAGCAAGGGCAGGGACCGAACCCGCAACCTCATGGTTCCTAGTCGGATTCGTTAACCACTGCATCACGACGGGAACTCCTGAAATTATAAATTTTTTAAAAATTAATTTAAAAAAACATTTTAGTCATGGAAACAGGATAAACATTTCAGTTCAAATTTTAAAATGAAAATCTAGGAGTTCCCATCATTGTTAAAAAATCGGACTAGGAACCATGAGATTGCAGGTTCCATCCCTGGCCTCTCTCAGTGGGTTAAGGATCCAATGTTGCCCTGAGCTGTGGTGTAGGTCGCAGATGCGGCTTGGATCCCACGTTGTTGTGGCTATGGTGTAGGCCAGGGGCTACAGCTCTGATTAGACCCCTAGCCTGGCAACCTCCATATGCCGTAGGTGCGGACCTAAAAGAACAAAAAAAAGAAAAAAGAAAATCTAAAAGTTCTTAGGAGAGCTTGGGAGTCACCTAACAACTGTGATACCTCAGTCGGAGGAATCTTTAAGCCCAGTGCAAAGGCTTATTTCCATCTAAGGCTCCTCACTAACTCTGGCAGTGATAAATGTTACAAGGCATGTCCTTCTGCTCTTCCCAACTCCAAGACCAAGGAGGCTCTGAATTAGCGTCAACTCACAAGGAACAGGTGAGAGGGAGGCCCTCAATTTTGTGAAAACCCACGGAGAGATCACTGCACACAATTTATTTCCATCGCTCTACGTCTGAGGCTGATTCTCACCAACGGCACAATCCTTGATCGGCAGTCTGCTTGGGCTCAGGATCCGGTCAGGACCCAGGCCGCAATGGGTTTCATCTAGCGACTTCCGAGGGCGCCAGGGGATCGGCTTGGCTCAGGGCGAGCTGGTCTTTCTTCTCCTTCTGCAGGACCTGCTCCTCCCACAGCGCCTGATCCACCTGATCGTCGGTGAGCACTACAGGCTTGTACTTCTCATCGAAGAGCCGCTCGTTGGCTTCCGAGTGCAGCTGGTGGGGCTCCACGACGCGTAGATGTGCCGGCAGGTGCAGGAACTCGTCGTGGTTGATGTCGCAGTCGCGCATCCGGGCCCCCAGCACCCACCAGCGGCCCACGAAGCCCACATCCAAGATCCGGTCCGGGAAGTCCGCCCAGCGGGGCTGCAGGTAGCGGCAGCGGGCCTGGTAGAGGCTGACCTGGGCGTCGAACGGCGCCTCGTACACAAGCGAGCAGAGGCCCAGGCTCACGTGGCGCAGGCGGCCGCGACCCCGCAGCCAGAGCAGCCGCTGCACAAATGCTTCAGAATCGCGGTTGCGTGTGGCCGGCGCCAACAGCAGGAGCGTCCCCGACGCATCCAGCAGCGCCTCCTCAAAGGCTGCCTCACTCGGCGCCAGGGCGCAGCAGGCCGCCGCGCCGCCCAGCAGCCCCACGTACACGGCTGCACGCCCGGGCCGGGCTCGCGCTGCCGCCGCCGCGTCTCTGCAGGCCTCTGCGTAGTCCTGGAGCAGCGCGCGGGCCCAAGCTCCTGAGAGGAGAGAAGCGCGATGAGGGCGGTCGGGCCGCTGCGGCCCCCCACCCCCACCGCCTAGCGCCTCTACTCACCCAACCGCGCCCACACGCCAGGCTTTGCAGCCGCAGCGTCCCCCGCCTCCCCACGGCTTCGGGACCACAACCTCTTCAGTGCAGCGGCCGCCATCCTCTTCCGGCTGGGCGTCCCTACTCCGAAAAGAAACGCCTGGTATGCGAAACAAAAAGATCCGGTGAATATCTTCTGCGCAAGCGTCAACATTTCCGGAGGTAGTTTCCCATCGGAAGACGATAGAAAACGGACCGACGCCGGATGTTGCTGTCGGGTCCGACTGGGGTTGCCCCGGCTGGTAGGCGGGTCGCGCAGGCGCAGAGAGTACCGGCCACGCCAGTTGAGGCGGCCTCAGGTGAGGTGGGCGGGGGTGCACCTGGGGGGCGGGAGTGCTGTGTTCACGCCCCTGCGGTACGGTCAGCCGCCAAACGGGGCTCGGGGCTGAGGGTTGGCTTCAAGGAGTGGCGCTGAGTGGGGTTGGGGTGGGCCTGATTGGCCTCTCTCCTCAGAGCGGGATGCGGCGACGCCCCTGAGTGATCATGGCAGCGGCGGACGAGCTGGCCTTCCACGGTGAGTGCCGCCGCGGTCTGACCCCACTCCTACTCCCTCCACTGGCCAGAACCTCCCATCCAGGTCCCAGCTCACATCTAACCGGAATCCCAGTCAGCTGTGAAACCTGACCCAGGCAGGAACCTCGCTCCAGCCCTAAACTCAGACCTCAAACCTGAGCCTCTACCCCATACCAGCCCTCAATTGCGGTCCAGTGTTAGGAGTGAGGGGAAGGGGACACACCTCTTTCCCACTCCCCAAAATTGAGGAAGCTGTACCCTGGGTTGGGGGGAACACCGAGGTGGTCACAGTTAGTCTTGGCCCCCAGATGAGCAGTGGGCAGAACCAAATTGTCTTGACCCCTTCAAATACACCTGTGTCCCATATTCCTTCTCAGCAGAGTTCGAGGAAGCCACTAATTTGCTGGCCCAGACCCCAGAAGCGACCACCACCAGAAGTGATCAGTTGACCCCCCAGGGGCATGTGGCTGTGGCCATGGGCTCAGGGGGCAGCTATGGAACTGAGGATGATGCAGAGGAGAGTGACAAGGCAGCGGTGGGTCCCCTAAGTCTCTGTGCCCTGCCTTTGTCTAGTCCCTGCTGCCCTTCACCCCTCACTGAAAGCCCACACTGTTCAGCTCCTACAGGAGGAGAAGCAGCAGCCTGGTTTCTGGACCTTTGGCTACTATCAGACATTCTTTGACGTGGACACTTCACAGGTCAGACCCGGGGAGTTGGTGGAATGGGGCTCAGAGTCACACTTGGGGTTCAGCCACTAGTCACTGAGCATTTCCTGCGCACCAGGCCCTGAGCAAGTGCTAGCAATACTCATATGAGAGAACAAGAGTCCTACCCAGGCTGGTAGATGTAACTGTGTGGACTGCAAGGATTTTGATGTGTGACAGGGAACACACGTGATATGGTGGGTTAGGGAAGGACCCCTTGGGAGAGATGAGGAATTTGCTGACACTTAAAGGAGAAGGTAGATTTAGCCAGGCAGAGTGGAAGGAAGCTTAAGTACGTTCCAGGCCCAGGAAACAGCATAGGTAGAGGAGCAGTAATGAGAGAAGACAAAAACTACTGCAGAGGCCTTGTATCACTCAGTCTGGAGAGTGAAATGGGAGACAGGTGGAGAGAATCCAGGTCACAGGGGTCTCTTGAGCTTTGTTAGGGAGTTTGGGTTTTATCCTAACGGTGCTGGGGGGTCATGGAAGAGTTTAGAGGGGGAGAGAATTGAGTAGCGTGGAACACAGATCGGAGGCCCCAGGACAGGGAGATAATATTAAACCAAGGTTGTAGAATAGGGGACATATTGGGAGAGACACGTGAATGAGAACGCCCGGGATTTGTTGCCGATCCTTATGGGGGCAGGGAGGAGAGAGCAAAAAGGGGAGTCCAGGACACGGATTCTGAGAGGAAGGAGATGCAAAGAAGATAGCAGGCCCAGAAGTGTTCTTTAGAGTGGTGGGACACTGGGATAGTGAGTGGGGCCTGGCCAGGGGAAGGGCTCCAGGCCATGGGAATAGCCCGTTAGAAACCAGAGAGGAGTTCCCATTGTGGTTCAGCGGGTTAAGAATCTGACTACTATCCATGAAGATGTGGGTTTGATCCCTAGCCTCACTCATTGGGTTAAGGATCTGGTGTTGCCTCAAGCTGCGGTGCAGCTTGCGCATGTGGTTCCGATTCCGCCTGGCTGTGGCTATGGCCAGCAGCTGTAGCTCTGATTCGACCCCTTGCCTGCGAACTTCCATATGCTGCAGGTGTAACCTTTATTTAAAAAAAAAAAAAGGAAACCCACAGGGAAGAGCCCTTTTTGGTGGTGTGGAGAGGAGGTGGGAGGTCAGCAGGGAAGGAACCCCTAAGGAGCTTAACCCCGCTCTTTTTTTTTTTTTTTTTTTTTTTTTTTGTCTTTTTTGTCTTTTTGTCTGTTGTTGTTGTTGTTGCTGTTGTTGCTATTTCTTGGGCCGCTCCCGCGGCATATGGAGGTTCCCAGGCTAGGGGTTGAATCGGAGCTGTAGCCACCGGCCTACGCCAGAGCCACAGCAACGCGGGATCCGAGCCACGTCTGCGACCTACACCACAGCTCACGGCAACGCCGGATCGTTAACCCACTGAGCAAGGGCAGGGACCGAACCCGCAACCTCATGGTTCCTAGTCGGATTCGTTAACCACTGCGCCACGACGGGAACTCCAACCCCGCTCTTTTGTGGGTGGTGAAGAGCCCCAGGCAGGCTTCCATCCTACACCTCGGCTCTGCCCCCCAGGTCCTGGACCGGATTAAAGGCTCACTGCTGCCCCGGCCTGGCCACAACTTTGTACGGCACCATCTGCGGAATCGGCCAGACCTGTATGGTGAGTGAGGTTGTGTGTTTTGTTCATTCAATTAGTCCTTTGGCAAATGTGGACTGAGTGCCAGGTCCAGGTATACAGCTGAGAACAAAGCAGAGCCACCCTGGGAGAGCGTGAAACTTACCCTCTGTTCAAGGAGACAGTGCCTGAAGATTAGGCTGCAGAGGGCAGTGGGGCTCGGAAGAGTCGCAGGGGGCTTAGAGGACAAGGGTTGCTGTTTCGCATCAGTTCTTCAGGGAAGGCTCCTCTGAGCAGGGTGAGGGAATGAGCCTTGTTGGTGTCAGTGTTGGGGGTGGGGAGACCTGGGGGAGAGCATAGCAGAAGCGGCATGTGGCAGTTCAGGCCTGAACTGCAGGGCAGCACTGTCCCTGGATTGGAGTGAGCTGCCAGGAGATGACGGGACAGATCTCACAGGTCTCCTATGCTTTGATGAGAAGGGATCTTAGTTAAGTGTCCGTGGGTGGTGTTTGCCCTGGGGAGGGCGAGGGCAGACACCAGGAGACCATGGAGGTGATGGCCAAGGTCCAGGCATGGGATGCCAGGCCTAGCCTGGGGTACAGAGAGGCGTGGTTGGATTCTGGCATGTGAGTGTAGTGGGGCGAATGGCGAATATGAGTGCCAGGTTTAGGGCAGAGGCCCAGGCTTGAGACATTTGGGGGTTGTCAGTGCAGAGGTGGCATAAGATGGACAAGATCACATAGAGGGGAGGGTGGAGGACTGGGCCCCGGATGGCTCCCCGTCATTGGAGAGACCAGGGAGTCAGAGGTAAAAAATTGCCAGTGAGATGAGACAAAAGCAAGAGCATAAAGTCCTGGGAACCACATGAAGAGTGCTCTCAGAAGGAGGGGAGTCAACTACATCACAGGCTGTTGAAAGGCCAAGAGAAACGAGAGCCTGAGTTGACAGCCAGCCCTGGATTCAGCCAGCAAGTTGTCAAGTGTGATGCCAGGTGGATGGAGCACTGGGTGGAGGCAGGCCCGGGGCTTGGGAAGAGGCTGGGACAGATCACCTGTCCTGGCACCGCCCCTGCCCTGCCCATAGGCCCCTTCTGGATCTGTGCCACACTGGCCTTTGTCTTGGCTGTCACCGGCAATCTGACCCTGGTGCTGGCCCAGAAGAGGGACCCTTCCATCCACTACAGCCCGCAGTTCCACAAAGGTAAGCAAATTGGGCAAGGCCTGGTACCTGGCGGGCCCAGGGGTGCCCCAGGGGGTGATGACCTGCCTTGCCCCACAGTGACCGTGGCTGGCATCACCATCTACTGCTACGCATGGCTGGTGCCGCTGGCACTGTGGGGCTTCTTGCAGTGGCGCAAAGGTGTCCGAGAGCGCATGGGGCCCTACACCTTCCTGGAGACAGTGTGCGTCTACGGCTACTCCCTGTTTGTCTTCATCCCCACTGTGGTGAGTGGGGCCCAGGGATGGGCCACAGGTGCCCTGGGGACGAGACCTGGTAGCCAACTGTCTGTCGCCTCCAGGTCTTATGGCTCGTCCCCATCCCGTGGCTGCAGTGGCTCTTTGGGGCACTTGCCCTGGCCCTCTCAGCCGCTGGCCTGGTGTTCACCCTCTGGCCGGTGGTCCGCGAGGACACCAGGTTGGCAGCCGCAGTGCTGCTCTCTGCCGTGGTGCTGCTCCACGCCCTCCTGGCCATGGGCTGTAAGGTACCAGTCTCGGGGAAGTCATAGGTTGGGCCTTGGGTTTTGGGGTTGGCTTGCGGGCTCTGATGCTGACCTCAGGGGATCTTGGGTCAGTTTTACTTCTTCCAGCCGCTGCCTCCGGAGCTCCTAGAACCTCCCCACCAGGCCACAGCCCAGCCCCCAAACATACCGCTGCCACCCACCCTACCAAAGTCCATGGCGACCTAGGAAGGCTGGAGCCCACAGGTGAGGAACTGCTTCCAGCTGTAGCTGAGGCCTGCCCCCGCCACTGCGCCGAGCCCCCCACCCCGTTAGAAGTCAGGGCCACTCGTAGGAGTTTCTGTCTTTCAGGCCCATCAGGAGGGGATGCCTCTGCCTGCCCTGCCCCCAAGACGGTGACTGAAGGCACCCCTGGAACCTCAAGATCATTCTGCTACTTTCCAGACTTTTCTTACAAAGCAAACACTTTTATTTTCTATGCAAAGGTGATTCAGAGAATTTATATAAAGGCGGGAAGAGGGACAGAGCAGGGAGCTTCCAGGGCAGCCATCGCCCCATGGGCTACCTGCCAGGACGGGTGGGCAGCAAAAGGGCCACCCCAGCCTTGGCTGTGCCTGCTCTCACTGGGGTGCCCAGCTTGTGGGCCTTGGGCCTAGCTCCACCACATCTGAGTTTGCGGGTGTTAGAAACGGGGAGAAGTAGAAGAAAACTGCCTGTGCTGAAACATACATTTCCTTGTTTATTTTGCTTTTCTTTTTTGGAGGGGTCCCTGCAAGGCCCCTTCCCAGACTGGGGAGGGACCAAAATGCCATTATAGTGGGGACTTGAGCATCTACAAATACTGAAGGGGACACACAGGCCTAACATTAGCTACACGGAAAAAGGACGCCTTTCACCACAGACCCTTGAGGTTTGTGTCTGCCCCAAGTGGCTGATGGTGACCCTTCCCTCCAGGGCCCACAGGGCCACCTGTTCTAGCTCTGGGTGCGGGTGGGGGTGGGAGACCTGCAGGGGCTCAGGGACAGGACAGCAGCAAGAGGCAGGGGCTGAGGACGGAGGGCCTTCCCGACAGCCGGGTGGGTTGTACATTCAAGTGTGAGGTGAACCCTTTGGTGGGAGGGGGCCGAGGGGTCCAGAGGCCCAGCCCTGCCCCATCCTGCAGACCCGCAGGGCTGCCCCTCGCCACTGAGCCTCTGAGTCGGGGAGAGGGGCTGCTGGCTCGGCCCGGCCGGCCTGATTTCTCAGAGGGTCTGTGGATTGACACTGGTTCTTTTCGTAAAAAAATAAAATTAAAAAAAGCAGCATGTCACGCCCATTGTGACCAAGGCCTGGTAGTTGAAGGGGAGGCCCCGCCCAGCCAGGAGAGCCTTCCTGCTGGAGACAGAGGAGGGCAGGCCCCAGGGACCCGGCAGCAGCTGCTTCCATTCCCCCGCCAGGCCTGCAGCTGTCAGGCCCGGACACGCCTGTTACAGAAGATGTCAAGCCCAGGTCAGGGTGGAGAGGATAGGAGGGGGCAACAGGGCTCCCATGACATGATCGTGTGTAAAATATGGCAGCGACACGCGCTCAGGGCCAAGATGTGGGTGGGCGGTGGGGTGGGGGCGGCGGCAACGTTGTGTAAAAAAGTGTTCGAGTTCCCGTAGCAAAGAGGGCTGTGACTGGTTGTTCGGCTTCTCCAGTACAGGGGTGAGAGCCGCCCAGGTGGAGGGGTGGGGTGGGCAGGGTCTTCATTTGGTTTCCTGGTGCTGTCAGTCTGTTCCACGCTGGGCGGGCCTAGCTCCCGTAGTGCATGGTGTTGGTCGGGATGGACATGGGCGAGGCCATGGAGATTGCGGGGCCGCCCATGGTGAACTGGCTGTTGACCGCGTAGTGGGCGCTGGAGCTGCCGCCGCTGCTGCCCTGGGCGCCAGAAGAGCCTGTGGGGTGGGACGTGGGCACTAAGGGACCAGCTCCACCCCCTTGCCCACCCGGACCCGCGGCAGAGTCAGAGAGAGAAGAGAGCAGGCGAGAGGGCAAGGCGGGCGCCGCGGTCAGCATGCCCACGCCCGCAGGACCCTGCTCCCTCTGTCCCCGTTACCTTGGACAATCCCCGTGCTCATTATGGAGCCCATCCGGGAGTGGGTGTGATTGACAATCCCCGTGTTGGCTGCGCAGCAAGAGGGAGGAAGGAAGGAAGGGAGACGGCGTCACCGCCCCCAGCCTGCCTCGGCCCACGCGCCCGTCGTGGTGGGCGCTCACACACGGGTGTGGGGAGGGAGGTGGGCATGGTTCTGGCAGAGCGAGGCAGAGAGGAATGGAACAGGGGACCTCAGCCCCAGCAAGGAAGAAAAGGTGGTGATGCAGAAGGCCCAGTGCGGCAGTCCCAGGCGCCCGGCCCCCAGGGCGCTCACCTAGAGGAATCAGGTTGTTGTGGCCCACGCTGGAGCCTCCGGCGATAACACTGCTCAGGTCGTAGGCGGTCGGCATTCCTGTGCCAGGGAGGGAGATGTCAGGGGTGGGGCAGTGACCCAAGCAGGGCTTCCAGGGACCAGGACTGTGGGCTTGTTTGCCCGGGGCGGGGGGCACCGCTGCTCACCCCGCCCAGGGGGCCTTGCTCACCGGCCACAGCCATCCCGCTGCTGAGGTTATAGGTGCTGCCGGTGTTCCACATGTTCTCCGAGGGGGATGTGTAGTGGGAGCCCGGTGGGGGAGAGGGTGTCGTCCCGGTGTATCTGTGGCAGAGAAGGACTGTGGGCGTGGGTGGGGCCAAGAGGCTGCGGGCCAGGAGGGCACCCCCACCGCAGGACGAGGGCCCATCCTACCTGAAGAAGGGGTTTTTCAGATCCAGGAGGTTACTGGACTTGGAGCCTGTCTGGTCTACCTGGGCCACAATACTGATGTCATAGCTCTGTCTGCAGAGAAGGCAGGAAAGGGTGGCCATGAGGGGGCTACGTGGGTGGACCGGACCCCTGTCTCCCCAGGCCCCCAGGGCGGCAGCTTGCACCTTTTGTTGGCAATAAGCAGACATGTCCCTGAGAGCGTGTCCCCAGCCTTGGCAAACAGTGGTGACTGGAACAGGCACCGGACCTGGTACCAGTGGGTCAGGGGTTCCGTCGGCGCCGTGGACAACCACACGGTCATTCTGCCAAGCAGGGACAAGCATGTACTTATATCTGGGCTGGAGCCACTCCGACACCCCCACCCCTGGGCCCACCCTGTGCTCTCCCCAGGCACCCACCCCCTCCCCCAGGGGTCCTGAAGCCAAGAGAGGCTGGCTGCCCGGGATGTCCTCAGCACACAACCGCACACACAGCCCCACAGCCAGGGGCACCCACTCGCCTTGACATACATGCCAAGAGACACAGTTCAGGCACTGTGAAGAAGAATCACTCAGGACAGTATAGACATTAGCCTCCCTCCAACACGCTCACACACACACAAAATAGTCTCTCCCTCCAAGGCCAGCTCTCACTGCGTTTTGGAAGGGACAGCGGAACATGGAGGAGTCATGTCCTGCCCTCCCAAGCCAGCCAGGCCTGGGGGTCACAACTGCAGGCAAGTCCCTGGGGCTGAGGGGCTAGGGCCACACACTGCACTCACATGGAGCCAATGAAAGCGACGTCAAACCAGAAAGCCAGACCGTGAACCAGCCCGGAATGCAGCATGTGGAATTTGAATGGGATTTCTATCCTGGAAGGCAAAGGGCAGTGATTGCTGGGGAAGCTGAACAGGGGCGAGGAGAAGTGTCGAGTGTAGGAGGTCAGGGCTCCTGTTTGCCTGCCCTGGGGAGAATTCTGCCTGAGGGAGCCAGCTGGGGTCCCGACCTCCAGCAGGAGCCAGGCCCAGGAGGATGGGGCATGGTTGCAGGTTACCTGTGCAAATCTCCTTCTTTGGCTTCTAAGAAGTTCACCGTGTACTTGACAGACTTGGCCATAAGGATCCGGATGTCAAATGTGTCCTGAGAGAGATCACAGGTGTGACCTGGCTTCAGGCCAAGGGGCCAGCAATGAAGAGAAAAGCCCTGCCCCTCTTCCTGAGTCTGGCCATGGCCTCTAGGCCATTCAGCCAAAAGCAGTTTGCTGTTCTCAGATGTAACGGAGGGTGAATTGGTATAACACCATGGAGGGCAGCTAGGTGACACCTCTCAAAATGACAACTGTTCATCTGTATAAAGTTCCCATTGTGGTTCAGCAGTAATGAACCCCACTAGTATCCATGAAGAATTGAGTTTAATACCTGGCCTCACTCAGTGGGTTAAGGATCTGGCATTGCTGTGAGTTGTGTACGTTGCAAATGCAGCCCTAGCCTAGTAACTTCCATATGCTGTGGGTGAGGCCCTAAAAAGACAAAAAAAAAAAAAAAAAAAGATCTGTCAATTTCACTTCTGGGACTTTTAACCTACAGATCTCTGTGCATATGTATAAACTTACACATGTTAATTACAGGCTGCCTAGAGTAGCAACACATAGAAACCATCTAATTAAACCAACAATGACCCATCAATAAAAGACTATGTATGTGAAAAAGAATAAAGAAGCTCTTAAAAAGAAAAGAAGAAGAGGAAGCTCTTTATGAATAGGTGGGGAAAGAGCTCCCAAATAAGTTGTCAAGCATGTTCACGAAAAAAACAAGAGAACCATGTGCTGACATCCATCCCAGCTACGATGGAGATTTTATATCAGGCTAACAATCCTGCCAAGAACTAAACGAGCGGAGTTAAAAACAAAGGAAAAAAACCCTGTTGTCTGACACTGGAGAGCAACCACAGCAGCCACAATTTGGGGGCTAAGATCCTAGAGGGATGCTTTTTGGCCTGTGTCTTTCACCTTGGGGTGGGCCTTTCAGCAGCCTCCCTGGGTGGGGAAGCAAAATGAGGGCTCAGAGTTAGCCAAGTAGCTAGGACTCAAGGAACTGAGATGCTAAAGAAACGGGAAATGTGGAAACACAAGGTGGATGTTCTCCATTTGATTTCACTTTGTGGCATTTGAGCTGCATGTGGAATGGGGGTTAGAGAAACCAAGCAAAAAGCCGCTTCTATGAGATTAAAAAGCTAAGAAAAGGTTCAGCAGCATAGTGGTGCTGGGAGGCTGGGACAAGAGGCCTGTGAACCACCAGGCTGACTGAGATCACTGAAACTAAAGCAGCAGTTCCCAAAATGTGATCCCTTCCAGAACACCCTCAAGGTAAAACTATTTTCACAATAACAGATGTTTTCTGCCCTTTTCATGTATTCCCTCACCTGTGCTATCACAAGAGACTGAATGCAGAAGCAGAATCCAACTGTATTCTATGAAGCCAGACATGAAGAAATATCCCAAATAAAAATGATGCTATTCTTGGAGTTCCCGACGTGGCGCAGTGGTTAACGAATCCGACTAGGAACCATGAGGTTGCAGGTTCGGTCCCTGCCCTTGCTCAGTGAGTTAACGATCCGGCGTTGCCATGAGCTGTGGTGTAGGTTGCAGACACGGTTCGGATCCCGTGTTGCTGTGGCTCTGGTGTAGGCCGGTGGCTACAGCTCCGATTAGACCCCTAGCCTGGGAATCTCCATATGCCGCGGGAGCGGCCCAAGAAACAGCAAAAAAAAAAAAAAAAAAATGATGCTATTCTTGCTGAAAAGTTTTGGAAAATAGTTTTTCTTAAATGCTATTAATATGTAATAGGTTTATTACCTTTAAATTAACTAGTAAGACCAAAAAAAAAAAAAAAAAAAAAGGAGTTCCCATCGTGGTGCAGTGATTAACGAATCCAACTAGGTACCATGAGGTTGAGGGTTCGGTCCCCGGCCTTGCTCAGTGGGTTAACGATCCAGCATTGCCATGAGCTGTGGTGTAGGTTGCAGACGTGGCTCGGATCCTGCGTTGCTGTGGCTCTGGCATAGGCTGGCAGCTACAGCTCCAATTAGACCCCTAGCCTGGGAACCTCCATATGCTGCGGAAGCTGCCCAAGAAATGGCAAAAAAAGACAAAAATAAATAAATTAACTAGTAAGTGTATATTTAAAAACTTCTTGGGTTTAGTTTTTAATACCAATAGATACTGATGATATATCAAATTGATAAAACACACATTAACGAAAGTTCTTTGGGAGTTTTTTTTTTTTTTTTGGTCTTTTCTAGGGCCGCTCCCGCAGCATATGGATGTTCCCAGGCTAGGGGTCTAATCGGAGCTGTAGCCACCGACCACAGCCACAGCCACAGCCACGCAGGATCTGAGCCGCATCTGCGACCTACACCACAGCTCACAGCAACGCCGGATCCTTCACCCACTGAGCGAGACCAGGGATCGAACCCGCAACCTCATGGTTCCTAGTCAGATTCGTTAACCACTGAGCCACAACGGGAACTCCGGGAGCTTACATTTTTAAGATTGTATAGGAGTCCTGAGACCAAAATGTTTGAACACTGCTACCTTACAGGGAAGCCAGGAAATATACCAACCAAGTAGTGTCTGAAAAGCAGGCCCTAAGTATCTCAAATACTTCATGGGACCAAGGTGATCTGTCCTTATGGCTCAGAGTCTGAAGAAAAACAAATCCTTGGGGAAAAACATCATCCAGAGCATCTATGATTTTTCATTCTGGCATTGAATGACCAGGCATACCAAGAGACAAGACCAGAGAACCAAAACCCAAAAGAATAATGAACAGAAATACACTTGCCACTAATCAGATACTAAAAGTAATTAAGAGACTTACTAATGTTTAAGAAAAAAGGTGAAAAAATTTCACAGAGAACTGAAATAGAAAATAAGCAGAAGTTCCTGTCATGGTGTAGCAGAAACATGAGGACTCAGGTTTGATTCCTGGCCTTGCTCAGTAGGTTAAGGATCTGGTGTTGCCATGAGTTGTGGTGTGGGTCACAGATGCAGCTCGGATCCTATGTTGCTGTGGCACAGCGGCTACAGTTCTAAATCGAGCCCTAGCCTGGGAAATTCTGTATACTGTGAGTGTGGCCCTAAAAATATAAAAAAAGCAAAATGGGAGTTCCTGGTGTGGCTCAGTGGGTTAAGAATCCAATTGTAGTGGCTGGCGTCACTGCAGAGGCATGGGTCAGAGCCCCAGCCAGGCACAGGTTTAAAGGATCCAGCATTTCTGAACGCAGCTGTGGCTCGGATTCAATCCCTGGCCCCGAAATATCCATATACTGTGGGTAACGGTCATAATTTTTTTTTCTTTTTAGGGCCACACCCACAGCATATGGAGGTTCCCAGGCTAGGGGTTGAATTGGAGCTGTAGCCGCTGGCCTATACCACAGCCATAGCCAGGGGGGGCTACAAGCTGGGTCTGCGACCTACACCACAGTAGGTAACACTGGATTCTTAACCCACTGAAAGAGGCCAGGGATGAACCTGCGTCCTCAAGGATGCTAGTGAGATTCATTTCCACTGAGCCACGACAGGAACTCCTAAAATGATTTTTCAAAAGACCAAAAAATCAATCTGATTGTAAAACAAAACCCATATATAATATGCTGCTTACATGAGACAAACCTTAAACAATAAGGTCATAAAAGGGTTGAAAGTAGAAGGATAGAAAAAATACATACTATACAAAGATTAGCCAAAGAAAGCCAGAGTAGCTAAACTATTATCAGGAAAAAAGAGACTTTAAGGCAAGTACTACTAGAGATAAAGAGAGACTCCAAAAAGAGTAATACAGGTTTAGGGTTATTTTTATCTTCCTCTTGGATTTTGCCACTGTGTGGCATGCTTGCTGTGTGGGAAAAGGATCAATTCAAGAGGAAGATGAAAAGAACCCTCAACCTGTATGCTCGTAATAACAGTCATGTCAAAAAATATAAGGCAAGGAGTTCCTGTAGTGGTGCAGGAGAAACGAGTCTGACTAGGAACCATGAGGTTGCGAGTTCAATCCCTGGCCTCGCTCAGTGGGTTGAGGATCCAGCATTGCTATGACTGTGGTGTAGGCCATCGGCTACAGCTCCAATTAGACCCCTAGAGCTTGGGAACCTCCATATGCCATGTGTGCGGCCCTAAAAAGGACAAAAGACAATAAATAAATAAATAAATAAATAAATATGGCAAAAACTATCAAAACTAAATGGAAAAATAAATCTACAATCAGTAGGAAAAGCAGATCAAGAAATTTCTAGAGATAGAGCAGACTTGACCGATATTGATTAATAAATGTGACCTTATTGACATTACTCTAACAATGTACTCAACAAATGATTAGTATACATTTTTCTCAAGTGCACATGGAACAAAAACCGAGAGACCACATTTTTGGCGTAAAGCAACTCTCAAATTTCAAAGGACTGAAATTATACAGCTATGTTCTCTGAACACAGAGAAAGTAAGGCAACAATATATTGATTATCCTATTATTCTGAGAGGAGAAAAGGCTTAAAATATATATATTAAAATGTAGGTTTAATGTATACATTATATATATATCAAAGATTTATTAAAGGTTTAATATATAAGTATTTGTATGTGCACATTTAGGTATAAAAGTTCTGGAAAGATATACAACAAAAACTGTTGGCCTATAGGAAGGAGAACTGTGTGGCTGGAGACAGAAACCTTTTCAATACCTTTTTTTTTTTTTTGCTTTTTAGGGCTACATGTATGGCATGTGGAAGTTCCCAGGCTAGGGTTTGAATTGGAGCTGCAGCTTCTGGCCTACACCACAGCTACAGCAATGCAGGATCTGGGCCAAATCTGCAACCTACACCACAGATCACAGCAACACTGGATCCTTAACCCACTGAGTGAGGCCAGGGATCAAACCTGCGTCCTCATGGATACTAGTCAGGTTCTTAACCTACTCAGCCACAACAGGAACACCACTTTTATACTTTTGATTTTTTTTTCCTTTTTCCTTTTTCTTTTTTTTTGGCCACACCCACAGTATATGGATAGAACCTGAGCCACAGCAGCAACCCAAACCACTGCAGTGATAATGCTGGATCCTAACTTGCTACGCCACAGGAGAACTCCTACTTTTTTGATTTTTGAACCATGGGTCTACATATCAGTTCAAAAATTTCAACAATTAATTCGCCAAGGATCAATTCATCTAATAAAAGTTCACATGCATTACATGCTTACATGTGCTGAGCAATCTACATGTGTTGCCACTTTATTCCCAACACCCCTGTGTGAGAGCCTCATGGAGGAGCCCAGAGAGTTCAGGGTGCAGCAGTGGCTTCCCTAGCGCTGCACAGTTTGTATACAGCCTGACAGGGCTGCACAGTTTGTATACAGCCTGACAGGAAAGCCCATGCCCTGTAGTGTCACCCCAGAGGAGGGCCATGCCAGTGCTAACTGCAGCAGTGCCCTGGGTGCCCCCACTCACCACCACAGGCTGCCGGAAATACTCGTCCACCGCGGCGCCTCGGAGGGCTGACAGGTCCACTCCATGAAAGGATGGCTGGTACCTGCAGAAAGCCCCCACCCCCCAGGGCAAGGTCACCAGCAGCAGGAGACCAGTGGGGCAGCCTGCATTCTCCTTTCCACCCCCCACCCCACGTCTTTTTGGTCCTCCTGAGGATGAGTAAGAGAGAGGTGGGGCCATCCCCCAGCAGGCAGGACACCTAGGCGCAGACTCACCAGAAGTTGGCCTTGGTGAACTGCTCCATGTAGAGCTGTTCGTCAGTGAAGGGTGCGAGGTGGACATCGCCAATGGTGGGAAACATGTTTCCTGGGAGGAGAGGAAGGGACAGGTGCTGGCGTCAGGGTGGGACATCTAACAGGGCCTGGCAGAGCCTCCACAGGGTCCTAGGACCCCAATTCTGGGTCTTCCTGGCATCTCATTTAATGGATGCACTCATTCATGCAATCCAGAGGTACTGAGTGCCTACTCTGCCAGGGGCCACACCCCCTCGCACTAAACCTAGACAGTCAGCAGGGAGGCAGGAGGGCCTGCCCTTTACATTACAGGGGCTGGGAGACAGGAGGGCCTCTGCCAGAGCCTCAGGGTAAGTATGAAGTGCCTGGGGTGCAGCCAGGCCTCCAGGGACCCTGTACTGTCACCCACAGGCATGCAGCAAGGAAAGCGAAGCAAAGTGCTCTGGACACAGCGAGGGTGAGTCCCAGGCTATGCCATCAAGGGACTCAGCTGAATTCCCACCACAGGACTGCCCAGGCTCTGGCAGGCAGGGTGGGCCACTGGCGTGGCCTGAAATGGGAAGTGGGGGGCAGGGTCCTCCATCCATATGACTCAAGGATCAGACTGATGAATCAGAACCAGCGACCAAGAGAGCCAGGGCTCAGGAGGGCCCACCTGCCTCAGAGAGTCTGGGGCCTCAAGTTCCCTGGCCTCCAGATGTGAGCCTCCCTCCCTCCTTCTATCCAAGGGATGGGGTCCTGAGGCGCTAGGAATCTGCCTTCTCAAGCCTCCTTTCAGCTGCAGCCGCTGGGGTGGGGAAGGGGAGGTGCTCACTGGCCAAGAGGCCACCAGCCACCTGCCTGCCCAGCAGGAGACTGCCAGCCCCCTGGAGCATCAGGGGAAAGTGCCCCCAACCTTGAAGGCACCTGAAGTTGTGCAGCAGGGGGGAGTGTTTCCTTTCATCCCCCTAAAGAGCTTCTTGAGATGGAAGGAAGCCACATCTACACGGGTTGTGGGACGGGGGGACCGGCCCCAGGCCTCATCCAGGGCAGGCTGCTTGACAAGTGGGGTGGAGTTTGTGGCTGCCCACCAGAGCCTGACCCCGTCTCTCCTTATGTCCCATAAGGAGGAGCATCGCACTCCACAGGGACCACGGCGGCCCACCTACCTCACCCTCACCACCACCCCAGCTAGCTTTGTCCACCAACAGGGCAGACCCAGAAGAAAGCAGGACGAGGACAAGCCTCCAGGAGGCCTGGCTCCCCACACACCAGGACGCAGGACAGCGGAGCCTGAGGCAGGTCCTTCCCCATAGAACAATTCATGCCCTGCCCTCCAGGGAGCCACAAGTGCACTGGCTTCCTGTGCTCTGCCCTGGCTGGTGTCATCCTCTCTCTCTCTCTCTCTCACACACACACACAGTGCTCACACACACACACACACACACAGTGCTCTGCCCTGGCTGGTGTCATCCTCTCTCTCTCTCTCTCTCACACACACACACACACACACTGTGCTCTGCCCTGGCTGGTGTCATCCTCTCTCTCTCTCTCACTCACACACACCCCTTCCTATACAGAAACACTCAGATGCACAGACCTGAGCAGAGAAATGGACTTGTCAGCAGATGTTCAGGGCCACACACAGACCAGACCCCCAGTGACACAAATGGGCAGGTGTGAACAGTGACCCAATGACCCAGGAGCATAGATAGGCCGGTACAATGACACTGACAGGAGCCCCAACACACAGTAACCCCCACTCTGCCTCCCCGGTTGGGAGGAGGGCAGGGCCTGTCAGGCTGAGGGTGAGGCCTACACCGTGAGGAATGGGGATGGAAGGTCAGCTCCTTGGGGAAGGTGCCCACCACAGAACACCTCGTGCCCTGACTGCACCCCGCTGTACACTGTTCCCCACTGGGCATCAGGCAGCAGAGAAGCCCACAGGCTCTCCATGGGCAGAGGAGTGCCCCTCTGAACCATGCCGGAGAGAGCCAAGCAGGGGACTGTGTGGCATCGTTTGGGGGGTGCAGCCCCCTGGGGTCGGGTGAGGGCAGGTAACAGGGGTGAAGGCCCAGATGGCGTTCGAACCCCAGGCTCTCCAAAGGGGCCCCCGGGGAGACACCCCGGGACACTTACCACCAGGCCTCAGGTACTTCTTGGCGTGGAGGTAGCTCTCGAGCATGCGTTCATTGAAGAGCATGTAGCCCATGGGCTCAGAGATGATGATGTCCACCTGCTCGGGGAGGGACACCTCCTCCACCTTCCCGGGGATGACCACAATGCGGTCGGTGAGGTTGTTACTCTTCACCAGGACCTGAGGGTGGGCAACCACAGGCGTCACTCCTGAACCTAATGGGTGACCACCTCAGGCCCAGCAAGACCCTCTCCCTGCAAAGCACTCAGTTGGAGGGAAAAGAGACCAAAGCAGAGAAAGACATTCCAGGTTCCCCTGGATTCAGGGGTCCCTGGGGGCTCCCAGCAGGGCAGGCTTCCCAGGCTGGAGCAGGCACAGAGCGGGAGGGCGAGGATAGGTAGGGACCCAGCGGGCCACTGACCTCGGCATGCTGGGCCATGGTGCTGGCCTCCACCGCGTAGATCTTCCTCGCTCCAGCTTGGGCAGCAAAAAATGACAGGATCCCAGAGCCACAGCCAACGTCTAAAACGATCTGAGGGAGAAGGGGTGGTGAGAACAAGATGGCTGTGAAGTGATGGGGACTGTAACACAAGTGTCATGGGTGCTCACACCCTGCAGCCCCAGCTCCAGGCCTGCTCCAGCCCTGCAGCCTGCTCTCCTCAACACGGCCAGCTGCCCCCAAGGCTGCTCTCTGAAATCCACCTGGGTACATGGGAGTCTGAGGTTTGGATCCAAAGGGGTGAGAACGGGGCTTCTGAGGACAGCTAGGATGCTAAGACCAGTACATGCTCTCAGACCTGATTCAAGGAGGGATGGTATAGGCTGTCTACACAGCACGTGGGAGTGAGCGCTCACTGGGTAAGGACAACTCCAAACACCCCAGGACGACCCTTGAGACTCAGGGCTGAATGGCCAGGCCTACACTGTGGGCAGGAGGTGAGCAGCCTTGACCGCAGGCCCCACAGGGCACCCCACCACCTGGAGGAGCCCCAGGGAAAGCTCCTACTCAGCCGAGTGCTGTGGCGCACAGGCCTCCGGATCCCTGGTCCTCCCCAGAAGCCAGCACAGCAGCCCAGAGGTGTTCCAGAGCCTCTGCAGCCACTGCAGGGTAGAAGTGGGCTGCAGGTGCTGATGGTGGTGTCTCGTGGCTGCATGCTGACCCTTGGCCCCTTCCTGGGAAAGCAGTCAGCTGCTCCACTGGGGAAGGTGGACTGCCCACCCTCGGACCGGCCGGGCACCCTCTCCAGGCTGCCGGGCCCCAGCACAGGCTTTCAGGAGCATCCAAGCCATTGATCCCATTGCACCGCAGTGGGAACTCCAACACACACTGGACCTTTTTTTTTTTTATTCTTTTTAGGGCCGCACCTGCAGCATTTGGAGGTTCCCAGGCTAGGGGTCCAATTGAAGCTACAGCTACCAGCCCACACCACAGCTCATGGCAATGCCAGATCCTTAACCCACTGATTGAGGCCAAGTAATGAACCCGCATCCTCATGGGTACTACTCAGGTTCGTTTCTGCTGTGCCACAATGGGAACTCCCTCATGCCCATCTTAGACACACCAGGCTTCTACAAAAAGAGTTTGCTTTTGTAATCCAAAAAATTAAAAATGAAATCAACAAGCAAAGGAAAAAAAAAAAAAAGGAGGCAGCGAGGCAGGCGCGCAGCCCGAGGGAGAGGGAGGAAGGAGGCAGGGCAGACCCGTGTCGGCCCACTCACCTTGTCCTTGAAGTCCGTGTGGTTCTGTAGGATGGCGCGCTGGTAGGTGCCCGTCCGCACGTAGTCCTGCATCATGTTCTGCTGCTGGGACAGGTAGCCATAAAACTGGAACAGAGACATGCCAATGGCACAGGGCACGCGTCGGAGAGACGGCCGAGATCTCCCTGGGGAAGGCGCACCCCCTCAGCTCTGCGGCCAGTGGCTCCAGGACACAGAGTAGGAAGCTAGAGACAGCCCCCAGGAGGAACACCACCACTTCACCGTGGCCAAAGGACACAAGCTGGATGACGCCTGGACCTGGAAGCCACCCAGGAGAACTCAAGAGATGACACAGGCGGGGTTCTGGGATCAAGGGCCACCTGCCCCATCTTGGGGGCCCCAGAGAAGTAGAGGAGCAGATTGAACAGAACCCTAGAACTCAGAGCGCCAGGCTGGTGAGGTGCTGCAGGGTCTCTCTGTAAGACAACAGGCGATCAGGAGGCAGCGTGGCACCTGGGCAGGGGCACAGGCTTTGGCATCAGGCAGACCTGGCTTCCCATCTTGGCTCTGTTGCATAATAGCTGTGTGACTTGGAGCAAGTCACTTAACCTCTCTGAGCCTCAGTTTTCTCATCTGTAAAATGGGGACAACAATAGCACTTACCTCCTAGAGTTTTTGGGAGGGTTCAAGAGCTTCCGTACGTATCAAAGCGCTTGGACCAGTGCCTGGCATGCCCTGCATGTCCCGGACACTGTAACTGTGCTACCATTACTCAAAATGCCTGTGGACCTGAGCTTCACCTGCACTCAAATCCTTCTAGCAACCCTCCTAGGCAGGCACTCACATCTGTTTCACAGATGAGGAAACTGAGGCCCAGCGGTGGAGAAAGCCTGCCCAAGAGAGTAAGGGGCAGAGCCAGGACAGGCGGAACTGCCCTGTGCCGCGCAGCCTCCGGGGGCCACCGGGGGTGGCAGCTTGGCCCGGGCCGTGCGTACCCACCTGGAAATACTGCACAGCAGAGGACTCCTCCGTGCGCTCGCTGAACACGGACCGCTCCAGGGTGTGGCCCCGGCAGGTTTTCAGGATGTTATAGAAGGAACAGAAATCTGGAAGGGGGAAGCCAGGTCATGCGTGGCCATGTCAGGGGTGAGGGTGGGGGGTTCCATCTACGTGCAGACCCTAACTTTTCCACCTTGAGCACCGGTGACTCGAAAATCCTCCCCCCTAAAATGTTGAAGCTTAAGGAAGAGGAGAAGCCAGATCTGCCACTTGGTGTCTGACAGAGGAGAGGGCAGGGTCATGCACACAGAGGAGTGCTGGTGGGGGTGGGTCCCGGCACTGCTTCGCTGAAGGGCGGCTTGGCCAAAGCCTTCAAAGGATGACCCGGGCGTCAAACCTCTGGGCTTCACTGCAGTGAATGACCATTAAGTCCACCCACAGCTCATGGCAGTATCTGCGGGTGACAAGTGGACATAGGGACGCCACCCCGATGTCCCTTAAGAGTGGACCAGATGGACCCCAGAGGACACAGAGAAGCCTGTCAGGGAACCAGTCACCAGGGGTCTGTAGGACCAGATGCTACACGCAAATGAAGTAAATTTATTAACACAGAATGACGACCACCACGTTGTGTGTCAAGAAAGAAAGTAAAACAAAATCACGCAGACAGACAGGTGGTGGGTGTCAGGGGGAGGGGGAGTCAGTATTTAATGGGGACAGAGTTTCAGTTTTGGAAGACGAAAAAGTCCTGAAGATAGATGGTGGTGACAACTGCACAGCAATGTGAATATTTTTTTGTTTTTTTTTTGGTCTTTTTGCCATCTCTTGGGCCGCTCCTGCGGCATATGGCGGTTCCCAGGCTAGGAGTCTAATCGGAGCTGTAGCCGCCGGCCTACACCACAGCCACAGCAACGTGGGATCTGAGCTGTGTCTGCAATCTACACCACAGCTCACGGCAACGCCGGATCGTCAACCCACTGAGCAAGACCAGGAATGGAACCCACAACCTCATGGTTCCTAGTCGGATTCATCAACTGCTGCGCCACGGCGGGAACTCCTGAATTTGCTTTAATACACTTGGAAGCCATACACTTAAAAATGGTTGATGATAAATTTTATGTTGTGTATTTTAACACAATTAAAAGGCAGTATCTTAAAATGTACAGTTTGGGAAGATGAAAACATTCTGGAGCTGGTGAATATAGAAATGTATACTCAAAAAGGGTTATAACATGGTAACATTTTTGTTATGTAAATTTGACCACAACTTAAAAAAAAAGGATAGGATTGAAAGGGGAAAAAATTAGACTATAAACATTCACAGAGCAGAAAAAGACTAGAGGGATCTACATCAACTCTTAATGACAACTCTGGTGGTGTTTCTGTAACTTCTTTTTTTAAACATTGAACTGGGATTAATTATGTACATAAAGAAGGAACCTGGGGAATTCCTGCACAGCACAGTGGGTTAAGGACCTGGCCTTGTCTCTGCAGCAGCTCAGGTCACTGGTGAGGCACAGGTTTGATCTCGGCCTGGTACAGTGGGTTAAGGATCTGGCGCAGCCACAGCTGTAGCATAAGTCACAGCTGCAGATTTGCTCCCTGGCCTAGGAACTTCCCTATGTCTCAGGTGCGGCCATTTAAAAAAAAAGAAGAAAGAACCGGAGCTTAGAGCGTAAGAATGCTTCTGGTGGGAGGCAGTCAGTCAACTGGCTGCTTTCTCCCAGCTCTGCAGCGAGGCCACACCAGGGCGAGCAGTCCTGAGTGTCTGGGCTATGGGAGTAGCCTCCCTCCGTCGGGGTGCTGGGACAGGTAAGAGAGCTCTGGGGGAGCTGGGGGCAGGCAGTCTCTCTTTGGCTCTGCAGTTGGCCTGGACACACACACACACACACACACACACACACACGCACACACGCACGCGCGCGCGCGCGCGCCTGCCCTGAACCACTGGCAGCTCCTCCCTGTGGCTTCCCAAGCCCCGCTCAGGAGCCTCATGTGTCCCCCAGCTGCATCTGCTTAGCTCCTTCAGTGTTTCCTCCATGCTCCGAACAAAGCCTCCACCAACCTGGAGACCTCATCCTGTCCCCTCCACTGCTGTGGGAGGGCTGGGCCTCAGCTGGAAGGTCAGGCCAGGCCTCTCAGAGGAGGGGATATATAAGCCAAGCCCGGGAGGTCCCAGAAGGGCTGGCAGGGTCTGGGGCAGTGTCCACACAGCAAGAACATATTCCTATCATGGACTTATTTCTTCACGGAATATGATTTCTGATGTCCGTGGGGCATTTCCTGGGTCAGGATTTAACCAGGCTCCAACCCCCCTCCACACCCCCACTCTGGGCACTCCTTGTGCTGCTGGGACAGGTAGGACACGTACCGCTGGGTGTGGCAAACTGGATGAGGACGCTGTTGCAGCCGAGGGTGATGATGAAGGACTGCTTGCCCACACGGCTACACTCTGTCTCCCGGGACACTGAGCACTTGAACACACAGACGTCTTCATCTGCAGGAGCAGGAAGGAAGCTGTGAGCCGACAGGTCCTGGCCAGCCTGGTCAGGCTCCCCACTGGCTGCCTTTGTTCAAGTCCTGTCCCGCCAAACTCCCCGTCCCTCCTCACAACTTCCTAGATGCTTCCAGAGTGCCATACCCCGCAGAAGCACTGCCCCGTACCATGCCTGCCCAACCCATGCTGAGGACAAGGTGATGGCCAATCACATCTGTGGGGGGAGGTACACAGCCTGTCCAGTGGGAGAGGACAGCTGTCCGCAGGGCGACCAGGACTGGGGCGGGGAGGGCAGTTGCCCAGCACTGTGAGGTCCAGGGGACACCTCTGCCAGGATGACCCCTCACCAGCACCTCCTGGTACCAGACCCCATGCTGCTCAGTGGGCAGTGAGGTAGGAAGACACATGAGAAAAGGGCAAGTCTGGTGGGGACTGAGGGTTCACAGGAACCCAGCAGGGCACCCCAGGCCCAGCTGAAGGAGTCAGGCCTTCAGTCACTGGCCCTTTTGTGACACATGGGGGTATCATCAGTCTTCAGAGCTGAGCAGGGCTGGGTGGAGGGTGAGAAACAAATCCTGGTGGATGGAGTTCTCTGGTGCCATATAGGCTAAGGATCTGGCGTTGTCACTGCTGTGGTGCAAGTTCGATCCCTGGCCCAGGAACTTCCACATACTGCAGGTGCAGCCAAAAAAAAAAAAAAAAGAAAGAAAAAAGAAAAGAAAAAGAAACCCCAGTGGATTTCAAAAGTAATCTTTTTTTCCCCACAATTTTTACTTTTTTTCAAGGTTTTATTTTGTTTTGGTCTGGCCTAAAGCATGCGGAAATTCATGGGCCAAGGAATGAACATGTGCCATAGCAGTGATCCGAGCCACAGCAGCGACAGTGCCAGATCCTTAATCCACTGCACCACCAGGGAACTCCTTTCAAAAGTAATCTTTGAAATTTGAAAATAAAAGCAGAAAGGCAATGTCTTAGTATAGAAAGATGATTTCAAACTGCTGAAGGGACCAAGGGACAGCAGTCATGAGCGGCGGTCACATCAGACCAGAGGTATACACTCTGCACCTTTGTCAGTGGATGCCTCCCCCAGTTTTCCTGCATCTCCTCCTCACTCAGATTTTCCCTCTGGGACAGGAGACATTTGATTTCTCTTCCTCACTTTGCCCTCTCAGCACCTGGAGACCACTCACCCGAGGCCTGGATGGTCACCAGGGTTGGTCAGGCTGATGATCCAGAGAGAAGAAGTGGCCATGAGTGCACAGTATGTGCTTATATACGTGTGTGCACACATGTGTGAATGAGACAGTAGATGGTTGGGTGTGGCTCAAGAAAGGAATCTCCATTCTGCTTCCTCCAGCTGAGCCCTTTCCTTCTTGCATGTATTGTGTGTGGCCACTGAAGCTGGACAGCCTGTGTTCATGCCCCACCTGTGCTACTCAGTATCATGAGGGCAGGGCAGAGCCCTCAGTTTTCTCATCTGTCAAGCAGAACTAATGGTGGGACAGGCGAAGGGCCCACCACACACATATGGAGAGAAGCACTGCATCCCCGAGCCCGCCACCACTATTGTTACTGCATTCTCTCAACCAGCACAGGGCGCCCCACCTTGGCCAACATCACCAGGAGACAGACCAACCCAACACTGTGGCCTGGATGTCGGACAGTGGGATGGACACCCTGGTCCCATTAGAAGGGGACAACTGTACCAGATCAGGGGCAGTCCAAGACAGCCTCCCTGGTTGCCTCAGGAAAAACCTAAATTGCTGGAAACTATTCCAGAGTAAAGGAGACTAAAGAGCCTTGATGATCAAATACGAGGTGTGGTCCAGCTATAAAGGACAACTGGGGAAGTGTGTGGACCGCAGGAGCCATAATTTTAAATGATCTAGATGTGACAAGAGCATTATTCTGTAGAATGCCCTTATCATTAAAAGATACGTCTGGGGAGTTCCTGTCGTGGCGCAGTGGTTAACGAATCCGACTAGGAACCATGAGGTTGCGGGTTCGGTCCCTGCCCTTGCTCAGTGGGTTAACGATCCGGCGTTGCCTGAGCTGTGGTGTAGGTTGCAGACGCGGCTCGGATCCCGCGTTGCTGTGGCTCTGGCATAGGCCGGTGGCTACAGCTCCGATTCAACCCCTAGCCTGGGAATCTCCATATGCCGTGGGAGCGGCCCAAGAAATAGCAACAACAACAACAGACAAAAGACAAAAAGACAAAAAAAAAATAAAAAAATAAAAGATACGTCTGGAAGTAAATTCCTGTGATGTCTACAACTTGCATTTGACTGCCTCGTCAAGTAAGCAACAAAATACAGTTATAGAGAAAAGCAAGAGGACAAATATGGCAAAGTGTTTCCAATTGCCCCATAATAACCAAAATAATCTTGAAAAAGAACAAAATTGGAAGACTCAAATGCCCGATTTCAAAACTTATTTCAAAGATACAGTAACCAAAGCAGAATAGTACTGGCAAACGGAGAGACATATAGATCAACAGAACTGGAGTCCAGAATAAACCCTACATTTACAGTCAATTGGTTCTTTTTGGTCCTTGTTTGGCCATCCCAGTAGCCTATGGATGTTCCTGGGCTGCGGTTCAAATTCAAGCTGGAGCTGTGACCTACACCACAGGTGCAGCAACGTTGGATGCTTTAATCCACTACACTAGACTGGGGATTCTAACCCGTGCTTTCACAGAGACGAGCTGGATCATTAACCCACTTCGCCACAGCAGGAACTCTGTCACTTGATTTTTTTGTGGGGGGGGTGTCTTTTTTGGGCTGTACCCATGACATATGGAAGTTCCCAGGCTAGGGGTCAAATCTGAGCTGCAGCTACTAACCTATACCACAGCCACAGCAACACTGGATCCAAGCTTCGTCTGCAACCTACACCACAGCTCACGGCAATGCCAGATCCTTAACCCACTGAGCAGGGCCAGGGATCGAAACCACATCCTTACAGATACTAGTCAGATTCGTTTCTGCTGCACCACAACAGAACTCCTGAATGAAGACAGGGATCAAAGCAGAGTCCTCATGGATACTAGTCAGGTTTGTTACCACTGAGCTACAACGGAAAGTCCCAATTGATTCTTTTGTGTGTGTGTAGAATTAAAATGATTTTCATTTTTTCCATTATAGCTGGTTTATAGTGTTGTCAATTTTCTACTGTACAACAAGGTGACCCAATCACACATACATGTATACATTCTTTTTTCTCCCATTATCATGCTCCATCATAAGTGACTATAGTTCCCACTGCTATACAACTTTTTAATAAAAAATAAATTAGAAAAAAAAATTATAAACTTTTTATCAAAGGACAGTATCAAAAAAATGAAGAGGAGTTCCCTGGTGGCCTAGCAGATTAAGGACCTGGTGTTCTCACTGCTGTAGCTTGGGTTGCTGCTGTGGCACAGGTTCCATCCCTGGCCTTGGAACTTCTACATGCTATGGGCTCAGCCAAACTAATTTTTTTAAGTGAAAAGACAACCTACAGAATAGGAGAAAATATTTACAAATCCTACACCTGATAAGGATCTATTGTCGAAAAGATATAAAACACTCTTAACATAACCCAATTCAAACAAAAGGCAAGACTTGAGCTGTTTCCCCTAAGACATACAAATGGCTAGCAAGTGAAAAGGTCCTCACCTTTTAATCATTAGTCATTAGGGACAGGTAACTCAAAACCACAATTAGATACCAGTGCACACCCAGCAGGATGGCTATAATTTAAAACAGAAAAAGAGGAAATAACAAGTGTTAGCGAGAAATTGAAACCCTCATACCCTGACTGGTGGGAACCTAAAATGGTACAGCCTCTGTGGAAAACAGTTCAGCGGTTCTTCAAAAAGTTAAACGCAGAATTACCATTTGACTCAGCAATCCCACTCCTTGGTATATACCCAAAAGGATTGAAAGCAGGTATTCAAATGAATACTTGTATGCAAATACTCAGTGTTGCCATTCACAACAGCCAAAAAGTAGAAACAACTCAGATGTCCATCGACTGATGACTGTATAGATGAAATGCGGTCATCCATATAATGGAATATTATTCAGCCATAAAAAGAAATGAAGTCCTGACACCTGCTACCATGGGGATGAGCCGCAGAAACATTATGCTGAGTGAAAGAACCCAGACACAAAAGGTGACAGGTTTATGATCCCATTTATATGGAATATCTAGAATCAGTAAATCCAGAGAGAGAAAGCAAATAGGTAGTTGCCAGGGGCTGAAGAGGGGAGAATGAGGAACGGTGACTTAATGGATACAAAGTTTCCTTTTCAGATGATGAAAATGTTTTGGAAATAAAGGTGCTGATAACCTGATACTGTGAGTGTACTAAATGCCACTGAATTGTTTTATGTTATGTGAATTTTTTTTTTTTTTTTTTTTTTGTATTTTGTCTTTTTTAGGGCTGCACCCATGGCATATGGAGGCTTTCAGGCTAGGGGTCAAATTGGAGCTATAGCTGCTGGCCACAGCAACATGGGAGCCAAGATTTGTCTGTGACCTACACCACAGTTCACGGCAACGCTGGATCCTCAACCCACTGAGTGAGGCCAGGGATCGAACCCACGTCCTCATGGATGCCAGTAAGGTTCATTAACCACCGCGCCACAATGAGAACTCCTGAATTTTTATCTCCACACAAAAAGAAAAACATTCCCAATGGGTGAATCTGGACATGAAGGGCCTGTGGGTGTGGGCTGGGTCCCTTGCTCTCCCCTTGTTTAGTCTGAGCCCTAAGCCTGGACCACAGCCTGGAGGAGGGTTTTTGCCAGATGACCTCACAACTCAGGAGCCAGATGTCACCTCCTGGGGATCAGGGGAAGCAGGACACAGGCATCCTTCTGACAGGAAGGACTGGCAGGTCAGCCCCAGGCTCACAGCTATGCAGCACCGCCAAGGGGCCCAATGCCTTGACGTGGTACCCATGCCCACTCCTGAGGCAGGAAATAAAAGTCGATCTGTCAGCTGCTCCTGCGTGGTGGTGAGCAGACCAGGGAGGGCCTGTTTACAAAGCAGCCTGGCAACCTGACCAGTTGCCCTAGGCACCCCCTGCAACCTGGCGCCAAGCAGGCAACCACAAGGACCTGGGGCCAAGCACAGCTTGGCTGCATCCAGAGGCTTGGGCCAGGGAAGCCAGGGCTAAGGGCAACCTGGGCTGTCCCATCACGGGACAATCAAAGCCCAAGGAGCTAGCATTTTTTTTTTTTTTTTTTAGGGCCACACCCACGGCCTATGGAAGTTCCCAAGCTAGGGATGAATCAGAGCTACAGCTGCCAACCTACACCACAGCGACAGCAATGCTGGATCCTTAACCCACAGAGTGAGGCCGGGGACTGAACCTGCATCCTCATGGATACTAGTTGGGTTCATTACCGCTGAGCCACAACGGGAACTCCTGGAGCCAGCATTTTTTATATGTCACAGCTATACACCCACAGCCCAGTCCCTATAACACACAGGAGAGCTCGGTAAATATCTGAAAAACAAACAAAAGCTGGACCAGGCTCCTACCTCTCTGAAAAGCCTCAGGAAAAGTCCAAGCTCTGGGAATGGCAGTTGAGGAGCTGCATTCATCAGCCCTTCCCTCCCCAGGGCCACACTCAGAGTCCCAGTCCCCCAGTGAGCAGGCAGTGCACCTCCACACACAGACACACACACACACACAGGCCTTCCCCTCTCCCCTCCTTTCACATGGAGAGGCCCTCAGGGAATGGACAGAGATGGTGGTGCTGGCCTATCCCTGCCAGTAGACACCATTCATGGAGCTCAGGCTCACCTGTGACCAGGCAGAGCACAGCCTGCCTCCTGGTTCCCCAGGAAAGGGGTCTGGAGCCCACAGGGCCTGGACCCAGCAGTGGCACAGCCCCATCTATCAGGAAACCTCCTGGCAGACTGGAAGGCTGGCACCATTCCCCCTCCCCGCCTTTATTTAGCTCTTCAGTGGGTGCACCAGTAAAGAGGCAGAACCCATCTCTGTCCTGCCTCCAGAAACCAACCCAGAAAGTACCACCCTTGTCACATCGGCTGGCGTACTCAGGGGCTGCCTGCATGCAGCCCAGAGAGATAGGGGACAGGGAGCGGGAGATGGGCTAGCAGGCTGCCCTGACAATCTAACTGGGGATGACCACAAAGGGGGCTGCGGGCCTGGGGACTATGCTGGGTTTCAGCCCACCCAGGTCAGGCAGAGCTGTGTTTCCCTCCCCGATAGCAATGGATGGGTAGGCCTGCCGCCTGGGCCGGCTGCTTGTCAGAGGCTCACTGCAGACGGGCTCTGAACAGGGGAGCGCGAGGCAAAGGCCCTTGGCACATGGAGTGTTAGCCATGCCCTGGCCACCACAAACATGTCCGCCCTGTTCCTGGGCCCAGCCTGATGCCCTGGGCTGGCCTCCCACCTCCCACATGGCAAAGTCAGTACTGCCCAGGCTCTGGGGCCAGGGGACCATGGGCCAGATGGCCAGGAACAACTACCTACAAGGGGAATGCAGCAATTGGGGTGCACGGGGGTGGAGGAGGGTATGAAAACCACCCCATCCATCTTGCTCCCTCGGAGCAAGGCCCCCAAGTATCCATGTCACAAATACTAAGTTTCGGCCCACACGCACATCCTGCTGAGACCCAGAAGGGGCTGGGCTGTCAGACTGCGAGTTACAACTGCTGAGGTGCCAGGTTCTGTTCCTGTGTTTTCCATGGACCCCTCAAAGCACCCTTATAACCCCACTGGCTCAGAGAGGTTATGTAGCTCACTGAAGGTCACACAGCAAATGGCCCAGCCTGCTGGCTCCAGGATCTGTGTTCCGGCACAGAGTGTGTATACCCCTTCTCCATGCCTCCTAGAACAAGCAGCAGCCAACTTTATCTGTGAAAGACCAGGCAGTAAATATTTTCAGCTTTTCAGGCCTGTGATTCACCGCCACACACCATACGTTAAGGGGCATGGCTTTGTGCCAATAAAACCTTATTATAAGCCTGGCAATGGCATGAATGGACTCACGGTCCCAGCCTCAACCTTTGGGATCTGACGCTTCCTCCAGGCAGATGGTGTCAAAACTGGGCTAAAATGCAGGACACCCAGCTGATGCTTAAGAAATGCTTTGTGTGTGGGAACACCGCCCCCCCCCCAACACTTGGTAATCAGAAATGTGCAGTGTGGTATTGAGAGCAGGGGACACACTCAGGAGCAGGGGCCCAGCAGGGAGAATGGGGATGTTGGGACAGCCTGGCTGCGGCCTGGGGAGGTTGCAGACTTCCAGGCCTGACAGGCAATTTGTAGGAAGGATGAGGAGTGAGAGAGGCCCCACTGGGCCTGTGGCTCAGAGTCTAGCTGCACCCATAGCCAGGGGCTGCAGCCAGAGGGACCATGTGCTGTGGGGAGAAGGCCAGGGCTAGAGAAGGAGCTGCCAGGCAGGCAGGAGAGGGAGGCTGGGAAGCCAGCTGCCTGCTCCCGGCCCAGCACAGAACCATCCTTGCTGGCTCCCTGCACAGCACTGTGGGATCCAGGGCAACAGAATCTGGGGGGACACCGAGGCATGGGGCTCCCTGGTCCCAGGCTTGAAGGAAATGCCCTGTTCCCCACCCTCACTCCTGGGCCTAAACAAGGGCCCGGCACCCAGGGGCGCCTTGAAAGAGCTGCAGCCTCAAGTGGTCTCTCCTCTGCCTGCACCCGTCCATGGTCCCCCAGAGCCTTCTGGAACAAGTCCACATTCCTTATGGGGTTCACAAGCTTCCACTAATGTGCATGGCCTCGACTCCGCCCCTCCATCATCCCACGCTGACCTAAGCTCTAGAGCACAGACAAAAGGACTTCTCTCCAGCCTCCTGTGGCTCCTCAGACCCTCCCTAGCACCTTTCCTTTCTTCCCCTGCCTCCCTGTCAACTGGTCCAGGTGGAGGAGGGCCAGGAAGCTTCTCCAGCACTTCCTGGACAAGCCCTGGTGGCAGGTTGGCTCCTTGTTTAATGTCTGCCTTGCACAGACCCAGGGCTCTGCACGCGGCTGGCTCGGCGCCTGGTGATGCTGATATGCACGGCACCCCCAGGGCCAGGGGTCAGAGAAGCTGGGCCCCTTCCCCTCGTGCAGGTCCAGGTGCCCAGGGTATGCCTGCACTGGGGAAGGTCACTTAACCACTGGAGGACGCTGGGCATTGGGCAGCCCCAGGTAAGTACTGTCCTCTTTCCCTTTCCCCTTTGCTCTGGAACGAGGGGGCCCTTTAGTTCTTCAGGCTGGACAGACCTATGTCAGAGGGACCCCAGAAGAACAGGGATAAATGCTTAGGGACAAATTCTCTCCTCCCTAGAACCTTCCATTCTCGTGTAAGATGAGGGAAACTATGGAGGGCAAGACGGAAAAGCAGCCACCAGCTCAGAGGGGAAAACAAAACAAAAACCAAAACCCAACACAAAAAAGGGCCACGTTTCAAGTCTTTGCCTCTCTAACAGGAAAACTACTACAGCCACAAATGAGGAATAATTAAAGCTATTTATCTTGGCAGACTTGGGGGTGGGGGAGAACGCTTGTCCCAATGTGAGGTCTTTTATTCAACAGCCTCCTACGGCCAAATAAAACACAGGCTGTTCACCTTCCAGAGGAAAATATTCCACAGGAGAGGAGAGTTAGGTGAAGAGGAGGACGCGGCATGAAGAAATCCAGCTGCTCTCCTCAGCCCGCAGCTCAAGCCACACCAAGCGCAGGGGACGAGAGCACAGCAGTGAACAGGCCGGCCAGGCCCAGACATCCTGCACCCCAGGCACCACGGGGAGGCAGATGGCACCAGTGAGAAGGCAGAGCAAGGGAGCTAAGATGTGATGTCCAGTACAACAGGGACTATGGGCTGCCTAGGGGAGGCAGTGACATCTAAGCCAAGCCAGGCTCCAGGGGATACAGGGTTTGCCTTCCTTGAGGGGCCTCCTGTCTCTCAGAAGCACCAGGCCCCAGCCCTGGTGGCAGTGACCATGTTCCCCAACTGTGGGCTTCGAAAACTTCCCTCTGTCCCTGGTGGTGTGGAACCCTGGTGTCTAGGACAGGGAAGACCACCCTGGGCTCCTTCAGAAGGAAGGCCAGGAGGGCAGTGGTTAAAACGATGGCATCAAAGAAGACCTGGGGGGGAGTCCCCTCTGTGATACAATGGGATAGGTAGTGTCTCAGGAGCACTGGGATACAGGTTCGGTCTCCAACCCAGCACGGTGGGTTAAGGATCCAGCATTGCCGCAGCAGTGGAGGTCACAACAGAGGCTCCGATCTGATCCCTGGCCCAGAAACTCCATATGCCATGGGATGGCCAAAAAATAAAAATAAAAATAAAAGCACAAGAGCTCCTGTCGTGGCTCAACAGTAATGAGCCCAACTAGCATCCATGAGAATGTAGGTTCATTCCCTGGCTTTGATCAGTGGGCTAAGGATCCAGCGTTGCCATGAGCTGTGGTGTAGGGTCACAATTTGGCTTGGATCTGGTGTTGCTGTGGCTGTGGTGTAGGCCGGCAGCTGCAGCTCCAATTCAGCCCCTAGCCTGGAACTTCGATGTGCTGCAGGTGCAGCCCTAAAAAGCAAAAAATAAAAATTTCTTTTTAAAAATGGAAAAAAAAAGCAAGACCTGAGGTCAGGGCCAAACGTGCAGCTCTCCAGATGTGACAGTGGGCCTCGGTTTTCTCATCTGTCAAATGGTGATCATGGCATAGCCCGTGGGGTAAGAGGTACACAGCCCACATGGAGGGCCTGAGGGATGTCCCCACTACTTGCCTTCGCCCCCACCCTCAGGTGTTCCATCTGTGAAATGGAGATAAAGGAGGATACAAGCCCCCTACTGTAAGGGCCCCCTGAGATCATGCAGGTAGTAGTAAGTGTACTAAGTACTTAATCATCAGACAGCCATTGTCATGGTCTTGGAAGAGAATCCCGTCCTGGGAATTCTAACTGGGCCTGGCCTCCCTCTCTGGCCAGCCACCTAAGCTGGCTCCTCCAGTGCTGTCCTCGGAGATGCTCCAGGCAGCTGCTGCCACCCGGCCCAGCCCCAGGGTATTTGAGGACCATGAGGTCACCCTGGGATCCTCTGGCCTGGCCCTGGTCTGGGTGAATCCCAGCCCCTCCCCCAAGCACCCAGAAGCCCCAGGGTCCCCTGGGGCAGCCCTTGTCTGGACATCTCTTCCCAGGGCACCCTGTCAAAGATTTCTGAGAGGCCTTATCCCACAGGCCTTCCTCTCAATGTCTGCAAAGATTCACCTAGATACAGGGCTGCTCGAAGCAGCAGAAAACCCAAGATCCACCGAATGAGTGAAGGAAGGTACAGCCAATGAAAAGACATAGATTCCAGTCCGCAGACACTGCCATGTTAAGATGACCAAGCCGGAGTTCTCGTCATGGCGCAGTGGTTAACGAATCCGAATAGGAACCATGAGGTTGCGGGTTCGATCCCTGCCCTTGCTCAGTGGGCTAATGATCCGGCGTTGCCGTGAGCTGTGGTGTAGGTTGCAGACACGGCTCGGATCCTGGGTTGCTGTGGCTCTGGCGTAGGCTGGCAGCTACAGTTCCGATTAGACCCCTAGCCTGGGAACCTCCATATGCCGTGGGAGCGGCCCAAGAAATGGCAACAACAGCAACAACAACAACAACAGACAAAAAGACAAAAAAGACAAAAAAAAAAAAAAAAAAAAAAGACCAAGCCACACTACTAGGGACAGTGTAAAATACACACATCACAGGTGTAAAAATGAGAAGTGGGGGGCAGGCACACTGTATGCCTGGGGCTTGTTTGGAAAGAAACCCCACAAAATGACTTCAGAGGCTGCCTCTGAAAGGGAGGTGTACTTTTCAATAGGCACCCCCCACCTGCCATTGTTTAAACCCACAGAACCTCCAGAACAGAGGGTTCCTGGGGAGATTTACACATGCAAGCCAGTGTGTGCCTGAAAACACACGCAGGAAAGTCACACTAGAAGACGACCAGGACAGATCGGGAGGGAGGAAGAGATGGACTTTTCATGTTACACCCTCCTGAGCCGTTTGAATTTCTACCCTGTTCCTGAAAGATAAGTAGACAAAAGGTAATCATGACGGTGCCAAGGGGAGGCCTGGCATCCACACAAGTTGTCAGGGTCCTCTCTGAAGTGAGCAGGTCTGCCTAGGTGCCTCTCCCAGATCCTGCTGTCAGGAGAGGGTAGTAGGAATAGGTCCTGAGCCCCCCACCCCCACCCCTGCAGCCTCAGGTCCCCATGACCCATGTGTCCTACTAGGGTTGGAAGATGAAGGACACCGGCCTCTCAGCTGGTGACTGTCTCTCCCATTGCAGGCCTGCACCCAACCCACCCCCCTTCTTAGGTGGGTGTGATGGAGGAGAGGCAGCAGGCAGGCCAGGCCAGGGTGCCCAGGGCCCCTAGAGACTTGGCTTTCTTCAAGTCCATGGCAGTTCCTCTCCCCCTGCTAGGGAGGCTACACGGCCAGTGCAGATTCCAGACCTCCGGCTTCGAAGTCACTTAGACCCCGCTTTGAATCTGGGGTCTGCTACCCGGACCCCCATCCCAGCAAGCCTCAAAAAATAAAAAATAATGCATCATCCAGTACTGACCTAAAAATGAACATATCCCGCGCCCAACCCAAGACCCACAAGCACATAGCAGGTGCTTTGAGCACAAAACATCCGTCTTGGGGGCCCCATACTCCCAAGGCGCTCCAGGCAGTGGCAATGATTGGCGAGAAGAGATCCCAGAGAGAATTCTGAACACAAGGCCGTGCTGGACTGAGAACAGGGATCTGGCCACTGGACCAGCCCAAGTAGGTACACAGACCAGGCTTGGTGCAAGCCTCTGAGACACAGCTGAGGCCAAGGCACTAGCTCCATACCGTGCTTAGGAAGGTATTTACTAGGTTTCACAGGTTCCAGGTTGGGTCATTAAGCCATGTCAAAATGGTCCCCTGAGTTGGCTGAACACATTACCTCCCTGGGAGAAGACAAGAGAAGCCCTTTGTTCTAAAGGCAATATTTACTGGGGGTGGGTGGTGGAAGCTCTCGGTTTGTCGTATTATTGTTGCCGCAACACAGCATCTGTCCACAGGGACCACAAAAACTATCTCTAACCCCTCATCTGAATGGCACATTATCCTTCATGCCTTTGAAAATATTCCACAGTAACAACAGTAGCCACCTCTGCTGGTCCCCTCCTTGTCACCCCCATCCCCCAGGGCTGACGGAGGCTGGAGAAGAGGCCCCATGTTAGAGACCCCCCAAGCCTCCTAAGTTAGCACTGGCCTCAGAGGGTCTGGCTTCAGGATGGGGCATTAGCAGGGACTCCTCTCAAAGGGCTGGTCCATGGGGGGGGTCATCTCTGCCTTCAGGGGTTGGAGACTTCGGGTCCTGCAGGCCTGGTCAGGAGGGGCCCGAGGATAAGTCTAATTATGGGGTGTGCACAGAGGGGAAACCCCAAGAGAAGAAGGCCCAGACAAAGAAAGGGCTTGGCTTTTCTGAAAAGAATACTAGGGACTCCAACTGGGCAGGAGCCATTACATGCAAATATCTCCCCCATCCATGCTAATCAGCCCACAGCCCGGGGCTTTGTGAGCTACAAAGGAAACAGCAGATGTGCGCTGGGTTCCATGGCCCCTAAAAGCAGGGGGCTTAGCAGATAATTATTGGGGGGGTTGTGGGAGGGGCAGCAAAACCAGCTCTATGCACTGGGCTGCCAGCCTCCTCCACTCGGCCTTTCCTCTGGGGCTGTGACTTTGAAACTGCTGCTGTGTGTGGTACCAGGCAAGTACCTAATGCAGTGCTCCCAAACCACTTAACTCGTTTTCAAGAGGGGGAACCGAGGCACAAAGAACCGACATGCTCGGTGTGGACTCAAGAAAGAGAGCAGAAGTCCAGCCCAGCCTCTGGCAGAAGAGTCAGGGCTGGGAGGCTGTGGGGACCACGCTCGGGGCCCTGGGAAGGATGTGGGCTCTGAACCCAGAATTAGCCAGGCCTGGCTGGTTGACCATGGCTGGCAGGGGTCACTGATGGTGTCCACCACCACCAGTGACAGCAGGAGCTGGGCCGGCAAGTGCTCTGTGAAGACTGAAGCAGCAAGGGAGGTCTCAAGGAACAGCAGAAGGACCCCAGGTTGTGCAGGGGTCCCACCCTCAGAGTGGTGGGTCCGCTCCAAACTCTGGCTCTGAGGAGAGAACACTCAGCGAAGGAAGCTGAGCCAGTGAGCATCTGGGGAAGGCGAATTGTTCCTCCTCTGGGCAGCTCAGAGGCCCTAACGCTCAGCCCAGGGTGGCTCCAGGGAGGCCAAATCGGAAGAGGCCAGAGGACGGGGCAGAAGCAGCCTTGGTGGAGGAGGGATGGACGAAACAAGCGGGGGGGGCCGGGGGGCTGAGGCCCACCTGCAGTCCCTGCAGAGGGCCCATCTTGGAAGAAAAGTTTGACCACTGCCCCCCCACCCCCACCAACGCCCCAGGTGAAACAGGATGACCTGGGGGCTACACTGCTGCCGGAAGGGCTCCACCAGGCCCCTGGGGCTCTGAGAGCCCTGCCTCTGGGCTCCAAGAACAGAATGTTTGAATTAGGGGGGCCCCTTCCCGCTGGGCCCATGGCTGCCTCACCAGATGTGACTCCAGATGTGGCCCAGGCGAGAGGGAACAGGGTCTGTCTGACACCACAGAGGAATCAGCACCAAGGCAGGAATGAGGAAAGACTGGCTTTGGGCTCCAGAAGAATCCACCAGGGCCACTGTCCCAACACAGGACACAGACCAGAAGGGCCAGGTGCTACATCTTTGCAGCATCAACTCCCCAGGGGAGGCAGCAGGGCGGAGTGGAGGCGTCAGGGCCAAACCTTGGTTGGCATCCCACTGCTGCCCACTACCAAGTGCCTCAGTTTCCTTGCCTATAAAGTGGGGTGGGGGCAAGAGAGAGCTGTGGCGATGGTGGCTCCCCCTGGGGTGAGTCAGTGAAAGTAAAGTGCTGGGCACAGCGCCTACCTGCCACATGTTGGTGGTCAGCAAACGTTACCCATGGCAGGGCTGGAAGCGCTGATAAGCAGGGTGCGGGGATGCAGGGGAGTCAAGGTGAGGCATCCCATCAGCGTCTCATCCAACACTAGGGACGCCAACCTCTGATCACAGAGAGGGCTCAGACAGAGCCAGGCTCTGCAGAGGGCCTCCAGAACACACAGAAGAAGTCTGGAAGCCCCAGCCTGCCTTTTGCCTTCCCCTCCAGCTCAGGGAAGAATGTGGCAACTTCTCTGGAATGTCCCTCTCGGGTCTGCAAGAGGCCTCCCAATCTGCCTTTGATTACTTATTCACGCGCCCCCTGCGGGGGGGGGGGGAGATCATCAGCGCATCCCTTTTTCATTAGAGCCCACTGATCTGCCAGGGTCCTTGCAGCCCACCCCGCCAGAATCTCACCAGTTCCTGTGTTGTCAGGCAGGTTTCTACACACAAAAACCATTACATGAGTAACACATCCAGGAAAAAAAAAAAAAGAACCCCAGCCACGGGAACACAATTAGCGGGGGAGCAAATCCGCCAAACAATCTTAAAGAAAACAGCCCAGATCCGCTGTACCAAAGCTGTGGGTGATGAATTGCCTGAAAGAGACAGACAAAAAAAGAGGGAATAAAAGGGGTTCTCCCTTCACTAGGCAAGGAATGGGGGTGGGGAGGAGACGAGCACTCCCCGCCCCCAACCAGTCTGGACCTGTTTTCAAGAATGCCCTGCCTGGTGTCAGGGGACAGACCCACCTGACCAAAGAAAAACCACCCAGAGGCTGAGGGACAAGCTCTAGGTCTGGCTTTGGGGGGGCAGTTATGCGGGTATATACAGTGTAAAATACACCTAAGGCCCAGACATCTGTGTGTATGGATCAGAAAACAAAGTAAGTGATCTAAAGAATAAGCCACCACAACAGACACATGAGAGCCACGGAGTAGCCATATCCAACTCCTGCAGGCCCTGGTGAAGTCTGGCCTCAATTCCCTTCATGTGACTGGTTTTCAGGGAACAAAAGGGGTGGGTATGGGAGAAGTTGGGGACTCAGGATCCCCCCCACCACAGGCATAACTCCCTAGTAAAGGACCTGGGATTCTAAAGTCAGAGCTGTGCAGCCTAACGAGCATCAGGGCAGGTGGCCTGGCTTCTCTGGGCTGATGTAAAGGATGCCAACAGCCCCACCCTGCACTCTTCCTGGGACGCTGAATCCTGAAGATTCCCAAGTGAGAAAACAGGAGGGGGAGTTCCCATCGTGGCACAGTGGTTAAGGAATCCGACTAGGAATCATGAGGTTGCGCGTTCGATCCCTGCCCTTGCTCAGTGGGTTAACGATCCGGCATTGCCCTGAGCTGTGGTGTAGGTCGCAGACGCAGCTCGGATCCCACATTGCTGTGGCTCTGGCGTAGGCTGGCAGCTACAGCTCTGATTAGACCCCTAGCCTGGGAACCTCCCACATGCCAAGGGAGTGGCCCAAGAAATGGCAGAAAAAAAAAAAAGAAAGAAAGAAAGAAAAAGAAAACAGGAGGTCGAATGCACAAAATAAGTCATTTGGGACCAAGAGGGGCAGGATCTCCAAGGCCACTTCTTTGTGCCCCCTCCTGTCACCAGAAGGGCGACCAGAGTGAGCTCCTGTCTAACATTCAGAAATGGATTGTCCGAGGAGACACACATGTACTGACAAAGCAAAAGACTTTGGAAAAAGGGGTACTCACGTGGAGGGCAGCAGGGTAAGGGAACCCAGGAGAACTGCTCCGCCTAAAGGGGGCATTTTGGTCATGGTTCCCTAGCCCTCCGGCTCTCCCTGTACCTGTCTGGGGCTTTCATGCTCACCCCCACCTGGAACACATCTCTTTCAGACCACACAGCAGCTTCAGGAGACCAATACCTTATACCATGTTTTTTACCTGCTGTGTGGTAGGGCTAAGACCAAACCCCAAAACCACTCTCTAGATCTCTTGTGGCTCAGCAGGTTAAGGATCTAGTGCTGTCACTACTGCTGAGGGGGTAACTTCTGCATGCCTCAGGTGCAGCCAAAAGAAACAGAAAAAGAAAAAAAACTGCTCTCCTCTAAGAGGAAACTAGGGAGAACTAGGGTCACTTGGCCGAGGTCACAAGGTCAAGTCAAGATAAGGCTCCACAGCCTGTGCTAATCATGACCTCCAGCTGCTTCTGACCCAGAGAGGGCTGCAGCAGACCAGGAGGGGGAAGGGAGAACATTCCAGCCCAGGAATGCAAAGCAGGCCTGTCCCTCAGCCTGGCCAAGAGCAGGACTGACCCAGAGACACAGCAGACCCCAGATGACCCCAAGTAGGCTAGCACCCCAGCTAAGCCCCCTGTCTCTGAGCTCCCCCTTCCCACCTCAACTCTCTCCACCTGGTGGCCTCCTGCCCCATTCTCTTCAGGCTGGCTCCTGGGCCACTTTCACCTAGAGTGGGGAGATAGGGCTCCTGGTCTGTCTCTCTCTGCTCCCCAAGAGGAAGGGGGTGGGGATCACATCTGACCTTGTGCAGGGCTGTGCCTACAGTCCAGGCACATGTACCCACCGGCCACCAGCCAAGCCCCTCAGTGAAACCTCCCCACCAGCAAGGAAGCTGAGATTCATGAGGCTGAGTCATTCACTTAGGATCACACTGCTAGGAAAAGACGAGGGACAGAACTGGGCTTGAGCCCAGACACAAACACAGGTGCCACTTCCCTCCGCAACACTCAAAATAAAGGCCAAGCCCCTTGCTGGGGACCACCCCTCCCCCTACTGTTCTGCTCCAGCCACTCCAGTCACTGGCTGCCCTTGGCCATGCAGGTTCACAGGCTCACTCCCTAGCAGGTCTTCCTGCCTGCTGAGCAGCAGACACTATTTTAAGCTTCTATTAGCTCACAACTCACAACAAATCTCCAAGGCAGATGCTACCAAGATACCCATTTTACAGCTGAGGGAACTGAGGCACAGAGCTATCATGGCGATGGTGAGGCACAGACTCACCTCCTCTTCTGGCAGCTTTAATGCCCAATACTGGGCAGGGACCAGCCCGGACCAACCCTCACCACCCTCCTCAACACCCCTCCCCTGCAGTATTCTTAAGCCTCAGCTCATTTTACCTTCTTCAGGGCACTGACTACTACAGAGTCTACGTGACTGCTGACTTAAGTGTCTGTCACACACACGCACACCCCCCGCCCAAGACACACAAGTGTGGGCCCATGTGCTTATCCCCAGATCCTAAAACAGTACCTGGCATGTGGCAGATGCTCAGTAAATTTTTGCTGTTTAAAGTTAGGCAAATGGTAACCATGATAAAAAGACAGCAAGTTCACTCTGAATACATGTTTCTGGTTGGAAGAAGGAAAGGTTGGATCTCCACATTTTCAAAGAACTCCTCCTGGGTGAGGTAGCTCCTCCTCCATCTCTCCCACTCAGACTCTGCCACCTGGCCCTCCCCAGGCCTGTCACCTGCCTGGGACCCCACCCCACCCTCGAAGAGGCTACCCCTCCTACTCAGAAATCTAGTGACCTCCCCTTGGCTCTCACGCCATTCAAAGCCACTCCTGGAGTGGACACACACAGAGACACACCAGCCCCCCCACCCCACCATGACCACCCCCATCCCAAACAAGCCAGGGGCATCCACTTTACTCCCCAATCGCTGCTGTCCTCCAGCAGCTGTCAGCCTTTTCTAGTGTCCCAGACCCCTCTGAGGGGGATCAAAAGCAAGGGAGCCTCCCCCTAGAAAAATGCACAGAGAACCAACAACAGTACCTCGGTCACAGCTTACAGAAAGCAACAGCATTTACACGTGTTCCCTCCAGAGAGGTGCTACTGTCACCCCTTTCCCACAACCAAGGAGCCTTCTCTGAGGTCTCAGCCTCTGGTCCCTCTGCCCTATTTGAACTACACATGATTTCAAGGGCTCATCCCATGAGCCTCCCCAGGGGGCCGTCCAAGAACTTCAGGTTCAGAGCCTTAGCTCTGAGCTGCCTGAAGCCCCTCCCAGCCATCCTCCTCAGGAACAGCCAAGTCAGTCTCAGGTCTGGGCCTCCATGCCTCCCTGTCTCCCAATGTCCTGGCAAACTCACCGCCTCCCCAGCTGCCTTCCCAGGCTCTCTGAGAAAGGAACCACGCCAGCCACCAAGGGGTCCCAAGCCTCCCCCATTCTGCAAGATCTGACCTGGTCTCAGAAGACACCTCAGAATCGCCGATGACCTAACGCCATCCTCCTGCTGAAGGGCCCTGCCCGCCTGCCTCACCCAGCCCCCTATACCTAATGCCTGCGCTTGCTTGCCAGGTGCTGCTCATGGCGTGGACCACGTTTCACCTGTGATCTCATGTGGGTACCATGCCAGGCCCTCAGTCCCTGCCTGAAACACGTGGGGCCTGGTGTGTTTCGGATTACAAACTCTTCAGATTTGAAAAAAGGGTTAACAAGGCACAGACCACGTGGATTATCCCTCGCAGAGAATGGGTAACATCAGTAACCAAGCCCCGTTCCAAAACGTGTGAACAGTCAATCTAAACTGCATGTGCACAACTATAGTTCAATAAATATAAATAAATAAAGTACCTTTTAAGGAGGAAAAAAGTAAAATAAAATAAAATAAATTAAAAAAAATAAACTGGATGTGCAGAGATGAGAAAGAACCCCATGTGGCAGCTCAGGCAGGAGTTTGCCCATTTGGGTCAGGTTGGATCTTGCTGTCAAATGAGGTTTTCAGAACTTTTGGATTTCCAAATTGCCAGCGAGGGTCTTGGGCTTACACAGGTGCAGGGAAGTAAGGAAAGGGAGGGGCTCAGGAGGTGGGCAGTGGGCGTGGTCTGGGAGCTTGGATTGGCATAACAGCCCCCAGCTGCTTGGGGCTCCAATTCAGCCCCTCAGGAGGAGGTGCAGAGGCCAAAGAAGGGCGTGGACTAAGAGTAAGAGACATTTTCCCACGCCTGATGGAAACGCGGGTTCAGAGAAATGCCTCTCTACTTTAAGAAACAAACCACTGCCAGTGAGAGAGCAAATGGTTACTGGCGTGAGGCCTGTGCTGGGTGGGCGGGCAGAGAGCAGGAAGGGGATGCTGGGCATTGGAGGTTCATGCTCCTTTTGAAGACTGCACTGCCATCCAACTTAGCCTCGGGTGTGTAGGCCCAGGGCTGCAGCCTTCCACATTTTTCAGAAGTACAAGGCCAGATTTTTTTTCTTTTTTGGGGGGGCTGTGCCTGTGACATATGTAAATTCCCAGGCCAGGGACAGAACTGCACCTGGGCCACAGCAGTGACAATGCCTTAACCCTTATGGAGCTTTAACCTGCTGAGCCACTAGGGAACTCCAAAAGCCAGATTTTGATGTGAAATCCTGATTTTAAAAATACTACTAGTCTCCTTTTATTTTAACCACATAGTAGAGCATACTTTTTAGGCAGATCACTCACCACCCCTGGTAATGGCCTCTGCCACCTTGTCCCTGCTGCCCTGGGCAGACTTTTGTTCCATAACATGATTCCCAGCCTCTGACATGCTTCAGGGGCAGGCTAAGGTGAAACTATTTGGTTACATTTCTGTTACATTCTCTAGTCTGCATTTCTAAGTTCCATTCTTATCATGTTAGGGCCCCCATCCGTGAAAAATGGCAGGCCACTCCTGACCACACAGAGGTTTGAAAAGGCCCCCATCACTTGGGAAATTCTATTACCCGCCCTTTAGTTTCTCCATTCCTCTGTGGGACCCCTTTGCTCCATGCTAGGCTGCTGTCCCCAACCTCCTACTTGAGCCTTTCCATAAACCAGGAATATCCTTCCCAACACTCTGGTGGTTACATCCACATCCTACCTACTGTCTCCCAGTGTCTGTTCTCCCTTTCTCCCACAGAAAAAGAAACCCTCAAGTTAGCTGAGCACAGGGCCACTCGGACTAAAGACTACATTTCCCAGGCTCCCTTGCAGCTAGCAAATGGCCATGTGACTGCACCATTCTAGCCAATGGGATGAAAGCAGAAGCACCCAGGGCACCTTCTGGGAACCTCCCCTGGCAGACACCTGGCAATGCCCTTGGCACCCTTTGTCTCTTCCTTAATCCTGCTGTCTGGAAACCAGAGTGTAAGAGCTGGACTCCAGACGCCATGATGATCCATGATGACAAGAGCTGATCCTGGGAAGGCAGGAGTGGGCTTAGCTGGAAGGACCTGATCCAGGGACTTCCTGAAGCAGAGCTTCCACACCAGCCCAGGTCTGCCAACCTCCAAGACTTTAGGACGAGAGCACAAGAAATAAAATGCCATCCTGTTTAAACCACTGCCACTCTGGGTCTCTGTTACGCCTGTATAAATAGAATCTTGACCACTGTTTTTCACTAAACCACTCCGCAGTGAGACAGAGGGTCCAACAGCCATGAACTCCAAAGTCAGCTCTGCTGCCTGCCAGCCGCTTTATTTGGTCAAGTCTTTTCATCTCTGCGTTTCCAATAATAAAATGGGAGTGCTTTCCCTGACCTCCTAGAACTGTCCTAAGGACACAGCAAGGGCCACACGTGTCAGGCTAACCGGCCCATGCGGTCCAAAAAGGGAACTCTCTTTGGCCTGAGCAATCAGGACACTTCACAATCAAAACAAACAGACCTGCACAAAGAAGGGCTTTGGGGTTTCTCTAGAACTGTGGCAGATCTGCCAAGCCTGACTGGGGCTGAGTCCCCAAGTTCTCCTTCTTCCTGCCATTTGTTCATTCATCCCAGAGACTGCAAGCTTTCTCTGTGAAGGGTCAGTAAGTAAATATTTTAGGTCTTACAGAACTCTATTATATCGGTTGAACATTCTCCTTTTTTAAAAAATCAATCCTTCCAGGGAGTTCCCGTTGTGGCACAGTGGTTAACGAATCCGACTAGGAACCATGAGGTTGCAGGTTTGATCCCTGGCCTTGCACCGTGGGTTAAGGATCTAGCGTTGCCATGAGCTGTGGTGTAGGTCTCAGACTCAGCTCAGATCCCGCGTTGCTGTGGCTCTGGCGTCGGCCGGTGGCTACAGCTTCGATTGAACCCCTAGCCTGGGAACCTCCATGTGGCCCTAGAAAAGGCAAAAAGACAAAAAAAAAAAAAAAAAAAAAAAAAATCAATCCTTCCAAAATGTACCAGAGTTCTCTTGTGGCACTGCAGATTAAGGGTCCAGTGTCGTCACTTCAGCGGCTTGGTTTCATCCCTGGCCTTGCTCAGTGGGTCAGGGATCCGGTGTTGCTATGAGCTGTGGTGTAGGCTGCAGACTCAGATGTAGCTCAGATTTGACCCCTAGCCTGGGAACTTCCATATGCCATGGGTGCAGCCCCCAAAAGAAAAAAGAAAAAAAAAGTACAAACCTCCCTTAGCTCTCACTGGTTAAAAAAACTGGCTGCAGGCCTGATCTGGCCCCCAGGTTGCCCGTGGGCTCTGATTTATGCTATTATCCTGTCTCCAGCTGCCCCCAAGGTCGAGCATTTGAGACACTGAACACAGGTTTAAGCAAGGCCTGGCACATAGTAAATGCTCAATAAATGACAGCAGCCAGGAGCAACTAGCAGGCACTAGTGAAATGCAAATGCCCTTTGGTGTGACTAGCTTTCTGTGTTGTCACCCCAGTTTGACACTGAATATTCTAAAGGCTGGACAAACTCTTCAGAACCCTTACCCTCCTGAAACCCCCTCACCCCAGCTGTTGGGGAGTGGGGAGGGAGGCTACCAAGAGCGTGACCGAAGGAAGTCAGAGGGTTCCTGATTCTGTGGTGGCATCAGACCATTTTTCTTCACCTTGTTCTTACAGAGGGTTTTTTCTCTGGGGTTTCCACTCCCTGGCAGGCCCCCACGAACTGAAAGTTAGCCCCTGTCAGAGCCAGCCCTGCTATACGTCCCTTCTGAACCCACAGGGCGGGGAGAGACCAGAGAACCAAGGAAGAAAAGCAACACAGTCATCTCCAGAAAGGCCGCCACGGAGCTGAGGAACTGAGAGTCTGTTCTGTTCACTGCCCCAGCTGCCCCGGGCCGACAGGGTTCCCACGGAGCTGTCTCCCTGCAAGGGGTGGGCAGCCTGTGTCCAAGAACTCCGGAGGCAGTGCCAAGGCTTCCTCAAGGCCCGGGAAACCAGTGCCTCTGCTCAGGGAAAATGGCCTGGTTTTGGTAGCTGCCATTTAGCCAATGCCATGGACACAGGCCAGCCAGCGTGACATCAAGTGGCAAGAAAGGAGTGAGGAGGGTTACCGTTCACTGCAGGTGAACTGGGACAGGGCCTTGCCCAGCTGTCATCTTTCCCACATGGAGACTGCAGACATCAAGGAACAGGACTGTAGGTCCTGCTACCCACACCCATCTCCCAGCCCTGCCACCTGAGACAGAGGCTGCGGCCCAAGGGTCCCTCTCCTGGCAGCAGCAGGGGCTCCCTCCTAGAAAAGCCAGCTCTTCACCATTCCATGCCAACAGCATCACTTGCTACAAAATCTATACACAGATACCCTTGACCGAGATGCACTTCCCCCACATTCTTGGGCCACCAGTGGCATTATCCCCACTGCAGATGAGGAAACCAAGGCCGTGCACAGATACCTGTCACAACAGGTGAGGAAACAACTGTTGCTACAGGTGAAGTGGCTGGTTCAAGACCACGTAGCTGGTGACTCACACCAGGCAGACTCCACATTCAGGACCCTCAACAGCAACCCAAGGACATCTCTGGCTCGCCTCCCGGCTGTGAAGCACTGAAAGATTCAGGCAGAAGTCTTGGCCGACCACCCATCCACCCCCCAGCCACACCCACACACAGGGATCTGCAAATACAAGCGGCTTGCAGGACCCCACCTCATGAGAAACAGGTAGGTGGAACAAGGGCTCCTGGAGCCTTCTCACTTGCAAGGCATTCAGGTCCCAGAAGGGTCCAGGCTGGAAAATGCTGAGGCCAGGGAAGGAAGTTCATCCTAAGAGAAGGCCTAAAGCTCCCTCCCAGCAGCGTGGTTTACCCCTAAGTGCCCCCAGCCTGCCCAGCAGACGCATTCCCACATATCCTCCCTCCAGTGGCTGGACCACCTCCGCCTTTTTCCAGGGGACCATCGGCCAGCCCTCCACACCCAGCAGGCTGGGCCTGCTCATCCAGGACTTTGCTCTCCCTCGGCAGACTTCAGAGCAATCCTCCCTGGGGGCCCACACACTCCAGTGGGGCTCAGGAACCAGTGCTGCCTTGCCCTGAGCAGTGAGCTGGCCACCCCTGAGGCAGGCCATTGCCAGCTCCTAATGGGAACAGGCGCTACCTCCAAAGCAGTGTTCATGTACTGAGCAAACACACTGCACCACACAGAACGGTCATCACCTCCATTCTACCACTGAGGAAACTGAGGCACAGAGACTCACAACTGCCTACAGGGCATCAGTCTAGCCATGTAGTGGACCCCCACCCCTCCAAAAAATCTGTCCAAGCCCTAACCTCCGGAACCTGTGGATATGACTTTATTTGGGAAAAGGGTCTTACAGATATAATTAAGGCTCTCAAGATGAAGACCCTAAATCCAGTGACAGGTGAACTTGTAGGGAAAGACACAGAGACAGAGGGGAGCAGCCATGTGAGGACAGAGGCAGAGACTGGATTTCTGTTGCCTCCAGCCAAGCCGAGCCTGGAGCCACTGAAAGCTGGAAGAAGAGCCTCCTCTAGAACCTCTGGAGGGAGTGTGGCCCTGCCAACACCTTGATTTTCGACTATGAGAGAATACATTCCTGATGTTCTAAGCCACTAAGTTTGTTACAACAGCCGGAGGGAACTAATACAACCAGAGTCAGCCAGCTCCAGAACCCTGACTCTCAACCCTGCATCAATGATCCTTGAACAGAAAGGGGAAAAGATTCTTTCATATCCAAGATTTTATCATCCCAGACAGAGATACTCAGTTTGAGAAACATGGACTTTCTCCTCTTGACAAGGCTTCAGTTTTTGTTTTTTGGTTTTGGTTTTTTGTTTGTTTGTTTTTGCTTTTTAGGGCCGCACCCACAGCATACTGAAGTTCCCAGGATAGGGGTCGTCAGAGCTACAGCTGCCAGCCTACACCACAATCACAGCAACTGCAACGCAGGACCCGTGCCGCATCTGCAACCTACACCACAGCTCAGGGCAACGCCGGATCCTTAACCTACCAAGCGAGGCCAGGGAATCAAACCCACAACCTCATGGTTCCTAGTCGGATTCGTTCCCACTGTACCACGATGGGAACTCCCAAGGCTTGTTATAAATGATCTCTAAAAGAGAAGGGGGGAGTTCCCATCGTGGCGCAGTGGTTAACGAATCCGACTAGCAACCATGAGGTTGCAGGTTCGGTCCCTGCCCTTGCTCAGTGGGTTAACAATCAGGTGTTGCCGTGAGCTGTGGTGTAGGCTGCAGACGCGGCTCGGATCCCACGTTGCTGTGGCTCTGGCGTAGGCTGGTGGCTACGGCTCCGATTAGACCCCTAGCCTGGGAACCTCCATATGCCGCGAGAGCGGCCCAAGAATTAGCAAAAAAAAAGACAAAAAAAATAAATAAATAAAAGAGAAGGGTTCTTTTTAGAACCAATAACAATTCTGTGTGTATCCACAAAACAACACAAAAGCAAAAACTATCCCAGAGAAAGACGTACAGAGGCAAGACCTCAAGACTACGTGTAGAGTGGGTGGGAACACTTTGTACTACCTTCCTAGTAATTCAATAAACCTAAAACCTTTCAAAAATCAAAAGAAGTTTATTTACAAAGAAAAACCAACTCCTGTGGAACTCCTTTGAGGATCAGCCCTGGGACCCTAGTTTGAGAAACGCTGCCCTACACTGTTCTCCACCCTATTAATGCTGGTTGAATAAACAGCCATGCTTACGATCTGGGGGATCCTGTTGGGCTTAAGTGTCTGTCCTGAGCTCCAATCCCCCCCGGGATACCCTTCTCTCTCCTCATCTGGTCCAAGAAAGTCAAAAAAGTCATGCAACACTGGGAGCTCCCTTATTTGGGTTTTCCAAGTTGAGGTGTGGGGAGCACCCTCTGCCTGAGCTCCATACACTTCCCTTCAGAAAACCCTGTTCCCAAAGTGGCAGAAAACTCACAGAGGCCAAAGCCAGGAAAGGCCTCCTCAGTGACTCCCCAGAGCATCAGGGCAAGAAACCCGGAGAGACAAAGCTAAGTGTAACAGTATAACAAAATGTGAAGGCGGAATCCTGACAGAAGACAACAGATAAGAAAGAGTAACAAGAGGAAGAAAAAGGATAAACTACAAAGAAGCAGAGTCCTCGGCAAACACCTTTGTAATTTTTTCCCCCCACCGAAATGTCAGTTTTGAAACTCGCTTCTGAAAATTCAGCCCACTTCTCACATCCCCAAAAAGGAAAATCGGAGGACCGTGGCGAAGAAGGAGGCAATGTTACCCCTTACTTCAGAGCCGGGCATCAAGAAGGGACCCTACCCATCCACGTATCCACGAGGCTCACAGCCAGTGGCTCGCACCAACCTCGCATGGGCCCTCTCCTCAGATCTAGAAGTTTCCCACTCGGGGGTCCGGATTGCCAAGCCCTCCGGATGGGTGGCACAGGGTCCTCCAGGCTGGGCACCACTTTCCAACCGTCCTTGGCAGTTCAGAGGGTCTCCCGAGGTGGCCACACACCCCCTCCTCCCAGCTAGGGCGGCCACACCCGCCCCCAGACTCCCACCTCTCCCACGCCTCAGGCCCCCTCCCCTCCCACCCAGCCTCCACAACCCCAGCTTCCTGCGAATTCTCCCTTCCACTCGCGGCCCCCCACTTCCTGCTCACCCCCTCCCAATCTCAGGGCCCTCACTACTCCCCCATTTCCCGCTTCCCTCCATAGTCCGGGCACCTCACCTCTGGCCACCACGCACGCCCTCTTTTTCTGCCGCTTGACACCGTCCCTCCACACCCCTCAACTCGGGGACCCGCACACCTAACTCCCCCGGCTCGGCCCCAAGGACCCCACCCCAGGCCCCCACGAGTCAGGGCCCCTCACCCTCGGGGCCCCGGGCCCCTCACTGTGGTCGCGTCCCTCCCGCCCTGGGCCCCCCGCCCTGCCGGCCTCGTGCGCAGCCCCCGCGCGCAACCCGGCCCTCGGCCCGGCCCCGGAGCCCCGCACTCACGGCTGTAGAGGGCGATGCCCGCCGCGTCCGGGCCGGCGCGCACCTCGAGGCGCAGTGCCTGCTGCTCCGCGTGCCGCTGGATCTCGCCGTTCGCGTCGCCGATGGTGAGGAGGCGGGCGCCGGGGAACACGGACACGGCCCCGCAGGGCCCCGCGACACCCGGGCCGGCCGCCCCTGCGCCGCCCACGCCCGGCCCCGCCGCCGCCGTCGCTGCTGCCATCTTAGATCCGGCTCCAGGCCCCGCCGCCGCCGCCGCCGCCGCGCCCGGGCCCAGGCCGCCGCCGCTGCCGCCGCTGCCGCCGCCGCGCAGGCCGAGGCAGAGGCCGAGCCGGGCAGCGCCGCCTGCCGGCCACGCGCCGCCTCGCCGCCACCGCGGCTGCTGCCCGGCCCCGTGGCGCAGCGCCCCCTGCCGGCGGCCCTGGGCGCTGGGAGGGAGCACGCTGGAGGGGCGGGGCCTGCCCCACCCAACCCCGCCCCGCCCCGCGCGAGCGGTCGCCGCTTTGTGAGGTGACTCCGCGGTCCAGGAACAGCGGGGACAAGAGCGTACGTCGGGGGAGGTGCTTGCGGCGCGAACACGCCCCTGGGCCTCGGCCCCGCCCCCCGCCCGGCGCGGCCTGAACTGCCGGCGGTGCTTTGTGAGGCAGTGAGGCCGCCGAGGCCCGGGGAGGGAGGGGGCCGGAACGCGCGTCAGGGGGACGGTGCTTATGCCCCGGACACGCCCCCTTGCCCCGCCCCGACAGTCGTGCCCAGAGAGGTGGCTCCCCAGCTAGAAAAACGGCGGGGGCGGACCTGACGCCCAGCAGCTCCGACACGCCCCTGAAGCTTGGGTCCGCCCGTTGCCCCTCCCGGCTTTGTGAGGTGACACGCTGAGGGGCGGGGTCCAGCTGCGAAGAGGCCCCGCCCCTACACCGGTCCTGTTCCCTCCCGCTTGCTTTGTGAGGCTCTGGGTTCAGGGGAAGACCGGAGTGAGGGGCGGGGACAGGACGTAGGGACACGCCCCAGCCGCAGCCGGCGGGATGGAAAAACAGTTTGAGTTAGGACTTGACCCCAGTACCCCACCGGGAACTCCTGCCTGAGCACTCAGCCACTCCTCCGCTCCACTCCATCATCTCCAGCCCCTTACTCTAGGGCCCTCCTCCTCCATCCTCAGCCCTTCACTGTCTTCTCCCCTACAAAAAATTCTTGGACCCCTCCTTTAGCCCCTTTCCTCTTCTACTTTCCCTGCCCCGAATGATGGCTGGCCAGCAAATCGGGGCCAAGTGCCCCTTTCCATACACACACAAACACATATCTGTCTTCCCTCCAGTTCCCCCCTCCACTGGTCCAGGGGCCCATTCTCTTTGGGGGAGTTCCAAAGGGGTTTGCAGCCACATTCTCCAGCTGCCTCTCTAACCTAGACCTGCTCATTTAGTACTGTCCTTCCCAATGTTCCTCTTCCTCCACCCCACCATCATTCCACCTCCTGTGCTCACCAATACAAAGAATTTAGCTGAGGCCCACGTGGTACTACCCCATCCACGCACCCCCGAGAGCTTCCCCATACACCACACTGAGTGCTACAATCAGTGATTGGACCCCAGAAGCCCCGGGCTTGAAGGAGTACATTCCATCGAGACTTTGAGAACAGCTCAACACATTATAATTAATAACTTAGGCATGCCAGCAGGGCACACAGAATATACCCCCAGGTACCCTATGCTCCAGAAAACCAGCCAGGTTGGTCAAGTTAGGTGTGGCATAGAAGGAGGAAACCAGAGAGGTGTGCAGAGAGCTCAGACTTCACAGTGCCCCAGCAAAGGGCCAGCAGGGAACCTAACATCTCCTTCACTGGTGGCCTGGGAAGCTGGGAATCCAAAGAGAGGCTTCCTACTTTCCATCCAGCCTCTAGGCCAGTGCTTGCACTCGTTCTCCCACCCCTGCCCCTCTGCAAGGCCAGGGTTCCCCTTAATCGCCTCTGTTCACTTCCCTGAGTAAGCAGCAGCCAGAAGTCCCCAAAGTAGCTGGAGGGGCCTGAGGCACCAAATAGGCCGGCCAGCTCAGGGAGAGGGCTGAATGGAGGGCACAGAGACATAGAGAGAGGGATCCCCCTAGCAGGCCCGGAAAGTGCTGAATTCAGGAGGCTCAGGTGAGGATGACGTGGAGTTAGTCCTCTTCCAAGGCCCAGAGTTGTCAGGTGTCTTATTGGAGCCTGAGGGAGCATCCACCGTGGCTGCATCTTCTTCTGAAGTCATTTTCTATCCGTGGAGGAAAAATAGAGAACCATGTGATTTGAGGTTTCAGGATCTTAGGTTGTCCCATGTTCTGCGACTGAAATTCGCCAAGTCCATGGGGTCTCATTTCACCCCCACACACAGCTTCAGAGCCCGGATCCTGCCATCTGTTCTGACTTCCTCTGTGCTGACTAGGGAACCAGACAGCCTGGGTTCAAATCCCAGCTCCACATTTTCCCAGTGGTGTGATCAACCCATTTACGCCTCATTTCCCCCTTTTGTACAATGAGGGAGAATGCCAGTACCCTCCATCCTGGGGTGGCTATAACGCATAAAGATGAACATTGTATATCTTTTCTCTATAAAATCCAGAATATGCAAATCACCAAAGTGACAGAAAGTAGAGTGGTGAGTGCCAGGGCCTGCATTGGGGGTGAAAAAGGAAGTTGGTGTTTAATAGGAACAAAATTTGTTTTGCAAGATAAAGTTTTGGGGATGATGATAGCAATGGTTACCCAAGAATATGAATATTCTTTTTTAAAAAATTTCTTTTCAGTTCCCATTGTGGCTTAACAGTTAGTGAACCTGACTAGCATTCATGAGGATGCGGATTCAATCCCTGGCCTCACTCAGTGGGTTAAAGATCCAGTGTTGCAGTGAGCTGTGGAGTAGGTCGCAGACATGGCTTGGATCCTGCGTTGCTGTGGTTCTGGCGTAGGCTGGTGGCTACAGCTCTGATTACACCCCCAGCCTGGGAGTCTCCATATGCTGCCAGTGTGGCCATAGAAAAGACAAAAGACCAAAAAAAAAAAAAAAAAGCAAATACACACACACACACTAGAAAAAAAATCACTAGAACTTATTTTTAAGGAAAAGAGCATAATGGTGTGGTTACATGCTATCATCTGTGTTAAAAAGAATGAGGATATAGACTTGCTGTTTTTGCTGTTGCTTGTATCTGCAAGTTCCTAATGATGGTTACCTGTATGTGGATGTGCAGAGGGGGAGACCAGTGGGTGGAAAGTGTTAAGAAATAGAAGAGAACTTGGAGTTCCCATCGTGGCTCAGCAGTTAACAAAACCAACTAGGATCCATGAGGATGCAGGTTCAATCCCTGGCCTCACCTAGTGGATTAAGGATCCGGCGCTGCTGTGAGCTGTAGTGTAGGTCCCAGACATGGCTCAGATCCCGAGTTGCTGTGGCTCTGGCGTAGGCAGGTGGCTACAGCTCCAATTGGACCCCTAGCCTGGGAACCTCCATATGCCTTGGGACGTGGCCCTAGGAAAGGCAAAAAGACAAAATAATAATAATAATAAATAAATAAATAAATAAAATGCCTTTTAAAAAGTGGCGAGGGTCGGGGTGGGATCAGCAGGCTGGTTCCATGAATAGTGTGGCTTTTCACAATGTTTTAGAACCTGCCCTGCCTGCCAGGCGTTTTTTTGTTTTGTTTTGTTTTTTGTCTTTTTGCCTTTTCTAGGGCGCTCCTGCGGCATATGGAGGTTTCCAGGCTAGGGGTCGAATCGGAGCTGTAGCCGCCGGCCTATGCCAGAGGCACAGCAACGCAGGATCTGAGCCATGTCTGGGACCTACACCACAGCTCATGGCAATGTCGGATCCGTAACCCACTGAGCAAGGCCAGGGACGGAACCCACAACCTCATGGTTCCTGGTCAGACTCGTTAACCACTGCGCCAAGACCGGAACTCCTGCCAGGTTTGTCTTAACAGCTCAGGATTTTTTCCCTGAGCTGAGACCTCAAAGGGCTGAATAGGCCGATGCCAAGTCCCTTCCTACTTGCCATCTGTATACCTGTGACTGGAGGCCAGTCTCCATCTGCTCTGGGGCATCACCCAGTGAGGTGGCCCATCTCTTGTCTCTCCAGGACTCCTCCATGCCTCCTTCTCCCTTGGCCGATTCGTCCACTCCTAAATCAGTGCCATGTTTCCCTGAATCGCCCTGACCTGCATCTGTTCACTTCTTGCACCTCCGCTGCCAACACATGGGACCAAACTACCCACCAAGTCTCGCTGTCGCCTGCCCCCTGGGTGCCGACTCCCGTCAGTCCACGGCCCCCCGCCTATTCTCCATGGAGCCGCCAGAGGGCGCCCGTGAGCACTTAGAGAGGGTCACGTCCCTCCTCTGCTTCCAAGGTTTCCCACTTCTCCTGGGGTCAAAGCCAAAGTTCTGCGCGGGTCCTCCCCTCCGCTGCTCATACTGCTGCAACCCAGTTCTACTGGCCTGTGCCAAGCACGTGTCCTGAGCCTGGATCAATCCTCCGCAGCTACCTCCTGCTTGTGGCTTATCTCTGAGACTACTCTGCACTCTCATTTAAGTGAAATTTGGCATCATCTGTCTACTGCCTTCAGAAATAAGAAACTCTGAGAGATGAAGGCCTGTGTTCTTGTCCAGACACCCAGTAGGGCTATGTTGAACCCATCCAATCTTCCCCCCAACCCCACTATCCACTGTGACACCCTAAGCCCACTGACTCACCCCAGGGTCTCTGATTGCAGTTTCAAAGAATCAGGTTTTACAAATGGCACCTTTGAGGTCACCTCAACTGGAGCCACCTGCACCCTACACCTGTACCCCTCCCCTGTGTGGAGAAGAGCTAGCTGAATTTTTTTCTTGATCCATGGTGTCTAGGGTTCAGATAACTTCTAATTTAGTAAAATAATAATGTGTCCCAAGGCCACTACAACATGCAGTTGTGCAGAGGAGTCCCATAGACCTGGGTTCAAATCCCAGACAGGGAGTTCCCTCTATGGCTCAGTGGTAATGAAGCCGACAAGTATCCATGAGGACGTGGGTTTGATCTCTGGCCCGACGCAGTGGATTAAGGTTCTGGCATTTCTGTGGCTATGGTGTAGGCCAGTGACTACAGCTCTGATTCAGTCCCTAGCCTGAGAACTTCCATATGCTGTGAGTGCAGCCCTAAAAAAGACAGAAACAAACAAACAAATCCCAGCCAGGACATTGTGTGATCTGGAGAAGCAACACCACTTGCTAAACAGAAGGAGGGGAGTTGAGACCCTCCCCCCTGAAAGAGAAGCCCATGTCTGAGACAGAAAAGTTGAGGGTCCTGAAACTGAACACAAATATAGGCTTTTCTTTATACCAGAAGGGGACCACAGTGCGCATCAGGTAGTCTCAAAGCTCCATGACCCCAAAGAAGCCACCAGGTCTCCCTGACTACCCTGTCACCATTTTGAGTGCTAAGGCAGCCCTGACAACCAGGAGTCTGCCCACCGTCCCATGAAGGCTTGGACAACGTGGCCACCTTCAATCCCCAAGAATTTTCTAGCGTTAACTCTCAGCTCACAAACAATCCCTGCTCAGTGATTCTGGGCTTTCCCCAGGCCCACCCGAAGTTCAGGGACAAGTGGACCCAGCCCAGTAGTAGCCTCCAGCTTCCTGTGGTTGGAACAGTCAGCAGAAACCAGGACTGAGGAGTTCCCGTTGTGGCTCAGTGGGTTAAGGACCCCACTAGCATCCATGAGGAGGCGGGGTTTGATCCCTGGCCCCACTCAGTGGGTTATAGATCTAGTGTTGTCAAGAGCTGTGGCATAAGTCTCAGATGTGGCTCAGATCCGCATGGCTGTGGCTGTGGCTGTGGCGGAGGCCAGTAGCTACAGCTCTCTTTCAACCCCTAACCTGGGAACTTCCATATGCCATGGGTGTGGCTCTAAAAGGACGAAAAGAAAAGAAAAGAAAAAAGAAAAGAAAGAAAAGAAACGAGGAACCAAGAAACGGGATAACTTACCGAGATGGTAAACAGGGAGTTATCGAAGGACATGTCTGGAACAGAAAGAGAAGAACAGGTCTTGGGTCAGTTCAAATTTCTTGCCCACTGCCCTCCCCAGGTCCTCCTTCCAAGCCCACAGGCCCCAAGTTCACCTTAAGGAAGAGTGTGGGTCCACCACACAGCCTCTTTGCTCCCTTCCAGCCCATTCTACAGGGTGACCTATGCACAGCTACAAATTGAAGTGCATCCCTCTTCTGCTCTGAGCTCTCTGCCCGGGACTTCTGCCTGCCCTCCCAAAAATGGGTGCCTGGTCTCAACTCCCACCTTCCAGAACACCTCTCAGCTCCTCTATCACCCTGGGCTCTCCCCCTAATCACCCATTCTCCTCCCAGCTACTCCCTTCTCCCCTAGGTTTCCTTTTTTTTTTTTAATGGCCGCAACCAGGGCATATGGAAGTTCTCCGGCCAGGGATTGAATACAAGCCACAGTGACCTAGACTGCAGCTATGGCAATGCCAGATCCTTTAACCTGCTGCACCAAGCCAGGGATGGAACCCACACCTCCACAGAGACCAGAGCTTTTGGATTCTTAACCCACTGTGCTGTAGTGGGAACTCTGTCCTTCTCCCCCTTTAGGTTTCTTTCTTTTGTTCTTTTCTTGGTCTTTTTAGGGCCACACCTGCAGCATATGGAGGTTCCCAGGCTAGGAGTCAAATCGGAGCTATAGCTGCTGGCTTACACCACAGCCACAGCAACCCCAGATCCCAGTCACGTCTATGACCTACACCACAGCTCACGGCAATGCCAAATCCTTAACCCACTGAGCTAGGCCAGGGATTGAACCCGTGTCCTCATGGTTACTAGTTGGGTTCGTTACCACTGAGCCACAATAGAACTTCCCCCGTTTAGGTTTCTGATTAAACACCATTTCCACCAGGGTCCACCCTTCCAGCCTAGACAGGGTCCGGCCCTTTGTGGGCTGTTTCCCCACGAGAGTATGGGCTCACTGTTGTCTCAGGAGCTCCCAGACCCTAGCATAGAGTAGGTGCTCAATAAATGTAGGGGACAGTGAAAGAAGTACAGAGAATGGAGTTTTCTCAGCTTGAGGCCCCTTCCAGAGCATTGCACTTCACAGCCTGGCTGCCTCTCCCCCAACCACCCCACAGAATGGCATCTTCTGGACCACAAGTGGGGCTCCATTTAAGGACACAGCCCTAGCACTATGAAAGTGGGATACCCAGGGGGTAGCAGACAAAACAGATGCAGCTCGCCCCCTCCCCGCCCCCGACCATGGTCCAGTATTATACAAACACGCAATGATTACTTACTTGTGTTTTTACAGAGGGCTAAGAATGACAAGGTGAGTATAAAGAGTAGATTCTGCATAGAAAGTCAGGGAAGGCTTCCTGGAAGAGGTGACTTTCAGACTGAGACCACAGGAAAGAAGCGTGTTTTAAAGCAGAGTGAGTGAAAGGGGAGAGGATGGGGCAAGGAGAGGGGAGAGGTGAAAACTGCTTGGGAGTGGGGAGGAGGAGGAGAGGGAAAGAAGGGGAAGGTATGTGCTCCACTCTAAGCAAAGGGAGCAGGTATAGAAGGGGTTCAGTAGCAAGTGATGAGATGGGATGGCATTTGGAGGCAGTGACCCTGCCCCCATGTAGGACAGGAACAGGGAGGCACAGACCTGTGGCGGGGAAGTTGACTTGGGCCCAGCAGGATTCTCGCTCTCTGCAGAGGGATTCAGGAGAAAGTGACGACTTGTCTCACGCAGGAGGTTCTTTCCTTCCGGGTAGCCCTGGGCCCAAACTTTCCATCCTCCACCTCCACCCCCACCCCCACCATCCTCGCTGAATCCCCTCCCATGGAAGTTCTCCTGCAGGAGCCCCACAGCCAGGTGATGTCAGGATTTGATCCAGGAGGCAGCGTGTCCACCTGGCTCTCAGAAGAGAGTAACCTGGAACCACTTGATAGATACTGATGCTCAGAAACCAGGGCTGCTGCCTACAGGCCACAAGTTGGGCATTGCACAACCCCAGGGAGCACCACTCGCCTCCCCCGACTGTAGATTTCAAGAACCATTACTCAACAATTTTTGGCAGCTGGTGGTAAAGGAAAGTGAGGAAGGCTCAGCCTCCACATCTGTAAAATGGGACTATTTGTAGTGCCTGCTTCCAGTGTTGCTGAGAGGATAACTTAAGCTCAGGGTCCAGAGTCTCCTAGCAGAGTGCCCAGCACACAGTAGGGGCTTCATAAATGGTATCTGTTTTCTTTCTTCCTTTTTTTTTGTCTTTTAAGGGTTACACCCATGGGATATGGAGGTTTCCAGGCTAGGGGTCGAATTGGAGCTACAGCTGCCAGCCTACACCACAGCCACAGCAACGCAGGATCCAAGCCGCATCTGTGATCTACATCACAGCTCACTGCAACCCCAGATTCTTAACCCACTGAACAAGGCCAAGGATTGAACCTGTGTCCTTATGGATCCTAGTCAGGTTTCTTAACCACTGAGCCACAAGGGGAACTCCCATAAATGGCATATATTAAGCCGCCTTCCACCAGAGGGCGCTGTTTTTTTTGGGGGGCGCGGATCATCCCACTAGCCTTCTGCCCCCAGAACGTAGCCAGCTGAGTGTTAGTACCCATTTCCTGAGTTTTATTTCCCCAAAATCACCCTCTGAGGGCCTCCAGAGATGGTCTTACCTTTTCTTCTGCAATTTTTTTAATTTAACTGGGAACAAATAAACAAAAAGCATCTGTTAGACTGTAGTCCTGTTGCAAAAAGGCAAGAAACCAAAAATTTCATCATAGATTTGCAGCCCAGCCTTGCCTTCTCCCCTGGCATATATCCACTCAACAGGAGAGCTACTGAAGACACTCCCCCACCCCCTTACATGAGTAACAGGTGTTGGTAAAAATGTCAAAGTACAAGCATGTAATTTTTTTAAAAAAATGCCAATTTCAGAGTTCCCAGGTGTCGAAGCCAGCTGAGGATCCTGCCTTTTCACTGGTTTGGCTCAGGTCACTGCCGTGGTATGGATTCCATCCCTAGCCCCTGGAACTTCATACCCAAAAAAACCCCAAAACCCTAATTTCAGTAGGTGCCAGGGGCTAGGGGGAATGGGGAGTCAGTGTTAAATGGGGACAGAGCTATGGTTTGGGAAGATGAAAGGATTCTGGAAATAGGTGGTGGTCATGGTTGTACAAGAAAGTGAATGTACTTAATGCTGCTGAACTAGGCACTTAAAAAGGGTTAAAATGGAGTTCTTCTGTGGCACAGTGGGTTAAGAACTGGACCCGGTATTGTCAAGAAAGAAAGAGAAGAAAGGAGGAAGAAAGGGAGGAAGGAAGGAAGGGGGGAAGGAAGGAAAAAATAATTAAAAGGTAACTTTTATGTCATGTATCTTGTTCTCTGTCTCTCTCTCTCTCTCTCTCTCTCTCTATCTCTCTCTCTCTCTATATATATATATATATATCACCCCCAATATAGACATAGGTACAGATAAATATTACCACTAATATACATATATACATACATATATATACACACACATATAGAAATTTCCCCTGCCCACCACTATCAACAAAATTCTGGAGGGTTCTTCACTGCTAAATTTTTGGAGGGAGTTTTGTTTTTGTTTTTTCTTGGCTGCACCCACAGCATGCAGAAGTTCTCAGGGCCAGGGATTGAACCTGTGTCACAGCAGATCCTTAACCTATTGAGCCTCTAAACTAAACGAACTACTCTTTTTTTTTTTCTTTTCTATCTTTTTTTTTTTTTTTTTTTTTTTCCCTTTTTAGTGCCACACTGTGGTATATGGAGGTTCCCAGGCTAAGGGTCTAATCAGAGATGTAGCTGCCGGCCTACGCCACCGCCACAGCCACGCCGGATCTGAGCCGCATCTTCGACCTAAACCACAGCTCACAGCAATGCCAGATCCTTAACCCACTGAGCGAGGCCAGGGATCCAACCTGAAACCTCATGGTTCCTAGTTGGATTCATTTCTGCTCTGCCACGACAGGAACTCCATCTCTTTCTCTCTCTCTTTTTTTTAACTGCTAAGTTTTTGGAGTAAGAACTACTGTGTGCCTCTGTTCTCCTAAAAGTAGGTATGAGTGGGAATGCATTTACACATTCTGGTGGGCCATGCTTTCTCTGCCCGCTGTTACCTTTTCTGACGACCATGGCAATGATCACCAGCCCAGCAAGGAGAAGGAAGGCTCCAGCCAGGCTCAAGGAGAGTGCCAGGATCCAGGTGGGCACTAGAGGAAAATGGGGAGAGATTAGGCTGGTCATGAATTTTTGTATGGGCTCAAGGAGAAGGTGGGATTCCTGTCATTCCTTCAGACTGCATTTGGCGAACCAATCCTCCCCCTACACCCCTTTACCGTTTGGCTTGGCTATAGCCAGACCCTGGGAATTGAGCATACCGGTGTCTCGTCAGTTAGCATATTCCCTCCCCCTGACCAGTGTGATTGATTCAGGGAGGGGCATGCTGCCTATGCTGAGCCAATGAGGCTAATTTTAGGACTTTATTTAGACCACTGGGAAGAGAGGTTTATGCTTCAGGCCAGCATCTCAAAATTGGTAGGATATATATCTGAGTTCCAAGGTACGATTTTGACGCCTTGAGAGGGAGGGCCTGTCTGAGAATAAGGCAGAAGAAAGCGGAGCTGAGAAGTAGCATATGATTCCTGACATCACTGAGCACCTGGATCCAGCCATGCCTGAAGTTAGAGCTGTGACCCACCAAAGACTCATTTGTTGCTGAAGCCAATTTGAGTCAAGTTTTCAATTTACTTGTGGTCTGAAAAGTCCTGTTGGCTTCAGTCTGGGTAATGGGTTCAAACAACATTCACCCCCACCACGTGGTAGACCCTGAGGCCCACAAAGAGATCAGTCACAGAAGCATAAAGCCCCAGCTTCAGAGGTTACCTCTCTGCAAAAGATTTGGCTGCCCCTCCATGGAGGAGGGGCGGGGAAATCTCCCAGGGGAGCCTAGGGGAGATGTCTTGACCCCAGTGGAGGTCAGAAGCTAGCCAGGAGGGGAGGAGAGGCACACTCTTGGTGTTCGCAGTGTTAGTCCTTGTTCATTCATTCATCTGGGGCAGGAGAGATGTTGTCACCTCCCCACTCTGAGACCACAGGACTAAGGTGAGAGAAGGAGGCCTTTGATAGTGGAACCTGAGGCTGGGAAGGACACAGAGACTGTTCTGTCATCACAACCTGTGGGGTTCTGCTGGTACAAAGTTTTCTTTGCAGCAAGAAAATTCTGACTGATGGTGACGCAGGAGCTCCACCAGGAGTCTCCTCCCTCCCTCCCAACTCCCTGATCCACAGCCTGGGCTCAGCCCCCTCTCCTGGAAAGAACAGAGGAAGACATTAGCCCTTCCAGTCTCTGTTTTTCTTTCTTTCTTTTTTTGGTCTTATTAGGGCTGCACCCATGGCATATGGAGGTTCCCAGGCTAGGAATCCAGTTGGAGCTGTAGCCCCAGCCTACACCACAGCCATAGCAACACAGGATCCGATCCAAGTCTTCGACCTACACCACAGCTTATGGCAACACCGGATCCTTAACCCACTGAGCGAGGCCAGGAATCAAATATGCGTCCTTACAGATGCTACTCGTGTTCGCTAACTGCTGAGTCACGACGGGAACTACCAGCCTCTGTTTCACCTAGACGAAAAGCCAGAGTCCTTGCAGCAGCCACAAGGCCCTGCACGATCCTCCTTGCCATCTCCCTCCATTTTCCCCCTTCCTCACTATGATTCAGCCATATGGGAGCTCCCCCATGTGATTCAAACTTGCCAGGCACATGCCAGCTTCAGAGGCTTAGCATAGACTGCTGCTTCTTCTTCTTCTTTTTTTTTTTTTTCCCTTGTCTTTTTGTCTGGTCGCACCTGCAGCAAATGGAGGTTCCCAGGCTAAGGGTCAAATTGGAGCGGTAGCCGCCGGCTTACACCACAGCCACAGCAATGCCAGATCCGAGCTGCATGTGCAACCTACACTACAGCTCACAGCAATGCCAGATCCTTAACCCACTGAGCGAGGCCAGAGATCAAACCTGCAACCTCATGGTTCCTAGTCGGATTCATTAACCACTGAGCCACGATGGGAACTCCTAGACTGCTTCTTCTGACGGGAATGCTCCAGTTTCAGATACCCATGTGGCTGGCTCTTCATCCTTCCTCATCCTCCTCTTCATTGCTTAAACATCACCTCCTCAGAGAGGGCTTCCCTGGCCACTCTCCTCTCTATTTTTTCATTGTTATTTTTTAAATTAAAAACAAACATTTTAAATTTTCTAAAAATGTTTTTGTGTTTTGCACCCGCGACATGAGGAGATTTCCAGACTAGGGGTCAAATTGGAGCTGTAGCTGCTGGCCTACACCACAGCCACAGAAACACCAGATCCAAGCCACATCTGCAGGACCCTTAACCCACTGAGCATGACCAGGGATCGAACCTGTGTCCTCATGGATGCTAGTCAGATTTGCTTCCACCGAGTCACAACAGGAACCCCTTTTTTTTTTTTTTTTTTTTGTCTTTTTGCTATTTTTTTGGGCCACTCCCGTGGCATATGGAGGTTCCCAGGCTAGGGGTCTAATCGGAGCTGTAGCCGCCGGCCTACACCAGAGCCACAGCAACTCAGGATCTGAGCCGCGTCTGCAACTTACACCACAGCTCACGGCAATGCTGGATCGTTAACCCACTGAGCAGGGGCAGGGATCGAACCCGCAAACTCATGGTTCCTAGTTGGATTCGTTAACCGCTGCGCCACGATGGGAACTCCAGGAACTCCTTATTTTTATTTTTATTATTTTTGGTCGTGTGTAGTACCCAGGCCAGGGATGGAGCCTGCTCCACTGCAGTGACTGGAGCCACAGCAGTGATAACGCCAGGTCCTTTCATCTTTAGCCATGCTACCATGGAACTCTTCCTCTCAATTTAAAATGACACCCTTGGGAGTTCCTGTAGTGGCTCAGTGGTTAACGAATCTGACTAGGAACCATGAGGTTTTGGGTTCAATTCCTGGCCTTGCTCAGTGGGTTAAGGATCCGGCATTGCCGTGAGCTGTGGTGTAGGTCGCAGAGGCGGCTCGGATCCTGAGTTGCTGTGGCTCTGGCGTAGGCCGGCAGCTACAGCTCCGATCAGACCCCTAGCCTGGGAACCACCCTAGAAAAGGCAAAAAGACAAAAAATAAAACAAAATAAAATAAAAAAATGACACCCTTAGAGTTCCTGTTGTGGCTCAGTGTTAACGAATCCAACTAGTGTCCATGAGGTTGCGAGTTCAATCCCTGGCCTTGCTTGGTGAGTTAAAGATCCAGCATTGCTGCGAGCTGTGGCATATGTCACAGATCCAGCTCTGATCTGGCATTGCTGTGACCATGGCGTAGGCCAGCAGCTGCAGCTTCAATTCAACCCTTAGCTTGGGAACTTCCATCTGCTTCAGGTGTGGCCCTAAAAAGAACTAAAAAACCCCTATAAAAAGCAAAAAACAAAAACAAATAAAACACCCTTCAAGCTGTATTTTATCCCTGCCACTTTACTTGTCTCCTGCTGGCAGACTGAATAATTACCAAACTCCTTTTTTTTTCTTTTTTGGCCACACCTGAGGCATGTGGGCCAGGGATCAAACCTGTGGCACCGCAGTGACCTGAGCCACTACAGTGACAATGCCAGATCCTTAAACTGCTGCACCACAAACTCCTTATTTATTGTCTGTCCCCATCTCCTCAGGATGTCACCTGTGAGAGATCAGGAACTTTGTTTCATGCCCTGCTGAAACTGCAGTGCCAAGGACAGTGCCTGGTGCATAGAAGGTGCTCACACACGTTCTTTGGCCAGGAAGGGAGGGGAAAGCAGAGCATGGAGGTTTAACACCTGGACTTTGGAGGCCAGCGGAATCCCAGCCTGGTCACCTGCTGGCTGGGTGACCCTGGGCAAATCTCTTCATCTCGCTCTCTTTTTTTCTTTTTTCCTTTTTTTCTTTTTCTCTTTCTCTTTCTCTTCCTCCCTCCCTCCCTCCCTCTCACTCTCTCTCTCTCTCTCTCTTTCTTTGTCTTTTTAGGGCCATACCCATGGCATATGGAATTTCCAAGGCTAGGGGTCAAATTGGAGCTGTAGCCACCAGCCCACACCACAGCCACAGCAACACCAGATCCAAGCTGCATCTCCGACATACACCACAGGTCACAGCAATGCCAGATCTTTAACCCACTGAACGAAGCCAGGGGTTGAACCCTCATCCTCATGGATACTAGTTGGGTTTGTTACTGCTGAGCCACAACGGGAATTCCAGTCGCTTCATCTCTTGTGCCTCAGTTTTCCTTATCTGGAAAATGGGGTAATGGCTGTACCCATTGCATGGGGTGACTGTGATGATTAAACAAGGACAAGTGAGTAAGTCCTGGCACGTTGGGAGTGTGGCTCATACTGTGATGACTTCCAGGTGCAGCCAAGAGCCCATACAAAGGCCTAACGGTGAGAAAATGGACCTGTTTCCCCAGGGGGCCTTACCTGGGAAGGAGATGTGCATGGGCTCACTCAGGTCTGATAGCTGGGGCTGCCTGTGCTCACCGAGGACGCCATACTGGCAATAGAATGGTCTTCCTGGAGCCTCCTGGCTGCCACCACTCAGGTTGAAGGTGACCTTGAGCTGGTCCACAGGGGCCTGCTCCTGCTGCACCACCTGCCCGCCTTGGTACAGTGTGAAATTCGCCCCTGGGAATTCCTGGGGGGCCACACACGAGATGTGGATGGGGTCCTCCTGGCTGCTGGGGTGTGGAGGCACCAGCATGATGGACGGCGCTGGAATCGCCAAGGAACCTGGGAAGCAAGATGAGGGAGGTTGGCTGGGTGTGTAGTTAGAGCAGAGGCCTGCCTCCCCGTGTAGCCTTAGGCACGTGGCCCACACTCTCTGGGCCTTGGGGTTTTTTTAATTTTCTTTTTTTCTTTTTGTCTTTTTGCCATTTCTTGGCCGCTCCCGAGGCATATGGAGGTTCCCAGGCTAGGGGTCTAATCGGAGCTGTAGCCGCCAGCCTACGCCAGAGCCACAGCAACGTGGGATCCAAGCCGCATCTGCGACCTACACCACAGCTCACGGCAATGCCGGATCCTTAACCCACTGAGCAAGGCCAGGGATCGAACCTGCAACGTCATGGTTCCTAGTCAGATTCGTTAACCACTGCGCCACGACGGGAACTCCTGGGCCTTGGGTTTTTATGTACACCTGGAGGCTGGTCTTCCGTACCCTGCTGCAAAGTCAAGGGGATTAAGTGCCCAGCACGTGGCGAGGGGGTCACTGCATTTGAGTCCTTTTATTACCGTAGCCTTGGGTATTTACACAGCCTCTGAATTATACTTGTATTACTTCGATCAACAGAATCGACTACATGCCAGGCCCCGTTGAGGTGCTGGGGGCAAAGCAGTGGATGAGACAGACAGACAGACAAGGAGACAAGGGTGGTAGGAAGGCTGTGTTGGCCGGGGTGGCCGTGAGGGATTCCAGGGAGAGACGGCGCAGGAAGAGCTGGGTGTGAGCATTCCAGGCAGAGGGACCATCTGGGACAAAGTCTGGAGGCTGGAAGGTGTGTGGGGTGTTCAAGGAACCTGGGTGGCGGGAGGGGGGCAGTGCATGAGGTGGGAGGGGAGGGCAGAGGGGATCTCTTCCATCCATTTCTCAGTATGTGGTGAGGAATATGATTTTCTTTTTCTTTCCTTTTTTTTTTTTTTTGGCTTTTTAGGGCTACGCCTTCAGCATATGGAAGTTCCCAGGCTAGGGGTTGAATTAGAGTTGCAGATGCTGGCCTACGCCACAGCCACAGCAACGTGGGATCCGAGCTATGTCTGTGATCTGCACCAACCCACTGAACGAGGCCCAGGGATCAAACCCACATCCTCGTGGACACTATTCGGGTTTGTAACCCGTTGAGCCAAAACAGAAACTCCCAGGAATATGATTTTGGGGGCCCAGTTTCCTGCAGGAAGGACCAGTGTCTCCCCAGCTGCCTGCCCCCTGGCTCAGCAGAATGTCTGGCTCCGGTGAGGTCCATACACGCCCTCCCATGTCCAGCTTCACCGCCCCCCAGACTCCCCCCAGCAGATCCTCCTGCTGCCCCAGCCCTGGAGGTAGGAGCCTGCAGAGGCCAAGCGGGGCTGAGTCATGGGGCGTGGGCACTGCTGTCTTGAGTGGGGTGGCATTTCTGGGACCCTGGATGGGGGTGGGTAAGGAGACCTAACAAGAGAAACTCCTGCTCCTGGGGGCATTTCCTAGGCTCTGAGGCAAATCTGTCAGGGTTCAGCCTCTCCAGCACCAGGTTTTGGTCCCCCACCCTCTGTCCCCCCAGCAGAGGCCAGGTGGGCAGGGGTGGGAGGAGCGGGGTGGTGGGGGAGGGGGCGCAGAGGCATCAGGCTCACCAGCTGCAAAGAGCAGGACGGTCCAGGGCATCTCTCCTCCCGTGTTTGGCCGGGAACTCTGGCTGAGGCCAGAGCGGCCCACGGCTCGCCGCCAGCTCCTCCTGTGAGGCCAGAGCAAGGAAAGGAGAACCAGGGCTGATTTGAGCTGAGTGTTTCCTCACGGGCAGGAAGTTGCACACACACACTTGGGCCCTGAAAGGGACTCTCTCCCTTCCCCACCCCTCCCAGGGATGCACACCAGAGCCTGGCACCTCGCTGCCCCTTGGGGGCTGAGGTTCTGCAGATGGGAGGGGAAAATGGGCCAGATGGTTGAGTGCATGTTTGTTTGTTTGTGTGTTTATTCTTCTGAGAGAGCTCCTGGATGAGGCGAAGCAGGAGGAATGCGGGTCATTTGGGAAACCCAGGTCCAAGTCACAATATGTGGCCCACCCAGGGCTGAGGTTGAAATGTGCAGGGTGGAAATCTGTTAGGCACAGTGGTTAGGGCTTGGCTTTTGCCACCTCAGGCAAGACACAGGCCTTCTTTGAAGCCTCAGCCTGCCATGCTGTGGAATGGAGCTAAGAGTGGCAGACATGAGCTCCAAAGAATTTATGGCATGAAATGCAACGCCTCATAGAGTGGGTGTGCGCCCAGTGTGAGGCTACAGGGAAGCAAAGTTTTGGGAGCATCACTAGCCAGGTGAAAGGAAATACTAGCACCAGAACTGAGGAAATGACATAGTTAGCAGCCTCAATTGTCTCCTGTTTATAGCTCAGAAACTTCCAAATATCTGTCTTACCAGATTTGCTTTGGACTCTAAATGTTTCTGCTCAGGTCCAGCAGGTCCACCTGGAGATTTACACCCAGGAAGAATGTAAGCGTGTGGTAACCAACCACTAAAAAGGGCCATGAGGGTGGACTTTTCTTCTTTGGATACACACAACTCATTTCAATCTCAGGTCCTTTGCACGTGCCATTCCCCTGCCCAATTCTATCAACCTGGTCAAATCCCACTTTTCCTACGGATCTCAGTTTAAATACTATTTTCAGGAAGTCTTTCCAGATCCCTCTGGACTTAGAATAACCACCTTACTGAATCCTCCCATAGTTCCTTATAATTTTGATTGCAATTAGCATGCTTGTATTTTCAAGGAATTTGTCCATTTCATCTAGGTGATCAACTTATTGGTACAAACCTGTTTATTGCCCCTTGTTAGCCTTTTAATATCTGCCTCTTTCATTCCTGATAATAGTAATTTGTGTTTTTTTCCCCTCTCTTTTTTTATTGATTAGTCTTACTAGGGGTTAATCAGTTTTATTAATCTTTTCAAAGTACCAAATTTTGGCTTTGTTGTTTTTCCTCTGTTCTTTTTTGTATTTTATTACTTTGTGGCCTTATCTTATTTGCTCTTTCTTCTAGTTACCAAGTATTTGTCTCTTCTTTGTCTAGCCGCTTCTTCTTTTTTTTTTTTTTTTGTCTTTTTAGGGCTGCACCTGTGGCATATGGAGGTTCCCAGGTTAGGGGTCTAATTGGAGCTGTAGCTGCTGGCCTACACCACAGCCACAGCAGCTTGGGATCTGAGCCGAGTTTGTGACCTACACCACAGCTCATGGCAACACCAGATCCTTAACCCACTGAGCGAGGCCAGGGATCAAACCTGAAACCTCATGGTTCCTAGTGGGATTTGTTTCCACTGCACCATGACAGGAACTCCTCCTTTTTTTATTTTTTTATTATTATTTTTTATTTGACTTTTTAGGCCCACATTTTCAGCATTTGGAGGTTCCCAGGCTAGGGGTTGAATTAGAGCTGCAGTTGCAGGCCTACACCACAGCCTTAGCAATGCCAGATCTGAGCCACATCTGTGACCTATGCCACAGATCATGGCAATACTGGATCCTTAGCCCACTGAGCAAGGCCAGGGATTGAACCCACATCCTCATGGATACTAGTCAGGTTCATTACCATTGAGCCACAAAAGGAACTCCTTCCTAGCTCCTTAAGAGGGATGCTTAGGTCATCGATTTTAAAATTTGAATTTTTTTTTTTTTTAGGGCGATACCTAAGGCATTTGGAATTTTCCAGGCCAGGGTTTGAATTGGAGCTGCAGCTGCTGGCCTAACTATGCCACAGATTCCAGCTGTGTCTGCGACCTACACTGCAGCTCTTGGCAATGCTGGATCCTCAACCCTAAGGAGAGAGGCCAGGGATCAAATATGCATCCTCAGGGATACTAGTTGGGTTCTTAACTCACTGAGCCACAATGGAACTCCCAAAATTTTATCTGCTAATATGCACCTAAAGCTACATATTTCCATCCAAGCACTGCTTTAACTGCAACTCACACATTTTTACATATTAAGATTCATTAAATTAGAAATATTCTGTTTCCCTTGTGAACTTTTCCTATAACCCATTGTTATTTAGAAGTGTGCCACTTAATTTCCAAACATTTGAGTTTTTATAGCTTACTGTTAAGGATTTTTAAAGTTAATTCCTTTGTGGCCAAATAATACATTCTGTGTAATTTCAATTCTTTGACATTTTCTGATACTTTTTTCTCTCTCTCTTTTTTTTTTTTTGGCTGTGCCCACAGCATACAGAAGTTCCTGTGCCAGGGATTGAACCCCCACCACAGCAGTGATCCGAGCCACAGCAGCGACAATGCTGGATCCTTAACTTGCTGAGCCATCTGGGAACTCCTGATACTTTTTTTTTTTTTTTTTTGTCTTTTTGTCTTTTGTTGTTGTTGTTGTTGCTGCTATTTCTTGGGCCGCTCCCCCCGGCATATGGAGGTTCCCAGGCCAGGGGTCGAATCGGAGCTGTAGCCACCGGCCTATGCCAGAGCCACAGCAACGAGGGATCCGAGCCGTGTCTGCAACCTACACCACAGCTCACGGCAACGCCGGATCGTTAACCCACTGAGCAAGGGCAGGGACCGAACCCGCAACCTCATGGTTCCTAGTCGGATTCGTTAACCACTGCGCCACGACGGGAACTCCTGATACTTTTTTTTTGATAGGAGAGAAATAGATTTATTAGGATAGGATACTTGTGAGAGATGCAAGTGGGCAGGCAAGGAGGCTCTGCCGACCCTTTTTTTAAAAATGGCTCAGCATATCTTTATCCACATTCTACGTGCACCCAAAATGAAAATGTACTCTGCAGTTGCTTGGTATAATAGTCTGTAAATATCAGTTAGATTAGGTGAGGATGGTTCACAGAACATGCTCAAATATACTGAATTCATCTGGATTTCTTCTGCCAGAGGGCAGAGATGGGGTCTGTGGCATCTCCTGCCCTTCTCCGATGTCTAGCACAGTGCTTGGTGCACACAGTGAACCATAACTAGTTCTTGCCTGTCTGACCTGAAAGCCAAAACAATGCAGTCATTTTTGTGGCTCTCATACACGTAGTCTATCCTGGGCTGGGCCCCAGGGACACCATGACGGGTGAAATAGCCTCTGCTCTTGTAAGAGATTCAGACACGTAGACAATGAGAATCCGGTTGGTTAAGTGCTATGATGGGGGCTGTCCCTGACGGGGACTCTTCACTTAGCTTCAGTAAGTTCAAGGTAGGCTTCTGGGAGGAGGTGAAATCTGGCTCCAAAACCCTGAGAAGGCATGGGGAGAAGGGCACTCTAGGTAACAGGATCAGGATGAAGACGTCATCCTGGGAGCATCTAATAGGGTGCAGGAATCCAAACCTGGAATTGTGAATTCAGAAAAAAAACAGTCACACAGGAGTTCCTGTCATGGCTCAGCGGAAACGAATCTGACTAGCATCCATGAGGACGCAGGTTCAATCCCTGGCCTCGCTAGTGGGTTGAGGATCCAGTGTTGGCGTGAGCTGTGGTGTAGGTTGCAGACATGGCTCGCATCTGGCATTGTCATGGCTGTGGTGTAGGCTGGCGGCTACAGCTCTGATTCAGTCCCTGGTCTGGGAACCTCCATATGCTGCAGGTGCTGTCCTAAAAAGACAAAAAGAAAAAAGAAAAAACAGCTACACATACCTGTATTGGTCAGCGGATGCCCTTAAGGGACAGGACTGAGGAGTCATGTGCAGGGTGAAGGGAAAGCAATGAGGGATGGTGACTCCCTGGGGTCAAGGAATGGTTACCAGCCAGGCCTGAAGCTGCTGGGGAGGAAGCAGTCCTGGAACCTGGAGAGAGCTGGAGTTGCAGGCTTTGGGAGTGATGCAGACCAACAGGGCAGGAGCCAGGGAATATACACCCAGACCTTCCTCTCCTCCGGCCCTCAGCTCTCCTACCAGGGCTGAACCCAACTGGAAATGAGAGGAAAAGGCAGCCAATGACTCAGTGTGTAGGTATCAGCATCCCCAACCCCAGCCTGGGGCTTGGAACAGTGCCGAATGATGAAGAGCTTTGGTGGGGAAGACAAATACTGCCTAGCACAGACTCTCAGAATTTTGTTCTGTTTTTAGGGCAGCACCTGTGGCACATGGAGGTTCCCAGGGTAGGGGTCTCAATCGGAGTGACAGCTGCTGGCCTACACCACAGCTCACAGCAATGCTGGATCCGTAACCCACTGAGTGAGGCCAGGGATCAAACCTGCATCCTCCAGGATACTAGTCAGGTTTTTAACCCACTGAGTCACAGAATGACTCAGAATCTTTTTAAAAAGGTTTTGGCATCCCCATCATGGCTCAGTGGGTTAAGAACATGACTAGTAAACATGAGGATGTAGGTTCGATCCCTGGCTTTGCTCAGAATATTTTTTAAAAAAGAACTGGTGTTGCTGTGGCTGTGATGTAGGCCAGCAGCTGCAGCTTTGATTTGATCCCTAGCATGGGAACTTCCATATGCTGCAGGTGCAAAAAAAAAAAAAAAAGAAAGAAAGAAAGAAAAGAAAAGAAATGAAACAGCAATTTGAAAAAGAAAGTCTTGCAGGAAAGTCTTGTGATGTTTCCCTTGCCCTTCCCTTCCCCCAGCACAGTGGAGGACTTGAAGACAGCAGCCTGTGTTCCCAGTATGGGGTCCTGGTCCCCAGTTCCTGAGGGAGCAGAGCAGCCCTCATTCTCACAGTATTTTGCGTGTCTGGTGGTTACCTGCAAGACCAACTCAAGGTGCTCGTCTTTTTAATTCAGAATGCATTCCTGATGTAAATTGGTGGGGCCACTATGCAGAACAGTATATGGAGGTTCCTTAAAAAACTTAAAATGGAGATGCTATATGACACAGCAATCCCGCTCATGGTCACATATCTGGAAAAGTTGAAAACTTTAATTTGTTTTCTTTTTTTTTTTTTGAAAACTTAAATTTGAAAAGATATATGCACCCCAATGTACACAGCAGCTCTATTTACAATAGCCAAGATGTGGAATCTAAATGTCCATCTACAGATGACTGGATAAAGAAGATGTGGCACATATATACAATGGAATGCAACTCAGCCATCAAAAAAGCTGAGATACAGCCATTGGTAGCAACACTGAGAGACCTAGAGATTATCACACTAAGGAAGTCAGACAGAGAAAGACAAATACCACATGATTTCATTTATATGTGGGATCTTAAAAAAATGATACAAATAAACTCATTACAAAACAGAAACTGACTCATAGATGTAGAAAACAAAATTAGTTACCAAAGGAGGAAGTGGGGGGAAAAATTAGGAATCTGGGGTTAACAGATACACACTACTATATATAAAATAGATAAAAGCAACAGTAGTGTAGCACAGGGAACTATATTCACTATCTTTGTTTTTTGGCCACACCTACAACACCTACAATCCAGGCCAGGGATCAAACTCTTATCACAACAGTAACCAGAGCCATAGCAGCAACAATGTTGGATCTTTAACCTGCTGAGCCACCAAGGAACTCATTAATTTTTTGTAATAACCTGTAATGGAAAACAACCTAAAAAAGAGTACAATATTTTATATATATTTATATATATATATATATGCATATATCACACTGAATCACATTGCTGTAAACCTGAAACCACTACAACACTGTAAATCAACTATACCTAAAAAAAAAAAAAAAAAAAAAAAAAAAGAGGAGTTCCCGTCATGGTACAGTGGAAACAAATTTGACTAGTATCCAAGAGGATGTGGGTTTGATCTCTGGCTTTGTGGAATGGGTCAGGGATCCGGCATTGCTGTGAGCTGTGGTGTAGGTTGCAGATGCAGCTTGGGTCCAGAGCGGCTGTGGCTGTGATGTAGGCTGACAGCCGTAGCTCCGATTGGACCCTTAGCCTGGGAATCTCCATATGCCTTAGGTCCAGACCTAAAATTAAAAAAAAAAAAAAATTGCATTCCTGGAAAACACGGTAAGGAAAGAGGGAACTGACAGGTCTCTGGGACACAAGATTACAATTGAGAACAGCAGATATGCCAAAAGCTGGGGTAAGAATATCTTTGGGTAATTAAGGCAGTGAAAAGCATTCACCTATGCTGGGGAATTTAGAAAGCAATGTGCATGCCCAGGGGAGGACAAATGCTCAGAAAAGACCTAAGAAGACCTAACTCTTTCATTTCTGGCTGATTTCTAGACTTGGCACAAACAGGAAGAGAAGGCTAAGGCAGAGCTGTAAATATCCAGGTGAAGTATTGAAGATTCACCTCAGCATAGATTGGTAAAGAGTAGGAGAGGTTTTTCATTGCTTTTCTTTCCATAATATAGAAATAACTCTTGGAAATCAATGACAGAACCCCAGTTTTCAAATGGACAAAAGACTTGGACATTCTTCCAAAGAAGGTATACAAATGGCCAACAAGTACATGAAAAGATGCTCATCATCATTGGGAAAATGGAAATCAAACCCATAGTAAAAGACTTGGACATTCTTCCAAAGAAGGTATACAAATGGCCAACAAGTACATGAAAAGATGCTCATCATCATTGGGAAAATGGAAATCAAACCCACTATGGATACAACTTCACACACATTAGGTTGGTTATACTAAAAATAAAATGGAAAATAACAAGGGTTGATGAGGATGTGGAGAACCTGGAATTTTGCACATGGTTGGCAGGATTGTAAAAAGGTGTAGTTTCTGTGGGAATGTTTGGCAGTTCCTCAAGAAGTTAAGCATGAAATTACCACATAATCTAGCAATTTCACTCCTATGTATATACCCTAAATAATTAAAGGCTTGTACTCAAACAAATACATGTGTTCCTAGCGGCACTATTCACAATAGCCAAAAGGTAAAAACAGGTGAATGGATAAAATTGTGGTGTATCCATACAATGGGATATTATTCAGCTATAAAAAGGAATGAAATACTGATACATTCTCTGATAATGAGCCTTAAAAACATTATGCTAAATGAAAGAAAACAGACACAAATTGTCACAAATCAAATTTATATGAAATATTTAGATTTGGTGATTCATAGAGGCAGACTGGCAGTTGCCAGAAGCTGGGGTGAGGGGGAATGAGAAATAACTGCTTAATGGGTACAGGGTTTCCTTTTGGGCTGATGAAAATGTCTTTTAAGTGGGTAGAAATGGTGGTTGCTCAGTATTGTGAATATATGAAATGCCCCTATGTTGTTCACTTAAAATGGTTAATTTAATGGGGAACTCCTGTTGTGGTGCAGAGGAAACCAATCTGACTAGTATCCATGGGGATCCCTCAGTGGGTCGGGGATCCATGAGCTGTGGTCTAGGTCAAAGACGTTGCTTAGATCCTGCATGGCTGTGGCTGTGGCATAGGCCAGCAGCTGCAGCTCCAATTCGACCCCTAGCCTGGTAACTTCCATATGCTGCACGTGCAGCCCTAAAAAAAAAAAGGTTAATTTAATATAATGGGAATTTCACCTCATTTTATTTCATTTTATTTTTTAAATTTTTTTGTCTTTTTGACATTTTTTGGGCCGCTCCGCGGCATTTGGAGGTTCCCAGGCTAGGGGTCGAATCGGAGCTGTAGCTGCCAGCCTACGCCAGAGCCACAGCAACGCGGGATCCAAGCTGCGTCTGCAACCTACACCACGGCTCACAGATCCTTAACACACTGAGCAAGGCCAGGGATGGAACCCACAACCTCATGGTTCCTAGTCAGATTAGGTAACCACTGAGCCACGATGTGAACTCCTCACCTCATTTTAAAAAGATGCTGGGAGTTCCTATTGTGGCTCAGTGGGTTAGGAACCCAACTAGTATCCACAAGGATGCGGGTTCAATCCCTGGCCTTACTCAGTGGGTTAAGGATCCAGATGCCGTGAGCTGTGGTTTAGGTCACAGACGTGGCTTGGATCCTGCATTGCTATGGCTCTGGCGTAGGCTGGCAGCAACAGCTCGGATTAGACCCCCAGCCTGGGAACCTCCTTATACCGTGGGTGCGGCCCTAAAAAGACAAAAAAAAAGTTATTACTCATTCTTCACAACTACTTCAAAGTGTCTGAGTAGTCTGAATGACAGAAACACTTGGAATGAAAAAGAGTATCAAACGTGACCACCAGTGAACTTTGACATTACAAAGTGCTCCTTCCCCAAGCTCTCCAAATGCAAGAAAGGGCTGACTACCACTAGCTGTACTCTAAGAGTAATTGTTACCACCTGCTAATCTCTCTCAGGCCTAACTTGATTCAAAATTTCCATGTAAACTTTTTTTTTTGGTCTTTTTGCCTTTTCTAGGGCCACTCCTGCGGCATATGGAGGTTCCCAGGCTAGGGGTCTAATTGGAGGTGCAGCCGCCGGCCTACGCCAGAGCTACAGCAAAGCGGGATCTGAGCCGCGTCTGCGATCTATACCACAGCTCACGGCAACGCCGGATCCCTAACCCACTGAGCAAGGCCGAGGGATCGAACCCGCAACCTCATGGTTCCTAGTCAGATTCGTTAACCACTGCGCCACGATGGGAACTCCTCCATCTAAACATTTTGTGTTATGTTTAGATGGAAACACCAAATAAGTGTTCCTTTCCAATGACGTCTTTGCTAATCTGTCTGTTTTCCAGAGGGAGGTCGACTCCAAATTCTCTAAACCAGACTGAAAGACACAACGCCCAATGGAGGAAGAGAAACCCAGAATAAAACAGCTATTTACCGAAGGTCTATGATGTGGCAAGCACTAAATAAACATCATCTCACAACAGCCCAACGAAGTAGGACTAATATCACCCATTTTACGGATGAGGCAATTGAGGTCCAGTAGTGAAGCCCGTGGCGTGTCTTGAACTGAGCAACCTCTCAAGCCCACACTCTTCTTCCCGCTTCTTGCTAATGCTAAGCAACTGGGCTGTCGTTCCTCATACCCTGGGCTACTTCAATCACCGTTTACCTGCTGACCATCGAGTTTGAGACCCTTTGGGGTTTAGGGTGGGGACAGGCCTCTCTGACTCTGGGCAAGAAATGCAGTGCTCATTAGGCTCCTCATCTCACTTCTCATCACCTCCAATTTACAGAAGAGGAAACGGAAAAAATGACGGTCCTAAGATGCTAGGAAATGAGGAGGTCAGGCGTCGGACCAGCGACCACGATTACAGACGCAGAATAAGCCTGAGACCACGTTTATATAAAAAGGTCTCCACCCGCCCTAGCTAAACCTTTTTATATGCTAGTCCTACGGGTCGCGTGGAGGGCCATGCCCCACCTCTATTTTTGACCAGCTACATCCACATTGAATCGCACAAGGGTCGTCGCGTGCGGGGTACTCTGGGAAAACAGCAAGGACCCAGCCGCCTCTACCATCGTTGTCTTAGATTTTGCCTGAGAAGAATATGCCATCATGGTACTTATTCTTTTAAACTTTCCCCCAACAGCGTTTGGGACCAGAAGTGGAGGCTTTTCAAAGATAGAGTGTGTAGGAAGTCCAGCGTTTTTAGGTTCATCAGGCATTTATTCGGTCAACTAGTCTCTCAGGGGGTCCTGCACTCCTAGCTCCGCGGCCTTCAGACAACGGAGTGAAGCGGCGGCCAATGAGTTCCGTCGAGTAGCAGAAGGGGCAGGGCTAACCCTTAAAGGAACCGCGACCTGTTAGCAAATCGGAGGGTGACCCAGATGATGGCGGCCAGCACGGCCCTAGCCTTGGCCCTATGGCTACTATTGCCTCCAGTGGAGGTAGGAGGGGCAGGGCCCCCACCGATCCAGGATGGCGAGTTTACATTCCTGCTTCCTGCGGGGCGGAAGCAATGTTTCTATCAGTCTGCGCCGGCCAACGCAAGCCTGGAGACTGAGTACCAGGTAGAGGGTGCCGGATCGGGGAGCCGGCGAAGACAGGGAGAGGGGGCGTGGCCAAACTGAGCCAGCGATGCATGCCTTGAAGAAGGAAGGAGGAGGAGCCCGTGCGTAAGAACGCGGGGTCTGAGTCAGGGAGAGCTAGGGGCGGGGGTAGTGCTTTGGAGAGGAAGGGGTGGATGTTTCGGACAAAGGCGGGGCTAGAAATGGGAGAGCGGGGAGGCGGGGCCATTGAAAGAGGGAGGCCTTCAGCGGGCAGGACTCTCGCGGGTGGGCGTGGCCTAAAGAGGTGTCAATTGAGGTGGAGGCGTGGCCATGATGTGGCACAAGAAAGGGAGTGGCCAACACGAGGATTTCCCGGGGAAAGGGTGAAGGCAAGGGCTTCAAGCAAGGCTCCATTATATTATTTGGGTTGTGGCCAAGCCGGACATAATCTGGTAAACGTTGATTAAGAACTGTGTATGCGGGCGTGACCAGATTTAGGAGCCCATCCCAAGGCCCCCCAAATCTATGGAGGCGGAGCCAAGGCAAGGGGCGTGGCCAAAAGGAGTGGAAGGGGCAGGACCACCGTGAGGGTGGTTTCCAAGCTCCGGTAGGCCCCTGGTGATGGTCTGCTTGGGTCGGTCCAGTCATGGCCTTCTGCCAGGTGCCCTTGGTCTACCCTTAGTCCTCCACCCGCTCTTACCTGCCCCCCAGGTGATCGCAGGTGCTGGGCTGGACGTGGATTTCACTCTGGAGAGCCCTCAGGGAGTGCTGCTGGTCAGCGAGTCCCGCAAGGCAGATGGTGTGCACACGTGAGTTACGTCCCGGTGGCTGCCCAGGTTCAGTTACAGTCCTGCCCCTCTCTGGCGGCCTCGGGTTACCACCCTGCCTGCCTCGAAAAGTCCAACTGGACAGCCAGTCCAGACCATGTCAGTGTGTCTTTCTGTCTGTCCAGGGTGGAGCCCACGGAGGCAGGGGACTACAAACTGTGCTTTGACAACTCCTTCAGCACAATCTCCGAGAAGCTCGTGTTCTTTGAACTCATCTTTGACAGCCTGCAGGATGATGAAGAGGTGGAGGGCTGGGCAGAGGCTGTGGAGCCTGAGGAGATGCTGGATGTCAAGATGGAGGACATCAAGGTGTGCCCAGGTGGAGGTGGGGCCACTCCTCTCAGATTTCTGTCTTTGGGCTCTGCACTCTCACCTTGGCTGGGGTCCCCCTTGGCCTGACCTAGCCTTTCCTATATATGGGTGCCCCCAACTTAATAACAATAGAACATTTCTAGGTGTAAACCTTGTTGTAAGAGCTTAAATAACTTGTTAGATCTCCATAACCACCTTATATAGGTAGTATACGCTAATTATCCCCCATTTTGCAGTTGGGGAAACTGATGCACAAGATGGCTAAGTAACTCTTCTAAGGCCACACAGCCAGCAACTTACAGAGCCAATATTTGAACACAGGCAGTCTGGCTTCACTAACTATTTATTAACCATAGTAAGTATGTTCTTTATACTTCATTAGGCATTCAATTCTCACGGCAACTTGGAGGTTTAATTCTGAGGAGGAAACTGAGGCCCAGAGAGATTATTTACTTGCTCATGGTCACACAGCCAGAGAGTGGTGGAAGGATTTAGACTCAGGCAGCCTGGCCACTGAGTCTGTGCTCTCAGCTCTCTGCCCCCAAACACGAATTCTCACACTATTCTGCATGACAGAGGCTCACCCTGCTTCTCCCTCTGTGCCACAGGAGTCCATTGAGACCATGAGGACCCGGCTTGAGCGCAGCATCCAAATGCTGACTCTGCTGCGGGCCTTTGAGGCACGTGACCGCAACCTGCAAGAGGGCAACCTGGAGCGAGTCAACTTCTGGTCAGCTGTGAATGTGGCCGTGTTGCTACTCGTGGCCGTGCTGCAAGTCTGCACTCTCAAGCGCTTCTTTCAGGACAAGCGCCCTGTGCCTACGTAGCCCCCTGCCATGGAAGAACAGGGGAAAGGAGGAGCAGCAAGGCGCATGCGTGAGACTGGGGGGGTCCCTTCCCCAGCTTAGTTTCCTACAGGAAGGGAAGCTGTGCAGTCTGGGCCTGAGGTGTGGCCCCTGCGGGTCCCCTCCCTTCCAGGGCCCAGCAAGAACACAGGCTGGCTTGTAGGCAAGGGCCCCCCAGGAGGGATAGCTCAGTGGCTGAACCTGTTTTCCTGGAAAACTGTGCATGGGGGGCACTGCAGCATCCGAAAGCAACCTTTGGATTTTCTGGCCCTGCTTCTCACTCCTCCTGTAATTGTGCCTTAGCTGGAATCTTCCAGCCTGCACTAGCAATCCATGGTGCAGCACGGGGCCCAAGAAGCCAAGTCTTTCCCTTCCCTGCTGGCACCTCCAAGCCAGGTGACCATAGGAGGGGACTTGCTGCTGTGGGATCCCATGCCTGCCTTCTTGTGGCTCCACCCAAGGCCTGTGCTGCTGCTGGGAGTGGCCTGCTCATGCCAGAGGCCGGGAAGGAGACGTGGCTGCAGTGTTCTTGCCAGAACAGTCACTTTATTGACAGGAAGGGGCTCTGGCCCTTTGGCCTAGCGGGGGGGCGGGCTGGGTGTGAGGTCTGGTAACAGAACTCAGGGAGCAGGGCCTGTAAGACCACCCGCCCCTCCCGCTTTCCCTGCAGGGGCCCCAGACAGGGCTGAGGGGTGGCCCAGCCAAAGCCTGCACAAGAGCCTCATGGAACAAAGAGCAATCTGGCCTGAGCACTGGAGTCAATAAATTATGGTCAGAAAATCATAGAGCCTTATGACTGGGGCTCAGGGACACCAGCCGGGACAGACCTGCCCCCAAGGGGGCAGCCAGGCAGGCGGGAGGGGTCTCCCACGAAGTTCAGAAGAAAGGTCGGGCAGGAGCCGATGGAGGTGGTCGCCTGGGCACAAGAGAAAAATCAGAAAGCAAAGTTTATCTGTGTCCCCGGCTGGGCTGGAAGGCCTGTGCCCCCAAGAGGGCGAAGGGGAAGTCCTCAGGATTGGGGGAGTTGGGAGGGGGTCCTGACCACTGCACAGTTTGAGGTGGAGGGCCAAGATCCTCCTCCCCTCAGTAACTCTGAATTCTGCCTCAGGCCCCCATCCTGATCTCTACTGCCAGTGCTGTGTTGGGTTGCAGCCAGTCCTCTGAGTATGGGTGGGGGGAATATCTGCTCCCATTCCTGAGGTGTTAAGGAAAGGTAAAAGCTCTTCGCTCTAGAAGAAGCAAACACTCCCCCAAGGGCACAGTGCATGGTGGGAGCCCCGCTGGGGGGGAAGGTCAGCAGCCCACATACTCAGCCTAAACGTCAACACAAAAGGCCCACACAGCAGCCACCAGAAGCGTCTTCCCTTTATTTTAGTTTATTAATAGGATACAGAGTGCAGGCACTTACAGTGGTCAAACCGAGCGAGCGAGCGAGCGAACGAGCGAGAAGGTCTGCTCAGACAGGCTGCCCGGGGCTCACCCGGTGGAGGAGGCTTCTCCACCCCTTAGCCCTCAGCCCAGGCTGCCCTGGAGGCCCCGGGTAAGAGAGAGCGGGGTTGGCCGGGGCCGAGGGTTTTCCGGACCTGGCAAAGGCACCTCTGGCAGCCGAGGCTGGGCCGTGCGGTTAATACGGCCAAGGAAGGAATATGTACAACTTGGGTGGGCGGGTAGCGCTGGGCCCGCTGGGCCCACTGGGCCTGGCTCTCCACTGGGAGGTCTCACTGCCAAGAAGCAGACACTCCTTGTGCCCCAGCAAGGACTAGGGGTGCAGACTCCCTTGGTGCTGTTTCTAGAAGGCCTGGTCTGCTCAGGCTTTCCTGGCCAGAGAAGCCCCTGGGTGAGGCACCTCAGCCTGGCTCCCTCATTCAAGATGGTGCTCAGGCGGCAGCTGCCTGCTCTGCTACCTGAGACCCCATCCCCCAAAGTGCAACACCCCGGCTGCCCTCATCCTGGGCTGCCAGGGCCCCTCCATTCAGTGCTGTGTCCAGCTGGAGATGGGGGCCAGGCCAGCCCCTGCCTGGGGGCCGGGGTTAGGGAAGAGTCAGGGGCTGCCCACAGAGAGCCTGGTCCCGCATGGGGACTGGAGGACTAAGGGCGGCAGATGGGCCCAGACCAATGAAGCTCCTGCACCGAGGGTGCTCGAGGACCCCAGAGAAGGTGCCCCCCGCAGCCTAGTCGAGCAGGGATGGCTCGGCTGGGCGGATAATGGTGGGCCGGCTGGGCGCAGCAGGGGGTCTTCTGCTGCAAAGAGAATAAAGACAGATGGGGGAGGGGGGATGGCAGTGAGGCTGGAAGCAGGGCAAGGACCAGAATCCAGGCCCCACCACCCCTGCCCCAGGATGCTGCCCCATGCTCCTTTGAAGGCTGCTAGGGTGCCAGGCTGGGGTATCAGTATCCCTGCTGTCACTCCCTTGCTCTGTGACCCTGGACAAGGCGGGCAATGACTGATGTGTGTGTCCTCAGAAAGGAACTGGGTCAAAACCAGAAGAAGGGGCTCCATGTGAGGGGTTCTGAGCTACGTGGCGGGCCCCTTTGCCCAGGTAGCAGACAGGCCTGGGAGCCCTTGAGTCCCCCACCCTGGGAATTTGACCTCTCTGGGCCTCAGTTTCCCCACCAGCCCAAAGGGGTACCAGTGACCCCTCCACTCCCTGCATGGGACAGGCTGGTGGTTCTAGATGACAGGTGGCAAGGGGAGGGTGTCCAGCCTTACCTGGGGACTCCGGGGGGTATGCCGGGTGGAATCCGAGCTGGTCGAGATGGGATCTGAGGCGGGGCCGAGAAGGGGTCATTGTTGGCAAACACGCCAGGATGGGGTCCAGGCCGGGATGGGATGGGGGGCGCGGAGAAGGAGGCTGCTGCTCCCACCGGCACAGGAATCAGGGGGGGCCCCGGGGTGGGGCCCCTCACTGCTGGGGGCCGGCCTGGGGGGTGCACGCTGGACACAGGCCGGCGTTGCGGAGTGGGGCTGTGGAGGAAGTAGAGAGTGTGAGCAGAGATGGTGGGTCGGTGCACCAGCCATATCAGTGTGGCCGCAGAAGCCCACAAGGCAGGGCATGGGGTGCTGGCCAGGGTGACCTCCTCTGCGACACAGACGGGCACCAGTGACCACCCAGTCAGATGCACATGAGTACTAGTTCCTGGGCAGATGGCAGCAGAGAAGCGCTGGGACCCTCAGTCCAGCCCCAAGACCTGAGCTGGGGCCCTAGCACCTATCCTTGGCCACGAAGGGCTCCTGCTTCCTTCTAGCCTTGCTCCCTCGGGCACTTCCTCTCACTGGCCCCATTCAGGCCTCCCCACCTCCTCCAATCCACCCCCTATAGCCAAAGATCCTTTCAGAGCCCAGCCCTGTCCTTCAAATCAGGTCCAAATACCTCCAGAGGCTGCAAGGCGCACAGGCCCCTGTCCCAGGCTCCCTCTGAGGCAGAGCACCTGCTGCCCCCCAGGCTGGATGCTCTGCCCTCTCCCCAAGGCTCCCTGAGGGCTCAGGGGGGCTGGCACCTTCTGAGATTTCAGTGACTAAGCCTCTCTCCCACCACCTCCACTATCACTGGTTAGGTGGCCCCTTGCCCAATGCTCTGACTTGCCCATGCCAGGGTCTCATTTCCATCTCACCTCTAAAGTGGTCAGGGTGGGAGATGCTGGTTACATCCTCCACGTGTCCATCCAGATTCTCCCCACCTGCCATTCTCAGCTGTGCTCTGTGCTCCAGTAGGTTCAGCCCTACGGCCAGGGTTGCCCAGGCCCCCTGCTCTCTCTGGCTTCTGTTTAAGCTTAGCCAAGGGAAGGAACCAGGAGACAGGCGAGCTCTTAACCTGCCTTCAGGCCTAGGCGGGGTGGCAGCCCCTACTGTGGCAAGCTGGGTGCTGCACCATCTGTGGTCGGGCCCCTTTACCCCGCCCACCCGTGGGCTGTGCCCTGACGGACACTTGGGGGGAGCTGGCCTGTGGGTGACCAGGCCTTGCACACCTGTGGCTGCTGGTGCTCTGGAGCCAGGTGTCATCAACGGGCGGGGGCACCGGCGTGGACACGGTGCTGGTGCTGATGTCCCCAATGATGTTGAGTGCCTCCTTGAGCGCATGGTACATGCGCAGCATGTCGTCCCGCCGCTGGGCCTGGTCAGCTGACTCCTCCATGAGGCTGCTCTGGTCGGCTGACGAGTACAGGTAGGCCAGCAGCTCATGGTGGATGAAGGCCTTCGTCTGGGGGCAAGGGTTGGAGAAGTCAGGGCTTCCCACCACCCCAGCCAAGGACTCGGCTGACCACTGTGCTAGAAGAACGTCCAGCACACTTGGTGGGGCAGTGTCTTTAACTTTACTGCAGATCATGGGGGACGTTTACAACAAGGTGAGTTTTCCACCCAGTTGTCTCCTGAGGCCCCTCAGGGGTGCTTGATAGTGTTCTTTCAACCCGTTTCATGAGATTCTTATGAAACTTATCCCTAGAATCTTGTCTCTTTTATTGCCATCTTTTGTCCTGTCATATCTTGAAACTGGCTTCTGTTCAAAACTGCCAGTATCTGTTCATGAACGTTGTACTTTGTTTCTTTCTGAACCTTTCTACGGGATACAGTGGTTTTTCAAGTAATTTTCTTGGGGTTTCTAGATACACATGTTTACGTTTATTTGAGTGTCTACAAATAAGACACTAAAAAGAGGAACATTTTTTCCTATTTTTGTTTTCAGTGTTCACATCGTTAAATTATTTTTCTTGTCTAAATGCATTGGCCAGTAACTCTACAAGAAGGCTAAATAAAAGTGGAAGTAGCCAACTTGTTCTTGATTTGGGGGATGCTTCCAGAGCTTCCCCATTAAGGGCAAGAGTGGATTTGAGACTGAAATACATCCATTCAATGGATATATATCTTGTAACAAAAGTCTCCTTCTACAATTAACTTTTTAAGAATGGATGTTGATAGCTTACCATTAGAGAAACACAAATCAAAACTACAGTGAAGTATCACCTCACACCAGTAGCCATTATCAAAACATCTACAAATAATAAACGCTGGAGAGGGTGTGGAGAAAAGGGAACCCTCCTATACTGCTGGTGAAAATGTAATTGGTGGAGCCACTATTGAGAAGAGTATGGAGGTTCCTCCAAAAACTAAAAATAGAGTTGCCATATGATCCAGCAATCTCACTCCTGGACATATATTCAGAAAATATTAAAAACTCTATTCGAAAAGATACAGCACCCCAATGTTCACTGCAGGACTAATTACAATAGCCCAAGACATGGAAACAAACCAAATGTTCATCAGCAAATGAATGGATAAAGATGTGGTGTACACACACACACACACACACACACACACACACACACACACACACACTGGAATACTAGTTCAGACAATGGAATATCAGCTCTAGAAAAAGAGGAGCTCCTGCTGTGGTGCAACAGAATCAGCAGTGTCTTGGGAGCTGCTGGGACATGGGTTCTATCCCTGGCCTGGCACAGTGGGTTAGGGATCCAGCATTGCTATGGCTGTAGCTTAGGTCATGACTGTGGCTCCGATCCCTGGCCCCAGAACTCCATATGCTACAGGGAGGCCAAAAATGACCAAAAAATAAATAAAAAAATAAAAAGAGTTGAACTGGGAGTTTCCACTGTGGTGAGGTGGGCTAACGGTCCAGTGTTGCCATAGCTGTGGTATAGTTTGCACCTGTAGCTTGGATTCAGTCCCTGGCCTGGGAACTTCCATATGCCACAGGTGCAGCCAATAAACAAATAAATAAATAAATAATAAAGAGATGAGCTATATCACTCAGCTATCAAAAAGAATGAAATAATGCCATATTTAGCAATGTGGATGGACCCAGAGGTGATCATACTAAGGTTAAGTCAGACAAAGACATATATCATGTTATCACTTATATGCAGAATCTAAAATATGATATAGGAGTTTCCCGGTGGTGTAGCAGATTAAGGATCTGGCATTGTCACTGCTATGGCTCGGGTTCAATCCCTGGCCTAGGAACTTCTGCATACCACTGGTGTGGTCAAATAAATAAATAAAATGATACAAATGAACTTACTTACAAAACAGAAACAGACTCACAGACATTGAAAACAAACCAAAGGGGAAGGGGGGTGGGGTGGGGGGGAAGACAGATTAGGAATTTAGAATTAACAGACACAAACTACTATATACAAAATAGATAAACAATAGGTGCTACTGTATGGTACAGGAGGCTATATTCAATACCTTGTAATAAAGTATAATGGAAAAGAACATGAAAAAGAACATACACACATATATATAACTGAATCACTTTGCTGTATACCAGAAACTAATACGACACTGTAAATTAGCTATACTTCAATTAAAAAATTAAAAAAAAAGAATAGATATTTTATTTTCTCTAATGAACTTTCAATATGGCAGAGGTGACTGTGCTGGATGGTCTTTGACTTGTAAATCATGTGAATACATTTGCTATCCAAACAAATTTTGAAAAACTCGTAAAAGGGAAAATAAATATAACCTAAATACACAGTGAAAACTCCTTTGTTCACCCTGGCCTTCTTAAATTCCAAGCTCCCCTTCTAGGGTGCAACTGGTCACCAGGTCCTCAGACAGACTTCCAGATTTCGATGTATATTAGATCAGATAGGTAGGTAGGTAGATAGATAATAGATACATAAAGATTTATCGATTTCCCCTTCTGTTTTACACAAATGGAGTCTTTCTGATTATTGTTATCTCTATACCTTTTCCACTTAATAATGAAACTTATTATAGACCTTGAGATGGTCCTCATCCTTTTGCTTTTTTGTGGGTTTGTCTTTTGTCTTTTAGGGCCACACCTGTGGCATATGGAGGTTTCCATGCTATGGGTCTAATTAGAGCTACAGCTGCCAGCCTACGCCATAGCCATACCAGATCTGAGCCGCGTCTGCGACCTACACCACAGATCACGGCAACACCAGATCCTTAACCCACTGAGTGAGGTCAGGGATCAAACCCTCAACCTCACGGTTCCTAGTCAGATTCATTTCTGCTACGCCATGACAGGAACTCGGTTTTTGGTATTTTTTGCAATAGAAATGGATGTTTATTTAATGGATTCTAGCAAATGGATAGAATTCCAGTCTTTGGCCACTATAAAATAATGCCAAAAAGAAAAACCCATGTACATGCTGAACTTACGCGCTGGCAAATATCTCTGTGGGAGAAATTCCTCTAAGTAGAACGCTAGGTCAAAGCATACATTCATTTAATTAAATTAATTTATTTATTTCATTTTGGGGTGCCCCATGGTATATGGAGCTCCTAGGCCAGGGATCAGATCCACCATAGTGGTGACCTAAGCACTGCTGCATCCTTAACCCACTGTGCTGGGCCAGGGATTGAACCTGCTTCCCAATGCTCCCAAGACCCACTAATCCTGTTGCACCACAGCGGGAGCTCCCATATATGCACTTTCAATTTCATGGCTGCAGCACCCTACATACTGCATATTCCATCAATATGTGGCGACTATACCAGGACCTATGTAATTTAACACTAATCACCACTGAGGAGGAGACTGGGAAGAAGGAGTGAAAGGGAAGAGACAGGACTTTTGTTTTATTCCCTGTCATATTTAAAGCTTTCTTAGTCACAAGACAAACCAAACGGGGGTATGTAGCTTTCCGAGTGCCTAGTGCTGAGCCCAAGGCCTGAGGTGTGAGGCTCCTGAACCCTCCCTGAAGCAGGAGATATTAGGGTGGCTGTGTTTCACCAAAGAGAAGCCTGAAGCTGTAGAGGCTTGGGAGCCCCAGGGGAAGCAGGGAACACCCTGCAGTAAAGGCAGGCTGGGCTGCAGGCCATCAGGAGGCCACTGCTGGAGAGAGATTCAGCCTGGGTTTGAATCCCACCTTGCACTCTTCTGAGTGACCTGGGGTAGGTGTCTTGACCTCTCTGGGCCTCTGTTTTCCTGTTTGAAAAATAGGGATGACAGCGATCCCTCTGCTAGGGTAAGGCTGAAAAACTTTAGAGAACGTGCATCCGCAGGGATTAGCTTCAGTTACCTGATTAAGCAGGACTGTGAGCTCCGTGTGCCTGTACCTTCCAGTTTTCCAAGAGGCTAGTAGGATCCTGATGCTGATGTTGAAAAGTGGGTGACTCACTCTAATTTTTCAGGCGGGAATTGAACCAAGGCCACAGCAGTGCCAATGCCATGTTCTTAGCCACTAGGCCACCAGGGAACTCCCTGATCTTTTTTTCCTGCTTTTTTTTTGGGGGGGGGGTGTGCTACACTTTTGGCATATGGAAGTTCCCAGGCTAGGGGTTGACTAGGAGTGGCAGCTGCTGGCCTACACCACAGCCAAAGCAACGGTGGGTCCGAGCCACATCTGTGACCCACACCACAGCTTGTGGCAACGCCGGATCCTTAACCCACTGAGTGAGGCCAGGGATTGAACCCACATCTTCATGGATAACAGTTGGGTTTGTAACCCGCTGAACCACAGTGGGAACTCCTGAACTCCATAATTTTTAATTTTATACAGACTGTGTTTGGGCCAAATGTGGCTGTGGCTGCCCACCCCGCCTCGCCCCGAGATACAGGGGCCCAGAGGGCCAGGCACTCACGTTATTGATCATGAGGTGCATGATGGTCTTTGGCATGAGATCACGGATGGACTTGTTGATGATGGCCACGTATGAGTCCACCAGGTTTCGAATGGTCTCCACCTGGCGCTCTAGCTGCGGGTCCATGGAGAAGGTGTTCTCCTGGGCTCCATCCTCATTCTCTGCCTGCAAGCGGGGAGGGGAGGCAGTGAGGGGTGGCTGAGGTCTGAGGTGAGTGTGGGGAGCCCCCTTCTCTGGGAATTGCTTGCCCTATGCCACCGGCAACTGACCCTCTGGGGCTGGCCCCCAATGGCTACATTGGGGCCATGTAGCTCTGCCTGCCCCTGGCCTGAGCGGCCCAAACTAGGGGTGACCACGGCCCAAGATCAGCTAGCTCCTCTCACCTGGGGACTGGAACATGTTAACCAGGGGCCCATGTTCCTGCCGCCTCAAGGACAGGAAGAGGAGAGAAAAAACAAAGCAGACAGGATCCTGGACCATGTGTGTCTCTGTCTTTGACTTCAGTTGGAGAACCTTCCAGGCACTGATGACAAAACCCTCTCCCTGCTTTCTGCATGGTTTGCTTAAGAGGGTATGGGCTACATACCTTCAGAGAGTTCTGGTAAACATAGCTTAAAAAGACCCATCCCGTGAGAGGCTGGCTGCTTCTTATTCTCCCAGGTAGGGTCAGCTCAGCCCAAGGTGTGCAGACCAGGCAGGGCGCTCCTCACCTGGTCCTTCTCAGGGTAGACCCCGGCTCGGAGGAATGAGGCCTTCCAGCTGTCCACGTCCTCCTGGGAGTCACAGGCCAGCTCGATCTGCCGCAGGTCCTTGTAGACGTTCCTGCAGTGAAAGGAAGGGACAAGCCATAGGTGGCTTCTTTCTGAGCACCAGGAATGGGGCCAGAGTGACTGAGAAAGTGAATTTAAAATTTTATTTTGACAAAAGACCACACACACACAAAAAAAACTGGAGTTCCCATCATGGCAAAGCAGAAACAAATCTGACTGGGAACCATGAGGTGGCAGGTTCGATCCCTGGCCTCGCTCAGTGGGTTAAGGATCTGGCGTTGCCATGAGCTGTGGTGTAGGTTGCAGACGCGGCTCAGATCTGGTGTTATTGTGTCTTTGGTGGAGGTCGGCAGCAACAGCTCTGATTAAACCCCTAGCCTGGGACCCTCCATATACCCTGGGTGCGGCCGTAAAAAGACAAAAGATGAAAAAAAAAAATTTTATCTTGGGAGTTCTTGTTTTTACTAAGCAGAAACATACTCAACTAGTGTCCATGAGGGTGTGGGTTCGATCCCTGGCCTTGCTCAGTAAGTTAAGGATTCAGTGTTGCTGTGAGCTGTGGTGTAGGTCGCAAACATGGCTCAGATCTGGTCTTGCTATGGCTGTGGCATAGGGTGGCAGCTGCAGCTCCTAGTCGACCCCTAGCCTGGGAACTTCGATATGCCTCAGGTGCGGCCCTAAGAAGACAAACAAACAAACAAACAAACAAAAAATAAAAACAGAAGGGGCAGTGCAGAGCCTCAAGGCTGGAGAAAAAATGGATGGATGCTACGCAGTGTTTATGGACAGCATTCTTTATTTATAGGCCAGGATCCGTGCTACACACATGCCATCCTGTTCCATAAGACAGGTGCGGCTGAGGTGGCCCAGCTGTCCCAAAGTCTTCGAGTGAGATTTGGGTTTGAGGTTAGGCACAGATGGCCTCATGACAGTGCTCTCTGGCCAACCAGCAGTCAATGAGTGGCTGCCCTGAGACATCTGGAAGGAGTTGAGGGTGGGGACAGGGTGAAGGGGGACATGTTATTGTTGTTCCTCCTCCCACCTGTTGCCTGGAACATCATCATGATGGCTGGAGTTTGGGCAGCCATCTTGGTCAAAGAGGAGGAAGGCTGAAAAACAGGAAAGTGTGGGCCTGGAAGCCTGTGGGACTGCCCTGGGTGGTAAAGTCTGGATTTGACTGACATAAAAAACAAAGCTTCAGGGAGTTCCCGTCGTGGCACAGTGGTTAACGAATCCGACTAGGAACCATGAGGTTGCGGGTTCGGTCCCTGCCCTTGCTCAGTGGGTTAAACGATCCGGCGTTGCCGTGAGCTGTGGTGTAGGTTGCAGACGCGGCTCGGATCCCGCGTTGCTGTGGCTCTGGCGTAGGCCGGTGGCTACAGCTCCGATTCGACCCCTAGCCTGGGAACCTCCATATGCCGCAGGAGCGGCCCAAGAAATAGCAACAACAACAACAAAAAGACAAAAGACAAAAAAAAAAAAAACAAAAAAAAAAAAACAAAAAAACAAAGCTTCAAAAGAAAAAATCATGGACATGGAGAACAGACTTGTGGTTGCCAACGAGGAGGGGGAGAGAATAGGATGGACTAGGAATTTGAGGTTAACAGATGCAAACTATTGCCTTTGGAATGGATAAGCAATGAGATCCTGCTGTATAGCACTGGGAACTATGCCTGTGGTCACTTAGGATGGAGCATGATAATGTGAGAAAAAGGAATGTATACATGTCTGTGTGACTGGGTCACCCTGCTGTGCAGGAGAAAACTGACAGAAGACTGTAAATCGGCCATAATGGAAAAAATAAAAATCATCATTAAAAAACCAAAACACTTCTATCTTGTTTTCCCTACTATTATCCTGGGTTTCCTGAACTCACCCTTTTTTTGTTTGTTTTTTAGGGCCACGCCCTCAGCATATGGAGGTTCCAAGACTAGGGGTCAAATAAGAGCTGTAACCAGGAGTTCCTGTTGTGGTGCAGCAGAAAGTTGAATCCGACTAGGAACCATGAGGTTTCGGGTTCGATCCCTGGCTTCGCTCAGTAGTTTGGGGATCTGGCGTTGCCACGAGCTCTGGTGTAGGTTGCAGATGCGGCTTGAATCTGGCGTTGCTGTGGCTGTGGTGTAGGCTGGCAGCAATACCTCCAATTCGACCCCTAGCCTGGGAACCTCCATATGCTATGGGTGTGGCCCTATAAAGACAAACCAAAAAAAAAAAAAAAGAAAAAGAGTTGTAACCACAGCAACTTGGGATCCGAGCTGCATCCTCAACCTACACCACAGCTCACGGCAACGCCAGATCCCTAACCTGCTGAGGGAGGCCAGGGATTGTACCTGCATCCTCATGGATGTTGGTCAGATTCGTTTCTGCTGAACCATTATGGGAACTCCCTGAACTCACCCTTAAATGACACATTAGGTAATATTTTTAGCCCCCTGAACAAGGGATCACAGGACCAGGGAGGGGGGATGGTGGCTGCCTGGTGTTACAGAGCCAGAAAGAGCTTCCCAGTGAACCTGTCCCACTGCAGAATCCGGGTTCTCCTACACATCCTAGAGCTTCTTAGGCACGGGAGTGGGGGTGTGGAGAGGTGAGCCTAAAAGGGCTGTAAAGGTTTTGGGAGTCTGCTGCTGGCCAAAGCGGGTCTCAGAGCTTTAGGCCAGTCTGGAAAAGAGCAGGATGCTTGCATAAAATAGACGACTTGGCTGGGATTGGTGGGTGTGGATGGGCAGTGGGGAAGGTGGTCCTGGGCTAGCAGGGAGAAATCAGTGCCTGCCAGCCAGTCATGAACAACCCTAGGCCCTGGCTGACAGCTAACCCCTGCCTTGGAGAGTCCCTGGCCCCTAGATGAAGGTATGAATCTGGGCAGGGGCCCTCCTTGGTCCAAACTCAGCCCTGCTTTCTGCTGGGTCTCTGACTGAGCTGAGCAAAGTGTCTTTGCTTTGGCTAAAGTCTCTCACCAACACCCCTTGGAATGGGTTTACCAAGAGTCTCCTGGGCCCTTCTCTTCTCTGTCATAATGGCCCAAACATCTCATCCCCATCTAGACTTTTTTTTTCTTTTAGGGCTGCGCCTGTGGCATATGGAAGTTCCCAGGCTAGGGGATGAATCAGAGCTGCAGCTGCCAGCCTATACCACAGCCAGAGCCATGTCTGCGACCTATGCTGCAGCTTGCAGCAATGCCAGATCCTTAGCCCACTGAGTGAGGCCAGGGATCGAACCCGTATCCCCATGGATACTAGTTGGGTTTTTAACCCACTGAGCCACAATGGGAACTCTCCATCTAGACTTTAAACACCACCATGCAACAATGAGTCCCCAGTTGACACATCCCCAGTGACATTCCTGCCTGGAGTGTATTCCTGAACACTAGTCTCTTGTACCTAATCAGCTGCTTCCCCCACGCTCCACATGGTGTCTCCCAGACTTCTGTCCCTCAGCATGGCCTAAGCACGGCCCCGACTGTACCCAAGCCTACTCTGCCTCTGTCTCCCCCATGCCAGCCAATGGTAGCTCAGTCCTTGAGCAATGCCTTTCTCGCTCTCACACCCACACATACCAGGAGTTCGATCTGCTCTGTTCGAATCCACCCCTTCCTCCTCCAGGTCCTTCGCCCCACCTGGGTGCAGCCACACCATCACCCACCTGGACCAGTGCAGGAGCCTCCTCCCTGGTCCCCACCCTGGCCCTGACTCCCTCATCCTATTCCCTTCATGGCCGCCAGGGGGTGCCAGTGAGCACCAGAGCTAGGTCCCATCCCTCCCTACCTCTGCCCACAGACGCCCAGTAGAATCATGTTTCTGTTCTGGCTCTTTTTCTGGAGTGTGAGTTCCCAGGGTAGGGAAGGGGCTGTTTGCAGCAAGTGCTCGGTGGATGGTCCTGAATGACTGAATGAGGAGCGGGGACGGGAAGGGCCTCACCTCTGCTCTGTGTTGAAGATGGCGAAGACATGCTTGTTGGACATGAAGCCCTTTTCCACATCACGGATTTTGAGGTTGTCCAGAGGCAGCATGTACTTCTTCTCTTTCTCCTGAGGGTGGAAGGGGATGGGTCACCCTGGGCTGGAGTCTACCATGAGGACCACCGCCCAACACCTGATAGGCCAAGGGGGCATCTAGCCCCAGGGCCTTTGCTCCTCCCCTCTACACCCATGTGGTTCCCTCCTCACCTCCTCTGTTGCAGAAGGGCCCTCCAGGTAAGGCCTGCCCTGACTGCACCACAAAGTGCCCCTGACTCTCCCTTTGCCGCTTCCCCTCCCATATCATAACATGCCACATATCTTGCTTATTGACTTAGGTCACTGTGTGTCACCCAGACAGGTCCTCGAGGGCAGGGACTCTTATCTGTTTGGTTTCCTGCTGATACAGTGGCTGCTCAAAACCACCCAGCATGCAACCACTGAGCCAATGGAACTATTAATGCCACTGCGTCTTTATGACGAGCCTGTGAATTACCAGCATGATACTGGTTTTTAGTTTTGGTTTTTTTTGGCAGCAACTATGGCATGTGGAAGCTCCCAGGCCAGGGATAGAACCCATGCCTCAGTTGTGACCTGCGATGGCAATGCCAGATCCTTAACCCAACTGTACTGCAAGGGAATATCCAGCATGATCCAACTCTGGAGAGGGAGACTGAGACAGTGGGTGGGGGGCAGAGCAGGAAAGCAGGGCCCCCTCGAGCTGATGCCTGAGGCCCAAAGGCTGGGGACCATGTTCAGAAAGTGCCAACTGAGTGCGGGCATGGCAGTCCTGAAGGCTTCTGGGGCAAGCAGCTCAGAGAGGACACGTCTCCTGTCCAAGGGTGCAGACCTGGTGAGTCTCAGGGCTTGGAGTCACACTCCAGAGGTCAACTGATGTTAGCTAAGCATCTACTGTGTGCCTGGCACAGGGTTGGGCCCCTGCAGTTGCATTATCATTAGTCTTCTGTGTGTGGGTGTGGGAGAGGGGCAGCACATTAAACGGGTTTGCTACATCAGGAAGCCAAAACGGTGTCAGGGTCCCCCAACTTCCACTCGACCGTCAGCAGCTCTCAAAGACTGATGTGAAGGGCTGCTTGTCCAGCAGCTCATGGAACCCTCACACATCACTGCCAGGGAAGTCTCACACTCAGAGAGGGATGCTGGCTGCCCAGAGCTACACAGCAGGTGAAGGGGGCCACAGAGGAGCTTTAGAAGCCAGGCCTGTGTAATCCAAAGCCAGGTCCTACCCACTGCCTGCCTGGCTGTTACCTCCTGAATGCCTCTGGATACCTCCCCCCTCACAGTAGCTCACTTCTCACCTGCCCTACCCCTGTCCTCCGGAAGACCCCAGAACAAAGCCCAACATGGCTGCTGCTTCCGAATCCAAGGGCAGCCACAGTGGTGGGGGGGGGGGGAAGTGGGCCAGGGGCTCCCCAAGGGGTGGAGGACAGCTTGGAGCTTCAGAACTAGCTTCAGGAGGCGTGGGCTCAATCCTGAGGTGCTAGGAGCTCAGATGAGCCTGGCTCCTCTGCAGCCATGGGCCCTTGGGCAAGTCACAGCCCCTCTCTGCCTTAGTTTCCCCAGTGGTCCTCCTGATGTAAGGCGAGCACAGACACTGTGAAGGTTCTGAACCCCTGCCCGCGAGATGCCAGGGCGGCTTCGCTTTTGCTTCTCTCTTGTGCTCCAGAGTCAGTCCACTGGGCTCTGGGTGAGGAGGAAGTAGGGCGGGGCTCCTCCAGCCCAGGCCATGCTGAGGGGCCAGGAGAGGAGCCTGGTGGCCACAGAGGTGGGAGCCCCCATTCCCACTGCAGAGTTAGGAGCCCAAGCGGAGGCAGGCAGGCCAGGCAATGCGGAGCCCAGAACCCTCCAACCTTTCGGGGAACAGTCTGGGGGGCTTTAGAAGTGGCAAGGGCAGGAGTTCCTGGCCCGGAAGTTTGTGGAAGAGGCTTTGCTGCCCCCACCCTCTTGTGTCATGAGGCAGGAAGCTTCCAGTCTGCTGGCCAGGCCAAGTAACTGAGTCACAGTCCTTTTGGGCCCTGAGTGAGACACCACATCTGGAATTGTTTATAGTGTGATTCCGCCCAGAACGCAGCGGCTGCCTTCCTGATGCTGCCGGCGCGCGCGCGCGCGCGCGCGCGCACACACACACACACACACACACACACACACAGAACACAAACACACACACACACAGAGGCATACACATACCCCACCCCCACGCCGACCCCCAAAGAGACCTTCTCCTGCGCACAGAGGCCAGGGACCCAATTCCTCCCTCCTGTTCGCCCCCACCCGCCTCCCCCATCCCCACCGCCTCCTTAGGATTTCCTGAAAACCCACAACTTTCTCCAGATGCGAGCTGGCCCCAGCCGTGCCACGTCAGAAGAGACGAAGCAGATCGTCGCGGGCGGAGCAGTGCCTTCCTTGCCTGCTCAGAGGTGCTGAGGCGAGGTGGCCCCACTGCTGCCCAGGCGGCCCACGGGATGGACAGCCGGCCCCGCCAACCCAGTGTTCAGACTACCTGTTCAGGGGGCTCTGAATGTGTACAGTAGTCTGCACATTGGTTAGGCTGGGCTCGGGCGAGCGGCGCATCGGGATGGACCCCCCAAACTTGCTGCCACCCCCACACTGAGGCAGCCTCGGAGGTGAGTGTAATCACCCGCAACCCTGTTTCCCACGGGGTGGAGACTTGGACAGAAGATTCTGGAATAAAGAAGAAGGGTCTGGGGGTGGGGGGAAGCGGGGAGAGGCACCAGGGAAAGGCAAAAGCCGCCCTGGCTCTGGCCAAGGGGGTGAGGGCTCTGGCCGAACACTTGCCCTATTTCTACCCTCCTGTAACCAGCTCCTTTTGGTTCTTTTTTCAATAAAGAAATACTTGTGGCCTGCCTCTCTCTGAGGCTTCTCTAAGAAGGCGGCCTGACCCTGAGGGGGCCACCCTGTGTGTGATTCTGAGGGTCCTTGCTGGGGTCCTAACTTGGCAGGGAGGAGGGTGGACGGGGGATGGACAGACAGGCAGGATTTCGCGCCCGCCCCTCCGGATCTCAGCCTGCTTTGTGTCTGGGGCACACACAGGGCCCCATTCACGGGTCTGCTGGTTCTCATTACTGCTGCCGGCGCTCGACCCTCCTCCCAGCACTTCCCCTGCCTCTGCTCTGAGGCCCCCTGGGGAGGGTCTGGGGCGCCTGCTTTCAAGCCCCAGCTGAAGGAGGAATGAAGGGCTTTTCACAAAGTTAAAAACAGGGCTCGCAATGGTGCCAACCACCAGGCTGGGGTTTGGGCCGAGAAGCCCCTCTCCGACTTCATTCCCAGCTCCAAGGCTCCCCAAAGCCCAAAGGAGCCACCCAGCTCTTGGCTTGCCTGGCAGCTGACGCACCACAACTCAGACTGGGTCTCAGACTGCGGGGGTGGGAGGAGAGGGAGAAAATGCGAAATTGTCATCCCCACCCCCACCTCACCCCGGCCATTTTGAGGCACAGTTCTGGCCACTCGGCTCCCTTGAGGAACGCCTGGCCCTGCCCTCCTTTTGCATCCCAGCCTTGTCTGGCTCTGGGGTCCTGGACACTGTATCGCCCTTACCCCCTAGTTTAGAAGAAAGCGCCAAGACAGGGTCCCTCCTGGGGTTCCAGGACATTCCAGGGATGAGTCTCTGCCTCATGGAGTGGGATGATGACATTTTATGCTCAAACACCCATATTTGGGAGAACAGCTTCCGGCCTGGGCGGTGGGGGATAGTCCAGGTGTGGGACTGAGGTGCCCTGTACCCATCATGCTGGGACCCTTCCCTACTCTGTGATGTGGGGGCAAGTCACTGTCAGACCTCAGTTTTCTTACCTTCCTGAGGAAGAAGAGAATGCCCTCCACGTGTGGCCACAGTGGGCTCTCCTAGCCAGCCAGCCTGGCACAGGGCAGGGGCTTCTTAAACAAGAGGGCTACCCCAGGGCCCTGACAGAGTTCTATCTGCCTTCTCTCTGAGCTTGGGTAGAAATGTGCATGGCTGGGCATAGGCCTGCATGTCCTGGGATGGGGTCAGATCCCAGTGAGGCCCCAGGTATGGGTGTCTTCTCAAATCCCCCCAAGGGAGGAATGCCAGGTAGGGCAGCTCCACAGGTAACCAGAGAAACCTGGACTCTCCTTCGAGGGCACCTGGACCACATTGGAAGCTGTGCCATCCCAGGTGAGCAAAAACTAGATTCTGGTCAGGGGCCTGTGAGCAGAGCAATGCAGGTGCCTTCCTCATCAGGGGCCTCTCTCCCTCCTTTGGACCACATGGTGAGAGGCATGAGGGCAGCCATCTTGGACTATGAGGAGCCATGTGTTAGGGTGGCAATGGGGGAGGCGGAGCCTGGGCCCTGGACAGCCCCATAGCACAAGGCTGCTCAGCTCACTGGGACACAGACAAGAAATAGACCTTTTTTTGCAAATACCTTCATTTGAGGCCTCTGTCACAGACCAAATTGATAGCAACCTAAAATACCACCTTAATGACAGGGACAGCCAGCGGGCCTCTCATATAACAACCCAGGATAATGAGGAACACAGTGCCCCTTGCTGGTGGCCCTTGGAAGCCTGTGTCAGAGTGGCAACAGGCAGTCACACCAAAGGAATGGCTTCACTCCTAGGCAACCAAGTCACGATAACGTTCTGTTAAGAGAACTAAGTGATGGAGTTCCCATTGTGGCTCAGTGTTTAACAAACCCGATTAGCATCCATGAGGACATGGGTTCGATCCCTGGCTTTGCTCAGTGAGTTAAGGGTCTGGCATTGCTGTGAGCTGTGGTGTAGGCCACAGATGCGGCTTAGATCCCACATTGCTATGGCTGTGGTGCAGGCCAGCAGCTACAGCTCTGATTGGACTCCTAGCCTGGGAAGCTCCATGTGCCATGGGTACAGCCCTAAAAAGACAAAAAAAAAAAAAAAAAAAAAAGAAGAAGAAGAAGAAGAGAACTAAGTGATAAAATGGACCAGTCAGGACAGAAAGATGGACTGAGGCGGAGGAGAGGTGGGGTGCACTCACTCACAGCCCCATCCACAGACTCAGGAAGACTGAGGCACGAGGCAGCGTGCAATCCTACTCCTATGCTTCTTATTCCTGGTGCTGTTCCCAGAGACCTCCCTCATCCTTCTGATGAGGATGTGTCCGTGTGGAATGATTTGAAGACAGTTGCAAGGACTGTCCTTGCTTTACTTCACAGATGGGGAAACAGGCCCAGAGAGGCTCAGGGCCTAGCCAAGCCTGTAGACAATGGAACCTCAGCAGCCTGGCCATGAGCCTGAGTCCCTGTCCCAGGCCGTGTCCCCTTCGGAAAGCTCCCCTTGCTGTAACTTTGGAGGGTAGGGTCAGTTTTGAGCCTGCCAGCAGTTCCCCTCCACCATATTGCTCTCCTCCCCAGGGAGCTCAGCCCCCACCAGGCCTGATGCCTCCGAGAACCATGAGGGGCCGGGAGCTAATGCACAGTGGTGCCTCTGCACACCCAGCAGCCCTGGCCGGGACCATGTAAAAGGTGAGTTCTGGGCACAGTGGCGCTCAGGGAGCCTTTCCCGATGGACAAGTGGGTGAGTGAGTGCCACACAAGGAAGCAGGTGTAGGGGAGCCCACCTACTCTTGCCTGACCGCCCCTCCTTGGCTGGCCAGCCACTCACCTCCTCATCCTTGTACCAGGACAGTGACTCGGCTGTCAGCACAAACCAGTATTCCTTGGAGCCGCCCTTCATCAGGCTGATGTTGTTGATGGTCAGCCAGCCCCGGCGGATCACCTGGAAGGGGCGGGAGAGCAGGGCTCAGCAGGGGACAGCGGCCACCACCCAGCCCGACCCGCCCCAGCACAGTGGCCAGTGCCCTCACCCACAGCAAGGTGGGAAATGGGGGACGATGATTGAGACACCTCGAGTCCAAAGCCAGGCAACCCACCTTTACCTTGCCCCAAGCACTTCCCGCTGGAAACCAAGATGGGGCTTGCATTGGACAGCCAGGGACTCACTCACAGGACCCAGGCCTAATGGGGAACTGGGTCCCCAGGGAGGCCCTCTGTGTTCAGGGTTAGGATGAATTAGCACAGGTGGCAAAAGCTAGGCCAGCTGGAAAGGGCCCAGAGAAGGGGTCCCAGGCTCGTGTGGGGACCATGTCCCATGGGATGTGACAGTGAAGGAATCACACTTGTCTTTGGAGAGGCAGGTACCAGGGACACCCTCGGGCCCTGCCCCCCATGCTCTCTGGAAGGTGGCTGTGGATAGAGGACTGGAGGAGTCACCCAGGCAACGGGCTGGTTCTTTCTTTCCTTCCAGGGACCAAGTGACAGAGGCTGGACTCCACTGCCTGGCTCAATGAGGCAGGCCCTCCTGCTCTGACCAGAGTCCAGGCCAGCTCCCACCCCAGGGCTCCCCTTCCCACAGGCTATTTTCAGAATATAAGGGATGCCTCCACCCAGAGGACTGGGGACAAAGATTTGAGCCCAAGGGACCTGCCAGGGATCATGTCCCACTCTGGTTTCAAGCCACATGGCCCACTTTTCTCTGATACATCTTGTTCCTGGGCTGGAGACCCCTGATTGGGGCTTGTCTGGCCAGACGTGTCATCTGAGCAGCAGGCAGATCCCAGGCCTATTCGAGAGACTCACCTGACAGCTAAAGGCGGGCAACTTGGGGGCCACACCCCCATGTTCCCTGAGTCATGGAGGCACTTGTAGGCCGGGGCCCCCCACCACTCTGCTCTGGGGACCCTGGGGCAGCGGGAAACATGCAGAGGCATAGGCAGCAACAAACTGGGCCAAGCTGCAGGAGGTGGCTGTGGACAGCTGGGGTGGGCTGGCATTGTGCCCCCAGGGTGGGGTGGGGCTTTGGGGGGGTGTCTCCGGGGTCCACAAGCCTCCCTGATGGATGGGTTGCAGGAGAGGCTTTATCCTGTCTACCCCGACTTGCCCACATAAGAGTATATGAAGGCAGAGGCACCCAGGGACCCCTGTACCATACAGAAGTCCCTGCCCAGGCTGGAGACACCATGAGATGTCACCTGGAGGCCCTTGCCAAGGCCAAGGGTACAGTTTTCTCTCTCCCTGGGATGACGAGACAGCACTTGAGAGTCTTGCGGTCATCAGGGATCAGGCAGGGACTGTCAGCCCTAAACTCACCCTGGTTTGCCCAGGATGTACCGGTTTAGGAGTCAAAGTTCTGGGAGCATCCTCAGTCTTGGGCTAAGCAGATCTCTGGACCCAGGCCCCCGGTGGTCCTGCAGGACCCAGGAAGAAGCCCCTGCATCTGGGAACTGTGCCCAGTTCCACACCTACTTCCTCGCTCCCCCAGGGGCAAGGGAGGTCCTGCCTTGTCATCGTCCAGGCCTGGAGTGGGTGTCCCTAAACTCATCACTGACTGATAGCCAGGGGACAGGGGGAGGCTGTGCGTGCTAGGTGCTCACCAGAGGAGAAATCCTCACGTGGCAGGGCCTCCACACTCCCAGGCCCAGCCTGGTTCCCAAAGGGGCTCACAGGTTCCACTCGCCCCCCTCCCTTGGAGGGCTGGCTCGCCCAGCTCCACCCTGGGTTAGCAGAGGTCAGAACTGGCAGATGGGGCCCTGATCATGCTCCAGGGCATGTGACACGGAGTAGGGGCACTGCCTGGGCCATGCCGGGAATGGCACATCTGAGCCTTGGGGCAGGAGGCTGCTGGTCAGGCCCAGAGATGCCCATGAGGTCCCTCTGCCCTTGAACCACCCAGGGAGCTGCCTGCGTGGGAGTCTGGTGGTGGTAGGGGTGTGGATTCAGAGACAAAATCCCACCCTGGGGAGGAGCAAGCTGTAGGCGGCAGACATAGGCGCCAAGTCTAGAGGAAAAGGAGTGGTCAGGCCTCCTCATCCATAAGCCAGATTTGTGCCCCAGCAACTGCACTTAGAAATGGGGAGGGAGGGCGGGACCAGGGTAAGTTGGGGAGACAAAGAGGCAGGTGGGGTTCCCATGCTCTAGGGCGCAGGCATGCTGGCGGTGGAAGGAAGGGCTGGCTGCCCAGCAGCAGCATGGGAAGCAGGCGAGAAGCGACACAGATGGGGCCTGGGTCCTCAGCAGGGATGGACACCACAGGCGCTATAGCCACTCATATGGCAGGGCTGGGCTTTGTGGCTGAGGGTGTGGAGTCCGGCAGGAAAAGAATGACTAAAACTCTCAGGCTGTGGGGTGTGCGGGGAAACATGCCCCTGGGCTGTATGGAGGGAAGAAATCATTCCAGTTAAGAGGGCACTGGGAGAAACTGGGAACCACTGGCCCAAGGATAATCCATTCCTCCTGTGATGGCCTTTGACCAGGCCAAGCTTTGGCCCTTTCTGCATCTTCTAGGCACTGGTACGGAATCGGCTTAGCTACTGGAAAGATCCTGGGGTCACCAGAAGATCCTTGCCAGAGGGTGGTGGTAGGGCCCGCCTAGTGCCTGGCAGGGGAAGGTATTGGGGAAAAGGAGGTCTCTATTAGGTCTGGTGGCCCAGGCCTTGATCTCTAAGGTGCCTTGATCTCTAAGGTAGAGAGCCAGCTGCCCAAAGGTGAGCATCTTGAAAAGAGCAACTCTCAGATGTGAGCAGGGCCTCTTCCCTGTTGGGCTGGGCTGGGCCACACACACAGAGGGGGTGTTACCTACAACAGGGATGGCAAATACCATTCACCAATCAATGGGTAGCACTGTGGTGAGAATTTTGGGCACAGTGGGAAAGGATTCTGGGATTAACTAGTGATGTCTGCCATAGGCAAAGGGACAGGGGCAAATGGAACAGAACAGCTTAATCAATCATCATATCTGCTATGGAGCCAGTAGATAGTGGCAGCATCCAGGAGAGAGTTCTCTGATCGATTGGTCATGTCTGTCATGGGTATAGGAAGGGTATCACACGCAAAGCTACCGTGGGGAAAAAAATTCCTTGACCAGTTAAGGCACATTTGCCACACAATGGGGAGGAAAATGCCAGGGGCACATGACAGGGGAAAGGTATGGGGAAAAGAGTGTTGGATCAATTAGCAATGTCTGCCATGAGAACAGGAAGGGGAAATTTCTGCATGGTGCTTACACTGGCAACAGTGGTGGCAGTGGCAAGAATAAACCCTATCAGGGCTTGAGCAAAATCTTCCCTATCCAAGGATGTGAAAGGGGGAAGGCCTGGGGTGTGAGCTGAGTATTTGCCATCCCTGACCTAAAGGAAACTAGGTAAATGTGTCCAGAATGTGCTGGAGCAGTGGGTGCCCCATGGGGAGAGCAGTCAGGTTAGTATTTGTGTGAGTCAGCTTATGCCCACGACAACATGAAGTCTGGCATGCGGCAGCCACAGCAGGGAGTTTTTAGGTTAGCTTAATTTTTAGTTGTTCTGTTATTTGGGGGTGGTGATATTATGGGGTGGTGGGGTCTCCACCACTACCAGGTACTCTAATATTTGCTATCACACTAAGTGAGTACTTACCAAGATCTCCCCCTTTGAAAATGCAAAGTTAGGGTTGTGGGTAAATCAAAGAAGAGCAGGTGGAGGAAAAGAGACATAAGGGACATGAAGGGATGGAGAAAAAGCAGGAAAAGCACAAAAAATGAGAAAGAAGAGCGGGGGGGGAACAGCAAAAGAAAAAAAAAATTACATGCTATTAATTATATTCATGGTGTTAATATTTAATTCATTATCATTTCCCGAAACAAAAAAGCAACAACATATGTATTACCTATGGCAAGCGCAAAAAAATCATGCAGTGGTTACACCCTTCTTTTCCAGAGGGCTCTGTAATCGTGCAAGATACACAGCAGAGCCCCCACTCCCACCCGATATGGAGAAGGCAGGGGACACTGGCAGAAATTTTTGCAAAGATGGTATGTTTTCTTAAGCGGGGTGGGGGGGGAAAGGGCACCTAATGCTGGCATACATAAAGCTGTTCTTATTTTCACAAGGCTTCTGGCTGGGGTGTGACATCAAGGTAGAGAACCCCTTACAATGGCTCTGGGTTTCTCTAGGAACAAAGGGGATCAAAGAACCCCCAGGCTCCCTAGAATTGCTTGTCATCACCAGCCGCCCACCTGGCCCCTCCCACAGGCTCTCTGGGGCCAGGAACCCAATTTGGCTGTGGACACCACAGGGGGCTGGTCTGCCCCTCTCCTTAGTGTCAAGTTCTAGCCATGGCCTTGGGTGTCAGACAAGGCTGTCAGACAGCACCTTGTGAGGGTGCAAAATTTGCCCCCAAGGCCCTGCCAGAGCTTCTGCTCCCAGTTTCCCCAAATATCAACACCTTAGTGGACTTGAGAGGCTGGCGGGGAGGGGAGTTCCATGTGGGACATGCCATGAGTCAGGTACCATCACTGGGCTCTGTGGTCCCTTGGTGCCCTCCCGCCCCTGAGGGTGGAGCTGCGAGCCCGGGGAGGGGTGGGCTACCTGGTTGGGGATGGCTCTCTTCTTGTTCAGCTGTGTGCTTCTCTGCTGGGCACTGCAACCAAAGCACAGAGAGGGTTCATGAGGCGGGATGCCCAGAGGGACGAGGAGCAAGGGCCCTTGGGGCCCAGACGGGGTTCTCTCCCGAGTCGGGAGCCAAGGGACCAGCTATGGGCCATGGCAGAGAGAAGCCCCCTGCAAGCAAAGGGTGACCCAAGGGAAAGAGCGCAGGCTTGTAGAACGAATGAGGAAAAGTATCATCAAGTTCAACCTTGACTGCTAGACCCTGATCTTGGCCACTCCTGAATACGCCAGCTATTTCCGAGTCCCTGGATCCTGGAGCCTCCACGATGTGGCATGGGAAGCTGGATGCCCAGGTGGCTGGGAGGCAGCTGTGCTGGCTTTGGAGTGACCTTCAGTGTTTGGGGGCCAAACTTGAGGTTCCTTCCTGCTTTCTCCTATCCCAGCCCTGGCCCCAGGTCCTGAGTGGCTCTAAGCATAAGTCTATCCAGCCTTGGAGGTCAGACTACAGGACAGCTGTTTGCCAGGAAAACACCACTTATCTTGGAGGCTCCTAACCCAGTCAAGGTCAATGTGTTTCTACAAGGCCCCTTATTTACTGACGTCCCAGATCTCTTTTCTACATCTATGCTATTCCTTGGCTAGTTCATTTGTGTTTTGTTCATGAGCATCTACTCAGCTCCCTTGTTTGTCCTAATATATTTTCTTTTATTTTTTTTTTTTTTGGCTGCACCCACAGCATACAAAAGTTCCTGGGGCAGGGATCAAACCTGAGCTGCTGCAGCGACAATGCTGGATCCTTAACCTGCTGTGCCACAAGGGAACTCCCATCCTAATAGATTTTCTACTCAGACCATCATGTTAGCACCACCTGTGAACAACTGGTATCTCCTCCTACTTAGGGTCATATTTTCTCTTCTTATCTTATCCTATTAGCTGGAACTTTTGGATCAACATGAAAAGGCAAATCATCTTGTTTCATTACTTTGCTGACTGCCTCTGGGGTTTTACTTTAAAGTTCAAGTTGGCTGTTATGTAAGGTAGAACATATATATGTGTGTGTGTGTGTGTGTGTGTGTTTGCACATATGTGTTAAAGAAGTACGCTTCTGTACCTAGATCAGTAAAGGGTAGACCATTAAGAATGGAAGGAGGGAGGAGTTCCTGTTGTGGCACAGCAGAAATGAATACGACTAGTAACCATGAGGTTGCGGGTTCGATCCTGGGCCTCACTCAGTGGGTTAAGGATCTAGTGTTGCTGTGGCTGTGGTGTCGGCCAGCAGGTGTAGCTCTGATTCTACCCCTAGCCTGGGAACCTCCATATGCCGTGGGTGTGGCCCCAAAAGGCACCCCCCCCAAAAAAAAAGAGTGGAAGGAGGGAGTTCTTGTCGTGGCTCAGTGGTTAATGAACTTAGTATCCATGATGATGAGGGTTCAATCCCTGGCCTCGCTCAGTGGGTTAAGGATCCGGTGTTGCCATGAGCTGTGGTGTAGGTCGCAGACATGGCTAGGACCCCACGTTGCTGTGGCTGTGGTGTAGGTTGGCAGCTACAGTTCCAATTCGACCCCTAGCCTGGGAACCTCCATATGCCGCAGGTATGACCCTAAAGAGACAAAAAGACCAAGAAAAAGAAAAGAAAAGAAAATGGAAGGAGGAGTTCCTGTTGTGACTCAGTGGGTTAAGAACCTGACATAGTGTCCGTGAGGATGTGGGTTCGATCCCTGGTCTTGCTTGCTGAGTACAGGATCCAGTACTGCTGGTAGCTGTGGTATAGGTTAAAGATGTGGCTCAGCTTCCAAGTGGCTGTGGCTATGGTATAGGTCAGAAGATGGAGCTCCAATATGACCCTTAGTCTGGGAACTTCTATATGCCACAGGTACGGCCCTAAACAGAAAAAGAAAAAAAAAGGAGAGGAGTTCCCACTGTTGTGCAATGGGATCGATGGTATCTCTGGAGCACTGGGATGCAGGTTTGGTCCCAGGTCTGGCACAGTGTTAAGGAACTGGTATTGACACAGCTGTGGCAAAGGTCACAACAGCAGCTTGGATCAGATCCAGTCCCTGACCCAGGAACTCATATGACTTGGAGTGGCCAGAAAAGAAAAGGAAAAGAATGGAAGGGGAACTTTATCCAAAGATTTCCCTAAGATTCAATATGTTTATTATAAGGGCTTTTTCTCCAGGCCCTGTTTTTAGTGTTTAGAGGGCAGAACCTCTAAGCATGAGAAGGAGGTTGATCGATAGGATCTGAAGGAGACAGAGCTATGTCACTCACAGAGAAGTTGGGGTGCTGGTGAGGCCCCAGATGCACTACTTCCAAGGGCTTCCTGGGTCTCACCTGTGCCTAGCAGTCCCCATGGCTGCTGCCCCATTTCCCTGCCTGCACCCCATCAGAGATTTCCCATGACCTCAGCGTGTGTGTGTGTGTGTGTGATTCAAAGTCAGGCCCCCTCTTGGTGATGAGGCCTTGACCGCTCACCTCCACCTTGCCTTGGTCTCCCCACGCTCCTGGGCCTCAGCCTTCCTTCTCCGTCTCCCGTGCTCTCTGCTCCACTCTGTCCCTGTCACCTGGCTGTCATGACTTCCTTGAGAAAGTCTCTCCAAGCCTCATCCCTTACTCCCTCTCCCACAGCCCCTCCTCCTTCCAGCTCTCATCTTCCTTATGATAACTGGGCTCAAGAACAATGTGTTCCCAGCCTGTGGGCTCTGAAAGGGCAAGGCCCAAATCTAGCTTGTTCACCATCCTCATCCAAAGGCACAGGGCATGAGACAGTGCTCCACGGCTATTCAGGGGGCCCCTGCCACTACCCACCCAGGGCAGGGGCCTGGGTTGGGTGGAGCCTGGCACCCTGGGCCCCGCCCCCAGCCAGGGCGCTCCCCCATTCACACACCAGGGAAAAGGCACACAGCAGGCAATACCCACCCGGTCACCAGCTGCTCAGTATAGTAACAGCTGGGGGAAGTGGGAAGGCCCAGGAATCCAGAGCAAAGAGTGGAGTGGTCAAAGGAAAAACAGGAGAGATTGTGAGAAGGAACTGTGGATGAAGTGTGAGAAGCAGAGACATCAAGGTGAGGAAAATGGCAGCAAACTGAAGAGGGGGACCAGTGTTTTCAGCCCCCACACACCCGGCTGCTGGGGAGGCAGGGCGGCGGTGGTGGGCTGCCTCCCCAGGGGTGAGAGCCCAGCCTGAGTGACGGGAGGTCCCCAGCCAGGGGGCCCCCCAGCCCTCCCCCAGCAGGGGACAGTCCAGCCGGGGCCCTCAGCTCACCTGGGCTGGGGGAGCAGCTTCTGTTCACGTGCCCCCATTCATTCATACACTCATTCATTCACTCCATTCACCTACCACGTGCCCCACACAGGAGAGCTGAGTGCACTGGTAAATGTCTATCCAGGGAATTACTCAGCCAACAGAGACCCCGGATAGGAAGACTCTCTTGCCAGGCTGCTAGCCCCAGACTGGGTTCCACAGGCCCTTCCTCAAGGAAGCCTCCCTGCACCCCCAAGGCCAGGCCACATGGCCACCCTCCGGATTCCCACGGGCCATGCACAGACCCCACCCCAGCACTGACCACACTGTGTCTGAACTGCCTGGCTGCACATCTGTCCCTGGCACAGAACAATCCTCTGAGGGTGGGGACCTGGGCCTGTGCCTGCTCACTGATGTATCACGGGGCCTGGCACCGAGAAAGCACACCAGCAATATTTGCTAAGCAAATACAAGGAAGTTGGCTACCAACAGCTTGTTCTTCCATCAGGCTCCAGAAAGAAGACCTTTGTGAGCCACCAGAGCATTCTGTGTGACACTTGAGCCCGCCGAGGCGGGGGTTTGGGGGTTGATGGATTCAGTGGGCAACCCCTGAGACCACATGCATTTATATTTATATCCTGATAAAATCCGAGCTCCCTGCTCTGGTCCCTTATTCAGGTGCCAAGGAACATTCTGGCTTTAAATCTAGTGTATGGTCAGAAGCTATGCAGATCCTAGCGGCACTTGCCAAAGGGCAGCCCCTGAGTCGCTCTTTGAAAGGGCCCAGTGCATATGGGGGAGTCTGGGAAAGCTGCACATGAGTCTATGAAAGGCTCTGAGAAGTCCTGCAGGAAAGGAAGCACTGAACGCTGGTTATCCTCGCCCCTTCCTGAAGCGTTTGACCACGGCACCGCTGTTTTCCACTTTAACCACTGGAGTGCCCCATAGGAGATGCAATGGGGACAATGAGGATGGGGGCTACATTAGCCCAGGAAAGCATCAAAGTACTCGCAGATGGTTCTGCACTTCGGCTGGGGGACCCCTGACAGAGAGACCCTTGTGCCCACACCACTGGGGGAAGCCCCAACTCCACTGCCTCCATCAGGGCCTGGCTCTGAGAACTGACATTGGTGCCGCCCCACCAGCCACTATCCTGAAAAGTACATACTTGGCAAATCCAATGAAGTCCTCGTGGTTCGTGTTGATGTAGGACTGCTCGATGTCGATCAGAAGAAGAATCTAGGGGAAAGTGAGTGAGGGTCACTGTGAGTACAGAGCTGAGTATACAGAGAGAATGTGGCAGGGAGGGAAAGGTCTCAGAGCACTGCCCCACACCCACCAGCAGGGGGGGCCTGGAACCACACTGTTTCCCAGGCTAGAGAACAGGGCTCACCCATGCCTTCCCACATGCTAGGGTACACCTGCAGGGAAAAAATGGCATGAGAGTTTCCAGACATCAAAGCCACACAAGTAAAAAGAAAGACTGGGCCAACAAAGATGAGCAAGGCAGCCCAATATGGTGGTCACAAGCTTGCAAAGCCTCTGGGGCCGACCACTTGGGCTGCAGTCTTGGCTTGGCCACTGCCTGGCTGTAGGCCTCACGTTACTAAGATGTGGAGTAGGGCACTAAGGTCCCAGGGCAAAGGGTTAAATAAGTCACAATATGCAGTGTTTAGAGTAGTGCCTGGCATGTTAGAAGAGCCTCATTAAAACAGCAAAGGAGGAGTTCCCGTCGTGGCGCAGTGGTTAACGAATCCAACTAGGAACCATGAGGTTGCGGGTTCGGTTCCTGCCCTTGCTCAGTGGGTTAATGATCCGGCGTTGCCGTGAGCTGTGGTGTAGGTTGCAGACGCGGCTCGGATCCCGCTTTGCTGTGGCTCTGGCGTAGGCCGGTGGCTACAGCTCCGATTCAACCCCTAGCCTGGGAACCTCCATATGCCGCGGGAGAGGCCCAAGAAATAGCAACAACAACAAAAAAGACAAAAGACAAAAAAAAAAAACACAAAAAACAAAAAACAAAAAAACAGCAAAGGAAAATTGGCCAGGTGAGGGTGTTAAAAATGAAACATAAGGGCATGAAGGCAGCCAGCCAAGATGACATCTCAGTAAGGGACAGGCCCTTAAATAGTCCCCCGCCCTTCCCGTCACTTTACAGTGACTTTGCACCTCCTCAAGCATAAAGCAGGCCAGGCACTTGAATCTTATGGGGCTCTTTGAAAATGTCAGGGTGTTCCATCCATGGGAACCACTGATCACCGGTTTATTTATTGTGGCTGTGCCCATGGCATGTGGAAGTTCCTGGCCAGGGATTGAACCCATGCCATAGCTGTAACCAGAGCCACAGCAGTGACAAAGCTGGATCCTTAACCTGCTCAGCAACCAGGGAGCTCGCCATCACTGGTTTAAAAGGCCTGAGTCCTGTGGCCCCAGAGCCCTCAGATCGAGCCCAGCAGTGTTGACACTGGGGCAACCAGGGGCTATGGTAAGCACGGAAGGGAAAGCAACATTTTTGCCAACAACAACAGCAAAATGAATTGGAATCTCTCCAGCTTTTCACAAAACTTCCAGGTTGTAGAAGATATGAGGGAAAGGGGGAATCCACTGACAGACAAACGAGCCAGTTTATTCTCCATCCATGTCAAGGGGAGAGGGACTGTTCTCACAACCTAACACAACAGGTAGGCTTGTTTGGGTTCCGGTTTGAACAGCCAGCTGCCATGAGATCATGGCAGGCCACTGGGGGGAAGTGACCTAGCCCAGGCGCAGGGCCCCAGGACATGGGCAGAATGACAGCCCTGGGCCAAGCAGGTGACAGGGGAGACTCTTGCTGTGGCTGAGTTGGGGCATCCCTCTCTCTACCTTTATGCATATTTGACTGGTCTTCACAAGACCATGTTAAAACACAAAAAGCACCTCCAACGTGTTCAGCGGGTGAATGGATAAGCAGGCTGTGGTCCATGCTTACCATGAAACACTACCCAACAGTCAAAAGAGACACTTTGGAGCTCCCATTGTGGCTCAGGGGTAACAAACCCAACTAGTATCCATGAGGATGCGAGTTCGATCCCTGGCCTCGCTCAGTGGGTTAACGATCCAGTATTGCCATGAGCTGTGGTGTAGGTCGCAGACGCAGCTCAGATCTGGCGTTGCTGTGGCTGTGACTATAGCCGGCAGCTGTCGCTCTGATTTGACCCCTGGCTTGGGAACTTCCATATTCTGTGGGTACAGCCCTTAAAAGACAAAAAAAAAAAAAAAAAAAAAAAAAAAAAAAAAAAAAAAAAAAAAAGGAGAGAGAAACAGAGAGACATACTTTGGGGACACCTCAAACATCAGAGAATGCATGAGGCCAAGTGAAGGGAGACAGAATCAAGAGGCTTCCACAGCCAAGAGTCTGTTCACAGAACACTCTGGAAATGGCAAAACTATAGGAACAGGGAACAGCCCAGTGGTCTCCAGGGCCTGGGGTCCAGGAAGGCTTGATGACAAAGGGGCACAAAGATGAGAGTTTGGAGGGGTAACAGAACTGCTTCGTATGTTGAGAGAGGTGGGGGTTACCCTGCTGTATGCGTTTGTCAAAACTCACAGAACTGCACAGCCAACATTTCCTGTATATGAATTGTACCTGAAGAAGACAAAAGGCCAGTACCTGGTCCTTGGTTCTCCCCTCCCGTTCCCGGATGTAAGTGGTGACGATTCGTTCCGTCTCCTCTCGCAGCCGGGGGTAGGAGCTGAGCTGGGGGGAAATCAGAGTGGCGGCATTGGCTGGGAGGCAACATGAGCCAAAGGGAAAAACATAGGGGTGGGGTGACAGGGGGTGGGCCCACCGAGTCCCCACCTGGCTCCTGTCTCACAGGCGCTCTGGCTGGGAGACCAGGAGGGGAAGGTGGGGGGACGGCGGGCTGGAGAGATGGAGAGGGTGCCCACGCACAAGCAGAAGTGCTTTTCGAGAATGCAATTCGAGGTGGAAAACGGCAGAGACAGCGGGTGATGGCTACCCCCCTCCTACGCAGCAGCTGGGTGAGAGCCAGGACAGTTTAATGAAAGCCGCTGGGCTACCAGGGCGGGGAGGGCGCAGGGCCCCTTCTAGGATGGAGGCAGCATCTGGGCCATCTACCTCAGAGGGACCCCCTTGAAGAAAATTCCCCATCACCTCACTTTGGGCTTCATTCCTCCAGACACCCTGGGGGCTCCCAGCCTGTGCAGTGGTAACCAAACCCAACACACAGAAGCCCACCTTCCACGGTTTGGGGAGAGGCCACGAATCAGGGAAAATTGAGCCAATGGTCAAAATCACCTGTGGGAAAACCTCTTAAAGGCCCCATGATGTAAGAACACACAGGTCTAAAAAAAAAAGAACACACAGGTCTTCGTGCTGGCAACGTGTTTCACCACACTGGTGACAGTTTGGAAACCCACTTTTCCAGGGATGGGCACGGGCCCTCACCCCTGTTGCTTGCTTAGTAAATGCATCTGGCCACAAAGGCTTTCTACCTCCATCCGAGGCCCAACCTGCAAAAGTGGAACCCATGCGCCATGGGACATGCCCTCCACACCATTACTGCCGAGGCAAAGCTGAGGTCACCAAGTACCACTGGCCCACGGAAGGGGGTTCCTGCCGAGGCAGAGTTTCCCAGATGCTCGGGGTTAAGACTAACAATGGGAAGAAGAAGGTGGGGGATGAGTACACAGGTGATAATAATGAAATCTTTGGTTACCTTCTCGGCACACTTTTTAATGACCGTGGCCAGTTCTGAAACCACGAGATCAACACACTTCAAACTTGGCTCTTTGAGTTTTACAATCTGTTTTTTCACAATGGCTTCAAAGGCCATGTCGGGGGTGAAGAGCCCCGTCCTGGGTCATGCGGAGGGCGGGATGAGGCAGAGAGACACCCAGGGGCAGTGCAGGCCACACACGCGGGACAGGAGACAGAGAGAGAAGAAACGAGAGTCAGCTGGTTAGTGACATGCACGGAGGAGCCTGTGCCCGCATTTGCCCCGGAAGCTGCTTTGGATCAAGAGGCGTCCTGGGTCTGAGGGGTGGGCATGGTCTGGGCTTTAATTACACAAGTGCCATGGGTCAGAGTGGGCATACCGAACAGGTATGGATATAGGGAGGCCTTGAATTTTCTTATATGTGACGATAATGTCCAAACCATCTGGGTTTCTTTCCCCTCCCTCTTCCAATCGAAGAAGCTTAAGAAGCAAATGTGGGCTTTTCCAGACTGAGTACAGAAGGATCAAAGCAGAAATTCTGGCCTTGGAAGGCTGACCCAGAGCTCTACGGCCATGGTGGATGTGCAAGCATAGACCGCCCGCTGGGAAGCACTTCAGCTGCTCGGCCAAAGCGTGCTGCCCTGGGAGCCAGGCCCGCGGGGAAGCTGGTATGTCCTGCCATGTGGAGGCAGTGGCCTGTGAACACTGGCACACAGGTGACTGTGACCTAGGGGAATCAGAGGACGGGCTGCCTAGGGGGACAACCCTGCCCCTGGGGCGGTGCTGGGGAGCTGGCAGAGGCCATTAGGGGCCAAGCCAGACAGAGCACTCATTATGCTGTTGGCATTCGGGCTTTCTCGGCGCCTCGGGGACAGAGAAGTGGCTGACTGGGGAGTGCTTAAAGCACCACACCTTTGTCAAGAAGGGGTGATGGGCAGGGAGGTGTAGGGAGCTTGGCCTCCAGGAGGTGACACAAGGTCCCTCTCTGCTACCCAGAAGACAGCAAAGCGACAGCGCGACGAAACCCCCATCCAATACATGCTAAGCTTGGTATCAAGGTCCCAGGGCGCCCTGCCCACCAGTCTGGAATCTGGAGGTCTGGCACCCCCGGTTGCACCCAGGCCGAAACGCGCCCGCCCCAGCCTCTGGGAAGAGGCCACGTTCTTGGACACCGAGGCAATCTGGGAAGGAGAGGTGAGGGGACCAGCAGGGCAAAGGCCAAGCAGCACTGGGAGCCTGATACCAAACCCCCGTAGCCCCGTTTCCACAAGGCCAGGAGTCACCCTGCCGAGGGTCCAATACCTTACTGGTACACTGCCTAACTGTATTGATTAGCTCCTGGATAACCAGGTCGACACATTTCAGACAGGGCTCTTTCAGCTTGACGACCTGCTTTTTCACAATGGCCTCGAATGCCAAGTCCGGGGTGAAGAGCCCGGTCCTAAAACCATCCGTACCCGGGGGCAGGGGAGATAAGTCAGAGAGAAACAAAGCACGGTCAGCAATTTCACAGGCACAGGCCGGTTCCCGAGAAAGCCAAGGTCACAGCAAGTCTGGGGGGGTCAGACGCTTGCATCCACTACCTGGAACCCCCCGGGGTGATCTGAGGACCCCTTGGCAACAAGAGACTGGAGGCCGGGAGCCATGATTTTTGCCGGAACAGGGTGGGGACCCAGGAGGCTCATGGGGCACCGGTGGGTTCCTGTAATAGTGACTCAGCTCCCTTCCATTCCCCGCCCCCCAGGGCAAATCTGCAGTGAGTTTTCTTACTTCCTGACCACAGTGACTGGGAGGTTTAACCAATGTTTAACCCAAGAGCAGTGGACAGCCCAAGGGGATACAAGAGATCCACACAGAACTACTCACATACACACTTGAGTGAACTTGGAGACCAGAGGGAGAGACTGACAGCTACTGCAAATCACTCTGGAGCCCTTTCCAGGTCTCACAATCAATCGGGGCACCCAGAGGTTTGGGGGGGCACTGACTGGCTGCAGGGTGGCACCATGGAAATGATGGGAACATGGTGACTCATGAATGGAACTTGCCTGACTCCATGGATGTTCTTAATGGCATAGCTGATCTCCCGTCTTAAGTCCTTCTCATCAAACTCCATCTGAGAACAGACAAACCAAACACATGCAAGGAGCTACCTAGGCACCCCCGACAATAGGTCTCTAGTGGGGGGAGTGTGATCTCCTGTGTCCTGTTTGCATTCACCTGGCAGAATATTTAACTGGTCAAAAATTTTTAAAAATATTAAAACTCAGTTTCAACAAAGATGTTCTGAAACAAACACTCTTGCTCTCTTGGAAGGAAAATCAATTCATATCAACTTTCTTCTGGGCTACTACTCAGCAATATAAATCGAGAACATCTAAAAAACATACCTGTGAGTTCCTGTCGTGGTGCAGTGGTTAACGAATCTGACTAGGAACCATGAGGTTGTGGGTTCAGTCCCTGCCCTTGCTCAGTGGGTTAACGATCCGGCGTTGCCGTGAGCTGTGGTGTAGGTTGCAGACACGGCTCGGATCCCATGTTGCTGTGGCTCTGGTGTAGGCTGGCAGCTACAGCTCCGATTAGACCCCTAGCCTGGGAACCTCCATATGCCGAGGGAGCGGCCCAAGAAATGGCAAAAAGACAAAAAAAATAAAATAAAATAAAAAATAAATAAAAAATAAAAAACATGTTGCAACAGAAGAAAGGCTGGGGGAAAAATGTAATTGTAATGTATACATGTAAGGATAACCTGACCCCCTTGCTGTACAGTGGGAAAATAAAATAAATAAATAAATAAAAAATAAAAAAATAAAAAACATACCTGAACTGTCACCTGGTAGTTTTAAGTGATCTAAAATTTATCTTGAGGAATTAATCAAGAATTAGCTACATTCCTGTAGCTAAAACCATCCATAAACGCTAAAATGTTCAAACAACCTAAATGCCCAACAATGGAAGACTGGTTAAATGCACAATGGGATATCCATAAAATAAGACAGTGTTTTGCCACTGACAACACATGAAATGCATATACTACAAATCAAAGAAAAAAAGTGTCCAAAGACACATAATTTGTTTTTTAAAAAATATATATGCACACATTAATATGGATGACTTTATGTGCTATGTTTGTGGATACAGGGAGGTTTTTTGCCTGCATTTGCACAGAAATAATTCTCAAAGGACACATTCAGGTGCTGCTAAGAGGCACTGCCTGTGGCTACTAGGATTACGGAGGTTTTTCTCCTTTTAGCTTTTTTTCTCCTATTGAAAAGAACTTTACTGATTTTTACAAAAGTGTTATCTGGTCAATGGAAAAAGTGTAAAACTTCTGGCAGTTTAAAAAATTCTCCCATCCCAGCCCCCAGAGCTGACATTGTTGTGAATATCCCTGCAGCTCTGTCATCTAGACACATGCGTACGACTTCATACAAAGGATGTTATAAATATCTGTATATTCTGTTGCACATGCTGGCCCCATAATCTGCTTTTTCCCCTTCAACTATATGCAGGGGACATTTTCTATGTATTTTGCAAAGAAGATGTACTGGTTTCTGTTAGAGGGAAAGAAGAACTTTGCATATAGCTCTGCTGGGAATCTCTAACCTGCTGGCTCAGGTAAGGAGGCCTGGGCGGATGGGATGGATACCTTCCCCAGGCTGCCCTCTGCCCTCAGCAGGCTCAGGCCTGGAGGCAGGAACTTGAGACCTGCGAGGAAGCCAGGCTCAAGGCCCTAGCAGGAAGGTGCCTGACCAGAGATGAGCGGGCTGGGCCCTGGCAGCACTACCTTCACCAGCTCAAAGGGAAACCGCTCATGGAAGATGCGATTGATTCGGGCGCCCCCGGAGAGCTCTAGCGTGTCCACTTGGTCTCCAGAACCCTCGATCCTCTTCTCAAAGTCCACCCCAAATTGCTGGACCATCCTATGAGGAAAAGGAAAACCCAAACATCAAGGTGGAGCTCCGGAATGATGTCCAGAGTCAAGCCACAACTTATTTTCCTCTTTTTCTTTTCCCTCCCTCCCTCTCTTCCTTTCTTCTTGCCACAATCTTGGCATGTGGAAGTTCCCTGGCCAGGAATTGAACCCATGCCACAGTTGCAGCCTGTGCCATCACAGCTGCAATGCCAGATCCTTAACCTGCTGCGCCATATAGGAACTTTCTAGTTTCCTTTTTTCATTAAAAAAACTTTTTTTCAGAGTTCAGCGGTAATGAATGCAACTAGTATCCATGAGGACTTGGGTTCGATCCCTGGGGACTCGTTCAGTGGGTTAAGGATCCTGTGCTGCTATGAGCTATGGTGTAGGTTGCAGACGAGGCTCGGATCCCAAGTTGCTGTGGCTGTGGTGTGGGCTGTAGTTCTGATTCAACCCCTAGCCTGGAAACTTCCATATGCCGCAGATGTGGCCCTTAAAAAAAAAAAGACAAGACCAAAAAAATTTTTCTTTTTACAGCCACATTTTCAGCATATGGATGTTGCAAGATAGAACTGGGGTAGAGTCTGAAGCCACTGCTGTCATTCTCTTGTAAGACAAGAGCCTGAAGATGGGCACCCGAGTGCAGAGCAAAGGGGGGAAGTTTTCACAGCCAACCCTTTGTACCCATGAAGGCAGTCACTTTTATTATTATTATTTTTTGGCTGTGACCTCAGCATGTGGCAGTTCCTGGATCAGGGACTGAACCCGTGCCATAGCAGCAACACAAGCCGCTGCTGGACAAGGCCAGATCCTTACCCCCCCCACCCACGCCCCCCCCCATGCCACACCAGAGAACTCCAGAGCAGTCATTTTTATAATAAAGGTCAAAGAAGAGGTCATGTAACAAGATGTTCAAAGGGTCACCCGTTGAGGGAGGAGGAAGAATCAAGGGGCCCCACTGGCCACTGGCCTGTGTGGCCTGCAGCCTGAAGGAGGATCTGGGACCACAGCTAAGACGCTAAAAAAGGAATACCAGCCCTCACTGAGGAGCTGCCAATGAGAGCAGGGCACTACCACTGTGTGATGTCAAAACCACCCGGGCAGGGCGATGGGGCACTGGTGAAAGATGACACAAGGTGGTAAGCCCTGGCAGGTGGCACTGCTCATGGAGGGTATCTCCTGCCAAGGGCTGCATTTTCACAAGGGTCCCTAATGGCCGCATGATATCAGAGCAGCTGCCATCATGCGAGGGGTGAGGAAAGCAAGGCTCAGAGGGGTGTGGTCACCTGCCTGAGGTCGCCCAGCAGGCCCAGGTTTAGCCCCAGGCCATGGCCTCTGCAGCACAGGCTAGCAAGGGGCTAGCGCTGGCTCCGCTGACAGCTGTGTAGAACATGGCTGAAGTTGTCTGATGGGAAAGGCATTCTCACCCTGGATCCTAGCACTGTGCATTGCCACATGGCAGAGAGGGTGGGGGGATGTCAGGGCTGTGATGGCCAAAGACAACGGCATCCCTCTGACACCACCTGCCATCTGAGCTGCCAGGGAAGGTGAGAACCTGGGATCATGGGGCACACCCACTGCTCCACCCCACAGCTGGGTGGCTGCAGGGAGCAGCTTCTTAGGAGTCAGGGTGAGGATTCCAAGAAAGCAAGCAGAAGCAGCTGACACGTGGCTCAGCTCCCTCCCCCACATGTCTGTGTTGCTGCAGCTGCCAGAGGGCGTCTGTGAACACCTGAGTCAGGCGTCTCCTACCAGTGTTTGCAACCCTTCCATGGTTCCCATCTCACTTAGGGCAAAAACCAAAGTCCTCCTCATGGTCCACAAGGCCCTGCAGCCTCTACCCTGTTCCCTCCCTGCCCTCACTTCCTCCCACCCTCACTCACTCTGCTCCAGGCACATGGGCCTTCTCCAACATGCTGGACACAATCCTGCCTCAGGGCCTTTGCACTTGCCAAGCCCCCACCTCCAAGACTCAGCATGGCCTCCTTCCTCACCTCTTCAGGTCTTTGCCTGACTCTCATTGTCTCAGGGAGGTTCTCACTGATCACTCTTTTTTGTTGTTGTTGTTGTTTTTTAGGGCCGTGCTCACAGCACATGGAAGTTTCCAGGATAGGGGTTGAATTGGAGCTGCAGCTGCTGGCCTACACCACAGCTACAGCAATGCCAGATCTGAACCATGTCCCACACCACAGCTCACAGCAGTGCCAGATCCCTGACCCACTGAGTGAGGCCAGGGATTGAATCTGCATCTTCATGGATTCCAGTTGGATCAGTTTCTGCTGTGCCACAGTGGGAACTCCTGACTACTCTATTTTAAACAGCATCCTACCCTTGCACTCTCTAGCCCCTTTCCCACTTCAATATGTGACCGTCTTGCAGACTCTACGTGTTTTTACTTATCTTGTTTGATCCTCTCCCCTTTCTGAGCACAAGGGGTGACATCAGTGCACAGGACAGGGCCTAACACACAGGCAGCTCTGATCAAGTGTTGAACAAAAAGATGGATGAGTGGGGATGGGTGCCCAGCCTCCATGTGGGAGCCTGTGGCTGGGTGGAGACTCCAGTGCATTAGGCTGGGGGAAGAACATGCACATACTGCAGCAGAGCTTTGGTCTTGCGAGTGGGATCGTCAGGTCGGAAGTTCTTATACTCCTCCACCTCCTTCTCCAAGGACAGCAGCTGGCTCTGCAGCTTGCTGCGCAAGGCTGGCAGCGACTCCCGGATGTGATTGGTCAGTTGCTGCAGGAGAGAGGCCAGAGGTCAGAAAGCAAAGCTGGCAGGATGCCAGGAAGGGGAAGGCCCGCTCTGCCCACTCAGGGCCCATTCCACAGTGCACACTGCTGCCCCTCCGCCCCAGCCCAGCACAGCCCCCAGTCTCAAGGGACCAACAGAAAGATCCAGCTGGGGTCACACTTGTGGAAGGGGCAGAAAAAGGCAGCACAGCTCAGTCCGCAGCAGTGAGAGGCTGCAAATAGCCCGTGGGGCTTTGGTAGAGCGGATCAACTGGGCCATCCACACCACGGAATACACACAACTGCTGGCAAGGGCCAGGCAGCGGGACCCCAGAGCTGGCTGGGAACAGCCTCCCACAAGTGGTGCAGAGAAAAAAAGCCAAGGAAGCCAATGCAGGAGCCAGGCCCAGAAGGACTGACTGACAGGCAATGGTGCATCCATATCCTGGAACACTGGGGACATACAGACATGGGGCCCACAGATGACAGCAAAAATAGCTTGCCAAAGAAGGCACAGAATGCACATACAATGTGCTCCTGAAAAGAAAGGGAGAAAGGAAGAACCTATTTTCATCTGCACGAACAGAGTGAAGGATGGTTCCCAAGACAAGGGCAGACTGGAGCTGGCGGGTGGGAGGACCCTTCTCCTCTGCAGCCTCCTCTCCTCTGTTGTTCTGCTTTTGAGCCATGTGGGCTTGTTCATTATGCACACACTTCAAAAGGAGGCAGTGGTGCAGAAAAGGTTAGGCAATAAGCCTCAAGCTGGGTTATTTGAGTAAAAGCTGGATACAGAGCAGTGGGTAAATACATTACTGTTCAGGTGGGGGAAATGAAGACGGAAAGGAAGAGAAGAAAGGCAGGAGGAAGGGGTGGGCGGGAGGGAGGATGTTGGTACAGACACATTGGCCTCCCGGGTGTCTAGAATCTCTAGAAGGAAGCCCAGGAAGTGGTGACACCGGCCCCCCTCGGGGGAAGGGACCTGTCACGGGATGGGAGGAAGTGGGACAGTCACCATATTTGGACTGTCTGAGCTTTTTTTGTACTGTGATAAAAGAGAAGGAAAGAAACAAATAAAAGCCGTATTATCAGCTTAAACCACAAATGAAGAGCAGCGTTTTGTGGCCATCTGTCCTACGATACAAAAGAAATGATACACACTACCCATCCAGCTAGATAAAATATGTGAAGAAGCCTTGCACTCAGTGGCCTGAAGTGCCTGATGGTCACCCCCAAGGCCCTGTGTGACTCGGGGCTCAGCCCAGGGGCGCCCCCCTGTGAGAACTGCAGGTATTTGGGGGCGGGGATCTACACTACATGTCCTGCAGTCCACTCTGGTCCCTCACAGCATCATGGGGCAATACAGCAGACCCACTTAGCTCCTGGCACAGTAGAGGGGCAGGGACCAGCACTCCAGGAAGCACCAGGATGTGGAGCCAGAAACCTGGCAGAGCCAGCTGGGCTGCTTGCCTGTGGATCTCAGTGGCTCTCAGAGGAGGCCCCAGGCATCTACAGGGAATTTTACTACCCTTTGTCTTTCTCCATCCCTCTGCCCAGACAGACTATCCCCACTTCCTTTCCTGGATGGCCCCGCCCATTGGACACTTAGCTCCATCCTTGTCCGCCTGAGCTGCCTTCTTGCTCTGTGCCAGCTCCCTTCCCGGCCCTCATCACTGCCTAACACTTGACCTGGGGACTTGTTCCTAGTCGGTGCACCCAGTTAGAAATATGCCTCCCCCAAGGACAGGGCCTGGCTCCCACACTGCCACTGTGTCCCACTGCAGGCATGAAGGATGGTCGCTCTGAGGCCCTGCCCCCACCTGAGATGCCACCACACAGCACGGAGGGGGAATTCCATGTAACCCTGGACCACCCAGACAGCTCCTAAGGAGCGTTCTGCCTGATACAGTATAGCCACATAATCGCTTTAGCAATTGTACACATGCTAAATGATATTAGAAACAGCAGCTTTTTCTAGACTAGGAACCAGAAAAACTGGCTAAATGGCCCTCCAAAAATATCCTGGTTAGGACTTCCTCTTGGCTCAGGTTAGGGATCTAACACTGTCCCTGACATTGTCCCTGCTGTGGCTCTGCTTAGAGGTGTGGTGAGGGTTTGATACCTGGCCCGGGGACTTCTGCAAGCCATAGGCGCAGCTAAAAAATAAAATAAAAATCAAGGGGCATCCATGACTATGTCATCATTTATGGTAAGAAAGGGAGAAATTTGATTCACAAAATTCCCTTTTGGCCTTTATGGGCAAAATGAAACTCAGGCAATAAATCAACCATACTCTAATAAAAAATTTTAGGAGTTCCCACTGTGGCTAAGCAGAAATGAACCCGACTAGTATCTATGAGGATATAGGTTCGATCCCTGGCCCCGCTCAGTGAGTAAAGGATCCTGTGTTGCCATGAGCTGTGGTGTAGGTAGCCCGTGTGGCTTGGATCTGGCGTTGCTGTGGCTGTAGTGTAGGCCAGCAGCTGTAGCTCCAATTTGACCCCTAGCCTGGGAACTTCCTTCCATATGCCACAGTGCAGCCCTAAAAAGCAAAATAAAAAAAAACTTTTTTGAAAAAAGAAACTCAGGCAGTAATAACAGTGGTCCCCTATAGGTGAGAGGTGGAAACTTATACTTTTTTTTTTTGGCTGCACCTTCTACTTGTGGAAGTTCCCTGGCCAGGGACTGAACGTGCACTGCCGTCTCCACCTGTGCCACAGCTGCGGCAATGCCAGATCCTTAACCCATTGCGCCACACAGGACTTTCCTTCACTGTATACTTTAAATGATCATGAACCCTGTGAATACATTAATTATGAAAAAAGAATAATAAGAAGGCAATGAAATAGCAGAGTTGCCTGCATTTGGTACGTGCTATATTTCATGTAGCCTAGTTGATGAGCACATAGGAGATGACAACCCTGGGGCAGGGACGGTGATAACTCCCGATTGATGGACAGGGGAGGGAGGCTCAGCGAGGCTGGGCTGGGCTGGGCTTTGGACCCAAGAAGGTCAAGCTCCAAAGTCCTCCCGCTTACCCACTGTTTAGTGCTACCAGCCACCCTGCCTTGGTCCAAGTGAGGCAGGCACTCGTAACCCTGGTCATCAAAGTCAGGAGCTATACACATGATGACTAAATAATTACAGTGGAAATTAAAATAATGGTACTAATAACATCGATGGCAATAACATTATTGGCACCAATTCATTGAACAACCACTCTTCACGAGGCCTTAAATCAAACAAATGTTGACTGAATCAATTTTGCTAAAATTTGTTCTGCATTAGACCAAGAACAGAGCCATTGTGGATGGCAGCTGTGGTACAGTGCATAGCCTGAGCAAGTGCACAAAACCCTCTCTGTACCTGATTCAGAGTCTTCTGCAGGTGTGGGGTGCCCATGCGGTCAGCCATGTGCCGGTAGGCGGGGTGGGAGAGGAAGAATTTCCTCTCAGCCGCCAGAGCTGCACGAATGTCCTTCTTGCCCTCGATGTCCTTCTGGCTGCGGTTCACCACACCAATGTAGCCTGTGGGGAGATGGAGTCAGGGCAGAGTGCCTACTATGGACCAGCCACGGGGCTGGGCAATATACAGGTGTAGGTGGATTCTGCCCTACCAGTCACTAGCAGACGAGGTGACAAGCCATACACATTACTCAGAAGCAACACAGAGAACATAAAGGTACAGTCCTGAAAAGCAATGTAAGTGTTTGAAGAAGGACAATAAAGAGTTCCTGTCCTGGCTCAGCGGTTAAAGAACCGGACTACCATCCATGAGGACAAGGGTTTGATCCCTGGCCTCGATCAGTGGGTTAAGGATCTGGTGTTGCTGTGGCTGTGGCTGTGGCTGGCAGCTACAACCCCAATTCGACCTCTAGACTGGAACCTCTATAAGCCGCGGGTGTGGCCCTAAAAAGAAAAAAAGAAAAGAAAAAAGAAGGGCAATGAGAGACAGTTAATCTTGCCAGATATTAATGCCTATTACATTTGAAAAGGCTGGGTATATTGGGGCATGTATGTCTAGAGAGATTAATGGAATAGAACAGAAAGTCCAAAGCCGCATCCACCCACACTTTTTTTTTTTTTTCTTTTTTGTCTTTTTGCCTTTTCTAGGGCCACTCCCGCAGCATATGGAGGTTCCCAGGCTAGGGTTCATATTGGAGCTGTAGCTGCCGGCCTACGCCAGAGCCACAGCAACGTTGGATCCAAACCGCATCTGCAACCAACACCACAGCTCACAGTAACGCCGGATCGTTAACCCACTGAGCAAGGGCAGGGATCGAACTCACAACCTCGTGGTTCCTAGTCGGATTCGTTAACCACTGCGCCACGAAGGGAACTCCATCACCAACACTTTAAATTCAATGGAGGAAAGCTGGATTACCCAAGGATCACAGTCAGCAAAGAAACAAAGTCTGGTGTGCACCAAAACGAACTCTCTAGGATTCATAGGCTTACATATAAAACATAAAAATCAAAGTATTTGGAGGAAACATGGGTGTTTTTCAAAATTACTGTGGTCAAAACTTTTGCCCTTTTTTTTTTTTTTTTTTGGCCATGCCCATGGCACTTGGAAATTCCTGGGCCAGGGACTGAACCCATGCCATAGAAGTGACCCAAGCCACACAAGTGACAATGCCAGATCCTTAACCCTCTGAACCACCAGGGAAATCCCTTTGTGTTAAAATCTTCTAAATAGAATATAAGACACAGTTTGTTGTGAGTACTTGAGAAGCAGGACTTGGGAGACAGCTTGCTAATTGACAATTTTTGGTACCACCTTGAAATTTTTTTAAACACGCAAAACTATTTGTAGGATAAAAACGCTAGTTTGAAGAACGGATCTATAATATTTGGACATCAAGAAATTGGAAGAGGACAAGGGAACAGGGACAGGACTAAGAAGCCAGAAGAGCCAGGAGCCCCGAGCACGGGTATATCAATGGGTGTTGTGGGAAACAGAGAACTTAGCCTAGTGGTGGACACATGGTAACCACAGTGGTGGTTATTGTTATTCATATAACTACAGTTGGGAGAACTATACTGAGTATTTTGTAATAACCTATAAGGGAAAGGAATCTGCAAGTTATATATATATAACTTGCAGATATATATAAATAATAGTTGTATATATGTATATCTTTATATATCTATATAGATATATATGCATAAGTATATCACTCTGCTGTATACCTGAAACTAACACAACATTGTAAATCTCAACTTCAATTGAAAAAATAATAGTAACAATTGTACTGTAAAATGCCAGCACTATGGGAAGCTGGGTGAAAGGTGTATAGGAATGCTGCATACTATCCTTACAACTCTTCTGTAAGACTAAAATTTTTTCCAAAAAGGAAGATGAGTCTGACCAACACCATAAAGAAAAAAAAAGTTGGAAAGGTGGACTGGACATAATAGCAAAAAAGCTTGAAGTGAAAACCACACATATCTGTATCCCATTCTCTTAGTGGGGTTCATTTGATATCTCTTTGCGAAGGAGGGGAGTGGCGCTGCCATTTATCCTGCCAAGTCTTAGGCAGACCTGACTGATTTTCATCCTCTCTGGGTCTGTCATCATGTCCATTTTATTTTATTTATTTGGCTGCACCTGCAACATACAAAAGTTCCTGGACCAGGGATCAAATCTGTGCCACAGCAGTGACAATGCCAGATCCTTAACCACTAAGACACCAGGGAACTCCATCATGCCCATTTTACAGATAAGGGAACTGAGCCATGCCAAGGAGGGGGCTCCTTGCTCAAGGTCACAGAGAGGCTCAGTAGGGGAAGCAAGATACGAACCCAGATCCATAAGAAGCCCAGACTCACTATCACCCGTATAACAGTGAGCAGAAGGTAAACAGCAGCTGGTGGGGGCGGTGGGCAGAGACAGTATCTGGCTGGGTTTGTGGTTCTTTTGAAGGTACAAAGTTCTGAGTCTTTTCTAAGTGAAGAAAAAGGATCCAATTGGGAGTTCCGGTCGTGGCACAGTGGAAACAAATACGACTAGGAATCACGAGGTTGCGGGTTCAATCCCTGGCATCACTCAGTGGGTTAAGGACCCAGCATTTCCATGAGCTGTGGTGTAGGTCACAGACACGGTTCAGATCTGGTGTCACTGGGGCTGTGGTGTAGGCCGGCAGCTGCAGCTCTGATTAGACTCCTAGCCAAGGAACGTCCATATGCTGTGGGTGAGGCCCTAAAAAGCAAAAAAAAAAAAAAAAAAAAAAAAAAGCTGAAGGATGAGAGGAGGAGCCTGAGGCCATTTTGTCTGGAGCAAGCTTGCAAGGGAGCTGGGAGAGGAAGGGCCACCTTTCTTAGAAACAGACAGGAAGGCAGAGAAGGGAAGACAAGGAGGATTGGAAGTGGGAGGAAGAAGCTGAGGAGGCCAACACACGATGCTCCTTGGGCGGCAATGCTGAGGCCAGCCTCGTGTCTCTTGGGGTCTAAGCTGGTGATCCAAGACAAGTGGAGGCAGCAAAAGGTCGAGGTGACTGGTGGAAGGTGTGGGGACAGGTGAGCTCTGTCCGAATCCAGGGCTACCCCTTTCCACTCAGTGCACCTCAGCAATGCTGGAGGAAGGTGGCAGCCAGGGTCTGAACCTTTTCCCACGCCTCTCCCAGACACCCAGGAGGGAATCAGAGGGCGAGCAGACTCCAGAGGAAAAGACGGGGAAAGGAAAGCAGTCACTGAAGAAATGGCCTAAAAACCAAACAAAAACCTTGATGGATCTTCAACACTGCACCACAGTGAAAATCAGGAAACAACCTAGGTGTCCAATAGGGATTGAGCAATGGCCCACGCACACCCACATGAGAGACCACACAAGATCTTTTACAGTTGTCTTAAAGAGTATTTGCCTGTCATGGGGACATGGTCTGCTTTGCTCCTACATGAAATGGAAAAGCAGGTCACAAGGCGGCGAGGTGCTGGAGAGTCAGCCTGCCAAACCAGCTCTGGCCTTTAAGGACTGTGAATCACTATGTTGTACATCTGAAACTTATATGATATATTTATTTTTATTTAATTATTTTATCTTTTTTTTAGGGCTGCACCTGCAGCATATGGAGGTTCCCAGACCAGGGGTCTAATCGGAGCTGTAGCTGCTGGCCTATGCCAGGGCCACAGCAACGCCAGATCAGAGCCATGTCTGCAACCTACACCACAGCTTGCGACAACACCAGATCCTCTACCCACTGAGCGAGGCCAGGGATCAAACCCGAAACCTCATGGTTCCTAGTCAGATTCGTTTCCGCTGCATCACAACAGGACCCCCCTGAAATTTATATAATATTGTACACCAATTATACCTCAACAAAAAAAAAAAAAGGGAGTTTCCACTGTGGCACAACAGGATCGGCAGTGTCTCTGCACCCTAGGATGCAGGTTCAATCCCGGGCCTGGAACAGTGGGTTAAAGGATCTAGCATTGCTGCAACTGTGGCATAGGTCGAAACTGCAGCTTGGATCTGATCCCTGGCCTGGGAACTCCATATGTCATGGTACAGCCACAAAAGAAAAAAAAAAGTCCTGTTAAGAAATATGGAACACCCAGATCTACTAGATTACTCTACAGCCTTATTTATAAATACTAGAATTTAAATTATTTTCCTTTTGCAGGATTTATGGTCAAATATTGAAATATGAAAATACTTAGTATTACACAATTTTGTTATTCTACCGGTTTCATCAATAATTGTATATTTTACTTGCCCACATGATAATGCATTACAAAATTAAGAAATAAAATAGAGAAAACAAAAAACAAAAAACCAGGAGTTCCTGCTGTGGTGCAATGGGATCAACGGCGTTTTGGGAGTATTGGGAAACAGGTTCGATACCTGCCCGGCACAATGGATTAAGAATCCAGAGTTGCTGCAGCTGTGGCATAGATCTGATCCCTGGCCCGGGAACTCCATATGCTGGAGGGCAGCCAGAAAAAAACAAACAAAACCCACCCAAACAGCAAAAAACCCCACAAAACCAGCTCCACCACATTTCAGTTTTGTGAGCTGGGGCAAGAGGTTTAGCCTCTTTGTGCCCCAGGTTCTTCGTCCATAAAATGGAGATGAGCACAAAGCCACTGCATTAAACTGCATTAAATGGGTTCATCCACACCAATAGCACGGAAGAGTGCATGTTATGCAATAGATAATCAATGTTTGCTGTTATCTCTCTCTTTCTCTCTTTTTGGCTACACCCAAGGCACATGGAAATTCCTGGGCCCGGGACCATACCACAGCAGTGACAACACCAAATCCTTCACCCACTGTGCTACCAGGGAACCCGGCTAGTCTCATTTTTTGAAAATAACAATACTTGGGCTACTCTTGTCAGAATATCTGAAGCTAAACTAAACCCGAGCCTAATCAGCCTCTGTCTAGATCTAATTACCAGTTGGAACTGCAACTGGCCTGATCCTGAGTGTGCGACACGATCTGGTTTCTTCCACAAATAAGCAGTACAGATCAAGTGGCTAGAGGGGGAGCTGCATGAACAGAAGAGTAGGTATTGATGTGTCAAATGATAGGATGCCTAGGATTTGCCTCAGAATCCAGGAAGAAAAAGAAAGGACCCTAGGGGTATTTAAGATCAGTCGTGTGCAATTAGCAGGGAGGCTGGGCTGGGGGCTCCTCGCACTTTTCTCTCCACTTGAGAGAAGGTTTGAAAACGTTCCTCATGGAAAGCAAGTATGAACAGTAAGAAAAGGTACAAACCCTCAGGAGCTCTTGGGAAGAAGACCCACTGAGTATTAACTAGGGGGAGATGGGCTGTGAATGATTCCAATTTCCTTTTTCTGGACAGCTGTTTCTTTTTCCGTCTTTTTAGGGCCACACCTGTAGCATGTGGAAGTTTCCAGTCTAGGGGTCAAATTGGAGCTATAGCTGCTGGCCTTCGCCAGAGCCATAGCAACTCAGGATCCGAACAGTCTGTGACCTACACCATAGCTCACAGAAATGCCAGATTCTTAACCCACTGAGCATGGCCAGGGATCAAACCCACATCCTCATGGATACTAATTGGGTTCGTTACTGTTGAGCCACAACAGGAACTCTGGGACAGCAGTTTCTGTTCCCCAAATGAGTAGGTGTTCACTGAGTAACTGAAAGTGAACACTGGGAGTTCCCTGGTGGCACAGTGGGTTAAAAGAACCGGGGTTGTCACTGCTGTGGCTCAGGTCGATGCTGTGGTACAGGTTTGATCCCTGGTCTGGGAACTTCCGCCTGCCGTGTAGGCAAGAAAACAAAAAGTGAATGTACACAAATCAGAGGAAAAAGATACCTAGGTTCACTTGCACAGAAAAAAAGGTTTTACAATAGCACAGAAGAGCAGTTACCTCTGGGCTGTAGGGAAATGGGATGGTGAATATATCTGTGAGCGTTTGCCGAGGTTTCTATTGTTCTATAAACAACAAATAGTTTTCCAGTAGCCAGGGTGCCCCAGCATTCCTGCTGCTCAAGCTCACCCATCTTGCCCACCCTGTGGCCCCCAGGCACACCCCCTACCCCCGCACCTCTTCTCAAGGGGAGCAGCTTGTTCTCCAGGACATCCCTGGCATCAGTGCCTTCGTCCATCAGGTCAAGCTTGGTGATGACGCCAATGGTCCGCAGGCCTGAAAGAGCAGAGGTCAGAGGGCCATGAGGAATGAGCACAGGCTGGTGACCCCGGGCTACCTGGGGTCCAGTTGGGCTTCCCACTTCCAGGCTGTGCCACCTGGGACAAGCCATAACATCGCCTGCCTGGATCCTCATGTCAAATGAGGACATTTGACAATGCACTGATCTCAGGGGGTGGTCCATAAGGATAAACCTGGCACTTGGCAAAAGTTCAATCAATCAACGCTGGCCACTGTCACTGTCGTTGGCACGACCAGGGACGGCATCTGGTTCAGGTATCATCAGAGGGCGACCTGACTAAACACGAACCCCGGCTCAGAGTCTCCATGCTGTGCTGTGCTGAGTGGCGGGCAGGGTGCCAATGGAACATGCGGACCCATGACGACTGTTTCTCGGGATACCTCTCATGTCACTGGCCAAACTTCCGCTCTGGAAACCACCCTGTGGAATTCCTCTTTGTCCCAAGCTGCCCAGAATCAAGGGGAGCCTGAGGATCAACTGTCCTTGCTGATGCTCAAGGGCTCCCCTGTGCTAGTTGCAGGCATACACATGTATCTGTGTGTGACATACACACAGAGGACAGAGAGACCCAGGAGATCTCCAGTGGGTGCTTAGATGGGCGTCGATGGGGAGATGGCCATGCCCTCCCTGGAGCCCGCGCCTGCTCACATTCTGCTGTGAGCGGGCATCACCTTTCTGGAGGGCAAAGGAGCCACGGCTATGAACACCGATGCCTCAGGCTGGGGCAGGAGAGGGGAGAGGCAGCCCAAGGTAGAAGGATGTGACCGGGGAGTGGCTCTGGGGCATCGACTCTGCTGGAAATGGCCAACCTCACTAGAGCATTGTTCCTGAAAGGTCAGAAACAACCCTAATTTCAAGAACAAAGAAAAGGCAGCAGTGGGCAGCCAGGAGGATGGCTACGGGTGTATGTCCCTATGGTAAAAGGTAAGCACACCCACAGAACAGAAAAAGAGGAACCATCACCCTATTTCTACAAATGTTGAGTTTATGTGGAAGAACAAAGTCTGAAAGAAAATTTGCCAAGAATGGCCACCAGTATCTGCAGGGGGAGAGGTGCTGCCACATTTTAGGTTTTCGTATTTTACAATAGTGACATCTGGGAGTAATAATGATGAATATTTTCGAAGTTAGAATGATACTTTTTTCGGAAGAATGCCAGCATCCAGTTCACAAACGGTGCTTGACTGTATGCACCCCCACTTACTCACCGCCTGATCTAGCCTCTATGGAGTCTTTGTCACAGGCACATTCCATTTCCTGGGACAAAACAGGGTGGGGGGACAGGAAGGTTGAGGGGGCTGTGGGCAGGGGTGGCCCCTCTCAGGAAAGCGCACCTAGAAGACCTTGGGAAGGAGCCGGCAGAGCCCTGAACTCTTGAGGGGCTTGCAGTCCAGGGCCGGAAAGGAGCCACCTTTGCCTACTGCTCCCCAGGCCTGCAAATTGGGGAGTGTGAGCCACAGAGCCCGTCTCCCCCAACTCCTTCCAAAACACTATGGGATCCAGGCAGCTGGAAGACAATTTGGGAAATGTATTGCAGTGTGTGTCATCCTCTGCTAAACCCCCACCACTTTCAGAACACACCCAGCTTCCCACTGCAGCCCCCACGGCCTGCTTGACCAGCCGTGGCCACTCCAGGGCCTCAACTCCTCTGCCCTCCCTTTGCTCACTCTGGTCTGGCACACTGGCCTCCCTGTTGTGTCCTGGGCACCTCCTTATTTTGAAAATATTCCTTGACTGCACCCCACAGCATGCGGATGTTTCCGGGCCAGGGATCGAACTGGCACCACAGTGGATGACCCAAGGCACTGCAGTGACTGCACCAGATCCTTAACCCCCTGTGTCACAAAAGAGCTCCTCCTGGGCATCTGTTGAGCATCCACTGCCCATTTTCCCGGATTTTGCCTCTTTTCATCATTCTGGTCTTGTCTAAAACCTCATATCCTCAGAGGCTGGTGACAGCCCCCCTTCCATTCCAGCATCTCTCAAAGGGCTCCATTTCCCTCCAGTGCTTACCACTACCTGGAGAGGCTTATTTCCTTGCTGGATTCTGTCTCACCATGGAATAGCAGCTCACCGGTGGCAGGGCCCTGCCATCAATTTTGTCCCCTATGGGGTTCCCAAGGCTGAAACAAAGCCTGGCCTGCAGCAGGGGCTTAACTGACATTTCCTGAATGAATGACCACTGGCCAAGTTTGACCCAGAACCCCCTGGGACATAGATGCCAGAGTCTGCACTCATTCCTACTGCCCCAACTTATTTCGTGAACTCGTCATCCTCTCTCCCTCATGGCCTGGCCCCTGAGCAGTTACTGAGAGCTCACCTGCCCTCTCAGCAGCTCCACAAGTTAGGACTCCTGTTCCTGTTTCCACAGAAGGGACCCAGCCTCAGGGGGGATAAGTAACTTCTAGAGGATCTGGACTCATATCTGCATCCAGGGAAGGCTGTGCCCTTCCCCACCCAACCCCCCAGACTAGCTTTCTGCCCAAGCGAAGCAGAGATCACCGCATCTAAGGAAGAATGCCAACTGTCACACGATGGATGGCCTCCCGGGGGATGCCCCCCAACTCCTGAACTGTTGGCCCTCCTGAGAAATGCTATGTCCCAGGCCTTTTCCTGAGGAGGTCATGTGCCAAAGAGATCACCTGTGATGTGGAATCAAGAGTACAAGGCAAGTCACAGTGCCCTCAGGGGCTGGGAAGGGGTAGCTCCTGCTATGGGGCCCCATGGGCGTGGGTACCTTGAGGGTCGACCTCCTTGGCCAGCTTGAGGGCGTCCGAGTTGGCCAGGTCCATGTTGGCGGGGGTGACGGCGAGGATGAGGCTGCTCTCCCGGCTGATGAACTGCAGGATCATGTCCTTGATCTGGTACTCGATGTCTGGGGGCTGGTCCCCCACGGGCACCTTGGTGATGCCCGGCAGGTCGATGAGGGTCAGGTTCAACACTGGGAGGGAAACCAGAGTGCAAGGCCATTAGAGCTGGGGGAGGGGAGGCACGCACAGCTCTGAAGGACCTGGCTGCTTCCCCAAGTGCTGGGGGTCAGGCCTCAGGATTTCTTTGGCTGCTCCAATTGGATACCATCTTTTGACCCAATAACTCTCTTCAAGGACCTCATCCTGTAGATGCCCTCTCTGTGAGTACAGGGATTTGAGGGATACAGCTGCTTTTTTAATGAAGTGACTCTATTTTCTTTTTGTATTGATGTATGGGTGACATTAGGTAAGTTACAAATGTACAATATAGTGATTCACCATTTTTAAAGATTATATTCCATTTCTACTTATTATCAGTGATAAGGTGTTTTTTTGTTTTTTGTTTTTTTTGTTTTGCTTTTTAGGGCTGCACCTGCAGCACATAGAGGTTCCCAGGCTAGGGGTCTAATTGGAGCTACAGCTGCTGGCCTATGCCACAGCCACAGCAATGCTGGATGTGAGCCGCGTCTGTGACCCACATCACAGCTCACGGCAATGCCGGATCCTTAACCCACTGAGTGAGGCCAGGGATTGAACCCGCAACCTCATGGTTCCTAGTCAGATTCGTTTCCACTGCAGCACAAAGGGAACTCCGTAAGGTTTTAAATTTAGACATTTGTATCTATAGATTGGAATTTCTCTCCATGGCTACATAAATTTCATCTATCAATTTAGCCAGTACCAAGGAACAATTAAAAACAAAAGATCAGGACTTCCTGCTGTGGTGCAGTGCGTTAATGATCCGTGTGCAGGGGGCAGCTGCAGCTTGGATTCGATCCCTAGCCTGGGAACATCCATATGCCATGGATGTAGCCAAAAAAGAAAACAAAGAAAAAGGAAAAAAAAAAAACCCACACTCTGATAATAACCTATTTGGGAAAGAATCTGAAAAAAGAATGGCTATAGGTATGTGTATACCTGAATCACTCAGCCATATACCTGAAACTTGTACAACATTGTAAGTCAACTATAATGCAATTAAATTTTTTAAAAATGGGGAACTATATCTAATCTCTTGGGTTAGAACATGATGGCAGATAGTATGAGAAAAGGAATGTATATACATGTGACTGGGTTACTATTCTATACAGCAGAAATTGACACAACACTGCAAATCAACCACACTTTAATAAAAAATATACATTAAAAAAAAAACAGGGAGTTGCCATCATAATTCAGTAGTTAATGAATGCAACTAGTATCCATGAAGACATGGGTTCGATCCCTGGCCTCGCTCAGTGGATTAAGGATCTGGCGTTGCCGTTAACTGTGGTATAGGCCGCAGACGAGACTCTGATCCCGTGTTGCTGTGGCTGTGGTGTAGGCCAGCAGCCACAACTTCAATCTGACCCCTAACCTGGGAATATCCATATGCCGCTGAGATGCACTCATACAAAAAAAAAGGCATCAATGATTATATTATGCTATGATTTGAGTAAAAGAGATGAAACACACATGTGATACACACGTATGTATTCATAACTACCTATATGTATCATTTGAAGAAATGAGATATAATAATTATAATTTGGGGGACCAGGAGGTTTTTGCTAGATATTTCCTTTTATAACTTCTGAATATGAGCAACATACAGACATCATTTATTCAAAAATAAATAAATTTAGGAAGTTCCCGTTACGGCGCACAGGAAACGAATCCAACTAGTATCCATGAGCATGTGGGTTCGATCCCTGGCCTCGCTCAGTGGGTCGGCAATCCGGCATTGCTATGAGTTGTAGTGTAGGTCTCAGATGAGGTTTAGCTCCTCCGTTGCTGTTGCTGTGGCCTTGGCCGGCAGCTATAGCTCTGATTCAACCCCTAACCTGGGAACTTCCATATGCCGCGGGTACGGCTCTAAAAAGAAAAGAAATAAAAATAAATAAACAAATTTAAAAACTCATCACAAAGAACCCATACATACTGAGGTGTTAAGGGTCGGCTGGAATATTCACCAAATACCATCTAAGTTGGCAATCCATGCTGCTGGGCCATATACATTTATACAGCTTATTCTGTTTAAATGATGCAGTTTTAAAATCAGGACTTTTCTGGCTTTCTGGCTCCTCTCCAGGAACCAAAAGACTGGCTGCCTTGGGCTGGTATCACTGTGTGGCCACCATTCATCTGGAACCAGAGCCACCGCTGCGCCTTTAAAATGAACATATAGGAGTTCCCGTCGTGGCGCAGTGGTTAACGAATCCGACTAGGAACCATGAGGTTGCGGGTTCGATCCCTGCCCTTGCTCAGTGGGTTAACGATCCGGCGTTGCCGTGAGCTGTGGTGTAGGTTGCAGATGCGGCTCGGATCCTGCGTTGCTGTGGCTCTGGCGTAGGCTGGTGGCTACAGCTCCGATTGGACCCCTAGCCTGGGAACCTCCATATGCCGCGGGAGCGGCCCAAGAAATAGCAAAAAGACAAAAAAAAAAAAAAAAAATAAATAAATAAAAAAAAAATAAAATAAAATGAACATATAGCCGCAATTCGCCCCACTCCTGACAGTCTCCCTGGCATGCTGTTTTTCTTAGAGCTGAGATGGATTTCTCGGTGCCATGTTCATATCGGACAGAAGCGGGAGGACGAAGATCAGAGGGCTATGTGCATGTGAAGAAGAATGGGAAGGGGCATATTTTTTGTGAGAGCCTGACCCGACCCAGCTTTCCCCTGCCCCGTACGTGAGGGGTACCTTGCTACCTACCGTGTGGTGAGTAGACCCGCAAGTTGATGGGCACTGGGGAGATGCCTTTATTGGTCCCCGTGACCCTGTCGGTCTCCGCTTCGATCTCCTGTCGGACTTCTTCAAAGTCTGTAAACTTTTTGGACTTGCAGTGTAAAAACTCAGCATATTCTGCAAAGGGAGGAAAGATGCTCAAAATGAGAAAGAGAAGGGCTCTTGCTGTGGATGGGGAGCAGATGGCCTTCTGGGACAGGTGCCTTGTCAAGCAGAGGAAGTTTAATCAGTCACAGGTGCTCTAGAAATTTGGGGAGCAACAGATTCATCCTCTTGACAAGTATTTGAGGGGAGCTAACCCACTGATCCAGTCCTCTTCTAGACCTGGGGGATTCCACAAGGTATAAAACTGGCAAAAATTCTGACTCTGTGAAATGGACACCCTCACAAAGCATTTGTACAGGTCATGACATATTATGAGTTTAAAAAAAAAAAAAAACCGGGAGTTCCCGTCGTGGCACAGTGGTTAACGAATCCGACTAGGAACCATGAGGTCGCGGGTTCGGTTCCTGCCCTTGCTCAGTGGGTTAACGATCCGGCGTTGCCGTGAGCTGTGGTGTAGGTTGCAGACGCGGCTCGGATCCCGCGTTGCTGTGGCTCTGGCGTAGGACAGTGGCTACAGCTCCGATTCAACCCCTAGCCTGGGAACCTCCATATGCCGCGGAAGCGGCCCAAGAGATAGCAACAACAACAACAACAACAACAAAAAAAGACAAAAGACAAAAAAAAAAAAAAAAAAAAAAACCGGAGTTCCCATTGTGGCGCAGTGGTTAACGAATCCGACTAGGAACCATGAGGTTGCGGGTTCAGTCCCTGCCCTTGCTCAGTGGGTTAGCAATCTGGCGTTGCCGTGAGCTGTGGTGTAGGTTGCAGACGCGGCTCAGATCCTGCGTTGCTGTGGCTCTGGCGTAGGCCAGTGGCTACAGCTCCGATTAGACCCCTAGCCTGGGAACCTCCATATGCCGCGGGAGCGGCCCAAGAGATAGCAACAACAACAACAATAACAAAAAAAAAAAAAAAAAAAAAAACCCCCAAAACCCATGGAGTTTATGGCACAGAGAGTTAAGTATCCAGCACAATCACTGCTATGGTGTGGGTTTGACCCCTGGCCTAGGAACTTTCACATGCCTTGGGCAAGACAATCAAAACAAAACAAACAAACCCAAACCAAAAAGCAATAATCAACAGGTGTGTGACCAGCCCCCCTTCCCTTTTTTGATGAACAGGATACAGAGGCAAATATCAGCATGCATCACTACACCATCAGCATGTGGTGGTGTTTTTTTTTTTTTGTCTTTTTGCTATTTCTTGGGCCACCCCCTCGGCATATGGAGGTTCCCAGGCTAGGGGTCTAATTGGAGCTGTAGCCACCGGCCTACGCCAGAGCCACAGCAACTGAGGGATCCGAGCCGCGTCTGCAACCTACACCACAGCTCACGGCAACGCCGGATCGTTAATCCACTGAGCAAGGGCAGGGACCGAACCCGCAACCTCATGGTTCCTAGTCGGATTCGTTAACCACTGTGCCACGACGGGAACTTCAGTGATGTATTATTGATAAAGATTCTGCTTTGGTGTTTTGTTTTGATTCTGGCTGCACCCGAGGCATGTGGAAGTTCTCAGGCCAGGGACTGAAGCCGTGCTGCAGCAGTTACCCAAGCCACAGCAGTGACAACACCAAATCCGTAACCATTAGACCACCAGGGAACTGCCTGCTTTTCTGTTGTACGTGAAATCTTCCTGGGTGGTAATGTATAATCTCCCTCCCTGTGGATCACAATCAAAAGAGGCACAAGTCACTGCCCTAGTGGGCCTGTGAGTTGCCAGCACCCTCTAGCCCAGTGAGATCCCTGGCACTTGTCTATGGGACTCCTTATCCTCCTTCCACAAGGCACCTGCACGGGATGGGGAACAGGAACCACTGCTGGCCTCACCAAAGTCCATCTTGCTGTCCCTCTCCCCGTCCTGGCTATTCATGGGGCGGCCCACATACATGTGAACCCCTAAGGAGAAATGCTTTCTGGCCTCTCGTAGCCCGGGGTGACTCGAAGCCACTGTTATTGACACTGAGATCAAAGGAAATAAGAAACTAATGATTATGCTGGTCGTGTCATTAAGCTTGAGAAACCCAAAGCACAGATATGGATAAAGCAGGAAGAAAAAAATGCTCATCATGGGAGGTAGGTGCTGAGTCTATAGATGTACACTGTATAATTCCTCGACTTGACTTTTCTTTTTTCTGGCTTTTTGTCTTTTTTAGGGCTGCACCCACAGCACATGGAGGTTTCCAGGGTAGGGGTCTAATTGGAGCTGTTGATGCCAGCCTACGCCAGAGCCACAGCAACGAGGGACCCGAGTCATGTCTGTGAACTACACCACAGCTCACGGCAATGCTGGATCCTTAACCCACTGAGCAAGGCCAGAGGTGGAACCCACAAACTCATGATTCCTAATCTGATTTGTTTCCACTGCGCTACAACAGGAACTCCTCATCTTTTTCACATACCTGAATTTTCATAGTAAATGTTGGGGAGAGGGGACCTTCTAGACCCAGAGCTCATGGCTCTTGTAGCGATCCTAAAAAAAGGGAAGTAAGTCTTGCTGGCAAACAGCCTAAAGAACTGGTCCAGGAGTTCCTGTCATGGTGCAGCGGAAATAAATCTGACTAGGAACCATGAGGTTGCAGGTCCGTCCCCTGGCATCGCACAGTGGCTAAGGATCTGTCTGGTATTGCCGTGAGCTGTGGTGTAAGTCACAGATGAAGCCCAGATCCTGCAATGCTGTGACTGTGGCGTAGGCCGGCAGCTGTAGCTCCAATTAGACCCCTAGCTTGGGAACCTCCATATGCTACAGGTCTGGCCCTAAAAAGCAAAAAAAAAGAGAACTGGTCCATGGCACAGATGCAGAGATGTCCACTGAGGTGCTATTTCTAAGTGTAAAAAGCTGGAAATAGCCTTGATGCCCAGCAGGAGGAGACCTGGCTACATAAATCACAGCACAGACACACCATCAGCTGCCTCAGAAGAAAAGATAGAGAAAGAGCCCTTGGATAGAGAAAGGCCAGGCCAGGCTAGAATCTCTATCCAGGGGTGTTAACACAGCAGAAAGAAATGAATGCTAGGAGGTTTGCCATCCCACCACTATAACCTACCAAACTAAGACCAACATTCAGCCCTTGCTCCCTCTGGCCAAGCCCTGCATGTGGTCCCATTTGTGCCTCCTGAGTCAGCACCTTAGTAGGTAGGCATCTCCAGAATGCCCACATCACAGATGAGGAAACTGAGGTCAGAGAGGTGAAGCGACCTGGCTCGAGGTCAGTGGTGGAGCTGGGATTTGGAGTCCGGATAATCGGTCTCCAGGTAGTGGCTCTCAAGTTACATGGCCTTTGTGAGGCCATGGGCAGGCTCTTCACCTCTCTGACCTCTGCTGAAGGGGTCAGGGGGACTATGTGGGCTCAGATCACTGAGGATCTTGTCCAACATGGGCACTGGCCACTCAGGAGCAGAACAATGAGGATACTGCCTGGAGGATGCAGATCAACCACTCCACCCCCATCAGCTGACCTAGTTCCTAAGGACAGTCACCCTGCTCCAACCCTCCAAAAGGACAAGAGGAAATACCCGGCTGCTCTTCCTGCAGCAGACACCAAAAATGGAACACTCCTCCACCCCCACAGCAAACCTCAGTTCTCTTCTGGCTCAAGGCCCTGGGCTCGGCCTGTGCAAGATACCATCCCCCTTCCAGGAGTGCTGGGGAATGTAGAATGGGAAATGGGCTGGGGACCAGGACACAGGCCGGTCCTCTGCAAATCTCTGCCCTGCCAGGTCTGGTGCCTGGAAGGCCTGGCCCCATCTCCTCCTCCTCCAGGGCCAGACTGCCTATTGCCTCTTCCAGGGAGCCTTCCCTGACTTCACACCATCCAGCATCTTGGGCCTCCTCTCCTGTCAGAGCCAAGTTACCCTGGACTGTGTTTAAGGAACCAGGACCTGGCAGATGCGGCCTCCCAGAGCCCAGTGTGTGCTGGCAGCCTTTCCTTCTGCCAACCCCTTTGTGTGAGGGATATAGAGGAGACAGTGCTAGAAAGCCACAACTTCTTCCCCAGAATGTTGGGGGATAGCAGAAACACACCCTCTGTGTTCAGCGGAAGGTCCAGAAGCCAGCCAGGCCCATCCCTCACAGCCTACATTCTTATTTTGGCCTGCACTTGCAGCATGAAGAAGTTCTCAGGCCAGGGCTCGAACCTGTGCCATGGCAACAAACCAAGCCACTGCTGTGATGACCCTGGATCCTTAACCCGCTGTACCACAAATGAACCCCCAGCCTGCCTTCTCTACTGGGCTCCTCATCATTTTAGAACCATGTGCTAAATTCCCAGGTCATGCCAAGGTGAGAGAGATTCTGCCAACATGGCTTCCACGACCCTCTTAAAGCCAGACTTCGGTCTCCCCTCCTTGAAACCCTCCACAGCTCCCACCTCACCCCAGTCAAAGCCAAAGTCTTCACTACATGCCGCAGGGCCCTAGAGAATTTCCTTTCCCCACAACTCTGACCTCAACTCACTCCTTCCAACCACACCGGCTTCCCGGGTTTCTTGCACCCCAAGCCCCTGACTCCTGCCTCAGGGCCTTTGCACTGGCTCTTCTCTGCCTAGCACACACCCTCGTGGGCCCCTCCCTCTCCTCCTTCAGGTTTCTACTGGAGCAGTACCTTCTCCTTCTCTATGAGGTCTGCCCTGACGCCCAGGTGAGATGACAAACCTCCTCAGTCTCTTTCCCGCTTTCAATCCTTAGGATCCTCCGAGTGCTCATCACCTTCTAACATGGTTTACCTTGTCAGCCTGTGTAGCTTCTCTGATCCCCATTAAAGGTCCACCCCATGGGGCAGGAATCTGCATCTGTGTTGTTCTGTATCCCAGGGACACAGTACTCTGCACACCCAGGAGGGGCTCTGTAACAATGTATGCGACGGAAATGACTCTGCTGGAAAAGCAAAACGCCCTGCTTCAGATTCTGTGAGGTGATCTAGTACCCCCACCCTACCCCTGCCCCCAAGCTGGATATACAGGAGGCAGGACAGGGTCAGGGTCAGGCGGGGCCATCTGCTGTATTCCCTGCCCTCTCTCCTTTCCAAAGCACCTCTCAATGACACAGACCCAGAACAGAGCTGAGCTCCTGGTCTGATGGGGAGGATGGACATGGCACAAGCATGTCACAGCACGTGCCAGAGTAGCTCAGAAAAGAGACCCAACATACCAGAAACTTGGGGTGGGGTGGGGGTGGGAGCTCGTGGAGGGGTGGCTTGCCCAACTCAGCCGCAACTTACCCCAAGATCATGGAGGTGGGCAAGGGTACAGGTGGACCCATGCCAGCACAATCTCTGTCAAGTGGCAACCTTTTCCCATGCCCTGAAGATGATCTCTGGACTCAGGCGGGGCGGGGGGATCCCCACTGGCCAGGCTCTCCCTCTGTGCCTGTTTCCCCATCAGGAAAATGAAAATATGAGAAATGGGCAGAGCGTTCAGCCTGGGGCTCTACAACCCTGAAAATGCTCAAATGTGGGAGATGATTTTTTAATGACGCACTGTCTCTTTAAGTCAGAGGCCTTGAGGCTGAGCCTGCAGCACCTGGAGAGTGCTCTCTCAGCTGGTCCCTAGCAGCCTAGGCTAAGCAACTTCGGACTCTGCCTGTCCTGAGACTGCCTTGTCCCCAGAGCAGCTGTAGCGTCTTCAAACCTTCCCTTCCTCAGATAACAGAGCCAGTCCTCCAGTTCCCAGCTCCTGGCACAGCATTTTGACGGCCGCAAGGGCACGCCACCACAGCCCTGATGTGGGCTTTCATGGGAGGAGGGCCAGCTATGTGTGATCAGGCCCCCGGGCTCCGAGGGACCAGCACAGCAAGAAGCAAGGAGTAAAGTGGGCCCTTGGCCAGGAGTCACACTGCCAACTGTGCCTCAGTTTTCCCACAATGAAACAGGACAGCACAGAACCCAGTGCTGCTGGGGTGGTATGAAGAAACAATCAAATTCCACGGTGTGGGGCCCACAGAGAATGCATCTCACCTGTGTCCTGTGGTGCCAGCGAATGCACCTGTCATTTTTTTCTAGAATGAGGTTCTGCCCTCAGCCCAGCACTTGTTCCCCGCCTCCTTCAGGTCTAGGCTCTAAACAACCCTGCTCAGGGAGGCCCACCCTAACCACCTCGGCTCCGGCAACCACCACCCCACCCTTCATGGAGCTCCTCACGCTGACACACCACATGCCTGTGTGGCTCCTGCTGAAGCCAAAGTTGCAAGAAAGGGTCTGCGAGGGACTTGGTTTGGGCCTCTGCTCTTCCCAGGACTCCCACGTGGGTCTCCAGTATGCTCAATAGCCAATCCCCCACTTTGGGCATCCCCCAAGCATGCCCTTCAAGAAGGGAGGTGACAAGCACATGCTGCCACCTTCTGGGGTCAGGCCCCCCTTCCCCAGGGGCAAGGAAGCAGCCCCACAACAGAGGCCACGGTTCCTCAGCCTGGCTTCCTTTAAGGTTTTCCTGGGACAACCTGCCTTCAGCCCAGCCCCTCAGGCCAGGAGAAGGCAAGTGAGGCACCATCACATGACTTGGGAGGTAACAGGAAGAAGAGCTGGGAGAATGGTGAGCTCAGAGAAGGCATGGAAGCTCCAAGGCCCTTCGTCATACCTTGCCCTCAGCATCTCTTCCATCTGGCTCTTCTTGAGTTATATCCTTTTAATAAACTGGGAATATAGTGAGTAAAATGTTTCTGACTTCTGTGGATCACTCTATAAACTTGATCAAACCCAAGGAGGGGCTCATTGGAACTTCCAATCTACAGTTGGTCGGAGAGAAGCACAGGTAACAAGGAGTTCCCTGGTGGCTCAGTGGGTTAAGGACTGGACGTTGTCATGGCTGTGGCACAGATTTGGTCCTTGGCCCCTTGCCAGGGAACTTCTGCACGCTGGGCACAGCCAGGGAGGGGGAAAAAAAAAGCACAGGTAACAGCCTGGGCCTGTGATTGGCAACCAAAGCAGGGGTAGAGTTACAGTCTGGTGGGACCAAGCCATTAACCTGTGGGATCTGATGCTGCCTCCAGATCCCACAGAACTGAGGGAACTGGAGGACACCCAATCAGTATCCATTGAGAACTGGAGAACTGCTTGGTGACATGGGAAAAAACATACACTGGAGAAGGTGACAGCCCCAGGCTGCCATCCTGGCCAGCCCTGAGCTGATCCTCTCCAGCACTGGACTTGGTTTCCTCAGGGCCATGCACACCCACTGCAGGGTTTATAGGCTTGATAGAAAGGGCCCTGCCAGGGCCAGGCTGGCCGGGGAGAGGTCCTGCACACACAGCCATGGATAATCTCCCACAGGAGAGAGGGGGCACAGCAGCCGCCCTGAGAGCCAGACACCAGCCTATGCTGATGGAGCATCTCCTGGGGGCCAGTCCCTGTGCTGGGCACAGGGGAGGGCGGTGGACAAAGCAGGTCAGCGGCCCTGCTCTGGTGGCCCTGATGCTGAGGCAGGGGAAGAGACTATCAGGAAAATACGGGTTGAAACGGCACAACACTGTAAATCAACTATATTTTATCTTCTGCTATTTTTTTTTTTTTAAAGGGCCGCACTTGAGGCATATGGAGGTTCCCAGGCTAGGGGTCTAATCGGAGCTACAGCTGCTAGCCTACACCACAGTCACAGCCATGTTGGATCCCTGCTGCATCTAGTACCTACACTACAGCTCACGGCAACGCCAGGTCCCCAACCCACTTAGCGAGGCTAGGGATCGAACATGCATCCTCATAGATACTGGTCAGATTTGTTTCTGCTGCGCCGCAATGGGAACGCATAATCAACTATGCTTTTCATAGAAAACAATTTTTAAAAAGAAAATACACAGACAGGATGATGCCTCCTAGCATACACTGCAAAAGAACTAAGGCAGCAGTGACAGGTGGGGGTTGGGAGAGGAGGACAGGGCAGGGTGTTCCAGCAGGAAGCACAGTGAGGGTGAAGTGTGGAGGTAGGAACAATGGAACAGGTCTTGAGCGTGAAGAGAGAGATTGTGGCTGCACCTGGGCCCTAAGAGGAGGTCCCAGAGGCCAAAAGACCCCTTGTGGAGTGGGGGAGGGCCTCCTGAAGCCTCAAGACAGAAGCCAAGGGTAAAGCCCTGACATCACCTCTCCGGCTCCTGGGAGCACTGGCCAAGGTCAAGGCTGGGAAGGCGGGCTCAGATGGCTCTGGTCATCCACATTCCACACAAGAACAGTCCCCAGGAGTTCCTGTTGTGGCTAAGCAGTAATGAACCCGACTAGTATCCAGAAGATGCGGGTTTAATCCCTGGCCTCACTCAGTGGGTTAAGGATCTGGTGTTGCTGTAAGCTGTAGTGTAGGTCACAGACACAGCTGGGATACAGCGTGGCTGTGGCTGTGGGTGTGGCTATGGTGTAGGCCTGAAGCTACAGCTCCAATTCGACCCTTAGCCTGGGAACTTCCATATGCCATGGATGAGGCCCTAAAAAAGACAAAAAAAAAAAAAAAAAAAAAAGAAAGAAAGAAAGAAACAGTCTCCAGGATTTACAAGGCCCAGGTGTGGTTCCCAAGGCAGAGCAGAGTTCACCCATGAGCCAAACTTCCTGGTAGCTTTGGTCTGAGATAATTTTTAAACTAAGCTGATTAAAAGCAATGGTTCACTGAACCCAGTCTGGACAAGGATAAACCAGGCACCACTGGGTGTTGCAGGAGTCAGAGAATTATGACCATACAGTACCAGGGGCTCCAGACCCCACAGGGGGCGACATGGGGTGGGCAGAGCCACGAGGGAGACACCATTATCACCCCTCTTCTACAGACAAGTCAGCTGAGGCAGAGAGAGGGAAGCTACTTGCTCAAGGCCCCAGTTAGGAAGGGGTGGCATCCTGGCCCTGAAATCCTGTTCCTGACAGCCAGCTAAACAAAACTCCTATCTCTAGGAGCACTGCAACCCTGTGTAGCCCCTAGAAGGCCCCAAGGGCCCCAGCCATCGCCTGTTCCATACAGCGCTCAGTTTCCTCCCCTTCCTTATCAGTAGGGTGTCTCCCCCAGCCCAGGTACCTCAGCCTCCCCACCTCAAGGTCACTCTAGACTCTGCCCTCACCCCTGCAGCACCACCCTGGGTCAGGCCCCATCACCTCTCACTTGGCGCCAGGCTCACCTCTCCCTGGCTTCCTGCCTGCGCTCCTGTCCCTGCCTGTCCCTCCTCCACAAGGTGGCCAGTGGGCTTGGCCAGTCTCTCCACACCCTTAGTGCCACTCGGGTTCCCAATGCCTGAATCTCTTAGCACACCTGACAAGATGTGCCCCCTGCCTCCTGGCCCCTCCCCAGCCTCATCTCACAGCTGTTGCTCTGCCTAGAATGTTCTCGCTGGACCCTTGGCCCAATGTAGATCCAATGCCGATATACTCTCCCACAATCCCCTGGGCCTCCCTCCCTCAGCCCAACCATAGCAACCCTGTGTCTGCATCTGTACCACCCAACTGGCTGAGCTCAGGCAGGACCAGGATCCCTGGAGTTCTTGCACTGCCTCCTAGGCAGCTGGCCCAGGCCCAGCTCACAGCTACTTGGGACATCCAGTAACTGGAAATGTCACAGTAAGGTGGGGGAGGGGGGTGTATGCAAGCTGGGACACAGCAAGGAGCTCTCCCTTGTGGGACACCCTGGGGCCCTCTCCCCCACTCCCAGCCCCAGCCCAAGAGGATACAACTATGTCTCCATCTCTACGGCTGCTACCCCATCCCTACCTCCTGGGTCCCCCTACCCCAGAGCTGGTCCCTGTGGTCTCCTCTCCATCAGTGGCCATGGGACCTGGTCAAGTCACACCTTGGTCTCAGGCCACATTCCCCAGAGAATGAGTTTAAGACTGGGCTTCCAAGATGACCTCCCGTGTGTCCTCAGGCAAGTGGCCTGGAAGCCTCAGTTCTCTCCTCTGTGGGATGACAGGAGTGGAGATTTCAACATCAAAGGGGTCAGACAACATGCAGAGTCAGGCACTGGGCAGATATGCGCCCTCACAGTTCCTGCCCTTGGTGCTCTCACAGGGTTGTCACTTGTCATGTGTTTCTCCTCCCCACCTCCCAAGGAGGAATTTCAGTTCCTATAGCATGCCACACTGGGCATCCCTGCCTCAGTCTTCACACATATCACCCTCCGCTAGGAAGGAGAGTTCCCCCTCCCTCACACACACCCCGAAGCACCTGTCAGTCTCAACTCAAACATCACTTCCTCCAAGAAGCCCTAGGGTGCCCCCAACCCTCCAGGATGGAGTCAGTCACACTCCCCTGACCACAATACTCCCATCTGGTGAGGGCCATCAGGCTCCCTCTTGGTTTCTACCCAAGTCTCCCCCTGCACTGTCCCCCAGCAGTAACAGGAGTACGTACCAAGAGGGAAAGTGACAGGTGGTGGCAACAGCCCTGGTCCTACTTGTCACCGTGCCCCAGCCCAGGACCACCGCTGGGTGACAGCCACTGTGGAGGTGACTCCCGCTATGACTACACCAGGGACCTTCTAGTTCAGGAAGCCAGCCAACCTGTTTTTCCAGCAAGCCCTTCCCAAGCAAGCCGGCAGCAAGCACGAAACCGCAGCCATTGGGATGGCACCACTCAGCAAGGGGCTGGAGTGTGCCAGGCACTGTTTTACAGGCTGTACGTGTATTGAATAACATGGTCTTCATGGCAGCCAACAAAGGCGGCACTATTATTATCTTCACTGTCCAGACAGGAAACACGGCTATGAGCAGCAGTCCCTCCCCAGGGGCCAGACAGCTAGTCAGCTACAGAGCTAGGCAATATTACCTCTCAGCCCCTACCCACCCAAGCAAAGTTTTTCCCAGCATAGTCAGGGACCAAAAGCATCAGCCCCACCTGGGAACTCATTAAAAATGGAGATTATAACCCCCAACATCAACTCTCCGCCAATTTACTGAATGGTAAACGGAAAACCAATGGGCCGAGCCCCACTGACATTTGCAAACCAGAGCTTTGCCACTGCTCTTCCTGGTACAGCTGATTGGACACCCGAGCCCAGAGGAGGCAGCCCATTGGTTCACTCCTGGCCTACACACTAGCAGAGTTCGCAAACAAGAGGTGCTGGACCAATCAGCTGCCGCCTCTCATTGGTGCCACGCCCTCCTGTAGGTGGGTTGGGTGAAGTCCAGGGGTGGGGGGAGCAAAAGGGCGGGAATAGGGCCAGCTGAGAGGGGAGGCGGAGGTCTGACCCCGCCTGGGTACCCATCCCACTAGAGAGTCAGGGAACCTGGTTAAGCCAGAGTTTTCCCATGGGCAAAATGGGGGTATGTCAGCGGCCTTCCCAGGGTGGGGGTGTTTCACCTGGCTTGTGGTACACCAAGTGCTAAATGGACCAGGGCTGACATTCCGGGTCAGTGGCAAGGCAGCATGGAGACCCCTGGTGGCGTTGGAGAGAAGACAGAACCAGCTAGGTAAGATATTTGGGGGACAACTGGCAAGGGTATCAGAGAATATGCAGAGATGATAACTTTTGGGGGGTGTGGTTCTGTGAGTGTAAGAGAGTGTCCTTATTGCAAAGGGAGGCACACTGGAGCATTTCAGGTAGATGTGTCACAATGTTACTGATTTTGAAAGTATCCAGCAAGAACATGTCATCTATGATAGACCAAGAACTGTGGCACCAGGCAGCCTGGTCACAGCTGGGATGCTCCAGGTGGGTGGAGGTATTCAATGAATTTTGCTTCAACATCCCTGCACATGTGGAAAATGTGAATTCAAACCCACACAGCAGCACAAAGACCTGAGGCTCATCAGGATCTCCTGGCTCCTGCTGCCAGCCTCCCCACCGTACCTGTTTTTGAGAAGATGAGCTGCAGAATGAGAGGCCGCCGAGTGACGATTCCTGAACCTCGGGGAAGGAAGTCCCTGTGGGAGGGGAAAGGGACAGAAATTATTCATGAGGCTGGCTTGCAGGGGAGGGGAAGTATGACCACACGTGGTGAAGCAATCCCCTCTTGCAATCTGAGCAACCTCAGCACAGACACCAATGCCAGCCAGGCAGCAGGGAACGCTCTGGCCTTGGAGGGTCCTGAGGCCACAGTGGGACAGGGAAGAGAGTGGATTGAAGGCTGGTGACAATTGGAACCATTTCCCTCCAGCTGGTTATGCTCCAGTCCCAGCAAGCCCAGAGGGCCCTTTCTTTGGCAGATATTGGACCTTCTCCCCCCAGCCCAAAGGAGATCAGTACATTTCTTAGACACACTTTAAAAATTAACCTAATGCCATATGTATGATATAAAGACTAAAATAAAAGTATTTCATGACCAAAAATGTGTTTCATATCCCTGAAAGACAAAGTGATAGAGGTGGAAAGCAGATCAGCGGTTGCCCTGGAGGTAGAAACAGAGAGCAGGGAGCTTTCAGCAGTGATGGAAATGTTCTAAAACTGGACTGTGGTAATGTTTACTAAAACTATAAATTTACTAAAATCAGTGCATTTGAAATGGGTGTCTTTCCTAGCAGGTAAATGATCCCTGCTTCATAAAAAAATATACCCTAGAGTTCCCACTGTGCCACAGTGGGTTAAGACCTTGACTGCAACAACTCAGGTTGCTGCAGAGGTGTGGGTTCGATCCCTGCCCCATCATAGTGGGTTAAAGGATCCAGCACTGAGGCATAGGTTGTAGCTGCGGCTCAGATTCAATCCTTCAATCCCTGGCCTGGGAACTTCCATATCCTGCATATGAAGCCTATATATATATATCTATATCCACACACTATATATTTCACTATGGAAATACTCGGGCACTACCTGCACCAACTTACGTATGCCTGGAATTATGCAAAGTGGGAAGACCAGGAGCCACCCTAGACCATTAAGAAAGGAAAGCAAAAGAGCAGGGGTCCAGGTGGGGACAGAAGTAGAAGAAGAATTTCCATAGATCACTAAAGCTGTGCAAAGGATTCTTTGTTGTTTCAGTAAACTGGAGAAAAGTTATAGGCTCAGGGAATTTTAAATAAGGTTTGCACCCATATAAACATTTGTTTTATCTGAAATTTATTCAGAACACTGGGCAGGTGTGTCTCATAGAGGCAGGCATGCTTGGTGCCGCCCCACTGCCCAGTACTGTCTGTGATGGGAACACTGATGGGAACCCTGGAGAGAGCCCCAGAGGAGGTTGCTGGTTCTCAGCCTGGGCTGGGTGTCAGAACCCCTGAGAACCTGTGATCCCAGTGGGTGGAAAGGAAGGACCTGCAACTTTGCCACACACCATGCACTAAGGGGTTCCAGCCCTTAGTGTGGAAGCATAAGTTGGTTCCACCATGCTTATGCAGCACCTCTTCTGGGCCATGGCAGTGACCACACAGCAGGATGGCCTGTGATAGGAGGGACCCTCCCCTGGCAACTGGAGGTCCTGTGGGGGCTCTGCTGGTGAGTAGCAGAATGGAGCCCTCGAGTGCACAGGCCCAGAGAGGGAGGGGTGTGGGTGATGCTGGTGGGCCACCAGATGGGGTTTAGGGACAGTCACATTATAACCATGTGTGCTTTTTTTTCTGTGGGGGGGACACCCCTCGTGGCATGTGGAAGTTCGCAGGCTAGAGGTCAGATTTGAGCTGCAGCTGAGAACTACGCTACAGCCATGGCAGTAGCTGATCCTTAATCTCCTAAGCCAGGCCAGGGATCAAACCCACATCCCTACAGAGACAACAATGGGTCCTTAATCTGCTGAGCCACAACAGGAACTCCTAACTACGTGTACTTTTGGAGTTCCCATCGTGCCTCAGTGGAAACGAATCTCACTAGTATTCCTAAGGACCAAGGTTCAATCCCTGGCATCATTCAGTGGGTTGAGGATCTGGCATTGCCATGAGCTGCAGTATAGGTGGCAGACGCAGCTCAGATCTGATGTTGCTGTGGTGTAGACAGCGAGTACTGCTAGCCTGAGAACTTCATATGCTGAGGGTGGGGCCCTAAAAAGACAAAAGACAAAACAAAAGCAACAACAAAAACCTCATGTACTTTTAAAGGTATGTGTTTTTTGGTTTTTGGTTTTTTTTGCTGCATCTGCTGTATGCAGAAGTTCCCAGACCAGGGATTACACACACCTATGCTACAGCAGTGACCATGGTGTATCCTTAAATTGCTGAGCCACGAGGAACTCCAAAAGGCATGTGTTTGTTTTTTGTTTTTGACTTTTCTGGGCTGCACCTGCAAGATAAGTAGGTTCCCAGGCTAGGGGTTGAATTGAAGCTACAGCGGCCGGCCTAAACCACAACCAGAGCAATGCCAGTTCTGAGCCTTGTCTGCAATCTAGACCACAGGTTGTGGCAAAGCTGGATCCTTAACCCACTAACCAAGGCCAGGGATTGAACTTGCATCCTCATGGATACTAGTCGGGTTCGTTACCACTGAGCCACAACGGGAACTCTCAAAAGGCACATGGTTTTAAAAGACCCCTCTGGCTGTTTCAGGGATGAGGGTGGGAAGCAAGAAGCAGGCAGAGGCATCTACACTGGTCAAGGCCAGTGATGATGGGGGCTGGACCAGGGGATGGCAGGGACACCAAGGGCAGCTGAAAGACACTGAACAGAATCAAGAGGAGTTTAAGAGACAGCAATTCATGACCAGGGGACAGGTTGGATGGAGAAGAACCCTGGAGGAAAGGAAGGGGCAAAACCAAGGGATGAAGGCCCAAGGATACGCACGAGCCCCTAGAGGGCAAAGCCTGTAGCCCCTGGCAACACAGTCAACCCTCTACACCTCAGATGCTGCCCATGGAGCCATGTTCCTGAAGAAAACAAAAAACTCGGGGGCCACGCCTGGCCTGCTCAGAGCCCTGCATGCCCACTTCATGCAGCATATGACATCCTGAGCATGACTCCCATTCTCCAGTTTGGCAGATGCAGAGACTTGAGGAGTGGCGAGGATTCGTGACCTGGCCAAAGTCACAGTTGCTCACTAAAGTATTATTCACGCAGTCCTTTGGAAGTGCTGGGGACACCAGTGCTGACATCCTGATGGGGACCATGTGAGTGTGTCGGGGGGGACAAAGAAGACACACTACGGAGTAAGAGAGCTCGGGGTCTGTCAGAGAAGCCCTGTTGAGAAGGAAAAACAAGGGGCCTACACGTAATCAGGGCGCAGACCAGGCAAAGCTGAGAAACAGTAGGGACTGCCTATGTGTCACCAGACCCCAAGGTCAGTGGTTTACCACAGCCCTCATCAAAGGGGGCATCCCTGGCTCTCCAGCAGAGCACTGATCATTCATAGCAGGCGCCGCAGGTCTACTGGGGACATCAAGCACCACAGGTGGCCTTGGCCCTGGCTTCCTGGAGCCCCTGGCCATTTGACTCACAGGTGGAGACCTGAGAGGCAGGAAAGAGACAGATCAGAAAGCATGGGCACTGGCCTTTTGACCCAGAATCACCAGTGCTGGCAGTGACCATGGGCAGACCCTTCACACCAATCTCCCGCTCTACCTCTTCCATGTGAGCTGAAGCGTCAATGACCAAACAAGACAGGAGGTGCAGGTGAATGGAATACCCATGGTCCCATGGGTACTGCTCGTCCACAGTCCAGGATGGACCACAGCCTGTTCATTCACTCACTAGCTGATGGGGCTCTGGTGGGAATCTTCCCAGCTCGGGGCCTTTACAGATAAAACTGCCATGAACATTCTCATATGTGCTTTTTGTTGACATATGCCCTCGTTTCTCTTGCTGAGTCACAGGGTAGATCTGACCTTGAACAGGCAAAACTAGTCTCTGTGATAGAAATCAGAACTGATAGAAATCTAGTCTGTTCCCCAGAGGAACAAAGGGGCAGGAGGGAATTTTCTGGGATGAGGACAACGCCCTCTATCTAGATCAGATCAGTGCATGCATTTATTTAAAAAATGAAGGTTTAAGATTAGGGCACTTTACCATATCTAAATTCAATCTCAAGAATGTCACAAGGACAAGTCAGTCCAGGAAGATGCACTCATGAAGACTCAGATACAAAAGCATAGAGAGAATATTCCACTGAAACCTGTCCAGGGAACAAAGGATAAATTTTTTAAAAATATTTTTTTTTGTCTTTTTGGGGCCACATATGGAGGTTCCCAGGCTAGGGGTCAAATCGGAGCTGCAGCTGCCAGCCTACACCACAGCCATGGCGACTCAGGATCCGAGCTGCATCTGCAACCTACACAACAGCTCACTGCAACGCTGCATCCTTAACCCAATGAGCAAGGCCAGGGATCGAACCTTTGACCTCATGGATGCTAGTCAGATTCGTTTCCACTGAGCCACAACAGGAACTCCCTAAAAATTTTTTAAAGAAAATTGGCCCATGGACCAAACATTACAATCTTGTTAGTTTCTCAGTAAGAAGAAGAGCTCAGATCTAAAGAACTTTAAAGCCCACTGGGGGGAGTTCCTGTCGTGGTGCAGTGGTTAACGAATCCGACTAGGAACCATGAGGTTGCGGGTTCGGTCCCTGCCCTTGCTCACTGGGTTGACGATCCGGCATTGCCATAAGCTGTGGTGTAGGTCGCAGACGCGGCTCGGATCCCGTGTGCTGTGGCTCTGGCGTAGGCCGGTGGCTACAGCCCCTATTCGACCCCTAGCCTGGGAACCTCCATATGCCACGGGAGCGGCCCAAGAAATAGCAAAAATACAAAAAAAAAAAAAAAGCCCACTGGGGGGGACAAATTAAATAAATTACGGCCCACTCGTGTCACTGGGTAGCCATGAGGAAAAGAAAAAAGTTTTTCATCTCCTGACATGGAACTTCCTTTTGGGTGGACTGAGGAAAACAAAAGGTGCAGAAGAGTGAGTGTCTGAGTTTTGCAACAGAAGAAAATAAAAAGCCTCAAAATAGAGCCCAGGGAGGCTGGGCCTGTTCCAAAACAGTCAATGCATGTTCGGGAACATCTTTGAATTTTGCATCATCCACATGGATTACTGATTCCAAAAACTTATCTGTGTTGGAGCAGCCAAGAGCTGCCGAGAGCCCACTGTAGGCCAGAGAAGGAGTTGAGAATTTTTCGTGAATTTAACCCATTTAACCATGACAAGATCCATGGGGGGCGAGGGGCGGTCCTGGGAGCTCCATTTTAGGGATGTGACCAGGCCCAGTGGTTAGGCACCTGCCCGAGGTCACTCTGGTCCAGGAGTGGCAGAAGTGTGGACCAAAATTCACTGGGTCCACTGAAACTCTGACCTGCAGGCCTGCTGGCCTCTGGGCCTGCCTGTCGGCCACAGAAGCTGCAGGCATCTCCCCAGCCAGGAACCAGGCTTTCTGCCACTGGTGTTGGCACGTGCTGTCCTGTGACTGCTCTGGTTGTGTCGGGGGGCCCAGGTGCTGTGAGCACAATGGTGATACCATAGACAACGGACAATGACAGCCTCACAAGAACACGAGGACCAGAATGATGCCCAAGAGAACCCCAAGAGCTCTGGGCCCCTGCAGGGCAAGGTGGCTTTTGGGGGCTGGGACTTGGAAGTAAGGACAAGGGGAAGGCAAGGAGGCAGAACCCGAGGGGGAGAAGGCTGAAGGATGAGGCTGGCCAGGTGTGAGGGATGTTGCACACCAGCTTGGGAGTGCCAGGAGCCCAGGGATTCATCTGATTGTGTATCCAGACTGCAAGACTCACACTAGGCCTCAACAGTCCTTGCAAAGCAGGCCCCTGGGAATCTCCAAGGGGGTCTCTATGAGGAGGGGCCTGTCCAGCTGTGCTTTAAGCCGCACCACCCCCCCGCCCCGCCCCACTCCCCACAAGGGTTTCTGGGCACTCTTGGGGCCTTTCCTGACCTGGGTGGTGGAAGGAAACTGTCTTCCCCAAGCAGCTCTGCTGGCCTCACTGACTGTCCACTTATCTGGTGGCAACTTGCAAGCCTGGGTCAGCAGCTTCCCCTTCTTGGACCCCACCCACATTCCATGGGTCACCAAGTCCCTCTCTCTGACTCAAAGTGCCCACCCTCTTCCTCTCTCTTTCAGGCTACAAGGGCCACTGTGCCCCCAGGCTGCCCTGCGTACTGTGTGACCTAGGGCCAGCTTCCCTGCCCCTCTGATCTGGGTTTCCTAGTTAGTAATGGGGAAACTCCTCACACTTCAGAAGGCAGCTGGGTACTAGACACAGAGGCACCCCCAGACTCCCTCCCACAGCCCTGGCTCCAGTGACTCCTCCCTGGGGAGGCTTCTTCCACTCTCACTCACACCTCCAACCCCCCATCTCCCTCCTGCACCTCATTTTTCACCAAAGCACTAACCCCCTTTATGTCACTTATCTGCTTCCTGTCTGCCCCTCCCCACCATGTCAGCTCCCCGGAACAGCATGTGGGGTTTATTCTGTTCCCTGGCGCACAGCAGGTGCTCAGTAAGGGCTAACTACCATCATTTCAGCATCATCCCTGGCCTCTAATGCATGGGGTCCAGCCCTGGCCCCAGGCTTCTGACCAGGTTATATGTGATTATCCTCCTAAGACAGAGGCCTGGGGCTCCCTCCTGCAGAGGCCACATGACTGACCAGGGGTTTGAAAGGGTTGCCCACCAGCCTATCACACCACCCCTAGCACTGCCCCCCTCCCTAGCCACCCCCCTTCAGCCTCTGGAATCTTGTCTGTACCTCTGGCCTCCAAGATTTTGTGAGAGCTGTTCCCTCTGCCAGGAAACCCTCCCCTCAGACTCTGGCCACCCAGCTGTGGGCAGGCGCAGTGGATGGCACCTCTCTCTCCCAAATGCATACTCCTTCCTACTACCCCCACCAGTCCAGTCCAGTGACAGGATGGGTCTTCTTCACCAGACTGGTCACCACTGTTTCTCCAGCACCCAGAACAGTGCCTATCATATTCGGCAGGTGCTCCTTAAACATTTGCTGAATGGATAGGCAGAACATGGACTCTGGAGCCAGAGAGCCTGGGTTCAAAGCCCAGATCTGCTTCCATGGAAGGCCCAGCTGGATGCATGACCTGGCACAAGTCACTTCCCTCTCTTGCAGCCTCCGTGTTTCCAGGCTCTAAAATGGGCCTCCTCTCCTCAGAAGGTGAAGCAGACTCCCGGAAAGGCAGGAGGGGACAGGGAGGGGAGGGCACAGCAGGAGGTGGCACCGTGGGCCACTCAGAAGCCCAAGCTGTTTATTTATTGTCTTCGGAACTGACTCCCAGTCCCCAGGAGGGTGGAGATGCAGAAACAATGGAGACAAAACACCAGGAGAGGGAAAACAAACAGAAGAGCCTGCAAAGGATTAGTCAGCCTGAAGCCAGAGCATGTGAGGGCCCAGATCCTCCCCAGGTCACCCAAAGCCCCAGCATGGGAGACATCAGCATACTGCTGGCCACAGGAAGAGGCCCTGGGCAGGAACCCCTCGCCCCAGGGTCATGTCTGGCCCAGCTCTAGTCTGATCTTGGGTAACACCTCAGGGAACCCTCTAGCAACTCCAAAGGAACGCTGCTGGGGCCAATACCCCCATTGCACAGATGGTAGACTAAGCCTCCATTTCTGGACTTGCCCAGGTCACTTAGCAAGGAAGGAGCAGAATCAAGATGGGAACATGGGTAGGACCAATGAGGCCGAGGCCGTCACCCCCACCCTGCCTTTGTAGTTCTGCTAGAACAGAAGCAGAAGTCATCGTTGCTCAGACTCTAGATCCTTAACATCCAGCCTGCGCACAGCATCCCATTGGTCCCCGCCATCCACACCCCATCAACACCATCCGACAGTAACCACCAGTCACCTGGAGCCCAGCCTGCACTCAGTATTCCTAGGCAGGTGCCACTGTGTCTCTGTGGTCACCCCAAGAGCCAGGTAAGGTACTTACACCCCTGACTCAGACCACAGACCAGGGGTTCCTTCTGCCTTTCATCCTCCCAACCCCACCCAGCAGCAAGTCCTGCTGGCTCTACCCAATGGAGCCTGCATGGGCCCACTTCTCTCCATATCTAAGGTGTTTGGCCTGGGCCCCCAGTGCCTGTCTGGACCAGGGCAGTGGCTGCCCCTCAAGCAGTCCACCCTCACCCCTACACTCTGTTCTTCCCGGACTGGCCAGAGGGCGCCTGTGGACACCAAGTCAGGGTATGACCCCCTCTGTTCAGAGCCTTCCCAGGGTTCCTAAGCCACCTAGGTTAAAAGGCCAGGTCCTCCCTGCAGCTCACAGGACCCACCCTGTGGCATCTTCCCAGTCATTCCCCCTGCCTCACCTCCTCCTATTCTCCCTACATTCTCTTAGTTCCTGGCATACTGGCCTCCTCCATGTTCCCCAAACACACCAAGCATGGTTCTGCCTCAGGGCCTTTGCACTGGCTGTTCCCTGGACCTGGATCCCTCTCCTGGATCCTCCTCATAGCCAGCTGGCAAGTCCCGGCCTAAATGTCTCCTCCCTGCCCCTTCTCCCTCCCCCAACATGAAGCAGCTCCCCCTCTGTCACACACTATCTGGCTCAATTCTCAATCCTACTCATAACTACTGTCTTCTAATTTACTGATTTGCTCACATGGCTGTGGTTTGTCCCTTCCCATCCACCCGCCCATTAGAAAAGCCGCAGCCTCACAGGGATAGGTTGTGGGTACCTCACAGGTTTCACAAACCCACTCCCGGATGCCACCTTTCACAAAATTCCCAGCAGGCTCCTCCCTGTTCAGGAATCCTGCAGGTTCCAGGGCCCACCCTGCCCTTGGCACTAAGCCATCATGTCACCTGCTCCACAGTCTCTTCTGGTAGTCAGGCCAGGAGCAAAAGCAGGAAGTGGCCTGTAGCACCTGGTGGCCCTGGCTCTGGGCCTCTCAGACCCTGCTGGAACCCAAGTGCTGCCACTGCCTTCCTGGACCATCTACGCAGGTCGGGTCATATCTTTGTGCCTTGGTTTCCTCATAGTTTAAGCAAGAGGATTGGCACCTGCCTCAGAAAGTAGACTGAAAGGTTTGCAAAAGTTTGGACCACGGTGCCCAAAAAGAGACCACTTGTCCCATGCCATGAAAGAAAAATTCAATACTATGTGAGTCAGATCACATCCCTCCACTGCCCCAAAGTGCTCCCTGTGGCCTCCGAGGCCCTGAGCCATCGCCCCATCACCTCCCGCTCCTGCCCCCATCTCGCTCACTCCTTCCCTCCAGCCACACTGGTGGTCAGGATAGAGCAAGGAAGCCAAAGCAAGTCCTGCCTCAGGGCCTTTGCACATGCTCATCCTCTGCCTGGAATGACCCTCTCCTCTGAGCCTTTCCACAACCCTGGCTTCCTCTGGCCACTCAGGGCTCGACACACATGTCACCTCCTCTGAGAGCCCTGACTGTCCCCTACTGACCCTCCCTGCCCCACATCACCCGCTTTTCATTCTCCTGGGTGGGTCTGCAAGAACAGCCACTCCCTGCGGCAGTGCTTTCCAGCGTGAAACCCGTTAACCACCTAGAGGTCCATCAGCAGGGAACTGGCTAAATCAACCCAGAAACTGGCCCAGGGGACAAACCAGGCTGCAGTGCTGAAAGCAAAATGCAACATGCAGAACAGTTTGTGACCTCCAACCTTTTTTTTCCTGCTGTGAACAGACAGTAAGTTTGAAGGTGACACCCATGGAGTTCGTCTATGGAATGAGGATCTAAAACTTTCTGTTTTACAGTCTCTAATACGATTTGAATTTCAGTCTTTCATAACTTGCTAAATTACTTAACAGGCAGATATATTAATTTGAAGCTCCCAAAGCAACTGGTCAGCTGAGCCGCATTTTCTTTTCTTTTTCTGTTTTTGGCAGCCCCATGGCATATGGGGTTCCCCAGGCCAGGGATCAGATCCAAGCCAAAGTCACGACCTAAGCCACACCTGCAGTAACGCCAGATCCTTAACCTACTGTGTCGGGCCTAGGATCAAACCAAGACACTGCCAATCCCATTGTGCCATAGAGGGAACTCCCTAAGCTGCATTTTCAAGGGTAATGGGGAAACCACAGGTATTTTGGGAGCTAATCTCTCAAGTCCAAAGTCCTGGGAGTCCCTCCAACACTTCCTTGAGCTCTACATTGCAGCAGATGGCTATGTGACCTTGGCAACAAGATCACTCCATCCTGGGCTCTGTGTCTTCACCTGTTAAATGGGGTGTGGTGGGGGTGGGAGGAGAAGACAGTGCAGGGGCTGGGGAGGTAGTAGGCGCTCGCAGCATCTCTGTTGCCACTGGCCATTGGTCAGTCACATACACCTTTCTAGCTCTGCATATGTCACCACCCAGAGGGACCCAACTGAACACAGTGGGAGGATGTTGTTAAACATACAGAAAGGAGGAGTTCCTTTCATGACTCAGCGGTAACAAACCCGATTAATATCCATGAGGATTCGGGTTCGATCCCTGGCCTCGCTCAGTGGGTTAAGGATCCAGCGTTGCCATGAGCTGTGGTGTAGTCACAGACACGGCTCAGATATGGTGTGGCTGTGGAGTAGGCCAGCAGCTATGACTCTGATTCGACCCCTAACCTGTGAACTTCCATATACAGTGGGTGTGGCCCTAAAAAGACAAAAAATAAAAAAAATATATACATATATAGAAAGGAAGGCCAGGCAGTGCCCCCACAATCCCAGCATTCCAGAACCATCCTCCTTGCAGGCTTCCTTGAAGCAAGAGAGTGGGCACTGGCCTCTGGAGACACAAGCATTCCCCTTCCTCTTGCCTGGATCCTCTCCTAGGATGACAGGGTGTTACATTGTGGGGAACTTTCCAGGCAGACTGGGGGCACAGTGTCACACAAGATGGGACAGCCTTCCCACCCTTCCCCGGGTCACCTTTCCCACCGGCTAGAGCCCATCTCTCAGCAAATCCTGCAGGCATTACCTTCAACATACCCAGACGCATCCCCCTCTGGGCTGAGTCCCCTGGGTCACAGCCACAGCCCCATCCCCACTGCCCTGCCCCTGTCCCTCTCAGCCCAGCAGCCAGGGAGAGCTTTTTAAACCGCTAGTCAGATCACGCTGCACACTCGATTTAAACTCACCACATGTAGCTTCCCGCACACTTGGGACAAAGTTGGTGTCCTACTGCAGCCCTCCAGACCCTGCCTGTACCAGAGCCCACCACTCCCTGCCATTCCCACTGCTCCTGCCTCCAGGCCCTGCTGGCTGATGGCTCTGCCCAGGCTACTCTGCCACCAGGCACCCCTACTGTGCTCTCCACTCTCCTTTGGACGCTGGCTGGCTGGCATATTCTAGGAGAGGCCACTCTCAAGCTTCTTTCCTGCTTACTGGTCCCCAGCCCAGACCCTCAGCCCCAGGATGACAGGGATTCTCATCTGCTTTGTTCATTGCCATCTGGCCACAGCAGATGCTCAATAAACACCTGCTAAGGAGTGAACCGCCAGGGTGGCTGGCATCTCTGGTTAAACAGGACAGGCAGGCACTGTGCTGAGCTCTGCAGGCAAGTCCTTGTTTTGCTCTCACAGGCACGTTCACCAACCCCGTTTCTCAGGTGGAGAAACCAAGGTGAGAGAGGTTAGGTCACCTGGACCAGAGCCTCAGAGCAAATAGCACACCCCCTTCCCCAACCTGTGAGGCACCAAGTCAATTGGCCTCGTTCCTGTCCCCGTTTCTGGGCACCATCCCAGTCAGCACACCACATGTCCAGGATCATAGACGGGAAGAAGTCCCTGAATGCTGAAGGCAGAACGGCCAGTCACGGCTGCCTGTGGGGTCAATTGGTAAGCCGACTGTAGTGGTGGAGAGCACGGAGCCTGCAGCCTGACAGCTCAGCCATAGTCTTGCTGTGTGACCCACATGAGGGCCATCACTTCCCTGGACCTCAGTTTCTCCATCTGTCAAATGGGCATAACAGTGCCCATCCTGTCAGCTGGTAGGCAGGACTAGAAAGAAAAGTCACATAAAGTCCAGTGCCCGGCAGGCATAGGGCCCTGTTGCATAGGACGGTTCACAAGGGCGATGGGGATAGAGGAGAATGTCACCCCCTGGCACTACAGACGCTCCTCCTTAGCACCCCTAGAAGGTCCTTGGCAACATGAGTCTAAATCTGTCCCATCTCCAACACAGCATCCCCCTTCCAGGAATGAGCTCCAGATCTAGCAAATGTACAAGCCTGTGGACCCCCAAGGCTCTTGTCCAGAGGAGAAAACTAGAAACAACCTAAAAGCTCATGGAAAGAACAATTTCAGGTTACCAAAGAGGATAGTGGCGGTGGGGTGGAGGATAAATCAGGAGTTTGAAATTAACATATATACACCACTATATGTAAAACTGATAAACAACAAAGAACTATTATATAACAAAGGGAACTATATTCGATATCTCATAATAACCTATAATGGAAAAAAACTTTAAAAAAATGTATATATAGAGGAGTTCCTGTTGCAGCGCAGCAGAAACGAATCAGACTAGTGGCCATAGGATGCAAGTTAGATCCCTGGCCTTGCTCAGTGGATCGGGGATCTGGCATTGCTGTGAACTATGGTGTAGGTTGCAGATGTGGCTTGGCCTGGGAACTTCTACATGCCTCGGGTACGGCCCTAAAAAGCAAATATATATATTGGAGTTCCCTCCCTTGTGGCACAGTAGGTTAAGGATCTGGCATTGTCACTGCTGTGGCTTGGGTCACTGCTGTGGCTTGGGTCACTGCTGTGGTGTGGATTCATTCCCTGGCCCATGAACTTACAGGTGCCATGGGCAAGGGAAAAAAAAAAATCTAAATCACTTTACTATACACCTGAAGCACAACACTGTAAATTAACTATACCTCAATTATTAAAAAAAGGCTCATGCAGGAGTTTCCACTGCAGCACAGTGGGTTAAAAATCCTTCACTGTCTCTGAGGCGGCACAGGTTCAATCCCCAGTCCAGAATCGATATGCCACAGGTACAGCCGAAAAAGAAAGAAAAAAAAAACTTATGCAGGAGAGTGACTGGATTCAGAGGGACCAAAGGAAAAAAAGCACAGGCCAGGAGATCTCCTGTGGCTCTGCGGGTTAAGGATCCAGCATTGTCAATGAAGCAACTCAGGCTGCTGCTGTGACTTGGTTTCAATCCCTGGCCCAGGAGCTTCTACACCCCTCAGGCACAGCTGGGGAAAAAAAAAAAAAAAAAATCAAGCACAAGGCAAAAGAAAAAAAGCCAAGTCAACAATAATAGCTGGAGACGGCAATACCCTACCTTCACTAATGGACAGAACACTCAACAGAAGATCAACAAGGAAACAGAAAATGTGCACACCCCCATAAACCGACAAAACCTAACAGGCATGTATAGAGCTCTCCACTCAGCAAGAGCAGAATACACACTCTTATCAAGGGCACATGGAACGTTCTCCAGGATAGGCTGCTTTCAAGGTCATAAAACAAGACTGAATAACTATGAAAGGACTGAATTAAATCATACAAAGTATGTTCTCTGACCACAATGGAATGAAGTTAAAAATCAGTAACAGGAAGTTCCCTTGTGGCACAACACGTTTAGGATCTGGCATTGCCACAGCTGTGGTGCAGGTCACAATTATGGTGCAGGTTCGATCCCTGGCCTAGGAACTTCCACATGCTGCAGATGTAGCAAAAAAAAAAAAAAGAAAGAAAGAAAGAAAGAAAGAAAGGAAGAAAGAAAAAGAAATCAGTAACAGAAGGAAAATTGGGATATTCACAAGTATGTGGATCCTGTGTTGCTGTGGCTGTGGTGTAGGCCAGCAGCTACAGCTCTGATTCGACCCTAGCCTGGGAACCTCCATATGCCGCGGGTATGGCCCTAAAAAAAAAAAAAGACAAACGCACAAAAAAATTCTTTTAAACTAAAAAAAATTTAAATCTGTCTTTAAAAGAAGAAAGATTTCTAACAAAAAATTAATCTTCCAGGGAATTCCCTTGTGTTGCATCGGGGTGAGGATCTGGCATTGACACTGCTGTGGTGTGGGTTCAATCTACATGATGTGGGTACAGGGAAAAAAAAAATTTAATTTCACTTTACAATCTGGAAAAAGAAGAGAAAACCAAACCCAAAGTAAACAGAAAGAAGGAAATAAATATTAGATTAATAAAGATTAGAAAGGAAATAAATGAAATAGAGAATAGAAAAACAAAAATCAGTAAGACCAAAGCTGATTCTTTGAAAAGACCCACAAAACTACCAAAGCCTCAGCTATATCAACTAAGACGAGAAGACTCAAATTCCTAAAATCAGGAATAAAAAGAGGAGACATTACTACCAACGTTACAGAAATAAAAAGGATTAAGGAAATACTATGCCCAAAATTAAATAACCTAGATGAAAAGGACAAATTATATAACCTAGATGAAAACGACAAATTCCTACCAAAGACATACAGATGGCCAAAAAATAGATGAAAAGATGTTCAGCATCACTAATTATTAGAGAAATGCAAATCAAAACCACTCTGAGGTACCACCTTACACTGGCCAGAATGGCCATCATCAAAAAGTCTACAAACAATAAATGCTGGAGAGGGTGTGGAGAAAAGGGAACACCATTACACTGTTGGTAGGAATGTAAACTGGTGCAACCACTGTGGAAAACAGTATAGAGATTCCTCAGAAAACTAAAAACAGAATTACCATTTGATCCAGCAATCCCACTCCTGGGCATCTATCCAGAGAAAAGCATGACTCGAAAAGACACATGTACTCCAGTGTTCACTACAGCACTACATACAATAGCCAAGACATGGAAACAACCTAAATATCTATGGACAGAGGAGTGGATAAAGAATATTACCTATACGCAATGGAATATTACTGAGCCATTGAAAGGAAAGAAATAACGGCATTTGCAGCAACATGGATGGACCTAGAAATTATCATGCTAAGTGAAGTCAGTCAGTGAGACACCAACATCAAATGCTATCACTTACATGTGGAATCTAAAAAAAGGACACAATGAATTTCTTTGCAGAACAGATACTGGCTCATAGACTTTGAAAAACTTACGTTTTCCAAATGAGACAAGTTGGGGGTTTGGCATAGAAATGCTATAAAATTTGGTTGTGATGATCACTGTACAACTATAAATGTAATAAAATTCCAGTAATAAAAAAAATTAATACCGATCTTTTACAAACTCTTACCCCAAATAGGAACACTTTCTAACTTATTCTATGATACCATGATTACCCTGATACCAAAGCCAGACAACAACATCAGGAGAAAACAACAAATCACTATCTTATGAATAAAGCCACCAAAAAATCCACAACAAAATACTAGTAAACTGAATCCAGCAAAATAAAAAAGGATTAAGTGCCATAGTCAAGTGAGATTTATTCCAGGAATGCAACGGTGGTCCAAAAATGGGGCCATCAGTCAGTACAATGCACCATATTAATAGAGTAAATGGGGAGTTCCCGTCGTGGCGCAGTGGTTAACGAATCCGACTAGGAACCATGAGGTTGCGGGTTCGGTACCTGCCCATTGCTCAGTGGGTTAATGATCCGGCGTTGCCGTGAGCTGTGGTGTAGGTTGCAGAAGGGGCTCGGATCCCGCGTTGCTGTGGCTCTGGCATAGGCCGGTGGCTACAGCTCCGATTCAACCCCTAGCCTGGGAACCTCCATATGCCACGTGAGCGGCCCAAGAAATAACAGCAACAACAACAACAACAACAACAAAAAAGACAAAAGACAAAAAAAAAAAAAAAAAAAATAGAGTAAATGACACAACTATATGATTATCTCAACAATAGCAGAAAAAGCATTTGACAAAATCCAACACCCTTTCATGATAAAAAAAAAAAGACTCAACAAACCAGGTATAGAAGGGAACATACTCCACCTTAATAAAGGGTACCTACACAAAACAAAACCCACAGCTAACATCATATTTAGTAGTGAAACACTGAAAGCTTTCCCTCTAAGATCAAGAGCCAAAGATGCCCATTCTCACTTGTGTTCAACATTTTACTGGAGGTTCTAGCCAGAGCAGGCAGGCAAAAAAAAAAGAAAGCGCCAAAGGAAGAAAGAAAACTATTCAGAAATGACATGATCACATCTATAGAAAATGCTGGGGTATTTCCTGGTGGTACAGTGGGTAAAGGATCTAGCACTGTTGCTGCTGTGGCTCAGGTGGCTGCTGTGGCTGTGGCTCAGGTTTGATCCCTGGCCTGCCAACTCCTGTACACTGTGGGTTCAGCCCCTCTCAAAAAAGGGAAAATGCTGGTGTGTATACACACACACACATACAGAGAGAGAGAGAGGAAAATAAATGAGTTGAGCAAGGTTCTAGGGTACAAGATCAATACATAAAAATCAGCTATATTATTAGATACCAGCAGTGAACAATCTAAAAATGAAACTAAGTGGAAAATTTCATTTATAATAATAGCATCAAAAACAATAAACCACTTAGGGATAAATTTAACAAAAGAAGCACAGAACAATTTTTTTTTTCTTTTGGCCCCACATATGGAAGTTCCCAGGCCGGGGATCAAACCCAAGTCACAGTAGTGAGAATGCTGGATCCTTAACCTGCTGTGCCACAAGGAAGCTCCAAAATTTAAAACTTTTCTGCTTCCAAGGACACAAGAAAGCAAAAAGACAACCCACATAATAGAAGGAAGTATCTGCAAATAATTTATCTCATAAAAGACCAGTCTTGATACCAGATGTAAAGAACATTTACAAGCCAACAATGAGAAGACAAATAACCCAATTTAAAAGTGGACCAAGGATTTGAATAGACACTCTCCAAAGAAGATGTCCAATAAGCACATGAAAAGCTCACATGAATAGACACTCTCCAAAGAAATGTCCAATAAGCACATGAAAAGCTCATTATTAATCATTAGGGAAATAAGAAAAAAAAAAAAACACAATGAGCAAAATACCACTTCATGCCCACCAGGAAGCGAAATTCAAAAAGATAGATAACAACGTGTTGCCAAGGAGGATGTGGAGAAACCAACACCCTCCCACTGTGTAGGTGAGAACGTAAAAAGGTGCTGCCTCTGTGGAAAACTGTCTGGGGGTTTCTCAGGTTTAAATGTAAGGATTACCACATGACTCAGCAATTCCACCCCCAGGGAGATACCCAGAAGAAATGAATGCATAGGTGCATACAAAATATTGTACTAAGATGTTCACGCCAGCACTGTTCATAACATCCAAAAGTGGAAACAACCCAAACGTCCATCAAAACAAAAGGTGGTGGAACCATACTGTGGAATATTATGCAGCCATTAAATATTATTAAATTATTAAATATTATTAAATATTATGCAGCCATTAAAAAGGAATGCAGTTCTGATAGATGGTACAATACAGATGAGCCTTGATCACATTAATGCAAAATGAAAGAAGCCAAACATGAAAAGCTACAGAGTGTATGATTTCATTAATATGAAATGTCCAGAGCAGGCACATTCATAGGCAGAAACTAGATTAGCCATGGTCAGGAACTGAGGATGGGAAATAACTGCTTAATGGGTATAGTTCCTTTTGGGGGCATGAAGCTCTTCTGAATTAGATAGTAGTGATGGCTGCACAACTCTGGATAGAGTCTAAAATCAGCTGGAGAGTGCACTTTAAAAGGATGAATTTATAATCTATGAAGTATACATCAGTAAAGATGTTATTTTAATACAAAAAGCATTAAGAGCAAACTATGTTGCGGTAGGGGAAGAGGTCCATCATCCAGCTTCAAGATAAAAACTGCTGCTGACCCACACAAACCCTCACAGGAAGGCCCCAGCCCCTGACTGGTGCCAGTCCCCAGCCTGTCCTCCCACAGCCTTGTTCCCCGTGACCCTCAGCTACAGTCTCCCCACCTGGCCTACCTCCAAGTAGTGACTGGGTCTAGCGGCCCAGGTGGGACTTGGCAGAGCAGGCTCAGCTACCTTTGCTAAATGGGTCCCACTCAGTGACTGAGATGCACACAGGTGCGTTTACACAGAGAGGGAGACGGGCTGGTTTCCACAGCATCTGATCCATGCCAGGCACCATCCATGCCAGGCTGAGGCGCATCCGGGAGCAGGGCACTCATCTACTATTGGATGGAGATGGACCATAAACCAAATAAATAGGGAGGACAAGGACACGGAATGACAAGTGCTTCCAAGAAAAGTTAAGCAGGACAAGAGGATGGAGTAACAGGGTGGGGACATTTTAGCAGAGTGGCCAGGGAGGGCCTCTTGAGGAAGACGCATCTGAGCAGAGCCCTGACAGAGGTGACGCATGAGCCACAGGGCTCTCAGGGAAGGAATTTTCCTGGCAGAGGAAATAGCATATGCAAAGGCCCTGAGGTGGGACTGTGCCTAACACGCTGGAGGAGCAATGAGAAGCCCAGTGAGAATGAATAGAGCAAGTAAGGAAGGAGTAGCAGGAGATGAGGGGACGGGGTGATGCGGTAGGGAAAGCAGAGCATGGAGATCATGCAGGGCCTTCTGGGTGATAGTGAGGACTTTACACTGAGTTTTACACCATAGACCTAGAAGCTGTGGCAGGTTCCAAGGAGAGGAGGGACATGTTCTTAAGAGACCACCTCAGAGTTTCCTGGTGGCTCAGGGGGTTGAGGACCACAGCCACCGCTGTAGCTCTGGTTACTGCTATGGCACAGGTTCATTCCCTGGCCTGGGAACTTCCACATGCCACAGGCATGGCCAAAAAAAAGGGGGCTCCCTCTGACCCTGTGAGAGAAGAGCCTGTGGCAGGGGTGGTGGACAGTGAGGTCAGGAAGTGACTACGTGGACCAGGTGAGAACTGCTGTTAAAAGGAATAATACAGTTATAAAAACTAAAAGAAACGCTCTCCATGGGCTGAAACACAAATACCATTCTTGTAGAAATCAACAAGTTTCTATGTAAAGGGAAAGAAACTAGACTGGCCAAAACAATTCTGAAAAAGAAGAACAAAGAAGACTCACCCAGCCTGAATTCAAGACTATGGTAATAAAGAAATGTGATTTTGGCCAAAGGATACACACACAGATAGATGGGAGAGAACAGAGGGTCCAGAAAGGTCCCACACAGACATGGCCAACTCGTTTCTGACACAGCCAACTCCATGGAAGGGGATGGTTTTCTCTTTTTTTTTTTCTTTTTCACTTTTTAGGGCTGCACCTGCGGCATATGGAAGTTCCCAACTAGGGGTCAAATTGGAGCTACAGGTGCCGGCCTACACCACAACCACAGCAACACTGCATCCAAGCCACATCTGCGAGCTTCACCACAGCTCATAGCAAAACCGGATCCTTAACCCGCTGAGCGGGGCCAGGGGTTAAGGATACTGAACGTCTTCATGGATACTAGTCAGGCTTGTAACCCACTGAGCCACAACCAGAACTCCCAGGATGGTCTTTTCAACAAATAGTTCTGGAACAACTGGACATATATAAGCAAAAAAAAAAAAAAAAAAAAAAATTATAAACCTTAATCTCTGCCTCACAAGTCACACAAAAATTAACTCAAAATGTATCGTGTTTATGAGGCACACAGAAACCTGCATATAAACGTTTCTATCAGCCTTGGGCACAATCACCCGGAACTGGAGACAGCTGAGGGGCCTCTAGCGGGTGAACAGTTCAACAGCGGGCAGTCCAGACACACTCCTCAGCAACAAAAAGGATGCAACTATCAAGGCACACAGCCTGGATGACTCTCAAAGGGGTTACACAGAGAGAAGCAAGCCAGACTCAAAGGCTGCATGAGTCCATTTATATGACTTCCTGGAAAAGGCAAAAATCATACCGTGGAGAACCCATGGGTAGGTGCCAGGTGCTGGAGTGGGGGAGGGGTGGCTGCCAAAGGGCACAGAGGGATTTGCAGGGTAATGGAAGTGTTCAGTATGTGGACTGTGGTTGTAGTTACCCAGTTCTTTGTGTGTCTACTAGATATAAACTATACCTCAAGGGTGGGGGAAAAAAAAGCACAAGCAAGCATGCTCTCTGTGCTGATACACTAAGATTTCCAAGAAAGGAGTTCCCATCGTGGCTCAGTGGTTAACGAATCCGACTAGGAACCATGAGGTTGCGGGTTCAATCCCTGGCCTTGCTCAGTGGGTTAAGGATCCAGGGCTGCCGTGAGCTGTGGTGTAGGTTGCAGACGTGGCTCAGATCCCGTATTGCTGTGGCTCTGGTGTAGGCTGGTGGCTACATTTCTGATTAGACCCCTAGTCTGGGAAACCTCCATATGTTGTGGGAGCGGCCCTAGAAAAGGCATTTAAAAAAAAAAAAAAAAAAAAGATTTCCAAGAAATATTAAGTGACAGTCTCACTGTTCAGAACCAGGTGTAAAGCTGGATGAGAGAGTGGAGGGAGAGGAGAGCAGATACAAACACATTTGTCTTTGCTTTTATTTGCCCTGAGAAACCAGGAGGACACAGGAGACTAGCAAGGATGGTTAAACATGACTGTAGGAGCAGGTGGGCAGGAAGCTTCCTCTCTGTATCTTTTTTTTTTTTTTTTTTTTTTTTTTTTTTGCATATGGAAGTTCCCAGGCCAGGGATAGAATCTGAGCCGCAACTGTGACCTACGCCACAACTGCAGCAACACTGGATCCTTAACCCACTATGCCAGGCCGGGGATCAAACCCACACCTCTGCAGCAAACCAAGCGCCTCCAGTTGGAGTCTTAACCCACTGAACCAGAGTGGGAACCCCTCCTTTCTGATATTTTTGAACTTCGGGCCATCTTGGACATTTTACCTGCTCAATTATACTCAAAAGAACTTCCCATGCTTCCAAAAGATAATGTATGAAAAGGAGAAAAGAGTAACTTTGCAGCAAAGAACACTGAGAGATGCCACCTCAACCAAAAGATCAAGGTCAACATCACCCATGATAAGCCTCGCTGCTGTCATGGACCCCTGATGCGAAGAGAAGGGCACCTCATCTTTGTGGTCTTCTTCCCCCAAACCCACTGACTCAGTCTAATCATGAGAAAATTCCAGATCAATGCAAATTGAGAGAGATTCTATAAAACACCAAAGTCATGAGAAGCAAAGGCTGGGGCACTGTCACAGACAGACAGAGACTAAGGAGTCGTGACAACTAAATGCAGAGTGGGATCCTGGATTTGGTCCTGGGACAGAAAGAGGACTGTGGGGACAACAGGGTAAATCTGAATAATGAATAAAGTCTGGCTGTCGTTAATAATAATAATAAGCCAAGGTTAGTTTCTTTGATTTTCAGGGCTGAATGTGCAGCATATAGAGTTCCCAGGCTAGGGGTTGAATTGGACCTGCATCTGCCCGCCTACCATCACAGCCACAGCAGCGACAGATCTGAGCCACATCTGTGACCTATACCACAGCTCACGGCAACGCTGGATCCTTAACCCACTGAGCAGGGGCAGTGGTCGAACCTGTGTCCTCATGGATACTAGTCAGGTTCGTTACTGCTGAGCCACAAGAGGAGCTCTGAGGCTAATTTCTTAGTTGTGAGAAATGTACCATGGCAGTAAGCAAGATGTTAAACATTAGGGAAAGATGGGTAAAGTGTACATGGGAGCTTTCTGTACTATCCTCGCAAATATTCTGTAAATCTAAAATTATTCCAAAATAGAATTTTTTCTTAAAAACAAAACAAAGGCAAAAACCCCTTAAGACACTAACTAGCAAAGAACTTGGCATGAGGCAGACACATTCTGTCGAGATTTGGCCTAAGATGGACGTAATCGTGGGATTTGAGGTGGGGGACATTCACACATAGAACAAGGATCTGGGAGTTCCCTGGCAGCCTAGCAGTTAAGGATTCAGCATTCTTCACTGCTGTGTCTTGGGTCCAGTCCCTGGCCTGGGAACTTCCACATGCCACAGCCAAAAAAAAAAGAGAGAGAGAGAGAGAAAGTAAAGAAAGAAAAAGGATCTGGCAAGAGTCATAAGCTGATGAAGATGATCCCAAGCAAAGAGCAATAGGAAACTCCAGCTTACTCTTCCTAAGAGAGAGAATTTTATTTCACAGGTAAATAGTCCAATAATTCCTGTAATTAAAAATCAAGCTAAGGAGTTCCCGTTGTGGCTCAGCAGTAACGAAATTGACTAGGATCCATGAGAATGTGGTTTGATCCCTGGCCTCGCTCAGTGGGTTAAGGATCCAGTGTTACTGTGAGCTGGGGTGTAGGTCACAGATACAGCTCAGATCCTGTATTGCTGTGGCATAGGCCGGCAGCTGTAGCTCTGATTTGACCCCTAGTCTGGGAACTTCCATAGGCTGCAGATGCAGCCCTAAAAAGTAAAAAAAAAAAAAAAAAAGAAAAAAGTTCAAACTAGGACATCATTTTATACCTAGTGCTGGGAGCGTACACCAGGTGAGACCTTCCCACTTAAGGAAGTGGCCTGCTCTGAGCCCCCTGATGACCTGTGCCAGGCAGTACCACTGAGAGATGCCACAGGGCAGAAGCAGCAAGAGCTGGGCTTCCACCTAAAGGACTTCCTCCCAGATGAGGGGAACCGAGTGTTGCAAGGCGAGAAAACGTGTCAGCCCAAACCACAAGCAGCCTCCCTTGAGCGGAGTCAGCAGCTCAGTCTCTGGTCACAGGCCCCTGATCTTGATTTATAGATCCCTGGGACTCCATGGCCTCATCAGCCAGAAAAGAACAGCAGCTTGGGTTGCTACTATGGCTCGGGTTTTGATCCCTGACCCAGGAACTTCCATATGCTGTGGGTGCAACAACAGAAACAAAAGAACAATTTCTGAGGGTGTCATCCTCCAAGCCACTGTCTCCAGGGCTGTAGGACCTGCTGGGGGCCTCCTGGGTGAGAAGGCTATGAGCCTCCAGAAGGACCCTGGCCATCAACACAGAAGACAGAGGCTGGGACAGAAGGGGCTGTGTCCTCAACCCACTACAGGGCTTTCTCCAGGGCTGGCCTGGCCGTGCCAGGGTGTATCACCCGGCAGGCGGGCGTAACCCCAGCTGGGACTGTTCCTGCCTGCTCTGCTCGCTTGCCTTCCTGCCAATCCCTAAAGACTCTTATCGCTGGGAAACTATGTCATGGGGCAGGGTTTCCAAGGTGCCTCCTCCTCCTCCTCCATTGGGGCATGAGGGTGTCATCGGGGCCCTGGACAGCTCTGCTGGCCACCTGACTACATCCCATGGGTTTGTAGCCCGTGCAGGTTCAAATTAAGGCAAAGGAGGTCTCCTGTAACAAACAGTAGCTGTGGCACATGACCGGATTCTGCTCCCCACCCCACCCTCCCCAGGAGATTTAAGTTGGTCTGGGGAGGGGTCTGGCACTGGGCACTGGTATTTTAACATCTTCCTGTGATGGATACTAATGGGCTGCCAGGACTGAGAAGCAATGACCCCAGAAGCCTCCTTTCCTTGGTTCTTGGTCCAAGCAGGCACTTGGGCATCCATGGGTTGGGGATTCAGACGTGGGGCGAAGCTGCCTTTGCACCTCAGGTTCCTGTCATGAGAGTGTGCCAGTGCCTGGACAGAGTGGGGCCACTCCTGCCAGGGCCGCCTGACACCCAGGCAGGAGGCAAGAGTTGGAGGCAACACCTCACTGGAAGCTGTGTGGGGTCTCAGTCACCACAGCCAAGGGAGGGGGATCTGCTTGGCTCCATCTCATAGCCAGGAAGCCAGTCCAGAGAAGACACCCAGGCCCAGGGTCTAAGACTGTTATTGCTTTGTTTTGTTTGTTTGGCTTTGCCCACGGCACACACAGGTTCCCAGGCCAGGGATCGAACCCACACACAGAAGTGACAACGCCACAGATCCTTAACCACTAGGCTACCAGAGAACTCCTAGACTGTTTTTGTTACTACACTGTGCCAAAGAGGGAAATTACAGCCCTCCCTGCAAAGAAGATACGCTTGCTTCTGAGCCCCCCAGAGCCTCCCAAGTCACTCTCCTATTCACGGTCCCACGTATCCCAGGTGGGCTGTGAGCCCCCAAAGACAATTCCCAGGGCTGGCCTCTGGCCTCCCTTCTCAACAGACATCTGTGCAGTGAAATTAGTTCAATTCTAGCTTCTAGGGACATTCATGCAGCAGATATGTGCACTCCTCTTAAGTGCCAGGATGGCAAGGAGTGCTCAAAGCTCCCTGCCCTTAGCGACCTGCTGTCTGGGCAGTGGGGAGGAAACAACACAAAATAGTTTCAGGTCCTGGTGAGAGCTCTGAAGAAAACACATCTAGACAGGCAGTCTGTGCGCCAGGGCCCTATGTGAACCAGGGCGGGTCGGGGACAGCCTCTAGGGGAGGCGGGGGTGGGTGGTTTGAGCAGGAATCCGAGAAGAGAGGGGCTGGTCATGGAGAACTCTGGACGGAGAGGAGATGCAGAGGAAGGGACAAAAAGCCCCTGGAGTAGAAGTGAGCCTGGGGGGATCAGGGGCAGCCAGAAGGCCGTGTGGCTGGTGGGAAAAGCATGGAGGAGAATGGGGACAGGTGAGGGCAGGTGGCGTCAGGGGCCGTAGGAGGACCTGAACTTTCACCCCAAATCAGGTGGAAGTCATGGAGGGGTGTGGGCAGCAGAGGGACCTGCCCTGAGTCAGGGTACCTGCCCAGAGGTACCCTGTGGATGCTGTGGGGTGACAGCAGGGGCAGAAGCGACTGCTCTGCTCCAGGCCATTGAAGAGGTTGAGAGGGGGCAAACTGTGGTGAGAACAGGCTGATGTGGGGTCATTGGGAAGGACTCTCTGACCAATCCCAAGTCCACTCATTCAATTCAGGTGAGGAAGCTGCTGGGTGGCATCCTGGCCATTACACCTGGGGAGGTGAGGACCACAGACCCAGGGCTGGCCAATCTCCCCCTGTCCTCCTCCCCCACATTCTATACAGGTGTCCCATGTCCATGACCAAATCCTGGGACTGGACCCTGGAAGCGGCCTAAGCATCCATCACCAAGAAGCCAGCGAATAAACAAGGGTGCCTTTGTACCATGGAATACTACACAGCCATGAAAAAGATAAAGCTAGCGCCCTACAGATAATAAGGCATGAGCCTCAAGCTGGGGCCCACAGCCAGACAGGATGGGCACCAAGGTACATGTTCACCAGTCACTAGTCTGCTTCCAGGCAGCTCCTGCCTGTCCTCACCTAGGCAGAAAGACCCACTGCTTCTTCCAAGAAGAATTTGGGGACAAATACTGGGAAAGTAAACAAGCGGGTAAAGATAGGGTTCAGAGGCCCTCAGCTGCTTGCACCATTTTTGCCTCTCAGTGGCCTCATCTGTAAAATGGAGCTAAGCTGAGGTGACATACAGACAGTACCTGGTGCCTGGCACACAGTGAGCATGTCAAAGACACGGGAGAACCATTCAGTGCAAGAGGAAGACCAGAGCTGCCCCCCGACTGCCACCCAAGGAGGCAACTTGAGCAGATGAGCCTTACAATGGGCCTTGCAAGGACTCCCACAAGGGCTTGGATTATTCCTCAACACCTGGCCTCGTTCTAGAAACTTCTGAGGCCACTCAGGTATAAACACAATATAGAAGGAGCAAAAACTGGACCCTGTAAAGGCTGGCCAAGGGAAAAAGGACGGTCACAAAATCCAACGCAGTCAGGGGTGAGGGTGCCACTTCAGGCACAGGCCAACAGGTTCTGGGGGTCGGAGAACTCCCATGAAGGCCGAGGCTCTGGGTTTGAGTCTAGCCACCTGAGCAAAGCTCTGTTGCCTGTTTCCTCATCAGTAAACAGTGATCGACCCCCGGCCTCCAAGTGGGTGATGTGCCTTGTACCCAGGGCCCCACATGGATCATGGCAAACAGCACCCATAACAGCACTGTCCTTTCTCACCAGAACCCCTGCCTTCCTTCTTACCCCTCGGCAGCAGTGGGGGCTGGGGGTAGGGTTTAGAAAAACTCGAAGCAGCAGTGACCAGTGTTCCAACGTGGAAGGACCATCCAGGATGTGTCGGGTGGTTGGAAAACAAGTCTCCGAACAACGTAAATGGGAGAGTCCCAGTTCTGGAAAGAAGTTAACAAAAAAGAAGCAACCCCGAAAAGTGCTGTGGATTTTCTATAGATACCAGCATGTATGTCTATACCTAAACGTGAGGAGGGTCTGGCAGGATACACCCCACACTGACGATGGAGTTCCCACACAGAGATGGAAGGAAGAGACAGAGTGGATGGTACGTCATGTCCTCATCTGTCATGGTTTCCTTTTATTGATTTTTTAAACTTGGCCGCGCCTGCAGCATATGGAAGTTCCCAGACAAGGAGTCAAATCAGAGCTGCAGCCGCCGGCCTACACCACTGCCACAGCAACTTGTGATCCGAGCCCCATCTTTGACCTATACCTCAGCTCACAGAAACACTGGATCCTTAATCCACTGAGCGAGGCCAGGGATCAAACCTGCATTCTCATGGATACTACTTGGGTTCTTAACCCCCTGAGCCACAACAAGAACTCCATGGTTTCCTTTTCCACAAGAACGCTGTCTTCAATGTTCTACTTGTGTGATAAAAATTTAGGAAAAGCGGGGAGTTCCCCTTGTGGCTCAGCAGATTAAGTACCCAACTAGTATCCATGAGGATGCAGGTTTGATGCCTAGCATTGCTCAGTGGGTTAAGGATCTGGCATTGCCGTGAGCTGTGGTGTAGGTTGCAGATGTGGCTCAGATCCTGAGTTGCTGTGGCTCTGGTGTAGGCTGGCAGCTGCAGCTCTGACTGGACAGGATCCTAGCCTGAGGACTTTCATATGCCTCAGGTATGGCCTTAAAAAGATCCCCCCCCAAAAAAAAATTTAGGAAAAGTAGGCACTTGCCAGGCACTTCATGTGCCCCATGGTCGTGCCTTCGTCTTAGCCCCCTTTCCACATCTGAAGGCGGCACCTGCTGAGGCCCCCTGTTCCCATGCATCCCCCTGCCAGGGACACTCTCCTCTGGGGTCTCCGAGGGGGTAGCTCCATGGCAGGGCCTGCTCAGCTAACCTCCCGCTCCTCCCGCCATTGTCACTGCACGTCTCTGTCTTCAGAAATGGAGCTGCTCCTGTAACCACTGTCCTGATCTCTATCCATCTAGGTCCCAGCTGGGTCCCCAGCAGCCAGCAGAGTAGGTGCTATTTGAGGCATGCTGTCAGACACACAGCTGACAACCTCAAAGGAGCTCAAAGGCCAGAAGTCACTCCACCAGCCACCTCGGCCCCACCCCCAGATACAAGCACCCTGGTGTCCATTCCTGGCCAAAAGCCACACCTTCCCAACCCCGTTGTCCCCCTGGCATTGGGCTCTGGAAAAGACAGGGCCAGCTCAGACCCTGCTCCTGCCCTCCTCCCTGTGTGACTTCAGACCCTGCTCCTGGAAAGCGGAGAGGCTGGGAGCATCACCAGCCTCCCAGGGCTGCTGGAAACACATAGTGAGATTTCAGACCTAAGTCCCCAGGACACTCAAAGCACAGGATAATTCCACAAACTTCCACTCTTACTGTGTCATAAACATCCAGCAGCAGGTGAAACTGAAAGGGCCACCCAGCTCCCTGTTCAAGGGGAGGGTGACTCCAAGGGGGAAAGTCCCCAGTGTCTAGCAGAGATCTCACTGTCAATGCTAACGGGAGCCCTAAACTACCCAGAAGCAGGAGTCTTTTCTCTCTAGTGCCATTCTGCTTCAGAGGCAGGGCAATTTTTTTCTTTATTCGGATTGTAGCTAATGGCCTATAAATATCTCCTTATTGGCTTGCATTTTTCCGAAGCTTTAACACAATAAGAGCTTAATTACAGCATGCGGTTGGCAACACCAGTAAATTAAAGGTTAGCTGATGTCCCTGTCTTTTTCCTGCAGTTGAGGGGCCTGTAATTTCGGCATTTTCATTCAAACGGAGCAAAAGCTTGGCAGCTGCGGCTCTGAGCCAAATGCAGACACCAGAGAGACACGGGGTTTCGTGTAGCCACCAGCCCCTTCTGGCTGCACTACCTTCGAAAACTCCAAATCTAGGACTGCCCATCCTCTGCTGTCACCCACAATCAGCTGGACTTATTACCAGGGGATTTCACTCCGTATACCTAGCAAGGGCCATTATCCCCAGACAAATAACTCTGAAAAGCATTTGGGCAGTCCAGAGCTGAGCTCTGGAGAAATCTGTCTTCTGGGTTATAAATGTAATCCCCAAACAAGCAAAAACAAACCAAGAATCACGTGGGGAAGACAACCCACACATGGGGTTGGGGGCTGTACATCTTTCCAGGCTTTTTACTATGAAAATGGGATCACAGGTCCACTTGGTCTGGACCCTGACAGGTCTTACATGGCTTTCTGGGTCATTAGAATCCTCTTCTAGATCACTGAGTGGCTATTTCATAGTTAGTTGTCTGGACGAATTGCTTGCATAGCCAATTTGCTACTGTTGGGCCTTTCTGCTCGCTATTTCCCACCATCATACACTTAATGAGCGTAAAAAAACTCTCACGGCCACACATACTCGTTCACAGCCACCATTCCCAGCAGGAACAGGCTCCTACTAGCATTTCTCCCAATAGCCATTTCAGGACCTGGTCCACCAGCTGGTCCTAGCTACCTCCCCAGAGCAAAAACCACACTGACAGGCACTCAGTGAGTGTTTGTGCTGAAGCAAGGTGTTATTTCTAACAACAAAGTAATCATGAATTCCTATTCTTTCAGAAAAAAGAAATTAACAACTGCTTTTCAGGGTTGACCCAGGGCTCTACAAAAAGCAGGGATGTCAGAGTTCCCTGGTGGCCCAGTGGGTTAAGGATCTGGTATTGTCACTGGTGTAGCTCTGATTACTGGTGTGGGGTGGGTTCCATCCCTGGCCCGGGAACTTCTGTATGCTGCAAGCACAGCCCAAAAAAAAGGGGGGGAATCAGAATGTAGGGATTTAATATTTCACAAGGATTAGCTCATCTGAATGCTCCACTCGCTCTCAGGAGAGAGGGACCACCATCACCCCCATTTTCTAGACAAGGAAACTGAGGCCCAAGATGTGAGGTCATTTAGCTGGAGGGCAGCCACATTCTCACAGGTGCCTCTGGACCCTCCCTACTCCAGCTGGCCTGGATACTACAAACCACACAGGCAAAGGCACTTTGGCTTTGCCCCTAAGGAAGGACAGTGGGAATAACAGCTGGCACTTCCAAGTGCCTTTGAACACCTCAGATCTGCTAAGGGACAAACCAGCCCAAAGAGCAAACCACGTACCCACCCCTCAGTCTGGCAGGGATGTGCACCAATGGTCATCCGATATGTGTTCATCCAGCACCCACTGTGTACCTGGCAGCGGCCCCACAGTACAGCCGCAACTCCCAAGACCAAATGCAAACACAGCTGGAGACAGGAGAGGCAGCTGCGTCTTGTTAAAAGAAAAATGGCACCGGGTGCTACCTGTGTTCACAGATATTTCTCATGGGGAAAGTCGAAGTAAAGCTGCAAATCAAAGGCAAGAGCCCTCAGCGTGCCCAAGACAAGGTCCAGAAGGATCGTAACAGTGTCACCAGTAGCTTTCCCTCCACCCAGGCTCCCCACCCCAGCTCCCAGAGCTCTGCTTGGCCTGCACCCCGCCCCACCCCAGGGCCTTCCTCACCTCATCTCCCCCCACTCTCCCACAATGCCTTCCTCTAGGAACACTCCCACCTCAGGGCCTTTGCACCGGCTGTTCCCACAGCCTGGGATGCTCTTCCTGCAGATCTCCACTGGTGGGTCCTCCCTCACATCCTTAAGATGTCATCCTCAGAAGTCACCTTCCCATGGAGGCTTACCCTGACCTCCCCCTGCCCTGTCCATAATCCTGCTCTCTATTCCCCTGTGACAGTTATCACCTTCTGTCTTGTTTCTTCTTTATCTTCCCCTGCAGGAAGGCCAGCTCCCCCAGGGCAGGGGTTTTGGTATCTTGAGCTTGCTCAGGGCTATGTCTGCAGAACCCGGCACTGAGGGAATATGCTCAAACTTTTTTCAGTGGAAATGAATGAAAAATGCGTGACATTTTAAGCACTTCTTCTGTGCGAGACACTCTTCCAAGCACACTCTAAATGGTCTCTCCTCCTATTTCTTTCCTTCCTTCCTTCTTTCTTTCTCTCTCTTTTTTTTTTTTTTTTTTTTTTTGGCAGCACCCATGGCATACAAAGTTTCCCAGGCCAGGGACTGAACCCACGCCACAGCAGTGACAATGCCAGGTCCTTAACCCACTGAGCCATCAGGGAACTTCTAAATGGTCTAATTTAATCCTTACTCCACTCTCAATGACAGGCAGGGCAGGAATTTATCTGCCCTAAGAAGTGAAACACACCCAACCTGGCGGCCTGAATGGGGCCCACGAGGAAGTGCTATGAACAACCCCCTTTCCTAACTGGGGAAACTGAGATGCAGAGAGGAAAGGCTCACAAGGCCAAGCCCAAGCCTGGGCGTCTGAGCTGGAGACCTCAACTTCAGCCTCCCTCTCCTGATCTTCTCCCAAGGACAAATTTCCAAAGCCCTTCCCTCCTGCCAGCTCTTCAGGCTAAATGACAAGGATCACCAGGGAGCCACATCCCCCACTCTCCTTAGGGACACGGGTCTCTCTGCTGGTACAAGGCAGGCCAAGCCCTGGGTCTTCAAAGTAGTTTCCGGAGCCAGGAGGCTCCAGGCGATTGTGAAATGGGCCCAGGCCAGCACTAGGGAGTAGTGGGGACTGTAGCAGCTCAAGTGGCCACTCCCATATCCTCATGGATACTAGTCAGGTTCATGTCCACTGAGCCATAATGGTAACAAAATCTCATTTTTAAATGTTCGCAGCTAATTCCCATAGTGGCTCAGTGGTAATGAACCCAACTAGTATTCAATCCCTGGCCTCGCTCAGTAGGCTAAGGATTTGGCATTGCTGTGAGCTGTGGTGTAGGTCACAGATGCGGCTCAGATCCTGTGTTGCTGTGGCTGTGGCATAGGCCAGCAGCTGCAGCTCCAATCTGACCTCTAGCCTGGGAACTTCCATATGCCGTGGGTATGGCCATTAAAAAAAAAAATTATCTCCATGCTGAAGAAACAAAAGACCTAACAAGCAGGTTTTGCTCCCCAGGACCACCGACCTGCAACCCCCAGTACAGGACTGAGCTAACTGGGTAATTCTCACTCGGACCATGTTCTTAGAAAAACCCACAAGGAGGAAGCAGGGAAATGGAGCAGCCAGATCTGCCCCCAGGCACAGAGCCAACATGCTCTCCCTTTTGTTCCTTGAAAACTGCCAGGAGAGCCTCTGTGTGGGTCCTTGGGGTAGAAGAGAGGAACCAGTCCCTGAGCCCCACAGCACAGTTCAGCCAAAGTCAGAGAAAGAAGCAGGCAGTGGGATTTAAAGCGAGTCCTGCCTGCCATCCCCCTTATGGCAGGGCTTTGGAGCTGAGAAGGCTTCTCCACACTCCAGAAATAAAAAGAAGTTGGCTCCGTTTGAGCACTCCACACCCAAAGAGAGGGCTTTTTACAGTTTTGGTCCTCGAGCCCTGAATTAATGCCTGGTTAATGCCAATGTCACGCTGCAGGCTCTGGAAGGAGGTTGCCACAGGAGCCAGCTCAGCAGCAGTTGGCAGTCACCAGTTGCCAGGGTGGGTGGGAGGGAAAGGTACAGCAGAGGGTTGGAGCGGGGGGTGGGAGAGAGAGACCTGGAGTCGCTCAATCCGTCACTGAATGCTCGGTTCTCTAAGCCTCAGTTTTCCCCTCTGGACAATGGGATCACAGCAGTGCCAGCCTCAGAATGTTCAAATGAAGTCCAGTGTGTAACTTATTAATTTTTTCTTTAAGGGCCGCACCTATGGCATATGGAGGTTTCCAGGCTATGAGTGGAGTCAGAGTTACAGCTGCTGGCCTACACCACAGCCACAGCAACACAGGATCCGAGTCGTGTCTGTGACCTACACCACAGCTCATGGCAACGCACCAGATCCTTAACCCAGTGAGTGAGGCCAGGGATCAAACCCACAATCTCATGGTTACTAGTCGGATTCGTTTCCGCTGCGCCACAACAGGAACTCCCCAGTGTCTAACTTTAGAGCACTTTCTTTTTTTTTTTTTTTCATTTTGGCTGCCCCGCAGCATATGGAGCTCCCAGGCCAGGGATTAGATCCGAGCTGCAGTGGAGACCTAAGCTGCAGCTGCAGCTATGCCAGAGCCTTTAACACACTGTGCCAGGTGGGGGATTGAACCCTTGTCCCATTGCTCCTAAGATGCCACCAATTCCACTGCGTCAGAGTGGGAGCTCCTAGAGCACTTTAATTCTAACTAGCTTTTGTTGTCAATATGAAAGGAATCAGCCTGGTGAATAATAACTCCATTCATACAGACCTACTGTGTGCCAGGCACCATGCTAAGTAAGCACTTTCAACACATCATGTAACTGCATCCTCGCAACTGTCTTGTTGAGGGTCCATCACCCCATTTTTAGGAGGGGCAGCTGAGGCTCAGAGAGGTAAAACAATCTGTGCAAGATCACAAGGCAAATGAAATGGACAGAGCTTTGCGGATGCCCACTGGAAGCCTGGGCAGGCCAGGCAGGAAGATGGCCAAGCAGGGGGCCCATAGCCCAGCCCAAGGCTCAGCCCAGGCCTGGTTGATCCCAAGTCCACGCCTTTCCGCCACAGTAGACAGAAGGCAGTTCGCCAGAGACAAAGCAGCAAAGGAGGAAATTCACGCTGCTGGGAGCAAAACCCCCAGGCCTCTGGGAAGGCAGGAGCAAAGCTGGGCTCCACTGAGCTCCTCCTGCCTGGTGGTCTTGGGTAAACAGGCTGTCTTCTGAGTGGAACAAGAAAGAACTTGGCTTGGGGCCTGTAGGATGAACGTTACCTCTTAACACTGATAACAACAATAATCACGATAATAATGACTATGATATTATCATTTGGCAGCCCCAGTCACAAATGGAGTCCTTCCTAGACAAATAGAGAAGTGGCCACCCATCTGGGAGGCAGAAGGGCAAGAAGTGGGGGAAGGGAGAGAGAAGAACCTAATTACATCCATTAGCTTCCTGAATCCTAGGAAACAGCCCACAGAATGGAATATGTCCACAGGACAGAGAGCCAAACTGAGACTTCTCAGAACTATCCAAAAAAGGCTGTATTCCAGATCTTGCCTGATCAGGTAAGAAGTTCCTTCCCAGGATCCAGGAAGGGCCCCCCACATTTGCAGGCTTTAGCTTGGGGGGCTGGCCCCTATGTTCTAGGGCCATGGAGGTACCCTGACATGGACCAGGAAAGAGTCCTGGAGAAAGATTCCCCCGAGGGTTCTACTTCCAATTGAGAGGAGTTCCAGTCTCACCCTTCAGCTCCCTTTCTCTCTGCATCCTCCACCACCCCCTGCCACAGTGGTGGGGTCAGACAGTCAGTCCGCTATGGCACAAACAGGCAGATTAGGAGAAGGTCAGATAGTAGGACAGACAGACAAAGGTTCCACTTGGAAAAGAGGAGCCAGCGTTCACCAGGCACTAAGCTTTAGAGTCAGCCCAGGAGAGCCAGGCAACAGGGTCCCCAAGGGTCAGCCAGCCAGTCAGACAGCAGAGGCCAGCTGGAGGTAACCCAAGAGAGGAAGAGATAAGTGTTAAAGTCTGTGAAGTGCACGGATGGGCAGCCGGACAGGACAGGTCATCCTAGATAGCTGGCCAGGCAGCAGGGGGCTGCTCTGCGGTACTGGACAGATGGACAGCCAAATGGTGGTGGTGGCAGAAGCCTATCCAGGACAGAGAGACAGCCAACGAGACGGCAGGAACTGCTCCAGATAAATGAACAGCCAGTCAGACCGCAGGGGTCGGCCCAATGGATATCTAAGTGACAGGTTTCGGACAGACAGGGAAGGGGAACCTGCCCCTGACACACAGGCAACCATATGGTAGAATTCACCCACTATAGCTGAGGACCAGAGAATCGGCAGAAATCCACCGCACCTTCTGGCCCTCGCCCATGAGATACCCCTTTAGCCTGGGCCGGCTCCCCACCTCCTGCAAGGAGCCCTCCGCCCAGGGCGTCCCACAGGGCCCGCCTCCCTGTCCCCGTCCCCGTCGCGGGCACGCAAGCGCCGCAGTTACGCCGGCGGCGCAGGGCGCGCCATTCCCGGTCCGCCCTCCGCGCCCTAGGCCGCCGCCCGCCCGCCGTCGCCGCCACGCTCGCTCACCGGCCCACGAAGTTCTCGAGCACTGAGCTCTTGCCGGCGCTCTGGCCGCCCACCACGGCAATCTGCGGCAGGTCCAGGTGGCAGCTCTGGCCGATGGAGCTGAAGGCATCCTGCAGCTTGTTGACCAGCGGGATCAGTTCTTCCATCCCGCGGTTGCCCATGGCGCCGGTGGCCCCGGCCCGAGCGCCCCGCGCTCCCCACCCGCCCCTGCCTTCAACGACGCGGCCCCGCGGCGTCCACGGCCGTTGCTCCCCGTCCGCCCGGGCCTCGGCGCGACGCCCGCTCCCGGCTCGGCCTCACGGTCGCCGCCTCATCCGGTTCTCAGGCGACACCCGACCCAAGCGACCTCCCGCCCGGGGCCCTGGGGCTGCGCCCAAAGCCCTCGCCCCACCCCCGGTTGGTCAGCCGCGCTGTCGCTCGTGCACCCAAGCCAGTGAAAGGGAGGCACGGACCTACAGCTGAATGAACCTTCCCCCCCGGGGACTTTCTCTCAGTCTCATTGGACGCGAGAACTGTCGCTATTGTAGAACAGCCAATAGCAGCGTGAAGCGAGTTGTTCAGGCCGGGAGGCGGTGTTTCGGAAAAAGGCATGTTAGCCCCGCCCATTGGGGGAGTTCCCGGATGGCAGGCCCATCCGCCAGTTTTATTGGCAGGGAGACCGGCCAGTCAACAAAATTGGCCAGTGATATTAAGGATCGATTCTTAAACACAGATCTGTCACTCGACTCTACCTAGTTCCCTAAAAATTTCCCATTGGTTTATATAAATATCACTCCGTTCCGTCAGCCAACAAATCAAGAGGGTGGGATTTAACCTCGAATCTTGACGCTAATTGGACGATGTATCTGTCCATCAAAGAATCACAAGCGCTTACTTGTGATTGTCGTAGGTCGGCTAGTCTTCTGAAGCAAAGAGTAGACCCAAAGTACTCGCCAACGTGCGCCACCTTGTGGACCCAGTGGTGATGGTCACGCCTGAGTTCCTCGGCTCTTAAAAAAAACTACAAGTCCCAGAATGCGTCTTGGCCGTGAGCTCACAAATCAGCTCCTTGCGCGGGGACCCAGTGCACTTTGAAGGTGAGAATCAGGCGATTAGTGGTTCCTAGGGAGAAGCAGGCTAGCTCGGCCTCGCTAGCTCCCACGCCTCCAGACCCTGGCGAATGCTGTGTCCTCCCGTAGGAATACCGTCTGATGACGCCTGTGTTGATGCAGCTGACGCTCCAACGTCGTTCCTCTGATTCTTCAACTTTAGCACATCTTGGATCTTTTTGAGTACTCAATGAAACTCAACGGAACTTCTCCCCAGAAAGTTCTCCCCTATTATTTTGCAGGCAACGCTGGGGATTCTGGGAACTGGGACTCTTGACCACTTGGAAGAGGCGGGGGAGTTCCGGCTGTGATACAGCGGGTTAAGGATCTGGCTTTGTCTCTGTGGCAGCGAGGGTTCGGTCCCTCAGCCGGCGCAGTGGGTTTAAATTCTGACGCTGTGGCAACTATGACGCTGTCGCTGGGATTCGATCCCTGGCCCGAGAATTTCCATGTGCTGACGGTGCAGCCAAAAAAAAAAGGAAGCCGGGAATAGATGGACTGACTTTAACAGAAGTGATCTGATTCCTCTGGACAAAGATAGGCCAGAGGCAGCCCAATAAGGAGCCAGGAGCAAAGGAGGTGGGGAAGTGGGCTGAGGGGGCAGGGCAGTAACAGGGGAAAGAAGAAAAAATGAGTAAGAGGATGGCAGAGTGGCCAAAGTTACAGGCCTGCTCCCTGACCCAAGACCCAGGTCTCAGAGACAGGCAAAAAGATGGCCCAAAATGATTGGCACTGCAGCCTTGACTATGATGGCAGAAACCTGGAAACATCCTAACTGCCCATCCATGGAGCTCATGAAATAAATACTATGTAGCAGCTATAAAAAAAGGATTGAGGAAGTTTTCATGTAGTGACATATAAACAATTTGAGCTACACTGAGAAAAGGAAGAAAAGCAAGGTACAGAACTGCATGTAAAGGATGGCAACATTCACGAAAATAATGTACAGGTGGAAAATTTCTGGAAGAATACACAAACTGATAAATGTAGTTGAATTCTTTATGATATTTAAATTGTAGATGCTATAAATGTGCTACTTTTTTTTACTTAAACCTTATCTTCAGAAGTTCCCTGATGGCCTAGTTGTTACGGACTCAGTATTGTCACTGCTGTGGCTTGGGTTACTGCTGCAACTTGAGTTAGATCTCTGGCCCAGGAAATTCCGCATGCTGTGGGTACAGCCAAAAAAAAAAAAAAAAAAAAAAAAAAAAAAATTGCAATAAATAAATAAATAACCTTACCTTCTAAGAGCTCTGTAACTGGCCATATCTGGACTAGATCCTAGGTCTATTTATTTGCTGGGTAGTAATGACCAAGTGACTCAATTTTTCTGAACCTCAGTTTCCTCATCTGTAAAATGAATTAAATACACTTGACAACCACCGAGAACAGTGCCAGGCTCAGTCTAAGTGCCTGCTAGATCACACTTACTATCACTGCTGTGTTTACTGACAATGAGATGAAGCCACAGGTCTGAAGAGTCAAGGCAAAGAGCCTTCTCCCTTTCTGGACTTCCCCCTCTCTGGACCTGTTTCCTCACCTATAAAAAGGAAGAGAATAGGAGTTCCCTGGTAGCTCAGAGGGTTGAGGATCCAGCACTGTAACTCCAGTGGCTCTGATGACTGCTGTGGCACAAGTTCCATCCCTGACCTGGGAAACTCCCTCATGCTGCACTTTCCTACATACAGGACTTCTGGATACCAGCTGCTGCTATGGATACTTGTTATTATCATCAATGGCGGGATGGGGGTACATGGGCCCCAGTGACACTCAGATAAGGAAGGGGACCAAGACAGGCCACCTCCCCAAGAAGACACAGACACACTCTGTTATAATAAAAAGCACCACATACTTCAATATCTTCCATCCCCTCCCTCCTTCTCCCAAGTGGGGTCAACTCAGGGTGATTCCCACAGAGGCCAGGGCTTCAGTGGCCCAGGTGGGACAGAGGGTGGGGTCCCCATACATGGTCCGCATGAAGTCCCGCACGAAGTCAGGGAAGCGCTTCTCTACGATGCTGGTGCGTACAGCACTCATTAGCCGCAGCTGCAGGGCAGGGGTGTCAGCATCAGCCACCAGCACAGGGGAGGCTCCCATCCCCCACCTTGCCTCAGCCATCCCAGCCACAGGCCCACCTGATAGGCAATGTTGTGGACAGTGAGGTGGTGCAAGGCGGCCGTGTTGTCACTATGGAGCAGCGTGTGCAGGAAAGCCCGGCTGTGCCTGGGGGTCAGGAGGTGAGGGCTCAGCAGAGCCAGGTCCGGCCCCCTCCCTGCCCTTCCCCAGCCTCCAGCCTCCGACCTCCCCTACTTCTGGCAGGTGGGACAGGCACACTCTGGGTCTATGGGGCGGAAGTCTTTCTCATACTGCTTCTTCTTCAGCTGCAGGTTCCCCGTGGGCACCAGGGCGGAGCCAAAGCGCTGGGGGATGGACAGAGGGGAGGGGAAGGCTGTCAACCAGGTTGTCCCCCGACGCACCTAACCCCCACCTTGGCTCCCCCAATCCCTCGCTGGCCTTTCCCCTGCCAAGGGCCTCACCGCCGTCCGTGTGGGGAAGACGCAGTCGAACATGTCGCATCCGAGAGCCACGCAGACCACCAGATCGGTGGCATAGCTAGGGGTGGGGCCGTGGGGGAGGGGAGCAGAGAACCTCAAGCCCTGGTCACACACCCCAAACCCCGACACCCAACCCTCACACTCCCCGCCCCCCAGACCGGCACCCTCAGAACCATCCCTAGCAGAGAGCCATGTCCTCCTAGGTCCCCTCCTGGGCAGGGCAGGGTCCTCCCCACCAGTTCCCCAGAGGCAGGGGTCACCAGGTACCCACTTCCCATAGGCAGGGCTGTCTCCCCTCCCCTCCACATACCCGACCCCCATCAGGTATCGGGGCTTGTCCTTGGGCAGCCTTGAGGTGCTCAGTGCCACCATCCTCCAGAACTGGCTCTTGCTCTCGCCCCCACTCAGGCCCCCGATGGCAAAGCCTGGCACGTCCCTCTTGGTCATTTCTGAGGGTAGAGGGGCAAGATCAGGGGTGACCAGGCAAAAGGAGATAGACCTCAGCCCCCTCCTCTTCTTCCGCCTTGCCCTGAGAGCAGACCCTGCCCTCCCCTCCACAGGCCCTCAGAAAATGTAAGAAAGAGTGAGCGAGCGAGAGAGAGAGAGAGAGAGAGAGAGAGAGAGAGAGAGAGTGTGGGAGCTGCTAGTGATCTTAGCTACAGCTTTATCTGTGAAAGCTCCAGGGGCAAGGGGTGGAACACAGCCATAGCAGCGACTGGAGCTGCTGCAATAACAACACCAGGTCCCTAACCCGCTGCATCACAAGGGAAGTCCTCAGCTACCGCTTATTGAGTGCCCGCTGCATGTAAGAGCCTCTCCTTCAAACCTCAGGAGAGGAGTTCCCACCATGGCGTGGTGGTTAACGAATCTGACTAGGAACCATGAGGTTGTGGGTTCGATCTCTGACCTTGCTCAGTGGGTTAAAGGATCCAGCAATGCCATAAGCTGTGGTGTAGGTCGCAGACATGGCTCGGATCCCACATTGCTGTGGCTCTGGCTACAGCTCCGATTGGACCCCTAGCCTGGGAACCTCCATATGCCATGGGAGTGGCCCAAGAAATGGCAAAAAGACAAAAAAAAAAAAACCAAAAAAACCACCTCAGGAGAAGCCCAGGGCCCACCCTTCCTTAGCTGAAAACTGAGATGAAGCCAGACGTGTTTCAGAATTTTCCAGTGAACATCCAACAGGCTGAACAACAGCCCATCATCAAACACTGTAACATTTCTACTGCAAAATGTATAAAGGCTCATAACTGGGGCAAAAAACCACAAAGGTCCAATCTTGCCACCAAATGAATTGCAAATTCCTGCAAGTTCTGGATATGAGAAGTGGGCAACTAGGCTTCAGAACTGCAGAAAGGGGACTGCAGATCTGAACTTGGTTGAGGCGGGCAGAGTTAAAACCGCTGGCCCCAGGCCACATATGCCAGGGGCTGGATTCGAACACACTGTGCCACAAGAGAACCCCCTCAGGTTTTTGGGGTTTTTTTGTTTTATTTTGCTGTCTTTTCTGGGGCGGCACCTGCGGCATGTGGAGGTTCCCAGGCTAGGGGTTTAATTGGAGATGTAGTCAATGGCCTAGACCACAGCCACAGCAATGCAGGATCTGAGCCGCATTTGAGACCCACACCACAGCCCACAGCAACACCGGATCCTTAACCCACTGAGCAAGGCCAGGGATCGAACCCACAACTTCATGGTTCCTAGTTGGATTCATTAACCACTGAGCCACGATGGTAACTCCTGTTTTTGTTTTTAATGAAAAAGAACAGAAAATACCAGAGAGAGCATCTCACCTACAAAGATAAATTCTTCAGGAAGCCTTGGTTTCTACTTTTGTATATATCCATGCATACTGAGCTGTGGCATGAAATGTGCTTCTGTGGGTCTCCAGGAAAAAGACATTGGGGCAGTTCCTGTCGTGCCTCAGCGGATATGAATCTGACTAGTATCCATGAAGACTCAGGTTCAATCCCTGGCCCTGCTCAGTGGGTTAAGGATCCAGTACTGCTGTGTGCTGTGGTGTAGGTCACAGACACGGCTCGGGTCCCGCGCTGCTGTGACTGTGGTGTAGGCCAGCAGCTACAGCTTCTGATTAGAAACTTAGCCTGGGAACTTCCATAGGCCGTGGGTGTGGCCCTAAAAAAAAAAAAAGCCAAAAAAAAAAAAAAAAAAAAGACATTGGGAGTTCCCTGGTGATGCAGCAGTTTAAGGATCTGATGTCACTGTGGTGGCTCAGGTCACTGATGTGGTACAGGTTTGATCCCTGGCCACAGAACTTCCACATACCATTGCCTCGTCCACCTCCCAAAAAAAGACTGGATCGGGTGGGGCTGGGGGGGGCAGGGTGGGCAGCTTGAAGACCAAAAAAATTATAACAGGTCAATCTTCACAACAGCACACAGTGATGCCAGGTGTACATCCATGAGGCAAGAGATTAGAGGGCTGGATCCAGCCCAGCAGACTCCAGAACCCAGAGTCTTGCCCATGACACCTCACTGCCTTTAAAGCCCCCATTTCTGGAGTTCCTGTTGTGGCTCAGTGGTTAACGAATCCGATGAAGGTTGTGGGTTCGATCCCCGGCCTTCCTCAGTGGGTTAAGGATCCGGTGTTGCCATGAGCTGTGGTGTGGGTCATCACAGACGCAGCTTGGATTTGGCATTGCTATGGCTCTGGCGTAGGCCAGCAGCTACAGCTCTGATTCGACCCCTAGCCTGGGAACCTCCATATGCTGTGGGTACGGCACTAGAAAAGGCAAAAAGACAAAAAAAAAAAAAAAAAGCCCCCATTTCTGCACCCCACATCGTCACCTTGGCCACAGCCTTGGTTCAGGCCTCAATGTCACCCTCCACATGGGCAACCACTCCAACTTCCTCTATGGGGATTATGCTTCCTATCCCACTGGGATTTTTTCCCTATCTCCCACTCAATAGCCCTCCAGGGCTCCCTAACACCCCACTGTGGTGTCCCAGGGCCTCCACCATCAGCAAAATGCCCTGGGCCCAACCTCTTGCTCCTGACCACACATCTTACTTCCCAGGGAGGGAGCAGCGCAGTGTATAGGTTTTAGAGCTCAAGGTCTGAGTTCATATCCCAGCTCTGCAACATCTGAGCCGTGAGGCTGGACGTAAGGAAATTAATAGCTCTGTGTCTCAGCTTCCTCTTCTGAAACCTTGGGAACCTGGTAGTTCCCATCTTACAGGATGGCTATGAAAATTCAATGGGTCAATCTGTGAACAGCATTTGATACAGAGCCTGGTGAATACCTGAAAATTGACAGCTGTTGGAATTCTTCTTTGAACTCATTCTACTCCATGCTGCCTCAGGGCATTGGCTTCAGCTGTTCCTTCCACCTAGAGTGTCTTTTTGCCCATTAACAACCACAGTCTCAGACCATTGCACGTCAGGCTCATGTGGGGGCCTCCGTGATGGAAAAGACCTGGTCCTGGGATTCCCGTTGTGGCTCAGCAGGTTAAGAACCTAACTAGTGCAGCACCTGTTGTGGCTCAGCGGGTAAGAACCTGACTAGTTTCCATGAGGATGCAGGTTCAATCCCTGGCCTCCCTCAGAGGGTTAAGGATCCAGTATTGCCGTGAGCTGCAGATGCAGACTGGATCCCGAATTACTGTTGTTGTGATGTAGGCCAGCAGCTGCAGCTCCCATTAGACCCCCTAGCCCAGGAACTTCCATAAGCTACAGGTGCGGTCCTAAAAAGAACAGAAAAGAAAATCCCTGGTCCCTTTAGCCCGTGGCTTTACCTTCCAGGCAGGTGGTCCGGAGATCCGCATCCAGCCCACCCTGGATGATGGCAAAGAGGTTCTGTTTGTCTGGCCACCGATGGGCTGCAATGCACCGGTCCAGCCAGCGGATTGATCTGCAAGAGGACCCGAGTCACAAGCCAGAGAGGCTGGGTGAGGGGTAGGGAGACAAGGATGCAGGACCAGGATCCCCTCCTCCTCTCCCCCTCCCCAACAGAAACACACACACACACACACACACACACACACACACACACCTATACATGGCTTCTTCCACACGTGGCCCTGTCACAGTGCTGCTCACCACGTCGTCAAGCTGCATGATGATGTCAGAGCCTGGAGAGGAAGACAGGAGCACAGTCACTGGGAAAGCCCCCACCTCCAGCTGGGGACAAGCTGGACCCCATTAGTCCCTCTCTGCGTCTTGCTGGCTCCCACTAAGCCCCTCCATCTGTTTATACAGCAACCAGAGGGAGCTTTTCAAAACGCACATCTGGGAGTTCTCTCATGGCTCAGTGGGTTAAGGATCCAGCATGTCATCGCTGTGGCTCAGGTCACTGCTTGTGGCACAGGTTCCATTCCTGGTCCAGGAATTTCTGCATGTCTTGGGTGTGGCCAAAAAAACCCCAACAAAATGCACATCTGATCTTGCAACCCCACCCACCACCAGCAAAAACCCTATCCTGGCACGTGTAATATAAGCCCACCTATGCAAATTTATCCTTCAAGAATAAGATGAAGTGTGCACAAAGTGATTCATCTGGTAGGACAGACAATAGCAAGGTGGGGGTCCAAATGTCTGTCAGCAGAGGTCTAGTGAAATAAACCATGGTCCAGCCCTTAAGGAAAGGTTCTTTCTCACAATTCCAATATCCAGAAAATCGAAGGATTTTTTTTATGCTTATGGCACATTCATATGGCAGCAATACCCGTAACAGTTGTCGTCTTTTTAAAAACGCGATTTAGGAGCTCCAGTTGTGGCTCAGTGGTTAACAAATCCAACTAGGAACCATGAGGTCGTGGGTTGGATCCCTGGCCTTGCTCAGTGGGTTAAGGATCCGGCGATGCTGTGAGCTGTGGTGTAGGTCCCAGACGCGGCTCAGATCCCGCGTTGCTGTGGCTGTGGCGTAGGCTGGTGGCTACAGCTCTGATTCGACCCCTAGCCTGGGAACCTCCACATGCCGCAAGAGCAGCCCAAGAAATGGCAAAAAATAAAAAAAATAAAAAATAAATAAAAACGTGTTTTATTTATATTTTAGCCACTCCCATGGCCTATCAGACTTCCCAGGTCAGGGATCGAACTGGCACCACAGTTATTACTAGAACCACAGCAGTGACAACACTAGATCTTTAACTTACTGAGCCAGAAGGGAACTCCTAAAAAATGATTTAGTATGAAGATTCAAAAGTGCTGGAGTTCCTGTCCTGGCTCAGCAGTTAATGAACCTGACTAGCACCCATGAGGATGCAGGTTCTATCCCTGGCCTCACTCAGTGGGTTAAGGATCCGGCGTTGCTGTGGCTGTAGTGTAGGCCGGCCAGCAGCTACAGCTCCGATTCAACCCCTAGCCTGGGAACCTCCATGTGCTGCAGGAGAGGCCCTAAAAAGAACAAAAAAAAAAAAAAAAAAAAAAAAAAAAAGTGTTAGAGTTCCTGCCATGGCTCAGTGGGTTAGTGAGTTTAGGTCTGTGGTAGTGCCAGTTCAATGCTGGACCAGGGAACTTCTATAAGTAACGGGTGGGTGCAGATAGAAAAAGAAAAGAAAAAAGACAAAAACTTTAAGGCAATAAAAGCAAAATGTATACCATATGAGCCAGCAATCCACTTCTGGGTATATTCCCAAAAGAAGTGAAAGCAATCTCAAAGAAACATTTGCACACTCATGTACATAGCAGCCTATTCACCACAGTCAAAACATGAAACTCAGCATCCATTGACAGATAAACAGATACGCGAAATGTCCTACAGGCATACAATGGAATACCATTCAGCCATAAAAAGGAAAGTGGAGTTCCCCTAGTGATCGGCAGAAATGAACCAACTAGTATCCATGAGGATGTGGGTTCAATCCCTGACCTTGTTCAGTGGGTTAAGGATCTGGCATTGCCATGAGCTGTAGTGTAGGTTGCAGACGGGGCTTGGATGGTGTAGGCCGGCAGCTGTTCCTAGCCCAGGAACTTCCATATGCTGCAGTTGGGGCCCTAAAAAAAAAGGAAAAAAAAAAAGAAAGAATGACAGAATCGGAACATCACCAGTTTGCATGCTCTAGTAACAGTTCCAGGGGAGGAGCGGGATGGTTCACTGGGAGAGTCTGGAAGATATCAGGTGCCCCCTGGTAGACATACACACTGTGACACTTTCTTGTCAAAAGGAAGGACTTGAATCTGCCTGAAACCTGCAGATTCAACTACCAACTTACAGGAAAACTATTACATGACCCCTACACCCTGAGGATGCCATCAGCAAAATTTAGACTCTGTGAACCACTATAGGGCAAAGGAAGCATTTTCTCTGAGAAGAAAATTGCTTTTAAAAAAAAAAAAAAAAAGGAAATGTAATAAGAAACTATTAAAAAGAAATAGGGTCAACTATACTCCAATATTTATTTTTGAAAAAAAGGAACTGGGGAGTTCCTGTTGTGGCTCAGTGGAAATAAATCTGACTAGTATCCATGAGGACACAGGTTTGATCCCTGGTCTCCCTCAATGGGTAAAGGATCTGGTGTTTCCATGAGCTGTAGCGTAGGTCATAGACATGGTTCAGATCTGGCGTTGCTGTGGTCTAGGCCAGTGGCTACAGGTCTGATTTGACTCCTAGCCTGGGAACCTCCATATACCGTAGGTGCGGTCCTAAAAAGACAAAAAAAAAAAGAAAGAAAGAAAAGGAACTGAAAGGAGAAACTATACAACATGTAGTAGATATTAAAAAGAGACTTAAGGGAGTTCCTGCCATGGCTCAGAAGAAACAATGCTAACCAGGAACCATGAGGTTGCAGGTTCAATTCCTGGCCTTGCTCAGTGGGCTAAGGATCCAGCATTGCCGTGAGCTGTGGTGTAGGTTGCAGACAGGCTTGGATCCTGAGTTGCTGTAGCTGTGGTGTACGCCAACAGCTGTAGCTCTGATTCCACCCCTAGCCTGGGAACCTCCATATGCTGCGGGTGTGGCCCTAAAAAGAAAGAAAAACAGAGACTTAATAGAACACTAAAAATTAACTATAATAAAATTTTTATTTATTTATTTTTTTTGGTCTTTTTAGGGCCACACCCACAGCATATGGAGGTTCCCAGGCTAGGGGTCTAATGGGAGCTGCAGCTGCTGGCCTTCGCCACAGCCACAGCAATGCCAGATCTAAGCCATGTCTGCGACCTATACCATAGCTCACAACAACGCCAGATCCTTAACCCACTGAGTGAGGCCAGGGATCAAACCCACAACCTCATGGTTCCTAGCTGGATTCATTTCTGCTGCACCATGACGGGAACTCCTTAAATTTTTTTTTTTTTTTTTTTTTTGTCTTTTTGCCATTTTTCTTGGGCCGCTCCTGCGGCATATGGAGGTTCCCAGGCTAGGGGTCGAATCGGAGCTGTAGCCACTGGCCTACACCAGAGCCACAGCAACGCAGGATCCGAGCTGAGTCTGCAACCTACACCACAGCTCATGGCAACGCTGGATCGTTAACCCACTGAGCAAGGGCAGGGACTGAACCCACAACCTCATGGTTCCTAGTCGGATTCGTTAACCACTGCGCCACGACAGGAATCCCCTTAAATTTTTTTTTAAAAAGCAAGAGTTGCTGAATAGCACTGGGAACTATATCTAGTCACTTGTGGGGGAGCATGATAGAGGATAAAGTGAGAAAAAGAATGTATGTGTGTGTGTATGTAAGACTGGGTCACTTTGCTGTTCAGTAGAAAATTAACAGAACACCATAAACCAACTATAATGGAAAAAATAAAAATCATTAAAAAAAAAAAAAAACAGGAGTTCCCATCGTGGCGCAGTGGTTAACGAATCCGACTAGGAACCATGAGGTTGCGGGTTCGGTCCCTGCCCTTGCTCAGTGGGTTAACGATCCGGCGTTGCCATGAGCTGTGGTATAGGTTGCAGACACGGCTCGGATCCTGCGTTGCTGTGGCTCTGGCGTAGGCTGGCGGCCACAGCTCCGATTCGACCCCTAGCCTGGGAACCTCCATATGCCGCAGGAGCGGCCCAAGAAATAGCAAAAAAAGACCAAAAAAATTAAAAAATAAATAAATAAAATAAAATAGAAAAAAAAAAAAAAAAGGCAGGAATACCCACTATGGCACAATGGGATCAGCAATATCTCTGGAGCACTGGGACATGGGTTCGATCCCCAGCCCCACACACTGGGTTAAGGATCTGGCATTGCCACGGCTGCAACATGAGTAACAACTGTGACCCAGATCTGATCCCTGGCCTAGGAGCTCCATGTGCCACAGGGCAGTCAAAAGAAAAAAAAAGGGGGGGAGGGGGGAGGTTCCATTGTGGCTCAGCAGATGCCACTGTAAAAAAAAATAAAAAAATAAAAAGGTGGAAGCTCCTTTGTGGCACAGCGGCACTGCTGCAGCTATGGTACTGGTCACAAATGCAGCACACACTCGACCCCTGACCCAGGAACTTCCACATCACACTGGTGCGGCCTAAATAAATAAATAAAAAGATTTAAGAGATCTTTCAGGAGCTCCCATCATGACTCAGCAGTAACGAACCTAACTAGTATCCATGAGGATACGGGTTCAGTACGTCGCCTTGCTCAGGGGGTTAAGGATCCCAGTTGCCATGAGCTGTGGTGTAGGTCGCAGATGTGGCTCAGATCCCATGTTGCTGTGGATCTGTGGATGTGCCATCAGCAGCTGTGGCTCAGATTTGACCCCTAGCCTGGGATCTTCCATATACTGACGCTGTGGCCCTAAAAAGCAAAAAAACAAAAAAAGAGAGAGAGAGAGAGAGATCTTTCAAACAATTGCAGTATCTGGACATTATCTGGATCCTGAAATAAACAAACTGTAAGAAAATTTGACAACAGCAAAAAAGCCAACAAACCAATTGAAAAATGGGCAAAAGACCTGAATAGACATTTCTCCAAAGATATACAGGTGGCCAACAAGCACATAAAAAAATGCTGATTATTATTATCACTGATTATTAGAGAAGTGCAAATCAAAACTGCTATGAGGCACCACCTCACACCAGTCAGAATGGCCATCATTAATAAGTCCACAAATAACAAATGCTGGAGGGGGTATAGAGAAAAGGGAACCTCCTGCATTGTTGGTGGGAATGTAAGCTAGTACAACCACTATGGAAAACAGTATGGAAGTACCTTAGAAAACGATACATAGAATTACCATATGACCCAGCAGTCCCACTCTTGGGCATATATCGGACAAAACTTTCCTTGAAAAAGACACATGCACCCGAATGTTCTCTGCAGCACTATTTACAATAGCCAAGACATGGAAACAACATAAATGTCCATCGACATTTTGGATGGTAATTGGATAATTGGATTAGGAAGATGTGGTATATATACACAATGGAATACTACTCAGCCATAAAAAAGAACAAAATAATGCCATGTAGAGCAACATGGATGGAACTAAGAGACTCTCATACTAAGTGAAGTATGTCAGAAAGACAAATACCGTATGATATCACTTATATATGGAATCTAATATATGGCACAAATGAACCTTTCCACAGAAAAGAAAATCATGGACTTGGAGAACAAACTTGTGGTTACCGAGCAGGAGGGAGTGAGATGGACTAGAAATCTGGGGTTAATCGATGTAGACTGTTGCCTTTGAATGGATGGGCAATGAGATCCTGCTATGTAGCACTGAGAACTATGTCTAATCACTTCTGATGAATCTATACATGTATGTAACCAGGTCAACATGCTGTATAGTAGAAAATTGACAGAACACTGTAAACCAGCTATAACGGGGAAAAAAAAAAAAAAAAGAAATTTTGACATTTTTTAAACAACTGAAACTCTGAACACCGGCCAGACATTTGTCTTTTTTTGGCCACACACATGGCATATGGAGGTTCCCAGGCTAGGAGTCCAATCAGAGTTATAGCTGCCAGCCTACGCCAGAGCCACAGCAACGCTGGATTTGAGCCGCATCTGTGACCTAAACCACAGCTCATGGTAAGGCTGGATCCTTAACCCACTGAGCGGGGCCAGGGATCGAACCTGCAACCTAATGGTTCCTAGTCAGATTTGTTATCCACTGAGGCATGGCGGGAACTCCAGGCCAGACATTTGATGATGGTAATGAATTATTGTTAGTTGTCTTTAGGTGAGATGATGGAATTGTGGTTATGTTTAAAAAAAGGTCTGTGGGGTCTAAAATATGATACAAATGAACTTATTTACGAAATAGAAACAGATTCACAAACACAGAAAAAAAACTTACAAGGGGAAAGGACAAGGGGTAGAGAAGGAATAAATTAGGAACTTGGGATCAACTACTATATATAAAATAGATAAATAACAAGGTCCTACTGTACAGTACAGGGAACTATGTTCAATATCCTATAATAAACCATAATGGAAAAGATATGAAAAAGAATGGCTGTGGTGTAGGCTAGCAGCTGCAGCTCTGATTCGACCCCTAGCCCGGGAACCTCCATATGCCACGGGTATGGCCCTAAAAAGACCAAAAAAAAAAAAAAAAAGAATATATATACATACGTACATATAACTGAATCATTTTTGCTATACTCCAGAAACTAATATATTGTAAATCAACTATACTGCAATGTTAAAAAGAGTAAGAACTCCTATGTTTTAGAGATACAAATTAAAATACTTACAGTTGGAATTCCTACTATGGCACAGCAGTGTTGTCTCTGTACTGCTGAGGTGCAGCAAGTTCAATCCCTGGCCTGGGAATTTCCGCATGCCACAGTGGCAAAAAAAAAAAAAAAAAAAAAAAAAAGCAAAAATAGCTAAAAATTTGAAAATATATCGGATATATAAGACTGCAACTATCAAAAAATAAAATAAGGGAGTCCCTGTTGAGGTTCAGCGGGTTAAGGACACAACATTATCTCCATGAGGATGCGGGTGCCGTCCCTGGCCTGGCTCAGTGGATTAAGGACTAAGCCTTGCCACAAAGTACAGCATAAGTTGCAGCAGACGCTGCTTGCATCTGGTCTTGCCATGGATGTGGTGTAGACCTGTAGCTGTAACTCTAGCCAATCCCTAGCCCAAGAACTTCTGTATGCCACAGCTACAGCTGTAAAAAGAATAAATAAATAAATAAATAAACCAACAGCAACAACAGAGAAACAAAATAAATAAAATAAGATCAGGAGTTCCCACTGTGGGACAGTGGGTTAATGATCTGGCTTGTCTCTGTGGGGTGCCAGTTTGATCCCTGGCCTGGTGCAGCAGGTTAATGATCTGGCATTGCTGCAGCTGTGACAGAGGTCACAGCTATGGCTGGGATTCAATCCCCAGCCCAAGAACTTCCAAATAAATAAAAATAAAATCAGTGAAGCATATCCATTAATTGGTCTGTTATTTGGCTATATAAAGGAATAAAGTACTGATACATGCTACAACATAGATGAACCTCAAAAAACGTTATGCTGAAGTTCCTTGTGGCTCAGTAGTTGAAGGATCTGGTATTCTTCTACATTGGGGCTCAGGTTGCTACTGTGACATGGGTTCAATCCTTGGCCTGGTAACTTCCACACGTTGCAAGCATAACGAAGAAAAAGGAAATTATGCTAAGTAAAAAAAAAAAAATTCATAAAGACAACATATTGTATGATTACATTTACATGAAATATCTAGAATACACAAATCTATAAACAGAAAGTAGATCAGTTAGTGGTGGGGGAGATAGGACTTGATTGATTAGTGGTGGGGGAGATAGGAATTGATTGAGAGGGTGTGGTTGATAAAGGTACAGGATTTCTTTTTGGGATGACAAAAATGTTCTGAAATTAGATTGTGGTGATGGTTGCCCAACTCTGTGACTATACTAAAAACCGTGTGTGTGTGTGTGTGTGTGTGTGTGTGTGTGTGTGTGTGTGTATTTTTTGGGTCTTTTTGGGCTGTACCCATGGCATATGGGGTTAAATCAGAGCTGCAACTGCTGGTGTACACCACAGTCACAGCAACTCTGGATCCTTAATCCACTAAGGGAGGCCAGGGATCAAAACCTCATGGATAGTAGTCAAGTTTGTTACCACTGAGCCATGGCAGGAACTCCGAAGTAACTTTTATTTTTTTAATTTTTATTTTTTGCTTTTTTTTTTTTTTTTTTTTTTAGGACTAAATCCACAACATATGGAGTTCCCAGGCTAGGGGTCAAATCAGAGGAACAGCTGCTGGCCTACACCACAGTCACAGAAACACCAGGTCTGTAACCTACACCACAGCACATGGCAATGCTGGATCTTTAACCCACTGAGTGAGGCCAGGAATCCAACCTGCTTCCTCAAGGATGCTAGTCAGATTTGTTTCCTCTGAGCCACGACAGGAACTCCCAAAGTACACATTTTAAACATGTGAATTTTCTGTGTATATCTCAATAAAGCTGTTTAAAAAAAAAAATCAACAAAACAAAAAAACAAAAAATGAAGAAAAACCACAAGCCAGAAGTTGTTTTTTGAAAAAGATCAACAAACTCAAAATCAACCCCAACCAGACTAATCAAGAAGGAAGAGATCCGGAGTTGTAGTCGTAGCTCAGCAGTAACAATTCCTACTAGTATCCATAAGGATGCGGGTTTGCGCCCTGGCCTTACTCAGTGGGTTAAGGATCCAGTGTTGCAATGAGCTGTGGTGTAGGTCACACACATGGCTCAGATCCCCAGTTGCTGTGGCTCTGGTGTAGGCCGGTGGCTACAGCTCCAATTAGACCCCTAGCCTGGGAACTTCCATATGCTGCAGGAGAGGCCCTAGAAAAGACAAAAAGACCAAAAAAAAAAAAAAAAAAAAAAAAAGGAGGTATCGAGATACAGGAAGCATAGAGGACCCCAAACAAGTTGAACCCAAACAGGCCCACACCAAGACATATTATAATAAAAATGACAAAAGTTAAAGAGAAGATTCTAAAGGCAGCAAGAGAAAAGAAAAGCGTTAATTATAAGGGAAGCCCCATAAGGCTATCAGCTGATTTCTCTACAGAAACACTACAGGCTAGAAGACAGTAGCAAGATATATTCAAAGTTCTAAAAAGAAAAAATTTGCAGCCTAGAATACTCTACCCAGCAAGAATATCATTTAAAATAGAAGGAAAAATAAAAAATTTCTTCAACATACAAAACTAAAAGAGTACAGCAATACTAAACCCATTCTAAAAAAAAATACTAAAAGGAGTCTATTGCCTTTGGAATAGATAAGCAATGAGATCCTGCTGCGTAGCACCAGGAACTATGTCTAGTCACTTATGATGAAGCATGATGGAAGATAATGTGAGGAAAAAAAAATGTATACATGTATGTATAACTGGGTCACCACACTGTACAGTAGAAAATTGACAGAACACTATAAACTAGCTATAATGAAAAAAAAAATTATTATATGAAGAGTTAAAAAAAAAGAAATACCAAAAGAGCTTCTCTAGATAAAAAAGATGTAAGAAGAAATAGGATGGAGGAAATTACAATTGGAAAGCAATCACTTAAGCCAGTATACAGATCTAAAAGGAAAAAAAAAAAAACCTACTGTAAATGTGACAATAAACACAAGGAATAGCAAAAGGACAAACATGAAGATGTTAAAAAGGACCTCAAAATCACAGAACGTGGGGAAGGAAAGTAAGAAAATCTGGGCTTTTCTTTTCTTTTTTTTTTTTTTTTTTTTTTGTTGTCTTTTTGCCTTTTCTAGGGCTGCTCCTGCGGCATTTGGAGGTTCCCAGGCTAGGGGTCTAATTGGAGCTGTAGCCGCCAGCCTAGACCACAGCCACAGAAACTCAGGATCCAAGCCGCGTCTGTAACCTACACCACAGCTCACAGCAACGCCGGATCCTTAACCCACTGAGCAAGGCCAGGGATCGAACCCACAACCTCATGGTTCCTAGTTGGATTCGTTAACTGCTGCACCACGACGGGAACTCCTGGGCTTTTTTTTTTTTTTAAATAATGTGTTTGAGCCTATGTGACTATCGGGCTAAAGCAAGCAGATGTAGGAAGGGGTTAACATACTTGAAAAACAGAGCAACCAAACATTACATTCACAAAAACTTTTAGAACCTGCAACTCATGGTTCTTAGATCTGTTAACCACTGAGCCACGACGGGAATTCCAGGTTTTACTAAATAATTCTATGAGACATTTAAAGATGAAATAGTTCCTGTCATGACGCAGTGGAAACAAATCCAACTAGGAACCATGAGGTTACGAGTTCGATCCCTGGCCTCACTCAGTGGGTTAAGGATCTGGCGTTGCCGTGAGCTCTGGTGTGGGTCAAAGACACGGCTTGGATCTGGCGTTGGCTGTGGCTGTGGTGTAGGCTGGCAGCTATAGCTCCAAGTAGACCCCTAGCCTGCAATCCTCCATATGCCGCAGGTGCAGCCCAAAAAAAAAAGGATGAAATAACATCAGTCTTAGGCAAATTCCAACAGATAATAACATGGGAGAAGCAAAGTAGGCTGGGATACAAATGAAACATAATGGCCGAGACCTGGTGATTGCTGAACTGGGTGACAGGTCAGTGAGGTTGTGTCTATTTTGGTATAAACTTGAAATTTTCCAAAATTAATAAAAATACAAGTACAGAAGAATGTGCCATAAATAGCATGCTCTCATCATGGAGAAAATTACAATAGATTTGAACTTGCTTGATTTGGTATAAACTCTGGAAGAATGGGAAATGAAAAACAGGGAGTCTCTGTCATGGCTCAGTGAAAACGAATCTGACTAGTATCCATGAGGATGCAGGTTTGAACCCTGGCCTCACTCAGTGGGTTAAGGATCCGGCATTGCCATGAGCTATGGCACAGGTCACAGACATGGCTTGGATCTGGTGTTGCTGTGGCTGGGGCTCTGATTGAACCCCTAGCCTGGGAACCTCCATATGTTGTGGGTGTAGCCCTAAAAAGACAAAAAAAGAAAAATGAAAAAGAAAGAAAGATTTAAAAAAAAAAGAAAAAGAAATAAAAAACAGATGTTCCCTAGTGGCTCAGCAGGTTAAGTATCTGGCATTGTCACTGCTATGGCATGGGTTTGATACCTGGCCAGGGAACTTTCATGCACCAGAGGCACAGCCCCCTCCCAAAAAAAGAAAAAAACAGAAACAGAGGTGACCTTTAGTAGTAAAGGAGATGGATCGAGAATAGACCTGGAAAGGGTACTGTTTCCTACACACATTTTTATATGGGAATATATACAAAATATATTATTGTTAATTTCTTTTTTTTGTCTTTTTTTTTAGGGCTGCACCCGCATGGAGGGTTCCCAGGAGGGTTCCCAGGCATGATACAAGCTCCGTCTGCAAACTGCACCACAGCTCACGGCCCACTGAGCAAGGCCAGCTATCAAACCCTCGTCCTCATGGATGCTAGTCAGATTTATTTCCACTGAGCCACGATGGAAACTCCAATTTTTTTTTTTAATGGCAGAACCCCCAGCATGCATAAGTTCCCAGGCCAGGGATGGAACCCTTGCCACAGCAGTGACTCAAGCCACAGCAATGACAATACCTTTAACCCACTAAGCCATCAGGGAATTCTTAATTTTTTTGCTCTAAAAGAAAATCAAAAAGTTCCTGTTGTAGCTCAGCAGGATTAAGAATCCAACTAGTATCCCTGAGGATGTAGGTACAATCCCTGGCCCCACTCAGTGGGTTAAGGTATGGTATGGTCCCGAGCTATGGTATAGGTCACAGATGCGGCTGGGATCTGGCATTGCTGTGGCTGTGACATAAGCTGTTGGCTACATCAGCTCCGATTCAGCCCCTAGCCTGGTAACTTCCCTATGCAGCAGGTGTGACCCTATAAAGCCAAAGGGAGAAAAAAAGAAAAAAAATCAAAAAGCACAAGCCCCTGAAGGATCTGCTCCTGCCACCTTTTGGTTCTTTACCTCCATACACACACGCACCTCCTCCTCCGTCTCTGTTCCAGCCATGCCAGTCGGGACCCTGCTTCATGACCTTGCACTGGATGCTTCTTCTTTCCAGAACATACTTTCCTCTTTGGATATTTAGTACATTTCTCCTTATCCATGAGTTTTAGGCCTAGGGCAACACTCCCTGAGCCTAGACTAAATCCTGCCAAAAGTCCCACATACCTGGCATTCACAGTAAGGGTGCCAATCTTGTATTTATTTGTGCTGTTAAAAAAAAAAACTTTTTTTTTTAATTTTTAGGGGCGTTCATGTTGAGGTTCAGTGGGTTAAGAATACGACTAGTATCCATGAGGATGTGGGTTCGATCCCTGGCCTCACTCAGTGGGTTAAGGATCAGCATTGCCACAAGCTGTGGTGTAGGTCACTGATGTGGCTCAGATCTGGCATTGCTGTGGCTCTGGCTGTGTCCAGCAGCTACAGCTCCAATTAGACCCCTAGCCTGGGAACTTCCATGTGCAGCATATGTGGTCCTAAAAAGACAAAAAATTGTTTAAAAATTGGGGGGTAATTCCCTTCTGGCTCAGTGGGTTAAGAATCCAGCAGTTTTCACTGCTTTGGTGCAGGTACTATCCCTGGCCTGGGAACTTCCACATGCCAAGGGCAAAACCAAAAAAAAAAAAAAAGTTTTAATAACTTATTTTACTTTTAATTTATTTTTATTTATTATTATTATTATTTGCTTTTTAGGGCCACACTCGCAGCATATGGAAGTTCCCAGGCTAGGGGTTGAATCAGAGCTACAGCTTCTGGCCTACACCACAGCCACAGGAACAAGGGATCCACGCCGTGTCTGTGACCTACACCACAGCTCACAGCAATGCTGGATTCCCCCACCCACTGAGTGAGGCCAGAGACCGAACCCGCATCCTCATGGATACTAGTCGGATTCATTTCCGTTGTGCTACAATAGGAACTCCTATAATTCATTTTAAAATAATAATATTAATACATTATTACTCAAGATGCTAAATGTACTCTGAATTTAACACAATACAACAGGGGAGCTTCTGCTTCGGCACAATGGGATCAGAGGCATCTTGGGAGCACTGGGATGCGGGTTCAATCCCCTGCCTGGCACAGTGGGTTAGGGATGCAGCATTGCTGCAGCTTTGGCTTAAGTCAAGATTGCAGCTCGGATCTGATCCCTGGCCTGACCATGTGCTGTGAGGTGGCCAAAAAAAAGAAAAAAGAAAAAAATACAATAGGATAGTTGGTGAAAAGTTTCTTGCCCATTGAGGGATGAATTACAAAGAACATGTAACCCTTTAGAGGTGATGGATGTATTCACTATCTTGATTGTGGCGAAGGTTTCATGGGTATATACATATGCCAAAATGTACCAGAGGGTACACTTTAAATATGTGTAGCTTACTGCACGTCAATTACAAAAAAAAGAATTTCCGGAGTTCCTGTCGTGGCGCAGTGGTTAACAAATCCGACTAGGAACCATGAGGTTGCGGGTTCGGTCCCTGCCCTTGCTCAGTGGGTTAATGATCCGGCGTTGCCGTGAGCTGTGGTGTAGTTTGCAGACTCGGCTCGGATCCTGCGTTGCTGTGGCTCTGGCGTAGGCCAGTAGCTACAGCTCCAATTCGACCCCTAGCCTGGGAACCTCCATATGCCGTGGGAGCGGCCCAAGAAATAGCAAAAAGACAAAAAAAAAAAAAAAAAAAAAGCCACCAGGGAACTCCAAGAGAAAAGAATTTAAATTCTCCCTATTGGGAGTTCCCTGGTGGTCAGGATTTGGTTCTTTCACCACTGCAGGTTGGGTTCAATCCCTGGTCTGGGAAATGAGATCCCACATTAAGCCAAAAAAAATTAGCATGCCCAGTCAAAAAAAAAAAAATTTTTTTTTTGCCTTTTTAGTGCCGAACCTGCAGCATATGGAGGTTCCCAGGCTAGGGGTCCAATCAGAGCTACAGCTGCAGGCCTGTGCCACAGCCATAGCCATGCCAGATCTGAGCCATGTCTGTGGCCCACACCACAGCTCACAGCAACACCAGATCCTTAAGCCACTGAGTGAGGCCAAGGATCAAACCTGCAACCTCATGGTTCCAAGTCGGATTCACTTCCCCTGCGCCAAGACGGGAACTCCGCCCCTCCCCCCCCCCTTTTTTTTGGTCTTTTGTCTTTTCAGGGCCACACCAGAGGCATATGGAGTTTCCCAGGCTAGGAGTCTAATTGGAGTTACAGCTGCTGGCCTACACCAGAGCCACAGCAACGCCAGATCCGAGCCACATCTGGGACCTACACCATAGCTCACAGCAACACTGGATCCTTAACCCACTGAGCGAGGCCAGGGATGGAACCTGCAACCTCATGGTTCCTAGTCAGATTCGTTTCTGCTGTGCCACAACGGCAACTCCCCAAATTTTTTTTAATTAAATGAAATGCTTACTTTTGGAAGTTCCCCTGTGGTGCATCAGATTAAGTACCCAGTGCTGCAGCAGCTTCAGCACAGGTAACAACTGTACTGAAGGTTTGATCCCTGGCTGACGAACTTCCACATAGTGCAGGAGAGGCCAAAAAATAAAAGCTTCCTATCTACAAGCTCTCCAATTTCCCTCTCTCAGGAAACTTATACTTTATTTTTCTTTCCTGAGATTCTGTATGCAAATAAAAGCAAATCATATATGTGTTGTTGTTGCTATTTTTTCCATACAAATGGAAATATCAATGAACTTTACCTGCACTGTTTTGTTTTGGGTTTTGTTGTTTTGTTTTGCCTTTCTAATTATGCTGTTTTCACCAATGCTTGTCTCCCTTTTGGGCTGTAAGTTCCATGGATAGTATGACATCAGCACCCAGGCTCAGAATATCTGTATTCAGGAGCCACAGAATATCTATATTCAGGGGTCTGAAAACACCAATCTGCTTAGAAGATGTGAAGGTTTGAACCTGTTTCCAAGGCACTTTATGAAACTGAAAAATGTTAGCTGACCTTATCAAGGAATAGGGGATAGTAATGGAGATGGGAGGGGTCTAAAGCCTCCCCAGTACCCTCATGTTGCCCCCATTATTTCAAAATATCTTTGCCAGCTAATTTACTATTTAAAAAACAATAGCAATAAAGATAACACTAAAAGCTACCATGTGTGTCAGAACTGTGATAAGAGATTTACTGACATCATTATTTTTAGTAACTATCCCCATTTGGACTGGCTCAACTGAGGCTCAGGGATGGGGAGTGACTGGCTCAAAGTCAAGCAGGAGAGGGGGAGGCCTGTCTCACCTCGACTTCCAAAAGTCAGGGGAAGGGGCGGCTCCCCGGGATCCGCTCACCCAGTGCGTTCTGGATCTCCACGGACCTCTCCGGGCTCAGAAGGGTTTCATCACCGTCGTAAGGGGAGCGGAAGCGGACGCCCTCCTCCGTCACTTCGGACAGGGACACCAGGGACACCATCTGGAAGCCGCCGCTGTCCTGAGGGAAACCCCATCGCAAGGCTGTCAGGAAAGGGATTGGGACTATCCACCCAAAAGGAGTACTCTCGGATCACATCCTCGAACCCATCTTACCGTCAGCAGATTGTGAGGCCAATTCATAAAGCCGTGGAGACCGTGGGCTTTCTGGATCAGATCAGGGCCCTGGGTTAGAGGAAGAAAGGATCAGGTTAGGGGTGAACTCAACCCGGGGCGGGGGGTCCAAGTTTGGCTGCGATACAGTTTGCCAGCTTCCATCCTCGCTGTTTCCTTACGCCCAGCACAAGGCCTGGGCCATCTGAGACGCTCGATACTCATTTGTCTACAGACTTTGTGAGGCGTGCCCCAAGGGCATCTCCTGGGCCCCCCAAGCTCCGCCGCCCCGCTGGGAAAGAGCCCACCCACCGGCCTCAGACCCAGATGGTAGGTGTTGCCCAGGCAGATGCGGCAGCCCAGCGCATCCAGTTGCTCAGCGGTGATGCCCTTCATGGTGGCTTGCGTGCCCACTGGCATGAACACTGGAGTAGCCACTGGCCCGTGTGGCAGCCGCAGCTCCCCTGCTCGGGCCCTGGAACGGCTACACTCGGCCACCAATCGCAGGATGCGCGGGGCGGAATCCAAAGAAGTCTGGCTAGCGGCTGCCGCCATCTTGCCTACCGGAACCACGTGGGCACTGGAACACCCTGGGCGGCGCCATGTTGGCTGAAGTCACGTGGCGCACGACGCAAGCACAGGCCCAGGGAGAGCGTCAGATGAACCATGGAAACGGCTCGCCTTTCTTTTCGCTACTCCTGGATCGTTCCCACGAGGAGCGCACTGCCGCGAAGTATTGTCTTGGTGTGGAGGCCTAGTCCCGCCACTTCCTCGCAATCAAAGCCTCACTAAGTAATAATTTTGGGAGTTCCCGTCGTGGAGCAGTGGTTAACGAATCCGACTAGGAACCATGAGGTTGCGGGTTCGGTCCCTGCCCTTGCTCAGTGGGTTAACGATCGAGCATTTCCGTGAGCTGTGGTGTAGGTTGCAGACGCGGCTCGGATTCCGCGTTGCTGTGGCTCTGGCGTAGGCCGGTGGCTCCAGCTCCGATTCGACTCCTAGCCTGGGAACCTCCATATGCCGCGGGAGCGGCCCAAAGAAATAGCAAAGACAAAATAATAATAATAATAATAATAATTTTATCTTCCATCAAATGGGGTGAATAATAGTATCTAGACGTTAGGACATTGTGAATATTGAGAGACAGAATGGATGTGTATAGATTTTTACACGGTGCCTGACACAATCTCTTGTCTATCTTGATCGTTGCGTTGCTCCAAGTGCTTGGAATAGGACCTAGTGCATAGTATGCACTCAATAATTATTAGTTTCTTCGGTGCAAGAAGAAATCACAGATTTTCAGAGGGAGAGACTAAAGTCCAGAACCTTTTTATATTTATTAGGTCATTCATTCAAAAAATACTTACATATACATCCCCACTAGGGCCAGCCTCCATGCCACAGAGGGTGAGAGAGGGTGGGTCACGGATTTATTAAGCACTAGCTGTGTGCTGCTACTAATAATAGCAATATACGATGTATATTTTAATAATACTGATTGGAAATGGAGCTGATATATGTTATGGCCAGCAGAGGGCACATCTGCCCCAGAAGCCTTCCTCTCAGGTCAGCGAAACTGACCCAAGAGCTTGGGCTAATGCTGTTTCCCAGGCTGGTGAAGTCCTCACTGAGGCCGTGTCTGGAAAACACCCACCAATGACGCCCAATTCGGGGCCTTTGCAGCAACATTCATCTTTGATTTATTTATTTATTGTCTTTTTAGGGCTATGCCCAGAAGATATGAAAATTCCCAGGCTAGGAGTCGAGTAGGAGCTGCAGGTGCCGGCCTACACCACAGCCACAGCAACACAGGATCCCACCCAGTCTACAACCTGCACTGCAGCTCACGGCAATGCTGGATCCTTAACTCACCTTAACCTATTGAGCGAGGCCAGGGATCAAACCCTTGTCCTCACGGGTACTAATCGGGTTCGTTACCGCTGAGCCACGACAGAAACTCAGGAAAGTGACTATTTTAAAGAGTTTCAAGACTCGTTTCACTGAGAAGGTGAGATTTGAGTTAAGGCCTGAGTGAGATGAAGGAGGAGCCAAAGGAAATATGGGAGAGGGCACTTCAGGCAGTGGAAACAGTGAACAAAAACACAGTGGAAATGTGTCTGGATCCTTTGCAGTGCAGCAAGGAGGCCAGTGTAGCTGGAAGGACTGGAACATAAGGGTAGGGGAGGTCACAGTGTGAGATCCTCCAAGCCCTTTGGTTTGTGATGAGGACTTTTTTTTTTTTTTTTTTTTTTTTGGACCGCACCCGTGGCATATAGAAATTCCAAGACTAAGGGTCCAATCCAAGCTGCAGCTGCCAGCCTATGCCACAGCCATGGCCACCCTGCATCTGCGACCTACACAGCATCTTGCGGCAACGCTGGATTCTTAACCCACTGAGTGAGGCCGGGGATCAAACCTGCATCCTCATGGATACTTGTCGGGTTCTTAACCTGCTGAGCCACAACAGGAACTCCTGCAGTGAGCACTTCGGCTTTGCTCTGAGCTAGATAGGAGAGTGGGGGTTTCTTAGCGGAGCATGGAGTTAAGATTTTTCTATCAACAGAAGTAAAATAGAGGGTGAAGGTGAGGTGCAGTCTAGGTTCAGTGGGATCTGCTTTAGAGTTTCTGGCAATGGTCAGCAGGAAGGGCTGGGGACCCCAAGAGGCAGCACTTGAGGCGGCGCTGGAAGCAAGGCTTCAGCACTCTGGACAGTGTCACTAGCGTCTCCCGTAGACCAGGAGGAGGAGCCTGAGGAAGCGACCTATTAGAAGCGGCGTGCTGTAGCGGAGATTGAGAAACCGTCCAATTAGCTCTTGTGCCATGACGTGCGAACGCTGTCCAGGAGCGGCGCCTGTGAAAAGCTTCTGGGCGTAGCCTGTTGAATGGGCAAGGAAAGAGTGGTGCGTAAAGAGGCTGCTTTGGGGCAGCAGAAAGCGGTTTTTGAAACGGTGATGTTGGCAGAGGCGGGGCCTGGGATGGTTTATTGGCCCCTCAAGTGCAGGCTTGAGCGAGCTTCTAGATGCGTGAGCAGGGCTGGGACTCAGTAGATAGACCAACCTCCCCCTTACTTAGGGTCGCCGCAACTACGCAGGGAAACCCCAAACTGGAAGTAAGGTGTGGTACCCAGTAGGGGTGGGTATTACGTACGATCCCAGGAGGTAGAAGGGCAGGAATCAAGTTTCTGGGTATGGAGTTGGGGGTTTCGAATACCTCTTGAAGTTGAAATAAGGATCCTTGGAGCCCTGGGTGATTGTGCAAGGAACCTGGATGGTCAGTGTTTTCTCTAGTTTATCCAGCCGGGATGAGAGCTGTCCTGTGATATTCTAGGCCCCTACAGCCTGGCTGCCAGGAGGCCAGTTTTTTGGGGAGACAGACACTAAGGAGGCCATGTGCCCAGGACTTGAAACCTATGTGAAATGACCTCTTTGGCCACTCCCTAAACATCCTTGCTTATCTTACCACTGCAGAATGGAGAGCTAGTGGGTATGGCCCCCTATCCTTCCTGTATCTTGGGGCAAGGTAATATATCTCTCTTGGTGGAGTCAGCTGTCTGGGATATGCAGTTTTAACCCCTTTTGTGTCTGGAAGTTGGTCTCTCACCAAGTCCAGTGGACTTTGACACATAAATCACTGTAAACCTCAGATGGACCAGAATTCAAGCCTCTTTGCTGGTCTCCCAGTCAATATTTTCTTCTCTTCCACACCTGTTGTTTGTCCAACAGGCAAAAGGGACTGTTCTGAAGCACCACTAAGCCTAGGTTCTTCCCAGCTCAGAATCCTTCCCTGGCTCCCCACTGCCCTCAGGATAAAGGTTACATCTCCTCTGCTTGTCCATCGAGGACCAGCCCTGCATGGCTATAGACTGACGTCGAGTCACTTTTCCCTTTTTGCAACCAGCATGACTTACTGACTTAGCTCCTTTAAGTCCATTCCCAACTCCCAGAATTTTTTGAGTGTGCTATTCCCTAGGCAAAGCACACCCTTTGCTCAGCCTCCCTAACACCCCTTTTGGTCCCATTCAACAATTTCATCTCGGAGTTTCCATCATGGCTTAGCGGAAACGAACCTGACTAGTATCCATGAGGATGTGGGTTTGCTCCCTGGCCTCACTCAGCGGGTCAGGGATCCAGCGTTGCCATGAGCTGCAGCATAGGCTGGCAGATGCAGCTCTGATTCAACCCCTAGCCTGGGAACTTCCGTATGCTGCGTGTGTAGCCCCAAAAAGCAAAAAACAGTATTGTCTCACTGGAGTCACAGAATGTCTTCCCTGACACTCCCTACCCCAGCTAGGACAGGGCTGTGTTGGTGCCTGGAAGCTCAATGAGGACAGGAACTCTGCCACATTCCCAATGCCCAGAACTGGACTGATACATACGCATCATCCATTAGGGACATGGACACGGAAAGTTAAAGAAACAAATGAGCACACTGTTTCCATTTATTCTGGGATGGGCTAGAATGAGCTTCTGAGCCAAAATGCTTGCTGCATGGTTGCACAAAATTGTGTCCAGAGGTCTCAGGATAGGCCTGAGGGAAGAGCCAGTGTGGGGCTCACACCTGGACACTGAATTCTAAGGCTGGACAGCCCAGCTGCAAATGTCCTGGCCTGGGTCCTTAAGGACAAGGCAAGCCTCAGTAATTACAAGAATTCATTCGTCAATGGTGGAAGGCAGAGCAAACGTTTCCCTACCAGGGCGGGGGGTGGTGACCTCAGGTCAGGCTAGACCCCAGCCCACAGGGACAACCAGGGCCCCAGTGACTCTGGGGATGTAGAAATCCTGGATTTGTCTCCCCCACTGCTGCTCAGAGGCCCTCTTTAGTCCTAGTTTACTATCCCTTCAGAGCTTACCTCCTGGGATCAGTTCGAATTCCTTACAAAGCCCTGCCCCTCCCTGTGACTCCATCAACCCACCATGAGGTATCAGTCCTGTGCTTTCTCCCTTCCTACCTTCTCTCCAAAGGCATCCTGGGCCCTGCAGGGTGGTGCCAGTTCCAGGCCACTGGCCGCTATGGCCTATCCACCAATAATCCTATCCTGATCAAACTGCTGAATGTGTGGGCCAGCCTTTCTTCCTGCTGATGCTCCTGGTGCCCTCTGCTGGTGACTGAAGATGCAGGACACCATTCTCCAGCAACATATGGGCTAAGGCATCTAAGTCAGCTGTTGCCCACCAAAGCCCTAGCTGAGGAGGAAGAGGTAGAGAGCAGCCCTGCCTGCACCTCCTCCAGACTGGCCTGCTAGCCTCCTGACCTCGAGGGACAACAGGCCTGGGGAGGCCTCGGTTAAGTCTGAAGGAGTGATGCCAACAGCAGTGGTGCCTTCTCCATATTCAAGGTGTCAGCCCTATCTTCCAGAACCCAGCTTCCTGGGGTGGCAGGTCCTAAGGGCTGGGGTACCAAGGTTGGCCAGCTACATCACCACCACTGAGGTCTCTGAGCAGAGTCAAGGTACCAAGGGATCTGTGCTCATTAGCTGTCTCCTCAAGAATGGTACTGATCATGCTGCCAAGATGCTTCCAGTTCCATGCTGTCAGGACCTGACTATAGTAATGCTGACCATAGGTGGTGAACTCCCAGAGCTGAGTCAGCAGCAATGGGGGTGAAACTTATCCCAGCCTGGGGTACTCTCCCCCCAAAAAGAATGTCCAAGTCCTACCTGCTGATACCTGTTAATGTCATCTCATTTGGAAATAGCAATTTGTAGCTGTATTTAAAGACCTTGGGAGAAAGGTCCTTAAATAAGGGCCTAGTTTGTAGATGTATTTAGGCTGGGCTCCAAATCCAATGACTGATAGCCTTATATATGGAAGGAGATTTGAAACACAAGAGATTGGAATGATGCTGTCACAAGCCAAGGGATGCCTAGAGCTACCAGAAGCTGGAAGCAGCCAGGGAAAATCCTGCTTGCTCCCCAAGTTACTGCTTTCTGGTCATCAACTTGGCCGGGCCACAGAACAGAATCATACGCGCATCTGTCAGACAAGACACCCAGGCCCTGCCCCTACCAGTAAAAGAGGCACATGGTAGCAAATCCTACCTCCTTGAGGACTTTCCACATTAATATTCCCCGACTGCCTTCTTTGACACTGGAGTGCCTGTCCTTGTGGTGGGTATGCACTAGGAACATAAATGGTGCTGGTGGATGCAGCTTGGGAAACCAAGGGTGGAAGCTGTGTTGAGAACGCAGGTTCAGAGGTGAAGGCATTAAGCAGGTGGCACAGAGGTGCTCCTCCCCATGGATTTTCAGATAGTTTCCATCCACCCTCTCATCTCAAATAAAACATTCTAAACATTTTGTGTGGGTCTTTTTGTCCCAGCCCTGCCCTCCTACCACCCCCCCATCTGGGAGAGGGGTCCAGCTGGAAGCCATCCCTCAGGTCTGTGGTCTCCACCAGTACACACACCTGAGGAATCCAAGGACACTTCAGGCTGACCTGACTGTGGGCCCAGCTCCCCCACCAGACCATTTGGTGCTTGGGAGGAAGAACATTCTCCCAGGTTTTTTTTCTTTCTTTTTTTTTTAAAGGCCACACCTGAGGCATATCGAAGTTCCCAGGCTAGGGGTCAAATCTGAGCTGCAGCTGCCAGCCACACAGATCTGAGCCATGTCTGTGAACTACACCACAGCTCACGGGAATGCTGGATCTTTAACCCTCTGATCGAGGCCACTGATTGAACCCGCATCTTCATGGATTCCATGTTGGGTTCTTAACCTGCTGAGTCACAATGGGAACTCCTCCCAGTTTTCTTTGTGTACAACCTTTCACCTCCTCAGTAAGGCAAGTCTCCTCTGAAGCCACACTGGATTTTCTGCCTCAGCTGAGTGAATCTGAGTGAAGCATGGTTCAGATTTCTCCCAATGGCCATGGTTAAGAAAGCACAGGACGCCAAGGGGCCATATGAGGCTCAGATCTTAAAAAGTGCCTACTCTGAGAGGGTGGAGAGACTAGGTGAACTCCTGGGGAGATGCAATGGCAGACCTCATGTGGGCAAGCAAAGGAAAGGAAAGGCAATTTGGGTGCTGGTGTCACTCTTCCTGAGATGGGGCCAGAGTTGGGAAGAGCTGCTCTTGCAGAGGGTTCCTCCACCTGCCCACTACTGACATTTAAGTCTAGAATGGTCAGCAGCACCCTTGGCCTCTACCCACTAGGTCCCCTAGCCACTGCAAAACTGCCCAGGATTGAAAAGCACCCCAACAGTGCACTCTGTAGAACAAGCTCTGAGCAAGAGTGTCCCCAGAGAATGCAGATACAAACAGCCAGCCTGGCATAAATGGTTCTGTGACCAGATTCCCAGATCTTGGGGTCCTTCAGTCACATCCATTTGGGCTTTTTTCCCCTCCCTTTTTTAGCTGCCCACAGCATGTGGATTTCCTGGGCTTGGAATCAGATCTGAGCCACAGTTGTGACACTGCAGCTGTGGCAACTCCAGATCCTATAACCCACAGTACCAGGTTGGGGATCAAACCTACGTCCTGGCAACGCACCACAGCGGGAACTCTTGGGCTTTCTCAAATTAGGTTGCATGTACCACACCAAGGAGTTTTTACTCCATGCCAAGTCGAGATTGTACTTAAAACTGTATCAGGCAGTTCCCTTCATGGCTCAGTGGAAACAAATCTGACTAGAATCCACAAGGATGCAGGTTTGATCCCTTGTTCAGTGGGTTAAGGATCTGGTACTGCCGTGAGTTGCGGTGCAGGTCACAGACGCAGCTCCGATCTGGCATTGCTATGGCTATAGTGTAGGCCAGCAACAGCTCTGATTCAACCCCTAGCCTGGGAACCTCCATATGCCATGGGTGCGGCCCTAAAAAGACAAACAAACAAAATAAAAAATGGAATCACGGTCGGTGGAGGAGAAAATGAAACATTCCAAATTGTGTGAGCAACCCCCAAACCAGTGGTGAGGACCACCATAAGCAGCTCTGCAGCCCATGGGGAGAGCTGGGACTGTGGAGCCACTGGGACACAAGATCTAGAAGCTCCGTGGAGATTAGGTTGCTGGCCCTGGCCAGAGTAAAGATGTCTAAAGACCTGGAGCTGGACCTTCTCTGGTGACCAGGGACTGTCTGGCCTCACCTAGCCTAGCTTCCTGGGCTGGGAACAGAGCAAAGGAACCTGCCAATCCCACTGCTGGCAGACCACACACTCAGGCCTACAACAGGCACAGAGTTTTGTTTTTCTTTATTTGTCTACATTCAGCTTAATTCAGATGTACTGCCTGAATGATCCAGACATACAAAAAAAACCCCCACTCTTCCCCACTGGTTTTTAAAATAAAATCTTCACTTATAAAACTGAAACACTAAAGCATTAGAATACAGAAAGCTCGTTTAACTCACTTCACAAAAGCATTAACAGATGACGTATCCCTTCCGTAACTATTTAAAGACAAACTGAGTTAACACTAACACCAATTGTAAATAGACAGAAGGATACTTAACTGCAAGAACTCAAGAAACTACTCAGACAAGTTGTAATGGCAACTAACAAACCATTGAAGACATGGAGTCCCAAACACGGCTAAATAGGGGTCACAGGACGGGCCACAGGAGTGACCAGCTGCACCTCACAACACAGCAATGTGGACAGGGGAGGGCGGAGGGGCCTGTTGACATGTTAACTGTGATGCATAAAACTGAATCTTACAACGGCGGGGGGGGGGGGGGGGTAAGTGCAGAAGGTACAAATCTTCACCCCTGAGGGCTTTATCTGTACTGGTAGTTCATGCTGTGATCTGCATTTCTGCCATAGCCCCCCTGTGATGACTGGTAGGAGCTGGGAGGGCCGTAATTCTGGCCGGACCCCGGGGAGTTGTAGTTCGACTGTGACGCATAGCCTAAGGGAGAGAGCAGTGGGTTAGATAGATGTGAAAGGCACAGGCCTACCCGAAGGCAGAGCTCCGGATGCCAGCCAATACCTGAGTTGTATCAAACAGCGAGATAGCAGTGGTGCGGGCTCTGCCTTGCTCTAAATGCCTGTACTTGGTCTAGCTATACCAAGAGCCCTGTGAGGTGAAAGCATCACACCTGGGTTTATGAGGGGTGGGGACATGTTGGCTGGGAAGCTCTAACTGGGGGCTGCCTGAGCACAAGGCTGAACACGCCACCCCAATCCAAAGCTCAAACATCAGGTTGTTTGGCCCTCAAAGTTTCCAGCATTATATCATGCTGATATCAACATTTAAGAGCAAGGCAATTTCTGGATGTCTGGCTCTGGAAGACCCCAAGGCTGGAAGAATGCCTAAGCCTGTGTTCCCACATGGGCCCAAGGGCCTGCATCTCCCACCCCCTGTTCTTCCCCAACATGTAAATCAAGCGGCAGCTGTTACTGCAGCACCCACATGTGCTATCTACTCATACCAGGCCCCACCCCTCCTCACAGAATCTGTGTGGCCCCTGCTGAGTTTCAGGCCCCCTATACTGTCCCACTGACCCAGGCCCACCTTGTTTGCCTTGGTAGGAGCCAACCCCAGAACCTCCACCGTAGCCCCCGTGTGACCCTGGATTGTAGGACGACCCTCCTGTGCCGTAGCTGTTCCCGCCACTTCGGCCTCCACTACCGCTGTAGTCTGGGGGAGAGAAGACAGCATAGTTAAGGGGCTACAGCCAAGATACACCTGGGCAGTTTAGGTTCCTTGTCCTGTGGTCCTAAAGTGGCAGGCCCTTGACTGAGACCCTGGGCCTTTGCACAGCTCCCTGTCTTAGCTGTTTAAATTTGGTACACATCAGTCCAACCATGAAGTGCCAGGGGCCCTGGAGCCCTGTAACATCAAGTTTTAAAGCTCAGTTCCACCATGCCTTCTCACCTGCTTTTCCAACCAAAGCCTCCCATAACCTCCTCTCCTCCCCTCTCCCACTCGGCCTCTGACAGGCCCACAAAGACAGCACAGCTTCTTTAAGGCTGCCTGCTGTCCTGCACATGCACATGTTTCCCCAGCTGGGCCACTAATGGAGCTTCAGCATTCAGGCTCTGTGCATGAGGTCGAAGGAGAAGTAACAGGATCTGTTAGGTGCTGGGTGACCACTGCTTCCAGAGCCCCTTCCTAGAGATTACCTCATAGCTGCTGCCCAGACTTAGAGTTCTATCTAAGCTCATGCCCCAGCCTCAGCCCACAGCTTCCGGGACCTCAGAGGCAAAGACAAGGGGATAGCAAAGACCTGGGCCGGAGGACTTTGCTTCCAGAATTATCCTAACACCCGCCCTTCAGCCAGCACCACCCCGTGCCCTTCCAGCCCCTCTGGAGGTCGGGGCAGTGCTGAGCTTCTGAAACTCAACAGGACGTGCCACCAGCCCAGACCCTGGCCAGGCCAAGCGGCTCTGGAGGCCAACTCACTGAATTTGCTCTCGTAGCTGTAGTCTGATCCGCCCCCGCCTCCGGGAGAGCTGTAAGAGTTTGAGTAGGAGTAGTTGCCTTGTCCATGATTATAGCCTTTCTGCTTGCCCTGCGGTGGGCCGTAGTTGCTGTACTGGCTCTGGTTGTAGGACTGCTGCTGGCCTTGATGGGACTGGTAGCCTGAGCCATAGGAGGGCTTCTGCTGGCCATGTGGCTGCTTCTTCCCAGCATGTTTCGGCGGCACTGGTGAGTTGTAGCTGTCACCTTGGTAGTAGGAGGCGTAGCCAGAAGAGCCACCACCGCCCCCGCCGCCGGCATTCCCAGAATGCCCTCCATTGCTGTAGAACTGACCTAAAGAGGAAGGCAGCAGGTCAGGCAGAGGATTGGGAGATGGGGGAGGAGGAGGTTGCAGCTGTGGGTCCTAAAGGCTGACCCAAGAGCCAGGTGACCCACAAGCCCACTGACCAGGCCAAGAAAGAGGCAGGAGAGAGGAGCAGCAGCTCTGGTCCTTTAAGCAGCCTGGTTTGGGCTGGCCCAGCCTTCAGCTCCACTCACCCATCAGCTGATGACAACAATGGATCTTTGCCAAGCAGCAGCACAAGAGCAGACTGACAGCAGCTTTTGCAGCGGATGTCAACGTTACAATGAGAAGGGCTCCGGGTACAGAATGACATTCAAGACTGACTGCTACCCAGATGTCCCCAACGGTGACAGGAAAAGCAAAGCCCCACAGAAGCAGCTGGCCCCTGCCACCTCCCCCCTGCTGTGCTGGGAAGAGATTCTACAGTCACATGCCTGGGTGACCCCAGCAGACGCTCTTTAACGATGCATCTGAAACCAGTGTTACTCTTGTAAGACCAAGTGGTCTGACCTGGTTCTAGGAAGACCAAATAAATGGAAACTTACAAATGACCTGGAGCATCTCTCTGGTATAATAAGCTCAAATGCCTATCTTTAGTAATGATTCCATAGCCTCAGGGGGAAAAGAAACTGGCTATGGATGGGATCTGAACAACCAGGCGGGGCCTCAAGCTACTGCCTTGAGCGGCACCTCAGAGGGACCCTTCTTGCTCCCAGCACAGCTGCTGGGTACAGGCAGGATTGAGAGGCAGGACTGACAAGCAAGCAGTGAGGCCACCACATTCTCAGGCCCTGGAGCAAAGAATGTCACGGTGCCCCCACCTCAATGTGGTCACTAAGTATAGACACTAGAAGACACAGCCCCCACCATTCAGATAAACCAACAGAAGATGGGTCGGCTGAGGCAAGGTGAGAAGAGAACAGATAATGCAGGTGGCTCTCCAACCCTGTGCACAATCCCTAGTGCTCACACAGGGACAGCAGAGCTCCTGGGCACCGGGAGCAGGTGAGCCTATGTATACCTTTGCTGGCTAGTGCGGCCCCTGCCAAAGTCACCAAGGCCGTTACGCCCAGAGTGGGAGAAAGGAGCAGGCACAGCCTGCTCTTCCTTCCTATACTTAGCACCAAGGGGCTCCTGCCTTTTGAAGAGGGTTAATTTGGGAGTCCTCAAGCACATTCCGCCCACTGGAGATGTACATCCCACACTGCTGTGTCTTGAGTGATTTAGACAATAATTTAGATAGAACTGATCTGCAACATCAGTTAATTTTCTCCAGAACTACCCCCTGCCTCCACAAGGCCAAAACACCAAGAAGGACATTTCCCAGAATGCAAGAGAGTAAACATACAAAAGCTCCATGAGGACGCTGGAAGACAGGAATCCTCTTCAAACCCCTCTCAGAACCCTGCCACCTCTGCTGCCTAAGGCTTGCTCTAAGCGCCTCCCTGCCCCTCTGCCAGCTTGGGAATGAGGGCTTACTACTTTCGCATGTATTGATTTAAGAAAAAAAAAAAAAAAAAAAAGGAAAAAGGGGAGAGGGGTTTCAACGTCATTTCAGGATAACTATTTCCTGGTATAAAAAGACATTATTCTCAAACAATAACGTTCTTAAAAAAAACAAAAAAACAAAAAGAAACACATGCAATCAAAGTTTTAAAAGGTTTCACTGAATGTTTCAAACCCCTGGGAACAAAATAACCGTTTTGATGAGTTTTTGCCTGAATAAACGCAAAATCTTGCAAGTCAATGCAGAAGCAGGCTTTGTTGCAAAAAGAACTGCTGACCAGAGCCAAAAATATACTCATTCTGAAGAACTCCCGCCAGGAAATGGGGGTCTCATTCAATAGCCAAAACGTTGTGTACTTCTGTTCACAGGGCGAAGCCACAAACTCAAGCCTGCATCCTAAAATCAGAGGGCAGAAGCGCTCCAGGCCTTCTGGAACCTGCTGCAGCTGTGCACCCAGCAGCACGAGCCCTGCTGAGAATTGCGCTATGTGTTAGGCTCTTCCTGATTATTTTTGAAGCCCCGCTTAAAAAAAAAAAAAAGGAAAAAACCTAGAATCCCATACATTTGCCGCAGTGATTAGGACTTGCAAATTCTACGTTCTCTTCCCAAAGCCTATCTCTCACACTAATAGCAGAAGCACAGTTTTGATACCTTTTAGAGTTCACTAGCTAAAGCGTCCCCAAACAAGAACCCATCACAAAAGGCAGAAGAGGTTAACTTGGAACAATATACAAGTCCTGAGTGTTCTCAATGTTTTAGACACTTATTTAAAAAAAAAAAGAAAAAAAAAGGAAAGGAAAGAAGAAAAAAGAAAAAAAGAGAAAAGGCTGGTGGCTCTGGATTCAGATGAGGTGAAATTATTACTGTCAAAGGCATCAACCAGATTTGGGAATTTGTTAAGATTAAAAATTCATACATAACCTGCTGTAAATTAAGACAAAGGTAGATTAAAATACATTATTATCTATCTTTTAAATAAAGTAATGCTTTCCAAAAGCAAAAGGTGGGCTTTTGCCTTGATGCTGACCAACGCTGACTCTAGAATTCTGTGCAATTCTGCACAAAAACATTCTCTGAAAATTGGTTTCCACTTATTGTGAACTTCAATATGACCAAGTTCAAAGGCAAATCACGATAAAAACTGCCATTGTCTTAAAATCTGCAGGCTAAGAGTTTCAGACAAGCTGCGGTGACAAGCCACGGTTGAGAAACCCAGTGAAGCACAGGGCACAGCACGGACACTTTGGGTTTTGGAGTTCGAGAAAATTGGAGTAAAAAGTTGATTTTGTGTGCAATACTTTTAGATGCTCTAGGAAGACCCAAAATCATGATAGCCGTAGCAGTCTGTGAAAAAGTCACCTACAAAAGGGGGAGACAGAGCAGAGAAAAAAAATTAGAATTCTTTTGAAAAATGGCACAGAGTGCCGCATTTGAAATTCATGTTTTAGATTTCTCTGCTCCTGTAACCCCCCAATGAAGGCTCCATCTCAAGACAAGAGCTGTGCACTGTCAGGAAAAGCATATTCACAGGATTGGTGCTTCACGTGGCTTAAAGCAGAGAAATTTAAAATTTTGACTTTTAATGAACTTTGAAGTCACATAAATGTATCACATTTGAAATTACATTTCTGCAGGATGGGGGTGCTGGAGGATTGCCCGACCTAACCACTGAGAACAGGTGCAAGCCGGCCTCAACCCTCAGAAACGTCTCTGCTGATGGGGCCGCCTTGCTCTAACTTAAGCCACAACAGTTAAGCTGCAGCTTCTTCCCAAGCTCAGACAGAGAGAAACACGCACTTACTGTAGCCGGCGGTTGCCGAGTTGGCTCCATAGTAGCTGCCATACCCGGCGCCTGGAGGAGAACAGACAGAGTCACCAGGGAAGGAGGTGGGCCTGCCCCATCCCTGCCTCTTCTGGCACCCCAGCAGACTCCAGGGGCCCGGAGGACAGGCCCATGGGAACAGCGCAGGACGAGGGTCCTCACCAGCATTCATGTAGCCTCCATGGTTGGCACCACCAAATCCTCTACCTCTCCCTCGACCACGGATGTTTCCTCCTCTTCCCCGCCCTCGAAGGTTAGGGGGCGGGGGTACTTCATTGTGCATGGGGCCGCCCATGCCATACACAGGGTTATGTGGCTGGATGGGAGAGAACACAGTTAAGTTACATTTGCCACCCACTTAAATCACCAGAGAATAGATGCCCAGCCTAGAGAGCTCAGGGCCAACCTCTCACCTTAGCAGCAAATTTCGGTCCCCCTCTCACAGGCACAGGGACCCTCTTCTTCTTGTTGGCATCAAGGGCAAGAGGGGTATCAGGGAACAGTTTTTCTAGTGCAGCAAAGGCGGCATATGCTTTGGCCACCTTTTTGTTGGAACCAGCACCTTGAAACTTTTGTCCATCCACCTCGACCTAAGAAGAACAGATGCGTGCTGAGGGTGACCCTACACCTCCCTTGGGGTAGGGGCACTCTCCAAAGACCCCAGGCCTCTATGGGAACGGCCCCAGGATCACTCACCTCCATGACAAAGCGTTTGTCATGGCTGCCCCCGGTCTCTGAGATGAGCTCATACTTGAGGCCACGCCTCTTTTCATTAAGTTCCATAACAGGGTTCTTGCCATGCTTGGTCAGGATCGGCCCCTGCTGTTTTACGTTCTCAGGGAAAGCAGAAAAGAAAACCAACAAACTCAGCTAAGGGCTTTCCAACACATGGAAGGCAGCAGCCCCTATGTCATGTCAACTGAGGCCCTCTGCTCCATTTACTCTGCTGTCCCCCTGGACATTCGTCTCCCTATAAGTCCCCTGTGGGCTTGCCAGCAAGCAGACCACCTCCACCTGCACCCTATCACCCAGGGAAACAGCAAGTCCTTGACTGAAGGCCACCCCAATGCAACCCCAGAGGTTGGGTCAACACCCGCAGAAGCCTCTTGGTCATGGCTCAATGGCTCCAACTCCCTCTACAGGCTCCTAGCCCAGATGATTACTCTTTTGAAGGAAAACAACAGGAACAGGTAACTGTTATTGGTTCACAGCACCAATTCACAGGACATGGGGCTGCCTGATCCCTCCTGTCTGGCATTCCAGCGCCCACCACAGGCTCACCTCGGCAGTGGGATCACAGAAGAGAGAGCTGTGGGCTGAGAGAGCTTCCATCATAGGCGGAGGCATCAGCAAGGCTGGCTTTGTGTCCATCTCCTCGGCTGAGTCCTCCCCTTTGGAGTCTCTGCCTTCGGCGCCCGTGGGTAAGCCCATGTCCTGTAACACCTACAAGGAGGAGACCGACAGAGCCCCTGGTGACAGAGGGCTCACCCACGCAGGTTCCCTTCCACACTGGGATCCTGAACCAGAAGCTTCTGGGGTAGCATCCAGCCAAGGGGAGCTTTCTTGTGACTCCCCAGCCTGTCAGCCACAGTGATAATGGCATTCTAGCCACGTACAACTTGGCAAGCATTCAGACATCTAACCATTTCAGTGTTCGAATGCCCTCCCTAAGCCTGGTGCTTAAATAAGAGATGATGGCTCTGAAGGAGCCCTGGACGAAGAAAGCATTTCACTGTTGGGAGGACAAGTGCATGGCTCACACCACCATTGGCCACACTTACCTTAACAGCCACGTGCAGCTTGGCAGTCTTTTTGGATGGTCCAGAAGCCTCGAATGAGTTGCCATCTACCTCCACAGACATGGTGAAGATGGGGGCGTGGACTGGTCCAGTCTGGGAAACCAGTTTGTACTGCAGCCCCGGCTTGAGCTGGTTCAGTCTCATTAGGGCGTTCATAGCTTGGGGAGGCTCTGCCTTCTCCTCTAGAGAGAGCACACCAACATTGTTCTGGCAAATCAGTCAATTCTGGACTGCGGAGAGGTACCTCTTCTGACTGCCCATTGCACAAAGCAGCACTGGGCAGTGGACCAGGCAGACACACATGGCAAGGCCTTGCCTGCACTGTCCCAGACACCCACCATGCCTACAGGCACCAGCTGAGGCACATCTGCCCCACTTGTGTTCCATGTCTGTGTTACATTTAATCATTTTTAAAAGAACTTAAATATCACGCCTGAGAAAAATAGGACAAAAGCAGGCATCTCACCACTTTGGGGTGAACCTTAGTGAAGCCAGATAGAGAATAAAAGTACTACAAATGAATGCTTCTATGAATGCTTCTACCTTTCTTCTGAATCTTCTTCTTCTTTTTGCTGGGAGACTTTTCATCCCCATCTTCCTCCATCGGGCGTTTCATGGGCGTAATGGCGTAGGTGGTACTGGGGGGTATTTGAACTGAAATGAGATCAAGACAGAAGCAGGTGAGAATGCAGCCAGGCATTCTACTGACACTGCCTGCCTGGCTATGGGCCCCATGGCATGCTTACCCGTGTAGTCCACTGGGTTTTCATTCTTTGGTTTCTTGGGCATCTTAGAAGGCAGAGGATCCATACCCAGGACTTTATGCAGCTGGCCAAATGCAGCAAGTCGCAGAGCATGCTGGAGGAGGAGAAGAGGAATCTGACTCAGCAGCCCTGCGTTCCCAGCCAGTATGTGTGCGCTCACTAAGGTCTTATGGAAGGAGTGGGAGCTGAGGGAGTTGCTAACAGTCTCCCCTACAACAGCAAGGGGGTCCCCTGACAGCCAGGGGAGGGCCTGACTGCCAGGGCCCAGCCTTGCTGTGGGGGAAGGCCAGCCTGTGACCACCCCCCTTGAGAGAAATACAGGAGACCCCAACCTGGGGACTGGTTGCCACACGGAGCCACGTGGTGGGCCTGCAAGGGAAGGACCCCTGGAGCAGTCCACACAGCAAATACATCTCCCCGCTGAACTCGGTGTCAGAAAATGGCACTCGAGCAGGCTGAGGGGGCAGGCGACAACCACTCGTGGCGCCAGGGGAAAGAAGCAGCCCAGATTGGGGCGCCCTGTATCAGGCACGATCCCTCGACCTTCAGTCCCCAACCTGAGCCTAAGAATCCAGTGGCTATCCTGAGAATACCCAGTAATGAAACTGGAAGCCAGTGATTACAGACTGGGTAAGGGCTCACGTTGGCAATGGCGATGACTATACCTGCGCACTCTGTGTGATATCTTCCCGTTGCTGTCTGTCTAGATGCCCAATAGCATCAGTGGCTTCTTTTTCACAAGGGTCATAAATGCCAGAACCATCTGAAGGCAGGAAACAAGGAAGATATGCAGAGGATTATCTTTAGCATCTCGGAAGAGTTGTGCTGGCTGAGGGAACCAAGTGCATTACCCCCCACGCCCCATCCACACCCAGCTCTGGAAAACACACTGAGCTCGGTGACCCACTCGGCGTCCAGCCTGTGAGAGAAATAATCCACATGTGTCTCAGAGCAAGGAGCTCAGGTGGGAGTGGGTCACCACTGCCCCGGATCCGCCCTGAGTCACAGCTGCGGAGCCGGCACAGGGCTGGATATGATGGTGCAAGAGGGTAGTCACATGCTTTATCCCTAAGGGGACACGGGTCTGCTGATGCCCTAACCCAGTCAGGGGACCCGCCAGGAAGTGGCCTCAGGGCCTCAATCCCTGTCTTTTCCCTGCAACTTGCTAAGCACAAGGCCCCAACCTGGCATCACGATGCCTGACGCCAGGCACTCCAGCACTCTCCGCAGGGCCTCGCCGGCACCCATTGGTCTGTTGGCTGTGCCAATGGACTTCTCACAGAGGAGCTCGAGGGGCTGAAAGGCAAGAAGAACAGTTAGCCAGTGTTTAGGAGAGAGTTGGCCAGTGCTGAGGTGTGTGGGTGGGTGGGTGGGTGTGTGTGGGTGTGTGTGTGGGTGGGTGTGTGTGTGTGTGTGTGTGTGTTTGGGGGGCGCTCGGCGGGGAGTTATGGCCTCTAAGTTGGGGCTAAGCCAAAGACAGAACACCCACAGTGGGACTCAACTAACTTTCTGTAAAGGGGTAGATGTTAAATCTTTCAGGCTGTGTGGGACAAGAGGCAAAGCTTATGCTGTTATGTAGGTACTTATATTTAAAATGCAGCCATTTAGAAATATAAAAGCCATTCTTAACTGGACTGTAAAAAAAAAAGACAGACAGGCAACCAGCCAAAATTGGCCTGTGCATCCCAGTTTGCTGACGCCTAAGAGCAGCTACAAAAAGCTTCTTCATGGAGTGGAGCCTGTCATAGTGAGTACACTGCCTGGTTGCCCCACCTAGGCGAAGCTGTGCACCCTCACAGGTACCCTGGTCTCACTCTCATCCCCACCCAAGGGGTGGCACACAGTAGCTGCTCAACAAGCAGCTATGATTGGAGGCATGGGCCACATCCCTGACAGGCCACTCCAGCCCATGCACCATTAAAGTATTCTTGGGACCTGGGAGGTCCCTGCAGACAAGACCCCGTGGTGGCCATAGCTACAAGATGCCTTACCCATCCTCTGAGGGGACCCCAAGTGGGCACGCGAGTGCACAGGTCCCTCAGGACCCGGATGACAATGACACACGACTTCAGCCCATTGGCTCTGGCCTAGAGGAACAAAGCACAAGTTCTTTACACCAAGGAACCTTTATGAACATAAGGCTAACATGAAAAACACAAGTCTTAGGGTGCTACTTTGTCAAGGGTAAACTGAACACTCAAGACCATCAAGTGTGTGGTCAGCAGCGGTTTACCCGCGTGACGAGAATGTTACTCTTGGCACAAAGCAGCAACTGCCCACCTACTCAGTCACAAGCCTCTCCTGGGGGTGGCAAATTTGTCTAGGCGTGCTCCTTTAGCAACTGCATGCCTGCAGGTGCTAAGTGCAGCACGGGGCTCTTCAATGTTACCGAAACTTTACAGTGGTAAGTTAGCCAAGTTAAAACTTAGGAATTCTCTACCGAAAGACAAATAGAAGAACAAAATGCAAACCTGGAACCACTTGGCGTGTCGGAGGGACGCCAAGGCAGCAAGGCATTTCTGCCTGTCCAGAACGTCCGGGGGATCGTTGACTGATAGCGTTTCTATTCATGGATGGAATAAGAAGACAAGGCACAGTTTGACCAAGGGGTTTCTGTCAGGTGGAAAGGGGATGTGGCAGCTTCCTAAAGGGCAGCTGAGGCTCCTAGAATCTCAAGTCATGTCCACCCTTGACCAGGGAAGGAGCAGCTCAAGTGTGTTTAACTCTGCCCTGAGAGGAGATCATAAAAATCAGAGGCCCCTCCAAAAAGAAAAAAGAAAAAGAAAAAAACCCAACAAAAACAAAAAAGAAAAGTGGAAAGTTACTCTAAAAGTAAGTAATCCCATGGGGGAGGGGGACAGATAGGTGGATCCTATCTTCTAATAGACTGTTACCTTGCTTCCTCCCCAGGATCTCCCAATAAATTAGCTATGCTAAAAAATTCATTAGCAAAAAAACAAAAACCAAAAACCAAAAAAAAAAAAAAAAACCAAAAAAACCAAAAAAAACCCCAGAAAAACAGGTAGGGGGAGTAGAAATGCACTCCCTCTCTGCTTCCCACAGGCCATCCCCTGAGGCATCTATAGCAAAGGGGACCACCTCCGCCCACCAGGCGGGACTGCCCTAGCCCCAGCCCTTGACAGAGAGAGTCCTGTTGGTCAAAGGTCCAGCGTCCCTAAATTGATAAACTAGAAGGGCTCTGGTAGTCAATCAGGTATTGGAACCAAAGGTAATCAAAGAACAGCAACAAGGGCGCACGTGTGAGCCTGTGCTGCAGCAAAACCGGAGCACCTGTCGTTTCTGCCATCCGTGTGTCAGGGATTTGGATAAGGCCTATTACCTCTACTTTGTGGGGTGAGAGCTGTGACTGAAAAAATCCACCCAGAGATGTGTGAGGGGCACTGGGTGGACTCTGAATCGTGAACATATTATCATTGTCTGAGGTTCAAAGATTTCGTTTGAAATTGCTCAATTGTTTCAAACTTTATCCAAAACTCTGCATCAGCCCTTTGCATTTCGGTTACTGCAACTGATAAAAGCAGCCAATGGAAGAGGACAAACGAAGAAGCCCTCGGTTCTGCTGCAACATAAGCTGCTCGCACAAGTCCAACGTGATGCTCATGCAGAAACCATTTGGTTGTCGTCCATAATCTAAAAAGCCTAACATCACCAGGGACACACTTTTCCAAGGCCAGAGAATGGCTCAACATAAGAAAACTCGTTTTAACACCAATGAGAACATCCAAGGATTAAGAAAACAAAAATGGTGCAGTCCTCTAGGAAAAGTGCTACTCACTTTTAGTGCAACTGTTTTGTTAACTCCCAGGACTGAACCAAATGGGAGATGAGATCTTAAAGTAAAGGTGGTCAAAAGCTACACCGCTATCCTTTTATCAAAGCAGTCTAAAACTGAATAGCACATTTGAATAGTGAGGGAACACCAAGTTTCCAAAGTCCTGCTGGCCTTTCTCAGCCTCCCTACCTCCAGCTAATACTTTCTCCATCTCTTCTCTGACAACAGGGGATGTCAGGTGGATGGTCAGGGACAATGGAGGCTCTTTTGTGTTTTTTATCACAATTGCAGCATCATCGACAGATTGGAGTATTTCATACTTGTCTTCTGTAACAGCCTACAAAAGAAAGGGCAGCTTTCAAACACACTTTCTCAAAGCAATCAACAGTTCTATTTAGCTCCTGGTTACTACAGAAAAATGGGCCAACTCTCTGGGCTGTGATCAACAGAGAGCAGTGCCTCAAGCTCTGGGTTAGAACCTCCTTCTTGATGCTCAGGTCTCTGGCCATTTTCCAGGTACTCCAGAGAGGAGGTGACTACTACTTAGAGAAGTGATTTTCACGGGAAGCTTTATAATACAATGCAACATTAAAGAGTTTAGGGTCTGGGAGGAGATGAGGGTGTGAACCCTCATTCTGTCACTTGCTAGTTGAGTAACATTGGACAAATCACTTAAATCTCATTAGGATTGTAGTTTCTAGGAAAGTTCCCTTGTGGTGCAGCTGGTTAAGGATCTGTGCCACAGGTTACAACTGCCTTACAGGTTCAATCCCTGGCCCAGGGAACTTTCACATGCCACAGGAGCAGCCAAAACAAACAAATCAACAAAAGATTGTGCTTTCTTATTTGTAAAATGGACTTAATGACATGACCTACACTGCAAGGCTGCAGAGGACTTAAATCAGACACAGCATGGAAAGCACAGCACCCAGCACAAAGTAGGCATCCAGCTACTGCTATTTCCACACCAAGAGGAGCAGCTATGAGCATGGATTGAAATCTGAGTGCAGTAAAATCATTTCACCACGCCTATAAAAGCACATACTTGGGAGTTCTCATCGTGGCACAGCAGAAATGATTCCAACTAGGAACCATGAGGTTGCTGGTTCGATCCTTGGCCTCACTCAGTGGGTTAAGGATCTGGCGTTGCTGTGGCTGTGGTGTAGGCTGGCGGCTACAGCTCTGATTAGACCCCTAGCCTGGGAGCCTGGGAACCTCCACATGCCGCGAGTACGGCCCTCAAAAGACAAAAAATAAAATAAAATAAAAAAGCACATACTTGCTGCAAATGCATGGGTCTATAAAAGAATGTTCACAATTGTGATTTCTGCTTTTCTTTTTAGGGGGTGTGGGGGGGTACACCCAAAGCATACGGAAGTTCCAAGCCAAGAATTAAACCCGAGCCACAACAGTGACCCAAGCCGATGCAGTGATAATACTGGATCTTTAACCCATTGTGCCACAAGGGAACTAACTCCCTGACTTCTGCTTTCTTTAGTATACCAGTTTATATGCCTTAATCAATCAACTCAAACCTTTATGATTTTTGTTAAGGAAAGCAAAGTAGACACATTACTGGGAGGACAAAGAAACCTTGGAAAATCTTAAGTTGACTTTTTCCCCACCTTGGCACTCTGGACCAGGTCACTTTTGGTTGTGGGGCTGTCCTGTTCACTGGAGGACATCAAGCAGCATCTCTGGCCTCTAGCTAGCAGATGCCCAGAGTACCCCCTCCCCTGCTGTGACAAAAAGCACTCATCCAAACTGATAAAAATATGCTTTATTTGCATCTATCTTTAAAGACCCTTTATAAAAACTATCTTTCCATTAGAATCATATGTATCAATTTAATTTTCTTCACTTAGTATGCTTTTATAGATACGGTTAAAATTAACTTAAAAACTTACCACTAAAAAACAAAAACTTAGGGCTTCATTCCCTTAAAGAGCCCCCCCATGGAGTTCCCATCATGGCTCAGTGGTAATGAACCCAAACTAGAATACAACTAGTATCCATGAGGTTGCGGGTTCAATCCCTGGCCCCAATCAGTGGGTTAAGGATCTGGTGTTGCCATGAGCTATGGTGTAGGTTGCAGACATGGCTTGGATCCTGCGTTGCCATGGCTGTGGCTGATTCGACCCCTAGCCTGGGAATTTTTCATATGCTACATGTACAGCCCTAAAAAGACAAAAAAAATCTTAAAAAAAAAAAAAAAAAAGCCTCCCCCCGCCAAGTACCCAGTGTATTCCATCAGCTGCACATTTCAATCCTGACCTCTATCCTGAATCCCAAAATTGTCACATGCGACAGAATGTACATATATTTACACATGAAAATGAACAGTGTTTCTCTACGGAATGAGATTTTTAAATTTGGTTTTACTTTCTTCTTCTGCTTATCCTATAGCTAAATTCAGGGTAAATGTGTCCAAAGGGTGGTAGTGACATTCAAAGGTTTTCAAGGCCCCAGAACTCACCTGCTGGGGATGTGGGGCAATTACTGAGCTCCCTGCACCTGAGTTAGATATACTTAAAGATGATAAAACCTATCTCAGAAATCATTATGATGAAATGACACACTTAAAGAGCACATCTGACCTAGGGTCTGGTGTTCTAAATGCTCAAGAAATGTCAGAGGCTGTTATTTATGCAATACTTTTGAAACAAGTCAAATAAGCTGGTTTAAAAAAAATTTTTTTTTCTTTTTAGGACCCAACTCACCGTACACAGAAGCTCTGAGGCTGGGGTCAAATTAGAGCTGAGGCTGCCAGCCTACACCACAGCCACAACAACATGGGATCTGAGCCATTATCTGCAACCTACACCACAGCTCACACCAAAGCTGGATCCTAAGGAACCCACTGAGCAAGGCCAGGGATCAAACCCGCAGCCTCATGGATACTAGTTGGGTTCGTTACCACTGAGCCACAACGGGAACTCCATAAAAAAGTTTTAATGTCCAGGATTGCATGAGAGAGGAAGAGTTAGTAACTGCACTATCTATTCATCCACCCACCCACATATCCATCAGTGGAGACTGGATGTGAAGGTCCCGCCCAGTGCAGCCACTGGGCCCTTCCTTGCCACCAGAGCAATTGGGCAGTGCTGCAGCTCAATGCCTGTTACCTTTAGAGAGGGTGTGAGCACAGCAGGGGCAAGGATGGATCTGAAGTATGCCTCTTGGTGCACCAAGCAGTTGGGCACCCCTACTCTTGCCCAGGTCCTCCACCAGCACACCCAGCCCACCCTCTACCCCAGTGGATGTGTTCATACTCACAGCGAGCTGGATGGCCAGATTGTCAGCCACCTTGTCCAGGAGGGCCGTTGTGGGCTTCTCCTTACACAACAGCACCAGCTCCAGGTCCAAGTCCCCCTTGAGCAGCAGGCCCTTTGCCACAAGGCCAACACGCATCACACCCCTCAGGGTTCTGGTCATGTGCTCTGTCTTCTGCTCCCTGAGGGACAACCCAAGACATTCTCAGTGAGAGATTCCATCTGGCCAAAACCCAGAGGCCCCAGAAAGGCCTCAGAAAAGGAGATAATCAACCCTATACTAGCCAGTCTCCTTAAAAAGAACGAAAACCAAAAACCAACCCCCCCCAAAAAAAACCCCACTAAACCTCCAACTTACCCAGTCCCTTCTTTGGTCTCATCCTCCTGGGGCACATCCACGTTCTCAGACTCAGCATTATCACTGTTGACTTTCTCCTGCTCATCGATCCAGTCAGACACAGCTTTGAGAGCTCGTTCTGTGTGGGACACCATGTTCTGGACTGCTTCCAGTTCCTCTTGTGTTGGATAAACAGAAGAATGCTTTGCCATCACATGGCGATCGTCATTCACAAAAATTCGTACTGGACGCTAGAAATGCAAAAATCCAGTTAAAAACAATGCAAAGAGACCAAACAACTCAACTCTTCCAAGCTACACAACTTAGAATTACACAAATGAAGACAAGACTGTACGAACATATCTGAAGATCTGAGTACAGACAGACATAGTAATTGTTCTTTCTCTAAACTGTAGAGGAAGGGGGTACTTAGTTTACATTGTATCTATGATATAAGAATTTCTACACTATGTACTATTTTATAATTCAGAAAGTCTAATGAAAGAGCTCCCATCGTGGCACAGTGGAAATGAATCCGACCAGGAACTATGAGGTTTCGGGTTCCCTGGCCTTGCTCAGTGGGTTAAGGATCTGGCGTTGCTGTGAGCTGTGGTGTAGGCCGGCAGCTGTAGCTCTGACTGGACCTCTAGCTTGGGAACCTCCATAACAAGCAAAAAATAATAATAATGAAAAATGATTACAGAATAAAACACTTTGGGGGCACAAGATACTTGAAGGAGATTAAAAGGTACAAAGTACTAGGCATATAGAGTATCCTGAGGATCAGCAGTGTCTTGAGAGCACTGGGACACAGGTTCAATCCCCAGCCTGACACAGTGGGTTAAGGATCTGGTAATGCTGCAGCTGCAGCATAGGCTGACTGTGTCTTGGATCTGATCCCTGGCCTGGGAACTCCATATGCTATGGGGCAGCCAAAAAAAAATGAAAACTAAAAAAATTAAAGAACACCAAGTACTAAATATAAAATAAATAAATCACAAGGACATAATATACAAAGACAGGGAATATAGACAATATTTCATAGTAACTTTATATGGAATATAATCTCTATCAATATCAAATCAGAGTTCCCACCATGGCACAGTGGGTTAAGAATCCAACTGTAGTGGTTTGGATTACTGTGGAGGTGTGGGTTCAATCCCTGGCCTGGTGCAGTAAGTTAAAGGATCTGGTGTTGCTGCAGCTGTGGCTCAGATTCAATCCCTGGCCCAGTGCAGCCATAAAATAAAATTGGAAAAAAAAACAAAAAAACAAAAAACTGAACCGCTGTGATAAACCTGAAACAATATTTTTTTTCACCTGCATTTTCTGTTTATTATATCATTTTTTATGTAAGTGAGTTACATATTACTAAAGTTAATCATCTTGAAAGCCCCTGGCTTTTGACATGTAGATGTTTATCACATCACAGTGCATAAATTGTTTCCATTAATTTCTCATTAATTTGACAATTCTTTGATCTATTCTTTTTTTAAGTGTTTATTTTTTTAATGTTACTTTTTTAATAGTTATATCCCCAATACAGTTTTTTTTTTTCTTCTGTACAGCATGGTTGCCCAGGTACACACACATGTAAACATTCTATTTTCGCACGTTATCATGCTCCATCATAAGTGACTAGAGAAACCAATATAATATTTTAACTTGACTATACTTAAATTTAAAAAGTCAAATGCTTTAGGGCAATGCTACAAACATCTTTGTACAAGAATGGACAAACATTATCTATGATTAAGAAAAAAACTTGCTTACCATTTTTACGTCTTTTTCTGTAGTGTCTGGAAATCAAATTTTTGCTTATCTTTTCACACTGACAGATTTCGTTGGTGTTAATCAATACTTCAACTATCTACAAGACCAGAAAATCTTTTTAGTTTCAAATATTTCACAGATGAGTGAATCTCAGCAGTCAGATATTCAGCAGGATGAAAGCGGTACTGCCTCAGGAAGGAGGTCCGCTCACAAAGCTGGTTACATCTTTATTTCCAAGTGACCACTAAGCCAAGGTATAAACAACTAATTATAAAATTTCCTAAAAATGAAGAAAAAAAAAAAAAAAAAGAAACCAGCTGGTTTCTAAAAGCAACAGCTTAGTACAGGACCACACTCAGAAGATTTTTACTTTTTTTTTTTTATATAAAAGTGTTTGGAAAAGGAAGAGGTAAAAAGCTGTCTGGCCCTTCAGTGAAACGAAGAAATGGAAGGGAAGCAGGAAACAAAGGGCCCCAAAAGACTTCTGTTAACTGGAAATTAACTGGAAAGGCAAGAATCTTCTGAAACATCAGGGGGATAGGGCTACCATACCACGCAGACACACCTGTGAATTCAATTCTGGAGTGGCTGAGACAACTGAAATGCACAACAGAAATCTTCAGGACAAACCTAGTTATAATGACAATTTTGGACTTTAACATGCTGAGTACAACCTACTCAATTCCCACTCTGCAAACAGTCTGGCCCACACTGAAATCTTTCAAATGAGTAAACAACCAAAAAATACTCCATCAGCATAACAGGCAACAGACGAATCAAGCCAATCCATCCAAGGACCTAAAAGCTAGCCTTTTTTCTTTTTTGTCTTTTTTAGGGCCGCACCCGCTGTACATGGAGGTTCCCAGGCTAGGGGTTGAATCAGAGCCGTAGCCACCAGCCTACACCACAGCAGCCACAAGGGATCTAAGCTGAGTCTGCAACCTACACTACAGCTCACACCAATGCAGAATCCTTAACCCACAGAGCGAGGCCAGGGATCAACCCTGCGTCCTCACGGATACTAGTCAGATTTGTTTCTGCTGAGCCACAACAGGAACTCCAACAGCTAGCCTCTTTAAACCAGTTACCAGCCAAGGCAGCAGGTTCCTCTTAGAAAGGCACCTACTTCGAAGGTTTCACCTTGAGAAGAAACTCTTGACATAACTAGCCTAAATGAATTTCTCACAATGCTTCCAGACTACCTAGCAATCTAACTGAAATCATAAAGGTTCCAGAGTAATACTTGAAAACCTAAGGGTGAGGGTTTCCGTCTTGGTGCAGTGGAAACAAATCCAACTAGTATCCATGAGGATGCAGATTCGATCCCTGGTCTTGCTCAGTGGGTCAGGGAATGGGCGTTACAGTAAGCTGGGGTGTAGGTCACAGATGTGGCTTGGATCCAGAGTTGCTGTGGTGTAGGCCAACAGCTATAGCTCCAATTTGATCCCTAGCCCGGTAACTTCCATATACCAGGGGTACGGCCCTAATTAAAAAAAAAAAAAAAAAAAAAAAGGAGTTCCCGTCGTGGCGCAGTGGTTAACGAATCCGACTAGGAACCATGAGGTTGCGGGTTCGGTCCCTGCCCTTGCTCAGTGGGTTAACGATCCGGCGTTGCCGTGAGCTGTGGTGTAGGTTGCAGACGCGGCTCAAATCCCGCGTTGCTGTGGCTCTGGCGTAGGCCGGTGGCTACAGCTCCGATTCAACCCCTAGCCTGGGAACCTCCATATGCCGCGGGAGCGGCCCAAGAAATAGCAACAACAACAACAACAAGAAGACAAAAAAAAAAAAAAAAAAAAAAAAAAAAAAAAAAAAAAAAAGAATAAACTCATTAAAAAAAAAAGAAAGAAAGAAAAAGGAAACCTAAGGGTGGAATGAAAGGTGATGTCCCTGAAGAGCCAGGCAAGAGGACAGGCGGGGTCAAATGCTTCATGAGATGTGAGAGAAGGGAGGAGTGAAGGAACAGTCCCTGGGCCCTTGGTGAGTCAAAAAGCTGAAGCTTCTGCAAGAACATGGGCATGAAACCTCGCCTGCTTAGTCATTATCGGGGGCCTTAAATTTCCTTGAGGCTTACTTCTAACCTGCAATATGGAATCTACCTCTCTACCTCTTCAGGTGAACTATGAAATTAAAGGAGTTGACCTATGAAAAGCATGGAGCACAAATTCCACAAACCCTCAAAAACAGCACCAACTTTACTGCAGACAAGACATACATCAACCAAGCTGTTGTGGGGGCTAAACACATGCAAAAGCACATCCTGTATAAATGAATAATCTTTCATTCAGTTAGAAATGAATGATATGATGGCTATGTTTGCCAAGAACATCCTGGAGTTGTCTTGCAGTGCAGCAGGTGTCACTGCAGTGGTTTGGGGTTACTGCTGTGGCAGGGGCACAATCCCTGACTTACAACTTCAGCATGCTGCAGGCACAGCCAAAGGAAGGGGGGCAAAAAAAAGAAAAGAATGTCTTTATCTGTTAGATACATACCCACAGCAAATTTATGGCTGAAAGTATGTGCCTGGTATTTGCTCTAAAATATTCCAGTGAGTGGGGGAATGGAGAAGGGAACAAGATGAACCAACACCGCAAAATGTTAATACCTACTGAAGCTGAGATGAGAATACTGGAGATAATTTGTGAATGTTTGAAAATTTCCATATTTTTTAAGTGCATAGTAAATTTAAGAACTTTTGCATGCAGCCATGATAAGCAGTCCAAAATTTAAACCAAAACCCAGAAACCAATTCTAAATTGAAAAAAAGAAGGCCATCAGAAAACACAGCTGAATGGTGAAGAGCCCATGTTTAAACCCTCCCCAAGTCCTGTCCATATGTATGCTGAAATTTCATAAATCTGAAGGATGATGTTTAAAACTGTATTTATTTGGAGTTCCCACTGTAGCAAAGTGGGTTAGGAGCTTGGGTCACTAGGGAGGTGCAGGTTTGATCCCCAGCCTGGCACAGCAGATTAAAGCATCCAGTGTTGCCACATCTGTGGTATGGGTTATCAGCTGTTGCTCAGATTCGATCCCTGGCCCAGGAATTTCCATATGCTGAGGGTGCAGCCATAATATGAGAAAGGGAAAGAAAGGAAAACAAAAGAAACAAACAAAAAACCCCAACTATATTAATTTGAAAGTATTTGGCAGGCACCTCCCCTGTGCCAGGCCCTGAGCTAGATGCTGGGACAGTGTTGAACACATCCGGAAAGTCCCCTGGCCAACTAGTATAACCCTAAAAGACTAATGCCTCTGGGGGAGTTTCCATCATGGCTGAGTGGAAATGAATTGACTAGTATCCATGAAGACACAGGTTCAATCCCTAGCCCTACTCAGTGGCTTAAGGATCTGGCGTTGCCATGAGCTATGGTGTAGGTCACAGACACGGCTCAGACCTGGGGATGCTGTGGCTGTGACGTAGGCAGGCAGCTGTAGCTCCAATTAAACCCCTAGCCTGGGAACCCCCATAGGCCGAAGGTGTGGCACTAAAAAAATAAAAAATTAAAATAAATAAATAAAGTAGATTATGTTAACTATTTCAATAAAAACACAGACTGAAGGATGAACAGAACAGATAGATGGAGAGATGTGTGAAATACAACTAAGTCAAATGTCGACAGCAGAACCTAGGGGTGTGTATACACGTAGGAGTTCACTGTAAAACTATGTCACCTTTTCTGCATGTTTGAAATCTTCGTAATAAAATGCTACAAACTATAACTAAAATTGATTTAGCACATTAAATGCATGCATGAGTCCACAATGTTACTTATTTGCCCCTACTGGATATCTACATCCCAACTCCTTATTCTGAAGGGACTGAAGTTCACCCAGAGTTGATTCAGGGAAATCTCTACAAAAAAAATGCCATCTGACAAAAAAGAGAAGGTCAGGAGTAGAAAACCACCCTTCTACCAAAAAGGAACAAGATACCACTATGCAAAACATCAGTCCATCATCACAAGTCCCCCAGAACAATCAAGCACTCCCAAATGCTCCTGTCTTCAACAAATGTTATACATGGAGCTTTCCATCTGCTCTTTTTTAGGGCTGCACCCTTGGCATATGGAGGGTCCCAGGCTAGGGGTCGGATCAGAGCTGTACCCATTTGCCTACACCACAGCCACAGGAATGCGGGCTCCAAACTTGTCTGTAACCTACACCACAGCTCATGGCAACATTGGACCCTTAATCCACTGAGTGAGCCCAGGGATCGAACCTGTGTCCTCATGGATGCTGGTCAGATTCATTTCTGCTGAACCACAACGGGAATGCCCATCTGCTGTCTTCACTGCTGAAACTCGAGCATGGGCATGCCTTTGCTCCATAAGGCTGCCTCACTTGATCTTCTTCTGCCCTGAAAGGCAGGCCCAAGAAAGGACCCCTAAAGGGAATCACTGGGCCTTGGATGGCCCTGACCACCATGCTTGGCCCATCTGCAATTCTTTCATCCCCTGGCCCTTCTCCCTTGAGCTAGGCTTTGGTAGCTATGTCTTCTGATTCGAACAAATCGACTAAGAGTAATTATTATGTGAACTAAAACATGTAAAAACTGGAGTCAAGTGGGGGGATGTGCTTGGGTTGTGGGATGGAGATCCTGTGAAATCAGATTGTTATGATCATTATACAACTACAGATGTGATTAAAAAAAAAAACAAAAACTGGAGTCAATGCTTCTTTGCAGGGCAACAAAACCAGTCTCACTTGTCTCTGTGTGAACCTAGATCCATCATCCAAATCAGCCTCTTTGAAACTGGCTGCTCTGGTCTAGAATACCAAAGAATCCATCTCATTTAAACTCCTGAAAAGATTTTAAGGAACACTGCTGACAAGAAGCCTACGATACTCACCTATATGCAATACTCCACTGCCCCCTGCACATCTAATGTTAAAGCCTTAAAAAGCTGCGCAGCTTGTTCCTTCAACCTCATAAAGGATTCAAACTGGGCCCCAGAGAAGCCTAATTTTTACAGCTCAGCCTCTCTGAAAGGAACACAGAATCTTCATGGGGATCAGGTTTCTTTCTTTTAGTCTCAAAACCAGCCCACCCGCAGCAGAGAGTTAAGGAAGTTTCAACTACACTATAGGGTATGATGACCATCTTTCTGACCTCTCACTAATTAGAATATGACATTTGCTATTGGGCAAGAAATGTGCCCAAGTCAGCAAGTGTGGATCAACAAATGTTGGTGGAACAGATGTAGTGGCAACAGGTATAGCCCCATCTGTCTTCCAGAGTAAATCCCCCTATCCAGGGTATTTCACTCCAGGGAACTGTCCTGAAGCGATGCTTTTCTTAAAGACACCTAATTAGACTTTGAAATGTCTAAGACCCAATCCAGCTCCTGGTTCTCAGACCTCTAGATATAATCCTATCCTGAAACATGAAGTGAAATACACACATACAATTCTTTAATGACTCTTTTTAACTTTTAGATTTACATCACCAAAGACATAAGGAAAACAATTTTAATGAAGAAACCTGGCCAAAAGATACCAAAATCTGATTATAGAGAGTTTCCCTTGTGGCACAGCAGAAATCAATCTGACCAGTAACCAAGAGGTTGCAGGTTTGATCCCTGACCTTGCTCAGTGGGTTAAGGATCTGGCATTGCCTTTAGCTGTGATGTAGTAGATTGCAGACTCGGCTTGGATCCTGCATTACTGTGGCTGTGCCGTAGGCTGGCAGCTGTAGCTCCAATCTGACCCTGGGAACCTCCATATGCCACGGTGCAGCCCCAAAAAGCAAAGAAATGAATAAAATAAAATAAATAATCTGATTATAGGAGTTCCTGTTGTGGCTCAGTGGAAACCAATCTGACTAGAATCCATGAGGATGCATGCGGGTTCAATCCCTGGCCTCGATCAGTGGGTTAAAGGATCTAGCATTGCCATGAGCTGTGGTATAGGTTGAAGATGCAGCTTAGATCTGGTGTTGCTGTGGCTGTGATGTAGGCCAGTAACTATAGCTCCACTTCAACCCCTGGCCTGGGAACCTCCATATGCTGTGGGAGTGACCCTAAAAATAAATAAATAAATAAACAAAATCTGATCAAAGAAGTTTCTCTGTGGCACAGCAGGTTAAGGATCTGCTGTTGTCACTTGCAGTGGCTTGGGTCACTGCAGAGGTGTGGGTTCAATCCCTGGCCCTGGAACTTCTGCATGCCAGGGGCATGTTCAAAAATTTGAATAAATCTGATTATAGATGCCACTCTGCGAAATTTTAAAATCCAAAACAATAGTTTCCAGTTCTGTCTGCAACAGTGTTTTTACTGGTCCATGGGGAGGTATAAAATTAGGAATAAAGACTTTTTCACAGATATTTTCTTCTTTTTTTTTTGGTCTTTTCTGGCTGCACCTGCAGCATATGGAGGTTCCCAGGCTAGGGGTCAAATCAGAGTTGAAGCCCGCCGGCCTACACCACAGCCATGGCAACTTGGAATCCGAACTGCATCTGCAACCTACACCACAGCTATCAGCAAGGACAGATCCTTAACCCACTGAGCAAGGCCAGGGACTGAACCCGAGTACTCACAAAGGCTAGTCTGGGTTCCCTAACTGCTGAGCCATGACGGAAACTCCATTTTCTTTTCTCTTTTTAATGGCTGCACCTGAGATATGTGAAAGTTTCCAGGTCAGTGACTGAATTGGAACTGCAGCTGCGGCAACATAAGATCCTTTCTTTAGGAGTTCCCGTCGTGGCGCAGTGGTTAACGAATCCGACTAGGAACCATGAGGTTTCGGGTTCGGTCCCTGCCCTTGCTCAGTGGGTTAATGATCCGGCGTTGCCGTGAGCTGTGGTGTAGGTTGCAGACGCGGCTCAGATCCCGCGTTGCTGTGGCTCTGGCGTAGGCCGGTGGCTACAGCTCCAGTTCAACCCCTAGCCTGGGAACCTCGCGGGAGCGGCCCAAGAAATAGCAACAACAACAACAATAACAGCAACAACCAAAAAAGACAAAAAAAAAAAAAAAAAAAGATCCTTTCTTTAACCCACTGTGCTGGGCCAAGAATTGAACCAGCGCCTCTGCAATGACCCAAGCCGCTGCAGTTGGAGTCTAAGCCCACTGTGCCACAGTGGGAAGTCCTAGATTTTTCACAAAAGAACTTTTTTGTCTTTTTAGGGCCGCGCTCAAGGCACATGGAAGTTCCCAGGCTTGGGGTCAAATTGGAGCTGAAGCTGATGGTCTACGCCACAGCCACAGCCACAGCCACATGGGATCTGCAACCTATAGCACAGTTCACGGGGCAACGCCAGATCCTTAACCCACTGAGTGAGGCCAGGGATCGAACTGGTGTCCTCATGGATACTAGTCAGGTTCATTATTGCTGAGCTATGACGGGAACTCCTCACAAATATTTTCAATTTAGAGGACTGTCCTTTACTCCAAGCTTATTCTCTTCCTACATGTTCAGTGCTAAAACACTTTTTTTCTTATGAAAAGATGGAAATCATACATGATAATTAAAGAAGATATTTTAATTGGCAAATGCAGATTATTCCCCAAAATGTTTCTGGAACTATAACAGGTCTCTAAGACCCAGGCCTCCATGCCCATGGAACATCCACGCATTTTACAAACAAGCGCCCCAGGTTTGTACCCACTGGGCTTTACAACCTGGCCACTGCAGAACCGCCGACAAATCATTTACCTTTCAGAACTGGGTCAAAACGAGATTAAAACACTACCTACAACTCAGAGTTGCAAACAGTAAGGATTAAAGGTGACACAGTGGGAAAATGCTCTGTCAGCTATAAAAATACAAATGCAACGCAGTCAAAGGAGTAATTTTAGCTACTCTTGGATGACCCAATACAAAAGTTTTAAAATCTATCTGTGAAAAGACATGGTATCACAGCAAAAGATTTAACATGACTCCAAGTAGGAATTATCAAACTCTGCAACACACCCTTCAGGCAGCAAGGAAGCAAGGGAAGCCAACTTAGAAATCGTTCACACTTGCAGGGAATGGAGGAGTGGGTTATAAGACAACCTTCCCATATGAACTCATAAGAATGCCTCAGATTTTGTTTTAAAACTAGTTTCTGCTTAAGAAAACAAATGACTGCCTCTCAAAGGATGTTGTATATTAACATAACATGCACAGATTAATTATTTTAGTGGGTAAGGGTTTCTTTTTTAAATGAAACTTTTAATTTTGAGGTATTATAGCTTCTGGTGCAGTTGTAAGAAGTAACAGATCTCCAGTGTACTCTGCCCAGTTTTCATCAATGGTAACATCTTACAAATTTTAATGCAATATCACAACCACAATGCTGATATTGACACAATCAAATACAGACTGCTGCTGTCACAAGGATCCCTCCTGTTGCTTCTGTAGTTGTCACATTGACATTCCAATCGCTCCCCATGCCTAATCCCTAGCAACGATTCCATGTACCGTTTTTTTAAATTTTGACATTCCAAGAATGTTATATGAATGGAATTGTAGAGCACACCTTTCAGGATGGCTTATCTCATGCACCATAATTGCCTCAAGATTCACCCAAACTGTGTGTATTGCTAAGTAGTATTCCATGATAAGGATGTACTACTATACTTTAACCATTCACCCACTAAAGGATATCAAAGTGGGTTTTAATTCTTGGCTAGTATAAATAAATATTAAGTGCCGGTATGATCCATGTGGCCAGGCTAGTCATTTCCTTATTAAGGACAGTTTGACAGCTTTTTTGAATTACGAATACACAGTAAGGATTATTAACCAGCAAAAACTCTAAACGTACAACTAAGAAGAAGCCTGACATGCCATATTCATCGCTTACACACACTCAGATAAAAGGAAGAAATTAGTTCAAAGGCAAGCAGCAGAAAACCAAGTAGCCTGGAAGATTATACCAATGAGACCTGACCCTTCAGCTTAAACTACAATTCTAATGGAAATAATATGAATGGCTGTTTGAAGAAAAATCATCATAAACCTTAAACTGCCAATAGCACCACTTCTCATTAACCACCTAAGATTATAAAAATAATTTGGAGCAAACTTATAGACTAAAAAAGGATGCACATTCAACTGAATATCATCTGTAACTAAATGATCCTTTGTGATCATACATGGACAAGAAAATGACCCTTGGACAGTAAATTCACTCGACGATAAAACTAGTAGCAACACTTTCAATTTCTTCATTACGGGGTTCCTGCCGTGGCTCAGTGGTTAACGAACCTGACTAGTAACCATGAGGTTGCAGTTTGATCCCTGGCCTTGCTCAGTGGCTTAAGGATCTGGTGTTGCCATGAGCTGTGGTGTAGGTCGCAGACCCGGCTCAGATCCCACGTGGCTGCAGCTCCGATTAGACCCCTAGCCTGGAAACCTCCATATGCCTCAGGAGAGGCCCTAGAAAAAAAGGCAAAAAAAAAAAAAAAAAAAGAAAGAAAACTTCTAAAGCTTTTTTCAAAAGTGAGAACATTCTCAACACCCACATCCTGCTAAAGCCTAAAGACAAATATGATGCTGCCTACTGTTTACCCAAGAAAAGAGACTTAAGAGAAGGTTCTTTCCTCATCACTTACTCCACCTGTCCCTACCTGGTGAACTTAACCAGGGGAGCATGAAAACAAGCACTTTATCTGCAACGTCAAAATGTTAGTGCCAGTCTTGCCAATATGGGTTTTTTGACAAAAAAAAAAAAAAAAAAAAAAAAAAATTAAGGAAAATGATAGCCTTAGATTCCTCACACCCAGGAATATGGGCCCCTAAAAAAATACTCAAGTACTCTAGAAGGAGCCAAAAGAATTTTTACCTACAGGCACTAGCCAAATTCAATCAAGAAAAAAACAAACAAACAAACAAAAAAAAACTACAAATGATCAGGCACCACTCCATTCCAGAAAGAGGGCAATTCCCAAGCTTCCCCAAGCTTCAGGAGGGTAGGGAAACTGATAAATCAGTGCCCAGTGCTGGTAAGGCCAAGCCAGGCTTCAATCAACTCCAGACAATGCTAGGGTCTGCAGAGACTCCAAGGAACCAAGACTGTCCACATGGCCAAGAGACAGCTCACAGGTAAAGACCCCAGGAGTAGGGACAGAGATGGCACCTGTTGGTGCCCTGGAACCCCCCCCATCTCCACCCCAGCTATGAGTGAGCTTCTGATTCCCACACTTCATTCACAGCCTCAGTCAGTGGCTGCTGTAGCTACATCCCAGGAGACCACACATAAAGCACAGGGGCAGCACTGTGAACCAATCCATGGAGATTCCCAACCAGATTTGATCCCTAAAGTCCAGATTTGATCCCTAACTTCAGAAGGCACCTTGTGTTTTTCCATGGACCCCAAATATGCCACCAGACCGCTCATTTTAGAGACATTAGAACGCTAAACAATCATAAAAAGATTCAGAATCACTGAAATACCTGAGTCCAGGAAAAGTAATGATGCTTCCTTGCTGATCTGTCAAGTCCCCTAGGCAGGATGCCAAACAATTTTCAATCAATTTTGGAAATATTGAGAAGAGACGGCTTACTCTCCCCAAGTTTAGACACTGAACTGGGCAAGAGCATGTTGATCCTTAAACATCCCAAATAATATCCCCAGGCGAAGAACTGCCCAGGGCAAAACCTCTAAAGCAACCCCAAGAATCTCAGTCACTCAACAACTTGAGGAAGTAAGCTAGAAAAGAATTTTAAGCGCTCATGTTTGGGTCTCAATCTGGAAGATCACAGGGCACCCAAATATCACATCTGATCACCATTTTGAGGGAGAATCGGGAAAAAATTCAACATCAATGAAACATCTAAAATAAATGAAGTGAAAGCTTAAAATAAACCTTTTAGCAATTCTGGATCCGGATCTGGGGGAGGCCAGCCTAACCAGAGATTTAAAAACCCCATGAACCCACAAAGACCTCCTCTGCAATCCACTTAAGGACGGGGTTCCAGGGAGGGGGTCTGCCTCTCCGCTCCACGAAAAGACAAAGGAGGCGATGTTTCCCGCCTCGAGAACCTGGGACTCTCCTGGAACCCGGGACCGGAATGGGACAAAGAGAAGAGGTGGGGGGGGTAGCCCCTGCTCCGCGGGGCAGGATGCTTCCAGTCGGAGGGGGGTGTGTGCTCACCGCACGTGCGCGTGTGCGCGCGTGGCGCCCCAACAGACAAAGCCCGACCCGGGGGAGGCGGCAGCCGGGGGCCCAGTGCGCGCGCACCCCCCGCGAGAGGCGCCACCGCCGGCCGAGGGGCCGCGAAGGGGGGGGCGGATGCGCGCGCACCGGGCCCTCGCCGCCGCCGCCATTTTGTCTCCTCGGCACAATGGGGGAGAGTAACGGCCGAGCGCGGGAGGTAGGCTAGCAAAGGAGGAAGGAGCCAGGCACTGGGGCGAGAGAACCAAACGAAAGCAGGGAACACAAGGCGCCTCAGGCCTTATCTCCGCAACTCCTCACCCGAGCCCGCGCTGAGGAGAGAACGGGGGGAGGGGGAAAGGCGGGAGCGGGCCCGGCCGCCGCCACATTGACGCTTACCTCGTCTGGGTCCCTTTCCTCGACAGCAACCACCGCCCTCCGGCCACAGCCCGCCTCGGTCTTCCCCAAAAAGCCACGCGGTACGCACCGGGCTGCTGAGTCCAACTGCAATGGCGAGAAGAGGAGGAGGAGGAGCCGGGGCCGGGGACGAGCTGGCGGGCGGGCGCGCGCTAGGGAGGTGCGGAACCACGTGACCGGGCGGAGCCACGCCCCCTGCCGCCTCGTTACCGCTCGACGCAGGCCCAGCGGGAGAGGCAGGGAGGGAGGAACAGAGAAAAGAAGGCGGGCCCTGGTCACGTGACAGAACCGTAAGACGTTACGTGGCGTCGGGACGTTTTCCTCCTCTTTCCACGCCTTTGCTTGATCATGTGACAGTGGCAAATTCGGAGATCTCCTTGGCCATGTGATAAGGACTTTTGCTCCTTGCCTTTGCGGTATTGGTAGGCCTGTTTCATGTGACAACATTGCCTTTCTTTTTTTCAATTGCGGTTTTTGAGCGGCCATTACCACGTGAGGCCGAGGGAGGGGCGGAGCCTCCCTGGTCTCCTAGTTTATGCGCTTGCGCGGCCGCCATCTTACGCCCGTCGCCAGGAGTACGTTGGCGGAAACGGTCAGAGAGGCTGGCTCTTGAGCGTCCTCATGGTGGCTGGTGTTGCTAGAAGAGGTTCGCTCTGCTACTGAAGCGGTACGGTGGCACTTCCTTCCCACTGCCTGCTTTTTCCACGAGAGGCCGAGCAGACTCGAGCTGTGTGTGTGAGGAAAGGTCGGACAGAACTCCTCGTTGCTGCTTCGGCATCCGGGTCTTTGGTGTTGAAACTTTTTCACGGGTAGCGCCCCGCTAAACTACCCGGCCCGGAGCCTCTGAAGGGCAGAGCCCAGTTGGTCAGAATCTTCCAGTCCCCCATTCACAGATGAAGAAATTGAGGCCCGATCCAGAAAAAGACCCGACTGAAGGCCTCACTGTCTTTTGCGGGAAATCTGGGACTTGGACTGAGACACTTGGCCAGCCACATCTTGGCGGGGAGGTCGGGGTCATAAGTAAAGGCATGGGGGACCGAGCGTCATCACTTTACGATCCTGGTGTTGTTGCATCCTCTTGGGAGCCTCAGATCCTCAGTGTACAATCTATGCCTAAGCTAAGTCCTGCTTTCTTCCAGAATCAGGATCAGTCAGGCGTTGGTAGACAAGTGATAGAGACATTGCTGAGATTCGGAGGCAAGTAGTTCAGGACTTAACGGCCTAAATAAATCTTTTTTGCAGAAGCAGGAATAGTGTAGCTAGTTTAAGAATGCAAGATCCCGAGTTCCCATCTCGGCTCAGTGGAAATTAATCCGACTAGCATCCATGAGGACTCAGGTTTGATCCCTGGCCTCCTCAGTGGGTTAAAGATCCCGAGTTGCCCTGAGCTGCGGTTTAGGTCGCAGAGGGGTCCTGTTCTGGCGTGGCTGTGGCATAGGCCAGTAGCTACAGCTCCGGTTAGACCTTCCTGGGAGCTTCCATATGCCTGGCTGCAACCCTAAAAAAAACCAAAAAAATTTTTAAGAAAATGCAAGATCCAGGGTCGCCCTAAGTTTGGGTCTCTGTATAATCAAGACTAGTGCACCTCCCTGAGCTTCTCTTGCATTATCTACAAAATATGATTTTTTTTTTTCCTTAAAAGCACCTGGTACAATTCTTTGCACAAAACATATGCCCCAATGGAGTTCCTGTTGTGGCGCAGTGGTTAAGGAATCCGACTAGGAACCATGAGGTTGCAGGTTCTATCCCTGCTCTTGCTCAGTGGGTTAACGATCTGGCGTTGCTGTGAGCTGTGGTGTGGGTCACAGACACGGCTCGGATCCCGCGTTGCTGTGGCTCTGGTGCAGGCTGGCAGCCACATCTCCGATTCGACCCCTAGCCTGGGAACCTCCATATGCCGCGGGAGCAGCTCAAGAAATGGCAAGAAGACAAAAAAAAAAAAAAAAAAGCCCCAAGATTATAGTTGGGTTTTTTTTTTTTTTTTTTTTTTTTTTAGATACGGAGTTCCCATCGAGGCGCAGTAGTTAACGAACCCGACTAGAAGTCGTGAAGTTGCGAGTTAGATCCCTGGCCTCGCTCAGTGGGTTAAGGATCTAGCGTTGCCGTAAGCTGTGGTGTAGGTCACAGACGCGGCTCAGATCTGGTGTTGCTGTGGCTGTGCCATAGGCCAGCAGCTGCTCGGATTACACCCCTAGTCTGGGAACCTCCATATGCCGGCGGTGTGGCCCTAGAAAAGACAAAGTAAGGTGTAAAAATGTGGTCACAGATTATCACAGAATGAGTCCATGCTGTCTTACCTATGGCTTCCCAACTTTGTGTGTGTGCTTTTTTAGGGCCACAGTAGCTGCACGCGGAGGTTCCCAGGCTAGGGGACTAATTCCAGCCATAGCCACTGGCCTACCCCACAGCCAGAGCAACACCAGATCTGATCAGCATATGCTACCTACACCACACCTCAAGGCAAACACGGATCCTTAACCCACTGAAAGGAGGCAGGAAGCAAACCCATATCCTCATGGACACTAGTCAGGTTCCTAACCTGCTGGACCACAATAGGAATTCCTCCCTATTAGAGCAGAAAATCAAGAGGCAGGAGGCCAGAGCACTGATATTTCAAGCCGGTTTCATTGATGAACATACTGGCCAGGAGCACTGAGAGAATTCAGCCTCCCTGCTTAGGGAGCAGCTGGTTATAAGAAAAGGGGTAGTTTCCATTTTTATCACAGATTTGTTCTTGGGCTAAGTCAGTATTCAGGGGTTGGGGGAGGCAGTCCCCTTAGCAATGTGAGTAATGGTTTGGGGTAGGGGGTAGAGAGAAGTTGTAAAGAAACATCCCATGACAAGTGACGGGATGTTTAACTGGTCTCCAAGGCAGCTCATTGTTGGGGGAGTGACGCCCTTCTAGATGGTAAGTCTGATTAGAGTTTTGGTGGCACCTAGCAAATCATATCCGATTCCCCACCTAAGACTCCCATCTTTACTTATACTTAAGATCTTGAAACAGTCATCTATTTACACGGTATAAAATGTCAAACATGCAAAAGGATGTGAGAAAACAAAGTCAATTACCTCTTCCAAACACCATCCACCTTGACAGCTGTTGTAAGTTTTTTGTGTACCTCTATAGGATGTTTTATTTCCAGAGGTGCTTAATTATAGTCTTATTGGTATTTTTTCACATTAATAATAGACATTCTACATCTTGCTATTTTTTTGAGATCGTTCTTAAAGCTTGAGATCGAAGAAAGTTTTGGTTAAATTAATGGGACATAAATAAAATTAGCTACGGAATACCCATTATGGCTCAGTGGTAATGAGCCAAATTAGTATCCATAAGGATGGAGTTTCAATGGATCCCTGGACTTCACTAAGTGGGTTAAGGATGTGGTGTTGCTATGAGCTGTGGTGTAGTTTTCAGATGAGGCTTGGATCTGGTGGTGGTATGGCTGTGTTGTAGGCTGGAAGCTGCAGCTCCAACGCCTAGCCTGGGAACTTCCATATGCTGCAAGTGTGGCCCTAAAAAGAAAAAAAAAAAAGAAAAGAAAAGAAAATTTAGATTGTTCAAGGTCACCATAACTCGGCTTTTTTTTTTTTTTTTTTTTTTTAGATGCTTTAAAATATATCAGGGAGTTCCCCTTGTGGTGCAGTGGAAGCAAATCCTAGTAGTAGTTTTGGTAGTCCCAAAGAATCTGTTTTATACTCGAGCAATAATTGTGATGCATAATTATTTTGCAGATAGGCAATCATGGTAAAAATTTTCTTACACCCGATTTCTCAGGAAACACCTGGGGTTCTAATTAAAAAGTGTTCTTGGGAGTTCCCGTCGTGGCGCAGTGGTTAACGAATCCGACTAGGAACCATGAGGTTGCGGGTTCGGTCCCTGCCCTTGCTCAGTGGGTTAACGATCCGGCGTTGCCGTGAGCTGTGGTGTAGGTTGCAGACGCAGCTCGGATCCCACGTTGCTGTGGCTCTGGCATAGGCCGGTGGCTACAGCTCCGATTCAACCCCTAGCCTGGGAACCTCCATATGCCACGGGAGCGGCCCAAAGAAATAGAAAAAAAAAAAAATTGTTCTTGGTATATGAAATAACATTATATAATGTTATGCTTACCACATTTATATAATAATTACATCTGTGGCTTTTGGTTTCGTTTTTTTGTCTTTTTGCCTTTTCTAGGAATGCTTCCGCAGCATATGGAGGTTCCCAGGCTAGGGGTCTAATCGGAGCTGTAGCCACCGGCCTATGCCAGAGCCACAGCAACTCAGGATCCGAGCCATGTCTGCAACCTACACCACAGCTCACAGCAACGCTGGATCCTTAACCCACTGAGCAAGGCTAGAGATCGAACCTGCAACTCATGGTTCCTAGTCGGATTTGTTAACCACTGAGCCACGATGGGAACTCCTGTTTGTTTTTTTATTTTTGTTTATTTATTTTTTGTCATTGAAGAATTTTACTTTTTCTTCTTTATTCAAAACATTTTACTTTTTTTAAAATTTGCTACTTGCAGTTTTCTTACACATGCTTTCACTGACATCTGAAAATAAGATTTATTCCTTTGCTGGGTAAGTATTCTGTACAAATTAAGTGCACAATGACTGTTTCTTGAAATGAACATAAACTTTCAACCAGTAACATTACCTGCAGAGAAGAGGATACAAAACTAATGAAACAGGAAACATGGGATTAGTTTCTTTTTTTTTTTTTTTTGACTCTTTTTTTTAATTTTGCCATTTCTTGGGCCGCTCCCACAGCATATGGAGGTTCCCAGGCTAAGGGTCTAATCGACGCTGTAGACGCCGGCCTACGCCAGAGCCACAGCAACGCGGGATCCAAGCCACCTCTGCGACCCAACCACAGCTCACGGCAACGCCAGATCCTTAAGCCACTGAGCAAGGCCAGGGATCAAACCTGCAACCTCATGGTTCCTACTCGGATTCGTTAACCACTGAGCCACAATGGGAACTCCTATACTGTAATTTTTTTTTTTTTGATTCTTTTTTTTTTTTTGCCATTTCTTGGGCCGCTCCCACAGCATATGGAGGTTCCCAGGCTAGGGGTCTAATCGGAGCTGTAGCCACCGGCCTACGCCAGAGCCACAGCAATGTGGGATCCGAGCCGCGTCTGCAACCTACACCACAGCTCATGGCAACGCCAGATCGTTTAACCCACTGAGCAAGGGCAGGGACCGAACCCGCAACCTCATGGTTCCTAGTCGGATTCGTTAACCACTGCGCCACGACGGGAACTCCCTATACTGTAATTTTTAAAAAGCAAATTGTTTTACATGTTATAGGCTGGATGAAGGGTAAATGTAATTCAAGGTTATAGCTCTGAAAAGTATGACAGTAGGATTTTGAAACTCAGATTACATAGGTTTTAACTCCTGGCTTGTTTCAAGTATGACTGATCTGTATTTGAAGTACATCCTCAGCTCTTAACACATTATTTACAGCTGTCCATTAACAAGAACTTGAGCAGTAAAATATGTCAAGTACAAAGCATGTAACATTAATGACCATTGTTTCAGTGCATCAGGAATAAGACTGATGAAGAGCAAAGTAAATCTAGAACAAGGATTTTTTTTATTTAAAAAAAAATTTTAGGCGTTCCTGTCGTGGCTCGGCGATTATCAAATCTGACTAGCATCCATGAGGAGACAGGTTTGATCCCTGGCCTTGCTCAACGGGTTAAGGATCTGGTGTTGCCCTGAGCTGTGGTATAGGTCACGGATGCAGCTCGGATCCTGTGTTGCTGTGGCTGTGGTGTAGGCTGGCAGCTATAGCTCTGATTCGACCCCAGCCTAGGAACCTCCATATGCTGGGAGTACAGCCCTAAAAAGCAAAAAAATAATAATAATAATAATTGACTTTTTTCACCTTTAAATCATTTAAAAAATTTTTTATTATAGTTGGTTTACAATGCTGTCAATTTCTGCTGTACAGCGGAGTGACAGTTATACATATATATATGCATAATGTTCTCATTCCATAACTTGGCTTTTACATTAGAGATCAGCTGTCTGTTTAATACTAGGAATAGTCACAGAGGTGGGGCAACTTGACTAAGCTAACAGCGCTACCAAGTGGCAGAACAAGGAAGGTTTCCAGTTTTCAGACACAAATCCATAGACCTTACTTGGGAGGGACCCAAAGTTACATATCTGAGAACCTGCTTTTTAAGATCTCATTTTGCTAAGGCAGCCCCTTATCAAATCCCTTTGATAGAGACAGATAGGGTCATGATTACAAGCAAAGGCTCCATGGAGGTGCCCCGTACAGATTTGAGAGGTTTTTGAATCTCAGAGGTGTACTGGAGTGGCTGGCATGGAGAGAATGCTAGAGAAATAGTTGTGATTGTTACCTATTGGACTGGTGCCCACTCCAACCAGATTCTTTTAGTGAAGTGATCCATTAAGGTGCAGGTGAGGCTTCCACTGGAGGCCTATACGCTACTGCTGGTGCCACAACCATGTCTCTAGTAATCCCTGAGAAGTTCCAGCACATTTTGCAAGTACTCAGCACCAACATGGATGCGTGATGGAAAATTGCCTTTGCTATCACTGTGATTAAGGGTGCAGGACGGAGATATGCTCATATGGTGTTGAGGAAAGCAGACCTCGACCTCACCAAGAGGGCAGAAGAGCTCACAGAGGATGAGTGGAATGTGTAATCACCATTATGCAGAATCCACACCAATACAAGATCCCAGGCTGGTTCTTAAATAGAAGGATGGGAAGTACAGCCAGGTCCTGGCCAACGATCTAGATAACAAGCTCCTTGAAGACCTGGAGCAACTGAAGAAGATTCGGGCCCGCAGAGGGCTGTGCCACTTCTGGGGACTGTGTGTCCCAGGCCGGCACACCAAGACCACAGGACACCATGGGTGTGTCCAAGAAGAAATGTGTCGGTGCTGCTTGTTAATAGTTTATAAAGTTTAAAAAAAAAAAGATGCAAGTGAGAAGAAAACCAAAAGAGATGCAGTGGGGGATGATACAAGTGATGATACAAAACAGAACTCCCTGAAATGTGTATTCGCTAAGGATTCACTCCATCCCATCCACCAGGAGCTGATGGATAAGAGGTTTTCAGCCTAACCTCCTTCTTTGTCCATATTTTCTCCTTGATCACCAGACAAGATGAAGACCTAAGGTTGCCATCTACCCTCTCTTGTCCCTTCACCTCCACCCTGACCCAGCCTCTCACCCTTGCCTTTCATTACTCCATAGTTAACTACTCCCTGTATGCATAACCATTCTCTCACCTCCTAGCCTTAGCTGACGCCCCCTATCATCTAGCTGTAGACCCTCCTCTCCGTTACACCACCTCCTCATTTGTTGATGAGTAAGGTCAGTCCCTCTATTTTTTTTATTTTTGGCTTCCTTGAGGCATATGGAGTTCCCGGGCCAGGGATCAGATCTGAGCTGCAATTTTGATCCAAGCCACAGGTTTGACGATGCTGGATCTTTAGCCCAATGTACTGGGCTGGGAATTGAACCTGCAACCCAGCACTCCCAAGATGCCACAGATCCCCTTGCGCCACAGCCAGGACTCCAGTCTATTTATTTATTTTAATTTATTTTGCTTTTTAGGGCCACACCAGCGGCATATGGAGGTTCCCAGGCTAGGGGTCAAATCAGAGCTACAGTTGCCGGCCTATGCCACAGCCAGAGCAATGCTGGATCAGAGCTGTGTCTTCGACCTATATATACCACAGCTCAGGGCAACACTGGATGCTTAACCCACTGAGCAAGGCTAGGGATCGAACCTGCAACCTCATGGTTACTAATCGGATTTGTTGGGAATTCCCCAGTCCCTCAATTTAAATAGATTCTGGAGTTCTCTTGTGGCACAGCGGGTTTAAGGACCTAGTGTTGTCACTACAGCCGCTTGGGTCACTGCTATGGCCACGGGCAAGGCCACAAATAAATATATAAATGAATGAATAAATAAACAGATTCTGCCATCCTCTGGGACTTTAGTGTCCTCATGAACATCCGATCCATGCCATGCCTTCCTCATTTTCAGAGAATTTTCCTACTTCAGCCCCTATCCCCAAGGTCCCCTGATCACACCCAAGAATTCTACTTGCAAGTTTTTTGAACAGTACCTGCTGCCTTCCCACCCTCTCAGTAGAGTGGACATAGGTTGACCACCATACTTTGGGGAACCACTCCCCTCCCTTGCTTGGTCTGGGGTTCAGTTGTTAGATCTCCAGTGCCAGACCATGAAACCAGGCCCATGGCTTGGCCATGGCGATTGGCTTAGGAGTAACTGACCCAAACCAAGCCAGTCAGATTCAGTTAGCACCAGCCTTGGGATTCGGGGGCGAGAGAAGTCTTCATTTCTCTGATCTTGTAACCAAGAAAGTACAATGTGTGGTGGGAGGGCAGGGAGTGTACCTTGATGAAAGAACTTGACAGAACCCAGGAGTCCAGCTGTGCCAAGCGTGCCCCTCCTACCCCTGCTGATCTTAGTCATGGTAGTGCCCAATGGGGATTTTTATCTGTGAAGGTGTTCCCTCTAAAGATGCATGAAGGAATGCCTGATGTCCAGGAGAGTCCCCCAAGATGGGCACTGGTCCTGTCCATCTCAACCTCGCCTCTCCCAGACCACAGTTCCTCACTAATAAAGTGCTGAGTATCAACAGAACCATGGGGGGTGGGGGGGGACTTGACAGAATTAAACCAACCTGGAAGGAAGCTGAGTCATAAGATAAAGCAAGAAAACAGTATGGTGTTTCTTCCAAAAATTAAACACAGAATCAACATGTCATCCAGGAATTCCACTTCTGAGTATATCCCCAAAAGAAATAAGTGCAGGGACTCAACATACTTGTGAAACTGACAGCACTAACGGCCTGAACCTAGCAAGAACAGAGACTGGAGCTTGAACCCAGTGCCAGGACTTAAACCCAGCCAAAACCCAGACTGGGACTTAAACCCATGGGTTGTTTTTTGTTTTTTTTGTTTTTTTTTTAATCTTTTTATTTATTTACTACTCACATGAATTTATCATGTCTATAGTTGTATAATGATCATCACAGTCCAATTTCACAGGATTTCCATCCCACAACCCCCCACCCCCTAACCTATGGTTTTAAACTTGAGTTACCCTGTGTCTGGACTCACTAAGTTTCGAGTTCTTTATCCCTCTGCGCAGAATGAATTCAGCGAAAGACAAAGTGATAGGTAAGAAACAGATTAGGATAGGACGTTGTGAGAGATGCCAGCGGGCAGGCAAGAAGCTCTGCCTGAGGAGCCAGTGGGCGACAGTTTTATCATCCTAGGTGCAAGGGAGTTGGAAAGGCCCGCATCTTCCTTTCCGGGAGTAGTAACTCCTCCTTAGTATCCGGTAAGGTGTATATTCAAATCAGCTGAGGAGCAGTGTTCAAACTCTTGTCCCTGTTCTGAATCTAAATGCAGGCCTCATCCCATCCCCCACCCAATGACCTGAGGCAATTCCCACACCTCCACCAGTTGAGCAAGCCTGCCTTGTTCTGATAGCTTACAGTGGTCTCCCAACATCCTCCAGGTTTCCCTCTTTATCTGTGATCTCCTATTGGGACTTCTACAACCACCTATGCCTACTCCATCCCTATCACTTGTACACTCATGTTTATGGCGGCACTAGCCAAAAGTTGGAAGCAACTCAAATCTCCATCAATGGATGGATAAACAAAATATGTATTCATACAGTGGAAAATTATTCAGTCTTGAAAGGAAATTCTGACACATGCTACAACACGGATGAACCTTGAGGACATTTTATAATAAACCAGTCACAAGAGGACAAGTCAGGGAGTCCCCTTATGGCCCAGAGGAAATGAACCCAACTAGTATCCTTGAGGATGCAGGTTTGATCCCTGGCCTCGCTTTGTGGGTTTGTTTGTTGCCATGAGCTACAGTAGGTCTCAGATGCAGCTTGGATCCAGTATTGCTGTTGCTGTGGCATAGGCTGGCAGCTGTAGCTCTGATTCAACCCCCAGCTCAAGAACTTCCATATGCCACAGGTTCAACCAACCTTAAAAAGCAAAAAAAAAAAACACAACCAAACAACAACAACAAAAAAACCCTTTACTTTTCTTTCCTATTTTTTTATAATGATTTTTATTTTTTTCATTATAGCTGGTTTACAGTGTTCTGTCAATTTTCTACTGTACAGCAAGGTGACCCGGTTACACATACACGTATACATTCTTTTTTCTCCCATTATCATGCTCCATCATAAGTGACTAGATATAGTTCCCAGTTCTATGCAGCAGGATCTCATTGCTTATCCATTCTTTCTTTTTTTAATGGCCCCACCCACAGCATATAGAAGTTCCCAAGGCCAAGGATTGAAGCTGCAGCAACACCTGATTTTTTTTTTTTTTTTTTTTTTGTCTTTTGTCTTTTTAGGGCCCCACCCAAGGCATATGGAGGTTCCCAGGCTAGGGGTGGAATCAGAGCTACAGCTGCCAGCCTACACCAGGAGCCACAGCAACTCAGGATCCGAGCTGCATCTGCGACCTACACCACAGCTCACAGCAATGCCGGATCCTTAACCAATTGAGCAAGGCCAGGGGTCGAACCCACAACCTCAGGGTTCCTAGTCAGCTTCGTTAACCACTGAGCCACGACAGGAACTCCAACACCGATTCTTTAACCCACTGTGCCGGGCAGGTGGCTGCACCTGTGCGCCTCCTTGGCAACCCGAGCTGACTGAAGTTGGATTCTTAACCCACTGCACCACAGAACATGAGTCCATTTCCTTTTTTTCCCCCATTTTATTGTTTCTCTGCACCCTATGTCAGGGATTTGTGTGCTTTTGCACAATCACCTGTACCTGCAACTCCTTCAGAGACTTGCTCCCTGTGTAAGCAGCTTTTGGCAGGAAAGTGCTTTCTGCAGGAGACACCCTTTTATCTTGTAACTAACCTTAAACCCCAGCACCCCCATGTTCTACTCCTCTCCAGCACTAGCACATCTTTCAGATCTTTTGATTTGCCTAATCTGTTAGTTCTCTCCATAGATCAAAGAAGTAGATACAAAGAATAAATAATTAACAGAGAAACAGATCTCTTCCCTAGCTTCCCCTTCAGTAATGTCATGAACAAACTGTGTGAACAAGATAGCATCTAGGAGTTCTCTTGTGCTCCAGAAGATCTAGTGTTGTCACTGCAGTGGCCTGGGTCTCTGCTATGGCTGGGGTTCGATCCCTGGTCAAGTAAGCTTCTTATGCTGAGGGTGGTGTGTGGGAGGCGGGGAAGGGAGCATCTAAAGGAAGGAAGATCACTTGCAGTCTGGAGTTCCTTCCCTGATGCCTCAGTGGGTTAAGGATCCTGAATTGTCACTGCTGTGGCATGGGTGGGTTCAATCTCTGGCCCAGGAACTTCCGAATGCTTGGGGTGAGACCAAAATAAATAAATAAATAAATAAAGATTATAGTTATGCTGCGAGCCACACAGGAAGTCCAAAAATAAATAAATAAAGATTATAGGTGTTCCCATCATGGCACAGTGGAAACAAATCCAACTAGGAACCATGAGGTTGCAGTTTTGATCCTTGGCCTCACTTACTGGGTTGAGGATCTGGTGTTCCTGTGAGCTGTAGTGTAGGCCTGGCAGCTACAGCTCCGATTGGACCCCTAACCTGGGAACCTCCATATGTGACGGGTGTGGCCCTGAAAAGACAAAAGACAAAAAAATTTTAAACAAATAAGTAAAGATTATAAGGAGTGCACAAGCCTGCACACAGCAAGGTATGGCAACAACTCTAAGCTCCTATCTCAATGATTAACTGAGATTACTTCCCTCTTTCCCTTTAAAAATTTTCATGGCTGAGCAGAATCTTCAGAGATAGTTTTGGAGGGCATTGAGTCCACCATCTCCCCAGATCGCTGGCATTCTTTTTTATTTTTTAATTTAAAAATTTGGGGTTTTTTTGGAGTTCCCGTTGTGGCTCAGTGGTTAACGAACCCGACTAGCATCCTTGAGAATGTGGGTTCAGTGCCTGGCCTTGCTCAGTGAATTAAGGATCTGACGTTGCCGTGAGCTATGGTGTAGGTCGAAGATATGGCTCAGATCCCACATTGCTGTGGCTCTGGTGTAGGCTGGTGGCTACAGCTCCGACTTGACCTCTAGCCTGGGAACCTCCATATGCTGCTAGTGTGGCCCTGAAAAGAAAAAAGACAAAAAAAATTATTTTTTTTAGGGGCACACCTGCCTCATGTAGAAGTTCCCCGGCTGGGGGTTAAATCGGAGCTGCAGGTGCCAGCCTACACCACAGCCACAGCAACACCAGATCCAAACCTCATCTGAAATATATGAACTAGAGCAGTAGCTTCCTCATTGGTCTCCTTGATTCTACTTTTGCTAACAATTTGCATTTTTCCCGGACCAGATGCTGTGCTCAGCCTTTTACACTCATTCAGCTGTTCTGTGCCTGTATACATGAGCACTTGCTGTGCACCAGGCACTCTGCCCTGCCCTGGGATGAGGTACTAAAGAAGAGCCAAGGAGTTTCTGTCATGGATCAGTGGAAACAAATCTGACTAGTATCCATGAAAATGCAGGTTCAATCCCTGGCCTCACTCAGTGGGTTAAGGATCCAGTGTTGCTGTGAGCTGTGGTGTAGGTTGCAGATGTGGCTCAGATCTGGCAGTTGCTGTGGCTGTGGTGTAGGCCAGCAGCTGTAGCGCCAATTAGACCCCTAGCCTGCGAACCTCCATATGCCTCAGGTGCGGCGACCCTAAAAAGACAGAGAAGAGGCAGGAACTGGAGTTCCCATTGTGGCTTGGGGAGTGAAGAACCCAACATAGTGTCCTTGAGGATGCGGGCCTCCCTCAGTGGGTTAAAGATCTGGCGTTGCCTCAAGCTGAAATATAGCCTGTAGATGCAGCTAGGATCTGGCATTGCTGTGGCTGTGGTGTAAGTCACAGACTCAGCCCCAACTCGACCCCTAGCCTGGGAACCTCCTTATGCTGCAGGTGCGGCCATAAAAAGAAAAAAGAAAAAAAAAAGAGACAAGATCTGACTTTCTTGGTTCGAAGGCTGACAAGTAGCCAATGAAAACACAAAGAGAAGGCCCCTGTGGCACAGCAGGTTAAGAAGGCCCCTGTGGCACAGCAGGTTAAGGATCAGGTGTTACTGCCTTGGATCTCTGGCCAAAAGACTTCCACATGCTGTAGGCATGGCCAGAATAATAATGATAAATAATAATTGCAGATTGTGACAAGTGCCATGAAGAAAATAAACAGAGTGATGTGGTCATCACCAAGAGTGGCCAACTTCAGACGAGTGGGAAGTCTTCCTGGAGGTGACCCTTGAGCTAAAAGCAGGAGTATTTCAGGCACAAGCCCTGGGGCCAGGGTGGCTGGAAGAGCCGGCAAGGGGGTGTTAATGGGTCAGGGCCTTGTGGGCTGCCTTGAAGACTTTGGGTTTCACTGGGGGTTCTTGAGCAGAGACGATTATGAATTCAGGTGTTTGCAGGTGCCCTTCTGTGCCTGCTCGGGGTGGGTCAGGGAGGGAACAGCGAAGGACAGGGTGGGGGGTGGGGGGTGATGAGTGATGAGAGCTGGAAACTGAAGATACGGGGAGAAGTGGGAGGGTTTAGGACCTATTTTGGAGGCAGGGTTAACAGGAACTGAGGGTAAGGAAGGAACCAACTCAAAAGATGGGGTTTGGCGTTCCCCGGTGGATCAGGCTATGGCTCAGCTTGAAAATTGGGAACTTCTGCATGCCTTTAGATGCAGAAGGAAAAAAAAAAATGAGGTGAACAAGCAAACTCAGAGAATGGCTGTACAAGATATAGGGTGAGGTCTTTGGGGTCAAGACCTGAACTTCTCAGCCCCTTGTCTACTGGGCAACCTTCAGACACTTCGCCCAACTTCCCTACCTTAACTAATGAATGGGGAGAGTATACATGCAGATAAAAAGTACTCCAGGGGTTCCCGCTGTGGCACAACAGAATCCATGGTGCCTCTGCAGCTCTAGGATGAAGGTTTCAATTCCAGCCTAGCACAGTGGGTAAAGGATCCAGTGTTGCCACAGCTACAACATAGGTTGCAATCTGATCCCTGGCCCAGGAACTCCATATGCCTCGGGGTGGCTTAAAAAGAAAAAAAAAAAAAAAAAGTACTCCAAAAACTTTTAAGAAAAAATTCCAGGCAGAGCTTCTGTGCTTGCCTGCTTGTATCTCTCACAAGCGTCCTAATAAACCTATTTTTGCCTACCAATCACTTTGTCTCTCGCTGAATTCCTTCTGCACAGAGACACAAAGAACCTGAACCTCAGTGAATCCAGACACAGGGAAATTCTGTGAGAAGTAGCAGCTGCAGCTGCAAGACATGAAATTCCACCCTGGAAAATAAAATGAGTGCATTGCTGAGTCCAGAGTGAACATCAGAAACTTAGACACCTAAGCAGAATGCCCTGTATTCACACATGTATGATCATTGTGGCTTAACCATGAGCTCTCTACCTGCCTCCTGTTCTTTATGTAGCTGCCAAAAAGGGATGTGGATAATGATCACAATTTGCTGTATCCTCAGGTTATCTTTATAAACAAATATGCAAATATAAACCATCATTATGAGATTAAAAAAAAAAAAAAAATTCCAGGGACATTCCAGGATGTACAGGGTGAGAAAGGCAGTTAACACAGTGGGGCCATGAGACAAGTGATAGACAGCTGGCACCAGGGGGCAGTGGCGAGCCTCCAGGCAGCAGGGCGGGGCAGCTCTGCAGGTCCCAAGCCACTAGATTAGACTGTGATTGATGCCCAGGTGCCTGGCCCAGGCTGGAGACAAAGGGGGCCTGGGGCACGTGTCTAGGCTGTGTGCTGAGGCAGTGGGCAGGTCAGTGCTGCCCTCTGGAGTCTAGGCATCAGGAGAAACCTCAGCTGCCTGCATGGTGGAATACGGATAGAGACAGGCCAACAGACAGAGGGCTTCCTGCTCTCCCTCCTTCCCCTGGGGAAAGTTGCTAGGGTTCAGAGGATCCCGGGGCTTTTGAAGCTGGGGTTCCTCCTACCAGCCTCCCACTCCCCCGACAAACACTCCAGGCCCAGGCTCTGTACAATAGGCACTTTATTAGTGGTTGGAATGCAGTTACATGTAGGGCTGTGAGGACAGCACAGGGAAGGGGGTGGCAGGCACAGGAGAAAGAAACCCTAGGCTGGGGTTTCTCCCTCTCTGGGATCCCGGATCCAGGGCCTTGGGAGATGGCGAAGGGGGAACCAGGACACCAGTTCCCCTGAGTTCAACAAATTTGGCAAAAGGATCCTCAAGGTGAGGTGACTGGGCAGAAGGGCCCCCCCCCCATTTGCCCAGGGCATCTGGCCCTATTCCCACCCCCCTTTCATCTGAAATTGTCCCTTGGGTGGATTCAGTTCTTTTCTCTCTCACAAAGAGAGCTGTGTCAATAACTGGCAGAGAAAGGAGAGAAATTCGGCCCAACCCCACCAGCCAGCCTGCCAGGCAGCCGGTTTCCATTAAGCTGCTGCTAGCCACCTCCTCCCTCCTGCCCCACACCAGCCTGCTCCCAGGCAACCTCCCCTGACAGCTTCCCTCCCCCTTCTCCCATCAACACAGCCTACTACTGTCTCCCCTGCCAGGAAACACCCCAACCTGGGTGCGCACACTCCCACCCCAGCCACACCCAAGGAGTGGACACGAGAAAGCAGAAAAGCATTCCTTAGCAGACCCATCTCAGTCGTGAAGACGGACAGAAAAAAAGCTAACAGATCCTTTAATGCACATCCAGGTTAAAAAAATATTAACGAAGAAATGCCTGGAGTGGCCGGTGGCCAGTTGTTCAGCCCTGGAGAAGGGTCCTGGCATTCTGGCCGGAGCAGACACAAAGTGAATGGTGGTAGCCTTGCTGTGGTCACCGCTTCTGCATACACAGATGCTGTCCTGTCCTAAAAGGGGGACAGGCGATGGAGGACAGCCCACAGAGGCCGGGTTCTCTCGCCTGCCAGCCATCAAGAAGCCTCGCTGCGCTTCTCATCCGGGCCAGGGGAGGCTGGAAAGACTCACTGTGCAGTCTTGGGGGGCTGCCCTGTGAAAACAGACTGGCCCTTGGTATAGGGATGGGATGCCCCCAATCCTCCAGCTTCCCAGAAATGGGTGGTGACTGGATGATGTGGGGCTGGAAGAGGGTGGCAGTGATAGGACTTCAGGTCAGCCCGATGGGCTAGGGATTCTGACCCACAGCTGCCGAGCACCCACTGTGAGACTTTCAGGGAGGTGGGGGGGGCAGGGGCCGGGCCTTTAGGACTCAGCCGGCTTCCTGTTGGTCTTGTTCAAAAGCCTCTTGAGGGTGGGAGACATGAAGTAAGGCCTCTCCATCGAGCCATCGTTCCTCTCCAGGTCCTCCACTGCGGAGAGAGGCCCCAGAGCAGGTGGTATGAGGGAAGCCCAAGGGCAGGGGCCTTGTGGGGGGGGAGACAGGGAGGGGACAGGGCAGGCAGGCAGGGGCCACAGAGAAGCCTTAGAGGGTTAGGAAGCAAGACACACTGGGACTGGAGGGGATGGACTGTAGTGGGATGGGAACAAGACACACACACACACACACACACACACACACACACACACACACACACACACACACACACACACACGCTCCCCACTCCCAGGCCCAAAGCCCCGCATGCACCCCCAGTCTACAGGGAGGAAACGAGGAGGCCTGCCTGGCTCCCAAGCCAGCCTCCAGCTCTACTCCTCAACTTCGGCCCGCTTCCCCTCCTCCGCACTCCCCTTCAACAGGATGTCTCTCAGCTCGGGCGACATGAAGTAGGGTCGCTCCTGAGAGCCGTCATTCCTTTCCAGGTCCTCACCTGGGCTCCCCCCAGGAACCAGCAGGCGGGAAATGGGAGAGTCAGGAAGGGTGGGGGAAAGGAGGCAGGGAAGAACAGGGAAGCCAGCAGGCATGAGGAGAGGAAGAGAAAAGAGAGAAAACAAACACAAACAGACAGATGGAGAGACCAGAGTTAGTGGCAGCCACAGATCCCCCCGCCCCCCCCCAACAAAGCCAGAAACTCCAAAGCTGAGGGCCCAGGGGCAGAGCGTCCCAGCTGCAGCCTGAACCAGGGGACAACAGAATGGAGCAGCTCTGAAACTCTGAGTGCAGGAGGGAGCCGAGGGGGTGCTGAGCCGGGGCCCCGGGGTGGGGGGTGCTGGGCAGGCAAATGTGCAGCCCCAGGGGAGGGAGATGGTCTGCCCAGAGTGGGGGAGGGAGTCGGGGTCCCGCCAAGTGAGGGGTCACTCACAGAAGCAGAGGAACAGCGTGTCCACACACATGCCGTAGACGCTGAAGAAGCCATGGGCAATCAGGTAGGAGCCAACGATTACCGTCTGGGCAAAGACAGATGAGCCATTTCCACTCCAGCTCTTACCTAGGGCAACCCACACCCACCACCACATCTCTCCCAGGCTGGGGTCATGCCATTTCCCTGCTGATGAGTCTCTGCTCTGAGGCCTCTGTACAATTCAACGCACATCCAGGGCAAGACAGGTTACTACCCACATCCCTACTAGACTGTCTGACTCACTCACTTATCACTATATTCCCAGCAATCTGGAGACTCGCAGGGCCGTGGGAGATACCTGATAAACACTGAGCAACTGAAGCGAGTGGACTTTAGAGATTAAATTAACTTGCCCAAAGTCACTCATCTTCAAACTAGCAAGGAGAGGAGGAAGATAAAGATCTAGGACACTGGGCCCCAAGGCCTGCCCTGATACTGCACGGCTCTTAGGGTGATGACATAACTCTGCCAAGGCCCTTATCGCCACCCCTCTCCACGTCACTCCCTCACACCAGCCAGAGTGATTGGCTCATTGTTCCTGGAATAGTCCTGCCTCAGCGCCTCCGTTCTTGTTCCCTCTGCCTGGATGTTGCCTGCATCTCCTTTAGACCTCAGATGTGACCCACCTCCACAGTGAAGCCCTCTGAACTCCCACACCTGCCCAAATCCTCCACCAGAAACAGTTGGTTCCCTGTAATTCTGCTCTGTGACACATATAAGTTTGCAATCATGCATCCACCCGCATCATTTTTTTTTTTTTTTTTAAAAACAAAGTGATACTGGAGTTCCTGCTGGGGTGCAACGGATCAGCAGCATCTCTGCAGCGCCAGGACACAGGTTTGATCCCCAGTCTGGCACAGTGGGTTAAAGGATCCAGTGTTGCTGCAGTTGTGGTGTAAGTTGCAACTGCGGCTTGGATCTGATCCCTGGCCCAGAAACTCCATAGGCCATGGGGTGGCCAAAAATTAAAAAACAAACAAAAAACCCCCAAAGTGATACTTTTTTTTTTTTTTTGGTTGTGTCTACAGCATGCAGAAGTTCCTAGGCCAGGGATTGAACCTGAGCCACACAGCCATACCAGCGACCTGAACCACAGCAGCGACAATGCCAGGTCCTTAACCTGCTGAGCCACCAGGGAACTCCTCACCCACATCATTATTGATTAACATCCTTTACTACTAAACTGTGAGGCCTTTAAAGGGAAGCCCTCCCACTTCATGCCTAGAACACAGTTGGTACTAAATAAGTGTTTGTGGCCTGAGTTAATCATCAATTCCCCACCTCCGACTCCCATGCACATCTGTCCAAAGGAGCCCAGGCAAGTCCCAACATCTTCTCCCCAACCTGTCTGTCACCAAAGGTTCGTACCAGTATAGGCACCCAGTAATAATTGAGGGGTGGTGCTGTGTCCTGCACGATCCTGATTCGGTGGGTGAAGAAGAAGAAAGCTAGGATCCCTGGAAAGAGGAAGGAAATCAAGATGGAGAAGGTTCTGGATAAAGAAGGGAGCACCCCCAAAAATACCCTAAGGAAGAGAACATATCACAGGAGATATGGGGGCCCAACAGCGGTTCTCAAGTGGCCCCCAACAGGCTCCCCACAACTGGGCAGGCTGGATGAGTAGCACTCACCCACGCTACCCACAATCAGAAGTTTGCCCAACAGGAAGAGGAAGTCGGTAACTTTGTCCAGGACAGCCACTCTGCAGGGGACAGTAAAGAGGCAGGCGTGAATGCTGGCTCAGGGCCACAGGGGAGGAGAGAGGAGGCCAGAAGAATGGTGTTTTCCCTGACCTGATGATGTTTCTCATGAGCAGGAAGAAGGCGTTTCTGGCCGAGGTGCAGAAGTTGGTGCCGTAGATGGCAATCTGGAGGGAAGTGGGAGGGATGGATCAGGCCCTTCGGGTGGGGCATGAGGGCTTCTCCACCCCACAGGATCTCGTGGGTTAGTTCCTGATCCCAAGCCTACTCACCATGATGTAGGCATTCCTGTTGAGGAATTTGATGAATTTCTCCAGGCACCAGAAGCAACATTTGAGACAGGTCATGAGGAATTTTGCAAACTTGTTCTCCGCAGCTGGTAGTGGAAGGGATGCAGAGGTGAGCGGAGACCCCACTTGCCCTGGTAGAACCCCACCCCCATCCCCCCAGTTACTCTCACTTGCCACAGTCTAGGACCCTTAGAGCCCACCTTCTCAAAGAGTTGGAGAGAGGAAATTTGGTCCAGGACCCCCGGGGTCCTGTCCCACACACTAGTAGGAACCGACCTGGGCCAGGATCCTCAGCCCCGCCCCCAAAGAGGCGCATTCAGCGCAACCCCAAGACAGGAATCCATGAGGAACTGCAATGCTACTCTTGCCCCGCCTCCCAGGCAGAAGCCAATCCTTGAGGCCTCCTTAGCCCCACCCCAAAGTACAACTAATCCCAGCCCAACCCTCTCTTGAGTAACCAATGGTGGCCCTGGCCTCTTGTTCCTGCCCTCTCAACAGTAAAAAACTCGGCCCAATGGGCTCTCCCAGTCACTCCTCCATCGCAGGAACCAATCACTCAAGCCTGGGAGGGGGGCCTCCTGTCGTCCCCCCCATATACCCCGCCCATGCAGAAACCAATCACTGTCCCTGTCACCTCAGCCCTACCCCCACACAAGAACCAATCCCAATCTGCCCCTTTGTCACCACCCTCCCTTCCCCAGTAGGAGCCATGCCAACCACCCCTGGACCATACCTTTCAGACGCTGATCCAAGTACTCAAGCATCACTCGGATGATCTGCACGATGGCCAGAAGAAGCGAGCCAAAGGCCAGCGAGCCTGTGTGATACCTTTGGGCCAAGGGGCTGGTCAGTGGCCAGGGTAGGCCTCTTCCACTCCATCTTACCCCTACCCCCTGCCCACCTGGGGCCCCACCTGAGCGCCCGTCCGAAGGCAGAGAAGAGCGGGAAGGCTGGCAGGTCATCTGGCTTCTTCAGAGCCCAGTAGTAGGAAGCGAAGGCCCCAGCTAGTGTGACCTGGCCCAGTGCCAGCACAAAGTTGGCCAGCCAGAAGAACATGAAGGCATTGAAGATCTGCAGGCCCAGCAGGGCCCGGTGGTAAGTAGACTCACCACCGTAGAAGGCGAACTGACAGTGGGCACCAGGGCACAGGTGGAATTCACTGGAGGAGGAGAAGTTCTGTGGGAGGGACACAGAGCCTAGTCACATCATAGGGGCTAGGGGTTCAGGTTGGGCTTTGGGCATCAGGTCTGGGTCAGGCAGACAACAGGGTTGGGCAGGTATCATGGGAATCAGAGTTAATCAAGGGGTTGGGGAGTTCCCATTGCGGCGCAGTGGAAACAAATTCGACTAAGAACCATGAGGTTGTGGGTTCAATCCCTGGCCTCGCTCAGTAGGTTAAGGATCCAGTGTTGCGGTGGGTTGTGGTATAGGTTGCAGACTTGGTTCGGATCTGATGTTGTGGTTGTGGCGTAGGCTGGCTGATTAGACCCCTAGCCTGGAAACCTCCATATGCCGTGGATGTAGCCTTAAAAAAGACAAAAAAAAAAAAAAGTTAATCAAGGGATTGGGGGTTTAGAATAGGGGCTTGCAAAAGGGGTTCCGGAAGCAAGGTTAGGGATCACTGACTCAATGGGCATCAGTGAAGTGAGACAGGTATTTGGGGAATCAATACAACAGCCAGGGGGACAGATCGCAAGTGGCAGAGATCAGTATAAGTACAACAGAGGGTAGGTTAGGGGCTTGTGAAAGGCAAGGTAGGGGTTCTAGAAGCAAGAGCTGGCTAACGCTGGGTTAAGAGAAAGGTGCTGGGAGTGGGGGACCCAGGAAATGAAGTCAAGGGAGAGAAAGGTGAGTGGTTCAACACTTGGGATGGGGGTGAGGGGAGCGGCTGCCGGGCTGGAGCTCTTCCCTTCCATGCCCCCCACATCCAGCACAGAGCATACAGCAGGTGCCAAATGTTTGTTCAATGGTCCCCAAGTGGGGCTGCTGGGAAACAGCTACCCACCACCTCTGGACACCCACCTCAGGGTTGCAGGTTTTCCCAACAGCTTGGCAGTCAGTGTCGCTAAAGATCTTATAGACGGCTTCATTGGAAGTAGACAGGAAGCTGGAGACTCGTTAAGGAAACCAAGGTCTGGAATTAGGGACCCCATGGGCTCCTGGAGAAGAATCCATCCCCTCACCAGGTTCTGGCCTTGCTCCCTGGCTGCAGGTCACCTCCAGGCACGTTTGGCACTTAGCCACTCCTGGGGTCAGAGATCCAGGTTTGATGGTGGATACATAGCAGTGCTAGCCCAGTAAGCGATGCAAAGGCACAGCAGGAGGAAAGTGACCAGTGGGTACAGCATGGAGCACATCACATATCCCACAGCCCTGAGAGAAAAAGAGAAAGACATCAAGGTCTGAGCAGCCCTGGGACCACTCCAGCCTGACCCCAGAACCCTGGCACCCACCTGCTGGCTTCTTTGATGAGTGCAATGGCGATGAGAATTCTCTTGCGTAGAAAGATGAGCAGCAAGATGATGATAACCTCAAGGATGCTCAGAATTATCACTGTGGGAGGCAGAGGGTGACCGAGTCTGCCATCTGCCTGGGCTCTCCACTCCCACCCAGGTGTCACCGGGGACAGGAGGGGGCAACTGGGACTCACTGAAGGCCATCCAGGTCTGCCGCAAATGCAGGTACACACGGAGATCTGTCTGGAAGCCAAGGTCCACCAGGGAGATGTCGGAGCCAGCCTCACCACGCAGTCGAGAGTATTCCATGTAGCAGTGAAATATTCCTGCACAGGGAACCACCGTGCTATGATGGATTGCAGCCCACCAGCTGCACCCCCAACACTGCAAAGCAGGTCCAACAATGCTCACTTAACAGAAATAAAAACCCAAGGCTGGGAGTTCCCTTGTGGTGCACCAGGTTAAAGATCCAGAGTTGTCACTGCAGTGGCTCAGGTCACTGCTGTGACACAGGTTCCATTCCTGGCCTGGCAATTTCCACATGCTGTGGACACACCAGAAAAACCCAAGGCAGAGAGGGGCTGCCGTCGCTTGCTGCTGCCTCAGGGGCTTTGTACTTGCTCTTCCTGCTGTCTGGTTCATTCTCTCCCCAGCTGGACCCCTCATAATCTCTAGTCTCTGCTCAGATGTCACCCTCTCATGAGACCTTCTAGAATCCCTTCCTCTATTTAGGATCATACCCTCTCATACTCCACTTTCTTTTATTTTTTTCTTTTTTGGCCACATCTGTGGCATGTGGAAGTTCCTAGGCCAGGGATCAAACCCATGCCACAGCAGCAACCTGAGCCATGGCAGTGGCAACATCAGCTCTTTACACTGTAGAGCCACCAGGGAACTCCACACTCCAATTTTTTGTCCTCCTTCACCACCTTGACAACCTAGAGCTTTTCTGGTTAGTGTCTTGTCCATCTTGCCCAGGAATATAATTGCCACGAGAGAAAAGATTTGTCATGTTTTATTCACTGCTGTAAGCCCAGGACCTAGAAAACTGCCCAGGATACAGCAGTCACTCAGTACATGATAAATGAATGAATGAATGAATGAATAGGTGTCAGGATACTGTGTGGCCTGAGGCTTTCCTGACCCCTTTGCCACCTTGTACCAATGAATCATGGGTGGGGAGGGAGGGCTTGGGACTAACATCCAGTGGGATAGCATTAGAGCATTTCGGCATTCTCCTTAGCTCTCTGTAGAGGAAAACAGTAAAGCAAAGATAAAGTACAAAAAAACTAGGAGTTCCCTGGTGGCCTAGTGGTTAAAGATTGTGCATTGTCACCACTGCGGCATGGGTTAGATCTCTGGCTTGGGAACTTCTGGATGCCCTAGGTGCCACCAAAAAAAAAAAAAAAAAAAAAAGAGCTAGTCTGAGTTCCTGTCGTGGTGCAGTGGAAATGAATCTGACTAGGAACCATGAGGTTGCAGGTTCGATCCCTGGCCTTGCTCAGTGGGTTAAGGATCTGGTGTTGCCATGAGCTGTGGTGTAGGTCAAAGACTTGGCTTGGATCCCACGTTGCTGTGGCTCTGGCATAGGCTGGAAGCTACAGCTCCGATTAGACCTCTAGCCTGGGAATCTCCATATGCCTCGGGTACGACCCTAAAAAACAAACAAACAAAAAAGCTAGTTGGAGCTCCTGTTGTGGCGCAGCGGAAATGAATCCGACTAGGAACCATGAGGTTGCAGGTTTGATCCCTGGCCTCGCTCAGTGGGTTAAGGATCTGGCGTTGCTGTGGCTGTGACGTAGGCCAGTGGCTACAGTTCCAATTCGACCCCTAGCTTGGGAACCTCCATATGCCTAAAAAGAAAGAAAGAAAAAGTCACTTAAACTGCCAGGACCCAGAAACCACTGTTACCATGACTATTTTAACATCTGTGTCCCCAGATTGGGTTGCAGATGCATCATCTTTCCTCCTGGAAAGTTGAAAAGAATAAACAGAATATGAAGTACTGCCTCTGGGTTCCACGGGCCTCAGATCTACAGGGCCCTCCTGCATCTCATCTGCACACTTTTTCTCATTAAACCTTCTAACTAGTAAATATTAATTATCCCCATTTTATAGAGGAGGAAATTGAGGCATGGGAGGTTGAGTCGCTTGCCCAAGGTCACAAAGCAAAGGCTTGGCAGAGGCGGCATGTGGACCCTGGGCTTTCTGGTACCAGAGAGCCTGTGTCCTTCATCACTGTGCTAAATGGTCTACTTGAGAATGCCTTTGTGTCAATGAAATGCAGATCCGCCCTGTTTCAATTTATTTTCTTTGTCTGTGCCCATAGTGCATGGAAGGTCCACACCACAGCAGTAACCAGAACCACATCAGTGACAATGCCGGATCCTTAACCCCCTGAGCCATGGAAGACTATGATTTAACCCCTCCCACACAGATGAGTCCTGAGATTGTTTTCAAGCATCTGCTTTCATAAGCAATGCTGAAATGAACATCTTCGCAAATATGCCAATTAAAAGATGGAGGATGTCTGGGAATTCCCTGGTGGCTCAGTGGGATGAGGATCTGGCATTTGTCACTACTGTACTATGACCAGTTCCATCTCTGGCTTGGGAACTTCCCCATGTCACAGGTGCTAAAAAAAAAAAGATGGAAGTTGTCTGATGGCTCAGATTTTTTATTTTATTTTTTTTTCATCTGTTCCCATGACATACAGAAATTCCTGAGCCAGGGATCGAATCCATGCCACAGCAGTGACAAGCTAGGTCCTTAACCCACTGTGCCACCAGGGAACTCCCAAGAGAAGATCTTTTTTTTTTTTCCTTTTTTTAGGGCTGCACTTGCGGCATATGGAGTTTCTCAGACTAGGGGTCCAATTGGAGCTACAGCTGCTGGCCTACACCACAGCCACAGCAATACAGGATCTGAGCTGCATCTGCAACACTCACCACAGCTCACAACAACATCAGATCCTTAAGCCATAGAGCGAAGCCAGGGACTGAACCTGCAACCTCATGGTTCCTAATCAGATTCATTTCCACTGCACCACAACAGGAACTCCCGAAGATCATTTTTTTTTTCCTTTTTACAGCTTCAGGCCTAGAGTGTTGCTGCAGACATAGCAACACTCTATCTGAGCCACAACTGTGACCTATAACAGTAGCCTATGGCAACTGAGATCCTTAACCCACATTCTCATGGATACTAGTTGGATTCTGTTTTTTCTTTCCTTTTTTCTTTTTTTACTGCTGCACCTGTGGCATGAGTATCACAGCAGTGTCAGATTCAAGCCTCGTCTTCGACCTACACCACAGCTCATGGCAACACCGGATCCATTAACCCACTGAGCGAGGCCAGGGATTGAACCTGCATCCTCATGGACACTAGTCAGATTCTTAACCCACTGAGCCACAGCAGGAACTCCCCGCCCATCCATTCTAAATGTAATAGTTTGCACAGAAGAGTCTTGATGGGCCACCAACAGCTCAAAGGGCATGAGCATTTTGCAGGCTGGGGGGAGAGGAGGATGCAGGGAGGAAGAGACGCACCGTAGCCCAGGACCAGAATCACCATGACGATCATCACCCAGACCATAATGCCAGCCAAGAAGCGGAGCAGGATGATGAACAGGAGGCTCAGGACCATGGCGATGACCAGGCCTCTGGGGGATTAAAATGGGGGCATGAGCAGACCCAATCCCCTTGCCAGTCTCAGCCAGGGCAGCCCGGGGAGGGGTACCATCTTTCTCAACTTACATGATAATCCAGTACCAGGAGACTGTGTAATCTTCGAATATCCGCATGGCCAGATGCCGGGCCTCCAGGATTCCGTTGGCTTTTCTGGGAGGAGGCAGACAGGGCTTAGGTCAGATTTCCCCCTCCCTAATTGGACCAGCCCCAGGGGATGCCCGGTCCCACCCAGGAAAATGTGATGCCAGCGTGGTGGTGGGTTATGGTCCTCACTTGGCGCCTTCCACCAGGTCGGTGATGTTTTTCCGAAAGCCATGGCCATCTTCGTAGCTGGTTTCGTTGCCCACCATGAGGACCCCTTTGTGGGCATGGATGGCTGGGAAACATCGTTGGACCACTGCAGGAAACAGGGGATGGGACCAGTCAGGCTGAGCCCCTGAAACCTCCCCAAGCCTCTTCTGAGCTCATGGGACCTCAGACTCACAGGGTTTGCTGGGGATGAGGACGGCCGGGCAGTCACCATCACGAAGCACCTCAGTCACAGCCTGTCAAGGGACAAGGAGAGGTTAATCCTGCCAGTCAGCACTCTGCCTGCCCCTGTTGGGCTATCCACTTACCTTATTTTATTTATTTATTTATTTTTAAAGGGCCGCACCGGTGGCATACAGAAGGTCCCAGACTAGGGTTTGAATCGGAGCTCCAGCTGCCAGCCTACACCACAGCCACAGCCACACCAGATCTGAGCCTTGTCTGTGACCCACACCACAGCTCACAGCAATGCTGGATCCTTAACCCACTGAGCGAAACCAGGGGTCAAACCCACATCCTCATGGATACTAGTGGGATTCGTTACCACTGAGTGACAATGGGAACTCCCCGCTTACCTTGTTCTGCTTGAAGCCAGGCACACAGAACTGCTTGTAGTACTCAAATTCCTGGGTTCCATGAGCTTTCAGGTAGGTGAGGTAACGGTTGGGGCATTTCTCCACGCAGATCTTGGCAGGGGTGGTGGTGACAGGAGGCAGTGGTTGGCTGGGTCCAGAACAGACACCTGATCCCCTTTCAGGACAGAGGTCCCACGCCCATCCCCTTATTCACCAGGGAGAGAGAAAGGGCTGGGAAAGAAGCTGCCACTAAAGGGGAAAAGGACTTGATGAGGAAGGGACAGAAAAGAGGCAGAGTGGGGACAAGTTACCTGTGGGGTGGGACACTGGAATTCCAGCAGGACTAGGGGGCTGGCACACTTCACAATGTTGAAATAAAACAAGTAGGATTTGTTCCTGGGGTTGGAGAAGGGAGATGGAAACTGTCAAGGCTTCTCTACCAGCCTATTTAGAATGTGTTAAAACGATAATAATAATAACAGCAGCAGCAACAACAACAATAATAACAGCAGCAGCAACTCCATGCCATGTGCTATTCTGAGCACTGGATATGTATTGGCTTGTCTAACCATCACAACAGCCCTATGAAGACAGGACTGGCATGATCCCCATTTCAGAGATGAGGAAAATGAGGCCCAGAGAGGTTGAGACACTCTCTTGCCATAGGCACAGCCAGGGACTGGAGCAGCCTAGACTGAACTTGATCTTTTACCTCACCTTCATCACCACCTGACGTCAGATCTGAGACTGTCTCCTCTCTGTCTCTCCCCTGATATATGGGCCACCAGAGGACAAGACTTTGAATGTATCATTTAGTGCTATGTCCCCAAGGCCTGGAACAGAGGCTGGGGATAATAGGAGTTGTTGTTTATTTTGTTTGTTTGTTTTTTTAAGGGCTACAGGTGTGGCATAGGGAGGGTCCTAAGCTAGGGGTCTAATTGGAGTTAACTGCCAGCCTACAGCACAGCCACAGAAATGAAGGATCTGAGCTACGTCTGGGCCCTATACCACACCTCATGGCAACGCTGGATCCTTAACCCACTGGGTGAAGCCAGGGATTGAACCTGCGTCTTCATGATTACTAGTCAGATCCTTTACCACTGAGCCACAACAGGAACTCCATTAGTCGGGTTCTTAACCCACTGAACCACAATAGCAACTCTAATGGGAGTTTTATAAGTACTTGTTGACTAGTGGGTGGATGGAGGTGAGAGAAGCCTAGAACCTTCTCCTCAGTGTTGATGAAGCTCTCCCACTCCCCCCCAGCCCCAGCAGGCTCTAAGAAACCAGACTCACGCATTTTTCGTGCCCTTCTGCCCGCAGAACTCGCCTCGGCTATCAGTGGGGTAGATCACCTTTCGAGGGTCTCCATGGGTCCAAGCTGCAGGGGGATCCAGGGAGGCTGAGGAGCTGCCACCCCTTAGCACCAGCCCCCTTGTGCCCCAGCTGTGGCTTGCCCTCTCACCCCGGGACCCTAATCCCATCCCTTCCTCTGCTCACCTATGATGCCCACAGCTACGTAGCCCACGATGGCCAGGAGGAGGAACACACAGCAAATGACATCTGTGCAGCCCCTAGGGATTGAAAGACCAGTGTGGGAATATTGGTGTGCTGGGTATCATGGATACCTTCCAAACATACCCACATCCACGTGTTATTTGTTTTCTCTTTCTTCTTCTTCTTCTCCTTTTTTTTTTTTTTTTTTTTTTTTGGCTCTTTAGGGCCTCATCCACAGCATATGGAGGTTCCCAGGCTAGGGGGTGAATCAGAGCTGTAGTCACTGGCCTATGCCACAGCTCACAGCAATGCCGGATCCTTAACTCACTGAACAAGGCCAGGGATTGAACCTGCATCCTCATGGATACCAGTCAGATTCGTTTCCACTGAGCCACAACAGGAACTCACCTTGGCATATAGAGTTCCTGGGCCAGGGATCAGATCTGAGCCGCAATTATGACCTATGCCACAGCTGCAGCAACACCAGATCTTTTAACCTGCTGTGCCGGGCCAGGGATCAAACCTGCATCCCAGTGCTCCAGAAACACCGCTGACTCTGTTGTGCTCTGGCAGGAACTCCCTATACGTTATTTGAACACATGTTCCCAAGTGGTGCTAATGCTGTGCCAAAGGGCACATGCATTTTAAATATCAGTACCTTTCACTTCTACACTATTTACAATAGCCAAGATACGGAAGCAACCTAAGTGCCCATTCACAGAAGAATGGATAAAAATGTGGTGTATATTGGTACAACGGAATATTACTCAGCCATAAAAAAGAATGCAGTTTTGCCATTTGCAGCAACATGGAACGGACTTGGAGGATACTATGCTAAGTGAAATAAAAACAAATAACATATGCTTTCACTTACATGTGGAATCTAAAAAGCAAAACAGATGAACCAACAAAACAAAACAGAAATGACTCATAGATGGAGAGAACAAACTGGCAGTTGCCAGAGGGGAGGTAGGTGGGGGATGGACCTGAAAATAATATATTGTATATTAATATAATTTGATTTAAAAAACAAAATATAAATTTTAATGCCTAATGTTACACTGTCCTCAAAGCAGGTTGAATGTTCAGTTCAGGTTTCTTTCTTTTCTTTTCTTTTGTCATTTTCTGGCCGTTCTTGCAGCATATGGAGGTTCCCAGGCTAGGGGTCAAGTCAGAGCTGTAGCTGCTGGTCTACACCACAGCAACAGCAACACAGGATCCTAGCTGCATACCTGTGTCCTCATGGATGTTAGTCAGATATATTTCCACCGAGCCACGACGGGAACGCCTCAGCTTTCTTTTGATTGAGTGCCTATTTCCCTACATCCGTACCAGCATTACATATTTATTTATTTAATTTATTTTTGGCCTAACCCCTGGCATATGGAAGTTCTGGGGCCAGGACCCATTGCACCACAGTGGGAAATCTTCAATCTTTTTAAGCTCTGCCAATCTGCGATGGGGAAATTCTATTTGGTTACTGTTTTAAATTACATCCCTTTATTTTCCAGTGAGTTTGAGCATTTCACCGTAATTCTATTGTCTATAGTGTTTCTTGTTCTATAAATGACCTGCTCCAGACCTTTGCCTGAATTCATTTGTAAAGACTCTTTGTATATTAAGGAAATTTTAAAAAGTCGTTCTTTTATCGGTCTTTTATCTTTAAGTTCTTTTATCATTAAGCTGCAAATATTTATCACCAGTTTGTTGGAGAACAGAGGTGGGGGGTGTGTATGTGTAAAGAAAGAGGGGTGGAGGCAGTGTTAGTAGAGACCCCTCCCCTTCCAGGAACCCAGAGCTCTTACCTGTGGTAAATGGGTCCTTTGAAGGTGGGGTCATACTTCTGTGGTGTTCCTGAAAATCAGCAAGATTGAGCTGGGTGGTCTAAGATGGGGCCGGGAGACTACCCTTCCCCAGGTGTCCCTAAGGGAGTCTTTGGCCGAGGGGGATATAAGATTCAGAGATCCTGAAGATGTTCTCTGAAAAGCCCACCATCATCTGGTGGCCACTCACTGGGAGTGGACTGGAAAAGAGGCCACCAGCAAGCCGGGTAGAGGGAAGGGTCCGAGGTGAGACCTGGAGATGGTTTCCACAGGAGTCCTGGGGAGGAGGCTGTGAGGGCGGGCCCTTCGCAAGAGGGAGTTCGGAGAGAACTCCAGGAGAGCACTGGGGTGAGGGGTGCTGGCAGATAATGATGGAGGTGGGGCGTATAGGCCGAGATCTGCAATTCTGCTACCCCCCGATCCCGGGTCCTCCCGCTGCCCCCTCCAGCTTGCCAGGCCCAGGTGCAGTACCGGGGCGCTGCCTACCGTGCTTCCCGTAGTAATGCTGTCGCTCGCCCCCCATCCCTACCGGCGGCGCCCAGCCCGGACGGCCACCCGCTTGCTCCCGATCCCCCTCTGCCCCCGGGTCCGGACGTGCGGGCGTCCGGAGGGAGGGACCGAGGGGCTGACTGGAGACGGCTCCTCCCAGCCAAGAGCCGGGCGGGGCGACCCAAACCGGTCAGACCGGCCCCAGCTGAGCTGCGGCCTCAGGACGGACAGGACTGCGGATCGGAGGGAGGGAGCTGAGTGCCCGGCGGGGCTGCAGCTGCTCCCGCCACTCACCCGCCGCCCGAATTAGCCCTCCCCGCCCCCCCCGCCCCGCCCCCACTCAGGGGACACTGTGGCTTCACCCCAGGGCTGGGCTCGCCACCAGCCTCCCGCCCCAGCCCCACTCCAGGCGACACTGCCTAGAACACTTCTCCATCCTGGAAGGAGCCTAATAATGGTTCCATTCTCCAGGTATGGAAACTGAGGCACAGGAAAGTAAAGCTCTAGCAAGGCATCGCCAAAATGGTAGATGGCTGACCCCTAAGAGCCAATTATATACAAAGCTGTATGACTGGGGCACTTTGTTGTGAAACAGAAATTAAAGAAACACTGTAAATCAACTATACTTTAATAAAAAATTGGGAAAAAAAAAAAAAAACCCAGCCAATTATAGAGCATTGGGGCTGAAAACTCTCCAACCTGTATTTTTTTTTTTTTCAACTAAATGCCAGGAGTTCTCTGGTGACCAAGTGGTTAAGGGACCCCTGTTTTCACTGCTGTGGCACAGGTTCCACCCCTGGCCCAAAACTTCTGCATGCCCTGCGCATGGCCAAAAATTAAAAAAAAAAAAAAAAAAAAAAAAAAAAAAAAGTGAAAAGTAAATGCCAACAGTTAAATATTGGGATAGCCCCATATAAAAATCCACATTGCTGTCACTGGAAAACTGCTGCCAAATTAGGACTAAAAGCCCCATGCTCACATCCCAGCCTGGCATTGCCCCAAGCCTGTCCTTTTGTGACCCCCCTCCCCCAAGGCTATACACCTCAGCTCACTCACCATCCTTGCATACTCTCAAAAGTTGATAGTCTTGAAGCCCCTGGTTTTTCGTTTTTGTTTTTTGTCTTTTTAGGGACACACCCTTGGCATAGGAGGTTCCAAGGCTAGGGGTCTAATCGGAGCTGTAGCGGCAAGCCCACCACACAGCCACAGCACCATGGGATCTTAGCCTCATCTGCAAACTACACCACAGCTCACGACATCTCAGGATCCTTAACCCACTGAGCAAGGCCAGGGCTCAAACCTGTGTCCTCATGGTTACGAGTCAAATTTGTTTCCATTGAGCTACGATGGGAACTCACTTGTTTTTTGGTTTTTTTGGTTGCACCCTTGGCATGAGGAAGTTTCTGGGCCATGGATGGAACCCGTACCACAGCAGTGACTGGAGCCACTGTGGTGGCAATGCCAGGTACTTAACCCACTGTGCCACAAGGGAACTCCTGAAGCCACTGTTTCAAAGATCAGTATTTAAGGAGCACCTACTGTGTACAGTAGCAAATGGGAGACCCAGTCTTGTGGGTCTGTTCTCGGGTACCTGACTTCCTACTGAAAGGCCCTGAATTCAAATGCTCCTGCCCCATCCAAACCAGAAGATACTCAAGGCCAGTGCCTTGCCTTCCCTTATGGGGCTAAAGTATAAAACTAAAACAAGTCAAAGACCAGGCATGGGATACCAGGAGGTATAGAGTTGCATGGATGTATTGTCAATGTAGGAGTATTCAACGGGGTATACAGTAGGTATAAGGGTACTACCAGCATGGGACACATAGTCTACATGAAGGTATACAATTAGGGATGTTTATTTTATTTTATTTTTCTTGCTTTTTAGGGCTACACCCTTGACATATAGAGGTTCCCAAGCTAGTGGTCCAATTGGAGTTACAGCTGCCAGCCTACACCACAGCCATAGCAACTGCCAGATCTGAGCCACATCTGCAACCTACACTGCAGCTCACCTCAACTCCAGATCCTTAACCCACTGAGCGAGGCCAGGGATCCAACCTCAACCTCGTGGTTCCTAGTCAGATTCATTTCTGCTGTGCCATGACAGGATCTCCTCCCAACTACGGATGTTTAATCAGTGTGGGGTATAAAGTAGGGGTAGTGGTATACAGCTGGTGGGAGGTATACAGCCAGTGTGGAGTTGTACAGCTTGTGTGGTCTCCCAATTGGCCTAGGGTCCTAGGGTGCCCAGTTGGCTGGTCATACTCCCTTACAACAATCATCCACCCCTACAATGGCTGTATACTCCCTTTTTAAAAATTTATTTAATTTTTTAAAAATTAAAGTATGGTGGATTTACAATGTTGTGCCAATGGTGTATACTCCCCTGAGCATGTGCCAGTTTTTCTTTTTTTTTTTTTTCTTTTTAGGGCTGAACTTGTGGCATATGGAAGTTCCCAGGCTAGGGGTGGAATTGGAGCTATAGCCACAGCCACAGCAATGCCAGATCTGAGCCACATCTGTGACCTACACTGCAGCTTTTGGCAATGCCAGCTACTTAACCCACTGAACGAGGCCAGGGATCAAACCAGCACCCTCATGGATACTAGTCGGGTTCTTAACCTACTGAGCCACAGTGGGAACTCCTGCTAATTCAAACTGCATCTCCCAAAAACCCTTGGAGCCAGTTGTAGTTTACAGTACAATCAACTGTACTGGCATTTGTTGACTGGCAAAAGTTGACGTGGCATTTATCACTCGGTGTGGGGGTGTCTTTGGCAGAAATAGGTATCCAGTGTGGAGCACAGAGCCAGTGTGTGGGTATACAGTTGGTGCTCAATAGTTGCATCTGCTGCCTCAGCGTCAGGCACCCCTGAGACTGGGACTCTGTTCACCCACTCAGCTTGTCCCTAGAGAAATGTCACCTCCCCCACAGTGGCTTTTAGCTGTGGAGGCCCCACCTGCCCCCTGGTCCACAGGCTTTAGCAAACAGGCGAGGCCCAAGGCTCCAAGCCATGTCCTTGGTTGACCAGGCCTCCCAAAGTTAGCCTTGCAGTTCCAGAGTTCCCTGCCAGCCCAAAGGCCGGCTGGTCCCACCCTGTACAAGCAGTGTCCAGCCACAGCCTCTCCTCTTCCCAGATACATTAGGTCCCTTGGGGACACTTCTGCAGACTCGGGCCTTCAACCACCAGCTCCACCCTGAATAGGGTCCCTGGGGAGGGTCTTGACCCTGAGCTGCACACCCCTGTGACATTTGCCCCCTTGGCACCTCACATGGGGTTCTCATGGGCGCCTCCCACTCAGCATGGCCACAAGCTTCCCTGACTCAGAAATGGAAGCTCTGGAGTTCCTGTTATGGCTCAGCGGGTAACAAAACTGACTAGCATCCATGAGGACATGGGTTCGATGCCTGGCCTCGCTCAGTGGGCCAAAGGATCTGGCGTTGCTGTGGCTGTGATGTAGGCTGGCAGCTGCAGTTCCGATTCGGCCCCTAGCCTGGGAACCTCCATATGCCACAGGTGCAGCCCTAAAAAGCAAAAAAAAAAAAAAAAAAAAAGGCAGGCAGTTTTGTCCTCCTGAGTGATCAGGCAGGAAAGCTGGGATACCTCTCTTTTCACTTCACATCAGCTTTGCCTTCAGAATCTACGGAGAATCCAACTGCTTCTCACCCCCTCCTCCAACCCCACCCTTGTCACAGAGCTGTCATCTCCTGTCTGGACAGTGCTTCTACCTTGGTCTCTCAGCTCCCACCCTTGTCCCCCACAGTCTGTTCCCACTGCAGGGGCCAGAGGAGCCTGTGGACACCAGTCAGGGCACGTCCCTCCTCTGCCCTGAACCCTCCATGGCTCCTGCCTCACTCTGAGGAAAGCCCAAGTCCTCCCTGTAGCCCATAAGGCCCTGTCGGCTCTGCCCTGTCCCCTCCCTGCCTTCCCCTCCTTCCACTCACTCCTTTCTTTGCTCTTTTCTGGCCTCACTGCCTCCTGGTTATATTACAAACTCACCAAGCAGGGTTAATCTTAGGACCTTTGCAATGGCTGTTCCCTCTCCCTAGAAAACTCTTCCCCAAGATGTCCATGGAAGTTCCTGGGCTAGGGGTCAAATTGGAGCTGTAGCTGCCTGCCTACCCCACAACCACAGCAACAGTGGATTCAAGCCACATCTGTGACCTATGCTTCAGCTTGCGGCATTGCCAGATCCTTAACCTACTGAGTGAGGCCAGAGATCAAACCCGCATTCTCAAGGAGAGTATGTTGGGTTCTTAACCTGCTGAGCCACAATGGAAACTCCACCTTTATCCATCTTGTCTGAAATAGTGCCTTTTCCGCAGCGGGAACAAATCAGACTAGGAACCATGAGGTTGTGGGTTCAATCCCTGGTCTAGCTCAGCAGGTTAAGGATTCGGCATTGCCATGAGCAGTGGTATAAGTCGCAGACACAGCTCGGATCCTGTGTTGCTGTGGCTGTGGTATAGGCCAGTGGCTACAGCTCCAATTAGACCCTTAGCCTGGGAACCTCCATATGCCGTGGGTGCACCCCTAAAAAGACAAAAGACAAATTAATTAATTAAGTAAAATAAAATAGTGCCCTTCCCCCCTCTATCCTGTTACCCCATTTTTTATTGTTGTTTCTTTTCACCTGACACATCACTCATTTACATATTGATTGTTCATTGTCTGCTCTCATGCCTGTTTGCTCCACAAAGGCAGGGATTTATGTTTGTTTTGTTCATAACTTTGTCCCCCACACCCAGCATAGCACCTCACATCAAATGGGCCCTCATCAGGAATTGTTAGAGGAATAACCACAATATAAAATCCATGTATACGTAGCTAAGACTGAAAATAAAAAGGCAGCTTTGGGTTTTCCAGGTGCACGTATTTAAAACATTAATTTGGTGCACGTATTTAAAACATTAATTTGTGAATTTTATCCATGTAAGAATTTAACACATGATAGATATGGAATTCCCAATTGGCAGAGAAAGGATAAATCAGTCAGTAGCCTTGACTGGAAGAAAATAAACTCTACCCCAACACATAGCAAACCAGCGGTAATGAACCCGACCGGGATCCAGAGGATGTGGGTTCCATCCCTGGCCTTGTGCAGTGGGCTAAGGATCCGGTGTTGCTGTGAGCTGTGCTGTAGTTTGCAGACATAGCTTGGATCTGGCATTGCTGTGGTGTAGGCTGGAAGCCGCAGCTCCAATTTGACCCCTAGCCCAGGACTCTCCACATGCCGTGAGTGCAGCCCTAAAAAGGCAACCCCGGAGTTCCCGTCCTGGCGCAGTGGTTAACGAATCCGACTGGGAACCATGAAGTTGCGGGTTCGATCCCTGGCCTTGCTCAGTGGGTTAAGGATCTGGTGTTGCCGTGAGCTGTGGTGTAAGTCGCAGACGGGGCTCGGATCCCGCGTTGCTGTGGCTCTGGTGTAGGCCGGTGGCTACAGCTCCAATTCGACCCCTAGCCTGGAAACCTCCATATGCCGCAGGAGCGGCCCTAGAAATGGCAAAAAGCCAAAAAAAAAGAAAAAAAAAAAAAAGACAACCCCCCCCCAAAAACCAATAAAAACCCCATAGCAAACAAAATTCCACATGGATTCATCATCTAAATACATAAAACTCGGAGTTCTCATCATGGCACAGTGGAAACAAATCCAACTAGGAGCCGTGAGGTTGAGGGTTCGATCCCTGGCCTCGCTCCGTGGGTTAAGGATCTGGCATTCCCATGAGCTATGGTGTAGGTCGCAAATGCGGCTCGGATCCCATGCTGCTGTGGCTGTGGCATAGGCTGGCAGCCGTAGCTTTGATTGGCCCTCTAGCCTGTAACCTCTATATGTTGCAGGTAGGGCCCTAAAAAGCAATAAATAAATAGATTATATATATATATATATATATATATACATAGAACTCAAAACTGGAGTTCCCTGGTGGCCTAGTGGTTAAAGGTCTGGTGTTGCTGCTGTGGCTTGGGTCACTGCTGTGGCTCAGGTTTGACCCCTGGCCCAAGAACTTCTGCAGGCCGTGGGTGTGGCAAAAAAAAAAAAAAAAAAAAAAAAAAAAACATCAAACCTATAACAAATAGAAGGGAAAACAGGAGAGCATATTTCCACCATCTGACATCAGGTGAGACTAGTAAGGTGGATGGAAGAGGGGGAAGGGAACTTTCTTTTTTTTTTTTTTTTTTGTCTTTTTGCTATTTCTTGGGCCGCTCCCACAGCATATGGAGGTTCCCAGGCTAGGGGTCGAATCGGAGCCATAGCCACCGGCCTATGCCAAAGCCACAGCAACGCGGGATCCAAGCCATGTCTGCAACCTACACCACAGCTCACGGCAATGCCGGATCCTTAACCCACTGAGCAAGGCCAGGGATTGAACCCGCAACCTCATTGTTCCCAGTCAGATTCGTTAACCACTGCGCCACGTCAGGAACTCCCACCAGAACTTTCTTGAGTCAACCAAATGGCAGCCAGACTGGCAGAGAGGGAACAGTCAGAAAAGAAGGGCTGGTGCTAACCAAGGAGTATCTTTCAGACACCTACTTGGGGCCCTTTACCATGCAGGTGGTCCTATAAACAACCCATTTTCCAGTGGAGGAAACAGAAACCCAGGGAGGGGAAGTGGCTTCGCCAGTCACCTAGCAACAAGTGGTCAGTCCCTACTCCAGCTTTTTTTTTTCATAGCTGCATCCTCGGCATATGGAAGTTCCCAGACTAGGGGTCGAATCAGAGCTGCAGCTGCCAGCCTACACCACAGCCACAGCAATGCCAAGTCTGAGCCCCATCTGTGATCTACACCATAGCTTATGGCAACACTGGATCCTTAACCACTGAGTGTGGCCAAGGATCAAACCCGCATCCTCATGGACACTATGTCAGGTTCTTAACCTACTGAGCCACAATGAGAATGCCCTATGTCAGCTTTGATGGGTGAATGGCAGTCACTGAAGGTGTTTGAACATACTGAGGCCTGGGTGGGGAGGGGACGGCACATGGGGAAGTCTCAGACAGCTCTCAGGGAGATCAGTGGGACAGGTGGGCCATGGCCTGGCTGTGTGAAGGAGTTATTCCTGTGTAAGATGGACTAAAGATGCAGAGAGAGGCACTTGGCGGGCCTTGGCTCAGGGCCTTGTCCTGTGGGCTGCTTAGAAAATGTAACAGGGAATATTGGTACTGTCATCTGATGGGTTCCATTAGCTCTCATTTTAACATTACTCAAGTGCGGACAGAGGGAGGGGCAAGGTGAATACTAATGGTTTGATAATTAAGCCTGATTCAAAGCTCACAGGAAGGAAACTTGCTTAATCTCTGCAACAATGCTGCAAAATAAATAAGAACAGTAGAATGCCCCAGTGCCACCATATTACTGACCGATTTACTGTGTGCCAGGCACCCTTCCCTCTTTTTTTTTTTAATAGCCGCACCTGCAGCATATGGAAGCTCCCAAGCTAGGGGTCCAGTTGGAGCTATAGCTGTTGGCCTACACCACCGCCACAGCAACATCAGATCTGAGCTGCATCTGCAACCTACACCACAGCTCACAGCAACACCAGATCCTTAACTCACTGAGCGAGGCCAGGGATCGAACCTGAAACCTCATGGTTCCTAGCCAGATTTGTTTCTGCTGTGGCACAACAGGAACTCCACGGACATCTTTTTTTTTTTTTTTTTTTTTGTCTTTTTGCTATTTCTTTGGGCCGCTCCCGCGGCACATGGAGGTTCCCAGGCTAGGGGTCGAATTGGAGCTGTAGCCACCGGCCTACGCCAGAGCCACAGCAACTCGGGATCCGAGCCGTGTCTGCAACCTACACCACAGCTCATGGCAACGCCGGATCCTTAACCCACTGAGCAAGGCCAGGGATCGAACCCGAAACCTCATGGTTCCTAGTCGGATTTGTTAACCACTGCGCCATGACAGGAACTCCTCCACGGACATCTTTGAGGGACCCATTATTCTGCCTACCACAGTGTCTTTGGTTTGTTTGTTTTTTGGCCATGCCCGTGGCACCTGGAAATTGCTGGGCCAAGGATCGAATCCAAACCATAGCAGCAACTTTGGCCACTGCAGTGACAACACTGGATCCTTAACCTGCTATGCCACAGGAGAACTCCTCTACTACAGTGTCTTAACCAACCAGGGGCTGGCAAACTTTCTGTCCCACATGGGGCAAATCCATACACCATGTTGAGCTCCCTTGTGACACAGTAGGGTTAAGGATTCAGCTTTGTCACTGTAGTGTCTCAGGTCACTGCTGTGGTGTGGGTTTAATCCCTTGCCCCAAAACTTCCGCATGCTGCCGGTGCAGCCAAAAATAAATAAATAAAGTTTGCTTGGCACACAGCCATGCTCCTTCATTTTCTTATTGTCTTTGGGTGCTTGCTTTCATGTTGTCTCTTGTCTATGACAGACTCAAGTAGCAGTAATAGAACTGATGGGAAAATATCAACTCTTCAGCCCTTTACAGAAGTTTGCTGCCCCCGGTCTATAGGCCATGAACCAACAGGTGTTGAGCTCCAGTCTGTGCCAGCATGTTTCATGTGCTCTGCTTATAACAACCAAGAGTCTGGCATTCCCAGAAATACAGGTGGGGAAATTGACAAGCCCGTTCCCTGTCCAGGCTGCAGTTTTCCTGTGTGGAGAATGGAACTCATACTTGTACTTCCTGGTAGGTGTGACCAGGGCTTGTTGCTCAAAAAGCTCTTAGCACAGGTCTGGGGTACAAGTCTTCAAGAAACACTAACCAGGAACATGATATCATTTGACAGAAGGGGCAAACTGAGGCTGCATGCTCAGACCACACAGCTGGTGAGGAATGAAACTGTGAATCAAACCAAGGTCCCCCTGGCTCAACCCAGGCCCTTTGGGGGCAGATACTGGGAGAGGCAGAGCGACACTGGTGGGGGAGAAGGCATGGGAAAGTTGGGCTATTAGACCAGGCACAGGGGAGGAGAGGTGGCCATTGGGTGCCAGCCTCATTGGGCCTGATGGCCAACCCATCCAGTTCAGTGGGTGCAGGAGATAAGTGAATAGGTACAGGCTGACCAGTCACGATGCTCTTGCCAGGACATCAAGTGCCACACAGCCCCTACAGCTTCTGGATACTGGCCAAGTCCCCAAGTGGCCCAAGGCCTCGCCCACGCAGCCAGGCTGGCTCACTCCTGCCTTCCCAGAAATCTGTGCCCAGGGAATGGGCATCCCAGTTACCCAGACCCTTGCTCTTGGACAGAAAGTTTGGGGACAGCATCTGGGTGGAAAGCTAGAAGTAATTCTACTGGTCACTATGATGGGAGCAAAAGATAAAGCATCTACTGTGTGCTGAGCACCAAAGCAAACATTTCCTTCCAGGAACTCATTTAACCTTTATTATTATTTTTTGTTTTTACGGACACACCTGCAGTATATGGAAGTTCCCAGCCCAGGAGCTGGATCAGACCTGCAGCTGCCAGCCTATGCCACAGCCATAGCAACCCGAGCCACATCTGCAGCCTACACTGCAGCTCACGGCAACACCAGATCCTTAAACCACTGAATGAGGCCAGGGATCAAACCCCCATCCTCATGGATACTAGTTGGGTTCTTAATCTGCTGAGCCACAAGAGGAACTCCCAGAAACCCTTTTTTTTTTTTTCTTTTTTTTTGCAACCCATAGAGTCCAGGGGGTGCCTGTGAGCCCCTCAGTCAGGCCAGGTCCCTCCTCTGCTCATTTAATCTTTACAAGGAGGCTCCGAGGGGGAGGCTCCGAGGGCAGATGGCACAGTGAAGAAACAGAGGCACAGAAATGCTTCCTGACTTGTCTGAAATCATACAGCCAGCAGGAACTGGGATTTTGAACTCTGTTCTCAACACCAGGCTCTTTTTTTTTTTTTTTCTTTTTGCCTTTTCTAGGGCCGCTCCCGCAGCATGGAGGTTCCCAGGCTAGGGGCCTAATCGGAGCCATAGCCACCGGCCTACACCAGAGCCATAGCAACGCGGGATCCAAGCTGCGTCTGCGACCTACACACAGCTCAGGGCAACGCCAGATCCTTAACCCACTGAGCAAGACCAGGGATTGAACCCTCAACTTTATGGTTCCTAGTCGGATTCGTTAACCACTGAGCCACGACGGGAACTCCGACACCATGCTCTTAAACTGTGTGCTTGGTCAATAACTCTGATTACCTAGGCATTGACTGTAGACAGCTCTCAACCAAGTGCTAAATCCCCATGAGTTCACTGAACCTCAAGGCAGTTCTGAGAGGGAGCTGATACTATTTTTTTTTTTTTTTTTTTTTGTCTTTTTGCCATTTTCTTCCGCCGCTCTCGCGGCATATGGAGGTTCCCAGGCTAGGAGTCAAATCAGAGCTGTAGCCGCCGGCCTATGCCGGAGCCACAGCAATGCCAGATCTGAGCCGCATCTGTGACCTACACCACAGCTCACGGCAACACCGGATCCTTAACCCATTGAGCAAGGCCAGGGATCGAACCCGCCACCTCATGGTTCCTAGTCAGATTCGTTAACCACTGCGCCACGACAGCAACTCCAGAGCTGATACTATTGTTAATCCTATTTTCTGGATGAAGAAACTGAGGCTCAGACATATGAAAGGTATAGATATGAAAAGTTCAGGGATACTAAAGGTCTATGCTGGTACAGAGCTAGGAAGAATGGAGCTGGAACTGGAACAGAGGCAATGCTGGGTTTCAGAACCTGGCTGCGAGTCAGAACTCTGGTTAGTTTTGTTGTAGATGTATGCCTTTATTTAGCACCTTGGTCTACCTCTGGCCTCGTCTCCTGGCTTCTGCCATTGCAACCCATAGAGTCCAGGGGGTGCCTGTGAGCCCCTCAGTCAGGCCAGATCCCTCCTCTGCTCAGAACTCAATGGCTCCATCTCAGAACAAAAGCCCAAGTCCTCCTGTGATCTGCAAGGCCCTATACACTCTGTTCTCATCTCCTCCCATTCTACACCCCCACCCCCCATCTCTTCATTCTAGGCACATGGGCCTCCTCTACAAACATACCAGCTATGCTCCTGCCCCAGGGCCTTTGCACAGACCTTGCCCACTGCCTGAAACGTTCTGGACGGCGCCTTCTCTCTCTTCTGGTCACCTCAGGATGGCCTTCTCGGATCCCCCCATTTGATTTTTTTAAATTTATTATTGAGGTATAGTTGATTTACAATGTTGTGTTAATTTCTGCTACACAACAAGGTGATTCAGATACATATACACCTGAATATTATACACTATATAATATATAATATATTACACACATGCATGTGTGTGTGTGTGTGTGTGTATATATAAATTAAATATAAATTATATATAAATTTATATATAATATAAATTTTTTTTTTTTTTGGCCACCCTGCGGCATATGGAGTTCCCCGAACCAGGGATCAGCTCCAAGCCGTAGCTGCAACCTAAACCACAGCTGTGGCAATGCCAGATCCTTTAACCCACTGTGCCATGTCAGGAATCGAACCTGAGTCCTGGTGCTGCAGAGATGCCACTGATCCCTTAGTGCCACAGTGGAACTTCTATACACTCTTTTTAAAAAAACATTCTTGGAGCTCCCATCATGGTGCAGAGGAAATGAATCTGACTAGGAACCATGAGGTTGTGGGTTCGATCCTTGGCCTCGCTCACTGGGTTAAGGATCCGGTGTTGCCGTGAGCTGTGGTGTAGGTCACAGATGCGGCTCAGATCTGGCATTGCTGTGGCTCTGGCACAGGCTGGCAGCTAAAGCTCTGATTAGACCTCTAGCCTGGGAACATCCATATGACTTGGGAGCAGACCTAAAAAGATTTAAAAGAAAAGACAACAAACAAATAAACATTCTTTTTCATTACGGTTTATCATGGAACATTGGGTAGTGTAATTCTCTGTGCTGTACAGTAGGATTTTGTTGCTCCATTTGATTTTTTTTTTTTTTTTTTTTTTTTTTTTGGTATTTTTAGGGCTGTACCCACAGGCATATGGAGGTTCCCAGGCTAGGGATCTAATTGGAGCTGCAGCTGCAGGCGTACGCCAGAGTCACAGCAACTCGGGATCCGAGCCGTGTCTGCAACCTACACCACAGCTCACGGCAACAGCGGATCCTTAACCCACTGAGCAAGGCCAGGGATTGAACCTGCAACCTCATGGTTCCTAGTCGGATTCGTTAACCACTGTGTCACAACGGGAACTCCCCTCATTTGACGTTTTAAACCCTGCCTCCAGGCCCTATAGATCACACTTCTTCCTGCTACACTTTTCTCCAGAGCCCTTCTCTGATATTCTAAGAATTTTCCCCATTCATCTAGTATTTTGTCTGGGTCCCTTTCTAGAATGTCACCTCAACAGGTGCATTGCCTGCTGTGTCTCCAGGGTCTAGGACAGAACCTGGCAACCCAACCCGGTACCCTCACGGTAAATGTTTGTTGAAGGAAGTTATAGCTATGAATGAACTTGTTTATGTTAAGCAACCTGCATGCTTATCAAGATTTAAAAAACAAAATGAGGAGTTCCCGTCGTGGCGCAGTGGTTAACGAATCTGACTAGGAACCATGAGGTTGCGGGTTCAGTCCCTGCCCTTGCTCAGTGGGTTGACGATCCGGCATTGCCGTGAGCTGTGGTGTAGGTCGCAGACTCGGCTCGGATCCCACGTTGCTGTGGCTCTGGTGTAGGCCCGTGGCTACAACTCTGATTCGACCCCTAGCCTGGGAACCTCCATAAGCCGTGGGAGCGGCCCAAGAAATGGCAAAAAGACAAAAAAAAGAAAAAAAAAAAAAAGAAACAAATAAAAAAAGCAAAACTTCAGGCAGAACAAGTCTTCAGACTAAGAAAAATCACTCTCCCTCTCACCCTTGGCCCAGAGCCCTCACTTCCTTTCCCTGGGGGCAATTCCTCTCCCTGGTTTCCCTTTCCTCCTTCTGGACACTATTACACCACACACACAGAAGCAGATTTGTAGCTATTTTTCTGTATTCCCCTTTTGCTACACACTGGTCCCACTTCATTTCACAGATGAACCTAACTGGACATAGTTTCCCATCAGCAAGGTGAGATCTACTTCACCTTATAAGGCAACATAGTAACCCACCCTAGAAATAGTACCCTTTCTCATTAAACCAGCCTGAGGAGCTTTCAAAAGATACAGATGCAGAGTTCCCATTGTGGCTCAGCAGTAACTGAACCCCACTGGTATCCATGACGATGTGGGTTCGATCCCTCACCTCGCTCAGTGGGTTAAGTAGCTGATGTTGCCATAAGCTGCAGTGTAGGTCGCAGACACGGCTCAGATCAGGCGTTGCTGTGGCTGTGGTGCAGGTTGGCAGCTGTAGCTCCGATTCGACCCCTAGCCTGGGAATTTCCATATGCTGTGGGTACAGCACTAAAATAACCGAAAACCAAAAAAAAAAAAAAAAAGATACAGATGCCACATACACAGAGAGACAGAAATTCATAGTCTAAGCTCTGGAAAGAGACTTCTTGTCTGGGTTATGTCTGTGGTTAGGGCAGCTGGCTGAGGGTATGTGAAGGTTCTTTCACTTAGAAAGCTAAAATTTTCTATGGTTGAGGGCTTATTTTTAATTTTCAGCCCCCGACCCAACAGAGAGAATGTATTAATTTTGTTATATAAGAGTTGAAAATCCTGTTTAAAAATAATCCTCCCTTTGGGGATTGACTGGGAAAGGGCAGGAGAGAACTTTCCATGGTGACAAGAAAGTTCTTAACAGAGATCTGCAAATTTTTTCTAAGGACCAGATACTAAAGATTTTCAGCTGTGTGGTTCACATCTCACCTCTGTCACTCATTCTTCTTCTATTTTTTTCTTTTTTTTTTTTTTAGGGCCGCACTTGTGCCATATGAAAGTTCCCAGGCTAGGAGTTGAATTGGAGCTGCAGTTGCCTGCTATGCCACAGCCATAGCAACGCCAGATCTGAGCCACATCTGCAACCTACACCTCAGCTTGCAGCAACTCTGGATCCTTAACCCACTGATCAAGGCCAGGTGTCGAACCCGCATCCTCATGGAGACTAGGTGAGGCACAACAGGAACTCCAGTCACATATTCTTCTTTTAAGAACCATTTAAAAATATAAGAGCTATTCTTAGTCCATTGGCTTTACAAAAACAGGCCACATGGCAATGATGTAAAAATACTTAAAACTACTGAGCTGTATCTTTAAAAACAGTTTTTTTTGGTTTTGTCTTTTTAGGGCCACACCGGCGGCATATGGAGGTTTCCCAGGCTAGGGGTCTAACCGGAGCTGCAGCTGCCGGCCTACACCAGAGCCACAACAACACCAGATCCTTAACCCAATGAGCAAGGCCAGGGATCGAACCCGCAACGTCATGGTTCCTAGTTGGATTCATTTCCACTGAGCCACTATGGGAACTCCTAAAAATAGTTAAGTTTGCAAATTTTATGTTATGGTTTTAACCACAAAATAATAATAATAATAGTAATAGTAATAATAATAATAATGATAATGATAGGCTTAAGGGGCTTCTGGGAACTGGTAGTTTTTTTTGCCCGATCTGTGTGCTGGTTACATGGGTGTTTACCCTGTGAAGACTCCTGGAGCTTCCTTCATTAAGGATCTGCACCCTTTTACATATGAATTTTTCTACTTCAATAAAGAGTTTAAAGAATTTCCCCTGTGGTGCAGCAGGTTAAGGATACACCATTGTCACCGCTGTGGCTTGGGTTCAGTCCCTGCCCCAGGAACTTCCACATGCCACAGGCACAGCACCCCCCCAAAAAAGAAGTTTAAAATGTTCCCCCTGGAGTTCCCATTGTGGCTCAGTGTGTTAAGAACCCAACAGTGTCCATGAGGATTCAGGTTTGATCCTTGGCCTCACTCAGTGGGTTAAAGTTCCAGTGTTGCTGCAAGCTGTAGTGTAGGTCACAGATGCAGCTCAGATCTGGCATTACTGTGGCTGTGGTGCAGGCCTCAACTGAAGTTCCGATTTGACCCCTAGCCTGGAACTTCCATATGCTGTAGGTGGGGACATAAAAAGAAAAAAAAATTGCATAAAAAAATATCCCCCTTGGAGTTCCCGTCATGACACAGAGGAAATGAATCCAACTAGGAACCATGAGGTTGTGGGTTCGATCCCTGGCCTTGCTCAGTGAGTTAAGGATCCAGCATTTCCATGAGCTGAGTGTAGGTCCCAGACGTGGCTCTGATCTGGCATTGCTGCAGCTGTGGGGTAGGCCAGCAGCTGCAGCTCCAATTCGACTCCTAGCCCGGGAAACTACATACGCCATAGGTGTGGCCCTAAAAAAGCAAAAAAAAAAAAAAAAAAAAAAGGAAAGAAAAAAAGCAACATGATGTGAAACAAGCACATTTTCATTAATATTTCTTGAGCACTTATTTTGTGCTATGTGCCAGGCACTGTGGATACATCTTCAAACCAAACCGACATGCTCTCCTGCCTCTCAAAGCTATCACTCTAGGGATTGTCTGAAAATTTTGTAAAAGGGGGAAAAAAAGGCACTAAATGAAGAATATGTATGTCTTTGGATGTGAAGGTCGAAGGCCTAGACTCCACTTGGAAGAAAACACAAGATGTTACACTGATGCACTCCAAGAAGGGAGTATGATTTTGGGAGAGGGAGCAAGAGGGAGATTTTTCTTTTTTGTTTTTTCTTTAGGGCTGTACCTGGGGCATATGAAGTTCCCAGGCTAGGGGTTGAATTGGATCTGCAGGTGCAGCCACAGCAACGCCATAGCCGAGGCACATGTGCAACTTACACCTCAGCTTGTAGCAACATCATATCCTCAACCCACTGTGTCAGGCCGGAAATCGAACCTATGTCCCGGTTCTGTAGAGATGTCACCCATCCCATTGTGCCATAGCAGGAACTCCCCAACAATAATTTTTAAAAAATCAGGAGTTCCCGTCGTGGCGCAGTAGTTAACGAATCCGACTAGGAACCATGAGGTTGCGGGTTCAGTCCCTGCCCTTGCGCAGTGGGTTAACGATCCGGCGTTGCCGTGAGCTGTGGTGTAGGTTGCAGACGTGGCTTGGATCCTGCGTTGCTGTGGCTCTGGCGTAGGCCAGTGGCTACAGCTCCGATTCGACCCCTAGCCTGGGAACCTCCATATGCCATGGGAGCGGCCCAAAGAAATAGCAAAAAGACAAAAAAAAAAAAAAAAAAAAATCAAATGTCAGGGTCCTACTGCTGGCTGAGTTGAACTCTCTAGAGAAGAGGGCCAGGGAATCTACTTTTTTTTTTTTTTCCAGCTGCACCGGTGTCATATGGAAGTTTCCGGGCCAGGGATCAAATGACATAACTGCAGCAACCCCAGATCCCCAACCCACTGCACCCAGTCAGGTACTGAACCCATACCTCAGCAGCAATGGGAGCTGCTGCAGTGACAATGCCAGATCCTTAACCCGAGGTGCCACAGTGGGAACTTCTGGAATCTGCTTTTTAAATAAGCACCATTGCTTTTTTCCCAGTCCTCCACTCCCATCAGTCTATTATATTAGGTTCTAGAATCTTTTTCCATGCTGCTCATGCCAAGGGTGTGCTGGGAAGGATGGCAGTGCTCCTTGTTGACATCCGTTGGGACTGGGGGCCATTTCCTGGTTTCCTCAGAGTTGCCGCCTTCCTCTAGATATTGTGTCTGATAGGGAGGGAGCTTCCTGCCCTGCCCAGTTTACACCAAGACTATGCCCTGACAGAGTGGGCTGCTTCTCTATCAGCTCATGGAAAATCCATGACCCCAGTATCACCAGTTCCAGAGGCCTTCTGAGCAGGTACAGCTCACTAGGCACGTGCAAAACACTTCCCACCAGTCAACAGGCCTGCCTAGCCTTACAGATGAGGATAACAGAGTCTCGGTCACCAACTCGCCCATGGCCACACAGCTTGTATAGTTTCAGAACCAACCAGGATCTGAGCCTACGTCTATTTGCCATCACCCCCTAAATTCATGGGACTGATATAAAGACACTGGGGTACAAGGGAAGGATATGTGAGCCCCTCTTTGTACACTGTCTCCAAAGAAAAGCTCCCCATAATCTGGGAGAGACAGGGCAGGGCCAAGGCCCTAGAATGTTTGGTTCTGATGAGAACGGAGTACTTGCAAACTAAATGAGACTCCTCCCACTTTGAGAATTCAAGCCTCTATCATAGGTGAGGCCAGGCTGCAAGAACCACCTGAAGTCTCCATCTCATACTCTCCGGAGCCTTACAAAGAGAAATGATTAAGCGACTGTGTGGTTTCTTTGCCGTTTCCTCTGCCTGGACCGTATTTCTCTTAAATCTTCCCATGGCTGGCTCAGCCTCCAGCCCTTAGTCCCCTAAAATAATCGCAGATGATTCTCCCCCCCACTACAAACACACACACACACACACACACACACACACACACACACACACACACGATGTCCTGTTCATTGACTCACATTTACAGCAAGCTAAAAATTACCTCTTTATTTAAGAATTTTTCCACTTTGTTCACTGCTGTGTTTCCTGTGTCTAGATACTGCCTGCCTGAAGGATGTTTAATACATATTTGTTGGAATGGCCTAGCATGTCTGTTGGGCACACAGGTCCTCTGTCTCCACTGTGGTCCTGGCAGGACCATGGCTGGCTCCCTTTGGCCAAACTCATGGCTGAGTGAATCACACCATTGTCCACTCTGCCCCCCATGCTTGCCTCAGGGAGACTAAAGATCTCTCAGGTGCTGCCCAGAGGCAGGCAGGACCCCAGGCGGAGAATTCCAGATCAGAGACTGCCAGCCACACCCAAGGGGCTCTGGCAGCAGGGCAGCCACAAGGTCTGGGGTTTGGGCCAAAACCAAGAGCCGAGAAGGCCCTTCAGGAGGTTTGGGCTGGCAGCTTCCACCAGAGAGAGAAGAGGCTGGGCTACTGCCAGGTCCGGGCTGGGCAGGAAGAGCCCTGTCTCCCTATCTGTCTCTCTGCAGCCTCTGGAGGCCACAGTCCCTGAGGGGAGGGAGGCATAGCTTGTTTTTCTTGATTATTTTTGAGCTATTTCCGGCCCCTTCCCCAAGGCCCTTCGGTTTCACAGTTTCCAGGAAGTTTCAGTCACATAACAAGAGGTGGCAGGGCACCTTCCTCCCAGGGCCATGCCACGTGGGGGCATGTACCCAGCTCAGCCCTGGGGACCCAAAACGGAGAAGAGAAAGGAGAAACCGAGGACCACTCCTCTCCCCCCCACCGTGGGAAGCCGGGGGGGGGGGGGGGGGGGGGGGGGAGGAAGCACTCTCTGGCTTGAGTGGGGAGGAAGCCTCATCTTTGCCCCACCCACTTGGCCCAGATGCCAAGGCCACCCTAAGGGGTTCGCAGGAGGGGGTTCTTCTCTTCGGACCCCTCAAAACAAGATTGAGCAGCCCAGGCCCCTTACACTGGGAGGGGAAAGTTTCTCAATTGTTTCCTGCTTCCTTCCTGCCCCTTAGCCGGCGGCGCGGTTGTTTCTGCCCTTCCCAGGCGGCGGGTGAGACCAGACGGGCTCCCACCCAGCCTTCCGCGGAGTCTTGCCTCAGTTTCCCCATCTAGCTGGAAGCCCTGGACGACTACTTTTATGGGGTGTGCGCAGAAAAGAAAAGAAATTAGTGGACAAAAGAAACTGGAAGAAGAGGAGGATTTGGGGAGATGGGGGCCCTGGTTCTTTTCCGAGCCTCGGTCGCCGTGCCTCCCCTCCCCCGCTTAGCATCTGAGCCACCCAGATAACGGGACCTCCCCGGGCGGAGCATGCGCCGTGTGTCCCAGCCCATCAGCTCGAGGGGGAGCAGGGGTTCCTGAGAGGGGACGCGGGGCGATCAGGCGGGAGCAAGAGGGTTCGGCGCAGAGCAAGGTGCAAGGCCAGGAAGCAGGTTGGGGCCCCCAGCTGCAGCGTGGGTGTTTAAGATCTCAGATGTCCACCCCCCACTCCCACGGCCCTCCCAACTCAGCAGAGACGGCAGCGGGCCAGAGGCAGCTCCTACCGTAGGCTCCGTCCTTCCGCTCGTCCACCATGGCCGCAGCGGGCGGGGAGGGGAGTCCTAGCCAGTGCGACCCCAGCCCGGGCGGGCGGGAGGCTCCGCGGGCTGCAGCGCCCCGCCCCAGCCGGCCCCACCCCTCCCACCCGCTCAGCCCCTCGCACCCCCTCCAATGGGAGCCCCGAGCGGGAGGGGGCGGGATCCGGGGGCGGGGCCTGTCTTGGGAAGGGGGTGGGGCCCCAACCTTTGTTTCCCGACTGAGCTCCTGAGAGACCCTCTTGGTTTGTTTAGTGGGCTAGGAGCAGTCAGCATGCTTTCAATCATCTATCCATCCCTTCATTCGCCAAGCAGATACTGAGCACTGACTGTGTGCCAGTGAACAGAAAAAAAGATACCATTTTTCATTCATCACATTGGCAAGAATTTTAGAGTTTGGTAATATCAAGCGCGGTGAGCTGATGCTGTGGGTCAGAGTGTTTTCTGGCAGAAAGATGAAATCCAAAGTGTGTCTTCTCTGAGCGAGTCCTCTCTGCCATTGGCCCAGGAGAAGCCATCGCAGGCCTGTGTGCCTGGGGAGTATGTGACAAATTGTTACCTGCAGCTTGGATACTTCTTGTGAAAAATGGGGTAGGGGTTTCCGTTGTGGCTCAATGGTTACTAAACTGACTAGTATCCATGAAGATGCAGGTTCCCGGGTTAAGGACCCCGCGTTGCCCTGAGCTGCAGTATAGGTCGCAGATGGGACTCTGATCCTGTGTTGCTGGAGCTGCGGTGTAGTCTGGCAGCTACAGCTCCAATTCAACCCCTAGCCTGGGAACTTCCACATACCTCAGCTGTGGCCCTAAAATAATAATAATAATGCCACAGGTGTAGCCCTAAAAAAAAATGGGGGAGAAGGCATACGTCCACCAACTGAGGGGTGCATACGACACAGTGATATGGTCACAGGAGAGAACACCATACAACTAATAAAAAGAATGAAGTCATCAGGGAAATGCAAAATAAAACTTGATGGTTCACCACTACACACCCACTGGAATAACTAAAACTCAAAAGACTAATGGTACCAAGTGTTGGTGAGGATCTGCAGCAAATAGGGTCTCTGAGCACTGACTGTATGCCAGTGAACAGAAAAAAAGATACCATTTTTCATTCATCACATTGGCAAGAATTTTAGAGTTTGGTAACCTCAAGCACGGTGAGCTGATGCTGTGGCTCAGAATGGGAATGGGTCAGAATGGGTCAGTTGGTGGGAATGTAAAATGGCACAACCACCTGGAAGAAGATCTGGTAGTTTTTTGGGGGGGCAGGGGGCACATGTGCAGCATGCGGAAGTTCCCAGGCCAGAAATGGAACCTGCACCACAGCAGTGACCTGGGCCACTGCAGTGACAATGCCAGATCCTTAACTTGCTATGCCAAAAAGGAACTCCAATAGTTTCTAATCGGGCACCTACCATATGATCCAGACATTCTACTCCTAGGTATTTTATTTACTAAGAAAAATAAAACCAGGGAGTTCCCATTGCGGTGCAGCAGAAACAAATCCAACTAGTATCCATGAGGATATGGGTTAGAGCCCTGGCCTGGCTCAGTGGGTTAAGGATCCAGCGTTACCAAAAGCTTCACTGTAGGTCACTGAATGGGCTTGGACTTAGTGTTGCCATGGCTGTGGCATAGGTCAGCAGCTGCAGCTTCAGTTCAACCCTGGGCTGGGAACTTCCATATGCCATGAGGTGAAAGGAAGAAAGAAAGAGAGAGTGAGAGAAAGTGAAATGAACTACTGGTATGTGCAACAGCATGAATGATAAAAAATAAATAAATAAATAAAAAGCTTTATACCCCAGAAGTTCCTGTCATGGCTCAGCAGTGAATGAACCAGACTAGTATTCATGAGGATGTGGGTTTGATCCCTGGCCTTGTTCAGTGGGTTAAGGATCTGGCATTGCTGTGGGCTGCGTTGTAAGTTGCAGACATGGCTTGGATCCCGTGTAGCTATGCCTGAGGTGTAGGCCTGCAGCTGTAGCTCAGATTTGACCCCTAGCCTGGGAACTTCCACATGCCACAGGTGGGGCCCTAAAAAGACCAAAAAACGACAAAAACACACACAAAAACAAAAAAGGCATTATGCCCCAGTGAAAAAGGCCAGACACTTTGGTATGACGTTCTAGGACAGGCATAGCTAATCAACCTAGGGTAACAGAACATGGATTAGTGGCGGCCTTTGCAGTTGATAGTAACTGATGGGGCCATAGCTTAGTTTCCTCAGGAGCCGGAAACACGACTGTGGTTTAACAGGTGGGTTCAGTTTCTCACAGTTACATGACTTCTGCCCTTTCTTAATACACCTTACATTTTGAAAGTGGAAAACATTTCAGCAGTTTAAGAAAGAAGGAGGTGGCTCTGCAGATTCAAACAAGGGTAAATGTTAATAGAGAGCTTAGTCAGCATCAGGTGAGGTGTTAAGTGCTTTACATTAAATCTTTTTATTTATTTTTATTTTTATTTTTAAGGCTGTACTTGAGGCATATGGAAGTTCCCAGGCTAGAGGTTGAATTGGACCTGTAGCTGCTGGTCTATACCACAGCCACAGCAATTCGGGATCCGAGTACATCTGCCACCTCCACCATAGCTCATGGCAACCCCCGATCCTTAATACTGAGTGAGGCCAGGGATTGAACCTTCGCCTCTTGGATACCAGTTGGGTTCATTTCCGCTGAGCCATGGCGGGAACTCCCTACATTAAATCTTTATAACCATTTTCCATTCAGGGAAAGTGACACAGGGAGGTTAAGCAATGTATTAAGTATTTTGTATTACTCCTTGTAACAATTTTCCAGTTGCCAAAAGTGACAGAAAGAGGGTAAGTAATTAACCCACAGTCACACAGTTAGTGAGCACAGAGCTGTACAAGAATTTGAACCCAAGGAGTTTCTGTCTTGGCTCAGTGATAGCAAACACAACTAGTATCCATGGGGATGTAGGTTTGATCCCTGGCCTCACTCAGTGGGTTAAGGATCTGATCTGGCATCGCCCTGAGCTGTGGTGTAAGTCGCAGATGTAGCTGAGATCCCATGTTGCCGTGGCTGTGGCACAGGCTCGAAGCTGCAGCTCTGATTTGATTCCTAGCCTGGGAACTCCATATGCCGAAAGTTTGGCCCTAAAAACAAACAAAAAAAGAATTTTAACTGGAGGAGCCTGACTTCACCATTCACATAAACTCCACACCACTCAGCCAGTGTGTAAAAATAGCAAATCATGTTTAGTTGGTCACTCATGGACGGTATGCAAAGGAGAGAGGGAGATATCAAACAGGTACACACCACACATCTGCAAGTCACAACAGAAAAAAATCATAACATGGCAGGAGATGTCAGAAGGACCAGGATGGGGGAGGGGGAAGGGGAAAGGGACATTTTTCTGATCTGCAATGTCCTATCTTTCTTTCTGTCTCTTTAGTGGGAGACTGTATTCTTAGGTTTCTTGGGTAATTAAAACTCTATTTCAAAAAATAGATTTAAGGGAGTTCCCATTGTGGCTCAGTGGTAATGAACCTGACTTGTATCCATGAGGACTGGGTTTTGCCCCTGGACCTGCTCAGCAGGTTGAGGATGTGGCATTGCTGTGGCTGTGGTGTAGGCTGGCAGCTGCAGCTCTGATTCGACCCCTAACCCAGGAACTTCCATGTATCTCAGGTGCCCTAAAAAAAAAAAAATAGATTTAAGCAAGTCAGTCATGTAATTCCCTGGTGGATCAGCAGATTAAGGATTGAGCATTCTCACTGCTGTGGTGACGGTTCCATCCCTGGCCCAGGAACTTCCACATGCCACGAAGGGTGGCCAAAAAGAAAAAAAAAAGTCACACTGTACTGTATGATTCTACTTTTTTTTTTTTTTTTTTTTTGCCTTTTTGCCTTTTTGCCTTTTCTTGAGCCACTCTCGAGGCATATGGAGGTTCCCAGGCTAGGGGTTGAATCAGAGCTGTAGCCACCAGCCTATGCCAGAGCCACAGCAACGCGGGATCCAAGCCACGTCTGCAACCTACACCACAACTCAGACCCTTAACCCACTGAGCGAGGCCAGGGATCGAACCCACAACCTCAGGGTTCCTAGTTGTATTTGTTAACCACTGCGCCACGACAGGTGCTCCTGATTCTACTTTTAGAGGAGTCAAATTCATAGTGACAGAAAGTAGAATGGTGAGTGCTGGGGCAGAGGAAGAGGGATGGAAAGTTATTGCTTTTTAGGGACAGAATTTCTGTTTCAGAGGAAGGGAAGAGAAGTTCCTTCGCATAGTGGTAACAAACCTAAGTATCCATGAGGATTCAGGTTCGACCCCTGGCCTTGCTCAGCAGGTTGAGGATCCGGCGTTGCTGGGAGCTGTGTCGTATGTAGGTTGCAGAGATCTGGCATTGCTATGGCTTTGGTTTAGGGTGGCTGCTGTAGCTACGATTCAACCCCTAGCCTGGGAACTTCCATATGCCGTGGGTGCAGCCCTGAAGAGCCAAAAAAAAAAAAAAAAAAAAAAAAAAAAAAGAAGCAGAAGAAGGAAAGAGTTCAAGAAATGGACAGCAGTAATGGTTGTGCAATAATGTGAATGTACTTAATGCCGCTGGACTGGATGCTTAAAATGGCAAATTTTATGATATAGATAGATATAACCACAATAAAAGATTTTGTTTGTTTTTTTGGCCTTGCCTATGGCATGTGGAAGTTGCTGGACCAGGAATCAAACCTGAGCCATAGTTAGGACCCCAGCCACAGCAGTGACAATGCCAGACCCTTAACATGCTGTACCACAAGAGAACTCCAATAAAAGTGGTTTTTTTTTTCTTTTTAGGGCCCTACCCATGGCATCTGGAAGTTCCCAGGTTAGGGGTCAAATCAAGAGATGTAGGAGCGAGCTGGCTAACAGCACAGCCATGGCATTGCTGAATCCTTAACCTACTAATGAGGCCAGGGATCGAACCTGCATCCTTATGGATCCTAGTCAGGTTCTTACCCCACTGAACCACAATGGGAACTCCTAATAAAAGTTTCTTAGTAGTGCTTTTTTTTTTTTTTGTCTTTTCTAGGGACACTCCTGCAGCATATGGAGGTTCCCAGGCTAGGGATTGAATTGGAGCTGTAGCTGCCATCCTACTCCACAGCCACAGCAACGGGGGATCCGAGCCACGTCTGCAACCTACACCACAGCTCAGGGTGACGTCAGATCCTTAATCCACTGAGCAAGGCCAGGGATCGAACCTGCAACCTCATGGTTCCTAGTCAGATTCGTGAACCACTGCGCCATGACGGGAACTCCAAAAGTTTCTTAGTAGATTTTTTAAAAAATGGCACAACATAGCTAATGACAGGGTTGGGGGGGGGGCAGGGGAGACTTGGGAAAGCCTAGAGGAAGGATCATCTGACCTATGCAAGGGGTGAGAGGTCATGGAGGGATTCTGCAGAGGAGACCTGAAAACTGAGGGAGAAGCAGGTGGAGAAAGCAGATGTCATGCACTGAGCGGTCATGTTCCAGAGGAAGGAGAGAAAGAGGAACTGAAATTAGGGAGGTCAGAGTGTCTGAGTCAATGAGTTCAAGGCTGCCTTGTGGGAGAGGTCAGCAGAGGTGAAACCGTGCCAGGCAGAACAGCTTGAGGGCAATGGGGAGTCATGGGTGATGTGAGAGTGAGGGAGGGTTGTGAGAACTGAGTTTCAGGGAGATCCCTTTAGTGGTATGGAGAAGGGGTGCAGGGTGTGTCTAGAGGCAGGGTCCCCCATAGGCATCTAGGAGGAACTAGGGCAGGGCCCCATCCTCTGGGGCTGGGGGAGGTTGCAGCTGTAGCGAGGCTCTGGGCACACAGAGCCTCTCTGTTCTCTGACCTCACTGAAGCTTTTGGGCTCATGAATTTTTCAGCCAAACAGGCCTTGAGTCTCAGATTCCAGGGCGCTGGGCCCAGGCTTTTGGGTTCTGTTTACTGTCTGAAAACATCTGAGGGCCCCAGGAGAAGGGCCCTTGCAAAGTTCAAGGATGCCTGGGCTGGGGAGAAAGCCTGACCTGACCATGTCCTCACTCAATCCACCAGGGTCGGCGACTGAGCAAGGGGCTGGTAGGAGCATGGAGGACTCCCCTCTTTTGGGCAGAGGCAGCATAAAACCTTGGGCTTCGCAGGGCTAGAATTCCAGCTCTGCCTCTGCTGGCTGGGTGACTTCTATATAAGTCATTTGTTCTTTCTGAGCCTCAGTTTTCCTATCTGTCAAATGATGAAAACGGTTTTCCTAACTCAAAGCATTGTTTTCAGGATTCCCACATGGGAGACTTTTAGACTAGCCCTGGGTATTGTGAGCACCAAATAGGGGTTAGGTATTGTTAGTAAGAGTAATACTTGTATCCTGAAATGTAGCAGAGGAGTTGGAAGAGGTCTGGGTCCCAGTTCTCAAACTCCATAAGTAAGGTTCAAATTCTGGTTCAACTGCTGTGTGACCTTGGGCAAGTGGCTTCAACTCTTTTTTTCCCCATGCTCGTGGCATGTACAAATTCACAGGCCAGGGACTGAACTCATACCACAGCAGCTACCTGGGCTGCTGCAGTGACAATGCCAGATTCTTAATCTGATGCACCACAAAGGAATGGCTCCTTCTCTTTCTTTGTAAGGGAACATGAAAATAAGGGCTCAGTGAATGACCAAGAGGCAGAGGGTGGTTCCTTTTTTCTTTTTTTAGGGCCATATGGAGGTTCCCAGCCTAGAGGTCAAATCGGAGCTGCCGGCCTACACCACAGCCACAGCCATGCAGGATCCGAGCCGCCTCTGCGACCTACACCACAGCTCACAGTAACACCAGATCCTTAACCCGCTGAGAAAGGCCAGGTATCGAACCTGCGTCCTCATGGATGCTAGTCAGATTCATTAACCCCTGAGCCATGGCAGGAACACAGTGGGTGGATCTGATAGCTGCCGTCCTCTCTCCCCTCCTCAGGGATTAATAAGGGCCCTGGGCTGGTTTAGGGAAGGAGGGACTAAGCCTGGGAGAACTGAGCCTCTTTCCCTGGAGGACTGCAGGAATTTCCCTCCCTCGATGGAGCAGGATTGTTCCCAGCCAGCCCAAGACTCCCCCCCACTTCCTTCCAACCCCTACCTCCAGATGTCCAACAATTTTGTAGTGAAACACAGAATCCATAATAGCTGATGAGCAGGGAGTGTAGGTGTTGTGCCAGGCATTGAGTGATGCCCAGTTATGCTGCCTAAGGAGGCATACCCATTTAACGGAAGGGAAAACTGAGGAGTTCCCTTGTGGAACAGTGGATTAAGAATCCAACACTGTCACTGCAGAGGCTTAGGTCACTGCTATGGTGCACAGGTTCAGTCCCTGGCCTGGAACTTCCATACGCCATGGGTGAGGCCAAAAAACCCCCCAATAAGCCCCCCCAAAAGGGGATACTGAGGCACAAGAGGTATCTCACAGCCAATAGTGGAGTCAGGATTCCATCCCAGCACCTGTACCCTTAACTGCCATACAGTAAATAATAATAACAGAGTTCCCCATTGACCCAGCGAGTTAAGAGTCTGTTGCTGTCACTGCTGTGGCTTGGGTTCCATACCTGGCCCTGGGGAACTTCCAAATGTTGCTGGAGGTGCCCCCAAACAACAATAATAACAACAAATCATAATAGCAAATAATAATAATAACATTATCAAGCGTCTGTTCCATCCCAGGCACAGTTCCAAGCATCATATTGGATGTAATAACTCAGTCGAGCTTCACTACAACTTAATTAGGAAAGAGCATGGTTTGTTTTGTTTTACTGTTTTTTTAAATTTTTTTAAATTTATTTTATTTTATTTATATTTATTTATTTTTGCTTTTTAGGGCTGCACCCACGGCATATGGAGAGTCCCAGGCTAGGGGTCAAATTGGAGCTACAGCTGCCAGCCTTTGTCACAGCCACAGCAATACCAAATCCTTAATACACTGAGCAAGGCCAGGGATCGAATGCACAACCTCATGGTTCCTAGTCGGATTCGTTTCCGCTAAGCCACGGGAACTCCTGTTTTTTTTTTTTTAAATTGAAGTACCGTTGATTTACAATATCATGTCAGTTTGAGGTGTACAGCATGGTGATTCAATTGTAATATATATCTATATCTATTCTTATTCTTTTTTTTTTTTTTTTGCTTTTTAGGGTCACACCTGAGGCATATGGAAGTTCCCAGGCTAGGGGTTGAATCTGAGCTGCAGCTACCAGTCTACACCACAGCCACAGCCACTTGGTATTCAAGCTGCATCTGTGACCTACACCACAACTCACAGCAATACTGGATCCTTAACCCACTGATCGAGGCCAGGGATTGAACTGCATCCTCATGGATACTAGTTGGGTTTGTTACTGCTAAGCCACAACAGGAATGCCTATATATATTCTTCTTCAGATTCTTTTCCCTTATGGTTTATTACAGAATATTGAGTACAGTTCCCTGTGCTATAGAATAGGTTTTTGTTGGTTATAGGAAAGGATAGTTTCAACAGTATTTTACAGCCATGCAAATTGAGATCCTGGGAGGGGAGGCCAGGTGCCTGAGGCCACCCGACTGGCTCCTTGCAGATCCAGGACTTGAGCCCAAGCCATGGGCTCCAGAATCTGTGCCCTCAACCAGCCCACACGCAAAACAATAACAACAGAAATAATACTAGTACCAGTTTTGTGCCAGGTTCTTCCCTGGGACTTTCTCTTGGCTTGTCCTGGCTCCTAATGTCATGGTGCAAATTCAGGACTAGAAGCCCAAGAAGCCCTTAACACAGTTAAGGGCTGGGCAAATAGCCACAGGCAGTGATGCATTCTTATCCATCTTGTCTCTTGTCATCCTTTACAGGGAACCTCAGGCCTTTCTTAAAGGTCAGCTCCTTCCCTGATCTTTCTGCTTCAGGAACCCCAGTCATTTTTCAACAACCATACACGCCCCGCCCCCGGCCTTCAGGGCTCCCGACCTCATCAGGAATTACCTTTTTTGGTTTTCAAGATGTGTAACATGGAGTTCCTGTTCTGGCTCAGCAGGTTATGAACCTGACTAGCATCCATGCAGATGCAGGTTCCACCCCTGGCTTCACTCAGTGGGTTAAGGATCTGGCATTGCCATGAGCTGTGGTGTAGGTCTCAGAGGCAGCTTGAATCCCACGTTGCTGTGGCTGTGATGTAGGCCAGCAGCTACAGCTCTGATTTGACCTCTAGCCTGTGAACTTCTGTATGCTAAGAGTGCGGCCCTAAAAGAGCAAAACAAAGAAACAACAATAACAAAAAGCAACAACAGATAAATGGATAAAGATGTTTATAGACACAATGGAATATTACTCAGCCGTAAAAAACAATGACATTTTGCCATTTGCAGCAAAACGGATGGACTTGGAGGGCATTACAGTAAGTGAAATAAATCAGACAGAAAGACAAACATGGGGAGTTCCCTTTGCGGCTCAGTGGAACTGAATCCAACTAGTATCCATGAGGATGGATCGAGACATGGTTTTGATCCCTGGCCTCGTTCAGTGTGTTAAGAATCCAGTGTTGCCATGAGCTGCGGGGTAGTTCTATGAGGCAGCTCAGATTCTGCGTTGCTGTGGCTGCGGAGTAGACTGTCAGTGGCAACTCCAATTTGACTCTTAGCCTGGGAACTTCCATAAGCTGCTGGTGTGACCTGCAAAAAGTTAGGTAAATAAAATAAAAATTAAACAAAGACAGACAAATACTGTACGATATTTATGTGGAATCTAAAAAATACAACAAACTGGAGTTCTCTGTTGGCTCAACAGGTTAAGGATCAGCGTTGTCACTGCTGTGCTGAGGGTGTACCCATAAAACCAAAACGCAACAACAACAAGCTAATGAATACAACAAAGAAGGAGCAGACACAGATACAGAGAATAAACGGTTGCCATTGGTGGGGAGGGGCAATGCAGGGGAGGCAAGACACAAATGAATGAGTGTAAGATAGGCTACGAGGCTGTATTTACAACACATGGGGAACATAGGAAATATTTTGTAATAACTGTAAATGGAGTGTGACCTTTAAAAACTATATAAAAAGAAGTTCTGTTTTGGCTTAGTGGTTAATGAACCCGACTAGCATCCATGAGGACGTGGGTTCGATCCCTGGTGTCACTCAGTGGGTTAAAGCTCTGGCATTGCCGTGAGCTGTGGTGTAGGTTGCAGATGCGGCTCGGATCCCAAGTTTCTATTGCTGTGACGTAGGCTGGTGGCTGCAGCTCCAATTTGACCCCTAGCCTGGGAAACACCATGTGCTATGGGTGCAGCCCTAAAAGGACAAAACAAACAAACAAAACTGTATAAAAAATTAGAAAAATTACAAAAATAATTTTTTGGGTTGCACACAGAAGTTCTAGGCCAGGGATAGAATCTACACCGCAGGAGTGACAATGCTGGGTCCTCTAGCCACTAGGGCACTAGGGAACTCCCTAAATTTTTTTTAATAAAAGAGTAACATTAGGAATAGTAGTAAAAGCAGCTACATTTGTCCTGTGCAGCATGCAAACCACAGTTTCTGGGAGTTCCCATTGTGGCACAGCAGAAACAAATACGACTAAGAACCATGAGGTTTCGGGTTCGATCCCTGGCCTTGCTCAGTGGGTTAAGGATCCTGCATTGCCGTGAGCTGTGGTATAGGTCGCAGATGCGGCTCAGATCTTATGTTGCTGCGGTTCTGGCGTAGGCCCGGCAGCTGTAGCTCCGATTAGACCCCTAGCTTGGGAAACTCCATATGCCTGTGGCTGCGGCTCTAAAAAAAAAAAAAAAAGCCGCAGTTCCGGGCATGGAGTGGAAGAATTTATCAGCGAGTGAATGAAGACATTAATTAGTAAATATGTAGGGTATTAATTAATTAGGCACACATTGAGCACCCAGCCAGCACTAGTCACTGAGGCCCCAGGCATGAAAAACACAAGTCCCTGCTCTATGGGATGAATACCCGCGTGGTAGTGACAAGAGAAACGAATGAGTGGCTGGGTGGTGGTTGGTTGGATGGTTAGATGGATGAATGGATGGATGAATAGTTTGTTGGCTGGATGGATAGATGGTTGGTCTGAGATCTCCGCCCAGCCCATCGACACTCCAGGATGCAAAGGGAAAGTGAGGCGGGGCAGCTGTCCCAGCCGAAGCTCCGCCCTCGCAGCGTCTTCTCGTCGGCCGACAGCGCCGCTCACCTGGAGACCTCCCCTTTAAGACGCGCTCACCTGGGTCCTCACCTGCGCGCGGGCGCTTCCGCAGGAAGAAGGAAGCGGCGCCACTGTCGCCTCCTGGAGTTCCCTTCCCACCTCCCTAGTCCGCCGGCCGCCACCATGTCCGCCTCCGCTGTCTTCATCCTCGACGTTAAGGGCAAGGTGAGGCTGGGGGCGGGGAGGAGGGGACGGACAGGTGAGGCTCCGCTCTCCCCGACCCAGGGGCGGGCCTCCGGGTCTCGAGGCCCCAGAAAGCTCTGGTGTGTAGGAACACCCCTCCCCCAAGGCCTGGGTGTCCCGCGCTAATCCCACCTTCGCTGTTTACCAGTCGCGTGTCTGAGGCAAGGGGCCTCGCCTCTCTGAGCCTCAGTCTCACTGTCCATGCAAATGGGAATGAATAAGACAGTCCCCACCCAAGAAGAAAGAACACAACCCCATGTCTGTATATTAGTTAGCACAGTTCCCCTGCTGCAAACATTTGGCATTTAATCTGTTGAAATTATTTCTATCATCATCCTCCATATTATTATTTGGGGAGAACAGCACAGGCAGAAGACCCTAATTATCCTTTGAGGCTGCCTTGTCCCTTCTTGGAATCCCCTCCCATTTGTCATGTCATTCAATAGCAATAATAATAGTGGTGGTGAGAGTAATATTCCTGATAATAATATTGAAAGCTAAGGTGTGTGAGGACCTGCTTAGTGCCCGCTGGGTTCTAAAACACTGGACTACATAACCTCCCCAAGTAGGTACTACTATTATTGACTGCTACTGCCTGCCAGACAGAGCATATGAACTAGAAGATGTATATGGGTATAATCATTTTTCTTTTTTTGTTTTTTCTTTATTTTTTTGGCCACGCCCATGGCATGCGGAAATTCCTGGGCCAAGGAATCGAACTCAAGCTACAGCTACAACTGGAGCCACAGCAGTGACAACGGTGGACCCCTAACCTGCTGAGACACTAGGGAACTCTTCTTTCCTTCCTTTCTTCCTTCTTTTCTTTCTCTCTCTCTCTTTCTTTTTTTCTCTCTTCTTTCTTTCCTTTTTTTTCCCTTTATATGGTGTTCCCCTGGGCTAGGGATCAAATCCCAGCAGCAGTTGTGACCTGTGCTGCAGCTTTGGCAACACCAGATCCTTCACCCACCGTGCCAGGCTGGAGATCAAACCTGCATCCCAGGCTGGAGATCAAACCTGCACAGAAACACTCCCAATCCCATTGTGCCATGGTGGGAACTCCTCTCTTTCTTTCCTTTCATCATCTCTACCTTACCTATTTGGTGATAGAAGCCGTGCTTGAGAGCAGGAATTCTAGAGCCAGGATTCAATTCTTGGCTTCCCCACTTACTGTGGAGATGATTCATACCTCAGTTTCCCCATCTGTAAAATGGAAATGATGAGATCACCAACCTCACGCTTGTGGTGACAATGAAATAAATCATCAAACAGGAGTTCCCGTCATGGCTCAGTGGTTCACGAATCTGGCTAGGAACCATGAGGTTGTGGGTTTGATCCCTGGCCTTGCTCAGTGGGTTAAAGATCCAGCATTGCCTTGAGCTTTGATGTAGGTCACAGATACGGCTCGGATCCTGCATTGCTGGCAGCTACAGCTCCAATTGGACCCCTATCCTGGGAACCTCCATATGCCATGGGTGGGGCCCTAGAAAAGACATAAACAAACAAATAAATAAATAAATCCACAAATATCCTGGCATTTTGCAGAAGAGGAAACTGAGGTGCAGAGAGGCAGAGCCTTGCCCACACCCCTTAGCCAGCAAGTGGGCTCAGAGCCTCGTGCTCTGATGCCTCTGGCAGGAATGTCCCTGGATCCCAGAGGTGACCAGCCCTTCTCTGTCCACTCTCAGCCCTTGATCAGCCGCAACTACAAGGGCGACGTGGCCATGAGCGAGATCGAGCACTTCATGCCTTTGCTTATGCAGCGGGAGGAGGAGGGTGCCCTGGCCCCACTGCTGAGCCATGGCCGGGTCCACTTCTTGTGGATCAAATACAGCAACCTCTACTGTATCCAGCCACAGGTGGGTCCCTGGGGGCTTGGGGTGGTGGCAGCTCAGGCCCAGAAAAGGTGGGTCAGCACAGGAGACACACAGCCCATCGTGGCTCAAGCTGGAGGGTGAGGGTGGTTGGGGCAGGGGTGGGGGCTGGGGGTGTGTGTTTCAGGGTCTGTACTCCATTGGAACCCTCCAAAATGGCACCTTTTCCTTAACCTTGCTGCCTGCAGTGGTGGCCACCACCCTGAAGAATGCCAACGCCTCTCTTGTGTACTCCTTCCTGTACAAGACAGTGGAGGTAGGTTCTGGCCTTCCATTGGCTGCCTGGTCTGTCTGTCCACCTGTTTTGTCTGCCTGTTTCAGGATCCATCTCTCCTAGGAAGCTTTCCCTGACCTCCCTGGGGGTGCCCCCATCAACGCCCCATCACTCTGTATTCTCATTAGCTGCTATGGTATCATCTCTCCCTATAGGGCAGGGACCAGGGAGGTTCCTCAGAGGGTATCCTGCTCAAATATGAACCAAGGGGGGAGTTCCCATTATGGCTCAGTGGTAATGAGCCTGACTAGTATCCATGAGGTTGCAGGTTCGATCCCTGGCTTCGCTCAGTGGGTTAAGGTGTAGGTTGCAGACGCATCTCAAATCTGGCATTGCTGTGGCTGTGGCATAAGCCGGCAACTACTGCTCCAATTTGACCTCTATCCTGGGGACTTCCATATGCCTCAGGTATGGCCTTAGAAAAAGGAAAAATAATAATCTGAACTAAAGGGAACTGGGTTCCAAACCCACTCACCAACTTCCTGGCTGTCTGACCTTGAACAAGTCACTTCTCTCTGTGCCTCTATTTTTTTTATTTTTTATTTACTTTTATTTTTATTTAAAAATTTTTTTGCTTTTTTTTTTTTTTTTTTTTTTTGTCTTTTTGCCATTTCTTGAGCCGCTCCCACGGCATATGGAGGTTCCCAGGCTAGGGGTCTAATTGGAGCTGTAGTTGCCAGCCTACTAGAGCCGCGTCTGCGACCTACACCACAGCTCACGGCAACGCTGGATCGTTAACCCACTGAGCAAGGGCAGGGATTGAACCTGCAACCTCATGGTTCCTAGTCGGATTCGTTAACCACTGCGCTACGACAGGAACTCCCTTTTTTTTGCTTTTTTTAGGGCCACACTCACACAGCATATGGAAGTTCCCAGGCTAGGGGTCCAATCAGAGCTACAGCTGCTACACCACAGGCACAGCAACAGCAACACCAGATCCGAGCCACATCTGCAACCTACACCATAGCTCATGGCAACACTGAATCCTTAACCCACTGAGTGAGGCCAGGGATTGAAACCACAACCTCATGATTCCTAGTTGGATACATTTCTACTGCACCATGATGGGAACCTCTGTGCCTCTAAAGTGGGGGTTATATTAAGTCCTGCCTCAGGATGGTTGTACAAATTAATCAAATTCATACCTCTGAAGTACCTAAAACAGTGCTCAGTATACAGTAAGTGCTCAATAAGTGTTATTAGCATTATTGCTAATATCATATCCTCTAATCATATTGTAATTTATTGAACACTTTGAATATACCATTCTTTTTCTTTTTTTTTAGGGCCATACCCACAGCATATGGAGGTTCCCAGGCTAGGGGTCTAATTGGAGCTGTAGCTGCCAGCCTACTCCAGAGCCACAGCAATGCCAGATCCAAGCCACATCTGCGACCTATACCACAGCTCTTGGCAATGCCAGATCCTTAACCCACTGAGCAAGGCCAGGGATCGAACCTGGTAGTTCTTAGGCTAGTGGTCAAATTGGTGTTGCAGTTGCCGTCCTGCAGCACAGCAACAGCAACAGAGGTCTGAGCCATGTCTGTAACCTACACCACAGCTCACAACAACGCTGGCTCTTTAACCCACTGAGTGGGATAGGGATTGACCCCTTGTCCTCAACTTGGATACTAGTTGGGTTTGTTATCACTGAACCACGATGGGAACTCCATTAGCGGGTTCTTTACAGGCTGAGTCACAAACAGGAACTTCTCCCTTATGTGTTTTTATTTTATTTATTTTTTATTTTTTATTTTTATTTTTGTCTTTTTGCCATTTCTTGGGCCACTCCCACGGCATATGGAGGTTCCCAGGCTAGGGGTCAAATTGGAGCTGTAACCGCCAGTCTATGCCAGAGCCACAACAACGCAGGCTCCAAGCCGAGTCTGCAACCTATACCACAGCTCACGGCAACGCCGGATCCTTAACCCACTGAGCGAGGCCAGCGATCGAACTCGCAACCTCATGGTTCCTAGTCAGATTCGTTAACCACTGAGCCACGGCAGGAACTCCTTCCCTTATGTGTTTTATTTTATGCGTTTACAAACCTTATTCTAAGGTGGATCCATTAACATCACCAGACAACACAGGGATCTCTGGTCCATAAAAATCATTCTCAGCCCTTCCAATTCCTCTTCCAGGAAGTCTTCTTGGCTCTCCCTGCCTCTGGGCTCCTGTTTGTGTTGTGTTTTCCTCATCATTGCACCCAACATGTTTAATAATGTTGGTCCCACTACCAGTACATTTCCCACGCCAGACCATTCCATGAGGACAGGGACCCTGTTAGCTTTGTTTCACCATTAATAACCTCGGTATATAGTAGGTGCTCAATAGTTGCTTTTGGGGGGTGGCTAGCTGGATGAGTGGCGACCCAGCCCATTGCAGAGGCTACATCAGCCCCACCTGTGGGTTTCTGTCTCTCCAAATCCCCAGGTATTCTCTGAATACTTCAAGGAGCTGGAGGAGGAGAGTATCAGAGACAACTTTGTTATCATCTACGAGCTGCTAGATGAGCTCATGGACTTTGGCTTCCCCCAGACCACCGACAGCAAAATCCTGCAGGAGTAAGGGGGCCATGGGTCAGCCACAGGGTGTGAGGAAGTCGGGGAGGGCCGGGAAAGTGTCCCTGGGCCCACCTTACTCATCCCCCTGCCCTCCTGCCAGGTACATCACGCAGCAGGGCAACAAGCTGGAGACTGGCAAGTCGCGTGTGCCGCCCACTGTCACCAATGCTGTGTCCTGGCGCTCAGAGGGCATAAAGTACAAGAAGAACGAGGTCTTCATCGATGTCATAGAGTCAGTCAACCTACTGGTGAGCCCCCACACCCAGCCCGCCACAGCCCCGGGCCTTGGGAGGGGGGCCCTAGGTCTGTTGACCCCCCCCCCATGTGTGCCTCTTCAGGTCAACGCCAATGGCAGTGTCCTGCTGAGTGAGATCGTGGGCACCATTAAGCTCAAGGTGTTTCTATCGGGAATGCCTGAGTTGCGGCTGGGCCTCAACGACCGCGTGCTCTTCGAGCTCACTGGCCGTAAGCTTCTGGAAGAGGGTGCATAGGGGAGCCTGAGACCTCACCTCCTTGGGAGACATAACCCAGAGAGCTGCGAATAGCGTTTGCGCGCACTCTGCTGGTCATTTTAAGTACTACAGCAGCTGGTTCTTGGACCACTTAATACTTCTTCATTATTGAGTGCTAGGAGCAAAGACACAGCAGTGAAGGGGAAAAAAAAAAAAACCTGCCCTCCTGGAGCTGACATTCTAGTAGAAGCAGGAGAGGGAATAGCATCATGTTTAACAACTTGACTGCAAGAGCCTGATTCTCTGGGTTCTGATCCTAGCTCTCTGGTCCTCACCAGCTAGGTGACCCTGAGCAAGTTACTCATCCATTCTGCACCTCAGTTTCCTCAGCTGTAAAATGGGTGTGGTCCTAGTGGTAGATGGGGAAGGTAGGGTTAGGGACCAGCTCCAGGGTTGCCCCACTAACTCGGCTCCGAGTTTCAGGGAGCAAGAACAAGTCCGTGGAACTAGAGGATGTGAAGTTCCACCAGTGTGTGCGGCTCTCTCGCTTTGACAATGACCGCACCATCTCCTTCATCCCACCCGATGGTGACTTCGAGCTCATGTCCTACCGACTCAGCACTCAGGTGAGGCAGGGTCAGGGCCATGGCAGGGGGTAAGAATTGACCTGGAGCCTCAAAGAACTCCTACTTCTTCTATCTGTAGGTCAAGCCGCTGATCTGGATTGAATCTGTAATTGAGAAATTCTCCCACAGCCGCGTGGAGATCATGGTCAAGGTGGGCCCTGGGAAATAATTATTCACAATGCTCAATCTGCCCCTCCCATCGCCCTCGTCTCCCACCTTCCTCCCTGCTCCTTCCTTCCAGCCTTGCTAGTCTTCTGGCTGGTTCTCACACATGCCAAGCATGGTCCCCAGCTGTCCTCTCTCCCTGAATCACTCTGCTCCCAGCCCCCCAGATATTCACATGGCTCCTTTCCTCACCTCCTTCAGCTCTTTGCTTAAATGTCACCTCCTCAGAGGAGCCTTCCCTGATTTCTCTGCTTCCCTTCCTTGCTGTTTTTTCTGTATTATCGCCATCTGCCACATGATCTGTTTTACTTATTTGTTTTAATATATGTATATAAACCATAGAGTATGTTTCAATGGTTTAAAGAGTAATAGTAAATCACCCAGTTTATTTGAATGTGCTTGGCTTGACCAGAGCCTCTGAACCCCTACCTGTTCCTCCCCCAGTTACTGCTCCCTCCTTACCCACAGGTAGTCACCATTTTGAATTTCATGTAAATTATTTCTTTGTTTTTCTTTGTAATTTTGCCACCCATATTTGTAACCGTAAAGATTTCATTCTGCTGATTTCTAGTGTTTATATCCATGGACTCAAGCTACATGACTTTTTTTTTCTTTTGGCTGCCCCCGTGGCATGCAGAAGTTCCCAGGCCAGGGATTGAACTCACACCACAGCAGTGACCCAAGGCACAGCTGTGACAACACCAGATCCCTAACCTGCTGAGCCACCAGGGAATTCTGTAATGTTGGTTTTTTTTTTTCCTTTTTTTTTTTTTTTAGGGCTGCACCTGAAGCGTATGGAAGTTCCCAGGCTAGGGGTTGAATCAGAGCTGTAGCTGCTGGCCTACACCACAGCCACAGCAACGTCAGATCTGAGCCTTGTCTGCAACCTACACTGCAGCTCACAGCAACACTGGATCCTTAACCCACTGAGCGGGGTCAGGGATTGAACCTGCATCCTCATGAATACTAGTCAGGTTCATTAACTGCTGAGTCAATGACTGGAACTCCAGGACACAGAATTCTTGTGTTAAAAAGCTTGTCCCGGGAGTTCCCGTCATGGCGCAGTGGTTAACGAATCTGACTAGGAACCATGAGGTTGCGGGTTCAGTCCCTGCCCTTGCTCAGTGGGTTAACAATCCGGCGTTGCCGTGAGCTGTGGTGTAGGTTGCAGATGCGGCTCGGATCCCGCGTTGCTGTGGCTCTGGCGTAGGCCGGTGGCTACAGCTCCGATTCAACCCCTAGCCTGGGAACCTCCATACGCCGCGGGAGCGGCCCAAGAAATAGCAACAACAACAACAAAAAGACAAAAAGACAAAAAAAAAAAAAAAAAAAAAAAGCTTGTCCCGGAGTTCCTGTTGTGGCTCAGTGGTTAATGAATCTGACTAGGAACCTTGAGGTTGCGGGTTCAATCCCTGGCCTTGCTCAGTGGGTTATGGGTCTGGCATTGCCATGAGCTGTGGTGTAGGTTACAGATGCAGCTCAGATATGGTGTTGGCTGTGGCTGTGGCGTAGGCTGGCAACTACAGCTCTGACTAGATCTCTAGCCTGGGAACCTCCATATGCCATGGGTATGGCCCTGAAAAGACAAAAAAATAAAAATAAAAATAAAAAAAAGCTCGTCCCATGTCACACAAATCTAAATCTAGATCTAATGTTGTAACTTGCTTATTCGTCTTGGGATTGTTTTTTGGTGTTTTGTTGTTTTTTGTCCACTCCTGTGGCATGTGGGAGCTCCCGGGCCAGGAACTGAACCTGTGCCATAGAAATGACCTGAGACCCAGCAGTGACAAATTTGGATCCTTAACCCATTCAGCCACCAGGAAACTCCACTTTGTAAGGAGAGCATGTGAGGCCTGAGAATACAGGCTCAGGTCAAATTTCTGCTGTGCCAGTTACCAGCTATGTGATTTGGGCAAAGTGCTCTTTCTCTCTGTCTCCTCATCCATAAAATGGACTTCAGGAATGGATCCTACTTTAGAGAATTAATGAAAGAGTTGAGTGCTTGGCACAGGGCCCAGAATGAGGTAAGGGCTCAGTAAATGCCAGCTTTCCAGTGAAAACTGAAGGGCTGAGGGACCCATCCAGACCTTGCAGTCAGAAGTTTCAGCTGTGCATCTTGGTCAGAAGCCTTCATTTTCTCATCTGTGAAGTGTGCTGAGAGCAGAGCCTGCACTAAGGGCTGCTCAAATGAAGGATCATTTTGAACCCACGCAAAGTGTTTGGACACTTTCCAAATGGAAGGCCAAGAGCAGGGCCTCTCTGGAGTTCCTTTTGTGGCTCAGTGGGTTAAGAACCTGACTAGTATCCATTAGGATGAAGTTTCAATGCTTGGCCTCGCTCAGTGCATTAAAGATACTGAATTGTTGTGGCTGTGGTGTAGGCCAGCAGCTGCAGCTCTGATTCAGCCCCTAGCCTGGGAACTTCCCTATGCCCCAAGTATAGCCCTAAAAAGAATCCCCCTTGAGGATGCAGGTTCAATCCTTGGCCATACTTAGTGGGTTAAGGATTTGGTGTTGCTGCGAGCAGCAGTATGGGTTACAGATGTGGCTCGGACATAGTGTTGCTGTGGTTGGGGCGTAGCCTGGCAGCTGCAGCTCTGATTGGACCCCTAGCCTGGGAATGTCCATATGCTATACCTTCGGTCCTTAAAAAAAAAAAAAAAAAATAGGAGGAGGGCCTCTAGAGTCTCTTGTGGGTGTGGAGCCCAGCTCTGCCACTTTGTTGGCTGTGCACTTCCAGGCCAATGCCTTAACTTCTCTGTTTCCTCATCTGGAAAATGGACAGGATCATGGTCCCCACTTCAGGTTGTGGAAGGCTCTCGGTAAGATGGCGTGGAAAGGGCTTGGTGAATATCTGCATGAGTGAATTCTTCACTCTCTTCACTGATAGGCCAAGGGGCAGTTTAAGAAGCAGTCGGTGGCCAACAGTGTGGAGATATCTGTGCCTGTTCCCAGCGATGCTGACTCCCCACGCTTCAAAACCAGTGTGGGCAGTGCCAAGTACGTGCCAGAGAAGAATGTCGTTATCTGGAGCATCAAGTCATTCCCGGTGAGTCCCGGGCACTGTTGGGGTTGGGGGGAAATCCGGGGGCCTGGCCCCTGCTGCTTGTGACTGAGGCAAAGAATAAAGCAGAGCGCCACATGTGCGAAAAGGTGGAAACCAGGCCAGTCTGGTGGTTAAGCTCTCCCATCTCAAGTCTTAAGGAAACCAGCCCTGGGTTCAGATTGCTCACGCTTGGCTCTCTGAGCTAGATGGCCTTGGGAGACCCATTTCCTCTCATGGAACGTCAGTTTGCCCATCTGTGAAAGAGGCAGGATGTTGTTATGGTCCCCGCCCCTTCACCCCACTCCCACCCCAGGTCCTGGGGCTGCTAGAAGATTTGGTCTGTCTCTGTGATCTGGAGAGGTTCCCTGGGGCCTGGAAAATGGGAGGTGATAATTAGAAGGCCTTCCACCTGGAGTTCCCATTGTGGCTCAGTGGATTAAGACCTGACATAGTGTCTGTGAGGATACAGGTTCAATCCGTGGCCTTGCTCAGTTGGTTAAAGATCTGGTGTTGCTGCAACCTATGGTGTAGGTCACGGATGCAGCTCAGATCTGGTGTTGCCCTGGCTGTGGCATGAGTCTCAGCCACAGCTCTGACTCACCTGCTAGCCTGGGAACTTCCATATGCTGCAGGTGTAGCCAAAAAAGTAAAATGAAAAAAAAAAAAAAAGAAGGCCCTTGACCAGCCTTTGCAGTCAGAAGCTTGGCTATGAGTCTCGGGCCAGGAGGCCTTGACTTTCTGGTCTGCAAAATGGGCTGAGAGCCAAGCCTGCCCTGGGGGCTGCTGTGAAGATGTTCTAGGGTATGGAGGGGTCCCCTCAGTGTGTCTGATACCCCCATATGCCCTCAGGGAGGCAAGGAGTACCTGATGCGTGCCCACTTTGGCCTCCCCAGCGTGGAGAAGGAGGAAGTGGAGGGCCGGCCCCCCATCGGGGTCAAGTTTGAGATTCCCTACTTCACTGTCTCCGGGATCCAGGTGAAGGGAGTGGGCAAGGGGGGGGCTCCTCTCCTTGACCTCTGTGGGATCCCTTCTCTCCCATCTCTCGGCTTGGCCTTCCCTGGCCTGAGTCATCTCTCCTTTGCCATCAGCCTTATCTTTTCCTACAACAGTGTTACCTTTTCTGCTCTCAGCCTGGGTCCCTCCCCCTTTCGCTTTGCCCTGTGCCATTCCCTTGTACGGTGCCATCTTTCCCATTGTCCTGGACCACTTCCCCCCTCCCCACCCCACACTGCCCTTGCCACATTTTTGCCCTGAGCCATGTGACGTCATTACTCCCAGCCTATGCGTTCTTTTTTTTTAAATTATGGTTGATGGTCTATGCTCTCTTGTTCCCCCAAGTTATATATATATATATCCCCTTGGTCCCATTGGCTCTCTCCTCCTATAGCCTGAGCCACCTCTTTTCATCTCCTTGCAGGTCCGATATATGAAGATCATCGAGAAGAGTGGTTATCAGGCCCTGCCCTGGGTCCGCTATATTACCCAGAGTGGCGGTAAGGCAGCCTGGCTTCCTGGCATGATGGGGACAAGGAGATGAAGGGGATGGTCTTGGGGCTTTGATACATTCTGTCTCAGAGGGTGCCAGACCTCAAAAGGCTTGGCTACAGGTCTACCCCATCTTTGTCAGTGTGCCACCCTTGGCCTCAGTTTGCCTGTCTTTATTTTATTTTTTGCTTTTTAGGGCCGCACCCGCAGCATATAGAGGTCCCCAGGCTAGGGGTCAAATTAGAGCTACAGTTGCCGGCCTATGCCACAGCCACAGCCACATAGGATCTGAGCTTCATCTGCGACCTACACCACAGCTCATGGCAATGCCAGATCCTTAACCCACTGAGTGAGGCCAGGGATCAAACCCATAACCTAATGGTCCCTAGTCAGATTCATTTCCACTGCGCCACGAGGGGAACTCCTGCCTGTCTTTAAAATGGGGACAGGGAGTTCCCTTGTAGCTTAGTGGGTTAAGTATCCAGTGTTATCATTGCTGTGGCTCTGGTTATAGTTGTGACGCAAGTTCAATCCCTGGCCTAGGAACTTCTGCATGCCACAGGCATGGCCAAAAAAATTTTTTTTTTTTTTTTTTTGTCTTTTGTCTTTTTGTTGTTGTTGTTGCTATTTCTTGGGCCGCTCCCATGGCATATGGAGGTTCCCAGGCTAGGGGTTGAATCGGAGCTGTAGCCACCGGCCTACGCCAGAGCCACAGCAACGCGGGATCCGAGCCACGTCTGCAACCTACACCACAGCTCACGGCAACGCCAGATCCTTAACCCACTGAGCGAGGGCAGGGACCGAACCCGCAACCTCATGGTTCCTAGTCGGATTCGTTAACCACTGCGCCACGACGGGAACTCCAACCAAAAAAATTTTTAAAAAATGGGTTAAGGGTCCAGCATTGTTGCTGCAGCTGTGGCTTAGGTCACAACTGTGGCTCAGACCTGATCCCTAGCCTGGGAACTCCATATGCCGCTGGGCAGCCAAAAAAGAAAAAAAAAAAAAAAAAACGGGGCGGGGGATTTGCCATTTCTAGGGTTGTGATGATAGGTTTTGGATGAGGAGCTGAACACATAGCAGTGCCATGTACTGCCTGGAAACAGGCTTGTTGCTGTGGTTACTGTCCCTGTCCCTTTTTTTTTTTTAGGACTGTACTGAGGCGTATAGAGGTTCCCGGGCTAGGGGTCAGATTGGAGCTGTAGCTGCCAGCCTACACCACAGCCACAGCAACTCATGATCTGAGCCACATCTGTGACCTACACCCCAGCTCATGGCAATGCCGGATCCTTAACCCAATGAGCGAGGCCAGGGATTGAACCTGCATCCTCATGTATCCTAGTTGGGTTCATTACTGCTAAGCCATGATGGGAACTCCTGGTTACTGTTCCTGTGTTTGAGCCCATCCTTAGCCTTGTTAAATATGCAGCTAATCATGAATAGTGGGGAAGGGGATGGATTTCAGGATGGGTGGGGGGCTGTCTTTCTGCCTTCTTTCCCTAGTTCTGAGATGGTCCCCACTCATTGTTTCCCTGCAGATTATCAACTTCGTACCAGTTAGAAGGGAGAAGAGGTGGGGGCTTGACCATGGGCCACCCTCTCCCCAGGCCCCCGACTGAAGACTCTATAGAGAGAGGGAGGCACGATGGCGTGCATGTCTGTGTGTGAGGGCAGCGTCTGAATTGGCAGTTTCCTGCTCTCAGCACCAGGATCGCTCCCAGCCTTTTCTTTTACACATAGGCTGGGCGGGGTGGTTTCCCTGTCTCCAGGCTCCTGCCCCTCCCCACCTCCAATTTTATATGAAGAAATAGAAGAGGGGCTTGAAGTCCCCCTCGTGAGTGCCTTCTTGCAGTGACCTGCCTTAGGAGGTGGGGGGAGGGTGCCCCTCCTCCACAGTTGCTGAGCCCAGAGGCCCTGCTGACCCATTCTGAGTTTTAGGATGGCATTAAAAAAATTAATCTAGCTGCTGTGTATGTGCTTTTTGGCTGGGGGCTGGGGATGCCAGCCATGTACCTGAAGTGCTGGGATAAGAGTAGGTAACACATATCCATTTCTCAGCCCCGGTCATTGCTCATCTAGGCCCTCTCTGTTGCCTCCGTCCACTTTGGTCCCCTGGCTCAGGGCTCCCCTCCCCGACGAGAGCCAGTTCCCCTCATCGCCGCCAGAGGGCACCTGTTAACTCCTAAATCAGATCGTGGGTCCTGTGCGCAGAACCCTCCCAGGGTTCCATTCTTTTTAAAAAGTAAAAGTCAAGTGCTTACCGCAGCCCACAAGACCAAAGTGCATTATCCCTCCCTCCCACTCTCTCCCTCTATACCTCACTCTTCCTGTACTTACTGGGCACTCTCTCACCTCAGGGCCTTCGCATCTGTAGCGCCTCCACCTGGCGTATTTTTCCCCAGAAATCCACATGGCTTTTTCCCTTAATTTTCAGGTCAAACCAAATGTTACCTCCTCAGGGTGGCCCTTTCTGACCTCTCAATTTCAAAGGCCTTCCTTTCCCAAAAAAGGAATTACTTAATGCCGTTTTATCAGTATACTCTGAAAATATTTAATTTTCGATTTATCCAGCCCTAAACGGTCGGCGTCCTGAAGCAGGAAGTACTCGGCTTGCTCTCCACTTCGGCACCTATTATACAGTAGGTGCTCAGTAAATGTTTGAAGGCCTCTATTGAGAGCCTCCGACCGCGACTTTTGCCTCGCTCCTCATCCACGTTGCAGCTGTAGCGTGAAATTTCCTCCACGCCCTTGAACTTGAATGCGATTCCTTCCTCATCCATTCCATTTCCACGTTGTTTTCTTCACGCTGCTTACCGCTAAATTTATGTGCTTGAATGTACGCTCCCCAACGCGAGGAAGGGTTCCTGCACAGAGTAAATTAATTAAATAAAGCGCTCAGCGTACAATAAGAGCTAATAAATACTTAATCTTGTAATTGAACGGGAGAATCCCGAACTGGGCGGCCCCAGCCCTGCTTTCCTTCCCCCGAAGGTGCCGAGGCCCTGGAGCAGCCCGCGCTACCCTACCCTGACCTTTAATCCCCCGGGTCAGTTAAACAGGCCCTCTTTCCCGCCCGCCCGGCGCGTTTGAAAAACTGAAAACCCCGCCATTGCCGGCGGTTCACCGGTCGCCGAAGCTCGCCCAATCAGCAACGGCTCCGCCCCCTCTGGAGCGCAAAGCCCCCCTGACGACGCGTGGCCATTGGCTGTGCTGGCCGCGAGGGCGGGACACTACAGGGTCGCGAGCCGGGCAATGCTGCTGGGCTACAACGTAGCAAGTTCATAAGAAAACAAATCCGCGGCGCTCGGGGGCGGGGCCCCGAGCGTGGTGGCTCCGCCCCCTGGCGGCCGGCTCGGCTACTGCGGCCGCGGAGTCGGTTCAGAACAGACCCCGCCCGTCGAGGAGGAGGGAGGGTGAGTTGGGGGAGACCCGGCCCCTAAGGGGCGGGCGCCGGCAGGCCCCTGTGGGCAGCGGAGGGTTGGGCCGGGCTCTCAACCCCTCGCTACCCACCGGCTGACAGGGGGAGGAGCCAGCTGGGAGGGCGGGGGTCGCGTCGGAGCCCCGGACTAGCGAGTGGGACCGGGATCCTAGCGCAGGCCGGGGACGCGACTGGAAGGCTGTTAGGGCCATCGCCGCTGGGCTCCCCCGCACTGACCGCACCGGGGTGGGGCGAGGGGCTTCGCAGGCCGCCAGTATCGATATGCTGCTAGAGGAGGTCTGCGCCGGCGACCGGCTGAGCGGAGCGGCGGCCCGGGGCGACGTGCAGGAGGTGCGCCGCCTTCTGCACCGCGAACTGGTGCACCCCGACGTCCTGAACCGCTTTGGCAAGACGGCGCTGCAGGTGAGGCCCGGCCGGCCCCGCAGCGAGGGCGAGGCGGGGAGTGGGCCGAGGACCGAGACCCCAGACCCCTTCCCTCTCGTCTCCTGTCCCCGGTGGCCAACTGGGGTCTGTTCCTTCATCTCTGGGCTGACTTTGCTCCCTGATGTCCCCTTTCTTAGGTGGGTGGTGGATGGGGTTAGGTTGGGGGAGGGGAAGGCTTTCCATCTTTGGAGAATTCCTTGTTCTCTGATTGCGGAGGATTCAGTTTCCCAGGAGAAGTTCTTATTCCTTGGGTAAGGGTTCAGCTTCTTTGAATCCCGGTTTCATGGGGACAGCTTCGGTTTCTTGGAGCTTCCATGGAGGATCCGATCTCTGGAAGGAGGGATTCATGTTTCCAGGGCGTCCCCATCATCTGGGGTGGGGGAGGTAGTTTCTCTGAGAGGTATCCAGCTTCGGGTGGGGGTGTCTCCCTGAGGTCTCCATTCCCTGGGGATTTTCATATTGGTATATTATGGGGGAGGATCCCAATAAGGGAGTACATGGGAATCCCTATTCCCTTGGCATTTACAAAATAGGAATCCCATTTTTTGAAGGGGTCAGGTACCTTGTGGAGCATCCCCATTATTTGGGAGGGGGACATTCCTTGGAGAAGGAGTTTCAAATTCCCTGGGCCTCTCCTTTCCCTTGATGGGGGTGTTCTCATCCTCTGCGGGTCTGTTTCCTGGTGGGGGTTTCATATTTCCTGATGATTTCCCATATGTGGAGAGAAGTGTCTCAGGTTCCTTGGGGGAGGGTCTTAGGTTCCTTGAAAGTTTCCTTGGGGGCTCTTCCCTAGGGGATGTATTATCCTGGGGGTGATCAGTTTTTTGAGGGTTCTTGTTCTCAGGAGATCTTGTTCTGCCTGGGAGCTTATATTCCCCCAAATTTCTCATTCTCTAGAGGACCTTGTCTCTGGCATTCTCTACTCCTGAATGACCCTTTTCTCCAGTCCCCCATTTTCCTGGGCCTCCTCCTTTGAGGACCCCCTGACCCTCTGCCCCCAACAGGTCATGATGTTTGGCAGCCCCACCATCGCCCAGGAGCTCCTGAAACAAGGTGCCAGCCCCAATGTCCAGGATGCTTCCGGCACCACTCCGGCCCACGATGCAGCCCGTACTGGATTCCTTGACACCCTGAAAGTGTTGGTAGAGCACGGCGCTGATGTCAATGCACCTGATGGCACCGGGGCACTCCCCATTCATCTGGCTGTGAGAGAGGGCCACACCTCTGTGGTCAGCTTCCTGGCTGCTGAATCTGATCTCCATCACAGGGACGCCAGGGGGCTTACACCCCTGGAGCTGGCAAGGGGGAGAGGTGCTCAGGATCTCATGGACATACTACAGCGGCACACAGTGGCACCACTGTGACCTGGGGCCACCCAGTCCAGCAACAGGACCCGGCTGGGTTCTGTGTCAGAAGAGAAGGGAAGAAACACTTTCTCCCTTAGCTCCTCCTGCCCACTGCCGAGGGGCACAAGTTTGTGGCTTGTTGGTGTTGATTTCTGGGGTGTGTGTGTTTGAGGTGCATTTCTCATTTTTTTTCCTCTCACCCCTTTTGGTGTATTGGGCAGAGAAGGGCTCCTGCAGGCAACAGCCACCTAAACGGTTCAGTTTCCTCCACCCCCCAGACTGCTGGGACTACAGACAAGTCCCAAGGGCAGAGCGTTTAAAGCCCTAGCTCCAGAGTGAGGTCATTCCTTCCAAGGCTCCTGGAACCTGTCGACCTTGGCCAGCTATACCCAGAGCTAGACCTCAAGTGTGCACACTGCTTTCGGGCATGGGGGAGGGGGGTGTTCCAAATCAGTAAAAGGGTAGTATGAGTTCATTCATATTTTGTTTAAAAGCTTGTTTTCCAGTCCCTTGTACAGCGTTAACACATTCTATTTATTAAGCTTTATGGAAAAAATTGTTGTGTGTGTAATTTAATGTTTTTACCCATTAAATTAAGACTTGTGCATGATCATAGCGCCAGTGGCTTCTGATTTTTGAGGCTGCGATGGAGAGTCGTGCATTCAGGATGTTTGTGGGGGTGGGCACCCAGGTCGCGGATCGTGGGTCCTTTGGCGGAGGGGCGAGAGTGGTAATTCCCAGGGCGCAAGGGGTGAGTGAGCTGGGTGGGGCAGCGGTTTGCGCTGTCGGAACGGAAGGGAGGCAGGAAACCGCGAGTGGAGAAAGGGCCCCCAGATGTCAGCTGGGTGCCGGGAGCCCTGGGGGTGGGGGAGTGGGGTGGGCGGTGGCCGTAGCCTTCCCTGCAGAGGCGTGGCCCATGGGTGGGGACTGCCGTCACAGGGCTTGGGATCCCGGAAGGGCCAGGGGCTGGGTTAAGTGCCGTCCACGAGGCTCCGCCCCATTTAAAGCTAGCTTGCTAGGGAGTAGCCCCGCCCCCTGGGGCGCCCTCCGTACGCTTGCGCAGTGTGCCCAGAGCCGCCATGCCGGAGCCGCGCGGGTCGTCGCCCCTGCGGGTGAACGCGGCGTTTGCTGCGCGGTACGGCCGCTACCGGGAGCGCGAGGAGCTGCAGCGGCGTGAGTGCGGGGCGCATGCGCGCGGGGCGCCGGCGCATGCCGGGCGGTCAGGAAGTGGGCTTGATCTGGTCCCCCAGGCTGACCTGAGGGCTCCTATCTGTGCCCCACAGTCAAAGATCGCTACGGAGACCAGGACGGCAGTGGCGACTCCAGCTCCGAGTCTGACTCCAGCGATGAGCGCGTGGTGAGCTTACCCGCTTCCGTCCTGAACTTGGGGAGGCTTCCAAGCACACCATCCTTGCCCGGCTTATAGGGAGCTGCTTACCCTCATCACCAGCGCGCCGAGGGGAGCTTTCAACTCCCGCCCTTCATTCCCTTGAGAGCCAGACAGCGTCCTCCCCATCCCCAGGGGGTGGCCAGATTCCCCCTACCTCCCCCTTCTCACCTCGGAGCTCCTGGCCCATCTTGATCTGTGAGGTGTAAACTGTCTGTCCACCTTTTTGTCCCTAACAGTCTAACCCTTTCTCAACGCCTGCCGCTCTCCCCAAAGTGGGGCATCCCTCTGCCACATGGGGCACCCACCTTTTCCCCATAGCAGCCCTGATCTTCCCAGTCTCCCTGAGTGGTCCAGCCCTTTCTCTCCATTCTTCCTGTGCCCTTTCTGCCCACCTAGCCCCGTGTCCTGAATCCCTTACTGATGCCAGGAAGTAACCTCTCCTTACCCACTACTTCCATTTCATATCCTGTACATATCCTATGTGTGGACCACCCCCAAGACGGCCCCTCTCCCTCCTCCACCCGTTTGCCCCCCTCTTCCACTCAGATCCAGACCTCCACCCCCCACCTGCCTCTCTAGCCAGATTCCCCTTCCTGCTTCTTAATATATGCCCCTCCCCCACCCTAATTCCCACACCCTCTCAGCCCACCTACCCCTGGTGCCCTCATCACCAGGTGCCTCCTTCTGAAATCTGTCTCCACCTCTTTTCCTGCCCTAGGAATTTGACCCCCAGCAGGAGCGAGACTTTTACAGGACTCTATCCTTGTTGAAGAAGAAGGATCCCCGGATTTACAAGAAAGATGCCACATTCTATCAGAGAACAGGTCTGGGACTGCTCGTTTTTTTGTTTTGTTTTGTTTTGTTTTTGTCTTTTGAGGGTGGGACCGGCAGCATATGGAACTTCCCAGGCTAAGGGTTGAATCAAAGATGTAGCTGCCAGCCTACACCACAGCCACAGCAACTCAGGATCCGAGCCACTTCTGTGGCCTACAGCACAGCTCAGGGCAATGCTGGATCCTTAACCCACTGAGCAAGGCCAAGGATCAAACCCACATCCTCATGGATACTAGTTGGGTTCATCAACCACTGAGCCATGACGGGAACTCTGGGGCTGCTCATCTTGAGGCCCAGTTTCCTCATTGCCTTATGGGCTGTTGTGATTATTTCACCAATCTTTTTTTTTGGCTCTACCGAGGCATGCGATCCCAGGCCAGGGATTGAACCTGCTGCACCACCACAGCAGTGACCCGAGCCACAGCAGTGACAACACTGGATCTTTAACCCAGTGAACCACCAGGGATCTCCCTATTTCATGAGTCTTTACACATCACAACAGCAGGAGTTCCTGTTGTGCCTCAGCAGGTTAAGAACCCTATAGAATACATAGATACTCTGTGAGGATGTGGGTTCCATCCCTGGCCTTGCTCAGTGGCTTAAGGATCCGGCGTTGCCTCAAGCTGTGCCGGATGCAGCTGGTAGCTGCAGCTCCCATTTGACTTCTAGCCTGGGAATTTCCATATGCTGTGAGTGCTGCCCCTAAAAAAGACCAAAGGAAAAAAAAAAAGGCTGTATGAGACTTCCCACTATGGCACAGTGGATTAAGTATCCAATGTTGTCTCTGGGTAGCATGGGTTCGATCCCTGGCCCTGTGCATTAGGTTAAGGATCTGGTGTTTCTGCAGCTGTGGCATAGGTCCTAGCTGGGGTTTCTGACAGGGAACTTAAAAAAATGATAATAATGGCTGTGTGCTTGGCACTGTTCTGAGTGTAAACTACTCACTGAATGGTCACCACCAGGTACTACCGGGTAGTAGCCCGTGTGATACATGTTTGAGAGCTGGGAGCAGGCGGCCTGGGGATTTGAAGCCTGGGTATGACTCAGGGAGGAAGGGGTGGGTGGGTGTGGCTGATGGCAAGTGTCTTCTGGTGGCCCCACAGCATCTTCCTCGGAGAGCGAGGAGGAGCCGGCAGCTGAGGAGAAGCAAAAGAAGGTTTGTCCCATGTACCTGAAGGACTACGAGAGGAAGGTCATCTTGGAGAAAGGAGGGTGAGGAGAAAGCCTGGTGCCCCTGTTCTTGCCTTTCCAGGGCAGGTGGACACATGGGGGACTTGGGGGCAGGGGTGGGATGAAGCCCATGACTCATCAGAGTTGAGAGGGGAGGAGCCTTGGTGACCCACTCCCCACCCCATGGGGACAGACAGGCCCTGGGGCACCTATCCTGAAGCCTTCATCCTTTCTTGCAGCAAATATGTTGATGAGGAAAATTCAGACGGGGAGACCTCTGATCAGAGACTCCAGGTAAGTGGGGTGCAGGCTGGGCGGGGGGGGCTCGAGGGGCCCAGGGCTGGGCCTGAGGCCCATGTCACTCTCTCTGCAGCAGACCTCAGCGAAAAGTTATGTGGAGGAACAGAAACAGCTGAAGGAAAGGTGAGCCCTGAGGCCGGCTCAGCGGTCAAGTGGAAAGGAGTTGAGATGCTGAGGTTAGGCAGGCCTGGGTTCAAATCCAGCATGGTCAGAGTTCCCCTTTGGGCTCTACAAATCCGACTAGTATCCATGAGGACAGGGGTTCAATCCCTGGCCTTGCTCAGTGGGTTAAGGATCCGGCGCGTTGCCATGAGCTGTGGTGTAGGTCGCGGACACGGCTCAGATCCCGTGCTGCTGTAGCAGTGGCATCGGTCTGCAGTGGCAGCTCCAATTCACACCCTAGCCTGGGAACCTCCATGGGCCACAGGTGCGGACCTGAAAAAAAAAAAAAAAATGAGTCCGGTATGTCATCTGTTCGTTCTTTGCCTTAGTTTTGACATCTGTTCAAAAGAGTTGATAATGGGCTCTATGTCACAACACTGCTCTGGGCTTGTCAGGAAGAGCCCAGGCCTTAGTAGACAGGGTAGCCAGCAGGGCCAGTCTGCCGGTCCTGAGGCCTATTCTCTCGCACGGGCAGCTTCCGGGCGTTCGTGGAGGACAGCGAGGATGAGGACAGCGCTGGGGAAGGTGGATCCAGGTTGCTGCAGAAACGCGCCAAAAGCAGAGAGGAGAAGGTGGGTGCTGGGGCCCAGCTGAATGGGGGCTGGCAGCGGAGAGAGAGGCGCTGGGGCTCCCGCAGACCCTTAGTGTCTGCCTCCCCCAGGCCCAGGAGGACGCTGACTACATCGAATGGCTGAAGGGGCAGAAGGAGATTCAGAACTCCGACACCCTGAAAGAACTGGTGAGTCCCAGGCGTAGTCACTGACCCACTAAACTGCCTGGTCCACCCCTCTTCAACCTTTTTCTGGAAATCAACCCTTGAGGTAGTTCTGCTCTGAAAATGGGGTGGCTCCCCTCCCTGGGCCTCAGCTTCTACATCTGTGAAATGGGGATTATGCCCCCCTACTTCCTAGGTTGGCCGTGAAGCCTCAGTCACCTAAATCTCCTCGGTGCCCACATCCACCCTCCTTCCCTGTCACTTAGTCCCTGACCTGGGTCCTGTCATACCCCACCCCCACCCCTAGACTCACCTTAGGGAATATTGGAACAACCCAGAACTGGACGAGGGGGAACGCTTCCTGAGGGATTACATCCTCAACAAACGCTATGAGGAGGAGGGAGATGAGGAGGAAGAGGAAGAGGAGGAAGAGGAAGAGGAGGACAGGTGAGCAGCTATGTCCCCCAAGGGCCTGGAGCCTGCACTGGCCAGAAAGTAAAAGGCACTGGGTGTTTACTTTTTCACACAGATGGTAGCAGAGTTAGTCTTTCGTGCCTCAGTTAACCCATCTGTAAAATGGATATAATGGTGGCACCCTGGCAGAGGGTGTAGGGAGGCTTCAAGTTAATACACTGGTACATAGGAGGGTGAGGACTCATCTGACCCCTCAACTCCGCCCCATCTCATCCCCCAGGGTCCCTGGCCCCCCAGTCCAGCTGGCCGTGGATGACTCCTCAGACGAGGGGGAGCTTTTTCTGAAGAAGCAGGAGGACTTTGAGCATAAGTACAACTTCCGCTTCGAGGAGCCAGACTCAGCTTTGGTGGGTGCCTGGAGCCGGGGGGTACGGGGCAGGGGCCAGGGGCCGGGGTTGGGCAGGACCTGGCCTGCGGGGTGGGAGAGCCCAGGTTCATCTCTGCTGCCCACAGGTCAAGACCTACCCTCGGAACATCGCATCCTCTGTGCGCCGAAAGGACGAGCGCAGGAAGGAGAGGAGGGAGGAGACGCGAGAGCGGAAGAAGAGGGTGAGTGTCGGGGTGACTTGCTGGGGGGTGGTCCCCAGCCTGTGAAGAGGAGCCCATGCCCCCTCTCTCACCCTGGCCTGCTGCCCACAGGAAAAAGCAAGGAAGCAAGAGGAGCTCAAGCAGCTGAAGAATCTGAAGAGGAAGGAGATTCTGGCCAAGCTGGAGAGGCTGCGGCAGGTCACGGGCAATGAGACCCTGGGCTTTGAGGAGCAGGACCTCGAGGATGACTTTGACCCCGCCCGGCACGACCAGCTCATGCAGGTGAGTCCAGCTGTGTCACTTCAGAGAAATGGCTTAACCTCTCTGAGCCTGTGTCTCTGAAATTAAGTTGGGGAGTTCGCTGGTGGTTCAGTGGGTTATGGACCTGGTGTTGTCACTGCTGTGGTACAGCTTCGATCCCTGGCCTGGGAACTTTCACATGCCATGGGTGTGGCAAAAAAAAAATAAGTTGGTTAATGGTCAAGGAACTGCGGGTCACTGTCTTTCCTTTAAACTCTCTTACTGAGGAGTTCCTGCTGTGGCTGAGTGGTAATGAACCCAACTGGTATCCATGGAGATGTGGGTTCGATCCCTGGCCCCACTCAGTGGGTTAAGGATCCAGCATTGCTGTGAGCTGTAGTATAGGTCACAGATGCAGCTCAGATCTGGTGTTGCTGTGGCTGTGACGTAGGTCAGCAAGCAGCTACAGCTCCAGTTGGACCCCTAGCTTGGGAACTTCGATATGCTGTGGATGCAGCCCTAAAAAAATAATAAAGTAAAAAAATAAACTCACCTGTTGAGCTGCTAGTGTTTTTTGTTGTTGTAGATGGGGAAACAGTTTCAGGCTATGGAAACAGACAATGAGGGCTGGATGGGAGAAGTGGTGGGGAACATGGACACTGCAAAGCGGCCCCTGACTAAGCCTGGGAGGTCAGGGAAGGAGACTAGACATGTGTAGGTGGGCCAGGTGATAACTGGGCTGGGTGGGTGCTGTGTGGTCGGAATTCAGCCTTCACTTTCTAGAAGCTTAATCCTGAGCTTCAGTTTCTCGGTATTCTGAGGTTTCTGCACCTCTGGGTGCTTGTGAAAACCCAGTGAGGTGAAGCCCAGCGTCAGGCATGTAGTGGGTGCTTAATAAATGACACAGTTGGTAATGTCTGCTTATGCCAGTCAAGTGGAACAGGGCGCACAGAGGAAGGGGTTGGCGAGGGCAAGATGAGCCAAGAAGTGGGTGTGGGGGGGCAGACGCACCGCGTCAGCCTGCTCCCAGCAGGAGCTGGGTCCCTAGGGGGCGCTGGGGAGCCGTGTAAAGGGCGGGAGGAGAGCTGTCTCTGCTAACCCACTCCCCAACAACCCTGCAGAAGTGCTTTGGGGATGAGTACTACGGCACCGCAGAGGAGGAGAAGCCGCAATTTGAGGAAGAGGAGGGGCTTGAAGGTGAGGTCACCGGTTAGGGTTAGGGGGAAGTGGGCTGGGGTGGGGGCGCTTGGCCCAATCTGACGCCCACTGCTGTCTTTCTGTCCTCTGGAACCAGATGACTGGAACTGGGACACGTGGGCTGGGCCGGAGCAGGGTGGAGCTTGGAGCCAGCCGGAGCTGCACTGCGAGGACCCAGACTTCAATGTAGGTGCCCTGGGCTTGGGGATGGGGGGGCGGGGCACTCACAGGGTCCTCCAAGGCCCGGAGGGCAGGTCTGACCCATGCGTCCTGACAGATGGATGCCGACTATGACCCTAGCCAGCCTCGGAAGAAGCACCGCGAGGCTCCTTCCCTGGGCAAGAAAAAGCGAAAGTCTCCCTTCGCCACCGCTGTGGGGCAGGAAAAGCCTGTGTTTGATCCCGGTGAGGCCAGGCGGGCTGCCGTGGGCAGGTAGGGGCTCTGCTGATCTGGCGCACTTCGGCAGCCTGGCTCTGTCTGTCCCTTCGTAGGGGACAAGACGTTTGAGGAGTACCTGGATGAGTATTACCGGCTAGACTACGAGGACATCATTGATGACCTGCCCTGCCGCTTCAAGTACCGGACGGTGGTGCCCTGCGACTTCGGGCTCAGCACGGAGGAGGTGGGATCCCAAGGACATCCGCTAGGCAAGGGGGAGCCCGGAGCTTGCCCGGGCTATGACATGGCTGGTTTCTTCATCACAAAAGCAATAGGAATAACGGAGTTCTCTCGTGGCACAGTGGGTTAGGGATCTAGTGTTGTCACTGCAACAGCTTGGGGGGCTCCTTTGAGGCAGGTTCAGTCCCTAGCCTGGGACCTTCTGCATGCCACTAACGCAGGAGAAAAAAAAAAAGGCAATAGGAATAATAGTGCTAATGATGATACCGCTAAGATTACCTGCCTCAAACGGTTTCTGCAAAGCAGAGGCTCAAATGGCGGAGAAGGTGACTAAGGCTTAGAGTCAGGTCCCCCCCAGGCAAACACACAGGACCTCACCTTCCCTCCCCCTTAGATCCTCGCTGCTGACGACAAGGAGCTGAACCGGTGGTGCTCCCTGAAGAAGACATGCATGTACAGGTGAAGGGGTGGGGCTGGGCTGGGTGCCCTGGGAGGAGTGGTGGGTGAGCTGGCAGGCAAGTGTGGGCACCACCCAGAGCACCCAGAGACAGGTGAGTCTGCCTGATGCCTACAGGTCGGAGCAGGAAGAGCTGCAGGACAAGAGGTCGTACAGCCAAAAGGCCCAGAATACATGGAAAAAGAGGCAGATCTTCAAGTCGCTCTGCTCAGAGGAGTGAGTGTTGCTGGTTGAGGGGTGGGGGTGGGCATGGGAGCCCTCCAGGCCCAGGTTTGAGTCATGCCTTGTCACCCATTTGTTGTATGACCTTGGGAATGGGGCTTCCCTTCTGATACCTGGGTTCAAATCCTGGCTGGACCACAGCTGTGTGACTTTGGGCAAGTCACTTTCCCTCTCTGGGCCTGTTTCCTCATTTATAAAATGGAGATAAAGATGGCTCATTTCTTAGTGTTTTTTTGTTTTTGTTTTTTTTTCGGATTAAGTGAATTCAGGTAAAGTGCTTAAAACAAAAGCTGGATAGGTACAAGCTCTTATTACGACTGTCGTTTCCTGATCTATATGTAAATCAGGGGTGATTGAAGCTCATGGAGTTGATGGAAAGCTAGAATGAGTTGATTTGTGTGGTTAGCACAGGTCCAGGCTCACCTATTAAAATTGAACTATTAAAATCAGTGATGCAGCCAAAGTTCAGCAGAAAAATCTGTTTTGGCATCAGACCCACACTTGATGAGTCCTGGGAAGGCCCCTGAATTATTGTGTTGCCAACTCTCTGAGCCTTTCCCTTTCTCATCTGTAAAAATGGAAGGTGTGTGTATCTAGGAACAGGCCTAATTGTGACTGCCTGGGCTGAGCCATGACTTTCCTCCTCCAGGACAGAGACGGCCACCACGGAAGCCACAAGGAAGCCACAGAGAGACAAAGCTGGCCTGCAGGGGCAGCTGCTGCCACCTGATGGGGCCTGTGGGAAGCAGCCCCGGCCTGAGAGCCCCCCAGCACAGGAAGAGGAGGCCTCTGTGCCACCTGCCAAGAAGCCAGCCCCCCAGAGGCGGAGGAGGGGCAAGAAGGCACGTCTCCTGGGCCCCACAGTAACACTTGGTGGACGTGAGTTTAGCCGCCAGAGACTGCAGGCCTTTGGCCTCAACCCCAAACGGCTGCACTTCCGCCAGCTGGGCCGACAACAGAGGAAGCAGCAGGGGCCCAAGAGCAGCCCCTGATCTTGAGGGAGCCCACAGGAGCCCTGGCTCCTCTCCTTCAATCAAGCCCCTGGATGCCCAGCCCTCCTGCCAACTATAACCTTCCTGACTACCTGTGGGCAAGAGAGTTTTCCCATCTTATAGATGTGAAAACTGAGGCTTACTCAACAAGCCTCCCCCGATAACTTGGAGACACACCTTGAGCCCCATCCCTCAAATGCCGGACCTAGCCATAGCCAAGATCAAGTCAAACAGCTTTATTAGCCCCCAGCGGCCACAGATCCCCACTCCCTGCTTTGGCAGGACGGGTCTTTGGGGCCAGTGCGGGGCGTGGGCGGTCCAGTGCAAACTACAGTACTGAGTCAGGCCCTGAGTGAGTGCCCGGGGGCCCTCCCTCCCACCCTGCCCTGTGAGGAGGGCCCAGCTGGTGGGAGGCAGGTGTGCAGGCTCTGTTCCTGGCTGAATGGCCCCAGCCCAGAGGCTTCCTGGACTGGTCTCAGCTGCACTTGTCCGAGGGGAGTTGAAGCTCCCACACCCAGCATGACATAAATAAAAAAATAAATAGGGGTGTGTCTTTCCCTCATCCCTTCCCTTTATAAAAACACAAAGTCCTCAGAGCTTGGGCGTTTGGCCTTGAGGAGCCGGCCTGTGCGAGGGAGCCGCAGTGTTGGCTGGGAGGGCTGGGAGCAGAGGTCATCCAGGCTGTGGTCCTGAGCATGGCCCTCAACCAAGGTGAACATGGGGTACCGCTCTGTGGCTGAGGAGGAGCTGAGGACCTGATGGAAGGAGAGAGAGCAGCTCAGCCCCCAAACCATGTTAATTATCCTAGTAGTTATAATGATCTTAACAAGTATACACATATAAATTTTTTGGCCACACCTGCAGCATGCAGAAGTTCCTCGGCCTGGGATCAAACCTGTGACACAGTAGTGAAAACACTGGATCCCTAACCACTTCGCCACCAGGAAATTCCCTAACAACTATATCAGATGTTTCCTGAACTGAACTCCCATCCCATCCCTCCAGGGGAGTGATGTAGGCCAGCCAATCAGCATCTTCCCAGCCTGGCCACAGTGGTTGGTTCCATGATGAGCATGTGACCCTGTGTAGCCAAACTACTGCAGTCCTGGAATTTTCTCTGTCTGAGAAGGTGGGGTTCCCTTTCCACTGTATTAGATAGTAGGTGCCCAGAGAAGCTATTGACCACTTCTTTTTTCCTTTTTTAGGGCTGCACCTGTGGCATATGGAGCTAGGGGTCGAATTTGAGCTTCAGCTGCAGGCCAATGTCACAGCGCATGGGATCTGAGCTGCATCTGTGACCTATGCCACAGTTTGCAGCAATGCTGGATCCTTAACCCACTGAGCAAGGCCAGGGATCGAACCCACATCCTCACAGACACTAGTCAGGTTTTTAACCCACTGAGCCACAACAGGAACTCCCAGTGGCCACTTCTTGCCACCATAAAGCTAAAGCCCTGATAGGACAACAGAGCCAAAGAACAAGGAGGGGTCCTACCCCTTGACCCCCCTGGAAGCAGCTATCCCCTTAAATTGTTCATTTCATGCCCCTTTTTGTTCTAGCCAGAGCTGGGTTTTTGCAGCTTGTGGGCAGAATAATCTTTTTTCTTTTTTTCCCTGCTGTGCCCAAGGCATGTGTAAGTTCCTGGGCCAGGGATCAAACTCACACTACAGCAGTAACCAAAGTTACAGCAGTGGCAACACTGGATCCTTAGCCTGCTGAGGCACCAGGGAATGATCTTGACGACATAGCCTAGAGCAGCCTCCCCAGGTCTGCTGGCCTCAAGTCCTCTGTTTCTCTTCTGCCTTGGCCCTGCCCTTTGCTGCCGCCCTCCAGCATGCCTTGCTCACCCTGGTCAGCTCTGAGCAGAGCGTCTCAAACTCCTTCCTGTCTCCAGCATAGAACCCCACAGTACAGCTTGGGTCCATCTTGGTGAAGGCCATCTTGCGGGGTGAGGTGCAATGGAAAGACTAGGGCAGACAGACAAAGGCAGCTCGGGGTGCTCCCTCCAGAGGCCACCAACACCACCCTGGGGAATCCCAGCTCACCTCTAGGGGGAAGTCAGCCTGACTGACATCCACAGTGGGCTGGCAGTAGTGAGGGTCCAGGTAGAGCAGGAAGTCATCTGCAGGGGAGGAGGTGTGAGCTGGGGTGGAAAAGAGTAAGGTGGGATGGAATGAAGCAGGATGGGGGAGGCCTACCCTGGTAGCCAATGAAGTACAGGGAGTGGCGTGGCTTGCCCCCCATGATCCCCAGGCACAGCTCTGAACGCAGGAGCTCCTGTAGGGAGGAAAGTGGGTGAAGGTGAGGACTTGGGGCCGGTGCTGTTCGGCACTTGAACCCTTAGCAAAGGGCCAGTATGTGTGAACCCAGGCCTGTGACCAAGAGACAAAACCATGCCCTTAGGGAGCTAATATCCAAGTGTGGGAGAACAAGGAACAAAATGAGTAAGTTAAATAAATGTCAGAAGGTGGTAACAGGAAAAGAATAAAGGAGGAAAGAAAGTCTTGCTAGTTTTAATAGGGAATTCAGGAAAGGCCTCACTGAGAGATGACATTTCAGTAAAGATGGGGAGTTAAGTGCATCTTGATAAAGATGTGGTACATACATATATACAACGGAATATTACTCGGCCATAAAAAAGAGTGAAATAACATCATTTCCAGCAACATGGCTGGATCTAGAGACTATCATATAAGTGAAGTAAGTCTGAAAGAGAATGACAAGTACTATATCGCTTACATGTAGAATCTAAAGTATGACAGAGGAGTTCCCATTGTGGCTGAGTGGCAATGAACCCAACTAATATCCATGAGGACACGGGTTTGATCCCTGGCCTTGCTCAATGGGCTGTGGTCACAGACAAGGCTCGGGTCTGGTTTTGCTGTGGCGTAGGCCAGCAGCTGCAGCTCCAACTTGACCCCTAGCCTGGGAACTTCCATATGCTGAGGGTGTGGCTCTAAAAAATAAATAAGATAAAATATGACACAAATGAGTTACCTATGAAACAGAAATAGACTCACAGACATAGAGAACAAACTTATAGTTGCCACAGGGGAGCAGGGGTGGGAGAGGGATGGATTGGGAGTCCGAGATTAGCAGATGCAAACTAGTGTATATAGAATGGATAAACAACTTCCTACCATATAGCATGGGGAACTATATTCAATATCCTGTGATAAACCATAATGGAAAAGAATATAAAATAGAACGTAAATGGAGTTCCCGTGGTGGCTCAGTGGTTAATGAATCTGACTAGGAACCATGAAGTTTCAGATTCGATCCCTGGCCTCGCTCAGTGGGTTAAGGATCCGGCATTGCTGTGAGCTGTGGTGTAGGTTGCAGACGTGGCTTGGACCCCGCATTGCTGTGGCTCGACATAGGCCGGCAGCAATAGCTCCAATTAGACCCCTAGCCTGGGAACCTCCATATGCCGTGGGTGCAGCCCTAGAAAAGACAAAAAGACAACAAAGATAATAGTAATAAAATAAAATAAAACAGAATGTACATATATGCGCAGCTGCATCATTTTTCTATACAGCAGAAATTAATACATTGTAAATCAACTATACTTCAATTAAAAAAAGGCGAGGGGAGTTCCCTGGTGGCATAGGGGCATTGTCACTGCTGTTGTGAGGGTTTGATTTCTGGCATCAGAACTTTCACATGCTGTTGGCACAGCCAAAGAAAGAAAAAAAAAAAAAAAAGCAGGTGCAAAGGCCCTGAGGCAGGTGCCTTCTGAGAACAGTGAGGTGTCCCGTGTGGCTAGATCCGAGCGAAGTGAGGCAGAGAGTGGGGGCAGAGAGGTCAAGAAAGGGACAGAGACATGGTACAGAGCCTTGTGGGCTGCAGAGAGAACTGAGGCCTTCATTCTGAGGTTAAACATGCTGGGGTCTTTCCAGCCTTGCTGTTCCTTTTGCCTGAAGCACTGCTCCTCTGGCTTATTTGCTTCTGGTTGGAGAGGGGCTTTCCTGGGCTGTAGGCCACCCCCACCTGCCCTTCATCATCTTGGTTTTGGTTCCTTTTGAGTCCAAGTTGTCATACCACAGCTGTCAATTTGGTTCCACATCAACTCTTTGTCATTTTCCTATCAGAATGTCCCTTCCCAGAGGGCCTGGATTGTTGCCTGTTCCCTCTTGAGTCCCCAGCAGCTGGGACAGTCCTTGGCACATAATACGTGCCCCATAACTATCAGATAAACCGCTAAAGGGATGAAGGAAGCTAACCCAAGCTGGAAAAGTCTGGAGAGCCCCTTGGGGGAGGCATGGTGGAATCTGTTTGAACCTACCTTCACACAGGGCACATACACGGGGTTGAGGGTCTCACCACCCAGCCTTACAGGCACCAAGATGACGACAGCTTTCCACTCAGCTGTGGGGTCTGGCCGGGCCACCAGGCGTGCCACATCCGCCTTGTACACTGGAAGGACAAGGCAGCAGGTCACATTCTTGCCTGCCCTTCAGGTCTCGGAGAGTGACCCTCCAGCCCCAGAAGCCCATCCTTGCCTGAGAGACATGTCGGGATGATACTCCTGTTGCTGGAAGAAAACTTTCCAGTGCAACCCCCCCCCCCCCACCAACTCCCTCAAACAATCCCAGGGCCTCCAGGCAGGTGTGGACATACCCGTTTTACAGAAAGGGCCGCTGAGGTCCTGAGACATTGACAAAGAGTGGACAGCTAGGAGGAGGTGGAGGGCCTTCCTTGGGGCCCCAGTGCCTCCCCAACACCAGGCCTGATGAGTCCTCCCTGTCTGGGTGCCTGGGTTTGCAGGGAGGGAAATGGGGGTGCTGAGTGGCCCACCAGAGAGCTGAATATCCTTGTGTGTCCCTCCTCAAATCCTGTCTGCTGGTCTCCCCGCTGCCACTTCTCCCTTGCGGCTAGTAAGCCCCCTCTTGGCTCCTAGAAGAGTGCAGCCAACATTTTCTGGAGACAAAGCTGCTATGGTGTGTTTTGTTGTTTTGGCTACACCCACGGTATGTGGAAGTTCCTGGGCCAGGGATCAAACCCACACCGAGCTGCTAAGGCCTGAACGCATGTGCCCCTGCCTGCTGGGCCCACTAAAATCCTCACCCCCTAAGGTAATGGAATTAGGAAGCAGGCCTTTGTGAGGTGATTAGGTCTGGAGGGTGGAACCCTCATGAATGAAATCACTGCCCTTATAAAAGGGACCTCAGAGAGCTCGCTTGTCCTTTTTGCTACCCAAAGACACAGCAAAATGAACCAGGAAGTGGGCCCCCACCAGACACCAAAAGTGCCAGTGCCTTGATCTTGGACTTCCCAGCCACCAGAATTAGGGAAAATAAAGTCCTGTTATTGACAAGCCACCTAGCCTAGGGTATTTTTGTTTCAGCAGCCATAACCAACTAAGACAATGGCTTTCTGTGAAATGTTGCCCAAATTCCTATATTTTTTTCATAAAGATTTACAGGTTTTATAGATGCCTTGATACCAATCCATGAAGGCTCCTTTTAAGACCTTTTCTAAGAGTTTCCTAGTGGCCTAGCGGTTAAGAATTAGGCATTGTCACTGCTGTGGCAGGAGTTAAAACCCTGGCCCAGGGACTTCCACATGCCTCAGATGCAGCAAAAAAAAAAAAAAAAAAAAAAAAAAAAAAAAAAAAAAAAAGACCCTTTCTAAACTGTTTTGGAGAGAATAACAACATTATTATTTAGTGAGCGCTTACTATGTGACAAGCATTGTTTGAAGGGTCTTACTTGTATTACTGACTCACTTAGTCGTCAGGACAACCCTATGAGGGACAGAGAAGACCCGACTTTTGTACATGTTAGAAATGCTTGCAGAATAAGACTGAGCTGGACTGAGGAAATCCTTACATCCTTCACTCTATCATTAGGGGAGAAGCCCCTAAAGCCTCTCCTGGTCCCAGAAGGAGCAGAACGACCCTGAGCACTTCCCACAGCATGGGCCTTGCATCCTTTCTAAGGCTCCCTCTGCCACAGAAGCTGTTTCAGCTTCTGAGGAAGGTGGGTCCTAAGAGGCAGCTGAAGTAGTGACTGGCTCAGGGTGAGGCCCTGTGACCTTGGCTCCCAGCCCCTTACCAGTGCAGTCCTGAGAAACGTACACCACCAAGCGGGTGACCTCTGAGCAGCTCTCCACAGCTTTCCTGCAGATGGGAGGAAAGGCCTGAGTTCCTGGGGGTAACCAGTGGCTCCCGTGTCCCCTGCAGTGGCCCTCACCTGAGAATGTGTGCCACCAGAGATGGCCCATACCAGTCTCCTGCCTTCTTGCCTGAGCTCTGCCCAAGCTCCACCAGCCGGTGTAGGCCGAAGGGGGCCCGGGGATGGTCAGCAAACCAGGATACAATCTGCCGGTGCCGGCGCTCCTGTTCCAGCTCAGGGGCAGCCTGGACCCAGCGCGGAGGCATCCAGTGGGCTGGTCCACGGTACCGGTTGGGAGACGACTCAGGGGGGCCCAGGCCCACGCCCTGGGACCACGTCCAGTCTGGTAGTGATGGAATAAACAAATGGTGACAGTGGAGGAAAGAGGCACAGTTCCCATTCCTAATGACTTACACACAACTGTAATGCTCCAGAGACCCTGTGTTTAACCACAATTTTCACATTCCTTAAAATTATTTTATTTTATATTCTTGACCATTCCACGGCACATGGAGTTCCCAGGCCAGGGATTGGATTTGAGCCGAAGTTGCCGCCTAGGCTGCAGCTGCAACAATGCTGAATCCTTAACCCACTGTGCTGGGCCGGGGATCGAACCTGCATCCCAGGGCTCCTGAGACGCCACCAATCCTGTTGTACCACAGCAGGAACTCCTTAAACTTATTTTTATTGACAACTCTCACTTCCCTCCAAAACATACTTGACACACACTTCTAACATGACTTTAAACTCTTAGTTTATAAACAATTTTAATACTGCTGACTTGTAGTTGGTGCCTTTCCCCCTCCACTACTCACCTCTGGGCAGGAAATGCAGCAGCAGGCCCTGTGCCAGCATCATCTGCCCACTTCGTAACATGCATCCCCAGCCACAGTCTGAGGTCAGGCAGCCCCCAGCCAGGGGCGGGAAGTCCCGGCGGTAAGTGAGCCATAGGCGGGACACAAAGTCCCGCTGGAAACGCTGGATGTCACCTACAAGAGCAGGCTTGTCAGCTGCCACCAGGGACACCCCCAGGGGGGCCTCCTCCAACCCTAGCCACAGGTCACCAGCTCACCCTCGCCCTCGAAGCGGTAGCGGCGGCCACACAGGTGGACACTGGAGATCTTGCTAAAGCTGGTCCGGCTTTTGACTGCCCAACCTGGGGAGATGTGGGGCAGCGCCCAGCAAGATGAAGCACTTGCTTGACACCTGATGGTTAGGACGGCAGCAGCGCTTCCATTCCCCCATCTGTGACATGGGGGCTATCTTAGTTCCTATCTGACAGAAGGCTCTGGGGAATCATAGCTGCATGCCTCTAAGGTGGAGGTGGTGCCCCTAGTAACAGTCACAAGCGGTCTGCCAATTAATTCAGATTGAATTAAAGCAGGTCTGATTATAGTACCCATTTTACAGAGGGGGAAAATGGAGGCACAGGGAAACCAAAAAAACCCTTGCCCAAGGTCACACCAGGAATCACTGAGACTGGAAAACACATTCCCCGTTTGACCTGCCAACCAGCGGCCCGCCCTGGGCAGGGCAGGGCGGGGGATCGACCCACAGGTGACTCACAGGAGAACAAAGGGTGGAATACTTGGCAGAGGCAGGGTCTGTCCTCCCTGACTCCCGATCTGTAAGCTCCCCGCCCGCCTGAACCCTACGTTCTCTCCAACGTCAAATCCAATCCCCGGGCCCGCCCCCTCCTCACCGTACTTCACGTTGTTCCAGGCGGTCAGGAACTTCGCCTTAAACTTGTCCACTTCGTCCGGCTCCCCGGGGCCAACCCCTGGTGACGCAAGAGCGGGGCCGCTGGCTCCGGAGGGCCCCAGGCTGTTGGGGTCCGGGGTCCGGGGACCCCGCGGCCTGCGGCCCTCGGGGCGGCGCGCGTCCTCCGGGCTCCCGCTCTGGTACTGCGCGGCGGCCGGCGACACGGAGTTCATGGGCGCGCCGGGAGGGCGGACCGAGGGCCCCGGGGGCCGCGCGCGAGCGCCCCAGGGGGCCAGGACGCGGACACCTAGGAAGGCGCTAGTGAGCCCCCGGCACAACCGCCAGACCCCCGGGCCCGGCGCAGGACGCTGTCACCGCCGCCGCCGCCATTTTAGCGGCCTTAGCCCCGGTAGGGAGGCGGGCGTGACACGGCCGGACGCCCCGCCCCTGCCCCCAGCCTGGGTTCCCAGCCCCAGTCCCGGGTGGCCGCAGTGGGGCCTCCTGACGCAGAGCCTTCCCCACAGCGCCCCGCGACCCCCACCGCCGCCCGCTCTATCACTGCGCCCAGGTCTGCCCGATCCCCTGCAGGTCCTTATCGGAGGCCCCAAGCGCCGGGAAGCCCCGCCTAAACAGGCCCCGCCCCGGCCCCACCCCCTCTGGGGCGCTGGGGACTGACCACCCCGCGCGGCTCAGGTGCGGTTTGCTCCTGCTCTCGTCCACCAGAAGATCGGAGTGCCCCTCTACGGGCTGCGCACACAGGACACGCCTCGGCTGTGTGCTCAGCCTGTGGTTGACACCCTCTCCCCAAATTCCCCCTTCAAGCTACACTTCTAGGTGCTTCTGTTTCCCCAGGAGCAAAAAAGCGCTCAAATACACGATAAACACAAACGAATCTTCCTAATTTTGCTGAGGGAAGGAATCCAGACAAAAAAGAAGAGTGTATACTCTCTGGTCCCATTTATTTAAACTCTGGAAAAATGCAACCTCATCTATAGTCTTAGCAGATCTGTGGTTCCCTGGGGCTGGGGTGGGGAGAGGTGGGAGGGAGGGATAAAAAGGGGGTAGTTTGTGTTTACTATCTTGATTGTGGTGTTTGTTTCCAGCGTGTGAAAACTCAAGGGACTGTACATGTTTACAGTGTGTGGTTTGATGTGTCCATTACACCTCAATAAAACTATAAAAAATTTTCAATGCATCTAATTCAGAAGATGGGCAGAGTTCATCCCCATAAAGCGCTTAGGGTGGCATTTGAGAGACAGTCAGGGCTCAGCAAAAGCCAACCATGACCCCAAAGACAGGATAAAGGTAGTGACCTTGGGAACTGCAGAGAGGGTGGCCTCTAGTGGCCAGCTCAAGGGCTCTGTCAGCAGGCTGACAGAATTTGGATGAAGGATTTGGGGGAAGAGTATGCGATGTGATGGCAGGAAAGGACAGTCACCTCCCCAATTTTCTCATCTGCGCTCCCCTCATTCACTTCCCTTCAGCCACACCAGCCTCCTTTCTCAAATGCAACAGGTACCATCTCACCTCAGGACCTTTACTCTTGCTGTTGCCTCTGCCTAGACCACTCTTCCCAGAGATATCTGATTTGCTCTCCTTCAGGACTTTATTCAAAGGTCATCCCTGCAGCATGACTGCCTTCAAAATTCCACCCAGGAGTTCCCTAGCTGTTGTCACTGCTGCAGTGGTGGGTTTGATCCCTGGACCAGGAACTTCTGAACGCCAGGGCACCGCAAAACAACAACAACAACAACAAAAAACGATCCCATTCCTACCCTTGGGATTCTTCCCCCTTCCCTGCTAAGTTTGTTTGTTTGTTTTTCCAGAGCAGTTATTATACCCTGATTGTCTGAGTCAGCTTGGGCTGCAGTAACAAATGCTGCAGACAGGGTGGCTTACACAAGAGAGATTTATTATACTTCTGGAGTGTGGAAGTCCAAGATCAGGATGCCAAGTCCAAGATCACAGTCAGACTCTTGGTGAGGGCCCTACTCCTGGCTATGTCCTCACATGGCCTTTCCCCTGGTGCATTGTAGAGAGTGAGATCTTATGTCTGTTCCTCTTCATAAGGGCACGAATCCCATTAGGGAGGTTCCATCCTCATGACCTCATCAATCCCAAAGGCCCCACCTTTTAATACCATTACATTAGGTGTTGGATTTCAACTTAGGAATTTTGGGAGTGGGACACAAACGTTCAGAGGGCAGGTGTCTCTGTCCATTTTGGTCACTGCTGGCTCCTCAACACTCAACATGTGGCCTGGCATACAGTAGGTGTTCACACAACTTGTGGAATGGCAGGAGAGCTTGTAGCCTCCCAGGAAAGAGATGGGCCAGGACGGCCACAGGTGACCCCTTCTGTTTGATTGGCTGCCTGAACCATACGCCCCCCACCCCCATGGCCACAGCTGGTGCCTCCCTGGAGAAGAGGAGTGATTCAATCTTAATTCCTTCCCTTCACCCCCCTTTTACACATGTACAGCCACAACCTCAGCTTCCCACCTGGGTCTCCATCCCCGCAGCATCTAGCTGCCACCTATGTCCCTCCTGGGATGTCCCTCAGGCTCCCCAAGTTCAATGCATTCCTAGTTGATCCTGCATTTGACCCCCACTTGTTTTCCTCCCATTCCCTTGGCTCCCATCCCCCTAACTCAGCCTTCATTGCCTCTCTTCCCAGGGTCTGTCTGTCCACTTATCAATTAAACTGTCCCTAGTTGTCCTCATAGCCCCAAAGCAGCACAATAGTCATGGGCAGAAGCTGCAATCAGGTGTCTCCAACAGATGATCTTGCTTTCCTATACCTCACTTTCCTTGTCTGCCAAATGGGGTAGTAATATTGCCTACTTTGTAGGATTTGAAAGAAGACTAAAATGAGGATGCAAAATGCTTAACATAATGTCTGTCATACAGCAACCACCAATTTATCTTTTTTTTTTTTTTTTGTCTTTTTTGGGGGCCGCTCCTGCAGCAATATGGAGGTTCCCAGGCTAGGGGTCTAACCAGAGCTATAGCTGCCGGCCTACACCAGAGCCACAGCAACACAGGATCCAAGCCATGTCTGCGACCTACACCACAGCTCACAGCAACGCCGGATCCTTAACCCAATGAGTGAGGCCAGGAATCGAACCTGAAACCTCATGGTTCCTAGACGGATTCGTTTCCCCCGTGCCATAACAGGAACGCCCCACAACCACCAATTTAATGTGAATTGTAACTGCTATAGTCTTTCCTTTTTGATTTTTAGGGCCAAACCCGCGGCATATAGAGGTTCCCAGGCTAGGGATCAAATCAGAGTTACAGCTAAGGACGAGGCCAGAGATCGAACTCACGACCTTATGGTTCCTAGTCGGATTCATTTCCACTGTACCACGAAGGGAACTCCTAAAATTATTTTAATAGGTAATTTCCACCACACCAAAAAATATAGAGCAGCACTGTCCAATAGAAATATAACGTGAGGTGGAGTTCCTGTAGTGACTCAGTGGTTAATGAATCCGACTAGGAACCATGAAGTTGCCGGTTCAATCCCTGGCCTTGCTCAGTGGGTTAAGGATCTGGCATTGCCGTGAGCTGTGGCACAAGTTGGCAGCTACAGCTCTGATTCAACCCCTAGCCTGGAACTTCTATATGCCGCAGGTGCAGCCCTAAAAAGCAAAAAAAAAAAAAAAAAAAAAAAAAAAGAGGAGTTCCCATTGTGGTGCATCAGAAATGAATCTGACTAGTATCCATGAGGATTTGGGTTCAATCCCTGGCCTCAAGGTGGGTAAAGGATCTGGTATTGCCATGACCTGTGGTGTAGGTCGAAGAAGCAGCTCAGATCCTGCATTGCTGTGGCTGTGGTGTAGGTCAGCAGCTGTAGCTCCAATTTGACTCCTAGCCTGGGAAACTCCACATGCTGCAGGTGCGGCCCTAAAAAGACAAATAAATAAATAAATAAATTGGTTCATGTTCCATTGGTTTGCATGTCATAGGCCTGGGCCAAAAAAGAGAGAAAAAAAGTGGGCGTGATTAACACAACACTATAAATCAACTTGTGTTTTAGCAAAATAAAATAAAAATAAAAATTTTTAAAAAGTGGGTATGGAGCTCCCATCGTGGCACAGCAGGTACGAATCCGACTAGGAACCATGAGGTTGCGGGTTTGATCCCTGGACTCACTCACTGGGTGTTTAAGGATCTGGCATTGCCGTGGGCTGTGATGTAGGTTGCAAACACAGCTCGGATCTGGCATTGCTGTGGCTGTGACACAGGCTGGCGGCCACAGCTCCGATTCAATCCCTAGCCTGGGAACCTCCATATGCCAAGGGTGCGGCCTCTAAAAAGACCAAAAAAAAAAAAAAAAAAAAAAAAAAAAGTGGCTACATAAGCAGATATGGTAGGGGATCCATGAAGGAAAAGAACCAGCTATAGGTTTTTTCTTTTTCTTTTTGGCCATACCCAAAGCATGCGGAAGTTCCTAGGCCAGGGATCTAAGTGGCACCACAGCAGTGACTCAAGCTACAGCAGTGACAACGCTGGGTCATTAACCTCTGTGCCACCAAGGGATCTCCTGGCTTTTTGACATAAAAGAAGCCATTTTAGGTCTAAGCCATTTGAGATCTAAGCCTGGCCATGAGGCTTGCCCTTGAACAAGTCTCGGTAATTAATGATCTTAATGGAACAAAAGACTGCAGGAACAAAAAAAAACATGTTATCAGGCCTGAGAAGTAACAACATCAATGATAATAAATCAGTTGTAAAGACTTCCAATTCTCTTTCAATCATAAAGATTCTCCTGAAGCACTTTCTTGAGCTGTTTTGCAAAAAATCTAACACCCCTCAAGTGCTCAAACACCAGATCAACTAGAACCTAAGAAATATGATGTTGATCTTTTCTGACCCTCCAGATTTCAATCAAAGCTTGGACTTTGTCCTGTCAACCTTTGCCCCATTCTATGCTCAAACCCCTCATGAATATGCATATACTACCACAACCCTCTCATGAACATGCATGTATGCCTAGCTTAAAATGTTCCCACTTTTGCTGTTCTGGGAGACACTGCTTTGGGAAAATTCCTCAGTGTTCTTACTTGCCACGAGTAATAACTCCTTCCTTCTCCCACTCTCTAGCTTGGTTATGTCTTTTGGCTTGACACCCACCAAGAGGCAAAATCAGATTTCCGGCAATAGTAGACAATCTGAATAGATATTCTTCCAAAGAAGACATACAGATGGCCGACTGGGTGGAGTTTCCTTGTGGCACAGTGCGTTAAGGATCTGGCACTGTCACTACTATAGCACCAGTCTGGTCCCTGGCCTGGCCTGAGGAAATTTTGCTTGCCATAGGCATGCCCAAAAAAAAAAACAACAACAAAAAAAGATGGCCACCTGTACCTGAAGAATGCTTGACATCACAAATCAACAGCAAAATGCAAATCAAAACCACAAGGAGGAGTTCCTGCCGTGGCTCAGTGGTTAACGAATCTGACTAGGAACCATGAGGTTTTGGGCTAAGGATCCAGCATTTCCGTGAGCTGTGGTGTAGGCTGCAGACGTGGCTCGGATCCGGCGTTGCTGTGGCTCTGGCATAGGCCGGCGGCCACGGTTCTGATTCAACCCCTAGCCTGGGAACCTCCATATGCCATGGGAGCGGCCCAAGAAATGGCAAAAAGACAAAAAAACCCAAAAAACAAAAAACAAAAAACACAAGGAAATGTTACATCATACCTGTTAGAATGACTATTATCTAAAAGACAAGAAAGAGGAGTTCCCATCACGGCTCAGTGGTTAACAAATCCGACTAGGAACCATGAGGTTGCAGGTTCAATCCCTGACCTCACTCAGTGGGTTAAATTGGAGCTGCAGCTGAGGCCTACGTCACAGCCTTGCCAGATCTGAGCCTCGTCTGTGACCTACATGCAGCTCATCACAACAGCTCTCAGCAATACTGTATACCTAACCAGATGAGTGAGGCCAAGGATAGAACGAGCATCCTCATGGATACTAGTCTGGTTCCTAATCTGCTGATCCACAACAGGAACTCCAAAATCTGATACATTTGATGCGTGTTTTACAACCACAGAAAGTCTCAATTTGGACTGGCTATAGGAGTTCCCTTGTGGCATTGTGGCACAGTGGGCTAAGGATCCAGCATTGTCATTTCAGTGTCTCAAAAAAGGACACCTTTGAAGTGCTCAATAGCCACATGTGGCCAGTGGCTACTGTATTAGACAATGTAGAAAATGTAACCACTGCCCAGGTGCAGATAGGAGACATGTCAGATGCAGTTGGGTTCCTGGGTCCTTCCCTCTGTGTCCCGAGACAATCTCTGCCTGAATCAGAGTGCGGCCGAGGCCTAGTCTGTGTCTCCAAAGGTGCTGACTCCTTCTATTATCTTCCTCCTCTTGTAAGGTCCTACTACCTTGAGCAAACCAGTCTCCAGCAAGACCCTGGGCCACCCCAAGCTTGTCTGGATCCAACTGTGGCCACCAGATGTTAGATTCTAAATAACAATAGCTGTTATTGTGGCCAGCCTGCCTTGTGGGCTATGTTGTTTCTCCAAAAAAGGTATATTGAAATCTGAACCCCAGTTACCTGTGGCTGTGATATTATTTGGAAACAGGGTCTTTGCAGATGTAATTAGTTAAGATGACATCATACACAGATTTCACTTGTGGCACAGCAGATTAAGGATCTGGCATTGCCGCTGCAGTGGCTTGGGTCACTGCTGCACTGGGCAGGTTCAATCCCCTGGCCTGGGAACTTTCACATGCTTCTGGCACAACCATAAAAACAAAAAACACAAAACAAAACAAAAAAAAGATGAGATCATGCTGAATTAGGGTGGGCCTTGAATCCAATATGACTGGTGTCCTTATATATTTTTTAATTTTTAAATTTTTTGGCCTCACCTGCAATATGTGGAAGTTCCTGGGGCCAGGTATTGAACCTGTGCCACAGCAGTAACCTGAGCCACAGCAGTGACAAATCTGGGGATCCTTAACCCACTGAGGTACCAGTGAACTCCACTGAGGCCCCCTTTTTTAGGGCCACACCCTCAGCATATGGAGATTCCCAGGCTAGCGGTCAAATTGGAACTGCACCGGCCTACGCCACAGCCACAGCAACGCCAGATCTAAGCTGTGTCTTCGACCTACACAGCAGCTCACAGCAATGCCAGATCCTTAACCCACTGAGTGGGACTAGGGATTGAACCCGAGTCCTCGTAGATGCTAGTCTCAGTATCTATGTTATCACTGAGCCACAAGGTGAACTCCCACTGATGTCCTTTTAAGAGAAAACAGAGATGCAGACAGACACAAGGAAGAAGGTCATGTGACCACAAGGCCAAGACTGGGTGAAGAAACTGCTTGCAAACGGAAGAAGGTAGTAACCACCGGAATCTAGGAAGGATGGAAGAAATGGTTCTCTCTTCTCCTCTAGAGCCTTCAGAGAGAGCGAAGCCTGCTGACACCTTGACTTTGTACTTCCATTGCCGTGCAAGAATCCATTTCTGTTAAAAGCCACCCTGTCTGTGGCAATTCATTACAGCAGCCTTAGGAAACCAGTGCAGCCTGTTGAACCCCTCTGCCTCTTCAGGTCAGAGCTTGCCCATCAACTGCCCGGAAAGGCCTGCTCTGACCTCCAGCTCGGCCCAGGCCCTCTTTATTCTCAGGCTCCTCCTGACCACAAATGTAATAATAATAATTATTATTATATTTTTTGGCTTTTTGCCTTTTCTAGGGTCGCTCCCACGGCATATGGAGGTTTCCAGGCTAGGGGTCTAATTGGAGCTATAGCCACCGGCCTACGCCAGAGCCAAAGCAATGCAGGATCAGAGCCACATCTGCAACCTACACCACAGCTCACGGCAATGCCCGATCCTTAACCCACTGAGCAAGGCCAGGGATCGAACCTGCAACCTCATGGTTCCTAGTCAGATTCGTTAACCACTGAGCCACGACAGGAACTCCTGTCATTGCTTGTTAATCCCAGTGTTTCCTGTGTGGGCAAATGCCCCATGAAAGAAAGAGCCACAACTGTCCTAATGCCATTATTTTTTCAAGAACATGGTGGGAATTCCCTGGTAGTTCAGTGGGTTAAGGATCTGGCATCATTACTGTTGTTGTGGTTGAGGTCACTGCTGTGGCATGGATTCAGTCCCCGGCTTGGGAACTTCCACATGCCATGGGCATGACCAAAAAAAAAAAAAAAAAAAAAAAGAGGGAGAGAGAGAGAGAGAAAGACAAACACAAATACTGTATGTTTTCATTTATATGTGGAATCTATAAAATAATACAAATGATTGAATATAACAAAACAGAAACAAATTCACAAATTAGTGGTTACCAGTGGCTGGAGGCAGGAGGAAAGGGCAACATAAGGGTAGGGGATTAAGAGGTACAAACTACTATGTGTAAAATAAAAAGCTACCAGGATATATTGTACAGTGCAGGGAATATAATATTTTTAAATGACTGTAAATGGGGTATCATATACAAAAACATCAAATCACCATGTTGCACAACTGAAACATTTTTTTTTTTTTTTTGTCTTTTCTGGGGCTGCTCCCGCAGCATATGGAGGTTTCCAGGCTAGGGGTCTAATCGGACCTGTAGCCACTGGCCTACGCCAGAGCCACAACAACTTGGGATCCAAGCCACATCTTCGACCTACACCACAGCTCACGGCAACGCCGGATCCTTAACCCACTGAGCGAGGCCAGGGATCAAACCCGCAACCTCAGGGTTCCTAGTCGGATTCCTTAACCACTGAGCCATGATGAGAACTCCTGAAACAGAATTTTTTTTTTTTGCTTTTTTTTTTTAGGACCACACCTGTGGAATGTGGAAGTTCCCAGACTAGGGATCGAATTGGAGCTGCAGTTGAGGCTTACGCTGCAGCCATAGCAACACCAGATCCAAGTCCTCTGCCACCTACACCACAGCTTGAGGCAATGTTGTATCTTTAACCCACCCACTAAGTGAGGCTGGGGATCGAAACTTGTCCTCATAGATCCTAGTCAGGTTCGAAATCCGCTGAGACAAAATGGGAACTCCTGAAACAATATTTTAAATCAACTATACTTCAACTAAAAAAAAAAAAGAGAGAGAAGACTATCCAAGGTCACTTGCATCTTGCTGCACCAAAGACTAGCGATGACAAAGAGAGAAAACCAGTCATTCCTGCTCTCTAGTGCCTCTTGTGTTGAAAGATGATAAACACAGAGAAACTGTTAAATGACTAAATGAATGATTATGGAACTTAGTTGTCCTGAGTGCTTCTTCCTGGCTCTCTCTCTCTCTCTCTCTCTCTTTTTTTTTTTTTTTTTTTTGTATTTTTAGAGCTGTACCCTCAGCATATGGAGGTTCCCAGGCTAGGGGTCGAACTGGAGCTATTGCCGCTGGCCTACACCACAGCCACAGCAACACCAGATCCAAGGTGCCTCTTAGACCTATACCACAACTCACAGCAACACGGGATCCTTAACCCACTGAGTGAGGCCAGGGATTGAACCTGTGTCCTCATGGATGCTAGTCAGATTCATTTCCACTGGGCCATGACAGGGACTCCCCTTCCCAGCCCTTTCTGAGTCTCCACAGCTGGCTCTCCAAGGTGCTAGATCAATTCCTCAAGCTTTGCCCTTCTGACTTTATCTGTCTAAATCATTTAACCCTCAGCAAAACCCTATAAATTAGATACAATCATTACACCCATCTTACATACAGGGATCTAAAAAATAAGAAATAGAGGTCATACAACAAGGGAGCTATTGTTATTCCCAGTGGTAATTTTCAAAGTCATCATACATTTAAAATTCAGAAGAGTTCCCTGGTTGCCTAGCAGTCAAATGACCTAGTGTTGTCACTGCTGTAGTGAAGGTTTGATCCCTAGTCTGGGAACTTCTGCAGTGGGCACACACAAAAAAAAAAAAAATAAATAATAATAATAATAAAGCATAGAGGAGTTCCTGTCTGGCTCAGTGGTTAACGAATCTGACTAGGTACCATGAGGTTTCAGGTTTGATCCCTGGCCTCGCTTAGCAGGTTAAGGATCCAGTGTTGCTGTGAGCTGAGGTATAGGTCGCAAATGAGGCTTGGATCCTGCGTTGCTGTGGCTCTGGCGTAGGCCGGCAGCTACAGCTCCGATTAGACCCCTAGCTTGGGAACCTACTTATGCTGCAGGTGTGACCCTAGAAAAGACCAAAAAAAATTGAAAAATAAAAATAAAGCATAGAAAGCAACATAGTAAAAACACAGGCACTGTGTTCCTGTTGTGGCTCAACAGGTTAAGAACCCGACATGATGTCAGAGAAGATGCAGTTTAGATCCCTGGCCTTACCCAGTGGTGAAGTTAAGGTTCTGGTGTTGCCGAGGCTGTGGCAAGGCCTCAGCTGCAGCTCCAATTCTACCCCTAGCCTGGGAACTTCCATATGCCAGAGGTGCATTCTTAAAAAGAAAAGAAAAATATACAAGCAAAAGATTTGTATGATCTCACAAGTTTCCTAGTAGTCTAGTTTGGGAGTTTCATCACTGAGGCCTGGGCTCTATCCCTGATCTGCGAACTGTGATCCTCCACCAAGTCACTGCATGCATTAGCCAAAAAAAAAAAAAAAAAAAAAATTGTACAGTCTCTTCACAAAAGACAAATGAATTTCAAACAAGCACATGAAAAGATTCTCACAACTAGCCTTCATGAAAATGCAAACTAGCATAACAATCAGATACCACTGCAAATCAGCCAGAACAGCCAAAATGAAAAAGACTGACTTTATCAAGTGCTGGTGAAGATGCAGAGGAACTGGAACATCTGGCGGATGTGCACTGTGTTGCATGTCAATGACACCCCAGTAAAGTTTAAAAAAACAAATCCGGAGTTACTGTCTTATATCCTCATTAAAAAAAGATTTAGGGAGTTCCTGTTGTGGCTCAGTGGGTTACAAACCTGAGTGGTGTCCATGAGGATGCAGGTTCAATCCCTGGCCTCTCTCAGTGGGTTATGGATTCAGTATTGTCACAAGCTTCTTGTGTAGGTTGCACATGGGACTTGGATCCTGTGTCACTATGGCTGTAGTCACAGGCCGGCAGCTGCAGCTCCTATTCCACCCCTAGACTGGGAATTTCCATATGCCACAGGAGTGGCCCTAAAAAAAACAAGAAAAAAAAAAAAACCCAAATATGTATAGTAACATCAGGACACGAACAAAAAATTGCTCTTGAGCGGAATCCAATGAGGTAGGAGAGTCTCCTGATGACTGTACTTTGGCATCAGCACATGAAATTTATTGTGGGTCCCTCAGCAATTCCAGGAATGTTTCTGTGCATCTCCACCCAGTTCCCATGCCCCTTAGTGAAACCCTTCCAGGCTGAGCAGTTTCGAGATGAAATTATACATTCTTGAAGGAAACATAAATATGTAAAAATGCTTTCTCATGATAGATCAAGTTTTTTTTTTTTTTTTTTTTTTTTTTTTTTTTTTTTAGGGCTACACTGAGGCATATGGAAGTTCCCACCCAGGCTAGGGGTCGAATTGGAGCTGAAGCCACAGCAAGTCCAGATTGGAGCCTGTCTGTGACCTACACCACAGCTTGCTGCAACGCAGGATCCTTAACCCACTAAGCAAGGCAGGGATGGAACTGGCATCCTCATGGATATTAGTTGGGTTCTTAACCTTTTTCTTGTTACTCTGGTACTGCATGGGCTGGCATGGGCTCAGCTTCACAGAGTCATGCAGGGTTCCAGGCTCACAAGGCAACTACCACCTTGTGGCTGCACCATCAGGAACTCTTTGCCTCAGCTGCCACAGACAGACAAGAAAGAGATTGGAAAAGATTGTGTGGGCTTTTTGATGCCTCCTCAGAAATGATTAATATACAGAGGTGATGTATATAGTCTCCACTCACATTTCAATGGCCAGATTTCATCAAGAGAGTTACCTAATTGAAGTAGTTTTTCATTTAATAGATATTGATCCCTAGAAATGTTTATCTAAAGGATCAGTGGTAATTAGCTATAAAAAAAGAGGAAGGAAGTGCATTCCTAGTAGAACAAACAGCACATTCAAAGACACCAGAAACAGGAGTTCCCATCGTGGCTCAATGGTTAATGAATCCAACTAGTAACCATGAGGTTGCGGGTTTGATCCCTGGCCTCGCTCAGTGGGTTAAGGATCCGGGGTTGCTGTGAGCCGTGGTGTAGGTTGAAGATGTGGCTTGGATCCCGAGTTGCTGTGGCTCTGGCGTAGGTCAGCAGCTACAGCTCCAATTAGACTCCTAGCCTGGTAATCTCCATATGGCCCGAGAAAACACACCAAAAAAAGACAAAAAAAAAATTTTAAAAAACAAAGACACCAGAAACGAAGAGACAAAGGAGTAGTTCTTGCCCTGGCTCAGTGGGTTAAGAGTCAGACTAGTACCCATGAGGATGTGGGGTCAATCCCTGACCTAGCTCAGTGGGTTAAGGATCCGGTGTTGCCATGAGCTGCAATGTAGGTTGCAGACAACTCAGATCTGGAGTTGCTGTGGCTGAGGCGTAGGCCGGCAGCTGTAGCTCATATTCCACCCCTAGCCTGGGAACATCCAAATGCCTAAGGTGCAACCCTAAACACGCAAAAACAGAAACAAAAAATAAAAACAAGCAAACAAAGAAAAACCCCAAAGAGACAAGGGGTTTATGGAATCAAAATTCTGACAGAAAAGGATTTTCAATCCAGACTACTATTTCCAGCCAAAATATTGATCAAGTGTGAGGAGCAAGTAAAGCATTTCAAAGCATGGAAGGGCTCAAAAATGTTATTGCTCATGCTCCTATGTTCTCAGAAAGTTACTGCAGGATGGGCTCTGCAAAAATTGATGGGTAAACAAAGAAAACATAAGACCTGAGATGGAGGGAAACAGGGATCTCAACATAGGAGAGAGAGGAAGAAAATCCTGGGAGGGTGGCTGGAGGAATTTCCTAGGAAAAAGAACCCAGAAGGAAAACAGAATGCTATCTATAGATTATCTGGCAGAATTTATCTTTTGAAAAGTTGAATTGAGATAAACTGGCAGAACTTCTCAGAAAGACAATGAAAGGGAAAAAAAAAGTAGTCAATTAACTCCAAATAGAGAGATTATGCCTCATAATAATTAGACTTCTCAATTGTACCCTTCAAAAGGAAATGAAATTACATTTCCATAAAATCAATTTAAAAAAATGAGCCACCAAGACATCAGGTAAATGCATGTCTCATATCCAGTTGATGACTCAGTGGCACCACGTGATGCCTGGGAGGCATCTCAAACTCACTTGGCCCTAAACTGAACTTCTCAAATGTAACTTCTGACCTTTCTCTTTTTCCATGGCCTCCCCATCTCAGACACCTGAAATGCAGCCTACCAAGGTTTGGAAACTCCTAATGGCCCAGAATAAGATTAGATAAATTTGTGCTGACTCCTCCCACATTCTCCAACCCGGCCAATGACAGCAGTCCACTCCCCAGGCCAGGAGATTGGCTTGGTTATAACATGTGCTCCTAGTTGAGCCAATGAAATTCAGTACTGGGACTTCTGGTGAAATCTTGTGGGTGGTTGGATATTTCTTTCCAAGTCACTACTGAGTAGGAAAAAGGGATCTTATAGTTCCTGGATCTCCACCACCCAATGGGGAGCTTGATGAGATGAAAACCCAGCTGAGCCAAGAGACAATGTTAGATTCCTGGTGACGTTGGAATTTCTTTCCTTTTCTTTTTTCTTTTTCTTTTTATGGCCGCACCTATGACATATGGAAGTTCCTGGGTAAGGGACTGAATCCAACCTGCAGCTTCAACCCAGTTGATCCAATCTGATGCAGTCAGATTCTTAACCCACTGCCCCACAGCAGGAACTCTAACATTGGAATTTCTTGATTCAGCTATGCCTGAAGTCAACCCACTCCTAGATCCCTAGATTTTCAGTTACACAAGACAACTCATTCCCAACCATGTGGTTGCCCCAGGGAGTTAGGGAAGGGGAACAACTGTTTAATGGGTGTGGGGTTTCTTTTACAGGTGATGAAAATGTTTTGAAACTAGATAGAGGTGATGGTTGCATACCATTGTGAATGTACTCAGTGCCTCTGAATTGTTCCTTTTTTTTTTTTAATTTAAAAAATTTGTGGGGGAGTTCCTATTGTGGCTCAGCTGTAACAAACCTAACTAGTATCCATGAGGACACAGGTTTGATCCCTGACCTCGCTCAGTAGGTTAAGGATCCGGTGTTGCCGAGAGCTGTGGTGTAGGCTGGCAGCTCAGGCTCCAATTTGACCCCTAGCCTGGGAACTTCCATATACCAAGGGTACGGCCCTAAAAAGAAAAAAAAAAAAAATTGCATGTGAAGTTCCCGGGTCAGGGATTGATCCCATGCTAAAGAAATGACCCGAACCACAGCAGTGATAATGTCTGATCCTTAACTTGCTGTGTCACCAGGAACTCTAAATTGTCCTAAAATTGACTGTGGTGATAGTTACACAGCTCTGTGAATACGCTAAACCATAGAATTACATACTTTAAATGGATGATTGGTGGTATGTGAATTATGTCTCTGCAAGCTGTTAAAAAATGATGTCTTTTGGAGTTCCCGTCGTGGCGCAGTGGTTAACGAATCCGACTAGGAACCATGAGGTTGCGGGTTCGGTCCCTGCCCTTGCTCAGTGGGTTAACGATCCGGTGTTGCCGTGAGCTGTGGTGTAGGTTGCAGACACGGCTCGGATCCTGCGTTGCTGTGGCTGTGGTGTAGGTCGGTGGCTACAGCTCCAATTCAACCCCTAGCCTGGAAACCTCCATATGCCGTGGGAGCGGCCCAAGAAATAGCCAAAAAAAAAAAAAAAAAAAATGATGTCTTTGGGAGTTCCCGTTGTGGCTCAGTGGTTATCGAATCTGACTAGGAACGATGAGGTTGCGGGTTCAATCCCTGGACTCGATCACTGGGTTAAGGATCTGGCGTTGCTGTGGCTGTGGCGTAGGCAGGCGGCTACAGCTCCAATTAGACCCCCTAGCCTGGGAACCTCCATATGCTGTGGGTGCAGCCCTGAAAAGACAAAAGGCAACAACAACAAAAAAAGATGTCTTTGGGGTTTCCTGGTAGCTCAGTGGATTAAAGATCTGGCATTGTCACTGCTGTGGCTCTGTTTACAACTGTGGTGCGGGTTTGATCCCTAGCCTGGGAACTTCTGCAAATGTTGGGTGTGCAGGAAAATAAAAAAAAAAAACCCTGATATTTATCAAGTGGTTAGCTCTGGGCCAGGCAATGTGTTAGTTCTTTACACCAATGATTGCATTCATTCTCACAAGGTCACCGTGAGAATGAAAAAGAGTTTTATGTTTCCATCCTATAGATGAGGAGACTGAAGTCAGAGAGGTTGAGCAAGTAACACAGAGAGGTGGTGGTCAGACATCAGAGGCCTGGCATTTGACGTCCACCAGATCCGACCCTGGACCCAGCCCCGTCTCACCTCCTACCCCTGCTCTTTCCCTGCCTAAGCCACATTTTGGCCCTACTGACTTTTTTCTTTCTTTCTTTCTTTCTTTCTTTCTTTCTTTCTTTTTTTAGGGCTGCACCCACGGCATATGGAAATTCCCAGGCCAGGGGTCGAATTGGAGTTGCAGCTGCCAGCCTACACCACACCTCTTTCTTTCTTGCCCCACTCTTGGCATGTGGAAGTTCCCTGACCAAGGATCGAACCCTTGATGCAATTTTGACCTGTGCCACACACAGCTGCAGCAACTCCAGATCCTTAATCTGCTGGGCCACAAAGGAACTTTCATTTCTTTTATCCATACATTCTTTCCCACCTCCAGGCTTTTGCATTTATCGATTCAATCCCCCTGCCCAGCTGTTCTTTTCTCTGCCCTCACTACCTAGTCTATGAAATGAATGTCTAAGTGTGAGGGGGAAGACAGAGAGAGAGAAAGTCCTGACTCTATGTTTCCAGACCTTACTTGGAAATGAGAGGTGCAGGGAGGGGGGCACCAAGAGGGTTGCTTGGAAGATCAGGGCTTGCTTCCTATGCTTCTTGAGGACTTGCCCCCACCCCCATTCCATGTCTACAGTTTGGGAGCCCTTGGGCCTGGGTTAAGTTGTAACTGGGGACATGTGTGTGGGAGGACGAGTCGGATTTTCCCCTGGGTAGTTCTCCAGAACAGGTGCCACACCCATGACATACAGAAGTTCACAGGCTAGGGGTTGAATTGGAGCTGTAGCTGCTGGCCTTCACCACAGCCACTGCAATGTGGGATCCGAGCTGCATCTGTGATCTACACCACAGCTCACAGCAACACCATATCTTTAACCCTCTGAGCAGGGCCAGGGATCAAACCCTCGAGTATGCCAGATGAGTTCGTTAACCACAGAGCCACCATGGGAACTCCTTGTCAGGGCCTTTTAAAATCTTTAATAGGTACACTCATACAATAGAATACTCTCCAGTCGTAAAAAGAAATGAAGGAGTTCCCATTGCGGCACAGTGGAAACTAATCCAACTAGTATCCATGAGGATTCGGGTTCGATCCCTGGCCTCACTTAGTGGGTTGGGGATTGGCATTGTCGTGAGCTGTGGTGTAGGTCGTAGATGCAGCTAGGATCCTGCATTGTTGCAGCTATGGTGTAGTTCTGATTCGACCCCTAGCCTGGGAACTTCCATAAGCCACGGATATAGCCCTAAAAAGCAAAATAAAAAAATTTGAAAAGAAAGAAATTATCTGGCTGCCTGCTACAATGTGGAAGAACCTCAAAACATTACTCTAAGTGAAAGAAGTCAGGTACAAAAGGCGACATATTGTATGATCCTATTTATATGAAGTATCAAGAATAGGGAAATCCACAGAGACAGAATGCAGATCTGTGGTTGCCCAGGGGGCTCGGGAATGGAGATAGCGAACAACTGTTTAATGGGTGTAGGGTTTCCTTCTGGGGTGATGAATATATTTTGAAACTAGATAGAGGTGATGGTTGTATACCACTGCAAATGTACTCATTGCCACTGAATTGCTCCTTTTGAAAAATTATATTCCTTTTTATTCTTTTTTTTTTTTTGTCTTTTTTGTCATTTCTTGGGCCATTCCTGTGGCATATGGAGGTTCCCAGGCTAGGGGTCGAATCGGAGCTGTAGCCACCGGCCTACGCCAGAGCCACAGCAACGCGGGATCGAAGCTGCGTCTGCAACCTACACCACAGTTCACGGCAATGCCGGATCCTCAACCCACTGAGCAAGGCCAGGGATCAAACCTGCAACCTCATGGTTCCTAGTTGGATTTGTTAACCAATGAGCCACTATGGGAACTCGAAAAATTATATTCTTAAAAAATTTTTGGCCTTGGCTGTGACATGCTTATGTTCCTGGGCCAGGGATCGAACCTACACCACAGCAATGACCCAAGCCACAGCAGTGACAATACCAGATCCTTAACTGCTAGGCCCCACAAGGGAACTCCTGAATTGTTCCTTTACAATGATTAATGTTGGCAGTTCCTGCTGTGGCTCAGCTGGTTAAGAACACAATATAGTGTTCCTGAGGGTGCAGGTTCTGTCCCTGGCCTTGCTCAGTGGGTTAACGATCCGGCATTGCTGAAAGCTGTGGTGTAGGTCGCAGATGTGGCTGGGATCCTACATTGCTGTGGTTGTGGTGTAGGCCTTCGATGAAGCTCTGATTCCATCCCTAACCCAGGAACCTCCATATGCTGCAGGTTCAGCCATTAAAAAAAAAATGGTGGGTTAAGGATCTTGCATTGCTACAGCTGTGGCATAGGATGCAGCTGTGGCTCAGATTTAGTCCCTAGCCAGGGAACTTACATATGTGGTTTGTGGCCATAAAATAAAATAGTAAATTAAATTAGATGAGTAATTTTATTTTATTTTTTTCAGTGTACAGCAAGTTTTACTTACACTCAGCCTTGGGTAGGGACAGCCTTGGGTATGGTCAGCCTTGGGTAGGGACTGGACTAATTTTATGTTATGTGACTGTCACCTCAATTTTTAAAAAATTAATATAAGGAAGTACAGTACTCCAGGCCTCTGCTCATGCTGATTCTTCTGCCAAGAACACCCTTCCCGCTGCCTTCTTCTTACTCTGACCTCAGCTCACTTCCCCTCCTCAAAGAGGCTTTCCCTGCTCTAAAATAGTTTCCAATTACTCCTGTGATATTTTATTTCATTATAGCACACATCACTATATGGAATTATCTCAATGACTTGTGTAAGGATTTTTTTTTGTCCCCCATGAAAATGTGAGCCCCTTATGGGCAGGGGACAGTGCGTGTTCCCCTTTTCAGAAGAAGAAACAGAGGCTCAGGGAAGTTTAGACAACTGTGGCCCTAAAATCAATCAATCAATCCCATCCAATCCAATCCAATCCATGATCCTGGCATCTTGGCCAGGGATTTTAGTTTTGAATATCATTGGAAGCTAGGCTGGTAATATAAATGTCCAAAGCTGGGGGTCGAACTGGAGCTGGCCCACGCCACAGTCAGAACAACAAAGGGTCCAAGCTGAATCTGCGACCTACACCACAGCTCATGGCAACGCCGGATCCTTAAACTGAGAGAGACCAGGGATCAAACAGGTATCCTCATGGACCCTAGTCGGGATGGCTAACTGCTGGCTTTTTTTTTTTTTTTTAGGCACTTTCTAGCTCTAGAAGAGTCTCCAGGATCATTGTGCATTTTCTCTGCCCCAGACCTAGACGCAGCCATTTCTCTAAGGAGCCCTGGTTCCTCGAATTGGAAAAATGGTATTTAGAAATCAAGATCTGGGTACCAAGTGTACTCATTGTTACTGGGGTGTCACTACTTCTGGGCCCTTGGCAGACAGATCTAGGAACTGCGTGTGTATTAATCCGTCTGTACACTCACATCAATATTTATTTTCATATTTAACTAGTAAAATAAACGTTTCCCAATGATAACCCCATCCAGCACCACATTACTTATTTGTATCTTCCTTCTCCAATTGGATGAAAACTGGTTGTCAGTAGCTGCAACATATGTACTATTTGTTCAATGCTAGTAAACAGCAGTTCTAGAATTAACCTGTAACCCTGTGAGAAACAAATATACTGACCAGAGTAAGTGTTTCTGCACAGTTCAGACAGATTTTCTTTTTTTTTTTTTTTGTCTTTTGTTTTTTTTAGGGCCACACCCATATAGCATATGGAAGTTCCCAGGCTAGGGGTCTAATCAGAGCTGTAGCTGCCAGCCTACATCAGAGCCACAGCAATCCCAGATCTGAGCAATGTCTGTGACCTACACTACAACTCACGGCAATGCTGGATCCTTAACCCACTGAGCAAGGCCAGAAATCAAACCTGAAACCTCATGGTTCCTAGCAAGATTTGTTTCTGCTGTGCCATGATGGGAACTCCGATTTTTTTTTTTTTTTTTTTTTTTTTAATGGCTGCTTTTGCAGCATATGGAAGTTTCTGGGCCAGGGATTGAATCTGAGCTGTGACCTATACCACAGCAGTGGCAGTGCCAGATCCTTTAACCCACTAGGGCTTTCCAGGGATGGAACCTGCTCATCTGCAGCTACCCAAATTGCTGCAGTTGGATTCTTTTGTTGTTGTTGTTGTTATTTTTTTATTTTTATTTTATGCAGATTCTTAACTCACTGTGCCACAGTGGAAACTCTTGTTTATTTTGTTTTGTTTTTGGTTTTTGGTCGGGCCTGGGGCATGTGGAAGTTCCAGAATCAGAGATCAAACCCACACCACATGGAGTTCCCATTGTGGCTCAGGGATAACAAAATAGTATCCAACTAGTATCCATGAATGCAGGTTCAATCCCTGGCCCTGATCAGTGGGTTAAGGATACAGCATTGCTGTGAGCTATGGTAGAAATCTTGAAGTGGGTCAGGGATCTGGCGTTGCCATGAGCTGTGGTGTAGGTCACAGATGCTGTTCGGATCCGGCGTTGCTATGGCTGTGGTATAGCTCCGATTCAGCCCCTAGCCTGGGAATTTCCATATGCCGTGGGTGCAGCCCTAAAAATTTTTTTTTTAAAAAAAGGCAATCCCCTCCAAAAAAAAACCCCACACCACAGCAGTGACCTGAGTGGCTGCAGTGACAATGCTGGATCCTTAACCCCCTGAGCCACAAGAGAACTCGTTCAGACAGATGTTTGAATGGGAAACCTCAGAGCCAAACAAACAAACCTTGTGGTTGTGAGCCAGAGCTGACCCTCGGACCTCCAGTTGGAGACCCTGGAAAACATGACTGCTCTGGTCTCTGGCCAAGGGCAAGTTGTCAGTTTTATCTGCCCGCAGCCACATCCATGCCTCAGGACTGGTTGGAGGAAGACCAGGCAGGGGGGAAATGGGAAGTCCTGCCCTCTGACTTTCTGGATGGGAGGGGGCGTGAGGTGACTGTAGAAGGCATTTTGCTCTTTCAGAGGCAAGGACACTGCTCAGTGAGAGTGGGCGCAGATTGGGTGGGGTGGCCCCTGTGGGTGAGAGCCCTGGCAGCAGAACCTGCCAGGCAGGTGTGCTGGCCCAGGCATGCATCGGGCGGGCGGGCTGTGGCAGAGGCCAGGGATGCCCTTCCCTTGGGAAGAGACCAGGAAAGGCTTGGGGGGCAGGGGGTGCAGGCATGTTGGGGTGGCAGTGGTGTCTGGGGCTGATGGGGCCTGAGCTAAACCCTCTCCTAATTCCTCCTCTGTGATACTGGCGGTGACCAACAGCAACTGAACTAACATTTACTGAACTCTCACCTGTGTGTCTGAGCTCTGTTCCATGTATTCCTTCTCAACAGCACCCCTCAGAACGGCTGCTGTCATCCATTTTACAAATGAGGCCACCATAGCTCAAAGGGGGCGACACTTATGCAGAGTCCCAGAATACACTGTAGCTGAGCCTGGCTCAAAACTCCAAGCCCTTAACCTTCACTCCAACACTGGACAGAGGGACGGACGGGGTCACTGTTCCTAGAGTTCGGCGGCTAGGGCAGAGACACAGAACATGCCAGATGAATAAGTAAGTAAATAATCAAGGTAATTTCTTTTCTTTTTTTTTTTTTTTTTTTGTCTTTTGTCTTTTTAGGGCTGCACCTGCGGCATATGGAGGTTCCCAGGCTAGGGGTCTAATCAGAGCTGTAGCCACCACCTTATGCCAGAGCCACAGCAACGAGGGGTCCAAGCCGTGTCTGCAACCTACACCACAGCTCAAGGCAACGCCAGATCCTTAACCCACTGAGCGAGGCCAGGGATCAAACCCGCAACCTTGTGGTTACTACTTGGATTTGTTAACCACTGAGCCACGAAGGGAACTCCCTCAAGGTAATTTCTTTTCTTTTTTTTCTTTCTTTTCTTTTCTTTTTTTTTCTCTTTAGGGCTACACCAGTGGCATTTGGAAGTTTCCAGGCTAGGGGTGGAATCGGAGCTACAGCTGCCGGCCTACACCACAACCACAGCAACTTGGGATCCGAGCCATGTCTAAGACCTATACCACAGCTCAAGGCAATGCTGGATCCCTGACCCACTTCAAGATTTCTACCATAGCTCACAGCAATGCTGTATCCTTAACCCACTGATCAGGGCCAGAAATTGAACCCGCATCCTCATGGATACTAGTCAGATTCATTTCTGCTGCGCCACAACGGAAACTCCTACTCAAAGTAATTTCAGATGGTGCTAACTGCCACATGAGGTTGGGGAGAAGGGGGACACATCAGGGAAAGCCTCTCTGAGGAAATACGAGCTAGGAAGGTCTGGGGAAGGGTTTTCCAGACAGGCAGATCCCCAAGTGCCAAGGTCTAGAAGCAGGTGAAGAACTGGGTGGGGGAAGCTCAAAGAAAGTAAGGCAGAGGGAGAGTGGAGATATACAGAGGAGAGATGCTCCAGGGCCTTGTGGGATTGGGGCGTTTACTCTGAGCCCCATATGAAGGCATGGGAAGGCCGGAGGCAGGACAGGAATATGATTGCGTGTGATCGCATGCATGAGGTGGCATGAGTTGGGGGTGCTGGGCCTGGGACCCATGGCCGGAAGAGCCCCCTTGCACCCTGTAGGGGCCCGTGGGAGGTGAGATTGCCACTGCCTGGGAGGTGAGAAGCAGCCACTTTCCCACCCTGGGGTGTGGCTTCCCCCTATGCAAAAGGGGGTCATTGATCCAGAACAGTCTATGCACCAGGCATGGCCCCCACCATGTTTGGGGAATCTACAGGGCTCTTCCCAGCAGGCTTTTCCAGGAGGCTGTGGGGCTGTGGCACCCAAACCTTATCTCAGCCCTCCTACCCCACTTGGGCTTCACTGTCTGTTCTGCTCCCAGTATGTTTGTTGGAGCAGATGGGAGTGGTTCTGTTTGCAGCCCCAGGAAGCCCTGAAGGCCTGGAGGGGGATGTGACCTGGCCTGGGTGCCCCACCCCCCGCCCCAGGGGCACCCCTTCAATCCATCCCCAGCCTGCGGCTCACAGTCCCTGGGACGCCCTCACCGTGGCCGGCAAAGCCTGAGGCGGCCAGAGCAAAGGGCACAGTTCTGGTGAAGGTCATTGCAACCAGGCCCAGCCCCCCCTTCCACTGCTGGTCTGAGGAAGCTTCCCAGGCTGGAAGCTCCTGGGAACTGGGGGTGGGGGTGCGGGGCCAGCTGGGACTGGCCCGTCGGAGGAGCGGAGGCCTGGGAGAGGCGTGGGAGAGAGACAGACTGAGAAAGACAAAGACAGTGACGGAGAGAGAGGCGCACAGAGACAGGGAGAGACTCAGAGACCAGAAGAGAGACACACACAGAGAAAGTGAAGGAGACATTCATTCATTCATTCATTCACTCACTTTCTCAGCGGCTACTTATTCGGCACAGGCTTCGTCCTCGGCAGAGTCTACGACAGACACAAATCCCTGTCACGGTGGGGCTGACAGTCCGATGGGGACACAGCCCAGAAACAACGATAACGGAGTAAATCGCCTTGTCGGGAGTGATAAGGGTGAGAGAGACGGGGTGGGGGAAACAGGAACTTGGGAGCCACTCTCCTTATCTGGGGGAGGGGACGGTTCCCACCAGAATCTGGTCTGCGCCTGCCCCTCCCCCACTTGCCCCAAGCAGGCGGTGGGAGCGGGGAGATGGGGTGGGGCCTACTCCCGGAAGCCGCTCGGACCTATCTACTGGGGGGGAGGGGATGCGCCTACCTCTGCCCCTGCGAAGCCCCCTCCTAGTTCGGGGTGCCAGGTCCCTCCGCTGACGGGGCGTCTTTGGGGTGCAGCCCAGAAGGTTCAGTTGTAAGGTAGGTGGAAAATGGGGAGGGACCAGTGCCCAGGGCCGGAGGTCAGATAGGACCCCTCTACTGGGGAGGGGGGAGGGAAGAGGCTCAGGTTGTGGCCTCCAGGGTGAAGAATCCTCCCCTTCGCCTGTCCCCCGGTCCTCCCACCGCGATGGACCGTCCCTAGGAGGCGGCCCAGGCCCGGAGCGGGGGAGCCGAGGGCTCGCCGGTGCCAGTCGCCGCCAGGGTGCGTTCCGGTGCCGCGGCGGGTGGCACAGGCTGGCAGACACAGGCTGGTAGCCCGGGCCCCAAGAGGAGGGGGCAACTACTTGCGAACGCCAGGGCTCGGCGTGGCGGGCCTGTCCCCTGTCCTGTCAGCTCCAGCCCCGCCCCTGAACACGGCCGCTCACTCGGGTCCAGGCAGCGGGACCGCTGAGGGCGCACCACCTGGGCGCAGGGGTGAGTGTACAGCACTGGGTCCCTTTTAGGCGCGGGGCTCAGCCTGCTGGAAGGGGGTTACCCTGGCCACTACCCTTGCCCCCTTGCGTGGGTATCCCGGGCTTTTCCCAAAGGCCTCCTGGGAGGGGAAAACCGGTGACTCCGAGAGTGGACGCGGGACCCGGGTTGGGGGTGGGGGCCACCCGGAATCTCCCGGCCTCACCCTCTCCCGGCCTCCCCACTGCAAGTTTCGCTGCCTCAATTCTGCCTCCAGGCAAGCCGAGGCATGGCGGGCGGTGCACAGGCTGTGAGCCTCTGCGTAGCGTCCCCAACCGAGCGAGGATAACCTGTATCAGCGTGCATTTGGTGCCTCCCGCTCCCCCAGCGTGGCTGAGTCTGTGACTCCTTGTGAGTCTGTATTTGCGCCTGGCTTCCTGTGTGCAACTGAAGCCATTTGTTTCTGCCATGTCCGAATAAGTCCGTTCCCCTTTCCAGGCCGGTGTAGTTGTAATTCCCCGGTTTCCTCATCGGAGTCCTGCTATTGTGTAACTGTTTCTGCGTGGATGTGTTTGTGTGGGAACATGAAACCTTTGTGCCTGCTTCTATGTGAGGTACTTCTTTTGAGCCTCAGCTTCCTCCTCTGTGAATTGGGACTAAGGGAGAGCTGTCAAGGGGATGAAAAGGCCCAGTCGCAGATGGGAGGTATTATTATACTTTAATGACATGGATGCCTTCTGCAAGAGTCTGTCTGTGAGGTGTGGATTCTGTCTGCCGCCACCAGGCTCTGCCTCAGCAAAATGGCTGGATAGGCTCAGCTTTCTCACTTGGGGTTCTGCGGTGGATTAAGGGGGGTTCACAGGAAAAAGCCCTGTGTGCGCTGGGGCATATATTTGTGGGTGCTGGGTTCCAGGCTGGGTGTGGGTGGAGGCTGTGAAATTGTGGCCTGTGAGACTCGGCATGAGATCCCATTTGCGTGTGGCAGAATTTAATTCTGCCTCTGTGGCCCTGCCCATGTGTAAGTGTATTTTCGTGTTTCCTTGATGGGGTATAAGTGCGAATTTTGCCCTAGTTTGTGACTCTTTGTGTACATGTCTTTGTTGGTATGTCACTGTATTTGTGTGTCTTTTTCTGTGTGTGATTGTTTCCGTTTATGATTAATATGCCTCTGGATATGCATGCTTGTGTGTGAATTATTAGTGTCCCTTTCTTGTGGAACTGTGTGCTACCCTGTCCGTTCGTGATATTTGTGTGTGTCTTTGTGTTGGCCTGTCGCCATGGACGCCCCCCTTCCGTCAGGAACTCTTTCTGGGCCCCTAGGCATCCTGTGGGATTCGTAATAAGGGGTTAGGGTTCCCTTACCATGTGAGGACCACTGCCTGTGCCCGCCTCCGCAGGCCGTGGTGATGGTGCCTGCCAGGTCTGACCTTACACCCAACCTCTCCGCAGCTTTGGGGCGGGAGGCCCATGGAGCCGGGGCTGCTGCGGCCAGCGCCTGTGAGCGAGGTCATCGTCCTGCATTACAACTACACCGGCAAGCTCCGAGGTGCGCGCTACCAGCCAGGTGCGGGGCTGCGCGCCGACGCCGTGGTGTGCCTGGCCGTGTGCGCGCTCATCGTGCTCGAGAACTTAGCAGTGCTGGTCGTGCTCGGACGCCACCCACGCTTCCATGCGCCCATGTTCCTGCTCCTGGGCAGCCTCACGTTGTCGGATCTGTTGGCCGGCGCCGCCTATGCAGCCAACATCCTGCTGTCAGGGCCGCTCACACTGCGCCTGTCGCCCGCGCTCTGGTTCGCGCGTGAGGGAGGCGTTTTCGTGGCGCTCGCCGCATCGGTGCTGAGCCTCTTGGCCATAGCGCTCGAGCGCCTCCTCACCATGGAGCGCCGAGGACCCGCGCCCGCCGCGCGTCGGGGGCGCACGCTGGCGCTGGCCGCCGGCGCCTGGGGCGTGTCGCTGCTCCTCGGGCTACTGCCGGCACTAGGCTGGAATTGCCTGGGGCGTCTGGAAGCCTGCTCCACGGTCCTGCCACTCTATGCCAAGGCCTACGTGCTCTTCTGCGTGCTCGCTTTCGTGGGCATCCTGGCCGCCATCTGTGGACTCTATGCACGCATCTACTGCCAGGTGCGTGCCAAAGCACAGCGCCTGCGGGTGCGCCCTGGGGCTGGAGAGGGCACCTCCGCCCGGGCGCGCGGGACGCCGCGTTCGTTGGCGCTGTTGCGCACGCTCAGCGTGGTGCTCGTGGCCTTCGTGGCATGTTGGGGCCCTCTCTTCTTGCTGCTCTTGCTGGACGTGGCGTGCCCCGCGCGCGCCTGCCCCGTGCTCCTGCAGGCAGACCCCTTTCTGGGTCTGGCCATGGCCAACTCACTTCTGAACCCCATCATCTACACATTCACCAACCGCGACCTCCGCCACGCACTCCTGCGCCTCATCTGCTGCGGCCGCCGCCCCTGCTGGGGAGGCTCTGGCACCTCCCGGAGTCCGGGGAGCACCCTTGGGGCTTCTGGCGGCCTGCACCGCTGGCTACCTCCCGGCATGGACCGCAGCTCTAGCCGCTCCGAGCGCTCGTCGCCCCAGCGGGACGGACTGGACACTAGCGGCTCCACCGGCAGCCCTGCCGCGCCCACAGCCGCTCAGACCCTGGTACCCCCGCCCGCCGCAGACTGACGCCCTTTGGCCAGCCGTTGCCCTCACTAAGAGCTCTTTTGCCGACGTCCTTCCTTCCCTTCCCTCTTTCTCTCTTTTTCATTTTTGGCCGCCCTGCGGCATATGGAGCTTCCAGGCCAGGGTTCAGATTTGAGTCGCAGTTGCGACCTAAGTTACAGCTGTGGCAACGCTGGATCCTGAACCCACTGTGCCAGGCCGGGGGTCGAACATGTGTCCCAGCACTCCCAAGAGGCTGCCGATTCCGTTGCGCCACAGCGGGAACTCCTCGACTTTCTTTTTAAATTAAGGAATTTATGGGAAAAGCCGCTGAAGATGGTGGAGGCAGAAAAGATGGAAGAAGATGTATTTTATTGACACTAAACCTCGAAGCAGTGAAGAAAACAGACAAAAATCCTTGCCTTGTGGAATTGATATTCTGGTGGTGGACATAGACAATAACGGAGTGAAAAGGTACGGAGATAATTCCACGGACAATATAGTGATGCAGTGGTGGTCAGGGAATGCCTCTCTACAGAGGTGGCAACAGGTGTTATGACTTGAGATGGTCACTGTCCTGGGAATTTCTGAAGGATGAGCACTTCAGGGTAGGGTTAACAACAGGTGCAAAGGGTCTGAGGCTAGAATATGTGTGTTCTCTGAAAAGTAAGGATCCCAGTGTGGCTGGAGCTAGGATGGAGAGGGAGAGTGGGAAGAAACAGAGGCAGGGAAATAATGGGGCAGATTTTGCAGGGCCTTATGGGACAGGGGGAATTTTCTTTTGCTCTGAGTGAAGTGAGATTCATGGAGGGTTCCAGGCAGAGGAGAGACTGAATTTGGTCCAGATGTTTACAAATGCCTCTGGTCTTTGTGAGGTGGGGGGCAAAGCTAGGAGAACAAGGTGCCCTGAACTGACCTAGGTGAGTGATGATAAGGCCTCAGACCATGTGGATTCTTGACAGATTTGAGAAGTATGGACCAAGTTACTGAGGCATTGGGTGTGAGAAAGGAGTCAAGGACAGCTCTTCACTTTAGAGGAGAGCCCAAAGACAGGGCACCCCAAAATCGACTCTGGGAGACTCAACCAATCCATCTGAAACAAAATTTCTTTGAATGTGGTGTCCTACATAAAAAATAAAAATATAATCGGATTATAAGAGTGATTACAGTTTATTGTACCTGGCTAGCTGCTCCACATGCTAGGCCCAGGACATGCCTTTTTCTTACCTTTACTGCAACTTTGCAAGGTAGGTTTTCCTCACCCCCATTTGATAGTGAAACTCCAAGATCTACTTTGCCCAAGTGTCTTAGACAGGATATTAGCCCAGATGGTCAGGCTCCGGGCATGAGGAGGCACAGGCCTGATATCTAGCCCCTCTGGAGCAGTCTGTCGAGGCCAGGTTGCCCCTCCCTCCTTTAAGGGTCTTCATTCTCGGCGGGGGCGATGTTAGGGCCCCATTTGTGCCCATAAAAGGCTTCAGGAGCGCTGGCCGAGGCTTCCTGCTCTCCCCAGCCTCCAGCTGGCCGCAGGCACATTCCTAACTTCTGTGCCCTGGGGCCCGCGGGAAAGGGGCGGAATCGGGGTGGGAGGTGGGAGTAGGGGGTGCGGTCTTCGGGCTCAGGTTGCGGCGCGCCACCTGCCGGGAAACAGCGAAACTGCAGGCACCCGCAAAGATGGCTGTGTGTTTCGGGGCCACTGACCCAGCCTGTCATGCTGAGTCCCCGTGGGCCACACGCAGGCCGTCTCTGCAGGCAGCACGCACGGGGAACCAACCTACTTCCTGGAACACAAACACACTCAAACCTAGGGTCACATCCCAGAACTGAACCCAGTTTCCCACCTGGCCTGGTTCCCCTATTCCCAGGGTCCTGTAAACTTCCAGAGCAACCTGAGACACTTACCCCACTGTTCACTTGTTTGCTGGTGTGACAGCAGATTTATTCACTTGCTCACATTTTACAAAATTCAAAAAGCACCAATACCCCCTCTTCGATGCATGCACTGTTGGGATGCATGCACTTCCAGAGCTATTCTGTGGATAAATGAGCTGAAATGGAAATACATTTTCTCTCTTTTTACACAACTTTAGCATCTCTCTCCACTTTGTTCACTCAGTAGTATATCTGGGAAATTGTTGCACTTTTAGATTTTATGCTGTGTTCATCAGCTCTGGCTGTCATGACAAGCACCATAGCCTAGGTGGCTTAAACAACCAAAATTTATTTCTCACAGTTCTAGAGGCTCAAAGTCCAAGACCAAGGTGTCAGCAGGTTTGGGTTCTGATGAGAGCTCTCTTCCTGGCTTATAGACAGCTGCTCTCTCGGCCTGTGTTCTCACATGGTAGAGGGAGAGTAAGAGCAATTTCTCTGGTTTCTCTTCTTAAAAGAACACTAATGCCATCATGAGGGCCCCACCCTCACAACCTCATCTAAACCTGATTATCTCCCCAAATCTCCATCTCCAGATACCATCACACTGGGGATTAGGGCTTCAATATATGAGTGGTGGGGGAAGGGGGCACGATTCAGCCTACAGCACTTTTTTTTTCTTTTTAGGGCCACATGTGAGGCATGTGGAAGTTCCCAGGCTAGGGGTCATCAGAGCTGCAGCTGCCAGCCTATGCCACAGCCACAGCAACTTGGGACCCAAGCCACATCTTTGAACTACACCACAGCTCATGGCAATTCGGGATCCTTAAACCAATGATCGAGGCCAGGAATCGAACCCACATCTTAATGGATACTAGTTAGGTTCTTAACTCAATAAGCTACAACAGGAATTTCACAGCACTTACCACCCCTCCACGTTAAAAAAACAAACAAACAAGGTAAACATTTATACAGCAAATGTCCTGCTTCTATTCACTGGCTGCCATGGTATTTCACAACGTAGACGTCCCACCACTTATTACACTAAGGCCCTAGGGACACCTGTGTTGAGTCCAACACTTTGCCTTTATACACAGTGTTGCAATAAACATCTGTGTACATACATCCTCCTGCACATATGCAAGGGTACCTTGGATAAATATCTACACGTGGCACCCGCTGGATCACAGGCCTTGTAGGTATTATTTTGAGAGATAAGAAAGTTTCCTTTGCGCGTTGAGGAAGGTATTCAGCAGCTTTGTTACCGCGCCCTCTCTGGAGCTATCCAGAAGCGCATCTTCACACAATAGGAGGGGAAGGAAGGGCGTGGAATTAATCCCAGACCCAGACCAGGGACCTTGAATCTTACAGGTTTACCTGGAGATGAGCAGAATCCTTTTTTTTTGGGGGGGGGGTCGTCTTTGTCTTTTTAGGGTCGCACCAGCGGTATGTCGGCATAGGGAGGTTCCCAGGCTAGGTGTCTAATCGGAGCTATAGCTGCCAGCCTACAGCACAGCCAGAGCCATGCCAAATCCAGGCCGCGTCTGCGACCTACACCACAGCTCACCGCAACGCCGGCTAGAGATCGAACCCACAACCTCATGGTTCCTAGTTGGATTCGTTTGCGCTGCGCCACGATGGGAACTCGGAATCCTTTCTTAGATCAATATCTGTACCGCCTAGCGTTTCCCTGTATTCACTTAGTTTTCTGTTTTCTTTTTCTTTCTTTCTTTCTTTCTCTTTCTTTCCTTTTTCTTTTTCTTTCTTTCTTTCTTTCTTTTCTTTCTTTCCTTCTTTCTTTCTTTCTTTCTTTCTTTCTTTCTTTCTTCTCTCTCTCTTTCTCTCTCTCTCTTCCTTCCTTCCTTTCTTTTTTCGCTTTTTAGGGCCGCACCCATGGCATATGGGGGTTCCCAGGCTACAGGTGGAATTGGAGCTGTAGCCGCTGGCCTACACCACAGCCACAGCAATGTCAGATCTGAGTGGCATCTGTGACCTACACCACAGCTCAAGACAACCCAGGATCTGCAACCCACTGACCAAGGCCAGGGATCGAACCTGCGTCCTCATGGGTGCTAGTCAGATTCGGTTCCGCTGAGCCAGGACAGGAACTTCTCACTTAAGTTTTCATATAGATGTACTCTTAAAAAAATTTTTAATGCATTTATTGAAGTTACCTTTATATCACAGACAGCATAAGTGGTAAATCAGTATCACTTGCCATGAAGAATAAAAATCCATATTTTATTGGGCGCAAGTGTTCTTATTTAGTATTCCAGATAACCTAGCAGGTAGGTGCTTTTATTGTTAACATTCTTATAGCGAGGAAACTGAAGCCTGGAGAGGTTAATTAAGCTACAGGCCCACCCGCACAGAGCTAGAGTGGCAGAGCTGGAGTTCGTATCTCTTCCCGAGAGCTTCACGCTCTTTCAGATTGGCGATAACTAAAAAATAAAGACAATGAAAATTCAAGTGGGTAGACAATTCTAACTGGATCCTGCGCTGCCTTAATGTGAGGCCCGCGCCCTGTGAAGTTAAAGGGACAAAGAAGAGCAGGTCGTGGACAGCAGACACGCACAGAAATCGACAAAACTAGGCGGATGGAGGGGACTGCGAGGGGGGTACCGGCCAGATAGGCTTCGCGGTGATCCCTCGCCCGATGCCCAGCTCTATGCCCACGGGCGCCGAGGCACCTGCGGGAAGGGCGGGGAATCGAGACTCCTTCCCCGCCGCGCCCTCTCCGCCCTCTCCCCGCCTCCTTCCCGGGCGTCCTGAGGCTGCCCCCCCACTCGACGGCCGCGACCCCGAAGGCTGAGCCACCCCAGAACCAAGGCCCCCCCGCGACGGCGGAAGCGCCCGCGGGCCTCTCACAAGGAAAATTAGTCGAGAGCCGCCCCCGGCCGGGCCGAGGCCCTTAGGGCTTCCCGGAAGCTCGGTGAGCGGGTGGCACCACGGTGCCCCAGAGCCGCCGCGGAGCCCAGGCTTCCCCACCTCGTAGGGAGAGCGGCAGAGGCTACGCGACGACCCAGGTGAGCGCGGCGGCAGGTCGGCGGTGGTGAGGGATGCCCACTGATCCCTGGTGCGGGGACGGGCTGGGCCTCGAACCTGGGGCTCTGATTCTCTGCGGCTCCTACCACGAGTTTGGGAGCGCCGAGCGCTGCGGTCATTGGCCCCGTCGCAAAGACCGCTGTGGTCGCCGCGCTGAGGCTGCGCAGCTGGGCGACAGCTAGCGTGGGCGGGGTGGGGTGGGGAGCGGCCCCTCCGCTGTCCCCGCCGCTCGAGGAGGCCGGGGGCCGCCGGGACTTTTATTCTGACACGGCCGGCGCCCGGCTCTGCTTAGTCATGGTGACCTGCGCGCGTTCCGCACCTCCCCCCTGCACGCTGCGATGGAGGCGCCTGGGCCTGGGCGACGGAGGCGGAGCCCGAGAGCGGCCATGGCGGGGTGAGTGAGGCGGCCTGCGCCCGGGCGGCGGGTACCGTGGGCCGTGAGTGCCCTGCGGCCGTGCCTGGGGGCCGGAGAACTGCGCGTTGCGGGCCGGTCGCCTCGGGGTTCCCGCGGCTCCGCGGAGGCCAGAAGGGTGCGGTTCGAGTCGGAGCCTTTTGTTGGACGGCGCAACTCGCGGGGTGGCCCGAGAGCGACGCAAACCGAGCCAAGGGCCCAGGGAGCGCCGCTCCGACCAAGGCCGGGGGATTCCGGGACGTTGGGGGGCTTGGTCTTCGCCCTGGGGCTGGCAGTGGAGAGGCGGCGGCGGGGTCACTTCCTCCCTTTTCCAGGCCTTGGCAGCTCAGGCAGGACATGCGCAGTCTCCCACTTACCGCTTCATGGGGGTGGCGGGGGAGTGCCCAGGGCCCAGGGGGCACCGTTGGCCGATTGGCCCATGACCAAGAGGCCGGCCTGGGCCTCAGCTGGGGAGAGGCGGCCATGGCCCGGTGGAGGAGGGTGATCTGGCAGGCACACTGGAGTGGGCAGTCAGCCAGCCATAGCTCATTGACCCCTGCACGGTGCCAGATCCCAGGCAGAGAGGCACAGGAGAGGATGGGCACAGCCCTGACCTACACAGGGCTACCTGTCCTCAGAAACCTGGGGGCTCAGGGCCAGACGGATGGGCCATCCTTCAAGGAGGAAGCAAAGGAGCTCATTTCAATTCTTGACAAGTGCTGTGATGGAAATAAAGCAGGGAGGAGGTGACTGAGTTGAGCCCAGGGAAAGATGAGTTAGAGAAACTTGGGGAGCCTCTTGCAGATTCCCTCCTCCCTGAAGGACTTTTCAAAACACAGCTCCTGCCCTGGCTGTCGAGTCTCCACAGGTTTCTTGGAAACCCTTCAATAGTCATTATGCTCATTATACTCCTTACCGATTTTTCAGATTGCCTGTCATTCTGCCTCTGAGCCTTTGCACTTGCTCTCTCTCTGCCTAGAAAACTCTCATCCCACCCCCACCTCCTTCATATGTTCACCCCTCTTGTCTCAGCACCAACAGAGGCCTGGAATACCTGAGTTAAAGTAACTGCCCTCAAGTCACACTATCACAATGTGCTGTCATTTCCTTCAAAGCCTCAATTTTTGCTCAAGTCTTGCTTATTTTACTTATGGCTCCTCCATTCCCAAGTGTCAGCTCTAAGGGAGCACAGTGTATGTCAGTCTTACTCACTGCTGTGTCCCTGGTGTCTAGAACTGTGCCTGGTAGTGGTCCACAGTAGATGCTCAATAAATGTTGGTGAGGTGAATGAAGGAAGGAGATGGATATGCCCTAGGAAGGGAAGGACCATCAGATAACTGGAACAGAATGAGCAAAGGGGACAGGTGGACAGGAGCTGATTGTGAAGGGCTTTGCCAGCCATTGAAGAGTTTGGTTTTACTCTGTGCCACAGGGCTTGGCGGGGGGCAGTGTGGGGGGGATTCTGGCAGGGGAGGGACATCATCTGACCTATGATATAAGGTGGACCCTTGGGCTGGTGAGGCCATTGGGCAGTTAGCACAGATGGACACTGCTTCACCTGGGCTTGGGAAGGAAAACTGGTCTAGGAGTTGCTTTATTTTAGAAAAGGCTTGGCCCCAGGCCCTGCCCGCAGCCCTGTGCTCTCCCTCCTCCAGGCCTCTGAGTGCCAGTGGTGGTGTTGTCCCTTGTCATCTGGAACCCCATGCAACCGGAACCCAGGCCTAGTGGGGCTGGGGCACACACCCAATTTCTGCCCCTGAGGTCACAGCGCCCCGAAGGGGCAGGGGACACGGTGATGTACGCCTCCACGGAGTGCAAGGCTGAGGTGACCCCCTCGCAGCACGGCAACCGCACCTTTAGCTACACGCTGGAGGACCACACCAAGCAAGCCTTTGGCATCATGAATGAACTGCGGCTCAGCCAACAGCTATGCGATGTTACGCTGCAGGTCAAGTACGAGGATGCACCAGCTGCCCAGTTCATGGCCCACAAGGTGGTGCTGGCTTCATCCAGCCCTGTCTTCAAGGCTATGTTCACCAACGGGCTGCGGGAGCAGGGCATGGAGGTAGTGTCCATTGAGGGGATCCACCCTAAGGTCATGGAGCGCCTCATCGAGTTCGCTTACACGGCCTCCATCTCCATGGGTGAGAAGTGTGTGCTCCATGTCATGAATGGTGCTGTCATGTACCAGATTGACAGTGTGGTCCGTGCCTGCAGCGACTTCCTGGTGCAGCAGCTGGACCCCAGCAATGCCATTGGCATTGCCAACTTCGCCGAGCAGATTGGCTGTGCCGAGCTACACCAGCGTGCCCGAGAGTACATCTACATGCACTTTGGGGAGGTGAGTGAGGGCAATTGACATGGATCCAGGGCTTGGGAGCAGTGTCTGAAGAACCAAGGACAGATGGGAGCTCATTTCTTTTTGAGATGTGAAAGGTCAAGGCAAGGAGCTGGAGAAAAATGGGGTTCTGAATTCTTATTCTACACATCTTGGGCAACTCTGGGGAACAGCTCAAGAAAGTGAGGCCTTCATAGGTCCCTGGGCTCCTGGTTTCTCTGGGGTCAAAGGTGGGGACAGGGTGCAGTGAGTACGTTGGCATTTCCACACTGGGGTGCACTGAGTAGGGCCCGACATTTCAGGCCGTCAGCAAATATTTATTGAACACCCATGATGTGCTGTAGACCGCAAGTGTGACCCTTAGACATGTTTTCTTTGGTCCACATAGTGTTGTTCTTACACTATTCTTTGTTTCGTTTTCATTTTTAAGTGGAGGAAGTTGTGAACAGAAAAAATAAGTGCTTATCGAGCACTTACTGTGGACCAGCCTCTGTTCTAAGTGATTTCCATCCTTTAAATCACTGAATCTTCCCAGCTATCAGGTGTGTGTGCTTTGGAATGCCTTCCAGGACATTTTCAAAGTCTTCCTGTGGCTGGGATCAGCTGGGGGTGGACACTACCCTGGTCTCCATTTCTTTCCTTTACTCTGCACCACCTTTGGAGTTGACCAAATGCCCCAAGGACCTAAGGCCTATGGCTTCCAGGGAGGTGGCCTGAGAGCAGGGCTCTCCCACTAGTCTACACAGTACTGGTTTCAAGGGATTGCATGGGCTCGGGGTACCAGAAAGGTGAGGACCCACTGATGTGGGGTAAACAAATTATTTATAGGGACTGGGCCTGACAAAAAATATTTGCCCTGTATACCCTAGGAGTAGCCCTGCTCTGAGATAGTTAGTAGTATAACCTCCCTTTTAGGGAGGAGGAAAACCCAGGCACAGAGTGTTTCAGGTATTTGCCCAAGGTCCCACACTTAGAAAGTACTGGGCCAAGGAGTTCCGTTGTGGCTCACGGTTAACAAAACCGACTAGTATCCATGAGGATGCAGGTTTGATCCCTGGCCCCACCCAGTGGGTTAAGGATCTGGCATTGCTGTGAGCTGAGGTCTCAGACACGGCTCAGATATGGCGTTGCTGTGGCTATGGTGTAGGCCGGCGGCTACAGCTCTGATTCAGCCCCTAACCTGGGAACTTCCATATGCTGGGAGTGCGGCCCTAAAAAGACAAAAAAAAAAAAAGAAAAAAAAGTCCTGGACCAAAATTGCAACTCAGGCTGCTTTCTTCCAGCCTGAACCTTTTATTTATTTATGTTTTGGCCCCATCTACAGCATGCAGAAGTTCCCAGATCAGGGATTGAACTGTACCACAGCAGCAACCTGAACCACAACAGTGACAATGCTGGATCCTCAACCTGCTGTGCCAGCAGGGAGCTCTCTGAACTTTTTTTCCTAGAATATTCTATTGTTATTTCCTTTTTTTTTTTTTTTTTTGTCTTTTGTCTTAGGGCCACTCCCACAGCATATGAAGGTTCCCAGGCTAGGGGTCTAATTGGAGCTACAGCTGCCGGCCTACGCCACAGCCACAGCAACGTTAGATCTGAGCCACATCTGAGAACCTATACCATAGCTTATGGCAATGCTGGATCCTTAACCCACTGAGCAAGGCCAGGGATCGAACCCGCAACCTTATGGTTCCTGGTCGGATTGATTTCTGCTGTGCCACGAGGGAACTCTGCTATTTCCTTTTTAGCCAGTCTGCTCTTTTGTAAAAGTAATTTCATTTTTTACAAAGGGTAATGATCTCAGAGTTCAAACACAGAATGATACTAAACCATATGTGATACATCATGTCTTTGCCCATTTACCTGAGTACTTATGTACTACATGCCTGGCATGTTGCATTAACTCATTTAATCCTCACAAACTGTGAGGTTCAGACTATTTTAAATGCCCATTTTACACCTGAGGAAACTGAAATTGACAGAGGCAGGTTGAGTGACTTATCCAAGATCATAGCACTGTTGAGGGGATGGCAAGGGAGAGAGACATAGAAGTCAGCCCGTCGCACAATGCCCTCTGCAGGTGGCCAAGCAAGAGGAATTCTTCAATTTGTCCCACTGCCAGCTGGTGACCCTCATTAGCCGGGACGATCTGAATGTGCGCTGCGAGTCTGAGGTCTTCCATGCCTGCATCAACTGGGTCAAGTACGACTGTGAGCAGCGGCGTTTCTACGTGCAGGCGCTGCTGCGGGCTGTGCGCTGCCACTCGCTCACGCCCCACTTCCTGCAGATGCAGCTGCAGAAGTGCGAGATCCTGCAGTCGGACTCCCGCTGCAAGGACTACCTGGTCAAGATCTTCCAAGAGCTCACTCTGCACAAGCCCACACAGGTGATGCCCTGCCGAGCACCCAAGGTTGGCCGGCTCATCTACACTGCCGGCGGCTACTTCCGCCAGTCACTCAGCTACCTGGAGGCCTACAACCCCAGTGATGGCACATGGCTCCGGCTGGCGGACCTGCAGGTGCCCCGTAGCGGCCTGGCAGGCTGTGTGGTGGGCGGGCTGCTGTATGCTGTGGGCGGCCGGAACAATTCACCCGACGGCAACACCGACTCCAGCGCCCTGGACTGTTACAACCCCATGACCAACCAGTGGTCGCCCTGTGCCCCCATGAGCGTACCACGAAATCGAATTGGGGTTGGGGTCATCGATGGGCACATCTATGCTGTAGGTGGCTCCCATGGCTGTATCCACCACAACAGTGTGGAGAGGTGAGTGGCGGGGTCAGGAGGGGTGGGCTCCGAGGGTCCTGCTGCTAACAGGTCCCATGCCATTGGGATCTAGGGGTTCCCTCCCCACTGTTGCTGAGTGCTTTTCTCTGTGCCTTGTCTTCAGGGAGTGGAAGCCTCAAGGTGAAACTAAACACCTGAGAGATTTTTTTTTTTGCTTTTTAAGGCCATACCGGCGGAATATGGAGGGTCTCAGACTAGAGGTTGAATCATCAGAGCTGTAGCTGCTGGCCTATGCCACAGCCACAGCAATGGGGATCTGAGCTGAGTCTGTAACCTACACCACAGCTTATGGCAATGCTGGATCCTTAACCCACTGAGCAAGGCCAGGGATCGAACCCGCAACCTCATGGTTACTAGTCTGATTCATTTCCACTGCACCACAACGGGAACTCCACATCTGAGAGATTTATGATCGTGACCTTGGATGATGTATCTGGGCCTGGAAACTGTTCATGGGGCCGTTACAAATCCATACAGCAACTTTGTGCAGATTTGGGGAAAGTCTCCTCAGTTTGAAATTGTTGTAATAGGCTAATTTTGTGAAAATGTAACGCCTCACTGCTATCTGTCCAAAAATTGTTGTTATGAACATATGTCTGAGGCCTGCTATTTGGAAGATGCCCCCATAGATGTGGTGCCCTTGTGCAGTACGCAGCCTGAACAACTGTGCATGGTGACCCTGTGTTTAGAAGCTGAATGTTTTGGGCTTTTGACTCTTGTGTAGCCTAGACCTCTGCCTTTTTCTTTTCCAGAAGTGTGAGCCAGGTTACCTTCTCACCTGAAACATGTTAAACTCCCCAGCTGTCCATAGGATACCTGGCATTGGTGGGTTTGGAGTAAGGCCAGGAGTGGGAATTTTTAATACACGCCTCAGACAGAGGGCTCTAATGTACATAGTCTTTGAATAGGACAATAAGATGATGCATCACCCTCAGCAGGCCACTTTCAAGATAAAAGGGGCCCTAGGAATTATTCTAGGAGCACAGGCCTGAACTGAAAATGCCCCAGCCAACTGGGATATATGGTCACTCCATCTTTGACCATCATAATTTGAGAAGAACCATGCCAGGCTGTAGCCATGTTGTTAGAACTGGGGTTCTAGTGTTCAAGAAGGCTGGATCACACCCCAGCTCTGCCACTTCCTTGGTGACCCTGGGCCTGCCACTTCACCTCTCTGTGCCTCCGTCTTGTCATCTGAGAAGTAAGGGACGATCATGAGGACTGACTTCGCCACCACACTGGATGGTCTTTGGTGAGATGACACACGTAACACTCAGTACAGGGCCTGGCGGTGTTGTGATGGAGCCATTGGGGTCCAGCAGATGTACGTGTGACCTTGAGCAGATGGTGGCTATGAACCTTAGTTCTCTTATCTGGAGAAGGGACCTACTGATAACTTGTGCCTGAGGGAATCCTTGTGAGGATTAAAGAGTTCAAGTGCCTGGAGGCCTAGCAGAATCTAAGTGTGGGGGGGTCAGTGTTCCTGGTTAGCAGTGGTTGCTGTTGTCACTGTTATTATGTCCTTGCAGGTATGAACCCGAGCGGGATGAGTGGCACTTGGTGGCTCCAATGCTGACGCGAAGGATCGGGGTGGGAGTGGCTGTCCTCAACCGTCTGCTCTACGCAGTTGGGGGCTTTGACGGGACAAACCGCCTCAACTCAGCAGAGTGTTACTACCCAGAGAGGAATGAGTGGCGAATGATCACACCCATGAACACCATTCGAAGTGGGGCAGGTGGGCGGGGGCTTCAGGGAGGGGAGCCAGGAGACACACCCTCTCACCCCTAGGAGTGAAACTTGGCCAGGCCACTTGTCTCAACCTTGAACCCTGTGGCACACACAGGAGAGCTAGATTCTGAGAGTCCAAGCTCCTCTGTCCCAGCTTTGTTTTTGAAGGTTTCCTCAGAAGAGGGGAGAAGGGAGAGGGAAGGGAGAGGGGAGGGTCCCCCCGACCCGAAAAGGTGGTGGCCGGGGCACCCTAGGCCAGGCCCTGGAGTCAACCTCTCTGTGTGGTGTGGTTTAGGAGTCTGTGTCCTGCACAACTGTATCTATGCTGCGGGGGGCTACGATGGTCAGGACCAGCTGAACAGTGTGGAACGCTACGACGTGGAGACAGAAACGTGGACTTTCGTAGCCCCCATGAAGCATCGGCGAAGCGCCCTGGGGATTACTGTGCATCAGGGAAGAATCTATGTTCTCGGTGAGGCCCTGGGAGTGGGAGTCTGGGTGGAGAAGCCCATCTAGCCTCATCTTTTAGGGGCAGGCTCAAATCATGGTGGGAAAGAGTTCCATTTGTGGCTCAGTGGTAACAAATTCGACTGACTAGTATCCATGAGGATGCAGGTTCAATCTCTGACCTCACTCAGTGGTTTAAGATCCGGCTTTGCTATGAGCTGTGGTTTAGGTCTCAGACATGGCTCGGATCCCGTGTTGCTGTGGCTGTGGCATAGGCCAGCAGCTGCAGCTCCACTTCGACCCCTGGCCTGGGAACTTCCATATGCTGTACCTGTGGTGCCCCCACCCTCAAAAATCCTGGTGGGAGGCTTCTCGTGGTTTCTCCCTTTCCCCAGCCTTCGGAGGGACTGACCATCCCTTTTACTCTTCTGGCAGGAGGCTATGATGGTCACACATTCTTGGACAGTGTGGAATGTTATGACCCAGACACGGACACCTGGAGCGAGGTGACCCGCATGACATCCGGCCGGAGTGGGGTTGGTGTCGCCGTCACCATGGAACCCTGTCGGAAGCAGATTGACCAGCAGAACTGTACCTGTTGAGCCACTTTTGTTTCTTGGGCAAAAAAAGGGTCAGATCAAGAGTATTATCACTTTTGTATCAAAACAGGGACAAAAGAAAAAGCTACAGAGCAAAGGCTTGTCCTCCAAGATAGGAAGCTGGGATGCCTCAGTGTTAAAACGACAACTCCAAAGGCCAGAGTGGGAACCTGTGAGCCTGTCAGAGTGGTCCCAGGAATGTCTGGGAGAACTTGCCTGGGAGGTGGGTGCAGGAAGGGCGGGCCCCCGGAGAGAGGCCCCCAAACCCACTACCCCAAGACTGGGCCTGGGTCCTACACCAGCAGCCACCACCTCCCTTTGGGATGAAAGCAGGTGCCGAGGACAGACTGTTTTTTTTTCCCTGCAACTCTGTGTTTGGTTCCTTGAGGCCTGGGAAGGAGCCAACTGAGGCCTCAGGGGCTGAGGCCCCTTCCTGCTTAAGGACCCCAGGGACGGGCCTGTACATAGAAACCACTGGATATCGCTGCCCTGGACAGTCATTTTGTTGATAAGTAACCCTGTAACTTTCCAATGAAAATAAAGAACAAACTAACTAGTGTCTTCCACTGGAGCTCTCAGCTGGAGGTCTTGAACCCCTGGGGGCAGAAAGGACTCTTCCTCTGAAATGTACTGAAGTCTTTGATTTAGGGCTTGGATTTGAAACCAGTTTGTTATCTCTGCCCATTGAACTTTTAAATGTAGGGCATCTTTCTCCCCATAGGCAAGCCACACAGGGCTTGCTTTGTCCATCACTTTTAGCTGCTTTAAAGACACCTACCTAACCCCTTTACACATCTCCTAGGGCTCCCTGAGGTTAATTTCACATATGCACAGTGTATATTTTCACAGTTAATTTTTTGGCCACGCCCTCAGCATGTGGAAGTCCCCTGGCCAGCAGGGATCAAACCCAAGCTCCTGTTGCAACCTGTACCACAGCTGCGGCAACACTGGATCCTCGCTGTGCCACACGAGAACTTCCTCACAGTTAATATTTTAAGGCAGACCATCCCCACATGCCTCCCAATTTGTTGAAAGTATCCTTATGCACTTAAGTAACATAGACTTTTATTTTATTTGGGTACCTGGATATTAAAAGGACAAAGGGATTCTTGGAAATTGACTTAGGCAGAGGGCTCAATAGTCTGGTTCCTTATGAACAATGTGTGTGAAGGGAGTATGTGGCCTGGATCTTTTCTTCTGCCAATCAACTCTCTTCAAGCTCTGGGAGTGGAGAAAAGAATGCAGTATGGTCTCAACTAGGGTATTTCACAGGTTCTTCCAAATAGCTTAGAGAGGAAGCATTTGATGCCTGCCTTGCCGGGGAAATCCCCCTACGTCCCATCGCTGCAGCTTCACTCAGTTCACCTGGAGGCTGTCTTAGCCAGCCCAGTTCTCTGATCCTCATCCTAAGGTTTTTATGGAACAAGAAAATCTGTTGGCTGCATTGAATGGATGGGGGAGGACTTGCAGTTGTAAATGTACCTAGATAGACCTTTAGTGTCTACAAGTTCTTGTGTTTGTTTTTTGCTTTTTAGGGCCACACCCGTGGCATATGAAGGTTCCCAGGCTGGGGGTCTAATCGGAGCTACAGCTGCCGGCATATATCTCAGCAATGTCAGATATGAGCCGTGTCTGCAACCTACACCACAGCTCACAGCAATGCCGGATCTTCAACCCACTGAGTGAGGCCAGGGATGGAACTGGCAACCTTATGGTTCCTAGTTGGATTGTTTTTGCTGCGCCATGATGGGAACTCCATTTCTACACATTCTTTGTATTCATTAGCGCTGTGAGCTAAGAATGGCAAGCTTGAAATTTTTTTTGTGTGGAGGGGTGTGCCCTCAGCATGCAGAAGTTCCTGGGCCAGGGATCGAACCTGAGCCACCAAGCCCCAGAAGTGACAACGGGCCACAGCAGTCGGTGAGAATGCCGAATCTTTAACCTCCAAGCCACCAGGGATCTCCAACTTTGATTTCTTTACAGATGAGAAGCGGAGGTTCAGAAAGGTGACTTGCCTAAGGTCACTAGATTGTTTTTGGCTATACACACTGACCCCAGGGAACCTCTTTAATATCCCTTCTCACAGTCACAGAGGTATAGAGTGCTGTGGCTGAGAGGGGCTGCTTTGTTGTACTCCACAGGTCAGATCTGCACTCTGCCTCCACCTAGGTCAGGGGTCCTGAGAAAGCATTCTTAAGAAGTGTTTTCTCACAGAAATCCAAAGGAACTGATAAGTGTAAAATTGAGGGAAGGAGGGGCAAGATTCTGGACAGAGGAAGCATCACACGCAAAGGTCCTGTGGCACTGAGAAGCAAGTCTAGATGAAGCTCTGAGGCAGGAGGAACAGGGTGGCAGGAGAGGATAAACAAAGAGGTGGGTGTGGGGGGAGCCAGACCCGTGGGTCATATTCTTTTCACTCATTAAATACCTAAAGACTATCTTTTTTTTTTGCCTTTTCTAGGGCCGCTCCCACAGTGTATGGAGGTTCCCAGGCTAGGGGTCTAATCGGAGCTGTAGCCACCGGCCTACACCAGAGCCACAGCAACGCGGGATCCGAGCCACATCTGCAAACTACACCACAGCTCACGGCAACACTGGATCATTAACCCACTGAGAAAGGCCAGGGATTGAACCTGCAACCTCATGGTTCCTAGTCGGATTCGTTAACCACTGCGCCACAATGGGAACTCCCTAAAGACTATCTTTTCAAAGTTCCAGAGTTTCTGCTGTGGTGCAATGGGATGGGCGGCATCTCTGGAACCCTGCGATGCAGATTCAACCCCCAGCCTGGCACAGTGGGTTAAGGATCCCACATTGCCATGGCTGCAGCATAGGTCTGTGGCTCTGATCTGATCCCTGGCCTGGGAATTCCATATGCAGTGGGGCAGCCAAAAAGAAAGAAAGAAAAGTTCGAATATTACAGATAAAGCTGAAATCTTACTCTCATTCCAGCCCCTCTAAATTTAAAAAATTTAATAATTTCAGTATTGTATGTTCTATGTAGTTCCTTATGAAAACATTGTATTATTCTGCAACTTGCTTTTTTCCTTCATCCTCCAGTAAGATCCATCTGTGATGTCACATTCCTTTTACCAGCTATCGGATGTTCTGTTTTATCTCTTCCTCTGCTGACAGATGTTTAGGTTGTTTCCAATTTCTCAGAATTACAGATAAGGCTGCAATATCCATTCTTAATCATGTCTCCTTGGGCACAAGTGTGTATATTTCTCCAGATGGATACTAAGAGGTAGAACTTACTGGATCCTGGGTAAGCACGGCTTTTCTAGATGCTGCCAGATGATCCTCCAAAGTGGTTGTAACAAATCATATTGCTGCTGTTTCTAGAAGTCCTTTATAAATTTACACAGTCAAATGTATCACTCTTTCTTGATGGTTCTTTCCTTCCGTGTCATAAAAAGGAAAAGAACCTCATGTTGGTCTTTTCTGCAGCTTCCTACCCATTTGTTAAGTTATTGTCTCCTGTCTATAAATTAATTGTTTCTGCCTAAGTTAACCAAAGTTGGTTTTGTGTGTGTGCATTATTTTTTTGGCTGCACCTGCAGCATGTGGAACTTCCTGGGCTGAGGATTGAACCCATGGCACAGCAACAACTTGAACCACAGTAGATCCTTAACCCACTGAGCCACTGGGAACTCCCAAAGTTGGTTTTTGTTGGTTCTGTGAGAACTAAGACTCCTGACTAATAGAGACATTGAGAAATTTTTAAAATATATTTTATTTTTAAAAAGTTTTTTGTCTGTTTTTCTTTTTTTTTTTTTTTTTTTTTTCTTTTTAGGGCTGCACCCGAGGCATATGGAAGTTCCCAGGCTAGGGGCTGAATTGGAGCTACAGCTGCCGGCCTATACCACAGCCACAGCAACTCAGAATACGAGCCTCTTCTGCAATGTACACCACAGCTCACGGCAATGCCAGATCCTTAACCCACTGAGCGAGGCCATGGATCAAACCCACAACCTCATGGATCCTAGTTGGGATCGTTAACCACTAAGCCATAAAGGGAACTTCCTGCACTTGGATTCTTAACCCACAACAGCGGGAACTCCTGTTTTATTGACATTTTAATGACTTGTTGACCTACACGTCCATTTATGCACCAACTTCATTGTTTTAATTACTACAGTTTTATAACATCTTATTATCAGATAGAACAAATCCCTCCTTCCCCTCTTTTTCATTCTTTCTTTTTAATAGTCTGAACTATTATTGCATATTTTTCCCTCCCTCTAAAGGATGACATTTCATGAAAAAAAGAAATTTTGACTCAATTGCATTAAAACTGTCCAGCTGGGAAGAAAAAAAAATTTACATTGGGTCTCTCCATTCATGAATTTTTATCTGTCCATTTAGTGAAGACTTTGCTGTCCTCAGGAAAGCTTTATAAGTTTTCCACAAAGGGCTTGCAATAGGTTTTGTAGGAGTTTGTACAGGCCTTGTTGCTAATGTCAATGAGATCTTTGCTCATTGATCCTTTTATTTATTTTTTATTGAAGAAATTTTTTTTTCTTTTCTTTTTAGGGCCACACCTGCACGCTAGGGATGGAATGGGAGCTGTAGCTGCTGACCTACACCACAGCAACACGGTATCCAAGCTGTGTCTGCGATCTACACCACAGCTCACAGAAATGCCAGATCCCTGACCCACTGAGTGAGGCCAGGGATTGAACCCACATCCTCATGGATACTAGTCGGATTCGTTTCCCCTGCACCACAACAGGAACTCCCTCAATGATTCTTTAAAATTGGTATTTCTGGTATATGAGAAAGTTGCTGTTATACTGATCTTCCACCAGCACCTTTTTTTTTTTTTTTTTTTTAGGGCTGCACCTGTGGCATGTGGAAGTTCCCAGACTAGGGGATGAAACAGATGCCACATCCACAGCAACACCGGATCTGAGCTGTGTCTGCATCCTGCAGCTCTTGGAAACTCGGGATCCTTTAATCCACTGAGTGAGGCCAGAGATCGAACTCTCATCCTCATGGATACTAACTGGGTTCTTGATGAGCCACAATGAGAACTCCAATCTGGATTATTAAAGTTGTTAAAGTTGGAATGATAATGATAATATTTAATAACCCCAGAGCACTATACAAGTGTTACTTAAAATTCCTCACTGGCTTTCATTATCTGTGAAAAGATCAATCCTTGCACCAACCCACCTGTCTCTTTTGTTTGCTTTTTAGGGCAAAACAAGTTCCCAAGCTAGGGGTCAATGCAAGCTGCAGCTGTGCCACAGCCATAGCAACCTGGGATCCGAGATGAGTCTGCAACCTGCACCACAACTCACAGCAATTGATCGAACCCCCATCCTCATGGATGCTAGTCAGGCTTGTTACCGCTGAGTCACAGCAATGGGAACGCAAACCTACCTGTCTTGTGATAGTTCTGTAGCTTCTCAAGACCTTCAGGGCTGATATGGGAAGTGTGGTCTAAAAGGCGTGTAGCACCCTCTTGTGGGCCTCTGGATGAAAAGACGAACTATTTCCAAGAGAAGAAAAAGGAGCAAGATTGGAGGAGCCCCAGAGTGCAGAATTCTCTGATCTTAACTTTTTCCTTTTTTTTTGGTTTTTTTAGGGCTGCACCCGCAGCATATGGCTAAGGGTCAGACTGAAGCTTACACCACAGCTATAGCAATGCCAGATCTGAGCCATGACTGCAATGTTGGATCCTTAACCCACTGAGTGAGTCCAGGGACAGGACCTGCATCCTCATGGATACTAGCTGGATTCATTACCGCTGAGCCACAATGGGAACTCCCCCTATTTTTTATTTTATTGTTATTATTATTATTATTATTTTGTCTTTTTGCCATTTCTTGGGCTGCTCCTGCTGCATATTAGACTAGGGGTCTAATCGGAGCTGTAGCCACTGGCCTATGCCAGAGCCACAGCAACACAGGATCCGAGCTGCATCTGCTACCTACACCACAGCTCACGGCAACTCCGGATCCTTAACCCACTGAGCAAGGGCAGGGATCGAACCCACAACCTCATGGCTCCTAGTCAGATTCGTTAACTACTGAGCCACAAGGGGACCCCCCCATTTTTTAAATTAGCATTTTTTGAGTTCCCTTACGGTGCAGTGGGTTAAATAGCCAGCGTTGTCACTATAGCCTGGGAACTTCCACATACCATGGCTAAAAAAAAAAAAAAAAAAAAATAGAATTCTTCAAAATTTCTGGGAAAATTGTATTTTTACAAATAAAAACAACTTCAAATATGTCCAGGAATCTCCCTATTTAAAGGACTCTCCGTCCTGTGAGCCACAGCACCAAATCCACACCTCAGAGTTGTAAGTTTGATTTTATTATGCCACATATTAAGCAGGACACCCAGGAAAACTTTTCAGGCTACATATCCCAGGATCTTCTCGGATTTTTTTTTGTTTGTTTTTAGGGCCGCACATACAGCATATAGAAGTTCCCAGGTTAGTGGTCCAATGGGAGCTGCAGCTGCCAGCCTACACCACAGCCACAGAAACGCAGGACAGGAGCAGAATCTTCAAACTATACTGCAGCCTGAGGCAACGGTGGATCCTTAACCCAGGGAGTGAGGCCAGGGATCAAACCCACATCAGTCAGGTTCTTAACCTCATGAGCCATAAGGGGAACTCTTCCTCTGCGATTTAATCAGCTGACTTAGACAACTTTTGCAGGAATTTGAAACTGCTGCCCAAGGCTGATGTCAGCTACCTCTGTCTTCACTTACAGCTTCAGTGTCAGGAAAGATTAATAACATTAGTCAAAGAGTTAGTGTTTGTCTCAGCCGTCACAGGTGGATTTTCTTTCATTTCTAGCCCATGTCTTCCTCTTACTGATCATATTTCACCCTCCCTGATCATCTCGCAATTCATCTAAGGATTCATCAAATCCAAGTGAAGACATGAGGCAGGAACAACAAATATTTCAGTGCCTACCATATTCCTGATACTGTGTAGATACGACTGGGAGAAGAACCCATGATTTCTGCCCTCCTGTAATCCAGAGTCAGCAGGGGTGGGTGTGGACAGTTATTTGCATGATTGTTCATTAACCTATAACCAGAAACTCTGAAAAATGCTCTAGGAAAAAGGAGCTTGCCGAAGTCGTAAACATTGTGTTTGTTGGCCATGTGTTCATAATTATTTTTCTATTCTTCACCTTGTTCGCCATTTTATTTACTGGCACACAGTAGGAGCTTCACTCATATTTGAATATTAAGTAGATGAATTTTTTCTTTTTTCTTCTTTTTGTCTTTTCTAGGGCCGCTCCCGCGGCATATGGAGGTTCCCAGGCTAGGGGTCCAATAGGAGCTGTAGCTGCCGGCCTACACCAGAACCACAGCAACATGGGATCTGAGCTGTGTCTGCAACCCACACCACAGCTCACGGCAACGCCGGATCCTTAACCTACTGAGCAAGGTCAGGAATTGAACCCACAACCTTATGGTTCCTAGTTGATTTGTTAACCACTGAGCCACAACGGGAACTCCTAAGTAGATGAATTCTTGGTCACAAAGGATGTATGATAAACATTTGTGGGATTGGCTGGAACTGGTCAGGTCTTCTAGATGCTTCTCCAAGGGTGTGGATTTTGCCAGCTCTGTGCAAAAGTGGAGCTACTTAGCCTATTAGGATTTTAGTTTATAGCCAAAACAGCCCTTTTGATCTCTCTTATCGTTACCATGAGATTTCTTGGAACTTCATGGGACAGAGTAATCCCTGTTTCAGCTAACAGCCTTTCCATATCCAATTGCTCATTAAGTACCTGCTGATGATATCAGGAACTGTGAGAAGCCCTTGATAAATATTTTAAGACAGATTTAACTTTTTTTTTTTTTTTTTTTTTTTGGTCTTTTTAGGGCTGCACCCGCAGCACATGGAGGTTCCCAGTCTAGGGGTCAAATCGGAACTACAGCTGCCGGACTATGCCACAGCCATAGCAACGCCTGATCCAAGCCACATCTGCAACCTACACCACAGTTCACGGCAACACCGGAGCCTTAACCCACTGAGCAAGGCCAGGAATCGAACGGCAACCTCATTGTTCCTGGTCAGATTCGTTTCAGCTGCACCACTACCGGAACTCCTTAAGGCAGATTTAGATACTTCCTGCAGCTCCCATTTTAAGAGAAACAGCCCCAGTTCCCTAAGCAATTTCTCACGTGACATGGTGAGTTCCTTTATCAGCTAGTTTCACTCCCACTTAATTTTTTTTTTTTTTTTGTCTTTTTGCTATTTCTTGGGCCGCTCCTGTGGCATATGGAGGTTCCCAGGCTAGGGGTCCAATCGGAGCTGTAGCTGCCAGCCTACGCCAGAGCCACAGCAACACAGGATCCGAGCCGCGTCTGCGACCTACACCACAGCTCACGGCAACGCCGGATCGTGAACCCACTGAGCAAGGGCAGGGATCGAACCCGAAACCTCATGGTTCCTAGTCGGATTCGTTAACCACTGCACCACGACGGGAACTCCCCACTTAAATATTTTAAGGGTGATTTAAGTCTTGCCTTCCCCCTCCAGGACTGGAGGCAGGAAAGTGCAGAAGGGGCCTTTGGGACTTCTGCTGTATGGTGACCACCAAAGCCCTTGCAGGGAGTCACCTCCAATTGCAAGGGAGGAAGAGATTATTACCCTCAGGGAAAAGGGGGATGATGGGTCCCTCCAGGGTGTGGGGATGGAGATTAAGAAAAACCCTCAGGAAGGGAGGGGACAATGCCAGGCCCCTTCTCAGGCAGGAGCAATACCGGGGACATTTGAGGAAGGGTCATCCGACCCTGGGGGGGGGCGGGTTCCCCGTAGGGAAGGGTGATATGAGAGAGGACCCCCTTAGGAAAACGGGGTGACGCCGGCGTCAGTCTCCCTCAGGAAGGACAATGTTGGGCCCCATCAGGAAGGGGACTGACACCAGGGTTCTCTAAGAAAGTCGGAACAACTCTGGAGTCACCCTCAGAAAGAAGATGCTGGTCTCCTCCTCAGCAAAAGGGAACGTCTCAGGGGTGCCCCTCAGGAAGGGGGAAAAGACACCTGGATAGTCTCAGGAAAGGGGGATGACACTGGAGGACCCCTAAAAAGTGGGAACGGCACTGGGGTCACTTTCAGGAAGGGAGTGACTGCAGGTCCCCTCACCTGCCTCAGGGTTCGTCGCACCTGCAACAGTCCAAGCTCCTCTGCTCCCTCAGATATCGAGTTCGACTAGCGAAGCCGCCGCGCCTCTCATTGGATTCTTTCTTGGCTGATGACAACCACGACAGCCAATCGAAGCGCTGTGGAAAAATCTCCCGCGCGCCTTTGCCACGCCTCCTACCCCGTCTGCGCGCGCGCACCCTCCTTCCTGCTGTAGCTCCTAAGACCTACTCTAGGGGGCGCACAGGAGTAGGAGCTCCCAGTCCCTACCTCCTTCCTCACCTGTGACCCATTTCATAATGACAGTACGGCTGTTGCGAGAATTAAATGCAGTAATTTATGTAAAACAGTTTCTGGCACATTGTAATCTCCTGGCAAACCTGAGCTCTTGTTATTTGCATTTTACAGCATGAATCTGCCCAAACGAACTCAGTCACTAACTGGCGTAGTTGCAACCAGAATCCAGTCTGTGTGCTTATCTATCATGCTTTTGCAGATCCCAGATAACAAATACCGGCTATTTCTTTCCTGATTATGAAATAGCTTCCCCTTGATTATAAAAGTAATATATACTCATTGCAAAAATTCAGAAAATATGTAAGACTACAGAAAGAAAACACTGGTACCTTTTAATCTCATCACTGTAGACACAATATTTGATGAACAAGTTGCCTTTTCTATGCACATATGTAAGATAGTATAATGCAGAATATTTTGAAACCTGTACACCTCACTGTGAACATCTTGTCATTTCAGTAAATATAGACCAATCTAGTTTCTGTTTGCTTGTGGGTTTTTTTTTTTTTTTTGTCTTTTTGCCATTTCTTGGGCCGCTCCCACGGCACATGGAGGTTCCCAGGCTAGGGGTTGAATTGGAGCTGTAGCTGCTGGCCTATGCCAGAGCCACAGCAACTCGGGATCCAAGCCGCGTCTGCAACCTACACCACAGCTCACTGCAATGCCAGATCCTTAACCCACTGAGAAAGGCCAGGGATCGAACCTGAAACCTCATGGTCCTAGTTGGATTCGTTAACCGCTGAGCCATGACGGGAACTCCTGTTTGCTTGTGTTTTTTAGCGCCGAACCTGCAGCATATGGAGGTTTCCAGGCTAGGGGTAGAATCAGAGCTATAGCCACTGGCCTAAGCCACAACAACACTAGATCCGAGCCGCATTTGCAGCTCACCAGCTCGCTGGATCCTTAACCCACTGAGTAAGGTCAGGGATCAAACCTGCATCCTCATGGATACTAGTCAGATTCATTCCCGCTGAGCCATGAGGGGAACTCCACAGTTATGTTTTTGATAAATATTGTCAGACCACTCCAGGAAAGCTGTATGTGCCAATTTCTACCAATACTAATGAGCTTTGAAAGTGCTTTGTTCACACCAGGATGGTCTATCTTTTCATTATTTGCCAATAGGTGAAAAAAGAAAACTGTCATCTTTTAATTTTACTTCCTTATATTTTGATGCTGTGAAAGAGGGGAGAATATTACCCACATTTCAGGATTCTGTGCATGTGAAACAAAATAGCAATAATAATATAAAAGTACCGGCAGCGCTTCATTGTCAAACAGGCATTGGGGCAAGTGAGATCCCTGCCTTATTTCCCTGAATTTTTCTGACACTGTGAGATCACTTCTCAGCCTCAGTTTCCTCATCTGCAAAATGATAGTACATATCTCAAGGAGAGCTGGAAAGCTGATAAAATAATCCAACTAATGAGTCTCACATAGGGCAGAGCCCTCTAAATGCTGGGGAAGGTGGAGCCATTAGCCCCAGACCACTGAAGCCTGCAAGTGGCTGATGTCAACTTCAGAGAATGATCTGACTCCACCCCTTCCCCAGGTCCCCCTGTCCTGTTCAGATTACAAGGCCTCTCTGCCCTTGGTCACCTTTCCCTGAAGAAAGATGAACTCCCCAACAGGAAGATTTAAAGAGCCAGCTGACGGTCACATGGCACCTCTATCCTTTGACTCACATTCTCAGATTGTCACCAAGTCCCAATCAGGAAGCATTTGGGACATTACAGCTACACTTTTACACTTGGAGAAACTGAGGACTAGAACCAGAAGACTCACCCAGACCACCCAGCTAACCCCTGCAGGCTGGAATTGATACTGTCGTCTCCTGACCCCCAGCCCAACACCCTTTCCCCGACTGAAACACTCTTGGGAAAACATCTGTGTCTCCTCATTGCTTCTTGTGTAAGATTCAGATTCCCTGGAAACTTCTACCTAGTTTTCCAGCTTTGCTCCTCCCCCTCAGGGTCCAGACTGGCCCCTACTCCTCTGGGCCAGGATACCGCCTCTGAATCTTTAAGCCAAAGTCGAGCAGTTGAAGCTTTGTATGCATTCAATTCTCTATGTAAACTCCGGCTATGGGTCAGTACAGCACTGTCTGATGCAGTAGCCATTCATTACATGTGGCTACTTAATGTAAAGGAAAATTAAAAGTCCAGTTCTTCAGTCACACTAGTCACACCTCAAGTGCTTAATAGCCAGGTGTGCCCAGCAACTACCCCGTCAGATATCACGGACATAGAACATTCCCATCATCACAGAAAGTTTCACTGGATAGCCCTCTCTAGCCTAGAACTTTTGCTATCCCTATTTTATTTATTAATTTATTTGGCCTGCAGAAGATCCTGGGGCAGGAATGGAACCCATGCCACAACAGTGACCTGAGCCACAGCAGTGACAATGCAGAATTCTTAACTGCTGGGCCACCAGGAAACTCCCATTCCCATTTAGTAAATGAAACAATTGAAGATCAGAGAGATCACACCCAAGGTCACACAGCTAGAGCTGGGATTCAAACTAGTCCTTGGCTGCTAGAGACAAATAGCAGAGCAGGTGGGTCAACCTCTCTTGAGATTTGGGGAAGCTGCCATCATTATCTTTATCCATGAGGAAAGTTTTGCTCATTAGCATAACGAATGTCAGAAATGTTTTATTGGTGAAATCAGGGCTTATTAATTAGCCTGATAAAGGTTGGAAAAATGGGCTTCCATGAGTGGAATTAACAAATTTGTGGATTGGTTAAAATATCTGAGACTCATTTGCTTCCTAATCTTGCATGAACATGTTAAAAAAACAAGAGCTAAAATCCTGAACCAGTTCTGTGTGAACTTGGAGGATTCAATTTGCCTGATACACATTATAAGGGCCACAGGATTTAGGGTATTCAAGTTTGTTTTCGTGTTTTTGTTTTTGTTTTTGCTTTTTAGGGCTGCATCTATGGCATATGGATGGTCCCAGGCTAGGAGTCGAATTGGAGTTGCAGCTGCTGGCCCACACCACAGCCACAGCAATGCTGGATCCTTAACCTACTGAGCAAGGCCAGGGATTGAACCTGCCTCCTCACAGATACTAGTCAGGTGTGTTCTTTACCACTGAGTCACAATGGAAACTCCTTTTTTGGTTTTGTTTGAATGCAGCGTGAGGGCTGCAACACTGTAATGCTAGATGCTGGGAACTCATGGAACTGAACAGATGTAAATTCTCTTACGCCTGTGAATCAAGTTTAATGCCTGTACGGCAGAATTTGACCAGAGCTTTTATCATGACCTAGCAACCAGATGTTCAAGGCGTGGTCAGTCAAGTTCCCTTGGTTTCTGGGAATGACTCTGAGGTACCAGAAGAACCCAAGTTGCATCAGATAGGTTCCACATGAAAGAAACAAGGCTTACCTGGGTCTGCTGGCCTCCAAAGACTGTGTGGTCTGAACTTACGACCTGAAGCTCCTGGCTCCTGCAAAGCTGTCTGCACCCCCTCAAGGTTTAACTGCTTGGGGAGGGTTTGGACAGAGCCCACTCCTTACCCTCACCCTGCCCCAGAGAGACAGCAAGATGCACATCTTGAGAAAAAGGATGGGGGAGTTTGCCTGTGGCGCATGGGGTTAAGTATCTGGCATTGCTGCTGCTGTGGCGACGGCTGGAACCCCAGCCCAGGAACTTCCGCATGCCTTGGATGTGGCTGAAAGCAAATTAGTTAATTATTTTTTTAAAAAAAGAGAGAGAAATAAGATGGGAAAAGAAGCCACATCAGCCATGAAGATCGGTGAAAGGCTCGGTTTAATTAGAGACAAGATCGAAGGACTGATTATCGATCAGCAGACCGACTGATTGATCGACAAAGTGGACAACACTCTAGCAGCTCACGGGGGTTCCTGTGGCTCCCCACCTGGGTTCCTGTCCCCAGTTGCCAATCTTGCCCGGCCGGTGGGCAGAGGGGAGGGGCAGGCTCAACCAAGCCCCTCCCCCCCTTGAAGACTCTCTGTTAAACAACAGCGCTGAGTCCACACTTCGGGGTCTATGTATGGTACAGTTTGTATAATACAGTAGGAATGGAGACTCCCTCCGGGAGACCCCCACCCCTCTTCCCCTGACTGAGTCAGTGGGGGAAGGGCAAGTTTATTTTCCCTTTTTGCCTCTGTAGAATAATTTACAAACCAACCTTACAGTATGTACAAAAAAAAAAAAAAAGCAAACGAAAAAGAAAGAAAAAGGAAAACCAAAAAAACAACAAAACAAAACAAACCCACTCCGGTCACCGGCTGGGACTAAAACTATTAAAAATGAACCCTGTACAGCATCATGGGGGTGGGAGCGGGTGGCACTCCCCACTGGGAAGGACAGATAGATGGAAGGCTTGGGGGAGCTGGAGGCTACAGTACCGTGTGCTCAGAATCAGAGGGGAGGGAAATGAGAGAGGCCGGTCCTGCCTAAGTTGCAGAACCAGGCCAAGGGCAGAGAGGAGGGGGCAGAGGGGGTTTCTCCTTCCAAACAGTCCCCCATGGCTTGGAGAAAAATGGCCTTGCATCTGTCTGTTGTATTGCTCAGGGAATAGCTTAGGGGGAGGGGGGAGGCTTGGCAAGGTGAGGGCAAAGAAAAAATGACTTTGGTGCCAGGGTGGGTGAGGGCTGCCCAGAAAGGGAATGTGGGTATACACCGTTATTGCTTCCTCCTAGGGCAAAGAGTGGGGGAGCAGGAGGATGCTGGGGAAGTGGGGGAGCCCAGGATGGGGGCTCTGGGCCTGGACCCACCCCACCCAAAGAGCAGGTGGGAGCCACTGCAACCCCCTCTCCTATGGCCGTGGGAATCATTAAGGCAGAAACAAGAGGAGAAGCAGCTGGAAGCAGGGGTGCGGCTCTAAACCGTCCAGCCCCACAGGGAAAAAATTCAAACGGAAACCCAAGTGGAAGGGAAAAGGGGTGGCAAGTGGAGGGGGGAGGGGGAATCATACCTCAGACCCCAGGTTAGTGATATGAATGTCCCTCCAACTCCCCACCCCTGAATCCTAAAGCCCACAGCTCCTGCCCTGCCAGCCCCCCGTGAATCAGTATTGCCAGGTTTGTGCAAAATGAGGCGGAAGACTTCCGGGGGGAGGGCAGAGAGCCAGAGAGGGGCTGGAGCTGGGACCCCTCCAACCCTCCACCCCCAGAGCCCCCCCCGCCCCCGAATGGCTATTCCTGGCTGGGTTCTAGAGACCCTCCAAAATTCAGAAGAAAAATCTGGAGGGGGACTCTACACCAGGCAAAGAGCCCAGAGAGGCCGGAAGACTAAGCCTGGAACCTAGGGGGGGCAGTTAGGGGGGTTGGAGATGGATGAGGGGGAGCCGGGAACAGGAGCATCTACAGTTGCTGTGTTTCATCCTTTTTTTTTTTTTTTTCTTTTTTTAAAAATGTAACAATTAAAATTCCAAAAATAAAATCCCTTCCGGGACCTCAGCCCCTTGTTCCCCAGCCCCCACCTCCAAAAAGAGGCCCCGTGGGTGGGGGTGGGGGGAAAGGGGCAAAAAAGAAAAGAGAAAAAAAACCACTTTTCTGTTTTCTTTTTTCTCAGGAGGCCCAAGAGTCTTTGAGGCAGTGGAGGAGGTCGGGGGGTGATGGTAGTGGTGGGAGGCAGGGTGGGTAACAGGGTGCGGGGGCTGAGGCTCAGGTAGGGCCTCCAGCTGGCCCCCACCCTCCAGGAGCTGAAAGTGTGGGTGGATCCTCGGCCGACGTCCCTGTGCAGGCACAGCACGCCCTCTTGGCAGCCTGATGCTCTTTTTGGGCCCCCACCTCGGCTGCCATGGAGGGGAGGCCCAGAAGGCCCGGGTCCCCCTCTGGAGGGGGAAGGGTCCTCAAGGCAGGCAGAGGGAAGCTCTCAGAAGACAGGGCAGGGGGGCTGCTGCAGCCCACAGCATCCAGGGATGCATCTGGAGACGTGGGCCCGTCCTGGCCACCTGTAGCCACACTATCTGCTAAGTCTGCTCGCTGTGTCAAGTACATTTCCTCTACCTCCAAGGGTTGCTCAGCATCCGGGGCTGTGGACAATTCCTGCACTTTGACTGCACCTGGGCCAGTGGACACCTCCTCCTCCTCTTCCTCCTCCAGTGTCAGCTCAAATTGGAACTTATCAGGTAGGGGTGGGTGACCTGGTCCCCCGGGCTCCTCCTCCGGTGGTGGTGATGGGCTCTGCCTAATGGCGCTGTAGTACCAGTCCCGGTTGTCCTCCAATGTGTCCAGGATCTCTTGGGCATCGGGGTGGACCAAGTCAGCCCACGTCTCCCACAGTGGGTGTACAATATAGTCGATGAAACCAACCTGAGGGAGGGAGGAGGAAGAATAAACTGGGGGTCTGCTGGCACAGATGGCACTGCTGGGTTACAAGATCTAATTTTTTTTTTGGCTGCTCCACCCATGACCTTCAGAAGTTCCAGGCCAGGGAGCGAACCCAAGGCACAGCCAGTGACAACACGAGATCCTTAACCTGCTGAGCCACCAGGGAACTCCTATTAAAATTTTAGAAATGCTGTTACCATTTGACCCAGCAATCTTGCTTCTCCCAATCGACCCTGGAAAAACTCTTATACAAGTAAGGGGAAAAAATCACCTATGAAGTATAAACAAAAACTGGAAACACCTCCATATATACATCAGTTAGAGATTAGTTTAAAAAATCGTGGTATGGGAGTTCCCATACCTGACTAGTATCCTTGAGGATTTGGGTTTGATCCCTGGCCTTGCTTGGTGGGTTAAGGATCTGGGATTGCCATGAGCTGTGGTGTAGGTCGCAGCCAAGGCTCAGATCTGGCATTGCAATGCCTGTGGCGCAGGTTGGCAGCTGCAGCTCCAATTCAAATCCTGGGAACTTCCACATGCCACACAAGCGGCCCTAAAAAGCATAAAAAAATATTGTGGCACATAACACATATTCATTATAGCATTTTTGCAACAAAGAGAAACTAGAAACAACTTCATGGCCAACTATTGGCTAACACCCTGATATCATTTTCTCTCCTTATTGACAGAACTTGATTTTTCTTGTGAGAGGCAGTGCCTCCAGCTGAAAACTACATTTCTCAGCCTCCCTTACAAAAGAGCAGGTGGCCACATGACCACCTGTGGATGGAAGATGCTGGGGAGTGCCTCAGCTGGCAAAGCCTTTCTTCCCTGGAATGTAGCTAGAATGGCTGGAGTTTCAAAAGCATCTGTGATCACAAGAGACACCTCTGAGTAGAGAAGCCCCATGCCTCAGATAGTAGATGAGAAACACTAAAAATTCCGCCTGCCAAATTTGTGGAGTCAAAGAAAGCCAAATTCCTTTTCCAGACTTTCCATACATAAGAGAAAGAAATAAATGGGTAAAGCTTTTATCCTGTTTGAGTCACCGTGAATTCCTAACTACTAAACATTTAATGTCCATCAACAGGGCAATGACTACCGAAACTGTATCAGGCTGCACCTGTGGCATATACAAGTTCCCAGGCTAGGGGTCGAATCTGAGCTGTAGCTGCCAGCCTATACCACAGCCACAGCAATGCTAGATCCAAGCCACGTCTGTGACCTACATCACAGCTCACAGCAACAATGGATCCTTAAAGACCACTGAGCAGGGCCAGGGATTGAACCTGAGTCCTCATGGATACCAGTTGGGTTCATGACCGTTAAACCACAATGGGGACCCCCACCATTATTTATTACTAGACAGTAGTGGAAAAGGATAAACTTAATCTATATGTAATAGTGTGGACAGATCTCCAAATCCTTGTTGGGAAGAAAAGATAACCTGTATAAAAATAGTTATATATTGATACAATTTGTATATTTTTCAAAAAGCTAAACCACAAACAATTGTTATTAAGTTGCCTGTAAATACAAATACATAACAAAACAAATGAAACTGGTTTTCATCAGGAGTTTGTGCATTCCCCAGGGACATTTGGAAATGTCTGGAGACATTTTTCCTTGTTACCACAGGAAGGGGAGGGTGTTCCTTGCACCTCGTGGGTGGAGGCCAGGGATACTGCTCAACACCGTACAGTGCATAGGATGGCCTCACCATGGAGAATGGTCCAGCCTCAAATGTCAATAGTGCTGAGGGTGGAACACTGGATGGGAAGGGCACACACACCAAACCGGGAAGAGGAGGTCTCGCCAGGGAGGAGACTGGGAGTGGGGAGGGTGAGAAACTCTCAAGTTCACACATTAGGACTGTCTTTTACGAAACTGTGTTTCTGTTCCTCTTGTAAATTAAATAGGCACATGATGAAGACAAATTATTTCACCTCATTTCAAAATCCAGGAGTTCCCGTCGTGGCTCAGTGGTTAACGAATCTGACTAGGAACCATGAGGTTGCGGGTTCGATCCCTGGCTTTGCTCAGTGGGTTAAGGATCCGGCACTGCTGTGAGCTGTGGTGTAGGTTGCAGACGAAGCTCTGATCCCACGTTGCTGTGGCTCTGGCATAGGCCAGTGGCTACAGCTCCGATTGGACCCCTAGCCTGGGAATCTCCATATGCCATGGGAGAGGACCAAGAAACGGCAAAAAAAAAAAAAAAAAAATCCACCAAAACGCCAGAATAATATGAGTGGCCAGATTCCTGGGAAACTGAGGGGCTGAAAGGACATGAGGTCTATAACTAAGGGCCAGGTAAGTGTTGTTACTGATGTGATGGCAGGTGCCACAAATGAGTTATCGGAACTGCCTGGTTGCAAGTCTATGACTTATGAGTCCACAGGCTCAGTTCCGTGGTTCCAGGGAGGAGAAAGTGTTGCCTATTTCCCATCATGATAGGAAGGAAAAAAGAGACAAGGAAAAACTTGATATTGTGGAGGGGCAGGTTAGGACCTTCTGGGCCTTGGAGCTTCCTTCCAGTGCCACCCTGAAACTTTACCTGAGACTTCTCCACTGAGGCCGTGTGCTTGTCGCACATGGGGCTGATCTCCATGCCACGCTCCCGTTCACGGTCACCCTGCTGGAAGAACTCAGCCATGATGCGGTCAGTCCATTGGCGGTACAGCTCCAGGGGTTTGGTGGGGTTGCTGAGGTCCGCACAGTGCACCATGTTCCGCAGGACCTGCATAGGATGGGGATGGGGGACCTTCAGAGGCCAGGCCCCCAACCCAGCCTGGGGCCTCAAGGCATCCTTATTGCCCCTTTGAGAGGAGAGGGGATAGAGGAGGGAGGGGGGAGATGGAGAGAGGTAAAAGAGGAAATGAGGGAAGAGGAAGATGAGTGAGGGAGAGAAGGGGAGAGATAGGAGCTTGAGGAGCAAGGGGCAGAGAGAGGCAAGGAAGAAGTGGAGGTAGGGAGACAGGGGTGGGGGAGATGAAGACAGGGGCTGATGAAGAAAAGGAAGAGGGGGAGTTCCTGTGGCAGTTCAGCGGGTGAAGAACCCAACTAGTATCCATGAGGATGCAGGTTCGATCCCTAGCCTCGATCAGTGAGTTAAGGATCCAGCATTGCTGTGTGGTGCGGTGTAGGTAGCAGATACAGCTCAGATCTAGCGTTGCTATGGCTGTGGTATAGGACAGCGGCTATGGCTCTGACTTGACCCCTAGCCCGGGAACCTCCATATGCCACAGGTACGGCCTTAAAAAGACAAAACAAAAGGAAAAGGAAGAGGGAATTGGAGGAGATGGGGGGAGATGGGGCGGAGAGATGGGAGTTAGAAAGGGTTAGATGGGAGTGGAAAGAGAGATGGGAAGATGGGCAACGGGAAGCTGAAGGCAGAGGGGAGGGGCAGCAACCCAAACCGAAGTGGGGAGGGGAGGGAAAGGGTACAACCTCCTTTTAAGGTATGTGTGTAGTGGGGGAGAGGAGCACCTGGATGCGGTCGGAGTAGTTATCCAGCAAGAGGACCCCTGAGCTGGTCACTTTTTTGGTTTCCACCATGGTCTTCAGGTCAGCCAGGAGGGTCATGTGCTTGGACATGTCCGTGGCCAGCACCTGTGGGCAAGGAATTGTCACAGAGGCTGTAGAAGCCTAGCATCCAGCCGTACCAAGACTGACCAGACCCAGGCCTCTGACGTTTGTCACTGGGCACAACCGGCTCCCGCAAGCCCCCCCATCAAAGGACGTCTCCCCCCGCACGGGCCTTTCTATTCCAGGCTCTGGCCTGGCACTGCCCAAAGCCCCCTCTCCCCAAAGGCGACCTTTCCCGCTCAGGCCCCGCCCCTCGCCCCGCCCACCATGTCGATGACCATCTTGCGCAGGCTCTGCCGCTGACGCTTGCTGAGGTTCTGGAAGATGTCGCAGTTGTCTTCCTGCAGCAGCTTGAAGCCCACGGCCAGGTGGTGGTTCTCCAGCACCGACTCGTCATTGTACATGAGCGCCAGCTCCGAATCTGTGGCCCAGGCCCGGGGCGGGCAGTCAGGGGAGGAGAGGACCCACCCAGGCAGCCCCCAGTCGGGGCGGGCCGGGGTGGGGAACGGGGTGGGACAGCGCAGGCCCCGCTCCCGCGGAGGGCCACTCACTGGTGTTGATGAGGAACTGGTTGGAGACCCCAGGGTGGTCCACGTCATGGATGGCAGCTGCGAAGAGGGCGGCGAGAATCTCCAGGTCCGTGAACACGGCCTGGGGGCGGAGCAAGGGCATCAGAGAGACAAGGGTTAGAAGGATGGGGCAACAGAGAGACAATATTAAAGACAGATGGGGGGTCAAGCAAGATGGGGGTCAGGAGAGAGAGGACCCGGGTCAGGGAGTGATGGATGTCAGAGACCAGAGAAGCAGATTGGGGATGTGCAATCAGAGAGAGGGAGAGAGAGGGGGGCTGGGGAGATATGGGGGCCAGGCCATGCTCACATCCAGCGCAGGTGTGGCCAGCAGCACGTGAGTGGACTGCAGCACGTCTGCCGCATGCAGGCTGTTGTGGTAGGCCACATCGGGGTGGTAGTGGTCCTCTAGGGTCAGCATGTAGGTCACCATCGTGTCCACCGGGATGCGGAACTTCTTCAGCAGGTCCCGCTCCTGAGGGCAGGTGTACAGGGCAGTGACCTCCACTGGCCCTCAGCTCCCCGCCCCTCCCCCTCCCTGGCATCCTGCCCGGTGCAGCCCGCCCTACCTGGAATATTGTGTACATGATACAGCTGAGGGAACGGCCCCCGGCATAATCGGACACACAAAAGATGTTCAGGCCCCACTTGTTCAGGTTTTCCAGTTCCTAATGGAGATAGAGGCCACAGGTCACGAGCGCTCAAGGCCCAGGACCCTCTAGACTCTTTCAGTTCAGAACCTTGGTCTGAAAGTGGCACCATTATTGCTCACTCAGTGGGTGGCGTGCTCAGTAGTACAGAATTTGCAGCCCAGGTCCTACTGGACTGGAAGATGATAAAACAACCCCAGCATCTATCTCAACAATGCTCATACATTATCTGCATTCATTGCGCTTGATTTGGTGTGGCAGGCAAGGGAACCCAAATCAAGCATTCATTGCGCTTGATTTGGTGTGGCAGGCAAGGGAACCCAAACTCAAAGCAGTGACATGACTTACCCAAGACCTTGCAACTCACAAGCAGAAAAGGCAGGATGTGAACCCAGCTTAGTTGATCCCAAAGCACAACTCAAACTTTGAGCTAAACTGCTCATGAGCGCCAGAAGAAAAGGAATATGTGCTGATTTTCCATGTCTCCCCAGAATTCAGCACAGAGTAGGTACACACTGGGTGACTGAATATAGCGCTGGCCAGTGCTAGCACGCAGAGGGTTACAATAAATATTAGCTGAGTGAGCCACTGAGTGCCAATCTTGTCTTGTCCACTGTCTAAATCAATATGGGAGCCCTTTGGCTTAAGGTTTCACAGAAAAGCCAGGAAGCAGTTCCAGGTCTGGCCAGTAGTAGACGCTTCTGCCCATATTCCCTTCACCGGTCAATGCATCCAACCATCCCCCAGCTGCTGGGGCTGCAGCTTACAAAGACTCACAGCTGCCCCTTTTCAAAAATCTGTTCTTCTCTAGGAACTACATAGAGGGGGTGAGGCCATCTACCCTGGGGACAGCCCCTAGCCGATGACTGACACAAGGGTATAAAAGGCCAGTGTGGGAGTTCCCGTCATGGCGCAGTGGTTAACGAATCCGACTAGGAACCATGAGGTTGCGGGTTCGGTCCCTGCCCTTGCTCAGTGGGTTAATGATCCAGCATTGCCGTGAGCTGTGGTATAGGCTGCAGACGCGCCTCGGATCCTGCGTTGCTGTGGCTCTGGCGTAGGCCAGTGGCTACAGCTCTGTTTCAGCCCCTAGCCTGGGAACCTCTATATGCCTCGGGAGCAGCCCAAGAAATAGCAAAAAGACAAAAAAATAAAAAAATAAAATAAAAAAACAAAAAATAAAAGGCCAGTGTGCTTGCCTAAAGGTGGGCTCAATTCAGTGATGCTGTTTGGCCTCCAGACCCCGCTGCGGGCTCCAGCAGAGACCACCTCCTGGCTTATTACCGCCAGCCTATCCTGCTTCCTTCACTCCCTCTCTCCTCAGAGGCTCATAAAGCAGGTACACCCGAATCCTTAGCTCAGGTCGACTCCAAGTCCAGTCCTTCTTTGGGCCCCAGGAGAACCCTGCCCCTCTCCAGCCCAGCCCCTGCTGAGCTCCCACCCACTTGGGCCAGGAGCTCCTCTTGATCGGTCTTCACCCCAAAGCGGGGAATGCTGGAATCCTCATTCAGGCTGCTGCTATGCATCAGCTTTTTCACCCCGGTGATCTGTGACATGGGCTGGAACTGTGGTCCAGGGGGTGGGGGCTGCTGGGAAGGTCTCTGCCGTGGTGCTTGCTGTTTTTCATGATCCTTCATTGTGGGTGATGGGATGTCCACTTCATTCTGCTTATCTGCGGGGGGCAGAGGTAAGACAAGCATGAGTACCCCTACAGAAGCTCCCTCATCTGGACCGCTGACACCCCACCACCCCCACGCCCTGGGAAATCTCACCCAGGAGGGCAGACCTCTTCCAGGAGTCAGGCTGTTGGTTACTCATGGACTGGAAACCAGAGGGGAGGTGGGAATTCTTCAGGGAGGTGGTGGGCTGGAGTGGGAACCCCAGGGCCAGCCCTGAGCTGTGGTGTGGCCCCAAGCCAATCACCAAGTCTGGCAGGGGGACAGTGTGGGAAGTCAGGAAGAAGGGTGGGGATGCTAGAGGGAGCCGCTGCCTGCCCTGAATAGGCAGGGAACCTTCTCGGGCAGGGAAGACACCACCATGGTGACCGAGAGTGCTGGTGGGAGTGGACAGCGAAGGGAGGTGGGAGGGAAGGGTGGTCTCTGGCTCCATAGACCCCACCCCCGCCCCCTGGACACCAGCCTGCCTGGGGGCCAGCCCCAAGAGAGCCCTTTTCCTGAGCTCTTAAGGGCTTCCAGAGCCCAGCCAGGGTCACCCATTGTGACCTGGGGCCTGCCAGTCAATGACAGGGTCTAATGGGGGTCATTTACATGCCATGCTCTTATTGGCCGGATCTCAGAACGTGGGAGTACCACACCCCCATTGGCAGGAGCTTTTGAAACTCTGAAACCTTCTTCCCTGCTTGCTGGAGGGGAACCTTTGGTGATAAATCCCGAGGGTGAAATTATCCTGAGTTGGTGGGGGGGATATCCTCAGAGCTTTGGGGTTCAGGATGAGTTGGGGGTCCCCATGAGCTTGAGGGTTCCAATGAATTTGGGGTATTCTACTGTCTTCAGGGTTCCACTGAGTTAGGAAACTAAGTTTGGGGTTTAGGAATCACTTACTACAGGTCTTCTTCTTCTTCTTCTTTTTTTTTTTTTTTTGGCTGTGCCCACAGCCCTGGGCCAGGGATCAGGATCAGGGATTGAACCCACACCACAACCCAAGCCTCTGCAGTGACAACGCAAGATCCTTAACCCATTGCACCACAAGGAAGCTCCCTACAGATTCTTAAGCATGAGAATCCTATTCATTTGGTATCTAAAGTTTGGGAAGATCTGGAGTTCCTATCGTGTCTCAGCAGAAATGAATCCAACTAGTATCTATGAGGATGAGGGTTCAATCCCTGGCCTTACTCAGTGGGTTAAGGATCTGGTGTTGCTGTGAGCTGTGGTGTAGGTCACGACATGGCTTGGATCCTGTGTTGCTGTGGTGGTGGTGTAGGCTGGCAGCCGTAGCTCCCATTCGACTCCTAGCCTGGGAACTTCCATATGCCAAAGGTGCGCCTTAAAAGTCAAAATAATAATAATAACAATAATAATAATAATAGGAGTTCCCATCACGGCACAGCGGAAACAAATCCAACTAAGAACCATGAGGTTGCGGGTTCAATCCCTGTCTCACTCAGTGGGTTAAGGATCCAGCATTGCTGTGGCTGTGGCGTAGGCTGGCAGCTACAGCTCTGATTAGACCCCTAGCCTGGGAACCTCCATATGCCACAGGTGTGGCCCTAAAAAAGACAAAAGACAAAAAATAAAAAATAAAATAAAAATAAAAATAAAAAATAAACCTTTGCCCAAACACCTTAGCATTTCTAAAAGAACTGTCAGGCAACCAAGCTTGAAAAAAAAAAAAAAATAAGAAGAAGAAGAAGAAGAAAGTTTGGGAGGGTCTACTGGGGAGAGGAGGTCATACCAAGTTGGGGATTTGGTTGAATCTGGGAGACTTTTCAGCTTGGAGGTATTTAAAGGTTAGGGGATCTTTTATGGACTCCTAAGCACAAGGGTTCCCTTAAGTTTGAGAACCCTACTGAGTCTGGGCATCTTTCTTGAGTGTGAGGGGTTTTCTGAATTTTGGGGGGAAACCCAAATTGGGAAATTCTATTGAATTTTGGGAGACTTTTCAGCCTGGAGGCATTATTTATTTATTTTTGGCTGTCCCCTGGCATGTGGAAGTTTCTGGGCCAGGTATTGAACCCAAGCCACAGCAGCAATGCCAGATCCTTAACCCACTGTGCAACAAGGGAACTCCCTGGAGGCACTTTAATTTTTTTTTTTTTTGACTTTTTGCCTTTTCTAGGGCCGCTCCTGAAGCATATGGAGGTTCCCAGGCTAGGGGCTGAATCAGAGCTGTAGCCACCAGCCTACGCCAGAGCCACAGCAAGGCGGGATCTGAGCCGCATCTGTGACCTACACTACAGCTCACGGCAATGCCGGATCCTTAACCCACTGAGCAAGGCCAGGGATCGAACCCACAACCTCATGGTTCCTACTCGGATTCGTTAACCACTGTGCCATGACGGGAGCTCCAATATTTTTTTAACTAAAAATTTTTTTTTGCTTTTCAGGGCTGCACTTGCTGCATATGGAAGTTGCCAAGCTCACGGCAATGCTGATCCATAACCCACTGAGCAAGGCCAGGGATTGAACCCAAATCCTCATGGATGGATATTAGGTTTGTAACCCATTGAGCCACAACAGGAACTCCCCTGGAGGCATTTTAAAGTTTAGGAATTCTCTTTGAGTTTGAGGGTTTCTTGGGGCCTTGAGTTTGAGTTCCAATGGAACTGCACTAAGTTTGGAGGGGCTTTTCAGCTTGGAGAGATTTTAAATGTGGGGGTCCTAAAGAAGCTGGGGCAACACTGAACTGGGGGGCATTGTGAGTATGGATACTTTGAGCATGGTGACCTTCAGGGAGTTAAGAGTCAGGGTCCTTTGGGCAAATGTGAGCAACAGGACCCAGGGTCTAAGGTGGCCCCCTGCAGTCAAGATATGCAACACCCCCACCTCCAACCCCAACACAAAGTGCTGCCCTTCACTCACCCAGGAATGTAGTGGAGATGTACTCAGAGACCTGGTTTCCTGACCTGCTCATCTCTGACAGGTGTGTGAGTTCACGGTTTAGCATCCTCTTGAACTAAAGTGAAGGAGGTAAGAAGGAAGGAATGATAGGAGTCTTGGCAGGGCTTACGGGGAGGTCAGGCCCTCCCAGGAAACTTCTGAAGAACCCATGAGTCCCTCCTACTTCTCTGCTCAGCCAAAAGAGCCCTCAGCAAGCTGCTGGAGAGGAGGGGTCAGCCCTCCCTCTCTTCCCAGCTCTGGATGGGGGTCCCCAGGCTAGGGGAGTCAGGACTCAGCATACCCCTCCCTGTCTGAGGAAGGGGGTGCTCCTCTGGCCATACTTCCCCCCAAGGAGGAGCCAGAGGGGCACCTGTGGAAGGGAGGGGCTCCTGCCTAACGGGAGCCAATGGGGTGTCAGGAGAATCCCATCGCCATGGTGATGGGAGTCTCCTTAGCAACTCCCCCTCCAACCAGCTGCTGAGCTGGGGAAAGGGGGGCAGGCTGCTGGCCCTTTAACCCCTGCCTTCCCAGACCTACCCCAGCCCAGGTCTCAAAGACAGGGACCCCACTCCCTGGGGTCCTGGCTCCCAGCCCCCAGCCTGGTTTGGAAGGAGCAAATGCAGTCCCAGAGTTCTGGGTGGAGAGGTTTGACCGGGGCAGGGAGAAGAGTGAGCTGAGGAAACCCTAACTGAGTCACCCAGGGGAGGGGGGTTCTCATCAGGGCCCCCTCTCCCCCAGCCTCAGAGCAGTGGGCAGATGCACAGATGAATGGAGCATATCCAGAACCAGGTTTGGGAGCTCCTCCTGGTCCCCTCATAGCACTTCACAGAAGCATCTGCTGTGACATTGTGCATGAGGAGAAAGGGCATCAGCTCCCCACCCCCAAGCTTTGCCAAAGCACCCCAAAAGCAGGGGAATACTGCCCAGAGAGGCAAGAGGGATGCTCAGCAGGAAGGCTGAGCCCACATGGCCCACAGGGGGATGGGTCTTCACTCCTCCCAGTGCTGCCAGAGGTCGTGGGTGCACAAAAAGAGACACACATACACACACAAGATGGACCCACAAAGTCACACAACCACACACAGTCACAGACTCCCATGTTTCACAGTTCCACACAGCCCCAGATACACAAATCAAGGAGCAGACACAATAAGACAGGCATGACACTGGGGGTCACATGCCCCAGAAAAATCACATAGCTCTGGGCTCATAAACTTGACCCAAAACACAACACCACAAATCAGAGCCACATGATCTCAGCCAGGGCCACCAGGGCCAGGCCATGACCCAGGAAAACAAGCAGGCCCACACCACTGCAGACACACACACGAGTGTGCACTGACAGTCACACCCAGTGAGAAACCCACACTCCCAGCCACCCGCCATCCACACCCAGCCCTGGTCACCAGGCTTAATCTCCAGGCTGCACACGTGCACAGCTGCACACACAAGCCCAGACTAGGGGCTGGAGGGTCTGAGGTGGGAGGGCCAGAGCTGGGTTTCCTGCCCATCCTCCACCCGGAGTTCCCCTACCTGGTCCCACCAGCCCACCAGCCACGGCTTGGAGCAGGTCTCGCAGAAGAAATCCACCAAGGGCATCTTGGAGTCTTAGCCCCGCTCAGGGCTGCCGCACACACAGGCTGGGCTTGGGGAGTCCCAGGGTCAGCAGCTACCGCATGGGAGGGGGCGGGGGGGGGTGGGGGGGTGCTGGGCAGGTGGGCAGTGGAAATGGGAGCCGCGGAGGGGCCTGGGCCGGCCCAGCAGGGCTGGGGGCTCCCTTCCCCTCCGCGCTCCCAGCAGCAGCCCTGGTTACATGGTCATTCAGCCCCTGGCCCTCATGGGCCCCCGCGCGGCGGCAGCTGGAGGCGGCCAGGGACCCCTGCCCATGGGGGGAAGGGTGAGGGTCCTGGGAGGAGGCTTCAGAGGCTCTGGGCTCCGTGTGTTCGCCCGTGTGTGTGCGTGTGCGTGCTCACTGCAGCACTGGCAGGCTGCATGCAATGTCAGGTGGTGCCGGGGGTGGGGGGGGCGTTAAAGGGGCATTGGAGCCCACGGGCCTCAGGCAGAACTCAGGTGGGGCTGCCAGGGATGGACAGGGAGGCGCACACACTCTCTAGAGGACATGCCCCCTCCGTGGACACACCCAGAGACAAAGACACACACCCACATGCTCCACACACAGACACACAAACACTCAGACACACCTTCCACACCAGTACAGCCACTTAACACACACACTTGAACACATACAGTCAAAAGCTTCCAATCCTATGCTGACAACACACACACAAACACATACATATACACGCACACAAAGTCACAACTCTGATGTTCAACACATTTATTGGTACATAGCTGAGCACACAGAGATACAAATGCCTTCAGATACACCCCTTCCAAGAACACAGACTCACATCCAGATGTTGAGACACACACTAAGGGACAAACACTCAGATACTGGACACACTCAACACTCCCAGAGACACACTTACAAACACATACAAATACTCATGTGGCCTGAGACACAAACATGCCCTGACAAATCCATAAGGTAATACTCACACTCACACCCACGGATACACACACACACACACACCATTGTGGAAATACACCCACAGACCTATATTCAGAGACACAGTCACATTCTCAGATGTTCAACACACCCTCAGGGACACAATCGCCCTCAGACTGGCATGTTCCCAGACAAACCTCCACCCACAGGCATATGCAACCCCCCAACACAGACACTCCCACCCGCACATTCATTTCCTGATAGGCATCCACCCACAGGGGCTGCCACCTTGTGGCACAACTCCAAGGAATGTCATTCACATTGCGTGCTTTCTGAACGGTGCCCCCTGGAGTTGTGCAGTGCACACACTGCACAGCTGTATATGGAAGCCTTGCACCCTTTCCTGCGACCCTGCAAGAGCACATGTGTGCACACACACACACAGTCACAAATACATGCAGATACACACTCAGGTTCACACCTGGACCAACTCACACCTCTAAATATATGCACACCTCTGGCGCAGTCCCCACACTTACAGCCCCACATAATGGGCTGTGCACACCCATATACCCTCCATAGAATCACACGTGCATGCCACTCCTGATGAATCCTACTAGAACACTCCCCTCCCCACCCCAACATACTGCAGGTGTGTAGTCAACAAATTGACAGCCACACAAACCCACAGCTGTGGATACACACTCTTAGACCCTACAAACAGACGATTTGCACCCCCTCAGAAGGGATGGTCGCCTATGGACAGTTGTACAACTAGACACACACACACAAACACATGTGCAAACACATGCACACCCCTGGGTCTTCAAGTCCTGGGAGAAGTGAGAATCTATAGGCGCTACAAATCCTGAAGCACAGCCCGGGGATTGATCCCACCTCATAGGCTCTAGCCACAGGTCGACCCCACTCACCAGCCCCACCCCACCCATCCCCAGCAGTTGGCCCCACCCCGCAGGCCCTGCACACCTTGTGGGAGGCCATCTCGCTGACAGAGCGGTAGGTCTGCATGGTCTCCAGCTGTTCCAGACACCAGTCCAGCTCCTCCAACGTCTCCCGGGCCAACTGCTGACATGTCTCCTCTGAAGAAGGGGCAGCAGGGGTGGTGACTGAGAGAGTCCACATGGCAGACCCCCAGAGGTGATGGGGGCCCCAGGAGAGTGGAATACTGGGAAAAGGGGTGAGACAGCTTTCCCCAGTGAGGGACCCCCACTTGGGTAGCAAGAGGGGTCCTTCCCATCCTCCTGATTAGTTACCTGACAGTGTGGCCTTGCAGACAGGGGTTGGGCCGCCCAGCGGGGACCTCCTGCAAAGAAATGGGGTTCCAACATCAGCTCAGTACCCCCAGCTCTGCCTTCCCCTTTCCATGAAGTGTGCTATTTTCTTTTTCTGAGCACTCTCTGTGTCCCATGTACTCTGCCATAAGCCTCTCACAGAGCCCCACAAGAACTCATTTTATTTTATTTTATTTTACTTTATTTTATTTTTTGGCTGCACCTGCAGCATATGGAAGTTCCCAGGCCGGGGATCAAATCTGAGCTGCAGCTGCGACGTACACCACAGCCGTGGCAACACTGGATCCTTAACCTGCTGGGCCACAGAGGGAACTCCAATAACCCATTTTAGAGATGAGGAAACTGAGGTTCAAGGGGGTGAGCTGGCTTCCTCAAGACTACACAACTGGTAAGGTCAGGTTCTATGTCTGCTTTGCTGACCATCCCTCCCTCCAGCTCCTTGAACCCAAGGATGGCTTTGTGCCCCACGCCCAGAGGGAACAGCAACTCTCAGCCACACCCCTACCCTAAAATAATAACTACTTCTATTTAGTGAGCATTTATTATGTGCTGGGCAATATACTAGCACTTTCTGTATATCACCTTCTGACTCGAATGAGGGACTGTTAAACCCCCATATTACAGAGGGGGAACAGGAGGTTCCAGAGGAGGGTATTTGTCCAGCAAGTTGGCATCAGGGCCAGAGTGGCCCAGAGGCTGGGGTGGCTGGCCACCCATGGCCTCAGTACTGAGTGTCCAGACCCCTTTATTTATAAAAGTTTCCATGGAGTTGCCATCGTGGCTGGGCAGAAACGAATCTGACTAGTATCCATGAGGACACAGGTTTGATCCCTGGCCTTGCTCAGGGGGTTCAGTATCTGGAGTTGAGCTGTGGTGTAGGTCGCAGATGCGGCTCAGATCTGGCGTTGTTGTGGCGGTGGCATAGGCCAGAGGCTACAGCTCCTATTCGACCCCTAGCCTGGGAATCTCCGTGTGCCAAGGCTGCGGCCCTTACAAAGACAACAATAACAACAAGAGTTTCCATATCTAAGGCATTCAAATTGCAATGATTTAGTGGCTCAGAGAGAGCTGTTGCCTAAACAGAGGCTCAGAGAGGTCAAGTGCCTGCCTGAGGTCACGTGGCAGTGCAGAGCTGAACCCAGGTGTGCTGAGCCTCCTGATCATGTGTGTTAGGGCCCGGCCTCCACTTACTTGTTGCTGGGAATGGGCACATTGGTCAGGAGTGAGAAGTTGCTGCGAACGCTCCGGAGACTGGCCAGCACCTGGGTCAGGGAGCTGCAGTGAGGAGAGGAGTCCACCCAGAGGGGCAGCCAGGGCTGGGCCCTTGTCCCCAGGTGTGTCTTACCTGGGCGAATGGCGTCACGATGAGGTCCTCTGCGTGCCTGCAACAACAGGGGCAGGTCAGGGGTCCTCACTGTGGGCCCCTCCACCCAAGGACCTGCAGTGGAGAGGGGCTGGGGTGCCAGAGAAGCAAGTGGTGGGGCGGGGGCTGGGCCCAGGGTGGCTGGTGTGCAGGAGTCGGGGGTGGGGGGAGAGGACACTTAGACCCCACAAGGGTGACCCTGCTGTAGGGGTCGGTCCTGAAGGAAAGAGTCAGAGAGAAGAGCTCAGGTGGGTGGATGGGGTAGGGGTGTGTGTGCAGAGACAATAGGAGGGCTGTGAATACACTACAGGGGTAGGGCTTGGGGAGAGCAATGGAGGGGAGGGAATGGAGGGCTGGAAGGAGGTAGGGGAGGTGAGATGGATACCTCGATGGGTAGAGGGCAGAGCCAGAGGCCTAAGTGAGAGGCAAGAGGGCTGAACAGGTCTGGGGGGTGCGCATACCTCGACAGGTGGTCACGATAAGGGGGTCTTGCTTAGCGAAGCCTGGAGCTGGGGAGGAGGAGGGGGCTCAGCCAAGGTGGACACTCTGGGAGGAAATGCGGGCAGGGAGGGGCTCAAGTGGGGTTCCCTCCTTGCTGGAGGGACAGGGTGAGGTGAGACTGGGCCCCCAAAACCAACTGGTCAGAGGAGGCTTGGGCAAGTTGAATGGGTGGGGGCTATATAGACATAGGAGGGGGCTTGGCCTGAGGGAGGGGCTCGGTGTGGCTGGGTGGGTACAGAGATAGGGTGGGCGCTCATATCTCACTGGGTGGACATGCTATAAAGGGACTGAGCCCCTGGAGTTCCCTGGTGGCCTGGTGGTTAAGGATCCGGCATTGCACTGCTGTGGCTCAGGTTCAATCCCTGGCCCAGGCAACTTCCACAGGCTGTGGGCAAGGCCAAAAAAAGGGGGGGAACTGAGCCCTTGATAGGGAAAAGGGGGGCTATTATTGACTTATCACTGGGCAGGACAGGTGTGGGGAGGAGGGGCTTGGGCAGTGTCCCCCGCTCCTTGCTGGGAAAGGTAGCTTGCGTTAAGGCCAGGCCTGGAAGAGCTGGTGGGGAGGGATAGGGGGTGCTCACGCCTCGCTGGTGACCGACGAGTTCCGGGACATGGTCTTGGGTGACATGTCATAGTCGCTGTCAGAGCGGTAGAGGAAGGACTCTCGGCGTTGGCTGGTGGCCACCCCAGCGTGCAGCACGAGGCCCGGGCTCGCCTGCGAGTCCAGGGGGCTGCGGCCTGGTGATGGCGTCGGCCCATTCTCTGCCTCGAAGCTGCAAGGGACAGACAGGAAGAGGGCTCAGAGGGGCTGAAATGGCATTTGGAGGCGGCGGGGGGAGGGAGAAATAAGGAAACCAAGGAAATTCCTGGCAGAAAGATACCCCAAAGGAGACGGCAGACAGGGAATTACAGAGATCTGCTACTGGGTGCCTTTGCGTGCCCTGTTGCAGGAGCTGGGGGTCACAGCAGTGACCAAGACAGATTATATGCCCCTCACAGAGATGACACAGGAGGGCTAGACTATGAACAGGTTCACCTAGCAGCACTGCGCACCCCCAAAATTGTGGGATCCTCCTTGCTTCCCCTCTTGCCTTTGCACTCCAAATCAACCAAATCTATGCAGAATCTGTCTACTTATCACACCCTCTTTTTGTGTGTGTGTGTATGCGTGTGTCTTTTTAGGGCTGCACTCATGGCATATGGTGGTTCCCAGGCTAAGGGTCGAATCAGAGCTTCAGCTGCCACTCTATGCCACAGCCACAGCAACAAGGGATCCGAGCCACATCTTTGACCTACACCACAGCTCACAGCAACACTGGATCCTTAACCCACTGAGCAAGGCCAGGGATTGAACCTGCATCCTCATGGATGCTAGTCAGATTAGTTTCTGCTGAGCCACAACGGGAACTCCCCATCACCCCTTCCTTGACAAGCCCCACTTCATCACTTGCCTAGACCAGTGCATTCGCCTCTGCCCTGGTCCCCAGCTCCTGTCTTTGCTCCTCAGTCTGCTCCCCCAACAGCGGCCAGAGGGAGCCTGGAAACATCTGATTCAGGCTGTATCCCCCCTCTGCTCAGAACCTTCTATGGCTCCCAGATCACTCAAAGCAAAAGCCAGAGTCCTTGCTGTGGCCCCCAAGGCCCTACCCTGTGACCTCCCACTCTACCCCTCATTCACTCTGCTCCAGCCATGATGGCCGCCTTGCCGTTCCCTGAACATTTCAGATTATGTTTCTACCTCAGGGCCTTTGCACAGGCTGTTTCCTTTGCCTGGATCTCCACTGGCTTCTCTTTCACCTCCTTTAGGCTTCTTCTCAAATGTCGCCTCCTTAGGAAGGCCTCCCCAAACCAACCCATCTAAAATTTCAAGCTCTGCCCTAATACTTCATCGTCGTCACCCTTAAAATAAATACTACTTTCCTGTTACATTCTATATTTTACTTCTTCACTGTGTGCCTTCCCTGCTAGAACTAAGTTCTGCAGAGCAAGGATTTTTGTCTGCTTTTTTTCATTGCTGTACCCTTTTTTTTTTCATTGCTGTACCCTTTTTTTTTTCTTTCCTTTTTTGGCGTCCCAAGTCAGGGATCAGATTTGAGCTGCAGTCTCAACCTAAGTGCATCTGTGGCAACACCAGTTCCTTAGCCCACTGTGTCAGGATGGGAATCAAACCTGCATCCCAGCCCTCCAAATTCACCGCCGATCCTGCTGCTCCATAGCAGGAACGACATTGCTGTATCCTTTGGGCCGAGAACATGTCCTGGCATGCAGTGGATGCCCAATAAATGTTTATCATGTGAAGCAATATACAAATGAATTTATTTTTTTGTTTGCTTTGGTTTTTTTTTTTTTTGTCTTTTTAGGGCCGCACTCGCAGCATATGGAAGTTTCCAGGGCAGGGGTCAAATCTGAGCTACAGCAGCTGGCTTACACCACAGCCATAGCAATGCCAGATCTGAGCCACATCTGTGACCTATGCCACAGCTCAGGGCAACGCCGGATCCTTAACCAACTGAGTGAGGCCAGGGATCGAACTCAAGTCCTTATGGATACTAGTTGAGTTCGTATCTGCTAAGCCACAATGGGAACTCCCATGTAAATAAATACATGAACGAATGAATATATAGGCTGGATTGTGCCATGCAGAGAATTAGAACTAGGTGGATGACTGGAGATGTGATTTTATTTTTATTTATTTATTTATTTATTTTGCCATTTCTTGGGCCGCTCCTGCGGCATATGGAGGTTCCCAGGCTAGGGGTCGAATCGGAGCTGTAGCTGCCAGCCTACGTCATAGCCACAGCAACGCGGGATCTGAGCCGCATCTGCAACCTACACCACAGCTCACGGCAACGCTGGATCATTAACCCACTGAGCAAGGGCAGGGACCGAACCCGCAACCTCATGGTTCCTAGTCGGATTCGTTAACCACTGCGCCACGATGGAAACTCCTGGAGATGTGATTTTAGCTCCTGTGGTTGAGTCAGGCCTCTCTGAGAAATTGAGCAGGGCCTGAAAGATGAGGAGCAAGCCACAGGTCAGGAGATGGGACCAAGCACTGCAGGGTGAGGAAACAGCAAGTGCAAAGGCCCTATGGCAGGATTCGGTTTTTGAGGAAGGATCAGCTAAGAAACTGGTGTGGCTGGAGTGGAGATACAGACGGATGACAGAGACACAGCTACAAAGAGAGTGGATACAGCCTGCAGGCAGTGGCAAGACAGACCCTCAAGAGGAGACAGGGAGAAGCTGGCTGTGCCACTTCGCAGCTGTGTGACTTGGGGGAAAGACCAAATTTCAGTTTCCTCATCCACAAAATGGGGACAACCACCACCTGCCTCTGGTCATCCGGGTGACCAGTGTTAACACGGGTAAAATGCTCAGAATGCTCAGAATGGTGCCTAATACAGAGCTCAAAAAAGACACTGGCAGTTATAGGTATATCCACCCCATATACACCACTTGAGGAGGGAACTCAGCAAGACAATAGATATGAAGATGTGAGGATGAGAGTGGGGAGCTGTGTGCCTGTGACATGCCATGTGACCTTGGGAAGGTCACTGCCCTCTCTGGTCTGTTACTCTGTTAAAGTGAAGGGGTTAGAGTGCTCAGCCGACTTCAGGCTATGCTCTGGTGGGTGCAAGGAGGTAGAGAGAAGAAATGGAATCTTTCCCTGCCTCTTTCTGGTTCTACTATTGAATGTCAGCCTAAGATTTTATTTGAATGTTCCCTCTGCTATGAAATAAGTCTGAAATTTTCTATATCAGGAAAGTGATACCAGCTTCCATATATTGAGTCTTTTTTATGGACCAGTTCCCGGGGGGTAGGGGAAAGGGGGGGACTTCATTGACTCTATTTTACAGATGAAGAAAATAAAGTTCAGGAGTTCCTGTTGTGGTGCCGGGGAAATGAATCCGAGTGGGAACCATGATGTTGTGGGTGGCCTTGCTCAGAGGGTTAAGGATCCGGCGTTGCCGTGAGCTGTGGCATAGGTCGCATATGTGGCTTGGATCTGACATTGCTGTGGCTGTGGCGTAGGCTAGCAGCAACAGCTCTGATTAGACCCCTAGGCAGGGAACCTCCATACGCTGCAGGTGCAGCCCTAAAAAAGACAAAATAAATAAATAAAATAAAATAAAATAAAGTTCAGAGAGGAGAATAATTAGCTCTGGGTCACACAGCAAGGTCATGGTGGGGGTCAGAATTCAAACTCAAGTCTTATGCTTCCTCCGATCAAAATGTTAACCGTTGCCCTCTGCTGATGTGACCCTCAACAGAGCACAGTCCTCCCATTAGAGAGGGGTTTCTCAGGAGCCAGGCAGCCAAGATAAAAAGCGGAGTGGGGCTGGGGGCCCTGAGCATAGGGATTATCCAGTTGTAGGAAAGAAACTAGGAAATTTTTTTTTTTTTTGGTCTTTTTGCCATTTCTTGGGCCGCTCCCGCGGCGCATGGAGGCTCCCAGGCTAGGGGTCAAATCGGAGCCATAGCTGCCGGCCTACACCACAGCCACAGAACTCGGGATCCAAGCTGTGTCTTCGACCTACACCACAGCTCAAGGCAACACAGGGTCCTTAACCCATTAAGCAAGGCCAGGGAGCGAACCTGCAACCTCATGGTTCCTAGTTGGATTCGTTAACCACTGCGCCACAACAGGAACTCCAAAACCAGGAATTTTTAACAGTCAAAAATTCAAACTTTTTTTCAAAACAAACTTCAAAAAACGTTTTAAAAACACTGAAAGTTTCTGCTCTGCAAAAGATATGTCAAAGAATAAAAAGATAAGCAATAGACTGGGAGAAATTTTCTGACAAAGGACTTGTATCCAAAGTACATAATAAACTCTGGAAACCTAATAATAAGACAAACAACTCTATTATAAAACGAATGAGAGAGTTCCCCTTGCGGTTTAGCTGGTTAAGAACCTGACTAGTATCCATGAGGATGCGGATTTGATCCCTGGCTTTGCTCAGTGGGTTAAGGATCCGGCATTGCTATGAGCTGTGGTGTAGGTTGAAGAGGCAACTTGGATCCGGCATTGCTGTGGCTGTGGTGTAGGATGGCAGCTGTAGGTCAAATTCAATCCCTAGCCTGGGAACTTCCATTTGCTGAAAGTACAGCCCTAAGAAAGGGAGAAAAAAGAAAGAAACCAATGAAAATATGGACAGTTCACCAAAGAAGATACACAGATGGACCAACTGGAATACCCATTCATCGTGGATGGGAATGCCAAGTGGTATAGCCATGTGCTCGGTTTCTTTCATTCTTTTTTTTTTTTTCTGGTCTTTTTAGGAATGGACCCATGGCATATGGAGATTCCCAGGCTAGAGGTCCAGTCTGAGTTGTAGTCTGTGACCTACGCCACAGCTTACGGCAATGCCGGATCCTTAACCCACTAGGCAAGGCCAGGGATTGAACCTGCATCCTCATGGATGCTACTCAGGTTCGTTAACTGCTGAACCATGATGAGAACCCCATGTGTTCAGTTTCTTAGGAAATTAAACATACACTTATTGTACAGTCAAACAAACCCACTCCTATATGTTTACCTAAAATAAATGAAAACATATGTCCACTCAAAAACCTGCTGACTAATGTTTACAGCAGTTCTGTGCGTAGTCATCAAAACCTAAAAATAATCAAACCAAATATGTATCAACTGGTGAATGGATAAGTTGTAGGAGGTCCATGCCACGGAATACCATTAAGCAAAAAACAAAACAAAAACCCCACAAAAATGAACTGCAGATCTTCCTTGACTTATGGTAGAGTTACATCTTGATAAACCCATTGAAACTGAAAATGTCAACAGCTGAAAATGCATTTGAGGAGTTCCCGTCATGGTGCAGTGGAAATGAATCCGAATAGGAACCATGAGGTTGCTGGTTTGATCCCTGGCCTCGCTCAGCAGGTTAAGGATCCGGCATTGCCTTCAGCTGTGGTGTAGGTTGTAGACAAGGCTCAGATCCTGCGTGGCTGTGGCTGTGCCGTAGGCTGGCAGCTGTAGCTCTGATTAGACCCTTAGCCTGGGAACCTCCATATGTTGAGGGTGTAGTACTGAAAAGCAAAAGAAAAAAAAGAAAAAAAATGCATTTGATACTCCTAACCTATAGAACAAATATAGTTTAGCCTAGCCTACCTTAAATGTGCTCAAGGAGTTCCCGTCATGGCTCAGTCATGGAGTTCCCGTCATGGCACAGTGAGCTGTGGTGTAGGTCGCAGACATGGCTTGGATTCTGAGTTGCTGTGGCTATGGTGTAGGCCAGTGGCTACAGCTCCGATTAGACCCCTAGCCTGGGAACCTCCATGTGCCGGGAGTGCAGCCCTAAAAAAGACAAAAAAAAGACCCCCCCAAAAATGTGCTTAAAACATTTACATTAGCCTACAGTTGGGCAAAATCATCTAGCACAAAGCCTATTTTGTAATAAAGAGCTGAATATCTCATGTAATTTATTGACTACTGTACTGAAACCAAAAACCAGAATGGTTATCTGAGTCTGGAATGGTTAGACGTGTATAAGTCGTTCACCCTTCTGATTGCCTGGCTGACCAGGAGCTGTGTCTCATTGCTGCCACCCAGCATCAAGAGAGAGAATCAGGGGCGTTCCTGCCATGGCGCAGTGGTTAACGAATCCGACTAGGAACCATGAGGTTGCGGGTTTGGTCCCTGCCCTTGCTCAGTGGGTTAACGATCCGACGTTGCCGTGAGCTGTGGTGTAGGTTGCAGACGCGGCTCGGATCCCGCGTTGCTGTGGCTCTGGCGTAGGCCCGTGGCTCCAGCTCCGATTCAACCCCTAGCCTGGGAACCTCCATATGCCGCGGGAGCGGCCCAAGAAATAGCAAAAAGACAAAAAAAAAAAAGAGAGAGAGAGAATCAGATCACATATTACTAACCTGGGAGAGTACCAAAATTTGAAGTATGGTTTATACTGTATATGTATTGCTTTCACATCACTGTAAAGTTGCAATATCATAGATTGAACTATTGTAAGTAGGGGATCGTAACTACTGTGAAATAATAAATACATATATTTGGGAAGTTCCCTGGTGGCGCAGCAGGTTAAGGATCCAGCATTGTCATGCAGTGGCTCAGGCCACTACTGTGGCATGGGTTTGATCCCTGGTTTATGAACTTCCGCATGCCAAATGGGAACTCCCCGAGCTTTATCTTTTAAAATAAACCAGCAACCTAGTAAGTAAACTGGTTTCCTCAGTTCTGTGAATCCTTCTAGCAAATTACTGAACCCTAGGAGGGGTCGTGGGTATCTCTGATTTATAAGTGGTTGCTCAGAAGCATAGGTGACAACCTGGATTTGAGACAGACATCTGAGGTTGGGGAAGTCTTGCCCTTAACCCATGGGATCTGTGCTAACTCCAGTTAAACTGTAGTTCACTCAGTTGGTGCCCTCAGAGAACTGGAGAATTGGTTGATGTGGGGGAAAACACACATGCACACATTTGGTGTCAGAATTGTTCTGCAAAAGTAGAAAGAAACAGCAGTTTCCTTTTTAACTACTCATACACAAAATAACTTGGATGAGTCTCAAATGAATTTTGCTAAGAGAAAGAAGCCACTGGTGCAGATTACATATGTCAAAACTCACAGAACTGACTAATAAGTGAATTTAGAAAAATTGCAGAATTTAAAGTCAACACAAAAATCAGTTGCTTTTTTCTTTTCTTTTGCTTTCCTTCCTTTTGCCTTTTTAGGGCTACACTCACGACATATAGAAGTTCCCAGGCTAGGGGCTGAATCGGAGCTACTGCTGCTGGCCTACACCACAGCCACAGCAACACGGGATCAGAGCCTCATCTGCGACCTACATCACAGCTCATGGCAACACCGGATCCTTAACCCACTCTGTGAGTCCAGGGATTGAACCTGCGTCCTCATGGATGCTAGTCATTTTCCTTTCCACTGAGCCATGACAGAACTTCTCTTTTTCTTTTTCTTTTTTTTAAGGGCTGCACCTGTGGCATATGGAAGTTCCCAGGGTAGGGTCAAATTGGAGCTTCAGGCACAGCCACAGCAATGCCAGAGCTGAGTCACATCTGTGACCTACACCAGAACCTGCGGCTATGCCAGATCCTTAATGCACTGAGTGATGCCAGGGATCAAACCCACATCCTCATGGATATTAGTCGAGTTCTTAACCCACTGAGTTACAATGGGAACTCACGCCAAATCAGTTTCTTTTCTATGCTCTAACAATGAACAAACCAGAAAAGATATAGTGGAAACAATTCCATTCACAATAGCATCAAAATGAATAAGAGGGAGTTCCCGTCATGGCGCAGTGGTTAACGAATCCGACTAGGAACCATGAGGTTGCGGGTTCGGTCCCTGCCCTTGCTCAGTGGGTTAACGATCCGGCATTGCCGTGAGCTGTGGTGTAGGTTGCAGACGAAGCTCGGATCCCGCGTTGCTGTGGCTCTGGCGTAGGCCGGTGGCTCCAGCTCCGATTCAACCCCTAGCCTGGGAACCTCCATATGCCACAGGAGCGGCCCAAGAAATAGCAACAACAACAACAATAACAACAACAACAAAAAAAGGCAAAAAAAAAAAAACTGAATAAGACACTTAAGAATAAACTTGACTGGAGTTCCCACTGTGGCACAGCAGAAACGAATCCGACAAGGTTATGAGTTCAATCCCTGACCTCATTCAGTGGGTTAAGGATCTGGAGTTGCCGTGAACTATGATGCAGGTCGCAGACGCAGCTCAGATCCTGTGTTGCTGCGGCTATGGTGTAGGCTGGCAGCTGTAGCTCTGATTGGACCCCTAGCCTGGGAACCTCCATATGCTGAGGGTGTGGTCCTGAAAAGCAAAAATAAATAAATAAATAAATAAATTTAACCAAGGAGATAAAAGATTTGTACACTGAAAACTACAAAATGTTCCTGAAGGAAATGAAAACCAGAAATAAAAGGAAAGACATACCATATTCATGGATTGGAAGACTTAATAATTGTCAAGATGTCCATATTACCCAAAGCAATCTGCAGACTCAATGCAATCTCTATTAAAATCCCAACAGCATTATTTGTAGAAAAAAAAAATCTACCCTAGAATTCATATGGAATCTTAAGGAACCCGAAGAGCCAATACAATTTTGAAAAAGAATAAAGCTGGGGGACTCACACTTTCTGATTTTGAAACTTACTATAGTAGAATCTAAAATATGGAACAGATGATCCTATCTAAAAATAACAAACAAACAAGCAAACAAAAACACAGAAACAGATCATGGCCAAGAAGAGCAGACTTGGGGTTCCCAGGAAGAAAAGGGGAGGGAGTGGGATGGATTTTGGCGGTTTTGGGAATATAAACTGTTATATTTGAAGTGGATGGCAATGGGGTCCTACTATACAGCACAGGGAAATGTGTGTGATGGGGTTACTTTGTTGTGCAAACTTGATGAAACATTGTAAATCAACTATACTTTAATAATAGTAATAATAATAATAACAACTCACTATAAAGCTACAGTAGTCACAACAGTGTGGTACTACATAAGGACAAATATACAGAGCAATGGAAAAGAAATGGACCAAAGACCAAAACTTAAGAACTAAAACTGCAAAACTCTTAGAAACTTCATGACATTGGGAGTTCCCGTCGTGGCGCAGTGGTTAACGAATCTGACTAGGAACCATGAGGTTGTGGGTTCGGTCCCTGCCCTTGCTCAGTGGGTTAACGATCCGGCATTGCCGTGAGCTGTGGTGTAGGTTGCAGACATGGCTCGGATCCCGCGTTGCTGTGGCTCTGGCGTAGGCCGGTGGCTCCAGCTCCGATTCAACCCCTAGCCTGGGAACCTCCATATGCCGCGGGAGCGGCCCAAGAAATAGCAACAACAACAACAACAACAACAACAACAAAAAAGACAAAAGACAAAAAAAAAAAAAAAAAGACATTATTCAGAGAATGAAAAGCAATCCACAGAATGAGAGAACATTTTTGCAAATCACATATTTGAAAAGAGATTAATAACTAGACTACATAAAGTATAAAGAACCCCAAAACTAAACAACCCAATTAAAAAGTGGGAAAAACATTTAATAAACATTTCTCAGGAGTTCCCGCTGTGGCACAGTAAGTTAAAAACCTGGCTGCAGTGGTGCAGGTTTGAGCCTCTGGCCAGTGTAGCGGGATGAAGTATCTGGCCTTGCCACAGCTGCTGCATAGGTTGCAGCTGTGGCTTGTATTCAGTCCCTGGCCTGGGAACTTCCACATGCCATGGATGTGACTATAAAAAAAAATAAAATAAATAAAAAAAAATCTCCAAAGAAGATATATAGATGGATAATAAATACATGAGAAGATGTTCAACACCACTGGACATTAGGGAAATGCAAATCAAAACCCAATGAGATACCAATGCATACTCATTAGGATAGCAATTATCATTTTTTTCTTTTTCAGCCAACCCTGTAGCATATGGAAGTTCCCAGGCGCGGGACTGAACCTGTGCCACAGCAGCAATGAGCCACAGCAGTGACAGAGCCAGATCCTTAACCTTAGATCATGAGATTGGGCCTTTGATAATGCCTATTTTTTATTTTATTTTTTGTCTTTTTGCCTTTTCTAGGGCCGCTCCCGCAGCATATGGAGGTTCCCAGGCTAGGGGTCTAATCAGAGCTGTAGCCACTGGCCTATGCCACAGCCACAGCAACTCAGGATCCAAGCCGCGTCTGCAACCTACCCCACAGCTCACGGCAATGCTGGATCCTTAACCCACTGAACAAGGTCAGGGATTGAACCCTCAACCTCATAGTTCCTAGTTGGATTTGTTAACCACTGAGCCACGATGGGAATTCCAATAACGCCCATTTATTGAGCACCTTCTGTGTACTGGGTGCCAGGTTAGATCCTTTTAGATATATAGAAATAACAAGAAGATACTTATTCAGGATTTGCCTAGCACTATCAAAGTATTTTGTACACATTAACCCAATTAGATCTTCCACTAATTCTGTGAGTCAGGTTCTGTTAACATCTTGGTTCAATGTGGTGCCTGGGTGGATCTGTGTGTTCTCCCTAGGCCCAGCCTGGATTTTTGGCTCTGTTGGGTGCTCGTGGGGAAGGGAGAGGAACATACCTCCATACTGAGGACTTTATCCCTGGCCCAGGACCTGAAGTCACAGTTCGGGGAAGGTGAGACCCAAGCCCAGAGGACATCCAACTATCACTGAAGGCAGATTCTGCAGCCCCAGGTGACTCAGCTCACGTAAGCAGGAGCCTAGAGGCCAGGATGAGAAGAAGAGGCTCCCTGGGGCCCTGCTGTTTGTGCTTTCAGGAGCGAATGTCCCCTGGGCTGTGGAAGGTCAGAGGAGAGAGGACTGGACCAGTTGAATGCAGGAGAGTGTGTGTGCGTGTGAGGGGGGGGGGGGTCTCAGCTACCCCTTAGAATCAGACCCCAGAGCTGTGGGGACTCACCTCTCCCTGACTTGTTACTGCTCAGGGTGGCCAAAGTCAGGCTGGGGGTGGCTCCAGCCATGTTCCAATGGGACCTGAAGCCACAAGCCAGAGTCAAGGGCAGATGACAGGCCCTGACATCACAGTCACATCCCCAGACACTTCATCAGAAAGGAAATGACTTGCCCAAGACTCCCCTTTGGACAGGTTGCCCACTGGATGTTCTTTTCAGATGAAGTTGCTACCTGCTTCTATTCCTCTGAGGCCCCTAGGCCTGCCCACCTGGGCTCTCAGAGCATCAGACTGGGCCTCTGGAGGACTGTGCAGCCCAGGGGCAGATCTAGGCTTCAGAGAGTTCTGCCCTAGCGGCTGATGGGAAACAAACAAGCAGTGGGGAGGGGCGGGGGTGGGGTGGAGGGAGGGGACAGCCAGGCAAAGGCGATACAACCTCACTGGTAGGAATCACAACAATGAAAGTAGCCAACTGCTATTGAATGTCACATGCTAGGCCCTCAGCTATGACTGGACAGGTGCTAGGGCCCCATTTTCCAGAGGAAGAAACTGAGGCAGACAGGTTGAGTAACGTGGCTAGTGGTGAAACAAGGATCTGAACCTAGACAGCCAGGCTATGAAGCTACCCAGGAAATTGCTGGGTATCCATCTCTCCCAAGCCGGCCTGGCGTCTCCCTGGACTCCCTGCCCCACTCCACCTGACTCCCTTGTAGGAGGTGCCAGGCAGCCTTTATGGAAAGGCCTGGCATTTGCTTTGTGAAGGTCACACGGAGGTTGGGGGCGGGCGCTGGTATGTGTCTGCCAGACAGGCGCGTGGTGCCAGGTGACATGGCTGTTTTGTGGGGCTGGGTGTGCAAAGAGGGTCTGTGTATGTGAGAGTCAGGGTATGTGTGTGCCCAGGAGCACCAGGGTACCTATAGCTCTCTGTGTAGGTTTGTAAGTCTGTGTATGAGTGGGGTCTGGGTGTTTGCGGTGCCTGTGTGGATCTGTGTGTCTATGTCTGTGTGTCTGTGTGACCTTGGGAGAGGGTACCTGTGTGTCGCACATGTGCTGTGTCTGTCCCTGACTCTTCAGTGGCTATGAGGTATGAAGGCTACCGTGTGTGGCCCTGTACAGGCAGGAATCAGGCCTGGGTGTGTGTTGCAGTGAAAGCCTGTTCCTGCGGGCATCGCAGTGTGTACCAGGCTGGGTGAGACCAGAGTTTCTGTTATGTGTTTGTCACCACGGCCAGGGATCAACTGCAGGGTTCTCCTTTGGGCCTCATCAGCCAGAAGACCCAGGCCTAGCACAGTAAACACCAGGTGACCTCGAGCACCCTGTGTGGGGGTGTGTCTTGTGTGGCTGTATATGTGTGTCCCTGCCGGAGAGCAAGTGTGTGTCCAGATGTCTGAAGGGGTTGGTGCAGGACAGCAAGAACAACTCTGAGAATTCTGAGAAACTAAAGGTCACTTCTCCACCACAGCACTGTCCAGATGATTCTAAATACCGCCCCCCTGCCCCCCACCGGGGTCCAGTAGGAACCTCCTCCCCACCCCCACCCCAGCTTGGTTTTCAGCCTGGCAGCCCCAGCAAGGAAGGAGGGAGGGTAAAGCTGGAGGCACTGAGCAGAGCAGGACTGGAGGGACCTGGCTTGAGGCCAGTGGCCTGGGAGTGGAGCCCAGGTGACGCTGGACACCCATATTTGCTGCCAGGGTGAATGCCAGAAATCTAAGTTTAGGGGCACAAAGAGGGTGAAGAGATCCTATCTTGGGTAGGGAGGAAGGAGGCAGGGCCCAGCACCCATTCTGGGGGGTAACACCTGCAAGAAGCCCTCAGCAGCACCCAAATAGTTTAGGGCCAGGGAAGAGGGTGAGGCTCCAGGCAGACCCTGGAAAGCCACTTTGGGGACACTCCCAAAGCAGACTCCCCACCCACCCCACAAAGCAGCCAGAGCCCTCCAGTGGCAAAGGAGGGGACTGGCCGCAGGCCACCCACCTGACAGATCTGCCTGGAGGGTACCAACAGGTGTCCTCTTCGCTGAAGGAGAAGTGGACCAGGGACTCAGGGCCCGTGGGGGACAGTGCCAGGGCAGGGGGCCGGGGCCGGGGCCGGGCCCGGGGCGCCGCTGCACTGGAGCGCATGAGTGCCAAGCACCGTCGGGGTGCGCATGAGGACGGTGCGCGGTGGCGTGCACTGCTTGCCAGGCCCCCGAGATGTCTGCAGCCACCGCCGGCGCCGCCTCCGCACCCGCCCTCCCGGTGACCCCCCCAGGGACGGCCCCGGGCGTTTGGGCGTCCCCTCGTGCGCAGCGCCTGGGCGGGCTCCGCGCCTGCCTCCTCCTGCGGGGGCCCTACGAAACTCGGCTCACACTTCCCGCCTGCCTCCCTTCCCCCGGGCCTCGGAGGGTGCCCGGGGCTCCGGTTTCCCGGGCTCCGAGCCCGCCTCTGGCCCCGCCTTCTCCCCCCCTCCCTGACGTCGAGCTGGGCCCGCTGGAGGTCTCCGAACGCCTTGAGTCCCAAGAGTGGGAAATAACTTGCCCGCGGGCGGAGTGTGGGGTCCGGTGACAAAAACTCAGGGCAGGGACGATGGGTGCGAGGGAGGTGGAGTTGGGGGCTTGGGGGGCCGTGGAACAGAGACTGGAGAGACAGAAACCAGAGAAGGGTACTGATTTCACGTTCTCCCAGACTGCAAGCTGGACCCCAAGCGGGGCTCCCAGAGGCGTCCACCCCTCCTCCTTATCTCTCCGCCCCTCTCTTTCCAGACTTGGGGCCGCGTCCTGTCCCTGCAGTGCCCTTAGCCTGTGTCTCCGGACTCAGGTTCTAAACAAGTGCATGCATAGAGTAGCGGGAAGAGAGTCAACCAAAGGATCTTTCTGGGCTTCAAGGAAGTCTCTAGAGCCAGCCGGTGCCTACCTCCGGGCTGCCAACCTCCGCTTCCAAGACAAACGGACACTGGAAAGCCAGGCCGGATGTGGCCTTCAGTCTCCTTACCTCCAGGCTTCCAGCCCCTGCGGCCCACCCCGGGTCTGGCCAGGAAGGGAACTTCGATTTGCCCTCCTTGCCCAGTGCAGGCGATAACATCCCCCAGCCTGGGGACAAGGCAACCCGCAGGGGGCAGCGCTGGCCCCATTTCACAGACCATTAGACTGAGGATAGCACAACGCAACACAGGTCCTCAGGTCATCCTGGCTGGCAGGTTGGCCTCACTCCCCCAAAGCCCGACCGCAGCTTCAGGTCTGCACAGGAAGTGGGAGGAACAGTAGCGTTTATTGAGCGCCTACTGCATGCCTTATCAGATATCTCCACGGCAACCCCGGCAGGCAGAAATGATTTTTATCGCTGCCCTTTGACTGAAGAAGAAAGTGAGGCTGGGAGAGCCAGCTATGAATCCCAGACGCTGGCGCGCCAGATGGCCAGGGGGGACTCGAACCCACGGCATTAGCGCTCACTTACCCAGCCCACGCCGGGCGGCTGAAATCCTGAAAGCTGCGGAGAAGCCGAAGGCGCCTGCGTAAAGTTGGAGACGGGCTGGCAAAGAAGACAGGCGAGGAAGGTGGTGAACGTGGGCGGCGGGGCGCACGCGGGGCCGGGGGCTCGGGCAGGAACGCCTCGTCCTCGGTGGCCGCCGCCGGGAAGGCCACCAGCTGCAGTTCGGGGATGCGGCCCAGGCTGCGCGGCCGCGCCATGGCCGCGGGGGGCGCGGGGCGGCCCCGCCTCGGCGGGCGTCGGGGAGCAGCGCCGCCTGCCCCTTGCGGCCCACGCAGACCGGCGGCCCTACCCCGGGGCCCACGGGCGCCACCCCGGCCGGCCGCCTCGGCCCTTCCGGCTACGCTCTGGGGCCGCCCCTGGGGCGGGGCCGCGACGGGGACACCCCACAGACCCCAGGGGCCCCCCGCGGTCCCTCTGACGTCCTCACAATTGCCGGAAGCGTCTCTACAAACACCGGGGATGCCCCCTTAATCTCTGAGCCGCCCTCACACACATACACACACCCGCGATGTCGAGAGGCCTCACTGATGGCAGGGGCATCCCCGAAGTCCCTCAGACTGAGATGCCACAACCCCAGGAAGTGCCCCTACTACCCCTGAGGTACACAACCCAGAGGTTCTCCCCCAAATTCCTGGGTTCCCCCCACAAAACCCAGAGTGCTCTGAGGCTCCCACAGACCCCAGACACTCTCATAGCTCCCCAGATGTCTCTTAGGAGAGTCCTCATTGCTACTGAGACATTCCCCCACAAACCCCACAAACCCCAGGGCACCCCAATAATCCCAGGATGCACCCGCAAATGCCAGGTGTGCTCTGAGTCCATGAGAAGCCCCTTCAGATCCCAGGACAACCACCACGATTGCTCAGATGTCCCCCCACATTCCCTAGACACACCCCCTGCCTCTAAGTCATGCAGAGACCCCCCCAAATACCCTCAGAATCCCCCCCCTGGCCACAGAGCATTCCCACAGACCTCCAAGAGGGCCCCCTCAAATCCTAGGGTCCCTCAGAGGCTCCAGGAATGCTTCCACAGCCCACCATCCGTAGCATCCCTGAGACCCCCAACATAATCTCAAGTACAGAGACCCCCAACATAACCTCAGAGGTGCCTTCAGACTCAGAGGATGCTCTCATAACCATGGAGATGCCACCAAAATCCTGGAGTGCCCCAAAGACCCCAGGGGTACAACTAGATTGCTCAACAGCTCCTAAGACGGTCTTCCAACCCTAAGCTACTACCCCCAGAATCCAAGATGTACTCACCATCCTTAGGGCACCCCCAGACTTAGATACCCCAGAAGCTCTGAAGCGCTGAGTGTGCTCACTGCCCCAAGACCCCCCCATTGCCACCAGCTGCTTAGAATTTTTTTTTTTTTTTTTTTTTGTCTTTTGGCTTTTGGCTATTTCTTTGGGCCGCTCCTGCGGCATATGGAGGTTCCCAGGCTAGGGGTCGAATCGGAGCTGTAGCCACTGGCCTGTACCAGAGCCACAGCAACTCAGGATCCGAGCCGCATCTGCAACCTACACCACAGCTCAAGGCAACGCCAGATCGTTAACCCACTGAGCAAGGGCAGGGACCGAACGTGCAACCTCATGGTTCCTAGTCGGATTCGTTAACCACTGCGCCACGACGGGAACTCCTGCTTAGAATTTCTGAGGCACCTTTTAGAACTGGGGACCCCACAGCTAATGAGGCGGCTTCAAGAACTTGATGTCCCTTCAGTGCTGACTCAGTGGGGCCTGGAGGTAGTGGCTTTGCATACCCAAACACTGAGACTCTGTTGGGGGGCATATGATCCCATTTCACAGATGGGGAAACTGAGACTTAGAGAGGTGAAGATTCTTGAATAAAATCAGCCAATTGGTTATCATTACACAGCCTATCCCACCTGTCTGCACTTCTTTGGGGTTAGGAAGGGGGAAGAACTCGTTTAAAATAAGAAAATGGGGCAGGAGTTCTTTGGCAGCTCAGCAGGTTAAGGTCAGGCATTGACACTGCTGTGGCTCGGGTCACTGCTCTGGTTCAGATTTGACCCTGGCCCAGGAAATTCTGTATACTGCGAACACAGCCAAAAAGAAAAAAAAGAAAAAGAAAAAAAATGGGACTAACCTCTATTTTAAATCTAAATTGCAGAGTTCCCAATGTGGCTCAGCGGGTTAAGAACCCAACTAGCATCCATGAGGATGTGGGTTTGATCCCTGGACTCCCTCAGTGGTTTAAGGTGTTGCGGCAACACCTATGTCACAGCTGTAGCTTGGATCAACACAGTTGTGTTCCTGCGGCTGTGATATAGGCTGGTGGCTGCAGCCCAGATTCAACCCCTAGCCCAGGAACTTCCATATGCTGCAGGTCCGGCCCTAAAAACAAACAAACAAAAGCGAACTAAATTGCCTCTGTGAATATCTTTCCCTCTCTACCTATTGGCTTCAAGGTCAAGCGGCTCAGAATTCGATGGCCTAGGCTTGAGCCTGGCCTCTGGCACTTAATTATTTGATCTTGAGCCAGTCACTTCATTTCACCAAGCCTCAGTTTTCCCACCTGTAAAATGGATAAAAGAGCACTACACACCTCATAGATGGACTTGTAAAAGACTCAAAATGTTTCTGGACATAGTGAGCATCCAACGAATGTTAGCTACAATTATTATTTTTGGACAAAACATTTATGGAGAGCTTATACTTTTTTTTTTTTTTTTGTCCTTTTAGGGATGCACGTGCAGCATATGGCAGCTCCCAGGCTAGGGGCCGAATTGGAGCTGTAGCTGCTGGCCTACACCACAGCCACAGCAATACCAGATCTGAGCCACGTCTGTGACCTACACCACAGCTCATGGCAACACCAGATCTTTAACTCACTGAGCAAGGCCAGGGATCGAACCTGCAGCCTCATGGATACCGATCGGGTTCGTTACTGCTGAGCCATGAAGGGAACTCGCAATGGAGAGCTTATATTATGCCAGCCATGTACTAGCCAGAAGATACAGATGATGGTGATGATGATAATGATGACATAGGAGTTTCCATTGTGCCTCAGCGGGTTAAGGACCCAATATAGTGTCTGTGAGGATGCAGGTTTGATCCCTGCCCTTGCTCAATGGATTAAGGATCTGGTATTGCTGCAAGCTGTGGCGTAGCTCTCAGATGTGGCTTGGATCCAGTGTTGCTGTGGCTGTGGCTGTGGCTGTGGCTAGCAGCTGCAGCTCTAATTCGACCCCTGGTCCAGGAACTTCCACTTGCCTCAGGTTTGGCCCTAAAAAGTAAAAAAAAAAAAAAAAAAAAAAAAAAAAAAAAAAAAAAAAAAAAAGAAGAATGATGACATAGCAGCTAAGCTTCAGAATGCTTCCTTTCAACCAGTGCCTTCAGCTATGATTTCATATAATTCTCACAAAACAATACTATTGTCCCATTTTATAGATGGGAAAACCGAGTCTTGGAGAAAAACAACTTGCTCAAAGTAGCGCAGCCAATGAGTGGCTGACCCAGGCTGTAGTTGTCTAGTCGTCTCCCTTGATCACCTCCCTGAGTGCCTTTTTAGACACGTTCCTCCCTTCCCTACCCCCACCCCCCAGTTGCCTTCTTCATGAAGTTTTAATGCCACAGGTATCCTGTACATCTGTTTATGTGCTGGAAGTATATCTGGGCTTCATATATAAAAGTAGGGTTTTGGAGTTCCCTGGTGGCCTAGTGGGTAAAGAATCTGGTGGTGTCACTGCTGTGGCTCAGGTCACAGCTGTGGCCTGGGTTCAATCCTTGGTCTGGGAACTTCCACATGCTGTGGGCACACCCAAAAGATAAATAAATAAAAATAAGACTTTTTCCATATATTCACCCCAAGAACCAAATTTCACCCCCTTGGAGCCGATGTCACCTTGTTGAGAATGCAGTGCTTCCCAACCATGGCACTATTGACATTTAGCACCAGCTAATCCTCTGTCCTAGGGGCAGATAGTAGCAGTAACAGAATCCCTAACTCCTCCTCACTAGATGCTAGTAGCACCCCCGTAGCCACGACAGCTAAAATGTTTCCAGCCATTGCCACATGTTCTCTAGGGGGCAGAATGCCCCTGGTTGAGAACTGTTTCTCTAAACCCACTAAGACCCATGCTCTTGGGCCACCAGGACTCCTCAGTCCAGGGACACACAGAAAGAAATTCATATTTACCTGCCCCCAAGGTTCCCTGCACTGTTTTGCCAATTCCTCAGATCAGACTTTTTTTTTTGTTTTTGGCCGCCCTGTGGCATATGGAAGTTCTCAGGCCAGGGATCAGATCTGAGCCAAGGTTGTGACCCGTGCCTCAGCTGCAGCAACACTGGATCCTTAACCCATTCTGCCAGGCAAGGGATCGAACCTGCATGCCAGTGCTGCAGAGACACCACTGATCCTGTTGCACCACATCAGGAACTCTTTACACCAGACTTTGACAACAGGGTTCTTACTAGCCCCATATCAGGGATGGGGAAGCTGAGACCCAGAGAGACAAGTGACTTGGCCAGCGTCACCCAGTCTGGAAGGAATACAGCTGGATTATGAATTGAGTTGTCTCGGAGGTCCCATTGTGGCTCAGTGGGTTAGGAACTCAACTAGTATCCATGAGGATTTGGGTTCGATTCCTGACTTCGCTCATTGGGTGAAGGATCTGGAGTTGCTACATCATAGGTCACAGATGTAGCTCGGATCCAGAGTTGCCATGGCTGTGGGGTAGGCCGGCAACTGCAACTCTGATTTGACCCCTAGCCTGGGAACTTCCATGTGCCACAGGTGCGGCCCTTAAAGAAAAGAAAAAAGGGGTCCCCTTCATGGTTCAGAGGTTAACGAATCTGGCTAGGATCCATGAGGATGCGGGTTTGATCTGTGGCCTCAGTCAGTGGGTTCAGGATCCAGTGTTGCTGTGAGCTGTGGTGTAGGTCACAGATGCAGTTCAGATCCCACGTTGCTGTGGTTGTGGTGTAGGCTGGCAGCTGCAGCTCCAATTCGACCCCTAGCCTGGGAACCACCATATGCCACAGGTGTGGCCCTTTAAATAAATAAATAAGTAAATAAGTAAAACCAACCCTGACCATGGCCTACAAGGCCCTTCCTGATCTGTCCCATCACCTCCCTGCCTCATCTCGTTCCAGCACCCCTTGCTCACTCTGCTTCAGCCACATGTGCTCCCTGCTTTTTCCCCAACATGTGAGACACACTCCTACCTCAGACCCTTTACACGGGCTGTTCTCTCTGTTTGTCATTCTCAACTCTCAGGCACCCATATAGCATTCTCTTTCACTTCATTTAGGTCTCTGCTCAGATGTCACCTCCTCAGAGATGCCTTCCCTGACCTCAGGGTCCCTCATTTCTTTATGTCCCTTGTGTCACCATCTGGAATTATCAAATGCTTTTACTTGCTATTTCTTCCTCACTACCTAGTCTGGGAACCCCAGGACAGCAGAGACTGGGGCCATTTCATTCTTCACACCAGCCTGAAAATGCTCAATCAATGTTTATGGAGTGGGGAGTTCCCTGGTGGCCTAGGGGCTAAAGGGTCTGGTGTCATCCCTGCAGTGGCTTGGGTCACTGCTGTGACAAGGGTTCTATCCCTGGGCAGGGAACTTCTGCATGCCTCAGGCACGGCAGGAAAAAAAAGTTGCAGAATAAATGGCTCTGTTGCAGATGAGGAAACTGAGGTCAGGAGAGATGAAATCCTTTCCCAAGGTCACATGGCAAGTTAAGGGCAAAGGCTGGTTTGGGGCTCTTACTCATGAGTGAAAACAGTGGGCTCAGACATCTTCCCAAACTCTGTCCTCCCTCTGTCAATCTAGTTCCTTCAGGCCCAAGGCCCTAATTTCCTGCAACTCAGAGGAGTTTGCGGTCAATCTGTTGCTGGGGAGAGAGGGGGGACCCTAGCAGCCAGGGCCCAGGACTGTGGTTTGGGGGACTCCCCCCTTTCCCTCTGCTAAGGAAGTACATTTTGAGGAAGTGAAGTTCTCAAGACACTATCTCCCGGCTGTCTGGCCCCAACGCCAGCCTTACTGCAGCCCTGGGGGTGGGCAGATCTTATTCAGCAGGACTTACTGATAAAGAGAATGAGGCAGAGAGAGGAATAATGCTAGCCCCAGGTCACAGAGCGACACAGTCAGCAGGGCTACAATCTGAATCTCACCCACTGGCCTGAAGTCCAGGAAACCTGGTTTTTAACCACAATTCTGCCCTTCCTCGATGTGTGACCTTGGGCAAATCACTTGTCTCTCGGTTTCTTAGGCAGGAATGGAAAGCCAAAGAATAAAAACGCAGGTTGGGGAGTTTGTGTTGCGGAGCAGCGGAAACGAATCCAATTGGTATCCAAGAGGATGCCGGTTCCATCCCTGGCCTTGCCCAGTGGGTGGGGGATCCCGAGTTGCCATGAGCTGTGGTGTAGGCAGCAGAGGCCCCTCGGATCCTGCGTTGCTGTGGTGTAGGCCGGCAGCTGTAGCTCCGATTCGACCCCTAGCCTAGGAACTGCCATATGCCACTGGTGCGCTCCTAAAAAGCGGGAAAAAATAAAACCTCAGGTTGGTGTTGGGAGGCCCTGGCATGGGCATCATGATGGGCAAGCGTGCGAGGAGGCGAGATGGGAACTCCGCGTCCTCAACTTTTCCGCCAAGTTCCTCTCCATCCGCCAGGTGGCCCTTCTCCACTATGTACAGCCGGGGCGGGGGAGAGGGGGTGTTGGGGGCTGGGGTTTGGGGTGGGGTCGAGGATGGAAGTAGCGGCCTGGTCCCAATCAGGGGTGGGCGAGAGCCTCGTCCTCAGCCTGCGGTTGACCGACCTGGCGCCCTCTCTCCGGGGCGCTCAATAAACATGAAATAGTAATACGGGACGCTGCGGCAGTGGCGGCGGCGGCGACTTGACTCTGCTTGAGGACGAGAGTGCGGGAGGCAGGTCTGGACTCCGAGAGCACACTCAGCCTGTACCTTTCTTGTGACCCAGCAGAGGGCGCGCGGAGGAAGGGGCGCGAAGAGAGACTGACTCTCCGAAGCACCCGGCGGCGGGGATGTGGAAGCGCCAAGGACTAGGGGAGGAAAAGACCCAAGGGGAGTCCACCAGCCAGAGAGAGACCCCAGTCCGGCTGAGTCCACTCCCTCCTGGGGCAGGACAGCGCCCCCCTCACTGGGGACAGTCTGGGGGGTCCAATTCAGGCGAGTCCCCCCCGCGCCCCACTTCACCACCAGAGTCCTTCTCTTCCTCCCGCTCCATCTGCCTCTTGACAGATCGTTTTTGGTGCCATGACTCAGCCCCACAGGGCGCCGGAAGCGCAGGCTCTTACATCCCCAGGTCTGGAGGGGGACTGTGGATGTCATCTCAGATAGGGGGTAGTGCCCTCTCTCTAGTGATTCCTGTGATTCAGGTCTGGAGGGCTCTCTGGATCCCCTTTTTGGTGCCCACGTGAACTCCAACGCAGGCAGCACTGGAACCCCCTGCGTGTGCTCCCTTTCTGGAGAACTGGGCTGGCAGATTGCCCATTCCTAAGAAACAAGATTCCCACTGGAGGCCTTTCAGTTTCCCCTTCCTCCTTCTGCCTGGTGGTGGGGGGAAGGGGAAGGGGGCCGGATGCTGGCACCAATGTCCTCCCTCCCACCCAGCCACTGGAGGCCACACAGGCCCAGAGTGAAACAGAAACCTGAGCCCCTGTGGGGATGTGGTTGAGGTTCCCGTTTTTTCCTTCCCACCCTAGAGGAGCAGGGTCTACCAGGCCCCACCTCCTCTCCCAAATCTGGGTCCCTGAGTGCCTATCTATGGAGCACTCCCTTTGTAAGTCTTTTACAGACACCCCCAACCTCAGAGTCCTCTCCAAATCACTCCCACAGGGCAGTGCCAACAAAAGCTCCACTTTACAGATGAGAAATTGGGGCTCAGAGAGGGCAAGACACTTGTGCCAGGACACACAGGCATCAGACAGACCTGTGCTGGAATCTCAGCTCTGCCACTTCCTGATTGTGTGAACTTGGTCAGGAAGGAGAAGGGGCTTCACCCCCCTGGTCCTCAGTTTTCTCCAACAGGAATACCTTGTGGGGCACTGGGGATGAAGATGTGTGAAAAAGTCCTCAGCATGGAGCCTGAAAATGAGCCATTAAGAGATGGATCACACTAAGATAATGATGCAACCACTCAGCCACTATCCCCAGAGAGTCAGCACCCCTAGAGACCAGGGTAGAGGGAGTTCCTGGGGCCTAAAAAGGCAATAGCACCCAGTTTCTACTGCACCCCGCCCCTTCTCCTGGGTCTCTCAGGACAGTGACTTGAGCCAGTTTGGCTCACTGCCCCTGGGTCTTGGCATTTCCTGTTGACTCCAGCTTTGTTTTCCTTCAGCTTCTCTCCTGTTCCCTCTGGGAAATAGGCTGAGTGTGCTGGGCCCATGACACTCACTTCCTGGTGGGGGTAGGGGTGCTGGGGCTGGAGGTGCCCCGAATGGAGGTGGGTGGGTGACCTGGAGGCTGTGGTGCCTGCTAGAGGCCCTCAGAAAGAGCTAAAACATTAGGGTTCCAGCCTAGACAGATGTCCCTTAGGAACCAGAGGGGAGACCTGAATCTCACTGTCCTAGTGATGTTCCAAGTAGAAGGGACCCAGGAGAGTTAGGCAAAGTATGCAAAGCCATCAGTCACACATGTCATCAGAGCACAGAGTAGACTCCAAAGCATTATGGGAACACTAGGTGGTTGGAGCACAGCACAGTAGGACAGTTGGGAGTACACCCTGAAACTCAGAGCACCAACTCCCAGACATGGGGCATATGAGCAGCCGAGAATATGTCACAGTGTCTTAATCACAGTGTTTCAGGGAGCACAGACACAGTATGACACAATCACATTGTCCCCAGCAGTATACACATCACAGTGCCACCATCACTACATCCCAGAAACACACACTGTCACGATCACTGTCCCAAGGGCACAGAGTCTCATCATCACAGTCCTAGGAGCATACACAGCCACAATCACCATGTCTCTGAGGCACAAAGGTCACGCAGTCACAATCATTGTACTGGGAACACACAGTCAACACATCACAACACTATCCTAGAAGTACACACAGTCCCACTGCCACAATCATGGAACCCCAGAAACCCAGGCAGAGGATGTAGCCAAGGCAGCCACAGCTGGTTATCCGCAACAGCTGGAGCAAACTCAGGTCGGTGAGCGGATATCCAACACACAACCCATCGCTAACACTGATCCAGGAGGCAGGGACCCCCTCACTCTGTGGTGGGACTGTGTGCCCCGTGGGCACCGTTCCCTTCCTCTGGGCAGCTACTGAACCCTAACACTTCTGCCCTGAGAGGGGACTCCAACACAGCCCACAGGCCCCCAATCACAGTACTCCACCAAGAAACCTCCTTTACATTACTGAGCCTAGCTACAGGGAAAGCCCAGGAATTCTGCCCTCAGTAGAGTCCTCCTCACTCCAGAAGGACCCTGAGAGCCCCCCCAGCCTTCAGGAAGCATTGTGGTCTTACCAGACACCACCCTACATAGTGGCCCCAGGACATGCCCAAACACAGTGTATCTAGCCCTCAGCAGAGTCCCCAGGAAAGCTCCGTCAAGCCGTACCCAGCCTAGCCATTGCCCTGCACTGTCCTGTCACTAACGAAGGACACAGATCACTAAGGCTGCAGCCCTCAGCCAAGACCCGGTTAATGTCACACGCAGCATGGTGCCCCCTAAAGTCGACCCCAGAATCAGCTTAAGTAGGAACCTTCGGGTACAGTGCACCACCAGGGGTCAGGTCCCGGCCGCCCCCGCTGTAGAACTCCCCCCACCCCCACCCCCTCACTCGCACTGACCCCAGCCGCATCACAGCGCCCCCCTGTGGTCAGCAAGGCGAGTTTCGTTCTCTCTGCGCGCCTATTCGCTCCGCGCGCGTCCGCCGTCTTACCGCCTGCAGCTTCCTCCACCCGCGCTGCCGCTGCCGCTGCCGGTGCCGTGAAAGGACGAGGGCCAGGACATGCGAGACGTGCGCAGGCCAGGTCGGTCGCCAGTGTCCACGGCGTCGGCGCGCTCTATGGGCCGGTGTGGCGGCCGCTCGGGATCTGCGCGCTCCGCGCTGTCCGAATAGCCGCGCTGCTGGATACGGATCGGGGTCCGCGGCTGCCGCCACAGGTGCTGGGGGGGCGGCTTCAGGGTGGCCTGGCCCTCCCGGGGCCCGGGCAGAGACAGAGACAGGCTTCTCTCCGAGGGGGCGGCCGGGGGCTCCATGGCCCCGGCCCCCACTTGTACCTCAGGGGGCCCCGGCCTCTCCAAGCAGCACCCCTTTCAGCTGTGCGCCAGCCGACGCGCCCGGGGCCCCGCGGGTGCGCCTGGCCTCGGTGGGGCCATGGCGCCCCAGGGACAGACCCGGGGGCGCTTCGGGCCGATCGCCCCCGGCCCGGGCGCCTGGGCTTCCTGTAGGCGCCTGGCGCTCCGCTCTGTGCCCGGCAGCGCTCTCTGCGCTCCGCGTCCCGCTCGGAACCAGCCCCGGCTCCTCCGCCCCGTCCCGCCTCTCCCCGCCCCCCGCCCGCCGCGGCTGTCAGCGCCGCCCCCCTCCTCCTCCGTCCGGGCCAGTGGGGGGCAGCCACCCAAGGAGGGGGGCCCTCTCCGCCCACGTAGAGTCCCGCTCCCCGCGGGGAGGGGGCTCCGGAACTCGGCTCTCTCCAGAGCGCCCAGCCTAGCCGCGGCGCGCATGGGTACGAAGGAGTTAAACGGTTAATCCGATCGTGAAGGAGACACCCGACTGGTTGCCGGTGTGTCAGTCAGTCCGTCCATCACGGTGGGGGTGGAGCCCAGTGCTGCCTTGTCTTCGCCGCTACCCCTGGCCAGGGGGAGGCTTGTGGGACGTGGTCTCGGAGACACGGACCCGGTCCCTGCGACGGGCAGCGACGGTGTTCCGGGAATCTCCTGTTTGGTGGGTCGTAGGATGGTGATGATGTGTGCCTGAGGCGGGATGTGCGCGCACGTGGCCTCTTCCGAGGGTTGTGTGTGTTGTGTTGTCTGCTCGAAGTGTGTGTGCGCACGTGGCTGGCTGCTGCGGTCTGCCTGTTTCTCTGGATTTCGCTGTGTCTCTGCGTGTCTGGGTGAAGGATGTGTGTGCACATGTGCTGCCTGTTTGGAGGGTGTGCGCCTCTACAGGGTCTGTTCTGGTGGCTGAGGCTGTGCTTGTGTTCCCACGCGATTGGGTGTGTACTGTATCGGTCCGCGCTTGCGGAGTTGTGCATTCGATTCAGCCTTCGTTTGATTGTGGTGTCTGAGGGAGTCAATGTGTCGGGGTGTGTGTGTGTGTCTGTGGTCGGCCTGGGGCCGATTTGAGGTGTTTCTGGGGTGTGTCCCTTTGGTTCTGTGTAGCTCGAGGGGGACACCCGGTGGCTGATACCCCGATTGCCCGCCCACCGCTCTGTGTATCTCTGCCTCTTCTAAAGCGCTTCTGCAGGAGGTAAACTGAGGCAGGTCCCGGACAGCCAGGGGAAGCACCCCTGTGCCCTTTTCCGGCGAGTAAACAGCCGCGCCTCCTCCCCGCTGCCCCCGCGGGCAAAACCCCCCTTCCGGCACCTAAATCGGGAGTCGCCGTGACTCACGCTCCCGCCTCCCCCAGCGCCGCGCGGAGCAAGCGAGCAGAGGAGCTAGCGGGATCCGAGCATCCTCCCCCCAGCTTTCCCCGCCCCGGCCCGGGCCAAGCCCTGGTGGTGGTGGCCGCGGGGCTCGAGGAGCGCAGACACTCCTGTGCCCCATCCCCCTGGCGGACGAGAGCTCGGCTTAACCCCTTCGGGTGCACGTCTGCAGAACCAAACCCCGCCCCTGTGCGCCCCCCTCAATGGCCCCCTCGCCCGCCCCGCGGCAGGCCGTGCAGTCTGCCATCGCCCTCCCTCTGCACTGCTCTTATTTAAAAAAAAAAAAATAAGTCTCCAACCCCCACAGCCGCTTTTCTCCCCGCCAGAGGGGGCTCCGGGCGTGGGTGTACTCAGAGCCAGAACCGCCCTCCCATTAGCAGCCGCAGGATGCACCAGAGGCCAGAACTGTGTCCCCCACTTCTCTCAGGGACCCTTCCCATGAGTGTACGCTCAAAAAAGCTTCCAGGGGATGCCAAGTCCTTCCCAGATTATCGAGGGTCTTGGACTGGATCAAATTCTTGGTGGGTGGGGAGCCCTTGTGTTGGCCAAAGCTCTGGATGGGTAACAAGTGATGGTGGGAGGAGGGGGAAGGTCACAGCAAGGTTTGCAGAACAAAGAAGGACCAAGGCAGTGGGCCAGAGTTGGTAGCTGAAGCTGTGGCCTGAACCAGGCAGAGGCCAGAGGGATATTTGGGGGGCTGGGGGGTGGTTAGTAAGGGGGAATGACAGTCACTTCCTCTCCCATCTGGAAATGAACCATGTACCATGAAAAAGCAGACACCCAGGAGCCCTCCAACTGAGTAGATAAAGGGGTGGCTTGGAAGATCGAGGCTGCAGAGAACAGTGGCCTGGGGAGGCAGTGGGGGCAGGGGCCCAGCCAGCAGCCAGGACCAGCTCAGCTGTCTGGCTTTCAGATTCATCCTTGGCCCAAGATTGGGGTTGAAGTGCCCTCCAAGGACCCCAGCTGAGAAAGTGCAGTGTGAAGCTGGGCTCAGGAGAAAGAAAAATGCCCCATCCAGACCTCCTCCAGGGTTTCACCATCCCCTTTTAAGGCCTGGAAGAAACTGCATCCTCTCAGAAAGGGAAACAGAGGTGCACAGCGGACTCGTGGGAGGCTTACTCCCTAGCCTATTCCAGCTTTCCAATCATGAGACCACCGTGGGGACTGGAGGGTTGAAAATCCTTTCAGAAATCCTGCCCCTTGCTAACTCAAGCAGCAGCAAAATGGCAGAAGGGGTTTCTAGATGCTGCAAGAGGTGCCTCTTGGAGGAAGGACATTATAACCTGACCCACCAGGGTCCAAGAGAAGTTTCAGCTAGTTTTGCAAAACAAAGGGAGCCAGGAGCTGGTAGCCCAGGAAAGGGCTGGTGGCTGGTGGCTGGACTTAACCCAGCTGGCCCTGTTCCTCCACCCTGTCTCCCAGCCTGGTCCTCTTCCCGCCTACCTGTCAGCTTTGGTGATGGAAATCCTCGGAGGGATCAGCAGTGGCAGCGTGGTGGGCCGTGGTGGCAGAGGGACCCCAGTGTCCAAGGGCTCAGGCTCAGTCCAGCCCAGGCCTGGGCCTGTGGAGAGGCGTCGGCGAGGGCGTCGGAGGTCAGCCCCCAGCATGTTGGCTTGGCTGGGTTCAGGGGTCTCTCTTGGCCTCTGAGGTGGGACAAGGGAGGGAAAGGGGTGCAGCCTGACCAGGCAGCTCTGAGCCCCTCTCCACAGTACCGTCCCTCTCTGGCCATCAGAGAGAGTGGCTGATGGGGATACAGGCTCCTTTGTCCCTCTCACTCTTAGCCACTCGCTAATCCCTCCCACAGAGGGTGCCTTCTCGGCTCTTACATCTGAAGGATGCCTATTCTCAGCCATACATTTGGTGGGGCTCCCTTTTGATGTCCCAGTCCTGGGGATCTGGGCCCTCATGCCTTTACTCCGTCCCTCACTGCATAACCCCTCTAACATGTCACCACCCTCCAAGTCTATGCAGCCTCTTCTTGGCTTCAATGTCTGTGACCCCCCCCCTTCCCTTACATCTGAGACCCTTAAGACCTCACACTCAGCACAGCCCCCCTCCACCCTACAATCCTCTTCCTATTTGGAAAGTCCCTTGGAAGACCCTGCCTTCTACTCCTCGGCTGAGAGCCTCTTAATCTGGGCAGCAGAAGAATAATGAAGTCAAGGGAGTAAACTGAGGCATCGGGGAAGCCTGAGGAAGCGCAACCAGGCCTAGTGGGCAGCCGTGTTCAGTAGGTGCCGCCCCACGGACCACCACCGCAGCCCAAAGCCCGCCCCTATCCCGGGCCCCGCCCCTCGCACCTCGTCCTGGGTCCAGGCCACTGACAGGACACTGCAACTCCTCTTCATCCCTCCAAACTAGCGCGCCTTAGGGGCTTCAGAGGCCATGTTGGCCGGGACCAGCGCCTCCTGCAGGACCAGGCCGAAGGCATCCGCCATTAACGCCCTGGAGCTCCCCCTGCCGGCTGAGCATGAAATCCGCCCCCGCTCCTTGCCAATTGCCTCTCCCGGGGCGTTACGTCAGCAGGTGGCTGACGCACTGCCTGTCGGTGACGTCGCACGCCTGTTGCCAGAACGATAGCTGACGCACGGCTGGGCTGTGGACAGCGTCAATGCCGGGATTGGCCACTGGGGGGCCGGGAGCCTCGGGCCCGGGTCGCCCCAGCCCCCAGCTGTCCTCCCGCGGGGGCTTCCCCAGCCTGGGGATCCCTCAAAGAAGACGCGGAGCTCCCGGAGCCGACCGCGTGTGGCGCGTGGTCCGAGCCGGGGGCCGGAGGAAGCCTCTCCTCCGAGCTGTTGGGCTTTTATGCCAAAACCCGAAATAGCTCCGAGGTGCGGGGGCCGGGCGCAGCGAGACGGCGGCTTGGGCACAGATGGGGGACGCACAAGCAGAGGCGCGCGGAGACAGACAGGGACGCGTGGAAATAGAAACAGACAGACAGGGACACAGACGCAACTCCCGATGATGAGTGCGCTCTGCGGCCGGCGATCCCTGGCTAAAAGCTTGGGGGAGGGGAAGGATGGCTCACTGCGCCTTCACACCCAGGCGCTGCAAGTCATTGCTGTGTGACCATAGGCCAATGACTTAAACTTTCTGAGCCTCGGTTTCACCTCTGTGAAATGGAATGGTAATCCTTACAGGTTCTTTATGAGAATAAAATGATATTATACCATATTGAATGCTCGCAGAACAGCGTCCTGAACTCAGTAAGTGCTTAATAGATGCTATTGACATTTGAGCCTGTGGGAGCCTGTTAGAACCCAAGTCGGATCCTTTCCCTCTTCTGCTCAGAGCTCTCCATGGCTTTCACCTTACTCAGAGAAGTCAAAGTCCTCAAGAAGAGGCCCACACGGTTCACCCTGATGTATTCAGTCACCTACCTATTCTCATCTCCTCCCACTCTCGTGGCTCACTCTGCTCTGTCTACACGGGTCTCTTGGTTGTTTCTGGACACACCAGGCACAATCTAGTCTCAGGGGCTTTGCACTTGCTGTTCTTTCTGCCTAGAACTCTGTTCTCTTAAATAGCCACAAGTCCTTTACATCCTCCCGGCCTTTGTGCACATCTCACCTTCCCAGGCATCTCTGGTGGCAATTCTCTTCACCCCAATTCTGTTTAAAATTGCTAGCCCCTCAGGATTCCTTGAACCCCTTTATCCTGCTCTATTTTTCTACAGCATTCATCATTTCATAACATACTATGAAATTTACCTATTGCATGTATTGTCTGTCTTGTCCCATAGTAGAATATCAACTGCAGGAGAACACAAATATTTTATCTTTTTGGTTTTTTTTTTTTGCTTTTTTTTTTTTTTTTTTTAGGGCTGGACCTGTGGGCATATGGAAGTTCCCAGGCTAGGAGTTGAATTGGAGCTGGAACTGCTGGCCTATTACCACAGCCACGTTAACACCACATCCAAGCCTCATCTGCAACCTACACTACAGCTCACAACAACACTGGATCCTTAACCCACTGAGTGAGGCCAGGGATCAAACCCACGTCCTCATGGATACTAGTCGGGTTCCTTACAGCTGAGCCACAATGGGAACTCCCTATCTATTTTATTAATTACTGTATTTCTAGTGCCTAAAACTGAATCTTGAACGTAGTAGGTTCTTATTAAGTGTTTGTCCAATGTCTGTGTCTGGTTATTATTTTGAAGACTCAAGAGCGTACTCATAAAGTTCATAGCAGGTCTACTATGGACTAGCTACTTCACCCCCTACTTTCCCTCTTACTTCTTTTTTTTTACCATATAACACTAGTTAGCACGTCAGTTCAATGTGAACTAGTAGAAGTGAATGTAAACATCATCTCAGCTACCTAGTGCTTAACATCAAGCAAACCTGTGACAGACAATTGTTGAAAAATAGATGAATGATATAAAGATAGCTTAAGGTCATTTTCACTTCTCAGCCAGACTGAACTAGCCTATGTTCTGGGCTCCCACTCATGCTTATTCTGCCCCCATTAAAGCACTCCTCATTTGAGGTTGTGATTATTTGTACTCCCCACTAGAGCTCTGTGAGGGCAAGAGGTGTTACACATTCATCATGCCCCCCCCCCCCGTAGTCTCAGTGTATCCTGAATGAATAAATGAAGGAATGGATTAGACACTCAGGGAATAGTGCACCTTCTCCTCTGTATGCAGACAGACACATGTGCTCAGACAGGCAGAGAAAGAGCCATTGCAGTAAGGGCCATGCTTAGGCTCTAGTATTACATTGACAGATCTGCATTCAAACCCCGACTCTGCCACTTATACCTTTGGGCAAGTTGCCTAACCTCTTTAAGCTTCAGTTTCCTTATCTGTAAAATGGGGATAAAGTCCTACCTATCCGAGGAGGTTGTTGTGATGATGAAGTGAAGCAATGCATGTAAGGTTCTGAGCACAGTGCCTGGTTCTTAGTAGATGCTCACAAAACAGTAGGCCCTATCCTAATAATACTAATAATTATCACTGTTGTTGACTCATGTGGAGCTATAGAACAGATATGGGAGACAGCTACACATTCGCAAAGACCTCAGTTCCTCCCATCTTCCCCCTCATCCTACTGGCCTCCTCGCTGTTCCTCAAACACTTCAAGCATATTTAGACCTCAGGGCCTTTGCACTTGCTTTTCCCTTCACCTAGAAAACTAGCCTCAGATATTCTATGCTCCTCTCACTGCCTGATCTCCCTGACTCTGCTTGATTGTTATAGATGTATATAATGTTCTAACAAGATATGTAATTTACCTATTATTTATTAGTTATTGCCTGTTCTTTGGTTAGGACATGAGATCAGGATATTGGTCTGTTTTTTTCCTCCCTGCTGTCCAGGACCTAGGACAATGCTAGCATACAGCAGGTGCTCAACAAATGTCTCTTTTTCTCTTTCTTTCTTTCTTTCTTTTTGTCTTTTTTTTTTTTTTTTTTTTTTGGTCTTTTGGCTATTTCTTGGGCCACTCCCGTGGCATATGGAGGTTCCCAGGCTAGGGGTCGAATCGGAGCTGTAGCCACCGGCCTACGCCAGAGCCACAGCAACTCAGGATCCGAGCCGAGTCTGCGACCTACACCACAGCTCACAGCAACGCCGGATCGTTAACCCACTGAGCAAGGGCAGGGACCAAACCCGCAACCTCATGGTTCCTAGTCGGATTCGTTAACAACTGCGCCACGACGTGAACTCCTCTTTCTTCCTTCCTTCCTTCCTTCCTTCCTTCCTTCCTTCCTTCCTTCCTTCCTTTCTTTCTTTCTTTCTTTCTTTCTTTCTTTCTTTCTTATGGACACACCTGCTGTATATGGAAGTTCCCAGATCTAGAGGTCAAATTGGAGCTGCAGCTGCCAGTCTATGCCACAGCCACAGCAACGCCAGATCTGAGCCACATCTGCAAACTAAACCACAGCTCATGGCAATGCCAGATCCTTAACCCACTGAGTGAGGCTGGGGATCGAACCTGCGTCCTCATGGATACTAGTTGGGTTTGTTACCACTGAGCCACGATGGGAATGCCCATCTTGATATTCTTCATAATTTTTTTTTTTTCTTTTTAGGCCCACACCAGAGGCATGTGGAAGTTCCCAGGCTAGGGGTAGAATCGGAGCTACAGCTGCGGGCCGACACCACAGCCACAGCAACACTGGATCCGAGCCACGTCCGCAACCTACACAACAGCTCATGGCAATGCTGGATCCTTAATCCACCGAGCAAGGTCAGGGATTGAACCAGCCTCCTCATGGATGCTAGTCAGATTTGTTTCTGCTGAGCCACAACAGGAATGTCTCTTCATAATTTTGAACAGGGGCCCTACACTTTCATCTGGTCCTGGGCTCTGCAAAATTCCATAGCCAGTCCTAGCTATATCCAGTGCCCAGAACAGCCCATGGTAGGTGCCCAAGGATTTGTGCAATGAAGGAAGGAATGGAGGAGACCAGGGGAGAGAGATGGAGATACACTCGCCACCACTGTCTGCACCACCACCCCATCTGCACATCTGCAGAGGCATGGGATGCAGGGCACCTCAGGAACTGGCCTGAGTGTCCAAGTGGAGGGGTGCTGCTAAGCCTGTCTTCCCATTTCCTAGACAGGGCTGGCTGGGAAGGGGGTCCAAATGGCAGTGCAAGCAGCTCTGGGCAGCTCTCACCAGGTTCAGGGTGAGGAGCAGCCTCTTCTCTCACCAAGCTCATCCAAGCCCCTGGCCTGGCCCAACAGAGGAGCACTGGCTTCACCCAGCCCGCACCTCCTTCAGAAAGACGTGGGGGAGTTCCCATTGTGGCTTAAGAACCCGACTAGTATCCATGAGGATCTGGGTTCAATCCCTGGCTTTGCTTGGTGGGTTAAGTGTCTGGCATTGCCGAGAGCTGTGGTGTAGGTCATAGACAGGGCTCGGATCTAGCATTGCTGTGGCTGTGGCATAGGACAGCAGCTGCAGCTCCAATTCAACCCCTAGCCTGGGAACCTTCATAAGTTGCAAGTGCAGCCCTAAAAAAAAAAGAGAGAAAGAGACGTGGGGATGGCAGCCAACAAGAGGAGAGGAAATGAGGATACATGCCCTCAACCACACCTTGCCCTAGACCAGTCAAGCCTGAGGAGGAACAGTTATGCCTGGAAGCTGGGAAGGTATCCCAAGGTCCCAGTCCGCAGGCACGTGTGTGTGCACGCACACGCGCACATGGGCATGTGCAAGACATAAGACTTTGTACATGGCTGTCCATGTGCAACCGGAAAGGTAGAATTTTCTGGGAGTTTGAGTGTTGTGTAGCTGAGGCCAGACCGTACCTGCAGGAGTATGCATAATTGACAAGGTGGCACCACATCCGTCTACCAGTCTAGGTGGGCATGAAGCTGGCTGTGTTTCTGTGTGACTGTAATATGAGTATGTGTGTATGTGGAGAGGGGAGGGTATGTGAATGTAGGTGCAGCAGGAAGCAGCGTTTTACACCGGTTAGCAGTGTAGATTCTTGGAGTTCCCTGGTGGCTCGGTGGGTTAAGGATCCAGCATTGTCACTGATGTGGCTTGGGTCATTGTTGCTGTTGTGGATTCAATCCCTGGTTTGGCAACTTCCAAATGCCTCGGGCGTGGCCAAAAAAAGAATGCGGATTCTGGGTTCAAATCTCTGCAGAGCCACTCCGTACTATTGGGCCTCAGACACATTCTTCAGGTTCTCAGGCTTCAGGTTGTACATGGTGTTTATTGTGATTATGTTTGTCTGGATCAACATGTGTGTGTATGTTTGAAGAAGAATGCAACTCCTCTAGGAGGTCTTCTGGATGGATACCCAACCCGTAGTGGACCCCTCCATTTTTATCTCGTGACGCAAGCTATTTCTATCATCATCCTAATCATAATTTGTTGTTATGTATTTATTTGTTTTTGTTGTTCTCTGTTTACTAAGTGTCAGCTCCATGGGGGCAGGGGGTTTTGTTCTGTTCACTGCTGTGTCCTCAGGACCTGGCACCCAATAGACACTGAGTAAATACTTGTTGAGTGAGCTAATGCAGGGCTGTGTCTGTGTGGTATGGGGAGAGAGATGGGCGCTGGGCTGGGTTCCTGCAGGAACCTGTACTCAAGTCTGGTCCCTACTCTCTTCCATTCCCAGCTGTTCACAACCATTCCTTCAGCCATCCTCACTTGTATGGAAATGATGACACCCCATAAACTCCCTATGTTGCTTTTGAAAACATCTTTCCCCTTTTCTGGTTCTTAGAAGAATTTTTTTTTTTTCGCTTTTTAGGGCCAGGCCTGCAGCATATGGAAGTTCCTAGGTTGGGGGCTGAATTGGAGCTGCAGCTGCAGCTGCCAGCTTACACCACAGCCACAGCAACACCAGATCTGAGCCACACCTGTGATATACACCACAGCTCAGGGCAATACCAGATCCTTAACCCATTGAGAGAGGCAGGGATTGAACCTGCATCTTCATGGATACTAGTTGGATTCGTTTCTGCCACACCACAACGGGAACTCCATTTTTTTTCCTTTTCTTTCTTTTGCTTTTTAGGGCTGCGCCCATGGCATATGGAAGTTCCCAGGCTAGCTTTTCTGGGTCTTAGGATTCACTTGCCTCATCTGTAAAATGGGAGAGAGGATGGATTGGTTCATGATAAGTCTCCTATCTGATCTAAAGTGCTATGAAAATAATTGTAATGTAATCCCCTCTTTAACTTATTCAATATTTATTGAGTACTTACTGTGTACCAGGCACTGTTCTAGACCTGGCCCTGCCCTCATGGAGCTGAAAGTGAATGAAGGAAGGCAGATACAAACCACAAATCTCAAATCTCATTTAATCCTTTTTTTTTTTTTTTTTAGGGCTGCACTCTTGGCATATGGAGGTTCCCAGGCTAGGGGTCTAACCTGAACTGTTGCTGCCAGCCTACACCACAGCCACTGCAACTCAGGATCTGAGCTGTGTCTGTGACCCACACCACAGCTCACGACAACGCTGGATCCTTAACCCACTGAGCAAGGCCAGGGATCAAACTTGCAACCTCATGGTTCCTAGCTGGATTCATTTCCACTGCGCCAGGACAGGAACTCCAAATCTCATTTAATCTTGACTCCCGCGCCCCAGTCACTCTCTAAGCCTCGTGGAATTTCAGTCTTCACAGTCCGAAATCACGGTAGGCATTTCTGTTTACATATGGATCTTTCTCCCTTACCAGCCTCCAGGGGCAGCAGAACAGGGACCCAGCTGGTTTTGTTGGTTGCTGTAGCCTGACAGCCTGGCCACAGTACCCCGGCACACAGTAGGCACTTGCCAAATATGTGTTAAATGAACTGTGAAATAAATGATGGAGTAACAGCAGACTCGCATGCGTGACCTCCCCAAATCCTAGGTGTGTCATCACCCAGATGAGGAAATCAAGGCTCAGGAAGGCAAAGCTGACTACCCAGTCCTACCACCACAGCTAAGCATTGTCTGGCTGTGGGATGCAGCAGAGAAAGCTTGGGTAGCTTAGAGGAGCATTCCCAGTCCCCCACCCCCATCACACAGGTGTAAGACATACAGCCAGGGAAGCACTGATGTGGGGAGGGCGGTTGGGAGACCCGGGGACGGTGCAAAGCAACTCGGGGATCTCTGTCTCAGTTCCCAGGACTAGAGATGCTGTGTTGGCAGGAGGTTAGGAAACGCTTGGCACTGTTGGGGGAGCTTCCGGCGCCCTGTCCCCAGTTCTGGGAGCTGAGTCTCCTGGGATCCTGTTTCGCTGGGGCCAGGAAGTTCCAGTATCCGCAGCCAGGTAGAGACCCCCGTGTATACCCGGAATCCCCGACATCCGGGGTTCTCCCCACACACCTTCAGCCCAGAAGCCGGCCTGAAGCCCTCAGAGGGCGTACAGGGGGGACTTTGATTTTAATGGGGGGTACCTGACTTTTCTGGGGGACAGGAAAACTCCCTCCGTCTTAGCCCCCTCCCTCTTGGGCGCCAGGTTCCCCTCCCCACCGCAGCTTTTAGCCCAAATCTTACCTTGCAGGGGGACTGGGGAGGGGATGCCCCGCCCTCTCCGGCCTGGGGGGCGGGAGGGGACAGGGGTGTCCAGACCCTTTGTTGTTTGCTGGTGTGTGTGTGTGTGTGTGTGTGTGTGTGTGTGTGCGCGCGCGCGCACGCGCGATTGTCAGACCTGAGGTGTGGGTCCGTGCGCGCGCGAGCCCAGGCCGTGACGGCTGCTGAGATGCTGGACTGCCGGGGCTGGAGAGGGAGGAGGAGGAGAGGGGGACTCCCCCGCCCCCGCCCGCCTCCTTGCCGGTTTGAATGAAGCGTGAGGGGGAGGGGAGGCAGCGGGCAGGAGCTTTGTCAGGACGTGTCCCCTCCCCTTCCCCCGACTGGGGAATCCCCTCCCATCCCCCCTGCGCCCCCATTTAGAGACCTTTACTCCTTTCTCTCCAGCCTTTTCCCTCCAAACGCCCACTCTGGGGGAGTCTGGAAGAGGCGCCCTTCACGCAAGTGGTTGAAGCTTCTCCCATCCCCCACGCCATCGGAGCATCCTTTAATCTGAGATAATCCCGGCCCTAGGCTGCAACGCGGCCTTTTATCCTGGTATCAAAGCGTGGGTAGGGATATATGAAAGTGTGTGGCTGGGGTCGCTCAAGCTCAATGTAAGAGTCCTTAGAGCCCAGGACCAGAAAAGGGGCCCCAGACGAAAGGGGAAGGCCTGCTAGCGGTCCTAGAGCACTACCACCGGGAAAGATTCCCCACTTGGTGTGAGGCCAGAAGCACTGGCCGCTAGTTAGACATTGGTGCCACCCAGCGGCCGCACGGGGAGACGCTGTGGATCGGCTCCCGAGACTAGTTAAATGAAGTCTGGGTGATTCCGAAGGGGGGCGCGCGAATCCCCGTTCAGGAGTGGCAGAAGCGAGGAGGAGGCTGTGGTTCGAGCCGGGGAAACACCAGGCCCCAAGGCAGAGCCACAGCACTCCCATCACCTCCAACCCCTCAAGGGCAGGGCCATATCCTTCCTTCACTTAGACCCTCCCAGGACAGGGTCCTGTACCCCTCGGACTGGGAAGGTCCTTCCATATCAGACAACCTCCCCAACACAGCTAAATCCCCCTTCACAAGGAACCCAGCAGTGGGCTAGGGCTGACGTCACTGCAGCGTGGCTAAGAGGACAATCCTCTCCCTCAGGCTCGCCAACTGCTCACTTACGGCCGCCGTAAAGGCCCACTATGCGGCGGCAGGAGATTAGCGGGGCTCGAGGTTGGAGAACCCACTCATATACCCCCCAGGAAGTGCCCGAAGCAGGATGGGATGAGGTTTGAGGGAGAATCCCAGGAGTTGGGACACGTGCGCAGGGCTCTTTAAGAACTCGGTCGCCAGGGCCGCTGCCAGGGTTACTAAGGATGTGACGTCACGTGCGGGCGGGGGCGTGCGCGCCCAGACGGAAGCGGAAGGGGCGGGGCTCGGCGGTCCGAGTCTCCGTGCTGCCGCTACCGCCGCCAGAGTCGGAGCTGGCTGGGCCGCCAAGGCAAGATGGTGGACTACAGCGTGTGGGATCACATCGAGGTGTCTGACGATGAAGACGAGACGCACCCCAATATCGACACTGCCAGCCTCTTCCGCTGGAGGCACCAGGTAGAGCGCGCGCGGCCAGCCCCTTCCCCCACTCCCGGGTCTCTGCTTCAGAGTTCTGACTTCAGATACTGCTAGGAACCCGGCCATGGACACCTGAGATTCCCACCCTACAGTCTGGACTTTCAGTAGCGCCCAGGGTTCTTCGATTCAACTCCGGGATCCCAGAACTTCCGGGACCCTTGAGTCCCTTGCCTGCTATCCGAGCCTCCCCCTGCCGATTTCTTCTTGGAACTCCCAGTTCACCCCTAGGGCACCTTCTTCAGAGTTTAACTACCAAGACAAGCTTTGGGCTTCCCCCCCAGTTCCGTTTGGGACCTTCCATTTACGCTCCGAATCTTACCTCAGAATCTTGACCCTGATCCTATTCAAGTACCCCCTTGTGATCTTGGACATCCCATGGGCCCCTCCCAATCCCTAGAGTTCCCAGTACTTTAAGTTGTAAGTCTGTTCTTCGATCGGCCTTTCTGGGTCCCAGTGGTGATTCCCGTTTAGATCCAGAAATCCTCTAAATACAACAAGGAATTCTGTCCTTCCTTGAGATTTCTGTTCCTGGCGTGGGACTCCAGCCCACACCCAGGACCCCTTTCCTGGAACTTAAACCAGTGCCCATCAGTATCCTTAGTCCCATCTAGGACTGGCATTTTGAAACCTAGTTCCCTTTCAGATTGAACCACCAGCTCTACCCTTGATGGAGCTTCCAATTCCGGCCACTCTCCTTCAGCCTCACATACTGTAGACCCAGTTTCCCATTATGTCAGGAAATCCTACCCACGTGGCTTCCCCCCAGCTAGAGCCCCTGCCCCTGCTTGGTACTGCAGACCCAGTCACCAAACTCTCCCCCCCACCCAAGACAGGCTTCCTGTAGGAGTCAGCTTTGGAAAGCCTCATTCAAATGCAAGTCCAGGACCCAAACCCACCCCTTCTTCCTTCTGACCCTAGCATGGACTGCTGATCTCAGACACCCAGAGTGACCCTGCTTTTACCAGAAACCCTCCCAGTCTGATTCCAGATTCATTGCCCTACTTTTACTTATTCCCCAAATCCAGACTCCAGGATCCCAAAGTCTGTTCTCTTGCCCTTCTCCCACCCAGCAGTGTTCACAGGCCAGCAAAATAGCCCTCCTAAGATGTAATGTTCTAGCCTCCTGCTCCCCAAAATCAGAGCTCCGGCACCCACATTCCTGTGCCTATGAGACTTTGAAACTCAGGGCATATACCTCTCAGAACCTTCCAGTTAGGAATTCCTCACCCCATTTTTCCGTGTATCAGCTCCCAGTCCTTTTTCTAGAAACTCCTAGAAGGGCTCTTCCCCTTCCTGCCAAGACACAGCATGAGTCCCTACATCTGCTACCCAGTGCTAGTTCCAACCCATTCCTTAAAGCAGCAGTCTCCTGGGTAGTGTCCCTGCTGGGCAAGCCGCTGGAGTGTAAGAAGAAAGTTCTAGCACTTCTCTCTTTCTTGCCATGTGTAACATTTTATCATGAAATATTTAAGATCTCTGCAAAGCTCTGAAGACTATCCTCAGGAACATGGATTACTGTCACATAGTCAATCTATGCCACTGTGTGGTGGATGTTCTGGTCCTGCTGGGCGGCAGGCTAGTGCCCCCTCTCCTACCTCGTCTTCCTCTCACCACGCCCTTCTCCCTCCTGGCCAAAACTCTTTCCTGGCCTGCTACTGAGAGTTCCTGGGCAGCGGTGGAGAGGGTCGGAGGTAGAGAGCCTGGTGTCTCCAGCAGCACCAAGTTCAGTGGCAGGCAAGCCTAGGTTCTTATCCCAGCCCTGCCACAGGACACTGGTGCTTTACTCTAGGGGGAGCAAGACCCCCACCTCCACGAGTCAATCATAGGAAGTGAGTAAGCATTCCAGAGGGAAAGAGGGGATTCTAGAACAAATAGCCTGGAGTGCTTCTGAGCGCAGGCCTGCCCACCTGGGTTCAGATCCTGGCTCCTTCAGAATCACAGACTTACTGCCTGGCAAGTTGTTTTTTCTTTTTCTTTTCTTTTTTTTTTTTCATTTTTGGCCACCCCATGGCATGTGACGTTCCCAGGCCAGAGATCAGATTTGAGTCGCAGTCGTGACCAAAGCTGCAGCTGTGGCACTGGCAGATCCTTGACCCACTGTGCCAGGTCGGGGATTGAACCAGAGTCACAGTGCTCCCAAGATGCCACCTGTCTCGTGCCACAGTGGGAGCCCTCCCAGTGAGTTTGGATTGCTCTGTGCCTTCATTTCCCCAGCAGGGAATCTTCACAGTATCTACCCCATAGGGTTGTTGTGAGGATCACCTTTTGTATTTAATGTGTGTTAACACTCTCAGGACAGCACACGGATGGAATAAGTTCTGTGGAGACTTTAGTTTTTGTCATCGTTTAGGTCATTCACACTCATGGTAAAAAAAAAAAGAACCTCAAGATTCCAGAGGGGACAGGTGAGTCCTCCCAGCTCCAGCTCCCTGCCTCCCTGGCTCCCTTGCCCAGAGACAAATAAGTACTGGTTTCTTGTGGCCCCTTCCAGTGAGCTTATGTGGCATCAAGGTTCTGGGAGCCTCGGTTCCCTTATGTATAAGGCAAGGTGTCAGTGACACCTGTGGCCCCTTCTCACTGCTGGGGCTTCTGCCCTGCCCAGCTGGGTACAGCCCCTCCTAGAGCTGTAAAGCCCATGCCAGGCAGGCTGCCACCCTCACCGCTCCAGGAGTCCTTTATTTAGCTTGGGCCTCCTGGCAGCTGCTCAGAGGATGCCGAGATTTCGATGGCTACCCAGCAGAAACCAGCAGCGTGGTACGTTCCTGCTGTCACCTGAGGCCAACCATAGAGAGCCCCTCATATTGTAGCGGGAAGGCTCCAGGGCGACGCAGGCCCATCATGGAGCAAGAGAGGTGACAGAAGATGCAAGGCATTCCCTGCAAAGCAAGGGCTTTCTCCCATCTTCATCCACATGGGAAAAGCGAGGCTTGTGATTGGCTGGGTTGTTCCTGTGGAGCAATAGAGAAGGGCTCAGGTCTCCCAACTCTCACCCAGCATGGGCCCGGCCCTGTGCTAGGACCTAGAGATCCAACCTCGAATAAAGTACAGAAGCAAGTTAGCAGACCATCCTTGTGGCCTTGGCCGTGACAATGGTGTTAACAGTGGGACGTGTATACTGAGTGCTGTGTTGCAAGTGGTTTCCTTGAAGTAACTCTTTTAGTCCTCGCAACAACTCTGTGAGGCCCCATTTTTTTGGAGGGGGGACACCAAGGCAGGGAGAGGTGTAAGCAGCTTGGCCAAGGTCACAAGCCAGTAAGTGCCAGTATGATGCAGCAGCAACCACTCCCAGTGACCCGCATTTACTCTGGGCTAAGCACTTTGAAGTACATTTTCTTATTTGAGCCCCTGTGTAGTCCCCAGAAAGAGATTGTCTGCCCGGACAGGCAGTAATGACATTAGTCAGCATGGAAATGCTGCTCACCAAGCACAGCTCTGGACTGTCTTCTTTATAACCCATTTTGTTTCTCCCGGTGCAACCCTGTGAGATTGGCACTGTTGTCTGCCTCTGACAGATGAGGAACTGAGGTTCAAGAATTGGCCCTGGGAACCCTTGGCCATTACATGGTGGCTCTGGGATATGACCCCAGGTCTAGGGCCTGAAGGACATCCACCAGTATCTCCTCACCTCATCTGATGATCACAGAGGGGCCGTTGGGGCTGAGTGGTTGAGTGGTTCTAGCAGGGGTGGGCTCCCTTTTTTTTGGGGGGGGGGTCTTTTTAGGACTGCACCCGAGGCATATGGAAGTTTCCAGGCTCAGGGGTGAATTGGAGCTGCAGCCACAACAATGTCAGATCTGAGCCACATTTTTGACCTACACCACAGCTCATGGCAACACCGGATCCATTAACCCACTGAGCGAGGCCAGGGATCAAAACTGTGTCCTCATGGATACCACTAAGCCACAATGGGAACTCCGGGCGGTGGGGGGCTCTTGGGGAAGACTCTGATGAAGCTGAGACTTGGGGACAAGCAGATGGTGTAAGGGGAAGAGGGTTCCAGGTGGGAGGAATAGCATGTGCAGAGGCTAACAGGTATGAGAGGGCAGGTCCATCCAGGGAACCACAAGGGCCAGCCTTAGCCTGGGCCCTAACCTTCCAAGGAGGCTTGGTGCCCTCTGGACAGCTTGGGGGCAGGGGATCTGGGGTCCCATCTGAACCCAGATCCTCCAGATGGAGGTGTCAGGGAGGGCTGTGGGCAGGTGCACATGCGTTTCAAAGGCTTTGGCAGTGTCTCAGCCTGGAAAGCGGGGGGATGGGGGGAGGACGATGATCAAAGATGGTGGTGCCTTTCAGGGCTCAGTAGAGCAGACAGTGCTGGGAGCTGGGGAAGGTGATGGGGTGGGAAATGGGGAGGCCCAGTGATCTGATAGAGTTCTGGATAGGGGACCAAGGAGATGGGATGCTATCATTGAGCTTGGGGTGCAGAGGAGGAGGAGATCTGGGAAGCAGCATCTAGGATGAGGTGGGGACAGGAGGCTGGTGGGCACCATGCTGGGCGTGCTGGCCTGGAGACAGGCGAGTGGGCCTCTGCAGATCCACGTGTAACACCAGATGGAGCAAAGTGGAGAAACACCTGGAAATGAACACTGTCAAGATTTGGAGGCAGTTAGGGAGGGACAGGGCTAATGGCAGGCCTCAGCTGGGTGCAGGAGGTGGTGGCGATCTTCACTGAGGGAAGACACAGCAAAAAAGCAAGTTTGGGGAGCTCAGGTGGGGAATTCAGTTTGGGGCACAGAGTTGGAGGTGACTGTGGGAAGCCCGGCAGGCGGGGGAGGGTGGTGGAGTGTTACCGAGGGCAGCTCCAGGGAGGAGGGGAAGCCCGAGACCCTGAGGGGGTGGCCATGCCTCCAGCCAGCATCTCAATACTTTATTACATCCAGCATGCCTTCCCTGGATCCCTCCTATGCACCAGCCCCAGTTCCTGGCTCCGGAGACAACAGTGAACAGGTCCCCAAGCCAGTATCTTTGGAGGAGGACAGTGCTTAAGACATGATAAATAATTGTCACGGGACATTGTTGGGTCACGAGTGCTGAGGAGGAAGATCAAGCAGAGCAGAATAGGGGAGGTTGTGACCTTCAGTAGGGGGGTCAAGGAAAGCATCATCTGTTGAAGTCCTTTGAAGATGATAAGGATGCAAAGGGGTTGGCGGGGGTGGTCTGGGGAGAGAGCCTTCCAGGCCAAGGGAACAAAGAGCAAGTGCAAAGGCCCTGAGGTTTGAAGTGGGTTCATGAAGGTAACCCTAACCCTAACCCAGTGTAGGGTGAGCAGGAGGAGATGAGGGCATGGAGGTGACAGGACAAATCGTGCACAGCCTTGTGGACTGTGGGAAGAACTTGGGCTTGTGCTCAGCATGAAGTGGGAGCCATAGAGGGTTCTGAGCAGAGAAAGGACCTGCCCTGGCTCAGGTGTACCTCTAGGGGCGAGAGCGGAAGTTGGGAGTCCAGTGTAGGGAGGGTGGTGAGGCCACACTGTGGGGCCATTCCCAGGTGCCACTGCCGGGAGCCTGAGGCTGGGATGGGGCAGGGGTCAAGGGACAAGCCGTTCCCTAGAGCGATGGGCCATCCCCCTCCTGTAGGCCCGGGTGGAGCGCATGGAGCAGTTCCAGAAAGAGAAGGAGGAGCTGGACCGGGGCTGCCGCGAGTGCAAGCGCAAAGTGGCCGAGTGTCAGCGGAAGCTGAAGGAGCTGGAGGTAGCTGAGGGCGAGGGCGGCGAGGCCGAGCTGGAACGGCTCCAGGCCGAGGCACAGCAGCTGCTCAAGGAGGAGAGGAGCTGGGAGCAGAAGCTGGAGGAGATGCGCAAGAAGGAGAAGAGCATGCCCTGGAACGTGGACACACTGAGCAAGGATGGCTTCAGCAAGGTGTGTGTGGGGAGAGAGAGAGGGGTGTGTGGGAAGCTTTGCTTGGGGTGGGGGAGGTCCAGGAACAGAGGCCAGGTGCTGGGGTCAGTGGGGGAGGAGGAGATGGGGGGCTGGGTAGGTGAGGCACCCCACTGGTACCCCTCCCTCTGATCTGCCCCAAGGCCCTAGTCCGAGGCCACACCTGCCACGCCCACGCTCCCACCACATTGAGGTTCACGACGCTGTCACCACCTCCACCCTGGACGGGATGGGCGATGCGGCCGAGGCCCACCCGGCCACGTTCGAGGCGCTCCATGGCCTCGCTCCAGCCCACTCCCCTTCTCGCCCCACCACAGAGCATGGTCAATACCAAGCCTGAGCAGGCGGAGGAGGAGTCGGAGGAGGTGAGGGAGCAGAAACACAAAACCTTCGTGGAAAAGTATGAGAAACAGATCAAGCACTTTGGTGAGTTGGGCGCAAGGCCTCTCAGGGGGTTGGGGGAGGCCAGGTAGGTGGCGCCTGTGACAAGGGCTGGTCCTCTGCCTCCAGGGCCCTTCCAACACCTTGCCCATACCTTCTCACAGGCATGCTCCGCCGCTGGGACGACAGCCAGAAGTACTTGTCAGACAATGTCCACCTGGTGTGCGAGGAGACCGCCAACTACTTGGTCATCTGGTGCATTGACCTAGAGGTAGAGGAGGTGAGTGGAGCCCACCCCTCGGGCTGGGGGAAGGCTCTGCTCTCTGTCCGCTACTTGGTGACGTTGTGCCTGTTTTCTCCCTTGGCAGAAATGTGCACTCATGGAGCAGGTAGCCCACCAGACCATTGTCATGCAGTTCATCCTAGAGCTGGCCAAGAGCCTAAAGGTGGACCCCCGTGCCTGCTTCCGGCAGTTCTTCACGAAGATCAAGGTCAGGGCTTGAGTGATCAAGGCAAAGCAGGGGTGGTCCTTCTCAGGGAACCAGCCTGCAGTCACTTGGGGGAGGCAGACCTGGGTCCACTCAGACTCAAGCCCCTGTGATCAGAACCTCCTATATCAGAGTAGTTCCCGCTGTGGCTCAGCAGTTTGAGAACCAGATGCAGGGCAGTCTGACGGGGTGATCTAGAGCTCGGGGGTGGCTGTGTTGAATTTGAGATGCCTGCAAAACTCCCCACGGGAGGACACACAGGAGGTGGGTGTCATGAGTCTGCAGTTCAAGAGGCCATGCAAGTCTCCAGCATAGAGAAGTAAAGTGAGCTCAGAGAAGGTGGAGGAGGCCAGATGGAGCAGAGGAGAGGCCTGAGCCCCATGGTGCCCAACAGACATGGCGAGCCCCAGGGCATTTCTGAAGACCTGCAGGGGTCGTGGCGGGGGGGTGGATTCCAGGCTCCCCCAGTCCGGTCCCGTGAACACCCCTGCTCCCTGCTGCAGACAGCCGATCGGCAGTACATGGAGGGCTTCAACGACGAGCTGGAGGCCTTCAAAGACCGTGTGCGGGGCCGCGCCAAGCTGCGCATTGAGAAGGCCATGAAGGAGTATGAGGAGGAGGAACGCAAGAAGCGGCTCGGGCCTGGTGGCTTGGACCCTGTCGAGGTCTACGAGTCCCTCCCTGAGGTGCGGTCTCCCTGGCCCCTGGTGGTCGAGTGGGCGGCCAGTAGAATCCCCTGGGGTCCTGGGAACCCAGGCCATGACCCCATCCCCTGTACCCACAGGAACTCCAGAAATGCTTTGATGCGAAGGACGTTCAGATGCTCCAAGACGCCATCAGCAAGATGGACCCCACCGTGAGTAACTACAAGGGTGCTAGGCCCCGCCTGGGAAGCCGTGTCTCCCTGCCCCCCTCCAGCCCTGTCACCTCCTGGGCTTCTCAAAGAAATAATGGAAGTTTTTGTCCCTGTGAGGCCAGCACACGAGGTGGCCAGCACATGAGGCAGCCAACCTTAGTGCCACACACTCACATTTATTGAGCACCTGCTGTGTGCTCAGTGTCAAGATTGAGTGTCCCTGTCACCCTGGGATGTTTATGAACATACCCAACTGACCTCACCTTTACTCGCAACTCTAAGTGGCCCAGGGAGGAGGACTCCCCCCTCCCCCCGAGCCTCAGTTAAACCAGTTTCTCTCTCACAAAATCCCCAGGGGGCGCTGAGCCCCCAGCTGGTAAAGGTTGGCTCTTATCAGGAGCAGTAATAGCACTGGTTGCTCAAGTACTTGGAGTCTATTAGACCTCGGTTTGACCCCATTCCTGCTGCTTGGCTCATTGGTTGGCCACACTGGTTTGCTCATCTGTAAAATGGGTAAAAATCACAAGGCCTGGCCCAGGGTTTCTAGAAGTTTCTGTGGGAAAGAGCATCTAGATTAAAGGTCTTCAGACTATGGCTTGCAGGCCTGCTGCCCGTCTGTAAATAAAATTTTATTGGCATGCAGCAACCAAGCTCATTTCTTTTCATCTTCTCTCTGGCTGATTTTGTGCCGTTAACCATAAAGTTGAGGCGCTCTGGGTTGAGAGGTTTCAACAGAGACGACGTAGTTTGCAAGTTTACTGTCTGGCCCTCTGCCAAAAAAAAAGTTTGCTGACCTTTGTTCTAGACCTACACTGTTTAAATTTGAATTAAAATCGGAGTTGTGGCTCAGTGGGTTGAACCTGACTAGTATCCTTGAGGACACGGGTTCGATCCCTGGCCTCTATCAGTAGGTTCAGGATCCAGCATTGCTGCAAGCTGCAGCGTAGGCTGCATGTGTGGCTCTGATTCCATCCCTAGCCTGGGAACTTCCATATGCCGCGGGTACACATGGAGGACAAAAATGTAAAAAAAGACAATAAATAGGAGTTTCCATCATGGCTCAGCGGTTAACAAATCTGACTAGCATCCATGAGGACGCAGGATCAATCCCTGGCCTTGCTCAGTGGGTTAGGGATCCAGCGTTGCCGTGAGGTGTGGTGTAGGTCGCAGACATGGCTTGGATCCTGTGTTGCTGTGGCTGTGGTCTGGGCTGGCAGCTCCAGCTCCACTAGCCTGGAAACTTCCATATGCTGTGGTTGTGGCCCTAAAAAGCAAAAAAAAAAAAAAGACAATAAATAAATAAAATAAATGAACTTGAATTAAAGTTAAGTAAAATACAGGAGTTCCCAGTGTGGCTCAGTGGTTAACGAATCCGACTAGGAACCATGAGGTTGCGGGTTCAATCCCTGGCCTCGCTAAGTGGTTTAAGGATCTGGCGTTGCCTTGAACTGTGGTGTAGGTCACAGACGCAGCTCAGATCTGGCATTCCTGTGGCTGTGGTGTAGGCTGGCAGCTACAGCTCCAGTTAGACCCCTAGCCTGGGAACCTCCAAATGCCGCGGGTGCAGCCCTCCAAAGACTAAAAGACAAAAAAAAAAGTTAGGTAAAATACAAAGTTCTGTCCTCCCCTTGCATCAGCCACATTTGAAGTACTCGGTAGCCACGTGTGGCAGGAGGCTACGCTGTTGCAGGGCGCAACTCACAGACCAATTCCACGCCTGAGGACAGCTCTGATCTAGAATAAGCAGGAAGCAGGCTTGAGGATGTGCAGGGGACAGAGAGGCCACCAGTAGGTGGCAGCCCAGCCTCACCTACCCACCCTTCTCCCCACAGGACGCGAAGTACCACATGCAGCGCTGCATCGACTCCGGCCTCTGGGTCCCCAACTCCAAGTCTAGCGAGGCCAAGGAGGGGGAAGAGGCGGGTCCTGGGGACCCTTTGCTGGAAGCTGCCTCCAAGTCGGGTGACGAGAAAGATGTCAGCGCGTGACCTGCCCCAGGCACCGCCTGCCTGCCTGCAGGCCCCTGTGCAACCCTTTTCAGAAAACAAATAGATGCCATCTTCCCAGCTCCTGGCTTCCTCCACTTTTGCTGCTCCTTGACCTAGCCTGGAGGGACCTGCTCACCCCCTCCACTGCCCCCGCCCCCCAGCGCTCATCCAAGTCTCTGCTTTGAGTCAAGGGGCTTCACTGCCTGCAGCCCCCCCATCAGCGTTATGCCAAAGGCCCGGGGGTCCAGGGAGGGGCAGAGGTCGCCAGGCTGGTCCTCAGGGTGGGGGTGGGGTCCCCAGCCGAGGAGCCTGCTCCAGTCACCGTGGGCTGTTTTCACTGTTTGTCCGCTGTCTCCTCTATAGTAAAGAGCAATTAGCTTCCAATAAAGGATTTCAGATGCTCCAAGGGACGTCCTGAGGGCTGTTGGCACAGCTCTTGTCTTGGGGGTGGGACAGAAACCCTGGTGAGTGTTGGGGGCTCCGCCTGTGATTTCCCCCCCCCACCCCAGCTTTGGCCTCTAGCAAATGGGCACTGTCCTCTATCCTCACTCCAGGCTCTTCCACATGCTGGGCCACCACCTGGAACACCTCCTCAGGACATCTTTTTTTATCAGTTCTAGCTCTATTCCTGTTAAGTCTTTGGCTTATCCCATTCCTCCAATCCCCCTACCAGCCACTCAGGTACATCACCCCTTACATGTCTCTCCTACCACGTGGCCACCTCTGTCTCCGAAAGAGATCTTGGGTCTGACCACTGCCCTTCATCCTCCACCCTGGTCCAGGTCCCCCATCACCTCTGTCCTGGGCACCTGCCCCAGCCCTCGCCCTGGCTCCCCTTTCCTCACTGGAAGGGGGTAGCTGCCAATGGGTACCTATTAACACGTGAGTCAGGGCACATCCCTCCCCTGGAGCAGAAGCCTAAACTCTCCCTGCAGCTCACCAGGCTCTGTACCACCTGCTTGGTCACCTCCTTGCTCTCATCTTGTGTCCTCCCCCTACTCTCCCTCTCACCAATTCCCTCCTTGAAGATCCATGAGCACTATCACTGTGAGCTTGGGCAACTTAACTCTGTCTCAGTGTCCTCCTCTGTAGATAGAGTCATGTAAGTGCCTCCCTCCCAGAGTTACCATGAAGAGTAAAAGATAATGTACAGGAGTTCCCTGATGGCCTAGTAGGTTAAGGATACTACATTGCTGCTGTGGCTCTGGTTCAGTCCCTGGCCTGGGGATTTTCGCATGCCACCAGTGCAGCCAAAAAGGAAAACAAAGGATGTACACGCACTCAGATGCAATGAAAATGTGGACCTCGGCACATGCCTGTCCCTCTCCTTTAATACCCTTCCCTGCAGTCTTCCTTTAAAAAGTAATGAAATATTTGGGCCACAGGAAAGGCTTAAAGAATACAGTGGTAGGGAGTTCCCTGGTGATCTAGTGATCAGCACTTGGCACTTACACCGCTGCTGCCTGGGTTCTACCCTGGTCTGGAAATAGATCCCACATCCAGCTGCTACGTGCCATGGACAAAATTAAAAAAAAAAAAAAAAGTAACAAGGACACATCAGTTTGTTTTGTTTTTTGTTTTTTTGGCTGCATGCACAGCACTCAGACATTCCTGGCCAGGATTTGAATCCACACTGCACCTGTAACCAGAGCCACAGCAGTGACAATGTTAGATTCTTAACCTGCTGAGTCATGAGGGAATGCCACATGTCAGCTTTTACTACTTTTTTTTTTTTAACTTTTTTTGCTTATTTAGGGCCACACCCTTGGCATTTGAAGGTTCCTAGGCTGGGGGTCGAATAGGAGCTGCAGCTGCAAGCCTATGCCACAGCTGTAGCAACATCAGATCCGAGCCGCATCTGCGACCTACACCATAGCTCACGGCAACACTGGATCCTTAATCCATTGAGCAAGCCCAGGGATCGAACCTTCATCCTCATGAATGCTAGTCAGCTTCATTATGCTGAGCCACAACGGAAACTCCCATATCAGCTTTTAAGACATGAATTATTCAGGATCCAGTGAAGCCCATTGCCCACCTCTATGGGGAAACATCACCTCCTGGCAGCTGTTCCTTGCTCTTCCTCCTCCTGGAGGCCCTCCTTGACCTACCCTTGAGTCACCCCTCATGTCTAGCCATGCAGCTTCTTCACCTTTCTGAATTCTTGGCACCCTGTGTATTGTGGTCTCTCTCTCTCTCTTATTTGTTTTGGCTGCACTTGCAGCCAGGGATCAAATAGCAGTGACCCAAGCCCCAGCTGGCCATTTTCAACCTGCTAGGCCACAAGGGAACTCCTGTCTCCTTTAGGCTGTGGGAGCTGCCAGGGCACAAACTGAACCTTTCCTGGTCCTGAGACCTGCCCCTATGGGGCCCTGGACTTCAGTAAGTTTTGTCAAGGGCCCCAGAATGCCATTGTGCCCAAGTTAGAGGGTGTCCAAGCTGACCGCCACCAGGGGGCAACAGTGAGCTGCAAACCCAAGTCGCTTTGCCTGATGCTTTTTTTTTTTTTCCCCAGTCTTTTTAGGGCTGCCCCTGTGGCATATGGAGTTTCCCAAGGAATAGGAGCTGTACCGCTGGCTACAGCCACAGCCACAGGCACAGCAACGTCAGATCTGAGCCGCTTCTGTGACCTACACCACACTCACGGCAACACCAGATCCTTAACCCTCTGAGTGAGGCCAGGGAGCTAACCTGCATCTTCAAGGATACTAGTCAGATTTGTTTCTGCTGAGCCAGCGCAGGAACTCTGCCTAATGCTTTCTTAATAGATGAGAATGACAGGTGGGGGATCTGGAGGGGGTTGGGTGGGGCAGGGGGATCTTCCTAAGGCGCTGAATAAACCTCACCCATCCAAGGTCCACCTGGGATCCATTCAGATTCATCAATCTGTTAATTCTTTACCACAGAAACTTTCAAAGAGAAAATCCGTATTCTTGATATTTCCTATCACCTCAGGTTCCAATATAACTCAGAACTGTTTGTTACTGACTCTTAATATTTCAATATTTTGTTCAGTATGGAATTTTTTCACATTAATTGTCTTTTGAATGTGTCATATCAAAGGAGTTCCCGTTGTGGCTCAGCGGAAACAATCCAACTGGGAACCATGAGGTTTTGGGTTCAACCCCTCACCTTGCTCAGTGGGTTAGGGATCTGGCATTGCCGTGAGCTGTGCTGTGGGTTGAAGACGTGGCTCGGATCCTGTGTTGCTGTGGCTGTGGTGTAGGCCAGCAGCTGTAGCTCTGATTTGACCCCTAGCCTGGGAACTTCCATATGCTGCAAATGTGGCCCTAAAAAAAAAAAAAAAAAAGCGTCACATTAAAACATTATCTTGATTACTGGATTGAATTGACGCCCTCTTTGCTTTCATGCCTTACCTGCCTTCCTCTAGTGCCAGTGAGGATATAAAACAGCAAATGATTGGAAGTTCCCGTGTGGTGAAGCAGGTTAAGGATCTGATGTTGCCACAGCTGTGGCGAAGGTGCAGAGCTGGTTTGATACCTGGCCCAGGGATCCACATGTCCATGGTGCAGCCAAAGGAAAAAAAAATTAATAAGACTTCAAATGATATGAAGAGGTACACCGTAGAGTGCTGCTCTCTTTACTCATCCTCCACCCAGCTGGTTGCCTGCCCGCAGCCGCCTCGGGAACCCACTGTCTGGTTTCTCAGTGACTCCTTCCAGGGTTTCTTTTTGTAAGATCAAACAAAATCTCACCCCTTTCCTTTCTACATGAAACGGGGCACGATATAGTGTGTGATGAGTCTTGCTTTTTTTCACGGTGTGGCCCTGCAGATCTTTCCTTATCAGTACATCAGCACTTCCTCATTCTCTCCACTCTGGTAGAGAGTTCTAGTGTATGCACATCTCAGCATTTATTTCATCAGCATTTTTTTTTTCTATTAACACTTGTGGGGTTTTTTTTTTTCTTTTTTAGGGCTGTACCTGCGGCACATGAGGTTCCCAGGCTAGGGGTCTCTTCAAAGCTGTAGCCGCCGGCCTTCACCAGAGCCACAGAAACAGCAGATCTGAGCCGTGTGTCTGTGATCTACACCACATCTCATGGCAACGCTGGATCCTTAACCCACTGAGTGAGGCCAGGGATTGAACCTGCAACCTAATGGTTCCTAGTTGGATTCGTTTCTGCTGCGACATGACGGGAACTCCTTTTTTTCTTCCATCTCTACTTTTACAAACAATGCTGCCAGCAATACTGCAGGAGTACAGGCCTCCCACTTGCGAGTAAGCTCCCAGAAGCAGGATTGCTGGGTCTTAGGGACAAACAGAACTCTATTCCAAACAGAATGTGATGCAGGGGCAGGTTTCAGGGATGTGAGGGAGGAGAACCAACAGATGTATGTTGAGTGTGTCTTTTTTTTTTTTTTTCCTTTCGTTTTTGTCTTTTTAGGGTCACACTTTCGGCATATGGAAGTTCCCAGGCTAGGGGTCGAATCGGAGCTACAACTGCCAGCCTACACCACAGCCATGGCAACACCAGATCCGAGCCACATCTGCGAACTACACCATAGCTCATGGCAACACTGGAGCCTTAACCCACTGAGTGAGGCCAGGGATCCATCCCATGTCCTCATGGATACTAGTTGAGTTTGTTACCACTGAGTTATGACGGGAACACCCATGTATCTGTTTTCTATGGCTGCTCTAAGAAATCACCACAAATTTAGTGGCTTCAAAACAAATATATTACCTTTCACTTCTACAGCTCAGAAAGCTGACATGGGTCTTGCTCTGCTAAAATCAAGGCATTGGCAGGGTTGTGATCCTTCTGGAGGCTGTGGGTAGAATCCATTTCCTTGCTGTTTCTAGCTTCTAGGGGCTCCCTGCCTTTCTTGGCTCACAGCCCCCTTCCTCCATCTTCAAAGATAGCAAAGACGAACCAAGTTTTCTTCCTTCCTTCCTTCCTTTCCTTCTTTCTTTCTTTCTTTTTAGGGCTGTACCTGAGGAATATGGAGGTTCCCAGGCTAGGGGTTGAATTGGAGCTGCAGCTGACGGCCTACACCACAGCCACAGCAATGTGGGATCCGAGACGCGTCTGCGACCTACACCACAACTCACATCAATATTGGATCCTCAACCCACTGGGCAAGGCCAGGGATTGAACCTGCATCCCCATGAATACTAGTCAGATTTGTTAACTGCTGTGCCACGACGAGAACTCCAGATGAATCAAATTCTACTATGTTACTCTGACCTTTTTTTTTTTTTTTTCTGACCTCTTTTTTGCCTCCTGCTTTCATTTTAAGGAACTTTGTGATGACCCTAAGCCCATCAGAATAATCCCTCTGTCTTTTTTTGGGAGGGACATACCTGTGGCACATGAAAATTCTTGGGCCAGGGATTGACTCCGAGCCACAGCAGCGACAACACTGAGTCCTTAACCACTAGGCCACCAGGGAACTCCCCCCTTTTCTTCTTTAATATGGAACAGTTCGCAAATTTGTCTGTCATCCTTGCAGAGGAACCATGTTAATCTTCTCTGTAGCCTTCCAAGTTTAGGAGACTTGCTGCTAAAGCGAATAAACTAATCTCCCTATCTTGAAGTCAGCGGATTATCATCCTTAATTCTTAGTTCCCTTGGAGTTCCCACTGTGGTGCAGCGGGTTAAGAATCCAACTGCAGGATTTCCCATCTTGGTGCAGTGGTTAACGAATCTGACTAGGAACCATGAGGTTGCGGGTTCAGTCCCTGCCCTTGCTCAGTGGGTTAACGATCCAGCGTTGCCATGAGCTGTGGTGTGGGTTGCAGACGTGGCTTGGATCCTGCGTTGCTGTGGCTCTGGCATAGGCCGGTGGCTACAGCTCCGATTCAACCCCTGGCCTGGGAACCTCCATATGCCGCAGGAGCGGCCCTAGAAAAGGCAAAAAGACAAAAAAACAAAAAACCAAAGACAAAAGAGCCAAAACACAACCTTTTGGGAGTTCCCATGGTGGCTCGGCAGAAACGAATCTAACTAGCATCCATGAGGGTTAGGGTTCGATCTCTGGCCTTGCTCAGTGGGTTAAGGATCCGGCAGTGCCGTGAGCTGTGGTGTAGGTTGCAGACGCTGCTCAGATCTGATGTTGCTGTTGCTGTGGCGTAGGCCAGTGGCTCCAGCTATGATTTGACCCCTAGCCTGGGAGCCTCCATATACTGTGGGTGCGGGCCCTAAAAAGACAAAAAAAAAAAAAAAAAAAATCTGACTGCAGCAGCTCAGGTCGCTCCTTGGATCCCCTGCCCTTTCAGCATTGCCACAGCTGTGGCTTAGGTCAAAGTTGTGGCTCAGACTGGCTCCCTGACCTGGAAACTTCCATATGCTGTGGGTGCAGCCATAGGAAAAAAATTCCTAATTTCCCCTTGCCACTTAGCGTAACATATTCACAGGTTCTGGGGGTTAGGGCATGGATATCTTCAGGGTGATGTTATTCCATAAGGCACCCAGAACTATCAGCAGTGGGGAGCTGCTAACAGGGCTAAAGGGAATGGAAGGGAATTAAAGAGCAGCTCCCTGCAGGTTATGTGTCCACAGAGAAACAGCCACTGCTCCAAGTGTGGCTGGGCAGGGAGAGAGAAGGAACCCTCCTCCATCTCCCACCTCCCCTCTCCTGCCAGCTTCCCCTATTGGCAGAACCCACCAGAAGCTAAGGACATGGAAGCTGGGTGAATACACAGCTGCTTATAGGAAGCAAAGCTCCTGCCAGGAGCCTGGGAATGGCGCTGGGTCCTGAGGACAGAGCCTAAAGCAAGTTCCTCCTGCAGCTTCCTGAAGGCAGGAATTCTTGTGTCTTGTTCCTGGCTAAATTCTCAAGGCTTAGACCACACTTGTGCATGCCACAGCCATTGCCCAAAAATACAAATAAATAATCTAAAAAAACATTAAAAAGAGAAAAATGGTGGGCTAAGCTTGCTTCTTGGAGACATTTGAAACCACCTAGTTGGAAATGCCGTAACAGTCCATCCATGGGTGAAGGGACAAATAAATTAAAGCCTATTAATGTGTGCAATGCTATAAAGCAGTGAAACCAAGGAGAGTGGCTCACACCAATGTAGATGAAATTCATGAACAGAATTGTGGATAAAACAAGCAAGTCATGGGCCAGCAGGTGGATAGGAATTACACCAAGTTCAAGGACAGCCTTCCTCTCCAGTCCTTTGCCCCTTCTGTTCTCTCTGCCTGCTGCACCCCTCCCCTGCCATCCATGTGGTTCCATCTCGGCTCCCACAGATCAGAAAGGTAGTCCTGGGCCACCTGCTCTCCAGTGACATCATCTCCCTGCTTTGCTTTTTCTATATCATGTCACCATCTGCCACATGATATATTTTTACTTGTTTATCCTTGGTCCAAGCTGTTGTCCCATCTAGAATGTCACACCATGAGTGCAGGGAATTTTATCCCTTCTCTTCTGTACTGTGTCCCCAGAGTCTAGAACAGGGCCGAGCACGCCGCAGGTGCTCAAGAGATAGGTATTAACTAAATGAAATGCCGTCCTCATACATGTCTGCTTTAGGGGACAGAAGGGACAACATCCACGCCCCTCCAGGGGTGAAAATGGAGAGTGAAACTCTGAGCTCTTTCAAGGTATTTGTGCTGTTTTGTTTTACTACCTGAGTGGATGGCACACAGACGGTTTTTTTTTAATTGGAATATTGGGGAGTTTGCTGTGATGCAGCAGGTTAAGAACCCAACTAGTATCCATGAGAATGCGAGTTCGATCCTCTCAGTGGGTTAATGATCTGGCATTGCATTGAACTGTGTTGTAGGTCACAGACTGGGCTTGGATTGGGCGTTGCTGTGGCTGTGTCGAAGGGCGGCAGCTGCAGCTCCTATTCAATCCCTAACCCGGGAATCTCCATATGCACAGGTGTGGCCGGAAAAAGAAGAAAAAAAAAAGGGATATAGGGAGTTTCCTTGTGCTCAGCAGGTTAAGATCTGTCTCTGATATGATCTCTGATCTAGGAAATACGTATGCTGATGGGTGACAAAAATTTTTGAAAGGAAGGAAGGAAGGAGAATTAAACGTTTCTCCTCCTGGGTCGACAATTCTGGTCCTCCTTTGATGAGACCCCTTTCCCAGGTGCCAAGGCCAAACTCACTTTCTGGGAGTTCCCGTCATGGTGCAGCGGAAACGAATCTGACTAGGAGCCATGAAGTTGTGGGTTTGATCCCTGGTCTTGCTCAGTGGGTTAAGGATCTGGCATTGTCATGAGCTGTGGTGTAGGTCACAGACACGGCTTTGATCTGGGGTTGCCATGGCTGTGGCGTAGATCTGCAGCAACAGCTCTGATCAGACCCCTAGCCTGGGAACCTTCATACGCCGTGGGTGCAGCCCTAAAAAGCAAAAACAGGAGAAAACAACAACAACAACAACAACCAAAAAAAACTGACTTTTTGTGTATGTACTTGTCTGTTCTTTTTTTTTTTTTTTTTTTTTGTCTTTTTGCTATTTATTTGGGCTGCTCCCATGGCATATGGAGGTTCCCAGGCTAGGGGTCGAATCGGAGCTGTAGCCACTGGCCTATGCCAGAGCCACAGCAACACGGGATCCGAGCCGCGTCTGCAACCCACACCACACTCACGGCAACGCTGGATCGTTAACCCACTGAGCAAGGGCAGGGACTGAACCCGCAACCTCATGGTTCCTAGTCAGATTCGTTAACCACTGCACCACGACGGGAACTCCATCTGTTCTTTTTTTAAACCTCGAAGAAATGTGACCCTGACTTAATGCTCTTTGTTCTGACAAGATATAAAACTGTGCTGAAAACCCTGCTTCTCTGGAACAGTTTCTCAATAATCTGGGAAGGTGGCTTCCAGGCTATAGCCGTCAGTTTAATTTAAAGAAAACTCTTTTCTATTCTTATTATTGATTGTTTTTGTTTACAATACCAAAATTTGCAAATGCTCAAGTCTCATATAAAATGGCATATTTGCCTATAATCTCCAAACCATCCTCCTATATATGTGTGTGTATATATATATATATATATATTTTTTTTTTCTTTTTTGCCATGGCATGCAGGAGCTTGGTGTGGGATCTCAGTTCCCAGACCACAGCTCGAACCCGGGATGCAGCGGGGCAAGCACCAAATCCTAATCACTAGACAACCAGGGAATTCCCCTTCTGTTAAGTCATCTCTATTTTGTCTTCTTTTTATGGCTGCACCTGGCACTTATGGGGTTAGGGGTTGAATGGGAGCTGCAGCTGGCAGCCTACACCACAGCCACAGCAGCACCAGATCCGATCCCCATCTACGACCTACATGCAGTTTGCCCCAATGCCGAATCCTTAACCCAAAGAGTGAAGCCAGGGATCTAACCCACGTCTTCACAGAGACAATGTTGGGTTTTTAACCCACAACAGGAACTCCTAAGTCATCTCTAGATTATTTTTTCTTTCTTTCTCTTTTCTTTTTGGCCATGCCCAGGACATGTGACAATGCCTGATCTTTAACCTGCTGTGCCACCAGGGGAACTCCACGTCATCTCTAGATTACTTATAATAACTAATACAATGTCAATGCTGTGTAGATAGCTACTGGCACATGACAAATTCAAGTTTTACTTTTGGGAGCTTTCTGGAATTTCCTTTTCTTTTGATTAGTTTCCATCAACCGTTGCTTGAATCTGGGATTCAGAATCCAGGGATTCAGCGGGGTGACTGTATTCCATTCTCTGGCTGTACCACATTTTGTTTGTTCATTCATCTGTTGATGGATTCTTGACTTGTTTCCACCTGGTGCCTAGGTGATTTTTTTTTCTTTGTTTTTGTTTTGTTTTGTTTAGGACCGTACCTGTAGTATACGGATTTTCCCAGGCTAGGGGTCTAATCAGAGCTGCAGCTGAGGCCTACACCACAGCCACAGCAACACCAGATCCAAGCCTCATCTGCAACCCATGCCACAGCTTGCAGTAGTGCTGGAGCCTTAACCCACAAAGCAAGGCCAGGGACCCTCACAGACACTATGTCGAGTTCTTAACCTGCAAGAGCCACAACCAGAACTCCTAGGTGATGTTTTTATTTATCTCTACACCTTTTGGGGAACCTGAAATATTTCACCTTAAAACAATTCCAGGGAGTTCCCATTATGGCTCAGCGGTAACAACCCGACTAGGATCCATGAGGTTGTGGATTCAATCCCTGGCTTTGCTCAGTGGTTTAAGGGTCTTGCATTGCCTTGAGCTGTGGTGTAGTTTGCAGATGCTGCTAGGATCTGGTGTTGCTGTGGCTGTGGTGTAGGCAGCTGTAGCTCTGATTCAACCCCTAGCCTGGGAACGTCCATATGCCACAGGTACAGCCCTAAAAAGCAAAAAAATTAAAAAAAAAAAAAAAAAAAAAAAAAAGGAGTTCCCATCATGGCTCAGCGGAAACGAATCTGACTAGCTTCCATGAGGATGCAGTTTTGATCCCCAGCCTCACTTAGTGGGTTAAGGATCTGGTGTTGCTGTGGCATAGGTTGTAAATGTGGTTGGGATCCTGCATTGCTGTGGCTGTGGTATAGGCCAACAGTTGCAGCTCCAATTCGACCCCTAGCCTAGGAACCTCCATATGCCATGGGAGCAGCCCTAAAAGAACAAAAGCAAAAAAAAAAAAAAAAAAATTTTTTTTTAAAAGGGGATTCCCTTATGGTGCAGAGAGTTAAGGATAGGGTGTTGTTACTGCAGAGCCTCTGGTCACTGCTGTGGTGGGGCTTGGATCCCTCAGCAACTTCCACAGGCTGAAGGTGAGGTCACAAAATAAAAACTAAAAGGTAATAGCCTTCACTCCATGCCTGGCTGTGTTCCGAGCTCTTTACATGATTAATTAATCTGATGATCCTGACACACACCTCGGAGTTTAGGACTCCAAGTAGACCCATTTTGCAGAAGAAGAAACTGAGGTAAGTAGAAGTTAAAGGACTATTTTTTTTTTCTTTTTTACAGCCTTGCCCACAGCATAGGGGAGTTCCTAGGCGAGGGGTGGAATCAGTCTACACCACAGCCACAGAAACTTGGTATTTGCGCCACATCTGCGATTTACGCTGCAGCTCACAGCAATGCCAGATCCTTAACACACTGAATGAAGCCAGGGATCAAACCTGAATCCTCGTGGATCCTAGTCAGATTTGTTTCTGCTGCGCCACAGCAGGAACTCCCCTAGTCAGGTTTTTAACCTGCTGAGCCACAAAGGGAACTCCCAATGGGATTACTTAGGTTCACACACAGTGGCAGAGCTGGGATTTGAACAAAGTCCTTCCAGCTCCAGCCTTCATTTATGTAATTCTTTTGTATCCTCTGGAGATCAGTAGAGAATGTGCTATCTGGGGTTACTGGTGAGAACTTTTGGTGTGGAACTTCCTTGAAAGAATTCCCAACCCATTCTGTGACTGTTTGGGGAAGAGTCTGAACCCTCCCATTCAAAAGGACACAAAGGGATTTTTTTTTTTTTTTTAGGGCCACACCCTATGGCATGTGGAAGTTCCAGGCTAAGGGTCCAATCAGAGCTACAGCTGCCAGCCTACGCTACAACCACAGCAACGCGGGATCGAAGCTGCGTCTGCGATCTACACCACAGCTCACAGCAATGCTGGATCCATAACCCACTGAGAGAGGCCAGGGATCAAACCTGAAACCTAATGGTTCCTAGTTGGATTGTTTCCACTGTGCCACAACAGAAACTCCCACAAAGGGATTTTTGTTTTTAATTTAGCAGCTCCTGACTTTTCCCTGGTCTGGTAGGAGCTCTGGGGAGGCCCCTCCCTGTAAGCTTCTCAGAGGTGGGGATTTCCCTAGTTCCAGCTTCCTCCTGAAAACCCACTGGGGCAAGTGCCCAAGTTGTCTCTGTTTCCCTAGGACCCAATTTTAGCCTGGAAAGTCCCTTGTCTGGAAACCCCCCTCCAGTCCTAGGCAAACCCCCATGGTTGGTGGGGTAACCTGGAGCTTTCCTGCCCAGGGGCTAGACACCATCTGTGACCTCAGGGCTGAGGAGCATCACATGATCCTTCCCAGTGGCCTCTGTAACCTCTTTCTTTTATTTTATTTTTACCCATGGCATGAGGAAGATCCTGGGCCAGGAATCAAGCCTGTGCCACTGGTACTCAGAGCCACTGCAGTGACAATACTGGGTCCTTAACCCACTGAGATGCAGGGGAACTCCTGGGTGGCCTCTTCTTCCTTCAGGTGTCAAATAGGGTACTGGTCTTGAGGCAGGAGATAGATGGGCTCCAGAATAGCTATTTACAACCAGCCACCTGTTTATACTTCAAGATAGAAATCACAACAGGAACAAGGTAAATAACTGGAATTTGTCTTCTGTGGACCCTTTAATCAATGGTAATGGCAGAGGCAGAAAGGGGCTAAGCCCTGCTTGGGCAAAAGATGGAGACGTCACATACTTTCCATCCTCGGGGTCAGGGAGACCCCAGTTAACACATGTGCAGAAAGACCCCTCTGGGTCAGAAAGGGAGGGAGCACCAGGCCATAATAAGTCCAGCTAACCTTCCTAGCATGCCTTGCTTTGGAATCCTGCTTGGCCAAAAGATGGGCAAGTAGACTGGGGAAAGCCCTGGGTCCAGTCAGGTATGAGAGATAAAACAAGATAATTGACCAAAGGAAAACAAAGACCTGGAAGAACTGCCCCATATAACTGGTGCGCTCCTCATTCAGAGGGAGGCCCGCACCCTCACTTCTCCTTTGTGTGTGTGTTACTGCTTTGCTTCTGCCTTAGAGAGATTACTTCTCTGTGTGCTCTCCCACGTTTGTACTGTGTTTCTAACAGTAAACTTTGTACCTGCTTTTATAGTCTTTGCCTCCTTGAAACAGTCTTGCTTTCAACGGGGTCAAGAATCAGGCCAGTTTTGCTTTGAGCGTCTAGCTGGTCTAGTGGCTGATTCCCGGTTTTCACCCAGGCTACCCAGGTTCAATTCCTGAGCAGAGAATGAAGATCTCCCTTCTTTTTTTTTTTTTTTTTTTTTTTTTGTCTTTTTGCCTTTTCTTGAGCCGCTCCTGTGGCATATGGGGATTTCCAGGCCAGGGGTCTAATCGGAGCCGTAGCCACCGGCCTACACCAGGGCCACAGCAATGCGGGATCCAAGCCACGTCTGCGACCTACACCACAGCTCACGGCAATGCAGGATCCTTAACCCACTGAGCAAGGCCAGGGATTGAACCCTCAACCCTATGGTTCCTAGTCGGATTCATTACCCACTGTGCCATGACGGGAATTCCTGAAGACTCCTTTCAAGTCATTATTCACTGCTGTCTCTCCAAAAAGTTTCACTTTTGAAGAATCTTAGAGGGCTCAGAGAACTCTAGGGTTTAGACAACATCCGGTCTGGGAAAAGGCAAGTTATTATTAGAATTTATTATTATGACTAAGTTTATTACCATTATTGTTGTTATTAATCACCCCACCTGACACTTCCTGTCGGTCCTTTCTGGGGTGGTGGATACAAGGTCCCAGGTCCACCCTGCCCTCTGTGATCAAGCTTCCAAGCCCAGCAGAGGGTGCCCAACCTCACCTGAGCTGGCTATTGAAGAATCTGGCACACTCGGTTTCCTGCTGTTGCTATCCTGGTAGCAAAGAGGAAGCTGAGCCAGAAGGCTGTGGTCAGTCCTTCCGCAGGGGGTAGACAGTATCCTGGGCCTAGATGTGTCCCCAGCTCATTCACTCAACCAGCCTTTTATTTTATTTTTTTTTTATTTTATTTTTTTTGTCTTTTTGCTATTTCTTGGGCCGCCCCTGCGGCATATGGAGGTTCCCAGGCTAGGGGTCGAATCGGAGCCATAGCCACTGGCCTACGCCAGAGCCACAGCAACGAGGGATCCGAGCCGCGTCTGCAACCTACACCACAGCTCACGGCAACGCCGGATTGTTAACCCACTGAGCAAGGGCAGGGACCGAACCTGCAACCTCATGGTTCCTAGTCGGATTCGTTAACCACTGCGCCACAACGGGAACTCCTATTTTTTTATTTTTTCGTCTTTTTGCCTTTTCTAGGGCCACTCCAATGGCATGTGGACATTCCCAGGCTAGGCGTCGAATTGGAGCTGTAGCTGCTGGCCTACGCCACAGCCACAGCAACTCGGGATCCAAGCCGCATCTGCAGCCTACAGCACAGCTCACGTCAACGCCAGATCCTTAACTAGACAGATCATTAACCACTGCGCCACGATGGGAACTCAACCAGCTTTTTAGCACCTACTGGGTGCCAGGCACAATTCCAGGTGCTGAGGACACAGTGGAGAACCAGATAGAACCCTCCCACCACCCCCCACGGACAGACCTCTCCTGCCCCCACCTCCCCCACATTGTGGAGTTGATATTCCAGAATGGAAGCAGGCATTAAAATCAGTGCTCAGGAGTTCCCACTGTGGCTCAGTGGAAAGAAACCTGACTAGTATTCATGAGGATGTGGGTTCGATCCCTGGCCTTTCTCAGTGGGTTACGGATCCAGCGTTACAGTGAGCAGTGGTGTAGGTCGCAGACGTGTTCGCAGATGTTGCTGTGGCTGTGGTGTAGGCTGGCGGCTACAGCTCCGATTCAACCCCTAGCCTGTGAACTTCCATGTGCCACAAGTTCAGCCCTAAAGAAAAAAGAAAAAATTAAAATGAAATCAGTCCTCAAAGAAACCTCCAGTGAAATGTCAGGTTGTCATAAGAGCTGTTAAGAAAAATGGAGTAGGGAAAGGGGACAGAGACACGGGTTTGCTGATTCAGAATGAGGAGTTTCTGGGGAAGAGATGAGGGTTTATTTATTGGCCTGGGTACTGGGGGGTTTTGTTTTGTTTTTCTTTGGTTTTGTGGAAGTTCCTGGGCCAGGAATTTCGAATGCACATCACAGCAGCAACCCAAGGCACTGCAGTGACAACACTGGATCCTTAACCTGCTGCACAAGAGAACTCCTGGTTTATTATTGTTCTTTCTTTACTTTTTTTTTTCTTTTAGATGTAAACGCTTTATTTAAAAAAAAATGTAGTGAGGTATAGTTGACTTACAATGTTGTGTTAATTTCTGCTGTACAGCAAAGTGATTCACTGATACATATACACCTATGCTTCTGACCAAAGGGCTGTAATTTGGGGGTTCCAACAACCCCCTTCTCAGGTTCAATAAAGTGCCATAAAGCCTCCCAAAACTTAGAGACACATTTACTTAGGTTTACCAGGTTTTTTGTTTGTTTGTTTTGGTTTGGTTTTTGTTGTTGTTGTTGTCGTTGTTTTTGCTTTTTAGGGCTGCTTCTGCGGCATATGGAAGTTCCCAGGCTAGGGGTCGAATTGGAGCTACAGCAGCCGGCCTACACCCCAGCCACAGCAACGCCAGATCAGAGTCTCATCTGTGACCTACACCCCAGCTCAGGGCAATGCTGGATCCTTAACCTACTGACTGAGGCCAGGGGTGGAACCCACATCCTCACAGATACTAGACAGGTTTGTTACCACTGAGCCACAATGAGAACTCCAGGTTTACCAGTGTATTATAAAGGATATTATAGAGGAGATGGACAACCAGATAAAGACGTACATTGGGCAAGGTCTGAAGAGTCCTGAGTGTGGGAGCATCCTGCACCACCCTCACTCCACCCCCAGCCACAGCATATGGAAGTTCCTGGGCCAGGGATCAGATCGTTGCCACAGCTTTGGATCCTTAACCCACTAAACGCTGGTGGGATCGAACTGGTGCCTCCACAAAGACAAACCGGATTGCTAACCCACTGCACCACAGTGAAAACTCCTGTCTGGAATGTGGGAGCTTCGGACCCCATGGAATTAAGGTGTGCTAGCCTCCTAGCATGCGGCTGTATTTCCCAACCTGAACGCTCTCTAAGGGAATTCTGTTGTGGCTCAGCAGTCATGAACCCAACTAATATCCATGAGGACTCGGGTTCTGTCCCTGGCCTCACTCAGCGGGTTAAGGATCCGGTGTTGCTATGCACTGTGGTGTAGGTCGAAGACTCAGCTCAGATCTGGCATTGCTGTGGCTGTGGTATAGGCCCAGAGCTGCAGCTCCGATTCGACCCCTAGCTTGGGAACTTCCATATGCCATGGGTGTGGCCCTAAAAAGACAAAAAGAAAAAAAAAAAAAAAAAAAAAGGAAAAGAAAAAGAAAAAAGAAAGGGAAGAAAAAGAGAAGAAAAGAAAAAAGAAAGTTCTGAATCCCGTTGTTTGAAAATTGCATGGGGGCCTCGTTAAACTGGCACAACTGATAAATCACTGGCCATTGGTGATGGAACTAAGTCTCTAGGCCCTCAGCCTTCCCAGTTGTCAGGGTTTGGGACTGAAAGTTCAGATCCTCTAATCACGTGGTCAGTTCCTCTGGAAACCAACCCCCATTTCCCAAGAGCCACCTCATTAGCCTTGGCTCAGGTAGGGTTGAATGTGATTATTAGGAAAAACAAAATATATTATTCTCACCTCTGTCACTCAGGAAATTCCAAGGCTTTAGGAACTCTGAGAAGGAAACTGGGGACTAAAGCCAAAAATGATTAGAAATCACACTGCTGGGAGTTCCTGTGGTGATTCAGCAATTAACAAACCCGACTAGCATCCATGAGGACAAGGGTTGGATCCCTGGCCTTTCTCAGTGGGTTAAAGATCTGGCGTTGCCATGAGTTGTGGTGTAGGTGGTAGACACGGCTCAGATTCTGCATTGCTGTGGCTGTGGTGTAGGCTGGCAGCCATAGCTCTGATTTGACCCCTAGCCTGGGAAACTCCATATACTGCGTGTGTGGGCGTAAAAAGACGAAAAACAAACAAACAAAAAAACCCAACAACAACCAAAAAACCCACACTGCTATCACCTCTTTCACTCAGGAAATTTCAAGAGTTTTTGAAGCTCTGTGCCAGGAATCAGGAGTGAAGACAAGCAGTTCCTGTCTGTGGCTCATGGTTAAGGAAGCCAACTAGTATCCATGAGAACGAGAGTTTGATCCCTGGCCCCGTTCAGTGGGTTAAGGATCCGGTGTTGCCATGAATTGCAGTGTATGCTGGCAGCTACAGCTCCGATTTGATTCAACCCCTAGCTTGGGAACCTCCATATGCCTCAGGTGTGGCCCTGAAAAGACAAGACAAAAAACAAACAAACAAACAAACAAACAAACAACAACAACCACAGGAAATGAAGACCAAATTCTTATTAAATTGAAATATCACACATGGAAAGGCCAACTCCTTCAGATGAGAATTTTCAGGGGGTTAGGAGTTCCCACTGTGGTGCAACAGGACTGGAGGCATCTCTGCAGCACTGGGTTGCAGGCAGGTTCAATCCCTGACCTGGCACAGTGGGTTAAGGATCCTGTGTTCTCATGTTGCGGCTTAGGTCGCAACTGTAACTGGATCTGATTCCTGGCCTGGGAACTCCATACACCGCAGATCAAGTTGGGCCACAGCAGGAACTCCTCTCTTTCTTTCTCTCTTTTTTCCCAGTTGCAAATTATTCCCTTGTCAGGATGAACCACTTTTCATTCCCCAATCCCCAAGTTCCCAGCATTTACTACCCTCTAGGGGCTAGGCTAAGTCTCACACTGAATCTCCAAGCTGCCCTGTGAAGAACAGTCTGTTTTTCCCCATATTTTCTCAGCCTCAGAGATGAGTAGCCAAGTGTCCTTGGCCACAGCAGCTATTGCTCCAACTTTAGAAATTAATCTGGCTCTGGGCTTTTGTGATTTGTGACCTGGGAAAGTTACTCTACCTCTGTTAAAGAAAAAAAAAAATGCAGTTCCTGTTGTGGCTCAGCAGATTAAGAACCTGACCAGTATCCATGAGGGTGTGGGTTCGATTCCTGGTCTCACTCAGTGGGTTAAGGATCCAGTGTTGCTGAAAGCTCTGGTGTAGGTCACAAATGCAGCTCGGATCTGGTGTTGCTGTGGTATAGGCCAGTAGCTACATCTCCCATTAGACCCCTAGCCTGGGAACTTCCAAATGCTTCAGGCGGGGCCTTAAAAAAAAAAAAAGAAAGAAAGAAAGAATGAAAAAAAGTTTTCCAGAGTTTTTTTGTGGCACAGCTGGTTAAGGATCCAGTGTTGTCACTGCTGTGGCGTGGGTTTGATCCCTGGCTCAGGAACTTCTGCATGCCACAGGCACAACCAAAAAAAAAAAAAAAAAACCAAACCCAAAAATAACAACAAAAAAACCATTATTTTGACACTTGTTAAAAACAATAAGGAAGACTTTATTCTGGACTACTGCAATAGGGGGACAGCAAAAAGGGAGAGAGTTGCGCTCAACTCTGAATACTGCAAAGACAGCTGGGGATTGCTAGCCAAAGAGCAGATTGAAGGGGTCTCCGGAGACATCAAGAATAGGCGGGATTTTTGCTAAACTGACATAACAGTGTTCTTGCTAAAGAGAGGCCAAGCGGAGTTCTTAGTGAGCTAACAATCCAACTGCAGCAGCTTGGGTCACTGCAGAGACACTGTGTGTTGAGGGATCTGGTGCTTCAGGTCACAACTGTGGCTCTGTGGCTTGGTTCAGTCCCTGATCTGGGAACTTCCATATGCCTTGGGTTCCACCATTTAGGGAAAAAAAAAAGACTCCTGCTGTATAGCACAGGGAACTACATCCAATCACTTGTGATGGAACATGATGGAAGATAATATGAGAAAAAGAATGTATGTATGTATAGCTGGGTCACTTTACAGCAGAAATTGACAGAACATTATAAATCAAGTACAATAAAAATTAAAAAAAATAGATAGGCCAAGGATTTATACATCAATGGTGGGAAGAAACTTGATCAGATATCAAGGATTGGGGGATGATCTACAAGGATTCTTTGCTCAGACTGGACTGTGCAGCCCAAAGGTAGGACTGGGGCTAGGTTGAGGGGTAGCCAGGAAAAGGCTCAGAGAGCTAAAGTTTGGTCAGGGAGAAATTCTTCCTCACTTCACTGTGCCTCAGTTTCTTTGCGGCTCCGTGGGTTAAAGATCCTTCATTGTCACTGCGGAGGCTCAGGTCACCGCTGTGGTGTGGGTTTGCTCCCCGGCCTGGGGAACTTCCACATGCTGCAGGCACGACCAAAAAAAATTTTTTTTAAATAAAATAAAATAGATAATTTAAAAGAGAGAGAGAGCCCTCAGAGGACTACAGATGAGATAAAGTGTGTAAAAAGCTCAGCGCATAACCTTCTCCGTAAATGGCAGGGACGTGCTATGTAGGGATCAAGTGGGATGTCCAAGCTGCTACCTAGAGAGCAAAGAGGCTTCAAAGGACGGAGCTACAGGCGATCAGAAAAGGGATGTGAGCAGGTGGCCGGAAATTCCTCCTGTGGAGGAAGACGTTCTCACCCTCAAAGCAAGGCTGGCCTGGCAGATAGGGAAGAGGCTGGATGGAATGTAGGGCCATCTGGCAAGGGGGTTGTAGGACTGAATGGCGGCCCGCTGCAGCCGTAATCGCCGAAGTGAGGACCTAGGCTTGCACCAGATTCGGGTGCGGAAGCCTGACTTGGGTCCACCAGCAGGTGGTTAACAAGTCGCTGAGACTCCGTAAGACCTCATTCCTCCTCCCGAGGCGGAGCGAAAAGTGAAGCCGGGACCAATAGGAGCGCCGCCCTTGCAGAGAAAGGGCGGAGCAGAACGGCGGCCAATGAGTGTGCCTGTTTCAGGCAGCCAATAGGAGGAGGTGTCCCAGCTGCGATCTAGCGGCGGCGGCCCGGGGCTGTGGGGCGGGGTCCCGGGTTCGAGCCAGAGTTCCCGCTAAAGGGTGAGTCTAGATCGGGGCACGTGGGGGCGCGCCCAGGAGATCTTCAGGAATGGCGTGGCCGGCGGGAGATCGGAGACTGACTACCCTGGGCAGGAGGTGGGTAGAAGCGCCCACACTGCCTTAAGACTGGTCTTTACCCGGTGGGTGCACGTCGCGATTTCTGCCCCTACCATCGGGGTTTGGAGGTTTCAATGTTGCGGGGTGGGGGGTTGCGGGTCTCACCCAGATCCCATCTTCAAAGCTGGGTCTGGGCCCAATGGTAACGAGGAAGGAGGAGATGGTCACCCCCAAAGCCCTATCTCCAGGATCTTATTTCGAACGTTAATAAGATAATAATATAGAACATTTGTCGATCGTGTATTGCATTCCAGGCCTTGTGCCGAGCTCTTTCCCTGCCTCACCTCGTTGAATCCTCCCAACAACCCTTTGAGGGAGAGACTGTTATATGCCCACTTTCCAAATGAGGAAACAGGCTCAGAAAGGATTCCTGACAATCCGACATTGTGCTATTACAATATTCTTTTTTTCCCCATCACTGCTTAAATCAGTAATATCGGTGGAATTGCTGACAGCCCCTCTGGGAAATACTGGAGACCTCAGGGGGCCTTGGCCCTGGGCCTAGCTCTCAAAAAGTTCCAGACTGCTGGGAAGAGAGCTGAGCACAGCCCCTCCTCCACTCAGGGAGCCAGCAGGGCCTGCATGTCGCTCCTGGGGATGGATGTAGGAGGCAGTAATCGTGGCTTGAAAGAGGCAGAAGGATTATGATGATCAAACCAATAATTACTTCATTCTTGTTTTTATATGTTATTTTTTCATGTCTATGTCAAGGTACTAAACTGAAACAGGCAGAACAGTGTTGAAAAGGCACAGATTCATTTACAATGTCAGTTTTTTGTTGTTGCTTTTGTTTTTTTGGGTTTTTTTTAGGTCCACACCCACGGCATATGGAAGTACTCAGGCTAAGGGTTGAATCAGAGCTATACCTGCCACTCTCTGCCACGGCTACAGCAATGCCAGCCTCATCTGTGACCCACTGCCACAGCTTGCCACAACTCGGGATGCTTAACCCACTGAGCGAGGCCGGGGATCAAACTTGAGTCCTCATGGACACTGGTTGGGTTCTTTTTTTTTTTTTTTTTGTCTTTTTTGTCTTTTGTTGTTGTTGTTGTTGTTGCTATTTCTTGGGCCGCTCCCGCGGCATATGGAGGTTCCCAGGCTAGGAGTTGAATCGGAGCTGTAGCCCCTGGCCTACACCAGAGCCACAGCAACGCGGGATCCGAGCCGCGTCTGCAACCTACACCACAGCTCACGGCAACGCCGGATCGTTAACCCACTGAGCAAGGGCAGGGACCGAACCCGCAACCTCATGGTTCCTAGTCGGATTTGTTAACCACTGCGCCACGACGGGAACTCCTGGTTGGGTTCTTAATCAGCTGAGCCACAATGGGAACTCCTACAATGCTAGTTTTTTAAAAAAAAGAATATGGAAAAACTAACCATAACTACAATAATCTGTTTCAATTATACAATATTAAAAAAACATATAAATTGTGAAAAAGAATGGATATATGTATACCTGAATCACTTTGCTGTATAGCAGAAATTAACACATTGTAAATCAACCATACTTCAATAAAACTTTAAAAAATGGAAAGGAGGAGTTCCCGTCATGGCTCAGTGGTTAACGAACCCGACTAGTAACCATGAGGTTGCAGGTTCAATCCCTGGCCTTGCTCAGTGGGTTAAGGATCAGGCATTGCTGTGGCTGTGGTGTAGGCTGGCGACTGCAGCTCCAATTTGACCCCTAGCTTGGGAAACTTCATATGCCGCAAGTGCCGCCCTCAAAAGACAAAAGACAGGAGTTCCTGTCATGGCTCAGTGGTTAACAAATCCGACTAGGAACCATGAGGTTTCCGGTTTGATCCCTGGCCTTGCTCAGTGGGTTAAGGATCCGGCGTTGCTGTGAGCTGTGGTGTAGGTCGCAGACTTGGCTGGGATCCCGTGTTGCTGTGGCTCTGGCACAGGCTGGCAGCTGTAGCTCCAATTAGATCCCTAGCCTGGGAACCTCCATATGCTGCAGGAGCAGCCCTAGAAAAGACAAAAAGACAAAAAAAAAAAAAAAAAAAACTTGAAAAAAAATTAAAAAAAAAAAAAAAAAGGAAAGGAGTTCCCGCTGGGGCACAGTAGTTTTAAGAATCTTACTATAGCGGCTGAGGCCTCTGTGGAGGTGCTGGTTTGCTCCTCAGCATGGCGCAGTGGGTTAAAGGATTTGGTATAGGCCACAGCTGTGGCTTGGATTCAGTCTTTGGCCTGAGAATTTACATATGCCGCTGGTGGCTGGTGCATCCATTAAAAATAATAATGGAGGAGGGAGGGGGAGAGCCTGGGAGTTTGGGGTTAGTAGATGCAAACCATTGCATTTGGAATGGATAAGCAATGAGATTCTGCTGTACAGCACAGTGAACTATATCTGATCACTTGTGATGGGACATGATGGAGGATAATGTGAAAAGAAGAATGTATATGGATGTATGGCTGGTTACTTTGCTGTGCAGCAGAAATTGACAGAACATTGTAAATCAACTATAATTTAAAAAATTTTAATAATAATTTTAAAAATAATACAAAAATTGCAAATGAAAAAAACCCATGTAAATTGTTAAGAGCAGTAATCAAAATTGGTGAGGTGGATGAGAATTAAAAGTGTAAAGTTTACAAATTCTATTGAAGTGAAGCTGTTAGCTTAAAAATAGGGTGTTATAAGTGTGAGGTATGTTAGGTAAGTCTCATAAAGTATCTTAACCTTATAACATTAAACTTAGGGTAAGTACAAGGGAAAAATCCTGTAGTAATTACATCACAACACAAAGAAAGACAGCAGGATGAGAAACAAGGAACAATGGATCCACAAAACAACCAAAATGGCAATAGTAAGTCTTTCCCTACAATATGGTAACAGTGGTATATAATTCACCTACAATTCTAGTTTAAAAGTTTGAAGCTGGAGTTCCCATTGTGGCATAGTAAAACAATCTGACTAGCATCCCTGAATGACTGGCCTCACTTAGTGGGTTAAGGATCCGGCATTGCCACAAGCTGCAGTGTAAGTCACAGATGTGGCTTGGATCCCGTGTCCCTGTTGTTGTGGGTTAGGGAGGCAACTGCAGCTTCGATTCAACCCTTAGCCTGGGAACTTCCATATACTGCAAGAAAAAAAAAAAAGAATATAGAAATTTCACAACCACCTCTTCATGGCAACACTCTCAGCATCTCCATTTTCCAGATGGGGAAACTGAGGCCCAGCATGGCTCCATGACTTGCCTAAGTTGACACAGGATTCATCCCCAGGTCGGTCTGACCACACCTGTCTGCCTGGTTATTTTGGAAAGGTGGGTTCAGAGCTGATTTTGGTGAATTTGTCCAATATGGGGGTCTGGTGGTGTCATTCTTCATAACTGGCCAAGTAGTAGATGGGGACGCATACTCCAATGCCATCAAACAGATGTGGAAATTGAGGCCCAGGGAGGGAGATTGGGGGAGTTCCCTGGTGGTTTGGTGGTTAAGGATCTGGCTTTTTACTGCTGTAGCTTTGGTTACTGCTATAGCGTGAGTTTGATCCCTGGCCCAGGAACTTTCACATGATCCAGGCATGGTCGGGGAGGAGGGGGGCAGGGAATTGCACAGTGAAGGGGATCCCGAATCTCTCCGCTGGATGGTTGGAAGGTTGAGGTACTAAACGGTGCCTCCAGGCTGAGGCGTGGGGACTAATAGGCTATTCCTTCTCAGGCAAGCCAGCAGTGAAGAACATGCCTCTGTGCCATTGGGGAGCCACCACCCGGGGCCGAAAGCCTGATGGGGATGGAGCCCAGCCCACAGCCACCACAGAAGGCCTGAAGGTGCTTCTCCACTGGGCTGGTCCTGGTGGTGGGGAGCCCTGGGTCACCTTCAGTGAGGTCACACTGACTGCAGAGGAGGTCTGCATCCACATCGCACACAGAGTCGGTGAGTCGGAGGCATTGGTCTTAGGGCAGGGTGGAGCTGGCATCCAATCTTCTGTGCATCTGTTCAGCAGACATTGAATGAGCACCTTCTGTGTGCCAAGCCCCAAATGCTGCCTTTGTAAACTTAATATTCTAACAGGGATCAGCAAGAAGAACAATGAATAAGAAAACTGTATAGGAGACCAGAGATGATATCCTAAGAATTAAAACCTTGAGGAGATAAGGGGAGGAGTCAAAGGAATATCTAGGGGAAGATGGTGCCAGGCACAGGGAAGAGCCAGTGCAAAGGCCCCGAAGTGGGAACTTGCCGGCAACAGAGAGGAGGCCGGTGTAGCTGGAGCCAAGTGAATGAAGTGGAGGCAGCAGTAGGTGAGGGCAAGGAGGTGACAGCACAGATCATGCAGAGCCCTCTGGGCCTCAGGGAGGACTTTTGGATTTTTCTTCAAGTGAGGTGGAAGTCCTGGAGGACTGTGAACTGAGGAGGAACGTGTTTGGACTCTGATGTCACAGACACTCTCAGGCTGCCTTGAGGGGAAGCAGACTGGGGTGGGTGAGAGGAACAGGGACACCAGGGCAGAGGTGACCTCCAGGTAGGAGATGATGGAAGAGAGGTCAGCCTGTGTCAGATCTTACAGTGCTGGAGTTTCCATTCTGGTGCAGCGGAAATGAATCTGACTAGGAACCATGAGGTTGTGGGTTCGATCCCTGGCCTCACTCAGTGGGTTAAGGATCCGGTGTTGCTGTGAGCTGTGGTGTAGGTCACAGACATGGCTGGGATCCTGCATTGCTTTGGCTGTGGTGTAGGCCGGCAGCTGTAGCTCTGATTCAACCCTAGCCTGGGAACCTCCATGTGCCATGGGTACAGAAAGCAAAAAAACAAAACAAACAAACCAAAGAAACCCCACAACAAATCTTACAGTGCCTTCAACAATAGAGGGAGGGAGTTCCCATCATGGCTCAGCAGAAATGAACATGACTAGGATCCTTGAGGATGCAGGTTCGATCCCTCAGTGGGTTTAGGATCCAGTGTTGCCGTGAACTATGGTGTAGGTTGCAGACACGGCTCGGATCTGGCATTGCTGTGGCTGTGGCATAGGCAACAGATGTAGCTCCAATTCGATCCCTAGCCTGGGAAGTGTGCAAATCCCACGACCCTAAAAAGAAAAAGAAAAAAAAAAAAAAAGCCACCAGAGGGAGTAGTTTAGATTTAGACTTTTTCCTAGGAGCAGTAAGGAATGGTTGGGAGAGCCTGCAGTAGAGGTGCTCAAAAGTCTAATTTCTTTCACTAAAGGAGGGGAAGGTCCCTCCAAGGGGAATTCACTTACATGTCCCTTCCTCCAGGAAGTCCTCTCAAACCCCTTTCTCCATAACTAGATGGGGGCCCTCTGGTAGATTCTGTAATACCTTGTACTTTCCCATTGGTGGCAGAATTTTATTTTATTTATTTATGTATTTTTTTTGCCTCTACTGTGGCGTGTGGAAATTCCTTGGCCTGGGATAGAACCCACACCATAACAGTGACCCAAGATGCTGTAGTGACAACACTGGATCCTTAACCTGCTATGCCATAAAAGAACTCTTAATGGCTTATTCTTTTTTTTTTAGGGCCACACTTGCAGCATATGGAAGTCCCCAGGCTAGGGGTCGAATTGAAGTTGCAGCTGCCAACCTATGCCACAGCCATGCTAGATCCGAGCCACACTGGTGATCTGCAACACAAGTTGTGTCAACACCAGATCCTTAACCCATTGAGTGAGGCCAGGGATCGAACCAGCATCCTCATGGATACTAGTCAGTTTGTAACCTGATGAGCCACAATGGGAACTCCTGATGGCTGATTCTTAAAGAAGTTGGACAGGTGGAGTTCCCAGGCAGCTCCAGTGTTGTCACTGCTACAGCTTGGGTCACTGTTGTTGTGAGGTTTGAGAACTTTCATATGCCACAGGTGTGGCAAAAAGTTAAAAAAATAAAATAAAAAGAAGTTGGACAGGTTTGTTGGGTGATGTGAAACATGTCTGGCAGAGAGCCCAGAAAACCTGATCTGTTTGAGGAAGCAAAAGACTTTAAGAGTAACTGGTGCATCAGTTTCAAGAATTTGGAAAGGGAAGTAGGAATTGAAACCAGAGCATAGTTGTCTGGGTCCAGGTCATGGTTAGTCAGTGCTGAGGGGGTTGGGCCTTCTTAGGGGGCAAATGGGAACCATAGAAGGTTTAAGCCAGAGTGAAACAGATTGGTTCTTTAGAAATTTGTCTCACTGGGAGGCATGCTCCTTCTTTGAAGGGCAGAACACTTGGATGCAATAACTTTGGAGAGCAATTTGGCATCAGCCAACATGGTTGAAATGTATGTTCGCTGGGGGTACTCAGTTCCACACCTAGAAATGAACTCTACAGACACTCAACTCATGTGCTTCAGGGGATGCACACAAGAATGTTCAGAGCTGCCTCGTTTGTCTTAGTGAAAAGCAAGAGACCATTTCAAAGTCTTGTCTCCAGGAGAAATCACAAATCAGTTGCAGTATGGCTGGGCACTGGAATACTATAGAGGCAGGAAAAGGGAATTTGACTAAAATTACACGTCATGTGTGAAACAAACCTATTGTAACATGAAAAAGCAAATTGCAGAAGGACACCTATGGTATAATACTGCATTGAGTTTATAACATTCACAACTAGGTCATAGAGGATGGGAAAATGATCACCCCAAGTTCAGGAGTGTGGTTACCTCTTTAAGGGAGAGAAAGGAGGTAGATATAGGTGGGGGTTTCAATTGTACTTGCCGAATTTATTTTATTATCTGAGGGCTAGTCAGTCCTTGGGTGATTATAAATTATTCTGGCAGGACTATTTCATATACAATTTTTAAGTGATATATATAAAAAAGATGCTTGGGTGGCCAGCATGGAAAATGATAGCAAGTCTGGAGGCTGAACTAGGGCTGGGTTTTAGACTTGAAGGAAGTGGGTAGATCCTAGAGAGACGGAGGATGCAGAAAGAGCAGGACTTGGGACCAATCTGATGGGGAAGGAGTGGGAGGAATTGAGGACAAGGATCAAATCCTGGCTTAAAAACTGGGTGGAGGGGGGCGGGTTTGGGGACCTCACATGAGATCTGTTTGAAACAAGGCACATCTAAGGGAGCCTGAAATGTCTAGAGGGAGACAACCAAAGAGTAGTTGGAAATTTCTCTGGGGCTAGAGTTCAGAGAGAGACCAGGCGAAGTGCCATCAGGTTATAGAGCTTAGTCAGTTTATGATAAATTTTGCTGTGGTAATAAGCAGCTCCCCCAGATTCTTCTGGGTTAAGACAATGAAAATTTTGAAGTTCCCATTGTGGCTCAGTGGGTTAAAAACCTAATATAGTGTCCGTGAGGTTGGGGATTTGATCCCTGGCCTTGCTTGGTAGGTTAAGGATCCAGCATTGCCACAAGATGCAGTGTAGGTCACAGATGCAGCTCAGATCTGTTATTACTGTGGCTATGGCACAGGCCAACAGCTGCAGCTGTGATTTGACACCTAGTTCGGGAACTTCCATATACAGCAAGTGCAGCCCTTAAAAAAAAAAAAACAAGAAGACAATGAAAATTTACATAAAGTCTGTTATAGGTGAGATGGTTCCCCTCTATCTTGTAGCTTCAGCACCAGGCACAAGGGATCGCCAACATCCCTGGGGCAGGGAAGAGGGCAGGAGGGTTTATTTCTAGGCCTAGAAAAATGCACATTCCCTCTGTCCACATCCCATTGGTCAGAAACCAGTCCAGTGCCCCCATCCTAGCTGCAAAGGAGACTGGGAAATGAAGCCTTTCTGTGAGGCTACAGCATGGTCAACATATTGCATTGCCTTCTATTGGCCTAGGGGAGGAGGCTCAGGGAGGGACTGTGAAGGGAGACGGTGGGTTTAGGGGTCCACAGGGCTAACAGTAGCAGACACCAACTCCTGACTCGTTTCTCCCTGTCCAGGCATCAGTCCACTCTGCCTCAATCTCTTTGCCCTCTTCGATGCCCAGGCCCAAGTCTGGCTGCCTCCAAACCACATCTTGGATATTTCTGGAGACTCGAGCCTGACGCTGCACTTTCGCATGAGGTAGGTGCAGTCCCCTTGGGGGGCTTGTCCCCTTTTCTGTCCCCTCCCTTCCTGGTCACCCCCATCTGGGAGCTGATCTGAATCCGTGCTAAGCCCCAATTGCGTCCTCTCCCTTCCTGCAGGTTTTATTTCCGGAACTGGCATGGCATGAATCCTCAGGAGCCAGCTGTGTACCGCTGCGGGCCCCCCGGGACCGAGACCTCAGAACAGGCAGAGCCGGGGGTACAACTCCTGGACCCAGCCTCCTTTGAGTACCTCTTTGAGCAGGTGTGAGCGGGGCTGGGGAGGCAGGACGATTTATGAGGGACCCAGGGGCATTTGAGGAGTCCCCACTTCTGTCCCAGTTCACCATAGCTAATAGGTTTTAACATGTGTTATCTGGGGGAGTTCTCTTCGTGGCTCAGTGGTTAATGATCCCAACTAGGATCCATGACGATGCAGGTTTGATCCCTGGCCTTGCTCAGTGGGTTAAGGATTTGGCATTGCCATGAGCTGTGGTGTAGGTCACAGATGCGGCTCGGATCCCCTGTTGTTGTGGCTGTGGTGTAGACCAGCAGCTGTAGCTCCGATTCGACCTCTATCCTGGGAACCTCCATATGCCACAGGTGTGGCCCTAAAATGCCAAAAAAAAAAAAACCCTAAAAACAAAAAACATGTTACCTGGGAACCTGTGGCTGCCTGAACCAAAGAATCTTAAGACTCAGGATTACAGGGAAAAGGGTGATGTGATCCATCAGTGATGTCTGTCACAGGCATAGGATTGGACAGAGAAGGCTTCCATGCTGGGTCCTTCCTTTCCCCAGAGTGGCCAGAAGCTGAGGAATGAACAGGTTCTCATGCCTCCCTTCCTGCCTGATTCCCCCATCCCCAGGGCAAGCATGAGTTTGTAAATGATGTGGCATCGCTGTGGGAGCTGTCAAGTGAGGAGGAGATCCACCACTTTCAAAACGAGAGCCTGGGCATGGCCTTCCTGCACCTCTGCCAGCTCGCCCTCCGCCACGGTGTCCCCCTTGAGAAGGTGGCCAAGAAGATCAGGTATCTGGGAATGGGGCGGGTGGACATGGCCAGGCACCTGGGGGCCAGGGTGGACCTTGCATACCACCATGCCTTCGTTCATTGAACAAACATTTATCAAGCACTTACTGTATGCTGGTACTAGTTTTGGGTGGTGGAGACAACACTGAACAGGGCCAACAAAAATCCCTGCTGTCCTGGAGCTCACATCTGATGAAGGAGATAGGCAATAAACAAAATACAAAAGTAAAGGAGTTCCCATTGTGGCTCAGTGGGTTAAGAACCCGACTGGTATCCATGAAGATGCGGGTTCAATCCCTGGCCTCGCTCAGTGGGTTAAGGATCCGGTGTTGCCGTGAGCTCTGGTGTAGGCCAGCAGCTACAGCTCCAATTTGACCCCTAGCCTGGCAACTTCCATGTTCTGTGGGTGCGGCCTTAAAAAGCTAAAAAAGGAGTTCTCATCGTGGTGCATCGGAAACAAATCCAACTAGGAACCATGAGGTTTTGGGTTTGATCCCTGGCCTGGCTCAGTGGGTTAAGGATCCGGTGTTGCCGTGAGCTGTGGTGTAGGTTGCAGATGCATTTCGGATCTGGCATTGTTGTGGCTGTGGTTTAAACCAGCAGTTACAGCTCCAATTAGACCCCTAGCCTTGGAACCTCCATATTTTAGGGTGCAGCCCTAATAGGACAAAAGACAAAAAAAAAAAAAAGTGAGCTATACTGGTGGATAGGTGCAGGGCGGGAGAAGGGGTGAGGGCTAGGGCTTTGTGAGGAGCAGAGAGGCTTCCCAGAGCTGTGCCTTTTACTGATAATTATATTAATGCTCAAAACAATAGTGACTCCTCCAGTAATAATAATAGCCAACCCTCAGAGTTCCCTTGTGGCTCAGCAGGTTAAGGAAGCAACATTGTCACTGCTGTGGCACCGGTTTGGTCTCTGGCCCAGGAACTTCTGCATGCAGCAGACAGTGGCCAAAAAGGAATAAAAAAATTTTAACACTCGAATAATCCTTATTTTGTGCCAATCAATAGTCCTAATTCCCTCTTTGCCCTAGAAGCAGGCACTGTTTGATTCCATTTTACAGATGAAGAGACAGAACACTTTAGAGCTTAGGGAAATGGCCCAAGAGCTGGGATTTCAGCTCTGTGGTCTCCTTAGAGTCCTGGGCCCTGGGCCTGAACACCACCCAACCTCCCAGTGCTGGTTCTTTATCACATTCTCTCCAGGGCAGCCTGCCTTTTTTCTAGCTGAGGCAGCGGAGGTTCAGAGGGGTTAAGTCACCTGCCCCACATCACCCAGCCTGGCCTGCAACCCAGACCCCTGACCGGCCTCTTCCCGTGGTCCCCACAGCTTCAAGGACTGCATCCCGCGCTCCTTCCGCCGGCAGATCCGGCAGCACAACGCTTTGACGAGGCTGCGCCTGCGGAGCATCTTCCGCAAGTTCCTGCGGGCTTTCCAGCCGGGCTGCCTCTCACAGCAGGTCGTCATGGTGAAGTACCTGGCCACGCTCGAGCGCCTGGCGCCCCGCTTCGGCACAGAGCGCGTACCCGTCTGCCGCCTGCAGCTGTTGGCCCAGGCCGAGGGCGAACCCTGCTACATCCGGGACGGTGGGCAGTCCTCTCCAGACCCCGAGCCCCAGGCGGCTCCGGAACCCACCACCCATGAGGTGCTGGTGTCAGGCACTGATGGCATCCAGTGGCGGCTGGTACAGGCAGAGGTGAGCGGGGGTCCTCTTCCATCTGGAGGTCCAGAGCAGCTGCGCGTGGCGGATGGTTTTTCCCCACATGGTTCTCTGTGGGTGGCTCACTCCTGCTCAGCTTTGGCCTTTGCCTCTGAAGTGACTGGGTTGAAGAGGGTTTTTGCCCACATGGCTCTGGGGTGTGTCTGTCTGTGCCTTGGGGCCTGTTTCTTGGAGAGTCTCCTCTGCCTTTCTGCCCCCTGAGATCTAGTTTATGGGGTCTGTACCTCTGAAGCACCCCTATATCTGACATCTGAAATTCCAGCCCTGAAGTTCCAGCTTCTGGCAAGTGTATCTCTTCTTGGTGGGTCCCCTGTCCAGCCTGTGACACTGGGACTCACTGGGGGTATGCCTGACCAGGGTTACCCGGTCCCTTCAGCTTTCACCTCTTCCCAGCAGGAACATGCAGGGAAACTAAACAGGCATAGCTCTGCTCCATTCCACTGCCCCACATGCTGGTTTCCAGGGTCCCAGTGGTGGTGCTGGTGATGGCAGCAGCAGCAGGATTCCCCATACTGGCCATTCTGGAAAGAAAGCCAAGGCCCAAGAGCGGGGCAACCAGCCAGTGGACAGGCCTGGGGAGGCCCTGTGGACCTACTTCTGCAACTTCCAGGACATCACCCACGTGGTGCTGAAAGAACGCCACGTCAGCATTCATTGTCAGGACAAGTGCTTGGTGGGGCCCGGACCCGGGGCTGGGCTGGTGGGGCTGAGGGGGGCGGGGCACCTCTGGCCTGCGATCCTTGTCTGATGTCCCCCGTGGCCTTGGCCTGCAGGAGCTGACCCTGCCTTCCCGGGCCACGGCCCTGTCCTTAGTGGCACTGGTGGATGGCTACTTCCGCCTGACAGCTGACTCGAGCCACTACCTGTGCCACGAGGTGGCTCCTCCACGGCTGGTGATGAGCATCCAGGATGGGATCCACGGACCTCTGCTGTGAGTGCCCGGAAGGGCAGGTGGGCGGTGCAGGCCCAGGTGGTAGCAGTTGCCACCTGGACTGTGAGCCCTAGAGATGGTGGGGTTAGAACAAGATGTGTGTGCTTTTGTGTCTCAGTGTGTGCACATGTCTTAGGCTGTGAAAGCATGTGTGTTCACCCACATGTATGAATGCATACACATGTACACTTGTGTCTTAGGGTATACACCTCAGTGTGTGTTTGCCTGTGTGTGCGTGCATGTGTGCATGCAAGGATTCACTCACACTGCATCATGCACACATTCATGTCACTGGATACTGATGTGGGTGCACGTGTGCGTGCATGCACATGGATGTGTGCACATGTGTGTAGACAGTCCATTTGGCAGGCAGCTGCACCACTGCTCCAGTGGCTGCATTTGAAATTGTCAATGCATGTTTTCACACGTGACAGGACTGTTGACTTTTGTGGGGCTGTGTGTTGCTCAAATGCCCATGGCCGTTCAGATATACATGTGGGTGTTTACACCCCTGTGCAGGTGTGTATCTGTCCTGGTAACTGTGGATCACTGTCTGAGCACTCCTGCTTCAATGTGTGGGGCTGAGAGTGAAGTGTCAGGGCTTATGTGGTCATCAGGTGTGCCTGTGGCCATCCTGTATGTGGCTCGGTTGGGGTTTGTGACTATCGCCTTGTCTGGTCATTGGCCCTGTGCCTGGGTATCCATCCCCTGTCCTACCTGTGACACTGGGACTGGATCCTGGGGATGTCGAAGAGGCCTGACCGTAGTCTCTACACCAGAGGAGGGTGACGTGGTCATTTCGCTTCTCAAGGGCTTTGGCCATGCCATGTCACAGCTGTATGGGGGGCTGGAAGCGGGTGGCTGTGGGCAGCATCGGCGTCACCTTAGTCCATTCAGACTGCTATCACAGAATACCAGTGACCGGGTGGCTTAGAAACCACAGACATTTATTTCTCACAGTTCTGGAGACTAGAAGTCCAAGTTCAAGGTGCTGGCAGATCCAGTGTCTGTTGAGAGCTCCACTTCCTGGTTCACAGCCTCAAGTTCAGTCTTCTGGCTGTGTCCTTGTGTGGTGGAAGAGGTCCACTTTATAAGGCACTAATCCCATTCGTGAGGGCCCCACCCTCATGACTTAATCATCTCCCCAAGGCCTGTCTTCTAATGCCACCTCCTTGGGGCTCAGGGCTTCAACATAGGAATTTTAGGAGGACACAGACATTCAGTCTATGGCAGCACGTGAGCCACAACATGTGTAGCTGTTGGGGCCTGTGTGGTTGTGTCACCTCCTAGCACCTGTTTTTGCTTATGACAGTTGTCCCCTCTGGGTCTAGGATGCCAATGCCTCTGTGCTGCCATGTTACACTAGGTAAGCAGCTGTGCCTGTGATCATTGTCTTTGGGGTGTGTGACTGATCATCATTGTGTGTCACCCTGTGAGTAGCTGTGTCTGTGGCTGGGTGTGTGCCCATGTGATGGCTGTTTCCTGTCTGGGTGTGTATGTAACCTTATCAGCCTCAGTGGCTGACAGTTGTTACACACAACTGTGTGCCTGTTCTGGTAACTGTGTGTGTGTGTGCAGACTGTGTCACCAGATAAGCTGTGTCTGACATTTATACTAGCTTGGAGTGTGCCCTGCTGGGCAGGGTTTTTTTTGTTGTTGTTTGCTGTTATTTTTGTTGTTGTTTTTTAGGGCCACACCTGTGGCATATGGAAGTTCTCAGGCTAGGGGTCAAATAGGAGCTGCAGCTGCTGGCCTACATCACAACCACAGTAACACCAGATCTGAGCCATGTCTGTAGCCTATACCACAGCTCACAGCAACGCCGGATCCCCCAACCACTGAGTGAGGTCAGGGATCAAACCCTCATCCTCATGGATACTGGTTGGATTTGTTTCTGCTGAGCCGCAACAGGAACTCCATTGTTTTTGTTTTTTTTTAATTCAGTGAATTTTATTATACTTATAGTTGTACAACCATCATCACAACCTAATTTTATCTTTTATTTTTTGGGGGGGCGGTTTTTGCTTTCTAGGGCCACACCTGCAGCATATGGAGGTTCCCAGGCTAGAGGTTGAATTGGAGTTGCAGCCTACACCAGAGCCACAGCAACGTGGGATCCAAGCCATGTCTGTGACCTACAACACAGTTCATGGCAACGCCAGATCCTTAACCCGGGGATCAAACCCGCATCCTCATGGATCCTAGTTGGGTTCATTAACCACTGAGCAACGAAGGGAACTTCACAACCTAATTTTAGAACATTTCCATCCCACACCTCCCGTCCATCCCTCCCCACCAACCTGTCCCCTTTGGAAACCATAAATTTTTCAAAGTCTGTGAGTCTGTTTCTTATCTGCAAATAAGTTATTTTTATCCTTTTTTTAGATTCCACATATAAGTGATATCATCTGATATTTTTGTCTCACTGTCTGACTTACTTCACTTAGTATGATAATTTCTAGGTCCACCCATGTTGCTGCAAATGCCATTATTTTACTATTTTTTATGGATGAGTAATATTCCATTGTATATATATGTACCACATCTTCTTTCTCTACTCCTCTGTTGATGGACATTTAGGTTGCCTCCATGTCTTGGCTATTGTATATAGTGCTGCAGTGAATATTGGGATAAATGAATCTTTTCAAGTCATAGTTTCCTGGGCAGGTTTTGTGAAGTGTTTTTGTTTTTTGCTTCTAATGGCTGTACCCGTGGCATATGGAAGTTCCCAGACTAAGAGTTGAATCTGAGCTGTAGCTTCCAGCCACAGCCACAGCCACAGCAATGCCAGATCCAAGTCACATCTGCAACCTACTGCACAGCTCATGGCAGCACTGGATCCTTAACCCACTGAGCGGGGGTAGGTATCGAACCTGAGTCCTCATGGATACTAGTCGGGCTCGTTAACGCTGACCACAATAGGAACTCCATGTGGTATGGGTTTGATCTCTGGTCCTGGAACTTCCATATGCCCCAGGCTCAACCAAAAAACAAACACAAAACAAAAAAACAAACAGCAGCACCTCCTTGCCTGCCCACTTGCATCTCTCACAAGCATCCTCTTAATAAATCTATTTCTTGCCTATCAAAAAAAAAAAGTTCCCACTTGGCACAGCGAGTTAAGAATATGACTGCAAAAAAGAAAAAAAGAAAAACAACAACCACAAAAGAACCCATCTGCAGCGACTTGGGTAGCTTTGGGGGTGCACGTTCGATCCCTGGCCAGGCCTAGTGGGTTAAAGGAGCTGGCATTGCCATTGCTGTGGTGTAGGTCATACTTCAGCTCAGATTCAGTCCCTGGCCCAGGAACATCCATAGGCCACAGGTGCAGCCATTTAAAAAAATCTGAACTGTGCAGAAACACTGTATTCTGGTCAGTATATTTGTTTCTCACAGGGGTACAGGTTAATTCTGGAACTGCTGTTTACTAGCATTGAATAAATAAGTACCTATGTTGTAGATACGGACAACCAGTTTTCATCCAGTTGGAGAAGGAAGTTACAGATAAGCAATGTGGTGCTGGATGGGGTTATCATCAGGAAATGTTTATTTTAGTAGTTAAATATGAAAGTAGGTATTGGAGTTCCCGTCGTGGTACAGCAGAAACAAATCCTATTGGGAATCATGAGGTTTCGGGTTCAATCCCTGGCCTCACTCGGTGAGTTAAGGATCCAGTGTTGCTGTGAGCTGTGGTGTAAGTTGCAGATGCAGCTTGGATCTGATCTTGCTGTGGCTGTGGTGTAGGCCGGCATCTGTAGCTCTGATTAGACCCCTAGCCAGGAACATCCATATGCCATTGGTGCGGACCTAAAAAGCAAAAAATACTACTACTACTAATAAAACAAGTATCGATGTGAGTATACAGTCGGATTAGTACACACACAGTTCCTAGCTCTGATGGTGCTCCCTTGTCCCCCCCAATCCACCCAGGGAGCCATTTGTGCTGGCCAAGCTGCGGCCAGAGGATGGCCTCTACCTCATTCACTGGAGCACCAGCCACCTCAACCGCCTCATCCTCACAGTGGCCCAGCGCGACCAGGTGGGCCTGGGGCGGGGGTCCTGGGCCGGGGCTGAGCGTGCTCCCTGCCTGGACCCCTGCTCACCGCCCCTACCCCTGCCACCCACCCCAGGCACCTGGCACGAAGGGCTTGCGCCTGCGGAAGTTCCCCATAGAGCTGCAGGCTGAGACGGTCACGCTGGAGGGCTGGGGCCGGTCCTTCCCCAGCGTGCGGGAGCTGCGGGCTGCCCTGCAGGGCTGCTCTCTCCGGGCCGGTGATGACTGCTTTTCCCTGGACCGCTGCTGCCTGCCGAGGCCGGGAGGTACCAAGATAGGGTGGGGGCATCCACAGGGTGCGGGAGGCCTCTCCCTCTGTGCCACGCCTCAGTGATGGCTTCCACCCCCCAGAGATCTCCAACCTCATCATCACTCGGGGGCCTCAGGCCTGCACCAGGCCTCTCAACCTCAGCCATCTCAGCTTCCACCGGGTCCACCAGGAAGACATCACTCAGGTGCATGGCGTGGGGGTGGGGGAGTGGGCCCTTGGGGTGGGGCACAGGGAGGCAGCCTTGAACCATTGTCACGGAGATGTTCCACGGAAATGTTCCCCCGCCCCCAGCTGTCCCACTTAGGCCAGGGCACAAGGACCAACGTGTATGAGGGCCTCTTGCGAGTGGGGGGCGGAGGCCCCGAAGAGGAAAAGTCAGATGGCAGGGACCCCTCCCCATCCAGTGGGGACCGTGGGCAGGAGCTGCGAGTGGTTCTCAAGGTGCTAGACCCCAGTCACCATGACATCGCCCTGGTGAGTAAACGCAGCCAGGAGCTGGGGGAACAGGATGAAGGGGTCCGCGGCCGCTTCAACTGCTCTGTCCCCACAGGCCTTCTACGAGACAGCCAGCCTCATGAGCCAGGTCTCTCATGTGCACCTAGTCTTCGTTCATGGCGTCTATGTGCACGGCTCTGAGAGTGAGTGGGCCCTGCCCCCACCCCACCCCACCCCCATCTTGTTTACTGCCCAACCCCACTTGACATACATCCTTCTTCTTCTTCTTTTTTTTGACCACACTGGCGGCCTGCGGAAGTTCCTGGACCAGGGATCAACCACAGCAGTGATCTGAGTCACAGCAGTAACAAGGCCGGATCCTTAACCTGCTGAGTCCACCAGGGGACTCCTTGACCTACATCCTTATCCCTGACTGCACACGGACCCTTGACCTCTACCCTGACCCCTGACTGCAGCCCAGTCTGTGCCCATCTGACTCTCACCTATACCCCGAATACACCTTGACCCTTACCTGCACTCCGATTCCTGGCCACACCCACCCTCCACCACCCAAACTCCATCCCAAGCTCTAGTTCCCACCTGAACACCTCTAATGGCCCAGCCCCTCTGACTGCATCAACACTGCGACTGCACAGACCCCAGCCTTGCTGGCTGCCCCAGTCCTCCCAGACCTCAGTCCCTGCTTCACCCCTACCCCTGCCCCGACTCTGCGTGTACCTCACAGCTCCTTAGTGGCCAGCCTCTGATCTACCAACATCAACCCCACATCTGTCTCTCCTGCCTTCCCCCCAACACTGGCCTGCGTGCCAACCCTGCACACCCCCCACTCCACAAGCATCCCACCCCTGTGGGATCCAAACATTGCTCACAACCCACCTGGAGCTCCACTCGCCTGCACCCACCCCCAGTTCCCCAGTCCCATCATTACCTAGTCACTTACTCGCAGCCTCCTCTGTGCCACGGCCCCACTCTGGACCTAAATGCCACCTTTCACCTTGGCCTCACCCCACACCTGCCCTCTGTCCTGAGTTTCTCCTCCCCCCAGAGTCACTCCCATGCCTCCTCCACAGCCCTGACTAGCCCCCTCCCCACCTACGATCCCAGCCCCCTGGTGCCTGGGAGGGTGAGCGGGTGGGCAGCGCCTGCAGTGGCTGGGCTTTTACAGACATCATGGTGACGGAGTACGTGGAGCACGGGCCCCTGGACGTGTGGCTGCGGCGGGAGAGGGGCCATGTGCCTCTGGCCTGGAAGTTGGCAGTGGCCCAGCAGCTGGCCAGCGCCCTCAGCTACCTGGTACGTGGCCTGTGGGCAGGACCTGGGGCAGTGGGGAGGGCCAGGGCAGCCCCCGCCTTGGATATGGAGGCCTTGACACATCCATCCACATGCTATCCTGGGAAGATCTTCCCATGAGTTTCCTCGGCTCACACACCCCTATGGCTCCCACCTTCCTCCAGAGAGCACCTAACTCCTTCACTTGGCATCCAGGGCCCTGTGGGAGTCACCTCCACCACTCTCTTACCATTTCATCCCCAGCCCCTCCTGGTCCAGTCACCCCCGTTTCCAGAACACTCTCTGTGTGCCTGGTTCTGTCTTAGGTCCTGGGGATCCAACAGAGAATGAAATAGACAGAAGTGTCTGTCCTTGGGGAGCTGGCATTTTCATGGGAAGGGGCAAATGAGAAATAATAATTAAGGACATGACATAATATGTCAGAAAGTAGTAGAGTTCCCTGGTAGCCTAGTGGTTAAGGATCTAGTATTGTCATTGCTGTGGCTTGGGTTCAGTCCTTGGTCCCAGGAACTTTGGCATGCCCTGGGCATGGCCAAAAAAAAAAGTCAGAAAGTAGTGAGAACTGTGAAGAAAAAAGCAGAAATGGAGATGAGATTTGCTTCAGTTTGGGGAAGAGGTGAAGTCTTAAATAGGTAGGTGAGTGGTTCAGGAAAGCCTCACTAAGGTGACCTGAAACTGAGGTGGGAGCTGTGAGCACAACTGAGAGAAGTGCATTCCCGGCAGAGGGAACAGCCAGTGCAAGGCCCCGGGGAAGGAACATGGGTTTGAGCACAGCAGTGGGGTCCTCTGGCCTTTTGCCCCTGGCTAAAAGCCTTGGCCACCAGCTCTGGGAAACAGGAAGGACCCACTGGGCACCCAGTGCTGCCTTGTCACTGTGACAGTGCACTGGGCTCTCCATAATGACCATGAGTGTCTTTTTCACATGGGCTGTCCCTGCGGGGACCAAGTGGGATGGAGGTGGTGCCTACACACCTAGGTGGCCACGCCCCCTTTTATACCCCACCCCCTCCCCCCAGGAAGACAAGAGTCTGGTTCATGGCAACGTGTGTGGCCGGAACATCCTGCTGGCACGGCTGGGGCAGGCAGAGGGCACCAGCCCCTTCATCAAGCTGAGTGACCCCGGTGTGGGCCTGAATGCCCTCTCCAGAGAGGGTGAGGACCGGGGTGGGGCTGGGCACAGGGATGGGCTTCCCCTACTTATTTTACCTTGGTGACCTCTGAACCTGGTCCCCCAGAGCGAGTTGAGCGGATCCCTTGGACAGCCCCAGAGTGCCTGTCTGGTGGAGCCAACAGCCTGAGCACTGCAGCAGACAAGTGGGGCTTTGGTGCCACCCTCCTGGAGATCTGCTTTGATGGCGAGGCCCCCCTGCAGGGCCGTGGCCCCTCTGAGGTACATCTGAGGACCCTTGGGCCCATCCCACAAAGGGGGCTGGCACCTGCCAGGTGTCTAGAGAGTGCATTTAGGATCCAGAGCTGCCTCTCCTCTGTCTGTGGGGGCTCACATATGTCGCCTCATGTCTCTGGGACTCCATCTGGTCATCAGTCAATTTCGGTGAACTGTAGTCCTGACCTCATAAGGTCGTTGTGGCACACACCACGTAGGTCACATGCCTCGGTTCTAGGCAGAGTGACCACAGGAATGATGAAAGCATAGGCTGTTGGCAAGGTGGGGGGCGGGGGTTCCCAGAGGAGGTTTTAATCTAAGTGCAGAAATACGGAGTTCCTGCTATGGAGCAACAGGATTGGCAGCATCTCTGCGGTTCCAAGGGTGCAGGTTCAATCCCTAGCCTGGCACAGTGGGTTAAATGATCAGGTGGTGCTGCAGCTGTGGCGTAGGTCACAACTGCGGCTCAGATCTGATCTCTGGCCCAGGAACTCCATATGCTGCGGGGTGGCCAAAAAAGGAAAAGAAAAAAAAGGAAATACCAGTGTCCCAGGCTAGGAGGGGCAGCCTAGGTAGAGGGCACAGCCTGTGCCAAAGCCCAGAGGAGGTTTTGGTGCATTTGGGGAGCTGCAGTCTGTAGGAGCTTCCTAGGAGCAGAGCCGGGTGGCAGCCAGGGCAGGAAGGGCCAAGTGTGAGATGCTCCGGCATAGCCCAATCTGCTAGACTTGGATTCAAGTCCTGACTAGAGGTGTGGGCAAGTCTGCGTCCCTTTGCTGAAGTTCAGTCATCTTATCTGTAAAATGGAAATGACAAGAACAAGGAACCTGACTGGTCTAGCCCTACTGCTCTGTGGATCTGACTTTGTCTTTGGGGGAGGAGACTGAGGGGGTGCACTGATTGCTTCTGATTGTCCCCTTCCCAACAGAAAGAGCGCTTCTACCAGAAACAGCACAAACTGCCTGAGCCTTCCTGCCCAGAGCTGGCCACACTCACCAGCCAGTGCCTGACCTACGAGCCAGCCCAGCGGCCATCCTTCCGCACCATCCTGCGTGACCTCACTCAGCTGCAGCCCCAAAGTGAGCACCACTCCAGGGCTGGGATCCTGGAGGAAGGAGAGGGGCTGAGATCCTTGCTGACACAGGTGTGGTGCACCCAAGTCTCTGTGCAGAGGCTTGGGGTGTGTGCCAGTTTCTAATTCACTTAAGTTGGGGGGTGGGGATGCCCGGAGCAGACCTTAATGTTTTGCTTGAAGAAGGCTACAACTTCTTTGGATGAATTAGACCCTGGCAAATTTTTTCATTATTAAGGAAAAGGTTGTGCCCTTTACGTGATCTCAGAACATCCCACGTATCAGTTTTGGTGCAGCCAACTCTGCATTTTGAACAAGAAATGGAATTTTCCAGCTCTTGGAAAAAAAAATTCCTTACCTCTGGAATTGGATGGGGGTAGTAGTCGCTGGCTTTCTCTGAGCCCAAGTGTGGGCCTGCTAGAGAAGGGGCTGGGGTCGGGACTCACTCACTGTGGCTTTTCCAGATCTTGCTGATGTCTTGTCTGTGAACCCGGACCTGCCGACATCAGATCCCACCATTTTCCACAAGCGCTATTTGAAAAAGATCCGGGACCTGGGCGAGGTGAGGGTGGGGCCTGGAGGACCAGGGGCGGGTCCTAGAGGCCGGGGGTGGGGGTGGGGCGGGGCCTGAGCTGTTAGAAGGCTCTGGCCTAAGAAGACCCTCAGCTTCTAGGGAGGCCCTGGGAACTTGAAAGGGAGGCCTGGGCCCCAAGGGGACCCATCAACTTGGAGTAGATAGGACCTAAGATTTTCTGAACAGACTTGGCTGGAGGTGGACCTGGGGAGCGGGGTGTGAGGGAGTCGGGGGGACTGACCCCCCCGCACGCTCTGGCCAGGGTCACTTTGGGAAAGTCAGCTTGTACTGCTATGACCCGACCAACGATGGCACTGGTGAGATGGTGGCCGTGAAGGCCCTCAAGGCTGGCTGCGGTTCCCAGCTCCGCACCGGCTGGAGGCGAGAGATTGACATCCTGCGCACGCTCTACCATGAACACATCGTCAAGTACAAGGGCTGCTGCGAAGACCAAGGTGGGCGGGTCCTGGAGAAACGGTGGGGGGGGACTGGAGCGTGGATGTTGTTTGGAGGGCGGGGCCAGAAGGGCCTGGCCAATTAGAGCCTCCCATTTGCAGGCTGGAGGGCCGAGTGTATTCACCCAGGTGGGCGTGGCTGGGCCTCCTTTCCGTCTGGTGAGGGCTCGATTGCCTGGAGATGGGTTCACACTGGGCCTAGTGTGGATGGATCTTGGCTTTTCCTCTTCACCTTGGGATAGAGGGTCGCAGGGCTCAGGATGGGCAGTCCTTGGCCCAGGCCTCTAACGCCCTTACCGACCGCCGCTCTCCCTTGTCAGGCGAGAAGTCAGTACAGCTCGTCATGGAGTACGTGCCCCTGGGCAGCCTCCGAGACTACTTGCCTCGGCAAAATGTCGGGCTGGCCCAGCTGCTGCTCTTCGCCCAGCAGATCTGCGAGGTCGGCCGGTCCGCCCCTGCTCCCAGACCCAACTCTTCGGCCTGCCTGGCCTGAGCTTCCTATCCCCTCTGCTTGCCCGACCCCGCCCCTGGGCCTGCTCTCCTCCTTCCGGGTCCTTTCCGCGGATCACCTGGCCACACCCCTGTCGGTCCCGCCCCCAACCTGTCTAGTTCCCTCTGCTGATCTGGCTAAGCATGGCAGCACGGAGCCTCGCAATTCGCCCGTCCCCCACCCGGGAGAGCCTGTGTGGCCCCCCCTCTGCTGTCCGGCCCTTTTGCCCAGCCCCACCTTCCATCCTGCCCGCTCCGGCGCCCAATCCCCCCAAACCTGACTTGACTGTCCCACAGTCATCTTGGTCACGGCCCTGCCCCCGCTGATCCTGACTCGCCCCGCCCCCAGGGTATGGCGTACCTGCACGCGCAGCACTATGTGCACCGAGACCTGGCCGCCCGCAACGTGCTGCTGGACAACAACAGGCTGGTCAAGATCGGGGACTTCGGCCTAGCCAAGGCCGTGCCCGAAGGCCACGACTACTACTGCGTGCGCGAGGATGGGGACAGCCCTGTGTTCTGGTGACCAGGCGGGACCCAGCTGGAGGAGGGTGCCAGGGTCACCTAGAGCAGATAGGGTGGAAAAGACGGATGCTGGGGTCTCAGATGACAGGGCCTAGTTCCAGTAACACTGCATCCATCCCCCCTTAAGGGTGGGGCCCTAATTGGGGCCGGAGGGCTTTGGAGCCCCAGGTAAGGACTCCAACCTGGTCTAGCCCAAGGCCTGAGTGCCCTTTCTCCCCAGGTATGCCCCAGAGTGCCTGAAGGAGTGTAAGTTCTACTATGCCTCTGACGTCTGGTCCTTTGGGGTCACCATGTATGAGCTGCTGACCTACTGTGACTCCAGCCAGAGCCCCCCCTCGGTGAGAGCCAAGCCCCCACCCCCACCCCATAGTAGAGGAGTTAGTGAGTTCCCAACTCCCCCACTTTAGCAAGCATTTAACTCGGCTGAGCCTCATAGTCCTGTTCTGTAAAGTGGGCCACTTACACTGCAGAGGGCTTTGGCTGTGACAGAAACTCAAATAGGAACAGCTTATTCCACCATTCACATACTCCATGGGGACACTGGGGAAAGGGCTTCACGTAGACCTTCGAATGTCATCAGGAGTGGCATTTTCTCCATCTCTCTGGCTCTGCAGTTTTCTGTGGTAACATTTCTCAAGCAGACCTTACCTCTGTTGTGGATACAGTGGAACCCCACCCCCCACCCCGCGGGCCCACCATCCCCCCAGCCTAAGAGACAAGGGTTCTCTTTCCAGCATAATTCAGGACTCTCTCCGATTGGCCCAACTTGACTCACTTGCCTTCAAGGGAGCCAATGACTGTGTAGCCCTGGGCTGGGGGGGAAGAGCCCAGAGTGTATTAAGGGTTTATTCCCGAAGCCAATCAGAGTGCCTTTGTAAAAGGGGGGAGATTATTTTCTTTTTCTTTCTTTTCTTTCTTTCCTTCCTCCCTCCTTTCTTTCTTTCTTTCTTTCTTTCTTTCTTCCTTTCTTTCTTTCTTCCTTTCTCTCTCTCTCTCTCTCTCTTTCTTTCTTTTTAGGGCCGCACCCAGGGCATATGGAGGTTCCCAGGCTAGGGGTCCAATCTAAGCTACAGCCGCAGGCCTACACCACAACTAAAGCAACATCAGATCTAAGCTGCCTCTGCAATCTACACCACAGCTTACTGCAGCACTGGATCCTTAACCCACTGAGTGAGGCCAGGGATTGAGCCCAAAACCTCATGGTTCCTAGTCGGATTCATTTCTGCTGAGTCACAATGGGGACTCCTGGGAAAAAATTTCTGAAAAGGCAAAAACAGCTTGCTGGGAAACTTAATAATAACAGCAAATGAGTTCCCGCTGTGGCACAACAGCATGCGCAGTATCCAGGGTTCCATCCCCAGCCCCGCACAGTGGGTTAAGGATCTGGTGCACACAGCAGCCAAAAAAGAAAAGAATAATAATAATAACACCAAATACCTAATTCAGGATTACTCTATCAATGTTCATCTAACCTTCACAGTAGTGGCCCCAGGTGGTAGAACCATTTTACAGGTGAGAGATCTGAGGTGGGAGAGGCAAAGTCCAGAGTTACACAGCTGGCAGTGGTAGAGGTGTGATGCGAACACCTGCATTCCAGCTCCAGGCTCCTGACCACTATCTCGGCAGCCTTGCCTCTTGAAAAGAGCTTGTCTTGTTTCTTCTGCAGAAATTCATCGAGCTCATAGGCCTCACCCAGGGGCAGATGACAGTGCTGAGGCTCACTGAGCTGCTGGAACAAGGGGAGAGGCTGCCACAGCCAGAGAAATGTCCCCATGAGGTGAGCCCCTCCCTTTCTCCCCTGCTCTTGTTCTTTGGACCAGGGAGAAAGCAGAGATCACAGCCTCAGTTTTTCCTTCCCCAGATCTATCGCCTCATGAAGAACTGCTGGGAGGCAAAGGCCTCCTTCCGCCCCACCTTCCAGAACCTCGTACCTATCCTGAAAACCATCCAGGAGAAATACCAAGGCCAGGCCCCCTCAGTGTTCAGTGTCTGCTGAAGCCTGCCTGCAACTGTGCTTCGGGGGACTGGAGCTGACAGTACCCACAGAGAGTGTCCTCCCTCCTGCTCCCCACCCTCAGAGGAGCCCACAAAGGGGAGGTCAGCCTCACCGACTCCCTGTGCCTTACCCCTGTCTGGGGACCCCACTCCTGAGAGCCAACTTTCCTTGTCTTAGTCTGTTTGGGCTGCTGGAGCAAAAAGCAGCCACAGACTGGGTGGCTTAAAAACAACAGGCACTTATTTCTCACAGTTCTAGAGGCGAGGAAGTCCAAGATCAAGGCACCAGTGTGGTCAGATCTTGGCAGCAGTCCTCTCCCCGGTTCATAGCCTGTGCCTTCTTGCTGTGTCCCCACAAGGTAGAAGGGTGCAGGGAACTTTCCTTTGCCTCTTTTAGAAAGGCACTAATTGCATTCTGGAGGGCTCCCCCCTCATGACCCACGTACCTCCTAATACCATCACAGTGGGCATTAGGATTTTAACATATGAATTTGGGGGGACATAGTCATTCCAATCACAGCACCTTCCAAGGTCATGAGCCTGACACAGGCTCATGAGGGACCCAGGACAAGCAAGGAGCTATCCCGGCCCTTGAATCTGATCTTTTTGCCTTCCTCCACCTTCCACCCTAGGAGGAAGTAGAAGATACTTCCACCCTCAGTAAGTGGCCCTTCTTCAGCAAGTGTCTGCTCTCCTGGGGACTGCAGCTAGGGCAAGATACTCATTGCAGAAGAAGCCAGAATTAACTATGTAACCTTCACTCACCTCTAGCCAGCACTTAGACCAGGGCCTGGAACACAAAAGGCCATCAATGTGTATGGTAAATATATCTGAAGGATTTGAGGGGGCCCTGTGCCATGTAGATAAGATTGCCAGATTCACTTTTCCCGCTGTGTGACCTCAGGCAAGTGGCTTCCCCAATCTGGACCTCAGCTCCCAACTCTGAACTGAGGCTGGTTATGCTTGCTACCTGTAGGACTAAGGTAAAGAGCTAATGAGGTTGTATCTGTCAAGTGCTTAGCAGAGAGCCATATAAACAAGTGCTTAATAATACTTTTTAAAATTTTTATAATGTCTTAAAATTTCTATGATATTTTATACTATTATAAAATTTATCAAATTTTATATTTGATTTACAATGTTGTATCAATTTCTGCTATACAGCAAAGTGACCCCATCATGCATGTATATACATACATTCTTTTTCTCATATTAATCTTCTGTCATGTTCTATTGGGTATAGTTCCCTGTGCTACACAGCAGGACCTCATTGCTTATTCCTTCTAAATGTAAGATAAGACAAAAAAAGACAAAAAATAAATAAAATAAATGTAAGATAAGGAGTTCCCTTTGTGGCTCAACAGTTAATGATCCTGACTAGGATCCATGAGGATGTGGGTTCGATCCCTCTGTGGGTTAAGGATCTGGCGTTGGCCTGAGCTGTAGTTTAGGTTGCAGATGTGGCTTGGATCCTGAGTTGCTGTGGCTCTGGCATAGGCTGGCAGCTACAGCTCTGATTTGACCCATAGCCTGGGAACCTCCAAATGCTGCAAGTATGGCCCTAAAAAGACAAATAAATAAATGTAAGATAAACATCTAACTTTTTTGTTGGTCTGGTATTTGCCAACATGTTTCTACTTAACAACTATACTTTAGACAGGTCAGCCACATTGTGAAAAGCAGTTATATTTCTTTCCCATGGGACTTCTCGAGACCCTGTGCATCACAGCTCTCCTGACAGGACAGTTTGGCACTATCCTACTGATATTTTGCTTTTTATAACAGTTTTCAAAATTAAATATTGATTATAACTATAAATCTTCCTTTTTTTTTTTTTTTTTTTGGATAGGTCGTGTTGACATAGGCAGTAAAATTTTCCTCCTCTGTCCCTTAGCCACCACTGTTACCTCTCCAAGGGACAACTAACATCATCTGGTTTCTTGGTTGGGCTTCCAGAGGAAATTTATCCAGATACAAGGAAATCCGTACACATATTTTCACACCTTTATTTTTCCTACTTTTTATTTTTTGGCCATTCCGTGGCAAATGGAATTCCTGGGCCAGGGTTCAGATCCAAGCCATAATTGTGACCTACGTAGCAACTACAGCAACACCGGATCCTTAACCCAGTGTACTGGGCTGGTGATGGAACTTGTATCCCAATGCTCCCAAGATGCCACTGATCCTGTTGTGTGGGAATTCCCCTGTTTTTCCTTTTTGTATATTAATTTTTATTTTATTTTTGTTTTCTATTTTTTTATATTTTTTCTTTTTTTAATATATTTAATATTATACATTTTATTTTATATTTTCCCATCTTTTGCAAAGTATGTGCTGCTATATAGAGCTCTAGTCTATATCTTTTCATTTTTTTCCCCATGTAATTGGCCTTGGAGGTGATCCCATATAGCCTGGCAAAAGTGTTTTTCTATTTTATGGTTGTGTTGTAGGTCATCATTCAAATGTCATCAGCATTTGTTCTCTGATGGGGTGCATGTAGTCATTTTTTTTAAAAAACTTTATTGGGAGTTCCCATTGTGGCTCAGTGGAAACGAGTCTGACTAGCATCCATGAGGATACAGGTTTGATCCCTGGCCTCGCTCAGTGAGTTAAGGATCTGGCGTTGCTGTGAGTTGTGGTGTAGCTTGCAGATGCGTCTAGGATCTGGCATTGCTGTATCTGTGGTGTAGGGTGGCGGCTACAGCTCCTATTCGACCCCTAGCCTGGGAACCTTCGTGTGCTGCAGGTGCGGCCCTAAAAAAGACAAAAATAAAAATTAAAAAAAAAACTTTATTGGAGTATAGTTGACTTACAATGTTGTATTAGTTTGTCTGTCTTCCTTCCTTCCTTCCTTCCTTTCTCTTTCTTTCTTTCACAGCTTATGGAGTTCCTGGGCTAGGGATCAGATCTGAACCACAGTTGCGACCCAAGTTGCCAGCTGCATTGACGCCAGATCCTTAGCCCACTGTGCCTGGCTGGGAATTGAGCCTGCATCCCCATGCTCCCAAGACACTGCAGATCCCATTGCCCCACAGTGGGAACCACACAATGTTGTATTAATTTCAAGTATATAGCATAGTGAATATGTTATATGTGTACATATATATATATACACACACACACATACACACATCTCCATTCTTTTTTTCTCATATAGGTTATTGCAAACTCTTTTTTTTTTTGTCTTTTGTCTTTTTGTTGTTGTTGTTGTTGTTGTTATTGTTGCTATTTCTTGGGCCGCTCCCGCGGCATATGGAGGTTCCCAGGCTAGGGGTTGAATCGGAGCTGTAGCCACCGGCCTACGCCAGAGCCACAGCAACGCGGGATCCGAGCCGCGTCTGCAACCTACACCACAGCTCACGGCAACGCCAGATCGTTAACCCACTGAGCAAGGTCAGGGACCGAACCCGCAACCTCTTGGTTCCTAGTCGGATTCGTTAACCACTGCGCCACGACGGGAACTCCGGTTATTGCAAACTCTTGAGTAGATTTCCCTGAGCCATACAGTACGTTCTTTTTTTTTCTTTCTTTCTTTCTTTTTTTTTTTTTTTTTTTTTGTCTTTTTGACTTTTCTAGGGCTGCTCCTGTAGCATATGGAGATTCACAGGCTAGAAGTCTAATTGGAGCTGTAGCCATTGGCCTTCACCAGAGCCACAGCAATGCAGGATCCAAGCCAAGTCTGCAAGTTACACCACAGCTAATTAACAGCAACACCAGATCCTCAACCCACTGAGCAAGGCCAGGGATCATAACCTCATGGTTCCTAGTTGGATTCGTTAACCACTGAGCCACGACAGGAATTCCATACAGTATGTTCTTGGGCTTGTTTTTGTTTTGTTTTGTTTTGTTTAGGGCCACACCTGGGCATATGGAAATTCCCAGTTTAGGAGTTGAATCAGAGGGATAGCTGCCAGCCTGTGCCATAACTGCAGTGACACCAGATCTGAGCCTCATCTGTGAACTGCTGCAGCTTGTGGCAACGCTGGATCCTCAACCCACTAAGCAAGGCCAGGGATTGAACCTGCATCCTCACGGAGACTATGTTGGGTTCTTAACCTGCTGAGCCACAACAAGAACTCCTCATGTAGTCATTTGTAACCTTTTGCCATGCCCATGCTGCAGTGAGTAAACATGTGTACACATCGTTTCACCCACATTAAAGGGTAACTGTAGGAAAAATTCCCACTGGGAATAGCAGCCTGCACGATCTAACCTGGTAATTTTGAAAGTCACTGACACTAGAATATATTTTGATAGTTGATAGGACAGGTCTCTTCTCATTCTTTTTTTTTTTTTTTTTCTAAATTATCTTGGCTTGTTCTTGGGCAGCTACTTTTTAAAAACTTTTAAGTTCCCTGGTAGCCTAGCAGTTAAGGACTCGGCATTGTCACTGTTGTGGTTTGGGTTCAGTCCCTGGCCTGGGAACTTCTCCATGCCAAGAGAGCAGCCCAAAGAAACAAACAACTTTTATTATGGCCAATTTAAAGCATACTCAGGAGGTCCCATTGTGGCTCAGTGGTTAACGAATCTGACTAGGAACCATGAGGTTGTGGGTTCAATCCCTGCCCTTGCTCAGTGGGTTAAGGATCCGGCGTTGCCATGAACTGTGGTGTAGATTGCAGACGTGGCTCGGATCCTGCGTTGCTGTGGCTCCGGCCTAGGCCGGAGGCTACAGCTCCAATTCGACCCCTAGCCTGGAAACCTCCATATGCCATGGGAGCGGACCAAGAAATGGCAAAAAAAAAAAAAAATCTTCACAAAAAATAACTACAATTTCATGATCAGTACTGAAAAGTTTGGAGTTCCCATGGTGGTGCAGCAGAAACAAATCCGACTAGGAACCATGAGGTTGCCGGTTCCATCCCTAACCTCGCTCAGTGGGTTCAGGATCTGGCATTGCTGTGAGCTGTGGTGTAGGTCACAGACGCAGCTTGGATCCCTTGTTGCTGTGGCTGTGGCGTAGGCCGGTAGCTACATCTGCAATTTGACCCTTAGCTTGGGAACTTCCATGTGGTGCGAGTGTGGCCCTAAAAAGCAAAAAAAAAAAAAAAAAGGAAAAAACTGAAAAGTTTAATGGTAATTCCTCAGTATCATTGTATCACTTGTGCTCAGAGTCCCCCAATTATCTCTTCAATATCAGGTGTTTGTTTATGGTTTGTTCAAATAAAAATAAAATCCAAACAAGGTCCCTGCGCTGCCTTTGGTTGGGTGCAGTTTCCTGCAAGTTCTGAGTTCCTCTTCTTTCGCCCTTGCTAATATTTGGTGATGAAACTAGTGCTGTTTGTTCTGTAGACTCTACCAGTTTGAGGTCATCCTTGTGGTGTAGTTTAACGTGTTCCTATGTCCTCAACTTGACCAACCGAGGGTCAGATTCCCTGTCCAGTTTTTGGCAAGTCTCTCTCACAGAGGGCATTGTGTCCTCTCTGCTTTTCCCTCCTTTGTGACATGAGCTGCCACCCAGATCTATCAAGGATGTGGTTGTCACTTTCCAACATTATGTTCTGAAAAAATTGCAAACATACAGAAAATCTGAAAAGAGTAGGGTGAATACCCAGAGGTTCTGCAATTACCATGTTGCTAAATTTATCATACTGTATCTATCCAGCTCTCTCTCCACCCCTCTGCCCATCCACCAAGCCCTCTCATGTTTTGGGTACAAATCCAAATAGGTAGCTTTCACTTTTTTTTTATAATGGTGAAACTTGGGAGTTCCCGTCGTGGCGCAGTGGTTGACAAATCCGACTAGGAACCATGAGGTTGCGGGTTTGATCCCTGCCCTTGCTCAGTGGGTTAACGATCCGGCGTTGCCGTGAGCTGTGGTGTAGGTTGCAGATGCAGCTCGGATCCCGTGTTGCTGTGGCTCTGGCATAGATCAGTGGCTACAGCTCCTATTAGACCCCTAGCCCGGGAACCTCCATATGCTGCAGGAGCGGCCCTAGAAATGGCAAAAAGACAAAAAAATAATAATAATAATGGTGAAATTTACATAAGGCAATTTTCACCATTTTAAAATGTTTTAAATGTATCATTCAATGGCATTAAATACATTCACAATGGTCTATCATCAACATCACTATTGGAGCTCCCTGGTGGCCCAGCCCAGTTAAGGACTTGGCATTGTCACTGCTGTGGCTCAGGTCACTGCTCTGGCTCAGATTTGATCCCTGACCCAGGAACTTCCACATGCAGCAGATGTGCCCAGAAAAAAAAATCACTATCTATTTACAGAACATTTTCATCTCCCCAAAAAAGAAACTGTTCCCATTAAATACTGACTTCCCATTCCCTCCTCCCCCTTGCCCCTGGTATCCATCCTCTATTTTCTTTATTAATTTGCCTATTCTAGGGACCTCATATAAGTAGAAATTTTTCCTTTGGTGTCTGGTTTATTTTGCTTAACATCATGTTTTTAAGTTTCATCTTTGTGGTAGCAGGTGTCAGGATTGCACTCCTTTTAAGGCTGCATAACATTCCATTATATGTACCCACCACATTTGTTTATCCAGTTTTATGTTGTGGGACAGAATTTGGGTTGTTTGCACCTTTCGGCTAATGCTACTATGAACATAGGTGTGCAATTATCTATTTGAATCCTTGCTTTCAGTTCTTTTGGGTATATATTTCTAGGAGTGGAATTGTTGGGTCATATAATTCTGCTTAACTTCTCTCTCTCTCCGTTGCTTTTTTTTTTTTTTTTTTTTTTTTTGGTTTTTAGGGCCACACCTATGGCATATGGAAGTTCTCTGGCTAGGGGTCAAATTGGAGCTGCAACTGCCAGCCACAGCCACAGCTACAGCAATGCAGAACCTAAGCCACTTCTGTGACCTACACCACAGCTCACAGCAATGCCAGATCTTTTAACCCACTGAGCAAGGCCAGGGATCGAACCCGGGTCCTCCTGGATACTAGCCAGCTTTGTTAACGCTGAGGCGCACTGGGGACTTCTTCTGTTTAACCTCTTGAGGAACCACCAAACTGTTTTCCCCAGTGGTTGCGACACTGCATTCTCCCACCAGCTGAGTATGAGTGTTTCAGTTTCGCTACATCCTTGTCAACACTTGCTGTTTCCTATGTGCTGTTTCCTATGTGTGTTTTCCTATGTTCCTCAGAGGTGTGAAGGGCTATGCTGCTGTGGTGTTGATTTACATTTCCCTAATGACTTGTGATGTTGAGCATTGTTCGTGTGTTTATTTGCCATTTGTATAGCTTTTTTGGAGAAGTGTTGTGTCTTTGCCCAGTTTTGCTTTTTTTTTCTTTGCCCATTTCTGTGTTGGTTTTGTGGTTGTCAAGTTGTAGGCATTCTTTATAAACTAGATATTAGTGCTTTATCAAATATATTATTTACAAAAACTTTTGATTTAGATATTAGTGCTTTATCAAATATATTATTTACAAAAACTTTTGATTTAGTTATTCTCTGAGTACCATGGGGGAAATGGACTTGGCGGAGGCAGGGCAGGCAAGGAGAGATCTGATTGCAAGAGCTTGTTCCAGGTGAGAGGAGAGGAGGTGTGGCCTCAGGGATTCGGAGAGTAGATGAATGCTGAGGAAAAGCACATAGGAAACAGCAAGTGTTGACAAGGATGTAGCGAAACTGAAACACTCATGCTCAGCTGGTGGGAGAATGCAGTGTCGCAGCCACTGGGGAAAACACCATCATAGCCCTCAACAAAGTCCCTCTCTGGAGCTCAGAGCAGAGGCACAGGAGACAGGTCAGTGGTCTGAGAAATGGAGCTGATGGAGGGGATATGCCCACCCGACCCCCACCCCGCAGTCCCTTCTCTTGGATAAAGACCACCTCTCTGGAGGGAAGGGCAAGGGGGGATGGGGATAGGGGGAAGGGGTTACAAATAGCCCCTTGGCAAACGGTGGTTCCAGATTTAGCCATCTCCACACACCCCACCTCGGCACTGCACCCAGGGAATGTGGGGACCTTCCCCCAAGACCCTCAAAGGTAAGGGGCCCTGGGAGTTCCCGTTGTGGTGCAGCAGAAACGAATCTGACTAGGAACCATGAGGTTGTGGGTTCGATCCCTGGCCTTGCTCAGTGGTTCTGGGACCAGCATTGCCATGAGCTATGGTGTAGGTTGCAGATGCGGCAGGGATCCTGCTTTGCTGTGGCTGTGGCATAGGCCAGCAGCTACAGCTCCGATTCAACCCCTAGCCTGGGAACCTCCATATGCCGCGGGTACAGCCCTAAAAAGACAAAAAGACAATAAATAGGAGTTCCCGTCGTGGCGCAGTGGTTAACGAATCCGACTAGGAACCATGAGGTTGCGGGTTCGGTCCCTGCCCTTGCTCAGTGGGTTAACGATCCGGCGTTGCTGTGAGCTGTGGTGTAGGCTGCAGACGCGGCTCGGATCCCGCGTTGCTGTGGCTCTAGCGTAGGCTGGCAGCTACAGCTCCAATTCGACCCCTAGCCTGGGAACCTCCATATGCCGCAGGAGCGGCCCAAAGAAATAGCAAAAAAAAGACAATAAATAAATAAACAAAGGTAAGTGGCCCCCATAGGAATCATTGGGGCAGCCAACACAGAGCCTGGCACAAGTGCCCAATCAGTGTGAGCTCTGTTCATTGTCATGGCTTCACTCATCTTAGGCGGTCTCTCATTATCACCTCCAAATCTCTTCTTTGCCCCCCAGGAAGGTTGAGATCTCATGCTAACTCCTCAAGTCTGCTCATGGTTGCCTCCTTGAAATGTTGCCTTGAAGTCCCACCCTATCTATCACTTCGAGGCAAGTGTCTGAATATCCCCCAGTAACTTCCTGCTTGGGACAGAGCATCTGCCCCACTTCACCAAAGTTCAACAGGAAGATGTTTCACACCCCTCCCCCTAAGGCTTTCCAGTGCTGTTAACAAAGGAAGATGATAGTGTTAGCACTTCCTGTGGGTTCATGTGGGATCAGGGTTTAACTGAGGTCTGCCCTCTCAGAGGCTTGCCAGAGCCTTCCACCCCATTGGGCCCCCCAACTCGGAACCCCGGGGGGGACAGAGTATCCCCTGCCCCTCCCCAGGACTGGACAAGGTGCGGCCCCTGGACTGCAGCCTTCGTAACTGCAGTGACTGTGCTTCCTTCCCCTGGGTGACTCGCTTGCTCCGTGGTAGCCAGCACCTCATTAAGGCAACTTCCTCCTGCAGGATGGCCACCATGGTGCCATCGTGGCTGCCGTCCGGGGCCTACTGGATTTTCCTCATCTCTCTGCTTCTAGTTGCCTGTCTACTACCCCCAGGTGAGGTACAGGGGAGGGCTGGAATTGGGGAATTGGGAGGGGAGGGGAAGGCCCACAGAGCATCTCACACCCTGCTGCCTGGGGCTGTGGTAACTTACGCTTTTTTTTTTTTTTTTTTAAATGAGAGTTGCAACGTTTATTTCAGGTTCTCTCTTTGGGTTTTTTTGTATATTTTTTTTTCTTTTTTGCCACACAGGCAGTATGTGGGAATTCCTGGGCCAGGACAGCAGCACAGCAGCAACCAGAGCCACAGCGGTGAGAACGCAGGAGCCTCAACCTGCTAGGCCATCAGAGAACTCCCAACTTACGCTTCTTTAGCTCTGATCTGCTGGGGGGCTCACCAATGTCCTTGGGAGAGAGTGATGGCTCCTGCACTCAGCCCTCAGGGCTCCCTAAGGCCCAACCCTGCATTTGACTTGTTCCCCGCCACCTCCACAAAACACACACACACACAAATGCACATACATGCATGCGAACACGAAAACACGCATGCAAACACGAAAACACACATGCACACCTGCACCTCTCCCTGCTCCATCTGGAGCCTCCACCTCTGCCTGTGCTCTTCCAGCTGCCAGGATCACCCTTTCACTTGGATAACTCCTTAAACCTTTAAAACTGGCCACATTGTAATGTATACAAGTAAGGATAACCTGACCCCCTTGCTGTACAGTGGGAAAATTAAAAAAAAAAAAAAAACTGGCCACAGTGGTCCTCTCCTCCAGGAGGCCTTCCCTGACTCACTTTCTCCTGGTGACTGGATCAGGGTCTCCTCTGGCCTCTGTCCCAGTTCTCTTGCGTTCCTGGTTCATTGAATGTATTTCTCCACTAAACCGAAACACCTGGAAGGCAGGGACCATCTCAACAAGAGGAGGTGCCGAATGGTGGGGCCTGCTGCAGATGGGATGCGTGGGTTGCGGGGCATTGGAGCCCCCAGCAGAGTTTCCCTTAATTCTTGCAGGTGCTCAGGGGCAGGAGTTCCAGATGAGAGTGGAGCTGCAGCCCCCAGCAGTGCTTCCTGGAGAGTCTGTCTTGGTAAACTGCAGTACAGATTGCCTCCATGCTAAACTCATCTCCGTAGAGACGTACCTACTCTGGGAGCCGGTGGGCAGTGGCCGGGGCTGGGCAGCCTTCCAACTCAACAATGTGACTGGTGACACCCAGTTCTTCTGCTTTGGCCTCTGCGATGACTTCCAGATAGTAAGATCCTCTAACATCACCATCTACCGTGAGTGGCTGTGCCTGGAAGTGGGGCTGGCCTCGGGCAGTAGTGGGGGTAGATGACCAGTAGTGCAGGGGATGGGGGGCAGTGGGGGGGGCACTGAGTTTGCAGGAATGGACTAGGGCTCTGACCCAGAGCTCAGGTCTGGAGGGTGTGTGTGTGTGTGTGTGTGAGAGAGAGAGAGAGAGAGAGAGGTGCATCCCAACCACCTGCCAAGGCAGCAGCTGTGAAATCAATTTATTTGGGTCCCAACAAGCTTTTTTTTTTTTTTTTTTTTTGCCACACCCACAGCATGCAGAATTCCCTGGGCCAGGGATCAAACCCAAGCCACAGGAGTAACCAGTGACAATGCTGGATCTTTAATCCAGTAGGCTATAGGAAACTCCAACTTTTTTTTTAATGGCCACACCCATGGCACATGGAAGTTCCTGGGCCAGGGACTGAATCTGAGCCACATATGTGACCTATACCACAGCTGCAGCAATGCAGGATCCTTTAACCCACTGTGCCAGGCAGAGATTAAACCTGTGCCTTCACAATGACAGGTGCCACTGCAGTTGGATTCTTTTTTTTTTTTTTTTTTTTTTTTTTTTTTTGTCTTTTTAGGGCCACACCCGAGGCATATGAGGTTCCTAGGCTAGGGTGTAATCGGAGCTACAGCAGCTGCCCTGTACCACAGCCACAGCAATGCCAGATCTGAGCTGTATCTACAACCTACACCACTCACAGCAACGCCAGATCCCTAACCCCCTGAGCGAGGCCAGGGATTGAAACCACAACCTCATGGTTCCTAGTCAGATTCATTTTGGCTGCACCAGGAGAGGAATTCCTGCAGTTGGATTTTTAACCCACTGTGCCACAGCCGAAACTACATGCATTTTAAAAATGAGATCTCATGTTTCTTATTATTTTGATTTTTATGGCAGGTAATAAATTCATATGGCTTCAATATCAAAAAATATTTTAAAAGGGGTAAATGTCAAACCTCCACCTACCTAATGTTGTAGATGAATGGCTGCTCTTTTAAGTGTTGACACGTAGGTGCTCATTCAAAAGCCCTGATAGGGAGTTCCGATTGTGGCTCAGTGTGTTAAGAACCTGATATAGTGTCTGTGAGGATGTGGGTTTGATCCTTGGCTATGCTCAGAGGGTTAAGGATCTGGCCTTGCCACAAACTGCAGTGAAGTTTGCAAGATGTGGCTTGGATCTGGTGTTACTGTGGCTGTGACATATATGCGGATGTCTGTGTAAGGACGTCATTATTTGTTTTTGTATTTCTGTGTACATTTATTTGTGTGTGTGTAACAGTTTGCCTATGTGTATCCCTGTGTGACTATGAGATGCCTCTGGCCAGACTGTGTAGGAGCCTCTTGGACCTGGCTCATGAGAACCTACTGTGCTCATCTCTTCCCAACTCTGAGTAGCTTGAAATCAGCCAAAGTGGGTGTATTTATTATACCACAGAAATTGGCAAATGCTTCGTGTCAGGGATTGCCCACCCCACCTCCTGAAAGCCCAAGCATTATTAGCATGTGCCAGCATACCATTACCCCTTAACCAGAGGTTAATGTGGGCACCTCCTTGTTAAATGTTATTTTTATTTATTTATTTATTTATTTATTTATTTACTTTAGTTTTTAGGGCCACACATGCAGCATATGGAAGTTCCCAGGCTAGGAGTTAAATCGGAGCAGCAGTTGCTGCCCTGTGCCACAGTGACTTGGGATCCGAGCTGCATCTGTGACCTACACCACAGCTCAGGGTAACACTAGATCCTCAACCCACTGAGCTAGGCCAGGGATCGAACCCATGTCCTCATGGATACTAGTTGGGCTCGTTACTGCTGAGCCACAACAGGAACTCCAAATATTATGTTTTATTTTTATTTGTAATCTTTATTTTTTTTGCCGCCCTATGGCACATGGAGTTCTTGGATTGAATCCAAGCTGGAGTTTCAACCTATGCCACAGCCACAGCAACACCAGATCCTCAACCCCTGAGCCGGGCCAGGGATCAAACCCTCATCTCTGCCACTGCAGGGACACTATCCATCCTTTTGCACCACAGCGGGAACTCCTGTTGTTTGTGATTTTTGGTTTTGTTTTTATTTTTTATTTTTGGCTGCATCCTCAGCATGCAGAAATTCCTAGGCCAGGGATCAAACCTGCATCACAGCAGTGATAAGGCTGGATCCTTAACCCACTGAGCCACAAGGGAACTCCATTGTTAAATATTGCAAAATTGTAAATAGTCCAATGTTAAATATTTTCCATAGTACCCAGTCCATAGGCCTCTGTGTGGCTTATTGAGACCCAGGCTTGAGAGATGCTCCCCAAAGGAGGCCTACAGTTTGATATGTGTGCTTTGAGGGCCACTGCAGCTGGGAGAGGGCCCAGCTTGGGGCTGTAAAGTCCCCTGGGACTGTGCAGAGCACCCTGAGAGGGTGCCCCAACAGTTGCACTTGTGAGAGCTTTAAGTGCCTGAGGCTGGTTGGGGAGGGCTGGACTAAGCTCTAGGAGAGGCCAAGATCACAGTCCAGGCCAGAAACTGGGAGGAGAGGTCAGGGGAGTTCCTAGACCCAATATCAAGGAGATGGGTAGACACACAGGTCTGGAATTTTGGAAACTCACTAACTCTGGCTCTGCCCCTTCCTCCTGGCCATTCGTCCTTGGGTGGATTACCTTACCCTCACCTCTTTAGGCCTCAGTTCCTCTATCCATAAAAGAAAAGAATAAGAGTGGATTCTGTGAGAATGAAGGTGGATGATATCTCAAAAGTCTTAAGGAAAACTCAAAATAAACAGGAAATGTTATGATTACTATTAACATCGTAAGTGGCCATAAACTTTAGTTCCCTTCCTTCCTTCCCCCCCCAACAGTGAAGTTCTTGGGCACAGAAAATCTAACTATTATTTCAATGCCTTTCAAGGTGTCGGACAAAACAGGAAATAATAGTCATGATGCTAGTGACAAGAGCAAACACTCATACTAGCACACTTGAGGCCCTGTAGGTTTATTAGCATAAAGTTCACTGCTCTGAATTGGGCCACGCTGGGCTCTTCTCCACTCCCTAGGGTGGGTGCTGCTGGGCTGGCTGATAAACTCTGCTCTCCCCTTCACACCCTCAAACCCAGGGTTCCCAGAGCGCGTGGAACTGGCCCCTCTGCCCCCCTGGCACCCCTTGGACAAGCCCCTCCTCCTGAGTTGCCTCTTGTCTGGCGGAGCTCCCAGGGCCCACCTCACGGTGGCGCTGTTCAAGGGGGAGGAAGAGCTGGGCCGGCAGCCAGCAGCAAAGGGGGAGCCCACCGAAGTCACGGTCACAGTGTCCGCGAGCAGAGACGACCACGGCGCCAATTTCTCTTGCCGCACAGAATTGGACCTGCGGTCTCAAGGGCTGGGACTGTTCCAGAACAGTTCTGCCCCCAGAAAGCTCCAAACCTTCGGTGAGGGGAGGGTCTAGACGGTGGGTGATGAGCGGAGCCAGGGTAGGGGTGCCCCGGCCGTGGGATTCCTGAGAAAGGGGTGGCCTGGATTTCAAGGGTTTCTGGGAAAACATGCCCTTGGCCACTGCGCGGGGTAGCCGCAGATGGAAGGCTCGTGTTCGCGGGAACTTTTGAGAAGGCTGTGTGTGTGTGTGTGTGTGTGTGTGTGTGTCCTGGGAAGGGGGTGACCCAGGCAGCAAGGCATCCTGGGAAAGAAGGACCCTGGTTTGAGGGGATGAGTGTCACGGGGAAAGTGGCGTCCACGGCTGTGAGACCTCCTTCCACTCACACCGCACCTTTCTTTTAAGCCATGCCCGTGACCCCTCCTCGGCTAGTTGTCCCACAGTTTTCGGAAGTGGAAACGTTGTGGCCCGTGGAGTGCACCCTGGATGGGGTCTTCCCAGCCTCGGAAGCCCAAGTCCAACTGGCGCTGGGGAACCAGAGTCTGAATCCCGCAGTCGTGAGCCACGGGGACAGGCTCACGGCCACAGCCACCGCGAAGGCAGAGCAGAAAGGCGCCCACGAGATTGTCTGCAACATGACCTTAGGTGGCAAGACCCTGGAGACCCGGGAGAACGTGACGATCCAAAGTAAGCGTGGACGGAGCCAAACAGCTCCAGAGGCGAGGGGCGGGGCTTCTACAGCCCGAGGGGGCGGAGCCTAAGAGCTCCTATTAACCTCCAGAGAGGCAGGGCCCAGGTATTCTGAGAAGTAGGGGCTGAGCGCCCCAAACTGGGAAGGGGCTGCAGAGTGGCATAAAGCCGTATCCTGGATACCTCGAGGGGAAGGAAGAGGGTGGCAGCGGGGCTTCACTCAAGGGAGGTGTGTGGTCAGCCAACTCCTGGCCAATGCCCTGCCATTAGGCTTCCAGGGGCCCAACCTGACCCTGAGCGAGCATAACGTCAACGAGGGGACTATAGTGATTGTAACTTGCACTGCTGGACCCCAAGTACTCTTCACGCTGGTTGGAATTCCAGCCACAGCACCTGGACAGCCCACCCAGTGACAGCTAAATGCCACAGAGAGGGACGACAGGCGTATCTTCCTCTGCAATGCTGCCCTCAAGATGCATGGGGTGATCTTGCACAGGAACAAGAGTGTCCAGTTGCATGTCCTGTGTGAGTAGGTCACTCTGACCTTTATAGCCTGCTTCCTTAATTTGAGAAGATTTCACTGTCCCTTTCCCCACTCTGCCTTGAGTGTGCTGAGTGTGACTGATCATTTGGCACTCCCACAGACGGCCCCAAGATTGACCGAACTAAATGTCCTCAGCGCTTTATGTGGAAAGAACTATACATATCCTGCATGGTCAGGCCCGGGGCAACCCGAAACCCCAACTATAGTGTTTGCAGGAGGGCTCCACGTTCAAGGTGCCCGTAGGGATCCCATTCCTCCTCAGATTAAACTACAGTGGTAACTACCACTGCCAGGTGGCCAGCTTACGGGGCATGGACATTCTTACAATAAGGATGAACTTCAAGATAAGCCTACGTGGGGCTTTTTTTTTTTTTTTTTTTTTTGTCTTTTGTCCTTTTTTGGGCCACACCCACGGCATATGGAGGTTCCCAGGCTAGGGGTCTAATCGGAGCTGTTGCTGCCGGCCTACACCACAGCCACAGCAATGCCAGTTCCGAGCCGCGTCTGCGACCTACACCACAGCTCAGGGTTACGCAGGATCCTTAACCCACTTAGTGAGAGCAGGGATCGAACCTGCAACCTTATGGTTCCTAGTCGGACTCGTTTCCACTGCGCCACGACGGGAACTCCTGGGCTTATTTATTCTAGACGAAACAAGCTCAGGAGGGGCCGAGAGGCACGTATTTATTTCTTGCTTTCCTGCACAGGTCAGAATCCCCTCGCCATCACCATTAGCCTGGGGGTGTTAGCGATCCTGGGTTTGGTGATTATCGCTGCGGCCTTAATGTGTGTCTTCCGGGTGCAGAAGCAGAGTGACACTTATCAAGTGAACCAAACGAGTCCTAGGCAACCCAAAGAGGCTGCGGCAGCAGAGTGATCCTGAGCCTCGGACCCTCGGGATACTGCAAGGCAAAGACGACAGGGGCTTGGCGGTATCCCCGAATTCCGCACTAATAAAGGCTTTAAAATCAGTACACTGTGACTTGTCTCCATCTGCACTGAAGTGCTCTCCCACTGCTCCGCGCGTACAAAGAGTGACGTCGGATGGCGGAAAAGGGCGGAGCCCATAGGGCCCAGACTCGGCTTGACCTCTTGAGAGGCGGGCTGGATTTACCCAATGGACTGATGGGGTCGAGAAGGGGGCGGGGCTTCTCTTGGCCAATCAGGGGACGCACCCTCGTTGCCGCTCTATGCCGCTCCGCCCCGGCTCGCTGGTCCCAGAAGGCGCCGGGTTTCCCAAGATGGCGGCCGACGTGTCCGTTACTCACCGGCCCCCGCTGAGCCCGGAGGCTGGGGCCGAGCTTGAAGCTGATGATTCCGCGGAGCGCCGGGCACCTGAAGAAGAACTGCCCCCACTAGATCCAGAGGAGATCCGGAAACGCCTGGAACACACCGAGCGCCAGTTCCGTAACCGCCGCAAGATACTGATCCGGGGCCTCCCGGGGGACGTGACCAACCAGGTATTGGGGGGGTGCCGTTGTAGGAGCGTGGCGGGAAATACCACCGTGCGCGTGCGCGGGGGGAACCGGGCGACACCAACGCTGGCGTGCCCTGGGGTGGGGGCGTCGGTGGGTGAGTCCATGCGCGGGATCCACGCGTGGCCGGGAGAGACCAAGAGCGGGATGCTGGGGGTCGGAGATAGAGGGAGAAACCAACTTTGGACTGAGGGAAGACGTTGCTAGGGGCGACCATGGGCTTGGAAGAAACCAAGTGATTGAAGGGGGCGGGGAATGGCAGGGGGCGGGCAGCTTTGGCCGTGTTGGGGGATTGTGAATGGGTAACTAGATTGGGACTGTTGAAACGGGGATGTCTGTTGCTCCCTGCTCTACCACGGAGTGGTGGGACCTCATATCCATAAGTTTCAGGGTTGACTAAAATATGCCTTTCCATAGCAAGCCTTTATTAACTCCTTTTAGAGGTAGATCCGGAAGTTGTAGCAGCTCCTGGGGTCCCCAGAGGCCTCAGGACTAATTTGGAAAAACGGCGTCTCCTCCTGTCCCCATGTCATAGACCTGCAGAAAAAGGGAGGTATTGTTCCATGGAGCCCCACCCCCCACCTTGGCTGATTTTCTGGCCAGGGGTGCCCTTCTCTTGGGGCCAGATGGGGCAGGGCTTCCCAGTGTTCTTTGGACCCAAGAAGATTGCATCTAGTCTGCCCTGCCCTTCAAACGTGGAATGGGTTCTTTATCCCTGCTGTTGAGAATCCCTGTCCTCTGGTCCCTTCAGCACACCTGCCACTGGCTCTCCCTGCCATGGGTGGGCATATGGCTGGTAGGGCCCTAGGAGTGTTGAGAGGGGTGTGACTTGGGGACAGCCTGGGACAGGTGCCACTAAGCATGTCTGCTTTGTTTCTAGAGCCAGCCACCATCCTAGTGCCCACCATCTCTCAGCTGGGAACACACTGTCTCTCCTGCAGGGTGCAGTGTGTCAGACACAATCAGGCCGCAGAACCTCGCCCCTGCAGCTGGCTCACAAGAAGGCAACCCTTTCTGTAGGAGGGAATTGGGAGTGTGTGCAGCCACACAGAGTGGGCTCATTAAGTGCACAAGGTCCCCAGTCATGTACCCATGGGGGGCATTCCTACTGCTGCCTTGAACAATTGCATGACTTTTGACAGTGACATGACCTTCACTTCTTTGAGCCTCAGTTTCCTCATCTACAAAATGGGTTTGTTAATTCATAACTTGCAGGGTCATTGGAAAGAGTCTGTCTTGCAAACCAAGATTCAGATGGGTTAAACAACTTCCCTGTGGGCATATGGCAGAACTGGGACTTGAACTCAGGCTTACCATAGACTCTCTAATAAAGAGTGTGTTGTGTTGGTTAAAAGCATGGGATCTGGGAGTTCCCATTGTGGCTTAGCGGTAATGAGCCTGACTAGTATCCATGGGGATGTTGGTTCGATCCCAAGTCTCACTCAGTGGGTTAAGGATCTGGTGTTGCCGTGAGCTGTGGTGTAGGTCGCAGACACAGCTTGGATCTGGCATTGCTGTGGCTGTGGCATAGGCCAGTGGCTACAGCTCCTATTCAGTCTCTAGTCTGGGAACTTCCATATGCCCTGGGTGTGCCCCTAAAAAGACAAAAAAAAAAAAAAAAAGCATGGCATCTGCAGCTAAGCTCTGAACCCCTGCCCTGCCAGCTATGGCCTCCATGGCCAAGTAACTGCTCTGAGACTCAGTCTCCTCATTTGTAAGATGGGGATGGTAATCGACTTGCCTTCTTAGCTGGACCACGTGAAGGTGGCACTGGGTTGCTCCCTTCAGCCCTTGGTCATTCCTTGTCCTTTGGTTTCTGTCTCCACAGGAAGTGCACGACCTGCTCAGCGACTATGAACTCAAGTACTGCTTTGTGGACAAATACAAAGGGACAGGTTTGTGGGACCTTGTGGTGGGCTAGCAGCAGGGGATGACAGTCCCCTGGCCCAGTGTCTTCTGAACTTCAGGCCCCATGTTCAGCAGAGATAGAGGGGGCATGGACCAGATGGAAGCCAAGGGAATGGAGGGACTGCAGTTGTTTTGGAAATCTTGAAGAAGACCAGACAGGCTTGGGTGACTGGCCAGCTGTGGGGGGTGGCTTAGGAAGGGGCACCCATTGCCCAGATTCCTGCTAGGTGGCCTGGATGAGGAACATCACAGATGCCTCCCGATGGGCACGCCAGATGAGAGACAAGTTAAGGCAAGGGTCTGTCCTGTGCTGGGCCTAGGGGACATCTCTGCTGAAATGGCAGGTGAGCAAGGCCAGGCCACAGAGGCTCCATACTGGACAGGGGCATGGTGCAATCTGATTCTTGTTTTGAAAAGCTCCCTGTGGCTGCTGAGTGCAGAGCAAACCAGGAGTGGCAACGGGAGCGAGGCTGGGGCTTGGATATGAGAGGTCTCAGTGGCCTGGAAAGACAGGAAGGAGTGTAGAGTGGGGTTCTGGAGCCCGCCTGCCTGGATTCAAGTCCATGCTCCTCCATTTGGGCAGGGCACTGCCCTTGGCCCACTGCCTTACTGGAAAAATAGTGGCTGTGAAGAGTAAGTTATTCCCATCTGACAGAGGAGGAAACAAGACATCAAAGCCACTGAGGCTGGAGTTGAAACCCAGGCTCCAATAACCAGATGCATAGCCAATACCCTCTGTGTCATCTGAGTTATAAATGTAATTCTTAGGATGGCACCAGGTGCGTAGTAGGTGAGCATCACTGTGTGTTGCAAGGAGCACTCCTGGAGGAGCCAGGAGGCTCCAGCTATGGTTGCTCAAGGCTGGTAACTATTCCAGTTGCCTGGTGCCTGAGATGTCCTGGTTCCATATTACGAGGTCACATGTGGTTTAGAGGGAGGTGGGCCAGGGTGGCCATAGGGTGAAGGGGGCAGGCCCTTGGGAGCCCTGACGCCACACATTCTTCCACCATAGCCTTTGTGACCCTGCTGAATGGGGAGCAGGCTGAGGCTGCCATCAGCGCCTTCCACCAGAGCCGCCTGCGGGAGCGTGAGCTGTCAGTGCAGCTGCAGCCTACGGACGCCCTACTGTGCGTGGCCAACCTGCCCCCCAGCCTCACACAGCAGCAGTTCGAGGAGCTGGTGCGGCCCTTTGGCAGCCTGGAGCGCTGCTTCCTGGTCTACAGTGAGCGCACCGGTCACTCCAAGGGCTACGGCTTTGCTGAGTACATGAAGAAGGACTCTGCTGCCCGTGCCAAGTCGGACCTTCTGGGCAAGCCGTTGGGCCCACGTACCCTCTATGTGCACTGGACAGACGCTGGGCAGCTGACACCTGCCCTGCTCCATTCCCGCTGCCTCTGTGTCGACCACTTGCCCCCTGGCTTCAGCGATGTGGATGCCTTGCGCCGGGCACTGTCCACTGTCCACACACCCACCTTCTGCCAGGTGAGTCCTGTGCCTGGTTCAGGGACCTGGGGGAGCAGATGTGAAGCCCAGAGCCCCTCAGAGTGGCCCTTTAGAGTCACCTGCTCTCCCTGATTTCTTGGGTCCCCTTTCAGTAAGGCAGCCGCAGTGCCACTTTGAATGGGGTTCTTGTTAGAAAGGCATGTGGTGCAGTGGATGACAGCCCAGCTAGGAGCCAGATGGCTGGGGTTCAAATCCCCCACACACCCTTTAGCGACTTGCTTAACTTCACCAGCCACTGTCTCCCCCTGCCCCTTTAAAGATGCAAGTAAGGCTGCCTTTGTAAAAGATGGTGGCAAAGTCTGCTTACCCCAAGTTCACATCCACCCCTGCACGAGGCCCACTCACCCCAAGTTTATATCCATTGCTGCACACGTCAGGGTTCGTTGAGTACCTCCTCGATCTCAGGCCCCTGACCCAGCATCTAGGAGGCTACTCTGGGGAGTTCCCATTGTGGCTCAGTGGTAATGAGCCCAACTAGTATCCATGAGGATGCAGGTTCAATTCCTGACCTTGCTCAGTGGGTTAAGGACCAGCATTGCCGTGAGCTGTGATGTAAGTCAGAGATGCAACTTGGATCTCTCATTGCTCTGGCTATAGTGTAGGCCGGCAGCTGCAGCTCCGATTCCACCCTTAGCCTGGAAACTTCCATATGCCACAGCTGTGGCCTTAAAAAGCTCCCCCCAAAAAGGTGGGGGGAGGTTACTCTGGAGGAGCCCACGGTCCATTTAAGTCTTGAAGTCAGAAAGTCGGACTTGGCCAGATCCCAGCCCTGGTCTGTGGCCTCAGGCAAGCCACTCACTGAGTCTCAATTTCCCTCCTCCGTAAGAAGAGATCCAATACTTGTGCATTGATTTGGCCTAGTCACACTTGTCAGACCCTTCTATGAGTGCACCAGGCCCTGGTACAGCTGTGTTGGGGTGAGAATAGGGCAGGCCTGGCTCTTGGAGAGTTCTCAGATAGATGGTCTCACCTTCAGGCCCCCAAGGCAGCCATTCCTTTAGCAGGCTCACCTGCAATCCCTCCATCATGTGAGTGACCGGTGAGGCAGGTATCATCCCCATTTTCAGGTGGGGAGACATTGAGGCACGGAAAGGTCAGTTGACATGCACCAGGGCATGTGGCGCAGGGTGTGGCAGAGCCTTAGATGCCACAGCCTGACTCCAGAGAGCCAGTCCCTCTGGAAGAGACCAGTACTTGGGCTCAGACCCCAGCTCTGCAGGCTTGGGTGTGGGTGCTGGGGAATCGGGCATCTGTAGGAACCCCTCCCCTTGCTCACTGCTCTGTCCACTATGCGCCTGCTCTGTGCCAGGCCCTGGGCAGGGCTCAGGACACAGACAATCTATCTCAGTGGACACATCCTCTCATGGAGATTGAGGATGGTGGGGCCATGACCACTTACACATTCTCTCTCTCTTTTTGTTGTGTTTCATTTTGTTTTGGCAAAGCCTACAGCACATGGAAGTTCCCAGGCCGGACATCAAACCCATGTCACAGCAGCAACCCAAGCCACTGCAGTGACAACGCCAGATCCTTAACCAACTGCGCCACAAGAGAACTCCTACGACTTCTCTCTCCGAACTGCAGTTTCCCCATCTCAAAAATGGGTCTGGCAGTGTTTTGTGACTGGGTTATTGTGAACAGCTGCTCGCTCATTCCTCCACTTATTCATTCACCAGACCTCTGTTGAGCACCTGCTGAATCCCTGACATTGAGGTGGCTGCCTCTGAAGTGCCCAGTCATATTGGGCATCCTGGTTGGATGGAGGCTGGGGTTGGGAGTTTGGCAGGTTGAGGTGTGAGCCTCGGTCCCCCTACTTAGGAGCTATGTGGCCTTGGTTGCCCTTTGACCCCTCTCTATTCATCTAATGAGTGTGATTGTGAGAAGTACATCTAGGCCTTGGCGTGGGGCCTGGCCAGTGGGGAAGGTGAAGTGCTGGCTAGAGGTAGACTGAAGGCCAGAGCCTGCCCTGCCTGGGCACTCAGAGCAGGCACTGGGCCTTCCTCGGTGAAACAGCGCCTATGGTACCTGGCCCATGGGCATACAGGGCCCAGCTGGGTACTCTCTGCTTGCCCTGGAGCAGCCCCTGCCCACAATTCCAACACCCACAACACCCTGAAAACCAAGAGTTTTGTTTTCCTGCGTTGGTGGCAGGCTCACTTGGCAGCAAAGCCTGAGTTGAACTGATGTGGGGTTGTCTGTGGCCTTTGTCTTTGTTGAGCTGGGTGTGAGCTTGATTGCCAGGGCGCCCCAGAACCCACTGGGGGTGACCGATACATAGTACACTGTGTATGCAGCACACTCCCTTTCTCATTTCCGGAACAGTCTCAGTCCTGGAGGACATTCCTGCCACTCACGGGCTGTGTGACCCCACCCTCTAGCCCAACACCACCAGATGCCGCATGTCCTTCCCGGCCCCAGCTGCAGTGTCCTCGGGCTGAGGTTTACGGCTGGGCTGAATTCCAGAGCCACCCGCTCCTTCTCCCCACAGCCCCCGTCTCCAAGCCCTGCAGCGTGTGCTTGGGGATCCTGGGCAGAATACTTAAGTGAGGTTGTGTGTGAGCCTGGGAGGAGCTGACCTATGTGATGCTGGTCCCAACTCTGCCCTCCCACCAACTCTGTAACTTGGAACCCACTGACCTCTCTGAGCCTTATTTGTCCCCCCCTGAAAAATGGGCAGGAGGCAGCTTCCCAAGGCCATTCAGCAGATTTGATGAGCTAATGCAGGAGCCAGTTTCAGGACACTGCACGGCCCAGAAGCCAACCTCCCTGGGGGGCAGGTCGCTGTCATGATTGGGATTCTTATTTGGTCACAGTTGTCACTTCCTGTGATGGTGGTCCCTGCCACCCAGATGCTCATGACTGCCTTTCTGCCCCCCCCCCCAGCTGGCATATGGCCAGGACGGGCAGCTGAAGGGCTTCGCCGTGCTGGAGTATGAGACCGCAGAGATGGCAGAAGAGGCCCAGCAGCGTGCTGATGGCCTGGCCCTGGGGGGCAGCCACTTGCGTGTCTCCTTCTGTGCCCCAGGGCCCCCTGGCCGCAGCATGCTGGCTGCACTCATTGCTGCCCAGGCCACGGTGAGTGTGTGCCCAGGGGAGGGTGCCCCAGGGGGTGGGGGTGAGCAAGCCAGGGAACTGGGCAAGCCTCTGAGCTGCCCCTCTCTTCCTGTCCTCAGGCACTCAATCGGGGCAAAGGGCTCCTGCCTGAGCCCAACATTCTGCAGCTGCTCAACAACCTGGGGCCCTCGGCTTCCCTCCAGCTGCTGCTCAACCCCCTGCTCCATGGCAGCGCAGGCGGCAAGCAGGGTAAGGCAGACGGGCCAGGTGCAGAACTGGGCACTTCCCATGACTATTCCCATCTGAGCTCTGAGTGACAGGCACCTGTGTGCGGGGGCTGGGGTGAGAGTGGTGCTCCCCAGAGGGATCTGGTTTCCTGAGCCCCTGGCAGGGGTGAGAAGCACCCTGCATCGAGGCAGGGCAGCCAAGGGAGGGGCCATCCCTCCCTGGTGATACTCCTCTCCCAGGCCCTTTCTTTGGGTGTGCCACTTGGCCCTCTGGGAGCTTCAGTGTTCTGCTCTCAACAGGCCCAGGGTTGTGTTTAATGGGTAGGGGGTGGGGGTTTCCATCCAGGGACCACCTCCCATTTTCTGGGTCTCCCTAGGCCTCCTGGGTGCCCCCCCAACCATGCCGCTGCTCAACGGGCCCGCCCTGTCCACAGCGCTGCTGCAGCTCGCCCTGCAGACCCAGAGTCAGAAGGTAATGGCAGGCCCGTGGGCCACAGGGTCCCCCCTCATGTGCACATGTCCCACAGCCCCTCGTAATTCTCTTCCCAATACCACTTGTACCTGCCAGTAGGTGGCTCACCATCAGTGGGGGTGTAGGTTGGGGAACTGTGTCCCTAGGGCCCTTTGTGGGGCCTGGCCTATTGCAGGTGCTCAGGACTCAAAGTCCAGGCTGTACAGGGGAGTAGGGTGGCCTCATGCCTTCACTCCCTCAATACACACCCATGGAGATGATCACACATACGAATAGATGCCCCACACGTAGACATAGACACAGACACCACCACATGGCCACACACACGGATGGACGTACACACTGCCTTGTCTGGTTTTGATTCACTGGGGCCAAGTCAATGGTGGGGGCATGTCTGATGGTAACTGACAGAAGGTGAGGCTGTTGGCTTGGGCCCTGTGTGGCGAAGAGGGACTGACTCCACTTGTGGCTGTCACACGTGTGTGTCTAGAGTCACCATGCTTTTTGTGTTCGATATTGTGCATCCGTGATAATCAGTGGGACAGAGGGTACCTAAGAAGGATCGTCACTGTGTATCTGATGGTGACTGACAGCGTGGGGTGACAGGCTCTGATGCGCTGTGCGTGGCCCTTGTTCCCTGGGTCTCAGCAGTGCCTCAGGCAGGCAGGAGGCCCTGGGTCACCACTGGCCAGGTGGGTGATGGCTGGAATGTTGCAGACAACATTGGGAGGCACCCTGCATGTCTGCCTGTGACTGTCTGTGGGCTGGAGTTTGGGTGTGCTGGGTCTTATGACCCACCACCCTCCTCTGCAGCTGACTGTGCTCTGTCCCTAGAAACCCGGGATCCTGGGAGACTCTCCCCTGGGCACCCTCCAGCCTGGTGCCCAGCCGACCAACCCCCTCCTTGGGGAGCTCTCTGCAGGTAACAGAGACCCTACTCTCTCTCTCTGGGCCCCGTCCCGCTTCCCCTTCCTGAGCCCCCTTCCTTGCTGGGTATGCTCAAGTCCCAGCTGTGCAGCTTTGGGCAGGGGACCCAAACCCTCTGGGTCTTGGTGTCATCACCTGGCAGCTGAGTGCCTGGGTGCCCACCTCATGGGAGTTGAGGCGTTTACAAGGCTGTGCTCAGTGTCTGGCGCATAGTTCCCTCTCCAAGGCCAGCCCTGGTCCAGGCAGAGGCTCTCGGGACCTTGGGGGTGGGGTCCCTTGTGGCTGGGCTGCTGATACCCTCCTTCTCTCTGTAGGAGGGGGCCTGCCCCCAGAGCTGCCGCCCCGGCGCGGGAAGCCACCACCCCTGCTGCCGCCACTGCTTGGCCCCTCTGGGGGTGACCGGGACACCATGGGCCTGGGTCCCCCAGCACCCCAGCTCACTCCACCCCCTGCCTCTGTGGGGCTTCGAGGCACTGGCCTCAGAGGCCTCCAGAAAGACAGCGGGCCTTTGCCAACACCCCCTGGGGTAAGGCCCCACCCTGCACCCAGCATCACTCCAGCCCCCTGCCCTGCAGGGTCCCCCCTGCCAGGGCCCCTCAAGAACCTGGCCCTCCCACCACAGGTCTCGCTGCTGGGGGAGCCCCCTAAGGACTTCCGGATCCCCCTGAATCCCTACCTGAACCTCCACAGCCTGCTCCCGGCCAGCAACCTGGCGGGTAAGGAGGCCCGGGGCTGGGGAGGCGCTGGGAGAAGCCGCCGCCCAGCTGAGGGCCCCCTGCCTAACCCCCCAGCCCCCGGAGGTGGTGGCGGTGGCAGCAGCAAAGCCTTTCAGCTCAAGTCCCGCCTGCTCAGCCCCCTCACCAGCGCCCGCCTGCCCCCTGAGCCAGGGCTGCCCGACAGCTATGGCTTCGACTACCCCTCGGTGAGTACCAGAGGCCACCTGCCGTGGCCCTTCTTCCCCCGGGAGCAGGTCGTTCTCCAAACCGACACTGACTGTGCCAGGCGGAGCGCTAAGGAGACGGCGGGAAACATGCAGGACACGGTCCCTGCCCTTAAGCTTCTTGTCTGTCTGTCTGTGCATCGTCAGACCCTGCTTGCTGTCAGTCTTTCTCTCCCAAGAGGCCTTAGACCACACATCAGTTTCTCCCTAGAGGCAGGGCTCAACTGCCTCTCTATTCTTTCCGTTACCCTCCTATCCCCCCACCATGATTCCTGCCTCTGTCCCTGTTCCATCTTTAATTCCAGCTTCCACTGGGTCAGACGTTGCAGACTGGCCGCCTGTGTTATGTTTGGCCCACACCAAACATAACTGAGGGCGTTGCCATTGTGGCTCAGCAGGTTACAAACCCAAATAGTGTCCATGAGGATGCAGTTTGGATTCCTGGCCTTGCTCAGTGGGTTGAGGATCTGGTGTTGGCTGTGAGCTGCAGGATACGTCGCAGACGTGGTTCAGATCTGGTGCTGCCATGGCTGTGGTGTAGTCTAGCAGCTGCAGCCCCTAGCTTGGGAACGTCCACGTGCCACAGGTGCAGCCCTAAAAAGCAAAAAAACAAGCCAAAAACATAACCAAAAGAAATGGCCAGTGCCGGCATAAAAAAAGCACAAGAGTTTGCACAGCCTGGATGCCAAGCTTGCCTTGAAAACTCAACCCCTGGCCCCATGGGGGCCACATGCCTTCACAGCAGTCCCCTTGGGGCCCAGGTGCAACCACCCCCTGGGACAGGGCACCCCTTCTGTCTCACTGCCTGACCCGGCAGTCTGAGTCTGCCCTCACACACTAGAGTTTGACCCGCTTCTGGAGGGGGCTGACTTTGCTGCTGACAGCTGTGCCATGGAATTGAATCAAGGGTGAGGTTTGTTACAGACCCCAACCCAACCTGCTTCTCCCACTTTCACGCAGGATGTGGGACCCCGGCGGCTCTTCTCCCACCCACGGGAGCCAACCCTAGGGCCTCACGGACCCAGCCGACACAAAGTAAGAGCCACTCTCTCCATCCCATGTCCCGGGTGTATCAGTTAGCTTGCTGCCTAACAAGCAGTTCTGCCACAATGTGGCTGAGTACTGCAAACAGTTTTTTTTAATTTCTCACTGTTCTGCGGGGTGGTGGGTAGGTGGTACTCGTCAGTCACCTGGCAACTCGGCTGCAGCTCAGCAGTCCATGGTGGCTTCCTGCAATGACTTATCTGCTCTACGTGAAGCTCACCGCCCCCTCCACCAGCAGGCCAGCCTGTGCTCTGGGGTTCCAAGGTTCCCCAGAGGAGGAAGGGAGGGCAGACCCCTCTACTGGCACTGTCTCCCCACTATCCTGTTGGCCAAAGCCCAGAGTCATTTGGGGAAATCTCTGAAAGTGGGTGATAGTGCAGTGTTCTGTCTCACTCAGCCAGTCCCCTCTCTGCAGATGTCCCCTCCACCCAGTGGCTTTGGCGAACGGGGTGGTGGAGGTGGCAGTGGGCCCCTCTCCCACTTCTATTCGGGCTCACCCACTTCCTACTTCACCAGTGGCCTGCAGGCTGGCCTCAAGCAGAGCCACCTTAACAAGGTAAGGAGCCTCCCCAGTTAAACGCAGGTCTCCTGGGATAGCCAGGATGCCAGGGCCCACAGGGCTGAGCTGAAACAGGCCCCCCACCCCAGTCTGTCTTGCATCTCCTACTGCCCAACATGGCCTCCTCTCACATCCTCCCTCAGCAGCCTGGGACTTGGGTGGTATTAGCCCCAATCCACAGATGGGGAAACTGAGGCCCAGAGACATGAAGTAATCTTCCCTTAGTCTCACAGCTAGTATATGGCAGCAGCAAGATTTGAACCTGTGGAGTTCCTTTCGTAGCTCAGCAGAAACAGATCCAACTAGGAACCATGAGGTTGTAGGTTTGATCTCTGGCCTCGCTCAGTGGGTTAAGGATCCCAGCATTGCCGTGAGCTGTGGTGTACGTCACAGATGTGGCTCGGATCTGGCGTTGCTGTGGCAGGGGTGTAGTCCAGAAGCTGTAGCTCCGATTCGACCCCTAGCCTGGCAACCTCCCTGTGATATGCCTTGGGTGCGGCCCTAAAAAGGAAAAAAAAAAAAAAAAAAAGATTTGAACCTGAAACTCTTGCATCTGCTCTTCGGGCTGCCTTCTTTCCCATCCTACATTACTCCTGTTTCTCCCAGGTGGTCGGCTCCTCCCCACTGGGCTCTGGAGAAGGGCTTCTCGGCCTCAGCCCTGGGCCCAACGGCCACAGCCACCTGCTGAAGGTACGGGCAGGGGGTGGGGATGTGCAGGGCTGGGGAGCAGTGGCCCCTGGGTGGCCCCTGACCCACCACCCCTTCCCCTCTGTCTTCAGACCCCACTGGGTGGCCAGAAACGCAGCTTCGCCCACCTGCTGCCCTCGCCTGAGCCGAGCCCAGAAGGTAGCTACGTGGGCCAGCACTCCCAGGGCCTTGGTGGCCACTACGCAGACTCCTACCTGAAGCGCAAGAGGATTTTCTGAGGGGCCAGTGCCGGAGATGCTCAAGGGCCTGCACCAAATCGCTTTTGGGTTTTCTGGTGTTTTATTTTGTGGGTTTTTTTTTTGTTTGTTTGTTTGTTTTTTGTTTTTCCTTTCGGTCATAGAAAAATCTCTGAAAGACTTTGCTGACCAACCAGCAGGAGCCTAAGGAGTGTAGGGGAGCCTGGGGGCCACTGTGCACCTCTGGCCTGCTCCCAGTGTGGAAACCCTGCAGCCTTAAGAGGGAAAAGGCGCGGCCTGCTCTCTCTCCCCACCCCTACGTCCGCCTGTGTCCACTTGTGTCCGTCTCTCTGGGAGCCCACTCCTGCCTCGTCACTCCTGTATCTTGGCCTTTCGAGTGCCTTGGAGGTTTCCCTGACCTCCCGTGAGGATCAGAGACTGTCCCCCTTTTTTAACTTTGACAATTGACTTTGGTTTCCTTTTCTAATTTTTATTATTTTTTAAACAATCCAGGATGATCCCCAGCTCTGATTCCTTCAAGGCCCAGCATGTCTGGGTCTCCATTCCACACTTTTCGGTTTGAGATGGCTCAGCCCTTTTTTCTTTCTCCCACATCTGCTGCAGGCATGGCTGTCTCCTGCCCTCTCCGACCTGTATTCCAGTTCCAGGTCCCTCATTCCTTTCCACAGTCCCCTCACCTTCTGATGCCTTAAATGCCAGGCCCAGGCCCCCGGCCCTGCTGGCCAGAGCCTCTCGGATGCTGAGCTCTGGAAGCTTGACTCAGGACCAAATGGCTCTGACCTGGGGATTGGCCCTCTCTACCCTGGGTTCCTTATCGTGGGGACAGTAGAAGGCCAAAACTGTGGTCTTGGCAAACCAGTCCCACCAGCCCTCTTGCCCAGGCCTAGGTGCAGAGATGGGCTTTCTCTGCTGGCTTCAACCTGTCCTCTTTAGGGCATTGTGCATCTCACTGAGCCTCCGCTGTCTCCCCCATTTTGAAGATGAGCTCTGCCTCTTCATCCCCAAGCCAGATCACCCGGAGCTGGCCTCCCTTTGGCCCAGTGCTGGAAAATTCAACAACATGCTGATAAGCTCTGCCCCTGCTCACCAGCAGGGCCTCTTGGCCTGAGGTGACCCTGGCCAGATGGGCCACCAGCTTCCCTCCCCTGACTTAGGGGGTCCGCATCCACTCCACGGGGCGGGTATTCTCTTCCCAGTCTTCTCACACAGACCTTTGCTGAATTAAAGTTTGTAAGTAAATGGTTTTAAAGAAAGCAGAGCTGTCTTGTTCTTGGGACAAACAGTGGGCCTGGGTGGGAGAGCTGCTTAGCCGTGCAGGTCTGCGTGCACCCGAGCCTACCCAGCGCCCTTCCACCCTGGCAGTCTGCTTCAACTTCCTTCCCTCGCGCGCGCCGCCGCACATGCGCACACACATAACTAGCCCGACGCTTATATTAGGGTGATTACGGGCCCTTGGCGCCTGCGTCTGCCACAGCGCATGCCTAGTACCTGGGTCACCTGATGCCTGTCATGGCCGCCTCCGTGGCCTGGGGAGGCGTGAATGCTGGGTTCCTGCTGCGGGCGGCCAGGGGTGCATGGTGGAGTCGGCCCGGGGGCATCTTGGGGTCTGGGGAGGCGGCAGCACCAGCGATAGCTAGGAAGTTCCGGGCGACAGGTACCTGGGGTACCTCGGGCGGCCAGCGTTAACCCATCCAACGCCAGCCGGGTGTGGCATGGCCTCTCACGCAACTGTGTTTTACAGGCTCACGCCCGGCGGGGGAGGAAGAAGCCGGCGGCCCGGAGCGGCTTGGGGACGTGTGAGTGCGGGAGCCAATCCCCCATTACTGATTTCACGAGCCCTCTCCGGTCCCCATCTTGCCTTGAGGCTGTGGCCTCATCCCGGTTCTGCATCGCCTATTCCCCTGTCCATCAAGCCCCAAACCCGACTTCCTAACCCTAAATTCCACCCGGCCCCTGGGTCCGTCATCCAGTAAGGCATCTTCACCCTCATCTGTCCCCAGGGTGAACGTGGTGTTCGTAGACCGATCAGGCCAGCGGATTCCGGTGAGCGGCAGAGTCGGGGATAATGTTCTCCACTTGGCCCAGCGCCATGGGGTGGACCTAGAAGGTGGGAGCCGGGCACAGGGAACTGAGGAGGCCCTTACTCGTTCGTTAAAAACCTCCACAAGACAGATATGATTCTCCACTACTTAACCCTGCATGGCTTCCCACCAAACGTGGTTTTAAACTTAAGACTTACCACGGTTTCATCTCCTGCCATCTTAACCCTCATTTATTGAGCATTTACTAGAGGTTACTAAAGCTCATGCCCCACAGGAGCTTGTATTCTCTTCCTTTTTCCTCTCTCTATTCTAGCCACACTGGTTTTTGTTTTTGTTTTGCTTTTTAGTGCCGCACCCTAGGCATATGGAGGTTCCCAGGCTAAGGGTGCGATCCGAGCTACAGCTGCCAGTCTACGCCACAGCAATGCAGGATCCAGGCTGCGTCTTCGACCTACACCACAGGTCACCACAACGCTGAATCCTTAACCCACTGAGCAAGGCCAGGGATCAAACCCGCAACCTCTTGGTTCCTAATCAGATTGGTTTTCTCTGTGCCACGAGGGGAACTCCACACACGGACTTTCTTGCTGTTCCTCAGTCAAGTTCATGCCTGCTTCAGGGCCTTTGCATTTGCTACTCCATCAGAAGTGCTTTCCCACCAGATCTTCTGGCTCCTTCTCATCCTTCAGGTCGAATGTAAACATCATCTTCTTGACAGTCTGTCCCCACGTCCCCAGTAACTCTGTCAGGTCCATGTGTTTTACTGTCTCCATAGCACTTGTCATTGTTTTGTTTTCTCCTTTGTCCTCTCTCCCAGAATGAGATCTGAAATGCTCTTTACCTTGTTTACACTTAGCTGTTGCCTATCATGGTCTTTAGATGCAGCAGGTATTAGAGCAGCATTTGTTAAAAGAAAGATATTGATAGCAGACATTAATCAAGTTAATACTAACTGATTGAATCTATTTGATGACAACTTTATGCAATAAGGGAGAATGTTATCTTGTTTTTTAGGTGAGGAGGCTGAGCCCCAGGTTTAGCAGACCTGGTCCAGTGTCAAATAAGTAGCAAAACTAGGTTTAAACCCAGCCTACTTAACCACTAATCTGTGCTGCTCTTCTATGAGTAATGAACACCTACTGAGTGGCAGGTAGCAATGTAAACAACAGATAGAGCCCCTGTCATTTCATATTTCAGCCTAATAAGAAAATAATCTCATCGTAAACATATAATTATAGCATGAGCAAGTGGGACGAGTGGTCTTTTAAAAAAGTATACAGGGGAAGTTCCCTTGTGGCACAGTGGGTTAAGGCTCTGACGTTGGTGCAGCTGTGGCACAGGTCACAGCTGTGGCACCAGTACAATCCCTGGCCCTCGAACTTACACATGCCAGGGATGTGGCCACAAAAAAAAAGAATTATTTGTTGCGTGTTTGAATAGGAAGCTAATTTGATCATCAGTGGGGAAGAGTTGGAGGGATGTGGGGGTGGTGGCTGGTCATGCAGACATACCTTAAGTTCTATTCTGGAATCCAGTGGCTGGCAGTTCATGATAGAGATTAGAACATGGGTTTTTGAGGCAAGTGGCCTGTGTTCAGATTTTGCTGTTGCCAACCATATGACCCTGACCAAGGTACTTAGCATCTCTAGGCCTCCTCATCTGTAAAATGTAATAATTTAATTCCTGTCTCACTGGGTTACTGTGAAGATTAAAAGAGCTTGTGTGTAGTATGTGGCATGCAGTTGGTATGCAGTAAATAATTGGAACAAATTTTTTTTTCTCCATTCGTCTTTTCTAGGGCCGCACCCAAGGCATATGGAGGTTCCCAGACTAGAGATCTAATCGGAGCTGTAGGCGCTGGCCTACACCAGAGCCACAGCAATGTGGGGTTGGAGCCGAGTCTTCGACCTATACCGTAGCTCACGGCAACGCCAGATCCTTAACCCACTGAGCGAGGCCAGGAATTCGAACCCACAACCTCATAGTTCCTAGTCAGATTCATTTCCACTGAACCATGACAGGCACTCCAGTTGGGACAATTATATTCGATAATCTCTGTCTCATGTGGTAAAGATGCTAACTGGGAAAGAGGGCTGAGGAAGAGATGCCTGGGGACTACTTAGAGTTTCAAGGCCCAGACAGTTTTCTTCCCCAGAGACAGGGAAGGTGGGCAAACTAGTCACCAATGGGTCAGGAGGCTGCCTTGCAGCTCCATCCTCATTGTCCAACCTGTCTGGAAGAGAAAGGAGAATCCTTTTTTTTGCCGGGGGAGGGGGAGGGATCACACTCAGGCATATGGATGTTCCCATGCTGGGGGTAGATTAGGAGCTGTAGCTGCTGGCCTACGCCACAGCCTCAGCAACGCCAGATCTGAGCCACGCCTGCGACCTACACTGCAGCGCACAGCGACACTGGATCCTTAACCCAATGAGCAGGGCCAGGAATGGAACCCGCATCCTCATGGATGCTAGTTGGGTTTGTTACTACTGAGCCACACCGGGAACACCAAGAAAGGAGAATTCTGTCCCATTCACTTGTAACAAGTATTTCTTGAGCATCTACAACACGCCAGGCTCAGCGCTAAGTACAGAGAAGAGGGCAGGTTGACAGAGCACAGGTATACCCTGAAATTATGACAGTAACTTGAGACTGATAAATGCTATCCAGAAATTAAACAAGGGTCGGAGGAAGGACAAGAAATAGATGCGTGACTTGGAGGACAGTTGAGTCCCCAAAGACAAAAGGGACTTAGCCATGGAAAGAGTGATGAGAAGAGCATTCCAGGTCAAAAGTACAGCAAGTGCAAAGGTTCTGTGGTAAAGATGAGCTTCGTGTGTTGGAGTTGATGAGAGTGCCAGTGCAGCTGAAGGGCCTGACTGTGGAGGTGGGAGGATCCCAAGGACTGAGTGGAGGGCTTTGGATTTTATTCCAGCTATAAAAACCCTTTGGAAGGCTTTAGGTCGGGAGGGGCATGATCCAAGCACAGTTCCCAGTGATCAGTCAGAAAGTTGGGACTGTGTCCAGGGGCAAGCAGAAAACCCCATTCTGCATCTTTCAACCCTTATTCCCTGACCCCTTCTGCTGCAGCACTAGATGCTGAGTGAGCTAGTCCTCCCTTCAGGAACAGTAGGGAAGCCCCCAGCAAAGTGGCAGGGTCGCAGTGAGGGCTCACGGGCTGCAGGGAACCTGCCTGGCCCGTCCCCTCTCTGCTACACTGCAGTCAAATCCATGCTCATTAATGGTCCCAGGTACCCAGCCTGGCGCTCAGCCTGCTGCGGAGTCTTGGGGAGACGGGACACCCAGGACATGCCTTTGCAAAACCCACAAGCAGGTCGGGAACAGCCAGCTAAGTAAATGACAGGGTGGAGGGTGTACAGAGTGGGTGTGCAGGCCTGGGAGGGAGAGGTGAGGGGCACGTGCCAAAACAAAGGGATCCTCCTTTATGTCTTTCGCTGAATGGCTTCTGTCTGAGGGAGCCCCTCACCCACACCCCCTCACTTCCTGCCCCCAGGGGCCTGTGAAGCCTCCTTGGCGTGCTCTACCTGCCATGTGTATGTGAGTGAGGACCACCTGGACCTTCTGCCTCCTCCTGAGGAGAGGTGAGCAGGGTGGCCCCTCCCAGCCCAGGGCTGCAGGGCTTAGCCCCTGAGCCTCTGCCTCCCAGGTGCCCAGAGGTCCACCTGGGCAGCAGTGGAGGGAAGCCCCAGCTTTTCTCCCCATTTCGGCTGCCGTCGGGAGAGCATACCCCTTGGACCCACTAATAACCAGCTGCCTCCCTTGCCCCAGGGAAGACGACATGCTGGACATGGCCCCCCTCCTCCAAGAGAACTCCCGGCTGGGCTGCCAGATCGTGCTGACGCCAGAGCTGGAAGGGGCTGAATTCACTCTGCCCAAGATCACCAGGAACTTCTACGTGGACGGCCACATCCCCAAGCCGCACTGACACACGGGCAGCTGGACGGTTCCCAGACACTCATGGCCCCAGGGCCAGGACTGGAGGAATAGTCGAGTTGCCCGCCCAGCCCAGAGCACGGACAGGCCCGAGAGAGGTGGCGGGAGCACCCAGAAAGCCAAAACCCCTGCTTCAGAGAGATCTGGTGTCCAGGCTCTGGTGGGGACGGGGCCCCTGCTGGGGCAACCTCCCCTAGACCCCTTTAGGATGGAGGTGTGGATAGGGGTGGAATCTAATTGGAGAGACAATAAAACTGTCTCACAGATCTCCAGCATCTTGAGTCTCCTTGTGGGGCAGGGGGGACCCCAGCCCACCCCCACCTTCCCCTCCAACAGTGATGGGCCAGTGGGAAACTGAGGCAGAGGCCTGAAAGGGCGTTCCAGCCTGAGGATCAGCGTGGCAAGGCCCCGCCCCGCAGCCGCGGAGGGATTTGGAAGGGTCCCGGCAGCCCTTGGCCACAAGGGGTGTGCAGGCCACCTACAGAGAGGCGGAAGGGAGAGAGGGGCAGAGGCTGGCCTGAAGCTGGGGCCTTGGAGGTCTGTGCCCAGCCTCGCCCGCCAGAGGCGCACGATCCCACCGGCCCCGCCCATCTCAGGTGGAGCTGGTTGCCCTCTCTGCCAGAAGCGGCCCCCCACCCCAGGTGGGGCTCATAGGGTGGGCCTGGCGTGGGCGGGACGCGGCGAGAGACTTGGGAACGGGGGCTGGGCTGAGCTGGGCTGAGCGAGATGGAGGCCGAGCCAACCCCGGATTTTATGCTCCGAGAGCTGCAGGCACCGCCCTGTTTGCACCCCGAGCCTCCCCCAGGAACCCCTGCCCAGAACGCACCAAGGACCCCAGGATGCTTCAGACCCAGTGGCAGGTGCGTTAAGGAGTAGCCCTCCCCTGAGCCTGGCTCAGTGGTCAGAGGGTCATGATCTCTGAGTCCCGGGGTTATCCAGGGGTCAAAACGTTAGTTACTGGTATTAACAAGGAAGGGGGCCTGATCTTCAGGGATAGTTGGGGTCGTATGGGGGTCAGAGGTTATGCCGTTTTCCTCGCCTCACTTCTCTGAGACCCATGTAGGCTCTTCTCTGTGGCCCAGGGAAAGGGGTGACCACACTGCCCCTTGCCCCCAGGTCCTTCTGGTCTGCACACCAGGACTCTGTCACTGCCCTGCACTTCCTCCAAGAGACAGCAGAGGGTCTGGCCCAGCCCCCCGCCTGGGACACCCAGGCCCAGGGGCCCTGCTGGGAGCCAAAGGCCCTGAGGACTCCGGGACCCTTACCTCTGGCCAAGGATGCCAAGAACATGCTGAGCCACAGCCCAGGGCCCCCAGAGGCTCCCCCAGCCTCTTCCGCCCAGCCACAGAGAAAGCCCAGAAAGCAGCCGAATCCCCAGCGGGGCGCCGAGAAAGTGGACCCCCTGTTTGAGGGGGTGACCCTGAAGTTTCAAATAAAGCCGGATTGCAGCCTACAGATCATACCCAGCTACAGGTAGGGGCTAACTTTGGCAAAAGCACCCTTTATGCAAATAATAATGATAACAGTGCAGAGGCCTGGGGGCAGGTGCTCCTAGGCTCAGCTCCCAGACTCCCAGCCCAGCCTGTATTACAGGTGGCCCCATCTCTGAGCCAGACCTCGGGCCAGTGCCTATCCCTGTCCCTGCTGCTATGTGCCAGTCACATCCAGGTCTGAGCCCGAGTCTCTTCCTAATGAGATGTCCTGACCATACCCAGGGCTCCTGCTTCTGTTAGTTTTTCCAGTAACGATGGTAGATAGTAGCTACCGTTTGTCAGACCTGGGGGGGGGAATTCCCGCTGTGGCACAAAGGAGCACTGGGATGCAGGCTCGATCCCCTGCCTGGCACAGTGGGTTAAGGATCAGGTGTTGCTGCAGCTACAATTTAGGTCGCAACTACAGCTCCATCTAATCCCTAGCACGAGGGTGGGGGGGTAGTGTGGCCTGCGGCCCAAAAAACAAACAAACAATAGAGGTAATGGGTAGCTCCAAATGTATCTGGGCTCCCTGGAGCCTTGTGAAGCTCATTTTTCAGATGCAGAAACTGAGGCACAGAGAATGAGATCACTTGTCCATGGGCACACAGCAAGGACCTGAAAGAACTGAGCTTTCAACCTGGCAGGCTGGCCCCTGGCTTACTACCTCTTGTATAGTTCAGATTATGTTTTTGGTTTTTTTGTTTGTTTGTCTTTTTAGGGCCACACCCACAGCATATGGAGGTTCCCAGGTTAGGGGTCTAACCAGAGTTTTAGCTGCCAGCCTATACCACAGCCACAGCAATGCCAGATCCAAGCCGCTTCTGCGATCTACCCCACAGCTCACGGCAATGCTGGATCCTCAACCCATTGAGTGAGGCCAGGGATTGTACCCACAACCTCATGGTTCCTAGTCAGACGTGTTTCCTCTGCGCCATGACGGGAACTCCCTCATTATGTATTTGGTGACTGATGAGAGGCAAGGCCAGGCCTTTCAGACATCAGATGCCTCCCTGGGTGTGGGGATGGGGCACCTGATACCTTGATAGTAAACCCTCACTGGGGGGCTGTCTGGGACAGGATACAGACCCTCCAGTGCTAACAACCTGTCTATTCCCCAGCCTAGCCTGCAGCAGCCGCTCTCAGGGTCCCATGACAGGCCCCGCCCGAGGCCCAGAGGCCAACCCGGGAGGCAGCGAAGCCCTGGGTGAGTCCTAGAAACGTGAGAGCTATAAATACTGGGGGGGTGGGAATCAATTTCCTTTCCTCATCCTTCTCCGCATACTGCTTCCCTATTTAGAGTCATCCAGGAGGACTCACAGCAACCCCCACTCCACTCAAGCTGAGTCACCCCCACCCCCAGCTTCCTCCTCTGCTGAGAGCTCTGCCATCTGTCTCCTTTCCTGGCTTTCCCACTGTCTCAGAGCTGGCAACACCCTGGGGCTGGCCCAGAGCTGGGTGGGGCCTTCACAGAGACGCCCCCCCACAAATGGCCCACCCAGTGCAGGCCTCTAGCTTGGACTCTTGCTCTCTGACCCCTGCTCTTTGGCCTCTGCCCTTTCAGGGCCCCGACGCTGTGCTTCCTGTAGGACCCAGAGGACCCCGCTCTGGAGAGATGCCGAAGATGGGACCCCTCTCTGCAATGCCTGTGGCATCAGGTCCTCAAAATGGGGGAGGGTTTGGGGGTGGGGGTTCTCACCTGGGTCTGTGCTTAGCCAGCGTGGTCTATTGGGAAGAAAGAGAAAACCCCTGCCTCCTTGGTGGCATCTCCGAGCCCCTGCTGCATGCTGAGTGTTGCTTTCTTGCCCCCCCCCCACCCCAGGTACAAGAAATATGGCACTCGGTGCTCTAGCTGCTGGCTGGTGCCCAGGAAAAATGTCCAGCCCAAGAGGCTATGTGGCAGATGCGGGGTGTCCCTGGGCCCCCACCCAGTCCCAACTCAGGAAGGGTAAGCCCTTCCTCACCCAGCCAAGCCTCTCCTGCCTCAGTTTCTCCAGGGGGAGAACGGGCAGACACCTTCCTAGGGGAAAGAGCCTGAGTCCTGAGGGGTCCAGCCTGCCTCCTCTCTGCCCCTTCCGCATTCAGAGACCCCCAAGTGCAAAGTCCTGGCTCAGGGGGTCACTGGCCCCCCTTCCCAGCCCCTGCTTCCATCAGGCTTGGCTGAGCATCCCCCACCCTCAAGAAATGCCCTCTGCTGTGACACTGATATTGTTAATAGCAGTGACAATAAAGAGTAGAACTATTCAGAGAAGGGGCGCTGTGACTTCAGATCCCACCTTGCGCGCCCTCACCTGCCTCTCCCCTGCCCAGGGATGTGGGCGAGGTGTCTCCTCATTAGGGCTCTGAGGGACACACACAGTCATAGATACAGGTACTGCCACCCCCCACAGGGAATTAGCCACATTTGTTACAACACCCCATACAGGACAACTGCCACCACAGGCAGTTAGACCACACATTCAGAAAGATAGACACACATGAGACAGACACATGTGCCCGGATACACACACTGACAGATGTATCAGTACACACACATGAGACATCAGCAGACACATACGTGCTGACACTCGTGAGACACACAGACACAGACCACTCACAAGACAGAAAGATGCACACACGTTGACAGACACACATCCCCCGATAGACATGAGTTGATAGACACGGAACCCATACACAGGCACAGTACAGACACACATGAAACACACGTAGATGGCCCACATTGGCACACAGCGACATACACACAAGTGGCTCTGTCCTCTGGGAGCTCCAGCCCTGCCCGCAGTATGTCACCTCCTTGTGTCCTTTCACACTCCAGCCCTGTTGTGTCCCTGTCCCCGCTTTCAAGGACTCTCCAACACCACATGAGTCCCCACCCTGAAGCCAAAAAACCACATGGGAGACCCTGAGCTTTGCCTCTGTTGCTGAGACACACAGGCCCCCAGTACTCCCTGGGGGATGGAGGGGAGGGGAGGGGTGGTCCTTGCTGGGGGAGGGGTGAGGCCTGCTTTGCCACATGCCCTGGGAAGGCAAGCCCCTGTGAGACCCCCTTTGTGTCTCCTGAGTGAGCCTGTTGGGAAGGCCTGAGCCCAGGTTCCTCAGCCCTTAGATCCCTGACGCATGGGGTCCCTCCCGCCCTTTCTCGCCTCAGAACACCCTCCCCATGTTTCTCACAGCTGCTGCATTGTCATCACTTGTTGGAACTGACAAGCCAACACCATGTCTTCAGAGACGCCTTCCTTGCCCACCCAGGCTAAAAGGAACACCCCACTCCCACCTGACTCCTACCCCTCAGGCACTAGTTCAGCGCCTTGTTTGTCTCCCTCATAGAACCTACCAGGCAGTTCCTATTGTGGCTCAGAGGAAACAAACCTGACTAGTATCCATGAGGATGCGGGTTCAATCCCTGGCCTTGCTCAGTGGTTCTGGGACCGGCGTTGCTGTGAGCTGTGGTGTAGGTCACAAATGTGGCTCAGATCACGTGTTGCTGTTCCTGTTGCTGTGGCTGTGGTATAGGCCGGCAGCTGTAGTTCAGATTTCGACCCCTAGTCTGGGAACTTCCATGTGCTGTGGGTTCAGCTCTAAAAAGCAAAAGAAAAAAGAACCTATCATGAGGACGCAGGTTCGATCCCTGGCCTCACTCAGGGTTAAGGACCTGGTGTTACCATGAAGCTGTGGTGTAGGTCGAAGATGTGGCTCAGATCCTGCATTGCTGTGGCTCTGGCATAGGCTGGTGGCTACAGCTCTGATTCGGCCCCTAGCCTGGGAACCTCCATATGCCACCAGTGTGGCCCAAAAAGACAAAAAAGAAAAAAAAAAGAATTTCCAGTTTTCCGCTGGTGCAAGGTTGTTAAAATTCACATTCATCTCCTCTACTGGATCATGACTTCAGAGGTCCAAAGTCACCACCTCTGTGTCCTTGACCATGATAACCCCCCTCCAGGGTTTAGAATGGAGAAACTTTGGGGATAGACACTCAGACTGGGTGTCTGCAAACCCCCGGCTGTTTTTATCCACTTATTCAGCTTTTGTTGAGCAACTATTGTGTATTAGGCCCCAGTGGGGACACTGAACTGTGACCAGAACAAAGATTCCTGCTCTAGCAAAGCCAATATTTTAGAGTGACAGTAAGTAAATATTCAATAAGTCTCTAATAGGAGGTCCATTGTGGCTTAGCGAAACTGACTAGCATCCATGAGGACACAGGTTCGATCCCTGGCCCTGGGGGGGATCAAGGAACCTAGAGGATGTGGATGGGCCTGGAAAGAGGTGACGGGGCGCGGGGGGGCTGCACTCCATGCTCATGCCTTCCGTACCTGACACCAGCTCTGGCTTGGCCTCTAGTGCCTGTTTTTTGCTCTCTCCTTTGCTCTCAAAGTATTTGCCTGGGGCAGCCCATAAAGCTGGAGCTCTCCAGGAGTTCCTGCTGTGGCTCAGCAGTTACGAACCCAAGTAGTATCCATGAGGACATGGGTTTGATCCCTGACCTCGCTCAGTAGGTTAAAGATCCAGTGTTGCCGTGAGCTGTGGTGTAGGTGGCAGACACACCTGGGATCTGGTGTTGCTGTGGCTGTGGTGTCGGCCGGCAGCTGCAGCTCCGATTTGACCCCTAGCCTGGGGACTTCTGTATGCCACAAGTGCGGACCAAAAAAGAAAAAAAAAAAAAAAGCTAGGTGGTCCAGGCCTGCTTCCTTCTGGCAGTTCTGTGTTCCTGCTTTTGAGGGAGGAGGAGCCTGGGAGTGGGGGAGGCCCAGCTGTTCTCTCCTTCTGCCGTAAGGGCTGCGAAAGATGAAGTGGTGTGCAGTGTGTGTGTGTGGGGTGTCTCTTCTGAATCATGATGGGCCAAGTCGAAAGGGGGGGTACGGGGGTGAAGGGAGGCATGGTGGATGGGCACGGAAGGAAGGGGCATTGAGGGTGGGGCAGGGGCAGATCCTGTAATGGGAGGGACATCCCAGGGGCTGACATTCATAGCTGCTACAGCTTGGCTTACACATCTTTGCAAGGCCTCAGGGCCGGGGCAATGCCCAGACTCCTGGGAAAGGGCCTCCTCCCAATCAGGGAAGGCAGCCTCAGCTCTGCCTGGAACCAGCCTTGGGGGAAGCACCTAGCTCCCACCCCTAAATATTAGCCAGATTCAAAGGCATAGCTGAGCGGAAGAGATAAGCTGCTGCCAAGAGGGAGGAAGGAGCGAGGTCCCCACCCCAACTCAAGGGTCTGGTGAGAGCAGGAAACACAGCTCAAGGGTCACATCGGGAAAAGGAAAGGGTGGCTTGAACTGTGCCTGAGACATAGTGAGCCCTCAAAAAGCAAAAAGCTTTTTTGAATAAATAACTTGCAAGTTTGGGGTTCGAACTCTGGGTTGCTTCCACATTGCAGACTGAAGCAAATGGAGTCCTTTATAAAAACTTTATTGGGGGAGGGGATAGAAAATGAGGGTGGCCTCCCTGGAATTGAATGAATGAATAAATAAATAAATAAATGGATAAATAAATAGAATAAATCAGATCCCGTGTGCGTCTGGGGGGCGCCCCCCGGCCGGCGGGGAGAGGGGAACGGGCTCACGCTGACGTCAGCTGGATGGCGAAGACCTCGCCCCCTGCCGGCGCCTCCGCTGTGTCAGCAGCCTCTGTTCCACCTTCTGCGCCCGTATCCGCGCCAGCGCCGGCGCCCGCGCCGTTGAGACACACCGCCTCGCCCGAGCTCTCGGCCTCCTGCACATTATACTCGCCCTTCTTGCAGGCAGTGGACTGCACGTAGAAAGCCAGGCCGGCCCCCGCGGCCAGCAGCGCCGCGCCCCCAGCGGCACCGCCCACAGCGACCCACAGCCACGGACCTGCGGGGTATAGATGCTCAAAGAGGATGGACGAGCTCGGGGGCTCTTCCTCCCTCCCGTCTACACGCCAAGCCCGGGCCACTTCTTTCCCTTCCCCGCAAGCATGAGGTCAGTCCTCACTCGGTCAGGGAGCCCCAGGGAACTCAGCCTTGAAGGAAAGGAAAGACTCCAGACCCATTTTACGTGCCACCCTATCACAGGGAGCTATAACCCTCTAGCTCCAGGGATACCCACAAGTCAGTCAACTCTCCGCACCTTCAAAAGGATGGGAGGGGTGACCAGGTCATTCCTCCACTCCCCAAAGACCCCAGCCACAGAGACACACGAAGTGGGACTGGGGATCTTGTTGGGGTCCCCCCGCCCCCATCCTCTGCGCTTAGTCTCTCTCCAATCCTTCTCCACAGTGACACAGTAGAGAGTGAATTGGAATGAAGTCCAATGCAGAATGAAGTCCCTCCTCTTAGCAGTCACAGCCCCGGAGGTTCTCTTCCCTTGGGCTCCAGCCAGCTTACTCTCCCTCCACTTCCCACCTCCAACCAACCATCAAGCCCCACCCGTACGGGCACGCTTAACTTCTACTCTGGCTCACTTCCGTCTCACCTGTGGCGACTGAAAAGGAGGCAGGGTCGGGGTCAAGAGCCCCAAGACGCAGATCACGGTCCCCTTAAGACCCCTTGCCCCGCTCCCCGCCCCTCAGCTGCCACTTACCCGCCACGCGCACGGTGATGCGCCGCGTGTGGCGCCCATGCGCGTTGGTGGCTGCGCACTCATACTCGCCGCCGTGGCTGCCCACCGCTCCTGCCACGCTCAGCGTGCTGTTGTTGCTCGACAGGCCGATGTTGAGCGCCCCAGGGGGCGCGCGCCAGCTGATCTGGGCGGGGGGCCAAGCCTCCGCTCTGCAGGTCAACGTGAAGTTCCCGCCCGGCCGCACGCCTCCGGGAGGCGAGGCAGCCAGCTCGGCCACAACCGGGCGGTCTGCAGGGAACAGAATGTTGAAGGAGGCCAGCCGCTGACCAAGTGCCCCCTTTTGTCCCCCACAATCTGAGACTGCCCCTAGTGAGATGAGTGGGCAAGGATTCAGCCTCCCATTAGAAGCCCCTCCCCCTACAACTGGACTCTTGTCCACTAAAATCCTGAGCCCTGCTTCACCGAATGGAAGAAGGTAGGGACCCAGGCCAGTACCCTTGAGACCCAGAATTTGAGGGAGGCAGGCAGGGCTCTTGTTCCCTAGGGTTCTCATTACCCTCAGGTTAAGGCCAGGATTCCTTGTCACCGGAAATAGGTCTGGAGGAGGTGCCCTTGAACTCTTTGGGGCAGTCCCACCTCTTCCAATCACTGTTCTGGAGACCAAATGCCCTCTATCTGGTGTTGCCTTCACTCACATTCCACGCCCACGGTGACGATCCGGGCATCTGTGCCATGTGTGTTGGTGGCCAAGCAGCGGTAGACGCCCGCATCCTCTCGGGACACATGCAACCGCTGGGTCCGGGGAGTGCCCTCCCGGGAGCAGCGCACCTGTGGGGAGGGGCGACCCCGGGCGGAGCAGGCCAGCGCAGCAGCCTCGGCGCCTTCCAGCCAAGTCTGGTGACTTGGGCAAGTAGATTCATCCATTTGCGGTGGCGCTGCAAAAAAGCCGGGGTGGGGGGGAAGGGTGTTCAGGGAGGGGCCGAAACCCAGACCGCCCCCTACTCCCCCGCCCGCCGAGGCATCGCTCACACTCCGCGCTCACGGAAACCATCTTGACGGTGGAGCCGTGCTGATTGGTGGCGTTGCAGATGTAGGTACCGGGTGCCAGTTCCCTAGGGATTGGCGGGGCTCTGGCACCGGGGTCTGGGGGTGCCAGCGGCAGCAGCACCCCCTCACTGGTGCCTCCGGAGCCAACGCACACCACACTTGGCTCTGGCTTCCCATCCACCTCACAGGAAAACAGTTGCCCGGATCCTTCTACCCATGTCCAATTGCTAGGGCAGCTCAGCTCTTCAAAACTGGGGCCATCTGCGGAGCAGAGAGACTGGAAGTCAGCACAGGGTTATTCTGACACATCCCATCTTGCCCCATGATGTCCCCACTCACATTCCACTGTGACAGCCACATTTTTGGCTGCAGACCCTCGAGCATTAGTGGCTTCGCAGCGGTAGGTGCCTGCGTGCTCCCGGACTACATGCAGCAGGCCCTCGACGACCCCGGCCTCCCCAGAACGCACGCAGCTCACGTTGGGTGGCGGGACCCCATGGGCCACACAGCTCAGAGAGGCCTCTGTTCCTTCCAGCCAGGTAATACGTTCAGGGCAGCCCACACTGTCCAGCGCTGGGGCGTCTAGAGAGAGGAGTGTTCCAGAGTTTGGTGTTTAGGGACTGGTCTAATGTCCCTAGACCCTTTTTTCCTGTCCCAGGATGGCCAGGAAGCATTGAACAGGCTATGCCTGGCACAGGGATGCCAAACCAAAGGTGTTTCCTACCATTAAAGTTGCATGCTGTTTGGGGGCTTCGTGTGCTTTTTTATGATTCCTACAGGACATTCCCCCAGCCTTTGTCCTGAAAAATTGTTAACCTGTTTGGAGCACCCACTTTTCCAAGACTCAGCCCAAATGTCACGCCCCAGACCCTTGTGGACAAGCCTTCCACTTCCCCCTCCATCCTTCTTCAAGATTTTCCCAAAATCCTAATCACCAGTCTTTACCCTTTCCCAAAATTCTTCCCAGTCATGCCTCAGACCCCGTTCCAACCCTCTCTGCAGTCTGGCCAACTCTAGACCTGAGAATCAGACAGAGGAATGCCCCGTGCACCCCTACTCACACTCCACGGTCAGAGTCACGTCCTTGACTGCCTGGCCTTGGACATTGGTAGCAGTGCAGCGGTAAGTGCCAGCGAGTGCTCGAGTGATGGGACCCAGCAGGCCTAGAGCCAGCACCGCTCCGCCGTCGGGCCGCGCGCAGTGCACCGAGGGAGCTGGGTTTCCGCGGGCTTCGCAGCGCAGTGTTTGCTCTGGTCCCTCCGGCCAAGTCCAGCTTCTGGGACAGTCGGAATCGTCCAGTCGGGGAGCGTCTGCGGGCAGAGGCATGGAATACAGAGAGGCTAGATGTGGACCGTGAGGAGAGCCTCCAATGCCTCCAAACGGCCAGAGATCGGGCAGGCCCCTCGAGATCAAGAGGAGTAGGGGAGCCGAGAGGTTAAAGTAAACTCACATAGGACGCGCAGCTCTGTGCTCTCGTTCTTGCTTAGGGTCTCCCCATTCACTTCGAGGGTGGCGTCGCACAAAAAGCTACGCCTGTCGTCGTTCTCAGTGGCGTTTAGCTGGAGCTGGGCGGGCTGTCCCGGGACTGCGGCTGGAATTCCGTCTAGTGTGACTAGGGCTCGGGCCCCGGCTGCACAGGTTACTGTCACCGTCTTCCCCTCGGGGGCGTTGGGCTCGCTCAGGGTCAGGAGGGGCTCCGGGAAGCCTGGGGGCGGGGCATTGGCCGGGAGTCCACTGACCACGCCCCTTCTACGGTTCAAGGCTGACCCTTATCAACCCGTACCTTCCCCACTGCAGCCTAACAGTGAGTACTGTGCCTCTCATGCTGTTAGGTTCCGCCCCCTTCTCGCCCCGCACCCTTGAGGTGGTCAAGCCACATTTCTAGGGATCCTCGTCGGGTATGCCAACTTCCCCTTTGGGCAGCTCAGACTCTGCTTCCCCAACTACCATTCAGTCTCAGTCTTTCATCGGCCCCGCGATTTCGGGGCTCCTGGGCCACGCCCATTCCAATACCAAGGCCCAACCCACTGTTTGCCCCGCCTTCGTGTTCCTCTGGCTCCACCCCCGAGCCGCGGAGGTCCCACTTCACTCCCTCTTACTGTAGACAGTCACGTTCTCCCGAGTCTCTCGGCTCTCGCCCCCCAGGGTCACGTTGCAGACCAGCTGCCTGGCGCCTTCCTGCTCTGCGCTAGCTGTGGCTGTGGCAGTGGCCATGAAAGCGTCCCCCTCGAGCGTGATATCGGGACTCAGTCTCTGGTCCCCCAGCGCCAGATAGACCCCAGCCTCCGAGGCTGGAAACAGCCCATCCATAGCGCAGCTCACGAGTCTTCCTGAGCCCACTTCCAAGAGTCGGGGGGCAGCGAGGAGCGGGGGGTCCGGAGGCAGGGCTGGGAGTAGAATAACAGAGCTTGAACTTATGTGTTGAAAGTTCAGTATGTTCTAAGTGCTTTACATGCACTATTTTATGGTATTATCCTAAAGGCACAGAGAGGAAAATAACTTTCAGCTGGTGGGTGTTGGAGTAAGAATTAGAGTTCAGATTTCTCTGCCTCCGAACTTCTTAAACACCGGCCCGACCCCTCTTGGTCCCCTTCTCCTCACATCCACTCACCGAAGGTTCGGAGCTCTCTGGTGGCTGAGCTGTTTTCAAATAGCCCCAGACCATGTGGCCGAAGGTCCAGCTCTGCGCGGCACGAGAAATTGGCCCCATGGTCCTCCCTCCGCGCTAGTACCGTGGCTGTGAGCACCGCGCCCCGCGCTCGGGGTGGCTCCCCGGCGAAGCTGCGGCGGATCAGCTCCTGGGCGCCCCGCAGCAGGGTCAATGTGAGACTCCCACGAGGCCCAGCACCAGGGACCCTACAGCTCAGGGTAAAGTTCTCGCCCACTGGCTGCCAGGCAGGCAGCGGCACCAGCTCTACACGGTCGGGCCGTTCTGCAAGGGGGGAACCGTGGCTGTTGGAAACACCAGGGCTCCTCGGAATGTGGCTTGGAACCCAGGGACAAAGAGGGGGAGGGCGTGCAGACTCAGAAAGAGAGCCAAAGGAGGGAACCCCGTGACCCAGGGGGCGGGGCCTGGAAGGGAGGGAAAGTAGTGGAGTAAGAGAGCATGGCCGCTGAGAACTCACGAAAAGTGCGAATGAGCCCACGCGCCTGCAGAGTGCGCCGCGCGCAGCGGAAGAAGCAGACGGGCTGGGTCTCCGGCTCGCGGATATCCACCAGCTGCCGCGCCAGCCAGCGCAAACCCCTCTGGGTCCCATTCCTGCGAAGCGAGGTCTCCAGGCCACCGCGCTCTGGTCGTGGGCAGTTGGTGCTGCAATTCAGCCACAGCGATCCCCCGCGTTCCACGAGCGCCACGCGGGGCTGCAGGTCCGCCCAGAAAGGCTCCTGTGCTACCGCTGCCCAGAGAAACGCGAGCTCAGCCTGAGAGCCACCTCCCTGAGATCTAAGTGCCCCTATGCCAAGTCAGGGATTCCCGAGGAATGAGTAGAGGCCACAATCAGGAAAAAAAAACTCAGGATTCCCGAGTCCTGCCCAGGCCTGAGGTTTACAAGCACGCTCCCACCGTCCAAACCTCGAGGGTGCCTCTGGTACACGGCAGCAAAGAGCCCTACTCTCAAAGGTGCTGAAGGAGCGATGAGGAAGCATGGGGGAGGGTAGAGATGAGAGGAAAAACGGGGTCTTCAATGCACACAGCAATGTTGGAAGGAGGGGACCCCGGGTTGGGGAAAGGAAACCAACTTGTTCTCAGGGTTCTCGGCCAGGAGAGGGGGAAACTCTGGTTGAAGCAGGGCCAAAAGAGAGATGAGGGTGAGTCAAGGATAAAGAAGGATTCCAAACCCGGGTGAAGAGTAAAGAAAGAGGACATGGGGCTGGGCTCGTGGAAGGAACCGCGGGAACAGCTAAAGGACTCGGTTGCCAGGGCTCTGAGTGAGCTGAAACAGCGCCTCTGACTCATGGCAGTTGGTGAGATGGGGTCTTCACGGATTATGAGTGGGTAAGATGCCAGTCCGTGGACCATGGTGCATAGCAGAGCGTGAGGAAGTACCCCAGAGGGGACCAGGGAGATATGGGGTCTCCAGAGCTCGAGGTTGGGTGCAGAAGATCGCCCAGGATCTCGAAGGTAGGGACGAGCGAGGAGCCAGGAAGCTGGATCTCTAGCGTGTGTTGAGGGGAAGAGGGATAGAGAAGGCCCGAGGCTCAAGGTGGGGGCAGAAGCGTGGGAGCGAGGCGAGGGCGGAGCGAGAAGAGGCTAGTGGCCGCTTCGCAGGTCGAGGAACTCCGCCCCCGCCCTGTCCACCCTGAGCCGGACCGGCTCTTACCTGAGAGGCCGAGGAGCCCCAGGCCCAGGACAGCCCAGAGGCCGAGCAGCGCCCGGTGCAGCCCTGGCGAGGGCCCTGGCATCGCCGCCGCGGGGGAAGCGCAGGAGGCGAGGGGAGCGCGAGCGCTGAGCTGGGCTAGAGGACGGCGCGGCGCGGCGGGTGGGGTGTGGAGGAGGCTGAGTTGCGCTCGGGGATTGGTTTAACGTTGGTAACTTGGTTTCCAAGGTGGGGGCGGCAGCAGAGGCGGCAGGGGGGCGGGAGGGCGAGCGTGAGCCAGGCTCCCGGCCTTGGTGAAGGCGTGCTAGCAGGAGCGAGCGACCCCCGGGGTCTACGTGAAGGCCAGCCCCATCGCCCGGAGCCTTCTGGGGGCGGCTGCGCGCTCCCGCGTCATTCTCCGCGGCGACGCGGAGGTGGGTGGGATGCAGGTTTGCCCTTCTCAAACCCCCACCCCACCCCTTGCTTAGATGCTATGATAATGAGCTAGACTCCGAGCTCCGCCTCCGTATTTAGCCCCTCCTACTAGCGCTCCTTGGGGCGGGGATTGATTAGGGGGCTAGAAGAGATTTGAGAAGCTCAGGCTGTGAAGGAGACTGTTATAGGGGAGGAGGTGGGGATGCCTCTTTCACAGATCCTTCCCCTTTTGACCCCTGGGAGCTGAGGGTTACAGCCACGCCCTATTCCCTCTCTGACTCCGCCCCCGCACGCGACAGAAGGGGCGGGGATGAAAGTGACAGCGAGTTGGGAACACGTGTGCGTGCGCGCAGCGTTCTCGGGCATCTAAATTAGGGTCGGCTCTGCTCTGGGTCTGTATTTACCCAGCGTGCAGCGGGCACGTGTCTACGCTGCGTGTGTGAGCAGGAGCTGCCAAAGAGCACCTCAATCCGCTTTCTGCGCGGCGGCTGGGGCCCTGGAACCATGAGGGCCTTGCCAGGCATCCAGTACAGGCCCAGATTCTGTGTCCACGCGAGATCAAGAGACTAACAGTTGACCCCCGCATCTGGGCACCCCCATGTACCCACCAGGCCCAGTGACCATCCCGACGTTGCCAGGAAGCGAGTCTGACACACACACACACACACACACAACACACACCACCATATGGTTGTTCCTTACCACAGTCACCACATGGTATTTGTTCTGTGTATCCATGTTCCCCCAAAAGTACATATGACCCCACCCATCTGTGCTCTCACCCCCAGAGCTAATGGTGAAATAGGGGGATTAGTTCTCATCCCACTCCTACCCTCGAGGAAAATGCAGAGTCTAAAGTGGAAGGGGGAAGGAAACTTAACATCCAATGAGAGCTGCTGCTGGTAGCTCTGGAGCCAATCAGGAGAAGCCATACCAGGAACAAGCCTTCCCACAGCCTAAAGCCTCCCAAGGCCCAGGATTTGCCCTTCTGCTCTGCACTGATAATTCCTGTGGAAGGTTTTTACTACACCGGCTGGGAATGCAGAGGGATTGCAGCTCCGGTTTGGGAGATCAGAGTTAGGAAACCTAAGATGCCCTCAAGGAAAAAAGGAACTTGGAGAAAATGATAGAGGCAAGGCCAAAAAACAAGACCACTTGGTTAGAGGAGGTGCGCTAATGGGGGACCTTTATGCCCAAGGGTAGAAGCTGGCTGAGGAAGACTTTATTGATCCAGGCAAGGTTCCACAAATTGTTCCAGATTCCTTTTTCCTCCAGCTCAGCCAGCATGGACCACTGCCTCTACCTCTGAGACTGTATCAGTAGGTACTTATGCATGCAAAGGATGCCCATGACAAGAAGGATTCCCACAAGGGCTGCGATGGAGGTGAAGGCCAAGGCTTTGGACGCAGGGCTCCAAGCTGGGGGTGGAAGGGGAGAATTAGGAACAGAGCACTTGCAGATGTGAGGACCCACATGGACATGCTTTCGCTTGGCCCGCACCTCTTGGGGTCATAACCCTTCTCTACTCCTCCCAGGATTATAAGGGTGCCTCACCGAAAACTGGCAGCGTCATGGGTGCCGAACTACTGAGGACCACCAGGCCGTCGAGATTGAGGCGGGCGTGGCAGGTAACAGGCTGCCCAAAGTCACCGGGCCTGACGCTTAACGCGTATGTCAGCGTCACGTTGGCCAGATGTAGGCTGGTGAAGCGCTTCAGGCTCTCGGAGTAGATGACCTGGCCCCCGCGCCTCAGAGTCACCACAAGGAAGCCCACCGGGAACACGTGCGTCACATGGCAGCGCAGAGTGTACTCGCCGCCTGCTAAGACCGGAGGCTCCAGGATCACGCTGCGTGGCTGTTCTAAAGCAAGAGGGGGCCGCTAGGCAAGGTCTGAGGGCTCCCCCTAGCGCGACTGTCAACTACCCCCGCTCCATCCCCCTCCCCGCACCCCAGCCCGGCCTAAGCCCCTGTCCCTCACTGTAGGCGGTAATCCTGGCGGTCGCCCCCCGAGTTTCTCCGGCGCAGGTGACGAAGCAGTGCACATCGGAGCTCCAGGCCCTCACATCCAGCAGCTGGTAGGATACCCAACGTGGTCCACTGAGCGTCTCCCCCCGCCGCAGCTCGGTGTGGAGGCTGGAACCCTCTGGTTGCGGGCAGCTGCTGCTGCAGTTGAGCCACACTGAGCCCCCCGGCGGCACGGCCTTGAACTCGGGACTGATGAGCACCCAGAAAAGTGCTGAGGTCTCCGAGGGCGCGGGAGAACTGCCTCCGGGGCCGTGCGACCGCGCACTCCGGCGCCTCCGCGCGCTCCCGCCTCGCGGGGAAGAGGGCGACAGCAAAAGCAGAACCAAGAGGAGGAACAGAGACCCCATGGCAAAAAGCCCGGACTGAGGGGCCCCGCGCCAGGGAGCCAAGGCTGGCTCTGGAGATAAGGAGGCCCGAAGCACCGCCTCTTCAGCCCCACCCGGGCACGTGGGAGAAAGACGGAGTTTCCGAGGGGCCCAGGGGCCTTGGCAGTAAAATCGCCTGCTCCCATGGCTTAAGAATAGGATCCTAGGAGTTCCCGTCGTGGTGCAGTGGTTAACGAATCCGACTAGGAACCATGAGGTTGCAGGTTCGATCCCTGCCCTTGCTCAGTGGGTTAACGATCCGGCGTTGCCGTGAGCCGTGGTGTAGGTTGCAGACGCGGCTGGGATCCCGCAGTTGCTGTGGCTCTGGCGTAGGCCGGTGGCTACAGCTCCGATATGACCCCTAGCCTGGGAACCTCCATATGCCGCGAGAGCGGCCCAAGAAATAGCAAAAAGACCAAAAAAAAAAAAAAAAAAAAAAAAAGGGATCCTAGACCCCATCCAAAACCAAACGTTGTATTTTTTTTTTTTTTCTGGAGAGAGGTCTTTAATTTTCAGTCCCAAAAGGCCCTAATATACCCCAGATTTGGATTATAGCTTGAGGGTTGGGCCTTGAACCAGCAGCCTATTCTTGGGACAGGAAGTGGGAGGACAGGCTAGAAAGGACTCCAGCTGGAGGAAACACTTCCCATCAATTCACACAAGGCTGGGAGGATGAAATAGCTTTATTAGTACAAGGGAGAGGATTCCAGAGCCCAGCGGGGTTCTCCTAGGCCTCTCCTCCCCACTGCTTGCAGGACCCTCATCCACGCAGGAATCTGGAGCCTTAGAGTGTTCTGTTTTTGCAATGTCCTACTGAGACAGAAACAAGTAGGACAAGAAAGGGGCACGCGGGGGTTGGGCATAGTTTACTGGGACTCCATGGTTTAGCTATCAAGGAGTGAGCACCCATATTTAGGCATGTCACCAGGTGTTATTGTGAGCACTGGCAGAGATGAATATGGATGGAGAGGTGGCTAACAGAGGTCAGTGCCAGTGCTGGGGCATAAGGGCTCAGTGGATCATCTCCGGGCATGGCACCAGCTAAATCATGTCACCATTGCTAGCCCCTTTCTGGGAGAAAGCAGCTTGGACAATAGGGTAGGAAATTCTAGCGCTACTTGATCTTTTTTGCCAGGCACTCTTTTTTTTTTTTTTTTTTTGCCATACTCACAGCATATGGAAATTCCTAGGCCAGGGATCGAACCTAAGCCACAGCTGCAACCTGTGACACAACTGTGGCAATGCCAAATCCTTCACCCACTGCACCACACAAGAACTTCCTTCAGGCACTCTTGTGCAGTGCACAGCCACTACAACTGTACCTGGCAACCCTGAATGAGATTAGACTGAGAAGCAAATCCTTGTTTACCACTCCAGCCCATGTAAAAGGAACTCAATAAATAGCTGGTAGAAGAACAAATGAATAAATATGTCATCATCAGGAGCTGGGGATAGTCAGCAGACAGCAGTGCCGGAACCGGGCATCTGTCGGAGAAAGTGTTGAGACTTGTGTTTCAATACTGCACGTGTCTGTGCAGGGCCACTTGTCTCTTAGGACTGCAGGACCTCAGCACATGCAGCGGTGGGTGAGTTTCAATGTTTCCCAGTTGTGTGTTTCCATGTTGGAGGTCAAGGATTCCATCACACACCTTCTGGTCAGGTCAGACTTCGACACCCCTCACAATCATGTTGAATCTCACCCCCTCCTCCTGGCTCAGTGCTGTGGCTACAGGTCAGGTGTGAGGCCTGGGGGTGGGGTCATAAGTACGCAGGTGTCATGACACCAGATGCTGTCTGTATCCTGACTGAGGCCTCTATCCTGTCCTCTGGCATCCTGGGAAGGTGGGTACAGCTTCCATGGTGTATGACCACCATTGTTTGATGCAGCCCCGCTCGTCCCAGTGTGGGAGGGGGTGCTGAGGAGGTCCTGCCCTGGATCAGGTTCAAGGCGGCGAGGCTGGTGTGCTAAGTTTCATGGCTGCATTTTCCTGGGCCTTCTGTAGCTCATACTTCTGGATCTTCCGCTGGTAGTTATAGATGTAAGCGGCGACGCCAACACTGCCCAAGATAGCCACGGCTGCCACCGGAATGATGATGACCATGTTATTCTGGTTGTCTGTGGGGAAGACAGGAGGGCAGTGAGGGTTATGCTGGCCTCACTGGCCCAGCCCTGCCCAGTCCTGAACCCTGGCACTCACGGATCACGTTCACGACCACGACTCGGGTGGCCACACCGCGAGAGCTGGTGGCCTGACATTGGTAGGTGCCTGTAATCTCCCGCTTGACAGGCCCCAGGTCTCCGGTGGGCAGCAAAGCCCCGTCCCCTTCCCGGCGACAGATCAGCTTGGGGGTTGGGTTCCCCCTGGCCTGGCACGTCAGGGTCTGGTGGGAGCCTTCTGGCCACGTCCAGTTTCCTGGGCAATCCCTCTCGTCTAGCCGGGGTCCATCTGAAGAAACAGCAAGATGAGGGATGGGGGCCAGGTAATAGGACACCACTCACCATCTAGGACCGGAGGGCTTGGGTAGGAATCTGGGGAGAGGGTGAGGGAGAGGTGGGCCTTGGAGGTTAGGGGTCATTGTCCAGAGACCCCACTTACACAGGACACTGAGCACCTGGGTCTGGTTCTTGTATAGCACATGCCCAGCCACCGTCAGGGCAGCAGAGCAGGAGAAGCTTCGCCCATGGTCCTCAGCGCTGACATTCAGCTTCAATTGGGCCCTCTGGCTGGGGGTCTCTGCTGGAACCTCGTTCAGTGTCACCACAGCTTCACCGTGGGCCTGGCACTCTATGCTCACTGTAGTCCCTTCTGAGACCTCAGGCTCGCTCAGGGTCAGGTTGGGAGGTGGGAAGCCTGGAGGAGGGGCAAGACACAGTTGTGAGCCCCGCCCCTGGTGTGAGCCCCGCCCCCTCAGAAGCCCTACCAGGGTTTCTACTTACTGTAGAAGGTCACATTCTTCTTTGTCACCACCTTCTCGTCTGCCAGCATTATCTCACATACCAGGTACTGGGTGCCCTGCTCCTTCTCGGTTCCATTGATCCAGGTCTTGGCCAGGAGGGAGTCGCCATTATGCGTGATTGTTAGTGGCGGCCTGTGGTCCCCCCTCGCCAGGTGGACCGTAGCCTCTGAGGCTGGGAACAGTCCATCCAAGGAACAGTTCACAGAAACGGGTGTGCCCACTTCCACAAGCTCAGGGGTAGCAAGGTGTGGGTGGGTGGCTGGCAGGACTGGAGAGAGAGAGAGAGAGGGTGGATGGAACTTGAGAGGGACCAGACATCTTATAGCCCCTTCCTGGAGGAGTTTCACTCCCTCCCCTGGAATACCATCTTCTCTGGCAACTGTGGCCAGGGTCACCCTTGTCCCAGGACACATGCACCTCTTGCCCCGGGTCACAGCCTTCTCAGAAGATCCTGCAGTCCAGGCACCCTATCTCAGAACACGCCACCCCAGAGGCCAAGAACATGCTCTTCCCAGAAGCCTTTGCAGGCTGGGTGGCCACCTTCTCAGCACCTTCATGGCCAGTTCCTCTCCTTCCTAGGAACCCTGCACCCCAAGCAGGAACCACCCCCATCCCATCCTCTCTGCTGGCTCCCCATTGTCTCACCATAAGTTTGGAGCTTCAAGGGGGCCGAGCTGTTCCAAAACAGTTCCAGCCCCTGGGGCTGCAGGTTCAGCTCAGTGCGACAAGAGAAATTGGCACCGTGGTCCTTTCTGCTGGCCAGCATCCGGAACGTGACATTGGCAGGCTCCTCCATCCCCACTGACTGCCTGAACAGCTCCTCCTCCCCCCGGAACAGCACCGCAGAGAGGTTGGTCCGGGGTGCGCCGCCTGACACTTGGCAGCTCAGGTTGAAGTGCTGGCCCTCGCGCTGCCACGACAAGTTAGCCAGTTTCACATACTCCGGGAACCCTGGAGGGGGTGGTGGAGGGAGTGTGGTATGAACCGGACAGCCTGGCTGCCTGCCCACAGGGGTGGGGGGGGGGCCCTGGCTACACCTGCTTAGGAAGTCTTACCTCTCTCTCCCCCAAACACACCCCAAACCACCTAAGCCAGACAGGAATGTTAAGGGCTTCAGGATAAACTGGTGAGAAATCCCCAAGTGGCTGTGAAGGGGGACAAACAAGTCTTTATTCACGGCAGAATCTAAGAGTGAAAATCGGGAAAGAACTTCCATGTCTATTACCAGGAGTCCCAGCAAATAAATACAGTACATTACTTTTTAAACTTTTTTTTTCTTTTTTGGGGGGGCTGTACAAGCAGCATATGGAAGTTCCTGGACTAGGGGTCAAATTAGAGCTGCAGCTGCCAGCCTACGCCACAGCCACAGCCACCCCAGATCGAAGCTGCATCTGTAACCTATACCACAGCTCACGGTAACACCAGATTTTTGAGCGAGGCCACTGAGCAAGGCCATGGATCAAACCAGCATCCTCATGGACCCTTTGTTGGGTTCTTAACCTGCTGAGCCACAAACACAGTACATTTAAGCTTTCCAGTCTCTAGATATTGTTGTAAAAAGACTCCCAGTCTCTATTCTTTTTTTGGCCTTATTTTTTTCCATAGCATCCCTCACCTCTGACATACAAGATCATCTACTCAGTTTACTTACTTCTTCTCTATTTCTGCCATGGTAAGTTAGCCCAGGAGGGCAAGGATCTTTGTTTTGTTGCCGGTTGTGTCTTTGGCCCACAATAGGCACTCTATGTTTGTAGAAAGAACAAGGTTGAGCCACTCACATTGACTTAAGGCCCCCCCCCCTTTATTTTTGGGAACTATGGCATGCAGAAGTTCCCAGGCCATGGATGGAACACACACCATATCAGTGATCAGAGCCACAGCAGTGACAACACTGGATACTTAATCCATCAGGAAACTCCCTGACTACAAGGCCTTTCAGGAGCCTATTCTCTCTTTTTCTTTCTCTCTTTCTTTCTCTCTTTCTTTCTTTCTTTCTCTCTTTCTTTCTTTCTTTCTTTCTTTCTTTCTTTCTTTCTTTCTTTCTTTCTTTCTTTCTTTCTTTCTTTCTCTCTCCCTTCCTTCCTTCCTTCCTTCCTTCCTTCCTTCCTTTCTTTGTCTTTTTAGGGCCACACCTTCGGGCATATGTAAGTTCCCAGGCTAGGGGTCGAATCAGAGCTGCAGCAACCAGGCTACACCACAGCCACAGCAATGCTGGATCCCAGCTGCCTCTGCGACCTACACCACAGCTTACGGCAACACCGGGTCCTCAACCCAATGAGCAAGGCCAGGGATTGAACCTGAATCTTCAAGGATACTGGTTGGGTTCACTACCACTGAGCCACAAAGGGAAGTCCAGGAGCTTTTTTTTTTTTTTTTTTTTGGTCTTTTTGTCTTTGTTGTTGTTGTTGTTGTTGTTGCTATTTCTTGGGCCGCTCCCGCGGCATATGGAGGTTCCCAGGCTAGGGGTCGAATCGGAGCTGTAGCCACCGGCCTACGCCAGAGCCACAGCAACATGGGATCCGAATCGAGTCTGCAACCTACACCACAGCTCACGGCAACGCCGGATCCTTAACCCACTGAGCAAGGGCAGGGACCGAACCCGCAACCTCATAGTTCCTAGTCGGATTCATTAACCACTGCGCCACAACAGGAACTCCCAGGAGCTTATTTTTAAGGGGAAGAAGTTCCTGAATGAGCTGTGTGATCCCCTGAAATGTCAAAAAGCTAACAACAAACTACAAACGCTCAAAACGAAACCCTGAATATTCCCAGAAAACACAACACGTGGGCTTGGTTCCTATAGACCCAGGTCTCCATTCTGCATGAGGTAACAGAATTCCAAGCCTGGACTGCCAGTGGAAACTGCCAGCAGAGCCTCGGTAAGTTACAGCTTAGCCCTGTATCCCACCTCAGATTCTCCAGGGAGGGGTCTTGAGGCCTTCCACTTCTGTTTCCTTCTCAAGAGTCCCTGAAATGTCACTTGGCAGTGCTGTTAAAGTATCGGGAGCCTGCAGTTGATTCACAGCTTTTCTTCTTCTTTCTTTTTTTTTTTTTTAATTTTATTTTATGGCCACACCCACAGCATATGGAAGTTCCTGGGCCAGGCATTGAATCCAAGCTGCAGCTGTGACCTACGCCGCAGCTGCCACAATGCCAGATCCTTTGACCCACTAGGTGGAGCCAGGGATCAAACTTGCACCTCTGCAGCGACTGGAGCTGCTGCAGTCAGGTTCTTAACCTACTGTGCCACAGCGAGAACTTCTCCCTGCTTCTTTGCTATGGCCTGTGGGGGAGTGACATTGCCACTGGAACAGCTCCAGTCCTCAGGGCTACAGAAACAAAGCCTCAGTTTTCTAAGCTGTAAATTGCAGCGAATGAAGGTAGGGGTATTATTAATCCAGTTAAAAAGTTAAAAGAATGACTGTAAATGGGCATGAGGTTACTTTTTAAGGTGATAGATTGGTTCTTAATGAGGTTGTGGTTGCACAACTCTATAAATACCCCTAAATTCATTGCACTGACACTACAAGCTGTTAAAAAAAAAGGCTGAGAAAACCCTTCAACATCAAACTCTTACCTCTGACCACCTGCTACAAACCCCAACTTGCAGAGCCAGAGGCCCCCTCAAACCACAGCCCCCAAATGGAACTCACATTTCTGAGCCCAGCTCCTCCCCCTGAAGGCCAGACTGGGGGAGGAGGAATTGCCTGTACCTCGCCTTGACTCCTCATCTTTAGTCCCTTGCTAAGTCCTGGTCATTCCATTGTTCAAATATTTGTCTGCCACCCCTCCCCTTCTTGGAAGCAGCCACAGCCCACAACATGTGTGACCTGGAGTGGATCCATGGCCAGCTGCTCTCTGGGTTCCTGTAAGGCCAGCCTTTTTTTTTTCCTTTTCTTTTTTGGCCACCCCAAAGCATCGGCTATATGGAGTTCCTGGCCCAGGGATCAGATCTGAGCCACAGTTGTAACCTATGTCACAGCTGTGGCAATGCCAGATCTTTAACCCACTGTGCTGGGCTAGGGATGGAACCTGTGTCCTGGCACTGCAGAGACACCACCAATCCTCTTACACCACAGTGGGAACTCCAGGCCAGCCTTCTGGATCTTCTCTCTTGATACCTGGTCTGCTCACACACCCTCCATGGCTCCCTATGACCCTAAAGAGAAGGTCTTAAGCTCCTCAGCCTGAGGTTCAGGTCCTGACAAATATGGCTCCCACCACACCAATCTGTTGATATTCAGGGCCTCTTGCCTTCCCACCTCCAGATCGGCACGTTTCTCCACTCTGAACCTTTGCTCAGGCTGTTCCTTCTGTCTAGAATGCCTGTCTTTACCAACTCCTACACATCCTTCAAGGCCTACTGAGGGATCACCTCCTGCAGGAGTTAGGACTCTTCCTAGACAAAGCTCAGCCACCCAGAGATTCTCCCTTATCTTTACAGTGGGGGTGAGGCAGGACCAAGCTAGAGTGTCTCCTAGGTGACCCCTTGTGACTGTGTGCGGCCCTCTGCTCCATTTCCCAGAGGTGGAAAGCCTGGCACCCAAAGTCACAGAGAGAGAAACACGTGGCAGAGCCAGGACTCAAACCTGGAGGGTTGGGCTTTCAACTCTCAGGCTGAGATGGGGAAAGGTCCTGTGAGGAAGTTTCCTGGGGCTTTTCAGAGGCCACTGGGAATGTTTGGGAACTTCTCTCACCCAGTTAAGAGCCGCTCAAACATCCTCCAAGACAGAAGCAAAGCTGATATTTGCCCAAAGGCTTCTTTTGCTCAGACACCATGAAGGCAGAATGTCCTTCAGACTCTACTGCATCATTAGACCTTTCTGAGGTGGTCTCGTGAAAAATCAGTCAGGAGGCCATGCGTTCCTCTGCCCCACCCCAACACACACACCAGGGTTACCCATTCGTGAGGGCCATGCTGGGACTGGAATCTAAGACTGTCTCAAGACCAGTCTGCCAGTTCTCTCCCTTCCTTCCTTTTTCTTTCTTTCTGCCATGCCTATGGGATGCAAAAGGTCCTGAGCCAGGGATCGAACCCTCACCACAGCAGTAACAACACCAGATCCTTAACCCACTGAGTCACCAAGGAACTCCGCCAGTTCTCCTTCGTTCTTCCTTTTTTATTTTGTTTTGCTTTAATGTGAATTTCATTTATCTCTTTATTGCCTATGGTTATGCTAACTAATTCTCACACCTCAAAATGTCCAAAGTGATGGTGCTCTCTTGTGGCACAGTGAGTTGAGGATCCAACATCGTCACTGCAGCATCTCCGGTCACTGCTGTGGCATGGTTTCAATCCCTGGCCTGGGAACTTCCACAAGACCAGGGAGCAGCAAAAAAAAAAAAAAAAAAAAAAAGAGTCCAAAGTGAAAAAAAGGCACACAGAGAAAACTAACCTCCTGCCCTCTCCCAGAACCCCCCAGGTTCCTTCCTCACAGTCAGCTCACATTGTCATGTCTTGCCTTTCCTTTCAGGGCTCTTTAATGCAGAAACACAGCCTCCCTCACCTTGTCCCCATGGCTCCCTAACCCTATGGTTGGCATGCCACTCATTCCGAGCATACCTTCCTTCTTTTGAACTTGCCTGCACACCATGGAACTCATTCTCTTTCGGGACACAAGGAGCTTTTGTCTTATTCTTTTACATAGTTGCATACTATTCCACAGGAGGACTGTACCACCACTTATCTACCCAGCCCCCATATTTGAGTGGTTTACAAGCTTTTACCCTTCCAGATAAAGCTATGGTGAATAACTTCACAGCCCCTCATGTCTCTCATGGGCAGGGATGCCTAAAAGTTCACCTTTCAGGAGTGAGATTTCTGTGTCAAAGGACACACGCCTGTGACACTTTGAGGACTGATGCCTGCTTCCCCACTGGTGGGTTGTGCTTCTTTGCACCCCTGCACTGTCAGTAAAATCCCAGGACTGCCTGCTTCCTCAGACTCTTGCCAAAATGGCTGTTATCAATTTCTTGGATGGTTGCCACTACGTGAAAAATGCCATCTTGGAGTTCCCATTGTGGCTCAGCAGTACCGAATCTGCCTCGTCTCCAAGAGGATGAAGGTTCAATCACTGGCCTCACTCAGGGGGTTGAGGACCCAGCATTGCCATGACCAGTGGTGTAGGTGGCAGACGCAGCTCGAATCCTGAGATGCTGACTGTGGTGTAGACTAGCAGCTACAGCTCTAATTCGACCCTTAGCCTGAGAACTTCTATATGCCACAGGTGTGGCCCTAAAAAGACAAAAGAAAAAAGAAAGAAAATGCCATCTCAGGGCTAGTTTTAATTTGCATCTTTTTTTTTTTTTTCCTTTTTAGGGGTGCACTTGAGGCATAGGGAAGTCCCTGGGCTGGGGGTGGAATCAGAGCTGTGGCTGGCAGCATATGTCACAGCCACAGCAACACCAATCCAAGCCACATTTGCAAACCTCACTGAAGCTTGCATCAATGCTGGATCCTTAACCCACTGAGCGAGGCCAGGGATCGAACCTGAATCCTCATGGAGACTATGTCAGGTTCTTAACCCGATGAGCCACAACAGGAACTCCAACTTGCATCTTTTTCTAGAGTCAGATCTAGGACTTTGTCACATGTTTCAAGAGGCCTACAGAGCCAGCATTCTCAAATGTTCTGCATGCCCGTCCTTACTGTAAGGGCACACCCAAGGAAGTTCGAGGAAAGGTTCCAGATGATAATGAGGCTTTCCGAAAATGGGCCCATCTGCCTTTTCCATGAGACTCTGGCCCCACCACCAAGCAAAAAAGGCTGTCCCAGCCTGCTGGGGACTCCCTTGTCCACCTCCCCCAACCAGCCTGCCTCATCCAGCCCCCAGGTCCCAGGCACTCACAGTATACGGTGAGGTTCCCTTGAACTTGTGTCTGGTTTCCCTGACATACTGCATGGCAGAGTAGAGTGCCATCGTTTTCCACATTACTCAGTTCAAAAATCTTCCACTTGTCTCTGTGGTCCACTTCAGTCTTGTGCCAGTGAGTCTCTAGGCCAAAGCTGGTGATGTTTCCATCACAGGCAACACTGCAGTTCACCTTCATGGAGCCTCCTTTGGGTATGATGGTGTTTAGGGGCCACATTGAGATTTCAGCACCTCCAAGCCCTGCAACCAAAGGATAAGAGAGAGACCCACATTACAAATGGGGCTCATCAACATTACTGCCCCCAGCCCATGCTCCGTGCTGGGGACCAAGCCAGCCTTTGAACAAGACAAAAGTCTGCCTTCAGTGTGGGAGACAGAGAAACTCAGGAGCAAACAACATAATTAATAACTGATGCTCACAAGAGCTTTGGCGAAAATAAAACAGGGAGATAGAACAGACAGTGCCTTGGTGACAGGGTAATTTGTGAGCAGAGATCTGAATGATGAGCAGTGGGCTGGCCATCCAGAGGAAAGGGAAATGAGTTGCAGGCCAAATAACAGCAAATGCAAAGGTCCTGAGGCAGGGTGACTGGAGCAAAGAGTATGGGGAATTAACTGGGGTGAAAGGAAGTTAGGCAGATCATGCAAATAGGGTAAGAGGTGTTAAGGATAGTCTTCATTCTGTGAGCAATGAAGAGCCATGGAGGATTTTGGCAAAAGAAGGGCATGAATTCAGCATTCTTTTCCCTTCCAAGAGGTCAGGTGGAGGGAGTCAGTCCTCCAGGGATAAAGGACATCCAATCAGGCTGGCTCCTCATTCCCTTGGACAAGTGGTTTCCCCTCTCTGGGCCTCAATTTCTCCATCTGTAAGTTGGGTGACTATAGTCACCCCGCCTCCTGCTAATGCAAGTCACACCCAGCGCAGTGCAGGTAACAAGTGACTGCAGGTAAGAGGGAGGGGGGTTGTTGGGATAAGCTTCCTCAGACTGGGGTGCCTCCAAAGCGGAAAATAATGTCTGTCTGAGCCCCTCCCCTAGATCTCTTCCTTCAGCTTTGGGTCTCCTCCATTGGTGCGGAGATGTGTGGATAATTCTGGGATCATTCCCATTTCACAGACGGCAATGGTGAGGCCTGAAAAAGGGCGCTTACTCAGGTGAGAATGCGGGAGAACCCAGACGGAAATAGGGATCAGAACACTTTGTTGAGCTGGCAATCACAATGTCCATCTTTCATTCTCCTGCCACCCTCCCCCCCTTCTCCACCCCCACTCCCCCGACCCCAGGCGCAGCCGCCGGGGCATCCCACTGCTCAGCCTCTGCTCCCCGGGCAAGTCAGCCTTGGAATTCCCCTGAGCTGAGAGTCCTGGACTTCCCCCAGGGGCAGAGGGTGAGGAACAGAATGTACAAGGGTGTGTTGTGGCGGGGAGGGGGGGGGAAGTCCCCAGTCCAGGTAAGCTTGGCGAGGGGCTACATCTCTCCAAGCTCTGACCACCTCCTGGGGCCAGGGCACACCCCTTCCAGGTGGCCGCTATTAACTTCTCCATTTTATGGCTGAAAAACTGAGGCTCCTCTGGGAGGGGCAGTCCAGAGTCCCGAAGCCACAGATCGTGCCATAATGGAGGGTCTAGATTCGCACCCAGGGCTGTTGATTTTCAATCGGTGGCTCTAGCCCCAGTTTCCCATAGACAGCTCCCCAAAGTATGAGTGGCCTTATCCCCAAGCCTCCTACCTGGGGACAAGGTCCTCGCACCGCTCCCAGGGGCTTAGCTCGTATCCCGGAGAGCCCGCCCGACAGACGGCAGCCCCCACGCCCGACTCACCTGGGAGCAGAGCCCCAAGCAGGGGCAGGAGCAGGGCCAGGAGCGCAAGCTGGCCAGGATGGGTGGCGCCGGGAGCCATCGCGGAGGCGGCGGGGCGGACTAAGTGGCTCAGAGGCGTGTGGCGCGCACTGTGGCGCCGAGGGTCCTTTTATAGTGGCCCGCCACGGGGGGCCGAGGGGCGGTGCTCCCTTCCCGGAAACCTTGCGCTTTCCCCTCCCGAACGAGGGCTCCGGCATTTCCGCTGAGGGGGTGCCGGGGGCCGTGCCAGATTGTCCACCCGCCTCGCTGGCCGCTCAAGCACCGGAATTTCCCAACTGAAGTAAAGAGGGCTGCCTGGCGGAAGCGACCCGGCTGCAACTCGGGGGTTGCTCCCGGCGCTCGGGGCCCGGGGCCCTGGCTGGGCTAACCTTGATTGTAAGTTTACACTGCGTTTAGCGCTTTACTGAATGCTACCAACCACTCTGGACAGTAGGGACGGTTACTGCGTCCATTCCGTAGAGGGGTAAACAGAGGATCCGAGCTGCGAGGGCCTTCGAACTCGTCTGACTCCCCTGCGCGTTCAGGCCTCTTTAACCGAGTAGAGGCTCCCTCGCTTCGGTGGGGGCCCAGGAATCTTCCCCCAAGCGTTTCTCGTCCAAGGGTGCCCCTCCCCCAAGAGGCATGTTCCCCTCCCAGCTGACACCGAGATTTCCTGGGAAGCGCTGCAGGCACGGGCACCTCCAGGCGCCAGTGAACCCTGGGGGTGAGGACGCAAGCCTCATCACGTCTGCATCCCCCACGGATGGGCGCTCCCACCCCGCCGGGCCTCGCTTCCCCTTTTGGCCTCCGCCGCGTGAACGTCTTTAGTTTTCAGAAAAAGGAAGGAAGCCTCGTGGTCTTGACGCGTGGAACCCCTCCGCTGCAGTTCCCAGGCTCCGTGGAGAAACTGATGCCGCAGACATTGACTGCGAGAGGGGAGAGGGGGCGCTCGAACCATTGCCTTCTGCAGGGAAACTGAGGCAGCCGCTAGGTCCCAGAGTGGGGCGGGGAGAGGGAGTCCTCTGCGCGCAGCTCCCGAAACTCGAACCCCGGCCCCCAGCACTGTGCGAGTGTTTGTCCGGGCTTGTTCCATTAGGGCATTTCAGGGAAATGATGAGGCCCCGCGCCGCGTCTATAGGTCGCCCCCATGCCGCCCCACCCTAACCCCAAGGTCACCCCACACTATCCCCAGGGCCACGCCTGCGCGTGGGACCCCAAGATTCAGCATGCAGCTCGTCAAGGCTGTGGACCCTAGAGTCTCCAAGCGCGGAGCTCCGCCGCCTAAGTCTTCCTGTTGTGGGGGGAGCGTCGCGTCGCCATGGAGACCTACTGGGGCCAAAGAGGTCGAGCTGCAGAAAGGGAAGGGAGGGGGGCCCTCAGGGACGCTAGAACCCTTCCTCCAAGGGAAGGGGCTGCGAATCACTCGCCAGCTAGAAAAGCGTTCCTCTCTCCGCCCTGATTGTTCCTAAGAAATTTCCACGGGGATCTTTCTTCTTGGAGGGTGGAGGGCGCTGGGTTCCCGACCCAAACGGCCTGGACATAGGCGGAAGAGTGAAGGCCGGGGACGTCCCTGGGAGGGTTTGGGAAAATTCTCCGCTAGAGGTCATTTTCTGGCGGATTTTTTTCGGGCTCACATCACCGCGTCCTTTGGCCTCTGTCCCAAGTGCGCGAGCAGCGAGCTCCCCCGCGCGGTCCAGGTACCCCTCGCAGCGGCAAGAGCGTGGCTCGTTCTCTCAACAGGCTATGCAATGACTGAGAGCCTACCTTGTGCCAGGCATTTTTCCCGGTGCCGTTCACAGCAGTGAACGGAACAGATGAAAGTCTCTGGCGTCATGCAGAGATGATTTTATTAGTGCTAGGAGAAAAGTGAAGCAGAGAAGGGAATAGGTAATGTGAAGTTTAGTAAACTTTTTTTTTTTTTTTTTTTTTTTTTTTTTGCTTTTTAGGGCCGCATCTTTTTAGGGCATATGAAGGTTCCCAGGCTGGGGGTCGAATCGGAGCTGTAGCCGCTGGCCTATGCCACAGCAACACCAGATCCCAGCCACCTCTTCCATCTACACCACAGCCCAGGGCAATGCCGGATCCCTAACGCACTCAGCAAGGCCAAGGATTGAACCCGCGTCCTCACGGATGCTAGTCAGATTCGTTTCCGCTAAGCCACGATGGGAACGCCCAGTAAAACCTTATTTTGAATTTTTTTTATCTTTTTTTTTTTTTTTTTTTGTCTTTTGTTGTTGTTGTTGTTGCTATTTCTTGGGCCGCTCCCGCGGCATATGGAGGTTCCCAGGCTAGGGGTCGAATTGGAGCTGTAGCCACCAGCCTATGCCAGAGCCACAGCAACTCGGGATCCGAGCCGCGTCTGCAACCTACACCACAGCTCAGGGCAACGCCGGATCATTAACCCACTGAGCAAGGGCAGGGACCGAACCCGCAACCTCATGGTTCCTAGTCGGATTCGTTAACCACTGCGCCACGACGGGAACTCCTTATTTTGAATTTTTAAAGAATTTCTAATTTATTTATATTTTGGTAGGGCTTTTCTGATTTGTTTTTCCTTTTACAGCCACACCCATGGCATATGGAAGTTCCCAGGTTAGGAGTTCCCGTCGTGGCGCAGTGGTTAACGAATCCGACTAGAAACCATGAGGTTGCGGGTTCGGTCCCTGCCCTTGCTCAGTGGGTTGACGATCCGGCGTTGCCGTGAGCTGTGGTGTAGGTTGCAGACGCGGCTCGGATCCCGAGTTGCTGTGGCTCTGATGTAGGCTGGTGGCTACAGCTCCGATTAGACCCCTAGCCTGGGAACCTCCATATGCCGTGGGAGTAGCCCAAGAAATAGCAAAAAGACAAAAAAAGAAAAAAAAAAAAAAAGGAAGTTCCCAGGTTAGAGGCTGAATGGGAGCTGCAGTTGCTGGCGTAAGCCACAGCCACAGCAACACCAGGTTTTTGTTTTGTTTTGTTTTTTTGCTGGTATAATCATTTATTAATTTCAACAAAGTAAGCATATCAAAATTTAGGTAATACCATTCAATAATTATATAATTGCACATAATTATATAATGTCATACATTTCCAACCTCATGCATTTGTTCAGAAAATATTTATTGACCATCTAATACATGCTGGAATGCCCACCAGGGGTTCTCCTAACTAAACATCAATCTTACAAGAAAAGAATATACTATGCTTTGTACCAATTTACTTAGAAATATATTGATTGAATAGGAAACTCAGTATTTGGTGGAGGAACATCAGGCTTTCTTCAGCGGGACCAGTCATCTTAGCAATTCATACAACCATCCAATAGCTGTTATCTTTATTCTTCAAGTGACATTTAGGTACAAGGGAACCAGAATTCTTCTAGGAGAGTATAGGAACCACCAACTTTGAAGTCTCATGTCTGACAGAGTAATCAGTATTTCTTATAAACAATCTTGGACAGCTTCCAGAGTCCTCACAAACGAAATATCCAGTTTCAAATGTTACCACATTCATGGAAGCCCAAAGCTAAGATTTCCACTAGAGAATTATTTTTACCATAAGAAATGTTGCCTACTAACAAGCTGACATTTTACTTTATCATGTTTCCAGAGGAACTGAACTAGAAAAGTTAACCCAAGTTCAAATACGTCCTTAGAGATGGAGACAGGGTTTTGTTAATCCTTTACCCTCACATAAAAGAATGCACTGTCTGCAGAAAATTAGAAATCAGTCATAAAACTAACTACAATTCATCAAGTTATTATTTTCTTTATTATTACCATGCACTGGCAATTCTAAACGTTATCAGTAATTAAATACTCCTCTCTACTGACGCAGTTCACTCTCACAATCCCTCCCTTCTTCGTAGGCTACCATACTGATGCCAGGCACTATTCTGACTACTGGAGGTGTAGCAACAAGCAAGACAGACAAAGCCCCTGCTCTTACAGAATTTCTATTCTGACATGGCTGGGAATGGCAGAGAGATAGTCAATAAATAAGCAAATAGTGGTATACATGGTATGATTTTTTTTTTTTGTCTTTTTGTCTTTTCTAGGGCTGCACTCGTGGCATATGGAGGTTCCCAGGCTAGGGGTCTAATTGAAGCTGTAGCCGCCAGCCTTCACCAGAGCCACAGAAACAACAGATCCGAGCCGTGTCTGCGACCTACACCACAGTGCATGGCAACGCCAGATCCTTAACCCACTGAGCAAGGCCAGGGATCGAACCCACAACCTCATGGTTCCTAGTCGGATTCGTTAACCACTGAGCCACAACAGGAACTCCGACGGTACGAATTTTTTAAAAGGAGGGTAAGGTGATTAAGAATGCTAGTAGAAGAGGTATATGCCAGCTATCATCTATTGAAACATTCCATATCAGCCCTCTTATTCTCACTCCTGTAAAATAGAACTGGAAGCCTGAAAACACAATTTCCCAGGCTCTCTTTCCAGCTGTGGTCCAATAGGTTTTTGCCATTGTGGTGCATTAACAGGATATGAGAAGGTAGAAAGGAGGTGGCAGAGTATGTGCTCCTCGACTCAGTAACATCACTTTTCCCCAGCAGCTCTGGGGATGGTGGTCTCTTCTTGCAGTTACTGATCTTTATTAATGGACTTTTCTTCTTTTGTTTCTTCAACTCTGCCAACACATTTGTAATCAATCCCACGTATTAAATTATCCTTTCTCCCACCCCTTCCATTTTTTTAATTACTCAATGAATTTATGACTTTCGTAGTTGTACAATGAAGCAACACCAGGTTTGAGCCACATCTGCAACCTGTGCAGCGACTTGGAGCAAATCCAGAAACTTAAAGCACTGAGCAAGGCCTCACAGAAACAGTGTCAGGTTCTTAACCCACTGAGCCACTGTAGGACTCCAATTTATGTATATTTTTTGGCTCATCCATGGCATGTGGAAGTTCCCAGGCCAAGAATCAAACCTGCACCACAACAGTGCCCAGAGCCACAGCAGTGCCCAGAGCCACAGCAGTGCCCGGAGCCACAGCAGTGCCAATGACAGATCCTCAACTTCTAGGCCACCCGGGAACTCCTAATAAACCTTTTTTCTTTAAGTTTTATTGAAGTATAGTTGATTTACAAGGTTGTGATAATTTCTTCTGTATGACAAAATGACTCAGTCATACATATACACTATCCATTCTCTTTCAGATTCTTTTCCCACATAGATTATCACAGACTACTGGGTAGAGTTCTCTGCGCTATATGGCAGGTCCACGTCAGCCTGTCATTCCATATACCTCAGTGTAAGGGTCTTCCTTCTTTTATTCTATCATTCCTTTTTTGGCCATGACAGCAGCATGCAGAATTTCCTGGGCTAGGGATTGAACCTGCACCACAGCTGTAAACAGAGTCACAGCAGTGACAACGCTGGATCTTAAACCCTCTGAGCCATGAGAACTAATAAACCTTAAATAGACAATTCAGTGAAAGACTGAGATGGTGACATTTGAGCTAAGACCAGAGGGTGGTGAGAAGAGTCCTGACAATAGCAAGGAAGGGCAGTTAACAGGCAGAGAGCACTGAATGTGCAAAGGCTCTGAGATAGAAGCTGCCTTAAGGAACAGCCAGGAGCTCAATGGGGCAGCACATATATTAAAGAAAATATTTTTTGTTGTTGTTGTTTGTTTGTCTTTTTGCCTTTTTTAGGGCCGCTCCTGCGGCATATGGAGGTTCCCAGACTAGAGGTCTAATCAGAGCTGTAGCCACCAGCCTACACCACAGCCACAGCAACACGGGATCCAAGCTGCGTCTGTGACCTACACTACAGCTCACGGCAATGCCAGATCTTTTACCCACTGAGCAAGGCCAGAGATCGAACCGAAACCTCGTGGTTTCTAGTCGGATTCGTTAACCACTGAGCCACGACGGGAACTCCAAAGAAAATAATTTTTTAAAAAGGGAGTTCCTTGGAGTTCTTGCTGTGGCTCAGGTGGTTTCAGGTTTGATCCCTGGCCTCGTTCAGTGGGGTAAGGATCCAACGTTGTCGTGAGCTGCAGTGTAAGGTGGAAATTTGGCTCAGAACTGTCATGGCTGTGGCTATGGTGTAGGATGGCAGCTGCAGCTCCAATTCAACCCTTAGCTTAGGAACTTCCATATGCTGCAGGTGTGGCTCTAAAAAGAGCAAAAAAAACAAAAAAAAAGAGTTCCCTGGTGGCTCAATGGGTTAAGGATATGGAATTGTCACTGCTGTATCTCTGGTTACTGCTGTGGTCAGAGTTGCATCTCTTTCCAGGGAACTTCCGCATGCCATGGATGGGGGGAACAGTCATGAGGGTAGTGTTGCTGAGTTGCAGTAAAGAGGGGATGGGGTAGAGCTTGGTCTAAGGAGAACTTTGACCTTTCCTCTAAATGAGGTGGCTGTGGAGGGTTCTGGGCAGAGGAGGGACGCACCCTGACTTGGGTGTTTACAGGCAGCCTCCTGAGACAGCAGAGCTATAGCCAGGAAGGTGATAGGAAGGAGGACAGGGTAGGAGCCAGGAGACTGGAGAGGAGGTGACGGCTCCAGCGCAGGGGAGCAGTGATGGAGCCTGGAATGGGCAGTGACCCTGGAGGTGTGGTCACATTTGGCATCCAGGAGTTCCTGCTGTGATGCAGTGGGATTGGGATCCGTGGTATCTTGGAAGCAATGGGACACCACCAGCACACTGGGTTAAGGATCTGGCATTGCCACAGCTGCAGCTTATGTAGAAACTGCAGCTCAGATCTGATCCCTGGCCCGGGAACTCCATATGCTGTGGGACAGCCAAAAAAAAAAAATTGGCATCCGTTTTGGCAACAGGGCCAGCTGCACTTGCTGGGACATGGGGGCAGAGCAGAGTCAAGGTCCACTCATTGGTCCTGGTCTGAGGTCCTGGGAAGGTGGAGGGCCATTTCCTGAGATGAGGATGGGGTGATAAGGGGGGTTGCTCCTCCCTGTCTACACTCCCTTTGTGCTTCTTTGAAAGAAAGGGAAGCAGAGGTTCCCCATCTCCTTGTTGCAGCCACCAGGAAGGGCAGGGTTTCCTCCAGGGTGCCAGGCAGTCTCTGGAAGGTCAGGGGATGGGTCCACTGCAGATCAGAGGGTGTGGTCCCCAACTAGAAGTACTCAAACCCCTCTCCATGGCATCATGTCTGCTCGCCCCTCATTCTGAGCTCTGGCATGACCACCTGGCAGTTCCCTTGTCCTGGAATGCTCTTCCCGTCTTGTGGTCTGAGCCTCTTCCTAAAAGCTTCCTGCATGCTCCCCCCTCCCTGGATCTTCTGTCCAGGGCCACATTCTCTGTCACTTGCCCTAAGGGTTTCATTATGGAAACTTCACTCAATTGCTGAAATTCTTTTGGTTTACTTGCTTGTGTCACCTCCATTAGCATGAGCTCCAGAAGGCCAGGGACCCTGTCAGGCCCGGCACCTGAATCAATGTCTGGTCATTATAGGCAAATGGTCAATACACATTTATTGAATAAATAAACTCTTGTTCTGTAAGCATTCTGCACATGCTGTTCCTCCAGCCCGGAATTCCGTTCCTCTGCTTTTACAAAAGATTACCAGAGGAGGAGTTCCCACTGTGGTGCAGCAGAAGTGAATCTGGCTAGTATTCATGAGGATGCGGGTTCAATCTCTGGCCTCGCTCGTTGGTTCAAGGATCAGACATTGCTGTGAGCTGTGGTGTAGGTCAAAGACGCAGCTCGGACCTGGTGTTGCTGTGGCTGTGGCGTGGGCTGAATCTGTAGCTCCAGTTCAACCCCTAGCCAGGGAACTTCCATATGCCAAGGTTGTAACCCTAAAAAGAAAGAAAGAAAAAAAAAAGATTCCCAAAGGATTTCATCCACCAGGTTTTAACAGGTCCAGGAACACAAGGTCCAGATATCTTTTTTTTTGGCTGTGCCCATGGCATACAAAAGTTGCAAGGCTGGGGATCAAACCCTCACCACAGCAGCAACAATGCCAGATCCTTAACCCACTGTGCCATCAGGGAACTTCCCAGATTTTTTTTTCTTTGCCACACCTGCAGCATATAGAAGTTCCTGGACCAGGCATTGAATCCAAGCTGCAGCTGCAACCCATGTGGAAACTGCAGCAATGCCGGATCCTTAACCCACTCTACCACAGCGGAAACCCCACCAAAGTATGTTTTTAAGAAAGCAATTTCATTTCCTTTTTTTTTTTTTTTTTTTTTTTTGGCCTCCCCGAAGTATATGGAGCTCCCCTGCCAGGGAGCAGATCCTAATCGCAGTCGTTACCTAAACTTCAGCGGCAGCAACCCTGGATCCTTAACACGCTGTGCCAGGCAGGGGATTGAACCCGAATTCCAGCTCTCCCGAGATGCCACTGATCCCCTTGTACCACAAAGGGAACTCCTGTGTCCTTTTGATGAATACCCAGAAGTGGACTTGCTGGATTGAGTTTAACTTATTTTTTTCTTTTTTTGCTTTTTAGGGCCGCACACGTGGCATATGGAGGTTCCTAGGCTAAGGGTCAAATTGGAGCTGTAGCCTCTCACCTATGCCACAGCCACAGCAACGCAGGATCCTAGCCGTGTCTGCAACCTACACCACTGTTCATGACAACACCAGATCCTTAACCCACTGAGTGAGGCCAGGGATGGATGAACCTGCATCCTCATGGATACTAGTTGGATTCGTTAAAGACGACGACGTTCTTCCGATTCTCTTAATTTTTTGAGGAACCTCCATGATATTCGGGCCATAGTTTGAATAATATTCCATTGTAAAGGTGTATCACATTTTGTTTATCCCTTTATCAGTGGGTAGATATTTGGGTTGTTTCTACCTTTTGGCTATTGTTAATCATGCTGCTATGTGTTTTTTTGTTTTGTTTTTTGTTTTTGTTTTTGTTTTTGTTTTACTTTTTAGGGCTGCACCTGCACCATATAGAAGTTCCCAGGCTAGGGGTCAAATGGGAGCTATAGATGCCACCCTACACCACAGCCACAGCAATGCCAGATCCGAGCCATATCTGCGATGTACACCACAATTCCAGCAATGCTGAACCCTTAATCCACTGAGCGAGACCAGGGATCAAACTCTCATCATCATGGATACTATTGAGGCTTGTTACCACTGAGCCACAATGGGAACTTTCCATGAGCACGATTTTGTACAAACATGTTTTCAGTTCTTTGGGGTATATAACTAAGAGTGGAATTGTTGAGTCACATGCTAATTCCATGTTTAACTTTTTGAGAGACCGCCAGACTATTTTCCACAGCAGCTGTACCATGTTGCAGTCCCACCAGCAAGGTACAAAGATTCTGGGATTTCAATTTCTCCACATCCTGGCCAAAATGTATTTAATTATTTATTTATTTTTCTTTTTATGGCCACACCTGCAGCACATGGAAGTTCCCAGGCTAGGGGTCTAAACGGAGCTGCAGCTACACCTACACCACAGCCACAGCAGCTCGGGATCCCAGCCACATCTTCCACCTACATCAGAGTTTATTGCAATGCCAGATTCTTAACCTCTGGAGTGGGGCCAGGGATGGAACCCGAAACCTCATTGACACTATGTTGGGTCAACGGGAACTCTTGCTAGCCAAAATTAATTTTGCTCTAATATTACTATGATTGCCCCCCAATGCGTGGGAAGTGGTATCTCATTATGGTTCCCCAGTCCTTCTGACCTGTCCAGTTGACAAGCCCAGTAGAGTCCTGCAGCTGCTGGGGGTGTGCACAGACCAGCAAGTGCTTGATGGGATGTGGTCAAGTTGCCGAGAGCACCTGCCACAAGCTCTGACCTTGAGCAAGTCACTTCTCCTAGCAGAATCTTGATGGCCTCAGCTATAGAATGGGAGGGTAACACAAACCTCAAAGGGTGGGCTTGAGGAGTTTCCACTGTGGCACGGGGGGTTAAGGACCTGATGTTGCTGCAGATGTGGCATGGGTTGCAGCTGTGGTTCAGATTAGATCTTTGGCCAAAAAATAAAAGAGGGTGGGTGGGTATGAGTTTTCAATAAGGCCATTGCTGTTCAGGGAGAAGAGACAGTAGGAGTTACAGTGTGTCTGCTTCCTTAGAACTAGGCAGGAATTCACACTTCCTCCTGCATTCCCACAGATGAGTTCATTCTAGCCTCATGGTTCCGCATCACAGCCCTTGGGTGTAAAGCAAAACTTCATGACGTTTGGATGTTGATAAAAACATAACTTGGCTTCTCCCTCCGCTCTTTGAATGTTTATTCTGTGGTGGACTCTGCCCTGGCTGAGAATTCTGCCTGGGACTCAGGCCCAAATCAATATCATGTGCAAACTGCTGATCTCGACTTGGTGTTGGCTGGGAGCCCCGGGTCGGGCCTCTCCAGGCTGGAGGCCTTGGTAGAGGAAGAAGGGCTTGTTCCCTTCGCTTCCTCCCATGGGCGCTTGAGTCCCTCCTGCCCAGGTGCAGGGAGGAGGGGACAGGGCAGCTCCCCCTTGGCAGGTGGCTTTGCCCCCTTTGGATGCCCCAGGAGTGTGGTTAAGTATTTTAGGGGGCTCTCTGGGGCTTCCTCTTTCCTGGGGACCCCTTTGCTGGGATGGAGTCATCTTTGATTTGGCTTGTGGCTCTTCCCTCAGTCCTTGGGGTCAGGTCCTACACTCTCTTCCCTCCCAGTGGGCCACCAATAAGCGGCCACCCTGATGCCACCATCAGAGCCACCTGCCTCTCACCCTCTGGGTCTCCTGGGGGTCAGATCCCATTCCCTTGGCTCACTTGATTTTTTTTTTTTCACTTTTTAAGGCTGAACATACAGCATATGGCATTTCCCAGGCTAGGGGTCGAATCTAAGCTGCAGCTGCCGGCCTACACCACAACCACAGCACCGCAAGATCCAAGCCGAGTCTGCAAAGTACACCACAGCTCACAGCAACACTGAATCCTTAACCCACTGAGCAATGCCAGGGATCAAACCGGCGTCCTCATGGATACTAGTTGGGTTTGTAACCTGCTGAGTCACAATGGGAACTCCCTCACTTGAGCTTTCCTAAGCCTAAATCATCCTGAGTCCTGGATGTCCTGCCTTCAGAGATAGCTTTCAAAAGCTGTGAAGTCCCCTTCCTCTCGGGGTTTACCCATGGCCCAAGAGGGTGTGATGGGATTGGCAAGTAGCAACAACTCCCCTGAAGAAATGTCTCCACTCGCCTTTCTCTCTTTGGCTGCACCTGCAGAACTACTTTGGAGGTTCTGGGGCCAGATTGAACCTATGCCACAGCATCGACCCAATTGCCGCCACTGTCACTGCTGCAGTGACAACACTGGATCCTTAACCCACTGCGCCATGAGAGAACTCCCTCTCTCTCTCTCTTTTTTTTTTAAAAGAAGGCTTTAACAAAAACAGACTCACAGACATGCGGAACAGACCTGTGGTTGCCAAGAGGGAGGGGGAAGCAGGTGGGATATATGGGGAGTTTGGGGTTAGCAGATGCAAACTACTATATTTAGAATGGAAAAGCCAATGAGGTCCTGCTGTATAGCACAGGGATAGAATATGGTAGAAGACAGAATGAAAAAAAGAAGGTATAGGAGTTCCCGTCGTGACTCAGTGGTTAACGAATCCAACTAGGAACCATGAGGTTGTGGGTTTGATCCCTGGCCTCACTCAGTGGGTTAAGGATCCGGCTTGCCATGAGCTGTGGTGTAGGTTGCAGACATGGGTAGGATCTGGCGTTGCTGTGGCTGTGGTGTAGGCCGGCAACTGTAGCTCCAATTAGACCCCTAGCCTGGGAAACTCCACATGCTGTGGGTGCAGCCCTAGAAAAGGCAAAAAGAAAAAAAAAAAATATATATATATATATATGACTGGGTCATTCTGCTGTACAGCAGAAATCGACACAACATTGCAAAAAATAAAGAAGTTCCTGCAGTGGCACAGCAGGATCAGTGGCGTCTTGGGAGAACTGGGACATGGGTCTGATCTCTGGCCTGGCACAGTAGGTTAAGGATCTGCCACTTAGGTCAAGACTGTGGCTTGGATCTGATCCTTGGCCTGGGAACTCCATTTGCCATGGGGCAGCCAAAAAAGAAAAGAAAAGAAAAAAGTAAACATAACAAAAAATAACACTTTTTATTATAGAGAATTTCAAAATAGGCATCAGCAAAGGGGAAATGTGATGCACCTGTGCCAAATTGCACAGGCCTCAGGGCCGATCTTGTTGAATCGTTCCCCTTACATTCGATCATGGGTTCAACTACTTCTCCCTGGAGAAAAAGATAAAAGTGATCATCTCCAGATTGTGATCTTATTTAGAAATGGAGTCTTTGCAGATGGTCAGGTTCAGATGAGGTCATCAGGGGAGTTCCCATCGTGGCTCAGTGGTTAACGCATCCGACCAGGAACCATGAGGTTGCAGGTTCGATCCCTGGCCTCACTTAGTGGGTTAAGGATCCAGCGTTGCTGCAAGCTGTGGTGTAGGTCGAAGACATGGCTCAGATCCCGAGTTACTGCAGCTGTGGCAGGCGGCTACAGCTCTGCTTAGACCCCTAGCCCAGGAACCTCCTTATGCTGTGAGTGCGGCCCTAGAAAAGACAAAAAAAAAAAAAAAAAGACAGATGAGGTCATTAGGGTAGGCCTTAACCCAGCATGACTGCTGCCCTTATAAAAAGGGGAAATTCAGACAGACACCACTTGAAGATGACAAAAGAGATCAGTGATTTATCTACAAGCCAAGAAATGCCAAGGAAGGCCAGCAAACCACCGGAAGCTAGGCAGGAGGGGTGGGACGGAGTCTGTCTCAGCAGAAACCAACCCTGCAGGTTAAGAACCCGACTAGTACTCGTGAAGATGTGGGTTCCATCCCTGGCCCTGTTCAGTGGTTTAAGGACCCAGTGTTGCCATGAGCTGTGATGTAGGTCACAGATGCAGCTCTGATGCCACATTGCTGTGGCTGTGATGTAAGCCTGTGGCTACGGCTCTGATTCAACCCCTAGACTGGGAACTCCAGATGCTGTAGGTGTAGCCCTGGAAAAAAAAGAAAAGAGCCGTGAGACAGTATATCTGTTGTTGAAGTCCTAGTCCGCGGTACTTACTTTATTAAGGCAGCCAAGGAAACTATACACACGTGCTGATTTGAAAGCACATTCTAGACACTGAATCACACATGTGCTGATTTGAAAGCACATTCTAGACACTGAATCATTTTTTCTAATGCCTTTTTCCATCCTTGATCTGGCTGAGAGATTCTAGTGTGGGGCAACAGGTTCTGACTCATTTTACCCTATTTCCTGATGGCTGTGGTGTGGACACCTGAATCCCACCATGCATACCTACGACTCTCCAGAGAGATTTACTCCAGCATTTACCACCCGATCTGGCCTCTGCACCCGTTACTACTGGCTCCAAATAACTTTTCCTTTCTTTTTAGGGCCGGACCCAAGGCATATGGAAGTTCCCAGGTTAGAGGTCAAAGTGGAGCCACATCTGATCTGAGTTGTCTGTGACCTGCACCATAGCTCACAGCAACACCAGATCCTTAACCCACTGAGTGGAGCCAGGGATCAAACCTGCATCGTCATAGATACCAGTTGGGTTCTTAACCCTCTGAACAACAATGGGAACTCCACCTATCCTTTCCTACTCAGTCAAATCTGATGCTTTAAGATCAAAATTTGTGTCCACTGAAGACTATCAGAGAATGTCCTATGAGTTCTGAAGACACTCTCAGGAGAGGCATTCCTGAGTTTTCATCAAGGGGCAGCCTAGTTGATGGGTCACTATGGCTGCCTGGCAAGGCCCAAATACCAGATGGCAGTTCTGACCGACTTTAAAGAAGCTGACCACATTATTTTATTATTTAGTTTTATTCTGGGCCGCACCCAAAACATGTGGAAGTTCCTGGGCCAGGGCTGGAACCCACACCACAGCTATAACCAGACCCACAGCAATGACACTAGATCCTTTACCTGCTGAGCCACGAGGAAACTCCCTGGTTTACATCATTTTATAATCTGTGTTGTGACTTTTAAAAGACAAAACAGGAGTTCCCGTCGTGGCGCAGTGGTTAACGAATCCGACTAGGAACCATGAGGTTAAGGGTTCGATCCCTACCCTTGCTCAGTGGGTTAACAATCCGGCGTTGCCGTGAGCTGTGGTGTAGGTCGCAGATGCAGCTCGGATCCCGTGTTGCTGTGGCTCTGGCATAGGCTGGCGGTTACAACTCCAATTGGACCCCTAGCCTGGGAACCTTCATATGCTGCGGGAGCAGCCCAAGAAATGGCAAAAAAGACAAAAAATAAAAATAAAAAATAAAAAAATAAAAGACAAAACATGGAATTCCCGTCGTGGTGCAGTAGAAATGAATCTGACTAGAAACCATGAGGTTGCAGGTTCGATCCCTGGCCTTGCTCAGTGGGTTAAAGATCTGGTGTTGCCATGAGCTGTGGTATAGGCTGCAGACGTGGCTTGGATCTGGCATTGCTGTGGCTGTGGCATAGGCCAGCAGCTGTAGCTCCAATTAGACCCCTAGCCTGGAAACCTCCAGGTGCAGCCACAAAAGGACAATAGACAAAAAACAATAACAACTTGGAGGCAAATAACATCATCAGACTCAAAAATGAGGATTCTGGTTTGGTGTTTTAAGAAAGTTTATTTGCTCATTTACCTACTACATTGATCCTGACTCTGTGCTTCTGGAAAATCACTGTGATGAAAGTTCAGGTTTCCACACTGTACCCTCTGTGGACTCAGGCCCACACTTGGACTGAAGGACCACAAGCCCTGTGAGGGATGCAAGCCTTTATTGAGAGTGCTTGGCAATCAGGAGGCGCCACTCCCCAAGGCTGACTCACCCAGGAAAGCTGATGGTGGGTCATTTCTATAAACAGTGCCGATGCCCCTTGAGGAGAGGTACCCAGCGGTGCCCAGCACCACAGAAGGAGCCCAACTTGCCAAATGGAATTATTCACAAAATGGTAACGAGCTGTTTGGTTCTCCTCTTGGCTTAAAAAATTAAAAATTTATCTTACACAAAAGAGACACCTGGGGCAGAAGCTCGGTCAGGCTCTCTGGAGAGCTGTGCCTCCCCACCTTCCTGTAGTGATGCCTGCTGGGCTACTCTGACTGTGGCCTCTGCCCCCACCTGGGACGAGGGGGGCTGGGCAATGCCTTCCAGGGCGAATGGGAGGCTCCCAAGCCCGTCAGGGGCTCAACCTGGCTCAGAGCAGGACAGCAAGAAGGAGGGCGCCGATGGGCCATGGAAGGCCATGAAAGGTGCAGGGAAGGGGCTCAGGGGAAGTCGCAGTAGGGCAGGCGGAAGGGGTAGAGGGGTGTGTAGCGCGAGTTGTGCCAGAGCAGCTTCTCCTCCAGGAAGGCAACGGTCGGCAGGGTCAGGACCAGGGTCTGGTGCTTGAGCATGCTGTGCACGTTCAGGCCTGGGGGGCAGGGCAGGGGTACAGTGAGGGCCAGCTGCCCCCTCCACAGAGACACCATGGCCTGATGTGAGGTCCTGAGCTCCATGGCCTGGGTTCTCACTGCCAGAGACCCTTAGCAAGGGACTGTCCTCAGCTTATCAACTTCTAACTGAGAGCGTCCAGAGGGCCAGACTCTGCCCTGTGCTCGGGCATGAGTCCCACCTTACACCCCAGCCGGGGAGGCAGAGCAGATGAGTAAACACGGTGCACTGAGGGAGGCCTGTGGGGCTGCAGTGAGTGATGAGGGCAAGAAAGAGGAGGAGGAGGCAGGGCAGGCTGTGTGAGATCTGTCTGCCTTTTACTTGGAGTGACCAGGGAGCCCTGGAAGGCTCTGGGCTGGCTCAGGTGGTGCTCACACGCGCCCTCTGGTGGTCATAAGCAGGGATGGGCAGATGGGGCACAGGTCAGACCTTGAGGAAGTTGGCAGGAGTCTGGGACCTGAGCAGAGACCTGTGCTAGTTCAGGGTGGTGAGAAGTGGTTGGATTCTAGATGTTTAGGGACAGAGCTGACAGGGTGAGCTAACAGACTAGTGTGGAGGGTGACAGCGTGGTCTGGGGCCTGGGCCACTGGGAAGAAGATCTTATGTGCCAGGATGATGACAAGACTCCATGTGCTGCTGTCCAGGAGGCAGCCAGACTTGTGATCAGGAGGTGGGGAGAGAGCTCTGGGGATCAGACAACACACTGATGGGTGGGATGTGCTCGGGACAGCCCTGATCCTTCGTCTCCACTTCCACATGAGGAGCAGGGCGAGGACAGTGTGTGGGCCCTGGGACATGCTCCACGCCTGGCACTGTGACCCAAGCTTGGACAGACACGACCTCAGAGCATTTCTCTAAGAAAGATATCATTTTCCCAAGGCTCATCTGGGCAAGCTGAGGGCTGGGTGGGGGAGGGGAGTCATCACGGCCCAAGGCCATTCAGTGACCAAGTCACAGGCACAGGATTTGAGCTGGCCCGAGTACTCTCTGGGGGCCTGGGAGGCAGACTGGGGCCCTTTGCTCACCAACAGCAGGGACCAGGTTGAAGGTCTTGAGCCCGGAGGTGGCTGCCACAACGTTCTGAGGCATGTCCTCGTGTTCCCTGAAACAGAAGCCAGGAGGTGAGCCCTGCCCCCCAGCCCCCCAGCCCCTACCTCCCCAGCTCTGCCCTGTGCCCTCACAAGTCCACGAGGAGGACAGAGTCACCCCAGCGGCGGTAGCGGGCCAGCTCTATCAGGTACTGGGGGTCTGCAGTCGGCAGCTCCAGGGAGTCCACGATGTGCAGGTCGTCCTGGTGGGAGCAAAGGATGGTCTAAACCCCCAGAGCCACCCCCCCACCCCGGACCTCGGTGCTCCCAGAAGGATCAGGGCTATACCTGGGCCAGTTTGACAGTCAGCGCCACCTTGAGGCCCTGCACCCGCACTTTCATGGGCAGCATGTAGTAGTAGCTCGTGGGGCCCCGGGGGCCGTGGGCAACGCCTCCTGTGAGAGAGGAGGAGATAGGTGAAGAGATGAAGGCCTCAGCTGGGCACGGAGGTCAGAAATGTGCTCCAGAGGCTGGCACAGGGGTTGGGGGGGGGGCTGCCGGCAGCCAGGCTGAACCTCAGCAAAGAGAGCAGGGCCTCAGGTAGGGATGGAAACGGGAGGCTGGATCGGGTCTCACTGGCTCTTGGTCTCCGAGGTCGTCAAATCCTGAGTGAGGTCCATCTACCCGTGTGTCCTCCCTCTGCTGAGCCCTGGGAGTGTGATGGACAAGATCCCTGCCCTCACACAGTTCATAATCAGACAGAGGCCGAATCTCCGAGGGAACCAGCGGGGCAGGCAGCACAAGGGGTTGCGGGTGGAGGGAGGTGGGGACCCAAAGAGGGTCAGGGAGGGCTTCCTGGAGGAAGCAAGGCCCAAACACATTGGAAACATGAGAGGAACTGGCCAAATAGGAAATGACTCTGAATCAGCTCTCAGGGAGAGTGTGGAAGGGACAAGGGGGAGGGGTCTGCAGCCACCAGGGCCTGGAATGCCAAGGTGAGGGGCTCAGACTTCCCACAAAGGCTGCAGGAGCTAGGGGTTTAGGAAAATCCTTCTGGGTCCTCTGTGAAGTGTGGGCCAAAGAGGTGAGATGGGATGTGGGAAAAAGGGGCTGTGGCAAAAAAACAAAACAAAGCAAACAAAAAAAAAACTAATAAAAAAAGGAGTTCCTATTGTGGCTCAGTGTGTTAAGAACTCCACTAATACCCATGAGGATGCAAATTTGATCCCTGGCCTCACTCAGTGGGTTAAGGATCTGGTGTTGCCATGAGCTGCAGTGTAGGTCACAGACAAGGCTCAGATCCCATGTTGCTGTGGCCTTGGCCGGCAGCTGCAGCTCTGATTTGATCTGTAGCCTGGAAACTTTTTTTTTTTACTGCAGAAGGTTCAGTTTCTTTATTTTCTGAGATTTGAGGGAATATTTGATTTATATAAGTGATTATTTTTATAAGCCTAGCCTGGAAACTTCCATATGCCACAGGTGTGATGGCAAAAGAAAAAAAAAAATGGGTGGGAGGCTGTGGCTATAGTCTGATGAGAGGCCAAGACCAGAGCTGCAGGGAACTGGGGGTGGAGGGGGGAGTGGACGACTCTCTCACTTCTGACCACATGTGGGCAGTGAGCTGGAGGGACTGAGACTGACAAGACTGTTCTCCAGATGTGTGTGGGAACAAACACCTGACCCTGCATTAACTCAGCCCCCGCCCCCACCAGCTCTGCTTACCTCCTCGCCAGATCGGGGAGCGGATGCTGCCATGCCTGGCACGCCCACTGCCTTTCTGCACCCAGGGCTTCCGCCCACCACCTCGCACCTCGGCCCTTGTCTTGGTCTTGGCATAGCTCTGCAGGCAGAGTGAGGACAGTCAGGCACTGAGCCGGGGAATACCGCAGTGAGCTGGGCGGACTGGCCTCCAATGGGGAGCCGGACAGGAGCTTCCAGTGGGGCTCCACTGGGACAAGCACAGGGAAGGAAGGATAAAGAAAATCGAAGAGTCCTCGACTCTACACCAGAAGGTCAGCTTCAGAAAGGCAGGGGCCCTGCTGCCTGGCACGCATGGGTACTTAGTATTTTTTGAATGATTTTCATGTGGTTGTAACTAAAAGGAGGACGGGATGTGGGGAAAGACAGGGGGGCTGGAGAGAATCAGTGAGGGATGTGGGGTGTGGGATCATGCAGGGCTTCCAATGCTAGGCTGGAAGTGCCAGATGAGACCCAAGCAGCCCAGAGAAGACACGTCATAGGCTTGCTCTGCCTCCTCCCCTCAACCTCCCCCCAACTCAGGGCACTCACAATTCTCTTGAAGTTCTTCTGCCAGATGGCAACCTGGTGCAGGATATCTAGCCTGTGGAGGAAGGAGACACATGGCCCTTATTTAATTAGAACTCTCCCTGGGGAGTTTCCACAATGGGTTTGGTTGTTTCCACAATGGGTTGACACAATAGGTTAAGAATCTGACTGCAATGGCTTGGGTTGCTGGGGAGGTTGGGGTTCGATCCCCGGCCCAGCACAGTGGTTTAAGGATCCAGCATTGCCACAGCTGTGGCATAGTTTGCAGCTGTGGCTCGAATTCAATCCGTGGCCTGGGAACTTCCATATGCCATAGGTGCAGCCATACAATAAAATAAAATAAAATAAAATAAAACCCTTGCTGGAATTCCCTGGCGGCTCACCAGGTTAAGGATCTGGCATTGTCATTGCTGTGGCTTGGATCATAGCTGTGGCACAGGTTCGATCCCTGGCTCCACATGCCATGGCCAAAATAGATAAATAAATGAAAAATAAAACCTTCCCTGTCCCACTGGATGAAAACGTCGGCTCCTCCCCTCCACTTCCGGCCCTTCTCAGACCCTGTCTTTTTTTTTTTCCTGGCTGAGCCACACCTGTGGCATATGGAAGTTCTCGGGCCAGGGATCAAATCCGAGTTGCAGCCATGGCCTACGCCACACCTGTGGCCATTCTGGATCTTTAACCCATCTTGAACCCTGGCTGCTGCAGAGACAACAGTGGATTCTTAACCTGCTGCATTGCAGCTCGAACTTCTCTCTGACCCCAACTTGCACCAGCCCCAGCCCCATTCCATTTCTGTTCTGTGGAGTCCAGTCTCCAAGACTTTATATATGTGCTGTCCCTTCTGCTTGAAATGCTCTCCTCCTGTCTGGTTCCTTCTCAGCCTACACATCTTAGCCCAAATGGTATCTCCAAGAGGCACCCTCTTGCTAAAGAGAGAGTCACCCATTCCTCCTCCTTTCCTACCATCACAACTTTCTTACTGCCACTTTAAAGACTCGCTTGCCTCTCTAGCCCTGTGCTGTCCTGTATAGTAGACACTGGCCACATGTATGGGTAGTGAACACCTGAAATGCAGCCAATGACACATGTTGCAATGACAAGTTTTTCTTTATTTTACTGAAGTATAGGTGATTCCTAATTTTTATTTATTTATTTTTATTTTTATTTTTTTCATGTTTGCAACTTTTGATTCATAATTTTTTGTTGTTTTGTTTTTTGGTTTTGGCCAAACCTGCAGCATGTGGAAATTACCAGACCAAGGATATAACTGGAGCCACAGTTGTGGTAATGCTGAATCCTTAACCTGTTGTGCCAGATGGGAACTTCCTATAATGTTTGTTTTCTTTTTAGGACCACACTTGCAGCATATGGAAGCTCCCAGGCCAGGGGTCAAATCAGAGCTGCAGCTGAGGTCTACTCCTCAGCCACAGCGAGCCCAGATCCGAGCCACGTTTTTGACCTGACCTATGCCACAGCTCGTGGCAATGCCAGATCCTTAACCCACTGAGTGAGGCCAGGGATTGAATCTGCACCCTCATGAATAATAGATTCTTTTTTTTTTTTTTTTTTTGTCTTTTTGCCATTTCTTGGGCCACTCCCACAGCATATGGAGGTTCCCAGGCTAAGGGTCAAATCAGAGCTGTAGCTGCCAGCCACAGCCATAGCCACAGCAACGCCAGATCCAAGCTGTATCTGCAACCTACACCACAGCTCACGGCAACGTCAGATCCTTAACCCAATGAGCAAGGCCAGGGATCAAACCCACAACTTCATGGTTCCTAGTCGGATTTGTTAACCACTGCGCCATGATGGGAACTCCATGAATACTAGATTCTTAACCCACTGAGCCACAACAGGAACTCCTATTAATTTCTACTGACTCAGTTATACATGCATAAACATTCTTTTTCATGTTCTTTTCCATTATGAATTGAAAATATTTTAATTTATCAGGCTAAATGAAATATATTATTGAAATCAATCTCACTTGTTTTTTACTATTCAAAAGACAACATGGCTACTAGAACAACTTAAATTACACACTAGACAGGGTTGCTAGATTGGTTTGCCAGGGCGGCAAACTATGGCTAGTAGGCCAAATCTGTTTCACTGCCCGTTTTTCCTTTTAATGGAATGTGGTCATGCTCATTCACGTACATGTTGTCTATGGCTGCTTTTGTACCAGCTGCCAGGGAAACACTGCAGCCCACAAAGCCTAAAATATTTACTCTCTGGCCCTTTACAAAAAAAATTTGCTGGAGTTCCCGTCGTGGCGCAGTGGTTAACGAATCCGACTAGGAACCATGAGGTTGCGGGTTCGGTCCCTGCCCTTGCTCACTGGGTTAATGATCCGGTGTTGCCGTGAGCTGTGGTGTAGGTTGCAGACGCGGCTCGGATCCCGCGTTGCTGTGGCTCTGGCGTAGGCCGGTGGCTACAGCTCCGATTCAACCCCTAGCCTGGGAACCTCCATATGCCGCGGGAGCGGCCCAAGAAATAGCAACAACAACAACAACAAGACAAAAGACAAAAGACAAAAAAAAAAAAAAAAAAATTTGCTGACCCCAGCTCTAGAGTGTGAACAACATCAGCAACCACTGTGTTCATTCACTGCTGTATCCCCAACACCCAGAATGGAATCTGGCACATGGTACATGCTTCATAAAGTTACCGAGGAAACAAAATTTGTTGGGTTTTTAATTTTTTTTTTCTGCCCCCGGTAGACTAGGGCTCTGTAAAAACAGGGCAAACCATACAAAAAACGGTACAGTAGTAAGTTAACAGCACTTATTTTGTGTCAGACACAGTATACACACGGGACATCATACACCTTGGCAAGCAGAAACCTGGTCCTGGGAGTTGGCCTATGTAAGACTGAGAGCTAGCTCTAAATTTTACAAGCTGTGTGACCTTGGGAAAATTTCTTAACCTGTTTGTGCTGTTTCCTTATCTAAAAACTAAGATAACAGGGATTCCCTGGTGGCTCATAGTGATAAGGAACCAGTTGTCACTGATGAGGTTCGGTTAATTGTTGCACCTTGGGTTTGATTCCTGGCTGGGAACTTCCACATGCCCCAGGCGTGGCCAAAAAAAATAAATACATAATAGAATCCCTTCCCTAGGGTTGCTATGAGGATCTAGCTAATTAAAATGCAAATAGGCTATGCCAGGCACTTGGTAAGGACTTAACCATTGTTAGTGCTCATTTCTGCAAAAAAACCAATAACAGCTACAACAAGCAATGTTTCTATTGAATGCATTTTTTTATTTTTATTTTTTGCTTTTTGGGGCTGAACCCGCAGCATATGGACGTTCCCAGGCTAGGATTCCAATCGGAGCTGTAGCTGCCGGCCTACACCACAGCACAGCAACCGCCAGATCCCAGCAGAGTCTATGACCTACACCACAGCTCACGCCAACGCCGGATCCATAACCCACTGAGCGAGGCCAGGGATCGAACCCTCATCCTCATGGATTCTAGCCGGGTTCGTTAACCGCTGAGCCACGAAGGGACCTCCTCTACTGAACGTATTATGAGCCAGAATTATCTCTAATGAACTGCTTTAGGTTTGACAGAATGTAAACTGTGAAGCACAAGGGGGAACAGGTAGGATCTGAAGCCAGTCACTAGGGTTCCAGAGCTCTTCGTTCTTAACTCCTAGAGGACGTTATCTTACTGCCCTCACCTTCACACAACTCTGAAGCAAGAAAAGCCATCATCCCTTTTCAATAGGTGAAGAAACTCAGACTCGAGCCCAGGTCATCCAGATTCCGAAAGCTCCGCTCCTCGTCGCTCTGCCACCCAGTTCAGTTTCCACTTACCTGGGCGCCGTAGAGAAAACATCTGGGTGCAGCTCAGTCAAACCCACGCGCTCCTGCTCGTAGCCCCGCAGGGACTCGATCCAGGCCTGCACCGGACGCCGGTGCGCAGGTACCGGGAGCTCGCATTTGCGCAACACGGGCGGCTGGAGACCTGGAACGATTGAGATGTCAGGGGTCAGAAGCAAGGGTCAGAGTTCCCGGTCGCCGCCCCTCGTAGGGCGACCCCGGCAACCTCACCCAAACTCGCCACTGATTCTGGCTTCTCCGCCTGCTGCACTGCCTCTTCTGCTAGGGTGTTCAGGCCCTGCAAACAGACGGCGAGAGTGAGAGACGACCCCCGGACCCTCCAACCTTTGTTCTCCGACCCCACCTTCAGTCCCTGGCCTCACCCGGCAGCCGCTGGGCCGAAACCATGTCCGCGCCCCAGCCCGGACTAGCTGCAGCATTGTCGCGCAGCTCCCCACGCTTAGAGAGGTCGAGGCTTCTTCCGTACTCCCGCGACGCGTCGCGATGACGTTACGCCCGCGACACCGCTCGCTAGGCTCGTAAGTGGCGTTGGAAAGCAGGGCGTGCAAAAGCGAGAACGGCGGGGCCGGCCTCAGCGTGCCCCCATACCCGCCCCAGGACTAAACCCCCAGATACCAGGCTTCCCTGCTGGTCTAAATAACCGTAGGCAAACCGTGGGAGCGTGACCTGAGGGAAAGAAGCCCCGCCCCCTCTAGGTCCCGCCCCCAAGAGACAGTGCTGAGTCCAGCCAATGAGACCTCCCAGCTCAAAGGGCACGCTCCATGATCAGCCAATGAGCATTAAGTCTGGGAAAGTAGCCCTCTCTTGCTCCTCGGTTCTGGGGCGGGCACCTAAGGGAATACGGCCAATAACTTTTACGGTTTTATATTCGCCGCGTCCCGCCTGTTTCGCGCCCCCGGAGTTTCGCCCCAGTTGGGCCTCCAAGACTCTAGGTGGCGGTTTCCCCATACCTTGGTTTATGTTTGTTTGTCCAAATGCAGGGCGTTATCTCCCACTCTGCCCTCAAGATAATGCCGGGCGGTGACCTCAGGCTTTGGGATAGGGTAGCAGTTGCAGCTGGGATCCTCCGGTGTTGCCTTGGCTATAGTTCCGATTGGTTCCTAGGCTTGGGAACTTTCATATGCTGCAGGTGCGGCCGTAAAAAAAAAAGAAAAAAAAAAAGGTAGCTTCTGGCAAACGGAGATCCCACAGGGCAGGGTCGTGACCTCCTCAAGGCATCAGGTTAGGAGATGTGTCTCCATCTCCCTGGCCAGTGTCGTGTAGCGTTTCAGACTGCCGGGGCCCTCAGAGAACGAAGCGGAGTGGAGTCCACCCTTACCCATAGAGATACAGACGCTCGTTTTTTCAGGTTATTTGCCACATAAGGCTCCAGGCGGCGCCACGAGCCCACAGCAGCCTTCCCTGTCCAGCCAGATCTGAGCATTTGGCTGTCAGTGTGACTTGGATGTTTGTTGGAGTTCACTGGCGGAGAACGGGATTTCGGTGAAAACTCAATGTCCTCATCTGGAAAATGGGGAGGTTGTGAGACTTCTATGAAATGATGGAGATCAAGCATTCCAGGAGTAGAACATGGGTAGCATTGTTATTACTGAAGCTGAGTTTCGTTGTCAGAGCAGAGAAGAGTCAAGGCAGGTAGGGGGGGTGGACCCTGGAATACTTGAATGTGTGCTAAAGATGGCTTTATTTTTTTTTTCAACATCTGATAAATAACATTGATATTTTTGTGAAGTATTAAAGAAAATTTACAGTGTATGTCATTATGTATTCTGCCCTTGCTGAGGATATGTGTTTAAAACTCCACACACTTTGCAGTTTTAAAAGGTCTTCCGGAGTTCCCGTCGTGGCGCAGTGGTTAACGAATCCGACTAGGAACCATGAGATTTCGGGTTCGGTCCCTGCCCTTGCTCAGTGGGTTAACGACGATCCGGCGTTGCCGTGAGCTGTGGTGTAGGTTGCAGACGCGGCTCGGATCCCGCGTTGCTGTGGCTCTGGCGTAGGCCGGTGGCTACAGCTCCGATTCAACCCCTAGCCTGGGAACCTCCATATGCCCAAGAAATAGCAACAACAACAGCAAAAAAAGACAAAAAGACCAAAAAAAAGGTCTTCCACTCCTTTATTTTGTAAAATTGTATTTATTCATTGTATGCTGTTTTATTTTGTTTTTGTTTTTTTTTTGTTTTTGTTTTTTTTTTAGTTTTTTCAGGCCTCACTTGTGGCCTATGGAACTTCCCAAGATAGGGGTCCATTTCGAGCTGCAGCTGCCAACCTATGCCACAGCCACAGCAATGTCAGATCCAAACCATGTCTGTGGCTTACACCACAGCTCGCTGCAATGCTGGATTCTTAACCCCCTGAACGAGGCCAGGGATCAAACCCTCATCTTCATGGACACTATGTCAGGTTCTCAACCTGCTGAGCCACAATAGAAACTCCCTTTTCATTTTATGTTTGCATAAGGGATTCATACACCTAGTAAAGAAAATTTCAAAAACTACCAAAAGATACCAGAGTAAAAAGGGTCTGTCTCCGGAGTTCCTGTTGTGGCTCAGTGGTTAACAAATCCAACGAGGAACCACGAGGTTGTGGGTTTGATCCCTGGCCTTGCTCAGTCGGTTAAGGATCCGGCATTGCCATGAACTGTGGTGTAGGTCACAGACTCAGCTCGGAACCTGTGTTGCTGTGGCCGGTGGCTACAGCTCCGATTCAACCCCTAGCCTGGGAACTTCCATATCCTCCATATGCCTCCATATGGGTGCGGCCCTAGAAAAGACAAAAAAAAAGTCTGTCTCCTCCAACGTCTCCGCCCCCACCCCTTTCCCTTCCCAGAAGCAACTACCACAACCAGCTGTGCATCTTTTCCCAGAACCAGTTTATGATTTTATATGTGAATTTATACGTCTGCTAGCACAGAAGAAATTAGATTTTATGTGGGGAAGGTTGGAACCACACTTAGTTGCTTGTTAATTTACTGGGTGCCTACTGTGTATGGCTGGGGTAAATCCAGCAGACACCCTTGAGATACTCAGAGCTCAGTGATGAAGGCTGAGAGATCAGAATGGGGGCAGGGACATCTATAGCACCTATGGGAGCTCAGGGGACGAACTCTTAATGTGTGGAGGTGAGGGTTCAGAAGTGACACCTCTGAAGCTGTAACCTGAGAGCTAAAGCTTGAGGCTCCATCAGGAGTTTCTCTAAAGGAGAAAAATGTGATCCAGGCTGAAGGAAACAGCAGCTGCAGAGGCCAGAAGTGGGGATGTTGCAGGGTGGGGTGTGTGCTGAACTTTCTGATGGGCCACAAGCTTTGTTCACTGACTGATTCATTTAGGTTGAACCCACCTCAGGGCCTTTGCACTGTTGTTCTTTCTCCTTGGATCATATTTTCCCAGAGCTCTACATGGCTGGATTCTTCTCCTTCAATTCTTTGCTCAAATGTCACCTCATCCAAGAAGCCTGTCCTGACCACCGTATTTTAAATTGCTAGGGTGTTTCCGCTGTGGCTTTGTGGTAACAAACCCAACTAGCATCCATGAGGATGTGGGTTCAATCCCTGGCCTTGCTCAGTGGGTTAAGGATCTGGCATTGCCGTGAGATGTGATTTAGGTCACACACATAGCTCAGATATGGACTTGCTGTGGCTGTGGTGTAGGCCGGCGGCTGTAGCTCCAATTCAAGCCCTACCCCAGGAATTTCCATATGCTGCAGGTGCAGACCTAAAAAGCAGTAAATAAATAAATAAATAAAATTGCCGAGAGTTCCCTAGTGACTTAGTGAGTTAAGGATCAGGCATTGTCACTGCTTTGGCATGGGTTCGATCCCTGACCTAGCAACTTCCACATGTCACAGGCGCGGCCAATAAAATAAAAAATAAAATTGCGGAGTTCCCATCATGGCTCAGTGGTTAATGAATACAACTAGGAACCATGAGGTTGCGGGTTCCATCCCTGGCCTCGCTCAGTGGGTTAAGCATCCGGTGTTGCCATGAACTATGGTGTAGGTTGCATACATGGCTCGGATCTGTTGTTTCTGTGGCTGTGGTGAAGGCTGGCGGATACAGCTTTGATTAGACCCCTAACCTGGGAACCTCCATATGCCACAGGTGTGGCCCTAGAAAAGACAAAAGAGAAAAGAAAAAAATAAAATTACCATCCCCACTCTTGGCCCTTCTGACTCCCTATCCCATTCTATTTTTTTCCGCCAATATCTGTCTTTTAACGTCCTATATATTTCCTGGTCCTGGTTTTTTAATGCTTTTTTTTTTTTTTTTTTTTTTAATGGCTTCACCCATGGCAAATGGAAGTTCCTGGGCTAGGGATAGAATCAGAGCTACAGCTGCCAGCCTGTGCCACAGCCACAGCAACATCAGATCCAAGCTGCATCTGCCATCTATGCTGCAGCTTGTCACACTGCCAGATCCTTAACCCAACGAGTGAGGCCAGGGATTGAACCTGCAACCTCATGGACACGATATCGGGTTCTTAACCTTTTGAGCCACAGCAGGAACTCTTTTTCATGCTTTTTATCTGTCTCTCCCATTAGAGGGTAAACTTTCTCTCTCTCTCTTTTTTTTTTTCGGTCTTTTTTGTCTTTTCAGGGCTGCACCTTCGGCATATGGAGGTTCCCAGGCTAGGAACCCACTGAGCGAGGCCAGGGATGGAACCCGCAATCTCATGGTTCCTAGTTGGCTTTTTTTCTGCTGCACCACAACAGGAACTCCCTAGAGTGTAAACTTTCCTTGGCAGAAATTTTGCTTTTTTGCTGCTGTGTCTGTGGCATGTGGAAGTTCCCAGGCCAGGGATCAAATCAGTGCCACAACAGTGACCTTAGCTACAGCAGTGACAGTGCCAATCCTTAACCCACTGGCCCGCAAGGGAACTCTAATTTTGCTCTGTCTTGTCCCCTACTCTAGCCCCAGTACCCAGCATAGTGCCTGTAGCACAGTGGGGGCTCAATACATGCTTTTTTTTTTTTTTTGCCATCCTGAGGCATATGGAGTTCCTGGGCCAGGTATCACATCCCAGGTGCAGTTGCAACCTACACCGAAGCTGCAGTAATGTCAGATCTTGAACCCACTGTGTCAGTCCTGGGATCAAACCTGTGTCCTGGTGATGCAGAGATGCCTCTGATCCTGTTGTGCCACAGCGGGAACTCCTTAATACATGTTTCTTGAGTGAATCCCTTTATTCATCAACTTGCTACAAGGGTCTTATCAGAAAGAGAGCCCTCTCTTTGTCTCTTCGATCTCAAGGTCTATATCCCCCTTAGGTCATAGATACGTAAGGTACCCAATGAATGATTATTTCCCCAATGGCGCTGGAGTCACATAGACACAGGGTTCGAATCCAGGGGCTGCCACTAATTGGCCAGATGGCCCTGGGCAAGCGTTTAAAGCTTTCAGGGTTCAGTCTTCTAATCCGTAGGTGGGACACGCCAACACTCCCTCACCAAGCTGTGTGGAGGATGAGTTCTCTTTCCTTCCATCCTCAGTCCCCAGAGTCTTTTCCACCTACAGACGGAGCCTGTAATACCTGAGTCAGGTCACATCCCTCCTCTGCTCAGAACCCTCCGTGCCTCCTATTTCACTTAGAGCAAAAGCCAAAGTGCACTGCAGCCCACAAGGCCCTGCAGGACCTGTCCTCACCTCCTGCCACTCTCCCTCCTCTCTGTGGTTTCCGGTGCACTGGTCTTCTCAGGGCCTTTGCCTGGACCTCTCTCTCTCGTGTATCTGCAAGGTTCACTCCCTCCTCTTTCAGGTCTTTACTCAAATGTCACCTTCTCAGGTGACACTGGGTCTAAAATCACAGTTCCCTTCCTACTATACATAGTCTTTTTATTTATTTATTTAGTCTTTTTTTGCTTTTTTCTGGGGCTGCTCCTGCAGCATATGGAGGTTCCCAGGTTAGGGGTCTAATCGGAGTTGTAGCCGCCGGCCTATGCCAGAGCCACAGCAACGCAGGATCCCAGATACGTCTTCGACCTACACCGCAACCCATGGCAACTCCAGATCCTTAACCCACTGAGCAAGGCCAGAGATCAAACCTGCAACCTCATGGTTCCTAGTTGGATTTGTTAACCACTGAGCCACGACAGGAACTCCCTATTTTGTCTTTTTAGGGCCCCACTCTCGACATATCGAGGTTCCCGGCGTAGGGGTCAAATTGGAGCTGCAGCTGCTGCCTATGCCACTGCCACAGCAAGGCCAGATCTGGGCCATGTCTGCGACCTACACCGCAGCTCATGGCAATGCCGGATCCTTAACCCACTGAGCAAGGGATCAAACCTGCATCCTCTTGGATACTGATTGGGTTCATTATCACTGAGCCACAAAGGGAACTCCCCTATCCCACATATCTTATCTGCCTTCCCAGTGTCATTGTTTCCCACACTTTCACCACTTCTAGCAGATGACATCATGTTCTTATTTATCTTGCTTTTTTTTTTTTTTTTTTTGGCCACACCTTTAGCATGTGGAAGTTCCCAGGCCAGGGATCAAATCTGAGCCACAGCAGTGACAACACCGAATCCTTAACCACTACGCCACCAGGGAATTCATATCCTGCTTCATTTTTTTTTTCTTTTTATGGCCAAACTTTTGGCATATGGAAGTTCGAATTGGAGCTGCAGCTGCCAGCCTATGCCGCAGCCACAACAACACTGGATCTGAGTCACATCTGTGATCTGTACTGCAGCTTGCAGCAACACCAGATACTTAACCCACTGAGTGAGGCCAGGGATCAAGCCCACATCCTCATGGAGACTACATTGGGTCCTTAACCCATTAAGCCATAGTGGGAACTTCTATCCTGCTTCTTGTCTGAACATCAGCTCCTGGAAGACAGAAGGCTTTATTTCTTTCACTACTGGACCCCATTGCTAAGAAGGAGCAGGGTGCCAGGCACCCAGAAGTTTCTCAATACATAGTAAATGAGCAAATGGAAGGTAGAGAAAGCAGTTTGCACATGGTTCCCCACTGGCATATTGCTTTTGAACCTTAATGAAAGGGAGGTGATGACTTCGAAGCCTGCACACTGCAAGTCTCAAAGTTTGACCACTTTGGCCCAAGCCTGGGTGGAGGTCAAAGGTTGAGGTGTCCAGCCCACTCTTGTGGATCAAAGGCTCAGTTGTAGGTGACCTTTGTCCCTAGTGGGTCAGCATCAGCCTTACAGACCAGAGAGGATCTCTGCTGGCCATGGGCATGATAGAGATTTAGGGAACATGTATTGGAAGCTGGAAGTCTCCCCAACATCTGGCTCTTCCTAGCCCCCCTTCATCCCTGTGCCAAAGTTTTCACAAAGGCCAGAGGTCAAGGCTGGAATATTTGGGGCACCCTTCACATAGGAGATGCAGGGTATGAGTGCAGGCTTGATGGTGGCAGGGGTTGGGGGGTGGTCTGACTTATTCGGGGGAGCTGCCTAAAGTACACCCCCTTCAACTGCCAGGACATCTGCTGTGTGTTTGTTTGCAGCTCAATTGCCAAGCCAGTGAGGAGGAAGAGTCTTCACTGAGGCACCCCCCCTGCAACCCCAGCCCCTAGGGATAGGTCTGATTTGCATAGATGTTTCCATTCCCTTCAGTCCCCTTCAGAGGGTAAAGGGGGTGTGTGGAGCAGAAAAAAAAAGTTGCGGAACCAGCTCTACAGATGGTTTTTGGCAGAGCCAGACCCCCTTGGGGCTTGAACCTGAGGCTTCAGTGTCCTCATCTGTAAAATGGGTTATAATTGCCCTTCAAATTAAGAAAAAGATACAGAATGGTTCCATCACCAAAAAATTCCCCCATGCCCTTTCTGAGTCAACCCCTTTCTCCGCCCTCAGGCCCTACAAATCACTAGTTGTTCACTGTCCCTATGGTTTGGCCTTTTCTAGAATGTCATTGAAATGGAATCATAGAGTATACATATAGACTTTTTTTTTTTTTTTTTTTTTGGTCTCTTTAGGGCCACACGTGTAGCATATAGTGGTTCCCAGGAGCCACAGCCACTGGTCTATGCCACAGGGGCAACACCAGATCCAAGCCCCGTCTGCGACCTACACCACAGCTCACACCAACGCTGGATCCTTAACCCACTGAGTGAGGCCAGGGATCGTATCTGCATTCTCATAGATACCAGTCAGATTCATTTCCACTAAGCTACGATGGGAACTCCACATACAGCCTTTTGTGTCTGCGTTCTTTCCCTCATTCTAATGTATTTAAGATTCATTCCTCCTCTTCCTCTTCTTCCTCTTCATCTTTTTCTTTTTGGCTGCCCCGAGGCAGGCGGAATTTCCCAGGCCAGGGATCGAAACTGCGCCACTGCAGTAACCAGAACCACCATAGTGACAACACTGTATCCTTAACCTGCTGAGCCACAAGGGAACTCCCATCCCTATTGTTCTGTATCACTGGTTCCTTCTGTTTAGAATTCAAGCTTCCAAATATTATATTCCCGAGTGATCTTCCATGTGAGGATGAACTGCCCTTTGTCTTGTGGATTCCTTTGTTAAAGGAGCTGCTGTGAGCTTTTGATGGGTTATTTGCAAAGCACTTAGGATGGTAACTGGTGCATTGTGTATGTTTCAGCTCCTGTTATACTGCACAGGGGCTGAAGTAGGCCTTTGGGGTTCCTCTCTCCTCTAACTGCACTTCTCCCTCGTCTGGAAGAGAGAGCCCACCCTTCCCAGGTTCAAAGGGCTAAAACTACATCTGGTGCAGACGTGGCAGGGACTGGCTTCCTCCAGCAGCCTCCCCGCCCCATCCCTGAAGCTGAAAGTGGGCCTCAAGCCCGTGGACAGACGAAATGAGGCCGCTGCCTCTCTGTTCCCTGCCAAGATCAGCATCTGGAAAGCTTCTCTGCAGCTGGGCCCCTTCCCCCAGTGCTGGGATGACGATGAGAAAGTTGGGACCTGTCTCAGACACTTCTCCTCATGCAGTTCCTCCTGCCAAAACCCAAGAACTGAGGGTGGGGGTGGGGGACAGTGGAGGCCCAGGGAGGATGGAAGATAGCCCTGGGGCTCATTGATTTGGGGGAATTCACAATATTTGAGGTGGGGTGGGATCAGAGTTCAGAGGGTTTCCTTCACTTCTACATTACAGAGAACATTCTACATCTTGCCAATGACAGATGTTGTCCTGAATGGTAACCCGCTGCCCTTCAATTCCAAACCCACGGGGCAGGGTTGGGGGTGGGCACTGCATCAGGACTGGGTCAGGAATTTGGGATGAAAAAGAGGACAGAGAGCTATAGTTCAAATCCCACCACGACTGTGTGCCTCAGTTTTCTCATCTTTAAAATGGGATGATGGGAGTTCCCGTTGTGGCTCAGTGGGTTGAGAACACAACTAGTATCTAAAAGGACGCAGGTTTAATCCCTGGCCTCACCCAGTGTGTTAAGGATCCAGCATTGCTGCAAGCTGTGTGTGTAGGTTGAAGATGCAGCTCTGATCCAGCATTGCTGTGGCTGTGGTATAGGCTGGTGGCTATAGCTCTGATTTGACCCCTAGCCTGGAACTTCCATATTTTGAGAGCAGGACCCTAAAAAGACAAAAAATAAATATAAAAATCAAATGGGATAGGGAGTTCCTGTTGTGGCTCAGTGGTTAATGAACCCAACTAGTAACCATGAGATTGCGGGTTTGATCCCTGGCCTTGCTTAGTGGGTTAAGGATCTGGCATTGCCGTGAGCTGTGGTGTAGGTCACAGACATGGCTCAGATCTGGTGTTGCTGTGGCTGTGGCATAGGCCGGCAGCTACAGCTCCGATTAGACCCCTAGCCTGGGAACTTCCATATGCCGCAGGTGCGGCCCTCAAAAGACAAAAGACAGAAGAAAAAAGATCAAATGGGGTGATGAAGAAAAGGCAAAACTTTGGGAACAGTAAATAGATCAGTGGTGGCCAGTGATTAAGGGGGCGGGGGGTGGGGTGGGGAGATGAATAGAGCTTCTCATTTTTTTAAGTTGCCAGGCCAGGAATCAAACCCAAGCCACGGCAGTGACCACATTGAATCCTTAACCACTAGACCACCATGGAACTCTACAAAGGCTTTTCTGTTTGTTTGTTTTTGCTTTTTTGCTTTTTAGAGCTGTACCTGTGGCATGTGGAGGTTCCCAGGCTAGGGGTCAATTCCAAGCTACAGCTGCTGTCCTGCACCACAGCCACAGCCACATGGGATTCGAGCCGAGTCTGCCAATTACAGCACAGCTCACGGCAACACCAGATCCTTAACCCAGTGAGCGAGGCCAGGGATAGAACCTGTATCCTCATGAATCCTAGTTGGATTCATTAACTGCCGAGCCACAAAGGGAACTCCTCTGAAGCCTTTTTAGAGCAGTGCAGCTATTCTGCAGGACACCATAATGGTGGGTACACGTCCTTATACATTTGTCCAAACCCACAGCATGTACAATATAGAGAGTGAACCCTAATGTAAACCAGGAACTTGGGGTGGTAATGATGTGTCTGCGTAAGTTCCTTAGTGGTAACAGACATGCCACTTTGGTGGGGGATGTTAACAGTGACAGTGGGGGAGGCTATGCCTGTGAGGAGGTGGGGGGGGATAAGGAACTTCTCTCTACTTTCTGCTCAATTTTGCGGTGAACCTAAAACTGGTCTAAAAAATAGTCTATTTTAAAAAATGGGATGATGATGATTAATAATACCCACCTCCCAGGGCTGTGAGGATTCACGAAGCTGCACCCGGCACGGGTCTGTCTGTGTCGCTGCGCGTTAGCCATTACTGTCAGTGGCCCTGTAATTAGTGGAGGCTGGTCCAAGCCTCTTCCTTTTCTTTTTCTCCTACTTGGGAGCTCCCCAAGAAAAGGGCCCGGTTTCCTTCCTCTTCCACTGTTCTCTCACTCAGGGACCCTCCCCTAGGAGGGCTCAGCTTTCCCCTTGGCCCCTCAGACCCCCAGGGAGTCTCGGCCAGTGTTTCCCAAATCTCCCGCCCGTTACCCTCTGCTGACCTGGCGGAGACCTCACGTTGCTCCAGAAGTGGGAGGTGGAGGGGAGAGGCGGAAGTTGCTTGTGGGTGTTATCTGTGTGTCCCTCGGGACATCACCTTTGTCTAGGAGCCGAGGTCCCCCTAACAGACAGACAGCCGGATATGTCTGCAGCCTCAATATTACCCCCACCCCCAGGTCCCTGAGGGGATGGCAAACTGCTGAGCCAGCCAAGGCAAGATGGGGGGGCCACTTCCTCCCTCAGGTCCTCACAGAGGGCTAAGATTTCCGCTCCGATAGCTCGCGGCGAGGAGAAGACCCAGTTTTTTTTAGTGTTTTGTCCTCTGCGGGTTGAACACCTGGCTTCTAAAGGTTGTACAGTCGCACTTCATTTGGGCAGAGGATTCAGTGAGGTTTGGCTCAGGTCTGAGTGGACCCCAGGATCTGGCCCGGAGCTGAGTGGACAGAAATCTGGCTCAGGAAAAGGAGTGAAGTCACTCTTTGGCTTTTCTTATCTTCCCACCGAAGAACTGTCTCATTTCTTCTGTCTCCTCCTTCAGACTATCAGTTTTAGATGGCAGAAACCAATGAGGCATCACCAGAGCTAGTACAGAACATTATACATGGCATTATATGAATGTGTATGCTGCGTGCATATATGTAGCATTAATATAATAATTCTTTTTTTGGGGGGGCAGAGGGTTCCTAGGCCAGGGATCAGATTCAAGCCACAGTTGTGACCTACCCCGAAGCTGCAGCAATGCTGGATCCTTTATTTAACCCACAGGACAGGGCTGGGAATCGAATCTGCATCCTGGTGCTGCAGGAACGCCACCAATTGCATTGTGCCATGAGGGAAATTCAGTGCTGTATCCTTAATACAATGAGCCATCAGAGAATTCTATAATAATTATTTTTCATTTAATTTTTATTTTATAATATAGTTGATTTACAATGTTAGTTTCAGGTGTACAGCAAAGTGACTCAGTTATACATATACATATATCCATTCTTTCTCTTTTCCTTCTTTTTCTTTTTTTTAATTGAAATTTCTTTTTTTTTTTTTTTTGCTTTTTAGGGCCGTACCTTAGGCATATGGAAGTTCCCAGCTTAGGGGTTGAATCAGAGCTACAGCTGCCGGCCTACACCACAGCCACAGCAACATCAGATCTGAACTGCATCTGTGACTTACACCAGAGCTCACAGCAATGCTGGATCCTTAACCCACTGAGTGAGGCCAGGTATGGAACCCACAACCTCATGGTTCCTAGTCGGATTCATTTCTACTCGCCCCAATGGGAATTCCTATCCGTTCTTTTTCAAATTCTTTTCCCGCATAGGTTACCATAGAATATCAAGTGGAATTCCCTGTGCTATACAGTAAGTCTTAGCTGAAATTTAGTGATTCTTAATATTCATTTCTACATTAATACCAAATATTGGAGTTAATCTGTTAATCCCAAACTCCTAATTTATCCCTCTCCTTACTTTCCCCTTTGATAACCATAAGTTTATTTTTTATGTCTATGGATCTATTTCTGTTTTATAGATAAGTTCATTTTGTATCTTTTTTAGGTTCCACATATAAGCCACAGCAACGCCAGATCCGAGCCACATCTGCAACCTATGACACAGCTTGCCACAATGCCTAATACTTTACCCACTGAGACACTGAGAGAAACCAGGGATTGAATCCACATCCTCATGGATACTAGCTGGTTCTTTTTTTTGCTTTTTAGGGCTGCACCCATGGCATATGGAGGTTCCTAGGCTAGGGGTCTAATAGGCTGCCAGCCTACGCCACAGCCACAGAAATGCCAGATCCTTAACCCACTGAGTCACAATAGGAACTCCCTGTTTATTCTTAATGTATATTTAATAGTGATATGTTGAGTAATAGCATAGATAAGTTTATTAACAATGCTATTGTTTATATCACTGATACTATAAATTATTATTATTATAGGAACAATTTTACAACTAGAAGTCTGGGGATTTGTTACCTTCAATTTGGTTTTTCACATATTTGTAAATTTTTTGAATTGGTAATCTGAGCTAAAAATTTCAAACAGTCCCCCCAACAGTGCACCATGAATAGCCTGGTCCCTTTCACCTGTTCCCCTGCCCCCAGTTCCCCACCCTGGGGGTAACCACTGTGACCATGTCTTGTGCCTTCTCTCAGAGATGGCGTTTGCATCCACAGGCAAATGCGTGTGTATTTATATAGCCCTCATAAATATACCCAGAAATGCAAGCAGGCAAGCAATGCAAACTGGTTAACATCGTGTTTTTTTCATCTTAACATGTTGAAGACAGTTTCATATCAAGAATGCCCCATTTTTGGAGTTCCTGTTGAGGTTCAGCAGCAACGAACCTGAATGGTATCCATGAGGTCTTGGGTTTGAGCCCTGATTTCACTCATTGGTTTAAGGATCTGGAGTTGCCTTGAGCTGTGGTCTAGGTCGCAGACAGGGCTCTGTTCTGGCGTTGCTGTAGCTGTGGTGTAGGCGGGCAGCTGTAGCTCTGATTGGACCCCTAGCCTGGGAACCTCCATATGTTGCAAGTACAGCCCTAGCAAGGAAAAAAAAAAAGGAATGATTCATTTTTTACTTATTTTTTTGGTTTTTAACATTTCTTAACTTTTTTTTTGGCCGCGGCATGCAGTGGCTTGATGTGGGATCTCAGGTCCCAGACCAGGTATTGAATCTGGGTCCCAGATTCAGAAAGCACTGAGTCCTGACCCCTAGACCACCAGGGAACTCCCCATTTTTACTTTTGTTTTTCTTTTTTGGCCACCTGGTGGTATATGGAAGTTCCCAGGCCAGAGGTCAAATCTGAGCTGCAGCTTTGACCTACACCAAAGCTGTGACAATGCAGGATCCTTAACCTGCTGTGCCATGGTGGGAACTCCTAGTTTTCTTTTTGAAGTTTTACTTTTCAACACTCTTCTATGGAGTATAATATGTCTACAGAAGAGTATGCTGAACTTCCCCCCCCAACCCTTTGTTTTTAATTTGTTGCATTGTCTGGAACTTAAGCATCAATGGTGATTTAATTTTTTAACTTTATTTTTATTTTTTTAAATTTTTTTTTTGTCTTTCTGCCATTTCTTGGGCTGCTCCCATTTCTTGGGCTGCTCCCGTGGCATATGGAGGTTCCCAGGCTAGGGGTCTAATCGGAACTGTAGCTGCCAGCCTACACCAGAGCCACAGCAACTCGGGATCCCAGCCACGTCTGCGACCTACACCACAGCTCACGGCAACACCAGGTCTTTAACCCACTGAGCAAGGGCAGGAATTGAACCCGCAACCTCATGGTTCCTAGTCAGATTCGTTAACCACTGCGCCACGACGGGAACTCCAGTGGGGATTTAAAATTTTCAGCTTTTCAGAGCTCCTTGGTGGCTCAGTGGGTTGAGAATCCAGTATTGTCACCATTGTGGCTGGAGTCACTGCTGTGGTGTGGTTTTGATCCCTTGCCTGGGAACTTGCCACAGGCACTGCCATTAAAGTTTTTTTTGTTGTTGTCTTTTGAGGGCCGCACCCAAGGCATTATAGAGGTTCCCAGGCTAGGGGTCTAATCGGAGCTGTAACTGCCAGCCTATGCCACAGCCACAGCAACACCAGATCCAAGCCATGTTTGTGACCTCCACCACAGCTCACGGCCGGATCCTTAACTCACTGAACAAGGCCAGGGATTGAACCCAAAACCTCATGGTTCCTAGTCGGATTCGTTTCCGCTGTGCCATGTTGGGAACTCCCCCCAACAAATTTTATTTTTAATTTAAAATTTTCTGAGGTATCATTGACATGTAAAATTGTAAAATATTTGTTTGTTTGGCTTTTTCTTTTTTCGGCCATGCTCACAGCATGTAGAAGTTCCCGGTCAGGGATGGAACCCAAGCCACAGCAGTGACCTGATCCTGAACCCGATGCACAAGAGAAGTCCTCATAAGATATTTAAAGTGTACATCCTGGGAGTTCCCATTGTGGCTCAGTGGTTAACGAATCCGACTAGGAACCATGAGGTTGCAGGTTCAATCCCTGGCCTTGCTCAGTGGGTTAAGGATCCGGCGTTGCCGTGAGCTGTGGTATATAGGTTGCAGACTCGGTTCGGATCCCGTGTTGCTGTGGCTCTGGTGTAGGCTGACAGCTACAGCTCCGATTTGACCCCTAGCCTGGGAACCTCCATATGCCGTGGGAGCGGCCCAAGAAAATGGCAAAAAGACAAAAAATAAAAATAAATAAATAAAGTGTACATCCTGGTGATTTGATATGTGTGTACATTATGAAAGGATTCCCCTCATCTAGTTAATGAACACATCCATCACCTCACATATTTATCTTTTTTATGTGTGGGTGTGAGAGCATTTAAGTTTTACTCTCAGCAAATTTCAGGTGTTCGATACAGTATTATTAGCTTTAGTCATCATGCTGTATATTAGATCCTCAGAACCTATTCAACTTATAACTGAAAGTACCTTTTTACTAATCTCTATTTCCCCCACCCCCTAGCCCCTGGTAACCACTTTCCCATTCTGTTTCTATAAGTTTAACTTTTTTTTTTTTTTTTAAGATTCCTCATACACCTTATACCACCTCTTCCTCTGGCTCATTTTATTTAGTATAAGGCCCTCAAGTTTCAACCATGTTGTCGAAAATGATAGGATTTCCTTTCTCATGGCTGAATAATTCCATTGTGTGAATCTACCTATGTACATCTATATCAATATCTCACATCTTTATGCATCCATCTGTTGATAGATACAAGTTGTTTCTATACTTTGGCTATTGTGAATAATGCTACAAGGAACGTGGAACTGCAGATTCTCTTGTCATCTTGCTTTTCAACACTTTTTAAAAAATTTTTTGGCTGAGCCCACAGCATACCAAAGTTCCCAGGCCAGGGACTGAACCCTCGTCACAGCAGTGACCTGACCCACTGCAGGGTCAGTGCCAGATCCTTAATCCACTGAGCCACCAGGGAACTCCTTACCAAAGTATAATATGCATACAGAAGCATGCACTTACTTTCTCCCTCCTTTTTATTGTACTGTCTGGGTATCAAGTAGTCTAACTTTTTTTTTTTTTTGTCTTTTTGCCTTTTCTAGGGCTGCTCCCGCAGCATATGGAGGTTCCCAGGCTAGGGGTCTAATTGGAGCTGTAGCCACCAGCCTACGCCAGAGCCACAGCAACGCAGGATCCAAGCCACTATGACCTACACCACAGCTTATGGCAACATCGGATCCTTAACCCACTGAGCAAGGCCAGGGATTGAACCTGCAACCTCATGGTTCCTAGTCGGATTCGTTAACCACTGCACCACGACAGGAACTCCAAGTAGTCTAACTTTTAATTTCATTTATTGTTGGAACAGGGCATGTATGCATGTTACAACAGTCAAAAGGTACATAGGATTCATAGAGTAAAAGCAACCTCCCTCCCAGGCCCTGTCTCCTATCTTTCAGTCCTTCTCCTGCAATATTCTGGATAGTCCGAGCACATACAGTAGAACATCAACTCCACTGGGACAGGGCGTTTGTTCTGTTTTGTTTCCTGATCTACCTCCAGCCTTTTAGACTAGTGCATGGCGCACAGCAGGTGCTTACCGTATTTGGTAAATAAACAAATAACCAGATCATGTATCCTTTTTCACAAATAGTACTACCCTCCGTGAAGGCAAGGATATTTTTTTACTCTTCTGTTCACTGCTGTGCCCAGCAGGTGAACCAAAAACATTTGAAGGAGTGAGAGCCATGTTACCTAGCCAATGATTTCACATACACGTGCATCAGTACATGAAGCTGTGCTTCGTCTCTGCAGCCAGGCACACAGAGATGCCCAAGAAAAGCTGAATCAGGGAAAAGAGGGAAACTGAAAAACTGGAGAGATGATTGGGCCCCAACTTGAAAATCAGGACCCAACCTGGGCCTGCTTGTCCACCACAGGGAGAGCCATCCATGGATGGAGGTAGAGGAGACTGCTGGGTGCTCCCAGGCTTCTAGGGCAGAGGGGCCAGTGCCTGAATTCTAACGTCCTATCAAGGCAAAGACCAATCCTGTCTTTGCGGCAGGGAGTGGCACACTGGAGGAATTTATTTGTTGGATGAACACACAGTAGGGCTTAATGCCTATTTGCTGCGCTGACACCTAGTAGGTGCTTCGTGGCTCCTTGCTGCATAAATAAAGGGGATTCCATGCGCTCCTCCAATTCCAGGGTTCCAAGGATGGACCAAGAGTGTATCTGCAATTGAAGACAGTTGTTTCGGGTTAAGGCCACCTGGTTAGGGGCAACTTTACGTCACGGGGCTGCGTGACGTCACGCGCCGGCCGGTTCTCATGGGTGGGGGCTGGGAGGGGCAGAGCTGGAGGTGGGGGTGCGGACAAAGGGACCCCGCGCGCCTCCCCCCAGCCCGCCCTAGCGCGCGCCCCGCTGAGCCGGCCACATCTGGAATTCATTGCGCCGCCGGAAAGGGGAGGAGATAGGGCGGGGCGAGTGGGGGCCGAGGCGGTGCCTCTCCCCGTCCCCCTCTATCCAGCGTCCCCAACCCCGGGACGCAGTGGAGCCCGGCGGGCGGTCCCAGCCCCAGCCGCGGCCGTCCCGGGGGCGCAGACGCCAAAGCCCTTCGGGCCAGGGCAAGGACCCAGGCCGGCCTAGCCAGGTGAGCGTGCGCGGCGAGAGGGAGGCAGAAAGGGCGGGTCCCTGTCCCCGGAGGTCGCTGGATCCAAGCTAGGGGAGCCCGCCAGGGGTTGGGGGCGCCCCGGGCGCGCACGCGCCGCCCGTGCTCCTGGTGCACCTAGGGAGTGGTCACCGTGCGCCCACTCCACAGGAGGTCCAATTGCCTCAGCAGCGAACCCCCAGACTGAGCTCACCGCCTTCTCCAACGGCAGGAAGTTGGCTCCGAGGAGAAGGCGGAATCCGAGCGCTTTCGGCCGGAGATTGGGAGACAGGACGGCGTGCCCCGGACCAGGGGTTTGGGGAGTGTGTATGGGGGAGGGGAGGGGAAGGGGCCCCTCTTTGCAAACTCTTTGCTAGGCCGGGGCGAAAGGTGCTGCGCGCCGCCGAACCTCCAAGCGAAGGGGCGGGGCCCGCGAGGTGGGCAGTTGCCCACCTCCTGCACGTCTAGTCCTCTGCCTCAATTTCCCCGAGTGGTTCGTCTCTTCCAGTTCCCTCTCCGGGTTGTGGCTTTGTTCTGGACGGAAAGTGAACCTGACTGCGTGACTCCCGCGCCTTTTTCCCCTGGGGCCCGGCGATGCAGCGTGGGTGCTGGCGCGCGTGGCGCGGACCCCGCGTGGTTCCGGGCCAAGCCGTACGTGGGAACCTCGCCCCCTCCCCTGGCACGAGTTGACTCACCCGGGGATTTCCATCCCCTCTCCCAGCTCTGCCCTAGTCAGACGCTCCAGGCGCCACGCGCTGAGCCCACGGTCCCCCGCGTGGAGCAACACCGGTGCGGCATTCGCGATGTAGCTGCTGCTGGGCTCGTTCTCCTCCTCTCCCCAGTTCTCTGGGAATATCGAAGCGGGGCCCCTGGCCGGTCGCAGAGGAGTCCCCCACCCCCACTTGGAGATGTGGGGGTCCCCGCGCGTGTGGCTGTCGCAGGAGAGAGGAGGCGCGGCCCTAAAGGCAGCGAGTGTGGATACCGTGCATTCCACCACCAGATAAGGAGGCTGAGACTGCAGCCCGAGGGCGGGGGTGGGTCCTGCCGCCGTCTCCACGGAGACCGCTGGGCTTCGCCTTGTGGGGGAGCCTGCCAGCGGACCAGAGGCGTCTCCAGCCTTTTTTGCTGTTGTTTCGGCCTGAGCTGAGTTTAGCAGCCTCCACCCTTGGGGGCCCACTGGGAACTTGTTCGTTTGTTCATTCGTCCATCCATCTACCTGGTCCCACACGTTGTCTGAGCACTATCTGTATGCCAGGCATCATTCCAGGGGCTGAAAACAGACTTAGTTGCTGGCCTCTGACTTTCACGTTCCATCGTGGGAGCACATAGAAAAGAAGAAATACAATCGATTTCTGAAATTGCAAATGCTGTGACTACAATAAAAGATGCTGTGAGAGAATGGGCCTGGGGAAGGTGGCTAAGATAGCCTGGTGGTCAGAGGAGGGCACCAAACTGAAGCCTGAAATATGGGGAGACAGTCATTCACTTTGCAGGAAGGGCACACCAGATAGAGGAACAGCAGAGGCAAAAGCTCTGAGGTGGGAATGGGGATGACAGGTCAAAGACCAGTGTCATTGGAGTGGAATGACCCTGAGAGAAAGCAGGGTGGGATAGGGCCAGGCCATTTTGGGCACCAGGGAGCCATGGAAGAATTTGGAGCTGAGTGACACAATGGAGCAATAAATGAAAAAGCTCCCTCTGGCTGCTGCATGGAGAATGGCAGTGTAGGCCACAATGGAAGGGAAAAAACCAAGCCCAGGGGGCTGCCCTAAAGCAAGAAGCATGGGACCAGTGAGTGCCCAGGGGAATGGTAACCACAGAGGCTGCCTCAATGGGGGTGGAGCTCCTGGAAGCCACTGAGGCTTCCTCCTGCCTTCCTCTCTCCTAATCTCCCCCTGAACAGTCTTGGTTTGTCTCCCTCCCCCGACCTTCCCCCAACCCTGTCACTTGCCTCTCTTGCTCTATTTCAGGTCTAGCCATTCCCTGAGTGCTGAGCCTAATGACCTCTTTTGAAGCATCTGGGAGGGAGGGGGTCAGGACTGCCTTGGTTGAAGGTGAACGGGAGACGGGCCCTGTGTGAGCCAGGCCTAGGAGCCTGACACAGGGAGGGGAAGCAGGCAAGGCCTGTATCTGCCTAGGAGTGACTCTGCCAGCCCCAAGCTCCAGACTCTGCTTCCTCTTTCTGGGAAGCACAAACCTGCCTTCAACAAGGTTCTAGAGGAGGAAAGGGAGGCATCATGGGCCTCAGTTTCCCCTTGTTTGACTAACCACCTCTCCTTCCAAGGCTACAGGAAGTGAGCGTCTACCCTCTGCAGGGAAGAAGACATTTTGGTCAGTCCCTGGCTCAAACCATTTCTTATTTCTCCAGGAAGCAGCTATAATTTTTTCTCTTGGCCTCCAGACAGGAGAGGGTTCTGAGGGGGCAGTGGAGGGGGCCACCATGGGACACACCCTGGGCTTCTAGCCCTCTAGCAAGGGCGCTTCCCAGACCTGCCACACATCCTGGATTCTGTTATGATCCCCAGGAGGGACCCAGTAGGCCAGGGCAGCCTAGGGGCGTCTGGTCGGGGTGACCAAGCGGTCAGGCCATGGTTCAAACTCTCCCGCGGGACATCCACACAGCCTTAACGATGTCCTTGGAAAGATGATGCACTGCAATTGCCTGTGAAGGACCAGATTAGTAGCGCTAATCATAGAGCGCCCCCCATTGGGTCAATCAAATGCCGAGGAGGAAAGCTCAGTCCAATAGGCAAATTGTTCAATGCTCTGGGATTGAAAATGAACCAATCAGGGTCCGCGGGCTGTTTCTGGCCCGACGGCCGGTTTAAGACCGAGGCCTGGGCCAAGCCGGCTACGGCAAGCAGAGGGCATCGGGGCACCCCAGCTCTGTCAGGCAAGGGAACAAGGGGGCCTCTGTGTGGCGATTTGGGCGGGGCGGCAGTCCCAGGGGATGCGCACAAGCCTTTCTCTGTTCCCAAACTGGGACGGATGTCCTTTCGCCCAGGGGGAGCAGCTGCCTCTTATCGGGCCAGGGGCCAGGGCACCCCTCCGAGGGGGCATCCGGGACTGAGATAGCTGGGCGACCCCAGAAACCCCTCGTCACTTCCAGGCTCACTGGGAACCGGCCTAACCAGCCTTTTCTGGAACGGTGCTCCTGGCGTGCATGCGGTCCTTGCCGGGCGTGTTTCCAGAGACCTGGGGAGGGCTCTTTCAGCGGCCTCCTCATTTAATTAATGGCTCGTCTGGAGCTTCCTCCCGGCTCCCCTTGTGCCCCCTTGAAAGGCAGACACTGCACCAGTTCCTCTGAAACCCCCCACCATTCTCAAGCTTGGGGGCGGTGGGAGGCCACGATGTTGGCCTCTAACCCTCTCAGCCCACGCACTTCTTCCCGCCCCCTCCCCGCAGGGCTCAGTTTTCCTTGAGAGAGGGGTGACTCAGGCTTTGATGGAAGCAAATACCAGTCCCCCCTCCCCGCCGTGTTGCACGCCCCCTCACTGCTCACATGACTTTGCACAGCTGCCCCATCTTCCCAGCCAGGACCTCCCAGTGGGTCTCCTGTGGCTCCCCTAGCCCATCACCCCCTCCCAGCCTTCCCCACACCGGATGTGACTGGGGAGCAAGGACTCCACCCTGTTTGTTCCAAGGGCCTCACATCTGGATTTCATCCTGGATGGGGAGGGGGTGCCAGAGCCCTGCCCACCCCACTGGGACCCTCTGTCCCAGGGCAGGGCTAGATGGCGCTGATGAGAACAGGCTGTTGGGAATCTTGCCCAACTGGCTCAGTCAACATCTCCTCTCAAAAGATTGGGTGGAGGGGCACCTAGTCCCTAGCTATGTGTGTGGCAGGAAGAGGGGAGCTCTTAACATTAGCTAATATTTAGTGAATGCATCATTCAGCAGGATTTTCCCATCATCCCTATGAAGTGGGCTTCCTTATTCCCATGGCACAGATGAGGTCATTGAGGCTGAGAGGTAAGTGTCTTGACTTTCCCCGAGGTCCCACAGCACTGGATTGTGTGCAAGGTCCAAGTCTTCGAAGGTGATGGGACCTCTGTGATGCTCAAATGTCAAGGCTGCCCTGATGTCTCCCTGAGACTTTATCTTGGGAACACCTATAGCCTCAAGGCTTCAACCCAGCCTGAAATCCAGGCCAGTGGGTGGTAAAGAGCAAGGGATGATGCTATCAGTGATGAGCATCTCGTCGACCCAGGTTGGCAGGCTGCATGAGACCTGAGGCTCCAGAGTATTTGAGAAAGGAGACGAGCCCTCCAGGTGCTGGCCAGGACTCCCTCTCTGGGTAGGTTGGTAAGGCTCCCAGAAGTCCACTTTGTTTCTTTCTTGCCTTTTGGGGGAGCTTCTGGTCCTTTTTTTTTTTTTTTTTTTTTGTTCTCCCTGCAGTATATGGAGTTTGCAGGCGGCCAGGGATCAGATCCCAGCCACAGTTGCAACCTAAGCTGCAGCTGCAGCAAGGCCAGATCCTTAACCCACTGTGCCAGGCTAAAGATCGAACCTGCATCCCAGTGCTCCAAGATGCTGCCAATCCCATTGCGCCACAGCGGGAATTCCTTCTGATCCTTTGAAAGACACTGTAGCCTAGAGGTTGTAGAGGCTCTGGAGTGGGTCTCTGAGACTCTGCCACTTACTAGCTTTGAGGCTTTGGAAAAGTGAATTGACCTCTCTGGTTTTCCTGTTGATATTAGTCGGGTTCTTAAGCTGCTGAGCCACAACAGGAACTCCCTCTGTGCTCTTCTTGAGCACCCACCTGCTGTCCCCTGGGCCCTTTCCGGGTCCCCCCTCCCCCGTCCTCCCCAAGATCCAGTTCCGAAGAGGTCACATGGGCCACCGCACTGGCCTCTGGGACCCTGCTGCAGCTCTGCCATCCAACTGGTTGGCGCCTCAGTCGGCCGTCCCAGGTGTGAAATATCAGTTTTCCTGATATTTTCCTGTCTGTAATGCAGGGATGATGATAATTCTGACTTCATGTGATCCATACAGTGGGGGAGTGACGGGGCTAGGACTTGAACTAAGGCTGTCCAGACTCAGTCCAGGCAGCAGCCACAGTACTAACCTAGCTGTCTCTCTGTTTTTTCTCTTTACAGCTGTGACAGCCCCATGGCCCCGGTCGGCCACTGAGCCCCACCATGGGCAACCTATACTCAGAATACCTAAGCCCCAGCAAGGTCCCAGAACACTATAATTATACCAAGGAGACGCCAGTCACAGAGACGCCCTCCCGCCAGGTGGCCTCAGTCCTCATCATCATCCTCTGCTGCGCCATTGTGCTGGAGAACCTGCTGGTGCTCATCGCGGTTGCCCGCAACAGCAAGTTCCACTCGGCCATGTACCTGTTCCTGGGCAACCTGGCTGCCTCAGACCTGCTGGCAGGCGTGGCCTTCATAGCCAATACCTTGCTCTCGGGCCCGTTCACGCTGAGGCTGACCCCTGTGCAGTGGTTTGCTCGAGAGGGCTCTGCCTTCATCACGCTCTCCGCCTCCGTCTTCAGTCTCCTGGCCATTGCTATCGAGCGGCAAGTGGCCATTGCCAAGGTCAAGCTCTATGGCAGCGACAAGAGCTGTCGCATGCTGCTGCTCATCGCCGCCTCGTGGCTCATCTCAATGGTTCTCGGCGGCCTGCCCATCCTTGGCTGGAACTGCCTGGGCCACCTAGAGGCCTGCTCCACTGTCCTGCCGCTCTACGCCAAGCCCTACGTGCTCTGTGTGGTAACCATCTTCTCTGTCATCTTATCAGCCATCGTAGCTCTGTACATCCGCATCTACTGCGTGGTCCGCTCCAGCCAGGCTGATGTGGCCGGCCAGCAAACGCTGGCCCTGCTCAAGACCGTCACCATTGTGCTGGGCGTCTTCATCGTCTGCTGGCTGCCCGCCTTTAGCATCCTCCTCCTGGACTACGCCTGTCCCGTCCGGGCCTGCCCCATCCTCTACAAGGCCCACTACTTCTTTGCCTTTGCCACCCTCAACTCTCTGCTTAACCCTGTCATCTACACGTGGCGCAGTCGGGACCTGCGGCGGGAGGTGTTACGGCCGCTGCAGTGCTGGCGGCGGGCAGCTGGGGGGCAAGGACGGAGGGACGGGACCCCGGGCCACCGCCTCTTGCCCCTCCGCAGCTCCAGCTCCCTGGAGAGGGGCACGCACATGCCCACATCACCCACATTTCTGGAGGGCAACACAATGGTCTGAGGGCCAAGTGGGCTGACAGTTAGGCTACATGGAGAGTCACTGGGTGACGTGGGGCTACCAGTCAAGGGGCCCCCACTCCACAGCCTGGGGTGATGTTGAAGATATTTCACACCTGGTATGGCCAACTGAGACACCAGCCAGTCGGATGGCAGAGCTGCAGCAGGGTCCCAGAGGCCAGTGCGGTGGCCCATGTGACCTCTTCGGAACTGGATCTTGGGGAGAATGGGGGAGGGGGGACCCGGAAAGGGCCCAGGGGACAGCAGGTGGGTGCTCAAGAAGAGCACAGAGGGAGTTCCCGTTGTGGCTCAGCAGCTTAAGAACCTGACTGGTATCAATGAGGATGTGGGTTCAATCCCTAGCCTTGCTCAGTGGGTTAAGGATCTGGTGCTGCCATGAGCTGCAGTGTAGGTCGCAGACACTGCTTGGATCTGGCATTGCTGTGGCTGTGTCATAGGCTGGCAGCTGCAGCTCTGATTTAACCCCTAGCCTGGGAACTTCCATATGCTGCAGGTACGGCCCTAAAAAGACCAAAAAAAAAAAAAAAAAAAAAAAAAGCACAGCACAGGAGCGATTTCCCACCCAGTACAGAGGATTTCAACATTTCACAACCGTCTGCCTTCCCCTCCGCCCTGTGCCCGGACTTCCCTCTCTGAATTTACCCCCTTTGCCACCTTCTCCTTGCGATCTCAGAGGCCACTTCCCTGGAACCACTGTCCTGAGGGGCTGGAGACCTCCTCCCTGACCATTCTGGGCAGTCCCGGATGACAGTTCCCCGGGTTCCAATCCACAGCTTCCCTAAATCTCACCAGCTGCCACTTTGTTGACTTCTTCCCTTTCTTTCTGCCAGGAAACCACGTGGGGATGGGGGACTAAACCCCATTCTCAGACCTCATTGGCCATTTGCACTATTTGGGGCACGGGGGAATCACTGAGGTCTGGAAAAACCGGTCTGGAGGACTGAGGAGAGCTCAGGGCCTCCCAAGGGGGGCAGGGTGGAATTTGAGAAAGTTCTAGGGGAGCTAATGGCACAGGGCCCCCTAAACCCCCCTAAACAGCCAACCCCTAAGTTACTCCCACCTCCAGCCCCAGCCAAGGTACCAGATCTCTCAAGGCAGGGCAGCCTTGAGCCCGCTGTGCCTCCTTTGAGGTTGTACTGAACAGAGCATGGGGGTGAGGGTGCCAAGGACAATTTAGGATGCTCTCCTTTAACTCTGCTCCAGAAGGACTTTGCTAAAATCTGTGGCTAGATGGAAGGGACATTGCGGTACAAATGTATATTTATGTGTGTCGGTCAGTATCTGTGTGTGGCTTTGTGTGTGTGTGTGTGTGTGTGTGTGTGTGTGTGAAGGCTGTGATCCCGTCTCCTTGTCATGTTTCCCAGAATGGATGCTGTTTTGTCTCCTCATGTCTGTGTTGAAGCTGCCAAAGAGGGGTCTGGCCCCCATGCAGACCCTTTGTAATTGCTGACTTATCTCCCCGACTTGGGAGCTAGGGTGCAGCTCACCTCGGGGAAGGAAATTTCATGCCTCAAAGTGATTTCACGTGACTGCAAAGGCTGGGGGAGGGGTCTTTGCTGGGGGGGCAAGGAGCCAGGTGGGAGCTTGTCTCCCCCTACACAGCTCCCCAGATGCCCCTCATGCCTGAGACCTGGGCCCAGGCCAATAAACAGTTGACAATTTCTCTTTCTGGTGGTGGATGTCTCTTTTTTTTTTCCCTTTCTTATTTTTTGGTCTTTTCAGGGCATACGGAGGTTCCCAGGCTAGTAGTTGAATTGGAGCTGTAGCTGCCAGCCACAGCCACAGCAACACCGGATCTGAGCCACATCAGAGACCTACACCACAGCTCACGGCAATGCTGGATCCTTAACCCACTGAGTGAGGCCAGGGTTCGGACCCACATCCTCATGGATACTGGTCAGGTTCATTAACTACTGAGCCACGAAAGAAAATCCTCTTTTTTTTTTTTTTTTTTTTTTTTTTAAAGGCTGCACCTGCAGGTGTCGAATCAGAGCTGCAGATGCCAGCCTACACCACAGCCACAGCCACTCAGGATCCGAGCCACATATACGACTTACATCTTGGGGCAATGCCAAATCCTTAACCCACTGAGCAAGGCCAGGGATTGAACCTACATCCTCACAGACACTAGTCAGGATTCTTAACCTGCTGAACCTCAGTGGGAACTCCTGGTGGTGGTTGTCTTTTTAGGTTTATGGTGTCAGTTTGCCATCAGCACCCCGTGGCTGGGGGTGGATGGCTGCTCCCCAGACAACTCATGCTCTGCCGGCCTTCCCATCCGGTACCCCCATCCCTAGCCCTGGCAAGGTCAGTATTGCAGTGGCTTCTGAGAAAACAGGGTAAACGCTGACCTCCCTAGGGTGATTTTCTGGCTACTCCCAGTGATTATTAATTAGGCCCTGGGTTTGGAGGTGAGGGGGGGGATTGTGGCTCAGCAGGTTAAGAACCCAGCTAGTATCTGTGAGGATGCAGGTTTGATCCCTGGCCTCGCTCAGTGGGTTAAGGATCTGGTGTTGCCATGAGCTGTGGTGTAGGTCAAAGATGCGGCTCAGGATCTCGAGTTGCTGTGGCTGTGGTGCAGGCCGGCAGCCGCAGCTCTAATTCTGCCCCCTAGCCTGGGAACTTCCATATGCTGCAGGTGTGGCCTTAACAAGCAAAAAAAAAAAAAAAAAAAAAAAAATTAGGTTCAGGACCTCCCTGCTTTCCTTCAAAGATAACCTGGTGAGTAGTGGGGGCCCCCCTTCTTTGTTACCCCCAACCCTGCCAAGCTAGAGAGATAGTCTTGGGAGACACTGATTCCCCCTAAAAGCTCAGTATTCCCAGAGTTCCCACTGTGGCACAACAGAATCAGTGGTGTCTTGGGAGCGCTGGGACATAGGTTCAATCCCCAGCCCAGCACAGTGGGTTAAGGATCCAGCATTGCCACAGCTATGGCTTAGGCCACGTGACTCAACTGTGTCTCACATCTGATCCCTGGCCTGCGAACTCTGTATGCTGCAAGGCAGCCAAAAATAAATAAATAAATAAATAAAAGCTCAGTATTCCCCAAAGGAAAGGCTGACCTTCATCAAGCACTTTCCAGACACAAAGACAGAATATTCGGGAGACAGGAGTTACTATAAACTCCTTTTATGGGGATGTGGGTTCGGAGAAGTTAAGTGGGCTGCCCAGGGTCACAGAGCCAGCTAGGGCAGTGGCTGTCTGGATTTGAATTCAGGTAGGCAGACTCTAGATCCTGTCAGCTCCACCACTGGACCAGAGAAAGGATCCTCAACCCCGTGGAAAAAGTGGGGAGTGTGGGCTGCCAGCCCCAGCCAGCCCCACAGGGATCCAGGAGATGCCCAGCTAGGATGCAGCTGAAAGGTGGTTTCCTAGCTGGGCTCCAGGATGACACTCCCTCCTTTGCCCACAGGAACGGGGGCCATCAGGCTCCTTTGAAGATAGATCTGGAACTTTGATGGGGTAAGCAGGCCCTCAAGCTGAAGCTCCACCCAGCAATACCAGTGCAAAGCTAGGGCACCCAGCAGGAGAGAAGGAGTGGGAGTAGAAGGCAGCCAGAGTCTGAGCCCTGCACCTCTCCCCCTGCCCCATCAGAATTCCCCTTCCTCTAGAAGTACAGAGACAACCTCTTTGGAAATTGGGAAACCTGAGCCCTTACGTACCCTATGGAGCTGGGAGGAGGAAGAGGCAGCCAGGCCAGGCAATAAATTGTCCTCAGGATTTCCCTGGTGGTGCAGCAGGTTAAGGATCCAGTTGCTGCTGTGGTGCAGGTTTGATCCCTGGCCCAGGAACTTCTGCATGCTTCAGAGGGGCAAAGTAAAAGAAAAAAAAAAAAAAAGGCAGATTCTTAAGCTCCACAGTCAGAGATTCTGATTAAATAGGTCTGGAGTGACCCTAGCAATGCATGCTTCTTACAAGTCCCACTGCCCCCCACCAGTGACTGGAAAAAGCATCATCTTGGGACCATATTCTGAAAAACATTCTAGACTCCACAATCTAGAGCATAGCTGTCTAGTAGTACTTTCTGTGGCCATTTAGCACGTGAAATGTGGCAAGTGAAGCTGAATTTTAATTTGAACTAATTTAAATATAAATGGCTACGTGTGACCACTAGTTAACAGTACTAACAGCACGATTCTAGACTTCGTGTCTCTGATTTCTTCAGATTTTATGACTCAACTTGGCACGATGCCATCCTTTCAATAAAAATTCCTATCTTATCACTACTATCATCGTGAATGCCATCGTAGCTTACACATATTCATGATTTTCAGAGTATTATCTCTAATGCTATCAAGATCAGCTGCTAATGACAGAGAACACAAAATATGCATAACTTAAGTAAGAGAGAGAGAAACTGATTTCTCTCATATATAAAGGTTTCAGAGGAAATTAGTACCAGGTAAGAAAGATGGATGCCCATTCACTGGCAGTTCAGACTCCTGCCTCTCTTGTTGTCTGTCTATCCATTCAGTCATACATAAATACATACTTCTACCTAAACACTTAACTGTATTTCCTAAGGACAAGGCATTCTCTTACATAACCTTAGTAAAATTATCAAAATCAGCAAATCTACAAACCTTAACAGATTTCACCAACTGTCTCATTACTGACCTCTACAGCAGAAGAAAATCTCTGCTCACCTGTTCCCTCCAGTTGTCTTTTTCATTCCCTTCAATGGGAACAGTTTCTGAACATTTGTCTTTCGTGACCTTGACATTTTTGAAAAATATAGGTCAGTAGTTTCATAGAATGTCCTTTGATTTGGGTTTGTCTGATGTTTCCTCACGATTAGATTCAGGTTATACATTTTGGGCGGAAATACCACAGAAGTGGTGCATCTTTCTCAATTAGTTCCATCGCTAGCAATGTTAACCTATTGCTCAGAGGTACCTGCCAAGTTTTGCACCTTAAAGTAACTATTTCCTCCTCTGAAATTAAGAGTTGTCTTGGGAGGGACTTTGAGACTTTGCAAATATTCTTTTACTCATCAAACTTTCCATTCATTTACCATCCATTCTTGTCTGAATCAATTACTACTCACTGGGCATTTTTAAGAAAATCAGAGGATATCACACCCTCTCATTTGTAAGTACTCCACTTTTTATCTTTAAAAGAAAGCAACACTTTTTTTTTTTGTTTGTTTGTTTTTTCAGGGCCACATCCTCAGCATATGGAAGTTCCCAGGTTAGGAGTTGAATCAGAGCTACAGCTGCTGGCCTACACCACAGCTCACGGCAACACCGGATCCTTAACCCACTGAGCGAGGCCAGAGATCAAACCTGCAACCTTGTGGTTACTAGTTGGATTCGTTTCTGTTGAGCCACTATGGGAACTCCAAAAGCAACACCTTTAAAAAAAAAACTCAACTACAATGCTGTGATCATACTTATCAAAAGTATTAATCTTAAAATTTCCCATCTTTCTCAGTTTTTTTTTAATTGACATACAGTTGATTTACAATGTTGTGTTAGTTTCAGGAGTCAGTTTTCTTTTTTAACATTTTGATTGAGTCAGAATGGGGTCCTCACATGGCATTTCATTAAGGAATCTCTGAAATATTGTTTAACAAGTTTGTTTAACCGGGTTAAATTTAACCCGGTTAAACCTATTTAACCTTGCTTTACAAGATTTCCTCTCCCTCTTGTTTTTTTTTTTTTCTTTTTCTAATTCATTGGTTTAAGAAGTCAGATTGTTTGCCCTGCAGTGTTTCCCATAGTTTGGTACTGGCTGAGGTCATTTAACATGTTCTTTTGTCCCCAGTCAAATTCAGGATTGATATTTTGGGTTTCAAATCTTCCTAGGTGGTGCTGGAAACTTTCACCAGGAGAACATGGTGTCTGACTCTCTCTTTTAGTGAGGGCTAAGACTGATCAAGGGGTTCCCATGCTTTCAGCCTGATCCTGTCGCATCTCTAACTCTCTGAGCCACAAGGGAACTCCAATCCTGCCTTTATAAATTCCCAATCCAACTGTCCCTTAACAGTTTGATCATGTGTGGACTCTTACCTGGACCTGTCATTTCATTAGGTGTCTTCACAGGGTTTCTAACCTACCTCCTCATCCTCACATTCTGGACCATGTTCCTCATTTGTCTACAAAGCAAATGTACTTCCTGAAATTCAGATGTCTGACATCTACCGCCTTTTCCTATATGTCTTGTCCAAGAATTGTTAAATCTGTCACGAAAGGGAAATGAAGTTGGGTGGATATGACTCAGTGTCAGCGTCATTTGCGGTGTAAGTTTCAAGGGTGCATACTCCGAAAGACAAAAAAAAAAAAAAAAAAAAAAAAAAAACGAATCTCCCATCCAATCCTTGACAACCCAAGTGGACTTTCAATAAGTCATTTGACAAGTCTCAGCTGGTTTCATCATCTGTAAAATGAAATGGTAGGTTAATAATCCCAACCTTGAATGCAAAATGGCACTGCCACTTTGGAAAGCAGTTCAGTAGTCTCTTCAAAAGGCAAACACAAAATTACTATGTGACCTAAAAATTTTACTCCAAATATCTACCCAAGAAAAATGACCACATATGTCCACACAGAGACTTATATGTGAATGCTCATAGCAGCACTCTTCATAATAGTCCCAAAGTGGAAACAATTCAAATGTACATCAGCTGATGAATGGATCAACAAAATGTGGTTCATCCATACAATGGAATATTTTTACTCAGCAATAAAAGAAGAATAAAAAAGGAGTTCCCATCGTGGCTCAGTGGAGACGAATCCGACTAGGAACCATGAGGTTGAGGGTTCGATCCCTGGCCTTGCTCAGTGGGTTAAGGATCTGGTGTTGCCATGAGCTGTGGTGTAGGTTGCAGACGAGGCTTGGATCTGCCATTGCTGTGGCTGTGGCATAGGCCAGCAGCTACAGCTCCAATTAGACCCCTAGCCTGGGAACCTCCATATTCCGAGGGTGTGGGCCTAAAAAGACAAAAAAAAAAAAATACTAACTCACATAATAACATGAAACTCACAATGATTATGCCGAGTGAACGAAGTCAGACCCCAAATATCACAAATTGTATGGTCCAATATATGAAATGGTCCATTGTATGAAATATCCATAAGAGGCAAATCTATAGAGATAGAAAGTAGATGGGTGGTTGCCTGGGCGTTGGAGGTAGGAATTAGGATTAACTGGAAACAGGCATGAGGATTCTTATTGAAGTGATGGAAATACTCTAAAATTGGATTGTAATGATAATTGTACAATTTGGCCATTTACTAAAAAACATTGATTTCTTTGCTTAAAATGGGTGAAAATTTTGTGGTATAAAAATTTTACTTCAATAAGGCTTTTAAAAAAAATGCTAACCTTTCAAAATACGTTTCGAACACTCTATTTTATTTCTACCTTCAGCAATCTTATATTCCAGTAGGGGAAACAGACCATAAAAGTAATTATATAATATAATGTTAGGAAGTTTCCATTACGGAAAACAGTATGGAGATGCCCCAAAAGATTAAAAATAAAACTATCAGGGGTTCCCATTATAGCTCAGCAGGTTAAGAAACTGATTGCTACCCATGAAGATTCAGGTTTGATCCCTGGCCTGGCTCAGTGGGTTAAAGAATCTGGTATTGCCACAAGCTACGGTATAGGTCTCAGATATGGCTTGGATCTAGCTTTGCTGTGGTTGTGGCGTAGCCGGGCAGCTGCAGCTCTGATTCGACCCCTAGCTTGGGAACTTCCATATACCACAGGTGAGGCCCTAAAAAGACAATCAATCAATCAATCAATCAATCAATCAGTCAAACTATCATATGATCCAGCAATCCCTCTTCTGGATATATATTCAAAGGAAATGAAGTCAGTATCTTGAAGAGGTATCTGCACTCCCATGTTTATTGCAACATTATTCATAGTAGCTGAGATGTGGAAACAATCTACGTGTCCATCAATGGAAGGATGAATAAAAGAACATGATACAGCCATACGCATATATACACAGGGAATTATATTCAGCCATAAAGAAGGAAATCCTGCCATTTGCAACAATATAGATGAGCCTGGAGGACATCATGCTCAGCGAAATAAGCCAGGAAGTTCCCTGGTGGCTCAGCAGGTTAAGGATCTGGTGTTGTCACTTCTGTGGCTCCTGTCACTGCTGTGGTGCAAGTTCAATCCCTAGCCCAAGAACTTCTGCATGCTGAGGGTGTGGCCAAAAAAAAAAAAAGCCAGGCACAGAAAGACAAATCCTGTATGATCTCATTTACAGGTGAAAACCTAAAAAAAAAATTGAACTCACAGAAGCAGAGAGTAGGATGGTGGTTGCCCAGGGCTGGGGGATGAGGGAAATGAGGAAATGTTTGTCACTTTTGACCAACTTTCAGTTACAAGATGAATAAATTTTAAGGATCTAATGTATAGCAGGATGATTAAAAAAAGGCTACCAGGGAGTTCCCGTCGTGGCGCAGTGGTTAACGAATCTGACTAGGAACCATGAGGTTGCGGGTTCGGTCCCTGCCCTTGCTCAGTGGGTTAACGATCCGGCGTTGCCGTGAGCTGTGGTGTAGGTTGCAGACGCGGCTCGGATCCCGCGTTGCTGTGGCTCTGGCGTAGGCCGGTGGCTACAGCTCCGATTCAACCCCTAGCCTGGGAACCTCCATATGCCGCGGGAGCGGCCCAAGAAATAGCAACAACAACAACAAAAAAGACAAAAAGACAAAAAAAAAAAAAAAAAAAAGGCTACCAGGTGAGGTGATGGAGGTGTTAATTAATTTGGCTGTGGTTATTATTTCACAATGTAGACAGATATCAAATCATCACATTGTAAACCTAAAATGTACGCATTTTATTATTTTTTAATTTTTATTTAATTTTTATTTTTTGCTTTTTAGGGCAGCACCCGTGGCATATGGAGTTTCCAAGGCTAGGGGTCAAATCAGAGTTACAGCTGCCAGCCTATACAACAGCCACAGCAACACCAGATCTAAGGTGCCTCTTCGACCTATATCACAGCTCACGGCAATGCTGGATCCTTAACCCACTGAGCGAGGCCAGGGATAGAACCCGAAACCTCATGGTTCCTAGTCGGATTCGTTTCCACTGTGCCACAAAGGGAAATCCTAAAATATACGCATTTAAAATTTTTTATGGCTGCCCCTGTGGCATATGGAAGTGTCCAGGCCAGGACTAAATACGAGTTGCAGCTGTGGCAACGCAGGATACTTTAACCAATTGCACTGAGCCCAGGATCAAATCCAAGCCTCTGTAGTGATTCAAGCCACTGCAGTTGGATCCTCAAGCTACTGCACCACAGTGGGAGCTCCCAATACAGGCAATTTTTATTTATACTTCAATAAAGCTGGAGGGAAAAATGCTTTTTTTTTTTTTTTTTTTTTTTTGTCTTTTTGCTATTTCTTGGGCCGATCCCGTGGCATATGGAGGTTCCCAGGCTAGGGGTCTAATCGGAGCTGTAGCCACCGGCCTACGCCAGAGCCACAGCAACGCGGGATCCGAGCTGTGTCTGCAACCTACACCACAGCTCATGGCAACGCCAGATCCTTAACCCACTGAGCAAGGGCAGGGACCGAACCCGCAACCTCATGGTTCCTAGTTGGATTCGTTAACCACTGCGCCACGACGGGAACTCTGGAAAATGCTTCTTAAACTTTCACAGTTGGGGAGTGTGTAAAAAAAAGAAAATAGAGAGCTACTTGAGCCCTACCAGGGCTCCAGAGAATCTGACTCTAGGGCCTAGGACTCTGCATTTTTGCTCTGTACCCTTCCTGATGGGATCCATCCATGATTTAACCTTTTTTTTTTCTTTTTAGGGCTGAATTCGAGGCATATGGAGCTTCCCAGGCTAGGGGTCAAATCAGAGTTACACTTGCCGGCTTACACCACAGCCACAGCAACACCAGATCCAAACCATGTCTGCGACATACACCACAGCTCACGGCAATGCCGGATCCTTAATCCACTGAGCAGGGCCAGGAATTGAACCCGAAACCTCATGGCTACTAGTCAGATTCATTTCCATTGCACCACAGCAGGAACTCCCATGACCTAACCATTTTAAAAATGCTGATCTGGGGCCGAATTTCAGCTGTAGGATATTACCCAAAGGACATACGGCTGGGACAAGACCATTGCATTATCACTTCCACATGGCTAAATTGGTCCCTCTCTTCCAGGGTGACTCCACGACCCCCAGAGGACATTTGGCCATGTCTGGAGACATTTTTGGTTGTCCTTCCTGGGGGTGGGGGGATGCTGCTGGCATGTAGTGCGTAGAAGTCAGAGATGTCCCTAATCATCCTGCAATGCACAGGACAGTCTCCCGTGACAAAGGCTTATCTGGCTCCAAGGATCTGAAGGGCCCAGGTGGAGGAACAGTGCCTGCCCTTCTGGTTCCTTTCATCTGATTCAATTGGGAATGTGGGGATGCCCCGCTTGGAATCCCTCTTTGCCAGGTAATTGTAATAACTTGGTGATTGCCTTTGGAGAGGCAGTGGTGGTTAATTAGCAATCATTTCCGGGAGGGAGGGGCTTCAAATGAAGCCCTTCTGATTTAATGGCCAGGGCAGGCCCATTTCTCATCCCTGCTCATTGTGGTGAGGACGATTTTTTTTTTTGCCGCTCGGGAGCTGACGTGGTGTGTTTTCACTTTGTGTCTTGGGAGGTAAGTGATGCCTTGAGGTCTGACCACTGTTTTTCTCTAGGGTTAAGTGGCTGCGAATGAGTAGTGGCTAGGGGAACTGGGCAGACTCAAAAGGATGGGGGTGGGCTGAGGAAGGCAAAGCAGGACATAGTTGTCTTGGAAGGAAGAAAGGAAGGAGGCCCAAGCTTGGAGTGAGTGAGTGAGGGAAGTAGGGAGAAATACCTGGACCAAAGTACCCATTCTGGGAATAGAATTACCGGGTCAGAGCATAGGAGTGCCTTTGTAAACATTGCCGAATAATCTCCCACTGTGGCTGTACCATTTGGGGCTTTTCCAGCAGCACAGGAGAGTTCTGGTCTTACCAACACTCCCAAGCTTTGGCCACCTTGGAGTGTTAGGTGTATGTGAGAGCTGATAATCACACAGAGGCTTCATTTCACAATGAAGGTGAGTAGCTTCCCATTCGAGTCTTGGCCATTTGGATGTCCTCTCTTTTGACGTGTCTGTTCAGCTCTTTTGTCTACTTAATAAGAAAGAGATTGCCAGGCTTCTTATTTAATTCTATACGTATTGTAAGAATAAGTCCTTGGTTGGTGGATCTATGTCTGACTTTTCTTTTAGTGGTATTTTTCGCTGAACAAATTCATCTTAATACAGCCTAACATATTTTCCTTTATGATGAATGTGATTTTGGTCCTACTAAAGTAACACTTGCCTACTCCAAAGTCATGAAGATACTCTGTGTTATTTGACTTTTTTTCTGTGTGTGTCTTTTCTAGGGCCGCACCCATGGTATATGAAGTTTCCCAGGCTAGGGGTCTAATCAGAGCTGTAGTCGCCAGCCTATGCCAGAGCCACAGCAATGCGGGATCCGAGCCCATCTGTGACCCACACTACAGCTCAGGGCAATGCCGGATCCTTAACCCAATGAGCAAGGCCAGGGATCGAACCCACAACCTCATGGTTCCTAGTCAGATTTGTTAACCACTGAGTCATGATGGGAACTCCCACCCTGTTATTTGAAAAGTTTTCTTGGGAGTTCCCACGGTGGCTCAGTGGGTTAAGAACCCCACATTGTGTCCATGACGATGCAGGTTCAATCCCTGGTCTCGCTCAGTGGGTTAAAAATCTGGCATTGGCACAAGGTGCAGCATAAATTGCAGATATGGCTTGGATCCAGCGTTGCTGTGGTGTAGACCACAGCTGCAGCTCTGATTCAACCCCTAGCCAGAGTATTTCCATTTGCTGCAGATGTGGCCCTAAAAAGACAAAACTGTGTGGAGAGAATTAAGGGATTCAAGAGAAAAGGAGGAAAAGTGCCCCCCACCCAAAAACTTTCTTGACTTGGCTTTTCCCCTTAGATCCTCAAGAGAGCTGGAATTGGGTTTTGTTTATGGTGTGAGGGTAGGGATCAAGTTTCACTATCTTCCATGGAGGCTTTCTGTAGATCCAGACCATCCCATTGCCAATGCTCTGACAATTATTTTTGTGTGATGTAGATAATATAGACAACATGGTCCAGCATTCAAAAAGGGCAAAAAGATTCTGAAAAATTCCTCTTCCAGCAGCTCTCATCCTGCTAATTAACATTCCTTATTTCCAGGAGTTTATCCATTTCTTGTTTCTTTCCCAAGATTTTAAGTAAGAACATATAAATAAACATATTCCTTACATTTCCCCCTTTTTATGTAAAGAGTAGCACACTATGTATTTTACCCTACTTCTTTTTCTTTTCCACTTACATACAGGAAACAATCTCTAGGATGTTATGTAGAAAAATATCCTTTTGTTGTTGTTATTGTGGGGATCTGTCAGTGTATGAATGGAACAAAATTCCTTTAGCAAATCCCCCACCGATGGAGAACGAAGTTCTTGCCAGTATTTTTCTACCCACAAAGCTCAATGAAGGGCTGTGCTCACTTCTCATTTTGCACACGTGTGTGAGTATCTCTTAGGAGAAATTTCCTGGAAGTAGAATAGCAGAATAAAAGGGTTGTGCACTTGTGGTTTTGATGGATGTTTGCAGACTAAGCATTTAATGTAGGGGAAGAGACATCATATCGTCATCCAGGCAGGGCTCCATGAGTCTTTGTTGTATGAAGGCTACATCCTGGGCACTTTACTAGGTGCTAGCAGAAAGCTATCACCCCAAACTGTGTGATCAGCTGAGGTAAATACTCTGTAAGAAAGAGCTGTCAGACACCTGATAGGATTGGAGGAGATCAGGAAAGCTCCTTGAAGGAAGCAATGGGTGATCCAAAATAGGAATAATGACTAGCAATTCTCCAGGCAGAAGTGGACACAGGAGCAGCAGGGCTTTGCAGGCTAAGAGAACAGCAAGTGTTGAAACCTTGCAATGATTGTTTACAGCTGAGCAACAAAAAGCTCCACAGTCTAGTGGCTTAAAATACCGCCACCCATGTATTCTCTCTCAATGGTTTCTGTAGGCTGGGAGTTGGGAGCAGCAACATGAGCAGTTCCAGCTTGAAGGGTTTCTTGAGGTGACAGTCATATACTGGCTGGGGGCTACAGTCATCTGAAGGTTTGACTGGAGCTGGAGAGCCACTCTCAAAGCCGCTCTCTCATATGGTTGGCAGATTGGTTCCTCTTCCCCAAGGGCCTCCCAACAGGGTGGCTTGGGCATCCTTACAACATGGTAGCTACCTTCTCCCAGGAGAACAAGGTGGAGCTGTGTTTTATGACCTAGGCTTAGAAGCCCTGCACATTCACGTCCACCATATTCTCTTGGCCATACAGGCTGGCCCCGATTGACTGTTGGAGAGAATTCCTCAAGGACGTGAATGCTGAAGGACAAGGGATATTGAGGCCCTGTTGGAGGTTGGCTACCACAGCCCTTAGGAAGGGGCTGGGAGGGATTCAGGATGCAGCTCAGCTGGGCTGAGCAAAGGGCTGATGTGGGCAGGGCTAGGCCTAGAGGGGTGGAGTTGACCCTGAAAGAGTACTAAGAAACCATTCAGGTACTTTCAATGGGGGTAGGGAGGCAGTGAGATGATCAGATATGGATTCTGAGAAGATGCTTCCCACTTCCTTGTGGAGAATAGTGGGGAGAGGGCTGGATGGTGTCCAGGAGACAGGGAAGGATGACCTGAGCCGGGGCCGTGGCCCCGGAGGGGCAGATGTGTTAACTGACTCAAGGGTTGTTTGAAGGAAAACCCTGCCAGGCTTAGCAGCCAGCCTCCTTTGATCCCAGAGAGAAAGCTCTTACCCTGCTCAAGGGCCCTGCGAGGAGCAGGCGGGCCTGCCCAGCACACTCCAGAGATGGTTTCCCGTGATCCGATTCCTGGTCACTTGAGCCTGGAGAGAGAGCTTGCTTGTGAGGCCTGCCCTCATGGTCTTCCTGCCTGGCCACCTGCCCAGGGTGAGAGTGGCAATGTGTCCCTGTTGAATCTTTGAGTGCTGCTGTCACTGCCAGGGCCTTTGCTGGGCCAGTACCAAGTGAGAGCTCAGTGGCCGTGACTAATTCCCTAGTGTGTGGCGTGACTCAGCCTTGGCCTTCTGACTGACTGTGGCTCAGGACACGTGGCCATCCCTCCACCAGCCCTCTGGGCCGCCCAGACCTTGATCGGGTGGACACCCGACCTCTCCTGGTCTCTGGAGGGTAGCCCTCCAGCTGGAGGCAGGAATGGGGTGGGGGGGAGCAGGGAGCTGAGGTCTGCCAGGAATCATGAAGGGTTTGTGAACGCTACTGAGAGGTGAAGGCAGAGTAAATGCCTGCAAGGGCTGAACCTGGCTTGTTCTGGAAGTTCTATTTGTTTCTTATGGGATCAGCCCATCATCTCTAGGTGGGGAAGGGGGGAGGTGTCTGATCCAACAAATCACTCTGGAGGCTCCTGGAAGCCATCCCTAGCCCTTCCCCTTGACCTTGGCTGACAGTTTACTGGTCGGGTAAGTTGAGTGAAGCAGGTGATTGAGGGACTAGAGACAAAACCGATCAGGTTTGGGCCTCACTTTCCCTGTTTGTGAAAGGGAAATCACATAGTTGGCAGGGAAGAAAAGGGCTCTACACCTACCAACATTTGCGTCAGGTGCTTTCAGAGTGCGACCTCTCATGTCCTATAAGTTTATTCAGCTGATACTTGGATTCCTACTGAGTGAACCTTAGGGGGGTCTGCCTCATTTGCATCTCTCTTTCCAAAGTCCTTGCCCTTTGGAGCCTATAGTCTCTGTAGGGGTCAGCATGCTAAGGCCCAGATTTTTGGGAATAAAGTTTTATTGAAACACAGCTATACCTATTCATTTGCGTATTGCCCATGACTGTTCTCATGCTCCAGTGGCAGTGTTGAGCAGTTGTGACTGAACACATGATCCTCAAACCTAAAATATTTACTGTTGGATCCTTTATAGCAAAACATATGACGTTCCACTCTGCTCTAGTGGAACAGAAAAATTACGATAGAAAGAATCTGACAGTGGGAAATGCTATTTGGCCACTGGGTAATAGGATAGAGTAACTGGGGTTGGGGGGTGATGGGTTTCTCCCACGTGGCCAGGGTGAAGCCTCTGGGTAGCAGCAATATTTGAGCTGTGAATCTCCCAGAAAAGTGGCCCAGATAGATGTGATGGCAAAGGCCCTGGGGCACTTAAATAGCTTGAAAGACTGCAAGTGGGTCCAGGAAGCTGGAGCTCATTAAGGTGGGGGAATGAGGGGAGTTCTGTCTTGGCTCAGCGGAAACCAACTTGACTAGCATCCATGAGGATACAGGTTCCATCCCTGACCTTACTCAGAGGGTTAAGGATCCAGCATTGCCGTGAGCTGTGGTGTAGGTGGAAGAGGCAGCTCTGGTCCCAGGTTGTTGTGGCTGTGGTGTAGGCCGGGAGCTGTAGCTCCAATTGGATCCCTAACCTGGGAACCTCCATATGCCAAGGGTGTGGTCCTAAAAAGCAAAAAAAAAAAGGGGGGGGGGAATGAATTCTCTTCCTTCCCTTCCCCTCTTTCTTTTCCTTCCCTTCCCCTCTTTCTTTTCCTTCCCTTCCCCTCTTTCTTTTCCTTCCCTTCCCCTCTTTCTTTTCCTTCCCTTCCCCTCTTTCTTTTCCTTCCCTTCCCCTCTTTCTTTTCCTTCCCTTCCCCTCTTTCTTTTCCTTCCCTTCCCCTCTTTCTTTTCCTTCCCTTCCCCTCTTTCTTTTCCTTCCCTTCCCCTCTTTCTTTTCCTTCCCTTCCCCTCTTTCTTTTCCTTCCCTTCCCCTCTTTCTTTTCCTTCCCTTCCCTTCCCCTCTTTCTTTTCCTTCCCTTCCCTTCCCCTCTTTCTTTTCCTTCCCTTCCCTTCCCCTCTTTCTTTTCCTTCCCTTCCCTTCCCCTCTTTCTTTTCCTTCCCTTCCCTTCCCCTCTTTCTTTTCCTTCCCTTCCCTTCCCCTCTTTCTTTTCCTTCCCTTCCCTTCCCCTCTTTCTTTTCCTTCCCTTCCCTTCCCCTCTTTCTTTTCCTTCCCTTCCCTTCCCCTCTTTCTTTTCCTTCCCTTCCCTTCCCCTCTTTCTTTTCCTTCCCTTCCCTTCCCCTCTTTCTTTTCCTTCCCTTCCCTTCCCCTCTTTCTTTTCCTTCCCTTCCCTTCCCCTCTTTCTTTTCCTTCCCTTCCCTTCCCCTCTTTCTTTTCCTTCCCTTCCCTTCCCCTCTTTCTTTTCCTTCCCTTCCCTTCCCCTCTTTCTTTTCCTTCCCTTCCCTTCCCCTCTTTCTTTTCCTTCCCTTCCCTTCCCCTCTTTCTTTTCCTTCCCTTCCCTTCCCCTCTTTCTTTTCCTTCCCTTCCCTTCCCCTCTTTCTTTTCCTTCCCTTCCCTTCCCCTCTTTCTTTTCCTTCCCTTCCCTTCCCCTCTTTCTTTTCCTTCCCTTCCCTTCCCCTCTTTCTTTTCCTTCCCTTCCCTTCCCCTCTTTCTTTTCCTTCCCTTCCCTTCCCCTCTTTCTTTTCCTTCCCTTCCCTTCCCCTCTTTCTTTTCCTTCCCTTCCCTTCCCCTCTTTCTTTTCCTTCCCTTCCCTTCCCCTCTTTCTTTTCCTTCCCTTCCCTTCCCCTCTTTCTTTTCCTTCCCTTCCCTTCCCCTCTTTCTTTTCCTTCCCTTCCCTTCCCCTCTTTCTTTTCCTTCCCTTCCCTTCCCCTCTTTCTTTTCCTTCCCTTCCCTTCCCCTCTTTCTTTTCCTTCCCTTCCCTTCCCCTCTTTCTTTTCCTTCCCTTCCCTTCCCCTCTTTCTTTCTGCACGTGGAAGTTCCCAAGCAGAGGGATCTAATTGAAACTGTAACTGCAGCAACACTGGATTCTTAACCTGCTGTGCCACAGAAACTTCAACATGCTTTTATCTTATACCAAGGGCACTGGGACAGTCTAAAAGGTTTTGGCAAGGACAGGGCTGGTTTTTTTGTGTGTGTTTTGTTTTTGAGTTCTGGTTGCAGTGGTCTGGGAGACTGGGAAAGAGGCTGCTAGAATACTCCAGGTGAGCCATGATGGCAGCCTAGTGGATAAGTAGGAAGACCTGGGTCTAGTTCAAAAGAAGAAACAGATTACTGAGAGGAGGAGGAGAGGAAAGAGGTGGAACCTGGCTGGAGTTACCTTGTAGCTCAGTGGGTTAAGGATCTATCAGTCATTGCAGTGGCCTGGGTCTGATCCCTGACCCAGGAACTTCCAAGTGGCCATGGGTACAACCAAAAAATAAAAAAATAAACATAGAGGTGGAACCTGGCTTTCTGCCTCTGAGCAACTCGAGGAGTTGGGCTGAGGGCCCTGGAGCAAATCTTTGTCCCTGAGGCCTTGCCCTATCTGTAAAATAGGTTGAATCATCCCTTGGCAAGGGGATGACAAAGAGAATCTACCTGAAAGGGAGACTCCAGTAAATGCAGCTGCTCTCCTGTGAGCTGAGGCTCCTGAATGGGAGATCTGTTCATCTGTCTCCCCTCCTTCTCCTATCCTGTCCTCCCCTTTCCCAAAGGTGGGTTAGGGGCCCGGATCCTGATGCCAGCTTCTGACAGGTTTATGGGGCCTGAGCCTCCATCTGGTGAGACTGTTCTCTACCTGCCATCCCTTTTCTGCCCTTTCTCCTTAGTCCAGTTTCCCCCAGTGTTGTCTCTAGACCTCCTAGGGGGCCCAAGAGCTGGCCACACTGGGGTCACTCTTGCACATTCAGGCTCTGGAGCTAGACACCTGGATCCATGGTCTCCACTGCTTACTGAGCCTATGGTTGTGGGTAAGCAGCCTCTGAGCCAGACTTTTTTAAATCTTTTTTTGTTTTTTTCTTTTTTGGCCACCCCAAGGCATATGGAGTTCCCATGGCCAGGGGTCAGATCTGAGCCACAGTTGCAACTTAAGCTGCAGCTTGGCAATACTAGATCCTTAACCCACTGTGCTGGGCCAGGAATTGAACCTGTGTCCCAGCACTCAAGATGCTGCTGATCCTGTTGTGCCACAGTGGGAACTCCAGAGCCAAACTCCTCTGAAATAAATATCCTAGGCCATGCAAAATACAGGTCCTGATACCTCCCTTTATGGTGGTTAATGATTCAATTAAATAACTCTTAAAAGAACCTGAGACAGTAAGCACAGAAGTGCTGATTAACTATTGATAGCTTTTTTATTCCTAATATATCAGTTCTCTGGGATCCTGCTTTGGGTTGGTAACCCATAGCAACCAGAGGGCCTGAGGTCCACTTCTGGCCAGAAACTCTTCACCAGCTGTTGCAGGAAACAAGTTTGTGTGTCACTTGTAAATTGTGTAATACAGAAATGTAAATTTTTATTTTTTGCTTTTTAGGCCTGCACTTGCAGCATATGGAAGTTCCCAGGCTAAGGGTTGAATCGGAGCCATAGCTGCCAGCCTACGTCAAAGCCACAGCAGATCCGAGCTGCGTCTGCAACCTACACCACAGCTCATGGCAACGCTGGATCCTTAACCCACCAAGCAAGGCCAGGGATGGAACCTGCGTCCTCATGGATGCTAGTCAGATTCATTTCTGCTGAGCCATGATACGAACTCCAAAAAATGTAGATACCATAACTTGGAACTCCATTTCTGATGCTTTTTTAAATTGAAGTGTAGTCAATTTCCAATGTTGTATTAATTTCTGCTGTCCTGCAAAGTATCTCAGCTATACATGTTTTTTCATTTTTTTCCATATGGTTTACCACAGGATAATGAATAGCATTCCCTGTGCTATACAGTAGGACCTTGTTGTTTGCCCATTCTAAATGTAATAGTTTTCATCTACTAACCCCAAATTCCCTGTCCATCCCTCCCCCACCCCCTGATGTTTTTTGGTGGTATTCTGGCAGAGTTGCTTTTTAATTTTATTAACGTATAGTTGATCTACAATGTTGTGTCAATTTATGCTATACAGCAAAGTGACCCAGTCATACATATATACATTCTTTTTCTCATTATCTGCTATCATGTTCTATCACAAGTGATTGGATATAGTTCCCTGCGCTGTACAGCAGAACCTTGCTTATCCATTCTTAATGTAATAGTTTGCGTCTACTAACCCCAAACTCCCAGCGCATCACTCCTCCAGCCCCCTGATGCTTTTTTGTTGTTGTGGCAGATAGTTTTTTGTTTTTAAACTCAGCCCTAACTTATTAATGGTTTGTTTCTTTACTGTAGTAAGAAACACAGAGCATTTACCATCTCAACCATTATTGTACAGTACAGTAGTATTAACTGCATACATGTCCTTGTGCAGCAGAGCTTGAACATGATTTCATTGTGTAAAACTGAAACTCTGTTCCTATGGAACAACTCCCCGCTCCCCCTCCCCCTAGTCCCTGGTCCCCCCCATTGCTCTTTCTCTAAGAGGTGACTAAATTAGATACCTCGAATAAGTGTGATTTTCCCCCCCGCCCCAGCATTTGTCTTTTTGTGCCTGGCTTATTTCGCTTAGCATAATGACCTCAAGTTTCATCCAGGTTGGCGCAAAAGGACAGGGTTTCTTTTTAAAGCTGAATAATCCAGTGTATGTATATGCTGCATTTTCTTTATTACTTCACCTATCCAGGGACATCTGGGTTGCTTTCATCTCTTGGCTATTGTGCATAAAGCCACTGTGTAGACTGGTGTACAAATAATCTCTTTAAGATCCTATTTTCTATTCTCTTGACTATATATTCAGAACTGGGATTTCTGCATCATATGATAATTCTATTTTTAGTTCTTTGAGGAACCTCCACACTTCTACCGCTGCTGCACTACTCTTAAATCCCCACCAGCAGGGCACATGGGTTCTAATCTTCGCGTCCTTGTCAATCCCTTTTGTTTTTGACAGAGGCTACCCTAATGATGTCAGGTGACCTCATTGTGGTTTTGATTTGCATTTCCCTGATTAGTCATGTTGAACATCTTTTCATGTGCTTATTGTCCATCTGTATCTTTATGGAACTGCTTATTCAAATCCTTTGCCAGTTTTTTAAAATCAAGTTGTCTTTGTCGAGTTGTAGGAGCTCTTGATGTAGTCTGGATATTAAGCCCTGATCAGATGCATGGTTTGTAGACATTTTTCTCCCATACTATGGGTTGCCTTTCCACTTTTGATTCACTTGCTGTGCATAAGTTCACTTAAAGGTAGTCCCATTTGTCTGTTAGCTTTTGTGGCCTGTGCTTTGGGGTCATTGTCAAGCCCAGTATCCTGAAGCTGCCCCTTCTCCTCCCACATTTTCTTCTAGGAGTTCCATAGTTTTAGGTCTAGGTTTAGGTCTTTACTCCATTTTGAGTTAACTTTTAAAAAAATATAAGTATAATTGATTTACAGTGTTAATTTATGCTGTACAGGAAAGTGATTTCAGGTATATATTATACTTTCTTTTTTTTTTTTTTTTTTTTTTTTGTTTTTTTTTTGCCTTTTTGCCTTTTTGCCTTTTCTAGGGCTGCTCCCGCGGCATATGGAGGTTCCCAGGTTAGGAGTCTAATCAGAGCTGTAACCACCGGCCTATGCCAGAACCACAGCGATGCAGGATCCAAGCCGCATCTGTGACCTACACCACAGTTCACGGCAATGCCGGATCCTTAACCCACGGAGCAAGGCCAGGGATCAAACCCGAAACCTCATGGTTCCTAGTCGGATTCGTTAACCACTGAGCCACGACAGGAACTCCTTTTTTTTTTTTTTCTTCTTAAACCAAGGCTGCAGCATGTGTAACTTCCTGGGCCAGGGACCTGGGCACTGCAGTGGCAAAGCCAGATCCTTAACCTGCTGCACCACAAAGAAACTCCTATACATTCTTGTTTTCCATTCTTTGCCATTAGGGTTTATCACAGGATGTTGAATATAGTTCCCTGTACTATAGACTAAGACCTTGTTTATCCACAGGTAGCAGTTTGCATCTGCTGACCTCAAACTCCCATTGAGTTAACTGTTTTACCTAAGGTGTAAGTTAAGGGTCCAATTTTATTCTCTTGCATGTAGATATCTGATTTGCTTAGCACTACTTTTTTAAATGGCGGCACCAGCTGAACCTGTGCCTCCACCAGACACTGGAGCCGCTGTAGTGGGAACTCCCTCTCAGCACCATTTGTTGAAGAGACTATCCGTTTTAAGCACCCTGGGCTGTGGCAGTGGCCCAAATTTCCCTGCCCTGTGGGATCTTTGGTGCCAGCTATTTTGTGCATCCTCAATATTTTCTGGAGTGTTATTAGAGCCTTTTCACAGACATAAGGAAACTAGGGCTGGATCCAAATGACCTGCCCAAGGTTGTTATCGTGAGCAAATAGGTGTAGGTTGGAACTGAGTAATTGAACTCTAGAGCCCACACACGGAAATCCCATGGGGATACTCCTCATTTTATCCCTAGCTTGTGGGAAAGAATGAATGAATGTCTCAGGCAAGGCTCCCAGCAAACAGAAGCTTGGACCAGCCCACTTCTCCGCGCGGGGGTGCGCGCCCGCCTCGCGCATGCGCAGCCCCTGCGCACAACCAGCTCCACTGAGTCGGCCCGCACGTGGTACGGCCTCTCTCAGTGTGGTACGTCCCGCCTTCCCCCACGCCTGGGCCGGGATGGTACGCGCTGCCTCCGCTCGCCGCCCCTCCCCATCGGTTTCCGCGCGAAAAGCCAGGGCTGCCTGTGCTGCTGCTGTCTCTGCTGCACCTTCCAAGATGCCTGCCCGTACCGCCCCAGCGCGGGTGGCCGCTTTGGCCTCCCGGGCGTTCTCACTGCCTGACGATGTCCGCAGGCGGTAGGTGCCGCGGGGGACTGCGAACGTGGGAGGGTGGCAAGGCGGTGGGGGTGGGGGAGTTGCTTCCCCTCGGGGTAGCCCGTGGCCGCTGACAGACGGGCGCGCATGCGTGGGATGGCGCGGCGCGCGGCGGCAGTTGGCGCGGGCAGGGTGGCACTTCCGGTCGCGCGCGCCCTTGGCCGTTTGGCGCCAAAATGGGCCGAGGCCCCTCACGGCTCCCTGATGACTAGGAATTTGGGGTCTCTTCTGATCTCAAAGTAGACCAAGCTTTGGGTTTGCCGTGGGGAACCCCCTTTCCTGAGTAGCCACGGGCCCGGCCCCTGCCGCCAGCCTGGTCGCGCAGGAAGTGGGCAACCCGCGGCCTCAGGATACCCCTCAGGCCCAGCACTTCGGCCTCCACTTCCGGTGCCCGGTCTGCTGGGGGGTGGGGGTGGTCGGGCCATCCAGGTCCCTGGGGGCATTTGGGGGGGGCCCCCCTCAGCGCCCCTACACTACGCATCCTGATGGCAGCCTCCAGAGACCGACGTCGCCGGTTGGGTCCCGGGCGCGGCCGGCTCAGGTTTGCGAGCCCTGTCTTCCCCGGGGGGCTCCCTCCATCACCCCACACAGTTAGGGAAGTAGCATCCTAGAAGGAATTCTGACCATGCAGTGAGAGTCGGGCTTGGGCAGAGTGAAAGCGGAGTGGTTTCTGCTAGTAAATCTGTGCCTGTGAGCTGTGGGCAATAAGGAAGCCTTGCCAGGGAGAACCGACCAGTTTCGTGTGTGTAGGGGGAGTGAGACGGCAACACTTAATATATGGACCCTGCTACAGCTATTCGGTGCACATGGATGGGCCGAAAGACCGTTGAGCCCCGGCTTCATGTTCCTGAAGGGCATCAATTTCACTCCTGAAACTTGCAGATCTCACTTGGAGCCCTAGTCTCAGGATCCTTGACCAGCCCCAAACACTTCCCAACCAGATTTGTGAAACCTGATTTTGCCATTCCCACCCCCATCCCGTGCTTGTTTCCCATAGTTGTGCCAGGCCAGTTCTGATTTGGGCTTTGGGGGTGGGAAGAGTAGGTGTTGGGAGAATTTGGCTCTCCCTTTCAAGTGTCAGGCCACTTCTTGATGTGTTTGTGGGAGAAGGTGAGCGCCACGTCTTACTCTCCGCCATCTTTTTTTCTTTCTTTTTGCCTTTTCTAGGGCTGCACTCTCAGCATATGGAGGTTCCCAGGCTAGGGGTCTAATCAGAGCTGTTGCTGCTGGCCTGTGCCAGAGCCACAGCAATGTGGGAACCGAGCCACGTCTGTGACCTACACCACAGTTCATGGCAACGCCAGATCCTTAACCCACTGAGCAAGGCTAGGGATCAAACCCGCAACCTCATGGTTCCTAGTCGGGTTCGTTAACCACTGAGCCACGATGGGAACGCCTCCTCTGCCATCTTGATCCTTTCCCCAGACCACCTCTTAACCACAGTTAGAGGGTGGTTCTTTTTTTTTTTTTTGTCTTTTTAGGGCCACACCCAAGGCATAGGGAAGTTCCCAGGCTAGGAGTTGAAGGTTCCCAGGCTAGGGGTTGAATCGGAGCTGTAGCCACCGGCCTATGCCAGAGCCACAGCAACGCTGGATCCGAGCCGCGTCTGTAACCTACACCACAGCTCACGGCAACGCCGGATCGTTAACCCACCGAGCAAGGGCAGGGACCGAACCCGCAACCTCTCGGTTCCTAGTCGGATTCGTTAACCACTGTGCCACGACGGGAACTCCTAACATGGGCTTTAAAGTGGTGCTGGATTAAATGACAATCTGCCCTGGCACATGAAGCCCTTCATGTTAGCACTGTTAATTGACTAATCTGGTTTTTCCCAGTTCTGCTAATTGTATAAAACATTTTATATTATCTCACTTAATCCTTAAGTGTTCTCTAGAGTGGTTGCCATAGGAGCTCACTGTGAGGAAACAAGGATTCCCACTGAGGTCTGCTTCTTGTCAAAACCTTTCCCTTCAGCTATGGCTTTTATTGGGCAAGAGAAGTATTGTGTTTGGCTGAATTTGAATGTTTTTAGGCGAGTGTTACAATCCACCATTCACCCTAGGTTGCATATTGCTTTGAACTAGAATTGCGTATTTTAGGTATGGAGTTTTGGGTTTCTGCCTCAGAGCATTGACATTGTCAGCTTATGTGACCCTCTCAACAGCTTAAAATTTTGAATTTCAGTGTACCAAACATACACATAAACATAGCATTCATTATTCCCTTAAATCACTTCCTTAGTGGAGTTCCCATTGTGGCTCAATGGGTTAAGGATCCTGTGAGGATGTGGGTTCCATCCCTGGCCTTGCTCAGTGGGTTAAGGATCCTGCGTTATTGTAAGCTGTGGCCTTGGTCAAAGATGTGGCTCGGATCCCATGTTGTGGTAGCTGTGGCATAGGCCACAGCTGCAGCTCCGATTCAGCCCCTCGCCCAGGAACTTCCATATGCCGCAGGTGCAGCCATAAAAAGGGAAAAATTCCCTTATCTCCTTGTTAATGAAGGTGTAACTCTTCTCAACTGATGGAGTTTCCTGTGGCCTAGCAGTTAAGGATCCACCCTGGTCACTGCTGTGGCTCAGGTTGGATCCCTGCCTGGGAACTTCTGCATGCTGTGGGTGCAGCCAAAAAAGGAAAAAAAGGAAAAGGAAAAATTCTAGAAGCGGTCTATATAACATGAGGTACCTAAGTCCAGTAGAATACTCTGGGAACAAAATCTAGGCCTAGTCCTCAGTGAGGTATTTGTCACTTATACTAGTGTTTATGGCAGCATCTTTTTATTTATTTTTTTGCTTTTTTTTTTAAAAGAGTCTTTTCTTGTCTTTTATTTATTTTTTGTCTTTTGCCATTTGTTGGGCCGCTCCCGCGGCATATGGAGGTTCCCAGGCTAGGGGTCTAATCGGAGCTGTTGACGCCAGCCTACGCCAGAGCCACAGCAACGCGGGATCCGACCTGCATCTGCGACCTACACCACAGCTCACGGCAACACCAGATCCTTAACCCACTGAGCAAGGGATTCGAACCCACAACCTCATGGTTCCTAGTCGGATTCGTTAACCACTGCGCCACGACGGGAACTCCTATTTTTTTGCTTTTAGGGCTGTACCCTCGGCATACGAGTTCCCAGGCCAGAGGTCAAATTGGAGCTACAGCTGCTGGCCTATGCCACAGCAGCGCAAGATCTGAGCCTCATCTGCAACCTACACCACAGCTCATGGCAATGCCGGATCCTTAACCCACTGGGCAAGGTCAGGGATCGAACCCATATCCTCATGGATACCAGTCAGGTTTGTTGTCGCTGAGCCACAACAGGAACTCCAATGGCAGCATCTTTTAAAAGTCAGTTACATTAGGTGTGTAATGATACTAAAAGGTATTTTTTACACTTGAATTTTTAAATCTAACTTTTTTGAAGTATTTTATACCCTAAGTCTTGTAAAAATCATGCCTTTCAGGACAAATCACTTTTTTTCCACTTGATTTTTCTTACTAAGCCACCGTCTTTGTATAGAAAAAGCAATAATCTCCCACTTGTCCTTCTATTGCTACTCAGGTCTGTTTTCTTTAAGTGGAAACCATGATCCTTTACAACCTAAGTTGATTCCAAAGGTTTTCCTGCCCTACAAACTGCCTGGTGCACTTGGCCTGAAGTCCAGGATCTCTGTCCATTGCCCTGACTCATCTTGTGCTCTTTTCCTCACAAGCCATGCAAGCTACCTTTTTAAGTTCTTAGGGCCTGAGGCCATGCAAAGCAACCAGTGTGACAGTGGGCTCTACCTATTGCTTCCCCATGCTGGTTACTGTCCATTCATCTGTAAGAATGTTCAGAAAGACAGTCCTCTTCTCATGGGGTTCCCTGGTGGTCTAGTGGTTAGGATTTGGTGCTTTCACTGCTGTGGTACGAGTTCAGTCCCTGGTCTGGGAACTGAGATCCCACATCAAGCCACTGCACGCACTGGTCGAAAGAAAGAAAGACACTCCCCTTTCCTGCCTGAGAAGGATGTCAAATTCTGTCAGCACATCCAGTTTGCTGCCTTTGTAGTTTTGGAGTTGTTTTGTTTGAGCATGTTTGCCTCATACATCGCATCTGCAGCTTGGTGTCTGGTAGACTCTTGAATGCTTGTATGCCAGTCTTTCCCCTTCAGTGAAGCCTGGATTTACATATTGTTTCCAGCCACCTCCTTGCACAACTGATTTAACCCTTGTAATTTTTTTTTTCTTTTGTCTTTTCAGGGCCACACCCATGGCATGTGGAGGTCCCCAGGCTAGGGGTCTAATCGGAGCTACAGCTGCCAGCCTACGCCAGAGCCACAGCAACACCAGATCCGAGCCGAGTCTGTGACCTACACCACAACCCATGGCAACGCCGGATCCTTAACCCACTGAGTGAGGCCAGGGATCGAACCTGCAATCTCATGGTTCCTAGTCAAATTTCGTTTCTGTTACGCCATGATGGGAACTCCTAGCCCTTGTAATTATGATAGTTTTCTTTTCTGCTAGCCACTCTGATTAAATTAGGCTGAGTGTTGAAGTTCATGTCTAGTTCCATGGCTCCTGGGTAGATACAGAATAGGGCAAAACTAACCTACCGTTTCTAGTTGTCCCTGCAGTAGGATTCTAGAGGCACAGATTACTGGGGTTTAATTAAATCTTGCCTTACCATTTGCCAGCAGGATGACTTGAGTCGTCTGACTTCCTGGTGCTTTTTTTATTTTTATTTTTTGTCTTTTTGCCTTTTCTGGGGCCGCTCCCGCGGCATATGGAGGTTCCTAGGCTAGGGGTCGAATCGGAGCTATAGCCACCGGCCTATGCCAGAGCCACAGCAATGCAGGATCTGAGCCGCGTCTGCAACCCATGCCACAGCTCACGGCAACGCCGGGTCCTTGACCCACTGAGCAAGGGCAGGGATCGAACCTGCAACCTCATGGTTCCTAGTCAGATTCGTTAACCACTGCACCACAACGGGAACTCCCAGGTGCTTTATCTGTAAAATAGGACAGAAGTGCCAGTTCCACTGGGGCTTTGTGAAGTTTGAGCTGACAGTTGTAAGCATTATAGGAGAGCACCTCAACAGAAACCACCTTCACTGCTTACCACATGGTCAGCTGTATGTTTCATTTCCATGATGGGGGAGGGCATAATTTGAAGGACCAACATGCAGATACTAAGGCACATGTTAATAGAGCAGTGTATGCCTGCTTATCATTCTGACCTTCCTATTTGCCTGGCTTCCAATAAAATGCCTGGACTTGCTCTTTTTGCTGCCACCTTAGCTTAGCTGTTGTGCTATGTACCCAGTCCTGCCTTTGACCAAGCAGACTTTAGTTAAGGTGGCTTTCTGTCCTTTTTCATCCCAGTATCTTACTACTTAATTCTTTGTATCCTTGTCTCTTGTTTACTGCCTGTTTTACTTCCAGGGAGCCTCTTCCCTGATTTCCTCCACATCCCTTTTCAGGTCTTGGACTTTATTGTCTTCAGTCTTAAAGACTTCCACTTCCAGCAGTTGGGGTTGCCAGGAGGGGTACCTCTTTGGAGAGACAGTTCTAAAAAATGCCATGCCTTTCTGGAGGCTCTGGGGGGAGAATCTCTTACTCTCTCTTCCAAGTTATTGGTAGAATTCATTTCCTTGTGGTTATAAGACTGAGGTCCCACTTCTCTTGCTGGCTCTGAGATGAGAGCCATTCCCAGCTCCTGGAGGTGATGGCATCTATTGGTTTGTGGCCCCATCTTTAAGGTCAACAAAGCCTGTTCTCGCATCGCATCTTTTTTGGGGTGTGGGGGGATGGCTGTGCCTGCAGCATGCCGAAGTTCCTGGGCCAGGGATCAAATCTGCACCACAGCAGTGACCAGAGCCACCGCAGTGACAACGGGTCCTTAACCCTCTGTGCCACAAGAGAGCTTCACATTACATTGTTTTGACCCTTCTGTAGTCACACTTCTTGAAATGCAGCTGGGAAGTTTTCTGTGCTCTGTTAAGTGAAGATTTAAGTGATTTGATGGGGCCCACCTGGATAATCCAAGATAACCCTCCCCATCTCAAGGGCTATAACCTTAATCACATTTGCAAAGTCGCTTTTGCCATGTAAGGTAATATATTCACAGGTTCTGGGGAATTGAGCATGGACATCTTTTGGGGGGAGGGGTGTCTCTTATCCTTCCTGTCACAAATTCTATCTCCGGTAGCCCTGCACCACTCAGAATGCAGCCAGTTACAAGAGGCAGAGTTAATGGAGCTTTGTAATTTCTCCAGCATGTTCTCAACTCCTGCTAAACCATGTTATAGACCAGCATTTCTAGTTTAGCTTAGATTAGATAGGGTAGTTTAATCTTATCTTTTTCTATCTAATCTATATTGTATATTTATGCCAGATTTTTTTTCCATAAAGCATGACTATCATATCTTGGGTTCTACATCCCCTTTGACTTTTTTTTTCCCTCTTTTTAGGGCCACACCCATGGCATATGGAGGTTCCCAGGTTAGGGGCTGAATCAGAGCTGTAGCTGCTGGCCTGTGAAATAGCCATGCGGGATCTGAGTTGTTTGTGAGCTACATACACCACAGTTAGCAGCAATGCTGGATCCTTAACCCACTGAGCAAGGCCAGGAATCGAACCCACATCCTTGTGGATACTAATTGAGTTTGTTAACTTCTGAGCCACAATGGGGACTCCCCCTTGACTCTTCCAGTGATGTGTTAATATGGAACAAAATCAGTGATTTTTAGCCTGACATTTCTGACCTCTCTCAGACTAGTAGCCAGCCTCTTTCTCCGAACTTGCCTTTCTTACCCTGTGAGTTTCTTGGGTTTACTCTGAGCCAGCACCCCTGCTATGCTGCTCCTATTCAGGCAGCTCCCTTTGCCCAGTATCCACCAAGCTCTCAACTTCCCAGATCCCTCCTTCCTGATGCTGTTGATACCCTTTCTCTTCAGAAGCCTCAGAATTGGAGTGTATTTAACTTCATGGTTGTCCTCTGTATATTTTATCTTTAAAGAAACTGCTCTGAGGGAAGCAGTTAGTGAATGGTGGGATCTGGAGTGGAAGGGTGCTAAGATTTCCTCTTTAGGCTGTTCTCCATGACTCATCTACCTGGTCCTCCGTGTCCACTGCTAATTCTCCTGGCTATGAACATAAAGCAGATGGGAAGTGATGCCTCCAGTTTTTCTGAGGAAGGGGGGGGACTCGCCAGTGAAAGCCTGGGTGTCAGGAGAGACACATTGGCCATCCTTCTTCTTGCCACACCTCTGGCTCTTCAGTGCCTGCCCTGGGCTTGGACCTTTCATTCTGGGACCAAGCAGATTAAATCCAATCTTCACAGGGCAAGACATTTTATTTTATTTTATTTTATTATTTTTATTTTTATTATTTTTTTTGTCTTTTTAGTTATTTCTTGGGCCGCTCCTGCAGCATATGGAGGTTCCCAGGCTAGGGGTCGAATCGGAGCTGTAGCCACCGGCCTACACCAGAGCCACAGCAACGCGGGATCCGAGCTGATTCTGCAACCTACACCACAGCTAACGGCAACGCCGGATCGTTAACCCACTGAGCAAGGGCAGGGACTGAACCCGCAGCCTCATGGTTCCTAGTCAGATTTGTTAACCACTGCGCCATGATGGGAACTCCCCGGGCAAGACATTTTAGATTTTCTGAAGGTCTCTTTGTCTTTCTGCTCCTTTCTGTCAGGCTGAATATCCCACTTCATAGGACAGGTTCAAAGAACTCAGACTCACAGATTTGTCTCCTGCCCAGATATAGGAGTTGTCAGCATTGTAGAAATGTCCCTTTGATGGGTTCAGTCTGAGTGTTGTCCCTGCCACCCGAGGTGACCTGGTTGAGGTTGGAGCCATGTCTTGCTACAGTTTTGTGAGCAGAATGACTGAAGGCAGGTAGATGTAATGCTCCTGCAGCAGCATGTGCACCTCTGGCTCTTGATTTCTGCAGTTGTCTGCAGCTAAGTTTCTCCCAGGACCCGACTTACTTGAAGGGGCTTCTTTTGCCTGGAAGGGGCTCCATGTGCTTCTGGAAAGCTTGACTCTGAATCTCAGTCCAGGTTACAGTGATAATATACCTTATGTTACAATGTTGTATATCTGTAGGCTGCTAAGTCTTTTCTATAGAAAGGCCTTTCCTGACCATCTAGCAAATCAGGAGGTCCCTGCCTGGTAGTGCCTATATCTCATCACTCAGCGCGTTGCCTGGCATAGGTTAGACACCCACTGATGGGAATGGTTGTTGAAGCCAGAAGCAGGGTCCACATGCACACACAGTAGACACTGTCATTAGTCTAGCAAAGCCTGTTGCTCAAATTCCTGGCTATGCTGCTTACACTTGCCCTCTAGGAAGGCTGTCCTGGAAGAGCTCTGTTCCAACCCTTTGGGCTTCTGATTATGAGGTACTCTAGTCTGGGTGCCAGAGGAGAGGACCCACAAATGGTAGAAGCCTGGTCCCTGCCCAGAGTGCTCCCCCTCTGCTGACAGACACTTGTTAGCTGGTTAGACCTGTTTTTGCCCCACTGCCCACAGTCAGCACCCAGGCTTAGAACAACACAACAGCCTCCCTACTTTTCTCAGTGTCTTTTTTTTTTTTTTTTTTTTTTGCTTTTGCTTTTTAGGGCCTCACCCGAGGCACATGGAAGTTCCCAGGCTAGAGGTTGAACTGGAACTACAGTTGCTGGCCTATGCCACAGCAACGTGGCACCTGAGCCATATCTGTGACATGCACCACAGCTCATGGCAATGTCAGATCCCTGACCCACTGAGTGAAGCCGGGGATAGAACTCGTATCCTCATGGATACCAGTGGGATTCGTTTCTGCTGCTCCACAATGGGAACTCCCTCTTGTTTTCTTTATTCTTTTGCTCTCTTCCCCCCTAAAAGAATGATACTAATACCCAATAATCTGTCAGACCATTACTTTCCAGCTAAACTCCTTTGATAGTTTTCTGCACTTCTGAATAACTTGGTACAAACATTTGGGAGGATGAGATATTGGGTGAGGTGCCAGCCAGCTTTTCTAACTTCATTTATCTCACCTGTGTGTGGGCAAGCCCCCTGCCCCAGTACCTTGGCTCCATTTTATATATTCCTCATCAGAATGCTGCCATCCTGGCCTTTGGGAGTGTTAGCTGGCTGTTCTCCACAGTATCCTGTGGCCCTGGCCTCCTTGTTCAACCCTTCTGTACCCTTCTGTGGGATCTCGTCAGGTCCAGTTGGAGGAAGACCATCTGTAGTTCACTTAACTTGGGAAGGATCCTAACTGTGTAACCTGTTTCCTGTTTCCATTGTCTTTTTTTTTTGCTTTCAAGGGCCGACCTGTAGCACCCAGTGTCTTCTAAAATAACATTGTATTATAGAGCTCCTCTGTCATCTCTTATCTCCATCATCATCAGAATGCCCCCCCCCCCGAGTGGCACAGTGGGTTAAGGTTTTGGCATGGTTACTGCTGTGGCGTGGGTTTGATCCCTGGCCTGAGAACTTCTACATGCTTTGGGCATGGCCAAAAAAAAAAACCCCTTCCCCCTACCCCCCAGGGAAATTGCATCCTGATTGTAATGTGTAGGCATTACGGGAGGGCATTCTAGATGTTCCGGGTGTGAGAGAGGAACCATTGTATTTCTTTCCTAACATTGATGTTAAACTTATTTCCCAAGTTCTTTAAAACTGTGGTGTATTAGGTAAAGAACATTGCTTAACAAGTGTTTCTTTCTTCCTTTTTTTTCTTCCCTCAGGCTCAAAGATTTGGAAAGACATAGTTTAACAGAAAAGGTAATCTCTACCTTAAACAAAACTTATTGTCAAATGTAACTATTGGACAGATACTCTAGCTCATAAAAACAAGTTTAAGTGGAATTGACCTTTTCCCTAAAGTTTTGAGGGTAACTTGGGCGTTTTTGTCTAATGTGCTGTATTAATATGCTATTCTTAGTAGGCTTTTGGTAACTCAATGAGTTTCCCAGTCTAGGTTTCATACAATCAAGTCTGGATTGTAAGTTGTCCTGGTTACCCTGTTTTTGAAAGCATAATTTTGGTCCAGTATACCATTGTGTGTGTTTTCATCTCAATCTGCCCATTTTTCACTACTCTGGAGATGGTGTGACATGATCTTAAAGGAAGCATCACAAATGTGTTTTGTGAATATTTCATTTTCTTTTTTGCTGACTTAGCATTGCCTGCCATTCAGTCATTGTTATGTGACCAGGTAGTATAACTATTTGTGTATTAGGCCCCTAGTTAATAGCTTGGGAGCATGGGGACTTCTAAACCTATATCCTTCCCTTAGGAATGCGTGAAGGAGAAATTGAATCTCTTGCATGAGTTTCTGCAGACAGAAATAAAGAATCAGTTATGTGACTTGGAAACCAAATTACATAAAGAAGAATTATCAGAGGTAAGTATTCAGCATCCTGGTGTCTAGAAATTTCCTCTCATGTAACCTGTCTGTGACCAGGGAGGCAGAATAATCCCAATTCTCCTTGTTACCTGACAGTTATAAAGGAAACACATGTTTCCTTGTTCTCTCATTGCCACTTGTTTACATTCACTGCTACTTAAATTATCCTTTCCTGCTGTAGGAGGGCTACCTGGCTAAAGTCAAATCCCTTTTAAATAAAGATTTGTCCTTGGAGAACGGAGCTCATGCTTTCAGTCGGGAAGTGAATGGATATCTAGAAAACGGGAGCCAGACAAGTGGTGAGGACCGCAGAGTGGAAATGGCAGAGGAAAACAAGTCCCCCAAACCTGTTTCCAAACTTGGCCCACCCCGGAGAAGCAAGTCAGATGGAGAAGCAAAGTGTAAGAGCACTTGACTTGTCTGACCTTGATGGAGACCGGTACCACCTAAGGGGACAGTTAGACTTGGAGCCATAGGTGCCCCCCTGCCACGGACAGTGTTTCTTGTGTATACTTCTAACTAGCTCGGATATATACTCCCTTCTTTTTAGGGCCACACCCATGGCATATGGAGGTTCCCAGGCTAGGGGTTGAATTGGAGCTGTAGCCACTAGCCTATACCACAGCCACTGCAAACCAGATCCAAGCCGCACCTGTGACCTATACCACAGCTTACGGCAATGCCGGATCCTTATCCCCTTGAACGAGGCCAGGGATAGAACCTGCATCCTCATGGATACTAATCAGATTTGTTTCCACTGAGCCACGATGGGAACCCCTCGATGTATACTTTAAATTTTGTCTTTGACCAAGTTATAGAGCATTAGATCGCCAAACTTGGCTGAAGTTGAGGTGGAAGTTAACAGGGGTTACTAATAGTTATTACGTCTAATTGATATACTTGTTTTAGCTAAACAGTTATTCTTAGACTCTCCCAATTGGTAGTCAGAGTTGACTCTTTGGAATTTTTATTTGGAATTTTTAAATAAGAGCATGGGGCTTTAAGAACATGGGACTTGAGCTCAGGTCAGGGTCTTGGCCACATCGTCTCGTGAGAATACAAGCAGAGGTTGTTTCCTTGTCTGTCTCAGGATTGGGCCCCTCGTATAAGAGCTAGTGTTAAATGGCTCAGCACATGGGCAAGTGCTAATTGGCTGATTTTTATCAAGATGGTGGTTGCTTAGAATAAGAAGAGAAGGATACTTAATCCTCAGAACCTGGTCTCTGCACCAGCTTGGTAATGCTGAAGAACTGTACCTTCGCTGTGAACTTTTTCATTCATAGTGGCTTTTTTTGTTTCCTTTTCTTTAAGCAGCCGAAGTCTCATCTAGTCCCAGGATTACAAGGCAAACTACCAGGCAGACCACCATCACATCTCATTTCACAAGGGGGTCAGTATATAATGAATGGACAGCCCCCCTTTTAGGGGCCAACTGTTTTTGGTAAAACACGTATAGAATGCGTTGGGTGTAACCTAGTAATCCTTCCACATTACATAGGCTTTCATTTTGAACTTTGGTTCATCAAACATTCACGAACGTTTCTGAAGACCTCGTCCATTTTTACTCTTAGCAGAAACTTCAAATACATGTACACAAAATTACTGAAGGTAGTAAAGAACCCCTGAGTACCTTTCACCCAGTGGCAGCAGTCAACAGCTCCTGGCTGTCATTTCTTCTTATACCCCTATGTGCTCCAACTGAATTCTTGCAAATGGATTACAACTCCATACACACCCATGTTGCCCCAGTTGGATTACTTTGAAACAAATCAAACATGTTATCCATAAATATTTCATTATATTTCTAGATGACAAGGTCTCTTTGAGTTTTTTATTCATATTTTGCTGTAATTGCCTAAACTTAGCAAGTGGTCTTTTTAAAAAGACAACTATGACTTAAGCCTTATAATGTAACTGTCCCTTACTACCAAATAATACATAGCAGTGTTCACACTTTCCCACGTGTAAGAGTTTGGTTGATTTTAAGTTATATAGAGTCCTTATTTTCTTGCCGTTTATTTAAAGAAACTAGGTCATTAGTCTAACAGTTTCTAGATCTGACTGCATCATTACAGTGGTTAATGTGTTCCCTTGTCTCCAGTTTCCTGTAAACCGGTAGTTAGGTCTAGAGATGTGATCAGATTCAAGCTTTTTTTGAGACTTGACTGGTGGTGTGGGGCTATCCAGAGGCATGTAATGTCTCTTCAGTGATGCTAGTAGCTGTTGATCAAAATCTAGATCCATGATTTCTTAAGGTTTGCAAAATGGTGGTATTCTAAACCTGTCCTTCAAAGAAACATTAGACCCGAAGCCTCTTTTAACCTGTTAACAACGAGGGCTTCTCCTTGGAGGGAAGAAAGTACCCATGCAGTAGATCTTCCTAACAGAGGGTACTCTTGGTAGGGAGAGATGTTAAGTTATTTCATGCCCACTGGAGGTCTAGGGTCTGGCCAGGCTAACAATTGGCTTTACTGTGTGTGACAGCCCTGGCAAACGGAAACCTGAGGAAGACACTGCAAAAGCAAAACCAGACAGTCCTGTCGAAGAAGAAGAAAAAGACCAGGTAAGGCTGGCATTGAAGTTTCTTTTTTCTTTTCTTTTTTTAATCACATCTGTAGTTGTATAATCATAACAATCCAATTTCACAGGATTTCCATCCCATAACCCAAGCACATCCCCCCACCCCCAAACTGTCTCCTCCAGAGACCATAAGTTTTTCAATGTCTGTGAGTCATCATCTCTTCTGCAAAGAAGTTCAGTCTGTCCTTTTTTCAGATTCCACATGTCAGTGAAAGCATTGGATGTTGGTGTCTCATTGTATGGCTGACTTCACTTAGCGTGATAATTTCTAGGTCCACCCATGTTGCTAAAAATGCCGGTATTTCATTCCTTTTAATGGCTGAGTAATATTCCATTGTGTATATGTACCACATCTTGATCCACTCCTCTGTCAATGGATATTTAGGTTATTTCCATGTCTTGGCTATTGTAAATAGTGCTGCAATGAACATTGGAGTACATGTGTCTTTGCGAGTCATGATTTTTTCTGGATAGATGCCCAGGAGTGGGATTGCTGGATCAAATGGTAGTTCTATGTTTAGTTTTCTGAGGAATCTCCATACTGTTTTCCACAGTGGTTGCACCAATTTACAATCCCACCAACAGTGTAATAGGGTTCCTTTTTCTCCACACCCTCTCCAGCACTTACTGTTTGTAGACTTTTTTTTTTTTGTCTTTTGTCTTTTTTGTTGTTGTTGTTGTCGTTATTGTTGCTATTTCTTGGGCCGCTCCCGCGGCATATGGAGGTTCCTAGGCTAGGGGTTGAATCGGAGCTGTAGCCACCGGCCTACGCCAGAGCCACAGCAACGCGAGATCCGAGCCGTGTCTGCAACCTACACCACAGCTCAAGGCAACGCCGGATCGTTAACCCACTGAGCAAGGGCAGGGATCGAACCCGCAACCTCATGGTTCCTAGTCGGATTCGTTAACAACTGCGCCACGACGGGAACTCCGTTTGTAGACTTTTTGATGATGGCCATTCTGGCTGATGTAAGGTGGTACCTCATAGTGATTTTGATTTCTCTAATAATGAGTGATGTTGAATGGTATTGAAGTTTCTTAACTCTGCCTTATTTTGGTGCACTTGCTAGTAATGGTGAACTTAAACTTGTTATGTCCAAATGGGCTTAAAGTGAATGAGAAGGTTTTGGAACACATGCCTGGACCCAGGGAGTTAGACGTATATCACAATTGGACCCAAGAGCTCAGCAGGCCCCCAACTTCAGTCTGTTCTCTGCCATCTACCTTCCTACCTCTCTAGCAGTCAAGATTTGACAGTCAGACCCCAGATAGGACGTATCTAAAACATTTGTTTCTGATGTTAGATAAATTCCTTTCCCACATCTAATTTCTCTTTTAAAGGAAGGTTGTCATGTTACATGTATTATAATAATGCTGCATAGACTTTAGTAGTTTGTTGTAGGCTAATAAAGAAAATGTCCATCTCTGGCACTGTCCTATGTGATTTGAGGGGCAAACTTAGAAAATACTAGATGTTCAGACGCCAGCTATTTTAGTTCTGCCATAGGATTAGCTATGTAAGTTGGGAAGTCTGTTTACAGGTCGGGAATAGATGCCTTCTTGCTACCTGCTAAAGATGATTATCCATGGTTGACTCTAAGGCAGCGTTTCTCAGCCAAGGTGTTGACTTTTGGGGGCAAATAATCCTTTGCTGTGGGGTGTCAGTCCTGCACATTGTAGAGTGCTGAGCAGCTTCTCTTCACCTCTGCTCACTAGATGCCACTAACATTCTCCTTCTCCTTTCTCAGTTGTGACCACCAGAATCACCTTCAGACTCATATGACCATATGTCCCCTGGGCGGGGGCAGAATTTCCCTAAGTGAGAAGCACTGGACTCAAGGCTACCGGTATCATTGAGGTAGACTTGAGATCCTGTTGTAAGACATGCTGATTCTCCTGTTTTATTCTTAGAAATTGGATGTCACTGTTTGTGGTCTTTGTTCAGATGTCTGTAGTTGGGTTTGGTTGGTTTCCCACCTATGAGTGGGTAGTCTAAACAGGGAAACAGCTTGTCCAAGTGACATGGCCAAGTTTCTCGCCTCCCAGGAAAACATGTCACAGGGGAAAGGAAGTTGACTCTTACGATACCGATAAGTCTATTTTTATAAATGTACCAGTTCTAGAGTTGTTTCTTGCACGCTAATCTTTTGGAGGGCTCACATAGCCTTTTCTGGCTTCTAAAGAAACAAATCAGGGCACTGTGTCCCAAGCAGGAAGCAGTTTCACTTGCAGTGTGTGAGGCCTCGGGGACTGTGAGGAGTAACACTGGTAGGAATAGGGTTTGTTGGAATGTACTAGAGTAAGATTAGGTGCACGAAATCGGTGCTATTGCATGGTATTGGTTGGATAAGTACTAATACAGAGGGAATCTTTAGTCAACTTAAAAGTTGAGATTTTACTGTGTTTTGAAAAAAGGGGTATTACATGGCATTGGTGTAACGGTGCAAAAGGCTGTTTAGTACCTAGGGTCACTCCTCCTTCCTGACCTTCCTTCTAGAGACAAGCATTTATCAGCTTCTTCTATATTGTTTCAGATTATGTATATATACTAGTTAACATAGTATAACATCTATTTTAGAGTTCTTGAGAGAAGTAGAACCAGTGATAAATATGAGATAAACTTAAGCAACTGATTCACATGATTTTAAGCTGGCAAAGTCTGAAATAATGCAGGACAGGCCAACAGGCTAGAGACCCAAGGGAGAGTTTTTGTAGCTCAAGTCTATAAGGCAGTCTGGAAGGCAAAATTTTACATAGATGTGTACATGCAGATTTATATATACATTCCATATAATAGGTTCTATGTAACTCACCTGACATTCTCCAGTGGTAGTTTCTCACATAACTAATACAATAGCAAAATCAGAAAATAGACTTTACCGATTTTATTCATATTTCGTGTTTTCATTATACATGTATAGTCACATGTATGCATGCATGGGTTCTTGTAATAACCTCCACCTCAAACAAGACGCAGATCTGTTTCATCACAATATTTTTTATCCCTTTAAATACATAGAGATATCCTAGAGATGGCAAGTGTTGTGAATGTGAATGAATACGCTAATGCACTATTTACCTGAGATGACCTGGGGTCCAGTTTAGCTTGTCATCATCACTTCCTAATGTGAATCCCAAACTACCACTTTGCTTTTCTTCCTAATATTAAAAGAAGTCCTAACATGAGATGGATCTTTGATTTTACGTAGCAATTAGGCAACCTCTAGCACAGATATATGCAGGGCCAACTCCTGGGCCTCCCCTTTGTTTTGAGGGTGATGGGACATCAGTACCAGACTTATGGTTGCCCAGATCTCCCCCAAACCCAGATTACCCCCACCCCCATTTTTAACCATATCAAATGTGTATAATACTTTAACTCATGCTTTTGGTTTTGATCTTGTTTTAAAATGAATATTCTTGTCTTTTTCTCTTCCCTTCTCTTCACATAGGAGGAAAAGAGACGTAAAGTTACATCCAGAGACTCGTAAGAATAATATACCTTTTTGTTTTGTGCAATATAATTTTGATTACTGAAAAGTACTATTCCGAAATGTTTTAAAGAGAACTTTATGCAGAACAGAAACAGCCTCAGACTGTGAACAACTTATGGTTTCCAAAGGGGGCAGGTGGAGAAGGGGAGGGATGGACTGGGGTTTGGGGTCGGCATATGCATCCTGAGGTATATGGAATTAGCGGCCAACAGGCACCTGCTGTATAGCAAAGAACTCTACCCAGTACTCTGTGATCTATGTGGGAAAAGAATCTGAAAGAGAATGGGTGTGTATATGTATAACTGAATCACTTTGTTATACAGCAGAAATGATGACAACATTGTAAATCAACTACAATAAAACTAAAAAAATGAAAAGAAAAATAAAAACTTTATAGTGAGTTATAGGGTGACATAGGTAGCTTAAGGATGCCAAGTATGGGGTCAGATTATTAACCTTTTGATTCAAGTACAATTTTCATTGCCAAGAATGAATTGAGAACAACTGGGGAAATTGTTTGCAGAACGATATATAAAGGTCATAGTAAGTGCCTGTCAGGGCTTCTGAGATGAAAATTGATTTGGGGGTAGGAAGGAAGACCTTATGAAAACTGCTTCTGGGGAGGAGTCCCTGAGAGTCATCCTTTGGGTATGTTATTTTGCTTGACAGAGTTGCCGGACTGCTCCCTACAGAAGAACCGGAAAGAGTAAGACCAGGAACTCACATGGAAGAAGATGATAAAGTAAAGCCTGGTCACCTCTGAGTTTGTCACTTCCACTTTAGTCTGAGTTCGCATTTGGTTTTAAGAACGGGGTGGGGAAACATGTAGGAACAGAATGACTTTAATGATCAAAATAACCTTAGGAGTTGCCTGGTGGCCCAGCAGTTAAAGATCTGGTGGTGTTACTGCTGTGGCTCAGGTTACTGCTGTGATGCGGGTTCACTTCCTGGTCCAGGAACTTGTGCACACTGTAGGCACAGCCAGAAAAACAAAATGATCTTGACTTTGGCTAAAATGCTCTTCAAACTTTTCTGCTGATTCTCTATGTGGAAGGTGGGTTATGCAGCTCTAGTGATAGTAAGTACATCAGTAGTAGGCCCAGAGATCAGCTGGACCTCTGATCCTAGAACAACCAATCAGAGCTTCGGTCTATCCCCTTGCCTTCCTGCCCCTCTTCCCTTGAGATCTTTATGAAGATCTCATTCTCAAACACATGAGGTGCTAAAATCCTATAGCGTCATCCAGATAAAAAGGTGCATTCTTAAGATTAGACCCATTCTTTCCTCAGACCCCTAGCTCCTTTGTAAACTCAGAGTTTGTTTCTGTGAAATACAAATGTACCACCAGAGCAGATAAGAAAAAAAAAAATTGGGGGTCTAATACAGGAAGCTTTACCACTGGACAGCACTGCCTATGTTACAAAGGGCTGACATTGGGCAGTCACAGGGGGTGAAACTATATTGATCCCCTTTGGGTTTTAAGACATTGGTTAGAATTTTCTTGGAAATGTGAATGGAGCGCCTGTTGCAGAGGATGAGTGTTTGTTTTGTTCTAATGGGGGAATCCACTAAAGTATGATAATTACCGATAAGTACGATAATTGTTGAATCACTTGATGCTTAAAAGTAGTCTTGGAGTTCCCGTCGTGGCGCAGTGGTTAACGAATCCGACTAGGAACCATGAGGTTGCGGGTTCGGTCCCTGCCCTTGCTCAGTGGGTTAAGGATCTGGCATTGCCATGAGCTGTGGTGTAGGTTGCAGACGCGGCTTGGATCCCACGTTGCTGTGGCTCTGGCGTAGGCCGGTGGCTACAGCTCCGATTCAACCCCTAGCCTAGGAACCTCCATATGCCGCGGGAGCGGCCCAAAGAAATAGCAAAAAGACCAAAAAAAAAAAAAGTAGTCTTTAATCACTTCCTTACCCTGATCCTACTTCAGATTAGCAGCAGTTAACGGTTGGGACACATGTTGAATTCGTTTTGAGAACAGGCATTTCTAGTGGGCTAGCTCCATCACCACCTTTCCAAGAAGGATCTTTGGGCAAGATTGAATCTCCTTTCTGTGGCCAGACTTCCAGGATCTCTTCTTGGAGTAGGAAGGTCTGCAGTGTGTTTCGACATCACCAGTGTTTGTAATCCCCTTACAAAGTGTGTGGGGTTCTTGAGGCTGACCTCTCTGGATAGGTGTGTTTAGCTCTCTAAATTCAGGCTCAAACAATTTGTTGTCCATGTTTGAGACAGAGCTCTTGTTGAGTTTGTCATTCTATTTTGTGTGTGTGTGTGTCTTTTTAGAGCTACACTCACAGCATATGGAAGTTCCCAGACTGGGGGGTCTAACTGAGCTGTAGCTGCCAGCCTACAGCACAACAATGCCAGTTCTGAGCCTCATCTGTGACCTACACCACAGTTCACGGCAATACCATATCCTTAACGCACTGAGTGAGGCTAGGGTTTAAACCTGCATGCATGCCAGTGGCGTTCGTTACTTCCGAACTCCTTTATTTCATTCTTTTTTTTTTTTTTTTTGTCTTTTTGCTATTTCTTGGGCCGCTCCCGCGGCATATGGAGGTTCCCAGGCTAGGGGTCGAATCGGAGCTGTAGCCACCGGCCTACGCCAGAGCCACAGCAACGTGGGATCCAAGCCGCGTCTGCAACCTACACCACAGCTCAAGGCAACGCCGGATCGTTAACCCACTGAGCAAGGGCAGGGACCGAACCCGCAACCTCATGGTTCCTAGTCGGATTGTTAACCACTGCGCCACGACGGGAACTCCTATTTCATTCTTTTATTAGATTTCTAGTTATCTATGAGATTGTCAACACTCAGTCATGACAGGTGATAGTATTTTACCCCCAAATCCCTCTTAGACAGTAGGATTGAGAGTTCATTTCCTGCCCACTTAACCCTGCCAAAGAGATTTATTATCTTGAAGGAAGAGAATCTTTACACCCACCAACTAGACTGTAGCTTAGGTTTAGGTATTTTATTTCCATAAAACTTTTTAGTAGGAGGTCCCATTGTGGCTCAGCTGGTTAAGAACCCAACACAGTGTCTGAAGATGGGGGGTTGATCCCTGGCCTCACTTAGTGGGTTAAGGATCTGGTGTTGCTGAGAGCTGTGGTGTAGGTCACAGATGCGGCTCAGATCCTGCATTGCTGTGGCTGTAGTGTAGGCTGGCAGCTGCAGCTCCTGTTTGACCCCTGGTCTGGGAACTTCCATATGCCACAGGCGTGGCCTTAAAAAGGAAGAAAAAATCTTCCTAGAAAAGGTCAGAATCAAATGGGGAAAAAATTGACTAGTCCTTTCCCCCCCGCCTCCTTCCTTCTCCTTAGGAAGAAAAGAGACTCAGAAGTCAAACCAAAGAACTGTAAGTATAGTTAACATGCCTTGTACTTTGTGAAGCTTGTTGCTAAAATAAGTGTTCTGGTAAAAATAATGAATTGGACAGCATAAAGTGCATTGATCACACATGTAATATGTGGTTTACTTGTGCTTCACCACAGTGAAGGCTGAGGTCAGCTGAGGTTTAGCTGACCTTCACCCCAGGCCCTTCCTCAGTGGTGCTTATACAGCAGTTTGTCTGGTGGTTATAGGGTATCGAGCAGCTGTCTCTTTGCCGTGGCTGCAAAGATGATGTATAACAAACTGCCCCAAAGCTCAGTGACCTATGATAGTAAACATTTTTTGAACTTATATGTGGAGCTTAGTGGCCACCAGCTGATCTTGGCTAGGCTGACCTGCTTTGGCCCCAGCACTTGGCAGCCTGGGTGCACTGTCACGGCAGTGGCAGCATGTGAGGGCAGAAGTGGAAAGGAGCCCCTGACATGCAATGGGCTGAAGCAGATGTTGAGACTGGGTGTCCAGGGTGGTTGAACCAAGTGGCTGGGTGCTGGCAGGAGAAGTGAAGATACCCCTTGTGCATTCGGCTTGCCAAGGTTGCTGGTGCAGGCCATACATCAGGCCAGCTTGCAAACCCGCATAGGAATCCAGCTCTGGCAGGATTCCCACCAGGTTACAAGAAATCAGAAGAGCCATGTGTTTTTGCTTTTTTTTTTTTCCTTGTGGTATTTTTGAACTACTGCGTGTCTTGGCAAAATGCATGTGAGGTCTTGATGACACTTATGAGATCATTAAGTTCTGAAGTAGTAAATGCCTTTTGGGTTTTTTGCAGTGAAGACTTGCCCTATAAGTCTGGGGAGGAGACCATGCTTTAAATGGAGTCAGGGCTCTCTGAACTGACTATTTTGTTTTGTGGCAGAACACCTAAACAGAAGATTAAGGAGGAGCTAGACAGAAGCACGAGGCCTGGAGGAGCTCAACCTGAAACGAATGAAGAAGACAAAGTAAGACTGACTTACTTAACTACCTGATCCTTATATTCCCAGTTGGTTGGGAGAAATGGCATGGGGTAGGGGCTCTGCATTCAGACCAGCCCTGCCTCCCTAAGGGGTGGGTCTGAGCAGTTATCTGCTGCGCCTTGCAGGGGTTGGTGGTTGTCACCCCATGTCAGTGCTTGATACATAGTGAGTGTTATCTATTTATCATAATGGTGGCAAGAGCCCAAGTGTGCCTTGATTTAGAGGTGTGGAACCAGTTTCTCTTTAGAGCCTCTGCATTGAATGGCCTAAACATGTCACCCCACATACATGTGTCATCACGTCTGTGCTGCCTTACCAGCCAGTCTCCTGAGTTCTTCTGAGTTCAGCTCCTCCCATCCCCACCAGCTTCCCCACTTTAGCTAAATGAATACGCTTAAACCCTAAAATGTTGTACTTTGAGCCGGGTGGGCCAGTGTAGAAGTATTCGGTGGCAGGCTTATCCACAGGGCTACCCTGCTCCCTGAGCACTGGGAGCAGTTGGTGGCGGGGGGGCGAGCGGGGGAGGTGGAATACATGTGCTGGGGGCCACAGCACAGGAATCTTATGTCCTTATAGCACTTTGGTCCCTAAGAGAAGACTGACTTGGGTAGTCCCAGGGTCTGTCTGAGGTCTAGAGAGCAGAGCCTGAGGTCAGACTTACTGGGTTGTGAGCATTTCTTCTTCCAGCCTGGCCGGCAGTGGACACCCCTTGTTCTGTGGCAAGTGATCCTTTCAGTGTCGCCTCCAGCTTGCGCTAAAATCTTACTGTCTCTCACCTTTTCTATTTGGACGTTTGTTACCTTACTGTCAGCACTTGCCTGGGATCCCTTCACATCTAGAGAGATCTTAGTGCTGGTGTTGAACCATCCATTCTCGGCAACTGGCAGGAGTTTTAGACCACACATTTGCCTCATGGCAGGAGAGAACAGAAGGATCAAACACTGGATTTTGTCTAGTACTGTTGAATTTTCTATTTTATTTTAGTCTTTTCCAGAGCTGCAACCGTGGCATATGGAGGTTCCCAGACTAAGGGTCTAATTGGAACTGTAGCCACTGGCCTACGCCAAATCCACAGCAATGCAGGATCCTAGCCGTGTCTTCGACCTACACCACAGCTCACGGCAACGCTGGATCCTTAACCCACTGATTGAGGCCAGGGATTGAACCCGCAACCTCATGGTTTCTAGTCAGATTCTTCAACCACTGAGCCACGACAGGAACGCCAATTTTCTTCTATTTTAACTTGTATATCTCTTGCTTTATAAAGGTGACATATATCAGACAGGTATTTTTTGTATGCAGGCTCAGCCGTTTTTAATGAGTTGGTGACCAAGTTGGATTTCTATTTCTTTGCCATACTAGATTCCAAAGTTTAATGTTGTCAGTCCCCCCACTCCTGCCGTCCCTGTCTATATGACATCTTCACCCCTCACCAAGTGATAGGTGGAGCTGTAGGCATTTTGGCCAAGATAAGCAAAATGACTATAATATTATGTTAAGCCACCTTAGGACAGAGGTTGGTAAACTAAGATCCAAAGACCCTCTGCTTATTTTCATAATTGGAACGCAGCCATGCCATTTCACTTACATATTGTTTCTGGCTGCTTTTGTGCTCTAATGGCAGAGTTAAGTAGCTATGACAATCTTCTGACTTGTAAATCTGAAACTGTGTTTTTGGCCTTAGTCTGCCAATTCCCGGTCAACTGTTTATAGACATTAGGGACCCGAGTTAAAATTTTTGAAGCCTCACCTCTACTCGGGTCTACAACCCGCCTAGATTTCTCCTGTTCTCTTGTTCCACAGTGCTGCAGTCATTAACTGTTACTTTGGGGTTTTGTCTCAACTCTTGCTTGGAAACTAATTCCCCCCCCCTTATTTCTCCACCCACACTTTCCCCCTCTCAGGATGAAAAGAGGCACAGAAGTCAACCTAAAGATCTGTAAGTGGTTAAAATGCTTGCGCTTTTCTGCTATGCTTTATGTAATTTAAATTACGAAAGTAACTGTTGGAGACCTGTGACATAGAGGTTTACAGGGAACTGCTTGTGCTGTTGGAAGCTTGGATCAGTTTGAGTGGGGTTGGATAAGAAATCAGGTTACCTCTGCCATGTGGGTCACTGCCACCCGCCCTCCCATCCCTGCAGTCATGTGTCTTAGTTTCCAGGACCTCCTCTCATCAGGACCCACATGTGAGGGGTCACATGGGGCTTCCAAAGGCCTTGTTTCAAGATTACAGGTTAGCGATGTGCCTTCAGAGCCACTGTGACAAAGGGACTTCCTTTTTTGGATAGGAAGAAAGTGTCTGTTCATCAGTTCTCTTCTGAATATTTTGCTTTTCTTGAGGGAGGAATTAGTTTGTCACTTTTGATGTGAACTAGCAATTTAGTTTTATGTGTGTTTAAAGCTAATATTTGGCTAATTTGTTTATTCAATAGAGCTGGCAAACGGAGACCTGAAGAAAAAGAACCTGAAAGAATAAAACCACAAGTTTCTGATGAGAAAGATGAGGATGAAAAGGTAAGGCCTGATTTTTCAGTCCTACTGTTTCATATATCCCATTGGCTGGGCTATGTTAAAGTGATATTAAAAAAATTTTTCTAACATTCAGACGTAGCCAAAAGTAGGCACAATGGGGCAGCAAACCCTCAGTTCTCAGTCTTCAACAGTTATCAACCCGTGACCAGGAGTGTTTACCCACGCCTTGCTCATTCTCCTTTCTCTCCCTCACAGTGATGATAAACAAATCCCAGACATATTACTGAAATGTTTATAGAAATGCCTCTAAAAGGAAAGGAATCTTTTTAAAACATTACCACAATGCCATTACCATAACACAATATCAAAATCTAATCTGTGGTGGAGTTCTATTGGGGATCTGGTGTCCCTGCAGTGGCTTGAGTGGTGTGGGTTCAATCCCAGGTCCAGGCATTTCTGCATGCCTCGGGAACAGCCAAAAAAAAATCTTATGTTCAGATTTCCCTGATGATGTCCATTTTGTTCTACAGTTTGATTCAGGACCTCAACAAAGTCTGTGCAATCTACTTGCTTGCTCTTTGTCCTCAGTGTGTCATCTCCAGTTTCACCTCTCTCCTCTTACTCATTTATGGAAGTAGCCAGCTCACCAGTAGCATTTGCAGGTTCTCAGGTTTGGCACCTCCCTTCAGTCCTATCTCCCACAGACTGGTCATTAGTTCAGAGGCTTTACCAGAGCCAGGTCTCTTTGGTTCCCAGAGGACTTCATACCGGAAGGCAGGGTTGTTTCTTTAAGGTGTGAGGTGACCATTGGTTTTAGTTGCTGTCTGCCTGGTGTATCCATTATAAAATTGCTTTCAGCTTTGGAGTTATGGCACAATGGGTCTAAGGTTTCAACATAAGAATTTGGGGGGAGATGCACACAACTCCATCCATGGTTCTCCTCATCAGTTATATACTTGAGGTACCACTTGTACAGGAAAACTTTAGTTTGAAAAAGAAAAAACAAAAACAAAAAACTGGTCTCTTATGAGTCTTTCAAGGAAGTCTTTGGTTATAAGAATTTTGTTGACAAGACTAGATACTGGAGATGGCTTTGGTCCTACTGGTTCTTTGACTGCCTTCCTTCTTCCAACTAGGTTTTGTGATAGCCGTGTGTGTGTGTATACACAAAATTCTTAACTCAGAGTGCCCTGGTGGCACTGGGTTAAGACCTGGGTTAAGACCTGGCATTGTCATTGCTATGGCTTCGGTCCCTGCTGTGGTGTGGGCTTGATCACCGGCCTAGGAACTTTTGTAGGCTACTAGTGTAGCCAAAAGAAATAATTCTGAGGCAGTAGCCAGATGTAAAATACTTTTTTTTTTACCCTTTACTCTTTTGTTTTCTCCCTTTAGGAGGAGAAGAGACGTAGAACTACATACAAAGAACCGTAAGAACTTATTTTTCTCTTTCTACAAAGCGCATCATTATAGTAAAATAGCTGTCGTAGAAAGAGTGATAAAGAGGTTTTTAGTGAATTCCTGGAGCAGCCTTAGTTTAGTATCTGGCTTGTGAGCACAGGCCCAAGATACCCTAATTCTGCCGTGTGAGGCAGGTCCCCTCCGTTTAGTAAAGACATGCTTGTGACCTCATGCCTGGCCCCTTCATGTGACAGATGGTGCTCATCTGTCTAGATTAGGTATCACATTAAGATCCTGATAGGTTCTGAAATGGCTTAAAAAAAAAAAAAAATCTGCTTTGTTCCCAGAACTGAGAAGAAACTGGCTCGAACCAAAACGGCAGTAGTGTCCACCAAGGTAAATGTCAATCTGGGAATAAAAGTAGTTGTGCAACACTAGTGGGACTGCTTAGAGCTGCTTTCTGAGCACTGTCTGTGTTCATGCTCCACAGGCCGACCCTCTGAAGTGCGTTCAGTGTGGACAGTACCTGGATGATGCTGAACTAAAATATGAACAGCATCCTCCTGATGCAGTAAGTTTCAGCTCTGTGTTCAGCCTTCTATTTCTGTCTCTCATGCCTCTACCTAATGGTCCGATGTCTCTCAGGTAGAAGAGATACAGTTGTTGACAAACGAGAGACTGTCCATCTTCGATGCCAATGAATCTGGCTTTGAAAGTTACGAAGCTCTTCCCCAACACAAACTGACCGGCTTCAGGTAACTGATGTGCTTCTGCTTCGCTGTAACAGGATGCTTCCAGAAAGACAGCCAAGTTTTTAATAACCTAGTAAAGTTTTTAGCACCTAACCCGCAATGTTAAGCTGCTAGTCCTTCATGGATAAGGGGCACAAAGCTGGTAGACGTGTAGTAGATCTTTCCTGGGGTTTGTTACTAAAACTGCATATGTTAGGGAATTCCCTGATAGCCTAGTGATAAAGGATTTGGCATTGTCACTTCTGTGGCTTGGGTTTGAGCCCTGGCCCAGAAACTTCCTCATCCTACAGTCATGGCCAAAAAAAATAAACATGTATATACATGTTAGATCTTCTGTAGAAACATTCTCAAAGGTTATTCATTCAAATGAGGGCCAGCTGTGTGCCAGGCCCCTGGTTTCATGGAGGCAGAACAAAAATTAAGCCTGTTAGGTAGTAACAACTTTGACAAATGTGAAAAGCAGGGAGAGTAGGTGGGAGAAAGCTGTTCAGAATGGAGGGGGAGGGACTTGAGCAAAGAGCTTGGTGGCATAAAAACAAGCCGAGGGGACAGTGAGGGAAAGGCATTCAGGAGGAGGGAGCAGCAGGTAGAGGCTGGGAGGTGGGTGATGGGCTGTGAAAGGCTAGGTGATCAGCTGTGTGGCTGGAGTAGGAGTGGGGGTGAGTGGTAGCAGATGTGGTCAAGGAGCAGGAGCCCGGGGAGGGGACTAGATTCTGCAGGGCTTTGCAGGCGATGGCAGTGATACTGGGGTTTCCTGGGTGGAGGTCCATGTGCTTGGACTCTACCTTTGGCAAGGCTCAAACAAGCCTGTGACCAAACAGAGTCCCTGTGCTCTCCAGCTCCCTTGGTTCAGTTCTCTCACCACCACTGGAGGTGTTTCACTTTGCTTCTTTGTGGGAAGTGGCCTGGCTCCGGGACCAGCCTGTGTCTCCTTACAGGCCTTGGCACATGCTTTTCCTCTTCTTGGACAAGAGTGGTGGGAGTGGCAGGACTGCCTGTTGTAAGCCTTATGTGGCGTTGTTTATGGCCAGCCTTTCTGACACTCCTGTCCCACAGCGGGTTGGGGGCCTCTGAGTCCAGGGAAGCCCAGTATGTTTCGTTTATGGTATTCTATACACTCACTGTGGTTGGTGCCATCTCCCACCCCCCACCATCAGGATCCTGATCCGTACTGTGATTTCTGTCCATCTATCAGGAATCCCCTGGCTCAAACTCTGCCTGACAGCATAGATGAAGCATACTATTGGCTCACTGATGTTCACAGCTTCCCTGTGGCATTCTGGGACAGAGGCTCAAAAGAACCAGGGCCTGGAGCTGCTGCAGTCATGAACATCAGGGCGGTGGGGACTCTTGGTCACCTCAAGAACAGGGTCTGCCATAGACTCATTCATATAGGTTGGGAGGGTGGCAGTAAGGACACGCTTCCCAGGAATGATGGACATGTCTTTTAGCATCAGGCTACTGCAGCCAGACCACCTGGGTTAGTTAGGGACTCTGTTTACTTCTGTACTTGGGCCGAAAGTAGCATGTGGAGACAAATCCATCCTGTGAACCTGCTTTTGGGACTAGTCATGTCACCTCTCCTGAGGGAGCCCGAGGACACCCCATCAGGCTGGGCAATGTATCCTCCCCTTCTGTGTGGCAGGTTTTTTTTTTTTTTTTTTTTTTTTTTTTTGTCTTTTTGCCTTTTCTAGGCCTCTCCCATGGCATATGGAGATTCCCAGCCTAGGGGTCTAATCGGAGCTGTAGCCGCCAGCATACACCATAGCCCCAGCAACGCGGGATCTGAGCCATGTCTGCGGGATCTGAGCCATGTCTGCGACCTACACTATAGCTCACGGCAACACCAAATCCTTAACCTACTGAGCAAGGCCGGGGATCGAGCCTGCAACCTCATGGTTCCTAGTCGGATTTGTTAACCACTGAGTCACAACGGGAACTCCCCGGATCCTTACCTTCTGTGGGTCCGCAGCGCCCTACTCTCCCTTGATGTGTGTCCATCTTTCCTGCGTCCTCAAGTCCTGAGAGCAAGCTGTGACCCATGTCTGTCTACCATGCCTGGTAGAGGAACTTCAAAGTCACGTTTAAAGTGTTTAAAAATTTTAGGAAATTCCATGAGAATTTTTGGCTTCCAAGGGCTGAGGCTGTGTAAGTGTGATGGAGCTGGTCTCAGACCTACCTGAATCCCATGCGACCTGTCGAGGACTCTCAGGGATAGCACAGCACCTCTGGTGCAGAAGGGTGGTCCTCGAGGTTGGCATGGTCCACACAGAACCTCCCACCCCATCATGTTAAGTTTGGCATCCTGCTTAATGAGGTGCATTCTCTCAAATATCAAAAAGCATCTCTAGGTAGTAGATGCCCTTCAACTTGAGACTTCACCCCCAGAGGGAGGTGGAAGTCCTCCTTTCCCATGTCCTTGATGCCCCTTGCTTTTTATTCTGTTACATGATATGCTTTAAATTATCTTTTGAGATGAAAGTCATAGAACAAAATCAAATATGAAATATTGTGGAAGTTCTTGTTGTGGCTCAGCAGGTTAAAAACCCTACATACTATCCGTGAGGATGCAGGTTCAGTCCCTGGCACTGCTCAGTGGATTTAAGGATCCAGCATTGCCATCAACTGTGGTGTAGGTCGCAGATGTGGCTTGGAGTCTGCATTGCTGTGGTGAAGACCAGCAGCTGCAGCTCCGGTTTGACCCCTAGCTTGGGAACGTCCATGTGCCGCAGCTGTGGCCCTTAAAAAAAAAAAAAAAATTGTGAGTAAGCAAACCCATAGAAACAAAGCAGATTGGGATCAGTAGTTGCTGGGGTTGGGGAAGGAATAGGGAGTGATAGCTTAATGGATGTGAGGTTTTATTTTTGGCAACAAGGACATTGTGGAGCTGGAGGTTATGGTTGCACAACTCCGGATAGAATGTGCTTGAAAAGCCAGTGTTTCTCTACTAGCAACTCACCGAAGGGGAGTGTACCTAGTGGCTCCCCTGTGAGATTTCCTGTCATCCCACTGTCTTGCTTATCTCTGTTTGTTGTCTTTTCAGACTCTTAGACTTTTGATGCGTGGGTGGGCAAATCAGGGAAAGCTGTCTGGGTGAAAGAACATGTGTTCTGGCAGCCAAGTAGATAACTGAGGCTAGTAATTGCATGTAGTCCACCTTGTGTCTGAGCTTGACTGTGCTTGGACCCGCCTTCGCTGGTCAGCAAGTAAATGCTCTCTCGCCTGTCTAGCGTGTACTGTAAACGTGGTCACCTGTGCCCGATCGACACTGGCCTCATCGAGAAAGATGTCGAGCTCTTCTTTTCTGGTTCAGCAAAGCCAATATATGAGGATGACCCGTCTCTTGAAGGTAAATGGAACATTCCAGATTGTTTGGGACAGATAAGTTTACAAACAACTCTCAGAACAATATTCAGCTGGGACTACCACCTCTTAAAGTTAGGGCTTGAAAGCTGTACTGTGAACAGCTACAAGCAGACTGGCTCTGATTAAGGACTGCCAGGTCAGCTGGTAAGAGATGACACCTCGGGTGGGCCTTCAGTGCCACTTTGACATTTTGGGTTTTTGAAAGTCTACTTCTTTCAGGAAACTTTCTCCCCTCTTTTAGGTGGTGTTAATGGCAAAAATCTTGGCCCCATAAATGAATGGTGGATCACTGGCTTTGATGGGGGTGAAAAGGCGCTCATAGGCTTCAGCACCTGTAAGTATGTGACTACTTGAGGATTGTTCTGGAATCTGAAAGGGGCCTTTGCTCCTGTTCCCCAGGGGGTATGGGGTAGGCTCTGGAAAGTCTCATGCTCACTTGACTGTGTGGGAAGCACATCAGGTTTGACTGGGATGGCCTCTCATGAGTTACAACTGGCCCTGGAACTGAACCTCCAGTATAAGAGCAGGTCATGTTCTTACACCTCAGACCCAGACCGAATTCCAAGCACCACAGACGAGCTAAAGAAAAGCCACTTGGCCAGTTTTGTTCTCTAGCTGACTCGGACAGGCCCCTTCTGAATGAGCTAACTCTGATTGTACTTCATGTGTTTTGACATTGGGTATGGAACGACACTTAGATGTTCCATAAGCCTCATCCCTACCCTTGGCCACTGTAGCTGCCATCAGGTTCAAACCACTTTTTTAAAATGTTTGTTCACTCCAGGAGTTCCCGTCGTGGCGCAGTGGTTAACGAATCCGACTAGGAACCATGAGGTTGCGGGTTCGGTCCCTGCCCTTGCTCAGTGGGTTAACGATCCGGCGTTGCCGTGAGCTGTGGTGTAGGTCGCAGACGTGGCTCGGATCCCGTGTTGCTGTGGCTCTGGCGTAGGCCAGTGGCTACAGCTCCGATTCAACCCCTAGCCTGGGAACCTCCATATGTCGCCAGAGCGGCCCAAGAAATAGCAACAACAACAGCAAAAAGAAAAAAAAAAAAGACAAAAGACAAAAAAAAAAAAAAGCAGCAACAACGACGACAAAAGAAAAAAAAAAATAAAAAAAATAAAAAAATAAAATGTTTGTTCACTCCAGCATTTGCCGAGTATATTTTGATGGATCCCAACCCAGAGTATGCACCACTGTTCAGCGTGATGCAGGAGAAGATCTACATAAGTAAGATAGTGGTTGAGTTCCTGCAGAACAACCCTGACTCGACCTATGAAGACTTGATCAATAAGATTGAGGTAAGATGGAGTTCCCGTTGTGGCTCCGTGGGTTAAGAATCAGACTAGTATCCATGAGGAACCAGGTTTGATCCCTGCCCTCGCTCAGTGGATTAATGATCTGTCATTGCCACAAGCTGTGGTGTAGGTCACAGACGCAGCTCAGATCTGGTGTTGCTGTGGCGTAGGCCAGAAGCTGCAGCTCCTATTTAACCCCTAACCTGGGGGCTTCCATATGCTGTAGGTGTGGCCCTGAAAAGAAAAAAAAACAAAATTGAGGAAAGAGGTTTAAGTTTTTTGTAATCTGAGATACACACCTATTTACATGCGATACAAATGTGTGAGGAAACATGTCTAGAGTCAGCAGAAACAGTTTCTGTTCAATGTAGACCAGTTTTGCATAAGCCTACGAGAAAGTTCTGAATTTTTTTTTTTTTTTTTTTTTTTCAGACCACTGTTCCTCCTTCTGTGCTCAACCTGAATCGATTCACAGAGGATTCTCTCCTTCGACACGCCCAGTTTGTGGTGGAACAAGTAGAGAGTTATGATCAAGCTGGGGACAGTGACGAGCAGCCCATCTTCCTGACGCCCTGCATGAGAGACCTGATCAAGTTGGCCGGGGTCACCCTGGGGAAAAGGTAAAGGACAGAGCAAGAATAAAACTGAAGATGTGGGACAGAAGTCAGGAGGGTTCTGTGCTTTCTTTCTAACCTACCTCTCTCTCAGGCGAGCTGAAAGGCGGCGGACCATTGGGCATTCTACCAAGGAGAAGGACAAAGGCCCCACCAAAGCCACCACTACCAAGTTGGTCTACCAGATCTTTGATACTTTCTTTGCGGAACAAATTGAAAAGGATGACAAAGAAGACAAGGAGAATGCTTTTAAACGCCGGCGGTGTGGCGTTTGTGAGGTAACTTTGCCTAAGCCTGCTCTTCCACCCCAGAAATGATCCAGCTCCCTTGTAATCTCTTGAGGAATTCTTTTCTTTCTTTCTGGCTTGAGATTCTCACTGCTCAAATGTGACCCCTAAAATAGGAGCTGGGAGAAAGAGTTGGTGATCTGGGGGATTTACTGATCTAGGGGGATTTACATGTCTCAGGGCACAGATCGACAAGACAGCTGTGGAAAGAGGTGTGCTCTGGCACCTTGTTGTCATTGCCACTATTGTTGCTACAGAACCTGGTCTCCTGGGTGCCTTTGCTCTGCCCATATCCCACTATGTCCAGAGACCTTGGTGTGAGGGCAAGGGGAGTGACTACCCCAAAGGCTGCTTCCTCCCACAGGAGACCTCCTCCCAGGAGCCTGCCTTGTCTCATGTTATAACTTTCCCAGGACTGGGACCTTGTCCTACTTAACTCTGAGGGCTTCAAAGACCTCTATTGGAGTTGCCATTGTGGCTCAGCAGTAATGACCCCAACTGGTATCCGTGAGGATGCAGGCTTGATGCCTAGCCTTACTCAGTGGTTTAAGGATCTGGTGTTGCTGTGAGCTGTGGTGTAGGTTGAAGACATGGCTCAGATCCTGCATTGATGTGACTGTGGCATAGGCTGGCAGCTTCAGCGTCAATTTGACCCCTAGCCTGGAACTTTCATGTGCCGCAGATGAGCCCTAAAAAGTGCAAAAAAACCAAACTTTTGGAATTTAATATATATTTACATCACTCTAGAAGAATTAATCCCCTTAATTCTGTGACCTAGGGATCAATGTGTTTTGGTATCTATTTGACTTATTTTGGGTGAAAACACAGCAGCTGCCTTCAGAACCACCCTGTGTTCACGCTGGATTTGAAGCATCTCCTTTGTTTTGGTGGCTGCACTTAATAGGAATTTGCCTGTTCTCACCATTGTTGTTTTGCTTTTACTTTTCATCTAGCACATGTACCCAAGCTCTGAATTTTTTTTAATTGACATCTTTCAGGAGTTTCTGTTGTGATTCAGCAGCTAAGGAACCCAAATAGTATCCATGAGGATGCAGGTTCAATCCCTAGCCTTGCCCAGTTACTGGAGGATCCAGTGTTGCTGTGAGCTGTGGTGTAGGTCTCAGGCACAGCTCAGATCCCATATTGCTGTGGCTATGGTATAGGCTGGCAGCTATAGCTCCGATTCGACCCTGAGCCTTGGAATTTCCATATGCCTTGGGTGCAGCCCTAAAAAGCAAAAATAACTTTAAATTGACATCTTTCATAATTATATATTGATAGAGGTCAACACTTAAGCATTCCACAGTATTTTATTATGACTCTCCCAACTTAATACTATAAACAGTGCTATAGTGACGTCCTTGGATGAGGCTTCTTGTGACTGCTGAGGAGTTGCTGGGGTGTAGGTCATGTACTTAACTTTGACACAGAAAACTGTTCTCCAGAATTGTGGCAGCAGTTTAATTCTTTGAGGATCTTGAGTTATTTTCCCACACCTGTCCCAATGCCACATGTCAGGCTTAACTTTTGCAAATCTCATATCTCCTGACTCTTACTTCCCTAACTTCTAATGAGGCTAAATATACAACTTTTTAAAATTCATCAAAAACTGGTTACCAGCTGTTACTAATGGCTGTTTTATTCACTTTTAAAAAATGTGTTTTAGGTTTGTCAACAGCCTGAGTGCGGAAAGTGTAAAGCCTGTAAGGATATGGTTAAATTTGGTGGTAGCGGACGCAGCAAACAAGCTTGCCAAGAGAGAAGGTAGGTTTGGCCAACACTTGACCTTGAAGTAGAGAAAAATGTCAGCTAGGCCTTTTGTGGTTCGGCTGGGGTGACATGTACAGAGCAGGCAGGATCCCTTTGCCCTGCACTGTCACCAGCCTTTGCTCTGTTTTCTGCCTAAAACACCTTTAGTTGGCTTTACTTGTAAAGGGGACCTTGCTTATAACAAGTGATTTTGTAGGTGTCCCAATATGGCCATGAAGGAGGCAGACGATGATGAAGAAGTTGATGACAATATTCCAGAGATGCCGTCACCCAAAAAGATGCATCAAGGGAAGAAGAAAAAACAGAACAAGGACCGGATCTCTTGGATTGGAGAAGCTGTCAAGGTGATCCTGGCCTGGCTCTCATCTTTGTGCTGCCCTTCATAGAAGCAACTTGTCTCCTGGTGTCTTGCTGCCAGGTGTCTTGTGCAGCCTGAGCCCTTGAGCTGCGAAACCTGCTCATTTGCCCTGTGAGCAGAGCAGGGCTAGCCGAGAGGCTGAGGCCCATGTCAAGCACCACAAATGCATCTTTGCTTATACACCCAAACACTCAGCTTTCCTCATGCTCCAGAATGGGCGTTTTGATACTGTTTTAGGGCTGTCAGGCTGGTTCCCCGTCAAAGCTTATGTAGCAGAGAGCCATCACGGCCCTCTGGCCTGGGAGTAGGGGTTCGGGAGCAGTAGCAGACTGCCTCTCTGTGGTTCTGTGGTCACCTAAGGGTCAAGTCCTTCGTCAAAGCTGGAGAGAGTGTCTTCTCAGCATTGTTCCCTTGGTGGCATAAGTCAGGTACGGTCAGTTCCTCAGTGGCGTGAGGCCTACCCCTGCTGGGTGTGCTCTAGGCCTGGACATGGCTACGCTCCTGCCTGTGACACATGTCCTGTCAGGCAGGTGGGGGGAAGGAAGGAGGCTGGGCCCACAAAGGCTTCTTTATGAAGGTGACGTTTGGCTGAGACCCAAAAGGTTGAAGAAGAGCCAACTGCCTGAAGGTCTCAGGAACAGGGCACGGACCTGAGGTGGGAACCAGCTTTCCTGTGGGAGAGAGGGAAGGAGGTCTGTGTGGCTGAGGGAGGATGAGGGGTGGGATGCAGTGCTGTTAAAATCGAGTGCTGGATCCCGTTGCTACTGATACAGGAGGGCAGAGCTGGCAATGGAGGGATGCGAGCGCCTGTTGCTGCAGCCAGGGGAGGACGATGGTCTCTGTAGTAGCTGGCTGGTAGCACCCATGCCTTCTTGGTGACATCATTGTGAGTCATGCTTTCCCGTAAAGTAACAGGAACATGCAGGTCCAGCCTGGCACAGACCTTCAAAGCCATCCTCACCTAAAATTAAGCTCTTCTTTACAGACTGATGGGAAGAAGATTTACTACAAGAAGGTATGCATTGACTCAGAAACCCTGGAAGTGGGGGACTGTGTCTCTGTTATTCCAGATGATTCTTCAAAACCGCTCTACTTAGCCAGGTTTGTATCCTTCCCTCTGCTTGACCTCAGCCCACACTTTCTGTTGAACAAGTAGGAGATGCCTATTGTGCAGGAACACCAGCAGCTCTTCACCCTAGACTAAACCCACAAATACATATCCCCCTAAGTAGGCTCGGTCCCCCTAAGTAGGCTCGGTCCCCCTAAGTAGGCTCGGTCCCCCTAAGTAGGCTCGGTCCCCCTAAGTAGGCTCGGTCCCCCTAAGTAGGCTCGGTCCCCCTAAGTAGGCTCGGTCCCCCTAAGTAGGCTCGGTCCCCCTAAGTAGGCTCGGTCCCCCTAAGTAGGCTCGGTCCCCCTAAGTAGGCTCGGTCCCCCTAAGTAGGCTCGGTCCCCCTAAGTAGGCTCGGTCCCCCTAAGTAGGCTCGGTCCCCCTAAGTAGGCTCGGTCCTGATCTGCCACTCGGGTTAGAACTTTCATCCCACCCCTCTCTGGCTCTAGGGTCACAGCTCTGTGGGAGGACAGCAGCAACGGGCAGATGTTTCATGCCCACTGGTTCTGTGCTGGGATAGATACGGTCCTCGGGGCCACATCGGACCCCCTGGAGCTGTTCCTGGTAGACGAATGTGAGGACATGCAGCTTTCATACATTCATAGCAAAGTGAAGGTCATCTATAAACCTCCGTCAGAGAACTGGGCCTTGGAGGTGAGTGCCTGGCGCCTCTCATGGGCCCCTCCTCACTTCAAGAGGCTGTATCATGGCTGACAGTGGCCTTGTCCCCAGGGAGGCATGGACCCCGAGGCACTGATGTCGAAGGATGATGGGAAGACCTATTTCTACCAGCTGTGGTATGACCAAGAGTATGCAAGGTTTGAGTCCCCTCCAAAAACTCAGCCAACGGAGGACAACAAGTTCAAGTGAGTGCCGGGCCTGGGCTTCTTGGGGCCGCTCCTTGGTGCTCTCTGAATCCCTGTAGCTTTTCCTGTGGTTCTGTCTGCTGGGTTTGTCTTCCCTACACCTCTGATTGTCTTCCCAAGCCCACTGGAGGCCAGCCTCATTTGGTTGCAGTGGCTGCAAGTGTGTGGACCACCTGGTGGGGAGTTAGCCTCATGAGCAGCTGTCCCATCCAAAGACAGGCTGTGTCCTGTGCTTCTCAGTGTGTACCCCAGGTCTTGTCTTTTCTCACCAGTGAAATCTTTGATTCCATTTTATCCTAACTGGTGGTTGAATGCTTTTAGGGAGCCTTCCTAAAAAAACGTTTAGTGCCCCCTGCCTTCCATTTTAACCTTGGTACCTCACTTGGTTTTGACTAAAAAGTGGCAGCTGGCACCTGTAGAGCAAGCAACATGTGGCAGTAAGGCTGATGGAGCTGAAGCTTGGAGGGCTTACTGAGATGCCTCTGGTGTTTCTCCATTCATCCTGGGGCTGCTTTTTAGCTTGATCTATTTTAAAACAGTCTCTAGGGAGTTCCCGTCGTGGCGCAGTGGTTAACAAATCCGACTAGGAACCATGAGGTTGCGGGTTCGGTCCCTGCCCTTGCTCAGTGGGTTAACCATCCGGCGTTGCCGTGAGCTGTGGTGTAGGTTGCAGAATCAGCTCGGATCCCACGTTGCTGTGTCTCTGGCGTAGGCTGGCAGCTACAGCTCCAATTCGACCCCTAGCCTGGGAACTTCCATATGCCACGGGGGCGGCCCAAGAAATGGCAAAAAGACAAAAAAAAACAGTCAATCTTCCTTTAAGAGTTTATTAACCAGAAATCACATTAAATTTTACCAAATAACCTTTCAGCTTTTAGGGATAAGTGTGAGCCTCCTGACGTTTTGAGTTCCAAAACTTTACCACTGTGCATTCGCATTTAGAGTTCTTAACCATATTTTTAGATTGTTAATGCCTTGGGGATTTTTGTTTGATTTGAAGCTATATACTTTAGGGGGTGGGGGTGTGTGGCTGCAACACATGGAAGTTCCTGGGCCAGAAATTGAACCTGCACTGCAGCAGTGACCCAAGCCACAGTGGTGACAACACCAAATCCTTGACCTGCTAGGGTTTGTTTTATCTTTTCAGGGCCATACCTGTAGCATATGAAACTTCCCAGGCTAGGGGTTGAATTTGAACTGTAGCCTCTAGCCTATACCACAGCCACAGCAACACAGGATCTGAGCCTCATTTGTGACCTACACCACAGCTCATGGCAATGCCAGATCCTTAACACACTGAGTGAGGCCAGGGATCAAACCTGCGTCCTCATGGATGCTAGTCAGATTAGTTTCTGCTGAGCCAGGACAGGAACTCTAAGTCATAGGGTTTTTAATAGCAACTACTCAAAAAAATGGGCTTAGCTTGTCATTTTCCTATTAAGTGTATCTTTCAGCTTTGGTACCAAGTAAATGTGAACTTAAAAGTGCAGGAGTTCTTATTGTGGCTCAGTGGGTTAAGAACCCGATGTAGTGTCCCTGAGGATGTGGGTTCAATCCCTGATCTCAGTGGGTTAAGGATCTGGTGTTTCTGTGAGCTGCAGCAATGGTTGCAGATGCACCTTGGATCCGGTGTGGCGTGGCATATGCCGGCAGTTGCAGCTCCCTTTTGATCCCTAGCCCAGGAACTTTCATGTGCCACAGGTGCGGCTGTAAAAAGAAAAAGTACAGGAAGGCCAGTTCCTTCTAACATCTGTAAATACTTCTTTTTCATCACCAGAGTCTGGATTAAGCAGGTGGCAGCTGTTGCAGTCACTGCCAGCCACTTAAGGGCTTTTGATTTTTGTCCTTCACTACTTCAGGTTCTGCGTAAGCTGTGCGCGCCTGGCTGAAATGAGACAGAAAGAAGTTCCCAGGGTCATGGAGCAGCTTGAGGACCTGGATGGCCGGGTTCTCTACAGCTCAGCCACCAAGAACGGCATCCAGTATCGAGTGGGTGATGGCGTGTACCTCCCCCCTGAGGCCTTCACGTTCAAGTGAGTCATGGCCAGGAGCTCTGGGTCTGCACAGGACTGGCTCCACAATGTCACCCACCCCACATCCCAGTACAAGCTGCTCCCAAGCCATCACACTGTCATCTATCATGGGCAGACAGTATCCAGCTACCCAGTGCAGAGCAACTAATTTTGTGGCAGTGAAGCTGAGTCTGTGAAAGAAGTCATAGATCCCGCTGGCTAAGGGAGGGTGCTGCAGTCAGTGGTGGGTTCCTGCCCAGCTGGTCACGGTAGAGACCACCCCCTCCTAGTTCCCATCTATCAGATGGGAAGAGGAGTAGCCTGTCTGCCAGGCCTCGAAGGAGTAAGTAAGTAAAAGAAAAGTGCTTATTAGCACAGTGACTTGGAGTAAAGGCTGGCTGATTGAATTTCTTGGTAAATAGAATTGCATCAATAAGACATGCATATCAGGAGTTCCCCTTACGGCGCAGGGGAAACGAATTCTACTAGGAACTGTGAGATTGAAGGTTCAATCCCTGGCCTCGCTCAGTGGGTTAAGGATCTGGTATTGCCGTGAGCTGTGGTATAAGTTGAAGACACGTCTCGGATCTGGCGTTGCTGTGGCTATGGTGTAAGCTGGCAGCTATAACTCCACTTAGAACCCCTAGCCTGGGAATATCCATATGCTGCAGGTATGGCCCTAAAACACACAAAAAGACTTGCATAGCAGAATTGAGGCTCTTCAGGGAAAAATCAAAGCCAGTTGTTTTCCAGACTTGATCCGTTCCTCATTCATTCTAAGGACTAGTATGTGGTTGGATTTACAACCATCATTTTCCTAGCTTAGCTCAGTTTCCTGGTTTGCAATTCTGTTTTTCTAGAGTCCTAATTGGAACCCACTCCCCAGGCCTCAGTTCAGTCACTGAATTACAAAACCTCCATCCTTCCAGACCCCCACAGTGGGTGTGTGTCGCCCCTTTTAGCAGTTCTAGGTGTGGAAGGGAAGGGGAGGACTCCTTGTGGTGGTCTTTACCATGTGCTCCTGGTAGAGCCCAAGGGAAAGCACAGGTCCTCAGATGTGCCGTTGGAGCCGTCAGACTGTGGGAGGCTTGGTGGGAAAGCACAGCAGCTGCCTTCCAAGTGTGCAGCCCTGCAGTCTCTGTGGCTGAATCAGATGACTGGCTTTACTGCAGTATGTGGTCAGGCCAGATTCTGCTTGCCCAGACTGTGAGCCTTCTTTCCATGCCTCTCTAGCATTGCCTCTGGTTCAGCACCTCAGCCAGAGTGCAGGTTATGCTACGGTGACAACTCTAAAACCACAGAAGTTTACTTCTTGCTTATACTGTGTGTCTGCTGTGGTTCCGGGCACTTGGACTGACAGAGCCTCTGCCTTCTCAGAAGTTGCTGGTCAGAGGTGAGGGGAAGTGCCTTGGAGGCTCTCCTGCCAGTTGAGTGCTCCTGCTCCAAGTGCTTGGGCGTCACCTCTACTCACAGGCACGGAGCTGAGCGGAATCATGTGCCAGGAGGTATAGTCCTCTCGTGAGGCTGAGAGCGGGGAATATTTGAATTTAGCAACTATAGCCAGGGCACAAATGGAGAAATACCCCTTTCCATCTGTATAGAATGAGACTTAATCTCTAAGTCTATTCTGAGGTACTTAGCTGTGTTAGTTTAGGGTGTCTGAATTTAAATGGTTGTCACTGATCTGTCATGTTGAACTGTTTATGGCTTCATGTTCAGTCATTCACAATGGTTGCTTCTCTGTAGCATTAAGCTGTCCAGTCCTGTGAAACGCCCACGGAAGGAGCCTGTGGATGAAGATCTGTACCCAGAACACTACCGGAAATACTCTGACTACATCAAAGGCAGCAACCTGGATGCCCCTGAGCCCTACCGAATTGGCCGCATAAAAGAGATCTTCTGCACCAAAAAGAGCAATGGCAAGCCCAATGAGACCGACATCAAGATCAGACTCAACAAGTTCTACAGGTTGGCGAAGCCTCTGCCTGACCCGGGGTTATAATGTAGCACACACAGGGCTGTTCTAAGAATTGGGTAGAAGTAGCTATTCTTAGTGTTTCTGACTATCTCGTGGGTACGGTGACTATATTTCATAGCTGTGCTTTCAGACCTCTATCTTAGAGCTGCAGAGCTTTGTCCTAAAATCCATGAGCAGAAGTCCAGAGTGTGACAAAAGCAGGCGAGGAATGTCCTGGGCACCCTCAGAACCCCCGTTTTGTTTACAACTGTCTGACTTCTGAGCCTCCACACCCCACCCTGCTGGTTCCCAGTTTTCCTGTTCTGGGCTTCACTCGGTCTTTTTCTGGGATCCTGATAGTGGTTAGTAGCTAATCCATACAGAGGGAGCTAAAGGCACTCTACTTATTAATTAATGTACATGAAAGATTGTATAAAGTCTTTGTAATAATCAGTTCAATAATGAGAAATAAGAAACTTGCTTAGTCTAGGTGAGAGAAAGCAGCTCTAGACAGCTGCTGCTTTTTTTAATTGCTGCACCCACAGCATATGGAAGTTCCTGGGCCAGGAATTGACTCAGACACAGCTGTGACTTACACTGCAACTGTGGCAACACCAGATCCTTTAACTCCCAGCACCAGGCTGGGGAATCAAACCTGCACCTCTGCAACAACCCAAGCTGCTGCAGTTTTTGTTTTGTCTTGTTTTTTTGTTTTGTTTTTTTTGGCCTCCCCAAATCATGTGGACTTCCCTGGCCAGGAATAAGATCCAAGCCATAGTTGCAACTTGAGCCGCAGCTATGGCAATGCAGGATCCTTAACCCACTGTGCCAGGCTGAGGACTGAATCTGTGTCCTAGTGCTCCCAAGATGCTATCAATCCCGTTGTGCCACAGTGGGAACCTCTGAAGTTGGATTCTTTTGCCTTTTCTAGGGCTGCACCTACAGCATTTGGAGGTTCCCAGGCTAGGGATTGATTTGGAGCTGTAGCTGCCAAGCCTACGCCAGAGCCACAGCAACGCAGAATACGAGCTGCATTTGCAACCTACACCACAGCTCACGGCAACGCCGGATCCTTGACCCACTGAGCAAGGGCAGGGATCAAACCCGCAACCTCATGGTTCTTAGTTGGATTCGTTAACCACTGAGCCACGATGGGAACTCCTGCAGTTGGATTCCTAACCCACTGTGCTTCAGTGGGAACTCCAAGAGATGCTTATTTTTTGGCTGTGCCCAAGGCATGTGGAAATCCTCAGGCCAGAGATCAAACCCGCACCACAGCTGTAACCAGAGCCACAGCAGTGACAGGGCAGGATCTCCAACCTACTGAACCACGAGGGAACTCGTAAACATACCTCTTAACAGGAAACCAGCAGCTGTTCTTTTTTGGGCTATGTGGGGGCACAAATAGCAGGCAAACCATTTGTTGAGTTCATGGCAAGAAATCACTTAGTTTGTAGAGTTGAGTGCCAGCTAAGGGGGTTAGTAATCAAGGTGACTTATTTGGGGAGGGGCATGGTGTTCACCCACTCATCCTCTGAGGAATGTGTAACAAAGACTCTTGAACTCGCAGGCCAGAGAACACCCACAAGTCCACCCCAGCGAGTTACCATGCAGATATCAACCTGCTTTACTGGAGTGACGAGGAGGCCGTGGTGGACTTCAAGTCTGTGCAGGGCCGATGCACCGTCGAGTATGGCGAGGACCTTCCTGAGTGCCTCCAGGACTTCTCAGCTGGTGGCCCCGACCGCTTCTACTTCCTTGAGGTGATGCCCTGGGCTCACTGGAGGGAGAGCCTTCGGGTCAGACACAGCCCCTGAGAGAGCAGTTTAATTATCCAGAGAGTAAATCTATGATGTTCAAGCTGTTCTGGAATTTAATACATTAGCTTAAAACAAAATATAACACTTGATTGTCCTAATGGAACTAAAATTTACTTGAAGACTCTTAAACAGCCTTTGCTGACCCACCCAGTACCTCTAAGTTAGGCCATGGTGCCCCTGCCCCCAGTCCCTCCAGCCAGGCCTCTCTGTCTAGGCCAGGGCCATATGGCTGACAGGTGACCTGGTTATGGAGAGAGGAGCCAGGAGGCTGTTGCTGAAGCGATTTGCTTTTAAATTGTTGCAGCGTGGCTTTTCTGTGTTGGGTTATCTTAAAATGATCCATGTCTGTTTCCCCCAGATTCCAATGTGGACAGCTTAATTTTTACACTTGCCTATTTTTTTTTTTTTGTATTTCTGCCTTTTCTTGGGCCGCTCCCACGGCATATGGAGGTTCCTAGGCTAGGGGTCTCATCAGAGCGGTAGCTGCTGGCCTACACCAGAGCCACAGCAACGCTGGATCCGAGCCGCATCTGTGACCTACACCACAGCTCATGGCAACGTCAGATCAGTAACCCTCTGAGCAAGGCCAGGGATTGAACCCTCAACCTCATGGTTCCTAGTCGGATTTGTTAACCACTGAGCCACGACGGGAACTCCTACACTTGCCTATTTTTAGAATGTGTAGTCCATGTACTTAAAATAGCAGGAATTTCAATGTCAGCCACATAAAATGTTTGTGCTTATAGAATTTCTTTTCTCCATTGTAATAAAAACACTCTTATTGGTGGTTAATTGCTTATGACCATATTAGGGAGAAATTAAGTAGATCTTTATCAGGTTAACTTAAATCCTCTGGGGACCAGTGTTTTTTTCTCCAGACTACTGTGGTTCTTTCCTTCTCAGGCCTATAATGCCAAGAGCAAAAGCTTTGAAGATCCTCCAAATCATGCCCGTAGCCCTGGAAACAAAGGGAAAGGGAAGGGGAAAGGTATGTTGCTCCATGGGCCTCTTTTCAAGTCCATCTTCTATAGCTCAAGCTTCTCATGAATCACTCAGTATAAAAGAACAGCCTGTGGAGGTTACCATGTAGTAAAGCAAGTTAAGGCTCTGGCCACAACTGTGTCTTGGGTTTGATCCCTGGCCTGGGATCTTCCACATGCCTTGGGTGTGGCCAAAAACAAAAAATCCCCAAAACAGCCTCCAATGTTACCTCGCTCTGTTGCTCTCAACTCAAAACACGGCTATTCCTGAATCACCACGGTGTCGGAAGAAAGCATTTTAGGGCCCTGGTCTGACTTGTGGCCTGTCTTCTGCAGGGAAAAGCAGGACAAAGTCTCAAACATGTGAGCCGAGCGAACTGGAGACAGAAATAAAACTGCCTAAGCTGCGGACCCTGGATGTGTTTTCTGGCTGTGGGGGATTGTCAGAAGGATTCCACCAAGCAGGTACGCTCCAGGTTTTCTCTCCTCATGGCTAGTGCAGCTGGATTGAGCAGGCTCTGCCTGGAAGACCTTTCTAGCTCTGGTCACAGTTCTGCCTAAAGAGTCCCATTTGAGGGGGCTCACGGCACATCTTTGTCCTTGTGTCCACAGGCATCTCGGAAACGCTGTGGGCCATTGAGATGTGGGACCCTGCAGCCCAGGCCTTCCGGCTAAATAATCCTGGGTCCACGGTGTTCACGGAGGACTGCAATGTCCTGCTGAAGCTAGTCATGGCCGGGGAGGTGACCAACTCCCGTGGCCAGAAGCTGCCTCAGAAGGGAGATGTGGAGATGCTATGCGGTGGGCCACCCTGCCAAGGCTTTAGCGGCATGAACCGCTTCAATTCTCGTACCTATTCCAAGTTCAAGAACTCCCTAGTGGTCTCCTTCCTCAGGTAAACGGAGTAGAAACCTCTCTGCGTTCAGGGCTGTGACTGGTGTCGCAGGTGTGCCAGGGCTGAGCACTAACTACCTTAGCTTCCCCTGCTGCTTTAGGTCATGCCCTAAGGTGAGATGATGGTCTGCCCTCGGGAAGTTCACGGCCTACTCTCTGCTAGGGAGAGTTCTTGAGAGCGGGGAGCTTTGCCGACAAATGCCAAGCACTAGAGAGTGGGCTTTGGCAGAGTAGGTCTTCCCCTTCTGGCAGGGTGTGGGGTGACTCGTCTCTCCCACCTCCCACAGCTACTGTGACTACTACCGACCCCGGTACTTCCTCCTGGAGAACGTCAGGAATTTCGTCTCCTTCAAGCGCTCCATGGTCCTGAAGCTCACGCTCCGCTGCCTGGTCCGCATGGGCTACCAGTGCACCTTTGGCGTCTTGCAGGTGGGTTCCTGGCAGGGGCAGAGTGGGCCGACATGTGTGGCCTGAGAAGGGGAGCCAGCAGTTCTGGACTGTCCCAAACTGAAAATAGAGCTCAAAGGGACTGGCCTTAGTGTGGTAACCAGCAGTGTGGGTGAGACAGCTGCCAGCCCTGCATCCCCTCACGTGCCTGAGGCCTCTCTGCTGCCTCGTTTTCCTCTGTAGGGAGTGATGGGGGTCAGCTGTGAGGCTTCAGGTAGCAGTTAGGTCCCAGCAGGTGGGTGAAGAACTAAGCACAGGGCAAAGTGTTACAGGCTGAAAAACCAGGTTTTCCTTCTGGGTGAATGAACATGCTTACCAACAACTAAGAATGTGGGAGGTCATTGCAGGTGGCTACCCATGCTGGGCCTGCAGGGACAGGGATGTGGGGTGATCAGAGGGGTGAGGCCCTTTCAGGAACACAGCTACTGTGTGTACCGTCCAGTAACTGACGGCATAGCTAGAACTAAAACGAGTACCAGAATGGGAGGGAAAGCTGGCTGGAGAGTAGTGAGTGTTTGCATGTGGGGACTACCTGGTTCCCCCATTCAGCTTCCATGATGTCCCCACCTTCTGATCAAGGCCTGTTGGCAGCCCTGTTCTGTTCCTTATAACCATGAGCTGCCAGGCAGGTGGCAGGGTTCCTGGTGTCTGCTCTGGCTGCTCTTCTCCCTGAGTCACGAGACCCTGGCATCCCTCATGTGCTGTCTGAAGAGCCAGTATCACCAGCGAGGTTTACTCCCATCCTCTCCAGGGTCTGCAGCCACCACCTGGCTCTCTTGTTCTCCCATCTGGTCCATCTGCTCTTAGGGGCAAACTTGCGGGTTCAACTTGAGGCTCCCCAGGGAAGCCTCACGGCAGCCAGCCACTCCAGAAAGCCGGGTGCTGCAGCCTGGCCCTCAGGCTGGCTGGTCAGAGGTGCCCGCTGACTATGCATGTGTCTGGCCCTCCCGTGCACAGGCTGGTCAGTATGGCGTGGCCCAGACGAGGAGGCGGGCCATCATCCTGGCCGCGGCCCCCGGAGAGCAGCTCCCGCTGTTCCCAGAGCCACTACACGTGTTCGCACCCCGGGCCTGTCAGCTGAGCGTCGTGGTCGATGATAAGAAGTTTGTCAGCAACATCACTAGGTAGGACCCCCGCTTGCCTGCTGTCATGGCACTTGTGAGCCTTCCCCAGGAGGACTGGTGCTGGTGGATCTCTGGGTAGAGGTCTGAGCCAAGGAGCAGATGGCACAGCATCCAGCCTGCCCCTCATGCTCTTCCACCTCTAGTCTCATTCTGACCCCAAGTGCCCTGTGTACGGGGCATTGGCCAGAGGCCTGGCTGCAGTCAGTCAGGAGCAGGGCCCACACTATAGCCTGTCTGTCCCCTTATCAGGCGGTCTGAGGAGAACACTGCCCCTGTGCCCTCAGGTTGCCTTCTCTGGAGGAGGCCATGCCAGCAGTCTGGGCATGGTAGCCATGTGTCCCCAGAGGTGTTGATCTGTGCCCTGTCGCAGGTTGAGCTCGGGTCCCTTCCGAACCATCACTGTGCGGGACACAATGTCCGACCTTCCCGAGATCCGGAATGGAGCATCGGCGCAGGAGATCTCGTACAATGGAGAGCCTCAGTCCTGGTTCCAAAGGCAGCTCCGGGGCTCGCAGTACCAGCCCATCCTCAGGGACCACATCTGTAAGGTAATAGCACCACCCAAGGTGGGGCCTCCTTCCAGCCAACTCACAGGAACAGATCTGTGTTTGGGGTCCTGCCAGGATGGGCTTTGGGGTAGGAGGGGGAATCTGGGTTTGGGATGGGAGGTGGAATCTGATCTCAGCCCCTTCCTAACTCCTCCACTGACTTTGGCCCCTGACCCAAACCGCATTATTTCAGCTGGCCCGCAGCCTCACCACCTCACTGCCTCCTGCTTCTCCTTCCCACCCCTGCAGTACATGGTCATATCAGGTGTCATCAGAGCTACAGTCTTTGTAGGAATAGGTCCAGAGTGACACGTCTGGCCACTGCCTCCTACCACTGACCTTATCTCTCTCCACTCCCGTTCTGTTCTCCCCAGTGCACCAAACCCCAGCTCTCCCCACAGCTGGCTTCCGTCCTATAGGGTCACCCCTCCCTGTGCTTGCCCTAAGCTAATTCTTCACCTGCTCCCCCTCACTCCACATCCCTGTTCTGTTGTCTTTATGGTACCTGTGCCATCCAGAGGTTGTCCATTGTGGTTACTGTTTATCTCCCTCTGTGGGACGCGTGCCCCATGGTGTTTCCAGTGCTGAGCATCATGCTGCCCATCAACTGCACGTGCTCGGGTGCTACCTGAACTCAGCGACAGCTGGGGCCTGCTGTGTTCTCCTAGGACATGAGCGCCTTGGTGGCCGCCCGTATGCGGCACATCCCTCTGGCCCCAGGCTCAGACTGGCGGGACCTACCAAACATTGAGGTGCGGCTCTCAGACGGCACCTTGGCCAGGAAGCTGCGGTACAACTACCACGACAAGAAGAATGGCTGCAGCAGCACCGGGGCCCTCCGTGGGGTCTGCTCCTGCGTGGAAGGTGGGCCCCTTGGTGTGGGCTCCCTCAAGTTGGGTGTGAGCCCCCAGCCCCAGAAATTCTGCAGTAGTCCAGGGGCCCAGGGAAGGAGCCCTGCCTCCAGAGTTTCTTAGGACGCACTAGGGCTGTTACCTAGTAACCCAGTAGCCCTGGGTTGGGCGCAGACATGCCAAGCCTGGTGTCCCTGGTCTAAACAGCTGCCAAGGGCAGGGTCCGTAGTAAAAGCCTTGCCCAGAGAGTGGGGACTGTTGGCTACCCTCTCCCTCCCATTCTGTACTCACAACCTCATTGCAACCTTCTCTTCCAGTGGGCAAAGCCTGTGACCCTGCGGCCAGACAATTCAATACCCTCATTCCCTGGTGCTTGCCCCACACCGGGAACAGGCACAACCACTGGGCTGGCCTCTATGGACGGCTTGAGTGGGATGGCTTTTTCAGCACAACTGTCACCAACCCTGAGCCCATGGGCAAGCAGGTTGGTCTGGGGGCCGGGTGGGCCTGGGTGGGGCCTGGGAGGGGGTGGAGATACAGGCTTAGCGGGTGGGCTGGTCTCCTCACCTTCTACCACTGGATGGGGCAGGCCCACTCCCCAAGGTTCAGGGCTGGGTTTTCCATGGTACAGTTTTCTTGTCTCTTCCCCACCCCCACTGCACCACTCACCTCTCACCCCAGGGCCGCGTGCTCCACCCGGAACAGCACCGTGTGGTGAGCGTGCGGGAGTGTGCCCGCTCCCAGGGCTTCCCCGACACCTACCGGTTGTTCGGCAACATCCTGGACAAGCACCGGCAGGTCAGTAGATTCTCTCCCGGCACCTCCCACCAGGGTGGGGTTGTTCAGTGGGCTTGGCTCACATGGTCACTTCTGAGGGGAAACTGAGCCCCAAGAGCATGTTGTCTGACTGGGCTTAGCACTCCCAGGAGAGTGGTGGTCAGGAGGGAGGGACTCCTATTCCTGGGGCCCGGGATGCTCATGGGTCAGGCTGAGTCACTAAGCATGTTGATTGCCATTTATAGTTGAGGCAGATTTAGCTCCAAGGAAAGTTCCAGCACACTGAACTTGAGTGAAGGAGCAGGCTAAGTGGGCGGTGGTGGAACTTCACTGCTAGGAGTTGAACCAGTAATTCCTCACTGTTTCTCAGGATGTTGGGTTAATTAAATGCATTTCCAAGTATTACAGGCATGAGGCTGAAAAAGCCAGCAGTGCCTGAGGTTATAGCAAAACCCATTTCACCTTTTTCCCCATCCTGTGCTCTGGAAGCAACATCCCTTGGCTGGAAGTGAAGCATGGTGGCTTCCATATCTGGATGTCTAAGATTTTCTAAAGCCTTTTGAAGGCCCCCTTGTCTGGGTGGTTCTTGACCCGTTGGTGTTTGGGGTGGGCTGGGTGGAAGGTCTGAGCGCCATCGTGGTAGAGGGGCTCTGGAGGCCCGTGAGACCAGGGGCACAGTGCCCATGTTCTGAGCATCACCCTCCTTCTCTCTGGCAGGTGGGTAATGCTGTGCCACCACCGCTGGCCAAAGCCATTGGCTTAGAGATCAAGCGCTGTATGTTGGCCAAAGCACGAGAGAGCGCCTCAGGTATGGGGGCGTGGGGCAGGGCAGCAAGGGTACAGCTTTAGGCTCTGTACTCAAGCGAGTCACCCACCCTCCCTGGTAGCCTTGCTTCTGTCAAGGGGTGGCTGAGCTTGAGTGAAGGCTCTTATAAGTGCTTATAGCACTGGAGCCCAGCACCCAGGAAACACTTGCTTCTGTCCTGCCCAGGGAGTCTGGCTTGTCCGGGCCTGCCTCAGCCACTAACCTGGGAGGTCTGGAAACCTTTAGGGACACCTGAGCAGTGCCCTCTCTCTGGATGCTGATGCAGAGTTGCCACAGGTCCTCATGGGGTCATCCTTTAACATGGGCGCCTGGGCATTAACGCAGTTCCTGTTATACTTGCCCATTGCTTAGTGTAACATGTGTTCCCTGCAGTGACTTTCCCTTTATTTCTCTTTAGTTAAAGTCAAGGAAGAGACTACGAAGGACTAGTTTTGCCCTCCCATCGCCTTTGTTTCTGGCACCAGGGATCCCCAACGTGCACTGATATTGTATTTTTAACATTTCAGTCTGTCAGTTCAATGTGTTGTACACGGTGTTTGTGGCCTTGGCTGACAGTGAAACTGTTCTGTGAGGTTTGCTTATCAACTAACTGACTTAGTGATCAAACTGTGCAGTACTTTGTGCATTCTGGATTTTAAAGGTTTTTTATTATGCATTATATCAAATTTACCACTGTATGAGTGGAAATTTAAGACTTTATGTAGTTTTTATATGTTGTAATATTTCTTCAAATAAATCTCTCCTATAAATTGCCATGGGTGGTGACTCATAATTTACAAGGGGCTTCTGGCTTCCTCTCAGAGGCTGGCTGAGGGTGGGCTCCTCATTGCTGAAGGTGACCCCATGGAGGCGTTTGTCTGATGTTAGATCATTAGTGTATTGGGGGTGGGAGTTGTGACTCAAGTTCTGGCCAGTGAGATGCAAGTGGGAAAGCCTTTTAAAGGGCAGAGTTCATGGCGGCCTAGTGTTGTCACTGTGGCCCAGGTCACTGCTATGGTAGGGGTTTTGTCCCTTTCTTGGGAACTTCCACATGCCACAGGGGTGGCCAAAAAGGGGGAAAAAATGACAAAGCAGAAGCAGACAAAGATGTCAGTCACCAGCACACAACCCTGTTAGGATGTGAGGTAACAGCTGCTCCACCACCTCTACATGTACTTTTATGAAAAAGCCCTTGGTGACACTTCAACTGTAACTTTCCACTGAAGTCACAGGTTCCTTAATCATAAGACTAAAGGACTAGAGAGAATTCACAGGTAGAATTGACTAAGTTCCTTCATAGTAACGAGATGCCCTTTCTGCTGTTGTAAATACAGGATAGAAATATGAGCCAGCAATTCTACTCCTGGGTATGTACTCAAAATAACTGACAATATGTTCTCCAACAGATATTTGTACATCCAAATTCTTAACCTGATGAGCCACAATGGGAACTCCAGAGTTAATTTTTTGAGGGTGAATAATAATTCCATTATGTGTACACACATCGTGTATCCATTAATCTGTGAGTGGGCACTTATGATGTTTCCACCGTCTTGCTATTGTGAACAACAGTGGAGTAAACACTGATAAAAGCATCTGACTTCCTGCTTTCAGTTCTCTTGATTATATACCTAGAAATTTAATTGCTGGATCTGCATAATTCTATGCTTAACCTTTTTAAGGAACTGGGAAGCTTTTTTACAGCAGATATACCATTTTACATTTGCACCAGCAATGTACAAATAGTCCCAGTTTTTTTTGTTTTTTTTTTTTTTTTCTTTTTAGGGCCGCACCCTCAGCACATGAAGTTCCCAGACTAGGGGTTGAATTGGAACTGCAGCTGCCAGTCTACTCAACAGCCACAGCAGCATGGGATCTACATTGGATCCTTAACCCAACGAGCAAGGTGGGGATTGAACCTGAGTCCTCATGGACACTGGTCAGGTTTGTTACCACTGAGCCAGGAACTCCCCATCTTTATACAGTTGACAAACGAATGCGCTAGGTACACTCACCCTGTGCAACTGTCAGTACCATCCACCTCCAGAGCGCTTCACCTCGTGAAACTGAAACTGTCCCCACTAAACACTGACTCCCCCTCCCCCTCCTCCATCCCTGGCACCTGCCATCCTACTTTCTGTCTCTGGATTTGACTCCTCTAGGGGCCTCACATGAGTGGAATCACACAGTATCTGCCTTTTTGTGACTGGCTTATTTCACCAAGCATCATGTCCTCAAGATGCAAAGGTACATCCACATTGTAGTATGTGTCGGGAGCTCTTTCCCTTTTTTTTTTTTTTTTTTTTTCTTTTTAGGATTGCACCCTCAGCCTTTGGAAGTTCCCAATCTAGGGGTTGAATCAAAACTGTAGCTGCTGGCCTACACCCCAGCCACAGCAACACATGATCTGAGCCACATCTGCAACCTACACCACAGCTTGTGGCAATGCTGGATCCTTAACCCACTATGCAAGGCCAGGGATCAAACCCAAGTCCTCATGGATTCTAGTCAGGTTAGTTACTGTTGAGCCACAATGGGAACTCTGCTTTTTTTTTTTTTCTCTTTTTGTCTTTTTAGGGCCACACCTAAGGCACATGGAGGTTCCCAGGCTAGGGGTTAAACTGGCGCTGTAGTCGCCGGCTTATGCCACAGCAACACTGGATCCGAGCTGCGTCTGTGACCTACATCACAGCTCACAGCAACGCTGGATCCTTTAACCCACTGATCGAGGCCAGGGATCGAACCTGCGTCCTCATGTGGCATATGGAAGTTCCCAGGCCAGATTTGTTTCCGCTGAGCCACGATGGGAACTCCTGTTCTTTAAGACTGAATAATCCATTTTATGGATGGGCCACACTTGGTTTATTCATTCATTCGTCAGTGGACACTGAGATTGCTTCCAACTTTGGGCTTGTGTGAATCATGGCTGCTATGAATTTGGATGTACAAATATCTGTTGGAAACCATACTTCTCTATTATTTTGGGTACATACCCAGACATAGGATTGGTGGCTCATAGTTCTATTCTATATTCTATTTCTAAGGTGGTTGTTTGTGTGTGTTTTGTGTTTTGTTTTTGGCTGCCTCTGTGGCATTTGAAAGTTCCCAGGCCAGGGATAGTTGTGACCCACCCTCCAGCTGCACCAAGGCTGGATCCTTAGCCTGCTGTGCCACAGCAGGAATTCCTAAGTTTTTGAGGACCTATCCTATTTTCCATAGCAGGTTTTTTGGCGTTATGTTTTGTTTTGTTTTTATATTTTTAGGGCCACACCCGCAACATATGGAGGCTCCCAAGCTAGGGGTCCAATCAGAGCTGTTACTTCTGGCCTACATCACAGCCACAGCAACAGGGGATCCTAGTTGAGTCCTCGACCTACACCACAGCTCATGGCAACACCAGATCCTTAACCCACTAAGCGAGGCCAGGGATAGAACCCACAACCTCATGGTTCCTAGCCGGATTCGTTTCCACGGTGCCACAACGGGAACTTCAGCAGGTTGTTTTTTAGTGCAATAAATATTCAAGGCACAGCTGAACCCCTTTGCGTGCCTCTCAGATCCTCATTAGCTACATCCCCAGACACAACCGCCATGAAAGTATTGCCATGTCTCCTTCCTATCCAAATTCTTCCTCATTTACCGCAGGTCCATAAACTCAGTCATTCTGTCTTTCAAAACATTAGGTTAATCTATGCATCTCCACCTATCTATCTGCAACCTGCTTTTCTCTCTCAAGTCAGTTTGTGGTTTTTAAAGAAAAGCAAGCTGTAGAAAAAAAGACACCGACTCCCACAACAGTGAAGATGAATAATCAGCACTTGTTTCCCCTTTTTGTGTCATGAGGAAGCTTTTTTAACACCCCATCACCACAGTGACCATGATCACGCACATGTATAATATGCCTGTTGGCTGTGTCCTTGTTGACATGCGGTGATCGTCTGCAGCTACTTACCAAAAATGCACACGGGCAGCACCATACAATCACTGATCTGCCACTGACCATCCCAGTCCTGGTTCTGGGGCTGGGAACATCCATAGCAATAAGGCCAATGCCGACACTTCCTGCCTCAAGAATAAAGCTGGCAGGAGTTCCTGTCGTGGCACAGTGGTTAATGAATCTGACTAGGAACCATGAGGTTGCGGGTTCGGTCCCTGCCCTTGCTCAGTGGGTTAACGATCAGGCGTTGCTCTGAGCTGTGGTGTAGGTTGCAGATGTGGCTCGGATCCCGTACTGCTGTGGCCCTGGGAACCTCCATATGCCGAGGGAGCGGCCCAAGAAATGGCAAAAAAAAAGACAAAATAATAATAAAAATAACAATAAAGAATTAAAAAAAAATAAAGCTGGCAGATAAATTCCACAATGAACTGGGGGATTTTAAAGAGTAAGAAATACTACAATCGAAATAAAACAGGGAGTTCCCATTGTGGCTCAGCAGGTTAAGAACCTGATTAGTATCCATGAGGACTCAGGTTCAATGATCCCTGGCCTTGATGAGTTGGTTGAGGATCTGGCATTGCCTCCAGCTGTGGTGTAGGTTGAAGCTGCACTAGGATCTGGTGTTTCTGTGGCTGTGGCATAGACCAGCAGCTGCAGCTCCGGTTAGACCCCTAGCCTGGGAACTTCCATAGGCTGCAAGTGCAGCCCTTAAAACAGAAGGAAGCTCCCTGGTGGCTCAGTGGGTTAAAGATCCTGCATTGTCACTGCTATGGCTAGCGTTCAATCCCTGGCCCATGAACTTCCCCATGCCAGAGGTGCAGCAAAAGCAAGCAAATAAAAAACCATTGTCAATCGACTATATTTTTTTCTTTTTATGACTGCACCCGAGGCATATGGAAATTCCCATGCTAGGGGTCAAATACGAGCTGTAGCTGCTGGCCTATGCCACAGCTCACAGCAATGTGGTACCTGAATCCTTAACCCACTAAGTGAGTCCAGGGATTGAACCTGCATCCTCATGGATACTAGTCAGATTCATTTCTGCTATGCCACAATGGGAACTCCCTATATTTATTAAAAGAGGTCATTAGGGTGGACCCTAAGCCAACATGACCGATGTCCTTACAAAGACCATGTGAAGTCACAGGGAGAATAGAGCCATATACAAGCCAAGGAGGGAGGTGAGGCCTCAGAAGGGACCTATCCTGCCAACACCTTGATCTCATACTCTTGGCCTCTAGAACAGGGAGAAAATCTATTTCTGTTTATAATCCTTTCAGTCTGTGGAATTTTGTTACAGCAGACCTAGCAAACCAATTCAAATTGTTCCCAGTTTGGGGGTCATGGTGAATCTGCTATGAACATTCATGTACATATTCTTTATCTCTGAGTCTGTTTCATACATAGGTTCATTTGTGTCATGTTTTGTTTTTGTCTTTTTGCCATTTCTTGGGCTGCTCCTGCAGCATATGGAGGTTCCCAGGCTAGGGGTCAAATTGAAGCTGTAGCCACCGGCCTACGCCACAGCAACAAGGGATTCGAGCCGCGTCTGCAAACTACATCACAGCTCACAGCAACGCCGGATCCTTAACCCACTGAGCAAGGCCAAGGGATCAAGCCGGCAACCTCATGGTTCCTAGTTGGATTCATTAACCATTGAGCCACAACGGGAACTCCCATTTGTGTCATGTTTTAGATTCCACATATAAGTGATATCATACAGTATTTGTCTTTGTCTGACTTCGCTTAGTATGAGAATCTCTAGGTCCATCCATGTTACTGCAAATGGCATTATTTCATTCTTTTTTAAGGCTGAGTAGTATTCCACTGTGTATATGTACCACATCTTTTTTTTTTTTTTTCTTTTTAAGAAGTGGAATTTCCCAAACTAGGGGCTGAATCAGAGCTACAGCTGCCGAACTGCACCATAGCCACAGCGACACAGATTCAACCGTACCTGCAACCTACCTCACAGCTTGCAGCAATGCCCGATCCTTAACCCACTGAGCCACAAAAAAATCTGTGCATATATTCTAATGCATGGCTTTTTGTGGATGTGTTTCCAGTTCTTTTTTTTTTTTTTTTTGGTCTTTTTGCTATTTCTTTGGGCCGCTCCCTCGGCATATGGAGGATCCCAGGCTAGGGGTCTAATCGGAGCTGTAGCCATTGATCTACGCCAGAGCCACAGCAACACGGGATCCGAGCTGCATCTGCAACCTACACCACAGCTCATGGCAACGCCGGATCGTTAACCCACTGAGCAAGGGCAGGGACCGAACCCGCAACCTCACGGTTCCTAGTCGGATTCGTTAACTACTGCGCCATGACGGGAACTCCCGTGTTTCCAGTTCTTATGAAGAACATGGAGAAATCGAATTCCACCGGTGAGGTCCAGAGTTCCCTGTAGCTGCTGCTGAGTTTCCAGCAGGTGGTGCACCTTGCACATCCACACTTCCTTCCTCATGCCCTTTGCAGGATGCTCTCCTGGTTGCTGTGCTGTCCTATGGAGATTTTTCTTTTTTCTTTTCCTCCATTCCTGTGGCAATGTGGAAGTTCCCGGGCAAAGGATCGGAGCCCTGCCACAGCAGTGACAATGCCAGATCCTTAACCACTAGGCCACCAGGGAACTCCTCTTTGGAGATTCTGGAAGTGGAAAGAATGTCGGTGCCGTAAGGAAGGACCAAAAGAATGGTGATTTTTTTTTTTCCCCATCCAGCTTTGGACTCAGCCTTCTCCCCACTGCTCTATACTCCTTTGGCCCCCCTTGTACTTTTCCTTGGAAAATATCCGGGTTTTTTTTTTGTAAAAATAGTACATGCTTGATGTTTAAGAAAAAGTATGCCATACAGAAAGTTACTGAAAAGGAAGGGCAGGCAGACCTTGGAGATACTGCAGTTTCATTTCCAGACAATGGCAGGGAAGCACATATCAAAATAAGTACATAAATAATATGAATATTGCGAGTCACAAATTTTTGGTTTCCAGTGTATATAAAAGTAAACTGCAGGAGTTCCTGCTGTGGTACAGTGGATTAAAAATCTGACTGCAGCTGTGCCTAGGATTTGATCACTGGCCTGGGAACTTCCATAAGCTACAGATGGGTGTGGGGAAAAAAAATTGCTTCCTAGGGATCAGCAGGAGGCTTAACCTACTGAGTGAGGCCAGGGATCAAACCCCACATCCTCATGGATGCTAGTTAGCTTCTTAACCCACCTGACAAAAATTGGCTTACAAAAATTGCTTCCTAGGGAGTTCCCATTGTGGCTCAGCAGTAACCCAACTCGTATCCATGGGCACTCGGATTTGATCCTTGGCCTCACTCAGTGGGTTAAGGGTCCAGCATTGGGGTGAGCTGTGATGTAGGTCACAGAAGAGGCTCGGGTCCTGAATTGCTATGGCTGTGGTGTAGGCCGGCAGCTAAGCTCTGATTCAACCTCTAGCCTGGGAATGTCCATATGCCATGGGTGCCAGCCATTTAAAAAAAAAAAAAAAAGTTCCTATAGCATATGTCATTTTCTAGCTTGTTTACTCTCATCTTAGACATTTATTTATTTATTGTCTTTTTAGGGCCGCACCCATGGCATATGGACCTTCCCAGGCTAGGGATATAATTGGAGCAGCAGCTGCTGGCCTACACCACAGCCACAGCAATGCAGGAGTTTTAACCCACTGAGTGAGGCCAGGGATCAAACCGCGCATCCTTATAGATATTATTCGGGTTCTTAACCCACCAAGCCAAAATGGGAACTCCAAGATATATATTTTTTTAACATGTCCCACAAATGGATCTATTTCCTTAAAGACTGCATAGCACTTATATTGATGACAGAATAGCATAACTTGCTCTATTCAACCAACCTGGAATGGACAGATAGGCATTGCCAGTTTTTGCTATCATGAACAATACTGCCTGGATAGCTTATTCTCATATCTTTGTGTGTATTTACAAGTTTTTCTCACAGGCTGAATTATTAGCTGACTCAAAGGAAAATATATATGTGCATTTAAGTTTTAGTAGATATTGTCAACATTCCATCTAAGAGTTTACATAACCTCACATACTAAGAAAATATGGGAGAGTCTTTTTCTCTACATCTTTGCTACCATTGGGTAATAGCAATTTTTTACAGTTTTGCCCATCTGCTCCATTGTTTGGATTTTGTATTTCTTGGAGTAAACTTGAGTGAGGTTGCACAAATGTTTATTGGCCCTTTGTACAAACTTTGCATTTTTATCTGGGCTGCTAGACCACCCTCTTTCTTTTTTTTTTTTTTTTTTTTTTTTTTTTGGTCTTTTTGCTATTTCTTGGGCCGCTCCCACGGCATATGGAGATTCCCAGGCTAGGGGTCCAATCGGAGTTGTAGCCACCGGCCTACACCAGAGCCACAGCAACACGGGATCCGAGCCGCGTCTGCAACCTACACCACAGCTCATGGCAACGCCGGATCGTTAAACCCACTGAGCAGGGGCAGGGATCGAACCCACAACCTCATGGTTCCTAGTCGGATTCATTAACCACTGCGCCACGACAGGAACTCCTTTTTTTTTCACCCTCTTTCTTTCACTCATTTTCCCAGCCTCCTTCCTGGTCTCCTACTTATTTATTCCTTTCCATTCTATTCTCTACATGCTTCCAGAATAATCTTTCTCATAAGAAAATCTGATTACATTGGTCACCACTCAAAATATGTCAGTGACCATACAGCCTGCAGGGTAAAGAGCCTATCCTCCTTAACCTGATTTAAAAATTCTTTTAGGAGTTCCCTGGTGGCCTAGTAGTTTAGGATCTGGCACTGTCACTGCTGTGGCTCTAGTCACTACTGTGGTATGAGCTCAATCCCTGGCCTGGGAACTTCCAAATGCCACAGATGAGGCCAAAAAAAAGTTATTTATAATCTGGTTCCTGTCCCATCCCAAATGTCCATTAATTGAACACATACTAAGTACAGACACCCCATGGGTGTTGGGGACCCAGAGATGACCCAAATAGGCAAATGTCTGCTTTCTGCAGCTGGCATTCGTGAGCAGTTTTTCTCAACTATTTTTTCATTATTGCTCCTTTCTAGGTGAGAAATGGAATTATCCTTAATTAATTAATTTTGTCTTTTTAGGGCCACACATGCAGCATATGGAGGTTCCCAGGGTAGGGGTGGAATTGGAGCTATAGCTGCTGGCCTATGCCACAGCAACATGGGATCTGAGATGGGTCTGCAACCTACACCACAGTTCATGGCAACATCAGGTCCTTAACCCATTGTGCAAGGCTACGGATCCAATCTGCATCCTCATGGATGGGAGTCAGTTTTGTTGTTTTTTAATTTATTTAATTTATTTATTTGTCCTTTGTCTTTTTAGAGCTGTACCTGTGGCATATGGAGGTTCCCAGGCTAAGGGTCTAATCAGAGCTACAGTTGCTGGCCTACGCCAGAGCCACAGCAACACCAGATCTGAGCTGTATCTGCAACCTGTACCACAGCTCACGGTAACACCGGATCCTTAACCCACTGAGCAAGGCCAGGGATTGAACCCACAACCTCATGGTTCCTAGTCGGATTTGTTTCCGCTGCACCATGATGGGAACTCCTGGATGGGAGTCAGTTTCGTTTCCACTGAGCCACAACTGAACTCCTATCCTTAATTTAAATCAATTTAATCTAATTACATTTAATTTTCCCCTAACAATAGAAATTAAATATTCATAAGTAATATTTTGTCCTGGAGGGTTGGCTTAGGAGGGCTATAAGCCATCACAATGTCTAAGGTTTTTTTTTAAGCCATCTAAGAATTTATTTTGGCTCTCTTGGGAGCCATATCACTCCCGTTGAGAATGCTCTAGGGGGACAGCTGGATTATAAACAAGTAAATGGAAAAGATTATATTAGAGAAGCCAAGAATGTTACTAAAGGAGGGAGGGATTTTCCCCAGTGGCTCAGTGGCTTAAGGATTTGGTGTTGTCACTGCTGTAACTCTGGTCACTGCTGTGGCACAGGTTCCATCCCTGGCCTGAGAACTGCCAAAAAAAGAAACAAACAAAAAAAGATGGAGTTCCCATAGTGGCTCAGCCATAAGGAACCCAACTAATATCCATGAGGATGTGGGTTCAATCCCTGGCCTAACTCACTGGGTTAAGGATTCAGTGTTGCTGTGAGCTGTGGTGTAGGTCGCAGATGAAGCTCAGATATGGCGTTGCTGTGGCTGTGGTGTAGGCCAGCAGCTGTAGCTCCGATGAGACCCCCTAGCCTAGGAACCTCCATATGCTGCAGGTGCAGCTCTAAAAGGAAAAAAAGGAAAGGAGGGAGAATGGTTGAAGGGGCCACTTGACTGCTTGATCATTTTGAATCAGGAAAGCTCTTCCATCGCTTCTCGGCCTTTTGGCTAAGATCAAGTGTAGGAAAGCTCTTCCCAAACAAGGAAGACTAGCTTTGGTTTCTTCAGCTGTAAAATGGAAATAATTTTCTCTCCACAGTTCTCGCAGAATTCAATAACTGAGCTTTATTGCTATTAATAACTTTTTTTTGTCTTTTTAGGGTCGCATCCACCACCATGCAACATACGGAGATTTTAGGGCCTAACCCACACCCGTGGCAAATGGAGTTTCCCAGGCTAGGGACTGAATCATGGCTGTAGCTGCTGGCCTACGCCACAGCCACAGTAACACAGGATCTGAGCCTCGTCTGTGACCTACACCACAGCTCAGAGCAACGCTGCATCCTTAACCCACTGATCAAGGCCAGGGATCAAACCTGCATCCTCATGGATTCTAGTCAGATTCATTTCCACTGAGCCATGATGGGAACTCCTGTTATTAATAACTTTAAATTTTTTAAAAGGTAAATGAATTAGAAAACTATATATAGAACTACCATATGACCCAGCAATCCAACTCTTGGGCACATATCCAGAGAAAACTGTCCTTGAAAAAGATACATGCGCCCATATGTTCATTGCAGCACTATTTGCAATAGCCAAGACTTGGAAACAACCTAGATGTCCATCGACAGATATGGATTAAGAAGATGTGGTATATATACACAATGGAATACTACTCGGCCATAAAAAAGAACAAAATAATGCCATTTGCAGCAACATGGATGGAACTAGAGACTCTCATACCAAGTGAAATAAGTCAGAAAGAGAAAGACACATACTCTACAATATCCCTTGTATCTGGAATCTAATATATGGCACAAATGAAAGTTTCCACAGAAAAGAAAATCATGGACATGGAGAACAGACTGGGGTTACCAAGGGGGAGGGGGAGGGAGTGGAATGTACTGGGAACTTGGAGTTAATAGATGCAATCTATTGCCTTTGGAATGGATAAGCAATGAGATTCTGCTGTACAGCACTGGGAACTATATCTAGTCACTTATGATGGAGCATGATAATGTGAGAAAAAAGAATGTATACATGTATGTGTGACTGGGTCACCTCGTTGTACAGTAGAAAATTGACATAACACTATAAACCAGCTATAATGGAAAAAATAAAAATCATTAATTAAAAAAAGAAGATAAATGAGTTCTTGCTGTGGTGTTGCTGGTTAAGGACCTGGACTTGCTACAGCTGTGACATTGGTCACAGCAGCGGCTGGGATTTGATACCTGACCGGGGAAACTTCCATACGCCACCCGCGGGGCCAAAAAAAAATGGTTAGAACTGCGCCTCTACTCAACTACCTAGTACCAGAGCCCAGCCTCTAATAAGCCAGCGCCTCTACCTCTGTCCACAGGGCGGCACTGTGGGCGCAGCGGCCGGGCTGCTCTAGGCGGCAGAACCGGAAGTCTCGTTCTCCCCACCTTCCGGTCTTTGGCCCAGGCTTGGGCTGCGTGGGGAAGGTTTTAGCTATGCCTACCGGAGACTTTGAGTGAGTATGAGGTCGTGGAGGGGGGCTTGGGAGGCAGATTGGGGGTCCTAGGGCGTATTATGGGGCTCGGGTGCCCCGAGGCCGTGGGATCCGGGCCTCGTCTCACCCAGCCTTCCCCCGCGGCAAACTTGTCCCCGCAGTTCGAAGCCCAGTTGGGCCGACCAGGTGGAGGAGGAGGGAGAGGACGGTGAGTTTGCCCTGTTGCCCAGGATCACCGCAGCCAGCCCCCAGCCCGTCACTGCCGCCTGCTCCAACCCCACCACCCCGACCCTGGCGCCGTTGTCTGACCCAGAATCTCCCTTCACGGCCAGCCCCTGCCCCGCGCCATCCTCATCAGGCCAGCCTGTATCTCCCATTACAGTTGTTCACCGGCCAGTCCCTCTTCCTCCCATGCCACCGTCAAAGTCCTTGGTACCAGCCTAGCTGCTCCCCTGCTCCGGGGAGGAAGTTGTCACAGCCTCTCTCCTGTCTTTGTACTAGCACGGGGATGCCTTTGGCCCGCCCCTGCCTTCATGCCTGGGATCCTCTATGCCGGGCATTGCTGGAAGTCACTACAGTCAGCTCCATGTCCCTGCACGACTCTCCCAGGACACTTCCTGGCTAGTCCCCTACCCTTGGTCCCACCTTTCTTAGCTCCCGGGAGGGGCATCATCCCAAAGGTCCCTCCATTTCAGCTTGGGAGCTCCCCCACCCCCCAGCTGACCCCAGCTCCCCACACTCCCTCTCACAGACAAATGTGTCACCAGCGAGCTCCTCAAGGGAATCCCTCTGGCCACCGGGGATACCAGCCCGGAGCCTGAACTACTACCGGGAGGTGAGTGACAACCTCCCCGCCATCCCTGGGTTGCCTCTTCCCCTGCAGAGTTCCTGCCTGGTCCCCAGTACCCAGGGCTCAGTTCCTCTGTCTCTCCCCCTCTCCCAGCTCCACTGCCACCTCCCAAGGAGGTCATCAATGGAAACATCAAGACAGTGACCGAGTACAAGATAGATGAGGACGGCAAGAAATTCAAGGTGAAGGTTGGGGGAGGAGGTAGATGCCCTTTGCTTGGGGGCTCTTGGACTAGGAGAAAGTGGTGTGTGCTGGGTGGGTTGATGAGGAAGATACCCTGGCCCAGGCCCTCGGAACCTTAAGGAGCAGGAAGCTCAAATTTCTCCCCTCTCCTACCCACAGATTGTCCGCACCTTCAGAATTGAGACTCGGAAGGCCTCAAAGGCTGTGGCAAGGAGGAAGGTAAGACCCTCCTCATCCTGTCTTGGGGCCTCCCCCAGGGCTGACTCAGAGAAAATAAGAATCCTTTTCCCCAGTGCCTGTATTTATTTGGCTATGCCCGGGGCATATGGAAGTTCCCGGTTTACGGGTTGAATCAGAGCTGCAGCTGCCAGCTTACACCACAGCTACAGCGACTCGTGATCGTAGCCACACCTGTGACCTAACCCACAGCTCAGGGCGATGCCGTGTCCTTAACCCACTGCGCAAGGCTGGGAATCGAAGCCATGGATACTGCTGAGCCATAATGGGAACTCCTTAACTGTACCAATTTTGTTGGAGCGGAACTGAGGCCTAAGGGTGTTTGCACTCTGTCGGGGTCCTGAAAAGCCCAGCATGTGCAGGAGTAGGGGGGGTTGTCCGCCAGCAGAAACAAAGCCAAGTCCTCCCCTGAGATGGTCGTAGCAGAAAAAGTCATGGCAGTAAATACATTTGGCACAATTACCTGTGCGCTTTCTCTGCGTTAGACCCAAGCTCTTTGCAGGAAGCGTTTTCCCATTCAGTTCCCCTGGAATTCCAGGGAGGTGGGGGTCCATTGGGGTCCCTTTTCCTGGAGGAGGCAGCTAGGGTTCAGATTGCTTAGCTAGCTCTGGGCCCCTGGAAGTCTGGGTGACCCCTACGCACCCTTGAGCATCACTCCCTGGTAGGAGCTGGTCCGCTACCTGCACCACCCCAGCAGGAGTTGTTGGCTGTGGAGGGGATTGTCCCTGAGCCTCAGTCCTCTAATCTGGAGCATGGAGCCTAGAGCTGCCCTTGCCTCTGGAACTGGTGTGAAGCTAGGGCCTGGCATGCGCTCAGGGAACAGGAACTGTCTTTGTCACTGCTCTGAGGGTCATTTGGGGGAGGCTGGAGAATGGGGTTCAAGGCCCTGGAGCAGACATTGTAAGTCTAGGGAGCCAGCAGAGGGGTCCTGCTTGGCCTTGCTCTGACTTGTCTCTCATCCCACCCTGAGCTCAGAACTGGAAGAAGTTTGGGAACTCAGAGTTCGACCCACCAGGGCCCAATGTGGCCACCACCACGGTCAGTGATGATGTGTCCATGACATTCATCACCAGCAAAGAGGTAAGTAGGCCAGGAGGCTGGGGCCAGTGGCCAGGGTGGTGGCGGCAGTGGCGGGGGGTGCGGCAGTCCCGTCTGAGCTGCCTCTGCCTGCCCTGCCAGGATCTGAACTGCCAGGAAGAGGAGGACCCAATGAACAAGCTCAAGGGCCAGAAGATCGTGTCCTGCCGAATCTGCAAGGGCGACCACTGGACCACCCGCTGCCCCTACAAGGACACACTGGGGCCCATGCAGAAGGAGCTGGCCGAGCAGCTGGGCCTGTCTACTGGCGAGAAGGAGAAGCTGCCTGGAGGTGCTGGGGCCTGGGGACTCGGGGGACAGGGATTGTGTTCACCTCCAGGAGAGTTGTAGGTTGTCACCTGCTGTCTGAACAGGGCCACCGCTGTTGGCAGTTGTCATCTCCCACACAACAGCAAGGCTGCAGCCACAGTCCATGCTTGTGTGTGTGTATGAGAGAGACTGGCGGTGGCTGCTGTGACTGCTGGCGATGTCCCCTGTCCTCTCCTCATTAGGGGCTGTGAGAGCGGCTCGTGTAGGCTTGCACATAATAAATACACTTTGCCTGCAGTGTCTGCATGCACACACCCAGGGCAGACTCACTCATGTGACTGTAAGTTTGAGTCTGGACAGCTCTACGCCCCTGACTTATGTGTGCGACTCATTTGTCACCTGCCGTGTGTGTGTTGGGGGACAGGGGGTGGAACCTGGGGACTGTCCCTATCCCGTGTACCTGTATTTGTGTTCCTATGTTGTGAGACTGGGTGTCACTGTGGGTTCTCACTTCTTGTGCTGCTGGCGGGTGTATAAATGACGTCGGCTTCCCGGATGTGACTTTTAAGTTGTGGCCCTCAGGCCTCGAAGGGCCCAACCGTGTGTGTGGTTTGACAGACGGCTCTTGGGCTGGATGGTGGCCAGAGCTGCCGGCATCCTGGGGCAGATGGGTCCCTCCATCTGTGCCGGGAGAGGCTTGACCCGACCTTGTTGTCCTCCAGAGCTGGAGCCTGTGCAGGCCACACAGAACAAGACGGGCAAGTACGTGCCTCCAAGCCTGCGGGACGGGGCCAGCCGCCGCGGGGAGTCCATGCAGCCCAACCGCAGAGGTGAGGGCACCCAGTTGCCGGGCCGGCGGGGGCGGGCACTTCCCTGTATCCTGTGATCATCCCACGGGCAGGCGCGGCCCCTCACAGACACCTCTCCTTGCCCACTCAGCCGATGACAATGCCACCATCCGTGTCACCAACCTGTCTGAGGACACTCGTGAGACCGACCTGCAGGAGCTCTTCCGGCCCTTTGGCTCCATCTCCCGCATCTACCTAGCCAAGGACAAGACCACTGGCCAGTCCAAGGTGGGCTGGTGGCCATGGGGATGGGGAGGGATCCTTGGTCCTGTCTGTGCCCCATGTGCCCCTGACTCCACCCCCTCCTCCAGGGCTTTGCCTTCATTAGCTTCCACCGCCGTGAGGATGCCGCCCGTGCTATTGCTGGGGTGTCTGGCTTCGGTTATGACCACCTCATCCTCAACGTCGAGTGGGCCAAGTAAGACCCCTGCCCCTCCCCCCACACAGCGTCACTGCTGACACTCAGGCTGGCTGCAGGCCCTGCACCAGGTTAACATTCACCATGCCTGTCCTGGGGCACAGATCATTTATTGTCCTTTTCCTCTGGTGTGGAGGGTTGGGGCAGGACCAGGCTGGTCACTGCCGGTCTGTCTCTTTGTGTGTCCTGGGCCACCACCTTGTCTCACTCTGCCCCACCCCCCATCCCTTTTGAGGTCCCTATTGTGTGTGGCGGTGGGGGGTCTTGGGATTCTCTTAGGGGTATGAAGCCTCTCCGCTAACCATTCTCAGCCACCTCACGTCTCTCTCTCTCTCTAGGCCGTCAACCAACTAAGCCAGCTGCTGCTGCTCCGTCCCCAGCCCTGGGATCCTTCAGTGACCGAAGGCTGGGGGCAGGGGTCTCCAAGGGTAATAAAAAATCTCCAGTTGCCCAGTGCTGTTCCATTTATTCACAGATGTCGCTCACACTGTTGGGGGGTGGGGCCATCCTGCCCTCCTTCCTCCCCCTCCCTGATGTGGGTTTATTTCCTGGCCCTGTCCAGAGTTGGTGCTGTGGCAGAAGTTCCTGCCACTCTGGCTTCAGTGCTCCCTGGTCCCACTCTAGACCTTTCTGTGGAGGAGTACGCTTAGGGCCTATTGAGGATTCAGGGCCAGGGGCCTGCTGTGCTCTCAGCCCCTATTCTTTTGCCAGGTCCCAGGATCTGGTGATGAGGAGGGGGCTAGAGATGGTCCAGGTCATGGGCTCAACTCAGGGGACTGGGGCCCTGAGGTTTTGGGAGTAGCTGTGACATTGAGTGGCAGGGATTGGCTGGAGCACTCGGCCTTCTCCGGGGTCTGGCCCTCCCTGCAGCCAAGGCAGTGTTGGCGGCAACAGCCCAGGCTGGGCACCACCGCCATGTAGAGCAGCGGGTGGATGCAGATGGCCAGGGGGATGAGGCCCCGTGTTACCTGGTAGGCCACATATGTCCTCCAGTCCAGTGCCTTCTCAGCCTGGGCTGTGCTTGTGAAGCCTGGGCAGAGGGCCCTCCAGCGCTGCCGGGCATACACGTTGAGCACCTGTGTGACATAGTAGGGCACATAGGAACTAGCATAGAGGGCCACACCACTGGCTACCAGCACTATCACGTGCAGCTTGTTGGCCGCTGTCATGCCGTGGCTACGCCGCACGGCCCGCCCCAGGGCGCCATAGGCTGCCAGGTTGAGCAGCAGCGGCAGGCCACAGCCCAGGGCCAGCAGCACCAGGCCATAGACTCTGTAGGCCTCAAGCTGGTTGTCATCTGCCGTTCCTAGGCACTTGATGCAGGCCTCCGGTGTGGCCACAGTGCACCTGCCTTCCTGCTTCGGCCTCTTCAAGTGGGAGAAGCTGAGTGTGGGTGCAGCCAGCAGGGCTGCCAGCACCCAGCCAGCAGTGCTGATGGCCCAGGCGTGCTTGGGCTGCAGTTGGCTGTGGGTGAAGAAGGGATGGACAATGCCCAGATAGCGGTTGAGGCTGATGCAGGTGATGAAGATGACGCTACCCAGCAGGTTGCAGGTGAAGAGGAAGCGCTCCAGGCGGCAGGTGACCTCCCCATAGCGCCAGTGTTTGGGTGGGTAGAAGTAGGCAGCCAGCGGGGGTAGTGTCAGGGCATAGAGCAGGTCGCTGATGGCCAGTTGGGCGGAGAAGATCACGGCTGGGTGCCATGGGCGCTGCTCCCGTGTGCAGAAGCGGTACAAGGCCAGACTGTTGCCAGCAAGGGCCACCAGGAACTCAGCTACCAGCATGGGCCACAGAAAGTCTTCCTGGAAGCCACTGAGGATGCGGTCAGCAGCCGCTGAGAAGTGGGCTGGACAGTCCTTATCACCTGTGGGCAGAGGGTGTTGCTGAGTGAGCCCTGTCCCTGAACCTGGCACCTGCTCCCTTCAGAGTTCCAAGTGCCTCTGGCACCACATACCTACCACAGACTGGGCCTGCATCAGCCCTATGCGAGCCCAGTTTCACTGAGTGCTTTTTCACACCTGGCAGTGGGCACCAGCCACAGCTCCTTTGTGTGGAGGAAATCGGAGGCCCGGATAGAGGCCTTTCATTCAGCTGATGGTTACCAGGTTCTCTTTGTGTCCCGCACCATCAAGAACCAGCTGGGGAGAGTTCCCATTGTGGCTCAGTGGGTTAAGAACCCGATTAGTGGCCATGAGGATGTGGGTTCGATCCCTAGCTTTGCTCAGTGGGTCAGAGATCCCATTAAGGAGTTCCCGTTGTGGCTCAGTGGAAACAAATTTGACTAGCATCCATGAGGATGCGGGTTCGATCCCTGGCCTCACTCAGTGTGGGTTGAGGATCTGGCGTTGTGATGAGCTGTGATATAGGTTGCAGACGCAGCTTGGATTCTGAGTTGCTGCGGCTGTGGTGTAGGCTGGCAGCTACAGTTCCAATTTGACCCCTAGCCTGAGGGGCTAAAAAGACAAAAAAAAAAAAAAAAAAAAATCAAATCCCGTTAAGATGCAGCTTGGATCCAGTGTTGCCGTGGCTGTGGTATAGGCTGGCAGTTGCACTTCCAATTTGATCCCTAGCCCAGAACTTCCATTTGCCATAGGTATGGCCATTAAAAAAAAAAGAAAAAAAAAAGCTGGGGTGAGAAACCATGGATACATGTAACCTGGTAGTGATGACTCAGAGCTCTCAGATGGAGCCCAGGGGAGTATCCCCTATCCCACCAACTACACAACTCTAAGTGCCATCTGTCAGTAAGTTTCCACCTTTGGAGTCTGTCACCCGCTTAGTGAGTGCCACGGAGTCCAGCTCCCACCATCTACCTGGACCAGCACAGTTGGCTCTGCCTGAGTCTCCCTGCTCCCGCCTTCACCCATCTTCTCTAACAGCCTCCAAAGGGCACCCATGGACACCTGAGTCCATCACATCCCTATGCTCCCAAGCTTCCCAGGCTCCCCCCTCACATGGAGGAGAAACCAGTGCTCACCTCATCTCATGAGGCACTGAAGGAGCTACTTCCTCCCACCCTACTTGCTCTCCTCTCCCTCTCCCCTGACTCAGTCCTTCCCACGCTTGCTCGCTTATGGAACAGCCTGCTTCAGGGCCATTGCCGTGGCTGAGTCACCAGCAACAGACTCGTTAAGGCTGCCCCACCTCACCCCTTCCTGGTCTCTGATCCTGGGAATGGCCATTGTTAGGGAAGTGCCCTAATACTGCAACTGCACCCTGTGGCCCCTTACCCTGCTTATTTTTTCTCTACAGCTTCTATCACCATCAGATTACAAGAATATCCCCCCCTGAGGAGTGGGAAGTGTCCTGCTACTGGCTTCCCAGTGCACAGAACAGCACCTGGGACACAATAGCGTGGGGGAGAATTGGTGCTTTACACACCCGACTCGGCCTCTGCTCTCCAACTGAGAAATAGCCTGTTCCTGGTTGGTCTCGCCACAAGCTCCAGGCGAGAAGCATATATCCGTCCCCTGTGCCAGACAGCTTCCTCTCACTTCTGCATTCCTATCTCATCCCTCCGCCATGGGAGGAAGTCTGTCAAGACGTGATTCTTAACCCATCTCCCCTCCACCTTCCCAGAGCCAGCCACCTCCGCCCCTGGGCATATGCCTGGCTCAACCAACCCAGCAGTGTTTGCTCCTCACCTGAGGTGGTGGCAGCCATGGCGCACATGCTCTGCAGTGCCCTCACTGTGCTACCCTGTCCCTTCCTGAGCTACCAGCAGCACCACTGGCTCCTCCCATTTCCCAGCAGCACCGACAGCCTTAAGAGTGGCTCTGGGCGGGCACCTCACTCCCACCCCCAGTTTCCTTCCTCTTGACACCCACGTCTCTGGAGCTGTCTGCTTGCAGGGTCCTTGGTTTGGTGAGACACTGGGGAGGGGCCTAGAACCCCAAGGCACCTGACCTGGGGTCAAATCTGTCCGTCATCCTAGCCTGTAAAACAGGGGCCCACACTTCCACTGCCCAGGATGGGGAAACACGCCGAGGTTTGGAAAGAAACCTGATTTCAAAAGCAGATGCAGACTCACGAGAAATCGGTTTATTAGAGGGGTAGTTAGGGAAACAGCTCTCCTTTATGAAAGGAAACTGAGGACCGCACCTGAAGGCCCACCACAAGCAGAGCCCAGGGCAGCATCTCTCAGGCCCCAATCTGGGGCATTCCATCTATCACTCGGGCTTGGCTTCAGGCTACTCTTTTAGGTGGCCAAGATCGGCCTCGTCCACGGTCCCTGGCAACTCCCCTGGGTCCCATCTTGGCCTGGGTCCCTGGGGGTCTGCCCTTAGCCTTGGGAGGCCTCTGGTCACTGCCTCGGTCCGGCTTCCGTTCCTTTACCCGCCGCTTCTTGCCTGGGGGCCCAGTGGGCCGCCTCCACTTGGTTGCCTTCGGGAACATGTCTGTGGGGAGAAGCTGTGTCAGGGCTACCAGGGCATGGGAACAGGCCCATGGTGCCCAGCTGCCCTGACCCCCGCCTGACACACACCCTCATCAGGCTCCTCGCCCACAGCTTGTCGGAAATACTCAGCCTCATCCTCCTCTTCCTCTCGAAGGCTGGCTCCCTCTGCCTCTGGGGGGGCGCCAGGGTCCTCGGCATCGCTGTCCCCGTTGGCCTCTGCCCGTGCCCGTTTCATGCCTGCCAGGCTCTTCTTTCTGGAGGAGGAATGGGGGTCAACATGGCAGTGTGCGCCCACGACCCCGCCTCACTCACCTGGTGACCACTCACTTATGGGCCTCTCGCTGTTCCCGCTTGCGCTGGATGTTCTGGGCCTGCTGGTCCTGCCTCTGGGCCTTGAGCCGCAGCTTCTCCTCCTTGGCTGCCAGGATAGCCTGCAGCTCCTCCTCCGTCTTGTGCACTTAATAGAAGAGATGGCCACTGAGCTCTTCACCAAGATACAGGTGAGTCCCCCTGGACCTCTTGACCCACCTCTGATCTCCTGAGACCCCTCTGTCCCCAGCCCCGCTCTCACCGAAACTGTGGAACAGCACGTTCCCCTCTCCAACACCCTCCTGGATCTTGATGAGCTGCAGCGTCATCCGAGGCCCGATCTGGAGGAACACGGGGGAGAATCAGTCCTCTCTTGAAGCTGGGGAAGCCCTGGGACCCACCATGGGCTGGCCAGGCCTCACCTCTGTGAGCCTCACTGCACTCTGCTGTGCCCGCATGTTGCCACGCCCTGCCACAGCCTGGGGCAGCTCTGTGATGTTGTGCTCGCCATCTGGCTCTGCCTCACTCTCAGACAGCCCTGCGCCCCTGTGTAGGGCACAAGTAAGTGGGGCTCAGCAGGGGATCCTATTCTCCTGGGACAGCTTTGGGAATCCCCTGGTCTGCTGTCCCCCATCCCTACCCCCAGCCCTCCTCACGTGGCCAGCAGCTCACTGATGTCCTGCAAGCGACTCATGTTGGGGAACTTCTCTTGGAGAAGCTTCTTCATCCCACGACTTGCACCCACAGGGACAACTTTGATGCTACTGCAGAGGCCAGAGTGAGTGGATGGGAGTTAGGAACCATGGGGTTGGGGGTTGGCTCTACCAGTCCCACCCCCAACCCTTTCCACAGTGCGTCAGGGCGTTTACTTTGAGACTAAGCAATCACAGAGTCTCAGCAGCAGTGCTGTCATCAGCCGCACAGAAGCAACACCCCCGCCTCACCCAGAGGACTCACTAATGGCGGAAATCCAGCTCCTGGGAGTCGGGGTTGTAGTTGATGAGAAGGCAGCGCTTGATGGTGTTCAGGTTCACCTAGAAGGGAAAGAAAGAATGTTGGCCAGAAATCCTGGTTCTGAGGCCCACTGAGGCCATCCACACCAGATACTCTTGGTGATGGCACTGCACAAGACTAACTGGAGAACTGCTGCTGCCGGGGATTAAGAGCAGGGGGTCCGGAGTCAGACAAATTTTCAAAATCCAGTCCTGCCTCCTTGCCCCTTGTATCTAACCTGAGACTTATGACTTAACCTGTCAGCCTCAGTTTCCCCCTTTACAAAATGGAACCACAGTACACACAGCTCTGATTAGGCCAGCACTAAATATACACTTAGTAGATGAAGCACCATCACCATCATTTTCCACTGGCCAGATGGGACGGCAGCTCACAGGCGAGCCTCTTGCCCCACTGTCACACAACACGGGAGTGGGATTCAACCTCTGGACTTGAAGCTCTCAGCCTCAGTGTTTGGAGGGGAAGACTGGCAATCAACTCAAGTGCCTGTGTGTGGCACCTGTGGCCTGCCCCACCCACCCTCACCTGCCACACCGGGCCCAGCACACCTTGTGCACATTGATGGAGGGGAACAGGTTCTGGAACATGGTGGCCATGAGCTTCACGTGCATGCCGTGGGGACCAAAGCTGTTGAGCACCAGGAGAGGTGGATGGGCAAACTGCTGCTCATGCATGCGGTGCCGGCGTAGCGAGGAGACTACATCACGCACCAATGTGTACTGTGGGGCAGGGTGAGGAGTGGGTGATGGCCAACCACAGGTGGCTGGTGCAACCCCCAAACCCAGCTCCTGTCCTACAGGGGCACTGGACCGTCTCCAGCCCTTACCTTGTTGATCCTGAAGGTTAAGGTGGGGCCTCCTGGGAGTCGCATCAGCTTCTACAGAAGAAAGGATCAGTGAGGGTCGAGGGGTCTAACTACAAAGCAGGGGGAGCAGGAACCTCTGCCCCAGCTCTTCAGAGCGTTTACTTTGAAGCCAGAATCATGGCAGCTCAGAGGCATAAAGGTTCATCATGAGAGTTGGGGGAGGAGGAGGGTGAAGGGGATTGTGGGCGAGAGCATCAACTCACAAAGTAGATATTGGTCTCTGTTCTGCTCAAGATCAGGAAGTGTGTGACCCCAAGGGGCCCGGCCACTGCCACGCAATCTTTCAGAGAATTTTTCTTTCTTATCTGGAAATTACAAAGAGAAAAAGAGATGATCATAGATATCCCCTTATTGAGCAAAACCTATAAGCTTAAGTTGTCATGTTCTTTCCTGCATTTAACCCTTAGGAGAAACAGGGAAGGGGGGGCGGGAAAGGAGTGTAATGCTTGCTCTTGGCCTCTAGAGCCAAAAAGACTTAAATTGGAGCTCCATCTCTGTCCCTCAACACTGCGTGTCAGCATAATTTTTCAGATGAGCCAAATGAAGCCCAACAAGGTTAATTAAGTAACTTGATCCGAGCCTTTGAGAGAAGCCAGCTTTGCTGACTCCAGAGTCCCCTCTTGATTACCAGCCTTAAGCATCCAGCCAAGCTCCCAGCTGGGTGCGTTCACCTGCTCACTCTCGCTGCCGCCCCTCAAAGCCCTCAGAGGCAGACATTAAGGTCCCCATAAGAGTTCCTTTCTTCAGCCAGGGAGACAGGCCTCATGCGACCTCGAGGGTGGAGCCACCCCGGTAGCCAGGAAGACAGGGCCCAGGCTGGGTGGAGGCGTACTGGTTGATGCAGACCTGCAGGCGGGTGGCGGTGAGCGGCTCCATGACCCGTCTCAAGTCCAGACTGAGCTGCCGGACGCTGCGACCAGCGCGGCCCCGAGCGAACACGAACGAGTGTGGCTGCGCGGCATAGGCCTCGAGGTTGCGGAGGTGTGCCTGGGCGCGCGCGCGCTTCTGGTGCCGGGACTGAGAGAGCGAGAGCCAAGAGGTGAGCGCCCCGCGCTCGGCCAGGCCCCCGCCCGGGCAGCCCGCCTTCCCGACCACAGCGCCTCACCCGCCCGGACTGCCCCATGTCGCTGTCTTCTCCACGAGGCCACTTCTGCCGGCTGCTTCCGTCGCCGCACGCTCATTTCCGGCGCCGACGAGGCGCTTACGTAAAGAGACGCTGCGTGATGACGTCATAACACGGGCACACGCACCAGGTTGGAAGGCGGGGGAAACGTCGGAGGCGTTACTATGGAGACACTGGTACTCGTTTCCACGGAAATCAGGGCGGGGCTGCACCGCGCGGGGAGCTTCGGAGAAATGAATTACTACAAGTTCGAATCCCACCTCGGCCATTTCCACCAGCTGTGCGATTTTGGGAGGCTCCTAAAATATCCTGAAGTGAGAATGATAACCATTTCCTTCCTCCCTGATCCACAAATTAAGAGAGATGACGTATGCACAATACTTGGCGCACTGGCGCCAGGCACTTGGGGGCCTGAGAAGGGGGTAGCGCCTTGGCAGTTATTGCTTATTTGGGCCCCCAGCTGTCCTCCGCGGGAGCCTTGTCTGCGGACGGGCTGAGGGATGGAAATTCCACATCACCTTCTGGAAATTCAGGGCAAGGCGGGCGCTTAGTGAATAATTCACCCCCTCCCAGTTTCCGCTCAAATCCCCAGCCTTGGCCTCAGGCCTCTGGCTTCTTCCCCAGAACCTTGGGGTGGGGGGAAGGGATCCCCTCAACATCTCTCTCCCTATCCCATCTGTTTCCTTCCCTCATTTGCTTCCCCTCCCCCAACTGTCTCCCCCACCATTTGCCTCCCCTCTCCATATCTCCACTCCAGTTCCTTCTCCTCTTCCCTCTTCTCCCCCCATCTCTGTCTTCTCCCTGTCTCTGTCTCCCTTTCCCCAGCTGTCTCTGCCATCAACTGTCTCCTTCATTCATCTATACATTTCCATCTTTCTCCTCTTTCTCTGTCTCTATCCTCATTTCTCTCCTTGATGCCCATCTCTCTCCCCATCTCTCCTTCTCTGTCTCTCAGACTCCCTCTCTCTCTGTTGCCAATGGGGGAAGTCAGAGGGGGCTATGGGTGGGGGGCCAAGGGGCCCAGTGTAGGGGGGCCCCCCAGCCCAGGCCGGGAGCCCAGCCTGGCAGCCTCTCTCAGATCTGGGACGACCATTTCCTCTTTCAGCCCGGGAGGCCACTCGGGTTACGAGTCCAGAACGAAGAACTGAAGAAGACGGAGAAGGAGACTGCTCCCTGAGAGTGTGTCTGCTGGTCGGGGAGGCCTTCCTACAAGTCGGAGACCCTAGCCTGGCGGGGCCTCTACGTGAGTCACTTTGTACCTCTGCGAGATGACTGTGTAGTTACTTCTGCCTGTTTTCATCCCTGCAGGATTTGACCTGTGTGAGGATGTGAGAGTGTGTGTGGGAGATAAATGGAAACTTGCTGAGGCTGGCAGGCATCAGGGGCTTGCTGTGCACCTGGTTTGTGTCTCTGCTCTTGCCAGTGTGTGACCTCGTGTACCTGGGTGTCTACGTGTCTGACGCAGACACAGATACAGACCCACTCAGCCCACAGGGTGTTTTCCTTTAAGTCCTGGTTGTGTTTGTGTGTGTGTGTGTGTAACCACATTTTGAACACATAATTGCTGCTCAAATCTGTGCTGTGTTTCCAGTTGTGTCTAAAAAATTATGACTTTTTAAATTTTATGGCTGTGCTTCGGCATATGGAAGTTGCTGGGCCAGGGATTAAATCTGAGCCACAGTGGCAATCTACGCCATGGCTGCAGCAACACCAGAATCTTAACCCACTGTGCCCTCCCAGGATCAAACCCGCACTTCCGCAGTGACCGGAGCCACTGTGGTTGGATTTTTTTTTTTTTTTTTTAGGGCCACTCCTGAGGCATATGGAAGTTCCCAGGAGGCTGGGGGTCACATTGGAGCTACAGCTGCTGGCCACAGCCAGAGCCATAGCAACGCTAGATCCAAGCTGAGTCTGCGATTTACACTGCAGCTTGTGGCAGCACTGGATCCTTAGACCCAGTAATCGAGGACAGCGATTGAACTGGCATCCCCATGGATACCAGCTGGGTTTGTTTCCACTGAGCCACAATTGGAACTCCTGCAGTCAGATTCTTAACCCACTGTGCCATGGCGGGAACTCCAATTGTGTGTATGCCAGGCAAATCCATAGACACAGACACACACATACACATTCCATCTATCTATGTTAACTGCTTCCTGGGTTGGTTTGGATGTTTCATTGGGTATCTGCATATCTCTGTGCTACACTGTTATGTGCACATGGGTGTGTGTATGTCTGTCTTGGTATATGTGTCTGAGTTCTGGAGTCATATTACCTGGGCTGAATCCCATTGAGGACACTTTCTTTGGCTGTGTGACCACAAGCAAGTTGCTGACCCTCTCTGAGGCTCAGTTTTCCTTGCTGTAAAATATGGCTACATACAGAAACCAGTTCAGGTTGCTGGGATTTAATGAGCTACAAAAGGTAGAGTTTAGAGTCATGCCTGACAAGCAGTAGGTGCTGCTGATGTTTGCTATTATTATTCTCTGTGGCGTGCGTGTGTGTGTGTGTGTGTGTGTGTGTGTGTGTGTGTGTGTGTGTTTGTATGTGCATACACACACAGGCATGTGTCTGAGGCTAGGATTCCCCGCAGCCTCTTGGGGCCTTCAGCCTCCCACGCTCTATGCTCTGCTGTAGGGGGAACGTCCAGGACACTGACCTGTGTTATCAGGCTCTGGTGGCCTGGGCAGGGGAGTCTGGCAATTCTGCTTCAAGTTCTCATGTGGGAAATGCTAAATATTTACACTTGGGGCTCCAGGACTTAGCATCACACTCTAGTCCCAGGCTCAGAGTGGCCTGGAGTGGTTACCAAGCCTCCTCCCTCCTGCTGTCCCACCAGCCTCTCCCCTTCTCCAGTCCAGAGGTCCTGCGGGACCCTTGGCTCATCCTTGGACTTCTTGTGCCTGCTGCAGGCCTTACTGGACTCAGGGTCTTGGTCGTGAGAGGTGAGACGGCAGGAGGGTGGGAGGGCAGGTGGAGGCTGAATCTGTTGGGAAACCTGGGCTTTGGCTTGGCTGGGGGGCTCCCCAGGCCTCCTCTTCACCCCAGGCTGAGATCCTGGAAGGCAAGCAGATCCAGGATCTAGAGTATAGATCCTACACTCTTGTTCCAAGGAGTCTGACCCATCTCTGTTGTGGGGGGCCTGGTGTTTTTGAGGGGGTCAAGGAGAGGATCCGGCTCTGCCCTTGGGAGTTGTGCTTGGTGTATAAATACGGTGGTGAATATGCCTTTGTCCAGCTAAGAACCCTCCATGGCTCCCACACGACTCAGAGTAAAACCCTGAATCCTCCTTGAAGCCCACAAGGCCCTCCACACTTGGTCCCCCCACTCACCTCCTTGTCTTCACCTCCTCCTTCTCTCCCCCTCACTCACTCTGTTCCAGCCTGATTGGCCTCTCTGCTATTCCTTGGGCATGGCAGCTAAGGTTCCCACCTCAGGACCTTTGAACTTGCTGTTCCCTCTGTCTGAATGCTCTTCCCTTTCGCTCTCTTCCTTCAAGTCTTTGCTCCAGTGTCATCTGCGTGAAGTCTGACTCCCCTATTTACCTGTATGTCTATCTTTTTTTTTTGTCTTTTTAGGACTGAACCTACAGCATATGGAAGTTCTCAGGCAGGCCAGGGATCGAATCAGAGCTGGAGCTGCCAGCCTACACCACGACCACAGCAACACGGGATCCCAGCCATGTCTGCGACCTACACCAGAGCTCATGGCAATGTGGGATCCTTAACCCACTGAGAGAGGCCAGGGATTAAGCCCATGTCCTCATGGATGCTAGTTGGGTTCATTACTGCTGAACCAGAATGGGAACTCCTATTTTTTTTTTTTTTCTTTTTTGACTGCCCCAAGACATATGGAGTTCTCAGCCAGGGATCAGGTCCAAGCCAAAGTCTTGACAGCAGCTGCAGCAACGCTGGATCCTTAACCTACTGTGCCGGGCTGGGGGGGGGTCAAAACTTCGTCCTAGTGCTCCCAAGATGCTGCTGTTGATCCCATTGGCCACAGCAGGAACTCCCTATCTATCTATTTTGGCTGTGCATGCAGAAATTTCAGGGCCAGGGATCGAACCCAAGCCACAGCCGTGACCTGAGCCATAGCGGTGAAGACAACAGCCTCCCAATCTGCTGAGCCATCAGGGAACTCTTGACTTCTCTATTTTTTCTTTTATTTATTTTTAAAATTTACTTATTTATTTATTTATTTTTGTCTTTTTGTCTTTTTCTAGGGCCGCATCCACGGCATATGGAGGTTCCCAGGCTAAGAGTCTAATCAGAGCTACAGCTGCCGGCCTACGACACAGCCACAGCAACATCAGATCTGAACTGCGTCTGCAACCTACACTAGAGCTCATGGCAACGCCGGATCCTTAACCCACTGAGCGAGGCCAGGGATCGCACCTACAACCTCATGGTTCCTAGTCAGATTGGTTTCAGCTGCGCCCTAGTATTTTTTATAATACTATTTTTTTCTATTTATAGCTGCTTTACAGTGTTCTGTCCATTTCCCACTGTACAGCAAGGTGGCCCAGTTACACATACATGTATACATTCTTTTTTTCTCACATTATCATGCTCCATCATAAGTGACTAGATATAGTTCACAGTTTTTTTGTTTTTTTTTTTAATGGCCACATCTGAGGCACACGAAAGTTCCCAGGCCAGGGACTGAATCTGAGCCACAGCTGTAGCAATGCTAAATCTTTTAACCTATTGTGCTGGGCCAGGGATTGAACCTATGCCTCCACAGTGATCCAAGCTGCTGCAGTCAGATTCTTTACCCACTGTGCCACAGCAGGAACTCCCTGACTCCTCTATTTAAAACACCCAGTCCCCAGGCCAGCTCTCCCACTCACTTCCCTATTTTTCTCCTAAGCACTTATCAGCCTCTGACCTCCCCACTGTCTGTTTTCCCAACCTACTCCACCAGGGCAGGCACTTTATCTGTGTTGGTCACAGCTGTGTCCCCATCTCCTGGAACAGCTTCTGGCACACAAAAGGTGCTCAAGGAATGTGTATTGGGTGTGCAAATGAGGCAATGTGTGTGACAATGCAGACCTCAAGACACATGCCTCTGTGGCCAATGGATGTGTGGGTTTGGACATAGCGGACACTGGTGCAGACAGGGATAACACGTGGAATGTGGTCTGAATGTCAGCAAGTGCACATGGGAGGGAAGTATATCCCCATCTTCAAGGCTGCAAGTTTGTGAATCCCAGGAATGAAGACAGTGGGGACCCATGTGTGATCCTGCAGGGCTGGGGGTTAGGTAGCACTGTTTTAGGCTCTGGGGACAGAGCAGAGGACAAAACCCAGACACAGCCTCTGGGAGCTGATTTTTTGGTGGAGAAGTTCAGACCATAAACAATGGCAAATAAATGAAGCAGCTGCAGAGTGATAAATGCTAAAATGAAAATGACTGTGGCTTGGTGGCGTCTTAACAGAACCAGGATGCAGCTTTGATCCCCAGCCTGGTACAGTGGGTTAAAGGCTCCAGTGTTGCCATAGCTGTGGTGTAGGTTGAAACTGTGGCTCAGATCTGATCCCTGGCCCAGGAATTCATATGTCATGGGGCAGCCAAAAAAGAATGATGATAATAATAAAAAGACAGGTGTTCCCGGAGTTCCCATCGTGGCTCAGTGGTTAACGAATCTGACTAGGAACCATGAGGTTACAGGTTCGATCCCTGGCCTTGCTCAGTGGGTTAAGGATCTGGCATTGCTGTGAGCTGTGGTGTAGGTTGCAGACACAGCTTGGATCCTGAGTTGCTGTGGCTGTGGCGTAGACCAGCAGCTACAGCTCCGATGAGACCCCTAGCCTGGGAACCTCTATGTGCCGGGGGAGCAGCCCTGGAAAAAGCAAGACAAAAAAAAAAAAAAAAAAAAAAAAAAAAGACAGGTGTTCCCATTGTGGCGCAGTGGAAACAAATCCGACTAGTGTCCATTAAGATTCGGGTTCAATCCGTGGCCTCACTCAGTGGGTCTGGGATCTGGCGTTGCCATGAGCTGTGGTGTAGGCTGCAGATGAGGCTTGGATCCCAAGTTGCTGTGGCTGTGCTGTAGGTCAGCAGCTGTAGCTCCAATTTGACCCCTAGCCTGGGAACTTCCATTTGCCATGGGTGTGGCCCTAAAAAAAAAAAAAAGATAGATCATGACAGGGAGTACCCAGGAGAGACAACTAAATGGAGTAGTCAGGGTGGGCTTCTGAGGAGGAGACAGCTGAGCTGAGACCTGAATAAGAAAAGAGAGGTAGCCATGTTAAAATTCAGTAAAGAGGAGATCCCTGGTGGCACAGTAGGTTAAGGATCACAGCAGTTGTCACTGCTGTATGTGGCTTGGGTTGCCGCTGTAGTGCAGGTTTGATTCCTGGCCTCAGAACTTCTGCGTGCTGTGGGTGTAGCCAAAATGAAATGAAATGAAATAAATTCAGGGAAGAGTACTTCAGGCTGAGGAAGTAGCAAGTGCAAAGGCCCTGAGGCTGGAGGGTGTCTTGTTTGTTGGAGGAAGAGCAAGGAGGCCAGGGTGCCTAGAGCAGATCAAATGAGATGAGTGGAAGGGAAGGCAGGGAGGGAACAGGGCAGAGCAGGGAGGGCCTTGTGGGCTACAGGGGGGACTTGGGCTTTTCCTCTGAGTGAGGTGGAAGCCACAGAGGTCCTGAGCAGATGAGGGACTTGACCTGATTTGGGCATTCACAGGCGTCCTCTGGCTGCTGTGGGAGAAACCCAGCAGAGGTTGAGGACAAAAGTCTGGAGAACTGGGAAGTAGCTGCTTTAAGGAAATCCAGATGGTGTCTTGAGCTGGGTCATGGGAGGGGGTAAGCATGGGGAGGAATGTGGAAGAATTCAGGGTCTAAACACAAGAGCCGACAGGCCTGGGTGATGAGTTGGATCTGCTGTGAAGAAAGAGACATAGATGAGGAGTTCCCACTGTGGCACAATGGGATTGGTGGCATCTTGGGACTGCTTGGACAGAAGTTTGATGCCTGGCTCCTGCATAGTGGGTTAAGGATCTGGTGTTGCTGCAGCTGCGCTTAGGTTGAGACTGTGGCTCTGACCTGATTCCTGGCCTGGGGAACTGCCTTGGGGCAGCCAAAAAAAAAAAAAAAAAAAAAAAAAAGGACATGATGATGCTGGGCGATGGAGGGTCCACTGCTAAACTGAGGTAGTGAGATGTTCCCCTCAAACCCCCTCATGCCCTTCCACATGTTTTCCCATGGCTTCTGCTCCAGCCTCTTCCAAGTTTCTCTAATACATCAGTCAACCAACCTAAGGGCCTTTGCCCATCAGTTATCAGATCCAACCTCAGGGCCTTTGCCCTCCCTTCCTCCCTTCCTTCGAAGTTCCCAGGCTAGGGGTCAAATTGGAGCTGCAGCTGCCACCCCAGCCACAGCCATCGCAATGCCGCAGTTTGTGGCAACCCTGGATCCTTAACTCACTGAGTGAGGTCAGGGATGGAACCTGCATCCTCATAGATACTAGTCGGGTTCTTAACCCACTGAGCCACAACAGGAACTCCAGGGCCTTTGCACTTTCCATTCCCCTTGCCAATGACCTCTTCTCCCCAGACACCCTAATGGTTTCCTCCCTCACCTCCTTCAGGTCTTTGTTTAAAAATGTCATCTTCGGAGTTCCTGTTGTGGTGCAGTGGTTAACGAATCTGACTAGGAACCATGAGGTTGCAGGTTCAATCCCTGGCCTTGCTCAGTGGGTTAAGGACCCGGCATTGCTGTGAGCTGTGGTGTAGGTTGCAGACACAGTTCGGATCCCGAGTTGCTGTGGCTCTGGCATAGGCCGGTGGCTACTGCTCCGATTAGACCCCTAGCCTGGGAACCTCCATATGCTGCAGGAGCGGCCCTAGAAAAGGCAAAAAGACAAAATAAATAAAAAATAAAAATGTCATCTTCTCCAGGTCTTTCCTCCTCTCAAGTAGCCCCTGCCATATCCCCATATCTGCCCTTTACTGTTATCTTTTTATTTTTAGCTATGCCTGGGCATGTGGAAGTTCCTGGGCCAGGGATCGAACCCAAGACAACGTAGTGCCCATAGCTGCTGCAGTCTGATTCTTAATCCCCTACACCACAGAGGGAACTCCAACCCTAACTTAATTTTGTTCCCTGTTTACCACGGCAGGGATTTTTGTGTTTTGTTTACCACTATTCCCAGCACCTAGAATTGAGGCAGCACACAGTAAGCACTCAGTGAACACTTGCTGAGTTAATGCTGTGGCATACTGTCTGGGAGCTTGGAACTCAGTGGAGAGGGCAGGGCTGGATCCTATTAGAGTACCTATCTACGGCCTCCGGGCAGGGAAAGGGGTGGAGGTGGGATGTGTGGACCTGGATCCACGCAGGTACAGACATGCGCGTTCCCGCGTGGGAGCAGATAGGTCTGGCCCGGCCTGAGAAACGGGGGGTCTAGTCTGGGTTAGGAGGTCCCCCTCCTTTAGATTTATACTCTGCTCGCAGGTCCACCATGTCGGCACCCCGGCTGTTTACGCTGCAGCTGCTGCTCTTGCTGGGCGCGTCGGGGGCGCGCGCGGCCGCCCCGCGCTGCACCTACACCTTCGTGCTGCCCCCGCAGAAGTTCACCGGCGCCGTGTGTTGGAGCGGGCCGGCGGCCGCGCGCCCGGCACCCGAGGCTGTGAACGCTAGCGAGGTGGAGGCACTGCGCCTGCGCGTGGGCCGCCACGAGGAGCTGCTGCGCGAACTTCAGCGGCTGGCGACCGCCGACGGCGCCGTGGCCGGCGAGGTGCGCGCGCTGCGCAAGGAGAGCCGAGGCCTGAGCGCGCGCCTGGGCCAGCTGCGGGCGCAGCTGCAGCATGAGGCGGGCTCGGGGGCGGGGCCGGAACCCGCCGCCGCGCTGGCTCTGCTCGGGGAGCGAGTGCTCAACGCCTCGGCCGAGGCGCAGCGCGCCGCCGTCCGCTTCCACCAGCTGGACGTCAAGTTCCGCGAGCTGGCGCAGCTGGTCAGCCAGCAGAGTGGTCTTATCGCCCGCCTGGAGCGCCTGTGCCCGGGGGGTGCGGGCGGGCAGCAGCAGGTAACTCCAAAACGCGGTCCCACCCCCCTGCAAATCGCAGCCACTTCTTGTGAGCATCGTCAGGAAGATGGGCCTCCTGAAACTCCGGGATATCTTATGCGCAGTTCTGAAATACAAAAATTCCAAAAACCGGATGCCTACCTCTCCCCCAATAACTCATTTGAGTTAAAACGCGACTAGTGGCTACTTAAGTCTTTACCTATCTATCTGATATGAATACCTATAGGGTCCTGTAAACAAGCAAATTAATATGTGGATAAAGACCAAAGACCTCATAGAGAGTGTTAGGTAATATACATGGTGACTTTGTATTACTGTTTCTAACTCCTGCCATATTATCCTGAATTCTGGACTGTCTGGCCCTGAGTTTTAAGAGATTATTGCTTTGTGACAGTGCCTACCTTACAGGGTTGTTGGGCAGATTCAGTTAGTTAATATTCAGTGTTGGATGTACTAATTATCCCTACTTTGCAGAAAAGTTTGGAGGCACAGATCAGTTATGCTGTGAATGCAAGAGCAGGAGTTTAAGCCCAGCTCTGTCTCTTTTTGACCACTAGAGACTCAATTGGAGAGGATCAATCCATGCCCTATCCTTCTCCCTGAGTGCTGAGAGATTTAGGAGCCCGGAGCCTTCTGGGCTGATGGTTAATCCAATCATATGTAACTCTCTTGGTTATCCCAGGTCCTGCCACCGCCCCTGGTGCCTGTGGTTCCAGTCAGTCTGGTGGGTGGTACTAATGACACCAGCAGAAGGCTAAACTCAGCCCCAAAGCCCCAGAGAGACCAGACCCTGAGACAGCAGGTGCCCTTGGCCTCTCCTCTGCCCTCAGGGCACCCTGCTGTACCTACCAAGCCTGCAGGTAAGACAAGGGCAGGGTTGTTGGGGGTCTGAGGAGCCAGGAGATTCCCAGTGCAGCATGAATCGAGGCAAATAACAAATTGTACTTAAATGCCATATTCTTCCCATGGAGATGGGACTGGAAGAAATAATGCTTTTATTCTGATTATGATGGAACTCTTATTCTGATAAAGACCCAAATTGTTACTGTGGTGTGAGAATAGGATTGGTACTCTTATTTTGATGAGGGGGGCAGGGAATTTAGGACTGCTACTTTGGTGAGAATTTGAGGGAGTTCAGAGGGCCATGCTCAGGATCTCTCTTCTGGCGAGGAGACCAGAGAAGGATTTAAGAATCCCAATCTCCACATTTGGTCTAGTGAGAGAAGAGTGACATAGTCTTATTTAGATAAGAAAAGGGGCATTGAGGCTCTTATTCTGCAGAGAGGGTAGGAGAGACAGGACTGCTATTCTGGTGAGGGGACCAGTGAGAATCAGGACTCTTTACCCTTATAAGGAGTTATTGGTCCAGACTGTGTCTCTTTCACATCCTTGTGCCCATAGGGCCATGGAAGGATTGTGCAGAGGCCCGCCAGGCAGGCCATGGACAGAGTGGAGTATATGAGCTACGACTGGGCCGGCATGTGGTATCAGCATGGTGCGAGCAACAGCTGGAAGGTGGAGGCTGGACTGTGATCCAGAGGCGGCAAGATGGCTCTGTCAACTTCTTCACTACTTGGCAGCACTACAAGGTGGGCCCAGGTGTGTGGGACAGGGCTGGGCAGGGAAGAGGACTTGCTCCTGACTTCCCTACCCTGCCAGGCCGGCTTTGGTCAGCCTGATGGGGAATACTGGCTAGGCCTTGAACCTGTGCATCAGCTGACCAGCCGTGGGGACCATGAGCTACTGGTTCTCCTTGAAGACTGGGGAGGCCGTGGGGCACGTGCCCACTATGACAGTTTCTCCCTGGAGCCTGAGAGTGACCACTACCGCCTACGGCTTGGCCAGTACCATGGAGATGCTGGAGACTCTCTTTCCTGGCATAACGACAAGCCTTTCAGCACTGTGGATAGGGATCGAGACTCCTATTCTGGTAAGGAGCTCTTATTCTGCTCCTGGTGGTGGTGGGGATAGAGGACTTAGTGAGGAAATGAAAGGGGGTGGGGTATGACTTCCCCTCGTAAGTATCAGGGTAGACAAGGAAATGGAGGACAGGACTCTTATTCTGGTGAGAGGGTGGGGAGTTGCAGATTCATTCTCTGACGAGGCAGTAAGAGTCAGGACTCCTACCTTGGTAAAAGGTGGCAGGTGGACTGGGATGAGGTGAACTATGAGAACTAGGATTCTTATTCTAGAAAGGAAGTAGAGAAGGTTGTTTTCCCTGATAAAGGAGTGAGAAGTAAAGCTACTAGTTTGAAGAACAGTAGGGAAAATGTGACTTGTACTGTGGTAAGGGGATAAGGAAGGAATTAAGGCTCTTACTCTGAAGAAAGTTGGGGGGTGGGGTGGGCAGAGAATGCCTGGCAAAAGCCTTGTACTAATGAGATGTTGGTAGAGGCTTTAATTCTGGTGAGACAACACGGATTCTCTCTCCCTTCAGGTAACTGTGCCTTGTACCAGCGGGGAGGCTGGTGGTACCATGCCTGTGCCCACTCCAACCTCAATGGTGTGTGGCATCGTGGTGGCCACTACCGTAGCCGCTACCAGGACGGTGTCTACTGGGCCGAGTTTCGTGGTGGGGCTTACTCTCTCAAGAAGGCGGCCATGCTGATCCGGCCCCTGAGGCTGTGACCATCTATCCATCTTTCCCCCAGGTCCCAGGGGGATGTTTGTTAGCAGGAGCCCAAGTTGTCCTGGCCACACCTCCTTCATGGCTCAGTGCAGGCCATGTCCCACAGACCTCTTCCCATTGTGGATCTGCTCCTGGGGGCCCTGAACACAGGACCCGGGAATCCCCCTGCCAATATCTCAGACCCAGACCGCTCCCCAAGGGCATTTAGATCTCCGTTTGAGCTCACATTTTATAACAACACAAAGTATCCACAGACCGTGTCTGGTTTGCATCTGCACCTGGCAGGGGTCACTCCCCATGCCCACCCTCCTCCTCCTCCTCCTCCTCCTTCAGGTCCTCCAGAATGAGGTTGTCCAGGTCTTCCAGGAGGCCCCCCTGGCTCAGGCAGGTGGCCACTGTGGAGCCACTGCTGATGTGGGGGTTGCTGGGGTGCAGGACTTTGGGCAGGTGGTTCTGCTTCCGGCTCTTGGGGTGCGCACAGGAGGTCCCAGGCACGTGGGGCTCTGGGGAGGGAGAGGTTCTGAGGTCCTTGGACCTTGATGCTACATGAGACTCTGGGGGCAAGGAGGCTAAGGCCACGGGGAGCTCTGGGGAAGGAGGGGCAGAGGCTATAGGCTATGGGCCAGAGCTACAGGAGATTCAGAGGCGAAGGTCACAGGTGTTGAAGCCACCAGAGACTCAGGTACATGGGCGTCACCTGAGACTATGGGAGACGAAATGGGAGCCAAGAACGCAGAGACCACAAGGGCAGAAGCCACAGGACACTGGGGTGTGGGCCACTGGAGTGAGACCACAGAGCCTATGGGTAAGACAATGGAAGGTGGCCAATGCCATGGGAGGTGGGTGTTAGGAGGGGCAAGGGTCCTGAGGGACCTGGAGGTAAGGAGACTTGGAGGACCATGGAAGATGTAGAAGGAGGGGCAGATGCGCTGGGAGACAAAAGGGCCTCCAGGACTGATGTGGCCTTGGGAGGTGTGCAGAAGAGGCAAGCAGAAACCCTGGTACTTAAATCCCCAGGGTGGATGTCCCAGGAATCAAGGCCAGGTAGACTGCCCAGAGTTGGGGAAGGCCACGGGGACACACCAGGCCCTCACCTCGCCGGTTGTAGCAGTCCTCAGCTGAGCAGGAGTGGGTGTGGTTGCTGCGGCGATCCGTGTCCCAGTCCCAGCGCGGAGGGAGGATCCGTGTTGGAAACACGGGGAAGCCGCACCCATAGCAGGGGGATGTGGACCCCATTTGCGCCCAGCCCCTGGGGGCGGGGAGGGCCGTGAGGGTCCAAGGGCTGCCTGGGCCAGTGTGGGGCCGGGGCTAGGAGGGGCAGGGGTGGGGTGGGGCGGGGCCGAGAGTGGGGACTAGAGGTCAGAACCCTCACCAGAAGTTGTGCCCTCACCGGAAGTTGTGCCGACATTTCGGGCAGTGGAACTCAGCCACGCCCCACATCTTGTCGGGTGGCACTGGCTCGTAGCGCTTCCTGCATTTCCTGCATCTGGACACCTGGGGGTGCGGAAAGGGGAGCCGGCTTGAGGTCAGAGGTAAGTACCAACAGCTTGATGTTGACCACAGTGAGATTTACACAATGGAAATTGGCAAACACTATAAATCCGGGGTTGCCTCCACCCCACAAGAGCTGGCTAATAGGCATTTACCAGAAGCACACCACTGGTCAAGGGGTTCAGAAGCCAGATATAGGGTTGTAGTTGCGGGGGGTCAGGTTTGACTTCTGCGGTAGCTGTCAAACTATGTAATCCGAGATCAGGCTCTGGGGTAAAAGTCGAGCTTCTCAAGTTGAAAGAGAAGTCCAGTCGGGGTTGGGGTATGCGATTCGGGTTGATCTCTGAGGTTGGAGGTCGGGGGTTGGGTTCTTAGAGGCTGATGTTCTTCCGTCAAGGGTTTGGACACTGAGGTTGAGGGTTGGGAGTGGAGTCAGGACAGAACCAAGGTCAGGGGTTGGGTTATCACCTCCTTCCGCTGGGGCACGCGGCGCCACCAGACGTGGTCACAGGAAGAGCAAGCGAACTGCCGGTCCACGGCAGGGATGAGGTCTTCCTGGGCACGCTGGAACATGCGTAGGTTGGCTTCTGTCAATGGCAGGAGGGAGGTTGCCACTGCCTGTAGGATGGTGTAGGTGGGGATGGGAGGGTTGTCAGCCCTCTTTTTCCCTTCCTCCCCCTACAGCGTCCCTCGTCCTCACCTAGGGACCTCCCCATGGATGTCCTCCCTGCTCACCTTCCCGTCCCACATCCTGGACTCACCTGGATGTCACGGTCCTGCTTCATATCCTCTGGGGGGTCCTAAGTGGAGACACCAGGGCAGAAACTGGGGATGTGGCTCATGCATCTTTTCTGTGGGTGGGGCTTCTGGGGAGCGGGGGTTCTGGCCCCATATTAAGAGTAGGGTGTCCCTAGGAGTTCTTGCTGTGGAACAGCCAGATCAATGGTGTCCTGGGAGTGCTGGGATGCAGGTTTGATCCCTGGCCCAGCACAGCGATTTAAGGATACTCCATTACTACAGCTGCGGCTTAGGTTGCAACTGAGGCTTAGGTCTGATCCCTTGCCTGGGAACTCCACATGCCGTGAAGTGGCAAAAAAAAAAAAAAAAAAAAAAAAAAGCAGGGTGTTCCTAACTCAGGAGGAGTTGATTGACTGAGAAGTATCTATTTCCTCAGGGCAGGATGTGTGACTTCAGTTGTCCTTAGAGCAACCCTGAGAGGTAGGCATATTTATTACCCCCATTGTTCAGATGGGGAAACTGAGGCCCAGAGCTGGGAGAGGGCTTGCTGAATTTACCCTGAGTGAACCTGGTGGGGCAGGCCTGGACCCCATGCTCCTGTCCTACTCACAAATGCCACACATTTGTTGGCATGGTGACAGGTCACCTCTTTGAGGCCATGCTGCTTTAGGCTAAGTGCTTGGGCTCTGGATTTAGGGAGATGGGGGTTGAAATCCTGGCCTCATTACCTCCAGCTGTGGGGGTGTAGCCAAGCCATTCCCACTACTGAGGGACATCTAAGAGCCCAGGTTCTGACTCTAGGTGGCGGAGGTTCAAATCCCAGCTGTCACCTGCCTTCTGCATGAACCTGGCAAGTGGCTTCATCACCCTGTGTCTCAGTTTTCTCATCTGTAAAATGGACATGCTAGTATCTTAATAGGACCTGTCTCATAGGACCTGTGGCAATGAAATCAGTCAACAGGTAAAAGTCCTGGAGTCCTGCCACAGGGGAAGTGCTTTATCAATGACACTCTTTGCTATTTTATCATACTCATCATATGTATAAATGTAAATATATGAATGTTAAGAGTGTAATTCATCCTTTATTACACTTTTTAAGAACTCTATGCTGGGCCTTTTAGACAGGTGAAACCAGTGCACCAGACACCAAAGCCATCTAAGGGGCAAAGTGGCCCTGTTGTGTCTATGCCTCAAAGCCTTTCATTCATTCATTCATTCATTCCTTTGGGATCCCCTGCCCCTCTCTCCTCCCCCACCTCCTGCTCATCCCAGCCTGTCCGCATGTTCCTTTGCTCGCACAGCCTCCCTCTTCCAGGAAGACCCTTTCTGACTCCTCCCCTTCCCAGGGATGACTCCTCCCTGATCTTGAACAACTTCCTTCCAACTCCTCCAGGAAGCCTTCCCTGACCTCTGTGGCTCCTCTGTAAATGACATTAATCCCGATTCATTTCACTGGCTAGTTTCTTGTCTCACCCCCACTGAATACAGTCAGCATGTAATGAGCACCTACTGTTTGCAGGCCCGCCAGCCAGATACAAGACTGAGAGGTGAATAAGTGAATGAGGCTGTACCATGAGTTGTGGACTGACAGTGCACAGCGGGGGCTCAGCGTGAATGAGCTTACCCTTCTGTTCTCCCTCCCCTTAGCACATCCTTTGAGGGAGAGGGACAGTTTACCTGGGCATCCAGGTCATTACTCAGTTCCTGTCCATCTTTCTGCTTTACCCCTGGTGGGGAGAGTAAGTGTAAGTGAAGGGCCCTTGAAAGATCTTGTGGGAGTTTCAGTGTCCCCAGAACCCCTGATACAGACCGCTCCCCAAAGAGATGATCTCATCGCTTCTTTCTACCCCCAACACAGACCACACCCCCCTCCAGTGCTCCTCTGCAGAACCCCCACCAGGCCCTCGATCCGGCCTGCTCACCGTACACGATGGAGCGCCCCACTCCGGTGTGGTCGCTGCCAAATTTCCTCATCAGAGTCCCCGCCTTCTTGGGGGATACCTTCCCATGAAACTTCTCCCGGAGGCGCCGGACGCTCTTCTCCAGCTGGGGTGGGGACAGGGGGCTCCGAAGGAGGAAGGAGAGGAGCGATGGCCCTTCCCCCATCCCTAGGCATCCTTTTTCTTGGCCTGAACTTGACCCTTGGTTTTGGCTTCTGCACAGCACCCCCCCCCCCCCAATCCCTCTACTGCATTTCCTGGAAAAAGCCAAAGTCCCTACAAGGCACTGGGGGAGGGAGCGGACCAGGGTGAGCGTCCTAGGCTAAGAGAGGAGGCCCGCCAGGTAACCCCTGGCCTCTGACCCTTGACCCAGCAGCCTCCGCTTTTCCTCGAGGAGGCCGCATTTCGCTCTAGGGCATGTGGTGGCCACTCTCCTTTCTGAGGGGAACGAGTGCCAGCCTAAGGATTGGTCTGGGTTTCAGATGGAGTCCCCAGGAACTGCGAAGCCCCTTTCGCGCCCCGAACTCCTCCCCAGCATCTCTCGCAGGCCCCCGGCCCACTGGCAGCCATCTCCTACCTCCACACCTTCCTGAGACATGGTGGCGGCGCAGGTCCCAGCGAGGGTCCGCACTGCGCGCTCAGCGACCCCCTACCTGGGCGCGCCCGTCGGTCCTGCCGCCGCGCAGGGCAGGGGGCGGGGCCTCCAGGCGGGCTCCGCCCTTCCTTTCCGGCCCTCCGTTTCGCTTTCGATAGGGAAAGGGGGGACGGGGCGCGCTGGCTCCGCCTTGGCTCCGCCTCTGCTCTTGCGCCCCAAACCCAGGCGGGCGCCACCGATCTGCACCCTGCGGCGGAGCGCGCAGACCTCGGGCGGGGGAGGCAGCGCGGCCTCTGCAGTCGGTCACATGTCCCCACGCTGCGCGGGGTCCGCGTCTTCACGTCCCTCGTGGGGGTGGGGCCGCATCGGAAGGCCGCGGCGAGTTTCCGCGCCCCCGTTAGCTCGCGCCCCCCCATTTCATTGTTCCATCCCCTCCCCTCCCCGGGAATCAGGCAGTATTCAGCACCTGGACCCCTTTCTTGCTCTGAGTCTCTTACCTGGCCACGTCCCCTTTCTGAACCTCAATTTACTCCTCTGTAAGATGGGATGATGGTAGTGGCTACAGTCTGGGTGTATTTTGGCGGCGGGGCGGTGGCGGGGGCGGTGTGTGTTTGCCAGGATTCGATTCCCTGCGTAGAGCAGTTAGTAGCGCCTGGCAGGTTGTAGACACTTAACTGGTCACTGGGTCACCTACTATGTGTAAGATAAGGAGGGGCAAGCAGCTGGGGGGAAGGAAGAGATGCTTGTTAAGAACACAAATTCCCGGGGTCTCTAGCAGTTGTCCAGAGTTAGGCTGTCTAGGGGATTACAGGGAATTTACACTGTAAATGGGAAGGTTGAGAACCCCAGGGGTCCGAACTTTTCTAACCTAGCAGGGGGCGAAGAGGGGGCTAGAGGAGCTCTTAGGAAGGGCTCTGGCCCAGCCTGAAGGCTTCAGAAATGGCTTCTCTGAGGAATCCTTGAAGTATGAGGTCTCAGCTAAGCGAAGAATGGAGTAGGGAAGGAGGGAGCTAGTCCTGCAAAGACCCCAGAATCAAGAGAATCTAGCGCTTTAATCTAGGGCTTCTCAACCTCAGCTCTACTTGGGGCTGGATGGTTCTTTGTGGTGGGGACCTGCCCTGTGCATTGTAGGGTTTTGAGCTGCATCCCTGGCCTCTACCCACCAGATGCCAGTGGCACACTTGCCCCAGTTGAGACAACTGAAAGTGTCTCCAGATGCTGCCAAATACCCTCTGAGGGGCTAAATTGCATTAGGACAAATGACTCCAAAAATCATTTTTCAGTGAGCACCCCTATGTTCAAGCTCCATCCCCAGGTGGCTATTTGTGTATAAACTATATACAAATACAATTATACTGAGAGATTCCATAGATTATTTAATAATAATGTATTCAGTACATAAAGATATTCCTCAGCAGACTAAAAAAAAAAGGACATTAAAAATAGAAATGTTCCGGGAGTTCCCGTCGTGGCGCAGTGGTTAACGAATCCGACTAGGAACCATGAGGTTGCGGGTTCGGTCCCTGCCCTTGCTCAGTGGGTTAATGATCCGGCGTTGCCGTGAGCTGTGGTGTAGGTTGCAGACGCGGCTCGGATCCCGCGTTGCTGTGCCTCTGGCGTAGGCCGGTGGCTACAGTTCCGATTCAACCCCTAGCCTGGGAACCTCCATATGCCTCGGGCGCGGCCCAAGAAATAGCAACAACAACAACAACGACAAAAGACAAAAAGACAAAGGCAAAAATAAATAAATAAATAAATAAATATTATTAAAAAAAAAAAAAAAAAAAAAAATAGAAATGTTCCGGAGTTCCCACTGTGACGCATCGGAATCGGTGGTGTTCCTGGAGTGCTGGGATGCAGGTTCGATCCCCGGCCCTGCACAGTGGGTTAAGGATCTTGCATTGCCTCAGCTGCAGCATAGGTCATAACTGTGGTTTGGATCTGATCCCTGGCCTGGGAACTCCATAAGCCAAGGGGCTGCCAAAAAACAAAAAAAAGAGAAGTGTTCTAATGTGTTCTTGAACCTCAACCTTTTGTTTGTGGGGTCTATGCACCTTTCTCTGGAGCCTGCTCTATTAGTGAATATAAATAGTTCACAGTTCTTTGTGGCTGGCCAGTGGGATTGCAAGCAGGGATGGGGGCCTTTAGGCAGCACATAGGACCTGGGATTTTATCCTGAGGGAAGTGGGGAGGTGTGGAGGGGCTCTCCCATTATAATTGCCAATTACTCCTTATCCAGTGGAGGGGGAGGGCATGGCTACATCCCATCCCTTGGTTAGGGTGGGCATTGAGCAGGTAGGAAACGGGTGGGAACCTAAAACAGCCCTGTTACAAGTCAGGTCTGCTAGATTCTCATCATAATGGCCACCATAGTGAGAACTTACTCTGTGCCAGCCACTGTGGACACAGCACCAAATAAAACAAATCCTCATCGAGCTAGCATTCTAGTAGGGGAGACAAGAAACAAGGATAGGAGATAAGTGCCAGGAGGAAAAATGAACTGGGTAGGGGGATGGGTAAAGGGAGTTTAGAAATGGTTGTGGGAAGTAACAGCTGAGGGGAGATCTGAAGGATGTGGCGAGGGGGAGAATTCCAGGTAGAAGGTGGGAGCCTGGGACTGTTGTTACCAGGTATTATAATTCTCTATTGCTGCATAGCAAATTATCCCCAAGCATTAGTGGCTTAAAACAAGAAACAAACCCAACTAGTATCCATGAAGATGTAGGTTCAATCCCTGGCCTCACTCAGTGGGTTAAAGATCCGGTGTTGCTGTGAGCCGTGGTGTAGGTTGCAGATGCTGCTTGGATCCCGTGTTGCTGTGACTGTGTCTATGTCCAGCAGCTGCAGCTCCATTTTGAACCCTATCCTGGGAACTTCCATATGCCGAGGATGTGGCCCTAAAAAGCAAAAAAAAAAAAAAAAAAAAAAAAAAAGGAAACACGTTTTAGTTCATATAGCTTTTTGGGTCAGGAATCCAAGAGTAACTGGGCTTTCTGACTCAGGGTCTCTATAACGTTATAATCGAGATGTTGCCTGGGACTTCAGTCATCTGAAGTTTTGACTGGGGCTAGAAGATCTTACTTCCGAGGTGGCTCATGCACATGGCAGGTATGTGGCTGCTGGTTGTTGGCCGGATGCCTCAGTTCCTCCCTAATTGGGCTGCTTGAGCTTGATACTCTCAACTTGGCAGCTGGCCTCCTCAGAACAAGTGATCCGAGGAAGGAAAGCCAGGTGGAAGTTGTATCTTTATAATCTAACCTCCAGAGTCACATAGCACCACTTCTGCTGCTGCATCCTCTATGTTAAAATCCAGTCACTAGATCTAGCCCATGTCTAGGGATTGGGGGATAAAGACGGTCCTCTTTCTGCTCCTCCCCTACCATTTCCTGCTGGAGCCTTTCACTGGCTGCACCAGAAGGTAAGGAAAGTAAGGGAGTCAGTCACACAGTTAGCCTCTCAGGGCTCAGAGCAGGGGGAGAAGGGTGAGAGTCAATCTGGAGGGACAAAGATACAACCCAAGTGTTGAATTTTGGCATTTGTAGGTGAACAGAAAAACAAAGATTCCCAGCGATCACGTGGGGGCGCTGCCTGCCTGCCAGTAGCTCTGTTTGAGCTTTGTGGCCATCTTGGGCTGTTCAGATGTGGCTGGTGCAGTGATGTGAACTTTACTGCATTTTATCCTTTATTTTCATAAAAAGGCATAGAAGGGGATGAAATAGATGTGCCGATAACAGTGATAAGAAGTGTAACCCCAGAGTTCCCACTGTGGCGCAATGAGGCTGGTGGCTTCTCTGCATCTCCAGGATACAGGTTCGATCCCTGGCCTGGCAGGGTTGCAAGTGCGGCTCAGATCTGATCCCTGGCCCAGGAACTCCATATGCTGTGGGATAGCCAAAATAGGACCCCCCCCCCCCAAAAAAAAAGAAGTGTAACCTCTGGTAATTTAGTCTAATTGAGTCAAAGATGGAGCCATTTGAGCCATCCGTTCATTAATTTGACATGCATGCATCAAGCGCCTCTTACGGGGGGCAGACACGGTTCTGGGCATCATTTCTACCATTCCCGAGTCATAGTCTTTTCTTTCTTTCTTTTTTTTTTTTCTTTTTAGGGCTCCACCTGAGAAGTTCCCAGGCTAGGGGTCAAATCAGAGCTGCAGCTGCCAGCCTACAACACAGCCACAGCAACACGGGATCCAAACTGAGTCTGCAGCCCACACCATGACTTGTGGCAACACCTGATCCTTAACCCACTGATTGAGGCCAGGGATCAAACCTGCATCCTCTTGGATACTACCCAGGTTCTTAACCAATTGAGCCACTATGGGTACTCCCAGAGTCCTCTTAATGGGAAAGAGAAACATGAAGCAGATAATACTGTAAGTAGTTATTTAATTATATTGATAGTATATGAGACAGAGAGGGAAAATAAATGAGAAATCTGTGAGAAAGGATAACACCTCAGAACCTGATCTGCATAGGGTGGTCAGGGAGGGCTTCATGTGATCTGCATAGGGTGGTCAGGGAGGGCTTCATGGAGGAGGTGCCTCTTGAATTGAAATCTTAGCACTTTCCGCAACATTGTGTCAAGTGTTTTATTTTTTTTTTAATTTTTTTGTCTTTTTGCTATTTCTCTGGGCCGCTCCCGCGGCATATGGAGGTTCCCAGGCTAGGGGTCGAATCGGAGCTGTAGCTGCCAGCCTACGCCAGAGCCACAGCAACACGGGATCCGAGCCGCGTCTACAACCTACACCACAGCTCACGGCAACGCCGGATCGTTAACCCACTGAGCAGGGGCAGGGACTGAACCCACAACCTCATGGTTCCTAGTCAGATTCGTTAACCACTGCGCCACGACGGGAACTCCTGTGTCAAGTGTTTTAAACTAGGTATCCCTTTGTATCTTCCTAGCAATCCTATAAAGGTAGTAATATTATTACAAAAGGGAAAACAAGTTCAAACCCAATAAAGGGTTCCCTCTAAAAAGTGAATAGGAACTAGAGAAGAGGTGCAGGGCAGAGGAAACAGTATGCGCAAAGGCCCTGAGGTGGGAAGGGACTTGATCTGTTGTGGGAAACTAAAGGCCACCGTGGCCTGGCCTTGCAAGCAGGGAGAAGAGGAAGCTCATGCCCCAAACCCCAAATCTTGAACTTCAGTTAGACTTTTTGAGGTATACACTGGGTGACAGTATGTTTCGGGGTTGGTTTTTTTTTTTTTTTTTTTTTTTTTTGCCATACCCATGGCATGTGGAAGTTCTGAGGCCAGGGATCGAATCCGAGTCACAGCTGTGACTGAGGCACAGCAGTGACAACAGCTTATCCTTTACCCACTGAGCCACCAGGAAACTCCCCACAGTATGTTTAATTGTGGAGGTGATGGACACAATTGGAGTATGTGTGTGCTTTTTGGAACCTAGTCAATTTCCCCCTCAGTTTAACGAAAATGAAGAAATTTGGGATGCCCAGAATTGGTGGTCTTGGAAATGGGAAAGCTCCAAACTGTTCCTTAGAAAAGTGTCCCTTATTAGAACCTTTGGAGGGGGTAGTTCATCAAAACTTATTAAAGCATTGTGTGCTATTTTAACAGTTTCTTTCTTTTCATTCATTCTCTCTCTCTTTTTGTCTTTTTAGGGCAGCACCATGGCATATGGAGGTTCCCAGGCTAGGGGTCGAATTGGAGCTGCAGCCACCAGCCTACGCTACAGCCACAGCAACTTGGGATCTGAGCCGCGTCTGCAACCTACACCACAGCTCACGGCAACGCTGGATCCTTAACTCACTGAGAGAGGCCAGGGATCAAACCCATGTCCTCATCGTTGCTAGTTGGGTTTGTTAACCACTGAGCCACGACAGAAACTCCCATATTCTGGTGCTTTGACAGCTGGGGCCTCGCCAACCCTCCCTGGGCACACACCCAAACCATTTGTGAATATTTCTGCATGTGCATCTCCACCACAGCACCTTTACCTTCCACATGGCATATTTCTCTAACAATCAATTTTTTTTTTGCAATAAGCATCTATCACTTTTGTAATCAGAACCAAGAAAATACACAATAAGACAAATCCAATTATTTTAAAAAATAACATGTATGAAATCCTGGAAATCTGTCTTTAATAATGACACTTAAGAAGTGAGAAGTAATTTGGGATTTCATAATTTGTGTAGTCCTTAGAATGTCCTTTACAGCCCAGAAATCTATTGTTTGAGTTTTGCGAAATCAATTTCCAGGAATGCATTATGTGCAAAAGTTGGGTGGCTTGTTTGGAACTCTGTTCAAATGAATTTTGTGAGTGGAGACATCGCAGCAGCTGAAACAGGCTAAGTATCCTCAGAGCCAGCTGGGTTCCAGGATCTCTGTGGGGTGTCTTTCAGGCTTCAGGCTATCAAGTCATCTCTCAGCCTTCTGGCTTAGGTGCCACTGTCCCTTTTTTTCTTTTTTGGCCACCCCAAGGCATATGGAGTTCCCAGGTCAGGGATCAGATGGAGCAGGAGTTGCGACCTACCCACTGTGTTGGGCTAGGAATTGAACAAGTGCTCCAAGATTCTGTTGAGCCACAGCAGGAATTCCACCACCAGCCTTTTTATCAGATGAAGAACCTGAGTTTCAGAGTGATTAAGAAAATAGTGCGTGGCTCAGTCGTTAATGAATCTGAGTAGGATCCATGAGGTTTCGGGTTTGATCCCTGGCCTCGTTCAGTGGGTTAAGGATCTGGCTTTGCAGTGAGCTGTGGTGAAGGTTGCAGATGCAGCTTGGATCCCACATTGCTGTGGCTGTGATGTAGGCTGGCAGCTACAGTTCCGATGAGACCCCTAGCCTGGGAAAATCACATGGGCACCTGGCTTATAACTGGCAAAGTTAGGACCTCTATGCTCTTTCAAGCTGGAATTGAGGAGAAATATAGAGGTCAAGGAGGCAAACTTTGGTACCAGACAGTCTGAGTTTGGGTCCATTGCTAGTTCTTTGAGCAATCTCATCATCTTTCTGGGTTTCAGTTTCCCCATTTCTTTTTTTTTTTTTTTTCTTTTTCTTTTTTTTTTCTTTTTGCCTTTTCTAGGGCTGCTCCCGTGGCATATGGAGGCTAGGGGTCGAATCGGAGCTATAGCCACTTGCCTACGCCAGAGCCACAGCAACGTGGGATCCGAGCCACATCTGTGACCTACACCACAGCTCATGGCAACGCTGGATCCTTAACCCACTGAGCAAGGGCAGGGATCGAACCTGAAACCTCATGGTTCCTAGTCAGATTCGTTAACCACTGCGCCGCGACGGGAACTCCTCAGTTTCCCCATTTCTGAAGTTAGAATAAAGGTGTGAAGGTTCTGTGAGTTAATGTAGATAAACTAAAACCTATGTACAAAGAGTAACATAAATGTATTTATGTACAAAGATAGGTAAACATATCTATACCCAAAGAGACCCACAAACGTAGAGAATGGACTTGTGGTTGCCAAGGGGGAGTGGGGAGGGAGTGAGATGGATGGAGAGTTTGGGATTGGTAGATGCAAACTATTATATTGAGAATGGATAAGCGATGAGGTCCTATTGTACAGCATGGGGAATTATATCCAGTCTCTTAGGATAGACCATGATGGAAGATAGTATGAGAAAGAGAATGTGTATATATGTATATATATATATGTGTGTGTGTGTATGACTGGGTCACTTTGTTCTACAGCAGAAACTGGCACAACATTGTAAATCAACTATACTTTAATGAAAAAATATTAAAACACTAGATAAACCGTGTAGACCTGTGCGGTCTGAAAGGTTAACCTCTGGCCACATGTAGCCTTTGAGCCCTTGAAACATGGCAGGTCCTAATCCAGAGGTGCTGTCAGGATCAAATGCACACTGGATTTCAAAGATTTATGTTAAATAACACACCATTGACTTTTTGTTCTAATTACAGGTTGAAGTGATACTATTTCAGATGCACTGGGCTAAATAAAATTATCTTCAATTTCACTGGTTTCATTTTGCCTTTTTATTTTTTATTTCTTTCTTTCTTTTTAGGGCCACACTCGCAGCATATGGAAGTTTCCCCCCAAGGGGTCAAATCGGAGCAGCAGCTGCCAGCCTATACCGCAAACACAGCAAAGCCACATCTGAGTGGCGTCTGTGACCTACACCACAGCTTATGGCAATGCCAGATCCATAACCCACTGAGCGGGGCTAGGGATTGAACCTGCGTCCCCATGGGTACTAGTTGGGTTCATTAACCAATGAGCCACAACAGGAACTCCCTCATTTTGTTTTTTTAAATGTGATGACTAGAAAATTTAAAATTACAGATGCAGCTTCCATTATATTCTTATGGGATTGTGCTGATTCAAGGATACAAAACACAGTAACCCTCCCAGGAACGCGTAGCTATTTTTATTACCACACCACCTTGGTTTATGTTGCTTTTCCCCTGGCATGAAATGTGGGGAAAACAGTCCTCTGCTCCAGCCCTGAGCCTGGTGGCTCCCTGTCTGCTCCTGGCAGCAGACACATCCACAGTTAATCATTGATCCCACCTTCCAGAAAGCTCTCAGGAAAGTGCATGTGGTAATCTTAGCTCTGGGAGTGGGGGTGTTCAGGTGACTTCAGCTCTTTATATCTCACATTTTGAAATTTCAAATTTGTAGAACACCCCCCAGCCCCTGTGCCCCAAAAAACCCACCCCAGGACACTGCCTTTTTTCTTTTTTTTTTCTGGTTGCCAAAGTGAAGTGTGCTGGTTCTAAAAAATATTAAGAAAGATTTTATTTAGAAAGAGGAAGTCTTTATATACACAGCAAAATAAAACCTTAAGTTAAAGCTTTGCCTGTGGCCATCGGTGTCCAGAAACACACAGGAAAGAGGGCACAGGGTGTGCCAACAAGCCATGGACAGTTCTGCTTCCTGGATGGGGAGGCTTTGGATGGGGTAATGCATTTTCTTTCCTATATCTCTATAATCTGGGGAATCTTTTTGCTAGAATGTCTTCATGTATCATTAATAGTGATAATGATAATAGTAATGATAATAATGATAACAACAACAATACAAGAAGGGTTGGTAACTCCTCATTACCCTGTCCCCAGAATAAGCCCCATTACATTTGATGCATATTCTTCCAGGTCTTTTTCCTTTGAGCTACTTCTTTTTCTTTGTTTTTTTTTTTTTTTTTTTTTTTTTTTTAAGGGCTGCACATGCGGCATGTGGAGGTTCCCAGAGCTACAGCTGCTGGCCACAGCCACAGCCACAGCAACGCCAGATCTGAGTCATGTTTGTGACCTACACCACAGCTCACAGCAATGCTGGATCCTTAACCCACTGAGCAAGGTCAGGGATCGAACCCGCAACCTGATGGTTCCTAGTCAGATATGTTTCCGCTGTGCCACAACAGGAACTCCAAGCTACTTGTTTTTCTATCTGACTTCATAATAGTGATAACTAAAGGAAAAAAGTGACTTAAAATCAAGGGTAGGGAGTTTCCACTGTGGCGCAGTGGAAATGAATCCCACTAGTATCCATGAGGTTTTGGGTTTGATCCCTGGCCTCACTAAGTGGGTTGGGCATCCGAGTTGCCCTGAGCTGTGGTGTAGGTTGCAGATGCAGCTCAGACCCCATGTTGCTGTGGCTGTGGCGTAGGCCAGTGGCTGCAGTTCTGATTCAACCCCTAGCCTGGGAACTTCCATATGCTGTGGGTGCAGACCTAAAAAATAAAAAACAAAAACCCAAAAAACGAACAAAAAAACATGTCTAGGAGTTCCCACTGTGGCACACCAGGATGATTGATGCCTTTGCAGGGCCAGGACACAGGTTTGATTCTTAGCCTGGCATAGTGGGTTAAAGAATCTGGTGCTACCACAGAAGTGGCTCACTTCTCTCTACCCATTCCATTTCTTGGCATCCCTGGTCCTCTGGCTGGACTGGGGGATAAAAGAACTCACTGAGCTTGGATGTTCACACCCAGAGCACAGTCATTGAGGTAGAAGAAAGTCTTGTTTGGTTTCAGCTGGACCCCAAAAGACGGGAGCACTGTGTGGAGTAAACCGAGTGTCACCCTAGGAGTTCCCGCTGCGGCTCAATGGGATTGGCACTGTCCTGGGAGCACTGGGATGCAGGTTTGATCCCTGGCCCAGCACAGTGGGTTAAAGATCCAGCGTTGCCACAGTTGGGGCATAGGTCGCAATTCAGTTCTGATCCCTGGCCCGGAAACTCCATATGATGTGAGGTGGCCAAAAAAGAAAAAAAAAAAAAAAAAAAAAGTAAGTCCAGATTTCTAAATAAACAGAGTTCCAGATCAAAAGCGGAAGTTATTTTGTTACTGGGTACTCCGGGAAGATATACACACTCTCCGTGCCTTTTTTTTTTTCTTTTTTTTTTTTTTTTTTGTCTCTTTTTTTTTGCCTTTTCTAGGGCCGCTCCTGTGGCATATGGAGGTACCCAGGTTAGGGGTCTAATCGGAGCTATAGCCACCAGCCTATGCCAGAGCCACAGCAACGCGGGATCTGAGCTGTGTCTGCAACCTACACCACAGCTCACAGCAATGCCGGATCCTTAACCCACTGAGTAAGGCCAGGGATTGAACTCGCAACCTCATGGTTCCTAGTCAGATTCGTTAACCACTGCGCCAGAACAGGAACTCCACCGTGTCTTTGTTTTTTCACTTAAGAAATGGGAAGGAAACAGTCCTCGCCTCCTAGAGTTGCTGGGAGAAGAAAGCCATTAATGTATAAGAAGTGTTTTTGTCAGAGCCTTCCCGACATAGGGGTTCAGTAAGTGTTTGTTTTGACTCTTTTACAAGATGCAGGTTCAGTTCCTGCTGTGGCGCAACTGAATAGGCAGCATCTCTTGGGAGCTCTGGGACGCAGGTTTGATCCCAGCCCTGCACAGTGGGTTAAGGACCAGGCCTTGTTGCAGGGGTTTAGGTCGCAACTACAGCTCAGATCTGATCCCTGGCCCAGGAACTCCATATCCACGGGGTGGTCGAAATAAAAAGATGTAGGTTCAAACCAGAGTCCAAGATGTCTCCCTGCCCAAGGCTGAAACTTACTGAAGCCCTTTGTTTGCTCATCTGCAAAATGGGATCACAGCACTCGTGCGTATTGTAGGATTAAGTGAGAGATGAGACCCAGGAGTTACCACTCTGCCCTCCAGGATGCCCCACTCCAGGGGTGCCAATAAACAATAAGCAATCATAATGTTCCATACAGATGTCCAGGGTAGGGGAGGAGAGAACATGTGGGCAGTATTCCAGAAGGAAGTGGTACATGTGACACAGGGTTGGGTGGGGAAAGGAGGAAGAGCTGAACTAGGAGTTCTCAAGCTCTCCAGAGCATCAGGACCTCACCAGGGGCTTGTTAAAAAAGGAAACTTCCCAGTGCTCACCCCAGACTTATGAGAAGTGCCAAGGCAGTGCAAAGACACAGGATTTTTTTTTAAAGCTTTTTAGGGCTGCACTCAAATCATACGAAAGTTCCCTGGCTAGGGGTCAAATCAGAGCCGTAGTTGCCAGCCTACGCCACAGCCACAGCCATGCCAGATCTGAGCCAAGTTTTCAGCCTACACTATAGCTCATGGCAACACCAGATCCTTAACCCACTGATGGAGGCCAGGGATGGAACCCAAGTCCTCATGGATACTAGTTGGATTCATTACCGCTGAGCCAGGACAGGAACTCCAAGACAGGGGATCTTATCTATTTAATAAATGCTGAGTTCCAGACATTGTTCTGGTCCTCAGATCCTTTCCCTTCAGGAGCTGACATTCTAATGGTGGAGAGAGTTATGTGAAGGTTTCCTGATAGTGGCTGTGGACAATGGGGATGGTGACAGTTATGTTGAGAGCATAGAAGGAAATTATTGTTATCATTCTTCTCCCATTTTTTTGTTCTTTGCCTGTGCCTGAAGCATGGAGGGGCTCCCCCAGAGATGGAACCTGCACCACAGCAGCGACCCAAGCCACTGCAGTGACAATGCCAGGTCCTTAATCCACTGAGCTACCAGGGGACTCCTGGTTAAGACATGTCTCTTTTCCCCCCATTTTTTCTTTTTTCTTTCTTTTCTTTCTTTCTCTCTCTCTCTCCTTCCTTCCTTCCTTCCTTCCTTCCTTCCCTCCTTTCTTTCTTTCTTTCTTTCTTTCTTTCTTTCTTTCTTTCTTTCTTTCTTTCTTTCTTTCTTTCTTTCTTTCTTTCTTTCTTTTGTCTTTTTGCCTTTTCTAGGGCTGCTCCCATGGCACATGAAGGTTCCCAGGCTAGGAGTCTAATTGGAGCTGTAGCCACTGGTGTACACCACAGCCACAGCAACTCGGGATCCGAGCTGCGTCTGCAACCTACACCACAGCTCATGGCAAGGCCAGGGATCAAACCCGCACAGTCATGGTTCCTAGTTGGATTCGTTAACCATGGAGCCACGACGGGAACTCCTCCCCATTTTTTCAATTAAAATTTTTTTCTTAAAAGTTTTTTTCTTTACAGCTGATTTACAAATTTCTGTCCATTTCTGCTGTACAGCAAAGTGATCCAGTCATTCTTTTTCTCATATTATCTTCCATCATGTTCTATCAGACATCACTGGATATAGTTCCCTGAAGTTCCCAGGCTGGGGGTAGAATCAGAGCTGCAGCTGCCGGCCTACACCACAGCCACAGCAACAGCAACACAGGATCCAAGCCGCATCTGTGATCTATACCACAGTTCACAGCAATACTGGATCCTCAACCCATTGAGTGAGACCAAGGATCGAACCTGTGTCCTTGTGGATGCTAGTTTGGTTTGTTACCCCTGAGCCACAATGGGAGCTCCAAGACATGTCTCCTTTTTGTCTTGCATTATATCTAGAGAAGCAAGATGCATGCCAACATGGCCAAGCACTCAAGGTCTGCAGTGAGACCATCCTGCAATCCTCTACCTACTCATTATTGGCCATTGAGTGACCGATTTAACTTGGCCATGCTTGAGAGGGGCAGGGAGATGGGTCTCTGATGAGAGTGAGAAGTGAGACAGGCTCATTGAAAGATCTCAAATAACCCAACAATGCTAGACGGGACTCAGGTGGCAGCAGACTGTTTTCCAAAGGCAGCCACTATATTGGCTAGCTAGTGCTGCATAAAAAATTATCCCAAAATGTAATGGCTGCAACAACAAACCTTTATTTTCTTGTGGTTCTTGTGGGTCAGGAATCTTGGCACCACTTAACAAAGTGCCTTTGCCTCAAAGTTTCTCACAAGGTGGCCATCATCACTGCCATCATCTCAAGGCTTGACTGATTTGGTTGAATTCGGGGCTACTGTTTTATTATTTATTTTCTGTTTGTCTCTTTTGTTTTTCATTCTTTTTTCTTTCTTTCCTTCATTCTTTTGGATTACTGGCCTACTTTGAAGATACTACAGATCACCACAATAAAGCGAATATCACAGCAAAACCAGTCACATGAATTTTTTGATTTCCCAGTGTACATAAAAGTTATGTTTACACTATAATGTAGTCTTTTAAGTGTGTAAGAGTGTTGCTTTATTTTTTTTTCTTTTTAAGGCCATACCTTCAGCATATGGAAGTCCCCAGGCCAGGGGTCGAATTGGAGCTAGAGCTGCTGGCCTATGCCACAGCCACAGCAATGCCAGATTTGAGTTGCGTCTGTGACCTACACCAGATCTGTTGCCACTGATCAGGGCAAGAGATCGAACCCAAATTCTCATGGATACTAGTTGGGTTTGTTTCTGCTGAGTTACAATGGGAACTCCTGTAACGGTGTTTTTAATGTCTAAAAAACAATGTAAATACCTTAGTTAAAAAATATCAAACAGGGAGTTCTCTTTGTGACCCAGCACTTAACGAACCCAATTAAGACCCATGAGGATGTGTGTTCTATCCCTGGCCTTGGCTCAGTGGGTTAAGCATCTGTGGTGTAGGCCGAAGACATGGCTTGGATCTGGTGTGGCTGTGGCTGTGACTGTGGTGTAGGCTGGCAGTGCTGCTCTGATTAAACCCCTAGTCTGGGAACTTCCATATGCTACAGGTGCGCCCCCCACCCCCAAAAAAAGTCCAGAAGTTCCCACTGTGTCATAGAAGGTTAAGAATCTGGTGTTTCCTCAGCTGTGGTGTAGGTCAAAGTTGCAGCTCAGATTCAGTCCCTACTGGGGACTTCCTTATGCCACAGGTGCAGCCAAAACAAAACAAAACAAAACCCAACTGTAATGGTAACATCAAAGATCACTGATCACCATAATAAATGTAATAATAACGAAAAGTTTGAAATATTGTGAGAATTAACAAAATGTGACACAGAGAACTGAAGTGAGCAAATGCTGTTGGAAAAATGCTGGCAGTAAACGTGCTCAATGCAGGCAAGGTTGCCACAAAACTTCAGTTTGTGAAAAATGCAATATCTGCAAAATGAGACAAAGTGACATGCCATAAATGAGGCATGACTGTATTTGAATAATTTTTAGTATTCCATCTTAATTCAGCTTTTTAGTTTTTCACAGTCTCTCTCTCCTTTTTTAGTAGTGGCTCTAGGGATCACAATATGCATATTAACTTTTCACAATCTACTTAGAATTAATATTTTACCACTTCAAGTGGAGTGTGGAATCACTGTTTAATTTCCTTTCTCCTCCCCTCTGTTGGAATTGTCACATCTACATACATTGATCATCAGAGAGTTTTAATTTTTGCTTTCAACCATCAAATATTTTATTTATTTTTATTTTATTTTATTTTTTGGCCAAGCCTGCAGCATGCAGACGTTCCCAAGCCAGGGAATCAAACCCTCACCATGGCAGTAACTTGAGCTACAGCAGTGACAACACTGGATCCTTAACTCACTAGGCCACCAGGGAACTCCAATCAAACATTTTTTTTTTTCCAATCAAACATTTTATTTATTTATTTATTTTTTGTCTTTTTTGCCATTTCTTGGGCCTCTCCCACTGCATATGGAGGTTCCCAGGCTAGGGGTCATATCGGAGCTGTAGCTGCCGGCCTACACCAGAGCCATAGCAATGCGGGATCCGAGCCGCGTCTGCAACCTACACCACAGCTCACGGCAACGCCTGATCGTTAACCCCTGAGCAAGGGCAGGGATCGAACCCACAACCTCATGGTTCCTAGTCGGATTCGTTAACCACTGCGCCATGACGGGAACTCCACCAAACATTTTAAGAAGGAAAATATTCTTTTTTTTTTTTTGAAAATATTCTATTATACTTACAGAGAGATTTACCATTTCTGTTTGTCTTTGTTCCTGAAGTTCCACTCTCCTTGTTATTATTTTCCTTCCTTTTTTTTTTCTTTTTTTTCTTTCTTTTTTTTTTTTTTTTTTTTTTGTCTTTTTAGGACCACACCCACAGCATGTGGAAGTTCTCAGGCCAGGGGTTGAAACTGAGCTGGAGCCACCAGCCTAAGCCATAGGCATGGCAATGCGGGATCTGAGCCATATCTGTGACTTACACCACAGCTCACGGCAACGCTGGATCCCTTAACCCACTGAGTGAGTCCAGCGGTTGAAACTGCATCTTCATGGATACTAGTTTGGTTCATTACCACTGAGCCACAATAGGAACTCCTATTTTCCTTCTCTTTGAAGAACTTCCTTTAACTTTTTTTTTTTTTTAAAGAAGAGGAAATTTGCTGACAACAAATTTTCTTCCCCCCCCCCTTTTTTTTAGGGCCAAACCCAAGGTACATGGAAGTTCCCAGGCTGGGGGTCAGATCGGAGCTGCAGCTGCTGGCTTACGCCACAGCCATAGCAACTCATGGTCCAAACCACATCTGCAACCTACACCACAGCTCATGGCAACACCAGATCCTTTAACCCACTTCTCGAGGTGAGGGATCAAACCTGAAAACTCATGGATACTAGTCAGGTTCATGAGTCACAAAGGGAACTCCCAACAGCATATTAAATCGATTGAACATTATGGCCAGGTGGGATTTGTCCCAGGATATGTATTGGAAAACACAAATGGACATTTGTATGTCAGTATTCATAGCAGCACTATATAGTAGCCAACAGGCTGAAACAACCCAAGTGTCTATCAACAGATAAATGGATAAACAATATGTTGTATCTCCCACATACAGTGGGATATAATTCAGCTATAAAAGAAGCAAAGAACTGATACATGCTATCATTTTGATGAATCTTAAAAACATGATGCTAAGTGAAAGAAGCCAGGCATCAAATATCAACCTATTGCATGATTCCTTTTTTTTTTTTTTTTTTGATGTATCCAGAACAGGCAAATCCATAGAGACAGAAAGCAGTTTAGTGGTTACCAGTGGATGGGAGGGAGGGGAAAGTGGGGAGTGATTACATAATGGGTGCAGGATGTTTTTCTGGGGTGATGAAAAAGTTTTGAAACTAGAGAGAGGTGGGGATTGCACAATATTGTAAATATACCAGGTGCCACTGGATTGCACATTTTGAAATGGTTAACTTTATGTTCTGTGAATTTCACCTCAATAAAAAATAAAAACCTCCATCTACAGTAGAGTGGAAATGTAAACTGCCAAAGCTATTAGGATCTAACTTAGTAATATACATGAAAATTTACATATATCCACTAGGAGCCAACTGAAAGAGCTCCAGTGGCCAAACTGGAGTGATTTGAGCAATAAAGTAGTATTCGTTTATAACTCGAAGTATAAAATAAATATTTCATGATTCCATGCTGAACTAAATAAATGATTGAATGAATTGTTTTATTTTTAAAATGTTTTCTATTTTATTTTTATTTTAAAACTATTTATAAATATAATAAATATAAATATTATCATTTTTGAATGGCATCACCTGCGGCATGTGGAATTTCCCAGGCTAGGGGTCGAATCAGAACTGCAGCTCTTGGAGTTCCCGTTGTGGCGCAGTGGTTAACGTACCCGACTGGGAACCATGAGGTTGCCGGTTGGATCCCTGCCCTTGCTCAGTGGGTTAATGATCCGGCGTTGCCGTGAACTGTGGTGAGGGTCGCAGACGAGGCTCGGATCCTGCATTGCTGTGGCCCTGGCGTATGCTGGCAGCTACAGCTCCAATTCGACCCCTAGCCTGGGAACCTCCATATGCCGCGGGAGCGGCCCAAGAAATAGCAAAAAGCCTAAAAAAAAAAAAAAAATGCAGCTCTTGGTCTATGCCACAGCCACAGCAACACCAGATCCAAGCTGCATCTGTGACCTTTGCCTCCGCTTGCAGCAAAACAGGATCCTTAACCCACTGAGTGAGGCCAGGGATGGAACTTGCATCCTTGCGGACACTATGTCTGGTTCTTAAGCTGCTACAATGGGAACTCCCTATTTTTGCTTTTTATTTATTTATTTTTGGCTGTGCCCACGGCATGTGGAAGTTCCTGGGCCAGTTCTCAGACCCGAACCCAGCAGTGATAGCACTGGATCCTGAACCACTAGGCTACCAGGGAACTCCCGGTGAATAAATTAATGCCTGGGGGAAGAGGGAAAGATTTATCATGGAGAATTCTAAGTAATTTATGTGGATGCTGTGCCCTGAAAAAAGGGAGGGTAACTCCCCATTCCTTTAGTGGGGACTGTGCAGAGACTTCCTTTCAAAGAGTACATTATGGAAAAGGGAGCAGGGATGGGAATTTTGCAATGGAGAAACCTAATAAACTCCACTTCAGCAGGTTGGTCAAGGGCAACCTCAGTAGAGTCAAAAACCGTATTGATCATATATACACTTGATATGATATGATTAAAATGGCACTTTACTTCTGTAATATTTCTCCCTCAACCCATAACCCCGTAACCCTAATTATGGGAAAACATCAGGTATATCCCAGTAATGGGTCATCCTATTCATGACCAGTACTGCTCACAACTGTCAAAGACATCAAAAAATTAAAGTCTGGAATCCCTGTCGTGGCGCAGTGGTTAACGAATCCGACTAGGAACCATGAGGTTGCGGGTTTGATCCCTGCCCTTGCTCAGTGGCTTAAGGATCTGGCGTTGCTGTGAGCTGTGGTGTAGGTTGCAGACGCAGCTCGGATCCCGAGTTGCTGTGGCTGTAGCACAGGCCGGTGGGTGGCTGTGGCACAGGCCGGTGGCTACAGCTCCGATTCGACCCCTAGCCTGGGAACCTCCATATGCTGTGAGAATGGCTCAAGAAAAGGGAAAAAGACAAAAAAAAAAAAAAAAACCAAACAACCCAAAAAACTAAAGTCTGAGAAACTGTCTTAGCTAAGCGGAGCCTAAAGATACGTGACAACTAAATGTAATAGAGTACCTCTCCCGGCCCTTTTTAAGGCCACACCTGTGGCATATGGAAGTTCCCAGGTTAGGGGTCGAATCAGAGCTGCAGCTGAGGCCTAGGCCACAGCCACAACAACACCAGATCTGAGCTGAGTCTGAGACCTACACCACAGCTCACAACAGCACTGGGTCCTTAATCCACTGAGTGAGGCCAGGGATTGAACCCACATTCTCACGGACACTTTGTGGGATTCTTATCTCCCTGAGCCACAGGGGAGCTCCTGTAATAGGGTGTCCTGGATGAGATCTTGGAAGGGAAAAGGACATTAGGTGTAGACAAAGGAAATTTAAACTGTGGATTTCATGTAATAATAATGTATCAATATTGGTTTATTAATTATAACAAACATACTAATAGAAGATGCTTATAAGAGCTCTGGGAAACTGTGCAGGGGTATAAGAGAAAGTTCTCATATCTGTTTTGTTTTCCAAATTTTTCTGTGAATTGAAAACTAGTCTACAAAATGAAGTCTATTTAAAAAATGTGCCTATTTTTGCCATTGAGGGACATCTTTATATGCTGGTGAGGACCCATATTGTTTGGGTTCAAATTCCAAGCCCTGCCACTTACTATTTGTGGTTGGCAGACTCCACAGTGGCTTGCAGTAATGCCTGCCTATTGGTTGTCAGGCCCTCTGTCATGCTCACCCACACTGTGAATAATGCTTGCTTGTGTGACCAATAGGAAATTGCAGGAATGATGCTATGTGATTTCTGAGGCTAGGTCACAAAAGGCACCATGACTTCCTCCTTGTTTTTTCTCTTGGATCCCTCATTCTGGGGAAGGCCAGCCACCAGATTGTGAGGAGGCACAAGCAACCCTGTGGAGCAGTCCACCTGGTGAGGAACTGAGTCCTCCCACTAACAACCATCACCAACTTGCCAGCATGTGAATAAGCTACCTTAGATATGGCTCCTTCAGCCACAGTCAAGCCTTCAGATGATGGCAGCTTCCAGCTGACATCTTGATTATAACCTGAGAGACTGCAGAACCAAAACTACACAGCTAAGTGGTTCCTGTGGATTCCTAACCCACAGAAACTGTGAATGATAATAAGTATTTATTGCTTTAAGCCTCTAAGCTTTGGGGAAATATGTTTCATAGCAAGGGATAACCAATGCACTAATTCAAGAGTAGGCACACATTTTTCCCCATAAAGGACCAGATAACAAACATTTTAGTCTTTGCAGGCTATATACATTCTTTGTCATACATTCTTCTTCTTTTTTTTTTTAAATCCTTTTTTTTTTTTTTTTTTTTTTTTGCTTTTTAGGGCTGCACCCATGGCATATGGAGGTTCCCAGGCAAGGGGTCGAGTTGGAACTACAGCTGCTGGACTACACCACAGCCACAGCAACACCAGATCCAAGCTGCATCTGCAACGTACACCACAGCTCACGGCAATGCCGGATCCTTAACCCATGGAGCGAGGCCAGGGATCGAACCCACAACCTCATGGTTCCTAGTCGGATTCGTTTCCTCTGCACCATGGCAGGAACACCAAAAATCCTTTTATTTTAAAGTCCTTACATTTTATTTTATTTTATTTTTTATTTATTTATTTTTTTTGGTCTTTTTGCCATTTCTTTGGGCCGCTCCCGCGGCATATGGAGGTTCCCAGGCTAGGGGTCGAATCGGAGCTGTAGCCACCCGCCTACGCCAGAGCCACAGCAACGAGGGATCCGAGCCGCGTCTGCGACCTACACCACAGCTCACGGCAACGCCGGATCCTTAACCCACTGAGCAAGGGCAGGGACCGAACCCGCAACCTCATGGTTCCTAGTCGGATTCGTTAACCACTGCGCCACGACGGGAACTCCTAAAGTCCTTACATTTTAAAATGTAAAAAACATTCTGAGCTTAAGGGCTGGACAAAAACAAGCCATGAGCCTGCCTGACATCTTTCCTTCCCTCCCTCCCCCCCTTCCTTCTTCCCTCCATCACTCTCTTTTTTTCTCTTTTTCTCTTTCTCTCTCCCTTTATCCCTCCCCCTCCCTTCTCTCTCACTGTCCTTCATTTTTTAAATTTATTCAGCCATTCATTCAGCAAAATGAACACCTACTATGTGCCAGGTCCTCAGTGAGCTGCTGCGATTATAACTATGACTAAGTCAGATAGCGTCCCTGCCCTCTTGGGGCTCCCAGCCCAGTAAGGAGACAGAATGCAAAGATGTAAGTAAGAGTCTGGCACATCACATGCGCTGTGACATTTACTCCGAAGGGAACAAACAGATTGCAGGGAGAGATAACCTCAGGGGAAGGATCCAGTTTCCTCTAGCAAGGGTGGCAGAGAAGGCCCCTCTGATTGGAGACTTGAAGGATGAAGAGAAAGCGGTTATGGGAAAAGTGCTTTGGGCAGAAGGAACAGCTTATGCAAAGGCCCAGAGGTGAGAAAGAGCTTGGGGTTTCTCCGGACAATGAAAGATGGCCCATGTGGCTGGAGTGGAGTGAGTGAAGTGGAGAGTGGGCGGGATGTGGGGGTCAAGGAGGTGACAGGGCCACACTGCAGGGCCCTGAGTGCTGCGGTGTCACAGCAGTGGGAGCCTGGGAGGGTTTTGATGGTGGGGGTTGCTTTGGTATGATTTTCATTTTCTTTCTTCTTGTTCTTCTTCTTTTTTTTTTTTTTTTTTAGCTTTGTAGAGCCACACCTGTGGCATATGAAGTTCTCAGGCTATGGATCGAGTCGGAGCTGTAGCTGGCAGCCTACACCACAGCCACAGTTACAGCAACACCAGATCCTAGCTACATCTTTGACCTATACCACAGCTCACACCAACACCAGATCCTTAACCCCCTGACTGAGGCCAGGGATTGAACCCGTGTCCTCACGGATACTAGTTGGGTTTGCTACTGCTGAGCCACGTCGGGAACTCCTGCTGTGGTCTGATTTTCTTCTCTGATTGTCGTATAGATTCTAGCGGCTTTACTCCCTCCCCAAGGCCTCTCGCCTCATTGATAATAAAGCCAGTGAACATTTAGTGAATACTTACTATGTGCTGGGCACTCACAGTGACTCTGAGGACAGTAACGTTAGCGATGAAGAAACCGAAGCACAAGGTAGGGAGTAATTGAGTTAAGGTCACACAAGCCAGGAAGAGGTGGAGGCAGAATTAGAATTCAAGCAGCTGCTGCCCTGCTGTCCTGTGGCCCCACAACCCCAGGCTCCTCTTCAGATTTCCTGCCATCAATTCTGGTTTCTGCCCACCAGCCAACTGAGCCTTTCCACCTCAGAGCTGGTCAATTCCTCTCCTGCTCAAACATCTCCAAGGCTCCCTGTTACCCCTGATAATGATCAAGCCCTTTAGCCTTCCTCTTGCTTCATTCAGAGTCCAAGTAAGGGAAATGTTCAATCCATACAGGTATCTGGAGGAAGGGTGTACCCAGTGGAGGGGACAGTGAGTGCAAAGGCCCTGTGGTAGGAATCAACTTGGGTGTTGGAAGGACACAAAGGAGGCCAGTGTAATTGGAATGGAGTAGGAATGAGAGGGCAGAGGCAGGTTCAAGCAGTGTCAGGGCAGATTCTGGAGGGCCCCTGCTGAATGCTGAAGCAGGAACAAAGGTCTGGAGTTTGGGCAAGATAGCCCATGCTCTTTATTGGGGTTAAGCCCGGTGGCCCCGGGCCTGCTTGGAGACAACTCCCTGAGAATAGCAGAGGCCTCCAGATCTCAGGACTCACAGCCATGGGTACGCATATATTCCGAAAACCCCTCCAGCTGGTCCAGCAATTCCTTCTTGCCCGCTGTCCCTTCCGCCGGCCAGTGCATGAGGAATGTCTCCTTACCCAGGACATGAGTATATCTGTGGGCGAGAGATGGCAAAGGGGGTGAGGACAGCCTGGTGCCTGGAAGGTGTGGAGAGCTTCCTGACTCACCCTTCTGCCCTGCTTGGCAGGCTCCAGGAGCCAACAGCCTGCAGTGTCCACTCCAGAGGGTCATCTTGTGTTCCCCCACCTCCAGCCTGGGTTCCCCCACCTCTAGTCCATACTTCTGGGGATTGCAAAAGGCTCCCCTTCCTCTAACTCTTTCCTGTCCTCTGTTGGAAAACCAAATTTTTTTTCTTTTTTTGTCTCTCTTTTTTTGCCTTTTCTAGGGCCGCTCCCACGGCATATGGAGGTTCCCAGGCTAGGGGTTGAATCGGAGCTGTAGCTGCTGGCCTGCGCCAGAGCCAGCAATGTGGGATCCGAGCCACGTCTGAGACCTACACCACATCTCATGGCAACACCAGATCCTTAACCCACTGAGCAATGCCATGGATCGAACCCGCAACCTCATGGTTCCTAGTCGGATTCACTAACCACTGCGCCGCAGTGGGAATTCCAGAACACCAAATTTACATCTACATTTACAACATCTTATGAATGTTGTTCCCAGGAGTTGTGCAGTGCACAGCCTGCACCTCCATTCAGGGCAGCCTTGAAACCCAAGACTCTTTTTTTTTTTAGGGCTGCACCTGCAGCATATGGAAATTCTCAGGCTAGGGGTTGAATCAGAGATGCAGCTGCCAGCCTATGCTACAGCCACAGCCACACAGAATCCCTAACCCATTGAGTGGGGCTAGGGATCAAACCCTCATCCTCATGGATACTAGACAGGTTCGTTACCACGGAGCCACAATGGGAACTCCCCCAAGACTCCTGTTGACAGGAACAGTAGAAGTTTTGACATCAAAAACTGGGCTGGGGTCGGGAAGGGAACCCAGGTCTGAGTCCTTAGTGTAGCAGAGGACTCCCCTCCCCACGCACTCAGATTTGACTCTCCACAGGTCTGATGTCTGGCCCATGATGAGATATGTCTCATTTTCTTCCAGCCCCAGGGAGTCATGGCAGGTGGTGTGGGAGACGAATTTCTTCATGGTAAGGGATTTGACAGAGTCTGTGCCTGGAGAAGAAACCCAGTGTGTCAGCTTGCACAGCCTGGCCCTTCCCCCATTGGGACCCCCCCACCCCAGCCAGGGTAGGCCCCCACACCATCTCCCTCTTTTTTTTTTTTTTTTTTCTTTTTAGGGCCACACCCATGACATGTAGAAGCTCCCAGGCTGGGGGTGGGAGTTGAATTGGAGCTCCAGCTGCTGGCTTATGCCACTGCCTCAGCCTTAGCAAGCCAGATCCAAGCCTCATCTGTGACCTACACTGCCACAGCATGTGGAAACACTGGATCCTTAACCCACTGAGTGAGGCCAGGGATCAAACCTGCATCCTTATGGATACTAGCTGGGTTCTTAACCTGCTGAGCCACAACAGGAACTCCTTTTTTTTTTTTTTTTTTTTTTTTTAATCCGCACCTGCAGCATGTAGAAGTTCCTGGGCCAGGGATTGAACCCATACCACAGCAGTCATCTGAGCCACAGCAGTGGCAATGCCAGATCCTTAACCCACTGAGCCACCAGGGAGCTTCTTGGACATACCACTCTTGATGATGGCTTGGAGCTGCATGTTGTAGTAGATGTAGGGGTTGGAGGTGGAGGCTTCCACAGACTCCAGCCTGGCCTTGTACACTAGGGAAGGGGTCCAGAAGGGCTTCAGTGTTGGCATCCAACCCACAGGTGGGCAGCCTCCTGCCCCGAGACTCCCCACACTCACCAAAGTCCACGCCTATCTCACAGGCTGCTACCTGGAGCTCCTCTTGCCTCACATGGTTGCTGTCCTTCTTAGGAGATGGGCACTGTTCTGGAAGGCCAAGACCAGGGGGTGGCTACTTGGGCTGCGGTGGGGGAGGGGCCTTCCAACTGACCCCCATCCCGCCCCTGGTGGCAACGCCTGGGTCTCTGGGTCTGGCCTTTCTGGTCTGTAGGGTGCTTTCTCCACCTCTGCCTCTTGTTTTGGCCGTTTTCCTGTCGGTTTCTCTCATCTGAGTTTTTTTCTGTCTCCCTCCTTATCTGTGGCTCCGATTCACTTGAACTTTGGCTGTGCTTGAGCGTATGTCCTTCTCTGTCTCTGGGTCTCTTTTTCTCGCTTTGTCTCTTGTCTTCCTGTCTGTTTCTCTCTCTCTGCCTAAACTCAGCCCAGGAGGTGATGAAAAGCTCTTGAACCCTTAGCCTGGCAGCCCCTGCCCTCCGTGTCCCCATGAGCTCACCCTCGGCACATCTGCAGACGTCTTTATGGCAGATCTTCCGCAGGGAAGAGTCCTCTGTGGGCAGGTTGTAGAAGGAGCTGCACCTGCGGGCTGCGAGAGGGCGCGCATGTCTGGAATTAGACTCTCTGGGGGCTGGGTACGCGTCTAGCCCCGCCCCCAGAAGGCCACGCCCCATTTTTTGGCAGCTTGAGAAAGATTCTTGACCAGGGATTGAACCAGCAACACAGCAGTCACAGGAGTGATAACGCAGAGTCCTTTACTGCCAGACCGCCGGGGAACTTCAACAGGTCCCTCCCCTTTGAGGACCCTGCCCCCTTTTTGCCCACCCGTACCCATCAGGTCAAGCCCAGTCTCCTCTCAGATCTGCAACATCCCCTTCCAGGTCCCTCCCCACCACCCCCCGGCCCCCTTTACTACCAAGGAAGGCCACGCCCCTCAGGTCCCTTCTGGCACCCTCTTGGCCACCCCCCCTCACTGAGCCAAGGACCCTCTCTGCCGTGCACCATTAATCCTTCCTGGCCCCGCCCCTCAGCCATCCCTTCTGGCTGAGTCCTTCTCAGGCCTCCTACCCTTGGGTGATACCCCCCCACCCCCAGGCCCCTGCTCACAAGGTTCGTAGTAGTCGTAGACCGTGACCTGGGCGGACTGCAGGAACTCCGCCTGCAGCATCCTGTGGATCCGGAAACCCAGCACCGTGTCTTCCTTGTGGGAGAGCTGGGCAGGGCATGTTGTGGGGGGAAGTCCTGCCTAAGCTGATCAGGGCCACTGGACATGGGATACTGACCACATGGCCTTGAGTCCAGAGGAGCTGACATCAGAGGGCAGGGCTCTCCGGCAACACCACCCAGGATGCTGATCCGAGTTCCTCTGCCCACCCAGCTGCCCACAGACCTCTGGTAGAGGATGCTTGGTCTTCCTCACCTTCTCCAGGTAGAGGACCACGGTGCTGTCGCTGGTGGTCGTCTTGGTCTCGTACTGGAAAGCGTACCTCTCCACTTCACTTGTGAGCTGGGGCAGAGGATGAGGATGGTGGCAAGGCAGAGATCTTCCAAGGCACCCAGCCCTGGGAGCTCCAGACAGTGTGAAGTAACTCTCAGGGCTCCCTTGTCCAATCAGCCCCCTTGTGGGGGAAACTGAGGCACAATCAGGGCAAGGATTTGGCTAAGGTCATGCAGGATGTTTCCCAGAAGGGACCGTTCCCACTGACTGGCCATAGGGTGTGGACCATGGGGCATTAAATTAACCTGGGGGCCATGACCCAGGCAGATGCTGCTCTGCACCCACATGGGGAGAGAGGGGCATCCCCGCTCTGGTTGTTACCTGTTTGAGGTCATCTTGGTTGGGGTAGAAGCCGGTGAGCAGGGAGACCTCCATGATGGTCATTGTGGCCTCTCGATAACCCTGGAATCTGGGGATGTCATAGCTCCCAGTCTCTCTTCTCACTGTCCCCCTGCCCCTCCCCAGACACCCCCACTGCCACCACCTCTCGCCTGGACAAGCGCGGTAACCTCCCCCTTTGCCTCCCAACAGCACACAGCTTTAGCAGACAGGGATCTGAAATGTCACCTCCTTGCTTTTCCAAAATGCCTGGGCTCCCCCTTCCACCTCCCCTCCTCCACTCCAGCCTCCATCGGACTGCTCTGAAGAGTCAGTCTCATTCCTGCCGCTGCACCTTGGCATGTGCTGTTCTCTCAGCCTGGAATTAATTCTTTCTCCCTCTTTGCTCTGGCAAATTCTTTCATCTCTCAGCTGATGCATCACCCCCTCCGGGAAGCCTTCTCCAGCCCACACACCAGATCATTCTCTAATTTGTCCTCCTATGGTTCCATGGACCTTTCCTTTACCACATTTAATCACCATTGTCATTTCCCATTGATTCTGGGTGGGTATTTTGTTATCATTTTTCTCCCCTGATAAGCTGTGAGCTCCACCAGGCAGGGAGGCGCTGCCTTGCTCATAGCTGTGTCCCCAGCTCTTAAAGCAGGGCTTGGCACTCAGTAGGTGCTACATACATTTTTTAAAAAAAATCTGGGACAGACTTGGGGAAGGGTATTTGGGAGACAGAGGGATCTGGTTGGGCACCGGAGTGTTAGGAGAGGAAAATGGGAGAGAACCACAGGGCTTAGAGCGTCTGGGGCACAGTGGATGCTCACCATGCAGGAGCCTGCCGTTCTGGGACATGGCAGGATAAGAGGCAGGATTGGGGAGCAGGATGGTGGACAAGCATGGGAGGGCAGGGAATGGGGGCAGCACCGGGGACAGGCAGGAGAGAGTGGGATGAAATGTAGCAATGAGGGCACAGACATGAAGAGGTAAGTTTGGCTGGCTCCCACCCTCCACTCAGTACACAGGGGGAGCTGCTTAGGAATCTGGATATCAGGAAGTGGGTCCTCCCCCCGGCCCAGTGCAAGATCCTGGTGCTCTGACCTTGTTTTCATCCGGAGCTGAAAGGTCTCTTCCCCCTTTTTATTCTCTGCAGAGAGAAGGCAGGAATTTAGAGGCCTGGTAACACAGGGCCTCTGGAGCCAGCTTCCTGGACTCAAATCCTAGCTCTGCTGGGTGACTCCGAGCCTTGGTTTCCTAAGCTGTAAATGGGGATCATCATATTCCCAACCCAGCTGGTTAATTTGTTTTTCCATTATGGTCTATCACAGGATATATATATATATATATATATATATATATATATATATATATATATATATATAATTGTCCTTTTGTCTTTTTAGGGCCGTACCTGCGGCATATGGAGGTTCCCAGGCAAGGGGTCGAATTGGAGCTACAGCTGCTGGCTTACACCACAGCCACAGCAACACCAGATCCAAGCTGCATCTGCGACCCATACCACAGCTCACGGCAATGCCGGATCCTTAACCCACTGAATAGGGCCAGGGATTGAACCCGCAGCCTCATGGTTCCCAGTTGGATTCGTTTCTGCTGCACCACGACGGAAACTCTCTATTACATGATGTTGAGTTTAGTTTCCTGTGCCCAGCTGGTTCATTTTAAGGAAGTTAATATAAATAAAGCATTTAACACTGCCTGATCAGTGCTTTATACCTGTCAGTTGTTATTACTATCATATGACTATGACTGCTAAGAAATGGGGCCCAAATCAAAGTCTTGATCACTTTTAGTCCCTGAAAGGCTTGGGACTGGTGAGGCTTGTTCCCCCACCCCAACAGTGAGCTCCCAGTCTCTTCCCTCTTGGTACCCCAGACTGGAAACTCAAGGATCCCACCATTTCTGACCATCTCCACGGCCCCTCCCTGGTCCAGCCGCACCATTTCCTGCAGGACCAGTGCAGTCATAGCCTCTTTGGTCTCCCAGTTCCCACCTGTGCCTTCTACAGTTTGTTTCCTCCACAGCGGCCAGAGGGAGCCTGTGCAGACATGTGCTAGGTCATGTCCCTCCTCTGCTCAGAACCCTCTCTGGCTCCCACTTCTCTCCAAGCAAACCCCAAAGTCCTCACCGTGACCCACAAGTCCCTGCATCCTCTGCCCGCCTCACCTCTCTAACTCTTGCTCCTAAATCACTACCACTTGCTCCTCTGTAGCCACACTGGCATCTCCGCTGTTGCTCAAACCAGGTGAGCTCATTGTTGCTTCAGGCCCTTTGCACTTGCTCTTCTGTCTGCCTGGAATGCTCTTCCTTTAGATCCTCCACGGCTTACTCTCTCACGTCTCAGCTCAAATGCCACCTCCTCAGAGAGTGTCCCCTGGACCTCTTCCAAGTCTGTAGTTCCTTTTTCTACTTTATATGGTACTTTTGTCACTTTTCATCACTTGCTACATAAGTACACTACATATTTATACTTGTTAAAAATAGGACTGCACCTGCGGCATATGGAGGTTCCCAGGCTAGGGATCAAATCGGAGTTGCAGCTGCCGGCCTATACCACAGCCACAGCAAAGTGGGATCTGACCTTCTTCTGTGACTGATACCATGGCTCATGGCAACCCCGGATCCTTAACCCCCTGAGTGGGACCATGGATTGAACTCCAGTCCTCATGGATACTAGTCGGGTTCATTACCGCTAAGCCACAATGGGAACTCCAGAAGTATAATATATTGTTACTGTTGCCTTGTTTGTGTCCCTCCCTCTACTAGAATATGGGATCTGGGAGAAGAAGGGATATTTTTTCTTGTTTTTGCCTATATTCTCAGGGCTAAGGAACAGAGCGTGGCACATAGCAAATACTCAAAAAATATTTGTTGAACGGCTAGATAAAGCAATAAATGTGCTTACTGGATAACATCTAAAATCATTTAAAAAAAGAGAAGAGTTGGGTGTCCCTGGGCCCAGGCTCACCTTCTTGGGCTGTGTGAAGAGTCACATTCAGATGGTACAGGTTACAGGTGTCCTTCCAGAACTCTGGGGACCTGTAGTACATGGTCAGGATCTGTCGGGGCAGGGGAAGCATCAGAGCCTATCCACAGCTACTCCTCTCCTCCTTGCTTCAGTTCTTACCTGCCCAGCTCTCTGCCCCATGGGGAGTTCACAACAAAGTCTTCCTCCCTCAATCCAGGGGTCCAGTGGCCAGAACAGCCCATAGAATCTAGGCCTGCTCGGTGTAATAGAACTTGCTGCAGTAACGGCAGTAGACTCTACCTGCTCTGTCCGCATGGCAGCCACCAGGCCATGTGGCTGTCTTTGTTTTTTTTTTTTTTTTTTCTTTTCAGGACCACACCCACAGCACATGTAAGTTCCCAGGCTGAGCTGTATTGGAGCTGCAGCTGCCGGCCTACACCACAGCCACAGCAATGTGGAATCTGAGCTGTGTCTGCAACCTACACCACAGCTCACAGCAACCAGATTCTTTATTTTTTTGTCTTTTCTAGAGCTGCACCTGCCCAACTCTCTGCCCGGCATATGGAAGTTCCCAGGCTATGGGTTGAATTGGAGCTGTAGCCATCGGCCTATGCCAGAGCCACAGCAATGCAGGATCCAAGCCGCGTCTGAGACCTACACCACATCTCATGGCAACGCTGGATCCTTAACCCACTGAGCAAGGCCAGGGATCAAACCTGCAACCTCATGGTTCCTAGTTGGATTCATTAACCACTGAGCCATGACGGGAACTCCAGCAACCAGATTCTTAACCCACTGAACAGGGCCAGGGATGGAACCCGCATTCTCATGGATACTAGTCAGGTTCGTTACCACTGAGTCACATTGGGAACTCCCCCCATGTGGGTGCTGAGCCCTTGAAATGTAGCTAGTGTGCAACTGAGGAGCTGAATTTTTAATTTTATGTAATTGAAAATTAACTGAAGCTTAAGCTAGAGTGTGATTGCCTGAGGTCACACAACAAAGGCAGGAATTCAACTGTGGCTCCATTGCCTAAAATGTGGTAGCAGGCTACCTTGAATTTGGTGACTAAGAGGGCTGTCTTTCTCAGCCACAGGGCTAGGGCCAGATGATGTGATGGAACCCCCAGATGTTGGGGGAAGGGTGGAGTTATTCTCTGGGCCTTGAGCGGTGCCTGGAGGGAAGCTCTTCCTTTGCAGGGATCAAGGAAAGAGACACGCTTTCAGGGACTCGGCATAGGAGGGGCAGGGGTGTCCAAAGATCTTTGGCCTCTACCTTGCCTGACTCTTGATTTACTGCAAGTAAAAACCCTTCTGAACATTTATTTCCCCACCTGTCAAATGCAGCCAATATTTTTTTACCAGCTTCTGTGGTGTGGGGAGTGGGTGGGTGTTAAGGTGTCCTTAGCTTGATTCCTAGCAAAGGGTTGTGTCTTAAAATGTGGCTGAGATTATTGATGAGTCCAGGCTTCTCTTGGAGTCTAGATTTGCCTTTATTTCTACCAGCTAGGGGAGCCCTGGGCTCTAGGTAAGAAACACAAGGGCCGGACACCAGGCCTACCGAGATGGTGCCTCTTCCACTGCCGCTGGCTTTGATCTCTAGGTCATCCTGGGCCGAGAACTGAAAAGAAGGGAGAGGAGGACTTGTGGGCAGAGAAAGAAGCAAAGCGTGCCTCAAATGCAGTGGGGATGGAGAGGAATGCACTGAGATGTGGGCCTCAGTTATCTCCCTACCTTGGAGTCTAGTGACCCTCCCATCTCTCTCCATGCAGATGGTTTTACTTTTTCTACAAGATAGAGTATTTGTGGTGTTTCCACGGCCACAGATCAACTACAACTGCTGACTCAGGCTCTGTCCTAACATAACCTGTCTGCACTGTCTTCTTTGTAGTGTCTCTGTGCATGGAGCCCCCAGGAGGCTCTTCTCCCTGTCATCTTTGCATCTATCTATTCTTGTTTCCCTTGTACATTCTTTTTCCCTCATCAGCCAGAGGAAAATTTAACAGATTCACCTTCAATCACATCACCTCCCTCGAATCCCATTGCTATTCTTCAAACACGCTTGCTGCAGGGCCTTTGCACTTGCTGTTTCTTCTGCCCAGGTAGCCACGAGGATCATGTCTTCCTTTCCTTAAGGTCTTTGCTCAAATGTTACCTTCTTGGTGAGACCTTCCTTACCCAGCCTACCTAAAAACGACAACTCCCTGGTGTCCCCACCCCCCTGCTTTGTCCTTTCTGGTATTACTTGCCATCATCTAACACACTACATATTCCATGTATTCACATCTCTTTACTGTCTGTCCCCACTAAAATATAAAATTCTACAGGGACAGGGATTTCTTCTGTCTTGTTCATGGCCATCTTCCCAGAACCTAGAACAGGGTCTGGCCCCAGTAAGTACTCAATAAAGAAAGTTGAACAGTTGAAGGTAAATACCATCTCCTCCCTGGAGGAAAGTCGTGGAGATCACCTTACTCCCCATACCTGGGTTATCTTCCCCTTTACACCCTTATTTCTTTCTCCTGTGTTCAAAAAGCTTAAAATAGACCATAGAATATATTTATTGTCTTTCTTTATAGACTGTAAATTCCTCCAGTGCAGGAATTTACAGTCTAGAAAGTGCACCCAGGAGGATGCTTGGCACACAGTAGGTGTCAAAAAGTGTTTGTGGAATAAATGAATCAATACATTGACAGTATAGCCAATGTTGTTAGAATTATATTGGTGAGGGATATTGTCAGGGACATGACTCTTGGCCTCATCTCCAGTGCCACCTCTGTGTGGACTTCCTGTCTGTACCTCAGTCCCATACCTTTGCTGATCGCAACTGGTAGGCGTTATTCTCATCGATGGACCATTGCACATTCAAGGCTCTCTTGGGGGCTTTGATCTGGACGTGGAGATTCTGGATACCATCAAAGGGGACAGCCTCACTGTAGCGGGTGAGGGCCTCAATGGCCACGACCGTGGTCTGGATGTTGGGGTGAGGGGCTCAGATCAGCACCACAGACAGCGCACTGGGATACAGCTGGGCGCCAGCACCACAGACAGCCCCTTTCGTTGGGGCCGGTAGCATCAGCACCTTGGCTAGTGATCCAACCCCCCCACCCCATCCCTCCTCCCCTGCCTCAGTTTCTGAAGCTCAGGTCACCTGGGTGGACTGGAAGCCTCCTCCCAGCTCCCGCATCTCCAGGAGCCACTTGGCGATGGCAAACGTCTCATTGAGCCGACCCAGCTCCAGCTTCTGCATCAGTGCGTAGGCAGTGGCCTCAATGCTGTATAAGGAGTTCTTGTTCAGGTCGTCCACTGGCCAATAGGTTTTGTCTAGAAGATAGATGCCTACCTTGTCATGCAGATCAAGACCCATCTACCTCAACCTGACCTCTTGTCATGTCACATGGTCCAATTTTTCTCATCTATTTTATTGAGCACCTACTTTATATGAAACCCTTTGCTGAGGGGACACAGGGATACTGCATTTTCAGAACCACTCTAGGAGACAGGGGTCCTATGTAGAGATTGGAAGACTGAGGTTCAAAGGAGTGCCTCCAGCATCCCTCCAAGTCTCAGCACAAGTGAGTTTTTGACCTCACCTCTCTTGACCTGGAGAATAGAGGTTGGAAAAAGAACGCTCAGAGTTGGCATAGGGCAGGCCAAGGGAGGCCTCTCTCAGCTACCTGTGTTTTATGACCTTCTTTCTATCTTCGAAAATGCCAAGCATTTTCCCGCGTCAGGGCATTTCCACACGCCATTACCTTAGCTTGGAATGTCCTTGGCCTTTCACATAAGTGAGCCTTCTCATCTTTATTCTAGCTGAGGGGCCCCTTTTCACAGAGGGGCTTCCCAGCTCTTCAATCTATATTTCTTTCCCCTCACCATCCCTCTCACCCAACTCGTATGTTACTATCTCAGCACTTGTCTCAATTTGTAATTTTCTTCTTCTTTTTTGGCTTTTTTAGGGCTGCACCCATGGCATATGGAAGCTCCCAGGCTAGAGGTCACATTGGAGCTAAAGCTGCCAGCCTACACCAGAGCCACAGCAATTTAGGACCTGTGCCGTGTCTGTAACCTACACCACAGCTGACAGCAATGCTGGATCCCTGACCCACTGAGCAAGGCCAGGGATCGAACCTGCATCCTCATGGATATTACTCAGATTCATTTCTGCTGTGCCACAACAGGAACTCCTCAATTTATAATCTTCTATTGACCTGTTTGTCTTCAGCCTGCCTCCCTCAGGGACTGTAGGATTTTTGAGGGCAGGGATCACATCAATTTTGTTCACTTTGGTTCTCATGGTCTGAGCTCAAGGGTTGGCACACCATAGGTGCTCAGTAAATGATTAATCATGAGTTCCTGGTGTGGTTCAGTGGAAGCAAACCTCACTAGTACACATAAGGATGCAGGTTTGATCCCTGGCCCTGCTCAGTGGGTTAAGGATGTGGCATTGCCGTGAGCTGTGGTGTAAGATGCAGACTCGGCTTGGATCCCAAGTTGCTGTGGCTGTGACCTGCAGCTGTAGTTCCAATTCGACCCCTGGCCTGGGAACCTCCATATGCTGCAGGCGCACCCTTCCAAATGATCAATCATACATTGTTGCATTTGAGATCATGCCATCCCCCTTTCTCTGCGTGACTGTGTTGAGCAAAGAGTTGGTTAAGAAGTGATCCACACCCACCCAGACTGGCAAATCTGTCCAGGCGGTCATTGGCTCGGGGGCTTCTGGAGAGGGCCAGAGCGTAGGAGACTATGGCTATGGCAAAAGTTGTCTGAATCTGGAAGAGTTTTTCCTCCAGGAAGCCAGTGGCTTTCTTCATTCTGGCTTCCAAATTCTAGAAAGTCAAGAAAGGGAGGTTACAGAAAAGAAACAAACTCACAGACATGGAGAACAGACTTGTGGTTGCCAAGGGGAGGGAGAGGGAGTGGGATGGACTGGGAGTTTGGGATTAGTAGATGCAAACTATTGCATTTGGAGTGGGTAAGCAATGAGATCCTGCTGTACAGCACAAGGAAACATATCTATGGACTTATGATGCAACATGATGGAGGATAAGATGAAAAAAAAGAACGTGTGTATATATGTGTAACTGGGTCACTTTGCTGTGCAGCAGAAATTGACAGAACATTGTAACTCAAATACAACAAAATTAAAAAAAAAAATAAAGGGATGTAGTCCGAGGACAGGGGTCTGGGAGTGAGGAGAGACGAATGCTCCGAGAAGGACAGGGGGCAGGGAAGCTCCCTCTGTGCAGAGGGTATGGCACCTTGCAGCATCTGCCTTCCTCTTTGGGTCTTACCGGTATCTCCTGGTGGCACAACTCCTTCCCTTCATTCAGGGCAATCAGGACAAGAGCTGTGAGGGACACGTCTGCCTCGGAGCCTTGGTAGCCACCCTGTGGATGCAGAACCACCCCCGTGATTCCCTTACCATCTCGGAGACACTGTTACCAATCTCTCCTACCTGACCTTGAAAACCTCCCAGGTTCTCAGCTCTGGACTGGATGATGCTGAAAGCAGGATGGGGAGAGAGGTAGAGGAGGAGGAGCTTTCTTTTCAAAAATTTAAAAATTAAAAAAAAATATATATATTTATTTATTTTGCTTTTTAGGGCCGCACCAGGGGCATATGGAGGTTCCCAGGCTAGGGGTCCAATCGGAGCTACAGCTGCCAGCCTACACGACAGCCATAGCAGCTCAGGATCCAAGCCATGTCTGCAACCTACACCACAGCTCATGGCAACGCCGGATCTTTAATCCATTGAGCGAGGCCAGGGATCGAACCCGCAACCTCATGGTTCCTAGTCAGATTAATTTCCGCCGTGCCATGGTGGGAACTCCAGGAGAAGCCTTCTTGAGTGGGGTCTGCCTCACTAAAATAAACTAACAGCCATGGAGGGTGCTGTGTTAAGCTTGCTTTGCCAGCTCAGAACGTTCTTGCAGCAGCTCCATTCCCCGGATGAAGAAACTGAGGGCCTGAGAAACCATGTGTCCCCAGTGCTAGTAAATGACTCGCTTAAGGTTCAAACGCCTCTTTAGTCTCCCAAGTTCCACCCTTAACCCCTGTACCAGATTGAATAATGTGTCCCCAACATTCACATCCACGCAGAACCTCAGAATGTGGTCATATGAGGAAAGAGGGTCTTTGCAGATGCAAGGAGCTGAGTGAAGAAGAGGTTATTATTCTGGATTAGGTTGGGCCCTATATCCAAGGACTGGTGTCCAAATAATAAGGCCACGTGAAGACACTTGGAAGGTAGAAAGGCATGTGAATGTGGAAGCAGAGATTGGAGTGATGTCGCTACAAGCCAAGGACTGCCAGGAGCCACTGAACTAGAAGAGATGAAGCAGGATTCCCATCCTACCCCCACTGCCCACCCGCCCCTAGAGCCTTCAGAAGGAGCATGGCCCTGCCAAAACCTGGTTCTTGAACTTTTAGTTCTCCAGGACTGTGACAAGATAAATACCTTTCTGTTGTTTTAAGCCACCCAGTTGGTGGTACTGTGTGATAGCAGCCCCAGTAAGCTAATACATGCCCCACAGTCTCTCCTTCCTGCAATGGCCAAGGAAGCCTGGGAACTTTTTTTTGTTTGTTTAAGACCACACCTGCAGCATATGGAAATTCCCAGATGAGGGACTGAATTGGAGGGGAAGCTGCGGTCTACACCAGTCACAGCAACACCAGATCTGAGCCACTTCCGTGACCTACACTGCAGCTTGCAACAACATTGGACGGATCCTCACCCACTGAGCAAGGCCAGGGATCAAACCCTTATCCTCACAGAGACCATGTTGGGTTCTCAACCTGCTGAGCCACAATGGGAACTCCCAGTCTATGAACTCTTAAATCATTTTGCCTGGAGCTCTCTTTCCTATTCTTCCCCCACCAATTCCTTTTTCAAGCTGCCGCTCTACTGTCACTTCTACCTGCAGGCTCTGACACCCCCAGGGCTGGGCATGGCCCCTATTAAATACTCTCTCCTGTTTTTCTCTCCTATGGGACTTAGCACAATTTTGACTTAAGCCATCAGTAGTTATAATTATTTGGTGAACCTCTGTCTCCCCCAACCCAGGCTTGTCACTTATTGACTGCTGTGTCTCCCCTCCGCCTGGCACAAGGCCTGGCACACAGCAGTTGCTGGATAAATGTCTGTGGAATTAATGAATAAATCACATCCCTAATATTACGGATGCACAGGGCAGGCTGTTTTTTCTTAGAGGAGGTGGCGTCTGAGCTAAACCTAAAGAGAAAACGTGGAGTTCCCTGGTGGCCAGTGCTTAAGGATATGGCTTTGTCACTGCTGTGGGGCAGTGGGATAGTTCAATCCCTGGCCCAGAAACATCTGCATGCCTTGAGGTCAGCCAAAAAAATACATCAATAAAGGGGAGTTCCCACTGTGGCTCAGGAGTTAGAGAACCCAAATAGCATCCATGAGGACGCAGATTTGATCCCGGGCATTGTTCAGTGGGTTAAGGATCTGGCATTGCTGTGAGCTGTGGTGTAGGTCGCAGATGTGGCTTGGATCCCGCATTGCTGTGGCTGTGGTGTAGGCTGGCCTCCATAGCTCCGATTGGACCCCTAGCCTGGGAACCTCCATGTGCTGCAGGTGCAGCCCTAAAAAGACAAAAAGACCAAAAAAAAAAAAAAATCAATAAAGGGAAAACATAATTCGGCCAGGTAAGGGAGTAAAAAGAGGGATGAGGTGTGGGCCTTTGTGAGATGAGCAGCATAAGCAAAGACACGGAGGGGAGCTGGAAGGACCCAGGAGGAGGGAGTAGTGAGGAGTGGGGCTCAGGAGGAGATACAGAAGAGAGAAGTCTAGTAGAGAGATACTGTTGCGACCGTGAGCCACAGAAGTGTCTGAGCAGGGGAGAGACCTTCCAGGCTGTTTGAAAGTTCTTTCTGGAGGCTGGTGTGGAGGAAGACTTGGTAGAGACTAGTGTGTTGGCTTGGGAACAGGGGTAACAGGGAGAATTAGGACCCAGAGAGAGGAGGGCCACGATGGGTGACTGCTTGAGGTGGGGGTGAGGGGATACAGGTCCCTGATGTGCTCAGCCTCCCAGATTCTTTTCTTTTCTTCTTCTTCTTCTTCTTTATTTTTCGTCTTTTTGCCTTTTCTTGGGCCGCTCCCATGGCGTATGGAGGTTCCCAGGCTAGGGGTCGAATTGGAGCTGTAGCCGCCAGCCTATGCCACAGCCACAGCAATGCAGGATTGGAGCTGAATCTGTGACCTACACCACAGGTCACGGCAACGCCGGATCCTTGAGCCACTGAGCAAGGCCAGGGATTGAACCCGCAACCTCATGATTCCTAGTCAGATTCGTTAACCACTGAGCCACGCCGGGATCTCCCTTCTTTTTTTTGGCTTCTTAGGGCTGCACCTGCGGCATATGGAAGTTCCCAGGCTAGGGGTTGAATCGGAGCTGCAGCTGCCAGTCTACACCACAGCCACAGCAATGCTGGATCCAAGCTGCCTCTGTGACCCACACTACCACACCGCAGCTCAGGGCAAGGCCAGATCCTTAACCCACTGAGCGAGGCCAGGGATGGAACCCGCATCCTCACGGATACTAGTTGGGTTCATTGCCCCTGACTGAGCCACGATGGGAACTCCTCAGCCTTCCCCCACTGTGATGGAGGGCAGGGCGGTCCAGAGCAGGGAGGTGTGATGCTGGGTGCCGGCCTCGGCTCTTTCCTGTTCTCATTCGACTTTGGACACAGCAGGGGACTGATATTCCCCTCTTGGTGCGCAGAGCCATGGGATTTTTTTGAACGGTTCAGGCAGGGTGAGGAGGAAGCAGTAGGTACCTGCATGGATGCCATGACCACAGGGCCTTCCTCTGAGAAGCTCCCATCCCTCTCCTGCCTCTGGTTGATGATCCATTTGGCGAGGCCACAGAGAGATGGCAGGTCGAGCACACTGAAGCTCATGATGGGGTAGGCCAGGGCAAAGACCCGGAACACGTAACTCGTGAGCCTATTGGGAGGGAGGTGGCTTGGGTGATGACTACCAATGGCAGCCACAGGGGTTCTAGGTTGGGGTCCTCTACACTCTGGGGTCACTGTGGGGGAGTCTTCAGCAGAGACCATGGCAGCTTGGAGCAATGCTGGCCTGCAGGCTGCCTGCCCCAAGACCCCAAAGTCTGGATGCTCCTGGAGTCATCAACGTCTGGGATGACCCCCCAGGCTTCCTCCAGAGTGGTGGTGACAAGACCACCAGGGCCCTCATCCTTACCAGGTGCTTCCTGGGTTCCCCTTGCTGGTGTGGTAGGTGCCATCTGCACTCCGGTGGGTCAGCATCCGGCTGTAACCTGGGAAAACAGGAGGAGGGAATTCATGGAGAGAGTGGGCATCTGGATGTGGCTGTGAAGAGGGGTCAGTGACTAGGCAGAATCTGGGGGCCAGGGTGTGGGTGGGGCTTGGAAGTACATCACATCGAGATGGGTCCAGGTACACTGAGGAGGGGCCAGCAGGGCCCAGGTATAAATGGAAGTCATGGCCATGGGTGACAGGGGAGCTGGGGTACTGTTGTCTCTGGGAGTAAAATGGGAAACCTCATTGTTGGGGTACACAGGGGGACTGGAATTACTGCTGGGAGGGATCATGAAACCCAGGAAAGGGGGGTATCCTGAGGGGCCACAACCTGGGTATTTTCTCAAGACTTGTTTCTTGGCTGTAAACTAGAGGTGTCAGTGTGTTTGTGTAGAGAAAGTTACTCTTGGGTTTAGTCTAGAGAGGGCACCTCTTGGGGGGATTCTTTTCTTTCTTCTTTTTCTTTCTTTTTTTTTTTTTTTAGGGCTGCACATGCAGCATATGGAAGTTCCCAGGCTAGAGGTTGAACTGGAGCTGTAGTTGTCGGCCTACACCACAGCCACAGCAATGCCAGATGCAAGCCACGTCTGTGACCTACACCACAGCTCACGACAACACCGGATCCTTAACCCACCGAGCAAGGCCAGGGATTGAAACCACATCCTCGTGGCTATTAGTCAGGTTCTTAACCCACTGAGCCACAACGGGAACTACCCCCCATTTTTTTCCTCTTGGATTCTGAGCATCGATACTTAGGTATTATCTGAAGGTTACCTGGAGGTTTCCACTTTGGGTGTAACACTGGGGGTGACAGTGTCTGGATGTTACCTGGATTGAGCACCACCCAAACTCTTGGATAGAGAGTTGGGGTCTGAGTGTTTCCAGGGAGAGGGGGTCAGTGTCCAAATGAACTTGAGGGTCTCTAGGTGTAACCAGGGGTGTGCATCTCTGGTTGTTACCTGGGGGGGTTTGGTTGTAACCTGGGACGTGTCAGCACTCAGGTGTAATTGGGAGGCCACCAGCTGGCATTATTCTGGAGTTTTCTGTTTGGGGGTTCCCTAGGGCTGTATCCCAGGGTGTGGCACTGACTGGGTACCACCTGTGACAGTGTCTGAATATAACATAACCTGGGATATTGCTGCTTCAAGGTAAACCGGGGTGTCTGTTATGAGGCTGTAGTCTGGGAGAGGGGTCGGGGTGAAGGAATCACCTGGGGGTCACGGTTGGGGTCAACTCGGGGACTTGGTGTCAGGTAGTCATCTGGGAGAGGAGTCAGAGCTTGGGTGTTATTGTCTGAGATGGCCCCAGTGGGCGCATCCTCCAACCTGGGGGTACCTCAGCCACCCTCCCGGAGAGCCCCAGACACTCTGGTTGTGGTGCCGGGAGGGGACCCACTCTCACCGCTGACAATATTCTTCATCACCATCTCCCTGTGCTCCACCCCAACCTTGTTCCACTGGCCCGTGGCATCTAAATAGCGGGTCAGGATGATCGCAGGTGTCAGAGAGCTCAGAGTCTGCTCCGGGCAGCCAGTCGGGACCCTCAGCAGTCGCTGTGTTTCTCTGGGTGTCAGGCTGCCCAGGATGGTCTCGGCAAGGATGTCACCTGTCCGAGGGGGCGTGGTCTAAGCCACCATGGCTCTCCGATCATCCTGCATGGGCACCCCAGCCACCTCCGCCCCACCCCCACCCCTGCCATCCCCCCCCGTAGGAGCCAGCTCTGTGCTAGGAACCTTGGACGCTGACAAACACTTCCGCTTCTGTGTTGGGTGTCTTGTCCAAAATTTCCTGTTTTGGCACCAGCTCCGTCTGGGTCTGACCTGGGGCAGGCACAACCTTGTGTGACAAGCAGGTTCTGGGACTGGGGAGGGCCGGGTATGCAGACTCTGGGACAAGCTCAGATGGCCCACCTGGCCACACCCCCTTGTTCCAGCCCCTCCCTGCACCAGAGCATGGCCCTAGGATCCTATATGCCCCGCCCTGGAAAACCCAACAAACCTTGGGGGTTCAGGAAGATGCTATGGGATACTTGCTTGATCTGACCCCCTGCCTGCAGGATGCAAAGAGGAAGCAAGTTTAAAACAACAATGGTAATAAGGACAGTCACAATGAGGCTAAGAGGAAGCATTGCTTTGCTGTAAAGAGCACAGGCTCTGGGCTCCAGAGTTCTGTCTGGGTTCAAATCCCACCTCTTTTGCCTTCTAGTTGCAGGACCTCAGGCACATTATTTAACCTCTCTGTGCCTCAGTTTTCTCATCCATGAAGGGGGCAGATAAGAATTCCTACCACGTAGAGCTGTTCTGAGGGTTCATTGAGTTAACATGCTTTTTTTTCTTTTTCTTTTTAGGGCCTCACCCACGGCATATGCACGTTCCCAGGCTAGGGGTTGAATCGGAGTTGCAGCTGTCAGCCTGTGTCACAACCTCAGCAACGCCAGATCTGATCTCTATCTGCGACCTACACCATAGCTCACAGCAAAGCCAGATCCTTAACCTACTGAGTGAGGCCAGGATTGAACCTGTATCCTCATGGATACTAGTCAGATTCTTTGCTTTTTTTTTGTCCTTTTTTGCCATTTTTTGGCTGCTCCCATGGCATATGGAGGTTTCCAGGCTAGGGGTCGAATCGGAGCTGTGGCCGCCAGCCTACACCACAGCCACAGCAATGCAGGATCGGAGCTGTGTCTGCAACCTACACCACAGCTGATGGCAATGGTGGATCCTTAACCCACTGAGCAAGGCCAGGGATCGAACCTGCAACCTCACGGTTCCCAGTGGGATTCGTTAACCACTGAGCCACAATGGGAACTCCGACTAGTCAGATTCTTAATCCGATGAGCCACAATGGGAACTAAGTTAATATTCTTAAAGTGGTATATCCTAAATGCTAAACATGTGTTTATTAGGTGAATAAAGTATTATTGATGGCTCGTGTCCTGGTCATGTGTAATTTTCACAGCTCTCTGTTTAGTCATGTGTAGGACAGTTATCCCATCCTGCAAATGAGGAGACAGAGACTCAGAGAAGTTGAGTAAGTGGCCCAGGGTCACACAGCAGAGACAAGGTTTGAACCCAAGGCTGACATCAAAGTCCTGAAGTAGGGGCTCTGTGATTGAACTCTTTTTCTTTTCTCTTTCCTTCCTTCCTTCCTTCCTTTTTCATTTTTTGCTGCTTTGGGGCATATGGAGCTCCCAGCCAAGGATCAGATCCAAACCATGGTCGCGACCTAAGCTGCAGCTGTGGCAACACCTGCTCCTTAACCCACTGTACTGGTCTGGGGATCAGGCCGGGGATTGAACCCACGTCCAGGCGCTCCCAAGATATTGCAGATCCCATTGCACCACAGTGGGAGCTTCTGTGATTGAACTTTCAAATCATTGTCTTGCACTTCAGTCCTGCCCCAGAATTGTTGCTCTTGGGCCACGTGCCCCTCCCATGGTCACACAGCCTGGCGCCCAGGGAATCCCCACTCTCTGAACTGGTAGCAAAGGACTGGGAGTGTCTATTACCTGGACCAGGAGTGTCTTCCTCACGTGGTCCTGGATCCCAAAGGCCCCAGCCCTGACTTCCACGTCCACTTTGCCTATTTCCAGTGGGAGAAGCACGAAGGGCACCATCTTGGAGGAGGTGGGGGGCACGGTCACCACCTGGCGGGAGGGGGCTCCTGGCTTTGCTGCACTGCACAGTGACTCCTTGTAGGGGAACTCCACTCGGACCTGGGGAAGAGTGGGCAGTTAGGGGGTCCTGATGTATGAGGAGGCCCAGGACCCTAAAGCTGCAGTTTCCTCCTTGCCCCCCCCCCCACCTTGAGAATCCTGAAAAGGAGACAGTGTAGCATCGAGGTTCAGACCCCCTCTGCCACTTAGATGCTGTGGGAACTCGGCAAAGCTATGGATGTTTTCTTATCTTCAAACCAAGAACAGTCATATAGCATCCATCTCTGGGGTTATTGTGAGGCATAAATGAGAAAAAGCCCTGGAAGCTTTTTCAAAGAGGCTGCCACTTCACTGGCCCCTGGTTGGACACCCTCTATCTACCTTTTTATAAAACACACCTACAAGTGTTTTCTTGGGGTGGGGAGGGAAAGGCTGGGGGCTTTACCTTGACTGGGTTGGTCATGAAATTGTACAGCACAGCTTGGATCTGGACCTGCTCATTTCTGATCACCGAGAAGGGCAACTTAAGATCCACAAAGAACCATTTCGTAACTGTCAGCTCAAAGGGGTCCGAGACGCAAAGACCTAGAACCAGGAGAGCTCTTGGCATTAAGGGGAGGCCAGCTGCCCCGGGGCTGGGGAGGGCCACCATTCGCCTCTTCCCTCAACACTCGGCTTGTGGGTTCACCTTGTCCAGCCTTGACACTGATGGCCACAAACTGCCATGTGGTGATCGAATCCGGCACGGTCACAGAGGTGATCAAGTCAGAGATGCTGCAGGAAGTGCCAGGGCAGGGAGGAGGGGACATCAGTGAATTTGTGCTGCCTGGACAGAGCCTCTGACTGGGGGATGGGGGTCACTGTCCAGGGCTTATGATCGCCATGGAGGAGGTCTGTGGGTCACCCCATGAGAGACATTATCATTAGAGGGACATCATTTTCTTTTTTTGGGGGGGACCCACTGGGATCTTTATCTTCATCCAGGAAGGTTCCTGTCATGGGACAATATTGAGAGCTCACTGTCACCCCTGCGGGGCATTGGCCATGAGAGATGTCCCCTGATGGATGGAAGCGCCAGGGACCAGAGGCTGACGTGGGGGCCATGACCCTACCCCGATTCACTTTGTGGCAAAGTAATCTTCCTCCAGAACCAACTTTCAGGGAACAAGCTCCGGACGGGCTGGTCCTCCAGGAAGATGTCATCGAAGTCCTCGTCTTCATCCACTGCAGGGAGTGGATGTGGGGCAGGGTCTTTCATGGCCCAGCAGACTCCTCAGCGGGATCCCCCCACCCCATTCCTCCATGGGACACATCACCCGTTGACCCGCCCATGGCACACCATGGAACCTCAGTGGAATCCCACGCCCTCGTGCCTCCTACCATGGCCCCCTTACTTGTCCCCAGAAGCAGCTGCTCCTCCCGGGCCTCTCGAGTCAGGGCCTCAGACAGACGGCAGCAGCTCAGGAAAGCGGCAACGCAGTCTGGTCCATAGCGGACATGCCGGGTCCTCTCCCCACAGGACAGCCCCGCTGGGCTCTCCCGGAGTCCAGCCTCGCAGCACTTTCGTTCCAGCTCAGTCTCGAACTTGTTCACTGCAGGCCAGAGTTAGAGGGACAGAAGAGGGGCTGGGTAGGAGGCAATTTAACCATCTTATTGTCTACCATATAATATGATTAGAACATCGATAGTTAAGTAAGATAACTAATCATGACCATAAATAAAACAATACTTTATATTACATACTTTTCCCAGAAGGTCAGCATGATGTTCTTTCTTTTTCTTTTTTCTTTCTCTTTTTTTTTTCCCTTTTTGTCTTTTTAGGGATGCATGGGGTCAAATAGGAGCTGTAGTTGCCAGCCGACACCACAGCCACAGCAATACTGGATCCAAGCCTCGTCTGTGACCTACAGCACAGCTCACGGCAATGCCGGATCCTTAACCCACTGAGCAAGATCAGGGATTGAACCCACTTCCTCATGGATACCAGTCGGGTTCATTAATCCGATGAGCCATGACAGGAATTCCTAGCATGATTTTCGATATTGAAATTAGAGTTAGGGTTTTACCTCAGTTTTTATTATATTTCACTTACCTTCCCTTTCTTTAGATCTACGAAGTCACTGGCACGGCTCAAAGAGACCGAAAAATCTATTCATAGAATCCGTGCTTCTGACAACACCCACTGCTGCCTCCCACCTTCCTTGAACTCTGGGCTTCTTGATCCTGGCCACACCCTGGTCTTGGTCTGCATATTATCCATCTCCCCTTTCACCTATCTTCCTTCCTGTATCACAGAAGCTAGACATCTAAAAACTACATTTCCCAGACTCCCTTTCTGCTAGGGTTCTGGATGGGATTGCATTCTGCCACTGAGATGCTCTTGTGTAGAATTTGGAAGGTGTAGGAGAGGCAGAGACTATTTTCCCTGCAACAGTGGTAGCTGATGGGTGAGCTCCAGTTTATCTCTTTTTGTAACAGACACAATTCCATGTTCCGCTAACTACCCACCAGCTTCATGAGAGATATTGGCAACAGTTTCCCGGGGTTTCATGTATTGCCACTCAGATTTTACGCCCTGCAAAGACTCAGTGGAGTGATTTTGAGTTCCAGCAAGCAGCCTTCCAACTTCCACTCCTAAAGGCTGGCGAATGATTTTGAAAGCACCGAACTCCCATTATTAAATCATTCCCCCTCTGCTTGAAGTACCTAGAGTGGTTTCAGTTTTCTGTTCTAAGCCTTGATGAATACAGTAGATTAGGGAGCCAGGAGGGACACATGCAGCTTTAGCTCTGACCTGCATTCCTCTTGGTCTCCAGCCTTTTCAGGGAGCGGCGCTGACGGGTGGGAGGGGAGGTCTTGGGGCACTGCCAGTCTGGGAGTCAGAGGGAAGAATGAGAGGATAAGTGTCAAGATCATTATCCACATCCTTGATATTTATTGAGTGCTTACTGCATACCTAGTGCTTTATATGCATCACCGCGTTTAATCCCACTGCCTTTTCATATTCAAGATTTGCCACTGTGCAAGCTTCAGCAAGTCACTTAACCTCTCTGGTTAATGTCTCCAGCTATATAAAATGGAATAACCATAGTTCTATCTATAAAATCATTCCTATAGGGTCCATCTTAGAGTAAGTAGAAATCATTATTACTGTCACAATTTATAGCTGAAAGGAGACACTCCTAGTTGTCCTGATACATTCACTCTCCCCTATCATCTGTGGCAACAATACCTCCATCTTTTATATATCACTCAGAATGAAGACTACATTTCCCAGTCCCCCTTGCATCTAGATGGGGCCACGTGACTGGGTTCTGGCCAATGAGATGGGAGAGAAGTGTCCTCTTTTTCCCACGTCCTCTTATCCTGGTGCCTGGCATGATTCCATCTTAGAATATAGCAGAGCAACAAATTAGAAGGAGCCTGAGTCCCAGAATGACCTGTGGACTGTTTCTGAGCAAGAAGTAAATTACTACCTTGTTTATGCTACTGTTAATTTTTATCTCTGATACATGAGGCCAAACCCGCATCTTAATCAGCATACAATGAGTTACTTCAATTTTTATTTCCATTTTTATGGACAGATTCATTGAGAATCATAGAGGAAAAGTGACTGGCCTTTAGTAAGTGGCAGGGTCCTAGATTTTAGCCTGTTTCACACAAAAGTGTATGTTCCTAACCACTAGAGACAGCACTTCCCTCAGTCTTGCTCTCCTCCTGTCCCCCATCTGTACCTGAGCTTGCCAAGGTGTCCATCCCTGTGCTCATCTTCATGTCCAACCCAGCATCCTTGAACACAGCAAGTCTGTCTTTTCCACTGCCTGCTGTGCAGCCAATGTCATGTTCCTCCACTGTATCCCAGACCTGAGGGTCAAGAAAGGAACCTGGATTTGGAGCCTGTATGACCCCTCCAGGGAAGGTGTAATGGTGGTTCAAATAATAATTTTCATACCATCACCCATTTATCAAGCCCTTACCACCTGCCAATCTGTATGCTGTGCACTGACTCCTTGAATCCTTACCACCACGAATATTGCCCATTTAATAGCTGAAGAAATTGAGGCTCCAGCCAGAATCTCCAGGCAACCAGTTGACACAAAGCCCACATGCTCTCACCTTCTTCTGTGTGAGCTTATGTTTGCTGTTCAAGACATAGACAGCCTTGTCCACAGCCACCAGCCCCACTGTGGCCTCTGCATCACCTGTCACCTTCACTTCCACTCGGCTGCTGGGCTGTACAGGCTGGAGGTATCCTTCATTCTTCATACCAACCTTTAGCTAAGTAAGGAAAAAGAGACATTTCAGGAAAAGGGGCTCATAGGTCATCAAGGGGCTTCCCCAAATCCACATTCAAGTCCATGTCCTCTCAGCTTTGACGGAGGATCTGGGAACTCCACCAGATCAATCTCTACACATTGAATTACATCTTCTCTACCTCCTACGTTGAGCTTTTAAGGCCATATCACTTCTTCCTCTCCTCTGTTCTCAAATGAGAGCTCTTGAATTTGTATAGACTCTTTCCCAAGTATTGTGATGGTAATGCACAAGTTTAAGAAGGGTGGCTCACCGTCCCCATGCATCTGTCATTCACATCAATCCAAATGGAATCAGCCACCAGTTCAGGATCCTGGCCTCTTCCTCTGGGAAGTAAATAAAAGGCCACAATGCGGAAGGAGGGCAGCATCTCTGAAGTCACATCAATGATGGCTGATGTGTAGACACTCCCTTGACTTTTCACCTGATGTTTGGCATACACAATCCTGCCCTTACTTAGGACCTTGGAGACAAGGGAAACCAGGAATGAGAAGGGTAGGGCCAGCCCTTCCCCAAGGCTGTCCCAGCCCACAAGGGAGGCCCATGGTCCCTTTACATCAGCTCCTAGGACTGAGCCCACCCCAGATGGTTCCCACCAACTCAGCTTGCTAGGGTTGATCCAGAGAAAGACTTCCTCAGCTCAAGTCCTGGTCCTAGCTCCTCACCATAATGGTGAAATAACGGATCTGGTTCTTGGTTGCAGGATTTTGATGCCTTGTGTTGAGACTCAGTTGGATGTTGCTGCCAACCTCTGTGCCCAAAGTTTTCACCTCAATGTGCAGGAAATTTCCTGAATTATCCTGAGTTGAGTAAGGCCAAGCTGTCATTGTGGCTGAAGCTTGCTCCTCTGGCCTGAGAGGTTCATCAGTTTCCACCTAGGGAGAGTGATGGGCAAGTAAACCCCCAAGAACACTTTGGGTTCACACCATCCCAGCCCCACAGTCCTTGCCTCATAGGGTTGGTACCTGGATAGGGAGTTCCTGCATATTTGCATTTGTATTGATGGTCAGAGTGGCCACCCCACTGGATGAGGTGTGTACTCTGTGGTCTTTGAAGCGGATAAGGACTCTGGAAGCTGGAGACCCATCAGGATTTGAGACGAAGACCTGGGATTGAATCTGGAGTGAGATCAAGGACAGGCCTGGGGGTGGCCCAGCGTAAGAGGTGGGAACTGGGAATGCAATCTGGATAGGACTGCCTTACACAGCTGTACAAATTGTGCACTGAACAACACCAGGGACTCCATTCATTTAGAGTCTATGAATGGCACCCCTCTAGAATTTTGCAAAGTACAACCATTATGTGGTAGCCCTGGGTTTTGGTGTGCCCAGGGAGGACTGGTTGGGGGAACTGAGGGTGAAAAGGGTAGAAGGAAATATGGAGGGCTTGGGAAAAACTCAGAGTAGTCTCTGGGTTTTCTAATGCCCACCAGATATCGCAAAGTCACCCAAATGAATGTATGTAAGAATAGCATGCTTTCTGTGCAAATGCAGCCTAAGATAAACTTCTAAGCACCACCTTCCAGCCTGACTGTGATCCTCAACCCCCTCCCTGCTGGAGAAATTTTGGAGCCATCACTGTGCTTTGGGGGCCCTGGGTTAAGACTTGAGGGAACCTTGGGATTGGTCTGGAGGCACAATGGACTCAGCTCTCAGACAGATGACTTGTAGAGGGCAGGTGAATCCATTGGGAATTTTTGTCTCCCTGGGAGGTCTGTTTCATGGTGGGGTTCCCAAGTCCCTGGGTAGGGTGAACCCAGACTCTGACCCTAAAGTGGAAGGGCATCCCTGGCTTGAAATACTGGGGTGTCCTGGTGAACTTGATGTTGTACGGGCTCCGGACGATCTTCACCCCAGAGGTCTCAGCCTGGACCATCTCACCCCCTGGAAAGACAGGGGGACTGTGAATTCTGGGGAGGAGGTTCAGTTTCTTGGGGGAGGGGCAGGACTGCTGATCCAGGAGGCCCATCTTGGTGAAGACAGAAAAAGACAGTAACACAATCTCGACTCCTCCCAGCCCTCCTGGCGTTCCCCCGTTTCTCTGATGAGGAAACTGAGGCAGGAGGTAGCCCAAGGTCACATGGGTAGAGTGTCTGATTGGGAAAGGACACAGGGTCTTGACTTCATCCAGGGGCCTGGGTGAGAGTGGCACCTGAGGAGAAAACAGTGACATTGACAAAGATCGAGGCCCCGATGAAGTCCTCTTCTGGGCCTTGGAATTCGGCCATCAGTGTGTCTTTCTGGAGGGTGACATGGCCTTGGCCTTCAGAGATCTGTAATCAGGGTAGGAGAGAGGAGAGGAGGTGGTTTCTTGGGAAGTGGGGGATGGTCCAGGGAGGGAGATGGGGGAGGGGGAAATAGGGGAAGAGGTGAGAGATGGGGAGGGGTGGGACTCATCACCTCCACCCTCCGCAGGGACTTCTGGATGGATATCTGACGAGAATCCAGCTTCACCCCGAAGATGGCCAGAGCATGTCCATTCACTGGCTTGTTGAATATATACCTAGGGGATGGGCAACCACCTTATTGGCTCTAAAGCACCCACACAATCTCGTGTAGCTGCAGAGATGATGTCACAGGGCTGCAGAAATGGCTGTTACACTTTGAGAGGGGTGGAAGTGGCCCCTGGGAACTTAGATGGTGTCATTCACCACCAAGGCAACCCTGAGAGATGACAAATATGTCCCATAATGCCTTGTTGGGTGGCAGATGTGGCCTGTGCAACCTCACAAGACGGTAGAGGTCGGCTGTATAGGCATGGGGAGACTCAGAGAAGTCTGGACACCCCCTGGGGTGCAAAGGTGGCCAGTGAAGCCTCATCAGGCAGACCAGGTGGACTGGATTGCAGGGGAGAGCTGCAGAAATGGTCTGTATAGTGTCAAGAAGTGTCGGACCTGGCCCTCACAATCCTAGGTGGACACCATTGCCTGTACAACCTTGAAGAGCTGCGGAGTGGCCTGGACATTACATAAGATAGCAAAGGCGGCCTTTGCAATTTCAGAGCTTCATAGAGGGTTTGGACCATCTCATCAGATGGCAACGGTGCCTGTGCAACCTCAGGGGCCTTTAGAGATGGTCCAAACCATGAGATGTGGTATAACTCCATCAGGGAGCCAAGGCAGCCTGTACAACTCCAGAGACCTGCACAACCTCACGGGACAAGAATGTCTCAGGGTGGCAGAGAGTGCCTCTCCTATACCCTAAGAGCTACAGAAGTGGCTCACTTCTCTCTACCCATTCCATTTCTTGGCATCCCTGGTTCTCTGGCTGGGCTGGGGGATAAAAGAACTCACTGGGCTTGGATGTTCACACCCAGAGCATAGTCGTTGAGGTAGAAGAAAGTCTTGTTTGGTTTCAGCTGGACCTCAAAAGACGGGAGCACTGGGTGGAGTAAAGAGAGTATTATCCTAGGAGTTCCTGCTGTGGCACAACAGGATCTGCAGTGTCTTGGGAGCAATGGGATGCAGGTTTGCTCCATAGACTGGCACAGTGGGTTAAAGATACCCTGTTGCCACAGCTGGGGCATAGGTCACAACTGCGGCTCAGATCTGATCTCTGGCCTGGAAACTCCATATGCAGTGGGGTGGCCAAAAAAACAAAAAACAAAAAACAAAAACAAAAGCAAAAAAAAAAAACAGAGGGAGAGTCAATCTCAACATTTCTTTCTTTCTTTTTTTTTTGTCTTTTTGTCTTTTTAGGGCCACACCTGCGGCATATGGAGGTTCCCAGGCTAGGGCTCCAATTGGAGCCGTAGCCACCGGTCTATGCCACAGCCACAGCAACACAGGATCTGAGCCGCGTCTGCCACCTACACCACAGCTCATGGCAACGCTGGATCCTTAACCCACTGAGCAAGGCCAGGGATTGAACTCACGTCCTCATGGAAGCTTGTCAGGTTCGCTAACCACTGAACCACGACAGGAACTCCCATCCTTGACATTTCACCGCCACCCCCACACCCGACACCGCCCTGCTCCTTCCTCAGTGATTCTGGCAACCCACAAGGGCTGAAACACTTGGTCTCATTCACCAGCACCTAACTCAGGCCTTGGCACCCTGTGGGGGCAACATGAACCCTCCCTTCTGGTTCCAGCACCATTCCTTGTGAGCCCCACCTTGTCTGCCCCGTCACACCCTTCTCATTACACCCCTCTCACCGTACTCCTTCACCTCAAAGGCTGCCTTGAACTTCTGCTTGGGCGCACTTTGGTAACTGGCTTCGATGCTCCAGGTCCCAAGACTGAGGACAGAATGTCAGTAGAGCTGGAGCCTGAGAAAAGAAGCTGCCAAGCTCTCCAGCCCAGCCCTAGGGGTCCCAGCAGGTACCTGATGAGCTCTGGGAGGGGGAAGGAGCTTGCTAAGACCCCATCCTTGGCCTGGAAGTCTTGGCTGATCACAGTGACCCCTTGAGGGTTCTGTGGGGAGAGGGAATGGGTATTTCATGCCCTAGGCCTCCGGCACATGATCCAACCCCAATGTCTAGGATCTACTCTCCCCTCAGGAGAGGCCACCTTGATGTCCAGAGTGAATGTCCTGGTCACAGGATCCATCTTGTGGTCCACAGTGTACACCCGGTATTGAACTGGAGGAGGAGGAGGAAGGACTCTGAGCGTGGGAGAGTTTGGAAAGGTGAGTGTGTGTATGTGTGTGGGGCCATCAGGACCTTGGGCACTGGGGGGACCTTGGACAGAAGGACACCTTGGGACATGGAACATGTGGGCATCTTGAGAGTCAGTGACTGCTCCAGGCCAGATAACCGGGGGTTTTACCCAAGTGCTCAGGTGTGTAGATGGTCTTGTCTGTCTGGATGAAGATGTAGCCAGCATGAGGAGCCACCAGCACCAGCTTCTCCATGGATGAAGAGACGGAGGTGGGTGCCCATCTTGCCTGGATGATGACATACTGTGTCCCTGGTTGCGGGGGGTATACCAGTTTCTTGGGAATCTGGAGAAAGATACCCACACTCAGGGCCTGCTGGGGTCTCCATCCTTGCGGACAAAGCTCTGGGCGGGATCTTGGAGTATCAGTGGAATGGGAGCTCTGTGGCTCTGCCTTTGGGAACAAGGTCCCCACGTGTGTGGTCCAGGTTGCTCCTGAACAAGCACACCCACCCAGCCCAGGAGGGATGCGATTCCTTTTAGGCTCAGCTTCCCAAGACACCAGCAGAGGGCGCCTTTGAACTAATTTGCACAGAGGCGTTATATGGGCTAATCCAGACGACTTAAGGCACTTTATTTTTATTTTATCTATCATCTATCTGTCTGTCTATCTATCTATCTACCCATCTATCTGTCTTTGGCTGTGACCTCGTCATACATAAGTTCCCGGGCCAGGGATGGAACCAGAGCCATAGCAGTGACGACACTGGATCCTTAAACTGCTGTGCCACAAGAGAGCTCCATGGGACTTGGGATTTCTAAATGGACAGGACAGAGTTCCCTGGTGTCTCAGTGGATTAAGGATCTGGCGTTGTCACTGCTATGGTGCGATCCCTAGCCCTGGAATTTACACATGTGCGAGTAGTGGGAGGGAAAAAAAAAAAAAAAAAAAAAAAGCGAAACATGGGACTACTAAGTATATCCAGGCACTGCACCTCTTCTCCAGTGAGCCTCATGGGAAGTCTCTCTAGAGTCCGCCCCTCTCCACTCTTGGTGCTGACCCAGCACCTCCCCTTCCGGCTGCCCATCCTGGCCTGTCACCCACCGTCACCGGTGTCTGGTCCATAAAGTTGTTCTCTGGTGAGAGAATGAGCTGGCTCCTGGCCACGATGGTCTTCTTCATGGGGAAGTCCCACACGGTGAGATTGACCTCGAGGGGCCTGGTGAGGGGCTCTCCGGAGTCTGAGTGAGCCTGCACATGGATGTTCTCTGGACTGCTGACCCGCAGGACCCGGGGGGTCACCAGCATGTACCTGCCAGCAGACAAAGAGGCACAGGGGGACTCAAGTGGGGGAAGTGATGGATGGGGTGGCATGCAAGGGCATCAGGCAGATGGCAGATGTCCCCTGGTTCTCCAGACTCACAGTGGCTCAGCATGGACGACTTGGGCCCCCAGGAGGAGCAGAATCAACCCCAGGGGCCAGGGCACATCCATGGCGGTGGGAGGATGATGTGGGGCCACGAGCCACAGATGCTTGTCCTCTGGTCCACCCCAGCTCTGCTCTGTTTGCCTTGCCTTGGCCTGTCCCCTGAGTTAATATCTAAACGATGGTGGGGAGGACATTCCCATAAATCCAGGTGGCAGGAGGGGGCCCCTTCTCCCTCCTCAGCTGGGCCTCCAAGGCATGGGGGGTTGGGGATATTTGCATAGAGAAGGGTTTCCGCCCCACCCCCTGCCTTGGGGAGGTCAGCGTATTAGGAAGGCTGCCTTTCCCATCAGCCTAGGGGGCTTATCTTGAAGCCCTGCCCCCACGCCCTCCCCCAGCAGGGAGCCTGGCTCACGTGGCCCTGGGCATGAACTCCAGGCTTGGGTTGGGATTGGCTGGCAGGGGCAGGAGGAGACAGGCTAGTCCCCACCTCTGTCCTTGTGAAACTGGCAAGAGTTGCTAGGGTAGCTGCTCACACGGCAGCTCAGGCATTATGTTTTCATTTCCCAATCACAGGCACAATCTGCCACATGGTGTTTAGCTCCTTGGCCCCGGAACCCACTGAAATGGAAGCTTCTGGAAAATGCACAGGTCAAGTCCTCTCCCAGGGCTTCAGATCTTTCTGCACCCAGCATGAGCCGCATGGTTCTTCTCCTTCCTTTCAGGAGACGACTACACTTGGTAAATTGCGACATTGTCCATTATTCCTAAATCATGCCAATCTCTCTGGGCTCCTTCTCCAGAAGGCAAATGATACATCTTAAACCAGGGAGGAAAACACATCATGCTTGAAGCATTTCTGGAAGAAGGCTTTCTCTATCTTGAAGGAATTCTCACTGGCTGTTTAATATGCCTGTTTGTAGGGGCTTGGAAAAGGGAATAGGGAGCTTGACAAGAGCAAAGCCATTTTGCTGCCACCATCCATCTTGGTGAACTTAAGGTGACTCATACGAGGGCTCTGAGAAAAACAAAGTCATTAGGACTTGAGAAACTCCGGGCCCCGATTGTTCTAAAGAAATTCAAAAATAGCTAGGTTGTACTTGAAGTCAATCATTAAAGTAACAATATAAGACATTCTGTACAGCTATACATCTTTCTGTATCCTGCATGTAATAAAGATTAATGTAGCATGTTAGACACATAAGCAAGCACTATAAATGTGTCTTCCCCTTTCTGTTCGGGGTCCATGATTGGGAAGCAATTTCCTGTGAACACACCGGCGTAGTAAAGCTGTTCTCCATCTTCCTCGAGTGTCCTCTGAGGTGATTTCTGGGAATTCTATGACATGTTAAAGATGTTGAACCCAGTTTGTGGTGTCTGCCTCTTAGAAGCAGGTAGGGTTGCAGACAAGGTTGCCTGGTTCTTTCTTTTTCAATCACCGTCAGCTTGGAAGGGTCCCAAGATCTCCTCCACACAATGATGATAATATACATTTATGTAACCAAGTTTCACTGAGTATTTAATACAAACTTGGCCCTACTTAGCAGGCTGGAGACACAGCAATGACCATAATAGGCAAGGTCCCTGCTTGAGTCAAGTGGACGTTCTCTGAGAACTTACTAATGTCTATGACGCAATTTCTTCTTAAACCTCACAGCCTCCTGTGATTCAGGTGCAATGTGTACCCACTTTCCAGATTCTTTTTTTTTAAGGGGGGGGGGGAGGAGAAGGTTAGACAAGGTGAATGAATGAATGAGTGAATTGCTTTTTAGGGGCCTGCAACTGCAGCATATGGAAATTCCCGGGCTAGGGGTCGAATCAGAGTTGCAGCTGCCGGCCACTGCCATAGCCACAGCAACGCTGGATCCTCAACCCGCTGAGCGAGGCCAGGGATTGAACCCACATCCTCATGGATACTTGTTGGTTTCTTAACCCACTGAGCCACAGTGGAAACTCCCTCTAGATTCTATCCTTGTAGAGAGCTGGGAAACCAAATGTGTCAGACAAAAGGGGGGAAAGTCATTTATTCCCCAGGCATTTATTATGTACCTACTATGTGACAGGCACTGTTCTATGGCTCCGTGAACACTCACAGACTAAAACTAAAATTACCACCCATTTTACCGATGAGAAACTGAGGCCCTGAGTGGGTGAGCATCTTACCCAGTGTCAGGCAGGTGAACCCTGAGGATGAGTAATGCTCTTAAGTCTGTGGTAAACAATCTCTTATGAAGCAAAGAATCAAAGAATTGAACTAAGGCCAGGATCAGGGAAGCAGGTGAGACCTCATTTAGAAGCTTCTAGAACATTGGTATTCCACCGCTGTCTCAGGCTTTCAGGGAATTTCCACTGGTTCTGTTCAGCTTTCCTGTGGCTGGGGCTGAGTTCTCCCCTTCACATCTTCATCTCCATCTCAGGAAAGGGGACTATGCAAAGGTGAGGAGCTGCAGGGCTTTATTCTCAGTCCTTCCCATCTTTCTCTCCAGTCTGGGCTCCCTCCCCTGGTGCCAGTGTCTCTGTCTCCCCAGTGGGGAGGTGGGTGCCAGGTGGGTGCATTCAAGCCTCTTTGCAGCACACCCAGGCCGGTAGGTTCAGGGAAGTTTTGATCCGCTGGCCACACAGTGGTTTAAGGAACTGGCATTGCTGCTGCATGGGTCACAACTATGGCTGGGATCTGATCCCTGGCCCCAGAACTCCATATGCAGAAGGGTAGCCAAAAAAGAAACTAACACAACATTATAAATCAACTATACTTCAATTAAAAACAACAGAGAGAGAGCTCAAGGCGCTAAGAGGTCGGGAGAGTAGCTGTGGGCTCCACCCAGGTCTGCCGCAGCTGTTAAAGGTAAAGGCCAAATCTCCCGAACTTGGCCACTAGAGGGCGCCAGCGAACCTCCCGCCAGACACAGAGCCGCGCTCGGCCTCCTCCCGCAGGAATGCCCGCGGCGGAGGGAGGGCACGTTGGCCACAAGCCCAGAGCAGCTGCTGCTGCTGCTCGGATTCCGCCCGCCTTCCCCTCCCTGGGACTCTCGGTTTGCAGCCGGGTAAGCCGGGGCGGGAGGGGCGGCCCTGCGGGGATGTGTGGCCTCGGTGTTCGCCCCCTCCTCCTGGGCTTTTAGCCCGAGGCTTCCCGGGAAAGGCCGGGCAGGACCCGGGAGGCCAGGATTATCACCCATAACAACATGGCAACAAAAGGCTGTCGTTTATGATCCACCTACTAAGTTTCTGCCCTCAGTGGGACCATCTGCTGCTACCAGAGCCTCCACTCTACGGATGAGGAAACTGAGTCTCAGAGAGGAACGTTGGTTGTCAGGAACTTAGTGTGGACCGTATGGCCACCATGTGATCAGTTTAGTCACTTTCTGTCCCAGCACAGGCTCCTTGGGTCATTTCTTGGTTCCTAAATAACCCCACTTGTTTTCCCCAGAGATTCAAGAACTGGCTTGGATCCCTAAGGGCATGGAAGGCCTCCTCTGCTGGTGGAAGGAAGTCTCTGACAATGGTGAGAGTTTTCAAGAGAAGCTTATTGCTAAGGGGGTGGGGGAGATAATTGAGCAATCATGTTTGGGATTGATTACTGGGTCTGAAAGCGCAGTGGAATTTCAATGCTATGTCTCCTCACAGAGCTCACAGCCGGATCCAGGAGAACTACCCATAAACACACAGCTGTGAGGGCCCAGCAGGACTTTGTAAACCATCTAACCTGGTGAATCAAGGAAGACTTCCTGGAGGAAGAGATATTTAGGCTGAGATCAGAAAGTCTCAGTAAAGTAAGAATAATCAGGTGAAAGGTTAGGGGTGGGAGAGAGAAGATGGTTTTGTTTCAGGGTAAACAGATGGAGCAAAGACCTGGAAGGAAGATGCAACACAGCGGTCTAGGGAGCAGAAAAATATCTTTAAATTAATTTTTTAAATTTGGCCTGGCCCACGACTTTTGGAAGTTCCCCAGGCCAGGAATCAAACCAGCGTCACAGCTGTAACAGAACCACAGTAGTGACAATCCTGGCTCCTTAACCCACTGAGCCACCAGTGAGCTCTGTAAGATCTTTAAATCTTTCATAGTAGGCCATGGAGAGTCTCATTTTGATGTATTAATTTATCCATTCATTTATCAGAAATTTGGGGTCTACCATGTGCCATAGGTAGGTGCTGCGGATGCAGCTGAACGCACAGATAATCACTCCTCCCCATGGAGTTGACATTCTAGTGGTTGGAGATGGGCAAGAAACAAATATGTCAGGTGATGAGAAATAAAGCAAGTTCAGGGGATAGAGTGACAGGGTGCTATCTTGTGATCAGGGAAGGGCCTCTCTGAGGAGGTGACACTTGAATCCCTAACTGAGTTGAAGGAGGGAGACATGTAGATAGAAAAAGTGTTCTAGGCAGATGCAACAGTAAGTGCAAAGGCCCTGAGATAGAAGTATGTATAGAGTGTTTAAGAAACAACAAAGAGGAGTTCCCACTGTCGTACAGTGGGTTAAGGATCTGGCATTGCTGCAGCTATGGCTCAGATTTAATCCCTGGCCTGGGAACTTCCATATGCTGTGGGTGTGGAGAAAAAAAAAAAAAAAAAAAAAGAAAAGAAAAACAAAGAAGGAAGGAAGAAAGAAATACAAAAGAGGGTCATGCTCTGAGAATGGAGTGAGTGATGGGAAGAGAGTGGGAGATAATTAGAAATGAATATCCAGGGATCAGGATATGTAAGAGGCCTCATGGTTGTGGTTTTGAATCTAAATTAGAGAGGAAATCCTTGGAAAGTTTTGAAATGGGGAGAGACATTTTCTTTCTGTTTCAACAGAATTAGTCTGCGGATGTCCTTTGTTACTATGACTTGAAATCCAAAAGTAACAAGAACAACAAAGATGAGTAATTCTGAAACATAAAAATAAGACCAAATATCACCACAGAAAAGTTAAAAAAAAAACTGGGAGAAAATATTTGCACTTCATATTATAGACTCCCTAATGTCCATCATATGTAAAGAGTTTCTCAGAATGAATAATAAAATATATACAATCCCAGAGGGAAAAACTTGAGCAAAAAGTATAGTCAGAATGTCCACTGAGAATGAAACACAAAAGTTCTTTAATACATGAAATGATACTGGGCCTCTCATAAGCTTCGTGCCAGTTAAAATAAGAGAAACATGTAATACTAATTTTTATAAAACTTTGGAAAGATCAATAATGCCCAGGATGCTGAGGCTGTGGGGAAGCGAGCTAGTTAACATGTGGACATCAGTCCTCCCCAGTGGAGATGAATTTGATGATGTTCATAAAAATTACACTCTCATACTAAGTGAAGTAAGTCAGAAAGAGAAAGATAAATACTTTATGATATCACCGATATCTGGAATCTAATATACAGCACAAATGAACCTTTCCACAGAAAATAAATTCATAGACTTGGAGAACAGACTTGTGGTTGCCAAGGGGAAGGGGGAGGGAGTGAGATGGACTGGGAATTTAGGGTTAATAGATGCAAACTATTGCCTTTGGAATGGATAAGCAATGAGATCCTGCTGTATAGCACAGGAAGCTATATCTAGTCACTTGTGATGGAACATGATGGAGGATAATGTAAAAAAAAAGAAAAAAAAATATGAGACTGGGTCACTTTGCTGTACAGTAGAAAATTGACAGAACACTGCAAAGCAACCGTAATGGAAAAAATAAAGATCGTTTAAAAAAAAGAAAAGGAATGTGTTTCAAAAAAATTACAAATGCATAGCTTCTTTGGCCAAGTAATCCCATGACAGAAATACTTGCACATGTGTGAAATGATGTCTGCACCCAAGGTTATTCATTGCAACCATTTCTATCTTAGCGAAAGACTGGAAAGAGCCCAAAGATTCATCACTACAGTTGCCTAAATTATAATCCATCTACACAATGGAATATATTGCAGCTGAACCAAAGAATGAGGAAGTCTGCTCAGGCTAATCTGGAAAACCTTCCAAGATGTATTATTCCAGGAAAGAAGCAGAGTTCACACTTATGTGTATAGTATGTTGCCTTTGTGAATAAGTTTTAAAAAGTATGTTTTCTGCAGTTTCCGTCATGGCTCAGCGGTAGTGAACCTGACTAGTATCGATGAGGACTTGGGTTCAATCCCTGGCCTCACTCAGTATGTTAAGGATCCAGCGTTGCCTTCAGCTGTGGTGTAGGCTGGCAGCTTCAATTCGACCCCTAGCCTGGGAACTTCCATATGCCGTGGGTGCTACCCTAAAAATATATATATATATATATTCAATTTTTTCCATGGAAATACCCTATATTTATTTTTAAAGTTGTGGTAAAATATACATACCTTAAAATTTACCATTTTGACCTTTTTTTTTTTGGTCTCTTTTTAGCTATTTCTTTGGCCGCTTCCGCGGCATATGGAGGTTCCCAGGCTAGGGGTCGAATCGGAGGTGTAGCCACCGGCCTACGCCAGAGCCACAGCAACGCGGGATCCAAGCCTCGTCTGCAACCTACACCACAGCTCACGGCAATGCCGGATCCTAAACCCATGAGCAAGGGCAGGGACCGAACCTGCAACCTCATGGTTCCTAGTCGGATTCGTTAACCACTGTGCCCACGGTGGGAACTCCCATTTTGACCATTTTTTAATATATGGTTCAGTGGCATTAAGGTCTTTCACATTGTATAACCATCATTGCCATCCATCTCCAGAACTCTTTTCTCATCTTCCCAAACTGAAACTCTGTCCCCATTAAACACTAACTCCCCATGGCCCCTCCTCCAGCCTCTGTGAACCACTCTTTTACTTTCTGTGTATGAATTTGCATATTCTAGATATCTCATATAGATAGAATCATGCAGCACACCTGTCCTTTTGTATCTGGCTTATATCACTTGGCGTAATGTCTTCAAGTTTTATCCATGTTATAGTGCATGTCAGAATTTCCTTCCTTTCAAAGGCTGAATAGTATTCCTTTGTATGGCTATACCACAGTTTGTTTATCTATTCATCAGGTTTTTTCCCTTGTATAATCAGAAAGACAATCTGGATTGATAACTCAAGCAAGTCAGAACAGCCAGGGGTATGGGGATCCAGAATCAGGCCGTTGAGAAAAGAGGAGAAGAGAATTGTTTAAAAAATATTTCTTGGAGTTCCCGTTGTGGCTGAGAGGAAATGAATCTGACTAGCATCCATGAGGATGCAGGTTCAATCCCTGGCCTTGCTCAGTGGGTTAAGAATCCAGCATGGCCATGAGCTTGGGTGTAGGTCACAGACAAGGTTCTGATCTGGTGTTGCTGTGGCTGTGGTGTATATATCTTAATATGTGTTATTTATTTTTATTATTATTTATTATTATTATTATTATTATTGCTTTTTAGGGCCGCACCTGTGGCATATGGAGAGTCCCAGGCTAGGGGTCGAATTGGAGCTACAGCTGCTGGCCTACGCCACAGCCACAGCAACGCCAGATCTGAGCCTACACCATGGCTCACAGCAATGCCAGATCCTTAACCCACTGAGCAAGGCCAGGGATCGAACCTGCAACCTCATGGTTCCTAGTCGGATTTGTTTCCACTGTGCCACAATGGGAACTCCGTATTTTCTGATTTTTGGAAGCACTGTGAATGTTTTACCCAATGGAAATTTTTTTTTTTTTTTTGTCTTTTTAGGGTCGGACCCGAGGCATATGGGGATTCCCAGGCTAGGGGTCAAATAGGAGGTTCCCAGGCTAGCTGCTGGCCTATGCCACAGCCACAGCAACGCCAGATCCAAACCGCATTTTTGAACTACACCACAGCTCTTGGTAATGCTAGATCATTAACCCACTGAGTGAGGCCAGGGATTGAACCCTCATCTTCATGGATACTAGTCAGATTCATTTCTGCTGAGCCACAGTGGGAACTCCTGGAAAGATATTTTTAAGGATCCTCTGGGCTGTGGTGTGGAGAATAAATTGTAGGGAGGAAGATGCAGAAGGGAAGGAGGTTGGAGTTCCCTGGTGGCTTAGTGGTTAAGAATTTGATGTTGTCCCTCCTGTGCTGCAGGTTGGATCTTTGGCCTGGGAACTTCCACATGCCACAGGCATAGCCAAATAAAGGGGTGGGGGGAGGCTGGTGCAATATTCCAGGTGAGAGAGAAACCATGGTGGTTGGACTAGGCTGGGGGCCAGGAAGGTGTGCTTTGGTTTCGTTTGTTTTTTTGGCTACATCCTTAGTGTTGGGAAGTTCCCGGGCCAGTGATCGTACCTGTGTCATGGCTATAACCAGAGCCACAACACCAAATCCTTTACCTGCTGAGCCACAAGGGAACTCTCTGGAAGGTGTTTTGAAGTGGTTGCTTCTGAATATATTTTACAGGCCAGGTGAACAGAATCTCCTGCTAGATTAGCTGTGAGGTGTGAAAAAGACAAAGTAGAGATGACGCCAAGACTTTTGCCCGAGCAGTTAGGATGCCCATATTTTTGCAAGATGGGAAGACGGGGTGGTGGGTGGTGTGAATGTAGAAATCAAGAGTCTAGAGTCTTGCCCTTATCATCTTCTGAGCTTTAGCCAATCTCTGTTAGCAATAACATCCTGCTAGAATTTAATAACAGCCTTTCTCCCCACCGTGACATTTGCTTCTATAGTTGCTATGTGGCTTGACAGTGATTCTTCTTTGTATGTGGCAGGAACCAACTCGGGGTGATTTAGGCTGCAAAGGAATTTCTTGAGTGGATACTGGAGGCTCATGGAATCAGCAGACTTGGAGGGTGGAAAGGGGCAAAGTGGGGTTCAGATAAGCCCACGGCTTAAATCATCCCCCTGAAACCAGACAGCAGCTCTGGCTTTTGCTGCCAGGGCTGGCAATGCCACACTCCTGTCCCTCCTGCCACTTCCGTTTCCTGACCTGATCCCTCCTCTGCTGGCTAGCTCTCAATTTTCAACCCTCTGCATATGCAGAGTGGGATCAGGGTCACGTACTCACCCTCTAGCTGCAAGAGAAGCTGGGAGAGAAGGTCTGGTGTTTCACTGCATCAAGGGTCCATACATGGGGTCCACATGGAATATTGTACACCCTGCTTGCAAATAAATATTGAGTTCATCTTCCCTTATGTTAAGTATGGTGGCTTTTCCTTCTTGGGAAGGAAATGGATGTGTCTTTTAAAATAATTTATTTTGGAGTTCCCGTCATGGCACGGTGGAAATGAATCTGACTGGGAACCGTGGGGTTATGGGTTCGATCCCTGGCCTCGCTCAGTGGGTTAAGGATCTGGCGGTGCTGTGGCTCTGGTGTAGGCCGACAGCTGTAGCTCCAATTCCATATGCCATGGGTATGGTCCTAAAAAAGGAATAAAATAAAATAAAATAATTTATTTAAAAGAGTTTTGTTTTTATTTTTACTTATTTATTTATTTTAGACCCACACCCATGACATATGGAGGTTCCCAGGCTAGGGGTTGAATCAGAGCTGTAGCTGCTGGCCTACACTATGGCCACACCAACACGGGATCCGAGCCTCATTTGCAAGGTACACCACAGCTCACAACAACGCTGGATCCTTAGCCCACTGAGCAAGGCCAGGGATTGAACCCATGTTCTCATGGATGCTAGTTGGGTTTGTTAACCACCGAGCCATGACAAGATGTTCTGAGCGTCTCCATCTCATAAGGCTACAGATTAAACAGTAATTAAAAAACTTTGCTGGGGAGTTCCCGTCGTGGCGCAGCAAAAAAGAATCTGACTAGGAACCATGAGGTTGCGGGTTTGATCCCTGGCCTCGCTCATTGGGTTAAGGATCTGGTGTTGCTGTGAGCTGAGCTATGGTAGAGGTCGCAGATGAGGCTTGGATCCTGCATTGCTGTGACTGTGGCATAGGCCGGCAGCCTGGGAAGCTCCATATGCCACCAAGTGTGGCCCTAAAAGCCAAAAAAAAAAAAAAACAAACCAAAACCATAAAAAAGAAAATCCCAAAACTTTGCCGGGAGCTTGGCATTCCAAGGTGGTTGCTGAATACAACCACAGTGGGGAGTTCCCGCTGTGGCTCAGCAGGATCAGCAGCATCTCTGGAGCGCTGGGACACAGGTTCTATCCCTGGCCCAGCACAGTGGGTTAAGGATCCAGCATTACCACAACTGCAGCCTAGGTCGCAATTGCAGCTTGGATCTGATACCTGGCCTGGGAACCTCCATGTGCTATGGGGTGGCCAAAAAAGGAGAAGAAAAAGCTCCAAGTGGAATGAAACAGACTAGAGGACTCGCGTGTCAGCGCTGTTATTGCTAGCCCTGCTTTACAGAAAATGACACCAGGGAAGTCACCTGCCCAAGGCCACCCAGTGAACAGGAGGCAGAGGCTGCATTTACACCTAGAGTCCATTTGCCTCTAAATTCTCAAGAGGAGGACCAAGACATTTGAGGGCACTCTCTCAGGGGTACGGATGGAACTCTTATTAGTTTAAAAAATATTTAACTGTGGTAAAATATACATAATACAAAATTTACCATCATCACCATTTTTTTTCAGTCCCCCCCCCCCAAGCCTATGGAATTGCCAGGCCAGGGATCAAACCTGAGCCTCAGCTTCGACCTATGCCACAGCTGTAGCAATGCTGGATCCTTAACCCACTGCACTGGGCTGGAGATGACCACCAAGACAAGCTGGATCATTAACCCACTGCACCACAGTAGGAATTCCCCAATCCTCACCATTTTGTTTTATTTTATTTTATTTTTGCTTTTTAGGGCTGCACCTGTGGCATATGGAGGTTCCCAGACTAGGGGTTGAATGGGAGCTACAGCTGCCGGCCTACACCACAGCCACAGCAACGCGGGATCCCAGCTGCGTCTGCGAACTACGCCACAGCTCACGGCAATGCCAGATCCTTAACCCACTGAGCAAGGCCAGGGATTGAACCTGCAACCTCATGGTTCCTTAGTTGGATGCATCTCCGCTGCACCACGACAGGAACTTCATCTTCACCCTTTTTAAGTGGGCAGTTTATTAGTATAATATATTCACGTTGTTGTGTAACCGTTACCACCATCCATCTCCAAGTACTATCTCCAAATCGAAACTCTGTCCCCATTAAATACTAACTCCCCATTCCTCCCTCCCCAAGCCCCTGGCAACCCACCCTTCTATTTCCTATCTCTAGGTTTGACTCCTCTAGGGGCCTCTTATAAGTGGAATCATGCAGTATATGTCCTCAGGTTTCATCTATGTTGCAGCATGTGTCAGAATTTCCTTCCTTTTTAAGGCTGAATAAATATTCCACTGTATGGGTGGATTTTGTTTATCCAGTCACCTCTCTTTCTCTCTCTCTTTTTTTTTGTCTTTTTAGGGACACACCCATGGCATATGGAGGTTCCCAGGCTAGGGGTCGAATCAGAGCTGTAGCCACTGGCCTACGCCACAGCCGCACCAACTCGGGATCCAAGCCATGTCTGGGACCTACACCACAGCCACAGCACACGGCAACCCTGGATCCTTAACCCACTGAGTGAGGCCAGGGATCGAACCTGCAACCTCATGGTTCCTAGTTGGATTCGTTTCTGCTGTGCCACAATGGGAACTCCATAGCCAGTCATCTCTTGATGGACATCTGGGTTTCTTCTGCCTTTCTCCTGTCATGGACAATTCTGCTCTAAACATGGATATACAAATATCTCTTCCAGACCCTGTTTTCAATTCTTTTGACTAATACCTAAGAATGGAACCGCTGAGTCATATGATAATTCTATGTTGTTGCTGGAGGAACTGCCATATTGTTTTCCATAGTAGCCGCACCAGTTTACATTCTCACCAACAGTGCACAGGGTTCCAATTTCTCTACAGTCTTGTGAACACTTGTTATTTTCTTGTTTTTGTTTTATTTTGCTTTGCTTTTTTTTTTTTCTCTTCTTTTTAGGGCCGTACCTATGGCATATGGAGGCTCCCAGACTAGGGTTCCAACCGGAGCTGTAGCCACCAGCCTATACCACAGCCACAGCGCCACCAGATCTGAGCCACATCTGTGACCTACACCACTGCTCATGGCAACACCAGATCCTTAACCCACTGAGTGAAGCCAGGGATTGAACCTGCAACCTCATGGCTCCTAGTCAGATTTGTTAACCACTGAGCCACCACAGGAATTCCTGCTTTGCTTTTTTGATGTAGCCATTCTAATAGGTGTAAGATGGACCCTACTGATTTTTAATTTTTTTTTAATGGCCAAATTAGTGGCATATGGAAGTTCCCAGGTTAGGGGTAAAATTGAAACTGCAGCTGCTGGCCTATGCCTCAGCCATGACAACACCAGATCTGAGCCACATCTGCAACCTAAACCGCAGCTTTCGGCAACACTGGATCCCCAACCCACTGAGCAAGGCAACCTCACAGAGACAACATTGTGTCCTTAACCCACTAAGCCATGCAGCAACTCCTGATTTTTAATTTAAACATAAGAAATTGAACTTTATTAAATATAATGATTGCTAGTGGTTGCAAATATACATTTTGTGAAAAATATACATACATTGCTGGTGTATGCACAAACATGTTTTGCTGATGGAGTATGTGACCAGAAAAATCTGGAGATCCCATGGTCAAACTAGCTCTGTGGAGGTGGGGGGAGGATATAGATCTTTGGGTCATCCCTGAATCCCCAGACCCAAGACCATGAAGTCCAGAAGGTGGTTGAGGCAGCCGGTCTCATCCTCCCCAAGTCCAACAACAATTTCCCCTCCTCCAGGAAGCTTCCCTTGCCTTCTCAGACACAACTCCAGCTCTCTGCTCCCTGCTCCTCCACCCAGGGCCCCAGGATCCCAGGGCCCCCTCTCTCTGCCCCCTGCCCTGATCACAGAGGAGTCAATGCCTGGAGGCTGAGGGCTCTCTGGTGTCCCAGCAATGCCCAGACACAGAGTGGGTCAGGCAGAGTTTGCTGAGCAGATGAATGAATGAGTGAAGAGTCAGTATGGCCTGAGATGGGTGTGAACTAAAGAGGCCTGTCTGTTCAGGGGTGAGGAGGGTTGGGTGAGGCTCTGCTCACCGGGGCCACACTGGGGTGCGGAAGCAGCTGCATGCCAGACATCGAAGGCCAAGGTTGAGGAGGCGTGGCCAGCGGAAGAGCAGGCGATGGGAGGTTCGTACATACAGGCTGCCCGAGGGGTCCACTGCTCTGAGTGCGGTCAGTGGAGTGTAGCGGGTGTTGGTCTGTCGGCGCAAGGGTGGTCTGGCCGAGCCAATGACCTTGACAATGGCCTGTGGGGTGGAGGCCTGAGCTCTGGGACCCAGGGAGAGGGGAGTTCTGTGGGGAGGGGCCCCATCGCATACCTGAGTCATGTCTTAGGGCTCTGGACAACCCCCCCCCCAACACTCACCTTGGCCACATCCTGTGGGTTCTGTCCCACAGAGCGAAAGAGCTCCTTGGAGGCTGGGAGGTACAAATCCCGAAAGTAGCTCAGCGTATCAGGGTCTGTGCCTGGGAACTCAGCTGTGGAAACCTGCTCCAGGAGCTTCCTTTCAAATTCAGTGGCCACTGGGCCCGGTTCCACCAGGGAGATGCTGGGAACAGGGGTAGGGGGAGAGGGTCTGGTGCTCTGACACGCTATCTGCCCCATTTTGCCCATTATTGTCCCTCTTTCTCTCTCCCTCTCCTGCTTCTCCCATCATTTGGGGGGTGGGATGTGCCCAAGGCAGGCAGAAGTTCTGGGGCCAGGGATTGAACCCACGCCACAGCTGCCTCCCAAGCCACAGCAGTGACAATGCTGGATCTTTAACCAGCTGCACCCCTGGGGACCTTCTCTCATCATTTTTTACAACTTCTTGCTCCCCCATCTCCTCCACTCCTCCCCTTTCCTTTTCTGTCCCTTCGCTGCCTCCATTCCCATGTCGCTGTCCAAGTGCTCATCTCACAAGATGTTGAACTGGAGTAGCTGGACAGCCAGACTCTCGAAGAATCCCTCGATGGCAAATTTGGAGGCGGCATAGACTTCGTTGAACACAACACCTGCGAGGATTGCAGGAAGGCAGGCCCTTTGGGGGTCTGGGTGATGGACTTTATGGGTCCAGAGGGATGGGGTCTTGGGAGACAGAGCAGAGAGGATTTAAGGATCAGAGAATATCTGGGGCCAACGTGATGGGTGTGTGCTGTTGTGTGATGGAAGCATATGGGGTCAGGATGGGATTGTCTTGGGCTGTCAAGTCCCACTTCCTCCTAACAGTGCTTTATTCACCCTCAGTCCAGGAAATTCTCCTACTTCCCTCCACCGTTTAAACCCTTGGGCCACTTGAGTATCAGATCCCCAGTGTCCCTGTGGAGAAGCCTCTTCATCAGGGTCTTTATCAGTGAATGTACCCCCTCCCCAAGGGCAGGAGGTACAGCTGGAAGAGGGGCCAAAGGGATGGGGCTGAGTAAAAGCAGATTTTCCAAGGCAGGGTAACAAGTAGGGTGGATTCCTTAGAGAACTTCTGGGGAGGGGGGCAGATGGGAGGAAATTTCCAGCGAGAGGAAGGGAGTCTAGAGGGTTCAAGGAGGAAGGACCCAGGAGCATGGATGGCAAGTAGGTGGCCTCCACAGTGGGCCCAGAGCAGACATCACTAGTCAATCTCTCTTTTCTGTAGAACCTCAGAGTCCCAAAGCTAGAAATCTCTGGGGTCTGGTGGGAGATGTTTGGCAAGGAGTCTCAGGAGGAGTGCCGATGATTCCTTGGAGTTTTTGGAGATGGTTGGAATTGATTTTTGGAGGTTTCAAGAAGTGGGGTTGATAATGGATGTAGATGGCCATCCTGCCTAATCCTGTACCATTGTAGACATAGTTAATCTATCCCAGAACATTTTCCATCTGAGCTGCAGAATCCTTCTCAACATAGCTATATTTGGGGAATATGAGCTAAAACCTAGTTGCCATCCTTCCAGCCTGGGGAGGGTCAGACACTGGGAGGATTCCTTGGGGTGCATCCCCAGGGCTCACCCTGCAGCCCCATCACGCTGCTGACCACCACGATGTGGCCCTGTCGCCTTCTTTTCATGCCAGGAAGCACAGCTTTGACCAGACGGACAGCCCCAAAAAAGTTGGTATCGAAGACGTTCTGCATGGCAGCTAGGCTGAGCCCCTCCAAGGGCCCCACCAGGCCCACTCCAGCATTATTCACTAAGGGTGGTGGTGGTGAAGGTTACTTTGAAGTTTCCCAAAGTTTTAATGTCACTCCCCCAGGACACTCCCTAAACCGTCTCACTTCTCCCTCACTTCTAGGGCCAATCCAAGGTATCTTGGTTGGACAAATGTGGCACATTGGTGATCTTTAAATGTAGTTTAGCATTTGTTGTAGGGGACTCAGAGCCCTGGGTGAGGGAGAGGGCTGCTGGGAACAGCCTCCCCTTTAATGCATGAGCAATTCAACTCTGACCCCAAATTGCATCAAAAGCCCCACCTACCCTCCTTAGAAGGGTGTTTAGGGACCATGAGTTGCTCCTTTATCATGCTTCTTTCCCTCAATGACTCATCAAATTGCTTTTCCCAACCACATACGGTTTTCCCCATATGTGAGTAGTTCTATTCAATAAAATTCACCCTATTTCCCAGGTCTTAGTTTATTTCTTGAATCCATAATACACTGAATAGGATCCTGGGCTCTTAGCCAACTGGTCTACCCCTTCTGTCCCAGGTCAGAGGTTGCTGGTGAAACAAGAGGGCTGGTGCCTAGGCACTGGAGAGGCCTTCCTGTGATGAGGATCTGTGCTTGGGCCAGGAAGGGGGGGCAATGACCCCAGGGGATGCTCAGACTCACCCAACACGTCCACTTCCCCGCCCTGGATGCAGCTGAGACACTGGGCCACTGACTCATCACTGCACACGTCCAGCTGGGCCACGGTGAGGGTCTGACCCAGAGCCTCCCCAGCAGCTGCCTCCAGTGTCCCTTTCTTTCCCAGGTCCCTCATGGTGGCCACCACTGGGGAAAAAGGGGAGAGTTGGGGCAGGCACTGGGTTCCTTCACCTTGTGTGTGGACTTACATGTTTCTGTGATATTGCATGAGTAGTCACGGAGGAATGGAGGTGCACAGGTTTACGCACCTGTGTTCACCATCCAACCATGAATGCATACGTGTGTACAGACATTTACATGTCCATCCATCCATCCATCCATCCATCCATTTATCTAGCAAACATTCATTGAGCATCTACCCCACACTGTGCCCTGTTCTAGGTGCGGAGACTACTGCATGAAATAAGACAGACAAAATCTCTGCCTTCATAGAATTCAAAACCAGTAGGTATGACAATAAAATCAATATAGAACAGATTGGCTTGAGAAAAAAAAATGCATGCCCACCTAAAGTCAACTATATGTAGATATACACATGCAAGTATGAATAGCCATATTTACACCATCAACACTAGTTCCAATTTATTGAAAACCTACTATGTGCCAGATTCTATGCTAGACACTTTCATAAGCACTAAATCTAATCATCACAATAACCCTATGATTAGGTCACTGACTCATTTTTCAAAGATGGCCACATCTTTTATCACACAGGTTTTCTAGAACCAAGCCACTCACACATCCAGACAAGAAATCTGGTTCCTCTCTCCTTGAATCTTGTAACTTAGCTGGGAAACTATAGACTATGGTAAGGGTAACACTGTGCATCTTCTGAGATTAGGATGGAAAAGATGTTGCAGTAACATTCACTTGCTATAATGTCACTTGCTGTAACATTCACCCTTCTTTTTACTTTTTAGGGCTGAACCTGCCGTATATGGAAATTCCTGGGCTAGGGGTCAAATCAGAGCCACAACTACCAGCCTATGCCACAGCTCAAGGCCTATGCCACAGCTTAATCCACTGATCGAGGCCAGAGATGGAAACCTCATCCTCATGGATACTAGTCAGGTTCATAACCCGCTGAACCACAGCAGGAACTCCAACATTCACTCTGGAAGCCTTTAGCCCTGTAGCAGCTCAGCTGTCCTGAGGCCACACGTTGGGAGGAAGCTCAAGCTAGCCCAGATAGAAAGACAACATGGAGAAGTCCTGAGATTACTGGAAGGGAGAAAGATGTCTGATCAGCCCTGACATGTTCCAATCTCCTCTGTTCTAGTTGTAGTCTTCGATCCTGAGGCTGAACTGCCCAGCTGAGCCCTTCCAAATTCATGACCTTTGTAAACCATGAAAGATGATTACAGCTGTTTTACACCATACATTTTGGGGTGGTTTGTTTTTAGCAATAGTAAATGTAGGTAAAGTTATCCCCATTAATACACTGAGGCCCAACAAAGTGAAGTTTCTTGTCTGCTCCACCCCTATCAAGTGTTAGAACTGAGATTTGAGGAGTTCCCATCATTGCCCACAGAAACGAATCCGACTAGGAACCATGAAGTTGTGGATTCGATCACTGGCCTTGCTCAGCGGGTTAAGGGTCTGGCATTGCCAGGAGCTGTGGTGGAGGTCATAGATGCAACTTGGATCTGGCGTTGCTGTGGTTGAGGTGTAGGCCAGCAGCTGTATCTCCGATTGGACCCCTAGACTGGGAACTTCCATATGCTGTGGGTATGGCCCTGAAAAGAAAAAAAAAAAAGAACTGAGATTTGAACCTGAGTCTGTCAGAGTCCTAAGCTCACACATCCGTACACATTTGCACCTCCTACACCTGTCCCCGCAATCATATGCACATTTGCATGTGTGTATGAGCCTGTGTGATTCACAGGTGTTACACACATGAATGGGACCACATACATCTACATATAGTGACAAGCATAGGCCCGGGGGCTGTGCTGCCTGGGTTCAAATCCAGATTCTGCCAAGTCACAGTGAGGTGACCTTGAGCAAGGACTTTGGCGGTCAGTGCCTCAGTTCCCTCATTTCTAAGATGGGGCATATGGGAAGAGCTGCCTTATAGGGGTGATGTGGGGATCAAATGACTTATTAGATGCAAAACACTTAGACTGAAGCCTGGCACATTGTAAGCTCTCCATAAACATCATCCTTCAGCAGTGTTATATGCTCATCTGCATGCCCACAGAGACACGCACAGCACAATTACTTCCCTGCACACTAGCACCCAGACTGTCACACTTAAAGCTGTGTGTGTCTCTAAGACAGAGGGCAGAGGGCTGGGAGAAGCAGCTCTGCCAACTGGGGTGATGCTCTCGCCCTTGCATCCTCCTCTTAAGTAACAGCCCTTTGCCCACTTTGACTCCAATGTGCTCTGGGTCAGAGGTTTCCTTGGGTGGGGTGCATGTTGGAGCAGTAGTCTCTAGAGTTGCAAGAGGCCAAGTTCCTAGACCTAAAGGGCCCCATCCCCCCCTTAAACCCTCAAGGTCAGGGTCACTTAAGAGGCTAATCTTGGAATGTAATCTGGGGAGGGGTGGGGGAGGGGAGTCTTAGGGAATGCCTGAGTGAAATATCAGAGAAGCCCTCACCAGCCAGCCCTTCAAAAAATATTACTCATGTCTACCCCTACCATGTTCCCCCCTTTCTTTATTTTGCTTCTGACCCCTTGTCAGCCTCAGCCATATGATACAATTTAAAAAATCTATTTATGGTTTGTCCTCCCTCCCCTCTCCCACTACACCCCGCCCAGAGCAGAGATTTTTATTTTGTTTCCAGCTGTGTTTCCAGGACCTAGAACCTGGTACCTAGTAAGGGCATTGGAAATATTCTTTGGATGAGGGGATGATTCAGGAGCAGAGGTGGGAGGGGAGGCTCCATGTGTCCTGGGTCCTCCTCAAGCCCACAAATGCAGTTGAAGACATGGACTGGTGGAAATAAAATGGTGCTGGGAGAGCAGAGGGTCCTGGGAAGCCACGCTCACCCCTGTCCTCTCTGCCCCTGCCCTGGACCCCTTACCGTGGTAGCGCTGCTTGGGGTCACGAGCCAGCTGCACCGCAAGCTCCAGGCCAATCCCAGAGGAGCATCCTGAGATCAGCACAGTCCGTGGTGTGTCGGCCATGTTGAGCCCTCCCAGCACACGTGACCTGTGCTGGCCAGCACCTGACTCCGTCCACCCATCATCTGCTCATCTGCCCCCTCTTAAGCACCCTCTACCTGATCCCCTGCAGGGTAAAGGGTCCCTGGGTGCCCCTGACTATGAAATGACCTTGGGCAGGCAGCTGAGGGGGGATCCCTTATCCTCAGTATAATCCCTTCCTTTTTTGGGGGGGCACCCTGAGGCATATGAAGTTCCCTGGGCCAGGGATAAAATTCGAGCTGAAAAGTTGCAACCTGAAGCAGCTGTGCCCTGTGCCAGGCTGGGGATTGAACCAGCGTCCAGTGCTCCCAAGATGCTGCTGATCCCATTGTGCCACAGCGGGAACTCCTGGTCCCTTCCTTTTATCTGTCAAAAAATGTCCTCTCCTCACTGCCATACTCATAACTGGGGACTTTGTGATGGTGATTGTAAAATATTCAGGGCTGAGGGAGTTTCAGGGCATGTGGGGCATAAGCGGGGGTGTTCTCTTGCTGTCTTTACCTGGGCAAAGAATCTCTGATTGGAGAGGGGTGACCCAGAGTGTGGTCCCAGAAGTTTCCTTTCAAAGAGAGAATGAGTGTAGACATATCAGAAGATGGGGTTAGACTATAGGAAGAACTTCCCAACAAAGCAGGGCAGAGTAGGAACTTTGGGAGTCTTTTAGCTAAAGAAGACAGCCTCTGAAGTCCCTGGAGAGGGAGGAGCAGCAGCCTGGGGGAGAGTCCTGTTCCTCCCCCACCCAGGGCCCCCATCTCCCCCTCAGGCCAGATGGGGCCCCATCCCTCTTCCTAAGGGACACAGAGACTCTTTGTTTGAGCCAGAGGCTGGAAGGGAGGCACTGCCTGTTTCTTCCTCTTCCCCTTGGTGGGGAGGTTCAGGGCCTAGGACACACCCCTTGGGTGCCTCCGTGCTGAAGCTCCCTCAGATCCTGCATGTCTGCGCTTGCTCAGGTGTGCAGACAGCTCCACCTGACCTGACCCCCTGGGGGCCTCCTCACACTAGGGAGTTCCATAGGGTGGGGAGCCTACTTCACCCCAGAAATGGCAGGGATCCTCCCCTCCCTGTGGCAATGCCCTGTTCTCAGTTAGGGCCAGACTCCCTGATTTAGTGGGGATGTGTGAATATTTGGGATTGGGGCTGGAGCATCCATTTGGGGGGCTGAGTCAGGGAGAGGAGGGCCCGGGGAAGGAGGTGGGAGCCCTTATGTGAAGATTAAGCATTTGGGGGGGGGGGAATTGAGAACTGTATTTTGAAATCTGTGCTAAGGGTTTTGGCGGGGGCAGCTAGGACATCCAATTCTGGGATTTGAATGGAGAGACATGATCTGGGGCTGAGGCTGGGGACATATTTTGGAATCTGGGGTGAAGTTTGAAGTGGGTTGAGGATCCCTTATTTAGGGGGAAGGTATGGGGTGGGGCTGGTATCTTTTTTGTGGGGCCAGGCAGGTGGGTGAGAAGTTGGTGTCAAGCTGGAAGTGTATTTGGGGGCCTGGCTGAGACAGAAACGATCTGGTATAAAGCCGCAGAGCCTAATTCCAGGACCTGGATGAAGGCTGAAGGTTTGAATGAGACTAAGATCTCCTTTGAGGGGGCCTTTTAGAAGGAAAGTGTTTAGGGTAAGGCTGGGACCCGGAATTCTAAGGCTGGGTGGGAGTGACCCTCCTCCTCCACCGTGGGGTGGGGCAAGAAGGGCCCGGCTCCCGGCCCAGGACTCCACCCTTAGCTGGCCAATCAGATCTCTGCACAAACTTTCCCAACTCCCCCGACCAGCTGTCAGCTACCCCCCCCCCGTTCCCCCCCCTCCAGCGAGCTCCGCCTGGCCGGGCGCTGGAGCACAGGGCGAGGCCAGGGCGGGGTCTCGGGCAGTCTCCTGCGGATCCCGACTGGAGCCGACCGCCGCGAGAGTGTACCAAGCCCGTGGAGTCGCCGCGCCTCGCAGCCACCCCCACTGGGCCCCCGCCTTGAGTGTGGGCCGCTCTGGGATGGGGAGTCGCCGGGGCTTGGGCCAGCCGCGGGCCGGCCTTTGCCTGCTCCTGATTTCCCTGCAGCTTCTGCCCCAGACGCAGGCCGGTGAGCTGGGTGGGAGATACTGGACCCAGAGGGCAGGATGCAGCGAGATCCCGAAAGACTGCGTGGTGTCCGGGCGTGCATGAAGGGCGTGCACGTTGCGCGTGGCTACAGTGCAGTGTTGGGACGCGAGTGTCCGGCATTAAGCCGTTTGTGGATGTGACAGCTGGCAGGGGCGGGGAAACATGTGACCCTGTTTTCTGGTGGATCAGTGGGAGTGAATGCAATTTGTAAGTGTGTGTGTGTGTGTGTGTGTGTGTGTGTGTGTGTGTGTGTAGAAATGTGCATGCTGCCATTTGGAGTGAAATTGTGTGTGTGCTCCAGGTCGGGGTTGACAAAGATTGGATATGGGTGATGTGATGATCCCCGGGCGAGTCTGTGACTGAGTTGTGGATATGCAAGTGTGTGTCTGTGTGCGGTTATTTGAGAATAACCTGTGTGTGTTATGGGTGTGATTGTGTGTCTCTGGGTGGCCCTGTGAGGGCTGTGCTTGTGATCTGGGGGGTAAATAATTGCCCCTGAGGGTGATTTTGAGGGTGGAGGTGAGTAGGGACTATTAGAGGAAGGGCTCGATCTGGAATTCAAAGCTCCCTTTACATTTCTCCAAATGGCTTCATCCTACTCTCCCTCTTCTTCTTCTGCCCCCGACTCTTGCCCCTTCCCCCCACCCCGAGCTCCCCTGAGTAGGGATCAGCACCATGGACAGGGCCTCGGGAGGGCCTTGGTGAGGGGCGAGGCGGGGCGGGGCGCAGGGCGGGGCGGGGCGGAGCGCGGGCGGGGTGGGGGGTGGCCAGCGGAAGTTGCTCCCCCAAGCTGAGCGAGCCTCAGGGTATTTTTCCCGAGGAATTTCTCAGGGGCCCCCCTAGGGGTCCCGGGGGCCGCCGGACGTGTGAGTCAGCGCTGACGCATACCCAGCTGTGAGCATCTGGCTGGATGCCGCGCCCCGCCCCGCAGGGTTCTGGGTCGGGGGCGCCCCGGGGTTCGGGAAGGTCGTGATCCTTCAAGAGGTGATTGAGGGGCTTCCCTGGTCTGAGATACTCCAGGTCAGGCCCTTCCGGTAATCCTTCCCTAAAATGAACTCAGATCCCCCCCTCAGACTCCCCCCGCCCCCACTTTCTTACTTCCTCTGTAGTCCAGAGAGGTGCCTGCTCACGCAGATAATCCCACATTGGCCTATGCCCCATTCCCACGCTGACACATCCATATGGTCGTGCAATCTCAGGCATCGGTTTGGAATATAAGGCCCTTGGGACATCAGGGATGTTAAACACCTGGTGCCCACGCTGAGGCAATGCCAGCAGCCACCCGCTACTCGGTCACAGCTTTTGCCACCCTCCTACGCTTTCAAACACTCACACATGCTTCCACTGGCATCCCTACAACACAGTCAACATTCTCAAGCAGTCACCCACTCGCTGACTTGGCCACACTCTCAAGTATAATCACACTCCTCCATCTCTAGTCGGAGTGATTACAATCACAGACTTCCCCACCTCACCTGCAGAACTTCCAACTCACTGCCAGGACCCCAGGACAAGTCAAAGAACTGCACCTCATCTCGTCATCATAGGCCAAATACTTGCACACCTCAGCACATCCCAAAACACATGCTCCGCTAGTCTCTTGTCCATGTGAAGTCACACATGTGCTTGCATGCATATACACAAATGTGTAGCACATATACTCATTTGCACAGACACTCGTGCCTAAGCTCTCTTATACATCTGATGAGGTCCCAGCCTGCCTCCCTCTACAACCTAGACCCCACCCCACATCTCCCTGGGGTCCCGATCAGCACAGGGGGGAGCCTACAGGGGGAAGGGCAAGCTAGATATATGAGAGACCCCACCACCCCCTGGCCCTGCAGGCAAGACTCAATGCCTCTTGTGTGTCTCCTTGTCACAAAGCCAGCCATGAAAAGAAAGGGCAGTTAGTTTCTGAAAGGTCATTACAGAAGGAACACTGATTGAAGCAGGAGACTTGGGTTAGATGCTGGGAAAGAATTTTGAATTGTGAATGAGCAGTTGGTTGAGGGGAGACCCCTTCCCACTGCACAGGAACTGGAGTCTGGGTGAAAGGAGAGCCTGAGAGACACACTGGGTGGAATCATGGATCTCAGCCCTGCCCTGGGCCCCAGCCTGGAGAAGGGGCAGCTGGAATGATCATTCCACAGGGGAGTGACCCTTGTGGTCAGCAGAGCCTGGGAGTCCAGATCTTAGCCCCAGGGGGCTGTAACCCAAATACCTCTTAATGACAGCCCAGCCACAAAACAGGCAATTAGAGATGGGACTGGTGGAGGCGGCAGGGTTGGGGGGGTGGGTGCGGATGGAGAGAGAGAGCATTGGGGAGAGTAATCCACACACAGAGATAAATAGAGAGAGGCACAGAGATAGAGTCATGCAGAGAGAGACATATGTGAGAGCCATGGAAGTACCAAGAGGCAGACACAGAGCTAGGAAGTAAGAGAGAGAGGGAGCGAGAGAAAGAGAGACTGATTCAGAGTTGGACTCAGAAAGTGGGACAAAGAGAAGGCAGGGAGGGGGAGAGAAGAAAAAAAGGAGCAGAAGGAGATTGGGGACAAGAGAGAGGATGGAACAAGGCTCTGTAGAGCCTGGAGAATGAAGGCTCTGACCCAGGAGGAGCTCCTGGGGGCCCTCATCCAAGACCCTATCTCCCCCAAGTCTGGCCCCCAACCCTGGCTCCCACTGGTGAGGTCAGCAGAGCCGCCCCCAGGGTGAGGTCATGGCAGATTCAGCAGAATCTGGCTCCTGCCAAGAGGCTGGGTCAGGGGGTCAGTGGGACAGTCTACTGGGGGGAGGGGAAATCAGGCAGGGGCTTTGGGCCGAGGAGAAGACCCCGCCCACACTTGCCCAAGCCATGTGGTTTCACTTAGCCCTGGCCAGGCTACACAGTGTATAGTTGGCAGGACAGTCTGGATTAGGATCTGATTGGACCAGTTCCTTCCGTTGCTGGGATGAGAGGGAGAGGGTCAGAAGGAAGAGGTCAGGAGGTTATCAGAGAGAGGTAGTTAGAGGAGAAGTTCAGGGAGGGTGATAAAACAAAGAGGTCAAAATCAGATGGAGGAGACTGGAATAGGCAAAGGGAGATGGACAGGGTCAGGCAGAGGAAGGTCAGAGGGTGTGAAGGAGTCAGTGGGAATCAGAAAAAGAGTGGTCAGAGGGAGGAGGTCATGGGTGATGCTTGTCGGAGGGAGGTGGTCAGAAGGAAGAAGTTGGAGAGGTAGAGGTCAGAGGGAGAAGGTCATGGGTGATGGAGGTCAGAGGGAGGAGGTCATGGGAGATGGAGGTCAGAGGGAGGAGGTCATGGGTGATGGAGGTCAGAGGGAGGAGGTCATGGGTGATGGTGGTCAGAGGGAGGAGAGCTGAGGGAGGAGAGCCCAGGGGAAGGGGTGGGGAGAACACACACAAGGAGCCCCTCCTCTTTATGTGGGTTTCCCCTGGCAAGGGGGCTTTGAGCCTGGGAAGCAGCCCCAGGGGGCTGGTGTGGGGGATTTTGGAGAGGGGGACAGTCTGGCTCTGGGGCTGGGGCCAGGAAGCTTTGATTCATCCCAGAACTAGGTCAGCTTTTTTTTTTTTTTTTTTTTCTCACCAAAAACCAAGGGGAAAACAAAACAAAACAAAACAAAAAAAACAGGAGTCAACAGGCTGATGAGACCAGAACAGCTGTGGAGTGGTGAGGGGGGTGTGGGTCCCAGACCTGCTCCTTCTCCCTGACCCACAAACATAGGTGGGCAGGGGGAGTCCCCCAAACCCGAGCCACGAGCACAGAGTTCTGGGCTGGTTCTAACAGTCCCCCTGCCTGTTTCTTTTTCCAGCAGACTCTGTGGATGTGCTAAAGGCTCTGGGCATTCGGGGGGGCCAGGCTGGGATCCCCGAGGGGCCCGGTCTCTGTCCCCAAAGAGTTCCTGATGGTGACTGGGCATTCAAGGTGGGCAAGGCCAGCACGCTCGGTGTCCCCACATGGGAGCTCTTTCAAGGTGAGTCTGGGTGAGACGGGCTGTGGGTCATCCTGGGAGCCTGGGTCATAGTCAGACCATGAGTCGCCCCTTTTCCCTCTGCTCTCCCAGATGGGCAATTTCCTGAGAACTTCTCTGTGCTGATCACCCTGCGGGGCCAGACAGCCAACCAGTCTGTGCTTCTCTCCATCTACGATGAGGGTGGGGTCCGGCAGCTGGGCCTGGCATTGGGGCCGGCCCTGGCTCTCCTTGGTGACTCCTTCAGCCCTCTTCCCCAGCAAATCAACCTCACAGATGGCAGGTGAATATGGGGGTGGGGTGGGGATGAATATCGGGAGAGAGGGGATGAGAAGCACCCTTTACTGAGGGTGTCCTCTTGCAGGTGGCACCGTGTGGCAGTCAGTGTGAATGGCAGAACTGCAACCCTGGTGGCTGACTGTGAACCTCAGTCCCCCGTGTTGGTCCAGGGACCTCGATTCATCAGCACAGCTGGACTCACTGTCCTGGGGACCCAGGACCTCGAGGAGGAGACTTTTGAGGTAGCACTTCAGCATTCAGGGAAACTGAGGCAGAGGGCGGGAGTGAGATTTGTCCACAGCCTGAATATGGAGAAGAGATTGGTTGGCACCTCAATCTGATGCTTCCAACCTCACATCAGGAAGTGAGCGAAGGGAGGGCCATGCACACATCACTGTGCGCCATTGTGGGGTGTGACTGTGAGATGGTAAATCCACGAATCCGTAGTATGTGATTGTGCACACTTGGCTTGTGGTGGAAGGATGAGGTTCTGATGTGGGACTGCGCTGGGTCTTGTGACCTGTGTGTGATGCCTGCAAGGCACAATGTTGTGTGGTTCTGTGACAGATGTGTTTTCAATGTGGTGATGGTTGTGTGTGTCATAGCAGTCCAGGGGCCTTATCGTCTTGTTCCCCTTCTTCTCCCCAGTCCCCTGAAGGGCACCTGGCATATGGTAGGTGTCACCCTGTGCCTGAGAGCGAGGAACAAATGTGCCTCTGATGGGACAGCTATTGTGGGATGTGGCTTGTTGTTATGGTTTGATGTGATCCCAACTGAATCTTCTTAGTTTTCAAGGGCAGGTGGATTTCTGGGGCTGTGATGGGGCTAGACCCTCCTGATGCTTAGGGTGCTTTGGGTGGAAAAATATCAGACCTTGATGCTTGGAATGGGGGTTGGAGTCAGCCTGTGGACCCCTTCCCTGACCCCTGCTCTCTCCCTAGGGGGATATTCAGGAGCTGCTGATAAGCACAGATCCTCAGGCAGCCTTCCAGGCTTGTGAGCAGTATCTTCCTGGCTGTAATGACCTGGATCCTAAACCCACAGGGGTGAGTGAAGGGCTTGTCCTGAGGTCCCTGGCAGAGTCCTCCCTGGCTCCAGGTCTCAGAAATGGGTGAATTCTGAGCCCTGTCCACAGGGCTGAGTGGCCCCTGGCCCTTAAACTCTTCCTAGGCATGAGTGAGCTTGACCTCAGGTCACAGGGCTGAGTGAGCCCTGACTTTAAAACATAGGACCAGTGGACCATGTGCTGGCATGACCCCAGGTGATCTGAGTGATGGGGCCTCCACTCATGGACTCTGGACCTGATAGGAGTCCTATTTCCAGGTACCCCAGGGGGAGCCGGAGTCCCCTCCCCCCCGGCGGAAGGGGAAGGGAAAAGGGAAGAAAAAAGGGCGAGGTCGTAAGGGGAAGGGCAGGAAGAAGAAGAACAAGGAAACTTTGGCACTGAGTCCACCTCCTGTCTCCCTGGAGAACCAGGTAAGAGGTCTGTGACCTCTTGCTTCTGCTCTTTGACTGCCCTGCTTCTGATCTCTGATCTCTGGTGCCTCTAGTTTCCAATCCCTGAATCACTGCTGGGGAAGGGGGCCTGTTCCTATCTAAGGAGCTCTCTCATATTCTCCCCCCAACCTCGAGTTCTGTGATCCCAACTGGTGGGAAGGGGCACACCCAGATGAATACCTTATTATTAGGGGGTCCCTGATGAAGGCCACTGTTTGAGGGCATTCATTAGCTGGGTTGACTAACCCATCGTATGGGTTAGTGTATCATTGTTTGGGGTTGACTGGTTGGGGTCATGGGTGAGGGTTATTCATTTGGCTTTCTTGATAGAGATTGCTAGTTGGGAGAGTCACTGTAGGTGGGATATTGATGTTTGGGTGATTCTTAACGGGAGACCATGTTGGTGTTATTGGTGTCACTAGTTTAGGCTTAATGGGGGTGGGATTGCCGAGGATCACTAGTTGTGGAAGTCATTAGTGGGGGACTTGATTAGAAGGCACTAATAATAGGCAATAATAATCACCAAGCACAGTCACTAGTTGAGGGAGTGACTTTTAGGGGGTCATGGATGAGATAGTTTGTGAGCCCTACAGGGTAATTAGTGGAGAAGTTGTTTTTTTTTTTTGCGGGGGGGGGGAGTTGTTGGTGGGTCATTGGTGAGTGGAATTACTGTCTGGGGGTCATTGGTTGGGGGGCACTCACTGAGCACACTTGTGGGTATTCGCTGTTGAAGGATCACTGGTTAGGAGGACCCTTTGGTTAGGGGTCACTGGTAGGCTGTATTAGTTGGGGGTAGCTAGTTAGTACTTAATGGGGGGAATCATTGGTTGGGGAGGTCACTGGATAGAAGTATAAGAGATTGATGTCATTGTGGGGTCATTAATTGGGGGACCACTGATGGGTCACTGGTTACAGGAATATCTGGTGGGAGGCCAATGATGTAGGTTATTTGTGGGTGTGTGTGAGTTACTAGTTAGGTTCCTTAATGAGGATCATTGGTCATGGGTCATTAATTGGAAGATTGCTAATGAGTCACTAATTGTAGGAATACTGGAGGGCGATTGATGTTGATCGTTAGTTGGGGTCACTGGGTAGGTGTCCCTGGTGTGATCCACTGCTTGGGGTCCTTGGTTTGCAGGTCACTGGTTGTATGATATCTGCTCTCAACATTATTGGGGAGAAAGGGATTATCAGTTCAGTTTAGAACATGGACACTTTCATTACTTTCCTTCAGCCCCTTCCTTAGCCCCAGACCCCACCATCTGCTTTGCACCCTTGACCCAGTTCCTCCGCAGCTGTCCAGGCCAGGAGGAGCTCCCACTGCCTCTCTGACTGTGGCCTGGCTGGCTGACCACTGAACTCTGCCTTGGGAATGGACATATGGGATAGGCTTCCGGGAGTCTGGCCCTAAGTGCTGGACATTGACCCTGACCACTGGCCTTTGGAGCCAGGCCTGCTCTGCCTTCCAGGCCTCACAGACCTGCCCAGCCTTGACCCTTCTCCACACACAAGGGTGCCCCCTGCTGGCTGTTCTCATCTAGCCAGCACATCTTGGCTTCCACCAGTCTCCTGCTCTATACCTCTCAGATGTTTTTTGCAGAATCCTCTGTCCCCTCCCTAGCCTGGGTGCTCTCGGAGGCAGAGCCTGTCTCCTCCTTTGCTTCCCTTTTGTTGCTCTCTCTTTTTAATCAGAGCTATTTTTATTTACTTCTTTTTTTCTTTTTAGGGCCTTGCCTGTGGCATATGGAAGTTCCCAGGCTAGGGGTAAAATTAAAGCCATAGCCACTGGCCTATGCCACAGCTATAGCCACACCAGATCTGGGCCACATCTACAACCCACACCACAGCTTGTGGCAATGCTGGATCTTTAACCCACTGAGTCGGGCCCAGGATCAAATCAACAACCTCATGGAGACCAGTCAGGTTCTTAACCTGCTGAGCCACAACAGGAACTCTGCTTCCCTTTCATCTTGATTGTTCTGACCCCAGACCTGATACTCTCTCTGTCCTTCCTCCAGACCTCCACTGACATCCCCAAGACAGAGACACGAGCCCCAACTCTGCCTCCAACTCCCACCTCTTTGGTCATCACCACTACTGTAGCCATTGGCAGCAACGTCACCATCCTAGAGGTTGGTGGGAAGTGGATGTGGCTGGAAGGGAGGGTCTTGGGGCAGTGGTGGTGGCAATGAGGCAATCAGGGCAAACTTTGGTCTGTTCCAATGTCCTCAGGAGGGCCTGGACCCAGACAATGGAATTGAACTGGGGACCCTGGCAACCGAGTTAGACAATGAAGATGAAGAAGAAGGTGAATCCACCATGGGCCCCAGCTTCCGGGCAGCAGAACAGTCATGGAGCACTCAGTTTCAGATCTTTTCTGTGAGTCTACGTGGCTGGGTTAAGTGTAGGGGAAGGGACTCCTGCCTAGGGCCAGGCATGGCCATCTTCCTTCCTTCCTTCCTTCCTTCCTTCCTTCCTTCCTTCCTTCCTTCCTTCCTTCCTTCCTTCCTTCTTTCTTTCTTTCTTTCTTTCTTTCTTTCTTTCTTTCTTTCTTTCTTTCTTTCTTTCTTTCTTTCTTTCTTTCTTTCTTTCTTTCTTTGCCACCTGGACACATATGGAGCTCCCAGGCCAGGGATCAGATCCAAGCTACAGCTGTGGCAATGGCCGGATCCTTAACCCACTGCTCAGGGCCAGGGATAAATCCTATATCCCAGTGCTCCCAAGATGCCACTGATCCTGTGGCACCACATTGAAAACTCCTTTTTTGCTTTCTTTTTATCTCGCCTAAAATGCCTTCCCACCATCCCAGTGTAGCTGACAAATATTTATCTACCGATATAGTGCTAATGTGACAGGCATTGTGTTAATGAATGGCTCTGTGGGTAGGGTGACTCATTTGGCTTTTCATCTAAGCATGTTGAAAAACCACTTGATAGGGAACACCATCTTACTTGGGAGGTTTAAAAGCTCTTTCTGGCTGCTGAACAACAATATGGACTGTAGGGGGAGCCAGAGGGGCGGCAGGGAAACTAGCAGTCTATGCAGAAGAGAGTGATGACCTGGATGAGGGTGATGGTGGTGGTGGTGACTGTGGGGACAGAGAAAAGTGGACAGATTTGGGCCATGCCCCATTTTTCTCTTGTTGCTGGTGGTGGAAAAGGATGTAAGGATGGCTGGGTTGATGCACGGTGGCACCATTGAATAAGGAGAAGCAAGTGGAGTGAGTCAAGGGTCTCATTTTGGATACGCTAAATTGGCAACCCCTGTCTGGTTGTCAACGTGGGTGACTGGTCAGAAAATTCTGGAGTCCATCTCTATCTCTCGATTGGAGATAAAAACTTGAAACTCATCAACAGAGAGGTGCTATCTTTTGTCAAGGGATTGGATGAGATTACCCAGGAAAATAATGCAGAGAAGGTGCCCAGGCTTTAGCCTTGGTGTTGAACAGGGGAAGAGGCAAGTAATCTGAACCAACTTACCCCTGGGTGCCTATTATGTGCTAAGCATTGTTTTAACATCTTCATACTCCTGTGGGATATATACCATTGTCATTCACCCATGGACTTTGCAGGTGAGGCCATGGGAGTTGGATAAGTTTCCTAACATCACTCAGCTAGTAAGGGGCAGCTGCAAGATTAAGGCCCTACAGCAAGTGCCAGAGTTCATGATCTATGCTTTGCCATGGTGTGGCCAGCTTGAAATTGGAGGCTGAGCTGCTGAAGATGTATTGATTGAAGAAAGGACAGCAAAGGCAGCTCAGAGGGTGGACTTGGATTATGTGCATGCACACACCTGTGTGTGTTGGGGGGTGGGGGTGGGTGGGTGGAGGGTCAGGGAGCCGAGAGTTCTGTGTCTGAGTTCCAGGATTCATGCCTCTTTTCTTTCCACTCACTGCCCCAGGGGGCTGGGGAGAAGGGAGAAAAAGGAGAACCAGCTGTGATTGAAGAGGTAAGGGGCCTGGGGCTGGAGGTGGTGGAAGGGTCTGGGCTGGAATGGGAGTCACATTCATTTCTCCCCCAGGGACAGCACTTTGAGGGACCTCCAGGAGCCACAGGACCTCGAGTAAGTCATGGCTGCCTTCCTCCCTTCTTGTCTTTTACTTCCAATTGGGGTATTTGATCCCCTGGGGTGGAGTTGGTGTTAATGCTGCCAGATCATTCAAAGACTATTGGATAGTTGAGGCTCAAAAGGCAAGTAAAAATGGAGGCTGGGGTGTGAAGTTGGGAGTTCATGTGGGCCAGTGTAGTACTGGGGTAAGAAGTTCAGCCTGGGGTAAGGATCAGTGATGGGTCGGAAGTCAGCTTAGCTCAGACTTTGCGCTTCTCATGATCTCGTTCCTCTGTCTCCAACAGGGGATAGTCGGTCCTTCGGGCCCTCCTGGTCCCCCAGGATTCCCTGGGGACCCTGGCCCACCGGTAAGACCCTCCCTCTGGGGTGTAACCTTCTGGAGGAGGAAGGTTCCGGGCTGTGGAGCTGAAGTTGGGAGCATGACTGGGACTGGGGTCTGACCCCTCCTGCTCATCCTTCTCCCCTCTGTGAATGATCCCTCTGGCTCCTCTCTGTCTCTGGGGACTATTCTCTGCTTTTATCCTGTCTCTATCCCTGAGTGTCTTTCATCTCTTTCTCCCTATATCTCTGTATCTATTTCCTTATCTTTCTTTTGTCATCTGTCTCTTCTACTTTTTATGACTCTCTCTCCATTTCTCTTTCTCTTGCCCTCTGTCTCTGCTCTCTCTCTCTCTCCTTACTTCTATCCTTCTCTGTGTCTCTTCCCTCTCTCTGTCTCTCTCTGCCTTCCTCCTTCCATTTCTCTGCCTTTACTTCTATCTCTCTCCCCTCCAACTCTATCTCTCATCTCTCTTTCTCTCTGTCCTCTCCTGCCTCCATTCTTCCCTCCGTCTCTCTACCTCCATTCTTCTCTGTCTCTGTCCTTTCTCAGGGCCCTGCTGGACTCCCAGGAATCCCTGGCATTGATGGAATCCGGGGTCTCCCAGGCACAGTGATCATGATGCCGGTAAGAAAGAGATAGAGTGGTATGGCCTTGGGGAGTAGAGTTCTCACCAAAGATGGGGGCCTTTCTCGGAGGCTCCCCTCACTACTAATTGCCTCCTAGTTCCAGCTTGCAGGAGGCTCCCTCAAAGGACCCCCAGTCTCCTTCCAACAGGCCCAGGCTCAAGCCATACTGCAACAGGCTCAGGTGAGTGGAGGATAATTGGGACTCTGTCATTGAGAGAAAAACGGTGGTGGGAGATCATGAATAGTCAGGAGACAGGTGGATCTTTATCTCCTGAAGATGCCTTTGTGAGGGTGTTGGGGGTCTTGGTGGAGAACTGAGTCTCTGTTCCCCCTCTGTCTCTTCAGCTCTCTATGAAAGGCCCCCCTGGCCCCGTGGGGCTCACTGGACGCCCAGGCCCCATGGTGAGTAAGGAGGCTGCATGGAAGAGGGGGATACATCATGGAGAGGGGCAAACTCCCTCTAAGTGCATCACCCTATCTTTCTTCCTCCAAGGGTCTCCCTGGGTATCCAGGTCTGAAAGGAGAGATGGGAGAAATGGGGCCACAGGTGAGATTGGGGGTGGGGGTGGGGACAGAACTGGATGGGAAGGGTTCTCTCCCAGGGCTACAGGGTGATGTGTTTGTTAGGGAAAATGACAAAGGGGCTAGAAATACTTTGCAATGATTGCCTTTCCTAGGGAATGATTTAAAATAAGTTCTTCCTTCTTGTTTTCCCTTTTTTTCATCCTCATTTTCTTTCTCTTCCAGGGTCCCCGAGGCCTTCAGGGACCTCTTGGGCCCCCTGGCCGAGAGGGAAAAATGGTAAGTGACTCCTAGGTCCTCAGGTCATCCCTTATCCCTCTCTCAATGCCCAACAAAAGCCTCAGCTTTGTGCTCCCAGGATGCTGGTGTCATTGGTGGGATAAGAACATTGAAGGCAGGGAATGACAGACAGTCCACTGAGGGTATGATGAAGGAATCTGGCCAGGTCACAGAGTCAGGAAGGACTTGTGGAGGAATGATGCTTGGACTTTGATCTGAGGTACAAGCAGGGAAAAAGGAGAGGAAGGGCATTCCAAGAAGATGCATCAGTACATGCAAAAGAAGACTGGCACCTTGGAGGAATGATAAACTGGATAAATCCAGATAGTTTTAAGTGCCATGAGGTACATACTGCAGGGCAATTAATGGCGACTGAAAATGAGGATGCTTAATTTTTGTGATGCTGGTAACCTGGACTAGAGAAAGGGCACTAGGGATAAAGAATAATGGTTGGGCTTGAGATATATGTGGGAGGCTGAATTGGTACACAGAAAATTGCCAGCACAGGACACTGCATTAGGAAGCTGCTTGACACATGGTGTTAGATGTCTTGATGATGTCACCTCCCACATAGGGCCGCCCTGGAGCAGATGGGGCTCGAGGCCTCCCAGGAGACACAGGACCTAAGGTAGGTGATGGGGCCAGGACTGGGACTTGGAGGGACTGTCAGGGTGTAGGACTCAAGGCTCAGCTGGTGTCTCTTTGTGCAGGGTGATCGGGGCTTTGATGGCCTGCCGGGGCTGCCTGGTGAGAAGGGCCAAAGGGTGAGTGTGTGAGGCCCCTCCCCCACATCCAAGCCCCCTCCCAATATTCTTGACACCCTCCCCACCCCCAATATCAGAGCCACGATCCCTGTGTCTGGGTTCTCACTCCTCATGCCCCGTCATCTTTCCTGGGGGACCTGTTTCCATCCCACCTTTCTTTCTTTTCTTTTCTTTTTAGGGCTGCACTCAAGGCATATGGAAGTTCCCAGGCTAGAGATCTAATTGGAGCTATAGCCACTTGCCTATGCCACAGCCACAGCAACTCAGGATCTGAGCTGCATCTGTGACCTACACCACAGTTCACGGCAATGCTGGGTCCTTAACCCACTGAGTGAGGCCAGGGATTGAACCTGAGTCCTCATGGGTACTAGTCAGATCTGTTTCCTCTGAGCCACAATTGGAACTCCATCCATCCTCACCTTTGACTCTGAACTGCCCTCTGTTCCTCACTCCAGGGTGACTTTGGTCACGTGGGGCAACCTGGGCCCCCAGGAGAGGATGGTGAGAAGGTAAGTTTGGAAGGGAGCTATGGGGTGGCTTGGAAGCTGGAAATCAGAGTGAGAGTCAGAGAGGAGAAGAGTATTCAGGAGGCTGGGAGAGGGGTGAGGGTCTGTACTGGAGAGTCAGGAGGCACCTGTGGGGCTCAAAAAGACAAACTGAGGAATTCCTGCCATGGCACAGTGGGTTAAAGGACCCAGTGATGCCACAGCTGGGGCTTAGGTCAGATTCCATCCCTGGCTTGGGATATTTCATATGCCTCAGGTGCAGCTGAAAAACAACACAACACAACACAAAAAACAAAACAAAACCAACCAATGAATAAACAAAACCAATTGAGAGTCAGAGATTAGTACTGAAGTTAAGAGGTGAGACCCAGGATTGCAGTTGCAGGATTGGGGTCAGGGGCCTGAACTGAATCACATATGCTCTCTCAGCTGGGATCATGCCACACACTCTGACTCTGGGATCTCCTAGAAGGGGCTGCCTATATGAAGGAAAGTGAGTCTCCAAGGGTTGTACCTCCCACCTCCCCAAGTGATGATGTTTTCCCACAGGGAGCAGAGGGACCTCCAGGGCCCACTGGCCAGGCTGGGGAGCCGGTGAGTAGCAGGGGTCCCTGGACCTCTTATCTGGCACAGGGGCGGGAATCAGGACTCACAAGTTCTCAGAGCAGAGGTGCCAGAATCAGGGTCCTACTTCTTTGCAGGGTCCCCGAGGACTGATTGGCCCTAGAGGCTCCCCTGGCCCCCTGGGACGGCCGGTGAGAATGTCACTGTCTCTCTGCATCCTTGTTTGTCCTGTTCTCACCTTCTCTCCTCTGCATGTCTCTTTCTGTTGCCTGGCTTCTCTGCTCTCTCACCTTTTCACTTGTGCCTCTCAGTGTCTCAGACACAGGCTCCTGTGCATGTGTCTGCCCTGGTCTCACACCCTCTCCTCCCCCAGGGTGTAGTTGGAATTGATGGTGCTCCAGGTGCCAAAGGAAATGTGGTATGTGTTCTGACCCTTGATACCTTCTGATGCTCTGACCTCGTGACAATTCATATCCTTGTCCACTCCAATGACCTTCCCCCTCCCCTTCAATTTCACTGACACCTCAATACCATGATCCCTCCCAGCTTCAGAGAACCCTCACTCTCTCCCCAGGGGCCTCCAGGAGAACCAGGCCCCCCAGGACAGCAAGGAAATCCTGGGTCCCAGGTTTGAGCTATCTTTCCCAATAATAGGGGGGTGGTGGTGGTCAGCCAAGATCATAGAACATTCCTAGCCTCCCCAACCTCTATACTCACTGCCCCTTTCTCATGCTTTCCTTCTCCCTATTTTTTTTTAATGTCTCCAGGGAATCCCTGGCCCCCAGGGACACATTGGCATTCCCGGGGAGAAGGTGAGTGACAGCTGTACCTACCCCTCCCACTTACGTCTTCTTCTTTCAACTCTGTCTGCAAGAAAAGCTTCCCACCAAGGTCCCTTTTGTAAGCCCTGGAAAATGATATGACATTCCTCAAACAAGCTCAGAGTAACCAAATGTCTTTGCTGGGGAAGGGTTGACTTGGAGAAACAGAACTCCACTAATGCTAGATCATAAGGGGATGTTGTTAGGATACAGGGGAACCCTCACAAGTCAGTCATAGAAAATATTACCAACACTTGTGGGCCAGGAAATTCCTTTCTTTTGGTTCTTGTGGTGTCATCTTTATTCCTCTGCACATCTGTTTCCATCTCCCCTGGCTCAGGCTTCTTTGTGTACACATCTTAGTCTGTCCTTATCCCCAACTTCTATTTCTACATAATCTTGTGCTGCTTTGTCACTATTCAGTCTCCAGATCCTTATGCCTGCATAGTTTCTTTAACCAAATCCATCTGATCACTATCCAGTCTCTAGATCCTTATGACCCATACACTTTTTAACCTAAATCCATCTCATGTATATGAGGCAAGATGTCCCTTACCTTAGGATTTCAGAAGAGAATCTGATTGACTTAGTTGGGCCAAGTGCTTGCAGGACATAGAGGGTCATCTCTTGAGTATGTAGGCCCATCCCTCTTCTGATGGAGCCATGGGTTGGAGGTGCTTCTAAAGGAAGGGGTGTGGCTGGGGAGTCATTCACCCCAACATGTCTCTCGCACTATTTTCACATCCCTCGTCACAATCCTCCCAGATGCAGAGGGTTTCTGAGGCTCAGAGAGGGGAGGGGGCTTGTCCAGGGTCACACAGCAAGTTTGGAAAAGCTGGGGATGGATTTCCTAGCCAGTGGGATCTACTTTTTCTCTGACTTTGAGGTAGCTATATGTCTGAGTAGGGCTGTTCCTGGTGGAATGCCAGGCTCTGAGAACCTCTGTCCCCCTCTACTATTCATCTTTTTTCAGGGTCCCCCCGGAAATCCAGGAATTCCAGGCCTCCCAGGATCTGATGGCCCTCCAGTGAGAACAGCTTTTGGGGAGAAGGAGGGAGAAGGTAGGAGGCTTGGGAATTTGGATGGCAAATCAGGTCTCTGACAACTTACAATGGTTTTCTCCCAGGGTCACCCAGGCCATGAGGGTCCAACAGGAGAGAAAGGGGCCCAGGTAAGTGACCTGCAGAGGGGCTGATTTGGGGATGAGGGTTGGTAGGTAGGATCAGGAGTCAGGGGCTAATGAGGAGAGAGAGGAAGGCACTGGGAACATGGAGGGGAGAAGAAAGGGATGGCACTGATCTTATCTCCATTTCAGGGTCCATCAGGGTCAGCAGGTCCTCCAGGCTATCCTGGATCTCGGGGTGTGAAGGTAGGTGATACTTGGGGCCTGTGAAAGGGTTGATGCAACAGCATTGACTTTGGGGAGCTAACTCCTTCAGAAACTAATGCATGTGTGTTGAGAGGAATCAGACTGTTAGGAAAGGTGTAGTGGGAGTAGGGTTTGGGTCTGAGTGACAACATATAGTAGGGTGTGTGCAACTTTGAAGCTAAACAGCCAAAGGGTAGCATTACAGCATAGGTAGCACCTTGTAGTGGAAAACAGTTAAACAATTAGAGGCTTAACCCATTTCACTCTAAACATGTACATCACATCCAAGTCCAGGTCAGCACATGGTAGTCAAGCAGAGAAATATTTTAAAGCTTAAGCCCAGAGTCACATAATCTATAAGCCCAGAAATGCTGGGACAAGCTGAGAGTTGTACTGTATAGAGATTCACTGTTGACCAAGTACAAGGACATCGGAATTCATGTCTATATGGAAGCTGAGTCTAGTTACATTGTAGAAAAATACAGGTACCTATTTTCTGTGGTCTAAGAATAAAGTCTGGTAGCCAAGAGCCAGATCCTCACATTTTTGCATTTTAGACAAGCTCAGGTACACTATCAGCCAAGGAGGTGGTTATATTGTAGCTGGCCACAAAGTCCTGTGGGTATCCAGCCTCAGAGTACCTTTGTAGCCAGGTTTTTTGCATATAGTTGAAGGCTATGTTGTTACAGGATCTAGTTACACGGTAGCCATGGCCATAGAATGATTGTAGCCAAGCTTGGTTACATTGTGGTCAATGAATTGCCCTGTGGCTAGAAACAGTCAGGCTATTGTCAAAACATGTAGTTATAGTGTATCCAAGTGTAATTTCATTGTATTTGCTGAGCTTGGTTACATTGTATCTTCCTATGGCTAGAAACAGTCATGCTATTGTCAAAACATAGTTATATTGTATCCAAGTACAATTTCTTTTAGGTGCTAAGCTCAGTTACATTGTAGCCAAGTGCAGCTTTTCTTGTGGCCCAAGCCCAAAATTTGGTGTGAGCGGCATCTGGACTTGCACTGAGCCATCTCGCTTTTGCCAAGCACAGACTAGCCTTGTTGCCAGGCACAGAGTCACATTGTAGCCAGCACAATGAGAAACATTCCTTTGCTTTTAGAATGTGGCCCGGGCCTGGAATGTTCATCCTCTTTCTCCTGCCAGAAGGAACTGTGGACACAGTGTCCCAGGGAGATGGGAATCAATTACTCGGAAATTTGGCCTTCCCTGCACACCCCCACACAGATGACCTTGGGTGGCTGCCAGCGGGAAGGGGCGGGGGAGAGGCAGCCTCTTGCACACCATACTAGCAGACTTTGGGGAAAAACAATTTCCTCTGGGGCTGTCCCCCTCCCCCCTTCCCCCCCTCCTTCCAGTCTAATAGCCTCTTGGGACTGGCCTGACTGTTTCAGGGAAGGGGATTTGGTTTGGGGTCCTTCTTAAGCAGGTAGGGGGGGAGGTCCTGAGAGCCTTTTATTTTTCAGGGTACCTCTGGAAACCGTGGCCTCCAGGGGGAGAAAGGAGAGAAGGTGAGAAGGGAGGGGATTCTTTGGTTGGGGGAGCTCTAATAATGGGGCTGTGGCTATGACTGTGTCCCTTCCCTGAAGCCCTGACCCCTGATCTCTGCACTGTTTCCTACCCAGGGAGAAGATGGTTTCCCAGGCTTCAAGGGTGATGTGGGGCCTAAAGGTGATTGGGTAAGATGATCTCCAGAGGAGGGATCTGGTGGATTTGGGGGACTCAGACAAGACAGGGAAGTGGTGAGCTAGGGCAAAGCCAGAGGGCTAGAGGGAGCAGGGGTGACACAGGAACTGACATCAGGGCTTCTCCTTTCTATTCCAGGGGCAACCTGGACCCCCAGGTCCTCGGGGAGAGGATGGTCCTGAAGGCCTGAAGGGGCAGGAGGGGCTGGCTGGTGAGGAGGGGCCCCCAGGCTCAGCTGGGGAGAAGGTGAGTGGACCAAGTCTATACCCACACCCTCCAGCATATACCCCAGCTTCCCATCCTGCAGTCAAGGTGTTCCCTAGCCCTTTGCCTTCTGCTCTCTGATTTTATTTTATTTTTATTTATTTATTTATTTATTTACTTTTTGCCATGCCTGTGGCATGCAGAAGTTCCTGGGCTAGGGGTTGAGCCCACACCAGAGCAGTGACCTAAGCCACAGCAGTGACAATGTCAGATCCTTAACTCTAGATCACCAGGGAGCTTCCTGCCTTCTGCTCTTTTATCTCCAACTTTAGGAGGCTCTCAGCTCCTTCAGTTCCTCAGCTCAGCATTAATGAGGAATTAATTTATGCACATTATCTTATTTTTCTCCCCATAACCACCACAAGCAATAGACATTTTTACCCCCATTTTATAGTCAAGGAAACTGAGATTTGGAACAGTTGAAGAAACTGCCCAAGGATGTGCACTTTGCAGGCAGGAGCTAGGACTTGAACCCATGTTTCCCTGAATCCCACCCTATTACCTCTGCCACCATGCCCTTGCCATCTTGCCCCTCTCCTGCTGACCTCCAGGTTGCAGTCTCTGACTTTTATCCCATATTCTTTCTTCAGGGCAAGCTTGGATTGCCAGGTCTCCCAGGTTACCCAGGACGTCCAGGCCCTAAGGTCAGAAGCTGGAGGGAGGTGGTGGGCAAAGGCAGGGCTCAGAGTATGATTAACATCTGGGAGTCTAGGCTGTGGTCTGAGGGTGTGAGCTGTCCACCCCAATGGGCACTAAAAGTGTAAGATGTGGGAATTCCACTGTAGTGCAATGGGACTGGCAGCATCTTGGGAACACTGGGATGTGGGTTTGATTCCTGGTCCAGCACAGTGGGTTAAGGATCTGATGTTGCTGCAACTGCAGCTTAGTTCACAGCTGTGGCCAAATCTGATCCTTGGCCAGGGAGCTCCATATGCTGTGGGGTGGCCAAAAAAAAGAAAAAAAAAAGTGTAGGATGTAGGTTTTGGCATTGGACAAACCTGGACTCAAATACCCAACCTTACCCACTAAGTGGCCTTGGGTAGGTCACCCCTTACCTGTTAAATGACCTTGAACAAGTCTCTTGAACCCATTTTCTCAGTTGCAAAATGGAGATACCAGCAGTGTATACCTCATCAATTTGCTTATAATAATGTTGCTGGTTTGGGGTATAATAAAACCGTAGTATCCTTCTTATTTGATATGCTTGAGGTTGGTTCCAACAAAAAGTCAGTAAGGAGGAAACCCATTTAAAAAAACCTGTGTTTTCCATATCTTGAATTAATTTTAACTTGTAACAAAATGTACTTATGTAAAAATTACATTTGGTTGCCAGTGTTTTGGTGGATGAGGCTATTGATAAGATATGTATGTCTCTGCCTGAGCCACCCCCATATTACATCACTGATAATTTATAGTTTTTGTTTACATAAAGTGGATCAGAAACTCAAAGACACCTGAGAAGAAATCTGAGTGCAGAATCCTTCTGGAGTTCCATACTTTTGCCATCTTGATCTGGCACAGTTTCCTTGTCCAGGCCTAATCTGACAGTAATTTTTTTTTTAGAGGCTTCGCTTTATATTCAGTCTTTTTCATTCAACTTAGATTTTTATAGATATCTTCCTCTTCCTTTCTACATGTCATCAGTTTTTGTAAGCTTTCACTAGGTCACATGACTCCAACAGCAAGAGCAACCGACATAAATAGGTTTAGGAATTAACTCATGGCACCAAAATTAAGAGCAGAAGTTCATTGGGAGTTAGAACAAAGTCTCCTAGCCAAGACTGATCAGTGTGTCTTGGACATCATGCAATGCATACATTACAGGAGGCCTGATATGTCAGTTAAGTTGAGGTCAGTGTTTTATTTAGCTTGGGTTGCTAGAACAAAAATACCTTAGGCTGGGTGGTTTACACAACAGAAATTCCTTCTGGAGGCTGGAAGTTTGAGATCAGCATGCTGGTGTGGTTGTGTTCTGGTGAGGGCTCTTTTCATGATTTGCAGATGACCAGTTTCTGTCTCTGTCCTCACAGTGGGGGAGAAGGAGGGGGGGATGGGGAGAGGGAGAGGGGGGGAGGGGAGATGGGGTGGAGGAGGGGGAAAGGGGGGAGAGAGGGAAGGGGAAAGGGAGAGGGAAGGGGAAAGGGAGAGGGAAGAAGAAAAGGGTAGGAGAGAGGGAGGGGGAAATGGAGAGAGGGAGGGGGAAAGGGAGAGAGGGAGGGGGAAAGGGAGAGAGGGAGGGGGAAGAGGGGAAAGGGGAGGGTGGAAGGGGACAGGATGGAAGAGAGGGAGGTGGAGGGGAGAGGGAAGGGGGAAAGGAAGGAGAAGAGGGAGGGGAAAGGAGGGGGAGGGGGAAAGGGAGAAAGAGGGGAAAAGGAGGGGAAGAGGGAGGGAGAGATGGAGAGGGAGGGAGAGGGGAGAGGAAGAGAAAGACAGATCTAGTGTTTTTTTCTTCTTTTAAGGGCACTGATTCCATCCATGGGGGCCCCACCCTCACGACCTACTTACTTCCCAAAGACTTCACCTCCAAATATCATTCCACTAGGAGTTGGGGATTCAACCTGTGAATTTGGGGAGGACACAAACATTCAGTCCATAGCAGCTAGTAATCATCAGCATAAATAACAACAACAGCTACCATTTCTTGAGCACATACTATGCACCAAGTACCTTGTTTAAACAACAACAACAACAGAGTACTTCCTATACATACCCCGTTTAATCCTCTCCTAAACCTTGTGAGGGAGGTATTGGTAAGGGTGTTGGTATTTCCAGGCTACGAACAAGGAGTCTGATGCTCAGAGGGGTTAAGCCATTTGTCTAGAGCCACACAGCTAGTCCAGTGGTGGATCTAGGATTGAAAACACAGTGAGGGGTGAGAGGGGATATCAGACCCTGCAATGTCTTCCCCAAGGTCAAGGATGGATGCCTCCAACATGATCAGGAAAGCAAGTACTGGAGTCAGTTAGTTAACAAGGATAGAGTAAGCCCCACCACCATGTGTCCCACACTGGGGAATAAGACCAGAGCATTATGTCCTAGTCATTGAGTAAGTAAGCAGGTGAGCAAAGTAATTTCAAGACAAGTATTATAGGGAAAACAAAATAGGATGACATGATAGAGCATGACTTGAGGATGTGGTGGTCAGGAGGGTGATGGAAGTCTTCTCTGATGAGGTGGTGTCTGGATGAGATCTAAATGATGAAGGGTAGTTGGCTCTGTGGGAATGTGAGGGGAGAGCATTTTAGGCAAAGGTGGCCAGTGCAAAGGCCCTGAGGCAGGAGTGTTCCTGTGCCTAAGTAGCATTGAAGAGGCCATTGAAGCAGCTGGAATGGAGGAAGCAGAGCGGGGAGGGAGAGGGGAGAGGAGGGCCAAGGGCTGCCTTGGAGAAGGCTGGGACTGGGGTGGGGGGTGTCCAAAGAGGCTTCTGGGATCAGTGGCCTGGAAATGGCTGAAAAGATGGCGTGGCTGAGTAGGGTGAGGGACCCACGTTGTCTACCACCCACTCCTCACCCCTATCTCTTCTGTCTCTTCTCTTGACTCAGGGATCTATTGGCTTTCCAGGGCCCCTAGGACCATTAGGAGAAAAGGGGAAGCGGGTGAGTCATGATCCAGGGGTCAGGGGAGGGGGAAGGGCTGGCAGGAAGGGAATGGCATGTATGGCTGGGCATGGTGGCGGGTGGGGTCCTGCTTCCTGTGTTTATGCCTGGAAGCACTTGTGTGCACACATATTCCCGTGTGCAATGCAGGGCACATGTAGGTGATTCCATCTGTGTCTGCATGTCCACGTGTGCATGTGCGTCCCATGTGCCTTTCAATGCAGATTGGATGGAGTCTGGGTACTGCAACCTGGGGGTCTGTGACTAGCTGAACAAGGGCACCAGTTGCATGTATGTGGTGTGACTGTGGTCATAAATGTGTGAGGCAGCATGCAGTATGTGAAAGAATAGGGAAATACTCATGTGTGTGTGTTTGTGTGTGTTCCTGTGTACCTGGGGGATTGTGTATCCATGCATGCATTGTCTGGCCATGCATTCACTATAGCTGTGTAAGTGGACATTGTGTATGTGCATATGAGTGTATATATACTGTTGTCTTTGTCAGGACCATGTCCTTACATGAATCCTTGCACACATGTGTTTACATTGTGTAGACACATGTGCAAGGGGCATGTTAGATGATGAGCTGTGTGTCAATCTGAGGCTGCAGTTGCCCCTTGCATGATGTGATGGCATGCAGTCCTGCAGGCATACCGTGCAACTGATAAATAGGTGTCAGCATGAGCGACATGCTTGAAATATTTGGGCCCTGTAGGTACAATCATCCATGTAACTGTCTGTGATCTTTGCATGGATGTGTGTGTAAGCTGTGTGTGTGTGTGTGTGTGTGTGTGTGTGTGTGAATTAAAGGCTGGTGAATGAATGTGGGGCAGACATCTTTCCAGGTCTCTGACTGGGTGCCTGTGTGTGTTTGCATTACCTCTTTGCACCATAACCCTCCTCTGCTTCCCCCTCACCTGACTTATGTTCCAGGGGAAGGCAGGGCAGCCAGGCCTGGAAGGAGAGCGGGGACCACCAGTAAGAAATGGGGGGGCTGGAAGGAGGGGCGGGAAGAGAGTTTGGGTTATGCTGGTGTCCCTGGTAGGGCCAGGGGTGGTCACAGAAGGAGGAGACCCTGGGAACTTACCCTGTCGCCTAGGCTCCCCCATCTTCTCACTTCTGATCTTTGCTTCATTTCTACTCAGGGTCCCCGAGGAGAAAGGGGGCAACCAGGTGCCACAGGGCAACCAGGTCCCAAGGTATGAGGTTGGTGGGCAGTCAGGCCCCCATGCAGACCCTCTGCCTCAGGCCCACCAAGTCCCTCCCAATCCCCCCCGTTGAGTTTGTTCTGCAGCCTGAGTGTCACTCACTCTTGTCCTAGGGTGATGTGGGCCAGGATGGAGCCCCTGGATTCCCTGGAGAAAAGGTGAGTGAGTGAGAGAGAGAGAGAGAGAGATTCTGGGTGGGAGACAAGTGCAGAAGTTGGGGAGACATTGGAGTTCCCTCTGTGGCACAATGGGATTGGTGGCATATTGGGAGCATTGGGATGCAGGTTTGATCCCTGGCCCAGCACAGTGGGTTAAAGATCCAGCATTGCTGCAGCTGCGGCTTAGGTTGAAACTGCAGCTCGGATGTCATCACTGGCCTGGGAACTCCATATGCTGAGCAGTGGCCAAAAATGGAAAAAAACAAAAATTAGAAAGAAAAGAAAGAGGAGCTCCCGTCATGACTCAGTGGTTAACGAAACTGACTAGGAACCATGAGGTTGTGGGTTCGATCACTGGCCTCGCTCAGTGGGTTAAGGATCTGGCATTGCTGTGGCTGTGGTGTAGGCCAGCAGCCACACCTCTGATTCAACCCCTAGCCTTGGAACCTCCATATGCTACAGGTGTGGCCCTAAAAAAGATAAAAATACCAAAAAAAAAAAAAAAAAAAGAAAAGAAAAGAAAGAAGTTGGGAAGACATTATAATGCAGAAAGACCACAGCCTCTCAAGTCAGGGAGCTGAAAGTTCAAATCCTAGCTCAGCCACTCACCTGCTGTATGACCTTGGGCAAGTCCCTAAACCTCTCTGTGCCTCAGTTTCTTCCTCTATAAAATGGGAACAACCACAGTGCCCATCCCAAAAGGCTGCAGTGGTGGATGAAATGACTCTGGCATGTAAAGTGCTTGGCCCCCTGCCTGGCCTGCCGGAAGCACCCAATATGCTTATTGTCATTATGTAGGTCTGGGGTGGGGGGCAGGCAGGAGAGATGAGATAATGACTTTGGTTTCCATTTCAGGGCCTCCCAGGTCTGCAAGGACCTCCTGGGTTCTCTGGACCAAAGGGTCCCCCTGTAAGTGAGCTCACCCTGCTGGGGGGGGGGGTTGGGAGGGGGAGCCGGCAGTAGGGAGACTCTGTGTGCCTCAACTCTCCCCACCTTGCCCCTCAGGGCCCACAGGGGAAAGACGGGCGACCTGGGCACCCTGGACAAAGAGGAGAATTGGTGAGCATCTCCTTGACCTCTGACCCTTGACCACCTAATAGGCTTTCCATTTCTTCCCCTCCATGACATTTCCCCTTAATGTGTCTCCTCAGGGCTTCCAAGGTCAGACAGGCCCACCTGGACCTGCTGGAGTCGTGGGTCCCCAGGTCAGAGTGGACTCCACAAGTCTCCCCAATTTTGCATCAGTTGGGGGATATGTGGGGGGAAGTGAATCTCAGACAGACTCCTCCCTGCCAACCCCAGGCCACCTCCATTCAAGATGAGGCTTCTTTTCTCTCCAGGGAAAGACCGGAGAAGCAGGGCCTCTGGGTGAGAGGGGGCCCCCAGGCCCCCCTGGACCTCCTGGTGAACAAGGTCTTCCGGGCCTGGAAGGCAGAGAGGGGGCCAAGGTGAGACCCTGCCCCATGGGAGATCTTGTCGAGTGTCCCCAAAGCTCCCTTAATGACCCCAGGGCCCCTCCTTGCTCAGAATCTTCCCCCCCCCATGGGGGAGGGGACCCAGCCTCACAGCTTGTGGGGAGACACCCCTTTCTCTGGAGCCTGACCACCCTCCTCTGCACTCCTGCAGGGGGACCTGGGACCACTGGGACCCCTTGGGAAGGAAGGGCCACCTGGACTCAGAGGTCCCCCTGGTCCAAAAGGAGCCCCTGGTGACCCAGTGAGTATCCTTTGGAGCCTCTCCTGCATGCACCCAGGTGGACTGTGAAGCAGAGAAGGGAAGGGGTGGGCCAGGTCTGGGAAATGGCCATGGCAGCCTGGGCAGGGGCAATCAGGATAGTAAAAGGATGGCTGCAGGAGTTGCCGTTGTGGCTCATCAGGTTAAGAACCTCACTGGTATCCATGAAGATGTGGGTTTGATCCCTGGCTTTGCTCGGTGGGTTAAGGCTCCTGCATTGCCATCAGCTGAGGGGTGGGTCACAGATGCTGCTTGGATCTGGCATTGTTGTGGCTACTTGTAGGCTGGCAGCTGCAGCTCAGATTTGACCCCTAGCCTGGGAACCTCCATATGCTGTAGGTGTGGCCCTCCAAATAAAAGCAAGGCTGCAGGAGGGAGCTGGAGGAGACAGTTCCCTGAACCTCAGGGCCAGGAAGGGGGGTGGGAACTCTCAGAACCCCCCTCCCCTGGCCCCCCAAACCCAGAGTGAAGACAGGACTTGTAGGCACCTTGGAATGGGGTCTCTTGACTAACTCATCTCCTCCTTCAGGGACCTACTGGTTTGAAGGGTGACAAGGGTCCCCCGGGCCCCACTGGGGCCAACGTAAGTGTAAACCCATCTGCTCTGGGGTGGGGGGAGACAGTGGTGGTGGGCAGCATGGCAGTGTCTCAGGGTATCTGAGAAGCAGGGCATTGTCAGAATAAAAACCGCTATTGGGGAACCAGACAGTCCAGGGTCACATCCACGTCCTTTGCAAGCTGGCCGAACAGTTGAATCACTCTGTGAGCCTCAGTTTCCTTGTCTGTAAAATAGTCCCATCTCATAAACCTTGATGAGATGATCCGTTGGATATATACTTACGTGTGTGCCAGACATCAGCATTTAAAAAACCTCCTTTCTCCTGGAATTCCCCTCGTGGCACAGCAGAAACAAATCTGACTAGGAACCATGAGGTTGCGGGTTCGATCCCTGGCCTTGCTCAGTGGGTTAAGGATCTGGCATTGCCATGAGCTGTGGTGTAGGTCACAGATGTGGCTCGGATCCCATGTTGCTGTGGCTATGGTGTAGGCCAGCGTCTACAGCTCAGATTCGACCCCTAGCCTGGGAACCTCCATATGCCACAGGAAATGGCCCTAAAAAAAAGGAAAAAGACATTCATACATACATACATAAATACAAATCTCCTTTCTCCTGGAGTTCCCCGTCGTGGCACAGCAGAAACAAATCCGACTAGGAACCATGAGGTTGTGGGTTCGATCCCTGGCTTCGCTCAGTGGGTTAAGGATCCAGCATTGCTGTGAGCTGTGGTGTAGGCCACAGACACAGGTCGGATCCAGCATTGCTGTGGCTGTGGCGTAGGCTGGCAGCTGCAGCTCTGATTGGACCCCTAGCCTGGGAACCTCCATATGCGGCGGGTGTGGCCCTAAAAAGGAAGAATACAAATAAATAAAATAAATAAAAACCTCCTTTCTCTAGGAGTTTATGATCTAGTTAGGGAGATAAGGAGTTAGCGGCGACAATGCTACAAGGCAAAATAGCGCAGAGATGGGGGAGCAGGAGAAAGCCGTTCAAATAGGCTGGTCAGGGAAGCCCTCCTGAGAGGGTGACATTCGAGTGGAAACCTGAAGGAGGTGAGGGAGGAGCCATGTGGACGTCGGGGCAGGTGGGGGGAGGGTCAAGAGTGTGCCCTGCAGAGGGAACAGCATGTGCAAAGTCCTGAGGCTGGAGGAAACAGGAGACCTGTGTGGCTGGAGGGGAGTGAACAAGGGTGAGTGGGAGGAGGTGAGGACAGGGTGGGGATGTAGGCAGGTCGTGCAAGGCCTTGTGGGCTGCCAGGAGAGCTCTTTTTCTCCAAAATGATAAAGCTGTGCAGGGCTGTGGGCGGAGGAGAAGCGTGCTCTTACTCCGGTGTTCATAGCGCCCTCTGGCTGCTGTGTGGGGAGCAGATTGGATATGTGCTAGTAACTGCTTAACTTAGCGCCTGGCTACTTGAAAGCTTTTCAGTAAATGAGAACCACTGCTATTACTATTGTTCTTGAACTCTTGTCCCTCTTTTCAGGGTCCCCCTGGGGAGCGTGGCCCTGTAGGCCCAGCAGGGGGCATTGGGCTTCCCGGCCAAAGTGGAGGCCAAGGCCCTGTTGGCCCCATGGGTGAGAAAGGGTCCCCGGTAAGTGCCTGCCCACCCCATTCCTCAGGTGGCTTCAGGACCCAAGCCTCCACATACCGGGACCTTCCTCCTACCATGGCCCCTGATGTACCCCTTTCTATTCCCACTGTCAGGGTGAACGTGGCTCCCCTGGCCCCACTGGCAAAGATGGGATCCCAGGACCCCTGGGGCTTCCAGGACCTCCTGGAGCTGCTGGGCCTTCTGGCGAAGAAGGGGACAAGGTGAGAGAGGGTTCATGGAGAGGGAGGGCCTGGGGGACAATGAGGGGTAGAGGGAAGCCATGTCCTCCCTCATCCTGTTTCCTCCACAGGGAGAAGTGGGCGCCCCTGGTCATAAGGGCAGCAAAGGCGATAAAGGGGATGCGGTGAGTGTGTGTGGGGGATGGTCCTTGTGGAGGGGAGAGATGTGGAGGATGCGTGAGGGCAGGCCACAGATTTTCCTGCCTTCTTGAACCCCATCTTGACACCTGCAAGCCAGAGGATCCACTCAGGTGACCTGGAATAAAGGGGCCAGCATCAGAGGCCAGCTCAGTCCCTGGGTCCTGGTGGGTCTTCTAAGCAAATGGCCTGATGGGCCAAGCTTGGGACAGCAGATGTGTCAGGTCCCATGAGTTGGTGGCTAGGAAGACAGGGTCGGCTGGGTGGTTGGCAGCTTCCTGGTGGGGGGGAGTGGATGGGGGTACAGTGATTGACATCTTTAGTGCCCTCCCCCAAATCGAACATGAGGGGGGTTTTAACTCTGTTTCCTCCCCCAGGGCCCACCAGGACCAATTGGGATACAGGGTCCTGTAGGACACCCAGGCTCCCCGGTGAGTTCTCCCAGCTTTGTGACTCTCCCCTGGATCTCCAGTGGAAAGGGACAGTGTCCTCCCCTGTGATCCAGGCCCAAGCTCAACCCCAACCCTGATCTACCCCTCCATGACAACACCCAACATGAACTCACCCCAGAATCTGACCCAGTCCTGACCTTAATCCCCAAACCCCATCACAGCCCTAATCTCAATGCAAACTTAACCTCAACCCTAACTCAGGTCTTATCTTCACATCCTACTTTAGTCAAAACCCTGACCCACTCCTCCCTTTGACCCTGCTCCTGATTCGCTGTCTAATGCTGATGCCAAACCTGAGCTCGAATTCTGAATCTACCTTGGCCCCAACTTCAAGCCCAACCCTACTTCTCAACCCCATCTGGACTTTAATTGACCTCAACCTGACCTTGACTCACCACCCAATGCCCATCTCCAAACTTTGACTCAACCCTTGACTTTATTCCTAAACTCTGACCCTTAACCTGCACGCCCAGCTTCAAACCCAACCTTGCCCATGACTTTGACCTTGAGCCTATTTTCAACCCTTGACCCAGAACCTTAATCATGCTCTGCCTTGTCCTCTTCCCAGGGAGCAGATGGAGCTCAGGGGCGCCGGGGACCCCCAGGCCTCTTTGGGCAGAAAGGAGATGATGGAGTGAGAGGCTTTGTGGGGGTGATTGGCCCCCCTGGCCTGCAGGTGGGTGTCCTGAGTTTGGATGTATGGCCTCTGGTTACTCCCCTCCTTATGCCCTAATTTTGCTTTTTTTGTTGTTTCACAGGGACTGCCAGGTCCTCCTGGAGAAAAGGGGGATGTTGGAGATGTGGGGTCCATGGTATGGACAATGGAGGGAATGTGGAGGGTGTGGTATGGCAAGGGTGGCCATTAGATCGATTTGGGGGTAGGGTCACAGGGCACATTGTCATTTTAAGGATCGTGTGGGTCGCCAGCATCAAGCCTGGTGTTTGTGGTGGCTGGAGGTTTTTGAGGGGCCACGGGGGTCACCAGGTACTCTTCTAACTGTCCTGTAGGGTCCCCATGGAGCTCCAGGCCCTCGGGGTCCCCATGGCCCCAGCGGATCAGAGGTGAGGACACTGTGGTGGAGGGCAGGATGCCTCAGAGGCGAGGAACTCACTTTCCCAAGAAGGGGCTGTTGGGAGCTTGCAGTCCCACCTGTACCTTTTGCTCTCTCCCCAGGGTCCTCCAGGACTTCCTGGAGGAGTCGGTCAGCCTGGTGCTGTGGGTGAGAAGGTGAGAGGGAGAAGGGGAGCGGGATGCCTGAAGTGAGGGAGGCACAGCCAGTCCTGCTTGGGGGTGGCTGTTCTGGCTGCCCGGATGGGACTTCTTCTCAGCCTCGCTTTGCCTTGTGCAGGGTGAGCCAGGGGAGGCCGGAGACCCAGGACCCCCGGGATCCCCAGGAATCCCTGTGAGTGACTATGTCCTGTGCTCCTGCATCCTTCTCAGGGAATCCCTGACCCCCAAGACATCCTTGACCTCTGGGCGGCCCAAGGTCACCCACTGACCCAGGCCCCATAGGCATCCCCGGTTATCTTGATGACAGCTCTGAAAGGCATCAGGATTGCTACAGAATTATCTAGGCTGTACACTGCACAAAGGTGGGGGGCCGAGGAGGCAGGTGGGGCTCAGATCTAAACCATAAGCCCTGGTTTGAGGATGACCTGCCCAAAGGGGCCCCCTTTTCTGATTCACTCTAGGGTGGCACATGGCCTAGACCAAACTTCCCCATGACTTCTGGGCAACTAGACCATCCTGACCCCTGACTCCTATAAATCCTAGATTCCTCTGACTTCTGACCCTTGGGCAATCTAGGCAGTAGTCTAGGCTATTCTGACTCCTCATCCCTGGGAAAGTCCTAAGGCACCCAGTTTCCTGAATCTAGGTACGCTAACCCCTGACACCTGGAGAGTTCCAGGCTACACTGACCTGTGACCTCTATTTCTACAAAGGGGCCCAAGGGAGAAATTGGTGAAAAGGGAGACTCAGGCCCATCTGGGGCTGCTGGACCTCCAGGCAAGAAAGGCCCCCCTGGAGAGGATGGAGCAAAAGGGAATGTGGTGAGTCCCTGAGGACACGGAGGCAGAGACTCGGGGAGGGGCACATGAGTCAACTTGAACCTGCTCCCCAACTTCCAGCCTTGGTCCCATCCTCCTGTGTGCTGATTCCATCGACAACCCAGAACATGGCTGAATGCATGAATGACTGAATGAAAGAATGAATCTATATAAAGATACGGTGGTTAGGAGTTCCCTGGTAGCCGAGTGGACTAAGGATTTGGCGTTGTCACTAATGTGACATGGGTTTGATCCCATCTGGGAACTTCTGCATGCCATAGGTGCAGCAAAACAAAACAAAACAAAACAAACAAACAAATAAAAAACAGTGGTTATATGTCATTGCAGTGGGTGCAGTGGAGAAACTTGCTTCCACATTGAATCATTCTAACAATGCTGGGAAGGTCAAGGCTGAGACTGATGCTGTGTCAGAGTTGGCTCATATGGGATTTGCCCTTAGGGGCAGAAGTTGAGCCGCTCCTGCCATGGTGGTGGGGCTTTGGGTGGGGAGTGAGGGCAGCGAGGAACTTCAGAGTCTGAGGGACCTTGATTTGAATCTCACCACCCCCACCACTCGTCCCCTCTCTGAGGTCAGCTCTGTCTGTGAGTCCCAAGCTGAGAAGATGCAGTGAGATGATGGATGGAAGGGTGGGGGGCTCACATTAAACACAAGAAAGTTCCTTCTACCAGGGCAAGGATTGTGAGTTTGGTTCACCAGTATTTCCCCAGCAACTGGGATGGGCCTGGTCCATGATTCATTTGCTAAATGAATGAATGAATGTGCTCGGTCATACAGAGGCACAATTAGTCATCATTCTGTGTTCCAGGGCCCCACGGGGCTGCCAGGAGACCTAGGCCCCCCTGGAGACCCTGGAGTTTCGGTGAGCGTGACCCTTCCTCCTCCGAAAATTCAGCATATTCTCTGTTCGGTCCCTATCTTTGCCTCCCCCCAACCCCCGCACGCCCACACCCCCACCCCCTGCCGCCGCTGCCCCCCCTCCCCCACCAGCCCCACAGATCTGGAACAAATCGTCTTTACTTTTGTCCAAGCCTCACCTTCCAATTCTCATGACCCCTCCCCACTCTGTTCCCCCAATCACAGGGTCAAGATGGTCCCCCAGGGGAGAAGGGAGACCCTGGTGATGTTGGGGGCCCGGTGAGTTGGGGAGCAGAGGACGTGTTGCCTAAAAAAGGGGTTGGGGCTGGAGAGTGGGCCAACTGAGGGGACCAGGGGAGCAGGCTAATGAAGTCCCCAGGGCTCCCATAGATGTACTTGCTTGGGCTCCCCCGGGCCTGGCCATGAATGTGAACAGCTTGAGGGAGGGGGCAGGAGATGGCTGATGCTGGGGTGATGTTTGGGGAAGCCTGTCTTTGTGTCATAGACATCCTGAAATCTTTGTCCTCAACTGTCCTGGTGGTTGTAACCTCCATAGGGTCCTCCTGGTGCTTCTGGGGAACCCGGCCCCACTGGGCCTCCTGGCAAAAGGGTGAGTGATGACCCACGTCCTGGCTGCTCTGGCTCCTACCTTGTCCCACTCATGCACACAGGTCCCCCACTCACCCCAGCCCCCCACTCATGCTGTCTTGCCCTCTTCAGGGTGCTTCTGGTCGCATGGGTCGAGAAGGCAGAGAAGGGGAGAAAGGTGCCAAGGTGAGCTCCCCCACCGGGAAGGGAACTTGTCTTGATTTGTTGGCCAACAGTTGGGCCATCAGAATGGGGAGAGGGAGTTCCCGTCATAGCTCAGCAGTTAATGAATCCAACTAGGAACCATGAGGTTGTGGGTTCGATCCCTAGCCTCCCTTAGTGGGTTAAGGATCCGGCGTTGCTGTGAGCTGTGGTGTAGGCCAGCAGCTACAGCTCCAATTGGACCCCTAGCCTGGGAACCTCCATATGCTGTGGGCGTGGCCCTAAAAAATAAAAATATTAAAAAAAATTAGAAAAGACAGAATGGGGAAGGGCCTGCGACCTCCACCACTTGCCCTATCCGCTCGCCTCTCCCTAATGGTTCTTGGCCAGGGGTCAGGAGCAGCCCCTGACTCTCTCTACCCCCTCCCTTGCCCTTATCCTTTTCAGGGGGAGCCAGGTCCCGATGGACCCCCAGGAAGGACAGGCCCCGTGGGGGCTCGAGGGCCCCCTGGACGTGTCGGGCCTGAGGGTCTTCCAGGGATTCCCGGTCCTGTGGTGAGTGGGGCAGGAATAGAGGTAGGGTGGGGAGTGGGATCAGGCCCTCCCTGTGGGCTCCTGTCTTGTAATTTCTCACTGCAGTTGGGAGGAGCTGACCCTGGTGGGGGAGAGGTGCCATACTGGGTTCTGGCAAAGGGAAGCCCCTCGGCACCCCATGTTCTATTTTGCCCTAGGGTGAACCAGGGCTCCTGGGACCTCCTGGACAGCTGGGTCCTCCTGGTCCTCTGGTAAGAGACTCCATCCTCAGGGTTCCCAGTGCTGAGAGCCACAATGGGCATTCAGTGACCAATCTAGTGACCCTGGGTGCTGATGGTGCAGCCTGACCCCTCCCTGACTATCCATCTGATGGTCCGCCCCAACCGTCTATCCTAACCATCTCTTCTGACCTCTCATCTCAATGGTCTACACGGACCACCCATACTGACCCTTCACCTTGATGGTCTCCACTGACCCTTCAGTTTGGTCAACTGACTACAATGACCAAATTGACCATCTATCTTCATAGTCTACACCAACTGCCCACACTGATGTTGACCACTGACCATTCATATTGGCCAACAAACCCCTTCGTTCATCTCTCATCATCCCTCCTCTCTCCCAACCATCCCCAAGACCACATCCCTGGTAATTCCACTGGAAACCTGGGTGATTTCTCACTTGGCCATCCCCCCAGCCACTCACATGGACTTTGAGGCTTTCTGCTTGAGACTCACCAACTGATCCTAACTCTCCTTCCAGGGGCCCTCTGGCCTCCCAGGGCTGAAGGGAGATGCTGGCCCCAAGGGGGAAAAGGTAAGGGTACCTCCTTCCATTATCCTCCTCTGCCAGTTACCTCCTTCTCCTCCTCCTTGAATTCCCACCATAAGCCAGAGGGCTAGGAGATTGGAGTCTCCTCTGCCCTCAAACTCACTATCCCAGGGCTCAGGGAGAAAAGTCTCCCAACACCCACCTTCTTCCCCGACATGTGCCTTTTTTTGTTTTTTTTTTTGGCTGCCCCACAGCATGTGGAGTTCCTGGGCCAGGTGTCAGATCCTAGCCACAGCTGTGCCTGATCCTTAACCTACTGTGCCTGGCCAGGATTGAACTTGCACCTCAGTGCTCCCAAGATGCCACCAATCCCCGTTGCACCACATCGGGAACTCACATATGCACCTCTTCTATCCTCCAGGGCCACATCGGATTGATTGGTCTCATCGGCCCCCCCGGGGAAGCTGGCGAGAAAGGGGACCAGGGATTACCAGGAGTGCAGGGGCCCCCTGGCCTCCAGGGAGAACCCGTGAGTGTGTGTCCTGTCCTCAGTGGGAAGATTGTGTTCAATGTAGAGGGTGGGTGGGAAGGCAGAAATGGGGCTTGTTTGGAGACTGTGGGTATGGGGGATTTGGGAAGCCTGGGTCTAGAATAAGGTAAGGGTAGTTCCCGTTGTGGCTCAGTGGGTTAAGAACCCAACTAGTATCCATGAGGATGCGGGTTCAATCCCTGGCCTCACTCAGTGGGTTAAGGATCCAGCGTTGCTGTGAGCTGTGGTGTAGGCTGGCAGCTGCAGCTCCACTAGCCTGGGAACTTCCATATGCCACAGGTGCAGCCCTAAAAAAAAGCAAAATAATAATAACAATAATAACAGGGGTTGTCCTGGGAAAATAGGGGGCTCTATCTGGGAACTTGAAGGTTGAAGGCTGTCTGGGGTTAAGGTCTTCCTTTGAAGGGACTGGAGGCTTGTCTGGGGAATGTGTCTGGACCATAAGGATGAACCCTATCAGTGATGACTCTGATGTCCTTTCTCCAGGGTTCTCCTGGTCCTATCGGCTCTCTGGGCCACCCTGGGTCCCCAGGCGTGGCGGTGAGTATGAGGGGTTTGTGGGGCGGGGTCATCTTGTCAGGACAGCCAGGATGCCAGCTCTCCCTGTCTCTATCCCACAGGGTCCCCCAGGACAAAAGGGTTCAAAGGGGTCCCCGGTGAGTACTCACCAAGTTTCCCTTGGGCTCTCACATCTCTTCTCCCCAGCCTTCGCATTCATTTGTTTATTCAGTCAGTCAGGCACTCAACAAATATTTATTCAACACTTACAATTGTACTTTGTCAAATCTAAGATGCCATCAGTTGTAAGGTGAGCCATTATTTTGTTTGTTTGTTTGTTTGTTTGTTTGTTTGCTTTTTAGGGCCACACCCACAGCATATGGAGGTTCCCAGGCTAGGGGTCTAATCAGAGCTACAGCTGCTGGCCTACACCACAGCCACAGCAAACGGGATCCGAGCTGCATCTGCGACCTACACCACAGCTCACGGCAATGCCAGATCCTTAACCCCCTGAGCAAGGCCAGGGATCAAACCTGTGTCCTCATGGATGCTAGTCAGATTCTTTAACAGCTGAGCCACGACGGGAACTCCCAGCCATTATTTTATAAACTGCTGCAGAAGCGAACAGTTCTGCCGAGTAAACTATGACTCAAGAAAAATGTTAAGAAGCTGATTTCAGAAATGCTAAAATGTGGGAAGAAAATGTGCATTTTCTGCTTGGTGCTGAAAAAACGGCATATCCTTCCTGGTGCCCCCCACCCCATGCTGTGTGTGTCTCTAGGTGTTGGTGTGCAGTGATTTCATAGACAGAGTTCACCCTCAAGTGACTTCTCCTTACAGGGATCCCAAGGTCCCCGTGGAGACACTGGACCCCCAGGTCCCCCAGGTCCCCCGGTGAGTTCCCCGGGACAACATCGGAGTGTCCCCCCCCCCAACACACCAGGGTTCCTTAGTGCCCAGAACTGGTCAGGGCACACACCAGGTGTTCAGGGGATGCACGTGGAGAGGGAGGTAGAAGAGGATCTTGGCTGTGTCTCGGGTTTTGGGGGGACATTCACTGGGGTTCTGATGAGATCTTGTCTGCCCATCTCTCCTGGCCTTTCTCTTTCTCTTTTTCAAAACTACTTTGACTATTTTATCTTTGGTCTGACCACTTCTGCCTCTCCCGGTCTCTGAGCCTTTCTGTCTCTTTTCCCATATGTCTCTCTCTGTCTTTGACTGTCCTCCTGGTCCTGTCTGTATCGCTCCCTCCACTTTCTCCCCTCCGCGCTCTCCACCCCCCACGCCCATGTCTCTCTCCCTGTATCTTCCTCCTGTGTCTCTGCTCTCGCTCCTGCATCTCCACCTCTGCCCAGGGTCCCTCTGCGGAGCTGCACGGGCTGCGCCGGCGCCGACGCTCGGTGCCAGTGCTGGGCCCCGGGGTCCCAGAGGGCGGCCTGGAGGAGGTGCTGGCCTCGCTCACCTCGCTGAGCTTGGAGCTGGAGCAGCTGCGGCGCCCTCCGGGCACGGCTGAGCGCCCCGGCCTTGTGTGCAGCGAGCTGCACCGCAACCATCCGCACCTGCCCGATGGTGAGATTCCGCCCCTCCCCCACACGGCGGGCGGGGAGCCCTGGGATCAGCACCAGCTCATGGGCCCCTCGCCTGGCTCTGCGGCAGGGGAATACTGGATTGACCCCAACCAGGGCTGCGCTCGGGACGCGATCAGGGTTTTCTGCAACTTCACTGCGGGAGGAGAGACCTGCCTCCATCCGGACAAGAAGTTTGAGACCGTGAGTACCTCTAGGGTGGGAGAGGAGTTGGGGGAGGGGTGGGGGAGGGGCGTTGATGGACGAAGGACTGGAACTCTGGAAACTATCTCATTCAAACCCAGCTCCCACCGCCAACTTACTGCAGGCATTGTCTTTTTATCATTACTTCAACCAGCATCCATTGAGCACCTACTGTATGCCAAGTCTTGGACGTGCTCGGGCTACAGCAGAGAATCTAAAAGAAAAAACAAAACAAAACCTTTGCTTTGCTTTTATGGAGTTCATTTTCTATGGGGAAAGACATAAGAAAATCTAACAAAGAAATCAGTAATGATAGTGAACCTTTAAAAAGTAGGTATGTGTGCCAGGCTACATGAACTTACTGAGTCCTGACCATCAAGTGGCAATTCTATTATCATGTCTAAATTACATAACCAAAAGGAACTCTACTCACTATTTTGTAATAACCTATAAGGGAAAAGAATCTGAAAAAAAGGATATATATATATATATATATATATATATATATATAACAGAATCCCTTTGCTGTACACCTGGAACTAACACAACATTGTAAGTCAACTATACTTCAATTTAAAAAGATAATAGGGGAGTTCCCGTCGTGGCGCAGTGGTTAACGAATCCGACTAGGAACCATGAGGTTGCGGGTTCGGTCCCTGCCCTTGCTCAGTGGGTTAAGGATCCGGTGTTGCCGTGAGCTGTGGTGTAGGTTGCAGACGCGGCTCGGATCCCGCGTTGCTGTGGCTCTGGTGTAGGCCGGTGGCTACAGCTCCGATTCAACCCCTAGCCTGGGAACCTCCGTATGCCGCGGAAACGGCCCAAGAAATAGCAACAACAACAACAACAACAAAAAGACAAAAGACAAAAAAATAAATAAATAAATAAAATAAAATATTAAAAAAAAATAAAATAAAAAGATAATAGGGAGTTCCTATTGTGGCTCAGCGGGTTAAGAACCTGACTAGTATCCATAAGGATGCAGGTTTGATCCCTGGCCTGGCTTAGTGGGTTAAGGATGCGGCACTGCTGTGAGCTGTTGTGTAGGCTGCAGATGAAGCTTGGATCCTGAGTTGGATGCAGCTCCGATTCAACCCCTGGCTTGGGAACTTCCATATGCTTCATGTGTGGCCCTAAAAAGCAAAAATAAATAAATTAAATAAATAAACAAACAATAAGTCTTTATCATCCCCCAGATAGGGAAACTGAGGCGCAGAGAGGGACGAGATTACCCATGACAGCCTGGCTCTTGTCCCAGTCCTTTACCAACGATATATACAATCTCCTAATCTGCTATCTTATAGGCCGCATGGGCTCACTGCCCTGCAGGCTATGGACTGGGAGGTGGGACCTCAGAATTTCTGAGATTTTTCCATCAGGGAGCCCTGAGCCTAACAGCCTCTGACGCCAGGCACCAGGCTTAGCTGTGGAGGGCAGTGGGTGAGCAGTACCACCTCTGGACCTCAGACTGCTCGGGTTGGAATCCAGATCTGTGACCTCAGTTTTCCCACCTGTAAAATGGGGTCCAAGAGAGTATCGACCTCTGGAGTTCCTGTTGTGGCTCAGTGGGTTACGAACTTGACCAGAGTCCATGAGAATGCAGGTTCGACCCCTGGTCTTGCTCAGTGGGTTAAGGATCTGGTGTTACCATGAGCTGTGGTGTGGGTAGCAGACATGGCTCGGATCCCACGTTCCTGTGCCTGTGGCATAGGTCTGCAGCTGCAGCTCTGATTCGACCCCTGGCCTGGGAACCTCCATGTGCCAGGGGTGTGGCCCTAAAAAACAAAAATGAAAAAAAAAGTATCGACCTCATGGAGTACTTGTGCCATCAAGGTACCAATGCACATATCAGGAGACATTGATTAAACACTGAGTTTACGCGGTGCCGTGTTAATACCACAGACAAAACGTAGTGAGCACAGACTTGCAAAATTGTGTAATAATGTTCTTACTTATTATTATTTTTGACTGGTCAGAACCCTGGTTTAGGGAGGACTCAGATCCTGCCATAATGCAAATTTAGACAAGCTCTCCCCTCCCCAGTTTATAGGGCAGAGGGCAGGACTTGATCTCTAAACAGTTGCTGACACCTGAGGTCTGACCTCTCCCCAGCCTACCTTCCTCCTGGCCAGAGAGAGACTGGGGATGGGCATGAGGAATGTTCTGAGTTTGGTTTCCCCAGACACAGACCCGGAGATGAGGGTTTGACAAGGGCAAGACATTTATTTAGGAGGTAATCCCAGGAGGCGGAAGTGAGAGGGGACCAGGGGAAGCAGCCAGGAAGGGGTGTGTTGTTAAAACATCACCACTGGACACTCAAGGCTCATTTCCCCTGGGCACTTCTGGGAGACAGTGTAGAGCAGGCTCCTTGGAGTTGTCCTCCCTGAGAGGAGAGGGAGCTGGGGCATTGATCCACTAGCTCTTGTCAGTCATTGGCAGAGGCTGCCTCAGAGGGCAGGAGACCCCAACCTCTTAGGTATGTCCTGTGCACTGGCCAAGCCCAGTCCCATAGCCAGAGAACAGCTGAGAATCCCTGATATTGACAGTTGATGGCTTTTGGTGTGGAGAGTTAAATACAGAAAGGGCACAGGGGGACACCTGGGGCATCTGCTGCAGTGACCCTCCCCTCTGTCCCCCAGGTGAAGCTGGCCTCTTGGTCCAGAGAAAAGCCGGGAAACTGGTATAGCACATTCCGTCGAGGGAAGAAGGTAAGTTGGTGGAGGCCAAGGTGGAGATGGTATAAAAATTGGTGGGGGAGGAGTTCCCTTCATGGCTCAGTGGTTAATGATCCCAATTAGGATCCATGAGGATGCAGGTTTGATTCCTGGCCTTGCTCAGTGGGTTAAGGACCTGGTGTTGCTGTGAGCTGTGCTGTAGGTCACAGATGCAGCTCAGATCCTGCGTTGCTGTGGTTGTGGTATAGGCCGGCCTATGTAGCTCCGATTTTACCCCTAGCCTGGGAACTTCCATATGTGACTACAGCCCTAAAAAGAAAATTGGTGGGGGTGTTGCTGTCCTGGCTCAGCAGAAACAAATCTGACTAGTATTCATAAGGATGCAGGTTCGATCCCTGGCCTCACTCAGTGGGTTAAGGATCTGACGTTGCTGTGAGCTGAGGTGTAGGTCATAGATGAGGCTCAAGTCTGGCATTGCTGTGGCTGTGGTGTAGGCCAGCGGCTACAGCTCCAATTGGACCCCAGCCTGGGAACCTCAATATGTTGCAGGTGCAGCCCTTAAAAAAAAAAAAGGACAAAAAAAATTGGCGAAAACCAGCATGGGGAACTTGAAACTGGGGGAGGTGAGATGAACAGGATAGGCTGGCCTCTGCCTTTATAGTGATCACAGGCTGGGGGTGGGTGGGTATGGCAGCATCAGATGTGTGATGAGGGAAGCACAGGGCATGGTGGCAATCCAGGGACAGTGCAGGAAGGATCTGAGGGCTTCCTGGTAGAGGTCACAGCTCAGCTGAGGCCTAAAGAATGAATTGGCTTGCAAGTTTGGGAGAACAAGGAAGAGTGTTCTGGGCAAATGGAACAAAGAATAAACAAAGGCCTCCAGTCAGGTTCCTGACTGGTGTCTGATGAGATTCTGAGTTATGTAAATGGGAAGAAGGGTAGGTTTAAGGGGTGGCATGGAATCTTGGGTTCATATAGGTCTTGCTTACGTAACATATATGTATATTCTAGGCACTGGGAACATAGCAGCAAATAAAACACAGTTCCTGACTTCATGATGTTGCTATTCTACTGGGAATATAACCAAGGAAGCAGACAGACAATAACCAAGGAAACAAAGCTATAATATCCTGTCATGGGATCTCTTGGTCTGGGTTCCCCTAAAACAGACCCTGAGATGAAAACTCAATCACCAGGAGTTTATCAGGGAGGTGATTCCAGAAAACATCAGTCAGGGAACATGAAATGATACAGGGAAGGGAAGGAAGCCGAAAAGGATGCATTACCAAGCCAGTTTTCTTTAGCCAGTGTTAAGTTAATAATATATTTTATTGAGGAGTTCCCGTCATGGCTCAGTGGTTAATGAACCCGATTAGTATCCACGAGGATGCAGGTTCAATCTCTGGGCTCGCTTAGTGGGTTAAGGATCTGGTGTTTCTATGAGCTGTGGGGTAGGTTGCAGATGTGGCTCGGATCCTGCGTTGCTGTGGCTCTGGTGTAGGCCAGCAGCTGTAGTTCTTTTTTTTTTTGGTGCGGGGGCAGTGGTAGTTCTGATTCAACCCCTAGCCTGGGAAACTTCACATGCTGTGGGCCCAGCCCTAAAAAGACAAAATAAATAAATAAATATTTTATTGAACCCAATATATCCAAAATATTGTTATATCAATATAAAGATTATTGAGGTGTTTTAATTTTTTTCCCTAGGAGTTCTTCAGAATCTTGTGCATATTTTATATTTATAGCACCTCATAATTTGGATACTGCATTTCCTTGGAAATACTTAGATTGCATAAAACCTGCATTTGAAAAAGTAGATTGGTGTCCTCAAGTTTTTCCAAACTTAAGTTTTCTGATAACTGGATTGAGGTTCAGTTCTTAGTAATGAGTTAAACTTTAAAAATTTAATTAGGAGTTCCTTTTGTGGCTCAGTGGTTAACGAGCCCAACTAGGATCCATGAGGATGTGGGTTCGATTCCTGGCTTTGCTCAGTGGGTTAAGGATCTGGTGTTGTTGTGAGCTATGGTGTGGGTCACAGACGAGGCTTGGATCTAGCATTGCTGTGGCTGTAGCATAGGCTGGCAGCTGCAGCTCTGATCTGACCCCTAGCCTGGGAACTTCCATATGCCACAGGGGCAGCCCTCAAAAAACAAAACAAAGCAAAACTATACTTCAATTTTTAAAAATGGGTGCCCAAAGTAAAAAAAAAATAATAATAATTAAATAAAGTTTAAAAAATTTTCTTAGTCTCATTGGCCACCTTGCAAGTGCCCAATGGCCACATGTGCCTAGGAGCTTGCAGGAGAACTGGGGGTGGGTGGATGGCTTGTGAAGCTGCCAAAAATGAGGACATGGTAGTAGTTCTGCAGCTTGTGGGAGGTGGGTTCCTTGGAAAGAGTAGAGGTGAAAGGAGCAGCCCCACCTCTTCTTTGTCCCACCCCCAGTTCTCCTACGTGGATGCTGATGGGTCCCCTGTGAGCGTGGTCCAGCTGACCTTCCTGAAGTTGCTGAGTGCCATCGCCCGCCAGAGTTTCACATACTCCTGCCAGAACTCAGCCGCCTGGCTGGATGAAGCTGCAGGCAACTATGGCCACTCCCTCCGTTTCCTGGGGACCAACGGGGAGGAGCTGTCTTTCAACCAGACCGCAGCAGCCACCATCACTGTCCCCTATGATGGCTGCCGGGTAAGGGAGGAGCCGGGGTTTGGGCAGAGTGGGGAGGGGAGGCCGTGACTGCCTGCCCCCTGACTCTACATCCGTGTCTTCCCATGAAATCAGCTCCGCAAGGGACAGACGAAGACCCTCTTGGAGTTCAGCTCTTCCAGAGTGGGGTTTCTGCCCCTGTGGGATGTGGCAGCCATTGACTTTGGCCAGACGAACCAGAAGTTTGGGTTTGAACTGGGCCCTGTCTGCTTTAGCAGCTGAGAGCTTCAGGGGTGGGAGGGATCAATGAGGGAGCTCCAGACGGGGCACATTTGGTGCTGAGGCTTTGAAGCCACCATATTTATCATCTCCTATGACTGTGGAGCCGGGGGAGAATCTGCTCATCACAGTCAAACAGTATTCCTTCTCTATTCCGGGGGTCTGGTGCTGGACTCCCCCTGGCCCAGGAGTCCAGTTTCCCTGCACTGCACCCCAGCTGGCATAACCGTAATCTGACTCTTTCTCCTCTCCATGCTCAGCTCCCTCCTCCTGTGCCCCCCCAACCCCATGCAATGAACTTCTAACCCAGAGCTGTTGAATGCTCCTCCCCCAATGCCTGCCTCCCACCCCAAAGTCGGTGCTCTCAACACCCTTTGGTGCTACCTTCCCCATATAGTTAAGCACTGGATGTCTCCTGATCCCAGGCTGGGACCCCTTCGCTCATTCCTAGTGTCAGGTGGGTTCACAGCAAAGGGACTCAAATCAGACTACAGAGGGAAGTGGGACTTCCCGGGAGTGAGCTGTGTGCTCCCTCTGCTGCCTCAGCCCAACCCTGAATACCGCCTCCCTCCACAGCTCCTCAATTGCATCTTGCCATGCCAGGTGACTTGGGGACCAAGACAGGGGGTGTAAGTCAGGATCCTAATGGTGCTGCCCTATTTATACCTGGGTCTGTATTAAAAAGGGAAAAATCCCCTCTGTTGTATATTTAATCTGCTTCCTCCATAGGGAAGGCTGGGATATGATGAGAGAGATTCTAGTATGATCCCCATCTTCCCCCCATCTGCCCCTGGGCATAGGGCATAATTGGCATCTCGAGTCTGAGAATAAACCAGTGAACTGTGTCCCTGTCTGTGTCTTTCACATGGTGCCATATCTCCCTTAGGGTCTAGCTCTTGTCTCACCTGAGACATTTGCCACCACCTGTCTTAATAATTGCATCTTTTGGTGGGGGTAGTTTTGGGGATGGGGGAACCTAATTACTTTGGAACTCTGTGGAGGCAATGAGCCTTTTAATTAACTTAGGCCCCTAGAGGAAACGTTGGAAAACAGTCAGCTATCCAAGAAAGGAAATTTTTGTGTTTTTTTTTTGTTGTTGTTTTTTCATTTTATAGCCATACCTACAGCATGTGGAAGCTCCCAGACTAGGGGTCAAATCTGAGCTGCAGCTGCCAGCCTACACCACAGCCACAGCAATGCGGGATCTTTAACCCACTGAGCGAGGCCAGGGATGGAACCTGCATCCTCAAGAACACTATGTTGATTCTTAACCAACTGAGCTACAGTGGGAACTCCCAAGAGAGGAAATCTTAAATGTTTCCTTAATAAAAAGAAATGACAAATAATTGACATGATGGAGGTGTTAGCTAATGCTCTGTTGGTAATCATTTTGCAATATCTTAGTGTATCAAATCAACATGTTCTATACCTTAAACATATAGACAATGTTATATGTCTATTATATCTCAATAAAGCTGGGAAAATATTGTGAACATATTAAGAAGACATCAAACTTTGAAAAAGGGAAGTTCCTGTTGTGGCTCGGTGGTTAACAAACCTGACTAGAATCTATGAGGATGTGGGTTCAATCCTTGGCCTTGATCAGTGGGTTGAGGATCCAGTGTTGCTGTGAGCTGTGGTATAGGTCACAGACATGGTTTGGATCCAGCATTGCTGTGTCTGTGGCATAGGCTGGCAGTTACAGCTCTGATTGGACCTGGGAACCTAGCTCTTAGCTAGATACTAGCTAGCCTGGGAAACTCCATATGCCATGGATGTGGCCCTAAAAAGACCAAAAAAAAAAAAAAAAAAAAACCAAAAACCAAAAAACAAAAACCTTAAAAAGGAAATGGGAAATAGCCAGATCTCCTTGTTGACCTTGATTAGTCCTAGAATCGCTGGCTGAGCTGAGGGGTGCCTCAAGAGGTGACATGGAATGTGGTTTTGGTTTGAAAAGGAATGACTGGGTGTCAAAGGTCTGGGTGGCAAGTCAAGGGAATGAATTGAGGGTGAAGAAAATTTGAGTTGACCCTTGGGTGAGTTGGAAGTTAGGGGTTAGAGGCAGGGTAAACTACGTCAAAGTGGATTTAAGATGAGTTGAATTGGAGGTTGGTTTGCAGTGAGTTGAGTCCATTTGGGGATCCATTGAGTTGGAGGTTGGAATGCTGAAAGGTTTGAGTCAAGAGTTTGGTATTGGATATTGGTCAAATTGAATTAGGGTTGATTTAAGAAGTAGGAAGTCCTAAATAGAGGTAAGTAGGGATTACTATGAATATTGAGTGTGGTTTGCCAGTTTGATAAGTCAGAATGGGATCAATTAAGATAAGAGCTGTTTTTTTTTTCTTTCTTGTCTATTGTCTTTTTACAGCCCCACCGCGTCATGTGGAAGTTCCCAGGCTAGGGGTCTAATCGGAGCTGTAGCCACTGTCCTACACCACACAGCCACAGCAATGCAGGATCTAAGCCGAGTCTGCTACCTACACCACAGCTCACAGCAATGCCCATCCTTGACCCACTTAATGAGGCTAGGGATCGAACCCGTGTCCTCATGGATGCTAGTTGAGTTCATTAACCACTGAGCCATGACGGGAACTCTGAGAGTTGGGCTTGAAGTGACTTGAATAGGGGTTAGATATTGGGTTGAGGTTTTTAAAATTTTTTTGGCCATGCCCACGACATGCAGAAGTTTCAGGGCCAGGGATGGAATGCAGGCCACAGCAGTGACCTGAACTGCTGCAATGGCAATGCCAGATCCTTAACCTGATGCACTACAAGGGAACTCCCAAGTTGAGGCTTTTCAAAACAAATTCATTGAGATACAATTCACATACCATATAATTCATCCATTTGAAGTATATACTTAAGTGGGCTTTAGTACATTCACAGACTTCTCCAACCATCACCACAATCAATTTTGCAACATTTTCATCACCTCAGAAAGAAATCCGGTATCCATTAGCAGTCACTCACCATCTCTTCCAAACCTCTTAGTGGTAGGAAACCACTAATCTTTCTGTCTCTGTGGATTTGCCTATTCTGGACAGTTCATATAAATGGAATGATACCATATGTGGCTTTTTGTGTCTGCTTTCTTTCATTTAGCATCCTAATTTCACAGTTTATGTTACAGCATGCATTAGAACTTCATTCCTTTTTTTTTTTTTTTTTTTTTTTTTTTTTGGATTTTTAGGGCCATACTCGTGGGATATGGAAGTTCCCAGGCTGGGGGTAGAATTAGAGCTACAGTTGCCGGCCTACGCTACAGTCATAGCACCACGGGATCCAAACTGTGTCTGTGGCCTACACCACAGCTCACGGCAACCCTGGATCCTTAACCCGCTGAGCGAGGCCAGGGATCGATCCTGCATCCTCATGGATCCTAGTTGGGTTCTCTTACCACTGAGCCATGAAGGGAACTCCTCACTCCTTTTTATAGTTGAAAAAATAATTTACCGAATTTTCTTTATTCATTCATCAGCTGATAGACATTGTTGAGTTGAGCTAGGAGTGGCGAAGGGCTTGTGAGTTAAGTTGAGTCAGGTAGGATTGGGTACGTAGAAGCAGCAGGTTGGAGTTGCTTCCCCAAACCCAGGGCTTATGCTATTATTTTCTGCCACCAAGCGCTCCAGGACCACCTGACCCCTTGTCCTGGATTCCTCCCTTCATTTGATAAATGTTATTAAAGCATCCTAACTCTATGAAGAATGTTGGTGCCCAGAGGTTAATTGATGAGCTCATCCATTTATTCCCTTATTCATTTGTTTAGTTCTCCTGAGTGTTTACTCAGTACCAGGCACTGTTCCAGATGCTGGGGAGAGAAGACAGATGTGATGTCTGCCCTCAGGATCTTACTCTGAGGAAAACAGATTATACACAAATAGCTATATAATCTGACTTCAGGTAGTAGTAATTGCTGAGAAGGAAAATCAAGCAAGTTACATGGAAAGAGAGGGATGGAGTAGGGGGCGGTATTTGAAACAGCTTGGTCAGAAGAGGCTTTGCAGAGGAGCTCATCTTAGAGTAGAGTCCTGAAGGATGTGAGGGAAGATTCAGGTGGAGCCTGTATCCTGCACACAGTGAAGAACCCAGAGACCCTCAAATATCCAAGAGGACTCTTGAGGAAATGGTTTTTCTCTTGGTCACTTCTTCACTGGATGTGTGGCTTTTGCTGATGTCCTCACTCTGGGTGGACATCTAACAACCCAGATGTAGACCTGGGCTTGCCTGCCTTTCAGTTCTCTCAGACATCTTTAACTCAAGAATACAGATGGGGAGTTCCCATCGTGGCTCAGTGGTTAATGAACCCGACTAGCATCCATGAGGACACAGGTTCGATCCTTGACCTCGCTCAGTGTGTTAAGGATCTGGCATTGCTGTGAACTGTGGTGTAGGTTGCAGACAAGGCTTGAATCTGGCATTGCTGTGGCTGTGGTGTAGGCTGGCAGTTGCAGCTGCGATTCAACCCCTAGCCTGGGAACCTCCATATGCCGCCGGAGTGCGGCCCTAAAAAGACAAAAAGAAAAAAGAAAAAAAGAGAACACAGGTGGTAACACCAATGCTGTGTGATATTTCTCTCTTTCTGGGCACACATAATTGAGAACACATCTCCCAGCCTCCCTTGCAGTTAGGTTGGGGCCATGTGGCTGAGTCTTGTCCAACAGGACATAGGTAGCCATAAACCCACCTGTACAGCCCTCCTTGTTCGTTCTCCTCAGTCCATGATGACCTTGGAGGTTATACATAAGATGAGAGTATCATGTGCAGAATGAGAACGGGGACTGCTTCCCTGAGTTACTACAGTTGACCCTTGAACAGCACTGAGGTTAGGGGAGCCAAACTCACACGCAGTCAAAAATCATAATTTGGGGAGTTCCTCTCATAGCTCAGCAGTAACAAACCCAACTAATATCTATGAAGATGCAGGTTTGATCCATGGCCCTGCTCTGTGGGTTAAGGATCAGGCGTTGCCAGGAGCTACAGTGTAGTTTGCAGACTCGGCTCAGATCTGGCATTGCCGTGGCTGTGGTGTAGGCCTCTAGCTGCAGCTCCTATTCAACCCCTAGCCTGGGAACTTCCATATGCCATGTGGCCCTAAAAAAAAAAAAAATCGTGTAACTTTACAGTCAGGCCTCTGTATCTGTGGCTACAAATTCATAGATCCAAACAACCTCAGGTTGTGTAGTACTGTATGTATTTATTGAAAAAAAAATCCACATGGAAGTGGACCTGCACAGTTCAAACTCCTGTTGTTTAGTGGTCAACTGGACCTAGAGGAATGCTGCCAAGAAGACCTCCATTAGATATGACCAAGAAATAACTTGATCGTTTTAAGGCCTTGAGATATTTGAGTTGCTTGTTATAGCAGCTACCACTAATTATCCTGACTAATACAGTGAACAGACCCAGCTTTTACTAGAGGCTGGCATGTCAGCCTGTGTGTGAACCAGGAGGTCTCATTGCAGGACAATCAACAAGTTAAAATTTATTATTGAATATCTTTATCCTCAAAACTGCCCACAACTGTGAATTTGTCACTGGAGGTACGCTCTCCCTGAGTCCAGATTTCCTGCTGTTCTGCTGCATCTTTCCCTCCTTGATACCTCTCATTGACTGCCCTATTCATTCCCTTCCTCCAGGGCTTTCTACTTTTAGATCAAACTTGGCTCACTTTTTTTTTTTTCCCTTTTTGCCTTTTAGGGCTGCGTCAGAGGCATGTGGAGATTCCCAGGCTAGGGGTCTAATTGGAGCTGCAGCTGCAAGCTATGCTACAAACACAGCGATGAAGGATCCGAGCCATGTCTGTGACCTACGCAACAGCTTATGACAATGCTGTAGCCTTAACCCACTGAATGAGGCCAGGGATTGAACTTGCAACCTTATGGTTACTAGTTGGAGTCATTTCTGCTGTGCCACAACGGGAGCTCCTTATCTCACTTTCTTATGAAGAATCCCTCAACCTTTCTTACAGACTGTGTCTTCACACCCACATGATCCATGACGAGTTCGATGGACACAATAATGATAATAATGACCATAGATGGTTTACAAACCAGACACTATTCATCAAATGTTTTCCCTGAATGAATTTACTTATTCCTCATCACAACATTTTTTTGTTTTTGTTTTTGGCCACACCTGAGGCATATGGAAGATCTCTGGCCGCTACAGAGATAGTGCTGGATCCTTAACCTGCTGTGTCACAGTGGGAACTCCATAACCTTTGAGGAAGTTTCTGTTATGACCCCCATTTGGCAGATAAGGGAGCTGAGAAGCAGAGAGGAGGAGTAAATTTCCCAGAGTCTGGAGTTAAAGATTTTGCTAAATAAAAAGCCATAGTCTCCCTGAAGGGAATTATTTCCAGCATAATTTAAAAAATGACATCCAACAACAGCCCAGGGTTTGAATGCAGGATGCAGGTCCACTGGCATCAGCTTTTGCAACTTCAATCCCACACTGGTACAGGTATTTTGGAGGGGAGGAACAATTAATAGTATAATAAGGACTCTTTAATGAGCTAAAAGCTCATTAAAGAATTAGAAACTTGGCCCTGCTAAACTAAAGGGTAATTGACAAAGGCGTTAAGGAGGGAATTCCAGGCTTGCAAGGGCTCGGTTCTGTGTATTTACTGAGTGAGCATCATCAACACCAGCACCCAGGCGGCTGTTGGGAAAACCCCCAGCTGATTTGCATATTCAGCAGCCATAATTAATCACAGTGCTTGTGCTTCATGAGCAATTACTCCCGAGCTGGGGATGGGGCTGGGCAGGGCGGCTGGCACGGCCAGTGTGGGGGCCCTAGCTATGGCTTTAGACAGCGGTTGTGTGGGGCAGGACGGATCAGGGGGGATTTTATATGTACACACAACATTATCCGAGACACAATACGCAGACCAAGGGCCCATGTCATCAGATCCTCATTTTTGTCACCTCCTTTCCTCCCCTGCTGCCACCACAGCTGCAAGTCACATCTTGGACCCACAGGCAGACTGAGAGAGACAGACCCATGTTAGACACACCCCACACCCTCAGTCAGATCCAGATCCGTGGACATACACAACAGGCCACACATAGCTGCATACATCCAGTTTCTGGATATAGACCCGAGACCCCCTCCTCCCCCAAACAACTGGTCTCAAAAACCCACACACAGAGATGGAGCTGCATCTGGAGGGCGATCCCCATTGCCGCACAGAGAATGACCACCTCCTGGAGCCTCCTGGGGCACATGCTAGGAATGCAGAGGGACACACAGCCTCGCACAGAGATATGCCACCAACACATAAGCTGCAGACACAGGCCTGGATTTTTTTTTTTTCTGAGATCAATCCTCCCTCTGCTCACACATCATCCAGTCATGCATTCCTTCAATCAACAAATCTTTATTAAGCACCTAGTGTGTGCCAGGCACTTTTCTAGGCTCCTGGGACCCAGCAGTGGAGAAAACAAAGACCCCCCCCCTACAACACCCTGTGGAGTTAACACTTCGTGGTGCTGACAAGCAGGGAACAGACATATAGGATAGGCCAGGTGGTGCAATGTAGAAAAATAAGACAGAGAGGAAAATTAAAGGGTGTTCTTTGGGATTGGGTGGTCAGGGAAGGCTTCCTGGAGGAGGCATCCCTGAGGTGGAAGCTCAGACAGAGAGAAAGAGGAGGGAGCCATGTGACAGCTCATACAGCCAGGCCAAGAGACACTGAACCATGCAGAAAACACACCTACCCACACCTGGCCGTGCAGAGATCTCATCCCCACAAAGGCCTGCATGGTCTCCTGTGCTGAGTGCCCTTGACACCCGGGCTTCCTTTTGAGAGGGCAGGCCTGAACCCTGAAGGTAACAGTGCAGCACTGGGGAGACAGGAAGCTGAGCAGACAGAAAACCAGACGGACACTGAGAGGTTTTCCTGTCCTTCCTTGATGCTGGGCTCATCTCCTTTATACCTGCTTCCCCCACCCCTGCCCCCTTGGGTGTATTTCTTATTTCGTTTTATTTTGGTGGTGAAAAACCACATAACATAAATTTTACCATCAACCATGTTTAAGTGTACAGTTCAGTTGTGTTAAGTATACTCACATTGCCGTACAGTAGATCTACAGTGTTTCATCTTGCAAAGCAGGAAACTACTCATTGGACAACTCTCCCACCTCAGCCACTGACACCCACTGTCTACTTTCTGTCTCATGAACTTGACTCCTCTAGGGACCTTGTATAAGTGGAATCATGTGGCATTTGTCTTTTTTGTGACTGGCTTATCTCACTGAGGGTAATGTCCTTGAGGTTTATCTACGTTGCAGCAGATGTCTGAATTTCCTTCTTTGTAAAGGCTGAATCATGTTCCACTGCGTGGATGGACCACATTGGGTTTATCCAGCCATCCTTTCAAGGACAATGTGTTGCTTCTGACTCTTGGCTACTGTGAATGATGCTGCTATAAATATGGGAGGTGCAAGAATCTCTTTGAGACCCCACTTTCAATTCTGTGGGATCTATACCCAGAAATGGGATTATTGGATCAAGTTTTATCTCTTTTTAAATAATTGTTTTCAGAGTTCCCATTGTGGCTCAGCAGATTAAGAACTCAACATATTGTGAGTGAGGATATGGGTTCAATCCTTGGCCTCACTCAGTAGGTTAAGGATCAGGAGCTGCTGCAAGCTGTAGCATAGGCTGCAGATGCAGCTCAGATCTGGCATCGCTGCGGTTGTAGCTGCAGACCCAGTTCCACTCCTAGCCTGGGGAAATTCCATATGCTGCAAGTGTGGCCTTAAAAAGAAAAATTTTTTTTCGTCCAGGCATACATGGTGTACATTAAAATGCGCCGGTCTTAAGTGTCCTGTTGGAAGAATTTTGAAAATTGTCTATACCCTAAATAAGACATAAACTGTTTCCAGCACCCAGAGAATTCCTCATGCTCTTCCCATGCTCCCTCTGTCCGAGACACACTCTCTTCTTGGATCCATTCCTAGCATGGCAGAACAAATGAATGACATTTGGAAGGGGTGTGGAGGCAGCGTGGCGTAGCAGTTAGAGACAAGCTACCTGGTCCAAGCTTCAGCTCTTTTGTTACAACAGGTGTAGCCAGAGTTCCTGTTGTGGCTCAGTGGTAACAAACCTGACTAGTATCTATGAGGATGCAGGTTCGATCCCTGGCCTCGTTCTATGGGTTAAGGATCTGGCATTGCCATGAGCTGTGGTGTAGGTTGCAGACGAGACTCAGATCTGGTATTGCTGTGCTGTGGTATAGGCTGGCAGCTGCAGCTCTGATTCAACCCCTGACCCAGGAACTTCTATATGCTGTGGGTGTGGCCCTAGAACAACAACAACAAAAAAACCCAAACAAACAAAAACAGGTGTACATGTCACCCCTCTGAGCCTCAGTCTCTATAGCTATAAAGTGGGGTGAGTAATATACCTACAGTGTTGGGTTGTGTGAGGATTACATTAATTAAAACAGATCACACACAGAACAATGCCCGACATGTGGTAAATACTATAAAAGTCTTGTATTTTAAGTGTTACATAGAGTTCTTGCTGTGGTGCTGTGGGTTAGGAATCTGTGGTCACAGCTGTGGCTTGCGTTCAATCCCTGGCTCAAGAACTTCCATATACCCTGGATTCAGCCAGGGAAAAAAAAGTGTTGCATATATGTATATATGTATATAAAAGAGAGAGAGGGAGAGGGAAAGAGAGAAAGAAACTATTTTATTTTATTTTATTGTCCTTAGGCACGTAGAAGTTCCTGGACCAGGGATCAAACCTGTCCCACAGCAGTAACCAGAGCCACAGCAGTGACAATGCCAGGTCCTCAATCCACTGGGTCACTAGGGAACTCCAAGAGAAAGAAACTTTATAACGAACACTCACATGCCCACTACCCAGGTGAAGACACAAATGATGTTTCCTATACACATTTCTGCCATTACATTCCATTTGCTTCCTCACAGAGGGTAGATGAATGTGGAGAATTAAAAACATTTGTTATGGAGTTCTTTTGTGGTGCAGTGGGTTAAGGATCTGGCATTGTCAAGTGGCTCAGGTTGCTCCTGTGTCATGAGTTCAATTCCTTGCCTTGAAACCTCCACATGCCATGGGCGTGGCCAAAGAAGAAACAACACAAAAAAACTCCACATTTTTAAAATTGGGTAAAATAGACATAAAGTAAAATTTAAACCAATTACCCCCCCCTTTTTTTGGTCTTTTTGTCTTTTTAGGGCCTCACCCACCATATATGGAGGTTCCCAGGCTAGGGGTCTAATCAGAGCTGTAGCCACTGGCCTACACCAGAGCCACAGCAATGCGGGATCTGAGCCGCATATGTGACCACAGCTCACAGCAATGCCGGATCCTTACCCCACTGAGCGAGGCCAGGGATCAAACCTGCAACCTCATGGTTTCTAGTCAAATTCATTTCTGCTGCACCATGATGGGAACTCCCATTTACCCATTTTGTTTTGTTTTGTTTGTTTGTTTGTTTCTGCTGTTCTCATGGCATGCGGAAGTTCCCAGGGGCCAGGGATCGAACCTGAGTCACCAGTGACAACGCCAGATCCTAACCCACTGAGTGACAATGCCAGATCCTAACCCATTGAGCCACCAGGGAACTCCCCATTTACCCATTTCTAAGCATCCAGATGGGTGGCATTAAGTCCATTCACATTTTGTGCCACCATCCCCACCATCCGTCTCCAGAAATTTGTCATCTTCTCCAACAGAAACTCTGTTCCCAGGAAAACCTAACTCCATACTTTCCCCTTGCTGCGGGCTGTGAGAATTTCTGACCTCAGCGTATTTCTCCATGTTTACTGCCTGCAGGGGCTGTATCCATGGATGATGCACAACATGACTTGGCAAGTTTCTAAACTGTCTTGAACTGGTTGCTCTTGCGCATATTGCTTTGGTAGCTCAGCCAGAGATTTTTACATCACCAAGAATGTCTAATCTTGTCCTTTTTTTTTTTTGCTTTTTAGGGTCACATATGTGGCATATGGAAGTTCCCAGTCTAGGGGTTGAATTGGAGCTGTAACTGCCAGCCTACATATACCATGGCTCACGGCAATGCCAGATCCTTAACCTACTGAGCAATACCAGAAATTAAACCCTTATCCTCATGGATACTAGTTATGTTCGTTACCACTGAGCCACAACAGGAACTCCTTCATTGCTTTTAAATGCTTACCTCAGAATGGTTATCTATTCTACTCATCAGCTTGTAGGTATTTCTCATTTTGTTCCTGTTTTAACATCCTGGCATGTTTGCACATGGATAAGTGTCTCCAGGGCATAAATATATATGGATGGAAATTCTGGGTTGGGGGAAGATGCCACTTCAGCAGTCTCTGAGTTTTGATATTCAGCTGGTTGCCCAATCCTCCCTATGTTCCCTTCCATTCACCACTCTCCTGAGGCTCCCTGTTGGCACCAAGATAAACTCCAGTTCTTCTACCTGTGTCTCTGGCCTCACTTGTTACCAGACCTCATCAGGAGACCTAGCAGCCTCCTGCACCCGTGGCCTCAGGGCCTTTGCACCTGCTCTTTCTGCCCTGCCAGCTCTTACCCATCTCTCCAGTTTTACTTCTGGTGTCATTCCTTGATCCTGACCATCCCCAGGCTAGATCAGGGTACCCCAGTCACACTCAACTTGAACCCTGCCCATCTTTGCACAAACCATACCCTTCACTCTTGAAAATGGGGCTGCCTGCTTCATAGTCACTAATCCATTGCAGCCTGGGCTGGTATGGAGGGCCCCATCTCTACCTGTGGAGGAATGGAGGAGCCCTCTCTCAGGCTTGGGGCTGAAACTTCAGAGACCTGGGCTGTAATACCAGCTCTGCCACTTCCTAGCTGTGTGACCTAAGGCAAGTGGCTTAACCCCTCTGAGCCTCTCACTTTCCTCTCTTTGGGAAACCCTTCCCAGGGTGATTGCTGGGGTTGAAATGAGCCCCCGCCCCACCTGGCTCAGGGCAGACCACTCTCAGTAGGAGCCTTTGTAGTTCTGAGCCAAGTTCCAGCCCCAGAACCTTGGACTAGGGCTTTGCTTCTTCCTGGCTTGGCACGGCTGGGAAGTGATGCTGGGTCTCCTTGTCCCGCCAACTCTTCCCTCAATTCCCAGGCCCTTCCTTAATGGGAACCAGATGCACTGGAGGCCTGCCCACCCACCTCCCTCTCCCCCCTCTGCCCCTCCTCCCTCTCCCTCCTCTCCCAGAGAGGCTGCCTGAGTCATCTCATCAACCTCTCCGCTTCTCACAGCCTCATTCCCACGCTGCCCTGGACCTGGGTTTGCGTGCTGAGGGTATCCGTGTCCTGTCCTCGGTCCTTGTGGGTCTGTATGTGTGTGTGAACTGTCTGCCTGTATTGGGTGTTTGTGTAGGTGACTATGTCTGAATTGTGGATCTGTGGTGGGTTTTCTACAAACCGTGTGCCTCTGTTGTGTGTCTCTGTGTGTTTGTGCTTAAACTCTCTGCCAATTTTGTGCTGTTTCTTTATGGGGCTTTGTGCGTGTCACTGTATTAAGGTATTAAGGACATGTCTGTCTTACGGATCTCCGTGGATGCAAATCTGCATGTATGAGCTGTGGGCCTGAACTGAGGGGTTTGTGTATTTTCCATGTTGGGGATTTGTCTATTTCATTGTTTGTTGGCCATGCCCGTGTCACATGGAAGTTCCCTGGGACCAGGGATTGAACCTGAGCCATGGCAGTGACAATGTCAGCTCCTTAACCCACTGTGCTATGAGGGAACTCCACATGTTGGGGATTTGTGTGTGTGTTGGGTTAACTGTATTTGTGAGTGCTGGTTCTTTGGTAGCTGTGGCTAGTTTGCCTCTGATGTTCTTCCACTATTTGATCGGTAGTGTGTGTGTTTCTGTGGGCCCTTGTGCCTGCAGTGTGGATCTGGCTGTGTGTCACATGTGGTTGCGTGTGTTTGTTCTGGGTGAGGCCATTCTGTCTGAGCACAATGTTGTGTCTGAGTGATGGCATCCCCATGTGTGTTTGTGTGTTGGTTCACTTGAGGCCAGTCCCGGGCAACTGGGGGACAAATTCCTATCCTCATGTAGTCATTCAGTGTGTGTGTGTGTGTGTGTGTGATGCCCGAAGGGGTAGGAGTTCCTGCAGTGGCAGCAGCTCTACAGTGAGAAATGCCCAAGAGAAGGAAAAAATGGTGGGAGCAGTCTACGGGGAGCCCCCAAGGTCAAGGGCTGAACCCAGGAGCCTCTTCCAGGACATGGAAAGGGAGCTAGGCTCCATTCTGGGTGGGCCCTTGGAAAGGCAGAATCGGGAGCCTTGGACACTGGAATGGTCACCATGGAGATGCTGGGGCTGAGGAGGGGTAGAGGTGATGCTCAACTCACCTGGGAGAGACCGGGCCTTCTGGCTGCCACCTGAATACTGGAGGCTCTGGCCCAGGTATTCCCTGCAACTATAGCACAAAGAGCAGCATGTTAGAGTTCCCACTGCGGTGCAACTGGATCAGCAACATCTCTGTAGCGCCAGGATGCAGGTTTGATCCCTGGCCAGCACAGTGCGTTAAAAGATATGGTGGTGCCTCAGCTGCAGCCTAGGTCACAATTGTGGCTCAGATCTTCGGATCTGATCCCTGGCCTGGGAACTCCATATCATGCAAAATGGGCAAAAAAAGAAAAAAAAAAAAAAAAGAGAGAGAGAGAGAGAGAGAGAGAAAATCCTTGTGTCTGGAGTCAGACATGAACTAAATTATGGTCTTAGCTCTGCAGGACACCCTCTCTGTGTGGCTTTGCTCAAGTGTCTTAAGCTCTCTAAGCCTCAATGTCTCCATCTGAAAAATGGGACTGAGACAGAGGATGCTGGCGCTCTGTGTGTATCCCCTTGGCCCTCATGCATTGCTGTGCATGCTTGAGCCTCAGAGCTGTCTCAGCTCATATGCTGGCCAGGCCAGAAATGCTGAGGAGCTGACACCCCTGGGTGACACCTCTCCCCCAATGACATGTGGGACGTGGAGAATAAACACCCACCTCCCTCACCCTCTGATGGGATAAGAGTGAGGGGCAGGGCCTGCACTCTCTCCCAGGGGTCTCCAGCAGGATGGACCCTCAGTTGTCCATGTGGATTTGATGGGAAAGGAAAGATGCTGAACAAAGAACAAATATAGGAACTTCCCGTTATGGCTCAGTGGTAACAAACCCAACTAGCATCAATGAGGATGCAGCCCTAAAAAGCAAAAAAAAAAAAAAAAAAAAAAAAAAAAAAAAAAAAAAAAAACCCAATATAATGCCATGGAGGTCAATAGGTTGGCTCTGAGTCGACAGAACTGGGTTTGAATCTCCTGTCTGCTGTTTATATCTGAGTGGCCTTGATCACATTATCTAACCTCTCTGAGCCTCAGACTTTTCATTTTTTGTCTTTTTAGGGTCGCACCCATGGCATATGGAGGTTCCCAGGCTAGGGATCTAATTGGTGCAGTAGCCACCGGCCTACACCACAGCCACAGCAATACCAGATCTGAGCTGTGTCTGTGACCTACACCACAGCTCACAGCAATGCCGCATCCTTAACCCACTGAGCGAGGCCAGGGATTGAACCTGCAACCTCATGGTTCCTAGTTGGATTTGTTTCCACTGCATCACAACAGGAACTCCAGCCTTGGAATTTTCCTTCTTAAACTGGGGAGGAGTTCCCATTGTGGTTCAGCAGTAACAAACTTAACTAGTATCCAAGAGGATTCAGGTTCAATTCCTGGCCCTGCTCAGTGGGTTAAGGATGCTGCATTGCCATGAGCTGTGGTGTATGTTGCAGACACAGCTTGGGGACTGGCAGCTGCAGCTCCAATGAGACCCCTAGCCTGGCTGCGGCCCTAAAAGTACATAAATAAATAAATAAATAAATAAATAAACGAATAAATAAGAGATAATAATTCCTATTTCACAGGGTTGTTGGAAGAATTCAAGGAAGTAATTCATGGAGAGAACTTTACCTGGTATTGAATTCTTAGTGGGAGGTGAATGAGTAGGGATGGTTGTCATGAAAGAGGTGTAGGGAGTTCCCATTGTGGCGCAGCAGAAACGAATCTGCCTAGGAACGGGGAGGTTGCAGGTTAGATTCCTGGCCTCACTCAGTGGGTTAAGGATCTGGTGTTGCTGCAGGCTGTGGTGTAGTTTGCAGACAGGGCTCAGATCCTGCATTGCTGTGGCTGTGGTGTAGGCCAGCAGCTGTAGCTCCAATTAGGCCCCTTGCCTGGGAACCTCCATATGCCGCGGGTGTACCCTAGAAAACAAAAAATTAAAAAATTAAAAAAAAAAAAAAAAGAAAGAGATGTAGCTCTGAGTAAGGAGTGTCACATAGCCTGGGGTATTAGGGCTTCATGAATGACAATGTTTTCTTCCGACAAGTAAGGGGAATGAAGACTCTAAGCACATATCAATCGAAGTTTAGCTATAGGAACCAGGGACAAAAATCAGGAAACTTGGTGGTTGCAAAACTGTTGGAAGGCAGGAGAATGGGGCTCTCAGGAAAGCCTATAGGATGACTTACTACAGAACATCACTTCTGGGAAGTTCCTGTCATGACTCAGAGGTAATGAATCGGACTAGTATCCCTGAGGATGCGGGTTTGATCCTTGGCCTCGCTCAGTGGGTTAAAGATCTGGCATTGCTGTGAGCTGTGGTCGCAGATGCAGCTTGGATCTCACATTGCTGTGGTTGTGGTGTAGGCCAGTAGCTGCAGCTGAAATTCGACCCCTAGCCCAGGAATTTTCATATGCCACAGGTACAACCTTTAAAAAGTGAAAAAAAAAACAAAAAACAAAAAAACCATCACTTCTGAATTGGCCCTCCCATGAGCTTCTGCCTCTGTTATTCATAGAAAGATGGAGAATAACACACTAGGAACCATTGACTACAAGAATATATCACCATGGGAGTTCCCGCTGTGGTGCAAAGGGACTGATGGTTTCTTTGGAGTGCTGGAATGCAGGTTTGATCCCTGGCCTGGTACAGTGGGTTAAGGATTGAGGGTTGCTGCAGTTGCAGTATAGGTTGCAAGTGCTACTCAGATTTGATCCCTGGCCCGGGAATTCCATATGCTATGGGGTGGCCAAAAAAGAAAAAAAAAATTAATACATTACTATGGAGCTCCCTTGTGGCTCAGCAGGTTAAGACCCGGCATTGTCAGTGCTGTGACTCAGGTTGCTGCTGTGGCTTACATTCAATCCCTGGCCTGGGAACTCCCACATGCCACTGGTGCAGAAAAAAAAAAGAAAAAAGGGATACATCACTATAACACATAAGCAAAATCTGACCCACCCATACAATGGAATATTATTCAGCCATAAAAAGGTGTAAAGTTCTAAGACATGCCATCCCATGGATAAACTTAGAAAACATTTTGCTGAGTGAAAGAAGCCAGACACAAAAGGACAAATGTTGTAGGATTCCACTTATTTGAAATATCTGAAATAGGCAAATTCATTAAAATGGCAGATAGATTAGAGGTTCCAGGGGCTGGGTGTGGAAAGAATGAGGAGTTATCGCTTAATGGTTACAAATTTCTGTCTGAAGAGATGAAAAATTTTGAAAATAGACAGCGCTGATGGTTTCACAACACTGGAAAGGTAATTAATACCCTTACCTCACTTTAAGAGTGAATTGTATCCTTAAAAATGGTTTAAATGGCAAGTTTCATAATACATATGTTTTATTACAACTTTAAAAATTAATAATGGGGAGTTCCTGTTGTGGCTCAAAGTGTTAAAAACCTCACATAGTGCCTGTGATGATGTGGATTCGATTCCTGGCCTTACTCAGTGGGTTAAGGATCTGTCATTGCCATAAGTTGTGGTGTAGGTCAAAGATGCAGCTTGGATGTGGCATTGCTGTGGCTGTGGCATAGGCTGGTAGCTGCAGCTCCTATTCGACCCCTAGACTGGGAACTTCCATTTGCCACAAGTGCACCATAAAAATTTTAAAAATTAAAATTAATGATGTAATATATCAAAACCCATTGAATTGTACACTTTAAAAGGTGAATTGTATGGTATGTGAATTATGTCTCTATAAAAATGTTTTTTTAAAAAAATACATCTTGGAGTTCCTGTCGTGGCTCAGTGGTAAGAACCCAGCTAGTATCCATGAGGATTCGAGTTCTATTCCTGGCCTTACTCAGTGGGATAAGGATCTGGCGTTGCCGTGAGCTGTGGTATAGGTCACAGACATGGCTCAGACCCTGTGTTGCTGTGTCTGTGGTGTAGGCTGGCAGCTGCAGCTCTGATTAGACCCATAGCCTAGGAACTTCCATATGGGGCAGGTTCAGCCTTAAGAAGAAAGCAAAACAAAACAAACAAATAAACAAAAAACAAAAACCCATGGTGGGTTAGTAAATTAAGAATCTGGGAGTTCCCTTAGTGGATCAGTGGTTAACAAATCTGACTAGGAACCATGAGGTTGTGGGTTCGATCCCTGGCCTTGCTCAGTGAGTTAAGGATCTGGCATTGCCATGAGCCGTGGTGTAGGCTGAAGATGCAGCTCAGATCTGGCATTGCTGTGGCTCTGGTGTAGGCCAACAGCTACAGCTGCAATTGGACCCCTAGCCTGGGAACCTCCATATGCTGCAGGTGCGGCCCTGGAAAAGACAACAAAAAAAAAAAACCAAAAAAACAAAATAATAATCTGGCATTGTCCCTGCTATGGCTCCTGTCACTGCATAGTGTGGGTTTGATCCCTGCCTGGGAACTTCCACATGCCACAGGTGCAGCAAAACAAAACAAAAAATGAAAAAAACAAAACAAAACAAAACTCTATGGTTGCAATTAGAGATTTGGAAGCTACCATCATTGTCACTTGCAACTGCCTCTCAACAAAAGCTGGTGATGCTTGTGATACTGGTGACTGAAGACAGTAACATCCTTGCAGGAAAACCCCAATGTCTCCACAGCTGTGGTTGCTAGACCTCCAGAAAGATGACCTCCACCCACTTCCCCCATCCATGTCTCATGCTTTCAATTTTTAGAACCTCATTGCCATGAAGAAATCTAGCTGCAAGGGAGTCTGGAAAACATAGATTTTTAGTATTGCATTCTCTCTAGTGTAGGAACTGATGCTTTCTGGTGGTCTAGTTGTTAGGATTTGGCACTCTCTCTCTCTAGTGTAGGAATGCATACCAGGAAGCTGGGATGGTACTGAGAGTTAACTCATTGTCTTGATTTTGCTTACACAGTGTTTCCCCCTCTTTCAATGGTAAAATTCTATATCTGCCCCCCACTCCAATCCCTGTTCCTAATGGAGGACCAACCCCATTTTCTGGCTTCAGTGGGGTGATCAGTGAGTCAAGTCTGGTCAAACCACATAATCAATTCCTCTGAGAGCATCATTGGCTCAGGGATGGGCCCATGACTTGGGATGGACCAATGAGAGTCATTATTTTGCAAGTTCTCTTTTTGTTAAAGTTGCTGTGCTTGGAAGATGAAAGCTCTGGGAAGTATCTTCATCACCTCCTGGCTAAAAGGGATCCCTTGCAGAAAGTAATAGAGATGATAAATGGAGAGACAGAATTCAGTTGATATAAGAGAAACCCTGGATCCAGCCATGCCTAAATTCCATTACCTCTAGATTTTTTTTTCAGCTTTGTGAGCTAACAGATGTTCTTTTTTGTTTAAGACAGTCCAAGTTGCCTTTCTGCCACTTGCTATCAAAGGAGCCCAGAATAATATAGGGAGGGATCAGCAAGAGCAAAGGCACGGGTAGACATGCATGGCCTAGACTCATTACTTATTAAATTCTTCTTGATCATCTTCTCCATATTCCGGGTCCTGTGCAGAGTATGGGAAAACAAAGGCTTGGATTGTTTCTTTCTCTAGCTGGACACATAGAGGGGTCATCACAGGTCAGTAAAGCCAATGCCTGCAGAAGCACCAACTAAGAAAACCCAATGGCCAGCTGATAAGAGCTGGCCCTTCTACCCTGCCTCTGCACGTTGTGGAGAGCAGACTGCCCAATACCAGACCTCAAGCCACCTGGTCCATCAGTTTTGTTGCACAAAGTCCTTGAGAAGCTGATCTCTCTGCAATGATGGTGCACAGTTCTGGCCACTACACTAACCACAGAGGAAGACAGACACCATGTTCATCACAGCATTGACCATGGTGCTGATCTTGAACATGACAACCATACACCCAGGACACTGAGTATGATCCTGACCACAGTTTGATCTGATTGTAATTTTGACCATAGAATGTCCAGGTCACTTCTCAAGCTAGGTCAGAACACTGACCATAGAATGACCAGGACAGTGATTGTGACTCTGAGCACAATACAGCCGGGAAGCTGACCACCACACTGACCACAGCTCAATCAAGAATGACCAGTGGAAACCACAGTACTGACCACAATGCTGATCCCAGTAAATCCTGGATGCTGATGGCAGTATAGATCACAGTTTAATAGGACAATGACTAGAGCATGATAAGGACACTGAAACTGCCACTGACCACAGCTGTGGTTATGTCCATAGCATCGAGTCTATTGGCCAGGGTCAAGTCTGAAAAACAAAGCTTATGCCAGATGGTTCAACAGCCAGATTTTAATATCCAGATTTAGTCACAGAGGTGTTAGTTAAGCTTTAAGAATAAATAGAAGGATGGCGTTCCCTGGTGGCACAGTGGGTTAAGGATCTGCTGTTGTCACTGCAGCAGCTCAGGTCACCGCCATGGCTGGGGCCTGGAAATTTCCACATGCTGTGGGCGTGGCCAAAAAAAAAAGTAAATAGAAGATGAATCTACTCTAGACTAGCAAGCCACCACTTTCCAAGGGCTGAAGCAGCAAAGAAAGGAGATAGTTACTGGAATAAGGGCTACATGGCAGGAGGTGATTGAACTATTTTAGGGACTCCCAATGGGGCTGAGACCACAGAGTAGACAGAACAGTCACTGCCAGGAACACCCAAACTGGATGGAGAGGGAGAAATACTCTGGCTTCTCTTTTCTTCCACCCTCCAATCTCTCTCCAGTCTCCCACTGGCTGAGTTCAGCCTGGGAAATGTAGTTTGTAGGGATCAAGGGAAGCTGGGAAATGTAGTTTTCAGGGCCCTCTCTCCTGATACAGAGGAGAAGACCTAAGGGCATATTGACCAATGCTAACCACACAATCCAGGCCACAGCTTGACCATGCCAATGACCTCCTCAGTGACCAGGGGCAAAGATGATATTGTTCATGGTCCTGACACACACTGCTCTGTAGGAAAGGGACAAACAGGGCCCTGCCCCACCCCTGTGCTGACCACAGCCCTCTCTTGGTCAAGAGTATGTGGGTTCCAACAGCCAATATCCCTCTCCTACTCCATGCCTACTGCAGGCTTGGCAAAGGACCATGTTCCCTTTTAGAAAGAGGAGATAGAGGGATGGATGAGATGCCTTCCTGGCTCAGATTCTGTTCTGTGTCCCACATTCCATGGCCAATGTCCTTCACTGGCCCCATGCTTTATTGTAGTAATGCCCTCTGGGGACTGAGAGCTGATGAGGTGCCCTATTTACTCCCGAGTCACAGAAGTCCCCAACAACTCAAGAGGAACTAGATCTCCTTAAAGGAAAGCTCTTTGCCTTGGGTCGCCTGGCCAAGAAGTGACAGAACCAGAGTGGAACTGAGGTCCTTTTGGACAAGCTCTTCCTCCTTGTTTGTTTGTTTTTGCTTTTTAGGGCCACACATGTAGCATATGGAAGTTCCCAGGCTAGGGGCTGAATCTGAGCTGCAGCTGCTGGCCTACGCCACAGCCACAGCAATGTGGGATCTGAGCCACATCTGCAACCTACACCACAGCTCACTGCATTGCTGGATCCCTGACCCACTTAGCGAGGCCAGGAATTGAACCTACATCCTCATGGACACCAGTCGTGTTCGTTACTGCTGAGCTGCAACGGGAACACCCTTTTCCTCCTTGTTTTGATGAAACCATCCATAACTTTTCATCTGCCTGCCACCCAGTAGGGTCAGAAAAAAGCCAGGCCTCCCCACTCCTGATATTTTACAGATATTTCCCTCTATAATCTGGCTTGCTTGCTCCCTCAACCAAAAAGCCACAGAGGGACTTTGGGGAAGGAAGTTGATTGGGGAGACTGATGAAAGGGGAGAGGCGGAGGAAGGCTGGAGACTGGACAAGGACGCCTTTCATATGCAAATAGCTTCGTGGGCAGGCAGCGTTAATGTTTTGATTCTCTGGGGAATCTGGTCTCCTGACTTGGGTCATTGAAATGAGAGCGAGAGCCTGTCCTAGGTGTGGTGGGGGAGGGGAGGCTTTGAGCGAGAGGGTCTCTGGGGAAGGGAGATGTGTGAAAACAAGATGCCCACCAGCTGGCCATCCCCTTGGGCCCGCGTAGCAGTCTCCCGCCACCTGTATCTGTTTCTCACTTTCTGTCTCCATCTCTCCCCCTGCACCGTGGTCCCAGCAGTGACCCACTTCTACCAACGTTCAATTCCACAGACTTGCCTCAGTTTCTCCGTAGACAGATGAGTTCTTTAAAGAAGAGGCCTCTCAGTTTCTCTTCTGCTACCAGGCCTTCCTCTTCCTTCCTTCGCCCCTGGACCCCCCCCCGCCCCTCGCCCCTCGCCCCTCGCCCCTCACCCCTCATTTATAACGTAGGAAATGTCTAGGGAGGGTGAAATTGACAACCACGTGACGGAGCCCCCTATCCTCCCCCATCCCCATGACCCTCCCCCATCCCCAAGACCTGCCCCAGTAATGGCCTCTGGGCTGTGGGTTGCGTCCCCAGCTCCCCTCCCCTGTGTCAGCTTCCCCCGCCCCTTCCCCGCCCCCAGACCCAGCCCGGTCGGCGCCCGAAGACGAGCTGGGGGCGGGGCGGGGGGGGCGGAGCCCGCAACAAAGACTGGGAGCTTGCGAGGGGGGCGGGGGTGGGGCGGAATCCCAGCCGCCGGCGAGGCGGGGGAGGTGGCGGCGGAGGGTCGCCCCAGCCGGGCGGGCGGGATCGCGCATGGTCGCGGTCCTCGTGCCGAGGCGCCGCTAGGGCGGGCGGGGGACCGGACGCCGGGCCGGGGGCACGTCATGTGGCCGCTCACGGTCCCGCCGCCGCCGCCGCTGCTGCTGCTGCTGCTGTGCTCAGGCCTCGCCGGACAGGTAGGGGCCCGGCGGGCAGGTGCGGGCGCAGAGGGCTCCAAGCGGGGAGTGGGCTTTGGGGTTCCGGCTGAAAAGGGATTGGGGACCCCCTGAGCCCCCCTGGGCTTCGAGGGAGAGGGGTCGCAGCGAGGGAGGGGCTGGGACGTCCACCCTGGCTCTGGGAATAAGAAGGGGAGCTTCACATCCAGCCTCAAGCTGGGATGGTTTGGGGGACAACCTGAACCCAGCTTCGGGGTTCTCAGCCTCTCGGTGACCCGGAGCTCACATCCGCCGTCTCGCACAAGCTGAGTGGGGTGGTAGTGGGGGGACTTCAGGGGGCCTTGGGTGTTGCTTATCCTTCACGCCCCCATCATGGCAGGAGGTACCCGGTTTTTACAGCCCCCCACTCCTCTCCCGCACCCCCGGTGTGGGAAAGGGGGCGGGACTCACGTGTGAGTGACTGACGGGGACGTGTGTGAGGTACTGGAGGGGTGCTGGGTAAAACGTGTGTGTGCCTTTGTCACACGGCTGGGTGTGACTGAGAGTTTTGTGTGTGGCTGTGCAGTTGTATATCCCACTGTGCGTGAGTTGGGGCGTGATGGGGAGAGGGTGTTTGTGCGTGAGGCAGTCTGTGTGTGACAGTGGGAGGCTGAGACCAGGGGGCTGATGTGACAGTGTGAGGCTTGTGAGCCTGCGACTGGAGTTGTGTGTCTGTGTGTGACTGGCAATGTGACAGCAAGTGAGGACTGTGCTAATCCCAGTGGGATTTGGGCATCTGTAGCTGTGTGTAAAGGACCGTGTGTGTCTGTGTCCTCATGGCTCTGTCCGTCTGCCCGGGTGTTGTACAAAACGTGTGTGACCAGGTGTGTGGCTGTGTGGGAGCTTTGGGTAACCGTGTGTCATTCTGTGCCCGAATTAAGTCACTCTAAAAGGGGGTGTTCGGGCAAGGGCTGTGTGTGCAAAAGTGTGTGTTGTTGCCTCCCACACTCCATTCATGCTTTCAGGAAAGTATGTCCCTCTATGGTCCCTCATCTCTTGATTAGGCTTGGGGGGCTGGCAAAAGGTAGGGGGGTCCCAGCTTTTTCAGCTATTGTGAAACCTCTTTCCTCTTCCATCTTGGGGGGGACACCCGCCCAAGTTCTCAGATCTTTAGGAGCTCAGAGGGAAACTGGAATCCAAAATAATAAAATAATAATTATAATTACAGCTAACACTTCTTAAGTGCTTATTATGTGCTGGGCCCAATTTCAGCACACAGAATGAACTAAGGCATTTAAGCCTTAGAGCTCCTACTGGTGGATGCTTGTTACCTTCATTTTACAGATGGGGAGGCCGAGGCACAGAAAAGTTAGGTAACTTGTTTAAGTACAGCCAGCTTGAGAGTGGCAGAGCTAGGTTTGAACCAAGGCAGTCCAGCTCCTTGGGTTAAATAATCCATTCCATGGGTGTAGACAGTGCCTGTGTGGACACTAGGAGGGTTTCGAGGTAGATGCTCAGAGGAAAACCTCAGAAGGTCCTGACACCTTCTCTTTCCTGGTCAAGAGAAGAAGCGAATCAGATTCTGATTCACACACCAAGTGAGATATTGGGAGGAATCGAGAGCCAATTCTACAAAGAAGAATTTCCAGGCCACAAGGAGACCTGGTGAAGTCCCCTCCTTCACTCCTCTGTTTCCCCGTCTCAGTACCCACCCATATACTGTCTGGAATGGGAAGTGTACTCAGTGCGAGCATCAGGCTACACACAATAGGTGCTCAATTGATATGTGAGCCCCAAAGAAGTAGAGACCAGAGACCAAAAGAGGCATACACTTCAGAGAATGGTGGGTAAAAATGAACCAGGAGTGAAATTGAATTTGGTGTCCAAGAAGGATCCCACTACCTGGGGATTCTCCCCCACCGCTGCTAGCCCGTGGGAAGCTCTCTTTCCTGTTCTGTCGTCAAGATTGCCAAGGTGGGTGGGAGAGTGCAGTGAGAGGTGCTATTGGATGACCCAAGAGTAAGGTGGGAGATGCTTGGGGGCGGGGATAACATGCAGATTCATGGGGCGGAGCTAAATGAGGCGCTTTGTGGGGCGGGGCTAAAGGCGGATGTGGCGGAAGCTAAACTGGGGTAATCAGCTGGCACGAGGCTGGTGGGGTCCTGCCACCGGCTTCAGTGCCTCCAGGCAGCCACCATGGGCACTACAGCTGTTGTAAACAGGTCTCTGCCCCAGCGTGCCCACCCAGCCTGGTGCCCCAGGGAAGAGAAGAGTCCGGAGGATGGATGCTCTGTCCCCTTTCCTTCCCTCCATCACTTGCCAGAATCCCCTCCTCTGTTCTTGATGGGCTCTGGGCTCCACCAGGGGTCCTTTCTAGAAACCAGTCATTTCTGCATTCAGTCAGCAGATGCGATTAAGCACTGGGGATAAGGCCATGAACCAAGTCATCAAGTCCCAGCCCTCCTGGAGTTGGAGAGGCAGACAGGAACCAAATACATACATAATACAATGTCAACAGCTAAATAAATATATAATACAATGCAAGTAGCATGAAGAATAATAAATAGGGTAAAGGGGATTAAAGAATGATGGTGGTGGTGTGGGAGACTATTTTAGAGACTGGCAGAAGGGTGTCTCTGATGTTTGAGGTGACATCTGAAGGAGGTGAGAGAGGTGTCTTCAGTATCCAGGGGAAGAGCACTCAAAGCAGGGACAGCAAGTGTCTTCATGTGGGGGCAAGCTTGGTGTGTTTGAGGAGCAGCAAGGAGGCTGGTGTGGCAGGAGGGGCCAGAGTGAAAGGGAAGCTGAGGTGAGATGAGCCCAGGGAAGCCAGGAGGGACCAGACCAAGTGGGAACTTGTGGGCTGTGGACAGGAGTTTGGATTTCACCCTGAGAACAGGGGCATAGCACCTATAGAGGAGCTGTCTCTCCATCCAGGGTCTGGAGCTACCAGAGAACTTGGCTGCTCCAAGGCCCACCATCTTCCCCTGGGATGTCCTCCTTTAGATCTACCTACAAGAGTTCCCATTGTGTCACAACAGGAACAGAAGTGTCTTGGGAACACTGGGATGTAGGTTCCATCCCTGGCCCAGCACAGCAGGTTAAGGATGTGGCGTTGCCATAGCTGTGGCTTGGATCTGAATCCTGGTGTGGGAAGTCCATATGCCATGGGGCGGCCAAAAAAGAAAAGAAAAGAAAAGAAAGAAAAAGGGAGTTCCATTGTGGTGCTGTGGGTTAAGAACCTATTTGGATCCCTGACCTCACTCAATGGGTTAAGGATCCAGCATTGCCATGGTGTGGTGTAGACTGCAGCTGCAGTTCTGATTGGAACCCTAGTCTGGGAACTTCCATATGACAGGGGTGCAGCCCTAAAAAAACCAAAAAAAAAAAAAAAAAAAAAAAAAGAAAAAGACCTAGTTATAGCTTCGGTCCTATCTAAGTTTGGGGCCACCTCTTTCCTAGGGTCCCCACAGAATGGGACCGGAGGAGTAGCTTAGTTTACACCACATGCCTCAGGGCCTTTGCACTTGCCGTTTCTTCTGCCTGGGGCACAGTTCCCCCAGGAAGCTGCTTAACTCCCCCTCTCTTTTTTTTTTTTTTTGTCTTTTTTTTTGTTGTTGTTGCTATTTCTTGGGCCGCTCCCGCGGCATATGGAGGTTCCCAGGCTAGGGGTTGAATCGGAGCTGTAGCCACCAGCCTATACCACAGCCACAGCGCCACCAGATCCTAGCCGCGTCTGCAACCTACACCACAGCTCACGGCAACGCCGGATCCTTAACCCACTGAGCAAGGGCAGGGACCGAACCCGCAACCTCATGGTTCCTAGTCGGATTCGTTAACCACTGCGCCACGACGGGAACTCCCCCCTCTCTCCTTTTAAACATCACCTCCTCTGAGAGGCCCACCGTGACTAGTCATCAAAAATTACCTCCCACTGCCACCTTCTGAGCTCTTAATCTGTTATTTTTTTTTATAGGCTTTTTCACTACCTTTCCAGGATTGGTTTATTCATTTATTGTGTCTCCCCCTAGAGGGACAGCTCATTGAGGTCCGGTGATCTCTGTTGCATCATTAGTGCTTACAGAAGAGTCTGGTACACAATAAGTTCTCAACAAATATCCATTTAATGAATGGACCAGTCCCCCGCCTCCTCCCACAGAGCCTCTTTCTTTCTCAAACAGTGGGACTCTTTTGCCAAGGGAGGGTTGGGGGACAACCTTCTTCTTGGGCCATTCCCTCCCATTTCAAGTCCTAGATGGACCAGGAAAAACCCATCTTCATCTGTGCCTAAAGTTCTGCCGTTATGGGGCATTCCTATATGGAATTAAGACGCTATTCCCTCAGGGCTCCTTTAGAAAATGTAAATGTCCCAGGTGTCGGGAAATAAAAGGAAATCTTGAGGACTCCCGGATAATAAGTGAATTGGACATTTCCTTCCGAGGGAACAGCGAGGTTCCGGCAGAGCCCAAGATGAAGGAGCTGGGGCGACACCTCGTGGTAGAATGAGGTTTGTGCAGAGACTGTGCGTCAGTGATTCTGGTGAGGATGTTGTGGGGAGATGCTCTCTCCTGTGTGTGTGTGTGTCAGTCAGGGTCCTGGCCAGGGTGTGAGGCAAGTGAGGCACTTTCCGTGGGAGGAAAATTGAAAGGAGGCCCCCCAACCTCAGAAACCAAGATAAATAATATTTTAATGCAATACTTTCTGCATTTTTGATTGCAAAAAAATGCAAGTTTGATTTATTGCATAACCAAAAGTAATGCATTAAATCTATGATGAGCAAAAATATCAAACTTTTAGGATCTAACTCTGCTTTTGTGTGACTCACCTCTCTCTAACCCTGGCCCTACAGGGATATATCTATAGTGTCCATGGGCGTGTGTGTGTATGTTTAGGGACCATGTTCTTGGTGTTGGCCAAGCTGGGCACAGGGACATGCCTGTGCCATAATCACATCTGTGGGTGTGTGTACACAGTGACTCTGTGTCCGTATGGGTCGATCATGTAGGCATATGTGGATTTCTCATGAACCCAGCAGCTGATACTGGCCATGACTTTTTTTTTTTTGTCTTTTCTAGGGCTGCCCCCTCGGCATGTTGAGGTTACCAGGTTAGGGGTCTAATTGGAGCTGTAGCTGCTGGCCTCCACCACAGCCACAGCAACGCAGGATCTGAGCTGCGTCTGCGACCTACACCACAGCTCATGGCAACACCAGATCCTTAACCCACTGAGCAAAGCCAGGGATCGAACCCGCAACCTCATGGTTCCTATTTGGGGTCGTTAACCACTGAGCCACAACAGGAACTCCTGGCCATGACTTTGTGTCCCCAGAATTCAGTGTCAGTGCCTGGGAGGCAGTAACTTTGTGGTTCTCATTTATTTGCGTGTTCATGTATTCCTTTAGAAAGCACCCATTATGAGCCTTCTGGGTTTCAAGCCTTAGACCAGATACCAAGGCTGGGTGACCGTTTGAGCTCTCAAGGAATGGGATGGAAGATTTAACTTCTCTGAAGTTGAGCCTTGCTGTACTGGGGAGAAGGGTGTTGTAACAGAGGCAGGAGACTTTTTTCCCATCTGGGGGGACCTCTTGTTCCAGCACACTGACATATCTTCAGCCCTAACGTGGAAGTCTGGTCTGTCTCCCAACCTCATCCATAAAGAGTTCAGCCAAAAATCAAGGAGAAACCAGAAGGGGCAGAGAGAAGTCAGAATAGGTTTCACGAAGTCTGAGTGCAGAAACTTACTTGCGCTGCTTCTGGGAGCCCCAGGATATTCTCAGTGCCTGTTTACTCTTACTTTACACACAGTTCTAACAATCCTGGGCAGCTAGCATCTAAGCCCTGCTTAGCAGATGAGAAGACAGGGAGCCACAGCATGGAAAGAAAGAAACCAAGAGGCAAAGACAGTGGAAGCCATTGAATGAAGTGGCAAATAACATCTCCCCTTTTCTGGTGCTGAGAGAATCCTGGTTGTTCGCAAGAAAAATACACACTGAGCACACTATGAGCCAGATTCTTTTAAGTCTTCATTTCTTAAGGCACTGGGAATGTGGAGGGGTGTGACACAGCCCGCTGTGGAATGATTCTCAGGGCCAAGTAAAGGTGTGTGTGTGTGTTTATATAAAAGGATTTTTTAAATTGTGGAGGAGTTCCCACTGTGGCTCAGCAGTTTAAGGACCCAATGTTGTCTCTGTGAGGATGCGGGTTCAGTCCCTGACCTCACCCAGTGGCTTGGGGATCTGGTGTTGCCACAAGCTGCAGCATAGGTCACAGATGCAGCTTGGATCCCACATTGCTGTGGTTGTGGCATAGGCTGGCAACTGCAGCTCCAATTTGACCCCTGGCCCTGGAACTTCCATATGTGGCAGATGTGGCAGGCGCAGCCATAAAACAAAAAATGTGGCAAAATATGCATAAAATTTACCACCTTAACCATTTTTAAGTGTACAGTTCAATAGTGTTGAGTACCTTTACCTTGCTGTGCAACCATCATCTCCCTCCATCTCCAGAACACTTTTCATCTCACAAAACTGATTCTGTCCATTAAACAAACTCCTATCTCCTCTTCCCCAGCCCCTGGCAACCGTCCCTCTACTTTCTGTCTCTAGGAATTTGACTTCTCCAGAGACTTCCTATAACGTAGAATCATACAATATTTGTCTTTTTGTGTCTGGCTTATTTCACTGAGCATCATGTCCTCAGGGTTCATTCATGTGGTAGGGTGTCAGAAGTCCGTACTGTTTCATTGTGTGGATGGAACACATTTTGCTTATCTATTTATCCTTCGGTAGACACTTTAGGTTGTTTCCACCTTTGGCTGTTGTAATAACGCTGCTATGAACACGGATGTGAAAAGATATGTTGGGAAGATCTTGCTTCTAACACCGGGGTATACCTGGAAGTGGGTCTGCTGGACCATAAGATAATAACATATTTAACTTCCTGAGGAATTGCCATACTCTTTTACAGAGTGGCTGTACCATTTTTTCATGCCCACCAACAATGCACAAGCGTTTCGGTTTCTCCACAGCTTCACAAACACTTGTTATTATTTGACTTTGATTGTAATGCTGTCTAAGGGGTGTGAGGCGGCTCTCCGTTGTGGCTTTGATTTGCACTTGATTAAGAGTTAGTGATATTGGGGAGTTCCCTCATGGTACAGCGGGTTAAGAATCTGGCGTGGTCACTGCAGCAGTTCGAGTCACTGCTATAGCATGGATTCGATCCCTGGCCTGGGAACTTCCACATGCCACAGGTGCGGAAAAAAAAAAAAAATTAGTGATGTTGGGCATCTTTTCATGTGTCTTTTGGCCTTTTCTTTGGAGAAATGTGTCTAGTCACGTCCTTTGTTCATTTTCAAATTGGGATGTTGGCTTTCTTGTTGTTTAAATAGAAGGTTTGACAGCCAGGAATGAGATATGGTTGGATTTGTGTGAAGGAGAGGTCCTCTGCCTGTAACTTGGGAGACAGACTGGAGCGGGGAGAGTCAAGGTGTGAAGATGGAATTATTTCAGGGGCTGACAAGGCCTGAGGCAAATTGGTGGTGGCCAGAGGCACAGCAGGACTGACATTTGTGGGGGGTGGGGGCAGGCCAGGGGGATGTGCCTCTCATTGTCTGAGGTCCAAGGTCCTCAACCAGGCCTGCCATCTCAGTCAAAATCTCCTCCTGGAATTCTGAACCAGGCAGGAAAGCAGAGACAGAGGAGAGAGAATTCCAGAGAGAAAATGCTTCAGCATCGTTTCCAAACACGTGCTGTAATCAAGCAAGACACTAAAAGCAGGCACAGGCTAGAAGATGAACACCATTTGTGTTCTGAGGGGTGCAAGGCTGTGTATGTGTGGACATAAATTCATGCCTTTTGTCTGTGCGAACGAAATACCATGGGAACCAAGATGGCTGCACTGATGGAGGCCACTTGGCTTCTTGCAAAGGACACTGAGTTCTGTTTGGCTTATGTTTTCTAGCTTTTCTACGGGAAAGTCTATCATTTTTACCCTCTGGATGTCAAACAGAAATGGAACTTATGTTTCATACTTGATACTTTGATTCATATTTTTTAGTTAACTTCCTTCTTGACATAAAGCATAGCTACAAGGAAGTATGCAAATCATAAAGGTGCTGCTGGATAAATTGTCTTGAGATGACATATTACCAGAGCCAGGTGAGGACACAGAACATTGCAAAAATCCAGAAGCGCCCTCATGCTCCTTCTAGATGCCCCACCCCCCACCCCAGTATCTGCTTAGCTGATGGCTCTCACTATGCACTGGTTCAACCTGCTTTTTAACTTCACGAAGTCATTAAATATGTAGTTTGGGGTGCCCAGCTTCTTTTGCTCAACATAAGGTTTGAACATTTCCTCCATACTGTTGTTTTGTGATAGATTGCTTGTTTTTGTTGTTGTATGGTGTCTCATTGTGTGTATACATTGTGATATATCCATCCTACTGTTTCTCAGCATTTGTTTGGGGAAGTTTGTGGCTGACGCAAACAGTACTGAAACAAACACTCTGACGTGTCTCTAGTGAATGCTTGTTAGACTTTCTGTTGGGTATATATGTACAGGAATGCTCTTGATTCTCAGTAGTTATGTCCTCTAAAGACCCTGTGGGAGTTCCTGTTGTGGCTCAGTGGTAACGAACCTGACTAGTATCCATAAGGATGCGGGTTTGATCCCTGGCCTCGCTGAGTGGGTTGAGGATCCAGCGTGGCCGTGAGCTGTGGTGTAGGTTGCAGACATTGCTTGGATCCTGTGTTGCTGTGGCTCTGGCTGTGGCATAGGCTGGCAGCTGTAGACTCAATTCAGCCCCTAGCCTGGGAACTTGTGTATACCCCAGGTAAGACCCTAAAAAGCAAAAAAAAAAAAAAAAGATCCTGTGAATACTGAATCATTGTGGGCTTAGATTCCTTCAAGCCTCTAGTCACAATGTTTTTGTTGCCCAAATAGTATGCAACCTCCTTTTGTGAGTGTTTGTGTTTAAAAACACCATGTTTAATACACATCGTTGGTATCAAATTCTCAGCCAAAGGCACTATAATTTATACTGGAATGAAGCTTATCGATGAGTCATATTTTCTCTGGAAGACACGTCACAGCCTTCTTGAGCCTGGAACACTAGACAGCACTTGGCACTGTGCATGGGGCCACTTAAAATAGCGAAATTCCCAACAAAAAGCAGAAGAATGTGGAAATTTTGGCACCAAGTAGGCTGTGAAAAGACATGTGCTTACAGTTATACGAGCTGCCGAAAGAAGGCAGAGCATGGTTGTGTTCAGTTTCTTCTGGGAACCTGTGCATCAGTAACTCAATTTTTTGCTGCTCTGTGAAAGTCCACGAATGACCACAAAAGCCCCACAAGTATTGATTTTTGGGGTTACAAATAGATTGTAGGGAGTAGGAAAGTTTGACAATATGGAACCCACACATAATGGGACTCCAGTGTATATGTCTAGGGATAGAATTGCTGAGTTGTGGGGAGGAATATGTTGAACTTTAGGAGAGACTGTTGAACAGGCTTCAAAAGTTCCAACGACTTCAAAAAGTTCATCAGCTTACTCTCCCACCAGTGGCATCTGAGCGTTCCAGTTGCTCCACATCATCACCAACACTGGGTCTTTCTCTTTCACTTAGACATTCTGATGGGTGTAGAGTTCCTGGTGACTAATCATACTTAAATATATTTTCACATATTAATTGACCGCTGGAATATCTCCTTTTGTGAAATGCCTGCTCAAGTCTTTTGCTCATTTCTCTACTAGGCTGTGTGCCTTTTTTGTATTAATTTTTTTTTTTTTTTTTTTTTTTTGGTCTTTGTGCCATTTCTTGGGCCACTCCTGCGGCATATGGAGGTTCCCAGGCTAGGGGTTGAATTGGAGCTATAGCCGCTGGCCTATACAGCAATGCCAGATCCGAGCTGTTTCTGTGAAGTATACCACAGCTCACAGCAATGCCAGATCCTTAACCCACTGAGCGAGGCCAGGGATCAAACCTGCGGCCTCATGGATGCTAGTTAGGTTTGTTTCTGCTGAGCCATGATGGGAACTCCCAATGATCAGTAGAATTTCTTAATTTGAGTGTAGTTCAAATAATAACTTTTTTCTAGGAGTTCCCAGGAGGACTTGGCTTGCTCAGTGGGTTAAGGATCTGGTGTTGCCATGAGCTGTGGTGTATGTCTCAGATGTAGCTCGGATCTGGTATTGCTGTATCTGTGGCATAGGCTGGCAGCTACAGCTCTGATTCCACCCCTAGCCTGGGAACTTCCATATGCCACAGGTGCAGTCCTAAAAAATAAAATAAATGAATAAATGATAATTTTTTGCTTCAAGGTTAGTACTTGTTAGTGGGCTGTTTTAGAAATCTTTGCTTACCCCAGAGTAATGAAGATATTCAGTTTACTTCTAAAAGATTTATTGTTTATGTCACATTTTTTTTTATCTTTTTAGGGTTGCACCAGCAGCATATGGAGGTTCCCAGGCTAGGAGTCGAATCGGAGCTGTAGCCCCGGGATCCTTAACCCGCTGATCGAGGCCAGGAATTCAACCCTCATCCTCATGGATGCTAGTCGGGTTCATTAACCACTGAGCCATGACTGGAACTCCCTTATCTCACATTTAGAGGTACAACCTACCTGGATTTGATTTTTGCATGTGACGTGATATTTTTGCATATCAGCATTTATTCTTTCCCCTTTGAATAGGTCCAGCTGACCCAGAAATGTAGAGACTCTGGAACCTGATTGTCTGGGATAGAATCCTGGAGACCTTGGAAAAGTTTTTAGCATCTCTGTGCCACTATTTCCTGGAGTTGTACTGTAAATCAACTATACCTTAATTTAAAAGAAAAACTCTAAAAAAAAAAAAAAAAAGGAGTTGTAATCCTCTCTACCTCACAGTGGTATTCTGAGGGTTAAATGGCTTATTTTATGCTCATCGCTGCAAATGGAGCCCGGCTCCTGATAAGTACTCAATAAGCCTTGGCAATTACTGTTGTTTTTGACAGTTATGAACTATTTCCCTTCTGATAATTTTCAAGTCAGGGGAGATGATTTCCTTCCTTGGCTCCTGGTCTTCAGTGCATTCAGATGGAATACCATAGACTAGGTGGGTTCTAAACAACAGAAATCTATTTCTTACCATTCTGGAGGTGGAGTCGTTCAGGACCAAGGGGCTGGCAGATTTGGTGTCTGGCGAGGACCAGTGTCTTGGTGTCTTGATATGGTGTCTTCATCTTGGCATCTTTCATTTCATATAGTGGAAGGGAGAGACAACTCTCTGGGGTCTTTTTTTTTTTTTTTTGTCTTTTTGACTTTTCTAGGGCCGCATCCTCGGCATATGGAGGTTCCCAGGCTAGGGGTCTAATCGGAGCTGTAGCTGCCAGCCTACGCCACAGCCACAGCAATGTGGGATCCGAGCTGCATCTGCAACCTACACCACAGCTCACAGCAACGCCAGATCCTTAACCCACTGAGCAAGGCCAGGGATCAAACCCACAACCTCATGGTTCCTAGTCAGATTCGTTAACCACTGCGCCACGATGGGAACTCCTCTCTGGGGTCTTTATAAGGACACCAATCCCATACATGAGGGCTCCACTGTCATGTTGTAATCACCTCCCAAAGACCTCATCTCTAAATACTGTCATACTGGGGATTAGGTTTCAACATAAGATTTTAGGGGGATACAAATATTCAATCTATAGCATTGCCCAACAGGATGCTTAGAGGTATGATGGCAACAGTGAGGAAGAGATACTTTCTGGACATATTTCTACATCAGTTTCACCTGGTAGTGGTGATAGGTTTTTTTTTTTGTTTGTTTTAATGGCCACACCCACAGCAGATCAAGTTCCCAGGCCAGGAATCTGATCTGAGCTGCAGGTGGGACCTACACCACAGCTATGGCTGCAGCAACACTAGATCCTTTAACCCACTCTGTGGGGCGGTGGATCAAACCTTCGTCCTGACGCTGCAGAGATGCTGTTGCACCTTGGCAGGAACTCCGGCAGTGGTGATGGTTTGAATGGAGGAACAGGGAAAGAAAAGGAAGGTAAGGGGGACACAATCTGTAGTTTCTATTTCTGGGTACATCTGGGCCAGGAGCAGGATGAAGCAGGCAAGGAATCTAGGGTGCAAAATTTAAGGGAGAACTCTTTCTCATGTCAGTGCAATTGCAGGGCTTCTTGGGGGAAGAAGTTTGCAGGGAAAGTTTAGGGATGCTTCCTGCTCTTAACAGTTTTATTGAGGTATAGTTTATACACCATTAAATCCACCTGTTTAAGTATTCAACTCAATGACTTTTAGTAAATTTGCAGAGTTGTGCAAACAGCACCACAAATCAGTTTTTGTTGTTGTTGTTTTGTTTGGTTTTTTTTTTTTTTTTGTTTTTTTGGGGGGAGGGTTTTGTTTAGGGCTGCACTGGAGGCATATGGAAGTTCCTGGGCTAGTGGTTGAATTGAAGCTACAGCTGCTGGCCACAGCCATAGCAGCTAGGGATCTGAGCCTCGTCTGTAACCTACACTGCAGCTCACAGCAATGCCGGATCCTTAACCCACTGAGTGAGGCCAGGATTGAACCCGATAATGGTCGTGTTTGTTACTGCTGAGCCACAGTGGGAACTCCCTCCCTAAACCAGTTTTAGGACATTTCCCATCACTCGCAAAAGATCCCTCATACCCATTTGCTGTCCACTTCAACCTTCATCCCTAATTCTAGGCAATCGTTAATCTAATTTATATCTCTATATTTGCTTTTTCAAGACATTTTGTGTAAACAAAATCATACCAGCATGTGGCCTTTTGTGTCTAGCTTCTTTCACTTAGCAAAATATTCTTGAGGTTCATCCATGTTGTAGCATACATCAGTAGTTTGTTCTTCTTTATTTGTTTACTCTTTTGTTTGTTTGTTCTGACTGTGGGTGTGCAGTAGCTTGATGTGAGATCTCAGTTCCCAGACCAGGGACTGAACCTGGGCCACAGCAGTGAAAGCACTAAATCCTAACCGCTAGACCACTAGGGAACTCCCAATTCCTTTTTGTTGTTGAATGACATTCTATTGAATGGATGTGCCACAGTTTGTTTATCCATTCACCAGTTGATGAGCATAAAAAGTGTTTCAATCATTATGAAAAATGATGTTATGAATATTCATATATAAGTCTTTCTATGGACATTTTGCTTTCATTTCTCTTGGGTAGATGGAATTTTGGGGTCTTCCGGTAGGTTTCTGTTTAACATTTTAAGAAACTGCTAAATTGTTTCGCAAAGTAGTTGTAGCATTTTGTATTCCCACTAGCAAGAGGTTTCCCATTTCTCCACATCACCAATCCTTTTTTTTTTTCTTTTTAGGGCTGAACCCAAGGCATGTGGAAGTTCCCAGGCTAGGGGTCGAATCAGAGCTACAGCCACAGCAACGCAGGATCTGAGCCATGTGTGTGACCTACACCACAGCTCATAGCACTGAGCAAGGCCAGGATTGTACCCGCGTCCTCATGGATGCTAGTAGGTTTCATTTCTGCTGTGCCACAGTGGGAATTCCCTGCCTGTCTTTTTTATTGAAGTTGTTCTGGTGGATGTCCTGTGTGATTAATCCTGTGATACACAGAAGTAGAGATATCCAAGACGCAGATGGGCATAGGGGTTTGAGCTCTAGGTGGAGCTCTGAGCTGTAGGAATACCTTTGGGAGAGCCAGCTGAAGATTCATTTAGTCAATCAACAATTTCTTGAGCATCTACTGCATGCCAGTCACTGTTCTAAGCCTTAGGGGAGTTCCCATCATGGCTCAGTGGTTAACGAATCCGACTAGGAACCATGAGGTTGCGGGTTCGATTCCTGGCCTTGCTCAGTGGGTTAAGGATCTGGCATTGCTGTGAGCTGTGGCGTAGGTTGCAGACGCAGCTCGGATCCCACGTTGCTGTGTCTCTGGCGTAGGCCAGTGGCTACAGCTCTGATTCGACCCCTAGCCTGGGAACCTCCATATGCCGTGGGAGCGGCCCAAGAAATGGCAAAAAGACCAAAAAAAAAAAGGCCTTAGGGATGCCTCTGGAAAAAAAACAGACATGTAGGAGCTTTCGCGAAGTTGAAAGTCTAGTGGCAGAGATGGATCATAAACAAATAAAAGTACAATCTAATGTCACATAGTGATAAGTAGTTTCCAAAAAACAAGTAGAGCAGAGTAAGGGCCAGAGAGAGGTAGGGGCTGCTACTGTAGATGAGGTGGCTAGGGGAGATCTTTCAGGAAAGCAAACAGTGGCCAGATCACTCATAGGGAATCAAGGAAACAGGGAAACAAAACCACCCTAGGTGTTTCAAAGAGAGCAAAATTAATACAGAAGACTGGTTAAGTGCAAGATGGAAGAGTTGAGAAGCCAAACTTATGGGATGATCAGAGAATCCAGGAATAAACCACAGCACAAAGCACCTGGAGGGACATAATGAAAGAGTGGAGTGATGAGGAAGGGACTTTTGTGTGGGGACTGGGATCTTGGGTTCATGGAGGAGGTACAGCCACTGTCAGAACACACTCTCCACCCTCAGCAGAGAAAGGAGAAATATCCTGCCCTCTCCATTCCTCCCCACCGCCAATCTCCCTCCAGTGCCTCTCATTGGGTGAGACTAACAGGAAGCCAGTGTGCTAGGGAAACTGGGAAATGTAGTTTTCTGGAGAAGGGGAGGGCATGACTCTGACCTCCACAATGATAGAGCAGAAATACAAATGAAGTAAAGGAACAAACTGCATGTGTATCTGTGGTAAGAGTGCTCTGGGTAGAACAGCGAGCAAGTGCAAAGGTCCTGAGGTGGGAGTGTGCCAAATGGAACCAAAACCCTGGGAGTGAGTGTGATGGATGGTCTAGGCACAGTAAATGGAATGACAGGGGCTAGGGACCTAGGGCAAAGCCCTGGGAGACGTTTCGGGAGGAGGCAGGAGACAGTGATCGTTAAGCTGTGGTGTCAAGGGACAAATGATTTTCAAGGGGGGAACAATCCATGAAGACTTATCTGTGAGAGAACTCTGGTGAAGCTACCAGACCCACAAGTTGTAAGATCATTCACTGGTGTCTTTAGTGAGAGGACTTTTGGAAGCATATAGGAGATAGGGGGCAAGGAAGCAGAGACAGCAAGTGCAGATGTACGTTTGGCTAGGAGAGGCTAAGGCAGTTTCCTACATCACCAATGGTGAGAAAGGGAGAGAGTATCACTGGGTTCCAAACTCTAAACCAGGAGGGCTTGGAGCCCAGTGGTTTTGGGGTCTGAAATCAGACGCACCTAGATTCAAATCCTGGGCTCCTCCTTATCTGCTGGGTCACCTTGAGCTGGTGCCCTCTTTTTTTTTCTGAGCCCAGCTTTCTGGCTTGTAAATAGGGAAGTTGCTGTGCTTTTCATGGGAGGTTGCATCCAGTACTCAGCAAGTGTATTACAAAGTGTTCAGCACTCATAAATGCAAGCTGTAGTACAAGTAGTCAGAGAAACATCTCATTTTTAAAAGCTTGTTATCAGTTGCAAATAATAACAACGTCAGCTACTATTTATGAAACACCATGTTCCAGACATCCAGGCAAAGTGCTTTACAAGCACCATCTCTCTGCAGTCTGCCCCAGCTCACTCTAATCTAACAACACTGGCCTCCTTCCCATTCCTTGAACACTTATGCTCCTGCCCCAGGGCCTTTGCACTTGCTGTTCTTGGTGCCTGGAACTCTTCCTTCAGATACCGAAATGGATCCCTCCCTCACCTTCTTCAAGTCTCTGCTCAAATGTTACTTTCCCCAAACACCTAGATTAAAGTTTACTCCCCTACCTGGTCATATGCCCCTTTGTCCCCATATCCGACTTATTTTTACTCCTCCCTCCCACCCCCACTTGTGGCCTGTCTCATCCCATAGAATGTTCATCTCCACAAAGGCAGGCATATTTGGTCTATTGTTCACAGTGGCTGGAACATAGTAGATGCTCAATACATCTTTCATTTGATTCTCAGGACACGCGAGCCCTTAACAAATATGAGGTCAGTGGGTTCTTACAACCACCCACTTTGCAGATGAGGAAACTGAGGCAAAGAGGTTACACTGGGTCAGAACCCGCCTCTCAGTGTTAAGCTTAGAAAAAAAGGATAGTTCAAGACCCCCACCGCCAGCGCCTCTCCCGAGGCGAGCCATCGGTGAGCGGCCACGGCCCTGGAAAGACCTGAGTCATCGCCGCCTCCAGACGGCGGCGGCCGCGGGCTGAGGGCGACGGCGGCGGCGGCGGCGGCGGCGGCCGCGGCGGTAGCGCGAGGTGATGCGGGGACGCCAGGAGGGGGCGTGAGTGCAGGGAAAACAGAGGAAATTAAAACCCGCCGGGCGCTCCTCCTGGCGGCCTCGCCGCCCCCGCGGCCGGCTGGTGCGTGGGTGGAAAGTGGGGGGCACTGCACACCCCGCCTCCTTCGAAGGGGCGGGCCCCGGAGTTAGTCCCCCGGCCCTGGAGGAAGATCCGAAGTGTCTGTTCCCCGCCCCACCCCAAGTTCAAGTTGTGATTGGCGTCCTCCTGGGACTGGTCGCCTAAAGGCTAGGCTCCTGCCTCAGCCGTCAGGGGTTTTAATTCCGCCCCTTGGAGTCATGGGGGTCCTCCTGCTGCAGAAGTGACCCCATTCCTGAACCTTCGTCCAAGTAATCGCATCTGTAGGTTTTGGACCCGTCACTCTGGGCTTCCTTCCTCCCGAAACATCCGGTTCCCAGAGTAGTCCTGGAACCGGGGAAGCCCCTTCCCCAAGGAGAGGGAGACCCCTTGGCGGTTGGATTCAAGGGAGCGCAACCAGAGGCTCCCAAGCCTGTTCTCCAGGGTTTTAGGGAGCCGGGGGTTCGTTGTCCTAACAGTAGGTGGCTGGAGACTTGCGACTCCGACCCCCTGCCAGTTTTGGGTACTCGGAATGAGGCGGCTGCCTATTTAAACGCAGTTCGAATGCCCGGGACTCTGAGAGGGGTTATGCACTGAGGGTGGCCCGGGAATACCTCGAGGAGGGAGGAGGGGGAGCCGGGGGCGGGAACACCGCTGGGGGCGGGGCTGGGAATGCCGCGGCGGCGGGGGTGGGGCAGGTGGGGAATACCGCCCGAGGGGGCACTGATCCGGTGGGGCTGTCACGGGCAGGGGGTGCGGCAAGGCGGAGGGAGGGGCGTAGGGGCAGTCTGGGTGCCCCACGCCCCACGCCGGGCTCTGGGCCGGAGCCGTGACGTCACGGCGGCTGGAAGTGCCCGGCGCGGAGGCGCGGGAGGGGGTGGGGGGGGCCGAGGCGGCGCTTTATAAGCGGAGCCCGCCGGGCGCGCGGAGCCGCAGCCCGCGTCCCCGAGCCCCCCGGCCGGCCCGGCCCCGGCCCCGGCCCCCCGGCTAGCACTTGCGCCCCCTGGGCAGCTGGGTGGCGAGGGACCGAGCGCCAGGCGGCGGGCCGGAGAAGGGACGCGCGGCGGGCGGCCGCGGGGCATGAGGCAGGGGCGCGATGTCGGTGCCGCTGCTCAAGATCGGGGCCGTGCTGAGCACCATGGCCATGGTCACCAACTGGATGTCGCAGACGCTGCCTTCGCTCGTGGGGCTCAACGGCACCGTGTCCCGCGCGGGCGCCTCCGAGAAAATCGTGAGTGGCCGCCGCGCTGGGGGCGCTCCCGGGGGGCGTGGTGCCTGCGCCGCCGCCGCCGCCGCCGCAGCCCCCGGGGGCCCCCGCCCCCCAGCTTCCCCGCGCAGCGAGCCTGGGGGCACCCTCCCAGGGCTAGGGGCTGAACGCGGAGGCGGAGGAGCTCTGGGACCCCCAGCCACCTCCGCGCGGTTTATTATTATTATTTCTTATTAGCGTGCAGTGTCCGAGTGGCAACAATGTGCCAGGCTCGCCCCAGGCCGGGGCTGAGGCGGCAAGGGCTGCGGAATTGAGCCTGGTCCCGGTTGAGCTGGGAGAAGCCAGGGGGTAGATTAGGGGTGGTAGTTGGAGGAACCCTGCCCCTGAATGGGAATCTCCGGGTCTCCTAGGGTCTCTACCTTAGGATCTCTCCCTGTTTGTGTCTCGTTGTCTCTGAGTTGTCCTGTGTCTGTCTTTCAGTCTGTTTCTCTCTCGCTCTCATTTCTCTCTGTCTCTGTCTCTTCCTGTCTCTCTGTCTCTATGTGTGTCTCTCTCTATTCTCTTTCCTCTGGTTTGCTTCTCTGTTTCTCTCTGTGTCTCTGTCTCTGTTGTGCTGCCTGTGACTTGGTATCTCTTTTTGTCTGTCTCCCCTTTTCTCTCCACTGCACAGCCCCCCACCCCCATCATCTCTCTCATTACCTGCCTCACCATGTGCTGAATATTTATTCCCATAACTGGCCCTCTGTAAGAGGCCGTCGGGGGTCTCAGACTGGGGCAGGGATAGGGGCAGGGGCTCATGCTGCCCCCAGAAACTCTAAGGTTGCCCCCTCCCCATCCCATCCCATCCTCATCTTTTACCTTCATCCTCCAGCTTCCCTAGCCACAGTTTGGCTGGAGGTTGGGAGGGGGCAGGATATGTGTGTGCAGGCTGACTCCCTCGGGGTTAATAATTGTGGTCCTGGTGTCCTGGGGAGAGGGTAGGAAAGAGCCTCCACTGCAAACTTCCCTCAGCCTCCTCCAGATATGCCCCTTCCCTCCCTTCCCCTCTTCAACCTGGGTTTTGGAACTCATGGAGTCCCAGTCATGAAGCTGGGATTCATGGAGCTCCTTCTCTTGCTTGATGTTCCCCCAACTTCATCAGCTCCCCTGTTCAGCCTCCAGCAGCCATCACATTGAAAGGAAAGAGGTTTTTGCTCCCAAGGGTTGCAGGCAAGTGGAGAGGGGGGTGCCATGCCCTGTGCTGAGGCTTTGTCCAACTCCTGGAAGGAACTGTCATTGAGCTTGGCACAGGTGAGGGCTTTCAGTCTAAATTCTCAGGATTGAAGCCAGTGTGTGAAACAGTGTCTTTCTGTGTGTCTGTCACATCAAGTGACAGTTGAGTATGTTCTGGTGTGTCTATCTGTGCAAGGGTTTTTCTGTGTTTGTATGGGTGTGTGTGTGTGTGTGTGTAAGTGGTGTGAGAAAGTTTATGTGTTTTATCAACATGAGAGCCCAAGTGTGTTTGTCTGTATATGAGGGTATATCCCAGAATGAGTGTGGGTGTGTCCCTGAGTACTCATTGTGTTTGGTGTAGATGTATCTAAGTGTGTGTTTGCAGTTGTATGTCCCTGACTATGGCTTTTCACATGTGTAATTTGCATGTGTGTAATTGCATGTGTGCATGAGTCTGAGCTGGACTTCTTCCTGTTGTCTTCTGAGGAGTGAGAGACGTGGTGTTTCATTGAAATCAGAAGCTAGATTCTCCTTTCCTACCATCTAAAAAGTGTGTCACTGTAAATGTGTGCATGTATTATGTACAGCATATGGTGTGTAAATGAGAGCATATATGTCTGGGGAATATGCACATAAGTGTGTAAGAGCATGTCTCTTTTTGGTTTTGGATGCATCTGTATCTGTGCAAATATGTACATGTACATGTTTTTGTGCATATAAATGTGGGCATGTATGTCTTCATTGGGTTTTTTGGTATATCTCTAGAAATGTGTGCATGCATGTTCAAGTGTATCTGTGAATGATGTGTGTGCCTGTGGGTGGATTCCTGTGTGTATCATGATTTTTCTGTTAAGTATGGGTGTATGTGTAAACCCAAACTGACCTGGTCTCTATTCTAACCCATCTGTAGATAACAGGATCTTGATCTAATGCTTATATGAAAGCACCTCCCGAAAGCTAATACTTCTCCCATTCTGATCCCCACCCCATCCCTCAGTCTCACTGAGCCTTGCCAGAAGAGCTCTATGGAGTGAGATGCCAAGAAAATTAGGGTAGGACCTAGAAGGGGACTGTGACATGAGGGTGCTCTAGAAAGGGTCTTGGGAATCTGTTAGACATTGGTTGAAATCCAGACCTGTTCTCAACTTGCTCTATGACTTGCACTTGACCCTGGACCAGTGACATCACCACTCTATGCTGTGGTTTCCTCATCTACAAAAAGAGAATGATAATTCCTACCTTACAGAACTATTGCCTGTAACAGAGGTCTACTATCCAGCTCCTCATCCAGCCATCCATCTTTCCATCTATCTCTCTAACCACCCATCTTTACACTCATCCTTTCACCCTCCATCCACCTCTCCATCCACCCATCCATCCACTCACCCATTTATCCATCCAACCATCCATCTACCTGCCTGTTCATCTCTTCATCCTTCCATCCACCTTTCCATCCACCCATTATCTGTCATCTGTATCTCCATTGGTTTTTCCATGCATCCATCCTTCCATCCACCCATCTCTCTACCCACCCATCCATTTTGTTTATTCAGCAGAATTGCCAAGTGCCTCCTCTATGTCAAGTATATGTGTATATATGCTTGAAAGTCTCAGCTCAGTGCCTGGTGTGGTAGATGCTCAGTTAGTGACAGGTCTCTGAGCCAGATTTTGAATTCTGATCCTTGTGATTTACTAGTAGTACGATCTTGAGGAAATTATTTAATCTCTCTAAGATCCAATATCCTCATGAGTCAAGAAGAGTCCAGAGTCCCATTAAACCGTAGGATCCATGGGACATCTGTATTTTACTCACTGTTGAACCCTAAGACCTGATGCAGAGTAGGCATACAATAAATATTTGTCAAGTGGCTGAATAAACAATCACATCTTCATAAGATTCATGGCGTCTACCTTCAAATGGAAACAAATGGCTTGTGCGTAGTAGGTGTTCAGTGAAGAGGTTGCTTTGTTTGACATTGTAGCCAAGCGCATAATAGGCATAGAATAAATATTTGTCAAATACCTGAATGAATAATCTATCTTCCTAAGGACTGGGGAGAACAAATGGAAGTGAGTAGGCACAGAGCAGGTGCCCAGAAAGGAGGAGTTATAAGAAGGTACAGAGCACCAATATGGGTAAACTGGGGGTTCAGGAACCCAGGTAGTGAGAATTCCCAGTCATGAGGCAGACAGTTAGATCCTGGTGCTTGACTTAAAAGAGGATCTCAGGAGTTCCCGTCATGGCTCAGTGGTTAACGAATCCGACTAGGAACCATGAGGTTGCGGGTTTGATCCCTGGCCTTGCTCAGCGGGTTAACGATCCAGCATTGCCATGAGCTGTGGTGTAGGTTGCAGACATGGCTCTGATCCTGCATTGCTGTGGCCGTGGTGTCTGCCAGCGGCTACAGCTCTGATTAGACCCCTACCCTGGGAACCTCCACATGCCTTGGGAGTGGCCCCAGAAAAGGCAAAAAAAAAAAAACAAAAAAACAAACCAAAAGAAAGAGGACCTCAGCGAGGTGGGGATGAGCCCAGATCCTTTGGCCATTCTTGTCTCTGGCTTCCCCTCCTCAGTCCAATTCAGAGAAGCAGCTTAGCATTCTAAGAGATTCTGAGAGATGGTGTTACAGACCATCTCTGAAAAGGAGTGGGGAGTTGCCACCATTACTACCTTTGGCCAGCTTCCAGCCATAAACCATCCCTGTGGGATGGGAGCCTTCAGTGGAATGGCTTCTCATCTGGGGGGGGTCATAAATTCAGAACCAGTCTAAGAGCTGTCAGCCTCATTGCCAGCATCTGCCATAATTATGGGGGCCTGAAGTGAGTTACCTGCATCTTATATGTTATTCCCTGTCCATCCCCACCTCTTTAAGGGGCACAGGGAAGGAAGGGGAGATGGAGGAGGGTTATTCTGTTTAGGGAGGACCCTTTTCCTCTTGGGAGGAATGGGGAGAGTTTGAGCAACTATCAGCAAGAGGCTCTTTGAGGACTTCCCTGTGAAGAACCACAGCTCGGAATCTATGTCTTTTCTTGACAGTATTTGGGGGGAAAGGCCGCCAATACTTGGTACCAGTCAAGGGAGGAAGGTTATACTGCTGTAATAAGCAGCCTTGCATCTCATTGGTTTAACGCAGCACACGTTCATTTTGTGCTTGCATTACGTATCCACTGTTGGCTGGAGAGCTTTGTCCGTGGGAGTCCCTCAGAGACCTAGAATGATGGAGGCTCTGTGGTGACATGATCATTGAACTAGGGAAAGGAAGGCACAGCATAGCCCCCATTGGTTCCTAAAGCTCTTTCCTGGAAGTGACATGTTCCTTCTGCTCAAATTTCATTGGCCAGCACAAGTCACATGGCATGCTTAACCTTGAAGAGGGTGAAAAGTGTGGTCCTACTATGACTTGGACAGAGAGGAGTGGGCAGATATTTGTGAACAACCCTCAACAGCATACTACACTACTGATCCCACCTCTTATGCTACAACAAGTGTTCTCTTGGAGGGTATCTCTATTCATTCATTCACTCATTTATTCAACAAATATTTTTTGAGCACCTACTATGTGCCAGGCACTATTCTAGGTGCCAGGGCTGTGACAGTGAACAAAACAGACAGATATCCTTGTCCTTGTGGAACTGACACTCTAGGGCAGGGATGGAGAGAAATACATATACAGGTAAGTCTATAATATTCCAGATGGTAACATACATGCCATGAAGAAGCACAGAGCAGTAAAAGGGCACTGGAGAGTAATGTGGGGTACTATTTAGATTGAATTGGCCTCTCTGAGGAGGTGATATTTGAGCAGAGATCTGAAGGGAGGAAGTAGAGGGAACAGCAAGTACAAAGGCCCTGAGGTAGGAATATGCCTGAAATTTTGGCGACACGGTGAGGAAACCAGTGTGGCCGAAGCAGAGTAAGTGAGGAGAGAAAGTGAGAGGGAATGAGGGCAGGGAGGTAATGGGAATTACATCATGTTTGGGGGAGAGTGACTTGCAGGGATTTTAGATTTAACTTGCAACTTCTCATGTGCTCCTTTCATGCTTTCCTCTTTCCATTGCATTTCTTTTTTTTTTTTTTGTCTTTTTGCCTTTTCTAGGGCCACTCTTGCGGCATATGGAGGTTCCCAGCTAGGGGTCTAATCAAAGCTGTAGCCGCCCGCCTACGCCACAGCCACAGCAACGTGGGATCTGAGCCGCATCTGCAACCTACACCACAGCTCACGGCAACGCCGGATCCTTAACCCACTGAGCAAGGCCAGAGATTGAACCCTTAACCTCATGGTTCCTAGTCAGATTCGTTAACCACTGAGCCACGACAGGAACTCCTCCATTGCATTTTTAACCTTCTGATATTCATGATGAAGTTGACTTATTTATTTTGTTGTTTGATTCTCCCCCATGTCAGCTCTGTGAAGGCAAAATTCTTTTTTTTAATCCATTGTTGTCGGCTTGTAGCCCTAGTACCTAGCGCTGGGTCTAGAACACCGTTGGTGTCCAGTGTACTTAATATATATACTTAATATATAATATTTAATACTTAATATATATACTTAATATACTCAATACTTAAGTGAAGAAATGGGATGCCAGGGAAAGTGCTGAGCAGAGAAGGGATGGGACTTGACTGGGGTGTTCACAGTTTTTCTCTGACCTTTGTGAGGAGGACAGGCTGTGGGAAGTGAGGGCAGCAGCTGGGAGATTGGGGAGGAAGCCATGGCACTAGTCCAGGTAAATGATGATGAGGGCTGAACCAGGGAGGGGCAGGGGGCGCCAAAGAAGTGGAGAAAAGTGTGTTGTGGATTTGATCCACACCTGCCATATTCATCTGCTCCTAATTGAGGACTTCCAGCTTCTGCTCAAACACCTCAATGTGTGTGGAAATATTTATTGAGCACCTACTTTGTACTGGGAAGGGTCCTGGACTGTGGAATATAGAGGTGAATAACCCCCTGACTTCAATCAGTTCGAAGTCTCATCAACAGTACTTGTGACATGACATGGTATGTGTGGAGACAGGGATATTTCTGGAGTGTGATGGGGGCACAGAAGAGGGGCACTGAAATCAGCCAGGGTGTGATGGAGGTTTCCTGGAGGTGGTGATGCCCAGCTGGCCTTAAAAATTGAGAAGGAATGGGCCAGGTGACGTCAGAGCAAGGGCATGGCATTCCAGACGAGGAACAGCGTGGCAACTCAGAGGTGAGGATAGACTTCAAGCAGTTAGGAGTTACTGAAGACTGTGTGCCTGGTTAGGAAGGGTGTGGAGCTGGCCAGAGGGGTCCATGTCCCAAAGGGATTTGGCCTGAGGTGCCTGTTGTTCATTCTGAGTGTCAAAGGATGGAAGGTTTGGAAGGGTTTCAAGCAGGAAAGGATCTGGGGCCACCTGTTGCATTTTTCAAGAGACCTGATTGTTAGAAAACGTTTCTAGATTGTGAGTATAAAATTTGTCTCATTTTAACTTTTTCCTCTCTCACTTGCACCAAAGCTAAACTCCTTACCCTGGGCCAACTCAGCCTGTTTCTTCATCCATAAAATGGGAATAATAGTAGAAAGTACCAAATAGCATTGCGATTAGTAGCGTGCCAAGCATACAGAAGGTGCCTGTGATTATTAGCCATTATTATTATCACAAGACCCTGTCTATCCCTTGAACCACTCTTCCATCCCTTATTGTTCTTCTTATTCCCACCTCTGGGACTTTTCACTTGTTCCCATCCTCTGGAACATCCTTCCTGCAGTCCTTCCTCTTGCCAGCTCCTTCTTACCCCTCCAGCTCCAGCTCAGATGTCACCTCCGCAGAGAGAGCTCCTCTGACCACCTCAGCTAAAATGTCCCCACTTTATTATTTTGAACCTGTTCTATTATCTTCTCTGTACTCATTATTATCTGAAATCATCTGGGTAACTTTTTGCTTACCACCTACAGAAGGAAAGTACCATTCAAGCGAAAACTGTGCTCCTCTTGTCAGTTACTGGGGTATTTCCTGAATGGTCTCAGTTCTGCCCGCACAAGGCTGTTGCCTCTTCTTCCTCCCGATGACAACTCTGAGCCTTTCTGAGTATTTCTGTGGCCCTCGAGTCTTCTCCTATGGCTTAGAAGGGTCTATTTCTTAAAGCTTTTTTTTTTTCTCTTGTGTCTTTGTTTCTCAACCCGTCTCTGTTGGGATGGATGTCCAACAAGTGTGCACACTGCCAATTTCCCACGAAGAGGCACGCAGCGGTCTTGCCACCAGACAGCAGAGTCATCCTTGACTAGCAATCCCTCAGCCCTTCTGTGTGCCAGGTCCTGTGCTGGGGACTGGGGATACCTCAGGAAACAAGAGAGACCTGGTCTCTTCCCTCATAAAGCTTCACAGGGAGATGCAGTGAACCTGGAATTGGGCAAATGGCTATGTAATTAAAGATTGGTGAGGGCCATGAAGGAGAAGATGTGGAGCCGTGGGGCCAGGAAGTTGAGGAGGGTTGGTCAGGGAAGGCTTCCCTGAGGAGGTGACATTTGCCATGAGACATGAAGGGTGAGTAAGAGTTGGGCAAAGACAGGTAATGTGGAGGGAGAGAAGCCAAGAGAATAGGGTGTGAGCAGTTTTTGGGATGGGATGGGGTAGTGTGTTTGAGTGTCTGGAGGTAAGGACCTTAGCTCATTGGTGTTGTCAACTACGACCCTAAACCCCATCCATCCCAAGCTTGATGCAACAAATAGAGATGGCCTGAGATGCTGCCTTTACCTATGCAGTTGGCACCAACAATAGCACCATGGGCAGCTACCAAGGGACGAGGGGGCGGTCTGGGCCTTGGGGTGTGCTTGAGTGTAGTTGAAAGTGGCTTCTTCCTCTTCCCGAGAGAAGCTCTGGTCTCTGCCTCTTGACGTCTTCATGGTCCCCAGCATCCTTCTCACCTCCGGCCCTGGGCGGCTGATGCCTCTTTGTGAAGCTCCAGCGAGGAGCAGCCACGAAGCTGGGCGAGGAAGAAAAGCAGCCTTCTGGGGGAGGCTCAGGCGCTTTGAGAGAGTTTAATGTGGGGTTGGGTGTGTTTGTGTGGGAGTGAAGAAGTTGCCACTGGGAGATCTGAAGGGCCAGGCTGTTTCCCAGTCCTTGTCTCTCTCTGTCTGAGCTTGATGCTTCTCTATTTTTAAACTTTGTCTTCTGAGTCTCTCCATGTGTCTCTCCCTTTCTCTCTCTTATTTCTGTCTCATTAGCTGTCTTTATTCCTCTCTCTTTATCTTCACTGTGTATTTACAACACATAAGAGACATTCAATAAATGTTTGTTGAGTGAATATTGATGATTATCTCTTTGTCTGCCTGTGTCTCATGTCTACCTCTCTTTGTCTCTGTCTCTAAGCCTGTTTCATCCTGTGTGTCTCTTGTCTCTGATTCTGTCATCTCTGGCTGTCTCTGTTTCTATATCTCTTCCATCTCTGTCTCTCAGTCTCTGTCTGTCACACTCTCTTTCTCTCTGTCTAGGATTCTGTTTCCATGTCGCTATAGTTGCTGTATCACAGGAACCTGACAGGGGGTGGGAGAGAGACTCAAATTCTCAGACCTGAGAGGGCTCTTGAGACGGAACAGAGCCAGAACCTGTGTTGGGTGTTGGACAGGATTCAGTGAGTGGGACAGAATGAACCAGGCCAGCACCAGTCCTGGGGGCAGCTGGGAGGGAAGACATCTGTAGCCCCAAGGATGATGGGAATGGGGGCCAAGCTCTGATGGGAACCTGGGGTGAGGGGTGGTTGGCTGCCCAAGCTCTAGGCCACCCTGTGCCCTCTGCCCCCTCCATTCCCACTCCCCATGCCGCCCTGAAGGGCGTCCCTCTAGGACCCAGCCACCAGACCTCAGCGTTGGCTCCAAGATGGAACAGCTGTCTGGGCTGCAGCTGCAGAAGCTCATTTTGAACAAGGGAGATGATTGCAGGAGTGATCTGGGGAGGGAGAGAGAAGGGGAGGGTAGCAAGGGCCAGAGAGGAATCAGGCTTGATTGTCACTGCTGCCGCAGTGGGTAGTCTGCCCAGGAGATGGAGAGACTGGGTGAGGCGGGAAAAGGCAGAGGGAGGTCTGTGGGCCCAGCCGTGGTCCATCTGTCCCCACTTCTGGTCCTCCCCATTGTGAAGTTTCTCTGCCTGTCTGGGGCTGTATCTCCCTCTGCCTGTGTTTCAGAGCCTGCTTCTCTGACTCTTGCCTGTGTTGCTTGGTCTCAGTGTTGCTTGCTGTCCCACCTCCTGCCCTGTATTTCAGTTTCCCCATCTCTTCCTGCCTGTATCTCTCTGTCTCTCTGTCTGCCACTCCGCCTGGTTCTCTGGGTTATCTCTGAGCCTCCTCACCTGCCCCTTGGTGCTGCTGTCATTATCAGAAGCACAGCTCTGGCTCCAGCAGCCCATCGGACCGCTCTTCTTTTGTTGTCATTTCTACGATCCTCAGGGGTTGGAGACAAATAGAGATGGCAAATTCCCAGGAAATGATGGGATCGTGTCCTTCCATAAAGGGATATTTACAAAGATATCTCAATTAGGACTAATTAATTAAGCGAGCCACTTCCCCTGCCCTCTCCCCCACCCTGCAGTCCCGCAGCCTTCTGGGAGAGAACCAGCCAATGAGTGGATGGCAGTCTGGTGCTCAGACGGTGTCTCAATGTTTAATTTATAACAGCCTTCTCCCTGCTGCCCTATCAATCCATCCAGAAGGGCAAGGTGGCCTCCGGCGCGTAAACTCAGCAGAGGCTGGAGACCTGCCGGACCCCCAGGGCATGCAAGGGCATGTGGGTGTGTGTAGGAACCTGCTCCGCATGACAGGGCATGTCATAGCATGTTTGAACATTTGGAAGCATATCTTCATGGCGAACATGCCCCTTTGTGTGAGGAGCATAAGGAGAGTCCAGTGGCCCACTGGGTGCGTCTGAGCCCATGGGACATGTTGGAGGAGGTCAGAGCGTGTCTCTCATGCACAGAATGCCTGAGTATGCGGAACCCAACAGAGAATATGACACATGGCAGGGTACAGGGCACAGGATGGCTCCCATGCCATGCCATGAAGGTCTGCACTTGGAAGTTAAGCTTCTGTCCTCAAGTGTAAGGCAAACTATGTCTTATAGCCCCACCCCCCTACCCCCAAAGGGATAGCAGAGACATAACAATACCTAGGGCTTCTGGGAGGGACTGGTTACCCCACCCTACCCCAGGACCCCTGCAGCTACTCCTATCCCCTTTAGCAGGAGTGGATCAGAGGGTTGAACTCCAGCTGTTTTCTGGGAGGTTTTTTTTTTTTTTTTTTTTTTTTTTTTGGCTGCCCTGTTGCACATGGAATTCCCGGGCCAGCTGCAGTTGTGATGCCACAGCTGCAGCAACCCTGGATCCTTAACCCACTGTGCCAGGCCAGGGATCGAACCTGCATCCAGGTGCTGCAGAGTCACTTCTGATCCCACTGCACCACAGCGGGAACTCTGAGTTCCAACTCTTGATGTACTACCTTACTTCTCTGTTCACTGTAGCTTCCCTTTCCCAGTGCGGAGCTTTGGGCTCTCCATTTCCCCTATTGCTATGGTCCTACTGGATCCCTCAGGATTACTTCTCAACCTCAGCTCTGCCTGCCCCTTCCCACCCCACATAGTCTGTTGATGCAGCCCTCTAGTGTAAGCACCGACCAGAGTGATGGAGCCTTCAGTGTAATGACACATCTGCCCTTAGTATGATGGCAGGGTCATGTTGAGGCCATACACGTCTCTTGAAATGTGACTTCAGTTCTGCAGACCGGCGCTGGCTGGGCCATTTAGTGCAGCGGAGGAAGAGAAATTTTCTCACTCTGATGAGTGCATTCTCTAGCTATTCTGGGAGGCCAGGATTCCCCAGCCCTGCTGGCCGAGGCTGGCTCCATTAGCCCTTGTAAGTGCCATGTGACCTCAGCAGGACACCAGGCAGATTAGTAAAGCATAAATTCTGCAGGAATATTTCAGGACTGACTGCAATGCTAATGAGTTCGTTGGGGAGAACTAAGAGTGCAGCTGACAGAATGTATACAGATGTCAGTTCCTACTGAGAGGAGGGGAGGGATGTCCGAGGAATGTTCGAGACTGCAGGCAGATGAACATGGAGCATCCTACGTGGAAGGGCAGGGATGTTCTGGAACTGACACAGATGCGTAACATGTTTGTAGCTTCTGGAGAGACAGGTGTATACTTGGCTGTTCAGAATAGCACACAGAGGGCCATGGGTATTTCTAGGGAGGTGTTCCCCTGTGTGATGGGAGGGCTGTTTGTGGCTTGAAGCACTGTGCCTTTACATAGGTGGCTACACAGAGTCACTTGGACGTGAACCTCAAGGAGAGAGGTAAACAGACACAAATGTATCCAGTATACACATATCCTTCTTATGCACACTGACTGGTGGGCTCACAAATTGCACACAGTTTTCCATATGGAAACGGAATGCTTGTCAATGTGTCTAAATGAAGGGAATGTTCACGGCCATGCGCCACAGGGCAAGAGGCTTGTATACTTGCACTTGTCCACTGATGCATGCCAGCGTTTGCTTGGATTTATACAAATGTGCACCTAGGCCCATGGTTAGTCACAGATATGTCCAGATGTTCTGTATGTGTCCAGAACATAGATGCTCACGGGTGCCTGTGGATAAACATGGATGTCCAGGAGCTCCCACTATGGCACAATGCAATCAGAAACAGCTTGGGAGTGCTGGGTTGAGGGTTTGATCCCTGGCCCAGGACAGTGGATCTGGTGTTGCTGCAGCTTGGTTTGTGGCTGCGTATTGGATCTGATCCCTGGCTAGGGAGTTCAATGTGCCTTGGAGTGACCAAAAAAAAAAAAAACAAAAAAACAAAAAAAAAAAACCCCAAAACCCAAAATGGATGTCTCCAGACAGTGACAAGACTCCTGTGTACCCTAATACCCACATGCCACTATTTCGAGACACAAATGACTGAATGTCCCACCTCTCTGATTCCCTAGGCTCCTGACAAAGTGAGATCTCAAAGCCAACAAGGGTGACCTTGGAACTGCCCCCAAACCCTTTTTGGAGGACTGTGGAGGCGAAGTCCCCAGTCCCATGAGTGCCTAGGTGACCCAGGAGCATCATCCTGGAAGGCAGAGCCCTGAGCCAGCCCCACTCAGGCTGTCTTAGCTGAGATTCTCTGCTGTTTGACACATACCCCCATCCCATCAGGGCCAATTAGGGCAGCCAGTGCTCAGAAGTGGCTTGGAGCAGCTTGGAGCATGTACAAGGAAGAGCCCGGGTGGCGTGTTAGGGATCCAGTCATTATCATTGAATGGAATTGTTATTACCATTATGAATATTCTCCCTGAAATGCAGAGAGATCCTGGTCCTCTTTGTTTCAGTCCTGACGTCCACCCTAGTGTCCCTCCAGCTTTCCAGCTTCATCTGTTTCTCTCCCATTCTGTTTTGAGTGGGTCGGTCCTTTATTTTAATTTTTTTATTTTTTGCTTTTTTAGGGCTGCACCCATGGCATATGGAAGTTCCCAGGCTAGAGGTCACATCAGAGCTGCGGCTTCCGGCCTACACCACAGCCACAGCCACACAGGATCCAAACCATGTCTGCAACCTACACTGCAGCTTGCGGCCACTGAGCGAGGCCAGGGATTGAACCTGCATCCTCACGCATGCTAGTCAGATTTGCTTCCGCTGCACCACAATGGGAAGTCTAAGTCAGTCTTTGAAGCTGTGGATTCCTCTCCCACTGTGGGCTCTTCTCTGCCATTTCTCTTCACTCTCATATGCCTCCAAGCATCATACTTCTGGTCTGTGGGCCTGGAGGTGGGTAGGAGGGTGTCAGAGTCTGTTTGGAATAAAAAAGCCCCCTAAAATGGCCCAGTGAAATAGGAGCTTTAGATAAAGATGCAGGAAGACACGAAAACCTGATGGCTGGGCTTCAGGGGCTTGGAAAACCATCATTCACTCACTCATTTAGCATTTCATTTAGTAAATATTTATCACCCACCTACTAGGCACCAGGTAGACAAGATAGACAGGGGGCTTGCTCTCATGGAGCTGACATTTTATTTTTTTAATTTTTATTTTTTAATTTGCTTCTTATGGCTGCACCTGCAGTGCATGCAAGTTCCCAGGCCAGGGGTCGAATTGAAGTTGCAGCTGCTGGCCACAGCCATAGCCATAGCAACGCCAGATCCTTAACCCACTGCTCAAGGCCAGGGATTGAACCTACCTCTTTGTGGATACTAGTAGGATTCTTAACCTGCTGAGCTATAACGGGACCTCCCAGAGCTGACATTTTAGTAGGAAGAGACCTGTAACAAACATGAGAAATTATCACCCAGTAAAAGTGCTGTATAGTTAAACCAGGACGAGGGATGTGGCAGAGGTGCGGCTACTCTGGGTTCAGGAGAAAATCCTCACTTTCCTGTCCTCCCCTCTACTCTAGGGGTCCTTCATTTCTGCACCCGTCCCTTCAACATCCCCATGGCTCTGGTTTCTGCTGCCCCCCAACCCCCCATGCATCTTCAGCTTCAGGGCCCCCCTGCCCCACACCTTTGAACCCTCTCTTCTTCACTGTTCCAATCCCATCACCCTGCACTGGAGGATTTGTCTCTTTCATCTTGTATCAGAAATCACTTGTCGTCCAAGTCATCAGACACCTTGGACACCTGGGAACATGTAGTTATAGAGGTCTCCTTCTCGGTAGGGATTTATGGGTAGGAGCTTTCTCTTAGAAGGGTCCCTGGGAGCGGAAGCAGTGCTAGACATCGTCACTCATTCATTCACTCCACAAACTCTCACTGAGTGTCTGGAGAGTTTTGTAAATGCTGAAATGCAGCTATGACTATGACGGGACTCCCTCTGTCTTGTGATATGTATATTATGTAGAGATACAACAAACATGTAAGCAAAGATATAACAGGTCTGTTTTGGATAGATAAGTGCTGTCATGAAAATAACAAGAAGTAAAAGAAAGTGACTAGGGAGTCTTATTTTGTCAGGACACTGGGGGAGGCTCTCTGGGGAGGGCATTTCTTTGCAGATTTATTGAGATAGAACATTATGTAACTTAAGAAATTTAGGAGTTCCTGTCGTGGCTCAGCAGAAACGAATCTGACCAGCATCCATGAGGACGCAGGTTTGGTCCCTGGCCCCGCTCAGTGGGTTAAGGATCTGGTGTTGCCGTGAGCTGTGGTGTAGGTTGCAGATATGGCTTGGATCCTGCGTTGCTGTGGTTGTGGTGTAGGCCAGCAGCTACAGTTCCGATTTGACCCCTAGCCTGGGAACCTCCATATGCTGTGGGTGTGGCCCTAAAAAGAACCAAAAAAAAAAAAAAATTATTGGAGTATAGTTGCCTTACAATGTGTTAGTTTCAGGTGTACAGCAAAGTGAATCACATAAATCTTTTCCCATGTAGGTTAGTACAGAATATTGAGTAGAGTTCCCTGTGCTATACAGTAGGTCCATGTTACTTATCTATTTTATTTATGGTAGTGTGTATATGTTATTTCAAACCTCCTAGTTTGTCCCTCCCCACCATATATCCTCTTTGATAACTGTAAGTTTGATTTAGAAATCTTTGCGTCTGTTTCTGATTTGTAAATAAGTTCTTTTGTATCATTTTTATTAGATTCCACATGTAAGTGATATCAATCTGACTCATTTCACGTAATATGATAATCTCTAAGTCCATCCATGTTGCTGCAAATGACATTCGTTCATTCTTTTTATGGCTGAGTAATATTCTATTTATATATGTACCTCATCTTCTTTATCCATTCCTCTGTTGGTGGACAGTATTATGTAACTTTAGGGTATACAGTAAGATGACTTGATACCTGTAGGTATCACTAAATATTACCATGATAAATTTAGTTAATACCTCCATCGCTTCATAGAAATATCATTTCTGTGTGTGTGAGGTGAGAACATTTAAGATACTCTCTTAGCGATTCCCTGGTGGCCCAGAGGGTTAAGGATCTATCCTTGTTACTGTGGTGGCTCAGGTTCCATATCTGGCCTGGGAACTTCGGCTTGCTGCAGGCACAACCAAAAAAAAAAAAAAAAAAATTACTCTCTTAGCAACTTTCAAATATATAATACGGTGTTGTTAGCTATAGTCTCTATGCCGTACACTAGATTCCCCAGACTTATTCATCTTATAATTAGAAGTTTGGGGAGGTGCCATGAGCAGAGAGAGACCTGATATATGGGGAGTTGGTCATGGAAAGAACTGGGAGAAGAGCACTGTGGGAGAGAGAAGAGCATTCTGGGAGAAGAGCATTCTGGGGGAAGAGCATTCTGGGAGAAGAGCATTCTGAGAGAGGGATTCTGGGAGAGGGAAAGAAGTGGGAGAAGAGCATTCTGACATGGGAGCAAGCTTCATGCCTTCTGGAAAAAGGGCTGGGTGGCTTGAGAGGAGGAGAGGGTAACATTTTATAGGTTGGCAGGGGACACTGCAGGCAGGGCCTCGCAGGCCAACATGAATTGTTGGGTTTTATTCTAAATACAATGAGAAGCTGCTGGACAAGTTGCGGTGGAGAGGGGAGCCATGATCTGATGCACATTGTTTGAGGATCCTGCTATCTTCCGTGATAGGAATTGGTTTCCAGGGAGTGAGTGTGGAAGCAGGGAGATCTGGGAGAAGGTGACTGCAAGAGTCCAAGCAAAAAACCAGTGATGGCTGGACCAGGATAGAAGGATCTGGAATGGTAAGCAGTGGGCAGATTTGGCACATGTCTTAGAGTGAGCCATCAGGACCTACTGCTGGATCAGATGTCGGGGTAAGGGAAAGTGAGGAATAGCAAATTGGGGTGTTTTGGAGAAAGCAGTGAGACCTAGGGAGCATTTTTAAAAGATAGGAGGACCAGAACAGACCAGATATCAGGTGAGTCACCCTGCCTTTTAATAGCCAGGAAGACATAATGGTCTCAACCCCCTTCTAAGCTCCATGGAAGGCCATTTATTCCCCAAGATTCCCCCCACCCCCGAGGGGGGGCTATATTCTCTTGGTCTTCCCTTCCTCAGACTTCTTGCTTCTACAGAATTATTATTCTCCACTTGGCATCTTGTGCCTTTCGGTCTCTGCTCTAACCTTTACCTGGACTGAGAGCTCCATCCTTGAGGATATGGAGAGTCTCAAATGCCAGGGCAAGTCACTCGAACTTGATCCTGAAAGCAGTGGGGCCACCTATCCATCCGTGAATGTATTCAACAGGTACTTTCGGGGAGCTACTGTGGGAGTACTTCAAGGGAGATAAGATGGTGAGCCAAGTCGACAGGTGCGTGGAACCTCCTTCAAAATGGGGAGACAGGGAGTTCCCATCGTGGTGCAGTGATTAACGAATCCAACTAGGAACCATGAGGTTGCGGGTTTGATCCCTGCCCTTGCTCAGTGGGTTAACGATCTGGCGTTGCTGTGAGCTGTGGTGTAGGTTGCAGACATGTCTTGGATCCCGCATTGCTGTGGCTCTGGCGTAGGCTGGCAGCTACAGCTCTGATTAGACCCCTAGCCTGGGAACCTTCCATATGCCGCGGGAGCAGCCCAAGAAATGGCAAAAAGACAAAAAAAAAAAGGGGGGGGGGGAGACAGGAGTCCCCATTGTCACGCATCAGAAACTAATCCTACTAGTATCCATGGGGATGCAGGTTCAATCCCTGGCCTTGCTCAGTGGGTTAAAGATCCAGTGTTGCCGTGAGCTGTGGTGTAGTTTGCAGGCATGGCTCACATCCTGCATTGCTGTGGCTGTGGTGTAGGCCAGTAGCTGTAGGTAGCTTCAGTTCAACCCCTAGCCTGGGAACTTCCATATGCTGCATGTACGACCCTAAAAAGCAAAAAAATAAAGGGGGGTGGGGGAGACAGGTAATGATCAAATATTCACGAATAAATATAAGTGGCAGCTGTGATAACAGCTTGAGGAAAAGATTCTTAGTGTTACAGGAGCGTCTAATAAGGGGATTTAATCTTATTTGGAAGGTCAGGGGAAATAAGAGCTGAGATCTGAAGCAGAGAGAAAAGGGTATTCCAGGCAGAGAGAATTGCTTATGCCAAGGCTGTGGGGTGAGGAAAAATGTAGACAGTATGACAGACCAGAGAAGGCTTTAGAGGAGAAAGACAGTGTAGGATGAAAGCAAAGAGGTACATATAGATATAGGGCAGACCTGCAGGGCTTTGTGGCTGTGTTAAGGAATTTTTTTTTTTGTCTTTTCTAGGGCCGCATCTGCGGCATATGGAGGTTCCCAGGCTAGGGGTCTAATTGGAGCCGTAGCCACCAGCCTACGCCAGAACCACAGCAATGCGGGATTCGAGCCACGTCTGCGACCTACACCATAGCTCACGGCAACGCCGGATCCTTGACCCACTGAACGAGGCCAGGGATGGAACCCACAACCTCATGGTTCCTAGTCGGATTCATTAACCACTGAGCCACGACGGGAACGCCTGTGTTAAGGAATTTTATGTGAATGCTAAGAATAAAAGGACTCTACCAAGGGTTTTGGTTGGGAGGGTGACATGATCAGATATGCATTGTTGGAGTTTCCGTTGTGGCTTAGTAGGTTAAGAACCCCGCTAGTATCCATGAGACGAGGATGTGGGATGAACCCTGGCCTCACTCAGTGGGTTAAGGATCTGGTGTTGCTGTAAGCTGTGCTGTAGGTTGCAGACACAGCTTGGATCTGGCGTTGCTGTCGCTGTGGCATAGACCAGCAGTTGCAGCTCTGATTCAACCCCTAGCCTAGGAACTTCCATATGCCACAAGTGTGGGCCTAAAAAAAAAAAAAGAGATATGCATTGTAAAAATTCCCTGAGGCTCCCATGTATGGAGCGGACTGGTAAGCAAAGGGGGGAGTAGATCAAGGTAGACCAGATAGACTTTCTGAATTGTGAGGCTGGCTTGGACTATTGAGTGGTGAGAGAGAGTGGAGTTGTGAAAATATCTAGGAGTTAAAGTCAACCAGACTTAAGTGAGGGAGTGGAAAATGAGGGTGAGGATAAAGCCTGAGCATCCGAATCACTGGCCTGGGGAGATGGACATGGCGGCATAAGGAGTATTGGATGATGACTAGCTTCAAGAGAGAAGATCTTGAATTTCATTTTGAGCATGTAAGCATTGATATGCTTTTGAGATATCCAAGGGTGGGGGGCAGATCAAGGAGTCAGATGTATATATGGGTTTGGAGTTCCGAGGATGTATATGAATGCAGGTGATGATAGGAGATTTGGTAAGAGTAGGTACTGTTAGAGAAAGATGGAGATAAGGAGAGAGGCTAAAGCTAAGTTTAGAGCAGTGGTTTTGCACCCAGGAGACATTTAGCAATGTCTGAAGTCAAAGCTGAGAGGGGATGCTACTGGTGTCTGGTGGGTAGAAGCCAGAAATGCTGCCGAACATCCTCCAAGGCACAGAATTGTTATCTGACCAAAATATCAGTCCTGCTCGGTTTGAGCTATAGCTGACCTGGAGCAACATTTCATGGCCAGGAGGAGGATGAGTCTGCAAAGGAGTTCCACCAGGGTAAGAAGGAACCAAGCAAGCATGTGTGATGGCAGCCAAGGGACGGACGGAAACATATCAAGAGAGAGAAGTCAACAAGCTTGGATCCTGCTGAGAGGTCAAAAGAGATGGCGAGCTGAAAAGCATCCATTGAATTTAGAAACATGGAGGCCATGGGTGGACTTTGCAAGAGCTGTGCTGGTGGTCAGCTGGGGTCAGAAACCAGAAAGGACTGTGGAGGCATGAGTTCAGAAAGTGAGAGAATGGAGGCAGTTAGTGTAGGCAACTGAGAGGAGAGAATTAGGAGACAGATGGAAGGAGGAGTCAAATAAGGCATTTTGTTTTTTCATAGGAGAGACTTGAGTTTATTTAAAGACCAATGAGAGGAGTTCCTGTTGTGGCTCAGCGGTAACGAACCTGACTAGTATCCATGAGGATGTGGGTTCAATCCCTGGCCTTGCTCAGTGGGCTAAGGATCTGGTGTTGCCGTGAGCTGTGGTGTAGGTGGCAGATGTGGCTTGGATCCTGCATTGCTGTGGCTATGGCTGTGGCTCTGATTCCATCCCCAGCCTGGGAACTTCCATATGCCACAGGTGCGGCCCTAAAAAGGCAAAAACAAACAAACAAACAAAAAACCAAACCAAACAAAACAATGAGAAAGTTCTGCTTGAGAGGGAGAGGTAAAATATGTAAGAGAAGGACAAGGGATAGAATAGACGGATAAATACGGAGAAAAGACAGAGACATGCAATAGATTGTATAGGAAGGCAGAAAAGGACCAAAGCGAGAAGAGCTGTGTGATCCTTAAGGTAAAGAAGAGCTCCTTCAGTGTAGCAGGAGGGAGAGGCTGGGATGGGGCAAAGGTTTGTGAATTACATCAGGGGAGAAGAAAGGTTCCAGTTTATAGCTTCCCTGGATAGTCAGGGAAATTTGGAGGAGAATGGACAAAGGTTTCAAGTCTTCTAGTTTAGCTCGAATTGCCCCGTGAAGAGAGCTGTCTTAAAAGTCCCCTACTGAACCCCTGGCCTGAGCTCTGGCATCTGAGTTGAGAGAGATCTCTGATGGGGAGATGTCCAACATCAGTATTTATGAAGTAAGACTCATGATGGGTTCTTGTAAAGTCCCCAACTCTTGAAGATTAATTCTGTAATAGCTTATCAAGAAAGCCTTGCAATAATCCTGGAAACAGGCCCATAAAATCCACTCCAGTGAATATTTGACAATGACATCAGAAAACTAAAATCTCCCTACCCTCGTTAATCCTGGGACACACCCATCATTTGCAGTGAACATTTATTCAAGAGGCCTGGGGAGTCCCCGTCGTGGTGCAGTGGAAACAAATCCGACTGGGAATCATGAAATTGTGGGTTCAATCTCTGGCCTTGCTCAGTGGGTTAAGGATCCAGTGTTGCCGTGAGCTGTGGTGTAGGTTGTAGGCGCAGCTCGGATCTGGCGTTGCTGTGGCTCTGGTGTAGGCCGGCGGCTACAGTTCCAATTGGACCCCTAAAAAGGACAAAAGACAAAAGACAAAAAAAAAAAAAAAAAAAAAAAGAGGCCTGCCTGGGCTTTATTTATCTATCTATCTATTTATTTATTTATTTATTTAATTTTTATTTTTTGGTGGGAGGAGTGCTCCATGAGTACGGAAATGCCCAGGAAGAGAAAACTTCAGCTACGGATTTCCCACTGATGGTGAAAGTTGAGCTAGAGCCAGGCGGGCTCAGATCACTGAGATAGACCTGGGGGAAACTGGGTTCTATGCTAGACCAAGCTCAGCTCAGGTCCTGAGATTGGGGACTAACTCAAGTCCTGAGCCATAACAGAGATATACCCCTGAGGTCTTAAGAGACTTCATGGTTGACTCCAAGACAGACTAGGGTCAAGGCCAAGCTGTGGATAGACAAAGGCTGAACTTGGGTCTAGGGGTAGACCGAAGATAAACCTAGTCCCAGGGGACCAGGAATGAATCTAAGTCCTGGGTGAGTCAGGACTACAGGCTGAGCTGGAATGGACAAGGCCAAACCCAGATCCTGGGATGGACCAGTGCTGAATCCACATCCTGATAGAAACTAGAGCAGAGCTTATGAGAACAGAAACAGAAAATTGCCTTCTCTTGGGGAAGCTGAGGAGAGCAGGCTTGCCCTCTGTGGGTCTCCCTACCTGTTGAGCCACTTCGCTCAAACTGCTGAGTACCTTTTTGACTGTTGTCCATTGTAAATGACATGGCATGTCCCAAGGACTAATGAGGGGAAGTAAATTTTATTTTCCAATACCAGGTGTTCTAGGACCCCAGCTGGAGCCAGCTCAGGCCAATGAACCCAGAAACAGCTTGGGAATGCCCAGGGTGGCCATGCCTCCCTCTGTGTTGGCAGCTCTGATGCAGACTAGAGGGATGTCCACGCTTCACACAGGTTCATCGCACAACATACAAACCTACCCATGTGTTTCAAACACACAGCAACGTGCTTGACACAGACATGCACATTGACGCAGCAGCTTCACACAAATCCTTGCACACACATGCACAGACCACATGATAATCTCACATATACACTGCCAGCCAGCCAAGGCAGTGCATTCAGACATAGCCTCCCACACTGTGACACTTCATGTTTACAACAGTGGAGTGTTGTAGCCTGTTGTAGCCATGTTGACCACAGTGGCCTGACAAGGGGACAGGGTGTTCTCTGAGAACAGTGCTCCCTGGAATTGTGCAGTGCCTTGCCTTTTGCATTCACATTTTCTTACCCACCTGCAGAATCTTGCACAGTCTTTTTCACTCCTTGTTTTATATACTCATATGTATAGTATGATGCTTGTACACACTCATGTGTGTTTTATATACTCATATGTATAGTTTCATACACTTACTGATGCTTGCACTCACTCATGTGTGTTCTTGGCCACAAGGACCCAGACCTGCCAGTCATTCACCTAATACACTCACAGGTGCTGTGCTAGTCAGTGTAGGTGAGGCTATACTGTGTAACAACCAGTCCCCAAGTCTCAGTGGTTTAGCACAACCAAATGAGCTATTGCTCATGCTGCAGGCGGGTTGGCAGGGCTCTCTGCCTCGTGTGGCCAGCTGCTGGAGGCTTCTCATCAACATGCACTTCTGCAATGGCTGAGGCAAGAACGTGGCAGATAATGTGCTGGCTGTTAAAACTCTTACCCAGAAGTCACTTCCATGCCCGTGGCATTGGCTAAAGGAAGTCCCTTGGCCATTGGCCAGGGAAGCACAGTCCTACCATGTGCCCTAGAGAGAATTGGAATATTTGGGAACACGTCTACCAGCTGCCACAGTCTCTGACACATTCAAAGAGTTATACACTCACAAATGCAAGTCTATACACGCACCCTTTGTTTTTCCCCGGTATGGATTTGTCTTTGGGACCCGTTCCCCTCCATGGGACGAGGTAGGAAGACACATATGCCCTCCCCATGGTTTGCCTCCAGAGCTCCTTTGTCTCATGGCATGGCTAAGGGGGTCTCTCTCTCCCTCCTGAGTTGGGGGTCCCAGGGTAACAAGTTCCCAAGCTGGAGCCATAGTCAGAACTGAGAAAACAACGCACACACCTTCTCTGCCCCCCGAGTGGGCGGTATTTTTCCACTGACACTGGGGAAGAATAATAATAGGCATTGAGAGGTCTCCGTATTAGCCAAGAACCTTCCCCATCTTGCCAGCTGCAGCTTGGAAGAGGAGCCTGGAGAGGAGAAGCAATTCCAGAGAGACCCCAGTCCTCTCCACCCACACGTCTCCCCCTCGCTACAGGGACCCTCTCCTTCCCATCTCACTGCCCGCCCCACTCCTCCTCTGACTACTTAAATATTCCAAGGCAGGAGATTCATGAATATTTATAAGGGCCTGGCAGTTGAGGGAGATAAAAAAAAAAAAAAACATTTGGAATTTATGAACCAGGATCCGTCTATAAATAACAGGCCTGTGGCTGGCGGGGTTCTTCCCTCACCCACCATATTCCTTCAACTTCAGCTCCAGCCCCATCCAAGCCTCCCAGAGCTACCCCCTCCTTCACACGCACACACGTGCACACACACATCTTGGCTGTGGATGCACGCATTCCTGTCCTTCAGGGCTCTCTCTATCTCTCTCTCTCTCTCTCTCTCTCTCTCTCACACACACACACACACACACACGTTCCCACACAGCTGAGCACACAGACACACATTTGCACCTGCCTGGGATCTGGCCCACTGCCTCCCTTTCACACACAGACACATGCAAAATCTGCCTGAATTTGTTCAGGCAGCCTCCTCCTATGTTTGCGTGCAGGCAGATATAGGCACTCAGGCTCTCACTAGCATACATAACACACACAGTCACACACACCCAAAGAGATGTGTTTGGACCATTCCCTGCTTACAGCCCAAGCACAGCGCTTCCTCTCCATGGGCCTCCGTGTCCGCATCTGTGTAGGGGGTGCTGAGAGTCCCCTTATAGGGTGGTGTGCGAATTATTTTTAAACAATATGAATGGAGGCATTCCTCTTGTAGCTCAGTAGGTTGAGAACCTGATTTAGTCTCCGTGAGGATGTGGGTTCGATCCCTGGTCTTGCTCAGTGGGTTAAGGATCTGGCATTGCCGTGAGCTGTGGTGTAGGTCGCAGACATGGCTCGGATCTGGCGTTGCTGTGGCTCTGGCGTGGGCCGGTGGCTACAGCTCCAATTAGATCCCTAGCCTGGGAACCTTCTTATGCCACAGAAGCGGCCCAAGAAATGGCAAAAAGACCTTTTATATGCAAGGTACTATTCTAAGTACTGGTGAAATAGCAGTGAACAAAAACAGGTAAAGGTCCCCACCTGACATTCTGGAGGGGAGTAAAGATAATACACAAAATGAATGCATAAATGATGCAGTGTGTTGGAAGCTGATAAAGCATAGAAGGGCATGGTTGGTGCTGAGACACTCGTAATTCCTGACTAGTGTCAAGGAAAGTGTCCTGAAACAATGACGTTAGGTAAAGGATGGGGCAGGATGTTGCAGGCAGGAAGATAGCAGGTGCAAAGGCCCATTACAGGAGAAGCATGCTCTTGGTGTTATAGAAACAGGGAGGAGGACTGTGTGGCTGGAGCAGAATGAGTGATGGGGAGCATGAAAGCAGGGAGGTGACAGGGGTAGACTGTGGGCTGTGGGGAGGACTTTGATTGTTACAAGTGAGATGGGAGCCATAGAGGGTTCTGACCAGAGGGAAGAATATGATTGGACGCTTGCTCACAGGCGCCCTCTAGCTGCGGCTGGGGGGAACACTGTGGGTGGCAAGGGTGGGATCCAGGGGAGCAGGGCAGAGGTGACTGCACCAGGGAGATGACCATCAGAAGGGGGAGAAGTGAGTAGATTCTGATTTTAAAGAGGTAAGAGAGACAGTTAAAGCTGTCTCCTAATGCATGTAAAGGATTCATTCTCTAATTCCAGAACCGTTTGTTGAGCACCTACTGTGTGCTCTGTTCTGGCTTGAGGACACAGCAGTGAATGAAGTGATAAACATTTATTGGATGTTGCCCTTGGAATGCTGACAATATCATGGGGGAGACAGACAGAAACAAGATGAATTTTAAAATAGGGTCAAGGGGTAGTATGTTTTATGCAAAAAAAAAAAAAATGCAGCAGAGTGAGCCTTGGAGCATGAGCTGCACACTGTAGTTTGTGTGGACTGGGCAGAATCGGGGATGCATTTTGAAGTGAGAGCTGTCCTCAGGATTGGCTGATGGATTGCATATGCAGGTGGAAACAGAATTTGGTTCCTGGGTGTGAAGATGAGCTTTGAAGGGACACCCACAAAAATATCCTCTTATGTTGAATGTCCATTGTTCCCCCCATCTTAGATTGGGTTCCTGAGAAGCAGAACCCAAGACAGGGGAGTTCTCACTGTGGCACCATGGGTTAGGATCCAACTGCAGTGGCTTGGGTCACTGTGGTGATATGGGTTTGATCCCTGGCACAGTGCAGTGGGTTAAAGGATCTGGCATTGTAACAGCTGTGGCTGTGGCTTGAATTCAGTCCCTGGCCTGGGAACTTCCATATGCTGTGGGTGTGGCTGTTAAAAAAATAAATAAAATAGAAATTTTTAAAAAGAAGAGGAAGAACCCAAGACAGAGATTTGGAGCACACGACTAATTGTATGTTGGGGGATAGGGGAGGGGGGTCAGGGGAGGGGACTCAGGTAAATTCCAGGCTTGATATGATCCATGGGGTGGGGGGTGGGGGGTGTAAATTTGCACTGCAGAGGGGTATACTTTTGGATCCCATGCATCAATCAATCATTGTCTGCCCCTGGGGGTGGGATGCCTCCGAGGCATCTCCGGGGTATGGTAGCTCCAAAAAGCCAAGGACAAGTCTCCAGAGAAAGTCACCCATGCTGTCTGCGAGCCTCCATTCTCAGCAGCTGTGGGGTGGGTGCTCCCTGCTGCAAGGAGATCTGGGCAGAACCCCAAGAGCATCTCCTATACCCTCAGGCTCCAACAAAAAGGGTCACGGGAGCACCAGGCATTTATGCCAATCACAGCGCAGATGTCTGACACCAGAACCTGTTCTCGGCTCTCTCAGGATGAAAATCAGGCCAACTTGGCACTGGGGCTCCCCTGACACAGCTGAGATCCTTTCCGGATTCATTAACTGCTTGGAGACTCAGCCCTCCTCTTGCTAGGTTTGCCCAGGAACTGCAGAAGGGAGCTTCGAGGAAGAGCTACAGCCCCAAAGCAAGTCCAAATAACTCATTTCATTCTCCCAGGGTACTATAGGAAGGCACTGCCGTTATGCCCATTTTACAGATGTGGAAATGGATGCAGAGAAATCAAATCACTTCTCAGGATCACACAGCCAGAAACTGGAAGATGAACTCCCCGGTGGCTCAGCAGGTTAAAGGCCCGGCATTGCCACCTTTGTGGCTCAGGTTGCTGCTGTGGTGGGTGTTCGATCCCTGGTCTGGGAACTTCTGCATGCCATGGGGGTGGCCAAAAGATCCCAAACCCAAAAACCTGGAGGAGCCAGGATTTGAACTCAATAAATCTGGGGCTCTGGGGACTATTCAACTGCCTTAGAACCCACAACTTCTTCAAAACCCAAAGCCTCTTACCCACTCTGAGAGGAGAGGGGAAGAAGAGAGGAGAGGCTGAGAGAACAGAAGAGAGGGCATGTGGAGAGTTGGGGAGGAAGAGGTCACACAGAGGACTTGTAATGTGAAGGAGGTATTCATTCATTCATTCATTCCTTGGTTGTTCATTTACTCATTCAAGCCCTGATGATGCCTCCCTGCTCTGTCCAGCATGTGCTGGTGCTGGGACCACAGTGGGAAAGAGCAAGAGCACCCAACTCTGCCCTTTTGGAGCTCCTGGCCTGATAGGGAACAGACACTCAGGCAGGGAAATTACATATATACATCAGATATAAGAATGTTATGAGAGGGATGGGTAGGGAACCTTGGAGACATACACAGAGGGAACCCTGACCTGTCTGCAGGGATGCGGGAGGCTTTTCAGAGGTGCTGATGTTTATTCTGAGCCCTGAGGGATGCACAGCGTTTGGAGAATCCTGGGGTAGCTGGCAGGAGGGTGGCAGAGTAGAAACACCAGAGTCTGAACAGCCCCACAGAACTGGGTTTGTAAGTCCAACTCTACCACTTAATGTATAGAGCAAGCAGCACTGCATAAAGTAGTGTTTTAAAGAAACATTGTACAGGAGTTCCCATGGTGGCTCACCGGTAACGAACCCAACTAGTATCCCTGAGGATGCAGGTTTGATCCCTGGCCTCGCTCACTGGATTAAGGATCTGACACCGCCATGAGTTGCGATGTAAGTTGCAGACATGGCTTGGATCCCGAGTTGCCGTTGACATGGCTGTGGTGTAGACCAGCAGCTGTAGCTCCTATTCCACCCCTAGCCTGGGAACTTCCATATGCCGTGGGTGCAGCCCTAAAAAGACCAAAAAAAAAAAAATTTTACAAATATTGAGCACCTACTGTGTGCCCGGTGCTGTTCTAGGCATTGGGAACATGGTAGTAGCCAAGACATAAGGTCCTTGTATTTGTACATTTGTCTCCTAGTGGGTCACACACTACACCAGCCAACAAATACATATATATAGTATGATTTCTGCCATGACAAGTGTCAGGCAGGAAAATGGGGCAGAGAAGTTCTTCTTTAAGGAAGTCTTCCCTGAGAAGTCTTTTAAACTTAGCTCTTAACTATGGATAAGAAGAATCCAGCATTATCACTATTCCTTCAAAGACTTATTATTGTGGGGCATGACATTGGACAGTTGACTGGTGCAGACTGGATCTCCATAAGTATGTAGCTTGATAGTTAACAACAACTTTAGAGAGAGGCAGCCTGGCCCTGAGTCTTGTGGGTTGGCCATTTACCTGATGTCCCTCAGATCCATTGCTTGCCCTTCCCTGGCTCTGGGTATCAGAGAGGAGTTGACCCCTGAAAACTACATTTCCCAAGTTCCCTTGCTCACCGGCTTCCTGTTGGGTTTGGCAATTGGAGTTGGAGGCTGGAGGAAGAGAGAAGCCAGGGGACTTCTCCTCCTATTTCTTTGCTGCCGGCGGTGGCCTTAGCATCCTCTCCTTGGGTCCAGCTCCAGTAATCCCCTTTGCCCTGCCAACCCTGCAGCTTCTTACAGTAGCTATTCTTTAGATCACATCACTTTTCCCACCTCCCTCGTCCAGCCCTTCTGGCTCCTTGGCGCCACACTCCAGACATTAAATTCCTTCTGTGGAACCATCTAGCATGGCATCTTTCCACCAACAGACTGTGGCACATCAGGCTCTGCCACTTGCCTTTCCTCCCTAAGCTTTAGCTCAGGATACCCCCTATATCACACAGCTGTTGTGAGGTGAATGGAGGCAATACTCTCAGTAGCTGACCTTTTAGCTTTTTTTGTTATGGCTTTTATTTTTATTTTTATTTTTTATTTTTTATTTATTTATTTTTTGTCTTTTTGCTATTTCTTTGGGCCGCTCCCGCAGCATATGGAGGTTCCCAGGCTAGGGGTTGAATCGGAGCTGTAGCCACCGGCCTACGCCAGAGCCACAGCAACGCGGGATCCGAGCCGCGTCTGCGACCTACACCACAGCTCACAGCAACGCCGGATCTTTAACCCACTGAGCAAGGGCAGGGACCGAACCCGCAACCTCATGGTTCCTAGTCAGATTCGCTAACCACTGAGCCACGACGGGAACTCCTGTGGCTTTTATTTTTAAATGCTCCCCCACCCCACGGTATATGGAATTTCCTGGGCCAGGGATTGAATCAGAGCTGCAGCTGTGGCAATGCCAGATCCTTAGCCCACTGCATCAGGGCTGGGATCAAGCCCACATCTCTGCCGCAACCCAAACCAGATTCTTAACCCACTGCACCACCACGGGAACACCCCATGGTTCTTAACTACATGTTAAGAACATGTGGTGTGAAGCTGTATGTGCCCAGGCACTCATTTACCTCTGCCACAATCCTAAGAGGCGGGTGCTGCTATTGCCATTTTACAGATGGGAAACAGGCATGGCGAGGTTCAAGTCGCTTGCCCAAGGTCACACGGCAAAGAGGTGGCACAAGGAAGTCCCTCGTGCACACGTATGCATGCATAGTGCCTGGCACACACAGGTTGCACTTGACAAGGCTGGTGATAATGACAGTCATCGTTACACCTGGAGCTGGTCTCTGGTGAGTGCCAAGGCTGGAGGTGATTCTGAAACTCCACCTTGGACGGATGCGGGAGCCGGCAGCCACAATGCGTGTTGATTGAGGGCCCTTCTGGGACCTGCCACCTGGCAGAACAGTCCTCGGGCTTCTGTTGGCTCCTGTCCCAGCCCTGGAGGAGAGGGGGCAAAGGGCCTCTCTACAGCAGCTTTGGCTGGAAGCAGCTGCTCAGTGTTTAGCCAGGATCGATTTCCCTTCAAGTGGCCCATTCTTGCTAACAAAGGGCTCCAGTGACCCAGGTGGCTGTCACTGCCTCCTCCCCTCCAAGCGGAGGATGTGCCTCGTGGCTAGAGCTCTTTTCTTTGAAAGCTCTGGAAAACTCCAAAGGATGGGCCGAGTCAGTGCTCACCTGGATCTCGCCAGTGAATTTTTCTTCCTCTCCAAATTCATATGTTGAAGTCCCCATCCCTGGGACCTCAGAATGTGACTGTATTTGGAGATAGGGTCTCCAAGCAGGTACTTAAGTTAAAATGAGGTCTTAGATGAGTTCCCTGGTGGCACAAGGGGTTAAGGATCTGGCATTGTCACTGCAGTGGCTTGGCTTGCTGCTGTGGCACAGGTTCAATCCCTGGCCCCAGAACTTCCACATGCAGTGGGTGTGGCCAAAAGAAATAAAGGGAGTTCCCATTGTGCCTCATTGGTAACAAACCCAGCTCGTATCCATGAGGACTCGGGTTGGATCCATGAGGACACAAGTTCTCTCAGTGGGTTAACTAGTTGCTGTGAGCTGCAGTGTACGTCACAGATGTGACTTGGATCTGGTGTTGTTGTGGCTGTGGTGTAGGCCTGCAGCCGTAGCTCCTATTTGACCTCTGGCCTGGGAACTTCCACATGCCACATATGTGGCCCTGAAAAGCAAAAAAAAAAAATAGGAAGGAAGGAAGGAAGAAAGAAGGAAAGAAGGAAAGAAAGAAAGAAAGAAAGAAAGAAAGAAAGAAAGAAAGAAAGAAAAGAAAGGAAGGAAGGAAGGAAGGAAGGAAGGAAGGAAGAAAAGAAAGATTTTATCTCCAAATAGGTTATACTCTGAGGTCCTGAGGATGAGGACTTCAAAATACAAATCTGGGGGGAACACAACTCAGCCTATAACAGGGAGGTTATGCAGAGGAGCCACCAACCACAGGAGAGGAACACAGCCACCGTGAAACCACTGCTTGGCAGGAAGAGAACCAGTGGAGTCAGTACCCCAAACTCTTACCTCTATCCTCCCTCTGTTCCTGCGGTCACTCACTGGCCAGACTTTGCTGGAAGCTGGAGAGTGGGGGATTTGGAGAGATGTGGGCTGCAAGGGTCAGCCTCCTGAAGCACAAAGCTGATGGAAAAGTGAGGAGAGCAGGTCTGGAGGGGTAAATAAAATATCCAGCTCAGCTCCTGGCCTCCCAATTTAAGCTTTAAATTGTGTACCATCCTTAGGAGTTCCCAGGTGGTCTAGCAGGTTAAGGATCTGGCATTGTCGCTGCTGTAGCACAGGTTTGATCCCTGGCTCCAGGAACTAATGCATGCCACAAGTGTGGTCAAAAAAAGCAATTGTGTATGTCCTCTTTGCTTGTCTTGTTTGTCGATGTATCTATAGGACCTGGCACAGAGTAGGTGCTCAATAAATATTCATGGTTGCCTTTGCCCAGGCTGTTCCCTTTGCTGGGAACCCTCAACACCAGGTTCCATGGTCAGCCTCTGCTATTATGACACCCAGTGCTGCTCCCATCATGGCCCTCGTCACACACTGTTGTATAATGGCCTCTTCGCTTGTCTTTCAAATATCTTGGTTCCCTTAACTGTCAAAACACCAATGTTGTCATCACCCTCCTCCCCTTTGAGGAAACTGAGACGCACAGAGAGAATCTTGCAAGGTAATGCAGAGCCAGGATTTAAATACAGGCTGTCTGGCCCCAGATCCTGGGCTGCCTTTCTGTGTTCCTTGTCAGCATCTATTTGCTTATTTTCATGCTGTAATCAATTTTATTGCACTCACTTGTATATTACATTGCCTATGTTAAGCCATTTGAATATATTAACAACAACTTCGGTGACATCAGTACTATTTTTAGCTCCATGAGTGGGGAAAGGAAGGCCCAGGGTGGCTAAATCGCTTGCCCAAGGTCACACAGCAGAGCTGAGATTGGAACTCAGGCAGCCTGGCTCCAGTGTCGGTCCCTCAGTGACTATGCTCTGTTGCCTGATCTTGGTTGGGGAAATTGAATGCCTGTCTTTGAAACCAAAGAATGTTTGTTCAAGGTGTAGCCTAATGATAAAAGATTTGGACCCTGGAGTTCCCGTTGTGGCTCGTAGGGTTAAGGACCTGACATAGTGTCCCTGAGGATGCAGGTTTCATTTCTGGCCTCACTCAGTGGGTTAGGGATCCAGCATTGCCGTGAGCTGCAGCATAGATTGCAGATGTGGCTTGGGTCCAGTGTGGGTGTAGGCTGGCAGCTGCAGCTCTGATTCGATCCCTAGTTCTTAGGAACTTCTATATGCCGCGGGCACGGCCCTAAAACAAAAAACAAAACAAAACAAAACAAAAAAGGGTTTGGACCCCAGATTCACTTGCCATCTCCACTGGGCAGTGCTGATGCCTGGCTGTGCCTGTGAATTATTAGCCTGCAGATCGGACCACTGTCACCTCCTGGCCACACGGTCCAGCCTTCAAGGCCTCCTCGCCACCCCAGCAAAGCCGTCCATTTTGTGCAGGGGCGGTGGGGGAGATCCCTGGCTACTGGCGTGAAATGCCTGAGCCAGCCACAGAAGATCAATTTCCCCCATGACGACCTTTTCCATGCGCCGACGGATTGATTTCAGGAATCTGACCGCAGCCAGCGCACCCGGCCCCCGCCCCCACCGCGGCCGCTGATGGCTGCAAATTTATGCCCAGGCCAGAAATTGAATTTCTGTAAGTCAAGAGAAGTGTCGGAAAAGCTCGCCCAGGCTCATTTTTACTTCTGACAAACTTCAGGCGAGAGATTAAAACCGGGGCCAATGTCTTCCAACACCAGGGACCGTGGCGTCACAGAAATGACCTCAACGTGGACATTTTTCTTACAGTCCCCGGCTTCACCTTGGCTTGCCAGAGCTAAGAAATTTTAAAAAGCAGCCAGTGGCTCAGCAGGTTAAGAACCCAACTAGTCTCGGAGTTCCCGCTGTGGCTCAATGGTTAATGAATCTGACTAGTATCCATGAGAATGCAGGTTTGATCCCTGGCCTTGCTCAGTGAGTTAAGGATCTGGCGTTGCTGTGAGCTGTGGTATAGGTTGCAGATGCAGCTCAGATCCTACATTGCTGCAGCCGTGGTGTAGGCTGACAGCTACAGCTCCGATTTGACCCCTAGCCTGGGAACCTCCATATGCTGTGGGCGTGGCCCTAAAAAGCAAAAAACAAACAAACAAAACCCCAACTAGTCTCCATGAGGATGGAGGTTCAATCTCTCACTCATTGGGTTAAGGAACCCATTGCTGTGAGCTGTAGTGTAGATCAGTAGTTGCAGCTCCAATTCAGTCCCTGGGCTGGGAACTTCCAAATGCCACAGGTACAGCCCTAAAAAGGAAAAAAAAAAAAAAAAAAAAAAAAAAAAGCAGCCAGACCTGCAGGCCTGCATGGTTAAAGGGAATTCCTATTTCTGACTTGCTAATATGAGGAAGGGGCACGCTCTGTGTCCCCAAAGGCAAGCCTCTTTGTTCCTGTGGCAAATATCAAGTCATTCAGAGGGATGGAAGAGAAGGCTTCTAATTCATCCCCATCACCAGCCAGGCCCCTTCCTGGTCCTGAGGCAAACCATCTCAGCAACTCTGTGAGGTTCTAATTAAGCTTTTTCGGGGGAGTTCCTGTTGTGGCTTAGCAGGTTAAGAGCCTGAATAGTATCCATGAAGATGTAGGTTCGATTCCTGGCCTTGCTTAGTGGGTTTTGGATCCAGCATTGCCACAAGCTGTGGTGTAGGTCACAGATGAATCTCGGATCCATTGTGGCTGTGGTTGTGCCTGTGTTGTAGGCTGGCAGCTCCAATATGACCCCTAGCCTGGGAGCTTCCATATGCCGCAGGTGCAGCCCGAAAAAGAAAGAAAGGAAAGAAAAGGCTTCCTCGGGCTGGAACAGAGAGAACATAAAAAATGTGGATAATTCCATAGCCTCTCACCCCCACTCCACCCCCTGCCAAAAGCCCAAAGGCTGGGGAGGGAGAAGCTGAGAAATCAAATGATAGCTCTAGGAAGGAAGAAACCCCGTCTTGCTAGAAAGACCTCTTTCGCTTGCCTTGAAAAATGAGACATCTGATGCAAATGTAGCTGTTTCTCTTTGGTACAAAAGCCCCTAAATATTAAAGAAATGAAGCCTTGATGTCTACAAAGAAGGGATCAAACACGAACTTTTTTGAAAGGAGAAGAGCTTTTATTGCACTGTGAACTTTTCTAGATGTAGCCTCTGGCAGGGACGCCTGCAGAACATGGAGTGTGGAGGATAAAGAAATAAATGACTGTCATTTGTGTGTGCATTCATTCAGGAAGTGTCTGGGAAGCAGCTCCTGCGTGCCAGGCATTGGGCTGTGAGCCAGGGAAACCTCAGGGAGAAATGAGGACCTGGTTCTTGCCCTTCAAAGCCGGGGGAGCACAATACAAAAATCCCTGACTGGTGTGCTTCAAGATTGCCAAGGTCAGGAAAAGACTAAGAAACTATTACAGACCAGAGAAGATTAAGGAGACATGATGATGAAATGCAATGTGGGATCCTGAATGGGATTTTGGACCAGAAAAAGTCCACAAGTGGAAAAACGGGAAATCTGAATAAAGTCAGGAGTTTAATCATAGTGATTCTGGTTTCTTAGTTGTGACAAATGTCCCATGAATATGTAAGAAGTTAACAACTAGAGAAGTCAGGTGAGGGGCGTTTGGAAGCTCTCTGTCCTATCTTCATAACTTTCCTGTAGATCTAAAATCATTCCAGTATGAAAAGTTTATTTTAAAAAAGTCAGCAGGCAGAGTTCTCCAGTGGCTTGTCAAGTTAAGGATCTGATGTTGTCACGGCTGTGACTCAGGTCGCTATTCTGGTGTGGGTTCCATCCCTGGCCTGGGAACTTCTGCATGCCATGGGCATGAAAAAAGAAAATAAATGAAAAGAAAAGAGGTGTTCCCGTCGTGGCGCAGTGGTTAACGAATCCGACTAGGAACCATGAGGTTGCGGCTTTGATCCCTGCCCTTGCTCGGTGGGTTAAGGATCCGGCGTTGCTGTGAGCTGTGGTGTAGGTTGCAGACGCGGCTCGGATCCCGCGTTGCTGTGGCTCTGGCATAGGCCAGTGGCTATGGCTCCGATTAGACCCCTACCCTGGGAATCTCCATATGCCGTGGAAGTGGCCCTAGAAAAAGGCAAAAAGACCAAAGAAAAGAAAAGAAAAGAGATGGAGTTCCCACTGTGGCTCAGCGGGTTCTGAACCCGACTAGTATCCATGAGGATGTGGGTTCAGTCCCTGGCCTTTCTCAGTGGGTTAAAGGATCTCGAGTTGCCTTGAGCTGTGGTGGAGATTGCAGATGTGGCTCGGATCCCAAGTTGCTGTGGCTGTGGTGTAAGCCAGCAGCTACAGCTCTGATTCGACCCCTAAGCTTGGGAACTTCCATATGTCAAAGGTGTGGCCCTAAATAGCAAAATTAATTAAGTAAGTAGGAGTTCCCATCATAGCTCAGTGGTTAATGAATCTGACTAGTATCCATGAGGATGCAGGTTCGATCCCTGGCCTTGCCCAGTGCTTGATCCGGTGTTGCTGTGAGCTGTGGTGTAGGTTACAGACGCAGCTTGGGTCCTGCGTTGCTGTGGCTGTGGTGTAGGCTGGCAGCTGCAGTTCCAATCTGACCCCTATCCTGGCCTCCATATGCCTCGGGTGTGGCCCTAAAAAGCAAAACAAACAAACAAACAAACCAAAAAAAAAAAAAGTAAGTAAAAAGAAAAGCACAGAGAGGTTAAGGTACCTGCTCAAGGTCACATAGGAAGGAGTAGGTCAGAATTTGAACTGAAGCAGCTGTGCTATTAAACTCTATACCTGCCTGTTGATGCACAGGTATTTATTGAGCAGCTGCTATACCCTTCAGAGGCTGACTAGAAAACCAGAACCCTTCTAGGGCTTTCAGGGCCTTTAATTCACTTATATAGTTATAAAGATGTCAGAAAAATGAGAGACTAAACAGAGATGGAGATGAAACCCAGAGATTTGCAACAGTGGAGAGTCTTTATCCCTCTAGAACTCAGGGGTAGATAGACCCTAATAGAAGGCGTGGTCTAAACAGAGCCCAGGAGTAGGACTACCAGAGGGAGCTGAAGTCACAGAGCCAATGCTGGAGCCTAGGAGGCAGAGAAATTGGGGTAATACCCCTGCTTCTCCCTTGGTCCCACCCTCGGATCTTCCATGAATGCCTCCCATTGGCTGAACCTTTCCGGAAATGATTACAAAGGAGTGTAGGGGCTGTGGTTCCCAACCATACAGAGCCAAGCGGGGAAAGGAAAGAAAATTCAGCCATCAGGCAGCTGATGTGTGGGGGGTGGGGGGTGGAGGCAGGCGGGAAAGACAAGGGGCAGTTTTAGTTCCCATTTTACTAATGAAGGAGGTAAAGTGATCTGCTTAGGAAGTCACAAAGAGGAAGTGGACCGCCCAGGACTTGAACATTTGATCATGGTTCAACCTCCTACCGTTCTTTTGAGGATTGGCAAGAAACAATCTGCAAAGCCCTTAGAATGGGGCCTGGCTCTCAAGATATGCTCTGTAAATGTTAATTATTATCGATGATAATAATAATTTTATTTTTACTACCACTGCCATTTTTGTGATGCTAGAGGACCTTCCTTTGCATAGAACTGACAAATCCCACTGTCATAGGACTCTGTGTATGTGCGTGCGTGCATGCGTGCGTGCGTGCGTGTGTGTGTGTGTGTGTGTGTGTGTGTAGGGGATGGTACTAAAGTGCCAGGAAACTATTTGGGGCGGGGGGGGGGCGGAGTTCCTGTTGTGTCTCAGCGGGTTAAGTATCCATGAGGAGGTGAGTCCCATCCCTGGCTTGCTCAGTGGGTTAGGGATCTGATGTTGCAGCAAGCTGCAGTGTAGGTCGAAGATGCAGCTTGGATCCTGTGTTGCTGAACTTCCATATGCCGCAGGTACAGCCATAAAAAGAAAAAGAAAAAAAAGGGAGGGGCCCAACCTGGAACCAGAACACCCCACTTTGCTGGGGCCTGAGCAGGTTTCCCCCACGTGAAGGAGAGGGGAAGTGTCCTAAGCTAAGAACACAGCACGGACCAAGGTCCAGGGGCAGGAAAGGAGATGGAAACAGGTGTTTGAAGACACAAGCGGTGGGGCTGAGGATTCCACTGCACACAAGTGGGCAGGACCTGCCTCCAGGTGGCATTTGGGCTTTATACTGAGGGCAGAGGGAGCCTTGTGAGTTTGATGTGGGGGTGACATGTCAAAAGCTGGCTCTGCCCTCTCTGGAGAGAATGGATCACAGGGTGATCCATTGAGCAAGGCTCAAACCAAGCTTTGGTGGAGAGAGACTTATAAGCACAGCTGCTAAGAGGGAGGACTGAAAGTCTTCTGGGCCTGGGGTCCAAATTCCACCTCAGACATTTACCAGCTCTGTGAGTTTGGGCAACTGACTTTCCTCTCTGTGCTTCCGTTTTTCCATCCATAAAATGGAGCTAATGTTAGTAGGTACCTCACCGGAGGAGGGGCAGCTTTCATATTTGTAAAGGCAGCTTAGAAGAGCATCTTAGTTCCTTCAGGCTGCTATAACAAAAATACCATAGAGGGGGTGGCTTAAATGACAGATATATATTCCTCACAGTTCTGGAGGCTGGGAAGTCTGAGCAAGGCATCAACAGATTCAGTGCCTGCTGAGAATCAGATTCCTGGTTCATAGATGTGTTTTTATACTGTGTTCTCATATAGCACAAGGGTTCAGGGAGCTCTCTGGGCTCTCTCTTGCTCTCTTTCCTTTCTTTTTTGGGCTGCCCCAAGGCATATGGAATTCCCAGACTAAGGATCAGATCCAAGACACAGTTACAACCTCAGCCACAGCTGCGGCAACTCGGGATCCTTAACCCACCGTGCCAGGCCAGGGATTGAACCTGAGTCCCAGCACTGTAGAGATGCCACTGATCCCATTGCACCGCAGTGGAAACTCCCTGGGGACTCTTATAAGGATATTAATTCAACTCTCAAAGGCCCAATCTCCAAATACCCCCACATTGGGTATTACGTTTCAACATACGAATTTTGGGGAGACAGGAACACTCAATCCGTAGCAAAGAGCACTGTATTATAAGTGTTACATAAAATATAAAACCAATTAGAGAGGCTTCCCAGGACTTTTAATCCCATCTCTCTGCTGAGGGTACCCAAGTAGGTATCTCTAGCCAAACCCTCTCTCCTCGGCCCCACAGCTGCCTCCTTGATAGTTCACCTGGATGTGGTCACAAGCATCGTGAACTGAATATGCCTCTTGATTTCCATCCCCCCTCCCCCGTTTTCCTCAACATCCCCCTCCCACTCTCCATGCGCTCCTCCCCCAGCTCAGTAAATGGCACCCCCTTCCGTCCACTCCATTGCTTCGGCCCCAAAAGTCAGAGTCATTTTCAACTCCCCTCCTTCCCTTCTACCCCATATCTGGTCCATCAAATTGTGGGGGCTCTGCCTTTAAAACATAGGAACCTGGGAGTTCCCGTTGTGCCTCAGCTGGCTAAGAACCCAACATAGTATCTAGGAGGATGCGGATCTGATCTCTGGCCTCGATCAATGGGTTAAGGATCCGGCATTGCTGTGAGCTGCAGTGTGGGTTGCAGATGCGGCTTGGATCTGGCGTTGCTATGGCTGTGGCATAGATTGGCAGCTGTAGCTCCGATTCTACTGCTAAACTGGGAACTTCCATATGCAATGGCTGTGGCCCTAAAAAGGAAAAAAAAAAAAAAAAACACCATAAGAACCTACCCCTTTGCTTTCCCCATTACGTCTACTGGGGTGCAAGCCCTCATCGTGGCTCATCTGGAAGACTGTGGGTGTGACAGCACGTTCAAAGGCCATGGCCTGATAAAGAGCTCAGGCGTCACTGAAGATCTGAAAGGAGGCCCATGAGACTCAGCATACTCAAGTTAAGAGTTTGTTTCTTCCCAGAGGGATGTCCTCAAATAGGGTCTTCTCTTATTATTCTTTTCTTTTTTGGCCGCCCCACAGCATATGGAGTTCCTGGGCCAGGGATCAGATCTGAGCCACGCTGCGTCCTATGCCACAGCTGTGGCAGCTCGGGATCCTTTAACCCATTGTGCCCGGCTGAGGATTGAACCTGCAACCCAGCGCTCCCAAGATGCCGCCGGTCCTGTTTCACCACAGCAGGAACTCCAGAATGGGGTGTTCTTGAGTGCTGGGGATGAGGAGGAACTTGGATTTTCTCAGAGCAAGCTGGTCTGATGACCAGAGTGGCCCTTGTGTTGTGGCCTGAATGCAGACCACAACCTGTCCATAAGCCCTACTCGTAGCTCTGTCTGCAGGGATCCATGGGGATTCTGACAGTCTGGGCCACACTCAGAGGGAAGGGACTGCGTTGGTAAATTCTTGCACAAGGCAAACCTTCCTCACACCCCACACCCTGGACCCTGGGAGCGGGGCGGGGGCAGTCAGTCAAACTCAGAGACCTGTGTCTCTTCCCACCTTCCCCAAGGAACTGTCTTATTCGTTATTCATCCACATTGGCACTGTAATGGTGGAGCCTAAGACAGCTGACTATGTCTGGGAGTTCCCGTCATGGCTCAGTGGTTAATGAATCTGACTAGGAACCACGAGGTTGTGGGTTCGATCCCTGGCCTTGCTCAGTGGGTTAAGGATCCGGCGTTGCCATGAGCTGTGGTGTAGGTTGCAGACTCGACTTGGATCCCGTGTTGCTGTGGTTCTGGTGTAGGCTGGTGGCTACAGCTCCGATTAGACCCCTAGCCTGGGAACCTCCATATGCCGAGAGTACGGCCCTAAAAAGACAAAAAGACAAAAAAAAAAAAAAAGTATATCTGGACTGTGGCCCAGGGGAGATTGGGGGAGTCTTCTGCCAAGGCTTGGGTGGCTTCAAGGGGTAAGAGGTTGGAGGTCCCACTGTGGCACAACAGGATCTGCGGCATCTTGGGAGCTCTGGGACACAGGTTCAATCCCCTGCCTGACATAATGGGTTAAGGATTCAGTGTTGCTGCAGCTATGGCCTAGGTAGCAGTTGTGGCTCAGATCTGATCCCTGGCCTGGGAACTCCATATGCTTCGGGGCAGCCAAATAAGAAAGAAAGAAAGAACAAAAAAGAGGTTGTGTGTGCCAGCCTAAATAGCCTCTCAGGGCAAGATGGATTAACTGCGTCGGAAGGGAATGAATGGAGTGGATTTTGAATGAACGCACTTGCAGTCGACCCCCCACCCCTCAGCCCCTCATTGCAGCCACAGCTCTCAGAGGCCAAGCCCCAGATGCTCAGGCTGAGGGAGGCCCCTGTTCCCCAGCTCGGCACGGGTGAGCTGATATCTTCTTTAAGACCTGTCAAGCCTATCACTCAGTGGGGGAATTGGCCCAATACCTTCAGGTTTGACAGGGCCAGCTTGCTATTATCTCAAGCCCTCCAAAGGGACTCAGCCCCCGTCATGGCTGAGATGTAGCAGACAAGCATGTCCTTGATCATTCATCACAGCCTTTCTACTGTCCCCGCAGTCAGAGGGCTGCCTCGGCTGCCTCTGCTCCTGCCTCAGACAATCTGCAGCTTCATCTCAGATGGTCCCTCCCTGGGAGACACGGAAACCAATTCGGTGGCCAAGGGGAAGTACTTAGGGGATCTGTGATGCTAGCTCTCTGTCCCATGAGCCAATCCTCACCTAGTCGCTCAACAAACATTTCATCGTGCTGGCTGGGCTTGGGGGATTCAGCAATGAGCAAAGCAGACAGAAGCCTCCAATCCCCATGCTTTTTCCTGTCTAGGGGCAGAGGCAGGCTTGGAACCAGTACTCACACTTGTATGAGGTCCTAATGGCCATTGTGATCAGGGCTTGAAGGAGGTCGGGGGCGTGCAGCTTGATGGTGTAGACTCTGGAGCCAGATGGCCTGTGTTTGAATCCCAGCTGCACCACTTACAGGCTGTGAAGCTTTGGGCAAGAGACCAGAGCCCTCTCCCTCCCAGTTTTCTTCACCTATTGAAGGCAGATAATGACAGAGCCTACCTCCTAGCATTGAAGTGAGACCTCAAAACATGCAGAGTGCTTAGAATGATGCTTGATACAGAGTTGAGATAGAAGTGTGTGTGTCAGGGGGAAATGCACAGATGCCTTGAGAGGTGGGTGACACAGGGCCAGGACAGTGGAGGCTGCTTTTGGAAGGGACATTTATGCTGGAGCCCTACAAATGGGGAAGAGTTAGCCCAGCCATGAGATGGGGCAAGAGTTTTGTGTGACAAGAGGGTCTGTCTGGCCAGTGCAAAGACCCGAAGGTGGGGAAAAGTATGGCATGTCCCAGGAAGAGCAGGATGACTAGAAGATGGGCTACCAAGAAAGTTATCGGTGAACCTTGCCAATTGCCTGTTATGCTGAAATGGGACTCCCCTCCTCCACCAAATTACATCAAGGAGATACTCTAGGATGAGAAGCTGGCCCAGCTGCTTGGGGATTAGGATGGAGCAAGCATCTCTCTTCTTATTCAGCAAGACTTAACTCTCGGCTATCTGTGATTCCTCCTCTTTCTGCATCCACAGCTCCAAATCCAACAGACTTTCACTAATCTTTCAGGACCTTCTCAATTGAGGACTTGCATAAAGTTAAACCATTTTGACTTTGGGAAGCTCCCGAATTGGCCTCAGGTTATCATGAGGATGATAATAGGAACAGTAGCAAACACTTCTGCAGCATGTGACTATATACTGGTGACTGTTCTAATTGCTCACTCCTGCCCCGTGTAGAAGTTCCTCAGCCAGGGACTGAACCCACACTGGACCCACCTGGACCTGCACTCCAGGTGCCGCTGTGCCGGATCTTTAGACAGTTGCACCACAGAGAACTTCCGCTCCCACGCCGAGAACTGACTCATTCAAGCTTCCCAGCAACCCCTTGCGGTAGGTAGTTATTGTGTCCATTTTACAGATGGGGGCACAGTGGCACAGGGGGATTAAACGACTCACAGCAAGTGAGTGCCTGAGCCAGGACTTGAACCTGAGCAGCCTGACCCTGGGCCCCTGCTTTTAACCTTTTGGCTCTGTTCTGCCATTGGAGCAAGAAGGAGGAACATCCAGAGGACACGAATCTTTTCTATCGTAAGGATGTTGTCTGGAAAGATGCTGGTGACATCACACTGGACTTTTTTTTTGGGAGGACCGTGGGAGAGATCCTTGCCTGTTCTTGGAACTAAAAATAGTTAAGTTTTCTCCTGAGCATCTGGTGTGCTTTTGTTTCAGGACACTGGGAGCCGCACAAATGACCAGCTTTCCCTTTTTGAGTTGGCTGCTAAGGAGCTGGGAGCCAAATTTATGGCCCGACCATATGCTGGTTGTTCAGGTTTTTAAAGGGATGGGTTTTTCTTAGCCTTACTTCTGGCTCTATGTCCCCACTTTTCTCTTTCCTCCCTTTCTCCGGCTTTTTAGGGCCGCATCCATGGCATATGGAAGTTCCCAGGGTAGGAGTTCAATTAGAGCTACATCTGCCGGCCTACACCACAGCCATAGCAACACAAGATCCAAGCTGTATCTGTGACCTTTGGCGCAGCTCACGGCAATGCCAGATCCTTAACCCACTGAGAGGCCAGGGATCGAAGCTGCATCCTCATGGATCTTAGTCGGGTTCGTTAACTGCTGAGCCATGAAGGGAACTCAAAAAAAAAAAAAAAAAAAAAAAAAAACTTTAAAGGAACTGAAAAAAAATCTTCACACGAACAATATGTGTTTATTCGTAGAAAACTTAGAAAAGAAGATACATTTGAAGATGGCAATAAAAATCCCCAATTCTAATGGCTGTAGAGTGTTCCCTTCTATAAATGCATTTTACTTTTTTAATTTTTTTTTAATTTCTTGTCTTTTTTTGCCTTTTTTTGCCTTTTTCTAGGGCCGCTCCCGTGGCATATGGAGGTTCCCAGGCTAGGGGTCTAATCGGAGCTGTAGCTGCCAGCCTACACCAGAGCCACAGCAACGCAGGATCCGAGCCGCATCTGCAACCTACACCACAGTTCACGGCAACGCCAGATCCTTAATCCACTAAGCAAGGCCAGGGGTCGAACCCGAAACCTCATGATTCCTAGTCAGATTCGTTAACCATTGCGCCACAACAGGAACTCCTTTTACTTTTTTTAATCAATCCCCCTATTGGCAGGTGACTGGAGAGGAGAAAATCCCAATTGTCCAATTTTAAACAGCATTTTAATGAGCATTCTTTTAGTAGTTGAGGGCTTGTCCACACAATTTCTCTGGGCTAAATTATTATTTTTGTTTTTATTTTATGGCCCACCTGCAGCTTATGAAGTTCCCAGGCCAGGGATCAAATCTGAGCTGCAGCTGCTACCTGTGCCACAGCTATAGCAATGCTGGATCCTTTAACCCACAGCACAAGGCTGGGGATTGAACCCACACCTCCACAGTGACCCGAACCGCTGCAGTCAGATTCTTAACCCACTGCGCCACAGCAAGAACTCCTCTCTGGGCTAAATTCTTAGACTCAGATTGACTGTGTTAAATACAAATGCAGAAACCTTAAGGCTTTGTTTCCAGATTGGCAGACTGCCCTTCTGAAACATCTAATTCCTGATCTCTCATTTAATTGGAGCTATCGTGTGGTATTTTACATATCCTTGTAACCACTTGGAGTTCTCTCTGGAACAAGGCAGGGAACAAATAAATATAGGAGCCCCAAGCCACTTCTGCTTCCTGATTAAATTATCCAGCCTCAAACACGATAATATCCTTGACTTATTAAAAGGCAGCCGCTTGCTCTATTCCTGTTGGCTAATCCCTGATAGCCATCGCTCAATGGTTGGCTGCCCCCTGGGATCCTGTAGCAATCTCTGGGCCCCCAGAAGAACCAGGAATTGTTTTCTGAACCAAGATGTAGGTGGCGGAGCTGGTGGGGTTGTATATGCTGAGCTGATGATCCCGGACGTGACAGTGAGAAAAACTTTTCTTGCATGTTTCATGCTCAGTCAATCCTGGACCTGTTACGGAGACTGCTGCTTAATTGGGACAGCAGCCTGGGTGAAAGTATCTGAAAAATTCCCAGCCAGGAAAGACAATTTGAGAAAGAGCTACTTGAGTGCCTAGCTTATCTGCTTAGAGCCCATTAGCAAGAATTAAACTTGGAACCTGCAGCTCAGCCCAGAGAATGGCTGGCTTCCCCAGGGCACTGACCATATCAGAAGCGAGTCAGGCTACCAGATTGGATGTGTCTGTACCTGGAGAGGCTCTGGGCTCTTAAACCTGCTGTGACAAATATTTCCCTTCCTTATGGAAGTTCTCTATCCCTAGGACTGTGACCTTGGAGAATTTGTGACTTTGGTTCCAAGCTAAAATCTAGTCTCAGAGAGCTGGCATTAGGACTCTCAAACACTGAGCTTCCCAGGACATTCCAGCAGTTCCTGGGGACATGAGCTTGACTGTGTCTTTGAACTTGAACCCAATGGGTGAACCTCAGGCTCTCTGCCTTGCTGAGATTTGGCAGCCAAACCCCAGGCATTTAATTACGCTGCTGCAGAGAACGCTCTGGCGAGGTGCGTCCAACGCAGACAATTATTTTGGGAAAGCCGTGGAGGCCTTCTCTCCTTGCCACTTAAATCTTGCTTCTCTTTTACAATTCAATATTTCCTATGTTGAGAGAAAATGGCTTATTTGCTTCAGAGGACACGCTACGGAATGTAGGAAGATGTTCATTATGTTGAACCGGGCTGCTTTCTCTGTACAAATGAGAATCTTCGGGGGGTTCTGTCCAAATTGCTTGGGGACCAGAGCCAGGGGAGCACAGATGGAGATGCTTGGACTCACCTTCATGGCTTGTTTTTTGTTTTTGGGGTGTCTGTGTGTGTTGGGGTTTTTTGTTTGTTTGTTTTTGTCATTTTAGGGCTGCACTTGTGGCATATGGAAGTTCCCACGCTAGGGGTTGAATCGAAGCTGCAACTGTCGGCCTATACCACAGCCACGGCAGCATAGGATTTGAGCCATGTCTGTGACAGCTCATGGCAACGCTGGATCCTTAACCCACTGAGCAAAGCTTGGGATTGAACCCGCATCCTCATGGATACTAGTCGGGTTCTTAACCCTCAGAGTCATGATGGGAACTCCAAGGGTTTTTTGTTGTTGTTGTTGTTTTTAAGAGCTGTATTTGTCTTAAGAAAAAAAAAAAAAGAAGAAGGCTAGTTCTGCATTCTTCCAGAACCAAGGGGGCGGGGCTTCCTGGGTCACCTTTCTTGTCTTGGGCCATCCTTCTTGCAGTAGGCCCAGCTTCCTCAGAAGCAAAACTGGAAGAGAGGAGTGGAGTACTGGTATTCAGCTGGGAGGTGATCCCAGGAGGAACCTGCGGGGGAAGGGAGGCGGGAAGCAAAGGAAACCCTGGCAAGGCAAGCTGATGGTGCCACGGTGGCACCTGGAGCCCAGGTCTCAATGGGACCCCTTGGGAAATTGCAGGCAGCATGCACCCAAGTTCTCCCGCCAGACAGGCGAGAGGGCTGGTATTTACCACTACCTCCTCTGTGGCTGGCATTAACTGGTATGGAGACTGCCGGGTGGGAGGTACTTCTGCCCACCCAATGCAGAGGCAGAGTGGGCTCTGACCACCAGGGAAAGCCTTTGTCGTGGGGGATTCTGGGCGCGCTGCGGTAAGGCTGGAGGGGCACAAGTGTTGGTTCCTCCTCCGTCATTCCTGTGCGCAATGAAGGCTGGGAAGATGAGAGACTTCCTTCCTCCATGTGGGAGAGGTGGGCTGATAAAGAGGGGGTTCCCTCAACCTCAGAAGTGTGTACAAAAGGCGCCGAGAATGACTAATTACAGTAGTTTCCGATGGCGTTTGTGAATGGTTGCTTTTTCTTATAAATTAGTGGAGGAGACAAGCTCTTCTGTACAGTGATATCCCTTGCTCATATCCCAATAAGCTTAAAAAAAAAAAAAAAAAAAGACTTTATCGTGGAAGAGAAAAAGGTGAGCTAATAGCTGGGGTTTCCGGGATCGCTCGTAACTCACAGCCTGGCTTATCTGCTCCAGCTCAGGAGAACAGCATCTGCTATAAGTAACCGCTGTGCAAATGATCAATGATTGTGGGGCTTTGTCTCTCTGTAAAACCCGTGGGGTTTTATCAGAATTTCTGCCCTGTCGGCGGGAATGCCTTCGGGATAGGACCAGGTTCTTCCACTTCCCATCTCTTCAGTCACCACCCACCAGGACTTGCCTGGATGGGTGTTGTTACAGTCACTTCGGCCCTATCTCCCACCCTCGCCTCCGCTCCCTACGGCCTGTTCCCCTCATAGCCACCAGAGGGCGCCAGTGAGCACCTGAGTCGGTCCGGCCCATCCTCTTGAACAAGTTCAGAACCCTTCACCTTACTCAGCGCATTCCGGAGGCACACAAGCCCTGTTCTCATCTCCCCCCACCCCCATCCCCCTTGTTCACTCCTAGCCACACTAGCCTCCTCCATGTTCCTCAAATGCACCAGGCATGGTCCTGCCTCAGGGCCTTTGTACCTGCTGTTCTGCCTGGAACACCTTTCCCCCGATATCTTCATGGTTCTTCCTTCACTCTACTCAGATGCGACCTTCTCATGAATGCCTTCCCAGCCCCCTTAAAATTGCAACCGCCAGGAATTCCCTTTGTGGCGCAGCAGAAATGAATCTGACTAGGATCCCTGAGGACTCGAGTTTGATCACTGGCCCCACTCATTGGTTAAGGATCTGGTGTTGCCTAGGAGCTGTGGTGTAGGTCGAAGATGCGGCTTGGATCTGGTGTTGCTTTGGCTGTGGTGGAGGGTGGCAGCTGCAGCTCGGATTTGATCCCTAGCCTAGGAGCTTCCATAGTCACAGTAGCAGCTCTTAAAAAAAAAAACAAAAAAAAAACCTAGTAAATCTCCATCATTTCTTCCTTGCATTACTTCTTTCTGTGGTACTCATCACCCTTTATTTTTTATTTTTTTTATTTTTATTTTTTTTTTGTCTTTTTGTTTTTTGTTGTTGTTGCTATTTCTTGGGCCGCTCCCGCGGCATATGGAGGTTCCCAGGCTAGGGGTTGAATCGGAGCTGTAGCCACCGGCCTACGCCAGAGCCACAGCAACGCAGGATCCGAGCAGCGTCTGCGACCTACACCACAGCTCACGGCAACGCCGGATCGTTAACCCACTGAGCAAGGGCAGGGACTGAACCCGCAACCTCATGGTTCCTAGTCGGATTCGTTAACCACTGCGCCACGACGGGAACTCCCTCATCACCCTTTAAATACCTGATGTTAACTTAGTTTACTTCTGTCGCTGCCCACTTTAATGTGACTCCTAGAGGAGCCTTTGTGTTTGTTTGTGTTTTGTCCACTGCTGTTTTCAATATCCAGGATGGAGCCTGACACACAATAGGAGCTTAATGAATATTTGTTGAACCAATGAGACCACCCTGTTCTGATCAAAAACCAAAAGACTGGGACTTGTGATTAACTATGGTACATTCCTGGGAAGCTCAAGGGGGCTTGTTCTAGCATGTCCCATCCAGGGGGGATTCAACGCTTTTTGAACAGTGCTTCTCCAATCCCTCCAGATATTGCTCCGAGTTTGTGTGTCAAAAGTGTCCCTTCCTCTCTCCCCTTCTGGCCCATTCATCCTTCAAGTTCAGCTTAAATGTCCCTTCCCTGGGGCACCTCTTCTGAGACCCTCATCCTGGAGAAGAGCCCTGTTACTCTCTGCACTTTGTAGCTGTCACTGCAGCTTATAGTTCAAGACACATCACTGGGATTCCATGCTTGATGTCTGTCTCCTCTACATCCATACGTAGCCATCAAATGCTTTCTTCACCTCTCTCTTCCTAGTCCCTATCCCAGACCCATGCCTGGAATAGAACTGGCACTCACTAGATGTTTTCTAACAAGTTTGAGAAATTATGGCTCTCTTGAGTTCCCTGATGTTCATTAGCATTTAAAAGGCTCTGATAAGTCCTGCATCGAAGAAATCCATTTCACCCAGCAATGCACAAAACTTATTTGACCTCAGAGCACCCTTTTCTTTCCTAGCATTCCTGGTAAGACTGCCTGTGTTGAAAGGAGCATAGCTTGGGAAACACAGCCATAATTGATCCCTGAATTATCTGAGCAACATAAATTAACTTGAAGTTCAGTTTAGGAGGAGTCTAAACTTGATGCCTTGTAGTCAAGGGCTGAAGGTCTCTGTGAGGATTCTGTCACCCTTTGGCCATTACCTTGCCTGGGCTTCTCAGGAGCAGGGCTTGGGGGAAGGGAGAATAACAACAGTGGAGTCAAGCTTAGTGGCTCCCAAAGTATATCCAGACCCCATGTGTCACTGTAGGCAGGGGAAGCAGAGTGGGGGTGCTGTCCAGGTTTGAGGGTATGAGTGGGTCTATGTTCTTTTGTTTTTCTTTTTTTGTTTCTCTTTCTCTCTCTTTAGTTTTGGGCTGTACCCGTGGCATATGGAAGTTCCCAGTCTAGGAGTGGAATCAGAGCTGCAGCTGCCTACTACAGCCACACCCACAGCCACTCGGGATCCCAGCTGCATCTGCAACCTACACCACAGCTCACAGCAATGCTGGATCCTTAACCCACTAATCGAGGCCAGGGATCGAACCTGTGTCCTCATGGATACTAGTCGGGTTCATTAACCACTGAGCCATGAAGGGAACTCCCCCTTTTCTTTTTATAAATTTATTTTATTGAAATGTAGTTGATTTACAATGTTGTGTGGTTTCTGGTGTACCGCAAAATGATTCAGATATATGTATATGTAATATATAAATATATATAATAATATATATTCTTTTCCATTATGGTTTATTACAGGATATTGAGCATAGTTCCTTTTGCTATAGAGTAGGACCTTAATTGTTTATCCATTCTATATATACTAGTTTGTATCTGCTAATCCTAAACTCCCAATCCATCCTTCCTCCATCACCCCCCCTTGGGAACCTCAAGTCTGTTCTCTGGTCTGTGAGTCTGTTTCTGTTTCGTAGATAAGTTCGTTTGTGTCATGTTTATATTCCACATATAAATGATATCATATGCTATTTGTCTTTGTCTGACTTACTTTACTTACTGTGATAATCTCTAAGTCCATCCATGGTGCTGCAGGTGGCATTATTTCATTCTTTTATATGGCTGAATAGTATTCCATTGTATGCCACATCTTTTTTTTTTTCTTTTTTTCCTTTTCTTTTTATGGGTGTACACCTGTGGCATATGAAAGTACTCCGGCTAGGAGCTGAATTGGAGCTGCATGCTGCTGGCCTACGCCATAGCCACAGCAATGCCAGATCCAAGCCAAATCTGTGACCTATGCTATAGCTTGTAGCAACACCAGATCCTTAACCCACTGAGGAAGGCCAGGGATCAAACCCAAATCCTCATGGAGACAACATTGAGTCCTTAACCTGCTGAGCCATAGTGGGAACTCCACCACATCTTCTTTGTCCATTCATCTGTTGAACATTTAGGTTGTTTCCATGTCTTGGCTATATTACAAATAGTGCTGCAGTCAACATCGAGGTGCATGCATTGAGTGGGTCTATGTTCTAATGGGGGTTATGGAGGTAGTGTTGTGTGCGTGTGCAATGCGTGTGAGAGAATGAATTCTCCTCTTGTGGAAGTGCTCACACCCCACAGTCCCTTGCTGTGTTCCTTCACCCTGCATAACTCAGTCTTGTCATTTGTGAAATGGAGCTCCCTGAGGAGGGATTGAGATCACATGTATCTGGCAGTCAACAATGATGTGGCACATTCCAAGGGTCCAACAAAGGGCATCTATCATTTCCCGGGAGCCCCCTTTTCTCCACCAGGGGTGTCAGGATGATTCCCTCATTGGGTTCCCACTCTCTGACCCCCACCCTCCCCGCAGACCCTCTTCCAGAGCCCAGAGGAAGGCTGGCAGCTGTACACCTCGGCCCAGGCTCCTGATGGAAAATGCATCTGCACAGCTGTGATCCCTGCACAGAGCACTTGCTCTCGAGATGGCCGGAGCCGGGAGCTGCGGCAGCTGATGGAGAAGGTGAGGAACTTCCGGTTCCCCCATGAAAATCTCCCCAATCCCCCGCCCCCTGCCCCTATCCAGGTCAGCCGGGGCCATATCTGGCCATTCAGATTATTCAGAGCTGGAGAACAACATGGCTCCCCTCCGGGAAGATATTTTAGTCAGCATCTGTTCATTGCTTCTTTGGAGGAGAAGCAGAGTGCTGTTTGGGGACAGCGAAGGAGAAGCCCAGTGGCCACATCTGAGCTTCTGTATGTGAGCTCTGGCCCCACCATGCACTCAGCCAGACTCACCTGCTAAGAAAGAGCTCACCTTCTACCTCAAGAGACTTACATAAAGATTCCTTCCCCCTCTGACTGAGGTTATTTCCCTCTTCAATACATTCCCAAGGAGGGAGTTCCTGTTGTGGCACAGCAGAAACCAATCCAGCTGGTATCCATGAGGATGCAGGTTCTATTCCTGGCCTCACTCAGTGGGTTAAGGATTCGGCATTGCTGTGAGCTGTGGTGTAGGTTGGCAACTTCCATATGCCTCGAGTGCGGCCATTAAAAAAAAAGGCATTCCCAAGGATATTTTGGTGCCCTTTATAGACTTTGATCCCTTGCCATTACCCAGATGAACTGCCCCTTAGTCAGCTCTAATGTCAGTGTTTAAAGGGACCAGCAACCTCCCACCATCATCCAGCTTCCTGTGGAGGAGGAAGCTGAGGCTCAGCAGAGAACAGAAGAGACCCTTGTTGGCACCAGAGTCTCCCACCCATTAACTGCCCTACCCACCACACCAGAATGGCTTTCCCCAACACTTTGGAATACCCGAGTGGTGTCCCCTGATCATTGATAATGGCTATAAAAGTATTTGGTGGCATCTAGGATGGGTATCAGGCTCTTGGCTTTCTGAGAACCTCCAAGTGTCACGTGAACAAAGGCTCAGAAAAGTCTTTTTATTTCAACAAGCATCCGGTGTTTTTCTGAGTTCACCTTGACAGAGGGGGTAGGATGGGGGGAGCTCATCTTAGCCAGGTGGAGGTGGGAGCTAGAGGGCTCTAGGTCTGGATTAGGACAGGTCAGGGCTGGAGTTCCCATCACAGCACAGCAGAAATAAATCTGACTAGGAACCATTAGGTTGCGGGTTTGATCCCTGGCCTTACTCAGTGGGTTAGGGAGCCGGAGTTGCCGTGAGCTGTGGTGTTGCTGTGGCTATGGCGTAGGCCGGTGACTATAGCTCTGATTAGACCCATAGCCTGGGAACCTCCATAGGCTGTGAGTGCAGCTCTGAAAAGACCAAAAAAGAAAAAAGAAAAAAGAAGGACAGGTCAGGGCAAGGGAAGTTCAGTTCCCTCATTTAGCCTGAAAGTATTGATTGAGCATCTAATGTGTATTAAACATTCAGCTCTGGACAAGCCAGACTGCCTCTGAGTATCCCGCCTGGAGAAGGCAGATGAATAAGCACATTCCAGGTAGTATTTCTAGCTGGAAAGAAAATAACCATGTAAGGGGGAGAGGGGGAGTGGCTACTTGAAGGTGAGTGGACAGGAAAGGCTACTCTGAGGAGGTGACACTGGAGTTAAGAGGTGAAGGATGAGGAGCCAGCCATGGGAAGGCAAGAGGAACGATGCTCCTGGTGGAAAGATCAGCACATGCATTTCAGCAGCACGGACGCAACTAGAGATTCTTATACTTAGTGAAGTAAGTCAGCGAGAAAGACAAATACCATATAATATCACTTACATGTGGGGTCTAAAATATGGCAGAGATGAAGCTATGTACAGAACAGAAACAGACTCATGGACATGGAGAACAGATTTGTGGTTCCCAAAGGGCAGGGGGGAGGGAGTGGGATGGACTGGGAGTTTGGGGTTGGTAGATGCAAACCATTACGTTTAGAATGGATAAGCAATGTGGACTTATTGTATAGCACAGGGAGTATGCAATATCTTGGAATAGAAGATAATATGAGAAAAAGAATGTACATATATGAGAGTTCTCGTTGTTGTGCAGCAGAAACAAATCCGACTAGAAACCATGAGGTTGTGGGTTTGATCCCTGGCCTCACTCAGCGGGTTAAGGATCTGGCATTGCCCTGAGCTGTGGTGTAGGTTGCAGATGTAGCTTGGATCTGGTGTTGCTATGGCTGTGGTGTAGGCTGGCAGATGTAGCTCCTATTCGACCCCTAGCCTGGGAACCTCCATATGCCACGGGTATGGCCCCAAAAAACCAAAAAAAAAAAAAAAAAGTGCATATATGTATGACTGGGTCATTTTGCTGTACAGCAGAAATTGACAGAACATTGTAAATCCACTGTAATTTTAAAAAGAAAAAGGAGTCCCTGTTGTGGCTCAGCGGGTTAAGAGTATCCATGAGGATGTGGTCTGATCCCTGGGCTTGCTCAGTGGTTAAGGATTCAGTGTTGTGGTGAGCTGCAGTGAAGTTTGCAGATGTGGCTCGGATCTGGTGTTGCTGTGGCTGTGGTGTAGGCCAGCAGCTGTCGCTCTGATTTGACCCTTAGCCTGGGAAACTGCAGTGCCACAGGTGTGGCCCTAAAAAGATGAAAAGAAAAAGAAAAAAGGAAAAAAGCAAAGGCCCTCAGGAGGGAAGGAGCTTTGAGTCTGTGAGAATGTAGTTGGGCTGGTGGTTGGGGTGGATGAACATGGAGAAAGGCAGGTGAGGGGGCAGGACCAGCCCTCTGGGTCTGCAGGGCAAGGCAAGCCAGTCTTCCTTCTGAAAAGCTGCCCCCTGGCTGCTCTGTGTAGACTGGACTGCTGGGGGCCAGGTGTTGGGGGGCAGTGGTGGCGGGCAGGCAGGGAGGTGAGAGTTGGGAGGTGGTGGCAGCCAGACCCTTACGTAGCCTATGGACCGAATGTGCATGCGCCATGGGGAGGGTGCAGGTTGGTTGAGTGTTTGGCCTCTGGCCCCCGCCAGTCCTTATCTGTGGCCTCTCGGGGGCTGGGACAGGAGTCTGGCTCTCCCTAACCCTCCCAGTTCCTAGGTTCAGAACGTGTCCCAGTCCATGGAGGTCCTTGAGTTGCGGACCTACCGTGACCTCCAGTACGTACGCAGCATGGAGACCCTCATGCGGAGCCTGGATGCGCGGCTCCGGGCAGCCGATGGGTCCCTCTCGGCCAAGAGCTTCCAGGTGGGTCCTTCTGTGTTCAGGTCAGAGGTCAAGGGAAGAATTGAGATGGGTGCCTATTAGTTCCAAGAGTGGGGGCACATCTGGGAAGGACCAAGGGTTGGCTGGGATCTAGGGTCCAGGGCGGGCCAAAATGTCAAGGGCCAGGTGTGTATCAAAGGTAAGGGGTGATCGTGTTCCCTGGTGGGTCAGCGGGTTAAGGATCTGGTATCATCACTGCTCTGGCTTGGGTCACTGCTGTGGTGCGGGTTTGATCCCTGGCCTGGGAACTTCCTCATGCCATGCACGTGGCCAAAAATAATAATAATAATAATAATGGTGAAGTTGTGGATGGATGATTGGGGTCAGGAATCAGGATCAGCGATTCCGTCTTGGCGGGCAGGAGCTGAAGGACAGGATGACCGAGCTGTTGCCGCTGAGCTCAGTCCTGGAGCAGTACAAGGCCGACACGCGGACCATCGTCCGCCTGCGGGAGGAGGTGAGGAATCTCTCTGGCAGCCTAGCAGCCATCCAGGAGGAGATGGGCGCCTACGGGTACGAGGACCTGCAGCAGCGGGTGATGGCCCTGGAGGCTCGGCTCCATGCCTGCGCCCAGAAGCTGGGTATGCCCTGATGCTCGACCGTGACCCTGAGCTCCACGCCCAACCCCAATACCCTCTATGTACCTGGGGCATGATTTTGACCTCTAACTAATAAACTTTGATCCTCGACCTCCCTGCCCAAGGTCAAAAGTAGACCCAGAAGCTGGAAATGGCCCTGACCCTACCCTTCCAGTCCCTCACCCCCCCAACCTAACTCTTCCTCAGGACCAGGTTTCTGGATCCTCCCTCATCCCTGGTCCCAGCTCTTCAGTTTGATCACAACACCTCATCCTTGTCCTGTTTCCCTTGGGCTCTTTTGTCCTCCACCCTCATCCCCCCTGTTCCTGCCTCCCAGGTTGCGGGAAGCTGACTGGGGTCAGTAACCCCATCACCATTCGGGCCATGGGGTCCCGCTTCGGCTCCTGGATGACGGACACGATGGCCCCCAGTTCGGATACCCGGGTGAGTGACTGTGCCCACCCCAGGGGACAGAATCTGGGGGAGACATAACCCATGGCTGCCCAGAGGTGCTCAGGGATTCCACATCAATGCTTATCTTGTAGCCTAAAAGGTCCTAGGACCTCCGGGACCCTTGGACCTCCCCCTGACTGTCTAGTGACCATCAAGTGACAAGAACTTTATAGCCCTGTGAATCCCCAAGTCAGTTGACCACTAATGGTTGCGTAGAGATTAATGATTACCAGTACCACTGACCATCTCCCCATGACCACTGACCTTGAAGCAACCACTGGTGACCAGTGACTTCCCAAGGACTAGGACCTACCAGCACCACTTGGTGACCTTTGAACTGGTGGCCCCCATGGTCACAATCGCCTATCACCTCTGACCCACAGAATCCATCCTTTAACAGCCCAGTGACTATCTTAGTGACTGATATTGATCATTGGGAAGCCACTGAGCGTCACAGATTAGAGGCAGTAAAGAGCCACTGCCCCTCCATGGTCACTGGCTTCCCAGGCACGATGGTGGTTCAGCCAAGGGGTTAAGAGCTTGGGTTTAGGATCAGACTCGGGTTCATATCTCACTTCTACCAATTCTTAGCTGGGGAACCTTGAACAGGTTCCTTAATGTCTCTGAGCCTCAATTTCCTCACCTTCAAAATGGTTCTGAATGTGGCTTAGCCCAATAACCAGCACTAGTCCAGGTGCTCGCAACTGCTAATTAACATGGTGAGGTGTTGCTGTGTGGCTCAGCAGATTAAGGACCTGGCATTGTCACTGCTGTGGCTCTAGTTAATAGCTGTGGCTTGGGTTTGATCCTTGGCCCGGGATCTTCTGCATGCCGTGGGTATGGCCCAAAAAGAAATAAAGGGGAGAGTTCCCACTGTGGTGCCATGGGATCAGCAGTGTCTTGGGAGTGCTGGGATGCAGGTTCAATCCCTGGCCTGGCACACTGGGCTAAGGATCTGGTATTGCTGCAGCTGCAGCATAGGTTGCAACTTCGGCCCAGATCTGATCCCTGGCTCGGGAACTCCACGTATCTCAGGGTGGAAAAAAAACAAAAAAATCAAAAAACATGGTGAGAGTGAATGATGTTGACAGAGGATGATAGTGACGTGCCGGTCACCTCATGGTTACAGAGATTACCCATGGGCAATGGATCCAAATGACCTCTTATCACCCAAGGGCAGTCCATTGACCACTAGCCATCCCACATCCACTGACCAGTGAATTCCTGGGTCGAGTGAGTCACCAGGGACTGCAATTTCCCCTGATCCTTGAGGGTCAATCCCTGTCCTCTGGGTCTGTTTTGAGACCAATGGTGCTCCATGACTAAATGACCCCAGTCATGGGGACTCTGCCTAGTCATGGTCCCTGGACGTCCCATGACTGAGTAATATCCACCTAGTGACTGTCAATCCCCAGTGACTACGTGATTCCTGAGTGGCTGCTGGGACCTTTGGGTCTTTGGCAGCGGTCCCCCAGTGATCAGTGGATTCCTGAGTGGCTGCTGTCCCCCAGTGACCAGTGGCTCTCCTGTAGGTCTGGTACATGGATGGCTATTACAAGGGCCGGCGGGTCCTGGAGTTCCGCACCCTGGGAGACTTCATCAAAGGCCAGAACTTTATCCAGCACCTGCTGCCCCAGCCGTGGGCGGGCACGGGCCACGTGGTGTACAATGGTTCCCTGTTCTACAACAAGTACCAGAGCAACGTGGTGGTCAAGTACCACTTCCGCTCACGTTCCGTGCTGGTGCAGAGGAGCCTCCCGGGGGCCGGCTACAACAACACCTTCCCTTACTCCTGGGGCGGCTTCTCGGACATGGACTTCATGGTGGACGAGAGCGGGCTCTGGGCCGTGTACACCACCAACCAGAACGCGGGCAACATCGTGGTCAGCCGGCTGGACCCTCACACCCTGGAGGTCGTGCGGTCCTGGGACACCGGCTACCCCAAGCGCAGCGCCGGCGAGGCCTTCATGATCTGCGGCGTGCTCTACGTCACCAACTCCCACCTGGCCGGGGCCAAGGTCTACTTCGCCTACTTCACCAACACGTCCAGCTACGAGTACACGGACGTGCCCTTCCACAACCAGTACTCCCACATCTCCATGCTGGATTACAACCCCCGGGAGCGGGCCCTCTACACCTGGAACAACGGCCACCAGGTGCTCTACAATGTCACGCTCTTCCACGTCATCAGCACCGCTGGGGACCCCTAAGCGCTGCCACGCGAGGGCGAGGGCTGCGGGGTGGGATGCCTGTGTCCCTCCAAGTTCATCTCTCTGTCTCTGCCGTGCCCTCTTGCTCTCTCCCCGTCTCCCCTCCTGTGCTGTTTTTTCTCTCCCCGAGTGCCCAGCTGTCAATCTCTGCCTGTTTTTCTATCGGTGCGGTTTCTCAATGTTGTCTCTTCTCCTTTCCGGATCTGATTTTGATACTTGGCTCTGTCTTTCTGCCTTTTTATTGATGTCCCTCTGTCTCTTGCTTTCTATCGATCTGACTCTTCAGCTCTTTCCCTATCTCTGCCTGTCTGTCTCTCTTCCATCCCCCTACCCTCTCTGCCTCCCACCCAGTCCCCGCCCCTCCTCCTCCTCATTCCACGTCCCCTCCTCTGGACCCAAGGAGTTGAGTGCATGGATCTGTTTCTTTCTTTTTTAATTTACACATTTTCTTTCCGGGTTGCTGGAATAAACGGGACCTTTGACATTTGATGCTTTCAGTTTGCTCTGTGTGTCCAGAAGGGGCTGAGGAGGCAAAGTAGAGGGTGAGTCTGAGCCTGGAGGCCCATCCCTGCTGGGTCCCCTTGTCCAGACAAGAACTTTGGCGGGGGGAGGGAACTGGGGTGAGGGACAGGGTAAGGGACAGTAAAGCCCAGCTTGGGGAGTGGGCAGGGACCCTGGCAGGGCCAGCTGTTTGGGAAGATGAGAGAGGAAACTCAACCCAGTTGTTTCAGTTGATCCAAACAACCGAGAATTCTATCATAAGGATGAACTCTGGTCTCAAATGAATATTCTTTGTCATTATTTTTTTTGTTTTTGTTTTTTAACTCATTGATCACACTGGTGCCTCACTGAGCTATCTGGCAACTCTTTAATTTTTTTTTTTTTTTTTTTTTTTTTTTTAACAATTTGGCTGCTTTTAAGAATATGGGCATGAGGACAGAGTTCCCCCTGTGGTGCAATGGGATCGGCAGTGTCTTGGGAGCACTGGGATGTAGGCTCGATCTCTGGCCCAGCACAGTGGATTAAGGATCTGGTGTTGCTGCAGCTGTGGCTTAGGTTGCAACTGAAGCTGGGATCTGATCCCTGGACTGGGAACTCCATATGCCTCCAGGTGGCCAAAAAAAGAAAAAAAAAAAAAAAAAGAATATGGGTATGAGGAGTTCCCATTGTAGCTCAGTAGGTTAAAAACCTGACTAGTATCTGTGAAGATGTGGGTTTGATCCTTGGCCTTGCTCAGAGGGTTAAGGATTCAGCATTGCAAGGTGTGGTGTAGGTCACAGATGTGGATCGGATCTGGCATTGCTGTGGTATAGGCTGGCAGCTGCAGCTCAGATTCGATCCCTAGCCTGGGAACCTCCATATGCTGTAAGTGCGGCAGGAAAAAGACCAAAAAGACCCAGAATAATTTTTCCTTTTTCTTCTCTTTCTGCTTTGTCATCTCAAAATCATTTTGTATGAGTTTGCCTGCTCTGGGTTAGCTAGTAACAAAAAGGCAGAAATAGTCTGAGGGTGTGCTGGGGGCCTTCTCTGGACATACCCACGTCCTATGCCTGGACTTGGATAGGGGCAAACCCCCGCTGTGGGGACGAACATGGAGCTGGGAGCTCCTGGAGGGGAAGGATGGGCAACACTACGAAGAATCAGAGCCAGGAAGAGGGCTTCCAGTGATGCTGAAGAAGTAAGCAGATGCCAAGTCCTCAGAAGCCCTGGCCATGTGACTTAAGGTGGGATGGTGGGAGGGGGCATCAGGGAGATGGGGGCGGGGTCACAGGAGGGGTAGAACAAAATGAAGGCTTGAGCCAGATCCCTGGTGGCCTGGGTGACAGACTTTGAGGAAGCGGGGGAGAGAGTCACCTTGGGAGCTGTGATCAGAGACAAAGGTAGTGCTGACCAGCACCCCACCCCCCACAGTTGCCCCATCGCACGGGCCCACTGGAATCTCCAGCAGAAACATTGTACAAAGAGCCCGGTGGGCCCAGACCCCACCCATCTGAGGCCACGGTCGGTAGCGGTGGCGGGGGGGGGGGGAAGGGGGGGTAGAGGCCAAATCTGCTCCTGTAGGAGGAACCCTCCCTCCCTCCCTGTCTCTCTGTCTCTAATAAACGGACTCCCTCATTAAATCAGCTCCTCTCTACGCTGGCATCTCCGGGAACTCGGGACACTGGGGCCATCTTGCGAACGAAACCAATGAATAATAAATGTGACTGCCTAGTGCACTCATTTAAAGCCCATTTTTAAAGAAATCTTCAAGAAAAGCAATTAATTTCCATTTAAATTAACAAGTTTGACATTGAAAAGAATTGATTCCTGGATAGGCACTTTGAGAGGCACTTTGCTATGCGCCTGCTTTAAAAAAAAAATGTGAGGTGGGAGTTTGTGGCTCAGCGGGTTGCAAACTGCAAAACTGACAAGTATCCATGAGGATGAGGGTTCGATCCCTGGCCCCACTCAATGGGTTAAGTTAGTGGGGGGGGGGCACAGGGCTGAGGTACCTAAAACATCTGCCCATGTCTCTCATTTGTATTGGGTATCAAGTAAGTGCCCACAGGCGCCTGGCATCATAACCGCCCCTTCTCTCTCTCACACACACAGGCAGCCCCAGTCCTCCTTATACTTTTGCTTTGGTGGCTTTTGTTCCTACCAAGGATGGGCAGGAGAAATAACCCACTACCGCTCGGTCAAGCCAGGATCTGCCATCCATGTGTATCCTAGGCCATTTGCTGACTTCTGCTCTTGTATACCTGGCTACACTGGGTGGGCTTTGTAGCCCATCCCATGACAGTACCCATGTTACCCTGAGTTGAAATGACCCACTCCAACCCTGCCCCATGGCCACGGAACCTGAGCACATGGCAGAAGGGTGGAAACCGGCTCCCTGGGGTGGAGGTTGGGCCAGGAGGTGCCAGACCAGTGACAAAGACTTATCCTCCAGAAGGCTTGGGCTTTTGGGCCCCACTTCCTGGCAGGAGGTTGGGAGTGTGGAGCAGGTGACAGAAATCATAGCTACTGAATCATGGATGCTGAGCTGGCTCTGGGGACATATTTATCTAAGAGCGACATTCTTTTGTGTTTGTGTTTTGGCCCATTCACAGCTAGACAAAGGAAGAGGGAGGTCTGTGCAGGCAGGTGGTCAGGCCCAGACAGGAAGACCCCCAGTGTCATGCAGAACAGACACAAGCCTAAGGACTAGAGTCGCCTGGGGCTTGGACGCAAACACACACTCATGCCCAAAGCGACAGGAGTGCCGAGAAAATTTCCCTGCCAGCCCAGCACAGGAAAAAGCACCCTCCACCACCCTGGCAACATCTCAGAGTCCAGGGAGATTTTCCCTGGGCCTTTGATGTTGAGAGGGGGCACAAGGCCTTTCTCAGGTGGCCCTATCACCTGGGAGCAGAACCCACCAACCCTTCCACCCCCAAGTGCTTATTTCATTTTATTTATTTATTAATTTATTTTGCAGCCGCACCTGCAGCATATCCAAGTTCCCAGGCTAGGGGTTGAATCGCAGTTGCAGCTGGCGGCCATACCACACCCACAGCAATGCCAGATCCTAGATGAATCTGTGACCTACACCACAGCTCACAGCAACGCCAGATCCTTAACCCACTGAGCAAAGCCAGGGGTCAAACCCACATGATCATGGAGACAATGTCAGGTCCTTAACCTGCTGAGCTGCAATGGGAATTCCCCCAAGTACTCATTTCTGATCCTCCCCAGAGGCTCCAATGGGGCAGGAGGGGTGCCTGCTCCCCAAGGATAGTTGGCGTGTGCGACAGGGCTGCTGCCTGCCTCGTGGCCCCCCACAGGTGGTGGGAGAAGTCTGTCTGGAAATGCAGCCAACCAGCTGGCTCTCCCCAGCCCACCAGAGCTGAGAGGAAATTCATTAAAGCTTCCTAGTGACAAATGCTCTGGCAGGCAGCAGGCAGTGAGCGACTGCTCCAAAAACGAGCCAGATGGGAGTTGGCCCAGGTAACTGTTTATGAGACTTGGGCCTTTATTAGAGACAGGAGAGGGGGGTTCCCTTAGGGTCAAGCCAGGCAGGGCCTTAATTTCCTCACGTCCTCAAGCTCTGCTAGCCCACTACCCCCATAAGCCGGGCTGATCCCCATTAAGGGAGGGGGGCAGAGCGGCCTAACCACTTCACCCTAGACACACAACCCCCCTGACTGAACTCTGAGCCCCAGCCCAGGCCCTGGCCCAGGGGCAGCTGTGAGGAGGTGATGGAGAATGGGTGGGACACACCCACAGCCCCTGCCCTGAAGAGGGGTCCCCCCATTTGCCCCAGGGATTCCCTCTGTCCCACAACAGCCTCCCCCCCCCCCACTCCCGCCGTGTTCTAGCACAGAGCCTCCCTCCTCAGAAGGCAGGGCAGGATCCCTGCTCTCATAGGCATGTGGCAGTGGCCCCACTCCCCTCCAGGCTGGCCCTCCCTATTGCCATGGTAACAGCATCTGTGGAGGCGGTAGGACCCAGGCACAACCTGCCGGGAGCACTTATGGTGACAGGGAAGCAGGCATCAGGGTGCCGGGCTAATTTGGTCTAGTTGAAGTGGTGCGAGTGTGCGTGCATGTGTGCATGGGTACAGAGTGGTGGTGGTGGTGGAGATGCCCAGAGCACCGAGATTGGCTCTGATGAATCCAGAGCTGTGCGGTCAGGGCCCTTGCATTCCAGAATATTCTTTTTTTTTTTTTGGCCACCCAAGGCATATGAAGTTCCTGGGCCAGGGATCTGATCTGAACCACAGTTATAACCTATGCAGCATCTGTAGCAAGGCTGGATCCTTAACCCACTGTGCCAGGCTGGGGAATCGAACGTGCGCCCCAGTGCTCCAGAGAGGCCGCTAATCCTGTTGCACCACAGCGGGAACTCCTCTAGAATATTCTTGACCACCCAAGTTTGAGGACTTCTGATACTCATCAGTGCTCTACTTCCGAGAGTCTGGCTGCTGCTAGGATGCCCCCAAGCCCAGGATGAGGAGAGGCTTCTGAGGGAGGAAAGTGCAGCCTGGACACTTGGACACAAGGATGGCAGGAAATGATCACTTCCCCAACAGTGTCCCACCCACCTCAGCAGGGAGGAAATGAGACACGGGACAGTGGAATAGTGGTTCCAGGTTTAATTGAGGGTGGAGAGGGCGCTGCACTGCTGTGTAGAGAGAGCCCCGAAGCAGCAGGCAGCCTGGGCCCCAAGCGGAGCATCTGCTTTTTGCAATTGAAAAGAGGAACATGGCATAACCAGAAACAACTTAAGGCCCTCCTGCCCGCACGCCCCCCCACCCCCTTCCTGGACCTGGGGGAACACAGGGGGTGGCTCGGCTAACTAGGCCTTCTCTTTGGGACAGGTCACCCCCACCTGCTGGGTCTGGGAGCCTGGAGGGCCTCTCCACCCCAGGCCCTTCTGAAGTCAATTCCTAAAAGGGAGGGGAGTCTGGCAGGGAGACCCCGATGGTGAAGAGCCCCCCTTCCAGCCATGTTGGGATCAATAAATACTGTGTGACGTTAGCAGGCAGGGGGACCCACAGGTCGGCTGGCAGCAGGGAGCAGGGTCTGTGGGCCCAGCCACCCCGTCCCGCCCCACCCCACACCGGGAGGCCAGGCCTGAGCTGTCCACACCCCTCACTCCGTGCGCAGGATGATGTGGATGCCGGAATCCGTGAACACGGGCCCGCTCATCTCCCCTGTCCGCAGAGCAAAGGAGGCGTCTTCAAATGGCTTCTGCATCTGACCTGGGGAAGTATGAAGGCTGGTGTGTGCGGGGGGGTCAAGACCCGGGCCTGGGGCCAGGACCGGGCAGAGCCAGCAGATGGGGCGCCCACATGCCCGCCCCTGGCCCTCATTCAGACTCATCTGTCACAGGTTTATGGCCCTGTCAAGGGGCCAAGCTGCGGCCCAGCTGGGGGCGGCAGGGCTATTAAGGAGGCCCCAGGAAGCCGGAGGACAGTGTGAGGGATGGCAGGCAGAGCTGCAGCCTCTACCGTCCACTGAAGAGATACTTTTTAGTAATGAACTGATCTCCCTGGGCCCGGTTCCCAGCCACTGCCACATCACTTGTCCTACCTGCCTCCTGGGGTGGTCCGCAGCCCCTTGCTGGCTCCCTGACACCCCTCACCCCATTCTGGGCCCCTGATGACCCTGGGGATGGAGGGGGAAGGAGGCGGTGGCCTGGTTCCCTCTGCTCCTCGCTTTCCACAGTCTCAGCTGCAGAGGCCGGAACTCAGCGGTTGCTCACCTGACCTCCCTCCTCCCCTCACCCTGTTGTTCCCACCCACCAGGGGAGGCAAGGGATTCTGGGCCTCCAAGGGCCCCAGCCTGACATCTCCAATGGGAGAATAGGAAAATGTCAGCAAGCACCCACCCTGGTGGGCCTGTGATGGGGCCAAGTGAGCAGAGAGACACACAGACCGCCTCCCCACCCTAAGAAAGAAGGTCATTGGGAGAGGGCTCTGCGGCCGCCACTCCAACAGGGGAGCCTATGAAGCTCGAGGAGGAACAGTGCTGCCACCTGGTGGACCCTAGAGGCCTGCGCGACAGGGGCCAGCCCACCCTATCTCTAGGTGGGGGGCAGGCGCTGGTGGGTTAGGGGTTCCCGCCAGGGTTTGGTGGTGCCCATTCCTCGCGCACCTCTGCTGAAGGCACCCAGGTCTCCCCTGGCCTTGGCGGAGTTGCAGTCGCTGAACTGTGAGGCCAGAGATTCAAAGTCCTCCTCTCCCGACTTAATCTTCTGGATATAGCCTGCAGGACACACCGGGAGACCTCCACGTCAGTGGCGGGGCGGGGCGGGGGGAGCTCCAGGGAGGGCGGCAAGGCACTCCCTGTGCGCATGCGCAGTCACACCTGGAGTCGCAGGCACCCACGATGTGGGGCTTTTCATGTGCATGCACACCGCGACCCTATGGTGACCTCAACAGCCAGCTGGTCTCACACCCCATTCAATGCATGAGTCTCCCCATAATGGGCGCCTGTATGAACACGAGTACGCATGCGCGCACACATGAATGCTCCGTGAAGAGCATAGCTCTTCCTGCCCCTTCTCTCGACACACACGCTATGAGAGAAAATCTTCCTCCGGGTCGTGTTAGGGAGGATAGCAGGATACAGGACAGATGTTAAAAAGGGTCCCCCCAGGGGCCTCAAGGCAGTGGTAGGAAAGTTTTCTAGAGGCTTCTAGGAGAAAGGCAAGAAGGCCAAGGCACGTGCCCAGTTCTGCCATAGGAGACGGCCAGGTCCTGGGCCCATGGGTCTCAGCTGTCCCTTCTGTCCAAAGTGTGAGAAAGGCCAGGGCCGCTCACCAGGGCATTGCCAGGGGACCCAGAGGCTGCCAGGCTGGGGCTCGGAAAGGGACGTGCATTGTTCCACGGAGTACGCCCTAGGGGCGGCTGACAAGACTCTTCCTCCAGCTGCCCTGACAGGGTGTGTTGGCAGTGTACCACATTCACCCACCGTATGTGGCCCGGACTGTCCCCACTGGGGACCGATGCTCCCTGGAGGGACAGGGAGGCTGGGCTCTGTGAGGGGAGGAAAAGATGAAGGACTCCCAGTAGAGGGCGCCAGGGGGCAGCAGCGAGCCCAACGCTAGCCTGGTGCAAACTTCACGGTCTGACCTCAATGTCACTTGTCATCCATCTATCTGCCCCAGACGACCAGGACAGCACTCCCTATCACCCTGCCACCCCAACCCCATCTCGCTGCACATCAAGGCTGCAACCGCCTGTCCCAGCATCTGCTTTGCCTGGCTGGTTCCATGGCTGTCCCTATAACCCCCACCTTCCCTGTATCTTGGCCACGCTCATACTGTCCTGACCACCCCTCTACCTCTGAGCCTCAAATGTTAGTCATCTGCCAGCAGATAATGCACTGACACACAGCACAGTGCTCGGCACAGAGAGACACCTTGACAAAGCACACTTGCTGTTGCCATTCTGTTCTCCCTTCTGTGTGGGCTGCCAGCCAGTGATGAGGCTGTCCCTACTCTCCCATCCACCCATCCCTGGTCCTCCTGGTCTGCACTGGCCGTCACCTTGACATGCTGCCTGTCAGACAGGCTCTCTGATGCAACACAAAAGCCCCAACCTCTACGGACTGCATGCTGCAGTGGCTTCTGCTATAATGTGCCAGTGTGCTCGGACCACCCCTCTGGGGCTCCCAGGTGGTCCCCCTAAGCCAGAGGCATCTTCGAGTGACTATGATCTGAGTGACTCTGGGCTGAACAGGCTGTCACTGGGATATCCCTCCCCGACCTCCTCTTCTCCCTGGATTCTGGTTCTCTCTCAGCCTCACCGGGGCAGCAACAAGATGGCCTCTTCCTCGCTCCTCTGTCCAGACCTCGGTAACGCCAGCCAGGGAATCCTGAGTGCACAGTGGCCCCCAGTGTACCTGTCCACCTCCAGGGACTCTGGCGAGGGCACCATTTACACCTGGGGAGTCAGGCCCAGCCCTGTATAAGCACCCCCTTGCTGCATCCTCCAGCAGCTGGGGGTGTGGATACAGCCACAGGATCCCCAAGACTAGATGGCCTGTCCAAGGTACATACACAGTGAGTATGTACAGGCAACAGCAGCCTAAACACTGACTAAGAGACAAGCTTTTGCCCCCTCCCGTAGTTCACAGCACCCAAATCTTCTTCTGATCGGCCAACTCCCTCAGAAAATATCCTGCTTGGATGGGAGCCTGACATGATTTCTAAAAAAATTTGTTTCATGGTTAAGGTTCTAGCATTGTCACTGCTGTGGATTGGGTCACTGTTGCAACCCGGGTTTGATCAAACTTCTACAGCGTGGCAATCGATCAATCAATCAAATAAAATAATAAATAAGTAAGTAAATAAATAAAAGTTTCTTCCTAAGCAAGCTCCCCTTTCAAAAGCTGACCGTCAGGGGTCTGGCCACAGACCAAGATGCAAAGCTGCATTCAGACCCCTGTGTATACCCTCACCTCGGTCTTACACACCTCCATGGTGTCCCCCACAGTCCTGGCCTGGCCCCTGTCACCCCTCAGCCTCTGCTTAATGGTCTCTTTCTACTGGAAGCTCATCTGCTGTTCCCTGGTCGCACCCCAAGTCTTCCTCACTGGGTGAGGTACTTCCCCAGGCCCTGCGTTTACCACTGTCCTGTTTGGGTGTCTGCTGCTGCTTCATACAGAGAGGATGGAGGCCCAGCTGGACTAGCTCACTGCTGTGTCCCCAACCTCTGGCGCTGTGCACAGAACAGGTGTTCACTAATGTTGAAGGAATTCGTGAATAAATGAGACTGAAACAGGCCCTGGGGAAGGAGGGAGAGGGATCCACCATTGGGCTCTGTAGGCAGAAATGCTGAAATCTCACGGCTTTTTTCTATGAACCTCAGGTACAAGTGCTAAAGAGGAGGCAAGCATGGAACTGCAACTGTCGTACATGGAATAGAGGGTCAACGGTGACCTGCTGCATAGCCCAAGGAACTCTACTCGGTACTCTGTGATGACCTATGTGGGAAAGAATCTGAAAAGGAGTAGATGTTCCTATGTGTCTAACCAAATCACTCTGTTGAACTGCAGAAATTATCACAACATTGTAAGTCAGCTATACTGCAGTAAAACTTAAAAAGAACATAAGCGCAAACCAGACCCCCTAGCCTGTTCCCAGAAACACTCCTCACCCAGGCAGGATCCACCCAGTCTTCATCCATCAGGGCACCTGAGGCAGAGGACGGTGGACGCTGGACCCCAACTGCTGTGTTCGGATCCCAGCTCTGTGACTGTCTCTCGGAGCCTCACTTGCCTGGTCAGTAAAATGGGCTAATTATCAGTTCCCACCTTGGAGGGCTGCTGTGGGGAGTTAAGGAGTGAGTGCCAGAACAGGGCCTGGCCCAAAGCGAGCCCCTGACAGTTATCTGCTGCAGTCCATAATAATATATGGAATAATATAATATATAACATATGGAATGTCTGAGTCCCTCTAAAATTCACACTTTGAAGCCCTGGCCCCCAGTGTGATGCTCTTTGGAGACAGGGACTTGACAGAAATAAATGAGGCCTTAAGGGAGGGCCCCAGATCTGACAGGATTAATGTCCTTATAAGGAGACACCAAAAAGCTCTCTTGTCTCTTTCCCTCACCACATGTACTGAGGTAAGGCCAGTACACAGAAGGCAGCTGCATGCAAGCCAAGGAAAGACGCCTCAGAAGAAATCAATCCTGTCTGCACCTTGATCTTGGACTTCCAGCCTCCAGAACTGTGAGAAATAAACATCTACTGTCCAAGCCATCCAGCCTGTGGTATTCTTTTGCAGCAGCCTAATCTGCACTATGACTATCTCATAGTCATATGAGATAGAAACAATGGAGTTTTCTATCTAGAAAATAGAACAATGGAGTGGTTTCTGATTCTTTTTTTTTTTTTAATTTTTATTTTTTGGTCTTTTTAGGGCCATACCTGTGGCATATGGAGGTTCCCAGGCTAGGGATCAAATCGAAGCTGCAGCTGCCAGATTACACCACAGCCACAGCAACGCGGGATCCAAACCGCATCTGTGACCTATACCATAGCTCACGGCAGTGCTGGATCCCCGACTTGCTGAGCGGGGCCAGGGATCGAACTCGAGTTCTCATGAATACTAGCAGGGTTTGTTACTGCTGAGCCACCACGGGAACTCCCGGTCTCTAACTCTAAAAAGGTTTTTAGAGACAAACTAGGGAAGGGGCCTGGACAGGGAGAAAGGTGACAGGATTAGGTCTGCCTTCCCTAAAGACCCACATTCCAGCAGAGGGTGCGCAGAGAGACCAGAGACCTAGCCTGAAGCCGGCAGGCTAGAAGATGGCCACCCACCTCGGGTGGGAACTCTAGGCCAAAGGTACTCACTGACTGCCAGACCCTCGGCCTGTGGGGATGGAGGGATGGGGAGCAGGCACAGAGAGCTGCTCCATGGCTTGGCTTTCTGAGATAAGGACACAGGCAATGACAGGGAGCCAGTCTCCCTGACAAGCCTCTGGCTGCAGCCCAGCAGCTGCAGAGGAGCTGACGCCGGAAAAAGAAGCCTCAGCAGAAAACGTGGACACACTGGTTTTTGCTGCGGGTGGCCTGTCCCCTTGGGGCAACTGGGGAGCACAGGAGCTAAATGGGTATTGATGAGAGTCAGGACCCAGGCTGCCAGCTGCGGCGTGTGCTGCCCAAAGCCTGATCTCTTCATCACCTGGAACAAGCCCTGACGAGAACGGGGGGAAGGGGAACAACACTGTGAATTTCCACTTTCACAAAAGAGAAAACCAAAGCTGGCTGACATGGCACACCAGTGTCTGGTTACCAAGTGCATCAAGGCCTGGGCCATCTTGCTGCCCCCCTCATAATGACCCACAAGGAGGACCTGCCTCAGCCCTCAAGACACTAAATAGAACATCAGGCCAAGGTCATGAGAGGTCTGCACGCTGAGCTCACCAGGTCTCTCATGTCCTGGCCAGAGCTCTACCCATGGGCCACCGGGAAGCAGCAGGGGTGGCTGGTGGGCAGAAGCCTTGTTCTGATCACACACACTTAAATGCCTGGGGTCAAGGCTCTGTAGTGTAGACAGCAAGCGGCAGACACTGAGGCCCCTGCTCTGCACCTGGCTGGCCCTTGGATCTTCATGGTCAGCCCGTCCCCGTCCTACAGATGAGGCAACCGAGGCTCTGAGAATGAAGACATCTGCTCCAGTCCACATAGCTGGCACCGAGATCTGTCTCTGGGTGGCTCCTTACATCAGCCCTGCCCATCTAATCCATCACCCCATCCTCTTGATTCTGCCTCCTAAATCTCTCTAGAATCTACTCCACCCGCCTCCTACATATACAGTTCAAGTCACAGTGCTTCTGGTTGCAATTCCTCCCACAGCTTCTACCAGGCCTTCTGGCACAGGCAGGCCTGCAAATCCGACCCCTGCTGACACTCCTGTGTGTGTGCTGACTTAGGGCTAGGCCCCAGGGCCTGGATATGTACCAGGCACACCCCCAGACATGCCTTCCCAAGACCCCAAGCTGCCCTCAGCACCCCCAGGCCTGCACTGCAGTGTCAGCCCCACCAGACATGCCTCATCCGTCCTTCAAACTGGTGGGGTGGGGGGTGGGGGGTGGGGGGGAAGAACCTCTCTCATCACTCCCAGGCAGTTCCAATGGCCCAACAGCTTTCCTTTCAAGTGATACCCAGATATCCCTATGTCTACCTGCCTTGGCCTCCTGTCACCTCTGGCCAGGACTGCCCCAAGGGCTTCTGTCTCTGCCTGGCTGCTCTACTGAACCCAGGCCCTCTTGCAGTTGCCTCTCCAATGTCTTCCTCAGCCCATCCCCTGACTGTGCCTCTTCCTGAGTCCCTTCCCTTGCCCAATGATGGCACCTTTTGGAACTCAATCTCCCAGTGCCCATCACCTCGTGCTCACTCTCACATGGCCTGGAAGCCTTAGAACAGGGACCACATGAGTTTGGAAGACCCAGAGGTCAACTTGTGATTCCTTCTGAGCTTCCGGCCTCGACCTCTTCCCCTGGGGCAGCCAAACCCCCTTCACCGCTCACAGTTCACTGCTGCTCCCAGCCCAGCCTGGGCCCTGGGCCTTCCAGCTTCCCTGGCCCATCCCGCTCTGGCCACATGGCTCTTCCCTAAAGGCTAGCACCGCAGGGCCCCTCATCCACATGGGCATGGGTTTCCTGTTGCCTCCAAAAAAAGGGCCCTAAGTCTTGGCCTCAGCCTGGGGCCACAAAGGTCCCACAATGTGGCTGGGACCTGCCCTTGAAGGGTCTCACCCCGCTTCCGTTCCCTGCACAGCCTTCCCCCGAGTCCTGGCTATAGTCCCTGCCGCTTCCTCTGCGGGAATCCTCCCTTCCTACAGGTTCGTGAAAAAATGCTGAGGGCGCTACCGTGGCAGGGCCAGGCTCTGTGTCCAGTGGTGGGAATACAGCTGCGCTTTTATTTTTTTAAATTTATGTTTTATTTTTTGTTTTTCCTTTTTTGACCGCCCCATGGCATATGGAGTCCCCAGGCCAGGGGTCAGATCAAAGTCCCAGCTGTGCGACCCAATGCCAGATTCCCACTGTGCCAGGCGGGGGACCGAACCTGTGAGCCAGTGCACCCAAGACACCGCTGATCCTGCTGCACCACAGTGGGAACTCCAGCTCTTTTATTATTTATTATTTTATTATTTTTTTAACAGCTACATCTGTGGCATATGGAAGTTCCTGGGGCAGGGGGTGAGTTGGAACTGCAGCTGATGCCTACGCCACAGCCATGGCAATGCCAGATCCACAGCTTGCAGCAATGCCGGATTCTCAACCCACTGAGCGAGGCCAGGGATCAAATCTGCATCCTCGTGGACACTACGTTGGGTTCTTAACCCAGTGAGCCACACTAAGAACTCGGAGGTGAACACTTTTTAATCTGCCTTCAAAATTCTGTGCAAGAACTTGGCTTGGCTCTGCAAGGCTGGGAGGTATGAGGCTAAAAGGTGCCATTTATCATGCGAGACCCTATATGGGGTGTACAGTGGGGGTGTGGGTGTGTGTAAGTAATATCCTGCAGGCTAAGTACTGGACCAGTGATGTGAATGTTAAACAGCCAATATGGATCAGCCATGCCAGGCTTGTGCCAATAACAACAGTCATGGAGTTCCCTTGTGGTACAGTGGGTTAAGGATCTGGTGTTGTTACTGCAGTACTGGCCCGGGTTGCTGTTGTGTCTTGGGTTCGATCCCTAGTCCAGGAACTTCCACATGCTACAGATGCAGGCAACAAACAAACAAAAAACCCAAAAAAACACACACATTTAGGGTTCCTGTTGTGGCTCAGCAGGTTAAGAACCCTACATAGTATCTGTGAGGATGGCCTCGCTTGGTGGGTTAAGAATCCAGTGTTGCTGCAAGCTGCAGCATAGGTCAGATATGACTCAGATCTGGCACTGCTGTGGCTGTGGTGTAGGACGGCAGCTGCAGCTCTGATTTGACCCCTAACCTGGGAATTTCCATATGCCGTGAGTGTGGCCATAAAAAGACCAGAAAAAAAAAGAGAAACAAACAAACAAACAAAAAAACCCACAAAAAAACCAAAACACAGGCATTCCTTCATGGCTCAGTAGTTAACAAACCCGACTAGGATCCATGAGGATGTACGTTAGAATCCCGGCCTCGCTCATTGGGTTAAGAATCCAGCATTGCCATGAGCTGTAGTGTAGGTGGCACAGACGTGGCTCGGACCCCATGTTGCTGTGGCTGCAGTGCAGGCCAGCAGCTACAGCTCCGATTTGACCCCTAGCCTGGGATCTTCCATATGCCGCCAGTGCGGCCCTAAAATAGCAAAAAAAAAACCCAAACAAACCCCAAAACACACACACACTCATAATGGCCACTAGCAATTATAGAATATTTACTAGATGCCAGGGGCTGTTATTCTTGCTTTATTGGATGAGACTAGAATCCTCATAACTACCCTACGGTGGATTCTATTATCATAACACTAATTTTACTAGTGAAAATACTGGGGCTTAGAAATGTTAAGTGACTTGCTCAGGGTCCCAGAGCCAGGAGCTGGCAGAGCTGGACGGGCACTCAGGCTGTTTGAGCAGGGGAGACAGACTAGTTATGTGGGGCTGGAGCACCTGGGAAAGGTCTGGGATCTCTGCTAAGAGAGGTTGAGTGGATGATGAAACCACAAGGGCAACCCCGACCAGTACTGTCCAACAGAACCTCCTGCAAGGATGGAAATGTTCTATATCTGTGCTATCTGAGATGACAGCCACTAGCCGCATGTGACTACTAAAGAGTGTGGCTAGTGTGAGTGGGTCACACCAACGGGTCAAAACCTGTTGGTTTTGTAAATAAAGTCTAATTGGCGCACAGCCACAGTCATTTGTTTCCACATCCCCTGTGGCTGCTCTGGTGTTACAAAGCAGAGCTGACAGAGATGGTGTGGCCCTGTGAGACCTAAAATACTTACCATGTGGCCTTTTAAGAAAAGGTCTGCTTACCAAATGCTGCTCTAGAATGTGGGGGGAACACAGAGCAGAGCAAGGAAGAGCCTCCTCCCACAGGGCAGAATTAATTCACTGATGCTGCAGATTAGTTCTAATGCTGCTACTTTTCCTGCCTCCCTCTTTTTTTGCTTTTAGGGCTGTACATGCAGCATATGGAGGTTCCCAGGCTAGGGGTTGAATCAGAGCTGCAGGTGAGGCTTACATGACAGCCCCAGCCACAATAGATCTGAGCCACATCTGTGACCTACACCTCAGGTTGTGGCAACACTGGATCCTTAACCTCCTGGGCGAGGCCAAGGACTGAACCCACTCTCATGGATACTAGTCTGGTTCTTAACCTGCTAAGCCACAAGAGGGACTCTCCAACTCCCTCCTGACCCATCCACATACGTGCCCCAGGACCCTACTTAATGATACTAAGGTCAAGGAGCAATGTGAATGAGATCTGAGGAGCCACCACCGTCCCCCCACCTCCCCTCCATGCTCTGTCTCACCTCACTGAATTTTCACAATGTCCCCTGGAGTATATGATGATGCCCATTTTACAGAAGTGAAAACTGAGCCTCAAGAAAGTGCTCTGAATCTCCCAAAGTCAAGAAGCTTACTGGGGTATAGCTACCATCTGAACCCAGGTCTGCTAGCCCCAAGGCTGGGTCCACCCCCCACCTACCCTGACTCACCATCAATTACCTGCTGGACAGGAAAAGAAGGGGCAGCCATGTGAGCCAGACTCATGCCATGAGCAGGCATTTTCAGGTCAGCCAAGGCCCCACCTGACAGCTGAGCTGGTGAGCCTGGCATGATTCCTACAAGGCCTGCTCTGGCCCCCGGGGGGAGAGGGACCCCCCCAGCCCTGTCTCCATCCCTGCTTACCGTTGATCAGCTCCAGAGCCTCCTCCTTAGTCCGGGTGATCTTCTCCTGCCGCCAGGATGAGGGCCGCCGGGACTGGCTGTGCTTGACCAGCAGATGCGAACAGCGGACCCTGGTGGGCTCTCCTTGTCCATTTTTGCTGCCGCCACTGCTGTTGCCACTTGGCCGCTCCCACTGGCTGGCATTAGTGATGTGATTGAAGTAGTACACCCGGCCTGGAAGAGGTGGAAGTGGAATTCAGCTGGGACCTGCTCACAGGACACCACTGGGAAGCCATGATCAGGGGCTGGCTGACGAACTACCTTTCATTCAGCAAGTCCCCAGTGCCACCAGGCCTTAGGGAGCTAGCATTCTAGCTGGGGACACAGACACCAAAGAAGCAAATGAGACCACCTTACAACTTCAGTCATTAATAAGGTCAAGGGGGGAGTGCAGGATTTTTGAGCACTAGCTAGTCTCAGACTACTTGTACTGCCTTACAATAAATGCTACACTTTCTTTCACCACCAAAAAAAAAAAAAAAAAAAAAAAAAAAAAAGTTCAAGGGGGAAAATAACTGAAGGTTAGGAAGAGAGGAAGCCTCAGGGACAGAGAATGGTTCCAAGCATGCATTCAGCAAGGCCGGTCCAAATCTGTGGCTCCACCACACCCTCACATGTGATCTACCTTCCCGGGGCCGTGGTTTTCTCGCCTATAAAATGAAAATAAGGACAGTACCTGCCTGAAGGAGTGACTGTATGAATTCACATCTGCAAAGTACTTAGGACAGCACCTGGCACACTTAATTAAGAGTGTAGGAGGAGTTCCCGTCATAGCTCAGCGCTAATGAAGCAGACTAGCATCCATGAGAACTTGATCCCTGGCCTCGCTCAGTGGGTTAAGGATCCAGCGGTGCCGTGAGCTGTGGTGTAGGTCACAAATGTGGGTCAGATATAGCATTGCTGTGGCTGTGGCATAGGCTAGCAGCTGTAGCTCCAATTTGACCCCAAGCCAGGGAACTTCCATATGCCATGGGTATGGCCCTAAAAAGACAAAAAAAAAAAAAAAAAAAAAGACTGTGGCAGCTACTAATATCTCCATGTTATAGACCACAAAACTAAGCAACCTTCCCTGGGTATTTACTCTGCTCCAGGCATAAAAGCCGGGGGTGGGGTGTGGTGGGGGAGATAGCAGGATCTGTACTCAGGTGTGCCAGATGCCAAAACTCTGCTCTTTTCCCCTCTGGAGTGCACTGTGCAGCAGAACTAGGGGCCAGCATTACTGGGGGCCAGATGTTACCCAGAGACTAAGGAGCATGGAGTGAGGGCTGCAAACAAGAAACCTGAGGCCACTCTCTGGCCTTTTGAGATAATATTCTGTCTAAAGAATGTGCATCTTCCAGGCTGCTCTCACCTTCTGAGACGGCCCACACTGTATCAATAAATCTACTTCTTATCTAAGGAAAAAAAAGAAAGAAACTTAAAGTAGGACCCAGTAGAGATAGGCTGTCATTCCAGGGGCCGAGTTTGTCTGGGTTATATGGAGGACTTCTGCCCAAGACCGTGAAGGGCTGGATGTCACCCAGGAGGAAGACTGTCAGGGTTGAGCTGAGCAGAAATGGCAGGAGTGGAGGCCCAGAACTGAGAAGAGCATCAGCTTTTTTGCTGCAGGTCCCAGCCACAGGGCTGCAAGCAGGGTGGGCCAGAGCTGAGCCAAACAATGCCTCTAAAACCTTGGCAATGGGTTCCATCTCCCTGAACCTGAGTGTACTCATCTGAAAAGTGAGGGCAAGGTGAGAGAATAAAGATATAACACTTCATGGGGTTAATGTGGAGAGTCCATCATGATGAGTGCAAAGTGCTCGACAGAGCTCCTGGCGTTCAATAAATTGGAATTATTACTGTGACCATGATGATTATGAGCTATGGAGGCAGGGGAGTGAAATGGTGGGCCTGCATCTCAGAGGTTTACAGTAACAAGGGCAGGGGGCTCTGGAGTTAGACTGGTATCTAACCCAGCCCCCAGCCCCTGAAATGAACGACTATGGGCGAGTTTCTTAAGTTTTCTGGCCTCGGTTTCCTCACCGGCAAACTGGGTGTTATTAACTACCCTACCTCTCAGAGTTGTGGCCAGAGTACACACTTAACACCCTTAGCACAATACTTGGCACTGAGATAAGACCTATTATTAACATTATTATGGGGGAAAAGCCCTAATCGGCTCCGAGCACAGAGACTATTCTCAGGCAGATAACCTGAATTCTCACATTATAGCAAACTCAGAATTCGGTGTGGATGGCAGGCACGTTAGCAGGAGGTTTAGGATTCGAAGCCAAGCAACACCCTGGGGCCACGCCCTGAGCATGGTGTTGGGGTGTCCTTCCCCAGGGGTGCCCCTTGGGCCCAGCAGGGTGCAAAGACATCCCCCCCCACCCCCGCCGGATGTCAGGTGCATTAGGCTGAAAGATGTCAGCAAGATCGGCAGGACCAAGGCCATTGCCTGGGGGAGCGCCGCGGGTACACTGTCCCCCTACCACCCAGGCAGCGCGCCGGGCCTCTCCGACCCAGTCCCTTGCCTCAATTTCCTCGGGTTCCCAGCTCCTCAGGCTCGCAGCCCCGGGGAGGGCCGGGGCCGTTACCCAGGGACAACGCGAAGGAGCCAAGACCCCACGGGAATCGAGCGGCCGCCCGCGTCCGAGGGACAAGCTAGAGCCCTGCTTCCATGGGCCCACACGGCCCCGCCCCAGCCCCGACCCCCGCTGCACCTGAGCTGCGGCTCATGCGCTTCTCCCAGCCGGGTGGCAGTTTCTCTTCGTCCGCCATCTTCCCTCCTGCGGCAGAGCCCGCTCCACCTCCGCCGCACCGCCTCTGCCGCCCGTGCCCGCCCACCACCGCCGCCGATTGGCTGGCCCCGTCACGCCCCGGGGCATGGCGACGACACTCATTGGGAACCCTAACTGTCCGGATTGACTCTCTGGCTTCCTATTGAGCAGAAGAAGGAATAGGCGGAGCTTCACATATTTCACCAGGGCTGGGCCTTCTTGAGGGCCTCACCCAAGCCCCGCCCTCCCCCTTTCCTCGGCCCCTAAGTGGTGGGAAAAGGACCTGAGCCCGCCTAATAACGCCCTTTGGCGAACTTCAAAGAAGTTTCGACCCCGCCTTTGCGTCCTTCGCTGCAGAGCCCATTCGATTGGCCAATGCCGCAGCAATTCCCGCCTTCTTAAGCCTACCCCCAGCCGGCGCCCCCACGTGGAAGTGCCTGGCTGGTGTGAGGGTAACCGCCGCAGAGGAGGTTCTTGGAAAAGGCACGCTGCCTTTGCTGTTACCATAGCAACCCAGTTACCTTGGTGATGAACAGCTAAGAACCCAGAAGCCTAAATTTGGCTTCTCCACCCTCCCTCTTCCCACCTGTTCCTTCCACATGCCCAAAGCTAGCCCACCTCCTTTTAGTTTTGTGTAAGTCTCTTTCCCTATGCTACTTACCTAGACACCTTCCACTTCCTTTAGAATCTACTTTACTTCACTTATTCCCTCACAGTCTGGCTCCTGTCTCCATCCTGGGTGACTGGTAGGTGTTGGCATTGCCATTCAGATGGGGACAAGGGGGAAGGTGCAGGTGGGAAGATGAGGAACTCAGTTTTGAGTCAGTTTAAACTTAAGTCTGGCACATGTGGGACACACCAAGGAGGTGGTTGGAGACCTAGGGCTGGAGACAAACATGGGAGTCAAAACACCAACAGGGAAGAGTTCACTTACAGTTCATCTATAGCACAGGCACTTACGTAACCGCTGAAAAGAATGAGGCTCAGTGACATGAAACGCAGAGGAACACGTCTATGACAAATTACAGAGGTAGGATGCTGTAGGTTAAGAGCATTCAGGAGTCAGATTGCTTTGGGTTCAAAGCCTAGCTCTACCATTTGCTATTACCTTGAACAAATTACTTAACCTCTGCACTTCAGCTTCTCCATCTGTGAAATGAGTTTAAGAGATAATACATATCGTAAATACCTTTGATATAAAGATTAAATGAGTTAATAATCTATATAAAGCACTCAAAAGCAGTATCTGGTCTTAGCAAGGATATATGCTGCTCAGTGGAAAAAAAAGTCATTGTACAGTGTAGCAATTATAGAATGTATGAAAGCATAACAAAACCAAAAAAAAAAAAATTCAGCAAATAAAGGTTAATTTGAAAGAATGACATCACTTACAGAAAGATATCAAAGCTTTAAAAAGGCCTTAAAAAGCAAGCTGCTGAACGGTATGAATGTTATTAGAGTATGCATACTTAGTTGTGTAAAAACTGCAGTTTTATATCACAGAAAATTTCTGGATTCATTCAAATATATTAATGACTAACTTAAGCTCTAATGTAACATTTTGATTCTTTTTTACAAGCACATATTAGCATAATAATAATATTCCTTTTTTTACAGATAATTTTAGACTTAGGGCAGAACTGTAAAAAACTGTTCAATGCCCTTCACCCAGCCTTCCCTTATATTAGCTTCTTACATAATAGAACAGAGGTTCTCCACCAGGGGTGATTTTGTTCTCTAGAGGACATTTGAAAATGTCTTAAGATCTTTTTGGTTGTCACAAATGAAAGAAGAGAGATGCTACTTGCATCTAGTGGATACAGGCAGAGGATGTTGCTGAACATCCTACAATGCACAACCTCCACAATAAAGAATCATCCACCCTGCGAGTTCCGATCCTGGCTCAGCGGTAATGAACCTGACTAGTATCCATGAGGATGTGGGTTCCATCCCTGGCCTTACTCTCTGGGTTAAGGATCTGGTATTGCTGTGAGCTATGGTGTAGTTTCCAGATGCAGCTCGGATCCCATGTTGCTGTGTCTGTGGCATAGGCCGGCAGCTATAGCTCCAGCTTGACCCCTAGCCTGGGAACTTCCATGCATCATGGGTGCAGCCCTAAAAAGGCAAAAAAAAAAAGAAAAAAGAAAAAAGAAAAAAGAATTATCCACACTAAACATCAAGAGCAGCAAAACTGAGAAATTCTGTCACAGAATAATGATCAAAACTAGGAAATCAGGAGTTCCCTTCATGGCTCAGCAGTTCACAAACCTGACTAGGATCCATGAGGATGCAGGTTTGATCCCTGGCCTCACTCAGTGGGTTAAGGATCTGGTGTTGCTGTGAGCTGTGGTGTAGGTTGCAAACATGGCTCAGATCCTACGGTGCTGTGGCTCTGGTATAGGCCAGCAGCTGTAGCTCCAATTTGACCCCTAGCCTGGGAACTTCTGTATGCCTCAGGTGTCGCCCTAAAAAGCAAAAAAAAACAAAAAACAAAAAACAAAAAAAACACAAACAAAAAAACTCACCTAAGACATCAACATTGGTACAACACTATTAACTAGACTTTAAAAATTTCCCAGGAGTTCCCGTCATGGCGCAGTGGTTAACGAATCCGACTAGGAACCATGAGGTTGTGGGTTTGGTCCCTGCCCTTGCTTAGTGGGTTAAGGATCTGGCATTGCTGTGAGCTGTGGTGAAGATTGCAGACACAGCTTGGATCCCGCGTTGCTGTGGCTCTGGCGTAGGCCGGTGGCTACAGCTCCGATTTGACCCCTAGCCTGGGAACCTCCACATGCCGCAGGAGCGGCCCAAGAAATGGCAAAAAGACAAAAAAAAAAAAAAAAAAAATTTCCCAGCGTTCCCGTTGTGGCTCAGTGGTTAATGAATCTGACTAGGAACCATGAGGTTTGGGGTTCAATCCTTGGCCTTGCTCACTGGGTTAAGGATCTGGAGTTGCTGTGAGCTGTGGTGTAGGTTGCAGACGTGGCTTGGATCCTGAGTTGCTGTGGCTCTGGTGTAGGCCGGCGGCTATGGCTATTGGACCCCTAGCCTGGGAATCTCCTTATGCCGTGGGTGCGACCCTAGAAAAGACAAAAAAATAAAAATAAAAATAAAAGAATTTCCCCATTAATACCTTTTTCCCCTTTTTTTCTTTTTTGGCTGCCTCACAGCATATGGAGTTCCTGGGCCAGGGAACTGACCTGAGCTGTAGTTGCAACTACATCACCTGATCCTTAACTCACTGTACCAGGGCAGGGATTGAACCTGAATCCTAGGGCTCCCAAGACACTACTGATCCTGTTGTACCACAGCAGGAACTCCCTACTAATAAACTTTTTATTTTTATTTTTGGCATGTGGAAATTCCTGGGCCAGGGGATGAATACCAACCACAGCTGCAACCTATGCTGTAGTTGCAGCAATGCCAGATCCTTTAATTCACTGTGCCACAGCAGTAACCTGGCAAATATCCTATTTCTGCTTAACTTTTGCAAACTAATTTTAGCATCTATTAGTGCATCTTGCCTACAGCAATTATTACTATGGTGACTCAAGGGTGGGTAATTTCCTATTTCCCTCTTTCCTTCTACAATTAACTGAAATCCTTTTATAATGAGGTGTCCCTTCTCTCCTATTCATGTACATATGGTTATTTATTTATATAAGCACAGGCTCGAGGCTATTTATTTTATTCTTTGGATTGTAGTCCAAATTATTATTATTTTGTTGTTCGAGTTGTTCTTTTTATCTGAGCACTACTTCCTGGTACACAAGATGCTCCACTCAGCTTGTATTTTCCCTACCCTAGCTCTGGAACCAATTACTTCTCCCAGGAGCCCTGGTTCCTTTTATTGGAGAATATTATTTAGAAACCAAGATCTGGGAGTTCCCATCGTGGCTCAGGGGAAACCAATCTGACTGGCATCCATGAGGATGCAGGTTTGAGCCCTGGCCCTGATCAGTAGATTAAGGATCTGATGTTGCTGTGATCTGTGGTGTAAGTTGCAGAGGGGGCTCGGATCCTGTGTGGCTGTGGCTGTGACATAGGCCAGCAGGTGTAGCTCCAGTTCAACCCCTAGCCTGGGAAAACTCCATATGCCTTGAGTGCGGCCCTAAAAAGACAAAAACAAAAACAAAACAAAACAAAAAGAAACCAAGATCTGGGTGCTAGGTGTGCTCATTGATACTAGGGTGTCACTACTTCTGGTCCAAGTGGATAAAACAAGGACATAGATGTATATATATATACATATACGCACACACCTATATTTCTACATGTGACAGTAAACATATTAAACAACAAAAAACCCATACTGATCCCTCCCAACTCTGTTTTTTGTTGTTGTTTTTGGCCACACCCCCAGCATGCAAAGTTCCAGGGCCATGAACTGAGCCCTACCATAGCAGTGACCCTCACCACTGCAGTGACAATCCCAGATCCTTAGCCGGCTGAGCCACATGGGAATTCCTGATGCCTCCAGCCCCACAGGATTCATTCTACCCAGCCCCTTCCACTGCACCTCCTCCTAGTTTTATTTGTAACTTCTTTCTCCAGCAGCAAGACAGTTGGCTCCAATTATGTACAATGTATTTATCCAACCCTGTGTGTGTATATATGTATAAAACTAGTTTTAGGATGGCTAAATCATACTGCTCTGAGGAATACATTTACCAACTACAGTACAGTGTTTGATTGTAATTCTCTTTGTCTCTAGCCTTATAGTATCAAGGTAAAATACTTTTCCAGTTATTTAGGTCAGCTCCTTTCTTCCACACTGGATTCAGTGGGGTCATGTGATTCACTTGTAATACAGGCAGATTCACCTGACAGCCTGCATTCCATCTATCTGCCTATATCCCAATCGACAAATGCTGAGTCCTGCATCCACCTCCATAGTTCCAGACCCAACAGTCCCATCATCAGAAAAATCCTTCCATACTGCCTTTTGATACAAAAGAGCAAGGAATTCCCGTTGCAGCTTAGCCAGTTAAGAACCCAACTAGTATCCATGAGGATGCCAGTTCAAGCCCTGGCCTCACTCTGTGGCTTGAAGATCTGGTGTTAGGGCATAGGTTAGCTAGGGCATAGGGTGCAGACGCGGCTTGGATATGGTGTTGCTGTGCCTGTGGCGTAGGCCAGCAACTGCAGCTCTGATTCGACCCCTAGCCTGGGAACTTCTATATGCTACACATACAGCCCTAAAAAAATAAAAAATAAATAAATAAAAAAGCAAAACAAAAATCAACAAAAACACTAATTAAAAAGAACGAGACAGGTAATTTATATAGAAAAATCAAAGGTAAAGCATAAAAAAGCAAACTGCTGAATGGTATATGAATATTAGCGAATGTATAAATTACTCCATTTGTATAAAAGCTATAGGTTGTATTTCAGAAAATTTCTGGATTCACTCAGCTATTTTTTTTTTTTTTTTTCTTTTTGCCTTTTCTTGGGCTGCTCCTGCGGCATATGGAGGTTCCCAGGCTAGGGGTCTAATCAGAGCTGTAGCCGCTAGCCTATGCCAGAGCCATAGCAACGCCGGATCCGAGCCGCGTCTGCAACCTACACCACAGCTCAGGGCAACGCCGGATCCTTAACCCACTTAGCAAGGCCAGGGATCAAACCCGCAACCTCATGGTTCTGAGTTGGATTCATTAACCACTGAGCCACGATGGAAACTCCTCACTCAGCTATGTTAATGACTGCCATTGTTAGACAGAATGGTGTATAAATACGAAACTTAATTTTTTTTAACACACTTGGATTTCCTTATAAGAGGTATTAGCATAGTCAACTTTTAAAAATAAGTTTTAGGAGTTCCCATTGTGGCCTAGTGGAAACGAACCCAACTAGTATCCACGGGGATGCCAGTTCAATCCCTGGCCTCATTCTGTGGGTTGAGGATCCAGCACTGCTGTGAGCTGCGGCATAGGTCGAAGATGTGGCTTGGATCTGGCATTGCTGTGCCTGTGGTGTAAGCCAGCAGCTGCAACTCCACAATTTGACCCCTAGCCTGGGAACTTCCATATGTCTGAGTGCGGTCCTAAGATGGCAAAATAAATAAATAAGTTATAAATTACCTATTCATCAATAAAACTTTAAAATAAAAAAAAATAGTGTTTATTTAAATGCATTGAAAAAGGCCTGACCTCAGGAGAGGGAACAAGGTCAGGAGTGGGTTTTACTTGTTAACCAGTACTTTTTTATGCTGATTTGAACACAAAGACTCACCTTGTCAAAGTTGCTGTGTACTTTAAAAAAAATGTGTTGGGTTTGTTTTTTAGGAAGACAGGTGAGGAGACTGAGATATAAGAGCAAGAAGAGCAGGGATACCAGGAAACAGACATCTGTGACATGTCAGGAGAAAGCAGAGTCCTGGGGACAGGGGGGTAAGCCAAGGGCAAAGGTAGGGAGGTGGCTGAAGGAGACCAAGGAGAGACCATAACCAGTGGCCAGCACCCCAGGTAGCCGGCAGGTCTGCGTCCCAAGAAGATTGGTGGTGAAAGGCAGGCAGAAGGCTGGGTGGAGCCTGGAGAAGGGAGGAGCAGTGGGCCAGACTTATTATGGTTATGAACTGATCAGCCACATCAACAGAAGAGAGGGGAAAAAGGATGGAGCAAAGTTCTGGGTGAAATTTTTTCTTTCTTTCTTTTTTTGTGTGTGGTCTTTCTGTGTTTTCTAGGGCCGCTCCCATGGCATATGGAGGTTCCCAGGCTAGGGGGTCTAATCAGAGCTGTTGCTGCCGCCGGCCTACGCCGGAGCCACAACAACACGAAATCCGAGCCGCGTCTGTGATCTATACCACAGCTCACAGCAACGCTGGATCGTTAACCCACTGAGCAAGGCCAGGGATCGAACCCACAACCTCATGGTTCCTAGTCGGAGTGGCTCAGTGGTTAATGAATCTGACTAGGAACCATGAGGTTGCAGGTACAATCCCTGCTTTCTGCTTGGTGTAGGTCGCAGACACGGCTCTGATCCCGCGTTGCTGTGGCTCTGGCGTAGGCTGGCGGCAGCAACAGCTCGGATTAGACCCCTAGCCTGGGAACTTCGGTATGCCACGGGAGCGGCCCTTAAAAAAAAAAAAAGAGGCAAAAAAACCACTGAGCCGCAATAGGAACTCCCTAGGTGAAATTTTCAAGGGAGCTCCAGAATATGGCTTTGGGAAAAGACAGGGCCAAGCTTGACCCCAGGATCTGTGGCCAGGGTAATAGAAATGGAGTGTTAGATGTCCTGCCTACTCGCTCCAGAGGAAGAAGGATGGAGATGGCTAATACCACCAGGAATCCTGCTGTTTTAACTGCATTACCTCATTATCTCGAGATGGGATGCCTGGTTTTAGAGTAAGAAACCGACCACCAGAGAGGCTGATTCCCCAAATCCCACTACTAATGATGAAAATTCAGACTCAGTTGGTCTGACTCTTGAGGCTAGGTTCTTAGAATATATGCCACGCTGTTTCACTCTGTCCACTAGGATTTCATAAGTACCAGGAGATGTGGCTGCTTAACTATGCTTTATCTCATCTCCATAACACACCAAAGAAGTAAATACCATCATTTCCAATTTGGATAAGGCAATGAAGTTTAAGGGAGATTAAGTAACATGGTGCAGAGTCACAGCTGGTGGCAGAGGTGGGATTCCACCTATAGTCTGTCTGAATTCAAACCAGTATTCCTAACTACTGCACCTACTGTTCTTACTCAGAGGTTCCTCTATCTATTAGGATGCCAGTGATCCCAGGATTTCTTGACCTTCAGAAACATACGGCAAGCCCCAAAGCTCTGGTTTTCCAACTCAGGCTCCCAGCCCACTGGCTGACTCTTCACTGATCCAGTCAATCCTGAACTCTTACTGAGCAGCTAGTTACTGTGAAGATAGTGACAACCACATACCAACCCTCCCCTCAAGAGACAGCCCTCACTCAAAGATGACAACAATGAAGTAGCCTCTAAGTTTTTATTAACATGAGTTTTCAAAAACAAGCAGCCACACTATTGTGGGGGGTGAGGGTAGGAGAAGAGAGAAGGGCAAGGTAGGGGGGGAAGGAATTCTGCTTTATTGGTAATAAAGCTCCAGGTTCATCCCATCATGGATTTCATCTGAAGTAAATGAGTCAAGGAATCATCAGGGTGGGGTTGAACCCCCCCCACCCCTCCCATCTCTCACAGCTGGTAGCCACATTTTTGGACTAGGTCATTTTGATTTGAAAAGAATCCAAACTTTTAAATAAAAAGTACATGATCCTCTTGTACAACACATAAGCCTGAGTCTTACTCCACCGTGACTTCCTGCCCAACTAAGGTGGAACTCAGTAATAAATATTTTGACTGCAAACCCTCTTTTTTTTTTTTTTTTTTTTTTTGCCTTTTAGGGCCATACTTGCAGCATATGGAAGTTCCCAGGCTAGGGGTCGAATCAGAGCTGCAACTGCTGGCTTATGCCATAGCCACAGCAATAGCAACTCAGAATCTGACCTCGTCTGTGACCTACACCACAACTCAGGGCAAAATACTGGATCCTTAACCCACTCAGCGAGGCCAGGGATCAAACCCGTGTCTTCATGGATACCAGTCAGGTTCGTTACTGCTGAGCCATGATGGGAACTCCAAAGTGTCAAAGTCTTAGAAGCCATGTCAAAATACTTCACCAACCACCCTCCTGCCCCAACAAAATAATCACATGGCTCCCATTTTCTAAACACCATGTACCACATACTAAGTTAAATACATTATGTGCATAATCTCATATAGACTCCAGTCTATATATAGAACAAGGAGAACCAAGTCTGGGTATGAAAACCCTTCCTCAAGAAATCACAAAGGATACAGTCCCCCAGAGACACGTGGTCCTTAAAAATCGTGTACCTAAGGGATAAAAAGTTTTCAGAAAAAAACTTTAAAAAGGCTCTTCATTCTGGAGGCATGCTGAGGAGTTCTGCCTGAGCAAAGGGCTGGCTGCAGCACTCACCCACCCAAAGTCTCTGGCCAGCTCCTTTCCAGCTCCCATCTCCACCACTGTACTCACCACTTCTTCAATACGATCTTGTTCCAACGGGTGCCAGTTTGGGCTGCGATCAGCTTCTTAAGGTCCCCGATGGTGTCATCCGTACTGGGCACGAAGGAGTTAAGGAAAATGGAAGGGGGAGATAGAACGAGGAAGAGGGCATTCCAGGACCGAATGCACTCTGCCAGGATCCCACTCCCGTCCCCGCCTCCCAGGTTTAACTAGAATCACCCTACGGCACAGACTGAGCAGCCCGCCTCAAGCCAAGCACCCCCAGGAAACCACTGTCTCTTGGCCGCCAAAGGATACTTGCATTTAACGCGGACCTTCTTCCCCAGACGGTCGTTGCAAACAACCTCGATCATCCTGTCTGGAGCTACACAGGGTGGGGATGAGGAGGCAAGAGAATTTGGACTTCAGGGGTCTTCCAGGGTCCCAAGACCCCCAATTGTTGAGTCTTACATTCACGCCCCGCGCAATCCCCGACACTGAGGTCCTCCTGGGCCCCGAATCCTGTGTCCAAGGACTTCAGACTCCAGGCGACCGTGGAACCCAGGCAGCCAAACCTCCACCCCCCACTTGCCCCCCCGCCCTGGCCCCTTCCCGCTTCAGGTAGCCTGAAGGCCCCGCCTTGCCTCTCGCAGTCCCGCTGATCCACTATGGTCAAGTTCCATCAGCTTTCCCCGACTCCAGCCCTCTCCACCCGGCCCTCTCACCAAGAAACGCCTGGAACCAGCAGACGCCACAACCTCTTCGCTGGAAGGTAGAGCCTGGGACAGAGTCGACGCTAAGAACCGGAAGCGGAAGTGCTCGGCCGGAAGCCCTGGCCCTGGCTCCTCCCAGTGCCTGTCAACACTCCGCAGAGTTCGCCGCCTCCTGGGCGGGAAGTCGGTTCCCAGGAGCGGATTTGTGGTCCCAAGCCTGGGCAGGAGGACACCTGCAGACGGTGCACGGGGCCAAGTGAAGGTCGCAGCCCGTGCGGAGAAGGAACATGGAGAGTCAGAGGTCATGGACTGGCGCCCAGCCGATTGGATGCCGTTGGTTGAAAGCCCTTCACTGTGCCGAAACGCCGTCAGGTGTGGCATCTGCTGGGGAGGCCAGGGGCTCCTGAGGGACGTCCTGGGAAGGGGGGATGACCTCCTGTTCTTGAACCCGATGAAGCCTCTAACTGCAGCTTCAGGGCTACGGGGAGCTTAGGTCGAGTTCTGAGGCATCCGGTCCGCCCTCCTGCCTTCATTCAGGGTTTGGAAACGTTTTGCTCAGCCCTCCCCTCTGGCTATCTCGCCAGGGACATCTGGGGTGCAAACTAAAGCCAGCAAGCGAAGGAGCCTCCTGATCCTGGCCTGAATACTAGTATTTACCAGAATGAAGTTCCCATTGCACGCCAACCTGCAACACTGACAAGGAAGCTGGAAGCTGCACAAGCGCAAAATCTCCCAGGGCTGTTTCTCACGCCCTGCAGGGGGCACCTTGTACCAGATCCTAACCTTGCCTTTCGGATCCAGGGCTGGTGTGACACGGAACACCCCTCCCTAGATCCAGCCTGCCAGTAGACAGACCTAACCGTTGAACTGTACTTTCTCAGCTGACAGTATTCTCCTAGTTTGGAAAGCATAAAAGGATTCACTCTGAAAAGGGGCCTCCACTTCTGATTCAACCGGTACACTTTCTCAAATTGGGATGAGTTTAGGTGAAAGACATGAGATTCCATCCTGGGGAAAGGGCAGATGCTTGGTAACCTTGTCTGTGCTGCGCTGCCTTAAAGAATAAGTCTAAGAAATTCCACCTTGGTGTTCCCGTTGTGGTTCAGCGGTAACGATATTAACCGACTAGTTAGTATCCATGCGGACGCGGGTTTGATCCCTGGCCCTGATCAGTGGGTTAAAGATACAGGTGTTGCCATGAACGGTAGTGTAGGTCTCAGGCATGGCTAGGGAATGGTGTTGTTGAGACTGTGGCCGGCGCTGTAGCTCCAATTTGACCCTTAGCTTAGGAACTTCCATAAGTCGCACCTCAAACGCTAGAGTCCCAGGCCCTTCCTGCCTCAGAACTTTGACGTGTTATTCCTCTACTCCCTGCAGAATCCCTCTGAAAACCCCAACTTACGCGTTATTATTAAGCTGTGTCATCTCAGCACTTTCCTTCTCTGATTCTCATTTTCCTCATCTATGAAAGGGGATAGCAATTCCCACCCTAGGATTGCAGGAAGGATTGGTCTTGGCCCAGCCCCTGACGTCCTCTTGCAGAAGAACAGATGGAACAAGAGGAGAGATGGGAAGGTCAAGGATGAGCCTGAGGGAAATTTGGAAGGAGCACATCTTTGGATTCACATAGGAATACTAGGTCACGGAGTTCCCACTCTGGTGCAACGGGATCCACGGTGTCTCTGCCACGCCAGGACTCAGGTTTGATCCCGGGCCTGGCACAGTGGGTTAAAGGATCTGGCATTTTGGCAGGTGTGGCTGTAGGTCGCAACTGTAGCTGGGATCTGATCCCTGGCGCAGGAACTGCATATTCTGAGGGGAAGCCAAAAAAGAGAAAACAAAAACAAAACCAACAAAACAAAAAAACTAGGTCACACCAGCTGTTGATGGTGGTTACAGCTAGATGGTGGAATTGCTGGGTCTCATATTCCTCTTTTGGGCACTTTTGGTGTTTTCCCAGATTATCTACAATGAACATATGTTACTTTGTAATGAGGAGAAAAAAGTAAATGCATTTTTAACAAACACTGATTTCTCAGTGTTTGATTCAAAGTTGGCTCAAGCACAGGATCATGATACTAAGTTATGGGCTGGGGGAGGCTGAAAAGTAGTGAGGATCACTGCTGAAAGGGGAGGAAAATAAAGTCTGGGATTGTTGGGGGTTTGGGCCCCTCTGGAGGGAGGAATGGGGATCTACTGGGGGGCTGCCAACCCCAGCTGGACTAAGGCATCCTGAGGAAGTAGAGGGGGAGGACAATGGGAAGTCCCAGGACTAGGCTGCCACTGGGAGCCAGATGGGAGAGGGAGGTGCCTCAGGAGACAGGACACCTTATGTAAGAGACCTCTTTCCACATCCTGGTAATTATCATTTGGAACTTCCCATGAGGGGACTCAGTGGTCACGGAGGGGCCAGGTCAGCTCCATCCTCCTGTCTGGGAAACTGAAGGATCTGCTGACAGAGCTGCTCCTGGCTGGAGATAAATGCTTCCCAGGAGGGAGAGTTCTGGGTCATGACTCAGGGAGCAAACTGGGCAGGGCCTCTCTGTCTCTTGTTGCCTAAATTTCTGAGCCAGAGGAAGGAGCTTAGATGTGACAGTTCCTATCCCTCCACTCCTGTATGCTTGATGGGGCAGGAGATGATTCTTCTTTTCTTTTCTTTCTTTTTTGCTTTTTGGGGCTGCACCTGAGGCATATGGAAGTTCCCAGGCTAGGGCTTGAATTGGAGCTACAGCTGCTGGCCTAAACCACAGCTCACGTACACTGGATCCTTAACCCACTGATCAAAGCCAGGGATTGAACTTGAGTCCTTGTGGATACTAGCCAGGTTCGTTACTGCTGAGCCATGATGGGAACTCCCTCCACTGACTTTTTTTTTTTTCTTTCTTTCTTTTGATAGGCAAGTAATAGATTTATTAGGATAGGATGCTTGTGAGAGATGTAAGCAGGCAGGGAAGGGGGCTCTGCCCTGAGGATCTGGTAGGCTGCAGTTTTATCCTCTGGTTTTTTTTTTGTGTGTGTGTGTGTGTGTGTCTTTTTAGCTATCTCTTGGGCTGCTCCCGAGGCATATGGAGTTTCCCAGGCTAGGGGTCGAATCGGAGCTGTAGCCACCGGCCTACGCCAGAGCCACAGCAACGCGGGATCCAAGCCTCGTCTGCAACCTACACCACAGCTCATAGCAATGCCGGATCCTTAAACCAATGAGCAAGGGCAGGGACCGAACCCGCAACCTCATGGTTCCTAGTCGGATTTGTTAACCACTGCGCCACGACGGGAACTCCTTTGTTTTTTTTTTTTTTTTTTTTTTTTTTTTTTTTTTTTTTTTTACCTCGTTCTTTCTGACAATTTGAGATCCTAGAAGTGGGATGCTTGGTCTGACAGGGGCTACAATCTTATGTTGCCAAACTGTCTTCAAAGATTTTGCATCAATTCTGCCCCAACTGCTGTGGTTGAGAAAGTCTGTTTCCTCATATCAGAGCCAGTGTGGGTATTTTTTGGCTTCCTCATCTTTCTTAATCTGATAAGTGAATTCCATAGTGTTTTACTTTGAATTTATTTATGGATAAGTGTAAGCATACAGATTATTTAAGTTTTATTCAGGTACAGTTGGTATACCAAATTGCACACATTTAGCATGTACATCTTAATGAGTTTGCATTTCTTTTTGAAACAGTTTTCAGCATCTCCAATTTCTTGTGTGTATTAAAAACATTTATTGCCATTTGTTGAGTGTGATTTGGCAAAAGCTACTCAGAATTAAACTCCTCATGTCCTTTGACCCATAAGCACAGCTCCTGTTTATTTATCCTATAGAAATAAAAACATAGGAAGTATATTATATATATGTGTGTACATAAACCTGCATACGTATATACATACATACATATGTAACAGAATGCTTAGCTCCAATATTGTTTATGGTAATAGGTCTGGAAGCAACCGGAATACTCATCAATACGGGAATGCTTGAGTAAATTTCACTGCCTTTATGAATTGCAACTTATAAAAATGAGTGCTGTTTACGAGAAGGAAGTCAGTTCAGGTTCTGAGGAGAATCATTTGACACCATCAATAAAAACGAAAAATTCAACACTCCTTTTAACAAGCTATTTATAAACAAAACAAAAGCTATTTCACTCTTGCAAATTTACCCTCATGTACATGCATCACAAAGCTCTAAAGCTGAGACCTCTCTCTGCGGAGTCCTCTGCTCTCGGCTCTGCCCTCAATCCCGCCTTCAGGGCTTGTCACCGCCCCAGCCCCGCCTTCTGGGTTCGGCCCTCGTCCCGGCCTCGCCCCCAGAGTAAGGTTTCCCCCCCCTTAACCCCGCCCTTGGTTTGCGTCACCGCCTCAGCCCCGCCTTCCCGGCTTAGTCCCAGTTCTCAGCTGCATTTTTGGTTCGGCGTTCAGATCCTGTGCTGCTCTGGCTCCAGTGCCCAGCCACGTCCCCGCAAGAGGAAAGCTGAATCTCTGCTGGCTACCTGAAGCCGCGACCACCTCCGTGCCAGCACCCTCACTTCCCCCACCTCCTTGGTCGCCCTCAGAACGAGTCCCCGAGTCCCTCTGGACGGAAACGGAAATGCGTGTCGGCGGGATGATGGCGACTTTTGCCGACTTGCCGGACTCTGTCCTGTTGGAGATCTTCTCTTACCTCCCGGTCCGGGACCGGATCCGCATCTCCAGGTGCGGCCCCGCCCCGCGGGAGGGAGGGGCCGGGCGGGGGGCATGCTAGGAGGTGCAGACCTGGACCCCGCGGGGCCGTGGTCGTTCTAACGGCGGGTCCCCTCCCCCAGGGTCTGTCACCGCTGGAAGAGGCTGGTGGACGACCGGTGGCTGTGGCGACATGTCGACCTGACGCTCTACACGGTATGCGGGGCTGGCCGGGAAGGCCTGGGCCTCGGTAGGTTTAGCCTGACCTCAAGGACCACGCCTCCAACCCTTGTTTCGAGCGAGGCTCTCCCAGGTGCTCCCGGCTGCGCCGCCTGCTTGCTCAGCTGTGACCTCTGGGCCTCAATTTCTCCATCTCCAAAATAATGGGTATAACCAAGATCGTTTGGGGAAAGGGCTTATTGATGAGTTTTCACGGAAAAGTAATTTTTTGTAGTCAACTTATTTCCAGAAGTAATCTCCTGAAGAGTGCAATCACACCATTTCCACTTTCTTCCGTTGTTTTTTTTTGTTTGTTTGTTTGTTTGTTTTTTTTTGCCTTTTTGTCGTTTTGCCTTTTCTAGAGCCGCTCCTGCGGCACATGGAGGTTCTCAGGCTAGGGGTCCAACCGGAGCCGTAGCCTCCCGCCCACTCCAGAGCCACAGCAACGCCGGATCCGAGCCGCATCTGCGACCTACACCACGGCTCAGGGCAATGCTGGATCCCCAACCCACTGAGCAAGACCAGGGATTGAACCTGCAACCTCATGGTTCCTAGTCGGATTGTCAACCACTGAGCCACGACGGGAACTCCTGCATTTTATTTTTCTTTTTATTATGAACTATTTTAAATACAAATGGAAATGCATAGGGGATAATATCTGAAACCATGTACTCACCATCTAGATTTAACCTTTATTAACCTTTGCTTTATTTGCTGCAGATCTTGAGAAACATAAATGTTTATGTATACATATATACATACAACATTTACAGGTTATTTGTTGCACTTTTTGAAACCCTCCACTATTTTTTTTCTTTATTGGTGGTGTGCGGAAGTTCCCGGACCGTGGATGGAACCTGTACCCCACAGGAGCCACACAAACAACTACAGTGACAATGTTGGATCCTTAACTGCTGAGTCACAAGGGAATTCCATTTCTAGAGTTTAGATAACCCTATTCTATTTAGATAATGAAATGCTATTTTACCCCTAACCAGCTTTTCTTTTGTTTTTTTTATGGCTGCACCTGCAGCATATGGAAAATCCAGTCAGAGCTGCAGTTGCCGGCCTAAGCCACAGCCACTGCAACTTGGGATCTGAGATGCATTTAGCTCATGGCAACAGATGGATCTTTAACCCACTGAGTGAGGCCAGGGATCCTACTCTCATCCTCATAGATACCAGTTGGGTTTGTTTCTGCTGAGCCACAATGGGAACTACCCCCAACCAGCTTTATTCACACATTGCTTTTGAGATAACTGGGACTTGTAAATCTAATTCATTCCTTTTAACCACGCTTAAATGAATATACCACAATTTGTTTATCGACTTTGCTGTTGACAGATGGTTAGATTATTTCCTATTACAAACAGCTTTTTTTTTTTTTTTTTTGCTTTTTAGGGCCCCACTGGTGGCATATGGAAATTCCCAGGTTAGGGGTCGAATCAGAGCTGCAGCTGCCACCCTACCCCACAGCAACAGCAACATGTGATCCGAGCTGAGTCTGTGACCTACACCGCAACTCACAGCAATGCCAGATACCCAAACCACTGAATGAGGCCAGGGATTAAACCTGCATCCTCATGGACACTAGTTAGATTCATTTTGCTGCACCACAAGGGGAACTCCACAAACAGCTTTATAAGTTCACAAATTGTCTCTTTACTATGTATATGAATCACCTATGGGGATCTTGTTAAAATGCAGATTCTGATTCAGTGGCCTGGAGTAGGGCCTTAGGTTCTGAATTTCTCACAGCTCCCCAGGTGTTACTAATGCTGCTGGTTCTTGTTGCACAAGAATGTCCTTTTGTCTATCTTCTTGTGTCCAGGTACTATTTACTCTTAAACCTGGAAGAGCAGTTTCTAAGATGTAGGGTCCTTTATATTTTTTTGTTTTCAGTTTTTCATCTGCAATTCCAAAATCAAAAAGCCAGCAAAGTGAAAAGTTTTCTGTAAGCTTGGCACAAATTCATTTGATGGCAAAACCTTATGTGAATTAGTGTAAGGCTATTCTTGTCTTTTCTTTTTTTTTTTTTTTTTCTATTTCTTGGGCCGCTCCCGCGGCATATGGAGGTTCCCAGGCTAGGGGTCCAATCGGAGCTGTAGCTGCCGGCCTACGCCAGAGCCACAGCAACGCGAGATCCGAGCCGCGTCTGCAACCTACACCACAGCTCGCGGCAATTCCGGATCCTTAACCCACTGAGCAAGGGCAGGGACCGAACCCGCAACCTCATGGTTCCTAGTCAGATTCGTTAACCACTGCGCCACGACGGGAACTCCTTGTCTTTTCTCTTAACCTACATAGAATAAAAAGACATATTAAAGGATCAGGTTGCTATGGAGGTGCGGGTTTTGTTCCAGGCACAGTGGGTTAAAGGATCTGGCATTGCCAAAGCTATGGCTCGGATTCACTTCCTGGCCTGGGAACTTCCGTATTTCACAGGCGCAGCATTTAAAAAAGATCGTGTTATACTGAAAAATATTAATCTGATAATAAAGTGCTGCCCTTGACATTTGTACCATGTTAATTCTGAATTCTGAAATCTAACTGTCTCCAGGAGTTTTGGATAAGGTATCGTGGCCTTGTAGAGAAATTATTTTTATTGAAATCACCTTTTAAAAAATGATAATTTTTTTTTTACTATTTTATTATGAAAAATTTCAAACATATATAAAAGTTGAAAGAATAGTTCCTGTCATGGCTCAGTGGTAACGAACCTAACTAGTATCCATGAGGATGTGGATTCGATGCCTGGCCCTGCTCAGGTTAATGATCTAGTGCCTTGAGCTTCGGTGTAGGTCACAGATGAGGCTTGGATCCTGAATTGCTGTGGCTGTGGCTGTGGCATAGGCTGGAAGCTGCAGTTCCAGTTAGACCCCTAGCCTGGGAACTTCCATAGGCTGAGGGTAGGGTGTAGCCTTTAAAAGACCAAAAAAAAAAAAAAAAAGAATAGTACAAAGATCACGGAGTTGCCCACCATTAATATTCACCTTCATTTGTTTTTATCATCTGTTGATCCATCCATCCCTCTTTCCATCCATCAATCCATTTTACTTTTATTTTTAATTTTATTTGTTTATTTTTGGTTGCACACATGGCAGGTGGAAGTTCCTGGGCTAGGGATTGAACTCACGCCACAGCAGTAACCAGAACTACAGCAGTGACAACACCAGATCCTTAACCCACTGGGCCAGCAGGGAACTCCCCATTTTATTTTCTCTTCTTTTTTCTTTTTCTTTTTATGGCTGTACCCCAACATATGGAAGTTCCTGGGCCAGTTATCAGATTTGAGCTGTAGTTTCGACCTACTCCACAACTGCAGCAATGCAGAATCCTTAACACACTGCCTGGTGGGGATTGAACCTGCATCCCAGTGCTCCAGAGATGCAGCTGATTACGTTGGGCCACAGTGGGAACTCCACTTTACTTTTTAAAAAATTTAAAATTTTTTTGCTTTTTTTTTTGCCTCTTTTTTTTTGTCTTTTTAGGGCCCCACCGGCAGCACATGGCAGTTCCCAGGCTAGGGGTCTAATTGGAGCTGTAGCTGCCAGGCTACCTCAGAGCCACAGCAACGTGGGATCCTTAATCCACTGAGCAAGGCCAGGGATCGAACCCGAACCTGCAACCTCATGGTTCCTTGTCAGATTCATTTCTGCTGCACCACGACAGGAACTCCCAATTTTTTGCTTTTTAGGGCCACACCCGTGGCATATGGAATTTCCCAGGCTAAGGGTCACATTGGAACTGCTGCTGCCGGCCTACACCCCAGCCATAGTAACGCAGGATACAAGTTGTGTTTTCGACTTACATCACAGCTCAAGGACAATGCTGGATCCCTGACCCAATGAGCGAGGCCAGGGATGGAATCTGTATCCTCATGGATACTAGTTGGATTCATTTTCACTGCAACACAGGGGAAACGCCTCCATTTTATTTTTAAAATGCACTTCAAAATAAGTTGCAGACAGGAGTCCACTTTATCCCTAAACACTTTAGCACACATAATAGAGATTAACTAGAACGTTTGTTTTACATTTTTCTTTCTGAGGTACAATTTTTAAAAATCACAAATCATGAATAATTCTTGTAAAAAAGTTGACACATTGTAACAATGTATGGTGAAATGGATAAAGGATCAGGCATTGCAGCAGCTGCAGCCTAGGTTGCAGCTCTGGCTCAGATTTGATCCCTGGCTGGAGAACTTCATATGCCCTGGGGCAGCCAAAAAAGAAACCACCCCAAAAACCAAAATCAAAAAACCAAAGAATTAGTTTAAAAACATATTAAGTGGAGGGTGGGGGCAAAAAAATTCACACAAAAGATTCAAAATGTACAAAATAGTGAAAATTGGAAAGTAAAGTCTCTCTTTACCTCTGTCACCCAAGTCAACTTCTTCCCCAGGGAGGCAGCAGGTGCTCCTATAATCTTAAAAACAAAACGGGGGTGGGGTGGGGTGGGTATAAATTAGGAGTTAGGGATTAACATATACACACTGCTATATATATAAAATAGATAACCTATAAGAACCTACTGTATAGCACAAGAAACCTTATTCAATATCTTATAATTACTTTGAATGGAAAAGAATCTGAAAAATAATAGATTTTTTAATATGCATAACAGAATCACTTTGCTGTACACCCGGAACTAACACAACATTGTAAATCATACTTCAGTTAAAAAAATAAATAAAAGAGGGAATGAAATAAAACAAAACATACACATACATACACACTAAGGGGGAACAAAAACACAGATGCCAGTGGGTGTCCACATTTTAGTTTTCAGTGGAAACCACCAGATCGCATTACAAATTAGTGAGACCAAGTCCCAACCGCAGGACCAGATACCTGCTTTGCCACATCCTGGCCAATGTTTGATGTTATAAAACTTAAAGGATTTGCTCATTTGTCCTTTTACCAGTAAAGGTGATTCATTCTCTGGCTTTGTGACCATTTAAATTTTTTCCAAAAAAAAAAAAAAAAGAAATTGGAGTTCCCGTCATGGCTCAGTGGTTAACGAATCTGACTAGGAACCATGAGGTTGTGGGTTCGATCCCTGGCCTCGCTCAGTGGGTTAAGGATCCGGAATTGCCGTGAGCTGTGGTGTAGGTTGCAGACGCGGCTTGGATCCCGTGTTGCTGTGGCTCTGATTAGACCCCTAGCCTGGGAACCTCCATATGCCATGGGAGTGGCTCCAGAAAAGGCAAAAAGACGAAAAAAAAAAAAAAATTGAGTTCCCGTTGCGATGCAGTAGAAGGGAATCTGACTAGCATCCATGAGGACGCAGGTTTGATCCCTGGCCTCACTCAGTGGGTTAAGGATCCTGTGTTGCTGTGAGCTGTAGTGTATGTCACAGATGTGGCTCAGATCCTGAGTTGCTGTGGTTGTGATATAGGCCAGCAACTGCAGCTCTGATTTTACCCCTAGCCTGGGAACCTCCATATGTTTTAGGTGTGGCCCTAAAAAGGCAAAAAAAAAAAAGAAAAAAAAATTTCCCAGTGGTGGTTTCTACCCAGGTGAGTTACTTTTAGTGGACAATATTTCTAGTGAGTCCCTTTCCCTCCACCCACACTTGCAAGTCTAAATTTGATCAGGAAGATTTGATTCCTCTATCAAAAGTAATCAACAGATTTTATGGTATGCATTGTCTTTTTTTTTTTTAAAGGTAAAATGTATATATAGTGAAATGCACAGGATATCATTTAGTTATAGTTTGTTTTCTTTTGCTTTTTTTTAGGGCCACACCTGCAGCATATGGAAGTTCCCACACTAGGGATCAAATCAGAGCTGCAGCTGCTGGCCTACATCACAACCACAACAACTCGGGATCCGAGCCATGTCTGTGACCTACACCACAGCTCACGGCAACACCAGATCCTTGACCCAGTGAGTGGGGCCAGGGATCGAACCCACATCCTCATGGATACTAATCAGGTTCGTTCCTGCTGAGCCACAACGGAAACTCTATAGTTTGTTTTCTACTAAGTCTAACTTCCCAGGGTTAATTTTTGCAGCTTTCACTATTACCAGGCTGCTTTTTTGTTTGTTTGTTTGTTTTCCTTTTTTGGCAGCTCAGAAGCACATGGAAGTTCCCAGGCCAGGGGTCAGATCCGAGCTGCAGTTTTGACCTACTTACATCACAGCTGTGGCAATGCTGGATCTTTTACCCACTGTGCTGTCCTGGGGTCCTATGTCCTGGTGCTGAAGAGACGACGCTGATTCCCTTGAGCCACAGTGGGAACACCAATTTTTTTTTTTTTTTTAAACCTAGATCAAACTTACCCTGGACAGTTTTAGGCTTTCTCAGTTTTCTGTTGCTTATTTCTATGGGAATCATTAGAAGGAGATAAAAAATACTGCTGGGTCACTTGGCTTTCTTCCTTACTCCAGGAGGTAATGAGAATCCACTCTCTTTCTAGAGACAGATATGTTATGATATCTTTCTACCAATTTTTTTTCCCCCTTTTGGCTGTGCCCATGGCAAGGAAAAGTTCCTGGGCCAGCACTGGAACCGGCGTCACAACAGTAACCAGAGCCACAGCAGTGACAACGCCGGATGCTTAACTCTGCCAGGCTACCAGGGAACTCTATGCCAATGTTTTTTTATTCAAACCTAGAGGTCAGAATATTCCAGGCTGGAGTTCCCGTCATGGCTCAATGGTTAATGAATCCGACTAGGAACCATGAGGTTGCAGGTTCAATCCCTGGCCTTGCTCAGTGGGTTAAGGATCCAGCGTTGCCATGAGCTGTGGTGTGGGTCGCAAACGCAGCTCTGATCCCAAGTTGCTGTGTCTGTGGCGTAGGCCGGTGGCTACTGCTCTGACTGGACTGCTCTGACTGCTCTCAGGACTCCTAGCCTGAGAACCTCCAAATGCAGTTACCCCCATCTCTACCTCTTACAGATGCGGCCAAAAGTCATGTGGCATCTCCTTCGCCGGTACATGGCCTCCCGGCTCCATTCCCTGCGGATGGGTGGCTACCTGTTCTCAGGCTCCCAGGCTCCCCAGCTGTCCCCTGCCCTGATGAGAGCCCTGGGCCAGAAGTGCCCCAACCTGAAGCGCCTCTGCCTACATGTGGCCAACCTGAGCATGGTGCCCATCACCAGCCTACCCAGCACCCTGAGGACCCTGGAGTTGCACAGCTGTGAAATCTCCATGGCCTGGCTCCTGAAAGAGCAGGACCCTACGGTGCTGCCCCTGCTTGAGTGCATCGTGCTGGACCGCGTCCCCGCCTTCCGAGACGAGCACCTGCAGGGCCTGACGCGCTTCCGGGCCTTGCGCTCTCTAGTGCTAGGTGGCACCTACCGTGTGACCGAGACGGGGCTGGATATGGGCCTGCAGGAGCTGAGCTACCTGCAGAGGCTGGAAGTGCTGGGCTGCACCCTCTCGGCCGACAGCACCCTCCTGGCCATCAGCCGCCACCTCCGAGATGTGCGGAAGATCCGGCTGACCGTGAGGGGCCTCTCTGCCCCCGGCCTGGCGGTCCTGGAGGGCATGCCAGCCCTGGAGAGTCTCTGCCTGCTGGGGCCGCTCATCACCCCGGAAATGCCAACCCCGGCTGAAATTCTCTCCTCCTGCCTCACCATGCCCAAGCTCAGGGTCCTTGAGCTTCAGGGGCTAGGCTGGGAGGGTCAGGAGGCCGAGAAGATCCTGTGTAAGGGACTGCCCCACTGTATGGTCATCGTCAGGGCCTGCCCCAAAGAGTCCATGGACTGGTGGATGTGACTGCACTACCCTGTCCCTGGGACCCCTCTCAGCTTTTCTTAATGAGCCCCAGACCCTCTGAGTAGCACCTCGTGGTGGGCAGGTAATCAGGCTGGAGAGGCCTAAAAGCCACAGGTAGAGAGAACCCAGACCTTGGCACCCTCAGATCATTGGAATCATTTGCCAGCTGCGTGGCCTCTGTGACATCAGCCAGCCTCTCGGAGGCCCGGTCCTCACATCCAGAAATGAGGAAGACCATAGCTACCTCATGGTTATGTTGCTAAGCCTTACTCTTGATCAGCCTTGGGCTTTGAGGAGGCCCTCCATGAGGGGCTGTTCTCAGGAACAGGATGGATACAGAAGGGTGGCCTAGGAGTCAGGGAGGCCTGAGGGCCCAAGGCCCCTTAGGAAGCCTGAAAGGGCTGTCTATGCACAAGCACCCACACACTGACATACCATAGACATGCCGACATGCCACTGACACGCTGACACGCCATCGATAGAACTACACTTGCACACAGGAGACACGGAGACAAGGGAAGGTGCACCTCATGCTTTGATAATCAGAATGTTAATAATGGATCTAAGTTGTACTTTCTGTATTTTGTATTCAAACTTTTCCAAGTTTTCCCCGTTATATATTACTATGCTATTAAAGAAAAATAATTGTGTTTTTCAAAAAAGCTTTCAGTTTATTCATTCAACAAAGGTTTCTCAAGCCCCTGCTATTTTGCAGGAACTATTCTAGGTCTTGGGGCCACAGTAATGAACAAAATTCCACAAAGAAGGGAGAGTGATAAACAAGGGAAAAGCTGTGTGATAATAAGCCAGGGCCACGTGATGGAGGCATGTGCCTAGTTGAGTGGGCAGGGTGAGCCTGTCTGAGCCCTGACCTGAGAGGTGATGAGAAACCAGCCCTGAGAAGCCCTTGGGAAGACAGAAAAGGTAAAGGCCTAAGATGGGCATGAGCTTGGCATTTTCCAGGGACAAGAAGAAAGTCCAAAAGGGTGAGCAATAGAAAGTGAATCAGAGGAGTTCCCATTGTGGCTCAGCGGGTTAAGAATCCAACTAGTATCCATGAGGATGTGGGTTGGATCCCTGGCCTCTCTGAGTGGGTTTAAGGATCCGATGTTGCCACGAGCTGTAGAGTAGGTCAAAGATGTAGCTCGGGCTCTGGTGGTGCTATGGCTGTAGTATAGGCTGGTGGCTGCCACTCTGATTTGACCCCTAGCCTGGGAACTTCCATATGCCAAGGGTGCTGCCCTAAAATAAAAAGAAAAAGAAGCAGTGGATCAGATAATTCTGGATGGCCTCACAGGTGGCTTTGGTTGTGGGGGTTCAATAAGTAGCACCTCCTCTTCCTGCCTTCTGAGTCTGAACCACTTGAAAGATGCAGGTGGCAGACTGCTGGTGATCCTGAGCACCCACCCATGAAACAGGCATTACTTTTGATCTAAGCTCAGTAGTTTGGGGGCATGTGGCCCAGTGGACTCACCACCTGCCTGCTGGCTCAGCTTCTCTGCATTGTGGTGGGTAGAGCACAGGGAGAGGAAGGGGGCTGAGATGGGTACCCAAGTTCCTTCTAACAAATTCACCCATCAGAGAGGACCTAGATGTTTCATGCTTTTCCTACTGGGGCGTCCATTAGCAATTCCTTCCCCATCTGGCAATATGAAGACCAGGGTGTGAGGGCTTCCCTGATGTGGCCATGATTCATGTCTGCTTGTCTAAACCTAGCAGCTCCAGCCCAGAGCATCCAGGAAACTGGATTGATCCAAGCTGGGGTGTGAATACTGGGAACGTGTAGGGCAGGGAAATGAGGTCTGTTATGTTGGTGCAGGGTGTCTAGAGATCTGGCGTCTATTATGGGGTGTATGATTGAAGGGTGGGCACCAGCCCTGTCCTGGACTCTGCTGGTGGCCCTGGAGATGGGCTGCAGATGCAATTTCCTTCCTGGAGTTCCCATTGTGGCTCAGCCGGTTAAGAACCTGACTAGTATCCATGAAGATGCAGGTTCGATCTCTGGCCTCGCTCAGTGGGTTGAGGATCTGTTGTTGCCGCAAGTTGTGTCATAGGTTGCAGATGTAGCTTGGATCTGGCATTGCTGTGGCTGTGGCATAGCTGGCAGCCGCACTTCTGATTCTACCCTTAGCCTGGGAACTTCCATATGCCGCAGGTGCGGCCCTGAAAAGAGAAAAAAGAAGAAGAAAAGAAATTTCCTTCCTTTCTCTCCCTCCCTGCATTTCCAGTGGGGATTGAGTAACAGACATGGAGTTAAAGGTAGCGTGACGCACACGGAAATGTTTAACTGTCAGTGTTGGCAGGTGGTGATGGGGGAAGTCCTGGTTCACAGTGTCTGTGGCAAGTGCAGATTTCTGGGGTGTAAATATCCTCACCACAGCTGGTTTCAAGCCACCAGCAGTTTAACAACTAGCCCAAGAAATGTGTGAACATTTAGCAATCGGCTTCCCTGCCCTGGTGTGAGCTGGCTAGGTGTTAGAGTTAGGGTTAGGGTTAGGGTTAGGATTACGGTTAGACGTGTCTTTCTCCCAGGCTCACCCTGTGGAGGACACACTCTGCTTTTGTGTCCCCTCCCCAGGGGTTAGCTCTAAGGGCTGATGGGGTTATGGGACATCAGACAGAGCTCCTCCTTTCTTGGGATTTCCCCTACCCCTAACTAGTGCCTTCTCCCAAATAAGGAATTGGGGGCTTAAGGCTACCCTCTGTTTTAAAAGGTACCTGGGAGTTCCCACTGTGGTGCAGTGGGTTAAGGATCTGGTGTTGCTGCAGCTGTGGTGTAGGTTGCAATCTCTGGCCTGAGAAATTCCATGTGCCGTAGGTGCAGCCGAAAAAGAAAAAAATTTAAAAGATAAAAAAGTAAAACGTACTGGAATTTATTTTCATCGAGTATAGTAAGGTGACAGACATGGAGACAACTGTTGTATGGCCATTAGCATAACTAATGCCATCTTGGGCTCTTTGAGTTCCTCCTGTCCTTCTGCCAACCCTCCCCAGGACCGTGCTGTGCGGTAAATCACTTCTCCGTCGTCAAGAGCTGCGTAGTTAACAGGTATTGTTTAATAAGCAATTACTAGGATCAGGCAGCCTCTATGCTCGGTTAGTTCCCAAACAATGATGAAAACCTTTGCTGCTAATGTCTTCCTGGCGCCCACAAAAGGAGTTACCCATTTATAAATCTTGACTTAGGAATGCACATCCTGTTTCCAAGCTTCCCCCACACCCTAGGTTAACTGTAAATTGTCCCCGTGGCCCCTGGGGGTGGGGTGCAGAAGGCAGCTGCAAATGCTTCCAGACTGCTGTCCACCTGATCCTACCCTGTGAGCAAGTTACCCTGTAACAAACTGATCCATTGATTATATGGTGCAGGCTGCCTTGCTTTTTGCTCTCAAGATGCCTACTCATTTTGGTGGTCACTTTTCGTTCTCTCCATCCTCCAGTAGCTGACTTTTAAAGAAGGTCTTCTTGCTTACAATTCCCAAGCAGAAGGGGTAATGCCTCATCACGCAGGGCCGCATGAGGAGGCACCAGGATTGGTCAGAAGGAGTGAGGGGAAAGCATGGGCCAGAACCTTTATTATTTGTTTTTCAAGAAAGAATGGGTGAGGCAGGGGAAGCTAATAGAGCAAGCTTAGAATTGGATAATTTCAGAGAGTTCCCATTGTGGCACTGCAGAAATGAATCCAGCTAGCATTCATGAGGATGAGGGTTCAATCCCTGGCCTCACCCAGTGGGTTAAATGATCTGGTGTTGTTGTGGCTGTGGTGTAGGCCTGCAGCTGCAGCTCTGATTCGACCCCTAGCCTATAGCCCGGGAACTTCCATATGCAGAGGGTGCAGCCTTAAAAAGACCAAAAACAAAACAAAACAAAACGAAAAAAAAGGGATTAATTTTGGAAGGTTTAAAGTTCTAGAGGAGGTCCCTGTTGCCTGTTAACTGGATCCTGGACTGATTTAGTTCCAAGGGAATATTGGTTCAGAGTGCCAGAGTTAGAAAAAGGAGGTGTTTGGATTGGCTTGTTTACGTATGAAAGGAGGGCTCCCAAGAAAGTAGTTTGCTATCTCTAAGAACTAGCTAAGCCTGGGAGGAGTGGTCCTTCCCCAGGCTTGCAAAGACCTAAGAAAATAAAAAAATGATTAAAACACAATGAACTAAAAGGGTAGTCACAATAGCTGGACTTTTTAATTTAATTTTATTTTTTAGGACTGAAACTACAGCATATGGAAGATGCCAGGCTAGGGGTCCAATCCGAGCTGCAGCCGCTGGCCTGCACCACAGCCATAGCTACACCAGATCTGAGCCACGTCTGTGGACCTACACCACAGCTCATGGCAACACTGGAGCCTTAATTCACTGAGTGGGGCCAGGGATCAAACCAGCATCCTCATGGATACCACTCATGTTTGTAATCCACTGAGTCACAACAGGAACTCCTAGCTGACATTTATTGAGTGCTTATTATGTGTCCAGCACTGGGCTTAGTCCTTCATGTATAGACTCCTATTAGCAGCCAGTGAGCAAGGCAACTGAGGCCCAGAGAAGTTAAGTTGTCCAAAGCCACATGAGTAGTAAAGTAGCAGAACCTGAGTCATCTTATTCCATGATCTTAACCATGATGTGATGTTGCTTTGTTGACAGGCAACAGTGTCTGAAAGGATAGCTCAGTAACTCGGCAACACTAGACAAAAAAGATTTTTTTTTATTTTAATGAGGCATAATTAAACACAAACCACGTGTTTAAGTGATTTGATGACTTTTGACATGTGCATACTCATGAAACCATTGCCACAATCAAGATAATGAACATCACCCCCAAAAGTTTCCCCATAGCCCCAAGTAACCCTCCCTCCATTCCTGTCCCCGGGCAATCATGATCTCCATTCTGTCACTATAGATTGCTTTGTTTTTCCTAGAATCGTATGTAAATAGAATAATATAGTGTGTTCTTATGTGGTGTTTCAGGGGGTTTTGTTTCTCTCATCCAGCATGAAAATTCTGAGATTCATCCAGATTATGGCAGGAATCAGTAATTTGTTCCATCATATGGCTATATACAATTTGTTATCCATTCACTGGTTATTTGCAGTAAATGTATAATTTTTGGTTAAAAGGAAGTTTCCCTGATGTTGAAAGTAACACTTGCTTGCAAAGAATTTTAACATTGTATTTGCAGCATATGGAAGTTCTTAGGCTAGGGGTCAAATTGGAGCTGCACGTGCCAGCCTATGCCACTGCCACAGCCACGCCAGATCTGAGCCTTGTTTGCGACCTACACAGCAGCTTGCAGCAACGTCAGGTCCTTAACCCACTGAATGAGGCCAGGGATCAAACCTGCATCCTCATGGATACTAGTCCGGTTCTTAACCCGCTGAACCACAATGGGAAATCCAGTCTATAATCTTCTAACATTTTTTTTGTCTTGTTGACTGAAAAAAACAACAACAACAACACACCAGGTGAGAGTCGTGAATTAAGTTTTATTTGGGGCAAAATGAGAACTTTACCCACGAGACAGCCTCTCAGTTCCCAAGAGGTGGGCAGGGAGGGAGGTCAGTACCTGTGTGATTTTAGTGAAGGGGGTTACTGCAAACAAGCACACATTTTAGTAGAAGTTTGCTGCTAGTCATGAGGAGTAGATGTCTCCATTAATGACATTAATGTTTTTCTTTTTATAAATTTTTTTTTTTTTTTAATGGAGGAGTTCCTGTTGTGGCTCAGCGGAAACGAATCTGACTAGCATCCATGAGGATGCAAGTTTGATCCCTGGCCTTGCTCAGTGGGTTAAGGATCTGGCGTTGCTGTGAGCTGTGGTGTAGGCTGCAGATGCGGCTTGGATCCTGCGTTGCTTTGGCTGTGGCATAGGCTGGCAGCTGTAGGTATGATTCGACCCCTAGCCTGGGAACCTCCATAGGCTAAAAAAGAAAAAAAAATTATTATAGTTGATTTACAATGTTCTGCCAATTTCTGCTGTACAGCAAAGTGACCCAGTTATACATATATATACATTCTTTTTCTCACATTATCCTCCATCATGTTCCATCACAAATGATTAGATATGGTTCTCTGTGCTATACAGCAGGATCTCATTGCCTATCTACACCAAGTGCAATACTTTCATTTGCTGACCCCAAACTCCCAGTCCATCCCACTCCCTTCCCTTTCTCCTTGGCAACCACAAGTCTGTTCTCCATGTCCATGAGTTTGTTTCTTTTCTGTGGAAAAGTCCATTTGTGCCATAAATTAGATTCCAGACATAAGTGATATCATATGCTATTTGTCTTTCTCTTTCTTTTCTTTTTTTTTTTTTGGTCTTTTTGCTATTTCTTGGTCTTGGGCCGCTCCCGCGGCATATGGAGATTCCCAGGCTAGGGGTCCAATCGGAGCTGTAGCCACTGGCCTACACCAGAGCCACAGCAACGCGGGATCCGAGCCGCGTCTGCAACCTACACCACAGCTCATGGCAACGCTGGATCGTTAATCCACTGAGCAAGGGCAGGGATTGAACCCGCAACCTCATGGTTCCTAGTCGGATTCGTTAACCACTGCGCCACGACGGGAATTCCTCTCTTTCTGACTTAATTCAGAATCTCTAGTTCCATCCATGTTGTTGGAAATGGCATTATTTTGTTCTTTTTTTATGGCTGAGTAGTAAATGCTTTTCTAAATAGGAGGAGATGCATGGCCTCAATGCTTGCCTGCATCTACCCTGCTCTCATCCTGCACAACAATGAGGTGAAGGTCACGGAGGATAAGATCAATGCCCTGATTAAAGCAACTAGTGTAAAGGTTGAGCCTTTCTGGCCAGGCTTATTTGCAAGGGCTCTGGCCAATGTCAACATCAGGGATCTAGGAGGTCCTGTTCCCTTCTCCACTGCTGCCCCAGCTGGGAGAAGAAAGTGGGAGCAAAGAGAAGAATCTGAGGTGAAGAATCTGGTGGTGATATGGGCTTTGGTCTTTTCGTCTAAACCTCTATAACATAGTCAATAATAAAAAGCTGGAATTCCCGTTGTGGCTCAGTGGGTTAAGAATGCAACTAGTAACCATGATGTGGGTTCCATCCCTGACCTCGATCAGTGGGTTAAGGATCTAGCATTGCCACAAGCTACAGTGTCCGTCTCAGATGAGGCTCAGATCTTGTGTCGCTGTGGCTGTGGTGTAAGCCAGCAGCTGTAGTTACAGTTCAACTCCTAGCCTGGAATCTTCTATCTGTTGCCCTTAAAAAAAAAAAAAAAAAAAGAGGAGATGCAAGAATTTGGGCTCAAAAAGTTTTCTTTTGAAAATATCTAACCTTCTGAAGACCTGTTCTGCCAGTTTTTCTCCCAGAGCACAGAGTGCCTCATTCCTGCCCAGAACCCTTTTCAGGGTGTGTTGAAGGTCAGTCAGACCCTGCAGTGGCTAGGGACTTCTTTCTAGAACTAGATGGCAGGCAACAACTTTTAGTTGGCTATCTATTATTGGGATTTAAAAAGAAATTTTTTTTATTACAGTTGATTTACAATGTCCTGTCAATTTCTGCTGTATAGCAAAGTGACCCAGCTATATATATATATATATATACACATTCTTTTTTTACATTATCCTGCATCATGTTCCATTACAAATGTTTAGATATAATTCCCTGTGCTATACAGCAGGTATTGTTGGGATTTTGAACAACAACAACAAAAAAATCATTGGCATCTCTTCATTTCCCTTCTGAGTTTGAGGCCAGTCACAGGAACCAGCGATAAAAAAAAACATTGGCTTCGTGTTTGATAAAAGCAGATTGGAACACGTGGCTTCACTATGCAGCCCAGTGGGCTTTCTGATATTTCACCCCTAAATGTGCCAAAACCTACTTGGGCATGACACAGCTGGTCAACCACAAGGCTCCTGTGGATGCTTGTCACATGGCCTCGGCTTGATCAAAATACCCTCTTTCTGGGGTCCAGCAGATTTCAAAAGTCAGAGAGAAAGTTGTGCAGGGTGCAAACTCGGTTCCTTCTTCTAAACCCATAAAATGTGTGGGTATGTTTGTGTAGAGAGGGGTCAGGACTATCACTTTAGCTGAAATTCCTCCTACAAGGACCCAAGAAGCCAGAGGAATGGAGTTTCTTCCCTTGCTCAGACTAAATGAGATGCATACCTATTATGCGTTGCTCCCAGCCTATGGACGGGGATGCTATCAGCTAGCTACGCCTGGGGCACTCAGCTGGGCCTGGACTAATTGGGGTGGGGGGCCTCCACAGACATTTCTTCAACCAGGGCCAATGCTGTGTGCACTGGCCCTTGTGGTTTCTTACTATGATTGTGATGAAATACAATTTATTTTTTCTTTTTAAGGCCACACGTGTGGCATATGGAAGTTCCCAGGATAGAGGTCAAATCAGAGCTGCAGCTGTCAGCCTACACCACAGCCACAGCAATGCCAGATCTGAGCCGAGTCTGGACCTACACCACAGCCCATGGCAATGCCAGATGCTTAACCCACTGAGGGAGGCCAGGGATTGAACCGAGATCCTCATGGATACTAGTCAAGTTCTTAACCCATTGAGCCACAACGGGAATTCCTAGCTGACATTTATTGAGTGCTTATTACATGTCTGGCACTGGGCTCAGTCCTTCACATACAGACTCCTATTAGCAGCCCAGTGAGGAAGGCAACTGAGCGAGGCCAGGGATCAAACCTTCATCCTCATGGATACCAGCTGGGTTCTTAACCTGTTGAGACACAGGGGAGCTCCCGGATACACATCCCTTTAAAGCTCTTCTGCAGAACTAAAACCCCCAACAAATGAAAGATGTTAACTACTCAATGAAGCATTCTCCATTCCAGAAAGAAGAAGGACCACTAGAATCACTCCCAGGGCCACTTAACACCAGCTTGCACCTACCGGATCCTCATCTTCAGTCCCATTTTCCACTCCCAAACTGTAAGAACATCCTGTCTTTTCTACCAGGAGGGGGCGCAGTCTTTAAGGCATTAGCCTGTTATGGTCTCCTTTGCCTTGTGAAGCAATATATGCTATTCTTTTCTCCTTCACCCAAAAGTCTGTCTCCACATTTCTGTTCAGCACTGGTGGACAGAAGCCAAGTTTCGGTAACAGTTGGACAAAAAAAAAAAAAAAAAAATTAAACGTAAGATTCTCCCTCCTCCCCTTTGTATGCAATGTGCATCTCTGTGACACATTACCCAGACCTCCTTAGAGGTCACAGAAATACCTGCTTGATTGTAAAGAGCAATTTTCTCCTGGTGCCAGGGAGGGAACTCCTTACGAGATAACATTCTTTTCTTGATCCTATAAAAGGTCACATTGACCCACTATTCACCTTATACGTGCAGATCTGGGCTGTGTAAATTCAAGGCACGTGGCTTTGATGTGTGCCCTTTGTCTCCAACAAACATGTAACCGTGCTTTGACCTCTAATGGGTGGAACAATCCTCAGAACTTTTAGGGCCGCACTTGCGACATATGGAGGTTCCCAGGCTAGGGGTGGAATCAGAGCTGCAGCTGCTGGCCTATACCACAGCCACAGCAATGCAGGATCCAAGCCACATCTGTGATCTACACCACAGCTCACGGCAATGCCAGATCCTTTAATCCACTGCGCTGAGCAAGGACAGGGATTGAACCTGCAACCTCAGATTCGTTTCCACTGTGCCACAATGGGAACTTCTCTCAGAGCTTTCTGCAAGACTCTCTCCCAGGTTATGATCCTCAGATTGGCTAGAATAAAATTCATTATTTCTCTCTTAGATTGACTGTTAATTAACCTTTTTCAATGACAATTCCAAGATACACCTCAGCAACGATCATCAAAGAACTTTGGAAAAACAAGTTTTGGAGTTCCTGTGGAGGCTCAGTGGGTTAAGAACCCCACTAGGATCCATGAGGATTCAGGTTCCAACCCTGGCCTCGCTCAGTGGGTTAAGGATCTGGCATTGCTGTGAGCTGTGGTGTAGGTGATAGACATGGCTTGGATCCCACATTGCTGTGGCTGTGGATGTGGCTGGCAGCTGTCACTCCAATTCGAACCCTAGCCTGGGATCTTCCAGATGCTTTGGGTGTGGCCCTAAAAAGCTAAAAATAAAAAGGAGAAAAAACAGTTTTTTTTTTTTTTTTGCTTGTACCTCAGCATGTGGAAGTCCCCAGGCTAGGGATCAAACTCGAGTGGCAGTTGAGACTTGTGTCACAGTTGCTGCAAGGTTGGATCGTTAACCTGCTGTGCAACAAGGCAATTTCCTGAAAAAACAGTTTATTGGTCATAGGTTCTCTAAAGAACAGGGATATGCCTAAGATCTCAGAGAGAGAGAAATAAAGAGGAACCATGGACTCAGGTTCTCCCTTTACTGGGGCTAAAGGTGGGGTGCCTAGTGTTTTGAGGGTTCATTCTGTATTGGTGAATTTATTTTTTATTTTTATTTATTTTTGTCTTTTTGCCTTTTCTAGGGCCGCTTCCACGGCATATGGAGATTCCCAGGCTAGGGGTCGAATCGGAGCCATAGCCATCGGCATATGCCACAGCCACAGCAACGCGGGATCTGAGCCGCGTGTGCAACCTACACCACAGCTCATGGCAACACCGGATCTTTAACCCACTGAGCAAGGCCAGGGATCGAACCCGCAATCTCATGGTTCCTAGTCGGATTCGTTAACCACTGCACCATGATGGGAACTCCTGTATTGGTCAATTTAAAACATAAGAGCAGGAGAGCTCCCTTGTGCCACATGGGTTAAAGATCTGGCATTGTCATTGCAGTGGCTTGGGTTGCTGCTGTGGTGCAAGGTTTGATCCCTGATTTGAGAACTTCCACATGCTGCAGGCATGGCCTAAATAAGTGAATAAATAAAAATAAATCATAAAAGCAGAAACCAGGGTGCAGGCATAGAAAAGTGTGATCACTCAAGTAGTTTTCTAGGTTACCCGGGGCTCTCTAAAAGGTGACATTCATGGATGGGGCAATCTGATTTCTAATGGGTTGTCTAGCTAGTAACTGTGTTATGCAGCTGGTAACAGGTTTATTTGAGCTGGATATCTTTGAAATAGATGCCTCATCAGTCAAAGCCGATGCCAGCCACTTACATGTTGCCTCTTAATTTATTTGTTCATTTGTTTTATGACCATACCTGTGACATACGGAAATTCCCAGACTAGGGGTCCAGTTGGAGCTGCAGCTGCTAGCCTATGTCACAGCCATAGCAACGCCAGATCCAGTTTGCTCAACGCTGGATCCTCAACCCACTGAGCAGGGCCAAGGATTGAACCCGAATCCTCCTGGATACTAGTCGGGTTCTTAACCAGCTGAGCCACAGTGGGAACTCCCACATGTCACCTACTTAAATGCAAAGCCATTTTCTGATATTCTTGGGGGAGAACCCTATTCCCCTAACAAAAGAAGAGCCTTTTTCTGCCTAACTGTCAAGATGCTTGCAGATCTGGTTAGTCTCCCTCTTGCAATAATCGTTTTAAATGAAGTCTTTCTTTACTGATCTCCAGAATTATTATTATTATTTTTTGGCCGTGCCCAAGGCATGTGGAAGTTCCCCAAGCCAGGGATCAAACCCTCACCCCAGAGCCACTGCAGTGACAACGCCTAACTTTTAAACTGCTCTGCCACAAAAGAACCCCCAGAATTATTTTTATTTCACAATGCAAAACTAACAAGAATCCTCAGAGTCTGCTTTTTTTTTTTTTTTTTTTTTTTTTTTGCTGCACACATGGCATATGGAAGTTTCCAAGCCAGGGATTGAATCCAAGCTGCAGCCTTGACCTATGCTACAGCTCCAGCAATGCTGGAGACTTAACTCACTGTGCCAGGCCAGGGATTGAATCCACTACAGAGACAATGCCAGATCCTTGACCCACTGTACCACATTTGGAACTCCTTCAGAGTCATTTTTTTTTTTTTGTCTTTTTAGCGATGCACCTGCAGCATATAGAAGTTTCCAGGCCAGGGGTTGGATCGGAGCGATAGCCACAGGCCTAAGCCACAGCCACAGCAATGCTAGATATGAGCCGTGTTCATCATCCACACCATAGCTCACAGCAATGCCGGATCCCTAATCTACTGAGCAAGGTCACACAGATGGAACCCCTGTCCTCATGGATTCTAGTTGGATTCATTACCGCTGAGTCACAGATGGGAACTCCTCCTTCAGAGTCATTCTTGACACCCTGCCCCCAAACATCAAATCCATCAGCAGATAGTCATGGCTCTGCCCCAATTCTCATACTAGAGCACTGTCCCACCCCTTCCATCCTTGCCTGCCACCCTTGTCCAGACATCTCCGTCATCAGGATTATAGTATCACACAAAAGACAGCTTTAAAAAATACACATCCTTGGAGTCCCCACTGTGGCACAATAGTAGCACTAATGATCTGGCTTGTCTCTGTGGCAGACTTGGTTCGATCACCAGGCCTGGCACAATAGGTTAATGATCCACTGTTGCCCCAGTTGTGGCATAGGTCACAACTGCAGCTTGGATTTGATCCCTGGTCCCGGGAAATTCCATAGAAGAAAAAGAAAAAAAATTACATCCTGGAGTTCCTCGGTGGCTCAGTGGGGTGAGGATCCATATTATCACTGCAGTGGGTTGGGTCGCTGCTGTGGCTTGGGTTTGATCCCTGACCTGGGAACTTCCCCATGCTGTGGGTGAGGAAAAATCACACTAAAAAATTCCATGCTGTAGCTCAAAACCATTCAGGAACTCCCTACTGCACTCAGAGTAAAACCCAAAATTCTCATAGTTGCCCAGATGGCCCCATATGCTCTTACTTTGTTGCTTCTCTGACCTCATTTTCTGCTAGTCTCTATCCTGCCTGATTCCCGTCAACCATTTTATTTATTTATTTATTATTTATTTATTTATTTTTTGTCTTTTTTTTGCCTTTTCTGGGGCCGCTTCCCTCGGCATATGGAGGTTCCCAGGCTAGGGGTCGAATCGGAGCTGTAGCCGCCAGCCTACGCCAGAGCCACAGCAACACGGGATCAGGGCCGGGTCTGCAACCTATACCACAGCTCATGGCGACGCTGGATCCTTAACCCACTGAGCAAGGCCAGGGATTGAACCCGCAACCTCATGGTTTCTAGTTGGATTCGTTACCACTGAGCCACGACGGGAACTCCGACGGTCAACCATTTTAGATACTGGGCTTCTTCTGATATTCCCCCTCCACCCTCAAGCACTAAGCACTGTTAGAACCCAAAGGTATAGTGGGTAGGAAAAGTGCTTTTTTTTTTGAGGGGGAGGCCACACTTGCAGCCTATGGAAGTTCCCAGGCTAGGGTCACACATACTGCCCTACACCACAGCCACAGCAATCTGGGATCCAAGCCTTATTTGTGACCTACACCACAGCTCACAGTACTGCTGGATTCTTAACCCACTGAGAAGGGCCAGGGATCGAATCCGCATCCTCATGGATATTAGCTGGGTTTATTACCACTGAGCCACAACGTAAACTCTGGAAAAATGCTTTTTTTTTTTTTTTTTCTTTTTTGCTATTTCTTTGGGCCGCTCCTGCGGCATATGGAGTTTCCCAGGCTAGGGGTCGAATTGGAGCTGCAGCCCCCGGCCTTCGCCAGAGCCACAGCAACGCTGGATCCGAGCCGAGTCTGTGACCTACACCACAGCTCACGGCAACGCTGGATCGTTAACCCACTGAGCAAGGGCAGGGATTGAACCCACAACCTCATGGTTCCTAGTCGGGTTCGTTAACCACTGCGCCACGATGGGAACTCCAGAAGAATACATTTTTTTTTTTTTTTTTGTCTTTTGTCGCTATTTCTTGGGCCGCTCCAGCGGCATATGGAGGTTCCCAGGCTAGGGGATGAATCGGAGCTGTAGCCACCGGCCTACGCCAGAGCCACAGCAACGCGGGATCCGAGCTGCGTCTGCAACCTACACCACAGCTCACGGCAACGTCGGATCGTTAACCCACTGAGCAAGGGCAGGGACCGAACCCGCAACTTCATGGTTCCTAGTCGGATTCGTTAACCACTGCGCCATGACGGGAACTCTGAAAAATGCTTTTTTAAAATAAGAACTTTCCAATATAGAAAGTTTTATGTTTGATTTCAAGAGCAGCTGAAGATAGAATGTAATACCTTTGTTTCCCAGGGGATGGCAGCACATAATCAAATTTGCCATGTAAATTATAATTTCATAACAGGAATTAGGAGGAGTTGCTAACGTTTGTATTACACTTCACCATAAGGGAAAAAATGGAATTTTTCATAAGGGAAAAAAACGAATTTGTATTTTTTTAGGTATCTACTTTACCAGCTGGATATTCTGATTTATATCTATGATTTAAATCAGAGCATGCCCCTCATCTCTCAAAACTCCCCAATAATAATCAAATGGAAATGAAAATTTAGATGTTTATGTACAGTGTCTAGGAGTTAAACTAATAGAAAGATACAACCAGTTGAAGAAAAATTTAAACTTTAACACCCTAAAAGCGTTCCCATTGTGGTGCAGCAGTTTAAGGATCAGTGTTGTCACCCCTGTGGCTCAGGTTACTGCTGTGGAGCTAGTTCGGTCCCTGGCCCGGGAACTTCCACATGCCTCAGGTGTGGCCAAAAAAGAAAAAAAAAGTTGTTAAAAATAAATTATCGAATGAACCGCCATTGAATGCAATTTGGAAAAGTGCTAGGAATATTCCATTGTGGCAATCACGTATGACATGTTCTCTTGTATATATTTATTCTACTATCTGTCCTCCTCCCCAATTGAAATAAAAGTTTTGTGAATGCATGACTCAAATATTCCCTAAATGAATGAATGAAAGAAAAGTATTCAGGGAAACAATAGTAACTGCTTAAAACCAAAAAATTATACATATATAAAAGATATAAACATGTACATACATAATGTCTAAAAATCCACTATTTATTATATAAAACGAGATAGAAGTTTCTGTTGTGGCTCGGTGGGTTAAGAAATCTACGTAGTATCCATGAGAATTCGGTTCGATCTCTGGCCTTGCTCAGTAGGTTAAGGATCCTGTGTTACCACAAGCTGTGGCTTAGGTGGTCGATGTGGCTCAGGTTTGGCGTTGCTGTGGCATAGTCCGCAGCTGCAGCTCTGATTCGACCCCTTGCCCAGGAACTTCCAGATGCCGCAGGTGCGGCCCTAAAAAGAAAAAAACCCCAAAAAACTGGATAGATTTAAATTAACAGCTCCAAGATTAATGTACAAATGTTAAGACAAGTTCAAAGAACTTGAAACATTTTTGAGAAGGACAAGAAAGTTTGGAAATAAAGAATAGTGAAGAGGGATTTATCGGTTATTTACTGCTGTATAACAAACCAGTTCTGAAACATTGTCTCCCAGCACCAAGCTGCAAGAGCTCAGAAAAAAGCATTCTTTGAGTCTCCGGCTGCACGGTCCTTCTAGGACACGCACGAGGACCCGCCCAACCGACTTTGTACAGCTGTGCTCCCCCCCCCCCCAGCACCCTCCTCTCGCCTGGCTCCGCCCCCAAGGCTCCCAATTGGAGCCCGCTAGGAGGGGCCCAACGGCATCCAGTGGGGGGACACTAGAACTGCTTAGGCCAAGGCTGGAGGACGCGGTAGCAGCACCTCCCGCCGCCTCAGGACCTTCCTAGGTCGGGGCTCTGAGCCTTTCGCTTTCGGAGGACTAGCGTCTTTCCCGTTATAGCGCCACGACCTTCTTCGGGATCTGCCTCTGGCACTGACTAGTACGGCCCCGCCACTGGGAGGGCGGGGTCTCGGAGAGGGCCCGGAGACGGTGCCCCGGGGGGCGGGGTCTCTTTAAAGGCGGGGAGACCAGGATCCAGAGGAGCAGGGTCTGCTGGGGCCGGAAAACTAGGCTCAAGGGGGCGGGATCTAGGCGAGGGCGGGGAAATGGGCTCGGGAGGGCGGGGTTTCTTTAAGGGCGGGGGAAAAAAAGCTCCAGAGGGCAGGGTCTCGGAGAGGGCGGGGAGACTGGGCTCAGTTGGGGCGGGATCTAGGTTGGGGCGGAGAGATGGGGCTCCAGAGGGCGGGTCTCTGCGGGGGCGGGGCCCTGAAGCTTCGGAGGCGAGGTCTCGAGCGACAGGGGACACGCTGGTGTTGACCGAGTCTCCGTGTCCTTCCGTCCTCGTGACCTCGGCATTTTGTCGGTTTTTCGGGTGAGAGGCGCTGGTGAATTTTAGTCAAGGAAATCCCTTTTTGCCCTCCTCGTACAAGAAAATTTTACCCGGGATTTTTGCTTTTGTGAGCGGCATTGAGGTGAGGTTTTAAGATAGATTTTTCAGTTACTTACGTTTGATAAATTCGTCTGGGAAAAATACTTTCTCCGTTTTCCAGGGTCAGTGTAAATACGTACGTGTAATAAAACGAAAGGGAGGTGAAAACGTAAATAACAGGTCTTACAATTACATAAAGATTACTCAGCTCTGTACTTCCCAAGTCAGTTCCGACTCTCCTAGAGGCTATAATCACCGCAGAGTTTTAGAACATAGGGATCTCTTAATATTGATATTGTTAAAGTGAATGTTGGTACCATATGCTTGTATTTAAAGCGTGATAGAAACCTAAAGTATAAGGGAATTACATGACGTTTTATGTCTTAAAAACAGAACTCTCTGGGAAAAGGAGGAAGCAGCTTTCCTAATATTAGTAGCAGAAAATCGAATTTACTAACCTTAAACGAGATGCGTTTTGACCAAGTGGGTTTTTTTTTTTTTTTTTTTTTTTTTGTCTTTCTGTGATTTCTTGGGCCCCTTCCGGGGCATATGGAGGTTCCCAGGCTAGGGGTCAAATTGGAGCTGTAGCCACCGGCCTACGCCAGAGCCACAGCAACGCGGGATCCGAGCCACATCTGCAGCCTACACCACAGCTCAGGGCAACGCCGGATCCTTAACCCACTGAGCAAGGCCAGGGATCGAACCCACAACCTCATGGTTCCTAGTCGGATTCGTTAACCACTGCGCCACGAGGGGAACTCCGGATTTTTTTTTTTTAATGACCTGCAAAACTCATGGATGAGAAATTGGACGAAAAATAATTTTGGAGGCAGTTCAGCAAAATAGACTCCTTGGTTCCAAAAGTATTTCTCACACCTTACCTTAAGAATTTTTCTGGAGTTCCCGTCGTGGCCCAGTGGTTAACGAATCCGACTAGGAACATGAGGTTGCGGGTTCGATCCCTGCCCTTGCTCAGTGGGTTAAGGATCCAGCTTTGCTGTGAGCTGTGGTGTAGGTCGCAGACGCGGCTCGAATCCCGCGTTGCTGTGGCTGTGGCGTAGGCTGGCGGCTACAGCTCCGATTCGACCCCTAGCCTGGGAACCTCCATATGCCGCGGGAGCAGCCCAAGAAATAGCAAAAGGACAAAAAAAAAAAAAAAAAAAAAAAGAATTTTTCTTAAGGGAGTTCCTGTTCTTGCGCAGCAGAAACGAATGCTACTAGGAACCATGAGGTTGCCCGTTTGATCCCTGGCCTTGCTCAGTGGGTTAAGGATCCAGCGTTGCTGTGGCTGAACCTGCATCTCAGTGCTCCCAAAATGCCACCAATCCCGTTGTGCCACAGCAGGCACTCCCATTTTAATATTTTTAATGTTTATATTACATAGAATTTATTTTTTACATTTTTACATTTATTTATACATATTTGTACATTTTTTACATTTTACATTTATATGCTTTTATCTACACGTTTTTATTTATATTTTTATGTTATTTTTATATGTATTTACATTTTACATTCATACATTTAAAATTTATATTATTTTTATATTATATTTTTTGATTTTCCATTTTACTAATGTACTCCAGGCCACAACTTTGGCACATTATAAGCAGCTTGCAATAATGTTGCCTTATTTTTTATTTTTCATTTTTTTTTAGGACTGCACCCTCTGCATATGTAAGTTCCCAGGCTAGGGGTTCAGTTAGAGCTGCAGCTACTGGCCTACACCACAGCCACAGCAATGCCAGATTCGAGCCTCATCTGCGACCTACAACACAGCTCACACCAACACCAGATCTTTCACCAGATCTTTCACCTGAGTGGGGCCAGGGATCTATCCTGCATCCTCATGGTTACTAGTCAGGGTTGTTACTGCTGAGCCACAAGAGACAGGTGTGTGGGAGGCTGCCTGGAGCCAGATGTTGGAGGGTCTTCCCTGTTGAGATTGGAGGAGGTACTCTAGAAGACCTTAAGTCCTTAAGGGAAGGGGCATAATCAGATCTGTGGTCACATAATCAGATCATCTTTTTTCTTTTTTTTTAGGGCCACACCTGTGGCATATGGAGGTTTCCAGGCTAGGGGTCAAATTGGAGGTGTAGCAGCCGGCCTATTGCTACAGCCACAGCAATGTGGGATCTGAGCCGCATCTGCAACCTACACTACAGCTATGGCAACACTGGTTCCTTAACCCACTGAGTGAGACCAGGGATCGAACCTCTGTCCTCATGGATGCTAGTCAGATTCGTTAACCACTGAGCCACGATGGGAACTCCAGACCATCTTATTTTATCTTTAGAAATAATGTAAGGCAAACATTATCAAGCATTATAAGGCAACATTTTTGGGAGTTCCCATTGCGGTTCTGCAGTAACAAACCCGACTAGTGTCTGTGAGGGTGAGGGTTCAATCCCTGGCCTCACTCAGTGGGTCAAGGAACTGGCGTTACTGCAAATTGTCACAGATGTGGCTTGGATCCAGTGCTGCTCTGGCCGTGGCATAGGTCGGCAACTTCAGCTCTGATTCAACTCCTATCCTGGGAACCTCCATATGCCACAGTTGCTGCTGCAAAAAGAAAAAAACAAACAAACAGTGTCATGCTTTTCTCCAGTCACCTTCAGTGTTGCTAATGTCAGTGTGGCTTTGCAGTTTTTTTTTTTTTTTTTTTTTTGCTTTTTAGGGCTGCACCCTCGGCATATGGAGGTTCCCAGGCTAGGAGTTGAATCAGAGCTACAGCTGCCTGCCTACACCACAGCCACAGCAATGTGGGATCCTAAAAGCATCTAACTATCTGAAGACCTGTTCTTCCAGTTTTTCCGGAGCACACAGTGCCTCGCTCCTGGGCTCCAACCTGAGCTGCTGCCGTGGCTCATGTTTTACTCCATGTAGAGACTGATGGCAAGCGCCAAACTTCAGTTCACATCCCCATCCCACCTTCCACCCCAGTCCCTAGAAAATCCTTTGATCTTTCCTCTGATATGTTTACCATACTAACCACTTAGGATGTCTCTGCTGCTTCTCACCTCCTCCAAGGCCTCCTGGGCCCTGCTGCTGCCCCTTACCAGCCCCCTGCTTCTGTTATTGCCCTCCCCAGTTCTGTCCTGTGAACAGCAGCCAATATAATCTTAAAAAAATATAAATAGGAACATAACATTCAGAGTTTCCTGGTGGCTCAGTAGGTTAAGGATCTGGCATTGTCACTGCTGTGGCCTGGCTTGCCGCTGTGACAGGAGTTTGGTACCTGGCCCCGGGCACTTAACCAACATTTATTGAGCACCTACTGTTTGTTGGGTTAGACATAGGGAAGCTGCTTTCATTATGGTGATGGTGGTTTTCTAGTAAGTGAATGGTTATTGAACACCCCCCTGACCCTGGAACTTTTGGTGTGGCCAAAAAAAAAAAAAAAAAGGAAAGAAAAGAATAGAAACCTTCTGCAAAACTCTTCTGCTGAGCCTATTGAAAGGTATAAATCCAGATGCTCTTTTGCCTCTGTCTTCATCCAGCTCTGCTTCCCTCTCCTCCCACATTCCTCTCCAGACACCCCAGTCACCAAGCTCCAGCCTTCTCCCCACTGAGCTCCCTTCCTGAGCTTGATCTTGCCTTGGCCACTATTTCTGGGAGACCTTTTTCTTCTAGGGCTTCCAAAGGCCAGGAAGAGGTGGGAGTGCAGCCCCAGAAGCCCCCAAGTCTGTGCATCATTGGCAGTGCCTTTTAGGGTTTGAGATATTTGGGGCATAATATTGAATTATTCTTTTTTTTTTTTTTTTGGTCTTTTTAGGGCCCCACCTGCGGCATGTGGAGGTTCCCAGGCCAGGGGTTCAATTGGAGTTGGAGCTGCTTCTCTACACCACAGCCACAGCAACAAAGGATCTGAGTTGCACCTGTGACCTATACCACAGCTCATGGCAATGCCAGATCCTTAACCCACTGAGCAGAGCCAGGGATCGAGCCCACATCCTCACGGATATGAGTCAGGTTCGTAACCCACTAAGCCACAATGGGAACTCCATTATCCCTTGTTTTTGATTTATAAACTCGGACAGTTGACTTGCAAAACTGTTCTGAAGCTTGAGTCCCCTCAACCGTCTCAGGAGTTTACTAGCCTTTCCCATGGGCTTTCTGGTTGTGAGAGACAGGACCTTTTAGGGACAGGCCTGTGAGAGAAGGGCCTAAAAGGAAATCTGCCTGAACAGATGCTGACTCACAGACATTGAAAAACTTATGGTCTCCGGAGGAGACAGGTTGGGGGGTGGGGGGATGTGCTTGGGTTATGGGATGGAAATCCTGTGAAATTGAATTGTTATAATCATTATATAACTACAGATGTGATAAATTCATTTGAGTAATAAAAAATAAAATAAAACGAAAGACAGAGAGAAAAAAAAAAAAAAAAAAAAGGCAATCTGCCTGTGGGCAGCTGGGGGCGGGGCGGGCTTGTGCTTTGTTTTCTGCAAGGTCTTGTGAAGCAGCCTCCAGGCTTGTGCCGGGTGGAATCTGGGGATGGTCTATCACACACAGCCCCTCTCTTGTCCTCCAGCTCTGGTTGTTCAGGACTCCGTCTATCTCCAGGAGGGAACATGGAGGCGGAAGAGACGGCTCCAGGGCTGCTGACAACCTGGTCACAGGTAACCAGAAACCCCCCTCCTTCCAATATGGCAGTTCCTTTCCCTGAAGGGTGGGTGGCCTGGAGCCTCAAACCCCACCGGGACTTGTCCCCGCTATTCCCCTGATGGTGGCTAAGGGACTTCCTGGAGAATGCTCTCATTGCTTCAGTATTTATGAACTTTGTTCAGTGCATTGTCCTTTTTAGCTCAATAATCTAGGCTATGATAGAAAACCAAGCAAGGCTATGAAAGATGATTTTGAGTCAAGAACTCTTGGGAACATCACTCCTTCCTGTACTAAGTATTTATTCTAGGCCACATGGGTTCACAGACTAGTTGGAGAGGGAAGTTCAGCCTGGTGTGGAAGAGCTAATACACTGACGGGGCAACGTGGGGCTGCTGAGGGCAGGCTCGCCTTCCTGTCTGAAATTCCCAAGCCTCAATCCCTTGGTGCCATCCTCCTCGTGCCCTGCCCTCCTGGGACAGGGATGGAGGTGGGGCTTGGTGAGCTCAAACATGCATGATGTTTCAGGATCCCGTGACCTTCCAGGAAGTGGCAGTGGACTTCACCCAGGAGGAGTGGGCCCTGCTGGCCCCTGCTCAGAAAATCCTGTACCGAGATGTGATGCTGGAGAACTACAGGAACCTGGCCTCAGTGGGTAAGTGAGCCTGGCCTCATCTCTCTCTTTCTTTTTCTTTTTAGGACATATGGAGGTTCCCAGCCTAGGGGTCGAATTGCAGCTGTAGCCACCACCACAGCCACAGCAGTGTGGGATCAGAGCAGAGTCTGTGACCTACACCACAGCTCGTGGCAACGCTGGATCCTTTAACCCACTGAGCGAGGCCAGGGATTGAACTTGAGTCCTCATGGATACTAGTCGAGTTCGTTACTGCTGAACCACAATGGGAACTCCTCTCTCTCTTTTTTTTTTTTTTGGCCATGTGTAAGTTCCCAGGCCAGAGATCAAACCTGAGCCACAGCAGTGACAATGCCGGATCCTTAACCCAGTGAGCGAGGTTGGGGATTAAACCCACATCCCCACAGACACTATGTTGGGTCCTTAACCTGCGAAGCCACAACAGAAACTCCTGCAGTGGGATTCTTAACCCACTGCACCACAGCAGGAAGGCCATAGCTATTTTATATACAGTAGTGTGTGTGTTAATCCCAGACTCCTAATTTATCCCTCCTGCTCCCATTACTTGGTTTTCTTCAAGTAATTGGAAGCTTCCGTGCTCCTGATGTGTGTCTCTGAGCTTGGCTCCCTGACCCCTGTAGGGTATGCTGTGAAGTAGTTAGAGTTTGGGGTCCTGGGTACTGCATGCTCCTGGGTCACACATGGGCATCTTCTGAAAGTGTTGGCCCCACTCTGTGGGGGAGTTTGCTTTTTGTTCCTGCACAGCCCCCTACCTCCTGTGTCTTTCACACGTGCCAGGGTATCATCTCCGCAAGCCCAGCCTGCTCACCCAGGAGGAGCTGAGGGTCAAGAAGAAGAGAATCCTCCAAGACACCTGTGCAGGTGAGGGCTGGGGAAAAGGGGCTCTTTTAGGGAATTTTTCAAATGTCATTTTGTCTGAGAGGTTATTTCTGGCCACTTGGGATGAGTTTTCCTCTCAAAGCTTCTACTTCCCTTACTTTTTTTTGTCCCATTTTGAAACATTTTTTAAATTAAAAAAAATGTGGGGGGGCTGCACCTGGAGCATATGGAAGTTCCCAGGCTAGGGGCTGAATGGGAGCTGCATCTTTTGGCCTATGCCACAGCCACAGCCACAGCAACAGGCGCTAGGGTTTGGGAGTCCTGCATCTTTGACCTACACTGCAGCTAGCAGCAATGCTGGATCCTTAAGCCACTGAGCAGGGCCAGGGATTGAACCTGCATCCTGATAGATACTAGTTGGGTTCTCAACCCACTGAGCCACAAAGGGAATTCCATTCTGTCCCACTTTTGCTCTCAGAGAAAGCTGTCCTGTTTCCTCTTTCCAGAACATTTCCATGGGTGCTACCTGCCCATTTTTCCAACATCCCTAAGCTTTGCTTGCCTGTTCGTAGCCTCTCTCAGACTATTAGCAGCCATCTCATTCTTGGCAAAATTGTTTCTCAGCAACTCACCTGACATTCCCACCCCACCTCGTTCCCATTCTTGTCATATTCTACGCATTGCTGAAATCTTGGAGTCTTTTTTTTTTCTTTTTTTCTTTTTTTTTGCTTTTTAGGGCTGCACCTGCCAGCTGTGGAAGTTCTCAGGTTAGCGGTCAAATCGGAACTGCAGTTGCTGGACTGCACCACAGCTCACGGCAACACCGTATCCTTAACCAGCTGAGCGAGGCCAGGGATTGAACCCGCATCCTCATGGATACTCTTCGGGGTCACGACCACTAAGCCATAACGGGAACTTATGTCTATCTTTAACTGCTGGTGTACTCGTCCCTGTCACACTGACTTTTCATGTTTAGGGTCAGTATTTGAAAAAAAATCTGGCTGCCTTTTCTTTTAATTTTTCGTTTTTTCCGTGGTCTATGGAGTTCCTAGGCCAGGGATCAGATCCAAGCTGTAGTTGTGACCTATGCCGCAGCTGTGATAATGCTGGATCCTTAACCCTCTGCACCAGACTGGGGATCAAGCCTTCGTCCCAGTGCTGCAGAGATGCTGCTGATCCCATTCCTTCACAACAGGAACTTCATTTTTTTTCAGATCACTCTTATCATTTATTTCTTCAAAAATTTAAGTATTTTTTTCCTCTGATTCATTTCAGACCAGATTTCTCAACTTAAAACCAAAGAGATCACTGCCAAGCGGAATAAAGTTTGGGCAAAACCATTTACTGGCAGGAAAGGGGTAAGGCCTATGAGCACTCATTGCTGATTCTGTGCAGGAGAAGCCTGGGATTGCCAGGAGAGAATAGCACTACTGCTTGGAGAGACAACTTGGGGCCATTGGCCTTTACCCAAGAGAAGTTGTGTCTCAGGAGAAAATCTTAGGGTATCATGAATTTGGGGAACATTGTAAACTGATTACAGTATTTATTTCATGGGGAAGTCCCACAAGTAAGCATGTCCATAAATATAACTTAGACAGTGAGCACTGACACATAATTCAGGTTTTTTTTTTAAAATTTTTTTGCCACACCTATGGCATATGGAAGTTCCCAGGCTAGGGGTCAGTCGGAGCTGCAGCTATCAGCCACAGCCACAGCCACAGCCACAGCAATGCCAGATCTGAGCTGCATCTCTGACCTACACTGCAGCTTGTAGCAATGCCAGATCCTTGACCCACTGAGCGAGGCCAGGGATTGAACCCACATCCTCATGGATACTAATTGGGTTCCTAACTTTCTGAGCCAAGCAGGAACTCCATAATTCAGTTTTTACTTTAATTTATTTTTATTTTTATTTTTTTTGCTTTTTAGGCCCACACCCATGGCATATGGAGGTTCCCAGGCTAGGGGTCCAATCAGAGCTATAGCTGCCAGCCTATGCCACAGCCATAACAACATCAGGTCTGAGCCACATCTGCGACCTACACCACAGCTCGTGGCAACATGGGATCCTTAACCCACTGAGCGAGGCCAGGGATCGAACCCGCAACCTCATGGTTCCTAGTCGGATTCATTTTTGCTGTGCCATGAGGGGAAATCCCAGTTTTTATTTTAAACAACTATGGAGAAAAGAACCTGTACGTAGGAAGCCTTCTGAATGTGGCTGTGATGGAGCCTTGTAGTAGAGCATTTTCCCTACGCAGTTTGAACTCAAACAGGGTGGAAGCAGTACATATGCTCTGAAAATGATAGCAACTTTTTTTGGGGGGGGGGAGTAGCTTTATTGCTTTTCCAGGCAAATCCCCTAAAAACTATTCCCTTCTCTGGGAGTGAAGAGGAAGTGGTTTTGTAGTTTGAGAGTAGAAAATAGGGCCACAGGTAAGGATCAGGGTAGATGCAAGCTTTCATTCTTCTTCATAGTTGGTGTTTAGTGGTCCTGGGACTGGATCTGGTAGTTCTTTTTTCTGGAATGAAGAATACTTCATATTTGTTGGGGGTTTTGGTTCTGGTGTCTGGACTTCCTGAGGTTCAGGTTCTTTGTGTCTCACCACAGAAGGAATACAGTGAGAGACTAAGTGATAGAGAAGAAATAGATTTTTTATGATAAGATGCTTGTGAGGAATATAAGCAGGCAGGCGAGGAGGCTTTGCCAAAAATGGTAGCGACTTCCAATGTAGGAATTTGCTTTCTGTTAATATATACTTTCTATGGGGGAGAATTCCCATGAGTGCAATGAATGTGAAAAAGCCTTTAGTTACTGCTTATCCCTTAATCAACAGGCACCAACACAATCTGGAGAGAAATCCCATGAACACAGAGTGGGTGGAAAAGCCATCAGAAGGAATCCTGACCTTATTTTGCCAAAGGGAAATTGCACAGGAGTGAAATGCAATGAACATAAAGAATGTAGGAAAGCATTTGGTTATCCTTCATCCCTTGGGATCCCTGTGCAATCTCATGCTGATGAGAAAGCCTACACATGTTTTCAGTGTGGGAAAGCTTTTGGTCGCTACTTGTCTCTTAGAACACATGAGCAAACCCACACTGGAGAGAAACCATCTAAGTGTAGCCAGTGTGGGAAATTCTTCAGATCCAACTTGAGCCTCGCTGTACACAAGAGGATGCACACTTGGGAGAAACCACATGAATGCAGTGACTGTGGAAAAGCCTTCATCAGGAACAGTGACCTGACTGTGCATAAGAGAGTACACACTGGGGAGAAGCTCCATTTGTGCAGGGTCTGTGGCAAAAACTTTAGCCAGAAGTTCTATCTGATGGTGCATGTGAGAACCCATACTGAGGAGAAGCCCCACCAATTCAGTGACTGCAGAAAAGCCTTCAGTAGGAGCGCTAAGCTGAATCCCCACAAGAGGGTACATAACAGGGGGGAAGACATAGCCATGCAATGACTGTGTGGAACTTTCCAGTAGGCATCCATCACATGGGAAACATGTGAGAACTCACAGTGAAGACAAGTCCTAGGAGTGGAGGCAGGGAAGCAAGTCCTCATTGATCTTACCCGAGAGCAACTCTGTGACTATCTTCAGTGTGGGGAAGCTTTCTGCTGGGGCTTTTAACTATTGCACAAGGCAATTCAAGGTGAGAAGCTGTGTAAATGAGAAGAATGTGGGATTGCTTTTATCCGGGTCCTAGCCTGAGTCTGGAGATCTAGCTCATGAATTTTCTGTCTGTGTTTTTGAATATAAACATTTAGGTCTAGAGCTATCCCTCTAAATACCCCATTTGTCTACATTACGTGGGTTTTGATCTAAGGTTTTTTAAAATTTTGGTTTAGTTCTAAATATTGTCTGATATCTGTTAGATTGATTTTAACTCCTATAGTCCTTTAAGCCTATCAAAATACTACTTCATTTGACTGTCACCTAGATGCTCTCCTTCCCCCGAATCCTACCATATCTATGTGTCTTCCTTTGGTTCCGCGGGTGTGTGGTCTCCTTTGTTGTATCAATCTGGTAAACCTGACTTTGTCAGATTATAGGTTTTGTTCTTGGTAGTCTTTGGCTGATTGAGTTGGGACAATGACATGTAGTCATAAATATGTTCTACTCGCTTATCTTCTGAAAGGTCTTCTGGGATAGTTTCCTATCCATTATTGATTTTTATATGTAGTATCAGTGGCAGGGGGACTCTGATTTGATTTAATTTAATTTTTTCCCTTAGGCAACCAATTTTCCTAGAGCTCTAATCAGAAAGTCAAGTCCCAGAAGTTGTTTCTGTGTGCATGTTTTTGTGTTTCTGGCCCTTCCATTCAGTTCTGGTCAGTTTATTAATACTGCATCAAGATAGCACCATCTTTAATAATTTCATAACTATTTTTTTTTAATATCCAAGAGGCAGGTTCCTACAACTTGTTCTTACAAGTGTGGCTTATGTCTTCTGTAACTTTTATTTCTCCATATTCATTTATTGATTTTTTCAGAGCTGTAAACTGTAGAAATGGAAACACTTTTGTCTTCCCTTAATAGAAATAGCAATTCGACTGGAAAACGAACAAACAAACCTAACATTAAACTTGGGCAACTGTTTAACTGCTGAGCAGACAGCCTAGTAAGACTGTAGATTTTTCTCCTTCTTCACACATGCCCACATCACATGACCTGATAGGCTAGTGTCCTTCCCAGGGCTCCATTCAAGAGCTTTGTATATAACTATACATACAATGAAATCATTTGGCAATAAAAAGGAATGAAGGTCTGGTACATGCTACAACATGGATGACCTTTGGAAAACATTATGCTCAGTGAGTGAAAACAGTCATAAAGGGCTACATACTGTATGATCCCATTTACCTGAAATATCCAGAAGAGGCAAAGCCATAAAAACAGAAAGGAAATTGGTTAGCGTTTGCCTGGGCTGGTGGAGGGAACTCGATTAACTAAAGAGGCAGGAGGCATTTTCTGGGTTATTGGATTGATGGAAATGTTCTAGAATTCCTTCATTCTGAGAGTGGCACAACTCAGGTTGAGTTGAATCAACCGCTTGAACGGTACATTTAAAATGGGTGAATTTTATGTAAGTTGTACCTCACTAGAGCTGTTATCAAAGGTGCTTCCATTGTGCATTCATTTTGATAAATCTGGCTACAGTCTCCATAACTGTAGGATATACTCACAAGTACTCAATTGTGACATCATCCTTGCAATGTGGTATTTCTCATAGAGGACAGTCACAATCTATTTTCTCAAATGCTGGTATCCAGTTGTTAATGAATCCTTTTGCAGGTGAATGAATGATCTAAAGAGCATAATACTCTTTAAGTCATTTACTGGGATCCAGGTCGGGTATTTATCTTGGCAATGTCATCTCTTTCAGGGTCTTCCTCCTTTTATTTCATAGTTTCCATGATGCACTTTTTAATTTGGTTCTTTTCCTTGTGTTCATTAGAAGTCTTTTTGGAATTTTTGTGAGACATCAAATGGTTTTCTTTCATAGGCTTTGGGTACTTCCAACTAAATCAAGGTTTAAGGTTCCTGGAGAAGGCCTAGAGGTATTCACATTTTGCTGGTCCTCATAGAGAATTGTCTTTGTATATTGAGTTTGCTTGTAGCAAATTTGCTGCATTCTTAATCTCATACTGATTCGAAGATCTTTTGAGGGATTTCTACAGATAATCATATCTACAAATACTGACAGATATTGTTTACTCCTTTTTAATCCTTATTAACTTTCTTATGCTTTTGTTGCCTGTCTCTGGCCAGGGCTTGAACCATATGGATGAGAAATGGTCTTGAGCACTGTTGCTTTCTTCCTGATCTTAAAGGGCATTCTTTTCATATTTTCTCTTTTAAATGTGTTGTTCGTTGTAACATTTTCATAGATAACTTTATCAGGATAAGAAAGTTCCCTTCTCTTTCTAGGGTGTTAATGTTCTTTCTCATGAATTTGAATTTTATCAAATATCTGTTCCATATCTCCTGAGATGATAATATTTGTTCACTGATGTATTTCAAAACTCCTAGCACAATGGTGGAACCCATGGTAGGCACTCAATAAGTATTTGTTGAATGAATGAATGAATACATGTAACTTTTTTTTTTTTTTTTAACTTGGTATGGTGAATCACTTGAATTGCTTTTTCCGCAGTGATTGTAACATTGCATTTCTGGGTAACTCTAGCCATTGCATATCTATTATATATCATTTTTCCTAGTTTTCTAGCTAGGAGTTTTGCATCTTTGAGTGAGATTGGCCTGCAAATTTACCTTTGTCCTGACGTTCTTTTGTTGTTAGGATTTGACAGCCTCATAATTGCCCATAGTTGGGGCAATTTCCCCAAAGTCCATGCCTTCACCTAGATTCACCTGTTGTCAACCGCTTTTGTTTCTGGACAATTTTTAAAATCTCTTTGCTTGTTTGTAATTTTCTTTTATGGATGAGCCATTGCAGACTAAAGACTTCTTTGCTATTGATCTTGAGGACTGAGAGGTCAAGAACTGGAAGATCTGAGAATTTTCCCTACTGACAAGCTAACTAGGTAGCCTGCCACAGTTTCATGGATGTTGGCCAAAGACACCAGAACTTCTGGGTCAGAGACCAATGGCTTTATTACAGTGCAGCAGGCGGCATATACTTCATGATCCTGTCAATTCCCCTTAACTCCCAGATTTCCCTGGAGGGGTGATGTAAAGTGGGCCCAGGTAGCTCCTCCATATGCCGTGGGTTTGTGTCACAGCTGAGGAACCCCAAGCTTTTCTAATGAGCTGCAAACAAACCTGCCTGATCTTTGCCCCAGAGGGAGGACTCAACTCAATTACACTGGACAGCAAACACCTGCCCTCTGTTCCAAGGATGTTTTTTATAATAAACATCCCTGAAGACATAGTCCAGAACAGAATAAGATACATGGAAACTCAAGCTAGCTGTGAACTTTCTTTGGACATTTTCCTCTATCAAAATATTAACAACTCATGAAATGTAACATGAATAAAATGTCATTAGCACACCACCTATATTTGGATTTCTCCCCACAAATATCCTTTGTTGAGGATTCAAAGTATAATTAGTTTCTCTTTTAAGTATATGTTTTTGTGGGTCGTGGTAAGCAGTGGCTTGATGTGGGATCTCAGTTCTCGGACCAGGGATTGAACCCCAGGCCATAGTTAAAACATTGTTTTAAAAGAACCTTATGTAGGAAGCCCTTGGAAAATGGTGTAAATACAGCCTTCTGACACAAGTCACTTTTATTCAACTCAAAAGAATCAGGACAGGAACTGTATACCTGCACAGAAAGCTGCCATTTTTTTTTTTTCCACAGAAAAAGTTGTGAAAGCCTTCACAAGTATCCATCCTTGTGTTTTACATGGGAGGACACACAGTGGGGTTCCTGTTAGTATAATGACCATGCCTTCAGGTGTGGCTCTTCATTTAACTACTCACAGGAGAACTCCATCTGAGAGAGATCATACCAACATGTGAACTTGGGTTTGCCTTTATGTTGCATTCTTAAGGTGGACCCCCAAGCTTGTTAATTTTGTTTTGTTTTTTTCTCATGATATAAATACCCAAGGCCACCTATATCCCTCTAAATGCTAAGATACTGAACAAGGTGTGATAGGTCATCTTTGTTACTTATCATGGCTCAATTCTAAATACTGTCTTCTTTCCATTTTGACGACTTCTTAAGACTCTTGAGTCATTCGGGAATATGTTTTCCAAATGCAGTGCCAGGAGTTCTCAGTCGTCTTGTTTTTCATTTCCAGTCTTGGTGTTTGTGATCAGAGCTGGTGACCCATAGGATATGGATTCTCTTTTGGGACTTTATGGTCCAGTGTGGCAGACAGTGCTTGGCTGCCTCTATGTCCACTCCCCCCTCTTCTTAACTCTCAGAACCTGGATTTTGCTCAACTTGTTAACTATAAAACAAACAAACAAAACCCCAAAAGTCCAGGTCTCTCTCTTTTTCTTGAAGGAATGTTCCATATGCCTGGTGCATGGCAGACGGGCAGAGCCACTGGTGTGGCTTCTGGGAGAATTGTTGAAAAGGGGACAGTCCCATGCTTGTTATCATCACTCTTTCTCCTTGGTCCTTCCTCCTTTCTGCCTGGAAAATAGATACAATGCCTGGGGTTGGAAGGAAGTTACCTTCTGACCAGGAGGCAGAAGCTACAGGCAAAGATGGCGGTGCCTGAACTCAAGGCTCCACCTTAGTGGTTTCTCTGATTGGCTGTACCAGCCCTGAACTGCTTATTGCTAGACTCATGGCACATGAGAAATAATTTTTTTTTTTTTATAAAGTCCTCATTGTAGTTTCATGGTGGGGGAGCTGTCAGGAATTTTTTTTTTTTTTAAATTACTCTCAGGAGGAAATTTCTATTATTCCCAGCTGAGTACAGTTTCTGCTAGTGGGGTGGCCATGAAAACCCACCACTTGGGGATCCAGCTAGGGGGCTTAGGTTGCTGATGGCTCTGCTTGCTGTCCCTTTCAGAACCTACCCCTGGGGCTATGCTAAGACTACTTCTAGCAGTGACTAAGCATGGCAGGAGTAATAGTGCAAGCCTATGCCCTGGGGCTGTAGAGCTCTAATGGCAGCCATAGTTCAAGAACCACCCCCACTGGCCTGGCCCAAACTTGGCAAGACTGCATTGTGGTCTGAGACTCTCCCTCCCCAGGCCTCCTCAGCCTTTCTCCCTTCCTTCTGACTGGATCTGACAATACATAGTAAGATATCAGGGATGGGATTGGCACATACACACTACTATGTATTGAACAGATAATTGGCAAGGACCTGCTATATGGCACAGGAAAATCTCCTCAATATTCTGTAGTAACCTATGAGAAAAAAGAATGGATTTGTATATATAAATTTTTATATACACAAACTGATTTATATATATATAAACTGATTCACTTTGCTGTACATTTGAATCAAATACAACCTTGTAAGTCAACTATATGCCAATAAAATTTTTTAAAAAAATCAGTGGGACTCATTGATAACCTTGTCAGAGCTGATTCTGTGACCTGTTGTCCACAAAAGCCTGATTGAAATGGAGAAACAGGAGAGAAATTAGGAGAAAAATTTGAGACAGTAAAGAGATTTTTTAGGTCTATTTTATTTGACATTACTAATAAAGCCATGCCTATTTTCCATTATATATTTCTCCAGCCTTCACATTTAAACCTTCGGTGTACTTTAGATGGGTCTCTTGTAAACAGGATATGTAACTGGATCCCACCTCCTCCCCAGATCCAATCTGAAAACCTCTTTCTTCTTCTCCCTCTTCTTCCTCTTCTTTTTTGGTCTTTTTAGGGCCTTATCCATGGCATATCCAAGTTTCCAGGCTAGGGGTCGAATAGGAGTTAGAGCTGCTGGCCTCCTTCACAGCCACAGCAACTCAGGATCTGAGACACTTCTTCGACCTACACCATAGCTCACAGCAATGTTGGATCCTTAACCCACTGAGCAAGGCCAGGGATTGAACCCATATCTTCATGGATACTAGCTGGGTTTGTTAACTGCTGAGCCACGATGGGAACTCCCTGAAAACCTCTTTGAATCTGTAAATCCACCTAGTTTTTATTATGATTCCTAATATACTGAAATGATGCCAACTGCTGTGGAAATCAGTATGGAAGTTCTTCAAATTATGAAACAGAAATACCATATAATTCGGCAATTCCACTTCTGGGTATAAATCCAAAAGTGGGACAGGGACTTAAATATTTGCATATCAATATTCACAGCAGCATTATTCACAGTAGCTCACCAATGCCAAACTCAAAAATTTCCAAATTCAATTTTTGTTTCTTTTCTTTCTACGGCTGCACATGCAGCACATGGAAGTTCCTGGGCAAGGGGTTGAATCAGAGCTGCAGCTGAGGCCGATGTCACAGCCGTGGCAACCCTAGATCTAAACTGCATCTCGGACCTACGTAGAGGGTTGCTGCAAGCCAGAGCCTTAACCCACTGAGCCTGGCCAGCAATCAAACCCACATCCTTACAGACAACATCAGATCCTTAACCCACTGAGCCACAACAGGAACTCCCCAAATTCAACACAGCCCAAACAAGAGGATTTTCAGCCATTTGGAGCACATCTGCTTTGCATATCCCAGAAATGATGCCTAAAATCTGCTAGTCATGGAGAAGATAAATCCTGGGGCTATAAAGACCTCAACGTGCTGCTTGCTGCCCTTCAGAGCTTTCTGACTCAGAGACTCCCCACCAGGCTTCTCAGCAACATCACCTAGATACATAAACCTCCTCCACAATTACCTTCTAGGAGTAGTTTGCCTACTTTGCTTAGGAGTAGCATCACCATGCTTTAGCTAGGTTATCTTCTCATATGATGAGGGACTTTTCCCACATATAAACCTGTCAGTTCTACCTAAATAAAGCATCTGTGTGCTACTGCCATCTCATGGTCATATCTTTTTCCTTAGCCCCGGAAACACTTAAATTCCCTACTTAGGTGGTATGGCTTCCCCCTTCTCCAACACACATTTAGTTTATTTTTCTGATCCGGTTGGAGTTTATTTTCCTGATAGCATAAATGTAATTTTATCTTCTCTCATATGGCTAACCAGTTTGTTGTCTTAGCACTTTTCATTAAAAACTCCATTTTTGCCCCAGTGATCTGAAATAACATTTATGAACTAAATTTCCATATGTTTTGGGGCCTATTTCGAGATATTCTGTCTTATTCCATTTGTTTTCTACTCATGTACCAATACCACAGTTTTAATTATAGCACCTTTGTGCCCTGCTTTAATGTCAGTGGGCATCATCGCTTGTTTTTCAGTGCTTTTCTTGGGTATCATCAGATGTTTGTTCTTTCATACAAACTCCATCAATTTACCTAATTCCATTAAAAAAAAAAACTTGTTGGCATTCTTATTAGAATTATGTTACATTTCTGTAACCTGGGAAAAACTGATATCTTTATGATGTTAAGCCACTTTATTGAAGAACAAAGGATGTTTTTCCTTTTGTTCAAGTCTATTTTGTGTCTTTCAAAAAACCATAGGTTTTATACATTTCTCGTTAAGTTTAATACAAATTTTTTTTTGTTATTGTAATTCAGTTTTTCTCTACCATTGTATCATCTGAGTGGTTATTGGTTTTGTAGATGGAGGCTTTTGATTTCTAAATGGCAATTCCATATCCTGCTAAGAGACTGAATTTTTTCATTGTTTATGTGAAATTTATCATTGATTTTCTACAGCTTTCCTTGTACAATATATCATATGCGGAGATAGTTTTACTTCTCTTGCAATTTTTTTTTTGTTTTTTTTTGTCTTTTTGCCTTTTCTGGGGCTGCTCCCGCAGCATATGGAGATTCCTAGGCTAGGGGTCTAATCAGAGCTGTAGCTGTCGGCCTATGCCACAGCTGCATCTGCAACCTACACCACAGCTCATGGCAATGCCGGATCCTTAACCCACTGGGCAAGGCCAGGGATCGAACCCAAAACCTCATGGTTCCTAGTCGGATTCGTTAACCACTGCACCACGACGGGAACTCCCTCTCTTGCAATGATTATGTTTGCAATTTCTCTTATCTAATTGCATTAGCTAATGTCACCAGTACGTACACACACACACACACACACACACACACACACACACACACCGCAGATATATAGCTATACATATAGACAATCATCTTAATAAAGTATTCATCAATTTCTATTTTCTCTAGTGCTTATAGCAACAACACTGTTGAAGTCTGTCAAATGGAACTATATCCAGCCTCTTGGGATAGACTATGATGGAAGTTAATGGGAGAAAGTGAATGTATATGTATGTATGACTGGGTCACTTTGACATACAGCAGAAATTGGCACAACAATGTAAACCAACTATATGCTAATAAAGATTTAAAAAAATTAATTTTGTCAAAGGCTTCATCAGCATCTATGGAGATAATCATATGATTTTCTTAGATATACTGATATGGTATGTTACTTAATAGATTTCCTAATAACTGAACAAACCTTTAATTCCTAAATCGCACTTGGTCAAGGTTTATTATTTTCTTATTGTAGTTTTGTATTCTATTTAATATTTAACATAGCCTATTTGAGTCAGTACTCATAAGTGTACTTTTCCATTTTTATATTCCATCAGGTTTTGTGTAAATGTTATCTTGCTTCATAACAAGGTATTAGGGAAGTTTTTCTTTACTCTCCTTGCTCTTAAACAACTTAAGGAATATGAGACTATCTGAACTTTGAAGATTTGGTATAATTCCCCTATCAAACCATCTGGGGTCACATTTACCGTCTAGTGATGCTTGCCAAGGGTGCTAAAACAGTTCAATAAGGGAAGAAATAGTCTTTTCGACAAATGGTGTCCGGGACAACTAGATATCTACAAACAAAAGAAGGTAGGTCCTGCACCTATACACCAAGCCTTGGATAGGACTTCTAGATATCCACAAATAAAAGAAGGTAGGTCCTGCACCTATACACCAAACTTTGGATAGGACTCCGTCTCGAATACCGCCCTCCTGGGATGTGCACAAGGAAAACCCCGCCCTCGCGTCCGTCCTGCTTCTAACCGGTCTTCTGCGCTCCGCTGAGCCCTCTGGCAGGACGCCGACCTCCAAGCCTGATCGATTTGGAAAGCATGATTTGGATTCAGGTCCAACTACAGCCCCCAGCATCTAGAACAAACGACCGCGGCCCGCATACTTCCCTATCCCCTCCGCAACTCATCCAGATCCTGGCGCCCCCGAGGCTCCGCCCCTTATGCTGATCGTGGTGCTGGTGCTGGTGCTGCCCGTCCCGTTTACGTCTGGATTTGCGCTTCTCTCCGTGGCGGAGTTTGGTTTTCTCCGCTGTTGGCGTTGGCTTCGGCGCTCAGCCCCGGCCCCTTTGGCCTCTCGTACCGGTTGAGGCACGCCACCTGCTCCTGCTAGTACCCCGCGGCCGAAGCTTCCCTCCTTGGTCCCTCGGAGATCCTCCGCCAAATCCGCCCGCGCGGGCCTCGGTTGTGGCTCTGGGTCTCTGGTGGAGGGGAGGCCTTTTCTCTTTCCTCTAGGCGCCTCTCTTCAAAGTCTACCAAAGCAATCTTTGTATCTTTTCTTCCGAAGGAAAAGCATTTATGTTTTGGAAAACGGCCCAGCGCCCTCTTCTCACCGACATGGCGATTGTGGCGCCTTCCTGTGAGCCCTGGACAGAAATGCTCTGGCTGTGAGCATCCTTATTGAAGTTTGATGAATCATTCGGGTGTTTTCTTGTTGTGGACTGACTGTTCCTATTTTGCATGTCTGTATACCTACATCTGTCTCCATGTGTGTAGTTAAAAGTTTATAAGAAACTCTGAGAGTAAGGAGATAGAAATGTTGCAGACATGATATTTGACCTTTAATACTGGGTTAATTGCATAGCATGTAACAACAAAGGATTGTGTAATGACTCCTACAAATTAATACCCCAAATGAAAACTCAATATGAAAACGATGAAGAGGTTTGGGTAGGTTCTTTAATAAAGAAAATAAAGGAATGACAGATTCATGAAAAGATGCTTGATATCGTTAGCAACCTGGGAAATGCAAATTAAAATCACAATATTATGTATTATACACACTGAATAGTTAAAACTAAAAATAGAGTGACAGTTCCAGTATTGGTTGAGAAGTGCATACAGCTAAGGGAAACATACATTTTTTTTTGTCTTTTTTTTTTTTTTTGCTATTTCTTTGGGCCGCTCCCGGGGCATATGGAGGTTCCCAGGCTAGGGGTCCAATGGGAGCTGTAGCCACCGGCCTACGCCAGAGCCACAGCAACGCGGGATCTGAGCCGCGTCTGCAACCTACACCACAGCTCAGGGCAACGCTGGATCGTTAACCCACTGAGCAAGGGCAGGGACCGAACCCGCAACCTCATGGTTCCCAGTCGGATTTGCCAACCACTGCGCCACGACGGGAACTCCGAAACATACATTTTTAAAGATTATCAACTTGGGGAGTTCCTGTTGTGGCTCAGCAGTAAAGAACCTGACTAGTATCTTTGAGGATAGGGTTTGATCCTTGGCCTTGCTCAGTGGGTTAAGGATCCAGTGATGCTGTGGTGTAGGTGCCAGACATGGTTTTGATCCTGGTTGCTGTAGCTGTGGTGTAGGCCAGCAGCTGCAGCTCCAATTTGACTCCTAGCCTGGGAACTTCCATGTGCTGCAGGTGTGGCCCTAAAAAGCAAAGACAAACAGAGTATCAACTTGGAAGTTACCTTGTGGCACATAGGGTTAAGGATCAGCTTTAGTTGCTGCTGTGGCAAGGGTTCACTTCCTGGCCAGGGAACTTTCACATGCCATGGACATGGCCCCAAAAAAAGTATCAACTAAATATGATGTTGATACCACAACAATAATATATACACATGCCCACAAGTTGAACGTAGGCACTACTCATAGCATAATTTGAAATATCCCTAAGTTGTATTGCTTTCATGTTTTTTCATTTGGTTTTCTGTCTACTGTCCTGATTGGATGATTTCCATTATTCTATCTTCCATATCACTAATTCATTCCTCTGCATTATTTATTCTGCTCTTTATTGCCTTTAGCTCAGTTTGTATCTTTGCAACTGAATTTTCTAGTTTTTCTTGGCTCCTCCTTATATTTTCTAGTTCCTTTCTGAGAGAATCTGCATTACTGTTCATATCCTGTCTTAATTCCTTCAGTATTTTCACTATCTCCCTTTTGAACTCAAAGTCTGTCAGACTGCAGAGGTCTGTTTCATTGCTGACTGCTTTAGGTGAATTCTCCTGTTCCTTTAACTGGGAATCGTTTCTGTGATTCGTCATCTTGCTTGTGCTTTTCTTTTTCTGTGAGTTTGGGGAAGCCAAACTAGTCTTGTAAGGCTACTTCTATGCAAGAATACTCCTTTGTATTTTGGGGGGGGAGGGGGTTACTATTTACTTTTGGTGTGGGAGTTTGAATATTTGCTATCTCTTTCTTTGGTGTGAGCAAGCTGTTATTCTCAGGATGCTCAGTGTGTTTTCAGGAAGAAGGAGGCAATAGGTAGGGCCAGCAGTCAGTGCCTGGTCGTTGGGCTCTCACCAACAGGAAGGATCTGGAGGAAGGTGGTACAGGCTACTCCTAGTTGCAGGGCCCTGGGAAGTGGTAATAAGCTCTAGGCAGATCTTCAAGGTGACCAGAGCATTTGGCAGTAGCAGCAGCAGGGTTCCCAGGGGATTGAGAACAACACCACCTTGTGTTTGATTGCAGTGCCCTCCTCTGAGGTTCTTGGAACCGCAGGTGGTGCCTGTTCAGGGAACCCTATTGGGAGCAGGCCATGACCGTCTCTAGAGTCAGTGATAACTTTGGTGGTTTGCCCCCGCCACCTGTAGACCATGCATGAGGCAACTTGTCTCACTTAGCCCACATAGAAGATGCTGTACAGGCTGCTCCTAGCTGCAGGATCCTGGGAAGTGACAGAGACCAGGCGTGTAGGTACTGCCTGGAACGTCTGGCAGTGGTAGCAGCAGGGCGGGTGTGTTCCTGGAGGTACAAGAGCACCAACAGATGGTGTTAGGTCACAATGCCCTCCTCTGTGGTGCCCTTTAGGTGAATGGGGATGCAAGTGATTTTTGTCCAGATATCTCAAATGGCAGCGGGCCACGCCCACTTCTGGAATCAGGGATAACTGCTGCCCGCAAACCACACAAGAAGCACTCTGTCCCACTTAGCCCATGCAGGAGGTGCTGCACCAGCTGCTCCTAGTTGTAGGATCTTGGGAAGGGACAGTCACCAAGTGTCTGGGTGCTGCCCAGAGCGTTTGGCAGTGGCAGCTGCAGGGCAGGTGTGTTCCCAGTGGCAGCTGCAGAGCAACAGCGTATGGTGCTTGGTTGCAGTGCCCTCTTTTTTTCTTTTTTGCCAACCCCTGAGGTGATTGGTGTTACAGTTGGAGCCCACTCACAGGCCCCCAGTGGTGGCAAGTCGCGCCTTCTTCTGGCCTCTGAAATGACCACCGCAGTCAGTCCCTGCTACCTATAGATCATGCAAGAGGCACCACGTCACACTTAACCCCCTGATGCCCTTAGCCAACACAAGAGGTGCCTGGCCACCGGTAGCCTGCACAAAAAGCACCCAGTCTCCCCTAAACAAGCAAGAGCTTCTCGCGGCTGGTAGCCAGTGCCAGAGCTGCCCCGCCCTCTGAGAGCCCGTGGGCATGCGCACGCTCCAAGCAGGGCGTTTCCTATGGCGTCTGCCCATCCTCCTCTCCCCTCCCCAACAATGGCGCCTTTCCTCTCCGGCGAGTAGGGACTTTCTCCCTGGTTCCCGCTGAGTGGCGTTCCCCCCCTCCTCAGCCTGTGGTGTGCTGATCCCCCGCCCGTGGCACACTGCTCCTTAGCCCCTCAGACTGTCCCCACACAGCCAGCCCCAGTCCTCTCCCGGAGACTGACCTCCAAAGCCTGAGTCTCAGCGCCCAGCCCCTGCCAGAGTCTCAAGCTGTGGTGTCCAGGCTGGTGGTTCAGATGATCTGTGTGGCTCTCACTCTGCTTTGCTGTTCTCAGTCCTGCTGCTGTGCTTTTCTCCACGACTTTGAGGTCCCGCCAACGCCGCTGATCTTTCCGTCAGTTAGGTAGTTTCCCAGGATGTGGCTTCTTTTCTCCTTCACAGCTCCCTCTCGGGAATGCTAGTCCTGTCCTGATTCCTTTTCTCTCTCTTTTTCTTTTGTTCTACTCAGTTATGTAAAGAGTTTCTTAACCTTTTCGGAGGTTTAAGTTCTTCTGCCAGCATTCAGTTGATGTTCTGTGAGAGTTGTTTTACATGTAGATGTGTTTTTTTTGATGTGTTTGTCGGAGAAGGTGAGCGCCACCTCTTACTCCTCCGCCATCTTGCTCCGCCTCCGAAATATCCCTAAATTGGAAATAACCCAATGTAGATTAAGAGAAGGATCTTCCGTGTGTGGCACAGCAGAAATGAGTCAGACTAGGAAACATGAGGTTGCGGGTTTGATCCCTGGCTTCTCTCAGTGGGTTAAGGATCCAGCGTTGCCCGTGAGCTGTGGTGTAGGTTGCAGACGAGGCTTGGATCTGGCATTGCTGTTGCTCTGGCGTAGGCTGGCAGCTACAGCTCCGATTAGACCCCTAGCCTTGGAACCTCCATATGCTGCAGGTGTGGCCCTGAAAATACCAAAAAAAAAAAAAAAAAAAAAAAAAAAAAGATAAATGAAGGTGAAATATATTTTCTGCGGCATACTCTTCAGCAAAGAAGAATCAAACCACAGATAGAGAGTTCTCTGGAGCCTAGCATTTAAGGATTCAGCCTTGTCACTGCTATGGCTTGGATTTGATCCCTGGCCCAGGAACTTTCACATCCTGTGGGCAGAACCAAAAAATAAAACAAAACAAAAAAATCCCTCCAAGTAGATGCCAACAAATTGGATGAACCTCAGAAACATAATGTTGAGTCAAGGAAGCCAGATAAAAAAGAATGCATGCTGTTTGATACTATTTCTTTAAAATTCAAAAATAGGCAGACTAGCCTAGAACGTTAAATGTCAGGATAGTGGTTGTGATTGGGAGGCATTGCGTTGTTTTGGGAAAGAGACAGAGATGTCTAATATGCTGAATATAGAAATATTCTGTCTTGACCTGAATGATAGTTACCTTGGGCTGCTCATTTCTCGATAGTTCATTGAGATTTTTATTCATGATTGCCTCCCTTAATTGTATGTATGCAGGAATTCAATAAAAGAAATTTAAGAACTAGAACTATGGGAGTTCCCTCGTGACTCAGTGGTAACAAACCTGACTAATATCCATGAGGTCGTGGGTTTGATTCCCTGGCCTTGCTCAGTGGTTTTAGGATCTAGCGTTGCCATGAGCTGTGGTGTAGGTTGCAGACATGGCTTGGATCTGGCATTGCTGTGGGTGTGGCATAGTTCTCTAGCCTGGGAACTTGCATATGCTGCAGTGTGGTCCTAAAAAGCAAAACAAAGAAAAGAAATAGAATTATGTGTTGTACTACCTAATATTGAATGAGAAATGCAGATGTAGAACAAAATCTACATAGAGGATGCATAAAAAGAAAACCAGTACTAGATGGGAAAAAGGAGAACTAATCAGTAGTATGAAAAGGTGAAAAGATGAAAAATGTATTTATATAATAGTCTTTATAGTTAACTGTGAGATAATATGGAAAGACTTAAATTTCAACATAAAAGAAATGATTCAGTAACATGATTCAGACCCTGTTAGAGTGGCCAACATTAAAAATGTATTTTGAAGTTTTTCTAAAATAGTGCCATTCATGTTTAGATGTCTTTGTGTCAAGATTGGAACACTGTTTTTCTAAGTGAAGTATAAATTACCACAGTCCTCTGAAGTGGTTATTTACCTGTTCTTTTTTTTTTTGCTTTTTAGGGCCGCACCCGCAGCATATGGAAGTTCCCAGGCTAGGGGTCGGAATCAGAGCTGGAGCCGGAGACACCGGCCTACACCACAGCCACTGCAATGCCAGATCCTTAACCCACTGAGTGAGGCCAGGAATCGAACACGCATCCTCATGGATCCTAGTCTGGTTTGTTAACCACTGAGCCAGGGAGGAAACTCCTACTACCTGTTCTATCTTTATCTTACCCTTAGCCAGTCTTGTCTCTATCAGGACTATATTTGTGTATGTGTGGTACTCCTTATACTTTAATGGGATTGATTCTTTCTTTATACTGCTCATCATCACTGATAATCAAGAATTTGCATTGCCCAGTTGAAGTGTGAGATCCCTAAGAACTGTTTGCTCCTCAGTGCCTAGTACCTGGCCTGGCATAAGGAAGCCCCTTTTAAATATTTGCTCATGGAATGAAAGAATAAGAGACAGAGGGAGAAAAGGTTCCAAGCCCAGCCAATCTCCAGCAGGGTATTCTCAGGGAGACTTCCTTTTTTTTTAATTAAAAATTTTTTTTATTTATTTTATGGTCACACCCACAGCATATGGAAGTTCCTGGGCTAGGGATTGAATCTGAGCATATGCCACAGCTGCAGCAATGCCAGATCTTTTTTTTTTTTCTTTTTCTTTTTTCTTTTTAAGGCCACACCCATGGCATATGGAAATTCCCAGGCTAGCACTCAAATTGGAGCTACAGCTGCCGGCCTACTCCACAACCAGAGCAACTTGGGATCCTAGTCACATCTGTGACCTACATTGCAACTCTTAGCCGTGCCAGATCCTTAACCCACTGAGCCGGGCCAAGGATTGAATCTACATCCTCATGATACTAGTTGGGTTTGTAACCTGCTGAGGTACAATGGGAACTCCAATGCCAGATCCTTTAACCCACTGCACTGGGACAGGGATTGAATCCACACCTCCCAAGCTGCTGCAGTCAAATTCTTAATCCACTGCACCACGGCAGGAAATCTGAGACTTTTGATTTCATAAAATCTTTTGTATTTCTCCTGTCCATTATGCCTAGCAGAGGGTCTGGACTGAATTCTGTCCATATTAGGGATAACAACAACCACAGGAGATCAGGCTCTTAATACACTAATCTCTGTGTACTCCTGGCTCACATTTCCTAACTGGTGATTTGGTGCTAATTGCTAATCCTGTGTGAACCTCAGCTTTCTTGGTTATTTTGTGACAGTTTAATAACCAACTTACTAGATTGTTGGGACAACTAAAGGAGTTTATATAACTACTGATAGGTGCTCAGTACATGGTAATTCTCATTATTAATATTTGTGTGTTGTAGTATTAGATTTTTTTTCTTTTTTGGCCACCCTGCAGCATTTCTTTTTTGACCTATGCCACAACTGTGGCAATGCCAGATCCCTTAACCCACCGTGCCTGACTGGGGTTGAATCTGTGTCCTGGCACTGCAGAGATGCCACAGATCCCGTTGTGCCACAGCAGGAACTCCTTAGATGGTTTTCAATGTCTGTCATGTTTCATCTGCAGAGAGATATTTAATGATTGAGGAAAAATGTCTGCTGCTTAATGATTGATGTTGCAAATCAGTTACCCAGACCTCCCAGCATACAAAGAGAAATTGAGATCAACCTCTTAATTTACTCAAAATCTTCTCTGGAGTGATCCAAGCAAATGAAATGTTTTGAAAACTCTCACTATCAGAGTCACAGGATGGCAGCCCTCGGTCTGACTCAGGTGTGTGGTGAGTCCTTGTTGATACTTCTTTTTAAATAATGTACTTCATGCTGTTGCAGTACTCAGAGGTAAGAGAACATGCAGGGGACCGACCATACAAGAGGGATTGAAACGGCCAGAGTTGGAGTTCCCTTTGTGGCTCAGCGGTTAATGAACCTGTCTAGGATCCATAAGGATGAAGTTTCAATCCCTGGCCTTGTTCAGTGGGTGAAGGATCTGGTGTTGCTGTGAGCTGTGGTGTAGGCTGCAGTCAAGGCTCGGATCCTATGTGGCTGTGGCTGTGGTGTAGGCTGGTGGCTACAACTCTGATTGGACCCCTAGCCTGGGAACCTCAATATGCTGCGGGTGCAGCCAAAAAGCCAAAAAGCAAAAAAAAAAAAAAAAAAAAAAAAACAAACTGTAACTGCAATGTATACATCTAAGGATGACCTGACCCCCTTGCTCTACAGTGGGAAAATAATTAAAAAAAAAAAAAAAGTGGCCAGAGTTCATGTTCTTGGGATATGGGATGCAAGAGAGTGTATGCGTGCTTTTTGGGGCTGGGGAATAAAAAAATGTTCATGAACATTACTGTGTGTGTCAAACAGCTCTGCTTCTCTGTACTCTAATTTGTATAACTCTAAAGTGGAGTTTTTAACCTACTCTTCATGTGTAGCAAGATTCAGCAAACCATGTTCTTATGTTCTTGCTCCAGGTAACTCAGGGTGCTTCGTCATGTTATGGAGACAGTGTGTTTGTGGTGTGCTCTGTGCATAGCGTGGAACAGTTTACAGGCCTCTGATTGTTGGAAGCAGACAGGCTTCAGAGCTCATGCCATTCTTCTTCTCCCTGAGGTCATCTTTCTTTGGACTTTTCTTGTCTTCATGAGAGGAAAACCCAGGAGACACAGATGGTGGCTGGGTCACCGATGGAATCTTCTCAGGCAAGTGGAAAGAGGATTTTTCTTCAAAATGTCATATGTATTTCCATCTGGTAGCCATGTCATGACCCCAAGTTTTTTTTTTTTTTTTTCCTTATTTGGCTGCCCCACAGCATATGGAGCAATTGGACCAGGAATCAGATCTGAGCCGCAGTGGCAACCCACTGTGCAGCTTCGGCAACGCTGAATCCCCAACCCCCTGTGCTGGGATGTGGATTGAACTTGCGTCCTAGCACTCCAGAGACACTGCTGATCCTATTGTGCCACAGTGGGAACTCCGACCCCAGGTTTTTTAAAGCCATTCATGACCCTGCTTAGGGAATGAGTCCCAAGTGAATTTCTCCACGACCACACCATCTTAGAATATACATGGATTATATGGGATATGATTCTTTTATTTCAATATTTATTAATTCTTTCTGATCCTTAATTGTGCTTGTTGGCTTATTGTTTTGCTGAGTTATGACAGATCTTAAGGAAGGATATGAAAATATCTAATCTCAAAATTTGTATGTCACTGTGGAAATAATTTATTGGTTATTAGATTTTACAGTGGTGCATTGTGATTAGAGCTAACTGCAACTTATAGAGAGAGGAGAAATAGGGAGTTACCATTGTGGCTCAGTGGTAACATAACCTGACTAGTATCCATAAGGATGTGGGTTCGATTATTGGCCTTGCTCAGTGGATTAATGATCCAGTGTTGCTGTGAGCTGTGGTGTAGGTCGCAGATGTGGCTTAGATCCTGTGTTGCTGTGGCTGTGGTGTAGGCCGGCAGCTGCAGTTCTGATTCTACCCCTAGCCTGGGAACCTCCATGTGCTTCAGGTGCAGACCAAAAACAAAACAAAACAAAACAAAAAAAAGAGAGAGAGAGAGAGAGAGGAGGAATAAAGCAAGAACAGCCCACAGTCAGGTTGTGGTAAGATAAGCTCAGTCACGTGACAGTGATGCTGGTAAATCCACATGACTGGCTTCAGTCAGACAGTGTATGTAGCTAGGGAGGAGAAGAGGTCTGGGCCCAGGAGTACTATCGGCTTCTAGTTCTACCTCCCTCAAACCCTCCTGCATCTTTCTGAGAACATCAAAGAAGACCGTATTTTGCTGAAGCCAGCTTGTATTTGATGGTTTAGCACTTAAGTGACTTTTGAGGGTGTGGCTGTGAACTTTACCCAGGAGGAGTGGACTTTGTTGGATCATACTCAGAAAGATCTCTACAGAGACGTGATGTTGGAGAACTACCAGAATCTCATTACCCCAGGTGAGGCTGGCATCATTTCTTCACCGAGCCCTTTATGAAATGAATGTTTCTCAAATGCCTTTGCTGTCAAATGGGAATACTGCGGTAATCAGGACAGACCAAGTCCCTGGCCTCATGAGTCTTACTGTCTGGAGACTTCCCCATGAAAATGACCTTTATTTCCTTCAGAGACTGAAACTCTTAAGATTTTAAATGTGTACAAGGTTGGACATTGCTTTTAGAGCTCTCCAGTCATTTGAGGGCACCCAGAGAATGTGCTTGGATTTTTTGTGCCTTTAAAAAGCCTTATTGTATTTGTTTGTGGTTTGCACGATTATTTTGCTGTTTTTAAGTTAAACTTCACTGTCTTCAGAAACCCTGAAGGCTAAAGTGTTGGTTCCCTATTTAAGGACATGTTTTTCATATCTTGCAAGGTCCTCTTTATGTATTTTTCCCTGAAGCACGGTGTGAATCAGCTCTCTTTTGGAAGGAGCAGAATAGCTGAGGACAGGTCCAAGAGGAGTTCTGGAGGGTGAGTTCTTAGAAGTTAGGGTTTTATGCAGAGTAGTGCTAGTCTGGGAAGGGGGCAGTGCCTTTGGAACTGTCCATCTGCAAACTTCACTTACACTCTTTCGTCTGAGAAGACTGAGGCCATTTGGTTTCTGAGTTTCCTCAGTAACTTTCAACTCCCATTTACCTTTCTTTTTTTTTTTTTTTTTTTTTTTTGCTTTTTAGTGCCACAGCCACTGCATATGGCAGTTCCCAGGCTAGGGGTCAAGTTGGAGCTACAGCTGCTGGCCTATGACACAGCCACAGCAACACAATCTGAGCCGCGTCTACATACTACACCACAGCTCATGGTCCTTAACCCACTGAGTGAGACCAGGGATGGAACCCGCAACCTCATGGTTTCTGGTCGTGACAGGAACTCCCAACTCCGATTTACCTTTAAATCCCATTGTTCCATTGAGAACAACTGCACAAAGATCTTTCCAGCTTATTTGAAAATTTCATTATTTACAGATAGCTCTTTTCACATACCTTATGTTTTCCTGATTTTTTTTTGAAATATTACAATATTACAATGTTGTGTTAATTTCTGCTGTACAGCAAAGTGATTCAGTCATACATATAAACATATCCATTCCCATATAGGTTATCAAAGAACATTGAGTAGGTTTCCCTGTGCTATACAGCAGGTCCCCATTGACCGTCTATTCCATATATTATGATGTGCATTTGCCAACCTCAACCCCCCAATTCATCCCTCCACCCTTGTTTTCCTGATTTTATCATCTTTTTGTTTACCATCAGCCTTACTTTTCTAGGGTATGTATTATAACTTGGTAAATTATTTAAGGTTTGAAACCATATCCTTATCATTGTCAGACTTCTAACACAACCAAACTTTGTGGTCCATCTTTCCTTTTGTTTTATCATTTTTATTATGTTCCATTCATATTAAGAAGGACATACACATGTGCCATATGCTTTTTTTCATTTTTAAAGTTTTATTGAAGTATAGTTGATTTACAATGTTATGACAGTCCTTGCCACACAACAAAGTGAATCAGCCATACACATACACATATCGTCTCTTTTTCAGATTCTTTTCCCGTATAGATCATCAGAGAACATTGGGTAGGTTTCCCTGTGCTATACAGCAGGTCCCTGTTGACCATCTATTCCATATACTATGGTGTATATTTGCTAATCCCCAAACCCCAGTCCATCCCTCCCGCCTTGTTTTCCTGATTTTATCTTTTTTTTTTTTTTTTTTTTTTTGTCATTTTTGGCCACCCTGTAGCATACAGAGTTCCTGGGCCAGGGATCAGATCCAAGTCGCAGCTGTGACCTAAGCTGCAACTGTGGCAAAGCTGGATCCTTAACCCACTGTGCTGGGCTAGGATTGAACCTGGTCCCAATGCTGCCAAGATGCTGCTGATTCTGTTGCACTATAGCGGGAACTCTTTTTTTTTTTTTTTTTTTTTTCCCAAGGCCATGAACATTCCACAGACTTTATATTGGACCTCAGGTAATCCCAATTATATGATTAACACAAAATAATAAATCCTTAGTCATATGAAGTTAAAAAATGCTTCAAACCAGTACTCTTTATGACAGTGACAAATGTTATAAAAAGAATGAAATTGCGCTTTCTCTTGGACACATATCACTCATTAAAATGGCATATTTGCTAGAGAGTTCCATGTGCCTACACATATCTACTGGCCACTCACGATTCATTTCCCCCAACATTTTCTATAGGTCACATCTCTATCCTTCTATTAAGATGCATGAGTGTATGTGTGGTGTGCAGTATGTGCAGTGTGTATGAGTAATATAATGGAACATGGAAATCTGTATTGCAGGTCACGGAAGCAAGCAATTTAGACTCTACATACTATTCCTCAAATCTAAAGGAAAATGGCTTCTTTGGATACTAGTATTGATCGTGACTAGTGCAGGGGAATTAATTCTCATGTGTCAGGTGACATGCTACACCTCTTCTCTGTATTTCCTTTTGTCCTTTTAATAACTTTATGAGCTAACCATTGCATTTTTGGTTTTGTGTGTATTGCTTTTTATTTGCATTATATATTTTAATTTGGTTTATGAACTAAAGCATTAAAATATTTTAAATACCCAAGACCATATTTCTCTGACTTACTATGTAAGTGTTCACATAAATTAAGTTAAATATCTCATATAAACTTTCTTTTCCCCAGTTTAATAATAGTTGCTTGTTTCCAAACTGATGATACCAGAGGATCAAATAACAAAACATCTCAGCAGTAAGACTCTTTCATGCCTCTTAGTTAACATTACCAGTCCAAGATAGACGCCAGTTCTTAAAGAGAAAGCTCTTTTTTCAATAAATTATAAAATGTTAAAAGAACATATTCACTGGCATTTTGAATGCACTTTTGCTTGTTTCATAGTTTCTTAAAAATATGCTCCATTTCAGAGTTCCCATCATAGTGCAGTGGAAACAAATTCCACTAGGAACCGTGAGGTTGTGGGTTCGATCCTTGGCCTCACTCAGTGGGTGAGGATCAGGCATTGCCATCAGCTGTAGTGTAGGTCACAGACGTGGCTTGGATCTGGTGTTGCTGTGGCTGTGGCGTAGCCCAGCAGCTGTAGGTCCAATTTGACCCCTAGCCTGGGAACCTTCCGTTGCCACTCATGCGGCCCTCTTGATGTGGCCTCCTCTTGTTCTTCTGGAGTAGGGTATCTTTTTTAAGCTTTCCGATCCATTTGGGTGGGGGTACAGCAGGAACTCTTATAATAATTTTGCATACTATCAGCCTTACTTTTGCAGAATAAGTATGATAACTTGTAAATTGTTGACAGTTTTTTTTTTTTTTTTTGGTTGTTCATTTTTGGCTACCCCATGGCACCTGGAGTTCCCAGGCCATATGTTTCTTTATCCCACTGTGCTGAGTCAGGGATCAAACCTGTGTCTTGGTGCTGCAGATATGCCGCTGACCCCATCATGTACAGCAGGGACTCCTATTTACAGGGTTATTATTATTATTTTTTTTGGTTGTTGTCGTTGCCTTTTTAGGGCTGCACCTGCAGCATATGGAAGTTCCCAGGGATAGAATTGGAGATGCAGCTGCCAGCAGCCATAGCCACAGCCACACCATGTGGGTTCCAAGCCTTGTCTGCTACCTACACCACAGATCACACAATGTTGGATCCATGACCCACTGAGCGAGGCCAGGAATAGAATCCATACCTCACGGATACTAGTTTAATTTGTTTCCACTGTGCCACAATGGGAACTCCCAAACATCAGATTCTTTAACCCACTGTGCCAGACTGGGGATTGAACCTGCATCCTAGTGCTGCTGAGATGCCACTGATCAGTTTGCACCACAGTGGAACTCCTAGGTTGTCTTTTTGTTGTTGAAGTGTAGGAGTTTTTAGATGGCCAACAAACACATGAAAAAATGCTCAACATCGCTGATTATAAGAGAAATGCAAATCAAAACTACCATGAGATATCACCTCACACCAGTCAGAATGGCCATCATTAATAAATCCACAAATAACAAGTGCTGGAGAGGCTGTGGAGAAAAGGGAACCCTCCTGCACTGCTGGTGGGAATGTAAACTGGTACAGCCACTATGGAGAACAGTTTGGAGATACCTTAGAAATCTATGCATAGAACTTCCATATGACCCTGCAATCCCACTCTTGGGCATCTATCCGGACAAAACTCTACTTAAAAGAGACACATGCACCCGCATGTTCATTGCAGCACTATTCACAATAGCCAGGATATGGAAACAATCCAAATGTCCATCGACAGATGATTGGATTCGGAAGATGTGGTATATATACACAATGGAATACTACTCAGCCATAAAAAACGATGACATAATGCCATTTGTAGCAACATGGATGGAACTAGAGACTCTCATCCTGAGTGAAATGAGCCAGAAAGACAAAGACAAATACCATATGATATCACTTATAACTGGAATCTAATATCCAGCACAAATGAACATCTCCTCAGAAAAGAAAATCATGGACTTGGAGAAGAGACTTGTGGCTGCCTGATGGGAGGGGGAGGGAGTGGGAGGGATCGGGAGCTTGGGCTTATCAGACACAACTTAGAATAGATTTACAAGGAGATCCTGCTGAATAGCATTGAGAACTATGTCTAGATACTCATGTTGCAACAGAAGAAAGGGTGGGGGAAAAACTGTAATTGTAATGTATACATGTAAGGATAACCTGACCCCCTTGCTGTACAGTGGGAAAAAAAAAAAGAAATATAATTCACCTTTCTGCCTGTGATTTGTTGTTGCTTTTTGTGTAGGTTACTGATGTTTGTTCAGTGACTTTTTTTCTTATCTGCCCACTTTATTTTTTATTTTTTAACTCAATGAATTTTATTATTTACAGGATTTCCATCCCAAACCCCCAGACTATTTCCCTGCCAACCCCAACCTGTCTCCTTTGGAAACCACAAGTTTTTCAAAGACTGTTAAGTCAGTTTCTGTTCTTACGTTCATTGTATCCTTTTTTTTCAGATTCCACATATAAGTGGTAGCATATGATATTTGTGTCACGCTGACTAACTTGACTTAGCATGATAGTTTCTAGGACCATCCATGTTGTTGCGAAAGCCATTATTTCATTTCTTTTTATGGCTGAGTAATATTCCATTGTGTATATGTACCACATTTTCTTTATCCACTCCTCTGTCGATGGACATTTAGATTGCTTCCATGGCTTGGCTATTGTATATAGTGCCGCAATGAATACTGGAGTACATGTATCTTTTTTTTTTTTTGTCTTTTTTTGCCTTTTCTAGGGCTGCTCCCTTGGCATATGGAGGTTCCCAGGCTAGGGGTCTAATTGGAGCTGCAGCCACTGGCCTATGCCAGAGACACAGCAACTTGGGATCCGAGCTGCGTCTGCAACCTACACCACAGCTCATGGCAATGCCAGATCCTTAACCCACTAAGCAAGGCCAGGGACTGAACCCACAACCTCATGGTTCCTAGTCGGATTCGTTAACCACTGAACCACAGGAACTCCAACATGTATCTTTTTGAGTCTTGGTTTTCTCTGGATAGATGCTCAGGAGTGGAATTGCCAGATCAAATGGTAATTCTATTTTTAGTTTTTTAAGGAATATCCATACTGTTTTCCATAGTGGTTGTACCAATTTACATTCCCACCAACAATATAAGAGGGTTCCCTTTTCTGCACACCCTTTCCAGCATTTATTTTTTGTAGACTTTTTGATGACAGCCATTCTGGCTGGTGTAAGGTGGTGGCTTATAGTAGTTTTGATTTGCATTTCTGTAATAATGAGTGATGTTGAACATCTTTTGATATGTTTTTTGGACATCTGTATGTCTTCTTTGGAGAATTGTCTGTTTAGATCATCTGCCCTGTTCAGTGACTTTTATTAATTATTTTTGTTCTACATTTTTTCTAGTGCAGCTCTTAAAATCTGTGTTCTGTTAGTTTGCTGGTCACCTTAGAATGACAGAAATTTCTTTAATGCCTTAAGCCAAGAAAATAAAATTAAAAATTATCTTTTGGTTTTTGTCACTTGGCTTGGATTGGGCCCCTCCTTCAATGCTTGGCCAGGCTGTTTACAACTCTTCCTTAGCCTTCCCTTCCTGCTTGAGTGGATCTTGAAGGTCAGCCAGAAGTGAAGGCTTGTAATCCTCCCTGGCCTTTCTGAGAATGCATCTGGCCCTGGGCATATTTGTAGACTTCTTAATTCTCTGGTAAATGTTTGAGTTCTTAAAAGCCTCTATTCACCCACATATAACATTCCCAACTTGTTCCTCCCAGGGCTTATCTGTCTGTGTACTATTTGTCCCAACCACTTTCCTTTTCCTCAAGCTGCTGTGGCCAATACTTGACCTGTAGATACTTTCAGCTGAAGCTGCCTATAATGCTGCCTCACTCCTGGGAACTCTCTGAGTTGGGGGAAATAAAGGGAAGCTCCTATGCTGGTATTTGAGGAATCTGCCAGATAGGTCAAAACACACAATAGGAGTACTTTCTTTCTCTCTGGCCATGCCTGCAGGATGTGGATGTTTTCAGGCCTGGGATCAAACCCATGCCATAGCAGTAATCTGAGCTACAGCAGTGACAATGCTGGATCCTTAACTGCTAGGCCACTGGGAACTCCACAGTGGCAGTTCTTTGAGAATGAAGTCCAGGTTGCTCCTTTTGGCAGTAGCAGCTTGTTCAAGGAATACATCTTGCCATCTTCATGGCTGCAGCTGATCTGGAGAGCATGGATGGTAGGTGGGAGGTTAAAATGCCACAGTACTTTCTCATTGAAGTATAGCTGCTTCTTTCTTCTTAAGCGTTCACTTGGTTGCATATTTTTTACTAGATTCCAAATTCTGCAAGAGTTGATTCTGATAGTTTTTGTAAGCTTGTTAGATGTTTTCTGGTGGGAAGGAGCCACCAGAATCTGCCATATTTTGTGATGTCATTCTCTGTGCCATATGCTTTGAAGCAACTTTATCCCATAACTATTCTCCAAACTTGAATTTTTCTACTTTATTTCAGAATTGGATTTGCAGCCTAAAACCTAAAGTCATACACCTCTTCAGGATGTTTCTCTGGAAAAATCATCAAACAGAATTCAATTGGTAAGATCTCCAAGAAGTAATTTTTCCCCTCCTGACCAGGACCAGAAGCACCAAATCCATGAGAATCATACCAGATAAATATCATTTACTCAAAGGGAGTAGCGTCAATGAAGAGATTCTCTGAATATCAAGTATTTTTTTTTTTTTTTTTTGGTCTTTTTGAGGGCCGCTCCCATGGCATATGGAGATTCCCAGGCTAGGGGTCGAATCACAGCTGGAGCCACCGGCCTATGCCAGAGCCACAGCAATGCAAGATCCGCGCCGCGTCTGCAACCTACATGACAGCTCACAGCAATGCCAGATCCTTAACTCACTGAGCGAGGCCAGGGATCGAACCCCAAACCTCATGGTTCCTAGTCTGATTCGTTAACCACTGAACCATGACGGGAACTCCTGAATATCAAGAATTTGAGGAGTATTCCAACTTACTTCCAGCCTGTTTCTTCTCAGAGATCTCACATGTAAATATCCACATATATATCTTTTTTTTTTTGTCTTTTTGTCTTTTGTTGTTGTTGTTGTTGTTGTTGTTGCTATTTCTTGGGCCGCTCCCGCGGCATATGGAGGTTCCCAGGCCAGGGGTTGAATCGGAGCTGTAGCCACCGGCCTACGCCAGAGCCACAGCAACGCGGGATCCGAGCCGCATCTGCAACCTACACCACAGCTCACGGCAGCGCCGGATTGTTAACCCACTGAGCAAGGGCAGGGACCGAACCCGCAACTTCATGGTTCCTAGTCGGATTCGTTAACCACTGCGCCACGACGGGAACTCCATTTTTTTGCCTTTTTTTTAGGGCTACACCCGCAGCATATGGAAGTTCCCAGGTCCAATTGGAGCTGCAGCTGCTGGTCTAGACCACAGCCACAGTAATGTGGGATTCTTAACCCACTGATCCAGGCCAGGGATTGAACCTGCATCCTTACAGATACTAGTTGGGTTCATTACCACTGAGCAACAACAGGAACCACACACACACATATATATTTAAATCTGATATCCAGTTTTTGAAACACAATTTAACCTAAATAATGATCAGAAATACTAAGGTGCTTTGTGAAAATAGAGAATATAATGCTGGGTCCTGGCCTCATTGGTTATTCAACTTAAAATTTCTCAAAAACAGAGCAGAAACTCTATACACTTAATGGAAATGGGAACGGTTTTATTACGATGATGTTTCCAATGCATAAACATTGTGAAGGGGAGGGGAGAAATCCTGTTATTATAATGAATATGAAAATCTCCTCAGTTATTACTTATACCTTAATCAGCAGGAGAGAAGCAATGCTGGATGAAAACAATTTGGCTCTAACCTATGTGGAAAAATATGACACACATGAGGACTCACATTAGACAGAAAACTTCTAAGGATAATCATAGTAGGAAAACCTTAGAAAATAATTTTTTTTTTGTCTCTTTGCCATTTCTTGGGCCGCTCCCGCAGCATATGGAGGTTCCCAGGCTAGGGATCTAATCGGAGCTGTAGCCATGGGCCTACGCCAGAGCCACAGCAACGCGGGATCCAAGCCACGTCTGCAACCTACACCACAGCTCATGGCAACGCCGGATCGTCAACCCACTGAGCAAGGGCAGGAATCGAACCTTCAGCCTCATGGTTCCTAGTTGGATTCGTTAACCACTGCGCCACAACAGGAACTCCAGAAAATAATTTTATTAATACTTTGCTCAAGGAACTCAGTGTTGTGGAGAAAACCTCTTAGTGCGTCCAACATGAAAAAGTTTCTGGTCAGCTTTCAAATCTCACTGGGCACCAAAAAACTCTGAAACAAGGGAAATTGTTTTAATGCCAAGAGTGTTGGAGAACTTTTGTTAATCAGTCATCCCTTAAGGTACATAGGAGATACCACACTGGGGAAAAGCTCTATGTGTGTAGAGAATTGTCGGGAGCCATAAGGCTGCTCCAGTAAAGAAAGCAAAGCCACAGTCAGCACCTGCATGAGGCTTGTCTGGTTAGCAGAGCTACAGACAAGCTGAAGAAAGAAGGATTGCAGAGCAATCCCTTGAAAGACATTGGCTCCAGGAAAATAAAAATGATATCCCCTAAAAAATATGTTAATCTATTTTTCTGTGTTTATCCTTCCTTTTCTATCTCTATTCACAGCTTTCTTACTGCTAAAGATTTGCCCTGGGTACGTAAAACACTTGAGCCAAAACAGAGTGAAGTTATTTAAACAATGTAATGGAAAAAGCCTTTGTTTTGGAGTAACAATTTATGGCACCTATTTTGTGAGAGTATACAGGGGAAACTTATGATTTCAGTCCCTTTACTTAAAAAGAAGTTTGGGGCTGGGAAAATGTTGTTTGGCCTATAAATTGCTATTTTTTATAATAGATGTATTTTTTATCAAATAACAGTGTCACCTGTAACTTTTATCCCTTGTGGGGGCATTTGTTAATTTTTGGGTATAATACTCCTTTCTATTGAAATTGGTGGTTTGGAACTTACGTAAATCAGCACAATAGGTTAAATGCTTAGCTTGCTGGCGCCAAATAAATCGTGGTTTTAAGAATGCCATGAGCCCAAGGCTTTCATGCGTTTTGTTAACTACATACACCTTTAATTAAAGAATGTTAGGTATCATAGTTTATTACTTATTAAAGCTCTGTTCTTAATATAGAATAGAATAGCTACTGTTGTTGACCTTTTAAGAAAAATACAGTGTGAAACTTTAAGTTTGTAATCTTGAAGGAAAATCTAAAGTTGAAAGGAACATGTTTTAATTAACCTTCTTTTTTTGTATCTCAGGTGGAGGGAACAAAAGGACTTTAAATCAAATGTTAATGTCAAATCTTACACGAAACCTGATTGTGATAGGGTATAAAAACTGATGCTTTTCATTTAATAAATTGGGTCATCTGCAGCATGCAGCTGAGGAGTTGGCTCCAATTCTTTCCGCGCCGTTTGTAGCCCATCCTCTCCTTCGGCACTCCCTGGCTGCTGGGGCTGGACCTCGGCAGAGAATGTGGGAAAGCTTTCATTCATTCCTCATACCTTATAGGTCATATGGGAATCCACAGTGGCAAAAAGCCCTATGAATGTATGGAATGTGGGAAAGCCTTTACTCTATCTACGGGACTTGTCTTACACATACGAATTCATAACAGAGAAAAACCATTTGAATGTAAGGAATGTGGAAAAGCTTTTATTTATTCCTCCTATCTTACAAAACACATAAAAATTCACAGTGGAGAGAAGCCATATTTATGTAGGAGTGTGGGAAAACTTTCACTCGTTCCTCAGGACTTGTCTTACACATGTGATTGCACACTGGAGAAAAACCTTATGTGTGTAAGGAATGTGGGAAAGCCTTTAAAAATTCCTCAATGCTTAATTACCATGTAAGGATGCACACTGGAGAGAAGCCATGTAAATGCAAGCAATGTGGGAAAGCCTTCACTCAGTCATCAGGACTTACTGCACATTTAAGAATGCATACTGGAGATAAGGTCTATAAGTGTAAAGAATGTGGTAAAGCATTTGTTGGGTCCACAAACTTCAGTATGCACATGTGAATGCACATGGGAGAAAAGCCTTAGAATTGTAAAGAATGTGGGAAAGCCTTTAGATACTCCATGTGCCTGAGTATTCACACGCAAACTCACACAGGGGAGAAACCATATGCATGTAAAGAATGTGGGAAAACCTTCACTCAATCTTCTGCACTTGCTAAATATCTAAGAACTAAAGCATGTGAAAAAAACCTGCAAATGTTCCTCAGACCTTAGTATCCACATCTGAACTCATCTGGATAAAGATCTCATGAAAGTAAAGAAGGTGAGAAGGCTTTACTCAGTGTTCATTCTCACATGATTTGTGGGAACTTACCTTGGGCAGAATTTGAATTCATCTAAGATGTGTGGGAGAGCAGTAATTGTTCACACCTTATAGGATGTATAAAAACTCACACTTGAAGCGTTCCTGTCATAGCTCAGTGGAAACAAATCTGACTAGTATCCATGAGGATACAGGTTTGATCCCTGGCCTCACTCAATGGGTTAAGGATCTGGCATTACTGTGAGCTGTGGTTTAGGTCACAGGTGTGGCTTGGGTCTGGCATTGCTGTGCCTACAGCTCCGATTCGACCCCCTAGCCTGGGGACCTCCATATGGTGCAGGTGCAGCCCTAAGAAGAGACAAAACCCTAACTCACACTTGAGAGAAAAACTTGGCTATAAGGCATTTAGACAAGTCTTTTGGTTGTTGCTTTAATGTTAATTTACATACTTGAAATTACTGTGAAAGCCATGTGAAGCTAAGAATGAAATACAGAGTTCCCTCATGGCTCAACAGGTTAAGGATCTGGCATTGTCACTGCTGTGGCTCTGGTTACAGCTGTGGCATGTGTTTGATCTCTGGCCCAGGAACTTCCACATGCTGCAGGCCTGGCCAAAAATAAAAAAAATGAGATACCGTCTTAAAATATTTCACATGCTTTAAAAAGCACATTGTAACTCTCACTGGGAGGAAACTATATATATGTAAGAGATGTGATGAAAATTTTATTTGGTGTTAAGGTCTTACTATCTATTCGAGGAGTTTCCTTTGTGGCTCAGTGGTAATGAACCCAACTAGTATCCATGAAGATGCAGGTTCAATCCCTGGCCTTGCTCAGTGGTTAAGGATTTAGTGTTGCTGGGAGCTGTGATGTAGGTCGAAGATGCAGCTTGGATCCTGTGTTGCTGTGGCTGTGGATGTGGCCAGCAGCTGCAGCTCTGATTTGACCCCTAGCCTGGGAACTTCTGTATGCCGCAGGTGCAGCCCTAAAAAAAAAGTTAAAAAAAAATCCGTGCGAGACTTCAGCATAAAACCCTATGATTGTAAAGGATACAGGAAGAACTATACTTTCTTTGCATATCTTTGAAGAACTCAACATTTAAATACTCTGCAGATGCCTTCTACATGGAGGCAATCTGGGAAGCCCTCAGATTCCTGAAAGCTTTTTTGTGCTAGGAGACTCACGAATGTAAGAAATGTTAAAAATCATTTAGGTGTTGGGAGCTCCTGCTGCGGTGCAGTGGGTTAAGGACCTGGCATTACCACAGCTGTAGCACAGGTCACAGCTGTTGCTTGGATTATATTCCTGGCCCAGGAACTTCCATTTGCTGCAGATGTGGCCCAAAAAGAAAAAAAAAAAAAAAAAAAAAAAAAAGCTCAGGTGTTAATGAGTGAGGCAATGTGCAGTGGAGAGGAACACTGCCAAGGGAAGCAATCTGGGAAAGCTCTACTTCTGCCTCCTAGATTCATATTCTTGGATAACCTCACAGAGGCAGAAAATATTATGAATGTGAGAAATACCTTTGTGTATGTGTATTTTTTTTGGATTTCAACCTTTAGTAAAAATGGCAATTCACACTGGAGAGAAATTGTTGATTGTCAGGTACATGGGAAATGGTTTATCCTTTTTATAAGTCCTACTCTGCCTGTGAAAACTAACCCTGGAAGAAGCTGCATGAAGGCAAACATATGGAAATACTTTTTCATAAATACACATCCCTTAAGAGACTCATCCAGTACTCATTGGAGGGATAAACTATGAATGTGAAGAATTTGGGGAAGCCTTCACTTATTGTTTTTCACTTACTGTACACAGAGAATTCATGTTGGAAGAGGAAGTGAAATAAATAATGTGAAATGAGATTGCCTTTTTGTGTATTTTTATTCTCTCTCTCTTTTTTTGGCCTTCAAAAGTTCCTGGGCCAAGGATCAAATCTGTGCCACAGCAATGACCTTAGCCATTGCAGTGACAATGCTGGATCCCTAATCACCAGGACACCAGGGAACTCAACTGTGTCTTATTCTCATGGGAAGCACTTGGGTCCTTAATTTTCTGTGGCGGTTTTGATTATAAAGGTGCTTTTAGGAGCTCCTGCTATGGCGCAGTGGTTTAAGCACCTGACTGCGGCAGCTTGGGTTGCTGCAGAGGTGCAGGTTTGATCCCTAGCTCAGCACGGTGGGTTAAAGGATCCAGCATTGCCACAGCTGCAGCTCAGATTCAATCCCTGGCCCAGAAACTTCCATATGCTGTGGGCGCAACAATAAAATTATATTTTTTAAAAAAGTGCTTTTAGGAAGTTCTCTTGTGGTGCAGAGCATAAAGGATCCAGTGTTGTCCCAGCTGTGGTGCAGGCTGCAACTGTGGTGGGTTTGATCTCTGGTCCCGGAACTTCCACATGCCACAGATGTGACCAAAAAAATTCTTTTAAAGTGACTCTAAGTAGTTCCCATCGTGGTGCAATGGAAATGAATCCGACTAGGAACCATGAGGTTGTGGATTCGATTCCTGGCCTTGCTTAGTGGGTTAAGGATCTGGCATTGCTGTGAGCTATGGTGTAGTTTGCAGATGCGGCTCGGATCTGGTGTTGCTGTGGCTGTGGTGTAGGCCGGCAGCTGTAGCTCTGATTCGACCCCTAGCCTGGGAACCTACATATGCTGTAGGTGTGGCCCTTAAAAAAAAAAAAGTGACTAAATAGAATTTCTACTATATCACACTCATTTCATATAATGGTGTTTCTGTCATGGCTCAGCTCTGAAGACTTCATTTACACTGTAATGTCTTCATTGCACTATGAGATATTTGGAAGGTGAATGGGCAATGCAAGGGCATTTTAAAAAAGCTTTGGGTGAGTTCCTGTTGTGGCTTAGTGGGCTAGAGAATCTGATGTAGGAATTCCCTTTGTGCCTCAGTGGTAACTAACCCAATTAGTATCCATGAGGATGTGGGTTTGATCCCCTGGTCTTGCAAATGCAGCTCCGATTCGACACCTGGGAACTTCCATATGCTGCAAACAAACAAACAAACAAACAAAAAAACCTGTTGCAGTCTCTGTGAGGATGTGGTTTGATCCCTGGCCTTGCTCAGTGGGTTGCAAGCTGTGGTGTTGATTGCAGATGTGGCTTGGATCTGGTGTGGCTGTGGCATAGGCCAGTAGCTGCAGCTCTGATCTGACTTCTAGCCAGGGAACTTCCATAAACTGCAGGTGCGACCATAAAAAGTAAAAAAATTGGGAAAAAGAATTCCCTGGTGGCTTGTCAGATTAAGGATCCCGTGTTGTTACTGCTATGGCAAAAGTTCAATGCCTGGCCCAGGAACTTCCACATGCCATGGGCACAGCAAAAAAAAAAAAAAAGAAGTTTTTATGTACTGCTTCCTGATACATTTACAAGTGGGTCATAAAAATAGGCTCTTTATGATCTTTTTTGATTATTTATAGGAAATTCTCTCTGGCCTTGAATGGCAAGTGTATCTAGTCACCTCTTCAACATTCCTTGTCCATTGGTCTATTATAAATAGATTGTCTTCAGGCACATAAAAAACATTCCACTTCTCAGGTTTCCTTGGATTGTATAGGAGAGTCTGTTTCACAGTCCCGGCTAATAAGAGGCAGGTGGAAGTCATTGATGTGGATTCAGGCAAAGCTGTTAAAAAAGAGCAGTCTCCTGCCACCGTCCCCCCACCAAAAGAGACAGTCTCATAATGGCTTTTTCTCTTTAATTATTGCCCTTTACCTTTTCTCCTTCCTTCCTGGAAATCAGATACCATTCCTGGAATTTTAGTGATTAAATTTTGTGCTATGAGGATAAAAGCCACAGAAAATAGGGTTTGGCTAAAGGATGGAGACAGTTCCCTCCATGGTATCTTTGCATCAGCCAGTGGTGTTGGTTTGTAGACTTCTTGGTACCAGAGGAAAGTCAGCTCCATATCAGGCTGAGCACTTATATTTGAGCAGCATCCTTGAATAGATGGCACTTAAGTCCATTAGATTAGATGCTTTCACCAGAGAACTTGCAAGTCTTGGGGAACCTCTAACTTTAGCAGTTTGGGTAATGGTTGGAAGTAGCAAATGGACTGAGAAGCAGTGGCCCGTGAAATAGGGACAGAATTGATGGGCAATGTGACACCAAATGAAGGAGTAATGACTAACCAACTGTGTTGAATGCTAATTGTGCAAGACAGGTGAGGATCAGGATTTGATGGTGAAAATCGTCCGGGATCCTTTCAAAAGCTGACTTTGTGGAGCAGGCTGCGGAAAGCTGTCACTGCAATACATTTCAGAAAAAGAAGATGGCTAGGCATTGCAGACAACAAAGGTAGGTACTCCTCTTTGACCTTACAATCAATACCTTAATCTTCCAGCTTTACATTGTGTATTAGTGTTCTATTGTTGCTGTAACAAAATGGTGTAAAGCAATAATAAATTGCTACTTTATAGTTTTGGAGATCAGACCTCCAAATAGGGTCTCAACTGAGCTAAGAGCAAAATGTCAGTATAACTGTGTTCAGGACAACCTGCTTTTTCCAGCTTGTAGAAGCCTTTTGTCTCCTCTTCCAACTTGAAAGCCAGCAACATTAGTCGAACTCATGCTCCCGAATCATTGATTCTCCTACTCTGCTCCCCTCTTCTAATGTTAAGGACCCTTGAGAGTTTACTTGGCATAGCTGTATAGTCAAGGATAATCTCCATGTTTTAAGGTTATCTATTGCACAAGCTTAATTATCCTCACACTGTTTTAAGGGTACTTGGGATTCGTCAATCAGATATAGTAAGATACACAGACATGGGAGTTCCCGTTGTGGCTCAGCAGAAACGAGTCTGACTAGCATCCATGAGGACGCAGGTTCAATCCCTGGCCTTGCTCAGTGGGTTAATGATCCAGCATTGCCATGAACTGTGGTGTAGGTCACAGACGTGGCTTGGATCCTGTGTTGCTGTGGTTGTGGGGTAGGCCAGCAGCTACAGCTCTGATTTGAGCCCTAGCCAGGGAACCTACGTATGCTGCTGGTATGGCCCTAAAAAAGACACACACACACACACAAAAAAAAAAAAAAAAAAAGAAAAAGAAAAGACACACAGTCATGGAAATGACTGTCATGAAAGAAGTTTATCACATTCTAGAAGCAGCAGGAGGCGGCAGCCCATCAGTAGAGTCTACCCAGGGAAGCACTGGGAGTGGCCAAGAGGCAGCATGAGCGAGGGAGGAAAATGTGACTAAAGACCCTTTATCATGGTTTCCACAGGGACGGAATACATGAGGCAGGGTGAGCAGGTTTAAAATTTGCTAGTTTGGGAGTTCTTGTAGTGGCTTAGTGGGTTAAGAATCCATGAGGATGCAGGTTCTATCCCTGGCCTCACTCAGTGGGTTAAGGATTCAGCATTGCTGTGGACTGCTGTATAGGTCGCAGATGTGGCTCAGATCCTGAGTGGCTGTGGCTGTGGCTGTGGCTGTGGCCAACAGCTGAAGCGCCAATCCCACCTTAGCTCAGGAACTTCCATATGCTGCATGTGTGGCCCTTAAGAAAAAACCGCTACTTTGGATAATTTCAGCAGACTCTTGGGCACAGGGGCTGGTCCTGGATGGTATCAGGCACTGGGGTGATTAATGTAGGGTGACAGTTGCCCAGAGTTTGAGAATCTAATAAAGGAGGGGTTTGGGGAGATAAGCTTTGGATTTGTTTCTTTGCATGGAAAGGGTTGATCTTGGGTGAGTTTTCTTCAGCTATCTCCAGGAGTAGATTAGAGTGTGTGTGGGGGGATGCTGGCCCTCTAGGGTCAAGGTCTTCCTCAGATTTTCAGAATGTCAAAGAGTCAGAATACAGAAAATTAAAGATGTTAATATACAGATTCCCATGTTCCAGGAATGTCTTTTGGAGACCATCATTCTGCTCACCACACACTGTTCATGTTTGTCATGCTTTTGTGTTTCTTTTTTTCTTTTTTCTGTTTTGTTCTTTTTCTTTTTGTATTATTTTCAGCCACGTCCACGGTACGCAACATGTGGAAGTTCCCAGGCCAGGAATTGAACCTGTGCCACAGTGGTGATCCAAGCAGCTGCAGTGACAATGCTGGCTCTGTAATCCATTATGCCACAAGAAAACTTCTATTATTCTTCATTTAAAAACATTTTTTTGTTATGGTTTGATACTTTTACTTTCAACTTTTCTGGTTTTAGTTATGAACAACATTTTAACAGGATTTTAAAGTTCAACATGAAATGTCAGCTATGGGTTAAATTAGAGTATATTTGTTCTGTTTGTTATTATATTTTGGCCACACTTGTGACATGCAGAAATTCCCAGGCCAGGGATTGAACCTGCACCACAGCAGTAACCGGAGCCACAGCAGTGACAATGCCAGATCCTTAACCCCCTGAGCCATCAGGGAACTCCCCCACCCCCATTCTTAGATTTTATAACTGTAGCATACCTACAGATGATTGTGTGAAGTGCACAGGTATGATTAGTAACAGAATGGGAGCCCCTAGGTGCCTACCTTCCAGACTGAGAAATGGAAGATTACCTGACTCAGGAGTGTCTCCTTCCTTTTGCATCGCATTCTTCCATCCAGGAGAAAAAGTTGGTGTTTGAACTTTGTATAAACTATTGTATTGATCACATTTAAATTTTTCTGTATATTATTAGTTTTTGGATATTTGGGGGTCTTTGTGGCTGGAGAGAGACTGCTCCTCCCAGGGTGAGCTACTTCCTAAGGAGGGGTAAACCACTTGCTTGGGAGCTCGCCTTTCACACACTAACTGACCACTCCAGAGCCACCTCCTTCCTCTGACTCTCACACACCAGTATTTCCCCTGCCCTAAATCCCCCCAGGGCCAGGCAGCAGACCCCTAGGGATAGCTGTTCTGCCCCAGAGCCCACTGCAATTATCCAAGAAGCCGGTGCTCAGCTGTCCCCCGCTTTGCCTTGCCTTTCCCAGCAGAGACCTCAGTAGACCTCTCTCCTCTCACCGCAGCTTTTCCCTCCTGTGCTTCCCCATGTGGCATGGTACCCCCTTCTCTTGCGATTGTGTAACAACCTTTCAGTGATGCTAACTTCTCCGAGTCATGACACAGTGAACTTTATGAATGAAAACTCGGGCACAAATCAGTTGATGTAGCCCGCAGGGCGACTCACTGCTTAATGGAGGGGCATGCTCTGGGCTGTCTATTGTCTATTCCTGGCAGCAGGCTCTGCCCGGGAGGACACTGCTGCCTTTCGGAGCACTTGTGCTTGGGGCCTTCACTGCCTGGTTCTGCGTCTGCAGGGCCTTCTGTGGTTTTCTAGCCTAAATTGTGACAAGAGGTTGACCTGGATTCTTGCTTGGTATACACTGTAAGGCTGGGGGTCTGAGATGTCCCCAGTAATACCTTATCGGTGACGACATGTCCCAGCAGATGAGAGATCACAGGGGCAGGTAATGCTAATTGGCATCAGCTGAAAGTGCCCAGGGAAGGCTTCTTGGGGAGGGAAGCAAGGAGTGTTACCCTCAGAGTGCACTGGGGGCACCCAGACTGATCCATGGGCCTGGCAACACATCAGAGCACCACTAGGGGGCACCAAGGGGTAATTTATATGTATATTTTATTTTTTAAAAAGTTTTAACTTTGTATACTTTTTTGATTACTTAATGAATTTTATTACATTTATAGGTGTTCAACAATTATCACAACCAAATTTGAAAGCATGTCCTATAGATGCATAATAAATGTTATATAATGTATGTAATGTAAATTAAAAGGAGGACTTAGGAGCCAGGCATTGAGGCCTAGGTGTGCTCCTCAACTGTAACAGATCCTCTCTTACTCTGGTGGGCAGACAAATCCAGGGTAAATAAGGTCCCTTGTCAACAGGGCTTCAGAAACATCATTGACTTTCTGTCTCCTGGACATTGCTAACCTTAGCAGACCCCTATTTGATTCCAAATTTTCATGGGTCCTTCCCAGTTGTGGGTAGCTATATTTGGGGCCTCCCTCCAAAAACCATGGCTCCTGAAAAGTTTAAATGCTGCTTTAAAGGCCAGTCTCTGTGTTAGTGCTTGCTTTACTATTGTCAAAATTCATCCCGACATAGTGGGATAGAAGGAATGGTGTCCACGGAGACCATGGCTCTATGTTTCATGGAAAAGGAAGAGGGAAAGGAATAGTTTGTGCTTGCTTCTCCCAGACACGGGGGTGGGTGGGCAGGCAGTTCTCAGCTCTGGTGAGTCTGTAATTCTCCTGGTCAGTGTTCTTGGGCCCTCCTGAGGGCCACTGTCTATCAACATGGTAGGAACATCCTCCTGAAAGGCCAATTAGCACAAAATCAGGGTTCTGCCACCACTGTTCTCTTGGAGGCAACCCCCAGCTCCTCTGAGGCTGATAGGGACCCCCTAGAAAGGGAGGCCACCCCTCACAGCAGGGGCCAACTGGGACCACCAGCGGTTTATCAGGTAAATATAACCAATCAGGCAATAAACAGTCATCTTGGGATCAGACAGGAGACAAAAAAGAAAAAATGTGGAAAAGCTGCAGACTGAAATCACCCCTTCCTCCTCCCTCCCAAAAAACTTGAAATTTTAAAAATTATAGTTCATTTACAATATTACGTTAGTTTCAGATGTGCAAGATAGTAATTTGATATTTTTCTAGATTTCACTGAATTTATTGAAATCTTTTTTTTTTTGTCTTTTTAGGGCCGCACCCATGGCATATGGAGGTTCCCATGTGAGGAGGTGAATCGGAGCTGTAGCTGCCAGCCTACACCACAGCCACAGCAATGCCGGATCCTTAACCCACTGATAAAGGCCAGGGATTGAACCTGTGTCCTCATGGATGCTAGTCAAATTTGTTTCCGCTGAGCCACAGTGAGAACTCCATTTATTGAAATCTTTAGGTTTACAGAAAATGTCAGGTCCAGCAAACATAATGCTAGTCTTATATTATTGACTTAAAAACAACAAAGGAAAAAGTAAAACCCTAGATATTGGGTAATAAAGTAAAGATGAACTACATAAATTCTACATATGTTTTTAATAATTTATAGTACTATTTTAATATAGATGTATAATAAATGTTATATGATGTGTATAATGTAAATTAAAACATAAGTCCATGATTTGACCAAATTGGAGATTCAAAATATGTGTAATAATAACTCAAACAGTAAGGTACATATAATTATGACATATATGAGAAATTTGTAATAACATTTATATACTAAAAGTGGATATAACAGAAAGATTAAAAGTGCATTGATTGGGGTTCTAATGCTCGCTGTGTGGGTTGGAGGTTAGAGCTTTTTCCTCCCCTCCTTGTTGCCACTAGGTCTTTAAACTAAACAAATTGTAATGCATCTGTTTAGGGGTTAGATTTGGCTCTTATGAAAATTAATAGAAAGTCAGTATGTTTCAAGTCCTTCTGTAAAATATGAAAAAAAGTGCTCTTAGCATTCTGTGTAAAACTGTGCTAAATATATGTTGCAGTTCAAAAAAAAAAAAGTGCATCAATTGGCTTTTCTACCTCTACAACATAAGGTTTAAATTAACATTTGCTAAAAGGCACAAATTGAGAAACCCTCATAGATTTAATAGACACTGGCACTCAAATTACAGGTATATCTGGGGATCCCATTAAATTTAAACATTATAGGCATCTGTACTTTTTATTTTATTTATTTTTTCTTTTTTTGCCCACCCTGTGTCATATGAAGTTCTCCCAGGTCAGGGATCAGATCCAAGCCATAGTTGCGATGTAAACTGCAGCTGTGGCAATGCCAGATTCCTAACACACTGTGGCAGGCTGGAGCACTCCCAAGACACAGCTGATCTTGTCGTGACACAGTGGGAACTCTGCACCTGTAATTTTTATTTTATTAAAATCATTTTAAAATTATGGTTGATTTATAGTATTTTGCCAATTTCTGCTGTACAGCAAAGTGACCCAGTTATAAATATATATACATACTGTTTTCTCTTATTATCTTCCATCATGTTCCAACACAAGCGATTGGATATAGTTCCCTATGCTATACAGCTGGACCTCATTGCTTATCCACTGCAAATGCGATAGTTTGCATCTACTAACCCCAAACTCCCAGTCCACCCCACTCCCTCCTGCTTCCTCTTGGCAACCACAAGTCTGTTCTCCATGTCCATGGGTTTCTTTTTTGTGGAATGGTTCATTTATGCTGTATATTAGATTCCAGATATAAGTCATATCACACAATGGTGATAAACAATGGTCTTTGTCTTTCTCTTTCTGACTTAATTCACTTAGTATTGGAGTCTTTATTTCCATCCATGTTGCTGCAAATGGCATTATTTTGTTATTTTTTATGACTGAGTAGTATTCCATTGTATATACATACCACATTGTTTTAATCCATTCATCTGTCGATGGACATTTAGGTTGTTTTCATGTTTTGGCTATTGTGAATAGTGCTGCAGTGAACATATGGGTGCATTTATCTTTTTCAAGGAAAGTTTTGTCTGGATATATGCCCAAGAGTGGGATTGCTCTGTCCTACTCTGTCGTATGGTAGTTCTATATTTAGTTTTCTGAGGCACCTCCATACTGTTTTCCATAGTGCTTTTACCAATCACAGCTGTAATTTTAAAAAAGCAACTAATGGTAGAGGAAAGTAGGTGTGCTTCACTTTAATTGTATCCTTATCTAAATTTCCCATAGTTCTAGTACCCACTGCCCTAAAATATCCCACCTTAGACATAGATGCCTATAAATTCAAGTCTTTAAGGAGTTCCCTGGTGACTCAGTGGATTAAGGATCCAGCATTGTCACTGCTGTGGCTTGGGTTTGATCCTTGGCCCTGGAAACTTAAAATATCCCACCTTAGACATAGATGCCTATAAATTCAAGTCTTTAAGGAGTTCCCTGGTGACTCAGTGGATTAAGGATCCAGCATTGTCACTGCTGTGGCTTGGGTTTGATCCTTGGCCCTGGAAACTTCCACGTGCCATGGGCAAGGCCAAATAAGTTAGATATTTGACACTAATTTTTTGTTAAGTATTTGACCCCCCCAAGAAAAACCCTAGCTCAAATAATTAATATGTCCCATTGTGAGTTAAAACAGGGACTTCAAAGTTTTAAAACTTATTATACAAACCTGATTAATGGAGGTGATTTTCTTCTTGCTTCCATAAAATAACCCAGTGTTTGCATGTTCTCAAGAAAGAGAGAGAGAAAGTGAAGGAGGAGAAGGAAGAAGAGAGAGGGAGGGGGAAATCCATTCCTTGGCCACCTGGAGAACCCTTTTTAACTGAGTAAACAGCAATGACGGTTTATGGACTGTTAACTGGCACTGCTAACCATACTTGATGGGACACGATGAGTGTTCTTGCTTTCCATCTCTTAACCGGGATGTCCCGTTTACCTTTGTCTTCGACACCAATATTATCATGCCCACCACTTTGTATTGCAATCATTTTTGCCTCTCTGGTCTCCTCCTCAATGTGTACACAGTTGACAAAAAGCACACACTAGGTTAAACAATGGAATCCAGGTGGATTGAAGCCACATCAAATAAGTCTTTCTAACTGTGATTTGTGAGAAATTTTGCAGTCCTTACTATGTCCCCAATCATTAATTTCTTCTTTTTTTTCTCCCAAAGTCCCTAATTCCCTTCATGAGACTGGCTTGATAAATCAGTCCTTGTCACCTGTGTTAGTTTTGGTTCCCTCAGAAGCTGGTACTGAACCAAGGATGTAAATGCAAGCACTTTATTGGAAGGAGCAAGGAACATGGATGGGAGAGAAGAGTGAGCACAGGGAAGAAAACACATCCAAAAAGCTTGCATTAAGTCAGCTACCACTGTGGGGAAATTCTGGAAAATGGTACAAAATCCAAGTTTTAGAAGCATCCTTTAGCTTAAAGGTAAAACACCTGGTGTAGTCCACATCTGTCCATCAAGGGCTGTCTCTGATGGGTCATAACTCCCTCTCACCTCTGCTGCAACATGTTGGGCAAAGGTAGGTGTCAGCGGTGCTGGCCATCAGCAGTCATGCCGTGGCGATGATAAGAGGATCTGGGGACTGTGGGAGGAAGGTTGACAGATGGCAATTCTACCAACATTGTCAAAAAGCAGGCTAAAAAAAAAAAAAAAAAAAAAAAAAAAAAAGGGAGTTCCCGTCGTGGCGCAGTGGTTAACGAATCTGACTAGGAACCATGAGGTTGCGGGTTCGGTCCCTGCCCTTGCTCAGTGGGTTAATGATCCGGCATTGCCGTGAGCTGTGGTGTAGGTTGCAGACGCGGCTCGGATCCCGCGTTGCTGTGGCTCTGGCATAGGCTGGTGGCTACAGCTCCGATTCAACCCCTAGCCTGGAACCTCCATATGCCGCGGGAGCGGCCCAAGAAATAGCAACAACAACAACAACAAAAAGACAAAAGACAAAAAAAAAAAAAAAAAAAAAAAAGCAGGCTAAGTTCTGAACATGTTCCATCTATGTACAACTACCCTTCCTGATGGCACTTCCAGAGAGTCTCAGGAAAAAAGTTAAACCATGTGAGAAAACAACTCTTTTTTTTTTTTTTTTTTTTTTTTGGTCTTTTTGTCTTTTTGGGGCCGCACTCGTGGCATATGGAGGTTCCCAGGCTAGGAGTCTAATCAGAGCTGTTGCTGATGCCCTACCCCACAGCCACAGCAACGCGGGATCCAAGCCGAGTCTGCGACCTACACCGAAGCTCACGGCAATGCCGGATCCTTAACTCACTGAACGAGGCCAGAGATCAAACATGCAACCTCATGGTTCCTAGTCAGATTTGTTTCTGCTGCGCCATGATGGGAACTCCCAACTCTTATTTTATTGTATTCATTATTACATGTTTTATGATCTCAGAAGGTATATCTTAAAATTGCCATGATGGGAAATAAAGGTCAAATTTTAAAAGAAACAGAAGGAAGATCACAAAGAATGAAGCAACATTTCAGAGTTTTCCTAGGCAGTATTTACTGTGAATCACCTCAACAAACCAGCTTGGAAATCTAGATTCCTACTTTGAATTTGAATCATCACATATCTGGGAGTTCCCTGGTAGCCTAGTGGTTAAGGAAATGATGATGTTACTGCTGTAGCTCAGGTTTGGCCCCTGGCTTAGGAACTTCCACATTCTGCCAGCATGGCCAAAAAACAAACAAACAAACAAACAAAAACACCCACAAAAGAAAGAAAGAAAAAAAGAAAAGCATACCTCTGTTCTTTTTTTTGGTCTTTTTTAGGGCTGAACCCGAGGTATATGGAGGTTCCCAGGCTAGGGGTCCAATCAGAGTTGTAGCTGCTGGCCTACACCACAGTTACAGCAATGTCAGATCGGAGCCATGCCTTGACCTACACCACAGCTCACGAAAACGCCAGATCCTTAACTCAGTGAGTGAGGCCAGGGATCAAACATGCGTCCTCATGGATACTAGTCAGATTCATTTCCCCTGAGCCACGACTGGAATTCCTATCTCCATTTTTATGAAAAGTAGGATGGCCCAATCAGTGTCAGCTAGCTATGTTAGAGTCCAAGTTAATCTTGGTCTCTTCTTCTGAAAAATGAGGCGAATAAGAGAAAATATCTCAAAGAAATGTTTTCAAGATCATTTAAAGTTGCATGTGAAGGAGTTTCCATTGTGGCTCAGAGGGTTAGGAACCCAACAGTGTCTGTGAGGATTCGAGTTCGATCCCTGGCCTCACTCAGAGGGTTAAGGATCTGGCATTGCCACAAAATGAGGCATTGTAGATGAGTCTTGGATCCAGTCTTACCATGGCTGTGGTGTAGGCCGGCAGCTACAACCCTGAATCAAACCCTAGCCTGGGAACTTCCATATGTCTTGGGTGCGGCCCTAAAAAAAAAGAAAGAAAAGAAAAAAGAAAAAAAATAAAGTTAAATATAAAGAAACAAGCACCGTCCTGACATTAGAAGCACTTGGTTATGGCTAGTGTATGATTTTCACCCCATTTCTTCTGAGGAAAACAAGGCACAACCAAATTAAGGTGAAGAACACCTATGTGAGAACATAATTTTGGGGGTGACCACATCAGCGCTTGATATTATAAGTGCTTTATTATTATTTTTTGGCCAGCAGCATGTGGAAGTTCCCAGGCCAGGAACTGAACCCTCATCACAGCAGTAACAACTGCCAGATCCTTAACTGCTAGGCCACCAGGGAACCCTTGTATAAGTACTTTAAATCTAAAGTTACAAATTGTAAGAATGGCTGCAAGAAATCTAATTAAACATGGAATTAAAGCATGTAAAGAAAAAAGGAAAAAAGGAATGACGGAGGAGGTTGTTGAGAAACATACAAAAACAAGTAAAAGTGAGGTCATGGGTGTTTTGGGAATAGAAGAAATGAGCATGTCTTTTAGGGGAGAAAATGAACCAGGAGATTTACATTTGCACCATATCTTTGGGGCCCACTTAATTCTGAGGCCAGTGGCCCATCATGGACAAAAGGCTGATCGCCTGAGGAGCCTTCCCAAGGCCCCCTTCACATCCTTGTTCCTCAGGCTGTAGATGAAGGGGTTCAGCATGGGGGTGACCACGGTGTACATCACTGAGGCAATGGAGCTTCTACGGGGAGAATGGGTCACAGCAGAAGTGAGGTAGACCCCTAGACTCGTCCCATAGAACAAGGAGACCACAGAGAGGTGAGACCCACAGGTGGAAAAGGCTTTGTACTTGCCCTCAGTGGATGCCATTTTCATTAAGGTGGAGACAATCTGAGAGTAAGAAAAGAGGATCCCAGTGAGAGGAAACACACCCAGCAGGGCAGTGGCCACATACAAACAGATGTCATTGATGAGAGTGTCTGAGCAGGCTGCCTTGAGAAGCTGAGCCAGTTCACAGAAGAAATGTGGGATTTCCGTGCCTACACAGAAGGTCAGCCTCACCATCAGTAGAATATGGAACAGGGAGATGGATAAAACAACAAACCAACACATCAGAACCAGGAGGTCACAGAGGCGGGCGTTCATGATGACCATGTAGTGCAGGGGGTGGCAGATGGCCACAAACCGGTCATAGGCCATCACAGTCAGGAGGAAATCATCCACTCCAACAAAAGCCATAAAAAAATACACCTGAGTGAGGCATCCTACGTAGGAGATGTCTCTGCTCTGAGACTGGATGTTCACTAGCATCTTTGGGACAGTGGTAGAGACGAAGCAGATGTCAACAAAAGACAGGTTGGCGATGAAGAAGTACATGGGGGTGTGGAGGTGGGAGTCGGAGCTGACAGTCAGGATGATGAGCAGGTTCCCAAGCACAGTAACCAGGTACATGGACAAGAAAAGCCCAAAGAGGAATGGCTGCAGTTCTGGATCTTCTGAGAGGCCCAGGAGGAGGAACAGTGACACTCCTGTGTGGTTTCCTGCTTCCATGTAGCTGGTGTGTCTGCTGGGGAAGGAGGCAAAAGCAACCTTCAGTGAACAGCCAACTGGCACCTGAGCTAGTCACCACCTTTTGGTTCCACATTTTCATGGACATCCTGCACCCCCCCACACTTAGTCCTTCCATTGCCAGTGATTCTCTCATTCAGGTGGTAGCCCATTTCCATTTTAATTGTGCATAATTATTTAGACATTAATTAAGCAGAAATCACTCTCTCTTTTTATCTCCCACTCATTGGTTCTAATTCTCCTCTTCAAATCGATGTACATAAACCAATTTCTTCTCAGATAACACCCTTCCAAAATGATTGAAAACATTTAAGTCCTTTTCTTTGACTATGTCCATACTTCCTTTATTCTAATAACTCATTTAAAAGTTTAAGGCCTGGGTTTTTAGGTCCAACAACCTTAACTGTGACCTGAATTGGTGTTATAGTTAACTCTTGTGTACATTATTTTTTTCTTTCTAAAATTGTGAATACTGTTATTACATTTTTTTTTCTTTTTAGGGCTGCAACTGCAGCATATGGAAGTTCCTGAGCTAGGGGGTCAAAGAAGAGCTGCAGCTGAGGCCTACGCCACAGTGGCAGCAACACTGGATCCTTAACCCACTGAGTGAGGTCAAGGATCGAACGTGCATCCGCATGGACACTGGTTGGGTTCTTAACCCTCTGAGCCATAATGGGAACTTCTTTCATTACATTTTTTTATGAAGTTTGAAAATGCCTTTGTACATAGTGAGATCTCAATAATTATAGCTGCTATTATCATTATTAATCTGTTTTTATGATATTATCTTTAATACATAACTCTCCAAGGTACAGTATAGTGTTGTGATTTAGAAAATGGGATCTGGAGTTCCCGTCGTGGCGCAGTGGTTAACGAATCCGACTAGGAACCATGAGGTTGCGGGTTTGGTCCCTGCCCTTGCTCAGTGGGTTAACGATCCGGCATTGCCGTGAGCTGTGGTGTAGGTTGCAGACGCGGCTCGGATCCCAAGTTGCTGTGGCTCTGGCGTAGGCCAGTGGCTACAGCTCCGATTCGACCCCTAGGGCCTAGGGCCTGGGAACCTCCATATGCCGCGGGAGCGGCCCAAAGAAATAGCAAAAAGACAAAAAAAAAAAAAAAAAAAAAAGAAAATGGGATCTTAGGAGTTCCCAGGTAGCCTAGTGGTTAAAGGTTTGGCATTGTCACTGCTGTGGCTCAGGTTCAGAAAAAAAAGGAAAATGGGATCTTGAGTAAGGCTTCCTCAAATCAAATTTTGGTCCACCAACTTAAATCTGTGTGACCTAAAGACAGTTATTTAATCTTTCTTGGATGCAGATACCTCACCTCTACAATGGAAATAGTATTCCATACATTATAAGACTAATGAGTGAATTAAATGAGATGATGTAATTTTTCTAATGTGATTCATCTGACATATACAGCAGACAACACTTCATCAATGTGAGCTTGTTCAAATAAACTTGTCTTACAAATTGTCTATCAGTGATTATCATTCCCCTTAAATAATGACAGCCACCAAAGATGGAATTCTGATTATAAACACAACAGTCCTGTTACCTCTTTTGATTACCATGTAGCACTTCTAGTTAATGATGATCCTTTATGGCTCGCTCTTTCAGACACTGCCTGCCAGGTGGGTTCTTCCAAGAGGGAAAAGCATGTGAACTCATAGATAGGAAGAGGAAACAAATCACAAAACTATTAAAATGCAAAATGTGTGAGGGAGTTCCCATTGTGGTTCAGCAGGTTAAGACTCCAGAACAGTGTCAATGAAGATGGGGGTTCAATTTCTGGTCTCGCTCAGTGGGTTAAGGATCCGGCGTGGCTGCAAGCTTCAGTGCAGTTGGGAGATGCGGCTCAGATCCCATGTTGCTGTGGCTGTGGTATAGGCTGGCAGCAGCAGCAGCAGCTCCGATTCAACCCCTAGCCTGGGAACTTTCATATGCTGCAGGTGTGGCCATTAAAAACAAACAAACAAAAAAATACAAAGTGTGTGATAATGTGAGCTCAAAGTGGAAATATGTTGTAGTAAAAACCAGTGGTGTTAATTACAAAAAAAAAAGAAAATTTAATAAAAATTATTTAAAGTTTCTATATATCAGATCACCCTAAAAATGGAAAGGCAAATAAATATAAGATGAAAATAAATGTTTACATTCTCCATAGTAGAAAAATGTTGGTGTTACTAATGCCTAGAGAATGCAATTCATTAAAGAGAGAAAAAAATCACTGATGGGTTATTTGCTCTGGGGAGGTGGGCGGAAGAGACCTCTCTGAAATATGAATATTGAGCTGTGAGAGGAAGGATGGATGACTGTTAATCAGAGGAAATAGGGGAAAGGCAAGCACTTGGGGCTGAGAGAACAGAGTACACACTTGCCCTGTTGGTTGGTGAGCTTGCTAAGGGCAGGTAGTTGAGAAGCCTGAGAGATGGAGAACATAGAGTGAGGGTCAGGAGGACAGAGGGTGAGGCCCACAAGTGGAGCTTCCTGTACTATTTTTTTTAACATTCACTGGGTTTGGTGTAGATGGAATGTACTCTTTAAAAAATATTTTTTCCAGCTGGTACAGCCACTATGAAGAATAGTATGGAGGTACCTTAGAAATCTATATATAGAACTACTATATGACCCAGCAGTCCCACTCTTAGGCATGTATCTGGACAAGACTTTCCTTAAAAAAGACATATGGTACCCACATGTTCATTGCAGTGCTATTCACAATAGCCAAGACATGGAAACAACCCAAATGTCCAGCGATAGATGATTGGATTAGGAAGATGTGGTATATATGCACAATGGAATACTACTCAGCCATAAAAGAATAACATTTAGAAATTTATACACAGAATTTCCATATGACCCCACAATCCCACTCTTGGGCATATATCCAGACAAAACTCTACTTAAAAGAGACACATGCACCCGCATGTTCATTGCAGCACTATTCACAATAGCCAGGACATGGAAACAACCCAAATGTCCATCAACAGATGATTGGATTTGGAAGATGTGGTATGTATACGCAATGGAATACTATTCAGCCACAAAAAAGGATGACATAATGCCATTTGCAGCAACATGGATGGAACTAGAGACTCTCATCCTGAGTGAAATGAGCCAGAAAGACAAAGACAAATACCATATGATATGACTTATAACTGGAATCTAATATCCAGCACAAATGAACATCTCCACAGAAAAGAAAATCATGGACTTGGAGAAGAGACTTGTGGCTGCCCGATGGGAGAGGGAGGGAGTGGGAGGGATTGGGAGCTTGGGGTTATCAGATACAACTTAGAATAGATTTACAAGGAGATCCTGCTGAGTAGCATTGAGAACTACGTCTAGATACTCATATTGCAACAGAACAAAGGGTGGGGAAAAAATGTATGCATGTAAGGATAACTTGATCCCCTTGCTGTACAGTGGGACAAAAAAAAAAAAAAAAGAATGACATAATGCCATTTGCAGCGACATGGATGGAACTAGAGACTCTCATACTGAGTGAAGTAAGTCGGAAAGAGAAAGACAAATACCATATGATATCACTTATAACTGCAATCTAATATAGAGCACAAATGAATGTTTCCACAGAAAAGAAAATCATAGACTTAGAGAATAGACTTGTGGCTGCCCAGGGGAAGGGAGGGAGTGGGAAGGATCGGGAGCTTGGAGTTAATGGATGCAAACTATTGCTCTTGGAATGAATTTATAATGAGATCCTGCTGTGTAGTATTGAGAACTATGTCTAGATACTTACATCGCAACACAACAATGGGAGGAAAAAGTATGTATACATGTATGTGTAACTTGGTCCCCGTGCTGTACAGCGGAAAAAAAATAAATAGAAAAATAAAAATAAAAATAAAATAAAAAATATTTTTTCCTCTTTCTTGGCAGCACCCATAGCACGTGGAAGTTACCTAGCCAGGGATGGAACCTTCACCACAGTGGTAACCCAAGCACTGCAGTGACAATGCTTGATCCTTAACCTGCTATGCCACAAGGGAACTCCTTCCTGTACTATTCTTGATGTGCCTCTCGTGTTGGTAATTCTATTTAGTTATTTAGTTATTTATCTTGTCTTTTTAGGGCCGCACCAGCAGCATAAGGAGGTTCCCAGGCTAGGGGTCAAACTGGAGCTGCTGCTCCTGGCCTACCCCACAGCCACAGCAATGTGGGATCCAAGCCACATCTGTGACCTACACCACAGATCACAGCAACCCTGGATCCTTAACTCACTGAGGCCAGGGATCGAACCTGCATCTCATAAATACTAGTCAGATTCATTTCCTCTGAGCCATGACTGGAACTCCCAGTAATTATGTTTATTTGTGGGTCAGAAGTTGTGACTGTTTTTGCTTACCATCATCTTTACAGGGACTTACATGCTGCTTGGCACATAATAGGTGCTCAGCTCATGTAAATGATAGACATGTAATAAGGATTGGGACCAGGAGTTCCCATGTGGCTCAGTGGCTTAAGGATCCAGCATTGTAACTGCAGTGGCTTGGGTGCAGCTGTGGTGTGGGTTCAGTCCCTGTCCCTGGCCCATGATCTTCTGCATGCTAAGAGTGTGCCCCCATCCCCAAAAAAAGAAAAGAAAAAAGATTGGAACCAAAGGAATAAAGTATAATACAAAAAAGACAAATTCAAGCTCATCATATGCTTGAATATAGAAACCAAATTGAATATTTACATTAGATAAAATGCATTCACACCAGAGTTCCTGCCATGGCTCAGCAGAAATGAATCTTACTAGTATCCATGAGGACACAGGTTTGATCCCTAGCCTCGCTCAGTGGTTTAAGGATCTTGCATTTCCATGAGCTGTGGTGTAGCTCGCAGATGTGGCATGGATCTGGCGTTGCTGTGGCTGTGGCGTAGGCCAGAGGCTGCAGCTCTGATTTAACCCCTACCTTGGAACCTCCATATGCCATGAGTGCAGCCCTAAAAAGAAAAAAAAAATGCATTCATATCTATTTTAAGAAAATAATATATCACGAGCAAGTAATACCTATTCTAAGAATGGAGAGCTGGTTTAATACTATGATGTTAGCATAATTCATCACCAAAATAGGTTGATGAAGAGGAATCATAATCAAAATCACACTGGAAAATATATTTGAGAAAATGTAAGAGTCAGTACTGTGCTTAGCAGCCAGGACAGAGCCTCTCACTAAGTGAGGAAACCAAAGCAATTTCTTAACCTAATAACAAGTGGGTTTTTTCAACAACTGGGTTCCACAGGATCTTATACATTAAATCATTAAAATATTTGTTAAATTTATGAACAAGGATAAGGCAGTCTATTCCAACTTCAATATCTCAATAATCTCCTGAATATTTAAAGATACTGGTTTGATGAGAAGGGAACTTCGTCTGAGTACAGAATATCAGAAATAGTTACATTATTTGTAGCTGATACTGTGGACGCTTAAGTGAGACAAGAGCAATCAGTACAAAACTATTAAGTGCTAACAGTGCTGCAAAATTATTGCAAAATATAACAGGAGTTCCTTGGTGGCTCAGCAGGTTAAGGATCCTGTGTTGTCACTTCTGTGGCTTTGGTGACTGGGGTGGCTCAGATACCATCCCTGGCCCAGGAACTTTTGCATGCTACAGGTATGGCCAAAACAAACAAACAAAATATAATAGAAAAATACAACACAGGAGGTATTAATTAGACCATACCTCGTACATATTAAATCTCCAGTGAGTAGTTTGATGAATAAGTGATTTGCCACAGGAAATCCAACAGGAGCCTGCAATTGTGGGAAAGTAGAGAAGAGGGGGAGACTCTCTAGAAAATAGCTCTTTTTGGAGAGGGGCTCTGCATTCCAAGAAGGAGAAGAAACAGCAAGAGCTGGAAAAGACTAGTTTCCATAGAAACTAAAGTATCTTCAAAGTACAGAGACTTCACTGTCATAGACTCATTCCAGGCTCACTGTTCTAGAGGAAAAACCCAGTACCCACGTTCTCCCCTCTTTTTTTTTTTTTTTTCTTTTTAGGGCTGCTCCCATAGCATATAGAGCTTCCCAGGCTAGGGGTTGAATCAGAGATGTAGCTGCTGGCCTACATCACAGCCACAGCAATGCAGGATCCAGCTGCATCTCTGACTTACGCCACAGCTCAAGGCAACTCTGGGTTCTTAACCCATTGAGGGAGGCCAGGGCTCAAACCCTCAACATCATGGTTCCTAGATGGATTAGTTTCTGCTGTGCCTCGAAGGGAATTCCCCTCTTTCCCCTCTTACTCCTCCAGCCCTTCCTGGGACTCTCTCTCCAGTGGTTCTCACTGCAGCCTTCTCTTCTCCAGGGTCTGTCCTTGAGAAGGCTCTGTTTGCACTTGGCTGGGCTCAGAAAAGGGCAACAGGGACAAGCTTAAAGTTTCCAGCATCTCAGGGGTTGGATTCTCAGAGCTGCTCATTGAATAAACTGTTCCATTATCTTTCCACTCTCCAAACAATTCTGCTCCCCTGGGGGCACAGAGATAAAGGGAATGGAAAATTTTCAGCCAAGATGGCATTTATCCAAGCAGCCTTTGAGGAAGCCTTTACTTCCTCCCAGGAGAAATTCTTCTTTCTTTGGTTTGGCTTTTAAATTACAAGGTGTCTCCCAGAGAAAGTTTAATTTCTACAGGAACCAGACCCAAGAACCACCTTTCTGGGATGCTCTTCCCTTGAAGAGTCTTTGGAGATTTCATGAATAGCTTGGTGTCCACAATGTCATGGAGGCAAAGAGGTCTTTTCTGAAGAAAAGCATAGTGGCTAATAAATTTTTTTTTTTTTTCAGAGGACCTTCAAAATGAGGACTAAGAGGAGTGTCCTTATGGCACAGTGGGTTAAAAATCTGGTATTGTGGCTGCTGTAGCTTGGGTCACTGCTGCGGGGTAGGTTCCAAGCCTGGCCCAGGAATTTCCATATGCCCCAGGCGAGGCAAAAAAGAGTACTGAAAATATCCCTTCACATTTGCTGGTACTGTGGAAACATTTCTTTTTTTTTTTTTTTTTTTTTTTTTGTCTTTTGTCTTTTGCTGTTGTTGCTATTTCTTGGGCCGCTCCAGCGGCATATGGAGGTTCCCAGGCTAGGGGTTGAATCGGAGCTGTAGCCACCGGCCTACGCCAGAGCCACAGCAACGCGGGATCCGAGCCGCGTCTGCAACCTACACCACAGCTCACAGCAACGCCAGATCGTTAACCCACTGAGCAAGGGCAGGGACCGAACCCGCAACCTCATGGTTCCTAGTCAGATTCGTTAACCACTGCGCCACAACGGGAACTCCGGAAACATTTCTTGATATTTGAGATGGCTTTAAATAAACCCAGGTAGAGTGGGTTTAAGAGTATTAAGGAAACACAGATGGCAAATATAAACTACCTCTCGGGAGTTCCCGTCGTGGTGCAGTGGTTAACGATTCCGACTAAGAACCTTGAGGTTGCGGGTTTGATCCCTGGCCTTGCTCAGTGGGTTAAGGATCCTGCGTTGCCATGAGCTGTGGTGTAGGTTCCAGACGCGTCTTGGATCCTGCATTGCTGTGGCTCTGGCATAGGCTGGTGGCTACAGCTCCGATTGGACCCCTGGCCTGGGAACTTCCATATGCCATGGGAGTGGCCCAAGAAATGGCAAAAAGACAAACAAACAAACAAACAAAAAACTACTTCTAAAGTTTGGGACGAGAAGAAAGTAGTAAGGCATGGCTTAAAGGGAATATAAAAAGGGAGAGGAGTTCCTGCTGTGGTACAATGGGTTCACCAGTGTCTCTGCAGCACTGGGACGCAGATTCAATCCCCAGCCCAGTACAGTGGGTGAAGGATCTGGTGTTCACTTGCAGCTTAGGTTGCAACTGTGGCTTGGATCTGATCCCCGGCCCAGGAACTCCATGTGACACAGGGTGGCCAAAAAAATAAACAAAAATAAAGTATGGGAGAGTAAAAAAAAATTTAATAGGAGACACAGGAAGAGGTTTCATTTCAAAGAGAATGATCATACTTAGTGCATGCATTTGAATGCATAGGCTATTCTGTCTACATAATTTGCAGGATGCAATATTCATTCTAAATCAATGACAACCATGATGTGACATTCCTCCAATTTATAGAATACACGGGTCGTAAGTCAAGGATTCGAAGTAGAAGCAGGCTCATTTAATGTCACGCCCGGTGAACCATATGGGTAGTTTGTGCTTCAGGTCTCTACACCTCTAGCCTCTGTAGGTTTAGGGGTCTTGTCTCTGTAAAGGGGAAAATACTTTCAGAGACATGGCCAAAGTCCCACTGAACTTTAAGCTATGCTACTGCCCGGAACTTCAGGTCCTTTATGCCAAGAACAGGAGCCACACTCTGGCCAGGTGTGATTGGTCCTTGTCATTAATGTCATTGTGTGACCAAGGCAGTGGGCAGGCACTAGTACCCTGCATGCTCAGTCAGTGGCTGGGAACTGCCAGGAGCATCTTCAGTGGAAACACAGTGGAGGATCTAGATGGCTGTGAGTCAGCTATGTTTCCACAGCAAGAGATCTGAGTGCTGTGACCTTGGGTGAGGCAGCTTCTTTTAGCTGAGGGCAGTTCTCAAATATGGCTGAAGCTGTCATATGGTTGCACTCTCTGCACCTGGAAGATAAGCCCTTATTTTGAGGCAGAATCTAGACAACAAAGTCTGTACTGTAGTCTATGCCTTGGGACCTTTGAGTAAACCTTTTTTAAAAAATGATTTTTATTTTTTCCATTATAGTTGGTGTACAGTGTTCTGTCAGTTTTATACTGTACAGCAAAGTGACCCAGTCACACATTTTTTTTTTTTGCCTTTTGCACCTAGAAGAATATAGCATGGTGTCCAATGTAAATAAAAAGAAATAAGGCAAATAAAGATTAAATATACAATTGGTTGAGTGAAGGAAATAGCTTACCCCATGGATTGGCAGGCTTATTTATATGGTAAAATCATTTTAAGGGCTCCAGGAAGTTGAGAACTGGCAGGCAGAAAAGTTTTGAGCATCTAGTGAGGTGAGAACCCACCCCCAGCCTCTCCTTTCTGACCTCTACTGGGCCAGCATCAACCTCACTTCCGGGTATGGGTCCCTCCTTCCGCTCTGGGAGCCCTGCCCACAGGCCTACTTCTATCCTCATTGTGGTCAGCTGGGCCTATTCTACCTCCAGACCCCAAGCTTAGCCAGCACTCCAAGCATCTGGCACCAACCCAGAGAGAAACTACACTTTTCCTTCCTTCCTTCCTTCCTTCCTTCCTTCCTTCCTTCCTTCCTTCCTCTTTCTTTCTTTCTTTCTCTCTTTCTCTCTCTCTTTCTTTTTTCCTTCCTTCCTTTCTTTCTTTTTTCCTTCCTTCCTTCCTTCCTTCCTTCTTTTTCTTTTCACAGCCACATCTGTGGCATATGGAAGTTCCCCAGGGAGGGGTCAAATAGGAGCTGCAGCTACCCGCCTATCACAGCAACAGCAACAGTGAAAGCTGGATCGGAGCTGCCTCTGTGATCTACACCACATCTTGCAGCAATGCTGGATTCTTAACCCACTGAGTGAAGCCAGGGATGGAACCTACATCCTCATGGATACTAGTCAGGCGGCTGAGCCACAACTGGAAGTCTGGAAACCACACTTTTCTGGCCAGCACTGATTGAACTAGACTGGCGTCCCAGAGCCCCGCCCCTGGGAGCAGAGGCAGGAAGCGGAAGTGACATTACTGCTTCACGGCTGGTCTTTTTGTCCCAGCCTGAGGCCCTTGGTAGACACTATCATCCTGCGGTTAATTGTCTTATTGGTGAGCTCCGCGTTAAGGATGGGCTCTGGGATGCTCGGCCGGCCGGCCGGCGTTAAAGAAGAGGTGAGATGGACAACTCTAAGGAGCCTTTCTAGAGAGGCCTGGCCCCCTCTGCTTGCGTCTGCTGGAGCCTGAATCCCAGCGTACAGTCTAGTCAGAAATGTGGTTAGGGGCTGTGAAGGTATGTGTCTGTGTGTGTGCATGTGTGTCCTTCACAGTGCTTTCCTATTTGAAAGCTTCCACTAGGTTTTTGTGACTTTCCTGCGAGGGAAGAAATTTCCGCTGTTCCACTTAGAAGTGCTCTCGCCCTCAAGTCCTGTTCCAGCTGTCAGGAACCTGGCGATTGGGTTAATGGGCCTCTTCTGTACATGTGAAAAAGAATGTTTCATCTGAGAACTTGGCATTGTCTTCCTGAGTTTTTAATTTAATTATTATTATTATTTTTTGGGCTGCACCTGTGGCATACGGAAGTTCCTGGGCCAAGGATGGAATTTGAGTTCTAGCTGTGACCTGTGCCACAGCTGTGGCAACACTGAGTTTTAACCCACTGTGCTGGGCCAGGGATCAAACCTGAGCAGCTGCAGAGACTACTCGGGATCCTTAACCCGCTGCACCACAGTAGGTACTCCACAAATTCTTTTTTTTTTTTTTCTTGCTTTTTAGGGCCACACCCCCAGCATATGGAAGTTCCCAGTCTAGGGGTTAAATCTGAGCTGCACCTGCAGCTTACACCACAGCCACAGCAACACAAGATCAGAGCTGCACCTGCGACCTACACCACAGCTCACAGCAATGATGAATCCTTAACCCACTGAGCAAGGCCAGGGATCAAACCCACATCCTCATGGATATTAGTTGGATTTGTTTCTGCTGAGCCACAGGGAAAACTTTGCAAGTTCTTTTTTTTTTTTTTTTTTTTTTTTTCTTTTTGTCTTTTTGCCTTTTCTAGGGCCGCTCCAGCAGTTGTATGGAGGTTCCTAGGCTAGGGGTCTAATTGGAGCTGCAGCCACCAGCCTACGCCACAGCCACGTGGGACCCGAGCTGGGTCTGCGACCTACACCACAGCTCACGGCAACGCCAGATCCTTAACCCACTGAGCAAGGCCAGGGATCAAATCTGCAACCTCATGGTTCCTAGTCAGATTCGTTAATCACTGCGCCACAACGGGAACTCCTTACTTTTTTTTTTTTTTTTTGTCTTTTTGCTATTTCTTGGGCCGCTCCTGTGGCATATGGAGGTTCCCAGGCTAGGGGTCGAATCGGAGCCGTAGCCACTGGCCTAGGCCAGAGCCACAGCAACGCGGGATCCGAGCCGCGTCTGCAACCTACACCACAGCTCACGGCAACGTTGGATCGTTAACCCACTGAGCAAGGGCAGGGATCGAACTTGCAACCTTATGGTTCCTAGTCTGATTAGTTAACCACTGTGCCACGATGGGAACTCCAAAACTCCTTATTTTTCAATATTGCATAGCGTTAGTGAAATGAAGGAAGGGAGCTGGTCACAACTCTTAAAGGAAGACATGGGAGTTCCTGACAGTTCTGATTTTACTCCTAGCTTGGAAACTGCCATATGCCTCGGGTGCGGCCCTGAAAAGACAAAAAAAAAAAAAAAAAGAAAAGAGAAAGAGAGAGAGAGAGAAAAGACATAGCCCTTGAGGACACAACAAAAAGTGGTTAGAACCAACCAGCTCCAAGATAGTGGATGATTTGACTTCTAGTAGAGCTTGAGCCTCATTATACTCACATTGTAATACATTAACATGCTAAGTAACTTACCCACTGGCTCCTTGACAGTTCTGAGACTAGCCATAAAAGGCCAAAAAGTTGGCAGTGGCCCAATTCCTGAAAAACCCTGCTCCCCCAAAATAGTTGGAATAATCTTCCCACTTAGAAGACTGTGAAGTCACCCAGCTCATAAAAACTCATTACCTCATACTGCTTGAATGCTTGAGTAGCACTCAATGAAAAACTGAAATTCAAGGTCACCTTAGGGAACTTTGGAGGAAGCAACTGTGTATTGTTACAAATAAGTTAGGGTTCTGGAGCTAAAGTATTGTTTTCTCTATTTTTATATGATAGTAGGTGAAGGAAAGAAAAGAGAGTGATATTTAAATCATAAAAAGACGGGAATTGGCCATGTTGGAAGAGGTGGGAGTAAGAGGTAGGGAATGAGTTGTATGTTTGGTTGATTACATTTCTAGGGTAAGAGAGGGGAGTGCATCAAAGCTTACTCCCAGACTTAATGAGACAGTTTATTTAACTGGGGAAAGTGCTGAGGGAGGAATTTAATCTTCAGTGTATAATTTCTAGGAGTTTTATGGTGTAATGTCTTATGCATTTTTGTGCATGGTGTGAGGGTGTGTTCTAGTTTGATTGATTTACACAGAGGTGTCCAGTTTTCCCAGTACCACTGGCTGAAGAGACTGTCTTTTTCCCATTTTGTATTCTTGCTTTCTTTGACCATAGGTGTCTGGGTTTATTTCTGGGCTCTCTGTTCTATTCCATTGATCTATATGTCTGTTTTTGGGCGAGTACCATGCTATTTTGATTACTGTAGCTTTGTAATATCGTCTGAAGTCTGGGAGAGTTATGCCTCCTACTTGTTTTTTTTTCTCCTCAGGTTTGCTTTGGCAATTCTGGGTGTTTTGGATTATTCTAGTTCTTTGAAAAATGTCATAGGTAACTTGATAGGGTTTGCATTAAATCTGTGGTAGTATGGCCATTTTAGCAATACTAGTTTTTCCAATCCATGAACATCAGCTATCTTTCCATTTCTCTAAATCCTTTTTTTTTGTTGTTGTTCTTTTTGCCATTTCTTGGGCCACTCCTGTGGCATATGGAGATTCCCAGGCTAGGGATTGAATCGGAGCTGTAGCCGCCGGCCTACGCCAGAGCCACAGCAACGTGGGATCCGAGCCGTGTCTGCAACCTGCACCACAGCTCACGGCAATGCTGGATCCTTAACCCACTGAGCAAGGTTGGGGATCGAACCTGCAACCTCATGGTTCCTAGTCGGATTCATTAACCACTGAGCCACGACAGGAACTCCTCTAAATCTTTTTTTTTTTTTTTTCACATCTTCATGTTTATCCTTTTGCTGTTTCTTCTGTTCATCATCATTTTCAGAAACGGGTTGTTGTCTTTTTGATCTTTTTTTTCTTTTTTCTCTTTGTCTTTTTAGGGCCACACCCATGGCATATGGAGGTCCCCAGGCTAGGTGTTGAATCAGAGCTGTAGCTGCCTGCCTACACCACAGCCACAGCAATGTGGGATCTGAGCCATATCTGCCACCTACACCACAGCTCATGGCAATGCCTGATCCTTAACCCACTGAGTGAGGCCAGGGATCAAACCCACAACCTCACGGTTCCTAGTCGGATTCCTTTCCGCTGCGCCACAAGGGGAACTCCATCTTTTGATCTTTATACTGGCTTATTTAAGTGATTACTTTCCAGTTGTGATTTCCTCCACCCTATGTCATCGTCTTTCCTTTTTAGAGGAGACCTTTCAGTATTTATTTAAGGATAGATTTAGTATTGCTGTATTCTTTTAGTTTTTGCTTTTCTGAAGAATTCCTTATTTTTCTTCTATTTTAAATGATAATCTTAGAGTACTCTAAGGTTGCAAAATATTCCTTTTTAAAACTTTGAACATATTTTGCCACTCCCTTCTTGTCTGTAGTGTTTCTGTATAGAAAGCAGCTGATAGCCTTATGGGGGGTTCCTTTGTAATTTGCTCTTTGTTCTTCTTTTGCTGCCTTTAGAATCCTCTCCTTATCTTTAACTTGTACTGTTTTTATTATAATGTGTTGTGGTGTAGGTCTATTTGGGTTTATCTTGATTGGAATCCTTTGTGCTTCCCATATCTGGATATCTGTTTCCTTTTTTAGATTTGGGAAATTTTGAGCCATAATTACTTCAAATACAGCTTCTATTTTTTTTTTATGGCTGCATCTGTGGCATATGGAAGTACCTGGGCTAGGGGTCAAATTAGAGCTGCAGCTGCAGGCCTGTGCCACAGCCATAGCAACTGCATCCGAGCTTCCTCTGTGACTTAACATCACAGCTTGTGGCAAGGTTGTATCCTTAACCCCACTGATTGAGGCCAGGGATCGAACTTGCATCCTCATGGACACTATGTTGGGTTCTTAACCCACTGAGCCACAATGGGAACTCCTCAAATACAGTTTAAATCCCCTTTTCTCTTTCTGTGATCCCTATTATGTGTAGATTGGTATGCTTTATATTAGCCCATAGATGTCTTATATTACTTTCATTTTTTATAATGATTTTTATTTTTTCCATTATAGCAGGTTTACAGTTTTCTGTCAATTTTCTACTGTTCAGCTTAGATAAGTTTGTGTGTTACATGATTCATTTCCTTGGAAGGACATGCAGGCTGTTCAGCAGGGTGACCCAGTCACACATACATATACACATTCTTTTTCTCACATCATCATGTTCCATCATAAGTGACTAGATATAGTTCCTAGTCCTATACCACAGGATCCCATTGCTTATCCATTCCAGAGGCAAGAGTTTGCATCTATTAATCCCAAATTCCCAGTCCATCCCACTCCCTCCCCCTCCTCTCATTTTTTTTTTTTCTATTTGGCTTTCTGTCTGCTGTCCTGATTAGGTAATTTCCATTATGCTATCTTCCAAGTCATTTATTTGTTCTTCTGCATTATTCTTTCTGCTGTTCAATGTCTTTAGCTCAAGCTTTCGTCTTGACTAATTTTCTACTTTTTCTTGGCTCCTCCTTAGAGTTTCTAGTTCCTTGTTAAAATAATATGCATTGCTGTTGATAGCCGTTCTTAATTTATTCAGGATTTTCATTACCTCCTTTTTGAACTTGGTGTCTGTTATACTGCAGAGGTTTATTTCATTTTTTGCTTCTTCAGGGGAATTCTCCTGTACTTTTATCTGGGAATATTTCCTGTGCTTATTCATTTTGCCTATATTTTTCTTACTCTGTGAGTTTAGGGAAAACAACTATCTACTGTAGTCTTGCAGGCCTGTTTATATGCAGGAGCTTTTCTGGGTAGCCTGTGTGGGTTTACTGTTTTTTTTTTTTTTTTTTTTTTTTTTTTTGGCATGAGAGCTGCTTTTTATTTTGATGCTTGCTGCATCTTTTCCTCAGTGTGTGCATGCCACTATCCCCTTGTTAGGGGGTGTGCAGATGCACAGCCTGCATGTGCTTCCAAGGAAATGAATCATGTAACACACAAACTTATCTAAGTACAACAAGTGTAAAAGAATTTTATTTCCTTCTTGCAGCACAGTCCTAAACCATCTGGAGACACTTATAAATACTGATGCATAAATACATTCTTTGAGAAATGCACAGTCATCTTCCTTACTGACCAAGATTAAAAATGAGTACTGACCAAATTAAAAAATATGCAGTCACCATCATGATAGGCAATATTAGAAGTTAATTATTGAAATACTGAGATTATTCAGGGTAATCTGTCACCAGTAGAAGCCTCCACTTTGCAAGGGGATTCATAAGGGACTCTTGGCTTTATTTCTTTAAGAAGCTCTGGACACAGGTCTACCAAAACAAAAAGTGTCCATCTGGAGGATGCAGTGTGTCATTGTGTAGAAGGATACACTTTCTTCTTACCTAAAAACAACTTGTCAAACACTCAACCACCATCCTTTTCTGCCTTTATCTTTTCCTCACAAAGATAGAAAGGGTCCTTACAAAGAATACCTAAGAGAAAAGAAAGACATGAGCACCCAGACATGAACATAATTTCCACATTCACTGCCTAGAACTCAATCCACTCTAACTTGAAATTCACAAAATTCCCTACACATTCAGGAGCCTTCACATCAATACACTACTGCCATGAAATGCCAGAGCAGCCCTGCCTCAGAAGCAGCCAGAAAAGGAGATGGTGCGCCAAGCTGCCCATTAGGAAAAGAATAGTGGGTTCAATTCACAGATAAGGAAACATAATCTATGAGTAATATGATTTTTCACTTTTCAAGGCAGTAGGAGTTCCTGTTGTGGCTCAGTGGTTAACAAATCTGACTAGGAACCATGAGGTTGTGGGTTCGATCAGTGGGTTAAGGATCCACCGTTGCCATGAGCTGTGGTGTAGGTTTCAGACATGGTTTGCATCCCATATTGTTGTGGCTGTGGCTGTGCTGGCAACTGTAGCTCTGATTTGACTCCTAGCCTGGGAACCTCCATATGCCATAGGTGTGGCCCTAAAAAGCAAAAGAAAAAAAAAAGGAGGTTTAGTTGCATAATCACAAAGGTTTGAGAGACAACCAAGAGCTAAGGTAGGGTTGAAATGATAAGGTTCATGTACTACACAAGGCTGCTTCTTACAAATGGGGGAGGTGACTATTATTTAACCACAGAAACCAAATCAAAAAGTCAAGGAAAATGAAGAGAGAGAAATATGCTCATAAAAAAAGAATAAGTTAAAACCTCAGAAGAAGACCATAATGAAGCAAAGATGAAAAGTGTTCAAAATAATGATCATAAAGATAATCACAGAATCCAGGAGAAGGCCAGATGAACAATGGATCATTTCAATAAAGAGAATAAATATATAAAAAAACAACAAGTAGAAGTCACAGAGCTGAGAATAAAATATCAGAATTAGAAAAACACAACAAAGGGAATCAACATCAGACTAGTAAATATAAGAGAGGATCAGTGAACTTGAAGACAGGATAGTGGAACACACCCAAACAGAGCAGTAAAAAGGAAAAAAAAAGGATGAAAAAGGGTGAAGATAACTCCAGGGATGTCTGGGACAAAAAATGTGGTGGAATAACATTTACATTGTAGGAGTCGCAGACAGAAGAGAGAGAGAAAGGGATAAACTTTATTTTAAAAATATATGATTAAAAACGACCCTATTCTGGGTAAGCAAACAGACATCCAGATCCAGGAAGCCCAGAAAGTTCCAATAATATAAACCTAAAGAAACCTACAATAAGACTCATAATAATCAGTGTCAAAAGTTAAGGACAAGGAGAGAATCTCAAAAGCAGCAAGAGAAAAACAAGTTGTTGGTTTCCACTGTGGTGCAGTGGGTTGGGGATTTGATGTTGTTTCTGTGATGGCATGGGTTTGATCCCCAGCTTGGTACAGTGGGTTGGGGATCTGGTGTTGCCACAGCTCTGGTGTGGGCTGCATGTACAGCAAAAAAAAAAAAAAAAAAAAAAAAAAAAAAAAAAAGAAAGAAAGAAAGAAAACCAAATTGTCACATAAAAGGAAAACCCCATAATATAATCAGCAGATTTTCCAGTAGAAACTGCAGGCCAGAAAGTAGTGGCATGATACATTCAAAGTGCTGAAAGAAAAAAATAGCCAATTAAAAATAGTCCACCTGTCATTCAGAACTGAAGGAGAGATAAGGAGATTTCCAGACAAGCAAAAATTAGATGAGTTCATCACCACTAAATCTGCCTTACAAGGAATGCTAAAGGACATCTTTGAAGTGGCATGAAGGTTGCTAATTAGTAACAAAAAAGCACATAAAAGTGTAAGTATCACTGGTAAATATAAATATATAGTAAAATTTAGAAAACTTTAGTAAAGGTGGTGAGTTAATCACTTATAATACTAGCATGAAGGTTACAAGACAAAAATCAGTAAAAATAACTATAACTAAAATAATTAGTTAAGGGTTACACAAGATCAAATGATAAACATCAGAAAGAAATTATGGAAACCAATGGGACCTAATCAAACTGAAAAGATTTGCATAGCAAAGGAAACTCAAAAGAAAACAAAAAGACAACTTACAGAATGGGAGAAAATAGTTTCAAATGATGCAACAGACAAGGGCTTAATCTCTAGAATATATAAGCAACTTATACAGCTCAACAGCAAAAAAGCCAATCAACCAATGGAAAAATGGGCAAAAGACCTGAATAGACTGTTCTCCAAGGAAGATATACAGATGGCCAGCAAACACATGAAAAAATGCTCAACATCGCTGATTATAAGAGAAATGCAAATCAAAACAACCATGAGTTACCACCTCACACCAGTCAGAATGGCCTTCATTAATAAGTCCACAAATAACAAGTGCTGGAGGGGTTGTGGAGAAAAGGGAACCCTCCTGCACTCTTAGTGGGAATGTAAACTGGTACAGCCACTATGGAGAACAGTTTGGAGATACCTTAGAAATCTATACACAGAACTTCCATATGACCCCACAATCCCACTCTTGGGCATCTAGCCGGACAAAACTCTACTTAAAAGAGACACATGCACCTGCATGTTCATTGCAGCACTATTCACAATAGCCAGGACATGGAAACAACCCAAATGTCCATCAACAGATGATTGGATTTGGAAGATGTGGTATGTATACACAATGGAATACTACTCAGCCATAAAAGAGAATGACATCATGCCATTTGCAGCAACATGGATGGAACTAGAGACTCTCATCCTGAGTGAAATGAGCCAGAAAGACAAAGACAAATACCATATGATATGACTTATAACTGGAATCTAATATCCAGCACAAATGAACATTTCCACAGAAAAGAAAATCATGGACTTGGAGAAGAGACTTGTGGCTGCCCGATGGGAGAGGGAGGGAGTGGGAGGGATTGGGAGCTTGGGGTTATCAGATACAACTTAGAATAGATTTACAAGGAGATCCTGCTGAGTAGCATTGAGAACTACGTCTAGATACTCATATTGCAACAGAACAAAGGGTGGGGAAAAATGTATGCATGTAAGGATAACTTGATCCCCTTGCTGTACAGTGGGAAAAATAAATGAATTATTAAAAAAAGAAAGAAATTATGGGAGAGGGGAATAAAAGTGTAGAGCTTTAGAATGCTTTCTAACTTATCAACTTAAAATAGATTCAAATCTATTGTTTTATGTAAGCCTCACTGTAACCCAGAAAAACTCTCAAATAAATCTAAGCATAGCACTACAGAAAATCATTAAATAACAAAAGGGAGGAACAACAGAAGAAAGGAACAGAGGAATTACAAAGCAGCCAGAGAACAATTAACAAAATGGCAATACAAACATACCTATTAATAATTACTTTAAATGGAAATGGATTAAATTCTTCAATCAAAAGACAAAGAATGGCGCATGGATTAAACACACAGACACACAGACAGACAGACACAGACAGACACACATACAGACACACACAGACACACACACACACCAACCACAAAACAAAAATAAAAAACAAGACCCATCTATAAGTTTCTAGCAACAGACTCACTTCAGATGTTAGGAAACTGACTGAAAGTGAAGGATGGAAGAAGAAATTCCATGCTAATGGAAACCAATAGAAAGCTATACATAGAAATAGTTATGCTTATATCAGACAAAATAGACTATAAAACAAAGACTGTAATAAGAGACAAAGTCATTGTATAAAAGGGCCAATCTAACAAGAGAATATAATAATCTAAAATATTTACACATTCACCATAGGAGCAACTAAGTATACAAAGCAAATATTAAAAGCCTAAAGGAAGACAGCAATACAATAATCATAAGGTACTTTTAATACCCCACTTTCACTAATGGATAGATCATCAAATCTAATTGCAACAGAAATCAATAAGGACATAGGGCATATGGGCTTATGACCATTCCATTCAAAAGCAACAGAATACACATTCTTCTCAAGTACACATGGAATGTTCTCTGGAACAGATCATATGTTAGGTCAAAAAACATTTTTTTTTTTAAAGGGCTGCACCTGTGGCAGACAGAAGTTCCCAGGATAGGGGTCGAATTGGAGCTGCAGCTGCCAGCCTATGTCACAGCCACAGCAATGCCAGATCTGTAATGTCTGACCTACATTCTGGATCCTTAATTCACTGAGTGAAGCCTGGGGTCAAACCCACGTCCTCATGGATACTAGCTGGATTCGTTACTGCTGAGCCACAACTGAACTTCCCCAAAAATGACTCTTAATAAACTTAATGCCCATTCTCAAAAGTTAGTGTGTTGTTTAGGGTGTTAATAGATTCAAATAACTCTCCTCATTAAAACATATCAGAAGTTTACCATGGTCAAAGTATATAGTCTAGATCAAGTCATTTCCCTGATCCCACCCCCACCCTATCCTACCTCCTACAACTCTCTTTGCTTCTACTTCAGGAATTCTTTCCTTAGTTCAAGAAATTTACTAAGATCTCAACTGCTCTGGAATTTTGCTAATAAGTTCTCTTCATCTGTAATGCTTTCACCAATCTACATCTCTTCTCTGTAGCTCAAAGACCATCCTAGCTAAATCCTAGACATGCTTTTAGTTTCATCTTAAATACCAATTCCTCTCAAAATGTCGTCTCCCCTGTGATATACAGAAGGACCTCATTGGTTATCTATTCTAAATGTAATTGTTTGCATCTACCAACCCCAAACTCCCAGCGCATGCCACTTTCTCCCCTAACTCCCTTGGCAACCACATGTCTGTTCTCTATGTTGGTGAGTTTGGTTCTTCAGACTATGCTACAAAGCTACAGTCATCAAAGCAGTATGGTACTGGCATAAAAACAGAAATATAGATCAGTGGACCAGGATAGAAAGCCCATTAAATAAACCCAAGCACCTATGGTCAACTAATCTATGACAAAGGAAGCAAGAACACACAGTGGGGGAAAGATAGTCTTTTCAGTAAGTGGTGCTGGAAAAATTGGACAGCTATATGTAAAAGAGTGATTCTTAATTTTCACCACATTAATTTTTAAACATGTTTAAGTAAGTTGGTTCAGAAATGCCATGTGATATAAAACCTGTGGAGGGGATATTATAAAATCTGTGAATTTATATTTGTCCTTTGCCCTTAGAAATCTAAACGGAAAACTTTACCTAGAAAATACACCTCTATACAAATGCCAAACAACATTGTCATACAACAATTGATTCACTGCTGGTTACTCACAGATGGTAAAACAACTGGTAGGAAGACTCTTGGGAAGGAAGATATTCTGAGTATCAAATATAACTGCACACATATTTCTTATTCAAAAGGAAAAGCATATCTTTAAAATGAGATGCTTGTGAGAATACCTTAAGAAAGTAATCAAATGTAATATCACTAACAGAGGGACAATACAAATTTATGTCTTCCTAATGAAATGCAAAAGAAGTACACAAAAACAACTGCATGATACTTTTCAAATATCTTTTGAAGCCATGAGTTGGCAACTTATGGCTCATAGGCCTGTTTTTGTAGATAACATTTTACTGGAACAAAGTCATGCCTACTTGTTTACTAATGTTTGTGGCTGCTCATATACTACTGGGCAAAACTGAGTAATTGGAGGTACAAAGTGAAGTAGTATCTCTCTTATCCTCAGCTTTGTTTCCCAGTTCAATTAGTCAAGGTCAACTATAGTCTGAATATATTAAGTGGAAAATTCCAGAAGTAAGCAATTCATAAATTTGATTTATTGATTTATTGATTGATTGATTGATTTTGCCATACCCACTGCACACGGAAGTTCCTGGTGAACTGCCCCAGGGGACAGCAGTGACCAGAGCCACAGGAACAAGAATGCTGGATCCTTAACCCACTGAGCTACCAGAGAACTCCATGATACATAGATTTTATTTCATTCACTTTTAAAAGTTTTCTTGAAGAATAGTTGGTTTACAATGTTGTGATAATTTCAGCTGTATAACAGTGATTCAGTTATACATATACACACATACATTCTTTTCCCATGCAGATTATTATAAAATATTGGGCAGAGTTCCCTGTGCTACACAGCAGGTCCCCATTGGCCAGTCATTCCACATACCACAGTATGCATATGCCAATCCCAAACATCCAATCAACATCCCCCCCCACCCCGCTGCCCTGCCACCACCTTTCCCCTTTGGTAACTATAAGTGTGTTTTCAAAGTCTGAGTCTTCTTCTCTTCTGCAAGTAAGTTCATTTGTATCCTTTTTTAAGATTTTGCATATAAGTGATACATGATGTTTGTCTTTGACTGTCTAACTTCCCTTAGTATAATAATCTCTAGGCCTATCCATGTTGCTGCAAATGGCATTATTTCTTTCTTTTTTACGGCTGAGTAATATTCCATTGTATCTATGTAAAGAAGACTTTATCCAGTCCTCTGCTGATGGACAGTTAGGTTGCTTCCATGCCTTGGCTACTGTAAATAGTGCGGCAGTGAAGAATGTGGTGCGTATCTTTTCAAATTACAGTTTTCTCCAGATAGATGCCCATAAGTGGGAATGCTGGGTCACTTGGTAGTTCTATTTTTAGTTTTTAGAGGAACCTCCATAATATTTTCCATAGTGGTTGTACCAATTTACATTCCCACCAAGTGTAGGTGGGTTCCCTTTTCTCTACACCCTCTCTAGCATTTATTGTTTGCAGACTTTTTGATGGTGGCCATTCTGGCTGGTGTAAGGTGGTAACTCATAGTTTTGATTTGCATTTCTCTATGTTGAGCATATTCTTGTGTTTTTTTGGCCATCTCTATGTCTTTTTTGGAAAAATGTCTATTTAGAATTTCTGCCCATTTTTTGATTTTTTTTTTATATTGAGCTGTATGAGCTGTTTGTATATTTTGGAGATTAATCCCTTGTCAGTCACTTCATTTGCAAATACTTTCTCCCATTCTGTGGGTTTTTTGTTTTGTTTAGGGTTTCCTTTGCTTTGCATCATAAATTTTAAATTGCACATGATTCTGAGTAGCATGATGAAATTTACTGCCATCCCACTTCATCCACCTGGGACATGAGTCATCTCTTTGTCCAGCATATCTGTTATGTACACCACCTGCCCATTAATACAGGAAAAAACATAGTATATATAGGGTTTAGTACTTTCATGGTTTCAGGTGTAGACCCAAATAATCAATAGTCTATACTAAGGGACAGAAGAGAGTTTTATTCAAGCCAAGCTAAGGACCAGCTGAGGAGTGTAACCTCCATCAAGAAAAAAACCATGCTCTAGAGAAGCATGGTTTTCAGTACAGTTTTATACTTTGTCAGAACAAAGAACATGCAGAAAACACGACAGTGATACACCCCTTCAAGGTGTCAACATTGATGTATAATTATAGATTAGTACATACACAACAACTTACCATGACCCTGGTGTCTTGGAAGGAAATCTTAACTTCCAAAGAGTACTAGCATTGGCATCATGGGAAGGGAGGCATTTATTTCTATCTTCAAAGTCGATATCAATTATTTTTGGATAATGCATTTTTTTCTTGGTTAAAGCAGACTTGCAATGTACGCATGCCAGTCCATAAGTTAAGCTATTCTAGTTTACATAAAGTTTAGGTTAAATCATGTATAAGCCAGAATGGTTTTCTACTACTCGTTTACAAAAATTTCTTCCATCACAGGCATCTATTGGGAATCTTGGAAAGATCTTCCTCAGACATGGGGAGATCCCTCAGTGCTGTATTTGCTTTCTGGTCCCTTTCAGATAAAAAGTTTGCAAATCTCAGTTCTAAACCCAATTACCACTTTCCAGGAAATACAAGAAATGAAGGGACACTTTAAACACACATGATACAATCAAATATCAGAATATGAGAGTTCCCTTTGTGGCTCAGTGGAAATGAATCCAACTAGTATCCTTGAGGATGTGGGTTCAATCACTGGCCTCATTCCGTGGGTTCTGGATCTGGTGTTGCTTTGAGCTGTGGTGTGGGTCAAAGACACGGCTTGGATCTGGCATTGCTGTGGCTGTGGTGTAGGCTGGCAGCTATAGTTCTGATTTGACCCCTAGCCTGGGAACTTCCATATGCCACAGATGCAGCCCTAAAAAGCAAACAAAACAAAACAAAAAAACCAACCAAACAAAAAAACAAAATAAAAAAGTAATATCAGAATATGTGGAGTTCCCGTCGTGGCGCAGTGGTTAACGAATCCGACTAGGAACCATGAGGTTGCGGGTTCGGTCCCTGCCCTTGCTTAGTGGGTTGACGATCCGGTGTTGCAGTGAGCTGTGGTGTAGGTTGCAGATGCGGCTCGGATCCCCCGTTGCTGTGGCTCTCGCGTAGGTTGGCAGCTACAGCTCCGATTAGACCCCTAGCCTGGGAACCTCCATATGCCACAGGAGCGGCCCAAGAAATAGCAAAAAAAAAAAAAAAAGAATATGTGATATCCTAAAAGAGGATATAACTCTCAAATAGCCAATATATATTAAGGGCAAACAATTCAGCTGTTTTAGTTTCAAAGAGAATAAGATGGAAATAATTGAAAAAATATATGTATCTTGAATGGATGTCAGATCTAAAAACACCCCCAAAATGTTTTTCGACAATGCAGAGTTTTAGATTTACACAGAGTAGATGCTAGATGAATCTAGTATCAGTGTAATAAATCCTTCATTCTTTCTTCTCAGGGTACTGTTTTGAAGCTTGGTGAGGATATATAACCAACCAGATGAAGATAGCCAACTATTCTTGTCTTTAGACAGTAGAAAGACTTGAGTTTATTTACACACGTTTATACTTACACATAGATATATGCATAGCCGTGAAACTTGTTTCCTGTCTTTCTAGCCAAAAGTAAAGTGTCAAAAGCAAATAAAGGACAAAACTAAATTCTCAGATAAAACATTATTTTGGATACAAAGGTAACAGAGGCCCCCCTTTAACCATCTTTCCCACAGTGCTCACCAGAATACTAGGGAATAGCCAGGTCTCTGAGGACTTGAGGACATGGGAGCTGGAGAAAACTTAACTCCAACGGCAGAAATTATTTTTCTTCTGGAAAAAAAATGACAGACTTTCTTTTTTTTTTTGTCTTTTTAGGGCCACACCTGCAGCATATGGAAATTCCCAGGCTAGGGGGTCAAATGATTTGGAGCTGTAGACCCCAGCCTATGCCACAGCAATGCAAAATCTGAGCCACATCTGTGACCTACACCACAGCTCATGGCAATGCCGAGTCCTTAACCCACTGGAGAGGACAGGGATGGAACCTACATCCTCATGGATACTAGTCAGGTTTAAAACCCGCTGAGCCACAACGGGAACTCCAGTACGTTTCCTTTTGATGACAATAGTTTAAATTTTAATACTAGTGGTAAAAGTATAATGGTAGCTAATGTTTTTAATATGTTATTGCTCTAGGTGCTTCACATTTTTTTTTAAACATAACTACTCAATGATGTAGGTACTATCATATTTTTTCTCTTGTTTTTTGGAACAGCTTTATTGAAATATAATTCCCATACCACACAATTTACCCACTTATAACTATTTATCAGTTTTATTTTGTTTTTATTTCTGTTAATTGTTCTTCATATTTCCTTCATGTTCATGTATTTGGTATGTTTTAAACCTTATGTGGTTTAAAGGCCAACTTTTTTTTGGTTGTTGTTGTTTAAAATCCAGCGTTGTCACTGCAGTGGCTTGGGTTGCTGTTGTGGCGCAAGTTTGATCCCTGGCCCAGGAACTTTTGCATGTCCTGGGCACAGTGTACACACACACACACACACACACACACACACACACACACACACACACACACACACACACACACACACACACACACACGTATTCTAATCATGATAGATATGGAAAGTTGGCCAAATGTATTCATGACAGATGAGAGACCTAAAACCTGAAATCATTCCATGAAGTCTATGTTGTCTGACATTATAATCTGCTTTCTTTTGGAGAGTTTTTGCATATGTCTTTTATTTAAAATTTTTTTTGTTCCCCTGAAGTCACATAGGGTCACAGGTAAAATCCAGCTGTCTATTTCCCAGTACAGATTGTACTTAATACCACTTTATACCAATCCTTAAATTGAAGGCCTTGTGCGGAACAAGCCCATAACTGAGGTTAGTTTCATGGCGAGTGCACAGAATACTTAACTCTTTAAAAAAAATTTAGATACTATTAGTGTAAAATGAATACACATGTAAGTATTCTACAAATGACTTTTTTTTTTTTTGGCTATGCTGGTGGCATGTAGAAGTTCCTAGACAAGGGATTGAACTCCTGCCACAGCAGTGACCCAAGTTACTGTAGTGACAATGGTAGGTCCTTAACCCACTGCACCACAAGGGAACTCCATCTGCAAATCATTTTGAAAATTGCACATACTTATGTAATCACCAGCCTGCACTAAAGACCTTCCCTAAAGACCTCTTGTACCTTTTAGTCTATTCCCTCACCCTCACCCACAGATTAGCACGTTCTAATAGTTACTAGATACAGTATACTAACCACATCTATTGGGCAGTTGCCCATCATTTTTACATCTATATCCTAACTGAATCTTTTTTTTTTTTTACTGTTTGGAAAAACATAGGAGAGAGGTGATTGTCTCCCAGGTGAAATTGTGGGATATTTCTCCTTGCATTTCTGTCAAGGATTGCTTTATATATTTTGTAAAAATATTGTCAACTGGATATGCCTTTCAACTTTATATTTTGAAGAATATGAATTTTGTATGTGATTTACTCCATCTGTAGAAATGCTTTAAAGTCTGTTGTCTGATGATAGGATCTGATTTCTTTTGGAGAATTTTTGCATATCATGGGCAACATTATGTGTCTTTTGGTTGCCAGAAAAGGAGCCTTGCTCATGGAAGGTACCCAGTGATTTCTAACAGCTGAAATCCTTCACGATTGTTAAAGGATACCAAGACATAGTAACATAACTGGATCTTAGGTTGCTCGATGTAACACTGTCTTCTAGGGGATATTATTAAATTTGTCCATGTAGAGACAAAGGAAAACAAAAAGTGCTCTGGTGCTATAGTTACATGTTGATACTCAAACTAAGGACTTTCCATACATGAAAAACTCCAGTTTTATACATTTTCTCAATATCCCTGTGAATAAAACTCATGCCAAGATATAACAGAATTTAAAGTGAGTAGGAGTTCCCTGGTGGCTCAGCAGGTTAAGGATCTGGTGTCACTGATGTGGCACAGGTTTGATCCCTGGTCTGGGAACTTCTACATGCCATGGGTGCAGCCATAAAAATAACTAAATAAACTGAATGAGGACAAACAGAATTAGCATACTCTCTGGCGTTTCCCTGTGGCTCAGCAGGTTAAAAACCTGATACAGTGTCTCTGCGGATGTGGGTTTGATCCTTGGCTTCAATTGGTGGGGTGATTAGATATATATATTTTTTTCTTTGTGAAATGCTGGCTGAGTGTATTAGTTTTTTTCTTTTCACTTTTTTTTAATCCACTACATCTCTCAGTTCAGGGTCTGAATTTAGTAGTAAGTTTAAAATATAGCTGTTTTAAAATATGAGTTTTTATTTGCTAACTGGTCTGTTTAAAAATGTTTTAAATAAATGGTTCAGATGAATAAATTTAATATTAGTAATGAAACCATAAGCATATAAAATCCTTTATATATGAGTGGGTATTTTATTGAGCTGGTTATCTGTGAAAGGCACTGTTAGCCGAGCCAATTTAGAATTTTTCCCTAGAGATGTGATTTTAGGAGGCTCCTATAAATAATAGAATTAAAGTGCTTACACAAGCTGACTGCTTTACTTCCCAGGTCTAATGAATTAACACCCCTCAAAGCTCTTATGCTAAAGGGATGCCTTTTGGTGGTTACATCCTTTGGAGACACACTGCTCAGGGGCAGTAATTTCCTTTGTAATGTCCCAACCGCCAGGGACTCAAAGGCCACCCTTTATGTGAAAAGTGGCCAAGAAGTCAGGAGGAAGAAAAGGTGGGAGGAAGATAGCTGCCTGTGAGAGGGGCAGGTCTGGGCAAAGAGTGAAGAAAGGACCAGAACTCCAATGACTGCAGGGTCCCAAAGACTAGGGGACGACACCAATGGGAAACCCAATGGATGGCACCACTGGGGGCTGAGGGAGACAGCCAGCTCCAAAGTCCTCTGGGATAGAAAAGGCCAATGTGAAGTCTTCATGACCTAGGCATAGCTGGGGGAACAGTTGCACCCATTTCCATCACATTACTGTTGTTCACAGCAGGGCAATTATGCAGTCTCCATGGCTGTGTCTCCTTATGGAGTTGGCCAATTTTATTTATTTAAAAATTTCACATATAAGTGAGATCATGCAATGTTTGCCTTTTTGTCTCACTTATTTCACTGAGCAAATGTCCTTCAAGTTAACTGTTCTTGACAGAAATGGAAGGATTTCCTTCTTTTCAAGGCTAAATCTATCTAACTCACATTTGCTCAGGTTGTTTCCGTATCTTGGCTATTGTGAATAATGCTTCAATGAACACGGGAAGAGCAGATAGCTCTCGGTAATACTAATATATCCCTTGTATATATACTCAGAAGCAGGAGAGTAGTATCTTACAGGAACTTGCATATTTTATACAATGGCTGAACAAAGTTATATTCCCATCAACAGGGTTCAGAGTGCCCTTTTCTCCATATCCTCACCTGTTATTCCTTGTCTCTGAAAATGCTTCTAAGAGGTGTGAGGTGAGATCTCACTGAGGTTTTGATTTGCATTTCCCAAAAGGAGAAAAAAATTAAAAAATAAAAAATAAAAAAAGGGAATTGGAATAACTGAAGGCTGTCTCACGTTTACATCCTTAAGTTTCTTTCCACCATGAGTTCATACGTGTTCAGGGCTTAAGTACCAAGTGATGGCTTTCCCACATTCCTCACATTTGTAGGAACCTTTAAAGGACTTTCTTCATTGCTCACATGGAAAGGGCCTCTATTCACTATGAGATTTTATATGTTCTTCTAAGTCTAGAGAAGGTAATAAAGGCTTTCCTACATTCCCAACATATATCATTTATGTGGTTTTAATTCACTGTGATTTTGCATGTAATCATTAAGGAATAAGACTAGGACTTTCCACTTTCCTAATACATAAAAGGTCTCTCTCCAGTGTGAGATTTTATATGCCTTTTAAGTAGATGAGCTTTACTGAAGCCTTTCCCACATTCCTTACATTTATAGGGCCTCTCTTGAATATGAGATTTTATATGCCTTTTAAGTAGATAAGCTTTACTGAAGTTTTTCCTGCATTCCTTACATTTATAGGGTTTCTCTTCAGTATGAACTTGCATGTGAATATTAATGTTTGCTGAACATCTATAGACTTTCCAACATTTCTTACATTCATAACATGTTTTTGAGGTATGATTTAGTACACGTACACCATGTTTTATGGAATGAACAGAAGCTCTTTCACATTCTTTCTGTTCATAGAGTTTTTCCCCATCACGAGTTATCTCTTGTGCCTGAAGGGAAGACTGATTAACACAGCCTTCCTCATCATCACTGCATTTGAAGGCTTTCTCTTGCATGCTGGTTTTCCTGTACACAATATTTGGAGTCAGGTTGATAGCTTTTCCACACTGATTAAACATAGAATGCCTCTCAGCAGTAGAGGTTTTCTTCAGCACAATAAGGAAATTTTGTCCATACTTATTATCCTCATAAGCATTGCTTCCATTTTGGGTTCTCCTATGTATCCTGAGGCACGAGGGTTCACTGAAGTCTTTCCTTATAGTCATAGAGTTCCTGTCCATTGCGGATTGCTTAGAGTTATGGAGTTCCTGTCCATTGTGAATTCTTGCCTGTGGATGGATAGATGAATGATGATGCAAAGACTGCTCACGCTCATTAATTGATCCTACTCAGCTCCAAATTGAAACATCATTACAATGATGATGATGACTGCTACCATTTCTCTTATATTCATACACCTCTGCCCTATTGATTTCTTTCAAGTTGAATGATGGAAACCCTCTGCCAGAATGATGTTCCATCTATTCTGTCCTTCAAATAAATTCTGTACAGCTTCATGGATTGCTGTAAAATTTCAATGCCTATTATATATGTGGAAAGGAGGACTCATGTGAACCCTGAAGGAACAAGTTTTGAACTTGGTTTAGGATGTTCCCATATTTATCAGAGGTGGAGACAAGATGGCAGAATAGAAGGACTTGAGCTTCCTTCCCCTCACATGTCTCACCAGAGACACTACTTTCCCCTGGGTAAATGCCACCTATCACGAACATCTATTGCTGTCCTCATGGTATAACTAATAAAATTTGAATGCTTTTCTGAATGTAGAAAGAAAGAAATAATCACTTTTCAAACTTACTGATGTTGCTGTTTCCATTCCAACAGATGGTTTTCCCCCAAGAATATTATGCTGAATTGCTGAGTCTTTTTTTTTTTTTTTTTGTCTTTTTGCTATTTCTTTGGGCCGCTCCGCGGCATATGGAGGTTCCCAGGCTAGGGGTAGAATCGGAGCTGTAGCCACCGGCCTACGCCAGAGCCACAGCAACACGGGATCCGAGCCGCGTCTGCAACCTACACCACAGCTCACAGCAACGCCGGATCGTTAACCCACTGAGCAAGGGCAGGGATCGAACCCGCAACCTCATGGTTCCTAGTCGGATTCATTAACCACTGCGCCACGACGAGAAATCCCTGAGTCTTTGGTTTTTTTTTTTTTGTCTTTTGTTGTTGTTGTTGCTATTTCTTGGGCCGCTCCCGCGGCATATGGAGGTTCCCAGGCTAGAGGTTGGATCGGAGCTGTAGCCACCGGCCTACGCCAGAGCCACAGCAACACGGGATCCGAGCCGCGTCTGCAACCTACACCACAGCTCACAGCAACGCCGGATCGTTAACCCACTGAGCAAGGGCAGGGACCGAACCTGCAACCTCGTGGTTCCTAGTCAGATTCGTTAACCACTGCGCCACGATGGGAACTCCCTGAGTCTTTGGTTTTAAGTAGCATTTCCCATTTAAAAAAAAAAAAAAAAAAAAAAAAAAAGCATAAGAGTTTGTGGAAAGAACATATGTTAAAGGAGTTAAAAATAATAATATTCATATTTAACAATGACAGGGATTCAGAGTCAAATACCAATAGCTAATCAAAAATAATTATATGAAAATTAAATATGATGGGGAAAAGATACAAAATATTATCAAGTAAGGAAAGTAGGAATGTTTAGAAAGTAGCCTATGTCAAAATAATAAAGCTTAAAAAAAAAAGAAATACAACAAGCCACTTTGTGAGATCATAGGAAATTATGAGTAAATGGAAAATATGAGAATTTGAATATATCTCAAAACATCAGAGACCAATGACCTCAGCCTTCTGAGAAAAGGCACATCTTAACAAGTTTCCTCATTATAATTCCAGAGACACTGAAATTTTTACTGACCAGGAAATTACTCACCTTGAATGACTACTCTGCTCTCCACTGTCCTCAAATCTTCTTGTTCCATCCAAGAGATCAGAGAGAGCTTGAATGACTGTTCATGAGGTAAGATATATTAATAGAAAAAGGTCCTGCAAAATATGAGAAACTATCCAATGAGTTAGGTTTTATATTTCCAAAAATGTAGTCCATGCTCAGACTTATATATACACAATTACAAAGCTTAAGACTTTTTGAAGTGGGAAAGAGAGTAAGTGCAAAAACAGATATTCATTCACACAGAGAAGCCAATATACCAATGGCTGTCAAACTTTGGCTGCCACACTTTGGTGTTTGTTACAACATAGATGACTGGGCCCCAAAGCCAGAGTTTGAGTCAGTAAGTGGAGTCTGAGAATGCACATTTCTAAGGGTGATGGTGATACTCTTAGTCCTAGAACCACATATTCACAGAAACCACCCAAATTAAAAGCCATTCATGTACAGATCAATATCTGTTAATTTCCACTGTATTCAGATTTAACATCACCCACCCTACGACAAGTCAGTGCATCACAAATATCTGTTCCTTAAGAAGCTACAGGAATGATGGCAGCCTTACTTGCTGTGGTCAGGTTCTCGTAGTTTTCCAGCATAACATCTCTGTAGAGCTTTCTTTGAGAGGAGTCCAGTAAAGTCCACTCTTCCTGGGTGAAGTCCACAGCCACATCGGCCAAGGTCACTGAGTCCTAAACCATCACACACACATACTATTTTCAGTAAAGTAAGACCTCCACCAGTGTTCAGTGAGTAATGGAGACATGAGCCCAGACAACAACAGAGAGATTCAAGGTCTCTCAGCAATTACCCTGGGACACACTGGTCCTAGGTTCTTTTCGATTTATACTCACTCATGATGATATCCTTACTTATGGCTTTAATGGAAGCTAAAACACATGAACTTATTCAGGGTAATCTGTCATTCATCCAGTGTCAGAGCCTTCACTTTGGGAGGGAATTCAATAAAGACTCAGTCCTGTAGTTGCTTTATTTCTTTAAGAAGCACTGGACACGGGTCTACCAAAACAAATGTGTCTATCTGATGGATGCACTATGTCATTTTGTAGAAGGATACACTTTTTATTACCTGAAAGCAATTTCTCAAACACTCAGTCACAATCTGTCCTTGCTCTATCTTTTACTCAGGAAGGCAGAAAGGGTCCTTAGAAAGAACTCCTAGGGAAAAAAAAAATGAGCATAGATGACCATTAATTCCCACATTCACTACCTTTAAGTCATTTCACTCTAGCTCAGTAATACCCCTGAACACTCAGGAAATCTCAGCTGACTACACACTATTGCCAGAGTAGTCCTGTCTCACCTGGAGCCAGAAAAGGGGATGGTGAGCCAAACTGCCCATTAGAAAAAGAATAGGAGTTCCCGTGGTGGTGCAGTGGTTAATGAATCCGACTAGGAACCATGAGGTTGCGGGTTCGGTCCCTGCCCTTGCTCAGTGGATTAACGATCCGGCGTTGCCGTGAGCTGTGGTGTAGGTTGCAGAGCCTAAAGTACAGTCTCTAAAACGAGTAGGACTTATGGGAAGTTTCCTTGTGGCACAGTGGGTTAAGGATTCAGCATTGCCACAGCTGTGGGACAGGTTGCAATTGTGGTATGAGTTCAATCCCTGCCCCAGGCATTTCCACATGCCCCAGGCATGGCCAAAAAAAAAAAGGAAAAAAGAAAACAAAAAGGACTTATCATGGAACATATCACAGCCTCCTATAATAAAACAAGTGTCTGAAGAAAATAATGTAAAAATCTAAATTTTATCATAGTAATGATTATGTAATATTTAATATACAAGAGATAAAATACTCTTAGACATAATCTCACTTTTTCCTATTTTTGTTTCTTGTGGGTACTGAAAACAGTTTCATTATATATATGATCTATACATGACATCTGTATTGGATAGTATGTCAGGACTGCAATTGAACATTTGAAGAGAAGAAAGATGAATTTTTTTTTTTTTTTTGCTTTTTAGGGCTGCACCTGCGGCATACAGAAGTTCCCAGGCCAGGGGTCAAATCAGAGCTACAGCTGCTGGCCTATGCCACAGCCACACCAATGCAGGATCTGAGCTGTGTCTGTAACCTACACCACAGCCCATGGCAATGCCAGATCCTTAACCCACTGAGTGAGGCCAGGGATAGAACCTGCATCCTCATGGATCCTAGTTGGGTTTGTTAACCACTGAGCCACAAAGGGAACTCCAAAAGATAATCTTTTTTATTCAGCTGACATGCTTGGGCTTCCTTGATGGGTGCTGAAGAAACCTAAAACATTGGGCCTCCCTTTAATTTATCTCTGGCTTACTTTATGCCTTCAGTAGGCAATTAAGAAGCTATGCCCCTGCGGTAGGCAATAATGCATACAGAAAATGTGTTGGCTTTATAATCTAGCATTTCTGTTGGAGAATAAAGACAATATCAATTCATTTGTGATAAGGAGAAACAAGCAGGTGAGAAAATAGTGTATTTCTACACATACACCCACACCCAGAGCACATATATTCTGTCGGTTCCTGGATAATGAAAGAAAAGGGAAATAATCATTAGCTCTTCCACACTGGACCCTAATATGTTTTTTTAAAAAGAATGTCAAAGTTTTTGCAAAAGAACTCAAAATACATTAAAGTAGTGAGAAACTCCCACAGGTCTTAGTTGTAAACACTCAAAACAGGGCTGCACTAAACCCTTGCCCTGGGAAAGAGCACTGCCCTACCACACTTGCCTAATATTGGTCTATTGTATTAATTTTGTCAAATAACCATCTTTCCATATTATTTTTCAGTTCCTTTCTCACTAAATTTGCTTTTATGTTTACTCATTTATTCCACATATGTCCTTCATATTTTGTTGTCTTTTAACTCTGTAGTAAAGGGGTAACTTCTTTTTGTTAAATATCCATAGCCTTTAAAAATCAAATGCTGATCCACAAAATAGTATTGAAAATTATAACAATGAAATATCCACACTTCATTACCTATGACCAATCCATCCCCACTTCCCTAGAGTCCTTATTTTACAGTTAAGAGGACTAAAACCCAGAAATATACATGGTCACAAAAAGAGTGTGTCAATTTTCCAGTACAACTGTACTTATAACCAGACATCTCAGAATGGGGTCCTTGAGCTGAATAGGCCACCAATGTGTTTACTCAGGTGGTGCCTACTAAAATGGTTTACTTTCCTGTTTCTCTTGTAATTAGATATAATTAATTTCCAATCAAATACACAAATCTTAAGTATTTAGTGAATGAGTTTTGACAATTATATATATATTTACATGATCACCAGTCTATACAAGATACAGAACAGTTATCTCCCTGAAAAGCCTTCTTGCTCCTTCCAGTCCATTCCTTCCCACACGCTCCCAGACTAGCACTCTGATTTGTTTCTAGTTATACAATGCTGTATATATCTATATCATGCAGTTTCCATATCATTTTCAGATGTACACACTAATTTATTTTCCTCTAATGTTTAGTGAAACAGTATGGATAAAATATATTAAAAGCTCCCACTAGAATTTTGGGTTTGTCTATTTCTTCTTGCACTTCTATCAAGCAATGCTTTCTAAAAATATCTGCAGCAATAATTATTGAGTAGATACATATTTGACTTTTTAAAATTTTTGGAGAAACAGAATCTTTTATCATAATGACCTCTGTATCTGTAGTAGTGCTTCTTGACTATGCAGTCTGACATTAGGATCAGCTTTTTTGGGTTTTTTATTATTTTATTTTATTATTATTTTTTTGTGCCTATTGTGGATAGCATTGTGTCTGTTTTGGATGTCAAAGGCTGCCAGCACAAAGAGTAGCAGAGTCTGGATCACTGAAGGCACCCAAGATTGGTGAATTGGTGACCAACAGCAACAGAGATCCTAGATGCCATTCTTCAAGTACACCTACATTACAGTTAAATGACTATTTATAACACAATATACATTCCACTTTCAGAAGTATATTTAATAACTCTAAGAACATAAGTATGGGAGGAACACTTTTTCCAAGCACTCACACTAGCCTCAGCTTCACTTGTTTCCCATGGCCTCCTTATATGGACCGCTAGTGCTCTAGGCCTTGCATTGGCAGTGACACTCTGATTCCCTCTCCACATCTACCCACCAGCTACAGCTCTTAGGCAACCTATAGGGGTGCTTTCTCCTTGCCCAGAAACCAGTGACTAGTTCTGGCCCTGGCAACCTAGCAAACATCTTCACATCTAATGGGCTTCCATGACACCTTCAATGAAGTCTGAAGTCCAGTCTTGAGGAGAGGGCCTCCCTATATGCTTGGCCTTCATTAAACACTCTTCATAAATTCTAGAATTTGGAGATGGCAGTCTAGGTCATGGTTTCGTGTTAAGACTCTCTAAAGACAACTGCAAATGCTGGAGGTGTTTATATATCACTCAGTGTGAAGTAATGAAGGGCCAGCACCATCTCCCTGTTGCAATCCTAGAGGCTTTTTCTCTTGGCTGCTGAGACTGGAAATGATGGGGTGCTATACCAATTTCTACTATTTCACCCTAATATGTAAAACTTTGTCCTAAATAAATGATAAAATAAGTAAAAAAAAAGTGTTAGAATTCTCTTTACATCTTTTTTTTTTTCTTTACATCTTTATACTACACTTCTGTTTAAATCAAAGTATGATTTATGTCTCTGGATTTCATGCAGACTCATCCATACTTGAGAAGGACAGAGATCCCTTAAGATAAAAGTACTAATGATGAGATGGGGGAATATGTTTAAACAAGCCTTTGGACTTAAGCCAAAAGCTGAGCACTGCCAATGGGAAAGACAGTCACAGGACCACAATAGTCAAAGCTGTTACCTGTGGTTGATTATGATACAGCTCTTGCTTGGGAGAACACTGAATGCTACACTTAATGGTTACAGCAATGATCATTATAATGTCTGTAGTGAAGGATGGATTATTTTGGATGCAGTTGTCCAGAACTAACAAGCTCAGATTTGGGGTCTTGCAGCTCAGGTCAAAGTCATAAAGCAGAGATTCCATGACAGGTTAAAAACTCATTTCTTGTGGTCGTATGGGGAAGATATTGCTAAAAAACAGTTTTTAACCAGTTAAAAAGTCAGTCTCATGTACTTTTTGTGTGAAAAGTAGGGTGCTGATCAGGAAAAAAATGAAACAGAAAACTTGGAATGAGGACTTTCACTTGAACCCAAATAGAAGTTCAACTTTTGAACTCCCCAAACACTCTGAGCTTCCCTTATGTGGAAAGTTGCTAGCCCTTAGGTTTCTGAGGAGACAAGTCTTCCTCTGCTTGATGACTCTGTAATAATCTCACTTGAAGGAGATGCCTTGGAAGAATACTCATTCTCAAGATCCACCACAGCCACCTGCTATTGTTTCTAGACTCACAACTAGTGCAAAATGCAAAGGGATAGGTATGCAAAATAAGGCAGGAGACCTTATTACATGTGAAATAATACCCTCTGCAAATACGTATGGGAAGAATCTGGGGAACATGTGCAAGAATGGATTCTAAGGTTGTTACACCAAGAATGTTGGAATATAACACTAAAAAAGCTATTTGACTGACATGGTGCACTCTTTAGACTGAACATAATACACCTCACTGACCTGCACATGTCTATAGACATTACTTTGTAGGACAACTGAAATGTGGACTCAATGGCAACCTATATATAAGGAGGTTGATGTCAGTTCATCAAGGGAATTATACTGGAGGGTCTGCCTTCAGCAAGTATTAGACCCATTTAGAGTGGGTCCAGACCATCTCTGAAGTCAGACTCTATGTTTGATGGTTTAATGAAATAGGTAGCCATGTGGAAAGAAACTATATGTGGCCCATAAACTAAAGGTACCCTTCAGCTGGCAGCTAGCAAGAAACCCTACTGTTGCAAGGAAATGAATTTTGCAAATTATTGAGGGATTGGAGGAAAAGTTCTTCTCTGGTTGAGTTTTCCTAATAAAGCCTGATGAAAAATTAACTCAAGCAATGCCTCACTGCAGTCTGCCGGGAACCTGAGTATGGCACCTTCCTAAGTTATATCTGGACTCTTGACCCAAAGAAACTGAGATAATGAATGTATGTTGTTTCCAGGCTCAAAATTTGTTGTTAACTTTTTAGGCAGCAATAAGTAACAAATACATACATCTCCCCCAAGGAGGTCTGCACTAGAGGGCCATGCTCTCTTTTTGCACCTGGCTTCTTTCACTCAATATTATGTTTCAAAGTTTATCCACACTATTGTATCTACCTTTGATTTATTCTTTCTAGCTGCCTCAGAGTTTTCTGATAGTTTAAGAATACTCCAATTTGTCCATTCTTCTGTCAATCCACTTTGAGTCTTTCATAGAACACTAGTATGTGTTTACTTTTAGTCTTTACTTTTGATATACATGAGCAGGCATATGTGCAAAATCAGGAGATAGTGGCAATAGTTTAAATTGTCTTTCATTACAATCAGAAACAAGACAAGGATGTTCACTTTCACCACTATTACTCAACATAGTTTTGGAAGCCCTAGCTACAGAGAAGAAAAATCAGAGAAGCAGAGAAGAAAAAGAAATAAAAGGAATTCAAATTGCAAAAGAAGTAAAACTATCACTGTTTATAGATGACATGATGCTATACCTAGAAAATCTGAAAGACACTACAAGAAAACAGTTAGAGCTCATCAATGGATTTAGTAAAGTTGTAGGATACAAAATTTTACAGAAATCAATTGCATTTCTACATACTAACAATGAAAGATTAAAAGGAGAAATTAGAGAAACAATCCTATTTACCATCATGTCAAAAAGAATAGGTTTTGAAAACTATAAGATGCTGATGAAAGGAATCAAAGATGACACAAACAGATGGAAAGATATACCTTTCTCTTGAAATGGAAGAAACAATATTGTCAAAATGACTATAATACCCAAGGCAATCTACAGATTCAATGCAGTCCCCATGAAACTACCAAGGACATTCTTCACAGAACAAAATTTTACTTTATCTTATTTTATTTATTTTTAGGGCCACACCTGTGGCATACAGAAGTTCCTAGGGCAGGGGTTGAACTGGAGCTATAGCTTTCAGCTTATGCCACAGCCACAGCAATGTGGGATCCAAGCCACATCTGTAATTTACACCACAGCTCACAGTAACACCAGATCCCTGACCCACTGAGCAAAGCCAGGGATTGAACCTGCATTCTCATGGATGCTAGTTGCATTCATTTTCACTGTGCCACAATGGGAATTCCCCAAAATATTTTGAAATTTGTATGGAAACACAAAAGACCCCCCAAAATGAAAATTAGCCAAGACCCCAAATAGACCCCAAAGTAAAACTGAAACAAAGAAAAATAAACTGGAGGAATCAGGCTCCCTGACCTGTGACTATACTAAGTTACAGTTATTAAAACAGTATGGCACAGAAACAGAGACATAGATCAATGGAACACAATAGAAAGCCCAGAAATAGGAGTTCCCATTGTGGTGCAGTGGAAATGAATCTGACTAGGAACCATGAGGCTGCGGGTTTGATCTCTGGCCTTGCTCAGTAGATTAAGGATCTGGTGTTGCGTGAGCTGTGGTGTAGGTCGCAGATTTGGCTCGGATCTGGTGTTGCTGTGGCTCCGGCGTAGGTCAGCAGTAACAGCTCCAATTAGACCCCTAGCCTGGGAACCTCCATATACCACAGGTACAGCCCTCCAAAGACAAAAAGCAAAAAACAAAAAACAAACAAAAAAAGAAAGCCCAGAAATAAACCCAAACACCTATGGTCAATTAATCTATGACAAAGGAGTCAAGAATATAGAGTGGTAGAAAGACAGTCTCTTCAGTAATTGGTGTTGGGAAAACTGGACGACAATGTAAAAGAATGAAATCAGAACATTCTCTAACAGCATACACAAAAATAAACTCAAAATGGATTAAAGACCTAAATGTAAGGCCAGATACTATAAAACTCTTAAAGAGTAAAATATAGGCAGAACACTCTTTGACAAATCACAGCAACATCTTCTTTTATCCACCTCCTAGAATGACAAAAACAAAAATAAACCAGTGGGACCTAAACTCAAAAGCTTTCACACAGCAAAGGAAACTATTAAAAAAACCCCAAAAAGCTGACACACAGAATGGGAGAAAATCTTTGTAAACTATGCAACAGACAAGGGCCTAATCTCCAAAATATATAAACAACTCATACAACTCAACAATGAAAAAACAATCCAACTAAAAATTGGGCAGAAGACCTAAACAGACATATGGATGGTCAGTAAGCACATGAAAAAAAAATGCACATCACTAATTATTAGAGAAATGCAAAATCAAAACTACTATAAAGTACCTACCACCTCACACCTGCAAGAATGGCCATCATTAACAAGTCAACAAATAACAAATGCTGGAGAGGGTGTGGAGAAAAGGGAACCTTCCTTTACTGCTGATGGGAATGTAAAGTGGTACAACCTCTATGGAAAATAGTATGGAGGTTCCTCAGAAAACCAAATGAAGAACTACCACACGAACCAGCCATCTCACTCCTAGGCATCTATCCAGACAAAACATTCATTCAAAAATATACATGCACCCCTACGTTCATTGTAGCACTATTCACAATAGCCAAGATATGGAAACAACCTAAATGTCCATCGACAGATGAATGGATTAAGAAGTTGTGGTATATATACAATATAAAATGGAATACTACTAAATACTACCTGGCTATAAAAAAAGAATGAAATAATGCCATTGGTAGCAACATGGATAGAACTAGAGATTCTCATACTAAGTGAAGTTAGTCAGAAAGAGAAAGACAGGGATTCACTTTGTGGTGCAGCGGAAAAAGAGTCCAACTAGGAACCATGAGGTTGCGGGTTTGATCCCTGGCCTTGCTCAGTGGGTTAAGGATCTGGCATTGCTGTGAGCTGTGGTGTGGGTCGCAGACATAGCTAGGATCCTGCATTGCTGTGGCTGTAGCATAGGCTGGCAGCTGTAGCTCTGATTAGACCCCTAGTCTGGGAACCTCCATATGCCATAAAATATGGCACAAATGATCCTATCTACAAAACAGAAACAGATCATGGACATAGAGAGCAGGCTTGTAGGTGCCAGGGGAGGGGAGGAGGAAGTGGGATGGACTAGGAATTTTGGGGTGGTAGATACAAACTATTACATTTAGAATGGATAAGCAATGGGTGGTGTAGGTCGAAGATGCAGCTCGGATCCTGTGTTGCTGTTGACTGTGGCATAGGCCGGTAGCTGTAGCTCTGATGTGACCCCTAGCCTGGGAAGAACCTCTCCATATGCGGAGGGTGTGGACCAAAAAAAAAAAAAAAAAAAGAAAGAAAAAGAAAAGAGAATATATATATATGTGACTGGGTCACTATGCTGTACTACAGAAATTGACACAACACTGTATATTAACTATACTCTAATAAAAAAATAATTAAAAAAGGTCTCTTGAATAAACTTCCCAATCAACTACTGCGAAGTCAGTCTAAGAATGAGACACCAACATCAAATGCTATCACTTACATGTGGAATCTGAACAAAGTTCACAATGAACTTCTTTGCAGAACAGATACTGACTCATAGACTTTCAAAAACTTACGGTTTCCAAAGGAGACAGTTTGGGGGCTGTGGGATGGAAATACTATAAAACTGGATTGTCATGATCATTGTACAACTATAAATGTAATAAATTCATTGAGTAATAAAAAGACAACCCCCCCAAAAAAAAAACCACAGTATGGGTACAGCCTCGCTAACTTTACAGAACTTTTTTTTTTTGGGGGGGGGGCTGCACCTACAGCATGCAGAAGTTCCAGGGCCAGGGACTGAATCTGTACCAAAGCAGTGACAATGCTGGATCCTTAACCCACTGAGCCACCAGGGAGCTCCCTCACCAATTTTATCTTCAGGACCCCCACCAACTGTTTCACTAAGGCACAGCTAATGCACTGGTACCATTAAGTGGAAAAAAGAGAAGGTAATATGGGTATTTACAAACCATATGGACCCTTCAGACCTTTCTGGCAATGTGCATTGCCAGGGGAATCTATTAAGTGATCTACCTCTCAGATGTGTTCCTATAACAGGAACACATACAGGATTGGTTACTCTGGATAGGAGATGGAATTTCTAGGTGATCTACAAAAGCACTATATGGAGTTCCTGTCATGGCACAGTGGTTAATGAATCGGACTAGGAACCATGAGGCTGTGGGTTCGATCCCTGGCCTCGCTCAGTGGGTTAAGGATCTGGTGTTGCCGTGAGCTGTGGTGAAGGCCACGGATGCAGCTCGTACCCCGCGTTGGTGTGGCTGTGGTGGAGGCTGGTGGCCACAGCTCCAATTAGACCCCTAGCCTGGGAACTTGCATATGCTATGGGTGCTGCCCTAGAAAAGACAAAAAGACCAAAAAAAAAAAAAAAGTACTATGTTTATGAATATAAACATTTGCCAAGATTGATAACACAGGTAAATTTTAATGAAGTTGATAACAACACAGGTAAATTTTAATGAAGAAGTTACTTTTAAATGCTCAACCCTGAATCAGAGTAATATCTCAAATGATTTGCTATTTATAAAATTGAAACAGGAGTTGTCATCGTGGCTCAGTGGTAACAAACCCAACCAGTATCCATGAAGATGCGGGTTCAGATCTCTGGCCCACTCAGAGGGTTAAGGATCCAGTGTTGCTGTGAGCTGTGGTGTAGGTCGCAGACTTGGTTCAGATCCCGCATTGCTATGGCTGTGGCACAGGCTGGCATCTGCAGCTCTGATTCGACCCCTAGCCTGGGAACTTTCAGATGCCGCACCTGTGGCCCTAAAAAGCTAAACAAACAAAATTAAAACACATTCATACTTTTTCTTATTTGTTCTTCACATCATTTGAACAGATACAATTATTTCTTCCAATCAGTTACACAGTGAAGACTAAATTCTTCTCTTAGCAAATTTCCCAATCGAATACACCATTACATTACATCTGGGGGTAAGCCTTAATGTACCCCCCCAGAAATGTTATTCATCCAAATATACAACATTTTCCCTACCTACTATTCCCATCCTTTCCAATATTGCTAATTCTTACACAGTCAGTCTTTCTGTTTGTTTGTTTTTGCCACATGCATGTGGAAGTTCCTGGGCCAGGGATCAAACATGTACCATAGCAGCAACCAGAGCCGCTGTAGTGACAACACTGGATCCTTAAACTGCTGTGCCACAGGAGAACTTCCTACATTTACCCTTTTACTTAGAAAAACCACCTAGAAGCTCCCCCTGAAAATATACCTCAAAATGTGAAACAATATATAGAGAAGTTTATCCACTGCAAGTTATTGCTGATGCTAATAGAAAGGCTGTTGGGGAACAAGATATTTGAATTTCAAAATATCACCCCACATATGACATTTTTATTCTTATGGAAAAGTCTCTATTTTAAAGATAAAGAGCTTTGATGATCACTACCTTAAACAAGTAATAAAACTTTGCAATACTATCTAAGGGATGTCGTAAGTTTACATTTTCTCAATGGAATGCAATTTGAAGTACACAACATCACTTTTAAAATGCTTTGAAGTGAACTTTTGAAGCTTCTACACCAAGACACCCACATTTTGGTCACAATGTTTTACAGAGTTTCTTTGGAGACTTTGGATGATAGTTATGCCATTCATTTCCTTAAGTCTATGGCTGTTCTCCCACTACAAAGGCAGAGCTGAGTATCCATATCTTATAGCCCACACAGTTTTTCAAGTAATCAATTACTATATGGACCTTTTCAGACAAAAGGTTTGTCTACCTCTGCTTTGAACCCAATTACCAACTGACAGGAAATACAAGGCAGGAAGGAAAACTGAAATATACTGAAAATAAACATAGAAATATAAAAATGTGTGACTCTTCAAGAGACAATATAAACAGTCAATGAATATAATAGACAAACAACAGCAAGTGATCTAGGCTAAAATAAGAGGCATAAACAATTGTCATATACAAACCCTAAGGGGGTCCTAGATCCCAAAACTACTAAAAACATATTTTGGAACCATGTGAAGTACTTAAGAATATGTAATTAGAAGGGAGTTCCTCTTGTGGCTCAGTGGTAAGACGACGACTAGTATCCATGAGGATGTGGTTGGATCCGTGGCCTCCCTAAGTAGGTTAAGGATCCGGCATTGCCCTGAGCTGTGGTGTAGATTGCAGACACTGTTTGGACATGGCGTTGCTGTGGCTGTGCTGTAGGCTGAAGGCTGCGGCTCTCTTTCTGAGCCCTAGTCTGGGAACCTCCATTGCCGTGGGTGTGGCCCTAAAAAGGCAAAAAAAAAAAAAAAAAAAAAAAAAAAAAGGAGATATTAAAAGACATTTTCATTTTTACTTTTCTTGTGTGAAATAATGGTATCATGGTTTTAGAATAATAATGCCCATATCTTTAGGAGAAGCAGTACCAAATAATTAAATGTCAAGAATCAGGTACTCAATGTATTTTCTTTTTTTTTTTTGCTATTTCTTGGGCCGCTCCCGCGGCATATGGAGGTTCCCAGGCTAGGGGTTGAATCGGAGCTGTAGCCACCAGCCTACGCCAGAGCCACAGCAACGCGGGATCCGAGCCGCGTCTGCAACCTACACCACAGCTCACGGCAACGCCGGAATCGTTAACCCATTGAGCAAGGGCAGGGACCGAACCCGCAACCTCATGGTTGCTAGTCGGATTCGTTAACCACTGCGCCACGACGGGAACTCCCCTCAATGTATTTTCAACTTCTCTCAAACAGCTCACCATAAAATGTACTCCTAAATCTATGTGGCGAGCTTGCAAAATGCTAAATACAAGTTAATCTACTACAACGAACATTCATTGTTCTGGATGTTCACATTTTTTGGGGGTTTAAGATTTTATTCCCCCCCCAATGTGGACAAAAACCACATTTATTCCAAACACTCCCCGTTTATGGTACCTCATTCTGGACCTCATATCATAAAGCCGCCTTCACATCTCCTGGAGGCCCGTTTTTGGCTCTATGGAATGTACCGCACTAGAGAGCTCAGACCACGAGATGGCTAAGAACGCTTGCTTTTTATTTTTTAAAAAAGAATATCTGTTATCTGCATAGGTTTATTTGTATATACAGAAAGATGCACACTCTTGACACATCTATCTCTATGTAATATTCAAAAATAAAGACCATGCGAAGACAAAGTCAAACCTCAAATGAAACATTCTTTTTTCATTCGAAAAGGCCCTTTAAGCCAACTTTCCCTTAACACTCAGAGGAACACGGCAGAACCATCAGTTTCGTGACATAAGGAGAACGTGGTGTCGGAGCAACGCTGACTGGACAGAAGAAGTTCTTTTCCCTCGGGGAGGAAAGTCATTGAAAAAAAAACTCACTGGAAGCTTTCCAACAGGGAAGCACAGTGACTGAAGACACCCTGCGGAAGCGCCCTTACCGCACAAACGTCCCGGCTGAACGCCGGGGTTCAAGTCTCCGCGGACACGAGCGGAGCAGCCAGGCCTCTCTAAGGAGAGCTCACCGCGGCTTGGGCCAACCATGTCTTTTTACGCCCTCCTTGCCTCCCAGAGCCTCCCTTGACGGGAGCCTCACTAAGCGCACGCAGAGCCGCACGACGACCCGGACAACTCGCTCCACGAGTTGCAGGAGCTGCAGGAATAAAAGACGCCGCGGGCCAGTGACGCCACTTCCGCTTCCTGCCTGGGCCATAGTGGGTGGGGCTCTGGCTGGGAATCCTGGTGTCCAGTGTTAGGAGGGTAATTTTAGATTCTCCTCACGGGTTGGCTCTGGTGGTCTACGGGTAGGCTCAGAGAGTGGCCTGGAGGCAGAAACGTGCGTAACCGACAAGGCTGAGGCTAGAGCTAGGCCTGGGGGCGAGGCTACGAGCGTAGGGCGGGGCCCATAACCTGCAACCTTTGATGGTGAGGGGCAAGGGCCAGCACGGGTTTGGAGGTCAAATAGGCAGGCTGAGAGTGGGTACTCACCTGACAGAATGATCTTCAAAAGCTTTTCTTTCTGCCAGCCCTTAGAATATTAATGGAGCCCTTAGAATAATATTAAGAGATTAATTACTAATATTAATTAATAATAATATTCTGTATCAATAAGCCGGCCAATCCATGAGATGGTCTATCTCCTCCATTCAGTCAATCCTCCTGTTGCAGAAACTGGAGAAACCATGGCAGTGGAAGGAGACAAATGGTACTCAGAGATGCTGGAAAGCAAGGTGTGCTTAGCACTGGTGCCAGGCTCAGAGGAGTCACCTCCAGAGTCTGAGCACCAGGTCTTTATTCTCAGCAGCTTTTATACAATACAGGGTCTTGTTTTTGCCATGCAAGCAGCCCCAGATCTCCCCCTCTGTGAGCAGACGGTTTTCCTCCCTAAAAAACTGAGCAAGCAAGGTTAAGGAAGGGGAACTGATAAGCAAAGCTGGGAACATGATTAGCAGGGTTGTTGGATTGGACATAGGGTACATAGTTGCTACATAATAATTACATGAAGGATGGAATGAGGCCAGCATAGCTGAAAAGGTTTGCAGCTGCCTTTTCAGCCAAGGGGGGGGGGGGAGTTCCTTAGTTAAAACTCTTATTTCACTCTAACCTTCATTTCGCCTTATTTCTTATTTATTTATTTATTTTTTCCCACTGTACAGCATGGGGATCAAGTTATCCTTACATGTATACATTTTTTCCCCACTCTTTGTTCTGTTGCAATATGAGTATCTAGACATAGTTCTCAATGCTACTCAGCAGGATCTTGGAAATCTATTCTAAGTTGTATCTGATAACCCCAAGCTCCCAATCCCTCCCACTCCTTCCCTCTCCCCCTGGGCGGCCACAAGTCTTTTCTCCAGGTCCATGATTTTCTTTTCTGAGATGTTCATTTGTGCTGGATATTAGATTCCAGTTATAAGTCATATCATATGGTATTTGTCTTTGTCTTTCTGGCTCATTTCACTCAGGATGAGAGTCTCTAGTTCCATCCATGTTGCTGCAAATGGCATGATGTCATTCTTTTTTATGGCTGAGTAGTATTCCATTGTGTATACATACCACATCTTCCAAATCCAATCATCTGTTGATGGACATTTGGGTTGTTTCCATGTCTTGGCTACTGTGAATAGTGCTGCAATGAACATGCGGGTGCATGTGTCTCTTTTAAGTAGAGTTTTGTCCGGCTAGATGCCCAAGAGTGGGATTGTGGGGTCATATGGAAGTTCTATGTATAGATTTCTAAGGTATCTCCAAACTGTTCTCCATAGTGGCTGTACCAGTTTACATTCCCACCAGCAGTGCAGGAGGGTTCCCTTTTCTTCACAACCCCTCCAGCACTTGTTATTTGTGGACTTATTAATGATGGCCATTCTGACTGGTGTGAGGTGGTAACTCATGGTTGTTTTGATTTGCATTTCTCTTATAATCAGCGATGTTGAGCATTTTTTCATGTGTTTGCTGGCCATCTGTTTATCTTCCATTTTTTTCCTATTTAGCATATTTTAAAGATTCATATGTGTTGTGACATATATAATTTCTTTGTATTGCAGATTGATATCTTATAGTATGAATATGTTATATTTTATTTATTCATAAGTTGAGGCAGGTTTGGTTGTTCCACTTTGTGGATATTATGAGTAATGTTTCCGTGAAAATTTATGTATGTCCTTTTATGTGGATATATTTACATTTCTCTTGGATATTGTGTTAGAGTTCTCCAGAGAAACAGAACATGATATTCTGTTATAATATGATATTATGTAATATCATATTATTACCTTCCAGAGAAAGAAGGAAAGCCAAACCATTCTAGGTAATCTGTTTCATTTTGACTTTATGGATGACATTATGATCTATGTCTCAGAACTTTCCACTCAGTAGATGCATAGACTTCAGTTCATTTGTTCAATTGGCCAAGAGTGGTCCAGGCAGGATTAGCATGCCCACATTTCTGAGTTGTACACTTCTGAATACAGAGCATACCTCTTCAGATATCTTATATTGTGGTATCAGAGAAGCTTCAAGGAAGGAAGCAGGAGGTATATGGCATGGGCCTGTGGCAAGGTTCTCGCCACCCGGCGTGGGCAAAGCTTGTCACATCTTCCACTGAAATAACTGCAGCAGACATGGCTGGAGTGAAATCTGGGGCAAGAGGATTTCTGAATTAGTGCCTATATTAGTTTTCTTGGGCTCCATAACACCAATACCAGACTGGTGATTTAATAGAAATGTAATTTCTCACAATTCTGGAAGCTGGAAGTCCAAGATCAAAGTACCAGCATGTTTGGTTTCCTCTGAGGCCTATCTCATGGATTGCAGATGGCCACTCTCTTGCTGCCTCTTCCCATAGTTATCCTTCCCAGGGTGTGTGTCCTGGTCTCTCTGTGATCCCTGTTCTTCTTATAAGGACACCAGAGAGATTGAATTTGGGACACAATCTAATGCCCTCATTTTAAATTAATTACCACTTTAAAGGCACTTTCTCCAAATACAGTTACATTCTGAAGCACTGAGATTTAAGACATCAACATATGAATTTTGAGTGACCACAGCTCAGTCCATAATAGTACCCAAGATGTGTGGAATATACCCTTCTCTAACTATTCCCTTTTATTAGTCATGTGGGAACCACGCTAAAGAGAAGGAACCTAATGCTGTCTTCACCATAGTTTTGTTTCCTTTTATATTTCTTTTTTCACCCTTCTATTAAATCTGGGGTTTTTCCTTGGATTTACCTAAAGAAAAATTACCTAAAATTGACATGTCAAAGTTATATGGAAACAAGACATTCTGAAAATTAATAGATGGATTACAGGGAGAAATAAGGGGAATCCATTATATAAATTTCTGATAGTTACAGAGTTCAATTTGTGTACATAATGTGTACTATCAGGCAAAGAAGAGGAAATGAGCTATCATTGTGGTGCAACAGGATGGGCAGTGTCTCCACATGCCCTGGGGTGGCAAAAAAAAAAAAAGAGGAGAAAAGAGAGAATAATCGAAACATTTCTGTTCTCTTAAGTTCATTTTTTGGTTTTCTTTTTTTGTTTTTGTTTTTTCCAGAAGCCAGAACCAGTTTATTGTTTATTTCTAATTCTTGTAATAGAAATGATGTGTGAACTGACTCCTGCCTTTAAATATTTATTAACTGTTATGTTCTAGGTAGAACAAAATGAAGGCCCAAATTTCATAGAGTACATTCTATTAGGAGAAAGAAAATAATATATAAATGGTAAAACTAGACTTTAAGTGCCAATAAAAAAGTAAGACTAATTAGGAAAACTATTTTAACATAGCGTTGTAGTTACTGAACCATTTAGGACAATTCCACGTGTAGATCTCTTCATGTTCTCTATGGTGTTACTCTCTCTGTATAACATGTTTGGAGAAGAAGGAACGAAGGAAGAAAAAATGTTAACTTGACCTTGAAAGGTTCAGCTTGCAGTGCCTTTGTAACACACTCTAATAAGTTCCAGCTGTTAGTGGTGTGTTTTGGTGCAGTGTCCTGTCTTACTGGCAGCGGGAGTAGAGAGAGTTGGAGCTTTATAGAGAAGCAGGCCAAAAAAACAAAACAAAACAAAAAAAAAAAAACAAGATTATGCTTGGTTCAGACTTACAATGCTTCAGTTCTTGGTTTGGCTCTCACTTCCCAAGGAAAGATTTTCCCAACTTCTGACCCCCACATATCCCAAATAAGCTCTCTTGGGACACTGTCCATGTTGTTGCAGATCACGATCCAAACTGTATTGAATCTTGTGCTGTGTTGCCCCCTTCAGAATTAAAGGGTTATTTTTCTAGCTTTAGGGAGTATAGCCATCTAATAGCTCTGAGCCTTCTCTTTCTCTCTCTCTCTCTTTTTTTTTTTTTTGTCTTTTTGCCATTTCTTGGGCTGTTCCCACTGCATGTGGAGGTTCCCAGGCTAGGGGTTGAATCGGAGCTGTAGCTACAGGCCTACGCCAGAGCCACAGCAATGCAGGATCCAAGCTGTGTCTGCAACCTACACCACAGCTCAGGGCAATGCCGGCTCCTTAACCCACTGAGCAAGACCAGGGATCAAACCCGCAACCTCATGGTTCCTAGTCAGATTCATTAACCACTGCGCCACGACGGGAACTCCATCTGAGCCTTCTCTTTGAGAACTGAACTCAGCTAAAGGAAGCTGTTTTAACCAAGGTAATAGCACTCAGATCTCTTGCTGTGGGAGCATATCTGACCCGCAGCCATCTGGATCCACCACTGTGTTTGCCCTGAGTTTACTCCTGCTCTCAGCCACAGACTGAATACAGCAGGGTTCCAGTGCCTGCCCACTGCCATAGTCACACAGTGACAGTGATCACCAGGGTCAATTATCCCTGCCTGGAGGGTGACTCCTGTTCTTGACATGAAGAACTTGGAATGTTAGGCAGTAGCATAGGTTGAGGTTCAATGGGACTTTGGCTATGTCTCTGGAAGGGCTCTCTTTTCAGGTGTCAAGACTTTTCAACCTGCAGAGGCCAGAAATGTGGACACCTGGACCACAAACTCCCCACATGGCTGAACCTCTGCTTTCACCCTTTGACTTCTGGAACCATGTCGCAAAATTGGAGATAATTCATATTATGATTGTACTTGGTTTGAAGTGTATGAGGCATCCTGTGATTCAAGTACCCAGAAATTCCGTGTATTCAAATCTTGTACTAAATATTAATATTCTTTTTGAAATTAAGTGTGTTCCCATACCTTTCATTACATTTTGGTTTAACTCCCTCATATTTATACTCCCTTTAAGCTATATTTTATCTCTGTTCTTCCTTTCCTTGACAAGCTGTATGGATGATTTATATTTGCCAAGTATATTTCCTCAATACTCACTCTTCAACCCGCCCTGCTTGGTTAATTGTTGCCCCTGCCCCTAATTTAGAGGTAATGAGCTGAACCTCTCCCCACCCCCCAATATCGGGAAAGGCTTCCGTTTTTGACTCTTGTAGAAATCAAACATTTCCCTTTGTACCTCAAGGGAGTTGAGTTGTTTGGAGAGAGGAAAGTCACCAGAACAATTTATTTAATGAGGAGCTCTGAGAATTCAACACTTGAGATGATAATAACATGCGTTTTTGCCCCTTTCCTATAATTCTCTGATCCCAGCCTCGGTGAAAATCTAAATAGTCTTCGCAGAGACAGACTGCAGAGAATGGAAAGCTTCAGTGATAACCATCAGAGAGGGTCTGTGTGTTGCTCAGTAAGGGTGGCTGGAGTGAGAAGGAAAAGAGGAGAGAGGTTGGGTACTGGGCTTTACCTCTATTTTTAAAATTTTTATTTAAAAATTTTTTAATGTATTTTGTCTTTTTTTTAGGGGGGCACACCTGAGGCATATGGAAATTCCCAGGCTAGGGTTCAAAATGGAGCTGCAGCTGCCGGCCTACACCACAGCCACAGAAACACAGGATAGGAGCCTTGTCTGCAATCTACATCACAGTTCATGGCAACGCCAGATCCTTAGCCCACTGATTGAGGCAAGGGATCGAACCTGTGTACTAATGGATACTAGTTGGGTCATTACCACTGAGCCACAATGGTGACTCCTGGTCTTTATCTCTAGAATAGTGACACTGAGATTGTCCCATATTTATTTAGTCTATGATTCTGAAGCCTCTGTAGTTTGTAGGTAACCAGTCCTATTTCTTCTTTTTTGGAATCTTGATGTTCTCTCTAGTAAGAGTAGTTTTTCCACATGGTCTCCACCTCTTCTTAAAGATTTCCTAGAATTGTAGGCTCTTCTTTGATTTCCTGTGTCAAATCACTTGCTCATTAGCTACTCACTGGAAATTTATTCTGCATGAATTATTTTCTATTTTGTTCTTTATGTGATTTGATTTTTCTATTAGATCCCCTGTTTTTGCAGCAGATTCAACTCACCACTAGGAACTGATACCTTTGTATTGATGTTATTGTATTTCACCTTGTGTTCACAGTATCATCTACAATCTGATTATTTTTGATGTTAATGACTTAGGCTAACTGCATTTTTTCATTTTACCATTATCTTTAAATGTTTCAGGGAATATCCAGTAATGGAAGTTGGAATAGACTGCCTTGTCCTGTTCATGAATTTGACACAAATATATTGGTGTTTTCATGTAGAATATCCTGTTTGCTTCAGTTTTTAAAATAGCTGTTCTTTGCTGGGTTAAGAAATTGTCCTTAATTACTTTTATTTAGCAAAATGCTCTGTTCTGGCTGTTAATTATATTAAGGGGGCTCTTACATTTATCTTAAATGCATTTTAGACTGTAATTACTGTTGGGATTCCTCTTCATTTTCACATTTTTGAGATGAATTTGTTCCCAGACATTCTAGATCTAACCCAGATACCCATCCCTAAAGTAGGAATTTGTTAATTATATGAACGCACTTTATTTAATTTTGCTATTCTATTTTGTGTCTATATTCAGGCATAGGATGAACTTGGAGGGTTCTTGTGTTATAGTGATGCTTTTTGTTTCAATCTTTATTACATAGCTAACATTTGCATGTGTTGAGCACCTACTATGTGCCAGGAACCATATAAATCCTTAGAGAGACAATGATGGGAAAAACCAGTCATGACCTCTGGCCCACAAATAAATATAAAATTACTAGAGGCACAGCAACAGTAGTACAGGAAGCTCAACTTGTGGGCCTCACACTTTGTCCTCCTGACCCTCACTCTCTTCTCCATCTCACTGGCCTCTCATATCTCTTCCGATACCAAGCTCACCAACCTGCTGGGAAACAGTGAATTAACTTTCAGCCCCAAATACTTGGATCTCCTTATTGTTTCTGATTAATATTTACCCATCCTTCCTCTCACAGCATAATATTTGTATCTCAGGCCTTTTCTACCCACATCTCCAGACTAAATTGGTCCTCATTTTTTTTCTCTTTAATTATTGCCTTCTTGGCAGCTGCTCACCTAAGCTCTCCCACTCCCCCTTCTGACAGTGTACTATCACTTAATAAATCTTCACTTTGCTTATTTATAAAAGTATTGATTGCATTCTCTAGGCATAATCATGCTGAACTCTTCTACCATGGAGAATGAAAACATTTATATTCATCTTGAATTTTCCTTTTATTTTTTAAGGATGATTTGTTTGATTTGCTTTACAGAAGCTTGGAATATTTCAAATAATCTCTCTCTTTCTCTTTTTTTTTTACAATTAAATGTGCTGATTTTTGACACAACACATTCCGCCTCAAGAACAATACATGCAAGTTCACATTCTCACACGTCCATTGCATTTTATTTCAGGCTTGTGTGATTTTTGCTTCCCCGTCTTACCAGTGTAGTCCACGTGCATTCCCCCTTTCTTGAAAGAATCCATGTGGCAAGCAGTACCTGAAAGATGGGCTGTAGGGATCTTCATTAATTAGCAGTGCTCTATGGACATCAAAAGTGGTGATAGACTTGTATTTATAGTTATCAGAATTCCGTATTTGATGTCTGCCCTGTTTAAGGGAAATAATGATCAGTCACCATCTTGGAAGATGATTTATTGTTTTGTTAAGAAGCTCACATTTATCAAATGTCTGCTGCATGTCAAAGAACTACACTAGAAAAATAACATGCTTTTAATTCACTTATCAGTCTTACTGTGTAGAGAATATTTATTTCTCCCATTGTAGAGGTGAGTTATCTGCAGTTATGAGTTATGAGTTATATGTTATGAGTTATGTGTTATGAGTTATGAGTTATGTTGAGGGAGTTCTCATCGTGGCTCAGTGGTAACGAACCTGACTAGTATCCATGAGGATGTGGGTTTATTCCTTGGCCTTGCTCAGTGGATTAAGGATCCTGCATTGCTGTGAGCTGCAGTGTAAGTCACAGAATTGACTCGGATCTGGCGTTGCTGTGGCTGTGGCATAGGCTGGCAGCTGCAGCTCCGATTCAACCCCGAGCCTTGGAACTTCCATATGCTGCATGTGTGCCCCTAAAAAGGAGTAAATAAATAAATAAATAAATAACTCTCTCTGTTGAGGTCACACAGATAGCGAGTTTGTTGGTGGACCAAAATTCTATTGCAGGAATTCTAACTCAAGATCCCCTTTTCTGGGGTTCCCATCATGGCTCAGCAGTTAGTGAACCTGACTAGCATCCATGAGGATGCAGGTTCGATCCCTGGCCTTTCTCAGTGGGTTAAGAATCTGGTGGTGTAGGTAGCAGACATGGCTTGGATCCCAAGTTGCTGTGGCTCTAGTGTAGGCTGGCAGCTACAGCTCTGATTGGACCCTTAGCCTGGGAACCTCCATATACTGCAGAGGCCCTAAAAAGACAAAAAGACCAAAAAAAAAAAAAAAAGGAATCCCTTTTTCTTTGTTTGTTCCAGGGCCAGGCATGGAACCCGCGCAACAGTGACCTGAGTGGCAGCAATGACGTGTTGGATCCTTAACCCATTGAGCCACATAGGAACTCCAAAGATCCCATTTTCTAAATGACATTTCCATATCACACTCTGGAAAATTTATGTATAGAAAATAATTGATATAAAAGTAATAGATTAGTAGTAATCATAGCTATCACTTACTGGGATCCTACTATGCACAAAGACTTTTTTTTTGTCTTTTTGTGTTTTTTAGGGCCGCTCCCGTGGCATATGGAGATTCCCAGGCTAGGAGTCCAATCAGAGCTGTAGCTGCTGGCCTACACCAGAGCCACAGCAATGCGGGATCCAAGCTGTGTCTGCAACCTACACCACCTCTCATGGCAACGCTGGATCCTTAACCCACTGAGCAAGGCCAGGGATCAAACCTACAACCTCATGGTTCCTAGTTGGATTTGTTAACCACTGAGCCACAACGGGAACTCCCACAAAGACATTTTCAATCCTCACAAAAAAGGTACCAGCAGTAACCACATTTCTAGAAAATAAAAAAATAATAAGGCACTCAAAGCACTTGAGAGTTAACTTATCACAACAATAGGAAGTATCAGATCATAGAGTTAAGTTTATCTGAGTGGAGAATCCTTGTCTTGGCAACTGTTATTTAGATATTTGAATGAAGGAAATATAGAGAACAAAAAGAAAAGATATTAAGTGTCCTCAATCATGTCACAGAAGAAATCAATTTACATCCCTGTCTTCAGTTAGAATTAAAACCAGTGAGTAACAGCAATATCTTACTGTAGGGCACAGGGAACTATATTCAATATCCAGAGATAAACCACAATGGGAAAGGATATAAAAAAGAATGTGTATATGTATGTATAACTGAATTACTTTGAAGAATAGCAGAAAATATCACAACACTGTACATTAGCTATACTTCATTATCGACAATGACAAAGAATTAGAACCCATGAGTAGCAGATAACATTTTTTTTCTGAAAAATTTTATTTTATTTTATTAAAAAATTTTTTTTTGCCTTTTCTAGGGCCTCTTCCGCAGCATATGGAGGTTCCCAGGCTAGGGGTTGAATCGGAGCTGTAGCTGTCTGTCTGCTCCAGAGCCACAGCAACGCGGGATCTGAGCCGCGTCTGCAACCTACACCACAGCTCACAGCAATGCTGGAACCTTAACCCACTGAGCAAGGCCAGGGATCAAACCTGCAAGCTCATGGTTCTTAGTTGGATTTGGTAACCACTGAGCCACGATGGGAACTCCCCAAATTTTAAAACAGCTATATAATTACATTTAAAGTGAAAAGGGTCTGCCGTTTGGTTGAAGGAATCACTGTCATTGGAAGGACTAACACAGGGTGAAGGATATCAACCAAAAAGTGGAATCATAATGGTGATACTAGCTAAGGTACTACTTGGCTATTAGCTGAATATTGCTTTTGCCTCCTTCTCTAGCAGACACACCAGCTACATGAGAGCAGGAAACCACACAGGAGTATCACTGTTCTTACTCCTGGGCCTCTCAGAGGATCCTGAATTGCAGCCACTCCTCTTTGGAGTGTTACTGTCCATGTACCTGGTCACCGTGCTTGGGAACCTGCTCATCATCCGGGCCATTAGCTCTGACTCCCACCTCCACACCCCCATGTACTTCTTCCTTTCCAACCTGTCCTTTGTTGACATCTGTTTCGTCTCTACCACTGTCCCGAAGATGCTAGTGAACATCCAGGCACAGAGCAAAGACATCTCCCATGTAGGATGCCTCACTCAGGTGTATTTCTTTATGATTTTTGCTGGAATGGATGGTTTCCTCCTGACTGTGATGGCCTATGACCGGTTTGTGGCCATCTGCCACCCCTTGCACTACATGGTCATCATGAACGCCCGCCTCTGTGTCCTCCTGGTTCTGATGTGTTGGTTTGTCATTTTCTGGGTTGCCCTTATTCATCTTCTACTGTTGATGCAGCTGACCTTTTGTGTAGGCACGGAAATCCCACATTTCTTCTGTGAACTGACTCAGATTCTCAAGGTGGCCTGCTCAGACACCCTCATCAATGACATCTTCTTGCTTGTGACAACTGTCCTGCTGGGTGTGTTTCCCCTCACTGGAATCTTTTTCTCTTACTTCCAAATTGTCTCCTCTTTAATGAAAATGTCCTCTATAGAGGGAAAATATAAAGCCTTTTCCACCTGTGGGTCTCACCTCTCTGTGGTATCCTTGTACTATGGGACAAGCCTGGCAGTCTACCTCAGTTCTGACGTGTTTCATTCTCCCCAGAGAAGCTCCATTGCCTCAGTGATGTACACAGTGGTCACCCCCATGCTGAACCCCTTCATTTACAGCCTGAGGAACAAGGATGTGAAGGGAGCCCTGGTAAGGCTGCTCAGTCGAGGAGCCCCTTGTGGGTGATGGGCCACTGGCTTCAGAACTAAGTGACCTTGTGAGGCCCAAGGGAAATGCTATGAATTTAAACTTCCTGATTCTTTTTGGATTCTAAAGCACAGGCTTCATTTCTCTTTTCAAAGCACCTATGCCTTTCCTTTTATTTGTTTTTCTATCAGTTTGTCCTCAACAATCTCCTCAGTAATTCCTTTTTAATTTTCTTTCATATTTGCAGCCCATAAAGGTCTATCTTTGGCCAGAATTTTTACAGCCATTCTGTCAATGCTCAACACTATATCTGAAGCACTTATATCACATGTAGCATGGTTTCCCCTCAAATTCTCCTCTCAAATATTGATATTCTTCCCTTTAGTTTGGTTGTGTGTTTGTTTTACTCTGGATTAAATGGAATGAAAATCATGCAATAGTCATAACCAAAGACTTCATATATCAAGATTCTTCAGTTCCTGTTGTGGGGCAGTGCGTTAAGAATCCAACTTAGCAGCTTGGGTTCCTGCAGAGGCATGGGTTTGACCCTCAGCCCAGTGCAATGGGTTATGGATCTGGATTGCTGCAGTTGCAGCTTGGATGCAATCCCTGGCCTGGGAACATCCATATGCTGTGGGTGCGGCAAAAAAAAAAAAAAGAAAATGTTATTATTTTATGTGTATATTATGTTATCCCGACAATTTTTTTTTCTTTTTCCTTTTTAGTGCTGCGCCTGTGGCATATGGAAGTTCACAGGCTAGGGACTGAATGAGAGCTGCAGCTGCCACAGCAAATCCGGATCTGAGCCACGTCTGCGACCTATGCTGAAGCTTGCAGCAATGTTGGTTTCTTAAGCCACTTAGTGAGGCCAGTGATTGAACCTGCATCCCCATGGATACTATTCAGGTTCTTAACCTCCTGAACCACAACAGGGTCCTGACATTTTTAAAAAGTATTTTCTCTCATTTACCCCATTTTTCAAAGAGATTGATCTTGGAATGGGCTTTATAAACTGGAACAGTGACATTGAGCCCACATTCCTAACTTGTCATCACACTTCTCCTGAAAAAGCATTAGCTTTATCTTTTCAGGCTGGCCACCCCCACCTAGGAAGAGACATGGAAGCCAGCAGCTGTCACTGCTCCCACCTGGTAGCTTCACTACCAAAGAGCCACTGGATGTATTTTAGCTGCTCAGGTGTTTAACAAACCTCAGGAAAGGATTCTAATTGGTACAATAATGTGCTCTTTCCCCCTTGGAGCAGTAAACTGGGGTCAAGAGACAATGTGACTGGCAGCCTATTCAGAATCACATTCATTTATTCAGCTTATCAAACCTGTTTTTATTGAGCATATACTATGTGCAGTCATTGTTGTAGGCTCACCCAACATTTGTGTATTTACTTTCTATATGTATGTTTTAAAATTTTTATATCTTTATCTTCAAAACGAGAAGAAATTTACTAAATGCACTTACACCAGTAGAAAATATGTGCAATATTTCACAGCTTTTTGACATAATTGACACATTTTTCAAGTAATTTCACTTATAAGTAGTAATTATTGCTCCTGTGAAGGATTTTTTTCCTTTTTAAAAATTTTGAGATTTTGCTGTAAAATTCAAGAAAGAATATAGAATGCTAGAGTAAGTATGCACATCCCCCCCCGAAATAACCAATATTAACACTTAAAAGATACTTGCTTCCAGTCATTTTCCTTACTTACGTATTCATGGAAATTATAGTTAGTGTATAGTGTGCGTCTTTTTTTTTTTCTTTCTTTTTAGGGCCACACCTTCGGCCTATGGAAGTTCCTAGGCTAGGGGTCGAATAGGAGCTGCAGCTGCCAGCAACACCAGGTCCAAGCCATGTCTGAGACCTACACTGCAGCTCACTGTAATGCTGGATCCTTAACCCCCTGAGTGAGGCCAGGGATTGAACCCACCTCCTCATGGATACTAGTCAGGTTTGTTACCACTGAGCCACAACAGAAACTCCTGTGTGTCTTTTTTTTTCTTTTTCTTTTTATGGCCACACCCTCAGCATATGGAAGTTCCCAGGCTAGGGACTGAACTGGAGCTACAGTTGCTGGCCTATGCCACAGCCACAGCAACAACAGACACAAGCCACGTCTGTAACCTATACCACAGCTCATGGCAATGTCCGATCCCTAACCCACTGAATGAGGCCAGGGATTGAACCCGCATCCTCATGAATCTTAGTCAGGTTTGTTAACCACTGAGCCAGGAAGGGAACTCCCTGTGTGTCCTATTTTAAAAAAAGCAGAGTTCACTTGTGGCTCAGCAGGTTAAGGATCTAGTGTTTTCACTGCAGTGGCTTGGGCCACTGATGTGGTGCAGGTTCAATCCCTGGCCAGGGAACTTGCACACACTTGGAGTGTGGCCAAGCACAGCAACTTTAGAGAAAAAGCTCAAGTCCCCAATGACTCACAGTTTACCCCACTATTTACCTTGAGCATCTTAGTATCATGATTTGGTTGTGCTGCCTTCCAACCCAGTCTTCTTATTTCATTGATCGTTTGTGTTTCTGCTTCTGAGAATTGCATATTGGTTATTTCTCTCCCAATTTCCAACTGAGTTTTTGATGTTTCCCTACCAATTCTTAGAAATATAGGCTTTCTTTAAAAATTTCAATTTTCTAGACACTAATCCTTTGGTATCTACATTTCACTGTCTTCTTTCCTCTGTGGCTTGTCTTTTAAATTTGATGATGGTCATTTTGTCATATTTTTTATGCATTCAAAGTGCCCAGTCTTTCTCTTTATCGATTGTGGTTTTCCATCATGTTGTTAAAATCTTTGTCTGTGTTTCTTAACATATTTTTCAACAGTTTCTTCTAATAGGTCAAATATACATTTTTATTTAAAAAATTTAGTCCATCTGGAGTTCCCATTGTGGCTTAGTGGTTTGAGAACCTGACTGGTCTCCACGAAGATGTGGGTTTGATCCCTGGCCTTGCTCAGTGTGTTAAAGATCTGGCTTTGTGACAGGCTGCAGCATAGGTCACAGATGTGGGTTGGGTCTGCTGTTGGTTTGACTGTTCCATAGACCTCAACTGCAGCTCAGATTCAACCCCTAGACTGGGAACTTCAATATGACACAGATGTGGCCGTAAAAAAGAAAAAAATGTTTACTCCACTTATGATTGACTTTTGTTCAGTGGGATATTTAAATCTATTCTTTCCATTTGAAAAACCAATCTGTTCTTTTTTTTTTTTTTTTTTTTTTTTTTTTTTGTCTATTTGCCTTTTCTAGAGCTGTTCCCACGGCATGTGGAGGTTCCTTGGCTAGGAGTCAAATCGGAGCTGTAGCCACTGGTCTACGCCACAGCCACAGCAATGCGGGATCAGAGCCACATCTGTGACCTACACCACAGCTCATGGCAACACCGGATCCTTAATCCACTGAGCAAGGCCAGGGATCGAACCTGCAACCTCATGGTTCCTTGTCAGATTCGTTAACCACTGTGCTACGAGGGGAACTCCCCAGTCTGTCCTAAGGCTGTATTAGTCTTTCCTTTCACATTGACTTATAAAGGCCCTTTTTCATTTTCAAATTCCCATACCACAACTTCCTATCTATTCTGAAGTCAGATCCTGGTCCACTCCCAACTCTGTAAATACAGCATATAATTGCAGAAAGTTGGTCAGTTTCTCTCTACTCTGTTACTTATTTCCAAAAGAGAAATAATAAACCTAAATCAGAGTTGTTGATAAGTGAGCTAATAATGAGTGTGGTATTCACTATTACTATTTAAATTTTTTTTTCATTTTTAAAGTTCTGTCAAAGTATAGTTGATTTATAGTGCTGTGATAATTTCTGCTGTACAACAAAGTGATTCAGTTATACATGTACACACATCCATTCTCTTTCAGATTCTTTTCCCATGTAGATAATCATAGAATATTGGGTAGAATTCTCTGTCACCACTGGCCAATCATTCCATATACCACTGTGTGCATATGCCAATTCCAAACTCCCAGTCCATGCCTACTCCCACTATTTTTATTAATGTTTTATTAACAGTATCACATATTATGAGATTCACATCTGATAGGACAAGTCTTTGATTTAAGGTGCTGTCAGAGATGTAGCAGGTCATATACAGTTGTATTTAAGTCTTTTGACTGGCAAAGAACATGCAGTTCAGATTCTAACAGGATATTTTCAGAGAGAATCCTGATCTGCGACATCATTCCTAAGGAGAGAAGTGCTAACATGAAAAAAACAATCATTTGTCCCCAAACTTCCCACATGGGAATAGAATTGTCAATCATAGTTTCCATTTCATTATGGTTATCTCTCCCCTAAAGAGCTAAACTGTTTAGAAATAGAGTCACACTAGGAACATTAATTGGGCACTTTGAGAATTCAACCCTGGATACCCCTGAAAGGCTAAATTTTCCTTGTTTGTCCCTCTGTTCCCAGCTCACTGACCCCAGACCAAGGAGAATACTGTCACCTTGCTAATGCCAGGTCTATTTGGATCTCATACCAACTTTCTTTCTGGAGATCTCTCACCATCCATCCTTCCATCCATCAGTGAATTCAGATTCTTCTTCCCTGCTGTCATCTGGGTGATTCATTTGGGCTTAGTAAGTGCTTTCAGAAAGAGGGGTGTGTATATGTGCACATGGAGGAGGCTTTTGTGAGCAGCAAATAAGTCCAGGGACAGGGACACAAGTAGTGGCTAAGAGCATCTAATAAAAAATTCTTAAAGGTTTTAGGTTTGTGGTTCCTAAGAGGACACCAGAGTCTAAAGTGAATTAAATGATGGATTGTGATGATGAGACTAGGCACACTTATCTTATTTACATCTTCCGTGGTAAACTGACTGAAATTTCAATACTTGGTATGATGTTGGGCATTTGTTTGAGCTAGATTTTCCTTATCATTTAGGGAAATAGCTTCCCTTTCTTTATGTGCTGTAAGTAACCCTCAAATCACACATCTTGTATTATAATGCCCTACTCTTTGGAATGTTTTTATTTTTTTATTTTTATTTTTGTCTTTTCTAGGGCTGCTCCCGTGGCATATGGAGGTTCCCAGGCTAGGGGTACAATCGGAGCTGTGGCCACCAGCCCACGCCAGAACACAGCAATGCAGGATCTGAACCACGTCTGCGACCTACACCACAGCTCACGGCAACGCTGGATCCTTAACCCACTGAACAAGGCCAGGGATTGAACCCGCAACCTCATGGTTCTTAGTCGGATCGTTAACCACTGCGCCAAGACGGAAACTCTGGAATTGTTTTTAAATTTATAAATGATTTTGATTTTAAATTTTGTTAAATGGTGTTATCTTTTTTTTTTTTTTTTACAGATTGTATCTATTTGTGTGAGCTATGCATTTATTAAGATATAATAGATTTCCTAATTATTAAATCCTCAACTCTCAGAATACTCATTTGCTGGACACATAGAATTCATTTTAATTTTCTTCTTTGTACTCTCTTTGATGGTTCTTTGCATTCTTGTGTTATGGTATCAAATTTAATGCCTGGAAAAGTTTTACTACACCCAGAATAGTTTTTAAAGGCCATGTGCCTCCTGGAAAGAGTTTTGTTACTCTGCTAACTTATTCCTTTTAATGAGTCTATTTCATTTATTAACAGAGTGAATTTTGATACTTCATATTGTTTTTCTAGAAAATCATCTATTTTTTATATTTTAAACAATTAAATATAAAGTATTATGTAATCAACTATTATAATTTTCATTATTTTCTCTCTACCTGATTTTATATTACATATATTTTTCATTTTGTATGGTTGATCTCTCTCTCTCTTTTTTAGATAGTTGTTTTACTTTGAACACCATAAGCAAAAAGAATTGATAGTTTCTGTGTATGAGTGTGAAAGATTTCTAGCATTTGAAAACTTAGGGCAGAGTAAAGAAAGTGCGATAAAAAATATATAAAAAGTGGATTTACCATTGTGGCTCAGTGGTAACAAATCCGACTGGTATCCTTGAGGATGTGAGTTGGATCCCTGGTCTCTCTCAGTGGGTTAAGGATCCGGCATTGCTGTGAGCTGTGGTGTAGCTTGCAGATGAGGCTTAGATCCCATGTTGCTGTGGCTGTGGCTTAGTCCAGCGGCCACAGCTCCAATTTGACACCTAGCCTGGGTACTTCTGTATGCCGCAGGTGTGGCCCTAAACAGAAAAAAAAAGTACATGTTTGTGTATATATGTTTTATATATATATATATGGAATTCCTAGCATAACAAAAATCACTTTAATAAAATAATAAACTTCAGGGAAGATGTATTACTGATTTGAATAGCTGATGGGATTCTGGGAAGTTTTGGGGATATTTCTAAATGCCATCCCACTGAAATAGCATGCTTTTGATTGCTGATGAATGTTGATTTCTCATTTTCAAATTTGATTTGACATAATTTTGACCAGTTATTGTTTACCAAAGAATAAGCTTGGGTTCGTCAATATAAACATTTGCTTATTTTAAAAAATTCACTGGTTTATAGTTTTATTTTCAATATTTGCTGCCTGATTCTTTCATTAGGTTTATTATTTAGTCATTTGTTCCAACATTGAAACTTTTCTAATTTTATGTGCTTGGTGATAAAAAAAAAGTAATGCAAAATGCTGATAGAAATCGTACAAACCACAGATAATAAGAGACATGATAGGAAATCTAGAGGATAACAACTTACATCTTATGCCTTTACTTGAGGACACATATCCATGTGCATTTCTGTTACACACAAAACATTATTTGCAGATTTGACCCATTCAGGCTGAAACTGTCTTAACCAGTGTTCTCCCACCTGAAATGAGACCAACACACTTGATTATTTTTATATTTAATTAAATTAACTAATTTGTTTTTGTCTCTTGGGGTCCACAGATACAGCATATGGAGGTTCCCAGGCTATGGGTCCAATCAGAGCTACAGCTGCCAGCCTGTGCCACAGCCACAGCAATGCCAGATCCAAGCCTCGTTTTCGACCTATACCACAGATTATGGCAATGCCATATCCTTAACCCACTGTGGGGGCCCAGGGATTGTACCTTTATCCTCATGGATACTAGTTGGGGTCCTTACCACTGAGCCATGATGGGAACTCCCACATTACGTTTTTGTTGTTGTTGTTGTTTTTATTTTATTTTATTATTTTTTTGGCCTTTTTGCCTTTTCTAGGGCTGCTCTCATGGCATTATGGAGGGTCCCAGGCTAGGGGTCTAATCGGAGCTATAGCCACTGGCCTACGCCAGAGCCACAGCAACGTGGGATCTGAGACGTGTCTGCAACCTACACCACAGCTCACTGGCAACACTGGATCCTTAACCCACTGAGCAAAGCCAGGGATTGAACCTGCAACCTCATGGTTCCTAGTCAGATTTGTTAACCACTGTGCCACGATGGGAACTTCTCCCATATTATATTTTAAAACACTGTAGTTTCGGAAGTGGAAATGGCACTTTGATTGTGTTCTAGTCAGTTATTTTTCGTGAAATTGCACAAATGTCGAATACTTTGGGAGCTTTGGAATGTCCACTCATAGAAGGTACAAGCCAGGGTGCTGAGAGTTAAATTCCCACACTGTATCTTCCTGGTTGTGTGAACTTAGGCAAGTCACATGACCTCCCTGCACCTCAGTTAATGTGGAGGTTAAATGGTACCCCCTCTCTAGAGCTGTGGTGAAGACTAAATGAGGTAATATTAGGAAAGAGCATGAAAGAGTGTCTGTTATTGTTACCTAGGTGATGGTCATTGTTGTTGTCATATAAGAAGCAAGTTTCCTATTATTTAGAGACCTGAAGTGCTGAAATGCCAAGGCCATGCTGGTAGGAGTCTGGCATGTCTTACAGCATCCCTGAGGAAAGGTAGTCAAAGGTAAGGCTCAGGAGCTGCTCCTGGCCACATCAAGTTGGCCCTGGAAGTGCAGCCTCCAAACTTCTCTTTTCTGTCCATCTCTCCCCTCACCAGGGGTGGTGGGAGAGGCAGAAACACTCAGTGGAGTGGGAAGGTGTGATCCCTCTCAGGGTCTTGGATGACGACTCTGCTCAGCCCTGCCAGCTATACTCTGTAAAGATGGAACCTGAGAGGCAGCACTTCCAGGCATCCACCAGGCTGGGCATGATCTGGGATGTACACAGCAGATTATCAGGAAGCAAGCTGCCAACCTAAGGAGAGTGTGTGATACTCAACTAGTTACATCCTGGTGTGGGCATGGGCTTACTCAGCTTCTGAAGGTTTTAGGTAATAATCCTTTAGTTTCTGGGTCATGGAGAACACTTAGGGCACACAAAACAGCTGCTATTTGCCAAAGTACAGAAGTATTATGGTGCAGAGGGTCACTGTGCTGTTTCATACCAGGTGAATATCTCTCAGGCGTGTCTTTGATCTTTATGGCAGGAAATGATGATATAGAAAGCATAATGTAGACAGAAATTCATCACAGTGTTAACACACTTAGCAAAGAGAAATGAGGGAAAACATGAAGATGGGGTGCATTTGTCTTTTACTTTATAAATTCCTTATTATTTGAAAAAATGATTTTACCATAGTATATATTATTTAGTATTATTTTATTTTTATTTATTTATTTATTTGTCTTTTGAGGGCCGCACTCATGGCATAAGGAGATTCCCAGACTAGGGGTCTAATCGGAGCTGTTGCTGCTGGCCTATGCCAGAGCCACAGCAATGCCAGATCCTTAACCCATTGAGCAAGGCCAGGGATCGAACCCACAACCTCATGGTTCCTAGACAGATTTGGTTCAGCTGTGCCACAATGGGAACTCCACCTCTCAACAATCTTATGGAGTAGATATCATTAATAATTCCATTTCATTAAGTAGGACACCAAGTCACTGAGAAATCAAATAACTTGGCCAAGATCAATAAAGCGTAGAGCCGTCATTCATGGTGGAGCAGTCAGACTCTGGGATCCATTCTTTCGACATGATACTTACTACCACACCTAGCTTAGTGGTTTAGTACCTAGGTTGGAGAGCATAGGCTGTCTTCTTTGGAAACATAGTGATGACCAGGCAGAAACCCCAGACCTCTGGTGGATGTGTCCCTTCAAGTAACCCTCTCAGATCATTAACTAAAATATAAGTTTGGGAGTTGCCTTGTGGCTCATTGAGTTAAGGGTCTGGCCTTGTCCCTGCAGTAGCTCTGGTTACAGCTGTGGGGTGGGTTCAGTCTCTGTGATGGAAACTTTCCCATGCCTCGGGTATGGCCAAAAAATATGAAATTTTGCTTACAATTTGACACTCTGGTGTTTTCCTCAGAGGTCACAGAGAAAATTGGAGCAAGGGCACCACCAACACACACATGTCTGCTAGAATACTAAAGAGATTTTAGAAAAGGCAGTTATCCATGTAGGAAAGTTCCAATCTGAAGAAGGAAAAATGTTCAAACCATAGATACCAGAAATGGGTTGAAGCTGCGCTGGACACCGCAAAGTTGTATGGTCTGTCAACATAGAGGCAAATGGCTAAGTTGTGATAAATAGATTTTCCCATAAATGATACCTTTATAAGATAATGATGTTTGTAATCCTCTCAGAGGGTGAATAGCAGATTGTTGGTCAGAAAAGTGCTTTTTTTTCTGAGGGGTCATTAATAGAATAAAATCTTTTTATGTTTGGGGACTCCAGTATGTTTGTTTTAATTAGCATTGCTTTGTTGCTTACCTGGCAGAATTATCAGCTCCATGGATGAAGGAAACCAAACAGGAGTCTTGGAATTCTTCCTCCTGGGCCTCTCAGAGGATCCAGAATTGCAGCCCCTCCTCTTTGGGCTCTTCTTGTCCATGTACCTGGTCTCCGTGCTTGGGAACCTGCTCATCATCCTGGCTGTCACCTCTGACTCCCGCCTCCACACCCCCATGTACTTCTTCCTCTCCCACCTGTCTTTTTCTGATATTTGTTTCAATTCCACCATTGTCCCCAAAATGCTGGTGAACATCCAGACAGCGAACAAAGCCATCACCTATGCAGGCTGCATCACCCAGATATACTTTTTCTGGTTTTTTGGGTATCTGGACCACTTCCTCCTGACCGTGATGGCTTATGACCGCTTCGTGGCCATCTGTCACCCCCTGCACTACATGATCATGATGAACCCACACCTCTGTTGTCTGCTGGCTCTAGTCTCTTGGTCCCTCAGTGTCCTGGTTGCTCTGCTCTATGGTCTGATGGTGCTGCGTCTCTCGTTCTGCACACACATGGAAATTCCCCACTTCTTCTGTGAATGGGCTGAGGTGCTTAAGTCCTCTTGTTCTGATGCTCTCAGCAATTACATTGTGTTCTATTCTGGGACTGGTTTGCTGGGTATTCCTCTGATGACTGGGATTCTTTATTCTTACTCTAAGATTCTTTCCTCTATATTGAAAATGTCCTCAGTGGAGGGGAGATACAAAGCGTTTTCCACCTGCGGGTCTCACCTAACGGTCATTTCCTTATACTACGGGACAGGGTTAGGTGTGTACCTCAGTTCTGCCTTCTTCCCCTCCTCCTCAAAGGGAACAGTGGCCTCAGTGATGTACACCGTGGTCATCCCCATGCTGAACCCCTTCATCTACAGCCTGAGGAACAGGGACATGCAGGTGGCCCTGAGGACATTTGTCAGCAGGTTATTCTCCCTGTGAAGAGTCATGGATGCTGTGACTGGGGAATTACTGTGATAACCTGGCAGTAAGAAATACCATATCTTCAACTTCATTGAATTAATGCCTTGTCCCTCTTTTTTTCTGAAATACCATTGCTTGAATTACTTTTATGTTTTCACCTCCAAAAGCAAGTGCTTCTCAAGAACTTCATTTAGTGACATCTATGCTCTCTCTTCCATGAAGAAATGTTCAACATGGCCTTTCCACATTACCAGTAAACATATCAATATAGCCATCAATTCACCCACCAGAATGGCTGTAATTATTTATTTATTTATTTATTTATTTATTTTTGCTGTACCAGGTGCATGTGGAAGTTGTTCCCCAGCCAAGGATCAAACCCAGGCCACAGCAGCCTCCTGAGCCCTTGCAGTGACCACATTGGATCCTTAACCCACTGTGCCCCAAGGGAACTCCCAGGATAGCTAAGATTTAAAAGATTCAAAATATATAGGGCTAGCAAGGATGTGGAGCAATGGAAAATTTCATATACTACTAACATACTAGTATATTTATACTAGAGTATAAATGGATACAATTACCTTGGAAATGGAGACATTTACTGCTAGTGAATAGTCATTCTCTCCAGCATAGCTCTCCCATTCTTAGGTATATACCTGACAGAAATGAGTGCTTACGTTCAGCAAGCGTGTCTAAAAATGTTTATAACAGTGGTTTTCATGATAGCACCAAATTGGGAATAATTCAAATGCCCATCAGTGGGAGAATCAGGAAATAAGCTATGGTACACCTAAATACAAAAAACATACTAATATGAAAAGAACAAATACTGCTATGCACCACAGCATGGACAAACCTCAAAGACGTAATTGTGAGTGACACGATTATATATACATAATGATTCCACTTTGATGAAATCTAAGAGCAGGCAAAGCCAGCTTATGGAGGAGGGAGCCAGGACAGTGGGCACCTAGGTTTGGGAGGTATTGATATTGACTGGTACACATTCTGGGTGATGGAAGTATTTTATATCTTGATCTAGATAAGTAGCTATGAATATGTATATCAGTAAAATTTCCTTATGCATTTAAGTTTTATGCATGTTTTTGTATTATGTTATACCTCATTTAAAATAAAACAGAGATCACCCATTATGTAATACAGTGACATGGTGTTGACAGAAAACTACCTCTTCAAAAATTAACATGTGTTAGGAGTTCCCACTGTGGCTCAGTGGTAGCGAACCAGACTAGTATCCATGAGGACAGGGGTATGACCCCTGGCTTCACTCAGTGGATTAAGGATTTGGCATTGCCTTGAGCTGTGATATGGGTCACAGATGCAGCTCAGTTCTGGCATAGCTGTGACTGTGGTGTAGGCCAGCTGCTATAGCTCCAATTCGACCCCTAGCCTGAGAAATTCCATATGCCTCAGGTGTGGCCCTAAAAAAATTTTAATAGGTTTCAAAAATTAATATTTGTCATTCAAAATTTAGCTTTTCTTTCATAGATAAAGTCTAGAATCACTTAAAGGTTATGTAGTTCTCAGGGAAGAAATAAAATTAACCTATTAGGCTGAAATACCTTGGATTATATTGATAAGAAACTATCTAAAAATTCTTATTTAGATTTCTTATAGTTCTGTTTTTCACTGACTTACTTTCTTCCCTACTCTAGCTAAGTCTAGGCTGTATGCTTCATGGGAACCAAGGCCTGTATTTGTCAACTTTGGTCTGACTGTGTGTAGCAAGTCTATACCACAATATGGACATTTGAATATTTGTTCACTGAGCAAAACCAAATCTGAGCTACCTTTTGGAAATAAGTTTGGACTAATAGGCTTTAATCACTGAATCTTAGAGCTGGGAAAGTCCTTTGTGTCATTCATATAACTTCATTAGTTTTGTTTAGTCTTGATATGGCTGCACCTGCAGCAAACAAAAGTTCCCAGGTCAGGGATAGAACCCACACTACACCAGTGACACCACAGCAGAAACAACGTGGGATCCTTCACTAGATAGGGCATCAGGGAACTCTTTTATAAGTTTTTTTTTTTTTTTTTGGTGAGAGGATGGATTTCCTTGAGGAAGAGTGAATTTCCAGGAATGGTCCATTGACACCAAGGTTTGTTTTGGGGAAGAAAGAGGAATCTATTCCGTGAGCACCTTACAGAGCTTATCCTGTACTCTAGGTCTCTCTGGAAACAAATGTACCATTGATCTTTGTAGCATCCCTTCCTAGACTCAATAGAAGCTCTCATTGCCCATTAATACTTGTTATGGACTGAATATCTGTGTCCCCCCAATATTTGTGTTGATAGACTCTAACCCCCAATGCGACAGTATTGGGATATGGGGCTTTTGGGAAGTAACTAAGATTTGATGAGGTCATGGATATGGAGCCCCCATGATGGGATGGGTACTCTTGTGAGAGCATGAGAGAAGTTGCTTTTTCTCTCTGTTTTCTGCCCTGTGAGTACACAATGATAAGTGGACAGACTGAAACCTGGGAAAGCATCTTTACAAGCGTTGGGTCATGCTGGCCTCCTGATCTCAGACTCGCAGCCTCCAGAACTGTGAGAAATACATTTTTTGTTGCTTAAAAGCCCCTTAGTTTGTGTTTTTTTTTTCTTACAGCAGTCCAAACTGACTCTTTTCCTCAAATATATGGAAGAATTTGTATAACCCATCCATTTTATGATACCATCTAAAAAATGACCAGTATCCTCGCTATACCCTCTAATTTGTCAACCTTACTTTTTATCAAATTTTTATTTAAAATGCTTCCATATTATTTCTGCATAAATGTCTTCCAATCCAGGTTTTTGCCACAATAGTTTTGTGATATTAATCTTTGGAGCTTTAATAGCCTGCTTAAAAATAATTGTCTTATGTAAATTCAGGATTCAAATGCAGAGAAGGTTTTGAAAGGATAGACAGTGTAAAACATCTATGCCCTCCCACTGAAGGAAGAAAGGAGTGAAGGAAGGAAGGAAAAAACATTTAGTTTGTTCTCATTTGAGCTGTCCCCTTCTAAGGAAAGTCCCTCCCAGCTCCAGATCCCCAGGTGTCACAAATAAGACAAGGCTCGGATCTGGGATCTGGCGTTGCTGTGGCTATGGGGTAGGCCAGCAGCTACAGCTCTGATTGGACCCTTAGCCTGGGAATCTCCATATGCCATGGGTGCGGTCCTAAAAAGACAAAAAAAAAAAAAAAAAAGAAATGTTCATCCTGGATCTCTTCCACATTGACATTAGACATACCAAGATATGGTCATCAATTCATCCACCAGAATGGCTAAAACTTTTAATTAATTAATTAATTAATTAATATATTTATTTTTGCTGTACCTGCTGCATGTGGAAGTTCCCCAGCCAGGGATCAAATCCAGGCCACAGCAGCCTCCTGAGCCGCCACAGTGACAACACTGGATCCTGAACCCACTGTGCCACAAGGATCTCTCTGAATGGCCAAAATTTAAAAGATTCAAAATACTTATGGCTAGCAAGGATGTGGAGGAAAGGAAACTTTCATACACTACTAGTATACTAGTATATTTATACTAGAGTATAAATAGATGCAATTACTTTAAAAACAGACACATCTACTATTACTGAATATATTCATATGCTATAGCATAGCTCTCCCACTCTTAGGTATACACCTAACAGAAATGAGTGTTTATGTCCACTGAGAATGTCTAACAACATTTATGGCAGCAGTTTTCATGACAGCACCAAACTGGAAATAATTAAAATGCCTATCTATGGTAGAATGAATAAATATACTATGGTATGGTGTATCTAAATATAGAAAAACTCCACACCAAATGGAATGCACAACAGCATGGACAAGCCTCATAGATATAATTTTGAGTGACAGGATTGTGTATATATGATATGATTCCACTCTGATGAAATTTAAGAGCAGGCAAAGCCAAGTAATGGAGGTAGGAGCCAGGATATCAGGCACATAGGTTTGGGAGGTATTGACTGGGAAAGGTCACAAAGACACATTATGGGTGATGGAAGTGTTTTACATCCTGATCTAGGTAATAGCTATGAATGTGTGTATCAGAGAAAGACCTTCATCCATTTAAGATTTGCACATGTTTTTTTAATTATGTTGTGCTTCACTTAAAATAAAAAGAGACACTGCTTATTATATAAAGCAATGAAACAGTGTTCACAGAAAACTGGATCTTCAAAAATTAATATACATCAAAAAATTAATATATGTCATTCAAAGTTTAGGTTTTCTTTTCCAGATAAAATCAAGAGTCAAATAAAGGGTACATAGTTCTCAGGTAAGCACTAGCATATTTCTTCTGATTTCCCCATTCATACTTGTTCTGGACTGAATGTTCTGGACCCAACATTTGTGTTGAAACCCTATCCCCCATGTGATGGTTTTAGGATGTGGGGCTTTTGGGAGGTAACTAAGATTTAATGAAGTCATGGGGATGGAGCCTTCATGATGGGATTGGTACCCTTGGGAGAGCATGAGAGAACTTTTTATCTCTGTTTTCTGCCCCATGAGGACACAATGAGAAGTGAACAGTCTGAAACCTGGAAGAGCATCTTCACCAGAACTTGATCATATTGGCCTCCTGATCTCCTAATCTCAGACTTCCAGCCTGCAGAACTTGAGAAATATATTTTTGTTGCGTATAGGCTCCTTAGTTTGTGGTATTTTGTTACAGCAGTCCAAACTGACTAAGCACTCTTTTCTTCAAATAAATGGAGGAGGAGTTCCCGTCATGGCTAAGTGGTTAACGAATCTGACTTGGAACCATGAGGTTGCGGGTTCAATCCCTGGCCTTGCTCAGTGGATTAAGGATCTGGCGTTGCTGTGAGCTGCGGTGTAGGTTGCAGACACGGCTCGGATCCCCAGTTGCTGTGGCTCTGGCCTAGGCCGGTGGCTACAGCTCTGATTAGACCCCTACCCTGGGAACCTCCATATGCCGTGGGAGCGGCCCTAGAAAAGGCAAAAAGATAAATAAAATAAATAAATAAATAAATGGAGGAATTTGTGTAACCCATCCATTTTATGACACAATTTAAAAAATAACCAATATCCTCTCTATACTCTCTAATTTGTCAACCTTAATATTTATCAAAATTTTTTTTTAAAAAGGCTTCCATAATTTTCCACAGCTATAATGGAAAAAAATAAAAATCATTAAATTAAAAAAAATACTTATGGCTGCAACTGCAGCATATGGAAATTACTTGTCCAGGGACTGAATCCAAGCTACAGCTGTGACCTAGGCTACAGGTGCAGCAACACTGCATTGTATCCTTTATCCCACTGCCCAGGCCTGGGGATCAAACCTGAGCTTCTGCAGAAACCCTAGCTGCTGCAGTCCCCAGTGCACCATGGCAGGAAAGCCCAATAATATTTTTAAGGAATGAAGTATCAATATGTATTACAATGTGGGTGCCTCTCACAAACATGATGCTTAATTGAAAGAGTCCAGACACAAAAGTCACACATTGTATGACTCCGTGTATCGAAATATCCAGAATGAGAAAGAAAGCTCGTTGGAGGTTTCCAGTAGAGAGAGTAATTAGTAACTGCTTAATGGGTACTGAGTTTCCTTTTGGGGTGACGGAAATGTCTGTGGGGCATTCCTTGTTAGTACCTTTCCCAATTTTGACCGTAAATTATCAAGTACAGGAGCCATGGTCTGAGAAAAAAATGATGACCAGGGCTCAGGACCCTCAAGATTGAGGGTCAGGTCCACCCAGCAAGGAAGCCATCAGGTTTAGCAGAGATGTCATTCAAGGAGAGGGGGATGGAGAATGGATAGTCCGGAATGTGTCCTCGAGGCACTTCCATAGGAGAAGCAATACTTTGACCCCTTGATGCTCCTCTTACTAGCAGTTCATCTCACTCACCCTCTCCCCTAAAAACAAGCCTTGGGAACTCTGAAAGAGCCTTTTCCAGAACCTATGCAAAAAAGTTGATCCAGGTAGGGATGGGCTAGGGGTATGGGATTGGCATATGCACACTGAGGTGTATGGAATGACCAGAGAATGGGGACCTGGTGTATAGCCCAGGGACCTCTACCCAGCATTCTGTGATGATCTATATGGGAAAAGGATCTGCAAAAGAATGGATGTGTTTATATGTATAACTAGGTCACTTTTTTTGGGTCTTTTTAGGGCCACACCCACAACATATGGAGGTTCCCATGCTAGGGGTCTAATCGGAGCTGTAGCTGCTGGCCTACAACACAGCCACAGCAACACCAGACCTTAACCCACTGAGCAAGGCCAGGGATCAAAACTGCATCCTCATGGATGCTAGTCAGATTCCCTTCTGTTGAGCCATGATAGGAACTCCAAACTAGGTAACTTTTTGTACAGCAGAAATAATTATAACATTGTAAACCAATTATACTTCCATAAAACTTAAAAAAATGAAAAAAATAAAAATGACCCATGGAAACTATAAAAGAGCTGTCTCCAGAACCCGCGCAAAAAAGTTGATCCAAGTAAAAGCAACAAAAGCAAAAAGAACAAGTGGGACTACAGCCAACTAAAAAGCTTTTACACAATAAAGGAACCAACAACAAAATAAAAAGACAACCTACTGAATGGGAGAAAATTTTTGCAAGTCATATATCTGATATAGGGTTAATATTCAAAGTATATGAGGAACTCACACTAACACAAAATTAGAAAAAAATAATCTAACCAAAGATGGGCAGAGGATTTTAATAGGCATTTTCCCAAAGAAGGCATACAGCTGATCAACAGGTAATTCAAAATGTGCTCAACAGGAGTTCCTGTCGTGGTGCAGTGGTTAACGAATCTGACTAGGAACCATGAGGTTGTGGGTTCAGTCCCTGCCCTTGCTCGGTGGGTTAATGATCCAGCGTTGCTGTGAGCTGCGGTGTAGGTTGCAGACACGGCTCAGATCCCGAGTTGCTGTGTCTCTGGCGTAGGCCGGTGGCTACAGCTCTGATTCAACCCCTAGCCTGGGAACCTCCATATGCCATGGGAGTGGTCCAAGAAATAGCAAACAGACAAAAAAAAAATGTGCTCAACATCACTATTCAGCAGAGAAAAGCAAATCACAACCACAAATATATCACCTCATACCTGTTAGAATGGCTAATATCAAAATACAGGGATTAGAGTTTCCTGGTAGCACAGAGGTTAAGGATCTGGCATTGCCACTGCTGTGATAAGGGTTCAATCGCTGGTCTGTGTACTTCCTCTTGTAAGGACACTTAAAAAAAAGAAAAAAATTCAGGGACTACCAAATGTTGGTGAGGGTGTGGAGAAAAGGGAACCCTTGTGCACTGTTTCTAGGAATGTCAATTGTTGTAGCCACTGTGGAGAACAGGATGGAGGACCTCCAAAAAGTAATACTAGAACGACCACACAGTCCAGCAACTCTACTGCTAGGTATTTATACGAAAGAAACAGAAACACTAATTCAAAAAACAATCTGCATCCCCGTGTTCATTGCAGCATTGCTTATAATAGCCAAGACTTGGAAACACCTGAGTTCACTTATAGATAAAAGGATAAAGAAAATTTGGTACATATATTTATACACATAATTCATTTTATATTATATATACTCATTGTATATACATATATAATCAAGCCATGATAAGGAAGCGAATCCTGCCATTTGTGAAACTTGAGGGCATTATGTTAAGTGAAGTAAGTTAGAGAAAGACAAATACTGTATGACCTCATTTTTATGTGGAATTAAAAAAAAAAAAAAACAGATACAAGAACCAGATTGGTGGTCACTAGAGGCAGGGGGTGGAGGGTGGGTTGAATGTGTAAAAGCCAAATGTCCAGTTTATAAAATAAGCCCTGGTAATGTAACATACAAAGAGACTATGGTTCATAATACTCTTGTGTATTTAAATGTTTCTATAACCAGTAGATTTTAAAAATTCTTATCACAAAACTCCCCCCAGTTTCTAGCCATGTATGGTTATGGATGTCAACTAGACATACTGTGGTGATAATCTTTTCAACTGAAGTATAATTGGTTTACAGTATTATATTACAATAACAAGATATTACAACATAGTGATTCAATATTTTTATAGATTATACTGCATTTAAAGTTATTATAACCTTGGTGTTCCTGCTGTGGGACGGTGGGTTAAAAATCTGACGGCCATGGCATGGACGTCCCTGTGGAGGCGTGGGTTCAATCCTCAGCCTAGTGCAGTGGGTGAAAATATCTGGCTTTGTGCCGTCATAGGCCACAGCTGCAGCTGGAACTTCCATATGCCATGGGCATGGCCATTAAAAAAATAATATAGTTATTATAACCTTATAACTTCTAGGATGGAAGAGTGGCTGACAGTTGAATAAATCACCAATGGTCAAAGATGTCATTAATCCTGCAGAAGTATTGAAGTCGCCATAAAAATCCAGGACAGGGCTTGGAAGGCTTCCAGGTTGGTGAACCCATGGAAATATGGGGAGAGGCTAGTGCAGGGAGGGGGCGTGGCAGCTCACTCTCCATACCTTGCCTGATGCATCACTTTTATGTTTTATCCTGATTGATATCCTTTTGTACTAAACTGGCAACCTAGTAAAAAGTTATTATATTACCTATTTGGGAAAAGAACCCCCAAAAGAATGGGTATATATGTCCATGTACAACAGACTCCCTTTGCTGTACACCTGAAATTAACACAACATTGTAAGTCAACTCTACGCCACTAAAATTTTTGAAAGGTGATAATAAAATATTGGCCATATTCTTTGTGCTATAGAATATATACTTGTTGATTATTTTACTAAATTTCTTTATTTTTGTCTGCACCCATGTCTTGTGGAAGTGCCAGGAATTGAACTTACACCACAGAGGTAACAAGAGCCACAGCAGTGAGAACGCTGGATCCTTAAGCCGCTGAGCCACAAGAGAACTGCTATTTTATTTTATACATAGTAGTTGATGACTCTGAATCCCCTACCCCATCTTGCCCCTCCTCCCTTTCCTCTCCCCAGTGGTTTGATGTCTGTATCTGTGAGTTTGTTTCCTTTATATTATATTTATTCATGTACTTTTTAGATTCCACATGGAAGTGATAACATACAGTATATGTCATTCTCTGTCTGTCTTATTTCGCTCAGCCTAGTAACCTCTAGTTCCATTCATGTTGTCGCCAAGGGCAGAACTTCATTGTTTTTTAGTGGCTGAGTAGTATTCCATTATACACACACACACATTTCATTATATATACATATATAGTGATATCCTTGCAGTGTATACATATATTGAATCACTGCATCATATACCTAAATCTAATGTAATGTTATAAGACAATCATATCTCAATTTAAAATAAAGTTGACCCAAAGGTCCCATAGCACAGACTATAGTAAATGCTGGGCTTTGTTGTCTAGATTTTGCCTCAGGAATAAGGGCTTATCATCCAGGTGCAGACAGTGCAGCCCTGTGAGCTCATCCATCCTTTAGCTGTCTTTCTGAACTGCCTTCAGCTAAAGGAAGCTGCCTCTCCTAGGTTATCTTGCTGGGAGCATAACTGACCCATAGCTATCTGGATCCACCACTGTGTTTTCACTAACATTGGTCCTGGCAGCTCCCAGCCATTGACTGGGCACAGCAGAGTACCAGTGCCTGTGCACTGCCATGACCACGAAATGACATTGATGTCAAGGGTCAATCACACCTGCCCAGAGGGTGACTCCTCTTCTTGGCATAAAGGGCCTGAAGTCCCAGGCAGTAGCATAGCTTCAAGTTCAATGGGCCTTTTCCACTGTCTCTGAAAGTATGTCCTCTTTACAGAGTCAAGACCTCTAAACTTGCAGAGGCCAGAGTAGTGGAGACAAGAGCACAGACTCCCCACTGAGTGTGATGGTAAATGGGCCTTCTTCTCTTCTGAACCCTTGATTTATGGACCCATGCATTCTATAAATTGGATGAATGTCACATCAGGATTGTCCTTGATTTATACAGAATACTGCATCCTGCAAATTACGGAGCCAGAATAGCCTATGCATTCAAATGCCTGCACCAGGTATGATTATCCTCTTTGAAATAAAACCTCTCCCCTATTTTAATTCATTTTTAAATTTTTTGGCTACCCTGTGACATATGCAGTTCCCAGGCCAAGGAGCAGAACTGAGCTGCTGTCGCAACCTGTGCTGCAGTTTTACCCATTGTACTGGGCTAGGGATAGAACCTGAGTCCCAGTGCTGCAGAAACACTGCTGATCCTGTTGTGCCATGGCAGGGATTGCCTCTTTGTTATTTTATATTCCCTTAACCCATGCCTTACTCTCTCTTTCATTTCCCAGACAACCCTTTTTTGTAGTTTATATTTGCCAGCTAGATTTCCTTAATACTCCTCAATCCACTCTACCTGGGTGTATTTAGAGCCCTCTCCAATATCAACAAATGCTTCCATGGTACCAGCCAATATGAAGGAATATTGTTCAGTACTCATTTTTTTTTTGGTCTCACTTGGGGCATATGGAAATTCCTGGGCAAGGGATGGAACCTGCTCCAGAGCAGTGACCCAAGCTACAGCAGCCACAACACCAGAACCTCAACCCACTGTTCATTAAGGAAACTCCTTTTACTCCTCGTTGTGAAGGTCCTTTGAAGAAAACCCAAACTATTAATCACTGTGCTTTTCTTCAGAAAGGACCTCTCGGCCTCCATGACATTGTGGACACAAGCGATTCACGAAATCTCCAAAGACTTTTCAAGGGAAGAGCATTCCAGAAAGGTGGTTCTTGGGTCTGGTTCCTGTAGGAATTAAACATTCTCTGGGGGACACCTTGTCATTTAAAAGCCAAACCAAAGAAAGAGGAATTTCTTCTGGGAGGAAGGGAATTCATGTCTCTCCAAGGCTGCTTGCTGAAAATTGTCCATCTTGGCTGAAAATCTTCCACTCTCTCATGTCTGTGCCCCAAAGGACCAGCATTGTTTGTAGAATGGAAAGACAATGGAAAAGTTTATTTAATGAGCACCTCTGGGAATCCACCCCCTGAGATGCTGGCAACTTGAGACATGTGCCCAATGCCCCTTTCCTATAATTCTCTGAGCCCAGCCAAGTGCAAACAGAACTGGGCTTTCCAAGGACAGACCCTGGAAAACAGAAGGCTGCAGGGATACCTTTTGGAAAGAAGGTTCCAGGAAGGGTTGGGGTAGTAAGAGAGAAGAGAGGGGAGAAAGGGGGAACCAGGCTTATCCTCTAGAACAGTGATATGTGAAGTCCCATATTCATTTATTCCATGACACTGAAGTCTCTGTACTTTGAAGGTGCTTTCGTTTCTGTGGAAACAAGACTTTTCCAGCTCTTGCGGTTTCCTTCTCTTTCTTCTTGGAATGTAGATCTTCTCCCCAGTAATTTTTCTGTTGGGTCTCCACCTCTGCCCTACTCTTCAGCAATTGCAGGCTCCTGTTGGACTGCCTGTGTCCAACCATTTATTCATCAAGTAGTCAATGGAGACTGAATATGCACAAGGTCGGATTTATTACTCATGTGATTGGATTATTCCACTCAGCTGGTTGGTTTGTTTTGGTCACACTGGTGACATGCAGAAGTTCCTAGGCCAGGGATAGCACCTGAGCCACAGCAGTAACCAAAGCCACAACAGTGACAAAGGCAGATCTTTTACCTGCTGAGGCATCAGGGAACTCCTGTTGTATTCTGCACCTAGTGTGCAGTACTGTTAGCACTTAATGGTTTTGTACTGATGGCTGTTGTCTCACTTAGGTGTCCGCAATATCAGCTACAATTAATGTAACTCTTTCTGATACTCTGTACTCAGACAGTCCCTTTTCTCATTGAACCAATCTCCTTAAATATTCAGGAGACTATTGACATATTGAAGTTTGAATAGCCTAACTTTAATGCAAATATTTTAATGATTTAATGTATAATATCCAGTTGGGGACAGTTATAAAACCATTTGTTACTAGGTTAAGAAATTGTCTTTGGTTTCTTCACTTAGTTAGAGGCTCTGAACTGGCTGCTATTCACATTATAGACACTTACATTCCCTCAAATGCCGTTTTCAGTGTGATTTTGGTTGTGCTTCCTCTTCATCAGCCTGTTTTGGTGATGAATTATGTTAACGTCATAGTATTAAACCAGCTCTTTATTCTTAGAATAGGTATTACTTGTTCACGACATGTTATTTCCTTAAAATAGATTTGAATTCATTTTATGTAATATAAATATTCAATTTGTTTTCTATATTCAAGTATATGATGACCTTGAAATTTTCTTTTTTGTGTTATGCTTTATTCCTTTGGTTCCGGTCATTTTTTTTATCCTTGGCCTCACTCAGAGCATGTGGAAGATCATGGGCCAAGGATCTAACCCACGCCACAGATGTAACCCGAGGCACTGCAGTAACAATGCTGCATCCTTAACCCACTGAGCCACGTGGGAACTCCTGGTCTCAATCTCTAGTACATGTCTATCATTTGCATGAGTTTGCCAGGCAGCATGTAAGTCCCTGGAAAGATGATGATGAGCAAAAACATTCATGAATTCTGACCCACAAATAAACACAGAATTACCAACTGGAGAGACAGTTGGTATCAAAAATATACAGGAAGGAGTTCCCTTGTGGCATACAGGTTATGGATCTGGCACTGTCATTGCAGAGGCTCGGGTTGCTGCTGTGGCATGGGTTTGATCCCTGGCCCTGGAACTGCCACATGACGTGAGTACAACTGAGAGAGACAGAATATTTTTTTAAAAAAAGTACTTTCCACCTATACCACCCAGTGGAATAAGAATTAAATGTTAAAAAGAATAGTAGAGGAAGCTCCACTTGTTGACCTCACCCTCTATTCTCCTGGCCCTCACTCTCTGTTCTCCATCTCACTGGCCTCTCAACTACCTGCCCTAACCAAGCTGACCAACCCACAGGGCAAGTGTGAACTCTGTTCTCTCAGCCCCAAATGTTTGTCTTTCCCCTGTCTCCTCTGATTTACAATCACCCATCTTTCCTCTCACAGCTAAATATTCACATTTCAGAGAGCCCTCTTTTCCCCACCTCCCTAGAGAAACTTACCAATGATTTTTTTTCTCTCTTTAATGAATTGCGTTCTCTAGGATTGTTAATGCCAAACTTTTTTCTACTGTGGAGAATGTATACATTTATTTTCATCTGAAATTGGCCTTTCAATTTTTAGGGTGGTCTGATCTATAGGATCTTTGAATATTTTCATCAAGTCTTTCCTCTTTTTTTTTTGGTAATTACACCACTGACTTTACTACAACATATTTCCACTTCTGAGCATGAACAAATGAGCTCACATTCTCATACAGTTTGATTTTATTTTGAAAGTTTTATGATTTGTTTCCTCTTCTTATGCTTGAGTTCTTATGCTTTTCCCTCCTCTTGGAAGAATGCACCTGGTGGGTGGTACCTGAAAACAAGAGCCATTAGGATCATCACTAAGAGGAAGTGCTACACGGCAGTCCAAAGAGGTAACAGGCTTGTTGTGTTTATAATTGGAATTCCATTTTTGATGACTGTCCTTGTTTAAGGGGAATGATGATCACTGATAGAGAATTTGTAAGACAAATTTATTTATTTGAACAAGCTCCCATTGATGAAGTATCTGCTGTATGTGTCAGAAGAATCACACTAGAAAAATTATATCGTCCCATTTAACTCACTCATTAGTCTTACAGTCTATGGAATGTTACTCCCATGGTAGAGGTGAGGCATCTGCCCTGAGAAAGATTAAATAACTTTGGTCTTGGACCAAAATTCTCTTTGAGGAAGCCTGACTCAAGATCCCATTTTCCTTGTTTTTCTTTCTGAACCTGTGCCACAGCATTGATAATGATGAATCCTTAACAGCTGGGCCACCAGGGAACTCCTAAGATCCCATGTTCTAAATTGCAATTCTATACTCTTCAGTGGGAGATTTATGTATCAACAATAATTATCATAAATACAGATTAATAGTGATACTAATAATAGCTATCATGTATTGAGATCTCACCATGTACAAAGGCATTTTCAGACCTCACAAAGAATGTAATAAGAGAACCCACAATTTTAGAATTAAAAAAAATGTACATGAGTGTTAACTGTGACATCAATTCAGGTTATAGAATTGAGGTTGTTGAAACTGAAAAATCAATGACTTAATCACCACTAAATGACTTCTTTGAACAAGGGAAGTATGGAGATTATTGAAGAAGAGGACTTAAATGTCTTCAATCATTTTGGAAGGGTGTTATCTGAGAAAAAATTGGTTTTTGTTCATCAATTTGAACAGGAGAATTTGAACCTGTTGCTTAGGTGATAAAAATAGAGGGAGCGATTTCTGCTTAATTAATGACTGAATAATTACACACATTTAAAATGGAAATGGGTTGCCCGATGAATGAAAGTATCACTGGCAATGGAAGGACTAAGAGGGGGTGCAGGATGTCCATGAAAATGTGGAACCAAAAGGTGGTGACTAGCTCAGGTGCCAGTTGGCTGTTCACTGAAGGTTGCTTTTGCCTCCTTCCCCAGCAGACACACCAGCTACATGGAAGCAGGAAACCACACAGGAGTGTCACTGTTCCTCCTCCTGGGCCTCTCAGAAGATCCAGAACTGCAGCCATTCCTCTTTGGGCTTTTCTTGTCCATGTACCTGGTTACTGTGCTTGGGAACCTGCTCATCATCCTGACTGTCAGCTCCGACTCCCACCTCCACACCCCCATGTACTTCTTCATCGCCAACCTGTCTTTTGTTGACATCTGCTTCGTCTCTACCACTGTCCCGAAGATGCTAATGAACATCCAGGCACAGAGCAAAGACATCTCCTATGTAGGATGCCTCACTCAGGTGTATTTTTTTGTAGTTTTTGCTGGAATGGACAATTTCCTCCTGGCTGTGATGGCTTATGACCGGTTTGTGGCCATCTGCCACCCCTTGCACTACATGGTCATCATGAACGCCCGCCTCTGTGTCCTCCTGGTTCTGATGTGTTGGTTTGTCCTTTTCTGGGTCGCCCTTGTTCATCTTCTACTGTTGATGCAGCTGACCTTCTGTATAGGTACTGAAATCCCACATTTCTCATGTGAACTGGATCAGATTCTCAAGGTGGCCTGCTCAGACACCCTCATCAATGACATCTGTTTGTATGTGGCTACTGGTCTGCTGTGCATGCTTCCTCTTACTGGGATTGTCTTTTCTTACTCTCAGATTGTCTCCACCTTAATGAAAATGGCATCCACTGAGGGCAAGTACAAAGCCTTTTCCACCTGTGGGTCTCACCTCTCTGTGGTCTCCTTGTTCTATGGGACTATTCTGGGAGTCCACCTCACTTCTACTGTGACCCATTCTCCCCAGAGACGTTCCATTGCCTCAGTGATGTACACCGTGGTCACCCCCATGCTGAACCCCTTCATCTACAGCCTGAGGAACAAGGATGTGAAGGGTGCCTTGGGCAGGCTCCTCAGCTGAGTCCCTTGCTAGAGATGGGCCACTGGCCTCAGAACTAAGTGAACATGGTGGGCCCCAAAGACAATTGTTGCAAATTTAAATGTCTTGCTTCTTTTTCTCCCCTCAAAGGCATGTTTGATTTCTTCTTTTTGCAAACCATATGTGACTTAACATTTGTTAAGCGAAAGATAGGGTGGAAGAAATCCGTCAGCATTTCTCCCACATTCCCTGGGATCCCTTCCCCCATGTCCATTGTATTCCAATCTGACTTCCCCTGTCAGCACCAGGTGGAACCCATCTTTTGCAGTGCTTGATGGCAGACCTGACTGCAAATTATGCCCCATCAGGGACAGCTCTTGATGGAGAGTCATGGGGTATACCATATTCTTCACCCTTTAGTCGTGTGTTAATTCTGACCTTTGGATGTTGCGTCATTTCCCAGGATGAAAACTCTGCTCACTCATGTGGGGGATGACTTAAGGTAAGCTTGATTGGATGTACTCTCTTCCCTGAATCACTTCTCCTCACTCTAACCCATGTTCCATGGTCCTTACTCCTTCCAATAAAGTGCTTACACGTGAATCCTTGGCTGGGCATCTGCTTCTGTTGAACCAAAGCTAAGACAGGTGATCAAGACCATGAAGAGAAAATGATACCATGAATGGTACCAAGGACTTCCGGGGCAAAACTAAGCAAACACAGAAACAAACAAGTATTGGGTATATACAAAGATCTCCAAATTCCTGCAAAATCATAACTTGTTAGGTAGGAATAACATATTCAGTGTGGCTTTAACTCAACTTGATTCCACTAAGATTAATCCATAATGTATTTACCATCTGCTTCATACAAACACAACTGGGGACCAAAGAGGTAAATGTGATTGCAGTAAAGAGTGGCAGCCATAAAAATACTGGTGTGTCATAAGGAATGTTGATAACAAAGATATAGATTTTCAGCACTCCTTGGATAATTCTAGAAAAAACATTTTAAAATTTATTAATAGATTTCTTGAGGGATAATTTATATACCATGAAATTCAGCCATTGAGATGATGAATTCCATTGTTTTGGTTAGTGTAGCATTATTCAATGATCATTATAGTCCCATTCTAGAACATTTTTATCACCCTAGAGAGTTCCTTTATGCCCATTTGCAGTTAATACCTGTATCATATCACGTGATATCACTTATTGTGGAATCTAAAAAAATCACAGAGGAGTTCTTTTGTTGCAGAGTATGTTAAGGATTTCACATTGTCAGTGCAGCAGCTCAGGTCACTGCTATGTTGCACTTATGCTCCCTGGCCCAGGAACTTCCATATGTCATGGGCACAGCCTCTTACTCCCCCCAAAAAGTTACATGTGAACCTAGTTACAAAACAGATTTAAACTCACAGACTTCAAAAATGAAAACCAATTTTTGGTTACCAAAGGGGAAAGGTGGGGGGAGCAGTTTGGGAATTTGGAATTGGCGTATGCACACTATTGTACATGGAATGGATTGTCAATGGGGCCCTGCTGTATAGAAATGATCCCTGGATCATTTCTTAGTGTTCTGTCCTAACCTATATGGGGGAATAATCTGTAAAACAATGCATATGTATATACATATAACTGAATCACACAGAGGAATTTACACAACATTATACATCAACTTCACTTCAATAAAAATTTAAAATTCTGTTATGGATTACTATGTTGAAATGTTATTGCTATGGGTTAAATAAAATTTAATACAATTGATCTCATTTAGGAGCTCCCGGTGAGGTGCAGTGGGTTAATGATCCAGCTTCTCCCTGGCGTTGCTAGTTTGAGTCTGGCATGGCACAGTGTGTTACACACCCAGTGTTGTCGCAGTTGTGGTGCAGATCACAGATACAGCTTGGATTTGATCCCTGGCCCAGGATCTCCATATGCTACAAAAAAAAAAAAAAAAAAAAAAGGGTAAAGAGAAGAATTGAAATATTTCTGTGCTCCCAAGTTCATTTTTTGTTTCCTTTTTCTTTTGTTCCCCATAATTTGAAACTGGTTCCTTTCTTTCTCTCCTTTGTCCTTTTAGGGCCATACCCATGGCATATAGAAGTTTCCAGGCTAGGGGTGGAATCGGAACTGTAGCCGCTGGCCTGTGCCACAGCCGCAGATCCTAGCTGTCTGTGACCTACACAACAACTCATGGCAACACCAGATCTTTAACCCACTGAGTGAGGCCAGGGATCAAACCTTCATCCTCATGGATCCTAGTCAGATTTGTTTCCACTGAGCCACTATGGGAACTCTGGAATTGGTTTATTTCTAATTCTAGTGATAGAAATGGTGTGATGAACTGACTCCTGCCTTTAAATACTTAATTAGCTGTTACTTTCTAGGTAGTAGTATGATGTTTAGAACAAAATGAAGGCCCAAATCTCACAGACTATAAATTCTATGGGAGAAAGAAATAAAAATAATATATAAATAAATCATAAAACTAGCCTTTGTGATAAGTGCTAGTAATAATAGTAAAGATTCATTAGGAAAACATAACATTTTAACATAATGTTACAATTACTTAACCATTCAGGGGAATTTCACATACGGATTTCTTCATGTCCCCTATGGTGTTATTCTCTCTGATATAACATGTTTGGAGAAGAAGGAAGGAAGAAAAAATGTTAGCTTGATCTTGAAATGTTCAGTTTGAGTTGCCTGTGATACACCCTAGTAATAATTTCCACCTGGCACTGTTATGTTTTGGTCCATTGTTCCATCTTTTTTTTTTGTTTTCTTTTAGGTCCACACCTGTGGCATTTAGAAGTTCCCAGGCTAGGGTTGGAGCTATAGCTGCCAGCCTATACCACAGCCACAGCCACGCCAGATCCCAGCCCCATCTGTGACCTACGCTGCAGCTTGTGACAATGCTGGATCCTTAACCCACTGAGCGAGGCCAGGGATTGAACCCATATCCTCATGGATACTAGTCAGGTTCCTAACCTGCTAAGCCACAATGGGAATTCCCAATGTTCCATCTTAACAGCAGCAGTAGTAGAGAGAGTTTGGTCTTTACAGAGAAGCAGCTCAGAAAAACAAGATCATGCTTGGATGAGCCTTATTCATGATGCTTTCATTCTTGGTTTGGCTCTCACTTCCCAAGGAAAGCTTTTCCTGGCTCCTGACCCCATACATCCCAAATAAGCTCTCATGGGAGAGTCCATGTTGTTGAAGATCACAATCCAAACAGGCTTTGGGTGGGCTGTACTGAATCCTGTGCTTTGTTGCCCTCTTCTCCATTCAGAATGAAAGTGTTATTTTCCCAGGTTTAGGGAGTATAGCCATCTAAGAGCCCTGAGTCTTTTCTTTAAGAACAACACTCAGCTAAAGGAAACTGCTCTAGCCAAGGTCACAGCACTCAGATCTATGACCGAGTGGGAGCATAACCAACTCACAGCCATCTGGATCTACTACTGTGTTTGCCCTGAGTTTACTCCTGCTCCCAGCTACGGACTGAGTGCAGCAGGGTTTCAGTTGCCTGCCCACTGCCATGGTCACACATTGACAGTGATCACCAGGGTTAATTACACCTCCCTGGAGGGTGAATCTTGTTCTTGACATGAAAAACTTGGAATGTTAGGCAGTAGCATAGGTTGAGGTTCAATGGGATTTTGGCTATGTCTCTGGAAGGGCTCTCTTTTTAGGTGTAAAGACCTTCCAACCTGCAGAGGCCAGAAATGTGGACACCTGGACCACAAGCTCCCCCCATGGCTTACTGGGAGCTTCACCTCTGTGTCAAACTCTTGATTTTTGGAACCATGCCCCAAAATTGCATATCCAGGACATTATGATTGCCCTTGGCTTAGAGTGTATAATGCATCCTGTGATTTAGGTCCCCAGAAATTACCGTGCATTCAGATCCCTGCACTAAATATTTTCATCCTCTTTGACATTGAGTGTGTTTCAACATCTTTCATTAAATTTTGAGTTTAACCCTCTCATATTCACTACTTCCTTTAGGCTATATTTATCCTCTCTTCTTCCCTCCATTGACAATCTGTACAGGAGATTTTTTTTTTGTCTTTTTGTTGTTGTTGTTGTTGCTATTTCTTGGGCCACTCCCACGGCATATGGAGGTTCCCAGGCTAGGGGTTGAATCGGAGCTGTAGCCACCGGCCTACGCCAGAGCCACAGCAATGCGGGATCTGAGCCGCGTCTGCAACCTACACCGCAGCTCACAGCAACGCTGGATCATTAACCCACTGAGCAAGGGCAGGGACGGAACCCGCAACCTCATGGTTCCTAGTCGGATTCGTTAACCACTGCGCCACGACGGGAACTCCTGTACAGAAGATTTTTTATTTGCCACATGTATTTCCTTAATACTCACTCTCGGCCCAATCAGCCTGGATAATTGTGGCCCCTGACCTTCTACTTAGAGGTAATGAATGGAGCCCTCTCTGATATCAACAAGAGCTTCTCTGTTTGGTTCTGGTAGAAATGAAGCCTTCCTTAGGGGATACCTTGTCACTTTTAAGTCAAACCAAAGAAAGTGGAATTTCTCCTTGGAGAATACACCATCTTCTTCCACTGTTTCCTACACACTCATGGTTGGTTGAAAATTTTCCATTTTCTTATCTTTGTAGCTCAAGGGGCCTGAGTTGTTTGGAGAGAGGAAAGCCACTGCAACAATTTATTTAATGAGGAGCTCTGAGAATTCAACGCTTGAGATGATAATAACATGTGCTTTTGCCCCTTTTCTATAATTCTCTGATCCCAGCCTTTGGGAAAACCCAAATTGGTCTCCCAGGAATAGACTGCAGAGAACAGAAATGTTCAGTCACAACTGATGGAGACGGTGTCCCCATCAAGTCTGCTGGAGTGCAAAGGAAAAGAGGAGAGGAAGTGGGTACTGGGCTTTTCCTCTGGAGCAGTGAGACCCCGGGTGGTCCCATATTCATTTCTTCTGTGACAGTGAAATCTCTGTAGTTTAAAGGTACTCTAGTTTCCACTGTAGCCAGTCCTGTTTTTTCTCTCTTTCTCTGGGAATGTAGACCCTCTCTCCATTAGGAGCTACTTTCCAGAGATTTGGCACCTCTTCTCTAATCTTTCCCACAATTATAGGCTCCTTTTAGATTTCCTGTGTCCAATCATTTATTTAGTAAATATTTTCTGGAGATTTATTATGCATGAATTATTTTCTATTTTGTTCCTTGTGTGATTAAATTTTTATTATATTCCCTAACTTTTTTTTTTGTCTTTTTGCCTTTTCTAGGGCTGATTCCCATGGCATATGGAGGTTCCCAGGCTAGGGGTTGAATCGGAGCTGTAGCCACTGGCCTACTCCAGAGCCACAGCAAGGCGGGATCTGAGCTGCGTTTGCAACCTACACCACAGCTCACGGCAACGCCGGAAACTTAACTCCCTGAGCAAGGCCAGGGATGGAACTCTCAACCTCATGGTTCCTAGTTGGATTCGTTAACCACTGAGCCACGACAGGAACTCCTCCTATTTTTTTTTTTTTTTTTTTTTTTGCTGGCAGATTTTACCTAATAGGTGAGATCTGGTATCTCCATATTGATTGAGTGTTGTTTCATCTTAGTGTCCATAATATCATCTACTCTTGATTTTATTATTTCCTTCATTCCTTCCTTCCTCCTTGTCCATTCCTTCCTTCCTTCTTTCCTTCCTTCCTTTCTTGATGAACATGTGGCATGTGGAAGTTCCTGGAGCCAGTGATCAAGCCAGTGCCACAGCAGTGATCTGAGCCACTGCAGTGACAATGCCAGATCCTTGACCAGCTGCACCACAAGAGAACTCTTCATGTAATTATTTCTGACATTCGGTACTCAGGCTCATTTCCTATTCTCAACTTACCTGTCTCTTTAGATGGTCAAAATAATATCTAGTGAGTGATATTGGTGTGGACTTTGTTGTCCTGTTCATTAATTTAATGCAAATATTTTAGTATTTTAACATAGAATATCCTTCTGGCTTCAGTTTTTAAATATCTATTCTTTATTGGATTAAGAAATTGTACTTAGTTTCCTTATTCAGCCAGAGGCTCTGTCCTGGCTGTTAACCACAGTAAGAGAACTTACATTTTCTCAAAGGCATTGTCTGTTGTAATTGTGGTTATAATTCCTCTTCATTTACCTATATTTGAAATGAATTGTGTTAGTAAACCTCCTAGATTCAACCAGAATTCCATTCCTTGAATAGGAATTACTCATTTGTGATATATTAATTTTTAAATATGCACAAAGGCAGTTTATTTAATTTTGCTCTTCTATTTTGTGTCTATACTCTGGCACGTGATGAACTTGGAGGGTTCTTTTTTGTGTGTTACAGTTGATGCTTTTGGCTTCAATCTTTATATACATCTAACATTTGCATATGTTGAGCACCTATTATCTGCCAGGCACCATGTAAGTCCCTGGAAAGACAACCATGAGCAAAAAGTCATGACCCCTGACCCACAAATCAACAGAATTACCAACATGAGAGGCACAGAAGAATAGTAGAGGAAGCTCCACTTGTGGGCCTCACCCTCTGTCCTCCTGACCCTCACTCTCTGTTCTCCATCTCTCTGGCCTCTCAACTATCTGCCCTTACCCAGCTCACCAACCCACAGGGCAAGCATGTACTCTGTTCTTTCAGCCCCAAGTGCTTGCCCTTCCTCTCTTTCCTCTGATTAATAATTATGCATCCTTCCTCTCATAGCTCAATATTCATATTTCAGAGAGGCCTTTTCTGCCCACTTCCTCAGAGTATAATTTGTCCTCAATTATTTTTTTTCTCTCTTTAATGAATTACATTACTAAAGCAACCATTTTTTCTACTATGGGGCATGTAAACATTTATTTTCAACTAAATTTGCCTTCGGTTTTGTTGTTGTTTGTTTTGTTTTATTTTTTATTTTTTTGCTTTTTACGGCCATACCTGCTGCATATGGAATTTCCCAGGCTAGGGGTCCAGTTGGAGCCAGTCTACACCACAGCCACAGCAACACCAGATCCAAGCCATGTCTGCAATCTACACCACAGCTCACTGCAATGCTTGATCCTTAACCCATTGAGTGAGGCCTGGGATCAAACCTGCATCCTCATCAATACTACCTGAGTTCATTACTGCTGAACCACAATGGGAATACTGGGTGTTTTTTTAAAAAAAGTGGAATTCATTTGTGGCTCAGCATGTTAAGGATCCAGTGTTGTCTCTGCAGTGGTTTGGGTCACTGCTATGGCACAGGTTCCATCCCTGGCCAGGGAACTCTCACATGCCTGGGGCATGGCCAAGCACAGCATTTTTGGAGAAAAAGCTCAAGTCCCCAGTGACTCACAGTTACCCCACTATTTACCTTGAGCATCTTAGAATCATGATTTGGTTGTGCTGCCTTCCAATCCAGTCTTCCTGTTTCATTGATCACTTACGTTTCTGTTTCTGAGAACTGCATATTGATATCTCTCTTCCAATTTCCAACTGGGTTTTTGATATTTTCTTACAAATTCTTAGGAATATAGGCTTTTTAAAAATATTTAAATGTTCTAGACACTAATCCTTCACTATCTACTTTTCTTTCTTTTTCTTTAAGACATTTTTTTTCTTTTTTTAATTGTTATTTCCCTAATACAATTTTTTTCCTACTGTACAGCAAGGTGACCCAGTCACACATACATGTATACATTATTTTTTCTGACATTATCATGCTCCATCATAAGTGGCTAGACATAGTTCCCAGTGCTACACAGCAGGATCTCATTGCTAATCCTTTCCAAAGGCAGTAGTTTGCATCTATTAACCCTAAACTCCCCATCCACCGCACTCCCTCCCCTTCCCCCTGGGCAACCACAAGTCTCCTCTCCAAGCCCATGATTTTCTTTTCTGTGGAAAGGTTCATTTGTGCCATATATTAGATTTCTGATATAAGTGATATCATATGGTATTTGTCTTTCTCTTTCTGACTTGCTTCACTCAGTATGAGAGTCTAGTTCCATCCATGTTGCAATATTGTAAAAATGGCCCTACTACCCAAAGCAATCTACAGATTCAATGCAATCCCTATGAAATTGCCCATGACATTTTTCACAGAACTAGAACAAACAATCCAAAAACTTATAGGAACTACAAAAGACCCAGAATTGCCAAAGCAATTCTGAGGAACAAAAACAAGCAGGAGGCATAACTCTCCCAGACTTCGGGCAATATTACAGAGCCACAGTCATCAAGACAGTGTGGTACTGGTACCAAAACTATCTACTTTTCAATGTCTTCATTCCTCTGTGGCATATCTTTTACATTTTTAACAGTGTATTTTGTCATACATTTTTATGCATTCAAAGTGCCCAGCCTTTCTCTTTATCAATTATGGTTTTCCGTCATATTGTTAAAATCTTTGTCTGTGTTTTATAACATATTTACAACAGTTTCTTCTACTTTTTTTTTTTTTTTTGTCTTTTTGCCATTTCTTGGGCTGCTCCCACGGCACATGGAGGTTCCCAGGATAAGGGTCTAATTGGAGCTGTAACTGCCAGCCTACACCAGAGCCACAGCAACGTGGGATCCGAGCTGCATCTGTGACCTACACCACAGCTTATGGCAATGCCAGATCATTAACCCACTGAGCAAGACCAGGGATTGAACCCGCAACCTCATGGTTCCTAGTCGGATTCGTTAACCACTGCGCCATGACAGGAACTCCCTATAACAGTTTCTTCTAATAAGTCAAATATACATTTTTATTTAAAAAATTTACTCTCTCTGGAGTTCCCATTGTGGCTGAGTGGATTAAGAACCTGACTAGTCTCCATGATGAGGCAGATATGATCCCTGGCCTTGCTCAGTGTGTTAAGGATCTGGCATTGCCAGAAGCTGCGGCAAGTTCACAGATGTGGCTTGGGTCTGGCGTTGGCATGGCTGTAGCAGAGGCATCAGTTGAAGCTCAGATTTAATCCCTAGCCAGGGAACTTCCATATGCCACAGATGTGGCCGCAAAAAAGTGAAACAAATATACTCCACCTAGGATTGACTTTTGTTCAGTGGGATGTTTTAAGCTATTCTTTTCATTTGAAAAACCAGTCTGTTCTGAGGCTGTACTAGTCCTTCCTTTCACATTGACTTATAAAGGCCCTTTTTCCTTTTCAAATTCCCATACCACAACTTCCTATCTATTCTGAAGTCATATCCTGGTCCAGTCCCTAGTCTGATATTTACAGCATGTAATTGCAGCACGTTGGTCAGTTTCTCTCTGTTACTCATTTCCAAAACAGAAATAATAATCCTATGTCAGGATTACTATAAATGAGCTAAATTTGATAGAGTGTGGTCATCACTATTATTATTTTTATTCTTCATTCATTCATTACTTTTTTTTTGTCTTTTTAGGGCTGCACTGGCGGCATGTAGAAATTCCCAGGCAAGGATTTAAATTAGAGCTGTAGCTGCAGGCCTACGCCACAGCCACAGCAACACCATATCTAAGCATTGTCTGTGATTTACACCACAGCCCAAGGCAATACCGCTTCCTTATCCCACTGAGCTGCTGCCAATGGCCTACACCAGAGCCACAGCAATGTGGGAACCAAGCAGTGCCTGCAAGCTACACCACAGCTCATGGCAATGCCGGATCCTTAACCCACTGAACAAGTCCAGGGATCGAACCCGCAACCTCATGGTTCCTAGTCGGATTTGTTAACCACTGCGCCCCAAAGGGAACTCCAAAATTTTTTTCTTTTAAAGGCATGTGGAAGTTCGCAGGTCAGGGGTTGAATCAGAGCTGCAGTTACCGGCCTATGCCACAGCCACAGCAATGCCAGATCCAAGCTGTATCTTGTGACATACACTGCAGCTTGGGGGATGTGCTGGATCCTTAACCCACTGAGTGAGGTCAGGGATTGAACCCACATTGACTTGGACACTATGTTGTGTTCTTATACTGCTGAGCCACAAGGGAAACTCCTAATTTCTCATTTTAATATTTGATTTGCCAGGAGTTCCCCTGTGGTTTAGTGGTAACTAACCTGACTAGTATCCATGAGGAAGTGGGTTCTATCTCTGGGCTCACTCAGTGGATTAAAGATCCAGCATTGCAGTGAGCTGCAATGTAGGTTGAAGACACTGTTCAGATCTGGCATTGCTGTGGCTGTGGTGTAGGCCAGTACCTGCAGATCAATTTTTACCCCAGCTGGGAAACTTCCATATGCCAAGGTGTGCCCCTTAAAAAAAAAGACAGAAAAATTGGATTTGCCGTGATTTTGACCAATTATTGTATATAAAGGGTAAGTTTGGATTAATCAATATAAACATTTTCTTGTTTTTAAAAATTCATTGATTTATAGGTTTATTTTCTATATTTATGCTAGATTCTTTCATTAGATTTATTTATTAATCATTTATTTCCAACATTTAAAACTTCTAAAACTCTTCTAATTTTATGTGCTTGGTTTTAAAAGTAATGCAAAATGTTGATAGACATCTTAGAAAATGCAGATAATAAGACATGATAGGAAACATCTAGGATCTAGACGCATTTACTTGTGGACACGTATCTGTGTACACGTATGTTTACATACAAAATATTATTTCCAGATTTGACTTTTTCAGGCTGAAACAGGTTTAACAAGTGTTCTCCCACCAGAAATGAGACCATCATACATGATAATTGTTACATTTTAAAATACTGTACTTTCAGAGGTGAGAAAGGTCACTTTGCTTTGGTTGTGTTTGTCACGGTTATTTTTAGTGAAATTGCACAATGTTGAATACTTTGGGAGCTTTGGAATGTCCACTCATAGAAGACACAAGCCAGGGTGCTGGGGATTAAATCCTCGCACTGTCTCCTCCTGGCCGTGTGACCTTAGGCAGTCACCTGACTTCCCTGAACTTCAGTTACCATAGAGATTCAAAAGGTAGATGCTGCCTAGAGCTGTGTAGGGAAGATTAAATGAGGTAATATCAGGAAAGAGCTTAAAAGAGTGTCGGTTACTGTTACCTAGGTGATGGCCATTGTTGTTGTCAGATACGGAGCAAGTTGCCTGTTATTTAGAGACCTGAAGTGCTGAAATGCCAAGGCCACTCTGGTAGGAGCTTGGCACAGGGAAAAAAGCATCTTACAGCATCCGTGAAGGGCGATGGTCAAGGGCAAGCCTCAGGAGCTGCTCCTGGCCAAGTCGAGGTGGCCCTGGAAGTACAGCCTATAAGCTTCTCTTTTCTGTCCATCTCTCCCCTCACCAGCGGTAGTGGAAGAGGCAGAAACACTCAGTGGAGTGGAAAGGTGTGTCCCCTCTCAGGGTCTTGGATGACTACTCTGCCCAGACCCACCAGCTACTCTCTGTAAAGGCAGAACCTGAGAGGCAGCACTTCCAGGAATCCACCATGCTGGGCGTGATGTGGGATGTACACTGTGCATTGCAAGAAAGCAAGCTGCCAACACAAGGAGGGTGTGAGATATTCAACTAGTTAACAACTTGGCATGGACATGGGCTCACCCAGGTTCTGAAGCTTTCAGGTAATAATCTTTTAGTTTCCATGTCATTGGGAACATTTATGGTACACAAAACAGCTGCTATTTGCCAAAGTACAGAAGAAGTAAAATGATGAACAGTGACCAACACAACAAGGTTGATGGACTATTAGCATAGAGGCAACTGATAAATTGTGATTAAATTCAGAAGAGGGGAAGGAGTTCCCATCGTGGCTCAGTGGTTAGCGAATCCAACTAGGACTCATGAGGTTGTGGGTTCAATCCCTGGCCTTGCTCAGTGGGTGAAGGATCCGGCGTTGCTGTGAGCTGTGGTGTAGGTTGCAGATGCAGCTTGGATCCTGTGCTGCTGTGGCTGTGGCACAGGCCAGCAGCTACAGATCTGATTAGACCCCTAGCTTGGAACCTACATGTGCCACAGGAGCGGCCCCAGAAAAGGCGAAAAGACAAAAAAAAAAATTCGGAAGAGGGGAATAGATTTTCCCCCCAAGTGCTACATGTATAGAATAATGGTGTTTAAAATCCTCTCACAGGGTTAATGGTAGACACTAGGTCAAAAATGTGTGTTTTTTTCTGAGGTGTCATTAACAGGATAAAATATTTTTATATTTGGGGACTCCTGTTTGTTTGCTTTAATTAGCATTGCTTTGTTGCTTACCTGGCAGAATTAGCTCCATGGATGCAGGAAACCAAACAGGTGTCTTAGAATTCCTCCTCCTGGGCCTCTCAGAAGATCCAGAACTGCAGCCCCTCCTCTTTGGGCTGTTCCTGTCCATGTACCTGGTCTCCGTGCTTGGGAACCTGCTCATCATCCTGGCTGTCACCTCTGACTCCCACCTCCACACCCCCATGTACTTCTTCCTCTCCCAACTATCATTTTCTGATATTTGTTTCAGTTCCACCATTGTCCCTAAAATGCTGGTGAATATCCAGACAGCAAGCAAAGCCATCACCTATGCAGGCTGCATCACCCAGATATATTTTTACTTCACCTTCGGGTATCTGGACCACTTCCTCCTGACTGTGATGGCCTATGACCGCTTTGTGGCCATCTGTCACCCCCTGCACTACATGATCATGATGAACTCACACCTCTGTGGCCTTCTGGCTCTAGTCTCTTGGTCCCTGAGTGTCTTAGTCGCCCTCCTCTACAGTCTGATGGTGCTGCATCTCTCATTCTGCACACACATGGAAATTCCCCACTTCTTCTGTGAATTGACTGAGGTTCTTAAGTCCTCTTGTTCTGATGCCCTCAGCAATTACATTGCAATGTTTACTGTGATTGGCCTGCTGGCTATTCCTCCACTGACTGGGATCCTTTTCTCTTACTCTAAGATTCTTTCCTCCATATTGAAAATGTCTTCAACAGAGGGGAGGTACAAAGCGTTTTCTACCTGTGCATCTCACCTAGTGGTCATTTCCTTATTCTATGGGACAGGGTTAGGCGTGTACCTCAGTTCTGCCTTCTCCCCCTCCTCCTCAAAGGGGACAGTGGCCTCCGTGATGTACACTGTGGTCACCCCCATGCTGAACCCCTTCATCTACAGCCTGAGGAACAGGGACATGAAGGGGGCCCTGAGGAAGCTTTTCAGCTGGTCTTTCTTCCCCGTGTGAAGAGCCATGGATGCTGTGACTGGGGAGTTACTATGATAACCAAGAGTCAATATCTGGCATTCAGCAATACCAAATCTCCAACTTCATTGAGCTTGAGACTTGTCCTTCTTTTTTGAACACCAATGCTTGAAGTACTTCCATGTGTTCACCTCCAAAAGCAAGTGCTTCTGAGGAACTTCCCTTTGTGACTTTTATACTCTCTTTTCTGTACACAAATGTTTATCTTTAGTCTCTTCCACATAACTGTTAGACAAATCAAGATAGTCATCAATTCACCCACCAGAATGGCTACAACTTATTTGTTGTCCATTGAGGCGAAGGACTGTTTTGGGGAATAAAGCTGAATCTACTCTGTGAGTTCCTCATGGAACTTATTTTGTATTGTAGGTTTCTCTGGAAACAAACATATCATTGGTCTTAGTAACAGCCCTTCCCATTCTTATTAGAAGCTCTCATTGACCCATTCATACTTGTTCTGCATTGAATGTTTCTGTTGCCCCAGTATTTGTGTTGAAACCCTCCCCCCATGTGATGGTATTGGGATGTGGGCCTTTTGGGAGGTAAGTAGGATTTGGTGAGGTCATGCAGATGGAGCCCCCATGATGGGATGGGTACCCTTGGGAGAGCAGGAGAGAAGTTGCTTTTTCTGTCTGTTTTCTGCCCTGTGAGGACACAATGAGAAGTGGACCGTCTAAAACGTGGGAGAGAAGCTTCACCAGAAATTGATCACCCTGGATTCTTGATCTCAGACTTCTATCCTCCAGAACTGAGAGAAATATATTTTTGTTGCTTAAAAGCCCCTTGCTTTGTGGTATTTTGTTACAGCAGTCCAAACTGACTAAGCACTCTTTTCTTCAAATAAATGGAGGAATTTGTGTACCGCATACTTCTATGATAAAATCTAAAAAATAAGCAATATCCTCTCTATGCTCTCTAGTGTGTCCACCTTCCTATTTATCACATTTTTACATAAAAACCCTTCCATATTATTTCTGCATAAATGTCTTCCAATTCAAGTGTTTGCTATAGTGGTTTTGTGATGTTAATTTCTGAGCCTTCATAACCTGCTTAAAAACGGTTATTTGCCTTGTGAATAATTTTGATGTTTAAATGCACAAAGGTTTCGAAAGGATAGACTGTGTAAACCATCTATGCCATCCCGCTGATGGAAGGAAAGAGCAAAGGAAGGAAGGCAAAAACATGGAGGTTGTTCTCGGTTGAGCTGTCAGTTCTACCTCCAGACCCCCAGGCATCACAAATTAGCTCTCCCAGGTCCTTGTGCATACTACTCAGGTCATGTTCCCTGAAAAGCTGCTTCTGAGACAAGAATAGACTTTCAGGAAGGTTCTTGGAGCTTGTACTTAGGACAAACATAGAATTACCATATGGCTCAGTCATCCCACTCTAAATAAGTGAAAATAAACACTCAAACTACTACTGGTTCATGCAAGTTTATAGCAGCATATATACAATAGGAGAATCATGGAAATAATCGCAATGCCCATCTCTGGATGAATGGATAAACAAACTGTGGCACATGCATCTCCTGGATCTCCATTCAGTCACAAGAAGGAATGGAGGGTTGGGATTGACATATACACATGACTATCTATAAACTAGACACACACCAAGGACCTATTTTCTAGCACGGGGAAATTTCCTCAACCCTGTGTAATAACCTCTATGGGGAAAGAATTTGAAAAGGAAGAGATAGATGTATAGGTATAACTGACTTACTTTGCTGTATGCCTGATTTCACACAACTTTTTTTTTTCTTTTTGCCATTACTAGGGCTGCTACTATGGCCCATGGAGATTCCCAGGCTAGGGGTCGAATCGGAGCTGTAGCTACTGGCCTATGCCATAGCCACAGCAACGCAGGATCCGAGTTGCATCTGCAACATACACTACAGCTCACGGAAACAACAGATCCTTAACCCACTGAGCAAGGCCAGGGATTGAACCCGCAACCTCATGGTTCACAGTCAGATTCGTTAAGCACTGAGCCACGACGGGAACTCCAACATAACTTTTTAATTCAACTATACTCCAAAAAAATTTTTAAGAAATGAATGGAAGAATTGAATATTAAGCAAATAACCATTCTAAATAATTCTTTTTTAATGGCTACAAATGTGGTGTTCCCAGTCTAGGGATTGAATCTGAGCCACAGCTGCAACCTAAGCCACAAGTGTGTGGCAACACTGCATCCTTTATCCCAGTGCCCGGGTCTCAGATCAAACCTGAGCCCCTTTAGAGACCCTAGCTGCTGCAGTCTGATTCTTAACCCAGTGCACCAGAGCAGGACCTCCTAATAATATTTGTAAGAATGAAGTATTAATTCATATCCCAATGTGGATGCATCTCACAAACCCGACACCAGACACAAAAGTCACACTTTGTATGACTCCATTTATGTGAAATATCCAGAATAAGTAAATCCATGGAGAAGGAAAGCTCATTGGTGGTTTCCAGTAGAGAGAGTAATTAGTAACTGCTTAATGGGAGCCAAGTTTCCTTTTGGGGTGATGGAAATGTTTGTGGGGCATTCCCTGATAGTACCTTTCCCAATTTTGACAGTAAGTGGTCAAGTACAGGAGCCATGGTCTAGCAAGAAATGATGACCAGGGATGAGAACTCTCAGAGTTGAGGGTCAGGTCTCCCCCAGCAAGGAAGCCATCGAGTCTAGCAGAGGTGTCATTCAAGGAGAGGCGGATGGAGAATGGATAGTCCAGGAGGGAGACAATGAGGATCACTCGTGGCCTCGAGGCACCTCTATAACCAGAAGATATAGTTTGACCCCTGGATGCTCCTCTTACTAGTAGATCATCTCACTCACCCTCTCCCCTAAAAACAAGCCTTGGGAACTCTGAAAGAGCCTTTTCCAGAACCTATGCAAAAAAGTTGATCCAGGTAGGGATGGGCTAGGGGTATGGGATTGGCATTCATACACTGAGGTGTATGAATGACCAGAGAATGGGGACCTGGTGTATAGCCCAGGGACCTCTACCCAGCATTCTGTGATGATCTAATGGGAAAAGGATCTGCAAACGTACAGATGTGTGTAAAGGAATAACTAGGTCACGTTCTTGTACAGCAGAAATGATCACAACATTGTAAATCAACTGTACCTCCAGAAAACTTAAAGAAATGAAAAAAATAGGAGTTCCTGTCATGGCACAGTGGAAACAAATCCAATTAGGAACTATGAGGTTGAGAGTTCTATCCCTGACCTCACCCAGTGGGTTAAGGATCTGGCATTGCCGTGAGCTGTGGTGTAGGTTGCAGAAGTGGCTTGGATCCCACATTGCTGTGGCTGTGGTGTAGGCCGGCAGCTGTAGCTCCAATTCGACCCTTAGGCTGGGAACCTCCATATGCCACTGGTGTGGCCCAAAAAATCAAACAACCAAAAAAAAAATATAAATAATTAAAAAATGAAAAAAATACAAATGATGCATGGAAATTATAAAAGAGCTGTCTCCAGAACCTAAGCCAAAATGTTGATCCAAGTAGGGGAACACAAGCCAAAAGAAACAAGTGGGACCATGACGAATAAAAAGCTTTTGCACAATACAGGAAATCAACAACAAAATAAAAAGACAACCTGCTGAATGGGAGAACGTTTTTGCAAGTCGTATATCTGATATGGGGTTAATATTCCAAATATATGGAAGAATTCATACCAATAAATATTAGGAAAAAAAACTATCCAACTAAAAAAGGGCAGAGGATTTTTACAGACACTTTCCCAAGGAAGACATACAGCTGGCCAACAGGTAATTCAAAATGTGTTCAACATCACTATTCGGCAGAGAAGAGCAAATCACAACCACAAAGATATCACCTCATACCTGTTAGAATGGCCACTATCAAAATACAGGGACTGGCGTTTCCTGGTAGCCCAGATGTTAAGGATCTGGCATTGCCACTGCTGTGATAAGGCTTCAATCGCTGGTCTGGGAACTTCCTCTTGCCCAGGACATTGCCCCCACACCCCCAAAATTCAGGGCTTATCAAATGTTGGTGAGGGTGTGGAGGAAAGGGAACCCTTGTGCACTGTTGCTCGGAATGCCAATTGTTGCAGCCACTGTGGAGAACAGGATGGAGGACCTCCCAAAAGTAAAACTAGAATGACCACACAGTCCAGTAATTCTACTGCTGGGTATTTATATGAAAGAAAGAGAAACACTACTTCCAAATGAAATCCGCATCCCCATGTTCATTGCAGCATTGTTTATAATAGCTGAGACTTGGAAACACCTGTGTTTACTGATGGATAAATGGGCAAAGAAAATTTGGCATGTATATTTATATATATAATTCCTTACATATTATAAATCCACATTGTATATACATATATACAATTCCTTATATATTATAAATCCTCATTGTATATACATATATAAATCAGCTGGGAGAAGGAAGCAAATCCTGCCTTGTGGGACAACATGAGTGAATCTTGAGGGTATTATGCTAAGTGAAGTGCGTTAGAGAAAACAAGTACCATATGACCTCGTTTTATGTGGAATTAACCGAAAATCTCATCGATATGGGAAGCAGACTGGTGGTCACCAGAGGCAGGGAGTGGAGGGTGGGTTACATGAGTAAAAGTGGTCAATATGACCAAATGTCCAGTTTACAAAGTAACGTCCAACTTAGGGACTATGGCTCATAATACTGTTTTGTATATTTATTTATTTATTTATTTTTATTTATTTATTTTTTTAATATATTTTTAAATTTTCCCACTGTACAGCAAGGGGGTCAGGTTATCCTTATATGTATACATTACAATTACAGTTTTTCCCCCACACTTTCTTCTGTTGCAAAATGAGTATCTAGACATAGTTCTGAATGCTATTCAGCGGGATCTCCTTGTAAATCTATTCGAAGTTGTGTCTGATATGCCCAAGCTCCCGATCCCTCCCACTCCCTCCCCCTCCCATCAGGCAGCCACAAGTCTCTTCTCCAAGTCCATGATTTTCTTTTCTGAGGAGATGTTCATTTGTGCTGGATATTAGATTCCAGTTATAAGTGATATCATATGGTATTTGTCTTTGTCTTTCTGGCTCATTTCACTCAGGATGAGATTCTCTAGTTCCATCCATGTTGCTGCAAATGGCATTATGTCATTCTTTTTGATGGCTGAGTAGTATTCCATTGTGTATATATACCACTCCTCCGAATCCAATCATCTGTCAATGGACATTTGGATTGTTTCCATGTCTTGGCTATTGTGAATAGTGCTGCAATGAACATGCAGGTGCATGTGTCTCTTTTAAGTAGAGTTTTGTCTGGATAGATGCCCAAGAGTGGGATTGTGGGGTCATATGGAAGTTCTATGTATAGATTTCTAAGGTATCTCCAAACTGTTCTCCATAGTGGCTGTACCAGTTTACATTCCCACCAACAGTGCAGGAGGGTTCCCTTTTCTCCACAGCCCCTCCAGCACTTGTTATTTGTGGACTTATTAATGAAGGCCATTCTGACTGGTGTGAGGTGGTATCTCATGGTAGTTCTGATTTGCATTTCTCTTATAATCAGCGATGTTGAGCATTTTTTCATGTGCTTGCTGGCCATCTGTATATCTTCCTTGGAGAACAGTCTATTCATGTCTTTTGCCCATTTTTCCATTGATTGATTGGCTTTTTTGCTGTGGGTTTGTATAAGTTGCTTATATATTCTAGAGATTAAGCCCTTGTCAGTTGCATCATTTGAAACTATTTTCTCCCATTCTGTAAGTTGTCTTTTTGTTTTCTTTTGGGTTTCCTTTGCTGTGCAAAAGCTTTTCAGTTTGATGAGGTCCCATGGGTTTATGTTTGCTCTAATTTCTATTGCTTTGGAAGACTGACCTGAGAAAATAGTCATGATGTTGATGTCAGAGAGTGTTTTGCCTAGGTTTTCTTCTAGGAGGTTGGTGGTGTCCTGTCATATATTTAAGTCTTTCAGCCATTTGGAGTTTATTTTTGTGCATGGTGTGAGGGTGTGTTCTAGTTTCATTGCTTTGCATGCAGCTGTCCAGGTTTCCCAGCAATGCTTGCTGAATAGACTTTCTTTTTCCCATTTTATGTTCTTGCCTCCCTTGTCAAAGATTAATTGACCCTAGGTGTCAGGGTTTATGTCCAGGTTCTCTATTCTGTTCCATTGGTCTGTCTGTCTGTTTTGATCCCAGTACCACACTGTTTTGATGACCGTGGCTTTGTAGTATTTCTTGAAGTCTGGGAGAGTTATGCCTCCTGCTTGGTTTTTGTTTCTCAGGATTGCTTTGGCGATTCTGGGTCTTTTGTGGTTCCATATAAATGTTTGGATTGTTTGTTCTAGTTCTGTGAAAAATGTCCTGGGTAATTGGATAGGGATTGCATTGAATCTGTAGATTGCTTTGGGTAGTATGGCCATTTTCACAATATTGATTTTCCCAATCCAGGAACATGGAATATCTTTCCATTTCTTTCCATCTTCTTTGATTTCTTTGATTAAGGTTTTATAGTTCTCGGCATATAGGTCCTTTACCTCTTTGGTCAGGTGTATTCCGAGGTATTTGATTTTGTGTGGTACAATTTTAAAAGGTATCGTGTTTTTTTATTCCTTTTCTAATGTTTCATTGCTGGTATACAGAAATGCAACTGACTTCTGAATGTTAATCTTATATCCTGCCACTTTGCTGAATTTATGAATCAGTTCAAGGAGTTTTGGGGTTGAGTCCTTAGGGTTTTCTAGGTATAGAATCATGTCATCTGCATACAGTGACAGTTTGATCTCTTCTCTTCCTATATGGATGCCTTTTATTTCTTTTGTTTGTCTAATTGCTGTGGCTAGGACTTCCAAAACTATTTGAAGAGCAGTGGTGAGAGTGGGCATCCCTGTCTTGTTCCAGATTGGAGTGAGAAGGCTTTCAGTTTTTCCCCATTGAGGATTATATTTGCTGTGGGTTTCTCTTAAATGGCTTTGATTATATTCAGGAATGTTCCCTCTATACCCACTTTGGTGAGGGTCTTGATCATGAATGGATGTTGAACTTTGTCAAATGCTTTTTCTGCGTCTATTGAGATGATCATATGATTTTTGACTTTTTTTTTTGTTGATGTGGTGTATGATGCTGATTGATTTGCATATGTTGAACCATCCTTGTGAACCTGGGATGAACCCAACCTGGTCATGTTGTATAATTTTTTTGGTATGTTGTTGGATTCGGTTGGCTAAGATTTTGTTGAGAATTTTTGCATCTATATTCATCAATGATATTGGGCGATAGTTTTCTTTTTTGGTGGTATCTCTGCCTGGTTTTGGAATGAGGGTGATGGTGGCCTCATAGAAAGTCTTTGGGAGTATTCCTTCTTCTTCAACCTTTTGAAAGAGTTTCAGGAGGATGGGCACCAATTCCTCTTTATATGTTTGAGAGAATTCACCTGTGAAGCCATCTGGTCCTGGACTTTTATTTGTAGGGAGTGATTTTATGACCTCTTCAATTTCATTTCTAGTGATGGGTCTGTTCAGTTGGTCTGTTTCTACTTGATTCAGTTTTGGCAGGCTGTAAGATTCTAGGAAATTGTCCATTTCTTCCAGATTGTCAAACTTGTTGCCGTATAGTTGTTCATAGTATTCTCTTATGGTTTTTTGTATTTCTGCTGTATCCGTTGTGATTTCTCCTTTTTCATTTATAATTTTGGTTATTTGGGTTTCTTCTCTCCGCTTTTTAGGGAGTCTTGCCAGGGGTTTGTCAGTTTTGTTCACCTTTTCAAAGAACCAGCTCTTGGTTTTATTAATTTTCTCTATTGTTTTTTGAGTCTCTATTTTATTGATTTCTTCTTTGATCTTTATAATTTCCTTCTTTCTGCTGACTTTAGGACTTTTTTGTTCTTCTTTTTCTAATTCATTTAGGTGGACTGTTTTGTATATTTAAATGTTAGTGAAACAGTAGATCTGAAGAAAACCTCATCACAAAAATCCAGTTTCTAGCCATGTATGTTTATGGATGTCAAGTAGACATGCTGTGATGGTCATCTTTTTAATTGAAGTGTAATTGGTATAGAGTATCATTTTATAATAACAGCATATTACAACATAGTGATTCAATATTTTTGTAGAGTATACTTCATTTAAAGTTATCGCATCCTTGGAGTACCTGATGCGGTGCTGTGGGGTAAGAATCTGACTGCAGTGCCTGGGGTCCCTGTAGAAGCGTGGGTTCAATCCCTGGCCTGGTGCAGTGGGTTAAAGGATCTGGCTTTGTGCCATCATAGGTCACAGCTGCAGCTGGGATTCCACCCCTGGCCTGGGAACTTCCATAGGCCGTGGGTGTGGCCATTAAAAAAATAATAAAGTTATTATAACCTTGGAACTTGTATGAGGGGAGAGGGGCTGATGATTGAAGCAATCACCAGTGGTCAAAGATGTCGTTAAATCTGCTGAAGTAATGACGTCTCCATAACAATCCAGGACAGAGCTCAGAAAGCTTCTAGGCTGGTGAACCAGTGGACATATGGGGAGAGGATTGTGTTGGGAGAGGGCGTGGCAGCTCCTGCTCTGAACCTTGCCTGATGCATCGCTTTTATGTTTTATTCTGATAGATATGCTTTTGTACTAAACTGGCAATCTAGTAAAAAGTAAGTATGTTAACCTATTTGGGAAAAGAACCCCCCCAAGAATGGGTATATATGTCTACATGACAACAGACTCCCTTTGCTGTACACCTGAAGTTAACACAATATTGTAAGAAAACTCTACACCACTAAAGTTTTTGAAAAGTGACATAACATTGGGCATGTTGTTTGTGCTGTACGATATATCCTTGTAGATTATTTGATTTTATTTATTCATTTGTGGATGGGCCTGTGGCTTGTGGTAGTTCCTGAGCCAGGTATCAAACTTACAGCACAGCTGTAACCAGAGCCACAGCAGTGACAACATTGGATCCTTAACCTGCTGAGTCATGAGAGAACTCCTGATTTGTTTTACACATAGTAGTTGATGACTCCGAATCCCCTATCCCTACCTCACCCCTCCTCCCATTCCTCTCCCCAATGGTTTGATGTTCGTATCTGTGAGTTTGCTTCCTTTATGTTGTATTTATTCATGTGCTTTATAGATTCCCCATGGAAGTGATAACATACAGTATTTGTCATTCTCTATCTGTCTTATTCACCAGGATTAATAACCTCTAAGTCTACTCATATTGTAGCAAAGAGGTAGAACTTCCTTGTTTTTTTATGGCTGTGTAGTATTTCATTATATTTATATACCTTCCATTATATTCACATACATAGCGATCCCTTTGCCATGTATGCATATATTGTATCACTGCCTTGTATACCTGAAACGAATATAATGTTATAAGACAATTGTATCTGACTTTAAAATAAAGTTGACCCAAAGGTCCCATAGTACAGACGGCAGTAAATGCTGTGATTTGTTGTCAAGATTCTGCCTCAGAATATCATCCAGGTACAGACAGTGCAGCCCTATGATAGCTCATCCATCCTTTAGCTGTCTTTCTGAACTGCCCTCAGCTAAAGGACTGTATCTCCCAGGGTCACAGAACTCAGATCTCTTGCTGTGGAAGCATAACTGACCCATAGCCATCTGGATCCACCACTGTGTTTCCACTAAAGTTGGTCCTGGCAGCTCCCAGCCATTGACTGGGCACAGCAGAGTACCAGTACCTGTCCACTGCCATGACCCCAAATGATATTGATGTCGAGGGTCAGTCACACCTGCCCAGAGGGAGACTCCTCTTCTTGGCATAAAGGACCTGAAGTCCCAGGCAGTAGCATAGCTTCAAGTTCAATGGGCCTTTTCCACGGTCTCTGAAGGTATGTCCTCTTTACAGAGTCAAGACCTCTAAACTTGCAGAGGCCAGAGTAGTGGAGACAAGAGCACAGACTCCCCACTGAGTGTGATGGTAAATGGGCCTTCTTCTCTTCTGAACCCTTGATTTATGGACCCATGCATTCTATAAATTGGATGAATGTCACATCAGGATTGTCCTTGATTTATACGGAATACTGCATCCTGCAAATCATGTAGCCAGAATAGCCTATGCAGTCCAATGCCTGCACCAGATATAATTATTCTCTTTGAAATGAAACATCATCCTAGATCATCTATTGATTTTTTTACACTCCCTTATTTTATTTATTTTATTTATTTATTTATTTAATGTTTTTTTTGGCTGTACTGTGACATGTGGAGCTCCAGGGCCAGGGATCAGATGTGAGGTGTTGTTGCAAACTGCGCTGCAGCTCAACTCAGTATACTGGGCTGGGTATTGTGCCACAGCAGGGATAGCCTCTTCCTTATTTTATATTCATTTAAATGCATACCTTACTCTCTCTTTCATTTCTCAGACAACCTTTTGTGTGTGTGTGTGTGTGTGTGTTTGTCTTTTTGCCTTTTCTAGGGCTGCTCCTGCACCATATGGAGGTTCCCAGGCCAGGGGTCAAATTGGAGATGTTGCTGCTGGCCCATGCCAGAGCCACAGCAATGTGGGATCAAAGCCATATCTGCAACCTACACCACAGCTCACGGCAATGCCAGATCCTTAACCCACTGACCGAGGCCAGGGATCGAACCCGCAAACTTAGGGTTCCTAGTCAGATTCATTAACCACTGAGCCATGATGGTAACTCCCCCAGACAATCTTTTTATGTAGTTTATATTTGCCAGCTAGATTTCCTTAATACTCCTCAATCCACTCTACCTGGGTGTATTTAGAGCCCTCTCCAATATCAACAAATGCTTCCGTGGTTCCAGCCAATATGAAGGAATATTGTTCAGTACTCATTTTTTTTTTTTGGTCTCACTTGGGGCATATGGAAATTCCTGGGCAAGGGATGGAACCCGCTCCAGAGCAGTGACTCAAGCTACAGCAGCCACAACACCAGAACCTTAACCCACTGTTCATTAAGGAAACTCCTTTTCCTCCTCCTTGTGAAGGTCCTTTGAAGAAAACCCAAACTATTAATCACTGTGCTTTTCTTCAGAAAGGACCTCTCGGCCTCCATGACATTGTGGACACAAGCGATTCACGAAATCTCCAAAGACTTTTCAAGGGAAGAGCATTCCAGAAAGGTGGTTCTTGGGTCTGGTTCCTGTAGGAATTAAACATTCTCTAGGGGACACCTTGTCATTTAAAAGCCAAACCAAAGAAAGAGGAATTTCTTCTGGGAGGAAGGGAATTCATGTCTCTCCAAGGCTGCTTGCTGAAAATTGTCCATCTTGGCTGAAAATCTTCCACTCTCTCATGTCTGTGCCCCAAAGGACCAGCATTGTTTGTAGAATGGAAAGACAATGGAAAAGTTTATTTAATGAGCACCTCTGGGAATCCACCCCCTGAGATGCTGGCAACTTGAGACATGTGCCCAATGCCCCTTTCCTATAATTCTCTGAGCCCAGCCAAGTGCAAACAGAACTGGGCTTTCCAAGGACAGACCCTGGAAAACAGAAGGCTGCAGGGATATCTTTTGGAAAGAAGGTTCCAGGAAGGGTTGGGGTAGTAAGAGAGAAGAGAGGGGAGAAAGGGGGAACCAGGCTTATCCTCTAGAACAGTGATATGTGAAGTCCCATATTCATTTATTCCATGACACTGAAGTCTCTGTACTTTGAAGGTGCTTTCGTTTCTGTGGAAACAAGACTTTTCCAGCTCTTGCGGTTTCCTTCTCTTTCTTCTTGGAATGTAGATCTTCTCCCCAGTAATTTTTCTGTTGGGTCTCCACCTCTGCCCTACTCTTCAGCAATTGCAGGCTCCTGTTGGACTGCCTGTGTCCAACCATTTATTCATCAAGTAGTCAATGGAGACTGAATATGCACAAGGTATGGTCGGATTTATTACTCATGTGATTGGATTATTCCACTCAGCTGGTTGGTTTGTTTTGGTCACACTGGTGACATGCAGAAGTTCCTAGGCCAGGGATGGCACCTGAGCCACAGCAGTAACCAAAGCCACAACAGTGACAAAGGCAGATCTTTTACCTGCTGAGCCATCAGGGAACTTGTGTTGTATTCTGCACCTAGTTTGCAGTACTGTTAGCACTTAATGGTTTTGTACTGATGGCTGTTGTCTCACTTAGGTGTCCGCAATATCAGCTACAATTAATGTAACTCTTTCTGATACTCTGTACTCAGACAGTCCCTTTTCTCATTGAACCAATCTCCTTAAATATTCAGGAGACTATTGACATATTGAAGTTAGACTAATCTGCCTTACCCTGTTCATAAATTTACTGCACATATTTTAAGGATGTGATATGCAATATCCGGCTGGACATAGCTGTTATCAAAGCATTTTGTATTAGGTTAAGAAATTGTCCTTGGTTTCCTGCCTTAGTGAGAGGCTCTGTCCTGGCTCCTAACTGTCAGTACTGACTGCCACTTAACGTTTCCTCAAATGCAGTTTCCAGTGTGATTTCAACTATGTTTTCTCTTCATCCACCTATTTTGGTGATGAATTCTATTAAATTCCTAGTATTGAGCCAGCTCTTCATTCTTAGACTAGGTATTACTTGTTTAGGATATGTAATTTTCTTAAGAGAGATTTGAAACCATTTTATATAATATGAATATTCAATTTTGTTTCAGTATTCAAGCATGTGATGACCTTGAAATTTTCTTTCTTATGTTATTCTTTATCCCTTTGGTTCCATCTTTTTTTTATTTTTTTGGATGCTCTTGAGGACTACAGAAGATGATGGACCAGGGATCGAACCCACAACACAGTTGCACCCCAAGCCATGGAAGTGATAATGCTGGATCCTCAAACCACTGAGCCACATGGGAACTCTTGGTCTCAGTCTTTATAACATGTCTATCATTTGCAGGAATTGAGCACCTGCAATGGGCCAGGCAGCATGTAAGTCCATGGAAAGATGCTGATGAGCAAAACCAGTCACAACTTCTGACCCACAAATAAATACAGAATTACCAACATGAGAGAACATCAAGAATAGCACAGGAAGGAGTTCCCTATGGCATAGGATGTTAAGGATCTGGTTGCTGCTGTGACACATGTTTGATCCCTGACCTCAGAACTTTCACATGAAGAGCATGCATCCAAAAAGAGATAGAGAGAAAATATATTTTTCCAAAACGTACATTCCACCTACACCACACCCAGTGGGACAAGAATAAAATGTTAAAGAAAAAGAATAGTACAGGAAGCTCCACTCGTGGACCTCACCCTCTGTCCTTCTGAACCTCACCCTCTGTTCTCCATCTCACTGGCTTCTCAGTTACCTTCAACCAACTGCCCTTATCAAGCGCACCAACCCACAGGGCAAGTGTGAACTCTGTTCTCTCAGCCCAACATGCTTGTCCTTCTCCTATCTCCTCTGATTTACAATCACCCTTCTTTCCTCTCACAGTTCAATATTCATATTTCAGAGAGCCCTCTCCCACACACCTCCCCAGAGCCAATTTTCCCTCAATGGGTTTTTTTTCCTTTTTTTTCATTCTCTTGGCATTGCTAATGCCAAACGTTTTTCTACTATGGAGAATGTATACATTTATTTTCATCTGAAATTGGCCTTTCAATTTTTCATGGTGGTTTGATCTATGGGACCTTTGAATATTTTTTAATCAAAACTTTCTCTTATTTGGTAGTGAACACCACTGATTTTTACTGCAATACATTTCCACTTCTGAGCATGAACAAATGAGCTCACATTCTCATACAGTTTGATTTTATTTTGAAAGTTTTGTGATTTGTTTCCTCTTCTTATGCTTGAGTTCTTATGCTTTTCCTCCTCTTGGAAGAATGCACCTGGCAGGCGGTACCTGAAAGCAAGAGCCATACAATCATCACTAATTAGAAGTGCTACATGGCAGTCCAAAGAGGTAACAGGCCTGTTGTGTTTATAATTGGAATTCCATCTTTGATGACTGTCCTTGTTAAGGGGAATGATGATCATTGATAGAGAATTTGTAAGACAAATTTATTTATTTAAACAATCCCCATTGATGAAGTGTCTTCAGTATGTGTCAGAAGAATCACACTAGAAAAATTATATCATCCCATTTAACTCACTCATTAGTCTTATAGCCTATGGAATGTTACTCCCATGGTAGAGGTGAGGCATCTGCCCTGAGAAAGATTAAATAACTTTGTCTTGAGGTCACACAGATGGAAGCTGGTGGACCAAAATTCTATTCAAGGAAGCCTGACTCAAGATCCCATTTTCCTTGTTTTTCTTTCTGAACCCGTGTCACAGCATTGATAATGACGAATCCTTAACTGCTGGGCCACCAGGGAACTCCTAAGATCCCATGTTCTAAATCGCAATTCTGTACTATACAGTGGGAGATTTATGTATCAACAATAATTATCATAAAAATGGGTGAATAATGATAGTAATAATAGCTATCATGTATTGAGATCTCACCATGTACAAAGGCATGTTCAGACCTCACAAAGGATGTAATGAGAGGACCCACAATGAGCAATGAGATCCTGCTGTTAAGCACTGAGAACTATGTCTGCTCACTTATGATGGAGCATGATAATGAGAGAAAAATGAATCTATACATGTATGTGTAACTGGGTCACTAGGCTGTACAGTAGAAAAAAAATTGTATTGGGGCAACACCAATAATAAAAAAATCAATTTTAGAATTAAAAAAAAAGGTAAGTGAGAGTTAACTGTGACGTCAAATCAGGTCATAGACTTGAGGTTGTTGGAACTGAAAATCCATGACTTAATCACCACGAAATGACTTCTTTGAACAAGGGATGTGTGGAGATATTGAAGAAAAGGAATTAAATGTCTTCAATCATTTTGGAAGGGTGTTATCTGAGAAGAAATTGGTTTATGTTTATCAATTTGAACAGGAGAATTTGAACCTGTTGTGTGGGTGATAAAAAGAGAGAGAGATATTTCTTCTTAATTAATGTCTGAATAATTACACACATTTAAAATGGAAATAGGCTACCCCTTGAATGAGAGAATCACTGGCAATGGACGGACAAATGGGGGTTGCTAGTTGTCCATGAAATGGTGGAACCAAAATGTGGTGACTATCTCCGGTGCCAGTTGGCTGTTCACTGAAAGTTGCTTTTGCCTCCTTCCCCAGCAGGCACACCAGCTACATGGAAGCAGGAAACCACACAGGAGTATCAAAACTGTTCCTCCTCCTGGGTCTCTCAGATGACCCTGAACTGCAGCCCCTCCTCTTTGGGCTGTTCTTATCCATGTACCTGATCACCATGCTTGGGAATCTGCTCATCATCCTGGCTGTCAGCTCTGACTCCCGCCTCCACACCCCCATGTACTTCTTCCTCTCCAACCTGTCTTTTGTTGACATCTGTTTCATCTCTACCGCTGTCCCGAAGATGCTAGTGAACATCCAGGCACAGAGCAAAGACATCTCCTACATAGGATGCCTCGCTCAGGTGTATTTTTTTATGGTTTTTGCTGGAATGGACAATTTCCTCCTGACCGTGATGGCCTATGACCGTTTTGTGGCCATCTGCCACCCCTTGCACTACATGGTCATCATGAACGCCCGCCTCTGTGTCCTCCTGGTTCTGATGTGTTGGTTAATTCTTTTCTGTGTTGCCCTTGTTCATCTTCTACTCTTGAGATGGCTGACCTGTATAGGCACTGAAATCCCACATTTCTCATGTGAACTGGCTCAGATTCTCAAGGTGGCCTGCTCAGACACATTCATCAATGAGGTCTGTTTGTATGTGGCCACTGCCCTGCTGTGTATGCTTCCTCTCACTGGGATCCTCTTTTCTTACTATCAGATTGTCTCCTCCTTAATGAAAATGGCATCCACTGAGGGCAAGTACAAAGCCTTTTCCACCTGTGGGTCTCACCTCTCTGTGGTCTCCTTGTTTTATGGTACAGGTATGGGGGTCTACCTCACTTCTGCTGTGACCCATTCTCCCCATAGAATCTCCATTGCCTCAGTGATGTACACCGTGGTCTCCCCCATGCTGAACCCCTTCATCTACAGCCTGAGGAACAAGGATGTGAAGGGGGCCCTGGGCAGGCTCCTCAGTTGAGGAGCTCCTTGCTAGAGATGGGCCACTGGCCTCAGAACCAAGTGAACATGGTGGGCTCCAAAGGCAAATGATGCAAAGTTCAATATCTTGTTTCTTTTCTCCCCTCAAAACCTGCTTGACTTCTTTTTGTAAAGCATGTGTGACTTAACATGTCTTTGTTTTTGGATTGGTGTTTCTCAAACAGCCCTCTCAGCAATTCCCTTTTGACATTTCTCCTTTATATCTTGTCCATATATTCCATGTTTCTTCAGCATTTTGCAGTCATTCTCATGGACTGATTGACTGAGTGTGTTTTCTTCCCTGTGTTCACTTCTTCTCTCTCCCATCCATGTTCCTTGCTCCTTCCTATAAAGTGCTTGAATATGCATCCTTTGTTCAGTATCAGCTTCTGAGGGAACCAAACCTATTACAGGCAAGCTGTTCCTGTCTTGGCCAGCAGGTTAAGACCCCAAGGACGAGGGTTCCATCCCTGCCTTGATCATTGTGATAAGGATGCTGCATTGTGTGAGCTGTGGTTTATGTTGCAGACGCAGTTCAGATCTGGCATTGCTGTGACTGTGGTGTAGGCTGGCAGTTGCAGCTCTGATTTGACCCATACCCTGGAAAGTTCCATAAGCTGTGGGTACTGTGTATAAAAGCCAAAAAAAAAAAAAACAAAAAAAAACCCATGAAAAACAAAGAACAGGAATCTTGTTTTGAGAGCCAGCTTTTCCAAGTGGTTAATAGCCATATATTGTGTCAGAAAACTCTGAAATGCTGCTTCATTGTCCTATTTTTTTTTTGTCCTTTTAGGGCTGCACCTGTGGCATATGGAATTTCCCAGGCTAGGGATTGAATTGGAGCTGTAGCTGCCAGTGTACACTGCTGCCACAACAACAGTGGGATCCAGGAGGCCTCTGTGACTTGCAACTCATCTCAGGTCAATGCCAGATCAGGAACACACTAAGCGAGGCCTGGGATCAAACACACATCCTCATGGATCCTATTTGGGTCCGTGAATGCTGAGCCATGATGTGAACTCCACACTGCTTCATTCATTGCCTTCCTTCTTCCCCTTCCTCTTTCCTTTTCTTGTTTCATTGGACATTTATTTCCCATCAGGGCCGTTTTCAGATGCGTTCCAAGATTCTCAAACATCTAATAATGGATATAATAAGTGAATAAAACATTTTGTTACCTGGTTTATTTTAGGGGAGGGAACGTTCTGGAGGTTCCACCAGGAGTGGTAGTTACACACTTGTGGAATGTACTCAGAATGTAATTCACCTTATGAGAAGACTATTGATAGAACTGAGTCTGCAGTGAAGGATGGGGTGGCTGAATCTGTCATCATTTCCCCTACTTACCTTGGGATCCCTTCCCCATGTCCACTGCAATCCAGCCTGACTGCCTCTGTCAGCACCCGATGGAAGTGACCTTCTGCGTGCTTGATGGCAGACCTGACTGCGAATTATGCCCCGCCAGGGACAGCTCTTGATGGAGAGTCATGGGGGATACCATCTTCTTCACCCTTTGGTCATGTGTTAATTCTGACCTTTGGATGTTGCGTCATTTCCCAGGATGAAAACTCTGCTCACTCATGTGGGGGATGACTTAAGGTAAGCTTGATTGGATGTACTCTCTTCCCTGAATCACTTCTCCTCACTCTAACCCATGTTCCATGGTCCTTACTCCTTCCAATAAAGTGCTTACACGTGAATCCTTGGCTGGGCATCTGCTTCTGTTGAACCAAAGCTAAGACAGGTGATCAAGACCATGAAGAGAAAATGATACCATGAATGGTACCAAGGACTTCCGGGGCAAAACTAAGCAAACACAGAAACAAACAAGTATTGGGTATATACAAAGATCTCCAAATTCCTGCAAAATCATAACTTGTTAGGTAGGAATAACATATTCAGTGTGGCTTTAACTCAACTTGATTCCACTAAGATTAATCCATAATGTATTTACCATCTGCTTCATACAAACACAACTGGGGACCAAAGAGGTAAATGTGATTGCAGTAAAGAGTGGCAGCCATAAAAATACTGGTGTGTCATAAGGAATGTTGATAACAAAGATAGAGATTTTCAGCACTCCTTGGATAATTCTAGAAAAAAACATTTTAAAATTTATTAATAGATTTCTTGAGGGATAATTTATATACCATGAAATTCAGCCATTGAGATGATGAATTCCATTGTTTTGGTTAGTGTAGAGTTATTCAATGATCATCACGGTCCCGTTCTAGAACATTTTTATCACCCTAGAGAGTTCCTTTGTGCCCATTTGCAGTTAGCATCTGTATCATATCTCATGATATCACTTAGTGTGGAATCTAAAGAAAATCATATAGGTGTTCTCTTGTGGCGCAGCAGGTTGAGGATCTCACATTGTCACTGCAGCCGCTCGGGTCACTGCTGTGGTGCAGGTTCACTCCCTGGCCCAGAAACTTCCACATGCAATGGGTGCAGCCCCCCACCCTGAGAAGTTACAAGTGAACCTATTTACAAAACAGATTTAAACACACAGAACATTGAGTAGATTTCCCTTTGCCCTTCCCAAACCCCCAATCCATCCCTCCTTTCTCATCCTTCCCCTTTGGTAACCATACATTTGTTTTCAAGGTCTGTGAGTCTGTCCCGCTAGGTAAATAATTTCACTTGTATCACTTTTAAAATTCCACCTATATGATAGCATATGATATTTGTCTTCCTCTGTCTGAGTCCCTTCACTTAGTATGATAATTTCTAGGTGCTGATTTTTTAATTAAAGTATCGGTGATTTAGAGTGTTGTCAATTTCTGCTGCACAGCACATATATAATCTTTTTCTCTTACATACTTCCATCATGTTGTATCCCAAGAGAGTGCATATAGTTCCCTGTGCTATACAGTAGGACCTCAATGCTTATCCATTTCAAGTGTAACAGTTTGTATCTACCAACCCCAAACTCCCCATCCATCACACTCCTGCCCCCTTTCCCCTGGGCAATCACAATCTGTTCTCTATGTCTGTGAGTCTGTTTCTGGTTTTCAATACGACGCATTTCCACTCAAGAGCAGATATGGGAGTTCTCTGGTGGCTCAGCCAGGTAAGGATTCCGTGTTTTGACTTCTGTAGTTTGGGTCATGTTTGTGGCACTGGTTTGATCCCTGGCCCAAGAACTTCTGCACTCCAGGAGTGTCCCCCAAAAATTAAATAATAAATGAAAAAGAAAAAGCATGTATACATGAGCTCACACCCACAGACATGCTTTGCATTTTATCTTAAAGGCTTTGCCATCTTGTTTCCCCTTCTTCTCTGTGTGGCCCACAAACTTCCTCGCAAGGGACATCCTACTTTTCCCTCTTCTGGAGGATTCCACCAGGCAGGCAGTGTCTGAAAGAGGGAGCCATAGGGATCATCCCTAACAGCATCCACTTGTCTGTGACAACTGCCCTGCTGGGTGTGTTTCCCTCACTGGAATCTTTTTCTCTTACTTTCAAATTGTCTCCTCTTTAGTGAGAATGTCCTCTATGAGGGAAAATAGGAAGCCTTTTCCACCTGTGGGCCTCCCCCCTCTGTGGTCTCCTGGTGCTAGGTGATAAGCCTGGCAGTCTACCTCAGTTGTGATGTGATCCGTTCTCCCCGGAGAAGCTCCATGGCCTCAGTGATGTTTACCATAGTCATCCCCATGTGGAACCCCTTTATCTACAGCCTGAGGAACAAGGATGTGAAGAGGGCCCTGGGCAGGCTCCTCAGTTGAGGAGCCCCTTGTGCATGATGATCCGTTAGATCTGGGGCCACTGGCCTCAGAACTAAGTGGCATTGTGATGCCCAAGGGAAAATGTTGTGCATTTAAACGTCCTGAGTCTTTTGTGATACTAAAGGACAGGCTTCAGTTCTTGTCTTCTCAAAGCACCGATGCCTTTCCTTTTATTTGTTTTTCTATTAGTTTGTCCTCAACCATCTCCTCAGTAATTCCTGTTTAATTTTCTTTCTTATTTGCAGACCATAAAGGTCTATCTGGGGCAATATATTTTTTTACAGCCATTCCGTTAATTCTCAACACTATATTTGAAGCGCTTATATCAAGTGTGGCATGGTTTTCCCCCAAATACCCTCTCAAATGTTGACATTATTCACCTTAGTTTGGTTGTGTGTTTCACCCTGGATGAGATGGAATGAAAATCATACTGCAGTCATAAACAAATGCTTCAAATATGAAGACTCTTCAGATCCCACTGTGGAGCAGTGGGTTAAGAATCCAACTTCAGCAGCTCAGGTTGCTGCAGAGGCATGGGTTTGACCCTCAGCCTGGTGCCATGGGTTATGGATCTGGCTTGCTGCAGTTGCAGCTGGGATGCATTCCCTGGCCTGGGAACATCCATATGCTGTGGGTGCAGCAAAAAAACAAAAAAAAACCAAAAAAAAAAAACAAACAAAAAAAAAAGCAAAAGAAAATGAAAACAATAGTGAGAGAGAATGTTCTTCTTGTTTTATGTGTATGATATGGTATCTTGACAAAAAAATTTTTTTTCCTTTTTCTTTTCAGGGCTGTACTTGTGGCATATGGAAGTTCACAGTCCAGGGGTTGAATTGGAGCTGCAACTGCTGGCCTATGACACAGCCACAGCAAAGCCCGATCCAAGCCACATCTGTGACCTATGCTGAAGCTTGCAGCAATGTTGGTTTCTTAACCCACTTAAGGAGGCTGGGGATTGAACTCCCATCCTTATGGATACTGGTCAGGTTCTTTACCCACTGAGCCACAATTGGTACTCCTGACAACATTTTTCAAAAGTATTTTTTCTCCTTTACATTTTTCAAAAAGATTGAGATTGGGATGGACTCTGGGCAGGAACACTGACATTCAGCCCACATTCCTAAGTTTGTCATCATACTTCTCCCGAAAAAGCATTAGCTTTATCTTTTCAGACTGGCCACCCCCACATGGGACGAGACATGGAAGCCAGCAGCTGTCACTGCTCCCACCTGGTAGCTTCACTACCAAAGAGCCACTGGATGTATTTTAGCTGCTGAGGTGTTTAACAAATCTCAGGAAAGGATTCTGATTGGTACAATCATGTGCTCTTTCCCCCTTGGAGCGGTCAACTGGGGTCAAGAGACAATGTGACTGGCAGCTTATTCAGAATCACATTCATTTATTCAGCTTATCAAACCTATTTTTACTGAGGATTTACTATGTGCCTGTGTTTGATTTAGACCCACCTATTGCAGGGTAAAGAAGATCTGGAGCCTGGGGAGGGCAGTTGTCCCAACAAAAAGGATGGTCTTTGTATACCTCACTGAGAAATTAACTTTCTTTTTTTGCTTTTTGGGTCTGCACCCATGCCATTTGGAGATTCCCAAGTTAGGGGTGGAATTGGAGCTACCGCTGCCACCCTACGCCACCGCCACAGCAACACATCTGTGAGGTACCCCACAGCTCAGGACAATGCCAGATCCTTAACCCACTGGGGAAGGCCAGGGATCGAGCCCACAACCTCATGGTTCCTTGTTGGATTGTTTTCCACTATGTCACAATGGGAACTCCGAGAAAGTTACATTTGTGAGGATAGTGAATGGCTTAGGTGAGTAGTATCTGGAGACAGAGTGCCCCAATCAGAGGGTAAGGTTAAATACAAAGACCTTGAGGTGGGAGGTTGCCCTGGGGGTGGGGTGGGGTGTGGGTGGACTGTAGCTGGATCAGAGAGTGAGGGGAGCACAGGAGAAGAGGAGGACAGGTATTGGGCTGGTCACATGAGGCTTTGCCTGTCACTGAAGGGTTTTTGCTTTCATTTATTCTGAGTGACAGGGAGAATCATTGCAGAGACTTGAATAGAAGCATTATATGACTTACCTTAGCATTGTTATTTTCTTTTTTTGGCTGGAATTGCTGCATGTGGGATTTCCCAGGCCAGGGACTGAATCAGAGCAATAGTTGTGACTTATGCTGTAGCTGTAGCAATGCTGGATCCTTAACCCACTGTGCCAGAGCAGGACCTCCTGCCTGATTTTAAGAAATGATTCTGGCTTCCTGGTTCAATAGCTATTGGAGGGTGTGAGGAAGCCTGTGAGTTGGGCTTTATTTTGAAGCCAGAGCCAAGCGGATTCTTTATCAGTCAGCATATGGGTGTGAGAGAAAGTGATGAGCCAAAATGTCTCCAGGGTTTGAGGCTTGAACAACTGAACTATTGGACTTTCATCTATTGAGATGGGGAGGGTGGTGGTTGGAGCACATTAGAAAAGAAAGAGGATATCAGAAGTCCAGGTATTGAAATGCCAAAAGTGAGATAGTCTAACTCAATGAATATTTATAGGGTTCCACTTAGCTGAATAACTAGATTTGTCAAATTCATAGAGACAGAAAGGGGACTAGAGAGTCCTAGATTCTGGGGGTAGAGGGGCAGGGGTGTTAATGTTTCTTATATGTGAATACATTTCACTCTAAAATGGAACCAGAGACACATATGCAATGGAATATGACTCAGCCATAAAAAGGAGGAACTAATGTCGTTTTGCAGCAGCATGGATCCGACTAGAGATCCTCATACTAAGTCAGTCAGAAAGAGAAAGACAAATGCTATATGATATCAGTTTTATGTGGACTCTAAAATATGGTAAAAATGAATTTACCTGCAAAACAGAGACAGACTCACAGACCTAGAGAACAGACTTGGTTGCCAAGGGGAAGGGGGCAGGGAGTGTGATGACCAGGAGTTTGGGGTTAGTGGATGCAAATGATTACATTTAGAATGGGTAAACCATAAGGTTCTATTGTATAGCACAGGGAATTACATCCAATCTCCTGGGACACACCATGTGGAAGATAATAAAAAAAATATATATATACACACACCGACATACACATATGTATGACTGGGTCACTTTGCTGTACAGCAGAAATTGGCACAATATCATGCATTAACTATACCTTAACAAAAAATGTTAAAAATCCAAAAAGTATAAATATACAAGGTGTAAAATTTCACATGTCCACTTATTTAAAAAATAGCCATAATGAGAACATTTTTATCCATTTAGAATTGGCCTGCTCTGCGTAATCTGAAAATCTGCATTGGATGCTGTGACTTCTTAACGAGACAGGGCCTGGTCCTATCAGGTTCAGTGGTTCAACCAGAAGGACCCCAAGCCTGGTCCTTGTGGTTGAAGCACTGTTCTGATGCAGTGACTTCCTGTGCTGTTGAAAGATGTCACCTGGATACATATGTCCCCTCCCCCTCCAGGAGTTCCTTTCTGCAGCCTGTTCAAAGACCTGCTATGAAGGGCTTCTGCCAGATGCTTTCCAGTCTAGGAATTACATGTCAAAAGTTATGCCTACCACTCCCCATGGTTTTAACTTTTTCATGGATCGTCATCCCGATCCCTTGAACGCCTACAGACGTTCACACAATATGAGAATTAGATCTGTAGCCATTTCCTTCAGTTAACTACTCTCAGCTACAAGCATAATAGAATTACTTTTGTCTCTCTGAGAAGCCCAGATAATTAAGGTTGGACGAGATCCCAAAGTGATGTCCCAGGGTCCCAGGGAGACTAGAACAGTTCTCCCTCAGGATGTCACGAAAGGATGAAGTCCACAGCAGATGGCTCTGCAGATCTGAGAAAATGTTGGCCCAGTCATTGAGGTGTTCTGGAGCACAGACTCACCTTTGGAGGAGTCCCACTCCAGGTAGAATGAGCAGGCCCTGTGGTTCCAGGAAGAGTGTGGCTTCAAAAGCTCAGGCATTAACCTTATGCTAAGTAAGGTAAGTCACGTGTAGAAAGGCAAATACTGCCTGATATCCCTTATATGTGGAATCTAGAGAATACAACACTTTTAGTGACTAAAAAAAAAAAAAAAAAAAAAAAAAGAAGCAGGCTCACAGATCCAGAGAACAAACTAGTGGTTACCAGTAGGGAGAGGGGAGTGGAGGGGTCAATAGAGGGGTATGGGGGGAAAAGGTACCAACTATTAAGTATAAAAGAAGCTGTAGGAGTTCCCGCTGTGGTACAGTGGGATTGTGGCATTGTTGCAGTGCTGGCACACAGGCTTGATCCTGGGTCTAGGTGGCAACTGTGGCTTATATCTGATTCCTGGCCCTGGAACTCCATATGCTGTGGGGTGGCCAAAAACCAAACCAAAACAAAACAGGCTATGAGGATCTACTGTATAACACAGGGAATATGGCCTATATTTCACAATAACTATAAATGGAATATGACCTTAAGAAAAAAGGAGGCTGCACTAGCTACACCAGAAGAAAATTCTGACGATTGGAGAAAACAAGAAACAAGCAAAGCAAAAAATGCTCAGGCAGATCCTGAGAGTGGTAACAGCTAGAGGCTGTCATGAACCAGATTTCTTGACCCTCAATGACAAGGTTTTTCTTGGAAAGAGATCCAGGAATCCTACCTCTTTAGTTGCCACATTTATTGTACTGGCTCTTCTAGAAGAATGACCAGTGTCAGACTTCATCATTTTTTATTGACTAAGGCTTTTATTTGTTTCTAAAAAGTATGACTAATTCTATCAGAGAAAACCATACGATGGTAAAGGAAAGTTTTAATTTTTATTTAATTGCTTCCTTTATTTTAGGCTCATTCTACATATTGGTAGTTTGATTTTTAATACATTATTGATTTCCATGAGAGCCCCAAATCTTCATAGCATATTACTTAAAATTATCTTGGCAGTTCCCTGTTGGCACAGTTAAGGATCTGGTGTTGCCACCACTGTGGCATGAGTTCAGTCCCTGGCCCAAGAACTTCCACAGCCAAAAGAAAAAGAAAAAATAGAAAGAAATGAGATTGATCATCTTTAAAAATTTCCCTGCTTCTGTTATTATTCATAGGTGACATACTTGTATAGTCTGTTTTCATTTCTTGATAAGAATTTCCAGAAGTTTGAGCATTTCCCCTCCATTTTATTGATCAAATGGATAGTTTGTTTATTTTTACCACAATAAATTCTAGTTTTTGTTCCTTTGCCTCTTTTTAAATTGGTTTTGTAGTATTTTCTTCCTTTTCGTAAAGGTTTATTGTGTAAAGCACTTTTCATTGATATAGTTGTAAAAATAGCATAATTTTATTTTCTAATTTGAAACAATTAAAAAGCATATTTTATTTTAGAATGGCTTTTTACTAAAATGTAGAAAAGCTGAAATTTATTTATGTTTGCTCATTTTACTCCAAAGGTGTAAGTGTTAACATTTGCCTATTTACTTTCTATATGTATGTTTTAAAAGTTTTGTATATTGGCAGCTCCCGTTGTGGCTCAGTCCTTAACAAACCCAACTATTATCCATGAGGAGAAGGGTTTGATCCCTGGCCTTTCTAAGTGAATTAAGGTTCCAGTGTTGCTGTGAGCTGTGGTAATGGTCTCTGACCCCACATTGCTGTAGCTTTGGTGTAGGCCAGAAGCTGTGGCTCTGAATTGACCCCTAGTCTGGGGACCTCTGCATGTTGTAAGTGTGGCTCTAAAAGGCAAAAAGGACAGTTTCATATTTTTATTTTATTATTCAAAATGAGATAAAATTAGTAAACATACTTATACCAGTAGAAAAAAATCTGCATTATTTTACAACAATTTGACATAATTGGTACATTGTTCAAGAAACTTCACTTATTTTATAAATAGTAGAAAATTACTGCTCTTGGGCACTTTTTTCCCTTTTTTAAAAATATTGAAGGGTTCCCATCATGGCTCAGTGGTTAATGAATCCGACTAGGAACTATGGGGTTGCATGTTCGACCCTTGGCCTCACTCAGGGGGTTAAGGATCTGGTGTTGCTATGAGCTGTGGTGGAGGTCACAGACAAAGCTCGGATCCAGTGTTGCTGTGACTGTGGCGTAGGCCAGCAGCAATAGCTCCCATTAGACCCCTAGCCTGGGAACCTCCATATGCCTTGGATGCCACCCTAGGAAAAACAAACAAACAAAAAAGACCAAGAAAACACCTGAAAAAAAAAAACCCTCTCCCTTTCCTAGATCATCATTAAAAAATAAAATGAAATAAAATAAAACATTGACATTTTACTGTAAAATTCAAGAAACAATATAGAGTACTATAGTCAGTATGCACATCCCCCTCAGAAATATTCAATATTAACACAAAATATACTTGCTTCCAGTCATTTTATTTACTTAAGCATCCATGAATATTACATGGGATTTGTGTGTGTGTGTGTGTGTATATAGTGTGTCCATAATGTGTGTCTCTCTCTTTTTTTTTTTTTTTTCTTCTTAGGGCCGCACCTGAAGAGTTTGGAAGTTCTCAGGCTAGAACTCAAATTAGAGCTGTAGCTGCAGTCCTAATGCCACAGCCACAGCAACGCCATATCCAAGCATCATCTGGGACCTACAGCACAGTTCAAGCCAATGCTGGATCCTTAACCTGCTGAGCAACAACATCATCCCTAGGAGAGAACTGCCAAGATGAAAAAAAAATTGTCTCCAAACTTCCCACATGGGAATAGAATTGTCAGTCATAGCTTCCAGTTTTATTATGGTTCTTTCTTTTCCAAGGGCCAATGCTGTATAGAAATAGGGTCACACTAGGGACATGTATTTAATTAGGCACTTTGAGGATTCAACCCTGGAGGTCCTTGAAAGGATAAACGTTCCATGTTTGTCCCTGTGCTCCCAGCACACTGACCCAAGATCAAGAATATTTTCACCTTGCTGACCCCTGGTCTGTTTGGATCTCAAACCAACTTTCTTCCTGGAGATCTCTCACCATCCATACTCCACTCCATCAGCTCAAGCAGGGTTTCTTCCCTGCTGTCATCTGGGTGATCCATTTGGGCTTAGTAAGTGCTCAGAAAGAGGAGTGTGTATTCGTGCACATGGAAGAGGCTTTTGTGAGCAGCAACGTAACTCCAGGTAAAGGGACATGAATAGTGGCTAAGAGGTTCTAGAAAAAACCCTGAAGATTTTTTGTCTTTTTAGGCCCTTCTGCATATGGGAGTTCCCAGGCTAGGGGTCAAATGAGCTGTAGCCACCGGCCTATGCCACAGCCACAGCACTGAGGGATCTGAGCTGTGTCTGTGACCTAGACCACAGCTCAAGGTAACGCCGGATCCTTAACCCACTAAACAAGGCCAGGCATCAAACCTGTGTCCTCATGGATGCTAGTCACATTTGTTTCCACTGAGCCACGGCAACAACTCCCTTAATTTTCTTTTTTTGTACTATATTTGACTGCTCTTTGTATTATTGACATAGAGTATCACAAAATTAATGCTTAGAAAAGTTTTACCACGCTCAGAAGTGTTTGTCAAGGCCTTGTCAAACACCTTGCCTCCCCCAAGAGTTTCGTTACTCTCCTAATATTTTCCTTTAAATAAATGTATTTTATTTATTATCAGAATGAATTTTGATACTTCACATTTTTTCCAGAAAATCATCTTTGATATTTTAAACAAATATATTTTACAAATATTTTCAAAAAATATCTTCTGTGATCATCTCATAATTTTTCTTATTTTCTCTCCACCTGGTTTTCTATCCCAAATATCTTCCATTTGGTATGCTTGAACTCTCTCTTTTGCTTAGTCATTTTACTTTGAACATCTGCAGAACAATTGACAGTTTCTGTGAATGTCTATGAAAGCTTTCTAAATTTGAAAATTTAGGGCCAAGTGAAGGAAATGCAAAAATTGTAAAAGGAATTCCTAGCATAACAAAAATCATTTCCATCAAATAATAAACTTTAGGGAAGATGTATTAAGGATAGGAATAGTTGATGGGATTTGGGGAAGCTTTGGGGATATGCCATCCTGCTGAAATAGCATGGTTTTGGTTGCTGATGAATCTTGATTTCTCATGTTAATTTTTTATGTTTTTATTTCAAAAGTTTTCCTTTGAAAGGCATATGGAAGTTCCCGTGCTAGGGGTTGAATCAAAGCTGCAGCTGCCCAACTACACCACAGCCACAGAAATGCCGATCGGAGCCAAATCTTGTGACCTACACTGCAGCTTGGGGAAATGCTGGATCCTTAACCCACTGAGTGAGCCAGGGATTGAACCCTCATTGTCCTGGACACTAGGTTGGGTTCTCATCCTGCTGAACCAGGAGGGGAACTCCTGATTTCTCAGTTTAGAATTGGGTTTGCCAGGAGTTGCCCTTGTGGTGCAGTAGTCACCAACTCGACTTGTGCCCAGTGAGGAAGTGGCTTCAATCCCTGGTCTCACTCAGTGGGTTCAAGATCCAGCGTTGCAGTGAGCTGGAGTGTAGGTCACAGACAGCACTCCAGACCTGGTGTTGCTGTGGCTGTGGTGTAGGCCAGCAGCTGCAGGTCTGATTTGACTCCTGGCCTGGGAACTTCCTTATGCCACAGGTGTGGCCTTAATTTTTTTTTACTTGTGATCAGTTTGACCAATTAATGTGTATAAAAGAGTAAACTTGGATTAATCAATACAGACATTTTCTTGTTTTTAATAATTTATTGATTTCTGGTTGTACTTTCAATATTTATGGAAGATTCTTTCATTAGATTTATTTGTCATTTGTTCCAACGTTTACAACTTCTAAAACTCTTCCAATTTCATGTGCTTGATTAAAAGGTAGTGCAAAATGATGATAGAAATCTTAGAAAATGCAGATAACACGACATGAGGGGAAACATAGAGGATAATAATTTATATCTTCATACCTTTACTTGTGGCCACCTATCCATGCACACTTATGTTACATATAAAATATTATTTCCAGATTTGACTCTTTCAGGCTGAAACTGGTTTAACAAGTGTTCTCCCACCACAAATTAGACCATCACACTTGACTATTGTTTTTCATATATATATATATATATATATATATATATATATATATATATATATATATATATAGTCTTTTCTAGGGCCGCACCCGCAGTGTATGGAGGTTCCCAGCCCAAGGGTCTAATCAGAGCTGTATCTGCTGGCCTACACCCCAGCCATAGCAACGCCAGATCTGAGCCATATCTGCAACCTACACCACAGCTCACGGCAATGCCAGATCCTTAACTTGATGAGTGAGGCCAGAGATTGAAGCTGAAACCCCATGGTTCCTAGTCAGATAAGTTAACCACTGAGCCACAATGGGAACTACATATTGACATAGTTTAAAATACTGTACTTTCAGAGGTGAGAAATGTCATTTTGGCTGTGTTTGTCTCAGTTATTGTTAGTGAAATTGTGTAGTGTTGAACTTTGGCAGCTTTGGAATGTCCAGTCATAGAAGGCACAAGCCGGGATGTTGGGCATTAAATCCCCACACTGTTATCTTCCTGGCCGTGTGATCTTAGGCAGGTCACTTGACCTCCCTGTACCTCAGTTAACATGGAGGTTCAGATGGTAGCAGCTGCCTAGAGCTGAGGTGCAGATTAAATGAGGTAATAATCAGGAAAGTGCTTAAAAGAGTGTCTGTTACTGTTACCTAGGTGATGGCCATTGTTGTTGTCAGACCAGAAGCAAGTTGTCTATCATTTATAGACCTCAAGTGCCAGACATGCCAAGGCCATGGTGGTAGGAGCCTGGCACATCTTACAGCATCCCTGAGGGGAGACAGTCAAGGGCACGCCTCAGGAGCTGCTCCTGGCCAAGTGGAGGTGGACCTGGAAGTGCAGTCTCCAAGCTTCATTTTCCTGTGCATCTCTTCCCATAAGGGGGGTGGTGTTAGAGGCAGAAACACTCAGGGGAGTGGGAGGGTGTGTGCCCTCTCAGGGTCTTGGATGCCTACTCTGCTCAGCCCCGCCAGGTACTCTCTGCAAAGTTTGAACTTGAGAGGCAGGACTTCCAGGCATCCACCATGCTGAGTGTGATCTGGGATGGACACGGTGCATTGCAAGGAAGCAAGCTGCCAACCTAAGGAGAGTGTGTGATATTCAAGTAGTTATGTCCAGGTGTGGGCATGGGCTTACCCAGCTTCTGAAAGTTTTAGGGAATAATCCCTTAGTTTCTGAGTCATTGGGAACACTTAGGGTACAGAAAACAGCTGCTCTTTGCCAAAGTAGAGAAGTATTATTGTGACGGCGACCCACACCATGAAGCTTGATGGTCTATTAACATCGAGGCAATGGCTAATTTGTGATAAAGGTCAGAAGAGGGGAATAGATTTCCCCTACACGATACAGTTGTAAGATAATTGTGTTTGTAATCCTCTCAGAATGTGAATAGTAGATTCTTGGTCAAAAATGTGTGTGTGCGTGTGTGTTTTTCTGAGGTGTCATTAATAGGATAAAATATTTCTATATTTGGGGACTCCTGCTTGTTTGTTTAAATTTGCATGGCTTTGTGGCTTACCTGGCAGAATTATCAGCCCCAAGGATGCAGGGAACCAAACAGGTGTCTTGGAATTCCTCTTCTTGGGCCTCTCATAGGATCCTGAACTGCAGCTCCTCTTTTTTGGGCTGTTCCAAAGTACCTAGGCTCCGTGCTTGGGAACCTGCTCATCATCCTGGCCGTCAGCTCTGACTCCCGCCTCCACACCGCCATGTACTTCTTCCTCTCCCACCTCTCCTTTTCTGATATTTGTTTCAATTCCACCGTCATTCCCAAAATGCTGGTGAACATCCAGACAGCAAGCAAAGTTATCACCTATGCTGGCTGCATCATGCAGATGTATTTTTACTTGTTTTTTTGTACCTGGACCACTTCCTCCTGACTGTGATGGCCTATGACTGCTTTGTGGCCATCTGTCACCCCCTGCACTACATGATCATGATGAACCCACAGTTTTGTGGCCTGCCAGCTCTAGTCTCTTTGTCCCTCAGTTTCCTAACTGCCCTTCTCTACAGTCTGATGGTGCTGTGTCTCTCGTTCTGCACATACACAGAAATTCCCCACTTCTTCTGTGAATTGACTGAGGTGCTCAAGTCCTCCTGTTCTGATGCTCTCAGTAATTACATTGTGCTCTTTTCTGTGACTGGTCTGCTGGGTATTCCTCCACTGACTGGGATCCTTTTCTCTTACTCTAAGATTCTTTCCTCCATATTGAAAATGTCTTCAACAGAGGGGAGGTACAAAGCATTTTCTACCTGTGGGTCTCACCTAACAGTCATTTCCTTATTGTACGGGACAGGGTTAGGCGTGTACCTCAGTTCTGCCTTCTCACCCTCCTCTTCAAAGGGGGCAGTGGCCTCAGTGATGTACACTGTGGTCATCCCCATGCTGAACCCCTTCATCTACAGCCTGAGGAACAGGGACATGCAGGGGGCCCTGAGGACATTTGTCAGCAGGTCTTTCTTCCCCTTGTGAAGGGCCATGGATGCTACAACTGGGGAGTTACTGTGAAAACAAGAGTCAAATCCCCAGCAGCCAGAAATACTGAATCTGTGCTTTCACTGAGCCTGTGCCTTGTCCCTTTTCCCCTGAAATACCATTGCTTAAATTTCTTCCATGTTTTCACCTCCAAAAGCAAGTGCTTCCCAGGAACTTCCTTTTGTGACTTTGGTACCCCCCTTTCTCTGCACAAATGTTCATTCTTTGTCTCCTCTACCTAACGGCTAGACATATCAAGATAGTCATCAATTCACCCACCAGAATGGCAAAATTTACTTATTGTCCATGAGGCCAAGGACTGTTTTGGGGAATAAAGATGAATCTAGTCTGTGAGTGCCTCATAGACCTTATTCTGTATTTTAGATCTCTCTGGAAACAAACGTATCAGTGGTCTTAGTAATAGCCCTTCACATTCTCAATAAAAGCTTGCATTGCCCCATGCATCCTTATTCTGGACGGAATGTTTGGGCCCCCAACATTTGTGTTGAAACTGTACCCCCTCGTGTGATGGTATTGGGATGTGCGGAGGTAAGTAAGTTTTGATGAGGTCATGAGGATGGAGCCTTCATGATGGGAAGGGTACCATTGTGACAGCATGAGAGAACTTGCCTTTTCTCTCTTTTCTGCTCAGTGAGGATGCAATGAGGAGTGGACAGTCTGAAACCCAGAAAAGCATCTTTACAAGAACTGGATCAGGCTGGCCTCCTGATCTCAGACGTCTGGCCTCCAGAACTGGGAGAAATATATTTTTGTTGCTTAAAAGCCCCTTCGTTTGTTGTTGTTTTGTTACAGCAGTCCAAACTGACTAAGCACTCTTTTCTTCAAATAAATGGCAGAATTTGTGTTAGCCATCCATTTTATGATACAATCTAAAAAGTAACCCATATCCTCTCTATATGCTCTAATCTGTCATCCTTACTCTTTATCACATTTTTATTCCAAAATGTCTCCACGTTCTTTCTGCATAAAGGTCTCCCAATCCAGGTTTTTGCTATAATTGTTTTGTGATGTTAATCTTTTGAGCCTTCTTAGCCTGCTTAAAAATAATTATTTTTTATGGGTAATTTCAATGTTTAAATGCAACGAGGTTTTGAAAGGATAGACAGTATAAAACACCTATGCCATCGAACTGAAGGAAGGAGCACAGGAAGGAAGGAGAAAGTCTTCGAGTTTGTTCTCAGTTGAGCTGTCACTTCCTAAGGGAAGTCCCTCCCAGCTCCAGATCCCCAGGTGTCACAAATAAGCTCTCACAGGTCCCTGTACATACTGCTGCAGGTCATGTTCCCTGAAAAGCTGCTTCTGAGACAAGAACAGACTTTCAGGAAGTTTCTTGGGATAAAATAGAATTACCATATGGCTCAGCAATTACTTCCAATTAATCAAAAATGAAGACGGAATCTACTGGATATACATGCATGTTTACAGCAGCATATTCACAACAAGAGAATCATGGAAATAACCCCATGTCCATCGATGGATGACTGGATAAACAAATTGTGGTCCATACATACAATGGATCATTATTCAGTCATAAGAAGGAATGGAGGGGTTGGGATTGGCATATACACACTATTATCTATGAGATAGATGAGTACTTTGGAGTTCCCGTCGTGGCTCAGTGGTTAACACACCTGACTAGTATCCATGAGGATGTGGGTTAGATCCCTGATCTTGCCCTGTGGGTTAAGGATCTGGCATTGCTGTGAGCTGTGGTGTAGGTGGCAGATGTGGCTTGGATCTGGTGTTGTTGTGGCTGTGGTGTAGGCTGACAGCTACAGCTCTGATTTGACCCCTATCCTGGGAACCTCCATATGCCATGGATGTCGCCCTAAAAAAAAAAAAGGCAATAAAAAACAGATGGGTAACAAGGACCTACCGTCTAGCACAGGGAAATTTACAACACTGTAATAACCTCTATGGGAAAAGAATCTGAAAAGGAACTTTTATATGTATAACTGATTTACTTTGCTCTATGCCTGAAATTAACACAACCTTGAAGGAAGGCAAGTATAATAAAAATTTTTAAAAAAGGGATGGAGAAATTAAATATTAATCCAATAAATATTCAAAAGATTTTTTTTTAATGGCTGCAACCATTTCACATGGATGTTCCTGGGCCAGGGACCGAATCGGAAGCACAGCTGTAATCTAAGCCACAGGTGCTGCAACCCCACACTTTTATCCCACTGCCCAGGGTGATGGGGTTCATACCCAAGCCTCTGCAGCAACCCTCGCCACTACAGTCTTATTCTTAACCAAGTGCACCAGAGCAGGAATTCCCAATAATCTTTTTAAGGAATGAAGTATTAACACACATTATAATGTGGGTGCCTCTCACTAAAATTATTCTCAATTAGTGATGCCAGAGAAAAAGGCCACACATTGTATGATCCCATTCATCGGAAATACCCATAATCAGTAAATCCATAGAGAAAGAAAGCACATTGCTTGTTTCCAGTACAGAGAGTAAAGTCGTATGTGCTTAACGGGTACCGAGTTTCCTTTTGGGGTTTTAGAAATGTCTGTGTTATCCTTACTTGGTAGGACCTTCCCACATTTTGACAGTACGTGGTCAAGTGTAGCAGGCATGGTCTGAGAAAGAAATGATGCCCAGGGCTCAGAACCCTCAGGGCTGTGGATCAGGGTCACCCTATCGGGTGAGCCATCCAGCCGAGCAGAGATGTCATTCAAGGGTGAGGGGGATGGAGAATGGATAACACAGGAGGGAGAATCTGAGGATCCCTTGTGGCCTTGAGGCCCCTCCAAGACCAGAAGCTATAGTTGGACCCATGGCTGCTCCTTTTACTAGTAGTTCTTTTCTCTCATATTATCCCCTCAAAATTACCCATGGAACTATGAAAGAGCCATTTCCAGAACACATGCAAAAAAATTTGTCCTGGGAAGGTGGACTGAGTATTTGGGATTGGCATGTGCACACTGAGGTATACGGAATGACTGGTTCGTGGGGACCTGGTACTCAGGGGACTCCCCCACGTTCTGTGATAACCTATATAGGAAGAGAATCTGGAAAAGAATGGATGTGTGTAAATGTAAATGTGAGTCTCTTTGTTGTACAGCAGTTATCACAAAGCTGAAAATCAACTATACTTCCATAAAACTTTCAGAAATGAAAAAAATAAAAATGACCCAGGCAAACTGAAAGAGTGTTTTCCAGAACCAATGCAAGAAAGTTGATCCAAGTAAAACCAACAGAAGCAAATATAAACAGTGGGATTCCAGTCAAGCGAAAAGCTTTTGCACGACAAAATAAACCAACACCAAACTCAAAAGCCCACCTACTGAATGAGAGAAAAATTTAGCAAGTCGGTTCTCTGATGAGGGGTTAATATGCAAAGTATAGGAAGACCTCATACAAAAAAAATAGAATAAAAACAATCCAACTAAAAATGGGCAGAAGATCCCAGTAGACATTTTCCGAAGAAGACACAGATGGTCAACAGGTAATTTAAACAGAGCTCAACATCCCTCTTCAGCGGAGAAGTGATGCAAATGAAATCATTTCTACTTCTGAAAATTGCATATTCATATCTTTCTTCCAATTTCCAACAGAGATTTTGATGTTTCCCTACCAATTCTTTGGAGTATAAGTTTTTTTTTCTTTTTTTGTCTTTTGAGGGCTGCACTCACGGCACATGAAGGCTCCTAGGCTAGGGATCTAATCAGAGCCACAGCTGCCAGCCTATGCCACAGCCACAGTAATGCCAGATCCTTAACCCATTGAGCAAGGCCAGGGATCGACCTGCAACCTTGTGGTTCCTAGTTGGATACATTTTTGCTGTACCATGGTTGGAACTCCTGAGTTTTATTTTTTTTTAATTTAAATGTTCTAGACAGTAATCCTTGGCTATCTATATTTCAATGTCTTCTTTCATCTCTGGCTTTTCTTTTAAATTTGTGGATGGTATATTTTGTCATACATTTTCATGCATTTATAGTGACCAGTTTTTCTCTTTATCGATTTCGATTTTCCATCATATTGTTAAAATCTCTGTCCATGTCTTACAACACAGTTTTCGACCATTTTCTTCTAATAGGTCAAATATACATATTCATTTAAAAAATTCACTCCACCTATGAATGATTTGTGTTCAGTGGGATGTACAAATCTTTCCACTTGAAAAAGCAGTTTGTTCTGAGGCTATACTAGTCCTTCCTTTTGCATTGACGTATAAAGGCCTTTTTTTTTTTTGAAAAAGGGCTCCTTTATTAAATATGCATTTTTAAAAATAAGCTTTTAAAAATACCTTTCAAAATTTTGACCTGAGGGAAGAAGTCCCACTAGGAGAACATTCTTCCTCTCCCTGAGATTTTTTTTAAAATTTTCCCACTGTACAGCAAGGGGATCAAGTTATCCTTACATGTATACATTACAATTACATTTTTTCCCCCACCCTTTGTTCTGTTGCAACATGAGTATCTAGACAAAGTTCTCAAATAACAACTGTTAGAGGGGCTGTGAAGAAAAGGGAACCCTCCTGCACTGTTGGTGGGAATGTAAACTGGTACAGCCACTATGGAGAACAGTTTGGAGATACCTTAGAAATCTATACATAGAACTTCCATATGACCCCACAATCCAACTCTTGGGCATCTATCCAGACAAAACTCTACTTAAAAGAGACACATGCACCTGCATGTTCATTGCAGCACTATTCACAATAGCCAGGACATGGAAATAACCCAAATGTCCATCACAGATGATTGGATTCGGAGGAGTGGTATATATACACAATGGAATACTACTCAGCCATAAAAGAGAATGACATAATGCCATTTGCAGCAACATGGATGGAACTAGAGAATCTCATCCTGAGTGAAATGAGCCAGAAAGACAAAGACAAATACCATATGATATCACTTATAACTGGAATCTAATATCCAGCACAAATGAACATCTCCTCAGAAAAGAAAATCATGGACTTGGAGAAGAGACTTGTGGCTGCCTGATGGGAGGTGGAAGGAGTGGGAGGGATCGGGAGCTTGGGCTTATCAGACGCAACTTCGAATAGATTTACAAGGAGATCCTGCTGAATAACATTGAGACCTTTTTCATTTTCAAATTCCCATACCACAATTTCCTACGTCTTCTGAAGTCAGATTCTGTTCCACTCTCAACTCTGACATTTACAGTATGTAATTGCAACAAGGTGGTCAGTTTCTCTCTACTCGGTTACTCATCTCTGAAAGAGATATCATAACCCTTATGTCAGGGTTATTAATAAATTAGCTAATAATGATAAAGAGGGTGGCATTCAGTATTTATTTATTTATTTGTTTATTTTTGGGTAGGAACCCACAGCATATGGAAGTTCCCAGGCTAAGGTTCAAGTGGAGCTGCAGCTACCAGCCTACACCACGGCCATGGCAATGGGGGAGTTGAATTGCATCTATGACCTATACCAGAGCTCCTGGCAATGCCAGATCCCTGATCCACTCAGTGCGGCCAGGGATGATACACGAGTCTTCATGGATGCTAGGCATGTTCGTTACCCCTGAACCACAAGGGAAATTCCAATAGTTTAATTTTTAAATTTCTTTCATTTTTATTATTTATGTCTTATTTTTAATTTAATTTTTTGGTCTTTTTTTTGCCATTTCTTGGACCTCTCCCGTGTCATATGGAGGTTCCCAGGCTAGGGGTCTAATCAGAGCTGTAATCACCAGCCTATGCCAGAGCCACAGCAACGTGGGATCCGAGCCGTATCTGCAACCTACACCACAGCTCACGGCAATGCTGGCTCCTTAACCCCCCGAGCAAGGCCAGGGATCGAACCTGCAACCTCATGGTTCCTAGTCGGATTCGTTAACCACTGCGCCATGACGGGAACTCCTAATGTCTTTCATTTTTGAAGTATAGTTGATTTACAAACCTGTGATAAGTTCTGCTGTACAACAATGTGATTCTGTTACACATGTGCATATATCCATTCTGTTTCAGATTTTTTCCCACATAAATCATCACAGAATTTTAGGTAGAATTCTCTGTCACCACTGGCCAGTCATTCCATATACCACTGTGTGCATATGCCAATCACAAATTCCCATTCCATCCTTCCCCCACTGTTTTTATTATTAAGTGTTTTTAAACAGCGTCATGTATTATTAGATTCTTATCTGATAGGGCCAGTCTTTGATTTAAGGTGCTGTCAGAGATGTAGCAGGCCCTATACAATTGTATTTAAGGCTCTTGACTGGCAAAGAACACACAGTTTATGTTCTAACAGGATATATTTCAGAGAGAATCCTGAACCGTGACATCATCCCTAAGGAGAGAACCACCACCATGAAAAAAATTCACTGTCCCCAAACTCCCCACATGGAAATAGAATTGTCCTAGTTACCGTTTCACAATGGTTCTCTCTCCCTTAAAGAGCTAGGCTGTTTAAAAATAGAGTCACCTTAGGAACATTAATTAGGAGCTTTGAGAATTCAACCCTGGATGCCCCTGAAAGGATAAATGCTCCTTGAATGTCCCTGTGTTCCCAGATCACCCACCCCAGACCAAGAAGAATATTGTCACCTTGCTAATCCCAGGTCTGTTTGGATCTCATACCAACTTTCTTTCTGGCGATCTCTCCCCATGCATCCTTCCATCCATCAGTGATATCAGATTCTTCTTCTGTGCTGTCATCTGGGTGACTCATTTGGGGTTAGTATGTGCTTTCAGAAAGAGGGGTGTGTGTATGTTCACATGTAAAGGACTTTTGTGAGCAGGGAAATAACTTCAGGGACAGGGAAATGAGTATTGGCTAAGAGGTCTAGCAAAAAAAATCCTAATGATTTTAGGTTTGTGGTTGCTAAAAGGACTCTAGACTCTAGAGTGAATTAAAGGGAATTGATGTGGAACCTAGACACTATGATATTACTGATAACTTCCTTGGTAATTTGACTGACATTTCAGGTTTTGACACTGTCTGTTCTTTTGTGCTAGATCTTCCTTATCATTTAGAGAAATCGCTTCTCTTTCTCTATGTACTACAAGTGGTCCTCACACCACACACATTGGGCTGTAACCCCCTGCTCTTTGGAAGCATTTTTAAATTTACGTATGATTTTGATTTTAAATTTTGTTAAATGGAGTTGTCTTTTTTTCAGAATGTATCTATTTGTGTGAGGTATGCATTTATTAATCTACAATAAATATCTGACATTAATCCTTTCTCAACTCTCAGGGTACTCACTTCTTGTCCACATAGAATTCATTTTAATTATCTTTTTTATACAGTCTTTGACAGGTCTTTGTATTATTGTTATGTCATATCATAAAATTAAAGGCTAGAAAAGTTTTAGTATTTTCAGAAGAGTTTTTAAAGGCTATGTGGCTCCCCTCAAAGGGTTTTGCTGCTCTGCTACTCTTTTTTTTTTATTATTATTTTCCCACTGTACAGCAAGGGGGTCAGGTCATCCTTAGATGTATACATTGCAGTTACAGTTTTTTCCCCCACCCTTTCTTCTGTTGCGACATGAGTATCTAGACATAGTTCTCAATGCTATTCAGCAGGATCTCCTTATAAATCTATTCTAGGTTGTGTCTGATAAGCCCAAGCTCCCGATCCCTCCCACTCCCTCCCCCTCCCATCAGGCAACCACAAGTCTCTTCTCCAAGTCCATGATTTTCTTTTCTGAGGAGATGTTCATTTGTGCTGGATATTAGATTCCAGTTATAAGTGATATCTGCTACTCTTTTGATCCAACATTTAAGACTCTTCTAGGCATTCCCATCATGGCTCAGCAGGAACACATCTGACTAGTATCCATGAGGATGCAGGTTCAATCCCTGGCCTTGTTCAGTGGGTTAAGGATCCAGTGTTGCCATGAGCTGTGGTGTAGGTTGCAGACACAGCCTGGACCCATGTTACTATGGCTGTGGTGTAGACTGGCAGCCATAGCTGTGATTCAACCCCTAGCCTGGAAAACTCAACCTCCATATGCCACTGGTACAGTCCTAAAAGCCAAAAAAAAAAAAAAAAAGCTTCTTCTAACACACTAATGCTTGGTAATGCAAAATGAAGACAGAACACTTAGAAAATGCAGATACAAGACATGAGAGGAAACCTATAGCATAACAAGGTGTGTCTTAATGAATTTGCTTGTGGCCGATATCCATATGCACTTTTGTTACATACAAAACATTATTTCCAGATTTGACTAGTTCAGATTTGACTGGTTTAACAAGTGTTTGTGCACCAGAAATTAGATTGACTTATTTTATTAGTCACATTTTAACATAGTATACTTTCATAGGTGAAAAAGTCACATTGAATGTGTTCTAGTCACAGTTATTTTTAGTGAAATTGCACAATGTTGACTACTTTGGGAACTTTGGAATGTCCACTCAGAGAAGGCCCAAGCCAGGGCGCTGGGCATTAAATCCCCACACTGTATCTTCCTGGCTGTGTGACCTTAGGTAAGTCACTTGACCTCCCTGTACCTCAGTTAACATGAAGGTTCAAAGGGTACCTCCTGCCTAGAGCTGTGGTGAAGATTCTATGAGGTAATGTCAGGGAAGTGCTTAAGAGTGTGCCTGTTGCTGTTACCTAGGTGATAGCCATTGGTGGGTTTTTGTTGTTGTTGTTGTTAAAAGAGAAGCAAGTAGGTTATTGTTTAGAGACCTGAAGTGTTGAAAAGCCAAGGCCACAATTTTATAAATTCTGTATTTTTTGAAAAAATTTTTTTACTGTAGCATATGATATTTAGTATTATTTTAGTCAATGAAAATAACAAAGTATTCAAAAGAGGTGAGGAGGAGTTCCTGTTGTGGCTCAGTGGGTTAAGGATCTGGTGTTGTTGCAGTTGGGTCGTAGGTCCCAGGTCCAGATCCCTGGCCCAGGAACTTCCATATGCTGTTGGGGGTGGCTGAAAAAGAAAAAAAAAAAAAAAAGATGAGTAGAAAGCAATAAGCAGTTCTCAAGCGGAAATCACTTTGGGTTTGAACAATTCACCATCCTGGGCACATCAACAAATCTTTGGAAAGAATTTGATGGAACACCACTTGTGAACAAAAGAGGGTTTGGCTTAATAGAAACTTTCCAAGCTTGGAGCCATTTTCTAAAAGAGGGAAAAGGGTGGTATCATCTATAAAGGGCTTCCCTCCTGGTAGAGTTTGGTCATATTTTCCTCCAGTCTTGGTTGGCTCCCTAAAATTAAGATGGAAAGTCAAGAAAGAATACAAAATCTAGAGATGAGAGATGGGCTTCAAAATCAGAAATGGTGTCTTTGGGGAAGGACGTAAATGGTAATAGTAACACCTTTAATTGAACAGCTACCATGTGCCAGGTTCTTTACATTTATGATGGTATTCCATCATCATAATCCTCTTAGCTAAAGGTTCAGTCTAGTCATATAATCCCTCAGTCTCAAGGCTAAGAAGGGGTGGAACAAAATTCCAGGCTACATCTGCCTCATAAAACAGTGCTCTTGGAGTTTCCACTGTGCCTAGGGAGGCTAAGGATGAGGGGCTGTCACTGCTGCAGCTTTGGTCACTGCTGTGGTGCGTGTTCGATCCTTGGACTTGGAACCTGTACATGCTGAAGGTGTGGCCCACAACAAAGAACAAAAACAAAAAGTCCTCTTAACTGCAGTGTGAACCCTGCCTCTCTGGAGGAATCTTTAAAAACAGCTACCACTGAGGGTGCAATGTCCACGGGAAGAAGATGTATTTTCTGTAGAAATATGTCTTGGTGAGTGCTTTTTTGAATGCAGGTTTTATAGAAATCTAGTAAAACCAGTTTCCATCGAAAGAGTAGAAGGAAATGTAAGTGTATTTAAACAGAATGAAGGGGAGGAAGGTGAGCGGAAATCTTGAAGGAAAGCGGAAATCCCCAACCCAGAAAGCTTCAGCACCAAGGTCATCATCTCCGTCTCTTTCCATTTCCCTCTCCCGCCCATATTCACTTAACGCCAAGTGATCTAGGATATCCCATCCTCTCTATGTACTGGCCTCAGTGCCTTCGGCTCCATAGACACTATTTCCCCACACCTAAAATATATTGAGCCATGATTTTTCTCAGTTCTATTGTGTTGCAGGCACAGATTTTTAAAACCTTGACTCATATATCCCTCTCAGCAATCCAGTGGAGTAAGTACCATTAATAATGCCCCTTTAACCAAGTGGGAAACTGAGGCCCTGAGAAATCAGAACTTGGCCAAGATCAGTGAGATGTAGAGCCATGATTCATGGTGGGGAGGTCAGAGTGTAGGATCCATCTTTTGACATGAGACTTACTGCCACAGCTAGTTTAGTGGTTCAGTACACTAAGGCATAGGAGCATAGGCTGCCTTCTTCGCAAACCTAGTGATGTTCCGCCTGAAACCCCAGACCCTTAGTGGATGTGTCCCATCTGGTCCCTTATCAACTCAGTTCTTGTCAGTGGGTGGTGGGACCAGAGCCCCACCAACCCATGTGACTGTGCTAGAATACTAAGTAAATGAAGGGAAAGGCAGAATCATCCAAGAGACAAATTTCAGCACCTCCAAAGGCCGACTGTTCCAGCCATTGTTGTGCTCCATCTGAAAGGGGCTGATGCTGAGCTGGACACTCCAGAGGCTGATGGTCTCCTGAAACAGATTTTGAAGGTCATGATTAATTTGTGATATAGATCAGAAGGAGGAAGAGATTATCCATGAATGGATACCTGTATAAGATAATGACATTTGTAATCACTCCCAGTGAATGAATACCAAATTGGGAAGCAAAATGTATGTTTCATTTATGTTTTGGGGGGAGGGAAGACAAATATGATAAAAAAAATATATTTTTAATTTGGGGACAGCTGTTTTTTTAATTGGCATTGCTTTTTGGTTACCTGGCAGAATTACCAGCAACATGGATGCAGGAAACCAAACAGGGGTCTTGGAATTCCTCCTCCTGGGCCTCTCCGAGGACCTAGAATGGCAGCCCCTCCTCTTTGGGCTGTTCTTGTCCATGTACCTGGTCTCCATGCTTGGGAACCTGCTCATCATCCTGGCTGTCAGCTCTGGCTCCCACCTCCACACCCCCATGTACTTCTTCCTCTCCCAACTGTCTTTCTTGGATATTTGTTTCAATTCCACCATAGTTCCTAAAATGCTGGTGAACATCCAGACAGCGAACAAAGCCATCACCTATGCAGGCTGCGTCACCCAGAAATACCTTTTCTTATTTCTTGGGTATTTGGACCACTTCCTCCTGACCGTGATGGCCTATGACTGCTTTGTGGCCATCTGTCACCCCCTGCACTACATGATCATGATGAACCCACACTTCTGCTGTCTCTGGTTTCTTGGTCCCTCAGTGTCCTAGTTGCCCTCCTTCACAGTCTTATGATGCTGCATCTCTCGTTCTGCACACACACGGAAATTCCCCACTTCTACTGTGAATGGGCTGAGGTCCTTAAGTCCTCCTGTTCAGATGCTCTCAGCAATTACATCGTGCTGTTTTCTGTGACTGGCCTGCTGGGTATTCCTCCACTGACTGGGATCCTTTTCTCTTACTCTAAGATTCTTTCCTCCATATTGAAAATGTCCTCAGGGGAGGGGAAGTACAAAGTGTTTACCTCCTGTGGGTCTCACCTAGTGGTCATCTCCTTATACTACGGGACAGGGCTAGGTGTGTACCTCAGTTCTGCTTTCTCCCCCTCCACCTCAAAGGGGACAGTGGCCTCCGTGATGTACACTGTGGTCACCCCCATGCTGAACCCCTTCATCTACAGCCTGAGGAACAGGGACATGAAGGGGGCCCTGAGGAAGCTTTTCAGCTGGTCTTTCTTCCCCGTGTGAAGAGCCATGGATGCTGTGACTGGGGAGTTACTATGATAACCAAGAGTCAATATCTGGCATTCAGCAATACCAAATCTCCAACTTCATTGAGCTTGAGACTTGTCCTTCTTTTTTGAACACCAATGCTTGAAGTACTTCCATGTGTTCACCTCCAAAAGCAAGTGCTTCTGAGGAACTTCCCTTTGTGACTTTTATACTCTCTTTTCTGTACACAAATGTTTATCTTTAGTCTCTTCCACATAACTGTTAGACAAATCAAGATAGTCATCAATTCACCCACCAGAATGGCTACAACTTATTTGTTGTCCATTGAGGCGAAGGACTGTTTTGGGGAATAAAGCTGAATCTACTCTGTGAGTTCCTCATGGAACTTATTTTGTATTGTAGGTTTCTCTGGAAACAAACATATCATTGGTCTTAGTAACAGCCCTTCCCATTCTTATTAGAAGCTCTCATTGACCCATTCATACTTGTTCTGCATTGAATGTTTCTGTTGCCCCAGTATTTGTGTTGAAACCCTCCCCCCATGTGATGGTATTGGGATGTGGGCCTTTTGGGAGGTAAGTAGGATTTGGTGAGGTCATGCAGATGGAGCCCCCATGATGGGATGGGTACCCTTGGGAGAGCAGGAGAGAAGTTGCTTTTTCTGTCTGTTTTCTGCCCTGTGAGGACACAATGAGAAGTGGACCGTCTAAAACGTGGAAGAGGGAGTTCCCGTCGTGGCGTAGTGGTTAATGAATCCGACTAGGAACCATGAGGTTGTGGGTTCGGTCCCTGCCCTTGCTCAGTGGGTTAACGATCCGGCGTTGCCGTGAGCTGTGGTGTAGGTTGCAGACGCGGCTCAGATCCCGCGTTGCTGTGGCTCTGGCGTTGGCCGGTGGCTGCAGCTCCGATTCGACCCCTAGCCTGGGAACCTCCATATGCCTCGGGAGCGGCCCAAGAAATAGCAAAAAAACCCACAAAAAACAAACAAACAAAAAACGTGGAAGAGAACCTTCACCAGAAATTGATCACCCTGGATTCTTGATCTCAGACTTCTACCCTCCAGAACTGAGAGAAATATATTTTTGTTGCTTAAAAGCCCCTTGCTTTGTGGTATTTTGTTACAGCAGTCCAAACTGACTAAGCACTCTTTTCTTCAAATAAATGGAGGAATTTGTGTATCGCATACTTCTATGATAAAATCTAAAAAATAAGCAATATCCTCTCTATGCTCTCTAGTGTGTCCACCTTCCTATTTATCACATTTTTACTTAAAAACCCTTCCATATTATTTCTGCATAAATGTCTTCCAATTCAAGTGTTTGCTATAGTGGTTTTGTGATGTTAATTTCTGAGCCTTCATAGCCTGCCTAAAAAATGGTTGTTTGTCTTATGAATAATTTTGATGTTTAAATGCACAAAGGTTTTGAAAGGATAGACTGTGTAAACCATCTATGCTATTTTGCTGATGGAAGGAAAGAGCAAAGGAAGGAAGGCAAAAACATTGAGGTTGTTCTCGGTTGAGCTGTCACTTCCTAAGGGAAGGCCCTCCCACCTCCAGACCCCCAGGCATCACAAATTAGCTCTCCCAGGTCCCTGTGCATACTACTCAGGTCATGTTCCCTGAAAAGCTGCTTCTGAGACAAGAATAGACTTTCAGGAAGGTTCTTGGGGCTTGTACCTAGGACAAACATAGAATTATCATATGGCTTAGCCATCCCACTCTAAATAAGTGAAAATAAACACTCAAACTACTACTGGTTCATGCAAGTTTATAGCAGCATATATACAATAGGAGAATCATGGAAATAATCGCAATGCCCATCTCTGGATGAATGGATAAACAAACTGTGGCACATGCATCTACTGGATCTTCATTCAGTCACAAGAAGGAATGGAGGGTTGGGATTGACATATACACACGACTGTCTATAAACTAGACACACACCAAGGACCTATTGTCTAGCACGGGGAAATTTCCTCAACCCTGTGTAATAACCTCTATGGGAAAAGAATTTGAAAAGGAAGAGATAGATGTATAGGTATAACTGATTTACTTTGCTGTATGCTTGATGTTACCACAACTTTTTAAGTCAACTATGCTCCAATGAAAATTTTTAAGAAAGGAATGGAGGAATTGAATATTAAGCAAATAACCATTCTAAATAATCCCTTTTTAGTGGCTACAAATGTGGTGTTCCCAGGCCAGGGATTGAATGTGAGCCACGGCTGCAACCTAAGCCACAAGTGTGTGGCAACACTGCATCCTTTATCCCAGTGCCCGGGTCTCAGATCAAACCTGAGCCCCTTTAGAGACCCTAGCTGCTGCAGTCTGATTCTTAACCCAGTGCACCAGAGCAGGACCTCCTAATAATATTTGTAAGAATGAAGTATTAATTCATATCCCAATGTGGATGCATCTCACAAACCCGACACCAGACACAAAAGTCACACTTTGTGTGACTCCATTTATGTGAAATATCCAGAATAAGTAAATCCATGGAGAAGGCAAGCTCATTGGTGGTTTCCAGTAGAGAGAGTAATTAGTAACTGCTTAATGGGAGCCAAGTTTCCTTTTGGGGTGACGGAAATGTCTGTGGGGCATTCCTTGGTAGTACCTTTCCCAATTTTGACAGTAAGTGGTCAAGTACAGGAGCCATGGTCTAGCAAGAAATGATGCCCAGGGCTGAGAACTCTCAGGGTTGAGGGTCAGGTCTCCCCCAGCAAGGAAGCCATCGAGTCTAGCAGAGGTGTCATTCAAGGAGAGGCGGATGGAGAATGGATAGTCCAGGAGGGAGACAATGAGGATCACTCGTGGCCTCGAGGCACCTCTATAACCAGAAGATATAGTTTGACCCCTGGATGCTCCTCTTACTAGTAGATCATCTCACTCACCCTCTCCCCTAAAAACAAGCCTTGGGAACTCTGAAAGAGCCTTTTCCAGAACCTATGCAAAAAAGTTGATCCAGGTAGGGATGGGCTAGGGGTATGGGATTGGCATTCATACACTGAGGTGTATGAATGACCAGAGAATGGGGACCTGGTGTATAGCCCAGGGACCTCTACCTTATATTCTCTGATGATCTAGTGGGAAAAGGATCTGCAAACGTACAGATGTGTGTAAAGGAATAACTAGGTCACGTTCTTGTACAGCAGAAATGATCACAACATTGTAAATCAACTGTACCTCCAGAAAACTTAAAGAAATGAAAAAAATAGGAGTTCCTGTCATGGTGCAGAGGAAACGAATCCACCTAGGAACTATAAGGGTGCAGATTTGATCCCTGACCTCACCCAGTGGGTTAAGGATCTGGCATTGCCGTGATTTGTGTTGTAGGTTGCAGAAGTGGCTTGGATCCCACATTGCTGTGGCTATGGTGTAGGCCGGCAGCTGTAGCTCCAATTCGACCCTTAGGCTGGGAACCTCCATATGCCGCTGGTGTGGCCCTAAAAAGTCAAAAAACCAAAAAACAAAAAAGTGAAAAATATAAAATTTACCAATGGCAAGTATAAAAGGGCTGTGTCCAGAACCTATGCCAAAATGTCGATCTAAGTAAGGGAACACAAGTCAAAAGAAACAAGTGGGATCATGACGAATAAAAAGCTTTTGCACAATACAGGAAATCAGCAACAAAATAAAAAGACAACCTGCTGAATGGGAGAACGTTTTTGCAAGTCATATATCTGATATGGGGTTAATATTCCAAATATATGGAAGAATTCATACCAATAAATATTAGAAAAAAGCACTATCCAACTAAAAAAGGGCAGAGGATTTTTACAGACACTTTCCCAAGGAAGACATACAGCTGGCCAACAGGTAATTCAAAATGTGTTCAACATCACTATTCGGCAGAGAAGAGCAAATCACAACCACAAAGATATCACCTCATACCTGTTAGAATGGCCACTATCAAAATACAGGGACTGGCGTTTCCTGGTAGCCCAGATGTTAAGGATCTGGCATTGCCACTGCTGTGATAAGGCTTCAATCGCTGGTCTGGGAACTTCCTCTTGCCCAGGACATTGCCCCCACACCCCCAAAATTCAGGGCTTATCAAATGTTGGTGAGGGTGTGGAGGAAAGGGAACCCTTGTGCACTGTTGCTCGGAATGCCAATTGTTGCAGCCACTGTGGAGAACAGGATGGAGGACCTCCCAAAAGTAAAACTAGAATGACCACACAGTCCAGTAATTCTACTGCTGGGTATTTATATGAAAGAAAGAGAAACACTACTTCCAAATGAAATCCGCATCCCCATGTTCATTGCAGCATTGTTTATAATAGCTGAGACTTGGAAACACCTGTGTTTACTGATGGATAAATGGGCAAAGAAAATTTGGCATGTATATTTATATATATAATTCCTTACATATTATAAATCCACATTGTATATACATATATACAATTCCTTATATATTATAAATCCTCATTGTATATACATATATAAATCAGCTGGGAGAAGGAAGCAAATCCTGCCTTGTGGGACAACATGAGTGAATCTTGAGGGTATTATGCTAAGTGAAGTGCGTTAGAGAAAACAAGTACCATATGACCTCGTTTTATGTGGAATTAACCGAAAATCTCATCGATATGGGAAGCAGACTGGTGGTCACCAGAGGCAGGGAGTGGAGGGTGGGTTACATGAGTAAAAGTGGTCAATATGACCAAATGTCCAGTTTACAAAGTAACGTCCAACTTAGGGACTATGGCTCATAATACTGTTTTGTATATTTATTTATTTATTTATTTTTATTTATTTATTTTTTTAATATATTTTTAAATTTTCCCACTGTACAGCAAGGGGGTCAGGTTATCCTTATATGTATACATTACAATTACAGTTTTTCCCCCACACTTTCTTCTGTTGCAAAATGAGTATCTAGACATAGTTCTGAATGCTATTCAGCGGGATCTCCTTGTAAATCTATTCGAAGTTGTGTCTGATATGCCCAAGCTCCCGATCCCTCCCACTCCCTCCCCCTCCCATCAGGCAGCCACAAGTCTCTTCTCCAAGTCCATGATTTTCTTTTCTGAGGAGATGTTCATTTGTGCTGGATATTAGATTCCAGTTATAAGTGATATCATATGGTATTTGTCTTTGTCTTTCTGGCTCATTTCACTCAGGATGAGATTCTCTAGTTCCATCCATGTTGCTGCAAATGGCATTATGTCATTCTTTTTGATGGCTGAGTAGTATTCCATTGTGTATATATACCACTCCTCCGAATCCAATCATCTGTCAATGGACATTTGGATTGTTTCCATGTCTTGGCTATTGTGAATAGTGCTGCAATGAACATGCAGGTGCATGTGTCTCTTTTAAGTAGAGTTTTGTCTGGATAGATGCCCAAGAGTGGGATTGTGGGGTCATATGGAAGTTCTATGTATAGATTTCTAAGGTATCTCCAAACTGTTCTCCATAGTGGCTGTACCAGTTTACATTCCCACCAACAGTGCAGGAGGGTTCCCTTTTCTCCACAGCCCCTCCAGCACTTGTTATTTGTGGACTTATTAATGAAGGCCATTCTGACTGGTGTGAGGTGGTATCTCATGGTAGTTCTGATTTGCATTTCTCTTATAATCAGCGATGTTGAGCATTTTTTCATGTGCTTGCTGGCCATCTGTATATCTTCCTTGGAGAACAGTCTATTCATGTCTTTTGCCCATTTTTCCATTGATTGATTGGCTTTTTTGCTGTGGGTTTGTATAAGTTGCTTATATATTCTAGAGATTAAGCCCTTGTCAGTTGCATCATTTGAAACTATTTTCTCCCATTCTGTAAGTTGTCTTTTTGTTTTCTTTTGGGTTTCCTTTGCTGTGCAAAAGCTTTTCAGTTTGATGAGGTCCCATGGGTTTATGTTTGCTCTAATTTCTATTGCTTTGGAAGACTGACCTGAGAAAATAGTCATGATGTTGATGTCAGAGAGTGTTTTGCCTAGGTTTTCTTCTAGGAGGTTGGTGGTGTCCTGTCATATATTTAAGTCTTTCAGCCATTTGGAGTTTATTTTTGTGCATGGTGTGAGGGTGTGTTCTAGTTTCATTGCTTTGCATGCAGCTGTCCAGGTTTCCCAGCAATGCTTGCTGAATAGACTTTCTTTTTCCCATTTTATGTTCTTGCCTCCCTTGTCAAAGATTAATTGACCCTAGGTGTCAGGGTTTATGTCCAGGTTCTCTATTCTGTTCCATTGGTCTGTCTGTCTGTTTTGATCCCAGTACCACACTGTTTTGATGACCGTGGCTTTGTAGTATTTCTTGAAGTCTGGGAGAGTTATGCCTCCTGCTTGGTTTTTGTTTCTCAGGATTGCTTTGGCGATTCTGGGTCTTTTGTGGTTCCATATAAATGTTTGGATTGTTTGTTCTAGTTCTGTGAAAAATGTCCTGGGTAATTGGATAGGGATTGCATTGAATCTGTAGATTGCTTTGGGTAGTATGGCCATTTTCACAATATTGATTTTCCCAATCCAGGAACATGGAATATCTTTCCATTTCTTTCCATCTTCTTTGATTTCTTTGATTAAGGTTTTATAGTTCTCGGCATATAGGTCCTTTACCTCTTTGGTCAGGTGTATTCCGAGGTATTTGATTTTGTGTGGTACAATTTTAAAAGGTATCGTGTTTTTTTATTCCTTTTCTAATGTTTCATTGCTGGTATACAGAAATGCAACTGACTTCTGAATGTTAATCTTATATCCTGCCACTTTGCTGAATTTATGAATCAGTTCAAGGAGTTTTGGGGTTGAGTCCTTAGGGTTTTCTAGGTATAGAATCATGTCATCTGCATACAGTGACAGTTTGATCTCTTCTCTTCCTATATGGATGCCTTTTATTTCTTTTGTTTGTCTAATTGCTGTGGCTAGGACTTCCAAAACTATTTGAAGAGCAGTGGTGAGAGTGGGCATCCCTGTCTTGTTCCAGATTGGAGTGAGAAGGCTTTCAGTTTTTCCCCATTGAGGATTATATTTGCTGTGGGTTTCTCTTAAATGGCTTTGATTATATTCAGGAATGTTCCCTCTATACCCACTTTGGTGAGGGTCTTGATCATGAATGGATGTTGAACTTTGTCAAATGCTTTTTCTGCGTCTATTGAGATGATCATATGATTTTTGACTTTTTTTTTTGTTGATGTGGTGTATGATGCTGATTGATTTGCATATGTTGAATCATCCTTGTGAACCTGGGATGAAACCCACCTGGTCATGTTGTATAATTTTTTTGGTATGTTGTTGGATTCGGTTGGCTAAGATTTTGTTGAGAATTTTTGCATCTATATTCATCAATGATATTGGGCGATAGTTTTCTTTTTTGGTGGTATCTCTGCCTGGTTTTGGAATGAGGGTGATGGTGGCCTCATAGAAAGTCTTTGGGAGTATTCCTTCTTCTTCAACCTTTTGAAAGAGTTTCAGGAGGATGGGCACCAATTCCTCTTTATATGTTTGAGAGAATTCACCTGTGAAGCCATCTGGTCCTGGACTTTTATTTGTAGGGAGTGATTTTATGACCTCTTCAATTTCATTTCTAGTGATGGGTCTGTTCAGTTGGTCTGTTTCTACTTGATTCAGTTTTGGCAGGCTGTAAGATTCTAGGAAATTGTCCATTTCTTCCAGATTGTCAAACTTGTTGCCGTATAGTTGTTCATAGTATTCTCTTATGGTTTTTTGTATTTCTGCTGTATCCGTTGTGATTTCTCCTTTTTCATTTATAATTTTGGTTATTTGGGTTTCTTCTCTCCGCTTTTTAGGGAGTCTTGCCAGGGGTTTGTCAGTTTTGTTCACCTTTTCAAAGAACCAGCTCTTGGTTTTATTAATTTTCTCTATTGTTTTTTGAGTCTCTATTTTATTGATTTCTTCTTTGATCTTTATAATTTCCTTCTTTCTGCTGACTTTAGGACTTTTTTGTTCTTCTTTTTCTAATTCATTTAGGTGGACTGTTTTGTATATTTAAATGTTAGTGAAACAGTAGATCTGAAGAAAACCTCATCACAAAAATCCAGTTTCTAGCCATGTATGTTTATGGATGTCAAGTAGACATGCTGTGATGGTCATCTTTTTAATTGAAGTGTAATTGGTATAGAGTATCATTTTATAATAACAGCATATTACAACATAGTGATTCAATATTTTTGTAGAGTATACTTCATTTAAAGTTATCGCATCCTTGGAGTACCTGATGCGGTGCTGTGGGGTAAGAATCTGACTGCAGTGCCTGGGGTCCCTGTAGAAGCGTGGGTTCAATCCCTGGCCTGGTGCAGTGGGTTAAAGGATCTGGCTTTGTGCCATCATAGGTCACAGCTGCAGCTGGGATTCCACCCCTGGCCTGGGAACTTCCATAGGCCGTGGGTGTGGCCATTAAAAAAATAATAAAGTTATTATAACCTTGGAACTTGTATGAGGGGAGAGGGGCTGATGATTGAAGCAATCACCAGTGGTCAAAGATGTCGTTAAATCTGCTGAAGTAATGACGTCTCCATAACAATCCAGGACAGAGCTCAGAAAGCTTCTAGGCTGGTGAACCAGTGGACATATGGGGAGAGGATTGTGTTGGGAGAGGGCGTGGCAGCTCCTGCTCTGAACCTTGCCTGATGCATCGCTTTTATGTTTTATTCTGATAGATATGCTTTTGTACTAAACTGGCAATCTAGTAAAAAGTAAGTATGTTAACCTATTTGGGAAAAGAACCCCCCCAAGAATGGGTATATATGTCTACATGACAACAGACTCCCTTTGCTGTACACCTGAAGTTAACACAATATTGTAAGAAAACTCTACACCACTAAAGTTTTTGAAAAGTGACATAACATTGGGCATGTTGTTTGTGCTGTACGATATATCCTTGTAGATTATTTGATTTTATTTATTCATTTGTGGATGGGCCTGTGGCTTGTGGTAGTTCCTGAGCCAGGTATCAAACTTACAGCACAGCTGTAACCAGAGCCACAGCAGTGACAACATTGGATCCTTAACCTGCTGAGTCATGAGAGAACTCCTGATTTGTTTTACACATAGTAGTTGATGACTCCGAATCCCCTATCCCTACCTCACCCCTCCTCCCATTCCTCTCCCCAATGGTTTGATGTTCGTATCTGTGAGTTTGCTTCCTTTATGTTGTATTTATTCATGTGCTTTATAGATTCCCCATGGAAGTGATAACATACAGTATTTGTCATTCTCTATCTGTCTTATTCACCAGGATTAATAACCTCTAAGTCTACTCATATTGTAGCAAAGAGGTAGAACTTCCTTGTTTTTTTATGGCTGTGTAGTATTTCATTATATTTATATACCTTCCATTATATTCACATACATAGCGATCCCTTTGCCATGTATGCATATATTGTATCACTGCCTTGTATACCTGAAACGAATATAATGTTATAAGACAATTGTATCTGACTTTAAAATAAAGTTGACCCAAAGGTCCCATAGTACAGACGGCAGTAAATGCTGTGATTTGTTGTCAAGATTCTGCCTCAGAATATCATCCAGGTACAGACAGTGCAGCCCTATGATAGCTCATCCATCCTTTAGCTGTCTTTCTGAACTGCCCTCAGCTAAAGGACTGTATCTCCCAGGGTCACAGAACTCAGATCTCTTGCTGTGGAAGCATAACTGACCCATAGCCATCTGGATCCACCACTGTGTTTCCACTAAAGTTGGTCCTGGCAGCTCCCAGCCATTGACTGGGCACAGCAGAGTACCAGTACCTGTCCACTGCCATGACCCCAAATGATATTGATGTCGAGGGTCAGTCACACCTGCCCAGAGGGAGACTCCTCTTCTTGGCATAAAGGACCTGAAGTCCCAGGCAGTAGCATAGCTTCAAGTTCAATGGGCCTTTTCCACGGTCTCTGAAGGTATGTCCTCTTTACAGAGTCAAGACCTCTAAACTTGCAGAGGCCAGAGTAGTGGAGACAAGAGCACAGACTCCCCACTGAGTGTGATGGTAAATGGGCCTTCTTCTCTTCTGAACCCTTGATTTATGGACCCATGCATTCTATAAATTGGATGAATGTCACATCAGGATTGTCCTTGATTTATACGGAATACTGCATCCTGCAAATCATGTAGCCAGAATAGCCTATGCAGTCCAATGCCTGCACCAGATATAATTATTCTCTTTGAAATGAAACATCATCCTAGATCATCTATTGATTTTTTTTACACTCCCTTATTTTATTTATTTTATTTATTTATTTATTTATTTAATGTTTTTTTTGGCTGTACTGTGACATGTGGAGCTCCAGGGCCAGGGATCAGATGTGAGGTGTTGTTGCAAACTGCGCTGCAGCTCAACTCAGTATACTGGGCTGGGTATTGTGCCACAGCAGGGATAGCCTCTTCCTTATTTTATATTCATTTAAATGCATACCTTACTCTCTCTTTCATTTCCCAGATGACCTTTTTATGTAGTTTATATTGGCCAGTTAGATTTCCTTAATACTCTTCAATCCACTCTACCTGTGTTTATCTAGAGCCTCTTCATATATCAAGTGCTTCCATGGCACCAGCCAATATGAAGGAATATTGTTCAGTACTCATTTTTTTTGGCCTCACCTGGGGCATATGGAAATTCCTGGGCCAGGCTTGGAACCCACCCCACAGCAGTGACCCAAGCTACAGCATCCACAACACCAGAACCTTAACCCTCTGCTCAATAAGGGAACTCCTTTTCCTCCTCATTGTGAAGGTCCTTTGAAGAAATCCAAACTATTAACCACTGTGCTTTTCTTCAGAAAGGACCTCTCGGCCTCCATGACATTGTGGACACAAGCAATTCATGAAATCTCCAAAGACTTTTCAAGGGCAGAGCACCCCAGAAAGGTCGTTCTTGGGTCTGGTTCCTGTAGGAATTAAACATTCTCTGGGGGACACCTTGTCATTTAAAAGCCAAACCAAAGAAAGAGGAATTTCTTCTGGGAGGAAGGGAATTAATCTCCCTCCAAGGCTGCTTGCTGAAAATTGTCCATCTTGGCTGAAAATCTTCCACTCTCTCATGTCTGTGCCCCAAAGGACCAGCATTGTTTGTAGAATGGAAAGACAATGGAAAAGTTTATTTAATGAGCACCTCTGGGAATCCACCCCCTGAGATGCTGGCAACTTGAGACATGTGCCCAATGCCCCTTTCCTATAATTCTCTGAGCCCAGCCAAGTGCAAACAGAACTGGGCTTTCCAAGGACAGACCCTGGAAAACAGAAGGCTGCAGGGATATCTTTTGGAAAGAAGGTTCCAGGAAGGGTTGGGGTAGTAAGAGAGAAGAGAGGGGAGAAAGGGGGAACCAGGCTTATCCTCTAGAACAGTGATATGTGAAGTCCCATATTCATTTATTCCATGACACTGAAGTCTCTGTACTTTGAAGGTGCTTTCGTTTCTGTGGAAACAAGACTTTTCCAGCTCTTGCGGTTTCCTTCTCTTTCTTCTTGGAATGTAGATCTTCTCCCCAGTAATTTTTCTGTTGGGTCTCCACCTCTGCCCTACTCTTCAGCAATTGCAGGCTCCTGTTGGATTGCCTGTGTCCAACCGCTTATTCATCAAGTAGTCAATGGAGACTGAATATGCACAAGGTATGGTCGGATTTATTACTCATGTGATTGGATTATTCCACTCAGCTGGTTGGTTTGTTTTGGTCACACTGGTGACATGCAGAAGTTCCTAGGCCAGGGATGGCACCTGAGCCACAGCAGTAACCAAAGCCACAACAGTGACAAAGGCAGATCTTTTACCTGCTGAGCCATCAGGGAACTCGTGTTGTATTCTGCACCTAGTTTGCAGTACTGTTAGCACTTAATGGTTTTGTACTGATGGCTGTTGTCTCACTTGAGTGTCCGCAATATCAGCTACAATTAATGTAACTCTTTCTGATACTCTGTACTCAGACAGTCCCTGTTCTCATTGAATCAGTCTCCTTAAATATTCAGGAGACTATTGAGATATTGAAGTTAGACTAGCCTGCCTTACCCTCGTCACAAATTTAATGCACATATTTTAAGGATGTGATATGCAATATCCAGGGGGACACAGTTGTTAACAAAGCATTTTGTATTAGGTTAAGAAATTGTCCTTGGTTTCCTGCCTTAGTGAGAGGCTCTGTCCTGGCTCCTAACTGTCAGTACTGACACTCACGTTTCCTCAAATGCAGTTTCCAGTGTGATTTCAACTATGTTTTCTCTTCATCCACCTATTTTGGTGATGAATTCTATTAAATTCCTAGTATTGAGCCAGCTCTTCATTCTTAGACTAGGTATTACTTGTTTAGGATATATTATTTTCTTAAAAGAGTTTTGAAAGCATTTTATATAATATGAATACTCAATTTTGTTTCAGTATTTAAGCATGTGATGACCTTGAAATTTTCTTTTTTGTGCTCTTCTTCATCCCTTTGGTTCCAAACTTTTTTTGCTTTTTGGATGCCCTTGACGCCTACAGATGATGATGGGCCAGGGATCAAACCCACACCAGAGCTGCACTCCAAGCCATGGAAGTGATAATGCTGGATCCTCAAACCACTGAGCCACATGGGAACTCCTGGTCTCAGTCTTTATTACATGTCTATCATTTGCAGGAATTGAGCACCTGCTATGTGCCAGGCAGCATGTAAGTCCCTGGAGAGATGCTGATGAGCAAAAACCAGTAACAACTTCTGACCCACAAATAAATACAGAATTATCAACCGGAGAGATATCTGGCATGAAAAATATAAAGGAAGGAGTTCCTTATGGCATAGGGGCTTAAGGATTTGACACTGTTACAGAAGTGGCTCAGGTTGCTGCTGTGACACGTGTTTGATCCCTGACCCTGGAATTTCTACATGAAGAGAGTGCATCCAAAAGAGAGAGAAAGAAAATATGTTTTTCCAAAATGTACATTCCACCTACACCACAGCCAGTGGAATAAGAATAAAATGTTAAAGAAAAAGAATAGTACAAGAAGCTCCACTTGTGGACCTCACCCTCTGTCCTCCTGACCCTCACCCTCTGTTCTCCATCTCACTGGCTTCTCAACTACCTTCAACCACCTGCCCTTATCAAGCACACCAACCCACAGGGCAAGTGTGAACTCTGTTCTCTCAGCCCAACATGCTTGTCCTTCCCCTATCTCCTCTGATTTACAATCACCCTTCTTTCCTCTCACAGTTCAATATTCATATTTCAGAGAGCCCTCTCCCACACACCTCCCCAGAGCCAATTTTCCCTCAATGTTTTTTTTCTCTTTTCTTTCTCTTGGCATTGCTAATGCCAAACGTTTTTCTACTATGGAGAATGTATACATCTATTTTCATCTGAAATTGGCCTTTCAATTTTTCATGGTGGTTTGATCTATGGGACCTTTGAATATTTTTTTAATCAAAACTTTCTCTTATTTGGTAGTGAACACCACTGATTTTTACTGCAATACATTTCTACTTCTGGGCATGAACAAATGAGCTCACATTCTCATACAGTTTGATTTTATTTTGAAAGTTTTGTGATTTGTTTCCTCTTCTTATCTATGAGTTAATATGCTTTTCCTCCTCTTGGAAGAATGCTCCTAGCAGGTGGTATATCTGAAAGCAAGAGCCATAAGGATCATCATTAAGAAGAAGTGCTACATGGCAGTCCAAAGAGGTAACAGGCATGTTGTGTTTATAAATGGAGTTCCATCTTTTTCTCTTCTTTTCTTTCTTTTTTTTTTTTTTTGTCTTTTTGCCTTTTCTAGGGCCGCTCCTGTGGCATAAGGAGGTTCCCATGCTACGGGTCAAATTGCAGCTGTTGCTGCCAGCCTATGCCAGAGTCACAGCCACATGGGATCTGAGCCTCGCCTGTGACCACACCACAGGTCACAGCAACGCCGGATCCTTAACCCACTGAGTAAGGCCAGGAATTGATCCCGCATCCTCATGGTACCTAGTCAGATTCATTAACCACTGAGTCACGATGGGATCTCCTGGAATTCCATCTTTGATGACTTTCCTTGTTTAAGTGGGATGATGATCATTGATAGAGAATTCGTAAGTCAAATTTATTTATTTGAACAAGCTCCCACTGATGAAGTGTTCACTGTATGTGTCAGAGAATCACACTAGAAAAATTATATCGTCCCATTTAACTCACTCATTAGTCTTATAGTCTATGGAATGTGCCTCCCCCGTAGAGGTGAGGCATCTGCCCCTGAGAAAGATTAAATAACGTTGTCTTGATGTCACACAGATGGAAGCTGGTGGACCAAAATTCTATTCGAGGAAGCCTGACTCAAGATCCCATCTTCCTTGTTATTCTTTCTGAACCCAGGCCACAGCATTGACAATGATGAATCCTTAACTGCTGGGCCACCAGGGAACTCCAAGATCCCATGTTCTAAGTTGCAATTCTATACTCTTTAGTGGGAGACTTATGTATCAACAATAATTATCATAAAAATGGATGAATAATGATAGTAATAATAGCTATCATGTATTGAGATCTCACCATGTACAAAGGCATGTTCAGACCTCACAAAGGATGTAATGAGAGGACCCACAATGAGCAATGAGATCCTGCTGTTAAGCACTGAGAACTATGTCTGCTCACTTATGATGGAGCATGATAATGAGAGAAAAATGAATCTATACATGTATGTGTAACTGGGTCACTAGGCTGTACAGTAGGAAAAAAAATTGTATTGGGGCAATACCAATAATAAAAAAATCAATTTTAGAATTAAAAAAAAAGGTAAGTGAGAGTTAACTGTGACATCAAATCAGGTCATAGACTTGAGATTGTTGGAAGTGAAAATCCATGACTTAATCACCATGAAATGACTTCTTTGGACAAGGGGTGTGTGGAGATTATTGAAGAAGAGGACTTAAATGTCTTCAATCATTTTCGAAGGGTATTATCTGAGAAGAAATTGGTTTATGTTTATCAATTTGAACAGGAGAATTTGTACCTGTTGCGTGGGTGATAAAAAGAGAGTGATTTCTTCTTAATTAATGTCTGAATAATTACACACATTTAAAATGGAAATAGGCTACCCTGTGAATGAGAGAATCACTGGCAATGGAAGGACAAATGGGGGGTGCTAGTTGTCCATGAAAAGGTGGAATGAAAAGGTGGTGACTAGCTCAGGTGCCAGTTGGCTGTTCACTGAAAGTTGCTTTTGCCTCCTTCCTCAGCAGGCACACCAGCTACATGGAAGCAGGAAACCACACAGGAGTATCAAAAATATTCTTCCTCCTGGGTCTCTCGGATGATCCCGAACTGCAGCCCTTCCTCTTTGGGCTGTTCTTATCCATGTACCTGGTCACCGTGCTTGGGAACCTGCTCATCATCCTGGCTGTCAGCTCTGACTCCCGCCTCCACACCCCCATGTACTTCTTCCTCTCCAACCTGTCTTTTGTTGACATCTGTTTCGTCTCTACCATTGTCCCAAAGATGCTAGTGAACATCCAGGCACAGAGCAAAGACATCTCCTACATAGGATGCCTCACTCAGGTGTATTTTTTTGTAGTTTTTGCTGGAATGGATGATTTCCTCCTGACCGTGATGGCCTATGACCGTTTTGTGGCCATCTGCCACCCCTTGCACTACATGGTCATCATGAACGCCCGCCTCTGTGTCCTCCTGGTTCTGATGTGTTGGTTTGTCTTTTTCTGTGTTGCTCTTGTTCATCTTCTACTGTTGACGCAGCTGACATTCTGTGTAGGCACTGAAATCCAACATTACTCCTGTGAACTGGATCAGATTCTCAAGGTGGCCTGCTCAGACACCTTCATCAATGATGTCTGTATGTATGTGGCCACTGCCCTGCTGTGTATGCTTCCTCTCACTGGGATCCTCTTTTCTTACTATCAGATTGTCTCCACCTTAATGAAAATGGCATCCACTGAGGGCAAGTACAAAGCCTTTTCCACCTGTGGGTCTCACCTCTCTGTGGTCACCTTGTTCTATGGAACGAGTCTAGGGGTCTACTTCACCTCTGCTGTGACCCATTCTCCCCATAGAATCTCCATTGCCTCAGTGATGTACACCGTGGTCACCCCCATGCTGAACCCCTTCATCTACAGCCTGAGGAACAAGGATGTGAAGGGGGCCCTGGGCAGGCTCCTTAGCTGAGTCCCTTGCTAGTGATGGGCCACTGGCCTCAGAACTAAGTGAAGATGGTGGGCTCCAAAGGCAAATGATGCAAAGTTCAATATCTTGTTTCTTTTCTCCCCTCAAAACCTGCTTGACTTCTTTTTGTAAAGCATGTGTGACTTAACATGTCTTTGTTTTTGGATTGGTGTTTCTCAAACAGCCCTCTCAGCAATTCCCTTTTGACATTTCTCCTTTATGTCTTGTCCATATATTCCATGTTTCTTCAGCATTTTGCAGTCATTCTCATGGACTGATTGACTGAGTGTGTTTTCTTCCCTGTGTTCACTTCTCCTCTCTCCCACCCATGCTCCTTGCTCCTTCCTATAAAGTGCTTGAAGATGCATCCTTGGTTCAGTATCAGCTTCTGAGGGAATCAAAACTATTACAGTCATGGGGTTCCTGTCTTGGCCAGCAGGTTAAGACCCAAGGACGAGGGTTCCATCCCTGCCTTGATCATTGTGATAAGGATGCTGCATTGTGTGAGCTGTGGTTTATGTTGCAGACGCAGTTCAGATCTGGCATTGCTGTGACTGTGGTGTAGGCTGTCAGTTGCAGCTCTGATTTGACCCATACCCTGGAAAGTTCCATAAGCTGTGGGTACTGTGTATAAAAGCCAAAAAAAAAAAAAAAAAAAGAGTGGGAATCTAGTTTTGAGTGCCAGCTTTTTCAAGTGATTGATAGCCATATATTGTGTCAGAAAACTCTGAAACACTGCTTCATTGTCCTATTTTTTTTTTGTCCTTTTAGGGCTGCACCTGTGGCATATGGAATTTCCCAGGCTAGGGATTGAATTGGAGCTGTAGCTGCCGGTGTACACTGCAGCCATAACAAAGGCGGGATCCAGGAGGCTTCTGTGACCTACACCTCATCTCAGGTCAATGCCAGATCAGGAACACACTAAGCGAGGCCTGGGATCAAACACACATCCTCATGGATCCTATTTGGGTCTGTGAATGCTGAGCCATGATGTGAACTCCACACTGCTTCATTCATTGCCTTCCTTCTTCCCCTTCCTCTTTCCTTTTCTTGTTTCATTGGACATTTATTTCCCATCAGGGCAGTTTTCAGATGCATTCCAAGATTTTCAAACATCTAATAATGGATATAATAAATGAATAAAACATTTTGTTACCTGGTTTATTTTAGGGGAGGGAATGTTCTGGAGGTGCCACCAGGAGTGGTAGTTACACACTTGTGGAATGTACTCAGAATGTAATTCACCTTATGAGAAGACTATTGATAGAACTGAGTCTGCAGTGAAGGATGGGGTGGCTGAATCTGTCATCATTTCCCCTACTTACCTTGGGATCCCTTCCCCATGTCCACTGCAATCCAGCCTGACTGCCTCTGTCAGCACCAGATGGAACCGACCTTCTGCGTGCTTGATGGCAGACCTGACTGCGAATTATGCCCCACCAGGGACAGCTCTTGATGGAGAGTCATGGGGGATACCATCTTCTTCACCCTTTGGTCGTGTGTTAATTCTGACCTTTGGATGTTGTGTCATTTCCCTGAATTTCCCTGCAGGATGAAAACTCTGCTCACTCGTGTGGGGGATGACTTAAGGTAAGCATGATTGGATGTACTCTCTTCCCTGTATCACTTCTCCTTACTCTAACCCATGTTCCATGGTCCTTACTCCTTCCAATAAAGTGCTTACACGTGAATCCTTGGCTGGGCGTCTGCTTCTGTTGAACCAAACCCAAGACAGGTGATCAAGACTGTGAAAAGTAAATGATGCCATGAATGGTACCAAGGTCTTCTGGGGCAAAACCAAGCAAACACAGAAACAGACAAGTATTGGGTATATACAAAGATCTCCAAATTCCTGCAAAATCATAACTTGTTAGGTAGGAATAACATATTCAGTGTGGCTTTAACTCAACTTCATTCCACTAAGTTTAATCCATAATGTATTTACCATCTGCTTCATACAAACACAACTGGGGACCAAAGAGGTAAATGTGATTGCAGTAAAGAGTGGCAGCCATAAAAATACTGGTGTGTCATAAGGAATGTTGATAACAAAGATAGAGATTTTCAGCACTCCTTGGATAATTCTAGAAAAAAACATTTTAAAATTTATTAATGGATTTCTTGAGGGATAATTTATATATCATGAAATTCAGCCATTGAGATGATGAATTCCATTGTTTTGGTTAGTGTAGTGTTATTCAATGATCATCACGGTCCCGTTCTAGAACATTTTTATCACCCTAGAGAGTTCCTTTGTGCCCATTTGCAGTTAGCATCTGTATCATATCTCATGATATCACTTAGTGTGGAATCTAAAGAAAATCATATAGGTGTTCTCTTGTGGCGCAGCAGGTTGAGGATCTCACATTGTCACTGCAGCCGCTCGGGTCACTGCTGTGGTGCAGGTTCACTCCCTGGCCCAGAAACTTCCACATGCAATGGGTGCAGCCCCCCACCCTGAGAAGTTACAAGTGAACCTATTTACAAAACAGATTTAAACACACAGAACATTGAGTAGATTTCCCTTTGCCCTTCCCAAACCCCCAATCCATCCCTCCTTTCTCATCCTTCCCCTTTGGTAACCATACATTTGTTTTCAAGGTCTGTGAGTCTGTCCCGCTAGGTAAATAATTTCACTTGTATCACTTTTAAAATTCCACCTATATGATAGCATATGATATTTGTCTTCCTCTGTCTGAGTCCCTTCACTTAGTATGATAATTTCTAGGTGCTGATTTTTTAATTAAAGTATCGGTGATTTAGAGTGTTGTCAATTTCTGCTGCACAGCACATATATAATCTTTTTCTCTTACATACTTCCATCATGTTGTATCCCAAGAGAGTGCATATAGTTCCCTGTGCTGTACAGTAGGACCTCAATGCTTATCCATTTCAAGTGTAACAGTTTGTATCTACCAACCCCAAACTCCCCATCCATCACACTCCTGCCCCCTTTCCCCTGGGCAATCACAATCTGTTCTCTATGTCTGTGAGTCTGTTTCTGGTTTTCACTACGACGCATTTCCACTCAAGAGCAGATATGGGAGTTCTCTGGTGGCTCAGCCAGGTAAGGATTCCGTGTTTTGACTTCTGTAGTTTGGGTCATGTTTGTGGCACTGGTTTGATCCCTGGCCCAAGAACTTCTGCACTCCAGGAGTGTCCCCCAAAAATTAAATAATAAATGAAAAAGAAAAAGCATGTATACATGAGCTCACACCCACAGACATGCTTTGCATTTTATCTTAAAGGCTTTGCCATCTTGTTTCCCCTTCTTCTCTGTGTGGCCCACAAACTTCCTCGCAAGGGACATCCTACTTTTCCCTCTTCTGGAGGATTCCACCAGGCAGGCAGCGTCTGAAAGAGGGAGCCATAGGGATCATCCCTAACAGCATCCACTTGTCTGTGACAACTGCCCTGCTGGGTGTGTTTCCCTCACTGGAATCTTTTTCTCTTACTTTCAAATTGTCTCCTCTTTAGTGAGAATGTCCTCTATGAGGGAAAATAGGAAGCCTTTTCCACCTGTGGGCCTCCCCCCTCTGTGGTCTCCTGGTGCTAGGTGATAAGCCTGGCAGTCTACCTCAGTTGTGATGTGATCCGTTCTCCCCGGAGAAGCTCCATGGCCTCAGTGATGTTTACCATAGTCATCCCCATGTGGAACCCCTTTATCTACAGCCTGAGGAACAAGGATGTGAAGAGGGCCCTGGGCAGGCTCCTCAGTTGAGGAGCCCCTTGTGCATGATGGGCCACTGGCCTCAGAACTAAGTGGCATTGTGATGCCCAAGGGAAAATGTTGTGCATTTAAACGTCCTGAGTCTTTTGTGATACTAAAGGCCAGGCTTCAGTTCTTGTCTTCTCAAAGCACCGATGCCTTTCCTTTTATTTGTTTTTCTATTAGTTTGTCCTCAACCATCTCCTCAGTAATTCCTGTTTAATTTTCTTTCTTATTTGCAGACCATAAAGGTCTATCTGGGGGGAGTATTATTTTTACAGCCATTCCGTTAATTCTCAACACTATATTTGAAGCGCTTATATCAAGTGTGGCATGGTTTTCCCCCAAATACCCTCTCAAATGTTGACATTATTCACCTTAGTTTGGTTGTGTGTTTCACCCTGGATGAGATGGAATGAAAATCATACTGCAGTCATAAACAAATGCTTCAAATATGAAGACTCTTCAGATCCCACTGTGGAGCAGTGGGTTAAGAATCCAACTTCAGCAGCTCAGGTTGCTGCAGAGGCATGGGTTTGACCCTCAGCCTGGTGCCATGGGTTATGGATCTGGCTTGCTACAGTTCCCTGGCCTGGGAACATCCATATGCTGTGGGTGCAGCAAAAAAACAAAAAAAACCAAAAAAAACCGAAAAAAAACAAAAAAAAAACAAAAGAAAACGAAAACAATAGTGAGAGAGATTGTTCTTCTTGTTTTATGTGTATGCTATGTCATCTTGACAAAAAATTTTTTTCCTTTTTCTTTTCAGGGCTGTACTTGTGGCATATGGAAGTTCACAGTCCAGGGGTTGAATTGGAGCTGCAACTGCTGGTCTATGACACAGCCACAGCAAAGCCCGATCCAAGCCACATCTGTGACCTATGCTGAAGCTTGCAGCAATGTTGGTTTCTTAACCCACTTAAGGAGGCTGGGGATTGAACTCCCATCCTTATGGATACTGGTCAGGTTCTTTACCCACTGAGCCACAATTGGTACTCCTGACAACATTTTTCAAAAGTATTTTTTCTCCTTTACATTTTTCAAAAAGATTGAGATTGGGATGGACTCTAGGCAGGAACACTGACATTCAGCCCACATTCCTAAGTTTGTCATCATACTTCTCCCGAAAAAGCATTAGCTTTATCTTTTCAGACTGGCCACCCCCACATGGGACGAGACATGGAAGCCAGCAGCTGTCACTGCTCCCACCTGGTAGCTTCACTACCAAAGAGCCACTGGATGTATTTTAGCTGCTGAGGTGTTTAACAAATCTCAGGAAAGGATTCTGATTGGTACAATCATGTGCTCTTTCCCCCTTGGAGCAGTCAACTGGGGTCAAGAGACAATGTGACTGGCAGCTTATTCAGAATCACATTCATTTATTCAGCTTATCAAACCTATTTTTACTGAGGATTTACTATGTGCCTGTGTTTGATTTAGACCCACCTATTGCAGGGTAAAGAAGATCTGGAGCCTGGGGAGGGCAGTTGTCCCAACAAAAAGGATGGTCTTTGTATACCTCACTGAGAAATTAACTTTCTTTTTTTGCTTTTTGGGTCTGCACCCATGCCATTTGGAGATTCCCAAGTTAGGGGTGGAATTGGAGCTACCGCTGCCACCCTACGCCACCGCCACAGCAACACATCTGTGAGGTACCCCACAGCTCAGGACAATGCCAGATCCTTAACCCACTGGGGAAGGCCAGGGATCGAGCCCACAACCTCATGGTTCCTTGTTGGATTGTTTTCCACTATGTCACAATGGGAACTCCGAGAAAGTTACATTTGTGAGGATAGTGAATGGCTTAGGTGAGTAGTATCTGGAGACAGAGTGCCCCAATCAGAGGGTAAGGTTAAATACAAAGACCTTGAGGTGGGAGGTTGCCCTGGGGGTGGGGTGGGGTGTGGGTGGACTGTAGCTGGATCAGAGAGTGAGGGGAGCACAGGAGAAGAGGAGGACAGGTATTGGGCTGGTCACATGAGGCTTTGCCTGTCACTGAAGGGTTTTTGCTTTCATTTATTCTGAGTGACAGGGAGAATCATTGCAGAGACTTGAATAGAAGCATTATATGACTTACCTTAGCATTGTTATTTTCTTTTTTTGGCTGGAATTGCTGCATGTGGGATTTCCCAGGCCAGGGACTGAATCAGAGCAATAGTTGTGACTTATGCTGTAGCTGTAGCAATGCTGAATCCTTAACCCACTGTGCCGGAGCAAGACCTCCTGCCTTAGGATTTTAAGAGATGATTCTGGCTTCCTGGTTCAATAGCTATTGGAGGGTGTGAGGAAGCCTGTGAGTTGGGCTTGCGCCATGCAGATTCTTTATCAGTCAGCATATGGGTGTGAGAGAAAGTGATGAGCCAAAATGTCTCCAGGGTTTGAGGCCTGAACAACTGAACTATTGGACTTTCATCTATTGAGATGGAGAGGGTGGTGGTTGGAGCACATTAGGAAAGAAAGAGGATATCAGAAGTCCAGGTATTGAAATGCCAAAAGTGAGATAGTCTAACTCAATGAATATTTATAGGGTTCCACTTAGCTGAATAACTAGATTTGTCAAATTCATAGAGACAGAAAGGGGACTAGAGAGTCCTAGATTCTGGGGGTAGAGAGGCAGGGGTGTTAATGTTTCTTGTATGTGAATACATTTCACTCTAAAATGGAACCGGAGACACATATGCAATGGAATATGACTCAGCCATAAAAAGGAGGAACTAATGTCGTTTTGCAGCAGCATGGATCCGACTAGAGATCCTCATACTAAGTCAGTCAGAAAGAGAAAGACAAATGCTATATGATATCAGTTTTATGTGGACTGTAAAATATGGTAAACCAGTCAGAATGGCCATCATTAATAAATCCACAAATAACAAGTGCTGGAGGGGCTGTGGAGAAACGGGAACCCTCCTGCACTGCTGGTGGGAATGTAAACTGGTACAGCCACTATGGAGAACAGTCTGGAGATACCTTAGAAATCTATACATAGAACTTCCATATGACCTTGCAATCCCACTCTTGGGCATCTATCCGGACAAAGCTCTACTTAAAAGAGACACATGCACCCGCATGTTCATTGCAGCACTATTCACAATAGCCAGGACATGGAAACAAGCCAAATGTCCATCGACAGATGATTGGATTCGGAAGATTTGGTATATATACACAATGGAATACTACTCAGCCATAAAAAAGGATGACATCCTGCCATTTGCAGCAACATGGATGGAACTAGAGAATCTCATCCTGAGTGAAATGAGCCAGAAAGACAAAGACAAATACCATATGATATCACTTATAACTGGAATCTAATATCCAGCACAAATGAACATCTCCTCAGAAGAGAAAATCTTGGACTTGGAGAAGAGACTTGTGGTTGCCTGATGGGAGGGGGAGGGAGTGGGAGGGATCGGGAGCTTGGGCTTATCAGACACAACCTAGAATAGATTTATAAGGAGATCCTGCTGAATAGCATTGAGAACTATGTCTAGATACTCATGTCGCAACAGAAGAAAGGGTGGGGGAAAAAACTGTAACTGCAATGTATACATCTAAGGATGACCTGACCCCCTTGCTGTACAGTGGGAAAATAAAAAAAAAAATATGGTGAAAATGAATTTACCTGCAAAACAGAGACAGACTCACAGACCTAGAGAACAGACGTGGTTGCCAAGGGGAAGGGGGCAGGGAGTGTGATGACCAGGAGTTTGGGGTTAGTGGATGCAAATGATTACATTTAGAATGGGTAAACCATAAGGTTCTATTGTATAGCACAGGGAATTACATCCAATCTCCTGGGACACACCATGTGGAAGATAATAAAAAATATATATATATACACACACCGACATACACATATGTATGACTGGGTCACTTTGCTGTACAGCAGAAATTGGCACAATATCTGCATTAACTATACCTTAACAAAAAATGTTAAAAATCCAAAAAGTCTAAAAATACAAGGTGTAAAATTTCACATGTCCACTTATTTAAAAAATAGCCATAATGAGAACATTTTTATCCATTTAGAATTGGCCTGCTCTGCGTAATCTAAAAATCTGCACTGGATGCTGTGACTTCTTAACGAGACAGGGCCTGGTCCTATCAGGTTCAGTGGTTCAACCAGAAGGACCCCAAGCCTGGTCCTTGTGGTTGAAGCACTGTTCTGATGCAGTGACTTCCTGTGCTGTTGAAAGATGTCACCTGGATACATATGTCCCCTCCCCCTCCAGGAGTTCCTTTCTGCAGCCTGTTCAAAGACCTGCTATGAAGGGCTTCTGCCAGATGCTTTCCAGTCTAGGAATTACATGTCAAAAGTTATGCCTACCACTCCCCATGGTTTTAACTTTTTCATGGATCATCATCCCGATCCCTTGAACGCCTACAGACGTTCACACGATATGAGAATTAGATCCACAGCCATTTCCTTCAGTTAACTACTCTCAGCTATAAGCATAATAGAATTACTTTTGTCTCTCTGACAGCCCAGATAGTTAAGGTTGGACGAGATCCCAAAGTGATGACCCAGGGTCCCAGGGAGACTGGAACAGTTCTCCCTCATGATGTCATGAAAGGATGAAGTCCATAGCAGATGGCTCTGCAGATCTGAGAAAATGTTGGCCCAGTCGTTGAGGTGTTCTGGAGCACAGACTCACCTTTGGAGGAGTCCCACTCCAGGTAGAATGAGCAGGCCCTGTGGTTCCAGGAAGAGTGTGGCTTCAAAAGCTCAGGCATTAACCTTATGCTAAGTAAGATAAGTCACGTGTAGAAAGGCAAATACTGCCTGATATCCCTTATATGTGGAATCTAGAGAATACAACACTTTTAGTGACTAAAAAAAAAAAAAAAAAAAAAAAAAAGAAGCAGGCTCACAGATCCAGAGAACAAACTAGTGGTTACCAGTAGGGAGAGGGGAGTGGAGGGGTCAATAGAGGGGTATGGGGGGAAAAGGTGCCAACTATTAAGTATAAGAGAAGCTGTAGGAGTTCCTGCTGTGGCACAGTGGGATTGTGGCATTGTTGCAGTGCTGGCACACAGGCTTGATCCTGGGTCTGGCACAGTGGCTTAAGGATCTGACATTGCACAGCCGTGGTGTAGGTGGCAACTGTGGCTTATATCTGATTCCTGGCCCTGGAACTCCATATGCTGTGGGGTGGCCAAAAACCAAACCAAAACAAAACAGGCTATGAGGATCTACTGTATAACACAGGGAATATGGCCTATATTTCACAATAACTATAAATGGAATATGACCTTAAGAAAAAAGGAGGCTGCACTAGCTACACCAGAAGAAAATTCTGACGATTGGAGAAAACAAGAAACAAGCAAAGCAAAAAATGCTCAGGCAGATCCTGAGAGTGGTAACAGCTAGAGGCTGTCATGAACCAGATTTCTTGACCCTCAATGACAAGGTTTTTCTTGGAAAGAGATCCAGAAATCCTACCTCTTTAGTTGCCACATTTATTGTACTGGCTCTGCTAGAAGAATGACCAGTGTCAGACTTCATCATTTTTTATTGACTAAGGCTTTTATTTGTTTCTAAAAAGTATGACTAATTCTATCAGAGAAAACCATACGATGGTAAAGGAAAGTTTTAATTTTTATTTAATTGCTTCCTTTATTTTAGGCTCATTCTACATATTGGTAGTTTGATTTTTTTATTTTTATTTTTATTTTTATTTCATTTTCCCACTGTACAGCAAGGGGGTCAGGTTATCCTTACATGTATACATTACAATTACAGTTTTTCCCCCACCATTTCTTCTGTTGCAACATGAGTATCTAGACATAGCTCTCAATGCTATTCAGTGGGATCTCCTTGTAAATCTATTCTAGGTTGTGTCTGATAAGCCCAAGCTCCCGATCCCTCCCACTCCCTCCCCCTCCCATCAGGCAACCACAAGTCTCTTCTCCAAGTCCATGATTTTCTCTTCTGAGGAGATGTTCATTTGTGCTGGATATTAGATTCCAGTTATAAGTGATATCATATGGTATTTGTCTTTGTCTTTCTGGCTCATTTCACTCAGGATGAGATTCTCTAGTTCCATCCATGTTGCTGCAAATGGCATTATGTCATCCTTTTTTATGGCTGAGTAGTATTCCATTGTGTATATATACCACTCTTCCGAATCCAATCCTCTGTCGATGGACATTTGGCTTGTTTCCATGTCCTGGCTATTGTCAATAGTGCTGCAATGAACATGTGGGTGCATGTGTCTCTTTTAAGTAGAGCTTTGTCCGGATAGATGCCCAAGAGTGGGATTGCAAGGTCATATGGAAGTTCTATGTATAGATTTCTAAGGTATCTCCAAACTGTTCTCCATAGTGGCTGTACCAGTTTACATTCCCACCAGCAGTGCAGGAGGGTTCCCTTTTCTCCACAGCCCCTCCAGCACTTGTTATTTGTGGATTTATGAATGATGGCCATTCTGACTGGTGTGAGGTGGTATCTCATGGTAGTTTTGATTTGCATTTCTCTTATAATCAGCGATGTTGAGCATTTTTTCATGTGTTTGTTGGCCATCTGTATATCTTCATTGGAGAAATGTCTATTCAGGTCTTTTGCCCATTTTTCCATTGATTGGTTTTTTGCTGTTGAGTTGTATAAGTTGCTTATATATTCTAGAGATTAAGCCCTTGTCAGTTGCATCATTTGAAACTATTTTCTCCCATTCTGTAAGTTGTCTTTTTGTTTTCTTTTGGGTTTCCTTTGCTGTGCAAAAGCTTTTCAGTTTGATGAGGTCCCATGGGTTTATGTTTGTTCTAATTTCTATTGCTTTGGGAGACTGACCTGAGAAAATATTCATGATGTTGATGTCAGAGAGTGTTTTGCCTAGGTTTTCTTCTAGGAGCTTGATGGTGTCCTGTCGTATATTTAAGTCTTTCAGCCATTTGGAGTTTATTTTTGTGCATGGTGTGAGGGTGTGTTCTAGTTTCATTGCTTTGCATGCAGCTGTCCAGGTTTCCCAGCAATGCTTGCTGAATAGACTTTCTTTTTCCCATTTTATGTTCCTGCCTCCCTTGTCAAAGATTAATTGACCCTAGGTGTCAGGGTTTATGTCCAGGTTCTCTATTCTGTTCCATTGGTCTGTCTGTCTGTTTTGATCCCAGTACCACACTGTTTTGATGACCGTGGCTTTGTAGTATTTCTTGAAGTCTGGGAGAGTTATGCCTCCTGCTTGGTTTTTGTTTCTCAGGATTGCTTTGGCGATTCCGGGTCTTTTGTGGTTCCATATAAATGTTTGGATTGTTTGTTCTAGTTCTGTGAAAAATGTCCTGGGTAATTGGATAGGGATTGCATTGAATCTGTAGATTGCTTTGGGTAGTATGGCCATTTTCACAATATTGATTTTCCCAATCCAGGAACATGGAATATCTTTCCATTTCTTTCCATCTTCTTTGATTTCTTTGATTAAGGTTTTATAGTTCTCGGCATATAGGTCCTTTACCTCTTTGGTCAGGTGTATTCCGAGGTATTTGATTTTGTGTGGTACAATTTTAAAAGGTATCGTGTTTTTTTATTCCTTTTCTAATGTTTCATTGCTGGTATACAGAAATGCAACTGACTTCTGAATGTTAATCTTATATCCTGCCACTTTGCTGAATTTATGAATCAGTTCAAGGAGTTTTGGGGTTGAGTCCTTAGGGTTTTCTAGGTATAGAATCATGTCATCTGCATACAGTGACAGTTTGATCTCTTCTCTTCCTATATGGATGCCTTTGATTTCTTTTGTTTGTCTAATTGCTGTGGCTAAGACTTCCAAAACGATGTTGAAGAGCAGTGGTGAGAGTGGGCATCCCTGTCTTGTTCCAGATTGGAGTGAGAAGGCTTTCCGTTTTTCCCCATTGAGGATTATATTTGCTGTGGGTTTCTCATAAATGGCTTTGATTATATTCAGGAATGTTCCCTCTATACCCACTTTGGCGAGGGTCTTGATCATGAATGGATGTTGAACTTTGTCAAACGCTTTTTCTGCGTCTATTGAGATGATCATATGATTTTTGACTTTTTTTTTGTTAATGTGGTGTATGATGCTGATTGATTTGCGTATGTTGAACCATCCTTGTGAACCTGGGATGAACCCAACCTGGTCATGGTGTATAATTTTTTTGATATGTTGTTGGATTCGGTTGGCTAAGATTTTGTTGAGAATTTTTGCATCTATATTCATCAATGATATTTGCCGATAGTTTTCTTTTTTGGTGGTATCTCTGCCTGGTTTTGAAACGAGGGTGATGGTGGCCTCATAGAATGTCTTTGGGAGTGTTCCTTCTTCTTCAAATTTTTGAAAGAGTTTCAGGAGGATGGGCACCAATTCCTCTTTATATGTTTGAGAGAATTCACCTGTGAAGCCATCTGGTCCTGGACTTTTATTTGTAGGGAGTGATTTTATGACTTCTTCAATTTCATTTCTAGTGATGGGTCTGTTCAGTTGGTCTGTTTCTGCTTGATTCAGTTTTGGCAGGCTTTAAGATTCTAGGAAATTGTCCATTTCTTCCAGATTGTCAAACTTGTTGCCGTATAGTTGTTTATAGTATTCTCTTATGGTTTTTTGTATTTCTGCTGTATCCGTTGTGATTTCTCCTTTTTCATTTATAATTTTGGTGATTTGGGTTCTTTCTCTCCTCTTTTTAGTGAGTCTGGCCAGGGGTTTATCAATTTTGTTCACCTTTTCAAAGAACCAGCTCTTGGTTTTATTAATTTTCTCTATTGTTTTTTGAGTCTCTATTTTATTGATTTCTTCTTTGATCTTTATAATTTCCTTCCTTCTGCTGACTTTAGGACTTCTTTGTTCTTCTTTTTCTAATTCATTTAGGTGGAGGGTTAAGTTGTCAATTTGGGATCTTTCTTCTTTTTTGAGAAAGGCCTGGATTGCTATAAATTTCCCTCTGAGCACTGCTTTCGCAGCATCCCATAGATTTTGAGAGGTTGTGTCTTCATTATCATTTGTTTCAAGGTAGTTTTTAATTTCCTTTTTGATTTCCTCATTGACCCATTGGTTTTTTAGTAGCATGTTGTTTAGTCTCCATGGAGTAGGTTTTTTCTCTTTGCTTTTCCCGTGGTTGATTTCTAATTTCATGGCATTGTGGTCAGAGAAAATACTTGAGATAATTTCTACGCTCCTAAATTTATTGAGATTCGCTTTATGTCCCAATATGTGGTCGATTCTTGAGAATGTTCCATGAGCATTTGAGAAGAATGTGTATTCTGATTTTTTTGGATGTAGTGTCCTGAAGATATCAATGAAGTCTACCTTTTCTATTGTTTCCTTTAGGATCTCCGTTGCTTTATTGGTTTTCTGTCTAGAGGATCTGTCCATTGATGTGAGGGGGGTATTTAGGTCTCTTACTATGATTGTATTCTCATCAATATCACCCTTTATGTCTGTTAATATTTGTTGTATGTATCTGGGTGCTCCTATGTTTGGGGCATATATGTTGATGATAGTAACATCCTCTCCTTGGATGGATCCCTTAATCATTACATAGTGTCCTTCTTTGTCTTTCTTTATGTCTTTTGTTTTACAGTCTATTTTGTCTGATGTGAGCATTGCGACTCCTGCTTTTCTGTCATGTCTATTGGCATGAAATACTTTTCCCCAGCCTTTCACTTTCAATCTATATGTATCTTTTGTCCTAAGGTGAGTTTCTTGTAGGCAGCATATTGAAGGTTTTTGCCTTTTTATCCACTCAGCCATTCTGTGTCTTTTGATTGGGGCATTCAGTCCATTGACATTTAAGGTGATAATTGATAGATGATTATTTATTGCCATTTTATCCTCGTGTTCCAGTTGATTCTATGGTTCTCCATTCTTCTTTTTTTTTTTTTTTTTTTTGGTTGGATGGTCTCCTGTTATTATCTGCTTGAGTGTATTTTTTTTTTCATTTTTTGCAAATGCAATATTTGGTTTTGGCTTGTGGTTGCCCTGTTTTTTAAGTATGCTAACCCCTTCCCATAATTGTGTGTTTTAGCCTGATGGTCCTGTAAGTTCAAACACTTCATTATTATATTAAAATTAAGAAGAGAGACACATACAAACAAAAAGGATTATTTACCTCCTAACATCTCTTGCCCACATTTTATGGTTTTGATGACTCTTTTATTTTTTTCTTTTTACTTTTATTTTGTTTGAAGCATGTTCATGATTAAATCTGTATGCTGGCTTATTTGAGTGACTGCTCTCTGATTGCGGTTTCCTCAGTCCTAGTTCTTCCTCTTCTTCTTCTTTTTTTTTTCTTTTCTTTTTTCTTCCCTTTCCTTCCTTTCTTTTTGGTTTAGAGAAGCCCTTTCAATATTTCCTTGAACCTGGGTTTTGTGTTGCTGTATTCTTTAAGTTTTTGTTTGTTGGGAAAAACTTTTATTTCCCCTTCTATTTTAAATGATATTCTTGCTGGATAAAGTATTCTAGGTTGCATATTTTTTCCTTTGAGCACTTTAAATATCTCTTGCCATTCCCTCCTGGCCTGTAGTGTTTCTGTAGAGAAATCAGCTGATATTCTTATGGGGGTTCCCTTGTAGGTAACATTCTGGTTTTCTCTTGCTGCCTTTAGGATCCTCTCTTTATCACTAACTTTTGCCATTTTTATTATGATGTGTCTTGGTGTGGGTCTGTTTGGGTTCAGTTTGTTTGGGGCCCTCTGTGCTTCTTGTATCTTGAATCCAGTATCCTTTAGATTTGGGAAGTTTCCATCGATAATTTCTTCAAATATATTTTCCATTCCCTTATCTTTTTCTACTCCTTCTGGAATTCCTATTATGCGTAGATTGGCCCGTTTTATATTATCCCATAGGTCTCTTATATTGCTTTCCAGTTTTTTGATTCGGTTTTCTGTCTGTTGACCAGATTGAGTGATTTCCATTATTCTATCTTCCATATCACTGATTCGTTCTTCTGCATTATTCATTCTGGTTTTTACTGCCCCTAGTTCAGTTTGCATCTCTGCAAATGAATGTTTTAGTTTTTCTTGGCTCCTCCTTATATTTTCTAGTTCCTTTCTGAGGGTATCTGCATTACTGTTCATATCTTCTCTTAATTCCTTCAGTATTTTCAGTATTTCTCTTTTGAATTCCAGGTCTGTCAGACTGCAGAGATCAGTTTCATTGTTGACTGTGTTAGGTGAGTTCTCCTGTTGGTTTGACTGGGGGTGGTTTCTCAGCTTCTTCATCTTGCTTGTTGTCTTCTTTCTCCTGAGGGAGTTGTACTCTCCGTTATCGGGTAGTGTTTGCCTTGTCACTGTCGTGCAATATTTCCTGAGGGCTGTCGTTGTTGGTCAATCTTTTTTTGAGGCAGTGTGGCTTTTCTGGAGTGTTGATGGGGCTAACAGTGTTTCTTTGAAGCAAAGGAGGACTTCCTGAGGGCAGACAGGACTGGGAGGTCCACCCCACGATGGTAGCAGATTTCACTTGGGTCTCAGCACCCCTTGGGGTCTTGGGTGGGTAGCAGGGCCCTTGGAGACTCAAGAGGCTCCTCCCCAGGGCAGCCCGATTCAGAAAGACCGTCTGAGATCTTTTCCCGACTCGGCCAGGCTTGTTGCAGCTTTTCTGGGCTGCAGGGGATCCTGCCTGGAGCTGGCAGTCCTATGCAGCTGGTCCACTAGGTCTCAGCATTCCCTGGGGGCTTGGGCGGGTAGCAGGGCCCTTGGAGACTCAAGAGGCTCCTCCCCAGGGCAGCCCGACTCAGAAAGACCGTCTGAGATCTTTTCCTGATTCGGCCAGGCTTGTTGCAGCTTTTCTGGGCTGCAGGGGGTCCTGCCTGGAGCTGGCAGTCCTATGCAGCTGGTCCACTAGGTCTCAGCATTCCCTGGGGGCTTGGGCGGGTAGCAGGGCCCTTGGAGACTCAAGAGGCTCCTCCCCAGGGCAGCCCGACTCAGAAAGACCGTCTGAGATCTTTTCCTGATTCGGCCAGGCTTGTTGCAGCTTTTCTGGGCTGCAGGGGGTCCTTCCTGGAGCTGGCAGTCCTATGCAGCTGGTCCACTAGGTCTTAGCACCCCCTGGGGTCTTGGGCGGGGAGCAAGGCCCTTGGAGACCCAAGAGGCTCCTCCCCGGGGGAGCCCGTCTCAGAAAAACCGTCGGAGAATTAGGCCGATCTATTCACGGCCTGGCTAGGCTTGTTCTAGCTTTTCTGGGCTGCAGGCCTTTTCTAGGGGGCTGGTGGTGTTTGGTGCTGCTCTGTGGAAGTGTAGCCCCTCCAAAGGGCAAGGAGGCCTGTGCAGGGAGAGCCCCTGCGGTGGTAGGCTTCAGGCAATTGTTGAGGCCAGCCCTCCTGGATGGCAGGCAGCCCCAGGTCCGGTGAGAGCATAGGGCGTGGCGGGGGTGGGGGGAGGGAATGCACTGGGAAGCACAGCTTTCTGCTAGCTAGCGGGCCTGTAAGCTTGCTGTGGCGTGGGGGGTATTCTATGGGAACCCACCCCTTCTTCTCTCCCCTCCCCAGCACGGGCGCAGACCAGGCTCTTCTCCCAGGTTCCCTCTGAGGCGGCTTTCCACTTCCCTGCCCCTAGAGTATTGCTCCCTTCCTCTGCGACAGCTTTGTTTTCTAGTCTCCCAGGCAGTCTCTGCCCCGTCAAATGGTTTAGAGACCTCCCAAGCAGTTTCCGCTCTTCCCCGCCCCCCTAGCCCGGGGACTAATCTCTGGAGCCGAGGTCTCGGTGCCCAGCCCCCACCCAGGCGTCCCCCGGCCCTTTCTTGGGGACTAACCTTCGGAGGCGAGGTCTCGGTGCCCAGCCCCCACCCAGGCGTCCCCCGGCCCTTTCCCGGGGACTAACCTCTGGAGCCGAGGATTCGGTGCCCAGCCCCCACCCAGGCGTCTCAATTTTTGGTGACTGTGCCCGTAGTTCAGATGGTCCGTTGGGTTCTTGATCGGTTTTTCCGTACTCCGACTTACTGCTACACTCTTCTCTGCATCTGGAGATTCCTCTGGTTCATTTGATCTTTCGCCCGGTAGGTGACTTTCCAGGGTGCAGGATCCCTTTCTCCTCCGCAGTTCCCTTTTCGGGAGCACCCGTCCCGCTGGGATTCACCTTCTCTCACTCTCCTCTTTTCTCCCGTTCTGCCCAATAATGTCACGAACTTCTTGCCGTTATTGGAGTTTAGGTTCCTCTGCCAGTGATTGGTTGCTGTTCTGTGCGAGTCATTTCTTCTGTAGATGTGCTTTTTTTGTTGTGTTTGTGGGAGAGGGTGAGCGTGTCCCCCTACTCCTCCACCATCTTGTCCTCCACCCCCGGGAGTTTGATTTTTAATACATTATTGATTTCCATGAGAGCCCCAAATCTTCATAGCATATTACTTAAAATTATCTTGGCAGTTCCCTGTTGGCACAGTTAAGGATCTGGTGTTGCCACCACTGTGGCATGAGTTCAGTCCCTGGCCCAAGAACTTCCACAGCCAAAAGAAAAAGAAAAAATAGAAAGAAATGAGATTGATCATCTTTAAAAATTTCCCTGCTTCTGTTATTATTCATAGGTGACATACTTGTATAGTCTGTTTTCATTTCTTGATAAGAATTTCCAGAAGTTTGAGCATTTCCCCTCCATTTTATTGATCAAATGGATAGTTTGTTTATTTTTACCACAATAAATTCTAGTTTTTGTTCCTTTGCCTCTTTTTAAATTGGTTTTGTAGTATTTTCTTCCTTTTCGTAAAGGTTTAATGTATAAAGCACTTTTCATTGATATATTTGTAAAAATAGCATAATTTTATTTTCTAATTTGAAACAATTAAAAAGCATATTTCATTTTAGAATGCCTTTTTACTAAAATGTAGAAAGGCCCAAAATTATTTATGTTGGCTCTTTTCACTCCAAAGGTGTAAGTGTTGTCATTTGCCTATTTACTTTCTATATGTATGTTTTAAAAGTTTTGTATTTTGGCAGCTCCCGTTGTGGCTCAGTGGTTCACAAACCCAACTAGGATCCGTGAGGAGGCGGGTTTGATCCCTGGCCTTTCTCAGTGGGTTAAGGTTCCAGTGTTGCTGTGAGCTGTGGTAAAGGGGTCTGACCCCACATTGCGGTGGCTGTGGTGTAGGCCTGCAGTTGTAGCTCCGAATCAACCCCTCGGCTGGGAACTTCCACATGCCTCAAGTGTGGCTCTAAAAGGAAAAAAGAAAAAAAAAGAAAGAAAAAGAGAAAGTTTCATATTTTTATTTTATTATCCAAAATGAGAAAAAATTAGTCAATATACTTACACCAGTAGAAAAAAATTTGCAATATTTTACAGCAATTTGACATAATTGGTACATTGTTCAAGAAACTTCACTTATTTTATAAATAGTAGAAAATTACTGCTCTTCCACAGTTTTTTTTCCTTTTTTTAAAATAACAAGGAGTTCCCATCATGGCTCGGTGGTGAATGAATGCGACTGGGAACCATGGGGTTGCATGTTCGACCCCTGGCCTCGCTCAGTGGGTTAAGGATCTGGTGTGGCCATCAGCTGTGGTGTAGGTCACAGATGAGGCTTGGATCCAGTGTTGCTGTGACTGTGGTGGAGGCTGGCAGCTAGAGCTCTGATTCAACCCTAAGCCTGGGACCCTCCATATACCTTGGATGCTGCCCTAGGAAAAACAAAAAAAGGCAACCCCCACCCCCCAAAAAAACAAAACAAATAACCTCTCCCTTTCCTAGATCATCATTAACTAATAAAATAAAATATTGACATTTTTGCTGTAAAATTCAAGAAAGAATATAGAGTACTATAGTCAGTAGGCACATCCCCCCCTCAGAAATAACCAATAGTAATCCTTAAAATATACTTGCTTCCAGTCATTTTATTTACTTAAGCATCCATGAAAATTACATGGGATTTGTGTGTGTGTGTGTGTGTGTGTGTGTGTGTGTGTGTGTGTATAGTGTATCCATAATGTGTTTTTTTTTTTTTTGTTGTTGTTTTTTGTCTTGGGGTTGCACCTGAAGAGTTTGGAAGTTCTCAGGCTAGAACTCAAATTAGAGCTGTAGCTGCAGTCCTAATGCCACAGCCACAGCAACGCCATATCCAAGCATCATCTGGGACCTACAGCACAGTTCAAGCCAATGCCGGATCCTTAACCCGCTGAGCAACGACATCATCCCTAGGAGAGAACTGCCAAGATGAAAAAAAATTGTCTCCAAACTTCCCACATGGGAATAGAATTGTCAGTCATAGCTTCCAGTTTTATTATGGTTCTTTCTTTTCCAAGGGCCAATGCTGTTTAGAAATAGAGTCGCACTAGGGACATGTATTTAATTAGGCACTTTGAGGATTCAACCCTGGAGGTCCTTGAAAGGATAAACGTTCCATGTTTGTCCCTGTGCTCCCAGCACACTGACCCAAGATCAAGAATATTTTCACCTTGCTGACCCCTGGTCTGTTTGGATCTCAAACCAACTTTCTTCCTGGAGATCTCTCACCATCCATACTTCGCTCCATCAGCTCAAGCAGGGTTTCTTCCCTGCTGTCATCTGGGTGATCCATTTGGGCTTAGTAAGTGCTTTCAGAAAGAGGAGTGTGTATTCGTGCACATGGAAGAGGCTTTTGTGAGCAGCAACGTAACTCCAGGTAAAGGGACATGAATAGTGGCTAAGAGGTTCTAGAAAAAACCCTGAAGATTTTTTGTCTTTTTAGGCCCTTCTGCATATGGGAGTTCCCAGGCTAGGGGTCAAATGAGCTGTAGCCACCGGCCTATGCCACAGCCACAGCACTGAGGGATCTGAGCTGTGTCTGTGACCTAGACCACAGCTCAAGGTAACGCCGGATCCTTAACCCACTAAACAAGGCCAGGCATCAAACCTGTGTCCTCATGGATGCTAGTCACATTTGTTTCCACTGAGCCACGGCAACAACTCCCTTAATTTTCTTTTTTTGTACTATATTTGACTGCTCTTTGTATTATTGACATAGAGTATCACAAAATTAATGCTTAGAAAAGTTTTACCACGCTCAGAAGTGTTTGTCAAGGCCTTGTCAAACACCTTGCCTCCCCCAAGAGTTTCGTTACTCTCCTAATATTTTCCTTTAAATAAATGTATTTTATTTATTATCAGAATGAATTTTGATACTTCACATTTTTTCCAGAAAATCATCTTTGATATTTTAAACAAATATATTTTACAAATATTTTCAAAAAATATCTTCTGTGATCATCTCATAATTTTTCTTATTTTCTCTCCACCTGGTTTTCTATCCCAAATATCTTCCATTTGGTATGCTTGAACTCTCTCTTTTGCTTAGTCATTTTACTTTGAACATCTTCAGAACAATTGACAGTTTCTGTGAATGTCTATGAAAGCTTTCTAAATTTGAAAATTTAGGGCCAAGTGAAGGAAATGCAAAAATTGTAAAAGGAATTCCTAGCATAACAAAAATCATTTCCATCAAATAATAAACTTTAGGGAAGATGTATTAAAGATAGGAATAGTTGATGGGATTTGGGGAAGCTTTGGGGATATGCCATCCTGCTGAAATAGCATGGTTTTGGTTGCTGATGAATCTTGATTTCTCATGTTAATTTTTTATGTTTTTATTTCAAAAGTTTTCCTTTGAAAGGCATATGGAAGTTCCCGTGCTAGGGGTTGAATCAAAGCTGCAGCTGCCCAACTACACCACAGCCACAGAAATGCCGATCGGAGCCAAATCTTGTGACCTACACTGCAGCTTGGGGAAATGCTGGATCCTTAACCCACTGAGTGAGCCAGGGATTGAACCCTCATTGTCCTGGACACTAGGTTGGGTTCTCATCCTGCTGAACCAGGAGGGGAACTCCTGATTTCTCAGTTTAGAATTGGGTTTGCCAGGAGTTGCCCTTGTGGTGCAGTAGTCACCAACTCGACTTGTGCCCAGTGAGGAAGTGGCTTCAATCCCTGGTCTCACTCAGTGGGTTCAAGATCCAGCGTTGCAGTGAGCTGGAGTGTAGGTCACAGACAGCACTCCAGACCTGGTGTTGCTGTGGCTGTGGTGTAGGCCAGCAGCTGCAGGTCTGATTTGACTCCTGGCCTGGGAACTTCCTTATGCCACAGGTGTGGCCTTAATTTTTTTTTACTTGTGATCAGTTTGACCAATTAATGTGTATAAAAGAGTAAACTTGGATTAATCAATACAGACATTTTCTTGTTTTTAATAATTTATTGATTTCTGGTTGTACTTTCAATATTTATGGAAGATTCTTTCATTAGATTTATTTGTCATTTGTTCCAACGTTTACAACTTCTAAAACTCTTCCAATTTCATGTGCTTGATTAAAAGGTAGTGCAAAATGATGATAGAAATCTTAGAAAATGCAGATAACACGACATGAGGGGAAACATAGAGGATAATAATTTATATCTTCATACCTTTACTTGTGGCCACCTATCCATGCACACTTATGTTACATATAAAATATTATTTCCAGATTTGACTCTTTCAGGCTGAAACTGGTTTAACAAGTGTTCTCCCACCACAAATTAGACCATCACACTTGACTATTGTTTTATATATATATATATATATATATATAGTCTTTTCTAGGGCCGCACCCGCAGTGTATGGAGGTTCCCAGCCCAAGGGTCTAATCAGAGCTGTATCTGCTGGCCTACACCCCAGCCATAGCAACGCCAGATCTGAGCCATATCTGCAACCTACACCACAGCTCACGGCAATGCCAGATCCTTAACTTGATGAGTGAGGCCAGAGATTGAAGCTGAAACCCCATGGTTCCTAGTCAGATAAGTTAACCACTGAGCCACAATGGGAACTACATATTGACATAGTTTAAAATACTGTACTTTCAGAGGTGAGAAATGTCATTTTGGCTGTGTTTGTCTCAGTTATTGTTAGTGAAATTGTGTAGTGTTGAACTTTGGCAGCTTTGGAATGTCCAGTCATAGAAGGCACAAGCCGGGATGTTGGGCATTAAATCCCCACACTGTTATCTTCCTGGCCGTGTGATCTTAGGCAGGTCACTTGACCTCCCTGTACCTCAGTTAACATGGAGGTTCAGATGGTAGCAGCTGCCTAGAGCTGAGGTGCAGATTAAATGAGGTAATAATCAGGAAAGTGCTTAAAAGAGTGTCTGTTACTGTTACCTAGGTGATGGCCATTGTTGTTGTCAGACCAGAAGCAAGTTGTCTATCATTTATAGACCTCAAGTGCCAGACATGCCAAGGCCATGGTGGTAGGAGCCTGGCACATCTTACAGCATCCCTGAGGGGAGACAGTCAAGGGCACGCCTCAGGAGCTGCTCCTGGCCAAGTGGAGGTGGACCTGGAAGTGCAGTCTCCAAGCTTCATTTTCCTGTGCATCTCTTCCCATAAGGGGGGTGGTGTTAGAGGCAGAAACACTCAGGGGAGTGGGAGGGTGTGTGCCCTCTCAGGGTCTTGGATGCCTACTCTGCTCAGCCCTGACAGGTACTCTGTGTCAAGGTCGAACTTGAGAGGCAGGACTTCCAGGCATCCACCATGCTGAGTGTGATCTGGGATGGACACGGTGCATTGCAAGGAAGCAAGCTGCCAACCTAAGGAGAGTGTGTGATGATCTAGGTAACAATCCGGCATGGGCATAGGCACATGCAGGTTCTGCTAGTTTTAGGGAATAATGCTTTGGTTTCTGGGTCATTGGCAACTCTTGGGGTACACAAAACAGCTGCTCTTTGCCAAAGTAGAGAAGTATTATTGTGACAGCGACCCACACCATGAAGCTTGATGGTCTATTAACATCGAGGCAATGGCTAATTTGTGATAAAGATCAGAAGAGGGGAATAGATTTTCCCCTACACGATACAGTTGTAAGATAATGGTGTTTGTAATCCTCTCAGAATGTGAATAGTAGATTCTTGGTCAAAAATGTGTGTGTGTGTATTTTTTTCCTGAGGTGTCATTAATAGGATAAAGTATTTCTATATTTGGGGACTCCTGCTTGTTTTTTTAAATTTGCATGGCTTTGTGGCTTACCTGGCAGAATTATCAGCTCCATGGATGCAGGGAACCAAACAGGTGTCTTGGAATTCCTCCTCCTGGGCCTCTCCGAGGACCTAGAATGGCAGCCCCTCCTCTTTGGGCTGTTCTTGTCCATGTACCTGGTCTCTGTGCTTTGGAACCTGCTCATCATCCTGGCCGTCAGCTCTGACTCCCGCCTCCACACCGCCATGTACTTCTTCCTCTCCCACCTCTCCTTTTCTGATATTTGTTTCAATTCCACCATTGTCCCCAAAATGCTGGTGAACATCCAGACAGCAAGCAAAGCCATCACCTATGGAGGCTGCATCACCCAGATGTATTTTTACTTGGTCTTTTTGTATCTGGACCACTTCCTCCTGACCGTGATGGCTTATGACCGCTTCGTGGCCATCTGTCACCCCCTGCACTACATGACCATGATGAACCCACACTTCTGCAGCCAGTTGGCTCTAGTTTCTTGGTCCGTCAGTATCCTGGTCGCCCTCCTCCACAGTCTGATGGTGCTGCGTCTCTCGTTCTGCACACACACGGAAATTCCCCACTTCTTCTGTGAATTGACTGAGGTGCTCAAGTCCTCCTGTTCTGATGCTCTCAGCAATTACATTGTGCTCTTTTCTGTGACTGGTCTGCTGGGTATTCCTCCACTGACTGGGATCCTTTTCTCTTACTCTAAGATTCTTTCCTCTATATTGAAAATGTCTTCAACAGAGGGGAGGTACAAAGCATTTTCTACCTGTGGGTCTCACCTAACAGTCATTTCCTTATTGTACGGGACAGGGTTAGGCGTGTACCTCAGTTCTGCCTTCTCATCCTCCTCTTCAAAGGGGGCAGTGGCCTCAGTGATGTACACCGTGGTCATCCCCATGCTGAACCCCTTCATCTACAGCCTGAGGAACAGGGACATGCAGGGGGCCCTGAGGACATTTGTCAGCAGGTCTTTCTTCCCCTTGTGAAGGGCCATGGATGCTACAACTGGGGAGTTACTGTGAAAACAAGAGTCAAATCCCCAGCAGCCAGAAATACTGAATCTGTGCTTTCACTGAGCCTGTGCCTTGTCCCTCTTTATCTGAAATACCATTGCTTAAATTTCTTCCATGTTTTCACCTCCAAAAGCAAGTGCTTCCCAGGAACTTCCTTTTGTGACTTTGGTACCCCCCTTTCTCTGCACAAATGTTCATTCTTTGTCTCCTCTACCTAACGGCTAGACATATCAAGATAGTCATCAATTCACCCACCAGAATGGCAAAATTTACTTATTGTCCATGAGGCCAAGGACTGTTTTGGGGAATAAAGATGAATCTAGTCTGTGAGTGCCTCATAGACCTTATTCTGTATTTTAGATCTCTCTGGAAACAAACGTATCAGTGGTCTTAGTAATAGCCCTTCACATTCTCAATAAAAGCTTGCATTGCCCCATGCATCCTTATTCTGGACGGAATGTTTGGGCCCCCAACATTTGTGTTGAAACTGTACCCCCTCGTGTGATGGTATTGGGATGTGCGGAGGTAAGTAAGTTTTGATGAGGTCATGAGGATGGAGCCTTCATGATGGGAAGGGTACCATTGTGACAGCATGAGAGAACTTGCCTTTTCTCTCTTTTCTGCTCAGTGAGGATGCAATGAGGAGTGGACAGTCTGAAACCCAGAAAAGCATCTTTACAAGAACTGGATCAGGCTGGCCTCCTGATCTCAGACGTCTGGCCTCCAGAACTGGGAGAAATATATTTTTGTTGCTTAAAAGCCCCTTCGTTTGTTGTTGTTTTGTTACAGCAGTCCAAACTGACTAAGCACTCTTTTCTTCAAATAAATGGCAGAATTTGTGTTAGCCATCCATTTAGATACAATCTAAAAAGTAACCCATATCCTCTCTATATGCTCTAATCTGTCATCCTTACTCTTTATCACATTTTTATTCCAAAATGTCTCCACGTTCTTTCTGCATAAAGGTCTCCCAATCCAGGTTTTTGCTATAATTGTTTTGTGATGTTAATCTTTTGAGCCTTCTTAGCCTGCTTAAAAATAATTATTTTTTATGGGTAATTTCAATGTTTAAATGCAACGAGGTTTTGAAAGGATAGACAGTATAAAACACCTATGCCATCGAACTGAAGGAAGGAGCACAGGAAGGAAGGAGAAAGTCTTCGAGTTTGTTCTCAGTTGAGCTGTCACTTCCTAAGGGAAGTCCCTCCCAGCTCCAGATCCCCAGGTGTCACAAATAAGCTCTCACAGGTCCCTGTACATACTGCTGCAGGTCATGTTCCCTGAAAAGCTGCTTCTGAGACAAGAACAGACTTTCAGGAAGTTTCTTGGGATAAAATAGAATTACCATATGGCTCAGCAATTACTTCCAATTAATCAAAAATGAAGACGGAATCTACTGGATATACATGCATGTTTACAGCAGCATATTCACAACAAGAGAATCATGGAAATAACCCCATGTCCATCGATGGATGACTGGATAAACAAATTGTGGTCCATACATACAATGGATCATTATTCAGTCATAAGAAGGAATGGAGGGGTTGGGATTGGCATATACACACTATTATCTATGAGATAGATGAGTACTTTGGAGTTCCCGTCGTGGCTCAGTGGTTAACACACCTGACTAGTATCCATGAGGATGTGGGTTAGATCCCTGATCTTGCCCTGTGAGTTAAGGATCCAGCATTGCTGTGAGCTGTGGTGTAGGTGGCAGATGTGGCTTGGATCTGGTGTTGTTGTGGCTGTGGTGTAGGCTGACAGCTACAGCTCTGATTTGACCCCTATCCTGGGAACCTCCATATGCTGTAGATGCCGCCCTAAAAAAAAAAAAAAAAAAAAAAGGCAATAAAAAACAGATGGGTAACAAGGACCTACTGTCTAGCACAGGGAAATTTACAACACTGTAATAACCTCTATGGGAAAAGAATCTGAAAAGGAACTTTTATATGTATAACTGATTTACTTTGCTCTATGCCTGAAATTAACACAACCTTGAAGGAAGGCAACTATACTCTAATAAATTTTCTTTTTTATTTTCCCACTGTACAGCAAGGGGATAAAGTTATCTTTACAGGTATACATTACAATTACATTTTTCCCCCACCCTTTCTTCTGTTGCAACATGAGTATCTAGACAAAGTTCTCAATGCTACTCAGCAGGATCTCCTTGTAAATCTATTCTAAGTTGTGTCTGATAAGCCCAAGCTCCAGATCCCTCCCACTCCCTCCCCCTCCCATCAGGCAGCCACAAGTCTTTTCTCCAAGTCCATGATTTTCTTTTCTGAGGAGATGTTCATTTGTGCTAATAAATTTTTTTAAAAAAGGGATGGAGAAATTAAATGTTAAGCCAATAAACATTTGAAAGACTTTTTTTTTTTTTTTTTTTTTTTTTAATGGCTGCAACCATGGCACATGGAAGGTCCTGGGCCAGGGGCTGAATCTGAGCCACAGCTGCAATCTAAACCACAGGTGTGGCAACCCCACACTTTTCACCCACTGCCCAGGGTGGTGGGGGTCATACCCAAGCCTCTGCAGCAACCCTCGCCACTGCAGTCTGATTCTTAACCAAGTGCACCAGAGCAGGAACTCCCAATAATCTTTTTAAGGAATGAAATATTAACACACATTATAATGTGGGTGCCTCTCACCAAAATTATTCTCAATTAGTGATGCCAGAGAAAAAGGCCACACATTGTATGATCCCATTCATCGGAAATACCCATAATCAGTAAATCCATAGAGAAAGAAAGCACATTGCTTGTTTCCAGTACAGAGAGTAAAGTCGTACGTGCTTAACGGGTACCGAGTTTCCTTTTGGGGTTTTAGAAATGTCTGTGTTATCCTTACTTGGTAGGACCTTCCCACATTTTGACAGTACGTGGTCAAGTGTAGCAGGCATGGTCTGAGAAAGAAATGATGCCCAGGGCTCAGAACCCTCAGGGCTGTGGATCAGGGTCACCCTATCGGGTGAGCCATCCAGCCGAGCAGAGATGTCATTCAAGGGTGAGGGGGATGGAGCATGGATAACACAGGAGGGAGAATCTGAGGATCCCTTGTGGCCTTGAGGCCCCTCCAAGACCAGAAGCTATAGTTGGACCCATGGTTGCTCCTTTTACTAGTAATTCTTTTCTCTCATATTATCCCCTCAAAATTACCCATGGAACTATGAAAGAGCCATTTCCAGAACACATGCAAAAAAATTTGTCCTGGGAAGGTGGACTGAGTGTTTGGGATTGGCATATGCACACTGAGGTATACGGAATGACTGGTTCGTGGGGACCTGGTACTCAGGGGACTCCCCCACGTTCTGTGATAACCTATATAGGAAGAGAATCTGGAAAAGAATGGATGTGTGTAAATGTAAATGTGAGTCTCTTTGTTGTACAGCAATTATCACAAAGCTGAAAATCAACTATACTTCCATAAAACTTTCAGAAATGAAAAAAATAAAAATGACCCAGGCAAACTGAAAGAGTGTCTAGAACCAATGCAAGAACCAATGCAAGAAAGTTGATCCAAGTAAAACCAACAGAAGCAAATATAAACAGTGGGATTCCAGTCAAGCGAAAAGCTTTTGCACGACAAAATAAACCAACACCAAACTCAAAAGCCCACCTACTGAATGAGAGAAAAATTTAGCAAGTCGGTTCTCTGATGAGGGGTTAATATGCAAAGTATAGGAAGACCTCATACAAAAAAAATAGAATAAAAACAATCCAACTAAAAATGGGCAGAAGATCCCAGTAGACATTTTCCGAAGAAGACACAGATGGTCAACAGGTAATTTAAACAGAGCTCAACATCCCTCTTCAGCGGAGAAGTGATGCAAATGAAATCATTTCTACTTCTGAAAATTGCATATTCATATCTTTCTTCCAATTTCCAACAGAGATTTTGATGTTTCCCTACCAATTCTTTGGAGTATAAGTTTTTTTTTTTTCTTTTTTTGTCTTTTCAGGGCTGCACTCACGGCACATGGAGGCTCCTAGGCTAGGGATCTAATCAGAGCCACAGCTGCCGGCTTATGCCACAGCCACAGTAATGCCAGATCCTTAACCCATTGAGCAAGGCCAGGGATCGACCTGCAACCTTGTGGTTCCTATTTGGATTCATTTCTGCTGTGCCATGGTTGGAACTCCTGAGTTTTTTTTTTTTTTAATTTAAATGTTCTAGACAGTAATCCTTGGCTATCCATATTTCTTTTTTTCTTTTTTTCTTTTTTTGGTCTTTTTTTGTCTTTTTGTCTTGTTGTTGCTGTTGTTGCTATTTCTTGGGCCGCTCCCTCGGCATATGGAGGTTCCCAGGCTAGGGGTTGAATCGGAGCTGTAGCTGCCAGCCTACGCCAGAGCCATAGCAACGCGGGATCCGAGCCGCGTCTGCAACCTACACCACAGCTCACGGCAATGCCGGATCCTTAACCCACGGAGCAAGGGCAGGGACGGAACCCGCAACCTCATGGTTCCTAGTCGGATTCGTTAACCACTGGGCCACGACGGGAACTCCGGCTGTCTATATTTCAATGTCTTCTTTCATCTCTGGCTTTTCTTTTAAATTTGTGGATGGTATATTTTGTCATACATTTTCATGCATTTATAGTGACCAGTTTTTCTCTTTATCGATTTCGATTTTCCATCATATTGTTAAAATCTCTGTCCATGTCTTACAACACAGTTTTCGACCATTTTCTTCTAATAGGTCAAATATACATATTCATTTAAAAAATTCACTCCACCTATGAATGATTTGTGTTCAGTGGGATGTAGAAATCTTTCCACTTGAAAAAGCAGTCTGTTCTGAGGCTATACTAGTCCTTCCTTTTGCATTGATGTATAAAGGCCCTTTTTCATTTTCAAATTCCCATACCACAATTTCCTACCTCTATTGAGGTCAGATTCTGTTCCACTCTCAACTCTGACATTTACAGTATGTAATTGCAACAAGGTGGTCAGTTTCTCTCTACTCGGTTACTCATCTCTGAAAGAGATATCATAACCCTTATGTCAGGGTTATTAATAAATTAGCTAATAATGATAAAGAGGGTGGCATTCAGTATTTATTTATTTATTTGTTTATTTTTGGGTAGGAACCCACAGCATATGGAAGTTCCCAGGCTAAGGTTCAAGTGGAGCTGCAGCTGCCAGCCTACACCACGGCCACGGCAATGGGGGAGTTGAATTGCATCTATGACCTACAACAGCTCCTGGCAATGCCAGATCCCTGATCCACTCAGTGCGGCCAGGGATGATACACGAGTCTTCATGGATGCTAGGCATGTTCGTTACCCCTGAACCACAAGGGAAACTCCAATAGTTTAATTTTTAAATTTCTTTCATTTTTATTATTTATGTCTTATTTTTAATTTAATTTTTTGGTCTTTTTTTTGCCATTTCTTGGACCTCTCCCGTGTCATATGGAGGTTCCCAGGCTAGGGGTCTAATCAGAGCTGTAATCACCACCCTATGCCAGAGCCACAGCAATGCAGGATCCGAGCCGCATCTGCAAACTATACCACAGCTCATGGCAATGCTGACTACTTTGGGAACTTTGGAATGTCCACTCAGGGAAGGCCCAAGTCAGGGCGCTGGGCATTAAATCCCCACACTGTATCTTCCTGGCTGTGTGACCTTAGGCAGGTCACTTGACCTCCCTGTACTTCAGTAAACATGAAGGTTCAAAGGGTACCTCCTGCCTAGAGCTGTGGTGAAGATTCTATGAGGTAATGTCAGGGAAGTGCTTAAGAGTGTGCCTGTTGCTGTTACCTAGGTGATAGCCATTGGTGGGTTTTTGTTGTTGTTTTTGTTAAAAGAGAAGCAAGTAGGTTGTTGTTTAGAGATCTGAAGTGTTGAAAAGCCAAGGCCACTCTGGTAGGAGCTTGGCACAGGGATAAATATCTTACAGTATCCCTGAGGGGCCGCAGTCAGAGGCAAGCCTCAGGAGCTGCTCCTGGCCATGTGGAACTGAATGTGGAAGAGCAACCCCCAAGCTTCTCTTTTCTGTCCATCTCTTCCCTCACCAGGGGTGGTGGGAGAGGCAGAAGCACTCAGGGGAGTGGACGGGTGTGCGCCCTCTTAGGGTCTTGGATGACTACTCTGCTCAGCCCTGCCAGCTACTCTCTGTAAAGGTGGAACCGGAGAGGCAGCACTTCAAGGCATCCACCAGGCTGGGCATGATCTGGGAAGGACCATGTAGATTATCAGAAAGCAAGCTGCCACCCTAAGGAGAGTGTGTGATAGTCAACTAGTTAACAACTCGGCACGGGCACAGGCCCATGCAGGTTCTAAAGGCTTCAGGTAATAATTGTTTAGTTTCTGGGTCATGGGGAAATTTTATGGTACACATAGCAGTTGTTCTTTTCTAAAGTACAAAGGTATTATGGTGCACAGGGACACTGTGTTTTTCCAGACCAGATGAATATCCCTTAGGCTTGTTTGTCTCTGATCCTTTATGGAGGAAAATGCTGATTTAGAAAGAAGAATCTAGACAGAAACTCACCATGGTGTTAATACCATTTGCCAAAGAGAAATGAGAGGAAAATGAAGATGATGTTCATTTAACTTCTATTTTATAAGTTCTGTATTTAAAAAAATTTTTTTTTTACTGTAGCATATACTATTGAGTATTATTTTAGTCAATGAAAATAACAAAGTATTCAAAAGAGGTGAGGAGGAGTTCCTGTTGTGGCCCAGTGGGTTAAGGATCTGGTGTTGTTGCAGTTGGGTCATAGGTCCCAGGTCCAGATCCCTGGCCCAGGAACTTCCATATGCTGTTGGGGGTGGCTGAAAAAGAAAAAAAAAAAAAAAAAGATGAGTAGAAAGCAATAAGCAGTTCTCAAGCGGAAATCACTTTGGGTTTGAACAATTCACCATCCTGGGCACATCAACAAATCTTTGGAAAGAATTTGATGGAACACCACTTGTGAACAAAAGAGGGTTTGGCTTAATAGAAACTTTCCAAGCTTGGAGCCATTTTCTAAAAGAGGGAAAAGGGTGGTATCATCTATAAAGGGCTTCCCTCCTGGTAGAGTTTGGTCATATTTTCCTCCAGTCTTGGTTGGCTCCCTAAAATTAAGATGGAAAGTCAAGAAAGAATACAAAATCTAGAGATGAGAGATGGGCTTCAAAATCAGAAATGGTGTCTTTGGGGAAGGACGTAAATGGTAATAGTAACACCTTTAATTGAACAGCTACCATGTGCCAGGTTCTTTACATTTATGATGGTATTCCATCATCATAATCCTCTTAGCTAAAGGTTCAGTCTAGTCATATAATCCCTCAGTCTCAAGGCTAAGAAGGGGTGGAACAAAATTCCAGGCTACATCTGCCTCATAAAACAGTGCTCTTGGAGTTTCCACTGTGCCTAGGGAGGCTAAGGATGAGGGGCTGTCACTGCTGCAGCTTTGGTCACTGCTGTGGTGCATGTTCGATCCTTGGACTTGGAACCTGTACATGCTGAAGGTGTGGCCCACAACAAAAAAAAAAAAAACAAAAAGTCCTCTTAACTGCAGTGTGAACCCTGCCTCTCTGGAGGAATCTTTAAAAACAACTACCACTGAGGGTGCAATGTCCACGGGAAGAAGATGTATTTTCTGTAGAAATATGTCTTGGTGAGTGCCTTTTTGAATGCAGGTTTTATAGAAATCTAGTAAAACCAGTTTCCATCGAAAGAGTAGAAGGAAATGTAAGTGTATTTAAACAGAATGAAAGGGAAGGAGGTGAGCGGAAGTCTTGAAGGGCTCCTCCCCAACCCAGAAAGCTTCAGCACCAAGGTCATCATCTCTGTCTCTTTCCATTTCCCTCTCCCGCCCATATTCACTTAACGCCAAGTGATCTAGGATATCCCATCCTCTCTATGTACTGGCCTCAGTGCCTTCGGCTCCATAGACACTATTCCCCCACACCTAAAATATATTGAGCCATGATTTTTCTCAGTTCTATTGTGTTGCAGGCACAGATTTTTAAAACCTTGACTCATATATCCCTCTCAGCAATCCAGTGGAGTAAGTACCATTAATAATGCCCCTTTAACCAAGTGGGAAACTGAGGCCCTGAGAAATCAGAACTTGGCCAAGATCAGTGAGATGTAGAGCCATGATTCATGGTGGGGAGGTCAGAGTGTAGGATCCATCTTTTGACATGAGACTTACTGCCACAGCTAGTTTAGTGGTTCAGTACACTAAGGCATAGGAGCATAGGCTGCCTTCTTCGCAAACCTAGTGATGTTCCGCCTGAAACCCCAGACCCTTAGTGGATGTGTCCCATCTGGTCCCTTATCAACTCAGTTCTTGTCAGTGGGTGGTGGGACCAGAGCCCCACCAACCCATGTGACTGTGCTAGAATACTAAGTAAATGAAGGGAAAGGCAGAATCATCCAAGAGACAAATTTCAGCACCTCCAAAGGCCGACTGTTCCAGCCATTGTTGTGCTCCATCTGAAAGGGGCTGATGCTGAGCTGGACACTCCAGAGGCTGATGGTCTCCTGAAACAGATTTTGAAGGTCATGATTAATTTGTGATATAGATCAGAAGGAGGAAGAGATTATCCATGAATGGATACCTGTATAAGATAATGACATTTGTAATCACTCCCAGTGAATGAATACCAAATTGGGAAGCAAAATGTATGTTTCATTTATGTTTTGGGGGGAGGGAAGACAAATATGATAAAAAAATATATTTTTAATTTGGGGACAGCTGTTTTTTTAATTGGCATTGCTTTTTGGTTACCTGGCAGAATTACCAGCAACATGGATGCAGGAAACCAAACAGGGGTCTTGGAATTCCTCCTCCTGGGCCTCTCCGAGGACCTAGAATGGCAGCCCCTCCTCTTTGGGCTGTTCTTGTCCATGTACCTGGTCTCCATGCTTGGGAACCTGCTCATCATCCTGGCTGTCAGCTCTGGCTCCCACCTCCACACCCCCATGTACTTCTTCCTCTCCCAACTGTCTTTCTTGGATATTTGTTTCAATTCCACCATAGTTCCTAAAATGCTGGTGAACATCCAGACAGCGAACAAAGCCATCACCTATGCAGGCTGCGTCACCCAGAAATACCTTTTCTTATTTCTTGGGTATTTGGACCACTTCCTCCTGACCGTGATGGCCTATGACTGCTTTGTGGCCATCTGTCACCCCCTGCACTACATGATCATGATGAACCCACACTTCTGCTGTCTCTGGTTTCTTGGTCCCTCAGTGTCCTAGTTGCCCTCCTTCACAGTCTTATGATGCTGCATCTCTCGTTCTGCACACACACGGAAATTCCCCACTTCTACTGTGAATGGGCTGAGGTCCTTAAGTCCTCCTGTTCAGATGCTCTCAGCAATTACATCGTGCTGTTTTCTGTGACTGGCCTGCTGGGTATTCCTCCACTGACTGGGATCCTTTTCTCTTACTCTAAGATTCTTTCCTCCATATTGAAAATGTCCTCAGGGGAGGAGAAGTACAAAGTGTTTACCTCCTGTGGGTCTCACCTAGTGGTCATCTCCTTATACTACGGGACAGGGCTAGGTGTGTACCTCAGTTCTGCTTTCTCCCCCTCCACCTCAAAGGGGACAGTGGCCTCCGTGATGTACACTGTGGTCACCCCCATGCTGAACTCCTTCATCTACAGCCTGAGGGTCAGGGACATGAAGGGGGCCCTGAGGAAGCTTTTCAGCTGGTCTTTCTTCCCCGTGTGAAGAGCCATGGATGCTGTGACTGGGGAGTTACTATGATAACCAAGAGTCAATATCTGGCATTCAGCAATACCAAATCTCCAACTTCATTGAGCTTGAGACTTGTCCTTCTTTTTTGAACACCAATGCTTGAAGTACTTCCATGTGTTCACCTCCAAAAGCAAGTGCTTCTGAGGAACTTCCCTTTGTGACTTTTATACTCTCTTTTCTGTGCACAAATGTTCATCCTTAGTCTCCTCCACATAACTGTTAGACATATCAAGATAGTCATCAATTCACCCACCAGAATGGCTACAACTTATTTGTTGTCCATTGAGGCGAAGGACTGTTTTGGGGAATAAAGCTGAATCTACTCTGTGAGTTCCTCATGGAACTTATTTTGTATTGTAGGTTTCTCTGGAAACAAACATATCATTGGTCTTAGTAACAGCCCTTCCCATTCTTATTAGAAGCTCTCATTGACCCATTCATACTTGTTCTGCATTGAATGTTTCTGTTGCCCCAGTATTTGTGTTGAAACCCTCCCCCCATGTGATGGTATTGGGATGTGGGCCTTTTGGGAGGTAAATAGGATTTGGTGAGGTCATGCAGATGCAGCCCCCATGATGGGATGGGTACCCTTGGGAGAGCAGGAGAGAAGTTGCTTTTTCTGTCTGTTTTCTGCCCTGTGAGGACACAATGAGAAGTGGACCGTCTAAAACGTGGAAGAGGGAGTTCCCGTCGTGGCGCAGTGGTTAATGAATCCGACTAGGAACCATGAGGTTGTGGGTTCGGTCCCTGCCCTTGCTCAGTGGGTTAACGATCCGGCGTTGCCGTGAGCTGTGGTGTAGGTTGCAGACGCGGCTCAGATCCCGCGTTGCTGTGGCTCTGGCGTTGGCCGGTGGCTGCAGCTCCGATTCGACCCCTAGCCTGGGAACCTCCATATGCCTCGGGAGCGGCCCAAGAAATAGCAAAAAAACCCACAAAAAACAAACAAACAAAAAACGTGGAAGAGAACCTTCACCAGAAATTGATCACCCTGGATTCTTGATCTCAGACTTCTACCCTCCAGAACTGAGAGAAATATATTTTTGTTGCTTAAAAGCCCCTTGCTTTGTGGTATTTTGTTACAGCAGTCCAAACTGACTAAGCACTCTTTTCTTCAAATAAATGGAGGAATTTGTGTATCTCATACTTCTATGATAAAATCTAAAAAATAAGCAATATCCTCTCTATGCTCTCTAGTGTGTCCACCTTCCTATTTATCACATTTTTACTTAAAAACCCTTCCATATTATTTCTGCATAAATGTCTTCCAATTCAAGTGTTTGCTATAGTGGTTTTGTGATGTTAATTTCTGAGCCTTCATAGCCTGCCTAAAAATGGTTATTTGTCTTATGAATAATTTTGATGTTTAAATGCACAAAGGTTTTGAAAGGATAGACTGTGTAAACCATCTATGCTATTTTGCTGATGGAAGGAAAGAGCAAAGGAAGGAAGGCAAAAACATTGAGGTTGTTCTCGGTTGAGCTGTCACTTCCTAAGGGAAGGCCCTCCCACCTCCAGACCCCCAGGCATCACAAATTAGCTCTCCCAGGTCCCTGTGCATACTACTCAGGTCATGTTCCCTGAAAAGCTGCTTCTGAGACAAGAATAGACTTTCAGGAAGGTTCTTGGGGCTTGTACTTAGGACAAACATAGAATTATCATATGGCTTAGCCATCCCACTCTAAATAAGTGAAAATAAACACTCAAACTACTACTGGTTCATGCAAGTTTATAGCAGCATATATACAATAGGAGAATCATGGAAATAATTGCAATGCCCATCTCTGGATGAATGGATAAACAAACTGTGGCACATGCATCTACTGGATCTTCATTCAGTCACAAGAAGGAATGGAGGGTTGGGATTGACACATACACATGACTATCTATAAACTAGACACACACCAAGGACCTATTGTCTAGCACGGGGAAATTTCCTCAACCCTGTGTAATAACCTCTATGGGAAAAGAATTTGAAAAGGAAGAGATAGATGTATAGGTATAACTGATTTACTTTGCTGTATGCTTGATGTTACCACATCTTTTTAAGTCAACTATGCTCCAATGAAAATTTTTAAGAAAGGAATGGAGGAATTGAATATTAAGCAAATAACCATTCTAAATAATCCCTTTTTAGTGGCTACAAATGTGGTGTTCCCAGGCCAGGGATTGAATGTGAGCCACGGCTGCGACCTAAGCCACAAGTGTGTGGCAACACTGCATCCTTTATCCCAGTGCCCGGGTCTCAGATCAAACCTGAGCCCCTTTAGAGACCCTAGCTGCTGCAGTCTGATTCTTAACCCAGTGCACCAGAGCAGGACCTCCTAATAATATTTGTAAGAATGACGTATTAATTCATATCCCAATGTGGATGCATCTCACAAACCCGACACCAGACACAAAAGTCACACTTTGTGTGACTCCATTTATGTGAAATATCCAGAATAAGTAAATCCATGGAGAAGGCAAGCTCATTGGTGGTTTCCAGTAGAGAGAGTAATTAGTAACTGCTTAATGGGAGCCAAGTTTCCTTTTGGGGTGACGGAAATGTCTGTGGGGCATTCCTTGGTAGTACCTTTCCCAATTTTGACAGTAAGTGGTCAAGTACAGGAGCCATGGTCTAGCAAGAAATGATGCCCAGGGCTGAGAACTCTCAGGGTTGAGGGTCAGGTCTCCCCCAGCAAGGAAGCCATCGAGTCTAGCAGAGGTGTCATTCAAGGAGAGGCGGATGGAGAATGGATAGTCCAGGAGGGAGACAATGAGGATCACTCGTGGCCTCGAGGCACCTCTATAACCAGAAGATATAGTTTGACCCCTGGATGCTCCTCTTACTAGTAGATCATCTCACTCACCCTCTCCCCTAAAAACAAGCCTTGGGAACTCTGAAAGAGCCTTTTCCAGAACCTATGCAAAAAAGTTGATCCAGGTAGGGATGGGCTAGGGGTATGGGATTGGCATTCATACACTGAGGTGTATGAATGACCAGAGAATGGGGACCTGGTGTATAGCCCAGGGACCTCTACCTTATATTCTCTGATGATCTAGTGGGAAAAGGATCTGCAAACGTACAGATGTGTGTAAAGGAATAACTAGGTCACGTTCTTGTACAGCAGAAATGATCACAACATTGTAAATCAACTGTACCTCCAGAAAACTTAAAGAAATGAAAAAAATAGGAGTTCCTGTCATGGTGCAGAGGAAACGAATCCACCTAGGAACTATAAGGGTGCAGATTTGATCCCTGACCTCACCCAGTGGGTTAAGGATCTGGCATTGCCGTGATTTGTGTTGTAGGTTGCAGAAGTGGCTTGGATCCCACATTGCTGTGGCTGTGGTGTAGGCCGGCAGCTGTAGCTCCAATTCGACCCTTAGGCTGGGAACCTCCATATGCCACTGGTGTGGCCCTAAAAAGTCAAAAGACCCCCACCCCCCAGGTTTTCCCCTCTTGTCATTGGAACATGTGACCGGTGGTTCCTTCCTGTGATTTTTTTTCCTCCTGGAAAGTGGCTCAGGGGTTCATTCAAGCAACACTCCAGACCCCTGCATGGGGTTTGAAGTAGATCTGTGCCTCCAGAGAGAACATAGTGCTGGGTGTGAAGCTTTTGGCTCCACCTTCCTCTTTCTGAGATACACACTCACCAGTACACACAGCCATAGAAGCAGGCAGCTTCCTTGGGCAAGGATGGCAAAGTCCTACAATCAAGCCCCTCACCTTCCATTCCAGCACTCAGGGTTATTCCAGTTTAGCTGCTGGGATATTTGCATGAAAGGCCTACAGCCTCATAGCCCCTGGTAGAGGAAATGTCAGTGCCTAATTTAGGGTTCTAATTTTGGCTACGAATACTGAGTCTCTCTGTGGAGACAGAAGTAATAGCTAGGCTAGGAAGCACTGGGCTTCCTCCAAAAAGATCTGAATAGGTGGTGTAGTGTGGGTGAGGCATTAAGGAGACTTCAATCTAGAGTATCTGGAGACTTCAATTAGGGGCTGGAAACAATTTCTGCCCTGTTCCATTCAACAGCTCTCCCTGCCCCCTTTTCATCTTGTCACAGCTCAGTCACCTGCAGGTAAAATCTTTTTTTTTTTTTTTTTAATATTTTTGTCTTTTTAGGGCCACACCCGAGGCATTTGGAGGTTCCCAGGCTAGGGGTCAGATCAGCGCTAGAGCTTCCAGCCTACACCACAGCCACAGCAACACAGGATCCGAGCCACATCTATGACCTACACCACAGCTCATGGCCGTGCCAGATCCTTAACCCACTGAGCAGGGCCAGGGATCGAACCTGAGCCCTCATGGGTACTATTTGGGTTCATTAACCACTGAGCCACAATGGGAACTTCTCTTTTTTTGTATGTAAAATCTTTTTTTTTTTTTTTTTTTTTTTTTGTCTTTTTGCTATTTCTTTGGGCCGCTCCTGCGGCATATGGAGGTTCCCAGGCTAGGGGTCTAATCGGAGCTGTAGCCACCGGCCTACACCAGAGCCACAGCAACGCGGGATCCGAGCCGCGTCTGCAACCTACACCACAGCTCACGGCAACGCCGGATCGTTAACCCACTGAGCAAGGGCAGGGACCGAACCCGCAACCTCATGGTTCCTAGTCGGATTCGTTAACCACTGCGCCACGACGAGAACTCCCCTGTATTTAAAATCTTAATCTGCCTCATATCCCCTTCCCAGCTTACTTCTTTTTATTCCCCTGAAACAGTCCCCCTCTCCTGTGTTTTTTTTTTAATTGAAGTATACCAGACCTATGGGAAAGTGCATAGATCCAAAGTGTGCAGGTCAACAAATGACGACACAGTGAACATAGATCAAAAATTATATCACTGGAGCTCCTGTTGTGGTGCAGTGGGATTGGCTGTGCTGAGATTCAATCTCTGGCCCACACAGTGGGTTAAGGATCCATCTATGCCACAACTGTGGTTTGGGTTGTAACTGGGACTCAGATCTGATTCCTGGCCTGGGAACTCCATAGGCCTTGGAATGGCCAAAAAAGAAAAAAAAAAAAAGAAGAACTAAGACCACTACCCACCCCAGAAGCCTCCTTCATATCTTCTCCCAGGCACTACCCCACCCCTCATTCCCAGAAATAATGTCTCTATCTAATCTCATATGTTAGTTTTGCCTGCTCTTGAACTTTCTCTAAATGAAACCATTCAGTAGGTACTATTTTGTGTCTTGCTTCTCTGTCTCAATATTATGTTTGTGAAATGCATGCTTAATGTGGTAAGCAGTAGCTCATTCCTTTTCATTACTGCATAGTATGCCATTGCAGATGTTGATAAAAAAATTAATCAATAGTCAACTGAAGAAAGAAGTTGAAACTTTTTTTTGTTTTTGTTTTTTTTTGCCACTCCTGCAGCATATGGAGGTTCCCAGGCTAGGGGTCTCATTGGAGCTGTAGCTGCTGGCCTACGCCAGAGTCACAGCAACTTGGGATCTGAGCCGCATCTGCAACCTACTCCACAGTTTACAGCAATGCCAGATCCTTAACCCACTAAGCAAGGCAAGGGATCTGAACCTACAACCTCATGGTTCCTAGTCGGAATTGTTAACCACTAAGCCATGACGGGAACTCCAAGAAATGGGAACTTTTATTTGGGCCAGCCTGAGGCTTGTAACTTGGAAGAGAGTCTTTCAGAAAGCTCTGAGGACTGTTTTGCCCACTGGGGATTAAAACACAGTTATATATGCTTTTGAGACAAAGGTTTATATATCAAATGACGTATTGACAGTTTACGCAATTCAGATTTGCAGTACAAATGGGGGTTCCTGTCGTGGCGCAGTGGAAACGAATCCAACTAGGAACCATGAAGGTTGTAGGTTCGATCCCTGGCCTTGCTCAGTGGGTTAAGGATCTGGCGTTGCCCTGAGCTGTAGTGTAGGTTGCAGACACGGCTTGGATCTAGTGTTGCTGTGGCTCTGGCGTAGGCTGGTGGCTGTAGCTCTGATTCAACCCCTGGCCTGGGAACCTCCAAATTGCCACAGGTGCAGCCCTAAGGAAAAAAAAAGACAAAAGACAGATTTGCAGTACAAAGCAAGTAGTGGGTCATCATGATCCCTTACAAGATTAAGTAGGAATGTTATCTCCTAAGGAGTTCTGGTTAATGCAGATGCATAATACACCCTAAAGGGAAAGGAGGAGGCCCAAACAAGTAGAGAAAAGTTTTATGTTTAAATTTTTCTTGTTGGAGTTCCTGCTGTAGTGCAACAGAACTGTTGGTGTCTTGGGAATGCTGGGAAACATGTTCAATCCCTGGCTGGGCACAGTGGGTTAAGGATCCACCACAGCTGTGGCTTCGGTCACAAATACCGCTTGGATCTGACCCTGGGCCCAGGAACTCCATATGCCGTGGGGAGGCCGAAAAGAAAAAAAAAAGTTAATTTTTTCTTACCTTGTAATACAATATAAATTTTATTTCACCACCATTAAATGCATATCCCACAATTTTTTTCCATTATTCTGTTGGTGGACATTTGAGTTGTTCAGTTTGGGGTTATTATGAATAATGCTGCTGTAATAGTTTTGTTTCTGTTCTTTGATACACTTATATTTCTGTTAGATATATACCTAGGAACAGACTTACTGGGTCATAGAATAGTTTATGTTTATGTCTAGTGTCAATAAATGTTACTAAATATTTTCTTTTTTAAATTACATATTTTTATTTCTTATGTCTTTTTTTTTTTTTTTTAATGGCCACACCTGTGGCATATGGAAGTTTCCAGGTTAGGGGTTGAGTAAGAGCTGTAGCTGCCGATTATGCCACAGTCACAGCAAGGTTGGATCCGAGTTGTGTCTGTGACCTACACCACAGCTCAAGGCAACACCAGCCCCTTAACCCACCAAGAAAGGCCAGGGATCGAACTGGCGTCCTTGTGGGTCCTAGGCGGGTTCATTACCACTGAGCCATGATGGGAGCTCCACTAAATATTTCCTAAAGTGCTCATGTTAGTTTACATTCCTGCTGGTAGTGTCTTAGAATTCTAGCTGCTCCTCATCCTTTGTATTGTCAATCTAAAAATGTTTAAAAATTTTAGCCAGTTTGGTGGGTACACAATGGTATCTCATTGTGGTTTAAATTTGAATTTTCCTAATAAGCATATATTTTCATGTATTTACTGCTATTGGATATCTGTTCAAGTCCATTTTCTATTAGGCTTTCTTATTGCTTTATAGGAGTTCTTTAGGTATTTCAGATATGAGTTTTTGTTGATTATAGGTACTGCAAATATTTCTTTGAGTATATAAATATGGAAGAGCTCAGGTTGGGTTTTCTGAAACCTCAGGGCAACTGGGACAAGACTTTATGTCTGTTTTGAGCACTAGTGTATTCCTAGCACCTAGCATGCAATAGGTGTTATGTTGAATGAATGATGGATTAGATGGATAAGGCTCATCCAGGTAGTTTGCCCTGGGTTGTGCTGATCCCTAGAGCAAACACCAAGAGGGGCTGGAGGGAGCAGATTTCCTTCCAGCCCCTGTGACCTTGGGAAGGGGAAGACACCCAGCCTTTCCCTACTGAAAAAGCAGAAATTAGCTATTAGAGTCTGTGAAGAGAGAAGTGCGGATGTAGGGAGCAGAGGTCACAGATGAAATGACAGGAACTAGTGGCAGGTAGCAAGCCAGCTGGATGCTTCTGGAGAGACTCAGGTGGAGGTGGAGGGGGTGGTGGTGTCAAGGAGACTGTGTGGATCTCTGGGCATCACAGCAGATCTTTGTAGAAGAACCTCCAAGGTCATATAGGTGCTCTTCCTGTTTCTTCCTTTTTTTTTTTGGCTGCACCCATGGCATGCAGAAATTTTGGGCCCAGGGACTGAACTCACACCACAGTGACAATACCAGATCTTTAATCTGCTAGTCCTGCAAGTAACTCCTCCTCATGCTTACTCTTACAGTTTGTGAGCCAAGAGAGTTCTCCTAGGAGTTTCCGTTGTGGCTCAGTGGGTTAAGAACCTGACTCATATCCATGAGGATGTGGGTTTGATCCCTGGCGTTGCTCAGCGTGTTAAGGATCCAGCGTTGAGGAAAGCTGTGGTGGAGGTTGCAGATGCAGATCGGATCCTGTGTTGCTGTGGCTGTGGTGTAGGCTAGCAGCTGCAGCATGGATTCAACCCCTAGTCCCCAAAGTTCCATATGCTGTGTGTGGCCCTAAAAAGACCAAAAAAAAAAAAAAAAAAAAGAGAGAGAGAGAGAGGTTTTCTACACTTCTCTCCAAAGGAGATGCCTTGAGACTTTGCAGGGTCTCTTTCCTACATCCCCATTAAAGAACTGTTTTTTTCAGATCTGGCTTTGACTTCCTCACAGCCTGTAATTCCCATTGTGAAGATGGGCGACCAGAGGTCACTGCCAGCCCCTTTGTCTCCAGGAAGTCTCTCTCCTGGCCTGTTGTGTTCTCTAGCAGTATTCTATCACTGTCTTTCTCCCCAGAGTCTTCTCCTTCTCCTTCAGCTAGAGCTGATACCAGATCAGGTCAGAAATTTCTGACCAGCTCCCATTACTACATGGGAGAAGTTGCCCCCTTGCAGCACCACAGCAAACTCACGGCATCCCCTCCCCAGGTCTTCCCTCTGGAAGACAATGGACAAGCAGCTGCTCCAGAATTTTCTATATAGGATAAGCTTGGGGTAGTTTAGTTGGGGAAGGGTATAAGATGTGTCATGAAATGGCCTTTCTATAGCATGTTCAGTATCTCACTTAGAATATGAGATTGTTGGTGGGGATGGAGTATTTGGAGACCAGTGGAGGTATTTATCACTGCCAGGGGCCAGTGGAGGAGCCTGTGAGGGAAGTACCTCCTTGGGTAGCCTTCTTCAGTCTTGCTTGGTACGTTTCTTTTCTTTCTCTCTCTCTCTCTTTTTTTTTAGGGCCACACCTGTGGCACATGGAAGTTCCTAGGCTAGAGGTCAAATCAGAGCCTACGCCACAGCCATAGCAATGCTGGATCCAAGCTGTGTCTGATTCCTATACCACAGCTCACAGCAATGCCAGATCCTTAATCCACTGAGCGAGGCCAGGGATCAAATCCGAATCATCATGGACACTAATCAGGTTCTTAACCCCCTGAACCACAAGGAAAACTCCCACTTATCTTATTTTGTTTTTGTTTTTTGTGTTGTTTGTATTTGCTTTTTAGGGCCACACCCGTAGCGTTGGAGATTCCCAGGCTAGGGGTCAAATCGGAGCTTCAGCTGCCAGCCTACACCACAGCCACAGCCACACAGGATCCAAGCTGTGTCTGTGACCTACACCACAGCTCACGGCGACAATGGATCCTTAACCCACTGAACAAGGCCAGGGAGTGAACCCGCCACCTCATGGTTACTTGTCAGATTGTTTCCACTGGGCCACAATGGGAACTCCCCCCTTTTCTTAATATGTTTTATGTAGCCTCTATCCTGAGGTCCTCCAGGTCCCCTGACCTTCCTTCAGGGACAGTTGCTGTCCCTCGCCCGGATGCTTATCATCAAACATCATAAAGTTCCATAGCCCTGTAAATCCTGGATCCTCTAACCAGCATGGTATAGTCACAAGACGAGCCTGACACTGCTGGAAACTTTTCTGAATTTTGTTTCTGCTGGAGAAGGGATGCCCCCTCCCATTTTTTTCCCCTGCTGTCTCTCTCTCTCAGAGGTCAACTTCTTTCCTGCTGCCCAGGCTAAGGTGATATCCCCTTCCGGCTTTATTCAGTTCTAGGAGGATGCAGTGATGGGGGCGGGCTGGGGAAACGTTGCCATCTGTGCTCGTTGCTCTCATCATCCTCTTTGCTTCTCTCTAACTGAACCCCCATTTACCTTTTTTTAAAAATTTTTAAATTTTTTGTGTGTTTTTCTAGGGCTGCACCCGTGGCATATGGAGGTTCCCTGGCTAGGGGTCGAATCAGAGCTGTAGCCGCCGGCCTACACCAGAGCCACAGCAACGTGGGATCCGAGCCGTGTCTGCAACCTACACCACAGCTCACGGCAATGCCGGATCCTTAACCCATGGCGCAAGGCCAGAGATCGAACCCGAAACTTCATGGTTCCTAGTGAGATTCGTTAACCACTGAGCCATGACGGAAACTCCTGAACCCCCCTTAACCAAAGTCCCCTGTAGACTCTCCCTGTATTTCTTTATTTTTTTTTTATTTTTTATTTTCCCACTGTACAGCAAGGGGGTCAGGTTATCCTTAGATGTATACATTGCAGTTACAGTTTTTTCCCCCACCCTTTCTTCTGTTGCGACATGAGTATCTAGACATAGTTCTCAATGCTATTCAGCAGGATCTCCTTGTAAATCTATTCTAGGTTGTGTCTGATAAGCCCAAGCTCCCGATCCCTCCCACTTCCTCCCCCTCCCATCAGGCAACCACAAGTCTCTTCTCCAAGTCCATGATTTTCTCTTCTGAGGAGATGTTCATTTGTGCTGGATATTAGATTCCAGTTATAAGTGATATCATATAGTATTTGTCTTTGTCTTTCTGGCTCATTTCACTCAGGATGAGATTCTCTAGTTCCATCCATGTTGCTGCAAATGGCATGATGTCATCCTTTTTTATGGCTGAGTAGTATTCCATTGTATATATATACCACATCTTCCTAATCCAGTAATCTGTCGATGGACATTTGGGATGTTTCCATGTCCTGGCTATTGTGAATAGTGCTGCAATGAACATGCAGGTGCATGTGTCTCTTTTAAGTAGAGCTTTGTCCGGATAGATGCCCAAGAGTGGGATTGTGGGGTCATATGGAAGTTCTATGTATAGATTTCTAAGGTATCTCCAAACTGTTCTCCATAGTGGCTGTACCAGTTGACATTCCCACCAGCAGTGCAGGAGGGTTCCCTTTTCTCCACAGCCCCTCCAGCACTTGTTATTTGTGGATTTATGAATGATGGCCATTCTGACTGGTGTGAGGTGGCATCTCATGGTAGTTTTGATTTGCATTTCTCTTATAATCAGCGATGTTGAGCATTTTTTCATGTGTTCGTTGGCCATCTGTATATCTTCTTTGGAGAAATGTCTATTCATGTCTTTTGCCCATTTTTCCATTGATTGATTGGTTTTTTTTGCTGTTGGGTTGTATAAGTTGCTTATATATTCTAGAGATTAAGCCCTTGTCAGTTGCACCATTTGAAACTATTTTCTCCCATTCTGTAAGTTGTCTTTTTGTTTTCTTTTGGGTTTCCTTTGCTGTGCAAAAGCTTTTCAGTTTGATGAGGTCCCATGGGTTTATGTTTGCTCTAATTTCTATTGCTTTGGGAGACTGACCTGAGAAAATATTCATGATGTTGATGTCAGAGAGTGTTTTGCCTAGGTTTTCTTCTAGGAGGTTGGTGGTGTCCTGTCGTATATTTAAGTTTTTCAGCCATTTGGAGTTTATTTTTGTGCATGGTGTGAGGGTGTGTTCTAGTTTCATTGCTTTGCATGCAGCTGTCCAGGTTTCCCAGCAATGCTTGCTGAATAGACTTTCTTTTTCCCATTTTATGTTCTTGCCTCCCTTGTCAAAGATTAATTGACCATAGGTGTCAGGGTTTATTTCCGGATTCTCTATTCTGTTCCATTGGTCTTTCTGTCTGTTTTGATACCAGTACCACACTGTTTTAATGACTGTGGCTTTGTAGTATTTCTTGAAGTCTGGGAGAGTTCTGCCTCCTGCTTGGTTTTTGTTTCTCAGGATTGCTTTGGCGATTCTGGGTCTTTTGTGGTTCCATATAAATGTTTGGATTGTTTGTTCTAGTTCTGTGAAAAATGTCCTGGGTAATTGGATAGGGATTGCATTGAATCTGTAGATTGCTTTGGGTAGGATGGCCATTTTCACAATATTGATTTTCCCAATCCAGGAACATGGAATATCTTTCCATTTCTTTCCATCTTCTTTGATTTCTTTGATTAAGGTTTTATAGTTCTCGGCATATAGGTCCTTTACCTCTTTGGTCAGGTGTATTCCGAGGTATTTGATTTTGTGAGGTGCAATTTTGAAAGGTATCGTGTTTTTGTATTCCTTTTCTAATGTTTCATTGCTGGTATACAGAAATGCAACTGACTTCCAAATGTTAGTCTTATATCCTGCCACTTTGCTGAATTTATTCATCAGTTCAAGGAGTTTTGGGGTTGAGTCCTTAGGGTTTTCTAGGTATAGTATCATGTCATCTGCATACAGTGACAGTTTGATCTCTTCTCTTCCTATATGGATGCCTTTGATTTCTTTTGTTTGTCTAATTGCTGTGGCTAAGACTTCCAAAACGATGTTGAAGAGCAGTGGTGAGAGTGGGCATCCCTGTCTTGTTCCAGATTGGAGTGAGAAGGCTTTTAGTTTTTCCCCATTGAGGATTATATTTGCTGTGGGTTTCTCATAAATGGCTTTGATTATATTCAGGAATGTTCCCTCTATACCCACTTTGGCGAGGGTCTTGATCATGAATGGATGTTGGACTTTGTCAAATGCTTTTTCTGCGTCTATTGAGATGATCATATGATTTTTGACTTTTTTTTTGTTAATGTGGTGTATGATGCTGATTGATTTGCGTATGTTGAACCATCCTTGTGAACCTGGGATGAACCCAACCTGGTCATGGTGTATAATTTTTTTGATATGTTGTTGGATTCGGTTGGCTAAGATTTTGTTGAGAATTTTTGCATCTATATTCATCAATGATATTGGGCGATAGTTTTCTTTTTTGGTGGTATCTCTGCCTGGTTTTGAAACGAGGGTGATGGTGGCCTCATAGAATGTCTTTGGGAGTGTTCCTTCTTCTTCAAACTTTTGAAAGAGTTTAAGGAGGATGGGCACCAATTCCTCTTTATATGTTTGAGAGAATTCACCTGTGAAGCCATCTGGTCCTGGACTTTTATTTGTAGGGAGTGATTTTATGACCTCTTCAATTTCATTTCTAGTGATGGGTCTGTTCAGTTGGTCTGTTTCTGCTTGATTCAGTTTTGGCAGGCTGTAAGATTCTAGAAAATTGTCCATTTCTTCCAGATTGTCAAACTTGTTGCCATACAGTTGTTCATAGTATTCTCTTATGGTTTTTTGTATTTCTGCTGTATCTGTTGTGATTTCTCCTTTTTCATTTCTAATTTTGGTGATTTGGGTTCTTTCTCTCCTCTTTTTAGTGAGTCTGGCCAGGGGTTTGTCAATTTTGTTCACCTTTTCAAAGAACCAGCTCTTGGTTTTATTCATTTTCTCTATTGTTTTTTGAGTCTCTATTTTATTGATTTCTTCTTTGATCTTTATAATTTCCTTCCTTCTGCTGACTTTAGGACTTCTTTGTTCTTCTTTTTCTAATTCGTTTAGGTGGAGGGTTAAGTTGTCAATTTGGGATCTTTCTTCTTTTTTGAGAAAGGCCTGGATTGCTATAAATTTCCCTCTGAGCACTGCTTTCGCAGCATCCCATAGATTTTGAGAGGTTGTGTCTTCATTATCATTTGTTTCAAGGTAGTTTTTAATTTCCTTCTTGATTTCCTCATTGACCCATTGGTTTTTTAGTAGCATGTTGTTTAGTCTCCATGTGGTAGGTTTTTTCTCTTTCCTTTTCCCGTGGTTGATTTCCAATTTCATGGCATTGTGGTCAGAGAAAATACTTGAGATAATTTCTACGCTCCTAAATTTATTGAGATTCGCTTTATGTCCCAATATGTGGTCGATTCTTGAGAATGTTCCATGAGCATTTGAGAAGAATGTGTATTCTGCTTTTTGTGGATGTAGTGTCCTGAAGATATCAATGGAGTCTACGTTTTCTATTGTTTCCTTTAGGGTCTCTGTTGCTTTATTGGTTTTCTGTCTAGAGGATCTGTCCATTGATGTGAGGGGGGTATTTAGGTCTCCTACTATGATTGTATTCTCATCCAGATCTCCCTTTATGTCAGTTAATATTTGTTGTATGTATCTGGGTGCTCCTATATTTGGGGCATACATGTTGAAGATAGTAACATCCTCTCCTTGGATGGATCCCTTAATCATTACATAGTGTCCTTCTTTGTCTTTCTTTATGTCTTTTGTTTTAAAGTCTATTTTGTCTGATATGAGTGTTGCGACACCTGCTTTTCTGTCATGTCTATTGGCGTGAAATGTTTTTCCCCACCCTCTCACATTCAATCTATATGTATCTTTTGTCCTAAGGTGAGTTTCCTGTAGGCAGCATATTGAAGGTTTTTGCCTTTTTATCCACTCAGCCATTCTGTGTCTTTTGATTGGGGCATTCAGTCCATTGACATATAAGATGATAATTGATAGATGATTATTTATTGCCATTTGAACCTCGCATTCCAGTTGATTCTATGGTTCTCCATTCTTCCTTTCTTTCTTTTTTTTTTTTTTTTTTTTTTGTTTTTTTGGTTGGATGGTCTCCTGTTATTATCTGCTTGAGGGTATTTTTTTTTCATTTTTTGCGAATGCAATATTTGGTTTTGGCTTGTGGTTGCCCTGTTTTTTAAGTATGCTAACCCCTTCCCATAATTGTGTGTTTTAGCCTGATGGTCGTGTAAGTTCAAACACTTCATTACTATATTAAAATTAAGAAGAGAGACATACATGTAAACAAAAAGGGTTATTTACCTCCTAACATCCCTTGCCCACATTTTATGGTTTTGATGACTCTTTTTTATTTTTTTCTTTTTAATTTTATTTTGTTTGAAGCATGTTCATGATTAAATCTGTATGCTGGCTTGAGTGACTGCTCTCTGATTGCAGTTTCCTCAGTCCTAGTTCTTCCTCTTCTTCTTCTTTTTTTTTCTTTTCTTTTTTCTTCCCTTTCCTTCTTTTCTTTTTGGTTTAGAGAAGCCCTTTCAATATTTCCTTTAACCTGGGTTTTGTGTTGCTGTATCCTTTAATTTTTTGTTTGTTGGGAAAAATTTTTATTTCCCCTTCTATTTTAAATGATTTTCTTACTGGATAGAGTATTCTAGGTTGCATATTTTTTCCTTTGAGCTCTTTAAATATCTCTTGCCATTCCCTCCTGGCCTGTAGTGTTTCTGTAGAGAAATCCGCTGATATTCTTATGGGGGTTCCCTTGTAGGTAACATTCTGGTTTTCTCTTGCTGCCTTTAGGATCCTCTCTTTATCACTAACTTTTGCCATTTTTATTATGATGTGTCTTGGTGTGGGTCTGTTTGGGTTCAGTTTGTTTGGGGCCCTCTGTGCTTCTTGTATCTTGAACCCAGTATCCTTTAGATTTGGGAAGTTTCCATTGATAATTTCTTCAAATATATTTTCCATCCCGTTATCTTTTTGTACTCCTTCTGGAATTCCTATTATGCGTATATTGGCCCGCTTTATATTATCCCACAGTTCTCATATTGCTTTCATGTTTTTTCATTTGGTTTCTTGTCTGCTGACCGGATTGAGTGATTTCCATTATTCTAGCTTCCATATCACTGATTCGCTCTTCTGCATTATTCATTCTGGTTTTTACTGCCCCTAGTTCAGTTTGCATCTCTGCAAATGAATGTTCTAGTTTTTCTTGGCTCCTCCTTATATTTTCTAGTTCCTTTCTGAGGGTATCTGCATTACTGTTCATATCTTCTCTGAATTCCTTCAGTATTTTCACTATTTCTCTTTTGAACTCCAGGTCTGTCTGACTGCAGAGATCTGTTTCATTGTTGACTGTTTTAGGTGAGTTCTCCTGTTGGTTTGACTGGGGGTGGTTTCTCAGCTTCTTCATCTTGCTTGTTGTTTTCTTTCTCCTGAGGGAGTTGTACTCTCCGTTATCGGGCAGTGTTTGCCTTGTCACTGCCGTGGAATGTTTCCTGAGGGCTGGCATTGTCGGTCAATCTTTTTTGAGGCAGTGTGGCTTTTCTGGAGTGTTGATGGGGCTAACAGTGTTTCTTTTAAGCAAAGGAGGACTTCCTGAGGGCAGACAGGACTGGCAGGTCCACACCACGATGGTAGCAGATTTCACTTGGTCATGCAGAGCTTGCTCTGGTGTTTTTAGGCTGTGTGGTTCTTGCAGGGGGTTGGCAGTGTTGGGCAGCTGCTCTTCAGGGGTGCATCACCCCCTGGGGGCTGGAGCAGCTATCTGGGTCACTGAGAACCTAAGAGGCTCTTCCCTAGGGTAGCCCAACTCAGAAGGACAGCCTGAGAATGTAGGCGGATCTTTTCACAGTCTGGCCGAGCTTGTTGCAGCTTTTCTGGGCTGCAGGGGCTCTTCCATGGGGCTGGTGGTGCTGAGCAGTTACTTCACGGGAGTGGGGCACCTCCTGGGGGCTTGGGTGGGGAGCAGGGCCATTGGAAACTGAAGAGGCTCCTCCCCGGGGCAACCCGATTCAGAAAAACCATCTGAGAATTAGGCCGATCTATTCACAGCCTGGCTAAGCTTGTTCTAGCTTTTCTGGGCTGCAGGCCTTTTCTCAGGGGCTGGTGGTGTTTGGTGCTGCTCTGTGGAAGTGTAGCCCCTCCAAAGGGCAAGCAAGCCTGTGCAGGGACAGCCCCTGGGGTGGTAGGCTTCAGGCAATTGTTGAGGCCAGCCCTCCTGGATGGCAGGCAGCCCCAGGTCGTGAGAGCGGAGGGTGTGGCGGGGGTGGGGGGAGGGGATACACTGGGAAGCACAGTTTTCAGCTAGCTAGCGGGCCTGTAAGCTTGCTGTGGCGTGGGGGGTATTCTATGGGGACACATCCCTTCTTTCTCCCCTCCCCAGCACGGGCGCAGACCAGGCTCTTCTCCCAGGTTCCTTCTGATGTGGCTTTCCACTGCCCCGCCCCTGGAGTATTGCTCCCTTCCTCTGTGACAGCTTTGTTTTCTAGTCTCCCAGGCAGTCTCTGCCCCGTCAAAAGGTTTCTAGACCTCCCAAGCAGTTTCCGCTCTGCCCCGCCCCCCTAGCCCGGGGACTAATCTCTGGAGCCGAGGTCTCGGTGCCCAGCCCCCACCCAGGCGTCCCCCGGCCCCCTCTCGGGGACTAACCTTCGGAGGCGAGGTCTCGGTGCCCACCCCCCCCCAGGCGTCCCCCGGCCCCCTCTCGGGGACTAACCTTCAGATGCGAGGTCTCGGTGCCCACCCCCCCTCCAGGCGTCCCCCGGCCCTTTCTCGGGGACCAACCTTCAGAGGCGAGGTCTCAGTGCCCAGCCCCCACCCAGGCGTCCCCCGGCCCCCTTTCGGGGGCTAACCTCCTGTATTTCTTTAAGCTGGAGATTCCAGATATTTTGGAGCTGCCATGCTGAAATTACTGGATATAACCAGAAAGACTTAGCAGCAAGCAAAATAGTCTGGCAAGCTAAAACTGGGGAGATGAAGTAATCTTTGAGAGGCAGAGTTGCAGAGTGGAATGTGCCACAGCTTTGTAATCACATGGGTTTGAATCTATGCTCAGTCACATACTAGGTATGTGACCTTGAGCAAACTCCTTCATGTCTCAGAGCCGGTTCTAAATAAATGGAAACACAGTCTCTTTCCTAGAGAAGCTGGGAGGTTTAGTGATACCAGAACATTTGGAATATTGCCCACACAGAGTAGGAATAGTATTATTTCACCAAAGAGGAAGAGCAGCAAACAAGCATCAGGCATCCGGGAGTTCCTGTTGTGGCTCAGCGGAAATTAATCTGACTAGCATCCATGAGGACACAAGTTCAATTCCTGGCCTTGTTCAGTGGGTTAAGGATCTGGTGTTGCCATGAACTGTGGTGTAGGTTGCAGTCGTGGCTCAGATCCCGTGTGGCTGTGGTGTAGGCCAGCAGCTACAGCTCTGATTGGACCCCTAGCCTGGGAACCTCCATATGCTGCGGGTGTGGCCCTAAAAAAAAAAAGACAAGAATTAGGCATCTGGAAGGCACAGCTCAGGCTCTCTCTGGGACTCACATTCAAGTCTAGACTTCACAGAGTATGAGGGCCCTTTCAACTGCAAAGTGTTAAAGATGGATGGTCTCTGTCACATGGATGTGGGCGGGGGGACAGTCCAGGGGACAGCACCCCTGTGGTAAGTCATCAGCTAGAGATTAAGTTTTATTCTGCTAGAGACAGGATGCAACAAGGTCAATTTTTTTTTTTTTTTTTTGCTTTTTCGAGTCACACTTGAGGCATATGGAGGGTTCCCAGGCTAGGGGTCCGATCAGAGCTACAGCTGCTGGCCTACACCACAGCCACAGCAATGCAGGATCCGAGACTTGTCTGTAACCTATACCACAGCTCATGGCAATGCTGGATCCTTAACCCACTGAACGAGGCCAGGGATCAAACGCACCACCTCATGGTTAATAGTCGGATTCATTTTTATTGGGCCACAACAGGAACTCCAAGAAGGCCAATTTAAAAAAAAAACATTTATCAGAGTTCCTGTCTTGGCACAGCAGAAACAAATTCGACTGGCATCCATGAGGATGTAGGTTTGATCCTCAGCCTTGCTCAGGGGGTTAAGGATCTGGTGTTGTTATGAGCTGTGGTATGGGTTGAAGGCACAGCTCGGATCTGGTGTTGCTGTGGCTGTGGCATAGACCTGTGGCTACAGTTCGGATTTGACCCCTAGTCTGGGAACTTCCATATGCCGCGGGTGTGGCCCTAAAAAGACAAAAAGCCCCCCCAAAAAAATATTTATGGCTGAACCTGTGGCAAATGGAAGTTCCTGGGCCAGGGATTGAATCTGAGCTGCAGCTGTGACCTATACCACAGCTGCAGCAATGCCTGATCTCATATCTATCTTTCTTTTTCTTTCTTTCTTTCTTCCTTTCTTCCTTCCTTTCTTTCTTTCTTTCTTTCTTTCTTTCTTTCTTTCTTTCTCTTTCTTTCCGTCCTTCCTTCCTCCCTTCCTCCCTCCCTCCCTCCCTCTCTCTCTCTTTCTTTCTTTCTTTCTTTCAAGGCCCCACTTGTGGCATATGGAAATTCCCCCCAGGCTAGGGGTCGAACCAGAGCTGTAGCTGGGCTACATCACAGCCACAGCAACGTGGGATCTGAGCTGCATCTTTGAACTACACTGCAGCTTGTGGCAACACCGGATCCTTAACCCTGGAGTGAGGCCAGGGATTGAACCCTCATCCTCATGGATACTAGTTGGGCTCTTAATCCACTGAGCCACAGTGGGAACTCCGATTTATTTATTTTTTTAAATTTTATTGGGGTAGAGTTGACTTAGAAAGTTGTGTTAGTTCCAGGTACCGCAAAGTAAATCAGTTATACACACATCTGTTCCTTCTCAGATTCTCTTCCCATGTAGGTTATTACATAGTATTGAGTAGATTAACCCACTGTGCCAGGCCAGGGATCAAACCTGTACCTCTGCAGTGACCCAAGCTGTCACAGTTGCATTCTTCACCCACTGGAGTTGCGGTGGCAACTCCAGGGAGATCATATTTCGCAAACCAGATTATCTTTTTTTTTTTTTTTTTTCTTTTCAGGGCCGCACCCATGGCATATGGAGGTTTCAGGATAGGGGTCCAATTGGATCTACAGCTGCCGGCCTACATCACAGCCACAGCAATGCAGGATCGGATCCATGTTTTCGACCTGCACCACAGCTCATGGCAACACCAGATCCTTAACCCCTGAGTGAGGCCAGGGGTCTAACCTGAAACCGCACGAATACTAGTCCGGTTGGTTAACCGCTGAGCCACAAAGAGAACGCCCAGATTATCCCGTTCCAAACTTCCCTCTGTGTTTACTGCCCTTTGATTATCCACTAGCCCAGGGTTTCCTAAACAGGCCTAGTCATAGGACTCACCTGTGGGCACTTTTTTCAAAGTACAGATTTCCAGGCCTCTCTCCTGGAAATTCTGTTTCCAAAGATCTGGTGCCAGGCCAGGAAGTCCACCCTTTTTATAGTCCCTGGATGACTTCCACGATCTGACCAGTCTGGGGAACAAGTGCCCCAACCTGATGCTTCTCAATCATGGCTTCATGTTAGAATGTTCGGAGAGGATTAACAATATGCCTTTGTCATATGAGAAGAAATACTGAATATTGGGAAGGCTCTGGAAGTCTTCAAAGACATGGAGAAGCTTTAATTGACTCTTCCCATATGGATTTACATTTTAACTCATTTAATCCTGTTACTCTCTGAAGTAGGCTGTTGCAATGTGACAGATCAAAATCAAGTTAGTGGATTGGAGAAAAGTAGGTGTATTAAAAAGTTAATTTGGGACAGTTCCTCATCGTGGCTTAGCATTTAACCAGCCCGAGTAGTATCCCCGAGGATGCGGGTTTGATCCCTGGCCTCAGTGGGTAAAGGATCCGATGTTGCTGTGAGCTGTGGTATAGATTGCAGACTCATCTCAGATCCTGAGTTGTTGTGGCTGTGGTGTAGGCCAGTGGTTGCGGCTCTGATTTGACCCCATAGCCTGGGAACTTCCATAGGCCACGGCCGCTGCCCTAAAATGCAAAAAAAAAAAAAAAAAAAAAAAAAAAAAAGTTATTTTGGTTGGTTAGGGAAACGCAAATCAATACCACAATGGGATACTGATTTACACTCACTAGGTTTGTCATAAAAAGAAGAAGAAGAAGAAAAAAGCAAAACCCAGAAAATATAACAAGTGTTGGTGGAGAAATTGGAAACCTTGTACATTGGCTGGTAGGAATGTAAAGTGGGGCAGCTGCCGTGGAAAAAGTTCAGTGTTTCCTCAAAAAGTTTAACATAGGGGAGTTCCTGTCATGTTGCAGCAGAAACGAATCCAACCAAGAACCATGAGGTTTTGGGTTTAGTCCCTGGCCTCGTTCAGTGGGTTAAGGATCCGGCATTGCCGTGAGCTATGGTGTAGGTTGAAGATGTGGCTTGGATCCCGCGTTGCTGTGGCTGTGGTGTAGGCTGGAGGCTACAGCTCTGATTAGACCTGATGTGGCCCTAAAAAGACAACAGCTCTGATTAGACCTGATGTGGCCCTAAAAAGACAACCCCCCCAAAAAAGTTTAACATAGAATTACCATGTCACCCAACAATTCTACTCCTAAGTATATTCTCCAAAGAACTGAAAACAGAGGAGGAAAGCATTCTAGTTAGAAGAAATAGAGTGAAACTGCAGGCAGGGAAGGGAGCATGAGGGATTTTCAGGGAACAGCAGAGTTTTCAATATGTGACTGCACCCATATAAAGGGGAGGGTGAAAGACGGAATGCAATCTGATTTGTTAACAAAACTTAAAACTTATTTTACATGGACTTATTGTTTAATGTGTCAATTTTGTTCTCCCAACTCTACTAAAAAGTCCTTAAAATAGAGATTTAAAAAAATTTTTTAATTTTATTATTATTATTTTTTGCCACCCAGGCAGTATGTGGGAATTCCTGGGCCAGGGATTGAACCTATACCACACAGCAGCAACCAGAGCCACAGCAGTGAGAATGTAGGTGCCTCCATCCGCAACCTCATGGTTCCTCGTCAGATTCGTTAACCACTGAGCCACGATGGCAACTCCTATAGGGCTTTTAAAAAATTCCCATGATGTTTGCTAATGCATTCTACTTTTCAAAAAGACCATTTTGAAAGAGCAGTTCTAGGTTTATAATAAAATTGAAAGATATGGAGATTACCCATCTATCCCCTGTCCCTGTATGTGCATAGCTTTCCCCATTATCAACATCATTGACTAGAGTGGTACATTTTTCATCAAGGATGAATCAATGCTGATACATCAAAATCACCCAAAGTTTAAAGCTTACCTTAGGATTCAGTCTTGGTGTTGTATATCCTATGGGTTTGGACAAATATTTAATGATGTGTCCCTATCATTAAAATATCATTCAGAATATTTTCTTTATCCTAAAAAAAATCTATGCTCTGCCTATTCATAAACCTCTTCTCCTACAACCACTGATCTTTTTATTGTCTCCATAGTTTTGCCATTTCCTTAATGCCATGTGGTTAGAACCATACAGTAGGTAGATTTCTCAGACTGGTTTTTTTCACAAGGTAATACGCATTTAAATTTTCTCCATGTCTTTTCATGGCTTGATAGCCATTTTATTATTATTATTATTATTATTATTATTATTATTATTATTATTATTGTTTTTCTTTTTATGGCTGCACCTGCAACATATGGAAATTCCTGGGCTGGGGATCAAATTGGAGCTGCAGCTGCCAGCCTAAACCGTAGCCATGGCAGCACCAGATCTAAGGTGCATCTGCAACCTATGCTGCAGCTTGTAGCAATGTTGGTTCCTTAACCCACTGAGCGACGCCAGGAATAGAACCTTCGTCCTCACAGATACTAGTCAGGTTATTAACCCACTGATCTTCAATGGGACCTCCTTCTTATTTTTATTCATTTAAATATTATTTATTAGGAGTTCCCAGAGTTCCCATTGTGGTGCAGTGGAAATGAATCTGACTAGTAACCATGAGGTTATGGGTTTGATACCAGGCCAGGGGTCGAATTGGAGCTACAGCTGCTGGCCTATACCACAGCCACAGCAATGTGGGATCCGAGCCACAATGGTGACCTACACCACAGTACACGGCAACTCCGGGTTCTTGAGCCACTGAGCGAGGCCTGGGATCGAACCCCCATCCTCATGTATACCAGTCAGTTCATTTCCACTGAGCCTACGAAGGGAACTCCTTCACTCACTCTTTAGTGTTAATTTACGGTACTATGTTGATGACGCCCAAATATCTTTGTCTTAGACTTTTCTTCTGAGCTCTAGATTTGGATGTCTCAACACTTTTTCACTCGTCATATCTGAAATGGAGCTTTGTCACCTCCTAGATATCTACTCCTTCATGTTTCCTCAACTCAGTAAATGTAGTCACTCTCCCATTTGTTCAAGTCAGCTGGCTGGACGTCCTTCTTGACTCCTTCCTGTACTTCTCCATCTCCCTGCCACCCATCAGTCACCAAGAGCCATCCATTAACTCTACCTCTTATTAAAGACTTTTTTTTCCCCCAAGATAAAATTCATACAGCAAAAATTACCATTTAAAAGCATACAATCCAGGAGTTCCCACTGTGGCTCAGTGGTTAACGAATCTGACTAGGAACCATGAGGTTGCGGGTTCGATCCCTGGCCCCGCTCAGTGGGTTAAGGATCTGGCGATGCTGTGAGTTGTGGTGTAGGTTGCAGACGCGGCTCGGATCCTGTGTTGCTGTGGCTCTGACATAGGCCAGAGGCTACAGCTCCGATTAAACCCCTAGCCTGGGAATCTCCCTATGCTGCAGGAGCGGCCCTAGAAAAGGCAAAAAGACAAAAAAAAAAAAAAAAAAAAAAGCACACAATCCATTAGCATTTAGTGTATTTAAAATGTTATACAACTATCACCTCTATTTTTATCTATCTATTTATTTATTTATTTATTTATTTTTGTCTTTTTAGGGAAGCACCTGTGGCATATGGAAGTTCCCAGGCAAGGGGTCCATTTGGAGCTGTAGCCGCTGACCTACGCCACAGCCATAGCAACGCCAGATCCAAACCACATCTGCAGCCTATACCACAGCTCACCATGCCGGATCCTTAACCCACTGAGCAAGGCCGAGGATCAAACCTGCATCCTCATGGATACTAGTCGACTTTGTTAACTGCAGAGCCACAACGGGGACTCCTATCACCTCTCTTTAGTTACGTTTTCATCAGCCCCAAAGAAAACCTCTTAACCATTAAGCAGCCACTCCTCCCTCCATCCTCCCTGTAGCTCCTGGCAATCACTAGTCTGTTTTCTGTTTCTATGAATTTCCCCATTCTACACATTTCGTAAAAATGGAACCACACAACATGTGACCTTTTGTGTCTGCCTTCTTTCACTCAGCATCCTGATTTCAAGTTTCATTCATGCTGCAGCCCGGGGATGACTAATAGTCCATAGTATGGGCACAATGCATTTTACTTATCCACTCATCCATTAATGAACATTTGGGTTGTTTCTACCTTGTGGCTATTGTGAATGGTGCTGCTATGGGCTTTTGTGTACAAACTTGTCTGAATACCTGTTCTCAGTTTTGAGTATATGTTTAGGACTGGAATTGCTAGCTAATGTGGTAAATCTGTTAAACTTGTTGAGGAAACACTGAACTATTTCCACAGCAGCTGCTCCTTTTCACCTTCCCACTATCAAATGCACAAGGGTTCCAATTGCCCCACATCCTTACCAACCCTTGCTATTTTCTTTTCTTTCTTTCTTTTTTTTAAATTATGGCTAACTTAGTGGTTATGAAATGTTATCCCATTGTGGTTTTGATGTGCATTTCCCCTAATGACTAACTTAAATAACTTTTGAACACACCTACCTTTCTTCAATCCACTGCATTCACTTGATTTCTCAATAGCTACAACGGTCTATCTACTACACAGGGTAATTATTAGGATTAAATGATTATACACACATGAATCTATCATCTAGATATAGATATCATTATTTAGAACAGGGCCTGGCATGGAGTAAGCACTGTATAAGTATTAGAAAGAAGGAATAAAAGCAAAAATGGAAAGATGGGAGGAAGGAGGAAAATAGAAACTTTCAATTTTTCTTCCCTTTCCTATTATCCTTAAGTCAAGTTCCAAAATTCCTATCCCGACTTACAAGGCCCCAAAAGGCCTCCTTTCAGTTTCCTGAAGCCATCACGCTTTCATCTGCATCATTCTGTCTGGCACAACATCTTCCATTCCTACCCCCCATTTTTTGCCTTACCTCATTTTGTTTTTTGGCTATGCCCAAGGCATGTGGAAGTTCCTGGGCAAGGGCTTGACCTGCGTCACAGCAGTGACCAAAGCTGCTGCAGTGATAATGTCCCATCCTCAACCCAGTGCACCACAAGAGAACTTCTTTTTTTTTTTTTTTTTTTTTTTTTTAGGGCCACTTTTGCCGAATATGGAGGTTCCCAGCCTAGGGATCTAATTAGAACGAAGCTGTTGGCCTATGCCACAGCAACGCCAGACCCCAGCCACATCTGTGACCTACACCACGGCTCACAGCAATGCCTGATCCTTAACCCGCTGAGCAAGGCCAGGGACTGAACCCACGTCCTCCTCATGGATACTAGTTGGGTTTGTTTCCACTGAGCCGCAACGGGAACTCCAAGAACTCCTGTCTTAACTCTTTAAAAAAAATTTTTTTTGGGTCTTTTTAGGGCCGCACACAAAACATATGGAAGTTCCCAGGCTATGGGTCAAATCAGAGCTGTAACTTCCAGTCTACACCACAGCCATAGCCACACCAGGTTTGAGCCATCTTCAACCTACACCACAGCTCATGGCAAAGCCGGAGACTTAACACACTGAGCAAGGCCAGGGACCAAACCTGTCTCTTCCTGGATAGTAGTTGGGTTCATTACTGCTGAGCCATGACGGCAACTCCCAATTTTTAAAAATTTTTAAATTATAGTTGATTTACAATGTTCTGTCAATTTCTCCTGTACAGAAAAGTGACTCAATTATAATATATACATGCTGTCTTGTTAAATCCCATTCAACCTTAAAGTCTTAGCTTGTTCATGACCTTCTCACCACAGAGGCCTTCCTTATTTCCCCAACCACACACTAGGGGTACATAAAATAAGACCTTGTCTGTTAGACCTGGACAAGAGAGTTCCTTGCCCTGGGCATCATGGTTTAGAAGGTACAAAGATTATAGCCACAAAGAACTAAATCTAGGAGTTCCTGTCATGGCTTAGTGGAAACAAATCTGACTAGCATCCACGAGGAGGAAGGTTCGATCCCTGGCCTTGTTCAGTGGGTTAAGGATATGGCAACGCCGTGAGCTGTGGTGTAGGTCGCAGAAACAGCTCAGATGTCACACTGCTGTGGCTGGAAGCTGTAGCTCCAATTAGACCCCTAGCCTGGGAACCTTCATATGCTGTGGGTGTGGCCCTAAAAAGAAAAAGGACCAAAAAAAAGCTAAATCTTTGAGGTGTTTCTGTCACTTGGGATTCAGCACTCAGTGCTGGCATAGAGCACCTGGTCACCCTAAACATACATTTCTGGGAGTTCCCCTCGTGGTGCAGTGGAAATGAATCCAACTAGGAACCATGAGGTTACAGGTTCGATTCCTGGCCTTGCTCACTGGGTTAAGGATCTGGTGTTGCCAGGAGCTGTGGTGTAGGTCACAGACGTGTCTTGGATCTGGCGTTGTTGTGGCTGTGGTGTAGGCTGGCAGCTATAGCTCCCATTCGACCCCTAGCCTGGGAACCTCCATATGCTGTGGGTGTGGCCCTAAAAAAGACAAAACAAACAAACAAACAAAAACCATACATTTCTGAGGCTAACACAGTTCAGGCCCAAAGAAGTATTTCTTTCTTTTTTTTTTGTCTTTTTGTCTTTTCTAGGGCCACACCCGCAGCATATGGAGGTTCCCAGGCTAGGAGTTGAATTGGAGCTATTGCTGCTGGCCTATGCCAGAGCCACAGCAACTTGGGATCCAAGCCGTTTCTGTGACCTATACCACAGCTCATGGCAACACCAGATCTGTAACCCACTGAGCAAGGCCAGGGATTGAACCTGCAACCTCATGGTTCCTAGGCAGATTCGTTAACCACTGAGCCACGACAGGAACTCCAAGAAATATTTCTTTACGTAAATTGCCTTACATGTCTTCAGAAAAAGAACCTGACAACTGAAATGCCCTGAAGGTTTGTGGGTTGCATCACTGTGAACTTTGGAGACAGACCTAGCTTTGGAGAGCTGGGAGGAATGGAGCTGTCAAAGTGCTTAGCTAAGAGAAAAGAAAATTGACTTGTCAAATCTTTCCTCTCAGATAGCATGACTGCAATAGATTCCTGCCTGACATGTTATTTCCCAGGAGTGCTGAGTGACTGGTTTTTTTTTTTTTTTTTGGCTTCTCTTTGAGTTCCAATTTCTGGTTCTGGAGGCAATGATGAATTAGTGTAGTCTTTGCAACATTGCACATGGGGGCCGAGAACGATTTTGTAGTTTAAATCATTTATAGCATTTTTGCATGTGTAGGTTTAGATGTAACATAGGAAAACATGGCACTTATCCTTCTTATTGATAACCATATGGACACTGAACATAACAATTGCAAAATTTTTTTTGTAGCTTTTTAGGGCCACGCCTTGTGGCATATGGAAGTTTCCCATCTAGGAGTTGAATCGGAGCTACAGCTGCTGGCCTACACCACAGCCACAGCCACACCAGATCCGAGCCGAGTCTGAGACCTACCACTGCCTATGGCAATGTTGGATCCTTACCTCACTGAGTGAGGCCACGGAAGGAACATGAATCCTCATGGATACTAGTTGGGCTCTTTACTGCTGAGCCACAATGGGAACTTCCGCAAATAGGGTTTTTTTTTTTTTTTTTCTTTTTAGGGCCACACCTTTCAAAATAAGGAAGTTCCCAGGCTACAGGTCAAACCGGAGCTACAGCTGCTGGCCTACACCACAGCCACAACAACGCCAGATCCAAGCCATGTCTGCAACCTACACCATAGCTCACGGTCATGCTGGATCCTTGACTTACTGAGCAAAGCCAGGGATTGAACCCACATCCTCATGGATACTAGTCAGATTCCTTTCTGATGTGCCACAAGGGAACACCCACAACTAGTTTTTAATTAAAGTATTTAATTAAGTTTCAACTTTCAAAAAAAATGAACGAAGTGTTTAATACTTTTTTTTTTTTAAATTTTTTTTATTTTCCCACTGTACAGCAAGGGGATCAAGTTATCCTTACATGTATACATTACAATTACGTTTTTTTCCCCCCACCCTTTGTTCTGTTGCAACATGAGTATCTAGACAAACTTCTCAATGCTATTCAGCAGGATCTCCTTGTATATCTATTCTAAGTTGTGTCTGATAAGCCCAAGCTCCCGATCCCTCCCACTCCCTCCCCCTCCCATCAGGCAGCCACAAGTCTCTTCTCCAAGTCCATGATTTTCTTTTCTGAGGAGATGTTCATTTGTGCTGGATATTAGATTCCAGTTATAAGTGATATCATATGGTATTTGTCTTTGTCTTTCTGGCTCATTTCACTCAGTATGAGATTCTCTAGTTCCATCCATGTTGCTGCAAATGGCATTATGTCATTCTTTTTGATGGCTGAGTAGTATTCCATTATGTATATATACCACATCTTCCGAATCCAATCATCTGTTGATGCACATTTGGGTTGTTTCCATGTCCTGGCTATTGTGAATAGTGCTGCAATGAACACGCGGGTGCATGTGTCTCTCTAAAGTAGAGTTTTGTCCAGATAGATGCCCAAGAGTGGGATTGCGGGGTCATATGGAAGTTCTATGTATAGATTTCTAAGGTATCTCCAAACTGTTCTCCATAGTGGCTGTACCAGTTTACATTCCCACCAAGAGTGCAGGAGGGTTCCCGTTTCTCCACAGCCCCTCCAGCACTTGTTATTTGTGGATTTATGAATGAAGGCCATTCTGACTGGTGTGAGGTGGTATCCCATGGTAGTTTTGATTTGCATTTCTCTTATAATCAGCGATGTTGAGCATTTTTTCATGTGTTCGTTGGCCATCTGTATATCTTCTTTGGAGAAATGTCTATTCATGTCTTTTGCCCATTTTTCCATTGATTGATTGGCTTTTTTGCTGTTGGGTTGTATAAGTTGTTTATATATTCTAGAGATTAAGCCCTTGTCAGTTGCATCATTTGAAACTGTTTTCTCCCATTCTGTAAGTTGTCCTTTTGTTTTCTTTTGGGTTTCCTTTGCTGTGCAAAAGCTTTTCAGTTTGATGAGGTCCCATGGGTTTATGTTTGCTCTAATTTCTATTGCTTTGGGAGACTGACCTGAGAAAATATTCATGATGTTGATGTCAGAGAGTGTTTTGCCTAGGTTTTCTTCTAGGAGGTTGGTGGTGTCCTGTCATATATTTAAGTCTTTCAGCCATTTGGAGTTTATTTTTGTGCATGGTGTGAGGGTGTGTTCTAGTTTCATTGCTTTGCATGCAGCTGTCCAGGTTTCCCAGCAATGCTTGCTGAATAGACTTTCTTTTTCCCATTTTATGTTCTTGCCTCCCTTGTCAAAGATTAATTGACCATAGGTGTCAGGGTTTATTTCCGGATTCTCTATTCTGTTCCATTGGTCTGTCTGTCTGTTTTGATCCCAGTACCACACTGTTTTGATGACCGTGGCTTTGTAGTATTTCTTGAAGTCTGGGAGAGTTCTGCCTCCTGCTTGGTTTTTGTTTCTCAGGATTGCTTTGGCGATTCTGGGTCTTTTGTGGTTCCATATAAATGTTTGGATTGTTTGTTCTAGTTCTGTGAAAAATGTCCTGGGTAATTGGATAGGGATTGCATTGAATCTGTAGATTGCTTTGGGTAGTATGGCCATTTTCACAATATTGATTTTCCCAATCCAGGAACATGGAATATCTTTCCATTTCTTTACATCTTCTTTGATTTCTTTCTTTTTTTTTTTTGATTAAAGTTTTATAGTTCTCGGCATATAGGTCCTTTACCTCCTTGGTCAGGTGTATTCCGAGGTATTTGATTTTGTGAGGTACAATTTTAAAAGGTATCGTATTTTTGTATTCCTTTTCTAATGTTTCATTGCTGGTATACAGAAATGCAACTGACTTCTGAATGTGAATCTTCTATCCTGCCACTTTGCTGAATTTATTCATCAGTTCAAGGAGTTTTGGGGTTGAGTCCTTAGGGTTTTCTAGGTATAGTATCATGTCATCTGCATACAGTGACAGTTTGATCTCTTCTCTTCCTATATGGATGCCTTTTATTTCTTTTGTTTGTATAATTGCTGTGGCTAGGACTTCCAAAACTATTTGAAGAGCAGTGGTGAGAGTGGGCATCCCTGTCTTGTTCCAGATTGGAGTGAGAAGGCTTTCAGTTTTTCCCCATTGAGGATTATATTTGCTGTGGGTTTCTCATAAATGGCTTTGATTCTATTCAGGAATGTTCCCTCTATACCCACTTTGGCGAGGGTCTTGATCATGAATGGATGTTGGACTTTGTCCAACGCTTTTTCTGCGTCTATTGAGATGATCATATGATTTTTGACTTTTTTTTTGTTAATGTGGTGTATGATGCTGATTGATTTGCGTATGTTGAACCATCCTTGTGAAACTGGGATGAGCCCAACCTGGTCATGGTGTATAATTTTTTTGGTATGTTGTTGGATTCGGTTGGCTAAGATTTTGTTGAGAATTTTTGCATCTATATTCATCAGTGATATTGGCCGATAGTTTTCTTTTTTGGTGGTATCTCTGCCTGGTTTTGGAATGAGGGTGATGGTGGCCTCATAGAAAGTCTTTGGGAGTGTTCCTTCTTCTTCAACCTTTTGAAAGAGTTTAAGGAGAATGGGCACCAATTCCTCTTTATATGTTTGATAGAATTCATCTGTGAAGCCATCTGGTCCTGGACTTTTATTTGTAGGGAGTGATTTTATGACCTCTTCAATTTCATTTCTAGTGGTCGGTCTGTTCAGCTGGTCTGTTTCTGCTTGATTCAGTTTTGGCAGGCTGTAAGATTCTAGAAAATTGTCCATTTCTTCCAGATTGTCAAACTTGTTGCCGTAGAGTTGTTCATAGTATTCTCTTATGGTTTTTTGTATTTCTGCTGTATCCGTTGTGATTTCTCCTTTTTCATTTATAATTTTTGTTATTTGGGTTCCTTCTCTCTTCTTTTGAGTGAGTCTGGCCAGGGGTTTGTCAATTTTGTTCACCTTTTCAAAGAACCAGCTCTTGGTTTTATTCATTTTCTCTATTGTTTTTTGAGTCTCTATTTTATTGATTTCTTCTTTGATCTTTATAATTTCCTTCCTTCTGCTGACTTTAGGACTTCTTTGTTCTTCTTTTTCTAATTCGTTTAGGTGGAGGGTTAAGTTGTCAATTTGGGATCTTTCTTCTTTTGTGAGAAAGGCCTGGATTGCTATAAATTTCCCTCTGAGCACTGCTTTCACAGCATCCCATAGATTTTGAGAGGTTGTGTATTCACTATCATTTGTTTCAAGGTAGTTTTTAATTTCCTTCTTGATTTCCTCATTGACCCATTGGTTTTTTAGTAGCATGTTGTTTAGTCTGCATGGAGTAGGTTTTTTCTCTTTCCTTTTCCCATGGTTGATTTCCAATTTCATGGCATTGTGGTCAGAGAAGATACTTGAGATAATTTCTATGCTCCTAAATTTATTGAGGTTCGCTTTGTGTCCCAATATGTGGTCGATTCTTGAGAATGTTCCATGAGCATTTGAGAAGAATGTGTATTCTGATTTTTGTGGATGTAGTGTCCTGAAGATATCAATGAAGTCTACCTTTTCTATTGTTTCCTTTAGGATCTCTGTTGCTTTATTGGTTTTCTGTCTAGAGGATCTGTCCATTGATGTGAGGGGGGTATTTAGGTCTCCTACTATGATTGTATTCTCATCCAGATCTCCCTTTATGTCTGTTAATATTTGTTGTATGTATCTGGATGCTCCTGTATTTGGGGCATATATGTTGACGATAGTAACATCCTCTCCTTGGATGGATCCCTTAATCATTAAATAGTGTCCTTCTTTGTCTTTCTTTATGTCTTTTGTTTTAAAGTCTATTTTGTCTGATATGAGCATTGCGACTCCTGCTTTTCTGTCATGTCTATTGGGGTGAAATATTTTTCCCTACCCTTTCACTTTCAATGTATATGTATCCTTTGTCCTAAGGTGAGTTTCTTACAGGCAGCATATTGAAGGTTTTTGCCTTTTTATCCACTCAGCCACTCTGTGTCTTTTGATTGGGGCATTCAGTCCATTGACATTTAAGGTGATAATTGATAGATGATTATTTATTGCCATTTTGAACCTCGTGTTCCAGTTGATTCTATGGTTCTCCATTCTTCTTTTTTTTTTTTTTTTGGTTGGACGGTCTCCTGTTATTATCTGTTTGTTTTATTTTTTTTTTCATTTTTTGCAAATGCAGTATTTGGTTTTGGCTTGTGGTTGCCCTGTTTTATAAGTATGCTAACCCCTTCCCATAATTGTGTGTTTTAGCCTGATGGTCGTGTAAGTTCAAACACTTCATTATTATATTAAAATTAAGAAGAGAAACATACAAAAAAACAAAAAGGGTTATTTATTTCCTAATATCCCTTGCCCACAGTTTATGGTTTTGATGACTCTTTTTTATTTTAAATTTTATTTTGTTTGAGGCCTGTTCATGATTAAATCTGTATGCTGGCTTATTTGAGTGACTGCTCTCTGATTGCGGTTTCCTCAGTCCTAGTTCTTCCTCTTCTTCTTTTTTTTTTCTTTTCTTTTTTCTTCCCTTTCCTTCCTTTCTTTTCGGTTTCGAGAAGCCCTTTCAATATTTCTTTTAACCTGGGTTTTGTGTTGCTGTATTCTTTAAGTTTTTGTTTGTTGGGAAAAATTTTTATTTCCCCTTCTATTTTAAATGATATTCTTGCTGGATAGAGTATTCTAGGTTGCATATTTTTTCCTTTTAGCGCTTTAAATGTCTCTTGCCATTCCCTCCTGGCCTGTAGTGTTTCTGTAGAGAAATCAGCTGATATTCTTATGGGGGTTCCCTTGTAGGTAACATTCTGGTTTTCTCTTGCTGCCTTTAGGATCCTCTCTTTATCACTAACTTTTGCCATTTTTATTATGATGTGTCTTGGTGTGGGTCTGTTTGGGTTCAGTTTGTTTGGGGCCCTCTGTGCTTCCTGTATCTTGAACCCAGTATCCTTTAGATTTGGGAAGTTTCCATTGATAATTTCTTCAAATATATTTTCCATTCCCTTATCTTTTTCTACTCCTTCTGGAATTCCTATTATACATACATTGGCCCGATTTATATTATCCCATAGGTCTCTTATATTGGTTTCATGTTTTTTCATTTGGTTTCCTGTCTGCTGACCGGATTGAGTGATTTCCATTATTCTATCTTCCATATCACTGATTCGCTCTTCTGCATTATTCATTCTGGTTTTTACTGCCCCTAGTTCAGTTTGCATCTCTGCAAATGAATGTTCTAGTTTTTCTTGGCTCCTCCTTATATTTTCTAGTTCCTTTCTGAGGGTATCTGCATTACTGTTCATATCTTCTCTGAATTCCTTCAGTATTTTCACTATTTCTCTTTTGAACTCCAGGTCTGTCTGACTGCAGAGATCTGTGTCAGTGTTGACTGTTTTAGGTGAGTTCTCCTGTTGGTTTGACTGGGGGTGGTTTCTCAGCTTCTTCATCTTGCTTGTTGTTTTCTTTCTCCTGAGGGAGTTGTACTCTCCGTTATCGGGCAGTGTTTGCCTTGTCACTGCCGTGGAATGTTTCCTGAGGGCTGGCGTTGTTGGTCAATCTTTTTTGAGGCAGTGTGGCTTTTCTGGAGTGTTGATGGGGCTACCAGCGTCTCTTTGAAGCAATGGAGGACTTCCTGTGGGCAGACATGACTGGGAGGTCCACACCACGAAGGTAGCAGATTTCACTTGGTCATGCAGAGCTTGCTCTGGTGTTTTTAGGCTGTGGCGTTCTTGCAGGAGGTTGGCAGTGTTGGGCAGCTGCTCCTCAGGAGTGTAGCGCTCCCTGGGGGCTGGAGCGGCTATCTGGGTCACTGAGAACCTAAGAAGCTCTTCCCTAGGGCAGCCCAACTCAGAAGGGCGACCTGAGAATATAGGCATATCTTTTCACAGTCTGGCTAAACTTGTTGTAGCTTTTCTGGGCTGCAGGGGGTCCTGCCTGCAGCTGGCAGTCCTATGCAGCTGATCCCCTGTAGCTCGGCACCCCTGGGGGGCTTGGGGTACCAGGGCCACTGAATACTCAAGAGGCTCCTCCCCAGGGCAGCCCAATTCAGAAAGACTGTCTGAGATCTTTTCACAGCCCGGCCAGGCTTGTTGCAGCTTTTCTGGGCTGCATGGGGTCCTGCCTGGAGCTGGCAGTCCTATGCAGCTGATCCACTAGGGCACCCCCTGGGGGCTTGGGCAGCTAGCAGGGCCGCTGAATACCCAAGAGGCTCCTCCCCAGGGCAGCCCAACTCAGAAAGACCGTCCGAGAATTAGGCTGATTTTTCATGGACTGGCTAGGCTTGTTCTAGCTTTTCTCGGCTGCAGGACTTTCCTTGGGGGCTGGTGGTGTTTGGTGCTGCTGTGCGGAGGTGTAGCTCCTCCAAAGGGCAAGCAGGCCTATGCAGGGACAGCCCCTGTGGTGGTAGGCTTCAGGCAATTATTGGGGCCAGCCCTCCTGATGGCAGGCAGCCCCAGGTCCTGCGAGAACATAGCGGGTGGTGGGGGTGGGGGGAGGGGATGCACTGGGAAGCACAGCTTTCTGCTAGCTAGCGGGCCTGTAAGCTTGCTGTGGCGTGCGAGGTATTCTGTGGGGACCCACCCCTTCTTCTCTCCCCTCCCCAGCACGGGGGCAGACCAGGCTCTTCTCCCAGGTTCCCTCTGATGCGGCTTTCCACTTCCCCGCCCCTAGAGTATTGTTCCCTTCCTCTGTGACTGCTTTGTTTTCTAGTCTCCCAGGCAGTCTCTGCCCAGTCAAATTTGACAGACCATTTTCTAGACCTCCCTAGCAGTCTCCGCTCTGCCCTGCCCCCCTAACCCTTGCCGGGAACTAACCTCCAGAGCCGAGGACTTGGTGCCCAGCCCCCACCCAGGCGTCTTAATTTTTGGTGACTGTGCCCGTAGTTCAGATGGTCTGTTCAGTTCTTGATCGGCTTTTCAGTACTCCAACTTACTGCTACACTCTTCTCTGCATCTGGAGATTCCTCCGGTTCGTTTGATCTTTCCCCCAGTAGGTGACTTTCCAGGGTGCGGGATCCCTTTCTCCTCCTCAGTTCCCTTTTCGGGAGCACCCGTCCCGCTCGGATTCACCTTCTCTCACTCTCCTCTTTTCTCCCATTCTGCCCAGTAATGTCACGAACTTCTTGCCGTTATTGGAGTTTAGGTTCTTCTGCCAGCGATTTGTTGCTGTTCTGTGTGAGTTATTTGTTCTGTAGATGTGCTTTTTTTGTTGTATTTGTGGGAGAGAGTGAGCATGTCCCCCTACTCTTCCGCCATCTTGTCCGCCGTCTAATTCTTCAGTAGGAACTTTGTCTCTCTTATTTCCTCTGGAAGAAAAGAATACTTGGTCTAGAACATCAAGTTTTCAGCAATCCAGGTTCAAAATCAAGGGGCTTCAGCCAACATTTACTCTTTTCCTTTCCCACTCTCTTTGCTTGGGAATATTTTGCTTTCTTTCCAACCTCAAGGAGTGAGGTATGAGTGAGAAGCTTGAACTTGATAGGAGTGCGTGGTGTACTTGTGAAATCTGCTGGCGCTCTTTCCAGGTGGATTTGGGGAGTGGTAGATGGATGGAGGAAAGTCCCAGATTCTCTGTCTCATCCTGCCCAGCATCTCGGGATTCATGTTGCCCTGACCAGCACTTTCAGCTGCTCTTTCCAGAAGCCCTCAAGAGCTATAGGGCTGGAGTATCTGTGTTCGCAGAGTCCGGATTTGGAGCAGTTCCCTCTCAAGGCCTTCCCTCCCACTCCGGGGCTCAGAAGACTATCCTTTCTTTCTTTCTTTCTTTCTTTTTTTTTTGGTCTTTTTAGGGCCACACATGCAGCACATGGAGGTTCCCAGGTCTAATCAGAGCCACAGCTGCCAGCCTATACCACAGCCACAGCAACGCCAGATCCTTAACCCACTGAGCTAGTCCAGGGATCAAACCTTTGTCCTCATGGATGCTAGTCAGGTTCGTTTCTGCTGAGTGATGATGGGAACGCCCAAGACTATCATTTCTGATGCCAGAAGACAGTGGTGAGGCTAGATGGGGAGAGGGGCCCTTGGTCACTCTTTTCCCAGTTGTCCTACAGATCATTAGAGACTTGGCTGTCCCCAATTTCAGGAAGGGAGAGCTGAATCCGGAAGCTGAGGGTGGGGGTGGTAAGGAATATTGGCAGACAGCGGGAGAGGTGTGACTAGGGAGAGGTCAGTCAGGGGAAAAGAGAGCTTGAACTAAGAACTGAATCCAAGAGTCAAACAGCCTTTGACCTTGAGATCTCCTTGGATCAGAATGAATGAGCCATACACCACAGATTCTTGGGTGCAGGCAGTGTGGTATGGTTGAAAAAGCACTGGACTTGGGGATTCGGGGGCTGCATTTGAATTCTAAGGCTGCCCCTTGAGAACTACGTGATCTTGGGCAAATAATGTTTCTGAACCTCAGTTTCCTCTTCAGTACTATTCGCACAGGCTTTGGACTCAGACTCTGCCCTTAATCTTGCATGACACTATTACTTAACCTCTGAGCCTCAGATGCCTCATCTGTTTTTGTTGTCATTGTTGTTTTAGGGCCACACCTGGAGCATAGGGAAGTTCCCAGGTGAGGGGTAGAATTGGAGCTGCAGCTACTGCTCTATGACCTATGCTGCAGCTTGTGGCAATGCCGGATCCTTAACCCACTGAGTGAGGCCAGGGATCAAACCTGTATCCTTGTGGACACTTGTAGGGTTGGTAACCCAATTAGCCACAATGGGAACCCCCATCTCATCTATAAAAACAGGGGCAACCTCCCACTCCTGGGCATCTATCCAGAGAAAACCATGACTCGCAAAGACACATGTAGTCCGATGTTCATTGCAGCACTATTTGCAATAGCAAAAACATGGGAACAACCTAAATGTCCATTGAGAAAGGAGTGGATCAAGAAGATGTGGTACATATACCCAATGGAATATTGCTCAGCCATTAAAATGAACAAAATACCAGCATTCTGAGCAATATGGATGGACCTAGAAATTACCATGCTAAGTGAAGTCAGCCATACAATGAGACACCAACATCCAATGCTTTCACTGACATCTGGAACCTGAAAAAAGGACAGACTGAACTTCTTTGCAGAACAGATGCTGACTCACAGACATTGAAAAACTTATGGTCTCTGGAGGAGACAGTTTGGGGGGTGGTGGGATGTGCTTGGGTTGTGGGATGAAAATCCTGTGAAATTAGATTGTGATGATCATTATACAACTACAGATGTGATACATTCATTTGAGTAATAAAAACAAAACAAAACAAAACAAAAACCAAGGGCAACCTTTGGAGTACTAATAAGATAATTGATGGAAGTTGATTTTATGTATAACAGAAAACCAGGGAATAACAATAAATTTGGGGCGGGTGACATGGGTTTGAATTTGCCCCCGGCTAGATATGTAACCTGTCTAAGAAGCAACTCCTCCTCTCTAAGAGGAGCACTGCCTTCTCACGGGGTTCTTGTGGGGCTCCCACGAGATAAGGTGTGGAGGCACATGTACAGTTCTGTACAAATGTGAAGAGTCCCTTTTGTTCTTTGGCTCACCCTCTTGCAAAGGCTGAATAAGTACTGAATTGGCCAAAAGAGGGAGGGTGAGGGAAGGAATGTGAATCTTAGGGGGAGAATCAGAAAACCTCCAATAATCCCTTGTGTTTCTCACACTTCCCATTAGGCCCGAGCTCCTAAGGAATGGCTCACAACCATAGTGGGCAGGGGACATGGGAACGGAAACAGGGCCCACTGCTGTCACACCCCAGCAAGGCATCGAATGTCCTCGTCAGGAGAGGAAAAAAAGAGGGAGTCTTTTAAGTCCCAGCTCCCTCTGTGTCTCCCTCTATGACCTCAACTCCCTTGTGAGACACAAAGCACATCTCCCAGCCACGAGCCAAGAAATGCTGCCTTGCATTCAATGCCCTCCCCCCCCACCCCGCACCTGACTGCCATGTAGCAGATTCAAATATGCTCAGGCTTGAATTCTAGAGAAAAAAGACAGGAGCTCTGTGGTCCCCTCGGGGAGGGCAGCTAACCCCTCATCCAGCCCCACCGGCCAGTTCCCCCACCCCACCCCGGCCCCATGCCCTCTACGTTCCTTTGATAAGTCTGAACTGGGACAGGATGCCAGGGCCCTGCTGGTCTTGGGCTCCAGCAAGAGCCTGGATCATGAGTGCCCTTCTCTTGGGAGCTCAGCCTGTGCAATGTGCCAGGGAAATGTTTCCACAGATTAGTGCCTCCTGGGATGGGACAGCCGTAGCAGGTGGCAGGAATGGGGTAGGGGAGGGAGCAAAGCCCAGGGAGCCCTTGGGAGGAGCCCAAGGACAGAGGTTTTCTTCTCCAGGCTCCAACCTCCAGAACCAGGAGGTCTGGGGGTTCCTCCAAAGCTTCCTGTCTCAGCTGCACCCCTCAGTGACCAGCTGATGCTGCATGGATCCTTTTATTTGATCAATTGTTGTGGTAATTACGGTGGTATCTTAGTTTGACTAAGTCCTGCCCAGGTATAGAATAAACTGGCAGGTAAAGGGAGGGATGCAGGGGCAGGAGAGGAGAGATGATGAGCCAGCTTCATGAACAATCCAAAAAAGGGAGTTCCCGTCATGGCACAGCAGAAATGAATCTGACTAGGAACCATGAGATTGCAGGTTCAATCCCTGGCCTCGTTCAGTGGGTTGAGGACCCAGTGTTGCTATGAGCTGTGGTGTAGGTCACAGACATGGCTTGGATCTGGCGTTGCTGTGGCTGTGGCGTAGGCTGGCAGCTGTAGCTCCGATTCGACCCCTAGCCTGGGAACCTCCATATGCCGTGGATGCAGCCCTTAAAAAAAAAATCCAAAAAAGGAGGGAAGAGAAAGGAAAGAAAGTCACACCAAGAAGCAGTGTATAAGCCATGGAGAAGGCAGCCCAATAAGTGTGCCCTAAATAAAATACTCGTAGAAGGTAAAACTTGGTTGGTATTTTTCAAATCTGCATTTACTAAATCAGGCCTTGATGAGAGGAAGACAGACAAACCGGCTATCTTCTAACTTATGGACAAGAAGGCAGTAAATGCCCATCTGCTGAAGGATGGCATTGTCGGCAGGAAGGGCGAAGCTGGGTTCCTGGTGGCCGTCACTTCTCCCTGGCCTTGTTCGTGGGTGAATTTAGGGATGATCAAGGCAGGTGGGCAAGGCCCTTATACGGTGGTTTTGACCAGAAGCTTCATCAACACCGGCTTTCCCCTTGGGTTAGTCCTGGCCCAGCATCAGGCACCCCTAAACCAGCGGGCTCCCTGACCTCACAGTTCATGCAGGTGAGGAACTGGCTTGGGGTCTGTGTCAGCATTCTGGATAAACTCGAAAATGAACTTCACTTGCCTCTCGTAGGCTTGAACTGAGATTCTCTCATTGATTCCATGCACGCTGAGGGAGGAGAGTCCATTGCTATAGTACAGGTGTTATTACAGAGCGCCTCCCCACCACCGCCCCAATCCCTGAAGCCACTGTCCTTTGACCCTCCAGGGGTAGCATGTGGGCAAGCTGGGAGTGGCTGTTTGTAAGAAGTGAGGTTTCACACGACCTGCTTGGTCATCTGTCCCAGCATCCATGCCCATGGCAAAGAACAGTAGGGGAGGATAATAATAAACTTGTAGTTCAAGATCACCGCTTACTCTGGAATCCATTAGATCATTTCAACATTATCTTTGTAATTCTAAGGCCAGAGTCCCAGCTAGACTTGTCTCTAAGCCAGCTGCCTCCCCCTCATCATTAGGGGCACAGGTGGTTAGGGAGAGCATCTGCCCAGAGTACTACAGGGTTCTCTACTTCACCTAGGAACTCCACCACCAGGTCCACAACCTCTTCCACAAAACACAACACAACACCAAACCATACATGTAACCTCAAAGATGAAAGGAAATAAAAAATAGCTCCCTTTCCCCTGTCCCCTCAACCCCATTAAAAAACAAACAAAAAACTGTGAAATCTGTTCTTCTTTTTCTTTTTTGGCCTTTTTTTTTTTTTTTTTTGTCTTTTTTGCCATTTCTTGGGCCGCTCCTGTGGCATATGGAGGTTCCCAGGCTAGGGGTCGAATTGGAGCTATAGCCGCCGGCCTACGCCACAGCCACAGCAACGCCGGATCTGAGCTGCGTCTGTAACCTACACCACAGCTCATGGCAACGCCAGATCCTTAACCCACTGAGCAGGGCCAGGAATCGAACCCGCAACCTCATGGTTCCTAGTCAGATTCGTTAACCACTGAGCCACAATGGGAACTCCTCTTTTTTGGCTTTTTAAAGGGCCACACCCATGGCATATGGAAGCTCCCGGGCTATGGGTTGAATCAGAGCTACAACTGCCAGCCTACACCACAGCCACAACAACTTGGAATCCAAGCCTTGTCTGTGACCTATGCCACAGCTCATGGCATCACCAGATCATTAATCCACTGAGAAAGACCAGGGACTGAAGCCGCATTGTCATGGGTTCTAGTCAGAGTCACTTCTGCTGTGCCACAACGGGAACTCCTAAAATCTGTTCTTAAGCTCATATTCAAATTGTTTTGTTGGCAACCGACTTACGACGAGGAAATCAGAGCTGGATGTGGTAAGGAGCAGAGAGGAAATGGACATCATCCCTTCATATCCTGGGACTAAAAATCTGCTGAAGAACCCACAAAGAGTAATTCACACACAGCAGTTGAAATGTGAGCATGTCTTAGATTCCTACAGTATGTTTGCTTTTGAGAATTCAAAGCATGGACCCACCTTTGACCTCAAATGTGTCTGTATTTCACCGGTAACTGCCAACTGTGGAATCTCCCGTTTTTGGGGAGAAAATGAGATCAGAGGGGATGTACTCTCTCAAAGGGAGGAAGGGGTGGGGACAGCACCCATGGCTTCTGATTCTACCAGGTTCCTTTCAATCATCTGATGGACTCTATCTCTGAAAAACAGTCACCAATTCCCACAAGTTTCGGGGAGTGGTGAGATTGTGGAACTGAGGAATGTTGGCCAGTTGGGTTCTACAGTGTCTTTTAGTTTGTGCAAACCCTGGCTTTCACCCATGCTGTGGACTGTCAAGAGAACAGGGGCGTGGAAGGGACAGGTCATATGTAACTCCTCTCTCCCCCAGGCTGTCCAAACCTGTTCCACATACTCACGTGCGGAAGCTCTGCGGCTGCAGGTAGAGGGGGTTGAACAGGTAGATGCCAGTGGTGAGGTTCAAATAGTGTTTGCTGTCTGTGCTGACAACACATGTACCTGGAAAGGGAGAATCAAGAAGAATGGGCTTTTGGAGTTCCCGTCGTGGCTCAGGGGTTAATGAATCCGACTAGGAACTACAAGGTTGCAGGTTCGATCCCTGGCCTTGCTCACTGGGTTAAGGATCCAGTGTTGCTGTGAGCTGTGGTGTAGGTCACAGATGTGGCTCAGATCACACATTGTTGTGGCTCTGCATAGGTGGGTGGTTATGGCTCTGATTGGACCCATAGCCTGGGAACCTCCAGATGCTGTGGAGGCGGCCCTAAAAAGGCAAAAAAATAATAATGTCTGAGGCTGAATTTCTGAGGAGTCGTACAGATTTAAGTTGATTAAAAAACCAAGGCTGTTTTTTTTTTTTTTCTTTCCACACCCAAGGAGTTTGGGGATGCAGAATTTCACAGAAATCCCTTTAAGGGCCCGTGACTAGCACAAGGGTGGGACCTAAGTCTTAGCTTGGAAAATGAGGGCATTCATGATTAAAGCTAGCTAAAAGGGGCATGGGCACAGGTCTTTACATTAGAGCATCTCTTGCTCATATCACAGACCTGAGATTCTCAAACTGTGGTCAGGCGGCCTTTGGTATTTGTTAAAAGGGCAGATTCCAGGGTCTTCTCCAGAGCTGGTTAACCTGAATCTTTGGGAGTGGGTCCAGATAATCCGCATTTTATTAATTTCCTTAGGCAATCCTCTTTTCCTCCTAATTTTTTGTTTGTTTGTTTTTTGTTTTTTAGGGCCGCACTCGTGGCATATGGAGATTCCCAGACTAGGGGTTGAATTGGAGCTGTACTTGCTGGCCTACACCACAGCCACAGCCACAGGGGATCCGGCCATGTCTGCCACCTTCACCACAGCTCACAGCAATGCTGGGTCCTTAACCTACTGAGCAAGGCCAGGGATCAAACCCACAACCTCATGGTTCCTAGTTGGACTCATTTCCACTGCACCACAACGGGAACTCCTCCTCTTAAATATTGAGGACCACTGTCTATACAGTGAAGATTTGGAAGGTATGCTGGTGAACTGGGGAAGGGGCATAGGGGCGTGCTACTGGGAGAGGTGAAGGGGGTCCATGCAGTTGGTTCAGCCAGGAGGAGTTTCTGGGCTGCAGAGTCTGAGCTCTGTTGCTGAGCAGTTACCTAGAATGGATCAGAACCAGATTGGGGGGAACCTGGCCCCTCTCTGTGGCTCCTCCAGAGGAGGAGACATCTGGGTCCATCCCCTCCTCCATGCCAGAGTGGCTGGTTTAGGTCAAAAAAGGACCCGGGCTTGGCTGACCTAATTTACTGTTTCTGCTCTTATCCTGTTTGCTTTCTCACTTCCACTCAGAGGGGAAAATACAGTTCCAGTTCCATTAGGAGAGGAAGCAGCCAGCTGTTCCGGGGTGGGGCAGTGGACATCAGATAGGAAACAGTTCCAGCCCCCGCCTCCCCCCAGCCACAGCCGATGAGCTCATTACCTGGGACAACAATGTTGATTTCCGGGAAGACAGACTGTATGGTCTGGCGGAGCAGCTGGTAGCCTAAGGCTTGATCATCAGAGGGGCTGATGGGTGAGGGGTCAAAGGCATTCAACACGTGGAACTGGACCCGGTCGTCCGCCACAATGTCCTTGGCTAGTTTTAGGACCTTGAGGGAGGACACAAGGGGAGTTTGATTTTGTAGTGATCTGCTATCCAAGGACCACAGGGATTCAAGCAATCCTGATTTCTCTCCAGCAAGGCAGAGCCCTGGAGTTTACAGAGGAGACTCGTTTTTTAGTCTTGGTACCTCAATTTCAGCTGACGGGTTGTAGGAGATAGGAGAGCTGGGTCTTCCTGGAAATCTACAGCGTGGTGGATTTAGGTTAAATATCTGGGGGGCTTGCCTCACAGCCACGAGCCAGGTGCGGGGTAGGGAAATCAGCAAATTGCATCCTCTCCCATGGGTTGTGATCCGTGGGCTGGGTGCAAAGGTAGAAGAGACAGCATGGTGATGTCAACCATCTCCAGGCTGGTGGATGGATAAGGATGACCTCACTTCAGCCTGGGAGCCTCAGACAGGTGGTGACAGGGTCATACACTTTCTTCTCTCTGGGCATCCTTGCTTCCTGTTTGTAACCAATAGCAGTGGAGCCAGGAAGATGAGCTCAACAGACAAAAAGTCAGGAGTTGGGAGGCTGGTATTCAAGGTTTCTCTCTGTGCCTCATGAAGGAACCTGAGGAAGCTTCTAGAAAAGCTGGTCTAAAATGACTAGAGTTGAACTCAGCAAAAGTCCTAGTCCCTGGCAGGATGTAGACCAGACCCTAAGGATCAGATCACATGGAGCCATGTAGGAATGGACCAGGAGGCTAGCTAAGGATGGCTCTGCCCAAACCCACCCAGCCATCCAGGGAAAACCTTAGCACTATGTCAACCCATCCGCGCTACAGTTGCTTTAGAATTATCTCTGCCCTAGAAAGGGGAGCACCTCATAGCTGGGGGACATTATCTCAAGAGGACCCCTTTTAGGTCAGTGTCCCCTAGAAAAATCATGCTATTAGCTGAGTCTGGAAAGGAATGAGGGTTCCTACCTCTGTCTTAGAAACCATCTGAGTCAAACCACACTTCCTGCTGGGGGGCTGGGGGAGGGGTCAACTTATCAGAGTTTATTTTCACTCCGGCACTTATGTCTCAAATGCTCTAATACAAAAATTAATATATAGTCTGGATATATTCTTTTTTTGTCTTTTCTTTAGGGCTGTACCCGTGGCATATGGAGGTTCCCAGGCTAGGGGTCAAATCGTTGCCACAGTTACAGCAACGCAAGATCTGAGCCACGTCTGCGACCTACACCACAGCTCCTGGCAACGCCGCATCCTTAACCCACTGAGTGAGGCCAGGGATTGAACCTGTGTCCTCATGGATGTTAGTCAGATTTGTTTCCACTGAGCCATGGCAGGAACTCTCTTGTCTGGATATATTCTTGATCCACTGGGAGGTTCCTGGTCATCCCCTATAAGGTGGGTTGGGACTGTGCCTTCTGCCCCCTGCCCCAGATTCCTGCCTCCAGAAACTGAAGAGGGCAAAGAGACTGGACCTCCTTCAGTGACAGCCACAAGAGCCCAGGTGTCCTACAAGCTGCTAGGCTAGGTCCAGACTCAAAGACAGGGGTTGTGTCTACCTCATTTTTATATTTCTAGTGCCAAGAACATAAGAGGCATGTAATGGGAGTTCTGCTGGGGCACAGTGGGTTAAGAATCTGATTGCAGTGGCTCTGGTTGCTGCAGAGGTGCCGGTTCTATCTCTGGCCTGGCACTGTGGGTTAAAGGATCTGGTATTGCTGCAACTGTTGTGTAGGTCACAGCTTTGGCTTGGATTCAATCCCTGACCTAGAAACTTCCATATACCATGGGTGTGGCCATTAAAAAAAAAAGGCAGGCAATAAGTGTTGGATACCCAAAGTTGTGGGGTTTTTTTTGTTTTGTTTTGTTTTTTTCTTTTTATGGCTTGTGCCTGCAGCATATGGGGGTTCCCAGGCTAGGGGGTAGAATTGGAGCTGCAGCTGCCAGCCTATACCAGAGCCACAGCAATGTGGGATCCAAGCCACATCTGCAACCTACACCACAGCTCATGGCAATGCCGAATCTTTAACTCACTGAGCAAGGTCAGGGATCAAACCTGCGTCCTCATGGATGCTAGTCAGATTGGTTTCTACTGAGCCACGACGGGAACTCCTGGATACACAAAGTTTTAAAGATGCGAATGAGTTCCCTGGTGGCAGTGGTTTAAGGATCTGGCATTGTCACTGCTGGGCTGCAGGTTTAATCCCTGGCCCTGGAACTTCCACATGCTGTGGGCATAGCCAAAAAACAAGCAAGCAAACAAACAAACAAACCCCTCAAGAAACAAACCATAAAGATGTGAGCCAATAAAAATAATCATGGGAATTGTCTTATTAAGGAACTTGCCCAAGGTTGATATAGCTGCTGGGCTGGGTATCTGAATGTGGTCTGACTACACAAGGATGATGCTTTACTGCTTCCAAAGTATCTACAGGTTGAGGCATCGTGGAGTAGAGCCAGAAAGAGGGTGGACACTTAAGATGGATTCCTTAGTGGTATGAATTTTGACCCAGGATTGGAAGGCAGGATATGAAACTAATGGAGAAGAGGCAAGAAGACAGTCTGAGCACGGAGAGGGCATGCACAAAAACTGAGGACTAACCCCAAACTTTGTGCCACAGACAGCCACTTAGAGCTGTGTGACCTTGGGCAAACTCCTTGACTCTGCATCTCAGCTTGCTTATCTGTTAACAGAAGGATAATAGTATCATCGACCTGGTAAGGTAGCTGTGAGCATTACTGGAATATATGTGATGGGCTTAAGCTGGTCCCTGGCACACAGTCAACACTCAGTGTAGGTTAGCTGTTATTCGCCTGTTTAGAAAGAGGGACCATCCTAGGCAATAATCCGAGGCACAAGGATGAGACTAAAAGAAGGGACTCATCAATGGTGGGAGGGACCTCAAAGGGCACTTTAGGGGATATTAACCCCTCATTTCTCAGAGCTCCTATAGGCCTTCTAGCACATCCCTGTGTTATGTTGTTTTCTGTTTTACGCGAAGCTATACTTTCCTCTCAAGTGAATGATAATTTTAAAAAGTGGTAAGGTCTTTAGAGTCAGCAAGACCAGCTTCATCCGGCGTTCCTGTTGTGGCTCAGCAGAAACGAATCTGACTAGTATCCATGAAGACGCAGGTTGGATCCTTGCTCAGTGCGTTAAGGATCCGGCGTTGCTGTGAGCTGGGGTGTAGGTCACAGACACAGCTCAGATCTGGGGTTGCTGTGGCTATGAAATAGGCCAGGGGCAACAGTTCTGATTCGATCCCGACTTAGCCTGGGCACCACCATATGCCACGGGTGCAGCCCTTACAAAGACAAAAAAAAAAAAAAAAAGCAGCTTCGTCCCGCTGAAAGGACATTAGAACATTCATAACAGGCTGTCATCAGCTTGTGCATGAATTGTTCCAGTGGCAGAAAAGCTCACCATCATGTGCTTTAATCCATTCCACGTGTGAACAACTCTTACAGGAATGTCTAATAATAAATTGAGATATGGCTTCTTGGAGCATCTAACCTCCCCCACCTCTCTCTCTCTTTTTTTTGACATTCTGTATAGTCTGCAGGATATAATATAGTGCTAGACATATGCGAATTGAGCCTCTGTTGAGATTACAGGTCTGGGCTCTTGCTGCCTTCATGCTGTCCCCAGGTCTTTGCTGCTTCTTGGGTCTCAGTATGAAAACCCCCTCAGAGAGGACTGACCACTATCTTTACTTTATTAATTACTTAATTAATTAATTTCGCTTTTTAGGCCGATCCTGCGGCACATGGAGGTTCCCAGGCTAGGGGTTGAATCAGAGCTTCAGCTGCCGGCCTACACCACAGCCACAGCAATTCAGGATTTGAGCTGCATCTGCAACCACCTCCACTTCTTTTTTTTTTTTTTTTTTTTTGTCTTTTTGCTATTTCTTTGGGCCGCTCCCGCGGCATATGGAGGTTCCCAGGCTAGGGGTTGAATCGGAGCTGTAGCCACCGGCCTACACCAGAGCCACAGCAACGCGGGATCCGAGCCGCGTCTGCAACCTACACCACAGCTCGCAGCAACGCCGGATCGTTAACCCACTGAGCAAGCGCAGGGATCGAACCCGCAACCTCATGGTTCCTAGTCGGATTCGTTAACCACTGCGCCACGACGGGAACTCCCACCTCCACTTCTAAATCACTTTGTGACACATCATTCTACGATTTTCTTTGTGGTTCCTTCTCCTCAAAAAAGGACCACGTTGTTCATTTATTTGATCACTTGCTTATTGCTGTCTCGTCCCCACTAGCTCATAAGCACCTTTAGAATGGGAATCTTGGCTGTCTTGGTCACCATTTTCCCAAGTGCTTGGAAGAATGTCGAGCCTGCAGTAGCCACTCAATAAACATTTGAATGAATAGGGAGTTCCCGTTGTGGCGCAGTGGTTAACAAATCTGACTAGGAACCATGAGGACGCAGGTTCAATCCCTGGCCTCACTCAGTGGGTTAAGGATCTGGCATTACTGTGAACTGTGGTGTAGGTCGCAGATGCGGCTGGGATCCCGCATTGCGTGGCTGTGGTGTAGGCCGGCAGCTATAGCTCTGATTAGACCCCTAGCCTGGGAACCTCCATATGCCACGGGAGCGGCCCTAGAAAAGGCAAAAAGACAAAAACAAACAAACAAACAAACACTTGAATGAGTAAATGAAGAAAGGAATTTCCTACAAAACACTCAAGCTAGGTGGGCGTCCAGCTTCAGAGAAGCTCATTACCATCCAAGGTGCCATCCTCCAGAGCTCTCCTTTAAGTGGGGGCTCCCTGAAACATCTCCCAGTGGCCTTATTTCTATTTCCTGAGGCCCATTCAGAACAAACTTTCCTTTCTACATGGTATCCTGATACATTTCTCAAGGCTCTTATTCCTCATAGGTGACTGCTGAAGACCTATCTATATCCACACCATGGGAGAGACCAGTTAAAGGTGGAGAGAGAGAGCACTTGGAGTTCCTGTTGTGGGTCAGTGGTTAATGAACCCGACTAGGATCCATGAGGATGGATGAGGGTTCTATCCCTGGCCTTGCTCAGTGGGTTAAGGATCCAGGGTTTCTGTGAGCTGTGGTGTTGGTTGCAGATGCAGCTCAGATCCTGAATTGCTGTGGCTGTGGTGTAGGCTGGCAGCTACAGCTCCGATTAGACCCCTAGCCTGGCAACCTCCATATGCCAAGGGTGCAGCCCCAAAATGACCAAAAAAAAAAAAAAAAAAAAAAAAAGAGGGCACTGGTGGCCATCTCTGTTCTCCCTGGGTCCAGCCCCAAGCTCTGCACACTTGGCCCTTTTTCTCTGATGCATAGAATCAGGACATTGAGGGACAGGAATGACCAGGACACAGAGGTGCCATGTGCTTTGGGGATGATGGGGGCTTTCCATTCCTCCCCTGGGGCAGGTGTGCAGGGTGGGCTGAGGGATTCCAGAGATTTCATCAGCTAGGCCGGGAAGGAAGGCCACTGTGGCAGGCGACAGGAGAGCCGGGGAGTGTGCCAGCACCTGGGGAGATGAAAGCCCCAGCTGGTGGAAAACAGCCCTTGGAAAGGGCATGGAGTTGGAATAAGGCTGGAAAAAAACTAGTGGAAAGAAGCTCAGTGAGGGGAATTCAGTGATTTCCTGGCCCCTGAGCCCCCAGGGAGAGGACAAAGGTTGGCACTGGAATGAAAAGCAGCAGAGCCCAGGGCCTACACTGTCCCAGCTCCCTGCCAAAGCTGGGTGACTCTGGGCAGGCTGTCAACTTGTCCCCCAACCCCCACCCCCCACCCTGTGTGAGGATACCTGGCATTCCCCAAGGGAAGACTCAAGGGAGAAAGGACCCCAGAAATCTAAGTGTGGCAGACCCTCGACACACCTGTCCCTTCCCCTAGAACATTTATCATCCTACAGTTGATTGCCTCTTTTGATCTTTTTTTTTTTTTTTTTTTTTTTTTTTTTTGTCATTTGTCTTTTTAGGGCTCTACCCATGGCATACGGAGGTTCCCGCTAGGGGTCTAATTGGAGCTGTTGCTACCAGCCAACACCAGAGCCACAGCAATGCCAGATCTGAGCCACGTCTGCAACCTACACCACAGCTCACGGCAACGCCGGATCCCTAACCCACTGAGCAAGGCCAGGGATCGAACCTGAAGCCTCATGGTTCCTAGTCAGATTCTTTTCCGCTGTGCCATGACGGGAACTCCCTCTTTTGATCATTTTTTGAAGGATCAGATTTACCTTTTGAATTGTTTTTAGCTCGACCTGATGTTTAAGCTGGCCTTTCCTACATCTCTGTGTATTTTTTTTTCTTTTTTGGTCATAGCATCCCACATCAGTGGATTGATGTGGGATCTCAGTTCCCAGACCAGGGATCAAACCCAGGCCATAGGAGTGAAAGCGCCGAATCCTAACCACGAGACCACCAGGAACTCCCCTGGTCTATGTATTTCTTTTCACCCTTAGCTTTCAGCTCAAATGTCACATCCTTGAGGAAGCCTTGCCTGACCCCTAGACAAGGTCTGATTCCTTGTCATATATTCTGCAATAGCACTCTGCATGCTTTGCATTTACACATTCATTTTTACAACTTTTAAATTGATGTTCATAGCAGACCATTGCAAGGGTTAGGGTTAGGGTTTTTTTTTTTCTTTTTTCTTTTTTCTTTCTTTTTTTTTTCTGTCTTTTTTAGGGCTTTTTTTTTTCTTTTTTTTTTCTGTCTTTTTTAGACATATGCGAATTGAGCCTCTGTTGAGATTACAGGTCTGGGCTCTTGCTGCCTTCATGCTGTCCCCAGGTCTTTGCTGCTTCTTGGGTCTCAGTATGAAAACCCCCTCAGAGAGGACTGACCACTATCTTTACTTTATTAATTACTTAATTAATTAATTTCGCTTTTTAGGCCGATCCTGCGGCACATGGAGGTTCCCAGGCTAGGGGTTGAATCAGAGCTTCAGCTGCCGGCCTACACCACAGCCACAGCAATTCAGGATTTGAGCTGCATCTGCAACCACCTCCACTTCTAAATCACTTTGTGACACATCATTCTACAACCCTCTTTTTTTTTTCTTTTTTCTTTCTGTCTTTTTTAGGGCTATGCCCATGGCATATGGATGTTCCCAGGCTAAGGGCTGAATTGGAGCTATAGCTGCTGGCCTATGCCACAGCCACAGCAATGCAAGATCCAAGCTGCATCTGTGACCTACACCCCACAGCTCACAGCAACGCCGGATCCTTAACCCACTGAGTGAGGCCAGGGATCGAACCTGAATCCTCATGGATACTTGTCAGATTTATTTCCACTGAGCCACGATGGGAACTCCCCACAACTCTCTTTTGTCCAAACTTTACACACCATTCCCATGGGATTTTATTAACTGTAGAGGTTTCAATCAAGAATACTCCAGCCTCCACCTCTTAGACCTGAGGTATTTATAATTGCCTATTAATATAATCATCTCAAATTTTTCTTTTTTTTTTTTATGGCTGCGCCTATGGCATGTGGAAGTTCCTGGGCCAGGGATGGAATCCAGGCTGCATCTGTGACCTATTGCCAAAGCTGTGGCAATGCTGGATCCTTAACCCACTGGGCTGGGCCGGGGATGGAACCCATGCCTCCACAGCAACCCAGTCACTGTAGTCAGATTCTTAACTTGCTGTGCCAAAGTGGGAACTCTTCAAATTTCTAAACCATTATGTTTCTGTGTGAATTGGCTCTTCTTCCTGAATTCCCAGTCTCAGTTAAAGGCATCAGCACCTGGTTAACTACCCGGGTTTAAAACTTTGGAGCAGTCCTGCCTCTCCCTCACCCCACATCCATTACCCAGGGTGTCCTGCTGGACCCATCCCTCACACCTCTGGTGGGTGCCTTCTTCTCCATCTCGTGACCACAGCCTAAGTTCAGACCTCCATACCCACTGCCCAGATGTTGCAACAGCTCATCTGTTTCTTCTTACTCCAGTGCTTCCTCAGTATCACCTCTAGCCCCGTCTCCCTGAAAGAGAATCTGAGCCTATCACAGCCCTGTTTGAAGACCTCTGACAGTCCTTGTTTGTCCACAGATTAGAGCCCAAACTCCTTGGCATGGCACACAAGGCCTGGATCCCCAAACTACAACTTCATTTTCATCTCTCATTATTTCTCCCCAGTTTATCCTACACTTAGACTTGACTTTAGCCTTACTCTGAATGCCTTACTTCTGGCAAAGTCCTATTTGTCCTTTAAGTTCCAGCTCAGATTTCTAGTGATCAGAAAAGACTTTCTTTCTTTTTCATTTTTTTTTTTTTTTGTTTGCTCCGCAGCATATGGAGTTCCTGGGCTAGGAATCAGATCTGAATCACAGTTGTGACCTAGGATGCAGCTGTAGTAAAGCCACATCCTTTAACCCGCTGTGCTGGGCTGGGGATTGAATCTGCATCCTGATGCAACAGAGATGCCATGGATCCCGTTGTGCCACAACATAAGACCTAGTTGGTCCTCAGAGGTAAAAGCATCAGCCCTCTTCTTTGCACTGGTCCTCTTCTTTGTCTGTCCCTCATTGTCACAATCCTAGTATAGTGTGGTGGCTAAAAGCACAGACTTTGGAACTTATGCTGGATGTGTAATCCTGGGCATAAGTTACTTACCTGTTTTGTTGGTCTATTTTCCCTTTTAACTGAGGATAATGTATTTCCTACTTCATCGAGTGATTATGGGGATTAAAAGAGTGTGTGTATACCTAAGCAGAGGGCCAAGAGCATAGCAAGCCCACTATATGTGTTTGTTACTATTGTTATCATCGATATGTGTCATTTATTATTGTTATCTTTCATCTCCCACCTCCAGACTCCAAATTCCCCTGAGCCAGAAATCTCCTATCGTAGCCAAGCACCTGGAACATAGGAAGCCTTTGAAAAGTCGTGGAACAAATGAGAGACTGGGCCAGCTATGGGACTGCAGGTACACTCGGGTCACGGCAGCCACACCTCGACTGATGCTGACCCAGTGGTTGGGAACACATGATACGTACCTCCTGGACAGTCTGTGCGGGGTGAATCCGGAAGTTGACGATGGCCTGGGCCACAGCGGGGATGACATTTACCTAGAGAGAGAACCACAAACCATGGCTTGAGCTGACCTCACATCCCCCACACCTGATCCCTGCCCAGGAAATGCCAACTATCACCAGTAGAGGGAGAGGAAGCTACTGCATTTTTGCATTTGGAGTGGAGAAGCAGTGAGATCCTGCTGTATAGCACAGGGAACTATATCTAGTCCCTGGTGATGGAACATGATAGAGGATAACATGAGAAAAAGAATACAAATATACGTATGACTGGGTCACTTAGCTGTGCAGTAGAGATTGACAGGATACTGTAAACTAACTCCAATGGAAAAAATAAAAATCATTAAAAAAAATACCAACCAAAACAGAAAAAGTCCAAGGCTTAATTTTTTTAGTCAGCCTGTCTTCTCTGCACCCTTGACATGTGGTCATGTTCAATGCCAGAGGTGTGTCTCAGCTTCAGGCCAGACCATCTTGCTTCTTGGTCCTGGAAGGGCTCACAGAAAGCTGCTCAAATCAAGATGGCTTTCGGAGTTCCCAACGTGGCTCAGTGGTTAACGAATCCGACTAGGAACCATGAGGTTGCAGGTTTGATTCCTGGCCTTGCTCAGTGGATTAAGAATCTGGCATTGCCGTGAGCTGTGGTGTAGGTCGCAGACCTGGCTCGGATCCTGCGTTGCTGTGGTGTAGGCTGGTGACTACAGCTCCAATTTGACCCCTAGCCTGGGAACCCCCATCAGCTGTGGGAGCAGCCCAAGAAATGGCAAAAAAGACAAAAAAGACAAAAAAAGCAAGACAGCTTTCTCTGTGACCACTCAGTCACTTGTGCTTTGGCCATGTGCAGTGCCATTGGCAATCTTCCTTGTGTGCTCTTTCCCAGGGCACCTGGGACATTTCTGCAGCAGTCAAGCATTAGTGCTTCTCAGGATGGGGCACCCAGAACCTTTGCAGGCCCGGTCATGGCATGTTGGATCCCTCAGGGGGTGATCGTGGTATTGGTGATGATGGTGGTGGTGGTAGTTTCCCAAATCCAATTGCAAAATTTAACTCTAGTCTCTGCCCGACCAGGAAGAACCCAGGACTGATTGGAGGAGAGTTAAGCTATGGAGGGAATTCTTCCTCAGAGGCTGAGGGACAACAGATTCCCCAACTGTGTATCTTTCTTTGAACTGGTAGGATGCAAACAAGCACCAGTCTAGGGAGACAGGCGAATGGGGCTATTACAGTTTAGCTCTGTGATATTGCCTTTTTTGGTTTGTTTGTTTTTTTAGGGCCACACCTGTGGCATATGGAAGTTCCAGAGGCATATGGAAGTTCCCAGGCTAGGGATTGAATCGGAGCCACTGCTGCCAGCCTATACCACAGCCATAGCAACTTGGGATCCTAGCCAGTCTGCGACCTACACCACAGCATCGCCGGATCTTCAACCCACCGAGCGAGGCCAGGGATGGAACCTGCATCCTCATGGATCCTAGTTGGGTTCGTTAATCACTGTGATTCTGAATAATGACCATCTCTTTGGGCCTCTGTCTCTTATAATTGGGACAAGAACACCAAAGCACTGGGAGGAGGATCCAATGGAGTAACAAAGGTGAAAGTATTCTGGAGAGATAAGGACACCATTCAAATGCAAGGACACGGCACTGTGAGTTTGGTGAACAGTCCAGGCAGCTGGTGGAGATGGCTCAGGTCTGGCCGACACGCTGGACACACCAGTCCATTATGCCAGAAATTCATTCTAAGGCACTGTTCACTTATCCTCATCCTGGGCTCCAGGTTACCAGAGCTCCACAAGGCCACATTGTACTCTAGGTGAATGGTGCTCCTTGAAGTTGTGCTGGTGGAACTGGTAGAAATGGGAGTGGTCCGGCTCTGTTTAAGATTTCAGAAAGGCCGAGGCCTAGGTGAACTAGCATGGCTGTGCTTGTTCCTTTAAACAAGAGTAGCCCCTTAGTGGGCCAGTCCAACTGGAAGCAGACCAATTTACTGAAAAGTGGTTCTTGGAAAAAACATTTATCAAAGTATTGGTTCACCTGAAACTTATTTCTCTAAAAGTAAACCTCATATAGAATTTATGTTTGCTGGAGTTCCCGTTGTGGTGCAGTGGAAATGAATCCGGCTAGTAACTGTGAGGTTTTGGGTTTGACCCCTGGCCTTGTTTGGTGGTTTAAGGATCCGGCATTGCCATGAGCTGCGGTGTAGGTCGCAGATGACGCTGTGATCCTGCATTGCTCTGGCTGTGGCATAGGCCTGTAGTTGTAGCTCTGATTTGACCCCTAGCTTGGAAACCTTCATATGTTGTGGGCTTGGCCCTAAAAAGCCAAAAAAAAAAAAAAGGGGATTAATGTTTGCTAGGGCCACCCAATATTCAGTGTATCTGGGGGAAGGACAATGTATATGTTTTAAGTATTGTATACATCACAAATGTTATCGATTTTAAAAATGGCAGGTGCATTTCTCTCATTCTACTCAGGGTAACACTAGGGGGAATATATTAATCATTAAATTTGTAGGTGAATAAATCTTTCAAAATATGAGGAAGAATAACAAAAAAAGGTGGAATTTTCTGGTGGCTCGGCATTGTCACTGCTGTGGCATGGCTTCGGTCCCTGGCTCGGGAATTTCCACGTGTTATGGGTCCTGTACCAAAAAAAAAAAAAAAAAAAAAAGAATAAAAAAGGTAGAAGAGAGTCTTTCATGTACATGATCAAAGTGCTAAGTAAACATATTACATATTGAATGAGAATAGGTCACAAGAATTGACTCCCAAATAATGCCCCTTCACATCAGTATAATGTGTGCGTTTTTTTTTTTTTGAAGGGGTACAGACCCAACGAACCTGAGGGAGAACCCTAAAACAAACATATATGAAACTGGGCCAGCAATTTCAGAGGGCTTATAGATGTCAGCTAGAACCCCGGCTCTTGAGGCTTACTCATCTGACACAGGACAGTTCTGCACGGGCTTTTCTACTATTCAGATAATAACCACAGAAGGAGGGAGGAGCCAGGAGATATAGCCAAGGGATGCAGACATGCCTGGGCAGCGAGGAATACATGTGTGGGAGGAACCGGGGTGGGGGGGGTGTTACCTTGATTCCCGAGTTAAACATGGTGAGTGCTGTGGTGGTCCGGACCAGCGCATTGGTTACGAAATTCCTCTCCATCAACCTAAAGCAAAAGGACCAAGGTCACTCCTTGTCCAATGGGAAGAAAGAACAGGTTATAGGATTCACGCGTTTCCTAAACCTTGAAGATCTTGAAGACCAGGAGGGATGTTCTATATGTGAATTAGGGGTAGTGTCTGGTGGCTGAGGGATGGTTAGTTTGGTCCACTTAAGCCAAGGAAAGGAGACTGGAGACGGGGTGGGTGTGGGGTGGGGGATGCAAGGGATGGAAAGATAAGACTTTACCTGCTTACAAGGGGCCGAAAGAGCCACATGTTGCTCAAGAATAAATTGGTAGGGAAGGAAAACTGAAAGGGAAAGAGGCAGGTCAGCAGGATTTCAGAGGGGTCAGCATAACAGGGTCACTGTTCCTGAGGCCCGGCTCTCTACTAACTTTATTAGTTTTTTTTTTTCTTTTTAGGGCCACAACTGTGGCATATTGAGTTCCCAGGCTAGGGGTTGAACTGGAGCTGCAGCTTTTGGCCTGCACTGTAGCCATATCAACACAGTGTCCAAGCCACATTTGTGACCTACATTACAGCTCATGGCAATGCTGGATCCTTAACCCACTGAATAGGGCCAGGGGTTGAACCCGTGTCTTCCTGGATACCGGTTGGGTTTGTTACCACTGAGCCACAACAGGAACGCCTCTCCCAACTTTAGAGCTGCTTTGAGGGCTCTCAGCAGTACTTTCAATGGGGAGTGGGAAGCAGCTCCCTCCAGGTGCTGGGTGTTAGGTCTCAGCTTCTCAGCCTGAACACTCAAATCCCCAAGGAACAAGCCAGGTCCTTGCATCGTGGCTCATCCACTGGCTGGGATGGGCAGGGCGCTGGTCAGCAGTGGGACCATTTCATTATTCTAAAGGCAACTTCTCTGCCCCCCTTCTTCCTCTTCCACAGCTGAGCAAGGGTCTGTAGGACTCCTCACACCTCATTTGCCAGTTCCTGCAATGCCATCTTTGTTGGCCCATCTCCAAACATGTTTGGCATTGGTGTCTGTTCCAGTCTGGAAGAGAAATGGAGTTCCCAAGACTTACCCAACTCAGTCAAAGACCAGAAGTCTGGGAGTTCCCATTGTGGCTCAGTGGCAATGAATCCAATTAGGAACCATGTGGTTGAGGGTTCAATCCCTGGCCTCACTCAGTGGGTTAAGGATCTGGTGTTGCCGTGCGCTGTGGGGTAGGTCGCAGATGTGGCTCAGATCCTGTGTTGCTGTGGCTGTGGCATAGGTCTCCTGTCACCTCCCCATCACCTCCACCAATCCAACCATTCCAAGATCTCTAAGCACAGATGGGACTACCTTTACTTCACCAGCAAGAGCTGTCCCTGTCTAGCAAGTCCAAGGTAGGGAACCCCCACTTATCACATCTACCACTCTCTGCGAAACTGTCAGTCTCTTCTCCTAACAGTTGAGTTCCTGGAGGAAAGGGACTGTCTGTTTTTTCTACCACTGTACGCGCATCACTTGTATGCCAAAGCCTTGATCATGGTAGAGAGAGAGTCAGTTACATATTTAAGTGAATGAATGTAATTCTTCTTCTCACTCTGCAAGAAAACCAGCCAGGGTCTGTTACAGACCCTGCAGTCCCCACACACAGCCAGTAGCCTTTATCTTGGTCCTCTTGTCAGGACAGGGGGAGAATTTAGACAGCTCTTTTCCAGCTTTTGATCTCTGACTTTGGGCCCAGATGCTGGACTATTCCAGCGACCTAACTTAGCTTTTGTCTGCTGGCCCTTGCTTGCTCTGTGGATAGATTCTCTTCTGACCTCTCACTCTCTGACCTCCCTGGCTCCCCCTCCCCCCACCCCCATCGTGGCTTCTCAGCCCAACTTCGGGACAGGAAGCTTAGCCTCCTCAGACACAAAGTGGGAAAGTACCAGGTCTTCCAGGCTGAGTCTGGCCGGGGAGCAGGCCTAGGAATTGCTTACCGGTTGACAGTGGCTGCAAGGATGCCAATGCTAGTTTCCTTTGGAGGAGCTGAAGAGTGTCCTGGAGTCGTGTTTACTTGCAGCATGAGGTTAATTAAGCCCTTCTCGGAGACTGAAACCCTGTAGGAGAGAATCAGAGAGGGCCCTCCTGACTTCCTCCTGCTCTGAATGATCCCATAGGCCCCCAGGTCCACCTGTGCAGTGGTCTGGTGGGCCAGGAAGTCAGTTTCATGCTGCTTAAAATTTTTTTTACACTAGAGGAAGAAGGGAAAGAGGAGCTCAGATCTGGTCAAAGCTCAGGATGATTAAAGCAAGAAGAAAGAGCTGTCCATGTGATTTGACAATCCCATTCCCGGGCATATATCCAGACAAAACATTCATTCAAAAAGATACATGCAGAGTTCCCATCATGGCTCAGTGGTTAATGAATCCGACTAGGAACATGAGGTTGCAGGTTTGATCCCTGGCCTTGCTCAGTGGGTTAAGGATCCGGCATTGCCATGAGCTGGGGTGTAGGTTGCAGATGTGGCTCAGATCCCACATTGCTATGGCTCTGGCATAGGCCGGCGGCTATAGCTCAGATTAGACCCCTAGCCTGGGAACCTCCATATGCCACAGGAGCGGCCCTAGAAAAGGCAAAAAGACCAAAAAAAAAAAAAAAAAAAGAAAAAGAAAAAAAAGATACATGCACCTCTATGTTCATCACAGCACTATTTACAATAGTTAAGACATGAAAACAAATGTCCATTGATAGAGGAATGGATTAAGAAGTGTAGTACATATATACAATGGAATACTACTCAGCCGTAAAGAGGACAAAAGAATGCCATTTGCAGCAAAATGGATGGAACTAGAGACTCTCATACTAAGTGAAGTAAGTCAGAAAGAGGAAGACAAACACCATATGATATCACTTACATGTGGAATCTAAAATAAGGCACAAACGATACTATCTACAAAACAGAAACAGATCATGGATATGGAGAGCAGACCTGTCGTTTCTAGGGGGAAGTGGGAGAGAGTGTGATGGACGGGGGGTTTGGGGCTGGTGGACACAAACTGTAGCATTTGGAATGGATGGGCAATGGGCTTCTACTGTATAGCACAGGGAACTCTGTGTGATTGGGTCACTCTGCTGTACAATAGAAACTGAAGAAACACTGTAAATCAACTTTAATTAAAAAAAAAAAAGTTGGCTCAGCACGGCTCACAGATACCAGGCTGAGGTCACCTCTAACGGAGTGAGAATACCTTCCAAGATGGGGGGTGGGGTACTTTACTTACATGGCAAAGGGGTTCTTAAGGCCGGGAATGAAACCATCAAAGATGAAACTCCCCTCATCCACAATGAAGGCTAGCTGGACGCCCCTTGCCTGTAGAAGGGCTGAGATCTTCTGAGCCCCATTGACCCCCATCACCTGCAGATATTGAACCAAGGGCCACAGTCCTTCTCAGCTAGACCACTAGGGATAGCTCATGGAGCCCCATTCAGTGAGCTGGGGGCTCCAGAGCCACCCCGCCCAGTCACAAAACTGGAGTGTCAGACCCCGAAGGACCCAACTCACCTCGGGTGTCTCACAAATGAAAAAACTGAAACCCAGCGTGTGAAGTGATTTGCTCAGGGTCAAAGTTAAGTGGTATTGGTGGAAATAAAACATGTGCCTTTTTTTTTTTTTTTTTTTTGCTTTTCTGGGCCACACTTGTGGCATATATATGGAGGTTGCCAGGCTAGGAATCTAATTGGAGCTACAGCTGCCAGCCTACGCCAAAGCCACAGCAACACCAGATCTGAGCCTTGACCGTGATCTATATCACAGCTCATAGCAATGCTGGATCCTTAACTCACTGAGCAAGGCCAGGGACCTCATGGTTCCTAGTTGGATTTGTTTCTGCTGCACCATGACGGGAACTCCCTAAAACATGGTTCGTTGATCTTCCTGTTATTTTTCTTTCTCCCTCACGGCAGTGGTTTTCAGTATTTAGTTGATGGACTCAGTGCCTGCCTCAGATATACCAGGGAATTTGTTAAAAATTCAGATCTATGCATATGAAAGAAGCCAATCTGAAAAAAACTACGTACTGTAAGATTCTACTGTATAACCTTCTAGAAAAGGCAAAACTATGGAGGCAGTAAAAAGTCAGTGGTTACCAGGGTTTGGGGGAAGGAGAGAGGGATGAACTGGCAGAACTCTGCAGGTTTTTTTTTGCCTTTTATTTTTTTTAGGGCTGCACCCGCAGCATATGGAGGTTCCCAGGCTAGGGGTGGAATCAGAGCTGTAGCTGCCAGTCTACACCACTGCCACAGCGACACCAGATCTGAGCTGTCTGCCACCTACACCACAGCTCACAGCAACGCCAGATCCTTAACCCACTGAGTGAGGCCAGGGATCGAACCTGCGTCCTCATGGATGTTAGTCGGGTTCATTAACCACTGAGCCATGATGGGAACTCCCACAGTGGCTTCTTAGGGCAGTGAAAATGCCCTGTATGATACTGTAATGATAGCATATATGTCATTATACATTTGTCCAAACCCATAGAATATACAACACCAAGAGTGAACCCTAACGTGAACTATAGCTTTGGGTGCTTATGATGTGTCCAGGTAGGTTTATCACTCATAAGAAACAGGCCACTCTGGTGGGGGATGTTGATTTTGGGGGAGGCTGTGCATGTGTACAGGTTGGGGGAATAGAGGAAATCTCTGTACCTTTTTCTCATTTTTGCTGTGAACCTAAAACTACTCTTAAAAAAAAAAGTCTTAAAAAAATCCAGATTCAGGAGTTCCTGTTGTGGTGCAGCAGAAATGAATCTGACTAGTAACCATGAGATTGCGGGTGTGATCCCTGATCTCACTCAGTGGGTTAAGGATCCAGCTTTGCCATGAGCTGTGGTGTAGGTCACAGACACGGCACAGATCCAGCCTTGCTGTGACTGTGGTGGAGGCTGGCAGCTATAGCTCTGATTTGACCCCTAGCCTAGGAGCTTCCATATGCCGCGGGTGCCTCCCTAAAAAGAAAAAAAAATCCAAATTCAGGGCCTAGGCATCTGTATTTTGGTCAAAGTCCTTTAGTATTTCTGGCTACAGATAAGTTGGCAAACCACCATGCCATATCCTGGAGACCATGCAGCTGGGGAGCAAAGTGGACCATGGTAAAAAATACTCCCTCCCCTAGCAGGGGACCCAGATAGGATGAGGGGGCTCTACCTCCTCATCATGGCCCAGAGCAATGAAGAAAGATCTTCGAGGGATGTAGTTTCTGATGAGCAGAAGTTCCAAGGACTGCAGGATTCCCTGGGGGTACAGAAGGGCAGTGGAAGAGGAGAAAGGCTCATTACCCAAGTGGGAGTACTAAGGCATCAGAGACAATCAGCTGCCTGCAACAGGGCAGGTGGGACTAGGATGGGATAAACTCTTATTTTTTTTCCATTTTTCTTTTAGGGCTGCACCTGCGGCATATGGAAGTTCCCAGGCTAGGGGGTCGACAAATCAGAATTGCAGCTCCCAGCCTAAACCACAGCCACAGCAACACCAGACCCAAGCATCTGTGACCTATGCCAAATTTTATGGCAACGCCAAATCCTTAACCCACTGAGTGAGGCCAGGGATTGAACCCACATTCTCATGGATACTAGTCAGGTTTGTAATCTGTTGAGCCACAATGGGAACTCCAGGAGAGACTCTTTAGACAGAACAAGTTAAATGGTCCCAGAGTGGAGTTCCTTGGTATCTCAGAGGGTTAAGGATCTGTCATTGTCTCTGCTGTGGCACAGGATTCGATCCCTGGCCTAGGAACTTCTGCATGCCACAGGTGTGCCCTCCCAAAATAAAGTCCCAGAGGATGGGATGTAAGGATGCAGAGCTCCCCATAAACCTTTACCACCTGGAGAAAAGCATCCATTTATCAACGTGAGAGCTGAAAGGGATCTACTCAAATCCCAATTTCACAGTGGAGAAGTCAGGGCCTAGAAAAGGGAAGTGACAAACTGATGGCAGGAACCCAGGTCTCCTGGAGTCAGGGTTCTTCCTGCCATAACCCCCTGCCTCCCAGAGGTTAGCTGAGCTCCCCATCCTGGGTTGATCTTTAGGACCCCAAGACAGAGGAACCATTTCAGACCATAAGAGAGTTCTTGTTGTCTATTGTGCCTCGACCGTAGATGAAGCCATCACGTTCCAGCCCAGAGAAAGGGGGCACGTCCCAGCCTTCATCAGGGGCAGGCACCACATCAATGTGAGCTAGGAGCATGTAGGGCTGTAGGCTGGGGTCCGAGCCGTGGACAGTGAACAGGTGGCTATACTCTCCCACGACTTCATGCCGGATGAAGCTGGTTTTGAACACAGTAGGAAAGACTAGAAGCAAAGGGATGAAAAGCAGTGAGAGAGAAAGCCAGACTCAAAAGGTTTTTTTTTCTTTTTTTTTTTTTTTTTTTTTGGTTTTCTTACCATTTGGTCCTCCCTGCCTCCTCGCCCCCTTAAAACATGCAGCCTCCTTTAGGAAGCCATCTGAGACAAAGCCAATCTGATTCCTGATTTGCCTAGACAATCTCTAAAACACCTTTCCCCCATATTTTCATGCACTATTTTTGTAATAACATGCAGATCAAGACCCCATGATTATGACATTCAAGAGCTCAAGAGCTGGCTTGGTCTGACCTCTAATGTCCCAAATACATGTTACAGGGCTTTGCAAACTAGGACTACATTAAATTTTGTTATTTGTTTGTTCATGTGGCATGCAGAAGTTCCTGGGCCAGGGATTGAACCCACACCACAGCAGTGATAGTGCCAGATCCTTAACTCACTGGGCTACCAGGGAACTCCTATTTTTTTTTTTTTTTGTCGTCTATTGTCTTTTGTCTTTTCAGGGCCACACCTGTGGCATATGGAGGTTCCCAGGCTAGGGGTCTAATTGGAGCTGTAGCTGCAGGCCTATGCCAGAGCCACAGCAACGCAGGATCTGAGCCACGTCTGTGACCTACACCATAGCTCATGGCAATGCCAGATCCTTAACCCACTGACTGAGGCCATGGATCAAACCCACAACCTCATGGTTCCTAGTTGGATTCATTTCCGCTGCCCCACGACGGGAACTCCCTAAATTTTAAATGTAGTAGGCCCCAGTATTCAAATTACTAGGAATTAGACATGACTTTCATATATATATACATATTTATATTTCATATTTCACATATATATTATATATATTATATATTTATTTATAAATCAGAGATATTTTTCTTTTACCAAACAATAATCCTTTTCAATTACCAAACAATAATATCTGTGTTATATGGAGATAAAAGATTGTTCTGTCTAGCGCACAGCCACACTTTGGCATGCAAGTGTGAGTTTTCCCAAGATCAAGTATTCAGGTTTAGATAGGTATTTATTAAAGTGGCCTTAGATACACAGGAGAAAGAACTTTGATCACTATCTGGACTCTGGACTGTACTGGAAGAATCCACATAGTCCTCTGTGGACACCTGAAAACAAACATTACCAAAAAAAAAAAAAAAAAAAAAGCCCAGGAAGAATATGCTTTTACCATGTCGGCCAGCTTATCTAGCCTATTGTTACTGTACATTTTCTTTTTTCTTCTTTTTGCGTTTCAGGGCCGCACCTGCGGCATATAGAGGTTCCCAGGCTAGGGTCGAATTGGAGCTACAGCTGCCAGCTTACCCGACAGCCACAGCAATGTAAGATCCAAGCCGCATCTGTGACCTACACTATAGCTCATGGCAATGCCGGATCCTTAACTCACTGAGCAGGGCCAGGGATCAAACCTGAGTCCTCATGGATACCAGTAAGGTTCGTTACTGAGCCACGATTGGAACTCCTATACATTTCTTTCCTAATTTTTACCTCCTACTCAGTGAAGACTTCCAACTGCTGAGGGTTGATCCCAAATCCTCTGGTCCCAGAGTACTAAGAGGTGGCTACTTGCTGTGCCTGTGCCAGCCTCTCCTGCCCCTGATACTTTAGAGGGGCTGTTTTTTTATTTGATTTAGGAAAGTGGCCTCACTATTCTCCCTGAGCTCTTTATACGGGGAGTGGGGTGCTCCAAGTCCCCTTTTCCCCCTTAAATCATCCTTCTTTAGCTCATGGGCCATAGGGTGAGGAGAGAAGGCTGCTGTGATAGTTTAAAGCTGTCAACTGCCTAGAAGCTCAGACATGCATTAGTAATAAATCTGGAGCCGGGCCTGGGTAGGTGTGGGGGTGCGTGTTTGGAGGCGGGGTAGAGGGATGAGCATGGACATTGTTTTGGAAACTTGCACTAGTCCTACCTTCTGATTATATATTTACTGACTGACACATATTCAGAGCAAAGATTGAGAAAATTCAAACTCCAACCCAACAGCTATGTGCTTTGATTCTTCAAAGGGCAAATCTATAGTTTCACTCCGCATCCACTCTAACTCCTGGACTCTCCCTTCTATCCCCCCATTTCCCGCCCCCTCCTATGTACAAACTTGTTAAAAGAGGCCCCATGGAGGAGCTCCCGTTCTGGCTTAGCAAGTTAAGAACCTGACATAAGGAGTTCCTGTTGTAGCTCAGCAGTTAACGAACCCGACTAGTATCCATGAGGTTGTGGGTTCGATCCCTGGGCTCAGTGGGTTAAGGATCTGGCATTGCTGTGAGCTGTGGTGTAGGTCACAGACAAGGCTGGGATCTTCAATTGCTGTGGCCGTGGTGTAGGCTGGCAGCTACAGCCTGTGAACCTCCATATGCGGTGGGTGCAGTCCTAAAAAGACCAAAGACAAAAAAAAAAAAAAAAAGGAACCCAACATAATTTCTGTGAGGGTGGGGGTTCAATCCTTGGCCTCGCTCAGTGGGTTAAGGATCCCACGTTGCTGCAAGCTGCGGCGTAGGTCACAGACATGGTCAGTCATAAAATCAACTTCCTCATCAGCTGTAAAAGAAGGGTCTCCAGTGCTCCCTCTCCTACCCCTTGCCCACAGTTTGTGGCTGACCTTTACGAATGTATTCTCCAAACTCAGCCAGGGCTGTCGTGTTGAGCTCCTTGGGGCTGAAAGATACTGTTGGAATCTGGATGGCACCTGTCAGAGTGAGAGATGGAAGATTACAGATGGTAACAACCGTTGGTATTTCCACAGTCCTCGGGACCAAAAAAAAAAGTTCTTTTGCATTCATTGTCTTCTTGTGGAGGGCAAAAGAATCCTTTAATGTAGGCACTGCCATTTTCCCTAATCTGAAGCTGAGGAAGCAAGCTTAGAGGCGGTAGGTGAGCTGCTCAAGATTGTCCAGAAACAAGCAGTAGAGCTGGCATTTAAACCCAGGTGCTTTGAGTTTGTTTTGGCTAACATGGCTCTTAAAAGAAAGCCCAAGGAGTTCCCCTTGTGGCACAGTGGTTAACAAATCCGACTAGGAACCATGAGGTTGTGGGTTCGGTCCCTGGCCTTGCTCAGTGGGTTAAGGATCTGGTGTTGCTGTGAGCTGGGGTGTAGGTTGCAGAGCGGCTTGGATCCCGTGTTGCTATGGCTCTGGCGTAGGGCAGCAGCTTACAGCTCCAATTGGACCTCTAGCCTGGGAAACTCCAGAGCCGAGGGAGGGGCCCTAGAAAAGACAAAAAAAAAAAAAAAAAAAAAAAAAGGCTAAATAAACTGCCTATGGGCGATTGAGAACCAGACCCAAGATATGAACTCAGATGTTTTCCCCCCTGCTCAGAGTTCTAAACCATGTTGTTATGAGGTCCCTATTTTAGGGTCTTACCTAGCTTTTGCTTTCTTTTGTGCAAAGAGACTCTGGTGAGCGGCTGCCTGATGCCTTTCAGAGAACTGTTTATACTATGATGCTGTGGGAAAGCCCTGTTCTGCCTCCCAGGCCTATCACTCTAGCACAAGCACAATTATATTTAACCACAAGGGTTGGCTTTTGGTCCCTGCATCTTGCACATGCTTATGTAGGCAGTTTCTTTTAATCCATTACTTAATGGAAGGGAAAGACTGAAGCTAAGCCCAGTGGTGAGGAAGGATCTCATTATACCACCCGATGTAGCACTTAGCAGAAACTTTCCTCTTTTCTCCTGGAAAATGCAGATTGAGGAGGTAAAAAAGTTTTTAGCCTTGGTTTGAGGTCTACAGGAGAGATGCTCCTTAGGAGAGGAAATTAGGAACATCTCACACCCAGTAACACCCCCCACCCCTCTTTTTGGAGCCATCTAGAACCCACATGATCCTACAGGTAATAGATGTCATCCAGTACTCGCTCTGTGAGGTGGGGTTCTGGGGAGTATCTTTTAACTGACCTAAACTCCCAATCTCCCTCGTCTGTGAATAAGATTAAGCTCATTAGGTCTTAACTAACTTCAGCTCATTTAACAAGTGAAAACTATCAAAGGTTAAGCACTGTAAAGCTCCAGGCAATTGGAGGAGGCGATGGGGGTGGGGTTGGGTGGATGAGAGCCAGGGCAACGCGGGCAAAGTTGAAGCTTCCAGGGTCAGCAGGGAATGCCAGAGTCCCCAGAAGCCAGGTCTAGGAGGAGAGTGGGATCTCCAAGCGGGGCACGAGGTGCTGGGAATGAGGGCTAGGGCTCAGCTGGGGGTTGTTGCTGAGCTCAAGTAGCTGATCCCTGCGGCGGGAGAGAGGGGTCACGGGCTGGCCAGAGGAGACAGGGACCTATATCTGAGAATGAGTGGGCGAAGGGGACCCAGGTTCACCTTTTAGAGCTTCCTTCATCGCGACGCGCTCCTCTTGGCTGAACTGAGAAGGGATTCGCGGCGCACTCTGATGAGCCTTGTCCCGTAGGCCCCTCGACCTGGAGATGGTGGCGATACCTAGCAGCAGCACAGCCGCCAGGGCCAGAAGGCAAATGTACGGCCGAGCCATGTTCCACTCAAGTCCTCGCTACCAGTCAGCGGCTGCAGCTTGGACCTAAACGCCCAGCGCCCGTGTCCCTCGCCCTGTGCCTACGCCAATTCTCTTAACTGCCTTAGCCCCACCCCATTCCCAGAAATAGCCAATCACCGCTTGCCTGGGGATGTGGGCCAACCAATCCAACGGGATGGCCCTGTCCCAAGCCCGCAAGGCCTTTTGGGGGTTGTGGTTTCTCACTCTGTGGCGAGCAGCTGTAGGAGCAGAGGTGAAGTAGGGCCCCAGGCAATTGGCAGGGTTTGTCTGCACTTGGTTTTCTGCTTAGAGATAACCCCCTTTCTAGACGACAGCAGATCAAATTAAAGGGGGAAATGTCAAAATAAGAAGGAATTTTTTTGGATCTTCATCTTGCTTCTCACTTCATCTGAAGCTTAGGGCCTGACTACCATTTCACTAGATTCCTTTGAGGAAGCTCTCCCGCCCCAGCTTGATTTCTTTTGAAATTGAAACAAGATTGCTCTGTCTAGAGACAGTATTTTGAAGTAATAAATCGTAGGGGTTCGCTTCTGTGTAGGAATTAGCTGAAAGGTTTTTTTTTTTTTTTTTTTTTTTTTTTTTTCGAACGCTGTATTTTGCAACTCTAGGCAAATCCATTAAGACTGAAGAACTTTGAGAAAGATTATGTGTTAATAATTTCAATGTATCCAACAAACTGAAATTTGATAGCTATTCAGAGTAGAGGATCATTTTGAGGAAAAAAAGCTCTCTTAGGATACAGAGATATAAAATTAGATTTCCTGGAGCCAGAAGAAACCTTTCCTTCCAGATCCCTTGATGCAATTGAATATGGTACTGCTCTTACATTTTATTTTATTATTTTATTTAATTTTATTATTTATTTGCTTTTTAGGGCTGCACCTGTGGCATATGGAGTTTCCCAGGCTAGGGCTGGAATTGGACCTACAGCTGCTGGCCTATACCACAGCCACAGCAATGTGGACTCCGAGCCAGGTCTGCGACCTACACCATAGCTCAAAGCAATGCTGGATCCTTAACCCACTGATCCTTAACCCAATTGTCATGTACTGTTTGATACATAAAGAATATATGCAATGAATATGTAAAGGAAACAATAACATGGACAACTGTGACCTCCCTCCCACGAAAGGTCAATAACATTGAAGGTGTGTATGTCCTAGTGCTTCTATCTTTCAATTCCTTGCCCAAGTAAGCACCATCTGAAATCATGTATCTGTATGTGTGTGCTTTAAATACCATGTACACACACACACACACACACACACACACACACACACACACACGGTGCTTTTTTTTTTTTTTTTTTTTTCTTTTTAGGGCTGCACTCATGGCATATGGATGTTCCCAGGCTAGGAGTCGAATTGGAGCTGTAGCCACCGGCCTCCACCACAGCCACAGCCTTGTCAGACCCAAGCCATGTCTGTGACCCACACCATACATGGCTCAGGGCAATGCCGGATCCTTAACCCACTGAGTGAGGCCAGGGACTGAACTTGCGTCCTCATGGTTATCGTTTCTGCTGTGCCACAACGGGGACTCCAGATGCTTTATATATGTATATATAAGGAGGAGAGTTTGGTTTCGCTTGCTTTTATGAAAATGACAGCATGCTGTAAGCAATCATGTGCAATTTGCTTCTGTCGCTTAGCATGATGTCTTTGAGGTTTGTTCATACTGCTATACCTAAATATAGTCTATTCACATTTACTATACATGATACTGCATTCTGCGCATATATAAGCATTTATCGTACATGTTTCCTGGACCACAGGTGAAAGAGAGACTCGTGTATATATCTAGAAGTGGAAATGTTGGGCAGCACTGCCTGTGACTGTTCCACTTTATAAGACAAATATTTTCCAGAGCAACTGAACCAGTTTATACCGCCATCACTGATCTATGCATAGTATGTAGGTTCCTCTTGTTCCACTTTCTCAGCAGCACCTGGCATTTCAGATGTCTTAAGTTTGCCTGCTTTGTGGCTGGCAAACGATAACTCTTTGTGGTATTAATTTGTACTTCCCATGTTGCTAAGGAGTTTAAACACCTTTTCACATACCTATTGGCTATTTGTGTTTCCCTGTAAAGTGTTCATTTCTTTCGCCCTTCTTTTTTTTTTTTTTTGTTTTTGTTTTTGTTTTTGTTTTATAGGGCTGCACTCATGGCATATGAAAGTTCCCAGGCTAGGGGTCGAAACTGAACCACAGCTGTCGGCCTATACCACAGGTACAGCCATGTGGGATCTGAGCTACAACACAGCTCATGGCAATGCTGGATCCCCAACCCACTGAGTGAGGCCAGGGATAGAACCCCCATCCTCATGGATACCAGTTGGGTTGGTTTCCACTGCGCCACAATGGGAGCTCCCTTGCTCATTTTTGTTTTGAGATGTTTGTCTCCTTACTGACTGTTAGGAGTGTTTATTTATTTATTTTTCTTTTTACAGCCGAAACTGGCATAAGGAAGTTCCCAGTCTAGGGGTAGAATCAAAGCTACAGCTGAGTCCTATGCCACAGCCATGGCAAAGCTGGATCCGAGCTGCATCTGCCACCTACCCTGCAGCTTGTGGAAACGTGGGATACTTAACCCACTGAGCCAGGCCAGGGATTGCTCTCCTATCCTCACATATACTAGGTAGGGTTCTTAAACCACTGAGCCACAATAGGAACTCCTTAGGAGTATTAAATATTGTGGATACTAGTATTTTGTTGGTTATATTTATGTTGCAAATGTTTCTACTTGTGTCTTGTATTTTTCACTTTATGTTTTTGCTTTTGTTTTGGCCACACCCGCAGCATGTGGAAGTCTCGGGTCAGAGATTATACCCACACCACAGCAGTAAGTGACCCAAGCCAGATCTTAAACCCAGTGAACCACATGGAACTCCTTTTTTTTTTTTTGGCTGTGTCCGAGGCCTGTGGAAGTTCCCGGGCCAGGGATGGAGCCTATGTCACAGCTGCAACCAGAGCCAGAGAAGTAACAAAGCCAGATCCTTAACCTGCTGAGGCACAAGGTAACTCCCTAAAATCTAATTTTAGTGCAGGTGAATTTATCAACCATTTTGGCAGTTTTTTTCTTTTCCTGTTTCAAGGTCATAAAGCTATTTTGATATGCTATCTTTTTATTTTATTTTATTTTTTATATTTTTGCTTTTTTAGGGCCTCACTCACAGCATATAGAGGTTCTCAGGCTAGGAGTCTAATCAGAGCTGTAGTCGCTGGCCTATGCCACAGCCACAGAGACGCAGGAGCTGAGCCCTGTCTGCAACCTACATCACAGCTCATGGCAAATCTGGATCCTTTTTTTCTTTTTTCTTTTTTTGGTCTTTTCTAGGGCCGCACCTGCAGCATATAGAGGTTCCCAGGCTAGGGATCTAATTAGAGCTGTAGCTGCCAGCCTACACCACAGCCGAAGCAACGTGGGATCCAAGCTGCATCCTCGACCTACACCAGATCCTTAACCCACTGAGCGAGGCCAGGGATCAAACCCAAAACCTCATGGTTCCTAGTCAGATTCGCTAACCACTGAGCCATGACGGGAACTCCAGCAATGCTGGAACTTAACCCAATGAGTGAGGCCAGGGATCAAACCTGCACCCTCATGGATGCTAGTCAGATTTGTTAGCCACTGAGCCATGACAGGAACTCCCTTAATATGCTATCTTTTTAAAGGTTGAAACTTTTGTTTTCTACATCAAAGATATTAATCCATTTGGAATTGGTTTTCTATAAATGGTATGAGGTCAAGTCCATTTTTTATCAACCAGATAACCAGTTTTTCCAGTACCATTCATTAAAGAGTCTATCTTTTTCTTCGTGACCTTCAAGGACAACTCTATCATTTACTAAGTTTTCATGTGTCATTGGGCCCATTACTGGACTCTACTTTGTTCCGTTGGTAGCTTTGTTCATTCCTATGCTAATATGACTGTCTTAATGATTATAACTTGAAAATACATCTCCATATCAGGTAGATCATATTTCATGAAATATATTAAATAAGAAAAAATGTAAACCATCCTGAAATTCCTGGGATAAACTCAACTTGGATAAGCTCATTGCTGGCTTTTCCTTTAGGATTTTTCTTTTCTTTCTTTTCTTTTTTTTTTTAGGGCCACACCCATGCAGCATAAGGAGGTTCCCAGGCTAGGGGTTGACTCAGAGCTACAGCTGCTAACCAACGCCACAGCCGCAGCAACACCAGATCCCAGTCGCGTCTGTGACCTACACCACAGCTCACGGCAACGCTGGATCCTTAAGCCACTGAGCGAGGCCAGGGATCAAACCCGAAACCTCATGGTTCCTAGTCGGATTCATTTCCACTGTGACACAACGGGAACTCCCTGCAATTCTATTTGTAGTTTGATTGGCCTATACTTTTTCTTCTTTGGATGTGGTATCAAGTATATAGTAGGAGGGGGATTAAGATGGCAGAATAGAAGAACTGGAGCTCACTGTCTCTCACAGAAGCAACAAAATTACAACCAACTGCTGAACAAATTTCAATCAAATAGGCTGCAAACTATCAAAAAAGTCATCCTACTCCAGAAGACAAAGAGGAGGCCACATCAAGACTGTAGGAGGGGTGATGATGTGATATAAGCAACCCCATACCCACCAGGTGGGAAGCCCACAGACTGGAAAGTAACTGTATCACAGAGACTCACCTGTGGGAGTGAGAGTTCTGAGCCCCACATCAGGTCCTCATGCCTGGGGATCTGGCATTGGGAGAAGGAGCCCCTGGAGCATCTGACATTGAAGGCCAGTGGGCTTGTGTGCAAGAGCTCCATAGGGCTGGGGAAACAGAGACCCCATTCTTAAAAGGTGCACACAGGTTTTCATGTGTACTGGGTCCCAGGGCAGAGCCGAGACTCCATAGGAATGTGGGTCAGACCTGACTGCAGTTCTTGGAGGATCTCTTGGGAAAACAGGGGGTGATGGTGGCTCAATGTGGGGTAAGGACATTGGAGGCAAAAGTCTCGGGAACATTCATCAGCATATATTCCTCTAGAGGTGGCCATTTTGGGAAAACCCGGCCTTACCCATCTGCACTGAGAAGCCCCAGGACAAACAATAATCCAGGTGGGATCACAGCCCAACCCATCAGCAGATAGGCTGCCTAAAGACCCCCAGACCCACAGCTGCCTCTATTCTCACCCAGAGACACAGCCCCACCCACCAGAGGGAAAAAAAATCAGCTCCACCTACCAATGGGCAGGCACCAGCCCCTCCCATCAGGAAGCCTATAGCAAGCCCCCATACCAACGTCAGCCACGAGGGGGCCAGACATCAGAAACAAGAGAGACCACAGCTCTATACAGCTCTATAATCTGCAAAAAGGAAACCATGCGGGGAGTTCCTGTCGTGGCTCAGTGGTTAATGAATCTGAGCTGAATCTGACTAGGAACTGTGAGGTTGGGGGTTCGATCACTGGCCTTGCACAGTGGGTTAAGGATCTGGCATTGCCGTGAGCTGTGGTGTAGGTCACAGACGTGGCTTGGATCCCGAGTTGCTGTGGCTCCGGTAGCTACAGTACCTCCATATGCTACAGGAAAATGACAAAGGAAAAAAAAAAAAAAAAAGGAGACCACGCCAAAAAAATCTATACAAAATGAAAAGGTAGAGAATTATGACTCAGATAAAGGGGCAAGAAAACCCCCCAGAAAAACAGCTGATTGATCAACCTCCATGAAAAAGATTTTAGACTGATAATAGTGAAGATAATTCAAATAATTCAAGATATTGTAAAAACACTGAGGCCAAGATTGATCAATTACAAGGCACACTGAGCACAGAAATACAAGATTTAAGGATTAAGTAAGCAGAGATGGGAGTTCCTGTCGTTCCTGCAGCTCCGATTGGACCCCTAGCCTGGGAACCTCCATATGCCGCAGGAGCAGCCCAAGAAATGGCAAAAAGACAAAACAAGGGAGTTCCCGTCGTGGTGCAGTGGTTAACGAGGAACCATGAGGTTGAGGGTTCAATCCCTGGCCTTGCTCAGGGGGTTAAGGATCCGGTGTTGCTGTGAGCTGTGGTGTAGGTCGCAGACACAGCTCAGATCCCGAGTTGCCATGGCTCTGGCGTAGGCTGGCAGCTACAGCTCCGATTCGATCCCTAGCCTGGGAACTTCCATATGCTGCGGGAGTGGCCAAGAAATGGCAAAAAGACAAAACAAAACAAAACAAAACAAAACAAAAAAACCCCAACAACAACAAAAAGCCCAATATATCTACTATTTGGGGGAGAAGTTTCGAGCTACTCCCCCAAAGATGAACTACTCCCCCAAAGATTGCTAAAGCCATATAGTAGTTTCATAACTAAGAGTACAAATGGGTTTTAAAGATGAGAAGTCAAAGAAATGCATCTGATTTAGATGCTTCCTATGTGCTGCTTAAAACTCTTCTGCAAAACCTCTTTTGGGTAACAGCTCCGAGCAGTCTTAGCTGCTGGCTTCTCCCTGGAACCATGCACACCTCTTTCTTCCTGCTCTGGGGTCTTCCTTGATACCACAGCATGGGACCCCTTGGGAACTGCTCTGTGCTCATGCCCATGCAGCATGTACTTATAGAAGAGTGAATACCCAAGGGATCGCTCTTGACCAGTAGAAGATGGACTGATAGTCAAATGTTTCTCCAGCACAGTTTGGAGATGCACTTCACAGGGCTCCTGGGAAGGCGCAGAAGGGTGGAGCCCTAGTTGCCCCCCCGCAGTGGCTACCTCAGTAACTCCTCCCTTTTTATTTTATTTTTTTTAATTTTCTTTGTATTTTTGCCTTTTCTAGGGCCGCTCCCATGGCATATGGAGGTTCCCAGGCTAAGGGTCAAATGGGAGCTGTAGCCACCAGCCTATGCCAGAGCCACAGCAATGCAGGATCCGAGCTGCATTTGCAACCTACACCACAGCTCACGGCAATGCCGGATCCTTAACCCCTTGAGCAAGGCCAGGGATCGAACCTGCAACCTCATGGTTCCTATTTGGATTCATTTCCACTGAGCCATGACGGTAACTCCCTCCCTTTTTTAATTTAAAAAAAATTATATATTTGGCCGTGCCCATGGTATGCAGAAATTCCCAGGCCAGGATGGTACCTGTGCCCCAGCAGCAACAGAACAAGAGTTGGCCCTGGAGACTGGTCCTGAATATGAGGATCCCTTAGTCCAGTCTTCTTTCCCTGGCCTCTATTCTTCAGCAGGATCATGGAGGTTTATTTACTCCCAGGAGCAGAAAACCAGAACTTACAGAGGAGCTTGTGGACTCACAGAGAAGTCTCAGCTCCCTGTTGCTTGCTCCCAGGACAGGGCAAAAACAAGGCCATCTTGGGGAAGTGACTTGTCTTGCCTCTCTGTAAAACCATCTAAACACGTGCATTAGTTTCCATTTCAAAAATCACTTTATTAGCAAAATGAACAAAAGGAGAATGGTGTTTAAGTTAAATAAATTACACAAATATCTCAAGAGTCCCGGTCTTCCCCGAGAGCCACATTATCACAGGTCAGTATCACTAAGAACATTCAAAAGTATTGAAATTCTGGATTATTTTATGACCTTGCCTTGCCCTCCTTTCCTGCCCCGGTCATATCCAGTGAGGGGTGTGTGTGAATCTGTGTTCTTTTCAAAGTATTCCCACAGTGAAGTTTTCTTCAAGGTCTCCCTCCACTCCAGCTGTTGCTCATCTTATGTCCACCTAGGGCTCCGTGAATACTTGTATCTTTGGACATATTGTAGGACCCCTCCCTGAGCCCCAGCGCCAGGCCACTGTGAATCAGCAGTCCCCTTGAGCTCTGGGGCTGGCCTGAGGGTTAATGATCACTTCATTAAGTCCTCCAGTGTTCTAGACGCTCGGTTCAAAGGGCACCTCTGGTTTGGGATGTCCCGAGGTCCTGTGACCTTTCCCCACCTCTTGGACCTGAGCTGAACTTTGCAGGAGGTGGAGCTGGGGAGGGTGCATTTTCATTGGCTAAAGTTCTTGTCCTTTCGATATTTGGCATTCAGGGTGCTGGGAACGGTGAATCCCAGATAACATGGTTACTTGCCTTCCAAGTTTTGAGTTCCATGGGCAGCCAGATGGAATAATGAATTCACAGAGAAGCAATGCTTGTAGGCCAAGAATCTCTTGGCTCTTCATCAGGGTTCTCCTTTAACTCTAAGAAGACTTGCTAGCTGACCAGCTCACTCAACACACAGACATACAAGGCCGGTCAAGCTGAAGTGTGGAATTTGGACATTTCTGCAGGCTGGGCCAGCCCAACCTGTTGGGTGGGGATCATTAAATTGGAGGAGCTTGGGAGAAGCAGTGGGGAGAGGCCAAAAGGGTTTCAGTGCATGTCTATGGAAAATCTTTCAAACACTCGCATGTGCAACCCATTTATTTTCAAGTCAACCGCGGGATTGCTCTGCCTGCTTGTATATATGGAGAACATAGCGCTTCTTCTCATCGCTCCTAGAAGAAGGCCTCGGGCGCTGAGTTTGTTAAGGAATCCCTGTGGAAGGAGACCCAACCTGGACTAGCTCTCCCCTGTGTTCTGCACCCAGCTGGGCTCTGCCCTTGCCTGACTGAAGGATTCCAGCCCCACATTGAGAGGGGAGAGTTAAAAATCATTGGCTTTTTGCCAGATGAAGAGGACAAGGCAGATTTCCCAAGGGGAGGAATTTCTGAGGTCAGGGAAATGGTCAGGATGTGGATCCAACCAGTTTGTCCTGGGTTGGCACCAGCATACGCCCCCCCCCCCCCATTCTGTACCAAGAGGGATTCCCGAAAGCTTTTGTGCAGAAAGTGGTATCTGTGGCTAGGTTGCCAGAGGAGTCTGCCAGCCCCCCATCCATCTGTCCCTTTTGTGTTCCTACCTGGTCTCAAGTGGAAGGGAGCCACCCTTGGAGGCAGGGGAAGTGATGATGTTTCAGGAGGCTGGGCCCTCTACCTTGGTGGCCTGCCCCCGGGGAGGTGGCTCTGTTGGCCACCCCCCCAGGCTATGGTATGATGTGCTAAATAACAGTGGAGGTCTCAGCAGGTTTGAGATGAGGAGGAAGGGGACGCTGTCACCAAGGTGGAGATTCCTGGGTTGTGGCAACACACGGTCCCAAGCAGTACAGAGCTGCCAGGGCCAGACGTGGAGCAGCTAGTGGGGCAAGCCCCAGAGTCCTAAGCAAGTTCGTCCCTGTGTCCTGTGACAGCTTGACACTCTCTGATGCCAAGCTGTGCTGGCCCCAAGACCTCTTGGAAGCTTGTACTCCACATCAGCACATGGCTTCCCCTCTGTTCTTGGCTTGTTCTTAAAGGCTGGGAGTGGGGCGGGCAGTGGGGGGGGGGGGGTCCCCGCGGGCTGCCACAGGCAGGGCATGGGGGCATACAGTGTGCTGGGCAGGAGGCTTGCTTGTTGCTGGCTGGGGCCCTGAGGGTCAGCAGAACGGTGAAGAGGTGGCTCTCCCTGCTGCTGAAAATGGCTTGCTCCAGAGATGCCATGAGGGAAGCAGAGGCAGGAGAGAGGATGGGGCCGAGGGTGGGGAGAGACTGGAGTCCCGATGGAGGTGTTCTCCTCTCCCCTCCATGCCCTGTGGTCCCGGGCTCAAGCTTTGTGGGAGTCCCAGGTGCCGGGTGCTCTGGAGGCAAGCACGCGGACCAGCTGGGCCCTCACAGGGCCATCAGGGTCTCTGCGTGAAACATGCTTCTGCACATCTCCTGTGGGGCCGCAGGAAGGAGGTGGGATGGGGAGAGAGAGAGGGTTAGACCTGTAGGGCTCACGGTGGTCACAGTCAGCGGGTGGCCCTGAGAACCTCTGGACAGAAAGAGGCATCCTGAGGAAGTGTGCGTGTGGATGTGTGCACGTGTATGTGAACAGCGAAGAAGCAGGGCCAGTGCAAGAGGTGAACTGGTACTGAGGTGACAAGAGAGGATGCTTGAAGTCTCATTTTTTTCCCTTTTTTTTTTTTTTTTTTTTAAACAGCTAGGGGTCCAACCGGAGCTGCAGCTGCTACCTGTGCCGCAGCTGGCAGGGACACTGCACTGGGTGAGGCCAGGGATCCAACTATGTTGGGTTCTTACCCCACGGAGCCACAATAAGAACTCCATGGAAGGCTGATTCTGAATCCCCTGCGGTGTGGTGTCTCACCTCCCCAGGCCCTTCCCTCCTTTCTCACTCCGCTTTCTTCATTAGGTTAAACGAGGGTTGAGATCAGACAAGCTCTGAAGTCCTTTCTTGCTCCGATAAGCTCTTTTGGTCCTCTCCAGGTTTGGGGAATGTGCTGGAGATTCCATGGAGGCCCAGAAATCAGTCTGCCAAATCTTTGTTGTCCCAGCCCTATTTCATAACACCCCCCACATGCTATCGGCCCTCCCAGAGAGGTGTTCAGAGGACCATGGACCAGAAGGGGAAGAGGTAACAAAGTGAGATGTTATATCTGTTAGACCCAAAGCTAGATTCCTCTAAACCTAGTCATCTGGTTTCTTTTGATTCAGGACATGGGGCTGGGGATCCTCTTCATGCCAGGACTGCAGGCTCTATGAGAAGTAACACTTCACATCTCCATAGTGCTTCCCCCCCGCCCCCATTTTTTTCTTTTCTAGGGCTGCACCCATGGCATATGGAGGTTCCCAGGCTAGGGGTCCAATCAGAGCTACAGCTGCTGGCCTGTACCATAGCCACAGCAACCACAGTTCTGAGCTGTGTCCGCGACCTAACCATAGCTCACGGCAATGCCGGATCCTTAGCCCACTGAGTGAGGCCAAAGATTGAACCTGCAACTTCATGGTTCCTAGTCGGATCCGTTTCCTCTGCACCACGACAGGAATTCCCATAGCTCTTAGCTCTTAAGTTCCTTCCATATACAGTCATATTTGTATCCCTTGAATCCATGGGATCCTACCCGAATAGAAGTTTTTCAAGGGCAGAGGTCTTTGTTTTGTTCACTGCTGTGTGGCCACCCTAGAATACTGTCTGGCAAGTTGTGGGCACTCCATAAATACCAACTGAATTAATGAAAAAAAAAAACAACACCAAAGGACTCTCCCACTCATCTTGTTAGGAGACGGGACAGGTATTCCCCCCATTTCCCTTATTTTTTACAAGATAACCCTGGGGCCATGTGGTGTTACTTGGCCTGCCCCAAATCCCATGGCCTGTGCATTGGAGAGTTAAGAATAAATATGAGTTCTCCAGGACTTGGTCCAGTGACTCTCCCCTCCCCCAGGATGCCTTTCCTGGAGTGAGAAGAATTAAGATCTGCTATTAAAAGAAAGATGAGAAAGAAATGTTGTTGCCTTCAAGGTGACTGCTCAGGCTTGGAGGTGGAGGAGCCCAGCCAACACTGGGTTTGAGAGGCTCTTCCTCCATCCGCTCAGCTTACCTGCTCCAAGTCCCAGTAGCTGGGGCCGTCCTCCTCCGAATCATACAAAGAGAGCTCAGGGTCCACTGGAGCCTGGATCAGGGCGGGGAGGAAGGAAAGGGGAGCAGAATGAGTGCCAGTGCCTGAATGACAGCCTGGCTCCAAGGGCAGGCTCCGGGGGGGGGGGGGCACATGTTCTTTTTTTTTTTTTTTTGCCTTTTTGCCATTTGTTGGCTGCTCTCACAGCATATGGAGGTTCTCAGGCTAGGGGTCTAACTGGAGCTGTAGCCGCTGGCCTACACCAGAGCCACAGCAATGCGGGATCTGAGCCGCGTCTTCGACCTACACCACAGCTCATGGCAACGCTGGATCCTTAAGCAACTGAGCAAGGCCAGGGATCAAACCTGCAACCTCATGGTTCCTAGTTAGATTCATTAAGCACTGAGCCATGACGGAAACTCTGGGGGACCACATGTTCTGACTCATAACTCACCCTCTTGCCCCTTCCCTCGCCTCCCTCATTTGCCTCTCAAAATACAGCCCAGCTGTGCTCTTCTTCCTCACAGCAGACAGGTGTGCATTGGGGGCGGCCTCTGCAGTGGGACTCTTCAGAGGCAGGGAGGTTTACCTAGCTTATGGGGAGGACTGGCTAGCTGCCTGACCTGGGGGTCCGTTTCCCTCTCAAAATACAGCCCAGCTGTGCTCTTCTTCCTCACAGCAGACAGGTGTGCATTGGGGGCGGCCTCTGCAGTGGGACTCTTCAGAGGCAGGGAGGTTTACCTAGCTTATGGGGAGGACTGGCTAGCTGCCTGACCTGGGGGTCCGTTTCCCCACCTTGGAAGTCTGTTTCCTCATCTGTAAAAGGAGGGTACTCGAACTCACTTTGCTGGTTCTCCTTCATTGTGCTGTTGAAAAGGGTGTGTGTGTGTGTGTGTGTGTTTAATACGTATATGTGCATATATTCTATAACATGTAAATGTACAATGGGTATAATATAAATTTTTAAGAATATCTACACCGTAGTGGAGTTCCCATCTTGACTCAGGTGTTAACGAACACAACTAGGATCCATGAGGATGCGGGCTTGACCCCTGGCCTTGCTCAGTGGGTAAAGGATCCGGCATTGCTGTGAGCTGTGGCGTAGGTCGCAGATGCGGCTCGGATCCTGCATTGCTGTGGTTCTGGTGTAGACTGGTGGCAACAGCAGCAATTAGACCCCTAGCCTGGGAACCTCCATATGCCACAAGTGTGGCCCTAAAAAGCAAAAAAAAAAAAAAAAAAAAAAAATCTACACTGTAGTAACTGGACAATATTTGTGCAATAACGGGGCAATATCAATAATAAAAAAACAATTTTAGAATTAAAAAAAAGGTAAGTGAGAGTTAACTGTGACATCAAATCAGGTCATAGACTTGAAAATCTATGACTTAATAACCATGAAATGACTTCTTTGAACAAGGGATGTGTGGAGATTACTGAAGAAAAGGACTTAAATGTCTTCAATCATTTTGGAAGGGTGTTATCTGAGAAGAAATTGGTTTATTTTTATCAATTCGAACAGGAGAATTTGAACCTGTTGTGTGGGTGATAAAAAGAGAGAGAGAGTGATTTCTTCTTACTTAATGTCTGAATAATTACACACATTCCAAAAGGAAATGGGCTACCCCTTGAATGATTGAATCACGGGTAATGGAGGGACAAATGGGGGGTGCTAGTTGTCCATGAAAAGGTGGAACCAAAAGGTGGTGACTAGCTCAGGTGCCAATTGGCTGTTCACTGAAAGTTGCTTTTGCCTCCTTCCCCAGCAGGCACACCAGCTACATGGAAGCAGGAAACCACACAGGAGTATCAAAACTGTTCCTCCTTCTGGGTCTCTCAGATGACCCTGAACTGCAGCCCTTCTTCTTTGGGCTGTTCTTATCCATGTACCTGGTCACCGTGCTTGGGAACCTGCTCATCATCCTGGCTGTCAGCTCTGACTCCCGCCTCCACACCCCCATGTATTTCTTCCTCTCCAACCTATCTTTTGTTGACATATGTTTCATCTCTACCATTGTCCCAAAGATGCTAGTGAACATCCAGGCACAGAGCAAAGACATCTCCTACGTAGGATGCCTCACTCAGGTGTATTTTTTTTTTTGTGGTTTTTGCTGAATTGGATGATTTCCTCCTGACCATGATGGCCTATGACCGGTTTGTGGCCATCTGCCACCCCTTGCACTACATGGTCATCATGAATGCCCGCCTCTGTGTCCTCCTGGTTCTGATGTGTTGGTTTGTCTTTTTCTGTGTTGCTCTTGTTCATCTTCTACTGTTGACGCAGCTGACATTCTGTGTAGGCACTGAAATCCAACATTACTCCTGTGAACTGGATCAGATTCTCAAGGTGGCCTGCTCAGACACCTTCATCAATGAGGTCTGTATGTATGTGGCCACTGCCCTGCTGTGTATGCTTCCTCTCACTGGGATCCTCTTTTCTTACTCTCAGACTGTCTCCACCTTAATGAAAATGGCATCCACTGAGGGCAAGTACAAAGCCTTTTCCACCTGTGGGTCTCACCTCTCTGTGGTCTCCTTGTTCTATGGGACGAGTCTAGGGGTCTACTTCACCTCTGCTGTGACCCATTCTCCCCATAGAATCTCCATTGCCTCAGTGATGTACACCGTGGTCACCCCCATGCTGAACCCCTTCATCTACAGCCTGAGGAACAAGGATGTGAAGGGGGCCTTGGGCAGGCTCCTCAGCTGAGTCCCTTGCTAGTGATGGGCCACTGGCCTCAGAACCAAGTGAACATGGTGGGCTCCAAAGGCAAATGATGCAAAGTTCAATATCTTGTTTCTTTTCTCCCCTCAAAACCTGCTTGACTTCTTTTTGTAAAGCATGTGTGACTTAACATGTCTTTGTTTTGGATTGGTGTTTCTCAAACAGCCCTCTCAGCAATTCCCTTTTGACATTTCTCCTTTATATCTTGTCCATATATTCCATGTTTCTTCAGCATTTTGCAGTCATTCTCATGGACTGATTGACTGAGTGTGTTTTCTTCCCTGTGTTCACTCCTCCTCTCTCCCACCCATGCTCCTTGCTCCTTCCTATAAAGTGCTTGAAGATGCATCCTTGGTTCAGTATCAGCTTCTGAGGGAACCAAACCTATTACAGGCAAGCTGTTCCTGTCTTGGCCAGCAGGTTAAGACCCAAGGACGAGGGTTCCATCCCTGCCTTGATCAGTGTGATAAGGATGCTGCATTGTGTGAGCTGTGGTTTATGTCGCAGACACAGTTGAGATCTGGCATTGCTGTGACTGTGGTGTAGGCTGGCAGTTGCAGCTCTGAATTGACCCATACCCTGGAAAGTTCCATAAGCTGTGGGTACTGTGTATAAAAGCCAAAAAAAAAAAAAAGAGGGAATCTAGTTTTGAGTGCCAGCTTTTTCAAGTGATTGGTAGCCATATATTGTGTCAAAAAATTCTGTAACACTGCTTCATTGTCTTTTTTTTTTCTTTGTCATTTTAGGGCTGTACCCATGGCATATGGAATTTCCCAGGCTAGGGACTGAATTGGAGCTGTAGCTGCCAGTGTACACTGCAGCCATAACAAAGGCGGGATCCAGGAGGCTTCTGTGACCTCATCTCAGGTCAATGCTAGATCAGGAACACACTAAGCGAGGCCTGGGATCAAACACATATCCTCATGGATCCTATTTGGGTCCGTGAATGCTGTGCCATGATGGGAACTGCACACTGCTTCATTCTTGGCCTTCCTTCTTCCCCTTCCTCTTTCCTTTTCTTGTTGCATTGGACATTTATTTCCCATCAGGGCCGTTTTCAGATGTGCTCCAAGATTCTCAAACATCTAATAATGGATATAATAAATGAATAAAACATTTTGTTACCTGGTTTATTTTAGGGGAGGGAACGTTCTGGAGGTGCCACCAGGAGTGGTAGTTACACACTTGTGGAATGTACTCAGAAGGTAATTCAACTTATGAGAAGACTACTGATAGAACTGAGTCTGCAGTGAAGGATGGGGTGGCCGAATCTGTCAACATTTCCCCAACTTTCCCTGGGATCCCTTCCCCATGTCCATTGCAATCCGGCCTGACTGCCTCTGTGAGCACCAGGTAGAACCGACCTTCTGCGTGCTTGATGGCAGACCTGACTGCGAATTATGCCCCACCAGGGACAGCTCTTGATGGAGAGTCATGGGGATACCACCTTCTTCACCCTTTGGTCGTGTGTTAATTCTGATGTTTGGATGTTGTGCCACTACCAAAAATTTCCCTGCAGGATGAAAACTCTGCTCACTCGTGTGGGGGATGACTTAAGGTAAGCTTGATTGGATGTACTCTCTTCCCTGTATCACTTCTCCTCACTCTAACCCATGTTCCATGGTCCTTACTTCTTCCAATAAAGTGCTTACACATGAATCCTTGGCTGGGCATCTGCTTCTGTTGAACCAAAGCTAAGACAGGTGATAAAGACCATGAAAAATAAATGATACCATGAATGGTACCAAGGACTTCTGGGGCAAAACTAAGCAAACACAGAAACAAACAAGTATTGGGTATATACAAAGATCTCCAAATTCCTGCAAGATCATAACTTGTTAGGTAGGGATAACATATTCAGTGTGGCTTTAACTCAACTTCATTCCACTAAGATTAATCCATAATGTATTTATCATCTGCTTCATACAAGCACAACTCGGGACCAAAGAGGTAAATGTGATTGCAGTAAAGAGTGGCAGCCATAAAAATACTGGTGTGTCATAAAGAATGTTGATAACAAAGATACAGGTTTTCAACACTCCTTGGATAATTCTAGAAAAAACTTTTTAAAATTTATTAATGGATTTCTTGAGGGATAATTTATATACCATGAAATTCAGCCATTGAGATGATAAATTCCATTGTTTTGGTTAGTGTAGTGTTATTCAATGATCATCATGGTCCCATTCTAGAACATTTTTATCACCCTAGAGAGTTCCTTTATGCCCATTTGCAGTTAATATATGTATTATATCACATTATATCACTTACCGTGGAATCTAAAAATAATGGTAGAGGAGTTCTCTTGTGGCGCAGCAGGTTGAGGATCTCACATTGTCACTGCAGCTGCTCGGGTCACTGCTGTGGTGCAGGTTCACTCCCTGGCCCAGAAACTTCCACATGCAATGGGTGCAGCCCCCCCATCCTGAGAAGTTACAAGTGAACCTATTTACAAAACAGATTTAAACACACAGAACATTGAGTAGATTTCCCTTTGCCCTTCCCAAACCCCCAATCCATCCCTCCTTTCTCATCCTTCCCCTTTGGTAACCATACCTTTGTTTTCAAGGTCTGTGCTTCTGTCTCTGTTTTGTAAATAAATTCACTTGTATCACTTTTTAAATTTCACCTATATGGTAGCATATGATATTTGTCTTTCTCTGAGTCCCTTCACTTCGTATGATAATTTCTAGGTGCTGATTTTTTAATTAAAGTATAGATGCTTTAGAGTGTTGTCAATTTCTGCTACACAGCACATTGGTCCAGTCATATATATATATATATATATATATATATATATATATATATATATTCTTTTTCTCTTACGTTCTTCCATCATGTTCTGCCCAAATAGAGTGCATATGGTTCCCTGTGCTATAGAGTAGGACCTCAATGCTTATCCATTTCAAGTGTAACAGTTTGTATCTACCAACCCCAAACTCCCCATCCATCACAATCCTGCCCCCTTTCCCCTGGGCAATCACAATCTGTTCTCTATGTCTGTGATTCTGTTTCTGTTTTTCAATACGACACATTTCCACTCAAGAGCAGATATGGGAGTTCTCTGGTGGCTCAGCCAGGTAAGGATTCCGTGTTTTGACTTCTGTAGTTTGGGTCATGTTTGTGGCACTGGTTTGATCCCTGGCCCAAGAACTTCTGCACTCCAGGAGTGTCCCCCAAAAATTAAATAATAAATGAAAAAGAAAAAGCATGTATACATGAGCTCACACCCACAGACATGCTTTGCATTTTATCTTAAAGGCTTTGCCATCTTGTTTCCCCTTCTTCTCTGTGTGGCCCACATACTTCCTCACAAGGGACATCCTACTTTTCCCTCTTCTGGAGGATTCCACTAGGCAGGCAGCGTCTGAAAGAGGGAGCCATAGGGATCATCCCTAACAGCATCCACTTGTCTGTGACAACTGCCCTGCTGGGTGTGTTTCCCTCACTGGAATCTTTTTCTCTTACTTCCAAATTGTCTCCTCTTTAGTGAGAATGTCCTCTATGAGGGAAAATAGGAAGACTTTTCCACCTGTGGGCCTCCCCCCTCTGTGGTCTCCTGGTGCTAGGTGATAAGCCTGGCAGTCTACCTCAGTTGTGATGTGATCCCTTCTCCCCGGAGAAGCTCCATGGCCTCAGTGATGTACACTGTGGTCCTCCCCATGCAGAATCTCTTCATCTACAGCCTGAGGAACAAGGATGTGAAGGGGGCCCTGGGCAGGCTCCTCAGTTGAGGAGCCCCTTGTGTTTGATGGGCCACTGGCCTCAGAACTAAGTGGCATTGTGATGCCCAAGGGAAAATGTTGTGCATTTAAACGTCCTGAGTCTTTTGTGATACTAAAGGACAGGCTTCAGTTCTTGTCTTCTCAAAGCACCGATGCCTTTCCTTTTATTTGTTTTTCTATTAGTCTGTCCTCAACCATCTCCTCAGTAATTCCTGTTTAATTTTCTTTCTTATTTGCAGACCATAAAGGTCTATCTGGGGGCAATATTTTTTTTTACAGCCATTTCGTCAATTCTCAACACTATATTTGCAGCAGTTATATCAAGTGTGGCATGGTTTTCCCCCAAATACCCTCTCAAATGTTGACATTATTCACCTTAGTTTGGTTGTGTGTTTCACCCTGGATGAGATGGAATGAAAATCATACTGCAGTCATAAAGAAACGCTTCAAATATGAAGACTCTTCAGATCCCACTGTGGAGCAGTGGGTTAAGAATCCAACTTCAGCAGCTCGGGTTGCTGCAGAGGCATGGGTTTGACCCTCAGCCTGGTGCCATGGGTTATGGATCTGGCTTGCTGCAGTTGCAGCTGGGATGCAATCCCTGGCCTGGGAACATCCATATGCTGTGGGTGCAGAAAAAAAAAAAAAAAGAGAGAGAGAGAAAGACTGTTCTTGTTTTATGTGTATGCTATGTCATCTTGACAAAAAATTTTTTTTCTTTTTTCTTTTCAGGGCTGTACTTGTGGCATATGGAAGTTCACAGTCCAGGGGTTGAATTGGAGCTGCAACTGCTGGTCTATGACACAGCCACAGCAAAGCCAGATCCAAGCCCCATCTGCGACCTATGCTGAAGCTTGCAGCAATGTTGGTTTCTTAGCCCACTTAAGGAGGCTGAGGATTGAACCCCCATCCTTATGGATACTAGTCAGGTTCTTTACCCACTGAGCCACAGTTGGTACTCCTGACAACATTTTTCAAAAGTAGTTTTTCTCCTTTACATTTTTCAAAAAGATTGAGATTGGGATGGACTCTGGGCAGGAACACTGACATTCAGCCCACATTCCTAAGTTTGTCATCATACTTCTCCCGAAAAAGCATTAGCTTTATCTTTTCAGACTGGCCACCCCAACATGGGACGAGACATGGAAGCCAGCAGCTGTCACTGCTCCCACCTGGTAGCTTCACTACCAAAGAGCCACTGGATGTATTTTAGCTGCTGAGGTGTTTAACAAATCTCAGGAAAGGATTCTGATTGGTACAATCATGTGCTCTTTCCCCCTTGGAGCAGTCAACTGGGGTCAAGAGACAATGTGACTGGCAGCCTATTCAGAATCACATTCGTTTTTTCAGCTTATCAAACCTATTTTTACTGAGGATTTACTATGTGCCTGTGTTTGATTTAGGTTAAATTGCAGGTTAAAGAGGATCAGGAGCCAGGGGAGGGCAATTTGTCCCAATAAAAAGGATGGTCTTTGTACACCTGAATGTGAATTTTTTTTTTTTTTTTTTTTTTTTTTTTTTTTTTTTTTTAGGTCTGCACCCATGCCATTTGTAGATTCCCAGGCTAGGGTTGGAATTGGAGCTACTGCTACCGCCCTATGCCACAGCCACAGCAGCACGTTGTGAGGTACACCACAGCTCTCAACAATGCCAGATCCTGGGGAAGGCCAGGGATCGAGCCCACAACCTCATGCTTCGTAGTCAGATTGTTTTCCCCTACGCCATGACGGGAACTCCGAGAAAGTTACATTTGTGAGGATAGTGAATGGCTTAGGTGAGTAGTATCTGTGGAGAGAGTGTCCCAATCAGAGGGTAAGGTTAATACAAAGACCGTGAGGTGGGAGATTGCCCTGGGGGTGGGGTGGGGTGTGAGTGGACTCTAGCTGGATCAGAGAGTGAGGGGAGCACAGGAGAAGAGGAGGACAGGTATTGGACTGGTCACATGTGGCTTCGCCTGTCACTGAAGGGTTTTTGCTTTCATATATTCTGAGTAACATGGAGAATCATTGCAGAGACTTGAATAGAAGCATTATATGACTTACCTTAGCATTGTTATTTTCTTTTTTTGGCTGGAATTGCTGCATGTGGGATTTCCCAGGCCAGAGGCTGAATCAGAGCAATAGTTGTGACTTATGCTGTAGCTGTAGCAATGCTGGATCCTTAACCCACTGTGCCAGAGCAGAACCTCCTGCCTGATTTTAAGAAATGATTCTGGCTTCCTGGTTCAATAGCTATTGGAGGGTGTGAGGAAGCCTGTGAGTTGGGCTTTATTTTGAAGCCAGAGCCAAGCGGATTCTTTATCAGTCAGCATATGGGTGTGAGAGAAAGTGATGAGCCAAAATGTCTCCAGGGTTTGAGGCCTGAACAACTGAACTATTGGACTTTCATCTATAGAGACAGGGAGGTTCGTGGTTGGAGCACATTAGGAAAGAAAGAGGATATCAGAAGTCCAGGTATTGAAATGCCAAAAATGAGATAGTCTAACTTGATGAATGTTATAGGATTCCACTTAGCTGAATAACTAGATTCATCAAATTCATAGAGACAGAAAGGGGACTAGAGAGTCCTAGATTCTGGGGGGAGAGGGGCAGGGGTGTTAACGTTTCTTGTATGTGAATACATTTCAATCTGAAATGGAAACAGAGACATATATACAATGGAATATGACTCAGCCATAAAATGTTGGAAATAATGCCCATTTGCAGCAGCATGGATCCGAATAGAGAGTCTCATACTAAGTAAATCAGAAAGAGAAAGACAAATACTATATGATATCACTTCTATGTGGACTCTAAAATATGGGAAAAACGAATTTACCTACAAAACAGAGACAGACTCACAGACCTAGAGAACACGCGTGGTTGCCAAGGGGAAGGGGGCAGGGAGTGTGATGACCAGGAGTTTGGGGTTAGTGGATGCAAATAATTACATTTAGAATGGGCAAACCACTAGGTTCTATTGTATAGCACAGGGAATTACATCCAATCTCCTGGGACAGACCATATGGAAGATAATAAAAAAAATGTATATATACACACACATATGTATGATTGGGTCACTTTGCTGTACAGCAGAAATTGGCACAATATCATACATTAACTATACCTTAATAAAAATGTTAAAAATCCAAAAAGTCTAAAAATACAAGGTGTAAAAATTCATATGTCAACTTATTTAAAAAATAGCTGCAATGAGAATATTTTTATCCATTTAGAATCGGCCTGCTTTGTGTAATCTGAAAATCCGCATTGGATACTGTGACTTCTTAACGAGACAGGGCCTGGTCCTATCAGGTTCAGTGGTTCAACCAGAAGGACCCCAAGCCTGGTCCTTGTGATTGAAGCACTGTTCTGATGCAGTGACTTCCTGTGCTGTTGAAAGATGTCACCTGGATACATATGTCCCCTCCCCCTCCAGGAGTTCCTTTCTGCAGCCTGATCAAAGACCTGCTATGAAGGGCTTCTGCCAGATGCTTTCCAGTCTAGGAATTACATGTCAAAAGTTATGCCTACCACTCCCTATGGTTTTATCTTTTTCATGGATCATCATCCCGATCCCTTGAACGCCTACAGACGTTCACACGATATGAGAATTAGATCCACAGCCATTTTGTTCAGCTACAAGCATAATAAAACTACTTTTGTCTCTCTGAGAAGCCCAGATAGTTAAGGTTGGACGAGATCCCAAAGTGATGTCCCAGGGTCCCAGGGAGGCTGGAACAGTTCTCCCTCAGGATGTCACGAAAGGATGAAGTCCATAACTTCAGGTGGCTCTGCAGATCTGAGAAAATGTTGGCCCAGTCATTGAGGTGTTCTGGAGCACAGACTCACCTTTGGAGGAGTCCCACCCCAGGTAGAATGAGCAGACCCTGTGGTCCCAGGAAGAGCGTGGCTTCAAAAGCTCAGGCATTAACCTTATGCTACGTAAAATAAGTCACGTGTAGAATGACAAATACTGCCTGATATCCCTTATATGTGGAATCTAGAGAATACAACACTTTTAGTGACTCTAACTAAAAAGAAGCAGGCTCACAGATCCAGAGAACAAACTAGTGGTTACCAGTAGGGAGAGGGGAGTGGAGGGGTCAACAGCGGGGTATGGGGGGAAAAGGTACCAACTATTAAGTATAAAAGAAGCTGTAGGAGTTCCCACTGTGGCACAGTGGGATTGTGGCATTGTTGCAGTGCTGGCACACAGGCTTGATCCTGGGTCTGGCACAGTGGCTTAAGGATCTGACATTGCACAGCCGTGGTGTAGGTGGCAACTGTGGCTTATATCTGATTCCTGGCCGTGGAACTCCATATGCTGTGGGGTGGCCAAAAACCAAACCAAAACAAAACAGGCTATGAGGATCTACTGTATAACACAGGGAATATGGCCTATATTTCACAATAACTATAAATGGAATATGACCTTAAGAAAAAAGGAGGCTGCACTAGCTACACCAGAAGAAAATTCTGACAATTGGAGAAAACAAGAAACAAGCAAAGCAAAAAATGCTCAGGCAGATCCTGAGAGTGGTAACAGCTAGAGGCTGTCATGAACCAGATTTCTTGACCCTCAATGACAAGGTTTTTCTTGGAAAGAGATCCAGAAATCCTACCTCTTTAGTTGCCACATTTATTGTACTGGCTCTTCTAGAAGAATGACCAGTGTCAGACTTCATCATTTTTTATTGACTAAGTCTTTTATTTGTTTCTAAAAAGTATGACTAATTCTATCAGACAAAACCATATGATGGTAAAGGAAAGTTTTAATTTTTATTTAATTGCTTCCTTTATTTTAGGCTCATTCTACGTATTGGTAGTTTGATTTTTAATACATTATTGATTTCCATGAGAGCCCCAAATCTTCATATCATATTACTTAAAATTATCTTGGCAGTTCGCTGTTGGCACAGTTAAGGATCTGTTGTTCCCTCCACTGTGGCACGGTTTCTGTTCCTGGCCCAAGAACTTCCACAGCCAAAAAAAGAAAAAAAGATAGAAAAAAAATGAGATTGATCATCTTTAAAAATTTCCCTTGTTGGTTGCATCATTTGAGAATATCTCCTTAGAAAAGAAAATCATGGACTTGGAGAAGAGACTTTTGGCTGCCTGATGGGAGGGGGAGGGAGTGGGAGGGATCGGGAGCTTGGGCTTATCAGACACAATTTAGAATAGATTTACAAGGAGATCCTGCTGAATAGCATTAAGAACTTTGTCTAGATACTCATGTTGCAACAGAAGAAAGGGTGGGGGAAAAACTGTAATTGTAATGTATACATGTAAGGATAACCTGACCCCCTTGCTGTACAGTGGGAAAAAAAAATTTCCCTGCTTTTCTTATTATTCTTAGATGACATATTTGTATAGTCTGTTTTCATTTCTTGATAAGAATTTCCAGCAGTTTGAGCATTTCCCTTCCATTTTATTGATCAAATGGATAGTTTGTTTATTTTTACCACAATAAACTCTAGTTTTTGTTCCTTTGCCTCTTTTTAAATTGGTTTTGGAGTATTTTCTTCCTTTTCATAAAGGTTTAATGTGTAAAGCACTTTTCATTGATATATTTGTAAAAATAGCATAATTTTATTTTCTAATTTGAAACAATTAAAATGCATATTTTATTTTAGAATGCCTTTTTACTAAAATGTAGAAATGCCAAAAATTTTTTATGTTTGCTCATTTCACTCCAAATGTGTAAGTGCTAACATTTGCCTATTTACTTTCTATATGTATGTTTTAAGAGTTTTGCATTTTGAGAGCTCCCGTTGTGGCTCAGTGGTGTACAACCCCAACTAGGATCCGTGAGGAGGCAGGTTTGATCCCTGGCCTTTCTCAGTGGGTTAAGGTTCCAGTGATGCTGTGAGCTGTGGTAAAGGGGCCTGACCCCACATTGCTGTGGCTGTGGTGTAGGCCAGCAGCTGTGGTTCTGAATTGACCCCTAGTCTGGGAACTTCTGAATGCTGTAAGTGTGGCTCTAAAAGGTAAAAAGGACAGTTTCATATTTTTATTTTATTATTCAAAATGAGAAAAAATTAGTAAACATACCAGTAGAAAAAATCTGCAATATTTTACAAAAATTTGACATAATTGGTACATTGTTCAAGAAACTTCACTTATTTTATAAATAGTAGAAAATTACTGCTCTTGGGCACATTTTTTTCCCTTTTTTAAAAAATATTGAGGAGTTCCCATCATGGCTCAGTGGTTAGTGAATCCGACTAGGAACCATGGGGTTGCAGGTTGGATCCCTGGCCTCGCTCAGTGGGTTAAGGATCCGGTGTTGCTATGAGCTGTGGTGGAGGTCATAGACGAGGCTCAGATCCAGCATTGCTGTGACTGTGGCGTAGGCCAGCAGCAGTAGCTCTCATTAGACCCCTAGCCTAGGAACCTCTGTATGACTTAGATGCCACCCTAGGAGAAACAAACAAAAAAAGACCAAAAAAACACCCGAAAAAAAAATACTCTCTTCCTTTTCTAGATCATCATTAAAAAAATAAAATGAAATAAAATAAAACATTGACATTTTGTTGTAAAATTCAAGAAAGAATATAGAGTACTATAGTCAGTATGCACATCCCCCCCCAGAAATAATCAATATTAACACTTAAAATATACTTGCTTCCAGTCATTTTATTTACTTAAACATCCATGAATATTACATGGAATTTGTGTGTGTGTGTGTGTGTGTGTGTGTGTGTGTGTGTGTGTATAGTGTGTCCATAATGTGTGTCTCTCTCTCTCTTTTTTTTTTTTTGTCTTCTTAGGGCCGCACCTGCATACTTTGGAAATTCCCAGGCTAGAACTCAAATTAGAGCTGTAGCTGCAGGCCCATGCCACAGCCACAGCAACGCCATATACAAGCATCATCTGGGACCTACAGCACCGTTCAAGCCAATGCTGGATCCTTAACCCACTGAGCAATGACATCATCCCTAGGAGAGAACTGCCAAGATGAAAAAAAAATTGTTTCCAAACATCCCATGTGGGAATAGAATTGTCAGTCATAGCTTCCAGTTTTATTATGGTTCTTTCTTTTCCAAGGGCCAATGCTGTTTAGAAATAGAGTCACACTAGGGACATGTATTTAATTAGGCACTTTGAGGATTCAACCCTGGAGGTCCTCGAAAGGATAAACGTTCCATGTTTGTCCCTGTGCTCCCAGCACACTGACCCAAGATCAAGAATATTGCCACCTTGCTGACTCCTGGTCTGTTTGGATCTCAAACCAACTTTCTTCCTGGAGATCTCTCACCATCCATACTTCACTCCATCAGCTCAAGCAGGGTTTCTTCCCTGCTGTCATCTGGGTGATCCATTTGGGCTTAGTAAGTGCTCAGAAAGAGGAGTGTGTATTCGTGCACATGGAAGAGGCTTTTGTGAGCAGCAAACTAACTCCAGGTAAAGGGATATTAATAGTGGCTAAGAGGTTCTTGAAAAATATCCTAAAGATTTTTTTGTCTTTTTAGGACTTCCCCTATATGGGAGTTCTGAGGATAGGGGTCAAATGAGCTGTAGCCACCGGCCTATGCCACAGCCACAGCACTGAGGGATCTGAGCTGTGTCTGTGACTTAGACCACAGCTCAAGGTAATGCCAGATCCTTAACCCACTAAACAAGGCCAGGGATCAAACCTGTGTCCTCATGGATGCTAGTCACATTTGTTTCCACTGAGCCACAATGGGAACTCACTTATTTTTCCTTTTTTGTACTATATTTGACTGCTCTTTGTATTATTGATATATAGTATCACAAAATTAATGCCTAGAAAAGTTTTACCACACTCAGAAGGGTTTGTCAAGACCTTGTGGCCTCCCCCAAGATTTTTGTTACTCTTCTAATTTTTTTCCTTTAAATTAATGTATTTTATTATCAGAATGAATTTTGATACTTCACATTTTTTCCAGAAAATCATCTTTGATATTTTAAACAAATATATTTTACAAATATTTTCAAAAAATATCTTCTGTGATCATCTCATAATTTTTCTTATTTTCTCTCCACCTGATTTTCTATCCCAAATATCTTTCATTTGGTATGCTTGAACTCTCTGTTTTGCTTAGTCATTTTACTTTGAACATCTTCAAAACAACTGACAGTTTCTGTGAATGTCTATGAAAGCTTTCTAAATTGGAAAATTTAGGGCCAAGTGAAGGAAGTGCAGAAATTGTAAAAGGAATGCCTAGCATAACAAAAATCATTTCCATCAAATAATAAACTTTAGGGAAGATGTATTAAAGATAGGAATAGCTGATGGGATTTGGGGAAGCTTTGGGGATATGCCATCCTGCTGAAATAGCATGGTTTTGATTGCTGATGAATCTTGATTTCTCATGTTTATTTTTTATGTTTTTATTTCAAAAGTTTTCCTTTAGGAGTTCCCGTCGTGGCGCAGTGGTTAACAATCTGACTAGGGACCATGAGGTTGCGGGTTGGGTCCCTGCCCTTGCTCAGTGGGTTAATGATCTGGCATTGCTGTGAGCTGTGGTGTATGTTGCAGACGCGGCTCGGATCCCGCGTTGCTGTGGCTCTGGTGTAGGCTGGCGGCTACAGCTCCGATTCAACCCCTGGCCTGTGAATCTCCATATGCTGCAGGAGCGGTTCAAGAAATAGCAAAAAAAAAAAAAAAAAAAAAAAAAAAGAAGACAAAAGTTTTCCTTTGAAAGGCATATGGAAGTTCCTGTGCTAGGGGTCGAATCAAAGCTGCAGGTGCCCATCTACACCACAGCCACAGAAATGCCAATTGGAGCCAAATCTTGTGACCTACACTGCAGCTTGGGGAAATGCTGGATCCTTAACCCACTGAGTGAGCCAGGGATTGAACCCTCATTGTCCTGGACACTAGGTTGGGTTCTCATCCTGCTGAACCAGGAGGGGAACTCCTGATTTCTCAGTTTAGAATTGGGTTTGCCAGGAGTTGCCCTTGTGGTGCAGTAGTCACCAACTCGACTTGTGCCCAGTGAGGAAGTGGCTTCAATCCCTGGCCTCACTCAGTGGGTTGAAGACCCAGCTTTGCAGTGAGCTGGAGTGTAGGTCAGAGACAGTACTCCAGATCTGGTGTTGCTGTGGCTGTGGTATAGGCCAGCAGCTGCAGGTCTGATTTGACTCCTAGCCTGTGAACTTCCTTATGCCACAAGTGTGGCCTTAAATTTTTTTGTTTTTGATTTATGGTCAATCTGACTAATTAAGATGTATAAAAGAGTAAACTTGGATTAATCAATACAAACATTTTCTTGTTTTAAAAAATTCATTGATTTATGGTTTTACTTTCAATATTTATGCCAGATTCTTTCATTAGATTTATTTGTCATTCGTTCCGACGTGTACAACTTTAAAAACTCTTCTAAGTTCATGTGCTTTTTATAAAAAATAATGCAAAATGATGATAGAAATCTTAGAAAATGTAAATAACATGACATGAGAGGAAACATATAGGATAGCAATTTATATCCTCATACCTTTACTTGTGGCCACCTATCCATGTGCACTTATGTTTCATATAAACATTAGTTCCAGATTTGACTCTTTCAGGCTGAAACTGGTTTAACAAGTGTTCTCCCACCACAAATGAGACCATCACACTTGACTATTGTTTTATATATATATATATACACACACACATTGTCTTTACTAGGGCTACACCCATGGCATATGGAGTTTCCCACTCCAGGGGTCTAATCAGAGCTGTATCTGCTGGCCTACGCCAGAGCCACAGCAATGCCAGATCCAAGCTGTGTCTGCGACCTATAGAACTCATGGCAATGCCAGATCCTTAACTCACTGAGCAAGGCCAGGCATCAAACCCGAAACTCCATGGTTCCTAGTCGGATAGGTTAACCACTGAGCCACAGTGGGAACTACATATTGTCATAGTTTAAAATACTGTACTTTCAGAGGTGAGAAATGTCACTTTGGCTGTGTTTGCCACAGTTATTGTTAGTGAAATTGTGTAGTGTTGAACTTTGGCAGCTTTGGAATGTCCAGTCATAGAAGGCACAAGCCGGGATGTTGGGCATTAAATCCCCACACTGTATCTTCCTGGCTGTATGACCTTAGCAGGTCACTTGACCTCCCCGTACCTCAGTAAACATGGAGGTTCAGATGGTAGCAGCTGCCTAGAGCTGAGGTGAAGATTAAATGAGGTAATATCAGGAAAGAGCTTAAAGAGTGTCTGTTACTGTTACCTAGGTGATGGCCATTGTTGTTGTCAGGCCAGGAGCAAGTTGTCTATTATTTATAGACCTCAAGTGCCAGACATGCCAAGGCCATGGTGGTAGGAGCCTGGCACATCTTACAGCATCCCTGAGGGGAGACAGTCAAGGGCACACCTCAGGAGCTGCTCCTGGCCAAGTGGAGGTGGACCTGGAAGGGCAGTCTCCAAGCTTCATTTTCCTGTGCATCTCTTGCCATAACGGGGGTGGTGTTAGAGGCAGAAACACTCAGGGGAGTGGGAGGGTGTGTGCCCTCTCAGGGTCTTGGATGCCTACTCTGCTCAGCCCCGCCAAGTATTCTGTGTAAAGGTCGAACTTGAGAGGCAGTACTTCCAGGCATCCACCATGCTGAGTGTGATCTGGGATGGACACGGTGCATTGCAAGGAAGCAAGCTGCCAACCTAAGGAGAGTGTGTGATGATCTAGGTAACAATCCGGCATGGGCATAGGCACATGCAGGTTCTGCTAGTTTTAGGGAATAATGCTTTAGTTTCTGGGTCATTGGGAACACTTGGAGTACACAAAACAGCTGCTCTTTGCCAAAGTAGAGAAGTACTATTGTGACAGCGACCCACACCATGAAGCTTCATGGTCTATTAACATCGAGGCAATGGCTAATTTGTGATAAAGATCAGAAGAGGGGAATAGATTTTCCCCTACATGATACAGGTATAAGATAATGGTGTTTGCAATCCTCTCAGAATGTGAATAGTAGATTCTTGGTCAAAAATGTGTGTGTGCCGCAGTGACAAGGCAAACACTGCCCGATAACGGAGAGTACAACTCCCTCAGGAGAAAGAAAACAACAAGCAAGATGAAGAAGCTGAGAAACCACCCCAAGTCAAACCAACAGGAGAACTCACCTAACACAGTCAACAATGAAACATATCTCTGCAGTCTAACAGACCTGGAGTTCAAAAGAGAAATAGTGAAAATACTGAAGGAATTCAGAGAAGATATGAACAGTAATGCAGATACCCTCAGAAAGGAACTAGAAAATATAAGGAGGAGCCAAGAAAAACTAGAACATTCATTTGCAGAGATGCAAACTGAACTAGGGGCAGTAAAAACCAGAATGAATAATGCAGAAGAACGAATCAGTGATATGGAAGATAGAATAATGGAAATCACCCAATCGGGTCAGCAGACAGAAAACCGAATCAAAAAACTGGAAAGCAATATAAGAGCCCTATGGGATAATATAAAGCGGGCCAATGTACACATAATAGGAATTCCAGAAGGAGTAGAAAAAGATAAGGGGATGGAAAATATATTTGAAGAAATTATTGCTGGAAACTTCCCAAATCTAAAGGATACTGGATTCAAGATACAAGAAGCACAGAGGGCCCCAAACAAACTGAACCCAAACAGACCCACACCAAGACACATCATAATAAAAATGGCAAAAGTTAGTGATAAAGAGAGGATCCTAAAGGCAGCAAGAGAAAACCAGAATGTTACCTACAAGGGAACCCCCATAAGAATATCAGCTGATTTCTCTACAGAAACACTACAGGCCAGGAGAGAATGGCAAGAGATATTTAAAGTGCTAAAAGGAAAAAAATATGCAACCTAGAATACTCTATCCAGCAAGAAAATCATTTAAAATAGAAGGGGAAATAAAATTTTTTCCAACACACAAAAACTTAAAGAATATAGCAACACAAAACCCAGGTTCAAGGAAATATTGAAAGGGCTTCTCTAAACCAAAAAGAAAGGAAGGAAAGGGAAGAAAAAAGAAAAGAAAAAAAAAAGAAGAAGAAGAGGAAGAACTAGGACTGAGGAAACTGCAATCAGAGAGCAGTCACTCAAATAAGCCAGCATACAGATTTAATCATGAACATGCTTCAAACAAAATAAAATTAAAAAGAAAAAAATAAAAAAGAGTCATCAAAACCATAAAATGTGGGCAAGGGATGTCAGGAGGTAAATAAACCTTTTTGTTTATATGTATGTCTCTCTTCTTAATTTTAATATAGTAATGAAGTGTTTGAACTTACACAACCATCAGGCTAAAACACACAATTATGGGAAGGGGTTAGCATACTTAAAAAACAGGGCAACCACAAGCCAAAACCAAATATTGCATTCGCAAAAAATGAAAAAAAAATACACTCAAGCAGATAATAACAGGAGACCATCCAACCAAAAAAACAAAAAAAAAAAAAAAAAAGAAAGGAAGAATGGAGAACCATAGAATCAACTGGAACACGAGGTTCAAATGGCAATAAATAATCATCTATCAATTATCACCTTAAATGTCAATGGGATGAATGCCCCAATCAAAAGACACAGAGTGGCTGAGTGGATAAAAAGGCGAAAACCTTCAATATGCTGCCTGCAAGAAACTCACCTTAGGACAAAAGATACATATAGATTGAAAGTGAAAGGGTGGGGAAAAATATTTCACGCCAATAGACATGACAGAAAAGCAGGAGTTCCAACGCTCATATCAGACAAAATAGACTTTAAAACAAAAGACATAAAGAAAGACAAAGAAGGACGCTATTTAATGATTATGGGATCCATCCAAGGAGAGGATGTTACTATCGTCAACATATATGCCCCAAATACAGGAGCATCCAGATACACACAACAAATATTAACAGACATAAAGGGAGATATTAATGAGAATACAATCATAGTAGGAAACCTTAATACCCCCCTCACATCAATGGACAGATCCTCTAGACAGAAAACCAATAAAGCAACAGAGATCCTAAAGGAAACAATAGAAAAGGTAGACTTCATTGATATCTTCAGGACACTACATCCACAAAAATCAGAATACACATTCTTCTCAAATGCTCATGGAACATTCTCAAGAATCGACCACATATTGGGACACAAAGCGAACCTCAATAAATTTAGGAGCATAGAAATTATCTCAAGGATCTTCTCTGACCCACAATGCCATGAAATTAGAAATCAACCATGGGAAAAAGAAAGAGAAAAAACCTACTCCATGGAGACTAAACAACATGCTACTAAAAAACCAATGGGTCAATGAGGAAATCAAGAAGGAAATTAAAAACTAACTTGAAACAGGAGTTCCCGTCATGGTGCAGTGGTTAACGAATCCGACTAGGAACCATGAGGTTGCGGGTTCGATCCCTGCTCTTGCTCATTGGGTCAAGGTTCCGGCGTTGCCGTGAGCTGTGGTGTAGGTCGCAGACGCGGCTCGGATCCTGCGTTGCTGTGGCTCTGGCGTAGGCTGGCAGCTACAGCTCCGATTAGACCCCTAGCCTGGGAACCACCATATGCCGCGGGAGCAGCCCAAGAAATGGCAAAAAAAAAAAAAAAAAAAAAAAACTACCTTGAAACAAATGATAGTGAAGACACAACCTCTCAAAATCTATGGGATGCTGCGAAAGCAGTGCTCAGAGGGAAATTTATAGCAATCCAGGCCTTTCTCACAAAAGAAGAAAGATCCCAAATTGACAACTTAACCCTCCACCTAAACGAATTAGAAAAAGAAGAACAAAAAAGGCCTAAAGTCAGCAGAAGGAAGGAAATTATAAAGATCAAAGAAGAAATCAATAAAATAGAGACTCAAAAAACAATAGAGAAAATGAATAAAACCAAGAGCTGGTTCTTTGAAAAGGTGAACAAAATTGACAAACCCCTGGCCAGACTCACTAAAAAGAGGAGAGAAAGAACCCAAATCACCAAAATTAGAAATGAAAAAGGAGAAATCACAACGGATACAGCAGAAATACAAAAAACCATAAGAGAATACTCTGAACAACTGTATGGCAACAAGTTTGACAATCTGGAAGAAATGGACAATTTTCTACAATCTTACAGCCTGCAAAACTGAATCAAGAAGAAACAGACCAACTGAACAGACCGATCACTAGAAATGAAATTGAAGAGGTCATAAAATCACTCCCTACAAATAAAAGTCCAGGACCAGATGGCTTCACAGGTGAATTCTATCAAACATATAAAGAGGAACTGGTGCCCATCCTCCTTAAACTCTTTCAAAAGGTTGAAGAAGAAGGAATACTCCCAAAGACTTTCTATGAGGCCACCATCACCCTCATTCCAAAACCAGGCAGAGATACCACCAAAAAAGGAAACCATCGGCCAATATCATTGATGAATATAGATGCAAAAATTCTCAACAAAATCTTAGCCAACCGAATCCAACAACATACCAAAAAAATTATACACCATGACCAGGTTGGGCTCATCCCAGTTTCACAAGGATGGTTCAACATACGCAAATCAATCAGCATCATACACCACATTAACAAAAAAAAAGTCAAAAATCATATGATCATCTCAATAGACGCAGAAAAAGCGTTGGACAAAGTCCAACATCCATTCATGATCAAGACCCTCGCCAAAGTGGGTATAGAGGGAACATTCCTGAATAGAATCAAAGCCATTTATGAGAAACCCACAGCAAATATAATCCTCAATGGGGAAAAACTGAAAGCCTTCTCACTCCAATCTGGAACAAGACAGGGATGCCCACTCTCACCACTGCTCTTCAACATCGTTTTGGAAGTCTTAGCCACAGCAATTAGACAAACAAAAGAAATAAAAGGCATCCAAATAGGAAGAGAAGAGATCAAACTGTCACTGTATGCAGATGACATGATACTATACCTAGAAAACCCGAAGGACTCAACCCCAAAACTCCTTGAACTGATGAATAAATTCAGCAAAGTGGCAGGATATAAGATTAACATTCGGAAGTCAGTTGCATTTCTGTATACCAGCAATGAAACATTAGAAAAGGAATACAAAAATACGATACCTTTCAAAATTGCACCTCACAAAATCAAATACCTCGGAATACACCTGACCAAAGAGGTAAAGGACCTATATGCCGAGAACTATAAAACCTTAATCAAAGAAATCAAAGAAGATGTAAAGAAATGGAAAGATATTCCATGTTCCTGGATTGGGAAAATCAATATTGTGAAAATGGCCATACTACCCAAAGCAATCTACAGATTCAATGCAATCCCTATCCAATTACCCAGGACATTTTTCACAGAACTAGAACAAACAATCCAAACATTTATATGGAACCACAAAAGACCCAGAATCGCCAAAGCAATCCTGAGAAACAAAAACCAAGCAGGAGGCAGAACTCTCCCAGACTTCAAGAAATACTACAAAGCCACGGTCATCAAAACAGTGTGGTACTGGGATCAAAACAGACAGACAGACCAATGGAACAGAACAGAGAATCCGGAAATAAACCCTGACACCTATGGTCAATTAATCTTTGATAAGGGAGGCAAGAACATAAAATGGGAAAAAGAAAGTCTATTCAGCAAGCATTGCTGGGAAACCTGGACAGCTGCATGCAAAGCAATGAAGCTAGAACACACCCTCACACCATGAACCAAAATAAACTCCAAATGGCTGAAAGACTTAAATATACGACAGGACACCATCAAACTCCTAGAGGAAAACCTAGGCAAAACACTCTCTGACATCAACATCATGAATATTTTCTCAGGTCAGTCTCCCAAAGCAATAGAAATTAGAGCAAACATAAACCCATGGGACCTCATCAAACTGAAAAGCTTTTGCACAGCAAAGGAAACCAAAAAGAAAACAAAAAGACAACTTACAGAATGGGAGAAAACAGTTTCAAATGATGCAACTGTAAAGGGCTTAATCTCTAGAATATATAAACAACTTATACAACTCAACAGCAAAAAAACCAATCAATCAATGGAAAAATGGGCAAAAGACCTGAATAGACATTTCTCCAAAGAAGATATACAGATGGCCAGCAAGCACATGAAAAAATGCTCAACATTGCTGATTATAAGAGAAATGCAAATCAAAACTACCATGAGATACCACCTCACACCAGTCAGAATGGCCATCATTCATAAATCCACAAATAACAAGTGCTGGAGGGGCTGTGGAGAAAAGGGAACCCTCCTGCACTGTTGGTGGGAATGTAAACTGGTACAGCCACTATGGAGAACAGTTTGCAGATACCTTAGAAATCTATGCATAGAACTTCCATATGACCCTGCAATCCCACTCTTGGGCATCTATCTGGACAAAACTCTCCTTAAAAGAGACACATGCACCCGCATGTTCATTGCAGCACTATTCACAATAGCCAGGACATGGAAACAATCCAAATGTCCATCGACAGATGATTGGATTTGGAAGATGTGGTATATATACATAATGGAATACTACTCAGCCATCAAAAAGAATGACATAATGCCATTTGCAGCAACATGGATGGAACTAGAGAATCTCATCCTGAGTGAAATGAGCCAGAAAGCCAAAGACAAATACCATATGATATCACTTATAACTGGAATCTAATATCCAGCACAAATGAACATCTCCTCAGAAAAGAAAATCATGGACTTGGAGAAGAGACTTGTGGTTGCCTGATGGGAGGGGGAGGGAGTGGGAGGGATCGGGAGCTTGGGCTTATCAGACACAACCTAGAATAGATTTACAAGGAGATCCCGCTGAATAGCATTGAGAACTATGTCTAGATACTCATGTCGCAACAGATGAAAGGGAGGGGGAAAAAACGGTAACTGCAATGTATACATGTAAGGATAACCTGACTCCCTTGCTGTACAGTGGGAAAATAAAATTAAAAAAAAAATGTGAGTGTGTGTATTTTTTTCCTGAGGTGTCATTAATAGGAGAAAGTATTTCTATATTTGGGGACTCCTGCTTGTTTTTTTAAATTTGTATGGCTTTGTTGCTTACCTGGCAGAATTATCAGCTCCATGGATGCAGGGAACCAAACAGGTGTCTTGGAATTCCTCCTCCTGGGCCTCTCCGAGGACCTAGAATGGCAGCCCCTCCTCTTTGGGCTGTTCTTGTCCATGTGCCTGGTCTCTGTGCTTGGGAACCTGCTCATCATCCTGGCCGTCAGCTCTGACTCCCGCCTCCACACCCCCATGTACTTCTTCCTCTCCAACCTCTCCTTTTCTGATATTTGTTTCAATTCCACCATTGTCCCCAAAATGCTGGTGAACATCCAGACAGCAAACAAAGCCATCACCTATGGAGGCTGCATCACCCAGATGTATTTTTACTTGGTCTTTTTGTACCTGGACCACTTCCTCCTGACCGTGATGGCTTATGACTGCTTCGTGGCCATCTGTCACCCCCTGCACTACATGATCATGATGAACCTGCACCTTTGTTGCCTGCTGGCTCTAGTCTCTTTGTCCCTCAGTGTCCTAATTGCCCTCCTCTACAGTCTGATGGTGCTGCATCTCTCATTCTGCACACACACAGAAATTCCCCACTTCTTCTGTGAGTTGACTGAGGTGCTCCAGTCCTCCTGTTCTGATGCTCTCAGCAATTACATTGTGCTCTTTTCTGTGAGTGGCCTGCTGGGTATTCCTCCACTGACTGGGGTCCTTTATTCTTACTCTAGGATTATTTCCTCCATATTGAAAATGTCCTCAGTGGAGGGGAGGTACAAAACATTTTCCACTTGTGGGTCTCACCTAACAGTCATTTCCTTATTGTACGGGACAGGGTTAGGCGTGTACCTCAGTTCTGCCTTCTCATCCTCCTCTTCAAAGGGGGCAGTGGCCTCAGTGATGTACACCGTGGTCATCCCCATGCTGAACCCCTTCATCTACAGCCTGAGGAACAGGGACATGCAGGGGGCCCTGAGGACATTTGTCAGCAGGTCTTTCTTCCCCTTGTGAAGGGCCATGGATGCTACAATTGGGGAGTTACTGTGAAAACAAGAGTCAAATCCCCAGCAGCCAGAAATACTGAATCTGTGCTTTCACTGAGCCTGTGCCTTGTCCCTTTTCCCCTGAAATACCATTGCTTAAATTTCTTCCATGTTTTCACCTCCAAAAGCAAGTGCTTCCCAGGAACTTCCTTTTGTGACTTTGGTACCCCCCTTTCTCTGCACAAATGTTCATTCTTTGTCTCCTCTACCTAACGGCTAGACATATCAAGATAGTCATCAATTCACCCACCAGAATGGCAAAATTTACTTATTGTCCATGAGGCCAAGGACTGTTTTGGGGAATAAAGATGAATCTAGTCTGTGAGTGCCTCATAGACCTTATTCTGTATTTTAGATCTCTCTGGAAACAAACGTATCAGTGGTCTTAGTAATAGCCCTTCACATTCTCAATAAAAGCTTGCATTGCCCCATGCATCCTTATTCTGGACGGAATGTTTGGGCCCCCAACATTTGTGTTGAAACTGTACCCCCTCGTGTGATGGTATTGGGATGTGCGGAGGTAAGTAAGTTTTGATGAGGTCATGAGGATGGAGCCTTCATGATGGGAAGGGTACCATTGTGACAGCATGAGAGAACTTGCCTTTTCTCTCTTTTCTGCTCAGTGAGGATGCAATGAGGAGTGGACAGTCTGAAACCCAGAAAAGCATCTTTACAAGAACTGGATCAGGCTGGCCTCCTGATCTCAGACGTCTGGCCTCCAGAACTGGGAGAAACATATTTTTGTTGCTTAAAAGCCCCTTCGTTTGTTGTTGTTTTGTTACAGCAGTCCAAACTGACTAAGCACTCTTTTCTTCAAATAAATGGCAGAATTTGTGTTAGCCATCCATTTTATGATACAATCTAAAAAGTAACCCATATCCTCTCTATATGCTCTAATCTGTCATCCTTACTCTTTATCACATTTTTATTCCAAAATGTCTCCACGTTCTTTCTGCATAAAGGTCTCCCAATCCAGGTTTTTGCTATAATTGTTTTGTGATGTTAATCTTTTGAGCCTTCATAGCCTGCTTAAAAATAATTATTTTTTTATGGGTAATTTCAATGTTTAAATGCAACGAGGTTTTGGAAGGATAGACAGTGTAAAACCTCTATGCCATCAAACTGAAGGAAGGAGCACAGGAAGGAAGGAGAAAATCTTCGAGTTTGTTCTCAGTTGAGCTGTCACTTCCTAAGGGAAGTCCCTCCCAGCTCCAGATCCCCAGGTGTCACAAATAAGCTCACACAGGTCCCTGTACATGTTGCTGCAGGTCTTGTTCCCTGAAAAGCTGCTTCTGAGACAAGAACAGACTTTCAAGAAGTTTCTTGGGATAAAATAGAATTACCATATGGCTCAGCAGTTACTTCCAATTAATCAAAAATGAAGACGGAATCTACTGGATATACATGCATGTTTATAGCAGCATATTCACAAAAAGAGAATCATGGAAATAACCCCAATGTCCATCGATGGATGACTGGATAAACAAATTGTGGTCCATACATACAATGGATCATTATTCAGTCATAAGAAGGAATGGAGGGGTTGGGATTGGCATATACACACTATTATCTATAAGATAGATGGGTATCTTGGAGTTCCCGTCGTGGCTCAGTGGTTAACACACCTGACTAGTATCCATGAGGATGTGGGTTAGATCCCTGATCTTGCCCTGTGAGTTAAGGATCCGGCATTGCTGTGAGCTGTGGTGTAGGTGGCAGACGTGGCTTGGATCTGGTGTTGTTGTGGCTGTGGTGTAGGCTGACAGCTACAGCTCTGATTTGACCCCTATCCTGGGAACCTCCATATGCTGTGCATGCCACCCTAAAAAAAAAGAGGCAATAAAAAATAGACGGGTAACAAGGACCTACTGTCTAGCACAGGGAAATTTACAACACTGTAATAACCTCTATGGGAAATGAATCTGAAAAGGAACTTTTTATGTATAACTGATTTACTTTGCTTTATGCCTGAAATTAACACATCTTTGAAGGAAGGCAACTATACTCTAATAAAAGTTTTTAAAAAGGGATGGAGATATTAAATACTAATCCAATAAATAGTCAAAAGATTTTTTTTTTAATGGCTGCAACCATGGCACATGGACCTTCCTGGGCCAGGGACCAAATTGGAGCCACAGGTGCAATCTAAGCCACAGGTTCGGCAACCACACTCTTTTAACCCACTGCCCAGGGTGGTGGGGGTCATACCCAAGCCTCTGCAGCAACCCTCACCACTGCAGTCTGATTCTTAACCAAGTGTACCAGAGCAGGAACTCCTAATAATCTTTTTAAGGAATGAGGTATTAACATACATTAGAATGTGGGTGCCTCTCACCAAAATTATTCTCAATTAGTGATGCCAGAGAAAAAGGCCACACATTGTATGATCCCATTCATCGGAAATACCCATAATCAGTAAATCCATAGAGAAAGAAAGCACATTGCTGGTTTCCAGTACAGAGAGTAAAGTCATACATGCTTAACGGGTACCGAGTTTCCTTTTGGGGTTTTAGAAATGTCTGTGTTATCCTTACTTGGTAGGACCTTCCCACATTTTGACAGTACGTGGTCAAGTGTAGCAGGCATGGTCTGAGAAAGAAATGATGCCCAGGGCTCAGAACCCTCAGGGCTGCGGATCAGGGTCACCCTATTGGGTGAGCCATCCAGCCGAGCAGAGATGTCATTCAAGGGTGAGGGGGATGGAGCATGGATAACACAGGAGGGAGAATCTGAGGATCCCTTGTGGCCTTGAGGCCCCTCCAAGACCAGAAGCTATAGTTGGACCCATGGTTGCTCCTTTTACTAGTAGTTCTTTTCTCTCATATTATCCCCTCAAAATTACCCATGGAACTATGAAAGAGCCATTTCCAGAACACATGCAAAAAAATTTGTCCTGGGAAGGTGGACTGAGTATTTGGGATTGGCATATGCACACTGAGGTATATGGAATGACTGGTCCTTGGGGATCTGGTACATAGCCCAGGGGACTCGACCCCACATTCAGTGTTAATCTATATAGGAAGAGAATCTGGAAAAGAATGGATGTGTGTAAATGTAAAAGTGAGTCTCTTTGTTGTACAGCAATTATCACAAAGCTGAAAATCAACTATACTTCCATAAAACTTTCAGAAATGAAAAAAATAAAAATGACCCAGGCAAACTGAAAGAGTGTTTTCCAGAACCAATGCAGGAAAGTTGATCCAAGTAAAACCAACAGAAGCAAATATAAACAGTGGGATTCCAGTCAAGCGAAAAGCTTTTGCACGACAAAATAAACCAACACCAAACTCAAAAGCCCACCTACTGAATGAGAGAAAAATTTAGCAAGTCGGTTCTCTGATGAGGGGTTAATATGCAAAGTATAGGAAGACCTCATACAAAAAAATAGAATAAAAACAATCCAACTAAAAATGGGCAGAAGATCCCAGTAGACATTTTCCGAAGAAGACACAGATGGTCAACAGGTAATTTAAACAGTCTCAACATTCCTCTTCCGCAGAGAAGAGAAGCAAATCAAATCATTTCTACTTCTGAAAATTGCATATTCATATCTATCTTCCAATTTCCAACAGAGATTTTGATGTTTCCCTACCAATTCGTCGGAGTATAAGTTTTTTGTTTTTTTGTGTGTCTTTTCAGGGCTGCACTCATGGCACATGGAGGCTCCTAGGCTAGGGATCTAATCAGAGCTACAGCTGCCGACCTATGCCACAGCCAAGGTAATGCCAGATCTTTAACCCACTGAGCAAGGGCAGTGATTGAACCCACAACCTCATGGTTCTTAGTCAGATTCATTTTTGCAGTGCCGTGATGGCATCTCCTGAGTTTTTTTTTTTTTTATTTTAGATGTTCTAGACAGTAATCCTTGGCTAGCTATATTTCAATGTCTTCTTTCATCACTTGCTTTTCTTTTAAATTTGTGGATAGTTTATTTTGTCATACATTTTCATGCATTTATAGTGGCCAGTTTTTCTCTTTATTGATTTTGATTTTCCATCATATTGTTAAAATCTTTGTCTGTGTCTTACAACACAGTTTTCGACCATTTTCTTCTAATAGGTCAAATATACATATTCATTTAAAAAATTCACTCCACCTATGAATGATTTGTGTTCAGTGGGATGTACAAATCTTTCCACTTGAAAAAGCAGTCTGTTCTGAGGCTATACTAGTTCTTCCTTTTGCATTGATGTATAAAGGCCCTTTTTCATTTTCAAATTCCCATACCACAATTTCCTACCTCTTCTGAGGTCAGATTCTGTTCCACTCTCAACTCTGACATTTACAGTATGTAATTGCAGCAAGGTTGTCAGTTTCTCCCTACTCAGTTACTCATCCCTGAAAGAGAAATCATAACTCTTATGTCAGGGTTATTAATAAATTAGCTAATAATGATAAAGAGGGTGGCATTCAGTATTTATTTATTTATTTGTTTATTTTTGGGGCAGAACCCACAGCATATGGAAGTTCCCAGGCTAAGGTTCCAATGGAGCTGCAGCTGCCAGCCTACACCATGGCCATGGAAATGGGGGATTTGAATTGCATCTATGACCTATAAAACAGCTCCTGGCAATGCCAGATCCCTGATCCACTCAGTGCGGCCAGGGATGATACACGAGTCTTCATGGATGTTAGGCATATTCATTACCACTAAACCACAAGTGAAACTCCAAGTTTAATTTTTTAATTTCTTTCAATTTTATTTATTTATTTATTATTATATTTTATTTTATTTTTTGTCTTTTTGCCATTTCTACGGCCGCTCCTGTGGCATATGGAGGTTCCCAGGCTAGGGGTCTAATCAGAGCTCTAGCCACCAACCTATGCCAGAGCCACAGCAACGCGGGATCCAAGCCACTTCTGCAACCCACACCACAACTCACGGTAAAGTTGAATACTTTGGGAACTTTGGAATGTCCACTCAGAGAAGGCCCAAGCCAGGGTGCTTTGCATTAAATCCCCACATAGTATCTTCCTGGCTGTGCGAACTTAGGCAGGTCACTTGACTTCCCTGTACCTCAGTTAACATGAAGGTTCAAAGGGTACCTCCTGCCTAGAGCTGTGGTGAAGATTCTATGAGGTAATGTCAGGGAAGTGCTTAAGAGTGTGCCTGTTGCTGTTACCTAGCCACCAACAGGTGATAGCCATTGGTGGTTTTTTTTTTGTTTGTTTGTTTTTTAATTTTTTTAAATTTTTATAATTTTCTTAATTTTCCCACTGTACAGCAAGGGGATCAAGTTATCCTTACATGTATACATTACAATTACATTTTTCCCCCACCCTTTGTTCTGTTGCAACATGAGTATCTAGACAAACTTCTCAATGCTACTCAGCAGGATCTCCTTGTAAATCTATTCTAAGTTGTGTCTGATAAGCCCAAGCTCCCGATCCCTCCCACTCCTTCCCCCTCCCATCAGGCAGCCACAAGTCTCTTTTCCAAGTCCATGATTTTCTCTTCTGAGGAGATGTTCATTTGTGCTGGATATTAGATTCCAGTTATAAGTGATATCATATGGTATTTGTCATTGGCTTTCTGGCTCATTTCACTCAGGATGAGATTCTCTAGTTCCATCCATGTTGCTGCAAATGGCATTATGTCATTCTTTTTGATGGCTGAGTAGTATTCCATTGTGTATATATACCACATCTTCCAAATCCAATCATCTGTCGATGGACATTTGGGTTGTTTCCATGTCCTGGCTATTGTGAATAGTGCTGCAATGAACATGCGGGTGCATGTGTCTCTTTTCAGTAGAGTTTTGTCCAGATAGATGCCCAAGAGTGGGATTGCGGGGTCATGTGGAAGTTCTATGTATAGATTTCTAAGGTATCTGCAAACTGTTCTCCATAGTGGCTGTACCAGTTTACATTCCCACCAACCGTGCAGGAGGGTTCCCTTTTCTCCACAGCCTCTCCAACACTTGTTATTTGTGGATTTATGAATGATGGCCATTCTGACTGGTGTGAGGTGGTATCTCATGGTAGTTTTGATTTGCATTTCTCTTATAATCAGCGATGTTGAGCATTTTTTCATGTGTTTGTTGGCCATCTGTATATCTTCTTTGGAGAAATGTCTATTCAGGTCTTTTGCCCATTTTTCCATTGATTGATTGGTTTTTTTTGCTGTTGAGTTGTATAAGTTGTTTATATATTCTAGAGATTAAGCCCTTGTCAGTTGCATCATTTGAAACTGTTTTCTCCCATTCTGTAAGTTGTCTTTTTGTTTTCTTTTGGGTTTCCTTTGCTGTGCAAAAGCTTTTCAGTTTGATGAGGTCCCATGGGTTTATGTTTGCTCTAATTTCTATTGCTTTGGGAGACTGACCTGAGAAAATATTCATGATGTTGATGTCAGAGAGTGTTTTGCCTAGGTTTTCTTCTAGGAGTTTGATGGTGTCCTGTCGTATATTTAAGTCTTTCAGCCATTTGGAGTTTATTTTGGTTCATGGTGTGAGGGTGTGTTCTAGCTTCATTGCTTTGCATGCAGCTGTCCAGGTTTCCCAGCAATGCTTGCTGAATAGACTTTCTTTTTCCCATTTTATGTTCTTGCCTCCCTTATCAAAGATTAATTGACCATAGGTGTCAGGGTTTATTTCCGGATTCTCTGTTCTGTTCCATTGGTCTGTCTGTCTGTTTTGATCCCAGTACCACACTGTTTTGATGACCGTGGCTTTGTAGTATTTCTTGAAGTCTGGGAGAGTTCTGCCTCCTGCTTGGTTTTTGTTTCTCAGGATTGCTTTGGCGATTCTGGGTCTTTTGTGGTTCCATATAAATGTTTGGATTGTTTGTTCTAGTTCTGTGAAAAATGTCCTGGGTAATTGGATAGGGATTGCATTGAATCTGTAGATTGCTTTGGGTAGTATGGCCATTTTCACAATATTGATTTTCCCAATCCAGGAACATGGAATATCTTTCCATTTCTTTACATCTTCTTTGATTTCTTTGATTAAGGTTTTATAGTTCTCGGCATATAGGTCCTTTACCTCTTTGGTCAGGTGTATTCCGAGGTATTTGATTTTGTGAGGTGCAATTTTGAAAGGTATCGTATTTTTGTATTCCTTTTCTAATGTTTCATTGCTGGTATACAGAAATGCAACTGACTTCCGAATGTTAATCTTATATCCTGCCACTTTGCTGAATTTATTCATCAGTTCAAGGAGTTTTGGGGTTGAGTCCTTCGGGTTTTCTAGGTATAGTATCATGTCATCTGCATACAGTGACAGTTTGATCTCTTCTCTTCCTATTTGGATGCCTTTTATTTCTTTTGTTTGTCTAATTGCTGTGGCTAAGACTTCCAAAACGATGTTGAAGAGCAGTGGTGAGAGTGGGCATCCCTGTCTTGTTCCAGATTGGAGTGAGAAGGCTTTCAGTTTTTCCCCATTGAGGATTATATTTGCTGTGGGTTTCTCATAAATGGCTTTGATTCTATTCAGGAATGTTCCCTCTATACCCACTTTGGCGAGGGTCTTGATCATGAATGGATGTTGGACTTTGTCCAACGCTTTTTCTGCGTCTATTGAGATGATCATATGATTTTTGACTTTTTTTTTGTTAATGTGGTGTATGATGCTGATTGATTTGCGTATGTTGAACCATCCTTGTGAAACTGGGATGAGCCCAACCTGGTCATGGTGTATAATTTTTTTGGTATGTTGTTGGATTCGGTTGGCTAAGATTTTGTTGAGAATTTTTGCATCTATATTCATCAATGATATTGGCCGATGGTTTCCTTTTTTGGTGGTATCTCTGCCTGGTTTTGGAATGAGGGTGATGGTGGCCTCATAGAAAGTCTTTGGGAGTATTCCTTCTTCTTCAACCTTTTGAAAGAGTTTAAGGAGGATGGGCACCAGTTCCTCTTTATATGTTTGATAGAATTCACCTGTGAAGCCATCTGGTCCTGGACTTTTATTTGTAGGGAGTGATTTTATGACCTCTTCAATTTCATTTCTAGTGATCGGTCTGTTCAGTTGGTCTGTTTCTTCTTGATTCAGTTTTGCAGGCTGTAAGATTGTAGAAAATTGTCCATTTCTTCCAGATTGTCAAACTTGTTGCCATACAGTTGTTCAGAGTATTCTCTTATGGTTTTTTGTATTTCTGCTGTATCCGTTGTGATTTCTCCTTTTTCATTTCTAATTTTGGTGATTTGGGTTCTTTCTCTCCTCTTTTTAGTGAGTCTGGCCAGGGGTTTGTCAATTTTGTTCACCTTTTCAAAGAACCAGCTCTTGGTTTTATTCATTTTCTCTATTGTTTTTTGAGTCTCTATTTTATTGATTTCTTCTTTGATCTTTATAATTTCCTTCCTTCTGCTGACTTTAGGCCTTTTTTGTTCTTCTTTTTCTAATTCGTTTAGGTGGAGGGTTAAGTTGTCAATTTGGGATCTTTCTTCTTTTGTGAGAAAGGCCTGGATTGCTATAAATTTCCCTCTGAGCACTGCTTTCGCAGCATCCCATAGATTTTGAGAGGTTGTGTCTTCATTATCATTTGTTTCAAGGTAGTTTTTAATTTCCTTTTTGATTTCCTCATTGACCCATTGGTTTTTTAGTAGCATGTTGTTTAGTCTCCATGTGGTAGGTTTTTTCTCTTTCCTTTTCCCATGGTTGATTTCCAATTTCATGGCATTGTGGGTCAGAGAAGATCCTTGAGATAATTTCTACGCTCCTAAATTTATTGAGGTTCGCTTTGTGTCCCAATATGTGGTCGATTCTTGAGAATGTTCCATGAGCATTTGAGAAGAATGTGTATTCTGATTTTTGTGGATGTAGTGTCCTGAAGATATCAATGAAGTCTACGTTTTCTATTGTTTCCTTTAGGATCTCTGTTGCTTTATTGGTTTTCTGTCTAGAGGATCTGTCCATTGATGTGAGGGGGGTATTAAGGTCTCCTACTATGTTTGTATTCTCATCAATATCTCCCTTTATGTCTGTTAATATTTGTTGTATGTATCTGGATGCTCCTGTATTTGGGGCATATATGTTGACGATAGTAACATCCTCTCCTTGGATGGATCCCATAATCATTAAATAGCGTCCTTCTTTGTCTTTCTTTATGTCTTTTGTTTTAAAGTCTATTTTGTCTGATGTGAGCATTGCGACTCCTGCTTTTCTGTCATGTCTATTGGTGTGAAATATTTTTTCCCTACCCTTTCACTTTCAATCTATATGTATCTTTTGTCCTAAGGTGAGTTTCTTGTAGGCAGCCTATTGAAGGTTTTCGCCTTTTTATCCACTCAGCCACTCTGTGTCTTTTGATTGGGGCATTCATCCCATTGACATTTAAGGTGATAATTGATAGATGATTATTTATTGCCATTTGAACCTCGTGTTCCAGTTGATTCTATGGTTCTCCATTCTTCCTTTCTTTTTTTTTTTTTTTTTTTTTTTGTTTGGACGGTCTCCTGTTATTATCTGCTTGAGTGTATTTTTTTTTTTCATTTTTTGCAAATGCAATATTTGGTTTTGGCTTGTGGTTGCCCTGTTTTTTAAGTATGCTAACCCCTTCCCATAATTGTGTGTTTTAGCCTGATGGTCGTGTAAGTTCAAACACTTCATTACTATATTAAAATTAAGAAGAGAGACATACATGTAAACAAAAAGGGTTATTTACCTCCTAACATCCCTTGCCCACATTTTATGGTTTTGATGACTCTTTTTTATTTTTTTCTTTTTAATTTTATTTTGTTTGAAGCATGTTCATGATTAAATCTGTATGCTGGCTTATTTGAGTGACTGCTCTCTGATTGCAGTTTCCTCAGTCCTAGTTCTTCCTCTTCTTCTTCTTTTTTTTTCTTTTCTTTTTTCTTCCCTTTCCTTCCTTTCTTTTTGGTTTAGAGAAGCCCTTTCAATATTTCCTTGAACCTGGGTTTTGTGTTGCTGTATTCTTTAAGTTTTTGTGTGTTGGAAAAAAATTTTATTTCCCCTTCTATTTTAAATGATTTTCTTGCTGGATAGAGTATTCTAGGTTGCATATTTTTTTCCTTTTAGCACTTTAAATATCTCTTGCCATTCTCTCCTGGCCTGTAGTGTTTCTGTAGAGAAATCAGCTGATATTCTTATGGGGATTCCCTTGTAGGTAACATTCTGGTTTTCTCTTGCTGCCTTTAGGATCCTCTCTTTATCACTAACTTTTGCCATTTTTATTATGATGTGTCTTGGTGTGGGTCTGTTTGGGTTCAGTCTGTTTGGGGCCCTCTGTGCTTCTTGTATCTTGAATCCAGTATCCTTTAGATTTGGGAAGTTTCCAGCAATAATTTCTTCAAATATATTTTCCATCCCCTTATCTTTTTCTACTCCTTCTTGAATTCCTATTATGCATAGAATGGCCAGCTTTATATTACCCCATAGGTCTCTTATATTGGTTTCATGTTTTTTGATTCGGTTTTCTGTCTGCTGACCCGATTGGGTGATTTCCATTATTCTATCTTCCATATCACTGATTCGTTCTTCTGCATTATTCATTCTGGTTTTTGCTGCCCCTAGTTCAGTTTGCATCTCTGCAAGTGAATGTTCTAGTTTTTCTTGGCTCCTCCTTATATTTTCTAGTTCCTTTCTGAGGGTATCTGCATTACTGTTCATATCTTCTCTGAATTCCTTCAGTATTTTCACTATTTCTCTTTTGAACTCCAGGTCTGTCTGACTGCAGAGATCTGTTTCATTGCTGACTGTGTTAGGTGAGTCCTCCTGTTGGTTTGACTGGGGGTGGTTTCTCAGCTTCTTCATCTTGCTTGTTGTTTTCTTTCTCCTGAGGGAGTTGTACTCTCCGTTATCGGGCAGTGTTTGCCTTGTCACTGCCGTGGAATGTTTCCTGAGAACTGGCGTTGTTGGTCAATCTCTTTTGAGGCAGTGTGCCTTTCCCGGAGTGTTCATGGGGCTAACAGTGTTTCTTTGAAGCAATGGAGGACTTCCTGTGGGCAGACATGACTGGGAGGTCCACACCACGATGGTAGCAGATTTCACTTGGTCATGCAGAGCTTGCTCTGGTGTTTTTAGGCTGTGGGGTTCTTGCAGGGGGTTGGCGGTGTTGGGCAGCTGCTCCTCAGGAGTGCAGCACCCCCTGAGGGCTGGAGCAGCTATCTGGGTCACTGAGAACCTAAGAGGCTCTTCCCTAGGGCAGTGCAACTCAGAAGGACAGCCTGATAATGTAGGCGGATCTTTTCACAATCTGGCCAAGCTTGTTGCAGCTCTTCTGGGCTGCAGGGTCTCCTCCAGGGGGCTGGAGGTGCTGAACAGTTATTCCACGGTAGTGGGGAACCCCCTCGGGTCTTGGGAGGGTAGCAGTTCCCAAGCTAGGGATCAAACCCAGGCCACAGCTGCCACCTGAGCCCCTTTGGTGATGACATTGGGTCCTTAACCCACTGTGCCACAAGGGAACTCCCAGAGATGTTAAAGTTTAAAAGACTAAAATAGCTAGGGCCAGCAAGGGTTTTGAGCAAATGAAATTTTCATACACTACTAGTATATTTTTAATTGTGTATAAATAGATGCAATTACTTTAAACCTGACACATCTACTATTACTGGATGTGCTCCAACTTTACAGCATAGCTCTCCTATTCTTAGGTGTATCCCTGACAGAAATGTGTGTTTATGTCCACCATGTATGTGTAAAAACGCTTACAACAGCAGTTTTCATGACAGCACCAACCTGGAAATAATTCAAATGCCTATCTGTTGTAGAATGATTCAAGAATGTATGGAATATCTAAATATAGAAAACTTCAAACCAATATGAAAAGAGCAAATATTGGAACACAGGACAGTGTGGACATAAAGCTCAAAGACATAATTGTGGGTGACAGGATCATGTATATAGGATATGATTGCACTCTGATGAAATTTAAGAGCCGGCAAAGCCAAGCAATGGAGGTAGGAGTCAGGATAGCAGGCACCTTGGTGTGGGGAGGTATTGACTGGGAAAGGTCACAAAGACATGTTCTGGGTGATGGAGGTGTTTGATATCCTGACCTAGGTAGTATCTATGCACTTGTATATCTGTAAAAGATCTTACATTGAAGATTTGTACATGTTTTTGTATTCTGCTATACCTAACTTAAAATAAAAAGGGATACCACTTGTTACCTAGAGTAATGCCATGGTGTTCACAGAAAACTGCCTCTTCACAAGTTAGTACATGAAAAAAAAATTAATACCTGTAATTAAAAACATAGTTTTTCTTTCCTAGATAAAATCTAGAATCAAATAAAGGGCAAAGGGGTCTCAGGAAGGAAATAACATATTTATTCTCATTTCTGAACTCATACTTGTTCTGCACTGAGTGTTTGTGTCCCCCCAACATTGAGTTGAAACCCTACCTCCCAGTGTGATGGTGTTAGGCTGTGGGGCTTTTGGGAGGTAACCAAGGTTTGATGAGGTCATGGGGATGGGGCCCTCACGATGGGTTGGGTGGCCATGTGAGAGCATGAGAGAACTTGCTTTTTATTTCTGTTTTCTGCCCCGTGATGACATGTGAGAAGTGGACAGTCCAAAACCCTGAAGAGCATCTTCACTAGAACTGGATCATACTGGTTTCCTGATCTCAGACTTCCAGCCTTCAGAATGTCAAGAAACACACCTTTGTTGCTGATAAGCTCCTTATTTGATGGTATTTTGTTACAGCAGTCCAAACTGACTAAGCACTCTTTTCTTCAAATGATTGGAAGAATTTGTGTTACCCATCCCTTTTATGATACAATCTAAAATATAACCCATGTCCTTTCTATACCCACTCATTTGTCAACCTTGCTCTTGATCACATTTTCATTTAAAAAGGCTTCTATAAGATACACAGATGGCCAACAAACACATGAAAAAATGCTCAGCATCACTGATTATAAGAGAAAAGCAAATGAAAACTACAATGAGATACCACCTCACACCATTCAGAATGGCCATCATTCATAAATCCACAAATAACAAGTGCTGGAGGGGCTGTGGAGAAAAGGGAACCCTCCTGCACGGTTGGTGGGAATGTAAACTGGTACAGCCACTATGGAGAACAGTTTGGAGATACCTTAGAAATCTATACATAGAACTTCCATATGACCCTGCAATCCCACTCTTGGGCATCTATCCGGACAAAACTCTACTGAAAAGAGACACATGCACCCGCATGTTCATTGCAGCACTATTCACAATAGCCAGGACATGGAAACAATCCAAATGTCCATCGACAGATGATTGGATTCGGAAGAGTGGTATATATACACAATGGAATACTACTCAGCCATCAAAAAGAATGACATAATGCCATTTGCAGCAACATGGATGGAGCTAGAGAATCTCATCCTGAGTGAAATGAGCCAGAAAGACAAAGACAAACACCATATGATATCACTTATAACTGGAATCTAATATCCAGCACAAATGAACATCTCCTCAGAAAAGAAAATCATGGACTTGGAGAAGAGACTTGTGGTTGCCTGATGGGAGGGGGAGGGAGTGGGAGGGATCGGGAGCTTGGGCTTATCAGACACAACCTAGAATAGATTTACAAGGAGATCCCGCTGAATAGCATTGAGAACTATGTCTAGATACTCATGTTGCAACAGAAGAAATGGTGGGGGAAAAACTGTAATTGTAATGTATACATGTAAGGATAACTTGATCCCCTTGCTGTACAGTGGGAAAAATAATAAAAAGGCTTCTATAGTATTTTGGCATAAATGTCTTCCAATCCAGGTTTTTGCTATAATGATTTTGTGATGTTAATCTCTTGAGCCTTCTTAGCCTGCTTAAAAAATAATTATTTGTCTTATGGATAATTTCAATGTTGAAATGCAAACAAGATTGCAAAAGGATAGACTGTGGAAAACATCTATGCCATTCCTCTGAAGGAAGGAAAGAGTGAAGGAAGGAAAGAAAAAACCATTGGGTTTATTCTTGGTTGAGCTGTCACTTCCTATGGGAAGTCCCTCCCAGCTCCAGACCCCCAGGCATCACAAATAAGCTCTCACGGGTCCCTGTACATACTGCTGCAGGTCATGTTCCCTGAAAAGCTGTTTCTGAGACAAGAACAGACTTTCAGGAATTTCCTTGGGGCTTGTTCTTGGCATAAACATAGAATTACCACATGGCTCTGCAATCCCACTCCTAAATAATTGAAAATAAACACTGAAACTACCATATGTATGTGTATGTTTATAGCAGGATATTCACAGTAGAGAATCATGGAAATAACCCCAATGTTCATCAATGGATGACTGGATAAACAAATTTGTGGTACATAATACAATGGATCATTCTTCAGTCATAAGAAGGAATGGAGGGGTTGGGATTGCCGTAGACACACTATTATCTATAAAATAGGTGGGTAACAGGACCTACTGTCTAGCACAGGGGAATTTACTCAACACTGTAATAACCTCTATGGTAAAAGAATCTAAAAAGGAATGGATATATGTGTAATATAACAGATTTTCTTTACTGTCCCCCTGAAATTAACAATACTTTGAAGGTAACTACTCCAATAAAAGTACTTAAAAAAGGAATGGAGCAGTTAAATATCAAGCAAGTAAACAGCCAAAAGCCTTTTTTTTAATGTCTGCAAATGCTACATATGGAAGTTCCTGAGCCAGGGATTGAATCGGAGCCACAGCTGCAATCTAAGCCACAGATGCGGCAACCCCACATCCTTTAACCCACTGTCCAGGCCTGGGGATCATACCTGAGCTTCTGCAGCAACCCTAGCTGGTGCAGTCTGATTCTTAGGTTCACCGCAGTGAGAACTGCCAATAATCTTTTCAAGGAATGAATCATGAACACGTATTACAATGTGGATGCCTCTCACAGAAATTATGCTAAGTGAAAGATGCCAGACACAAAAGTCACATTTTTATCACCCCATTCATCTGAAATATCCATAATAGGTAAATTTATAGAGAAAGAAAGTGCTTTGGTGGTTTCCAGGAGAGAGAGTGGAGTAGTAACTGCTTAATGGGAACTGAGTTTCCTTTTGGGATGATGGAAATGTCTGTGGATCATTACTTGGTAGGATCTTTCCCAATTTTGACAGGAAATGTCCAGTATAGTAGCCATGGTCTGAGAAATAAATGATGACCAGGGCTCAGAACCCTCAGGGCTTGGTTGAGGGTTGCCCCAGTATGTAAGCCATCTAGTTTAGCAGAGATGTCATTCAAAGGTGGGTGGGATGGAGAAGGGATAGTCCAGGAGGGAGACAATGAGGGTCACTTGTGGCCTTGAGGCACTTCCATAAGGAGAAGCTATATAGTTTGACCCATGGATGCTCCTCTTACTGGTAGCTCTTCTCTCTCACCCTGTCCCCTCAAAATGATCCATGGAAACTATGAAAGAGCCATTTCCAGAACCCCATGCAAAAAAATTCATCTGGGGAGGGTGGATTGGTGGTATGGAATTGGCATATGCACACTGAGGTATGTGGAATGACTGGTCAGTGGGGACCTGTGGTATAGCCTAGGGAACTTTACCCATATTCTGTGATAATCTATATGGAAAAAGAATCTGAAAAGGAATAGCTGTGTTGTATGTATTAGTGAGTAGGTTGTACAGCAGAAATTATCACAACATTGTAAATCCACTGTACCTCCATAAAACTTTAAAAAATGAAAAAAACAGAAATGACTAATGCGAAGCTTTTTCCAGATTGATGCAAAAAATTGATCCAAGTGGAGCCAAGAGAAGCCAATATAAACAAGTAGGATTACAGTCAACAAAAAATCTTTTGCACCATAAAGGATACCAACAACAAAATAAAAAAGCCACTTACTGAATGAGAGAAAATTTTTGCAAGTCATTTATCTGATAAGGGGTTAATGTGCCAAATATACGAAGAACTCATACAAAATAAAATAATGGCCAACAAGCACATGAAAAAATGCTCAATATCAATAATGCTGATACTAATGCTGATTATTATGGAAGTGCAAATCAAAAGTACCATGAGATACCACCTCACACCAGTCAGAATGGCCATCATTAATAAGTCCACAAATAACAAGTGCTGGAGGGGGTGTGGAGATGAGGGAACCCTCCTGCACTGCTGGTGGGAATGTAAGCTGGTACAGCCACTATGGAGAACAGTATGGAGGTACCTTAGAAAACTATACAGAGAACTACCATATGACCCAGCAGGCCCACTCTTGGGCATATATCCGGACAAAACTTTCCTTTGAAAAGACACATGCACCCGCATGTTCATTGTAGCACTATTCACAATAGCCAAGACATGGAAACAACCCAAATGTCCACTGATAGATGATTGGATCAGGAAGATGTGGTATATATACACAATGGAATGCTACTCGGCCATAAAGAAGATGAAATCATGCCATTTGCAGCAACATGGATGGAACTAGAGACTCTCATCCCGAGAGAAGTAAGTCCGAAAGAGAAAGACAAATACCATATGATATCGCTCATATCTGGAATCTAATATATAGCACAAAGAAAGCTTTCCACAGAAAAGCAAATCATAGACTTGGAGACTAGACTTGTGGTTGCTTATGGGGAGGAGGAGGGAGTGGTGTGGATTGGGAGCATGGGGTTAATGGATGTAAACTATTGCCTTTGGAATGGATTAACAATGAGATCCTGCTGTGTAGCACTGGGAACAATGTCTAGTCACTTATGATGGAGCATGATAATGGGAGAAAAATGAATGTATACATGTATGTGTAACTGGGTCACCACGCTGTACAGTAGAAAAAAATTGTATTGGAGAAATCACAATAAAAAAATAAAGTATTTGAAGGAAATGACAGTCTCCAAATGAATGTCTCACCTACCCCATAAATAAAACACTAATAGTTGGAAAAAACCAAAACAACCCCAAAACAAAACAACAAACCCTCAAAATAAAAAAGAAGAAGAGCAACCCAACTAAAAAAGGGGCAGAAGATATGAAGAGACATTTTCCAAAGAAGACACACAGATGATCAACAGGTAATTTAAACAGTGATCAACATCACTCATCAGCAGAGAAAAGCAAATCAAAGTGCTGCTACATTCTGATAATTGCATATTTGTATCCCTCTCCAAATTAACAAATGAGTTTTTAATGTTTCCCTACCAGTTCTTAGGAGTATAAGTTTTTTTTTTTTTTAATTTAAGTGTCCTAGACACTAATCCATTGCTATCCACATTTCAATGTCTTCTTTCATCTGTGGCTTTTCTTTGAAGCTTGTTGATGGTATATTTTTTCATCTTTTTTTTTTTTTTTTTTTATCTTTTCCAGGGCTGCACCCGCGGCATGTGGAGGTTCCCAGGCTAGGGTCTAATTTAAGCTGTAGCTGCCAGCCTGTGCCACAGCCAAGTATACTCCAATAAAAATTTTTAAGAAAGGAATGGAGGAATTGAATATTAAGCAAATAACCATTCTAAATAATCCCTTTTTAGTGGCTACAAATGTGGTGTTCTGAGGTCAGGGATTGAATGTGAGCCACGGCTGCAACATAAGCCACAAGTGTGTGGCAACACTGCATCCTTTATCCCAGTACCCGGGTCTCAGATCAAACCTGAGCCCCTGGAGAGACCCTAGCCATTGCAGTCTGATTCTCAACCCAGAGCACCACAGCAGGACCTCCTCATAATATTTGTAAGAATGACGTATTACTTCATATCCCAATGTGGATGCATCTCACAAACCCGACACCAGACACAAAAGTCACACTTTGTATGACTCCATTTATGTGAAATATCCAGAATAAGTAAATCCATGGAGAAGGCAAGCTAATTGGTGGTTTCCAGTAGAGAGAGTAATTAGTAACTGCTTAATGGGAGCCAAGTTTCCTTTTGGGGTGACGGAAATGTCTGTGGGGCATTCCTTGGTAGTACCTTTCCCAATTTTGACAGTAAGTGGTCAAGTACAGGAGCCATGGTCTAGCAAGAAATGATGCCCAGGGCTGAGAACTCTCAGGGTTGAGGGTCAGGTCTCCCCCAGCAAGGAAGCCATTGAGTCTAGCAGAGATGTCATTCAAGGAGAGGCGGATGGAGAATGGATAGTCCAGGAGGGAGACAATGAGGATCGCTTGTGGCCTCGAGGCACCTCTATAACCAGAAGATATAGTTTGACCCCTGGATGCTCCTCTTACTCATAGATCATCTTACTCACCCTATCCCTTATAAAGAAGCTTTGGGAACTCTGAAAGAGCCTTTTCCAGAACCTGTGCAAAAAAGTTGATCCAGGTAGGGATGGGCTTAGGTTATGGGATTGGCATTCATACACTGAGGTGTATGAATGACCAGAGAATGGGGACCTGGTGTATAGCCCAGGGACCTCTACCCAGCATTCTGTGATGATCTATGTGGGAAAAGGATCTGCAAAAGTACAGATGTGTGTAAGTGAATAACTAGGTCATGTTCTTGTACAGCAGAAATGATCACAACATTGTAAATCAACTGTACTTCCAGAAAACTTAAAGAAATGAAAAAAATAGGAGTTCCCGTCATGGTGCAGAGGAAATGAATCCACCTAGGAACCATAAAGGTGCAGATTCAATCCCTGACCTCACCCAGTGGGTTAAGGATCTGGCATTGCCGTGAGCTGTGTTGTAGTTTTCAGATGCGGCTTGGATCCCACATTGCTGTGGCTGTGGTATAGACTGTCAGCTGTAGCTCCGATTAGACCCTTAGCCTGGGAACCTCCATATGCCACTGGTGTGGCCCTAGAAAGTCAAAAGGCCAGAAAAAAATATATAAATAAATAAAAAATGAAAAAAATAAAAATGACCCATGGAAATTATAAAAGGGCTCTCTCCAGAATCTATACCAAAATGTTGATCCAAGTAATAGAACACAAGCCAAAAGAAACAAGTGGGACTACGATGAATAAAAAGCTTTTGCACAATAAAGGAAATCAACAACAAAATAAAAAGACAACACACCGAATGGGAGAAAGTTTTTGCAAGTCATATATCTGATATGGGGTTAATGTTCCAAATATATGAAGAATTCATACCAATAAATATTAGGAAAGAAAACCATCCAACTAAAAAAGGGGAGAGGAGTTTTATAGACATTTTCCCAAGGGAGACATACAGCTGGCCAACAGGTAATTCAAAATGTGTTCAACATCACTATTCGGCAGAGAAAAGCAAATCACAACCACAGAGATATCACCTCATACCTCTTAGAATGGCCAAGATGAAAATACAGGGACTGGTGTTTCCTGGTAGCCCAGAGGTTAAGGATCTGGCACTGCTGTGATAAGGGGTCAGTCACTGGTCTGGGAACTTCCTCTTGCCCAGGACATTGCCCCCACACCCCCAAAATTCAGGGCTTATCAAATGTTGGTGAGGGTGTGGAGAAAAGGGAACCCCTGTGCATTGCTCCTTGGAATGCCACTTGTTGCAGCCACTGTGGAGAACAGGATGGAGGACCTCCCAAAAGTAAAACTAGAATGACCACACAGTCCAGTAATTCTACTGCTGGGTATTTATATGAAAGAAACAGAAACACTACTTCCAAAAGCAATCTGCATCCCCATGTTCATTGCAGCATTGCGGATAATAGCCAAGACTTGGAAACACCTGTGTTTACTGATGGACAAATGAGCAAAGAAAATTTGGCATGTATATTTATATGTATAATTTCTTACATATTATAAATCCACATTGTATATACATATATATATAATTCCTTATATATTATAAATCCTCATTGTATATATACATATATAAGTCAGCTGGGAGAAGGAAGCAAATCCTGCCATTTGGGACAACATGAGTGAATCATGAGGGCATTATGCTAAGTGAAGTACGTTAGAGAAAGACAAATACCATATGACCACATTTTATGTGGAATTAAAGAAAAATCTCATCAATATGGGAAGCAGACTGGTGGTCACCAGAGGCAGGGTGTGGAGGGTGGGTTACATGTGTAAAAGTGGTCCAAATGTCCAAATGTCCCGTTTACAAAGTAACGTCCAACTTAGGGACTATGGCTCATAATACTGTTTTGTATATTTAAAAGTTAGTGAAACAGTAGATCTGAAAAAAATCCCATCACAAAAAAGCGAATTTCTAGCTATGTATGTTTTTAGGGATGTCAACTAGACATGCTGTGATGGTCATCTTTTTAATTGAAGTGTAATTGGTAGAGAGTATTATTTTAAAATAACAATATATTACAACATAGTGATTCAATATTTTTGTAGATTATACTTCATTTAAAGTTATCACATCCTTGGAGTACCTGCTGTGGTGCTGTGGGTTAAGAATCTGACTGCAGTGGCTGACTGGGGTCCCTGTAGAAGCGTGGGTTCAATCCCTGGCCTGGTGCAGTGGGTTAAAGGATTTGGCTTTGTGCCATCATAGGTCACAGCTGCAGCTGGGATTCCACCCCTGGCCTGGGAACTTCCATAGGTGGTGGGTGTGACTATTAAAAATATAGTAAAGTTATTATAACCTTGGAACTTGTATGAAGGGAGAGGGGCTGATGATTGAAGCAATCACCCGTGGTCAAAGATGTTAATTCTGCCCAAGTAATGACGTCTCCATAATAATCCAGGACAGGGCTCAGAAATCTTCCCCATGGACATATGGGGAGAGGATGGTGCTGGGAGAGGACATGGCAGCTCCTTCTCTGTACCTTGCCTGATGCATTGTTTTTATGTTTTATTCTAATTGATATGCTTTTGTACTAAACTGGCAATCTAGTAAAAAGTTAGTATATTAACCTATTTGGGAAAAGAACCCCCCAAAAGAATGGGTATATATGTCCATGGGACAACAGACTCCCTTTGCTGTACACCTGAAATTAACACAACATTGTAAGTCAACTCTACGCCACTAAAATTTTTGAACAGGGATACAACATTGGGCATGTTGTTTGTGCTATGTGAAATATCCTTGTAGATTATTTGATTTTACTTATTCATTTGTGGATGGGCCCCTGGCTTGTGGAAGTTCCTGGGCCAGGTATCCAACCTACAGCACAGCTGTAACCAGAGCCACAGCAGTGACAACATTGGCTCCTTAACCTGCTGAGTCATGAGAGAACTCCTGATTTGTTTTATACATAGTAGTTATGTCTCTGAATTCCCTACCCCACCTCGCCCCTCCTGCCTTTCCTCTCCGCAATGGTTTGATGTTTGTATCTGTGAGTTTGTTTCCTTTATGTTGTATTTATTCATGTACTTTTTAGATTCCCCATGGAAGTGATAACATACAGTATTTGTCATTCTCTATCTGTCTTATTCAGCAGGATTAGTAACCTCTAGGTCCACTCATATTATAGCAAAGAGGTAGAACTTCCTTGATTTTTTCTGGCTTTGTAGTATTTCATTATATTTATATACCTTCCATTATATACACATATATAGCAATCCCTTTGCCATGTACGCATATATTGAATCACTGTCTTGTATACCTGAAATTAATATAATATTATAAGACAACTGTATCTCAATCTAAAATAAAGTTGACCCAAAAGTTCCATAGCACAGACTATAGTAAATGCTGTGCTTTGTTGTCTAGATTCTGCCTCAGACTATCATCTAGGTACAGACAGTGCAGCCTTATGATAGCTCATCCATCCTTTAGCTGTCTTTGTGAACTGTCCTCCGCTAACGGAAGCTGCCTCTCCCAGGGTTGCAGCACTCAGATCTCTTGCTGTGGGAGCACAACTGACCCATAGCCATCTGGATCCACCACTGTGTTTTCACTAACATTGGTCCTGGCAGCTCCCAGCCATTGACTGGGCACAGCAGAGTACCAGTACCTGTCCACTGCCATGATCACAAAATGATATTGATGTCGAGGGTCAGTCACACCTGCCCAGAGGGAGACTCCTCTTCTTGGCATAAAGGACCTGAAGTCCCAGGCAGTAGCATAGCTTCAAGTTCAATGGGCCTTTTCCACTGTCTCTGAAAGTATGTCCCCTTTAGAGTCAAGGCCTCTAAACTTGCAGAGGCCAGAGTAGTGGAGACAAGAGCACAGACACCACACTGGGTGTGATGGTAAATGGGCCTTCTTCTATTCTGAAACCTTGATTTTTGGACCCATGCATTCTATTAATGGGAAGAATATCACATCATCATTGTCCTTGATTTAGAAGGAATACTGCATCCTGCAAATTATGGATCCAGAATAGCATATGCATTCCAATGCCTGCACCAGATATAATTATTCTCTTTGAAATAAAATGTCATCCTAGATCATCCATTGATTTTTTTACACTCCCTTATTTTATATATTTATTTATTTATTTGGCTGTCCTGTGACATTTGGAGTTCCAGGGCCAGGGATCAGATTTGACCTGCTGTTTCAACTTGTGCTCAGCTCAACGCCCTATATTAGGCTGGGGCTTGTGCCATAGCAGGGATCTCCTCTTCCTTATTTTATATTCCTTTAAATGCACACCTTACTCTCTCTTTCATTTCCCAGACAACATTTTTTTGTCTTTTTTCCTTTTCTAGGGCCTCTCCTGCAGCATATGGAGGTTCCCAGGCCAGGGGTTGAATTGGAGCTGCTGCTGCCAGCCTACACCACAGCCACAGCAATGTGGGATCCAAGCCGCATCTGTGACCTAAACCACAGCTCGTGGCAATGCCGGATCCTTAACCCACTGAGTGAGGCCAGGGATGGAACCCACAACTTCATGGTTCCTAGTCGGATTCGATAGTCACTGAGCCATTATGAGAACTCCCCCAGACAACCTTTTTATGTAGTTTATATTTGCCAGTTAGATTTCCTTAATACTCTTCAATCCACTCTACTTGTGTTTATCTAAAGCTTCTTCATATATCAAGTGCTTCCATGGCACCAGCCAATGTGAAGGGATATTGTTCAGTACTCATTTTTTTGGACCTCATCTGGGGCATATGGAAATTCCTGGGCCAGGCTTGGAACCCGCCCCACAGCAGTGACTCAAGCTACAGCAGCCACAATGCCAGAATCTTAACCCACTGCTCAATAAGGGAACTCCTTTTCGTCCTCCTTGTGAAGGTCCTTTGAAGAAACCCAAACTATTAACCACTGTGCTGTTCTTCAGAAAGGACCTCTCGGCCTCCATGACCTTGTGGACACAAGCAATTCACGAAATCTCCAAAGACTTTTCAAGGGCAGAGCATCCCAGAAAGGTGGTTCTTGGGTCTGGTTCCTGTAGGAATTAAACCTTCTCTGGGGGACAGGTTGTCATTTAAAAGCCAAACCAAAGAAAGAAGAGTTTCTTCTGGGAGGAAGGAAATTCATCTCCCTCCAAGGCTGCTTGCTGAAAATTGTCCATCTTGGCTGAAAATCTTCCACTCTCTCATGTCTGTGCCCCAAAGGAGTGGCATTGTTTGTAGGATGGAAAGACAATGGAAAAGTTTATTTAATGAGCACCTCTGGGAATCCACCCCTTGAGATGCTGGCAACTTGAGACATGTGCCCAATGCCCCTTTCCTATAATTCTCTGAGCCCAGCCAAGTGCAAACAGAACTGGGCTTTCCAAGGACAGACCCCGGAAAACAGAAGGCTGCAGGGATACCTTTTGGAAAGAAGGTTCCAGGAAGGGTTGGGGTAGTAAGAGAGAAGAGAGGGGAGAAAGGGGGAACCGGGCTTATCCTCTAGAACAGTGATATGTGAAGTCCCATATTCATTTATTCCATGACACTGAAGTCCCTGTACTTTGAAGGCGCTTTCGTTTCTGTGGAAACAAGTCTTTTCCAGCTCTTGCGGTTTCCTTCTCTTTCTTCTTGGAATCTAGAGATTCTCTCCAATAATTTTTGTGCTGGGTCTCCACTTCTGCCCTACTAACCCACAATTGCAGGCTCCTGTTGGATTGCCTGTGTCCAACCGCTTATTCATCAAGTAGTCAGTGGAGATTGAATATGCACAAGGTATGGTCGGATTTATTACTCATGTGATTGGATTATTCCACTCAGCTGGTTGGTTTGTTTTGGTCAAACTCGTGACATGGAGAAGTTCGTAGGCTGAGGATGGCACCTGAGCCACAGCAGTAACCAAAGCCACAACAGTGACAAAGGCAGATCTTTTACCTGCCGAGCCATCCGGGAACTCGTGTTGTATTCTGCACCTAGTTTGCAGTACTGTTAGCACTTCATGGTTTTGTACTGATGGCTGTTGTCTCACTTGAGTGTCCACAATATCAGCTACCAATAATGTAACTCTTTCTGATACTCTGTACTCAGACAGTCCCTTTTCTCATTGAACCAATCTCCTTAAATATTCAGGAGACTATTGAGATATTGAAGTTAGACTAGCCTGCCTTACCCTCTTCATAAATTTAAGGCACATGTTTTAAGGATGTGATATACAATATCCAGGGGGACACAGTTGTTAACAAAGCATTTTGTATTAGATTAAGAAATTGTCCTTGGTTTCCTGCCTTAGTGAGAGGCTCTCTCCTGGTTCCTAACTGTCAGTACTGCCACTTACATTTCCTCAAATGCAGTTTCCAGTGTGATTTCAGCCATGTTTTCTCTTCATCTGCCTATTTTGTTGATGAATTCTGTGAAGTTCCTAGTATTGATCCAGCTCTTCATTCTTAGACTAGGTATTACTTGTTTAGGATATATTATTTTCTTAAAAGAGATTTGAATGCATTTTATATAATACGAATATTTCATTTTGTTTCAGTATTCAAGCTTGTGATGACCTGGAGAACAGACCTAGAGAACAGACCTAGAGAACAGACGTGGTTGCCAAGGGGAAGGGGGCAGGGAGTGTGATGACCAGGAGTTTGGGGTTAGTGGATGCAAATGATTACATTTAGAAAGGGCAAACCACTAGGTTCTATTGTATAGCACAGGGAATTACATCCAATCTCCTGGGACAGACCATGTGGAAAATAATAAAAAATAAATATATATACACAGACATACATATGTATGACTGGGTCACTTTGATGTACAGCAGAAATTGGCACAACATCGTACATTAACTATACCTTAATAAAAAATGTTTAAAATCCAAAAAGTCTAAAAATCCAATATCTAAAAATTCACGTCCACTTATTTAAAAAATAGCCACAGTGAGAACATTTTTATCCATTTAGAATGGGCCTGCATTGTGTAATCTGAAAATCCTCATTGGATATTGTGTTATTAATGAGACAGGTCCTGGTCCTATCAAGTTCAGTGGTTCAGCCAGAAGGACCCCAAGCCTGGTCCTTGTGATTGAAGCACTGTTCTGATGCAGTGACTTCCTGTGCTGTTGAAAGATATCACCTGGATACATACATCCCCTCCCCATCCAGGAGTTCCTTTCTGCAGCCTGTTCAAAGGCCTGCTATGAAGGGCTTCTGCCAGATGCTTTCCAGTCTAGGAATTACATGTCAAAAGTTATGCCTACCACTCCCTATGGTTTTATCTTTTTCATGGATCATCATCCCGATCCCTTGAACGCCTACAGACGTTCACACGATATGAGAATTAGATCCACAGCCATTTCCTTCAGTTCACTACTCTCAGCTACAAGCATAATAAAACTACTTTTGTCTCTCTGAGAAGCCCAGATAGTTAAGGTTGGACGAGATCCCAAAGTGATGTCCCAGGGTCCCAGGGAGGCTGGAACAGTTCTCCCTCAGGATGTCACGAAAGGATGAAGTCCATAACTTCAGGTGGCTCTGCAGATCTGAGAAAATGTTGGCCCAGTCGTTGAGGTGTTCTGGAGCACAGACTCACCTTTGGAGGAGTCCCACCCCAGGTAGAATGAGCAGACCCTGTGGTCCCAGGAAGAGCGTGGCTTCAAAAGCTCAGGCATTAACCTTATGCTACGTAAAATAAGTCACGTGTAGAATGACAAATACTGCCTGATATCCCTTATATGTGGAATCTAGAGAATACAACACTTTTAGTGACTAAAACTAAAAAGAAGCAGGCTCACAGATCCAGAGAACAAACTAGTGGTTACCAGTAGGGAGAGGGGAGTGGAGGGGTCAACAGCGGGGTATGGGGGGAGTGGAGGGGTCAACAGCGGGGTATGTGGCACAGTGGGATTGTGGCATTGTTGCAGTGCTGGCACACAGGCTCGATGCTGGGTCTGGCGCAGTGGGTTAAGGATCTGACATTGCACAGCCGTGGTGTAGGTGGCAGCTGTGGCTTATATCTGATTCCTGGCCCTGGAACTCCATATGCTGTGGGGTGACCAAAAACCAAACCAAAACAAAACAGGCTATGAGGATCTACTGTATAACACAGGGAATATGGCCTATATTTCACAATAACTATAAATGGAATATGACCTTAAGAAAAAAGGAGGCTGCACTAGCTACACCAGAAGAAAATTCTGACAACTGGAGAAAACAAGAAACAAGCAAAGCAAAAAATGCTCAGGCAGATCCTGAGAGTGGTAACAGCTAGAGGCTGTCATGAACCAGATTTCTTGACCCTCAATGACAAGGCTTTTCTTGGAAAGAGATCCAGGAATCCTACCTCTTTAGTTGCCACATTTATTGTACTGGCTCTTCTAGAAGAATGACCAGTGTCAGACTTCATCATTTTTTATTGACTAAGTCTTTTATTTGTTTCTAAAAAGTATGACTAATTCTATCAGATAAAATCATATGGTGGTACAGGTAAGTTTTAATTTTTATTAATTGCTTCCTTTATTTTAGGTTCATTCTACATATTGGTAGTTTGATTTTTAATACATTATTGATTTCCATGAGATCCCCAAATCTTCATAGCATATTACTTAAAATTATCTTGGCAGTTCCCTGTTGGCACAGTTAAGGATCTGGTGTTCTCACCACTGTGGCATGGGTTTAGTCCCTGGCCCAAGAACTTCCACAGCCAGAAAAAAAAAAAAAGAAAAAAAAAAAGAAAAAAAAAAGAAAAAAATGAGATTGATCATCTTTAAAAATTTCCCTGCTTTTCTTATTATTCTTAGATGACATACTTGTATAGTCTGTTTTCATTTCTTGATAAGAATTTCCAGCAGTTTGAGCATTTCCCTTCCATTTTATTGATCAAATGGATAGTTTGTTTATTTTTACCACAATAAACTCTAGTTTTTGTTCCTTTGCCTCGTTTTAAATTGGTTTTGTAGTATTTTCTTCCTTTTCGTAAATGTTTAATGTGTAAAGCATTTTTCATTGATATATTTGTAAAAAATAGCATAATTTTATTTTCTAATTTGAAACAATTAAAATGCATATTTTATTTTAGAATGCCTTTTTACTAAAATGTAGAAAGGCCAAAAATTATTTATGTTGGCTCTTTTTACTCCAAAGTTGTAACTGTGAACATCTGCCTATTTACTTTCTATATGTATGTTTTAAAAGTTTTGTATATTGGGAGCTCCCGTTGTGGCTCAGTGGTTCACAAACCCAACTAGGATCTGTGAGGAGGCGGGTTTGATCCCTGGCCTTTCTCAGTGGGTTAAGGTTCCAGTGTTGCTGTGAGCTCTGGTATAGGTTGCAGACTGGGCTCTGATCCCACATTGTGGTGGCTGTGGTGTAGGCCTGCAGTTGTAACTCCAAATCAACCCCTCGTCTGGGAACTTCCACATGCTGCAAGTGTAGCTCTAAGAGGCAAAAGAAAAAAAGAAAGTTTCATGTTTTTATTTTATTATTCAAAATGAGAAAAAATTAGTCAATATAATTACACCAGTAGAAAATATCTGCAATATTTTACAGCAATTTGACATAATGGTACATTGTTGAAGCAACTTCACTTATTTTATAAGTAGTAGAAAAGTATTGCTCCTGGACAGGTTTTTTTTTCCTTTTTAAAAAAATTTTGAGATTTTGCTGTAAAATTGAAGAAAGATTATAGAATACTATATATATATATATATATATATTTTTTTTTTTTGTCTTTTTGCTATTTCTTTGTGCCGCTCCCACGGCATATGGAGGTTCCCAGGCTAGGGGTTGAATCAGAGCTGTAGTCACCAGCCTATGCCAGAGACACAGCAATGCTGGATCCGAGCCGCATCTGCAACCTACACCACAGCTCACAGCAACGCCGGATCGTTAACCCACTGAGCAAGGGCAGGGACCGAACCTGCAACCTCATGGTTCCTAGTCGGATTCGTTAACCACTGCGCCACGACGGGAACGCCATTTTTTTTTTGAATACTATATTAAGTATGCACATCTTCCTCTCAGAAATAACCAATATTAACACTTAAAGATACTTGCTTCCAGTCATTTTCCTTACTTATGTATTCATGAAAATTACATAGGTAGTGTGTTTGTGTGTGTCCATAATGTGCACCTTTTTTTTGTTTTTGTCTTAAGGCTGCACCTTCAGCATATGGAAGTTTCCACCCATGCTAGGACTCAGATGAAAGCTGTAGCTGCAGGCCTTCACCACAGCCACAGCAATGCCATATCCAAGCATCATCTCTGACCACAGCAGAGCTCAAGGCAATGCTGGATCCTCAACCCACTGAGCGAGGACACGGATTGAACCCAAGTCCTCATGGATACTGGCTGGGTTTGTTACCACTGAGCCCTGATGGGAACTCCCTATTATTTTTTTCATTTTTCTTTGTTTATTTTTAATTTTTTTCCCAAAGTGAACTTATTGGCTTTGTTGATTCTCTTCTATTTTGATTTTACATGCCGGTGTAGGGGAAATAGGTGTCTTTAATATATAGCAATGTTGATTTTCCTACTACAAATGTTTTCCATTTTATTTCACTTTAAATGCATTTTTTTCACTTTTAAAGTTTTGTTGAAGTACAGTGGACTTATAGTGTTGTGATTATTTCTGCTGTACAACAATATGATTCAGTAATACATGTACAAATATTCATTATCTTTCAGAGTCTTGCCAAATATATAATCACAATACTGGGTAGAATGCTCTGTCACTACTGGCCAATCATTCCATATACCACTCTGTGCATATGCCAATCCCAAACTCCCTGTCCATCCTTCCCCCCACTATTTGTATTAATATTTTTTTTAACAGTTTCATGTATTATTAGATTCTTATCTGAGAGGGCCAGTCTTTGATTCAAGGTGCTGTCAGAGATGTAGCAGGCCCTATACAATTGTATTTAAGGCATTTGACTGGCAAAGAACATGCAGTTCAGATTCTAACAGGATATTTTTCAGAGAGAATCCTGAACTGTGACATCAACCCCAAGGAGACAACTGCCAAGATGAAAACAAAATTACTGTCTCTAAACTTTCCATGTGGGAATAGAATTGTCAGTCATAGTTTCCAGTTTTATTATTGTTCTTTCTTTTCCAAGGGCCAATGCTGTTTAGAAATAGAGTCACACTAGGAACATGTATTTAATTAGGCACTTTGAGGATTCAAACCAGGATGTCCTTGAAAGGATAAACATTCCATATTTGTCCCTGTTCTCCCAGCACACTGACCCAAGATGAAGAATATTGTCACCTTGCTGACCCCTGGTCTGTTTGGATCTCAAACCAACTTTCTTTCTAGAGATCTCTCACCATCCATACTTCGCTCCATCAGCTCAACCAGGGTTTCTTCCCTGCTGTCATCTGGGTGATCCATTTGGGCTTAGTAAGTGCTTTCAGAAAGAGGAGTGTGTATTCATGCTCAGGGAAGAGGCTTTTGTGAGCAGCAAAGTAACTCCAGTTAAGAGGTTCTATGAAAAAATCCTAAAGATTTTTTGTCTTTTTAGGACATCCCCTATATGGGAGTTCTGAGGATAGGGGTCAAATGAGCTGTTGCCACTGGCCTGTGCCACAGCCACAGCAATGAGGGATCCAAGCTGCATCTGCGACCTAGACCACAGCTCAAGGTAACGTCAGGTCCTTAACCCACTAAGCAAGGCCAGGTATCAAACCTGTGTCCTCAGGGATGCTAGTCATATTTGTTTCTGCTGAGCCACGATGGGAACGCCCTTATTTTCCTTTTTTTGTGGTGTATTTGACTGCTCTTTGTACTATTGACATATAGTATCATAAAATTAATGCCTAGAAAAGTTTTACTACACTCAGAAGTGTTTGTCAAGGCCTTGTGTCTCCCCCAAGAGTTTTGTTACTCCGCTAATTTTTTCCTTTAAATGAATGTATTTTGTTTATTATCAGAATGAATTTTGACACTTCATATTTTTTTCTGGAAAATCATCTTTCTTTGATATTTTAAAGAAATATTTTTTACAAATATTTTAAACAAATATTTTCTGTGATCATCTCATAATTTATCTTATTTCCTCTCCACCTGGGTTTCTATTCCATGTAACTTTCATTTTGTATGCTTGAACTCTCTGTTTTTGTTAGTCATTTTACTCTGAACATCATAAAACAATTGATAGTTTCTGTGAATTCCTGTGAAAGATTTCTAAATTGGAAAATTTAGGGCCGAGTGAAGGAAGTGCAAAAAAAATGTAAAGGGAATTTCTAGCATAACAAAAATCATTTCAGTAAAATAATAAACTTTAGGGAAGATGTATTAAAGATAGGAATAGCTGATGGGATTTGGGGAAGCTTTGGGGATATGCCATCCTGCTGAAATAGCATGGTTTTGGTTGCTGATGAATCTTGATTTCTCATGTTTATTTTTTATGTTTTTATTTCAAAAGTTTTCCTTTGAAAGGCATATGGAAGTTCCTGTGCTAGGGGTCGAATCAAAGCTGCAGCTGCCCATCTATACCACAGCCACAGAAATGCCAATCGGAGCCAAATCTTGTGACCTACACTGCAGCTTGGGGAAATGCTGGATCCTTAACCCACTGAGTGAGCCAGGGATTGAACCCTCATTGTCCTGGACACTAGGTTGGGTTCTCATCCTGCTGAACCAGGAGGGGAACTCCTGATTTCTCAGTTTAGAATTGGGTTTGCCAGGAGTTGCCCTTGTGGTGCAGTAGTCACCAACTCGACTTGTGCCCAGTGAGGAAGTGGCTTCAATCCCTGGTCTCACTCAGTGGGTTCAAGATCTAGTGTTGCAGTGAGCTGCAGTGTAGGTCACAGACAATGCTCAGACCTGGTGTTGCTGTGGCTGTGGCGTAGGCCAGCAGCTGCAGGTCTGATTTGACTCCTGGCCTGGGAACTTCCTTATGCCACAGGTGTGGCCTTAATTTTTTTTTTACTTGTGATCAGTTTGACCAATTAATGTGTATAAGAGAGTAAACTTGGATTAATCAATACAAACATTTTCTTGTTTTAAAAAATTCATTGATTTATGGTTTTACTTTCAATGTTTATGCCAGATTCTTTCATTAGATTTAATTGTCATTTGTTCCAACATTTACAACTTTTAAAACTCTTCTAATTTCATATGCTTGGTTATAAAAAATAATGCAAAATGATGATAGAAATCTTAGAAAATGCGGATAACATGACCTGACAGGAAACACATAGGATAGCAATTTATATCTTCATACATTTACTTCTGGCCACCTATCCATGTGTACTTATGTTACACATAAAACATTATTTCCAGATTTAACTCTTTCAGGATGAAACTGGTTTCACAAGGGTACTCCCACCAGAAATGAGACCATCATACTTGTCCATTGTTATATTTTAAAATACTGTACTTTCAGAGGTGAGAAATGTCACTTTGGTTGTATTTGCCACAGTTATTGTGAGTGAAATTGTGTAGTGTTGAACTTTGGCAGCTTTGGAATGTCCAACCATAGAAGGCACAAGCCGGGGTGCTGGGCATTAAATCCCCACACTGTATCTTCCTGGCCGTGTGACCTTAGGCAGGTCACTTGACCTCCCTGTACCTCAGTTAACATGGAGGTTCAGATGGTAGCAGCTGCCTAGAGCTGAGGTGAAGATTAAATGAGGTAATAATCAGGAAAGTGCTTAAAAGAGTGTCTGTTACTGTTACCTAGGTGATGGCCATTGTTGTTGTCAGACCAGAAGCAAGTTGTCTATTATTTATAGACCTCAAGTGCCAGACATGCCAAGGCCATGGTGGTAGGAGCCTGGCACATCTTACAGCATCCCTGAGGGGAGACAGTCAAGGGCACACCTCAGGAGCTGCTCCTGGCCAAGTGGAGGTGGACCTGGAAGTGCAGTCTCCAAGCTTCATTTTCCTGTGCATCTCTTGCCATAACGGGGGTGGTGTTAGAGGCAGAAACACTCAGGGGAGTGGGAAGGTGTGTTCCCTCTCAGGGTCTTGGATGCCTACTCTGCTCAGCCCTGACAGGTACTCTGTGTAAAGGTTGAACTTGAGAGGCAGGACTTCCAGGCATCCACCATGCTAAGTGTGATCTGGGATGGACACGGTGCATTGCAAGGAAGCAAGCTGCCAACCTAAGGAGAGTGTGTGATATCCAACAAGTTATGTCCCAGCATGGGCATGGGCTAACCGAGGTTCTGCTAGTTTTAGGGAATAATGCTTTAGTTTCTGGGTCATTGGGAACACTTGGGGTACACAAGACAGCTGCTCTTTGCCAAAGTAGCGAAGTATTATTGTGACAGCGACCCACACCATGAAGCTTGATGGTCTATTAACATCGAGGCAATGGCTAATTTGTGATAAAGGTCAGGAGAGGGGAATAGATTTTCCCCTACATGATACAGGTATAAGATAATGGTGTTTGTAATCCTCTCAGAGTGTGAACAGTAGATTCGTGGTCAAAATGTGTGTGTGTGTGTGTGTGTGTGTGTTTGTGTATGTATATGTGTGTTTCCTAAGTTGTCATTAATAGGATAAAATATTTTTATATTTGGGTACTCCCACAGGTTTTTTTTTTAATTTTCATGGCTTTGTTTACTTGGCAGAATTATCAGCTCCATGGATGCAGGAAACCAAACATGTGTCTTGGAATTCCTCCTCCTGGGCCTCTCAGAGGATCCAGAACTGCAGCCCCTCCTCTTTGGGCTGTTCTTGTCCATGTACCTGGTATCCGTGCTTGGGAACCTGCTCATCATCATGGCTGTTGGCTCTGACCCCCACATCCACACCCCAATGTACTTCTTCCTCTCCCACCTCTCCTTTTCTGATATTTGTTTCAATTCCACCATTGTCCCCAAAATGCTGGTGAACATCCAGACAGCAAACAAAGCCATCACCTATGGAGGCTGCATCACCCAGATGTATTTTTACTTGGTCTTTTTGTACCTGGACCACTTCCTTCTGACTGTGATGGCTTATGACCGCTTCGTGGCCATCTGTCACCCCCTGCACTACATGATCATGATGAACCCGCACCTTTGTTGCCTGCTGGCTCTAGTCTCTTTGTCCCTCAGTGTCCTAATTGCCCTCCTCTACAGTCTGATGGTGCTGCATCTCTCATTCTGCACACACACAGAAATTCCCCACTTCTTCTGTGAGTTGACTGAGGTGCTCCAGTCCTCCTGTTCTGATGCTCTCAGCAATTACATTGTGCTCTTTTCTGTGACTGGCCTGCTGGGTATTCCTCCACTGACTGGGGTCCTTTATTCTTACTCTAGGATTATTTCCTCCATATTGAAAATGTCCTCAGTGGAGGGGAGGTACAAAGCGTTTTCCACTTGTGGGTCTCACCTAACAGTCATTTCCTTATTGTATGGCTCGGGGATAGGTGTGTACCTCGGTTCTGCCTTCTCTCCCTCCTCCTCAAAGGGGGCAGTGGCCTCAGTGATGTACACCGTGGTCATCCCCATGCTGAACCCCTTCATCTACAGCCTGAGGAACAGGGACATGCAGGGGGCATTGAGGAAATTTGTCAGCAGGTCTTTCTTCCCCTCATGAAGGGCCATGGATGCTACAACTGAAGAGTTTCTATGAAAACAAGAGTCAAATCCCTGGCCATCAGAAATACTGAATCTGTGCTTTCACTGAGCCTGTGCCTTGTCCCTTTTCACCCAAAATACCATTGCTTAAGTTTCTTCCATGTTTTCACCTCCAAAAGCAAGTGCTTCACAAGAACTTCCTTTCATGACTTTTTTTTTTTAGGAGATCTATATTTATTTATTTTTATTACTCACATGAATGTATCACATCTGCAGATGTATAATGATCAACAGTCTGATTTCACAGGATTTCCATCCCACAGCCCAAGCACATCCCACCACCCCCCAAACTGTCTTCTCTGGAGACCAAAAGTTTTTCAATGTCTGTGAGTCAGCATCTGTTCTGCGAAGAAGTTCAGTCTGTCCTTTTTTCAGGTTCCACATATCCATGAAAGCATTGGATGTTGGTGTCGCATTGTATGGCTGACTTCACTTAGCATGATAGTTTCTAGGTCCATCCATGTTGCTAAAAATTCCGGTATTTCATTCTTTTTATTGGCTGAGTAATATTCCATTGGGTATATGTACCACATCTTCTGGATCCACTCCTCTGTCGATGGACATTTAGGTTGTTTCCATGTTTTGGCAATTGTAAATAGTGCTGCAATGCAATGAACATTGGAGTACATGTGTCTTTGAAAGTCGTGGTTTTCTCTGGGTAGATGCCCAGGTGTGGGACTGCTGGATCAAATGGTAGTTCTATGTTTAGTTTTCTGAGGAATCTACATACTGCTTTCCACAGTGGTTACACCAATTTACAATCCAACCAGCAATGTACTAGGGTTCCTTTTTCTCCACACCCTCTCCAGCACTTATTGTTTGTAGACTTTTGGATGCTGGCCATTCTGGCTGATGTAAGGTGGTACCTCAGAGTGGTTTTGATTTGCATCTCTCTAATAATGAGTGATGTTGAACATCTTTTTATGTGTTTCTCGGCCATCTGTATGTCTTCTTTGGAGAACTGTCTGTTAAGATCTTCTTCCCATTTTTGGATGGGGTTGTGTGTTTTTTTGGTATGGAGCTGCAGAAAGTGTTTATAAATTTTGGAGAGTAATCCCTTGTCAGTCGATTCACTTGCAAATGTTTTCTCCCATTCTGTGGGTTGTCTTTTCGTGTTGTTTAGGGTTTCCTTTGCTGTGCAGAAACTTTTCAGTTTGATTAGGTCCCATTTGTTTATTTTTGTTTTTTGTGGTCAATACTGTGAGAGGTGGATCTGAGAAGAAGTTGCTGTCGTTTATGCCAGAGAGTGTTTGGCCTATGTTTTCCTCTAGGAGTTTGATAGTGTCTGGTCTTATATCTAGGTCTTTCATCCATTTGGAGTTGATTTTGGTGTATGGTGTTAGGGAGTGTTCTAATTTCCTTCTTTTCCATGTGGCTGTCCAGTTTTCCCAGCACCACTAATTGAACAAGCTGTCCTTTCTCCATTGTATATTCTTGCCTCCTTTGTCATAGATGAGATGGCTGTAGGTGTGTGGGTTTCATTCTGGGCTTTCTATCCTGTTCCAGTGATCTATGTTTCTGTCTTTGTGTCAGCACCATGTGGTTTTGATGATTGTTGCTTTGTAGTATAGTCTGAAGTCCGGGAGCCTGATTCCTCCAGCTCCGTTTTGCTTTTTCTGGATGTCTTTGGCTATTCTGGGTCTTTTGTGCTTCCAAGCAAACTTTAAAATATTTTGTTCAAGTTCTGTGAAAAATGTCCTTGGTAATTTGAGAGGGATTGCATTGAATCTGTAGACTGCCTTAGGTAGTATAGTCATTTTGATAATATTAACTCTTCCAATCCATGAGCATGGTATATCTTTCCATCTCTTTGTGTCGTCTTTGATTTCTTTCATCAGTAGCTTATAGTTTTCAGAGTACAGGTCTTTTGTCTCTTTAGGTAGGTTTGTCTCCTAGGTATTTTATTCTTTTGGATGTGATGGTCAATGGGATTGCTTCCCTAATTTCTTTTTCTGCTCTTTCATTGTTAGTGTATAGAAATGCCATCGATTTTGGTGTATTAATTTTGTATCCTGCAACTTTGCCAAATTTGTGGATGAGCTCTAACAGTTTTCTGGTAGAGTCTTTAGGATTCTCTAGGTATAGTATCATGTCATCTGCAAATAGGGATAGTTTTACTTCTCCCTTTCCAATTTGGATTCCTTTTATTTCTTTTACTTCTCTGATTGCTGTGGCTAGGACTTCCAGAACTATGTTGAAGAGTAGTGGTGAGAGTGGACATCCTTGTCTTGTTCCTGATCTCAGAGGGAATTCTTTCAGCTTTTCACCATCGAGAATGATGTTCATTGTGGGTTTGTCATATATGGCCTTTATCATGTTGAGGTAGGTTCCCATTATGCCCACTTTCTGAAGGGTTTTTATCAGAAATGGGTGTTGGAGTTTGTCAAAGGCTTTTTCTGTGTCTATTGAGAGGATCATATGGTTTTTATTCTTCAGTTTGTTAATGTGGTGTATCACACTGATGGATTTGCAGATATTGAAGAAGCCTTGCATCCCTGGGATAAATCCCACTTGATCATGATGTATAATCCTTTTAATGTATTGTTGGATGTGGTTTGCTAGGATTTTGTTGAGGATTTTTGCATCGATGTTCATCAGTGAAATTGGACTGTAGTTTTCTTTTTTTTTGTGGAATCTTTGTCTGGTTTTGGTATCAGGGTGATGGTGGCCTCATCGAATGAGTTTGGGAGTATCCCTTCCTCTGCAATTTTTTGAAATAGTTTCAGAAGTAGAGGTGTTAGCTCCTCTCTAAATGTTTGATAGAATTTGCCTGTGAAGCCATCTGGTCCTGGACTTTTGTTTGTTGGAAGTTTTTAAATCACAGTTTCAATTTTGGTTCTTGGGATAGGTCCATTCATCTTTTCTATTTCATCTTGGTTTAGTCTTGGAAGATTGTACTTTTCTAAGAATTTGTCCATTTCTCTAGGTTTTCTGTTTTATTGGCATGTAGTTGCATATAGTAGTCTCTTATGATCCTTTGTATATCTATGATGTCCGTTGTGACTTCTCCTTTTTCATTTCTAATTTTATTGATTTGAGTCCTCTCTCTTTTTTGCTTGAGAAGTCTGGGTAGGGGTTTATCAATTTTGTTGATCTTTTCAAAGAACCAGCTTTTCATTTCATTGATCTTTTCTATGGTTTTCTTTGTTTCTACTTCATTGATTTCTGCTCTGATTTTGATGATTTCTTTCCTTCTGCTAACTTTAGGTCTTGTCTGTTCTTCTCTCTTGAGATGCTTTAGATGTCAAGTTAGCTTGTTTATTTCAGCTTTTTCTTGTTTCCAGAGGTGAGCTCGTATTGCTATAAACTTTCCTCTTAGAAAGGCTTTTGCTGCATCCCATAGGTTTTGGAGTGTCATATCTTTGTTGTCATTTGCTGCTAGGTATTTTTTAATTTCCTCTTTGATTTCTTCAGTGATCCATTGGTAGCATGTTGTTGAGTCTCCATGTGTTTGTGTTTTTTGCAGTTTTTTTCTTGTTGTTGATTTCCAGTTGTATAGCGTTGCAGTGGGAGATGATGCTTGATATGATTTCAATTTTCTTAAAGTTACTGAGGTTGGATTTGTAGCCCAGGATGTGGTCAATCTTAGAGAATATTCCATGTGCACTTGAGAAGAATGTGTATTCTGTTGCTTTTGGATGAAATGTCCTGTAAATATCTATTAAGTCCATCTGGTTTAATGTATCATTCAGGGCCTGTGTTTCCTTATTGATTTTCTGTCTGGTTGATCTGTCCATTGCTTTAAGTGGGGTGTTAACGTCCCCCACTATGATTGTGTTATTGTTGATGTCTCCCTTTAAGGTTGTTAGCAGTTGCCTTATATATTGTGGGGAACCTGTGTTGGGTGTGTAGATATTTAAAATTTTTATATCATCTTCTTGGATTGATCCTTTGATCATTATGCCATTTCCTTCTTTGTCCCTTAAAATATTCTTCATTTTAAAGTCTATTTTGTCTGATATGAGTATTGCTACTCCAGCTTTCTTTTGATCCTCGTTTGCATGAAATATTTTCTTCCATCCTCTCCCTTTCAAATTGTATATGTCCCTAGAAGTGAAGTGGGTGTCTTGAGGACAGCATATATATGGGTTTTATTTTTGTATCCATTCAGCCAGTCTATGTCTTTTGGTTGGGGCATTTAGTCCATTCACATTTAAGGTAATTATTGATATGTATGTTCTTATTGCCATTTTATTAATTGCTTTGGATTTGTTTTTGCTGCTCTTTTTTCTTTCCTTCTTCTCTTGTTCTTTTCTGCCTAGAGAAGTTCCTTTAGTATTTGTTGTAAGGCTTGTTTAGTGTTGCTGAATTCTCTCAGCTTTTGCTTACCTGTGAAGGTTTTGAGTTCTTCAAATCTGAATGAGAGCCTTGCTGGGTAGAGTAATCTTGGTTGGAGGTTTTTTCCTTTCATCACATTAAGTATATCATGCCACTCCCTTCTGGCCTGCAGAGTTTCTGTTGAAAAATTTGCCGATAACCTTATTGGGTTTCCTTTGTGTGTGATTTGTTTCTTTTCCCTAGCTGCTTTCAAGATTTTCTATGTCTTTAATTTTGGTCAGTTTGATTACTATGTGTCTCAGGGTGTTCCTCCTTGGGTTTATTTGATATGGTTCTTGTTGTGCTTCCTGGATTTGAGTGAGTGATTCCTTCCCGATGTTAGGGAAGATTTCAGCTATTATCTCTTGGAATATTTTTTCTGTCTCCTTCTCTCTCTCTTCTCCTTCTGGCACCCCTATAATACGGATGTTGGTGCATTTCACGTTGTCCCAGAGTTCTTTTCTTTTCAGTCTTTTTTCTCTTTTCTATTCTGCCTCCGTAATTTCCACTAATCTGTCCTCCACCTCGCTTATTCATTCTTCTGCCTCCTGTATCCTGCTGTTGGCTGCTTCTAGCAATTTTTTTTATTTCAGTTATTGTATTTTGCATCTCTTCTTATTTAAGATTAATATCTTGCATCTCTTTGGTCTGTGTTTCCTGTAAGTTATCTTTGCCCCCAGTTTATTTTCAATGTCTTGAATCATCTTCAGCATCAACAGTCTAAAGTCTCTTTCCTGGAGGCTAAGAATCTCCTCCTCACTTAGCTGATTTTCTGGGTTTTTTCCTTTCTCCCTCGTCTGAGTTATAGTCCTCTGTCTTTTTATTTTTATAGGTTTTTGGTGTGGTGACCTTTTTGACAGATAATAGAGTTGTAGCCTCTCTTACTTCTGGTGTGTGCCCCCCTTGTGGCTGAAGTCGGTATAGGGGGCTTGCTGTAGACTTCCTGATGGGAGGGGCTGATGCCTGTTCACTGGTAGGTGGAGCTGATTCTAATCGCTCTGATGGGTGGGGCTGAGTCTCTGGATGGGATTAGAGGCAGCCATGTGCCTGAGGGGTTTTTAGGTGGCCTGTTTACTGAGGGACGAGGCTGTGTTCCCTCCTGGGTTGTTGTTTGCCCTGGGGCTTCTCAGAAGCTGACTGAAAAGGGTGGGGCCAGATTTTCCCAAAATGGCCACCTCCAGAGAAAGGCACAGCTGCTGAATATTCCCCAGAGCTTTGCTTTCAATGTTCTTCCCTCACCACAAGCCACATTCACCCCTCTTTTCCCAGGATGTCCTCCAAGAACTGTGGTCAGGTTTGACCCAGATTCCCATGGAGACTTTGCTTTGCCCTGGGACCCAGTGCATGTGAAAGTCTGTGTGTGCCTTTTAAGAATGGGGTCTCCATTTCCCCCAGTCCTGTCGAGTTCCTGCACACAAGTCCCACTGGCCTTCAATGCTAGATGCTCTGGGGCTCTTTCTCCCCATGCCAGATCCCCACACATTAGTGTTTGATGTGGGGCTCAGAACTCTCACTCCTGTAGGTGAGTCTCTGTGAACCAGTTATTTTCCAGTCTGTGGGGCTTCCAGACTCTATGGAGTTTTTTATATTGTGCAATTGCCCCTCCTACCTCTTGATGTGTCCTCCTTTTTTTCTTCTGGAGTAGGGTATCTTTTTTAAGGGTTCCGGTCCATTTTGGTGAAGAGTGCTCAGTGTTTACTTGTGAATTTTGTTGTTTTTAGGAGAGAAGTTGTTCTCTAGTCCTTCTATTCTGCCATCTTAATACCCCCTTTTGTGACTTTTGTACCTCCTTTTCTCTGCACAAATACTCATTTTTTTTTGTCTCCGCTACCTAACGGTTAGACATATCAAGATAGTCATCAATTCACCCACCAGAATGGCAAAATTTTCTTATTGTCCATTGAGGCCAAGGACTGTTTTGGGGAATAAAGATGAATCTAGTCTGTGAGTGCCTCATAGACCTTATTCTGTATTTCAGATCACTCTGGAAACAAACATAACATTGGCCTAAGTAACAGCCCTTCACATTCTCAATAAAATCTCACATTGCCCCATGCATCCTTATTCTGGATGGAATGTTTGGGCCCCCAACATTTGTGTTGAAACTCTACCCCCTCATATGATGGTATTGGGATGTGGGACTTTTGGGAGGTAACTAAGATTTGATGAGTGGTCCATTTCTCTCTACTCTGTTATTCATCTCTGAAATATAAAGCATAACCTTTATGTCAAGGTTATTAATAAATGAGCTAATAATGATAAAGAGGGTGGCATTCAGTATGAATTTATGTATGTATATATGTATGTATGTATGTATGTAAGTATGTATTTATTTTTAGGACTGAACACATGGCATATGGAAGTTCCCAGGCTAAGGTTCCAATGGAGCTGCAGCTGCCAGCCTACACCACGGCCATGGCAGTGGGGGAGTTGAATTGCATTTGTGACCTATACCACAGCTCCTGGCAATGCCAGATCCCTGATTCACTCAGTGAGGCCTGGGATGATACATGAGTCTTCATGGATGCTAGGCATGTTTGTTACCACTGAACCACAAGGGGAACTTCAATTGTTTAATTTTTCAATTTCTTTCATTTTTTATTTTAAAAATTTTTAAATTTTAATTTAATTTAATTTATTTTTTTTTGTCTTTTTGCCTTTTGTAGGACCACTCCTGCAGCATATGGAGGTTCCCAGTCTAGGGGTCGAATCAGAGCTGTAGCCACTGGCCTATGCCAGAGCTACAGCAATGCAGGATTCGAGCCTCATGTAGCCTACACCACAGCTCAAAGCAATGCGAGATCCTTAACCCACTGAGCAAGGCCAGGGATTGAACCCACAACCTCATGGTTCATAGTTGGATTTTTTAACTACTGAGCCACGACAGGAACTCCTAATTTCTTTCAGTTTTAAATGGAAGTATAGTTGACTTACAAACCTGTGGTAATCTCTGCTGTACAACAATGTGATTCTGTTACACATGTACATATATCTATTCTGTTTCAGGTTCTTTTCCCACATAGATCATCACAGAATTTTAGGTAGAATTCTCTGTCACCACTGGCCAGTCATTCCATATACCACTGTGTGCATATGCCAATCACAAACTCCCATTCCATCCCCCCCCCCATGTTTTTACTAACAAGTTTTTTTAACAGCATCATGTATTATTAGATTCTTATCTGATAGGGCCAGTCTTTGATTTAAGGTGCTGTCAGAGATGTAGCAGGCCCTATACAATTGTATTTAAAGCTCTTGACTGGCAAAGAACACACAGTTCACGTTCTAACAGGATATATTTCAGAGAGAATCCTGAACCATGACATCATCCCTAAGGAGAGAACCACCACCATGAAAAAAGTTCACTGTCCCCAAACTCCCCACATGGAAATAGAATTGTCCTAGCTACCATTTCACAATGGTTCTCTCTCCCTTAAAGAGCTAGGCTGTTTAGAAATAGAGTCACCTTAGGAACATTAATTAGGAGCTTTGAGAATTCAACCCTGGATGCCCCTGAAAGGATAAATGCTCCTTGAATGTCCCTGTGTTCCCAGCTCACCCACCCCAGACCAAGAAGTATATTGTCACCTTGCTAATCCCAGGTCTGTTTGGATCTCATACCAACTTTCTTTCTGGCAATCTCTCCCCATGCATCCTTCCATCCATCCATCAGTGACTTCAGATTCTTCTTCCATGCTGTCATCTGGGTGACTCATTTGGGGTTAGTATGTGCTTTCAGAAAGAGGGGTGTGTATATGTTCACACGTAAAAGGCTTTTGTGAGCAGGAAATAACTTCAGAGACAAGGAAATGAGTAGTGGCTGAGAGGGTCTAGTAAAAAAAAAATCCTAACGATTTTAGGTTTGTGGTTGCTAAGAGGACTCCAGACTCTAGAGTGAATTAAAGGGTATTGATGTGGAGCCTAGACACTCTGATATTACTGATAACTTCCTTGGTAATTTGACTGACATTTCAGGTATTGACACTGTCTGTTCGTTTGTGCTAGATCTTCCTTATCATTTAGGGAAATCGCTTCTCTTTCTCTAAGTGCTACAAGTGGTCCTCACACCACACACCTTGGGCTGTAACCCCCTGCTCTTTGGAAGCATTTTTAAATTTACGTATGATTTTGATTTTAAATTTTGTTAAATGGAGTTGCCTTTTTTCCCCCAGAATGTATCTCTTTGTGTGAGGTATGCATTTATTAATCTACAATAGATATCTGAATTATTAATCCTTTCTCAACTCTCAGGGTACTCACTTCTTGTCCACATAAAATTCATTTTAATTATCTTTTTTTTTAGTGTCTTTGACAGGTCTTTGTATTATTGTTATGTCATGTCATAAAATTAAAGGTTAGAAAAGTTTTAGTATTTTCAGAAGAGTTTTTAAAGGCTATGTGGCTCCCCTCAAAAGGTTGTGCTACTCTGCTAATTATTTCCTTTGCATAAGTATACTTTGTTTGTTATCGGAATGAATTTTGATACTTCATAGTAACTTTTTCTAGATAGTCATATTTTTGATACTTTAAAAATTCAATATAAAGTTTTTTTGTGATCATCTACTATAATTTTTATTATTTTTCTCTCGACCTGATTTTCTGTTCTACATATGTATGCTTGGAATCTCTCTTTTTTATTTTGTAATTAAAAAATTTTCTTTTTATATTTAAACATTTTTCTATTAGAGTTGATTTGCTATGTTCTTTCAATTTCTGCTGTGCAACAAATTGACTCAGTCATACATATATGTATATATATGTAGATTTTTTAATGACATTAACCTGTATTATGTTCCATCATAAATGACATAAATGAGTTCCCTTTGCTATGCAGCAGGAATGATCTCTTTTTTTGATAGTTGTTATAGTTTTAACACCATAAACAAAAAGGATCGATAGCTTTTTTGTATGTATATGAAAGATTTCTAGCATTTGAAAACTTAAAGCAAAACACAGGAAGTGTGAAAAATATATAAAAGGAATTCCTAGCATAACAAATATAACTTTATAAAAAAAGAAACTTTAGGGAAGACACATTACTGATTTGAACAGCTGTTGGGATTCTAGTATGTTGTGGGGAAGTTTTTAAATACCATCCCACTGAACCAGCTTGGATTTGATTGCTGATGAATATTGATTTCTCATTTTCAAATTTCATTTGACATCAGTTTGACAACTTATTGTTTATAAAAGAACAATCTTAATCAATATGAACATTTTCTTTTGTTAAATTTTTAAATTTTTAAAAAAATAGTTTCAAATGATGCAACGGACAAGAGCTTAATCTCTAGAATATATAAGCAACTTATACAACTCAACAGCAAAAAACCAATCAATCAATGGAAAAATGGGCAAAAGACCTGAATAGACATTTCTCCAAAGAAGATACACAGATGGCCAGCAAACACATGAAAAAATGCTCAACATCGCTGATTATAAGAGAAATGCAAATCAAAACTACCATGAGATACCACCTCACACCAGTCAGAATGGCCATCATTCATAAATCCACAAATAACAAGTGCTGGAGGGGCTGTGGAGAAAAGGGAACCCTCCTGCACTGCTGGTGGGAATGTCAACTGGTACAGCCACTATGGAGAACAGTTTGGAGATACCTTAGAAATCTATACATAGAACTTCCATATGACCCTGCAATCCCACTCTTGGGCATCTATCCGGACAAAGCTCTACTTAAAAGAGACACTTGCACCCGCATGTTCATTGCAGCACTATTCACAATAGCCAGGACATGGAAACAACCCAAATGTCCATCGACAGATGATTGGATTCGGAAGAGGTGGTATATATACACAATGGAATACTACTCAGCCATCAAAAAGGATGACATAATGCCATTTGCAGCAACATGGATGGAGCTAGAGAATCTCATCCTGAGTGAAATGAGCCAGAAAGACAAAGACAAACACCATATGATATCACTTATAACTGGAATCTAATATCCAGCACAAATGAACATCTCCTCAGAAGAGAAAATTATGGACTTGGAGAAGAGACTTGTGGTTGCCTGATGGGAGGGGTAGGGAGTGGGAGGGATCGGGAGCTTGGGCTTATCAGACACAACCTAGAATAGATTTACAAGGAGATCCCGCTGAATAGCATTGAGAACTATGTTTAGATACTCATGTTGCAACAGAAGAAATAGTGGGGGAAAAAACTGTAATTGTAATGTACACATGTAAGGATAACCTGACCCCCTTGCTGTACAGTGGGAAAATAAAATAAAAAAAAAATTGAAACAAAATTAAAATTTTTTATTACTCAAATGAATTGATCACATCTGTAGTTGTATAATGATCATCACAATCCGATTTCCAGGATTTCCATCCCACAACCTAAGCACATCACTGCACCCCCAAACTGTCTCCTCTGGAGACCAAAAGTTTTTCAATGTCTGTGAGTCAGCATCTGTTCTGCAAAGAAGTTCAGTCTGTCCTTTTTTCAGATTCCACATGTCAGTGACAGCATTTGATGTTGGTGTCTCATGGTATGGCTGACTTCACTTAGCATGATAGTTTCTAGGTCCATCCATGTTGCTAAAAATGCTGGTATTTTGTTCTTTTACTGGCTGAGTAATGTTCCATTGTGTATATGTACCACATCTTCTTGATCCACTCCTCTATTGATGGACATTTAGGCTGTTTCCATGTCTTGGTTATTGAAAGAAGTGCTGCCATGAGCTTAGATTAGATTGATCAATACAAACATTTTCTTATTTTTAAAAATTCACTGATTTATCACTTTATTTTCCATATTTAAGGCCTGGTTCTTTAATTAGTGATGTGTTTCTAGTGATGTGTTCCAACATTAAGACTCTTCTAGGCATTCCCGTCATGGCTCAACAGAAACAAATCTGACTAGTATCCATGAGGATGCAGGTTCAATCCCTGGCCTTGCTCAGTGGGTTAAGGATCTGGCGTTGCCATGAGCTGTGGTGTAGGTTGCAGACACAGCCTGGACCCATGTTGCTATGGCTGTGGTGTGGGCTGGCAGTCATAGCTCTGATTGAACCCTTAGCCTGGAAACCTCAACCTCCATATGCCATGGGCACAGCCCTAAAAGCCAAAAAAAAAGACTCTTCTAACACATTAGTGCTTGGTAATGCAAAATGAAGGCAGAACTCTTAGAAAATGCAGATGTGAGACATGATAGGAAACCTATAGGATAATAAGGTGTGTCTCGATGAATTTATTTGTGGCTGCTTATCCATATGCACTTTTGTTACATACAAAACATTATTTCCAGATTTGACTGGTTTGGATTTGACTGGTTTAACAAGAGTTTGCCCACCAGAAACTAGATCGACTTATTTTATTACTGTCACATTTTAACATAGTATACTTTCATAGGTGAAAAAGTCACATTGATTGTGTTCTAGACACAGTTATTTTTAGTGAAATTGCACAATGTTGACTACTTTGGGAACTTTGGAATGTCCACTCAGAGAAGGCCCAAGCCTGGGTGTTGGGCATTAAATCCCCACACTTTATCTTCCTGGCTGTGTGAACTTAGGCAGGACAATTGATCTCCGTGTACCTCAGTTAACATGAAGGTTCAAAGGGTACCTCCTGCCTAGAGCTGTGGTGAAGATTCTATGAGGTAATGTCAGGGAAGTGCTTAAGAGTGTGCCTGTTGCTGTTACCTAGGTGATAGCCATTGGTGGGTTTTGTTGTTGTTAAAAGAGAGGCAAGTATGTTGTTGTCTAGAGACCTTAAGTGTTGAAAAGCCAAGGCCACTCTGGTAGGAGCTTGGCACAGGGATAAATATCTTACAATATCCCTGAGGGGCCGCAGTCAGAGGCAAGCCTCAGGAGCTGCTCCTGGCCATGTAGAAGTGAACCTGGAAGTGCAACCCCCAAGCTTCTCTTTTCTGTCCATCTCTCCCCTCACCAGGGGTGGTGGGAGAGGCAGAAACACTCAGGGGAATGGGCGGGTGTGTGCCCTCTTAGGGTCTTGGATGACTACTCTGCTCAGCCCTGCCAGCTACTCTCTGTAAAGGTGGAACCGGAGAGGCAGCACTTCCAGGCATCCACCAGGCTGGGCGAGATCTGGGAAGGACCGTATAGATTATCAGAAAGCAAGCTGCCACCCTAAGGAGAGTGTGTGATAGTCAACTAGTTAGCAACTCCCTTATATTAATTAATTAATTAATTAATTAAATAATTAATTTGGCTGTCCTGTGATATCTGGAGCTCCAGGGCCAGGGATAAGATCTGAGCTGTTGTTGCAAACTGTGCTGCAGCTCAACCCACTGTACGGGGCTGGGGCTTGTGCCATAGCAGCGGTCTCCTCTTCCTTATTTTATATTCCTTTAAATGCATACCTTACTCTCTCTTTCATTTCCAAGACAACCTTTTTATGTAGTTTATATTTGCCAGTTAGATTTCCTTAATACTCTTCAATCCACTCTACTTGTGTTTATCTAGAGCCTCTTCATATATCAAGTGCTTCCATGGCACCAGCCAATGTGAAGGGATATTGTTCAGTACTCATTTTTTTGGACCTCATCTGGGGCATATGGAAATTCCTGGGCCAGGCTTGGAACCCACCCCATAGCAGTGACACAAGCTACAGCAGCCACAATGCCAGAATCTTAACCCACTGCTCAATAAGGGAACTCCTTTTCGTCCTCCTTGTGAAGGTCCTTTGAAGAAACCCAAACTATTAACCACTGTGCTGTTCTTCAGAAAGGACCTCTCGGCCTCCATGACCTTGTGGACACAAGAAATTCATGAAATCTCCAAAGACTTTTCAAGGGCAGAGCATCCCAGAAAGGTGGTTCTTGGGTCTGGTTCCTGTAGGAATTAAACCTTCTCTGGGGGACAGGTTGTCATTTAAAAGCCAAACCAAAGAAAGAAGAGTTTCTTCTGGGAGGAAGGAAATTCATCTCCCTCCAAGGCTGCTTGCTGAAAATTGTCCATCTTGGCTGAAAATCTTCCACTCTCTCATGTCTGTGCCCCAAAGGAGTGGCATTGTTTGTAGGATGGAAAGACAATGGAAAAGTTTATTTAATGAGCACCTCTGGGAATCCACCCCTTGAGATGCTGGCAACTTGAGACATGTGCCCAATGCCCCTTTCCTATAATTCTCTGAGCCCAGCCAAGTGCAAACAGAACTGGGCTTTCCAAGGACAGACCCCGGAAAACAGAAGGCTGCAGGGATACCTTTTGGAAAGAAGGTTCCAGGAAGGGTTGGGGTAGTAAGAGAGAAGAGAGGGGAGAAAGGGGGAACCGGGCTTATCCTCTAGAACAGTGATATGTGAAGTCCCATATTCATTTATTCCATGACACTGAAGTCCCTGTACTTTGAAGGCGCTTTCGTTTCTGTGGAAACAAGTCTTTTCCAGCTCTTGCGGTTTCCTTCTCTTTCTTCTTGGAATCTAGAGATTCTCTCCAATAATTTTTGTGCTGGGTCTCCACTTCTGCCCTACTAACCCACAATTGCAGGCTCCTGTTGGATTGCCTGTGTCCAACCGCTTATTCATCAAGTAGTCAGTGGAGATTGAATATGCACAAGGTATGGTCGGATTTATTACTCATGTGATTGGATTATTCCACTCAGCTGGTTGGTTTGTTTTGGTCAAACTCGTGACATGGAGAAGTTCGTAGGCTGAGGATGGCACCTGAGCCACAGCAGTAACCAAAGCCACAACAGTGACAAAGGCAGATCTTTTACCTGCCGAGCCATCCGGGAACTCGTGTTGTATTCTGCACCTAGTTTGCAGTACTGTTAGCACTTCATGGTTTTGTACTGATGGCTGTTGTCTCACTTGAGTGTCCACAATATCAGCTACCAATAATGTAACTCTTTCTGATACTCTGTACTCAGACAGTCCCTTTTCTCATTGAACCAATCTCCTTAAATATTCAGGAGACTATTGAGATATTGAAGTTAGACTAGCCTGCCTTACCCTCTTCATAAATTTAAGGCACATGTTTTAAGGATGTGATATACAATATCCAGGGGGACACAGTTGTTAACAAAGCATTTTGTATTAGATTAAGAAATTGTCCTTGGTTTCCTGCCTTAGTGAGAGGCTCTCTCCTGGCTCCTAACTGTCAGTACTGACACTCACGTTTCCTCAAATGCAGTTTCCAGTGTGATTTCAGCTATGTTTTCTCTTCATCTGCCTATTTTGGTGATGAATTCTGTGAAGTTCCTAGTATTGATCCAGCTCTTCATTCTTAGACTAGGTATTACTTGTTTAGGATATATTATTTTCTTAAAAGAGATTTGAATGCATTTTATATAATACAAATATTTCATTTTGTTTCAGTATTCAAGCATGTGATGACCTTGAAATTTTCCTTTTTGTGTTATTCTTTATCCCTTTGGTTCTAATATATTTTTTTTTTGTTTTTTTGTATGCACTTGAGGCATACAGAAGGGATGATGGGCCAGGTATCGAACCCACACCACAGCTGCACCCCAAGCCATGGAAGTGACAATGCTGTATCCTCAAACCACTGAGCCACATGGGATCTCCTGGTCTCAGTCTTTATTACATGTCTATCATTTGCAGGAGTTGAGCACCTGCTATGTGCCAGGCAGCATGTAAGTCCCTGGAAAGATGCTGATGAGCACAAACCATCACAACTTCAGACCCACAAATAAATACAGAATTACCAACATGAGAGAACATCAAGAATAGCACAGGAAGGTGTTCCTATGGCATAGGAGCTTAAGGATTTGACATTGTCACTGCAGCGGCTCAGGTTGCTGTAGTGACACGTGTTTGATCCCTGACCCTAGAACTTCCACATGAAGAGAGTGCATCCAAAAAGAGAGAGAGAATGAGAAAATATATTTTTTCACAAAGTACAATCCACCTACACCACTTCCAGTGGAATAAGAATAAAATGTTAAAGAAAAAGAATATACAGGAAGCTCCACTTGTGGACTTCACCCTCTGTCCTCCTGAACCTCACCCTCTGTTCTCCATCTCACTGGCTTCTCAACTATCTTCAACCACCCACCCTTACCAATCTCACCATCCCACAGGGCAAGTGTGAACTCTGTTCTTGCAGCCCAACATGCTTGTCCTTCCCCTATCTCCTCTGATTTACAATCACCCATTTTTCCTCTCACAGTTCAATATTCATATTTCAGAGAGCCCTCTCCCACACACCTTCTCAGAGCCAATTATCCCTCAATGTTTTTTTTTTCTCTCTTTTCATTCTCTCAGCATTGCTAATGCCAAATGTTTTTCTACTATGGAGAATGTACACATTTATTTTCATCTGAAATTGGCCTTTCAATTTTAGGGTGGTTTGATCTATAGGATCTTGGAAAGCTTTTTAATCAAAGCTTTCTCTTATTTGGTAGTGAACACCTCTGATTTTTACTGCAATACATTTTTACTTCTGAGCATGAACAAATGAGATCACATTCTCATACACTTTGATTTTATATTGAAAGTTTTGTGATTTGTTTCCACTTCTTATCTATGAGTTTATATGCTTTCCCTCCTCTTGGAAGAATGCACCTGGCAGGTGGTACCTGAAAGCAAGGCCCATAAGGATCGTCACTAAGAAGAAGTGCTACACAGCAGTCCAAAGAAGTAACAGGCATGTTGTGTTTATAATTGAAATCCAACTTTTTTTTTGTTTGTTTGTTATTGTTTTTTGTCTTTTCTAGGGCTTTTCTGTTGGCATAAGGCAGTTCCCAGGCTAGGGGTCGAATTGGAGCTGTTGCTGCTGCCCTATGCCAAAGCCACAGCAATGCCAGAACTGAGCCACATCTGCGACCTACATCACAACTCACAGCATTGCCGGATCCTTATCCCACTAAGCAAGGCCAGGAATCGAACCCACAACCTCATGGTTGCTAGCCGGATTTGTTAACCGATGAGCCATTACGGGAACTCCTGGAATTCCATCTTTGATGGCTGTCCTTGTTTAAGGGGAATGATGAGTACAGAGAGAGAATTTGTTTGACAGATTTATTCATTTGAACAAGCTCCCATTGATGAAGTGTCTGTTGTATGTGTCAGAAGAATCACACTAGAAAAATTATATCATCCCATTTAACTCACTCATTAGTCTTATAGTCTATGGAATGTTACTCCCACAGTAGAGGTGAGGCATCTGCCCCTGAGAAAGATTAAATAACTTTGTCTTGAGGTCACACAGATGGAAGCTGGTGGACCAAAATTCTATTTGAGGAAGCCTGACTCAAGATCCCATTTTCTTGTTTTTCTTTCTGAACCCGTGCCACAGCACTCATAATGACAAATACTTAACTGCTGGGCTACCAGGGGACTTCTAAGATCCCATGTTCTAAATCACAAGTCTGTACTAACAGTGGGAGATTTAAGTATCAACAATAATTATCTTAAAACCGATTAATAATCATACTAATAATAGCTATCATGTATTGAGATCTAACCATGACAAAGGGATTTTCATACCTCACAAAGGATATAATGAGAGCACCCACAATGGCAATTAGATGCTGTGGTTAATCACTGAGAACTATGTCTTGTCACTTATGATGGAGCATGATAATGAGAGAAAAAAGAATCTATACATATATGTGTAACTGGGTCACTATGCTGTACAGTAGGAAGAAAAATTGTATTGGGGCAATACCAATAATAAAAAAATCAATTTTAGAATTAAAAAAAAGGTAAGTGAGAGTTAACTGTGACATCAAATCAGGTCATAGACTTGAGGTTGTTGGAACTGAAAATCCATGACTTAATCACCATGAAATGACTTCTTTGAACAAGGGATGTGTGGAGATATTGAAGAAAAGGAATTAAATGTCTTCAATCATTTTGGAAGGGTGTTATCTGAGAAGAAATTTGTTTATGTTCATCAATTCGAACAGGAGAATTTGAACCTGTCGCGTGGGCAACAGAGAGAGAGAGATTTCTTCTTAATTAATGTCTGAATAATTACACACATTTAAAATGGAAATGGGCTACCCCTTGAATGAGAGAATCACTGGCAATGGAAGGACAAATGGGGGGTGCTAGTTGTCCATGAAAAGTGGAACGAAAAGGTGGTGACTATCTCAGGTGCCAGTTGGCTGTTCACTGAAAGTTGCTTTTGCCTCCTTCCCCAGCAGGCACACCAGCTACATGGAAGCAGGAAACCACACAGGAGTATCAAAACTGTTCCTCCTCCTGGGTCTCTCAGAGGATCCAGAACTGCAGCCCCTCCTCTTTGGGCTGTTCTTATCCATATACCTGGTCACCGTGCTTGGGAACCTGCTCATCATCCTGGCTGTCAGTTCAGACTCCCGCCTCCACACCCCCATGTACTTCTTCCTCTCCAACCTGTCCTTTGTTGACATCTGTTTTGTCTCTACCACTGTCCCGAAGATGCTAGTGAACATCGAGGCACAGAGTAAAGACATCTCCTACATAGGATGCCTCACTCAGGTGTATTTTTTTATGGTTTTTGCTGGAATGGATGATTTCCTCCTGACCGTGATGGCCTATGACCGTTTTGTGGCCATCTGCCACCCCCTGCACTATGTGGTCATCATGAATGCCCACCTCTGTGTCCTCCTGGTTCTGATGTGTTGGTTCATCCTATTCTGGGCTGCCCTTATTCATCTTCTACTGTTGACGCAGCTGACATTCTGTGTAGGTACTGAAATCCCACATTTCTTCTGTGAACTGGCTCAGATTCTCAAGGTGGCCTGCTCAGACACCTTCATCAATGAGGTCTGTTTGTATGTGGCCACTGCCCTGCTGTGTATGCTTCCTCTCACTGGGGTCCTCTTTTCTTACTATCAGATTGTCTCCACCTTAATGAAAATGGCATCCACTGAGGGCAAGTACAAAGCCTTTTCCACCTGTGGGTCTCACCTCTCTGTGGTCACCTTATTCTATGGGACGAGTCTAGGGGTCTACTTCACCTCTGCTGTGACCCATTCTCCCCATAGAATCTCCATTGCCTCAGTGATGTACACCGTGGTCACCCCCATGCTGAACCCCTTCATCTACAGCCTGAGGAACAAGGATGTGAAGGGGGCCCTGGGCAGGCTCCTTAGCTGAGTCCCTTGCTAGTGATGGGCCACTGGTCTCAGAACTAAGTGAAGATGGTGGGCTCCAAAGGCAAATGATGCAAAGTTCAATATCTTGTTTCTTTTCTCCCCTCAAAACCTGCTTGACTTCTTTTTGTAAAGCATGTGTGACTTAACATGTCTTTGTTTTTGGATTGGTGTTTCTCAAACAGCCCTCTCAGCAATTCCCTTTTGACATTTCTCCTTTATATCTTGTCCATATATTCCATGTTTCTTCAGCATTTTGCAGTCATTCTCATGGACTGATTGACTGAGTGTGTTTTCTTCCCTGTGTTCACTCCTCCTCTCTCCCACCCATGTTCCTTGCTCCTTCCTATAAAGTGCTTGAAGATGCATCCTTTGTTCAGTATCAGCTTCTGAAGGAACCAAACCTATTACAGGCAAGGGTTTCCTGTCTTGGCCAGCAGGTTAAGACCCAAGGATGATGGTTCCATCCCTGCCTTGATCATTGTGATAAGGATGCAGCATTGAGTGAACTGTAGTTTAAGTTGCAGATCTGGCATTGCTGTGACTGTGGTGTAGGCTGGCCGTTGCAGCTCTTTATTTGACCCATATGTTGGAAACTTCCATATGCCATGGGTGCTGCCCAAAAAAGCCAAAAAAAAAAAAAAAAAAAAAGGTGGGAATCTAGTTTTGGGAGCCAGCTTTTTCAAGTGATTGATAGCCATATATTGTGTCAGAAAACTCTCAAACACTGCTTCATTGTCTTTTTTTTTTTTTGTCCTTTTAAGGCTGCACCTGTGGCATATGGAATTTCCCAGGCTAGGGATTGAATTGGAGCTGTAGATGCCAGCGTACATTGTAGCTGTAACAATGGTGGGATCCAAGAGGCCTCTGTGACCTATACCTCATCTCAGGTCAATGCCAGATCAGGAACACACTAAGCGAGGCCTAGGATCAAACACATATCCTTATGGATCCTATTTGGGTCAATGAATGCTGAGCCATAATGGGAACTGCACACTGCTTCATTCATTGCCTTCCTTCTTCCCCTTCCTCTTTCCTTTTCTTGTTGCATTGGACATTTATTTCTCATCAGGGCCATTTTCAGATGTGCTCCAAGATTCTCAAACATCTAATAATGGATATAATAAATGAATAAAACATTTTCTCACATGGTTTATTTTAGGGAAGGGAATGTTCTGGAGGTGCCACCAGGAGTGGTAGTTACACACTTGTGGAATGTACTCAGAAGTAGTTCAACTTATGAGAAGACTATTGATAGAATTGAGTTTGCAGTGAAGGATGGGGTGGCTGAATCTCTCAACATTTCCCCTACTTCCCCTGGGATCCCTTCCCCATGTCCATTGCAATCCAGCCTGACTGCCTCTGTCAGCACCAGGTGGAGCCGACCTTTTGCATGCTTGATGGCAAATCTGACTGTGAATTATGCCCCACCAGGGACAGCTCTTGATGGAGAGTCATGGGGGATACCATCTTCTTCACCCTTTGGTCGTGTGTTAATTCTGACCTGTTACACTTGAAACATGATGGAAGAAAGTAATAGAATAAGAATATATATATGTATGACTGGACCAATGTGCTTAGAAGTTACAAGTGAACCTATTTACAAAACAGATTTTTTGACCTTTGGATGTTGTGCCATTTCCCAGAATTTCCCTGCAGGATGAAATCTCTGCTCACTCATGTGGGGGATGACTTAAGGTAAGCTTGATTGGATGTACTCTCTTCCCTGTATCACTTCTCCTCACTCTAACCCAATAAAGTCTTGCACATGAATCCTTGGCTGGGCATCTGCTTCTGTTGAACCAAAGCTAAGACAGGTGATAAAGACCATGAAGAGAAAACAATACCATGAATGGTACCAAGGACTTCTCGGGCAAAAACAAGCAAACACAGAAACAAACAAGCATTGGGTATATATAAAGATCTCCAAATTCCTGCAAAATCATAACTTGTTAGGTAGGAATAACATATTCAGTGTGGCTTTAACTCAACTTCATTCCACTAAGATTAATCCATAATGTATTTATCATCTGCTTCATACAAACACAATTGGGGACCAAAGAGGTAAAGGTGATTGCAGTAAACAGTGGCCACCATAAAAATATTGGTGTGTAATAAAGAATGTTGATAAAAACGGAGCTTGGGCTTATCAGACACAACCTAGAATAGATATACAAGGAGATCCCGCTGAATAGCATTGAGAACTATGTCTAGATACTCATGTTGCAACAGAAGAAATGGTGGGGGGAAAACTGTAATTGTAATGTATACATGTAAGGATAACCTGACCCCCTTGCTGTACAGTGGGAAAATAAAATAAAATAAAATAAAAAAATAAAAAATAAAAAAAAAAAATAAAATAAAATAAAAATTAAAAAAAAAAAGATAAAATCATACTTATTTCCTACTTAGTATCTGATTAAGTGAACAATTCCTATTTCCTAAAGATACAATGTAATATTTTGGAGGTTAGATGTTAGAACATTTCAAATTGAAGAGATTCCAACATTTCTTATGAAACTAAAATATTATAATTTCCTTATATGAATGAAAGCAAATATTTTAAAAACTAAATGTTTATGAAGGAATTTTTGGCACAGTGTACACAGAAGGATTTTTTAAAAAATATCAGTTCAATAAAATCTATACTTCAAAAAAAAAAAAACGATACAGGTTTTCCAACACTCCTTGGATAATTCTAGAAAAAACTTTTTAAAATTTATTAATAGATTTCTTGAGGGATAATTTATATACCATGAAATTCTGCCATTGAGATGATAAATTCCATTGTTTTGGTTAGTGTAGAGTTATTCAATGATCATCACGTTCCCGTTCTAGAACATTTTTTATCACCCTAGGGAGTTCCTTTGTGCCCATTTGCAGTTAGCATCTGTATCATATCTCATGATATCACTTAGCGTGGAATTTAAAAAAATGGTAGAGGAGTTCTCTCGTGGTGCAGCAGGTTGAGGATCTCACATTGTCACTGCAGCCGCTCGGGTCACTGCTGTGGTGCAGGTTCACTCCCTGGCCCAGAAACTTCCACATGCCAAGTGTGCAGCCCCCCACCCTGAGAAGTTACAAGTGAACCAATTTACAAAACAGATTTAAACACACAGAACATTGAGTAGATTTCCCTTTGCCCTTCCCAAACCCCCAATCCATCCCTCCTTTCTCATCCTTCCCCTTTGGTAACCATACATTTGTTTTCAAGGTCTGTGCTTCTGTGTCTGTTTTGTAAACAAATTCACTTGTATCACTTTTTAAATTCCACCTATATGATAGCATATGATATTTGTCTTTCTCTGTCTGAGTCCCTTCACTTAGTATGGTAGATACAAACTGTTACACTTTTTTTTTGGTCTTTTGCCATTTCTTGGGCTGCTCCCATGGCATATGGAGGTTCCCAGGCTAGGGGTGGAATTGGAGCTGTAGCTGCCAGCCTACACCAGAGTCACAGCAACTTAGGATCTGAGCCGTATCTGCAACCTACACCACAGCTCAGGGCAATGCTGGATGTTTAACCTGCTGAGCAAGGGCAGGACCCACAACCTCATGGTTCCTAGTTGGATTCATTAACCACTGTGCCATGACGGGAACACCACAAAACACATTTAAACACACAGAACATTGAGTAGAATTCCCTTTGCCCTTCCCAAACCCCCAATCCATCCCTTCTTTCTCATCCTTCCCCTTTGGTAACCATACATTTGTTTTCAAGATCTGTGAGTCTGTGTCTTTTTTGTAAATAATTTCATTTGGATCACTTTTTAAATTCCACCTATATGGTAGCATATGATATTTGTCTTTCTCTGTCTGAGTCCCTTCACTTAGTATGATAATTTCTAGGTTGTGATTTTTTTAATTGAAGTATAGTTGATTTAGAGTGTTGTCAATTTCTGCTACACAGCACATTGGTCCAGTCATACATATATATATTCTTATTCTATTACTTTCTTCCATCATGTTCTACCCAAAGAGAGTGCATATATTTCCCTGTGCTATACAGTAGGACCTCAATGCTTATCCATTTCAAGTGTAACAGTTTGTATCTACCAGCCCCAAACTCCCCATCCATCACACTCCTGCCCCCTTTCCCCTTGGCAATCACAATCTGTTCTCTATGTCTGTGAGTCTGTTTCTGTTTTTCAATACGACACATTTCCACTCAAGAGAAGTTATGGGAGTTCTCTGGTGGCTCAGCCAGGATCCAGTGTTGTCACTTGTGTGATCTGGGTCATGTTTGTGGCACTGGTTTGATCCCTGGCCCAAGAACTTCTGCATGCCAGGAGTGTCACCAAAAAAATTAAAGAAAAATAAATGAAGAAGAAAAAGCATGTATACATGAGCTCACACCCACAGACATGCTTTGCATTTTATTTTAAAGGCTTTGCCATCCTGTTTCCCCTTCTTCTCTCTGTAGCCCACGTACTTCCTCATAAGGAGCATCCTATTTTTCCCTCATCTGGAGGATCCCACCAGGCAGGCAGCATCTGAAATACGGAGCCATAGGCATCATCCCTAACAGCATCCACTTGTCTGTGACAACTGCCCTGCTGGGTGTGTTTCCCCTCACTGGAATCTTTTTCTCTTACTTTCAAATTGTCTCCTCTTTAGTGAGAATGTCCTCTATGAGGGAAAATAGGAAGCCTTTTCCACCTGTGAGCCTCACCCCTCTGTGGTCTCCTGGTACTTTGGGACAAGCCTGGCAGTCTACCTCAGTTGTGATGTGATCCGTTCTCCCCGGAGAAGCTCCATGGCCTCAGTGATGTTTACCATAGTCATCCCCATGTGGAACCCCTTTATCTACAGCCTGAGGAACAAGGATGTGAAGAGGGCCCTGGGCAGGCTCCTCAGTTGAGGAGCCCCTTGTGCGTCATGGGCCACTGGCCTCAGAACTAAGTGGCATTGTGATGCCCAAGGGAGAATGTTGCGCATTTAAATGTCCTAAGTCTTTTGTGATACTAAAGGCCAGGCTTCAGTTCTTGTCTTCTCAAAGCACCGATGCCTTTCCTTTTATTTGTTTTTCTATTAGTTTGTCCTCAACCATCTCCTCAGTAATTCCTGTTTAATTTTCTTTCTTATTTGCAGACCATAAAGGTCTATCTGGGGCAATATATTTTTTTACTGCCATTCTGTCAATTATCAACACTATATTTGCAGCAGTTATGTCAAGTGTGGCATGGTTTTCCCCCAAATACCCTCTGAAATGTTGATATTATTCGCCTTAGTTTGGTTGTATGTCTTACTCTCGATGAGATGGAATAAAATCATACTACAGTCATAAACAAATGCTTCAAATATGAAGATTCTTCAGATCCCACTGTGGAGCAGTGGGTTAAGAATCCAACTTCAGCAGCTCAGGTTGCTGCAGAGGCATGGGTTTGACCCTCAGCCTGGTGCCATGGGTTATGGATCTGGCTTGCTGCAGTTGCAGCTGGGATGCAATCCCTGGCCTGGGAACATCCATATGCTGTGGGTGCAGCAAAAAAAATAAAAAGAAAAGCAAAGAAAAGAGAGAGAGAGAATGTTCTTCTTGTTTTATGTGTATGCTCTGGTATCTTGACAAAATTTTTTTTCTTTTTTCTTTTCAGGGCTGTACTTGTGGCATGTAGAAGTTCACAGTCCAGGGGTTGAATTGGAGCTGCAACTGCTGGCCTATGACACAGCCACAGCAAAGCCAGATCCAAGCCCCATCTGCGACCTATGCTGAAGCTTTCAGCAATGTTGGTTTCTTAACCCACTTAATGAGGCTGGGGATTGAACCCCCATCCTTATGGTTACTACTCAGTTTCCTTATCTGCTGAACCACAATTGGTATTCCTGACAACATTTTTCAAAAGTATTTTCTCTCCTTTACATTTTTCAAAAAGATTGAGATTGGGATGGACCCTAGGCAGGAACACTGACATTCAGCCCACATTCCTGTTTGTCATTATACTTCTCCTGACAAAGCATTAGCTTTATCTTTTCAGACTGGCCACCCCCACATGGGAAGAGACATGGAAGTCAGCAGCTGTCAATGCTCCCACCTGTTGGCTTTACTACCAAAGAGCAACTGGAGGTATTTTAGCTGCTGAGGTGTTTAAAAAATCTCAGAAAAGGATTCTTGTGTGGAGCAAGAAGATACAAGGAGCCGAGGAAGGGAGCTTGCCTAAATGGTGCAATTCTGAGGGCAGGCTGCTAATCAGGAAAAGGCCTGTGTGAACAGTCAATTCTGAGGGCAGTTTCCTAAATAAGTGGATGCCTGCCTGTATGGCACAATTCCAAGGACAGGCCCCAGAAGACACTAAGGCTCACCCGCTGACATAGGTGGAAAACTAAATTTCCCAGATAATAATTTTCATTTTGTGTTGCTGAGTGGGTATTGTTCCATGGATTACTTAGTCTTTTCTGTTATTCACTTGTTATTAATTTTTCCTCAGTCTTTCCTGATTATTTGCTTATTATTCTCATTTTCCTGTGGTGATTTGTGATTTAACAAAGTTACAGCAATAATATAATAAGAATTTCATCCTAAAGGACTTTCCCCTATTTAAATCCAACTTAATTTAAACATAGCATTTATCTACTAACTAGGTATACAGTAAACTTTAGAGTTAGGATTTTAATGAGGTTCATAGAAATTAGACATATATTATTCATGACCAAAAGACACCTAGCTATGAGTTATGGAAGCTTTTAAGTGATAGCTAGTTAAGTTGGTTTATGTTTTCTTACACTATCTCCCTGCCATAACACTTTAAAGATAAGCACTAGTCTAAAAACAAGATCTGTTGTGTCTGTGACCTCTTCAACTTGTGGAGACTTACTGACTATGGGATGATTTGTACTGAGTCTCCTCCTTTCCACATGATGTATTATACCTAATTGCCCTTAAATTGTACCCACTAAATTTAGTTAAGACAGAGATCTTAGAACATGATGTATAGCTGCTGTACCACGTAAAAGTTAACCCATGTAATTTTAACACTATGATGTAATCTGTAGTTAGAAACTGTCTATATAATCAACCACTTATGCCAATAAAATTTGAGCAGTCCAGCACGCTGAAAGAAGAGACAAAGAGGCTGTTTCCATATGTACATTCACTGATGTGTGTCCCTCTCCTATCAGGAAAAAGTGTACACTCTCTGGCCACCAGAGCTGGCCTCTGGCAGATTCTGATTTGTACAATCATGAGGTCTTTCCCCCTGGGACCAATGAACTGTGGTCAAGAGACAATGTGACTGGCAGCCTATTCAGAATCACATTCATTTATTCAACTTATCAAACCTATTTTTACTGAGGATTTACCATGTGCCTGTGTTTGATTTAGGCTCACCCACTGCAGGGTAAAGAGGATGAGGAGTCTGGGGAGGGCAGTTTGTCCCAATAAAATGGATGGTCTTTGTACAACTCACTGAGAAATTAACTTTGTTTTTTTTTGGTTTTTAAGTCTGCACCCATGGCATATGGAGATTCCCAGGCTAGGGGTGGAATTGGAGCTACTGCTGCTGCCCAATGCCACAGCCACAGCCACAGCAAACATCTGTGATATACACCACAGCTCAGGACAATGCCAGATCCTTAGCCCACTGGGGAAGGCCAGGTATTGAGCCCAGAACCTCATGGTTCCTAGTCAGATTATTTTCCACTACACCACGATGGGAACTCCAAGAAAGTTACTTTTGTGAGGATAGTGAATGGCTTAGGTGAGTAGTATCTGGGGAAGAGTGTGCCCCAATCAGAAGGTAAGGTTAATACAAAGACTCTGAGGTGGGTGGTTGCCCTTGGGGTGGAATGTAGCTGGAGCAGAGAGTGAGGGGAGCACAGGAGAAGAGGAAGACAGGTATTGGGCTGGTCACGTGAGGCTTTGCCTGTCACTGAAGGGCTTTTGCTTTCATTTATTCTGAGTGACCTGGGGAGTCATTGCAGAGACTTGAGCAGAAACGTTACATGTCTTACCTTAGCATTTTTATTTTCTTTTTTGGTTAGAATTGCTGCATTTGGGATTTCCCAGGCAAGGACCTGAATCAGAATAATAGTTGTGACTTATGCTATAGCTATAGCAATGCTGGATCCTTAACCCACTGTGCCAGAGCAGGACCTCCTGCCTGATTTTAAGAAATGATTCTGGCTTCCTGGTTCAATAGCTATTGGAGGGTGTGAGGAAGCCTGTGAGTTGGGCTTTATTTTGAAGCCAGAGCCAAGTGGAATCTTTATCAGTCAGCATATGGGTGTGAGAGAAAGTGATGAGCCAAAATGTCTCCAGGGTTTGAGGCCTGAACAACTGAACTATTGGACTTTCATCTATTGAGACAGGGAATGTGGTGGTTGGAGCACATTATATAAGTCCAGGTATTGAAATGCCAAAAAGGAGATAGTCTAACTTGAATATTTATAGGGTTCCACTTAGCTGAATAACTAGATTCGTCAAATTCATAGAGACAGAAAGGGGACTAGAGAGTCCTAGATTCTGGGGGTAGAGGGTCAGGGGTGTTAATGTTTCTTGTATGTGAATACATTTCAATCTAAAATGGGACTGGAAGGGAACCCTCCTGCACTGTTGGTGGGAATGTAAACTGGTATAGCCACTATAGAGAACAGTTTGGAGATACCTTAGAAATCTATACATAGAACTTCCATATGACCTTAGAAATCTATACATAGAACTTCCATATGACCCCGCAATCCAACTCTTGGGCATCAATCCGGACAAAACTCTACTTAAAAGAGACACATGCACCCGCATGTATATTGCAGCCCTATTCACAATAGCCAGGACATGGAAACAACCCAAATGTCCATCGACAGATGATTGGATTCAGAAGATGTGGTATATATACGCAATGGAATACTACTCAGCCATAAAAAATAATGACATAATGCCATTTGTAGCAACATGGATGGAACTAGAGAATCTCATCCTGAGTGAAATGAGCCAGAAAGACAAAGACAAATACCATATGTTCTCACTTATAACTGGAATCTAATATCCAGCACTAATGAACATCTCCTCAGAAAAGAAAATCATGGACTTGGAGAAGAGACTTGTGGTTGCCTGATGGGAGAGGGAGGGAGTGGGAGGGATTGGGAGCTTGGGCTTATCAGACACAACTTAGAATAGATTTACAAGGAGATCCTGCTGAGTAGCATTGAGAACTATGTCTAGATACTCATGTTGCAACAGAACAAAGGGTGGGGAAAAACTGTAATTGTAATGTATACATGTAAGGATAACTTGATCCCTTTGCTGTACAGTGGGAAAAAAAAATAAATAAAATGGGGCTGGAGACATATATACAATGGAATACAACTCAGCCATAAAAAAGGAGGAAATAATGCCCATTTGCAGCAGCATGGATCCAACTAGAGATTCTCACACTAAATAAGTCAGAAAGAGAAAGACAAATACTATATGATATCAGTTGTGTGTGGACTCTAAAATATGGTAAAAATGAATTTACCTACAAAACAGAGACAGACTCACAGACCTAGAGAACAGACTTGATTGCCAAGGGGAAGGGGGCAGGGAGTGTGATGACCAGAAGTTTGGGGTTAGTGGGTGCAAAATGATTATATTTGCAATCGGTAAACCACAAGGGTCTATTGTATAGCACAGGGAATTACATCCAATCTCCTGGGATAGACCATGTGGAAAATAATAAAATATATACATATATACATACACACACACACACACACACACACACATATGTATGACTGGGTCACTTTGCTGTACAGCAGAAATTGGCACAACATCATACATTAACTATATCTTAATAAAAAATGTTTAAAATCCAAAATCAAGTCTAAAAATTCACATTGTTAATTCTATCTCAGAAAAATTTTTCTGAGATGCTTTATTTACAATGCCAACTTTTCCAAGTCACTAAACTAAAGTAAACTGACAATAAACTAGGCAGAAATTGCTTTACATAAAGAGGCAAAGCCCAATATGCCACTTCCTATAGAGAACCCACAGTTCAATTTTATTCAGAGCAAAGAAAAGAGAAACTTTAGATCATACTAGAAGAAACTCAGCCATAGGTTTGGAATCTGTACTGAAACTACACATGCAATGAGAACAATATTCCACTTATTTAAAAAATATCCAGAGTGAGAACATTTTTATCCATTTAGAATCAGCCTACTTTGTGTCATCTGAAAATCCTCATTGGATGTTGTGACTTATTTATGAGATAGGGCCTGGTCCTATCAGGTTCAGTTGTTCAACCAGAAGGACCCCAAGCCTGGTCTTTGTGGTTGAAGCACTGTTCTGATGCAGTGACTTCCTGTGGTGTTGAAAGATGTCACCTGGATACATTTTCCCCTTCCCCCTCTAGGAGTTCCTTTCTGCAGCCTGTTCAAAGACCTGCTATGAAGGGCTTCTTCCAGATGCTTTCCGGTCTAGGAATTATGTGTCAAAAGTTATGCCTACCACTCCCTATGGTTATCTTTTTCATGGATCATCATCCTGATCCCTTGAACCCCTATAGATCTTCACATAGTATGAGAATTATCTGTAGCCATTTTTTTCAGTTAACTACTCTCATTAGATTAGACCCCATAACCTTCATATGCCTCGGATGCCACCCTAGGAAGAACAAACAAAAAAAATAGACACACACACACACAAAAACCCCTAAAAAACCAAAAAACCTCTCCATTTCCTAGATCATTATTAAAAAATAAAATGAAATAAAATAAAATATTCACATTTTTTGCTGTAAAATTCAAGAAAGAATATAGAGTACTATAGTCAGTATGCACATCCCCCCTTAGAAATAACCAATAGGAACACTAAAAATATACTTGCTTCCAGTCATTATATTTACTTATGTATTGATGAAAATTACATGGGTTGTGTGTGTGTGTGTAGTATGTCCAAAATGTGCATCATTTTTTTTTTTTGTCTTCTTAGGGAAACACCTGCGGAGTTTGGAAGTTCCCAGGCTAGAACTCAAATTAGAGTTGTAGCTGCAGGTCCATACCACAGCCACAGCAACGCCATATCCAAGCATCATCTGGGACCTACAGCACCATTCAAGCCAATGTCAGATCCTTAACCTACTGAACAACGACATCGTCCCTAGGAGAGAACTGCCAAGATGAAAAGCACAATTACTGTCTCCAAACTTCCCACGTGGGAATAGAATTGTCAGTCATAGCTTCCAGTTTTATTATGCTTCTTTCTTTTCCAAGGGCCAATGCTGTTTAGAAATAGAGTCACACTAGGAACATGTATTTATTTATTTATTTATTTATTTATTTTTATTTTATTTTCCCACTGTACAGCAAGGGGGTCAGGTTATCCTTACATGTATACATTACAATTACAGTTTTCCCCCACTATTTCTTCTGTTGCAACATGAGTATATAGCCATAGTTCTCAATGCTATTCAGCGGGATCTCCTTGTAAATCTACTCTAGGTTGTGTCTGATAAGCCCAAGCTCCCGATCCCTCCCACTCCCTCCCCCTCCCATCAGGCAACCACAAGTCTCTTCTCCAAGTCCATGATTTTCTCTTCTGAGGAGATGTTCATTTGTGCTGGATATTAGATTCCAGTTATAAGTGAGAACATACGGTATTTGTCTTTGTCTTTCTGGCTCATTTCACTCAGGATGAGATTCTCTAGTTCCATCCATTTGTTCCAAATGGCATTATGTCATCCTTTTTTATGGCTGAGTAGTATTCCATTGTGTATATATACCACCTCTTCCGAATCCAATCATCTGTCGATGGACATTTGGATTGTTTCCATGTCCTGGCTATTGTGAATAGTGCTGCAATGAACATGCGGGAGCATGTGTCTCTTTTAAGTAGAGTTTTGTCCGGATAGATGCCCAAGAGTGGGATTGCAGGGTCATATGGAAGTTCTATGTATAGATTTCTAAGGTATCTCCAAACTGTTCTCCATAGTGGCTGTACCAGTTGACATTCCCACCAACCGTGCAGGAGGGTTCCCTTTTCTCCACAGCCCCTCCAGCACTTGTTATTTGTGGATTTATGAATGATGGCCATTCTGACTGGTGTGAGGTGGTATCTCATGGTAGTTTTGATTTGCATTTCTCTTATAATCAGCGATGTTGAGCATTTTTTCATGTGTTTGCTGGCCATCTGTGTATCTTCTTTGGAGAAATGTCTATTCAGGTCTTTTGCCCATTTTTCCATTGATTGATTGGTTTTTTTGCTGTTGAGTTGTATAAGTTGTTTATATATTCTAGAGATTAAGCCCTTGTCAGTTGCATCATTTGAAACTGTTTTCTCCCATTCTGTAAGTTGTCTTTTTGTTTTCTTTTGGGTTTCCTTTGCTGTGCAAAAGCTTTTCAGTTTGATGAGGTCCCATGGGTTTATGTTTGCTCTAATTTCTATTGCTTTGGGAGACTGACCTGAGAAAATATTCATAATGTTGATGTCAGAGAGTGTTTTGCCTAGGTTTTCTTCTAGGAGATTGGTGGTGTCCTGTCGTATATTTAAGTCTTTCAGCCATTTGGAGTTTATTTTTGTGCATGGTGTGAGGGTGTGTTCTAGCTTCATTGCTTTGCATGCAGCTGTCCAGGTTTCCCAGCAATGCTTGCTGAATAGACTTTCCTTTTCCCATTTTATGTTCTTGCCTCCCTTGTCAAAGATTAATTGACCATAGGTGTCAGGGTTTATGTCCAGGTTCTCTATTCTGTTCCAATGGTGTGTCCGTTTTGATACCAGTACCACACTGTTTTGATGACCGTGGCTTTGTAGTATTTCTTGAAGTCTGGGAGAGTTCTGCCTCCTGCTTGGTTTTTGTTTCTCAGGATTGCTTTGGCGATTCTGGGTCTTTTGTGGTTCCATATAAATGTTTGGATTGTTTGTTCTAGTTCTGTGAACAATGTCCTGGGTAATTGGATAGGGATTGCATTGAATCTGTAGATTGCTTTGGGTAGTATGGCCATTTTCACAATATTGATTTTCCCAATCCAGGAACATGGAATGTCTTTCCATTTCTTTACATCTTCTTTGATTTCTTTGATTAAGGTTTTATAGTTCTCGGCATATAGGTCCTTTACCTCTTTGGTCAGGTGTATTCCGAGGTATTTGATTTTGTGAGGTGCAATTTTGAAAGGTATCGTATTTTTGTATTCCTTTTCTAATGTTTCATTGCTGGTATACAGAAATGCAACTGACTTCTGAATGTTAATCTTATATCCTGCCACTTTGCTGAATTTATTCATCAGTTCAAGTAGTTTTGGGGTTTAGTCCTTCGGGTTTTCTAGGTATAGTATCATGTCATCTGCATACAGTGACAGTTTGATCTCTTCTCTTCCTATTTGGATGCCTTTTATTTCTTTTGTTTGTCTAATTGCTGTGGCTAAGACTTCCAAAACGATGTTGAAGAGCAGTGGTGAGAGTGGGCATCCCTGTCTTGTTCCAGATTGGAGTGAGAAGGCTTTCAGTTTTTCCCCATTGAGGATTATATTTGCTGTGGGTTTCTCATAAATGGCTTTGATTATATTCAGGAATGTTCCCTCTATACCCACTTTGGCGAGGGTCTTGATCATGAATGGATGTTGGACTTTGTCAAATGCTTTTTCTGCGTCTATTGAGATGATCATATGATTTTTGACTTTTTTTTTGTTAATGTGGTGTATGATGCTGATTGATTTGCGTATGTTGAACCATCCTTGTGAACCTGGGATGAGCCCAACCTGGTCATGGTGTATAATTCTTTTGGTATGTTGTTGGATTCGGTTGGCTAAGATTTTGTTGAGAATTTTTGCATCTATATTCATCAATGATATTTGCCGATAGTTTTCTTTTTTGGTGGTATCTCTGTCTGGTTTTGGAATGAGGGTGATGGTGGCCTCATAGAAAGTCTTTGGGAGTATTCCTTCTTCTTCAACCTTTTGAAAGAGTTTAAGGAGGATGGGCACCAGTTCATCTTTATATGTTTGATAGAATTCACCTGTGAAGCCATCTGGTCCTGGACTTTTATTTGTAGGGAGTGATTTTATGACCTCTTCAATTTCATTTCTAGTGATCGGTCTGTTCAGTTGGTCTGTTTCTGCTTGATTCAGTTTTGGCAGGCTGTAAGATTCTAGGAAATTGTCCATTTCTTCCAGATTGTCAAACTTGTTGCCATATAGTTGTTCATAGTATTCTCCTATGGTTTTTTGTATTTCTGCTGTATCCGTTGTGATTTCTCCTTTTTCATTTCTAATTTTGGTTATTTGGGTTCTTTCTCTCCTCTTTGTAGTGAGTCTGGCCAGGGGTTTGTCAATTTTGTTCACCTTTTCAAAGAACCAGCTCTTGGTTTTATTCATTTTCTCTCTTGTTTTTTGAGTCTCTATTTTATTGATTTCTTCCTTGATCTTTATAATTTCCTTCCTTCTGCTGACTTTAGGCCTTTTTTGTTCTTCTTTTTCTAATTCGTTTAGGTGGAGGGTTAAGTTGTCAATTTGGGATCTTTCTTCTTTTGTGAGAAAGGCCTGGATTGCTATAAATTTCCCTCTGAGCACTGCTTTCGCAGCATCCCATAGATTTTGAGAGGTTGTGTCTTCATTATCATTTGTTTCAAGGTAGTTTTTAATTTCCTTCTTGATTTCCTCATTGACCCATTGGTTTTTTAGTAGCATGTTGTTTAGTCTGCATGGAGTAGGTTTTTTCTCTTTGCTTTTCCCGTGGTTGATTTCCAATTTCATGGCATTGTGGTCAGAGAAGATACTTGAGACAATTTCTATGCTCCTAAATTTATTGAGATTCGCTTTATGTCCCAATATGTGGTCGATTCTTGAGAATGTTCCATGAGCATTTGAGAAGAATGTGTATTCTGATTTTTTTGGATGTAGTGTCCTGAAGATATCAATGAAGTCTAACTTTTCCATTGTTTCCTTTAGGATCTCTGTTGCTTTATTGTTTTTCTGTTTAGAGGATCTGTCCATTGATGTGAGGGGGGCATTTAGGTCTCCTAGTATGATTGTATTCTCATCCAGATCTCCCTTTATGTCTGTTAATATTTGATGTATGTATCTGGGTGCTCCTATGTTTGGGGCATATATGTTGATGATAGTAAAATCCTCTCCTTGGATGGATCCCTTAATCATTAAGTAGTGTCCTTCTTTGTCTTTCTTTATGTCTTTTGTTTTAAAGTCTATTTTGTCTGATATGAGCGTTGCGACACCTGCTTTTCTGTCATGTCTAATGGCATGAAATACTTTTCCCCAGCCTTTCACTTTCAATCTATATGTATCTTTTGTCCTAAGGTGAGTTTCTTGCAGGCAGCATATTGAAGGTTTTTGCCTTTTTATCCGCTCAGCCACTCTGTGTCTTTTGATTGGGGCATTCAGCCCATTGACATTTAAGGTGATAATTGATAGATGATTATTTATTGCCATTTGATCCTCGTGTTCCAGTTGATTCTATGGTTCTCCATTCTTCCTTTTTTTTTTTTTTGGTTGGTTGGTCTCCTGTTATTATCTGCTTGAGTGTATTTTTTTTTTCATTTTTTGCGAATGCAATATTTGGTTTTGGCTTGTGGTTGCCCTGTTTTTTAAGTATGCTAACTCCTTCCCATAATTGTGTGTTTTAGCCTGATGGTCCTGTAAGTTCAAACACTTCATTATTATATTAAAATTAAGAAGAGAGACATACATGTAAACAAAAAGGGTTATTTACCTCCTAACATCCCTTGCCCACATTTTATGGTTTTGATGACTCTTTTATTTTTTTCTTTTTAATTTTATTTTGTTTGAAGCATGTTCATGATTAAATCTGTATGCTGGCTTATTTGAGTGACTGCTCTCTGATTGCGGTTTCCTCAGTCCTAGATCTTCCTCTTCTTCTTTTTTTTTTCTTTTCTTTTTTCTTCCCTTTCCTTCCTTTCTTTTTGGTTTAGAGAAGCCCTTTCAATATTTCCTTTAACCTGGGTTTTGTGTTGCTGTATTCTTTAAGTTTTTGTTTGTTGGGAAAAATTTTTATTTCCCCTTCTATTTTAAATGATATTCTTGCTGGATAAAGTATTCTAGGTTGCATATTTTTTCCTTTTAGCACTTTAAATATCTCTTGCCATTCCCTCCTGGCCTGTAGCGTTTCTGTAGAGAAATCAGCTGATATTCTTATGGGGGTTCCCTTGTAGGTAACATTCTGGTTTTCTCTTGCTGCCTTGAGGATCCTCTCTTTATCACTAACTTTTGCCATTTTTATTATGATGTGTCTTGGTGTGGGTCTGTTTGGGTTCAGTTTGTTTGGGGCCCTCTGTGCTTCTTGTATCTTGAATCCAGTATCCTTTAGATTTGGGAAGTTTCCAGCGATAATTTCTTCAAATATATTTTCCATTCCCTTATCTTTTTCTACTCCTTCTGGAATTCCTATTATGCATAGATTGGCCTGCTTTATATTATCCCATAGGTCTCTTATATTGCTTTCCAGTTTTTTGATTCGGTTTTCTGTCTGCTGACCTGATTGGGGTGATTTCCATTATTCTAGCTTCCATATCACTGATTCGTTCTTCTGCATTATTCATTCTGGTTTTTACTGCCCCTAGTTCAGTTTGCATCTCTGCAAATGAATGTTTTAGTTTTTCTTGGCTCCTCCTTATATTTTCTAGCTCCTTTCTGAGGGTATCTGCATTACTGTTCATATCTTCTCTGAATTCCTTCAGTATTTTCAGTATTTCTCTTTTGAATTCCAGGTCTGTCTGACTGCAGAGGTCTGTTTCATTGTTGACTGTTTTAGGTGAGTTCTCCTGTTGGTTTGACTGGGGGTGGTTTCTCAGCTTCTTCATCTTGCTTGTTGTCTTCTTTCTCCTGAGGGAGTTGTACTCTCCGTTATCGGGCAGTGTTTGCCTTGTCACTGCTGTGGAATATTTCCTGAGGGCTGTCGTTGTTGGTCAATCTTTTTTGAGGCAGTGTGGCTTTTCTGGAGTGTTGATGGGGCTAACAGTGTTTCTTTGAAGCAAAGGAGGACTTCCTGAGGGCAGACAGGACTGGGAGGTCCACACCACGATGGTAGCAGATTTCACTTGGTTCTCAGCACCCCCTGGGGGCTTGGGAGGTTAGCAGGGCCCTTGGAGACCCAAGAGGCTCCTCCCCAGGGCAGCCCGATTCAGAAAGACCGTCTGAGATCTTTTCCCGATTCGGCCAGGCTTGTTGCAGCTTTTCTGGGCTGCAGGGGGTCCTGCCTGGAGCTGGCAGTCCTATGCAGCTGGTCCACTAGGTCTTAGCACCCCCTGTGGGCTTGGGCAGTGAGCAAGGCCCTTGGAGACCCAGGAGGCTCCTCCCAGGGGCAGCCCGTCTCAGTACAACCATCAGAGAATTAGGCCGATCTATTCACGTCATGGCTAGGCTTGTTCTAGCTTTTCTGGGCTGCAGGTCTTTTCTCGGGGGCTGGTGGTGTTTGGTGCTGCTCTGTGGAAGTGTAGCCCCTCCAAAGGGCAAGCAGGCCTGTGCAGGGAGAGCCCCTGCGGTGGTAGGCTTCAGGCAATTATTGAGGCCAGCCCTCCTGGATGGCAGGCAGCCCCAGGTTCCACGAGAGCGTAGGGGGTGGCGGGGGTTGGGGGAGGGAATGCACTGGGAAGCACAGCTTTCTGCTGGCTAGCGGGCCTGTAAGCTTGCTGTGGCGTGGGGGGTATTCTATGGGGACCCACCCCTTCTTCTCTCCCCTCCCCAGCACGGGCGCAGACCAGGCTCTTCTCCCAGGTTCCCTCTGAGGCAGCTTTCCACTTCTCTGCCCCTAGAGTATTGCTCCCTTCCTCTGCAACGGCTTTGTTTTCTAGTCTCCCAGGCAGTCTCTGCCCCGTCAAATGGTTTCTAGACCTCCCAAGCAGTTTCCGCTCTTCCCCGCCCCCCTAGCCCGGGGACTAATCTCTGGAGCCGAGGTCTCGGTGCCCAGCCCCCACCCAGGCGTCCCCCGGCCCCCTCTCGGGGACCAACCTTCAGAGGCGAGGTCTCGGTGCCCAGCCCCCACCCAGGCGTCCCTCGGCCCTTTCCCGGGGACTAACCTCTGGAGCCGAGGATTCGGTGCCCAGCCCCCATCCAGGCATCTCAATTTTTGGTGACTGTGCCCGTAGTTCAGATGGTCCGTTGGGTTCTTGATCGGTTTTTCCGTACTCCGACTTACTGCTACACTCTTCTCTGCATCTGGGGATTCCTCTGGTTCATTTGATCTTTCGCCCGGTAGGTGACTTTCCAGGGTGCGGGATCCCTTTCTCCTCCGCAGTTCCCTTTAGGGAGCGCCTGTCCCGCTGGGATTCACCTTCTCTCACTCTCCTCTTTTCTCCCGTTCTGCCCAATAATGTCACGAACTTCTTGCCATTATTGGAGTTTAGGTTCCTCTGCCAGAGATTGGTTGCTGTTCTGTGCGAGTCATTTCTTCTGTAGATGTGCTTTTTTTGTTGTGTTTGTGGGAGAGGGCGAGCGTGTCCCCCTACTCCTCCGCCATCTTGTCCTCTCTCAGAACATGTATTTAATTAGGCACTTTGAGGATTCAACCCTGGAGGTCCTCAAAAGAATAAATGTTCCATGTTTGTCCCTGTGCTCCCAGCACACTGACCCAAGATCAAGAATATTTTCACCTTGCTGACCCCTGGTCTGTTTGGATCTCAAATCAACTTTCTTTCTGGAGATCTCTCACCATCCATACTCCACTCCATCAGCTCAACCAGGGTTTCTTCCCTGCTGTCATCTGGGTGATCCATTTGGGTTAGTAAGTGCTTTCAGAAAGAGGATGTGTATTCATGCTCATGGAAGAGGCTTTTGTGAGCAGCAAACAAACTCCAGGTAAAGGGACGTGAATAGTGGCTAAGAAGTTCTAGAAAAAACCCTGAAGATTTTTTGTCTTTTTAGGCCCTTCTGCATATGGGAATTCCCAGGTTAGGGGTCAAACTAGTTGTCACCACAGGCCTATGCCACAGCTACAGCAATGCGGGATCCGAGCTGTGTCTGCAACCTACAAGACAGCTCAATGCAATGCCAGATCCTTAACCCACTAAACAAGGCCAGGGATCAAACCTGCGTCCCCATGGATGTTAGTCATATTTGTTTCCGCTGAGGCACGATGGGAACTCCCTCATTTTTCATTTTTGTACTATATTTGACTGCTCTTTATGTTATTGACATATAGTATCACAAAATTAATGCCTAGAAAAGTTTTACCATGCTCAGAAGTGTTTGGCAAGGCCTTGTGCCACCCCCAAGAGTTTCATTACTCTCCTAATATTTTCATTTAAATAAATGTATTTTATTTATTATCAGAATGAATTTTGATACTTCATATTTTTTTCTGGAAAATCATCTTTCTTTGATATTTTAAGCAAATATATTTTACAAATATTTTCAAAAAATATCTTCTGTGATCATCTCTTTTAATTTTTCTTATTTTCTCTCCACCTGGTTTTGTATCCCAAATATCTTTCATTTGTTATGCTTGAACTCTCTGTTTTGCTTAGTCATTTTACTTTGAACATCTTCAAAACAATTGACAGTTTCTGTGAATGTCTATGAAAGCTTTCTAAATTTGAAAATTTAGGGCCAAGTGAAGGAAGTGCAAAAATTGTAAAAGGAATTCCTAGCATAACAAAAATCATTTCCATCAAATAATAAACTTTAGGGAAGATGTATTAAAGATAGGAATAGGTGATGGGATTTGGGGAAGCTTTGGGGATATGCCATCCTGCTGAAATAGCATGGTTTTGGTTGCTGATGAATCTTGATTTCTCATGTTTATTTTTTATGTTTTTATTTCAAAAGTTTTCCTTTGAAAGGCATATGGAAGTTCCTGTGCTAGGGGTCGAATCAAAGCTGCAGCTGCCCAACTACACCACAGCCACAGAAATGCCGATCGGAGCCAAATCTTGTGACCTACACTGCAGCTTGGGGAAATGCTGGATCCTTAACCCACTGAGTGAGCCAGGGATTGAACCCTCATTGTCCTGGACACTAGGTTGGGTTCTCATCCTGCTGAACCAGGAGGAGATTTCTCAGTTTAGAATTGGATTTGCCAGGAGTTGCCCTTGTGGTGCAGTAGTCACCAACTCGACTTATGCCCAGTGAGGAAGTGGCTTCAATCCCTGGCCTCACTCAGTGGGTTCAAGATCTAGTGTTGCAGTGAGCTGCAGTGTAGGTCACAGACAACGCTCAGATCTGGTGTTGCTGTGGCTGTGGTATAGGCCAGCAGCTGCAGGTCTGATTTGACTCCTGGCCTGGGAACTTCCTTATGCCACAGGTGTGGCCTTACATTATTTTTTGTTTTTGATTTGTGGTCAATCTGACTAATTAAGATGTATAAAAGAGTAAGCTTGGATTAATCAATACAAACAGTTTCTTGTTTTAAAGAATTCATTGATGTATTGTTTTAGTTTCAATATTTATGCCAGATTCTTTCATTGGATTTATGAATTCATTGATTTATGGGTTTAGTAACAACATTTATGCCAGATTCTTTTATTATATTTAGTTGTCATTTGTTCCAACTTTTAAAACTTTTAAACTCTTCTAATTTCATGTGCTTGTTATAAAAAATAATGCAAAATGATGATGGAAATCTTAGAAAATGCAGAATACATCACATGGAAGGAATCATATAGGATAACATTTTATATCTTCATACATTTACTTTTGGCCACCTATCCATGTGCACTTATGTTTCATATAAAAGATTATTTCCATATTTGACCCTTTCAGCCTGAAACTGGTTTAACAAGTGTTCTCCCACCAGAAATTAGGCCATCATACTTGACTAAGTTTTATTTTATATATATATGTTTTCTTTTATAGTGCCACACCCATGACATATGGAGGTTCCCAGGCCAGGTGTCTAATCAGAGCTGTAACCCCTGGCCTACACCACAAGCAGAGCAAGCAGGATCCTAGCCATGTCTGGGACCTACAACATGGCTCTCAGCAATGCCAGATCTCTGACCCACTGAGAGAAGCCAGGGATTAAACCCGAGTCCAAAACTGATACTAGTCAGTTTTGTTACAGCTGAGACATGAGGGGAACTCCAATATTTTTAGTTTTTAATTTCATTTCTAAAATTTTGTTGATGTAGAGCTGATTTACAATGTTGTGATTACTTCTGCTGTACAACAAAATGATTCAGTTATGCACATACACATGGTCATTCTCTTCAGATTTTTTTCCCACATTGATAATCATGGAATATTTGGGAGAATTCTCCATCACTTATGGCCCTTCATTCCATATACCACCATGTGCAATGCCAATCCCAAACTCCCAGTCCATCCTTCTACCCATTGTTTTTCTTAACAAGTTTTACTAACAGTGTCATGAATTATTAGATTCATATCTGACAGGGCAAGTCTTTGATTTAGGGTGCTGTCAGAAACATAGCAGGCCCTGTATAATTGTACTGAAGGCTTTTGATGGGCAAAGAGCATGCATTTCAGATTCTAACCAGATATTTTTCAGAGAATCCTGAACTGTGATATCATACCTAAGAAGACAACCGCCAACACTGAAAGAATCATCACTGTCCCCAAACTTCCCACGTGGGGATAGAATTGTCAAGCCTAGTTCCCATTTCATTAAGGTTCCACCTCTCCTAAAAAGAGCTAAGCTATTTAGAAATAGGGTCACATTAGGAACATTAATTCGGCACTTGGAGAATTCAACCCTGGATGCCCCTGAAAAGATAAATGCTCTTGTCTATACCTGTGCTCCCAGCTTGCTGACCCCAGACTGAGAATATTGCCATTTGCTGATCCCAGGTCTATTTAGATCTCATGCCAACTCAATCTCTCACCATCTATCTTTCCTTCCATCCATCAGTGCAAATAGATTCTTCATCCCTGCTATCATCGGGATGATTCATTTTTGCTTAGGAAGTGCTTTCAGAAAGAGGAGTGTGTATTCATGCACACAGAGGAGGCTTTTGCGAGCAGTAAAGGAACCCCATGGACAGGGGCTTGAGTAGTGGCTCAGAGCTTCTAATAAAAATTCCCAAGGATTTGAGGCTTGTGGCTCCTGAGAGGACTCTGGAGTGACTTAAATGATGGTGCTGATGAGACTAGGTATACTTATCTTATTTATAACTTCCATGGTAAATTGACTGTCATTTCAAGGCTTGATACTGCCTGTTCATTTGAGCTAGATTTTGCTTTCTATTTAGGGAAATAACTTCCTTTTCTTTATGTGCTATAAGTGACCTCCGACCACACACTTCACATTACAACTACTTGCTGTCGGGAAGCATTTTTAAATTTACAAATGATTTTGATTTTAAATTTTGTTAAATGATGTTCTCTTTTTTCCCCAGAATGTATCTATTTATGTGAGGTATGCATTTATTAATCTATAATAGATTTCTTATTTATTAAGCCATCTTCAATACTCATGATGCTCATTTCCATAAATAGTTCATTTTAATTTCTTTTTTGTACTCTCTTTAATAGCTCTTTGTATTATTGTCATATAGTATCATATTTTAGTATGCTGGGAAGAGTTTTTAAAGGCTATGTTCCACCTCTCCCGCAAAGAGTTTTGTTACTTTGCTCATTTGTTCCTTTTAATGAGTATATTTCATTTATTATCAGAATGAACTATCATACTTCACATTATTTTTTCTAGAAAATTGTTTACTTTTATATTTCAACTATTATATATAAATTTTATGTGATCATCTCTTATATATATTTTTACTTTCTCTCTACCTGACTTTCTGTTTTGTGTATTTTTTGTTTTGCATTCTTGATCACTTTTTTCTTAGTCATTTTCATTTGAATATCATAAGCAAAAATAATTGATGGTTTCTGTGTATGTTTATGAAAGAGTCCTAGTGTTTGAAAACTTGTGGTAGAATGACAGAAGTGCAAGAACATACGTAGAAGGAATTCCTAGCATAAGAAAAATCACTTTAATAAAATAATAAACTTTCACGCAGATCTGTCACTGATCTGAATATCTGTTGGGATACTGAGAAGCTTTAGGGATATTTCCAAATGCCATCCTGCTGAAACAGTGTGCCATGTTAACAAGGAATTTTTTTTTTTTTTTTTTTTTAGGGCTGCAACTGCAGCTTATGGATTCTCAGGCTAGAGGTAGAATCAGAGCTGCAGCTGCTGGCCTATGCCATAGCCACAACAATGCAGGATCCAAGCCACATCTTTGACCTCCACCACAGCTCACAACAGTGCCAAATTTCTGACCCAGTGAGTGAAGCCAGGGATCAAACCTGCATCCTCATGGATATTACTCAGGTTCATAACCCACCAAGCCACTATGGGAACTCCAGAATCTGCGTACTTTTGATAGCTCATTTTAAAATTTGATTGGACAAGATTTGGAAAAATTATTGTTTGTGAAATAATAAGTTGGAATTAGTCAACATAAACATTTTCTTGTTTTAAAAATTCACAGATCTATAGTTTTGTTTCTCAATATTTACTGCCTGATTTTTTTTTTTTAGATTTCTTGTTAAGCCATTTGTTCCAACATTGAAAAATCTTCTAGCACTTTATATGCTTGGTGATTAAAAAAGAAAAAAAAAGTAATGTGGAGTTCCTGCTGTGGCTCAGAGGCTTAAGGAGCTGGTGTTGCCTCAGCTGTGGTGTAGGTTGCAGCTTCATCTCAGATTTGACCCCTTGCCTGGAACCCCCATATGTAATGGATGTGAACAAAAAAGAAAAAAAAAGGTAATGTAAAATTTTGATGGAAATTTTAGAAACTGCAGCAGGATAACAATTTACATCTTGGTGCATTTACCTGTAACATGTGCACTTATGTTACATACAAAACATTATTTCCAGATTTGACTCTTTGAGGCTGAAACTGGTTTAACAAGTGTTACCCTACCAGAAATAAGACCGCCACACTTGATTATTGTTATATTTTAAAATACTGTGCTTTCAGAGGTGAAAAAGGTCACTCCGATTGTGTTCTAGTCATGGTTGTTTTTAGTGAAATGGCACAATGTTGAAGACTCTGGGCGCTTTGGAATGTCCCCTCACAGTAGGCACAATTCAGGATGCTGGGCATCAAATTGCCACACTGTGTCTTCCTGGCTGAGTGACCTTAGGCAAATCACCTGACACTCCTCTACCTCAGTTAACATGGAGGTTAAAATGGAAGCTTCTGCCTAGAGCTGTGGTGAAGATTAAATGAGCTGACATCAGGAAATAGCTTAAAGGAGTGCCTGCTGCTGTTACCTACGTGATGGCCATTGTTTTTGTCAGACAAAAGAAGCAAGTTAACTGTTATGTAGAGACCAGAAGTGCTGAAATGCCAAGGCCATGGTGGTAGGAGCCTGGCCTATCTTACAGCATCCCTGAGGGGAGACAGTCAAGGGAAAACTTCAGGAGCTGCAGCTGGGCACATCAAGGTGGCCCTGGAAGGGCAGCCTCCAACCTGCCTTTTTTTTTTTTTGGCCTTTTAGGGCCACTCCCAAGGCATATGGAATTTCCCAGGCTAGGTGTCGAATACAGCTGCCAGCCTACACCACAGCCATAGCAACTCCGGATCCGAGTCACGTCTGCGACCTATACCACAGCTCAGGGCAACACCTGATACCCAACCCACCGAGTGAGGCCAGGGATCAAACCCACATCCTCATGGATAGTAGTTGGATCTGTTTTGCTGAGCCACAGTGGGAGCTCCCTATGCTTTTCTTTTCTGAGGGGAGAGGCAGAAACACTCAGGGGAGTGGGAGGGAGTGTCCTCTCTCAGGGTCTTGGATGACTACTGTGCCCAGACCCACCAGCTACTCTCTGTAAAAGTGCAACCTGAGAGGCGGCACTTCCAGGCATCCACATTGCTGGGCATGACCTGGGATGGACACTGTGCATTGCAAGACAGCAAGCTGCCAACCTAAAGAGTGTGTGATAGTCAACTAGTTAACAACTTGGTATGGGCACAGGCTCACCCAGGTTCTGAAAGTTGCAGGTAGTAATCCTTTACTTTCTGGGTCATTGGGAACACTTAGGGTACACAAAGCAGCTGCCCTTTGCCAAAGTACAGCAGTATTATGGTGAATAGCGACCCACACCATGAAGGACGATGGACTATTCATCTAGAGACAATGGCTACTTGCCTCTGGATTAGATAAGAAGAGGAGATTAGTTTCCCCCCCAAATGATAGCTGTATAAGATAATGAGGTTTGTAATGCTCTCAGATATTGAATAGCAAATTATTGGTCAAAAATAATAAATACACAAATAATTTACCAATTGACTTAAAAGAGAAACAAAACCAAAATCTGTGTTTATTTCTGAGGTGTCATTAATAAAGATAAAATTTTATCTTAGGTACTGCTGTTTGTTTAATTAGCATTGCTTTGTTGTTTGCCTGGCAGAATTATCAGCAACATGAATGCAGGAAACCAAACAGAGGTCTTGGAATTCCTCCTCCTGGGCCTCTCCGAGGATGCAGAATGGCAGCCCCTCCTCTTTGGGCTGTTCTTGTCCATGTACCTGGTCTCCATGCTTGGGAACCTGCTCATCATCCTGGCTGTCAGCTCTGACTCCCACCTCCACACCCCCATGTACTTCTTCCTCTCCCACCTGTCTTTTTCGGATATTTGTTTCAGATCCACCACTGTCCCCAAAATGCTGGTGAACATCCAGACAGTGAGCAAAGCTATCACCTACGCAGGCTGCATCACCCAGATGTATTTTTACTTAATCTTTGGGTACCTGGACCACTTCCTCCTGACCGTGATGGCTTATGACCGCTTTGTGGCCATCTGTCACCCCCTGCACTACAGGACCATGATGAACCTGCACCTTTGTTGCCTGCTGGCTCTCGTCTCTTGGTCCCTCAGTTTCCTAATCACCCTCCTCTACAGTCTGATGGTGCTGCATCTCTCATTCTGCACACACACCTAAATTCCCTGCTGAGGTGCTCAAGTCCTCCTGTTCAGATGCTCTCAGCAATTACATCATGCTGTTTTCTGTGACTGGTGTGCTGGGTATTCCTCCAGTGACTGGGATCCTTGTCTCTTACTCTAAGATTATTTCCTCCATATTGAAAATGTCCTCAGTGGAGGGGAAGTACAAAGCGTTTTCCACCTGTGGGTCTCACCTAACGGTCATTTCCTTATTCTATGGGACAGGGTTAGGTGTGTACCTCAGTTATGCCTTCTCTGCCTCCTCCTCAAAGGGGGCAGTGGCCTCAGTGATGTACACCATGGTCACCCCCATGCTGAACCCCTTCATCTACAGCCTGAGGAACAGGGACATGCAGGGGGCTCTGAGAAAATGTGTCAGCAGGTCTTTCTTCTCCCTGTGAAGGGCCATTGATGCTGTGAGTGGGGAGTTACTGTGATAACCCAGGGTCAAAACCCTGCCAGTCAGAAACAGTGAATCTTCGCCTTTGTTGAGGGAGTGCCTTGTCCCTCTTTATCTGAAATACCATTGCTTGAGTCTCCTCCATGTTTTTACCTCCAAAGCAAGTCTCAAGAACTTCCTTTTGTGACTTTTATACCCTCTTTTCTGTGCACAAATGTTCATCCTTGGTCTCCTCCACACAATCAAGACAGTCCTCAATCACCCACCAGAATGGCTCAAATTTTGTGTTTTCCATTGACACCAAAGCCCGTTTTGGGTAAGAAAGATGAATCTACTCTGTGAGTGTCTCCTCAAACTTATTCTGTACAGTAGTACTCTCTGGAGACAAACAATTTGTCTTAGCAGCAGCCCTTCACATTCTTAATTAAAGTTTGCACTGCCCCATTCATACTTGTTCTGGACTGAAGGTTTCGGGCCCCCCAACATTTGTGTTGAAACCCTACTCTCCTTGTGATGGTGTTGGGATGTGGGGCTTTTGGGAGGTGGCTAAGATTTGGTAAGGTCATGGGGAGGGAGCCCCCATGATAGGATGGGTACCCATGTGAGAGCATGAGAGCACCTGCCTTCTCTCTGTTTTCTGCCCTGAGAGGACAATAGAGCAGTGGAGAATCTGAAACCCTGAAGAGAATCTTCACTAGAACTTGATTATACTGGCCTCCTGATCTCAGACTTCCAGCCTCCAGAACTTCGAGAAACACATTTTTTGTTGTTGTTGTTGTTAACAAGCCCCTTAGCTGTTTGTAGTATGGCAGTCCAGAGGGTTAGGAAATAAATGGAAGCCTTTGTGTAACTCATCTCTTTTCTGATACAATTTCCCAAGTTGCCCATATTTTCTCTATATACAATGATTTGTCAGGCTTCCTATTCGTCAAAATCGTTATAAAAATGTTTCCCGTATTTGTCTGCATAAGGTTGCTTCCAATCCATGTTTTCCCTATAATTGTTTTTTGATATTAAGAACTTGTGCTCTCAGATGAACCTGTCTGCATCACAAACAGACACTCACAGACATGGAGAATAGACCTGTGGTTGCAAAGGGAGAGGGGGAGGAGGTGGTATGGACAGGAATTTTGGGATTAGTAGATGCAAACTATTATATTTAGAATGAATAAGCAATGAGGTCTAGCTTTATACCGTAGAGAACCAATAATTTGTGGTAGAACATCATAGAAGATAATATGAGAAAACCAAAGTGTATATATTTATAGCTGTACAACGGAAATCGACAGAAAATTGTAAATCAACTCTAAATTTTTTTAACAAAAATATTTTGTGCTAATATTCTACTTAAAAATAATTATTTATTGAATTCCCTCTCTGGCATAGTGGGTTAAGAATCAGACTGCAAAGGTTGGGGTCACTACAGGCACCAGGGTTTGATCTCTGACCTTGCATTGCTGCAGCTTAGGCTTGGATTTAACCCCTGGCCAGGAGCTTCGATATGCCTGGGTGTGACCATAAAAAATTGTATTAGTTCCTAATGGTAATTTGAACAAGATTTTTAAAATATGAAAATCTCATTCTGTTAAGTGCCATATTCATAATTTCCTCCCAGAGTGATACGTGCTGTCTGTGATATGAAATGATCATCCTATCCAGGATGAGAGGAGAAGAGTATTTCCAGGACAGCCCATTGCTCCTCCATTTACTCAGAATATCACTAGATTTTCTGTCCCATCTATTCCTTGTAGTTCTTTGCATCTTAACGCCTTGTTGCCTTCCCCAAACAAAAAGTCAGACTTGAATAGTTCAGTCAAACAACCAAAGTCTCAAGACTGTCCCTATCAGCAATGAATGTGATGTATGCAGTGACAAAGATCAGATTATCTCCAGGTTACTTTGTTTAAAGAAAAAAATTAATATTCATGAGAAGGTTGTCTTACAGCTTTATAGCTTTATCCTAGTACAATCAAGTGTCTGTCCATGTCTGTATCTGTACATCTATATACTAGATTTCAGATTAAGCCACCAACATGCCTGTGAGCTCTTCCTTCTCAGTGTCTTCAAGAATTAGGAGGATTTCAAAGGACACAGACGAAGGAGGGTGTTTCTTAGGGCATGGACAAGCCAGTGGGCACAGTGGAATATTTTCAGGGGTCAAAGATGTTTGGTGGTAGGAGAAGAGTCACATGAAAATATATGGGTGATGCAAACTGTTAATCTTGGAATGGATTTACAATGAGATGCTGCTGTGTAGCATTGCTAACTCTCTCTACATACTTATATTGCAGCAGAACAAAGGGAGGAATAAAATGTATGCATGTGAGTGTAACTTAGTCCCTATGTTGTACAGTGGAAAAAATAAATAAAATAAAATAAAATAAAATAATAATAAAAAAATATATGGGTGAGAGATCTGGAAAGAGTGAAAGAGTAGAAAGTCTTATGTGGGCATGTATATTGAGTTCACTGAAAGTTTTCCAGAGACTTGTTCTCACCATTGCTCTGGAAGAAAAGTGAAAAGGAGCAGTCACCCACAGTTCATGTGATGGTGGGCTTATTGTCTCCCTAGCCCTGTGCTCATGCCAATGCCATGATACTTTTTTAGAAAAAAATTTTTATGAAAGTATAGTTGACTTACAACTTTCCTTTAATTTCTGATGTACAGCAAAGTGACCCAGTCATACATATATATCTTTTTGTATAGTCTCTTCCATCATGTTCTAACCCAAGAGATTGGACATAGTGCCTTGTACTATACAATAAGACCCAATGCTTATCCATTCTAAATGTAAATGTTTTCATCTACCAATCCAAAACTCCCAGTCAGTTCCATTCCTTTCCTTCTCCCTGCAGCAAACACAAGTCTGCTCTCCATGTCCCTGATCTGTTTCTCCAGTAGCTATGATCATTTGTGCCATATTAAATTATACATAAGTGATATATTTCATTTGTCTTTTTCTTTCTGACTTGCTTCAATTAATATAAGAATCTCTAGTTGCATCCATGTTGCTGAAATGGCATTATTTTGTTCTTTTTTATAGGTGAATAGTATTCCATTGTATCTATGTACCACATCTTCTTAATCCGTTCATCTGTCAATGGATATTTAGGTTGTTTCCATGTCTCGGCTATTGTGAACAGTGCTGCAATGAACATAGGAGTGCATGTGTCTTTCTGAATGAACGTTTTGTCTGGAAATATGCCCAGGACCTTAGTCAGCTGCCCTTCATCTCTGGAGGTGTCTCATAGTCTATCTCTGTGCAGTCCAAGATGGTAACCACCAGCTAAACATGATTATTTAGCACATTTCAAGTGCTGACTCACCCATGTGCCTAGTACCATATTTAGGCAGTGCAGATATAAATTATTTTCATTATCACAAAAAGTTCTATTGGAGAACATTTTTCTACCCATTTGTGGGGAAATAAAATTTTCCTGGATTTCTCGGTGCTCTTGCAGTGAGAGCCCTAGCCTCCCAAGACATTGGAAAGTATACGAAATAAGGATAGAGAATGTTAGATTTCAGTTCCCTCAGAAATGTTTCGCTCTTGTTATGTGAATGAGCCAAAGATGGCCTCTGCGTATTGGCCCCGAGTGTGTGTATATTTTCCCTGTGGGTGATGACTCTTCAGTGCAAAAGCCTGTCAGCACCAAACTTAACTTTTCAAACATCCAGTTTTTAAAAATAGCCCAATCGCATTTGAATCCATTTAGAGTTGCCTGCTTTGCACACCCTGAAAAACTCCTTGGACAGCTGTTACCTATTGATGATAAAAGGACCTGTGGATTTAATGCCTCAAGCAGCTCTCGCCCTTCCCTTCCATGGCTCTCTGACCCAGGGACCCAGTGTTCCTGTGGGAAAAAGTGAGCTCAGGGTTTCCTACTTTGCCATCTCAGACACTTTTCACCTATGACTTATTTTGTTCAGTGAGATGTAGAAATCAGATCATTTTTACCATGTGAAAACCAATGTTTTTAACTCTGTGCTTGTCTTTTCCCCCATTATCTTAAAAATTTATTATTTTATTTCATTTTTATTTTATTTTATTATTTTATTTATTTTATTTTATTTTATTTTATTTTATTTTATTTTATTTATGTCTATGGCCACACCTGTGGTATGTGGAAGCTCCCAGGCCAGAGACTGGATCTGAGCCTCAGCTGTGTACTACACCAGAACTGTGGTAATGCCTGATATTTTAACCCACTGTACCAGCTGGGGATCAAAACCAGGGATCAAACCCAGGTCTCTGCAGCAATCCAAGCCACTGCGGTCAGATCTTTAATGTACTACACTATAGCAGCAACTCCTAAAAGCCCCTTTTTATTTTCTAATTACCATGTCACACTTTTCTATCTATTTTGTTGTCAGACATTTTGTCCAGTCACAGCTATGCCAATTACAGGATATAATTGCAACAAATTGATCATTTTCTCTATGTTATTAATCCCTAAAATGGAGGTAATAACCTTTATGTCATGGTTATTATTAAATGAATGAATAATAATAAAGAGTGTGGTATTCACTGTTATTAAATTTTTAATAAGTCCTCTTAACAATGAACACTGTTCTCTTTATCAACATTTTTTTATTTAATAGTAATCCTGAGCTAAGAGTTATTGTCTCTATTTAGGATGTTTGACAGAGTAGAGAAGCAGCAGTGTTGTGTGTTATTCATATATATTCATATACTCTGAATAATATATTCAGATTTTCACACCTGATAGAGCAAGTCTTTGATTTAGGGTGCTGTCAGGGTCTTCAGTGGCCCTATACAATCAGTATTTAAGGATGATCACTGGCAAAGAACAAGTAGTTTGATACTAATTGAATGCTTTTCAGAGAGAATCATGAGCCCTGTGGGACATCATGCCTAAGAAGAAGAGAAATCATAGGGTGAAAAAAAACATGACTGTCCCCAAATTACCCATGTGGGAATAGAACTGTCAAGCAGAGTTTCCATTTTTATTATGTTTTTTCTTTCCCAAGGGCAAAGCTGTTTGGAAATGGAGTAACACTAGGAATATTTATTTAATTAGGTGCTTTGAGAATTCAACCCTGGATGCCCCTGAAAGGATAAATTCTCCTTGTCTGTCCCTGTGCTCCCAGCTCACTGACCCCAGCCCAAGAAAAATATTGTCACCTTGCTGATCCCAGGTCTATTTGGATCTTATACCATTTTTCATTCTGGAGATCTTGCACCATCCTTTATCCTTCCATCCATCAGTGCAACCAGATATTCTTCCCTGCTATCATCTGAGTGATCCATTTGGGCTTAGTAAGTGCTCAGAAAGAGGAGTGTGTATTCATGCACATGGAGGAGGCTTTTGTGAGCAGCAAAGTAACTCCAGGGACATGGACAAAGTAGTGGCTAAGAGCTTCTAGTAAAAATTCCTAAAGAGTTTAAGTTTGTGGCTTCTAAGAGGAACCCAGACTCTGGAGTGAATTAAATGATGCTGATAATGAGACTTATTTTCTTTATAACTTCCATGGTAATCTGACTGCCATTTCAGGGCTTGGTATGATACAGCCTGTTTTTTGAGCTAGATTTTCCTTATCATTTAGGGAATTAGTTTATCTTTCTTAATGTGCTATAAGTGTTCCTCCAACCACACATCTTGTATTATAGCCCCCTGCCCATTGGAGACACATTTATTTTATTTATTAATTTATTTTTTATACTTTAAAATTTACAAATGACCTTAAATTTTGGTAAATGGTTGTGTCATCATTTTCAGAATATATCTGTTTGAGGTATCTATGTATACATTTACAATATTTTTCTTAATTTTAAGCAGTCTTCAACTGTGAGGATAAATGCTTCTTTGTCATGTTGAATGCATTTTGATATTATTGGACTATATTTGGCTGATGTTTGTATTACTGTCATACAACACCATAAATGGAATGCCTGGAAAAATTTTACTATGCTTGGATGAATTTTTGAAAGCCATAGCAACCCAAAGAAATCATTTTGTCACTCTACTCATTTTTCTCTTCATTGTCATATTTTATTTCTATCAGAATGAATTTTGATGCTTCCTATTTTTAAGGAATATAATCTACTGAGTTCTCTCTTGAATCAAAGTTATAGAATCCCAGTGAAAGCAGCTTCCATGGAAAAGTGAAGATTAACAGAAAAGAACAAGCATATTTAAATAGAATACAGGGTTAGAAGGTGACCAGCAGTCTTGAAAGGCTGCTTCCCACCCTGGAAAGCATCAGAACCAAGATCATCACTTCCATCTCTTTCCATTTCTCTCTCCTTCCCATATTTTTTAGGCCAAGTGATCTACACTATCCCATTCTAAGAACTTGTGTCACTGCATTCAGCTCCACAGACGGTAATTCCCAAATCCTAAAATGTACTGAGCCATGGTTTCTCTATGTTTCCATAATATTCCAGGCACTGTTCTTTAAAACATCAACTCATTTATTTCTCACAACAATCCTCTGGAGTAGGTATCATTAATAATCCCGTTTCACCAGGTAGGAAATGAGGAAGTGAGAAAGCAGAGAAATTGGCTAAGATCAGTGAGGGGTGGAGCAAGGGTTCAAGGTGGAGCAGAGAGATTCTAGGATCCACCTTTTGACATGATACTTACTACCACACCTTAGCAGTTCAGTACAGTGATTCTGAAGTGCAAGCTGCCTTCTTTGCAAGCATAGTGATGGACAGTCCTAACACCCGATTCTAGGTTAACGTGTCTTATCAAGTCCATCCCTTCAATTATTAACTAAAATATGAATTTTATTTGGAAGTTTCTCCAGTGAAGCTCTTTGTCCAGATTGAGTGAGACACCACTCTCTTACCAAATTAGTTGGTGTCATGGGGCAGCGGGGCCAGAGCACACCCAATTACACATGACTGTGCTAGAGTACTAAGTAAATGAAGGAAAAGGCAAAATCATCCAAGGGGCAAGTTTCAGCATCACCAAAGGAAAAATGTTCAAACGATTGATGTGCAGAATCTAAAAGGGGCTGATGCTGAGCTGGACACCACAGAGGTTGGTGGTCTCTTGAGACAGATTTTGAGGGGCATGACCAATTTTTGATAAAGATCAGATGAAGGGAATATATTATCCCTTAAAATGATAACTGTATAAGATACTGATATCTGTAATCACTCCCAGTGAATGAAAACTAATTTGTTATCGAAAGTGCAGTTTTTTTTCCTGTGTGTTGGCTTGGGGGAGGTTGATTGTATGATAAAAATCTTTCAATATTTGGGGACTCCTGTTTGTTTGTTTTATGGCAGAATTCTCAGCTCCATGGATGCAGGAAACCAAACATGGGTCTTGGAATTCCTCCTCCTGGGCCTCTCAGAGGATCCAGAACAGCAGCCCCTGCTCTTTGGGTTGTTCTTGTCCATGTACCTGGTCTCCATGCTTGGGAACCTGCTCATCATCCTGGCTGTCAGCTCTGACTCCCGCCTCCACACCCCCATGTACTTCTTCCTCTCCCACCTCTCCTTTTCTGATATTTGTTACAGTTCCACCATAGTTCCCCAAATGCTGGTGAACATCCAGACAGCGAGCAAAGCCATCACCTATGCAGACTGCATTACCCAGATGTATTTTTCCTCAGTTTTTTTGTGCTTGGACAACCTCCTCCTGACCGTGATGGCTTTTGACCGCTTTGAGGCCATCTGTCACCCCCTGCACTACAGGATCATGATGAACCCACTCCTCTGTGACCTGCTGGCTCTATTCTCTTGGTCTGTCAGTATCCTTTTCCCCCTCATCCCATGTCTGATGGCACTGCATCTCTCATTCTGCACACACACGGAAATTCCCCACTTCTTCTGTGAACTGGCTGAGGTGCTCAAGTCTGCCTGTTCTGATGCTTTCAGGAATTATATTGCTATGTATTCTCTGACTGGCCTGCTGGCTATTCCTCCACTGACTGGAATCCTTGTCTCTTACTCTAAGATTATTTACTCCATATTAAAAATGTCCTCATTGGAGGGGAAGTACAAAGCATTTTCCACCTGTGGGTCTCACTTAACGGTCATTTCCTTATTCTACGGGACAGGGTTAGGTGTGTACCTCAGTTCTGCCTTCTCCGCCTCCTCCTCAAAGGGGGCAGTGGCCTCAGTGATGTACACCGTGGTCACCCCCATGCTAAACCCCTTCATCTACAGCCTGAGGAACAGGGACTTGCAGGGGGCCCTGAGGAAATTTGTCAGCAGGTCTTCCTTCCCCCTGTGAATGATCATGGATGCTGTGAGAGGGTAGTTACTATGACAACCAAAGAACAATTCCCTGGCAGTCAGAAATACCAAATCTTTGACTTCATTGTGGTGGTGACTTGTCCCTCTTTATCTGAAATATCATCACGGGTTTTTCTGCGTTTATACATCCGTGAGAAACTGCTTTCCACAAACTTCCTTTAGACACATTTATGCCGTCTTTCCTGTGCATAAATTTTTATCTTTGGTCTTGTCTGCATTAGCAATAGATATAGCGTATCAATATAGTCATAAAGTCATCCTCCCGAAGGACCAAAAACCTTCTATATATGCTGTCCGTGATATGAAATGATCTTCCTAACCAGGATGAGATTAGAAGGATATTTCCAGGACAGCCGATTACTCCTCAATTTACCCACAATGTTACTAGATTTTCTTTCATATATATCTTCATATTTCTCAGCATCTTCAAATCTTGTTCCCCTCTCTGTGTTCAACTTGAATAGTTCAAACAAACTGCCAGAAGTCTCAAGGCTGTACTATCAGCCAGTGAATAGTGTTGTATTCAGTGACAAAGATAAGATTTTCACCAGAATACTTTGTTTAAAGAAGAAAATTAATATTCACAAGAGGGTTGTCTTATGCTAGAACAATTGAGTATATGTCCATGTCTGTGTCTGTATATCTATATGCTAGATTTCAGATTAAGCCACCAATAGGCCTCTGAGATCTTTTTTCTCAGTGTCTTCAAGAATAAGGAGGCTTTCAGGGGATGAAGATGAAGGGGGTCATTTCTTGGAGTATGGGCAACCTGTGGGGCAAGGTGGAACATTTTCAGGGGCCAGTGATGGTGTGGTGATGGGAAAAGAATCTCATGGAAATATATGGGTGAGAGATGTGGAAATGGTAAAAGTGTAACATGTCTGAACCCACTGAGCCACAACAGGAACTCTGTGGGCATGTGTACCTAATTCACTTTATGGTTTCAGAGAATTATTCCCATGAGTGAATTGAAAGAGGTCTCACCCACAGTTCATGTGACAGTGGGCTTATCCTGTTCCTAGGCCTGTGCTTATGCCAATGCTCTGATCTTCTTTTTTATTAAATTTTTAAATTAAATTATAGTTGATTTACAACATTCCTTCAATTTCTGATGTACAGCAAAGTGACCCAGTCATACGTATACAACCATTTTTCTTTTTCATACTATGTTCCATCATGTTCTAACACAAAAACCGGCCATAGTGCCTTGTGCTATATGTAGGACGTCATTGCTTATCCCTTCTAAATGTAAGAGTTTGCATCTACCAATCCCAAACTCCCAGTCTAGCCCACTCCCTCCCCCTCCCCCCAGCAAACACAAGTCTGCTCTCCACATCCCTGATCTGTTTCTTCTGTAGATAGGATCATTTGCGCCCAAATTAGATTCCACATATAAGTGATATCATATGGTATTTGTCTCTCTCTTTCTGATTTACTTCACTTAGTATGAGAATCTCTAGTTGTATCCATGTTGCTGAAATGGCATTATTTTGTCCTTTTTAATGCCTCAGTAGTATTCCATTGAATATATGTGCAACATCTTCTCAATCCATTCATCTGTCAATGGACATTTATGTCATTTCCATGTTCTTGGATAGTGTGAATAGGGCTGCAATGAATATAGGGATGCACGTATCTTTTTGAATGAAAGTTTTGTCTGGATATATGCCCAAGACCGAAGCCCTGATCTCAGTCAGCTGCCCATCATCTCTGGAGCTGTCCCATAGTCTACCTCTGTGCACTCCAAGATGGTAACCTCCAGCTACACATGACTATTCACCACATTCCAAGTGCTCACTCACTCATGTGCCTAGAACCATATTTGGGCACTGCAAATATAAAACATTTTCATTATTGCAAAAAATTCTTTTAGAGGGCATTATGCTACCCATTTGTAGGGAAATAAAAAATTCCAGGATTTATTGGTGCTCTTGCTGTGAGAGCCCTAGCCTCCCAAACCACTGCAAATTTTATGAAGGAAAGACAGAGCAATTCCCATCATGCCTCAGTGGTTAAGGAGCCTGACTAGTATCCACGAGGATGTGGGTTCAATCCCTGGCCTTGCTCAGTGAGTTAAGGATCCAGCATTGAGCACTATTCACATTAGCCAAGACATGGAAACCACCCACATGTCCATCGACAGATGATTGGATTAGGAAGATGTGGTAGATGTACACAACGGAATACTACTCAGCCATAAAAATGAAATGACATAATGCCATTTGCAGCAACATGGATGGAACTAGAGACTCTCATACTAAGTGAAATAAGTCAGAAAGACAAATATGAATACCGTATGATATCACTTATAACTGGAATCTAATATACAGCAACAATGAACATTTCCACAGAAAAGAAAATCTTGGACTTGGAGAATAGACTTGTGACTGCCCAGCGGGGAAAGGGAGGGAGTGGGAGGCATTGGGAGCTTGGGGTTATTGGATGCAAACTATTGGGCTTGGAATGGATTTACAATGAGATCCTGCTGTGTAGCACTGAGAACTGTCTAGATACTTACATCGCAACACAAAAATGGGAGGAAAAAAATGTATACATGTATGTGTAACTTGGTCCCCAAGCTGTACAAGCAGAAAAAAAACATTGCTCCTACTATCACTTCACCTTTCTTCATTGCCATTCCATTTTCAAAGTCTTTACATTTGTATTTTCATTTTGATCATCCAAGAGAAGAGAGGTTGGTGTTATGGTTATTTTGGTGGTAAAGACAAAGAAATTGAAGCAAAGAAAAGAATTAAGACACTTGCTTAATGTCACTAAATCCAGTAGCTTACCAGTATAATTTAGCACCCCATGAATTAGTAGTAGTGATCGTAACAATAAACTGGCTTCACAGCCTTTTTCACTGTAAGAATTCAGTCATTTTGGTATATAACTCAGTGGTTCAATTCCTGCAGAGCCATGCCTGAGATTCTTGCCTACACAAATTCATCATACCACAATAATTTAGTTTGTGTAACTGAAGAGATTGCTTAATAGCAATTTCCTTGCTAATCACTTTCTAATGACAAATTACTTTAATGCAATAGATTATAATAATTCTTCCACTACCTTAAGCAATGAATACATTACTATTTGCATATCAAAAAAAAAGTATCCAGCATTGCCATGTGCTGTGGTATAGGTTGCAGATGTGGTTGGGACCTCACGTTGCTATGGCTGTGGTGCAGGCCTGCAGCTATAGCTCTGATTCAATACCTAGCCTGGGAACCTCCATGCACCATAGGTGCAGCCCTAAACACACACACACACACACACACAGGAAAGAAAAGAAAAAGATAATCTTAGATTTCACTTCCCTCAGAAACGTTTTGCTCTTGTTATGTGAATGAACTAAAGATGGCCTCTGTGTATTGGCCCCAAGGATGTGTATAGCTTCCCTGTGGGTTAAGATGACTCTTCAGTGCAAAAGCCTGTCAGCACCAAACTTAACTTTTCAAATATCCAGTTTTTAAAATTAGCCCAATCGCATTTGAATCCTTTTAGATTTGCCTGCTTTGCACACCCTGAAAAACTCACTGGAGAGCTGTTACCAATGGATGATATAAAGACCTTATGGATTTAAGGCCCCAAGCAGCACTGGCCCTTCCTTTCTATGGCTCTCTGACCCAGGGACCCTGTGTTGGCTTGAGAGACAGTGGGCTCAGGGTTTCCCACTCTGTCATCTTGGACACGTTTTACCTATGATTTATTTTGTTCAGTGGGATGTAGAGATCTATTTTTACCTTGTGACAACCACTTTGTTCCAATTCTTTACCAGTCTTGTACCCCCACCATGTCATAAATGCATCATTTTATTTTATTTCATTTCAGTGGTATCACCTGTGGCATATGACAGTTCCCAGGCCAGAGGCTGAATCCAAGCCTCAGCTGCAACCTACGCCAGGGTGGTGGTAAGTCCGATACTTTCTCCCACCCCATCAGGCTGGGGATCAACCTGGGCCTCTGCAGTGATCCAAGCCACTGATGTCAGGTCCTTAACCCACAGAACCACAATGCAACTCCTGCAGGCCCCTTTTATTGTCAAATTCCCCTATCACAATTTTCTATTTATTGTAAAGTCAGGCATCTGACCCAATTCTGACTCTGCCACTTCCAGCCTATGATTGCATCGAATTGATCATCTACCCTACTATGATATTCATCCCTAAAATAGAGATAATAACCCTTGGGTCAGGGTTATGATTAGATAAACAAATAATAATAAAGAGTGTGGTATTCACTGTTCTTATTCTTGTTAAAGGTTTTATTAACAGTGACCACCAGGCTCTTAATTATTATTTGTTCATTTAATAATATCCTGGAACTAAGAGCTATTGTTTCTATTTTAGGGATGAGTAACAAAGTAGGGAAGCAACAGTGTTATGTATTATTCACATATTGATATGAATATGAATAATATATTCATATATTCTGATAAATAAATTCATATACTCTGAATAATATATTCAGATATTCATAACTGGTAGAGCAAGTCTTTGATTTAGGGTGCTGTCAGGGTCTTAGTGGACCTATACAGTTGCTATTTAAGGCTGTTGACTGGCAAAGAACAAGCAGTTCAGATTCTAATGGGATATTTTTCAGGGAGAATCCTGAGCTATGTGGGACATCCTGTCTAAGGAGAAGAGAACTCCCAATGTGAAAAAAAATGACTGTTCACAAATTTCCCATGTGGGAGTAGAATTGTCAAGCACAGTTTCCATTTTTATTATGGTTCTTTCTTTCTCAAGGGCAAACCTGCTTAGAAATAGAGTCACACCAGGAACATTTATTTAATTAGGCACTTTGAGACTCCAAATCTGGATGTCCCCAAAAGGATAAATGCTCCTTGTCTGTCCCTGTGCTCCCAGCTCATTGACCCCAGACCAAGAAGAATATTGTCACCTTGCTGATCTCAGGTCTATTTGGATCTCATACCAATGTTCTTTCTGGAGATCTCTCACTATCCATCCTTCCATCCATCAGTGCAACCAGATATTCTTCCCTGCTGTCATCTGGATGATCCATTTGGGCTTAGTAAGTGCTTTCAGAAAGAGGAGTGCATATAAGTGCACATGGAAATTTTTTTGTGAGCAGTAAAATAATGCCAGGGGCAGGGACATTAATAGTGGCTGAGAGTGTCTAGTAAAATATTCCTAAATATTTTAGGTTTATGGTTCCTAAGAGGATTCCAGACTCTAGAGTGAATTAAATGATGTTAATGATGAGACTAGGTATACTTTTCTTACTGATAACTTCCATGGTAATCTGCCTTCCATTTCAACACTTCATATGATTCTGCCTGTTTGATTGAGCTAGGCTGTCCATATCATTTAAGGAAATAGTTTCTCTTTCTCTACGTGCTACAAGTGACCCTCCACGTGTAGCACATCTTGCATTAGAAACATCTTGCATTAGAAACCCTGAACTTTGATAGCATATTTATTCATTTTATTTTATTTACTTAATTTACTTTTTTGGCTATACCTGCAGTATGTGAAAGTTCCCGGGCCAGGGAACAAACCTGAGCCACAGCAATGACAATGCCAGATCTATAATCCTCTGAGCCACCAGGGACCTCCTGGAAGCACTTTTAAATTTTCAAATGACTTTCAATTTTGGTAAATGGTTCTGTCATCACTTTCAGAGTGTATCTATTTGTGTGAGGTATCTATGTATTATCTACAATATATTTCCTAACTTTAGCAGTCTTCCCCTGTGTGGATAAGCACTTCCTTGTCGCATGGAATTCACTTAAGTTTTCTTTTTGTACTATCTTTGGCAGCTGTTTGTATTACTATCACATAACATCAGAAAAGAATGCCCAGAAAAGTTTTCCTATGCTCAGAATAATTTTTTTTTATTATTATTATTTTCCCACTGTACAGCAAGGGGGTCAGGTCATCCTTAGATGTATACATTGCAGTTACAGTTTTTTCCCCCACCCTTTCTTCTGTTGCGACATGAGTATCTAGACATAGTTCTCAATGCTATTCAGCAGGATCTCCTTGTAAATCTATTCTAGGTTGTGTCTGATAAGCCCAAGCTCCCAATCCCTCCCACTCCCTCCCCCTCCCATCAGGCAGCCACAAGTCTCTTCTCCAAGTCCATGATTTTCTTTTCTGAGGAGATGTTCATTTGTGCTGGATATTAGATTCCAGTTATAAGTGATATCATATGGTATTTGTCTTTGTCTTTCTGGCTCATTTCACTCAGTATGAGATTCTCTAGTTCCATCCATGTTGCTGCAAATGGCATGATGTCATCCTTTTTTATGGCTGAGTAGTATTCCATTGTGTATATATACCACCTCTTCCGAATCCAATCCTCTGTCGATGGACATTTGGATTGTTTCCATGTCCTGGCTATTGTGAATAGGGCTGCAATGAACATGCGGGTGCATGTGTCTCTTTTAAGTAGAGCTTTGTCCGGATAGATGCCCAAGAGTGGGATTGCAGGGTCATATGGAAGTTCTATGTATAGATTTCTAAGGTATCTCCAAACTGTTCTCCATAGTGGCTGTACCAGTTTACATTCCCACCAGCAGTGCAGGAGGGTTCCCTTTTCTCCACAGCCCCTCCAGCACTTGTTATTTGTGGATTTATTAATGATGGCCGTTCTGACTGGTGTGAGGTGGTGCAAATCAAAACTACCATGAGATACCACCTCAGAATAATTTTTGAAGGCCATGACCACCCAAAGAAATCATTTTGTCAGTCCACTCGTTTTTCTTCGTCATTGATATATTTTATTTCAAATAATTTTTTTTGGTCTTTGTAGGGCCACACAGCACATGGAGGTTCCCAGGCTAGGTGTCCAGCCTTCCCCATACCCTCAGCAACACAGGATCCAAGCTGTATCTGAGACCTACACCACAGCTCACAGCAACGGCAGATCCTAAACCCACTGAGCGAGGCCAGGGATTGAACTCGTGTCCTCATGGATGCTAGTCAGGTTCATTAACAGCTGAGCCATGATGGGAGCTCTGCAGTCAAATGAATTTTTGACGCTTCTTTTTTTTAATGAAATAATCTAGTGAATGCTTTCTGGAATGCAAGTTATAGAAAGTAGGGGAAACCAGCTTCCATAGAAAATAGAAGATTACCAGAAAACACAAACATAGTTATCCAGAATGCAGGGGAAGAAGGTGACCAGAAGTCTTGAAGAGCTGCTCCCCAACCTGGAAAGCCTCAGAACCAAGGTCAGCAACTCTATCCCTTTCCATTTCTCTCTCCTTTCCATATTCTTTTATGCCAAGTGATCTACAATATTGAATTCTCTGTAAGTACTTCCCTCACTGCCTTCAGCTCTGCAGATCAAAATTCCCAAATTCTAAAATGTACCAAAACATGATTTATTTTGATTTCCACATCGTTCCAGGTACTGTTCTTTAAAACATCAGCTCATTTATTCCTCTAACAATCCCCTGGAGTAGGTACCATTAATAATCCAATATCATTCAATAGGAAACCAAGGTACTTAAGAATCAGAGAAATTGGCCAAGAACAATGAAATGTAGAGCCAGGATTCATGGCAGAGCCATCAGACTCTAGGATCCATCTCTGACATGACACTTACATCCACACTTAGCTTAGCATTTAGTACACTGGTTCTGAAGCATAGGCTGTCTTCTTTGCTAGCCTAGTGATGGCCAGCCCTATCCCCAGGCCCTCAGTGGATATGTCCCATCAAGTTCACACCCTCAGATTATTAACTAAAATATGAGTTTTATTTGTTAAGATTCTCAAGTGCAGCTCTTTCTCCAGATTGAGTGAGACACCACTCTCTTCTCAAATTAATTGTTGTCGGGGGCAGTAGGGCCAGAGCACTGCCAGCATATGTGGATCTGCTAGAGTGCTAAAGAAATGTGGGAAAAGGCAGAATCATCCAAGAGGCAAATTTCAGCACCTCCAAAGGAAGACTGTTCCAACCATTGATGTGCTCCATCTGAAAGGGGCTGATGCTGAGCTGGACACCCCAGAAGTTGATGGATTCTTGAGACATATTTTGAAGGTAAACACCAATTTGTGATAAAGATCAGGAGGAGGGAATATATTAACCCTGAAAATGATACCTGTATAAGATAATGACATTTGTAATCTCTCCCAGTGAGTGAACTCTAAATTGTTAGCTAAAATGTGTGTTTTCTTCTGTTGATGTATTCTTTCAGGGTGATCATTAATATGATAAAAATATTTTTATATTTGGGGAATCCTGTTTGTTTGTTTTCATTAGTATTGCCTTGTTGGTTACCTGGCAGAATTATCAGCACCATGGATGCAGGAAACCAAACATGGGTCTTGGAATTCCTCCTCCTGGGCCTCTCCGAGGATCCAGAACTGCAGCTCCTGCTCTTTGGGGTTTTCTTGTCCATGTTCCTGGTCTCCATGCTTGGGAACCTGCTCATCATCCTGGCTGTCAGCTCTGACTCCCGCCTCCACACCCCCATGTACTTCTTCCTCTCCCACCTCTCTTTTTCTGATATTTGTTTCAGATCCACCACTGTCCCCAAATGCTGCTGAACATCCAGACAGTGAGCAAAGCCATCATGTATGCTGGATGCATTACCCAGATGAATTTTTCCATAGTTTTTTTGTGTTTGGACAACATCCTCCTGACCATGATGGCCTATGACCGCTTTGTGGCCATCTGCCATTCCCTGCACTACATGATCATGATGAACCCACTCCTCTGTGACCTGCTGGCTCTAGTCTCTTGGTCTGTCAGTATCCTAGCCCCTCTCATCCACAGCCTGATGGTGCTGCATCTCTCGTTCTGCTCACACACGGATATTCCCCAATTCTTCTGTGAATTGTCTGAGGTGCTCATGTCCTCATGTTCAGATTCTGTCAGCAGTTACATTGCCCTGTATTCTCTGACCGGTCTGCTGGGTATTATTCCATTGACTGGGATCCTTTACTCTTACTCTAAGATTCTTTCCTCCATATTGAAAATGTCTTCAGCGGAGGGGAAGTACAAAGTGTTTTCCACCTGTGGGTCTCACTTAATGGTCATTGCCTTATTCTATGGGACAGGGTTAGGTGTGTACCTCAGTTCTGCCTTCTCTGCCTCCTCAAAGAGGGCAGTGGCCTCAGTGATGTACACCGTGGTCATCCCTATGCTGAACGCCTTCATCTACAGCCTGAGGAACAGGGACCTACAGGGGGCCCTGAGGACATTTGTCAGCAGGTCTTTCTTCCCCCTGTGAAGGGCCATAGGTGCTGTGAGTGGGGTGTTACCCTGATAACCAAAGAACAATACCCTGGCAGTCAGAAGTACAAAATCTTTGACTTCATTGTGAGTATGCCTTGTCCTCCTTTTCCTGAAATACCATTGATTGAGTTTCTTTTGAGTGTACACACCCATGTGCAACTGCTGTCCACTATCTTCCTTTGGTGACATTCATGCCCTATTTCCTGTGCAGAAATGTTTACCCTTGGTCTTCTCTGCATTATCACTAGACATATTGAGAGAGCCAACAGTTCATCCCCCAGAGTGGCTAAAACTCCAAAGATTGAAAACACCAAGTACCAGCACGAAACTGGAGTAATGGGAAATTTAACACACTACATGTTGATGGGTACATTGATTCTAGAGTGGAACTTGATGTAATTAGGTTGGCATTTCTACTAAGTCCAAACATATTCCTTCTCTATGCCATTGCTCTCCCTCTGTCAGGTGTACACTTGATAGAAATGGGTGCTATGTCCATGAAGCATGTCAAAAAATTTACAGCAATGGTTTTCATGATAGCATCAAACTGGAACCAATTCAAATGCCCATCCATGGTAGAATGGATAAATGGCATACCAATGCGCAGAAAAATCCCACACCATGATGAAAAGACCAAATTAGTGCCATGCACAACAGCATGGACAAGCCTCAAAGACAAAATTGTTAAAGGCGTGGATGTGTGTTTGTTATATGGTCTCTCTTTGATGGAATCTAAGAGCAGGCAAAGCCAACTGATGGAGAATGGAGTCAGGAGAGTGGGCACTTTGGGTGTGGGTATGTATTCATTGGGACAGGGCACAAAGGCACATTCTGGGGGATGAAAGTGTTTTGTATCTCGATCTAGGTAGGTAGCTACATGCGTGTATACATCATTCAAGTTCTTTATGTGTTTAAGATTGTGTGTGTCATTGTATAGTGTCTTACCTCAATTAAAATATAGAAGGAATACTGCCAGTCATATAAAGCAGTGGCATGGTGTTCAGAGAAAATTGCCTCCTCCAAGATTAATATATGTCATTCAAAAGGTAGCTTTCCTTTCCTAGATGAAATCTTGACCAAATAATGAATAGGTGTGAGTTCCTGGTGTGGTGCAGTGGGTTAAGGTCTGACTGCAGTGGCTCACATCACTTTGGAGGTGTGGGTTGGATCTCTGGCCTAGTGCAGTGGTTTAAAGGACCTGGCATTGCTCTAGCTGTGGCCTAGGGTGCAGCTGCAGCTCAGGATTGATCTCTGGACGAGGAACTTTCCCATAGTGGAGGTACAGCCATAAAATTTTAAAAAAAGTGTATAAAATTCTCAGGGAGGAAAATATGTTACCTGTGATTACATTGATAAGCAACTGTCTGAACTTCTTATTTAAACATATCTTCCAGTCCATTTCCTCACTGAGTCACTCTTGTCCCTTCTTTTGTCAAATCTTGACGGTATCTCTCTGGGAGCCATGAGCTGTATTTGGCCAAGTTTGGTTTGACTGTGTTTAGCAAGTCTGTACCACAGTGTGGGCTCTTGAATGCTAGTTAAAAGAAGAAAACCAAATCTGAGATCCTTTTTGGAAATAAGCTTAGACAATCAGATTTTAATCATGGAATCTTGGATCTGGAAAAGTCCTTTGTGTCATTAATGCAACTTCATGAGTTTTTTTTTTCCTCTCTCTCTTTTTTTTTAGGGGTGCACCATGGCATATGGAGATGCCCAGGTCAGGGATGAAAACAGAACTATAGCCACTGGCCTACACCACAGCCATAACAACTTGAGATCTGAGACCCATCTGTGACCTACACCACAGCTCACAGCAATGCTAGATCCTTAACCCATGGAGCAAGGCCAGGGATCAATTCCGTGTCCTCATGGATACTAGTCAAGTTCTTTAACCACTGAGCCATGATGGGAACTCCCCACTAGTTTTTTTCAAAAACAATTTTTATTGGAGTCTAGGTGGCTTAGAAAGTTGTGTTACATCCAGGTGTACAGCCAAGTAAATCAGTCATACATATGCATATATCCATGTCTTCCCATATAGGTTTTTACCCAGTATTGAGTAGATTAACCTATGCTATAAAGTAGGTCCTTGTTGCCTGTCTATGTTCTGTATGTTAGTGTGTATCTGTCAATGCCAAGCCCCTAGTTTCTCCCTCCCCATGATATTTCCCCTTTGGTAACTAATGGTATATTACTCAGCCATAAAAAATGAAATTGTGCCATTTGCAACAACATGGATAGGCCTAGAAACAATTACACTAAGTGAAGTAAGTCAGACAGAGAAAGACAAATATCATATGGGATCACTAATATATGGCATCCAACAAAAGTAAAACCATATGATGGTAAAGGAAAGTTTTAATTTTTATTTAATTGCTTCCTTTATTTTAGGTTCATTCTACATATTGGTAGTTTGATTTTTAATACATTATTGATTTCCGTGAGAGCCCCAAATCTTCATGGCATATTACTTAAATTTATCTTAGCAGTTCCCTGTTGGCACAGTTAAGGATCTGGTGTTCCCACCACTGGGGCATGGGTTCAGTCCCTGGCCCAAGGACTTCCACAGCCAAAAAAAAAAAAAAAAGAATAAAAAGAGACTGATCATCTTTAAAAATTTCCCTGCTTCTGTTGTTATTCTTAGATGACATATTTGTATAGTCTGTTTTTATTTCTTGATACAAATTTCCAGAAATTTGAGCATTTCCCCTTGATTTTATTGATCAAATGGATAGTTTGTTTATTTTTACCACAGTAAATTCTAGCTTTTGTTCCTTTGCCTCTCTTTAAATTGGTTTTGTAGTATTTTCTTCCTTTTCGTAAAGGTTTAATGTATAAAGCACTTTTCATTGATATATTTGTAAAAATAGCATAATTTTATTTTCTAATTTGAAAAATTGAAATGCATATTTTATTTTAGAAAGACTTTTTACTAAAATGTAGAAAAGCTAAAAATTATTTATGTAGGCTCATTTTACTCCAAATGTGTAAGGGTTAACATTTGCCTATTTACTTCTATATGTATGTTTTAAAAGTTTTGTATTTTGGGAGCTCCCGTTGTGGCTCAGTGGTTCACAAACCCAACTAGGATCTGTGAGGAGGTAGGTTTGATCCCTGGCCTTTCTCAGTGGGTTAAGGTTCCAGTGTTGCTGTGAGTTGTGCTAAAGAGCTCGGACCCCACAATGCAGTGGTTGTTGTGTAGGCCTGCAGTTGTAGCTCTGAATCAACCCTTCATCTGGGAACTTCCACATCCCGCAAGTGTGGCTCTAAAAGGAAAAAAAAAAGAAAGAAAAAGAGAAAGTTTCATATTTTTATTTTATTATGCAAAATGAGAAAAAATTAGTCAATATACTCATACCAATAGAAAAAATCTGCAATATTTTACAGCAATTTGACATAATTGGTACATTGTTCAAGAAACTTCACTTATTTTATAAATAGAAAATTACTGCTCTTGGGCATTTTTTTTCCCCTTTTTTAAAATATTGAGGAGTTCCCATCATGGCTCAGTGGTTAATGAGTGTGACTGGGAACCATGGGGTTGCATGTTCGACCCCTGGCCTCGCTCAGTGGGTTAAGGATCTGGTGTTGCCATGAGCTGTGGTGTAGGACACAGACGAGGCTTGGATCCAGTGTTGCTGTGACTGTGGTGGAGGTTGGCAGCTAGAGCTCTGATTCAACCCCGACCCTGGGACCCTCCATGTGCCTCAGATGCCGCCCTAGGAAAAACAAAAAAAAGACAACCTCCCCCCAAAAAACACCCAAAACAAATAACCTCTCCCTTTTCTAGATCATCATTAAAAAATAACATGAAATAAAATAAAATATTGACATTTTTGCTGTAAAATTCAAGAAAGTATATAGAGTACTATAGTCAGTATGCACATCCCCTCTCAGAAATAACTAATAGTAACCTTTAAAATATACTTGCTCCCTGTCATTTTATTTACTTAAGCATCCATGAAAATTACGTGATATGTGTGTGTGTAGTGTGTCCATAATGTGTGTCATTTTTTTTTTTTTCTTTGTCTTCTTAGGGCCACACCTGCAGTTTGGAAGTTCCCAGGCTAGAACTCAAATTAGAGCTGTAGCTGCAGGCACATGCCACAGCCACAGCAACGCCATATCCAAGCATCATCTGGGACCTACAGCAACGTTCAAGCTAATGTCAGATCCTTAACCTACTGAACAACAACATCGTCCCTAGGAGAGAACTGCCAAGATGAAAAGTGAAATTACTGTCTCCAAACTTCCCACGTGGGAATAGAATTGTCAGTCATAGCTTCCAGTTTTATTATGCTTCTTTCTTTTCCAAGGGTCAATGCTGTGTAGAAAGAGAGTCACACTAGGAACATGTATTTAATTAGGCACTTTGAAGATTCAACCCTGGAGGTCCTCGAAAGGATAAACATTCCATGTTTGTCCCTGTGCTCCCAGCACACTGACCCAAGATCAAGAATATTGCCACCTTGCTGACCCCTGGTCTGGTTGGATCTCAAACCAACTTTCTTCCTGGAGATCTCTCACCATCCATATTCCACTCCATCAGCTCAACCAGGGTTTCTTCCCTGCTGTCATCTGGGTGATCCATTTGGGCTTAGTAAGTGCTTTCAGAAAGAGGATGTGTATTCATACTCATGGAAGAGGCTTTTGTGAGCAGCAAAGTAACTCCAGGTAAAGGAATATGAATAGTGGCTAAGAGGTTCTAGAAAAAAACCTGAAAATTTTTTGTCTTTTGAAGACCTTCTGCATATGGGAGTTCCCAGGCTAGGGGTTGAATGAGCTGTGCCACAGCCCCATCACTGAGGGATCTGAGCTGCATCTGTGACCTACACCACAGCTCAAGGTAATGCCAGATCCCTAACCCACTAAACAAGACCAGGGATCGAACCCATGTCCTTATATTTTTTTCCACTGAGCCATGACAGAAACTCCCTTATTTTTCTTTTTTGTACTATATGTGACTGCTCTTTGTATTATTGACATAGAGTATCACAAAATTAATGCCTAGAAAAGTTTTACCATGCTCAGAAGGGTTTGGCAAGGCTTTATGCCCCCCCCAAGAATTTTGTTACTCAGCTAATTTTTTCCTTTAAATGAATGTATTTTATTTATTATCAGAATATAAATCAGAATTTGATACTTCATATTTTTTCTAGAAAATCATCTTTGATATTTTAAACAACTATTTTTTTGCAAATATTTTGAAGAAATATTTTTTGTGATTATCTCTTTTATTTTTCTTATTTTCTCTCCACCTGGTTTTCTATCCCAAATATCTTTCATTTGGTATGCTTGAACTCTCTGTTTTGCTTAGTCATTTTACTTTGAACATCTTCAAAACAATTGACAGTTTCTGTGAATGTCTATGAAAGCTTTCTAAATTTGAAAATTTAGGGCCAAGTGAAGGAAGTGCACAAATTGTAAAAGGAATTCCTAGCATAACAAAAATCATTTCCATCAAATAATAAACTTTAGGGAAGTTGTATTAAAGATAGGAATAGTTGATGGTATTTGGGGAAGCTTTGGGGATATGCCATCCTGCTGAAATAGCATGGTTTTGATTGCTGATGAATCTTGATTTCTCATGTTTATTTTTTATGTTTTTATTTCAAAAGTTTTCCTTTGAAAGGCATATGGAAGTTCCTGTGCTAGGGGTCGAATCAAAGCTGCGGCTGCCCATCTACACCACAGCCACAGAAATGCCGATCGGAGCCAAATCTTGTGACCTACACTGCAGCTTGGGGAAATGCTGGATCCTTAACCCACTGAGTGAGCCAGGGATTGAACCCTCATTGTCCTGGACACTAGGTTGGGTTCTCATCCTGCTGAACCAGGAGGGGAACTCCTGATTTCTCAGTTTAGAATTGGGTTTGCCAGGAGTTGCCCTTGTGGTGCAGTAGTCACCAACTCGACTTGTGCCCAGTGAGGAAGTGGCTTCAATCCCTGGTCTCACTCAGTGGGTTGAAGACCCAGCGTTGCAGTGAGATTCAGTGTAGGTCACAGACAGTACTCCAGATCTGGTGTTGCTGTGGCTGTGGTGTAGGCCAGCAGCTGCAGGTCCGATTTGACTCCTAAGCACAAGCCTGGATGCTGGGCATTAAATCCCCACACTGTATCTTCCTGGCCGTGTGACCTTAGGCAGGTCACTTGTCCTCCCTGTACCTCAGTTAACATGGAGGTTCAAATGGTAGCAGCTGCCTAGAGCTGCAGTGAAGATTAAATGAGGTAATATCAGGAAAGAGTTTAAAAGAGTGTCTGTTACTGTTACCTAGGTGATGGCCATTGTTGCTGTCAGGCCAGAAGCAAGTTGTCTATTATTTATAGACCTCAAGTGCCAGACATGCCAAGGCCATGGTGGTAGGAGCCTGGCACATCTTACAGCATCCCTGAGGGGAGACAGTCAAGGGCACACCTCAGGAGCTGCTCCTGGCCAAGTGGAGGTGGACCTGGAAGGGCAGTCTCCAAGCTTCATTTTCCTGTGCATCTCTTGCCATAACGGGGGTGGTGTTAGAGGCAGAAACACTCAGGGGAGTGGGAGGGTGTGTGCCCTCTCAGGGTCTTGGATGCCTACTCTGCTCAGCCCTGCCAGGTACTCTCTGCAAAGGTTGAACTTGAGAGGCAGTTCTCCCAGGCATCTACCACGCTGGGTGTGATCTAGGATGGACACGGTGCATCGCAAGGAAGCAAGCTGCCAACCTAAGGAGAGTGTGTGACATTCAAGTAGTTATGTCCCGGTGTTGGCATGGACTTACCCAAGTTCTGAAGGTTTTAGGGGATAATGCTTTAGTTTCCTGGTCATTGGGAACACTTAGGGTACACAAGACAGCTGCTCTTTGCCAAAGTAGAGAAGTATTATTGTGACAGCAACCCACATCATGAAGCTTGATGGTCTATTAACATCGAGGCAATGGCTAATTTGTGATAAAGATCAGAGGAGGGGAATAGATATTCCCCCACATGATACATGTGTAAGATAATGGTGTTCATAATCCTCTCAGAGTGTGATTCTTGGTCAAAAATGTGTGTGTGTGTGTATTTTTTTTCTGAGGTGTCATTAATAGGATGAAATATTTTTATATTTGGGGACTCCTGTTTGTTTGTTTTAATTCACATGGCATTGTTGCTTACCTGGCAGAATTATCAGCTCCCTGGATGCAGGAAACCAAACAGGTGTCTTGGAATTCCACCTCTTGGGCCTTTCAGAGGATCCTGAACTGAAGCTCCTATTCTTTTGGCTGTTCCAAAGTACCTGGTCTCCATGCTTTGGAACCTGCTCATCATCCTGGCTGTCAGCTCTGACTCCCACCTCCACACCCCCATGTACTTCTTCCTCTCCCACCTATCTTTTTCGGATATTTGTTTCAACTTCACTGTCATCCCCAAAATGCTGGTGAACATCCAGACAGCAAGCAACGCCTTCACCTAAGCAGGCTGCATCACCTAAATTTATTTTTACTTGTTTTTTTTGGACCTGGACCACTTCCTCCTGACTATTTTGGCTTATTATCACTTTGTGGACATCTGTCACCCCTGCACTATATGATCATGATGAACCCACACTTTTGCGGCCTGCTGACTCTAGTCTCTTTGTCCCTCAGTTTCATAATTGTCCTTCTCTACAGTATGATGGTGCTGTGTCTCTCGTTCTACACACAGATGGAAATTCCTCACTTCTTCTGTGAGTTGACTGAGGTGCTCCAGTCCTCCTGTTCTGATGCTCTCAGCTATTACATTGTGCTGTTTTCTGTGACTGGTCTGCTGGGTATTCCTCCACTGACTGGGGTCCTTTATTCCTACTCTAAGATTCTTTCCTCCATATTGAAAATGTCTTCCACAGAGGGGAGGTACAAAGCATTTTCTACCTGTGGGGCTCACTTAACAGTCATTTCCTTATTGTACGGGACAGGGTTAGGCGTGTACCTCAGTTCTGCCTTCTCACCCTCCTCTTCAAAGGGGGCAGTGGCCTCAGTGATGTACACCGTGGTCACCCCCATGCTGAACCCCTTCATCTACAGCCTGAGGAACAGGGACATGCAGGGGGCCCTGAGGACATTTGTCAGCAGGTCTTTCTTCCCCTTGAGAAGAGCCATGGATGCTGCAACTGGGGAGTTACTATGAAAAAAAGAGTCAAATCCCGGCAGCCAGAAATACTGAATCTGTGCTTTCACTGAGCCTGTGCCTTGTCCATTTCCCCCCTAAACACCATTGCTTAAGTTTCTTTCATGTTTTTACCTCCAAAAGCAAGTGCTTCCCAAGAACTTCCTTTTGTGACTTTGGTACCCCCTTTTCTCTGCACAAATGTTCATTCTTTGTCTCCTCTACGTAACGGCTAGACATATCAAGATAGTCATCAATTCACCCACCAGAATGGCAAAATTTACTTATTGTCCATTGAGGCCAAGGACTGTTTTGGGGAATGAGTGCCTCATAGACCTTATTCTGTATTTTAGATCTCTCTGGAAACAAACGTATCAGTGGTCTTCGTAATAGCCCTTCACATTCTCAATAAAAGCTTGCATTGCCCCATGCATCCTTATTCTGGACGGAATGTTTGGGCCCCAACATTTGTGTTGAAACTCTACCCCCTCGTGTGATGGTATTGGGATGTGGGGCTTTGGGGAGGTAAGTAAGTTTTGATGAGGTCATGAGGATGGAGCCTTCATGATGGGAGGGGTACCATTGTGAGAGCATGTGCAAACTTGCCTTTTCTCTCTCTTTTCTGCTCAGTGAGGGTGCAATGAGGAGTGGACAGTCTGAAACCCAGAAAAGCATCTTTACAAGAACTGGATCAGGCTGGCCTCCTGATCTCAGACGTCTGGCCTCCAGAACTGGGAGAAATATATTTTTGTTGCTTAAAATCCCCTTTGTTTGTTGTTGTTTTGTTACAGCAGTCCAAACTGACTAAGCACTCTTTTCTTCAAATAAATGGCAGAATTTGTGTTAGCCATCCATTTTAGGATACAATCTAAAAAGTAACCCATATCCTCTCTATATGCTCTAATCTGTCATCCTTACTCTTTATCACATTTTTATTCCAAAATGTCTCCACGTTCTTTCTGCATAAAGGTCTCCCAATCCAGGTTTTTGCTATAATTGTTTTGTGATGTTAATCTTTTGAGCCTTCATAGCCTGCTTAAAAATAATTATTTTTTATGGGTAATTTCAATGTTTAAATGCAACGAGGTTTTGAAAGGATAGACAGTGTAAAACACCTATGCCATCGAACTGAAGGAAGGAGCACAGGAAGGAAGGAGAAAATCTTCGAGTTTGTTCTCCATTGAGCTGTCACTTCCTAAGGGAAGTCCCTCCCAGCTCCAGATCCCCAGGTGTCACAAATAAGCTCTCACAGGTCCCTGTACATACTGCTGCAGGTCATGTATCCTGAAAATTTGCTTCTGAGACAAGAACAGACTTTCAGGAAGGTCCTTGGGGCTTGTTCTTGGGATAAAATAGAATTACTATCTGGCTCAGCAATTACTTCTAATTAATCAAAAATGAAGACGGAATCTACTGGATATACATGCATGTTTATAGCAGCATATTCACAACAAGAGAATCATGGAAATAACCCCATTGTCCATCGATGGATGACTGGATAAACAAATTGTGGTCCATACATACAATGGATCATTATTCAGTCATAAGAAGGAATGGAGGGGTTGGGGTTGGCATATACACACTATTATCTATAAGATAGATGGGTATCTTGAAGTTCCCATCATGGCTCAGTGGTTAACACACCTGACTAGTATCCATGAGGATGTGGGTTAGATCCCTGATCTTGCCCTCTGGGTTAAGGATCCGGCATTGCTGTGAGCTGTGGTGTAGGTGGCAGGTGTGGCTTGGATCTCATGTTCCTGTGGCTGTGGTGAAGGCTGACAGCTACAGCTCTGATTTGACCCCTGTCCTGGGAACCTCCATATGCTGTGGATGCCACCCTAAAAAAAAAAGGCAATAAAACCTAGACAGGTAACAAGGACCTACTGTCTAGCACAGGGAAATTTACAATACTGTAATAACCTCTATGGGGAAAAAATCTGAAAAGGAACTTTTATATGTATAACTGATATACTTTGCTCTATGCCTGAAATTAACACAACCTTGAAGGAAGGCAACTATACTCTAATAAAAATTTTTTAGAAAAGGATGGAGAAATTAAATGTTAAGCCAATAAACATTCAAAAGATTTTATTTTAATGGCTGCAACCATGGCACATGGACCTTCCTGGGCCTGGGAACAAATCAGAGCCACAGCTGCAATCTAAGCCACAGGTGAGGCAACCCCACACTTTTAACCGTTACTGCCCAGGGTGATGGGGGTCATACCCAAGCCTCTGCAGCAACCCTCGCCACTGCAGTCTGATTCTTAACCAAGTGCACCAGAGCAGGAACTCCCAATAATCTTTTCAAGGAATGAAGTATTAATACACATTATAATGTGGGTGCCTCTCACCAAAATTATTCTCAATTAGTGATGCCAGAGAAAAAGGCCACACATTGTATGATCCCATTCATCGGAAGTACCCATAATCAGTAAATCCATAGAGAAAGAAAGCACATTGGTGGTTTCCAGTACAGAGAGTAAAGTCGTACGTGCTTAATGGGTACCGAGTTTCCTTTTGGGGTTTTAGAAATGTCTGTGTTATCCTTACTTGGTAGGACTTTCCTGCATTTTGACAGTATGTGGTCAAGTACAGCAGGCATGGTCTGAGAAAGACATGATGCCCAGGGCTCAGAACCCTCAGGGCTGGGGATCAGGGTCACCCCACCAGGTGAGCCATCCAGTTGAGCAGAGATGCCATTCAAGGGTGAGGGGGATGGAGAATGGATAACACAGGAGGGAGAATCTGAGGATCACTTGTGGCCTTGAGGCCCCTCCACGACCAGAAGCTATAGTTGGACCCATGGCTGCTCCTCTTACTAGTAGTTCTTTTCTCTCATCCTCTCCCCTCAAAATTACCCATGGAACTATGAAAGAGCCATTTCCAGAACACATGCAAAAAAATTTGTCCTGGAAAGGTAGACTGAGTGTTTGGGATTGGCATATGCACACTGAGGTATATGGAATGACTGGTCCGTGGGGACCTGGCACATAGCCCAGGGGACTCGACCCCACATTAAGTGATAATCTATATAGGAAAAGAATCTGGAAAAGAATGGGTGTGTGTATATGTAAAAGTGAGTCTCTTTATTGTACAGCAATTATCACAAAGCTGAAAATCAAATATACTTCCATAAATCTTTCAGAAATGAAAGAAATAAAAATGCAAAAAAGTTGATCCAAGTAAAACCAACCGAAGCAAATATAAACTGGTGGGATTACAGTCAAGCAAAAAGATTTGCACTACAAAATAAACCAACACCAAACTCAAAAGCCCACCTACTGAATGAGAGAAAAATTTTGCAAGTCGTTTCTCTGATAAGGGGTTAATTTGCAAAGTATAGGAAGAACTCATACAAAAAATATAATAAAAGCAATCCAACTAAAAATGGGCAAAAGATCCCAGTAGACATTTTCCAAAGAAGACACTGATATTCAACAGGTAATTTAAAGAATGCTCAACATCACTCTTCAGTAGAGAAGAAAAGAAAATCAAATCATTTCTACTTCTGAAAATTTCATATGATGTCTCCAATTTCCAACAGAGATTTTGATCTTTCCCTACCAATTCTTTGGAGTATATATATATATTTTTGTCTTTTGTCTTTTCAGGGCTGCATTCACAGCACATGGAGGCTCCTAGGCTAGGCGTCTAATCAGAGCTAGAGCTGCTAGCCTATGCCACAGCCAGAGTAACACCAGCTCCTCAATGCACTGAGGGAGGCCAGGGATTGAATCCACAACCTCATGGTTCCTAGTTGGTTTTGTTTCTGCTGTGCCATGATGGGAACTCCTGAGTTTTTTTTTAATTTATATGTTCTAGACAGTACTCCTTTGCTATCTATATTTCAGTGTCTTCTTTCATCTTTGGCTTTTCCTTTAAATTTGTGGATGCTATATTTTGTCATACATTTTTATGCATTTATAGTGACCAGTTTTTCTCTTTATCAATTTCGATTTTCCATCATATTGTTAAAATCTTTGTCTGTCTTACAACATGGTTTTCAACCATTTCTTCTAATAGGTTAAAATATACATATTTATTTAAAAAATTCACTCCACCTATGAATGATTTTTGTTCAGTGGGATGTATAAACCTTTCAATTTGAAAAACCATTCTGTTCTGAGGATATACTAGTCCTTCCTTTTGCATTGATATATAAAGGCCCTTTTTCATTTTCAAATTCCCATACCACAATTTCCTACCTCTTCTGAAGTCAGATTCTGTTCCACTCTCAACTCTGACATTTGCTGTTTGTAATTGCAGCAAGGTGGTCAGTTTCTCCCTACTCGGTTACTCATCTCTAAAAGAGAAATCATAACCCTTATGTCAGGGTTATTAATAAATTAGCTAATAATGATAAAGATGGTGGTATTCAGTATTTATTTATTTGTTTATTTATTTACTCATTTGTTTCTTTTGGGGGCAGAACCCACAGCATATGAAAGTTCCCAGGCTACGGTTCCAATGGAGCTGCAGCTGCCAGCCTACACCACAGCCACAGCAATGGGGGATTTGAATTGCATCCATGACCTATACCACAGCTCCGGGCAATGCCAGATTCCTGATCCACTTAATGAGGCCAGGGATGATACAGGAGTCTTCATGGATGCTAGGCATGTTTGTTACTACTGAACCACCAGGGAAACACCAATAGTTTAATTTTTAAATTTCTCTCATTTTTTTATTTTTTAATTATTTATTTAATTTTATTTTTTATGATTTTTGCCTTTTCTAGGGCTGCTCCCGTGGTATATGGAGGTTCCCAGGCTGGGGGTCAAATCAGAGATGTAGCCGCCAGCCTACGCCAGAGCCACAGCAACGTGGGATCCAAGCAGCATCTGCGAACTACACTACAGCTCACCACAATGCTGGATCCTTAATCCACTGAGCAAGGTGAGGGATCAAACCCAGGACCTCATGGTTTGTAGGTGGATTCACTAAACACTGAGCTATGATGGGAACTCCTAATTTTTTTCATTTTTAAATGGAAGTATAGCTGACTTACAAACCTGTGATAAGTTCTGCTGTACAACAATGTGATTCTGTTACACATGTACATATATCCATTCTGTTTCAGATTTTTCCCACATAGATTATCACAGAATTTTGGGTAGAATTCTCTTTCACCACTGACCAGTCATTCCATATACCACTGTGTGCATATGCCAATCACAAACTCCCATTCCATCCTTCCCCCCAGTGTTTTTATTAATAAGGTTTTTTTAAACAGCATCATGTATTATTAGATTTTTATCTGATAGGGGCAGTCTTTGATTTAAGGTGCTGTCAGAGATGTAGCAGGCCCTATACAATTGTATTTAAAGCTCTTGACTGGCAAAGAACACACAGTTCACGTTCTAACAGGATATAGTTCAGAGAGAATCCTGAACCATGACATCATCCCTAAGGAGAGAACCACCACCATGAAAAAAGTTCACTGTCCCCAAACTCCCCACATGGAAATAGAATTGTCCTAGCTACCATTTCACAATGGTTCTCTCTCCCTTAAAGAGCTAGGCTGTTTAGAAATAGAGTCACCTTAGGAACATTCATTAGGAGCTTTGAGAATTCAACCCTGGATGCCCCTGAAAGGATAAATGCTCCTTGAATGTCCCTGTGTTCCCAGCTCACCCACCCCAGACCAAGAAGTATATTGTCACCTTGCTAATCCCAGGTCTGTTTGGATCTCATACCAACTTTCTTTCTGGCAATCTCTCCCCATGCATCCTTCCATCCATCCATCAGTGACTTCAGATTCATCTTCCGTGCTGTCATCTGGGTGACTCATTTGGGCTTAGTACGTGCTTTCAGAAAGAGGGGTGTGTATATGTTCACATGTAAAGGGCTTTTGTGAGCAGGAAATAACTTCAGGGACAGGGAAACGAGTAATGGCTAAGAGGGTTTAGTAAAAAAAAAAATCCTACCGATTTTAGGTTTGTGGTTGCTAAGAGGACTCCAGACTCTAGAGTGAATTAAAGGGAATTGATGTGGAGCCTAGACACTCTGATATTACTGATAACTTCCTTGGTAATTTGACTGACATTTCAGGTATTGACACTGTCTGTTCGTTTGTGCTAGATCTTCCTTATCATTTAGGGAAATCGCTTCTCTTTCTCTATGTACTACAAGTGGTCCTCACACCACACACCTTGGGCTGTAACCCCCTGCTCTTTGGAAGCATTTTTAAATTTATGTATGATTTTGATTTTAAATTTTGTTAAGTGGAGTTGTCTTTTTTTTGCAGAATGTATCTCTTTGTGTGAGGTATGCATTTATTAATCTACAATAGATTTCTGAATTATTAATCCTTTCTCAACTCTCAGGGTACTCACTTCTTGTCCACATAGAATTCATTTTAATTATCTTTTTTTTAATGTCTTTGACAGGTCTTTGTATTATTGTTATGTCATGTCAGAAAATTAAAGGTTAGAAAAGTTTTAGTATTTTCAGAGGAGTTTTTAAAGCTATGTGGCTCCCCTCAAAAGGTTGTGCTACTCTGCTAATTTTTCAATTTCACAAGTATAGTTCATTTATTATCAGAATGATTTCTGATACTTCAGAGTAACTTTTTCTAGATAGTCATATTTTTGAAACTTTAAATAATTTAATATAAAGTTTTTTGTGATCATCTACTATAATTTTTATTATTTTTCTCTCGACCTGATTTTCTGTTCTACATATGTATGTTTGGTATCTCTCTTGCTTTACTTTTTAATTAAAAAATTTCCTTTTATATTTAAACATTTTTTTATTAGAGTGGATTTGCTATGTTCTTTCAATTTCTGCTGTGCAACAAATTGACTCAGTCATACATGTATGTATATATATCTAGATTCTTTTTCTTTTTTTTTTTTTTGTCTTTTTGTCTTGTTGTTGTTGTTGTTGCTATTTCTTGGGCCGCTCCCGCGGCATATGGAGGTTCCCAGGCTAGGGGTTGAATCGGAGCTGTAGCCACCAGCCTACGCCAGAGCCACAGCAACGCGGGATCCGAGCCGCGTCTGCAACCTACACCACAGCTCACTGCAACACCAGATCGTTAACCACTGAGCAAGGGCAGGGACCGAACCCGCAACCTCATGGTTCCTAGTCGGATTCGTTAACCACTGCACCACGACGGGAACTCCTAGATTCTTTTTCTGACATTATCCTGTATCATGTTCCATTACAAGTGACAAGATAGAGTTCTCTTTGCTATGCAGCAGGAATATTCTCTTTTTATGATAGTTTTTATACTTTGAACATCATAAACAAAAAGGATTGATAGCTTGTTTGTATGTATACGAAGGATTTCCAGCATTTGAAAACTTAAAGCAAAACACAGGAAGTGTGGAAAATATATAAAAGGAATTCCTAGCATAACAAACATAACTTAAATAAAATAATAAACTTTAGGGGACTTGTATTACTGATGTGAACAGCTGTTGGGAGTCTAGGAAGTTTTGGGAAAATTTTTAAATACCACCCCACTGAACCAGCTTGGTTTTGATTGCTGATGAATATTGATTTCTCATTTTCAAATTTGATTTGACATCAGTTTGACCACTTATTGTTTATAAAAGAACAATCTTAATCATTATGAACATTTTCTTCTTTAAATTAAAACAAAATTAAAATGTTTTATTACTCAAATGAATTGATCACATCTGTAGTTGTATAATGGTCATCACAATCTGATTTCACAGGATTTCCACCCTACAACTTAAGCACATCACCACACCCCCCAAACTGTCTCCTCTGGAGACCAAAAGTTTTTCAATGTCTGTGAGTCAGCATCTGTTCTGCAAAGAAATTCAGTCTGTCCTTTTTTCAGATTCCACATGTCAGTGACAGCATTTGATGTTGGTGTCTCATGGTATGGCTGACTTCACTTAGCATGATAGATTCTAGGTCCATCCATGTTGCTAAAAATGCTGGTATTTTGTTCTTTTACTGGCTGAGTAATATTCCATTGTGTATATGTACCACATCTTCTTGATCCACTCCTCTATTGATGGACATTTAGGCTGTTTCCATGTCTTGGCTATTGAAAGAAGTGCTGCCATGAGCTTAGATTAGATCGATCAATACAAACGTTTTATTATATTTTAAAATACACTGGTTTGTAGCTTTATTTTCCATATTTAAGGCCTGGTTCTTTAATTGGTGATGTGTTTCTAGTGATGTGTTCCAACATTTAAGACTCTTCTAGGCATTCCCATCATGGCTCAACAGAAACAAATCTGACTAGTATTCATGAGGATGCAGGTTCCATCCCTGGCCTTGCTCAGTGGTTTAAGGATCCGGCATTGCCATGAGCCGTGGTGTAGGTTGTGGACACAGCCTGGACCCATGTTGCTATGGCTGTGGTGTGGGCCAGCAGCCATAGCTCTGATTGAACCCTTAGCCTGGAAAACTCAACCTCCATATGCCATGGGCACAGCCCTAAAAGCCAAAAAAAAAGACTCTTCTAACACATAGTGCTTGGTAATGCAAAATGAAGGCAGAACTCTTAGAAAATGCAGATGTGAGACATGAGAGGAAATCTATAGGATAACAAGGTGTGTCTTGATGAATTTGCTTGTGGCCGCTTATTCATATGTAGTTTTGTTACATACAAAACATTATTTCCAGATTTGACTGGTTCAGATTTGACTGGTTTAACAAGAGTTTGCCCACCAGAAACTAGATCGACTTATTTTATTACTGTCACATTTTAACATAGTATACTTTCATAGGTGAAAAAGTCACATTGATTGTGTTCTAGACACAGTTATTTTTAGTGAAATTGCACAATGTCGACTACTTTGGGAACTTTGGAATGTCCACTCAGAGAAGGCCCAAGCCTGGGTGTTGGGCATTAAATCCCCACACTGTATCTTCCTGGCTGTGTGACCTTAGGCAGGTCACTTGACCTCCCTGTACCTCAGTTAACATGAAGGTTCAAAGGGTACCTCCTGCCTAGAGCTGTGGTGAAGAGTCTATGAGGTAATGTCAGGGAAGTGCTTAAGAGTGTGCCTGTTGCTGTTACCTAGGTGATAGCCATTGGTGGGTTTTGTTGTTGTTGTTGTTAAACACTTCAGGTCTCTAAACAACAAAGAGGTTGTTGTTTAGAGACCTGAAGTGTTGAAAAGCCAAGGCCACTCTGGTAGCATATACTATTGAGTAGGAGCTTGGCACAGGGATAAATATCTTACAGTATCCTTGAGGGACCTCAGTCAAAGGCAAGCCTCAGGAACTGCTCCTGGCCATGTAGAAGTGAACCTGTAAGTGCAACCCCCAAGCTTCTCTTTTCTGTCCATCTCTCCCCTCACCAGGGGTGGTGGGAGAGGCAGAAACACTCAGGGGAATGGGCGGGTGTATGCCCTCTTAGGGTGTTGGATGACTACTCTGCTCAGCCCTGCCAGCTACTCTCTGTAAAGGTGGAACCGGAGAGGCAGCACTTCCAGGCATCCACCAGGCTGGGCATGATCTGGTATGGACCTCGTAGCTTATCAGAAAGCAAGCTGCCACCCTAAGGAGAGTGTGTGATAGTCAACTAGTTAGCAATGCAGGTTCTAAAGGTTTCAGGTAATAATTGTTTAGTTTCTGGGTCATGGGGAATCTTTATGGTACACACAGCTGCTGTTCTTTACTAAAGTACAAAGGTATTATGGTGCACAGGGACACTGTGTTTTTCCAGACCAGACGAATATCCCTTAGGCTTGTTTGTCTCTGATCCTTTATGGAGGAAAATGCTGATTTAGAAAGAAGAATCTAGACAGATACTCACCATGGTGTTAATACCATTTGCCAAAGAGAAATGAGAGGAAAATGAAGATGATGTGCATTTGACTTGTATTTTATAAATTCCGTATTTTTTGAAAAGTTTTTTACTGTAGCATATACTATTGAGTATTATTTTAGTCAAAGAAAATAACAAAGTATTCAAAAGAGGTGAGGAGGAGTTCCTGTTGTGGCCCAGTGGGTTAAGGATCTGGTGTTGTTGCAGTTGGGTCATAGGTCCCAGGTCCAGATCCCTGGCCCAGGAACTTCCATATGCTGTTGGGGGTGGCTGAAGAAGGAAAAAAAAAGATGAGGAGAAAGCAATAAGCAGTTCTCAAGTGGAAATTGCTTTGTGTTTGAACAATTGACATATACACATGACTATCTATAAACTAGACACATAACAAGGACCTACTGTCTATCACAGGGAAGTTTCCTCAACCCTGTGTAATAACCTCTATGGGAAAAGAATTTGAAAAGGAACAGATAGATGTATCGGTATAACTGATTTAAATTGCTGTATACCTGATGTTACCACAACTTTTTAAGACAACTATTCTCCATTGAAAATTTTTACGAAAGGAATAGAGGAATTGAATATCAGGAAAATAACCATTCTAAACCCTAGCTGCTGCAGTCTGATTCTTAACCCAGTGCACCACAGCAGGACTTCCTAATAATATTTGTATTAATGAAGTATTAATTCATATCCCAATGTGGATGCATCTCACAAACCCAACACCAGACACAAAAGTCACACTTTGTATGATTCCTTTTATCTGAAATATCCAGAATAAGTAAATCCATGGAGAAGGAAAGCTCATTGGTGGTTTCCAGTAGAGAGAGTAAATAGTAACTGCTTAATGGGAGCCAAGTTTCCTATTGGGATGATGGAAATGTCTGTGGGGCATTCCTTGATAGTACCTTTCCCAATTTTGACAGTAAGTGGTCAAGTACAGGAGTCATGCTCTGAGAAAGAAATGATGACCAGCGCTCAGAACTCTCAGAGTTGAGGATCAGGTCTCCCCCAGCAAGGAAGCCATCGAGTCTAGCAGAGGTGTCATTTAAGGAGAGGCGGATGGAGAATGGATAGTCCAGGAGGGAGACAATGAGGATCGCTTGTGGCCTCAAGGCACCCCTATAACCAGAATATATAGTTTGACCCCTGGATGCTCCTCTTACTAGTAGTTCATCTCACTCACACTATCCTTTAAAATGAAGCCTTGGGAACTATGAAAGAACCTTTTCCAGAACCTATGCAAAAAAGTTGATCCATGTAGTGATGGGCTAGGGTTATGGGATTGGCATATGCACATGAGATTTATGAATGCCCGGAGAATGTGGACCTGGTGTATAGCCCAGTGACCTCAACCCAGCATTCTGTGTTGATCTATATGGGAAAAGGATCTGCAAAAGTACAGATGTGTGTATATGAATAACTAAATCACATTCTTGTACAGCAGAAATAATCACAACATTGTATGTCAACTCTACTTCCAGAAAACTTAAAGAAATGAAAAAAAAATAGGAGTTCCCATCATGGTGCAGAGGAAATGAATCCACCTATGAACCATGAGGTTGCAGGTTTGTTCCATGACCTCACTCAGTGGGTAAGGATCTGGCATTGACGTGAGCTGTGGTGTAGGTTGCAGATGCTGCTTGGATCCCACATTTCTGTTGCTGTGGTGTAGGCTGGCAGCTGTAGCTCCAATTAGACCCTTAGCCCGGGAGACTCCATATGCCACTGATTTGGCCCTAAAAATTCAAAAGACCAAAACACAAAAAAATAAAAAATATAAAATTGAACCATGGAAACTATAAAAGGGCCGTCTCCAGAATCTATACCAAAATGTTGATCCAAGTAACAGAACATAAACCAAAAGAAACAAGTGGGACTATGACCAATAAAAAGCTTTTGCACAATAAAGGAAATCAACAACAAAATAAAAAGACAACCTGCTGAATGGGATAACGTTTTTGCAAGTCATTTATCTGGTATGGGGTTTATATTCCAAACATATGAAATATTCATACCAATAAATATTACGATAAAGAACTATCCAACTAAAAAAGGGCAGAGGATTTTTGCAGACATTTTCCCAAGGAAGACATACAGCTGACCAACAGGTAATTCCAAATGTGCTCAACATCACTATTCGGCAGAGAAGAGCAAATCACAACCACAAAGATATCACCTCATACCTGTTAGAATGGCCAGTATCAAAATACAGGGACTGGTGTTTCCTGGTAGCCCAGAGGTTAAGGATCTGGCATTGCCACTGCTGTGATAAGGGTTCAATTGCTGGTCTGGGAACTTCCTCTTGCCCAGGACATTGCCCCCACACCCCCAAAATTCAGGGCTTATCAAATGTTGGTGAGGGTGTGGAAGAAAGGGAAGCCTTGTGCACTGCTCCTTGGAATGTCAGTTGTTGCAGCCACTGTGGAGAACAGGATGGAGGACCTCCCAAAAGTAAAACTAGAACGACCACACAGTTCAGCAATTCTACTGCTGGGTATTTATATGAAAGAAAGAGAAAAACTACTTCAAAAAGATATCTGCTTCCCCATGTTCATTGCAGCATTGATTATAATAGCCAAGACTTGGAAACACCTGTGTTTACTGATGGATAAATGGGCAAAGAAAATTTGGCATATATATTTATATGTATAATTCCCTAACATATTATAAATCCACATTGTATATACATCTATATATATAATTCCTTATATATTATAAATCCTCATTGTATATACATACATAAATCAGCTGGGAGAAGGAAGCAAATCCTGCCATTTGTGACAACAGGAATGAATCTTGAGGGTATTATGCTAAGCGAAGTACGTTAGAGACAGAAAAGTACCATATGACCTCATTTTATGTGGAATGAAACAAAAATCTCATCAATATGGGAAGCAGATTGGTGGTCGCCAGAGGCAAGGTGTGGAGGGTGGGTTACATGTGTAAAAGTGGTCAATATGACCAAATGCCCAGTTTACGAAGTAATGTCCACCTGAGGGACTATGGCTCATAATACTGTTTTGTATATATAAAAGTTAGTGAAACAGTAGATCTGAAGAAAACCTCATCATAAAAATCCAATTTTTAGCCATGTATGTTTATGGAAGTAACTAGACATGCTGTGATGGTCACCATTTTAATTGAAGTGTAATTGGTATAGAGTATTATTTTATAATAACAACATATTTCAACACAGTGATTCAATATTTTTTGTAGAGTATACTTCATTTAAAGTTATGACTTCCTTGGAGTACCTGCTGTGGTGCCGTGGGTTAAGAATCTGACTGGAGTGGCTGGGGTCCCTGTAGAAGCGTGGGTTCAATCCCTGGCCTGGTGCAGTGGGTTAAAGGATCTGGCTTTGTGCCATCAGAGGTCACAGCTGCAGCTGGAATTCCACCCCTGGCCTGTGAATTTCCACAGGCCATGGGTGTGGCCATTAAAAAATAATAACAAAGTTATTATCACCTTGGAACTTGTATGAGGGGAGAGGGTCTGATGATTGAATCAATCACCCATGGTCAAAGATGTCATTAATTCTGCCCATGTAATGATGTCTCCATAACAATCCAGGACAGGGCTCAGAAAGCTTCCAGGTTGGTGAACCTGCAGACATATGGGGGAAGGATGGTGCTGGGAGAGGGCGTGGCAGCTCCTTCTCTGTTCCTTGCCTGATGCATTGTGTTTATGTTTTATCCTGATAGATATGCTTTTGTACTAAACTGGCAATCTAGGAAAAAGTTATTGTATTAACCTATTTGGGAAAAGAACCCCCCAAAGAATGGGTTTATATGTCCATGGAACAACAGACTCCTTTGATGTACACCTGAAATTATCACAACATTGTAAGGAAACCATACGCCACTAAAATTTTTGAAAAGTGACACAACATTGGGCATGTTGTTTGTGCTATGTGAAATATCCTTGTAGATTATTTGATTTTACTTATTCTTTTGTTGATGGGCCCCTGGCTTGTGGAAGTTCCTGGGCCAGGTACCAAAACTACAGCGCAGCTGTAATCAGAGCCACAGCAGTGACAACGTTGGCTCCTTAACCTGATGAGTCATGAGAGAACTCCTGAATTGTTTTATACATAGTAGTTGATGAGTCTAAATCCCCCACCCTTACCTCACCCTTCCTGCCTTTCCTCTCCGCAATGGTTTGATGTTTGTATCTGTGAGTTTGTTTCCTTTATGTTGTATTTATTCATGTACTTTTTAGATTCCCCATGGAAGTGATAACATACAGTATTTGTCATTCTCTATCTGTCTTATTCACCAGGATTAATAACCTCTAGGTCCACTCATATTGTAGCAAAGAGGTAGAACTTCCTTGATTTTTTTTGGCTGAGTAGTATTTCATTATATTTATATACCTTCCATTATATACACATATATAGAAATCCCTTTGACATGTACACCTATATTGAATGCCTTTTATACCTGAAACAAATATAATGTTATAAGACGATTGTATCTGACTTTAAAATAAAGTTGACCCAAAGGCCCCATAGCTCAGACTACAGTAAATGCTGTACTTTGTTGTCTGTATTCTGCCTCAGACTATCATCCAGGTACAGACAGTGCAGCCCTATGATAGCTCATCCATCCTTTAGCTGTCTTTGTGAACTCTCCTCAGCTAAAGGAAGCTGCCTCCCCCAGGGTCACAGCACTCAGATCTCTAGCTGTGGGAGCATAACTGACCCATAGCCATCTGGATCCACCACTGTGTTTCCACTAATGGTGCTCCTGGCAGCTCCCAGCCATTGACTGGGCACAGCAGAGTACCAGTGCCTGCACACTGCCATGATCACAAAATGACATTGATGTCAAGGGTCAGTCACACCTGCCCAGAGGGTGACTCCTCTTCTTGGCATAAAGGACCTGAAGTCCCAGGCAGTAGCATAGCTTCAAGTTCAATGGGCCTTTTCCACTGTCTCTGAAAGTATGTCCCCTTCACAGAGTCAAGTCCTCTAAACTTGCAGAGGCCAGAGTAGTAGAGACAAGAGCACAGACTCCCAACTGGGTGTGATGGTAAATGGGCCTGCTTCTCTTCTGAACCCTTGATATATGGACCCATGCATTCTATAAATTGGGAGAATGTCACATCATGATTGTCCTTGATTTAGAAGGAATACTGCATCCTACAAATTATGGATCCAGAATAGCGTATGCATTCCAATGCCTGCACCAGATATAATTATTCTCTTTTAAATGAAATGTCATCCTTAATCATCTATTGATTTTTTTACACTCCCTTATTTTATTTATTTTATTTTATTTTTTTTTATTTATTTGGCTGTCCTGTGACATTTGGAGTTCCAGGGCCAGGGATCAGATCTGAGCTGCTGTTGCAAGCTGTGCTGCAGCTCAACCCAGTATACTGGGCTGGGGCTTGTGCCACAGCAGGGATCTCCTCTTCCTTAGTTTTATTCCTTTCAACCCAGACCTTACTCTCTCTTTCATTTCCCAGACAACCTTTTTTTCTTTTTGTCTTTTTTCCTTTTCTAGGTCCTCTCCTGCAGCATATGGAGGTTCCCAGGCCAGGGGTTGAATTGGAGCTATTGCTGCAGGCCTATGCCAAAGCCACAGCAATGAGGGATCCAAGCCATGTCTGCAACCTACACCACAGCTCAGGGCAATGTCAGATCCTTAACGCACTGAACGAGAACAGGGATCAAACCCACACTCTCATGGTTCCTACACGGATTGGTTAAACACTGAGCCATGATGAGAAGTCCCCCAGGCAACCTTTTTATGTAGTTTACACTTGCCAGCTAGATTTCCTTAATAACTCTTCAATCCACTCTACCTGGGGTTATTTAGAGCCCTGTCAAATATCAACAAATGCTTCCATGGTACCAGCCAATATGAAGGAATATTGTTCAGTACACTTTTTTGGGGGGGGCATCACCTGGGGCAAACGGAAATTCCTGGGCCAGGCTTGGAACCCACCCCACAGCAGTGACCCAAGCTACAGCAGCCACAACACCAGAACCTTAACCCACTGCTCAATAAGAGAACTCCTTTTCCTCCTCCTTGTGAAGGTCCTTTGAAGAAAATGAAACTATTAACCACTGTGCTGTTCTTCAGAAAGGACCTCTTGGCCTCCATGACATTGTGGATACAAGCAATTCATGAAATCTCCAAAGAGTTTTCAAGGGCAGAGCATCCCAGAAAGGTGGTTCTTGGGTCTGGTTCATGTAGAAATTAAATGTTCTCTGGGGGACACCTTGTCATTTAAAGCCAAACCAAAGAAAGAAGAGTTTCTTCTGGAGGAAGGAAATTCATCTCTCTCCAAGGCTGCTTGCTGAAAATTGTCCATCTTGGCTGAAAAACTTCCACTCTCTCATGTCTGTGCCCCAAAGGAGCGGCATTGTTTGTAGGATGGAAAGACAATGGAAAAGTTTATTTAATGAGCACCTCTGGGAATCCACCCCTTGAGATGCTGGCAACTTGAGACATGTGCCCAATGCCCCTTTCCTATAATTCTCTGAGCCCAGCCAAGTGCAAACAGAACTGGGCTTCCCAAGGACAGTCCCCGGAAAACAGAAGGCTGCAGGGATACCTTTTGGAAAGAAGGTTCCAGGAAGGGTTGGGGTAGTAAGAAAGAAAAGAGGGGAGAAAAGGAGAGCCGGGCTTATCCTCTAGAACAGTGATATGTGAAGTCCCATATTCATTTATTCCATGACAGTGAAGTCCCTGTACTTTGAAGGTGCTTTAGTTTCTGTGGAAACAAGTCTTTTCCAGCTCTTGTGGTTTTTTTCTCTTTCTTCATGGAATCTAGAGCTTCTCTCCAATAATTTTTCTGCTGGGTCTACACCCCTGCCCTACTCCTCCACAATCACATGCTCCTGTTGGATTGCCTGTGTCCAACCATTTATTCATCAAGTAGTCAGTGGAGATTGAATATGCACAAGGTATGGTCGGATTTATTACTCATGTGATTGGATTATTCCACTGCTGGTTGGTTTGTTTTGGTCACACTCGTGACATGGAGAAGTTCGTAGGCTGAGGATGGCACCTGAGCCACAGCAGTAACCAAAGCCACAACAGTGACAAAGGCAGATCTTTTACCTGCTGAGCCATCAGGGAACTCCTGTTGTATTCTGCACCTAGTGTGCAGTACTGTTAGCACTTAATGGTTTTGTACTGATGGCTGTTGTCTCACTTAGGTGTCCACAATATCAGCTACAGTTAATGTAACTCTTTCTGATACTCTGTATTCACACAGTCCCTGTTCTCATTGAACCAGTCTCCTTAAATATTCTGGAGACTATTGAGATATTGAAGTTAGACTAGTCTGCCTTACCCTGTTCATAAATTTACTGCACATATTTTAAGCATGTGGTATGCAATATCCGGCTGGACATAGCTGTTATCAAAGCATTTTGTATTAGGTTAAGAAATTGTCCTTGGTTTCCTGCCTTAGTGAGAGGCTCTGTCCTGGCTCTCAAGGGTCAGTACTGCCACTTAAGTTTCCTCAAATGCAGTTTCCAGTGTGATTTCAGCTATGTTTTCTCTTCATCCACCTATTTTGTTGATGAATTCTGTGAAGTTCCTAGTATTGAGCCAGCTCTTCATTCTTAGACTAGGTATTACTTGTATAGGATATATAATTTTCCTAAAAGAGATTTGAATGCATTTTATATAATATGAATACTCAATTTTGTTTCAGTATTCAAGCATGTGATGACCTTGAAATTTTCCTTTTTGTGTTATTCTTTATCCCTTTGGTTCCAATCTTTTTTTGCTTTTTGGATGCACTTGAGGCCTACAGAAGATGATGGGCCAGGTATTGAACCCACACCACAGCTTCACCCCAAGCCATGGAAGTGACAATACTGGATCCTCAAACCACTGAGCCACATGGGAACTCCTGGTCTCAGCCTTTATTACATGTCCATCATTTGCAGGAATTGAGCACCTGCTATGTGCCAGGCAGCCTGTAAGTCCCTGGAAAGATCCTGGTGAGCAAAGCCAGTCACAACGTCTGACCCACAAATAAATACAGAATTACCAACATGAGAGAACATCAAGAATAGCACAGGAAGGAGTTCCTTATGGCATAGGAGGTTAAGGATCTGGTCACTGCTGTGACACGTGTTTGATCCCTGACCCTAGAACTTCCACATGAAGAGAGTGCATCCAAAAAGTGATAGAACAAGAATATATTTTTTTCAAAAGTTCATTCCACCCACACCACTCCCAGTGGGACAAGAATAAAATGTTAAAGAAAAAGAATAGTACAGGAAGCTCCACTTGTGGACTTCACCCTCTGTCTCCTGACCCTCACCCTCTGTTCTCCATCTCACTGGCTTCTCAACTACCTTCAACAACCTGCCCTTACCAAGCTCACCAACCCACAGGGCAAGTGTGAACTCTGTTCTCTCAGCCCAACATGCTTGTCCTTCCCCTATCTCCTCTGATTTACAATCACCCATCTTCCCTCTCGCAGTTCAATATTCATATTTCAGAGAGCCCTCTCCCACACACCTCCCCAGAGCCAATTATCCCTCAATGGTTTTTCTTTCCTCATTTTTTCATTCTCTCATCATTGCTAATGCCAAACATTTTTCTACTATGGAGAATGCATACATTTATTTTCATCTGAAATTGGCCTTTCAATTTTTAGGGTGGTTTGATCTATAGGAGCTTTGAATATTTTTTTTAATCAAAACTTTCTCTTATTTTGTAGTGAACTCCACTGATTTTTACTGCAGTACATTTCTACTTCTGAGCATGAACTAATGAGCTCAAATTCTCATACATTTTGATTTTATTTTGAAAGTTTTGTGATTTGTTTCCTCTTCTTATCTATGAGTTTATATGCTTTCCCTCCTCTTGGAAGAATGCACCTGTCAGCTGGTACCTGAAAGCAAGAGCCATAAGGATGGATCATCACTAAGTAGAAGTGCTACACAGCAGTCCAGAGAGGTAACAGTCCTGTTGTGTTTGCAATTGGAATTCCATTTTGTTATGGTACTTCTGCCTTTTCTAGGGCCGCTCCCATGGCATATGGAGGTTCCCAGTCTAGCGGTGGAGTTGGAGCTGTTGCTGCTGGACTACACCAGAGCAACAACAATGTGTGATCCAAGCCTTCTCTGTAACCTACACAGCAGCTCAGAGCAATGCCGGATCCTTAATCCACTGAGTAAGGCCAGGAATCGAACCCACAACCTCATGGTGGCTAGTCGGATTTGTTAACCGATGAGCCATTACGGGAACTCCTGGAATTCCATTTATGATGGCCATCCTTGTTCAAGGGGAATGTTGATCACTGATAGAGAATTCGTAAGACAAATTAATTTTTTTGAACAAGTTCTCATTGATGAAGTGTCTGCTGTATGTGTCAGAAGAATCACACTAGAAAAATTGTATCATCCCACTTAACTCACTCATTAGTCTTATAGTCTATGGAATGTTACCCCCACAGTAGAGATGAGGCATCTGCCCTGAGAAAGATTAAATAACTTTGTCTTGAGGTCACACAGATGGAAGCTGGTGGACCAAAATTCTATTCAAGGAAGACTGACTCAAGATCCCATTTTCTTGTTTTTCTTTCTGAACCCAGGCCACAGCATTGATAATGATGAATACTTAACTGCTGGTCTATCAGAGAACTTCTAAGATCACATGTTCTAAACAGCAATTCTGTACTATCCAGTGGGAGATTTATGTATCAACAATAATTATCTTAAAAATGGATGAATAATGATACTAGTAATAGCTATCATGTATTGAGATCTCACCATGTACAAAGGCATGTTCAGACCTCACAAAGGATGTAATGAGAGGACCCACAATGAGCAATGAGATCCTGCTGTTAAGCACTGAGAACTATGTCTGATCACTTATGATGGGGCTGGATAATGAGAGAAAAATGAATCTATACATGTATGAGTAACTTGGTCACTATGCTTTACAGTAGGAAGAAAAGGTATTGCGGCAATGCCAATAATAAAAAATATCAGTTTTAGAATTAAAAAAAGGTAAGTGAGAGTTAACTGTGACATCAAATCAGATCATAGACTTGAGGTTGTTGGAAGTGAAAATCCATGACTTAATCACCACGAAAAGACTTCTTTGAACAAGGGATATGTGGAGATTATTGAAGAAAAGGACTCAAATGTCTTCAATCATTTTGGAGGGGTGTTATCTGAGAAGAAATTGGTTTATGTTTATCAATTTGAACAGGAGAATTTGTATCTGTTGCGTGGGTGATAAAAAGAGAGAGAGTGATTTCTTCTTAATTAATGTCTGAATAATTACACACATTTAAAATGGAAATGGGCTACCCCTTGAATGAGAGAATCACTGGTAATGGAGGGACAAAGAGGGGGTGCAGGACGTCCATGAAAAGGTGGAACAAAAGGTGGTGGCTACCTCAGGTGCCAGTTGGCTGTTCACTGAAAGTTGCTTTTGCCTCCTTCCCCAGCAGGCACACCAGCTACATGGAAGCAGGAAACCACACAGGAGTATCAAAACTGTTCCTCCTCCTGGGTCTCTCAGATGACCCTGAACTGCAGCCCTTAGTCTTTGGGCTCTTCTTATCCATGTACCTGGTCTCCCTGCTTGGGAACCTGCTCATCATCCTGGCTGTCAGCTCTGACTCCCGCCTCCACACCCCCATGTACTTCTTCCTCTCCAACCTGTCTTTTGTTGACATCTGTTTCGTCTCTACCACTGTCCCAAAGATGCTAGTGAACATCCAGGCACACACCAAAGACATCTCCTACATAGGATGCCTCACTCAGGTGTATTTTTTTGTCGTTTTTGCTGGAATGGACAATTTCCTCCTGGCCGTGATGGCTTATGACCGGTTTGTGGCCATCTGCCACCCCTTGCACTACATGGTCATCATGAATGCCCGCCTCTGTGTCCTCCTGGTTCTGATGTGTTGGTTTGTCTTTTTCTGTGTTGCTCTTGTTCATCTTCTACTGTTGATGCAGCTGACATTCTGTGTAGGCACTGAAATCCCACATTTCTCCTGTGAACTGGATCAGATTCTCAAGGTGGCCTGCTCAGACACCTTCATCAATGAGGTCTGTATGTATGTGGCCACTGCCCTGCTGTGTATGCTTCCTCTCACTGGGATCCTCTTTTCTTACTCTCAGATTGTCTCCTCCTTAATGAAAATGGCATCCACTGAGGGCAAGTACAAAGCCTTTTCCACCTGTGGGTCTCACCTCTCTGTGGTCTCCTTGTTCTATGGGACGAGTCTAGGGGTCTACCTCACTTCTGCTGTTACCCATTCTCCACGTAGAATCTCCATTGCCTCAGTGATGTACACCGTGGTCTCTCCCATGCTGAACCCTTTCATATACAGCCTGAGGAACAAGGATGTGAAGGGGGCCTTGGGAAGGCTCCTCAGCTGAGTCCCTTGCTAGTGATGGGCCACTGGCCTCAGAACCAAGTGAACATGGTGGGCTCCAAAGGCAAATGATGCAAAGTTCAATATCTTGTTTCTTTTCTCCCCTCAAAACCTGCTTGACTTCTTTTTGTAAAGCATGTGTGACTTAACATGTCTTTGTTTTTGGATTGGTGTTTCTCAAACATCCCTCTCAGCAATTCCCTTTTGACATTTCTCCTTTATATCTTGTCCATAAGTTCCATCTTTATTCAGCATTAGCAGTCATTCTCTTGGACTGATTGACTGAGTGTGTTTTCTTCCCTGTGTTCACTTCTCCTCTCTCCCACCCATGTTCCTTGCTCCTTCATATAAAGTGCTTGAAGATGCAACCTTGGTTCAGTATCAGCTTCTGAGAGAATCAAAACTATTACATGCAAGCTGTTCCTGTCTTGGCCAGAGGGTTAAGACCCAAGGACGAGGGTTCCATCCCTGCCTTGATCAGTGTGATAAGGATGCTGCATTGTGTGAGCTGTGGTTTAAGTCACAGATGCAGTTCAGATCTGGCATTGCTGTGACTGTGGTGTAGGCTGGCAGTTGCATCTCTGATTTCACCCGTATACTGGAAACTTCCATAAGCCATGGGTGTGGTCCAAAAAAGCCAAAAAAAAAAAAAAAAAAAAAAGAAGAGTCGGAATATAGTTTTGAGTGCCAGCTTGTTCAGTTGATTGATAGCTATATATTGTGTAAGAAAACTCTCAAACACTGCTTCATTGTCTTTTTTGGGCTTCCTGTGTATACAGAATATCCCCAGCTAGGGATTGAAGTAGAGATGTAGCTGCCAGAGTACACTGCAGCCACAACAAAGGTGGGATCCAGGAAGCCTCTGTGACCTACACCTCATCTCACAGCAATGCCATATCATGAAAACACTAAGTGAGGCCAGGGATCAAACACACATCCTCATGGATCCTATTTGGGTCCATGAATGCTGTGCCATGATGGGAAATCCACACTGCTTCATTCTTTGCCTTCCTTCTTCCTCTTCCTCTTTCCTTTTCTTGTTTCATTGGACATTTATTTCCCATCAGGGCAGTTTCCAGATGCACACCAAGTTTCTGACATCTAATAATGGATATAATAGATGAATAAAACATTTTGTTACATGGATGATTTTAGGCGAGGGAACGTTCTTGAGGTGCCACCAGGAGTGGTAGTTACACACGTGTGGAATGTATTCAGAAAGTAATTCAACTTGTGAGAAGACTATTGATAGAATTGAGTCTGCAGTGAAAGATGGGTGGCAGAATCTGTCAACATTTCCCCTACTTCCCCTGGGATCCCTTCCCCATGTCCATTGCAATCTGGCCTGACTGCCCCTGTCAGTACCAGGTGGAACCGACCTTTTGCATGCTTGATGGCAGACCTGACTGTGAATTATGCCCCACCAGGGACAGCTCTTGATGGAGAGTCATGGGGGATACCATCTTCTTCACCCTTTGGTCGTGTGTTAATTCTGACCTTTGGATGTTGTGCCATTTCCTAGAATTTCCCTACAGGATGAAAACTCTGCTCACTTGTGTGGGGGATGACTTAAGTTAAGCTTGATTGGATGTACTCTCTTCCCTGTATCACTTCTCCTCACTCTAACCCATGTTTCATGGTCCTTACTCCTTCCAATAAAGTGCTTACACGTGAATCCTTGGCTGGGCATCTGCTTCTGTTGAACCAAAGCTAAGACAGGTGATAAAGACCATGAAGAGAAAATGATACCATGAATGATACCAAGGACTTCTGGGGCAAAACCAAGCAGACACAGAAACAAACAAGTATTGGGTATATACAAAGATCTCCAAATTCCTGCAAAATCATAACTTGTTAGGTAGGAATAACATATTCAGTGTGGCTTTAACTCAACTTGATTCCACTAAGTTTAATCCATAATGTATTTATCATCTGCTTCATACAAACACAACTGGGGACTAAAGAGGTAAATGTGATTGCAGTAAACAGTGGCCACCATAAAAATACTGGTGTGTCATAAAGAATGTTGATAACAAAGATACAGGTTTTCAATACTCCTTGGATAATTCTAGAAAAAGACTTTTTAAAATTTATTAATAGATTTCTTGAGGGATAATTTATATACCATGAAGTTCAGCCATTGAGATGATAAATTCTATTGTTTTGGTTAGTGTAGCATTGTTCAATGATCATTATAGGTCGTTCTAGAACATTTCTATCACCCTAGAGCGTTCCTTTATGCTCATTCACAGTTAATATCTGTAACATATCACGTGATATCACTTATGTGGAATCTAAAATAATAGTAGAGTAGTTCTCTTGTGGCACAGCAGGTTGAGGATCTCACATTGTCACTGTAGCGGCTTGGGTCACTGCTGTGGTGTATGATCGTTCCATGGCCCATGAACTTCTACAGGCCATGGGCACAGCCCTGCCCTGCCCCGAACGTATTTACAAAACAGAAAACATTGTGTAGATTTTCCTTTGCCCTTCCCAAACCCCCAATCCATCCCTCCTTTCTCATCCTTCCCCTTTGGTAACCATACATTTGTTTTCAAGGTCTGTGCTTCTGTGTCTGTTTTGTAAATAAATTTACTTATATAATTTTTTAAATTCAAACTATATGATAGCATACAGTATTTGTTTTTCTCTGTCTGAGTCCCTTCACTTAGTATGATAATTTCTAGGTGCTGATTTTTTAATTAAAGTATAGTTGATTTAGAATTTTTTCAATTTCTGGTACACAGCACATTGATCCAGTCATATACATATATATATTCTTTTTCTCCTATGTTCTTCCATCATGTTCTACCCAAAGAGAGTTCATATAGTTCCCTGTGCTATACAGTAGGACCTCAATGCTTATCCATTTCAAGGGTAACAGTTTGTATCTACCAACCCCAAACTCCCCATCCATTGCACTACCTCCCCCTTTCCCCTTGGTAATCACAATCTGTTCTCTATGTCTGTGAGTCTGTTTCTGTTTTTCAACACAACACATTTCCACTCAAGAGCAGTTATGGGAGTTCTCTGGTGCCTCAAAAAATTAAGGATCCAGTCTTGTCACTTTTGTGGTTTGGGTCACGGCAGTGGAACTAGTTTGATCACTGGCCCAAGAACTTCTGCATTCCAGGAGTGTCGCCAAATAATTAAAAAAAGAAATGAAAAGGAAAAAGCATGTATACATGAGCTCACACCCACAGACATGCTTTGCATTTTATTTTATAGGTTTTGCCATCTTGTTTCCCCTTCTTCTCTGTGTGGCCCACATACTTCCTCACAAGGGACATCCTACTCTTCCCTCTTCTGGAGGATTCCACCAGGCAGGCAGCATCTGAACGAGGGAACCATAGTGATCAGCATTAATACCATCCACTTATCTGTGACAACTGCCTTGCTGGGTGTGTTTCCCCTCACTGGAATCTTTTTCTCTTACTTTCAAATTGTCTCCTCTTTAGTGAGAATGTCCTCTATGAGGTAAAATAGAAAGTCTTCTCCACCTGTGGGCCTCCCCCCTCTGTGGTCTCCTGGTACAATGGGACAAGCCTGGCAGTCTACCTCAGTTGTGATGTGATCCATTCTCCCCAGAGAAGCTCCATGGCCTTCATCTCTGTTGAGGAGCCCCTTGTGCGTGATGGGCCACTGGCCTCAGAACTAAGTGGCATTGTGATGCCCAAGGGAGAATGTTGTGCATTTAAACGTCCTGAGTCTTTTGTGATACTAAAGGACAGGCTTCAGTTCTTGTCTTCGCAAAGCACTGATGCCTTTCCTTTTAATGTTTTTCTATTAGTTTGTCCTCAACGATCTCCTCAGTAATTCCTATTTAATTTTCTTTCTTATTTGCAAACCATAAAGGTCTATCTGGGGCAATATTTTTTTACAGCCATTCCATTAATTCTCAACACCATATTTGCAGCAGTTATATCAAGTGTGGCATGGTTTTCCCGCAAATACCCTCTCAAATGTTGACGTTATTCACCTTAGTTTGGGTGTGTGTTTAACTCTGGATGAGATGGAATGAAAATCATACTACAGTCATAAACAAACACATCAAATATGAAGACTTTTCAGATCCCTCTGTGGAGCAGTGGGTTAAGAATCCAACTTCAGCAGCTCGGGTTGCTGCAGAGGCATGGGTTTGACCCTCAGCCTGGTGCAGTGGGTTATGGATCTGGCTTGCTACAGTTCCCTGGTCTGGGAACATCCATATGCTGTGGGTGCACCCCCCCCCAAAAAAAAAAGAAAGAAAGAAAAGAGAGAGATAGAGAGAGAATGTTCTTCTTGTTTTATGTGTATGATATGGTATCTTGACAAAAATTTTTTTTAATTTTTTCTTTTCGGGGCTGTACTTGTGGCATATGGAAGTTCACAGTCCAGGGGTTGAATTGGAGCTGCAACTGCTGGCCTATGACACAGCCACAGCAAAGCCCGATCCAAGCACCATCTGCGACCTATGCTGAAGCTTGCAGCAATGTTGGTTTCTTAACCCACTTAAGGAGGCTGAGGATTGAATCCCCATCCTTATGGATACTAGTCAGTTTTCTTACCTGGTGAGCCCCAATTGGTACTCCTGACAACATTTTAAAAAAGTATTTTCTCTACATTTTTCAAAAAGATTGAGATTGGGATGGACTCTAGGCAGGAACTCTGACATTCAGCCCACATTCCTAAGTTTGTCATCATACTTCTCCTGACAAAGCATTAGCTTTATCTTTTCAGACTGGCCACCCCCACATGGGAAGAGACATGGAAGCCAGCAGCCGTCACTGCTCCCACCTGGTAGCTTCACTACCAAAGAGCCACTGGATGTATTTTAGCTGTTGAGGTGTTTAACAAATCTCAGGAAAGGATTCTGATTGGTACAATCATGTGCTCTTTCCCCCTTGGAGCAGTCAACTGGGGTCAAGAGACAATGTGACTGGTAGCCTATTCAGAATCACATTCATTTATTCAGCTTATCAAACCTATTTTTACTGAGGATTTACTATGTGCCTGTGTTTGATTTAGACTCACCCACTGCGGGGTAAAGAGGATCAGGAGCCTGGAGAGGGCAATTTGTCCCAATAAAAAGGATGATCTTTTATACCTCACAGAGAAATTAACTTTATTTTATTTTTTTCCTTTTTAGGTCTGTGACAATGGCATATGGAGGTTCCCAGGTTAGGGGTGGAATTGGAGCTACCGCTGCCATCCAATGCCACAGCCACAGCACCACATTTGTGACATATACCACAGCTCAGGACAATGCCAGATCCTTAACCCACTGGGGAAGGCCAGGGATTGAGCCCACAACCTCATGGTTCTTTGTTGGATTATTTTCAACTATGCCATGACGGGAACTCCAAGAAAGTTACTTTTGTGAGGATAGTGAATGGCTTAGGTGAGTCGTATCTGGTGATAGAGTGCCCCAATCAGAGGGTAAGGTTAATACAAAGACCCTGAGGTGGGAGTTTGCCCTGGGTGTGGAGCAATGTGGGGGTGGAATGTAGCTGTATCAGAGAGTGAGGGGAGCACAAGAGAAGAGGTAGACATGTATTGGGCTGGTCACATGAGGCTTCACCTGTCACTGAAGGGGTTTTATTTTCATTTATTTTGAGTGACATGGGTAGTCATTGCAGAGACTTGAGCAGAAACATTACATGACCTACCTTAGCAGTGTTATTTTCTTTTTTTGGCTGGAATTGCTGCATGTGGGATTTCCCAGGCCAGGGGCTGAATCAGAGCAATAGTTGTGACTTATGCTGTAGCTGTAGCAAAGCTGGATCCTTAACCCACTGTGCCATAGCAGGACATTGTGCCTGGTTTTTAGAGATGATTCTGGGTGTTCCCGTAATGGCGCAGTTGTGAACGAATCCAAGTAGGAATGATGAGGTTGCAGGTTCAGTCCATGGCATTGCTCAGTGAGTTAATGATCTGGCATTTCCGTGAGCCGTGGTGTAGTTTGCAGATATGGCTTGGATCCAGTGTTGCTGTGGCTCTGGCATAGGCTGGCTGCTGCAGCTCTGATTCGACCCCTAGCCTGGGAACCTCCGTATGCCCCGGTAGCGGCTTAATAAATAGCAAAAAAAAAAAAAAAAAAAAAAAAAAAAAAAAAAAAAAAGAGATGATTCTGGCTTCCTGGTTCAATTCTAGGGTGCAAGGAAGTCTGTCAGTTGGGGTTTATTTTGAAGCCAGAGGCAGAGGATTCTTTATAAGTCAGCATATTGGTATGAGAGAAAGTGATGAGTCAAAATGTCTCCAGGGTTTGAGGCCTGAACAACTGAACTATTGGACTTTCATCTATTGAGACATTGACGGTGGTGGTTGTAGCACATTAGGAAAGAAAGAGGATATCAGAAGTCCAGGTATTGAAATGCCAAAAAGGAGATAGTCTAACTTGATGAATATTTATAGGGTTCCACTTAGTTGAATAACTGGATTCATCAAATTCATAGAGACAGAAAGGGGACTAGAGAGTCCTAGATTCTGGGGAGGGGGAGTGGGGCAGGGGTGTTAATGTTTCTTGTATGTGAATACATTTCAATCTAAAAAGGAACCAGGGACATATATACAATGGAATACAACTCATCCATAAAAAGGAGGAAATAGTGTGTATTTGCAGCAGCATGGATCTGACTAGAGATTCTCATACTAAGTTAAGTCAGAAAGAGAAAGACAAATACTATATGATATCAGTTTTATATGGACTCTAAAATATGGTAAAAATGAATTTACCTGCAAAACAGAGACAGACTCACAGACCTAGAGAACAGACTTGGTTGCCAAGGGGAAGAGGGCAGGGAGTGTGATGACCAGGAGTTTGGGGTTAGTGGATGCAAATGATTACATTTAGAGCGGGTAAACCACTAGGTTCTATTGTATAGCACAGGGAATTATAACCAATCTCCTGGGACAGACCATGTGGAAAGTAATAAAATATATATATATATATACACACACACACACACACCGACATACACATATGTATGACTGGGTCACTTTGCTGTACAGCAGAAATTGGCCCATTATAAATCAACTATACCTTAATAAAAAATGTTAAATATCCAAAAATCTAAAAATACAAGGTGTAAAATTCACAAGGGGAGGGAGTGGGAGGGATCGGGAGCTTGGGCTTATCAGACACAACTTAGAATAGATTTACAAGGATATCCTGCTGAATAGCATTGAGAACTTTGTCTAGATACTCATGTTGCAACAGAAGAAAGGGTGGGGTAAAAATGTAATTGTAATGTATACATGTAAGGATAACCTGACCCCCTCGCTGTACAGTGGGAAAATAAAAAATAAAAAAAAAATTCACATGTCCACTTATTTAAAAAACAGCCACAATGTGAACATTTTTATCCATTTAGAATCAGCCTGCTTTGTGTAATCTGAAAATCTGCACTGGATGCTGTGACTTCTTGAAGAGACAGGGCCTGGTCCTATCAGGTTCAGTGGTTCAACCAGAAGGACCCCAAGCCTGGTCCTTGTGGTTGAAGCACTGTTCTGATGCAGTGACTTCCTGTGCTGTTGAAAGATGTCACCTGGATACATATGTCCCCTCCCTGGGCAGGAGTTCCTTTCTGCAGCCTGTTCAAAGACCTGCTATGAAGGGCTTCTGCCAGATGCTTTCCAGTCTAGGAATTACATGTCGAAAGTTATGCCTACCACTCCTTATGGTTTTATCTTTTTCATGGATCATCATCCCGATACCTTGAACCCCTACAGATCTTCACGTGATATGAGAATTAGATCTGTAGTCATTTCTTTCAGTTAGCTACTCTCAGCTAAATGGATAATAAAACTACTTTTATCTCTCTGAGAAGCCCAGATAGTTAAGGTTGGACGAGATCCCAAAGTGATGTCCCAGGGTCCCAGGGAGGCTGGAACAGTTCTCCCTCATGATGTCATGAAAGGATGAAGTTCATAACAGATGGCTCTGCAGATCTGAGAAAATGTTGGCCCAGTCATTGAGGTGTTCTGGAGCACAGACTCACCTTTGGAGGAGTCCCACCCCAGGTAGAATGAGCAGGCCCTGTGGTCCCAGGAAGAGCGTGGCTTCAAAAGCTCAGGCATTAACCTTATGCTAAGTAAAATCAGTCATGTGTAGAAAGGCAAATACTGCCTGATATCCCTTATATGTGGAATCTAGAGAATACAACACTTTTAGTGACTCTAACTAAAAAGAAGCAGGCTCACAGATCCAGAGAACAAACTAGTGGTTACCAGTAGGGAGAGGGGAGTGGAGGGGTCAACAGCGGGGTATGGGGGGAAAAGGTACCAACTATTAAGTATAAAATAAGCTGTAGGAGTTCCCACTGTGGCACAGTGGGATTGTGGCATTGTTGCAGTGCTGGCACACAGGCTCGATGCTGGGTCTGGCGCAGTGGGTTAAGGATCTGACATTGCACAGCCGTGGTGTAGGTGGCAGCTGTGGCTTATATCTGATTCCTGGCCCTGGAACTCCATATGCTGTGGGGTGACCAAAAACCAAACCAAAACAAAACAGGCTATGAGGATCTACTGTATAACACAGGGAATATAGCTTATATTTCACAATAACTATAAATGGAATATAACCTTAAGAAAAAAGGAGGCTGCACTAGCTACACCAGAAGAAAATTCTGACAATTGGAGAAAACAAGAAACAAGCAAAGCAAAAAATGCTCAGGCAGATCCTGAGAGTGGTAACAGCTAAAGGCTGTCATGAACCAGATTTCTTGACCCTCAATGACAAGGCTTTTCTTGGAAAGAGATCCAGGAATCCTACCTCTTTAGTTGCCACATTTATTGTACTGGCTCTTCTAGAAGAATGACCAGTGTCAGACTTCATCATTTTTTATTGACTAAGTCTTTTATTTGTTTCTAAAAAGTATGACTAATTCTATCAGATAAAATCATATGGTGGTACAGGTAAGTTTTAATTTTTATTAATTGCTTCCTTTATTTTAGGTTCATTCTACATATTGGTAGTTTGATTTTTACTACGTTATTGATTTCCATGAGATCCCCAAATCTTCATAGCATATTACTTAAAATTATCTTGGCAGTTCCCTGTTGGCACAGTTAAGGATCTGGTGTTCTCACCACTGTGGCATGGGTTTAGTCCCTGGCCCAAGAACTTCCACAGCCAGAAAAAAAAAAAAGAAAAAAAAAAAGAAAAAAAAAAAGAAAAAAATGAGATTGATCATCTTTAAAAATTTCCCTGCTTTTCTTATTATTCTTAGATGACATACTTGTATAGTCTGTTTTCATTTCTTGATAAGAATTTCCAGCAGTTTGAGCATTTCCCTTCCATTTTATTGATCAAATGGATAGTTTGTTTATTTTTACCACAATAAACTCTAGTTTTTGTTCCTTTGCCTCGTTTTAAATTGGTTTTGTAGTATTTTCTTCCTTTTCGTAAATGTTTAATGTGTAAAGCATTTTTCATTGATATATTTGTAAAAAATAGCATAATTTTATTTTCTAATTTGAAACAATTAAAATGCATATTTTATTTTAGAATGCCTTTTTACTAAAATGTAGAAAGGCCAAAAATTATTTATGTTGGCTCTTTTTACTCCAAAGTTGTAACTGTGAACATCTGCCTATTTACTTTCTATATGTATGTTTTAAAAGTTTTGTATATTGGGAGCTCCCGTTGTGGCTCAGTGGTTCACAAACCCAACTAGGATCTGTGAGGAGGCGGGTTTGATCCCTGGCCTTTCTCAGTGGGTTAAGGTTCCAGTGTTGCTGTGAGCTCTGGTATAGGTTGCAGACTGGGCTCTGATCCCACATTGTGGTGGCTGTGGTGTAGGCCTGCAGTTGTAACTCCAAATCAACCCCTCGTCTGGGAACTTCCACATGCTGCAAGTGTAGCTCTAAGAGGCAAAAGAAAAAAAGAAAGTTTCATGTTTTTATTTTATTATTCAAAATGAGAAAAAATTAGTCAATATAATTACACCAGTAGAAAATATCTGCAATATTTTACAGCAATTTGACATAATGGTACATTGTTGAAGCAACTTCACTTATTTTATAAGTAGTAGAAAAGTATTGCTCCTGGACAGGTTTTTTTTTCCTTTTTAAAAAAATTTTGAGATTTTGCTGTAAAATTGAAGAAAGATTATAGAATACTATATATATATGTATATATATATATATATATATATTTTTTTTTTTTTTTTGTCTTTTTGCTATTTCTTTGTGCCGCTCCCACGGCATATGGAGGTTCCCAGGCTAGGGGTTGAATCAGAGCTGTAGTCACCAGCCTATGCCAGAGACACAGCAATGCTGGATCCGAGCCGCATCTGCAACCTACACCACAGCTCACAGCAACGCCGGATCGTTAACCCACTGAGCAAGGGCAGGGACCGAACCCGCAACCTCATGGTTCCTAGTCGGATTCGTTAACCACTGCGCCACGACGGGAACGCCATTTTTTTTTTGAATACTATATTAAGTATGCACATCTTCCTCTCAGAAATAACCAATATTAACACTTAAAGATACTTGCTTCCAGTCATTTTCCTTACTTATGTATTCATGAAAATTACATAGGTAGTGTGTTTGTGTGTGTCCATAATGTGCACCTTTTTTTTGTTTTTGTCTTAAGGCTGCACCTTCAGCATATGGAAGTTTCCACCCATGCTAGGACTCAGATGAGAGCTGTAGCTGCAGGTCTTCACCACAGCCACAGCAATGCCATATCCAAGCATCATCTCTGACCACAGCAGAGCTCAAGGCAATGCTGGATCCTCAACCCACTGAGCGAGGACACGGATTGAATCCAAGTCCTCATGGATACTGGCTGGGTTTGTTACCACTGAGCCCTGATGGGAACTCCCTATTATTTTTTTTCATTTTTCTTTGTTTATTTTTAATTTTTTTCCCAAAGTGAACTTATTGGCTTTGTTGATTCTCTTCTATTTTGATTTTACATGCCGGTGTAGGGGAAATAGGTGTCTTTAATATATAGCAATGTTGATTTTCCTACTACAAATGTTTTCCATTTTATTTCACTTTAAATGCATTTTTTTCACTTTTAAAGTTTTGTTGAAGTACAGTGGACTTATAGTGTTGTGATTATTTCTGCTGTACAACAATATGATTCAGTAATACATGTACAAATATTCATTATCTTTCAGAGTCTTGCCAAATATATAATCACAATACTGGGTAGAATTCTCTGTCACTACTGGCCAATCATTCCATATACCACTCTGTGCATATGCCAATCCCAAACTCCCTGTCCATCCTTCCCCCCACTATTTGTATTAATGTTTTTTTTAACAGTTTCATGTATTATTAGATTCTTATCTGAGAGGGCCAGTCTTTGATTCAAGGTGCTGTCAGAGATGTAGCAGGCCCTATACAATTGTATTTAAGGCATTTGACTGGCAAAGAACATGCAGTTCAGATTCTAACAGGATATTTTTCAGAGAGAATCCTGAACTGTGACATCAACCCCAAGGAGACAACTGCCAAGATGAAAACAAAATTACTGTCTCTAAACTTTCCATGTGGGAATAGAATTGTCAGTCATAGTTTCCAGTTTTATTATTGTTCTTTCTTTTCCAAGGGCCAATGCTGTTTAGAAATAGAGTCACACTAGGAACATGTATTTAATTAGGCACTTTGAGGATTCAAACCAGGATGTCCTTGAAAGGATAAACATTCCATATTTGTCCCTGTGCTCCCAGCACACTGACCCAAGATGAAGAATATTGTCACCTTGCTGACCCCTGGTCTGTTTGGATCTCAAACCAACTTTCTTTCTAGAGATCTCTCACCATCCATACTTCGCTCCATCAGCTCAACCAGGGTTTCTTCCCTGCTGTCATCTGGGTGATCCATTTGGGCTTAGTAAGTGCTTTCAGAAAGAGGAGTGTGTATTCATGCTCAGGGAAGAGGCTTTTGTGAGCAGCAAAGTAACTCCAGGTAAGAGGTTCTATGAAAAAATCCTAAAGATTTTTTGTCTTTTTAGGACATCCCCTATATGGGAGTTCTGAGGATAGGGGTCAAATGAGCTGTAGCTACCGGCCTATGCCCCAGCCACAGCAATGAGGGATCTGAGCTGCATCTGTGACCTAGACCACAGCTCAAGGTAATGCCAGATCCTTAACCCACTAAACAAGGCCAGGGATTGAACCTGTGTCCTCATGGATCCTAGTCATATTTGTTTCTGCTGAGCCATGAGAGGAACTCCCTTATTTTCCTTTTTTTGTGGTATATTTGACTGCTCTTTGTACTATTGACATGTAGTATCATGCCTAGAAAAGTTTTACTATACTCAGAAGGGTTTGTCAAGGCCTTGTGCCTCCCCCAAGAGTTTTGTTACTCTAATATTTTCCTGTAAATGAATGTATTTTATTTATTATCAGAATAAATTTTGACACTTCATATTTTTTTCTGGAAAATCATCTATCTTTGATATTTTAAACAAATATTCTTTACAAATATTTTAAACAAATATTTTCTGTGATCATCTCATAATTTTTCTTATTTTCTCTCCACCTGGTTTTCTATTCCATATATCTTTCATATTATATGCTTGAAGTCTCTGTTTTTGTTAGTCATTTTACTCTGAACATCATTAAACAATTGATAGTTTCAGCAAATGCCTATGAAAGATTTCTAAATTGGAAAATTTAGGGCCGCGTGAAGGAAGTGCGAAAAAAATGTTAAAGGAATTCCTAGCATAAGAAAAATCATTTCCATCAAATAATAAACTTTAGGGAAGATGTATTAAAGATTGGAATAGTTGATGGGATTTGGGGAAGCTTTGGGAATATGCCATCCTGCTGAAATAGCATGGTTTTGATTGCTGATGAATCTTGATTTCTCATGTTTATTTTTTGTGTTTTTATTTCAACAGTTTTCCTTTGAAAGGCATATGGAAGTTCCCGTGCTAGGGGTTGAATCAAAGCTGCAGGTGCCCATCTGCACTACAGCCATAGCCACACTGTTCTGAGCCAAATCTTGTGACCTACACTGCAGCTTGGGGAAATGCTGAATCCTTAACCCACTGAGTGAGCCAGGGATTGAACCCTCATTGTCCTGGACACTAGGTTGGGTTCTTATCCTGCTGAACCAGGAGGGAAACTCCTGATTTCTCAGTGTAGAATTGGATTTGCCAGGAGTTGCCCTTGTGGTACAGTAGTCACAAACTCAACTTGTATCCAGTGAGGAAGTGGCTTCAATCCCTGGTCTCACTCAGTGGGTTCAAGACCCAGCGTTGCAGTGAGATTCAGTGTAGGTCAGAGACAGTACTCCAGATCTGGTGTTGCTGTGGCTGTGGTGTAGGCCAGCAGCTGCAGGTCTGATTTGACTCCTGGCCTGGAAACTTCCTTATGCCACAGGTGTGGCCTTATTTTTTTTTTTTTTTGATTTGTGATCAATTTTACCAATTAATGTGTATAAAAGAGTAAAATTGGATTAATCACTATAAACAGTTTCTTGTTTGTAAAAATTCATTCATTTATGGTTTTACTTTCAATATTTATACCGGATTTTTCATTAGATTTATTAGTCATTTGTTCCAATATTTACAACTTTTAAAACTCTTCTAAATTATTGTGCTTGGTTAAAAGGAAATGCAAAATGATGATAGAAATCTTACAAAATGTGGATAACATGACCTGAGAGGAAACACATAGGATAGCAATTTATATCTTCATACATTTACTTGTGGCCACTTATCCATGTGTACTTATGTTACACATAAAACATTATTTCCATATTTGACTCTTTCAGGCTGAAACTGGTTTCACAAGTGTACTTCCACCAGAAATGAGGCCATCATAATTGTCTATTGTTATATTTTATAATACTGTACTTTCAGAGGTGAGAAATGTCACTTTGGTTGTGTTTGCCACAGTTATTGTTATTGAAATTTTGCAGTGTTGAACTTCAGCAGCTTTGGAATGTCCAGCCATAGAAGGCACAAGCCGGGGTGCTGGGCATTAAATCCCCACACTGTATCTTCCTGGCCGTGTGACCTTAGGCAGGTCACTTGACCTCCCTGTACCTCAGTTAACATGGAGGTTCAGATGGTAGCAGCTGCCTAGAGCTGCAGTGAAGATTAAATGAGGTAATATCAGGAAGGAGCTTAAAAGAGTGTCTGTTACTGTTACCTAGGTGATGGCCATTGTTGTTGTCAGGCCAGAAGCAAGTTGTCTATTATTTATAGACCTCAAGTGCCAGACATGCCAAGGCCATGGTGGTAGGAGCCTGGCACATCTTACAGCATCCCTGAGGGGAGACAGTCAAGGGCACACCTCAGGAGCTGCTCCTGGCCAAGTGGAGGTGGACCTGGAAGGGCAGTCTCCAAGCTTCATTTTCCTGTGCATCTCTTGCCATAGCAGGGGTAGTTGGAGAGGCAGAAACACTCAGGGGAGTGGGAGGGTGTGTGCCCTCTCAGGGTCTTGGATGCCTACTCTGCTCAGCCCTGCCAGGTACTCTCTGCAAAGGTTGAATTTGAGAGGCAGTTATCCCAGGCATCTACCATGCTGAGTGTGATCTGGAATGGACACTGTGCATCGCGAGGAAGCAAGCTGCCAACCTAAGGAGAGTGTGTGATATTCAAGTAGTTATGTCCCGGTGTGGGCATGGACTTACCCAAGTTCTGAAAGTTTTAGGGGATAATGCTTTAGTTTCTGGGTCATTGGGAACACTTAGGGTACACAAGACAGCTGCTCTTTGCCAAAGTAGAGAAGTATTATTGTGACAGCAACCCACATCATGAAGCTTGATGGTCTATTAACATCGAGGCAATGGCTAATTTGTGATAAAGGTCAGAAGAGCGGAATAGGTTTTCCCCCACATGATACATCAGTAAGATAATGGTGTTTATAATCCACTCAGAGTGTGATTCTTGGTCAAAAATGTGTGTGTGTGTGTATTTTTTTTTCTGAGGTGTCATTAATAGGATGAAACATTTTCATATTTGGGGACTCCCATATGTTTGTTTTAATTCACATGGCTTTGTTGCTTACCTGGCAGAATTATCTGCTCCATGGATGCAGGGAACCAAACAGGTGTCTTGGAATTCCTCCTCCTGGGCCTCTCCAAGGATCCAGAACTGCAGCCCCTCCTCTTTGGGCTGTTCCTGCCCATGTACCTGGTCTCCATGCTTTGGAACCTGCTCATCATCCTGGCTGTCAGCTCTGGCTCCCGCCTCCACACCCCCATGTACTTCTTCCTCTCCCACCTCTCCTTTTCTGATATTTGTTTCAACTTCACCATCATCCCCAAAATGCTGGTGAACATCTAGACAGCCAACAAAGCCATCACCTATGGAGGCTACATCACCCAGATGTATTTTTACTTGGTCTTTTTGTACCTGGACCACTTACTCCTGACTGTGATGGCTTATGTCCACTTTGTGGCCAGCTGTCACCCTCTGGCCATCTGTAACCCTCTGCACTACGTGATCATGATGAACTCACACCTTTGTTGCCTGCTGGCTCTAGTCTCTTTGTCTCTATGCTTCCTAATTGCCCTCCTCTACAGTCTGATGGTGCTGTGTCTCTCGTTCTGCACACACATTGAAATTCCCCACTTCTTCTGTGAATTGACTGAGGTGCTCCAGTCCTCCTGTTCTGATGCTCTCAGCTATTACATTGTACTGTTTTCTGTGACTGGTCTGCTGGGTATTCCTCCACTGACTGGGGTCCTTTATTCCTACTCTAGGATTATTTCCTCCATATTGAAAATGTCCTCAGTGGATGGGAAGTACAAAGCATTTTCCACCTGTGGGTCTCACGTAATGGTCATTTCCTCATTGTATGTTTCAGGGATAAGAGTGTATCTCAGTTCTGCCTTCTCCCCGTCCTCCTCAAAGGGGACAGTTGCCTCAGTGATGTACACCATTCTGAACACCTTCATTTACAGCCTGAGGAACAGGGACATGCAGGGGGCCCTGAGAGCATTTGTCAGCAGGTCTTTCTCCCCCTCGTGACGAGCCATGGATGCTACAACTGGGGAGTTACTATAGAAGCAGGAGTCAAATCCCCATCAGTCAGAAGTACCGAATCTATGCTTTCACAGAGCCTGTGACTTGTCCCTTTTCTTCCAAAATACCATTGCTTAAGTTTCTTCCATGTTTTCACCTCCAAAAGCAGGTGCTCCTAAGAACTTCCTTTTGTGACTTTTTTTTTTCTTTAGGAGATCTATATTTATTTATTTATTTATTTATTTTTATTACTCACATGAATTTATCACATCTGTAGTTGTATAGTGATCATAACAATCTGATTTCACAGGATTTCCATCCCACAACCCAAGCACATCCCACCACCCCCCAAACTGTCTCCTCCAGAGACCATAAGTTTTTCAATATCTGTGAGTCAGCATTTGTTCTGCAAAGATGTTCAGTCTGTCCTTTTTTCAGGTTCCACATGTCAATGAAAGCATTTGATGTTGGTGTCTCATTGTATGGCTGACTTCACCTAGCATGATAGTTTCTAGGTCCATCCATGTTGCTAAAAATTCCGGTATTTTGTTCTTTTTAATGGTTGAGTAATATTCCCTTGTGTATATGTACCACATCTTCTGGATCCACTCTACTGATGGACATTTAGGTTGTTTCCATGTTTTGGCAATTGTAAATAGTGCTGCAATGAACATTGGAGTTCATGTGTCTTTGCGAGTCACGGTTTTCTCTGGATAGATGCCAGGAGTTGGACTGCTGGATCAAATGCTACTTCTATGTTTAGTTTTCTGAGGAATCTCCATACTGCTTTCCATAGTGGTTGCAGCAATTTACAATCCCACCACCAGTACACTAGGGTTCCTTTTTCTCCTCACCCTCTCCAGCACTTCTTGTTTGTAGACTTTTGGATGCTGGCCATTCTGGCTGGTGTAACGTTGTACTTCATCGTGGTTTTGATTTGCATCTCTCTAATAATGAGGGATGTTGAACATCTTTTTATGTGTTTCTTGGCCATTTGTATGTCTTCTTTGGGGAACAGTCTGTTTAGATCTTCTGCCCATTTTTGGATGGGGTTGTGTGTTTTTTTGGTATGGAGCTGCAGAAGGTGTTTATAAATTTTGGAGAGTAATCCCTTGTCAGTCGATTCACTTGCAAAGGTTTTCTCCCATTCTGTGGGTTGTCTTTTCGTGTTGTTTAGGGTTTCCTTTGCTGTGCAGAAACTTTTCAGTTTGATTAGGTCCCATTTGGTTATTTTTGTTTTTGTGGTCAATACTGTGAGAGGTGGATATGAGAAGATGTTGCTGTCGTTTATGTCAGAGAGTGTTTGGCCTATATTTTCCTCTAAGAGTTTGATAATGTCTGGTCTTATATCTAGGTCTTTAATCCATTTGGAGCTGATTTTGGTGTATGGTGTTAGGGAGTGTTCTAATTTCCTTCTTTTCCATGTGGCTGTCCAGTTTTTCCCAGCACCACTAATTGAACAAGCTGTCCTTTCTCCATTGTATATTCTTGCCTCCTTTGTCATAGATGAGATGGCTGTAGGTGTGTGGGTTTCATTCTTGGCTTTCTATTCTGTTCCAGTGATCTATGTTTCTGTCTTTGTGTCAGCACCATGTGGTTTTGATGATTGTTGCTTTGTAGTATAGTCTGAAGTCCGGGAGCCTGATTCCTCCAGCTCCATTTTTCTTTTTCAGGATGTCTTTGGCTATTCTGGGTCTTTTGTGCTTCCAAGCAAACTTTAAAATACATTGTTCAAGTTCTGTGAAAAATGTCCTTGGTAATTTGAGAGGGATTGCATTGAATCTGTAGACTGCCTTAGGTAGTTTAGTCATTTTGATAATGTTAACTCTTCCAATCCACAAGCATGGTATATCTTTCCATCTCTTTGTGTCATCTTTGATTTCTTTCATCAGTAGCTTATAGTTTTCAGAGTACAGGTCTTTTGTCTCTTTAGGTAGGTTTGTCTCCTAGGTATTTTATTCTTTTGGATGTGATGGTCAATGGGATTGCTTCCCTAATTTCTTTTTCTGCTCTTTCATTGTTAGTGTATAGAAATGCCGTCAATTTCTGTGTATCCTGCGACTTTGCCAAATTTGTGGATGAGCTCTAATAGTTTTCTGGTAGTCTTTAGGATTCTCTAGGTATAGCATCATTTCATCTGCAAATAGTGATAGTTTTACTTCTTCCTTTCCAATTTGGATTCCTTTTATTTCTTCTATTTCTCTGATTCCTGTGGCTAGGACTTCCAGAACCATGTTGAAGAGTAGTGGTGAGAGTGGACATCCTTGTCTTGTTCCTGATCTCAGTGGGAATTCTTTCAGCTTTTCATCATTGAGAATGATGTTTGCTGTAGGTTTGTTGTATATAGCCTTTATCATGTTGAGGTAGGTTCCCGTTATGCCCACTTTCTGAAGGGTTTTTATCAGAAATGGTTGTTGGATTTTGTCAAAGGCTTTTTCCATGTCTATTGAAAGGATCATATGGTTTTTATTCTTCAGTTTGTTAATGTGGTGTATCACACTGATGGATTTGCAGATATTGAAGAAGCCTTGCATCCCTGGGATAAATCCCACTTGATCACGATGTATAATCCTTTTAATGTATTATTGGATGCGGTTTGATAGGATTTTGTTGAGGATTTTTGCATCGATGTTCATCAGTGAAATTGGACTGTAGTTTTCTTTTTTTTTTGTGGAATCTTTGTCTGGTTTTGGTATCAGGGTGATGGTGGCCTCACAAAATGAGTTTGGGAGTATCCCTTCCTCTGCAATTTTTTGAAGTAATTTCAGAAGTAGAGGTGTTAGCTCCTCTCTAAATGTTTGATAGAATTCGCCTGTGAAGCCATCTGGTCCTAGACTTTTGTTTGTTGGAAGTTTTTAAATCACAGTTTCAATTTTGGTTCTTGGGATAGGTCCATTCATCTTTTCTATTTCATCTTGGTTTAGTCTTGGAAGATTGTACTTTTCTAAGAATTCATCCATTTCTTCTAGGTTTTCCATTTTATTGGCATGTAGTTGCATATAGTAGTCTCTTATGATCCTTTGTATTTCTGTGATGTCCGTTGTGACTTCTCCTTTTTCATTTCTAATTTTATTGATTTGAGTCCTCTCTCTTTTTTGCTTGAGAAGTCTGGCTAGGGGTTTATCAATTTTGTTGATCTTTTCGTTTCATTGATCTTTTCTATGGTTTTCTTTGTTTCTACTTCATTGATTTCTGCTCTGATCTTGATGATTTCTTTCCTTCTGCTAACTTTAGGTCTTGTCTGTTCTCTCTCGAGCTGCTTTAGATGTCAAGTTAGCTTGTTTATTTGAGCTTTTTCTTGTTTCCGGAGGTGGGCTCTTATTTTTCCTCTTAGAAATGCTTTTGCTGCATCCCATAGGTTTTGGAGTGTCATATCTTTGTTGCCATTTGCTGCCAGGTATTTTTTAATTTCCTCTTTGATTTCTTCCATGATCCATTGGTTGTTTTGTAGCATGTTGTTGAGTCTCCACGTGTTTGTGTTTTTTGCAGGTTTTTTTCTTGTTGTTGATTTCCAGTTGTATAGCGTTGTGGTGGGAGAAGATGCTTGATATGATTTCAATTTTCTTAAAGTTACTGAGGTTGGATTTGTAGCCCAGGATGTGGTCAATCTTAGAGAATGTTCCATGTGAACTTGAAAAGAATGTGTATTCTGTTACTTTTGGATGAAATGTCCTGTAAATATCTATTAAGTTCATCTGGTTTAATGCTTCATTCAGCGCCTGTGTTTCCTTATTGATTTTCTGTCTGGTTGATCTGTCCATTGCTTTAAGTGGGGTGTTAACGTCCCCCACTATGATTGTGTTATTGTCACTGTCTCCTTCTAAGGTTGTTAGCAGTTGCCTTATATATTGTGGGGAACCTGTGTTGGGTGTGTAGATATTTAAAATTTTTATATCATCTTCTTGGATTGATCCTTTGATCATTATGCCATTTCCTTCTTTGTCCCTTAAAATATTCTTCATTTTAAAGTCTATTTTGTCTGATATGAGTATTGCTACTCCAGCTTTCTTTTGATCCTCGTTTGCATGAAATATTTTCTTCCATCCTCTCCCTTTCAAATTGTATATGTCCCTAGAAGTGAAGTGGGTGTCTTGAGGACAGCATATATATGGGTTTTATTTTTGTATCCATTCAGCCAGTCTATGTCTTTTGGTTGGGGCATTTAGTCCATTCACATTTAAGGTAATTATTGATATGTATGTTCTTATTGCCATTTTATTAATTGCTTTGGATTTGTTTTTGCTGCTCTTTTTTCTTTCCTTCTTCTCTTGTTCTTTTCTGCCTAGAGAAGTTCCTTTAGTATTTGTTGTAAGGCTTGTTTAGTGTTGCTGAATTCTCTCAGCTTTTGCTTACCTGTGAAGGTTTTGAGTTCTTCAAATCTGAATGAGAGCCTTGCTGGGTAGAGTAATCTTGGTTGGAGGTTTTTTCCTTTCATCACATTAAGTATATCATGCCACTCCCTTCTGGCCTGCAGAGTTTCTGTTGAAAAATTTGCCGATAACCTTATTGGGTTTCCTTTGTGTGTGATTTGTTTCTTTTCCCTAGCTGCTTTCAAGATTTTCTATGTCTTTAATTTTGGTCAGTTTGATTACTATGTGTCTCGGGGTGTTCCTCCTTGGGTTTATTTGATATGGTTCTCGTTGTGCTTCCTGGATTTGAGTGAGTGATTCCTTCCCGATGTTAGGGAATATTTCAGCTATTATCTCTTGGAGTATTTTTTTCTGTCTCCTTCTCTCTCTTCTCCTTCTGGCACCCCTATAATACAGATGTTGGTGTGTTTAACGTTGCCCCAGAGTTCTCTGAGATTCTCTTCATTTCTTTTCAGTCTTTTTTCTCTTTTCTGTTCTGCCTTCATAATTTCCACTAATCTGCCCTCCAACTCGCTTATTTGTTCTCCTGCCTCCTGTATTTTGTTGTAGGCTGCTTCTAGCGAATTATTGTATTTTGCATCTCTTCTTAAGTTTAATATCTTGCATCTCTTTGGTCAGTGTGTCCTGTGAGTTATCCATCTTTGCCCCCAGTTTATTTCCAATGTCTTGCTTCATCTTCAGCATCAACAGTCTAAAGTCTCTTTCCTGGAGGCTACGAATCTCCTCCTCACTTAGCTGATTTTCTGGGGTTTTTCCTTTTTTCCTCATCTGAGTTATAGTCCTCTGTCTTTTTATTTTTATAGGTTTTTGGTGTGGTGACCTTTTGACAGATAATAGAGTTGTAGCCTCTCTTACTTCTGCTGTGTGCCCCCCTTGTGGCTGAGGTCGGTATAGGGGGCTTGCTGTAGACTTCCTGATGGGAAGGGCTGATGTCTGTTCACTGGTAGTTGGAGCTGATTCTAATCCCTCTGATGGGTGGGGCTGAGTCTCTGGATGGGATTAGAGGCAGCCATGTGCCTGAGGGGTCTTAAGGTGGCCTGTTTATGGGGGGGTGGGGTTGTGTTCCCTCCTGGGTTGTTGTTTGCCCTGAGGCTTCTCAGAAGCTGACTGAAAAGGGTGGGGCCAGATTTTCCCAAAATGGCCACCTCCAGAGAAAGGCACAGCTGCTGCAGCTTTGCTTTCAATGTTCTTCCCTCACAACAAGCCACATTCACCCCTCTTTTCCCAGGATGTCCTCCAAGAACTGTGGTCAGGTTTGACCCAGATTCCCATGGAGACTTTGCTTTGCCCTGGGACCCAGTGCACGTGAAAGTCTGTGTGTGCCTTTTAAGAATGGGGTCTCCGTTTCCCCCAGTCCTGTTGAGTTCCTGCACACAAGCCTTGCTGGCCTTCAATGCCAGATGCTCCGGGGCTCATTCTCCCCATGCCAGATCCCCACACGTGAGAGTTTGATGTGGGGCTCAGAACTCTCACTCCTGTAGGTGAGTCTCTGTGAACCAGTTAGTTTCCAGTCTGTGGGGCTTCCCACCCAGGAGGTATGGGGTTTTTTATATCACACAATCACCCCTCCTATCTCTTGATGTGCCCTCCTCTTTTTCTTCTGGAGTAGGGTATCCTTTTTAAGGGTTCCGGTCCATTTGGGTGAAGAGTGCTCAGTGTTTACTTGTGAATTTTGTTGTTTTTAGGAGAGAAGTTGAGCTCCAGTCCTTCTATTCTGCCATCTTAATCCCCCTTCTTTCGACTCTTGTTTCCCTTTTTCTCTGCACAAATGTTCATTTTTTGTCTCCTCTACCTAATGGTTAGACATATCAAGATAGTCATCAATTCACTCAACAGAATGGCAAAATTTATTTATTGTCCATTGAGGCCAAGGACTGTTTTGGGGAATAAAGATGAATCTAGTCTGTGAGTGCCTCATAGACCTTATTCTGTATTTCAGATCTCTCTGGAAACAAACATAACATTGGCCTAAGTAACAGCCCTTCACATTCTCATTAAAAGCTCGCATTGCCCCATGCATATTTATTCTGGACTGAATGTTTGGGCCCCCAACATTTGTGTTGAAACTCTACCCCCTCATGTGATGGTATTGGGACATGGGGCTTTTGGGAAGTAACTAAGATTTGATGAGTGGTCCATTTCTCTCTACTCTGTTACTCATCTCTGAAACATAAATCATAACCTTTATGTCAGGGTTATTAATAAATGAGCTAATCATGATAAAGAGTGTGGCATTCAGTATGAATTTATGTATTTATTTATGTATGTATGTATTTATTTTTTTATTTATTTTTAGGTCTGAACCCACAGTATATGGAAGTTCCCAGGCTAAGGTTCCAAAGGAGCTGCAGCTGCCAGCCTACACCACGGCCATGGCAATGGGGGACTTGAATTGCATCTGTGACCTATATCAGAGCTCCTGGCAATGCCAGATCCCTGATCCACTCAGTGAGGCCAGAGATGATACAGGAGTCTTCATGGATGCTAGGCATGTTTGTTACCACTGAACCACCAGGGAAACTCCAATATTTTAATTTTTTAATTTCTTTCATTTTTTATTTTTAAAATTTTGAAGTTTTAATTTAATTTAATTTATTTGTTTTTGTCTTTTTGCTTTTGCAGGACGACTCCTGCAGCATATGGAAGTTCCCAGGGAGGGGTTGAATCAGAGCTGTAGCCACTGGCCTATGCCACAGCTATAGCAATACAGGATTCAAACCTCATCTGTGACCTACAACAGAGCTCACAGCAATGCTGGATCCTTAACCCATTGATCAAGGCCAGAGATGGAACGTTCAATCTCATGGTTCATAGTTGGATTCGCTAACAACTGAGCCATGATGGGAACTCCTAATTTTTTTCATTTTTAAATGGAAGTATAGCTGACTTACAAACCTGTGGTAATCTCTGCTGTACAACAATGTGATTCTGTTACACATGTACATATATCCATTCTGTTTCAGATTTTTCCCACATAGATTATCACAGAATTTTGGGTAGAATTCTCTTTCACCACTGACCAGTCATTCCATATACCACTGTGTGCATATGCCAATCACAAACTCCCATTCCATCCTTCCCCTCAGTGTTTTTATTAATAAGGTTTTTTTAAACAGCATCATGTATTATTAGATTTTTATCTGATAGGGGCAGTCTTTGATTTAAGGTGCTGTCAGAGATGTAGCAGGCCCTATACAATTGTATTTAAAGCTCTTGACTGGCAAAGAACACACAGTTCACGTTCTAACAGGATATAGTTCAGAGAGAATCCTGAACCATGACATCATCCCTAAGGAGAGAACCACCACCATGAAAAAAATTCACTGTCCCCAAACTCCCCACATGGAAATAGAATTGTCCTAGCTACCATTTCACAATGGTTCTCTCTCCCTTAAAGAGCTAGGCTGTTTAGAAATAGAGTCACCTTAGGAACATTCATTAGGAGCTTTGAGAATTCAACCCTGGATGCCCCTGAAAGGATAAATGCTCCTTGAATGTCCCTGTGTTCCCAGCTCACCCACCCCAGACCAAGAAGTATATTGTCATCTTGCTAATCCCAGGTCTGTTTGGATCTCATACCAACTTTCTTTCTGGCAATCTCTCCCCATGCATCCTTCCATCCATCCATCAGTGACTTCAGATTCGTCTTCGGTGCTGTCATCTGGGTGACTCATTTGGGCTTAGTACATGCTTTCAGAAAGAGGGGTGTGTATATGTTCACATGTAAAGGGCTTTTGTGAGCAGGAAATAACTTCAGGGACAGGGAAATGAGTAGTGGCTAAGATGGTCTAGTAAAAAAAAATCCTACCGATTTTAGGTTTGTGGTTGCTAAGAGGACTCCAGACTCTAGAGTGAATTAAAGGGAATTGATGTGGAGCCTAGACACTCTGATATTACTGATAACTTCCTTGGTAATTTGACTGACATTTCAGGTATTGACACTGTCTGTTCGTTTGTGCTAGATCTTCCTTATCATTTAGGGAAATCGCTTCTCTTTCTCTATGTACTACAAGTGGTCCTCACACCACACACCTTGGGCTGTAACCCCCTGCTCTTTGGAAGCATTTTTTAAATTTATGTATGATTTTGATTTTAAATTTTGTTAAGTGGAGTTGTCTTTTTTTTGCAGAATGTATCTCTTTGTGTGAGGTATGCATTTATTAATCTACAATAGATTTCTGAATTATTAATCCTTTCTCAACTCTCAGGGTACTCACTTCTTGTCCACATAGAATTCATTTTAATTATCTTTTTTGTAGTGTCTTTGACAGGTCTTTGTATTATTGTTATGTCATATCATAAAATTAAAGCCTAGAGAAGTTTTAGTATTTTCAGAAGAGTTTTTAAAGGCTATGTGGCTCCCCTCAAAGGGTTGTGCTACTCTACTAATTTTTCAATTTCACAAGTATAGTTCATTTATTATCAGAATGATTTCTGATACTTCATAGTAACTTTTTCTAGATAGTCATATTTTTGATACTTTAAATAATTCAATATAAAGTTTTTTGTGATCATCTACTATAATTTTTATTATTTTTCTCTCGACCTGATTTTCTGTTCTACATATGTATGTTTGGTATCTCTCTTGCTTTACTTTTTAATTAAAAAATTTCCTTTTATATTTAAACATTTTTTATTAGAGTGGATTTGCTATGTTCTTTCAATTTCTGCTGTGCAACAAATTGACTCAGTCATACATGTATGTATATATATCTAGATTCTTTTTCTTTTTTTTTTTTTTGTCTTTTTGTCTTGTTGTTGTTGTTGTTGTTGTTGCTATTTCTTGGGCCGCTCCCGCGGCATATGGATGTTCCCTGGCTAGGGGTTGAATCGGAGCTGTAGCTACCGGCCTATGCCAGAGCCACAGCAACACGGGATCCGAGCCGCGTCTGCAACCTACACCACAGCTCACTGCAACGCCAGATCGTTAACCACTGAGCAAGGGCAGGGACCGAACCCGCAACCTCATGGTTCCTAGTTGGATTCGTTAACCACTGCACCACGACGGGAACTCCTAGATTCTTTTTCTGACATTATCCTGTATCATGTTCCATTACAAGTGACAAGATAGAGTTCTCTTTGCTATGCAGCAGGAATATTCTCTTTTTATGATAGTTTTTATACTTTGAACATCATAAACAAAAGGGATTGATAGCTTGTTTGTATGTATACGAAGGATTTCCAGCATTTGAAAACTTAAAGCAAAACACAGGAAGTGTGGAAAATATATAAAAGGAATTCCTAGCATAACAAACATAACTTAAATAAAATAATAAACTTTAGGGGACTTGTATTACTGATGTGAACAGCTGTTGGGAGTCTAGGAAGTTTTGGGAAAATTTTTAAATACCACCCCACTGAACCAGCTTGGTTTTGATTGCTGATGAATATTGATTTCTCATTTTCAAATTTGATTTGACATCAGTTTGACCACTTATTGTTTATAAAAGAACAATCTTAATCATTATGAACATTTTCTTCTTTAATTTTTTTTATTTTTTTAAATTAAAACAAAATTAAAATGTTTTATTACTCAAATGAATTGATCACATCTGTAGTTGTATAATGGTCATCACAATCTGATTTCACAGGATTTCCACCCTACAACTTAAGCACATCACCACACCCCCCAAACTGTCTCCTCTGGAGACCAAAAGTTTTTCAATGTCTGTGAGTCAGCATCTGTTCTGCAAAGAAATTCAGTCTGTCCTTTTTTCAGATTCCACATGTCAGTGACAGCATTTGATGTCTCATGGTATGGCTGACTTCACTTAGCATGATAGATTCTAGGTCCATCCATGTTGCTAAAAATGCTGGTATTTTGTTCTTTTACTGGCTGAGTAATATTCCATTGTGTATATGTACCACATCTTCTTGATCCACTCCTCTATTGATGGACATTTAGGCTGTTTCCATGTCTTGGCTATTGAAAGAAGTGCTGCCATGAGCTTAGATTAGATTGATCAATACAAACATTTTCTTATATTTTAAAATACACTGGTTTGTAGCTTTATTTTCCATATTTAAGGCCTGGTTCTTTAATTAGATGTTTCTAGTGATGTGTTCCAACATTTAAGACTCTTCTAGGCATTCCCATCATGGCTCAACAGAAACAAATCTGACTAGTATTCATGAGGATGCAGGTTCCATCCCTGGCCTTGCTCAGTGGTTTAAGGATCCGGCATTGCCATGAGCCGTGGTGTAGGTTGCGGACACAGCCTGGACCCATGCTGCTATGGCTGTCGTGTGGGCCAGCAGCCACAGCTCTGATTGAACCCTTAGCCTGGAAAACTCAACCTCCATATGCCATGGGCACAGCCCTAAAAGCCAAAAAAAAAGACTCTTCTAACACATTAGTGCTTGGTAATGCAAAATGAAGGCAGAACTCTTAGAAAATGCAGATGTGAGACATGAGAGGAAATCTATAGGATAACAAGGTGTGTCTTGATGAATTTGCTTGTGGCCGCTTATTCATATGTAGTTTTGTTACATACAAAACATTATTTCCAGATTTGACTGGTTCAGATTTGACTGGTTTAACAAGAGTTTGCCCACCAGAAACTAGATCGACTTATTTTATTACTGTCACATTTTAACATAGTATACTTTCATAGGTGAAAAAGTCACATTGATTGTGTTCTATCACAGTTATTTTTAGTGAAATTGCACAATGTTGACTACTTTGGGAACTTTGGAATGTCCACTCAGAGAAGGCCCAAGCCTGGGTGTTGGGCATTAAATCCCCACACTGTATCTTCCTGGCTGTGTGACCTTAGGCAGGTCACTTGACCTCCCTGTACCTCAGTTAACATGAAGGTTCAAAGGGTACCTCCTGCCTAGAGCTGTGGTGAAGAGTCTATGAGATAATGTCAGGGAAGTGCTTAAGAGTGTGCCTGTTGCTGTTACCTAGGTGATAGCCATTGGTGGGTTTTGTTGTTGTTGTTGTTAAACACTTCAGGTCTCTAAACAACAAAGAGGTTGTTGTTTAGAGACCTGAAGTGTTGAAAAGCCAAGGCCACTCTGGTAGGAGCTTGGCACAGGGATAAATATCTTACAGTATCCTTGAGGGACCTCAGTCAAAGGCAAGCCTCAGGAGCTGCTCCTGGCCATGTAGAAGTGAACCTGGAAGTGCAACCCCCAAGCTTCTCTTTTCTGTCCATCTCTCCCCTCACCAGGGGTGGTGGGAGAGGCAGAAACACTCAGGGGAGTGGGCAGGTGTGTGCCCTCTTAGGGTCTTGGATGACTACTCTGCTCAGCCCTGCCAGCTACTCTCTGTAAAGGTGGAACCGGAGAGGCAGCACTTCCAGGCATCCACCAGGCTGGGCATGATCTGGGAAGGACCTCGTAGCTTATCAGAAAGCAAGCTGCCACCCTAAGGAGAGTGTGTGATAGTCAACTAGGTAGCAACTCGGCATGGGCACAGGCCCATGCAGGTTCTAAAGGTTTCAGGTAATAATTGTTTCGTTTCTGGGTCATGGGGAATCTTTATGGTACACACAGCAGCTGTTCTTTACTAAAGTACAAAGGTATTATGGTGCACAGGGACACTGTGTTTTTCCAGACCAGATGAATATCCCTTAGGCTTGTTTGTCTCTGATCCTTTATGGAGGAAAATGCTGATTTAGAAAGAAGAATCTAGACAGAAACTCACCATGGTGTTAATACCATTTGCCAAAGAGAAATGAGAGGAAAATGAAGATGATGTGCATTTGACTTGTATTTTATAAGTTCTGTATTAAAATTTTTTTTTACTGTAGCATATACTATTGAGTATTATTTTAGTCAATGAAAATAACAAAGTATTCAAAAGAGGTGAGGAGGAGTTCCTGTTGTGGCCCAGTAGGTTAAGGATCTGGTGTTGTTGCAGTTGGGTAATAGGTCCCAGGTCCAGATCCCTGGCCCAGGAACTTCCATATGCTGTTGGGGGTGGCTGAAGAAGGAAAAAAAAAGATGAGGAGAAAGCAATAAGCAGTTCTCAAGTGGAAATTGCTTTGTGTTTGAACAATTGACATATACACATGACTATCTATAAACTAGACACATAACAAGGACCTACTGTCTATCACAGGGAAGTTTCCTCAACCCTGTGTAATAACCTCTATGGGAAAAGAATTTGAAAAGGAACAGATAGATGTATCGGTATAACTGATTTAAATTGCTGTATACCTGATGTTACCACAACTTTTTAAGACAACTATTCTCCATTGAAAATTTTTACGAAAGGAATAGAGGAATTGAATATGAGGAAAATAACCATTCTAAACCCTAGCTGCTGCAGTCTGATTCTTAACCCAGTGCACCACAGCAGGACCTCCTAATAATATTTGTATTAATGAAGTATTAATTCATATCCCAATGTGGATGCATCTCACAAACACAACACCAGACACAAAAGTTACACATTGTATGATTCCTTTTATCTGAAATATCCAGAATAAGTAAATCCATGGAGAAGGAAAGCTCATTGGTGGTTTCCAGTAGAGAGAGTAAATAGTAACTGCTTAATGGGAGCCAAGTTTCCTATTGGGATGATGGAAATGTCTGTGGGGCATTCCTTGATAGTACCTTTCCCAATTTTGACAGTAAGTGGTCAAGTACAGGAGTCATGCTCTGAGAAAGAAATGATGACCAGGGCTCAGAACTCTCAGGGTTGAGGATCAGGTCTCCCCCAGCAAGGAAGCCATTGAGTCTAGCAGAGATGTCATTTAAGGAGAGGCGGATGGAGAATGGATAGTCCAGGAGGGAGACAATGAGGATCGCTTGTGGCCTCAAGGCACCCCTATAACCAGAAGATATAGTTTGACCCCTGGATGCTCCTCTTACTAGTAGTTCATCTCACTCACACTATCCTTTAAAATGAAGCCTTGGGAACTATGAAAGAACCTTTTCCAGAACCTATGCAAAAAAGTTGATCCATGTAGTGATGGGCTAGGGTTATGGGATTGGCATATGCACATGAGATTTATGAATGCCCGGAGAATGTGGACCTGGTGTATAGCCCAGTGACCTCAACCCAGCATTCTGTGTTGATCTATATGGGAAAAGGATCTGCAAAAGTACAGATGTGTGTATATGAATAACTAAATCACATTCTTGTACAGCAGAAATAATCACAATATTGTATGTCAACTCTATTTCCAGAAAACTTAAAGAAATGAAAAAAAATAGGAGTTCCCATCATGGTGCAGAGGAAATGAATCCACCTATGAACCATGAGGTTGCAGGTTTGTTCCATGACCTCACTCAGTGGGTAAGGATCTGGCATTGACGTGAGCTGTGGTGTAGGTTGCAGATGCTGCTTGGATCCCACATTTCTGTTGCTGTGGTGTAGGCTGGCAGCTGTAGCTCCAATTAGACCCTTAGCCCGGGAGACTCCATATGCCACTGATTTGGCCCTAAAAATTCAAAAGACCAAAACACAAAAAAATAAAAAATATAAAATTGAACCATGGAAACTATAAAAGGGCCGTCTCCAGAATCTATACCAAAATGTTGATCCAAGTAACAGAACATAAGCCAAAAGAAACAAGTGGGACTATGACCAATAAAAAGCTTTTGCACAATAAAGGAAATCAACAACAAAATAAAAAGACAACCCACCAAATTGGAGAAAGTTTTTGCAAGTCATGTATCTGATATGGTGTTAATACTCCAAATATATGAAGTATTCATACCAATAAATATTAGGAAAAAGAACTATCAAACTAAAAAAGGGCAGAGGATTTTTACAGACACTTTCCCAAGGAAGACATACGGCTGGCCAACAGGTAATTCGAAATGTGCTCAACATCACTATTCGGCAGAGAAGAGCAAATCACAACCACAAAGATATCACCTCATACCTGTTAGAATGGCCAGTATCAAAATACAGGGACTGGTGTTTCCTGGTAGCCCAGAGGTTAAGGATCTGGCATTGCCACTGCTGTGATAAGGGTTCAATTGCTGGTCTGGGAACTTCCTCTTGCCCAGGACATTGCCCCCACACCCCCAAAATTCAGGGCTTATCAAATGTTGGTGAGGGTGTGGAAGAAAGGGAAGCCTTGTGCACTGCTCCTTGGAATGTCAGTTGTTGCAGCCACTGTGGAGAACAGGATGGAGGACCTCCCAAAAGTAAAACTAGAACGACCACACAGTTCAGCAATTCTACTGCTGGGTATTTATATGAAAAAAAGAGAAACACTACTTCAAAAAGATATCTGCTTCCCCATGTTCATTGCAGCATTGATTATAATAGCCAAGACTTGGAAACACCTGTGTTTACTGGTGGATAAATGGGCAAAGAAAATTTGGCATGTATATTTATATGTATAATTCACTATATATATAAATCCACATTGTATATACATATATATAATTCCTTATATATTATAAATTCTCGTTGTATATACATACATAAATCAGCTGGGAGAAGGAAGCAAATCCTGCCATTTGTGACAACAGGAATGAATCTTGAGGGTATTATGCTAAGTGAAGTACGTTAGAGACAGAAAAGTACCATATGACCTCATTTTATGTGGAATGAAACAAAAATCTCATCAATATGGGAAGCAGATTGGTGGTCGCCAGAGGCAAGGTGTGGAGGGTGGGTTACATGTGTAAAAGTGGTCAATATGACCAAATGCCCAGTTTACGAAGTAATGTCCACCTGAGGGACTATGGCTCATAATACTGTTTTGTATATATAAAAGTTAGTGAAACAGTAGATCTGAAGAAAACCTCATCATAAAAATCCAATTTCTAGCCATGTATGTTTATGGAAGTAACTAGACATGCTGTGATGGTCACCATTTTAATTGAAGTGTAATTGGTATAGAGTATTATTTTATAATAACAACATATTTCAACATAGTGATTCAATATTTTTTGTAGAGTATACTTCATTTAAAGTTATGACTTCCTTGGAGTACCTGCTGTGGTGCCATGGGTTAAGAATCTGACTGGAGTGGCTGGGGTCCCTGTGGAAGTGTGGGTTCAATCCCTGGCCTGGTGCAGTGGGTTAAAGGATCTGGCTTTGTGCCATCAGAGGTCACAGCTGCAGCTGGGATTCCACCCCTGGCCTGGGAAATTCCATAGGCCATGGGTGTGGCCATTAAAAAATAATAACAAAGTTATTATAACCTTGGAACTTGTATGAGGGGAGAGGGGCTGATGATTGAAGCAATCACCCATGGTCAAAGATGTCATTAATTCTGCCCATGTAATGATGTCTCCATAACAATCCAGGACGGGGCTCAGAAAGCTTCCAGGTTGGTGAACCTGCAGACATATGGGGAAAGGATGGTGCTGGGAGAGGGCGTGGCAGCTCCTTCTCTGTTCCTTGCCTGATGCATTGTGTTTATGTTTTATCCTGATAGATATGCTTTTGTACTAAACTGGCAATCTAGGAAAAAGTTATTGTATTAACCTATTTGGGAAAAGAACCCCCCAAAGAATGGGTTTATATGTCCATGGAACAACAGACTCCTTTGATGTACACCTGAAATTATCACAACATTGTAAGGAAACCATACGCCACTAAAATTTTTGAAAAGTGACACAACATTGGGCATGTTGTTTGTGCTATGTGAAATATCCTTGTAGATTATTTGATTTTACTTATTCTTTTGTTGATGGGCCCCTGGCTTGTGGAAGTTCCTGGGCCAGGTACCAAAACTACAGCGCAGCTGTAATCAGAGCCACAGCAGTGAAAACATTGGCTCCTTAACCTACTGAGTCATGAGAGAACTCCTGAATTGTTTTATACATAGTAGTTGATGAGTCTAAATCCCCCACCCTTACCTCACCCTTCCTGCCTTTCCTCTCCCCAATAGTTTGATGTTTGTATCTGTGAGTTTGTTTCCTTTATGTTGTATTTATTCATGTACTTTTTAGATTCCCCATGGAAGTGATAACATACAGTATTTGTCATTCTTTATCTATCTTATTCACCAGGATTAATAACCTCTAGGTCCACTCATATTGTAGCAAAGAGGTAGAACTTCCTTGATTTTTTTTGGCTGAGTAGTATTTCATTATATTTATATACCTTCCATTATATACACATATATAGAAATCCCTTTGACATGTACACCTATATTGAATGCCTTTTATACCTGAAACGAATATAATGTTATAAGACAATTGTATCTGACTTTAAAATAAAGTTGACCCAAAGGCCCCATAGCTCAGACTACAGTAAATGCTGTACTTTGTTGTCTAGATTCTGCCTCAGACTATCATCCAGGTACAGACAGTGCAGCCCTATGATAGCTCATCCATCCTTTAGCTGTCTTTGTGAACTCTCCTCAGCTAAAGGAAGCTGCCTCCCCCAGGGTCACAGCACTCAGATCTCTTGCTGTGGGAGCATAACTGACCCATAGCCATCTGGATCCACCACTGTGTTTTCACTAACATTGGTCCTGGCAGCTCCCAGCCATTGACTGGGCACAGCAGAGTACCAGTACCTGTCCACTGCCATGATCACAAAATGACATTGATGTCAAGGGTCAGTCACACCTGCCCAGAGGGTGACTCCTCTTCTTGGCATAAAGGACCTGAAGTCCCAGGCAGTAGCATAGCTTCAAGTTCAATGGGCCTTTTCCACTGTCTCTGAAAGTATGTCACCTTTACAGAGTCAAGTCCTCTAAACTTGCAGAGGCCAGAGTAGTGGAGACAAGAGCACAGATGCCAAATTGTATGTGATGGTAAATGGGCCTGCTTCTCTTCTGAACCCTTGATATATGGACCCATGCATTCTATAAATTGGGAGAATGTCACATCATGATTGTCCTTGATTTAGAAGGAATACTGCATCCTACAAATTATGGATCCAGAATAGCGTATGCATTCCAATGCCTGCACCAGATATAATTATTCTCTTTTAAATGAAATGTCATCCTTAATCATGTATTAATTTTTTTACACTCCCTTATTTTATTTATTTTATTTTATTTTTTTTTATTTATTTGGCTGTCGTGTGACATTTGGAGTTCCAGGGCCAGGGATCAGATCTGAGCTGCTGTTGCAAGCTGTGCTGCAGCTCAACCCAGTATACTGGGCTGGGGCTTGTGCCACAGCAGGGATCTCTTCTTCCTTAGTTTTATTCCTTTCAACCCAGACCTTACTCTCTCTTTCATTTCCCAGACAACCTTTTTTTCTTTTTGCCTTTTTTCCTTTTCTAGGTCCTCTCCTGCAGCATATGGAGGTTCCCAGGCCAGGGGTTGAATTGGAGCTATTGCTGCAGGCCTATGCCAAAGCCACAGCAATGAGGGATCCAAGCCATGTCTGCAACCTACACCACAGCTCAGGGCAATGTCAGATCCTTAACACACTGAACGAGAACAGGGATCAAACCCACACTCTCATGGTTCCTACACGGATTGGTTAAACACTGAGCCATGATGAGAAGTCCCCCAGGCAACCTTTTTATGTAGTTTACACTTGCCAGCTAGATTTCCTTAATAACTCTTCAATCCACTCTACCTGGGGTTATTTAGAGCCCTGTCAAATATCAACAAATGCTTCCATGGTACCAGCCAATATGAAGGAATATTGTTCAGTACACTTTTTTGGGGGGGGCATCACCTGGGGCACACGGAAATTCCTGGGCCAGGCTTGGAACCCACCCCACAGCAGTGACCCAAGCTACAGCAGCCACAACACCAGAACCTTAACCCACTGCTCAATAAGAGAACTCCTTTTCCTCCTCCTTGTGAAGGTCCTTTGAAGAAAATGAAACTATTAACCACTGTGCTGTTCTTCAGAAAGGACCTCTCGGCCTCCATGACATTGTGGATACAAGCAATTCATGAAATCTCCAAAGAGTTTTCAAGGGCAGAGCATCCCAGAAAGGTGGTTCTTGGGTCTGGTTCATGTAGAAATTAAATGTTCTCTGGGGGACACCTTGTCATTTAAAAGCCAAACCAAAGAAAGAAGAGTTTCTTCTGGGAGGAAGGAAATTCATCTCCCTCCAAGGCTGCTTGCTGAAAATTGTCCATCTTGGCTGAAAAATGTCCACTCTCTCATGTCTGTGCCCCAAAGGAATGGCATTGTTTGTAGGATGGAAAGACAATGGAAAAGTTTATTTAATGAGCACCTCTGGGAATCCACCCCTTGAGATGCTGGCAACTTGAGACATGTGCCCAATGCCCCTTTCCTATAATTCTCTGAGCCCAGCCAAGTGCAAACAGAACTGGGCTTCCCAAGGACAGTCCCCGGAAAACAGAAGGCTGTAGGGATACCTTTTGGAAAGAAGGTTCCAGGAAGGGTTGGGGTAGTAAGAAAGAAAAGAGGGGAGAAAAGGAGAGCCGGGCTTATCCTCTAGAACAGTGATATGTGAAGTCCCATATTCATTTATTCCATGACAGTGAAGTCCCTGTACTTTGAAGGTGCTTTAGTTTCTGTGGAAACAAGTCTTTTCCAGCTCTTGCGGTTTCATTCTCTTTCTTCATGGACTCTAGAGCTTCTCCCCAATAATTTTTCTGCTGGGTCTCCACCTCTGCCCTACTCCTCTGCAATCACAGGCTCCTGTTGGATTGCCTGTGTCCAACCATTTATTCTCAAGTAGTCAGTGGAGATTGAATATGCACAAGGTATGGTCGGATTTATTACTCATGTGATTGGATTATTCCACTCAGCTGGTTGGTTTGTTTTGGTAATATTCATGACATCCTAGGCCAGGGATGGCACCTGAGCCACAGCAGTAACCAAAGTCACAACAGTGACAAAGGCAGATCTTTTACCTTCCAAGCCATCAGGGAACTCCTGTTGTATTCTGCACCGAGTGTGCAGTACTGTTAGCACTTAATGGTTTTGTATTGATTGCTGTTGTCTCACTTAGGTGTCCACAATATCAGATGCCAATTATGTAACTCTTTCTGATACTCTGTACTCAGAGAGTCCCTTTTCTCATTGAATGAATCTCCTTAAATATTCTGGAGACTATTGAGATATTGAAGTTAGACTAGTCTGCCTTACCCTCTTCATAAATTTACTGTACATATTTTAAGGATGTGATATACAATATCCAGGTGGACACAGTTGTTAAAAAACCATTTTGTTTTAGGTTAAGCAATTGTCTTTGGTTTCCTGCCTTAGTGAGAGCCTCTGTCCTGGCTCCTAACTGTCAGTACTGACACTCACGTTTTCTCAAATGCAGTTTCCAGTGTGATTTCAGCTATGTTTTCTCTTCATCTACCTATTTTGTTGATGAATTCTGTGAAGTTCCTAGTATTGAGCCAGCTCTTCATTCTTAGACTAGGTATTACTTGTTTAGGATATATTATTTTCTTAAGAGAAACTTGAATGTATTTTATATAATATGAATATTCCATTTTGTTTCAGTATTCAAGCATGTGATGACCTTGAAATTTTCCTTTTTGTGTTATTCTTTATCCCTTTGGTTCCAATCTTTCTTTGTTTTTTGGATGCCCTTCAGGACTACAGAAGATAATGCACCAGGGATCGAATCCACACCAGAGCTGCAACACAAGCCAAGGAAGTGACAATGCTGGATCCTCAAACCACATGGGAACTCCTGGTCTCAGTCTTTATTACATGTCTATCATTTGCAGGAGTTGAGCACCTGCTATGTGCCAGGCAGCATGTAAGTCCCTGGAAAGATGCTGATGAGCACAAAACATCACAACTTCTGACCCACAAATAAATACAGCATTACCAACTGGAGATATCATCAAGAATAGCACAAGAAGGAGTTTCCTATGGCATCGGAGCTTAAGGATCTGGTCGCCGCAATGCCACGTGTTTGATCCCTGACCCTGGAACTTCCACATGAAGAGAGTGCATCCCAAAAGAGAGAAAGAAAATATACTTTTTCACAAAGTACATTCCACCCACACCACTTCCAGTGGAATAAGAATAAAGTGTTAAAGAAAAAGAATAGTACAGGAAACTCCACTGGTGGACTTCACCCTCTGTCCTCCTGACCCTCACCCTCTGTTCTCCATCTCACTGGCTTCTCAACTACCTTCAACAACCTGCCCTTACCAAGCTCACCAACCCACAGGGCAAGTGTGAACTCTGTTCTCTCAGCCCAACATGCTTGTCCTTCCCCTATCTCCTCTGATTTACAATCACCCATCTTCCCTCTCACAGTTCAATATTCATATTTCAGAGAGCCCTCTCCCACACACCTCCCCAGAGCCAATTATCCCTCAATGGTTTTTTTTTTCCTCTTTTTTCATTCTCTCAGCATTGCTAATGCCAAATGTTTTTCTACTATGAAGAATGTATTCATTTATTTTCATCTTAATTCGACCTTTCAATTTTTAGGGTAGTTTGATCTATAGGACCTTGGATATTTTTTTATCAAAACTTTCTCTTATTTGGTAGTGAACACCACTGATTTTTACTGCAATACATTTCCACTTCTGAGCATGAACAAATGAGCTCACATTCTCATACACTTTGATTTTATTTTGAAAGTTTTGTGATTTGTTTCCTCTTCTCATCTTTGTGTTTATATGCTTTCCCTCCTCTTGGAAGAATGCACCTGGCAGGTGGTATATCTGAAAGCAAAAGCCATAAGGACCATCACCACGTAGAGGTGCTACACGGCAGTCCAGAGAGGTAACAGGACTGCTGTGTTTATAATTGGAATTCCATCTTTTTCTTTTTTTCTTTCTTTCTTTTCTTTTTTTTTGTCTTTTTGCCTTTTCTAGTGCCACTCCCATGGCATAAGGAGGTTCGCAGGCTAGGGGTTGAATTGCAGCTGTTGCTGCCAGCCTATGCCAGAGTCACAGCAACATGGGATCTGAGCCTCGTCTGCGACCCACACCACAGGTCACAGCAATGCCGGACCCTTAACCCACTGAGTAAGGCCAGGAATTGATCCCACATCCTCATGGTTCCTAGTCAGATTCATTAGCCACTGAGTCACGATGGGATCTCCTGGAATTCCATCTTTGATGACTTTCCTTGTTTAAGTGGAATGATGATCATTGATAGAGAATTCATAAGACAAATTTATGTATTTGAACAAGCTCCCACTGATGAAATGTCCGCAGTATGTGTCAGAAGAATCACACTAGAAAAATTGTATCATCCCATTTAACTCACTCGTTAGTCTTACAGTATATGGAATGTTACTCCCACATAGAGGTGTGGCATCTGCCTCTGAGAAAGATTAAATAACTTTGTCTTGAGGTCACACAGATGGAAGCTGGTGGACCAAAATTCTATTCAAGGAAGCCTGACTCAAGATCCCATCTCCTTGTTATTCTATCTGAACCCATGCCACAGCATTGATAATGATGAAACCTTAACTGCTGGGCCACCAGGGAACTCCAAGATCCCATGTTCTAAATCACAATTCTATACTCTTCAGTGGGAGATTCATGTATCAACAATAATTATCATAAAAATGGGTGAATAATGATAGTAATAATAGCTATCATGTATTGAGATCTCACCATGTACAAAGGCATGTTCAGACCTCACAAAGGATGTAATGAGAGGACCCACAAGGAGCAATGAAATCCTGCTGTTAAGCACCAAGAACTATGTCTGCTGACTTATGATGGAGCATGATAATGAGAGAAAAAAGAATGTATATATGTATATATGAATGTGTAAGTGGGTCACTATGCTTTACAGTAGGAAAAAAAATTTTATTGGGGCAATACCAATAATAAGAAAATCAATTTTAGAATTAAAAAAAAAGGTAAGTGAGAGTTAACTGTGACATCAAATCAGGTCATAGACTTGAGGTTGTTGGAACTGAAAATCCATGACTTAATCACCACGAAATGACTTCTTTGAAAAAGGGATGTGTGGAGATTATTGAAGAAAAGGACTTAATGGTTTATGTTTATCAATTTGAACAGGAGAATTTGAACCTGTTGCATGGGTGATAAAAAGAGAGAGAGTGATTTCTTCTTACTTAATGTCTGAATAATTACACACATTTAAAATGGAAATGGGCTACCCCTTGAATGAGAGAATCACTGGTAATGGAGGGACAAAGAGGGGGTGCAGGACATCCATGAAAAGGTGATGACTATCTCAGGTGCCAGTTGGCTGTTCACTGAAAGTTGCTTTTGCCTCCTTCCCCAGCAGGCACACCAGCTACATGGAAGCAGGAAACCACACAGGAGTATCAAAACTGTTCCTCCTCCTGGGTCTCTCAGATGACCCTGAACTGCAGCCCTTCCACTTTGGGCTCTTCTTATCCATGTACCTGGTCACCGTGCTTGGGAACCTACTCATCATCCTGGCTGTCAGCTCTGACTCCCGCCTCCACACCCCCATGTACTTCTTCCTCTCCAACCTGTCTTTTGTTGACATCTGTTTCGTCTCTACCACTGTCCCGAAGACGCTAGTGAACATCCAGGCACAGAGCAAAGACATCTCCTACATAGGATGCCTCACTCAGGTGTATTTTTTTGTTGTTTTTGTTGGAATGGATGATTTCCTCCTGACCGTGATGGCCTATGACCGTTTTGTGGCCATCTGCCACCCCTTGCACTATGTGGTCATCATGAACGCCCGCCTCTGTGTCCTTCTGGTTCTGATGTGTTGGTTTGTCTTTTTCTGTGTTGCTCTTGTTCATCTTCTACTGTTGATGCAGCTGACATTCTGTGTAGGCACTGAAATCCCACATTTCTTCTGTGAACTGGATCAGATTCTCAAGGTGGCCTGCTCAGACACCTTCATCAATGAGGTCTGTATGTATGTGGCCACTGCCCTGCTGTGTATGCTTCCTCTCACTGGGATCCTCTTTTCTTACTATCAGATTGTCTCCACCTTAATGAAAATGGTGTCCACTGAGGGCAAGTACAAAGCCTTTTCCACCTGTGGGTCTCACCTCTCTGTGGTCACCTTGTTCTATGGAACGAGTCTAGGGGTCTACTTCACCTCTGCTGTGACCCATTCTCCCCATAGAATCTCCATTGCCTCAGTGATGTACACCGTGGTCTCTCCCATGCTGAACCCCTTCATCTACAGCCTGAGGAACAAAGATGTGAAGAGGGCTTTGGGAAGGCTCCTCAGCTGAGTCTGTTGTTTGTGATGGGCCACTGGCCTCAGAACTAAGTGCACATGGTGGGCTCCAAAGACAAATGATGCAAAGATCAATGTCTTTTTTCTTTTCTCCCCTCAAAACATGCTTGACCTATTTTTGTAAAGCATGTGTGACTTAACATGTCTTTGTTTTTGGATTGGTGTTTCTCAAACAGCCCTCTCAGCAATTCCCTTTTGACATTTCTCCTTTATATCTTGTCCATATATTCCATGTTTCTTCAGCATTTTGCAGTCATTCTCATGGACTGATTGACTGAGTGTGTTTTCTTCCCTGTGTTCACTTCTCCTCTCTCCCGCCCATGTTCTTTGCTCCTTCCTATAAAGTGCTTGAAGATGCATCCTTGGTTCAGTATCAGCTTCTGAGGGAATCAAACCTATTACAGGCAAGGGTTTCCTGTCTTGGCCAGCAGGTTAAGACCCAAGGATGATGGTTCCATCCCTGCCTTGATCATTGTGATAAGGATGCTGCATTGAGTGATCTGTGGTTTAAGTCACAGATGCAGTTCCAATCAGGCATTTCTGTGACTGTGGTGTAGGCTGTCAGTTGCAGCTCTGATTTGACAAGTATCCTGGAAAGTTTCATAAGCTGTCATTGCTGCCTAAAGCAGCCAAAAATAAAAAAGTGGGAATCTAGTTTTGAGTGTCAGCTTGTTCAAGTGATTAATAGCCATATATTGTGTCAGAAAACTCTCAAAAACTTTTTCATTGTCTTTTTTTTTTTTTTGACCTTTTAGGTCTGCTACTGTGGCATATGGAATTTCCCAGGCTAGGGATTGAATTGGAGCTGTAGCTGCCACTGTACACTGCAGCCACCACAAAGGTGGGATCCAGGAGGCCTCTGTGACCTGCACCTCACCTCAGGTCAATGCCAGATCAGGAACACAATAAGCAAGGCCTGGGATCTTCAAACATCCTCATGAATCCTATTTGGGTCCGTGAATGCTGAACCATGATTGGAACTCCACACTGCTTCATCCTTTGCCTTCCTTCTTCCCCTTCCTCTTTCCTTTTCTTGTTTCATTGGACATTTATGTCCCATCAGGGCAGTTTTCCGATGCGCTACAAGATTCTCAAATATGTAATAATGGATATAATAAATGAATAAAACATTTTGTTACCTGGTTTATTTTAGGGGAGGGAACATTCGGGAGGTGCCACCGGGAGTGGTAGTTGCACACTTGTGGAATGTACTCAGAAGGTAATTCACCTTATGAGAAGACTATTGATAGAATTGAGTCTGCAGTGAAGGATGGGGTGGCTGAATCTGTCATCATTTCCCCTACTTACCCTGGGATCCCTTCCCCATGTCCACTTCAATCTGGCCTGTCTGTCTCTGTCAGCACTGGGTGGAACCAACATTTTGCATGCTTGATGGCAGACCTGACTGCGAATTATGCCCCACCAGGGACAGCTCTTGATGGAGAGTCATGGGGGATACCATCTTCTTCACCCTTTAGGCACATGTTAATTCTGATGTTTGGGTTTTGTGCCATTTCCCAGAATTTCCCTACAGGATGAAAACTCTGCTCACTCATGTGGGGGATGACTTAAGGTAAGCTTGATTGGATGTACTCTCTTCCCTGTATCACTTCTCCTTACTCTAACCCATGTTCCATGGTCCTTACTCCTTCCAATAAAGTGCTTACACGTGAATCCTTGGCTGGGCATCTGCTTCTGTTGAACCAAAGCTAAGACAGGTGATCAAGACCATGAAGAGAAAATGATACCATGAATGGTACCAAGGACTTCTGGGGCAAAACTAAGCAAACACAGAAACAAACAAGTATTGGGTATATACAAAGATCTCCAAATTCCTGCAAAATCCTAACTTGTTAGGTAGGAATAATATATTCAGTGTGGCTTTAACTCAACTTGATACCACTAAGTTTAATCCATAATGTATTTATCATCTGCTCCATACAAACAGAACTGGGGACCAAAGAGGTAAATGTGATTGCAGTAAAGAGTGGCAGCCATAAAAATACTGGTGTGTCATAAAGAATGTTGATAACAAAGATACAGGTTTTCAACACTCCTTGGATAATTCTAGAAAAAACTTTTTAAAATTTATTAATGGATTTCTTGAGGGATAATTTATATACCATGAAATTCAGCCATTGAAATGATAAATTCCATTTCCTTGTTTAGTGTAGAGTTATTCAATGATCATCATGGTCCCATTCTAGAACATCTTATCACCCTAGAGAGTTCCTTTATGCCCATTTGCAGTTAGCATCTGTATCATATCTCATGATATCACTTAGTGTGGAATCTAAAAAAAATGGTAGAGGAGTTCTCTTGTGGCGCAGCAGGTTGAGGATCTCACATTGTCACTGCAGCCGCTCGGGTCACTGCTGTGGTGCAGGTTCACTCCCTGGCCCAGAAACTTCCACATGCCAAGTGTGCAGCCCCCCACCCTGAGAAGTTACAAGTGAACCAATTTACAAAACAGATTTAAACACACAGAACATTGAGTAGATTTCCCTTTGCCCTTCCCAAACCCCCAATCCATCCCTCCTTTCTCATCCTTCCCCTTTGGTAACCATACATTTGTTTTCAAGGTCTGTGCTTCTGTCTCTGTTTTGTAAACAAATTCACTTGTATCACTTTTTAAATTCCACCTATATGATAGCATATGATATTTGTCTTTCTCTGTCTGAGTCCCTTCACTTAGTATGATAATTCCTAGGTGCTGATTTTTTAATTGAAGTATAGTTGATTTAGAGTGTTGTCAATATCTGCTACACAGCACATTGGTCCAGTCATATATATATTCTTTTCTCCTACATTCTTCCATCATGTTCTACCCAACGAGAGTGCATATAGTTCCCTGAGCTATAGAGAGGTACCTCAATGCTTATCCATTTCAAGTGTAACAGTTTGTATCTACCAGCCTCAAACTCCCCATCCATCGCACTCCCTCCCCCTTTCCCCTTGGCAATCACAATCTGTTCTCTATGTCTGTGAGTCTGTTTCTGTTTTTCAATACGACACATTTCCACTCAAGAGCAGATATGGGAGTTCTCTGGTGGCTCAGAAAGCTAAGGATTCAGTGTTGTCACTTTTGTAGTTTGGGTCATGGTTGTGGCATTGGTTTGATCCCTGGCCCAAGACCTTCTGCATGCCAGGAGTGTCACCAAAAAATTAAAAAATAACTGAAAAAGAAAAAGCATGTATATATGATCTCACACTCACAGACATGCTTTGCATTTTATTTTAAAGGCTTTGCCATCTTGTTTCCTCTTCTTCTCTGTGTAGCCCAAATAATTCCTCACAAGGGACATCCTACTCTTCCCTCTTCTGGAGGATTCCACTAGGCAGGCAGCATCTGAAAGAGGGAGCCATAGGGATCATCCCTAACAGCATCCACTTGTCTGTGACAACTGCCTTGCTGGGTGTGTTTCCCTCACTGGAATCTTTTTCTCTTACTTTCATATTGTCTCCTCTTTAGTGAGAATGTCCTCTATGAGGGAAAATAGGAAGCCTTTTCCACCTGTGAGCCTCCCCCCTCTGTGGTCTCCTGGTACTTTGGGATAAGCCCAGCAGTCTACCTCAGATGTGATGTGATCTGTTCTCCCGGGAGAAGCTCCATGGCCTCAGTGATGTACACCGTGGTCCTCCCCTTGCAGAACCCCTTCATCTACAGCCTGAGGAACAAGGATGTGAAGGGAGCCCTGGGCAGTCTCCTCAGTTGAGGAGCCCCTTGTGTGTGATGGGCCACTGGCCTCAGAACTAAGTGGCATTGTGATGCCCAAGAGAAAATGTTTTGCATTTAAATATCCTGAGTTTTTTGTGATACTAAAGGACAGGCTTCAGTTCTTGTCTTCTCAAAGCACCGATGCCTTTCCTTTTATTTGTTTTTCTATCAGTTTGTCCTCAACCATCTCCTCAGTAATTCCTGTTTAATTTTCTTTCTTATTTTCTTTCATAAAGGTCTATCTGGGGGGAGTATTTTTTTTTACAGCCATTCCGTTAATTCTCAACACCATATTTGCAGCAGTTACATCAAGTGTGTCATGGTTTTTTCCCCAAATACCCTCTCAAATGTTGACATTATTCACCTTAGTTTGGTTGTGTGTTTTACTCTGGATGAGATGGAATGAAAATCATACTAAAGTCATAAAAAAACACTTCAAATATGAGGACTCTTCAGATCCCACTGTGGAGCAGTGGGTTAAGAATCCAACTTCAGCAGCTCAGGTTGCTGCAGAGGCATGGATTTGACCCTCAGCCTGGTGCAGTGGGTTATGGATCTGGCTTTCTGCAATTGCAGCTGGGATGCAATCCCTGGCCTGGGAACATCCATATGCTGTGGGTGCACCCCCCAAAAAAAAAAGAAAGAAAGAAAAGAGAGAGATAGAGAGAGAATGTTCTTCTTGTTTTATGTGTATGATATTGTATCTTGACAAAAATTTTTTTTATTTTTTCTTTTCGGGGCTGTACTTGTGGCATATGGAAGTTCACAGTCCAGGGGTTGAATTGGAGCTGCAACTGCTGGCCTATGACACAGCCACAGCAAAGCCCGATCCAAGCACCATCTGCGACCTATGCTGAAGCTTGCAGCAATGTTGGTTTCTTAACCCACTTAAGGAGGCTGAGGATTGAATCCCCATCCTTATGGATACTAGTCAGTTTTCTTACCTGGTGAGCCCCAATTGGTACTCCTGACAACATTTTAAAAAAGTATTTTCTCTACATTTTTCAAAAAGATTGAGATTGGGATGGACTCTAGGCAGGAACTCTGACATTCAGCCCACATTCCTAAGTTTGTCATCATACTTCTCCTGACAAAGCATTAGCTTTATCTTTTCAGACTGGCCACCCCCACATGGGAAGAGACATGGAAGCCAGCAGCTGTCACTGCTCCCACCTGGTAGCTTCACTACCAAAGAGCCACTGGATGTATTTTAGCTGCTGAGGTGTTTAACAAATCTCAGGAAAGGATTCTGATTGGTACAATCATGTGCTCTTTCCCCCTTGGAGCAGTCAACTGGGGTCAAGAGACAATGTGACTGGTAGCCTATTCAGAATCACATTCATTTATTCAGCTTATCAAACCTATTTTTACTGAGGATTTACTATGTGCCTGTGTTTGATTTAGACTCACCCATTGCAGGGTAAAGAGGATCAGGAGCCTGGGGAGGGCAATTTGTCCCAATAAAAAGGATGGTCTTTGTACACCTCACTGAGAAAATTTTTTTTGTTTTTTACTTTTTATTTCTGCACCCATGCCATTTGGAGATTCCCAGGTTAGGGGTGGAATTGGAGCTACCGCTTCCACCATATGCCACCACCACAGCAACACATCTGTGAGGTACACCACAGCTCAGGACAATGCCAGATCCTTAACCCACTGGGGAAGGCCAGGGATCAAGCCCACAACCTTATGGTTCCTAGTCAGATTATTTTCCACTATGCCATGATGGGAACTCCGAGTAAGTTACTTTTGTTAGGATAGTGAATGGCTTAGGTGAGTAGTATCTGGAGATAGAGTGCCCCAATCAGAGGGTAAGGTTAATACAAAGACCCTGAGGTTGGAGTTTGCCCTGGGGGTGGGGTGGGGTGGGGGTGGAATGTAGCTGGATCAGAGAGTGAGGGGAGCACAGGGGAAGAGGTGACAGGTATTGAGTTGGTCCACATGAGTGCCTTTCATTGAAGGGTTTTTTGCTTTCATTTGTTCTGAGTGACATGGAGAATCATTGCAGAGACTTGTGCAGAAACATTACATGACTTACCTTAGCATTGTTATTTTCTTTTTTTGGCTGGAATTGCTGCATGTGGGATTTCCGAGGCCAGGGGCCGAATCAGAGCAATAGTTGTGACTTATGCTGTAGCTGTAGCAATGCTGGATCCTTAACCCACTGTGCCAGAGCAAGACCTCCTGCCTTAGGATTTTAAGAGATGATTCTGGCTTCCTGGTTCAATAGCTATTGGAGGGTGTAAGGAAGCCTGTGAGTTGGGCTTTATTTTGAAGCCAGAGCCAAGCGGATTCTTTATCAGTCAGCATATGGGTGTGAGAGAAAGTGATGAGCCAAAATGTCTCCAGGGTTTGAGGCCTGAACAACTGAACTATTGGACTTTCATCTATTGAGACAGGGAGGGTGATGGTTGGGGCACATTAGGAAAGAAAGAGGATATCAGAAGTCCAGGTATTGAAATGCCAAAAAGGAGATAGTCTAACTTGATGAATATTTATAGGGTTCCACTTAGTTGAATAACTGGATTCATCAAATTCATAGAGACAGAAAGGGGACTAGAGAGTCCTAGATTCTGGGGAGGGGGAGTGGGGCAGGGGTGTTAATGTTTCTTGTGTGTGAATACATTTCAATCTAAAAAGGAACCAGAAACATATATGCAATGGAATATGACTCAGTCATAAAAAGGAGGACGTAATGCCCTTTTGTAGCAGTATGGATCCAACTAGAGATTCTCATGCTAAGTCAGTCAGAAGGAGAAAGACAATTACTATATGATATTACTTCTATGTGGAATCTAAAATATGGTAAAAACAAATGTACCTGTAAAACAGAGACAGACTCACAGACCTAGAGAACACGCGTGGTTGCCAAGGGGAAGGGGGCAGGGAGTGTGATGACCAGGAGTTTGGGGTTAGTGGATGCAAATGATTACATTTAGAATGGGTAAAGCACAAGGTTCTATTGTATAGCACAGGGAATTACATCCAATCTCCTGGGACAGACCATGTGGAAGATAATAAAATATACATATATATACACACACATACATATGTATGACTGGGTCACTTTGCTGTACAGCAGAAATTGGGACAACACCTTACATTAACTATACCTTAATAAAAAATGTTTAAAATCCAAAAGGTCTAAATATACAAGGTGTAAAAATTCACATGTCCACTTATTTAAAAAATAGCCACAATGAGGACATTTTTATCCATTTAGAATTGGCCTGCTTTGTGTAATCTGAAAATCTGCATTGGATGCTGTGAGTTATTTATGAGATAGGGCCTGGTCCTATCAGGTTCAGTGGTTCAACCAGAAGGACCCCAAGCCTGGTCCTTGTGGTTGAAGCACTGTTCTGATGCAGTGACTTCCTGTGCTGTTGAAAGATGTCACCTGGATACATATGTCCCCTCCCCCTCCAGGAGTTCCTTTCGGCAGCCTGTTCAAAGACCTGCTATGAAGGGTTTCTGCCAGATGCTTTCCAGTCTAGGAATTACATGTCAAAAGTTATGCCTACCACTCCCTATGGTTTTATATTTTTCATGGATCATCGTCCTGATCCCTTGAACTCCTATAGATCTTCACACAATATGAGAATTTCGGTCTGTAGCCATTTTTTCCAGTTAACTACTCTCCGCTACAGGGATAATGAAACTACTTTTATCTCTCTGAGAAGCCCAGATAGTTAAGGTTGGACGAGATCCCAAAGTGATGTCCCAGGGTCCCAGGGAGGCTGGAACAGTTCTCCCTCAGGATGTCATGAAAGGATGAAGTCCATAACAGAAGGCTCTGCAGATCTGAGAAAATGTTGGCCCAGTCATTGAGGTGTTCTGGAGCACAGACTCACCTTTGGAGGAGTCCCACCCCAGGTAGAATGAGCAGACCCTGTGGTCCCAGGAAGAGCGTGGCTTCAAAAGCTCAGGCATTAACCTTATGCTAAGTAAAATCAGTCATGTGTAGAAAGGCAAATACTGCCTGATATCCCTTATATGTGGAATCTAGTGAATATAACGCTTTTAGTGACTCTAACTAAAAAGAAGCAGGCTCACAGATCCAGAGAACAAACTAGTGGTTACCAGTAGGGAGAGGGGAGTGGAGGGGTCAATAGAGGGGTATGGGGGGAAAAGGTACCAACTATTAAGTATAAAATAATCTATAGGAGTTTCCACTGTGTCACAGTGGGATTGTGGCATTGCTGCAGTGCTGGCACACAGGCTCGATCCTGCATCTGGCACAGTGGCTTAAGGATCTGACTTTGCACAGCCATGGTGTAGGTGGAAACTTTGGCTTATATCTGATTCCTGGCCCTGGAACTCCATATGCTTTTCAGTGGCCAAAACCAAACCAAACCAAACCAAACCAAAACAAGCTATGAGGATCTATTGTATAACACAGGGAATATGGCCTATATTTCACAATAACTGTAAATGGTATATAACCTTAAGAAAAAAGGAGGCTGCATTAGCTACACCAGAAGAAAATTCTGACAATTGGAGAAAACAAGAAACAAGCAAAGCAAAAAAAAAGGCTCAGGCAGATCCTGAAAGTGCTAAGAGCTGGAGGCTGTCATGAACCAGATTTCTTGACACTCAATGACAAAGTTTTTCTTGGAAAGAGATCCAGGAATCCTACCTCTTTAGTTGCCACATTTATTGTACTGGCTCTTCTAGAAGAATGACCAGTGTCAGACTTCATCATTTTTTATTGACTAAGTCTTTTATTTGTTTCTAAAAAGTATGCCTAATTCTAACAGATAAAACCATATGGTGGTAAAGGAAAATTTTAATTTTTATTTAATTGCTTCCTTTATTTTAGGTTCATTCTACACGTTAGTAATTTGATTTTTACTACGTTATTGATTTCCATGAGAGCCCCAAATCTTCATAGCATATTACTAAAAATTATCTTGGCAGTTCCCTGCTGGTACACTTAAGGATCTGGTTTTCCCAGCACTGTGGCATGGGTTCAGTCCCTGGCCCAAGAACTTCCACAGCAAAAAAAAAAAAAAAAAAAAAAAAATGAGATTGATCATGTTTAAAAATTTCCCTGCTTCTGTTATTATTCTTAGATGACATATTTGTATAGTCTGTTTTCATTTCTTGATAAGAATTTCTCACAGTTTGAGCATTTTATTTTCTAATTTGAAACAATTGAAATGCATATTTTATTTTAGAATGTCTTTTTACTAAAATGTAGAAAGGCCAAAAATTATTTATGTTGGCTCATTTTACTCCAAAGGTGTAACTGTTAATATTTGCATTTACTTTCTATATGTATGTTTTAAAAGTTTTGAATTTTGGGAGTTCCCATTGTGGCTCAGTGGTTAACAAACCCAACTAGTATCCATGAGGAGGCAGGTATGATCCCTGGCCTTTCTCAGTGCGTTAAGGTTCCAGTGAGCTGTGGTAATGGGCTCTGACCCCACATTGCTGTGGCTGTGGTGTAGGCCTGAAGTTGTAGCTCTGAATCAACCCCTCATCTGGGAACTTCCACATGCTACAAGTGTGGCTCTAAAAGCAAAAAAAAAAAAAAAAAAAAAAAAAAAAAAGAAAAAAGGAAAAAGAGAAAGTTTCATGTTTTTATTTTATTATTCAAAATGAGAAAAAATTAGTCAATACACTTACACCAGTAGAAAAAATCTGCAATATTTTACAGCAATTTGACATAATTGGTACATTGTTCAAGAAACTTCACTTATTTTATAAATAGAAGGAATTTACTGCTCTTGGGCCATTTTTTTTTAAATATTGAGGAGTTCCCATCATGGCTCAGTGGTTAATGAATCCGACTAGGAATGATGGGTTGCATGTTGGATCCATGGCCTTGCTCAGTGGGTTAAGGATCCGGTGTTGCTATGAGCTGTGGTGGAGGTCACAGACACAGCTCGGATCCAGCATTGCTGTGACTGTGGCATAGGCCAGCAGCAATAGCTCCCATTAGACCCCTAGCCTGGGAACCTCCATATTTTTTGGATGCCTCCCTAGGAAAAACAAAAAAAAAGACAAAAGAAAAAAAGCCAAAAAACAAATAATCTCTCCCTTTCCTAGATCATCATTAAAAAATAAAATGAAATAAAATAAAATATTGACATTTTGCTGTAAAATTCAAGAAAGAATATGAAGTAATATAGTCAGTATGAACATCCCCCCTCAGAAATAACCAATAGTAACCCTTAAAATATACTTGCTTCCAGTGATTTCATTTATTTATTTATTTATTTATTTTGTGTGTGTGTGTTAGGAAAAGTTAAATTTATTTTTTTTTAATTTTTTTATTTTCCCACTGCAGAGCAAGGGGATCAAGTTATCCTTACATGTATACATTACAGTTACATTTTCCCTCACCCTTTGTTCTGTTGCAACATGAGTATCTAGACAAAGTTCTCAATGCTACTCAGCAGGATCTCCTGGTAAATCTATTCTAAATTGTATCTGATAAGCCCAAGCTCCCGATCCCTCCCACTCTCTCCACCTCTCATCAGGCAGCCACAAGTCTCTTCTCCAAGTCCATGATTTTCTTTTCTGAGGAGATGTTCATTTGTGCTGGATATTAGATTCCAGTTATAAGTGAGATCATATGGTATTTGTCTTTGTCTTTCTGGCTCATTTCACTCAGGATGAGATTCTCTAGTTCCATCCATGTTGCTGCAAATGGCATTAGGTCTTTCTTTTCTATGGCTGAGTAGTATTCCATTGTGTATATATACCACTTCTTCCGAATCCAATCCTCTGTCGATGGACATTTGGATTGTTTCCATGTCCTGGCTATTGTGGATAGGGCTGCAATGAACATGCGGGTGCATGTGTCTCTTTTAAGGAGAGTTTTTGTCCGTATAGATGCCCAAGAGTGGGATTGTGGGGTCATATGGAAGTTCTATGTATAGATTTCTAAGGTATCTCCAAACTGTTCTCCATAGTGGCTTTACCAGTTGACATTCCCACCAACAGTGCCGGAGGGTTCCCTTTTCTCCACAGCCACTCCAGCACCAGTGGAAGCTCTGTCTGACCGAGTGAAAGCTGCTACTATTGGGTTGTGGACCTCCCAGTCCTGTCTGCCCTCAGGAAGTCCTCCTTTGCTTCAGAGAAACACTGTTACCCCATCAACACTCCACAAATGCCACACTGCCTCAAAAAAGACTGACCAACAATGCCAGCCCTCAGGAAATATTCCACGGCAGTGACAAGGCAAACACTGCCCGATCATGGAGAGTACAACTCCCTCAGGAGAAAGAAAACAACAAGAAAGATGAAGAAGCTGAGATACCACCCCCAATCAAACCAACAGGAGAACTCACCTAAAACAGTCACCAATGAAACAGACCTCTGCACTCTGACAGACCTGGAGTTCAAAAGAGAAATAGTGAAGATACTGAAGGAATTAAGAGAAGATATGAACAGTAATGCAGATACTCTCAGAAGGGAACTAGAAAATATAAGGAGGAGCCAAGAAAAACTAGAACATTCAGTTGCAGAGATACAAACTGAACTAAGGGCAGTAAAAACCAGAATGAATAATGCAGAAGAATGAATCAGTGATATGGAAGATAGAATAATGGAAATCACCCCAATCAGGTCAGCAGACAGAAAACCGAATCAAAGAAATGGAAAGCAATATAAGAGACCTATAGGATAATATAAAGCGGGCCAATGTACGCATAATAGGAATTCCAGAAGGAGTAGAAAAAGATAAGGGAATGGAAAATATATTTGAAGAAATTATCAATGGAAACTTCCCAAATCTAAAGGATACTGGGTTCAAGATACAAGAAGCACAGAGGGCCCCAAACAAACTGAACCCAAACAGACCCACACCAAGACACATCATAATAAAAATGGCAAAAGTTAGTGATAAAGAGAGGATCCTAAAGGCAGCAAGAGAAAAGCAGAATGTTACCTACAAGGGAACCCCCATAAGAATATCAGCTGATTTCTCTACAGAAACTCTACAGGCCAGAAGGGAATGGCAAGAGATATTTAAAGTGCTCAAAGGAAAAAATATGCAACCTAGAATACTCTATCCAGCAAGAATATCATTTAAAATAGAAGGGGAAATAAAAATGTTTTCCAACACACAAAAACTAAAAGAATAGAGCAACACAAAACCCAGGTTAAAGGAAATATTGAAAGGGCTTCTCTAAACCAAAAAGAAAGGAAGGAAAGGGAAGAAAAAAGAAAAGAAAAAGAAAAGAAGAAGAGGAAGAACTAGGACTGAGGAAACTGCAATCAGAGAGCTTCCAGTCATTTTATTTACTTGTATATCCAGGAAAATTACATGCTGTGTGTGTGTGTCTGTGTGTGTGTATAGTGTGTCCATAATGTGTGCCTTTTTTTTGGTCTTCTTAGGGCCGTATCTGCAGAGTTTGGAAGTTCCCAGGCTAGAACTCACATTAGAGCTGTAGCTGCAGGCCTAATGCCACAGCCACAGCAACGTCATATCCAAGCATCATCTGGGACCTACAGCACAGTTCAAGGCAATGCTGGATCCTTTACCTGCTGAGCAATGACATCATCCCTAGAAGAGAACTGCCAAGATGAAAAAAAAATTACTGTCTCCAAACTTCCCACGTGGGAATAGAATTGTCAGTCATAGCTTCCAGTTTTATTATGCTTCTTTCTTTTCCAAGGGCCAATGCTGTTTAGAAATAGAGTCACACTAGGGACATGTATTTAATTAGGCACTTTGAGGATTCAACCCTGGAGGTCCTCTAAAGAATAAACGTTCCATGTTTGTCCCTGTGCTCCCAGCACACTGACCCAAGATCAAGAATATTGCCACCTTGCTGATCCCTGGTCTGTTTGGATCTCAAACCAACTTTCTTCCTGGAGATCTCTCACCATCCATATTCCACTCCATCAGCTCAACCAGGGTTTCTTCCCTGCTGTCATCTGGGTGATCCATTTGGGCTTAGTAAGTGCTTTCAGAAAGAGGATGTGTATTCATGCTCATGGAAGAGGCTTTTGTGAGCAGCAAACTAACTCCAGGTAAAGGAATATGAATAGTGGCTAAGAGGTTCTAGAAAAATATCCTAAAGATTTTTTTGTCTTTTTAGGATCTTCCACATAAGGGAGTTCCCAGGCTAGGGGTCAAATGAGCTGTAGCCACAGGCCTATGCCACAGCCACAGCAATGAGGGATCCGAGCTGCCTCTGTGACCTAGACCACAGCTCAAGGTAATGCCAGATCCTTAACCCACTAAACAAGGCCAGGGGTCAAACCTGTGTCCTCATGGATCCTAGCCATATTTGTTTCTGCTGAGCCACGATAGGAACCCCCTTATTTTCCTTTTTTTGTGGTATATTTGACTGCTATTTGTATTATTGACATATGGTATCACAAAATTAATGCCTAGAAAAGTTTTACCATGCTCAGAAGGGTTTGTCAAGGCCTTGTGCCTCCCGCAAGAGTTTTGGTACTCTTCTAATTTTTTCCTTTAAATGAATGTATTTTATTTATTATCAGAATGAATTTTGATACCTCATATTTTTCCTAGAAAATCATCTTTGATATTTAAACAAATATCTTCTGTGATCATCTCATAATTTTTCTTATTTTCTCTCCACCTGGTTTTCCATCCCAAATATCTTTCATTTGGTATGCTTGAACTCTCTGTTGTTCTTAGTAATTTTACTTTTAACATCTTCAAAACAATTGACAGTGTAGGTCACAGACAGCACTCCAGATCTGGTGTTGCTGTAGCTATGGTATAGGTCAGCAATACAGGTCTGATTTGACTCCTGGCCTGGGAACTTCCTTATGCCACAGGTGTGGCCTTACATTTTTTGTTTTTGATTTGTGGTCAATATGACTAATTAAGATGTATAAAAGAATAAGCTTGGATTAATCAATACAAACAGTTTCTCGTTTTAAAAAATTCATTGATTTATGGTTGTACTTTCAATATTTATGGAAGATTCTGTCATTAGATTTGTCATTTGTTCCAACTTTTAAAACTTTTAAAACTCTTCTAATTTCATGTGCTTGGTTGTAAAAAAATAATGCAAAATGATGATAGAAATCTTAGAAAATGTGGATAACACGACATGAGAGGAAACACATAGGATAGCAATTTATATCCTCATACATTTACTTGTGGCCACCTATCCATGTGTACTTATGTTACACATAAAGCATTATTTCCATATTTGACTCTTTCAGGCTGAAACTGGTTTAACAAGTGTTCTCCCATCAGAAGTGCGACCATCACACTTGACTAGTGTTTTATATATATAGTCTTTTGTATGGCCGCACCCATGACATATGGAGGTTCCCAGAGCTGTAACCCCTGGTCTATACCACAAGCACAGCAATGCAGGATCCTAGCCATATCTGGGACCTACAACATGGCTCTCAGCAATGCCAGATCTCTGAACCACTGAGGGAAGCCAGGGATTGAACCCGAGTCCTTGTGGATACTAGTCAGTTTTGTTACTGCTGAGATATGAGGGGAACTCCAATATTTTTAGTTTTTAATTTCCTTCATTTTTAAAGTTTTGTTGATGTAGAGCTGATTTACAATGTTGTGATTATTTCTGCTGTACAACAAAATGAATCAGCTGTACACCTACACATGGTCATTCTCTTCAGATTCTTCTCCCACATAGATAATCATGGAATATTTGGGAGAATTCTCCATCACCCCTGGCCCTTCATTCCATATACCACCATGTGCAATGCCAATCCCAAACTCCCAGTCCATCCCTCTACCCACTGTTTTTCTTAACAAGTTTTATTAACAGTGTCATGAATTTTTAGATCCATATCTGACAGGGCAAGTCTTTGATTTAGGGTGCTGTCAGAAACATAGCAGGCCCTGTATAATTGTACTGAAGGCTTTTGATGGGCAAAGAGCATGCATTTCAGATTCTAACCAGATATTTTTCAGAGAATCCTGAATTGTGACATCATACCTAAGGAGACAACCGCCAACACTGAAAGAATCATCACTGTCCCCAAACTTCCCACGTGGGGATAGAATTGTCAAGCATAGTTCCCATTTCATTAAGGTTCCACTTCTCCTAAAAAGAGCTAAGATGTTTAGAAATAGGGTCACATTAGGAACATTAATTTGGCACTTGGAGAATTCAACCCTGGATGCCCCTGAAAAGATAAATGCTCTTATCTGTACCTGTGCTCCCAGCTCACTGACCCCAGACTGAGAATACTGCCATCTTGCTGATCCCAGGTCTATTTAGACCTCATGCCAACTCAATCTCTCACCATCTATCTTTCCTTCCATCCATCAGTGCAAATAGATTCTTCATCCCTGCTGTCATTGGGATGATTCATTTTTGCTTAGGAAGTGCTTTCAGAAAGAGGAGTGTGTATTCATGCACACGTAGGAGGCTTTTGTGAGCAGTAAAGGAACCCCATGGACAGGGGCTTGAGTAGTGGCTCAGAGCTTCTAATAAAAATTCCCAAGGATTTGAGGTTTGTGGCTCCTGAGAGGACTCTAGAGTGACTTAAATGATGGTTCTGATGAGACTAGGTACACTTATCTTATTTATAACTTCCATGGTAAATTGACTGTCATTTCAAGGCTTGATACTGCCTGTTCATTTGAGCTAGATTTTGCTTTCTATTTAGGGAAATAACCTCCTTTTCTTTATGTGCTATAAGTGACCTCTGACCACACACTTCACATTACAACTACTTGCTGTCAGGAAGCATTTTTAAATTTACAAATGATTTTGATTTTAAATTTTGTTAAATGATGTTCTCTTTTTTCCCCAGAATGTATCTATTTGTGTGAGGTATGCATTTATTAATCTGTAATAGATTTCTTATTTATTAAGCCATCTTCAATGCTCATGATGCTCATTTCCATAAATAGTTCATTTTAATTTCTTTTTTGTACTCTCTTTAATAGCTCTTTGTATTATTGTCATATAGTATCATATTTTAGTATGCTCGGAAGAGTTTTTATTTATTTATTCATTTTTTTTCTTTTTTAAAATTTTTAATAGTTATTTCACCGATACAATTATTTTCCTACTATACAGCATGGTGACCCAGTTATACATACATGTACACATTCTATTTTTGCACATTATCATGCTCCATCAAAAGTGACTAGACATAGTTCCCAGTGCTACACAGCAGGATCTCATTGCTAATCCATTCCAAAGGCAATAGTTTGTATCTATTAACCCCAAGGTCCTAAACCACCCCACTCCATTCCTCTCCCTCTTGGCAACCACAAGTTTATTCTGAAACTCCATGATTTTCTTGTCTGTGAAAAGTTTCATTTGTGCCTTATGTTAGATTCCAGATATAATGATATTATATGGTATTTGTCTTTCTCTTTCTGACTTACTTCACTCAAGATGAGAGTCCCTAGTTCCGTCCATGTTGCTGCAAACGGCATGATTTTGTTGTTTTTTATGGCTGAGTCATATTCCATTGTGTATATATACCACATCTTCCCAATTCAGTCATCTGTCGATGGACATTTGGGTTGTTTACATGTCTTGGCTATTGTGACTAGAGCTGCAATGAACATGTGGGCACATGTGTGTTTTTTTAAGGAAAGTTTTTGTCTGGATATATGCCCCAGAGTGGGACTGCTGGGTCATAGGGTAGTTCTATGTATAGATTTATAAGGTATCTCCATACTGATCTCCATAGTGGTTGTAACAGCTTACATTCCTACCAACAGTGCAGGAGGGTTCCCTTTTCTCCACACCCTCTCCGGCATTTGTTATTTGTGGACTTATTTATTAATTTTTTTTAGAGACAAAGACACAGGTAAATATTTATGTAATTTTAACTTGAGGGAAATCTTTGTCAATGTAGGACACAAAAATGTTAAAGCCATTCAGAAAAAGATTGGACTAGGTAGAGATTTAAAAGTTGCATATAATCAAACTGCTATTAAAAGGATAAAAGTTGTTTTAAAAAGTTTTTAAAAAGCAAAAAATGACAATCTGGGGAGACTGTAATATCCTTCTTACTCAAATCTGGAACAAGACAGGGATGCCCACTCTCACCACTGCTCTTCAACATAGTTTTGGAAGTCCTAGCCACAGCAATTAGACAAACAAAAGAAATAAAAGGCATCCAAATAGGAAGAGAAGAGATCAAACTGTCACTGTATGCAGATGACATGATACTATACCTAGAAAACCCGAAGGACTCAACCCAAAAACTACTTGAACTGATGAAGAAATTCAGCAGAGTAGCAGGATATAAGATTCACATTCAGAAGTCAGTTGCATTTCTGTATACCAGCAATGAAATATTAGAAAAGGAATACAAAAATACGATACCTTTTAAAATTGCACCTCCCAAAATCAAATACCTCGGAATACACCTGAACAAGGAGATAAAGGACCTATATGCCGAGAACTATAAAACTTTAATCAAAGAAATCAAAGAAGATGGAAAGAAATGGAAAGATATTCCATGTTCCTGGATTGGGAAAATCAATATTGTAAAAATGGCCATACTACCCAAAGCAATCTACAGATTCAATGCAATCCCTATCCAATTACCCAGGACATTTTTCACAGAACTAGAACAAACAATCCAAACATTTATATGGAACCACAAAAGACCCAGAATCGCCAAAGCAATCCTGAGAAACAAAAACCAAGCAGGAGGCATCACTCTCCCAGACTTCAAGAAATACTACAAAGCCACAGTCATCAAAACAGTGTGGTACTGGTATCAAAACGGACACACAGACCAATGGAACAGAGTAGAGAATCCGGAAATAAACCCTGACACCTAGGGTCAATTAATCTTTGACAAGGGAGGCAAGAACATAAAATGGGAAAAGGAAAGTCTATTCAGCAAGCATTGCTGGGAAACCTGGAAAGCTGCATGCAAAGCAATGAAACTAGAACACACCCTCACACCATGCACAAAAATAAACTCCAAATGGCTGAAAGACTTAAATATACAACAGGACACCATCAAACTCCTAGAAACATAGGCAAAACACTCTCTGACATCAACATTATGAATATTTTCTCAGGTCAGTCTCCCAAAGCAATAGAAATTAGAGCAAAAATAAACCCATGGGACCTCATCAAACTGAAAAGCTTTTGCACAGCAAAGGAAACCAAAAAGAAAACAAAAAGACAACTTTCACAATGGGAGAAAATTGTTTCAAATGATGCAACCAACAAGGGCTTAATCTCTAGAATATATAAGCAACTTATACAACCCAACAGCAAAAAAGCCAATCAATCAATGGAAAAATGGGCAAAAGACCTGAATAGACATTTCTCCAAAGAAGATATACAGATGGCCAACGAACACATGAAAAAATGCTCAACATCGCTGATTATAAGAGAAATGCAAATCAAAACTACCATGAGATACCACCTCACACCAGTCAGAATGGCCATCATTCATAAATCCACAAATAACAAGTGCTGGAGGGGCTGTGGAGAAAAGGGAACCCTCCTGCACGGTTGGTGGGAATGTCAACTGGTACAGCCACTATGGAGAACAGTTTGGAGATACCTTAGAAATCTATACATAGAACTTCCATATGACCCCACAATCCCACTCTTGAGCATCTATACGGACAAAACTCTCCTTAAAAGAGACACATGCACCTGCATGTTCATTGCAGCCCTATCCACAATAGCCAGGACATGGAAACAACCCAAATGTCCATCAACAGAGGATTGGATTCGGAAGAAGTGGTATATATACACAATGGAATACTACTCAGCCATAGAAAAGAAAGACCTAATGCCATTTGCAGCAACATGGATGGAACTAGAGACTCTCATCCTGAGTGAAATGAGCCAGAAAGACAAAGACAAATACCATATGATCTCACTTATAACTGGAATCTAATATCCAGCACAAATGAACATCTCCTCAGAAAAGAAAATCATGGACTTGGAGAAGAGACTTGTGGTTGCCTGATGGGAGGGGGAGGGAGTGGGAAGGATCGGGAGCTTGGGCTTATCAGACACAACCTAGAATAGATTTACAAGGAGATCCTGCTGAATAGCATTGAGAACTATGTCTAGATACTCATGTTGCAACAGAACAAAGGGTGGGGGAAAAATGTAATTGTAATGTATACATGTAAGGATAACCTGACCCCCTTGCTGTACAGTGGGAAAATTAAAAAAAAAAAAAAGTAAGAGAAAGAAAAAAAAAATAAGAAGCAAACATATACATATAATAATAAACTCAAAAAAAAAAAAAAGAAATGGCTTTGATTCTATTCAGGAATGTTCCCTCTATACACACTTTGGCGAGGGTCTTGATCATGAATGGATGTTGGACTTTGTCAAATGCTTTTTCTACATCGATTGAGATGATCACATGATTTTTGACTTTTTTTTTGTTAATGTGGTGTATGTTGCTGATTGATTTGCGTATGTTGAACCATCCTTGTGAACCTGGGATGAACCCAACCTGGTCATGGTGTATAATTTTTTTGGTATGTTGTTGGATTCGGTTGGCTAAGATTTTGTTGAGAATTTTTGCATCGATATTCATCAATGATATTGGCCGATAGTTTTCTTTTTTGGTGGTATCTCTGTCTGGTTTTGGAATGAGGGTGATGGTGGCATCATAGAATGTCTTTGGGAGTATTCCTTCTTCTTCAACCTTTTGAAAGAGTTTCAGGAGGATGGGCACCAATTCCTCTTTATATGTTTGATAGAATTCACCTGTGAAGCCATCTGGTCCTGGACTTTTATTTGTAGGGAGTGATTTTATGACCTCTTCAATTTCATTTCTAGTGATCGGTCTGTTCAGTTGGTCTGTTTCTTCTTGATTCAGTTTTGGCAGGCTGTAAGATTCTAGAAAATTGTCCATTTCTTCCAGATTGTCAAACTTGTTGCCATATAATTGTTCATAGTATTCTCTTATGGTTTTTTGTATTTCTGCTGTATCTGTTGTGATTTCTCCTTTTTCATTTCTAATTTTGGTGATTTGGGTTCTTTCTCTCCTCTTTGTAGTGAGTCTGGCCAGGGGTTTGTCAATTTTGTTCACCTTTTCAAAGAACCAGCTCTTGGTTTTATTCATTTTCTCTATTGTTTTTTGAGTCTCTATTTTATTGATTTCTTCTTTGATCTTTATAATTTCCTTCCTTCTGCTGACTTTAGGCCTTTTTTGTTCTTCTTTTTCTAATTCGTTTAGGTGGAGGGTTAAGTTGTCAATTTGGGATCTTTCTTCTTTTTTGAGAAAGGCCTGGATTGCTATAAATTTCCCTCTGAGCACTGCTTTCGCAGCATCCCATAGATTTTGAGAGGTTGTGTCTTCATTATCATTTGTTTCAAGGTAGTTTTTAATTTCCTTCTTGATTTCCTCATTGACCCATTGGTTTTTTAGTAGCATGTTGTTTAGTCTGCATGTAGTAGGTTTTTTCTCTTTGCTTTTCCCATGGTTGATTTCTAATTTCATGGCATTGTGGTCAGAAAAGACACTTGAGATTATTTCTATGCTCCTAAATTTATTGAGGTTAGCTTTGTGTCCCAATATGTGGTCGATTCTTGAGAATGTTCCATGTGCATTTGAGAAGAATGTGTATTCTGATTTTTGTGGATGTAGTGTCCTGAAGATATCAATGAAGTCTAACTTTTCTATTGTTTCCTTTAGGATCTCTGTTGCTTTATTGGTTTTCTGTCTAGAGGATCTGTCCATTGATATGAGGAGGGTATTAAGGTCTCTTAATATGATTGTATTCTCATCAATATCTCCCTTTATGTCTGTTATATTTGATGTATGCGGAAGAGTTTTTAAAGGTGATGTTCCACTCCTCCTGCAAAGAGTTTTGTTTCTTTGCTCATTTTTTTCCTTTTAATGAGTATATTTCATTTATTATCAGAATGAACTATCATACTTCACATTATTTTTTCTAGGAAATTGTTTACTTTTATATTTCAACTATTATATATAAATTTTATGTGATCATCTCATATATATTTTTATTTTCTCTCTACTTGACTTTCTGTTTTGTGTAATTTTTGTTTTGTATTCTTGATCACTTTTTTCTTAGTCATTTTCATTTGAATGTCATAAGCAAAGATAATTGATGGTTTCTGTGTATGTTTATGAAAGATTCCTAGCATTTGAAAACTTGTGGTAGAATGACAGAAGTGCAAGAACATACGTAGAAGGAATTCCTAGCATAACAAAAATTACTTTAATAAAATAATAAACTTTCATGAAGATCTGTCACTGATCTGAATAGCTGGTGGGATACTGGGAAGCTTTAGGGATATTTCCAAATGCCATCCTGCTGAAACAGTGTGCCATGTTAACAAGGAATTTTTTTTTTTTTTTTTTTTAGTGCTGCAACTGCAGCTTATGGATTCTCAGGCTAGAGGTAGAATCAGAGCTGCAGCTGCTGGCCTATGCCATAGCCACAACAATGCAGGATCCAAGCCGCATCTTTGACATCCACCACAGCTCACAACAGTGCCAAATTTCTGACCCAGTGAGTGAAGCCAGGGATCAAACCTGCATCCTCATGGATATTACTCAGGTTCATAACCCACCAAGCCACTATGGGAACTCCAGAATCTGCATACTTTTGATAGCTCATTTTAAAATTTGATTGGACAAATTTTTGAAAAAATATTGTTTGTAAAATAATAAGTTGGAATTAGTCAACATAAACATTTTCTTGTTTTTAAAAATTCACTGATCTATAGTTTTGTTTTTCAATATTTACTGCCTGGTATTTATTTTTTTAGATTTCTTGTTAAGCCATTTATTCCAACATTGAAAAATCTTCTAGCACTTTATATGCTTGGTGATTAAAAAAGAAAAAAATGTAATGTGGAGTTCCTGCTGTGGCTCAGAGGCTTAAGGAGCTGGTGTTGCCTCAGCTGTGGTGTAGGTTGCAGCTTCATCTCAGATTTGACCCCTTGCCTGGAACCCCCATATGTAATGGATGTGGACAAAAAAGAAAAAAAAAAGGTAACATAAAATTTTGGTAGAAGTTTTAGAAACTGCAGCAGGATAACAATTTACATCTTGGTGCATTTACCTGTAACATGTGCACTTATGTTACATACAAAACATTATTTCCAGATTTGACTCTTTGAGGCTGAAACTGGTTTAACAAGTGTTACCCTACCAGAAATAAGACTGCCACACTTGATTATTGTTATATTTTAAAATACTGTGCTTTCAGAGGTGAAAAAGGTCACTCCGATTGTGTTCTAGTCATGGTTGTTTTTAGTGAAATGGCACAATGATGAAGACTCTGGGCGCTTTGGAATGTCCCCTCACAGTAGGCACAATTCAGGGTGCTGGGCACCAAATTGCCACGCTGTGTCTTCCTGGCTGAGTGACCTTAGGCAAATCACCTGACATTCTTCTACCTCGGTTAACATGAAGGTTAAAATGGAAGCTTCTGCCTAGAGCTGTGGTGAAGATTAAATGAGCTGATATCAGGAAATAGCTTAAAGGAGTGCCTGCTGCTGTTACCTACGTGATGGCCATTGTTGTTGTCAGACAAAAGAAGCAAGTTACCTGTTATGTAGACACCAGAAGTGCTGAAATGCCAAGGCCATGGTGGTAGGAACCTGGCCTATCTTACAGCATCCCTGAGGGGAGACATTCAAGGGAAATCATCAAGGTGGCCCTGGAAGGGCAGCCTCCAACCTGCCTTTTTTTTTTTTTTTGGCCTTTTAGGGCCACTCCCAAGGCATATGGAATTTCCCAGGCTAGGTGTCGAATACAGCTGCCAGCCTACACCACAGCCATAGCAACTCCGGATCCGAGTCACATCTGCGACCTATACCACAGCTCAGGGGAACACCTGATACCCAACCCACCGAGTGAGGCCAGGGATCAAACCCACATCCTCATGGATAGTAGTTGGATCTGTTTTGCTGAGCCACAGTGGGAGCTCCCTATGCTTTTCTTTTCTGAGGGGAGAGGCAGAAACACTCAGGGGAGTGGGAGGGAGTGTCCTCTCTCAGGGTCTTGGATGACTACTGTGCCCAGACCCACCAGCTACTCTCTGTAAAAGTGCAACCTGAGAGGCGGCACTTCCAGGCATCCACATTGCTGGGCATGACCTGGGATGGACACTGTGCATTGCAAGACAGCAAGCTGCCAACCTAAAGAGTGTGTGATAGTCAACTAGTTAACAACTTGGTATGGGCACAGGCTCACCCAGGTTCTGAAAGTTGCAGGTAGTAATCCTTTACTTTCTGGGTCATTGGGAACACTTAGGGTACACAAAGCAGCTGCCCTTTGCCAAAGTACAGCAGTATTATGGTGAATAGCGACCCACACCATGAAGGACGATGGACTATTCATCCAGAGACAATGGCTACTTGCCTCTGGATTAGATAAGAAGAGGAGATTAGATTTCCCCCCAAATGATAGCTGTATAAGATAATGAGGTTTGTAATGCTCTCAGATATTGAATAGCAAATTATTGGTCAAAAATAATAAATACATAAATAATTTACCAATTGACTTAAAAGAGAAACAAAACCAAAATCTGTGTTTATTTCTGAGGTGTCATTAATAAAGATAAAATTTTATCTTAGGTACTGCTGTTTGTTTAATTAGCATTGCTTTGTTGTTTGCCTGGCAGAATTATCAGCAACATGAATGCAGGAAACCAAACAGAGGTCTTGGAATTCCTCCTCCTGGGCCTCTCCGAGGATGCAGAATGGCAGCCCCTCCTCTTTGGGCTGTTCTTGTCCATGTACCTGGTCTCCATGCTTGGGAACCTGCTCATCATCCTGGCTGTCAGCTCTGACTCCCACCTCCACACCCCCATGTACTTCTTCCTCTCCCACCTGTCTTTTTCGGATATTTGTTTCAGATCCACCACTGTCCCCAAAATGCTGGTGAACATCCAGACAGTGAGCAAAGCTATCACCTACGCAGGCTGCATCACCCAGATGTATTTTTACTTAATCTTCGGGTACCTGGACCACTTCCTCCTGACCGTGATGGCTTATGACCGCTTTGTGGCCATCTGTCATCCCCTGCACTACAGGACCATGATGAACCTGCACCTTTGTTGCCTGCTGGCTCTCGTCTCTTGGTCCCTCAGTTTCCTAATCACCCTCTTCTACAGTCTGATGGTGCTGCATCTCTCATTCTGCACACACACCTAAATTCCCTGCTGAGGTGCTCAAGTCCTCCTGTTCAGATGCTCTCAGCAATTACATCATGCTGTTTTCTGTGACTGGTGTGCTGGGTATTCCTCCAGTGACTGGGATCCTTGTCTCTTACTCTAAGATTATTTCCTCCATATTGAAAATGTCCTCAGTGGAGGGGAAGTACAAAGCGTTTTCCACCTGTGGGTCTCACCTAACGGTCATTTCCTTATTCTATGGGACAGGGTTAGGTGTGTACCTCAGTTATGCCTTCTCTGCCTCCTCCTCAAAGGGGGCAGTGGCCTCAGTGATGTACACCATGGTCACCCCCATGCTGAACCCCTTCATCTACAGCCTGAGGAACAGGGACATGCAGGGGTCCCTGAGAAAATGTGTCAGCAGGTCTTTCTTCTCCCTGTGAAGGGCCACTGCTGCTATGAGTGGGGAGTTACTGTGATAACCCAGGGTCAAAACCCTGCCAGTCAGAAACAGTGAATCTTCGCCTTTGTTGAGGGAGTGCCTTGTCCGTCTTTATCTGAAATACCATTGCTTGAGTCTCCTCCATGTTTTCACCTCCAAAGCAAGTGCTTCTCAAGAACTTCCTTTTGTGACTTTTATACCCTCTTTTCTGTGCACAAATGTTCATCCTTGGTCTCCTCCACACAATCAAGACAGTCATCAATCACCCACCAGAATGGCTCAAATTTTGTGTTTTCCATTGACACCAAAGCCCGTTTTGGGTAAGAAAGATGAATCTACTCTGTGAAGGTCTCCTCAAACTTATTCTGTACAGTAGTACTCTCTAGAGACAAACATAATTGGTCTTAGCAGCAGCCCTTCACATTCTTAATTAAAGTTTGCACTGCCCCATTCATACTTGTTCTGGACTGAAGGTTTCGGGCCCCCCAACATTTGTGTTGAAACCCTACTCTCCTTGCGATGGTGTTGGGATGTGGGGCTTTTGGGAGGTGGCTAAGATTTGATAAGGTCATGGGGATGGAGCCCCCATGATAGGATGGGTCCCCATGTGAGAGCATGAGAGCACCTGCCTTCTCTCTGTTTTCTGCCCTGAGAGGATAATAGAGCAGTGGAGAATCTGAAACCCTGAAGAGAATCTTCACTAGAACTTGATTATACTGGCCTCCTGATCTCAGACTTCCAGCCTCCAAAACTTCGAGAAACACATTTTTTGTTGTTGTTGTTGTTTACAAGCCCCTTAGCTGTTTGTAGTATGGCAGTCCAGAGGGTTAGGAAATAAATGGAAGACTTTGTGTAACTCATCTCTTTTCTGATACAATTTCCCAAGTTGTCCATATTTTCTCTATATACAATGATTTGTCAGGCTTCCTATTCGTCAAAATCGTTATAAAAATGTTTCCCGTATTTGTCTGCATAAGGTTGCTTCCAATCCATGTTTTCCCTATAATTGTTTTTTGATGTTAAGAACTTGTGCTTTCAGATGAACCTGTCTGCATCACAAACAGACACTCACAGACATGGAGAATAGACCTGTGGTTGCAAAGGGAGAGGGGGAGGAGGTGGTATGGACAGGAATTTTGGGATTAGTAAATGCAAACTATTATATTTAGAATGAATAAGCAATGAGGTCTAGCTTTATACCGTAGAGAACCAATAATTTGTGGTAGAACATCATAGAAGATAATATGAGAAAACCAAAGTGTATATATTTACAGCAGGGTCACTTAGCTGTACAATGGAAATCGACAGAAAATTGTAAATCAACTCTAAATTTTTTTAACAAAAATATTTTGTGCTAATATCCTACTTAAAAATAATTATTTATTGAATTCCCTCTCTGGCATAGTGGGTTAAGAATCAGACTGCAAAGGTTGGGGTCACTACAGGCACCAGGGTTTGATCTCTGACCTGGCATTGCTGCAGCTTAGGCTTGGATTTAACCCCTGGCCTAGGAGCTTCGATATGCCTGGGTGTGACCATAAAAAATTGTATTAGTTCCTAATGGTAATTTGAACAAGATTTTTAAAATATGAAAATCTCATTCTGTTAAGTGCCATATTCATAATTTCCTCCCAGAGTGATACGTGCTTTCTGTGATATGAAATGATCATCCTATCCAGGATGAGAGGAGAAGAGTATTTCTAGGACAGCCCATTTCTCCTCATTTACTCAGAATATCACTAGATTTTCTGTCCCATCTATTCCTTGTAGTTCTTAGCGTCTTAACGCCTTGTTGCCTGCCCCAAACAAAAAGTCAGACTTGAATAGTTCAGTCAAACAGCCAAAGTCTCAAGACTGTCCCTATCAGCAATGAATGTGATGTATGCAGTGACAAAGATCAGATTATCTCCAGGTTACTTTGTTTAAAGAAAAAAATTAATATTCATGAGAAGGTTGTCTTACAGCTTTATAGCTTTATCCTAGTACAATCAAGTGTCTGTCCATGTCTGTATCTGTACATCTATATACTAGATTTCAGATTAAGCCACCAACATGCCTGTGAGCTCTTCCTTCTCAGTGTCTTCAAGAATTAGGAGGATTTCAAAGGACACAGATGAAGGAGGGTGTTTCTTAGGGCATGGACAAGCCAGTGGGCACAGTGGAATATTTTCAGGGGTCAAAGATGTTTGGTGGTAGGAGAAGAGTCACATGAAAATATATGGGTGATGCAAACTGTTAATCTTGGAATGGATTTACAATGAGATGCTGCTGTGTAGCATTGCTAACTCTCTCTACATACTTATATTGCAGCAGAACAAAGGGAGGAATAAAATGTATGCATGTGAGTGTAACTTAGTCCCTATGCTGTAGAGTGGAAAAATAAATAAAATAAAATAATAATAAAAAAATATATGGGTGAGAGATCTGGAAAGAGTGAAAGAGTAGAAAGTCTTATGTGGGCATGTATATTGAGTTCACTGAAAGTTTTCCAGAGACTTGTTCTCACCATTGCTCTGGAAGAAAAGTGAAAAGGAGCAGTCACCCACAGTTCATGTGATGGTGGGCTTATTGTCTCCCTAGCCCTGTGCTCATGCCAATGCCATGATACTTTTTTAGAAAAAAATTTTTATGAAAGTATAGTTGACTTACAACTTTACTTTAATTTCTGATGTGACCCAGTCATACATATATATCTTTTTGGATGCTCTTTTCCATCATGTTCTAACCCAAGAGATTAGACATAGTGCCTTGTACTGTACAATAAGACCTCAATGCTTATCCCTTCTAAATGTAAATATTTGCATCTACCAATCCAAAACTCCCAGTCAGTTCCATTCCTCTCCTTCTCCCCGCAGCAAACACAAGTCTGCTCTCCATGTCCCTGATCTGTTTCTCCAGTAGCTATGATCATTTGTGCCGTATTAAATTACACATAAGTGATATATTTCATTTGTCTTTTTCTTTCTGACTTGCTTCAATTAATATAAGAATCTCTAGTTGCATCCATGTTGCTGAAATGGCATTATTTTGTTCTTTTTTATAGGTGAATAGTATTCCATTGTATCTATGTACCACATCTTCTTAATCCGTTCATCTGTCAATGGATATTTAGGTTGTTTCCATGTCTCGGCTATTGTGAACAGTGCTGCAATGAACATAGGAGGGCATGCGTCTTTCTGAATGAAAGTTTTGTCTGGAAATATGCCCAGGACCTTAGTCAGCTGCCCTTCATCTCTGGAGCTGTCTCATAGTCTATCTCTGTGCAGTCCAAGATGGTAACCACCAGCTAAACATGATCATTTAGCACATTTCAAGTGCTGACTCACCCATGTGCCTAGTACCATATTTAGGCAGTGCAGATATAAATTATTTTCATTATCACAAAAAGTTCTATTGGAGAACATTTTTCTACCCATTTGTGGGGAAATAAAATTTTCCTGGATTTCTCGGTGCTCTTGCAGTGAGAGCCCTAGCCTCCCAAGACATCGGAAAGTATACGAAATAAGGATAGAGAATGTTAGATTTCAGTTCCCTCAGAAATGTTTTGCTCTTGTTATGTGAATGAGCCAAAGATGGCCTCTGCGTATTGGCCCCGAGTGTGTGTATATTTTCCCTGTGGGTGATGACTCTTCAGTGCAAAAGCCTGTCAGCACCAAACTTAACTTTTCAAACATCCAGTTTTTAAAAATAGCCCAATCGCATTTGAATCCATTTAGAGTTGCCTGCTTTGCACACCCTGAAAAACTCCTTGGACAGCTGTTACCTATTGATGATAAAAGGACCTGTGGATTTAATGCCTCAAGCAGCTCTCGCCCTTCCCTTCCATGGCTCTCTGACCCAGGGACCCAGTGTTCCTGTGGGAAAAAGTGAGCTCAGGGTTTCCTACTTTGCCATCTCAGACACTTTTCACCTATGACATATTTTGTTCAGTGAGATGTACATTTCATTTTTACCATGTGAAAACCAATTTTTTTAACTCTGTGCTTGTCTTTGCCCCCATTATCTTAAAAATTTGTTTTTATTTTATTTTATTTTATTTTATTTTATTTTATTTTATGTCTATGGCCACACCTGTGGTATGTGGAAGCTCCCAGGCCAGAGACTGGATCTGAGCCTCAGCTGTGAACTACACCAGAACTGTGGTAATGCCTGATATTTTAACCCACTGTACCAGCTGGGGATCAAAACCAGGGATCAAACCCAGGTCTCTGCAGCAATCCAAGCCACTGCGGTCAGATCTTTAATGTGCTACACTACAGCGGCAACTCCTAAAAGCCCCTTTTTATTTTCTAATTACCATGTCACACTTTTCTATCTATTTTGTTGTCAGACATTTTGTCCAGTCACAGCTATGCCAATTACAGGATATAATTGCAACAAATTGATCATTTTCTCTATGTTATTCATCCCTAAAATGGAGGTAATAACCTTTATGTCATGGTTATTATTAAATGAATGAATTATAATAAAGAGTGTGGTATTCACTGTTATTAAATTTTTTAATAAGTCCTCTTAACAATGAACACTGTTCTCTTTATCAACATTTGTTTATTTAATAGTAATCCTGAGCTAAGAGTTATTGTCTCTATTTAGGATGTTTGACAGAGTAGAGAAGCAGCAGTGTTGTGTGTTATTCATATATATTCATATACTCTGAATAATATATTCAGATTTTCACACCTGATAGAGCAAGTCTTTGATTTAGGGTGCTGTCAGGGTCTTCAGTGGCCCTATACAATCAGTATTTAAGGATGATCACTGGCAAAGAACAAGTAGTTTGATACTAATTGAATGCTTTTCAGAGAGAATCATGAGCCCTGTGGGACATCATGCCTAAGAAGAAGAGAAATTATAGGGTGAAAAAAAACATGACTGTCCCCAAATTACCCATGTGGGAATAGAACTGTCAAGCAGAGTTTCCATTTTTATTATGTTTTTTCTTTCCCAAGGGCAAAGCTGTTTGGAAATGGAGTAACACTAGGAATATTTATTTAATTAGGTGCTTTGAGAATTCAACCTTGGATGCCCCTGAAAGGATAAATTCTCCTTGTCTGTCCCTGTGCTCCCAGCTCACTGACCCCAGCCCAAGAAAAATATTGTCACCTTGCTGATCCCAGGTCTATTTGGATCTTATACCATTTTTCATTCTGGAGATCTTGCACCATCCTTTATCCTTCCATCCATCAGTGCAACCAGATATTCTTCCCTGCTATCATCTGAGTGATCCATTTGGGCTTAGTAAGTGCTCAGAAAGAGGAGTGTGTATTCATGCACATGGAGGAGGCTTTTGTGAGCAGCAAAGTAACTCCAGGGACATGGACAAAGTAGTGGCTAAGAGCTTCTAGTAAAAATTCCTAAAGAGTTTAAGTTTGTGGCTTCTAAGAGGAATCCAGACTCTGGAGTGAATTAAATGATGCTGATAATGAGACATTTTCTTTATAACTTCCATGGTATTCTGACTGCCATTTCAGGGCTTGGTATGATACAGCCTGTTTTTTGAGCTAGATTTTCCTTATCATTTAGGGAACTAGTTTATCTTTCTTAATGTGCTATAAGTGTTCCTCCAACCACACATCTTGTATTATAGCCCCCTGCCCATTGGAGACACATTTATTTTATTTATTAATTTATTTTTTATACTTTAAAATTTACAAATGACCTTAAATTTTGGTAAATGGTTGTGTCATCATTTTCAGAATATATCTGTTTGAGGTATCTATGTATACATTTACAATATTTTTCTTAATTTTAAGCAGTCTTCAACTGTGAGGATAAATGCTTCTTTGTCATGTTGAATGCATTTTGATATTATTGGACTATATTTGGCTGATGTTTGTATTACTGTCATACAACACCATAAATGGAATGCCTGGAAAAATTTTACTATGCTTGGATGAATTTTTGAAAGCCATAGCAACCCAAAGAAGTCATTTTGTCACTCTACTCATTTTTCTCTTCATTGTCATATTTTATTTCTATCAGAATGAATTTTGATGCTTCCTATTTTTAAGGAATATAATCTACTGAGTTCTCTCTTGAATCAAAGTTATAGCATCCCAGTGAAAGCAGCTTCCATGGAAAAGTGAAGATTAACAGAAAAGAACAAGCATATTTAAATAGAATACAGGGTTAGAAGGTGACCAGCAGTCTTGAAAGGCTGCTTCCCACCCTGGAAAGCATCAGAACCAAGATCATCACTTCCATCTCTTTCCATTTCTCTCTCCTTCCCATATTTTTTAGGCCAAGTGATCTACACTATCCCATTCTAAGAACTTGTGTCACTGCATTCAGCTCCACAGACGGTAATTCCCAAATCCTAAAATGTACTGAGCCATGGTTTCTCTATGTTTCCATAATATTCCAGGCACTGTTCTTTAAAACATCAACTCATTTATTTCTCACAACAATCCTCTGGAGTAGGTATCATTAATAATCCCGTTTCACCAGGTAGGAAATGAGGAAGTGAGAAAGCAGAGAAATTGGCTAAGATCAGTGAGGGGTGGAGCAAGGGTTCAAGGTGGAGCAGAGAGATTCTAGGATCCACCTTTTGACATGATACTTACTACCACACCTTAGCAGTTCAGTACAGTGATTCTGAAGTGCAAGCTGCCTTCTTTGCAAGCATAGTGATGGACAGTCCTAACACCCGATTCTAGGTTAACGTGTCTTATCAAGTCCATCCCTTCAATTATTAACTAAAATATGAATTTTATTTGGAAGTTTCTCCAGTGAAGCTCTTTGTCCAGATTGAGTGAGACACCACTCTCTTACCAAATTAGTTGGTGTCATGGGGCAGCGGGGCCAGAGCACACCCAATTACACATGACTGTGCTAGAGTACTAAGTAAATGAAGGAAAAGGCAAAATCATCCAAGGGGCAAGTTTCAGCATCACCAAAGGAAAAATGTTCAAACGATTGATGTGCAGAATCTAAAAGGGGCTGATGCTGAGCTGGACACCACAGAGGTTGGTGGTCTCTTGAGACAGATTTTGAGGGGCATGACCAATTTTTGATAAAGATCAGACGAAGGGAATATATTATCCCTTAAAATTGATAACTGTATAAGATACTGATATCTGTAATCACTCCCAGTGAATGAAAACTAATTTGTTATTGAAAGTGTAGTTTTTTTTCCTGTGTGTTGGCTTGGGGGAGGTTGATTGTATGATAAAAATCTTTTAATATTTGGGGACTCCTGTTTGTTTGTTTTATGGCAGAATTCTCAGCTCCATGGATGCAGGAAACCAAACATGGGTCTTGGAATTCCTCCTCCTGGGCCTCTCAGAGGATGCAGAACAGCAGCCCCTCCTCTTTGGGCTGTTCTTGTCCATGTACCTGGTCTCCATGCTTGGGAACCTGCTCATCATCCTGGCTGTCAGCTCTGACTCCCGCCTCCACACCCCCATGTACTTCTTCCTCTCCCACCTCTCTTTTTCTGATATTTGTTGCAGTTCCACCATAGTTCCCCAAATGCTGTTGAACATCCAGACAGCGAGCAAAGCCATCATCTATTCAGGCTGCATTACCCAGATGTATTTTTCCTCAGTTTTTTTGTGCTTGGACAACCTCCTCCTGACCGTGATGGCTTTTGACCGCTTTGTGGCCATCTGTCACCCCCTGCACTACAGGATCATGATGAACCCACTCCTCTGTGACCTGCTGGCTCTATTCTCTTGGTCTGTCAGTATCCTTTTCCCCCTCATCCCATGTCTGATGGCACTGCATCTCTCATTCTGCACACACACGGAAATTCCCCACTTCTTCTGTGAACTGGCTGAGGTGCTCAAGTCTGCCTGTTCTGATGCTTTCAGGAATTATATTGCTATGTATTCTCTGACTGGCCTGCTGGCTATTCCTCCACTGACTGGAATCCTTGTCTCTTACTCTAAGATTATTTACTCCATATTAAAAATGTCCTCATTGGAGGGGAAGTACAAAGCATTTTCCACCTGTGGGTCTCACTTAACGGTCATTTCCTTATTCTACGGGACAGGGTTAGGTGTGTACCTCAGTTCTGCCTTCTCCCCCTCCTCCTCAAAGGGGGCAGTGGCCTCAGTGATGTACACCGTGGTCACCCCCATGCTGAACCCCTTCATCTACAGCCTGAGGAACAGGGACCTGCAGGGGGCCCTGAGGAAATTTGTCAGCAGGTCTTCCTTCCCCCTGTGAATGATCATGGATGCTGTGAGAGGGTAGTTACTATGACAACCAAAGAACAATTCCCTGGCAGTCAGAAATACCAAATCTTTGACTTCATTGTGGTGGTGAATTGTCCTTCTTTATCTGAAATATCATCATGGGTTTTTCTGCGTTTATACATCCGTGAGAAACTGCTTTCCACAAACTTCCTTTAGACACATTTATGCCGTCTTTCCTGTGCATAAATTTTTATCTTTGGTCTTGTCTGCATTAGCAATAGATATAGCGTATCAATATAGTCATAAAGTCATCCTCCCGAAGGACCAAAAACCTTCTATATATGCTGTCCGTGATATGAAATGATCTTCCTAACCAGGATGAGATTAGAAGGATATTTCCAGGACAGCCGATTACTCCTCAATTTACCCACAATATTACTAGATTTTCTTTCATATATATCTTCATATTTCTCAGCATCTTCAAATCTTGTTCCCCTCTCTGTGTTCAACTTGAATAGTTCAAACAAACTGCCAGAAGTCTCAAGGCTGTACTATCAGCCAGTGAATAGTGTTGTATTCAGTGACAAAGATAAGATTTTCACCAGAATACTTTGTTTAAAGAAGAAAATTAATATTCACAAGAGGGTTGTCTTATGCTAGAACAATTGAGTATATGTCCATGTCTGTGTCTGTATATCTATATGCTAGATTTCAGATTAAGCCACCAATAGGCCTCTGAGATCTTTTTTCTCAGTGTCTTCAAGAATAAGGAGGCTTTCAGGGGATGAAGATGAAGGGGGTCATTTCTTGGAGTATGGGCAACCTGTGGGGCAAGGTGGAACATTTTCAGGGGCCAGTGATGGTGTGGTGATGGGAAAAGAATCTCATGGGTGAGAGATGTGGAAATGGTAAAAGTGTAACATGTCTGAACCCACTGAGCCACAACAGGAACTCTGTGGGCATGTGTACCTAATTCACTTTATGGTTTCAGAGAATTATTCCCATGAGTGAATTGAAAGAGGTCTCACCCACAGTTCATGTGACAGTGGGCTTATCCTGTTCCTAGGCCTGTGCTTATGCCAATGCTCTGATCTTCTTTTTTATTAAATTTTTAAATTAAATTATAGTTGATTTACAACATTCCTTCAATTTCTGATGTACAGCAAAGTGACCCAGTCATACGTATACAACCATTTTTCTTTTTCATACTATGTTCCATCATGTTCTAACACAAAAACCGGCCATAGTGCCTTGTGCTATATGTAGGACGTCATTGCTTATCCCTTCTAAATGTAAGAGTTTGCATCTACCAATCCCAAACTTCCAGGCTAGCCCACTCCCTCCCCCTCCCCCCAGCAAACACAAGTCTGCTCTCCACATCCCTGATCTGTTTCTTCTGTGGATAGGATCATTTGCGCCCAAATTAGATTCCACATATAAGTGATATCATATGGTATTTGTCTCTCTCTTTCTGATTTACTTCACTTAGTATGAGAATCTCTAGTTGTATCCATGTTGCTGAAATGGCATTATTTTGTCCTTTTTAATGCCTCAGTAGTATTCCATTGAATATATGTGCAACATCTTCTCAATCCATTCATCTGTCAATGGACATTTATGTCATTTCCATGTTCTTGGATAGTGTGAATAGTGCTGCAATGAATATAGGGATGCACGTATTTTTTGAATGAAAGTTTTGTCTGGATATATGCCCAAGACCGAAGCCCTGATCTCAGTCAGCTGCCCATCATCTCTGGAGCTGTCCCATAGTCTACCTCTGTGCACTCCAAGATGGTAACCTCCAGCTACACATGACTATTCACCACATTCCAAGTGCTCACTCACTCATGTGCCTAGAACCATATTTGGGCACTGCAAATATAAAACATTTTCATTATTGCAAAAAATTCTTTTAGAGGGCATTATGCTACCCATTTGTAGGGAAATAAAAAATTCCAGGATTTATTGGTGCTCTTGCTGTGAGAGCCCTAGCCTCCCAAGCCACTGCAAATTTTATGAAGGAAAGACAGAGCAATTCCCATCATGCCTCAGTGGTTAAGGAGCCTGACTAGTATCCACGAGGATGTGGGTTCAATCCCTGGCCTTGCTCAGTCAGTTAAGGATCCAGCATTGAGCACTATTCACATTAGCCAAGACATGGAAACCACCCACATGTCCATCGACAGATGATTGGATTAGGAAGATGTGGTAGATGTACACAACGGAATACTACTCAGCCATAAAAACGAAATGACATAATGCCATTTGCAGCAACATGGATGGAACTAGAGACTCTCATACTGAGTGAAATAAGTCAGAAAGACAAAGACGAATACCGTATGATATCACTTATAACTGGAATCTAATATACAGCAACAATGAACATTTCCACAGAAAAGAAAATCTTGGACTTGGAGAATAGACTTGTGACTGCCCAATGGGGAGAGGGAGGGAGTGGGAGGCATCGGGAGCTTGGGGTTATTGGATGCAAACTATTGTGCTTGGAATGGATTTACAATGAGATCCTGCTGTGTAGCACTGAGAACTGTCTAGATACTTACATCGCAACAGAAAAATGGGAGGAAAAAAAATGTATACACGTATGTGTAACTTGGTCCCCAAGCTGTACAAGCAGAAAAAAAACATTGCTCCTACTATCACTTCACATTTCTTCATTGCCATTCCGTTTTCAAAGTCTTTACATTTGTATTTTCATTTTGATCATCCAAGAGAAGAGAGGTTGGTGTTATGGTTATTTTGGTGGTAAAGACAAAGAAATTGAAGCAAAGGAAAGAAATAAGACACTTGCTTAATGTCACTAAATCCAGTAGCTTACCAGTATAATTTAGCACCCCATGAATTAGTAGTAGTGATCGTAACAATAAACTGGCTTCACAGCCTTTTTCACTGTAAGAATTCAGTCGTTTTGGTATATACCTCAGTGGTTCAATTCCTGCAGAACCATGCCTGAGATTCCTGCCTACACAAATTCATCATACCACAATAATTTAGTTTGTGTAACTGAAGAGATTGTTTAATAGCAATTTCCTTGCTAATCACTTTCTAACGACAATCTACTTTAATACAATAGATTATAATAATTCACCTGCTACCTTAAGCAATGAATACATTACTATTTGCATATCAAAAAAAAGTATCCAGCATTGCTGTGTGCTGTGGCATAGGTTGCAGATGTGGTTGGGACCTCACGTTGCTATGGGTGTGGTGCAGGCCTGCAGCTATAGCTCTGATTCAATACCTAGCCTGGGAACCTCCATGCACCATAGGTGCAGCCCTAAACACACACACAAACACACACACACACACACACACACACACACACACACACACACACACACAGGAAAGAAAAGAAAAAGATAATCTTAGATTTCACTTCCCTCAGAAACGTTTTGCTCTTGTTATGTGAATGAGCCAAAGATGGCCTCTGTGTATTGGCCCCAAGGATGTGTATAGCTTCCCTGTGGGTTAAGATGACTCTTCAGTGCAAAAGACTGTCAGCACCAAACTTAACTTTTCAAATATCCAGTTTTTAAAATTAGCCCAATCGCATTTGAAGCCTTTTAGATTTGCCTGCTTTGCACACCCTGAAAAACTCACTGGAGAGCTGTTACCAATGGATGATATAAAGACCTTATGGATTTAAGGCCCCAAGCAACACTCGCCCTTCCTTTCTATGACTCTCTGACCCAGGGACCCTGTGTTCGCATGAGAGAAAGTGGGCTCAGGGTTTCCCACTCTGTCATCTTGGACACGTTTTACCTATGATTTATTTTGTTCAGTGGGATGTAGAGATCTATTTTTACCTTGTGACAACCACTTTGTTCCAATTCTTTACCAGTCTTGTACCCCCACTATGTCATAAATGCATCATTTTATTTTATTTCATTTCAGTGGTATCACCTGTGACATATGACAGTTCCCAGGCCAGAGGCTGAATCCAAGCCTCAGCTGCAACCTACACCAGGGTGGTGGTAAGTCCGATACTTTCTCCCACCCCATCAGGCTGGGGATCAACCTGGGCCTCTGCAGCGATCCAAGCCACTGATGTCAGGTCCTTAACCCACAGAACCACAATGCAACTCCTGCAGGCCCCTTTTATTGTCAAATTCCCCTATCACAATTTTCTATTTATTGTAAAGTCAGGCATCTGACCCAATTCTGACTCTGCCACTTCCAGCCTATGATTGCATCGAATTGATCATCTACCCTACTATGATATTCATCCCTAAAATAGAGATAATAACCCTTGGGTCAGGGTTATGATTAGATAAACAAATAATAATAAAGAGTGTGGTATTCACTGTTCTTATTCTTGTTAAAGGTTTTATTAACAGTGACCACCAGGCTCTTAATTATTATTTGTTCATTTAATAATATCCTGGAACTAAGAGCTATTGTTTCTATTTTAGGGATGAGTAACAAAGTAGGGAAGCAACAGTGTTATGTATTATTCACATATATTGATATGACTATGAATAATATATTCATATACTCTGAGTAATATATTCATATATTCATAACTGGTAGAGCAAGTCTTTGATTTAGGGTGCTGTCAGGGTCTTAGTGGACCTATACAGTTGCTATTTAAGGCTGTTGACTGGCAAAGAACAAGCAGTTCAGATTCTAATGGGATATTTTTCAGGGAGAATCCTGAGCTATGTGGGACATCCTGTCTAAGGAGAAGAGAACTCCCAATGTGAAAAAAAATGACTGTTCACAAATTTCCCATGTGGGAGTAGAATTGTCAAGCACAGTTTCCATTTTTATTATGGTTCTTTCTTTCTCAAGGGCAAACCTGCTTAGAAATAGAGTCACACCAGGAACATTTATTTAATTAGGCACTTTGAGACTCCAAATCTGGATGTCCCCAAAAGGATAAATGCTCCTTGTCTGTCCCTGTGCTCCCAGCTCATTGACCCCAGACCAAGAAGAATATTGTCACCTTGCTGATCTCAGGTCTATTTGGATCTCATACCAATGTTCTTTCTGGAGATCTCTCACTATCCATCCTTCCATCCATCAGTGCAACCAGATATTCTTCCCTGCTGTCATCTGGATGATCCATTTGGGCTTAGAAAGTGCTTTCAGAAAGAGGAGTGCATATAAGTGCACATGGAAATTTTTTTGTGAGCAGTAAAATAATGCCAGGGGCAGGGACATTAATAGTGGCTGAGAGTGTCTAGTAAAATATTCCTAAATATTTTAGGTTTATGGTTCCTAAGAGGACTCCAGACTCTAGAGTGAATTAAATGATGTTAATGATGAGACTAGGTATACTTTTCTTACTGATAACTTCCATGGTAATCTGCCTTCCATTTCAACACTTCATATGATTCTGCCTGTTTGATTGAGCTAGGCTGTCCATATCATTTAAGGAAATAGTTTCTCTTTCTCTACGTGCTACAAGTGACCCTCCACGTGTAGCACATCTTGCATTAGAAACATCTTGCATTAGAAACCCTGCACTTTGATAGCATATTTATTCATTTTATTTTATTTACTTAATTTATTTTTTTGGCTATACCTGCAGCATGTGAAAGTTCCCGGGCCAGGGAACAAACCTGAGCCACAGCAATGACAATGCCAGATCTATAATCCTCTGAGCCACCAGGGACCTCCTGGAAGCACTTTTAAATTTTCAAATGACTTTCAATTTTGGTAAATGGTTCTGTCATCATTTTCAGAGTGTATCTATTTGTGTGAGGTATCTATGTATTATCTACAATATATTTCCTAACTTTAGCAGTCTTCCCCTGTGTGGATAAGCACTTCCTTGTCGCATGGAATTCACTTAAGTTTTCTTTTTGTACTATCTTTGGCAGCTGTTTGTATTACTATCACATAACATCAGAAAAGAATGCCCAGAAAAGTTTTCCTATGCTCAGAATAATTTTTGAAGGCCATGACCACCCAAAGAAATCATTATGTCAGTCCACTCGTTTTTCTTCGTCATTGATATATTTTATTTCAAATATTTTTTTTTTGTCTTTTTAGGGCCACATGGCACATGGAGGTTCCCAGGCTAGGTGTCCAGCCTTCCCCATACCCACAGCAACACAGGATCCAAGCTGCATCTGAGACCACACCACAGCTCACAGCAACGACAGATCCTAAACCCACTGAGCGAGGCCAGGGATTGAACTCGTGTCCTCATGGATGCTAGTCAGGTTCATTAACTACTGAGCCATGGTGGGAACTCTGCAATCAAATAAATTTTTGATGCTTCTTTTTTTTTTAAGGAAATAATCTAGTGAATGCTTTCTGGAATGCAAGTTATAGAAAGTAGGGGAAACCAGCTTCCATAGAAAATAGAAGATTACCAGAAAACACAAACATAGTTATCCAGAATGCAGGGAAGAAGGTGACCAGAAGTCTTGAAGAGCTGCTCCCCAACCTGGAAAGCCTCAGAACCAAGGTCAGCAACTCTATCCCTTTCCATTTCTCTCTCCTTTCCATATTCTTTTATGCCAAGTGATCTACGATATTGAATTCTCTGTAAGTACTTCCCTCACTGCCTTCAGCTCTGCAGATCAAAATTCCGAAATTCGAAAATGTACCAAACCATGATTTATTTATTTATTTATTTATTTTTTATTTTCCCACTGTACAGCAAGGGGGTCAGGTTAGCCTTACATGTATACATTACAATTCCATTTTTCCCCCACCCTTTCTTCTGTATCAACATGAGTATCTAGACAAAGTTCTCAATGCTATTCAGCAGGATCTCCTTGTAAATCTATTCTAAGTTGTGTGTGATGCTTTATTTTGATTTCCACATTGTTCCAGGCACTGTTCTTTAAAACATCAGCTCATTTATTCCTCTAACAATCCCCTGGAGTAGGTACCATTAATAATCCAATATCATTCAATAGGAAACCAAGGTACTTAAGAATCAGAGAAATTGGCCAAGAACAATGAAATGTAGAGCCAGGATTCATGGCAGAGCCGTCAGACTCTAGGATCCATCTCTGACATGTCACTTACAGCCACACTTAGCTTAGCATTTAGTACACTGGTTCTGAAGCATAGGCTGTCTTCTTTGCTAGCCTAGTGATGGCCAGCCCTATCCCCAGGCCCTCAGTGGATGTGTCCCATCAAGTTCACACCCTCAGATTATTAACTAAAATATGAGTTTTATTTGTTAAGATTCTCAAGTGCAGCTCTTTCTCCAGATTGAGCGAGACACCACTCTCTTCTCAAATTAATTGTTGTCAGGGGGCAGTAGGGCCAGAGCACCGCCAACATATGTGGATCTGCTAGAGTGCTAAAGAAATGTGGGAAAAGGCAGAATCATCCAAGAGGCAAATTTCAGCACCTCCAAAGGAAGACTGTTCCAACCATTGATGTGCTCCATCTGAAAGGGGCTGATGCTGAGCTGGACACCACAGAAGTTGATGGATTCTTGAGACAGGTTTTGAAGGTAAACACCAATTTGTGATAAAGATCAGGAGGAGAGAATATACTAACCCTGAAAATGATACCTGTATAAGATAATGACATTGTAATCTCTCCCAGCGAGTGAACACTAAATTGTTAGCTAAAATGTGTGTTTTTTTCTGTTGATGTATTCCTTCAGGGTGATCATTAATATGATAAAAATATTTTTATATTTGGGGAATCCTGTTTGTTTGTTTTCATTAGTATTGCCTTGTTGGTTACCTGGCAGAATTATCAGCACCATGGATGCAGGAAACCAAACACGGGTCTTGGAGTTCCTCCTCCTGGGCCTCTCAGAGGACCCAGAACTGCAGCCCCTCCTCTTTGGGCTGTTCTTGTCCATGTACCTGGTCTCCATGCTTGGGAACCTGCTCATCATCCTGGCTGTCAGCTCTGACTCCCGCCTCCATACCCCCATGTACTTCTTCCTCTCCCACTTGTCTTTTTCTGATATTTGTTACAGTTCTACCATCGTCCCCAAAATGCTGGTGAACATCCAGACAGCAAACAAAGCCATCATGTATGCCGGATGCATTACTCAGATGCATTTTTCCATAGTTTTTTTGTGTTTGGACAACCTCCTCCTGACCGTGATGGCCTATGACCGCTTTGTGGCCATCTGCCATCCCCTGCACTACATGATCATGATGAACCCACTCCTCTGTGGCCTGCTGGCTCTAGTCTCTTGGTCTGTCAGTATCCTAGCCCCTCTCATCCACAGTCTGATGGTGCTGCATCTCTCATTCTGCTCACACACTGAAATTCCCCACTTCTTCTGTGAATTGTCTGAGGTACTCGAGACATCCTGTTCAGATGCTCTCAGCAATTACATTGCCCTGTATTCTCTGACCGGTCTGCTGGGTATTATTCCATTGACTGGGATCCTTTACTCTTACTCTAAGATTCTTTCCTCCATATTGAAAATGTCTTCAGCGGAGGGGAAGTACAAAGTGTTTTCCACCTGTGGGTCTCACCTAACGGTCATTTCCTTATTCTATGGGACAGGGTTAAGCGTGTACCTCAGTTCTGCCTTCTCCGCATCCTCCTCAAAGGGGACAGTGACCTCAGTGATGTACACCGTGGTCATCCCCATGCTGAACCCCTTCATCTACAGCCTGAGGAACAGGGACCTACAGGGGGCCCTGAGGAAATGTGTCAGCAGGTCTTTCTACCCCTTTTAAGGGCCACGGATGCTGTGACTGCGGTGTTACTGTGATAATCAAGGGTCAATACCCTGGGAGTCAGAAGTACAAAATCTTTGACTTCATTGTGGGTATGCCTCCTCCTCCTTTTCCTGAAATACGATCACTTAAGTTTCTTTTGAATGTACACACCCATGAGCAACTGTTGTCCGCTATCTTCCTTTGGTGACATTCATGCCCTATTTCCTATGCAGAAATGTTTACCCTTGGTCTTCTCTGCATTATCACTAGGCATATTGAGAGAGCCAACAATTCATAGCCCAGAGTGGCTAAAACCCCAAAGATTGAAAACACCAAGTACCAGCACGAAACTGGAGTAATGGGAAATTTCACACACTACACGTTGACGGGTATATCTATTCTAGAGTGTAACGGTGTAATTAGGTTGGCACTTCTACTAAGTTCAAACATATTCCTTCTCTATGCCATTGCTCTCCCTCTGTCAGGTGTACACTTGATAGAAACGGGTTCTTATGTCCATGAAGCATGTCAAAAAATTTACAGCAATGGTTTTCATGATAGCATCAAACTGGAACCAATTCAAATGCCCATCCATGGTAGAATGGACAAATTGCATACCAATGCGCAGAATAATCCCACACCAAGATGAAAAGACCAAATTAGTGCCATGCACAACAGCATGGACAAGTCTCAAAGACAAAATTGTTAATGGCGTGGATGTGTGTTTGTTATATGGTCTCTCTTTGATGGAATCTAAGAGCAGGCAAACCCAACTGATGGAGAATGGAGTCAGGAGAGTGGGCACTTTGGGTGTGGGTATGTATTCATTGGGACAGGGCACAAAGGCACATTCTGGGGGATGAAAGTGTTTTGTATCTCGATCTAGGTAGGTAGCTACATGCGTGTATACATCATTCAAGTTCTTTATGTGTTTAAGATTGTGCGTGTCATTGTATAGTGTCTTACCTCAATTAAAATATAGAAGGAATACTGCCAGTCATATAAAGCAGTGGCATGGTGTTCAGAGAAAATTGCCTCCTCCAAGATTAATGTATGTCATTCAAAAGGTAGCTTTCCTTTCCTAGAGGAAATCTTGACCAAATAACGTATAGGTGTGAATTTCTGGTGTGGTGCAGTGGGTTAAGGTCTGACTGCAGTGGCTCATGTCACTTTGGAGGTGTGGGTTGGACTAAGGTCTGATTGGACCTGGGGTGCAGCTGCAGCTCAACTTTGATCTCTGGCCTGCGAACTTCCATATACTGGAGGTGCAGCCATAACATTCTGAAAAAAGAGTATAAAATTCTCAGGGAGGAAAATATGTTACCTCATTTGACTAAATACCTGTGATTACATTGATAAGCAACTATCTGAACTTCTTATTTAAAGATATCTTCCAGTCCATTTCCTCACTGAGTCACTCTCATCCCTTCTTTTGTCAAGTCTTGACTGTATCTCTCTGGGAGCCATGAGCTGTATTTGGCCAAGTTTGGTTTGACTGTGTTTAGCAAGTCTATACCACAATGTGGGCTCTTGAATGTTAGTTAAAAGAAGAAAACCAAATCTGAGCTCCTTTTGGAAATAAGCTTAGACAATCAGATTTTAATCATGGAATCTTAGACCTGCAATAGTCCTTTGTGTCATTCATGCAACTTCATTAGTTTTTTTTCTCTCTTCTTTTTTTCAAGGCTGCACCATATTGAGATGCCCAGGCTAATGAATGAATCAGAGCTATAACCGTCGGCCTATGGCACAGCCATAGCAACTTGAGATCTTAGCCCTGTCTGCAACCCATACCACAGCTCACAGAAATGCCAGATCCTTAACCCACTGAGCAAGGCCAGGGATTGATTCCATGTCCTCATGGATACTAGTCAAGTTCTTTAACCACTGAGCCACGATGGGAACTCCCCACTAGTTTTTTTTAGAAGACAACTCTTATTGGAGTCTAGGTGGCTTAGAAAGTTGTGTTATTTTCAGGTGTAGAGCCACGTAAATCAGTCATACATATGCATATATCCATGTCTTCCCATGTAGGTTTTTACCCAGTATTGAGTAGATTAACCTATGCTATAAAGTAGGTCCTTGTTGCCTGTCTATGTTCTGTATGTTAGTGTGTATCTGTCAATGCCAAGCCCCTAATTTCTCCCTCCCCATGACATTTCCCCTTTGGTAACTAAATGATATATTACTCAGCCATAAAAAATGAAATCCTGCCATTTGCAATGACATGGATAGGCCTAGAAATAAGTACACTAAGTGAAGTAAGTCAGACAGAGAAAGACAAATATCATATGGGATCACTAATATATGGCATCCATCAAAAGTGGTACAAAAGAACATACATACACAACATGACTTCCCATGGTGTCTTGGTGGTAATGAACCCGACTGCTATCCACAAGGATGAGGGTTCCACCCCTGGCCTTGCTCAGTGGGTTGAGGATCCAGTGTTGCCGTGAGCAGTGGTGTAGGTCGCAGACACAGCTCAGATCCCGTGTTACTGTGTCTGTGGATTAGGCTGGCATCTGTAGCCCCAATTCCACCCTTAGCCTGGGAACTTCCATTTGCCATGGGTGAAGCCCTAAAAAGACACATACACATGCAAAAAAAGAACTTACAAAACAGAAGCAGACTCAAAGATTTCGAAACCAAGTTCATTATTATTTTGTTGACGAAAGGATCGATTGTCCTGCGGAAGAGTGAATTTCTAGGAATAAAGACATTGACTCCAAGTGTTTTGGGGAATAAAGATGAATCTACTCTGTGGGTGCCTTACAGAACTTACTGTGTATTGCAGGTCTCTCTGGGAACAAATGTACCATTGATCTTTGTAGCAGCCCTTCCCATCTTCCCAACAGAAGCTCTCATTTCCCCATTCACAGTTGTTCTGAGCTGAATGTCTGACTCCCCTAATATTTGTGTTGAAACCTATGCCCCAAAGCGATGTATTTAGATGTGGGGCTTTCAGGAAGTACCTGAGATTTGATGAGATCGTGGGGATGGAGCCTTCATGATGGGATTGGTACCTTTGGGAGAGCATGAGAGAACCTGCCGTTTCTCTCTGTTTTCTGCCCTGTGAGGACACAGTGAGCAGTGGACAGTCTGAAATCTGGAAGAACATCTTCACCAGAACTGGATCATAGTGGCCTCCTTGCTCTCAGACTTCCAGGCTCCAGAACTGCAAGAAACATATTTTTGTTTGTTTGTTTATTTAAATATTTATTTCTTTATTTTTGTTTTTTAAGGGCATACAGGCATCTTATAGAAATTCCCAGGCTAGGGATTGAATTGGAGCTGCAGCTGTCAGCCTCTACCACAGCCACAGCAATGAGGAATCCTGGCTGCCTCTGAGGCCTACACCACAACTCATGGCCACATGGGATCCTTAACCCACAGAACAAGACTGGGGATTGGACCCACATCCTCATGGATATTAGTCAGATTTGTGACTGCTGAGCCACGAAAGGGTAAATCCCCATTTTTGCTGTTTCAAGACCCCTTAGTTTATGGTATTTGGTTATAGCCAGCCAAACTGACTAAGTACTTTACTTTTAAAAATAAATGGAAGACTTTGTGTAACTCATCCATTTTTGGTTACCAAATCACCAAATCACAATATTCTCTCTATGAACAGTGATTTGTCAGGTTTCCTCATCATCAAACTTGTTTTAAAAATTGTCTTCATATTTTCCCTCATACGTTGCTTCCAATCCAGGTTTCCACTTTGATGGTTTTGTGATATTAAGAATGTGTGCTTTCTGATGAACCTATCCTCCAAAACAGAGACTCACAAACAAGGAGAACAGACCAGTGGTTCCCAAGAGGGAGGGGCAAGGGAGTGAGGTGGACTGGGAGTTTGGGGTTAGTCCTTGTACACCTTGACATTTAGAATGGATATGCAATGAGGTCCTACTGTATAGCACAGGAACTATATCCAATCACTCGTGATAGAGCACCATAGAAGATAATGAGAAAAAGAGTGTATATATAGGCATAACTGGGACAGTTTGCTGTACAGCAGAAATCAACAAAACATTGTCAGTCAGCTATAACAATAATACAAAAGAATCCAGCTGCAGAAGCAGCTCAAGTTGTTGCAGAGGTGTTTGTTCCATGCCTGGCCTGGGGCAGTTGGTTAAATGATCTGGTGTTGGTGCAGCTGCAGCATAGGTCACAGATGCAGCTCAGATTCAGTTCTAGGCCCAGGAACATCCATGTGCTGCTGGTGGGGCCATAAAAAAGTTGTCTTATGAACATGTTCATGGTACAAATTCAAACATTTTGAAAGAATGGGCCATATAAAACATCTATCTCATCCCTCTGAAGGAAGAAAGGAAGGAAGGAAGATAAAATGGAAGAAAGCAAGGGAAAGCATTGACTTTGTTCTTGGAAAGGTTCAGTTTGATGTGCCTGGGAATCACCCCCACTAATAATTTCCACTTTCTGCAGTTCCCTGGTGGTGCAGCGGGTTGAGGATCCAGTGTTGTCATTGCAATAGCTTGGGTTGCTGCTGTGGCACAAGTTAAACAGCTGGCCCAAAAACTTCCCTTCCACATGTCTTAGATGTGGCCAATTATAATTAATACCACTTGTAATTTCCATTTGGCCATGGAATATGTTGGTCACATGTTGTGTGTGAATGGCAGTTGTGGGAAAGACATTCATCTTCCTCCACTGCTGATGGCGCAGACATTATAGTGGATCAAAACTTTCCATTCTCACCTTTCAGAGGGCATCACCCTATCCAGCAATTCACTGAAACGACCAACACAAAGGGAAAGAGAAGGGACACCAGCCGCATGTTCTATAGGCCTTTTAGAAACCATGGAGTTGTTCCTTTGTCCCCACGCATGGGACACTACAAGCAAGGTGATACTGTGGACATCCAGGGAATGGGCACTGCTTATATAGGAATACCTCACCCATGTTGTCATGGCAATCCTGGAAGAGTCTACAATGTAGCCCAGCATGCTGCTGGCATTGTTGTAAACAAAGAGCTTAAGGGCACGATTCTTGCCAAGAGAATGAATGTGCTTATGGAGCATGTTAAGCACTCTAAGAGCCCAGAAGGCTTCCTGAAAAATGTAAAGGAAAACAAGATAAAGAAGGAAGCCAATGAGAAGGGTCCTTGGGTTCATTTGAGTCCCTAGCCTCTCTTCACCCAGAGAAGCACCCTCTCTGAGAACTAATGTAAAGGAACTTGAGCTGTTGGAACCCATTCCCTGTGAAGTCATGACATGATTGAGACCTATTCTATTAAAAAAAAAGAAAAGAAAAGAAAAGAAAAGAAAGGAAAATATTCCATTCTTTTATCTCTGTACCCCAACAGAACATCACAGAAAGTTTGTTCTTGGGTATTGTTCCTGGAACTTGGCCTCTTCTCACTGGTTCTGAATAGAAATGCAGAGACAGAGTTTTGGGTGAAGGAAAAAAACTAGCTTTATTGCTTTGCTAGGTAAAGGAGGGTCACAGCTGGCTAATGCCCTAAAGACGGTGGCCCCCTTAGGAGATACTGGGAAGTGGCTTTATAGTTTTGGATATGAAAAATAAGGCTGCATATAAGGATCAGTTTAGAAAAACTTGCATTTTTTTCATAGCTGGGGTTCAGTGGTCTGGTAGTCTTCTTTCAGGAATTAAGAATGCTTCATCAACATCTTCCATTTATTGGGGGGGTTTGTTATGCAGAAGTAGTCAAAGATGTTGTTATCTATATTCCTTGAGGAGGGAACAGGACCCTGCCCCGAGGATGCACTATGTTTCTTGACTGCTTCTCTAAGGTCTCAGCAACTGCTCTCTTCCCTGATTAGCAACTAAACCTGCCCTTTGGAATTCAGGGAAGGTCATGGAGGCTGAAGCTTATCCCCTAAAAACAAGAAATGGGGGGCATAGAAAAGCTTGTGTGTCTAGGAGCCCACAGACTCCTGCTTGGTTTCAGTATGATTCCTTTGGTAATTCAACTTTTTCTGGGGGACACCTTGTAATTTTAAAGCTACACCAGGAGTTTCTGTGTGGCTCAGCCAGATGGAACCAAACTAGTATCCATGAGCATGGGCATTCAATCCCTGGCCTCCCTCAGTGGGTTAAGCATCTAATGTTGCTTTGAGCTGTGGTGTACTTCACAGATGTGGCTTGAATCTGGCATTCTGACTGTGGCCTAGGCTGGCAACTGTGGCTACAATTCCACACCTATCCCAGGAATTTCCATATGTCATGGATGGAACCCTAAAAAGCAAGAAAAGTAGGAAGGAAGGCAGGAAGGCAGGAAGTAAAAAGACAGACAGACAGAAAGACAGAAAAAAAGGTCAAACCAAAGAAAGAATTTCTCCTGGGAGGTTGTAAATTCATCTCCCTCCAAGGCTACTAGCACAGATACCATCTTGGCTAAAAATATTCCATTATCTTATCTCTCAGGAAGGCAGGAAGTAAAAAGACAGACAGACAGAAAGACAGAAAAAAAGGTCAAACCAAAGAAAGAATTTCTCCTGGGAGGTTGTAAATTCATCTCCCTCCAAGGCTACTAGCACAGATACCATCTTGGCTAAAAATATTCCATTATCTTATCTCTGTGCTCTGAGGGAATGGAATTGTTTGGAGAGTGGAAAGACAATGGAACAGTTCACTCAATAAGCAGCTCTGAGAATCCAACCCCCTGAGATGCTGGAAACTTGAGACAGGTCCATGATGCTCCTTTCCTATAATTCTCTGAGCCCAGTCAAGTGAAAACAGAACCTGGCTTCCAAGGACAGACCCTGGAGGACAGAAGGCTGCAGTGATAAACATTGGAGAGAGGGTCCCAGGAAGGGTTGGGGGAGTGAGAAGGGAAAGAGGGGAGAATGTGGGTAGTGAGCTTCTCCTCTAGAACACTGAGCCTGGGATGGTCCCATATTTATTTATCTATGACAGTGAAGTCCCTCTACTTTGAAGCTGCTTTAGTGTCCACTAAAACAAGTCTTTTCCAGCTCTTGCTGTTTCGTGCTCTTTCTCCTTGGAATCTAGAGCTTCTCTGCAATTAGATTTATTTTCCAGGGAATCCTTAACTTTTCTTTGCTGTTTCTCCTGAATTGCAGGCTTCTATTCATTTTCTGGTGCCCCATCAATTAGTCATTAACGGCTCACTGGAGATTTATTATGCACCAGATATTGTCTGTTTTATCCCTAATGTGATTAGATTTTTCTATTCTGTAGCTTTTTTTTTATTTGCAGCAGATTCAACTTTCTGACTGGACTTAATAGTTGTGTTTAATGGTCTCTGTTGTTTCGCATTTGTCTCTACAATGTCACCTACAAATGGTGTGATTATTTTTGATATTCCATACTCAGACTAATTTTCTTTTCTCATTTTCCAACTTCATTAATCAAGATATTACAGAATGATTCAAATTGCTGAATGCCTTGGCCTATTCATAACTTTAACACAAATATATATGTGTTTTAATGTATAATATCTTGCTGGCTGTAGTGGGGTTTTTTGGTTAAATTTTTTTTATTGTAGTTGATTTACTGTATTCTGTCAATTTCTGCTGTCTGTAACAGTTTTAAAATACCTATTCTTTATTGGGTTAAGAAAATGTCCTTGGGAGTTCCTGTTGTCAGTGGGTTAAGAACCAGATATTGTCTCCGTGAGGATGTGGTTCAATCCCTGGCATAACTCAGTGGGTTTAGAATCCAGTGTTGCCACAAGCTATGCCTCGCCATAGGTCACAGATGTGGTTTGGATCTGGATTTGCTGTGACTGTGGCTGTATGCCACAGGGGTGGCCTTAAAATGAAAAAAAAAATAGTAAAAATAAAAAACAGTCATGACCACTGACCCAGAAATAAATATAAAATTACCAACAGGAGAGACACATCAACAATAATAAGGAATCTCAACTTGCGGGCCTCACATCTCTCCATGTATATCTGTGTGTGTGTGTATATATATATATATATATATATATATATATATATATGTATATTCTTTTTTATAAAATATATATATATATATATTCTTTTTTATACACTATCTTCCATCATGTTCTAACCCAAGAGACTGTACAGAGTTCCCTGTGCTGTAGAGCAGAACCCATTACTTAACTATTCTAAATGCCATAGATATCATCTTCTAACCCCAAACTCCACACCCATCCCCTAATCTCCCCCCCACCCCCGGCAAACACAATGGTAATTTCTTTTTTTTTTTAATAATTTTTTTTTATTTTCCCACTGTACAGCAAGGGGGTCAGGTTATCCTTACATGTATACATTGCAATTACAGTTTTTCCCCCACCCTTTCTTCTGTTGCAACATGAGTATCTAGACATAGTTCTCAATGCTATTCAGCAGGATCTCCTTGTAAATCTATTCTAGGTTGTGTCTGATAAGCCCAAGCTCCCGATCCCTCCCACTCCCTCCTCCTCCCTCCCCCTCCCTCCCTCTCCCATTAGGCAACCACAAGTCTCTTCTCCAAGTCCATGATTTTCTTTTCTGAGGAGATGTTCATTTGTGCTGGATATTAGATTCCAGTTATAAGTGATATCATATGGTATTTGTCTTTGTCTTTCTGGCTCATTTCACTCAGGATGAGATTCTCTAGTTCCATCCATGTTGCTGCAAATGGCATTAGGTCATTCTTTTTTATGGCTGAGTAGTATTCCATTGTGTATATATACCACTTCCTCTGAATCCAATCATCTGTCGATGGACATTTGGGTTGTTTCCATGTCCTGGCTATTGTGGATAGGGCTGCAATGAACATGCGGGAGCATGTGTCTCTTTTAAGGAGAGTTTTGTCCAGATAGATGCCCAAGAGTGGGATTGTGGGGTCATATGGAAGTTCTATGTATAGATTTCTAAGGTATCTCCAAACTGTTCTCCATAGTGGCTGTACCAGTTGACATTCCCACCAACCGTGCAGGAGGGTTCCCTTTTCTCCACAGCCCCTCCAGCACTTGTTATTTGTGGATTTATGAATGATGGCCATTCTGACTGGTGTGAGGTGGTATCTCATGGTAGTTTTGATTTGAATTTCTCTTATAATCAGTGATATTGAGCATTTTTTCATGTGTTTGCTGGCCATCTGTATATCTTCTTTGGAGAAATGTCTATTCAGGTCTTTTGCCCATTTTTCCATTGATTGATTGGTTTTTTTGCTGCTGGGATGTATAAGTTGTTTATATATTCTAGAGATTAAGCCCTTGTTGGTTGCATCATTTGAAACTATTTTCTCCCATTCTGTAAGTTGTCTTTTTGTTTTCTTTTTGGCTTCCTTTACTGTGCAAAAGCTTTTCAGTTTGATTAGGTCCCATGGGTTTATATTTGCGCTAGTTTCTATTGCTTTGGGAGACTGACCTGAGAAAATAGTCATGATGTTGATGTCAGAGAGTGTTTTGCCTATGTTTTCTTCTAGGAGTTTGATGGTGTCCTGTCGTATATTTAAGTCTTTCAGCCATTTGGAGTTTATGTTTATGCATGGTGTGAGGGTGTGTTCTAGCTTCTTTGCTTTGCATGCAGCAGTCCAGATTTCCCAGCAATGCTTGCTGAATAGACTTTCTTTTTCCCATTTTATGTTCTTGCCTCCCTTATCAAAGATTAATTGACCATAGTTGTCAGGGTTTATGTCTGGATTCTCTATTCTGTTCCATTGGTCTGTCTGTCTGTTTTGATACCAGTACCACACTGTTTTGATGACTGTGGCTTTGTAGTATTTCTTGAAGTCTGGGAGAGTTATGCCTCCTGCTTGGTTTTTGTTTCTCAGGATTGCTTTGGTGATTCTGGGTCTTGTGGTTCCATATAAATGTTTGGATAGTTTGTTCTAGTTCTGTGAAAAATGTCATGGGTAATTTGATAGGGATTGCATTGAATCTGTAGATTGCTTTGGGTAGGATGGCCATTTTTACAATATTGATTTTCCCAATCCAGGAACATGGAATATCTTTCCATTTCTTTACATCTTCTTTGATTTCTTTGATTAAAGTTTTATAGTTCTCGGCATGTAGGTCCTTAACCTCCTTGGTCAGGTGTATTCTGAGGTATTTGATTTTGTGAGGTACAATTTTAAAAGGTATCGTATTTTTGTATTCCTTTTCTAATATTTCATTGCTGGTATACAGAAATGCAACTGACTTCTGAATGTGAATCTTATATCCTGCTACTTTGCTGAATTTATGAATCAGTTCAAGGAGTTTTGGGGTTGAGTCCTTAGGGTTTTCTAGGTATAGTATCATGTCATCTGCATACAGTGACAGTTTGATCTCTTCTCTTCCTATATGGATGCTTTTTATTGTTTTTGTTTGTCTAATTGCTGTGGCTAGGACTTCCAAAACTATGTTGAACAGCAGTGGTGAGAGTGGGCATCCCTGTCTTGTTCAGATTTGAGTGAGAAGGCTTTCCGTTTTTCCCCATTGAGGATTATATTTGCTGTGGGTTTATCAGAAATGGCTTTGATTATATTCAGGAATGTTCCCTCTATACCCACTTTGGCGAGGGTCTTGATCATGAATGGATGTTAGACTTTGTCAAATGCTTTTTCTAAATCGATTGAGATGATCACATGATTTTTGACTTTTTTTTTGTGAATGTGGTGTATGATGCTGATTGATTTGCGTATGTTGAACCATCCTTGTGAACCTGGGATGAACCCAACCTGGTCATGGTGTATAATTTTTTTGGTATGTTGTTGGATTCGGTTGGCTAAGATTTTGTTGAGAATTTTTGCATCTATATTCATCAGTGATATTGGCTGATAGTTTTCTTTTTTGGTGGTATCTCTGTCTGGTTTTGAAACGAGGGTGATGGTGGCATCATAGAATGTCTTTGGGAGTATTCCTTCTTCTTCAACCTTTTGAAAGAGTTTCAGGAGGATGGGCACCAATTCCTCTTTATATGTTTGATAGAATTCACCTGTGAAGCCATCTGGTCCTGGACTTTTATTTGTAGGGAGTGATTTTATGACCTCTTCAATTTCATTTCTAGTGATCGGTCTGTTCAGTTGGTCTGTTTCTACTTGATTCAGTTTTGGCAGGCTGTAAGATTCTAGGAAATTGTCCATTTCTTCCAGATTGTCAAACTTGTTGCCGTATAGTTGTTCATAGTATTCTCTTATGGTTTTTTGTATTTCTGCTGAATCCATCGTGATTTCTCCTTTTTCATTTCTAATTGTGGTTATTTGGATTCTTTCTCTCCTCTTTTTAGTGAGTCTGGCCAGTGGTTTGTCAATTTTGTTCACCTTTTCAAAGAACCAGCTCTTGGTTTTGTTAATTTTCTCTATTGTTTTTTGAGTCTCTATTTTATGGATTTCTTCTTTGATCTTTATAATTTCCTTCCTTCTGCTGACTTTAGGACTTTTTTGTTCTTCTTTTTCTAATTCGTTTAGGTGGAGGGTTAAGTTGTCAATTTGGGATCTTTCTTCTTTTGTGAGAAAGGCCTGGATTGCTATAAATTTCCCTCTGAGCACTGCTTTCGCAGCATCCCATAGATTTTGAGAGGTTGTGTCTTCATTATCATTTGTTTCAAGGTAGTTTTTAATTTCCTTCTTGATTTCCTCATTGACCCATTGGTTTTTTAGTAGCATGTTGTTTAGTCTCCGTGTAGCAGGTTTTTCCCCTTTCCTTTTCCCATGGTTGATTTCTAATTTCATGGCATTGTGGTCAGAGAAGACACTTGAGATTATTTCTATGCTCCTAAATTTATTGAGATTCGCTTTGTGTCCCAATATGTGGTCGATTCTTGAGAATGTTCCATGTGCATTTGAGAAGAATGTGTATTCTGCTTTTTTTGGATGTAGTGTCCTGAAGATATCAATGAAGTCTACCTTTTCTATTGTTTCCTTTAGGATCTCTGTTGCTTTATTGGTTTTCTGTCTAGAGGATCTGTCCATTGATGTGAGGGGGCTATTTAGGTCTCCTACTATGATTGTATTCTCATCAATATCTCCCTTTATATCTGTGAATATTTGTTGTATGTATCTGGGTGTTACTATATTTGGGGCATATATGTTGACGATAGTAACATCCTCTCCTTGGATGGATCCCTTAATCATTAAGTAGTGTCCTTCTTTGTCTTTCTTTATGTCTTTTGTTTTAAAGTCTATTTTGTCTGATATGAGCGTTGCGACTCCTGCTTTTCTGTCATGTCTATTGGCATGAAATACTTTTCCCCAGCCTTTCACTTTCAATCTATATGTATCTTTTGTCCTAAGGTGAGTTTCTTGTAGGCAGCATATTGAAGGTTTTTGCCTTTTTATCCACTCAACCACTCTGTGTCTTTTGGTTGGGGCATTCAGTCCATTGACATTTAAGGTGATAATTGATAGATGATTATTTATTGCCATTTGAACCTCGTGTTCCAGTTGATTCTATGGTTCTCCATTCTTCCTTTCTTTTTTTTTTTTGGTTGGATGGTCTCCTGTTATTATCTGTTTGAGTGTATTTTTTTTTTTTTTGCGAATGCAATATTTAGTTTTGGCTTGGGGTTGCCCTGTTTTTTAAGTATGCTAACCCCTTCTCATAATTGTGTGTTTTAGCCTGATGGTCGTGTAAGTTCAAACACTTCATTACTATATTAAAATTAAGAAGAGAGACATACATATAAACAAAAAGGGTTATTTACCTCCTAACATCCCTTGCCCACATTTTATGGTTTTGATGACTCTTTTTTATTTTTTTCTTTTTAATTTTATTTTGTTTGAAGCATGTTCATGATCAAAAATTATGCTGGCTTATTTGAGTGACTGCTCTCTGATTGCGGTTTCCTCAGTCCTAGTTCTTCCTCTTCTTTTCTTTTTCTTTTCTTTTTTCTTCCCTTTCCTTCCTTTCTTTTTGGTTTAGAGAAGCCCTTTCAATATTTCCTTTAACCTGGGTTTTGTGTTGCTCTATTCTTTTAGTTTTTGTGTGTTGGAAAACATTTTTATTTCCCCTTCTATTTTAAATGATATTCTTGCTGGATAGAGTATTCTAGGTTGCATATTTTTTCCTTTGAGCACTTTAAATATCTCTTGCCATTCCCTCCTGGCCTGTAGAGTTTCTGTAGAGAAATCAGCTGATATTCTTATGGGGGTTCCCTTGTAGGTAACATTCTGGTTTTCTCTTTCTGTCTTTAGGATCCTCTCTTTATCACTAACTTTTGCCATTTTTATTATGATGTGTCTTGGTGTGGGTCTGTTTGGGTTCAGTTTGTTTGGGGCCCTCTGTGCTTCTTGTATCTTGAATCCAGTATCCTTTAGATTTGGGAAGTTTCCATCAATAATTTCTTCAAATATATTTTCCATCCCCTTATCTTTTTCTACTCCTTCTGGAATTCCTATTATGCGTAGATTGGACCACTTTATATTATCCCATAGGTCTCTTATATTGGTTTCCTGTTTTTGGATTTGGTTTTCTGTCTGCTGACCTGATTGGGTGATTTCCATTATTCTATCTTCCATATCACTGATTCGTTCTTCTGCATTATTCATTCTGGTTTTTACTGCTCTTAGTTCAGTTTGCATCTCTGCAAATGAATGTTCTAGTTTTTCTTGGCTCCTCCTTATATTTTCTAGTTCCTTTCTGAGGGTATCTGCATTACTGTTCATATCTTCTCTTAATTCCTTCAGTATCTTCACTATTTCTCTTTTGAACTCCAGGTCTGTCTGACTGCAGAGATCTGTGTCATTGTTGACTGTTTTAGGTGAGTTCTCCTGTTGGTTTGACTGGGGGTGGTTTCTCAGCTTCTTCATCTTGCTTGTTGTTTTCTTTCTCCTGAGGGAGTTGTACTCTCCGTTATCGGGCAGTGTTTGCCTTGTCACTGCCGTGGAATGTTTCTTGAGGGCTGGCGTTGTTGGTCAATCTCTTTTGAGGCAGTGTGGCTTTTCTGGAGTGTTGATGGGGCTAACAGTTTTTCTTTGTAGCAAAGGAGGGCTTCCTGAGGACAGACAGGACTGGGAGGTCCACACCAAGATGGTAGCAGATTTCACTTGGTCATGCAGAGCTTGCTCTGGTGTTTTTAGGCTGTGGGGTTCTTGCTGGGGGTTGGCGGTGTTGGGCAGCTCTTCCTCAGGAGTGCAGCACCCCCTTGGGTCTGGAGCAGCTATCTGGGTCACTGAGAACCTAAGATGCTCTTCCCTAGGGCAGCCCAACTCAGAAGGACAGCCTGAGAATGTAGGCGGATCTTTTCACAGTCTGGCCAAGCTTGCTGCAGCTTTTCTGGGATGCAGGGGCTCTTCCAGGGGGCTGGTGGCACTGAGTAGCTATTCCGCGGGAGTGGGGCACCCCCTGGGGCTTGGGCAGGTAGTAGGGCCGCTGTAAACTGAAGAGGCTCCTCCCCAGGGCAGCCAGACTCAGGAAGACCGTTGGACATCTTTTCCCAACTCAGCCAGGCTTGTTGCAGGTTTTCTGGGCTGCAGGGGGTCCTGCCTGGAGCTGGCAGTCCTATGCAGCTGGTCCACTAGGTCTTGGCACCCCCTGGGTGCTTGGGCAAGTAGCAGGGCCCTTGGAGACCCAAGAGGCTCCTCCCCAGCGCAGCCTGACTCAGAAAAACCATCTGAGGTCTTTTCCCGACTTGGCTAGGCTTGTTACAGCTTTTCTGGGCTGCAGGGGGTCCTGCCTGGAGCTGGCAGTCCTATGCAGCTGATCCACTAGGGCACCCCCTTGGAGCTTGGGTGGGTAGCAGGGCCTCTGGAAATACAAGAGGCTCCTCCTCAGGGCAGCCCAACTCAGGAAAACCATCTGAGAATTAGGCAGATCTATTTATGGCCTTGCTAGGCTTGTCTAGCTTTTCTGGGCTGCAGGCCTTGGGGGCTGGTGGTGTTTGGTGCTGCTCTGCGGAAGTGTGGCCCCTCTAAAGGGCAAGCAGGCCTGTGCAGGGACAGCCCCTGCAGTGGTAGGCTTCAGGCAATTGTTGAGGCCAGCCCTCCTGTATGGCAGGCAGTCCCAGGTTTGGTGAGAGCATAGGGGGTGGCGGGGGTAAGGGGAGGGGATGCGCTGGGAAGCACAGCTTTCAGCTAGCTAGTGGGCCTGTAAGCTTGCTGTGGCATGGGGGGTATTTTCTGGGGACCTACTCCTTCTTCTCTCCCCTCCCCAGCATGGGCGCAGACCAGGCTCTTCTCCCAGGTTCCCTCTGATGCAGCTTTCCACTTCCCCGCCCTTAGAATATTGCTCCCTTCCTCTGTGACAGCTTTGTTTTCTAGTCTCCCAGGCAGGCTCTGCTCTGTCAAATGTTTTCTAGACCTCCCAAGCCATTTCCCCTCTGCCCCGCCCCCCCAGCCCGATCTCGGGGACTAACCTCTGGAGCCAAGGTCTCGGTGCCCAGCCCCCACCCAGGCGTCCCCTGGCCCTTTCTCGGGGACTATCCTTAGGAGGCGAGGTCTCGGTGCCCAGCCCCCACCCAGGCGTCTCAATTTTTGGTGACTGTTCCCGTAGTTCAGATGGTCCGTTGGGTTCTTGATCGGCTTTTCCGTACTCCAACTTACTGCTACACTCTTCTCTGCATCTGGAGATTCCTCCGGTTCGTTTGATCTTTCCCCCGTGTAGGTGACTTTCCAGGGTACGGGATCCCTTTCTCCTCTGCAGTTCCCTTTCGGGAGCACCCGTCCCGTTTGGATTCAACTTCTCTCACTCTCCTCTTTTCTCCCGTTCTGCCCAGTAATGTCACGAACTCCTTGCCGTTATTGGAGTTTAGGTTCCTCTGCCAGCGATTGGTTGCTGTTCTGTGCGAGTCATTTATTCTGTAGATGTGCTTTTTTTGTTGTGTTTGTGGGAGAGGGCGAGCGTGTCCCCCTACTCCTCTGCCATCTTGTCCTCTCTCACAAAGCCGGTAATTCCTTTTTAAAAAAAATATTTTATTGACACATAGTTGATTCACAATATTGTGACTCCAGTAAAGACTGCGGGTAGATAGAGGAGGGGTGATGTAAGCAGCAGAAGGAACACTTTGATTAAACAGAGCATGAGGGACATAAACAAGAACAGTATTTCTCAGAGTGTTGTCTCCAGACCAGCAGCTTCAGCACCACCTGGGACCTTGTTAGACATGCACATTTTTGACCTTCATCCCAGATCTACACCATCAGAAATTCCAGGGTCAGGCCCAGCCATTTGTGTTTATTTTTAGATAAAAATTTTAACATTCTTCCTTGATAGTCTAGACCAGGTTTTCTCAACCTCAACAATATTGACATTTTTGGACTTCACTCTTTGTCACAGAGGCAATCCAGTATATTATATGATATTTAACTGCATCCCTGGCCTCACCCACTAAATGCCAACACTGAATTGTGATAAGCAGAAATGTCCCCTGACATTACCATTTGTTCCAGGGGGGGCAAAATCTGCCCAGTTAAAAACTGGGCCAGAGATATCATCCCAGAATTGATGGAGTCTGCTTTCAAAAAGATGAGATAGGAGTTCCTGTCATGGCACAGTGGAAACAAATCTGACTGGGAACCATGAGGTTGCTGGTTCGATACCTGGCCTCACTCAGTGGGTTAAGGATCTGGTGTTGCCGTGAGCTGTGGTGTAAGTTGTAGACCTGGCTAGGATCCTGCATTGCTGTGGCTGTGGTGCAGGCTGGCAGCTGTAGCTCTGATTCAACCTCAGCCTGGGAACTTCCGTATGCCGCAGGTGTGGCCCTAAAAAGCAAAAAAAAAAAAAAAAAAAGATGTGATAATCGGAGTTCCCATTGTGGCTCAGTGGGTTAAAGGACCTGACATAATCTCCATGAGGGTATAGGTTTGATCCCTGGACTCACTCAGTGGGTTTTGGATCTGGCCAGGTCATAGATGTGGCTTGGATCCAGTGTTGCCATGGCTGTGGTGTAGGCCTGCAGCTGCAGCTCTGATTCAGCCCTTAGACTGTGATCTTCCACATGCCACAGGGGCAGTCCTAAAAAGAAAAGAAAAAAAAAAGAGATGGGATAATAGAAAAAGCAACATTTTATAGAGGATAAAACAGTTTAATCTTGAAAAGGTTGAGTTGAATGGCCTAAGAACATGGCATTATTATCTTAGGTCCTAAATATATTTGTCTGGCTATTATCAGTCTGCACAGGTGGCAGTATAAATTCATTAACTATACAGACAGATAAAGGTCCTGCTGAGAGAGTTGGGAATTAGAAAGATAGGCCAGTGCTTGACTGAATCTTACTCATGATGCTTCAGTTCTCTTTCCTGGATATATGACCTCATTGGTCTCAACACCATCCATCACCACATTAGCTACCATTGTAATTAATTATTTGTATAGTTATTTTATTATTACTGATTTCATCTTAAAAAAACTTCAGCTTAATTTTGCTATCATTTCCTTCCTTAATCCTTTGTATTCTAATATCTGTAGGCAGTGTTATACTATCCAATGTTCCATGTTCCCATTGCTTTCAATGAAAATGAAACTCACTCCCCTTTGATATTGCTGCAAAATCTTTAAATAATTTGGTCTAGGGGGTTCCCTGATGGCCTAATGGTTAAGGATTTGGTGTTGTTAGTGCTGTGGCTAGGTTTACTGCTGTGGAGAGGGCTTGGTTCCTGGCCTGGGAAAATTCCGTATGCTGTGGGAGTGGCCAAAAAAAAAAATAGTATTGGGTCTATACTTTCTACTCTGTTGCCACACTGCTCACTTCTCAACCAACTCATCTAGGGTCTTTCTAATTCCATCACAATTGCATTCCCTGAGTCTGCAGTGACCTCATGTGCTAAATAAATTCTAAGGGATATTTCCATTCTTTAAAATGCTTGATTATTCAGTACCTATATCACTCATGCTACATTCCCTTTCTTTAAATAGGGTCCTCTCTTTTTAAAAAAAATTTTATTAAAGTATAGTTGATTTACAATGTTCTGTCAATTCCTGCTCTACAGAAAAATGACCTAGTCATTCATATGTGTGTACACACACACACACATGCATTCTTCTTCTCTTATTATCGAGTATCATATTTTATACCAGTCCTTGGTATAATTCCTTGTGCTATACATCAGGACTCCATTTTTTAGCCATTCTAAATGTAATAGTTTGCATCTACTAATCCCAAAATCCTTGGGCATCCCTTTCCCTTCCCCTTCCCCCTTGGCAACCACAAGTCTGTCCTCTATGTCTGTGAGTCAGTTTATGTTCCATAGATAGGTTCGCCTGTGCCATATTTTAGATTCTACATATAAGCAATATTGTATGGTATTTGTCTTTCTTTCTGACTGACTTCGCTTAGTGTGAGAATCTCTAGTTGCCTCCATGTTGCTGCAAAAGGTATGATTTTATTCATTTTATATTCCATTGTGTATATGTACTGCATTTTCTTAATCCATTCATCTGTCAATGGACATTTAGGTTGTTTCTGGGTCTTGGCTATTGTCTATAGTGCTGCTATGAACATAGGGATGCATGCATTTTTTTTTTTTGTCTTTTTGCTATTTCTTGGGCTGCTCCCGTGGCATATGGAGGTTCCCAGGCTAGGGGTCGAATCGGAGCTGTAGCCACTAGCCTACGCCAGAGCCACAGCAATGCAGGATCCGAGCCGCATCTGCAACCTACACCACAGCTCACGGCAATGCCAGATCGTTAACCCACTGAGCAAGGGCAGGGACTGAACCCGCAACCTCATGGTTCCTAGTCAGATTCATTAACCACTGCGCCATGACGGGAACTCCGCATGTATTTTTGAATGAAAGTTTTGTATGGATAAATGCCCAAGAGTGGGACTGCTGGATCATGTGGTAGCTCTATATTTAGTATTTGAGAAACTTCCACATTTTTTCCATAGCAGTTGTACCAAATTCCATTCCCACCTGAAATAGTGGCCTTTCTCAAGCATTTTTTTTTACAATGAGATTCTTAGAGTCAAGTTTACTGGGCAACTTGTGACATGAACACATCCTTCAGGGAGAAACCTCTAACTTTGAAATTAACTCCTGTGATGGGGAAGCAAGAATTAGGGCAGTATCTTAAGGAGCCCTGGGAGACTTCTTCATAAAGAAATCTTTTTAATATACAGGGGAATGATCTTGACTGTACATGTTTGAGCAGGTCAGCTAAAGAAGGAATAATTGCAATAAAGAAATCTGCCTCTCTTCCCAGCTATCTTCAAGGCAAGAACAGCTGCAGAAAGTTTCTATTATCCTTTTACCTAAGGGAGCTTAATTGTTTAAAGAGTAAGGTGACAACTGAGGGATTTCTTTAATGAGACCATCTGAGAATTCAGCTCCCAAAGTCTTGGAAACTTTTAAAATAAACTCTCAATGTCTCCAAGGCAAAAATCCATCATGGGCTTCTCAGAGATAAGTTATGAATTCCCTGCTCGGATTACCTCCCTGTACTTTCTGGAGAAAAAGTCACTGTAGGAAATGAGCCAAGGCATCCAGAGGTTTCCATTAAGCCATCTGAAAGAGCCAGTGTATCCTAGTAAAGACCGAGCTGGGACGGAGGAGGGGCGATGTAAGCAGCAGAGGGAAAACTTTGATTGGACAGAGCATGAGGGACATAAACAAGAATGGCATTTCTCAGAGTCTTGTCTCCAGACCAGCAGCATAAGCACCACCTGGGAGCTTGTTAGACATGCATGTTTTTGGCCTTCATCCCAGGTCTACTACATAAGAAACTCCAGAGTCAAGACCAGCCGTCTGTGTTTAATAAACTGTCCGGGTAGATCTTCTGTACGGCTCCAATTTGAAAACAAATGCCTGAGGGGATTTATTGAAATGAATGATGAAGGACCCTCACAGGGCTGCCTCATCAGAGATTTGAGAGCTTTCCTCCTCCAAAATCTGATCTACAAATGATGATACATTTGTTTATTATTTTACAATAGCTCCTTTCTTTCTTCTTCTTATACATTTGTTTGAATTACCAAAATAATATTAAATACTGTGGTTCATAGCAACAATTTTTTGCATGCTAATTGCCATTTCTTAATCCTCCCATGTTCGATGGAAAATTAGCTCTCATTAATAATCAAAATTATTTATCATCTTAAATATATATCTTTATTTTTCCGGCTTGAGAGACTGCACCCACTACCCTCCCACCCCATGTGCACATTGTCATTTGCAGCGATGGCTGTTAAAAATCAACAAATACATCTTGATTCCTATCAAGCTAGCCATCGTTTGTTTGACCTATTTATGCAATAAACGGACATAACTAGTCTTCCTAAAAGTTGAAGCATATTTAAATTCCTGGGATAAGCATTCCTGGCCCATGTTGTATTGTTTTTAACATACTGACCAAGACTGACTTAATAGTCCCCTTAACTTGAGTAAGATTTAGACGAGTTTCTTCCTGACCATAGTTCCCTGACCTCTCTTTTCTCAGAGCATTTATTTTAGAAAACTTGTGGTTGTAAAAATTTCCTCTGTCCTTTGAAATATACGTACATCTTCTCCCATGCTCTTGCCAGGTTTACAACCCAGGAAATGCCTTTTTCAATAACTTGGGACCCATCTCTTCAAATGTAAACATGAAACAAGATAGCACCCAGTGTTTATGGGAGGATAGGAACCTAACTTCAATGGGCACCCGTTAGCAAATACAGATTGCTTAGTCATAGAGAAAAACCTTTCCAACCGAGGAATAACTTAATGTGCTTGACATATTCCATTGATCACCTTTCCCCACCAACATCCTCCCTTCTTTCGTGCTCTCTCACCCAGCATCAAAACAACTCTTGGGCCCTCTGGTTTTCTATTCTCATAGAGTTGAGTTCAGTCTCTCTCCCATTTTTCAGTAGTCTTTTTAGTTTTTTAAGGCTGCACCTGTGGCATATGGAAGTTCCTAGGCTAGGGGTCAAAGCTGGAACTGCAGCATCGCCACAGCAATGCCAGATGCAAGCCACATCTGCGACCTACACCGCTGGATCTTTAACCCACTGATCGAGGCCAAGGATTGAACCTGCTTCCTCATGAATACTAGTCATGTTCATTACCTCTGAGCCACAAGGGGAACTCCACTTTTGCAGTTGTCTCTCTCTCTCTCTCTTTTTTTGTGTTTTTTTTTTAGGGCCACACCTGTGGCATATGGAGGTTCCTAGGCTCCTATGGGTCTCATTGGAGCTGTAGCTGCTGGCATACACCACAGCCACAGCAATGCCAGATCTGAGCTGTGTCTGTGACCTACACCACAGCTCATGGCAACTCCAGATCCTTAATCCATGGAGCAAAGCCAGGGATTGAACCTGCAACCTCATGGTTCCTAGTTGGATTTGTTTCCTCTGTGCCATGATGGGAACTCCCACTTTTGCAGTAGTCTTAAAGAAAGACTTTTTTGCCTTTTTACTTTGCCAGGTGCAATTTTCACTTTGACAATATAGACAAATGCATTAAATATCTTATGTATATTACAACTCTACTCATGGTGTTAGTTGTTGGTTATTTTCTTTTTTCAATTTTTTGTTTTTCAAAGATTTTTATTTTTTCTCTTATAGTTGATTTACAATGTTCTGTCAATTTCAGTTGTACAGCAAAGTGACCCAGTTTATATGCATACTTTTTCCCACTATCCTGTATCTTTCTCTCATTATCCTCCATCATGTTCCATCACAAGTGATTAGATATAGTTTCCGGTGCTATACAGGAGGGTCTCATTGCTTATCCACTCTGAATGAAATAATTTATATCTACTAACCCCAAACTGGCAGTCCATCTCACTCCCTCCCCCTCTCCCATGGCAACCACAAGTCTGTTCTCCAAGTCCGTAAGTTTGTTTCTTTTCTGTAGATAGGTTCATTTGTGCCTTTTATTAGATTCCAGATATAAGTGATATCTTAAGGTATTTGTCTTTCTCTTTCTGACTTACTTCACTTAGTAGGAGAGTCTTTAGTCCATCCATGTTGCTGCAATGGCATTATTTTTTCTTTTTTTTATTGTTGAATAGTATTCCATTGTGTATATATATCATGTTTTCTGAATCCATTCATCTGTCAATGGACATTTAGGTTGTTTTCATGTATTGGCTATTGTGAATAGTGCTACAATGAAGATAGGGGTGCATGTATCTTTTTAAATGAAAGTTTTGTCTGGATATATGCCCAAGAGTGGGATTTCTGGGTCATATGGTAGTTCTATATTTAGTTTTCTCTTTTCCATACTGTTTTCTATAGTGGTTGTACCAACTTACATTCTCACCAACAGTGAAGGAGGGTACCATTTTCTCCACACCCTCTCCAGCATTCGTTGTTTGTTGACTTGTTAATGATGGCCATTCTGACCTGCGTGTGGTGGTACTTCATTGTAGTTTTGATTTGCATTTCTCTATTAGTTAGTATGTTATTACCTGGGATAGACTGGGAATTTGGGGTTAATAGATGTAAACTATTGTCTTTGAATGGATAAGCAATGAGATCTTGCCATATGGCTCTAGGAGCTATATCTAGTCACTTATGATGGAGCATGATAATGCAAGAAAAAGAATGTATATATGTATGTGTGACCGGATCACCTTGTTCTACAGTAGAAAATTGATAGAACATTGTAAACCAGCTATAATGGAAAAAATAAAAATCATTTAAAAAATTAAAACAATTGAGTATTAATAATGGTAATGATATCTTCATAAAGTTGATATATTTGGTCTTTTAAAATAAATATTAAAATTATCCTTTTAAGAAGTTAAAAAATAAATTAAAAATTCTGCAAAATTTTAATTATTATTGGCCCCATTTTACAACTAAGAATCTGACATTTCAAGGTGCTGGATAACATAACTGAAGTTTTCACATATAGTAAGTGTTTTCAAAGACTATTCATACTTAATATTACAGGTTGACTCAAGACAGGGAATATGGACTCCATGCTCACTGGAGTAATACTAAAGAATTTGGGAGCCATGTTTTAAAACTGCCACAATTAGAGTCTCCATGGTTTTACTGAGGGGACTATGTGGAATAATCACCTGAGTACTCTTAAATTGGTAAGACATAGGAGGAGACCGAGAGGAAGAAAGAGGTAGTAAAGTTTCATGTCTTCTGTAAGGCAAACATTCAATTTCACTGTCCTTATTTTTCTATCACTGAAGCAGAAGGCACTCCATATTTCTGGACATTATGGCCCTGCCTGTGTCTCTCCTGAAGCGGCATTCCCTCCTTGCCAGTATCTCTGCAATTGTCTCCAAGACTATAGGGCTTGACTTTATTCCAGTCTCAATGGGAATCAATTACCTGCCATTTTGAGGGCATTGAATCAGAGAAAGATTATTGTCTATATTCACTAGCCTGTACATTCAGTCTCTGGGATTTCTTTATTACTTGTTGCAAATCTGTACCCTTATAAAACTTGGGTCCTGTCGCCCCACCTCCAGCCTCAGGTTATTCAGCATTTTACTTTCTGTTTTTCTAGTTTGGCTTTTTCAGATTCCACTATAAGTGGTACCACACAGTGTTTGTTGTTCTCTGACTTATCTCACTTAACATGATGTCCTTAAGGTCCACCCGTGTTGTTGCAAATGGCAAGATTCCTTCTTCCTCATGGCTGAATAATATTCCTGTGTGTATCTTTGTTTTTTCATTTTAAATATTTTATTGAAGTATAGTTGATTTACGATCATCTATTGGTTATCTATCATCTATCTATCTATCTATCTATCTATCATCTATCTATCATCTTATCCATTAACCTGGGCACTTATGTTGTTTCCATATCTCAGCTATTATGCATAAGGCAGCAATTAGCATGGGAGTGCATACACTTCTTAGATATCCTCTGTCATTTTCAAGCCTACTGTAAGTATTTTTTGTTCACGTTTAGAATTTTAATGTGATTTAAATAAAGAAAAAAGTGACTGTCTGATATCTACTAGGGGAGTTCTTTCTCCTCCAATTGTTCTTTGGAAAACACATCGGCTCCTCTCTCAAGGTATTAGCCAGTGACCTTTTCTAATTTGATGGTGGAATTCTGTCTGCATTGTTTACCATTTAATGCTGGAATCTTACACAATTCTCTGCCTAAATCATTCAGGAAATATTTGACTAATTATTAATGACACACCTAAGTGCAAAGCCCCTATCAAAATTTTACAGACCCACTGACATGACATCCTGATGCTTTGCCTCCTCGGTTTTCTCTAAGGATTACCAAAATGCAGAATAGTGCTCATTGGGACTTCCCAGAATTTATTCTTCAGTGTCCTAGGACAGTGTTTACTCAATGTCTAATCACTTGGTCTGCTTTTAAAGGTGGATTTTTCAAGATTTATCAGTCTCATCTAGGTATAGGCCACAAAGAATTGAAACCAGCAATTCAAACAGGTTTCTGCACCCCAGTGTTTATAACGGTATTGAACACAATACCAAAAAGATAAAAACACCCCAGGTGTCAATCAATAATGAATGGATAAACAAAACAGGATATATACATACAATAGAATATTATTCAACGTTTAAAAGGAATGAAATTCTGATAGGTGTTGCAACATGGCTGACTCTTGAAAACATTTTGTTGAGTGAGATAAGCTAGGCAAAAAAGCATAAATATTGTATGATTCCATTTATATGAGGTACATACAATAGGCAAATTCAGAGAGAGAAAAAGCAGAATAGAGGTTTCCAGGGGCTTGGCAGAGAGAGGAATGGTGAGTTGTTTAATGCATAGAGAACTTCTGTCTGGATGATGAAAATGTTCTGGAAATGGATAGAAATAATGGGGTCACAATATTATGAAATGTATTTAATGTCATAGAACTGTATGCTTAAAAATGGTTAAAATGAGACTCACAGACATAGAGAACAGACTTGTGGTTGCCAAGGGGGAGGGCCAGGGAGTGGGATGGACTGGGAGCTTGAAGTTAGTAGGTGCAAACTATTACATTTAGTATGGATACACAATAAGATCCTACTGTACAGCACAGGGAAATGTATCCAATCTCTCTGGATAGACCATGATGGAAGATTAGAAAAAGAAAGTGTGTGTGTGTGTGTGTGTGTGTGTGTATGACTAGATCACTCTGGTGTACAGTAGAAATTAGCACAACATTGTAAATCTACTGTACTTTAATAAAAAATAAATATAAAAAACCCAAAAGATAAATTAAAACAAAAATAATGGGTTAGAAGAAAAACCACAGACATTAAAAATCATTAAAATGGTAAATTTTGTTATATATATACACAATATAAAAATATGTAGATACATAGATGCTCTATATAATGTAAAATATATAATATAAATTATATAAATTATTATAATTATAACTAATACAAATTATAATTTGAATTATATAAATTATTAATTATGATGTAATTATTATAACAATATAATATACATTTTATATTATATATACTATATGAATAATATAAAATCTATGATTTGAATATGATGTTACACATACAATGTAAAATGTATAGTATAAATATTGTATACCTTACATATACAATGAAAATATAAACAAAATATAAAGTAAATTGTAATTTTCTTCTAAAAGTAAATTCTCAAAACTTTTCCCTTGGAGATGTTGACCAGATAGTCTGGTATAAGATGGGAAGCTACATATTAACAAGATTCTCAATTGATAGGGTCTTTTTTCACTGTTTACACTTTAATTTTTTTAACCAACTTTTTCTTAGGTTTTTTTTCTCTTTTTTTTAAAGGCCAAACCTGTGGCATGTGGAAGGTCCTGGGTTAGGGATTGAATTGGAGCTGCAGCTGAGGCAGACACCACAGTCAGGGCAACAACATATCAGAGCTGCACCTGCAACCTATACTGCAGCTTGAAGCAATGCTGGCTCCTTAACACACTGAATGAGGCCAGGGATCAAACCTGCATCCTTACAGAGACGACATTAGGTCATTAACCCACAGAGCCACAGAGGAAACTCCTAGAGCCTTTGCTTTATGTATACACAGATTTTACATAGACACACACACATCCACAATTATCTTATTTTGTGCTTATGTTTGTTTAGTTTTCTTCGTTTCTATTCACTTTATGATAGTTGGGATAAAGCTAAAATTATGAAACATTGCCTTGAGGGTAATGGTTCTCAAAGGATGTTCTTGAAGACCAGGAAAATTCCAAATTCTCAAAACCAAACCAAGCTCTACTGAGATAGGAACTTGGGGTAGAACTGAGTATCTGCATGGTAACAAATCCTCAAGGCCATCTTGGCACAGGCTCAAGTTGTAGAACCATTACTCTAGTGAATCCTAGAATCCTTTGGTACTCTGCCATCTTTTTTTTCTTCTCCCTTTAGGGCTACACCCGTGGCATTTGGAAGTTCCCAGGCTAGGAATCCAATCGGAGCTGCAGCCACAGCAACATGAGATCCAAGCTGCATCTGCAACCTACACCACAGCTCATGGCAATACTGGATGCTGAACTCACTGAGAGAGGCCAAGGATGGAACCTGCATCCTGATGGATACTAGTCAGGTTTGTTACTGCTAAGCCACTATAGGAACTCCTCTGGCATCTTCTTAATAAGGAAATTACAAGTCAGAAATGCTGCCACTTGTCCTTAAGAAGAGATCCAAGGGAGACTAGAATGATTCTTAGAGGAAATGGACCCAAAAGAAAGGCATCAAAGTGGACCCCTCTATAAGTCTCCCAGGAATATGAAATTGGCAGGGGAAAGACCCCCTTTGTGTGTGGTCCTTGCTCTTGAGGAGTCAGACTGACTAAAGAATGGAAGATCTATTGTTCAATTTGTCTAATAAGCTTCAGCGGGTATTCAGCCCCCAGGGCCACAAAACCTATAACACATCAACCTATAGTCAGTCACCATGGCCACCACGTTGCCAGACTCAAGGTACTCATTCATGCCTTCTCCAAGAGAAATCGACCAGGTCCTATATCACATGTATGGCTCCATACCCATGTTTTTTGGTGGGGAAGACCTTCTTTCTTCATCATCCACCCCTCATGAGAGAACAAGATTCAGGGGAGTTGGTCCCTGTGGCAGGCCCACATGGCAAGCCTGCATAGCCCAGTAAGTGATGGGGAAGTAGGAAAAAGAGGTGATTGAGTGCAAAGGGCATTAAATATTACTAAGCACAAGGCAGAGGAAACCCTATGATGTCTATGGAGAAGGAGTTCTTGAAACTAAATTCTTGGGAAGGTGAATGGCTAGACCACTTGTTTGAAGTCGGTACAGCAGAGTGAGATTTCGCTTTAGTTATATGTTATTTGGTTGGATGGTTGATAGCAATTGTGGGGAGAGGGAGGATGAAGCTAAACCCTCAGTTTGCTCTGACATCATAGCACTCCACAAGACCACAGTGAGTAGCGATACAATTACCAACCTAATGTGTACAAATGTATGCCCCCAGGTAGTGATAAAGATCAAGTCTTGATCTCTTTCTTGTTCTTTCCTTCTGGCCCAAGAACTCTAGAGCCTCTGTCACAATGAAGCCTAGGCAAATCCCTTCTGAAATCTTCTCTGTAACCCTTATATGCTTTGGAACATCTCCTCTTTCTCTAAAAGGACCCTTGCCCTTCTCTGCACTCTTATCCGTGGTTCTTACTGGGGACATTCAAGAGAAGAGGGTCTATGTTCTCTGGTGTCTAGGGCTGCAGTTGCATCCAGACCAGGAGAGGATACACAAGAGAGGGAAAGTGAAGGGCACAGGAAGGTCCAACATGCAGCTCCCTCTGGACACCCTACCATTTTCTTTGGGAATATTCTGGAAACATTGAAACTCACATGTCACTTTTTCCATAGTTCCCCTTGATTCCACTTGGGTATCAGACCTCACCTTAAGCAGGGACATGATTGGAAACATTTCTTCACCTTTTTTCTTTACTTTTGTTCCTCTTCCCCCAAACAAGTGATGCGGTCCCTTCAACTCTAAGATGTGAGGATCCCTCACCACATTCCCTTTGTCCTTGTTTTTTCCCATCTTAAATTCATCTTTCATTCCATGCACCAGGGAAAATTATGATATGGATCATGTTACTCCTGTGGTTGCTGTCTCTCCATGGTTCCCATCATTTATCCATTTTCCATTTCCCGGTTCCCAGAAATGTGGTCCCTGCCCCTCTCCAACCTCACTCTTCACCATTCCCATCTCCCACTTCATGACACAGCAATTTCTTAAAAGCACTCTGCCCCATGCTGCTTCTGACTCATGAACCTTTCCCCTTCATCTCTTTTCTACCATAAAAGTGCATATTCAATCATCCAGCTACATAACTCCTTGCCCAGGTATCACTTCTCCTAGGGATCCTTCCCAGACACCATCACACCAGGCTGGATTTGGAGCTCCTCTCTTTACTCGACTCTGCAGACTGCCTTTATTGTAGCATTTGATTCACTGTATTACAACGATAGCTTACTTTATCTGTTCTTTACTTCCCAGTATGGCTCAACAGAATTGATCACTAACGCTAGACACTGGGAGCAGAATAGAACCTGTTATATATAGTGCATAGATAAAGGGGGAAGTGTAAATGACAAATGGCTCTATCCTCTACTTTGGATTTTTAGCCTCTGGTCCTACGGTCAAAATTTGCTTATGTGTAGAAAACTGCTTCTTAAGATAAATGTTATTATTCATCATTTAATTACCCATTTGAATAATACTTTAGCTGCTTCTGCAACCCTGCAACACCACAACCCCAGGTGGGACTTCTTGAAGAAGTAATTATTGCAGTGGATTTGAATTCTGAGAACCTAAAAACAAATCCTACATGATCCAGACTTCCTGCTATGTCCATCAGAAAAATACGGATTCTCAATAATTTCTCTCCCTCATGTCCATCATTTTTTCTTTGATTTTTTTCATTGTCTCACTATTTTAATTGTGTCACGGTGCGTATGAACCATTTTATCTCTAAGATCCCAAGTTGCTCTAAACTTATTAGATTTGATGATTCTAAGCCAGAGATAAAGAAGATGGATTAGTGTCCCAGAGGCCAAGGGACAGTGGTTGAAATGTCATTATGAAATGCTGCATATCACAAGTAACAGAATGTGGGGTGCCTAAATTTTGTCATGTTAAGGCTTTGATACCCAAACCTTCAAGAAATTAAAAAAGTAGAGGGGGTTGGAATTGACATATACAATAAGATCAAGAAATAGATTGGTATCAGGACCTAATGTATAGCACAGGGAAATCTACTTGATACTGTGTAAGAACCTATATGGGAAAAGAATCTGAACAGGAAAGGATATATGTGTTTGTATAACTGATTTACTTTGCTGTACAACAGAAATTAACACAACTTTCTAAGTCAACTATACTCCCATAAAATGTATTTTATTTTTAAATTAAAGTATGGTTGATTTACAATGTTGTGCCAATTTCTGCTGTATAGCAAATTGATTCTCTCTCTCTCTCTCTCTCTCTCTCTCTCTCTCTATATATATATATATATATATATATATATATATATATATATCCATCCCATATATATATGTGTGTGTGTATGTATATACACACATTTTTTCTCATATTATCTTCCATCATGTTCTATCCCAAGAGATTGGACATAATTTTCTGTGCTGTACAGTAGGACCACATTGCTTATCCATTCTAAACCTAATAGTTTGTATCTACTAACCCCAAACTCCCATTCCTTCCCACTCTAATTAAAGGAATAGAGACTCAGTGGTGATTTCATGTTCTTTCCCTTCCTCAGCCATCCAGCTGAGGCATCAGCAACATGGAATCAGGAAATCAAACAAGAGTTTTAGAATTTTTACTCCTGGGACTGTCTCAAGACTCAGAGCAGCAACCCATCTTATTTGGGCTGTTTCTGTCCATGTTTGTGGTCACCGTGGTTGGGAACGTGCTCATTATCCTGGCCATCAGCTCTGACTCCCATCTCCATACCCCCATGTACTTCTTCCTCTACAATCTGTCCTTGGCTGACATCTGTTTCACTTCCACCACCATCCCAAAGATGCTGGTGAACATTCAGACACAGAGAAAAGCCATCAGCTATGTGGGCTGCATCACCCAGATGTATTTTTTCATGGTTTTTGGAGTTATGGATACTTTTCTCCTCACTTTGATGGCATATGACCGGTTTGTGGCCATCTGTCACCCCCTGCACTACATGGTCATCATGAACCCCCGTCTCTGTGGTCTGCTGGTTCTTGTGTCCTGGTTCATCAGTGTGTCATACTCCCTGATTCAGAGTCTGCTGATGTTGCAGCTGTCTTTCTGTTCCAACTGGGTAATTCCAGACTTTTACTGTGAACTTGCTCAGGCCCTCACACTTGCCTGCTCAGACACACTTGTAAATTACATCCTGCTATATCTGGTGACTGGCTTTCTTGGCATTGTTCCCTTCTCAGGGATCCTTTGCTCCTATACCCGAATTGTCTTCTCAATCCTGAGAATCCCATCAGCTAATGGGAGATATAAGGCATTTTCTACCTGTGCGTCTCACCTATCCGTGGTTTCTTTGTTCTATGGGACAGGTCTTGGTGTGTATCTCAGCTCTGAGTCATCTTCCTGGAGAGGTATGGTTGCTTCGGTGATGTACACTGTGGTCACCCCAATGCTGAACCCCTTCATCTACAGCCTTCGGAACAGGGACATCAAGAGGGCTCTACAAAAACTTCTTGGGAGAACACTCTGTGTTCAGTGATGGGAACACTGGTCCAGGGGTTTTAATCCAAAAGTGGTAGCAGAAGTTAGCTAAAGAAATTGTGCCTCTTAGTCACATTGAGTTTTGTGTCTCACCCATCCTCCATAAGTTGCTTTGGTCAGAATTTGGCCTTGGGGGGACTTTGTCTTAACCTCTTATGATGATTACATGATTACCCTCAGTTCTACTCTCCACATCCCCTCCTTTTACTTATCCATTACTGCACCTCAGTTTGTATTTCCAGTCCTGCGAATTGATAACCAGCCACTTAAAATACATGCTCATCACTGTTGAATAAGAATTATGAAATAGTATATTGGAGTTCCCATTGTGGCTCAGCGAGTTAAGAACCCAAATAGCCTCTGTGGGTATGTGGGTTTGAACCCTGGCCTCACTCACTGGGTTAAGGATCTGGTTTTGCCACGAGCTGCAACTGGGTCCTAGATGTGTCTTGGATCCCGAGTTCCTGTGGGTGTGGCATAGGCCTCAGCTGCCACGGGAACTTCTATATGCTGCAGGTACAGCTGTAAAAAGAAAAAAAAAGAAATACTGCCTTTTATCAGTACTAATATTTTCTAGTTCTTATCAAATATATTTATTTGACAGTCCTTACCGAGCATCATTGGTGTGCCAGGATGTTGTAAGTATCTGGAATAGCACAAGGAAAAAGGGAAAAAAAGACAAGAATTTTTGCCCTCATAGAGCTTAAATCCTGGATCTCAGAGTTTATCAGATTATATGTCAAAACTAAAAATACACATGGGTAAGTTATTTATTTGGTTATTAGTGAGGTTGAACTTTCCTCCATATGTTTAGTACATTTCTAGATAAGCTATGAAAAATGGCAAGCCCCAGAATATTAGAACTGATCAGGTGCTAATGAGTCATTAGGTCTAGTTGCCTAATTTTACAGGTGAATTTATCCAGGTGGAAACAAAAGAGTATGGATGGTGATGAAATCTGGCTGAATGGGGATATATCGTCAAGTCTGGTGTCAGGACAGAGTGCTGGATTACAAATCAGGAGAGTAGGAATGGAACCATAGAATTGCCGCTCACTAGGTATGTGATGCTGACCAGCTTCAGGTGATGCAGAATATGTTAGGAATATTGGATGTCTCTTTTTTTTTTTGACCATGCCCACAACATGCAGAATTTCCTGGGCCAGGGATGGATACAGTAATAACTCTGGATTCTTAACCCTCCAAGTAACAAGGAACTCCTGAATGTCTTGATAAATGTTTATTTTCATATCTTCTTCATCATAAAAAATTGAATGTTGTGTGAGGTCTTTGGATGGTGGTGTTTGCCCAGGCACTGCAGGCAGGAAAGGCAAATATAAATACATAGATTATATAGAGAACACAGAAGTAAACTCAGACACCTTTGGTCAATTAATCTTTGACAAAAGAGGCAAGAACATAAAATGGGAAAAAGACAGTCTTTTCAGCAAGAATTGCTGGGAAACCTAGACAGCTGCATGCAAATCAATGAAACTAGAATAAACTCAAAATGGTTAAAAGACCTAAATATAAGACAAGACACCATCAAACTCCTGGAAGAGAACATAGGCAAAACATTCTCTGACATCAACCTTACAAATGCTTTCTCAGGTCAGTCTCCCAAAGTAACAGAAATAAAAGCAAAAATAAACCAATGGGACCTAATCAAACAGACAAGGAAACAAAAAAGACAACTTACAGAATGGGAGAAAATAGTTTCAAATGATACAATTGAAAAGGGTCCAATCACTAAAATATAAAAATAACTTATACAATTCAACAGCAAAAAAGGTAACAACCCAATGGAAAAATGGGGAAAAGACCTGAATAGACATTTCAACAAGGAAGATAGACAGATGGCCAACAAAGCACTTGAAACAATGCTCAACATCACTGATTATTATAGAAATGCAAATCAAAACTACCACAAGATACTACCTTGCACTAGTCAGAATGCCCATCATTAATAAGTCCATGAATAGCAAATGCTGGAGGAGTTTGGAGAAATGGGGACCCTCCTGCACTGTTGGTTGGAAAGTAAGCTGGTACAACCACTATGGAGAACAGTATGGAGGTACCTTAGAAAACTATACATAGAACTATCATATGACCCAGCAATTCTACTCTTGGGCATATATCCAGACAAGACTTTCCTTAAAAAAGACACATGCACTTGCATGTTCATTGCAGCACTATTCACAATAGCCAAGACATGGAATCAACCCAGTTGCCCACTGACAGATGATTGGATCAGGAAGACGTGGTATATATACACAATGGACTACTAATCAGCCATAAAAAAGAACAAAATAATGCCATTTGCAGCAACATGGATGGAACTAGAGACTCTCATCCTGAGTGAAGTAAGTCAAAAAGAGAAAGACAAATACCATATGATATCACATATCTGTTCCATATAGGCACAAATGAACCTTTCCACAGAAAGAAAATCATGGACTTGGAGAATAGACTTGTGGTTGCCAAGGGGGAAGGGGAGTGAGTGGGAGGGATTGGGAACTTGAAGTAAATAAATGCAGAATGTTGCCTTCAGGATGGATTAGCAGTGGGATCCTGCTGTGTAGCACTGGGAATTCTATCTAGTCACTTATGACAGAGCTTGATAATGTGAGAAAAAAGAATGTACACATGTAAGTGTAACTGGGTCACCACGCTACAGTAGAAAAAAAATATATAAATAAATACATAGATATTCATCTTGGTAATGAAGAATCCCTGCCTCCTCCAGGGTTGGTATATGATGGAATCAACTTAGCACCAATTATTGTTCTCAAGAGATCTTACCATTTTGAAGAACAATAATGGGCTTCCAAAAGGGGAGCCTACCTCCCCTTTAATTCCTTTAAGTATGAAAGGAATTCCTTTTGAGTATGAAACCAGGCTTGTGTCTGCAAACTGGGAAAAAATCATTGTGGGCACCAATTCTGACTTTTGCTGACTTGTCCTTGATATTTTTGGTTATCTATATTAAGCAATGCTCTTTTAAAAAAAATCTGTGTAAAATTTCCACTAACTGAAAGACAATTGTTTTCATAGTTTGGTTTTATTTTTACTTTATTTTATTAATAAATTTTATTACAGTCAATTTACAATATGCTGTTATTTTCTGCTGTGCAGCAAAGTGACCCAGTCTTACATATCTACATTCTTTTTCTCATATTATCTTCCACCATATTCCATCACAAGTGATTGGATATTGTTCCCTGTGCTATACAGCAGGACCTCATTGGTTATCCATTCTAAATATAATAGTTTGTATCTACTAACCCCAAACTCCCAGTCCATCCCAATTGTCCCCCTCCCCCTTGACAACCACAAATCTGTTTTCTATGTCTGTGAGTTTGTTTCTGTTTTGTAGATAGGTTCATTCGTGCCAAATTTTAGATTGCACATATAAATGATATCATGTGGTATTTGTCTTTCTCTTTCTGATTTACTTCACTTAGTATGAGAATCTCTAGTTTCATCCATGTTGTTGCGTATGGCCTTATTTAGTTCTTTTTTTATGGCTGAGTAGTATAACCAATGCTCTTGAGGTCAGCTCATCTATCACCTGCTACCACCACCACAGATCCCTGTGGACCCTGGAACCCAGTTACATTCCAGATTTGTTGCCTTGCCTCCCACTCTCAATGCTGCCGTTTGAGTCTAGAACTCAAGTTTCTCATAAACATTAATTAAAACTTATGCTTTAATGTGGAGGTTAGCTGACCAGACCATACTCAAAAATACAAAAATTACAAAGTTGGAACAATGCTTCTTATCCTTTCTACAAACCAGGAGTGATTTTCTTAAAATTATAGCTTTGAAATATAATCATCAAGAGATACACATATCTCCTAGCTTCTGTGGATAATAGGAGCCTAAATTCAATAGGCAGCAATTAGCAAACACAGACTAATCATATAAACCAACCTCCCCTCCCATAATATCTTCCAGTGCTTTTCCAATAGCTAGCCCCAGCTTAAAAATCCTCTCATCTTTGGAGTTTCTGTTGTGGTTCAGAATGTTAAAGACCTGATGTCTCTGTGAGGATACAGGTTTTATCCTTGGCCTTGCTCAATGGGTTAAGGACCTGGCATTGCTGCAAACTGTGGCATAGGCTGCAGGTGCAGCTTCCATTTGACCCCTAGCCTGGGGAACTTCTATATGCCCCAAAACTTTTATTCATCTATAAAAAGAAGAACAACATCATCTCATCTTTGGATTCAGTGGAAATGAGTTCAATCTCTCTCCATTGTTGCAATAGTCATGACTCCGACTGCTAGAATTTTGGATAAAGCCTTCCTTACCTGTTGGATTATGATGACATTTTTCTTTGGTACAATAAAAAACTTTCTAGATTTCATAACAACGTTCTACCAAGTATTGTTTTGGCAATGACATTGACTGTTTTCTTGCCTTTTTAAGTCAATAATATCACATCTCGCAAAAGACCAGACTGTGAGAGGAGCAAATCTCATTTTCTTGATGCATCAGTTTAACCTGGAAAAGAATAGCTGAAGCACCTCAAGCAAAGATTGTCCCTCATAACATTTAAAATATGTGAGATCACTTAGACAGTAATACTAGTAAAAGAGGAATAGACACTAACTTGATGGAGAGTTTAGATGGGAGGCCAAGGAAGGCGTATTTAAGTGCTGATATTTAAATAAAAAATTGAGTTGGAAATGGAAGAAAATTCTAGATAGAGAGAAATAAATGTGTTGGTCTTGGGGCTGGAAACAACATCAAGAAAGCCAATATGTCTAAACAGGCGGATTGATTTACAATGTTGTGCCAATGTCTGCTGCATAGCACAGTGACCCAGTCATATATATACATACATTCCCTTTCTTAAGTTATCTTCCATCATGGTCTATCCCAGGAGTATGCTAGGGAATTTTGACAGTGGAAACAAGAGTTAAGTATTATGTCTGTAAGCATGAAGGTAAAGCACATTCCATAAGTTGGTGTCATCTGTCACTTTGTTCTACTGAACAAGCATCAGTATGTTCCTCAGTTCTTCAGAAATATCCTCTGCCCAGAAGGGCAGACATATTCTCATGGTTAAACACTGAGGTCGGAGTTCCCATTATGGCTCAGCGGAAACAAATCTGACTAGCATCTGTGATGATGCAGGTTCGATCCCTGGCCTCACTCAGTGGGTTAAGGATCTGTTGTTGCCATGATCTGTGGTGTAGTTCACAGCATTTCTGTGGCTGTGATGTAAGCTGGCAGCTTCAGCTCTGATTCAAACCCTAGCCTGGGAATCTCCATATGCCCCACAGGTGCAGCCATAAAAAGACCCCAAAACACCCAAAAAACAAAACAAAAACCCCACCGAGGTCATCCCCATATTCAATGTCTTCAAAAATCTAATGAACTGAAGGATTAGAGAGCCCTGGTCAGATATGCAACACAATCAGGGAGGGGGAAGCAAGGAGTGCTTAGGATTTCAAATTAATTTTACTAGTAAAAGCTGTCCTAAATTGAGTTCCTTTTGAAAAACACTGAGAGTGATGAGGGTACAAAATGTTTATCAGACAGTGCTACCTAGATCCAATATTTGTGGAAGAGCAGTGGTGTAGTAAGGAATTTGGCCTCACCTAAAGAGAAATACAGTCTTTGTCCCAGCCTCTGGGAGATAACATTTAACCCCTTGAAATTGCCTCAGTGAAAGAAGTGATGGTTTATTCACAGTAGGCTTTGTGGACCATACCTGATAGTTTATGCTAATGAGATGACTCAGGATGGGAATAACTGTGCCCCCAAAAGATGAACTGTTAAAGAATTAGAGCTTTAGGCAAAGTGACATCAACCCCATCTCTGGAGAGGGAAGCTGGAAATTGAGTTTAACCATATGGGCAATAATGCAACTGATCATGTTTATGGACTGAAGCTTCCATATATATTCTAGACACTGTAGCTCAGGTGAGCTACCTAGCTGGCAAAACTTTTTTGAATATTGTCACACATTGCTGCCAGGAGGAGGTAATGAGTCTGAACTCCATGGAGAGAGGAAAACAAAAAAACTTCATCTATGGGACTTTCCAGATCTTGCCCTCTGTGTGTCTTCCTTTGTCTGATCTACTTTCTTTTGCCATAATAAAGCTATAATTCTAAGTATAGAACTTTCTTAAGTTCTGTGAGTCATTCTATTGCATTATTAAAACTTAGAGAATTCCCACAGTTTGAATTATCCTAGAGAACTGCTGAATGTGAATGAGCACCTGAATTTGTATCCAAATGGCCTGAAGATAGGGTGGCCCTGGGAGCCCCTGAAATTGTGGCTGGTGTCTGAAATGAGGGGAGTCTTGTGAAGACTGTTCCCTCAGACTCTGTGTTGTGGCAAACTCTTTGTAGCAAGGAAGGGCAGTGCAGTGGAAAAATCAGGCCAAATTGAAGCCCATCAAAGGCCTCTGAAAACCAGCTGGGAGCTCTGGACATAGGATAATCCCTAAGAGTTGGATGGAATTGGGGCAAAGGAGTCAAATGCTTATACCCCCACATCATAGAGTCATCCTATGTGCACAGCCTGGTGGTGCTTGGTAGTTGATGACTGAGGATTGAGTAACATCAAACATCTGAAGCAATATGTCTCTCATTCCCATAAGAGATAATTTTTTTATCATGATAAAGTAACAACATAAAATTTACCATCTTAACCATTTGTAAATGTACAGTTCAGTTGCCTTAATTACCTTCATTTATTCCCCCTGTTCTTTTAGGGCCACATATTGTTTTTCATCCATCATCACCATCCACCTCCAGTACTATTTCACCTCCCCCAAGTGAAACTCTGTCCCCATTAAACATTAAATGCATATTTCTCCTCCCAAAGCTGGCCAGTACCACTCTACTCTCGGTATCTATGAGTTTTAACACCTTAGGTACCTCATATCAATGGAATCATTCAATATATGTCCCTTTGTGTATGATTATGTAATATGATTGGGGAGAAGTTAGAGTGGGAAGGAGAATTACCCTAAATATTGGAAATCAACTTTGTTTTGGTAGGTACCCTTCCATCTATTCCTTGGGAAGAATATATCCCAGTTTTTCCAGGAAAGTCCTGGTTGAAAACTCGATATTAGTAGTGTCCCTCTTCAACTTCACAGTATCCTGGTTTAGACAGAAATTAGTCATCCTACTTGCTCAAAAATATGTCCAAGATCATTAAGGAACAGAAATATGTCTTGACCTTAATGTAAACAGAAAAATCAAATAGAAAAAAATTAGGAAAAGTATAGAAACAATAAATAACAAAAGAGAGCTATGATTATTTTGCAATGATAAAAACAAGATTGCCTATGACACAGTGTCTTGGAAAATACATAAAGAAATGGAGAAGGTATAGTGACGTGTTATGAAAAATCCTGACTTAAATGAGGAGACCAAAATAATTTCCCAATTCCATTAAAGCTATTATAAGTGGAAAGCATTGTGTAAACAGAAAGCAGAGGCCCAAATAGGTACATATACAGCATGTGACTACAGATTAAGAATTTCTTGTTGCATATATTTGATTTTACTACTTTCCCAGTATTTTCTTTTTTCTTTTTTAGGGCTACACGTGTGGCATAGGGAAGTTCCCAGGCTAGGGGTTGAACTGGAGCTGCAGTTGCTGGTCTACACCACAGCCACGGCAATGTCAGGTCCGAGCCGAGTCTGTGAACTACATCACAGCTCATGGAATTGTTGAATCTTTAACCCACTGAGCAAGGCCAGGGATCAAACCCACATCCTCAGGTGTACTAGTCAGGTTCATTACCACTGAGCCACAATGGGAACTCTTGCCTTTTCCAATCATATGAACTCCCAAAATGGCTCATGTGTTGAGATTAGCCTACTCTGCTGATAATCCTCCACAGGGCATGCTTGATGTCCTTGTTCCTTAGGCTGTAGATGAAGGGATTCAGCATAGGTATGACCACAGTGTACATCATGGAGACCACTGCGCCTTTCCTGGAGGAAGATGAGACAGCGGAACTGAGGTACACACCAAGGGCTGCTCCATAAAACAAGCAAACAACTGACAGGTGAGAGCCACACGTCGAGAAGGCTTTGTACCTCCCTCCTGATGATGAGACTCTCAGAATGGAGGAAAGAATTCGAGTATAAGAGTAAAGAATCCCTGAGAGTGGAACTCCAGCCAAGATGGCACCAAGGAAATACATTAATATAATATTGATGGAGATGTCAGAACAGGCAAGACTGAGGAGTTGAGAAAGTTCACAAAAGAAATGAGGGATTTCCAAATCTGCACAGAAGGTGAGATGTAACATCATCAGGTATTGCAGCTGGGAGTCCAAAAGGCTTATGGAAAATGACACCAGGACCAGCAAGCCACAGAGGCGGGGGTTCATGATGACCAGATAGTGTAGGGGGTGACAGATGGCCACCAACCGGTCATAGGCCATGACTGTCAGAAGTAGACTCTCCAAACAGGCAAAAAGAGAAAAAAAAATCACCTGAGCTAAGCACCCCGCATAGCTGATAGATCTTCTGTGTGCTTGGAGGTTCACTAGCATCTTGAGGACAGTGGTGGAGCTGACACTGATGTCAGCCAAGGACAAATTGGAAAGGAAAAAGTACATGGGTGTGTGGAGGTGGGAGTCAGAGGTGACAGCCAGGATGATGAGCAGGTTCCCAAGCAGGGTCACCAGGTACATGGACAGGAGGAGCCCAAAGAGAAGGGGCTGTTGGTGTGGATCCTCTGTGAGGCTCAGGAGGAAAAATTCTGAGACAAGTGTAAGATTCTGTGGTTCCATGTTGAGGGGACACCTTCTGAAAAAGAAGAAAGGGTTGAATAAACAAAACAATGTAGGGGCACCCAGATAAGTATCCATACTTTGGATTTAAGCAATTCACAAATAAAGTGTTCATGCTTGAAGACCATACACCACAGTGCCTTCAGCAATATTTCTCAGTTGTTAGCTCGTCTTCATTGAAGCAAAAACATAGACTTCTTTCTTTATCCATCTATTAAGGGCATGAGGAAAAAAAATATTAGAGAAATAAGGAGATTTTGAGATAAATCCATGAACAGAGAAAAATATCTGTCCCCTTATTTTGAATGAAAAATTTGGAATAAAAATATTCTTCGCTCTTTAAAAATATTTTTCTAATAAGATGAGACAAAAAAGCACTGAAATATACCATGTCTTCTGCAAATAAAGTACAAGAAATCCCCTTGATTTGCATTGTATGTCTAAGAGCTAAAATTTCACTCACAGGAGTATAAATTAAAAGCAAATGTTTATAATCACATAGTATTTTAATATGCCAATTATAATTTTAAATTAAATTATATTTGATTTATAATGTTGTGCCAATTTCTGCTGTATAGCAAAGTGACCCAGTCATAGATAGATAGATAGATAGATAGATAGATAGATAGATAGATACCTTCTTTTTTACATCATGGTCTATCCCAGGATATTAGATATATTTCCCTGTGCTATATGGTAGGCCCTCATTGCTTATCCATTCTAAGTGTCACAGTTTGCATCTATTAACTCCAAACTCCCAGTACCTCCCAGTCCTTCCCCCTCCCCCTTGGCAACCACAAGTCTGTTCTCTATGTCTGTGAGTCTATTTTGTAGATAGGTTCATTTGTGTCATATTTTATTTTATTTTTGATTTTATGTCATTTTTAATTATTCAATTATATTTATAGTTGTATAGTGATCATTACAACCAAATTTTACAGCATTTCCATCCCAAACCTGTGTCATATTTTAGATTCCACATATAAGTGATACTACATGGTATTTGTCTTTCTATTTCTGACATATTTCACTTAGTATGAGAATCTCTAGTTGCATCCATCTTGCTGCAAATGACATTATTTTGTTCTTTTTATGTCTGAGTAGTATTCCCTTTTATATATGTACCATATCTTCTTAATCCATTCATCTGTTGATGGGCATCTAGGTTGTTTCCATTTCTTGGCTGTTGTGAATGATGCTGCAAAAAAACACAAGGGTGCATGTATCTTTTTGAATGAAAGTTTTGTCGGGATATATGCCCAGGAATAGGATTGCTGGGTCATATAGTAATTACATTTTTAGTTTTCTGAGGTGCCTCCATACTCTTCTCCATAGTGGTTGTACCAATTTACATTCTGATCAGCAGTGTCAAAGGATCCCCTTTTCCCCACACCTTCTCCAGCATTTGTTATTTGTATACTTGTTAATGCTGGTCATTCAGACTGGTGTGATGTGGTACCTCATTGCAATTTTGATTTGAATTTCTCTAATAATAAGCAACGCTGAGCATCTTTTCTTGTGTCTACTGTATATGCCAATTATCTTTAAGGGTTTTTCATCTTTACTTGGTTTTATGACATCCATCTTCTATGGAGATAAGTCATCACTCAAATGTGTGGGTTTATTGGTCAAAGTTTCTTCAAAAATAACTTAAGTATGAATATTTGGCCTTGGTGGACTTCACATTTATATGTATATGTGTGTGTGTGTGTGTGTGTGTGTGTGTATGCACACACACACACACATTTTTTTCGGACACACCTGTGGCATATGGAATTTCCTGGGCTAGGGGTTGAATTGGAGCTGCAGCTGCTGGCCTATGCCACAGCCACAGCAATGCCAGATCTGAACACATCTGTGACCCACACCTCAGCTTGCAGCAATGTTGGATCCTTGACACATTGAGCCAGGCCAGGGATAAAACCCACATCGTCACAAACATTCTATCAGGTTCTTAACCCAGAGAGCCACATCTATAACTCTTGATAAAGATATTTTTGATAGAAGCTCAAACTCCTGAAGAATTGCTGATCTTGAATATAGCACTAATATATGATATACCAATGATTAAATAGTAATTAACTTTTAATAAATATTTTGAACTTATTTTTCCTTTTTGCAGAGTTTCTTCTAATAGTGCTACACACTCTCAGAAACAGGTAAGAGGCTGAGTTTCCTTTTTGTTCTTTTTGTTTTTAGTGCCTAGGTAAAACTTCTTTAACATGTCTCCAATCTTAAATATTTGTGAAGGGTTGGTTTCTCATAAATCCAACCTTCTCATGAACTTACAAAAAATGTAACACCAAAGCCAGGTCTCAAACTCTCACTTGGCCTTCTCATGCCAGACTCAGGGCTTTTTAAAGTAATATTTCTCTGTCAAAGAATCACATTTCTCCTACATTCAGCTCCATGATGAAGGCGACTCAGGTCTTCATTTCTCCTGACAGGTCTAAATGATGTAATTTGGGAAAAATCAAAAGAGAAAAAACTGAAGACAAATATCATGAATATCTGGAGAATTTATTCATCAATTCAGTGGGATATTAATTGGGCTGATTGTACACAGTTGCTTAAGAAATCAACTTAAAGTACTTAAAGTGTGGCTATCAGTCCTAGCTGATCATCATAATTAACCTTCTGTCTTTTAAATTTTAACTGTGGACTGGCATGGCCTATAACCAATTAAAACAGAATCTTTATCCATAAGTCCTTTGGACATACTAACATAGAACCAGGGTGGAGAACCATTGCCAGGCAAAATAAATGTTGCATTATTGTTATGCATTATGATACAGTATTTACCACATTAAATATACATATTAAATAATACTTGCTTTAGATGTCTTCTTTTTTTTTCTTTTTGGCTGCATCTGAGGCATATGGAAGTTCCCTGGCCAGGTAAAGATCCTACTCCACAGCAGCCATCAAAGCCACTGCAGTGACAATGCCAGATCCATAACACCCTGAGTCACAAGGGAAATCCTAGAATTCCTATTTCTTACTGATAAAACTTGAGGTATTTTTCTTATCCCTGCATGGTCTTATTCCCCTGCCCCTTAGCTGCCCAAAGATAAACACTGCCATGAATTTAGTAGATGCATTTTCTTTTCAACAGCTCCATAGTGTTGGTGTTAACTTATGCATTCATAAGCAGTATTCTTGAAAACTAACTTAAATGCTATTACACTATGCATATTTTTTTACTGATTCTGATTTACAAACATATTTTAACCTCTCAGTGAAGTACATACCTTTATTTCAATACTTAAAATGAACATAGTATTACCTAAAGGATAAACTTCATTTTATTTTTCAAATTCTTATGACACAGTTAAGGAAATTCTTGTGCCAACATTCATATTACCCAAGTAAGAATTTCCCAAAGATACGTGCATATAAGAATATTGTTTGAACTGGAAAACTTGAACCCTGTGCAATCTTACTCTTAATGACCTATAATTGTTTCTTGATGGAAAAAATCAAAATCAAGTTCATGCTCTGATTATCAAGGTTAAATTTAAAAAAATCCAGAAGTCTTACTAGCAATAGTCTTTTCATGATAGAGCCATGTGAAAATTCCTGTCTGTATAGGAAGTATTATTTCCATGTGTCAGATTTCCAAAATGGACTGGAAAATGCATTACTACCAGAGAAAACCCCATCATCTATAATATTCATGCAAACCACTTGGTCCTTTCTGCTCATTCTCAGATGGGCTCAGAAAATGCCAATGGAAGGAACCCATGGTTCTACTTCCATTTGATCATCTGAGAGTAAGGCAGGTTCCAATAGAAAAGAATCATTCCACTCTGGTGGGACAGAGCCCTGGGATGGGAATCAGGAGGGCTTTGTCTGAGTCCTACATCTTTTAGCCACTAAATCTCACTGTGCTTGTATCCCTAATATTGACATAAGGCCAATAACCCCCATCTGTAGGATACCCATGGTTTCAAGGAAGGGGAAATTCCCCCTTCTACCCCTCTTGAGTTCTTGTTCATGGACTAATAAAAAAATGACACAAGACAGATTAATAGGAGAAAAAGAAACAAATTGAAATTCATGCACATGAAGGTCTCATGGAAGTGGTACCTAAGTGTCCAAAGCTGGCTACTCTCTTTTTTCCTTTCTTTTCTTTATTTCTTTCCTTTTCTTCTTCCTTCCTTCCTTCCTTCCTTCCTTCCTTCCTTCCTATCTTTTCTTTCTTTCTTTCTTTCTTTTTTTTTTTGTTTTTGTTTTTGTCCTTTTGGGGCTGCACCCGCAGCACATGGAGGTTACCAAGCTAAGGGTCTAGTCGGAGCTACAGCTGCCAGCCTACGCCAGAGCCACAGAAACACAAGATGTGAGCCGAATCTGCGACCTACACCACAGCTCACAGCAACGCCAGATCCTTAACCCACTGAGCAAGGCCAGGGTTTGAACCTGCAACCTCTTGGTTCCTAGTCGGAGTCATTAACCACTGCGCCATGATGGGAACTCCCTATTTCTTTCTTTCTTTCTTTCTTTCTTCCTCTCCTTCTTTCACAGCTCCCATGGCATTCAGAATTCCTGGGCCAGGGATCAAACCCATAACACAGCAGTGACAATGGCAGATCCTTAGCCACTAGACCACCAGGAAATTCCCAAAGCTGGCAACATTTATACTTTTTAGACAAAGAAAGAAAACATTGGTGAGGAATTGACAGGACAAAGAAACGTAGTCGTTGGGTGCTGCTTTAGTGAAGAATATAAAGAGAGTATAGGCTTGGGATGGTAAATTAAAAAAATTGCAAAGTTTGTGTACAGAGGCTTCTAGGCTCCAAATTCCCTAACTCTGATAGTAAGGGAGTTCTTCTACCTCCAGAGGCAGGGGGCGTTTCTTTCATATGAGAGATTTATTTCCTGCTTCAGGGAGACAGATGAAAGTCAAGAATTTTCTTCTTGCTTCTGCTGCATCTCAAGCAACTTCAGCTTGAACTACTCAAGATACCATTGTAGCATATTTTGGGATACCCCAACCCTGATCCCCAAGAATGGCACCTAAAAGAAGTCAGGACATAATACATATTCACTCACGATTCTTCAATCAGAATTTGAATCATTTATTGGAATAAAGAGTTTATTTTATTTTGTTTTGCCACACCCATGGCATACAGAAATTCCCAGGCTAGGGTTCAAATCAGAGCTGCAGCTGCTGGCCTATGCCACAGCCACAGCAATGTGGGATCTGAGCTGTGTCTGCCGGCTTGAGGCAATGCCAGATTCTTAATCCACTGAGTGAGGCCAGGGACCGAGTTGCACCCTCATGGTTACTAATCAAATTCATTTCCACTGAACCACAAAGGGAACTCCTATTTTTATGACTCACTTTTTTAAAATAATTGAGTGTTGTAGATTCTATTAAATGGAAATTTAAAAGTCCCCTACAAAGGGACACAGAGGCATACAACCCCTGTTTCACCTTTTGTCTAGTCCTATAAGACATCACTGGAAGGAGTGAAAGGACAGGCAGGAAAGTGACCAGCGTGTGCAAGACCTATTGCCCACATCCTGTTTCTGAGAACCAGGGAAGGGTCTAGTCAACATCTAACAGAGATTTTTTTTTTTCTCATAGCCTATTCTGTGCCAGGCGAGGAGAGGCTCTGAGAAGTCAGAAATGAATGAGACTTAGAGGTTCAGCTCCAGGCATTCAGAATCTACTTATGCAAAGACAAAATTAAAATGCTCTCTCTGGATCCAGAGAAATTAAACTTCAAATTACAGGACATTTTCTTTGAAAATATGTTACTTAGCCATGATGATGATGATGATGGTGAAAATAATACCTAAGATTTACTTTACTCTTACTATAATGCATCCATCACATATTTATTCATATGCTTAGTACCAATTTTGTTTCATTCTGGCTCAACACACTTGTATCAATGGACTATCACTTTAGATGATAATGTTGAGACTTGAAGATATTAAGAACTTTCCCAGTATCATTCAGATAATAAGTAGAAGAAGCATGTTTCAAAATTAAATTGTGGGCCTCTCAGGTTCATGCCCTGAACTCGTCCACTCTTTTTCCCCACACTTGAGAGAGGAAAGCAGAGGTTCAGAAGTCTATTCTGGTCTTTTCTGCCTAAGACTAGAACCCAACACCCTGACTCTATATTCCCCTAGAGATCAAGAGGGTATAAATTACAAAAATAAAGGAGGAAGTGGACAGTGAAGCAAAGCCCGATAGAAGAAACGAGAGAGAGAACTGCTCTGAATTGTCATGAGCTGATTCTTTCTAGGATCCCCTCCTTCAACTCAGCCATCCTTCTTAGAGTTAATGGATCAGTTGCTTCCCATGCCCTCTACTGTGGTCCTCCAAGAACCCCCAAAGGGAAGAGCACAGTGAGCAGGGTCTCTGCCTGGGATGAAAAGGAAGAGAGTTTGCTTTTTGCTATGTTTTTGTTTGTTATGGCTTGATAAAACTTCTTAAATATGTCCCAAATCTTCAACATATTTCAAGTATTGATTTCTCATCAAATCCACCCTTCTTATGAACAGCTGAGACATTTAGGATCAAAGCCAGATCTCAAACACTAAGTTGGCCTTTTTTTATGGTAACTTGAGTGAACTTCAAGTCAATTCTTCCTTATAGAGGAAAAAGCATGTCTCCTCCTAAATTCAGTTCCCTGAATGCAGACTGTGTCAGCAGGAGAGAGGACTGTGTAGGTGCCTATGAATGGAGTTTCACTGTCTGCATTCAAATTGAACTTTACCCATTTTCTACCCCCAGGGCCTGAGAAAACTACTTTAAAACACTGTGGTCCCACCCTCAGCTGTAAAGTAGTGGTAACAGATAAAAGTAGACAAGCTACATAAAAACCTTATCTCAGCACCTGGCACTTGAAATCACTACATAAAGGCTTGTGATATTTGGATTACCATCATCATTTTCATCTTTACCATCTTCATGATCAAATGGAGCACTTAGGAGTGAGTTTAGAACCACCTATTTTCTGTACAGGTAGAAAAGATGCCAATGGAAGAGAGGAGCACTGTGAGGGGAAAACAGAAATTTAAATAAAATTTCTGGGATCCCCACCAGTCCCCCAAACCTCAGTTTCATAGGTGTCTGAGCTGAATCTGCATTTTTCTATACCTTCTGCCCTTCCCAACTGTCTGCTGGTTTGAGGATGAGAACACAAGGCTCTCCCAACCTTTCCTGCATTCAGTGTCTCCCAGGGCACCTGGCTTTCCTTGTGTTGTGTCTCTGCTGGAGCAGGACTGAGGAAGGCCCATGGCCTGCCCCTCCCCTACCTGGTGTTGGATGCAGGCTGAGGCTTTGTCCTCGGGACTGGCAGGAAGAGAGACCCAGGTATGACCTCCTGGTACAGACAAACGTGGGGAGAGGAGGCAAACACATATGGATCTCATTGGACTGGAGCTGGCTAGATGAAGGCCTAAGAAGCACATTCTGATTATTTACAGTGTAATGACCTTGAGACCTCAAGTCATGACACAGATAATTAGCCAGATTGGTCCATGGTCTCTCAATCTCTGAGGATTTGCTAACTTAATGGTAGAGGAATAGGTAAAAAAATGAATGCATTTGGAATGCCCTAAGCTCTTACCCTTCTCAGGAGGAGGTTGACTTCTAAGTTAGGTATCTTGTCATTAAACACAGACACATTTTAATTAATTAGAAAATGTAATATGTACTTTTATATCTGCAAATCCATTGAATTTGTCACGTAATTTAGAGAGATACAGGTGTTCCACCCCAAGAGTCTGACAGTATTTCCATTTTTTTAGTTAAGATTTATGTCTCTGGGAACTTCCTATTTTTCTTTAGGTATCCCTGGTTTGGGATTTGAATTTATTGGATATTTATTGATTTTGCTATTTCCAATGACAGTTCAAATTCTAGTTTTAACTTTATTAGAATGTTAGATTCTAAGTTCTAATTAATTTAAAATTTGAGCTCTAATGTATCTGCTTATTTTATGTTTGCTGTTACATTTCACAAGTGGGTGTATTGACATATTTCTCTGGTAACTTGCTAGCTTGCTTTCACACTTCAAGGGGGCTCAGAGACCTCTACATTCAAAATGTCAACCAGGACTGCAGTGCTGTCATTCTGTGAGTAGAAGAGTGTCTGATTCCAAATTCACTTACATGGTTGTTGATAGGATTGATTTATTTGAAGACCAGAGGATTCCCTTAGTTTCTGACCAAGTAGGCTTCTGACAACATGGCAGCTGGCTTGCATCATGGGTGAGCTGGTGATACTGGCAAGGCGAAAGCAGGATTTTTCTAAACACTAGTGGTGGACTGGACAGCCCAGTACTTTTACCATTTCTACACATTGGAATAAAGTCACTGTGTCCAGTCCACACTCAAGGATACAGGTATATACAAGACCACGAATACAGGTGGGATGGTTCATTGGGAGCACACCTGGACCTACCCACCACATAGTCCTGACCCTCTATCAGGACAGTTGACTCTAAGAAAACATATTATAGGGAGGAGGGAAAGATGGCAGAGGGGCAGGACGTGGATCACAACTTCTTCCAAAAATACATCAAAAACACATCTACATGTGGAGTGATTCTCACAGAACATCTACTGAACACTGGCAGAAGTTTTCAGACTTCCAAAAGGGAAAGACAATTTCCAGGTAAGTGGGTAGGACAAAAGGGAAAAAGAAAAAAGAGAGAGATAAAGGAATTGGGACAGACTCTGGGAGGAAGCTGTGAAAGAGGAAATCTTTCCATGCATGGGAAGACCCTTCACTGGTGGGGAGATCCATGGGAACAGAGGGGGAGTTTTGGAACCTTAGAGCAGATTGTAGCCACTTGTTTGGGAAGGGAAAGCCAGAGAAAGACCTGCACAGAGGGTCAGTGCTTCCACCTGGCACACCCCAGCCTGAGATGCTCATCTGCTTGGGTAGGCAGGGGCTTGGTGCTGAGGCTCAGGCTTTGGGGGTAATATTTGGGGAGAGACTGGTGTTGGCTGCTTAGAGACAACCTGTGGGAGCTAGGGTGTAGTGCATTATAACTGAGCAAGTGTGGGAAGAAGCCTGGGTCCACCAGAGAGGCAGGGTGCCTTTGGGGGCATGAGAGGGGAGGGATGGCACCACCATAGATCTTTCTTTTTCTTTTTCTTTTTTTTTTTTTTTTTTTTTGTCTTTTTCGCCATTTCTTGGGCCGCTCCTGCGGCATATGGAGGTTCCCAGGCCAGGGGTCGAATCGGAGCTGTAGCTGCCGGCCTACGCCAGAGCCACAGCAACGCAGGATCCGAGCCACGTCTGCGACCTACACCACAGCTCACGGCAACGCCGGATCCTTAACCCACTGAGCAAGGGCAGGGACCGAACCCGCAACCTCATGGTTCCTAGTCGGATTCGCTAACCACTGCGCCACAATGGGAACTCCAGATCTTTCTTTTTCCATGCACAGGCTCAGGCTGAAAGGCACCCCCCCTTTTTTTTCTTTTTAGGGCTGCACCCATAGCATATGGAAGTTCCCAGACTAGGGGTCAAATCAGAGCTGCGGCTGCTGGCCTACGCCACAGCCACGGCAACACCAGATCTGAGCTGCATCTGCAATCTACACTGCAGCTCAAAGCAACACTGGCTCCTTAACCCACTTAGCAAGGCCAGGGATTGAACCAGTGTCTTCATGGCTACTAGTCAGGTTCATATCCCACTGAACCATCACAGGAACTCCTACAAGGCACCACTTGCATGAGCTCTGGCGGGGTGGGGTTTCACTGGTGACATGTCAGGCTCCAGAGCAGGTATAGGCCATTGCCTCCACTGAGGGTCTCACTGCCATGCCCCTACCTTCCTGGAAGTGTACGTGTGGACCATGGCTGCCTCTCCCCCAGAGGGACCCACCACCACCAGGCATCAACCCCTCCCCTTGCCTTCCTGGGAGTACATATAGTCCACCACCACCAAGATTCCCACAGCTGCACACCAACCTCTGCCTATGACTCCCTGGGAGTGTTCGTGGCCCACTGCTGTCTCTGCCAAGGGACCCACAGCCAAACACTGACCATTGCCTCCACCTTCCCAGGAGCTTGTGTGGCTCCCAGTCATCACCAATGATCCCATGGCTGCCAACATCTGTCCTTGCTTCCCTGGGAGTGTGTGTGACCCACTGTCACAGCGGCTAAAGGGCCCATCACCAGTTGAGAACAGGTGGTTGCCACTGGACTCCAGGAGGGGTTGCACAAGGCACTGCCACCTCCCTTGGAGACTCAATCACCAGCCATCATCCAGCTCCAGGAACAATCGTGAACCACTGCTGCTCCCATCACATGTGAGGCACATGTGAGGCACCACCACTACTGAGAACACTAGGACTGGGCACCAGCCACCACATCAGCACATCTACTCTCAGGGGGATAATGACCAGCACAAGCTGAGGAAAGAGGTGACAGGCACCCATACTAAAATATCCTGTGACTAAGGGGGAAGAGCTGAAATCTCTCTTCCTAACTGTGTGAACCACTGGTTTTAAGTCTCTGCTGCTTGGCTTCTAAATTCAGCACAGGTGGATTTCTCATTGTGGCTCAGTGGCAACAAAAGAGACTAGTATCCATGAGGATCGGGTTCAGCCCCTGGCCCCACTCAGGCGAAATAAAGATCCAACGTGGCCATGAGTTGCAGTGTAGGTGCCAGATTTGGCTTGGATCTGGTGTTGCTGTGGCTATGGTGTAGGCCAGCAGCTGCAGCCCCAATTTGACTCCTAGCCTGGAAACTTCCATATGCCATGTGTGAAGCCCTAAAAAGAAAAAATAATTAATTAAAATAAATTCAGCACTGGTGGAATATCCAAATTGATGAGTGCTTCCCCAGATGAGATGAGTCTTTCTTTAGCAGCCATGGGTTTTTGGGCACATATATATACCGAGGTTGGACCAGGCCAGAATCTGAGATGCCTCTGTAGCTTCCATAGCAGGTCCAGATGCATGAATACTGCATTCCTGGGTCCTGACCTCAATGGATCTACACTGAAAACAGTGGACTAGTGAAAACAACACTTGAGAGACACCAGGGCCAATTACCTACATACACATGGTTAAGGTGGGGTTGAGAGAAATACCAACAACAGTGTATTTCTGTGAGCTCAAACAATGGGGAGAAGGTGACACAATAAAGCACATTCTCAGATGAACAACTCCAGCAGAGGGATACTCAGTGGCTCCTCTCCCAGTGAGACTGCTTCAATCTCACCTGCCTTTTACTGCAGGTCAGAAACACAGCTCAGAAACAGATCTGGGGCTTCCGCTCCAGCAACTAGGGAACAGACCCTGCCCTTTATAGGGCAGTGACAACCACAGAGCAAACAGGAGACATCACTCCATATCCAGTGCAGGCTCTGGTCACCACGACTTCAATCACACCTTCAAACCATGTGAGAGTAAACCACAGACATTCAATATCCAAGTTCAGGATTATCTGATTTCTGATCAATTAGAGAGGTTGAATGTCTTCAAGTCTTTAGAACCTTTAAGTTGGAATCTTGACATCATTAGTATAATGCGATTTTGGCTTATGAAGTTTAATATGTGAATGATCTGTTGCGACCTTCCACATCTTACCTGTGCAGTCCTCCTGGCTCAGAGTTCTATGGATGAGGAATTCAGAGATTGATTTCTCATTATCTGATTTGTAAAAATAGACTATATACCCAACTAAGCTAAACATGGAATAAAAAAGTCTAGCTGTGTGTCTGTGCATAAATGTGAGAGGAAATATTGAAGGAGCCAAATGCCCAAAAGGCAGGAGTTTGGAGAAGAGTTAGAGAGAAAAAAAAGTGAGAAACAAGAAATTTTAGAATGCTGGAGAAACAAGACAAGCATAATAATAAATTGAAATGATTTCATAGTTGGGAAGCAGAGAGCAAATTCTAGGATCACTGCTAAACTGAGATTTCATGGTATATGAAAATCAAAAATATGTTCGTGAGTGATTTTTTTTTGTAATTTCTCAATCCCCTACCTTTGCTATGATGAATTTTCTCAAAGAAGACAAAAAAGTCAGTACCTTCCTGTTTTGTCTTATTGCATGTCCAATTGAGAGATTTATATCCTGATTATTTGTCCCTTCTTATTTCTTGAAACTTATAAAACCACTATTTAATCTGTGACTTAATCTTGAGCATACTATTAGATGGGCAAAAACTGGTCCCATTATATATTGACAGTAATAGAAGTAAACCAAACATTAATTATCTCAGGTGTTTATAGAACACTCTATATAATCTCCAGTGGTCTGGGGGGAAGGGAAATTGTGTGTGTACGTATTAAAAACATTTTGAACTTTTTAACACTTACAGAAGGGCAGAGGTATAATAATAAATTTGGCCCCACACCAAAGTGAGATGTTGCCTTTGACATCTTACCCTGGGAAGTAACATTTATTTATATTTATATTTTTATGTATTTATGTATTTATTTATTTTCTTTTTATGGGCACACCTGCAGCATATGGCAGTTTCCAGGCCAGGGGTTGAATCAGAGCTGCAGCTGAGACCTATAACACAGCTGTAGCAATGCTGGACCAAACCTGCATCTGTGATCTATACGACAGCTTGCAGCAGTGCCAATGATTAACACAAATCATTGAAGCCAGGGATCGAAATCTCATCCTCACAGAGCAATGTCAGGTTCTTAACTTGCTGAACCACAGTGGCAACACCCCTGGGAGGTAACCTTTAAACCTTTGAAATTTTCTTAAGGATAGGAGTAGTGGTTATTCATGGTGAATACTCTGGACCATACCTGATGGTACATGATAATAGAGAGTCATGCCCAAAAGACAAACCATTAAAGAGTTAGAACTTTGGGCAAAGTGACATCAACCGGGCCTCTGGGGAGGGAGGCTCAAAATTGAATTTAACCATATGTGCACCAATGAAACAAATCAGGTTTATGGAATGAAGCTTCCATACAAATTCTAGATTCTGATGTTCAGGTGAGCTAACTACTTGGTAAGATATTTTTGAATATTGTCACACATTGTCTCCAAGATGTAATGAGTCTGGAATCCATGGAGAAAGGACCTAAGAAGCTTCACCCTGGGACATTTCAGATCTTGCCCTGCATCTATTTTCCTTAGTATGGTTCTAATTTTTATCCTTTGCTATAACTAAACTCTAATCCAAGGTACGGAACATTTCTGGGCTCTGTGTGTCATTCTAGTGCATTGTTGAACCTGAGGGAGTCCCCCCCTCACTTTGAATCATTCTAGAGATTATTGAATGTGAGAAAGTCCTCAACTTTGTAGCCAACATGCCAGGAATGAGGGTGACCCTGGGACCCCCTGTACTTGTGGCTGCTGTCTGAAATGAAGGCAGTCTATGAGGACTGTTCCTTGAGACTTTGTGGTTTTCACATACTCTTTGTAGGGAGGAAGGGCAGTGCAAAAATTCAAGCCAGGTTGACGCCCATCAGAGGCCTCTGAAAACCATCAGGGAGATCTGGATCTGGGGTGATTCCTAAGAGTTGGCTGGAAGTGGGGCAAAGGAGCCAAAAGTTTATATCCCCACATCACAGAGTCATTGGGTGTGAGCTGCCTGGTGGCACTCTGTAGCTGAAGCAGGTCCTTCTAGGAGTTGATGACTGATGGATGAGTAACACCCAACATTTGGAGCAATATATCCACTATTCCCCAAAAGAGATATATTTTTTATCATAGTAAGATAACATAAAGTTTACCATCTTAATTCCTTTTTAGTATACTGTTCAGTGGTCTTAAGTACCTTCATATTGTTTTGCAATCATCACTACCATCCACCTCCAGAACATTTTTCTCCTTCCCTTATGAAAACTCTGTGCCCATGAAACATTAACTCCCCATTCCTCCTCCCAAACCTCTGTCAACTATCATTCTACTCTCTTCATCTCTGAGTTTGACTACTTTACATACTTCATATCAATGAAAACATTCAATACATGTCCTTTTGTGTTTGGCTATGTAATATGACTGGGGAGAAGTTAGATGGAAGGGGAAGGAGAATTATTAGAAAAATTGAGAATCTTTTTGCTCCAGTAGGTACTCACCAATCTATTCCTTGGGAAGCATACATCCTTGTTGTCCTGGGAAAGTCCCAGTTGACAACTGTTTATTCAAACTCAGTATTAGTGTCCTATTTCAATTTCACAATACCTTAATTTTAAGTGAAATGAAATAGTCATTCTCCTTGCTCAGAAATCATTAAGGAGCCAAAACATATTGGAAGTCTTGGCTATGGAGATAGGGTTTAGATCCACTTAGGAAAACAAGGAAAATTATAGGAAAAGCATAGAAACAATAAATAAAAAGAAAAGTACAGCTATGCTTATCTTTCAATGATGGAAACAAGACTTGCCAGGATCAAGAGGCCTAGGTAATGCATATAGAAAATAAGAAGGCTATCCTGATGTGCTATGAAAAATCCTGGATGGGCAATGACTTGCATGGGGAGCCCAAACAATCTCACAATTCCATCAGCACTATTTGAAGAGGAAAAGTTGTGTTAACAGAAATAAGAGAGCCAGACAAGTACACATATGCTATGTGACTGCAGATTCAGAGTTTATTGTTGTCCATATTTGATTTTCATACCTTTCCCAGTTAAGAACCAAAGAAAGACAGCACAATTATTGAGATTAGACTATTCTGCTGATAATCGCCCAAAGGGCACTCTTGATGTCCCTGTTCCTTAGGCTGTAGATGAAGGGATTCAGCATAGGTGTGAACACAGTGTACATCACCGAGGCCACTGCACCCTTCCTGGGGGAGGAGGAGATGGCCGAACTGAGGTACACCCCAAGGCCTGTTCCATACAACAAGCAAACAACTGACAGGTGAGAGCCACACGTCGAGAAGGCTTTATACCTCCCTCCTGATGATGATGAGCCTCTCAGAATGGAAGAAAGAATTCGAGTATAAGAGTAAAGGATTCCTGAGAGTGGAATTCCACCAAAGATGGCACCAATGAAATAGATTAATATGTTACTGGTGGAGGTGTCAGAACAGGCAAGGTTGAGGAGCTGGGAAAGTTCACAAAAGAAATGAGGGATTTCCACATCTGCACAGAAGGTGAGCTGTGACATCATCAGGTAGTGTAGCTGGGAGTTCAAAAGGCTGATGGACAAGGATACCAGGACCGACAAGCCACAGAGATGGGGGTTCATGATGACCAGATAGTGTAGGGGGTGACAGATGGCCACTAACCGGTCATAGGCCATGACTGCCAGAAGTAGACTCTCCAAAGAAGCAAAAAGAGTAAAAAAGGTCACCTGAGCTAGGCATCCTGCATAGCTTATAGATCTTCTGTGTGTTTGGAGATTCACTAGCATCTTGGGGACAGTGATGGTGCTGATACTGATGTCGGCCAAGGACAAATTGGAGAGGAAGAAGTACATGGGTGTGTGGAGGTGGGAGTCAGAGGTGACAGCCAGGATGATGAGCAGGTTCCCAAGCAGGGTCACCAGGTACATGGACAGGAAGAGCACAAAGAGAAGGGGCTGCAAATCCAGATCCTCTGTGAGGCCCAGGAGGAGGAATTCTGAGACAAGTGTAAGATTCTGTGGTTCCATGTTGAGGGGACACCTTCTGAAAAAGAAGAAAGATTTGAATAAACAAAACAATGTAGGGGCACCCAGATAAGTATCCATACTTTGGATTTAAGCAATTCACAAATAAAGTGTTCATGCTTGAAGACCATACATCACAGTGCCTTCAGCAATATTTCTCAGTTGTTAGCTCGTCTTCATTGAAGCAAAAACATAGACTTCTTTCTTTATCCATCTATCTATGTGTGTACAATTCTGTGGGTCCATGTTGAGGAGGCATCTTTTGAAAAAGAACAGAGAATTTAATAAATAAAACAAATGTAGATACACTCAAGTAAGTGTCTCTAGTTTAGATTTAAGCAATTCACAAATAAAGTATTCACACCCAAGGACCATACAGCCTAGTTCCTTCAGCAGTATTTCTCAGTCGTGAGCTCTTCCTTATTGATGCCCAGGATATTCGCTTGCTTCTTTATTACACATATTTTAGAGGCATGAGTCTAAAGAATACTGGAGAAGTCAGGATATTTTGAGATGACAAACCCATGAACATAGTCAAATATCTGCCTCCTACTTTTGAAGGAAACATGTGGAAAAGTATTCTTTTCTCTTTAAGAACACCATTCTAATTAAAGGACACTAAAAAGCACTCAAATGTACTGTATCTTATCCAAGGGCAGTTCAAGAAATTCCCTTGGTTTCCAGTGTTGTCCCAAAGAACTAAAACCTCAGTCATTGAAGTATAAAGTCAAATGTTCATAATCAAATAGCATTTTTATACACCAGTAATCTTTAAGGGTCTTTCTTCTTTATTTGGTTTTATAACATCAATTTTCCATGGATATAAGTGCTTACTCAAATGCATGTGTTGTCTGGATATTCAAAGACCCTTAAAAATACCTCAAATATAAGTATTTGGCTTTGAGGCATTTCACATTTTGGTAAATTTATTTTTATTTATTTAATTTATTTATTTTTAAAATTTTATTGGGTAGAGTTGATGTACAATATTGGGTTGGTTTCAGGTGTAGAACAAAGTGACTCAGTTGCACATATATGTATACCTATTCTTTTTCAGATTCTTTGCTCATCTAAATTATTATAGAACATTTGAGTAGATTTTCCTGTGCTGTACAGTAGGTCCTTGTTAGTTATCCATTCTCTATGTAGTAGTGTATATAAGTCAATCCCAAACTACCAATTCTTCCCTGCCCCCAACGGTTTCTCCTTTGGCAACCTTAAGATTGGTTTTAAAATCTTTGTTCTTAGATTAAAAATTAGATTCCACATGTAAGTGATATCATATTATATTTGTCTTTGTCTGTCTGACTGATTTTACTCAGCGTGATAACCTCCAGGCCCTTCCATGGTGCTGCAAAGGCATTATTTCATTTTTAATGGCTGAGTAATATTCCATTGTATATATGTAGCACATCTTCTTTACCCATTCCTCTGTCGATGGTCATTTATGTTGCTTCCTCATCTTGGCTATTGTAAATACTGATGCAGTGAACACTGGGGTGCATGTATACGTTCAAATTATGGTTTTCTCCATATATGTGCCCATGAGAAGGATTGCTGGATCCTGTGGTAGTTGACTTTTGTTTTTTTAAGGAAACTTCATACTCTTCTCCATGGTGATTGTACAAATTTACATCCCCCCAACATTGCAGGAGAGTTCCATTTTCCCCACACCCTCTCTAGTATTTACTTTTGTAGACTTTTTGATATTATGTGTTATTAATACTATTATTATCATATAAAGACATAAACATTTAATAATACTTTAGAAATCATATTTATTACTGATAAAACTTGAGAGTTTTTGCTGTTTCTGCATGATTTTATTCCCCTGAACTTCAGTTGTCTAAAGGCAAGCATTGTCATTTTCCTTTCAACGTTTCCTAAGATTCTTACTGATTTATGTATTCATAAACAATTTTCTTGAAAACTTACTCAAATGATATTACTCTATGCATACTGTTTACTAAGTTCTTGTCTACAAAAGTATTGTGTTTTATGCCTCACCAAAATACATATATCTATTTCAATACTTAAAATGAGCATAGTATTACCTGAGGGATAAACTTCATTTCATTTTTAAACTTCTTATTATGGCACAGTTAAAGAAATTCTTGTGCCATACTCCATATTACATAAGTGAGAATTTCCAGAAGATATATGCATACAAGATAATTGTTTGAATTGCAAACATTGAAGCAGTTTTACTATTGATGACCTACAATTTTTTTCTGCTGAAAAAAATCAGGCAAAATCAAGTACATACTCTGTCAAGGTTAAGTTAAAAAGATCCCTGAAGCCTGACTAGCAATAGCCTATTCATGATAGATGTACATGAAATTTTCTGTCTTAGATAGGGAATGGTATTTCTATATCTCACATTTATAAAATGGGCTGGAAAATGCATTACTATTGAAATAAACCCCAATCATCCATAGTAGTCATGCAAAAATCCCCTTTCAAACTACTTGGTCCTTTCTGCTCATTCCAGAATGAGCTCACCAAATGCAAACGGAAGGAATCCATGGTTCTACTTCCATTTGCTCATCTGAGAGTAAAGCAGGTTTCAAAAGAAAACAATCATTCCATTCTGGTGGGACAGAGCTCTGGGATGGGAATCAGGAGGCCTTTGTCTAAGTCCCACATCTTTCAACCACTAATTGTGGAGTGTGTCTAAATCTCTCCACTTGGCTGCATTGATATCTCTCATATCAAAACAGAATCATTAGCACCCATTTGTAGGACATGTGTGGTGCTCTTTACTCCTCTTTTAAAAAATTAGAGTATAGTTGATTTGCAGTGTTATGTCAGTTTGCAGCACAATGACAAAGTCATACACAGAAATACATGTTTTTTTCTCATACTGTCTTCCATCATGTTTCTACCCAAGAGAATGGACATAGTTCCCTGTGCTGTACAGTAGGACTTCATTGTTTATCTATTCTAAATGCAATAATTTGCATCTACCAACCGAATCGTCTAACCCTCTTGAGTTATTGTTCATGGAATAATAATAATAAAATAGATTGAAGACAGATTTGCAGGAGAAAAGGAAACAAATTTGAATTCATAAGCATCAAGGCCACATGGAGATGAGACCTAAGAAGTGTCCAAAGAAGGCAACTTTTTTGCTTTTTATATAAAGAACCAATACATTGGGGAGGAATTGACAGGTCGCAAAACTTAGTTTTGAGGTGTTTAATTAGTAAAGAAACTAAAGAGTTTGGGCTTGGGGTAATAAATTATAGAAATGACTTCTAGACCCTTAATTCCCTATCTCTGATGGTAAGCAGGTCCTTCTACCTCCAGATGCAGCCAGTGTCACTTTCATAGGAGAGATTTATTTCCTGCTTCTCAGGGAGACAGAGAGAGCTTCCTTCTTGTATTGGCTGCTTCTTAAGCAGATTCAATTCTGGGAGTTCCTGTCGTGGCTCAGTGGTTAACGAATCTGACTAGGAACCATGAGGTTGCGGGTTTGATCCCTGGCCTTGCTCAGTGAGTTAAAGATCCGGCATTGCCATGAGCTATGGTGTAGTTGCAGTTGTGGCTCGGATCCCGAGTTGCTGTGACCCTGGCGTAGGCTTGTGGCTACAGCTCTGATTAGTCCCCTAGCCTGGGAACCTCCATATGCTGTGGGAGCAGCCCTAGCAAAGGCAAAAAGACCAAAAAAAAAAAAAAAAAAAGCAGATTCAACTCAAACTAATCAGCATCCCACCTCAGCATGGTATTTGTGGCCTCCAATATTCATTCCAAATAGTGGCATCTAAGAGAGGTCAGTACTTAATAAATATTCAGTCATGGTTTTTAAACCAGAATTTGAATCATTATTGGAGTACTTAGGAATTGATGAAGTACAATCCTAAAAAGTTTTTTTTTTTTTTTTGCTTTTTAAGGGGGCACCTGTGGCATATAGAAGTTCCCATGCTAGGGGTCCAATTGGAGCTATAGCTATTGGCCTCTGCTCCAGCCATAGCAACTTCAGATCTGAGCTGCATCTGCAACCTACACCACAGCTCATGACAATGCCAGATCCTTAACCTGAGCGAGGCCAGGAATTGAAACCACAGCCTCTTGGTTCCTAGTCAGATTTATTTCCACTGTGCCATGACGGGAACTTCCTAAAAATATTTAATGATATTATGTTCTCTTATATGGGAGAGAGAGAGAAGCCTGTCCTGTATCAGGGAGTTCATTTACAGAATGAGTAGAAACCCTAAAATGTGTCTCAACCCACACAATTAGATTAACTTTCCCTTTTCCTTCTCTCTCTCCCTTTTTTATTTTTATGATCCACTGTTTTTTTAAATAATTGAAAGTTTTAGATTGTATTAAATGAAAAATAATAGCTCATGTAGAAGGTGACCAGAGACTTACAAACACTGACTCACCTATTTTCTACTTCTACAGAACATCACTGGAAGGAATGAAAGTACAAGCAGGTAAGTGCCCAGTGTGTGCAAGACCTGTTGTCCACACTCTGTTTCTGAGAAACAAGGGAGGGTCTATTCAACATCTAACAGAGATTTTTCTCCTTGCAGCCTATTCTGTGCCAAGAAAGGAGCAGCTCTGAGGAACCAGGTATGAACGAGACCTTGCTGTTTCCTTCCACACACTCAGAATCTACCTGCCTAAGGACAAAAAAATCTCTTAGGATCCAGGGAAAATCCAAACCTCAGATCACAGACTATTTTAGTTGAGTAATTGGTACTCAAACTTGAAGATGGTGATGATTATGACAATGACGACAATACCTCAAGTTTACTCTTGCTGTAATGCATTCATCTCACATGTAGTCACATTTTTAGTATCCATTTTGTCTCATTCTCACTTAACACAGTTGTATCACCTGGATATCGATTTAGATGAAAAATGTTCAGGCTCAAATATATTAAGAACTTGCCTAGTGTCAGTCAGATAATAAGTAGAGCAGGTAAAATTCAAAATTAAATTGCAAATCTCTGATGCCCACACATTGAACTTCTCCACTCTGTTTCCATCCATTTCAGAGAGTGTAAGCAGAAGTTCAAAGGTCTCTTCCAAGCTCCCTAAACTGTGATTTTCAACTGTTTTATACCTAAGAATAGAATTCAACACCCTGACTCTATACTCGCTTTAAGATCAAAAGCTGGTATTCACATTGTGGTTCAATGGAAATGAATCTGACTTGCATCTCTGAGGACACAGGTTTAATCTCTGGCCTCACTCAGTGGGTTAAGGATCTGGCATTGCTGTGAGCTGTGGTGTAGGTTGCAGACGCAGCTCAGATCTGGCATTGCTGTGGCTGTGGTGTAGGTCAGCAGCTACAGCTCCAATTGGACCCCTGGCCTGGGAACAACCATATGCCATGAGTGTTACCCTAAAAAGAAAAAATAAAATAAAATAAAATTTTAAAAATATCAAAAGGATAGAAATGATAAGAATTAAAAAGCCAGTGGACAGTGAAACAAAGTCCAAGAGAAGGAACAAGAGAGAGAGAGAGAAGTGCCTTGAATTGTCATGAGCTGATTCTTTCATGGATCCCTGCCTTCCTTCCTATAGTTGATGAAGCAGGTGTCACCCATGCCCTCCACTGTGGTCCATCATGAACCCCAAAGGGAAGATCACTGTGAGCAGTGGTCTCTACCTGGGATGAAAGGGAAGAGTTTGCTTCTTTGTCTTTTTATTTCCATGGTTAGGTAAAGCTTGTTATAAGTCTCAAATCCTCAGCATTTGTCAAGTATTGATTTCTCATCAAAAGCATCCCTCTTATGAACTGTTGAGAAATTTAGGACCAAAGCCAGATCTCAAATGGGAAGTTGGCCTTCATATGTCAACTTAAAATATTCTCAAGTCAATTCTTCCCTCTAGGGAATTTCTCCTAAATTCAGCTCCTGGAATACAAATTGTGTTGGCAGGAGAGTGTACTGTGTAGGTGTCCTATGAATGGAGTTTCACTGCCTGCATTCAAACCTGACTTTACCCCCTTTCTTCTCCAAAGCCTGATAAAAATGACATTAAAACACTGTGTTCCTATCTTCAACTGTAAAATGAGGATAACACTTTTTTTGGGGGGGGGTAATGCAAATAAAGGGAAAGAAGCTACATAGAAAACTTTTCCCAGAGCCTGGCACATGGAATCCCCAGATAAAGGCCTGTGATACTGTGGTTACAGTCATCATTTTCATCATTACCATGTTCATCAGATTCATGAAGCACTTAGGGGATAGTTTAGAGGAACCTATTTCTTGCTCAGGTGGAAAAGATGCCAATGGAAGATATAAGCAGTGTGAGGGGAAAACAGAATTTAAAATAAAAATTCTAGGATCCCATCCAGTAAAAACAGCATCCACTTCATAGGTGTTTGAGCTGAATCTTAGCATTTTGTTATCCTCCCTCTGGCTATCCCAAATGTCCCCCTTGTTTGATGATGAGAAAACAAGGCTCATCCAACATTAAGGGTCTCCCACTGCACCTGGCTTTCCCTGGGTTGTGCTGTGTCTCTGCTGGAGCAGGACTGAGGAAGGCAGACAGCCTGCCCCTCCCCTACCTGGTATTGGATATGTGTTGAGGCTTTGTCCTTGGGACTGGCAGGAAGAGAGACCCAGGTATGACCTCCTGGTGCCAACAACTCTGAGAAGAGGAGACAAACACATATGGATCTCATTGGACTGGAGCTGGCTGAATGAAGGGCTAAGAAGCACAGTCTGATTATTTATAGTGTAATGATCTTGAGACCTCAAGGCATGAAGCAGATAATTACCCAAATTGGTCCATGGTCTCTGGATCTCTGAGGATTTGCTAATATAATGGAGGAAGAAAAAGAGGACAGTGAATATATTAGGAAGGATCTAGGCTCTTTTTCTGTTCTAGAGGAGGCTGACCTCTAGTCCTCAACTCTGACAAGATAATGTGTATCTTATTAAGTTCAAGCACTGTTTTTTTTTAAAATTAGAAAGTAATACGTGACTTTTCCATCTGAAAATACACTGGGTTAGTCTTATAATTTAGAGAGATTGAGGTCTTCCATACCAAGATCCTTTTGGTATTTCTATTTTCTTAGTTAAGATTTCTGTCTCTGAGAACTTCCTGTTTTTCTTTTATAATATTGGTTTGGGGTTTTGGATTTTATGCCTTGGAGATTTACATTTTTTTTCTATTTTGAATGACACAAATTTCTAGTTCTAATATGACAGATTTAAAAATTATATTCTAATTAATTTAAAATTCCAGCTTTAATTTTTCTCTCCAGTTTATATATGGTGTTACATTACACAAGTGGGTATTTTGACATATTTATCTGGTAACTTACTAGTTTACTTAAACACTTCAAGGGATCTCAGAGATGTGTACATCAAAATGTAGACCAGGGCTGCCGTCCTGTTGAGGTTTGACTAGGAGAGTGTGTAATCCCAGGCTCCCTTGCGTGACTGTTGAAATAATTGAGTCCTTTGAGGGCCAGAGGATTCTCTTAGTTTCTTACCAAGTGGGCCTCTGACAATGTGGCAGCTGGCTTCCCTCAGAGCAAGGTGGTGAGATCCAGGAGAGGGCTATCAAGAAGAAAGCTGACTTTACACATTCATGTTGGAAGGGACAGCCCAATATTTTTTCAAAGTCAGTTCACTGGAAGCAAATCACTGTGTCAGTCCATAATCAAGGAGATGGATATATACAAGGGCATGAATATAGGTGGCAGGGTTTATTGGGAGCATCTTTGAAGCCACCACCACACAGGCCTCACCCTCTATTGGGAAGGGTGGCTTTAAGAAGAATAGACCATATAGATATTCTTCTGTTTTCCAGCTGGGTCTCTAAGCCATCACAACATCATCTTTTCAAGACATTTTTTTTTTGTCTTTTGTCTTTTTAGGGCAGCATCCATGGCACATGGAGGCTCCCAGGCTAGGCGTCTGATCAGAGCTGTTGCCACCAGGCTACGCCACAGCTACAGCAATGCCAGATCCAAGCCATGTCTGTGACCTACACCACAGCTCATGGCAATGCTGGATCCTCAGCCCACAATGCGAACCAAGGATCAAACCTGCAACTTCATGTTTCCTAGTTGGATTCATTTCCCCTGCACGACGATGCGAACTCCCTTTTCGAGAAATTTTTGCTAGAGAACTGGCACATGGAATAAATTGCCCTGTTTTGGGTACTTCGGCAGATCCCACCAAGCTGCTCCTGGCCATACAGTCAGAAATACCTCCAGTTCTCTTACACCAACAGAGTCATTCTGTTGATTTCAGTCATTCAGTGCCCAAATTCAATAAACATTTTATTTCTGCTCATAGAGGAGGTATGTCTCTCTAAATATATTTTCTTTAGAACTCTTGTGTTTGGACTCATGCCATTATTAATATAGTGTACTTTTTTTTTGCCACGTGGAAGTACCTGGGCCAGCGATCCAACCTGAGCTATGGCAGTGGCAATGCTAGATTCTTAACTGCTTGGCTACTAGGGTAATCCTAATATAATGTACTTTTGTCTTATAAAGTGAGGTATGTAAGGTAATGGTGTGTTGCAACATCCTACCTCTTATCTTTGCAGTCCTCCTGGCTCACAGTTCTTGGTATGAGGAACTCAGAGATTTTTTTCTCACTAACTAAAATGTAGAAAACTACACTACACAATTCAGTTGGCTATGGAAGAAAAAAATGCTAATGTTGTGTGTGCATAAATGTCACTTTCCTCTAAGTTTGAGAGATTCCAAATTACCAAATGGCAGGAGTCTAGAAAATTATTAGATAAGAAGAAGAGGATATCATAAAAGAGAATGAAGTAATATTATTTGCTGCAAAATATTTGGACCTAGAAACTGTCATACTAAGTGACATTAGACTGTGAAAGACAAAAATCATAAGATATCCCCTATGTGTGGAATCTTTAAAAAAAGTGGTAAAAATGAACTTATCTGCAGAACAGAAAAACTCACAGACTCTGACAAGCTAAATGTTACTGAAGGGGATAGATGGGTGGGTGGGAAGGATGTAATTGGAGTTTGGGATTGGCATATGCCCACTGAGGTATACAGAATGATTGGCCAAGAGGGATCTGCTGTATAGCACATAGAACTCTACCCAGTATTCTGTAATAATCTATGTAGGAGAAGAAACTGAGAGAGAATGGATATGTGTATGACTGTACACTTGGTTGTACAACAGAAATCACAATCTTGTAAATTAATTATACTTCAATAAAACTTAAAAAAATAAACTAAGGGAAATCAACAGTGAAATAATCTATAAAGAAGAAAATTTCATATACTAGATCTGTAAGAAAATGATAATAAATGGCATGATTTCATTATTTTTCATGGCTGAGTAGTATTCCATTCTGTATATGTACCACATCTTCATCTCTTCATCTGTTTAAATAGAACAAGATGGAAGATAATATGAGAAAAATAATGTATATATATGTATGACTGGGTCACTTTGCTGTACAGCAGAAATTGGCACAACATTGTAAATCAATGATAAATAAATAAAATTTTAAAGAAGAAAAAAATAATTATAATAATAAATGGAGATCTTTCATAGTGGGAGAGATCAGATATTATGATCAATTCTAAACTGAGTTTAGAATACATGGTTTATCAAAGTCAAAGATATGTTCTCAAATGATTTTTGTTGTTCTGAATCCCACACCCCTGTTATCATGAATATTCTTGAAGGAAACAGAAGGATCAACACCTTCTTGAATTCTCTTTTAGATGTCCAATTGAGAAATTCTATCTTCATTTTTTATTCCTCTATTATTTCTGAGGCTTATAAACCCATGCTTTATTTTGTGACTTCATTCTTTTCATATTATGAGATGTTTAAAAAGAAAAATGCTATTGAATATTTATATGAATGGGAATAAATCAACTACATGTTTCTTCTCTCAAGGGTTTATAGAATACTCTATATAAGGTCCAGTAGTCCAGGGAAGAAGGGAAATAGTGGCTGTGTGTATTTAAAATATCACTTTTTCTGGTAAGAGAGTGAATAATTTATTCACCATTATACAAAGTAAAGGTGCACTTAGGCTCTCTCCTCAGTATGCTAGATTTTGAGAGTAGGAATAAATGATGTTAAATCAAGCCCTTAAATTGCTCATGGTCTAATTTGCAAAGATGATAATGTCTTCTCTGGCTACCAGGTTAAACACACTTTGAGTTTCAAAATTCATTGTCAGTAAAGTTGATAGCAACTTAGCTCCTTGATAAAAGGCAGAGTATATTAAAGTAGTTACTGGAAGCTTTTCAGCAAGATCAGATTGCTACCTCAGAAACTATGTTTAGCATGTCTGAAGGAAATATTGATATGATCATGGATCATAGTAGTTTTTGAATGAAAAGCTGATAAATATCAAAAAATATCAAAATCAAATATCAAAAGCTGACAAATAGCAAAAAAATAAAAATCATATATCAAAAAGCAGCCAAGTTCTCCTCCTTGGCTGCACATTAGACCTACTTGTGATGTTGTTAAAACTCTTCAAGATCATGGAAAACAATAGTCCAGATAAATCTTAATTTATACTAGTGGGACTCAGGCACAAGGATTTTTAAATCTTGGCAAGTGCTTACTTTTGAAGTCATGACTGAGGACAGTGAAATGCATTCTCTGACAACCTGCATCAGTGGATTTCACTAATGCCATTGTTTTGTGGACAACAGACAAGAACTGAGGAAAGGGTTGAGAATCATATATGTTTGGTTAAAAGGATGGGCATTCCTTTATGGCTTAGAGGGTTAAGGATCAGTATTATCACTATTGTGGCTTTGGTTAGTGCTGTAGTACAGATTCAATCCCTGGCCCAGCAATTTCTATATGATGAGGGCATGGCCAAAATAAACAAAAAAACAAATAAAGAATAGTTGTGAAAAAGTTCTACAGGATTCCTGAGTCATAGGTGACAAAAACAGTAGATTCCACCATTTCTATCAGTTTGAGAAGCATGTTTTAATACATGTAGGATTACAGATTACTCCTTCAATCCCATTAAAGATGTATCAAAATAAGCAATACTCCCATATGACACATGAAGATGAATGAAAACATGAAAGCTACAAAATTATGTGACCAAGGGGCATTCTTGTCAATTCCAGAAATATGTTTTTGCTTTTTTTTTTAACCTTGCCTGAGGCTACAAATCCAAAAAAATATTGCTAAGACTTATGTCAGTGTTCTTCCTATGTTATCTTCTAGGAGTTTTACAGTTTCAGGTCTTACATTTTGGTCTTTGATCTATTTTGAGATTTTGTGTACAGTGTGAGAAAATATTCTAATCTCATTGTTTTACATGTGACTGTCCAGTTTTCCCAGAACCACTTGTTGAAGAAACTGTCTTTTCCCAGTTTGGTATTTTTGCCTCCTTTGTCATATGTTAGTTGACTATGTGTGCATGGGTTTCTGGGCTCTCTATTCTGTTCCCTTGATTATGGGGTCTCTTTTTGTGCCAATACCATACCCTTTTTATTACTATACCTTTGTAGTGTAGTCTGATTCAGGGAGTGTGATTCCTCCAGGTTTGTTCTTCTTTCTCAAGATTGTTTTGGCTATTTGGGGTCTTTTGTGTTTCAACAAAAGTCTTAAAAAATTTTGTTCCAATTCTGTGAAAAATGTCATGGGAATGTTGATCAGGATTGTATTAAATCTATAAATTGCTTTGGGTTGTATTTTAACAATATTGATTCTTCCAATTCATGAACACAGTATATCTTTCCATTTCTTTGTATCATTTTAAATTTCTTTCATAAATATCTTATGGATTTCAGAGTATAGGTCTTTTACCTCCTTGATTTAACTTATTCCTAGGTTTTTAAAATTATTCTTGATGTGACTATAAATTAGATCGTGTGTTGCTTTCTCTTTCTCATTGTTCATTATTAGTATATAGAAAAGCCACAGATTTCTGTGCATTGATCTTATTTCCTGCAACTTTATTGAATTTATTAGTTCAAATAGTTTTTTAGTGGAGAATTTAGGTATTTCTATGTATAGCATCAAGACATCTGCAAATAGTGAGTTTTATTTCTCCCCTTCCAATTTGGATTATTTTTTATTTCTTTTCTTGTCTGATTGCTGTGGCTAAACTTCCAATACTATGTTAAATAGAAACAGAGAGTGTGGGCGTCCTTGTCTTGTTTCTGATTTTAGAAAAAAAGCTTTTAAATTTTCACCATTATGTTAGCTGTGAGTTTGTCATAATGGCTTTCGTTATGTTAGGGTATGTTCCATCTATAACAATTTTGTTGAGAGTTTTTTCATGAGTGGGTGTTGGATTTTGTCAAATGATTTTTCTGCATCTATTGAGATGATCATGTGCTTTTATCTTTCTTTTTGTTAATGTGGTATATCACATAGATTGATTTGCAGATATTGAACTAACCTCATATCCCTGGGATAAATCCTACTTGATCATGGTATATTATCCTTTTTATATATTGTTGACTTAAGTTTTCTAATATTTTTTTGACAATTTTTGCATCTAGTCTTCAGAGATACTGGCCTGCAATTTTTTTTTCTGTGGTATCTTTTTCTGTTTTGGTATCAGAGTAATGGTGGCCTCATACAATCAATTTGGGAATGTTCCTTCCTTTTCAGCCTTTTGGAATAGTTTGAAAAGGATAGATATTAGCTTTTCTTTATATGTTTGGTAGAATTCCTCCATGAAGCTATCTAGTCCTGGACTTTTGTTTGTTGGATTTTTTTTGGAATACTGATTAAATTTCAATATTAGTATTCAGTATGTTCAGATAATCTATTTATTCTGGATTCAGTCTCAGAAAATTGTATGTTTCTAGGAATTTACCCCTTTTTTCCCTAGGTTGTTCAATTTAAATCGTTCACATATCACTGTTTATATAGTATTTCTATTGTATTGACTATAATTGACAGATCAATTCTCTTTCCTTCCTACCAGACTCTGTTTTTTTTTCTTATCATCTTGGTTGCAGGGGTCATCCTGCTTGTCTCCAGCCAAAATTCAGTGAGAATCATTCTATATGTAGTTGTAGTTTTGATGTGTTTGTGAGGGGAAGTGAGCCTGACATCTTCCTACTACACCATCTTGATCTCTCTTCCATTTCACTCTTTGATGTTTGACTGCTGACAGCTTTTAGCTTTTAGAAAAGTACATATGAACTGTGGAAAGGGGTGTACATTTTAAGTATATTAAAAGAGAGAAGTCTATTTCACACAGATGGCAGGGTCATTGCTCAGAAACTACAGGAAGCTGTCTATGCATATTGGATACAGTCATGCAGTGGTATACAATGGGTGAGAGAATACTTTCCCAACCCAATAAAAGACCATATATATTCAGATATGAAATATGGAGAGGAATGAAAACCATGAGACTACAAAAATAGTGCAGCCAAGGAAGAAGGATTTGCAAATCTAGATGTTTTCCCCCTACATTTTCCAACCTACATTCCAAATAGATGGAATAGATATTACTATTAGACTCTTCTGTTAATAAGCCTCCACAGAGCACTTTTGATGTCCCTGTTTCTCAGGCTATAGATGAAGGGGTTCAGTAAAGGAGAAACAACAGCATATACCACTGATGCCACCACACCCTTCTTTGGGGAATGTGAAACAGCAGAACTGAAGTACACCCCAAAGCCTGTTCCATAAAATAAGAAAACAACTGACAGGTGAGAACAACATGTAGAGAAGGCTTTATACCTCCCACCTGATGATGAGACTCTCAGAATGGAAGAAATAACTTGAGTATAAGAGTAAAGAATGCCTAAGAGTGGAACACCACCAGAGATGGTACCAATGAAAAAGATTAATAGGTTATTGATGGAGCTGTCAGGACAGGCAAGTTTGAGGAGCTGAGAAGGGTCACAGAAGAAACTAGAAATTTCTACATCCTTGTAGCAGGTAAGTTGTAATACAATCCAATTGTGCAGCTGGGAATCCAAAATGCTAATTAAAAAAGACACCAAAATCAAGAAGCTACACAGGTGTGGGTTCATTATGACTGGGTAGTGCAGTGGGTGACAGATGGCCACAAACCTGTCATAGGCCATCATAGTCAGGAGGAGACTATCCAAACATCCAAAAAGGATGAAAATAGACATCTGCGTCAGGCAGCCTGCATAGGAAATGACCCTGCTGTGAGTTTGGATGTTCACAATCATTTTGGGAATGGTGGTGGAGGTGTAACCAATATCAACCAAGGACAGGTTGGAGAGGAAGAAGTACATGGGAGTGTGGAGGTGGGAGTCAGAGATGACAGACAGGATGATGAGCAGGTTCCCAAGCACGGAGATAAGGTACATGAACAAAAACAGTCCAAATAGGAGGGGCTGCACTTCTGGATCATCTGAGAGTCCCAGGAGGAGGAATTCTGAGACATGTGTTAAATTGTGTGATTCTTTGTAGCTTGGACACCTATTGGTTAAAAAATTGATAAAAGGAAGTAAGAAAAAAGGCAAAAAAACCATTGCTTTTATATTTTTAATATAAGTTTTTCACTACTATTCACATTTGAGGACCATACACCCCAGCACCTTCAGGAATATTTCTCAATTGTGATAAACTCAGTCTTCTGAACACTTTATTACTTTTTGATTTTATTTAATTCTTTCTCTACACACCTACTTAGAGACACTTAGCTGAAGAATTTAGAAGAACAAGAACGGAGTTTCCGTCGTGGCGCAGTGGTTAACAATTCCGACTAGGAACCATGAGGTTGCGGGTTCGGTCCCTGCCCTTGCTCAGTGGGTTAACGATCCGGCGTTGCCGCGAGCTGTGGTGTGTAGGTTGCAGACGCGGCTCGGATCCCGCGTTGCTGTGGCTCTGGCGTAGGCCGGTGGCTACAGCTCCGATTCAACCCCTAGCCTGGGAACCTCCATATGCCGCGGAAGCGGCCCAAGAGATAGCAACAACAACAACAACAAAAGACAAAACAAAACAAAAAAAAAAGAAGAACAAGAACATTAGAGAAAAAAAAAATCATGATCACAGTAAAATAGATCCAAAACTTTTAAGACAAAATATCATTAAGAAAATCTTTTCCAGATTTCCCATGGTGGCTCATTGGAAACTAATCTTACTAGTATCTATGAGGACACAGATTTGATCCTTGGTCTTGCTCAGTGGGTTAAGGATACTTTGTTGCCTTGAGCTGTGGTGTAGGTTGCAGATGTGGCTCAGATCTGGTGTTACTGTGGCTGTGGTGTAGGCTGGCAGCTACAGCTCCAATTCGACCTCTAGCCTGGGAACCTCCTTATGCCCCAGGTGCAGCCCTAAAAAGACAGAAAAAAAAGAAAAGAAAAGAAAAAAGAATAAAAAAAGAAAAAGGGGCATCTTCCCCTTTAAGAATATTGATTGATTGATTGATTGATTTTTTATTGTTATTTCTCCCAACACACTTTTTTTTTCCACTGTGCAGCATGGGGACCCCGTTACACATACGTGTATACATAATTTTTTCTTCCATTGTTGTGCTCTGTTGTACCTGGACATAGTTCTCAGTGCTACACAGCAGGATATCATTCCTTTTTTTTTTTTTTTTTTTTTTTTGTCTTTTTGCTATTTCTTTGGGCCGCTCCCGCGGCATATGGAGGTTCCCAGGCTAGGGGTTGAATCGGAGCTGTAGCCACCGGCCTACGCCAGAGCCACAGCAACGCGGGATCCGAGCCGCGTCTGCAACCTACACCACAGCTCACGGCAACGCCGGATCGTTAACCCACTGAGCAAGGGCAGGGACCGAACCCGCAACCTCATGGTTCCTAGTCGGATTCGTTAACCACTGCGCCACGACGGGAACTCCGAGGATATCATTCTTAATCCATTCCAAAAGCAATAGTTTGTATCCATTAACCCCAAACTCCCAATCCCTCCCACTCCCTCTCCCTCTCCCTAGGCAACCACAAGTCTATTCTCCAAGTCCATGATTCTCTTTTCTGTGGAAAGGTTCATTTGTGCTCTATATTAGATACCAGATATGAGTGATATATGGTATTTGTCTTTCTCTTTCTGACTTACTTCACTCAGGATGAGAGTCTCTAGTTCCATCCATGATACTGCAAATGGCATTATTTTGTTCTTTTTTATGGCCAAGTAGTATTCCACTGTGTATATATACCACATCTTCCTAATCCAATCATCTGTTGATGGACATTTGGGTTGTTTCCATAATTAAAGGAAATGAAAGCAGTCAGATATAATTTTAAAACTCAGAGACAAGGCTAGAAAGTCCTTTTACTTAGAGTATTAGTAAACATTCTACAAATACTAGTCCATGTTAGCTGAATTTAAAATTAAAATCTAATATAAACAGACCAGGGATTCTCTTTCGCAATAAATCAATATATTTGCCAGTGATATTTATTTATTTATTTAATTTCTACTGAGGTATATTTGATTTAAAATGTATTAGTTTCAGGTGTACAGCAAAGTGATTAACTTATACACACACACCTACACATATATATGTATACACATACATACATTTCTTTTTCAGATTCTTTCCTCATATCGGTTATAATAAAATATTGAATATAGTTCCCTTTGCAAATTTTTCTAAATGGATGATTTTTTTAAATTAAGGTATAAAGTGTTTTTTTTTTTTTTTTTTTTTTTTTTGGTGGGTGTATGTGTTTTTTCAGAAAAAAAAACTGTTAAGGAGAAATTAAAATGCATTTTATAAGACCTAAAATAATCTTAATGTTTAATTTAAACTTCCAAGTCAGAAAAATTAATTTTGCACATATATTTCTGGCTTATTTTTACAACTATATTATATTATTTATATTATTAGTATCATTATTTATATCAATTTCTTCTTTTGAAAATCCTATGAAAATTCTACTGTCTTTTCCCATATAATACAAGTAAGAATTTCTATATAACATACGAAGGAAGGTTAGGTGTTTGACTGCTAGCAATTGATGTGTGTTCAGTTTTGCTAATAGTTGCCTGCACTTGTTGTACCAATGAATAAATCAATTACTATGAACTACGTCCTCTTATAATTAGGGGTTACATTGAAATCTGTCACATACTAGTCATTTCATGAGAGCTCCATGTGAAATGTCATATGTCATGGGAAATATTTTCAATCTTAGATTTTCTTTTCCTTTTCTTTTTTTTTTTTTTGACCATGTCCCAGCATGCATGCAGAATTGCCAGGCCAGGAATCAATCCCACACTACAGGAGTAACCAAAGCCACAGTAGTGACAATGCCAAGTCCTTAACCCACTGAGCCACCAGGGAATTCTCGATCTCAGATTTTCTTTTTTTTTTTTTTTAAGCCACACCTGTGGCATATGGAATTTCCCAGGCTAGAGGTCGAATCAGAGCTGTAGCTGCCAGCCTACACCACAGCCAACGGCAATGCTGGACCCAAGCCGCATATGAGACCTTCAACAGGACTCACAGGAATGCTGGATCCTTAACCCACTGAGCAAGGCCAGGGATTGAACCTGCAACCTCATAGTTATTAGATTCGTTTCCACTGTGCCACAACAGGAACTCCCCAATCTCAGATTTTCAAACTGAACTGTGAAATGTATGACTATTCATAGAAAACCCTATAAACCACATTTGGCCACATTTGTGCCATAAAGTCCCCTATAACATCAGGCTCATTCTCATAAATCACAAGTGAATCCCTGAATTCAATAAAGGAGAAATCAGTTCATTTACCTCAGTTTTCCCTTCTGTAATGAAATTAGATTTGGAAAGAAAGCCACTCATTAACTCTGGTGGTGAGTATAGCACCCAAGTACAAGAATAAAGAGATCATTGTCTGAGTCCAGAATCTCTTACACCCTATGTGTAGAGTGTGTAAATCTCTCAAGCATTCTGTACTTTGTGTTCCTTATTGCAAAAGGGGAGACTAGAACCCATCTGTAGGACATGTGTGACACATAAGGGAGATTTGGAATCTAATAAAAATTTGGTCTTTTTTTTCGCAAAAATGTCAGTCATTGGAATAACGTATTCAGTAATTAAATATCACACCCCAATTTAATGATCTTTTATGGATTATATGGCAAGGACATGACAGCTTTTCTTATCTCAAAGGCACTAAGGCAATAAATGACTTGAGGTCCAAAAATATGTCTAAGTCCATTCAATAAGATTTACCTCTTTTTCCTTCTGCTTCATATTTATAACATTTATGAAAATCTCTAAAGTGGTTTTTCAATAGTTGAAAGTTATGATTCAATTAAGTGGAAAGTAATAGGTCCTATGGAAAAACCGACATACATAGAAACAAGAGTTATTTGTATTTTTTAGGGCTGCACCCAGGGCATAGGTAGGTTCCCAGGCTAAGGATCGAATCAGAACTATAGATGCTGGCCTACACCACAGCCACAGCAACATCAGATCTGAGCCATGTCTGTGACCTACACCATAGCAATGCCAGAACTTTAACCCAGGGAGCGAGGCCAGGGATCGAACCCACATCCTCATGGATACTAGTTGGGTTCGTTAACTGTTTAGCCATGACAGGAACTCCCAAGTGTTATTTCATCTTGTCTCTAGTCTTTATTTTTTTTAATTTTTTAGGGCTTCACCCATGATATATGGAAGTTCCCAGGCTAGGGATCAAGTCAGAGCTGTAGCCACTGGCCTACACCACAGCCACAGCAACACCAGATCTGAGCCGCATCTGCAACCTACACCACAGCTCACAGCAACACTGGATCCTTAGCCCAAGGAGCGAGGCCAGGGATCGAACCTGCGTCCTCATGGACACTAGTCAGATTTGTATCCGTTGAGCCACTATGGGAACTACTTCTTCTCTAGTCTTATGGGACATTTCTCAAAAAAAAGTGATGAAACACAGGAATCAGGCTGGTGATGAAAGCTGTATTGCCTGTGCTTTGTTTCTGTGAACAACTGAAGGGTCTCATCAATATTCAACAGAGATTGTTTTTGTTCTGTTTGTTTTCATTTGTCAGTATCTTTCATCAACTAAATTTTCATCAACTAAATCCTTTTAAAAGGATTATTCTATTAACCTTTTTTTTAGCTTTATCAAGAAATTATTGACATATATTACTGTGTAAGTTAAAGGAGAATAGCATGATGATTTGATTTATATATATATTGTGAAATGATTGTTATCATCTTTAGTGCTTCTTCTGTGCCAACAAGAGATAGGCCCTGGGGAATTAGAAATAAATTATACTAGTCATTTCTTTTTATTAAGCCCCTATTTGTCTAAGGCAAAAAAATCACGAATGCAGGAAAAATAATGTAACTATTCTTTCAGGTCATATGATATTTAAGTCAAATAACATGAGGATCAGCCTTATCATTATTGATAATAATAAATTTTCAAATTTATTTTCCCTTATTTTATATATCCATTATATATGGGTCACATAGAGCATTCATTATCTATTCCATCCTATCTTAATGGAATTGTACCAACTAGGAGTCAACTCAGATGACAGTGCTATCTCAGAGATACTAGGAACTTGCCCCATAACACACTAACTAGAAGAGAAGCAGAGAGGATTCAAAACTGAATTGCTATACTCTCAACTTCATGACCTTCAGAATATTTGAGCAGAGGTCTAGAGATCTTATTGCAGGCACATTTAAAAAATATCTCTAGGAGTTCCTGTTGTGGCTCAGCAGAAATGAACCCAACTAGTATCCATGAGGACATGGGTTCAATCCCTGGTCTTGCTCAGTGGGATAACGTTCTGGCATTGCTGTGAGTTCTGGTATAGGTGGCAGATGCAGCTTGGATCACATGTTGCTGTGCTGCAATGTAGCCAGCAGCTACAGCTCCCATCCCTGGGAACTTCCATATGCCATGGGTGTGACTCTACAAAAAAAACAATGAAGAAAGAAAAATATGTCTAATCTTCTAATTCAATGCAATCCCTATCAAATTACCATGGAACTTTTCACAGAACTAGAACAAAAAAAAATTGTATGGAAACACAAAAGACACAATATAGCCAAATCAATCTTAAGAAAAAAAAATGGGTACAATCACTGTGGCACTTTGTCTCTGCAGTGGCTCAGGTTAAGGCAGTGATTTGATCTCTGGGCCCTAGTGGTGGGTTAAAGATTTGACTTTGCCACAGCTGTGGTATAGGTCAGAGCTGTGGCTTAGACTCGAATTCTGGACCAGAAACTTCCATATGCCATGAGTGTGGATACAAAAGAAAAAAAAAAGAAAAGAAAAACAGAGCTGGAGGAATCAGGCTGGCTGACTTCATACTATACCACAAAGCACTAGTCATCAAAACAACACCACCAACAACAACAGAACAGTATGGTACTGGCGTACAAACAGAAATATAGGTTAATGGAATAGAATAGAAAGCCCAGAGATAAACGAATTCACCTATGGTCAACTAATCTATGACAAAGGAAGAAAGAACATACAGTGAAGAAAAGACAGTCTCTTCAATAAATGGTGGTGCTAGGAAAACTGGACAGCTACATGTAAAAGGCTAGAATTAGAACACTAACATTACACACAAAAATAAATTCAAAATGGATTAAACATCTAAATCATGATAATGTGAGAAAAAGGAATGTATACATGTGTGTGTGAGTGGTCACCTTGCTTGTACAGTAGAAAATTGACAGAACACTGTAAACCAGCTATAATGGAAAAAATAAAAAATCATTATAAAAATTAAAATAAAATTTCAAAGGCAAAGAAATAATAAAATAAATCTTAGACCAGATACTATAACGCTCCCAGAAGAAAACATAGGCAGGACACTCTCTGACATAAATTGCAGCAATATCTTATTTGATCTTCCACCTAGAGTAATGAAAGTAAAAGCAAACATTAACAAATTGGGCCTAATTAAACTTAAAATCTTTTATACAGCAAAGGAAGCCATAAACAAAATGAAAAGACAGCCCACAGAATGGGAGAAAATCTTTGCAAATTAAAGGACTGACAAAGGATTAATTTCCAAAATATACAAACAGCACATGCAACTCAATATCAAAAAACAAAACAAAACAAAACTAACCCAATCAAAAAGTGGCCAGAAGATCTAAACAGATAAACCTCCAAAGAAGATAGACAGATGGCCAAAAAACACATGAAAAGATGCTTAAATTCGCTAATTATTAGAGAAATGACAATCAAAATTATGATGATGTATCACTTCACACAATTCAGAATAGACATCATCAAAAAGTGTACAAACAGTAAATGTTGGTGAAGGTGAAAAGAAAAGGGAACCAACCTACACTGTTCGTGGGAATATAAATTGGTTCAACCACTATGGATAAGAGTATGAAGCTTCCTTAAAAAATTAAATATAAGACTACCATTTGACCCAGCAATCCCACTCCTGGGCATATATCCAGAGAAAACCATAATTTGAAAAGATACATGCACACAATGTTTAATGCAGTGCTATTTGGAATAGCCAAGACATGGAAGCAACCTGAATGTCCTCTGACAGAGGGATGGGTAAAGGTGTGGTGCATACATACAATGGAATACAACTCAGCCATTAAAAAGAACGAAATAGTTCCTTTTGAAGCAACATGGATGCGACTAGAGATTATCATACTAATTGAAGTCAGAAAGGGAAAGGCAAATACCACATGATATCACTTATATTTGGAATCTAAAATATGGTACAGATGTACCTATCTACAAAATAGAAACAGACTCACAGACATAGACAACAGACCTGTGGTTGATAAGGGGGAGGGGGTAGGGAGTGGAATGGACTAGGATTTTGGGTTTAGTAGATGCAAACTATTACATTTAGAATGAATAAACAACAAGGTCCTACTGTATAGCACAGGGAACTATATCCAAACTCTTGTGATAGAACATGATGGAAAATAATATGGAAGAATGTATATATATGTATGACTGAGTTACTTTGCTGCACAGCAGAAATTGGCATAACTTTGTAAACCAACCATACTGTAATTTAAAAAGATTAAAAAAGAAGCTGTGATACTTATATACAATAGAAAAGAATGAAATAATGTCATTTGCAGCAATATGGATGGACCTAAAGATTCTCATACTGAGTGAAGTTAAGTCTGACAGAGAAAGACAAACATTACATAACATCACTTATAAGTGGAATTTTTAAAAAGGATACAAATGAACTTACTTGCAGAATAGAAACAGACTCACAGACTTTGAAAACAAACTTTTGGTTACCAAAGGGGATAAGGGTGGTGGAAGGAATGGATTGAGGGTTTGGGATTGGCATATGCACACAGTGTATATGGAATGACTGGCCAGTAGGGACCTGCTGTATAGCATATGGAACTCTACCCAATATCTTTTTTTTTGTCTTTTCTAGGGCTACACCCATGGCATATGGAGGTTCCCAGCCTAGGGGTCTAATCGGAGCTGTAGCCATCGGCCAATGCCATAGCCACAGCAAGGCGAGATCCGAGCCACATCTGCAACCTACACCACAGCTCACGGCAAGGCCAGATCCTTAACCCACTGAGGGAGGCCAGGGATCAAACACGCAACCTCATGGTTCCTAGTCGGATTTGTTAACCACTGAGCCACGATGGGAACTCCCTACCCAATATTTTTTGAAAATCTATATAGGAAAAGAATCTGAAAAGGAATTGATGTGTGTATATGTATAACTTAATCGCTTTGTTGTACAGCAGAAATTATCACAAGATTGTAAATCAACTATATCTCAATAAAACTGTAAAAATAAAGATAAAATGATAAACATACCAAAAAACAATAAAAATATGTCTAAGACCTGCAGTTGCCAAAGGGGAGGGCATTGGGAAAAGGATGGAGTGGAAGGTAGGGGTTAGTAGATGCAAGCTATTTTTACACAAAGGGGATAAACAGCAAGATTCAATCACATAGCACAGAGAACTATATTCAGTGTCCTAAGATACAACACAATGGATAAGAATATAAAAAGGAATGTGTATATATACATTATATATATATATACATACATGCACTACATGTACAGCAGAATTATATACACTTGTATATATACACTTTGATGTACAGCAGAAATATACACATTATAAATGAACTACACTGCAATAAATAAATAAATAAAAACATGTCTACTTTCCTGAGTAATAATGTAGCCCAAGTCCCTGACTTTATGTCTTCCTTTAAAAAAAATCAAAATATAGTTTATTTACAATATTATATAGTGTCAGGCAAAAAACATAGTGATTCAACATTTGCATAGATTATACTCCATTTAAAGTTTTTTATACAGTAATGGCTATACTTCTCTGTGCCCTACAATATATCCTTTTTGCTTATCTATTTTCTGTGTAGTAGTTTGTGTCTTTAGTCCCATATTCCTAATTTGTCCCTTCCTCCCACTCCCTCTTTGGTAACCATAAATTTTTTCCATATCTATGAATCTTTTTCTGTTTTGTTATATACATTGATTTGCTTTATTGCTTCTTTAAAATAATAATAATGGGAGTTCCCATCATGGCTCAGTGGTTAATGAATCCAACTAGGAACCATGAGGTTGCAGGTTCCATCACTGGCCTTGCTCAGTGGGTTAAGGATCCGGCATTGCTGTGAGCTGTGGTGTAGGTTGCAGATGCGGCCTGGATCCCGCATTGCTGTGGCTGTGCTGTAGGCCGGCAGCTACAGCTCCGATTGGACCACTAGTCTGGGAACCTCCATATGCCACAGGACTGGTCCTAGAAAAGGCAAAAAGATAAAAAAAAAATAATGTGTGCACGTATACCTTGTGAGGGATTGTACAGATGAAATGAAACAAGCTGCATGGGGAACATAGCTCAGAGCCTGGCACTTAGGAAGCTTTCAGTGAAGATCCTAGATGTTTTGGTTACTGTCCTCCTCCTCCTCATTCCAAAATCACCTTTGTGATTCTTTTTGGGTGTTTAGGGGACATATTGGAGTGACCCATTTCCTGCTATCATGTGGTAGAATCTGTGTGAGAGGAAAGCAGAACTCTGAATGAAAGATTTTAAACCCCTCCAGAACTGAGAGCACAAACTTCATAGAGCTTGGAGCTGAAGCTTTGCATACTGGTGCCATAATATCTGTCTTTTTTTTCATTTGCTTGTTTTGTTTTTTTAGAGTATAGTTAATTTACAGTATTGTGTAAATTTCTGCTGTACAGCACAGTGGCCCAGTTATGTGTGTGTGTGTGTGTGTGTGTACACACAATGAAATATTACTCAGACGTGAAAAAAACACAAAATAATTCCATTTGCAGCAACATGAATACAACCAAAGTTTCTCATACTAAGGGAAGTCAGAAGAGAGAGAAAGACAAATACCATATGATACCACTTATACATGGAATCTAAAACATGGCACCAATGACCCTATCTACAAAACAGGAACAGATCATGAATACAACCAAAGTTTCTCATACTAAGGGAAGTCAGAAGAGAGAGAAAGACAAATACCATATGATATCACTTATACATGGAATCTAAAACATGGCACCAATGATCCTATCTACAAAACAGAAACAGATCATGGACATGCAGAGCAGACTTGTGGTTTCCAGGGATGAGGGGGGAAGAAGTGGGATGGATGGGGAGTTTGGGGTTGGTAGATGCAAACTATTAAATTTAGAATGGATAAGCACCCTGCACAGCACAGGGAATTATATCCTAGCATCTGTTTGACTCAGCTCTCCTGTTTGTCTTGGTGATGAGGAACCAATGCTCCTGACAGTCTCTCCTCTACCCATTGTCTCCTTAGGCACTTACTGGGCTGTACCGTGTCTCCAATGGGACATGACCAAAGAGTGCAGATCTGTTGCTCCCCTTCCTGGTGTGTGATGAAAGCTCAGGCTCTGTCTTCAGGATTGCTAGATAGACAGAGTCAGACATGAGCCCTTGGTTGCAGATGACCATGAGAGAAAGAGAAGCAGGTATGGGGTCCACTGGACTGGAACTTTGAAACAATAGACTAGAGTCACAGGCTGATTATTTACAATTATATGGCCTTGGGGGCCCAATGCACAGAGCACATAATCATCTATATTAGTCCATGTTATATAATCTCTAAGGATTTCCCAATATAGTTAAAGAGGAAAATTGAAAAATGAATGTCTATAGAAGGTCTGGGGCTTTTGCCTCTTGTGAGGAAGACTGCCCAAACTTCTCACTTATTTTTATTTTTTTATGATATATCTATGCTTTCTTTTAAAATCCTTTAATTTATTGTGGTTAAACTATACATAACAATTTACCACTTTAATCATTTTTAATTTTATTTTATTGGAGTGTAGTTGATTTACAATGTTGTATTAGAAAGGGGATCAGAATACACATAAATATATCTATTTTTCCCATATAGGTTATTGCAAACTATTGAGTAGATTTTCCTGTGCTATACAGCAGGTTCTTATTAACCATCTATTTGATACAGTAGTGTGTATATGTTCTTCCCACCCTCCCAATTCTTCCCTCTCCCCAACAGTTGATTTTTTTAACTGTACAGTTCTGTGGAATTAAATATATTCACATTGTTGTGAATCACCACCATCCATCTCCAGAACTTTTTCATCATCTCGAGCTGAAACTCTGTTCCCATTTAACACCAACTTCCATTGCTCCCTCCCCTCAGCCCTGGCACCTACAATTCTCTTTAGGTCTCTATGGATTTGACTCCTCTACATACTTCGTGTAAGTGGAATGAAAGAGTATTTCTCCCTTTGTGACTGCCTTCTCTCATTTAGAATAATGACTTCAAGGTTCATGCATGTTATAACATGTTCCAGAATGTCTTTCCTTTTTAGGACTGAATAATATTCCATTTTATGTTTAGACCACGTTTTGTTTATCCACTCATCTGTTGATAGATAGTTGGATTGCTTCCGTCTTTGGCTATTGTGAATTGTGATGCTAGGAACATTGGTGTACAAATATCTGTTTGAATCTCTGTTCTCAAATCTTTTAGGTATATGCCCAGAAATAAATAGCATGCTGGATAGTATGGTCATTCTATTATTAATTTTTTGAGGAACCACTATATTGTTTTGCATAGTAAGTGCACAATTTTACATTCCCACCAGCAATGCACAAGTGTTCTTATCACTCCACATCCTCACCAACGCTTGCTGTTTTCCGTTTTGTTTTTGTTTTTATAACAGTCATCCTAAAAGTGTGATGTATTAATCATTGTGGTTTTCTATTTAAAGTTTGCTTTTATTTTTTAACAACCTTGTTGAGCTGTGATTCAACCCTATGATTTACCCATTTAAAGTTACAACTCAATGGTTTTTAGAATATTCACGAAGTTGTGTAAAAATCACCATATTCAAATTTTAGAATATTTTCATGACCCCAAAAATCAACCCTATGCACATTAGCAGTGAATCTGCATCCCACCCCCAGCCCCAGTCCTAGGCAGTCATTAATTTGTCTTTGTGAATTTGCCTATTTAGATCATTTCTTATAAATGGAGTCATCCATTATGTGGTCTTATGTGACTGCCTTCCTTTTTTTTTGTCTTTTTAGGGTCGCACATGGAGGTTCCCAGGTTAGGGGTTGAATTGGAGATGTAGCTGCTGGCCTACACCACAGCCACAGCAACAACAGATCCGAGCCCTGTCTGCGACCTACACCACAGATCACAGCAATGCCAGATATTTAATCCACTAAGAGAGGCCAGGGATTGAACCTGTGTCCTCATGGATGCTAGTCAGATTTGTTTCTGCTAAGCCACGATGGGAACTCTGTGACCAACATCTTTTACTTAGTATAACATCTCCTTTTTAAAAAAAAAATTAAGTATATTTGACTTACAATATTGTGCCAATTTCTGCTACACAGCAGTCTTCTGACCCAATCATACATATAAATACATTCCTTTTCTCATATTATCTTCCATCATGTTCTATCCCAATTGTGTTTTTGATTTGTATTTCCCTAATAATTACTGATATTGAACATCTTCTCATGTGCTTATTGGCCTATGGTCTATCTTCTTTGGAGAAATATGGTTCAAGGATCAATTGTCTATTACTTCCTATATTTGCTTTTAAAATCTTTTGTCACTTTGGTTAAATGGATAACTGAGTATTTTTTTAACAGTGACCTGTTTAAACTTTCACTAAAAACTAAAACCTGACTACCCAAGTCCTTATCAAAACTATCTAAAAAAGACCCCTACCATGCTCTTCTCTAAAAAGTAATCATAACTCTCATCACTAGAGACCTTCGATATACCAAACAAAAAAAATTATCCAAATGTCATTGCCTGTTCCTCACTCACCATCCAAGGATCCTTCAAATCCAGCATCCAAAAATCTTGATTGACTGCCCTTTGGATGGAAAAACTGGATTTATAGTTTTTTCTAACCATTCAGCTTTGTTTTTCTTTTATTTACATAAAATGCTCTCCTTCCCATTAAATGCCCGATTACTCACACCATATAGAGTCCTAACCTAGATGAATGCCCTGCTCACCTGAAGCACCACCTCCTAAAATGAAATACCTCCTTTTTTTAAAAAAAATTCTGTAGGACTTCATTTATATGAAATTCTAAGACATTAGACCAAACTAAGCAATAGTTACAGAGAATAAGTTAGTGGTTGTTTGAGTTCATGGATAGAGGGTAGACTCCACACTCTGGACAATTCAGTTAACCCCATTTCTTTTATTCGTAAACAATATATAGATGTTCTCACAAGATAGCAAATATTGATTGATGTCGAATGTTAAAATGCCCTTACCCCTTTTATTTATTTTATTTTATTTAAGAAATATTAATTATTTTTGTCTTTTTAGGGCCACACCCACAGCACATGGAGGTTCCCAGGCTAGAGGGCTGAATCAATGCTGTAATCACTGGCCTATGCCACAACTGCAGCAATGATAGATCCCAGCTACATCTGCAACATACACCCAGCTCACTGCAACACTGGATCTTTAATCCACTGAGGGAGGACAGGGATCCAACCTGCATCCTCATAGATAGTCAGATTCGTTTTCCACTGAGCCATGATAGGAACTCCCCTTTTCCTTTTTTTAAATTAAAGTACAGTTGATTTACAAAGTTCCTTCAATTTCTACTGTACAGCTGAGTGACCAAGTCACACATACACATTCTTTTTTTAAATTTTTATTTACTTATTTATTCAGACAAAACTTTCCTTAAAAAAGACACATGTACTCACATGTTCATTGCAGCACTGTTCACAATAGCCAAGACATGAAAACAACCCAAATGTCCATCAACAAACGATTGGATTAGGAAGATGTGGTATATTTTTATTTTTTATGCTATCTTCCATTATGTTCTAGCCCAAGAGACTGGGGACCATTCCCTGTGCTATACAGTAGGACCTCATTACTTATCCATTCTATTATTTATTTATTTAGTCTTTTTAGTGCCACACCCATCGCATATGGATGTTCCCACACTAGGGGTCTAATCAGAGCTATAGCTGTGGGCCTACACCACAGCCACAGAAATGCCAGATCTGAGCCTCGTCTGTGACCTACATCACAGCTCACGGCAATACCAGATCTTTAACCCACTGAGCAAGGGCAGGGATAAAACTGCATCCTCATGGATGATAGTCAGATGTGTTTCTGCTGAGCTGCAACGGGAACTCCTACTTATCCATTCTAAATGTAATAGTTTGCATCTACCAACTCCAAACTCCCTCTCTGTCCCCTTATTTACCCCCTCTCCCCTGGCAAACACAAGTCTAATCTCCATGTCTGTGATCTGTTTCTGTTTTGTTTGAGACACAGGTTTTCAACTGCACTCACCTATTCCTGAGACTGAGAAACTAAATCAATAAGATATGGACAACATACTGAGGTATTTTCTTTTCTTAGTGTCCCAGACCGTGTGTTTCTCTCCCTTTACAAATCTCTCAACTCATGACTTGATACTCATGAGGTATCACTTTGACATTTGATATATATATAAACTTCTCAAAGTTTCAATTCAAAGGAATTGAAGGGTAGCAGAATATGCTATCTCCAAAGATGCCACTTTGTCAGAAAGATTATTTTCAGCTGAGGGTGATTTAGAAGAAACGGATACAAAAAAGCTCTCTGTCCTCCTCCTATTTTCCTAAAAAGCAGGACAAAAATATGTAAGGGGGGGGAGCTCTTCTTCCCTATCTAAAAGAAGGTCAGGAAGATTCTTATTTAACTGAGACAGTTCTGGACCCTTTTCAGAACAGAGATGGCCCCACAGGAGTCTACATGATACACCTTACTAAAACTAGCTCTTATCTACCATTTATTCTCCTCATAGAAAAATGAGAAATACTTAAATATGTACTTATGTCAAGGTATGGGCCAAAAATACCTCTTCAGTTTGTCTAGAGTCTGGTCTTTCCATTGTAGATGCATATAAAAATACCCATCATGTCTAGGGAATAGTATTTCCATAGCTCACATTTCCAGAATAATCTGAAAAATGCACTACTGTTCATAGAAAACTCAATGATTCAAGATCTTCATCCAATAAAGTCCCCTCTAAACCACTTGGCCCAGTCCCCTAATTCACAACTGAATTAACCAAGTCCCAAGAGAAGGAAATAATGGTTCTGTCTTTATTTCCTTATCTGGGACTAAAGCAGGTTTGAAAAGAAAACAATAATTCTGCTTTAATGGTGGAGAAAGAGCTCTGGAATGGAAGTCAAGAGATCTGTCTGAATCTCACATCTTTCACATATTAAATACGGAGTGTGTGTAGATCTTTCCACTGCTCCATGCTGGTATTCTTTACATAGAAATGGGAAAAATAACACCTGTCTATAGGACATGTTTGGCATCTAATAGAGGTTTGCACTTAATAAGTATGTTTTTTAAATCAAAATTTGAATCATAGTTGGAATAGTGGGTTTATCAATGAATTACAATCCCAAGAAAGACTTGAGGACCTTTTATGCTGTGGTCCTGCAGAGATAAAAGCCCTTCATGTCCCAGGGAATTCATTTGTGGAATAAGTGGAAATCCTATGGTGTGTCTTAGTCCATGCAAAAAATACTTCTTGATTATTTTTTTCATTTTAATTATAATCTCTACAATTTTTATACCTGTGTTGTAGATTGTATTAATTATAAAGCTGTGCCCTTAGACAGGAGTATTGTTTCCTCTTTTGTCTAGTGCTACAGAATATCACTGAAAAGAACAAAATCACAGGTAGGAAAGCACCCAGTTTGTAAGACATATGGACTCTACTCTGTTTCTGTGAACCAAAGAAGAATCTAAACAATATTTAACGGAAATTGTTGTTATTCTTGCAGCTTACTCGGTGCCATGAAAGATATAGGCTCTTGGAAGCAGAAATGAATGACATTCAGTTATTACCCTCCAAGCATTCAGAACCTACCTGCATAAAGACAATAGACTATTCACTCAGGATCTAGAGGAAACCAAAACTTTAGATCACAGGGTAATTTCGCTGGGTCTCTAGAACCTAGCTTAATAAAAATAAAAATGCGTAAAATTTAGTCTGCCTTTACCATATGTACTAATCACATATTTAGTCACATATATTTCCTTTTTAGGGCTGCATCTGTAGCATATCCAAGTTTCCAGACTAGGGGTCGAATTGGAGCTGCAGCTGGAGCCTATGCCACAGCAACAGCTGCAGCATTGCCAGATGTGAGCCAGGTCGAAGACCTTTGCCACAGCCTACGACCCACTGAGTGAGGACAGGGATTGAACTCACATCCTCAGGGACACCATTTTGGGTTCTTTATCCTCTGAGCCACAATGGGAACTCCTATGTTTAATTCTTAGTCAATTCTGTTTTATCAAGTGACAAGGCTGAAGCTCAAGGGATACTAAAATTTTGCCCATTGTCACAAGATAATAAATGGAAGAGGTAAGATTCAAAATTAAATTGTGTGTCTCTAAGGACCATGCTTGGAAAATGTTCACGGTTTAATATGAAGGTTTAAGCAGATGTCCAGAAGTCTATTCCAAACTTCCCAAAGTATAGCTTTTAACTGTTCCTAGCTAAGAATGGAACCAAACAAATATTCTAACTTTAAGTCTCCCTTAGACTGAGAAGTGATCAGTGCAAATATGAAGAGGGGAATGGAACATTTGAAGCAAAATCAAAGATCAGGGACAAGAAATAAATGTGCCCTGAGTTATCATGTCAACACTCTCTGTGATTCCTGCCTATGATCTCAGCCACAGCTACTAGAGGTGATGCAGCAAGTGCAGCCTAGTGATCTCCACTGTGGGCTACCTGAAACCCAAGTCAAAGAGCATAGTGGGGGGGGGGCATCTGGAATGAGGAGATGAGACATGCTGGGATGACCAGCAAGACAGAAAGAACACTATCTAGGTGCCCTGGGAATGGAATATCACTGTCTGCATTCAAACCTGATTTCACCCCATTTTGACACTAGGACCTGATTAAAATTGCATTAAAGTGCTCTATTCCTATCCTCAACTATAAAATGATAATAATGCATGTGGCTCTCCTTGGAATATAAATACAGGTAAAAGGTAACAGGCTACATAAAAAGCTTAGCTCAGGGAGTTCCTTGGTGGCTCAGTGGGTTAAGGATATGACATGGTCACTGCTGTGGTTCAGGTTGCCACTGTGGAACAGGTTTGATCCATGGTCTAGGAACTTCTGCATGCCACAGGTACAGCCAGAAAAATAAAAACAAAAACAAACTTAGCTCAGTGCTTGGAATTTGAAATCCCTAGGTAAAGTTTTGTCACATTGTGGTATTGTTATCATTTTCATCATCATCATCCCCATCCCCATCACCCTTCCTGATCCCTTTTTAGTACCTAGAGGGACAGTTTATCTCATTCCTGCTATCCTAGGGAGATATCTAGGATGGCAGAACCAGTGTGGGGGGAAAGCAGAACTTTGAACGAGAGGTTTTTGGATCTCCCACCAGAACCAAGAACATATATATTCTGAGCTGAAACTTTGAAGACTGGTGCCCTCCATCTGTTTGATACAACTCTCCTGTTTGTTCTAATGATGAAAAAACAATACGCTTGGAGTTCTCGTTGTGGTTCAGCAGGTTAAGAGCTTGACAGTCTGTAAGGATGTTGGTTCTATCCCTGGCCTCTGTCAGTGGGTTAAGGATCCGGTGTTGCCACAAGCTGTGGTATAGGTCACAGATGTGGTTCAGATCTGGTGTTTCTGTGGCTGTGGTGTAGGCTGGCAGCTACAGCTCTGATTCAACTCCCAACCCGGGAACTTCCATATGCTGTGATGTGTCCTTAAAAAAGAAAAAGAAATAGTCTTGACAGTTTCTTCTCCATCCACCATCCCTGTTGTACTCACTTGGCTGGGCTGTGTCTCTGCTGGGGCATAAACAAAGAAGGAGAATCCACTGCCCTTCTCTTGCCTAGCAAGTGATGAAGGTTCAGATTCTGTCCTTATGACTGGCAGGAAGACAGGAGTAGTCATGGACCTCCTGATGCAGCGATTCTGGGAGGATAAGAGAGAGAGATGAAGCCTGCTAGAGTTGGACCAGTAAACTGAATGACTAGAGACACAGGCTGTGATTTAGTCTTGCATGGCCTTGAGAACTCAATGCATAGAGCTGATCATTAGCCAAATGGGTCCATGTTATCCCAGTCTCTGAAGACTTGTTATTATTAATGGAAGAGGAAAAGTGAAAAGTGAATGTGTCTGCAAGAGTCTGGGCTTTTCCTCTTTCAGGAGGAAGCATACCTATACTTTTCACTTCCAACTTCCAACTTGCAGGGACTTTATAAAAGCAGATACTTGGGTGACTAAGAAGGACCTACTGTATAGCACAGGGAGTTCTACTCAATGTTTGTAATAACCTATACTAGAAAAAAAGAATGGATATATGTGTGTGTGTGTGTGTGTGTGTGTGTATATATATATATATATATATATATATAATTTATTTTTCTGTAAACCTGAAGCTAATACAACATAGTAAATCATCTATATCCCAATAGTTTTTAGAAAAGCAATCTATGACTGAAAGAGAAAGACAATTACAGGATGATATCACTTATATGTGGAATCTAAAATATGGCACAAAGGAACCTATATACAAAACAGACACAGACTCAGAGATATAAAGAACAGACTTGTGGTTGCCAAGGGGGAAGGGGAAGGGAGTGGAATGGCCTGGGAATTAGGGGTTAATAGATGCAAGCTATTACATTTAGAATGGATAAGCAATGAGGTCCTACTATACAGCACAGGGAACTATATCCAATCTCTTGGAATAGAACATGGTAGAAGACAATATGAGAAAAAGAATATCTATCTATCTATCTATCTATCTATCTATCTATCTATCTATCTATCAACCTATCTATCTATATACACACACATGTATGACTGGGTCTCTACACTGTACAGCAGAAATTGGCACAGCATTGTAAGTCAACTAGACTTTAATAAAAATAAAAAATTAAAGCAGTTTATGTCAATTTCTGCTATACAACATAGTGACCCGGTGCTATGTTCCACCATATTTTATCCCAAGATATTGGATATACATGTTCTATGTACACACACACACACACACACATATATACACATGTATATATACATTGGAGTTCCATGTGCTGTGTAGTAGGACCTTACCGACACAACACTGTGTGAAAATGTAACAGCAAACTAACAAAATAAAATTATGTTTTATAAATAAAAATGCAACATATGACTTGTATATCTGAAAATTCATTTAATAAATAATGCTGTGTAGGGAGAATTATGTCTTCTACACCAAAAATCTTATACAATTTCCATTTTCTCAGTTAAGATTTATGTCTACAAAGAGAAATGCTTGCTTTTCTTTATGTATTCCTGCTTTAGGGTTGTAGATTTTATGTTTGGATGACCACCAAATTTTTAATTTTTCTGTAAAATTTATGTATGCTGGTACATTAAATAACTATTTTGACATGCTTATTACACTGACAGTTTGCTTAAATACTAACAGGGGTTTCATAGATGTCTGCATTCTAAATGTAGGGCTGTGGTCATCTTAAGGCTTGACTAGAAGAGATCTGATTCTAAGCTCACTCACGTTGCAAGAATTCATGTCCTCATGGGCAGTTGGCTGTAAGCATCATCTCAGGGCTTCTCTAAAGGGCAGCTAACAACATGGCAGCTGTCTTCTGTCAGAGTGAGCTAGTGAGATAGAAGAAGAGGGCTGACAAGGTGAAAGTCTGTGTCTCCTTACACATTAAAATATTGGGAGTTCTATCTCACTGTTTTGTTCATTGGACGTAAGACTCAAGGTCCAGCCCATTTAGAGATGGGTCTATACAGGGGTATGCATGTAGAAGACAAGGGAGGTTGGGAGCATCTTGGAAGCTGCCTACTACAAAATAGTCACCCTCTATTAGGAATTTAGGCTCGAAGCACAGTAAGACTCCAGAGATATCTCTCTGCTTTCCAGCAAGGTCCTCAACTTTTCAGATCACCCTTTTCTCAGAAAACCTTACTGGAGAAAAACTGGCATATGGAAGAACTTATCTGTTTAGAGTATTTCTGTTGATGCCACCATGCTTCTCCTGGTGATGCAGGCAGAAGAAGTCCCCTGGTTTTTCTTACATCAGCAGATGCCCTACATTGATGTCAAGGTGAGCCACAGGCATTCTGTACCCACGTCCAACAAATGTCCTTAGAAGTCTCTGGTCTCTGCTTATCTAGAAAGGGCTCATCTCTCTCCACATACATATTCTTTTAGCATATTTGCAATTGAGGTCTTAAATAAAATGTGCTTTTGGTTTCTATAGTGGAATAAAGTAGAGGTATGGAAAGGATGATCTGTTCCAACTTTCTAAATCTTATCTTTGTAGTCGTCCTGGATCAGTGCTCTTGGTATGAAGAACTCAGAGACTGATTTCTTATTAGCTGATAATGACGAAAATTTGAATATATATTATTGGAGTTCCTGTCATGGCTCATCGGGAACAAATATGACTAGCATCCATGAGGATGCAGGTTTGATCCCTGGCTTCACTCAGTGGGTTAAGGATCTGGTGTTTCTGAGAGCTGTGGTGTAGATTGCAGATGAGGCTATGATCTGACATTGCTGTGGCTGTAGCGTAGGCCAGGAGCTACAGCTCTGATTTGACCCTTAGCCTGGGAACTTCCATATGCCACGGGTGTGGCCCTAATAAGCACAAAAAAAAAAAATGTATTTCCCATTAATTTGGGTATCCCAGGAAATAATGCTAATTATGTGTATGTTTAAATGGCAGAGGGAAATTTAGGGGAGACAAAAATGACAGGAATGTAGAGAAAGGGGCCTGAATGTTGAGAAATTTTAGAATTCTTGGGCAGTAGGGAAAATCTAATACTCAACTGAAATCATTTATGGGTGGGATGAGAGGATCTGATATGAGAGTCACTTCCAAAGCTGAGTTTAGAGAACATGGTATAAAAAAACCAAAGACATTTACATTTGTGCAGAAAATGAATATTTACTTTGTGCTTTTTTTACTAATTTCCCCTCCCATGAGGAGTGTCCTTGAAGGGCACAGAAAACCACCTTCTCCCATTACCTTTTTAGATGTCCAATTGAGAAACCTCTCTCCTCACCATTTTTTCTTTGTATTTGTAGAACTTATAATACTCACCTTTATTCAATGACGCTTAAAATCTTAGACCTGTTATTACATGGGGAAAATGGATCCAACTGAAATTCATAATAATAAACACAAACTATATATTTTCTCTCTGAAGTATTTGTATAGTATTCTATTCCAAGTCTAGTGGTCCAGGGTAGAAAGGAAATACTGAATGTATTGATATAGAAATGTCTTCACTTTTCCAAAGGGAGGGGGGAGGAGAGAGATGGACTGGGAGTCTGAGGTCAGTAGATGCAAACCATTATATTTAAAATGGATAAACAACAAGGTTCTGGAATTCCCATTGTGGGCTCAATGGCTAACAGATATAACTAGTATGCGTGAGGATATGGGTTTGATCCCTGGCCTTGCTCAGTGAGTTCAGAATCTGGCATTGCAGTGAGCTGTGGTATATGTCGCAGGCACAGCTCAGGTCTGGCATTGCTGTGTCTGTGGCATAGGCTGGTAGCTACAGCTTCAATTCGACCCTTACCCTGGGAACCTTCATATGCCTTGAGTGTGGCCCTTAAAAAAAAAAAAAGGTCCTACTGTACTGTACTAAGGGAACTATATCCTATCTAGGATAGACATGATAGAAAAGAATATTAAAAGAATGTGTATATATGCACATATAACTGAGTCACTTTGCTGTACAGCAGAAATTGACATGATATTATAACTATAACTCAATATTATCAACTCTACCTCAATTAATTTTTAAAAATGTCTTTACTTTTCCTTACAAAATAAAAATAATGTATTCAAAACTATACAATGTGAAGTCTTGCTTAGTTTCTGATCTCATTGTGCTATTTTTGAATACATAGGCAAAAGATTAAGTCTCAGCTCTCAAATTGTTCAAGTTCTCAATTGCAAAAATAAAGTGGTAAGATATTCCATCATAGTCCAATTTAAAGTCAGTGAAGTTGGTAGGTGATTTAGCTTAGTGGTAAAAGGCAGGGTAAATTAAATCAGTTATTCAATAGCTTTTCAGAAACACAGAATTCTACCTCAGAAACGATATGTAAAATCTCTATGGAAAGATTGATATATACACAGATACCTGGTATGTACCAGAAAGGAGCCCAAAGAACATTGATCATGACAGAATACTACTCAGCCATAAAAAAGAACACAGTAATGCCATTGCAGCAACAACGATACAACTAGAGATGATCATGCCAAATGAAGTAATTCAGAAAGAGAAGGACAAATACCATGTGATATCACTTATATGTAGAATATAAAATATGGCCTAAATGAACCTATCTACAAAACAGAAACAGACTCACAGACATAGAGAAAAGACTTGTGGTTGCAAAGGTAGGGGGTAGGGAGTGGGATGGACTGGGAGTTTGGACTTAGTATATGCAAACTATTACATTCAGAATGGATAAACAATGAGGTCCTACTTTATAACACAGGGAACTATAGCCAGTCTCTTAGAAGATGGAAGAGACCACGATGGAAGATAATATGAGAAAAGGAATACATATATATAAAATATATGTATGAATAGATTACTATGCTGTACAGAAGAAATTAACACAACACTGTAAATCAACTACACTGTAATAAAAATAAAATGAAATAAAATTAAATTAAATTAAATTAAATTAAAAAGAGTGAAGCATGGATACAAATTGGGATCCTAAAGAGGTTCTTTCCAAATTGTTGAGACCATGATTTTTTGTTATCCTTGAATAACAAAAATTAAGACAAAGCTAAGCTTATTAATAATGACTTGGGGAGTTCCCGTCATGGTGCAGTGGTTAACGAATTTGACTAGGAACCATGAGGTTGCGGGTTCGGTCCCTGCCCTTGCTCAGTGGGTTAACGATCCGGCATTGCCGTGAGCTGTGGTGTAGGTTGCAGACGCGGCTCGGATCCTGCGTTGCTGTGGCTCTGGCGTAGGCCAGTGGCTACAGCTCCGATTAGACCCCTAGCCTGGGAACCTCCATATGCCCCGGGAGCAGCCCAAGAAATAGAAAAAAAAAATTAAAAAAAAAATAATGACTTGGGTGACTTAACAACCCACAGGCACCTTTAGAGCCACACAGTAACTGGAAATATGAAAGTATTACATTAAACTTAACTGTACACCCTAGGTCAAGACATATTATTACAATCCCCTTTTTTTCCTGAGCACAACTTGCAATCTTCTGAATTCAGAATCTCACAACATACCTTTATCCCCCAGGCTATTATTTATCATTCAGAGTTAAATAAAATAGAAACCATTCTTGTCATTTTAATGAAGATAATATAATGAAAGAAATTGATTGAGTAATTATTGAAAGGTTAAAGGCAAAAAAGAAAAATGTGGTAACATAAAGACATAGTTTTACACATCACAAGAGAAAAAAATTGCAGCTATGTGTGGGGATGGATGTTAACTAGATTTAATATGGTGTTGATTCACAACATATAGAAATATTGAATCTTTATATTGTATACCTGAAACTAGTATAATGTTATATGTTAATCATATCCCAATGTTATTAAATTGTTCAGCTTTTTAGTTATTGTGATAATGAGTGGCCACTTCCAAGCTTCTTACACTCTAGACTCAAACGTCTACTAAAATTTTAAACTATTCTTATACAGTAATAAAATATCCATGTACATAGCTGAATATCATCTTCTTCAGGATTTAAAAAATTTTTATTGGTGTATAGTTGATGACAATGTATGAACTTTAGTCACCTATGCAATGTAATTGAAGAAACTTTAAATGGAATAGAAAGGATTTTTATCAGAAAAATTGGAAAAACCTCTTTGCTCTGATAGATCCTCTCACATCTACTCCCTGGGCATCATGCATCTGAAATTTACATAGGAAGGTCACAATTGATAACTGATTATCCAAACTAAATATTAATAGTGCTTCCAAAGGTTTAGACAAGGTATTAGATATCCACTCTACCTGCTCAAGAATCTTCTCATGTTTATTAAGGGGTAAATATTCATAGAAGTCTTTGTTCTAAATGTAGGGTTTAGATTCTCTGAACAAATAGGAAAAAGTAATAGGAAAGTATAGAAGATATACATAACAAAAAAGAGAGCACTATGATTATTTTGCAGTGAGAGAAATGAGAGACCTCATGACCAAGAGTTCTGGGTAATGGACAAGGAAAGTGGGAAAGTGCACTGATAATACTGTGCATAGCCCTGGAGTGACTATGACTTAAGTGGTAAATCCAAAGTAATCTCCCAATTTATTAGAGTTATACTAAGAGGAACAGCTGAGTAAACAAATGACAAGGAGACAAATGAGTCCCCATACACCATGCGACTTCAGATTCAGAATTTCTTGTTGTGAATATTGGATTTTGCTACATTTTCCTGTCCTATGAACCAAAAGGATAAGACAGATCTTGAGGTGAGGCTATTCTGTTGATAATCTTCCACAAGGCGTTCTTGATGTCTTTGTTCCTCAGGCTGTAGATGAAGGGATTCAACATGGGGATGACCACGGAGTATATCACTGAGGCCACCGCTTCCTTCCTGGGGGAAGATGAAACAGCTGAACTGAGGTACACCCCAAGAGCTGTTCCATAAAATAAACAAACAACTGACAGGTGAGAGCCACAGGTGGAGAAGGCTTTATACCTCTCACCTGATGATGGAACTCTCAGAATTGAGGAAACAATTTGAATATAAGAATAAAGGATCCCTAAGACAGGAATACCACCAAAAATGGCACCAGTAAAATAGATTAATATATTATCAGTGGAAGTGTCAGAACAGGCAAGATGGAGAAGTTGAGGGGCGTCACAAAAGAAATGAGGGATTTCCACGTTTGTGCAGAAGGTAAGTTGTGACACCATCAAGCAGTGGATCTGGGAGTCCAAAAAGCTGCTGAAAAATGACACTAGGACCAACAAGCCACAGAGGCGGGGCTTCATGATGACTAGGTAGTGCAGTGGGTGACAGATGGCCACCAACCGGTCATAGGCCATCACAGCCAGAAGTAGATTATCTGAACACCCAAAAAGGAAAAAAAAGGACAACTGAGTTAGGCAGCCTGTATAGGTGATGGATTTGCTGTGTGTCTGGATGTTCACCAGCATCTTTGGGACTGTGGTGGTGATGAAACCAAGGTCAACCAAAGACAGGCTAGAAAGGAAGAAGTACATGGGGGTGTGGAGGTGGGAGTCAGAGATAACCGCCAGGATGATAAGCAAGTTCCCAAGCATAGCCACCAGGTATATGGACAGGAAGAGCCCAAAGAGAAGGGCCTGAAGTTCTGGATCATCTGAGAGTCCCATGAGGAGGAATTCTGAGACATGTGTAAGATTCTGTGGTTCAAAGATGGGACACCTGTTGAAAAAGAAGAGATAGTTGAGAGTTGTCTTGTGGTACAGCAGGTTAAGGATCCAGCATTGTCTCTGTAGTGACTTGGGCCACTGCTGTGATGTGGGTTTAGTCCCTGGCCCAGGAACTTCCACATGCTGTGGGTACAGCAGAGAGGGAGAGAAAGAGAGAGAGAGAGGTAGTTGGAATAAAACAAAACAAGACACACAGATAAGTGTGTATATGTATGTATGTATGTATGTATGTATATGTGTATACACACACACACACATATATAATTTTTTAAGGCTACACCAGCAGCATATGGAGGTTCCCAGGCTAGGGGTGGAATTGGAGCTATAGCTGCTGGCCTACACCACAGCCATAGCAACGTAGGATCCACACTGCTTCTGTGACCTACACCACAGCTCATGGCAACACCGGATCCTTAACCCACTGAGCAGAGGCCAGGGATTGAACCTGCAACCTCATGGTTCCTAGTCGAATTCCTTTCCACTGAGAAACAATGGGAACTCTGTATATATTTTTGATTCAAGCAATTCACAAGTAAAATATTCACACTGGAGGAACACTACCTTCAGCAATATTTCTATTTGAGCTCTTAAAACTGTTTCTATTTATGTCTGGGTTATTCACCTGTTTCTATACACACTCACTTTAGAGCTATTAGGCTGGAAAATGTTATAAAAGCAAGGAATTTTTTATATAACCATCCATGAACACAGTACAGTATCAGCACCCAATTTAAAATAAATTAAATAATAAATATTCTCTTTAAGAAAAAATTATCCTAATTAAATGACACTATGAAGCTCTCAAAAGTATTTAAAATGGATAAGCAATGAGGTCCTACTGCCCAGGGAACTATATCCAGTCTCTGGGATAGACGATAATGGAAGATAATATGATAATTTTCTTTTTTTCTTTTGCAGGTATATATATATGACTGGGTAACTATGCTGTACAACAGAAATTGACTAAACACTGTGAATCAACTATATCCTTAAAAAAATAAATGTAATTAGAGTTTTGTCCGGATATATGCCCAAGAGTGGGATTGTGGGGTCATATGGAAGTTCTATGTATAAAATCTACTTAAAAGAGACACAAGCACCTGCATATTCATTGCAGCACTATTCACAATAGCCAGGACATGGAAACAATCCAAATGTCCATCAAAAGAGGATTGGATTTGGAAGATGTGGTATATATACACAATGGAATACTACTCAGCCATAAAAAAGAATGGCATAATGCCATTTGCAGCAACATGGATGGAAGTAGAGACTCTCATCCTGAGTGAAATGAGCCAGAAAGACAAAGACAAATACTATATGATCTCACTTATAACTGGAGTCTAATATCCAGCACAAATGAACATCTCCTCAGAAAAGAAAACCATGGACTTGGAAAACAGACTTGTGGCTGCCTGATGGGAGAGGGAGGGAGTGGGAAGGATTGGGAGCTTGGGGTTATCAGAAACAACTTAGAATAGATTTACTAGGAGATCCTGCTGAGTAGCATTGAGAACTTTGTCTAGATACTCATGTTGCAACAGAACAAAGGGTGGGGAAAAAAATGTAATGTATACATGTAAGGATAACTTGATCCCCTTGCTGTACAGTGGGAAAATAAAATAAAATATAAAAAATAAATGCAATTAAAAAATAAAAATAAATAAATAAATATATAAGAAAATCCCCAAAGCCCTTAATCTTATACAAATTCTCTTGATTTGGAATACAACCTTTGGAGAGCTAAAACTACGTTAAGGATTCTAAATTAGAAGCAAATGGTTAAACTCTGATATTATTTTTATATGGCAGTTATTTCATTTTTTCCATAATTTGGTTATGACACCTATGTTTTACAGAGATCAGTACTCACTTAAATGTATAGTTGTGTGGTCAAACTGTTCAAATATAACTCAAATATATAAATTTTTTTTTCTGAACATCATAATTTGATAAATATGCTTTTGTTATATGCACAGCAATGATTTAAAATGGTATTAGGAGTTCCCGTCGTGGCGCAGTGGTTAGCCAATCCGACTAGGAACCATGAGGTTGTGGGTTCAGTCCCTGCCCTTGCTCGGTGGGTTAACGATCTGGCATTGCTGTGAGCTTTGGTGTAGTTTGCAGACACGGCTCAGATCCTGCGTTGCTGTGGCTCTGGCGTAGGCAACGATTCGACCCCTAGCCTGGGAACCTCCATATGCCTCGGGAGCGGCCCAAAGAAATAGCAAAAAAGACAAAAAAATAAATAAATAAAATAAAATAGTATTAATTTACAGGAGTTCCCAAAGTGGTGCAGCAGAAACGAATCTGACTAGGAACCAGGAGGTTATGGGTTCGATCCCTGGCCTCGCTCAGTGGGTTAGGTATCTGGCGTGGCAGTCAGCTGTGCTGTAGGTCACAGACATGGCTAGATCTAGTGTTGCTGTGGCTCTGGCGTAGGCCGGTGGCAACAGCTCCAGCTAGACCCCTAACCTGGCAATTTCCATATGCCTCAGGTGTGGCCCTAAAAAGACAAAAAAAATAGTATTAATTTACAATGCACCATTGATTAGCAATAATTAACTTTTAATAAATATGCTGTACCTATTTTTCATTTTTTCCTTCTTTTTTTAAGGGCCATCGGTGTGGCATATGGAACTTCCCAGTCTAGGGGTCTAATTGGAGCTATAGCTGCTAGCCTACACCACAGCCACAGCAGCATGGGACCGAGCCGAGTCTGTGATCTACACCGCAGCTCCCAGCAGTGCCAGATCCTTAACCCAATGAGCGAGGCCAGGTATTGAACCCTAATCCTCATCGATACTAATTGGGTTCAGTTCCATTGAGCCACGACAGGAACTTCTGTTTTTCATTCTTTTGCAGGTTTTTTTCCCCCTATCAATACTGTATTATCTCAGGGAAATGTCTGAGGTTGAGTTTGTTTTTTTGCTTTAGATGGTAGAGGCTTGATAAAACTTCTTAAATGTATCTATAATTGAAAGAATTTGTGAACGGTTGATTTCTCATCAAATCCAACCTTATTATATACCGTTAAGAAATTTACAACCAAATCCAAGTCTGAAATCTGAAATTAAAAATTTGATACCAGTTTAAATGCTTTTCAATTCAATCTTTCTTTATTGGATTCCTCCTAAATTCAGCTCCCTAAAGTCAATTGAGTATTCATTTCTCCTTGCAGGTCAAAATGTGATTTAATTTGGAAAATGTGCAAATGGGAAAAGAACAGAAATATTATGATAAACATGTGGTTATATAATTGAATCGGCCTTATAGGGTTGCTGTCAGAAGTTAAAAAATAAAGATGAGGTGCTTAGACAGTGGTTCACAATGCTAGTTGACCAGGATCATTACATATGGATCTTTTAGAAGTTCTGTTGTAGTGATTACAGCTAGAATCAATAAAATCAGAAACTTTGTACAAACATCTTTTGAGTATACTAAAATATAGCCAGGATAAAGAACCACTGCCAGACACTTAGCAAATGATCCATTAATATTACCTATTATTATTATTACCATTATTAACCTCTACCAATATTAAACTATAAATATTTAATAATACATTCTGTAGAATTCATTTTCCAGCTTTATTTATGTATAATAATAAGTAAAAATTATACCTATTTAAGGTATACAATGTGATTATTTTGGTATATATACATAGTAAAATGATTACCACAATCAAGCTAATTAATAGATCCATTATCTCACATAGTTACAATTTTTGTGTGTGTGTGTGGTGAGAAACCTACGATCAACTAACTCTCTTGTCAAATTTCAAGCATACAATACAGTATTACTAACTACAGTCACCAAACTGTAAATTACACCTCCAGAATTTACTCATCCTGTGTATGTAACTAAAACATTATATTCTTTGACCAATATCTCCCCATTTCCCCCACACCTAAACTCCTGGCAACCATCATTCCACTTTCTTCTTTCATGAGTTGGATTTGTTTAGATTCTACACATAATCTAGGCCATGAAATATTTGTCTTTCTGTGCCTGGCTAACTTCACTAAGCATAATGTTCTCAGAGTTCATTGATGTATCACAAGTGGCAGGATTTATTCATTTTAAAGGCTGTATAATATTCCGTGGCTTATATAACACATTCTTTATCCATTCATGCATTGATAGATACTTAGGTTGTTTCCACATCTTGGCTATTGTGAGTAATGCAGTCATAAATGGGAGAGTACAAACAGCTTCTTGACGTATTGATTTCATTTCCTTTGGATATTAACTGATAAATTGATTTATACCCATGTAGGATTGGAACTCATATTCATTATCATTTATCATTCATACTAATAAGACTGGGTTGTTGGGGTGTTTTTGTTTTGTTTTGGGGCTCTCTCTACCCTTATGACCCCCATCTCCCAGTATTTCAGTTGCCCAAGGACAAACACTGTCATGACTTTGGAGGATCTATTTTCCTTCCAATGTCTCCATAGTATTTATTTATGTATCTATATGCATCTTTCTTGAAATTTACCTAAAAACTATCATACCACATATATTATTTCTGTAGAATTTCTGATTAAATCAGAATATTTCATTTTGATGTTTTCTGTGAAATACATATATTTATTCCAAATACTTTAAATGATGCATAGCATTATGTGAAGATAAATTTCATTTTATTTTTAATTTCATGAGACTTCTAAGAAAAATCTTGTTTCTAATGAATTACTTGCACAATGTGGATGAAGCTAGAGAGTATTATGCTTAGTGAAGTAAGTCAGATAAAAACAACTACTCTGTGTTATCACATATGTGGAATCTAAAAAATAAAACAAATGAATGTATATAACAAAGCAGAAATAGACTCATAGATATAGAGAACAACCTAGCAGTTACCAAACTGGAGAGAGATGAGGAAGGGGTGAGAAAGGGATATGGAATAAGAGACACATACTACTATATATAAAATAAATAATAAACAAATATACATTGTATAGCATAGGGAAATATAGCCATTATTTTGTAATAACTTTAAATGGCATATAATCTATAAAAATGTTGAATTGCTATGTTGTAACCTGAAACTAATATAATATTGTAAATAAACTACACAGAAGGAAAGAAAGAAAAAAGAAAGAGTAAGGAAAGGAAGAAGGAAAGAAAGGTTGAGGCTTTCCAGCCTCTATCATCTCTGTCAGAAAAAAAGAATATACTTGTGCTTTTCTCCATATCACACAAGTGAGAATTTCTATAAAATATGTGCATTAAAAGTCATTGATTTTTTAAAAATTCATTGCATTTGTTTTCCCAATAGAAAAATCAGGTGAAATCAACTATATTCTACTATTGTCCAAGTACAGACTTAGAAAGATCTCCTGAGAGTTCCGACTGTGGCTCAGTGGTTAACATACCTGACTGGTATCCATGAGGATGTGGTTTGGATCCCTGGCCTTGCTCAGTGGGTTAAGGATCTGGGGTTGCTGTGAGCTCTGGTGTAGGTCGCAGACATGGCTTGGATCCTGTGTTACTGTGGCTGTGGCATAGGCTGGCAGCTACAGCTCTGATTCATCTCCTAGCCTGGGAACCTCCACATGCCTCAGGTGAGGCCCTAAGAAAACAAAAAACAAAAAACAAAAAACAAAAACAAAAAAAAAGATCCCCTGAAATCTGCTGAACAATTGTCTTTCCATTATAGATCAATATGAAAATTTGCATCTTGTATGGGGAATAATATTTCCATATCTGAGATATCCAAGATGGGGTACAAAATCCATGACTACTCATAAAACACTAAGAACAATACTCATACAATGAAGTTCCCTGTAAACCACTTGACCCATATCTCTATTTCACAGATAAGCTAACCAAATACTGAGAAAAGGAACCCATAGTTCTTCCTCCATTTTTTCATCTAGGACTAAGGCATGTTTGAAAAGAACACAATTATTCTGCTTTAATGGTGGAGAAAGATCCCTGGGATGGAAGTCAGGAGACCTTTGCCTGAATCTCATGTCTTTCAAGTACTGAACATGGAGTCTGTGTAAATCTCTCCACCTCTCTGTGCTGATATCCCTTATCTAGAAATGGGAAGAATAACACCCACCTCTAGAACCTGTGTGGAACCTAACAAAGGTTTGTACTTAATAAATATTTAGCCATAATCTTTAAATCAGAGTTTGAATCATTGCAAATGATGCAACTGACAAGCGCTTTATCTACAAAATATACAAACAACTCAACGGCAACAAAACAAAACAAAAATAAAACAATCAAAAAATGGGCAAAAGACATAAACAGAGATTTTTCCAAAGAAGACATAAGGATGACCAGTAGGCACATGAAAAAATGTGCAACATCTCTAATTATTAGAGAAATGCAAATAAAAACTACCATGACATACCACCTCACACTGGTCAGAATGGCCATCATCAAAAGTCACCAAATTAGAAATGCTGGAGAGAGAGTGGAGAAAATGGAACCCTCCTAGACTGTTGGTGGGAATGGAAATGGTATGGAGTTTCCTCATAGAACTAAGTCTAGAACTACCATATGATCTAGCAATCAAACCCCTGGGATTATATGTGGACAGAACTTTCACTGAAAGACATACATGCACTCCTATGTTCATTGTAGCACTATTCACCATGGCTAAGACTTGGAAACGACTTAAATGTCCATTGACAGATAAATGGATTAAGAAGATGTGGTACATATATACAATGAAGACTACTCAGACAAAAAAAAAGAATAAAATGAAGCCATTTGCAGCAACATGGATGCAACTAGAAAGAGAAAGACAAATACCATGTGATATCACTTATATGTGGAATGTAAAATATAAAACATAAAAATATAAAATATGGCAAAATGAGCCTCTCTACAAAACAGAAGCAGAGGAATTACTGCTGTGTCACAATGGGATCAGCAGCATCTGGGGAGTACTGGGACCAAAGTTTGATTCCTGGCCTAGCACAGTGGTTTAAGGATATGGACGCTTGAGTTGCAGCTATGGCTTGGATCTGATAAGAAAACCCCTTAGTATACATGTATGTGTAACTGGGTCACCATGCTGTACACTAGAAAAAAAATTGCATTGGGGAAAAAACAATGAAAAAAAAATTTAAATAAATAAATAAGGAGTTCCCACCATGGTTCAGTGGTTAACGAATCCGACTAGGAATCATGAGGTTGCGGGTTTGATCCCTGGCCTTGCTCAGTGGGTTAAGGATCGGGCGTTGCCATGAGCTGTGGTGTAGGTCGCAGACGCAGCTTGGATCCCGCGTTGCAGTGGCTCTGGTGTAGGCTAGCGGCTACAGCTCTGATTCGACCCCTAGCCTGAGAATCTCCACATGTCGTGGGAGCAGCCCTAGAAAAGGCAAAAAGACAATAAATAAATAAATAAATAAATTTAAAAAAACCCTTAAATCAGAGTTTGAATCATAGTTGGAATAGTGGGTTTATTGACGAAATTCAATTCCCAAGATAGTTACAAGGACCTTTATTCTATTGTACTACAGAGAGAGAGAAGCCCATTATGTCCCAGGGCATTCATTTATAGAATAAATAGGATCTTTTTTTAAATTACTCAATGAATTTTATTACATTTATAGGTGTACAACAATCATCACAAATAGAAATAGAAATCTTAACGTGTGTTCACAGAATAATACCTCTCTCTATCTTTAAAGATAATTCACAGAATAATACCTCTATCTTTAAAGATAATTTCCACATTAATAATTGAATATGGTAGATTCTATTAAGTAGAAAATGATAGGCCTTTTAAAAAATGTATGACATAGATATACCAAGCACTGTTTTATTATTTGTCCAGTGTTATGGGGCATCTCTAGGAGGAAGAACCCACCCCCCATGCGTAAGTCATATTGCCTAAGCTCTGTTTCTGAGAACAAAAGGAGGGTGTGTTCAATATTTAATAAAAATTTTTGTTTTGATTGCAGCTTATTGTGTGCCAAGAAAGGTATAAGCTCTGGGGAATCAAAAATGAATGTGATTTTTTTAAACTTTATTTGACCCTGTATAAATTTATGAATTATATTTTTCAGTTGTAATGCCTGTTAAACCAACTGAAATAAACTGATCTTAGATTTAGATTTTGAGTTATGTATCCCAAAGCATTAAAATAAGATGATAAATAATAACCATTAACTCAAAATGATGCTCTAAATGTTGCAACAGAAGAAAGGGTGGGGGAAAAATGTAATTGTAATGTATACATGTAAGAATAACCTGACCCCCTTGCTGTACAGTGGGAAAATAAAAAAAAATTATTAAAAAAATTAAAAAAATAAAATGTATTAAAATAGTAGTAAGTAATTATAAACTATAAATTTTTAAGCTGTTTCATTTTTAAGTTAATTTTTTTGGAGTATAGTTGATTTAAAAAAATGAACCAAGTTCATAATCTTTTGAGGCAGAGTTTTTCATGATTATAATGCCTTCGAGCTCCATCAGTGTTTTCCATTATATTAATAGTCTGTTCCTTTATGTTACTGTTGTCAAATTTTGTCTATCTATTTTCACAGAGAGACATTTGGATAGTTCCTTATTTGGGTCATTATGAATGAAGATGCTATAAATAAAAAGAAGAAATTAATGTGATTCGGTTGTTTCCCTCCAGGCACTCGGAAACCACTTGTCTGAGGACAAAAACAAAATGTTTTCTCAGGGCTCTGAGGAAAACAAAACTTTCATAGTACTTGAATATATGGTAGTTGATGATAATGATAAGGCCAAAATATACTTACTGCAGGCATCTATCTCATAGTTATTCACATATTAGTACTTATTATGTTTAGTGCTTAGTAATTGTCATTGTATCAACTGTAGATCAATTCAGATGATAATGTTGAGGCCCAGAAATCCTAAGAACTTGCCTTGGGTCACACAGATAATAAGTAGAACAGATGGATTTAAAAGTAAATGGAGGGTCTCTGAAGCCCATGCACTGACCATGTCCACTGTTTCCTTCCACTTGAGAGTCTAAGCTGAGGTTCAGAAGTATGTTTCCCAAGGTATATCTGTTAACTGTTTTCTGTTTCCTGACTAAGTATGTAAGCAAGAACTCTGAATTTATGTCTCTCTTAGAGACTGAAAGGAAATAAAATTTTTAAGCATGAAGGTGGAAGTAGATATTAAAGCAAAGTCAAGGAGCAGGTCAAAGAAAGAGAGAGTGAGCTGTCCTGAATTACTGTGTCAATATGTTCTGTGACCTTCACCTCTGATCTCAGCTAATTTCCTAATCCTATCATTTTTTTTTTGCTTTTTAGTGCATGTGGAAGTTCCCAGGCTAGGGGTTGAACTGGAGCTGCAGCTGCTGGCCTATACCACAGCCATAGCAACTCCAAATCTGAGCCACGTCTGCCACCTACACCATAGCTCACAGCAACGCCGGATCCTTAATCCACTGAGCAAGGCCAGGGACTGAACCTGAGTCCTCATGGATACCATTCATGTTCATTATCACTGAGCCACAATGGGAAATCCACTTCCTGTAACTTATACAACAGGTGCCACCTGCTCCTCTCCACTGTGGTCTCATAGAAACCCCAAAATGAAGAGCATAGTGAACAGTGGGTCTCTGCCTGTAGTGACAGAAAAGAGAAGTATCAAGTTGGACTGACAGATGAAAATATTGTCCAGATGCCACAGGAATGTAGTCTGACTGCTGGGTTCAAATCTGACTTCACTCCTTTCTATCCAAGACTATAGTTACATACAACTACATACAAATGTTATCCTGTCCTCAACTGTAAAATAATGATAATACATATCACTCTTTTTCAGAGATTCATATAGATAAAAGGTAACAAGCTGCATTAAAAATGCTTATCTCAGAGTTTTCATCGTGGACCAGCTGGCTGAGAACACAGCATATTGTCTGTGAGGATGCTGGTTTGATTCCTGGCCTTGCTCAGTGGGTTAAGGATCTGGCGGGTCACAGATGTGGCTCCAGCTGGGTGTTGCTGTGGCTGTGGTGTAGGCCTGCAGCCACACCTCTGCTTCGACCCCTAGCCAGGGAACTTTTATATGATGCAGGTTCAGCAATAAAATTAAAAAAAAAACTTACAGCACTTGGAAACCATATGTAAAAATGTTCATGATGTTGTGATCAACGTCATCATTTCCATCATTGTCTAATTACTTTCATGATCATTTTAGTGATTCGCAGATAGTATAGAAGGACGTATTTCCTGCTGTGGTGGGAGAGATGTCTATAGGAGCTAGAATCAGTGTGGGATCAAAATAAAATTGTATATGAGAGTTCCTGCACCCTCATCAGAACCAGGATTTAAACCTCATAAACCTCTAGTTGAAACATTGGATACTGATTCCCTCCCCTATGGCTGCCCTGCTTGGCTTGATGATAAAGGGAAAAAAATTCTCTTCCAGCCTTTCCTGCATCCAGATCCTCCCTGAGAACTTACCCAGCTGCTCTGCATCTCTGCTGGGGCATGACCAAAGAATGACAATAACCAAACCCCTGGTAAGTGATGAAAACTCAGGCTCTGTTCTTAGGGCTGGCAGGAAGATAGACTCAGGCATGGGTCCTCTGATACAGGCAATGAATGACTCTGGGAGGAGAAGATATAGGAATGAAGCCCACAGGACTGGAACCAGAAATTGAAGAGCTGGAAGGCAAAAGTGATTATTTACCATTGTGGGACCTTGGGGGCTCAGTGCACAGAGCTCATAATTAGCCAAATGGGTCCACGTTCTCCCGGCCTCTGAGTTCTTGCTGATATTAGTGAAAGAGGAAAAGGAGAAAAGTGAATATCCTTGGAAGAGTTTGTTGGACCCATCCTCATCTCAGGAGAAAGCTCAACTCTATGACTCACTTCTGACTCCCAAGTTATAGGGCTCTTATAAAAATCACAATATTTTATCAATTAAAAGTAAATAATGAATGCCTTAAATCTGCAAATCCATTAACTAAGAATAAAATTTGGAGAGAATTAGGTCTTTTATATCTAGAACCATACATATTTCCATTTTTAAGTTAAAATTTACATCTCCAAGGAGAACTTCCTATTTTTCTTTTAATTGTCCTGGTTGACAATGTGAATTTGAGCATTGGAAATGGATTTTGGCATTGGAGGCAGATATTTCTTGCTACTTTGAATGACAACACATGTTCTTATTTTTCTGCTGTATTGATATATATTGGTACAGTAGATAGTAGACAACTATCTATTTTGATACATGTATCATCAGGAGGTTGACCATCTGCTTAAATACTTCAGGGGGCCTCACAGAAGTATACATTCAAAACATAGGCTAGTATTATGGAGAACAGTATGGAGATACCTCAAAAAACTAAAAATAGGAGTTCCTGTCATGGCTCAGTGCTTAACAAACCCAACTAGTATCCACAAGGATGGTGGGTTCGATCCCTGGCCTTGCTCAGTGGGTTAAGGATCTGGCGTTGCCATGAGCTGTGGTGCAGACACAGCTTGGATCCCATGTTGCCATGGCTATGGTATAAGCTGGCAGCTCTAGGTCCGATTCAACCCCTAGCCTGGGAACCTCCATTTGCCATGGGTGAAGCCCTAAGAAGACAAAAATACAAAAAAAAAACCCACTAAAAATAGAGTTAGCATATGATCCTGCAGTCCCATTTCTGGGCATTTATCCAGAGAAAACCATAATATGAAAAGATACATGCACCTGTATGTTCATAGCAACACTATTTACAATAGCCAATACATGGAAGCAACCTAAGTGACCATGAATAAATGGACCTCCCCATACACACACACATGCACACATGCAATGGAATATTACTCAGCCTTAAAAAGAATGAAATAATTCTATATTTATACTATTATTATCCTAAGTGAAGTGAGCCAAAGACAAATATCATATGATGTCACTTATATGTGGAATCTAAAAAAAAAAAATACAAATGACCTTATTTATAAAAAAGAAATAGATTCACAGACATAGAAAACAAACTTATGGTTACCAAAGGGGAAAGCAAAGGGGAAAGGGGGGATAAATTAGGACTCTATTAACATACACATATGTATAAAATAGATAACCTACAGGACCTACCATATAGCATGGGGAAGTATATTCAATATTTTGCAATAACCTAAAAGAGGAAAGAATCTGAAAAATAATGGATATATGTATATGTATAGCTGAATCACTTTGCTGTACACTTGAAACTAACACAACACTGTAAATTAACTAAACATCCATAAAATAAATAATAAATAAATAAAATGTAAGCTGATACTACAGTCATATAGATGCTGGACCAGAAGAGTATTTGATTCCCAGCTTACTCATATGGCAATGGCAAGATCCAGTTCCTCTTGTGCAGTTGGCCATAGGCATCCCTCGGTTTCTTGCCACATGGACTTCTCTCCTGGACCTCTGACATTGTGAAAGCTGAAGGCAGAAGAGGGTTAGCGAGGTTGAAAGTTTGAGTATTTACTCATTAATGTTGGAATGACACACCAATATTTTTCCAAATATGTTTCATTGGATATAAGTCACTAGCTCTAGTTACATGTGTCTATGAAAGGTCATTAATACAGGTGAGAGAGTTCCTGTTGTGGCTAAATGGGTTTCAAACCCAACTAGTATCCACAAGGATGCAGGTTCCATCCCTGGCCTTGCTCATTGAGTAGATGTATCTGGCATTGCCATGAGCTGTGGCATAGGTGGCAGATGCAGCTCAGATCTGCCATTGCCATGGCTGTGGCCGTGGCTGGCAACTGCACCTCTGATTCCACTCTTGGCCTGGGAACTTCCATATGCTGCACATATAGCCCTAAAATGCAAAAAGAAAAAAGGAAAAACAGGTGAAAGTGTTAATTGGGAACCTCTTGGAAGCTGCGCATCACAAAGACTTTATCCTCTACCAGGAATCTGACCTCTAAGCACAACAATCTAGAGATGTCTCTCTGCTTTTCAACATGATCCCTGATTCTTTGGAGTTCCCTGGTGGCTCAGCAGGTTAAAGATCCAGCACTGTCACTGCTGTGGCACAAGTTTTATCCTTCGTCTGAGAACTTTTGCATGACATGGGTGCAGCCAAAAAAGAAAAAAAAAAGGCAGATACAACATAGTCCCCAACTCTTCACATCACCAACTTCTCCAAAAACAACAACAACAATAACAACAACAACAACAAAAGACCTTTACTGGAGAACTGCTACATGAAAGATGTTGCTCTGTTTCAGATATTTCTCCAGACCCCACCATGCTGCTCCTGGCCATGTCATAAGAAGTCTCCCTGGTTTCTGTTAAATACAGAGGTCTCCCAAAACTTTCCACATTGGTAATAAGTCTTACATATTTATTGTTGGAAAGACTTCTTGCTTATCTCAAGATAAACTGCCTAGGAATAACATAGAGATGCTGAGATCTCGTTGCTGACTCAGTAAGACAGAACAGCAGTGGTTCTGCTGTGCAGGTTGATTTGCATGGGGCCATCCTCATGTCCTGTAGTTCAAACTCTTTATACTACTTGGACTCACTTAGAATTTAAATTTTGCATGCTGTCATAATTCAGGTAACTCTTAATTTTGAAATTACCTAATCTTTTTTTTGTGTTTTTTAATACCTTTTTTGGGTGTGGGGTGTAGAGGGGTAGAGAGTTAGTTCTTAGTGTGCTTGTTTATATGTTTTTTTTTGTGTGTGTGTTAGAGCCATATGTTGAAAGAGACATTTAAATTTTTTAAAGGAAAAAACAATGGAGTTCTTTTATTTTTGCCAAAAGAAGCTACAGCCATTTTAGGAACAATTCAACAAGGATCTCTAGAAGTTTCTGATTTCTGCTCAACTGGAAAGGGTTCATGTCTCTCCAAACATATTATTCATAGAATCTTTGTATTTGAACTCCTGAAGTCTTTTTTTTTTCTTTTATGGCCTCACCTGTGGCATATGGAAGTTCCTGGGCCAGGAGATGAATCAGAGCTGAGGCTGCTGGCCTACACCACAGCTATAGCAATGCCAGATCCAAGCCGCATCTGTGAACTATGCTGCAGCATGTGGATCCTTAATCCACTGAACGAGGTCAGGGATTGAACCTGCATCCTCATGGAGACAACAGGTCCTTAACACACTGAGCCACAACAGGAACTCCTTGAAGTCATTTTTAAAATGCGCTTTTTGGGAGTTCCTGTCGTGGCACAGTGGTTAACGAATCCGACTAGGAACCATGAGGTTACAGGTTCGATTCCTGGCCTTGCTCAGTGAGTCGAGGATCCAGCGTTGCCGTGACCTGTGGTGCAGGTTGCAGATGTGGCTCGAATCCCGTGTTGTGTGGCTCTGGCATAGGCGGGTGGCTACGGCTCCGATTAGACCCCTAGCCTAGGAACCTCCATATGGCGTGCGAGCAGCCCTAGAAAAGGCAAAAAGACAAAAAATTTTAAAAATAAATAAATAAAATGTGCTTTTTGGCTTATATAGTGAGATAAAGTGAAGTGTATGAAAATCATGGTTTGTGGTAACCTCTATATCTTCTCTTTTCATCCCATCTGGTTCAGATTTCTCTATATGAGGAACTCAGAGTTTGGTTTCTAGCTAACTGATATAAAGAAACCTTGAATATTTACCCTGTATAACTGGATATGAGAGAAAGCATGCTAATTATGTGTGTGTGCATAAGAGGCAGAAGAATATTTTAAGAGCCCAAATGACCAAATAACAGGAGTAATGAGAAATATTGGAGAAGAACTATGAGGGCTGAAGCGTTTAAAATGCTTGGGAGGCAGAAAAGTCTAATATTAAACAGAAGTAATTTCTTAGTGGGAGGAGTCAATCAGATACTAGTTCATTGTTAGTGAAGTTTGTAGGTAATTTAAGTCCTTGGTAAAAGCAGGGTAAATTACTGTAGTGATCTATATGGGAAAAGAATCTGAAAAGGAATGCATATATCTCTATATCTATAGATAGATATAAATATATGGATATGTATGTATCTGATTCATTTTGCTATACACCTGAAACTAACACAACATTTAAGTCAACTGTATGACAATAAAATATTTTAAAGCTGAGTAAATTAAACTTGTTACTGGATAGCTCTTCAAAAATCACAGATTGTTATCTCAGAAATAATATGTAGCTTCTCTAAAGGGAAGATTGATATGACTAGGGGTACATAAGTATGTAGCAGAAAACAGAATGATCCACAAAACAGATTAATCATGATGGAAAAGAAGGATGAATTGTTATAAAGTGAATCCTAATAAGGTGGCTACTAGTGAAAGGAAAGATTTCCCATTTGCTGAGGATGTGATCATATGCTATCCTTGAGTAATAAAAATAAGATAAGACTATACATGACCATGATCTACAGGTACAATTAGAATCTCACAGTAACTGGGAATACTATACCAGTACTTTAAACCTCAACTGTATATCCAAAACTAAGCCATATCATTACGATCACCTTTTTTTATGCTAAGTTCACTTTGAAAATTTCCAGTTGCCTCTCACAATGTAGCTTTATCCCCCATATTGTGATTTACTAGTCAGGGTTCAATCAAGAGAAGGAAATCACATTAGTTACTTTAATAGAGATAAGTTAATATAGGTAATTGGTTAAATAATTATTGAGAGATGAAAGGCACACAAGAAAAGTTTGTAACACAGCGTGGTCACTGAAAGAAGTGGTGACGATGCCAGGTTAAGGGGTATTGGGGAAATGCCGGGTGTTAGGGCATGGCGACTTTTACTGACCATGAATTAGAAGGACCTAAGAGAAACCAGATAGAAATTCAGAACAGTGGTTTACAGATGCCCATCTCCCATCACAACACCACAACTTAAGCATAAAAGGGTGAGTTTGGAGCAGAAACTCCAAACTGATTAACCAGCACATATGACCAGCTGTAGAGCATGGAAAGAGAATATAGGTGAAAAAATAATACCAGGAATATTGAGAAAAATCATATTGACATTGCTAAGGTAAATACTCTATCTTCTTCTTTATGAACTCTGATTATTTAAAGATCTTCAGGATCTAACTATGAACAATAAAGGACCCAAGACATACAAGTTATCTTTGTATGAAAAGTCTGGCAGAATTCAATAGTCCTCTACATTGGCTGCATATGAGACCCACCTGGGGTGCTGTTAAAACTGGTCATGCTCTGGACTTCCCTTGTGGTGCAGTGGGTTAGGGATCCAGCACTGTCACTACAGCAGCCCAGGTCTCTGCTGTGGTACAGGTTCAGACCCTGGTCTAGGAATTACTACTTGCCATAGGCATAGCAACCCCCCCCCAAAAAAAAATTGGTCATTCTTTTTCATTCTCCAATCCAAAAGAAAAAAAAATTTTCTTCTTTCTTTGTTATTTACTTTTAATTGAAGTGTAGTTGATTTACAACATTGTATCTGTTTCAGGTGTACAAACCAGTGATACAGTTATACATGAATATATATGTTATTTTTCATATTCTTTTCCATATGGTTATCATAAGAGATTGAGTAGAGTTCCCTGTGCCAGACAATAGGTTCTTGTTTTTCATCTGCTTTATACATAGTAGCATATATCTGTTAATCCTAAACTCCTAAATTATCCCTCCCCTACTTTCCCCTTTGGTAACTAAGTTTGTTTTGTATGTCTGAAATCATGTTTAGTTTATATGCTTGGCAGAAGAAGGAGAAGAAGAAAAAAGAAGGAGGAGAAGGAGAGGAAGAGGAAGAAGAAGGAAATAAGAGGAAGAGGAAGAAGAAGAAAAGGAGGAGGATGAGGGGGAGGAAAAAGAAAGGGAAAGTGAAAGGGAAGGGGAGGGGGAGGGAGAGGGAGAAGAAGAAGGAAGCAGAAACTAAATAGCATCTACAATCCTGCTCAAATTACAGTCAATAAATATAAGGACCAAAGAGCATCTGAGCTGTAGAGTGAATTGGCTGCTCCCTCCACTACCCCGTTTTCATGTACCTTGCAGATCATAAGTGCCATGGCTCACCACACTGAACATAGTTCCACTGTTTTAGATGTGTTTTCTCTGCACAATGGCCTGTGGATGAGAGCCAATTTCATTAAGAGTTCAACTAAAGGAAGAGCATCCCCTCCAATCTTGGATGAAAAACTAGTGATGTGACACTGTACCTCTTATGCTGCACTTTAGGATGAAAAAGTTTTTTTAAAATACAGTCCAATTAAATCTTAATCCAAGAGTTCCCACCATGGCTCAGTGGAAACGAATCTGACTAGCATCCATGAGGACACAGGTTTGATCACTGGCCTCACTCAGTGGGTTAAGGATCCGGCATTGCCGTGAGTGGTGGTATAGCTCACATCCATGGCTTGGATCTGGTGTGGCTGTGGCTGTGGTGTAGGCCAGCAGCTACAGCTCTGATTTGACCCTTAGCCTGGGGGCCTCCATATGCGACAGGTGAGGCCCTAAACACACACACACACACACACACACACAATCTTAATTCATAATGTTGGTACTCAGGCAGGAGGGTTTTTAAAGCTCATCAGATGTTTCCAATATGATGCCAAGACTGAGGACAAGTGATATCTATTCTCCCATATACCTGCATCAGTATATTTGATCAAAGCTAAAGTTTTATAGAAAATAGACATGGACATGAAAATGATTGAAAATTGTATATACAGGGGTTCCCATTGTGGCCCAACAGGTTAAGAATCTGCAATGATGTTTCAGTGAAGATATAGGGTCAATCCTTGGACTCACTCAGTGGGTTAGGATCCAACATTGCTGCAGCTGTGGTGTAGGCTGCAGCCACAGTTCTGATTCAACCCCTGGCCCAGGAGAGCCTATGCTGCAGGTGTGGTCATAAAAAAAGAACAAAGAGAAAGTTCAATATACATTAAAAAAGAGTTGTGAATTTCTATAAGATGCCTGGTTATTAGGTGACAAATACAGAAGATTCCATGGGTGTAATGACATTCAATCATGCAGTGATTTTAACATATACAAGATCCAGAATATGTAAATATAGCCATTCATTTTTCTGATACAGGTTATTACAAACCATTGAGTAGATTTTCCTGTGCTATTCAGTAGGTTCTTGTTAATCATATATTTTGTACAGTAGTGTGTATATGTTATTCCCACCCTCCTGTAACAAATACAACATTGTTAATCAACTATATTCCAGTAAAATTAAATTTAAGAAAATCCAGATGACATTGGGTATGTGATATGGCCACAGAATATTGCAAATAAATTATAATACAAAATTTAAAAATCCGGGATACTCTTAATCCCATCAAAAATATGCCAAAATAAGTCATGTATAGATGAATAACATGAACCACAAAACATATGTGACTAAACAGGCATGTTTGCCAATTCAGAAGTTTGGTGTTCAATTATTTCTAATTCACAGATGAAAAAAAAATGGCCTGAGCATTGAAATTAGCCTGTACTTTTGAGGAGCCTCTGCAAGGCCCTCTTGATGTCTCTGTTCCTCAGGCTATAGATGAAGGGGTTCAGCATGGGGGAGACCACAATGTATAACACGGAGGCCACTACAGCCTTCCTGGGGGAATATGAGACAACTGAGCTGAGGTACACCCCAATACCTGTTCCATAAAATAAGCAAACAACGGCCAGGTGAGAGCCACAGGTGAAGAAGACTTTGTACCTCCCACTTGATGAGGGGACTCTCAGAATGGAGGGAAGTATTTGTGAATAAGAGAAAAGGATCCCTGAGACGGGAATACCAGCAAAAATGGCGCCAATGAAATACATTATTATTTTATGGGTGGAGGTATCATCACAGGCAAGCTTGAGGAGTTGAGGAGGGTCACAGAAGAAATGAGGAATCTCCACTTTGGTACAAAAGGTAAGATGTGACATCATCACACAGTGCAGCTGGGAGTCCAAAAGGCTGAACAGAAAAGACCCCAGGACCAGCAGGCTACAGAGGCGGGGGTTCATGATGACCTGGTAGTGCAGGGGATAACAGATAGCTACAAAGCGATCGTAGGCCATCACACTCAGAAGCGCACTGTCCAAACACCCAAAAAGATTAAAAAAAGACAACTGAATCAGGCAGCCCACATAGGAGATGACTCTGCTGTGAGTCTGAATGTCCAAAAGCATCTTTGGGACCGTGGTAGAGGTAAAGCCGATGTCAGCCATGGACAGAATGGAGAGGAAGAAGTACATGGGGGTGTGGAGGTGGGAGTCAGAGCTGATGGTCAGGATGATCAGTAGACTCCCCAGCACGGTGACCAGGTACATGGACAGGAACAGGAGGAAAGTTAGAGGCTGCAGTTCTGGATCCTCTGAGAGCCCCAGGAGGAGGAATTCCAAGACACCTGTGAAATTCTGTGGTTTTGTGGAGCAGAGGCACTTTCTGAAAAATAGATGAGAGTTGATATAAAAGGAAACAAGTATACAGGTACCCCATCAGAGTGTCTCTATTTTGGAGCCAAGCAATTCATAAATAAGGTATTAACTTGAAGACCAACATTTCTTTGTCATAACAAACCCACCCTTTTTAGAACTTCTTTTCTCCCTGTTTTTTTTTTCTCCATTCATCTGTTATTACATGTACCATTGGAAAGAATAGGTTTAAGAACTTTACATATGGATATTTAGAGACTGAAAAAACTATACGGCATGATTGGCCAATAGGGACCTGCTGTAGAGCACAGGGGACCCTACCCAATATTCTGTGATAATCTATGTGGGGAAAGAATCTGAAAGAGAGTGGATGTGTGTACATATATAACTGAATCACTTTATTGTGCAGCAGAAATTATCACAACCTTGTAAATAAACTATACTTCAATAAAACTTTAAAACCTGAAAAAAAAAAAACCCTCCATAAGCACACTGAAATACCAGTTCCCATTCTTTCAAGGAAACCATAGGATTAAGAAATATCCTTTCCTCTAAAGAAAAAATATCCTAAATAAAAGACTCTGATAGGCGGTCACATTTACTTTATTTTCTCGAAATGCAGTATAATTAATTCCCTTGATTTGAACCATTTGTAAAACTCTAAGAGCTACACAATAAAGCATGGGGCTCTGTTTTTGTGTGTGTGATGTTTGGTTGCTGACAGTTTTTAAGCCATACTTTTTTGTGTGTTTTGCTGTTGTTGCTGTTGTTTGGGGGTTTGGGGGGATTTTTTTTTTAAATTAAATTATAGTTGATTTACAATGTTGTGTCAATTTCTTCTGCACAGCAAAGTGACCTAGACAAACACACACACACACACACACACACACACACACACACACACAGAAAATATTGTGTGTGTGTGTGTGTGTGTTCTTTTTCTCATATTATCTTCCATCATGTTCTGTCCCAAGAGATGGGATATAGTTCCCTGGGCTATACAGTAGGATTAAGTCATACTTTTATCTCTTCCCCTCTGCTTAACTTCTGGGAAAGCTGATAATAAAGTCCAGGTCCTCCTTCCTTTGGTGAAGTTTCCTCCTTCCTTTGGAAGATTTAAACCAAGTCAGTTTAAGCATACATGCAGGAACTCTCACTCGGGAAACATGTTCTTACCACAACTAAAAAAAAAATTTTAAACCCCAGACCAGCCACTTTCCTTGAACTCTTCTGCCATTTCAGAACCACTTTGAGGGCCTTCTATGTTCTTCCAAGATAGGGAGATCTTCAGCTGAGTAGTAAAACCTTTTACACCCTCTTGTATGTGTAGCATTTTCTGTCTCAACATCTAAGCCAAATTTTGCATGGGAGTCTATGCTATTTCTACAGTGTCCACTGCAGCAAGTGAAGCACTGGGACAATGCCCACCACCATCAGAGGTCTTTCTGCTCTTGCTCTGGCTTGCTCACTGGCTCTGCTGCCTGCTTTCAAGCTTCACCTTCAGACTGTACTGCACTGAGCTGCATGTCTTGAGCCTTCCAATCCTCTCTTACAGGTCTAACTAACTTAATGTAGGAGTTTCAATAGTTATTTGGCCATTTGTGACAAGAGTATGGGATTGGTTCTTCCCTTAATGTGGCCCTGGGTCTTGTGTCTCAATCCAGACCTATCTGTATGTCCTCAAATGAAGCTGTGGTTGACACCAGGGTCAGGGAAAAGACTCTTAACTTGACTGGCTGTGTGTTTCAACCAGGCGTTGCCCTCCATGGGTGCTCAGGGGAAAGAGGACACCCTGTGTAAGATACAGGTACATTATGTGGTTGCTCAATGAGAGGTGTCATTAGAGAATTGTGAGAGAGGGAGAGAGAGAAAGAGATAGGTGGTGGGAGAGAAAAGAAGAGAAGAGAAAGCAGTCATTGTATGTCATGTTGACATCTGCATCATAAAAACAGGCCATGATCTTTAAACACTTCTGCTGCTAATATTGCCCATGGATTTTTTGCAACAAAGATCCAAATCCTTTGGGTTATAGGGAGAAATGCCATAGCACCCTTGTAGCACAGTGAAGGAGTGATTTCAAACCTTATTTATGCACATATATAAAGCCTGCAAAACACACCTCAATTTGGACTAACCACACTTCGTGTCCACATGAAATGAAATTGTATAGAAAGACAACTGTCCCCTACCCTGTGAATAGTCTCACTGCTCAGATCCAAACCTGACTTCACTCCTTTTTAACCCAGAACCAAATTAAATAAGAATACTTCTGCTCAACTCTAAAATAATGATAACATATGTACCTCTATCTTGTTGGTAATTATGCAGATGAAAATTTAAAGGCTACATAGTGCATAGCTCAGAGACTGTAACAAAGAAACCCTCAATAATGTCTTGTGATATTATGTTTACTCTCTTCATCACCATCATGATCATAATGATGACATCCATAATCATATTTTTTTAAGGCAACCTGGTGGTGTGTGGAAGTTCCTGGACCAGGGACTGAATCCAAGCCACAGCTGCAAACTATGCCAGTGTTAACGCTGGATCTTTAACCCACTGCACTAGGCTGGGGATAAAACCCGTGCCTCCACAGTGACCTGAGTTGAGTTCTCATCCCACTATGCCATAGTGGGAACTCTCCCATGATCATTTTGGAGTGCTTAGAGGATGGTTCAAAGAGATCTACTGCCTTCCCTCTTGTGGGTGATGCCTATGGATTCTAGAATGGGTGATAGAGGAGAGGTTAATTCTGAATGAGAGTTCTGAAATCCCCAGCAGAAAAAAAAAATAAAATAAACTTCATAGGCCACTGAGCTGAAACTTGCATATCAGCATCCTCCTGGCTACCCCAACCACTCTTCTTGTCTTGATGAGGAAACAACTCCCAACAGTCCCTCCTCGATCCCCCACCTCTCCAGGTACACACTGGTCCATGCTGTATCTCTGATGGGTCATGACCTAGGAGTTTGGATCCACTGTCCTCTCCTGCCTGGTGAATGATGAGGGCAAAGGCTCTGTCCTCAGAACTGACAGGAAGACAGACATAGGCATGAATCCCATTATGCAGATGATGACTCTGGGAGGAGGAGACACAGATATAAAGCCTAACTGAGAATTGCACCCTGGAAGGCTGGAGGCACTGGCTAATTATTACTTACTCTTGCATGGCCTTAAAAGCTCAATGCACAGAGCTCCTCATTAACAAAATTGGTCTATGTTATCCCAATCTCTGAGGACCTCATAATATTAACAGAGGAAGAAAAAAAGAAAAACTATCTCAAATGGTCTGGGCCATTCCTCTTCTCAAGAGAAAGCTCACCTTTACTATTTCAATGTACAGATTGAATGGTTTTCCAACTTCAAGTATCTTAACTAAGAGCAGCCTCTTTTTTGAAATTTAATGTATCACTTTTTGACTTTGACAGCTGCAAATACATTGTGTCAATCATGTAAATTAAGGAGAATTGTATAACAGAATCTGAAGTTACTTCCACTTTCTCAGGGTTCATGTCTCTAAGAGGAACTTTCTATTTCCCTTGTTTTCTGTTTATTTTTTTTTCTATTTCCCTTGGCTTTTTGTTTATTTAAATGACAGCTCAAGGGCCAATTTTTCTCTTTGATGCATGTTGGTATATTAAAAAACTATTGAATACACTTACTTATAATTTGATACTTCTCTTAAATAAACCAGAGTATCTAACAGACAGCAATCAAGGTGTCAGCTAGGGCTATAGTCCCCTCAAAGTTTGAATGGGAGAAGAACTGTTTCTAAGCCTATTCATGTAGCCTTTGGAAAGATGGAGTTCCCTGTGGGATGGTGGTCAGACAAGGATGGAGAAACAGGGGCCAGGAAGATGAAAGGCAGAGTCTTTTCGAACCCTAATCTCATAAGTGACATCCCATTAGTTTTTCCCTATTGCAAGGTTTGAAAACAAATCACTAGGCCCAGGACACACTCAAGGAATGGGTCTCCACAATGGTATGAATAGAGGAGGGAAGGTCATGGGGAGCACATTAGAGACTGCCCACCATGTAGCCTCATCCTTTATCAGTACATTGGTCTCTAAGCACCACAAGACTCTGGAGATTCCTCTCTGCTTCTCAACATGGTCCACAACCCATTACACCACGATTCTCTCAGCCAAGTTTCTGTGGGAAGAAGACTGGGCATGTGGGTCGAAATTGTCTCTGATTTGGTATTTCTTTAGACCTCACCATGTTGCTTCAGGAAAGGCAGTTAAAAAAAATCCAGTGTGATTTTTCTGGACCCTCCATTGACAGCTGAAGCCCTTCTGTGCCCCAATACAGCAAAAATCCCCAGTGGAATCCTGCTTTATCTCATTGGAAGAGCTCATCCTGTTCCAGAATTTATTTTCCTTTGATAACTTTGTATTCACAGATCATAACATTTAAGTACATGTGTCTTGGGCCTGTTATTTTTTTCCAGTTAATAAAGTGAGTTGTAAGGGAATGATGATCCCTTGCAACACTCTACATTCTACTCATATGGTCCTCCTGAGGTCTCTGGAGGAGGAATTCAGAGATTGGTTTGTCATTAACTGATATGAAGAAAACTTGACTTCACTGAGATAGTAAAGTAAGAGACCCCAGCCTCTTTAACCCCACAATGATCAACAATTAGATGGCTATCCATGAACAAAAACAACTCTGGATGATGTTGGGGGTGCACATAAGAAACTTCAGCAACAGAGTAGAATGAAACTCCTGGGACTAACTGCATGAAAAGGAAGGGCGTGGTACAACTACTATGGAGGACAGTATGGAGGTTCCAAAAAAACTAAATGTAGAACTGCCATATAACCCAGCTATCCCACACCTGGGCATTTATCTGGAGAAAATCATAATTTGAAAAGCTACATTCACCCCAATATTCATTGCAGCACAATTCACAATGAATGATCCCTGGTCCAGGAACTTCCATATGCCATGGCTATGGCCAAAAAATAAATAAATAAAAAACAAAACAGCAAGTGGATGAAGACGTAAGTAAGCCTTTCACTCTATTACATTCAAACTAATATTTATCCCCAACTCAACACAGAGACGCTGGCCTGAAGAGAAAAAAAAGAAGAAAGGGAAGGAATAACTTCATTTTGCCTGTATCATCCCACCCACCAGGCCAACACTGATCAGCACCAAGAGGGAACTCCTGAGTTAAGAAGAGTTCCCTCACTGGGAAAAGGAAATCAGGATGTTGACCAGTTTCCCTAGTCGTTCATGGCATTTTATGAAGGACTTGCTTTAGTTTCACCCCACCCAGAGTCTGACAAAGCTTAGACAGACAGACACAGCTAGAAACAAGGAAGAAGAGAAGGAACTACCAATATCAGCCATGAGTGGGTCTGGTACTGGTGTAAAAATAGACAAAGACCAATGGTACAGAATCAAGAACTCATCAATAAATCTGTGCATATAGAGTCAACTAATATTTGATGAAGGAAGCAAAAACAGTAAATGGGGAAGGGATAGTTTCTTCAACAAATAGTTTAGGGAAACAGGATTATCACATGTAGAAAAATAACATTGGACCCTGATCTTACACCACTCACAAAAATGAACTAAAATGGGCTAAAGACTTAAACATAGACCTGAAACCATAAAATTCCTAGAAGAATAAGGGAAAATCTCCTTGACATAGATTTGGCAGCAGTTTCATGGATATGACATCAAAAACACAAGCAGCAGAAGAAAAATTAAAAAGTGCACTATATCAAATAAAAAAGCTTCTGACTGCAAAAGGAACAATCAAAAAATAAAAAAGCAACCTATAGAATGGGAGAACATAGTTTAAAATCATATAGCTGGTAAAGCGTCAATAGTCAAACTATAAGGTACTACCACATATTGGTCAGAATGGTCACTGTTAACAAGTCTCAAATAACAAATGTCAAAGAGGGTGTGGTGAAAGGAGAACCCTCCTTCACTGTTGATAGAAATGTAAATTTCTATGACCACTATGGAAAACAGTATGGAAGATCCTCAGAAAACTAAACATAGAACTACCATATGATCCAGCAATCCCACTCCTGGGCATATATGTAGACAAAACTTTCATTGAAAAAGATACATGGACCCATGTTCATTGCAACACTATTCCACACTACCTAAGACATGGAAACAACCTAAAGGTCCACTGACAGATGAATGGATTAAGAAGATGTGGTACAATGTACAATGGAATACTACTCATTCATGAAAAAAGAGCAAAATAATGCCCTGTGCAGCAACACTAGAGATTTTCGTACTAAGTGAAGTAAGTTAGAAAGATGAATACCATATGATATTACTCACATGTGGAATCTAAAAAAACCAAACTCATAGAAATAGTATAATGGTAGACCAAGGATGGGAGTGAGGAAATGGAGAGATGTTGGTCAAAGGGTACAAACATTCAGTTAGAAGATGAATAAATTCTGGAGATCTAATATACAGTATGGTGACTATATTTAACAACACTGTATTATATAAGCAAAAGTTGCTAAGAGAGTAGGTCTTAAATGTTCTTATCACAAAAAGAGATTTCTTTTTAACCTTGTGTAACATGATGAAGATGTGAGCTAACTCTATGGTGGTAAACAATATGCAATATATAATAAAATAGTATCAAATAAAGACACTATATCTTATACTTACACACAATTATATGTCAATTATATTTCAATAATGTTGAAGAAAGGAATACATCAAGCTAGGGTAAATGATAATGATATCTATATTTATTTAGTTCTTACCATATGTATATTGTCTGTTTAATCCTAGAATTCTTTCAACTAAGTATCATTAAAAATGAATGATTAGAGGCCATGGGAATTATGAAAATATATCCCAGTGCACTCAGCTAATTAGTTATAGGAGCTAATGTTTCAAATCAAATTTCAGCCTACAAAGCCCATGTATTAAGCCTGTTAATATATTTATTATAACAATTTGCCCTTATTGATTGACTACTACATACTGAATGCATAGTGTTCTAATTAGTATGTTTGGTTGTATCTTCTCAACCAGCCTCCAGTTAATTGCTCTTGTTATCTTAAATCTATAGATGAGGAACTTAAAGAGAAATATGTTATATATCATACATCACAATGTTTATAACATTGGGTTACTGATGAATTACTTAAGTGCAAATTTAAATTAACTTACTTTTTTGTTTAGTTTTTTGTCTTTTTGCCTTTTCTAGGGCCGCTCCCATGGCACGTGGAGTTTCCCAGGCTAGGGGTCTAATTGGAGCTGTAGCCACCGGCCTACACCAGAGCCACAGAAACGCAGGATCCGAGCTGCATCTGTGAGCAACACCACAGCTCATGGCAATGCCAGATCCCCAACCCACTGAGCAAGGCCAGGGATCGAACTGGCAACCTCATGATTTCTAATAAGATTCGTTAACTTCTGCACCATGACGGGAACTCCTAAATTAATTTTCTTAATGTTATAGTAGGATTTCCCATTTGGTGAGAAACTACCATTGGACTGGTCTGTGACACACACTATATATAACTATTGTATGGCCTTGGAAGATAAGCACGATTGCACTTAATTTACTGCTGAGGATTCTGAGGCTTGGAAAACAACTTTGAGGAGTACTCTTGTGGCACAAAGGGTTAAGGATCTGGCATTGTCACTGCAGCAGCTTCGGTAGCTGCTGAGGCTTAGGTTTGATGCCTGGCCTGGAAACATCTGCATGCTGTGGCCGTGGCCTCAAAAAAAGTTTGAGTTGCCAAAATATTAAATTTTTGAGCCAATATTAGGGTGGTGGAGTGTTTTCATATCCCACAGTCTTTCAATTATCTTTGTTTCTTATTCTTTTTATTTTTTTTTCTTTTTAGGGCTGCACCTGCGGCATATGGACGTTCCCAGGTTAGGGGTCAAATCAGAGCTATAGCTGCCAGCCTACACCACAGCCATAGCAACAGAGGATCTGAGCCACATCTGAGACTTACATCACAGTTCATGGCAATGCCAGATCCTTAATCCATTGAGTGAGGACAGGGATTGAACCCGCAAACTCATGGTTCCTAGTTGGATTCGTTTCCCCTGTGCCAAGACAGGAACTCCCTTTGTTTCTTATTATAATCAAGCATTCTTACACACACTTCATGGGTATTTGAAATATCAAATTTTGAGCCAATATTAGGGTGGTGGAGTTTTTCACATCCCACATGCTTTCAATTATCTATGTTTCTTATTCTAATTAAGCAGTGTCACACGACACTTCATGGGTATGTAAACCTTTCAGTCTTTTCCCAGGCTTAATACTAATCCATCATTGTCACGCTTTTAAATTTAAATCTAAACAAAAAGAACAACGTGCTACCTCTGAGGAAAGTGTACCATTTGACATTAAAAGGCAACATAGCCATCTCGCTTACCAAAGTTCTTGGCTATCACCTAGTTTTGTAAAATAGATAGCAAATACAGTAATGTAGTAATTTGTACTGGGTGATAGCTTCCCACTAACTGCTATGGCTTCATCATCTGTCAAGTTCAATCCTTTCTTGAAATCAATGTTCTGTATCAAAGTAGTTGGTACATGACTTACCTTTAGAGGCAAAAAGCAGAGTAAATTTGTTGTTGGACAGGTTTTCAGAGAACCTAGATTACTACCAAAAAGAAAAAAAGACTATTTGTGATGCTGCTAAGGAAAAACGGATTACCATTTTGGAGAACACAAATGAAGCCCAAAGACTGATTTATCGTGAAAGAATATAGGGAAGGTTGGGAACAGTGAAGTCTTAAACAGGTTGTTATGAGTGAAAGAAAAAGAGCTCACCTTTGCTGCCAACAAGGCCCTTTACTGCTTATGGTAAAGTAAAGGAAGACAGGGTTTAATTTATCTATGACAAAATTTTGTGACTTAATAATCTTCGGATGCTTTTAGAGCTACATATCCACTAGAAATATATTAGTACTTAAGTCTCAGTTATATAACCTTTAACAATGACATGTATTTAAAACCACTTCTATCTTTATCTCATTTGACAATTTTCCAATTGTACACAATCATAACATAGTTTTCTCCATCAAGAAAAAGACAAGCTATTTATTCTAGTGAAAAGAACTGAGTATAGGGTGTTGGTTAAATAGATACTGCAGGACAAAGGCAAAAATGGGACCGTATGGTGAATAGATAGAAGTCAATAAATACCAAGGGTTTAGAGCTAGAAAAGCAGTAGTGAACTCAAGTTTTGAGTGGGGTGAAATTTACTGAGCATTATTTAAACTATGTAAGAAAGAAGCCATGTGAAAGATAGAGCAGTGATTTCAAAAGAACCACCCTAGTATCACAAGATAAGTACAGAAGGATAAGTGTGGGGCAAAGAGACAACAGCTTAATAAACAGAATGAGGAAAATCATTATGTTGAAGGATAATGTATTCGAGGACAACTACATTGCCTGGAGTTATAACTAACTCTGTTGTAAATTATCCTTTCAAGATTGATCTCCGTAGGCAATGAAAACTGAACCTTTTCATGTGTTTTTTAAAACTCCTCCTTCCTAGATATATACCAGTTCAACTAAATCAGGATCTCGGGTAATGAGACCCAGTCATCAGTATTTATAAAACACTCAAGGGGATTCCATAAAATCCTTTCTTGAGGACCAGGGAACTGCATCCTTAGACATTACTTGAATAAACAGTTTTGCAAAAGTTTTATGGAAAAGATATAGGAACCATGGAAAAGGACGAAAGTGTTAAGTATATAAAAGAGAGTTGTACGTTTCATCTGGATACCATGATATTTGAGGGGAACCTCTTGTGCATTCATTATGATGTAAAAGGGATCCCAGAATATTCCCCCAATCCAACTAAAAATGAATTAAAGGAAATTATTATCTCTGTATGGAACATGGAGAGTAATGGAAAAACTATGTGACCAAAGAAACAGTATTCCCTGGTCTGCGATTTAGTTTTGCTCATTTTTTCAATCCACGTTTCAAGAAGAATTACACACAAGTTGATATTAGCCTGTTCTGTGAAGGATCCTCCCTAGGGCACTCTTGATGACCCTGTTCCTCAGGCTGTAGATGAAGGGGTTCAGCATGGGGGTGACCAAGGTGTACATCACTGAGGCTTCCACATCCTTCTTGCGAGATGGCAACAATGCTGATCCAAGGTAACCACCAATAGCTGTTCCATAAAATAAGCAAACAACTGACAGATGGGAGCCACAGGTGGAAAAGGCTTTATACTTCCCACTTGATGAGGGTACTCTCAAAACTGATGAAACAATTTTATAGTAAGAGAAAAAGATCCCTGAGATAGGGAGAAAACCAGAGATGGTGCCAACAAAATACACAATAATGGTGTTGGTGAAAGTGTCAAAACAGGCAAGTTTGAGGAGTTGAGAAGGGTGACAGAAGAAGTTTGAAATTTCCACATCCTTAAAGCAGGCAACTTGTAGGACAAGCAAATTGTGCAGCTGAGAGTCCAAAAGACGAACAAAAACAGACACCCAAACTAAGAAGCAACAGAGGCGTGGGCTCATGATGACTGGGTAGTGCAGTGGGTGACAGATGGCCAAAAACCTGTCATAAACCATCACAGTCAGAAGAGTACCATCCATATATCCAAAAAGGATGAAAAAAGACATCTGTGTCAGGCAGCCCACATAGGAGATGACTCTGCTGTGAGTCTGGATGTTCACAATCATCCTGGGGACGGTGGTGGAGATGAAGCCCATGTCAGCCAAGGACAGGATGGAGAGGAAGAAGTACATGGGGGTGTGGAGGTGGGAGTCAGAGGTGACAGCCAGGATGATGAGAAGATTCCCAAACACAGTGACCAGGTACATGGACAGGAACAGGACAAAGAGGAAGGGCTGCAGGTCTGGATCATCTGAGAGACCCATGAGGAATAATTTTGAGACACTTGTTAGATTTCCAGTTCTATGTAGCTTGGACACCTTTTTAAAAAGAAAAGAGGGCTCCAAATAAGGAAATAAGTAAATGAGCATGCAGCACAGTGTCCGTATTTTGGATGCAAGCCATTCATTTCTAAGGTCATATACCCCAGGGCCTTCAGCAATATTTCTCAGTGTGAAAAATTTTATCTGCTTAGAATATTTTCCTCATTGGATTCTGGGTTAGTCACCTATTTCTATTCACTACACTGAGAGGTAAAAGGGAGCAAGAACATTAGAGACAATCCATCCATGATCTCAGTGAAACACAGCCTACTTTAAAAATAATGTGGAATGAGAAACTGCCTTCCTCCTTAAAAAAAAATTGAATTTAAAGAAATCAAGACATAGTTACAAAAATCTCATTTTATTAAAACACAATTCTAGATATTTCCTTCATTTAGAAAATTTATAAATCTCTATGAAATGCAGGACTTTGTACTCTGGAGTCTAAATTAGAAATGGATATTCATAATCAGAAAACATTTTAGGAGTTCCTGCTTTATCTGCGTGTTTTAAGAAACCGACATACGTCAAACAGCATTTCTACCTATGTTTTCATCTAGCATTTCTATAGTATCTGGCCTTGCATTTAGGCCTTTAATCTATTTTGATTTTATTTTTATGTATAATGTTAGAGAATGTTTTGATTTCCTTCCATTTTTCCCAGAACCACTTACTGAAAAGTCTGTCTTTTTGCAATTATATATTATAGCCATATCCATGGTAGATTAGTTGACCATAGGTGCATAGATTTATTTCTGGGCTTTCTATCCTGTTCCACTGATCTATGCATCTTCTTTTGTGCCAGTACCATACTGTTTTGATGACTGTATCTGTATAGTATAGTGTGAAGTCAGGAAACTTGATTCCTCCATTTCTCTTTTTCTTTTTCAATATTGCTTTTTATATTTGTGTTTTTTTATGTTTCCATATATTTTTAAAATATATTGTTCTAGATCAGTGAAGATTGTCTTTGGATCTTGCTTGATCCACCTCCTAGAACAAAGTCAATAAAAATAAAAATGGATGGAAATAGAGAATCTCATACGGAGTGAAATGAGCCAGAAAGACAAAGACAAATACCATATGATATCACTTATAACTGGAGTCTAATATCCAGCACAAATGAACATCTCCTCAGAAAAGAAAATCATGGACTTGGAGAAAAGATTTGTGGCTTCCTGATGGGAGAGGGAGGGAGTGGGAGGTATCAGGAGCTTGGGGTTATCAGACACAATTTAGAATAGATTTACAAGGAGATCCTGCTGAGTAGCATTGAGATCTTTGTCTAGATACTCATGTTGCATCAGAACAAAAGGTGGGGAAAAATGTAATTGTAATGTACACATGTAAGGATAACTTGATCCCCTTGCTGTACAGTGGGAAAATAAAATAAAATAAATAAAAATAAACCAATGGGACAAAATTAAACTCAAAAGCCTTGTCACATAAAAGGAAGCCATTAAAAAACAAAACAACAAAACTCAGAATGGGAAAAAAAACTTTGCAAATGATGCTACAGACAAGGGCTTAATCACCAAAATATACAAACAACTCAACAACATAAAACAAACAACCCAAACAAAAAATGGTCAGAAGAACTAAGTAGACATTCCTCCAAAGAAGACATATGGAGGACCAACAGGCACATGAACAAAAACTCAACATCACTAATTATTAGAGAAATGCAAATCAAATCTATGATGAGGTACCACCTCACAATGGTCAGAATGACCACCATTAACAAGTCAGCAAGTAACAAATACTGGAGATGGTGTGGAGAAAAGGGAACCCTCCTATACTATTGATGGAAATGGAAATTGATGCAACTCCTGAGGAAAATAGTATGGAGGATCCTCAGAAAACCAAATATAGAGCTACTATATGATATAACTATCCCACCCCAAGGCATATATCTGGACAAAACTTTCACTGAAAAAAATACATGCACCCCTATGCTCACAGCCACACTATTCACAACAGAGAAGAAATGGAAACAACCTAAATGTACATCAACAGATGAATGAATTATGAAGGTGTGGTACATGTATACAATGGATACTGCTCAGCCATAAAAAAGAATGAAATAATTTCATTTGAAGCAACATGAATGCAATTAGAGATTCTCATACTAAGTAAGTCAGAAAGAGAAAGACAACTACCACATGATATTATTTATATGTGGTATCTAAAATATGTCACTATCTACAAAGCAGAAACTTACTCACAGATGTAGGGGACAGACTTGTGATTGCCAAGAAGGAGGAAGAAGAAGTGAAAATACAGACACCTCAGCCTCAGCCTAGAACCAATATCAGGATTTCTACATGTGAATTTTGATCACACTAATGTGAATCTGGGCTTGATAAACATTGCCTTGGAATATTGCCCAACACTTAGAGAAAGCTCCATGAGTATTACCTATAATTGTTCTCATCAATATCCACCACCACTTATTAAATATGAACATTTAGTAATACTTGTTTCAGTTCTTATATTTTATTGAGATGTGAAACATTAACTGATAACATTTGGCTTTTCTTGGATCTCAGCTCAGTCCCATCCCTCTGCATACCTGTCCCTGAAACGCAACCAGTGTCATGAAGTTGATGGTATATTTCCTTGTCAATGTTCCCATGACATTGATATGAATTTATGTACCTATAAACAGCTTTCTTAAAATTTTTCCTCTAAAATCTGCTTTAGAGGTAACATAACTTTGAGGTTATGTTTCTTTGTGAAGCATAAACAACTGCTTAAAACATTTTTCCTGATGTACATAATCACATAACACAAAACATCATTTAATTTACTTATAAATCTATATTTATATATTTTAATATAAATTTAACACATTTAAATGATATACTTCACATGTTTACTGTAAATATATAATCATATATTTTATTTGTTAAATAAATAATGTACATCACACATTTTATATTATATTATTATTTATATCAGTTTTTTCTTATAGCAAGGCTATGAAAATTCTTGTACTCTCTTCATATTGTACAAACAAGAACATGTATATATTTGTGAGTGGTGATTAGTGCAATTTCTAAGAACTGGGACATATTCAGTTTTACTAATATTAATTGCTTATATTTGTTTCAACATAAAAATCATTTTCTATCAACCACATCAACTTTTACTAAGGTATCATTTGAAAAAATATTTCTTTTTTTGCCATATCCTTACTTTAGTTTTTAATTTTTTATTAAAGTATAATTGATTTACAGTGTTAATTTCTGCTGGACAGCAGTGACCCAGTGATATATATATATATATATATATATATATATACATATATATATATATATATTCTTTTTCTCATACTATCTTCCCTCATATTCTATCCAAAGAAATTGGATATAGTTCCCTGTGCCATACAGTAGGACATCATTGTTTATGTGTCCTAAATGTAATAGTTTGCATCTACCAACCCCAATCTCCCTGTCCATCCCTCTCCCTTTCCCCTTCCCCGTGCCAACCACAAGTCTGTTCTCTATTTCTCTAAGACTGTTTCTGTTTTGTACATAGGTTCATTTGTGCCATATTTTGGTTTCTACATATAAGTGATATCATTTGGTATTTGCTTTTCTCTTTCTGAAATCTATCTTGTGATAATATCATGATACCTGCACATGACATTTTCATCTTGCATAAGAAATTGTTTCAACCTTAGATATCAAAACTGGACTGACAAACATGACTATAGGAAATCCTATAATCCATCATGTTAGTGCCATTTTGGCCCCTCTAAACTACTGCCTCATTTCCATAATTCACAGATAGATGCACTGAACCAAAAGAGGATAAATCAATTCTTCTACCTTCATTTCACATCTGGGACCCAAGTAGCTTAGAAAACACCCACTCATTGGCTACAATGGAGGTGACTGAGAACTGTTGCAAAATAAGCAGATCAATATTTGAGTCCTGGGTCTTTCACCTCCTATATGTGGAGTATGTGTAAATCTCTCTTCCTCTCCGTGTCTCTGTTTCTTCTTAGAAATAAAGAATTTAATACCCACAATTTGACCATGTATGAACCTATAAGGTGTTTGTAACTTGGAGATATTGCATCATTTTTATAAAGAATGTTAATCATCATTGGGATAAGGTGTTTATTAATTAAATACAATTCCCAAAATTTAATGAAGTTTTGTGGATTATATGCCAGTGAGGTTGGAGACTTTTCTGTCTCAATACATGGAAGAGAATGACATGAAATCCAAAATACATATCAGCTCATGAAATAAAATGTACTGTCCTGATATTTTTATGACTCCATTCTTCCCCATACTTATAAAATTTTCTGAAATGGTTTTTTAATGGATCCTGCAGATACTATTAAATGGTAAATAATAGGTCCCATAGAAAACCTATCACATAGTCATAAACAAGCACTATTTCATCTTGTTCTAGTGGTATGGTACATTCTGGAAAGAATGAAAACACCAGCATGAATGGTTCACTGTTTGGAAATCATATGCCCACAACTATGTTTCTATGAAAAATGGAAGGATTTATTCAACACTTAAATGTATTTCTTTTTATTGATGGTGCCTCCTCTTTGCCGACAAGATATAGGCTCTGAGAATCAGAAATAAATGAGCCTGTTCAGACATTTCTGCATATATGAAGAATGTACTTGTAGAAACAAAAATAAAATGTCCTGTCAGGGGTGTAGAAAAACCATGTTATCAGATCAAAAGATATTTAAACCTAATAACATTAGAATTAGCCTTATTATTATTAGTAACAAAATATTGAAAATTCATTTTCCCCTTTATGCATCCATCACATAATTACTGCAGAGAGGGCAACCATTATGTGTCCCATCCTAATTGAGTGGATATGTATCAAAAAAGAATCGACTTAGTTGACAATCCCAAATCTCATGTATTCTAAGAAATTGTCCCTAATGCACTGAGAATGAGCAGAGCACCAAGGATTCAAAACTAAGTTTTTATTCTCTGAGTCCCATGCCCTAAACATCATTGTTTTCAGACTTTCTGAAAGTCTCAAACAGAGGTTCAGAGGTCTAACCACAGATACATCTGAAATACATTATTTAAAAAAAAAAAAAGAAATACATTATTTTAAATTGTTTTCATTTTCCTGGTTAGGGGTGGACCCCAAGACTCAGATTTTATGTTTCCTTTTCTGGTTGAGTCAGCTGACTGTGCGTATGGAGGAGGAAGTGGATAATTGAAGTAAAATCCAGGAGCAAGATTAACAGAGAGATCTACCCTTAAATATGCTGCACCGATTCTTTTGTGATTTTGCCTGTATCTCACACATCTTTCCTATCATCGATGCAGCAAGTGCTACAAAACTCCACAGAGAAGGGCATAGTGAGTGGGGAGTTTCTGCCAGCTCTCACAGGGAAGACATGTAACTGCTGAGGTTGGCAGGGGGAAGCCTGTCCAGATGCCCTGTGTCTGGAGTCGGTCTGCCCAGGCAGACTGGCTTAGAACATGGCTTCAACACTTACTAACCAATACAATAGTAAATGTTACATAAAATGTTGTGCATTCCTCTTATTAAAATAATCCTGAGGTGTGGATACACAATTTAAGAGAGATGACACAGACATAATCAAAAAAGAGACATAAAATGCATACCTCAGAACCTGACACTCATCAACAGTGCATGATGTTATGCTCTTCCTCCTCCTCATTACTTTCACAATCCTTTGAAATGCTAAGGGGGTAGTTTAGAGGACACATGTTCTGCTATGATAAGGAGATGCCAGCCAGTGACAGAGCTGGAGAGGGTGCATTCTGAAGTCTGAATGAGAATTTTCACCCCAATTAAAGATGAGAATATAAACTTCATTGGCATCTGATCCAAAATTCTGTATAGTTGTGCCCCTTCATCTTTCTATCCCAACTATCATGTTTGTGCCCATAATGAGGAAAGAATGTTCCCAACATTTCTTATTTTAATCACCCTTTCCCCTCAGCACTTACTAGGGTGGGTGGCATTTCTGCTGGATGATAACCAAAGAGTACAGATGCACGGCCCTCTCCTGCCTGGTGTGTGATGACGTCTCAGGGCCCCTCCTCAGAACTGGCAGGAAGTCAGACTCAGGCTAGGAACTGCTGATGCAGGTACTCACAAAGGATGGGGACATGGATGTTGAGTCACACTCTTAGAACTGGCACACTAAAGGGCTGTAGGCACTGGCCAATTATGTACAGTGGTGGGACCTTAGGGCTCTGTGCATGAAGCTTATAATTAGCCGGTTGGTCCATGTTGTTCCAGTCTCTGGAGCCTCGTTAGTATTAATGGAGGAAGAAAAAAAAGAGAAGTGAATGTGCTTGGGAGGTTCTGGGTCCCTCCTCTATTCAGGAGGAAGTTCACCTATTCCTTTGGCTTCTTACTTCCAAGTTGCAGAATATTAACATCAAATTCAGACTTTTTCCCCCCAAGTTAATCACTCATTGTATTATTTTGATCATTATAAATCCATTATCTTAATTCACAAAATCTATGCAGCAAGAATCCCACACCAAGAATGTGATACTCTTTCCATTTTCTCAGTTAATATTTGACTTTTGGAATAATTTATCTTCATTATCTTAGTCTTTGCTTGGGAAGGAATTTTATATTGCAGAGATTTACAGGGTTGAGTGGTTTTTTCAGGGTTTTTTCCTTTCTTTTTTTAAAATTAAATTTAACATTTTATAGTTTTCATTTTTTTTTCTTTTTTTTAATATATTTTTTTATTTTCCCACTGTACAGCGGGGGGTCAGGTTATCCTTACATGTATACATTACAATTACATTTTCCCCCACCCTTTCTTCTGCTGCAACATGAGTATCTAGACATAGTTCTCAATGCTACTCAGTAGGATCTCCTTGTAAATCTATTCTAGGTTGTGTCTGATAAGCCCAAGCTCCCTCCCATCAGGCAGCCACAAGTCTTTTCTCCAAGTCCATGATTTTCTTTTCTGAGGAGATGTTCATTTCTGCTGGATATTAGACTCCAGTTATAAGTGAGATCATATGGTATTTGTCTTTGTCTTTCTGGCTCATTTCACTCAGGATGAGATTCTCGAGTTCCATCCATGTTGCTACAAATGGCATTATGTCATTCTTTTCTATGGCTGAGTAGTATTCCATTGTGTATATATACCACTTCTTCCGAATCCAATCCTCTGTCGATGGACATTTGGGTTGTTTCCATGTCCTGGCTATTGTGAATAGGGCTGCAATGAACATGCGGGTGCATGTGTCTCTTTTAAGTAGAGTTTTGTCTGGATAGATGCCCAAGAGTGGGATTGCAGGGTCATATGGAAGTTCTATGTATAGATTTCTAAGGTATCTCCAAACTGTTCTCCATAGTGGCTGTACCAGTTTACATTCCCACCAACCGTGCAGGAGGGTTCCCTTTTCTCCACAGCCCCTCCAGCACTTGTTATTTGTGGATTTATTAATGATGGCCATTCTGACTGGTGTGAGGTGGTATCTCATAGTTGTTATACAATGCTGTGCCAATTTCTTGGGGTTTTGTTCTTATCTCAAAGAGTCTTCACTTCCAAGATTTCCTCTAATGGAATTATGTTGAAATATTAGGATGCTTTGATTTTTACTCTTTATTTTGAAACTGATATTTACTTAAATATTTCAGAGGGCCTCCCAGAAGGTTGTGATCAAGCAGTCAGTCAGGGCTACAGACACCTGAATGCTTGCTTAGCTGAGGGGCATATTTCAAGCTCACTTATGGGGTTGTTGTTAGTATTCACATGTACACAGGATATTATCTAGAGAATTCCCACAGTTCCTTGACCCATGGACCCCTGATGGAGTAACTTACCACATGGAAGCTGTGTCCTATCAACCGAGAGAGGAAGAGAGACACAATAAGGAAAAAACTCTAATCCCTAAAGTGACATATCCCAACATGTATTCCATATTCTCATTGTCAAAATCAAGTCACTATGTCCATCTGTTAGTCAATGGGAGGGAAGTATGCAAGGCATGAAAACCAGGATTTGGAATCCATAGGAATATCTCAAAATGGCTCACCACAGAAGCCTCATCTGCTCCAAGAACTTTGTGCTCCAAGCACTTCAAGACTCAAGTCCATTTACCTGCTTTCTAGCATACCCCCAAATTCATCCCACCACGATAATCTACATAAAATAATCTGGAGGTGCCCAAGCAAATGGGTAGGTCTTCCCCTCCACTGGACACTCCTGAAGACACCCTTCTACTGCTTCCGGTCATTCAAGTAGACCCCCTGATTTCTGACAAACTAAGAGAGCCCCCCCCCATCCACATCAGGCCAATCTGCAGCCATTCCAATGCCAAATTTAACCAAAGTTCCCAGGGTGGACTCCATTATCCCTGGATTCTATTTGCTTTAGGTTTCTTTGTGTTTTCAGCTCTTGAAGGCTTTAATAAAATGTGGTTTGGAACTACTTGTTTTTTTGCGAGTGGATAGAGTGGGATATACGTGGATAGAGGGGTGGTATAACCTTCTCAGTCTTATCCGTGCAGCCTTCCTGACACAGTGACCTCTCTGCTGAGGAATGCGGAGATGGGTTTGTCATTAAGTGATAGGAGGAAAGCTGTAATGTATAACAAAGCAAATTGGATGTGGAGCAAAGCATGTTATTTACCTGTGTGTGAATAAATGACAGAGAGTATATTTAGGAGAGAACACATGGCAGATAAGTAGAGGTGGATATGAGAGTTGGAGACTGGGTATTGTGGAATCTAAAATAATTAGTCCACAGAGGGAAAATGTATAAATAAACCGATTGAACAATGATTTCAAGGAATAAGATTCTAGAGTCAATGAGAAATATGAATTTATAGGACATGAGACATGAAAACCAGTGGTAGTTATGTTTATACCATTTAAAAAAATCCTTTAACCCACTGTGCCAGACTGGGGATCGAACCAGCACCTCTGCAGCAACCCAAGCTGCTGCAGTCCAATCCTCAATCCACTGCACCACAGTGGTAACTCCACTACTCTTTTCGATCACCTTCTGACAATGAAGTTAATTTTAAGTGAGCATCTTGGAATTTATGTTACCTGATATTACAAACTGTGATGTTGATTAAGATGCAAAACATCTTTCTAACTTCCTCACCTATCGAATAGTGTTAACCAAAAAATTTAACTGTATTCTAATAAGTATTTTTATTTACCCCATCTCCAATAAAATTTGCTTTATGTTTGTTATCTATGCAGTTGGTAGAGAAATGTCTATCTAAATAACCTAAAGAGTGAAATGCAAAATAAATTAAACTGGTTTGCACAACTTTCAGAGGGAAAAAAACATTGTCTGACACATCTAGGAATGGATGGACACTCATCTTGTGGGAAAAAAACAGGAGCCCACAGACTTAGTTCTTGAGAAAGAATACAGGAAGCTATGGTAACTAAGTGAAGTCCTAAGCAGGCTGTTTCTAGTCAAGGAAAGAGATCCCATTTGCTGACAGCATGCTTCTTTACAATCCTAAAGTAATGAAAAAGATGATAAATTCATTGTGATGACTTGGGTGATTTGATGATCCATCATTAGAGACACACAACAAGTAGAATATGACATCACAACCTATTTCCAGTGGTATACCCAAACTAAGGCAGAGCCTTGACAACCACCTTTATTCCCTTTGAAAATATTTCAATCTTCCAATTTCAGGTGACTTACAAATTATTATATACCTTGTGGGGCAGTATCAGTCGGGATTTGGTGAAAAAAAAAAAGAGAAACCAATGAGTCATTTTAATGGAGAAAATTTAATACAGGAATTGGTTACAGAGTTATCGAGGGTTTGAAAAGCAGAAAAGGAACAAAGCATAAAACAACTATCATAAGTGAAGGAAGAAGTTACTACACCTAAGGAATGAGGGTATAAAGGGAACAGTTGAGAATTTAGGTTGAGCATTTCAGGCAAAGAGACTTTCTGACTATTCATGAATAAATGTAAGATGAACACAGGGTAGAAAGTAGAGCAGTAATTTCAAGATCTCCATCCGAAAGCAAAGTGTAGACGTGTGAGTTTGGAGCAGAAAAAATTCCCTCACAAGGAGCACATAGGCCAAGCTCTAATGGTATAGAAAAACACCTTAGGTGAGGAATCATTAATATAAATAATGAGGTTGGAGTTCCTTTTGTGGCTCAGTAGGTTAAGTATCCAATATATTCTCTATGAGGATGCAAGCTCAAACCCTGGTCTTGCTTAGTGGGTTAAGGATCCAATGTTGCCACAAGCTGCAGCATAGGTCACAGATGTGGCTCAGATCCACTGTTGCTGTGAATGTGGTGTAGGCCTGCAGCTGTGGCTCCACTTCCATGTGTTGCAGCTTGGTGGTTTAAAAAAAGAAGAAAAGAATTAATGGGGAAAATAAATTGCCTGTTGCTACAGTAGGCTCTTCATATCTTCCCCTTTTGAGCTTAGATCTCTTTAAGATCTTCTTCTATGAGCAGTTAGGACCCAAGCCCTGTAAAATCACCTTGGAATGAAAGATCTTACTTAGATCAGAATTCTCAACCTATGCCACAAACTCGAAATACCTACATTCTTTAAAAGAAAATTCTCATGCTCAGGACACAACCCACTCCAATTATCAGAAACTCTGGTGTTGAGATCCAATTGTGAGTATTTTTAAGCACCTTGGGTGATTTCAATAAAAGCCAAGCTTGAGATGCAGTGGCATGACTCGTCGTACATATCCTGCATAAACAGTATGGAAAAATAGTTGTCAAAAATAATAGACATTTTCAATAATAAAAAGATAGTTGGTCATCTTCTCAGGAAGATTGGGTCACCATGATAAATTACAGACATCTCCATAGATATAATGAGTTAGCCATGAAGTAATCATGACATGCAAATGATCTCAGAATAATCTCCTAGTCCCACTAAAGACATATCAAATGAAGGAATATTCAAATGTGAGGCAAGGAGAGGTATGAAGGCCATAAGAGCTACAAAAAGATGTGATGTGAGAGGTAAACTTTTCAGGTCCATAAATTGAATTTTGCTACATATTTCCAACATACACTCCAAATGGATGACACAGGTACCGAGATTAGATAATTTTGCTGAGGAACCTCTTCATGGCTCTTTTGATATCTCTGTTCCTCAGGCTATAGATGAAGGGGTTCAGCATGGGTGTGACCACAGTGTACAACACTGAGGCCACTGCATCTTTCCTGGGAGAATGGGAGATGGCTGAGCTGAGATACACCCCAATGCCTGTTCCATAAAATAAGCAAACAACTGCCAGGTGAGACCCACAGGTGGAGAAGGCTTTGTACCTCCCACCTGATGAGGGAACTCTCAGAATGGAGGAAAGAATTTGAGTGTAAGAGAAAAGGATCCCTGAGACCTGAATACCACCAAAAAAGGCACCAAAAAAATACATGACTATGTTACTTGTGAAAGTGTCCGAACAGGCAAGCTTGAGGAGTTGAGAAGGGTCACAGAAGAAATTGGAAATTTCCACATCCTTGAAGCAGGTAAGTCGTAACACAATCCAATTGTGCACCTGGGAATCCAAAAGGCTGATGAAAAAAGACACCAAAACTAAGAAGCAACAGAGGTGTGGGTTCATGATGACAGGGTAGCGCAATGGGTGACAGATGGCTACAAACCTGTCATGAGCCATTGCAGTCAGAAGAGTACCATCCATACATCCAAAAAGAATAAAATTAGACATCTGAGTTAAGCAGCCCACATAGGAGAGGACTCTGCTGTGAGTTTGGATGTTCATAATCATCTTGGGGACAGTGGTGGAGATGAAACCCATGTCAGCCAAGGACAGGTTGCAGAGGAAGAAGTACATGGGGGTGTGGAGGTGGGAGTCAGAGGCAACAGCCAGCATGAGGAGCAGGTTCCCCAAAATGGTGACCAGGTACATGGACAGGAACAGGACAAAGAGGAAGGGCTGCAGGTCTGGATCATCTGAGAGGCCCAGGAGGAAAAATTCTGAAACACTTGTTACATTTCTGGTTCTGTGTATCTTGGACAAATTTTAAACAAAAAAAGGAGGGTTGAAAATAAGGAAATAAGTAAGTGGGTATGCAGCATTCTTTCCATGTTTTGGCTGCAAGCAATTGATTTCCAAGGTCTTATACCCCAGGACTTTCAACAAAATTTCTCAGTGTGATAAATTTTATCTGCTTAGAACATTGTCCTCTTTTCTGTGTTATTCACCTATTTCTATTCACTCTTGCTTTGTAAAACACTACTGAGGGGTAAAGGGAGTAAGAACCTTAGAGACAATCAATTCATGATCTAAATGGAATACAGCCTACTTCTTTAAAAATAATGTAGAATGAGAAATTGCCTTCCTCCTTAAGAAAAACATACTTTGAATTTAAAGAAATTGAGACAGTTACAGAAATCTTATTTTATGCAAGAACAATTCTAGGTATTTCCTTCATTTAGAATAATTATAAATCTCTATGAATGCAGAAGCATGTCATCTGGATTCAAAATTAGAAATGAATATTCATAATCAGAAAACATTTTAGGAGTTCCTGCTGTGGCTCAGGGGGTCAAGAAGCCATCGTATGTCAGAGAACATTCTGCCTATGTTTTCATCTAGCAGTTTTATAGTGTTGGTCTTACACTTAGGTATTTAATCCATTTTGATTTTTTTTGTTCGGTGTTAGAGAATGTTCAAACTTCATTCTTTTACATGTAGCTGTCCTGTTTTCTCAGCACAATTTATTGAAGAGACTGTCTTTTTGCAATTGCATATTCTAACATTATTTGTCTAGATTACATGACCATAAGTGCATGGCTTTATTTCTGGGTTTTCTATTCTGTTCCACTGATCTATGACTCTGTTTTTATGCCAGCACCTTACTGTTTTTATGACTGTAGCTGTGTAGTATATTCTGAAGTCAGGAAGCCAGATTCCACCATTTCTGCTTTTTTTTTTTCAAAAATTTTTTTTGGCTATTTGGGGTCTATTTGTGTTTTCATATATAATTAAAATATTTTGTTGTACTTCTGTGAAGAATGTCCTTGGATCTTGTGATCTCAGCCACACTTCCCACAGTCCATGCAGTAAGTGCTAGGTACTGCCCTCCATGGTGTCCTCCAGAAAACTCCAAAGGGAAGGGCATAGTGATCAGAGATTCTCTGGTTGGCATGACAAGGAAGTGACATGATGTTTGGGTTGGCGGGCGGAAGCCTGCCCAAGTCCTCTGTGTCTGGAGTCAGTCTGCCCAGAATGACTGGCTTCAAACCTGGATTCAACCGTTTCTAACACACGACCTTGCAAAAGATACATCAAATGCTGTGTTCCTTTCCTCTTAGTAAAATAAAAATGAAGTTCCCATTTGTGGCTCTGCCAGTTAAGGACCCAACATAGTCTCTGTGAGGATGTGGTGTGATCCCTGGCCTCACTCAGTGGGTTAAGGATCCAGCATTGCCACAAGCTGTAGGATGGGTTGCAGATGTGAATCTGGTGTTGCTCTGTCTGTGGTATAGATCTGCAGCTGTAGCTCTGATTCAACCCCCAGCCCAGGGACTTCTATATGCTGCAGTTGCGACTGTAAAATAAATAAATATAATAATAATAATGAATTGCAGTTATAGCTTGGGAAAGATTATGCATGTGAAATCAAACAAGATTCATAAAATGTACCTCTGAGCTTGGCACTTAGGAAGCCCTCAACAACAGTAGATGATGCTATTATAGTTAACATCATCCTCATCATTGCTTTCATGACCCCTTGAAATGCTTAGGGAGACGTTTAGAAAGAACCCCTTGCCACTGCGTTTGGGGAAATACCAGCCAGAGCCAGTGGGGATGGAGGCAGAGCTCACAATGAGAGCTCTCCCACCCTCCAAAAATAATAATGTAATTGTCCTAGGTCTTGGAACTGAAATTTTCTGTCTGTCTATCTCAGCTTGTTGTGGAGGAAATCATGCTCCTAACCATCCCTCCATCAATCACTCTCTCCCCTCAGCACTTACTGGGCTGGGCTGCATCTCGGCTGGACCATGACCAAGGAGTACAGATTCACCACCCTCTCCTGCCTGGTGTGTGATGAAATCTCAGGGTCCCTCCTCAGGATTGGCAGGAAGTCAGACTCAGGCTGGGAATGGCTGAGGCAGGTGCCCACAAAGGATGGAGACACAGGTGTGGAGCTGCACTCGTAGAACTGGCAAATTAATGGGCTGGTGGCAACAGCCAAGTATTTACAAAGCTATGACCTTAGAGCTCAGTACACAAAGCTCATTATTGGCCAACTGGTCCATGTTGTCCCAGTCTCTGGAGACCTGCTAACAGTATTGGAAGAGGAAAAGGAGAAAAGTGAACATCCTTGGAAGGTTCTGGATCCTTCCTCTCCTCAATAGGATGTTCACCTGTACGCCTCACTTCTTACATTCAAGTTGTAGGATTTAACATGAAATTAGGACTTTCTTTTTTCAAATAACCCCTCATTGTGTGATTCGATATCTCTACATCCATTGTATGAGCAAGAAATCCATGCCACATTGGGTCTTCTCTACCAGGAATGTGATACTTTTTCCATTTCCTCATTTAACATCTGTCTCTTATAATAATGCTTCATTTTCATTTCCTTAGCCCTTCCCTGGTTATGGGCTATGGCTATCATTTGATGGGATGCATATGGGCATCATTTGATATGGAGATTTACAGGGCTCTTTTTGCTCATGCGAATGCATCTTCAGTTCTACATTTTTGCTCTAACTGAATTCTATTGGCATTTTAGAAACTATGGATTTTTATCTATATCTGGCAAGTGATACTCTACTTAAATACCCAGAAGCCCTCCAAGATGTTACGAAGTGTCAGTCACAGCTACAATCACATCAAAGGCTGACCGGCAGAGGCTTACTTTAACCTCCTTCACAAGGCTGTGGGTAGGCTGCACATGTTCGCAGGCTATTGTCCAGAGAATTTCCTCAGCTCATTGATACATAGGCTTCTTGGTGGGGAATTTGGATTCAATCAACCTGAGCACCCTAGAAAGTAAGAAAGAAGGAGCAAGAAGCAAGTCAGATTTTTTTTTTTAACTCCATAACCAGAATTGACTTCCCATGGAGTTCCTGTCATGGCTCAGTGGTTAACAAATCCGAGTAAGAACCATGAGGTTGTGGGTTCAATCCCTGGCCTTGCTCAGTGTGTTAAGGATCCAGCATTGCTGTGAGCTGTGGTTTGGGTTGCAGACATGGCTCAGATACCGAGTTGCTGTGGGTCTGGTGAAGGCCAGCAGCTACCCTTCTGATTAGACCCCTAGCCTGGGAACCTCCATATACTGTGAGTGCAGCCCTAATAAGACAAAAAAAAAAAAAAAAAGAAGAAGTGACTTCCCAGCATTTCTTCCATATTCTCATTGTTGCAAATGAGTTGCTATCTCCATCTCATATTTAACGGGAAGGAAATATATAATGGAATGAAAACCAGGGGTTAAGGTCAGTGAAAGCATCTCAGACACTGCCCACCATACAGGCCTCATTCCCTTGCAGGACTTTTGCTCTAAACACTTCAAGATTCAGGTTCTGTCCATCTGTTTTCAGCACACTCCCAAATTCATCCCACCACCATGACCTATAAAAACTCCCTGAGACAACATAGCAAATGGGTACAACTTCCTCTCCACTGGGTACTTCTGCAGATCCCACTCTACTGCTTCAGGTGACACAGCCTCAAGTAGCCCTCCTGGCTTCTGAGACACTGGGAGAGCCCCTCCATCCACATTAGGTCAATCTGCAGACATTTCATGGCCAAACTACACACATGTTCCTGGCGTTTCTGCTTTCTGCTAACTAGAGAGGAACCAACCCATTTCAGAATAGGTTTTCATTACATTTCTTTGTGTTCTCACTTCTTGAAAACTATTAAAATATGGTTTGGACTTATCTCTTTTTCCTATTGGAGAGAGTGGGATGCTTGTGGATAGGGATGTGATGTAACCTTTAAATTTTTTTTAATTATTTTAGTAGCATATTTTATATTTTATCATTAGTTTATTTTATAAGTAAATTTTTCTGTTATATGTATTTAAATTTTATTAAATAAATTTTATTTAAATATCTGTTATTTAAATTTCATTTTTAAAGAAAAATTACATGATAAAATTTAAATCATTTTTAAATTTTAAAAATTTAAGTAACCATTAGTGTTATTATTTAATAAATTATTTTATTTAAATTTTTATAAATAAATATTTTACATTTATCAGATATTTTACGAATAAATATTTAAATCATAAAATATTTTCTTAGTGTTTTATTATTAAATATATTTGATAGTCAATATTTTATTTTATTATTTTATTATTGTTGATTTACAATGTTTTTGTCAATTTCTGCTGTATCACAAAGTGACCCAGTTATACAAATATACACACTGTTTTTCTCATATTACCTTCTATTGTGTTCTATCCCAAGCGATTGGCTATGGTTCCCTGTGCTGTGCAGCAGGACCTCATTGCTTATCCATCTAAATGTATTAGCTTGCATTTACAAAACCCAAACCTTCTAAGTACCCACACAGCCTTCCAGATTCAGAGACTTCTCTGTGGATAAATGCAGGAGTCTGTTTGTCATTAAGTAACATGAAGAAAACTTCAGTGTATACCAACACAAATTGGACATGGAAGAAAGCACATTATGTACATGTGTGTGGGTAAGTGACCGAGGGTACATGTGTTTAGGGGAGAGAGCACATGACAGATATTTACGAGTGGCTATAATAGGGAGAGACCAGTGTTAAGACATTTAAAATAATTAGTCTTTAGCAAAAGTGAATTACTAAACTGCAGCTATGGAGTTCCCTGGTGTCTAAATGAGTTTAGGATCTGACATTGTCACTGCTGTGGTGCAGTTTTGAGCCCTGGCCCAGGAACCTCCACGTGCCATGGTCGTGGCCAAAAAAAGCAAACAAACAGAAAAATAAACCACTGTTATTTCTTAGTGAGTCGAAGGATAAGATACCAGGATCATTGGCAAAGATAAATTCACAGGACATGAAGTATGAAAACCAAAGCTAGTTATGCTCATTCTGTAAAAGGTGACATATGCTTTGTTCCCAATTTCCACTCCCCTGATGAGAATCCTTGACCAAGTGGCAAGTGAACAGAGGTGGATTGGAGAGAGTAGAGATGAACTCTGGGGTCCTTAAAATATTTGGACAGTACCAAAACTAATATTAAACTAAAGTCATAGTGGGTAGAAGGAATCAGATAATAGGGTCACTGCCAAAGATGAGTGTACAGGACATGATATACTCATGGGATGAAAAGCATGAATATTGCCTCTTATGCAAAAAAAATAATAATAATGATTTGCTTTGTACCTTACCTCCTCACCTGATGAGTATATTTAAAGGAAAAAGAAATCTCACATTCAGTGCCTGATGTGTGTAATTGGGCAATTTCTGTCCTCACTTTTTGATCCCTTTATTACTTGTAGAACTTTATTTTTCTTTTCTTCTTTTAAGGCCACTCCAGAGGCATATGGGATTTCACAGGCTAGGGCTCAAATTGGAGCGGCAGCTGCCAACCTTACCACAGCCACAGCAACATAGGATCTTAGCCACATTTGTGACCTACACTGTAGCTCATGGCAATGCCAGATCCTTAATCCAGTGAGCGAGCCAGGGATCCAACCTGAAACCTCATGGATACTAATCAGGTTCGTTACCACTGAGCCACAATGGGAAGTCCTTATTTATAGAACTTTTGACAGTACATCATTTATTCTATGAGTCTTAATCTCTCTCTCTCTCTCTTTTTTTTCTTAATAGGACGGCATCTGCTGCACATGGAGGTTCCCAGGATAGGGGTTGAATTGGAGCTGAAGATGCTGGCCTACACCACAGCCACAGCAATGCAGGATCCAAGCTGCATCTATGACCTATACCACTGCTCAAGGGCGATGCATGATCCTTAACACACTAAGCAAGGCCAGGGATTGAATCCATAGCCTCATGAATACTAGTCAGGTTCTTAACCAGGTGAGCCACAATGGAAACTCATATGAGTCTTAATCTTGCAGTGACTCTTAGAGAAAACTAGAGCCCATGGAGGGTCCTGAAAATAAGTACAACTAAACCATATATATGTTTTTTTTTTCTCTCTCTCTCAGGAGTTCTTAGAGATGTCTGTAGAAAGAAGGATTCCAGAGAAGTTGAAAAATATTGGCTGTATAGTGTTAAATTGTCTTCACTTTTTTCTTATATTATAGTGAAAAAATTATTCAGTTTTTGTTGTTGTTGTTGTTGTTGTTTTGTCTTTTTATTTCTTTCTAGAGCTTAACCCACAATATATGGAAGTTCCCAGGCTAGGGGTCTAATCGGACCTGTAGCCGCCAGCCTATGCCACAGCCACAGAAAGGCAGGATCCAAGCCGTGTCTGTGACCTGCACCACAGCTCACTGCAAAGCAGGATCCTTCACCCACTGAGTGAGGCCAGGGATCGAACCTGCAACCTCATGGTTACTAGTTGGATCCATTAACCACTGAGCCACAACAAGAATGCCCTCAATGTTATACGAAGTAGAGCTGTGCCTACTCTCTGCTCTCCCGGTGCTACAGTGGACTGTATAGATCAATGATATTCAGTCCCTGATCTTGACCTGATCAAGGTCTCCCTGTGTAATATTAATAGGTAATGGTCAAACAGGCATCCAGGGTACAAAAGCACTCATGGTATTTAATTAATTTATTTGAAATATATCAACCTCAGTAAATGACAGAAGGGATAGCTGTATTTATTGCTTTTTAACCATGTGCATATATTATCTGTTTACTCCTAGAAGTCTTTGGCTCTCTGTGATTGAAATTGAAAATCAGCACAAGTGAGGGAAAAAATCTGCTGGTCTACAAGGCTAAAAATTTGAAGATCTGATTCTGGAAATCAAATTTTCTGTATGAAATGTGACATAGCTGAAACATTTCACTGGCCTATTAACATAATGAACATGATAGTGTTCTTATTGGTAAATTACTATGTCCTCAGCACAGTTAAGTCCATATGATTGCCTCATCTCAACCGCCCCCTCAGTTAAGAACCCTTTGTTGTTGGAGTTCCCATCATGGTGCAGTGGTTAACGAATCCAACTAGGAACCATGAGGTTGCGGGTTCAGTCCCTGCCCTTGCTCAGTGGGTTAAAGATCCAGCGTTGCTGTGAGCTGCGGTGTAGGTTGCAGACGTGGCTCGGATCCCGCGTTGCTGTGGCTCTGGTGTAGGCTGACGGCTACAGCTCTGATTAGACCCCTAGCCTGGGAACCTCCGTATGCTGTGGGTGTGGCCCTAGAAAAGGCAAAAAAAAAAAAAAAAAAAAAAAAAAAGAAAAAGAAAAAGCTGCCCTGCATGACAAGTTGAAATTAAGTCTAAATTATCCCACTTTCTATTTATCTGGGAACATTTTTAAATTAAATAATTTTCACATTGTTTTCAATCATTTAAAGTTAACCCAAGATTGCGGTGCAAATTTATTTAGTTTATTTATTCTCTTTTGCCAATTGTGAAAATGATAGAAAGGCACTTCATGCATGTTTTCAAAAAGTCTGGAATTAGTACTCAGTACTTTCTATTTTATATTTTCAGATTAAAATAGTCCTACATTAATTTGCTTGGAGAATGTTAACATGATGTAATATCAAAATAGGAGGTAGTAAATTTAACAGAACTTAAACTGGAAATTAAACCACACACACACACACACAAAGCAATGTTCCTTTGGTACTTTCCAAGATGCTTTGGCTATCACATAGGTTTACATAAATGGATATGTAGATATAATGTTTTGGTCATTTTTATTGGACAATATCTCACCCCACTAACTGACACGAATCATCCTCTGTCAAGTGCATTCTCTTTTCAATATAAAAGTTTCCCATCAATGCATTTGGTAGGTGATTTTCCTTGGTAATAAAATGCAAAGTACAGTAAACTACTTATGGACAGCACCCAGAGAGCCAGATGATGACCACAAAAATGATGTGGCACATCTCTAAGGAGTGATGGGTATTCACTTTGCAGAGCTCAAAGGGAGTCCAAAGACTGAGTTGTTGTGATAGAAGACAGGGAAGCAAGGCAATCAAGCGATGTGCTAACCAGGCTATTACCAGCAAAAGGACAACATGATTTGCTGATGAATTGATCCTTTGCAACCCTACAGTACTGTAAATGAAGATACATTTATTGTGTTGACTTGGGTGACAAAGATTCTCATTCATCACTGGAACCTCATAGCAATTAGAAATATGGTATCATCACCTATTTTCCAGTTGCATACCCATGACTAAGATGTACTGACAACCACCTTTCTTAACTGTGCACATGTTTCAATCTCCCAATTGCAGGTGCCTCACACCACAGATTTTATACCCCATGCTACAATATCAATCAGGGTTCAGTCAAGAAAAGAGAAACCAAGTAGTCATTTTATTTTTTATTTCATTTTATTTTATTTTATTTAAATTTTTTTTTGACTTTTTGCCTTTTCTAGGGCTGCTCCCATGGCATATGGAGGTTCCCAGCCTAGAGGTCTAGTCGGAGCTGTACAACCGGCCTATGCCAAAGCCACAGCAACACAGCATCTGAGTCTGCGACCTACCCCACAGCTCATGGCATCGCCAGATCCTTAACCCACTGAGTGAGGCCAGGGATTGAACCCACAACCTCATGGCTCCTAGTCGTATTCATTAACCATTGAGCCATGATCGGAACTCCCCAAGTAGTCATATTAACAAAGAGAATTTAATATAGGGAATTGGTTAAAGAGTTAAAGACTGAAAGGCATGGAAAGAATGAGGCAGAAACATTACTATCACAAGTGAAGGAAGAAGTTACCCCAAGAGCTTAAGAGGTAGAAAGGGAGCAGTTGAGCTATTAGTGCAAAGAGAATTTTGCTGACCACCATTGAAAGTATATAAGATGGATACAAGATAGTAAATAAGGAATGGCTTCTGAGAGCCCCAAGTTAAAACAATATATTGAACTTTAAGTTTGGAGCAGAGAAAATACCTTCACGACCAGCACATACACCTAGCTGTATGGTGTACAGAGAGAGGCTAGGTGAGGAATCATTATCAGAAATAATGGGGAAAACAAATTGCCTGTTGCTACAGTTGGTTCTTTGTATCTTCCCCCTTTGAGCTCTATCTCTTTAGAATCTTTGTCCATGAGCGATTAGGACCCATGGCATACAGGTCATCTTGGAATGAAATATATGAGTTAGATCAATAGTTCTCACAGCTGGCCAAACAGAGGACTCCCAGAGTGCTTTTAAAAATCTTTGTGGTCCTTATGGAATTCCCGTCGTGGCGCAGTGGTTAATGAATCCGACTAGGAACCATGAGGTTGCGGGTTCGGTCCCTACCCTTGCTCAGTGGGTTAACGATCCGGCGTTGCCGTGAGCTGTGGTGTAGGTTGCAGACGCGGCTTGGATCCCGCGTTGCTGTGGCTCTGGTGTGGGCCAGTGGCTACAGCTCTGATTAGACCCCTAGCCTGGGAACCTCCATATGCTGCGGGAGCGGCCCAAGAAATAGAAAAAAGACAAAAAAAAAAATCTTTGTGGTCCTTCAAAACCACAATAAGATATCGCCTCCACCAGTCAGAATGCCCTCAATGAAAAGAACACAATAACAAGTGTTGGCAACATTGGGGAGAAATAAAAACCCCTCACACACCATTGATGGAACGTAAATTGGTGCAAGCACCGTGGAAAAAAATATGAAGGTTTCTCAAAAAACTAAAAATAGACTTCCATATGACCCAGCAATACCCAGGTGTATATCCCAAAACAAACAAATAAACAAACAAAAGGGCTAATTCAGAAGATACATGAACCCTCATGTTCATAGCGGCACAATTTACAATAGCCAAGACATGGAAACAACATAAGTCTCTATCAACAGATGAGTGGATAAAGAAGATGTGGTACATATGTACAATGGAAATTTACTCAGACATAAAAACAATGAGGGTGGCAGTTTGGGGTTAGTAGTTGCAAACTATTACATACAAAATGGATAAGCAATGAGGCCTGACTACAGTACAGGGAACTATATCCAATCTCTTAGGAGAAAACATGATGGAAGATAATATAAAAAGAATGTATATGCATGTGTGTGTATACTGGGTCATTTTGCTGTACAGTAGAAAGAGGCACAACATTGTAAATGAACTATGCTTCAATAAAAAATAAAATTTAAAAAAGAAAGTTTGCCATTTATGGCAACACAGATGGACTTGGAAGTCATTATGCAAGGGGAAATAAGTTAAAGACAGACAAGTACCATATAGGGAATCTAAAAAATACCAAAAAATAGTGAATAAAAAAAAGAAGCCTACTAATAGTTACAGAGAACAAATTAGTGGTTAAGCAGTAGGAAGAGGGGAGGGAGAAGGGCAACAGAGGGAGAAGGGGAAAAAGAGTTATATGTGATTATATGAACTCATGTGTGGGAAACTTAATTTTTGTCTTTTTATCTTTTTAGGACCTCACATGCGGCATATGGAGGTTCCCAGGCTAGGGGTCTAATCGGAGCTATAGCTGCCAGCCTATGCCAGAGCCACAGCAATGCCGGATCTGAGCTGCATCTGTGACCTATACCACAGCTCACAGCAACGCTGGATCCTCAACCCACTGAGCGAGGCCAGGAACTGAACCTGAAACCTCACGGTTCCTAGTTGGATTCGTTTCCAATGCGCCATGTCAGGAACTCCGATGTGTGGGAAACTTTTGAAAATTATAATGCACTACAGAGTTTAAAGATTTTTCATTCAATAAAAAAAAATTATCATTCTCAGGACACATCCAAGTCCAATTACATCAGAATACCTGGTGGTAGGACACAGTTGTCAGTATTTTCATGCTTCCCAGATAATGTCAATAAAAGCCAAGGCTAAGAAAGGGTAACATATCCTTACATATAACCTGTATTCATGCAATTAATAAATAGAAATTACTATGATAAATACTCAAGAGCTGTGGAAAAGATGTATATTTTAAATATATATAAAAAGAGTTGTTCATCTTTCTAGGATGCTTGGGCCACCAATGATAGCCTACAGATTATCCATAGATATAATAATATTAAATCGTGCAGTGATTGTGATATAAAAAAAATCCAGGAAAACTCACCAAGTCCATTTAAAGACAAAAAAATAAGAATCAATTTTCAGGTGTTAAGGAAGGAGAAGAGTGAAGGGCATAAGAGCTACAAAAAATATATATGTTAGAGTTCCCTTCGTGGGGCAGCAGAAACAAATCTGACTAGGAACCATGAGGTTGTGATCCCTGGTCTCGTTCAGTGGGTTAAGGATCTGGTGTTGCTGTGAGCTGTGGTGTAGGCTGCAGATGCAGCTGGGATCTGGCATTGATGTGGCGTAGGCCGGTAGCTATAGCTCCTAGAGTGGGATTCCATGTGCCTTGGGTGTGGCCCTAAAAAGACAAAAGACCAAAAAAGACCAAAAAAAAAAAAAAAAAGGATGTGATGACAGAGGTAGGATGTGCAGGTCTACATATTTAGTTTTCTGTATTTTCCAACCTACCTTCCAAATGGGTGATCCAGGTACTGAGGTTAGATTGTTTTGCTGAGAAACCTCCTCATGGCTCTTTTGATGTCTCTGTTCCTCAGACTGTAGATGAAGGGGTTCAGCATGGGGGTGACCATGGTGTACATCACTGAGGCCACTGCATCTTTCCTGGGAGAATGGGAGATGGCTGAGCTGAGATACACCCCAAGGCCTGTTCCATAAAATAAACAAACAACGGCCAGGTGAGACCCACAGGTGGAGAAGGCTTTGTACCTCCCACCTGATGAGGGAACTCTCAAAATGGAGGAAACTATTTTATAGTAAGAGAAAAAGATTGCTGAAAAAGGAATAGCACCAAAAAGGGCACCAACAAAATACATGGCTATGTTATTGGTGGAAGCGTCAGAACAGGCTAGCTTGAGGAGTTGAGAAGGGTCACAGAAGAAATTGGAAATTTCCATATCCTTCAAGCAGGTGTGTTGCAACACAATCCAATTGTGCACCTGGGAATCCAAAAGGCTGATGAAAAAAGACACCAAAACTAAGAAGCAACAGAGAGGTGGGTTCATGATGACAGGGTAGTGCAGTGGGTGACAGATGGCCACAAACCGGTCATAGGCCATTGCAGTCAGAAGAGTACCATCCATATAGCCGAAAAGGATGAAAGCAGACATCTGTGTCAGGCAGCCAGCATAGGAGATGACTCTGCTGTGAGTTTGGATGTTCACAATCATCCTGGGGACAGTGGTGGAGACGAAACCCATGTCAGCCAAGGACAGGTTGCAGAGGAAGAAGTACATGGGGGTGTGGAGGTGGGGGTCGGAGGTGACAGCCAGGATGATGAGCAGGTTCCCCAACATGGTGACCAGGTACATGGACAGGAGGCTGTAGTTCTGGATCATCTGAGAATCCCAGGAGGAAGAATTCTGAGAGAGTTGTTAGATTTCCAGGTTTATGTCTTAGACAGATTTTTAAAAAGAAAAGACAGGTTAGTAGATAGAAACTATAGAATTTGGGATGGTTAAGCAATGAGGTCCTGTTGTATAGCACAGGGAACTATATCCAGTCACTTGTGACAGAACATCATGAAAAATATTACGAGAAAAAGAATATATGTATATATGTACGTATATATATATATATACATCTGGGTCACTTTGCTGTGACATAACATTATAAATCAACTATAATAAAAAATGTTTACAAAGAAAAGGGGGTTGGGGAAAAAAGGAAATAAATAACTGGGAACCCATCACTGGCACACAGTGCATATTCTAAATGCAAGCAATTCATTTGTAAGGTCATACACCTTAGTACTTTCAGCAGTATTTCTCAGTGTGACACATTCTATTGGTTTAGATCTGTATCCTAACTGGTTTTAGTTTTTCTATAGATACTGACTTTACAGAATCTTTACTAGACAGTAACAGAAGAGCAAGATTATTAGAGCTGGAGTTCCCATCGTGGCACAGCGGAAACAAATCCGACTAGGAACCATGAGGTTAAAGGTTCAATCCTTGGTCTTGCTCATTGGGGTAAGGATACAGCATTGCTGTGAGCTGTGGTATAGGTCACAGACATGGCTCACATATAGGCCACCAGCTGTAGCTCTGATTGGACCCCTAGCCTGGGAACCTCCACTTGCCACAGGTGCAGCCCCCCCAAAAAAAATACTTGGGAATACACCTGACCAAGGAGGCAGAGGACCTATATGCCAAGAACTATAAAACATAATTAAGGAAATTAAAGAAGATGTAAAGAAATGGAAAGATATTCCATGTTCCTGGATTGGAAAAATTAATATTGTAAAAATGGCCATACTACCCAAAGCAATCTACAGATTCAATGCAATCCCTATCAAATTACCCATGACATTTTTCACAGAACTAGAACAAACAATCCAAAAATATATATGGAACTACAAAAAAAAAAAAAAAAAAAAAAAAACAGAAAAAAAAGCAATCCTGAGAAAAAAAAACCAAGAAGGAGGCATAAGTCTCCCAGACTTCAGGCAATATTGCAAAGCCACAGTCATCAAGACAATGTGGTACTGGTACCAAAACAGACAGACAGACAAATAGAACAGAATAGAGAATGCAGAAATAAACTCTGACACCTATGGTCAATTAATCTTTGACCAAGGAAGACAGAACATAAAATGGGATAAAGACAGTCTATTCAATAAGTCTTACTGGGAAACCTGGACAGCTGCATGCAAAGTAATGAAACTAGAACACACCCTCACACCATGCACAAAAATAAACTTAAAATGGCTGAAAGACCTAAATATAAGACAAGACACCATCAAACCCCTGGAAGAAAACATAGGCAAAACATTCTCTGACATCAACCTCATGAATATTTTCTCAGGTCAGTCTCCCAAAGCAACAGAAAAAAGAGCAAAAATAAACCAATGGAACCTAATAAAACTGACAAGGTTTTGCACAGCAAAGGAAACCAAAAAGAAAACAAAAAGACTACTTACAGAATGGGAGAAAATAGTTTCAAATGATGCAACTGACCAGGGACTAATCTCTAAAATATAAAGGCAACTTATACAACGCAACAGCAAAAAAGCCAACAACCCAATTGAAAGATGGGCAAATGACCTTATAGACATTTCTCCAAGGAGGATATACAGATGGCCAACAAGCACTTAAAACAATGCTTGTTTCAAGCTTGCATTGCTAATTAGAGCAATGTAAATCAAAACTGCCGCAAGATACCTCCTCACACCAGTCGGAATGGCCATTATTAATAAGTCCACAAATAACAAGTGCTGGAGGGAGTGTGGAAAAGAGGGAACCCTCCTGCACTGTTGGTGGGAATGTAAGCTGGTACAATCACTATGGAGAAGAGTATGGAGGAATCTTAAGAGAACTATACATAGAACTACCATACAACCCAGCAATCCCACTCTTGGGCATATAACCAGGCAAAACTCTACCTAAAAAAGACACATGCACCCACATGTTCATTGCAGCTCTATTTACAATAGCCAAGACATGGAAACAACTCAAATGTCCACGGACAGATGACTGGATTAGGAAGAAGTGGTATATATACACAATGGACTACTACTCAGCCATAAAAAAGAACAAAATAATACCATTTGCAGCAACATGGATGGAACTAGAGACTCTCATCCTGAGTGAAGTAAGTCAGGAAGAGAAAGACAAATACCATATGATATAACTCATATCTGGTATCTAATATACAGCACAAATGAATCTTTCTTTCCACAGAAAAAAAAATCATGAACTTGGAGAATAGACTTGTGTTTGACTGGGGGGAGGGGGAAGGGGAGGGGGAGGGACTGGAAGGGACTGGGAGCTTGGGGTTAATGGATGCAAACTATTGCTCTTGGAATGGATTAACAATGAGATCCTGCTGTGTAGCACTGAGATCTATGTCTAGATACTTACAACGCAGCACGACAATGGGAGAAAAAATTATGTATACATGTATGTGTAACTGTCCCCATGCTGTACAGTGGGGAAAAAAAGTGTGTTGGGGAAATAACAATAAAAAATAAATTAATAAAAAAAACAAAAAAGTAAAAATAAATTTGGAGTTTCCATCGTGGCTCAGCAGAAACAAATCTGACTAGCATCCTTGAGGACTCAGGTTTGATCCCTGGCCTTGCTCAGTGGGTTAAGGATCTGGCATTGCCATGAGCTGTGGTGTAGGCTGCAGATGCAGCTTGGATCCCACGTTGCTGTGACTGTGGTGTAGGCCAGCAGCTGCAGCTCTGATTCAGCCCCTAACCTGGAACCCTCCATATGCCGGGGGTGCAGCCCTAGAAAGATAAAAGCCAAAAAAAAAAAAAAAAAACCCAAACCCTCTATTTACACTTGAGGAATTTAGCACCGGGGAGGTCCCATGGCCAGGAGTAAGACCCAGCCTTCTCAAGCCTAAGCTAAGAGGTTTTCACCTCAATCCTTCCTGACACAGGGATTGTAGTTATCACACTTCTGCTACCTGAAGTTACTTCTGGTTCATTATTTCGGCAGATCACTAGATGATTGAATTGAGAAAAATGCAAAATAGACCAATTAAATGCATCTAGAGGTTTCTTTATCTATAAATTAAGATCATAATTGAAGCTACTTAATAAGACTATTGTAAAAAAGTTTTTAAAATCCTTTATATTGCTTAGACTAGTGGTTCTTCAATCCAGTTGATCAATATATTTATGTGTAATGATTAAAGAAAAAAAACAGAGTTCCCATTGTGGCTCAGCAGGTTAAGAACTAGACCTAGGGTCCATGAGGATGTGGGTTGGATCCCTGGCCTCGTTCAGTGGGTTAAGGATCCTGTGTTGCTACAGCCTGTGGCATAGTTCACAGGTGCAGCCTGAGTCCAATGTGGCTGTGGCTGTGGTGTAGACCTGTAGCTACAGCTCTGATTTAACCCCTAGCCTGGGAACTTCCATATGCTGCAGCTGTGGCCCTAAAAAGAAAAACAAACAAACAAAAAACAGATACCCTGGTCTTGAACTTAGAACTAGTTTTCAGGATATCTACACATACATTTCTTGGTCATCCTAATGGGCAGCTGAGGCTGAGAAATACTGCATTAGAATACTGCCGAACACTTAGAAAATGCTCCATTAATATTCCCTGTTAGCACTATTATCAACACCCACCACTTTTTTTTTTTTTTTTTTGGCTGAACTGAAGATTACAGAAGTTCCCAGGCCAGATATTGAACCTAAACTGCAGTAGTGTCAATGCCAACTCCTTAACCACTAGGCCACCAGGGAACTCCCAGCCACCACCAATTTTAAATATGTAAATGTATAATAAGAATTGCTTCATATATCATATTTTATAGAGATTTGAAACATTACTGATAAAATTGGACTACTTGGTCAATTCCATTCCCCTGCATACCTGTCCCCTAAAAGCAACAAGTGTCATGAAGTTCATGGGTATATTTTCTTGTTGGTGTGTCCATAATGTTAACATTGATTTATGCATCCATAACCAGCTTTCTTAAAAGCTTACCTAAACAGTATACTACACAACTCTCTCTGAAATGTACTTTTTTTTTTTTTTTTTTAATGGCCACACATAAGGAAAGTCCTGGGCCAGGGACTGAATCTGAGCCACCGCTGCAACCTATGCCTCAACTACAGCAATGCCAGATCCTTAAGCCCACCACACTGGGCCAGGGATCCAACCCACACCTCCACAGTGACCTGAGGCACTGAAGTCAGATTCTTAACCCACTGTGCCACAGCAGGAACTCCTGAAATGTACTTCTTGACTACAATTTTGTGGTCAAGTCTCCTTGTGAAGTACATGCAACTACCTCATTTTCCTGATGAACATCGTTATGTAAGGAAAGAAAACATTTTATTCAAGTTATAGGTTTATGCATTTTAATGTAAATTTAATTCAAAATACGTATTTAACATATTTAAAATGTAACGCTATAAAGTGTAAAATATTTTAATTATATTGAATGTTCTTTTTATATTATATATTTCATACTTATTTATTTATATCAGGTTCTTCATACAACAATCTTATGAAAATTCAACACCTCTCTCCACAGCACACAAGTACAAATCTGTATATATAGGTGATTGAAGAAAAGTTGTTCAATTTCTATCAATCAATGCATGTTCAGTTTTAATAATATTACTTACCTATATTTATCTCAATGAAAAATCAACTGTATCCTCTTTTATTAAGGTATCATTTGAAAATATCTTTAAAGTCTGCCTTGTGATAATTATTCCGTGATAGCGCCATTTGACATTTGCATCTTGTATAGGAAAATCTTCTCACCTTTAGATTTTAAAACTGCACGGAAACACATGAGTACTCATAGAAAATCCTATAATCTACCATGAGAGTGCCATTATGGCCCCTGTAAACCATTGCCTCATTTCCCCTAATTCACAAGTGCTCTCACTGAACCATAAGAGGATACATCAATCCTTTTACTTTCATTTCACAACTAGGACCAAAGTAGTATGGAAAAAAGACTCTAATTAGCTACAGTGGAGGTGACTGAGAGCTGGTGCAGGAATAAGCACATCGATGCTTGAGTCCTGGGCCTTTCATCCCCTATGTGAGGGGTGTGTGTAAATCTCTCCTCCTCTCTGGGCTTCTCTTCCTTCTTGGAAGTGGAGAGTCTAATGCTCAGCTCTATGCCATGTATGGTATCTAGGGAAGTTCAGAACACAATGAATGTTTAGTCATTTTTAATAAAGAATTTCAATCACTATTGAGATAATGTGCTTAATAATTAAATACAATCTCAACTATTTAATAATGTTTTGTGGATTATACAGCACAGAGGTCAAAATCTTTCCTGTCTTAGGGCACTGGAGCATGGATGACATGAAATCCTAAAATGTGTCTCAGCTCAGGAAATAACATCGTTCTCTTCTTTTCTGAATCTCAACCCCCTACAAAATTTATGAAAATCTCTACAACGGCTTTTCAATAACTGGAAGTTGCACCTGCTATTAAATGAAAAATAATAGGTCTCAGAGAAAGTTCATGACCTCAACACAAACAAGCATTATTTTATTTTGCTTCTAGTTCTCTAGAACTTTGTGAATAGAGAAAACACTGGCATGAATGGCGCACTATTTGAATATGGCAATTTGAAGCCATATTACCAAACCATTGTTTCTATGAAAAAGAGAAGTATCTCTTCTATGCTTAACTGGGCATTTTTTTATTCTTGATACCTCTTTTGTGCCAGTAAGTTATAGGCTCTAGAAAATCAGAAATGGGAGTTCCCGTCGTGGCGCAGTGGTTGACGAATCTGACTAGGAACCATGAGGTTGCGGGTTCGGTCCCTGCCCTTGCTCAGTGGGTTAAGGATCCGGCGTTGCCGTGAGCTGTGGTGTAGGTTGCAGACGCGGCTCGGATCCCGCGTTGCTGTGGCTCTGGCGTAGGCCGGTGGCTACAGCTCCGATTCAACCCCTAGCCTGGGAACCTCCATATGCTGCGGGAGCGGCCCAAGAAATAGCAACAACAACAACAACAACAACAACAACAACAAAAAGACAAAAGACAAAAAAAAAAAAAAAGAAAATCAGAAATGAATGGGAGTCAGTCATTTCTCTTCATATATAAAGAATGTACTTGTAGAAACAAAAACAAAAACAAAATGTCCTGTCAGGGTTGGAGGGAAGCCATACATAAATAAGGTCACCAGGTATTTAAGTCAATGACAAGAGAATTAGCCCTTTCATTGGTAACAAAATACCTAAAATTTATTTTGCCCTTTCACTATGCATCCATCACATATGCATTGCATAAAGAGCATCGATTATGATTTCATCCTTACTCAGTAGATTTATATCAACTAGGAGTCGATTCAGCTGAAAATCATTAAGTCTTAGAGGTACTAAGAAAATGTCACATAACACAATAACAGTAAGTGATGCACACAGGATTCAAATTTATCAGTCACCGAGTGCCATAACTAAATTTCACTGTTTCCAGACCTTCTGAAAGTTTTAAGCAGAGGGACAGAGGTTTAATTAGCCACAGATGCATCTGAAGTATGTTGTTTAAATATTCAGTGTTTAAAAACATTGTCTAAAGTTAGTTTTTTAAAACAAGTACTTTTTTTTTTTCTTTTTAGGGCCACATTTGTGGCATATGGAAGTTCGCAGGCTCAGAATTGGATCAGAGCTGCAGCTGCCCGCCTTCACCACAGCCACAGCAATGCTGGATCCGAGCTGCATCTGCAACCTATGCTGCAGCTTGAGGCAATGCTGAATCCTTAACCCACTGAGCAAGATTAGGGATTAAACCCATGTCCTCATGGACACTATATGCAATTCTTAACCCCCGAGCCACAATGGGAACTCCCTAAAGTGAGTATATTGTTTTAAATGGGGTCCTGGGACTTTATGTCTCCATTTTTGATTGAATAGGCTGATTATATAATGGAGGAGACAATGGACAGTTGAAACATAATGCAGGAATAGGGTCAAGATGAAATCTTCTCTGATTTATTCTGTGATCTCAGCCACACTTCCCACAGTCCATGCAGTAAGTGCTAGGTACTGCCCTCCATGATGTCCTCCAGAAAACTCCAAAAGGAAGGGCATAGTGATCAGAGAGTCTCTGGTTGGCATGACAGGGAAGTGACATGGTGTTTGGGTTGGTGGGTGGAAACCTGCCCAGTTTCTCTGTGTCTGGAGTCAGTCTGCCCAGAATGACTGGCTTCAAACCTGGATTCAGCCCTTTCTAACACACAACCTGGCTCTGGTCAAATGCTGGGCTCTTTTCCTCTTAGTAAAATAAAAATGATGTTCCCATTTGTGGCTCTGCCAGTTAAGGACCCAACATAGTCTCTGTGAGGATGTGGTGTGATCCCTGGCCTCACTCAGTGGGTTAAGGATCCAGCAAGATGTAGGTTGCAGGTGTGGCTCAGATCTGATGTTGCGGTGTCTGTGGTATGGATCTGTGCTGTAGCTCTGATTCAACCCCCAGCCCAGGGACTTCTATATGCTGCAGTTGCGACTGTAAAATAAATAAATATAATAATAATGAATTGCAGTTATAGCTTGGGAAAGATTATGCATGTGAAATCAAACTAGATTCATAAAATGTACCTCTGAACTTGGCACTTAGGAAGCCCTCAACAACAGTAGATGATACTATTATAGTTAACATCATCCTCATCATTGCTTTCATGACCCCTTGAAATGCTTAGGGAGACGTTTAGAAAGAACCCCTTGCCACTGCGTTTGGGGAAATACCAGCCAGAGCCAGTGGGGATGGAGGCAGAGCTCACAATGAGAGCTCTCCAACCCTCCAAAAATAATAATATAATTGTTCTAGGTCTTGGAACTGAAATTTTGTATATCGCTATCCTTCTTTCTATCTATCTCAGCTTGTTGTGGAAGAAATCATGCTCCTAACCATCCCTCCATCAATCACTCTCTCCCCTCAGCACTTACTGGGCTGGGCTGCATCTCGGCTGGACCATGACCAAGGAGTACAGATTCACTGCCCTCTCCTGCCTGGTGTGTGATGAAGCCTCAGGATCCCTCCCCAGGACTGGCAGGAAGACAGACTCAGGCTGGGAACCACTGATGCAGTTGCTGGTAAAGGGAGGAGACAACAGGTGTTGAGCCACACTGTTAAAACTGGGAAACTAAAGTGAGTAAAGCCCTCTCCAGATATATGCAATGGTGTGACCTTTGGGCTCAATGCACAAAGCTCTTAATTGGCTAATTGGTTCATGTTGCATCAATCTCTGGAGACTTGCTAATATTAAAGGAAGAGGAATAACAATAAAATAAATATCTTGGGAGGTTCTGAGTCCTTCTTCTACTCAGGAGGAAATTCAACTGTACTCCTTAGTTTTTACTTCCAACTTGTGTGATCTTAACATAAAATTCAGACCTCACCCCCCCATGTAACCCCTCAATATGGGATTTGATATCTGTAATTCTACTGTGTTAAACATGAGATCTATGAAGCATTAGGTGTTCTATACCAGAGTGTAATACTATTTTCATTTACTCAGTAAATTGTCTCTAAAGATAACTTTTCTTTTTTGGCCATGACCACAGCATGCAGAAGTTCCAGGGCCAGGGATTGAACCCGTGCTGCAGTTGAAACCTGACCCACAACAGTGACAACACTGAATCCTTAACCAATTATGCCACCAGGGAACTAAGAGTAATTTCTTATTTTCATTTCCTTAGCCTTTATTTGGGTTGGCATCTGATATGATGGAGATTTACAGGGATATTTACTACTTAGGTTGTGTCTTCAGTTCTAAGGGTTTTCTCTAATTGAATTACATTGACATATTAGAAAACTATTGACTTTAACATATTTATTTGGTAAACAACATTTTATTTAATTATTTCAGAGGGCTATCTGGAAGGTTGCAATCAAGTTGTCTGCTCATGGCTTGACTGGTAGGGACCCACTTCTAAAACTATGCAAGAGCCTATGAGTCATTGTGTTTTGAAGTAAAAGACTTCCTTTTATCCTCCAGGCCTCTCCTCGGTCTCAAAAGTCTGTCTCAAGCATTACTGTTTATGATATATTGTTATAACTAAAATGTAGTTAAAACAGACTCCATGATTTTATGCCCTTTCTTGGTCCATGAACTTACTCCAAACAGCTTTTCACAAATGATTACTTTCTTGCTTAATTGCATTCTTTTACTAATGATTATTTTCTAGTGAGAGTTATATTGAACCTGGTGTTTTCTTTTCCTTTGAAACACTCCCTGTAACACCCCCTTCCTTTTGTGAGCAGTCTTCACTGAAGAGAGAAAGTCAAGGTGCAATAACACCAAAGACCATCAGAAATTGTCACCGGACCACCTGACTCTGGCCTTCATGTCTTTGAAATGATCTCTGAAGGGAGAAGAATGCAGGCATCTCAATCCTTATCAATAGCCCTGTTTTTTTCTGAGCTAAACATATAAAACATCTTGGTATCCCCTCTCAAGGGAGGACACAGTCTTGACGGCCTTAGCCTGCTATGGCCTCCTTTGCCTGGCAAAGCAATAAAGCAGTTCTTTCTGCTTTATCCAAAACTCCATCTCTGAGACTTAACTGGTGCCTGTGTACAGAATCCGATTTTGGCTCCACTTCCAAGGTCACTCACAAGGCTCTGGTAAGAGTCATGTGTTCACTGGCTATTGTCCAGAGTATCCCCTCATCTCATTGACACATGGCCTCCTGGTGAGGAAGTTGGGGTCCACTCTCATGAGAAACTGAGAGAGTAAGAGAGAGGCAGCAAGAATAAAACCAGATTTCTTTTCACTCTATTCCCTGAAGCAGCTTCCCAACATTTCCTCCAGATCTTCATTGTTGGAAGGGAATCATGATGTCCAGCCCATAATCAATGGCAGAAAAATATACAAGGCATGAAAACCAGGAGTTGGGATTTGTGAGAGCATCTCAGATACTGCCCACCACATAGGTCTCATCTGCTATAAGAACTTTGTGCTCCAAGCACTTAGAGTCTCAAGTCATGAGCATCTGCTTTTCAGCATAGTCACAAATCCACCTAACCACTATCCACATTCTCAACAAAAATTCCCTGGAGACAGGTTAGCAAATGGGTAGAACTTCCTCTCCATTGGGTACTTCTGCAGACTCCACTCTACTGCTCTGGTTGCACAGTGTCAAGTAGACCCCCTGGTTTCTGATGAACTTGGAGAGCCCCTCCACCAATGTCAGGCAAATTTGCAGCCATTCCATGTACAAATTGAACAAATGTGCCCAGTGTTTCTGATTTATGCTAACTAGAGAAGAATTAACTCACTCCAGAGTAGATTTCCTTTAGATTTCTCTGTATTCTCAGCTCTTGAAGACTTTTACATGTGGTTTCGGCTTATCTGTTCCTTTCTAGTAAATAAAGTGGGATATATTTAGATATTGGTATGATGTAACCTTCCTAATTTTATCCACACAGACTCTGACTTGAGACTTCTCTGCTGACAAATGCAGCATTTAATTGTTATTTAACGATACTCTTAGGACAGTGGAGTTGAGAGAAACAGAGACCAGAGCAGTGAGAACTCAAGCAGGTTTATTGACCAACAGAGTGGCCAGGAGCGCTGAGCAAAGAGAATTCAGTCTCCTTGCTATTGCGGAAAGGGCTTTTTTATAGTTATGGATTCATGTGATGGATCACATAGTCTCAAGGTAAAAGGGGAAGGGGACTTGGGAGACTGGGATGGAGAATTTAGGTCATTAAGTAAAAATTTTAACAGCCCCTTTGACTCTGTTTATTTTGAAGTTTAACAGCTCCATAAATTATCTTGTTCCTGGGGGTATCATCCATTCTGGAGTCTTTTATCTGTTGGTTAGGTCAGCTGAAATTGTGTCTGGAGCCGTGGTGCAGTTTTGATGATGTGGTTGTTTTATGTCCTCCATTTGGTATTCTCCCTCCAGATTATAGATACCACCTAACAGATATGAAGAAAACTTGAACATAAACCAAATCAAGTTGGTTATGTAGGAAAGGATGTTACTTACCTGTGTGGAAAATTGACAGAGGATGTTTTTAGGGGAGAGCAGGTGGCATATATGGATATGACCATGAGCGGGAGAGACGGGGTGTTGAGGCATTTAAAGTAATTGGCCTGTAGCAAAAACGTATTACTAAACTTATGTCATAATAGTGAGTAGAAGGAGGAAATATTATGGTAAATAATAAAGATGAGTTTATAGGGCATAGGATATGAACACCAAAGGTAGTTATGATTGTGTCATAAACTGTAAACTATGCTTTTTTTTTCACAATTCCCCCTCCCATAGTGAGTATCCTTGTCCAAATGGTTTGGAGAGTGGAGGTAGGTGTTGGCATGGTTTAAAGTACTTGGACAGTAGCAAAAATTATAATAAACTGAAGTCTTGGTGAAACTGAGACAGAATATTAACTCAGGTAGTCAGTGTAGGAGCATGGGCTTTGATGCATTCTTTGATATGGCTGTTGATGAACATTTGTGGCTTAAGGGCTCCAGGGCATAACATCCCCACAGGCCTTGTTTACTGTAGGGAGTGTACCTGCTCAGATGGACACTAATCCCTAATCCCCTATGACTCAGATTCCAGGAAGAAAAGGACAAAGAAACTGTGAGGCTTACCAGACTTAAGGGACATTCCCACACCTAAGACCCTACTGGACAAGGACTGATATAGGAAACTGAACAAGCCCAATGGGATAAAAACCACATCTTTCTAGACCCCACGTTGGTAAAACCCCCCATCTTTAAGGAATAAAAACCCCTATAGGACAGCAGAGAAAGGGGGCTTTTCTCCCCCCTCTCAGCAACCCTGGAAGCTATTTGCTTACATTTATTTATTTATTTATTTATTTTGTCTTTTTTCCTTTTCTAGGGCCGCTTCCCATGGCATATGGAGGTTCCTAGGCTAGGGGTCGAATCAGAGCTATTTGCTTTCCTTTAATAAAGACTTTTCTTGCTTGCTTCCTGTGTGTTTGCTGAGTCAATTCTTTGACTGCCTTGAAGAAGAACCCGGATTCTGGGATCATCCTTCCAGTATAAAAACCACACTCCGTCTCTGGTGGGACTCAAAACCAGCCAAAACTCAGATTGAGACACAAATCCACAGGCTGGGACTTGAACACACTGTCTTTTAATTCTCATCTAGCATCAGGATTTAGTGAAGCTCAGGTCCTTTTGTCTTGGCACAGAAAGAATCCAGCCAGAGGCAAAGTGGCAGGCAAAGAATGAGTTCATTGGCATAGAATGCTTGTGAGACAGGCAAACAGGGCAAGTGAGAAGGTTCTGCCCCAGGACCCAGAGGACATTATTTTTAGAAACAAGAGTGGGGAGGGGAGAACAGCTTCTTCCTCATTCTTGTGCAGAATTCAAGGTTTACATCATTGGTTCCCCTTTGAACTTTAACCAAGACTGTGATTTAACACAGTGATTTAACCAGGACTGTCTTGGTGCTATGTATATAAGTAATAGGGTGGTGATATATACTAAAATATGGTAATTCATCTCAGGTTTCAGTAGAATGCCCCCCTGTCCCTAGCTTTCCCCTTTCACCTATAGTGCTATCTTGCTACATGCAAGAATGTTACATTTCAAGGACTCTTGACTTCATGTAACAAGATTCAGACCCCATTTCTATTGTCTTGTGTTTTAACTATCAGGCTTTGTAGTTTGAGTATGCCTGGTGCTTAGATGAACTGGTCTTCCATCAGTATAGAGTAGATTGTCGCTAGGTTACTGGATTCTTTTCCTGGATGAGCATTAGCTTACAGCAGTTTTCCAAACTCCCTTAAAATTCACTTTCTTTCCTTAAATCTCTAGCGGGATTTTAAAATTGACAATTGAATTATCCCACTCTATCCCTATTGATAACATAGTGCATAGAGGGGATCAGATATTAGGGATAAAAAAATGAGTGTAGGAGACATGGAATATATAAAATATAGATATTGGTGTTTACATAGTAAATTAGTGAGTTGTTTTATGCTTTTCCAAATTCCTCCTCACATGTGAGTACTCTTTTTTTTGTTTTTTGTCTTTTTTGCCTTTTCTAAGGCCACTCTTGTGGCATATGGAGGTTCCCAGGCTAGGGGTCGAATTAGAGCTGTAGCCGCCAGCCTACACCACAGCCACAGCAACATGGGATCTAAGCTGTGTTTGCAACCTACACCACAGTTCATGGCAATGCCTGATCCTTAACCCACTGAGTAAGGCCAGGGATCGAACCTAGAACCTCATGGTTCCTAGTCAGATTCATTCACCACTGTGCCACGATGGGAACTCCTTATTTATTTATTTTTAAAGATGCCCCTTGAAGATCACAGTAGATGACTGTTTCTCCTAAATTCATAAAGACAGAGAAACATAAGTGAAATGAAAAAGCTGAGGAACTGTACCCAATTAAAAGAACAAGAAAAATCCCCTGAGAGAACAAGCAATGAAACAGACCACTCTAGTCTACCAGACTCCAAGTCCAAAAAGGAGGTAATAGGGAGTTGGTGCTATGGCTCACCTTAGTGAAACTGACTAGTATTCAGGGGACACAGGTTCATTCCCCTGCCTTGCTCAGTGGGTTAAGGATCCGCTGTTACCATGAGCTGTGGTGTAGGTCACAGGCATGGCCAGGATCCCATGTTCCCGTGGCTGTGGTATAGGCCAGTAGCTATAATTCTGATTTGACCCATATCCCGGGAAGTTCCATATGCCACAGGTGTGGCCCTAAAATGAAAAAAAAAGAGGTAATAAAGATGTTAAAGGAATTAAGAAAGACTATCACTAGAATTATAAGTCACTGTAAAAAGGAACTAGAAAATAAAAAGTAACCAATAAAAATTAAACATTTCAATTGCTGAAATAAAAACAAGATTAAAAGCAGTGAATACCAAACTAAATAATTCAGAAGAATGGATAACTGATCTAGAAGATGGAATAGTGGAAATAACCCAATGAAAATAGCAAAAAGAAAGATAAATGAAAAAAAAGTGAAAGCAATATATGAGATCTATGGGATATTATAAAGCATGCCAACCTGTGCATAATAGGGGTTTTGGAAGGAGAAGAAAGATAAAATAGGATAAAATATGCATTTGATAATAATATATCAAAATGTTGAGGAGGATGTTGAGAAGAAAAGGAACCCTCCTACACTGTTGGTGGGAATGTAAATTGGTACAACCACTATGGAAAACAGTATATAGGTTCTTCAGAAAACTAAATATAGAACAACCAAATGATCCAGTAATCCCACTCCTGGGCAGATATCCAGACAAAAATAAAATTCAAAAAGATATCGCACCCCTACACTCATAGCATCACTATGCACATAGCCAAGACATAGAAGCAACCTAAATATCCATTGGCAGATGAACAGATTAAGAAGATGTGGTACATGTATACAATGGAATACTACTCAGTCATAACAAAGAAAAAAACAATGTCATTTTCAGCATCATGGTTACAACTACAGATTCTCATACTAAGTGAAGTAAGTCAGAAAGAGAAAGAAATATACCATATGATATCACTTATCTGTAGAATATAAAATATGGCAAAAATGAACCTATCTACCAAACAGAGACTCAAAGATATAGAGAACAGACTTGTGGTTGCTAAGGTGAGGGGGAGTGGGATGGATTGGGAGTTTGGGGTTAGTAGATGAAAACTATTACACTTAGAATAGACAAATAATGAGGTCCTACTCTATAGCACAGGGAATTATATTCAGTCACTTGGAATAGCCCATGATGGAGGATAATATAAGAAAGGGAATGTATACAAATATATGTATGCCTGGTCACTTTGCTGTACAGCCAAAATTGGCACATGGTAAATCAATTATACTTAAAAAAAAATTTTAACGTATTTGGAGAAATTATAGCTGAAAACTTCACAAAACTAAATAAGGAAACAGATATCCAGGTATAGGAAGAACAGAGGGTCTTAAACAAAATGAACTTAAAGACACCCACACTAAGACATATCATAATTAAAATGGCAAAAGCTAAAGGTAAAGAGAGGATTTTAAATGCAGCAAGAGAAAAACAAAGTTACTAGGGTACTTCCATAAGGCTATCAGCTGATTTCTCTAGAAAAACACAATAGACCAGAAGGGAAAGGAATGATGCATTCAAAATCCTGAAAGGGAAAAACCTGAAACCTAGGGTACTCTAGCTACCAAGACTATCAATTAGAATAAATAGAAAAAGAATTTCTCAGACAATTGAAAACTAAAAGAATACAAAAATACTAAATATAACCTATAAGAAATATTGAAAGTTCTTCTCTAAATAGAAAAGAAGCAAGAACTATAAAGAAAGGGAAAAACACAGTAGGAAAGGCGAATATATAAAAGGATTGAGGATCACTTTAAAAGCCCATACATAGATTAAAAAACAATCAAAAACTTCTGTAAAAGCTATTATAACTGGAATTATAACTACAAAAAGATAAGCATAAAGATGTAAAATAGATATCAAAATCACAAAATGGGAGGATAAAAAAAGTAGATCTTTTAGAATATGTTTGAACTTATATATGACTATCAGTCTAAGGCAAATACATATAGTTATGGGTTAACATACTTGAAAATCAAGGCAACCACAAGTCATAAACATATAATAGATTCATAAAAGCCAAAAAGAAAGGAACTCAAGCATAACACGAAAGAAACCACCAAACCATCAAACCACAAAGGTAATACAAAAAGAAGAAAGGAATAAAGAATAAATACAAAATCAACCTGAAAACAAGGTTTAAGATGCTAATAAACACATATTTATCAATAATTACTTTAAATGTCAGGAGACCAAATGCTCCATCCAAAGATATGGAGTGGCAGATTGGATTAAAAAACAAGAATCTACAATATGCTGCCTATATAGACTCACTTTTTTGTTTTGTTTTGTTTTGTTTTTGGTCTTTTTAGGGTCACACCTGTGGCATATGGAAGTTCCCAGGTTAGGAGTTGAATTGGAGCTACAGTGGCTGCCCCACTCTGCAGCCACAGCAACTCAGGATCTGAGAGGAATCTGCGACCTACACCACAGCTCACAGCAGTGCCAGATCCTTGTACCACTGAGTGAGGCCAGTGATCAAAACTGCATCCTCATGGATACTAGTCGAGTTCTTTACTGCTGAGTCATGATGGGAGCTTGATAGACACACATGGATTGAATGTGAGGAGATGGAGAAAGATATTTCATACAAATGGAAAAGACCAGAAAGCAGGGGTAGCAATACTCATATCAGAAAAACAGACTTTAAAACAAAGTCTATAAAGAAACAAAGAAAGATGTTATATAATGATAAAGGGATCAATTCAAGAAGATGATATTACACTTGTTAACATACATGCAACCAATAGTGGAAGACCTCAATATATAAAACAAATACTAGAAGACATAGTATTTCTTCTAATACAAAGGAATACAATAATAGTAGGAGAGTTTAATACCCCAATGACATCAATGGAGAGGTCATCCAGAAAGAAAATTGATAAGGCAACAGAGATCTTAAGTGACACAATAGAACAGTTGGATTTAATTTATATCTAAAAGACATTACATTTTGAAAAACAGAATAAACATTTTTTTAAGTATACATGGAACATTCTCTACAATAGACCACATAGGATACAAAGGAAACAAAGAACATTTTTTACATTAAGACCACTAGGATACAAAGAAGTAATCTCAGGCATCCAGGGCAAAATACAGTTAATGTTAAATTCATTTATTGGAACTATATCAACCTCAAAGAAAATGAAAAGAATATATACATTTATTGATTTCTTAACATGTGAAAATATTATCTGTTTACTCCTAGAATGTTTAAGGTCATATGTCATTAAAAATAAAGAATTAGAATGGGTGAGAGTTAAAAAAAATACTGGTCCACAAAACTATAAACAAAAAGAGCTGCAAAAAAAAAGATATAAATTTTAAGTATATAAAAAGAGAATGTTCCTCTTTCCAGGATCCTTTGCGCATCAGTGATAAACTGCAATATAACCATAGATACAGTAAGAGTCAGTCACACAGTAATTAAGATATACAAAGGATCTCAGAACTCTCCCCAAGTCTAATTAAGAAATACCAAAAGAAGCAATACTCAGGGGCAAAGCAAGAAGAGATGTGAAGGCCACGGGAGCTACAAAGATGATGTGATGAAAGAGGTAGTGTTTGCTGGTCTACATGTTTAGTTTTTCTGCATTTCCCAACCGACCTTCCAAATGGGTGGCAAAATTACTTAGATTGGCTGAGCAAATTTCCCATGGCCCTTTTGATGTCTCTGTTCCTCAAACTGTAGATGAAGGGATTCAGCATGGGGGTGACCACGGTGTACATCACCGAGGCAACTGCATCCTTCCTGGGAGAAAGGGAGACAACTGAGCTGAGGTACACCCAAAGGCCTGTTCCATAAAATAAGCAAACAACTGCCATGTGAGAGCCACAGGTGGAGAAGGCCTTATACTTCTGACCTAATGAAGGCACTCTCAGAATGGAGGAAAGAATTTTACAGTAAGAGAAAAAGATCCCTGAGATAGGGAGAAAACCAAAAATGGCACCAACAAAATACACGATAATGTTACTGGTGAAAATGTCAGAACAGGCAAGATTGAGGAGTCGAGAAGGGTCACAGAAGAAATTAGGAATTTTCACATCCTTGAAACAGGTAAGTTGTAGCACAATCCAGTTGTGCACCTGGGAGTCCAAAAGGCTGATCAAAAAAGACATCAAAACTAAGAAGCAGCAGAGGCGTGGATGCATGATGACCGGGTAGTGCAGTGGGTAACAGATGGCCACAAACCTGTCATAGGCCATCACAGACAGAAGCATACAATCCATACTTCCAAAAAGGATGAAAATAGACATCTGTGTCAGGCAGCCTGCCAAGGAGATGACTCTGCTGTGAGTTTGGATGTTTATAATCATCTTGGGGATGGTGGCAGAGACAAAACCCACATCAGCCAAGGACAGGTTGCAGAGGAAGAAGTACATGGGGGTGTGGAGGTGGGAGTCAGAGGCAACAGCCATGATGATGAGCAGGTTCCCCAACATGGTGACCAGGTACATGGATAGGAACAGCCCAAGGAGGAAGGGCTGCAGTTCTGGATCATCTGAGAGACCCAGGAGCAAGAATTCTGAGACACTTGTGAGGTTCTGATGTTCTCTGTAGCTTGGATGCTTTGGGGAAAAGAGGATTGGAAAAAATAAAATAAGTAAATGTCATGCAGCACTGTGTACATATTTTGGATATAAGCAATTAATTTGTATGGCCATACACTTTAGTACCTCCAATAATAATATTCCCCAGTATGACAAATTCTATCTGCTTGAACTGTACCCTCATTGGTTTCTGTTTAGTCACCTCATTCTACACACACTTATCTTATAGACACTGGAATGAAGGGTAAAGAGAAGCAAGAATATTGTAGATAACGTAGCTGTGATCAGAGTTCTCCTGTGGTGCAGCATGTTAGGGATCCAGGGTTTCACTATAGTGACTTGTGTTGCTGCTGTGGTGTGTGTTTGACCCCCGGACCAGGAATAACAACAAAAAAAGAGAAAGAGATAGAAAGAAGGAGACAAAATAGAGCCATTATCTCAGTAAAAGATAGCCTACATTTTAGAAAAAATATAGAATGATATATTCCATTCCTACTTTAATAAAAATATATAATACAAATTTCAATATATTATGACATAGTTATATAAACCTTATTTTATTCAAATACAATTCCATATATTTCCTTTAGCTAGAATGTTTATAAATACGCTATAAAACACAACACTATGGAGTTCCCTGTAGCACAATGGGTTAAGGATCAGGTGTTGTCACTGCAGCGGCTCAGGTTGCTTCTGTGATGCAGGTTCAATTCCTGGCCCAGGAACTTCCATATACTGAAGATGCAGCAATTTGAAAAAATCACAACACTGTGTAAACTGTATTCTAAATTAAAATTGAATGTTCATAATGAGAAAACATTTTTGGCCAAGGCCACAGCATGCAAAAATTCCCACGTCAGGGTTTGAACCTGTACCACAGCAGTGGCAACACTGGATCCTTAATTCACTGAGCCACCAGGGACCTCTAGAAAACATTTTTATGTGATAAATACCTTTATGAGTTTATCATTCTTTGCTTTTCTCTAGTCACTCAATAAAAATAAGTTTCTCAAATATGAGAGGTATATTTTAAAAGTTATTTACCATATACTTCATATCTTTGGCTTTGCTGGACTCAAATTTTGATAAGTATGAACATAATCATACAGCATGATGACTACCAAGATGGGGTTAATATACAGAATTTCTTTTTTTTTTTCCTTTTCACACCTGCAGCACCACACCTGCAGCATATGAAAGTTTCCAGGCTAGGGGTCAAATCAGAGCTGCAACCACAAGCTTATGCCACAGCCACAGCAATGCTGGATCCGAGCCACTTCTGTGACCTATGCCTCAGCCTGCAGCAATGCTGGACCGTTGACCCACTGAGCAATGCCAGGGCTTGAACTCTCATCCTCATGCATATCAGTCAGGTACTTAACCTGTTGAGCCACAATGGGAACTCCAGAATTTCTGTCAATGATTAAACAATAATAAATTTTAAGGGAGTTCCCATCGTGGTGCAGTGGAAATGAATCCGACTAAGTACCATGAGGTTGTGGGTTTGATCCCTGGCCTCACTTAGTGGATTAAGGATCTGGCGTTGCTGTGGTTGTAGTGTAGGCCATCGGCTGTAGCTCCCATTCGATCCCTAGCCTGGGGACCTCCAAATGCCATGGGTACAGCCCCCCCCAAAAGTAATAATATTAATAATAAAAGGAGTTCCCGTCATGGATCAGTGGTTAACAAATCCTACTAGGAACCATGTGGTTGCTGGTTTGATCCCTGGCCTTGCTCAGTGGGTTAAGGATCTGACATTGCAGTGAGCTGTGGTTGTAGGTGGCAGATGTGGCTCAGATCCCGTGTTGCTGTGGCTGTGGCTTAGGCCAGCAGCTACAGCTCCAATTAGAGCCCTAGCCTGGGAACCTCCACATGCTGCAGGTGCAGCCCTAAAAAGACAAAAAGACAAAAAAAATTTTTTAAGAAATACCTTTGAAATGTTTGATTTTATATGAGTTTATTTCAATCCAGTACAATCTCAGTAAACTATCTAGTGTGAGAAACCACTCTTTATTTTTTAGACTCTATTCTGTAGTGGCCTGATAATACTACTTCATTATTTTGAGGTTTTTTTCCAGTTCATTGAATTATAATTGACAAAATTGCATATTTATATTGTACAGCGTGATGATTGCTTTAAGATGTACAAAATAATGATTTAATACTCAGACATTGTGAATGATTATTATAATCAAGTTAATTAACATATCCATCAGCTCACATTGTTACTATTTGTGTTTCTGTGTTAGGTGGAAACACTTAACCAGATCTCTCTTGGCAGATTTCAAGAATACAATACAGAATCATTGACTATTATCACCATGCTGTATATTAGATTATCAGAACTTATTCACCTTATACCTGAAAGTTTGTACAATTTGATCAAATTTCCCCTCTACCTCTACCCCTTTCCTTTTATAACTACAATTCTAATCTGTGGTTCTCTGAATTTGATTTACTTAGATTCCGCACATAATTGAGATCATGTATTATTTTCGTGTCTGGTCTATTTCAATAAGCATGACATCCTCCAGTTCCATCTATGTTGTCACAAATGGTAGGATCTCTTTCTTTTATGACTAATAATCCATTGAATATATATACACACACACACACAGCACATCTTTATCCACTAATCTGTCACCAGACACTTGGGATACTTCATGTTGTCACTATTATGAATAATATTGCAGTGAACATGGGAGTGCAGCTATCTCTGAGGTACTGATTTCATTTCCTTTGGACATGCAATCTGAGGTGGGTTGTTGGATGATACAGAAGATCTATATTAATTAGTAGCAGTTTTTATTTTTTTAGGAAGCTCCATTCTGTTTTTGGTCAAGGCTGTGCCAATATTCATTCCCATCAACCAAGTGCAAGGGTTTCCTTTCCTCCACATCCTCCAGAACATGTATTGTCATTGGTTTTCTTGACAGTAACCATCCTAACAGATGAGAGGTGGTATTTGACTGGAGCTTTGACTTTTTTCCTGAGATTAGTGATGGTAAGCACAATTTCATAAACCAGGTAGTTTTGTTTTCCTGGCCATAAATCTTTTATTAACAGTTGAGAAGTTCAGCATGAGGGGTGGTCCCAGAGCCAGGTCAGTATGCATCCTCTTGCATCAGGTAACAGATTTTCATGTCCAACCTTCCTGATATATATACATGTATACGTTTGTACATATAAACAAAAGTAAAATGTCCTCTCATGGATGTAGGAAAACCATAATACCAGATCACCAGAAATTCAAATCTAATAAGAATTAGCCTTATCATTATTACCAAAAAAGCATATAAAATTTATTTTGCACCTTTTTGTGCATCCATCACATAGTTATTACATAGAGAACATCCATTCTTTGTTTAGTCCTAATTAAGAGGAGTTGTGTCAATGAGGCATTAACTCAGTTGACAATCCTATGTCTCAGACCTGGAGATTGCCCTGAGATTGAGGGAGCACACAGAATTCAAAATGAAGTTGTCAGTCTCCGAGTCCCACACACTAAATTTATTTCCAGACTTTCTGAATGTTTAGGCAAAGGTACAGAGGTCTAATCATAAATACATCTGAGGTATATTTTCTCAATGTTTTCATTTTCTTGAGCAGGAGTGAGCACAAAGACTCTGACTTATGTCTCCTTTTTGATTGAGTGGGCTGATTATGAGGATGGATGAGGAAGTGAACACTCAAAGTAAAACCAGGAGCAAGATCAGCAGAGAGATCTACCCGTAAATTTCCAGTGCCAATTCTTTCTGTGACTTTACCTGTATCTCATACAACTTTCCTGTAGCTGATGTGGAAAATGTTCCCTATTGCCCTTCACTATTTGCTCCAGAAAACTCCAAAGGGAAGGGCATCGTGAGCAGTGAATCTCTGCCAGGACTGACCTGGAAGTGACATGACTCTGGGTGGGCAGGGGGAAGTCTGCCAAGATGCCCTGTGCCTGGAGTCAGTCTGCCCAGAACCTGGTTTCTATACTTTCTAACTCATGACCTGGAACAAGCCACATCAAATGCTGTGCTCCTTTCCTCTTATTAGAAGAATAATGATGATGTCTGCCCTTGTAGTTTGGGAGAAGTTATGCACATGAAATCAAACAAGTTATATAAAACACATACCCTAAAGCCTTGTACTTAGGAATCACTTGAAAAGAATACATGATGCATCTTTAATGGCATCTTCCTCCTCATTCTTATTGATTTCATGATCACTTGACATTTTTAGGAGGAAGTTTAGAAAGACCCAAGTGCTGCTATGGTGGGGAGATGCCAGCCAGAGGCAGAGCCAGTGAGAGTGGATGCAGAACTCAGAAGAGAGTTCTCACATCCCAACCAGAACCAAGAATATAAATTTCATAGGACTTTATTATGAAATGTTTTACATTGGTACACTCTCGGCTTTCTACCACAATTATCATGTTTATTCTCCTGAGGAGGGAATAATCATCCTAACAGTCCATCTTTCTTTTCTTTTTTAAATTTATATATATTTTTTTAAATTATTGTACTTGATTTATGATGTTCTGTACAGCAAAGTGACCCAATTATACGTATTCATACATTCTTTTTCTTACATTATCCTCCATCATGTTCCATCACAAGTGATTGGATATAACTCCCTGTGCTTTACAGCAGGATCTCATTGCTTATCCACTAAAAATGCAATAATTTGCATCTACTAACTACAAACTCCCAGTCCATTCTACTCCCTCCACCTTGGCAACCACCTAAGAGTCTCTCTTTCAATCATGGGCTTACTCAACACTTACTGGGCTGGGTTGCATCTGTGCTGGACCATGAACAAGGAGTACAGATTCACTGCCCCCCTCCTGCCTGGTGTGTGAAGAAGTCTCGGAATTTGCAGGAAGACATCGGGCTGGGAACTTCAAATGCAGGTGCCCACAAATGGAAGAGACACAGATAAAGAACCACACTATTAGAACTGGCAAACTGATAGGCAGGCAGCAGCAATTATGCACAGTGGTGTGACCTGAGGGCTCAGTGCACAAAACTCTGAATTAGCCAATGAGCCCATGTGGTCCCAGTCTCTGGAGACCTTCTAATATTAATGGGAGAGGAAAAATAAAAGTGAATGTCTTTGGAAGGGTCTTGTTTCTTCCTCTTTTTCAGGAGGAAATTCAACTGTACTCTTTAGATTTTACTTCCAAGTTACAGGATCGCAACATAAATTAAGACTTTTTAGTGTATGTGTATAAATGAATCACTTTACTGTGCCCCTGAAACTAATGCAACATTGTAAATCAAGTATACTCCAATATGAAATTAATACTAAATGAAATTGAAAAAAACGTCAGCCTTTAAAAAGTCTAACCACTTAATGTGTGATTTTGATATCTATAAATCCACTATATTAAGCATGAAATCTATAGAGCCTTAGGTCTTCTATATGAAGCCTGTGATACTCTTTCCTTTTTCTCATTTGATTCTAAGGATAATTTCTTATTTTCATTTCCTTAGCCCTTGCTCAGTGTGGCATCTTATATGATTGTGATTTATAGGATTTTGTTTGTTTGCATATTTAAATTAGTCTTCTAAATTTTTGTTCTAATTGAATTATAGTGGCCTATTATAAAACTATTGATCTTTACATATTAATTTTATAACTGATATTTTACTAACTAGTTCAGAGTGCACCTCATAATGTTGCAATCAAGGTGTCAGCCAGGGATGTGGGGACTGAAGGCTTGATTAGGACCATGTACGAGGTAACTCTCAGGTAGGATTCACATGTAAACAGGATATTGTCCAGAGGATTCCTATGGTTCATCAACACATGGGCCTTTTGATGGTCATAGATGGCATCTATCAATCTAAACAACCCAAAGCAAGAGAGAGGCAAGGAGAAGAAAGCCAGATTTATTTTTTACTCAATTCCCAGAAATGACACCCCAATATTTCTTCCACATTCTTATTGTTGGAAACAAGTCACTATGTCCATCTCACACTCAGTGAGAGGGAAATACACAAGGGCATGAAAACCAGGAGTTGGAATTATTGAGAGTATCTCAGATGCTGCCATCCACACAGGCACCATCCTATATCAGGACATTGGCTCCAAGCACAGACTCAGGTCCTGTTCATTTGCAAATTCATAATCCCGAATTCATTGCACCACCTGATCTCAATAAAAAATCCCTGGTAGAGTTCCTGTCGTGGCTCAGTGGAAATGAATCCGACTAGGAACCATGAGGTTGTGGTTTCAACCCCTGGACTTGCTCAGTGGGTTAAGGATCTGGCGTTGCCAGGAGCTGTGGTGTAGATTGCAGATGTGGCTCAGATCTGGCATTGCTGTGGATGTGGTGTAGGCCGGCAGTAGCTCTGCTTAGACCCCTAGCTTGGGAACCTCCATATGCCGTGCATGCAGCCCTAGAAAGACAATAACAACAACAACAACAACAAAAATCCCTGGTGAGAGTCTAGAAATGGGTATAACATCCTCTCCATCTGATTAAGACCCCAGCCTACTGCTCCTGGTAACCCAGTCTTAAGCAGACCCCCTAGTTTCTGAGACAGTAGGAGAGCACCTCCACCCACATCAGACCACTCTGCAGCCATTCCAATACCAAATTGAACTAATGTTCCCCATGTTTCAGATTTATGCTAACTAGAGAGGAATCCACTCACTCAAGATTTTTTCTTTACATTTCTTTGTGTTCTCAGCTCTTGAAGACTAATGAAATATGTTTGGGCTTACCTGTTTTTTCTTTCATATTGACTGGGATGCATGTGGATAGTGGTGTGATGTAACTTTCTAAATTCTACCCATGCACCCTTTCTGACAGGGAGATCTCTTCTAAGGAATTCAGAGATTGGTTTGTCACTGAGTGATGTAAAGAAAATCTGAATAGGAGTTCCTATTGTGGCTCAGTGGGTTAGGAACCTGACATAGTATCCAGGAGGATGCAGGTTTGATCCCTGGCCTCACTCAGTGGGTTAAGGACCCAGCATTGCCAGAAGCTGAAGCATAGGTCACAGACATGGCTTGGATCCTCAGTTACTGTGGCTGTGGCATAGGCTGGCAGCTGCATCTCCAATTCAACCCCTAGTTCTGGAATTTCTATATACAGCAGGTATAGCCCTAAAGAGAGAAAAGAGAAAAAGAAAAAAGAAAACTTGAATGTATACCATAACATATTGTATATTGAGGAAATAATGTTATTTACCCATGTGGGGAAAAGTGACAGAGGGGCTATTTAGGTGTGAGTACAAGGCTGATATGTAGAAGTGGCTATGAGAAGGAGAGACTGGGTGTTGGGGCTTCTAAAAGAATTAGTCCATATGGGAAAAAAATATATTACTAAAGTTATTTCATAGTGAGTAGAAGGGATAAGATTCTAAGATAAATGGCAAAGATGAATTTATAGGACATGGGACATGGAAACCAAAGTCAGTTATGTTTGTAACATCAAGAGACATATGCTGTGTTCTTTTCTCCCAGTTCCCCCTCCCATGATGAGTATCCTTGATCAAAAGGCATTTGAGTAGAGTTGATTCGTGAGAGAGGAGTGTTGGGGCTCTTTAAAATAAATGGGCAGCAGTAAAATAATATTGAAGAAAAGTCAGAGCCTAGTGGGCAGAGGAGATCAGATGTTAGGGTCACTGCCAAAGATGAGTGTAGAAGATATGGTGTATATAAAACATAGATATTGGTGTTAATGTAGTAAATTAGTGATTGGGAGTTCCTGTCGCAGTGGAAAGGGACCCAACTAAGGATCATGAGGTTGCGGGTTCAATACTTGGCCTCGCTTGGTGGGTTAAGGATCTGGCATTGCCGTGAGCTGTGGTGTAGTTCACAGATGCAGCTCGGATCTGATGTTGCTGCGGCTCTGGCATAGGCCAGCAGCAACAGCTCTGATTAGACCCCTATCCTGGGAACCTCCATATGCCACTGGTGCGGCCATAAAAGGACAAAAAAGATAAATAAATAAATAAGTTAGTTATTGGCTTTGTGCTTTTCTCAATTCTTTTCACATAATGAGTATCTTAAAGGATACAAGAATCTTCTCATATTCAGTGTTTGATGTGTAATTGAGAAATATCTATCCTCACCTTTTTATCCTTTTATTTTTTGGAGAAATTTCAAACCACACACTTTATTCTATGGGTCTTAATATTGCAGTTATCATTAGAGAAAAATTGATCCTGGAGTTCCCTTGTGGCACAGCAGGTTAAAGATCCAGTGTTGTTCCTGCAGTGGCTTGGGTCACTTATGTGGTGTGGGTTTGATCTCTGGCCTGGAAACTCTCACATGCCACAGGTGCAGCCAAAAAAAAATAAAAGAAAAGAATAAATTTCACTTAAAAAAATAAAATAGATCCCTTTGAGAGTCCTGAAATAAACACAAGCAAACCATGTTTTTTGACTCTCTCTCAGGAATTCTTAAAGATGCAAGAACTTTTTTTTTGTTTTTTTCTAGGGCCATACCCATGGCATATGGAGGTTCCCAGGCTAGGGGTCTAATCAGAGCTGTAGCTGCCGGCTTGCACCACAGCCACAGCAATGCCAGATCCGAGCTGCATCTTTGAACTACACCACAGCTCATGGCAATGCTAGATCCTTAACCCACTGAGCGAGGCCAGGGATCGAACCTGCAACCTCATGGTTCCTAGTCAGATTTGTTAACCACTGAGCTACAACGGGAACTCCAGGAATTCTTAGAGATGCTCGTGGAAGACAAGGGATTCCAGGCAAGAAGAAAAATAGTGGATATATAAATGTTAAATTATCTTCACATTTTTCTTGGAGTTCCTATTGTGGATCAGTGGTAATGAACCCGACTAATATCCATGAGTATGCAGGTTGGATCCCTGGCCTAGTTCAGTGGGTTAAAGGATCTGGCATTGCTGTTAGCTGTGGTGTGGGTCGCAGAAGTGGTTAGGATCCCAAATTGCTGTGACTGTAGTATAGACCAGGAACTGCAGCTCCCTTTCTACCCCTAGCCTGGGAACATCCATGTGCTGTGGGCAAAGACTTAAAAAGACAAAAGAAATAAACGTATCTATGGGCAGAGTAATTTTCAGTGAAAACACACCAGAATTTCTGAGAGCATTTCTTCTACTACCAAGACTGTAAGAAAAATATCCACAGAGAACAGGGCAGGAAGGAAGATGAAGCCATCAGGTCAGGACCTGTGCCCCTAGCAGGGGACATGAAAGAGCAGGTGGATATATCATAGGCACACCTTTTAGATTGACTTTTATCAAAAAGACAAGAGATTATTACAAATGATTGAGTGGATTTATATGGGGAAAAAAGAATGGGTATATGTATGTGTATAACTAATTCACTTTGCTGTACACAATAAATGAATGCATTGTAAGTCAACTATACTCCAGTAAAATTTAAAAAACAAAAAAGACAAGAGATAGCAAATGCTGGCAAAGATGTGTAGAAAGGAGAATCCAGAGGCAGTGTTGATATGAATGTATGGTCACTGTGAACAAGAGAATGGAAGTTCCTTAAAATTTTTAAAAAGACCTGCTACGTGAAACAGCAATTCCACTTCTGGGTATTTTTCCAAAGGAGGTGATGTAACTATTAAAAAAAAAAGGGAACAACATAGTATCCATTGATGATGAAGGATAAAGAAATGTGGTATCCCTAAAATTAAAAAAAAAAGCAGAAATTTGCATAACACTGGAAATCAACTAGAATCTAATAAAAATAAAATTTAAAAATCAACTTAAAAAATTAAAAAAAGAAATCAAGAGCAAAAGTCAGTAGGGAGTTCCCATTGTGGCTCGGTGGTAATGAATCTGACTAGTATCCACAAGGACGTGAGTTCACCCGGCTTCACTCAGTGGTTTAAGGATCTGGCTTTGCCATGAGCTCTGGTGTAGGTTACAGACACAGACGGGATCTGGCATTGCACCCCTAGCTCAGAAACTTCCACATGCCACTGTTGCAGCCCTAAAAAGACCAAAAGAGAAAAAAAGAGCAGAAGTAAATAAAATAAAAGGCAAATAATGGAAAAAGGAAAAAAATTAACAACTTTTTAAGTCAACTATATATAATCCAATAAAAATGTTTTTAAAAAGAAATGTTATATAGTAGTAGCAGTGGTACACAAATGGAATATTATACAGCCATAAGAAAGAAGGAATTCCTGCCACTTGGTAGAATATGGATGAAACTTGAGAACATTATGTTAAGTGAAATTAAGTCAGACAGAGAAAGACAACAAATGTATGATCCAGCTTATTCAAATTCTGAAAATACTGAACTCATAGAAACAGAGTAGAATGGTGGTTGCCTGGGGCTGAAAGGCAGTAGAAAAGAGGAGGTGTAGTTTGAGTTACAGTTATAGATGAAGAAATTGCCGGGATTTAATGTACATCATGGTGATAATGGGTAACACTACAGTGTTACATTCTTGAAAGTGCTATGAGGTTAGAGTTACCTTTCTAACCAAAAAAATGGTAATTAGGTGAAGAAAAGGGTGTGTTAATCTTATTTTGGTAAACATTTCACAATAGACACATGTCACAAAACACCGTATTGTACACATTAAATTTATACAGTGTTATATGTCAATTATGTCCCAATAATGCTGTAATAAAAAACCCACAAAAAAAAACAATACATCTATTTTTGGTTACAAACAATGTGCATCTACCTCAAAAATAATGTCTGTTGTTCTGTTCACAGTTCCAGAATTGGTAATAAAATAGGGTACTATCCAGAAGAGGGAACTTAAAATGATTTGGTCAGAGAAAACTACCCTGTGTGAAAAGTTGAAATGTAGGTGCAAGTTATCCCATTTGCTAGTCATCTAGGAACAATACTTTTTTTAATCTTAAGAAATAATTGAGACACTCTTCACACACCATAAAATTCACCAATTTAATGTGTGCAATTCAATAGTTTTTAGTATATTCACAGAGTTGTTCAACCATCACCACAATCCAATTTTAGATCTTTTTATCACTCCAAAAAGAATCCATGAAATTTTAGCTTTACATTAGCATCTAAAAGAGAAAAGTTTGGAGTTCCCACTGTGGCAAAGAGGATTAAGGATCCAGCATTGCCACCACTGTGGCGTGGGTGGCAGCTGCAGCTCATATTCCATCCCTGGCCTGGGAACTTCCATATGATGCAACTGTGGGCAAAAAGAGAGAGAGAGAGAGAGAGAGAAAATCTCTTCTCATAAAAAGTTCACTTCTATAATTATCAAAAACAAAATTAACCATGTAAGAAATTGAGAAAATGTACTGAAATTTTTTGTGGAAGTTTAAGTTGAGATTGAAGGCTGTCGAGAATGCACAGAGTGAATTATTTTTTACACTGTTCTAGCACAGAATGAAAATCTCCACCAGTTTAGTTGAATAAATTAGGAGGGCATACGGAACATGTTCTAGGTGGGTGTGATGACCATGGTTAAATAAGCACAATAATGCATAAACAAAAGGCAACTTCATTTTATTAAGAATCTTAGGGGAGTTCCCATCATGGCTCAGTGGTTAACAAATCTGACTAGGAACAATGAGGTTGCGGGTTCGATCCCTGGCCTTGCTCAGTGGGTTACGGATCTGGCGTTGCCATGAGCTGTGGTGTAGGTCGCATATGCGGCTCGGATCCTGAGTTGCTGTGGTTCTGGCATAGGCCGGTGGCTACAGCTCCGATTAGACCCCTAGCCTGGGAAACTCCATATGCCATGGGAGTGGCCCAGGAAAAGGCAAAAGAGAAAAAAAAAAAAAAAAAAAGAATCTTAGGGAGTACCCATCATGGCGGAGTGAAAACAAATCTGACTAGGAACCATGAGGTTGTGGGTTCCATCCCTGGCCTCGCAGAGTGGGTTACAGACCTAGTGTTGCCATGAGCTGAGGTGTAGGTTGCAGATGCAGCTTGGATCTGGCATTGCTGTGGCTCTGGTGTAGGCCAGAAGCAACATCTCAGATTGGACCCCTAACCTGGGAATCTCCATATGCTGCCAGTGCAGATCTATAAAGACAAAAGACGAGAAAAAAAAGAATCTTAGGAACTCTATCCTTACGTATTATTTATTTATTTATTTATTTATTTATTTATTTTGCTTTTTAGGGCCACACCCACAACATGTGGAAGTTCCCAGGCTAGGGTTTGAATTGGAGCTACATCTGCTGGCCTAAACCACAGCCACAGCAATGCTGGATCTGATCAGCATCTACAACCTACACTATAGCTCATGGCAATGCTGGACACCCAACCCACTGAGCAAGACCAGGGATCAAACCCACATCCCCATGTATACTAGTCAGATTCATTTCTGCTACACCACAACAGGAACTCCTTTAATTTTTTTTTATTTTATTTTGTGTGTATGCTTTTATTTTATTGTATTTACAACACCTGCAGCATGAATAAATTCCTGGGCCAGCAATCAAAGCCGCACCACAGCAGTGACAATGCCAGATCCTTAACCCACTGAGCCACCAGAGAACTCAGGAGCTCCTTAATTTTTATTTTTTATTGGAGCATAGTTGATTCATAATGTTGTCTTACCTTCAGGTGTGCAGCAAGTATTCTGTCATGTGGTGATTATGATCTGCAAAGGATCCTAGAACTCAACTTCGGTCCATTGAAGAAATGACAAAAGAAGCAAGAGTCCGGTGGTAAGCAAGGAGAAGAGCGAAGGCCATAGGAGCTATAAAAAGGATGACATAAGAGAGGGAGAATTTCAAGTCTACATGTTTAATGTTTCTACATTTCCCAAAGTACACTCCAAATGGGTGACACCCACGTACTGAAATTAGACTGTTTGGCCAAAGAACCTCCTCATGGCCATTTTGATGTCCCTGTTCCTCAGACTGTACGTAGATGAAGGGGTTCAGCATGGGGGTGACCACAGTGCACATCACCGAGGCCACTGCATCCTCCCTGGGGGAAAGTGAGAGAGCTGAACTGAGGTACACCCCAAGGCCTGTTCCATAAAATAAACAAATAACTGCCAGGTGAGAGCCACAGGTGGAGAAGGCTTTGTACCTCCCACCTGATGAGGAGACTCTCAGAATGGAGGAAACAATTTTAGAGTAAGAGAAAAGGATCCCTGAGATAGGGAGAAAACCAGAGATGCCACCCACACAATGCATGGCTATGGTATTGGCGGAAGGGTCAGAACAGGATAGGTTGAGGAGTTGAGAAGGATCACAGAAGAAATGAGAAATTTCCACATCTCTGAAGTAGGCAACTTTTACCACCACCAAACTGTGCATCTGAGAGACCAAAAGGCTGGTGAGGAGTGATACCAACACTAACAAGCCACAGACACGTGGGTTCATGATGACCAAGTAATGCAGGGGGTGACAGATGGCCACAAACCTGTCATAGGCCATCACAGTCAGGAGGAGACTATCCAAACATCCAAAAAGCATAAAAAATGACATCTGTGTCAGGCAGCCAGCATAGGAGATGACTCTGCTGTGAGTCTGGATGTTCACAATCATCCTGGGGACAGTGGTGGAGGTGAAGCCCATGTCAGCCAAGGACAGGATGGAGAGGAAGAAGTACATGGGGGTGTGGAGGTGGGAGTCAGAGGTGACAGCCAGGATGATGAGCAGGTTCCCCAGCATGGTGACCAGGTATATGGACAGGAACAGCCCAAGGAGGAGGGGCTGCAGGTCTGGATCCTCTGAGAGTCCCAGGAGGAAGAAGTCAGAGACACCCGTTAGATTTTGTGGTCCCATGTAGCTCTGACACCTTTTGAAAAAGAAGAGAGAGAGAGGTTTGGAAGAAAGGAAACAGGTAAATGAGCATGCAGTCCTACTATGTGCATATTTTGGATTTAGGATATTTACAAGCCAATATTCACACTTGGGGTCATACACCCTGGTACCTTCAGCACTATTTCACAAAGTTCCAAATCCAGTTTTCTTACAGCTCCTTTCTCACTGGATTCTACGTTATTCACCTCTTTCTATACATTGGCTTAAAGAATGTTAGAGGAGCAAGGAAATGGAGAGATAACAAATCCCTGATCATGGCAAAGGACAGTCTATTCTTTTAATGAAATATATTGAGTAAGAAAAAGCACAACATTGTAAATCAACTAAACTTTAATAAAAACATAAAAGTTATATAAAAAAGAAATATCCCTCTCCCCTTTTGAAAAAAAAATCATTCTAATTAATACAGTTAGAATCAGCCTTAATTTATTCAGATACAGCACAGGAATTTCTCTTGACTCAGAATGTTGATAATCTAGATATTCCTCGAACTATGTCATCTGGACTCTAAATAAAAGTCAAATGTTCATAATTAGAAAGGGGTTTTTTGGGGGGAGGGGTCTTTTTTGTTGTTTTTTTAGGGCCACACCCTTGGCACATGGAGGTTCCCCAGCTAGGGGTCTAATTGGAGCTGTAGCCGCAGGCCTATGCCACAGCCACAGCAACGCCAGATCCGAGCCATATCTACCACCTACACCACAGCTCATGGCAAGCCTGGATCCTCCACCCACTGAGCAAGGCCAGAGATCGAACCCACAACCTCATGGTTCTTGGATTCGTTAACCACTGCTCCACGATGGGAACTCCTGGGTTGTCTTTTAAAAATCTTTTCAAGGGAAACCTGTGCACCACTGGTGAGAATGGAAATTTGTTTGGCCACTGTGGAAATTCCTTGCTTTTATGGTTAAAGGGGAAACATGGTATTGGGACAAATAGGGGATTGGGATTGACATATACACACTACTCTATATAAAATAGACAGGTAACATGTCTAGCACAAGAAAATCTACTCAAAATTATGTAATAACCTATAGGGGAAAAGCATCTGAAAAGGAATGGATATATAGATATATATATATAAAATGGGTTTATTTTGCTGAACACCTGAACTAACACAACTTTGTAAGTCCACTATACACCAATAAAATTTAAAAAAAAAAAATACAACTACCATTTGATTCAGTTTTTCCAATTCTGGGTATTCATCTTAAGGAAATGAAAACACTAATAGGAAAAGTTACATGCACCGCTCTGTTCATTGTAGCATTATTTACAACAGACAAGATGTGGAAACACCCTAAGTGTCCATCAGTGGGTGAGTAGAGGAAGAAAACATGATATATACACACAATGGCACACGATTCAGCCATAAGAAAGAAGGAAATCCTGCCATTTCTGACAACATGTATGGACCTTGAAGGCATTAGGCTAAGCAAAATAAGTCAGATAAAGACAAGTCATGTAATTCACCTATGTGTGGAATCTAAAATCAAACAAACCAACCCTAAACTCGGAGAAAAAGAGGTAAGATGTGTAGTTTCCAAAAGCTGGGGGTGGGGGTGGGGAGTGGAGAAATTGGATGAAACGAGTCAAAATGTACACCCTTCCATATATAAGATACAAAGTGCTAGGGGTGTAAGGTACAACACAATGACTACAGTTAACACTGTTCTGTGATATATTTGAAAGTTAAGAGAGCAAATCCTAAGAAATTTCAAGGAAGAAAATGTTTTTTTCTTTTCCTCTCTACATACAATGATGGATATTACGTCATTGTGGTAATCGTGGCACAATACGTTTGAGTCAGGTCAGTATACAGTACACCTTAAATTTATATGGTGCTAAATGTCAATTACATCTCAAAAAACCTAGAAAAAAATGCTTTTCAACTGTAACTTCTAAACTCAGCCTAGTAGGGAGTTCCCTGATGGTGCAGCAGGTTAAGAATCCAGCATTGCCATTGTTGGGACTCAGGTCTATGCTGTGGCATGAGTTCAGTCCCTGGCCTGGGAACTTCATGCTGCAGGTCTTGGCAAAAACAAAAACAATAACAAAACAAAACAAAAACAAACAAACAAACAAACAAAAAAACAACCTTAGTCCAGTAGACTTCAAATTTTGATAACTACATTTTGGTAAATGCAAAGTCACAACATCATTACCCTATAGACGGCATTAGCGTACAGTGCACTTCTGGATCATTAAACAGGAGTTCCCATTGTGGCTCAGTAGGTTAAGAACCCGACTAGTATCTATGAGGATGCAGGTTTAATCCCTGGCCTCGCTCACTGGGTTAAGGATCCAACATTGCTGCAAGCTGTGGTGTAGGCCACAGATGTGGTTCATATCCAGCGCTGATGTGGCTGTGGCTGTGGCTGTGGCATAGGCCAGCAGCTGCAGCTCAGATTCGACTCCTAGCCAGGGAATTTCCATATGCTGCAAGTGTGACCCTAAAAAGAAAAATAAAATAAATTAAATTAAAATTAAAATGTTTAATCCTAAAGAGATAAACTAAACTAAAATAAAAAATATTTTCTTCCTATTTTTGATCTTATGCAGAATTGTATATCAACCCTGCGTATTCTCAGGGACACACTAGTGTCTGGCTCTGCTCTTTGTTTCTCTGGTCTCCCTTTCCTGGTAGCTTGGCAAAAGCACTTACACGTATATCTAATTCCAAACATTTGGAGGTGCTGTATTTTAATCAAATCCCACTCACCTATTTACAGTGGAGGAATTAAGGACCATGGCAGGCCCCCAAACCAGGTCTGAAACCCAGACTTCTCACACCTACCTAACTTCAATCTTTGCTGAAACAGGGGGAATTTTCTTTAACTTAATTCTTCTAAAATTCAGTTCTCTCAGATCAACTCTCTGAAGGTGACTCAGATCTTCATTTCCCTTGACAGGTCACACTATGATTTAATTGGGGCGGGTGGGGAACACAAGAGAAAATAGAAACTCATATAACAAACATCTGGGGAGTTTCCACATCCACAAAATAGAGATAATTAACTTACTGGGTTGTTTCAAGACATTCAATATAAAGATTAAATATAAAGACATTAGATATAAAGTGCTCAGACCCAGGGTTCCCAGTCCTAGTTGATTATTATCTTTACTTGGAAAATTATAAAATAAACCCATGCCCAGGCCATAGCCTAGAGCCAATTAAATAATAATCTCTAAGTGTACCGTTCTTAGTGGTCAAGAACACTGCCTTAAAGTACGTCCAGGTACTTAGAAAATGTTCGATTAATAATTGCCTAGGAGTTCCTGTTCTGACTCAGCAGGTTAAGAACCTGATATAACATCTGAGAGGATGCAGATTCAATTCCTGATCGCAGTCAAGGGGTTAAGAATCTGGCATTGCCACAAGCTGGGGCATAGTTAGCAAACACGGCTCAGATCTGGTGTTGACCTGGCTGTGGCATAGGCTGGCAGCTACAGCTCCAATTCAACCCTAGCCTGGGAACTTCCATATTCTGCAGGTGTGGCCTTAAAAGGAAAAATACACATCTTGCTTATTATTACTATAAGTAATATCCAATGCCTATATTTAAAATATAAGCATTTAATAGCATTTGCTTCAAAACATTTAATAGTTTAAATACAATTAAGTAAAACTGGTTTTCTTCAAGTCCCTGCATTATCCCATTGTTCTGCAAACCTGTCCCCAAAGCAATCGCTGTCATTAATTTGGTCAGTATATTTTCTGTCAGTGTTTCCACAATGTTAGTCTATATTTATGTATTTATAAAGCTTTGAAATGTTATACAAATGGTACATTATTGCACATGTTGCATCTAAAACATTCTCGCTCACAACTTTGGGTTTAGGTTTAAATCTTTCTGTGAATGCATACATCTAGATACAATACTTTAACTGATATGTAATATTGCCTGAAGAAGGAACTTCATTTTACTTACTAAATTTCTTATTTTGATAATCCCATGAAAATTCTTTTGCCTTTCTCCATATCATACAGCTGAGAATTTCATTTATGGTATGTGCAAGTTCAACTTTACTATTTACTGACTACATTTGTATTCCCAACAGAAAAATGGATTGCTATCAATATTCAAGGTATTATTCAGGTATAGACTAAGAGACACCTCTGAAGTATCTAATGATAGTCATTCCATGATCACTGCTCCATATGAAAACTTGCATCTTAACAAGGGAATAATATTTCCATATCTCAGATTTTCAAACTGGACTGTAAAGTGCATTGCTATCATAGGAAATCTATAATCCATCATATTAGTGCCACCAGTGCCCCTAAAACCACTGGTTCAGTATCCTAAGTCACAGATGTGTGTAGAAATGCCTCAGCTTCTATGCGGTGTTCCTTATCTGGAAATTGAGAAGATAACAGCCAGCTCCAGAGATGTGGGGCATCTTAGGATGGTGGAACTTAATCAATATTTGGTCCTTGCTTTGAACCAGAATTATAATTATTTTTGGAATAGTGGGCTTATGCATGAAATGCAACCCTAAGAGAGTTTTAATAATCTTTTGATTATATTTTTACTTAAAGAATAGTCGACTTACAGTGTTGTGCCAATTTCTGCTGTACAGCATAGTGATCCAGTCATACATACATATACATTCTTTTCCTCATACTATCTTCCATCATGTTCTATCCCAAGAGATGGGATACAGTTCCCTGTGCTATGCAGTAAGACCTCGTTGTTTATCTATTCTAAATGTAATACTTTGCATCTACCAACCCCCAACTCAGTGTCCATCCCACACCCTCCCTGCTCCCCCTTGGCAACCCCAAGTCTGTTCTCCATGTCTGTGAGTCTGTTTGTTTTGTAGGTAAGTTCATTTGTGCCATATTTTAGATCCACATATAAGTGATATCATATGGTGTTTGTCTTTCTTTTTCTGACTTACTTCTCTTAATATGAGAATCCCTAGTTGCATACATGTTGCTGCAAATGCCATTCTTTTGTTCTTTTTAGGGCTGAGGAGCATTCCATTGTGTGTATGTAATTGGCTATATGACAGGGAATCTGAAGAGTATCTTTTCCCAGGGTGTGCACATAGAATGACTTGGATGATAAATTGTAACTTCCCCTGCTCCTTCTGCCTTTTCTTTTCAGTATTTATGAAAATCACTGTGTTGTTCCTTGAGTACAACAAGAGTAATTGAGTAATTGAATGTTGTAGAGCTATTAAATGGAAAATAATAGATCCCATTTAGAGTCCATGTCATACACACAGGCAAGTACTATTTTATCTTGTCTCTTGTCCTAGGGGGCATCCCATAAGCACAGGCAGGAAAGCATCAGTGTGTGCAAGCCATATTGATTATTCTGTGTTTCTGCGACCCAAAGAAGGGTCTACTCAATAGTTATCATACCTGGGGAGTTAAGGATCAAGCATTGCTGCAAGCTGGGCATGGGTCGCAGACTCAGCTCGGATTGATGTTGCTGTGGCTGTGGCTGTGGCATAGGCACAGCTGCAGCTCCAATTCAACCCGTAGCTGGGAAGGTCCATATGCCGTGGGTGAGGCCATTAAAAAAGAAAGGAAGAAAGAAAGAGAAATCAATGTGACTCAGCCATTTCCGTCCAAGTGCTCAGTGTCTAGCTGTATAGGGACAAAATAAAATGTTTTGTCAGATATTCATTAAAAGTTAAACTGTCAAATCACAGGATATTTTGGCCAAATGATATGAACCTTAGGGTAATCAAAATCAATAATATTTTTATCAAAAAGTTTGCCCTTAGTTTATGCATCCATCCCATATTTACCCACATAGACAGTATCCATTCCCTGTTTCTTACTCAGTGAGGTGGTATCAAACCGAAATCAACTCAGATGACAATGTCGATGCTCTGAGATACTAAGAACTTGCTCCAGCTCGCTAGATAATAAATGCAGCAGATAGGATTTAAAATTATACGGTGGATCTCTGAGTCACAGGTAGTTAACTTCTTCACACTAATACAACTCAGGAAGTTTAAACCAGAGATCCACAGGTCTTAGCCAATGACACATCTTCTGTACATCCTCTCTGTTTCTGGTCTCCTGAGTATGGATGATGTTATGTCTCCAGTTTAAATGGAGAAGGCTGAATTACAGGAATGGAGGAGGAAGTGGACAGGTGAGGCAATATCCAGGAGCAGAGATCTGCCCTCAGCTGTTATGAGCCAATGATTTCTGTGATCCTGCCTATGATCTCAGCCATCCTTTCTACGGTTGGTGCCACCCACAGCTCCCCACTGCGGTTTACCGGTAACCTCCAAAATGAAGATCACAGTAACCGGAGATGCTTGATGGAATGGCCAGAGAAGTGAAATGACTGGGTTGGCAAAGGGACAATGCTGGCCAGGTGTCTGTGTCTTCAGTCAGGCTGTTTGATTCAAAGCTGACTTCATCCTATTCTATCCCATGATCTGGTGCAAGTTACAATAAATAAAAAAACCTATCATCCTTCTCTCATTTGTAAAAGAACAATAACCTGTACACATATATCTGAGGGGTGACTATGCAGATGAAAAAAAATAAGCTACGTGGAGCACTTAATTCAGAGCCTGGCCCTTGGGAATCTTTAATAAATATTCACGATACCACATATATGATCATCTGGCATCATCCTCATTAGCACCTTCATGATCATCTTGGAATGTTTAGGGGACAGTTTAGAGGGACTCATTTCCTGCTCTGGTGAGAGAGATGCCAACAGAACCTAGAGCCAGTATGGGAGGAAAGCAGAAATAAGACTTCTCACTGAGACCAACAGCATCAACTTCATATGCCTCTGAGCTGACTGCGTATTGGTGCCCTACTCGCTCATCCTCCAACTGTCCTGCTTATCCTGATGATGAAGAAACCATCCTGCCCCAGTCCCTCCTGTACTCAGTATCTCCAGTGGTACTCACTGCAGGGCACTGCCTTTGTGCTGGGGCATGACAAAGGAATGATGGTCAATTGCCCTTCCCAGGCTGGGTGAGTGATGAAGGTTCAGGTTCTGTTCTCAGGACAGACAGGAAGACAGAGTCAGATGGACCCCTTGATGAAGACAATGACTATGACAGGAGAAGACACACGTACTGATCCAGCTGGACTGGGACCAACAAACTGAAATGTTGCAGGGCACAGGCTGCTTATTTACAGGAGTCTGGGCTTGAGAGTTCAATGCCCAGAGCTCAAAATTAGCCAAATTGGCCCATGTTATCTCAGTCTCTGAAGGTCTGTTAATATTGATGGTATAGGATTACAAGAGATGTCCTTGGGAAAAAAAAGAAAAAAAAAAAAAGGCGTTCCTGTCGTGGCTCAGTGGTTAACAAATTCGACTAGGAACCATGAGGTTGCGGATTTGATCCCTGGCCTCCTTCAGGGGTTAAGGATCTGACGTTGCTGTGAGCTGTGGTGTAGGTTGCAGACACCGCTCGGTCCCGTATTGCTGTGGCTCTGGCATAGGCCAGCAGCTACCGCTCCGATTAGACCCCTAGCCTGGGAGCCTCCATATGCCGCAGGTGTGGCCTTAAAAAGAAAAAAAAGAAAAAAAAGAGAGAGAGATGTCCTTTGTACAGTCTGGGTCCTGCCCATTCTCAGGAGGAATCTCATCCTTACTCCTCCTCCTGAACTTCCTGTTTCATACATCTTAATAAAAAAACTCAGACTTACTGTTTATGTGTTAGTTTCATGTGTACAGCAAAGTGATTCCGCTATGCGTATATACATATACTCTTTTCATATTCTTTTGCAGTATAGTTTATTATAAGACACTGAAGATAGTTCCCTGTGCTATACAGTAGATCCTTTTGGTTATCTATTAAATATAGTGTGTATATGTTAATCTCAAACTCCTAATTTACCTCTCCCACATCCCTTTGGTAACCATGTTTGTTTTCTATGTCTTTGAGTCTGTATCTGTTTTGTAAGCACAGTTCATTTGTATCACATTTGTCTATGTGGCATCATTTTTTAGATTCTACATATAAGCGACGTCATATGATATTTGTCTTTATGTGACTTCCTTCACTTAATATGATAATTTCTAGGTCCATCCATGTTGCTGCAAATGGCATTATCATTCTTTTTATGGCCGAGTCATATTCTACTGTATATATGTACCACTTCTTCCTTGTCCATTCATCTGTTGATGGACATTTAGGTTGCTTCCATGTCTTGGCTATAGTAAACGGTGCTGCAGTGAACATCGGGGTGCATGTGTCATTTCAAATGATAGTTTTCTCCAGATATATGCCCAGGAGTGGGACTACAGGATCATACAGTAACCCTATGTTAGTTTTTTTTAGAGAACCTCCATACTGCTCTCCACAGTGGCTGCACAATTTACATTCCCACAGACGTGTTAAATTAACCTCTATTGACATGTGAGTTTATAATCATCAAATGCATTCAAATGACCGAGTGATCTTAGGGAGAATTGGGTCTTCTACAGCAAGAATCTGATGGTATTCTTATTTTCTCAGTTAATTTTTTGATTGTGGAAGCAACACTTAACATGAGATCTACCTTTTTAACAGATTTTGAAATATTCATATATTATAATTGACTGTAGGTACACTGTTGTACAGCACATCTGTAGGGCTTGTTCATCTTGATTCACTGAAATTTTATGCTGTTTTATGAGTAATTCTCCATTTCCCCCTCCTGCCAGCCCCTGGCAACCAGCTTTCCACTATATGATTTTATGAATTTGACTATTTTAGATGAATCATATAAGTAGAATCATGCAGAATTTGTCTTTCTGTGATTGTCTGCTTCACTTAGCATAATGTCCTAATGTCTGCCCATGTTGTTGCAAATGGCTGGATTTCCTTCTTTTTTCAGGCTGAATAGCGTTCACAGACTGCACATGTGATAATATTTATCAGTTTCCATTAATCTGTCAACTGATATTTAAATTGTGCCCAGATCTTGGCTATTGTGAATAGTGCTGCAATGAACTTAATAGCACTACTATCTCTTTGAGATCTTGATTTCACTTCTTTTAGATAAATACCAAGAGGTGGGATTGCTGGATCACATAGCAGTTCTACTTTTAAGGAAACGCTACAATGTTTTCCACAGTCACTACCACATTTTTTATTTATATCAACATTGTGCAAGGGTTCCAATTCCTCCACATCCTTACTAACATTGTTGTCTTTGGGGGTTTGCGTTTGTTTTTTTTTTTTCTTTAATAATAGCCATCCTGAGAAGTATGTCATGATGTCACAGTGTGGTTTTGATTTGCATTTTCCTGATGAATATTGATTTTGAGCACCTTTTCATATACTTGTTAGCCATTTATATATTCTTTGGAACACTGTCTATTTAAGTCCTTAAGCCACTTTATTTTATTGGGGTATAGTTGACTTACAATGTTGTGTTGGTTTCAGATGAATAGCAAAATGAATTAGCTAGAAAGATAGACATATCCACTATTTTTTCCCATACCCTTAGCCCATTTTTTAACCAGGTTATTAGTTTTTATTTTTTTTTACTCTTAATTTGGAGGAGTTCCTTACATATTCTGGAGAGTAATTAATTATCGACCACGTGGTTTGCAAATGTTTTCTCTCATTCCATAGGTTGCGGTTTTTTGTTTTTTTTGTTTTTTTGCCATGCCCACAGCATGTAGAAGTTCTCATCAAACCTGTGCCACAGTAGTAACCAGAGCCACAATAACAATGCCAGATCCTTAACTTGCTGAATCACCAGGGAACTCCAGGTTGCCTTTTCACTGATAAGGAATCTGAAGTACACTGAGTGGCCACAGGTCTCAAATTTTTGGCGAGACCTAGGTGGAATTGTGTCTTTAAATCCCTTACTCTTTCTGTTATCTGTGATGTGTCTCTCATACCAAGGAGAGTAGTGTTACTCCTGGATAGCTGTTGTGGACCTTTGCAGCAGATTTATATTCAGGCTTTCCCCACATGCATAGTGTTAGTTAATAAATAACATTCATTCTAAATTTTGAAGTTCAACAGGAAAAAGAAGAAAGGATTACTTCTGGAGCAGGTGAAATGAGATGTCAAAGGGCAACATCACTGTATTAGTCAGGGTTCTCCAGAGAAGCAGGACCAGTAGGTTATACATATATTTATAGAGAGAGAGGTTTAAGAAAATGACTCATATGATTGTGGAAGCTTGTTATAAGTCCAAGGGTTGCAGTGTAGATCAACCGGCTGGAGATGCAGGGGTGAGTTGTAATTCAAGTTCAAAGACAGTGTGATGGCCAGATTCCTTCTTCCTCCTTGAGGTCAGTCTTTGTTCTATCAAAGCCATCAACCGATCGGATTAGGCCCACACACTGAATGATCCACTTTACTCAAAGTCCAGGGATCTAAATGTTAATCTCAGCCAAATCAAAACAAAACACTTTCACAGAAACATCTAGAATAATATTTGACAAAGTATCTAGGCAACATGACCCAGCCAAGTTGACTAAAATTAACTATCACAATTACCTTGGCAAATTCCCATTACTTTCCCAATGAGAAATTCCAAAGTTCCATGAATAATTTTGCCCAATCCTTAAGTTTTCAGAAATGGAGACACAGAGCTATTCATTGTTTCAGACCAGATCACACTCCAATTGTCTAATTTCAGCTCATGAAAACCAAGCAATCAAAGTCCTAATTTAGCCATTTTTAAAGGGAGTTATCTCTTCTCACTGATTGGTATAGCTTCTTCTTCTGTAAAGGGCATTCCTTTTTTCCACTATTAAAGTTCCTGATCCATAAAGTGGGTAGATGATTTAGCTTAGTAGTAAAAGGCCAAGTAAGTTAATTTAGCTATTAAGGCAGGTTTTCAGAGAGCCTCAGATCACTGCCTCAGAAACCATGTAGCAACACCCCTGAGAAAATGTGGATACTCAGAGTTCCCATCGTGGCTCAGTGGTAACAAAACCAAATAGTATCCATGAGGACGTGGGTTCGGTCCCTGGCCTTGCTCAGTGGGTTAAGAATCTGGTGGTGCCATGAGCTGTGGTATAGGTCATAGATGCATCTAGGACCTGGCATTGCTGTGGCTGTAGTGCAGGCCGGCATCTGCAGCTCCAATTCAACCCCTGACCTGGAAACATCCATATGCTGCAGCTGTGCCCTCCCCCCAAAAAAAGGAAAGAATAAAAAAAAAGTTGAGTACTCATATGGTGTACAGCACAGATCAGAGTTCAAAGACAGACTTGTTAAGAGAAGAGAGAGGAAGAACAGCTTCAAAGTGCAGTCCTAAAGATACTATTACTAATGAAAGGAAAGAGCTACCCTTTGCTGAAGTAAAGTCTAGAAGGCTGAGTCTGGAGCATCTATTCACCAGCATAGATGAATAGTTTTATGGTATGGAAGAGAATATAAGTAAAGCAATATTGGGAATGTTGGGGAAAATAACATTACCTTGCTGCTAGGGTGGACTTTTTCATGTCATCCCTCTTGTCAGCAAATATGACTTTAAAAACTCCACCATCTGCTCATGAACAATACAGGATCCAAAAATACTAGTCATCTTTGAGCAAAACGTGATCCTATCATTCATTCCTAAACTACATGAAACCCAACTGAGATAATTTTTCAGTCCTCATGATAAGGCTCTTCCTCAGTCCAATTAAACTATAACCTGTGTTGAGAGACATCAGCATTTTTTTAAAGATTCCCAGGTGACTCCACATGAAGCCAAAGTTGAGAACATTCTTACTCAAAACTTGCATAAACAGACCTGAAAGATACAAAAGTTGTGTGGACAACAGACATGAGTTTTGGAAAGGGTTGAAGATTGGAATTGTTAGGAATAAGCACTGTGCATTTCTCCAGGATGCCTGGGTAACAGGTAAGAAATAAAGAAGGCTCTATAGTCATGATTCAATCATGCAGTGATTAAAATGGGGACTGGATCCCACAATAACCACTCCATCCTGTTGAAAATGTACCCAATGAAGCACTATACAGATATGAAATACTGAAAGTACTGAAAAGCACAAGAGCTTCAAAAATTATGGAACCGCGTAATCAGAAATTTGAATTCTAGCTGTTTGGTTTTACCGGTTTTTCCAAGCTCCATGGAAAAGATGGTGCAAGTATTGAGATTAGGCTGTTCGTTTGAGGAGCCTCCACATGGCCCTCTTGATGTCTCTGTTCCTCAGGCTGTAGATGAAGGGATTCAGCATGGGGACGACAACAGTGTACATCACTGAGACCACTACAGCCTTCCTGCGGGAATGTGAAACAGTGGAACTGAGGTACACTCCAAGGCCTGTTCCATAAAATAAACAAACAACTGACAGGTGAGAGCCACAGGTGGAGAAGGCTTTGTACCTCCCACCTGATGAGGGGACTCTCAGAATGGAGGAAACAATTTGAGTATAAGAGATAAGGATCCCCGAGACTGGAATACCACCAAAAATGGCACCAATAAAATAGATGACTATATTATTGCTGGGGATTTTAAAACAGGCAAGACTGAATAGCTGAGAAGGGTCACAGAAGAAATGAGGAATTTCCACATCCAGGAAGAAAGTAAGTTCTAACACTACCAAACTTTGCAGCTGGGAGACCAAAACGCTGACGAAAAATGACACCCAAACCAACCAGCCACAGAAGCGGGAATTCAGGATGACCAGGTAGTGTAGGGGGTGACAGATGGCCACAAACCGGTCATAGGCCATTACACTCAGGAGTAGACTGTCCAAGCATCCAAAAAGAATGAAAATAGACATCTGTGTCATGCATCCCATGTAGGAGATGACTCTACTGTGAGTTTGGATGTCCACAATCATCTTGGGAACGGTGGTGGAGATGTAACCAATGTCAGCCAAGGACAGGTGGGAGAGGAAGAAGTACATGGGGGTGTGGAGGTGGGCATCAGAGCTGACAGCCAGGATGATGAGTAGGTTCCCAAGCACAGTGACCAGGTACATGGACAGGAACAGCCCAAAGAGGAGGGGCTGCAGTTCAGGGTCATCTGAGAGGCCCAGGAGGAGGAATTCTGAGACACGAGTTATATTCTTTGCTCCAGCATGGCCAAGACAACTCCTAGAAAGGCAAAGAGGCTTTAACTAAATAAAACAAGCAAACAGGGAGCCAGCACTGTGTTTATATTTTGGATTCAACCAAGTAAAAGTATTCCCACTTGAGGATCATTCACTCCAATACCTTCAGTGATATTTCTTAGTGGTGGCAAACTCATTTCCTCTTAGAACATTTTCCTCATTGATCTCCTGACTATTTACTTTTTTTCTCATTTTTATTTTATTTTTTTGCTTTCCTCACCCCCACCACCACTCCCACCCTCACCCAAGCCTGTGCCTTCAGAATTCCCAGGCCAGGATCAGATCCAAGCTGCAGCTGCAACATATGCTGAAGCTGCTGCACCACTGGATCCTTTAACCTGATGCACTGGGTCAGGGATTAAATCTGCACCTCTGAAGCATCTTGAGCCACTGGAGTGGATACTTAACCCTCTGAGTCACAGCAGGAATGAACTCCTACTTATATGTTAGAGACACTACCTACATGTTAGAGACACTGTTCCAAAGTTTGATAAGGAGCAAACCAATTCAGAGTTAATAAAGTCATAAACACAATAAGGTATCAGCCCCTTCCTTTGAAGGAAATATATGGAAAAAGAAATATATTCCTTCCTTAAGAAAAATCACTCCAGGAGTTCCCATCATGGCTCAGTGGTTAATGACTCTGACTAGGAACCATGAGGTTGGGGGTTCAATCCCTGGCCTCGCTCGGTGAGTTAAGGATCTGGCATTGGCGTGAGCTGTGGTGTAGGTCACAGATGCGGCTCAGATCCTGTGTTGCTGTGGCTGTGGCTGTGGCTGGCAACTACAGCTCCGATGCGATCCCTAGCCTGGGAACCTCCATATGCAGCTGGAGCGGCCCTAGAAAAGCAAAAAGACTGAAAAAAAAAAAAAAAGCAAAGAAAAAGAAAAATCACTCCAAATAAAAGACACTAAAAAGCAGTCGAATATACCTTTTCCAAAAGCAGTGAGAGAAATTCCCTTAATTTAGAATATGTATAAAAACCCTATAACCTTAGCTATATTCTAAATTAAGGTCAAATGTGTTTAAAAAGTTAGAATATTGATAGGATTGTCAACTTTTCGGGTTTTCATCATTATTTGGATTTCCGAGACCCATCTTCAATGGAAATAAGTGCTCACTCAGATATGTGAGTCATCTTTTAAAAGTCTTTTTCCAATATTAATCCTAACACTAAGCTTTTCATGCAAGGTTATTTGTTTAAAAAAAAAAAAACTCTACACAATTTCAGGGGGTCTTAGTGTTAGAGATTGCTTTTTGCTGGTTTCCATTATGTAGTGACTTGGTGAAAGCATTTGAATATGCTTCTAGTTCTAAAACATGTGAAGGAGGAGTTCCTTAGTAGCTCAGTGGGTTAAGGACCCAGTGCTTTCACTGCTGTGCCTCAGGTTGCTGCAGTGGTGCAGGTTCCATTCCTAGCCCAGGAACTTTCGAATGCCATGTGTGTGGCCAAATGAGGCATTGTTATATTAAAACATATATACATTGGTGTGGTGGTTTGCCTTGTAAAAATCAGTGCACATTTAATTTTACTCTAGGCCGCCTACACTTTTTTCCCCCAATAAAACAATGAGATACAATCAACTAACCTGCTCTTACTTCTGATGTCAGGAACATCCCTGAATTCTGTCTAGTAATAGCCACTCCATGATGGCTCACGGGAAATCCTCAACATGCAGAGGAAATAATATTTGCATATCTCAAAATTCCAAAGTGGGAATATCATGCCGGGATGAAAAAATTGCTATTCATAGAATATCCTATGAACAAAATATTCATGCCAGAAAGACCCATATGAAGTCACTGGCCCATTCTCCTAATTCTCAGATGACCTGAGGCCCAAGAGAAGAAAGCAATGCTTCTGCCTACATTTGCTCATCTGGCACAGAGCAGTCTTGGAAAAATATACACTCATCTGGCTCTAGTGCATGGATAAGCAATGAGGTCCTATTGAACAGCAGAGGGAACTATATCCAGTCTCTTGGGATAGAACATGATGGAAGGTAGCATGAGAAAAATAATGTACATATATGTATGTCTGGGTCACTGTGCTGTAGAGCAGAAATTGATAAAACACAGTAAATCAGCTATAATTAAAAAATTAAAAAAAAGAAAGTGACAGGAACCCTGGGACAGGAGTCAGGAGATGAAAGTCTGAGCTCCACATCCGTCAAACATTGAGTGTGGAGTGTATATAAATATCAATTTCTTTCCTGCAGAATTTCTTACCTAGAAATGGGGAGAATAACATCCCTAGGCATTTGGCTCTTAATATTCTACTATGGTATTTTATTTATTTATTTATTTATTTATTTATTTATTTATTTATTTATTGTTGTCTTTTCTAGGTCTGCACCCGAGGCATGGGAGGTTCCCAGGCTAGCAGTCTAATCAAAGCCATAGCTGCTGGCATCTGATCCACATCTACAACTTCACCATAGCTCACAGCAATGCAGGATCATTAACTCACTGAGCAAGGCCAGGGATCGAACTTGGAACCTCATGGTTCCTAGTCAGATTCCTTAACCACTGAGCCACAACAGGAACTCCCTCTATTATGGTATTTAAAAAAAATTAAATCCCCCTTGCAGTAACAAGTTTGTTGATAAAATTTAATCTCAAGATGTATTTGATGGCTTTTTTTTTTTTTTTTGTCTTTTTGCCGTTTCTTGGGCCGCTCCCTCAGCATATGGAGGTTCCCAGGCCAGGAGTCCAATTGGAGACATAGCCAGTGGCCTACGCCAGAGCCACAGCAACTCGGGATCCGAGCCACGTCTGCAACCAACACAACAGCTCATAGCAACACCGGATCCTTAACCCACTGAGCAAGGCCAGGGATCGAACCCGCAACCTCATGGTTCCTAGTTGGATTCGTTAACCACTGCACCATGACGGGAACTCCTGATAGCTTTTATTTAATTGCATGGCAGAGAGGTTGAAGCCTTTCTTACCAAGGAAATGAGAGCAAGGAATGACTTGACATCCTAAGTGTGAAATCTTCAAAGTAGAATTCCTCTTGCAGTAACAAGTTTGTTGATGAAATTAAATCTCAAGATGTATTTGATGACTTTTATTTAATTGAATGACAGAGAGGTCAAAGCCTTTCTTACCCCAGGAAATGACAGCAAGGAATGACTTGACATCCAAAGCATGAAATTCTAAAAGTGTCTCACTCAGTCTATGAAGTAAATCCATGTATCCCCTTTTTTCCCTTTTTCTGTCCTTTACATTTTTAATTATTTAAGAAATCTCCACAAGTTTTTGATAATTGAATGACATGTGCTAACAAAAAACACTGCCTGCCATATCAGGAAACCAAGGGTGTTGCAGCCATCAGCCACATAAGCCACTTGACAGTGAGCCCTGAGGGAGCTCAGAATGAGAAAACACAGGATGCTGGCCCCAGAGAGCTGAGGTGTGTCTCAAAGGAATTGTTTCAATAAGCCTAGACGCTTGCCTCTTGTGCTAAATTCCTTAACTTGAGATATCTGGTTTTCTTTTATTAACAGAAATCTTTTGATGTTCCAACTACCTGGTCTTTGTTGCAAAAGCTCTTATATATCTTGCCCCCCACCCCTCCACATCACTCCCACACACACCTCTCACCCTCACCCCCTTCCCCCCCTTGGGAGCAACAGGACCTCCACCTCCAACTTAAAACCAACTTAGCTGGTCTGCAACTGTAGTTTGCACCATATTTTTCCTCTCTTTTTTTCTTTCTTCTTCCTCTTTCACCTCCTCTACTCCTCTGTCCAAAACCCTCTGTGAATGGGTGACTGGCTATGGAAACAACTGACAAATTCTGGTCAGGGCTATACTCTGGTATATTCTGAAGGCCCCAATAGCTCACTGTTTTAGTAGCTGTTGCCTCTTCCTCCAGCCTTCTCTTTCTGTTACTGTCACTTTGCCTTAAACTTGCCACTCCTGGGCCATTTTATATTAATTTTGCCTGCCAAGTTGTATATCTTTATTTTATTTACTTACTGTTCTTTTTTTTAAATAATGACTTTTATTTTTTCCATTATAGCTGGTTTACAGTGTTCTGTCAATTTTATTTTTATTGTTCAAGGTGCTTTTTGTTAAAGTGTGGTTGATTTGCAGTGTTTCTTCAGTTTCTGTTGCACAGCAAAGTAACCCAATCACATACAGTTCCCTGTGCTGTACAATGGGGCCCAGTTGCCCATTCATTCCAAGATTAAGGGTTTGCATCTGCAAACTCCAGCCTGCCCATCCATCCCACTCCTGGGAACCACAAGTCTGCTTTCTTTGGCCGTGATCTGTTTCTGTTTTGTAGATGGGATTGTCTATGCCATGTTTTGGATTTCACAGATAAGTGATATATGGTGTTTGTCTTTTTCTTTATGGCTTACTTCACTTAGTATGAGAATTTCTGGTTCCATCCGTGTTGCCACAAATGACATTAGTTTATCTTTTCATGGCTGGGGGATATTCCATTGCATGTATGTACCACATCTTCTTGATCCATTCATCTAATGGTGGACATTTGGGTTGTTTCCATGTGTTGGCTATTGTGATGGATATAGGGGTGCACATATCTTTTAAACAGAAGTTTTGTCTGGATATGTGCACAGGAGTGGGGTGGCTGGATCATATGGTGGCTCTATATTTAGTTTTCTGAAGTACATCCACACTGTTTTCCATAGTGGTTGTGCCAGTTTACATTCTCACCAACGGTGAAGGAGGGTTCCCTTTTCTCCACAGCCTCTCTAGCATTTGTTATTGGTTGAGGAGGGCCATTATGACTGGTGTGAGGTGGTACCTCATTGTAGTTTTGATTTACATTTCTCTAGTAATTAGTGATGTTAAACATTTTCCTCATGTGCCTGTTGGCCATCCATACGTCTTCGTAGGAGGATTGGCTATTTGGGTCTTCTGCCTGTTTCCTGACTGGGTTTTTTGTTTTTGTTGTTGAGTTGTATGTATCCTGGGCTGTTTTAAAGGAAGCTCACTGCTTTTCTTCTCTGTCTATAGAAACTATCTCTGAACAAAATCTCAGCCCTCTTACCCAAACCTTGGGAAATCCCAGGACAATTTCTCTTCCTCCTCCCATGGCATAAGCCACGCTCCCTCTCTTGAGGGAAGGAACATTGGGCCAGGGCTAGGTCCATCACCATTGATTAAGGCCCCATCCCAGTCGGATGACACCACCTGGACTGAACAACCTGGCCTAAGATAAAGTATCTTAAGTGTGGCACAGAGAACTCAGACCAGGGGGAAAACTTCCAGTAGGGGGGCCCAACATGCTAGCTGGTTAGGGGATGTCTTGGGTTCTGTGAAGCAGCTGGGAGAGGTCACAGGACATGCGGGCTATGACCTGAGGACACTCGGCTCTTGAGCCTACCAGAAGTGTCCCCAAATCCCTTTGTCACCCTGCAAAAGTCTCATCTGTGAGGCCAGGGTCGCCTGTCCTCACAGGCATTGCCAGAGATGCACATGATTGCTCCAGAACCAGGCCTTTCTCTGATGTAGGGATGCCAGCTCTTAGGGACTATCTGCCAGCTTCCTTAATCCATCACCCTCTCCTGCCAGGACTATCATTTTAGATGGGAAACAACCCGTCAGCTCTGCTGAGGATGCCTCTAAAATAACTGGGATTTCTCCTCTTCCTGGCTTATCTCAATAAACTTTACTTTCTCTGCACCTTGACTTTCAATATACAAACTATGCGGCCTCTGTTTTGTGTGTTTGTACACATCTATATGTGCACTGTACACGTATGGCATTGCCGGAATTAATTCATAAAAGGGCTCTACTTCATTGGCTTAAAGGAAATTACGTGCTTACACAAATTCTTGAAATACATAAGTTAACTGGCCAGAATTCATGCCAGGTTCACATGAACTGGAAATATTCAATATTAACATCTGGTTTTAAAGTTAAAGTTAGCTTATTGATATAATATAAACATGTCTTTGGAGTCATGGTTAAGTATAACACCTTTATTGTACCTAAGGTTTAATAGAAATTAAGTTTAACATCTTGTTATATCTGTTACAAAATTGCCAACAAAAATAACTTCATATAAATAAGAGCTTTTGGGTAAACTTTTAGGAGTAATGGTTCTAGGAATATCTAAGCATGACCTCTCCAGATATTTGGTAATGTAAAAATTTAGAGTTGTAAAAATTTAGCTGAACTAAGTTAAATGGTGGAAACCTGTTGAATAGCTGGGTCATCTCCAGGTAAACTAAGATACTGAGACATTAATTACTGAACATTAGTTTTATTTTACAGAAAAACTGAGGCACTTAAGAATAAAAAGTAAGCTGGTACACAATTTGGACTTGGTCCCTCTGTTAAAAGAAAGCTGTCTTAGAATGCTGCCTTTGGTAATAAATTGTGAATTTCCTTGCCTTTAAATGACTCCTCTTTACTTTTTAAACTAACTGGGATTACTTTACAGGTAAATCAGGGAGCGTTGTCAAATAAAAGATATGGTATATGTGGATAAAGTTTATCTTACCTCTGTGGACAATTAACCTCTCATTGCCAGGCTTTTGCCATCCTGAAGTGCTTATAACATGGAAAGAGTCTACTGTTAAATCAAGGAATTGAAAATGGGTAAACAATAGCTAAATTAAACAGTCAGGGCTATAGGAAATCCAAGACAGCTGCTTGGCTTTCCCGGTGCCCTGGCAAACATAATTCTTATTTGATGGATTAAAACTTTCACTGGCTATAGGACTGCCACCCTCACAAAAATGCTTAAAAATGTGTTTTCTATTTGGGGTACCCTTTCTATACTCTCCAGGAGTCAAGACACCTGTTTCACTGGACATATAAGCCTTAATTTTTTTTTTTCCACACAGGCTTCTTAAAATCATCACTGTTACTATCATCCTCGATCATCAGGCAAGATCAACAAAACTAATAAAAAACTGGACTTGTGCAAAACAAAATTAATGACACAGGATAAAAGCTGCTAAGCATAATTATAATTTTGTAACTTTTATTTGACATATTACTGGCTTTTGATCTTTATTTTTTAGATACAAAAACCTTTCCCTTCAAGTTACTTAATGAACTATGATAATTTGGTGATTTACATCTGTGGGTAAAGTTAAAAACCTTTTTCTTTTTTCTCTGCCTGGTCCCTCCAAAAACTGGAGACTGCTGGGTTCTGCAGTCTTATTAGGTAAATAAAAACTGTATCCAGAAATGTAAATTATACCTGCTCTGACCCTGAATTTTCTTCTATGGTTACTGAGTTTAGTGTTTACTGTCTAAAAACTCACCCCCAAATAGTTCTTTGCTGCTATGCTACATTACCGTAAAGTTTAATTGAATTATTAAGAAAATATTCTAAGCACGTTTTTGAAGCTGATTGCAATAGTCTATGTTTGGGTAAATATCAGATGCCCTATGATGACCAGGGGCTATACATACTGGGAAAGGTATCATTTGAAGACTATCTCCAACCTAGATAAAAGGTTTCTTTTCAGGTAGTCTTAAGTGACTCATACACAAAGAAATTTAAAAATTAACTCTTAAATTTATATTTCTCTCTTAAGAAGAGCCTTGCATTAGACCGGTCTATAAAGAGAACTGCTAACTCCATACTCACCTTAAAATAAAGTTCAAATAAGAAAAAAGAAAAATGCCAATGCCAGGACAAAGACTACCTCAGAAGTAGACAGCTATTCCAAGATTGCCAGACCTGATTTTATGGTTACTTTTCTTGATTTCTTTTTTTGTTCTTTTTGTCTTTTTGCCATTTCATGGGCCGCTCCCGTGGCATATGGAGGTTCCCGGGCTAGGGGTCAAATCGGAGCTGCAGCCGCCGGCCTATGCCAGAGCCACAGCAACTCGGGATCCAAGCCACGTCTGCGACCTACACCACAGCTCACGGCAACACCGGATCCTTAACCCACTGAACAAGGCCAGGGATTGAACCCGCAACCTCATGGTTCCTAGTCGGATTCATTAACCACTGCACCACGACGGGAACTCCCTGATTTCTTTTTGCTTTACACACAAAGCAAATATTTTCTATCATGGGCATGCTCCTATGTGAATATTAAAAATCAACCCAATTGTTGGGTTTATAGTCAATAACTTACTAACTAGTACTTCTGCTTTACTTTGATGGGCTTCTTCCCTCCACTAGCCAGGCCTTTGGTAATTTTATTCTAGGAAAATGTAATTCTGTGAAGGCCACTCTTGACATTACTATGGACAAAGCCAGTATATATTTTCCCTTAAAGATAAGGAACAGACAAAGCCAGGTGAACTGGGATATACAGTGCTGCATTTGGTAAAAAGCTCTTGATTTAAATTCCTTTCTATAATGTTTACTAATACTACCAACTCTACTATTTTCTATTAACTATTTTTTTTATAAAGTTGCTATTTCTTACATTGCCAAATGTATAACTGAGTCTCTAAAATAGTACACAGCTCCATATGAGTTTGGTGTAACTCTAGATATGAGAAAATGCAACAAGAGGGAATATTTTCCTGGACCATAACAGACTAGTAAGAGGGGTGGTCCAGAGACTTTTGCCTCCGGTTAGTAAGGCCTAGTCCAATAATAGCACATTGACTGGCCTGTCAACAAAAAATCTTTGCCAGACCTGGGAATACGCATTCCTAGCACCACGGGACAAAATGGTCATGAAATGCCTCCCAAGACTATGGCCAAATTTACAACCATGGGGAGACCTGCGAGCTGGAGATGGGCACTTGCCTTCTGCCTCTACATGGATTAAATCATGAAGTGCTGCAGCTGCTGACCCTCAACCTCCTCTGAAAGGAGTTCAAGGTGGAGATCAGGAATGAGGCTCTCTGCTCTGGAAAAACTGACAGAAGGGGCCTTCAGACAGGTAGATATTTTCAGGTAAAGACTTCATGAGCCCAAATTCTTGCATTTTCTCCTATCTAGGAAAACACTAAGATCATTAACAATAACATCTGATTTAGCCATTTAGAAAAAAAAAATAAAAGACAAAATAGAATAGCTGTGGTTCAGACATCTAAGGCCATACCAGACAAACGCTGGTATTGCTAAGAACTTAAGGTTTACACACACTTGATGCTACCAACCATTTTCAAAGCAACATCAGCTGGGAGCTGCAACCTTACATTTTCAAGGTCCCCTTATAACAATGGAAAGATGAAAACATAATGTCTAATGGTCTTGTTATTTACAAGTCAACACCACATTAACAGAAAAAATCTACTGAGATAAGACTAGACAACTAACTACCTGGCTACAAATCTTCCCAAAATGCCAGGTCTAAACTGGGTTTCAGGCCTATTCAAATAATTAGATTTCTTTTGTCTATTAACATTCAAACTGTCACTTCCCCAATTATTTCTGGCTGGGTCTGTTACACCTACATTAAATCCATAACTACATCAAGTGGCTTCATTACTTTACAATAATTCCCTTGCTGATCTTTGGCCTCAACTTTTAATTTGCTTGTTAAGTTTGTTTTTTCTGGAATACAACAAACACGTCTCCAAATGATAACTTGATGGGGATATCAACCAGTCAACATCTGAACAACTTTGGAACACGCCTTCCATGGAGCCATCCCTCCCTCTTCAAGAACGACCTGACAGAAATTAGGCAGAGGGAACCCAGAGCCCTGTAATGCCCCATTCAGCAAGAATGGTCATCAGCCCTTTTCCCTTATAACTGGGTTCACAGATGCCATAGAGTAAAATACGCAGGTAGATAGACATGAGCAGAGTATTCAAAGGGGCCAAAGATTTGGCCCTTAAAAAAAGAGGGGGGATTGCTATGGGCTTCAGGTCCCCTTCAAGGAGGTTAAACCCAAAAGCCTCTGGCCATGTCTCATTGTAATGCCCCTTCCCCCACCTTGACCAGCCTGGGCTGCTCACTCCCCGCTAGAGAAGGGAAGTCACCCCATTCCTCCCCAGGCCAGCATATGATAACCTGCTCCCCATGCAAACAAGGTATCCTGCCCAAGACCAATCAGGAGATCAAATTGCGTCCCCACTCAGGTCACACTGTGTGGTATGAAGACTATTGCACAGTGAGTCGGGATCTCTTTTTAACCTGTGTACACACGAGTCCTCACTCCCTCTCTAAAAATGTACTTTCACTTTAATATATTTGTAAAACATCTGCCGTTCCAATGCTTTGTTACAGGGAGGCAGGGACCTGGAAAACTGACAAGTATCGTCTTTGAAGTGGCAGGATATTTTAATCAAAGAGTATGAATCTAGCCTGTTAATAGTATCTGAAATTTACCTTGCCCTCTCTGTATACATTTACTATATATGTAACTACATACGTAGCTTACACTATACTGTTTAATTCTTACAATAATGCAGTTGTGTCAACTAGGGATCAACTCAGGTAACAATAATAATAATCTCCGAGGTTCAGAGATACTAAGAATTTGTCCCAGGTTGCACAAGATAATAAAGACCAGACAAAATTAAATTGTTGGTCTCTGATGCTCATTCACTAAACTTCTTCACTTTGTTTCCCTATACTTCATACAGAGTAATGCAGGAGTCCAGAGGGCTTAACCAAAAGCATGGCTAAGATACATACTTAAACTGATTTCAATTTCTGAAGAACAGAACCCCAAAGAAATTGAAGAAACATTGTAAATCTACTACGCTCTAATTAAAAAAAAAATTAAAAAAAAAAAAAGAATGGAACCCAGCACTCTGCTTTTGTGTCTCCTTTAGAGACTGAGAAGCACCAAAGTATAAAAATGGAGGAGGAAGTGGACAGATGAAGCAAAATCTAGGAGGAGGAACAAAAGAGAGATCAGTGATAAATTATAATCTGCTGATCCTTTCACCACCCCTGTCTCGGCCTCAGCTAATTAATCTGCCTCGTGTCAATGCAGCAAGGACAGTCATTACACTCTACTGAGTTCTACCAGGAACACCAAAGGAGACAGGACAGTGAACCTAGGGTTTCTGCCTGCAGTGACCAGGCAAGTAAAATGACAGGCTGGGTCGGCAGGAGGGAATTCTAAGTGTCCTGCATATGTAGTCTGGGTGCCTGGGTTCAAATCTGAATTCCTTCCTATTAGACCCCATGACATCATGCATGTTTTATTTAAATCTGCTCCCTTTCCCATCCATAAAATGACAATAAGCTTCATTCCTCTTTCTTCGTGTGATTCTACAGATGGAATGAAACACAGAATATTTAGCTCAGAGCCTGGCACTTAGGAAATCCTCAGTGAAGATTCATGATACCATGCTTCCTGACCTCATCCTCATCCTCACATCATGATCTGGGAGCACTTAGGGGACAGTTTAGAGAAACTTGATTCCTGCTATGGGGGTGGGAGTAAGGCTTATGGGAACTAGAACCAGTGTGGGAGGAAAGCAGAACTCTGGGTAAGAATTCTTGGATCCACCCCACCTAGAACCAAAGACATTTACTTCATAGTGCCCTCCCATCTGTCTATTTCAACTGTCATTTCTGACAATGCAAAAACAACATTCCTGCATCCCCTTCTCCATCCACTGTCTCCCATGGCACTCACTGGGCTGGGCTGCGACTCTGCTGGTACATGGCTAAGAAGGGCCAATCTGGTGCCCCTCTCCTGCCTGGTGACCAATGATGGCTCAATCAAGCTCTATCCTCAGGATCAGCAGAAAGACAAGACTCTGGCCAGAGCCTCCTGATGGAGATTTCTACTCTGGAACAGGGAGACCCAGGTGTGAAGCCTGCTAGACATGGACTGAGAGCTGGAGACACAGACTGATTATGAACAGTTCTGTGGCCTTGAGGTCTCAATGCACAGAGCCCCTAATTAGCTAAACTGGCCCATGTACTCCATTCCCTGAAGATTTCACAATCTTGGGAGCACCACAAGAAGAGAAAAGCCAGTGTCCCTGGTCCAGATCAATGACATCTGAGCCCTACCCCTTCCTGGTGGGAAGTTCACTTGGCCTCCTCTGGTCATTTATGTGAAAGGAAGGCTCGTCTGTGGAGATGAGATTAATTTTTTCCACAGTTGAAAATTCAATTGCAATATGCATTACTGAAAATGCACTAATGATGAAATAGTATCAGGTATACTGGCGTCTTTGACACTTACCATGCTAGAATCTGAAAATATTTCCATGTTTAAACTTTTTGGGGGGGTTGGGGGGGCTGCATCCATGGCAATGTGAAGGGATTCCCAGGCCAGGGATTGAATCCATGTCATGGTTGTGACCTGTGCCACAGTTGTGACAGTGCTGGACCCTTAGCCCACTGCACCATACGGGAACTTCCGCCATGTTTGAAGAGTTTTATATGTGCAAGGAGAGCTTCACATTTTTCTTAATAAGTCCTTCTCAATCTTTGTGAAGTTTCATCTGTAATGTTTTGTTGGTAATTTAAATTATATCTTTGGCTCCATTTTTGCTAACTGGTTTATATTGGCATATTAGAAAACTATTAATCACATATTCCCATTGTCTAGCATTCTTTTAGAGTGTTTCTAGTTGTTTTTCTTGAGAAATATATTATCTAAATTTATTCACTGTTGTAGTTTTTCCCTTTTACATAGGCTACCTCTCCTTGTAACACAATATAATAATGATAGAACGGTAATATATAAAAAAAAAAACACACATTTTTTTTTGGGGGGGGGAGCTGCTCCCACAACATTTGGAAGTTCCCAGGCTAGGGGCTGAATGAGAGCTGCAGCTGCCAGCCTATGCCACAGCCACACCAGATCTGAGCTGGGCCTGTGAGCTACACCACAGCTTGCAGCAATGCTGGATCCTTAACCCACTGAATGAGGCCAGGGATCGAACCCACATCTTCATGGATACTAGTCAGATCCTTAACCTGCTGAGCCAGATGGAACTCCAAAACCCGCAATTTCAAAATGGGCAGGGAGTTCCCTGTTGGCCTAGTGACTAAGGATTCGACACTGTTGCTGTGGTGCTGCAGGTTCAATCCCTAGCCCAGGAACTTCCACATGTTACTGGCACAGCCAAACAAAACAAAACAAAGACAAACAAAAATGGGCAGAAAACCTGAAGAAACATTTTGCCAAAGAAGACGTCCAGATGACCAACAGCACATGAAAAGATGTTCAACATCACTAATCGTCAGGGAAATGGGAATCAAAACCACAAGGAGATATCACCTTACATCTGTCAGAATGGCTATTACTAAAAAAAAGAGAGATAAATGCTGGTGAGGATGTGAAGAAAAGGGAACCTTTCTGCACTGTTGGTGGGAATGCAAATTGGTGCAGCCACCATGGAAAACAGTATGGAGATTCCTCAAAAAATTAAAACTAGAACTACTAGCTATTCCATTTCTGGGTATATATCCAAAGAAAATGAAAACACTAATTCAAAAAGATATATACACTCCTAAGTCCACTGCAGCATTATTTACAAGAGCCAAGATATGGAAGCAACCTAAGTGATTATCATATTACTCAGTCATAAAAAGAATGTAACATTTGTAACAGCATGGATGGACCTAGAGGTTATTATGCTAAGTAAAATAAGTAAGACATAGAAAGACAAATGCTGTAAGAGTTTACTTATAATCGACTTATGTATCTTTTTTTTTTTTTTGTCTTTTTGTTGTTGTTGTTGTTGTTTTTGTTGTTGTTGCTATTTCTTGGGCCGTTCCCGCAGCATATGGAGGTTCCCAGGCTAGGGGTTGAATCGGAGCTGTAGCCACCGGCCTACGCCAGAGCCACAGCAACGCGGGATCCGAGCCACGTCTGCAGCCTATACCACAGCTCAGGGCAACGCCGGATCGTTAACCCACTGAGCAAGGGCAGGGACCGAACCCGCAACCTCATGGTTCCTAGTCAGATTTGTTAACCACTGCGCCACGACTGGAACTCCTACTTATGTATCTTAAAAACAATACAAATAAATGTAACTAAAGAGAAGCAGGCATAGATACAGAAAACAAACAGGTGGTTGCCCAAGTGGAAGAGGGTGGGAGGAAGAAATAGGTAAGGGAGATGAAGAGGTTCAAACCTTCAGTTTACAAAATAAATCAATCACAGATATGAAATACAGTGTGGGGAAATATAGTCAATAACCATGTAATATCTTTGTATGGTTGCAGCTTGCAACACCACCAGATCCTTAGCCCACTGAACAAGGCCAGGGATTGAACCTACATCCTCACAGACACTGTCAGATTCTTAACCCACTGATCCACAACAGGAACTCCAATGTATTTTGTTGAAATGTAATTTGAAATATATATATATATATATATATCATATATATAATTATCATATATAATTATAATTCCCTTTTATACATATAATGTGCAAGTATTTTCTCCCACTCAGTAGGTTGCCTTTTTTTTGTTGTTGATGGTTTTCTTCACTGTGCAAAAGATTTCTAGTCTGATGTAATTCCATTTGTTTATTTTTCTAGTCACGTTCACAGCATGTGAATTTCTCAGGGCAGGGATCCAATCCTTGCCACTACAGTGACTCAAGCCGCAGTTGTGACAAGTCTGGATCCTTAACCCCTGAGCCACCAGGGAACTCTTTCCATTAGTTTGTTTTTGGTGTTTGTTTTTTGATTTTGTTGCCCTTGCTTAGGGTGACAGATCCAAGAAATGTTGCTGAGATTGATGTCAAAGAACATACTATGTTTTCTTCCAGGAGTTTTATTGTTTCAGGTCTCACATTTTTCTAAGGTCAAAGGTCATTATCGCTGAGGTAATAATGAGTTAAAAAGTGATGATTACAAATCAGGTGTCTTGATTCCCAGTCCAGTTTTCTTTCCATTCTACTAAGGAAGTCCTGTGACTTCCCACAATGAAAGGCATATAAAAGGTGTTCTTCTACATACATCTCAAATGCATTGCTACTGATCATGTTGATAGATTTTTTTCAATAGCCACACCTGCAGCACATGGAAGTTCCTGGGCCAGGGACTGAACCTGAGCCACAGCTGCAACCTCTGCCACAATTACAGCAATACTGCATCTTTTAGCTGACTGTACTAGGCCAGCAATTGAACCCGTACCTCCACAGCAACCTGAGCCACTGTACTCAGGTTCTTAACCCACCATACCACAGTGGGAACTCCCAATAGAATATTCTAATTGGATGGTTATATAACCAAGAGAGGTACTGGTAGAAGCATCTATCTCAAATAGGTAGGAAAATAAGAAAAAATTAAACATAGTAGAAAGAAATAAGATCAAAAAATTTAAAGAATTAGAAAGCAGAATAATGCTGCTGCATAGCACAGGGAACTATATCCAATCACTTGTGATCAATATGATGGAGAATAATGTGAGAAAAGAATGTGTGTGTGTATATATATATAATGATAGAAAACAAATCTTGGGAATCAAGGAATAGAACTGAATTCCCTTCATTTAAAAACATTATCTATGAAAAATTTACAGCTATTACTATGCTTAATGGTGAAATATGGAACACCTTCTCCTAAGATCAGGAACAGGGCAATGGTGCTCAGTTTCATCATTTCTATTCACCACTATAAAGCAATGAGGCAAGAAAAATAAAAGTTTAGAAATCAAGTAAGACTTTCTTTTATTGGTATTGATAGGATCATATACACAGAAAATCCAAAGTAATTCATAAACTACCTGAATAAATAACTGAATTTATAAATGTGGATAAAAGATCAATCGGTGTACAAAAAGAAAATGCAATTTTGTGCACTAGCATCCCCTAAATTGAAAAAAAATTACAATGATAAACATACCACATACCTAGAAATATATTAAACAAAGTTATTCAAGACCTCTACAGCTAAAACTACAAAACACTGTTAAAAGGAATTAAAGACGACCTAGGTAAGTGGAAAATTACATTCATCAATTGGCAGACCCAATACTGTGAAGATGTCAATTTTATTCAGGTTATTCTATAAAGTTGATGCAACTCCAGGCAAAGTCTAGAAGATTTATTTGTGGAAACTGATAAGAAGATTCTAAAATTAATATAGAAACAAACGTAGCATAGAGAGGGAGACAATCTTGAAGAATAAAAAAGTTGGAAGGTTCTTGCTACCAGATATCCAAAAATACTACAAGATAACATAAAGATTGAGAAACTATCTTCTTTTGGGGGCTGCTGGGGGGCACATCCAAGGCACGTGGAAGATCCTGGACCAGGGATCAAACCTATACTACAGCAGTGACCTGAGCCACTGCAGTGACAGCACTCAATCCTTAACCTGCTGTACCACAAGGGAACTCTGAGAAGCCATCTTTAGCAATCAAAAGACATGGTAACAGATGGCATCTAACCTTTTTGAAAGGATTTCCAGAACTACTTAGCCCTGGCTGAGAGTTCCCAGACTTCACAGTTTCCACCCACTGCTAAAACCAGAGGAAGCACATCATGCTATTATTATTACCCCCATATCTACACCCTACCTGCCCCCTGCTGCCTCCTCCCTTCACCATATACATTAGAACTGCTAGGACCTCATGATTCAGTTCACACTGACTCTACTCTCTTTTCTGGATAAGTATGGGAACCAGTTCCAAACAAACCAGACTACTACATTTTTTCTGGCCACAAGGATTCAGTAGTAGGCAACAAGTGAGACAATCACATTCAACTGAAATAATCATATTGGAGAAGTTCCCATTGTGGTTTGGCAGGTTAAGAACCCAACTAGTACCCATGAGAATGCAGGTTCTATCCCTGGTCCAGGTCAGTGGGTTAAGGATCCAGCATTGCTGCAAGCTATGGTGTAGGTTGCAGATGTGGCTCAGGCCCCCCACTGCTGTGGCTGTGGCATAGGTCTGCAGCTGTAGCTCTCATTTGATCCCTAACTTGTGAACTTTCATATACCACAGGTGCAGCTCTAAAATTATTTTTTTAAATAATAATATTGGAATTGTTCAAAAAGACAATCACTTTCTTCTCCCTGAGATTTCAAACTGGAAAGAAAGCAGCCTGGATCTTCTGAGTGCCACTGAGAAAGAGCCCCCCAGGAAGAATAGGTAACACAGAAAGATGCACAACCAAGATGTGGAGGCAGAATCCCTCCAGATAACACCTTTTTAGTCCCAGGATCCAGCCATCCCTGAAGCTAGATATACCCAAGGACTTTTTGGTAATCAAACCAATCAATTCCCTTTACAGTTTATAAAAAATGAAGTGCATGAAGACATGCCAGAGACTGGGAAAAGTTATCTGAAATAATACGTATATATAATATACATATATAATTTAAGTATATATATGTAATATATAACACATTTTATGTATATGTATGTAATTAGATATAGACAAAGATATACATACATTTTTTAGAAAAACAAGCAACCAGAAGGAAACCTTTCAAATAAAAAAGGAACCAAAAATGGGTGAAATCATTCAACAGGTATCCTCATAAAAGATATCCAAATAGCCAACAAGCACATAAAAAGCACTTACCATTATCACATATCAAGTAAATGAAAATTAAAACCATAAATGCAAATTAAAACACAAAACATCTTGTGTTGGATGGCTAAAATTAGAAAGTGCTGACCAGGTATGTGGAGCAACTGGGACTTTTATACATTGCTTTTAGGATTATAGATGGAATCAACATTTTTTTTTCTTTTTTCTTTTTCTTTCTTTTTTTTTTTTTTTTTACAGTAGCATCTACAGCATATGGAAATTCCTGCATTGGGGTCAAATTAGAACTGTAGCTGAAGCCTATGCCACAGCCATAGCAACCCCAGATCCATGATGCCATCTTCAACCTATGCTACACCTTATGGCAAGAGTGGATCCTTAACTGAGTGGGGCCAGGGATCAAATTTGCATCCTCATGGACACTATGTCTGGTTCTTAACCTGCTAAGCAACAATGGAAACATCAAATCAATCTTTTTTTAAAAAAAACTAGAATACCTACCCACACTAAACAAAGTTTATCCTATGATTCAATAATTTAATTCCTATATACAAAACATATACTAAGAGAAATAAGTGCATAAGTCCACCAAAAGAGCAATTAAAAATTACATTAAGAAAAGAAGCCAAAGACATAATTGTACATACTATATTTTAAAATCTGTATGAAAATAAAGAATGAGCAATTCTAATAAATAATAATAAAAGCCAAAATTGCAGTAGCCTCTACAGAGCAACTTTTTTTTTTTTTTTTTTTTTTTTTTAAAATGACTGCACCCACAACACAGGGAAGTTCCCAGGCCAGAGACTGATTCTAAGCCACAGCTGTGACCAACACTGCATCTACAGCAACACTGGATCTTTTAACCCTCTGTGCCAGGCTGGGGATCAAACCTGTACCTCCACAGAGACCTGAACTGCTGCAGTCAGATTCTTAACCCACTGCACCACAGTGGGAACTTCTCAATGGAGTAATTATTGGGAAGGCAGGTGAATGAATTCTCTGGAGTCCTGTAAATGTTCATCGAAGTGTATATACACATGACATTTCAACAAGCTGTTCACTTAAGATCAGCACATTCCATACTTATTAGTGTATGTATGCCTTAATAAAACAGTAAAAGGTGATGAAAGGGAGGTGGTACAGCTGTACTTTTTGAGGTAAAGGGAAATAATATGGAAGGAAAAAGTAAAAATGTCCCTGAAAAAGCAAAAACCAAACAGCTTACATCTCAGGTAAAAAGGGAGTTCCTCCTATGGCATAGTAGGTTAATGATCCAGCTTGTCTCTGCAGAAGTGCTGGCTTGATCTGTGGCCTGCCTCAGTGGGTTAAGGATCCAGCATTGCTACAGCTGTAGTGTAGGTCATAGCTCTGGCTCAGATTCAACCACAGGCCCAGTAATTTCCATATGCCAACTCTACACAGCCAGCCAATGTGCCAGAGGAAATGTAGTATCAGCAAAATTATATTGCAAGAACTTGCCAGAAAATCCAAGAAGCTGTGATGGCCACAATTGAGGAATCTATGGAGATGTCTACAGAGCTGCTTCTGAGATAACTGAAGCATCTAACTTTTCCTTCTGAGCTGTATTTGATCAGTGGGTTCAAAAATTAGGAAAATGACCTAGAAACTGGCACTTACCAAGACCCTACACATCCATCTCCCTGTCACATGGCCCCACTAAACTCAGCATAATGGCTTCTTCCCTCTGCCTTCCAATTCTCATTCAAAACTTATTTCAGAAAACTCTATGCAGGACCTGGATAAGGAAGCAATTCTAGTAAATGTAGTCCCAGCCATGCCCAAAGTAACACAACACAAGCCAACCCAACCAACTTTACTTCTAGCTTTCCTGTCACACAGTCACTCCCTCTCTCTCTCTCTTTTTTTTTTTTTTTTTTTTTTTTTAGCTGTATCCTTGGCAACACATGAAAGTTGCCAGGCCAGGGATCAAACCAGGTCACAGCAGCAACCCGGGCCACAGAAGGACAACACTGGATCCTTTAACCAGCAGGTTACCAGACTCCAATAAGGTCTCTTTTTAAATTCAAAACACTGGATCCAATTCCTAGTTGTGAGAAAAGACAAAGAACAAAATACAAAAACAGCATATCAGCTGAGACTCTTCCTTTGCACTTATTCATTTCCACTGGATTACTTACTAGATAGGAAATGTTTTTAAGTAACAACTGATAATCTCTTAGTAAAATAGAAGGGAGAAAATACTGGGTAGGCAATTTCCAGTTTCTGCCATATTAGATCAAAATGAAATTACCATTTACAAAAGAAATTACAAATATCAAAGTGTCGATACTACGACGACTGCATGCTTAGAGAACAATGGAGAGTTGATCAGAAACTAATAAAAAACAAACACCATTCCTACTCACATATGAAAAAATACACTTCAAACCCCAATGGGTCCAACAAACTCTGTAATGGAAATAACATTTACACCTGAACCAAAATAAAAGCACCTCATCATAGAACATATGTGGCTAAAGCTGAAAAGCTGTGAAGAGGAAATTCATCGCCTTATATATTCTTACAGAAAATTAAAACTGGCAGCAGTCCACAGCATCGATCTTTGCTTCCAGTATGAATTTTTTTATTGACAATAAGTGATACGTATGAAGGCATCACCACATGATTTTCATATGCAGGTTTTCTCTCAGGTTTTAGTTCTCAAAAGTCTTCAGAAAAGATGAGTGACAATTTCTTACATTCATAAGGTGTCTCCACAGTGACATCACACATGTTGCTGGAGATTTGAAAAAGCCTTACAGACATTCTCATTCTTTACTTTATATGTTTTCTCTGGTGTGGGTTTTCACATGCCTTCGAAAGTAAGCAGGACAAACAAAGGCTTTCCCACATTCCTTACATTCATAGGGTTTCTCACCAGTGTGGCTTCTTACATGTCTTCGGAAGGATGAAGGACAACTGAAGGTTTTCCCACATTCCAGACACTCAAAGGGTTTCTCTCCAGTGTGCATCCTTGCATGGACAGTAAGGTATGAAGAATGGCGAAAGGCTTTCCCACATTCCTTACATTCATAGGGTTTCTCCCCAGTGTGCGTTCTCATGTGGATCCTAAGTGCTGAGGGGTAAATAAAGGCTTTCCCACATTTCTTACATTCATAAGGTTTCTCACCAGTGTGAGTTCTTACATGTACTGTAAGGTGGGAGGAACTAATGAAGGCTTTCCCACATTCCTTACATTCATAAGGCTTCTCTCCGCTGTGAGTTCTTAAGTGTTCCGTGAGGGAGGAGGAACGGCTGAAGGCCTTCCCACATTCCTTACATTCATATTGCACCTTTCCAGTGTGATCTCTCACATGTGCTCTAAAGGATGAGGGACAACTAAAGGCTTTTCCACATTCCTTACATTCATGCGGTTTCTCTCTACTTTGATTTTTCACATGTGTGTTAAGGGATGTGGGAAGATAGAAGGCTTTTCCACATTCCAGACATTCATACGGTTTCTCTCCAGTATGTTTTCTCATATGGATACTTAAGGAGGAGGGACAATTGTAGGCTTTCCCACACTCCTTACATTTATAGGGTTTCTCTCCTGTGTGGGTTCTGACATGTACAGTGAGTTTTGAGGACTCACTGAAGGCCTTCCCACACTCTTTACACTCATAAGGCTTCTCTCCAGTGTGAATTCTTATATGTATTATAAGGTGAGATGAAGAACTAAAGGCCTTCCCACACTCCTTACATTCATATGGCTTATCTCCACTGTGAATTCTTTTGTGTTTGGAGAGTGAGGAGGAACAACTAAAGGCCTTCCCACATTCCTTACATTCATAAGGCTTATCTCCACTGTGAATTCTTCTGTGTTCAGTGAGGGATGAAGAACAGCTAAAGGTTTTCCCACATTCCTTACATTCGAAGTTTGTCTTTCCTGCATGAATCTTCATATGAGCCCTAAAGAATGAAGAACAACTGAAGGCTTTGGTACATTCCTTACATTCATAGGGTTTCTCTTCAATGGGAGTTTTCATATGTTTCTTAAAACAAGCAAAAAAGTGGAAAGCTTTCCCACATTCCTTGCATTGATAGGGTTTGTTTCCAGTGTGAGACCTAATGTGATTCTTAAGGGATAAATGATCTGTGAAAGTCTTTTTACACTCATGGCATTCATAGAATTTTACTTCAGTCGTTCTCTTGAGCATATTAAGATTTGTAATTTGGCCCAAGGTTTGTCCACACTGGGTTTCTTCTTTATACTCATAGATGTTCTCCACCACACGACTTCTTTTAAAAATAAAAGGCACATTATTAGTAGCAAGTAAATTTTTACCATTTTTTTGTTACTATCTGTTTTCTGTCCTGTCCATCTATGGGCTAAAAGTTCTCACAGAGGAGTCTACAACAGCCAATGTTATCACTTATGGGATTTTTCTGATGGTTCCTTACAAGTGAATTACATGTCAAACACTGAAGATCTCAGCCTCATTTATGGAAAAATAACTTACGAAAATTCCTTATGAAATTGTAATTTTCGACCACGTTTTATATATATGCTTTTTAAGTTTTTTGAAATTTTAAGATTCTCTTCTGAGACACTACTTTCTTATATGAATGGCACTCACCTCAAACGTCTCTCATGGTTTTCCCAGTTTTTGTGTAAAGTAGATGAGCAGGAATCACTCCTTTTGAATTTTACTATGTTCTGTTCATCAGATAGCTTTTCTCCATGAATATCTTGTGGAGCAACTGATTCATCAGTTTTAACTTGAGTCTCAAAACCTAAAACAAAAAAGTAAAGGCACCCATGAGCAAAGGACTTCTGGCAGCATGGCTGGTATAGGACTTTGGTAATCAGCACAGGGTCAAAATGGCCAAGCAACTAAGAAATAATTCCATGAAGACTGAGACTGATGGCAACAAAAAGAGAGTGTTACTGGGAGTGTAAAACAAAAATGAACTAGATAAAATGCACCTGACCAAACACTAAGTTACGAAGAGGAAATAGGGTCTTTCCCAAAAAGGAAGAAAGTGAGAGAGGACTGATAAAACGTGAAAATAGTGGTCTAAGGAATCAGCCTCCTCAGACAAAACAAAGTTTTTATTTTGCTTTTATTTGGTTTTTTCAAATGTCATATCCCCCACCCACATCAGTTTCTCCCAAGGATTCTTGCCTTCCTGATGATCTCCCTGGGTAGGTCCTCTCTCCACCGTCTCTAGGTCTTCCTCTTCTTTCCACTGGGAGATCAAATAGGGTGTGTGAAGTGGATACCCTGTTTATGCAGAAAGGTGTATCATGAGGGAAAGCAATAAGGAACCATATACATTTCCACAAAACAGGGCAAAAACTTTGGTCTCATGATACTCTGAAGCAAGTATGAATTTAATTGCCATAAAAATGTCAAATTTATTTTTTAAGGGGGAGGGGATCTGATTTCTGGAACTGATCAGACATTCATACCTAAACCTCAATATTATTAGAAGCTGGTCTAGTATTCACAGGCAGTACATTTTTTGATGTTGAAGATGAATAATTTCAGAATGCCAATAGTAAACAAGGTTAGTCTGAGACCATGAAAAAATGAAACAAAAATAAGGCTACTTCATAATTTAGTCTAAGAACAGACTAAAAAAAGCCACTGTGCCACCCACAAACACTCTATAATGGAATTTCCCCTTTGAGTTCCCTGGTGGCTTAGGAGGTTAAGGAGCTGGCATTGTCACTACTGTGGCATGGGTTTGATCCCTGGCCTAGGAAATTCTTCAGCCAAAAGAAAAAAGAAAAAAAGAAAAAAAGGTTTTCCCTTGCTTTCTGTCAGTATCCAGTCTATACCATGTGGGCTGGATTGAATAGTGTCCTTCAAAATTCATTTCCTAGACTTCCCACTGTGGCTTAGCAGGTCAAGGGCCCAAAGTAGTCTCCATGAGAATTCAGGTTCATTCACAGTTGAGGGACAGATCTGATGTTGCCGTGGCTATGGTGTAGGACTGCAGCTTCAGCTCCAATTCGATCCCTAGCCTGGAAACTTCCATATGCCACAGGTGTGGCCCTAGGGGAAAAAAAAAAAAAAAAGGCTTTTCAACAAATGGTACTAGACCTCAACATAACAAACAAAACAAAACAAAACAAACTAAAACTTGATACAGACCTTATACTCTTGCAAAAATTAACTCAAAATACAGGGGGAGGCACTCTGGGCTTTGGGGGTGACTTGGGGCCCATCAATAGGGAGTAAAAAAATAGCTCAAAATGGATCACAGATCTAAGTGTAAAATGTAAAACTACAGACCTCCTAGAAGATAACATAGGAGAAAATGTAGATGACCTAGGATTTGGTGATGACTTGTTGGATAGGTAAAAGTTAATAAAGGGAAACTTCACTAAAATGGAGTTGAGAGGCCAAAAGAGGTAGTTTTCACACAGTTCCTCATAACATTAATTACAGAAATTTGTCAATTACACACCCCAACAAAAGAATCATCAACAAGAATAACAAATTATAGGCCCTAATAGGAAAATATGTACATTATGTCTCCCATAAGAAATCAACTATTGCAGCAACTCAGTCAATATGAAACCACCATCACCCTAAATCCTCTCTTTTCTCCAAAGGACTTTCATTCAAACAATCCTTCTCAATTTCCTCTCCACTGTTTCTTGGACTCCCCTGTGGCTTTTGCTATAGCTTTCTTGTTGCAAGATGCAATCCCTCTGCTATTCCCAAATATGTCATTTTTGTCAGTAAAATAACTTTTTTATTTTTAAGGTCAACAAATAACAACCTAAAAGGCATGATTCATGAAAGAAAGAATCGATAAGCCGGTCTTCATTAAAATTAAAATTTTTTGCTCCAAGAGAATGAAAAGGCAAGCCACAGACTGGGAGAAAATATTTGCAAAAGATATGTCTGTTAAAGAACTGTTACCCAAAATATTCATAGAATTCTTAAAATTCACCAGTAAGAAAACTATGGCAAATAAACATATGAAAAGATGCTCCACATCATATGTCATCAGGAAAATATAAATCAAACCAATGAGATACCACTATACATCTATAAGAATGGCCAAAATCTAGAACACTGACAGCATTAAATTCTGGTGAGGATGTGGAGCAGGTAGGAATGCAAAATGGTAGCATTCACTGCTGGTAGGAATGCAAAATGCTACAGGCAGTTTGGAATACAGTTTGTCAGTTTCTTGCCAGACTAAACATACTCCCAACCATTTAAGGAGGCAACTGTACTCCTTGGAATTCACCCAAAGAACTTAAAAACATGTCCACACAAAAACCTGCACATGGTAGTTCCCACTATGATGCAACAGGATCACTGGCATCTCTGGAGTGCTGGAACACAGGTTTGACCCCTGGCCTAAGACAGTGGGTTAAGTAAGGATTCCTGGCCCAGGAACACCACATGCCACAGGGTGGTCAAACAAAAACAAAAACAAAAAACCCCAAAAAACCCCTCAAAAATATTAAAAACCTGCACATGGATATTTATATCAGCTTTACTCAAAATTGCCAAAACTTGGAAACAATCAAGATGTTCTTCAGTGGGTGAATGGATAATAGACTGTGGTACATCCAGACAATGAAATATCACTCAGCACTAAAAAGAAATTAACTATCAAGTCATGAAAACAGATGGAAGAAATGTAAATGCATATTACTAAATGAAAAATGCCAATATGACAAAGCTACATACTGTGTTGACATTCTGGAAAAGGCAAAATTATGACAGTTGAAACATCAGTGGTTGGCAGGAGTTGGGAGGAAGAAGAGATAAACTGGTTAGGATGGAGGGGATAAAGGATTTTTAGGGTGGTGAAACCACTGTATGACATTATAATGGTCAATATGTCATTATATATTTGTCTAAACCACAAAATGTAAGACCAAAAGTGAACTAATATAAACTCTGGATGATAATTACATGTCAATGAAGGTTCATCAACTGTAACAAATACACCAGTATGGTAGGAAGACTGTGTGTGTATGAGGGCAGGGGATATATAGGAAATCTTGGTACCTGACACTCAATTTTGCTATGAACCTATAAACTGCGCTAAGAAAAAAATAAAGTTTACTGGGGGAAAAAAAATCCACGACCATCCAGAACTTCAAAAGTTACTTTGTTTGGAAACAGGGTCTTTGACGATATAATAACTTAAGATAAAGCTATACTGGATTAGGATGGACCTTAAATGCAATGACTGGTGTTACAAGATCAGATAGACTTAGTGACAGAGAGATAAAGGACACATGAAGATGAAGGCAGAGATCAGGGTGATGCAGCTGCAAGCTAAGGATTGCTGGCAACCACTGAAAACTAGGAAGAGACAAGGAGGGATTTTTTCTGGAGACTTCAGAAGGATCCTGACACCTTGATTTCAGACTTTCAACCTCCAGAAATTTAAAAGAATAAGTTCCTGTTGTTCTTAGCCATCCAATATATGGTTCTTTGTTATGGAAGGGCTAGGAAACCAATACAGCCTGCTTCCACAGACACACCCCTAAATCACTCAGCCAAAGTACAAATCCTCTAATATTTACTTTCTAACATGCTCTTTATGAGACACTCCATGGTTCCCCATGGCATGTGTTCTTCCTGTTTCAAGTAATAAACCCAACTTGTTTAACTGGTGGTCTTTGAGTAGAAGACTTTAACAGCAGTTAGATTTTCAAAGGGAGAGTTCCCACTGTGACACAGTGGGTTAAAAATCCAACTGCCACAGCTCGGGTCACTGCAGAGGTCTGGGTCTAATCCCTGGCCAAGCATACTAGGTTAAAACATTTGGTCCCTGACCTGGGAATTTCCATATGCCACTGCTGCAGCCATAAAAATAAAAATAATTTCTTTTAATTTTTTAAAAAATTTCAAAAGGTCTCAAACCACCAATCTTCTCCCTGTCCCCTAAAGTGATCCCTGAGGTCTGTGCTCACACTTTCAATACTTAATAAGCCTTGAGGCTTCAAAGCACAAGAAAAAGCGAAAGCCACTTTAATACATGTATTTTCTCTTGCATGTTAATTTTGCTTTTATTTTCTTGTCCCATTACATTTAAGCATTTTGAATACAGTGACATCTTGTTTTTTATGTATATTCCAAAAGTTCGGATACAGAGCTCAGCCTCAAAAAAATGTTTAATGAATGAAAGAATGATTCAATGAAGAAAAATAAACATCTTTATAAACTGGGTAAAATGAAAACTCTGCATTCAGTGCCAGTGTCAGAATTTTCACTTTTTTTTTTTTTTTTAATATTAGTGTGATATTTTAACAACACACACACTTACTTTCATGGTAACTAGTCTATAAGACCCTTGAGGTCACTGATGATGTCTGTCTCATTTACCATTTTTTTCCAATTCTTAGTCCTAATCCTAGAACAAAGTCTACTAGTAAGAAAAAAAAAAAGTTTTCAAAACAACTAAATGAAGGAATGTTGCCATTCTTACCTAGTGAGGCCAGGTTCTGGAAGTTTTCCAGCATCACATCTCTGTAGAGGTTTCTCTGAGCAAGATCCAGTAAGGCCCACTCTTCCTGGGTAAAATCTACAGCCACATCCTCAAAGATCACTGGGTCCTAAAACATCCCACACATTCTGTTCAGAAAGGGATCAACTCCTCCAGAGTGTGGGGGAGGATGAAGGATGCTGACAATACCGGGAAACTGAGAAATAAATAGTATAAAGTTGAGTTCCCTTTTGGCTCGGTGGGTTAAGAACCTAAAGAGTATCCATGAGGATGTGGGTTTGACCCCTGGCCTTGCTCAGTGGGTTAAGGATCTGGCCTTGCCACAAGCTGTAATGTAGGTCACAGATGTGGCTTGGATCCGGCATTGCTGTGGCTGTGGTGTAGGCCAGCAGCTGCAGCTCTGATTCGATCCCTAGCCCAGGAACTTCCATATGCCACAGGTGCAGCCCTAGAAAGGGAAAAAAAAAAACAAAAAAAAAACAAAAGGTATAAAGTTCAGAAGATTCTATTCTACCAACATCTACGCTAGGATTTTGTCATCAGATCTTTCTCTTCCTACCTAAGCATCCTGACTAATCAAAACCTGTCTCATAGTGGGTTTTTTTTTGTTTTTTCTTTTTAGGGCTGCACCTGGGGCATATGGAAGTTGCTGGGCTAGGGCTTGAACTGGAGCTGCAGCTGCAAGACTATGCCACAGCCATCACAACACCAGAACCAAGCTGCATCTGCAATCTATGCTGCAGTTTATGGCAATGCTGGATCCTTAACCCATTGAGTAAGGCCAGAGATTGAACCCGTATCCTCACTGATACTATGTCAGGGTCTTAACCTGAGCCACAATAGGAACACCCTATCTCACAAATTTACCACGACTTCTGAGATAATAAATTTATCTCTCCACAGTTTGACAGTGATTAATTCCAGTCTTTCGATGATCTAGAACATCCAGGGCATAAAGCAGAAATGACAGAAATACTCTAGAAATGAAATACACATTGACACCCGAAATTCCTTGTTTCAGAAACAATTTCATCAGCTCCCTCATTACCTACTATAGCAATCACCACAACACAAAACACTGGGTCAAATCTCGATAAGGTTTCTTTCTTTCTTTTTCTTTTCTTTTTTTTTTTTTTTTTGTCTTTTGTCTTTTTAGAGCCACACCCACAGCATATGGAGGTTCCCAGGCTGGGGGTCAAATCAGAGCTGTAGCCACTGGCCCTCACCACATCCACAGTGCCAGATTCAAGCTGTTTTCTACCTATACCACAGCTCATGGCAATGCTGGATCCTTAACCCACTGAGTGAGGCCAGAGATCGAACCTTCGATGCTAGTCAGATTCATTTCTGCTGAGCCACAATGGGAACTTCTTTGATAAATAAAAACACACTGAAAGAACGGGGAGTGTTTCTTCTCCTGCCCCACACAAACCTGGGGCCCAGGAGTCTGCAGAAGCACAACATTCAACCCAGGCCCAGAGCTAGCCATGTTTTCTTAGACTCTAGGCCAGTGGTCTGCAAATTTGGCCTCCTATCTGTTTTGTAAGTAAAGCTTCATCAGAATACACAAAAAATTTGTTTATATAGTGCCTATGACCACTTTCACACTAAAATGACAGAATTGAGTTAAAACAGAAATTCTATGGCCTTCAAAGCCTAAAATGCTTACTATGTGGCTCAGTGCAGGAACCAGTTGCTGACCCCTGCTCTAAACAATTAGGAGATTGGAGTTCCCATCAGGCTCAGCGGTTAAAGAACCCAACTAGTATCCATGAGGATGTGGGTTCAATCCCTGGCCTCCCTCAGTGGATTAAGGATCTGGCTTTGCTGTGAGCTGTGGTGTAGGTCACAGACGGGGCTTGGATCCCACATTGCTGTGGCTGTGGCATAGGCTGGCAGCTGTAGCTCCAATTCAAACCCTAGCCTGGGAACTTCTATGTGCCATGGGTGCGGCCCTTCAAAAAAAAAAAAAAAAAAATTAAGAGATTGATGATATGGTGGAATTTAAATATTCCTTTGGAGAATTATTAGCTATTACTCACCTGTGTCATGTTTTTCTGTAACTCAGCAGTTCTTTCTTCTTCCATGTTCTCTTCATGAAGAAAGGCAGAGTATTGGGAAGTCAGAGCTGAGGCAGGAGAAAGAATCCATGAGAATCCAGGTCTTCTCACAATTTGCACACTCAAGACTGTAGATGCTGGGAGTTCCCTGGTGGCCTTGTGGTTAAAGGATCTGACATTGTCACTGCTCTGGTGAAGATTTGATCCCTAGTCTGGGAACTTCCACATGTCACAGGCACGGCTGAAAAAAGACTGTGGATGTTGCAGCACATCTTTTATGAGTGACCGTTCCTCTCAAAACACACATACAAACACACACATGCATACTCCCAAAATATTCAAGCAAACACACACTGATCTTGTAAGAAGGTGGAGCCATAGTATTTCCTCAAGAGCTAGAAAATAGTCCACTTCTTTTTTTTTGAGGGCCACACCTTTAGCAAATGGAAGTTCCCAGGCTGGGGGTGGAATTGGAGCTGCAGTTGCAGCTGCCGGCCTACACCACAGCCACAGCAAAGCCCGATCCAAGCCGCATCTTTGAACTACATCCCAGTTTGCAGCAATGATGTGTCCTTAATCCACTGAGTGAGGCCCACTTTGCAAGCAAGTCCAGTGAAGTCTAAAAAAATTTAGCAGTTAATTTGCCTATGATAATGAAGAACATTTTAAAAAAATCACATAATGTAAGAAAAAGTTTAAGAATATACATTCAGTCTCAAATCCAAGAAAGCAATGATTTATATACCAGACTTCTGGAGGCTGTACTTCCAATATTTATTTCTGCACCACATGGCAGGCTAACAGGTATTTCTGCTCAGCTTCTGACTACTAGACACTCCCTTCCAAGGATTGCAGGGAGCCTGAAGCCTGATGTTCGAGAAAAGAGCATCAGCTGACTGAATTCCAAGGCAGGTGGCAGAGACTACCATGCTGTACTTCTTATGCTAAATATTGCCTGTACAGCAAGTACAGAAGCAGCAGAACAATAATACTTAAAGTTAGCAAAGGGTGTCATCTCTGATAATGCTATCTGAGCACTGCTGCCCAAATTTCAAATCATGAAAATGCAACAGTTTCTTCCACTGCAGTGGACCAAACATGTATTTTAACACCCACAAAGGCCATAACATTCTTTACTATACTAACAACACATTCCATCTGAACAACCATGATGTGAGCATGTGTTTGCAGAGAGATGCCCATATCTTCGCAAAGAGATGCCCATATCTTCGCAAAGAGACTATTTGTTTTATAGAAACTGCAAATCAGATATCATACCCAGTTGTTAGTGAGGTTCTTGTTCCCTAACATTACCACAGTCTGGCCTAGAACCCTGTCGGGGCACACTATAGAGGGTAGGTAAATGAAGTATTGAGTTGAAGTGTTTTATCTGGGATCTCCTTCTCTTGACTAAGCCCCAGGTCTTCAAGAAAGGAGGCTTCCCTTCCGCCCCCCACTCCCTGCTCCTTCATCTCACATTTACTTGGGTAATATTTACCCTGTCCTACTACATGTAGTCACAGGAAATACAGCACTGAACAAAACTGGAAAATCCTGAGGCACATGAGTGTTACAATCTTTTGAGGGAGGACAATAAACTAACAAATATTATCAAGTGGTGGTATATGTGCTACCAAAATGCATCACATTACAGGGATAAGGAGATACAGGTACACTTTTTTTTTTTTTTTTAGCTCGTCAGGACAACCCATGTGGCAGAGTAGAAGCAAAAAATTAAAATAGTTGTTTCAGGTAACACTGGAAATCCACAGCTGACATGGTACATATATTTATACATAGCTGACATTTGAAAAATGCAGAGGTTAGGGGCACCAACCCTCCGGTAGTCAAAAATTCTAGTATAACTCATAGTCAACCCTTCTACCAAAGGATTCCACCAGCCAATGATTCTGCAGTACTGCAGTATTTACTATTGAAAAAAGTCCGTGTATAAATGGACCTTGCATTTTGAACCCATGTTGTTCAAGAGTTAACAGTATTCATAAATATCAATTCCTATAGAAGAAAAAAAAATCAGTATCAATACACTAACTATTGACTTCTAAGGGCAGAAGAACATATGTTACATGTTATTTTACAAGCAGACTCACCAAATAAATAAGGGACTCATAATTCTTTTTTTTTTTTTTTTTTTTTTTTAACGGGGAGGATGCTACTTTCCTGAGTATTTCCAAGACTGGAAAATACTCACAACTAAATATACATATATTTATGTATATACATGTATACATATGATCTCATTCATATGTACAAGGACAAAATATTATTAAAATATTAGTACAAGCCTAGGAAATTCCATGTGCTGCATTTGCAGCCCTAAAAAGCAAAAAAAAAAAAAAGGTACAGTCCAGATTAGTGATAATAATTTAACCCACCAAGACTAGAGGGGAATGGGTTTTAATTAGAAAAAAAAATGTATTATCTACAAACACCTATAGCAAACATCCTATTTAATGGTGAAATGGAAAATTAATTCCCTTTGGGATCAGGAAAAAAGCAAAGATGCAAATCATGTTATTTTACACTGAACTGAAAGTCATGGCAAGTGCACTAAAGAAATAAAAAGTATATAAGGTACAAGGAATGAAAAATAAAACGATGGAATGAAACATGATCACACTTTCGTTGCGAAATTCCAAAAAAATCTCCAGATAAATGATTAACATTTAGACCTGCATTAGGCAAGGAGGAGGGTTTTAAAAGATACTAAGTAATGAGTTCACTTTTATGTACTGAATATAATGTAGCAAACTCACGCCCAGAGGAAATTCACAGGTTAAATAATATCTCTTGCACCAGGAAGGGAGGGATGGGGACGGAGTTAAGCAAACGTCACCCCATGCTCACCGAACATGCCGAAATCCACAGGCCAGCGTAGAGATAAGGTTTGAGCCACTGGACCCAGTGACTAGAATGGCAGGGATGGGTTTCCTTTCTGCAAAGAGAATAGAGGATGCTTTCGGAGGCCCATTAAATACGAAGATGGTTCTAACTCTCTCCTGCAGCAGATTCACCCCAACTGCAGGACCCTCACAGGGTTTCTGATTCAGTGAGTTGAGGACCAGCCGCGACTGTGAGGAAGCGGTGCGGCGGCTAGAGGCCCAGCGCGCAGGGTACTGGCAGGGAGCAGAGGGCACAGCCCAAGCGGCCGCTTTTTGACCACTGACCCCAAAGCCGAGCTCTCCGGCTCCCGCGCACCGGACCTTGTGCAAGTTAGGCCAAACAAGGTAGGACGTGGACCGAGGCGAAAATTTACGTACGGCACGGCTGGAGGACAGAGGACACGAGAGGCAGTCGCCGGCTCGCGCACGCGGGGAAGGGCACTGCTGTATATTTCCGGTTTCTGCCTCACGCAGAGCGTAAAGGGCGGGGCCTCGGGAGCTGGGAAATGTGGATTACGTAGGGCTGAGAGGCGGGGTTGGGAGGTGCGGTGACCGGTTCTAGCCGCAAGTGGAAGAGAAATGGTATCTTCCTCCAGCAGAGCTAAGCGACTGGATCCGTGGACTGGGCCACCGTAAGACTTGGGGGTTGGACGGGGCTGGAGAGGGACCAGGCCAGTGGCAGGGCTTGATTGACTAGGCTTGTAGGGCGGAGCTGAGGCAAAACCAGGCGTAGGGGCGTGGCTTAATTGAATATCCCTGAGTGGAACTTAGGGTGGGACCAGATCCAGAGGTGGGACTCTAGCAAGAAGAGTTCCCACAGTCAGGCTGGTGATTTGGGGTGCTTTGAGACAAGAAGATGTCCTCATCCCCCGGCACTACTGTACCGGGTTAACAAGACAATAAGGCAAAAACGGCAGGCCAAGGAAGGTCTCTTAAGCTCAGGTAGAGGAGATCTCTTTGTCCACAGCTGGCATGCCTCTGCAGTGACCCACTCAGGTCTGCTTTCATTCAGCATCATTCTAGCCGCTCCCTAGAAGAACATTAAGCTCCGCCCCCCCTCCCCCCACCCCCGCGCGCTGAGCCAACTAAAACATTAAAGTAACTAAAGTTAAGGAAGTTTATACCCCCGTCTACCCAGGAGCCCTTATGAAGTGATTTATCCTTCTAAAGGAATGTTCCAAACCACGAAATGGCCTTTGGGCCCTGCTTCAGGCTGCTACTCACCAGGACGACACTAGCAAGGAGGAAGAAACCCAAACTCCTGGGGAGATGAAAAGTGATGGAGTGAAGGATTCTGGAAAAAAAAGACTGGTGCCCCTCTACTGGAAGAAAAAAAGGCAGCACGATGTCCCACGATAGGAATTTAGAAATTGAGATATTTTACCCTCTGCTTTGCTGGTGACCATCCAAAAAGCAATAAAAGACAAAAAGTACAAAGGTTGAAGGCAAAAATGAAAAAAAAAGGAGGGGCTTATTCTCTGTGGCCAAGTGGCAGTCCTGACTTCCAGTACAATAGAATCATTATGTCTCCTGGTGGAAGAATTCTCTTTGGACCTTAATAAGATCTCTAGATGAGCACAACCCGCCATGGGAATGGAAGCAAAATTTTGCTAGTGGATCATTAGGGGTAACAGTAAGTAGAACCATTCCCATTTCCAGCCCTGAATTCCTAGACCCAGGAATCCTAGCTCTGGAAGAAAGAGCACAATTTCCACATCTTGAAAGTCATTGCCCCAACCCTGCAAGGCTTTGCTGTTCAGCTGGTGCCCCAAGTGAATCTTCAAAAGGCTGTTCTAGAACAGTTAAGTGAATCAAAAGTGAATTAACATTTCAGAATCACAGGCCCATTGCCACACTTCACTTGCTATGAAGTGAGTTTCTTGGTTAGAAGTGATACTGTGTGGAGTTCCTGCTGTGGCACAGTGGGTTAATGATCTGGCTTGTCTCTGTAGCAGTGCACAAGCAGTGGGTTAAAGGATTTAGCCGTAGTTCTCAGCTGTGGCTTGGATTCAGTGCCTGCCCTGGGAACTTCCATATGCTGTGGGTACGGCCATTTAAAAAAAAAAAAAAAAAAAAGCTGATGCTGTGTGGAATAACAAGATGGTGTGTAGGTATTCTTTAAGTCTCCAGAAAGTGGTTTTGGCAGAAGCACTAAAGACACAGAAGGCAAATTCATATCCAGAGTTAAATGTCTACTCCACTAAGAAACAAGCACTTCTCTTTACATGACAGATGTGGTCCAGTTAACCTGACACCTGGTAAGTGGCTGATCCTTACAAGAAATGGTGCTGTATCAGTGGCTTGGTATTGATTTTGCTGTTGGCATATTAAGCACCCAGCATGGGCTTTAGCAGATCAGCTTTGGTGAGTCATAGTTCATATTGTTGATCCCCTAGCCAGTTACCATGGCTACTTTGTTCAGGAGCCCACTGAGGAGACAAGAGCAGCTGGAGAAGGAGGCTGACTAATAGTCACAGAACCAGTTATCCTATTCTCTTGGTTACTCTGCAGATGCAGAATCAACCCCTTACCCCAAATATTGTTTGACTGTCTAGACTGATTATGACTATACAAACACACCAGGACCATATGAAAGTGTTATGACATAACAAACTACTCCTATGTCAGCAAGGTGAAATAGCTCTATTTGGAAGTGTCCATCAAATGTCAGTGTTTGAAGACACTAGAAACATACTCTCCACCATTAATTTCTCTCAGTCTTCTGGGAATTCCCTTGGAGCAATAAAAAGAACTCAGTGGTGGGACTTACTAACCAAACATACTCACATTCTTTCCTTTTCACTCTCTTTCTCCAAACCTTGTCTATCTCTTCATGACCCTTAATTTTCAACATGTTGTTCTCAGTGCATCACCTGCACTAACCTATTTAGATGGGAACTTTTGGCTCAATGGTGCACACTGATAGATTTTATTAAATCTCTGAGACTCTGATGTCCTAATTTATGGTGGCTTCCCTTGAGGGCCCTCCACTATTGGGTTTCCAACTCACTTCCCCCTTATAATTCCTTCAGTTTCCTGATTTATTTTCCTCAGTACCTGATGTCTCATTTACAGATGTGGGGGAAAAGAAGACTATAGAACCCATATAAATCAATATAAACCTCACAATGCCTCTGCAAAGTGGGCTGTCTCAAATCTCAAAGCACTAGAAGCATATGACCCATTGTTTTAGATTGTTGCAGTCCAAGACTTACTCATTCCTTGTGCTAGTCTCTGCAACACTTCTATGCTCTTTAAAAAACTAATAATGAGTGGATATTGTTTGGTAAAAAACTTAAGGGCTATAAATTGTATTACATACCCACATTTCCTGTGGTCCCCAACCCAAATGCCATTCTGGCTTCTTTACCTCTAACATCATCATAATTCTCAGTAGTAGGTCTCTGTTCAACCTTCTCTATTTTTCCTTTATATCCTGACTCCCAATACCTTTTCACTTTCATGTGGCAAAACAATACAGCTGGACTGTGATGCCACAAGGACTTACTAAAATCCCCTCATACTTGTTCCAGTTTCTCAACCATAAAATCCAAGACTTTCAAACTTATTCTTCTAGCTTTTTGTTTGTTTGTTTGTTTTTTGTCTTTTTAGGGTCACACCCATGGCATATAGAGGTTCCCAGGCTAGGGGTCTAATAGGACCTAGAGCTGCTGGCTTACACCACTGCCACAGCATTGCCAGATCCAAGCCATGTCTATGACCTACACCACAGCTCATGGCAGCACCGGATACTTAACCTACTGAGCGAGGATTGAACCTGAACCTTCATGTCTTCTAGTCAGATTTGTTTCTGCTGAGCCATGACAGGGAACTCCCTTATTCTTCTACCTTGATTCAAGCAATGGATAATGTGCTTTTATTCTCACCTCATCTAACCTCTTCTCAAGAGGAATCCCGTCATCTCTGGAAAACTTTGCTATATAATGTTTCTGAGGACAAAATACAACCCAATCAGACCTAACAGATTCACCTGTTACATCAAAGAGAATAACAGAGAGTAAAAATTCACTTTCCAGAAGTTCCTGTCCTGGCTCACTGATAACGAACCCAACTGGTATCCATGAAGATGCAGGTTCGATCCCTGGCCTTGCTTAGTGGGTTGAGGATATGGCGTTGCTGTGAGCTGTAGGCCAACACACAGCCTACTATTCAACTCCTGGCCTGGGAACTTCCATGTGCCATGGGTGCAGCCCTAAAAAGACCCAAAAAAAAAATCACTTTCCAAGAGTTCCCACTGTGGTTCAATGGGATTGGTGGCATTTCTGGAGTTCTGGGACACAGGTTTGATCCCTGGCCTGGCACAGCGGGTTAAGGACCCAGTGCAACCATGGCTTGGATCTGATCCCTGACCCAGGAACTCCAAATGCTGCAGGCAGCCAAAAAAAGAGAAAAAAAACAAAATTCCCTTTCCTTTTATCAAAAGACAACTTAGAGGTTTCCTAAGACCTTTGGTAGACCATGCATTGCGACTTTAATTATCTCTGCCTCCTTCTTACTATTAAAACCTATGAATGTCTGCCCTAGGAGGTCAGGCAGAGTTAGCCTTTGACCAATTCTAGGATGATATCAAGAACCATCCCTCTTTTGGTCTCTCAAATTATAACGAGTTGTTTTCTTTTTCTCTTGTTATTTGAAGTAGATTGTCAAGCTCTTACAGACTTTGAACATAATGGAAATTCGAGATCAGCTGGGCATTACAGTCGCTCTTGCAACTCAGTAGCTAAAGAATCCCCTTGCTCCAGGACAGCAACCTCAGCCACACAGTTGGCAGCAGCCATCTCAGACTTAAACTTAGGGTCATCTCTTTACCTCCAGTGTCAGAGGCCCCAGACTGAGATACTGAAGCATTTGCTGCCCCTCGCCTTAACGGCAGTTTGTTGCTCCCTTCCCAGGTAAGGGGAACCACAGAGAGGAAGCTAAACTATATTGAAAAAAAGTAAATGGTGCACAGTGAATTTATGGCACATGTGAAAACATCAAGTACAGTTATGCCCTGACTGTATTCATTATCCCTGTGGGGAAAGGTCTGCAAAGTTGTGCAACAGTGGGTATGATGCATTCAACTACCTCTCTATTTGAAAGCAACTGTTATTCACATAGGTGCCAACTGGAGATTAGCACTTGCCATCTGCCTCTAGAAGGATAGAATCATGAGTCACTACAACTGCTGTAAGGAGTTCAGGGTGGAGATCAGGAATGAGGCAATCTGTGCTCTGGGAAAAACTGGCAATACAGGTCTTCAGATAGATATTTTCAAGAGATTTATGAGCCCAATTCTTGCATCTCCTCATATCTAGAAAAGCACTAAAATCCTTCATAGTGATGTCTGCTTCATGTGACTAGCAGCAACCTTCTGCAAAATATGTGCTTGAAGGCATGTACGTCCTGCCTTCACCAAAATCACAGATATAAGGCCTTCCCTGCCCATCCCCTAGCTCTTTGGAGTGGTTTCTCAAAGCTATCTAAAAGCTGCCTCTCAGGCTATAGTCTCCCCCATCTCCCCACAGAATATAGTGCATGTAAGACGCACAGGCTATGGAGGAAAACAAACTACTGTACCGGTTCTGTGCCATAGCCCCCACTGGAGTCCAGACCAGCCCCCCATCCCTTCTTCGTGGTAGGAAAAGAGCAGTTCTTCAGCCCCTCCTGGAAAAAACTGCAGCCTTCAGCATCCCCCCAGGCCCCGCCCCTTACGCAGTAGGCGGAGACTGGAACTGCGTGGGTGCGTTGGAGTATGCGCGTGCGCAGGCAGTAGCTGTCGCAAGGGCGCTCTTACCCGGGTCTGAGGCTGAAATATTCGGCATTTGGCGGTCAGTCCTCTGTGCGGTCAAGCGAGAGAGGACGAGACCAAAGGGGAGGCTCAAGTCAAGGGATGAGCTGAACTGGCCACACGGGCCTCTCGCCTGACGCTCCTGGGCGGCTGCCCGTCAGCCGAGAGCTCTGGCTCGCTTGGCCGGCTTGGGTCCGTGGCGGCAGCTCTGGGAGGAGACGGGTCTGTCAGTACTTTTCTCCATCCTTTGTGCTCCCCTTTTAAAAAGCCTCCGGAGCAACCGCTGGGTCCTTGCCCCGGAAGGAAAAGAAAAAGCATTTCCGTCGTTCTCGTCAATGACTCCGACCATAACGGCCCCTTGTCCCCAAGTCCCGGGGAGCATTCGGTGGAATTGTCCCGGCTGATTGTCCGTTATTCAAGTTTGGTAAGTTGTATTCTGTTGGAAAGAGAAAGCTTCCCGGGTTAATAGGGAGCACGTGTGACTGATATCAATAAATGCATTCGTAAAACACTAAGTGTACCTCATCAGAGCCCTATAAAGCCTCCAAAGCTTCAAAGGACAGGAGTCTCTGGTAAGGAAGACCATGCAGACTGAGTTGTGTTCGTACAGAAGTTGAAATTGAATTTACCATGAGTAAAATGGGTTTTGACGGGTGGATTTTCCCTTCCAAGTAATCATCTTGAAGTTCCTATCTAAAGAAAATCTGTGGAGTCAATAAAAGGAACATTTTGATAAATGAGATTTTTTTCGTCTCATTTGTCTCTTGTCATTCATATTATGACGAACCATTTAATGGGAAATTGCAGATATTCACCTCACCCTTTACTCTTAAGCATGCATCTCCTAAGAATGAGGACAATCTCCTACTAAAAACACCTCAGTTGTCCATCGAGAAAGTCAAAATTTCTCCGGTTTGCCAAAAGTGTCTATGATTCTCGAGCTAGGACCCAAAGAAGATGTGTAAGATGCATTTTGGTTTTAGATCTCTTTTACCTAAAATACATTTATTTGCCTGTATTAAAAATTTCATTTTGGTTACTGCAAATTCCAGTTAAGTTATACTGTTAAATGTTGGCATTCTGATATGATATGGTTTTCCCATGCTTTTAATTAACTTCCCTATCTCATAAAGTGGATGTTGAGTCTAGAGCAGTACTGTCTAATAAAAATATAATGTGAAGTACAGATGTAATTTTAAATAATTTTAGTAGTCAAAGATATTTTTATAATAGATCTTATTTAACCCAATTTAGCTGTTATCAATATAAAACTGTTAATAAAATTAATGACTAATGTAGTTAATATAAAATTATTAATGATAAATTTTACATTTCTTTTGTACTAAATTGATGGAATCTGCTGTGTATTTTACACTTAGGCACATCTCAATGTGGATGCTAAATTTTTGTTGGAAATTCTTGATCTGTATTTAGCTTTCATAAAATTTACTGTTGAAACCGTAGATTTGCAAACCCAGATTGCTCCATACTGAAAAGTTTTTTTAGTAACTGAACAATTTTATTTCTAAACTTAAAGTAATTAAAAGTAAATAAAATTAAGGAGTTCCCACTGTGGCTCAGCAGAAACAACCTGGACTGTTATCCATGAGGAAGCAGATTTGGTCCCTGGCCCCACTCAGTGGGTTAGAGGATCCCAAGTTGCAGTGAGCTGTGGTGTAGGTCGAAGACGAGGCTCGGATCTGGTGTGGCTGTGGTGTAGGCCAGCAGCTGTACCTCCGATTTCACCCCTAGACTGGGAACCTCCGTATACCACAGGTGTGGCCCTAAGAAAAGCAAAATAGAATAAAATAAAATAGAAATTTAAGAACGTTTGCAGCTCTAAAAAAAATTTGGTCATTTTGTTATCCATGTGTTTTCTTTGTTGACATGACTGATCAACTTTCAAAGGCCCCACCTCTGAATACCTTACCATCACATAAAGGATTGGCTTTCTTACTTCCCTCCTTGCTTCCTTCCTCACTTGCAGCATTTGGAAGTTCCCAGGCTAAGGATGGAATCTGACCCACAGCTGCAACACCAGATCTTTAACCTGATGCCACAGAGAGAACTCCCAGGGATTAGGTTTCAATATATGAATGGAGGTGGGGGCCACAAACATTCCATTGTAGCACCTGAGCTTTGGTGTTGAAGTTTTAACTGGGGGCCAGTCATATAGACTTGCAGCACCTGCATGACTGACTTTCAGCCATTCAGCCTTCAGCCTGCATTCAGACTCTCAGGGCATGGAAAAACATGTTCACCACAAATCACAATATTGGCATAACTGTCTGGTCAGACTGGTACTGTGTGGCTCAAGGCATCCAGCATACAAGAACACTCACCAGATGGGATATTCCATAGGATCAGAAGTCATTTCTCACAAACCTAGTCGAGTGTGAGTTCCAAATTCAGGCCTCTTTCAGGAAAGTGAGGATTTGAGAAACCCAGATTGCTAATTTAATCATTTCCTACACACCATTTCATGATCATTGTCCAGTCATTTTGGAGAATAACAATAAGCTCAGGAGTTTGGGCTTTGAGATAGAGTAACCTGCATTCATACTCAGGTCCACTACTTCCAAACTGGTGGTCTTGTGCCAGCCACTTTGCTTGTTTGAACATAAGTCACCTCTAATATTGAATGACAGTAATAATAACTATGTTGATAATCATACGATCTTCTACTGTTTCTAGAACACAATGGGTACCCAGGATATTTGTGATGTTTTAGGATCCAGTGACCTTTGTGGTCACAGAATTTACAGTCAAACAACTTCCCTTGAAAATGAAGATCTGTTCATTGCACTGGCTTTATTTTTTCTTGGATAAAAGGCTTATAACTTTAAAAATGTTTACATAAGCTTGACCCTGGTCTTAGGGGAAAGATTGAGAGAGATACACAGAGAGACAGAGAGAGTGTGTGTTTGCATTTTAGTTTCATTTGAAAGTTGATTGGTTTGGGAGTTCCCGTCATGGCTCAATGGAAACAAATCTGACTAGTATCCATGAGGATGCAGGTTTGATTCCTGGCCTTACTCAGTGGGTTAAGGATAGTGTTGCTGTGAGCTTTGGTGTAGGTCAAAGACATGGCTTGGCTTTGGTGTTGCTATGGCTGTGGTGTAGGCCAGCGGCTACAGCTCCGATTCAACCCTTAGCCTGGAGCCTCCATAAGCCATGGGTGCCGGCCTAAAAAGCAACCCCCCACCAAAAAAAAAAAAAGTTTACTGGTGTGATAAAGTTGTCATGAGCATTTTGTTCCCAAGTTTTACCTGACAGTTTGGTATCCCTGAAGTCAGTCTTGACCCTTACTTAGGGGTATTTATCATCCCTTGCATGTTCTTTTTACATCGGGCAGCTTTTTCTGATAGCAGGCCATCAGCTCTACAGATCTGGTCTGTTCTTGCAGGTGGAACAGAGAGGATACATGAAGAAAGTGAAGAGTTTTCCAAGTGAGGAAAAAGACAGATGTGGTTCTTTATGAGAAATATCGGTAGTCCATGAGAGCTATAGTCCATTTGGAAATGGTAAATAAGAAACTTTTGAAGATTTTTTTTTTCCCCCTCAAAATGCCAAAGCCACTTAGTTTCTGAGGTTCCTTGGGTACTTCAAACCTCCCTTTCTCTTTAACTTTTCATTCACCTTCTGAAACTTCCCTTCGGAGGCATGGCAGTAAGATCTGTCCCACTTTTTCTTTAAATTTTGCATTTGCATTAAGCTATTTATCCGTTTCCTTTCAACATTGAGTTCCTGGTTAGCTGCTTTCTGTTCACTGTCAGTCTCAACATTTAATACACTCTTATCTTGGTAAATCACCTACCAATTTCACCACAGCACTTTATCACACCTAACTTTCTTAGTCCAGCCAAACTCCCTAATACCTATATTTTCATTTCCTTTTTGTTTTAAAATATATTTTAAGTCAACATTTGAATGTAAATACACATTGGCCTTCATTCTTAACAACTTTTCATCATTTATTTCTCTAAGAAAATAATTTTTTAAAAATCTTATTTCAGATCGGGAGATTTATCTTAATACCAAAATGTTAGCACCTGAACAGAATATTTTAGATGGGAAAAAACCCAATGTGGTGGAAATGGAAAGATTCACAATTTATAATTCCTTGCCTTCCACACTAGTGGAAGATTAGCAATTCCATAAAATAGAAAAGCAGCACAATGACCTTGACAGAATTTGAGGCAAGTGTCACTCACCTGTTTTTCATAGTCTCTGAACATCATGAATTTGGCAATCACTTTAAACACTCCTCACAATGTATTTTTTCACACAGAGTTCACTCAGCTAGTATTCCTATATATGTAATTCAGATGAAGTTTTTTTTTTTTTTTTCTTTTTTTCTTTTTAGGGTTGCCTCAGCGGCATATGGAGGTTCCCAGGCTAGGGGTCGAATTGGAGCTGTAGCTGCCAACCTATACCACAGCCATGGCAACGTGGGATGCAAGCCATGTCTGTGGCCTACCCCACAGCTCACGGCAATGCCTGATCCTTAACCCACTGAGCAAGGCCAGGGATTGAACCTGAGTCCTCATGGATGCTAGTCAGATTTGTTTCCACTGAACCATGACAGGAACTCCCAAGTGAAGTTTTTTTTTTTTTTTGTCTTTTGGTCTTTTTGTTGTTGTTGTTACTATTTCTTGGGCCGCTCCTGCGGCATATGGAGGTTCCCAGGCTAGGGGTTGAATCGGAGCTGTAGCCACCGGCCTACACCAGAGCCACAGCAACGCAGGATCCGAGCCGCGTCTGCAACCTACACCACAGCTCACGGCAACGCCGGATCGTTAACCCACTGAGCAAGGGCAGGGACCGAACCCGCAACCTCATGGTTCCTAGTCGGATTCGTTAACCACTGCGCCACGACGGGAACTCCCCAAGTGAAGTTTTTAATAAATAATTTCATCTTGATGAATTATCAGCTGAACTCTATATAAGAATCTCTGTGAAAGTAAAGAAAACAACAAACTTTCTACCAGAATGATAACTTCATTAGTCCTGAAACCACTCAGGTCTGGAGTCCATGCATTGCAATGAAAATAGAAGAGAAAAAAATGAAAAACTTCAATCATATTGATTTGTTTCTCATAGAGAAAAACAATTTAAGACAGAGGGGGAAATCTATGAATGTAGTAAGAAAGCTGAAAACTTTGACAAGTTATCGTTAATCTCTTCATCAACAGATGAGAAACTATGTTAGAGAAAAATTGTTCAATTTTAATCACCGTGAAGAAGTCTTGAGTGAACATTCCTGTCTTAACACTCATAAGAAAACTTACATTAGATAGAAAGATGGTGAGTGTAAACCGTGTGAAAAAGCCTTCACAAAGAACTCTACTCTTTTTTTTTTTTTTTTTTTTGTCTTTTGTCTTTTTTTTTGTTGTTATTTCTTGGGCCGCTCCTGCGGCATATGGAGGTTCCCAGGCTAGGGGTCGAATCGGAGCTGTAGCCACCAGCCACCGGCCTATGCCAGAGCCACAGCACGGCAACGCCATATCGTTAACCCACTGAGCAAGGGCAGGGACCGAACCCGCAACCTCATGGTTCCTAGTCGGATTCGTTAACCACTGCGCCACGACGGGAACTCCAGAACTCTACTCTTAATCTGCACAAGAAAACCCATACTTGAGAGAAACCTGAGTGTAATCAGTGTGAAAAAGCCTTCAGCAAAAATTTACATCTGGTTCACAAAAAAAAACTTAACACCCAAGAAAAACCTTATAAATGCTCTGTGGGAAAAGCTTAACCTTCATCCTTGCTCCTTAGGGGATGTATAAGAATTCATGGTGGAGAGTAGACATATACTTTTAAAGAACATGGAAAAACTTTTTCTCATTCTAGAAGCCTTATGTATTATGTGAACTCATGAGAGAAATACCCTATGAATGTAAAGGATATGGGAAGATTTTTCACTCAGTCTTCACATGTTATTCAACATTTAAGAACTCACAGTGGGTTTATGCCTGTGTAATGTAAGAAATTTGAAGAAAACCTTTTCTTATTCCCCAGGCCTTGATAAACATAGAAGATTTTATTATAGAGAGAAACACGGTTTGTTTGTAAGGAGTGTAACAAAGAGTTTCTCAAAACTTATAAATATTCACATGCAAATTCACCATAGGAGTAATATGAGTGCAGAAAAACCATATGAGTAATGAGTGTGACGAAGCCTTCACTGATTGTTCAGGTCTTATAAAACATAGAACTCACACTGGAGAAAATCCTTATGAATGTAAGTAATGTGGAAAAGCCTTTGCTAATTACCACACTGTTGAAAAGCCTTATTATAAGGAGTGTGGAAAGCATTAGTAGTTCATCTTGCTTTAAAAGTCACATGCAAACTCATCCTGGAGTAAAACTTTGTAAGCAAGGGGGAAGCTTTTATTTGGCCCTCATTTCTTTCTCAACATTTAAGAGTTCATAGTGTAGAAAGACATTTTGAGTGTAATGTGGGAAAGCCTTTAGATAATCCTTATACTTTTGTCAACTTAAAAGAAACATACTGGAGTTCCTGTTGTGGCTCAGTGTGTTAAGAACCTGACTGGTATCCATAGGATGCGGTTTGATCCCTGGCCTTGCTCACTGGGTTAAGGATCCAGCATTGCTGTAAGCTGTGGCATAGGTTGAAGATGCGGGTGGGATTTGGCATTGGTGCGGCTGTGGGCTGGCTTACTTCAGCTTCAGAAACTTCCATATGCCACAGGTGCAGTCCTAAAAGGAAGGAAAAAGAAAAAAGAATGAAACACATACTGGAGAGAAGCCATATTAATATAGAAAATATGGGAGAGCCTTCCCTATTTCATCAGACCTTGCAGCAAACATGAGAACTCACACTGGTAAGCAGCCTTCTAAATGTAAGGAATGTGGGAAATCTTTACCTGAATATCTTATTCAACATTTAAGAACTCACAATGAGGAAGATGGGAAAACCTTTAATAATACTTCATGCCTTTCTGAATGTGTATGAATTCACATTTGAGAGAAGCTTATGCTTATAATGAAGGTGGGAAAGGCAATAAATTTCTCACACTTACTAAACTTGTACAAAGTAGTGGAAGTAAGCTTATTGTAGGGGATGTGGAAGACTTTTGCTTTGCCTTAGACCTTAATATTCAGCTGTGATTTTACAGGTGTGAAAATCTTAGAAATATAAAAATGTAGGATTTTTCTGTTTTGTTTTTATTCTCTGAGAAAGTATGAAAGTACACATAATGAGAAATCCCACCAGTGAGGGATATAAGAAAGCCTTTAACTGTTCTTTGACATTAGGAAATATGATTCACATTGGAGAAGAGCTATAAATTATAAATGTACGGAATGTGTTAAAAGCTATGTTAAATTATTGTACATGTAGAAAGTCACACTGGAGAGATTCTATTTGAACATAAACAATTAGAACAAAAACAAGTAGAATGCCTTCAATAAATATCTTTTATATATTTTTATAAATAAATAAAAATCCTAAAATGAAAAACCTATGTTACAAAAAGTTTGTTTTGTTTTGTTTTGTTTGAGCCATGCCCAAGGCATGTGGAAGCACCCAAGCCAAGGGCTGAACCTGTGCCATAGCTGTGACTTGAGCCACTGCAGTGACAACACTGGATCCTTAACCTGCTGTGCCACCAGGAAACATCACAAAAGATTTTTAGATAAAACCTAAAGTGTAAAGAATTTGGGAAAGTTTTGGAATACAAGTTTTCACTTAACTGCCTACAAGAAAACTGAATCTGGCAAAGAAAACCAAGTGGATTTTTATTTAAATGAGTTGCCTTTCTATGTGTGTGTGTGTGTTTTTTCCAAGGTGGATTCATACTTTTTTTAAAGACTAATAATGTTGACCATCTTTTCATAGGCTTGTCATCTATTTATCTTTGATGATAGTATGTTCAAATGTCTTTTTTCTTGTTAGAATCTTTTGTTTGAGTTATTATTGAGTATTGTTGAGGTTTTGGGCTTTTTTTTTTTTTTTCTTTTAATGAATGGGTCTATTGAGGTATAATTGCCATACAATCAACTGCAGATATTTTAAGTGTACAATTTAAGGGGTTTTTCATTTTTTTTTTTGTTTTGTTTTGGTTTGGTTTTGGCTGCTCTGGCAGAATATGGAAGTTCCCCAGTTGGGATCAAAATCCACGACTCAGCAGTGACCCTAGCTGCTGCAGAGACAATGCCAGATCCTTAACTTGCTGCACCATAGTGGGAACTCCTAAGTGTTTTTTTTTTTTTTTTTTTTTTTTTTAAATGATGTAATTCTTTGTAGCCTGAAATACTTGCAAATGACTATTTATTTTTTACTTTAAAAGTATTTCAGTATTTTACAGGACAGGGAAACATAGCCATTATTTTGTAATAACTTAAATGGAGTATAATCTATAAAAATAGCAAGTCACAGAATTTCCTTCTGGTGCAGGGGGTTAAAGATCTGGTGTTGTCACTGCAGTGGCTCAGGTCACTGCTGTGGCTCAGGTTTGATCCCTAGCCCAGGAACTTCCACATGCTAAAGGGGCGGCCAAAAAAATAAAATCCTCAATCACTGTGCTCTACAGCCAAAACTAATATAATATTGTAAATTGACTATGCTTCAACAAAAATTTTTTTAAATATTTAAATAAATTAAATATTTAAATATTAAAAAAAAACTTTAGGAAGTTCCCTTGTGGTGCAGCAGGCTAAGTATCCCACATTGCCAAAGCTACGGCACATGCTGCAAGTGCATCACAGGTTTGATCCCTGCCTGGGGACTTCCACATGCTGTTTTGTGACAACAAAACAAAACAAAACCCCACCAAAAGTTCAAATTAGTATCACTCATTAGTTATCAGACAGACTATAGGTATTTATTTGAAAATGCAACTTGACCATAGCCACATTTTATCCAACTCAGAGTTTTAATATAAAATGACAAAAATAATGAATATTTAAGAATAACTTTTATCTTCATGCACTTGAAAAATTACATTAACTTAGCCTCCAACTTTCTATAAACATGTTAAGCATGTAATTGTATAATTAAAAGGCAAAACCAACAGTATAAAGTTGAAGTTCTCTAGCCCAGTGGCTCTACAATTTTCCACACATCAGCATCACTTGGAGGGCTTATTAAAGCACATTGCCAGGTCCCATCCTGAGAGGTTTTGATTCATACTAGGTCTAGGGTTGCAGCCTGAGAATGTGCATTTCAATAGATTTCCAGGTGATGCTAATGCTGCAGTATAGGAAGTGCACTTTGAGAAACACTACTTAGCTCAGTGAAAAGTACCACACATATTTATGCTTTAAATTTGTCATTAAGCCAGATTTACAAATAAAAACAGATTTTAAAAGTTGTTATTTACTGAAGTGCTTAGAAGCAATCTACATAATTGCTGACAGCTATTATTAAAGTCTAATTTGGCATGTCCTTGACACAGAACATAACTGGTAAAACAAATGTTATTATTATCCCTTTTAAACAGATCAGGAACTTGGGCTCAGAGTGCAAATCTTGTGTTTAAGTGACCCAGCCAGAATTTCTACCTAAACTGACAAAACCCCAGCAGTTGAGAACCTACCAGCATACAAGGCACAGTGCTAGTTACACAAGAAAAAGATGAATGAGATAGAGCCCTCTCCTCAGCGTACTCATTCTGGCAGAAGATGCAGATTAAACAAACAATAAGGTGCTTGAAGAAAAGCAGAGGGAAGAAAATTAACATCCACTTGAAGGGGTAATACACACCTTTAGCTCTTAAACTGCAAAGCTCACAATTCAGAATTTGTTAGACTTCTACTTTTCCAACCTGTCTCCTCTCTGAGATGAAAACCCATGTTTTCATGTGGTCCATAAGATACTAACTTGGGAGTTTCAGAAGTAATACTGACTTCTTTCCCTCAAGACATGAGTAGTCAAAGGAATTTCAACAACTAAGTTTTGGTAGCAAAGTAAAAGTAATACAGCCAAGGAAGTATTAGCTAAGAAAACTGAGGAGCAACCAGACAATCAGAGGGGGAAAAAACAAAAAACAAAGAACAAAACAAAACAGAAATAAAAAGTCAAGAAACAGATATTTCAAGAAGGATTTGGTTGGAGTTCCCTGGTAGCTCCAGCATTGCCACTGCTGTGGCTTGGGTTGCTGCTATGGTGTGGGTTTGATCCCTGGCCCAGGAAATTTCACATGCCATGGGGGCAGCCAAAAAAGGACCACGTCATCTGATGATGACTTAGTTGTTTTCTTAGCAACATTAATTTCTTCAAATAGGAGAGTCTTTTTAAGCTGTTTAGTCCTAGAAAGTATTGGTGTTTGGGCCTTGGCATTTCCAGTCATGGCCCTTTTTAGATGATCTTTAAGATTTTTTTTCTCTTATTCACATCTGAACTGGTGCTACTTTTAGAAGAGGATTTGTCAATTTGCTGGGGTTGCTCTATGCAGTTAATGGGCAGTTCCTCATTCACAGTCTCATGAGGGGATGAGTTCCAGTCCCTCTCAGTGGATGCATCACCCAAATCATCTGAAGAGTTGTGCAAATTTTCAAAGAATAAAACTTGTCAAGAAGGTACATCATATAAAGATCAGCTTCAGGTTCAGTAGAGACATCTTCATGCCCATTCAGGTTCTTTTCCTGTTCATCCATTTTTTTGGGGTATTTTTAATTCTCTTTTAAGAAAGCTTTTCTTTTCTTCTTTTTTTTTTGCCACACCCATGGCATGTGGAAGCTCCCAGGCCCAGGACTGAACCCATGCCACAGCAGTGACCCAAGCCACTGCAGTGACAATACTGGGTCCTTAAATCACTGCACCACAAAAGAACTTCTAATGAAGCTTTTGTTATTTTTTTTTTTGCATTTGTTAAGGTAAAATAGAAACAAATATTATCAATGAAATATTCATTTTAAATTGGTAAAAACAATTATATTGATTTCCATCTATCATTCCTTATGAGGCTCATCTGTTTTTAATTCAGTAAAGTCACCTCTAGTAGTACTATTGAGTGTGTTGTGTTTAATGCTTTCTGAACGTAGATCATCAGTGGCATGGTCTGTAGCATGTTTCTATGTTCAGGAAATATATATATAGTGGCTGCACCCATGGCCTATGGAATTTCCTGGGCCAAGGACTGAATCTCAGCTACAGCTGCAACCTACCTACCCCTCAGCTGTAGCAACACCAGGTCCCTTAACCCACTGTACCTGGCCAGGGACTGAACCTGCACCCACCTATGAAGCCACTGGAGCTGCTGCAGTTGGATTCTTAACCTACAGTGCCACTGCAGAAACTCCAAGTTGCATATACTTTTGTTCCAGGTCATCAACTTGAGCTTAAAAAAGAGTTTTCAACAAAGCTATCTATTGTAATCACCAAACACATCCTCTTCACCATCAGTATTCTAGACTGGCTGCATGTCCACAGTTTTCCACCACTGGCTCCCAGCCACTATCTCCTCTTCCTCCTCTTTCTCATCACCAGGCTTAAGCTCAGCTGTGGTGGGGGCAGCAAAAATGCTCTCTAAGCTTACAATTTAAGTTTTGATAACACACACATCTATGAATCAATAATCAATTGTTTTCCTATATACCAGCAATGGAAAAATAGAATTTGAAATTAAAAACATGCCATGTGCATTAGCACAACAAAATATGTACGAGTTCTGTATGAGGAAAACTACAAGAGCAAGATCAAAGAACTAAATAATAGATACTTCACATTCACAGGTAGACGAAATATCAGTATGGTCAAGATGTCAGTTCTTCAACTTGGCTAATAGATTCAACCCAATCAAAATCCCAGCTACTGGAGTTCCCCTTATGGCCTAATGGTAATGAACCCAACTAGTATCCATGGGGACACCGGTTCAGTCCCTGGCCTGCTCAATGAGGTAAGGATCCCACGTTGCCAGAGCTGTAGTATAGGTCACAGACTTGGCTGGGATCCTTTATTGCTGTGCCTATGGCTGTAGCTCTGATTCCATCCCTAGCCTGGGAACTTCCATATACTGTGGATGAGACCCTAAAAAAGAAAAAGTAAATAGACCTATGTGTAGTTCCCATTGTGGCTCAGCGGGTTAAACCAGATCATTAACCCATTGTGCCACAGTGGGAATGCCCTCTTTGTTTGCTTGTTTGTTTCTGATAGCAGGATGTCCTTGTTTAAATAGAATCTGAACCAAAAAAAAAAAAAAAAAGACTGACTTATGGGGAGCTTATTCTGGTTAAGAAGAAGGGAGGGACAGTGACCCCACAAAAGAATCCATAATGGGTGAGAAGTGATGTTTGTGCTCCTTTTCCCTTTTTGTTGTTGTTGCTTTTTAGGACCACATTTACGGGCACATGGAAGTTCACAAATAAGAAGTGTAATCAGAGCGGGCCTGTGCCACAGCCACAGCAAAGCCAGATCCTTAAGCCACTGAGCGGGGCCAGGGATCCAACTGGCATCCTCATGGCTACTAGTCTGGTTAGTTACTACTGAGCCATGACAGGGACTCCCCTCCTTTTCCCTTTTGACTGCTCGTTCCCTTTCCAAAGTTTGGGTACCTCTACTTTTTCCTCTGGGAAGACCATATGGAGTCAAAGACCTAGGCTCAAGTACCAGCGGACCATTTTACTTAAATGTGTGATCAAAAGTAAATTACTTTACATGGCAAGCCTCTTTTGCTTAAAATAAATAAACTTGCCTGTGCTTCGCTCAACTCGGTGCCCGAGCTGCCTGGGCAATCCTCAGCCACTCTCTCTTGGCCCGCCTTCCAGCCTTACCCTGGCGTGAGAGTTCTCCTCGAATGATCCAGAAGCTGGAGCCTCAGAACCCGTCCCCCAAGGCTCTAGACCGGAAGCAGAGGCTCTCATCCGCGGGTTGTGTGATCTCTTCTGGAGCTGCAGCTTATCCTTTGGTGTCCAGTCCAGCCAGGCTCAAGCCCAGGTTGCGACCGTGGGTCTGGGAGCACCGTTCCAGAATGAGGAAGGTCAAGGGTAAGGTTTCCGCTCGGCTGCTCTAGGACCGCGACTACTGCCAGAGCTCTGTTGCCCTGGGCCTCTGGATGTCATCGTTTTTAACTACAAGCCCAGACATGTTCCATCCGCCGCTACTGGGGCCGCGGCTTCTCCCGTCTACTGTCTACCGAGAGACTGCTTGTGCTCAGGTCTGTCCCGGAAAGAGACGGGTACGGGGAGGATGCATCCGCAGGCTCTTTTCTCCATCACTTGCCCTTCCTCAAGTCAGACTTTAATTTTCCATAAAAAATGCTCTTTCTTGTCCCTCATTTTCTTTCGTTAATGACATTTCTTGTACTCATAGGTTGACGGAGATCTCCCCACTCCCCCCCTTTTTTATTTTCCCCTTAAACCTGGCTTACAGTTCATGATGTGTGAATGCTCCCTATCCCCCTGTTGATGAATGATTGAATCTTTTCCATCTGAACAGGCTTCTGCATGTTTCTTCATATTTCTGGACTTGGGATTTTAAAGTCGATTTTTACCCCTTAAGCTGTCGGGTCACATGTAATACACCTAGATATTTCTAACTGCCCCCGGTTCTATTTTGAGCCTTCGGAGCGTATATTTTGTACCCAGCAAGCTGCACACTTCTCTTAGTTTTCAAATAATCTACTTGTAGATGCTTTTGCATTTTTACATTTTTAAATATGGCCATATCCGTGAATATGGATTTGTTTATTCTTCCTTTACAGTCTTCCAATCTATTATGTCTCCACATCCTTGTCTGTCAATATACTGTCTGTCTCCTCACTATACTGTACTGTCTGTCACATGATTTCTAGGAGACTTTTTGTCTTTTTCCTGTGTCTCAAAGGCCTTCAGCTTGTCTCTAATAGTAAAATATTTGCTCTATGTTTTTGATGCATTTTTAGGTTTAAAGACATTTCCTTCTATTTCTTTTCCTTGTTTACTAAGATGATGATGATGATGATGATGATGATGATGATGATGATGATGATTTTAGGGCCACACCCATAGCAGGTGGAATTTCCCAGGCTAGGGGTTGAATCCAAGGTGCAGCTGCTGGCCTACACCACAGGCACAGCAATGCCAGATCCAGCCTTCAAATTTGTAACCTTAATTTCATTTTGGTCAGAGAACATATCTTTATAGAAATTCTTTGAAAGATTTAAGACTAGCTTTATAGTATAGCAGTGGACCAGTTTTTGTAAACAGTCCATTTATGCTTGAAAAAAAAAATGTATTCTCTGTTTATTGAGTGTAGCATCTTTAAGTGTTTTAGTTGAAAATCGTTCATTTAGTATTTAAATGCTGTTCTTTTTCCTCTGATCTATCCATTACTCAGAGTAGTATGTTAAAGTCTCTTACACTATTGGCAATTTGCCTGTTTCTTCTTTAATTCTGTTAGCTTTTTGTATGAGACTAGGTTACTAGAGTACACAACTTAAGAATCTATATCTTCCTTGTTAATTGAAACTTATGTATCTTAATGTAGTCACCTGTTATAGTGCCTTGTCTTAAAATGTGTGAAATTAAGTTAGCCAACAAACTATTTTGGTTAATATTTGCCTGGTACATTGTTTCCATTTTTGAGATGCGGTCTTTCTGTATTTTGTTTTTTAATGCATTTTATGAAGCAGCATGGAGCTAGAATTTATCTTAATCTAACATGGCAGTCATTGTTTTTAAACTATAGAGTTCAGTCCATTTATTTGTACATTTATTGTGGTTATTGATAGAGATAGTTTCACCTTCTTACATTGTGCCTTTTCTTTTACCTGCCTTTTTTTTTTTTTTTTTTTTTTTGGCCTTTTTAGGGCTGAACCCTCAGCATATAGAGGTTCCCAGGCTAGGGGTTGGATCGCCGCTGGCCTATGCCACAGCAACAGCAATGCTGGATCTGAGCCTCATCTGTGACCTACACCACAGCTCATGGCACCGCCAGATCATTAACCCACTGAATGAGGCCAGGGATTGAACCTGTGTCCTCACGGATACTAGTCAGATTTGTTTCCCCTGAGCCACAACAGGAACTCCTATTTTACCTGCTTTTATTGTCTCTTTTCCCTACTTAATTTTCTTACCTTGGTAATAAGGTTTTTACTCATTACATTTTTTTTTTCTTCTAACCTGTGTGTTAAACCCTCTGTGTCCTTGAGTAGTTGCCCCAGCTATTTTATCATGCATACTTAAAGTCTAAAGCTAATCGGTATCTTTATTCTCTAATAGAAGAATACCAGGAGCATAAGACTTCAATCACATCACTCCCAATTTATATATTTTTGTTATTCAGTATTAGCATTCTAGCTTGCTTTTCCACCTCACAAATCATACATTGCTATTATCATTTTATATCATCATAGTTTACTTAGCTTTACCCATTTTATTTTTGTTCATTTTCCCTAACTTTTCAGTCATGCAAATGTCTATTTCTTGGAATACTGAGAATTTACTTTAGTGATGATGTCTAGATGGGCAGACTCTCTGGGGTCTTTCCTTTAAAAAGTCTTTATCTTACTCCCCTTCTTTTAAAAATTTAAGCTTTTCATATGGAGATTTTCAAGCACACGCAAAAGTAGTGAACATAATTGTAGTGAATTCTCATTTCTTCAACACTTAGCTTTGACAGCTATCAAAGATTGGTAAACCAATCTTGGATCACATAGGCCTGAGCTGTCTTAACATTAGCTGCATGTGGCTATTTATAAGTTAAAATTTAAATTAAATAACACTAGCCTATTTCATGTGCTCAATAGCCATATGTAACTGGTGGCTACTGAATTAGTGTAGTAATAGTGTTGAACAGTGCTAGTAGCCTAGTCACCTGCTTTTTCTTTTTTTCTGCAGTGTTTTTTTGTTTGTTTGTTTGTTTGTTTTTACAGCAAACTTCAAATATCATGCCCTTTCATTGGTACTTAATTATGCCTCTCTGGCTGGTACATAACCTTCACAGCATTTTTGTACCTGGCAAACTCCAAAGTTCCCTAGCTGTCTCCAGGATGTGGTTTTGAAGTTTGTTTGTAATAGGGTCCTCACATTGTTTTTTTTTGAATATATACCTCTTAAGTTTCTGTTTTATCCCCTCCTCCTCCTTTTTCTGTTGTTTTTTTTTTTGTTGTTGTTGTTGTTGTTGTTTTTCGGCTTACTGTATTTTATTATATCTCCATTGACTTATTGGAGATGTCAAGGCATTTGTCCTACATTATCGATTTAGGTGATTGCTGCTTCTTTATGTTATTCAACTCGTTTGTCTCTGTATTTCCTATTAAAAGTCTAGAAGCTTGATTCTATTCAGGGTTTGATTTCGTAAATTCACCCTTGAACCTAAAGAAGATATTTTAACTACATTTAGAATTTGGGGTTGATAAGTTGCTTTTTTTTTCAGCACACTGAGGGTGTCATCCTAGTTTCTTCTGGCATCTACTTTTGCTCTTGAGAGCTGAGATATCAATTTGTCTTTCCTTTTAAGGTGACCTGCTTTTTTTTTTTTTTTTCTTCTTTTCTCCTGTTTACTTTTAAGATTGTGGGGGAAAAAAAACTAAACACCAAAGAAGAAAATAAATCTAGGTGTGGATTTCATTTTATTCATTCAGCCTGAGATGTATTATGCTTCCTGGACCCAAAGGTTGGTGTCTTTTACTAATTCTAGGAAATCCATAGCTAGTTTCTCATTAAATGGTATGACAAATTTCTAGTCTGGTAGTTAATCCTTGCATTGAATTTCTAATTTCAGTGAGTCCATTTTTCATTTCCAAAAATTTTGTTTCTTAAAACTGACCATTTCTAATATGTCTAACATGTCTTATTCCATATTCATCCAAGTTTCTCTTAAATTCTTTAAGTCTATATTAAATATAGTCTTTTATATTCCATATCCAAAAAGTTTAATATCTAAAGTATTGGTGCTTCCCCCCGCCCCCCTGGCTGTTTGTGTTTCGGCTGCTTTCACTCATGGTACACTGTATATCTGTGACTTACATTTTTTATTAACTGTGACTTCCTCCAACTTCTAACAGAAATTTTTAGCATTATCACATACCCCCAAATTAATATTTCTCAAAATCAAGTCAGTGGTCTTTAGCCAGAGAACACCAGGGATACACATTAATCAAGTTGAGTTTCTTACTCATTGCAAAAAGGCAGAATGCACGCTATGGTGAGGGTGTGCAGTGAGAGGGTGTTAGGAAAGACTTATGAAATAATTTTATTTTGTATACATTAAACTTATATAATTTTATAAATCACTGCTACTTCAATAAAAATAAATTTTAAAATTATTTTTTAAAAAAGGGGAACATTGTTCTTAATAGACATATTAGCAAATTGGATGATGTGTCTAACAAAAAGTCACATATCATTTTAACATTCAGGAAAGTTGTTTTAAAGGGCATCCAGGATGAAAACTACTGACTCAGAAGCACAATGCATTTTGGAATTATGTCATTTCAAGGATCAAGAATTGCTTATAAATGAATGTGATTTTTCAAACCATACTGCTATTCTGAGGGGCAGTGATATTTAAAATAAAATTGTAGTTTAATCCAACAGCATCTTTTTTTCCACTTTGGTAGAAAGAGCTACTTTTGAAGGCAAATTCTCTAGTTTTCTAAATAATTTCTTTGTCATCGTTGGGCATTTTTTAAACTTTATTGATGTCTAGTTGACCTCTGTCACTTGAGAACCTAAAACTGTGTAACTTAAAGGAATATATTTTAAGATGACAGATCTTTGTAAATTTAACTACGATGTCTTATATTTTAAAAAAATAAGGAAAGAACTGGGGCATGTATTAGATGATTTGGGGAGTGAATCCTGGCTTAGATGTTGTTAGGCAGTTCTGTGTTGGTTATCATAGTAAATCTTAGCGACAAAGGAGGAAAGCTAGACCAAGGCTAAAGTTATAATTGATAAACAAGCAGCAGTTACTCATATTAGCCAGAAAAGGGGGACGTTTGGTCATTTTTGAAGCCTAGATTTAATATTTTGTCCATGTTCAGGTAATCACAGAGCAGCCTTGCTTTTGTCTTAATATATCACGGTCACAGAGTGACCTTGTGTACTGTTGATATTTTGGGTGTTTGGTGGGAAAAAACGCAAACATACCTGTGAGTTCCAGGCCAGCTCCTCACAATATCCAGGCCTAGCTGAAAGTACCACGCCAGCTCCTGTCAGGGGTTGCTTGTCTTTCTCTCTCTTTTTTAATATTGAAACCAGGAATGCTTTTCTCTTTTCCACGATAACCTTATACCCTGTCTATTTTCAGTTTACCTCAGGTGTCTTTTTTTTTTTTTTTTTGTCTTTTTTTGCCATTTCTGGGGCCGCTCCCACAGCATATGGAGGTTCCAAGGCTAGGGGTCGAATCAGAGCTATATCCAATCTCCTGGGATAGGGGTAGATCATGATGGAAGACACTATTAAAAAAAAAAAGAATGTGTGTATATATTCTGGATCACTTTGCTGTACAGCAGAAATTGGCACAACATTATATATCAACTATAGTAATAATAATAATGAGACACACTGGCATTCTATGCCTCCTAAAGTGATGCACGGAGGACAAGCATCAGTTATGTAATATTTTATCCAAAAATGAACTTTGTGAATCTAATCATAAGAAAACAATGAATGAACCAAAACTTTTGGCCTGGAATCTCCAAACCTGGGAAAATGAAGAAAAGCTGAGGGAGTTGTCCAGATTAAAGAAGATTAAATCTGGTTTTGATTAAATTTTAGTTTTGATCATTTTGTTTGTGTTAAAAAATGTCCCATGTTCCTATGACACCGACGTGTGTAGGAGAAAAGGGTAATGATGTCTGCAGTTTCAAGTGGATTCCTCTCAGTATTATTTTTGATGAAACACACACCCACCCCTACAGACAGAGAAGAGAGAAAGCAAATGTGACAGAACTTTAACAATTGGTAAGAGTGTAAGGAAGTTCATTTCATTTATACTATTTTTACAACTTTTGAGTTTGAAGTGTTTTCAAAATTAAAAGTTGAAAATAAACATCCCAATTAACTTTTCACCTATTATTTTTGGAGCCATTGATTGTCACTGACTAAATCCATTAATTCACTAGTGGTTGCAGAATGGTGACTTTTTGATTTTAGCATTTTCTTTGTAATAAGTGAAGCTTCTGAACAACAAAAGACCCAGAATTGCCAAAGCAATCCTGAGAAACAAAAACCAAGCAGGGGGCATAACTTTCCCAGACTTCAAGAAATATTACAAAGCCACAGTCATCAAAACAGTGTGGTACTGGTATCAAAACAGACAGACAGAACAATGGAACAGAATAGAGAACCCGGAAATAATCTCTGACACCTATGGTCAATTAATCTTTGACAAGGGAGGCAAGAACAGAAAATGGGAAAAAGAAAGTCTATTCAGCAAGCATTGCTGGGAAACCTGGACAGCTGCATGCAAAGCAAAGAAACTAGAACACACCCTCACACCATGCACAAAAATCAACTCAAAATGGCTGAAAGACTTAAACATACGACAAGACACCATCAAACTCCTAGAAGAGAACATAGGCAAAACACTCTCTGACATCAACATCATGAATGTTTTCTCAGGTCAGTCTCCCAAAGCAATAGAAATTAGAGCAAACATAAACCCATGGGACCTAATCAAACTGACAAGGTTTTGCACAGCAAAGGAAACCCAAAAGAAAACAAAAAGACAACTTACAGAATGGGAGAAAATTGTTTCAAATGATGCAACCAACAAGGGCATAATCTCCAGAATACATAAGCAACAGCAAAAAAGCCAATCAATCAATGGAAAAATGGGCAAAAGACCTGAATAGACATTTCTCCAAGGAAGAGATACAGATGGCCAGCAAACACATGAAAAAATGCTCAACATCGCTGATTATAAGAGAAATGCAAATCAAAACCACCACGAGATACCATTTCACACCAGTCAGAATGGCCATCATTCATAAATCCACAAATAACAAGTGCTGGAGGGGCTGTGGAGAAAAGGGAACCCTCCTGCACTGCTGGTGAGAATGTAAACTGGTACAGCCACTATGGAGAACAGTTTGGAGATACCTTAGAAATCTATGCATAGAACTTCCATATGACCCCACAATCCCACTCTTGGGCATCTAGCCGGACAAAACTCTACTTAAAAGAGACACATGCACCCGCATGTTCATTGCAGCACTATTCACAATAGCCAGGACACGGAAACAACCCAAATGTCCATCGACAGAGGATTGGATTCGGAAGAAGTGGTATATATACACAATGCAATACTACTCAGCCATAGAAAAGAATGACATAATGCCATTTGCAGCAACATGGATGGAACTAGAGAATCTCATCCTGAGTGAAATGAGCCAGAAAGACAAAGACAAATACCATATGATATGACTTATAACTGGAGTCTAATATCCAGCAGAAATGAACATCTCCTCAGAAAAGAAAATCATGGACTTGGAGAAAAGACTTGTGGCTGCCTGATGGGAGAGGGAGGGAGTGGGAGGGATCGGGAGCTTGGGCTTATCAGACACAACTTCGAATAGATTTACAAGGAGATCCTGCTGAGTAGCATTGAGAACTTTGTCTAGATACTCATGTTGCAACAGAACAAAGGGTGGGGAGAAATATATACATGTAAGGGTAACTTGATCCCCATGCTGTACAATGGGAAAAAATAAATAAATAAATGAAGCCTCTAAAAAATTTCTGTAACTCTCCTATAAAGAACTTTCCCTTATCACAAGTATTTGGTAATCATAAAATATTATCCATAAAGGGGGGGTGATAGTGTTTTATTCTTCTTATGAATCATCAGAATAACAAAATGATATCCTGGCTACTTCTGATAGTGACTATTGAAGGGTTTTTTTTTTTGGAGGGGAACATTATGGACTCATGGTTTTGTTTTACATTTGATATGTTTCAGTTGACTGCAGTCATTATTCTTTATTGTTCCATCTTAAGCCAGTGGGAGCATTTTTAAGTTGTCTCCTGTGTCTTCTCAACACAACTCCATTAGTCTTTGGTAGGTTCTTTACTTTCTGATATAAGCTGTTCCTGATTCATCTTGAAACATTTCTTTTTCTATGCTGGACTATAGCTATTTCCCAAATGAATCTTGGTTTCTTATACAAATGGCATTTAGAGGAGTTTTAACCCTAGAGGGCTCATTGCTCCTGAGTTGTTAATGAATCTAGGCATTGTTGGTGGTGTCAGTCTAGGAAAAAGTTTAAAAAAACAAAGTAAGGGAGTTCTTGTCATGGCTCAGTGGTTAACGAATCCGACTAGGAACCATGAGGTTGTGGGTTCAATCCCTGGCCTTGCTCAGTGGGTTAAGGATTCGGTGTTGCCGTGAGCTGTGAGTTGTCTGCCAGGTTGCAGACGAGGCTCGGATCCTGCATTGCTGTGGCTGTGGTGTAGGCCGACGGCTATAGCTCTGATTAGACCCCAAGCCTGGGAACTTCCATATGCCGCAGGAGCAGCCCTAGCAAAGACAAAAAACAAACAAAAAACCAAACCAAAACAAAACAAAAACAGCAAAGTAAGTACATACCATATTCTCAATTCCTAATTGTTCTTAGGGAGATAAAATCTGTACTGTATTGCATGTATGTATGTGTACATTTGTGTGTGTGTGATTAATCTAAAGCTACTATGAGGAAGCTTCCAGGCCTGTTAAGTGTTAAATATCTGTCAGTTCTAGACCCTCACAGCTTCTTCCTTTTTCAGTAGGTCTGTTTGCTCAGAACCCTGCCTGGCCAGGAAGGAGACACATCAGAAGAATGGCTGCAGGATTGCTGACAACCTGGTCACAGGTATGTGGGAAATTACTGTTTTCAAAAAAACCATTGTTCCTAAAGTATTCGTTTCTTGCCCATGACCCACAGCTTCACAGGCTAATCAGGCTAGCCTCAGGCTTCACCATTCTCTGGGCTTCTTTTTTTTTTTTTTTTCTGTCTTTTTAGGGCTGCACTCATGGCATATGGAGGTTTCCAGGCTAGGGGCCTAACTGGAGCTATAGCTGCAGCAGCTGGCCTACGCCACCGCCACAGCAACTTGGGATCTGAGCCACATTTGCAACCTACACCACAGCCTGCTGCAATGCCGGATCCGTAACCCACTGAGCGAGACCAGGGATCGAACCCATGGTTCCTAGTTGGATTTGTTAACCACTGAGCCATGACAGGAACTCCCCTCTCTAGGCTTCTTTGAATGGAAGAGAGAGAATGCCTTAGGCAAGGCTTTAACATTTGTTAATTTCCTTTTCAGATAATTTACCAGGGTGAATATTAGTTCCATATTCTGCTGAGTACCATGAGGGAAAATAAAGATTTTTCACTAGGAAAATCATTCATTCATTTTTCCAAGTATTCTTCTCATTCTGCAGTATGCTCAGTCTGTACTGGATCTTGAATAAGACTGGAGGTCTTGCAACCTAGTTGTGGAAATAATAGTTTAGCTGTGTTAGAAAAGCTGCTAAAACCATGAACATGAATGAGATGGTTCAGGGAGTGGGAACAAAAGTGAAAAGTTACAAGAACTGAGCTTTGGTTAGATAATGAGAGGCCTCTTGAAGCATGTCTGAGCTTCTTACACATTGGGTCTCCTTCCCAAGTTCTATCAGCCTCGCCCACCTTCTTTCTGATTCAGTTAAAGATGGTTCTTGTTTGAACCAGAATGTATATGTGGTGTTTTAGGATTCAGTGACCTTCGAGGAAGTGACAGTAGACTTCTCCCAGGAGGAGTGGGCCTTGCTGGACCCTGCTCAGAAAATCCTGTACAGAGATGTGATGCTGGAGAACTTTAGGAACCTGGCCTCTCTGGGTAAGTTTGGCCTCATTCCTTCTTATCCATTTGTTCATGCACAAAATGGTTCTTCATCACATATCTTTTCTAGGAACCATGAAAAGAATGGCAATACATGGTAAACACAGAATGGATGGTACCTGCTCTTGTGGGGCAGTCTTGAGGATTCCCATGAAAATACATGGATTGTATTTTTCTCTTTCCTTAAAAAATGTAGGTAATTTGCAGATCTTGGGCTTGGAATTCAAGGGTCCAATCATGTGGGACAAGGAGTCTGGGTGTTTTTTTTTGGAGTCCTGCAAAAGAGCTATATTAATCTGATTGTTTTGCTGCTCCTAAAGTTGCACTTGCCTATCTTCAGAATCCTTGAAGACCAAAGTACTAGGATCAGTTTCCTGGAGAGTTCTTGTCTTCTTAACAGTCTCCCCACATCATGTGTCTTTCCCCACAAGCAGGGTATCAACTCTGCAAGCACAGCCTGATCACTGAGATGGAGCAGGAAGAGCAGAAGCCAGAGGGGAGAGGAATTCTCCAAGGTGCTGGCACAGGTTAGCCCCAGGCAGAAAGGGGTCACTGTGTGGAATAGCCCTAGCCTGCAAAGGGTGGTACCACTGGGGATATCAGTCAGGGTGGGAAAAGAAGACTGAGGCCATTACATGAGCTTTCCTTCTTTTGCCCTTTCTCCATTCATTTCATACTTGCATCTGGTCTCAGAGAAAGAACTATTTAAATTCCTCTTTCAATTTCACATGTCCTTGAACACTTTTTGTTCAGTTCTCTCTACTTGCTTTCCAGATAATATCTTCTCTTACTGTCTCAAGCCTCTGAATCCTAAGTAAAATACCATACATTTCCACTGTTTGTTTCTATCACTGACATCTCCCAGAGCCAAGTTTGAAAATTAATTTCTGTGATCACTGGTTGCATCTTCTTTTTCACATTTTCCTTCTATATTTAGTATTATTTGAAAACAGATCCAAAGGGTGCCTGCCTCATTTTTTTTCTTTCAACTCTATTTTTCTCCCAGTAATTATAAAAATTTCCCCTATTCACTTTCAGACTGGGAAACTCAACTTAAATCAAAAGATGCAATTCTTATGCAGAGTGTTCCTGGGGAAAAAACTTCCAAGAGCATGAAAATGGTAAGAGTCACTGGATAGGATTTGTGGATTTTTAGAGAGGGATAACTCTGTGAATTTCAATGAATTAAAATAGCAACAGCTCCCAAACAAGGGGAGATACTTGAGGCAAGTGAAATTCACTCACCAGAAAGATGCCTCAGGAAAGCCTTTATGAATCTCATAAAATTGCAGAAATCTCCAAACCTACCTCAACACTTGCTGCCTGGCAGAGAATACCAAAAGGTAAAAATTCACTTAAATATGATTCTACTATTAAGTATTTACTATAATTCACTCATGATTCACTCATCATTAGAAAAACTATACTTTAGATGAATACCATGGGGCCTTGGGAAGAGTGTTCAGCTATTTCTACTTGAAAGAAGAGGGCAAAAAATATAGACACCCTGAAATGGTAAAAATGTTAGTCGTGATAGTGTCCTTCTTATATGTGGCAGACTACACATGGGATTGAATTCTCATAACTGTAATAAAAGTAAGAAAGCCTTTAGTCAGCACTTACTGTTTATTCTGTAGGTACCAGCTCAACCTCATGAGAAACCCTTGGGATTTAATCACTGTGGAAAATTCTTCAGAAAGAACTGTCACCTTATTTGTACAAGATTTTGCAAGGGAGAGAAATGCTACAAATATAAGGAATATGGGCAAGACTTTGGCCATTTCTCAACTCTTAGGAGTCATGTGAGCACTCACACTGGAGAAAACAATCTTGAATTTAGTGACTGTGGAATTACTTTCAATCAAGAGTCGTCCTTCAGGAAACACTTAACTCTCACAGGAGAGAAATCTTCTGAGTATAATCAACACCTTATGTCCTTCAGCTTACACTCTTCCTTTTTAGCACACGGACAAATACCTACTGGAGAGAAACTCTGTGAATACAGTGACTATGGAAAAAGATCTTTCCTTGGTGTCCAAAAAAAAATGTATGCTGTGGAGGAATGCTCAAAATGTAATGAACATGGGGAAGTTTTCACTGGCCCTTTGTCCCTTCAGATATGTGTGAGACCTCACACTGGAGAGAAACCTTATGAATGTGGTGATTGTGGGAAAGCTTTTGTTTTTCAGTCTTCCCTTAAGAAACATGTGAGATCACACACTGGAGAGAAACCTTACAAGTGTAATCATTGCGGAAAATCCTTCAGCCAGAGCTCTCATCTCAATGTTCACAAAAGAACTCATACTGGAGAGAAACCCTATGATTGTAAGGAGTGTGGCAAGGCTTTCACTGTTCCTTCATCCCTTCAGAAACATATGAGAACCCACACTGGAGAGAAACCCTATGAATGCAGTGACTGTGGGAAAGCCTTTATTGACCAGTCATCCCTTAAGAAACACAGACGATCTCACACTGGAGAGAAACCTTATGAGTGTAATCAATGTGGAAAGTCCTTCAGCACAGGCTCTTATCTTATTGTACACAAGAGAACTCACACTGGAGAGAAAACCTATGAGTGTAAAGAATGTGGGAAGGCCTTTAGGAATTCCTCTTGCCTAAGGGTACACATAAGAACTCACACAGGAGAGAAGCCCTATAAATGTATTCAATGTGGAAAAGCTTTCAGCACCAGCACTAACCTTATAATGCACAAACGAATACATACTGGGTAGAAACTCTTATGAATGAAATGACTATAAGATAGCTTTAAGGGGTGCTTCATACCTCACTCCTCCTTTTAGAGCTCGCTCTGGAGAGAAACCCTATTGTGACCAATGTAGAAAACCTTCAGGTACAAATCTTGAGCTATGTTATACTGGGACCAACCTTAAAAATGTTATGGTTCTGTGACTGTATTTATCAGTGAGTGTTTAATTTTTAAAGTGTGACAACTTGTTAACTGATGAGTATTAAAGGTTATCTAGCACTCCAAATTCCCCTTGATTTACATCACAAAAGTTTTGATATCAGAGTTCCCGTCATGGCTCAGTGGTTAACGAATCCGACTAGGAACCATGAGGTTGCAGGTTTGATCCCTGGCCTTGCTCAGTGGGTTAAGGATCTGGCATTGCCGTGAGCTGTGGTGTAGGTTACAGATGTGGCTCAGATCCTGTGTTGCTTTGGCTCTGGTGTAGGCCGGTGGCTATAGCTCTGATTCGACCCCTAGCCTGGGAACCTCCATGTGCTGTGGGAGCGGCCCAAGAAATGGCAAAAAGACAAAAAAAAAAGTTTTGATATATAATATTTGTATTGTATGTAAGTACTAAATCCGTCCATTTCTTATCGAGATGTCTTGGACTGAACTACAGGCGATTTAGAAATATATTTTTTAATGTGCAGACTCTGCATATTTTAGCTATCTTTTATAGATTTCTAATTTAATTGCCTTATGCACAGAATGCATGATCTTCATGATACAGATTCTATATGATATACAGTCAAACAGAGACTTGCTATGTGGCCTAATACGTGAGATACAGGAAGTTGCTATCCCCGTATCCATTCCTCCCTTCCTTCCTTCAAATAACAAAACCGAAATTGTGTTCAAGTTGGCAGTGGGAACAGTTTTTAAGAACTCATCTCCTAGCTTTCCTTGAAGCTGTGAGTGCCCATGAGCCCACAGTCCCAGCCAATGAGAAAGAGGCAGAGGTCACTGCTTATACACTCTAAAGAATTCCATGGAAATGGAAACATCACATCTGGCATTTTCTCTTTACCACTTGCCCTTTATCTCTTCTTTTTTTTCTAAAGAATAGACCAGTAAGATGACAGTCGTAGACTACTGATCATATAATAGGGACATATGCTATTACTTGGCTATATACAATCAACTATGGGTTGCTTACTCCTGGACTTCATGTAACATGAAAAATAAATTCCCAACTGGTTTAAACAACTCTTGTAAGAAGAGTCTGTTACAGTGGATTTCAATCTCGACTGATACATCTCATATATGGTCAAATGTTTAAAAATCCTTCAAATATAGCTGAAAAGAATGTATATTTTATAATTGATGGGTATAATAGATTTTCCCTATATCTGATGTATAAATCTTCCTGTGTTTTTAAAATCTGTGTCATTATAAACCTTATCTCCTGGTCTGCCCTTTATTGAGAGAGTATGTTAAAATGCTCCAGTATGACTGTGGGTGGTCTGATTGGCTTTTAAATTCTCTTTTGTTCTGAGGCAATATAACTGGATGCATATAAATGTCATTTTTTTAAAATTTTCTGGTAAATTGTCCTTTCAGTCTTAAATAGCATCCATCCTTGTCCCTTAATAATGAATGTTCATTAATTCACTTGATATAAATGTGATTTTTTTTTTGTCCTGATTTTTCAGGACAAGCAGAAACAATTTACTTCTTGTCAGTACCATGTTATTATGTTCCCTGCAGCAACCAAGAGAGATCTCCTCCTCCACCATACCCCTCATGGGATACAGAGATCAGGAGGATCCCAATAGCTGTCACTCCCAATAAGCCATGTGGGGAGTTTGTGGTCCAGGTCTCCAAACTTCTGGCCACTGCAGGTTGGAAGGTCTTGACACCTAAAAAGAGAGCACTTCCAGAGACATAGTCCCATTGGACTTCAGCCTATGCTACTGCCTGACATTTCAACTTCTTCATGTCAAGAACAGGAGTCACCCTCCAGGCAGGGTAATTTGACCCTGGTGATCACTGTCACTGTGTGACCATGGCAGTGGGCAGGCACTGGTACCTGCTGTGCTCAGTCTGTGGCTGGGCGCAGGAGTAACGTCAGGGCAAACACAGTGGTGGAACCAGATGGCTCTGGGTCAGCTATGCTCCCACAGCTAGAGATCTGAGAGCTGTGACCTTGGTTAAAGCAGCTTCCTTTACCTGAGGGCAATTTTCAAAGTGAAGGCTTAGTGCTGTTAGATGGATGAACTCTATAAACCTGGAAAAACAAGACTTTAATTCTGAAAGGAGAAGGGGGCAACACAGCACAGTATTCAATACAATCCACTCCAAAGGCTGTTTGGATTGTGATCTGCAACAACATGGAGTGTGTCCCGAGAGAACTTATTTGGGATGTATGGGGGTCACAAGTTGGGAAAAGCTTTCCTTAGGAAGTGAGGGCCAAACCAAGAACTGAAGCATCGTAAGTAAGTCTCAGCCAAGCATAATCTTGTTTTTCTGACCTGCTTCTCTATAAAGACTCAACTCTCTCTACTACCACTGGTATTAAAAGGGAACACTGGGAGTTTCCATTAAGGCTCAGCAGGTTAAGAACCCAGCTAGTATACATGAAGATGTGGGTTCGATCTGTGGCTTCTCTCGGTGAGTTAAGGATCTAGTATTGCCACAAGCTGCATCATAGATCAGAGATGGGGCTCAGATCCTGCATTGCTGTGGCTGTGGCATAGGCTGGCAGCTGCAGCTCTGATTCAAGCCTGGTAACTTCTATATACATAGGTGTGCCCCTAAAAAAAAAAAAAGAAAAGAAAAAAAGAAAGAAAACTAAACAAAACAAAAGATGGGACACTTGACCAATACATAACACTGTCAGGTGGAAATTATTATTGGAATGTTTCACAGGCACCTCAGACTGAACCTTTCAAAGTCAAGCTAATATTTTTTCTTCTTTCCTTCCTTCTTCTCCAAACATGTTATATCAGAGAGGATAACACCATAGAGAACATGAAGAGATCCACATGTGGAACTGTCCTGAATGGTTAAGTAATTATAACACTATATTAAAATTTTTTCCTAATTAATGTTTACCATTTTTACGGTACTTACCATGAAGTCTATTTTTACCATGTATTTATATATTATTCTCATTTCTTTCTCCCACAGAATGTACCCTCTATGAGATTTGGGCCTTTATTTCATTCTAACCTTTATACCAGTGCCTAGAAGATAACAGTTAATAAGTATTTAAGGGCAGGAGTCAGTTCAACACACCATTTCTATTATTAGAATAAATAAATAGAAATCACACCATTTCTTTTATTGGAATAAATCTGTTCCAACTTATGGGGAAAAAATAAAAAGGAAACAAAAAAATGAACTTTGGAGCACTGAAAGTCTGGATTTTTCTCTTTCCTTGTTTTGTTTTTTTTGGTTTGTTTTGTTTGTTTTTTTGCCACTTTTCCTTTTTTTTTTTTTTTTTTTTTTTTTTTTTTGCCTTTTTTTCTTTTTTGAGGGCTGCACCTGTGGCATATGAAACTTCCCAGGCTAGGGGTCTAATCAGAGCTGTATTCACCAGCCTACACCACAGCCACAGCAATGCCAGATCTTTAACCCACTGAGTGAGGCCAGGGATCCAAAATGCAACCTCATGGTTCCTAGTGGATTTGCTTCCTGCGCCTCAATGGGGAACTCCTGCTTTGTTTGTTTTGTTTTGTTTTGTTTGCTACATCTAGAGATCCTGGGCCAGGGATCAAATCCAAGCCTCATCTGTGACCTACACCACAACTGTGGCAACGATGGGTGCTTGAACAACCACTGTGCCATGCCAGAATTGAACCAGCAATGCCAGAGACAAGCTGGATCATTAACCCACAGTGCTACAGTGGGAGCTCTTAAATGAGATCAATTGTAATAAATTTTATTTAATCCAACATATCCCATAACATTTCAACATAGTAATCAGTGATGGAGACTTTTACATTTTTATTGAAGTTGATTTACAATGTTGTATAAATTTCTGTGATATAGTAGTGTGATTCAGTTATATGTGCATACATGTGCATTATTTTATAGATTCTTTTCCCCTATAGGTTATTTTATAGATTCTTTTCCCCTATAGGTTATGACAGAATACTGAGTAGCATTCCCAGTGCTGTACAGCAGGTCCCCATTGACTTTCCATTCCATGTACAATAGCGTGCATATGCCAATCCCAAATTCCCGGTTCCCCCCCCTCCACCTTTCCCCTTTGGTAACCGTAAGTTTGTTTTCAAAGCCTATGAGTTTGAATCTGTTTTGTAAATATGTTCACATGTAACTTTATTTTGGAGCAGGTAAGAGGCTGCACCCATGGCATGTGGAAGTTCCTGGGCCAGGAAACAAACCAGTACCACAGGAGTGACCTAAGCTGTTGCAGTGACAATGTGAGATCCTTAATCTGTTGAACCACAAGAAAACACCTCTATCATTTTTTTTAGATTCCACAATAAGTGATATCATATGATATGATATGAATGTTAACTGCAAATTGGCACAGTGGAACTCTCTAGGGTAATAGAAATGTTCTAAAACTAGATCATAATGATCATTGAATAACTTTAGACTTACCAGAACTGTTGAATTTAAACTTATAATCTCAATGACTGAATTTCATGGTATATAAATTATCCCTCAAGAAATCTATTAACAAATTTTAAAAAGTTTTTTTTTTAATTACTCAAGGTGTGTTGAAAGTTTGTATCTTTGTTATCAACATGCTTTATTACACACCATTGTTTTTATGGTTGCCACTCTTTATAGCAATTACATTTATCTCTTTGGTCCTCAGTTGTGTTTTATAAAGGAGATGATAAATACATTATGGATTAAACTTAGTGGAATCAAATTGAGTTAAAGCCACACTGAATATGTTTTTCCTAAACTAACAAGCTTTGATATGGCAGGAATTTGGAGATCTTTGTATATATCTAATACTTGTTTATTTCTTTACTTTTTAGTTTTTGCCCCGAAGTCCTTGGTACTGTTTATGGTATTGTTTTCCCTTCACTGTCTTTATCACCTGTCTTAGCTTTGGTTCACCAGAAGCAGATGCCCAGCCAAGTATTCATGTGCAAGCACTTTATTGGAAGGAATAAGGACCATGGAACATGGGTTAGAGTGAGGAGAAGTGATACAGGGAAGAGAGTACATCCAAACAAGCTTACCTTAAGTCATCCCCTGACACGAGTGAGCAGAGTTTTCATCCTGTAGGGAAATTCTGGGAAATGACACAACATCCAAACTTCAGAATTAACACACGACGAAAGGGTGAAAAAGATGGTATACTCCATGACTCTCCATCAAGGTCTGTCCCTGGTGGGGCATAATTTGCAATCAGGTCTGCCATCAAGCACTGCAGAAGGTAGGTTCCACCTGGTGCTGACAGGGGCAGTCAGACTGGAATGCAATGGACATGGGGAAGGGATTCCAGAGAATGTGGGAGAAATGCTGACAGATTCTGCCACTCTATCCTTCACCGCAGAATCAATTATCAATATTCTTCTCATAAAGTGAACTAAGTTCTAAGTACATTCTACAAGTGTGTAACTACCGCTCCTGATGGCACCTTCAAAAATTCACCTCCCCCCAAATAAACAATGTGATGAAATGCTTGTTCTATTGTTTTAATTATTAGATGATTTAGGATCTTGGAGTGCATCTTAAAACTGTATTGGATGGGAAATAAATGTCCAATGAAACAAGAAAAGGAAAAAGGAAGGGAAAAAGGAAGGATAAGAATGAAGCAGTGCGAAGTTCCCGTCATGGCTCAGCAGTAACTAGTATTCATGTGGATGTGGGTTTGATCCCTAGCCTCACTCAGTGGGTTAAGGATCTGGTGTTGTGGTGAGGTGAGGTATAAGTTGTAGACATGAATGGGATCCCTGTGTTGCTGTGGCTATGGCACAGCCTGGCAGCTGCCACTCCAATTCGACCCCTAGCCTGGGAACTTCCATTTGCTGAGAATGCAGCACTAAAAAGACAAAAAAAAAAAAAATTAAAAAAAAGTATGAAGCAGTGTCTCAGAATTATCTGACACAATAAATTTCTATGAATCACCTGAACAAACTGGCTCCCAAAACTAGATTCCCAGTCTTTTTTTTTTTTTTTTTTTTTTTGTGCCACACTACAGCATACGGTAATTCTCGGGATAAGGGTTGAATCAGAGCTGCAGCTGCCAGCCTACACTACAGCCACAGCAATGCAGGATCCTTAACCCACTAAGTGAGACCAGGGATGAAATCTGCATCCTCAAGGATACTATTCAGGTTCTTAACTTACTGAGCCAGGATGGGAACTCCTCACCTGTTTTAGTTTTAGTTTTTGTTTCCTCAAAAGCTGATGCTGAACCAAGGATACATATGCAAGCACTTTATTGGAAGGTGCAAGGAACATGGGTGGTTTAGAGGAGAAGTGAATACAGAGAAGAAAACACACACCAAAAAACTTGCATTAAGCCAGCTACCACTGTGAATAAGCAGAGTTTTCCTCTTATGGGGGAAATTCTGGGAAATGGTACAAAATCCAAGCCTCAGGATCCCTCTATAGCTAAAAGGTGAAACACAGGGTGTAGCTCACACCTGTCCATCAAGGACTGTCTCTGATGGGGCATAACTCCCTTTCACCTCTGCCACCACATTTAGGCAAAGTAAGTATCAGGTAGTGCTGGCCATTGGCCGTCATGCCATGGAGAAGCTGAGAGGATCTAGGGAGGAATGTTGATAGATGACAGCTACTGCTCCATCCTTCACTGCAGAGTCAACTCAACCAACTTTCTCAAAAAGCCAGCTAAGTTCTGAACATGTTCCATCTATGCGTAACTACTCTTCCTGATGGCATTTCTGGAGTACCAGGAAGTAAGTTAAACAATGTGAGAAAACAACACTTAAAAAAAAAGTTTTATTGAAGTATAGTTGATTAACAATGTTGTGATAATTTCTTCTGTACTATCAAGTGATTCAGTTATACATGTACATACATCCGTTCTTCTCAGATTCTTTTCCCATAAAGATTATCACAGAATATTGGATAGAGTTCCCTGAGCTATACAGCAGATCTCTGTTGGCCAGTCATTCCATTTACCAGAGTGTGTATATGCCAATCCCAAACTGCAATCCATCCCTCCCCTTAACCTGTCCCCTTTGGCAACCATAAGTTTGTTTTCTAAGTCTGTGTTTCTTTTCTGCAATTTGAGTCACATTGTAGATTCCACATATAAGTGATATTGTATGGTATTTGTCTTTCTCTGTCTGACTTCCCTTAGTATGATAATTTCTAGGTCCATCCATGGTGCTGAAAATGGTATAATTTCATTATTTTTATGGCTGAGTAATATTCCATTGTATATATGTACCACTTGTACATTCTCCTTTCCTCTGTTGATGGACATTTACAAAAAAACTCTTAAAGGTATTCATTGTCACATTTTTTAGGATCTTAGAAGGTATATATTAAAAATACCTTGATGGGAAATAAATGTCAAATAAAAGAAGGGAAGGAAAGAAGGAAGGAGGATCACAAAGAATGAAGCAACAGCTCAGAGTTTTTCTAGGCAGTATATTACTATGAATCATCTGAACAAACTAGCTTGGAAATATAGATTCCTACTTTGAAGTTGAATCATCACATCTCTGTTCTTATGAAAAGTGGGATGGCAGGGTCATTGTCAACCAGCCAGATTATAGTTCAAATCAACCTCAGTCTCTTGTTTTGAAAAGTGGGGTGAATGACAGAAAATATCTAAAAGTGATATTTTCAAGATGACATAAAGTCATACATGTGAAGAAACAAGCACAGTACTGATATGAGAAGTACTTGGTTATGGCTGTTATACGATTTTTATCCTATGTATTCTGGTGGCAACAAGCACAAAACCAAATGAAGATGAAGACCACCAATGTTTGAGAGGAAAAACTTGGGGGTGACCACATCAATGCTTGATATAATTACTGCTTTAAATTTACAACTGTAAATCTTAAGAGAGATTGCAGGAGTTCCCATCATGGCTCAGTTATGAACCCGACTGATATCCATGGGGATGTGGACTCATTCCCTGGCCTCGCTCAGTGGGTTAAAGATCTGGTGTTGCCATGAGCTGTGGTATTAGTCACAGACACAGCTTATATCCCACTTTGCTGTGGCTGTGGTGTAGACCTGCAGCTGCAGCTCTGATTCAACCCCTAGCCTGGAAACTTCTGTATGTTATGGGTGCAGACCTAAAAAGACTAAATAAATCAGTAAATAAATAAATAACTGCAAATGCTGACTAAACATGGAATTTTATGGACAACATATAAGGGAGAAATGTCAAAAGTGAATTGCTGAGGAGGCTGTTGAAACACCAATACAAAAAAATACATGTCAAGTCACATATGCTTAGGGAAAAGAAAAAAATCAAGCATGCTTTGAGGGGAGAAAAAGAACAAAGACATTTAAATTGCCAACAGTTGTCTTTGGGGTCCACCATGTTCACTTAGTTCTGAGGCCAGTGGCCCATCACTAACAAGGGACTCAGCTGAGGAGCCTTCCCAAGGCCCCCTTCACATCCTTGTTCCTCAGGCTGTAGATGAAGGGGTTCAGCATGGGGGTGACCACAGTGTACATCACTGAGGCAATGGAGCTTCTACGGGGAGAATGGATCACAGCAGAAGTGAGGTAGACCCCTAGACTTGTCCCATAGAACAAGGAGACCACAGAGAGGTGAGACCCACAGGTGGAAAAGGCTTTGTACTTGCCCTCAGTGGACACCATTTTCATTAAGGAGGAGACAATCTGAGAGTAAGAAAAGAGGATCCCAGTGAGAGGAAACACACCCAGCAGGGCAGTGATCACATACAAACAGATGTCATTTATGAGGGTATCTGAGCAGGCAGCCTTGAGAATCTGATCCAGTTCACAGAAGAAATGTGGTATTTCAGTGCCTACACAGAATGTCAGCTGCGTCAACAGTAGAATATGAAACAGAGATATGGGTAAAATGACGAACCAACACATCAGAACCAGGAGGGCACAGAAGCGGGCGTTCATGATGACCACATAGTGCAGGGGGTGGCAGATGGCCACAAACCGGTCATAGGCCATCACAGTCAGGAGGAAATCATCCATTCCAGAAAAGACCACAAAAAAATACACCTGAGTGAGGCATCCTATGTAGGAGATGTCTTTGCTCTGAGCCCGGATGTTCACTAGCATCTTCAGGACAGTGGTAGAGACAAAACAGATGTCAACAAAAGACAGGTTGGCGATGAAGAAGTACATGGGGGTGTGGAGGTGGGAGTCAGAGCTGACAGCCATGATGATGAGCAGGTTCCCAAGCACGGTGACCAGGTACATGGACAGGAACAGCCCAAAAAGGAGTGGCTGCAGTTCTGGATCTTCTGAGAGGCCCAGGAGGAGAAACAGTGATACTCCTGTGTGGTTTCCTGCTTCCATGTAGCTGGCGTGTCTGCTGGGGAAGGAGGCAAAAGCAAATTTCAGTGAACAGCCAACTGGCACCTGAGCTAGTCACCACCTTTTTATTCCACATTTTCATGGACATCCTGCACCTGCTATTAATCATTTTATTGCCAGTGATTCTCTCATTCAGGTGGTAGCCCATTTCCATTTTAAATGTGCATAGTTATTCAGACATTAGTAAGCAGAAATTGCTCTCTCTCCTTCCTTTTATCTCCTCCTCACTGGTTCCAATTCTGTTCTACAAATTGATGAACATAAACCTATTTCTTCTTTGATAGCATCCTTCCAAAATAAGTGAAGACATTTAAGTCCTTTTCTTCAATAATTTCCAAACTTCACTTGTTGTAATAACTCATTTAGTGGAGACTAAATCATGGATTTTCAATTCCAACAGTTTTAGATCCTTAATTTTATGACCTGAATTGATGTCACAGCTAACTCTCCCATACCTTTTTATTTTTTTTAATTCGAAAATTGCAGGTACTCTTGTTACATTCTTTGTGAGGTCTGAAAATGCCTTTCTTTGTACACAGTGAGATCTCAATAATTGATAGCTACTATTATTATCAGTATTAATATGTTTTTATGATATTTATTTTTGGTACATAAATCTCCCACCATATAGTATGGATTTGTGATCTAGAAAATGGGATAGTAGCCTGGTAGCCTAGCAGTTAAGGATTTCTCATTGTCACTGCTGTGGCTTGAGTTCAGAAAAACAAAAACGAGGAAAATGGGATCTCATGTCAGGCTTCCTTGAATAGAATTTTGGTCCACCAACTTACATCTGTGTGACTTCAAAGCAAAGGTGTTCAATCTTTCTCAGGTGCAGATGCTTCACCTCTACAATGGGGGTAATATTCCATAGATCATAAGACTAGTGAATGAGTTAAACGAGATGATATTTTTCTAGTGTGGTTCTTTTGACATATACAGCAGACACTTCATCAATGTGAGCTTGTTCAAATAAATAAATTTTTTCTTACAAATTGTCTATCAGTGATCATTTTTCCCTTTAAACAAGACAGCCATCAAAGAAGGAGTTCCAATTATAAACACAACAGGCCTGTTACCTCTTTTGACTGCTGTGTAGCTCTTGTAGTTAGTAATGATCCTTATGGCTTCCGCTTTCAGATACTTCCTGCCAGGTGGATTCTTCCAAGAGGAGGGAAAATCATATGAACTCATAGGTAAGAAGAGGAAACAAATCCCAAAACTATTAAAATAAAATACAAAGTTTATGAGAATGGGAGCTCATTTGTTCATGCTCAAAAGTGGAAATGTGTAGTAGTATAATCAGTGGCATTAATTACAAAAAATAGAAGATTTGATAAAAAATATTCAAAAGTCCTATGTATCAGACCACTCTAAAAATTGAAAGGAAAATTTAAGATGAAAATAAATGTTTACATTCTCCATAATAGATAAAAAGTTTGGCATTAGTAATGCCTAGAGAATGCAATTCATTAAAGAGAGAAAAATCATTGAGGAGTAACTTGCTCTGGGGAGGTGGGTAGAAGAAACCTCTCAAATATGAATAGTGAGCTGTGAGAGGAAGGATTGTTGAATTTGACAGAGGAGATTGGGAAAGGACAATCATTTTGGGCTGAGAGAGAACAGAATTGATATTTGCCCAGTGGGTTGGTCAGCTTGTTAAAGAAAGATAGATGAAGGTAGTTGAGAGGCCAGAGAGATGGAGAACAGAGAGTGAAGGTTGAAAGGACAGGGTGTGAGGTCCACAAGTGGATGTTCCTAGACTATTGTTTTTTTAACATTTTATTCTTATTCTTGGAATCTGGGTGTGGTGTCGGTGGAATGTATTTTTTAAAAAACTCTCTCTCTTTCTGGCTGCACTCACAGCATGTGGAATTTCCAGGCCCAGGGACTGATCCCATGCCACAGCAAGCCACTGCACTGACAATGCCAGATCCTGAACCTGATATGCCACAAGGGAACTCCTTTCTGTACTATACTTTTTTTTTTAATTTTTTTTATTTTCCCACTGTACAGCAAGGGGTCAGGTTATCCTTACATGTATACATTACAATTACATTTTTCCCCCACCCTTTGTTCTGTTGCAACATGAGTATCTAGACAAAGATCTCAATGCTACTCAGCAGGATCTCCTTGTAAATCTATTCTAAGTTGTGTCTGGTAAGCCCAAGCTCCCAATCCCTCCCACTCTCTCCCTCTCCCATCAGGCAGCCACAAGTCTTTTCTCCAAGTCCATGATTTTCTTTTCTGAGGAGATGTTCATTTCTGCTGGATATTAGACTCCAGTTATAAGTCATATCATATGGTATTTGTCTTTGTCTTTCTGGCTCATTTCACTCAGGATGAGATTCTCGAGTTCCATCCATGTTGCTGCAAATGGCATTATGTCATTCTTTTCTATGGCTGAGTAGTATTTCATTGTGTATATATACACCACTTCTTCCGAATCCAATCCTCTGTCGATGGACATTTGGGTTGTTTCCATGTCCTGGCTATTGTGAATAGTGCTGCAATGAACATGCGGGTGCATGTGTCTCTTTTAAGTAGAGTTTTGTCCGGCTAGATGCCCAAGAGTGGGATTGTGGGGTCATATGGAAGTTCTATGCATAGATTTCTAAGGTATCTCCAAACTGTTCTCCATAGTGGCTGTACCAGTTTACATTCCCACCAACAATGCAGGAGGGTTCCCTTTTCTCCACAGCCCCTCCAGCACTTGCTATTTGTGGATTTATGAATGATGGCCATTCTGACTGGTGTGAAGTGGTATCTCATGGTGGTTTTGATTTGCATTTCTCTTATAATCAGCGATGTTGAGCATTTTTTCATGTGTTTGCTGGCCATCTGTATCTCTTCCTTGGAGAAATGTCTATTCAGGTCTTTTGCCCATTTTTCCATTGCATTGTTGGCTTTTTTGCTGTTGGGTTGTATAAGTTGTTTATGTATTCTAGAGATTAAGCCCTTGTCAGTTGCATCATTTGAAACTATTTTCTCCCATTCTGTAAGTTGTCTTTTGGGTTTCCTTTGCTGTGCAAAAGCTCGTCAGTTTGATTAGGTCCCTTGGGTTTATTTTTTCTCTAATTTTCTACTATTCTTGATGTGACTCTGATGTTGGTAATTCTGTGTTTATTTGTGGGTCAGAAGTCATGACAGTTTTTGCTCATTATCATCTTTCCAGTGACTTATATGCTGCCTGGCATATAGTAAGTGCTCGACTCATGCAAATGATAGGCATGTAATAAAGTTTGAGACCAGGAGTTCCCATGTGGCTCAGTGGGTTAAAGATCCAGCATTGTTATTACAGTGGCTTGGGTTGCAACTGTGGTGTGCGTTTTATCTCTGGCCCACATGCTGCATGTGCAGAAAAAAAAAATGGAACTAAAGGAATAAGTTATAACACAAAAAAGAAAACTTCCAATTCATCATATGCTTGAATATAGTAACCAGATTCAGTATTTATATTAGATAAAATGCATTCATATCTATTTTAAGAAAATATATATCATGAACAAGTAACACCTATTCTAAACAAATAAACACTGAAATAATAGAAAAATCCAATCACGTTAGTAATAAATTCTACCATACCTTGTGCATATTCAATCTCCATTGAATACTTGATGAATAAATGATTGGACACAAGAAATCCAACAGAAGCCTGCAATTGTGGAATAGTAGGGCTGAAGTGGAGACACACTAGAAAAATTATTTGAGAGATGCTCCAAATTCCACAAAGAAAGAGAAGGAAACAGCAAGAGCTGGAAAAGACTTGTTTCCATAGAAACTAAAGAACTTTCAAAGTACCGGGACTTCACAGTCACAGGATAAATAAATATGGGACTGTTACATATCATTGTTCTAGAGGAAAAGCCCAGTTCCCACTCTCTCCCCTCTTTTCTGTCTCACTCCCCAAGCCTTTCCTGGTACTTTCTCTCTAAAGGTTATCACTGCAGCCCTCTGTTCTCCAGGGTCTGTCCTTGAGAAGCCCAGTTCTGTTTGCACTTGGCTGGGCTCAGAGAATTATAGGAAAGGGGCATCAGGGACATATTTCAAGTTTCCAGCATCTCTTGATTTGGATTCCCAGAGGTGCTCATTAAATAAACTGTTCCATTGTCTTTCCACTCTCCAAACAATTCCACTCTCTTGAGGCATAGAGATAAGAGTATGGAAAATTTTCAGCCAAGATGTCATCTATGCATGCAGCCTTGGAGGGAGATGAGTTTACTCCTTCCAGGAGAAATTCCTCTTTCTTTGTTTTGGCTCTTAAATGACATGGTGTCCCCCAGAGAAAGTTTAATTCTTTAAGAACCAGACCCAAGAACTAACTTTCTGTGATGCTCTTTTGGAGCACAGAGATAAGAGAATGGTATATTTTCTTTTCTGTCTTTCTTTTCTTTCTTTTCCTTTTTTTTTAAACCAAACCAGGTCTTTTATTTTCTTTACACTTATCATGCCATGACTTCATAGGGAATGGGTTCCAATAGTTCAGCCTCCTTTCCATTGATTCTCATGAAGTCTGCTTCTCTAGGTGGAGTCTGACTGAAGCTTCAGCTGAACCAGAGGACCTTTCTCTTTGACTTCCTTATTTTTCTTGTTGTTTACCTTTACATATTTCAGGAAGATATCTGGGCTATTAGAGCACTTATGCTTCATTCACTCATTCATTCTCTTGGCAAGAATCTTGTCTTTAAGTTATTTGTTTACAGCAATGCCAACAGCATGCTGGGTTACATTGTAAGACTCTTCCAAGATGGCTATGGTAACATTTATGGGGCATTCCTTTATGGATACTTCCCATTCCCTTGATGTCTACATTATCACCTTGCTTGTAGATCCTCATGTATGGGTACAAAGGAACAACTCTATATTTTCTAAAAGGCCTAGAGAACATGTAGCTGGTGCCCCTCCTCTTTCCCTTTGTGTTGGTTATTTCAATGAATTACTGGAAGATGGTGGTGTTCTCTGAAAGGTGAGAATGGAAAATTTTCAACCACTTTTATAATCTCTGCAAGCAGCAGTGGAGGAGGTTAATTTATTTCCCACAACTATTGCTCACACATAACGTCTGACCAACATATTACATTGCCAAATGGATATTATTATTAGTAGTAATTATTATTGGCCACACCCAGGGCATGTGGAAGTTCTTGGCACAGGTTTTGAACCTGCAATGCAGCAGCAAGCAATATCAGTGACAACACTGGATCCTTAATCCGCTGCACCACCTGGGAACTTCAGCAAGTGTAAATTAATAATGAGGTGATTCACAGGCACTTCAAATGAAATTTTCAAGAACAAATTCAATGTTTTTACCTTTCTTCCTTTTTTATTCCTTCCTTCCTTCAGAGGGATAAGATAAATATTTTAAATGTTCTATTCTTTCAAAACTTTTGAATATGAACCATGAACATATTCATAAGACAACTTTTTTATGGCCTTATCTGTGGCACATGGACATTCCTGGGCCTAGAACTGTATCTAAGCTACAACTATGGCCTATGCCTCAGCTGCAACAACACCAGATCATTCAACCATGTGCACCAGGCTGGGATGGGACCCAAACCTCCATAGCAACCTGAGCTGTTGCAGTTGGATTCTATTTTTTTAAATTATTTTAGAGTAGAATATGTTTGGACTTAGTAAAAGTGTCAATGTGATTGCATTGATTGATACTCTAGTATAAATAAACTAGTCAACTAGTAGTGTGTGAAAGTTTCCACTGCTCCAAGTCCTTGCTAGCTCTTGGGATTTTCAGTCTTTTGAGTTTTAGCCACTCTCGGCATGAATTGTTGACTATAGTGATATGTCTAATGATACTGCAGAGGAGACCAAGGATAAACATTCCTGCATAAGAAAGAGGGTATAAATGTTACTAAAGGATGTTTGTGAAAGAGGTTGCTCATGGGTGTGTAAAGTCACAAGAAACTCAAGCGATGGTATTTCAGAAAAGAAATGACAATGCATACCCACAATTAAGTAAAAGATTTCCTATTTCTGTCTACCAGGGTGTTGACCCTTGGTTATCATAGTAACTTCCCTGTTGAAGCATCCATGGCTCTTCAGAGGGGGAAGAAAGACCTGCTAATGAATTTCCTCAGAGCCCCCTTCATGTCCCTGTTCCTTAGGCTGTAGATGAAGGGGTTCAGCATGGGGGTGACCATGGTGTACATTCTGAGGCCACTTCCCCCTTTGAGGAGGAGGGGGAGAAGGCAGAACCGAGGTACATTCCTTACCCTGGCCCATAGAGTAAGGAAATGACTGTTAGGTGAGACCCACAGGTGTAAAAAGCTTTGTACTTCTCCACTGAGGATATTTTCAACATGGAGGAAATAATGTTAGAGAAAGAGAAAGGGACCCCAGTCAGCAGAGGAGCACACAGCAGGCCAGTCACTGAATACAGCACAATGTAATTGCTGAGAGCATCAGAACAGGTGGTCACATGCACCTCAGGCAATTCACAAAAGAAATGGGTAATTTACGTGCATGTGTACAACAAGAGATGCAGCACAATCAGACTGCAGGAGGAGGGTGACTAGGACACTGACAAACCAAGAGACTAGAGCCAGCAGGTAACAGAGGTGTGGGTTCTTCATGAGAGTATAGTAGAGGCAGTGACATATGACTATAACGTGGTCATAAGCCATCACAGTCAGGAGGAGATTGTCCAAACACACTAATACTGAGGAAAAAAACATCTGGGTAATGCAGCCTGCATAGGTGATGGCTTTCCTCACTGTCCAGATGTCCACCAGAGTTTTGGGAACTATGGTGGAGTTGAAACAAATATCAGAAAAAGACAGATGTGAGAGGAAGAAGTACATGGGGGTGTGGAGGTGGGAGTGAGAGCTCACAGAAGGATGAAGAGTAGATTACTGAACACGGATACCAGGTACCTGGACAATAACAGCTCAAAGAGGAGGGGCTACAGTTCTGTATCCTCTGAGAGGCCCAAGAGGAGGAATTATGAGACACCTGTTTGGTTTTCTGCATCCATGGAGCTGATGATTCTGCCAGACAAGTGACAAAGCAATGCTAATTAAAACAGACTAATAAGAGCCCCCAATATAAAAAATATTTTTATCATATTATTGACCACACAAACTCCCCTCCCCCAAGAAATAAACATATACTTTGGCTAATAATTTAGTTTTCATTCACTGGGAGCAATTATGAATGTCACTATCTTATACAGGTAACATTTTCAAGGATAATCTCTTCCCTCCTTCTGGTCTTTATCACAAATCAGTCAAAATTGCCTTCAAAATCTGTCTCAAGAAAACATCAACATCTGTAGTTTGCAGCACAGCACCAGCCCCTTTCAGATGTACCACATCAATGGTTGAACATTTTTCTTTTAAGGTCACAGAATTTGCCTCTTGGATGATTCTGTCTTTTTCCATGTTTCTTTAATACTCCAGCAGAGCTACGTGTGTTGGTGATGCCCTAGCCCCATTGCTCCCCCGCAAAACAACTAATTTGATAAGAGAGTGGTGTCTAGCCAATCTGAGAAAAGTTTCCCTAGGGTAACTTACAAATGAAACTCATATTTTAGTTAATAATTGGAAAGGGTGGACCTGATGGCACACATCTCCAAGGGTCTGGGATTTCCAGTTGGCTCTCACTAGGTTTGCAAAAAGGCAGCATATATTCCAGAACCAATGTAGTGAAGCACTAAGCTAGTGTGGCAGTAAGTATCAAGTCAAATGAGGATCCTAGAATCTGACTGCTCCATTATGAATCCTGGCTCTACATCTCACTGATCTTGGCCAAGTTCTCTGATTTCTCAGTATCTTGGTTAGCTACTTGGTGAAATGGGATTAGTACTGGTAAGTACTCAACAGGATGGTTGGGAGGGATAAATACATTGATGTTTGAAAGAACAAGGCCTGGAACACTATGGAAACCTAGAGAAATCCTGGCCCAATACATTTTAGAAGTTGGGAAATACAGTCTGCGGGGCTGAAGGCAGTGAGGCAAGTACTTAAAATGGGATATTGTAGATAATTTGGCATAAAAGAATATGAAATGGAGAGAGAAATGGAAAGAGGTGGACCTTGGTTCTGATGCTTTCCAGGTTGGGGAGAAGCCCTTCAAGACTCTGATCATCTTCTAACCCTGCATTCTGTATAAATATGTTTGTGTTTTCTGTTAATATTCCTTTTTCTATGGAATCTGGTTTAAATAACTTCAATTGAAGAGAGCATGAACTAGATTAAATAATTGAAAAATAGGAAACCTTAAAAATACTTTCTCATATAAATAAAATATACCAGTGAGGAGGGAAAATGACCAGAGTAATAAAATTATTTATTTGGGTTGCTATGCCCTTCAAAAATGCTTCCAAGCATAGTAAAATTTTCTAGGTGTTCCTATTATGGTGTTATATGACAGTAATAAAAACAGCTGCAAAGTAATATGAAAATATTAAAATGAATTCAGTGTGACCAGGAAGTATATGTCCTCTCAGGTTAAGACTGCTTAAAATTAAGAAATATATTGTAGATTCGTATACTGATACCTCACACAAATAGATATATTCTGAAAATGATGACACATAATTTTCAAAAATTTAAAGACATTTGCAAATTTTTAAGGGCCAAAAATAAATCAGTAAATGAAATAAAAGTGCTTCTAATGGCCAGGGTGTGATAATACAATATGTGTCATTGAAGCATCACTTATAGCACATAAAGAACGAGAAACTATTTCCCCAAATGATAAAGAAAATCTAGCTCAAATGAACATGCAGTATCATACCGAGCCCTAAAAGGACAGTCAGATTACCATGGAAGTTATCAGTAAGAAAAGAGTGTCTTCCCTGACACCTATGGTCAGTTAATCTTTGACAAGGGAGGCAAGAACATAAAATGGGAAAAAGAAAGTCTATTCAGCAAGAATTGCTGGGAAACCTGGACAGCTGCGTGCAAAGCAAAGAAACTAGAACACACCCTCACACCATGCACAAAAATAAATTCCAAATGGCTGAAAGACTTAAACATACGACAGGACACCATCAAACTCCTAGAAGAGAACATAGGCAAAACACCCTCTGACATCAACATCATGAATGTTTTCTCAGGTCAGTCTCCCAAAGCGATAGAAATTAGAGCAAAAATAAACCCATGGGACCTTATCAAACTGAAAAGCTTTTGCACAGCAAAGGAAACCCAAAAGAAAACAAAAAGACAACTAACCTCCGGAACCGAGGACTCGGTGCCCAGCCCCCACCGAGGCGTCTTAATTTTTGGTGACTGTGCCCGTAGTTCAGATGGTCTGTTCAGTTCTTGATCGGCATTTCAGTACTCCAACTTACTGCTGCACTCTTCTCTGCATCTGGAGATTCCTCCGGTTCATTTGATCTTTACCCCTAGTAGGTGAATTTCCAGGGTTCAGGATCCCTTTCTCCTCTGCAGTTCCCTTTTGGTAGTGCCTGTCCAGCTGGGATTCACCTTCTCTCACTCCTCTTTTCTCTTATTTTACCTAGTAATGTCACGAACTTCTTGCCATTATTGGAGTTTAGGTTCTTCTGCCAATGATTGGTTGCTGTTCTGTGCGAGTCATTTATCCTGTAGATTTTTTTTTTTTTTTTGTGATTGTGGGATAGGGCGAGCGTGTCCCCCTACTCTTCCACCATCTTGTCTCCTCCAATTTCATATTGGTGTGGAGTTTTCTGCATTTACGTATGCTATAGCTTCTTTATTCATTCTTCCACTGATGGGTATTTGAATTATTCTCAGTTTGGTGCTATCCAAAATTCCACTGCCACAAACATTTTTAAACATGCTTTGTAGACATAAGCACCAATTTCTGTCAGGTATATACCTGAATGGGGGAGCTATGCTGTAGAGTAGGAGTATGTTTAAACTTGGTAGAGGTGCCAGAGACTTACATCGATTTATACTCTAGTATAAGGATACTAGCCAACTAGTAGTGTGTGAAAGTTCCCATTGCTCCAAGTCCTTGCTAGCTCTTGGTATTGTCAATCTTTTGGATTTTAGCTCCTCTGGGGGATGAATTATTTGCTATATTGGTATGTCTATTGATGATGCAGCAGAGACTTGGATAAATATGTCTGCGCAAGAAAGAGGGCATAAATGTCACTAAAGGAAGTTCATGGGTAGCAGTTGCTCATGGGTGTGTGAATTCAGAAGAAACTCAAGTGATGGTATTTCAGAAAAAGAGGGACAGGCACGCACTTAAAGGATTTGAAGATTCTGTATTTCTGTCTACCAGGGTATTGACGCTTGGTTATCATAACTCCCCAGTCACAACATCCATGGCTCTTCACATGGAGAAGAAAGACCTGCTGAAAAGCTTCCTCAGGGCCCTCTTCATGTCCCTGTTCCTCAGGCTGTAGATGAAGGGGTTCAGCATGGGGATGACCATGGAGTATATCACTGAGGCTACTGTTCCCATTGAGGAGGAGGAGGGGAAGGCAGAACTGAGGTACACGCCTAACCCTGTCCCGTAGAATAAGCAAATGACTGTTAGGTGAGACCCACAGGTGGAAAATGCTTTGTACCTCCCCTCCACTGAAGACATTTTCAATATGGAGGAAATAATCTTAGAGTAAGAGAAAATGATCCCAAACAGTGGAACAACAGCCAGAAGACCAACTGTAGAATACAGTGTAACATAATTAGTGAGAGCATCAGAGCAGGCAGACTTGAGCACCTCTGTCATTTCACAGAAGAAGTGGGCAATTTCTGTGTGTGCGCAGAACGAGAGACGCAGCACCATCAGACTGTGGAGGAGGCAGACCAGGACACTGGCAAGCCAAGAGACTAGAGCCAGCAGTCCACAGAGGTGTTTGTTCATCATAATTGTGTAGTGCAGGGGGTGACAGATGGCCACAAAGCGGTCATAAGCCATCACACTCAGGAGGAGGTTGTCCAAACACACAAATGCTGAGGAAAAAAACATCTGGGTGATGCAGCCTGCATAAGTGATGGCTTTGCTCTCTGTCTGGATGTTCACCAGCACTTTGGGAACTACAGAGGAGTTGACACAAATATCGGAAAAAGACAGGTGGGAGAGGAAATAGTACATGGGGGTGTGGAGGTGGGAATCAGAGGTGATAGTGAGGATGATAAGCAGGTTCCCAAGCACAGAGACCAGGTACATGGATAAGAATAGCACAAACAGTAGGGGCTGAAGTTCTGGATCCTCTGAGAAGCCCGAGAGGAGGAATTCTGAGACACCTGTTTGGTTTTCTGTATCCATGTATCTGTTAATTCTGCCAGGTAACTGACAAACCTATGCTAATTAAAACAAACAAACATGAGTCCCCCATATAAAAATACTTTTATCCTACTGGTAACCCCCCTCAAAAGAAAAAAAAACAAACAGGAAAAATATGTACTTTGGCTAACAATTTAGTTTTCATTCCCTGGGAGTGATTACAAATGTCATTATCTTTTACAGGTATCATTTTCAGGGATAATCTATTCCCTCTTCTGAGATTTATCACAAATTAGACTTTGCATACAAAATCTGTCTCAAGAAAGCATCAACCTCTGTGGTGCCCAGCTTGGCATCAGCCCCTTTCCAATGGAGCACATCAATGGTTTGAACATTCTTCCTTTGGAGGTGCTGAAATTTGCCTCTTGGAGGATTCTGCCTTGTCCCACATTTCTTTAGTCCTCTAGACAAACTATGTGTGTTGGTGGTGCTCTGGGCCCACTGCCCCCTGACAAGAACTAATTTGATGAGAGAGTGGCATGTGGCCGAATCTGGCCATCAGCTTCCATGAAGATATTTAGAAATAAAACTCATATTTTAGTTAATAACCAGAGGGGGTAGACCTGATGGGACACATCACCTGAAGGTCTGGGGTTAGGGGTGACCATAGTTATACTTGAAAATAAGGCAGCCTATGAGTCAGAACCAGTGTACTGAACTGTGAAACTAGGTGTGGTGGTCAGGATCATGTTAAATTAGGAATCCTAGAGTCAGACTGCTATGCCATGAATCCTGGCTCTACTCTTCATTGCTCTTGGCCAAGTTCTTGGATTTCTCAGTACCTCAGTTTCCTACTTGCTGACATGGGATTTTAATGATGCTCATGGGATTTTAATGATACCTACTCTGTAGGATTGTCGAGAGGAATAAATGGGTTGATGTTTTAAACAACAGTGCCTAGAACATGATGGAAACATCGGAAATCATGGCTCAACACATTTTAGAATTTGGGAAATATAGTCTGTGGAGCTGAAGGCAGTGAGTCAAATACTTAGAGAGAATGGGATATCGTAGATCATTTGGCTTCAAAGAATATGGGAAGGAGAGAGAAATGGAAATCAACAGAAATGATGACCTTGGCTGTGAGGCTTTCCAGTTTGGGGAGCAGCACCTTCAAGACTTCTGGTCACCTTCTTCATTCTTTTTAAATACATATACGTGTTTTCTGTGAATCTTCCCTTTTCTGTGGAAGCTGGTTTCACGGGGTTTCTATAATTTCAATCAGGAGCGCATTCACTAGATTAAATCCTAAACAATAGGGAAGAATCAAAATTCATTCTGATAGGAATAAAATATACCAATGAAGAGGAAAAATTTGTGGAGTGACAAAATGATTTGTGTTGCTATGAGCTTCAAAAATTCCTCCAGCCATATTAAAACTTTTCTAAGCATTCCTTTTATGATGTTATATGGCAGAATACAAACAGCTGCCAAAAATAGTACAAAAATATTAAAATGAATTCAGTGTGACCATGAAGCATTTATCCTCACAATTGAAGTCTGCTAAAAAATTAAGAAATATATTGTACCAAAATTACCCTTAAGAAATATATATTAAGAAAGATATTGCACAAAATTACCCTTTACCAAAATTTAAAGTCATTCGTAATTTTTAAAGTGCCAAAAATAATTTAGTAAATAAAATAAAAGTGCTTCCAGCGGTCAGGGGGATTATAACACAAGCTGTGTTGTTGGAGGGTCACTTATAGCACACAAAGAAAGAGATGCTATTTCTCCAAATGATAGGGAAAATCTAGCTCAAATGCTCAGGCAGTATCATACCAAGCCCTGAAAGGGCAGTCAGATTACAGGGAAGTTATCAGTAAATTTATCAGTTTACTAGTCCCATTACCATTGAAGTTATCAGTAGAAGATAAATCACTATCATTTAATTCAACTAGAGTCTGGTCCACTTAGAAGCCACATGCCTACGTTTTTTCAGAAATTTTTAGTAGAAGCTCACAGCCACTACTCATGTCCCTGTCCCTAGAATCACTTAACTGCTCACAAAAGCCTTCTCCACATGCACATATACACGGTTCTCTTTCTGAAAGCACTTACTAAGCCCACATTGATCATCCAGGTGATAGCAGGGAAGAAAATCTGGTTGCACTGATGGATGGAAAGATGGATGGTGAGAGATCCCCAGAAAGAAAGTTGGTATGAAGTCCAGATACCACCTGGAATAGGCAAGGTGATAATATTCTTCCTGGTCTGGGGTAAGTGAGCTGGGAGCACAGGGACACACAAGGAACATTTATCCTTTCAGGGCATCCGAGGGTGAATTCCCAAAGCACCTAATTAAATAAATGTTCCTAGTGTGACTCCTTCTAAACAGCTTTGCCCTTGGGAAAGAAAGAAGGAACCATGATAAAATTGGAAACTGTGCCTGACAATTCTATTTCCACATGGGATATTTGTGGACAGTTACATTTTTTTCACATTACGAGATCCCCTCTCCTTAGGCATGATGTCATGCAGGGCTCAGGAGTCTCTCTGAAAAATATCCCATTAGAATCTAAACTACTCATTCTTTGCCAATCAACATCCTTAAAGAGCAATTCCATAGGGCCATCTAAGTACCTGTCAGCACCCTAAATCAAAGACTTGCTCTTTCAGACCTGAATATCTGAATATATTTTTCAGAATATATGAAGATATTAGAGTTTATGAATATATTCTTCACAGTCATATGAATATATATGAAGTTGTATAGATAATACACAACTCCATTGCTCCTCTATGTGTTACTCATCCCTAAAATAGAGACAATAACTCTTAGGTCAGGATTATTATTAAATGAATGAATAGTAATAAAGAGTTTGGTATTCACAGTTAAGAAAACTTATTAACGGAAGTACCAGCAATGAAGACCACACTCTTTATTAATATTCATTTATTTAATAATAACCTTACCTGAGGGTTATTACCTCTATTTTAGGGTGAATAACACAGTAGAGAAGATGATCAATTTGCTTCAGTCATATGCTGTAAATGGCAGAGTTGGGATTGGATCAGATGCCTGACTTTAGAATAGATGGAAAACTGTGATATGCATATTGGAAATAAAATCAGGCTTTCAGGAGTTTCTGTTGTCGTGCAGTAGGTTCAGGAACTGACTGTAGAGGTTTGGGTCACTGCAGTGACTTTGGCTTGATCCCTGGTTCAATCCCTGGCTGGGTACAGCGGGTTAAAGTCTCTGGTAATACCACAGCCCTGGTATAGGTCACAGCTGAGGCTTGGATTCAACCTCTAGCATGGGAACTTCCAATGCCACAGGTCTAGCCACTGAAATAAAATAATAAAATAAATAAAATAAAATAATGCATCTATAAGACAATGCAGGGAGGAACACAAGCATAGAATTAGAACAAGTTGGTTTTCACATGGTAAAAGGAGATCTCTACATCTCACTGAACAAAATAAAACATAGTTGAAAAGTGTCCAAGACGGCAAAGTGGGAAACTCTGAGCTCACTTTCACGCACAGGAACACTGTATCCCTGGGTCAGAGAGCCATGGAAGGGAAGGGCTAGAGCTGCTTGGGGTCTTAAATCTATGAGGTCCTTCTATCATCCATTGGTAACAGCTCTCCAGTGAGTTTTTCAGGGTGTGCAAAGCAGACAGCTCTAAATGACTTCAAATGTGATTGTTTGAGCTATTTTTAAAAACTGGATGCCTGAAAAGTTGAGTTTGGTGCTGACAGGCTTTTGCACTGAAGAGTGATAACCCACAAGGAAGCTATAAACATCCTTTGGGCCAATAGACAGAGGCCATCATGGGCTCATTCATGTAACAAGAGCAAAACATTTCCAAGGGAAGTGAAATCTAACATTCTCTGTCTTTACTTCATATACTTTGTGGTGTCTTGGGAGGCTAGGGCTCTCAATGCAAGAGTAGTGAGAAATCCAGGAAAATTTCATTTTCCCAGAAAGGAGTAGGAGAAAGCTGTCCCATTGAACTTTTGTTTTTTGATAATGAAAATGTATTATATCTTCACTGCCCAAATATGGTCCTAGGCACATGGGTTAGTGAGTACTTGAAATGTGGTGAATAGTCATGGGTAGCTGATGGTTACCATCTTGGACTGCACAGTGATAGACTATGAGACAGCTCCAGAGATGACGGGCAGCTGAATAAGATGAGGATATTTGTTCTGGACATATATCCAGACAAAACTTTAATTCAAAAAGATACTTGCACCCCTATGTTCCTTGCAGCACTGTTCACAATAGCCAAGGCATAGAAACAACCTATATATCCACCGACAGATGGATTATGAAGATGTGGTGCATATATGCAATGGAATATTATTCAGCTATAAAAGGACAAAATAACACCATTTACAGCAACATGGATATAGCTATAGATTCTTTTTTTTTCTTTTTTTTTTTTTTGTCTTTTTGCTATTTCTTGGGCCGCTCCTGTGGCATATGGAGGTTCCCAGGCTAGGCGTTGAATCAGAGCTGTAGCCACCGGCCTACACCAGAGCCACAGCAACATGGGATCAGAGCCATGTCTGCAACCTACACCACAGCTCACGGCAACACCAGATCCCTAACCCACTGAGCAAGGGCAAGGACCAAACCCACAACCTCATGGTTCCTAGTCGGATTCGTTAACCACTGCGCCACGACGGGAACTCCTAGCTATCGATTCTTATAGTAAGTAAAGCAAGTCTGAAAGAGAAAGACAAACACCATATGATGTCACTTATATGTGTATTCTAAATATGGCACAAATGAACTTACCTATGGAAGAAACAGATTAGGGACACGGAGAGCAGACTTGTGTTTGCTGGAGGAGGGGGAAGGGATTGGGATGGACTGGGAGTTTGTGGTTGGTAGATGCAAAATTTTACATTTAGAATGGATAAGTAATGAGGTCCTACGGTACAACACAAGGAACTCTGTCCAATCTCTTGGGCTAGAAGATGGATGAAGATAGTATGAAAAAAAGAATGTTTATAGATATATGACTAGGTCAATTTGCCATACAGCAAAAATTGAAGGGACTTTGTAAATCAACTATATTTTAATAAAAATTAAAACAGATAAATCAGGGCTTTGACATGAGCACAGGATTAGGGAGACAAGCAGCCCACCATCACATGAACCTCCTTTTCTCTTTTTTTCTGGAAGACTTAGGGGAATAATTCTCTGGAAACCATTCAGTGAATTAAACGTACATGCCCACATAAGACTTGCTACTCTTTTATTGTTTCCATACCTCTCACCCACATGTATCCTGCACCAAACCATCTTTGGTCCCTGAAAATGTTCCACTCTGCCCACTGGCTTGCCCACACCCTAAGAACACTCTCCTTTATCTTCATCAACTTAAATCTTCCTAAATCATGAAGGAAAAAGTGCTCACAGGCTTGCTTGTGCCTCAGGCTGAAATCTAGTAGATAGATAGATAAATAGATAGATAGATAGATGATAGATAGATAGATGATAGATAGATAGATAGATAGATAGATAATGTACATACACTCTATTGTACTAGGATGAAGCCATATTACAACAAAGATAGCATATATTTGGTTTTGTTATTTAACAAAACCTCAAGAGGGCACGCTGTGGTATACATTTACTATACACAGTCAACCCAAAGTTGGCAAATACAGGTCTTGGCTCCTAGGGAGCAAACAATCAAGAATTTAGCAAAGAGAAGGGAAGAGAGTGAGTCAGTGAGGAACAGGACTACAAGAAATCTAAACAGGGAGTTTCTGATAGTTTCTTATTAATATAATCAAAGGTATTTGCACAAATGAGTTAACATGTTTTCCTCCCTGAGATCTCTGTACACTATATATATATACATATATATATATATATATATGTATATATATATATATATATATAGAGAGAGAGAGAGAGAGAGAGAGAAATTTATGACTATACCTGTGACCTATGGAAATTCCTGGGTGAAGGACTGAATTCAAGCCACAGTTGTGACCTACACCACAGCTGCTGCAATGCCAGATACTTTAACCCACTATGCCCAGACTGGGATTCAGTCAACACTTCCACACCAATACTAGCCTCTGCTGTCAGATTTTTAAACCACTGTGCCACAGTGGTAACCCCACTTTGGCTTTATTTAAGTCAAGACTTCATCTAGGAAAGAAAACCTACAGGTTGAATGACATATATTAATTTTTGAAGACATATATTAATTTTTTAATTTTTTTGTATAAAAAAATAACATACATAAATCTTCAATGCAAGAACTTTAATGATGCATATACTCATGTAGCTACTAACCTAGATTGAGATATAAAGCACTTTCATCACCCCAAATGTGTCTTTGTGCCCTGATCCAGTCAATACCTCCCCACCCCAAGGGGCCCACTATCCTGACTCCATTCTCCATTGGGTGGCTTTGCCTGCTACTAGATTTCATAAAGGTGAGATCATAAAACAAACACACTTTCATGCCATTCAAAATTATGTCTTTGAAGCTTGTCCATATTGTTGTACATAGCTCTAATTTCATCTTTTTGTATTGGTGTGGAGTTCTCTGCATTTTCTGCATTCTGTGTAATTTATGCCATATGCCATAGTTTATTTATCCATTCAACCACTAAGGGCATTTGAATTATTTCTAGTTTGGTGCTATCATGAAAATCACTGCTATCAACATTTTTAGATCTGCTTTGCGCACATAAGCACCCATTTCTGCTAGGTATATACCTGAGAGTTGGAGACCTCTGCCGTAGGAGTATATTTGCACTTAGTAGAAGTGCCAAAGTAATTGCATGGAGTTATACTTCTTGTATAACTATACTAGTATACTAATAGTTTCTGAAAGTTCCCATTGCTCCAAGTCCCTGCTAGTTCTTGGTATTTTCAAACATTTGAGTGTTTGCCATTATGGTGGATGAATTGATGATTATCTTGATATAGCTAATGACAATTCTCAGAGACCAAGTATAAACCCATCTGCAGAGGTAAGAGGGCATAAATGTCACTAAAGGTATTTCATGGGAAGTGGTTTCTTGTGGGCATGTAAACTCAAAAGAAACCCAAGTGATGGTCTTTTAGAACAAAAGGGACAAGTCACATGCTCAAAGGAGTCAAATATTTGGTATTTCTGTCTACCAGGGTATTGACCCTTGGTTATCATAATAACATCCCAGTCTCAGCATCCATGGTTCTTCACAGGGGGAAGAAAGACCTGCTGACACATTTCCTCAGAGCCCCCTTCATGTCCTTGTTCCTCAGTCTGTAGATGAAGGGGTTCAGTATGGGGATGACTGCGGTGTACATCACTGAGGTCACTGCCCCCTTTGAGGTAGAGGAGGAGGAGAAGGCAGAACTGAGGTACATGCCTAACCCTGTCCCGTAGAATAAGGAAATGACTGCTAGGTGAGACCCACAGATGGAAAATGCTTTGTACCTCCCCTCCACTGAGGACATTTTCAATACGGAGGAAATAATCTTAGTAAGAATAAAGAATCCCAGTTACTGGAATAATAACCATCAGGCCCATCACAGAATACAGCACAGTGTAATTGCTGAGAGCATCAGAACAGGTGGACTCAGGCACCTCAGCCAGTTCACCAAGAAGTGGGGTCTTTCCGTGTGTGTGTAGAATGAGAGATGCAGCACCATCAGACTCTGGAGGAAGGGAACAATGACACTGGCAATCCAAGAGACTAGAGCCAGCATGTTACAGAAGTGTTGGGTTCATCATGATTGTTTAGTGCAGGGGTGACAGATAGCCATAAATTTGTCATAGGCCATCATGACCAGGAGGAGGTTGTCCAAACACACAAAAACTGAGAAAAAATAGATCTGGGTAATGCAGTCAGCATAGGTTAGGTTATGGCTTTGCTTACTGTCTGGATGTTCATCATCACTTGGGAACCATGGTGGTGTCAAGACAAATATCAGAAAAAGACAGGTGTGAGAGGAAGAAGCCTATGGGGTGTGGAGGTGGAAGTTGAAGCTAACAGCCAGAATGATGAGTAGGTTCACGCACACCAAGACCAGGTACAAGGAGAAAAACAGCCCAAAGAGGAGTGGCTGGAGTTCTGGGTCCTCTGAGAGGCCCAGAGGAGGAATTCCAAGACACCTGTTTAGTTTCTTACATCCATGGAGCTGATAATTCTGCCGTGTAACTGACAAAGCGATGGATGGAATGGAGTCCACAAATGAAAAATATTTTTATCATATTAGTGACACCCCTCCCCCTCAAAAAACAGAAAAAAAATGTAAACTTTGGCTAACAATTTAGTTTTCATTCAGTAGAAGCAATTACAAATGTCGTTATTTTATACAAGTAACATTTTCATGGATAATCTCTTCCTTCCTTCTAATTGTTAGCACAATTTAATCTTTGCCTTCAAAATCTATCACTTCAAAAAAGAGTCCATCAGCCTCTGTGGTGTCTAGCTCAGCATCAGCCCCTTTCAGATGATTTGACCATTCTTCCTTTGGAGGTGCCAAAATTTGCCTCTTGGAGGATTCTGCCTTTTCCCACTTTCACCTAGTATTCTAGCACAGCCATGTGTGTTGGTGGTGCCTTGGCCTCATTGCCCCCTGACAAGAACTAATTTGGTAAGATTGTGGTGTATGGTTCAATCTGGACAATGAGCTTCACTGGAGAAACACTTATATAAATCTCATATTTTAATTAATAATCTGAGGGGGTGGGCTTGATGGGACAAATCAACTAAGCTTCCGGGGTTGAGGCTAGCCATCACTATGCTTGCACAGAAGGTAGCCTATGCTTCAGAACCAGTGTACTGAACTGCTAAGCTAGGTGTGGTAGTAAGGATCATGTCAAATTATAAATCCTAGAGCCTGACTCCTCTGCCACAAATCCTGGTTCTACTCTTTGCTAACCACTGCCAAGCTCTCTGATTTCTCAGTACCTCAGTTTCCTACTTGATGAAATGGGATTATTAATGGTACTTACTGCACAGAATGGTTGAGAGTGATAAATGAGTTTATTTACTTAATTTTATTTTTTGCTTTTTAGTGATGCACCCATGGCATATGGAGGTCCCCAGGCTAGGGGTCTAATCGGAGCTATAGCTGCCAGCCACAGCCACAGCCACAGCCACATCCACAGTCATGCAGGATCCTTGACCCACTGAGCAAATCCTGGGATTGAACCCACGACTTCATGGTTACCAGTCAGATTCTTTCCCACTACACCGCAACAGCAACTCTGAGTTTATGTTTTAAAGAACAGTGCCTGGAACACTATGGAAACCTAGAGAAATCATGGCTGAATATATTTTAGAAGTTGGGAAATGGCATCTGAAGATCTGAAGGCAGTGAGGTAAGTCCTTAGAGGAATGGGATATCATAGAGTACTTGGCATAAAATAACATGGGAAGGAGAGAGAAATGGAAACACATGGAATTAATGACCTTGGTTGTGAGGCTTCCAGGTTGGGGAGCAGCCCTTTAAGATTTCTTGTTGCCTTCTAACTCTCATTCTGTTATGTATGCTTGTGTTTTCTGTTAGCGTTCCCTTTTCTATGGAAACTGCTTTCTCTTAGTTTCTACAAACCACATTCAAGAAAGCATTTACAGAGTTCCTGTCATGGCGCAGTGGAAACAAATCTGACTAGGAACCATGAGGTTGCAGGTTTGCTCAGTGGGTTAAGGATCTGGTGCTTCTGTGATGATGTGCTGCTGTGGCATAGGCTGGCAGCTGTAGCTCCGATTGGACCCCTAGCCTGGGAACTTCTGTATGCCCTGGGTGCGGCCATAAAAGCAAAAAAAAAAAAAAGAAAAAAGTGCTGCCATTTGCAACAACATGGGCAGACCTTATGCTAAGTGAAGTAGACAATCACAGAAAGACAAATTCTGCATGATTCTACTTATATGATTCATCTAAAATAGTCAAATTCATAAAATCATATAGTGGAAAGCTGGTTGCCAGGGGCTGGCAGGAGAGGGAAATAATATGAGAATTACTCATAAAACGGCGTAAAATTTCAGTGAATGAAGATGAACAAGCCCTACAGATGTGCTGTACAACAGTGTACCTACAGTCAATTATAATATATGAATATTTCAAAATCTGTTAAAAAGGTAGATCTCATGTTGAGTGTTGCTTCCACAATCAAAAAAATTAACTGAGAAAATAAGAATACCATCAGATTCTTGCTATAGAGACCCAATTCTCCCTAAAATCACTCGGTCATTTGAATGCATTTGATGATTATAAACTCACATGTCAATAGAGGTTAATTTAACAAGTCTGTGGGAATGTAAATTGTGCAGCCACTGTGGAGAGCAGTATGGAGGTTCTCTAAAAAAAAAACTAACATAGAGTTACTGTATGATCCTGTAGTCCCACTCCTGGGCATATATCTGGAGAAAACTATCATTTGAAATGATGCATGCACCCCCATGTTCACTGCAGCACCGTGCCAAGACATGGAAGCAAACTAAATGTCCATCAACAGATGAATGGACAAGGAAAAAGTGGTACATATATACAGTAGAATATGACTGGGCCATAAAAAGAATGATAATGCCATTTGCAGCAACATGGATGGACCTAGAAATTATCATATTAAGTGAAGGAAGTCACATAAAGACAAATATCATATGATGTCGCTTATATGTAGAATCTAAAAAATGATGCCACATAGACAAATGTGATACAAATGAACTGTGTTTACAAAACAGATGCAAAGACATAGAAAACATAGTTACCAAAGGGATGTGGGAGAGATAAATTAGGAGTTTGAGATTAACATATACACACTATATATAATAGATAACCAACAAGGATCTGCTCTATAGCACAGGGAACTATCTTCAGTGTTTTATAATAAACTATAATGCAAAGGGATATGAAAATAATATATATATGCATATATGCATACATGCATAACTTAATCACTTTGCTGTACACATGAAACTAATACATGCACACAGAGTAAGTCTGAATTTTCTTATTAAGATGTATGAAACTGTAAACTCGGGAGGAGGAGTAAGGGTGAGATTCTTCCTGAGAAGGGGCAGGACCCAAATCCTATGAAGGAGATCTCTTGTAGTCCTGTACCATTAATATTAACAAACCCTCAGAGACTGAGATAATATGGACCAATTTGGCTAATTATGAGCTCTGGGCATTGAGCTCTCAAGCCCAGACTCCTGTAAATAAGCAGCCTGTGCCCTGCAACATTTCAGTTTGTTGGTCCCAGTCCAGCTGGATCAGTACGTGTGTCTTCTCCTGTCATAGTCATTGTCTTCATCAAGGGGTCCATCTGACTCTGTCTTCCTGTCTGTCCTGTGAACAGAAACTGAACCTTCATCACTCACCCAGCCTGAGAAGGGCAATTGATCATTATTCCTTTGTCATGCCCCAGCGTGCCCTGCAGTGAGTACCACTGGAGATACTGAGTACAGGAGGGACTGGGGCAGGATGGTTTCTTCATCATCAGGATAAGCAGGACAGTTGGAGGATGAGCGAGTAGGGCACCAATACGCAGTCAGCTCAGAGGCATATGAAGTTGATGCTGTTGGTCTCAGTGAGAAGTCTTATTTCTGCTTTCCTCCCATCCTGGCTCTAGGTTCTGTTGGCATCTCTCTCACCAGAGCAGGAAATGAGTCCCTCTAAACTGTCCCCTAAACATTCCAAGATGATCATGAAGGTGTTTATGAGGATGATGCCAGATGATTATTTATGTGGTATCATGAATATTCATTAAAGATTCCCAAGGGCCAGGCTCTGAATTAAGTGCTCCACGTAGCTTATTTCTTTTCATCTGCATAGTCACCCCTCAGATATATGTGTACAGGTTATTGTTCTTTTACAGATGAGAGAAGGATGATAGGTTTTTTATTTATTGTAACTTGCACCAGATCATGGGATAGAATAGGATGAAGTCAGCTTTGAATCAAACAGCCTGACTGCAGACACAGACACCTGGCCAGCATTGTCCCTTTGCCAACCCAGTCATTTCACTTCTCTGGCCATTCCATCAAGCATCTCCGGTTACTGTGATCTTCACTTTGGAGGTTACAGGTAAACCGCAGTGGGGAGCTGTGGGTGGCACCAACCGTAGAAAGGATGGCTGAGATCATAGGCAGGATCACAGAAATCATTGGCTCATAACAGCTGAGGGCAGATCTCTGCTCCTGGATATTGCCTCACCTGTCCACTTCCTCCTCCATTCCTGTAATTCAGCCTTCTCCATTTAAATTGGAGACATAACATCATCCATACTCAGGAGACCAGAAACAGAGACGATGTACAGAAGATGTGTCATTGGCTAAGACCTGTGGATCTCTGGTTTAAACTTCCTGAGTTGTATTAGTGTGAAGAAGTTAACTACCTGTGACTCAGAGATCCACCATATAATTTTAAATCCTATCTGCTGCATTTATTATCTAGTGAGCTGGAGCAAGTTCTTAGTATCTCAGAGCATCAACATTGTCATCTGAGTTGATTTCGGTTTGATACCACCTCACTGAGTAAGAAACAGGGAATGGATACTGTCTATGTGGGTAAATATGGGATGGATGCATAAACTAAGGGCAAACTTTTTGATAAAAATATTATTAATTTTGATAACCCTAAGGTTCATGTCATTTGGCCAAAGTATCTTGTGATCTGACATGTAATTTCGAATGAATACCTGACAAAACATTTTATTTTTGTCCCTACACAAGTAGATACTGAGCACTTAGATGGAAATGACTGAGTCACACTGATTTCTCTCTCTCTTTCTTTCTCTTTCTTTCTTTCTGAATGGCCAGACCTATGGCATATGAACGTTCCCAGGCTGGGGGTCGAATTGGAGCTGCAGCTGGGCCTATACCACAGCCACAGCAACATCAATCTGAGCTGAGTCTGCGACCCATGCCCAGCTTGCAGCAATGCTTGATCCTTAGCTCCCCAGGTATGATAACTATTGAGTAGACCCTTCTTTGGTTCGCATAAACACAGAATAATCAATATGGCTTGCACACACTGATGCTTTCTTGCCTGTGCTTATGGGATGCCCCATAGGACAAGAGACAAGATAAAATGGTACTTGCCTGTGTGTATGACATGGACTCTCAATGGGATCTATTATTTTCCACTTAATAGCTCCATGACATTGAATTACTCAAAGAACAACACAGTGATTTTCATAAATATTAAAAAGAAATGGCAGAAGGAGCAGGGGAAGCCACGTTTTATCATGTGGGCTCAGACACATTTTAGGATTCTAAGTCAGAGTTCCCATAATGGTGTAGTGGAATCAAATCTGAGTAGGAACCATGAGGTTGCAGGTTTGATCCCTAGCCTCGCTCAGTGGGTTACGGATCTGGCATTGATGTGAGCTGTGGTGTAGGTTGCAGGTGCGCCTCAGATCCCGCATTGCTATGGCTCTGGGGTAGGTCAGCTGCTACAGTTCCGATTAGACCCCTAGCCTGAGACCCTCCAAATGCTGTGGGTGTGGCCCTAAAAAGAGACAAAAAGACCAAAAAAGAAAAAGAAAAAGGATTCCAAGTCATTCTATGTGCATGCCCTGGGAAAAGAGACCCTTCAGATTTTCTGCCATATAACCAATTACATATACACAATGGAATGCTCCTCAGCCCTAAAAAGAACAAAAGAATGGCATTTGCAGCAACATGTATGCAACTAGGAATTCTCATACTAAGAGAAGTAAGTCAGAAAAAGAAAGACAAACACCATATGATATCACTTATATGTGGATCTAAAATATGGCACAAATGAACCTATCTACAAAACAGGAACAGACTCACAGACATGGAGAACACACTTGGGGTTGCCAAGGGGGAACAGGGAAGGAGTGGGAAGGACACTGAGTTTGGGGTTGGTAGATGCAAACTATTATATTCAGAATGGATAAACAATGAGGTCTTACTGTTCAGCACAGGGAACTATATCCCATCTCTTAGGATAGAACATGATGGAAGATAGTATGAGAAAAAGAATGTATATATATGTATGACTGGATCACTGTACTGTACAGTAGAAATTGGCACAATGCTGTAAATCAACTATTCTTTAAGTAAAACTATAATCAAATAAAAGATTATTGAAACTCTCTTAGGGTTGCATTTCGTCCATAAACCCACTATTCCAAAAATAATTATAATTCTGGTACAAAGCAAGGACCAAATGTTTAAGTTCCACCACTCTAAGATGCCCCACATCTGTGGAGCTGGCTGTTATCATCTCAATTTCCAGATAAAGAACACCAGCACATAGAGGCTGAGGCATTTATACACACATCTGTGACTTAGGATACTGAACCAGTGGTTTTAGGGGCACTGGTGGCACTAATATGATGGATTATAGATTTCCTATGATAACAATGCACTTTAGAGTCCGGTTTGAAAACCTGAGATATGGAAATATCATGTCCTTGTTAAGGCCAGGGATCAAACCTGCATCGTTATGGATACTAGTCAGGTTCTTAACCTACTGGTCACAACGGGGACTCCTGTTCAATGATTGAGAAGTGCACTGTATACTAATGCCATCTATGGGGTAATGAGGTTGTGACTTTGCATTTGCTAACCTATAGTTACCAAAATGTGAAGTCTACAAGAGTAAGGATTTTTTTTCTCTTTTTGGCAGGACCTGCTGCATGAAGATCCCAGGCCAGGGACTGAACCCATGCCACCGCAGAGTCCTGAGCTCCAACCATGGCAATGCTGTATTCTTAACCCACTGCACCATCAGGGAACTCCCAGCTAGACTGAGTTTAGATGTTACAGTCGAAAAGTTATTTTTCTAGGTTTTTTGACATGTAATTGATATATAGCACCGTATAAAATTAAGGTGTTCTGTATAATGATCTGACAAACATTTTATGAAATGATTACCACAATAAATTAATATCCATCATTGTATATAGAGAGAAAAAGTAAAAAGCATTTTTTTCTCGATATTTCTTAGGATTTGCTTTCCTACCTTTCAAATATACCACAGAACAGTGTCAACTATAGTCATTGTGTTGTATCATACACCCCCTAGTACTTCTTATCTTATGAATGGAAGGGTGTACATTTTGACTCGTTTCATCCAATTTCCCACTCCCCACCCCCACCCCCAGCTTTTGGAAACTACACATCTTACCTCTTTTTCTCTGAGTTTAGGGTTTGTTTGTTTGATTTTAGATTCCACATATAAGTGAATTACATGACTTGTCTTTATCTGACTTATTTTGCTTAGCCTAATGCCTTCAAGGTCCATACATGTCAGAAATGGCAGGATTTCCTTCCTTCTTATGGCTGAATCGTGTGCCATTGTGTGTATATATCATGTTTTCTTCCTCTACTCACCCACTGATGGACACTTAGGTTGTTTCCATATCTTGGCTATTGTAAATAATGCTACAATGAACAGAGCGGTGCATGTAACTTTTCCTATTAGTGTTTTCATTTCCTTAAGATGTATACCCAAAAATGGAAAAGCAAATCACAGGGCAGTTTTATTTATTTTTTTAATTTTATTGGTGTATAGTGGACCTACAAAGTTGTGTTAGTTCAGGTGTTCAGCAAAATAAACCCATCATATATATATCCATTCCTTTTCAGATTCTTTTCCCCTATTCTAATATTGAGTAGATTTTCTTGTGCTATACACGTTACCTGTCTATTTTATATAGAGTGGTGTCTATATGTCAGCCCCAATACCCTATTTGTCCCAAAAGCATGTTTCCCCTTTAACCATAAAGGTGAGGAATTTCCACAGTGGCCAAACAAAGTTAATTCCCACCAGTGGTGCATAGGTTTCCCTTGAAAAGACTTTTAAAAGACAACCCACATATTGAGCATACATTTCTAGAAATAGGGGAAATCAGAAAGTCAAAGAATAATAAAAACCCATGAAGATAAAAGACACATAAAAAAACCTTTCTAGGAGTTCCCATTGTGGCACAGCAGAAACAAATCCAACTAGGAACCATGAGGTTGTGGGTTCGATCCCTGGCCTCACTCAGTGGGTGGAGGATCCTGCACTTCTATGAGCTATGGTGCAGGTTGCAGATGTGTTTCAGATCTTGCATAGCTGTGGCTGTGCCATAGGCCTGCGGCTACAGCTCCCATTAGACCCCTAGCTGGGGAACCTCCATATGCCAAGGGTGTGGCCCTAAAAAAGCAACAAAGACCTCCCCAACAAAACCCCCCAAAACCCCTTTCTAATTATGAACATTTGACTTTTATTTAGAGTCCAGATAACATAGTTCGAGGAATATCTAGATTATCAACATTCTGAGTCAAGAGAAATTCTTGTGTTATATCTGAATAAATTAAGGCTGATTCTAACTGTATTAATTAGAATGGTTTTCTTCAAAAAGGGAGAGGGATATTTCTTTTTTATATAACTTTTATGTTTTTATTAAACTTTAGTTGATTTACAATGTTGTGCTTTTTCTTACTCAATATATTTCATTAAAAGAATAGACTGTCCTTTGCCATGATCAGGGATTTGTTATCTCTCCATTTCCTTGCTCCTCTAACATTCTTTAAGCCAATGTATAGAAAGAGGTGAATAACGTAGAATCCAGTGAGAAAGGAGCTGTAAGAAAACTGGATTTGGAACTTTGTGAAATAGTGCTGAAGGTACCAGGGTGTATGACCCCAAGTGTGAATATTGGCTTGTAAATATCCTAAATCCAAAATATGCACATAGTAGGACCGCATGCTCACTTACCTGTTTCCTTTCTTTCAAACCTCTCTCTCTTCTTTTTCAAAAGGTGTCAGAGATACACGGGACCACAAAATCTAACGGGTGTCTCAGAATTCTTGCTCCTGGGACTCTCAGAGGATCCAGAACTGCAGCCCTTCCTCCTTGGGCTGTTCCTGTCCATGTACCTGGTCACCATGTTGGGGAACCTGCTCATCGTCCTGGCTGTTACCTCTGACTCCCACCTCCACACCCCCATGTAATTCTTCCTCTCCAACCTGTCCTTGGCTGACATGGGCTTCACCTCCACCACTGTCCCCAGGATGATTGTGAACATCCAGACTCACAGCAGAGTCATCTCCTATGCTGGCTGCCTGACACAGATGTCATTTTTTATGCTTTTTGGATGTTTGGATAGTCTCCTCCTGACTGTGATGGCCTATGACAGGTTTGTGGCCATCTGTCACCCCCTGCATTACTTGGTCATCATGAACCCACGTGTCTGCAGCTTGTTAGTGTTGGTATCACTCCTCACCAGCCTTTTGGTCTCTCAGATGCACGGTTCGGTGGTGGTAAAAGTTGCCTACTTCAGAGATGTGGAAATTTCTCATTTCTTCTGTGATCCTTCTCAACTCCTCAACCTTGCCTGTTCTGACCCTTCCACCAATACCATAGTCATGTATTGTGTGGGTGGCATCTCTGGTTTTCTCCCTATCTCAGGGATCCTTTTCTCTTACTCTAAAATTGCTTCCTCCATTCTGAGAGTCTCCTCATCAGGTGGGAGGTACAAAGCCTTCTCCACCTGTGGCTCTCACCTGGCAGTTGTTTGTTTATTTTATGGAACAGGCCTTGGGGTGTACCTCAGTTCAGCTCTCTCACTTTCCCCCAGGAAGAATGCAGTGGCCTCAGTGGTATACACTGTGGTCACCCCCATGCTGAACCCCTTCATCTACAGTCTGAGGAACAGGGACATCAAAAGGGCCATGAGGAGGTTCTTTGGCCAAATGATCTAATTTCAGTATGTGGGTGTCACCCATTTGGAGTGTACTTTGGGAAATGTAGAAACATTAAACATGTAGACTTGAAATTCTCCCTCTCTTATTTCATCCTTTTTGTAGCTCCTATGGCCTTTGCTGTTCTCCTTGCTTAGCACCTGACTCTTGCTTCTTCTGTCCTTTATTTAATGGGTCTGAGAAAGAGTTCTAGGATCTTTGCAGATCATAACCACCACATGACAGAATACTTGCTGCACACCTGAAGGTAAGACAACATTATAAATCAACTATACTCCAATATAAAATAAAAATTAAGGAGCTCCTGAGTTCCCTGGTGGCTCAGTGGGTTAAGGATCTGGCATTGTCACTGCTGTGGTGTGGCTTGATTGCTGGCCTAGGAATTTATTCATGCTGCAGGTGTGGCAAATAAAATAAAAGCATACACACAAAGTAAAATAATAAAATGAAAGGAAGAGTTCCTGTCATGGCTCAGTGGTTAACAAACCCAACTAGGAACCATGAGGTTGTGGGTTCGATCCCTGGCCTTGCTCATTGGGTTAAGGATCCAGTGTTGCCATGTGACGAGGTCTGCTTGTCTACCCAGGTCCTGAAGTCAGTGATGCCACAGAAATAAGAAGAAAGAGACATAGCAATAGAGAGGGGATCAGGGGGCTACAGCCTTCAAGAGGCAATAGCAACCCTCTGACCCAACTCATGGTTTTTATTTACTATGTTCTACTTCCTTGTACATGCAGGGGATACATCAGTATTTTACTTCAAATAGATAGCAAGATATGCTAGCATAGTTATTCCTAAGCACATAAATAAACTAATCATAAATGTTTTAGCCCTCCCAGGCCATAATTTGTTGTTTGCTTCAAGCCATCTATGGCCTCTCCCACAAATCCCCCAAGGCTCCAGTCCTGAGAATGTCAGAGCTGATGGTTTTCCATCAGCGACATTAATGCTTCAGCAATCTTGTTTTCGAGATACCATTCTTTGATGTTGTTCTCATTCGTTTTGCCTCAAGAGTCATGAGAGAGTCACAAGACTTTGTATAGACTGACATTCTACAGCCACTCTATGGCACCAGTCTTTTCTTTCCATTCTTCGTCACGTCACATATTCATGCCTCCAACAGCCATGAGCTGTGGTGTAGGTTGCAGACACAGCTCAGATATGCCATTGCTGTGGCTGTGGCTTAGGCTGGCAGCTGCAGCTCTGATTGGAACCCCAGCCTAGGAACCTCCAAATACTGTGGGTGCGGCCATATAAAAGAAAAAAAAGGCAACAAAATATATAATAATTAAAGAGGAGTTCCTGTTGTGGTGTAGCAGAAATGAATCTGAGCTCGTGAGTTTGATCCCTGGACTTGCTCAGTGGGTTGGGCATCTGGCATTGCTGTGAGCTATAGTATAGGTTGCAGATGCACATCAGATCCAGCATTGCTGTGGCTGTGGCTTAGGCCAGCAGATGTAACTCTGATTCAAACCCTAGCCTGGGAACTTCCACATGTTGGGGGTGTGGCCCTAAAAAGAAAATAAATAAATAATAAATAAATAAATAGATAGTAAGGATAGTGTTCCTAAGATTCTTAATAAACTGAAATTGCCTTTGGTTTTTGCATGATTATGCTTATTTTGAATTACTTTTTAATCATGGTCATCACACCCACCTAAATCATGTTCCGTATGCCCTTCTAATTTATTCAACTAAACTGGTGGATTTTCATTCTGTGCTAGAACAGTGTAAAAAATAATTCACTCTGTGCATTCTTGACAGCTCTTGATCTCAGCTTAAATTTTCTCAGAGAATTTCAATACATCTTCTCAATTTCTTGCAGGGTTAATTTTGGGTTTGATAATTATAATTATATGAATGTTTTGTGGGAAGAACTTTTCTTTCTTTCTCTTTCTCTCTTTGGCCACACCTGTAGCATATGGAAGTTCGCAGGCCAGGGATGGAATGTGAGCCACAGCTGGCACCTACACCACCATGGTGGCAGTGCCAGGTCCTTAACTCACTGCACCACAGTGGGACCTTCAAGCTGTTCTCTTTTAGATGCTAGTGTAATTCTAAAAATTTCATGGATTCTTTTTGGAGTGATGAAAATGTTCTAGAATTGGATCATGGTGATACTTGTACAACTCTGTGAATATACTAAAAACTATTGAATTGTATACATTAGATGGGTGAATTTTATGGAGTGTGAATATCTCAATAATGTTAAAATAAAAAAAATTTTTCCCAGATGAGTAGCAAATGGGGTAACTTTCACCTACATTTCAACTTGTTATACAGGGCAGCTTTTTCTGACCAAATCATTTGAAGTCCCCTCTTCTGGATAGTACCCCATTCTATTACCAGTTCTGGAACTGTGATGAACAGAACAGCAGACATTATTCTCGAGGTAGATGCACATTGTTTGTAAGCAAAAATATATACATTGTTTTTTGTTTTTTGTTGGTTTTTTATTCTGGCATTATTGAGACATAATTGACATCATAACTTTCTACTTAACTTTAATGTGTACACTATCATGTTTTGCGAAATGTTTACCAAAGTTAATTAGCACATCCTTTACCTCAGGATTAATTAACACCTCCTTTACCTCAGCTAATTACCATATTTTTTGTGTGTTTTTGTTAGGGTAAGAAAAATAACTACTCTCACAGCAGTTTCAAGTATGCAACACTGTAGTGTTAGCCATTGTCACCATGATGTACATTAAATCCCTGCAATGTCTTCATCTGTCACTCAAACCTCTATTCTCATTCTTACCACCTCTCAGCCCCAGGCAACCACCATTCTACTCTGTTTCTATGAGTTCAGTATTCTCAGAATCTGCATAAACCAGGTCCTACATTTGTTGTCTTTCTCTGTCTGACTTAATTTCACTTAACGTAATGTTCTCAATTTCATCCATATTCTACCAAGTGTCAGGAATTCCTTCTTTCCTATTGCTGTAAAATATTCCATTTTGTGTACTACTAGTATGTCACATTTCTTTTTTCAAAAAATTTTATTTGAATATATAGTTGACTTACAAAGTTGCATTATTTTTTTAATTCTTGCATTGATTGCTTTTTATCTTACTGATTTTGCTCTTAATTTCTTTTTTTAATTTTTAAGTTGATCTTTAAAATTTTATTTTTATTAGAGTATAGTAGATTTATAGTGTTATGCTAATTTCTGCTATATTTTTTAATTTTAGGTAATCACATTTCTTTGTCTTTCATCATCATCATTCATCATCAATGGACACTAGGTTGTTTCCTTCTTTTTTCTTGGCTATTGTGAAAGTTGCTGTAATGAATATGCCAATTGAGCTATCTTTTTCTGATAGTTACGACCTCTATCTCCTTTGGACAAATACCCAGAAGTGGAATTGCTGTGTCATGTGGCCTGAGGTGGGAGGAGGTACTCTCCTACTGTTTCAGAAATCAGGAGTTTTTTTTAGGACTGGGTGAAAAGGAGCAATGGACTGGGGTCTTCATCAAATGGAGAGACTGTTCCACACATTTCTAGATTGTCACCAGGGAATTTTTATTGAGATCAGGTGGTGCAATGAATTTGAGATTATGAATTGGCAAATGAACAGGACCTGAGTCTCAAAGTGCTTGGAGTCAAAGTTCTGATAAATGATGATGCCTGTGTGAGTGACAGCATCTGAGATGCTCTCAATAATTCCAACTCCTGGTTTTCATGCTCTTGTGTACTTCCCTCTAACTGAGTGTGAGATGGACATAGCGACTTGTTTCCAACAATAAGAATGTGGAAGAAATATTGGGGTGTCATTTCTGGGAATTAGAATTGAGCAGACAATAAAGCTGGCTTTCTTCATCTTGCCTCTCTCTTGCTCTTGAGTTGCTTAGGTTGATAAAACCAAGCTGCCGTGTTGTGACCATCAAGAGGCCCATGTGTCAATGAACCATGGTAATTCTGGACAATATCCTGTTTACATGTGAATCCTACCAAGAGTCATCTCGGACGTGGTCCTAATTGGAATTTTGATTCCTATAGCACTGGCTGACACCTCGATTGCAACCTTCTGAGGTGTTCTCTGAAATATTTAGTGAAGTATCTGTTAGAAAGTTAATATGTAAAATTCAATAGTATTCTAGTGCACCACTATAATTCGATTAGAGCAAAAACTTAGAGAAGTCTTTCAAATATGCAAACAAACAAACAAAAACCTTGAAAATATCCACCATATAAAAGGCCAAACTGAGCAAGGGCTAAGGAAATGAAAATAAGAAGTTATCCTTAGAGTCAAATGAGAAAATGGAAAGAGTATCATATCCTTCATATAGAAGACCTAAAGCTGTAAAGATTTCATGCTTAATACAATAGATTTACAGATATCAAACTCACACCCTGAGTGCTTTGATTTTTTAAAGCATGAAGTTTTTTCAGTTTAATTTAATATCAATTTTACATTGGAGTATACTTGATTTACAATGTTGTGTTAGTTTCAGGTGTACAGTAAAGTGAGTCGGGTATACACATCATAATTTTATATTAAGATCCTGCAAATTGGAAGTAAGAACTAAGGAATACAGTGGAATTGCCTCCTGAAAAGAGGAAGAACAGAGACCCTTCCAAGGACCTTCACCTTTCTTATATTTTTCCACACCCATTAATATTAGCAAGTCTCCAGAGACTGGGACCACATGGGCTCATTGGCTAATTCTGAGTTTTGTGCACTGAGCCCTCAGGTCACACCACTGTGCATAATTGCTGCTGCCTGCCCATTAGTTTGCCAGTTCTAATAGTGTGGTTCTTTATCTGTGTCTCTTCCATTTGTGGGCACCTGCATTTGAAGTTCCCAGCCTGATGTCTTCCTGCAAATCCTGAGACTTCATCACATACCAGGCATACTCCTTGTTCATGGTCCAGCATAGATGCAGCCCAGCCCAGTAAGTACTGAGTAAGCCCGTGATTGAAAGAGGGACTGTTAGGTGGCTGCCAAGGTGGGGGGAGTGGAATGGACTGGGAGTTTGTGGCTAGTAGATGCACATTATTGCATTTGGAATGGACAAGCAATGAGATCCTGGTGTATAGCACAGGGAACTATATCCAACAGCTTGTGATGGAACATGATGGAGGATAATATGAGGAAAAGGCATGTATAAATATGTATAAATGGGTCACTTTGCTGTACAGCAGAATTGACAGAACATTGTAAATCAACTATAATAAGATTTTTAAAAAGAAAAGATAAATAAGAAAGAAAGAAAAAAAGAGGGAGCGTTAGGAAGATTACTCCCTCCTCAAGAGAATAAACATGATAATTGTGGCAGAAAGCCGAGAGGGTACCAATATTACAACATTTCATAATAAATCCCTATGAAATTTATGTTCTTCGCTCTGGTTGGGGTGTGAGAAATCTCATTCTGAGTTTGGCATTCACCTTCACTGGCTCTGCCTCTGGCTGGCATCTCCCACCAGAGCAGCCCCTGGGTCTTTCTAAAACTCCCCCTGAGAATGTCAAGTGATCATGAAGGAATGATGAAAATGGGGAAGATGGCATCAACTATAGCATCATATTCTGTTTCTGAGTGATTCCTAAATGTTATGCTCTAGAATATGTGTTTTATGTAACTTGTTTCATTTCATGTGTATAACCTCACCCAAACTACAAGGGCACACATCATTGTTATTCTTTTTAATAAGAGGAAAGGAGCACAGCATTTGATGTAACTTGTGCCAGGTCATGAGTTAGAAAAGGTTGAATCCATGTTTGAAGCCAGTCTTTCTGGGCAGACTAACTGCAGACACAGGGTATCTGGGCAGACTTCCCCCTGCCCACCCAGAGTCATGTCACCCCCAGGTCAGTCCTGGAAGAGACTCATTGCTCAGGATGCCCTTCCCTTTGGAGTTTTCTGGAGCATATAGTGGAGGGCAATAGGGAACATTTTCCGCATCAGCTACAGGAAAGTTGCATGAGATACAGGCAAAGTCACAGAAAGAATTGGCACTGGAAATTTAAGGGTAGATCTCTCTGCTGATCTTGCTCCTGGATTTTACTTTGAGCATTCACTTCCTCGTCCATACTCATAATCAGCCCACTCAATCAAAAAGGAGATGTAAGGCAGAGTCTTTGTGTTCACTCCTGCTCAAGAAAATGAAAACATTGAAAACAATATATCTCAAATGTATTTGTGATTAGCCCTCTGTACCTCTGCCTAAAACATTCAGAAAACCTGGAAATAGTGAAATTTAATGTGTGAGACTCAGAGACTGACAACTTCATTTTGAATCCTGTGTGCTTTCCTTATTCTTTGGGCAATTTCTTGGTCTCTCTGGGAGTTAGGATTGTCAACTGAGTTGATGCCTCATTGATAAAACTCCCCTTAATTAGGACTAAGCAAATAATGTTTGTCCTCTATGAATAACTATGTGATGGATGCCTAAAGTAAGTGCAAAATAAATTTCATATATTTTGTTGGTAACAATGACAAGGCTAATTCTTATATTATTAGATTTGAATGTCTGATGATCTGGTATTATGGCTTTCCTACATCCACGAGAGGACTTTTTTTTTATTTGTTTACATAAGTACATCTTCATATTGAAGAGAAATGACCAAGGGTCACCTATTTCTTTCTCTTTTTTTATAAATTGAAAGTTTTAAAAGATTCTTTTTTATTATTAATTTTTAAAAATTAGTATAGTTGATTTACAATGTTCTTCCAATTTCTGCTGTATAGCAAAGTGACCCAAGGGTGTGTGTGTGTGTGTGTGTGTGTGTGTGTGTGCGTGTACAAATATATACATATATATATATATTTCTCACACCCCAACCAGAACCAAGAATATAAATTTCATAGGGATTTATTATGAAATGTTGTATATTGGTACCCTCTGGACTTTCTGCCACAATTATGTTTATTCTCTTGAGGAGGGAGTAATCATCCAAACACTCCCTCTTTCTTTCTTTCTTTTTAATTTATGTTTTATATGAATACATTAATATATAAATATGTAAATTATAATATATAATTTTTCTCATATTATCTTCCAAACTCAGGGCTCACCTATTTCTGATTCCCCAGAGCTTACACCTTGTTGGCAGAGAGGAGGCACCAAGAATTTTAAAAACCTAGTTATAGCATTGAATACACCCTTCCATTTTCATAGAAACAAAGTGTGGGCAATAGGGCTTCCTTCCATCTACTGGATCATGCATGTCAGTGTTTTCATCCTTTTCAGGAACGTCCCATAGGACCAGGGACAAGATAAAATAGTGCTTATTTGTAACTACAGCATGGACTTTCTATGGTACCTATTATTTTCCATGTAATAGAATCTGCAGCATTAAGTGATTGAGAAACCTCTCAAGAGATTATCATAAAATGGGGGGAAAGAGTCAGAAAAGAAGGAGACCGTACCTCTTGCTGCACGGGCTGAGACACATTTTAGTGTTTCATGTCAGTCCATGCTCCAGTGCTCCAAGACAGGAAAGTCTTCCACATTTCCACCTTTTTTTTGGATTGGGTTTTATTGATAAACACACAGGCCCAATAATTATTGAAATGTATTTACTCAAAATGACCAAATATGGATTAATTCCAAACTTCCCTTAGGGATCACACATGGTCTAGCTTTGGATATAGACTTTCCATTTCCAAGAAGCTCAGAGAGGAGGAGACGTTTACACACACTCCACATATAGGGGGTGAAGGACCCAGGACTCTAAAGTTGAAGTGCTTTTTCCTGTACAGTTCTCTGTCACTTCCACTGCAGCTAAAATGCATTTCACTTTCTTTTTCTTTTTCCTCCTTCCTTCCCTTTCTTTCTTCCTTGCTTTCTTTCTTTTGGTTGCACCTGCAGCGTGCAGAAATTCCTGGGCTAGGGATTGAACCTGGGCCCCAGCAGTGACCTGAGCTGCTTCAGTAACAACACCTTAACCTGCTGTGCCACAAGGAAACTTCCAAAAGTGTTTCTTTTCAAACCAACTTTGGTCCCAGATGTGAAATAAAGGTAGAAGAGTTGATTCATCATCTTTTGGTTCAGTGAGGGCAACTGTGAATTCTAGGAATGCAGCAATATTTTACAGGGTCCATGATGGGACTACATTGTGGATTGCGGGGTTTTCTACAAACACTCATGTTTTTCTGTCCAGCTTTGGAATCTGCAGTTGAAAAGATTTCCTGTACAAAATGAAAATGTCATGTGCAGCTATCATGAAAATATCACAAGACAGACTTCATGGATGTTTTCGAATGATACCTTAATAAAAGAGGATGCAGTTTCTATCAAGTGATTTTTGTATTGAAACAAATATAGGCAATTAATATAAGTAAAATTGAACATGCACCAATTGTTAGAAATTTTAATGAATAATCTCCACTCACATATTATATACAAATTCTCATATGTATGGCATGGAGAGAGGTGAAAGAATTTTCATAGGAATGTTGTAAGAAGAAACTATTGTAAATAATACTATAACGTATAAAATGTCATTTAAAATAAATATTTACTTAATACATAAATAAAATACATTAAATTATATATTATTACATTTAGAACATACGTGAAATATATATTTATATTTGTTAAATTTATATTAAAATATATAAATAGAAGGTTATATGCTAATAAAATAATGACTTCATTTATATAATAATGTGCATCAGCAACAAGATTTAGTAGTTTTATGTACGTTACAAAAAGACTTCACCACCAGGTTGTGGTAACCAAACACATTTCTAGAGGCACCATGTATAGTATATTGTTAAGGTAAATTTTTTATTTTTATGGCTGCACCTGTGGCATATTGAAGTTCCTGGACCAGGGGTCCAATCAGAACTGCAGGTGGGGTGTATCCTTAACCCACTGAGCGAGGCCCAGGATGGAAACTTCATCCTCACAAAGATATCAGGTCCTTAAACCCTAAGAAAGCTATTTATGGATGCATAAATCATTATTGATATCATGGCATCATTGACAAGACAATACACCCATCCACATTATGACATTGGTGGCCTTTGGGGTACAGATGTGCAGAGGAATGTGATGGAGCTGAGATACCAAAAAAGTTGAATAGGTAGTGGGTACTGATGATAGTAATAATAAGTAATATTATTGGAACATTTTTCAAGTGTTAGTCAATATTCAAAGCAGCGTGTCTCAACCCCAGCTGCACATTAGGATGGCCAAGAATCTCAAATGTAGATTTCCTAAAATTGTTTCTAGCTAGGCTGAGGCTGGGGTAGCTGTGTATTTTAAAACAACCTCTCAAAAATATATTGACCAACTGGAACTGAAAATCACTAGTCTGAGCAATAAAAATGATTTTTTTAAAACTTTCTACAATGGTTGTTCTAGGTAGTTCCGTTATTATCACAATCAAACAGATAATGGAACTGTCCAGGTGTGTTTACATTCCTCTACTTTGAAGTTTTCCCAATTAAATCCTAGTGTGACATGCCAAAATAATGATCCAGAATTGCCTTCAGGTAGTAGAAGCAAAGGAATTGCCATCTCTATCAGGAGGGTTGGACATGAAAATCTGTTAGCTAGATACAAGTGGATGGGTCCTGACCTGGCTCTGGGACCATCCCTCATGCTGAGCTCCCCAACTGTAAATAAAGGGTTTATGACCATGAAAACAAGACCACCAGGTATATGAACCAGCACTCACCATCACTAATCTTAGGAAATGAAAGTCAAAACTCCAGTCAAATACCACCTCTCATCTGTTAGGATGGTTACTGTCAAGAAAACCAATGATAATACGTGTTCTGGAGGATGTGGACGAAAGGAAACCCTTGCACTTGGTTGATGGGAATGAATATTGGCACATCCTTTACAAAAATAGATTGGAGCTTCCTAAAAAATTAAAAATGGCTACTAATTAAAATAGATCTCCTGTATCTTCAAACGACCCCACCTCAGATTGCATGTCCAGAGGGAAAAAAAAAAACAGTACCTCAGAGATCACTGCACTCCCATGTTCACTGCAATATTATTCATAATAGTGACAACATGAAGTATCCCAAGTGTCTGGTGACAGATGAGTGCATAAAAAAGATGTGCTGTGTGTGTGTGTGTGTGTGTGTGTACATAAAATATTCAATGTATTATTATCCAGTCATAAAAGAAAGAGATCCTTCCATTTGTGACAACATAGATGGAACTGGAGGATGTCATGCTTATTGAAATAGACCAGACATGGAAATAACATATGATCTCACTTATGCGTGGAATCTAAGTAAATCGAAATCAGAGAATCACAGATTAAAACTGTAGTTATAAAGGGAAAGGGGTAGAGGTAGAGGGGAGTTGTTGTTGTTCAACGGATACAAACTTTCAGGTATAAGATGAATAAGTTCTGATGATGTAATATACAGCATGGTGGCAATAGTTAATGATTCTGTATTGTATTCTTGAAATCTGCTGAGAGAGATCTGGTTAAGAATTTCCTCCCAACATAGAAATACAAATAATAACAATGTGATCTGATGGATATGTTAATTAACTTGATTATAATAATCATTCACAATGTCTATGTGCAGTAAATCATCATTTTGTACATCTTAAAAAATCTACATGGGGGTTCCCATCGTGGCACAGCGGAAAAGAATCCAGCTAGGAACCATGAGGTTTCAGGTTCGATCCCTGGCCTCACTCAGTGGATTAGAGTTCTGGGGTTGCCCTGAGCTGTGGTGTAGTTTGCAGACATGGCTTGCATCCTACGTTGCTGTGCCTGTGGTGTAGGCTGGCGGCTATAGCTCTGATTGGACCCCTAGCCTGGGGAGGCTCTATATGCTGCAGGTGCGGCCCTCGAAAGACAAAAGACAAAAACAGAACAAAACAAAAAAACCTACATGTTTTACAACACAAATATGTAATTTTCTCAATTATATTTCAATAAACTGGAATTTAACCCAAAAATAATGAAGAAGTATTACATCTAATGTGTGAGATCACTTCTTATTTTGCCACTACAGAATAGAGTCTAAAAAATGAGAAGTGGTCCCACACCCTGGATGTTTTACTGAGATTTTACTTGGTTGAAAAAACTCATATAAAACAAAATGTTTCAAGGGTATTACTTAAAATTTATTATTGTTTAATTATTGACAGAAATTCTGTAGTTCCCATTGTAGCTCAACAGGTTAAGAACACAACTAGCAGCCATGAGGATGCGGGTTTGACCCCAGCCTCGCTCAGTGGGTTAAGGGTCCAGTGTTGCTGAAGGCTGAGGCATAGGTCACAGATGCAGCTTGGATCCAGTCCTGCTGTGGCAGCTGTGGCAGCTGTGGCTCTGATTTGACCCCTAGCCTGGGAAATTCCATATTCTGCAGTTATGGCTCTAAAAAGAAAACAAAATTCTGTATATTAACACAATTTTGGTAGTCATCAATGCTTTATGATTAGGTGATTACTTATCAAAATTTGAAGTCCAGAAAAGCCAAAGATATGAAGTATATACCAAATGACTTTTAAAAGCCCTTTCAGTAGGTAGAGCCTCAGTCTCATAAAAGACACCCCTCATATTTGAGAAACTTATTTTTATGGAGGGAATAAAGAAAACTCAAGAATGATAAAACTCGTGAAGATAATTATCACATACAATTTGTTTTCTAGAGTTCCCTGATGGCTCAGTGAATTAAGGATCTAGTGTTGTCACTGTGGTGGCACAGGTTCAGACCCTGACCTGAGAATTTTCATGTGCTGTGGGCCTGGCCAAAAATATTTTCTGATTCTTAACATTCAACTTTAATTTACACAGTGTTGTGTTTTTTTTTTTTTTTTAATTGGCTGCACCTGCAGTATGTGGAAGCTCCTGGGCCAGGGACTGAACCCACATCACAAAAGCAACCCAAGCCGCAACAGTGACAAAGCCTGACCCTTAACCTGTTTGTGCCACAGGGAGCTCCACAGTATTGTGCTTTATAGAGTATTTATAAATATTCTAGCTAAAGGACATATATGGAATTGTATTAGAATAATATGAGGTTTATATATAACCATGTCCTAATATCATTAATTTTGAATTATATATTTTTATTAAAGAAGGAAGGAATTTATCATTCTATATATTTTTTCTCTATTTTTGACTTCTTAGGGTCACACTAGTAGCATATGGAAGGTCCCAGGCTACAGGTTTAATTGGAGCAGCAGCTGCCATACTAGACCACAGCCACAGCAACACAAGATCTGAGCTGTGTCTGTGATGTATACCACAGCTCACCACAATGCCAGATCCTTAACCCACTGACCTAGGCCAGGAATAGAGCCCATGTCCTCATGGGCACTAGTCAGATTTGTTACCACTGAGCTGCAATGGGAACACCTCATTCTATATTTTTACTAAAGAGTAGGCTATATTTTACTGAGATCATGGCTCTATTCTCTCTCTCTCTCTCTCTCTCTCTCTTTCTCTCTCTCTCTCTCTCTCTCTCTCTAGCTGCACCCATGGCATGTGGAATTTCCTGGGCCAGGGATTGAACCCACACCATAGCAGCAACCCAATCCACTACAGTAAAACCCTGGATCCCTAACATGCTGCACCATAGGAAAACTCTGATCATGACTCTGTTATCTCCAACATTCTTGCTTCTCTTTACCCTTCATTCCAGTTTCTATAAGATAAGTATATATAGAATGAAGTGACTAAACAGAAACCAAGGAGGGAACAGTTCAAGCAGATAGAATTTGTCACACTGAGAAAATATTATTGAAGGTACTAAAGTGTATTGTAAAGTGACAATACAAAAGAATTGCTTATATCCCCAAAACATACACAGTACTTGATGACATTTACTTATTTTATTTTTTCCAATCTTCTTTTCCCCAAAGCATCCAAGCTTCATGGAACAGCAAAATCTAACAAGTGTTTCAGAATTCTTCCTCCTGGGACTCTCAGATGATCCAGAACTGCAGCCCTTCTTCCTTGGGCTATTTCTGTCCATGTACCTGGTCACTATGTTGGGGAACCTACTCATCATCCTGACTGTCGCTTCTGACTCCCACCTTCACACCCCCATGTACTTCTTCCTCTCCAGCCTGTCCTTGGCTGACATGGGTTTTGTCTCTGCCACCATCCCCAAGATGATTGGGAACATCCAAACTCATAGCAGAGTCATCTCTTTTGCTGGCTGCCTGACACAGATGTCTACTTTCGTCCTTTTCGGAAGCATGGATGATATGCTTCTGTCTCTGATGGCCTATGACAGGTTTGTGGCCATCTGTCATCCACTGCACTACCTGGTCATCATGCATCCACGCCTCTGCTGCTTCTTAGTTTTGATGTCTTTTTGGTCAGCCTTTTGGACTCCCAGGTGCACAATTGGATTGTGTTACGACTTACCTGCTTCAAGGATGTGAAAATTCCTAATTTCTTCTGTGACCCTTCTCAACTCCTCAACCTTGCCTGTTCTGATATCTTCACCAATAACATTATTGTGTATTTTGTTGGTGCCATTTTTGGTTTTCTCCCTATATCAGGAATCTTTTTCTCTTACTGTAAAATTCTTTCCTCCATTCTGAGAGTGCCTTCATTAGGTCAGAAGTATAAGGCCTTCTCCACCTGTGGCTCTCACCTGGCAGTTGTTTGCTTATTTTGTGGAACAGGTTTTGGGGTGTATCTCAGCTCAACCATCTCACATTCTCTCAGGAAGGATGCAGTGGCCTCGGTGATGTACACTGTGGTCACCCCCATGCTGAACCCCTTTATCTACAGTCTGAAGAACAGAGACATCAAAAGGGCCATGAGGAGGTTGCTCAGCCAAGCAATCTAATCTCGGTACCTGTGCCACCCATTTGGAGTGTATGTTGGAAAATGCAGAAAAACTAAACATGTAGATCTGCAAACCTTTCCTCTTTTATCACATCATCTTTGTAGCTCCTATGGCCTTCACACCTCTTCTTGCTTTGCACATGAGTATTGCTTCTTTTTGTACTTCTTAATGAAACTTGGGGAGAACTGGGATCATTTGTATATCTTCATTACTGTGTGACTTACTCCTACTATATCTATGGTTATATTGTAGTTTATCATTGATGGGCAAAAGATCCTGGAAAGAGGAACAACTCTCTTTTCATATACTTAAAATTGACATCTTTTTTTTTACAGATATTTTGTGTTTTTAATTTTGTGGACAAGTTTAGTATTTTCTTTTTACTCTCACTCATTCTAATTCTTTATTTTTAATGATATAGGACCTAAACATTCTAGGAATAAAGAGGTAATGTTTGTACGTAATAAGAAAGCAGTAAATGTAGATATCCTTCTTTTCACTTACTCTGAGGTTGATATATTTCCAATAATTGAATTGAACATTAATTGTGCTTCATCCTGGATGCCTGACATTACTTCTTTGTATCCTAGTATGTGATCTATTGCAGAGAATGTTCCATGTATGCTTCCAAAGAATGTTTATTCTGTTTTTCAAAATGTAATGTGTTGCAGATATCAATTAAATCCAACTGTTCTATTGTGTCATCTAAAATCTCTGCTGCCTTATCAATTTTCTTTCTGGATGACCTGTCCATTGATGTCATTGTGGTATTAAAGTCTTCTACTGTTATTGTAATCCTGTCAATTTCTCCCTTTATATTTTCTAGTATTTGTTTTATATATTTAGTTATTTCCTTTTTGTTTGCATACACATTAACAAGTGTAATATAGTCTTTTTGAACTGATTCCCTTATCGTTATATAAAGACTTTCTTTTTTTCTTTATAGATGTTGTTTTCAAGTCTATTTTGTCTGATATGAGTATTGCTACCCATGCTTTCGTGTCTTTTCCATTGGCGTGAAATATATTTTTCCATCCCCTCATGTTCAAATCCTTGTGTGTCTTTCACTCTAAAGTGAGTCTCTGAGGCAGCATATTGTGGGTTCTTTGTAGGTTTTTGGTTCTTTCTTTTTCTTTTTAATAGCTGCACCTGTGGTCTGTGGCATATGGAGTTTCCCAGGGTAGTGGTCAAATCAGAGCTGTAGCCACCTGCCTATACCACAGCCATAGCAACTTGGCATCTGAGCTGCCTCTGCAACCTACACTGCAGCTCACAGCAATGCCAGAATCTTAACCCTCTGAATAAGGCCTGAGATTGAACCTGTGTCCTCATGGATACAAGACAGATTCATTTCTGCTGAGCCGCAATGGGAACACCAAAGGTTCTTGTTCTTTAATCCAATCTTCCACTCTCTGTCTTTGGATATGAGCAATTTGTCTGTTGACATTTAAAGTAATCATTGATAAATAAGGGTTTATTACCATTCTAAACCTTGTTTTCAAGTTGATTTGGTAATTATTCTTTATTTCTTTCTTCTTTTTGTATTTCCTTTTGTGGTTTGATGATTTCCCCTTTCTTTTTGGCTTTTTGAGACTCTATTTTAGGTTTTTGATTTGAGGTTATCCTGATTTTCCAGTATGTTAACCCATGACTTTATGTAATTGCTTTAGACTGATAGTCATATAAGTTTAAACATATTCTAAATGATCTACATTTTTATACCCCTCCCCAACATTTTGTGATTTTGATGTCTATTTTACATCTTCATGTTTATCTTTTTGCAGTTATAATCATGTTTACAAAAGTTTTTGATTGTTCTTAATCTATGTATTGACTTTTGAAAGTGATCCTCCATGTTTTTATATATTTGCCTTTCCTAATGTTTTTCCATTTTCTATAATTCTTGCTTCTTTTCTATTTAGAGAAGAATTTTCAATATTTCTCATAGGTGATGTTTAGTTTTGCTGTATTCCTTCAGTTTTCTCTTTCCTGAGAAATTCTTTCTTTCCTTATATTTGAATTGATAATCTTGTTAGGTAGAGTATCCTAGGTTTCAGGTAATTTCCTTTCAGGACTTTGAATACATCATTCCTCTCTGTTCTGGTCTGTGATGTTTCCGTAGAGAAATCAGCTGATAGCCTTATAGAAGTTCCCTTGTAACTTTGTTTTTCTCTTTCTGCCTTTAGATTCATCTTTTTACCTTTAACTTTTGCCATTTTTATCATGATGTGTCTTACTGTGGGTGTCTTTAGGTTCATTTTGTTTAGGATGCTCTATGCTTCCTATACCTGGATATCTGTTTCCTTCTTTAGTTTTGGGAGTTTTCAGCTATAATTTCTTCAAATACATTAAGTATGTTTATTAAATTACTAAAGTATAATTATTAAAGTATTAAAGTATTGAAGTATTAAATTATTAAAGTATAATTATTAAAGCATAATTGATTTACAATGTGCCAATTTCTGTTGTACAGCAAAGTTACCAGTCATACCTATATATATACATTCTCTTTCTTATATTATCCTCCATCATGGGCTATCCCAAGTGACTGAATGTAGTTCTCTGTACTATACAATAGGGCCTCATTTTATATTCTAAATATAATAGTTGGCATCTACTAACCCAAAACAGCCAGTGCATCCCACTCCACCCCACCTTAGCAACCACAAGTCTGTTCTGTATACCTGTGAGTCTCATTCTGTTTTGTAGATAGGTTCATTTGTGTCATATTCTAGAGTCCACATATAAGTAGTATCATGTTGTCTTTGTCTTTCTTTTCCAGACTTACTTTACTGAGAATCTCTAGTTGCAAATATGTTGCTGCAAATGGCATTAATTTGTTTTTTATTTTATGGCTGAGTAGTATTCCCTTGTATATATATATATATATACCACATCTTTTTTTTTTTTCTTCTTAAAGACTGCACCTGTGGCATATGGAGATTCCCAAGCTAGGGGTCCAATTTTAGCTGTAGCCGCCAACCTATGCCAGAGCCACAGCAATGCCATATCCGAATACATCTCCAACTTAGGTCAAGGAAATGTTGGATCCTTAACCCACTGAGCAAGGCTAGGGGTCGAACCTGCCACCTCATGGTTCCTAGTCAGATTTCTTTCCACTGAGCCACGATAGGAAGTCTGACAACTTCTTAATCTATTTGTCTGTCAGTGATGACATTTAGGTTGCTTCCATGTCTTGGCTATTACGAAAAATGATTCTATGAATATAGGGGTACATATATCTTTTTGAGTTTTAGTTTTGTCTGGATATATGCCCAGGAGTTGGATTGTTGGATCATATGGTAGTTCTCTCTTTAGCTTCCTGAGGAACCTCTATACCTGTTTTCCATAGGGGTTGTACCAATTTACATGACCACCAAGTGTGTAGGAGTGTTCTTTTTCTCCGCATCCTCATCAGCACTTGTTATTTGTAGATTTGTCAAATGCATTTTTGAGCCTCTTTTCTCTCTGTTCCCTTTCTGGAACTCCTGTTATGCATAGGTTGGCATGCTTTATATTATCCCATAGATCTCTTATATTGCTTTCTTTCTTTCTTTTTTTTTTTAATTTATCTTTCTGCCTGCTATTCTGATTGGGTTATTTCCATTATTATATCTTCTAGATAACTTATCCATTCTTCTGCATTATTTAATATGGTATTCATTGCTTTTAGCCTTGTTGTTATCACAGCCCTTGAACTGTCTAATTTTTATTGGTTCCTTTTTTGTTTCTAGTTCCTTGTTACAGTGACCTACATCTCTAGTGAGTCTTTCTTAATTACTTTAACATCTTTGTTACCTTCTCTCTTTTTTTGGCTTTTTAGGGCCACACCCATGGTTTATTGTAGATCCCAGACTAAAGGTTAAATCAGAACTGTATCTGCTGGAGTATGCCACAGCCACAGCAATTTGGGATCAGAGCTGATTGGCAACTGCCCTTTGGAACTCAAGGAAGATTATGGAGGCTGAAGATTATTCCCTAAAAAGAAGAAATGGAGGACACAGAAAGGCTTGTGTGCCCAGGACCCCAACAGGGCCCTGCTAGGGTACACCACCTGGCTAGGATTTTGGAGTGGGAACTGCTATAATATGGCAGCTGTCAATGTTTGTCTATCTCTGCCCTGATTGTTGGCAATCCAACACTCACACACTCCTGAAGAACGGAGTCCAAGTCCTTCCTACTCTACTATCTGTCCTTGCAGATGGTCCCAGGCAGCAGAGGGGGTTCTTAGGGGTTTCTTAAGGTGAGGGAACATTTTCTTTTTCAGAGCACCCTCCCAGGGATGCTGCTCCCATCCAGACACCTCTGTTTTCTTCCTCCAACCCAGTCATGTGGATCTTTTTGCAGCTCTGCTGGTTTAATAGATCTACCAGTTTTCATTTGGGTTTCTGTTAGAACTGTTCCACATGGAGATATATTTTGGATGTGTTTGGTTGTGGGGAGTGGGGGAAGTGAGGTCTATGTCCTTCTCTTTGCCATTTTGTGGAAGGTCCTGACACTACTCCTTTTTTTGTCTTTTTTTTTTTTTTTTTTTAGGACTACACCAACAGCATATAGAAATTCTCAGGCTAGGGGTCGATTCGGAGCTGCATCTGCCAGCTATGCCACAGCCATAGCAATGCCAGAACCAAGCCATCATCTGCTACCTACACTGCAACTCACCACAATGCTGGATCCTTAACCCACTGAGCAAGGGCAAGGATGGAGCCTGCATCCTCATAGTTACTAGTTGGGTTCATTACCACAGAGCCACAATGTGAACTCTCCTGACTACGCTTTTTTTATGTTTATACAGTGTGACCTTGACCAGATTGATGGCAAGGACTGAACACAATTATCTGCAGAGTCAAATGTAACACAGTGAAGGCAGATATTAGGTGCATCTCTGCTTTTTAACATTAAATTATGTACCTAAGTATAATAAATAAGAAGTGTCTAAAAAATAAAAAGGGGTATTATTTTGTTCTTTTTTATGGCTGAGTAGTATTCCATTGTGTACATATACCACACCTTCCTAATCCAGTCTTCTGTTGGTGGACATTTGGGTTGTTTCCAGCTCTTGGCTATTGTGAATAGTGCTGCAATCAACATGCAGGTACATGTGTGCTTTTTAAGGAAACTTTTGTCCAGATATATACCCAAGAGTGGGATTTCTGGGTCATATGGTAGTTCTATGTATAGATTTCTTTTTTTTTTTTTTTGGCCTTTTCTTGGGCTGCTCCTGAGGCATATGGAGGTTTCCAGGCTAGAGGTCCAATCAGAGCTCTAGTCGCTGGCCTATGCCAGAGCCACAGCAATGCCAGATCCGAGCCGCAGCTGCGACCTACACCACAGCTCACGGCAACACAGGATCATTAACCCACTGAGCAAGGGCAGGGATTGAACCCACAACCTCATGGCTCCTAGTCGGATTCATTAACCACTGCGCCACAAAGGGAACTCCTATGTATAGATTTCTAAGGTACCTCCATACAGTTCTCCATAGTGGCTGTACCAGCTTACATTCCCACCAAGAGTGCATGAGGGTTCCCTTTTCTCCACAGCCCCTCCAGCATTTGTTATTTGTGGACTTATTAATGATAGGCCATTCTGACTGGTGTGAGGTGGTATCTCACGGTAGTTTTGATTTGCATTTCTCTAATAATCAGGGATGTGGAGCATTTTTTCATGTGCTTGTTGGCCATCTGTACATCTTCCTTGGAGAAATGTCTGTTCGGGTCTTTTGCCCATTTTTCCATTGGGTTGTTGGCTTTTTTGCTCTTGAGTTGTATAACTTGTTCGTATTTTCTAGAGGTTAAGCCCTTGTCAGTTGCATCATTTGAAACTACTTTCTCCCATTCTTTAAGTTGTCTTTTTGTTTTCTTTTTGGTTTCCTTTGCCATGCAAAAGCTTTTCAGTTTGATGAGGTCCCATTGGTTTGTTTTTGCTCTTATTTTATTTTGCTTTGGGAGACTGACCTGAGAAAACATTCATGATGTTGATGTCAGAGAGTGTTTTGCCTATGTTTTCCTCCAGGAGTTTGATGGTGTCTTGTCTTATATTTAGGTCTTTCAGCCATTTTGAGTTTATTTTCGTGCATAGTGTGAGGGTGCATTCAAGTTTCATCGATTTGCATGCAGCTGTCCAGGTTTCCCAGCAATGCTTGCTGAATAGACAGTATTTTTCCCATTTTATGTTCTTGTCTCCTTTGTCAAAGATTGACCATTGTTGTCTGTGTTTATTTCTGGGTTCTCTGTTCTGTTCCATTGGTCTGTATATCTGTTTTGATACCAGTACCACACTGTCTTGATGACTGTGGCTTTGTAATGTTGCCTGAAGTCTGGGAGAGTTATATGTCCTGCTTTGTTTTTGTTCCTCAGGATTGCTTTGGTGATTCTTTTTTTTTTTTTTTTTTTTTTTTTTTTTTTTTTTTTTTTTTTTTTTTTTTGTGGTTCCGTAAAAAGTTTTGGATTGTTTGTTCCAGTTCTGTGAAAAATGTCATGGGTCATTTGATAGGGATTGCATTGAATCTGTAGATTGCTTTGGGTAGTATGGCCATTTTTACAATATTAATTTTTCCAACCCAGGAGCATGGGATATCTGTCCATCTCTTTACATCTTCTTTAATTTCCTGGATTAATGTTTTCTATTTCTTGGCATATCAGTCTTTTACCTCCTTGGTCAGGTGTATTCCCAGGTATTTGATTTTTTGGGGTGCAATTTTAAAGGGTACTTTATTTCTGTATTCCTTTTCTAATATTTCATTGTTAGTATACAGAAACATGACTGATTTCTGAAAGTTAATCTTGTATCCTGCTACTTGCTGAATTTGTTGATCAGTTCAAGTAGTTTTTGGGTTGAGTCCTTATGGTTTTCTATGTAAAGTATCATGTCATCTGCATACAGTGACAGTTTTATCTCTTCTCCTCCTGTTTGTATTCCCTTTATTTCTTTTGTTTGTGCAATTTCTGTGGCTAGGACTTCCAATACTATGTTGAATAACAGTGGTGAGAGTGGGCATCCCTGTCTTGCTCCAGATTTTAGTGAGAAGGCTTTCAGCTTTTCTCCACTGAGTATTACAGTTACTGTGCGTTTCTCATAATGGCTTTGATTATGTTAAGGTTTGTTCCCTCTATACCCACTTTGGAGAGAGTTTTTATCACAAATGGATGTTGGACTTTGTCAAATGCTTTTTCTGCATCTATTGAAATGATCATATGGTTTTTGACTTTTCTTTTGTTAATGTGGTGTATGGCATTTGATTGATTTGCATTTATTGAACCATCCTTGTGAATCTGGGATGTAGGATCTTTTTGATATGTTGTTGGATTTGGACGGCTAAAATTTTGCTGAGAATTTTTGCAACCATATTCATCAAAGATATTGGCCAATAGTTTTCTTTTTTGGTGGTATCTTTGTCTGGTTTTGCAATTTAGCATTTATACATTCAATGTTTTTATTTTTCCCAGGAACTCTTGCTTCTCTAGTCATCTCTATGAATTCCTAGAGAGAGAAAAAAGTGTATGGTTTCTTTTTGTTTATCCTCAGAACCCCTATGGGGGATCTTTCTCTAACAGTCATGACAAGGTTAAGACTCATATAATAAAATCTGAGGTTTGAAAATTTCTATAAATAATAAAGGGATTAAAAAAATGAGGATAGAAATTTCTCAATTGCACATCAAACCCTGAGCGTGAAAAGATTCCTAGTTCTTTCAAGAATACTCACATATGAGGAGAATTGAGAAAAGCATAAAGCAAATCACTAAATTACTACATAGACACCAACATCTATATTTCAGACACTCCATGTCTCCTACACTACTTTTTGGTGGTGGCCCTAATATCTGACCCCCTCTATGCACTATGCTATTGATAGGGATAGAGGAGGATTATTCAATAATCAGTTTAAAAGACAGGAAGGGAATTTTAAGGGAGTTTGGGAAACTGCTATAATCAAGTGGCCATCCAAGAAAAGAATCCAATAACCTAGCAACAATCTACTCTATACTGATGGAATACCTGGTGTGTCTAAGCACCAGGCACCCTCAAGCCACAAAGACTGACAGTTAAAACACAAGACACTAGAAGCAGGGTCTCATTCTTCCTATATGAAGTCAAGGAGTTAATTGTCCTCCAAGAGTAATATTTTTGCATGTAGCAAGACAGAAATATAGGTGAAGGGGAAAAGCTAGGGAAAGGGGGGTGTTAGAATGAAACCTGAGATGAATTACCATATTTTAGTATGTAACACCACCCTATTACTTATATCCACAGAGCCATGACAATCCTAGTTAATCACATAGGGTCAAAAGGGAACCAATGATGTAAGCCTTGACATCTGCACAAGAAAGAAGAAGAGGTGGTCTTCTCCCCTCCCCACTTTTCTTTTGTATCTAAAAATAAAGTCCTATGGATCCTGGGGCAGAACCTTCTCACCTGCCCTGTTTGCCTCTTTCACAAGCATTCTGTGCTGATGAACGCATTCTTTGCCTGCCACTTTGGCTCTGGCTGGATCCTTTCTGTGCCAAGACAGAAGGACTTGGCTTCACTAAGGCCTGACACGAGGTGAGTGGTTTCAATTAAAGACAGGGAATGCCCTTCAGGGTGGTTGATTACAAACCCAGCTAATATCCATGAGGATGCTGGTTTGATTTCTGGCCCTGCTCAGTGGGTTAGGGATCTGGGTTTGCTGCAAGCTGCAGTGTAGGTCACAGATGCAGCTTGGATCTGGCAGTTACTGTGGCTGTGGCATAGGCCGGCAGCTGCAGCTCCAATTTTACTCCTAACCAGGGAACTTCCGTATTCCATGGATGCAGCCTTGGAAAGGCAAAAATAAAATAAAATAAAACATGAAAATAATAAGGTAGTGTGGGATTTCCTGTTGTGGCTCAGTGATATGAACCTGACTAGTATCCATGACAATCTGGGTTCCCTGGCTTCACTCTGTGTGTTAAGAAGCCAGGAGTGCCATGAGCTGTAGTGAAGGTGGCAGATGTGGCTTGGATCTTGTGTTGCTGTTACTGCAGTAAGGCCTGGGGCTGCAGTTCTGATTCAACCCCTAGTGTAACAAAACAGGACCCGTGAGAACTTTCCAAAGTAGACCCCCACTCATGCCCCCCACTTGGCCTTTTCATCTATAGAAAAACTTTAGTCAAAGAAACAATTTAATCAGAAAGTGAAAAGAAATAAAGAGAAGAAAGAAAACCATGATATTAATTCAGGCATTCACAAAATCAAAGACCTTCAATTCTCAAAGACTATAAATAATAGTCTAAGCCATGTCCTTGCCACTGTTTCACAGGTGCTAAAGCCCCCACCAAGTAGAAGAAGTCACCTGTATGCTGCCCACAAGCATGTAGTCCCCAGACTAGCTGGAACCAGAAGGTTGATGACACTGACTCTCAGTTACCTCAACACCCGCCAATCAGGAAACTGACCTTAGGCTGACCATGCCCTGCTCTTCAAACAGTATCAGACTCCTCACTACCCCCTCCAAAGGGGGGTGTGGGTACAGTCTTTGAGGCACTAGCCTTCTGTGTTTTCCTCTTTGCCTGGCAATTAAAGCTACTTTTTCTGTTTCTTCCAACTCTGTCTCTGCATTTCTATTTAGCATTGGTGTACAGAGACAGCTGATATTTTGGCAACAATTGCCTGGAAACTTCCATTTGCTACTGGGGCAGCCATAAAAAAGCAAAAACAAACAAACTAACAAACAAGCCATTGTGTTCAAGTCACAGCCTGTGGGTTTGAGTCCCCAACTGATCTTTCCTAGATTTGCGTCCCACCAGAGGAGGAGTTTGGTTTCACTATGACTTCAGTTTAATATAAATTTGCTACTCTTCAAATACCTTAAACCATCCCAATACCTACCTCCATTATCTCCAAACCATTAAGACAAGGATATTCACCATGGGAGGGGGAATTGGGGGGAAAAAAAGCAGCATATGTTACAATTCATGGCACAGACATATCTTTGGTTTTCATATATCATATCATATAAATTCATCTTCTTTTTCTTTTTTTCCTTTTTGGGGTCACAGCCATGACCCATGGAAGTTCTCAGGCTAGGGGTCGAATCCAAGCTGCAGCTTTTGGCCTACACAACAGCTCACAGCAATGCCAGATCCTTAAGCCACTGAGCATGGCCTGGGATTGAACCCACAGCTTCATGGATGCTGTTGCTGAAATATTGGCTGCCTCTGTACAGTGATGCCAAATAGAAATGCAGAGACAGAGTTGGAAGAAACAGAAAAAATAGCTTTAATTGCCAGGCAAAGAGGAAAACACAGAAGGCTAGTGCCTCAAAGACTGTACCCACACCCCCCTTTGGAGGGGGTAGTGAGGAGTCTGATACTGTTTGAGGAGCAGGGCATGGTCAGCCTAAGGTCAGTTTCCTGATTGGCGGGTGTTGAGGTAACTGAGAGTCAGTGTCATCAACCTTCTGGTTCCAGCTAGTCTGGGGACTACATGCTTGTGGGCAGCATACAGGTGACTTATTCTACCTGGTGGGGGCTTTAGCACCTGTGAAACAGTGGCAAGGACATGGCTTAGACTATTATTTATAGTCTTTGAGAACTGAAGGTCTTTGATTTTGTGAATGCCTGAATTAATATCATGGTTTTCTTTCTTCTCTTTATTTCTTTTCACTTTCTGATTAAATTGTTTCTTTGACTAAAGTTTTTCTATAGATAAAAAGGCTGGTGGAAGACATGGGTGGGGGTGTCCACTCTGGAAAGTCCACACAGAGTCCTGCTTGTTACAATACTAGTTGGATTCATTACCCATGACCCACAAAGCAAACATCCTAAATTCATTTTTATAATTTACCAGAGTTTCTCCTCCTTATATTCGCTATGATAACATCAGTTTCACAATATGTTTTGCTCCAGGCTAATTACTTTAAATGCCTCAACACCCAGTCTCTCCCTCTCCTATCTGTAACTGCCATGTTCTCTCCCCTAAAAACATCCTCTGCCACTTTTCCACATACGGGTAAATAACATCTTTTCCTACATAACCAATTTGATTTGGTTTATGCCCAAGTGTTCTTCATATCATTGAATGACAACTCAAGAGCTGGGTTTGTCAGCACAGAGACCTCCAAGTCAAAGGCTGTGTAGTTAAAATTAGGATGGTTACACCACACCACTATCTAAATATATCTCACTTTATTCACTAGAAAGAAACAAATAAGCCAAAACCACATTTAAAAGTCTTCAAGAGCTAGAGTTTCCATTGTGGCTCAGTGGTTAACAAAAAAGGATGCGGGTTTGATCCCTGGCCTCACTCAGTGGGTTAAGGATCTGGCATTGCCATGTGCTGTGGTGTAGGCCTCAGATGCAGCTCAGATCCAGCACTGCTGTGGCTGTGGCCTAGGCTGGAAGCTACATCTCTGATTGGAACTGTAGCCTGGGAACTTCCATATGCCATGGATGTGGCCCTAAAAAGACAAAATAAAAAAGTGTTTGGGAGCTGAGGATACAGAGACATCTAAAGGAAATCTACTATGAAGTGAGTTGATTTTTCTCTAGTTAGCAAAAACCCGAAACACTGGGGATATTTGTTCAATTTGTCCATAGAATGGCTGCAGATTGGCCTGATGTTGATGGATGGGGCTCTCAAGTTCATCAGAAACCAGGGGGTCTACTTGACACTGTATAACCAGAGCAGTAGAGTGAAGTCTGAAGAAGTACTCATTGTGATAGGGATAATTTATTCACTAGAAACTAGTGAAATGACTAGGTTAATTACACAGTAGTTGCAGATGTCCCAAAAGGGGACGACTGATGGAGAGGGAAAACTAGGGAACTTTGAGAGATCACTGTAAATTACTAATCACTCAAGAAAGTCAGCAGAATGAAGCATGCTTACCACAAGTAAAAGCAGGAGATATGCCTCAGGTCATTACCCTTAGGACCAAGGTCAGGAGTTGAAGGACCACCCTTCTGCTGATTTGAATAAGCACCTTGACAGTACTAGTTTGACCTTATATGATCAAATATTCTCTTACTGGCTATGAAGGAGAAGCTAGTACTTGAAGAAAGAGGAAGAGGTGGTCTTTTCCCACTCCCCACTCCCCTTGAATTATAAAAATGCAGCCCACCTAATCCTTGGGGCAGAGCTTTCTTGCCTACCTGCTTGCATCTCTCACAAGCATCTTATCTTAATAAATCTATTTCTTGCCTGTCACTTTGTCTCTCACTGAATTCCTTCTGGGCTGGGGCACAAAGAACTTGAACCTCAGTAAGTCCAGATACCAGGTAAGTAAATCTCATTTAAAACCCTTGAGATCATGCCCCAATCTGGGTTTAGAATGTGTTCAAATCCTGGCACGTGTGTTCAAGTCCCACCCTGTGCAATGGCTGTGTTAAAGTCATATGTGTTGTCAGTTTCAAATGGAGAGGAAGGTCTGCCTATTTGCTGTTGTGTCTCCAGGGAATTTGTGTGGAGAACATGGATAGTGGTTAGGTGAATTTGTGCCTATGCTGAAAAGCAGATGCACTTGACTTGAGACTCCAAGTGCTTGGAGCACAAAGTTCTTATAGCAGATGAGACCTGTGTGGTGGGCAGTATGTGAGATGCTCTTTCAGATCCCAACTCCTGGTTTTCATGCCTTGTATATTTTCCTGTCATTAAGTGTGAGCTGGATATAGTGACTCCCTTCCAACAATGAGGATCTGGAAGAAATATTGGGAAGTCACTTCAGGGAACAGAGTGAAAAGAAACCTGGCTTTATTCTTTCTGCCTCTCTCTCACTCTCTCAGTTGCTCACCATCATGGACCCCCAACTGCCTTACCAGGAGGCTCATGTGTCAATGAGATGTGCGAATTCTCTGGACAATAGCCTGTGAACATGTGAATCCTCCTAGCAGCCTTGTGAGAGACCTTGGAAGTGGAGTAGCAACCAGTTTTTGTACATGGTCACCAGTTAAGTCTCAGAGATAGAGTTTTGGGTGAAAAGCTTTATTGCTTTTCCAGGCAATGGAGGCCACAGCAGGCTAAGGCCCTCAAAACCGTGTCCTCCCTTGAGAGGAGAGAGAAAGCGATTTTATGGTGTAGCTCAAAAAAAAAAAAAAAAACAAAAAAAACAAAAAAAAAAAAACAAAAAAAAAACAACCAAAAAACAAAAAACAGGGCTGTTGATAAGGATTGGGATGCCTGCATTCTTCTCATTTCAGAGATCATTTCAAAGTCATCAAGGCCAGAGTCAGGTGGTCTGGTGACAATTTCTGATGGTCTTTGGGATTATTGTACCCCGACCTTCTCTCTTCAGTGAAGATTGTTCCCAAAGGAAGGGGGTGTTACAAGGAGTGTTTCAAAGGTAAGGAAAACACCAGGTTCAATATAACTCTCACTAAGTAATGTTGGTGGTATAGTGGTGAGCATAGCTGCCTTCCAACATAATCCTCACTATAAAGTAACCCTTAGTAAAAGAAAGCATTAAGCAAGGAAGAAATCATTTGTGAAAACCCACTTGGAGTAAGTTCATGGCTGAAGGCAGGACATAACATCAAAGAGACTGTTTTATCTAGTTTTTAGCCATTACATTAAGTCCTAAACAGTAACTCTTGAGTCAGCCTTTTGAGACTGAGGGGATGCCTGGGAAGCTAAAGGGAAAAGGCTTTTATTTGAAAGCAGAAGGACTCGGGGCATGGAGACAGTTTCAGAAGTGGGTCCCTACCAGTCAAGGCTTGAGCAGACACCTTGATCACAACTTTCTGGAAGGCCCTCTGAGATAGTGAAATAAAATGTCATTTACCAAATGAATATGTAAAAGTCAATCATTTTCTCATATGCCAGCATAATTCAATTAGAGAAAACCGTTAGAACTGAAGATGCATTCAAAACAGCAAAATCCCTGTAAATCTCCATCATATCAAATGCCAACTCAAGTAAGGGCTAAGGAAATGAAAATAAGAAGTCACCCTTAGTTCCCTGGTGGTATACTTGGTTAAGGAGTCTGTGTTGCCACTGTTGTGGCTCAGGTTGCAACTGCAGCACGGGTTCAATCCCTGGCCCTGGAACTTCTTCACGCTGTGGGCATGGCCAAAAAAAGAAAAGAAGTTATCTTTAGAGACACATAATTAACTGAGACAATAAAAATAGTATCACATTCTGGTATAGAAAACCTAAAGCTGCATAGATCTCAAGCTTGACACAATAGAGTTACAGTTATCAAATCACCACTGAGGGGTTACACTGGCAAAAAAGATTTGAATTTTATGTTAAGATCATAACTTGGAAGTAAAAGCTAAGGCATACAGTTGAATTTCCTCCTGAGGAGAGGAAGGACTCTGAACCTCCCAAGGACATTCACTTTTTTCTTTTTTCTCTTCCATTAATATTAGAAAGTCTCCAGAGAATGATGCAACATGGACCAATTGGCTAATTATGAGCTTCGTGCCTTAAGCCTTAAGGTCACACCATTGTAAATATCTGGCCAGAGCTTCACACCCATTAGTTTCCCAGTTTTAACAGTGTGGCTCCACACCTGTTGTCTCCTCCCTTCATGGGCACCTGCACCAGAAGGTCCCAGCCAGAGTCTGTCTTCCTGCCAGTCCTGAGGAGGGACCCTGAGATTTCATCACACACCAGGCAGGAGAGGGCAGTGAATCTGTACTCCTTGGTCATGGTCCAGCTGAGATGCAGCCCAGCCCAGTAAATGCTGAGGGGAGAGAGTGATTGACGGAGGGATGGTTAGGAGCATGATTTCCTCCTCAGCAAGCTGAGATAGACAGAAACCAGGACAGTGATATACAAAATTTCAGTTCCAAGACCTAGGACAATTATATTATTATTTCTGGCAGGTGTGAGTGCTCCCATTCTGAGGTCTGCTTCCATCCCACTGGCTCTGGCTAGTATTTCCCCAAACATAGCAGCAAAGGGGTCTCCCTAAACTTCTCCCTAAGCATTTCAAGGGATCATGAAAGCAATGATGAGGATGATGTTAACTATAATAACATCATCTACTGTTGTTGAGGGTTTCCTAAGTGCCAAGCTCAGAGGTATATTTTATGAATCTTGTTTGCTTTCACTGCACATAACTGTTCTCAAACTATATATTTTCTTTTATTTATTTATTTTACAGCTGTACCTGCAGCATATAGAAGCCCCTGGGCTGGGGGTTGAATCAGAGCTGCAGCTGCAGATCTATACCACAGACACAGCAACACTAGATCCGAGCCACATCTGCAACCTATGCTCCAGTCTATGGCAATGCTGGATCCTTAACCCACTGAGTGAGGCCAGAGATCAAACCACATCCTCACAGAGACTATGTCAGGTCCTTAACTGGCAGAGCCACAATGGGAACTTCATTTTTATTTTACTAAGAGGAAAGGAGCACAGGATTTGATGTAACTTGTGCCAGGTCATGTGTTAGAAAGGATTGAACCCAGGTTTGAAGCCATTCATTCTGGGCAGACTGACTCCAGACACAGAGAACCTGGGCAGGCCAAACATCTTATCACTTCCCCCCAACCCAAACATCATGTCACTTCCCTGTCATGCCAGCTAGAGACTCTCTGATTACTATGCCCTTTCCTTTGGAGTTTTCAGGAGGTCACCCTGGAGGACAGAACCTAGCACTTCCTGCATGGACTGTAGGAAGTATGGCTGAGATCATAGGATAAATCAGGGCAGATCTCATCTTGACCCTACTCCTGCATTATGTTTCAACTGTCCAGTGTCTCCCCCATTTTATACTCAGCCTACTCAATCAAAAAGGGAGACATAAAGTCTCAGAGTCCAAACAAACACTGAACCCCATTTGAAACAATGTACTCAATTTAGGGAATTCCTATTGTGGCTCAGGGGGTTATGAACCAGATATACTGTCCATGAGGATACAGGTTCAATGCCTGGCCTTGCTCAGTGGGTTAGGGATCCAGGGTTGCCGCAAGCTGTAGGTGTAAGTTGCAGATGCAGCTCAGACCCAGCATTGCTGTGGCTGTGGTGTTGGTCTGGCAGCTGCAGCTCTGATTAGATTCCTTGCCTGGGAACTTCCATATGCTGCAAGTGTGTCTGTAAAAAGAAAAAATAAACAATGATGTACTTATTTTAACAACTAAATTTTGGGAGTTCCTACGTGGTTCAGCAGAAACAAATCTGACTAGTATCAATGAAGATTCGGGTTCTATCCCTGGCCTCGCTTAGTGGGTCAGGGACACGGCATTGCCATGAGCTGTGGTGTAGGTCACAGACGCAACTCATATCTGGTGTTGACCCCCCAAAATAAATAAATAAACAAAAATTTTTAAAAATAAAAAATAAAGTTAAGTAATGTTTTTAAACATTGAACATTTAAAAAACATACTTCAGATACGTCTGTGCTTAGACCCCTGTCTCACTGCTTAAAACATTCAGAATGTCTGGAAACAGTGAAACTTTGTGCATGGGACTCAGACTGGCAACTTATATTTGAATTCTGTGTTCATCATTTATTGTTAGTGTGTTATGTGGCAATTTTTTAGTTTCTCTGAGACAGGATTTTCAGATGAGTGATTCCTAGTTGATATAAATCCACTGAGTTAGGATGAAATAAGTAATGGATGCTCTTTATGCAGTGCATATATGATAGATGCATAATGAAAGGAAAAATAAATTTTAGGTATTTTGTTACCAATGGTAAGGCTAATTCTCATGTCATTTGACTTAAACACCTGGTAACCTGATGTTATGGCTTCCCTATAACCCTGATAGGACATTTCATTTTTGTTTCTACAAATACATTCTTCACATATGAAGAGAAATGACTTAGTCCCATTCATTTTTGATTTTCCAGACCCTATAATTTATTGGCACAAATGAGGCATCAAGAATAAAAAATTCCCAGTTAAGTATGGGAAAAAAAAACAAAAAAGCTTCTATTTTTCATAGAGACAAGGTGTTGGCAATAGAGCTTCCAAACAGTGGCCCATTCATGCCATTGTTTTTCTATTCAGGAAAGTTATACAGAACTAGACACAAAATCAAATAAAGCTTCTTTGTGGTGAGGTCATAAATTTTCCATGGGACCTATTATTTTTCACTTAATAGCAAGAGCCAATGTAGAGATTTCTATAACTAGTGTGGGGGGGGGAGTGGTCAGAAAATAAGAGGATAAGGCATCTTACTACCTGAGCTGAGAAACATTTTAGGATTTCATGTCATCCATGCCCCCGTGCCCTAAGACAGGAAAGGTTTTGACCTGTCTGCTATATAATCCACAAAACATTACTAAATGTTTAAGATTGTATTTCATTACTAAACTCACTATCCCAATAATGATTGAAATTCTTTATTAAAAATGTTCAAACATTTATTTTGTTCCAAACTTCCCTTAGATACCATACACGGCGTAGAGGTGAGCATTAGACTCCCCATTTCCAAGAAGGAAAAGAATTCTAGAGAGGAGGAGAGATTTACGCACACTCTTCATAGAGGGGATGAAAGACCCAGGACTCAAATGTTGATGTGTTTATTCCTGCACCAGCTCTCAGTCACCTCCAGTGTAGCTAATTAGAATATTTTTTCTAAACTACTTTGGTCCTAATTGTGAAATGAAGGTAGAAGGATTGATTTATCCTCTTATGGTTCAGTGAGACCACTTGTGAATTACAGGAAAGAGGCAGTAGTTTACAGGGGCCATAATGGCACCATCATGGTGGATTATAGGGTTTTCTGGGAATACTTACATGTTTCAGCCCAGCATTGAAATCTAAGTTTGAAAGGATTTTCCATACAAGATGCACATACATTATAGAGCTATCATGGAATGATTATCACAAGACAGAATTCAAGGATATTTTCAAATGATACCTTAAGAACAGAGGATATAGTTGATTTTTATATTGAGATAAATATAGGCAATTAATATTAGTAAACTGAACATGCACTGATCAATAGAAAATTGAACTTATCCCAAGTTCATTCATACTTGTGTGGAGAGAGGTGTTAGAGTTTTCATACTTGTGTGGAGAGAGGTGTTAGAGTTTTCATAAGATTATTGTAAGAAGAAACTGACATAAATAATAATATAAATCATATAAAATTAACATTCAATATAATTAAAATATTTTACATTTTGTATCCTTACATTTTATTTTATTTTTATGTATTTATTTTTTATTTTTATTCTGGCTGCACCTGCAGCATATGGAAGTTCCCAGGCTAGGGCTTGAGCCACAGCCACTGCAGAAGCAACACCAAGTAGTTATGTTGTGAGCCACACAAGAAGTCCCCTTACATTTTAAATATATGTTAAATATGTTTTTAAAATTTATATTAAAATATATAAATATATACCTTGAATGAGATGTTTTCTTCCCTTACATAATAAGGAAGTTATATACACACACATACTGTGGAATATTATTCAGTCCGTAAAAAGAAAGAAGTCCTGCCATTTCTGACAACATGGCTGTATCTGGAACACTTTATGCTAATTGATTTACATCAGAAACAAGGACAAAAATGTATGATCTCACCAGTGTGTGGAATCTAAGAAAATCAAACTTATAGAACCAGAGAATAGAACCAAAGTTGTAAGGAAGGGGTAAGGGTGGGGGAGTGCGGACATTAAAATGTCAATTTTGGTCAAAAGGTACTTTCAGTTATAAGATGAATATGTTTCAGTTGTATATTGAGGATCTAATACACATCATGGTGATTATAGTTAATAACATTTTACTGTATACTAAAAAATCTGAGAGGAGATCTACTTAATTGTTCTCATCTAGTGGTAGTAATCATGTGAGGTGGCAGATATGTTAATTAACTTGATTGTGGTAATAATTCAACTGTATATGTGTATTCAATCACCACTTTGAAAAACTTTACATTTTACAAACATATGCAATTTTCCCAACCATATTTCAATAAACTGGAAAAAAAAGGGAAAACCGAGGAAAGAGTGTTATCAGACTACTACAGGATAGCGTCCAAAAAGGAAAGCCTCACACCAGATATTTCACTAAGATTATATGGAGTCGATGCAAATCATATTGTATAAAATGAAACACATTAAGAGTTTTTCTTAAATTTCTTTTTCGTATTTTTTTTCTTTTACAGTCTCCCCTGTGTCATATGGAAGTTCCCAGGCAAGGGGTTGAATTGGAGCCACAGCTGTGACCTATGCCACAGCCACAACAACACCAGATCCAAGCCACAGCTGTGACCTACACCGCAGCTTGTGGCAATGTGGGGTCCTTAATCCACTGAGTAAGGCCAGTGATGGAACCCACATCCTCATGGAGACAACATCAGGTCCTTAACCCCCTGAGCCACAGTGGAAACTCCATGAATTTCATTGTTTAATCATGGACAGATGCTCTATACACCAATGCCTTCTTCTTAGTCATCAAGGCAGTTCAATTTTATGTACTTAACCTACACCTATTTGCCCAAATTGGAAGCATCTCAAAGCCAAAGATCCAAAGACAATAAATAACTTTAAAAAGACAACTCTGACTATTTGCATAATCACTTATTTTATGAAGGAGGGAAGACAGATAACCAAAGAAGGATAAAACTCATGAATATAACTATCATATAAAAATATTTTCAACTGTAATTTAGAATCCAGATGACACAGCTCTACCTCTTACAGTGTGTTTATAAAATTTTAGGTGAAGGCAATTGCTAAAGTTGTATTTGAATAAAGTATGATTTATTATTTAAAATTCAAATTATATTTTTTCCTAAAGGAAGAAGGATGTTTCTTGTTCTATACTTTTTTATGTAAAGATGTAGGCTGTATTTACTGTGATGCCACCATTTATAGCTCTAATATTCTTGCTCCTCTGTTGCTGTCTACTCTAGTTTCTACAAAACCAGTGTGTATAGAAAGAGGTGAAAAATCAAAACCATTGAGGAAGCAGATCTAAACCAGTAGAATGTGTCACACTGAGAAATACTGCTGAAGGTACTAAGGTGTGTGACCTTACACATGAATTGCTTGCATCCAGAATATGCACTGTGTGCCAGTGCTGGGTGCCGAGTTTTGTATTTCCTTTTCTTCCCAACCCTCTTTTCTCGAATTTTTCTTGTGGTAATTGATTTACAATGTCAAGTAAATTTCTGCTATATAGCAAAATGACCCGGTTATACATATATACATACATATGTATATATATATATATATATATATATATATATATAATTTTTCTTATAATATTTTCTATCATGTTCCATCACAAGTGATTGGATATAGTTCCCTGTGCTATACAGCAGGACCTCATTGCTTATCCATCCCCCAAATACAATAGTGTTTTCTTTTAAAAAAGGTGTCCAATACATAGACCTGGAAATCTAACAAGTGCCTCAGAATTCTTGCTCCTGGGCTTCTCAGAGGATCCAGACCTGCATCCCTTCCTCTTTGTCCTGTTCCTGTCCATGTACCTGGTCACCATGTTGGGGAACCTGCTCATCATCCTGGCTGTTGTCTCTGACCCCCACCTTCACACCCCCATGTACTTCTTCCTCTCCATCCTGTCCTTGGCTGACATGGGTTTCGTCTCCACCACTGTCCCCAAAATGATTTTGGACATCCCAACTCACAGCAGAGTCATCTCCTATGCAGGATGCCTGACACAGATGTCTATTTTCATCCTTTTTGGAAGTATGGATGGTACTCTACTAACTGTGATGGCCTATGACAGGTTTGTGGCCATCTGTCACCCACTGCACTACGTGGTCATCGTGAACCCACGCTTCTGTTGCTTCTTAGTTTTAGTGTCTTTTTTCATCAGCCTTTTGGACTCCCAGGTGCACAATTGGATTGTGTTACAACTTACCTGCTTCAAGGATGTGGAAATTTCCAATTTCTTCTGTGATCCTTCTCTACTCCTCAGGCTAGCCTGTTCTGATACCCTTACCAATAACATTATCACATATTTTGTTGGTGCCAGTTTTGCTGCTATTCCTTTTTCAGCAATCTTTTTCTCTTACTATAAAATTCTTTCCTCCATTCTGAGAGTCCCCTCATCAGGTGGGAGGTACAAAGCCTTCTCCACCTGTGGGTCTCACCTGGCAGGTGTTTGCTTGTTTTATGGAACAGGCCTTGGGGTGTATCTCAGTTCATCCATCTCACATTCTCCCAGGAAGGATGCAGTGGCCTCCGTGGTGTACACTGTGGTCACCCCCATGGTGAACCCCTTCATCTACAGTCTGAGGAACAGAGACATCAAAAGGGCTATGAGGAGGTTCCTTGGCCAAACAATCTAATCTCAATATCTGTGGAGTGTATGTTGAAAAACTAAACATGTAGACTTCACATTCTACTTCTCTTTGCTATGGACCAATTATTTTAAATGCATCAAAACCCTGTCTCTCCCCCTAATAGCCACCTCTGCATGTAGGCCATGTGCTTGTCCCTACATATACCTGCCATCACTTATCCCCACACAGTAAATAATATCTATTCTTCCATATCCAATTTAATTTGGTATATATTAAAGTTTTCTCATGTCACTTGAATATAAACCAAGAGCTGAAATCCTCAACAGAGATATCTCTAAGTCAGGAAGCTAGTGTATATATTATTAGGAAAGTTGCACTGCACTGCTATCTAGATAGATCCCACTTTATCCAAAAGAAAGAATGGGTAAGTCAAAATCATATTTTGGTCAAATATCCAAGAGTTAAGCACTTGAAGAAGTGCAAAGGAATATATTCTGGAGTGGCTTGATACTTCTCTAACTAGCAGAAAACAGAAACCTGGGCATTTGTTAAATTTGTCATTGGGATGGCTACAGATTGGCCTGATGTGGGGAGGGGCTCTCCTATTGTCTCAGAAACAAGAAGGTCTACTTGAGACTGTATGACCAGAAGCAGTAGAGTGAGGTCTGTAGGGGTATCCAGTGGAGGGGTACGTCTACCCACTGCTAGCTTGTCTCCAGGGAATCTTTGTTGAGATCATGGTGTGCGATGAATTTGAGAGTATCTTGGAAAGCAGATGGACAGAACCTGAATCTTGATGTGCCTGGAGCACAAAGTCCTTATGGAGTAAGGGGAAGATATGGTGGGCAGTATATAAAATTCTCCCAATAACGCTAACTCCTAGTTTTCATGTCCTTGTGTAATTCCCATCCATTGAGCATAAGACAGACATAGTGACTCCCTTCCAACAGTGAGAAGGTGGAAGATGTTGGGAAGTCACTTCTGGGACAAAGTTTTAAAAATCTTTCTTTCTTCTTGCTGCCTCTCCCCTGCTCTCTCAGGTGCTCCGAATTACAGAACCTAACTTCCATGTATTGAGCTGTCCCATTAGGGGACACATGTCAAGGAACCATGGGAGCTCTCTGGATGACATTCTGTGTACATTTGAATCCTACCCACAGCCCCATGAGTGAGCTTGAATGTGGTTCTCTACTAATCAAACCTGAGATGCCCAAAGTCCTGGGCCAAAAACTTAGCTGCAACCTTCTGGAGGCCTTCTGAAATATTTAAATACATGTCAGTTACCAAAAAACTAGTGAAAATCAATAGTTTCAAATATGTCAATTAATCACTTCAACAACAATGAAAAACAGCCAGTAAGTCTCCATCACATCACATAAAATGCCAAAGAAAGCAAGGCTAAGGTAATGAAAATAAGAAGTTATCCTTAGAGACAAATGAGAAAATGGAAAGAGCATCACATCCTTGGTATAGATCTAAGGCTATATAGATTTCATGCTTAACACAATGGATTTACAGATGTTAAAATCACACAGTGAGTGATTAAACGAAGAAAAGATAGAACTTTATGTTAAAGATCTCACAACTTGGAGGTAAGAAACAAGGAGTACAGTTGAACTTCCTCCTGAGGAGAGGAGAACATTCAAAGTATATCCATTTTTCTCTTTTCTTCTTCCATCAATACTAGCAAGTCTCCAGAGACTAGGACCACATGGGCCAATGGGCTAATAATAAGGTTTGAGCACTGAGCCCTAAGGACATATCATTGTAAATAATTGGCCAGTGCCTCTAGCCTTTTAGTTCCTAGTTCTAAAGATATGGCTCCATATTTGTGTCCACATCCTTTGTAGAAACCTGTGTCAGAAGGTTTCAGCCTGAATCTGCCTTCCTACCAGGGGAAGGACCCTGAGGGACCCTGAGACTTGATCATACACCAGGCAAGAGATGGGCAGTGACTCTGTGCTCCTTGGTCATGGTCCAGAAGAGATGCAGCCCAGCCCAGTAAGTGCTGAGGGATGAGAGTGACTGATGGTGGGATGGCTGGAAGCATGATTTCCTCCTTAAGAGGACAAACACGGTGGTTGGGTTAGATACATGAGGGGCAATAATATACAGCATTTTCAGTCAGAGCCTCTAAAGTTTATGTTCTTGGCTCTAGATGGAGTGTGAAAACTCATTCAGAGTTCCACATCCACTCTCACTGGTTCTGGCTCTGGCTGGCATCTCCCCAACTGTAGCAGCACAGGAATCTCTAAACTTCCTCCTTAGCACTTCAAATGCTCATGAAAGCAATGATGAGGATGAGGAAGACATTAACCATAACATCATGCACTCTTGTTGAAAGCTCCATAATGCCAAGCTCTGAAATATGTGTCTTCTGTCTCTTGTTTGATTTCATGTGCATAACTCTCCCAGATTATAAGAGCACACATTGTTATCATTACTATATTAAGGGAAAGTTCATAGCGTTTTATCTAATTTGTGCCAGGTCATGAGTTAGAAAGGTTGAAGCCAGTCATTCTGTGCAGACTGACTCTACACACAGGGCATCTGCACAGTCTTCCCCCACCAACCCAAATGTCCTGTCACTTTCCTGTCACTTCCCTGTCTGGCCAGAGACTCGCTCTTCACTATTCTCTTCCTTTGGGGTTTTCTGCAGGACACAGTGGAGGGAAGTATGTAGCACTTTCTCTTCCAACTGTAGGAATGGTAGCTGAGATCACAGTCAAAGTCACAGAAAGAATGAAGAATAAATTAAGAAGGATGATTTGGAGTTCTATTGTGGCTCAGTGGGTTAAGGACCTAATGTCTCTGTGGAGATGTGGGTTCAATCCCTGGCCCCACTTGGTGTGTCAAGGATCTGGCATTGCTACAAGCAGCAGTGAATGTCACAGAGGCAGCTCAGATCTGGCACTGCTGTGGCTATATCATAGGCTGGCAGCTGCAGCTCTGATTTGACCTCTGGCCCAGGAACTTCCATATGCCACAGATGCAGCAGTAAAAAGAAAAAAAAATGATAATTTAAAGCAGATTTCTCCTTTGATTTTTTAAAATTAATTAATTTATTTTTTCCACTGTACAGCATGGGGGCCAAAATACACTTACATGTATACATTTTTTCCACCCTTCATTCTGTTACAATATAAGTATCTAGACATAGTTCTCAATGCTACTCAGCAGGATCTCATTGTAAATGCCTTCCAAGTTGTATCTGATAACCCCAAACTCCCGATCCCTCCCACTCCCTCCCTCTCCCCCGCGTTGGCCGCAAGTCTATTCTCCAGGTCCATGATTTTCTTTTCTGTGGAAATGTTCATTTGTGCTATACATTATATTCCCGTGTGGCTCACAACATAACTACTTGGCATTGCTTCTCCTTTGATTTTGTTTCTGTTTTTCATTTCAGCACTCCACTTTCTCCTCCATACTTTTATTCAGCATATTCAATCACATAAGGAGACATAAAATCAGAGCCTTAGGTTGACTCCTACCTAGGATACTGAAAAGAGTTTAAAAATGTACTTCAGGCACATAGGTGGTTAGATCTCAATACCTCTGCTTAAAACTTTCATAATGTCTGGAAAGAGTGAATTTTAGTGTAGGGGACTTTGAGACTGACAAGTTCATTTTGAATCCTGTTTGCTACACTTATGAGTGTATTTGAGGACAAGTTCTTAGTACACCTGAGCTTAAGATTGTCAACTGTGATTACTACTTGGTGATACAACTTCTGTGAATGAGGACAGAATAAATAATAGATGCCTTCTATGCTATAACTGTGAATGAATGCATACAAAACAACAAAATAAATTTTAGATATTTTGTTACTAATGATAATATAAGTGAGTGATAATTAGTGAGCAACATTTAGTGGTCCTGCTCAACCACTGGTCAGTGTTTCAGTGCGTCCTTCTCCTAAGAGGTGACAGTTAGTGAATGACCATTGGCTCCTCCCTCTCCCTTCCCTCTGTATAAAATGAGCCTGAATTCTGACTGAGGCAAGATGGTTTGTTGCCACACCACTCTACCATTTTCTTAGTCTGCTAGATTTCTGAATAAAGGCCCTATTCCTTGCTCCAACAACTCTCAGAATTTATTGGCCTGTCATGGGTTGAGCAGAGCGAACTTGGTTTGGGTACCAGTAAGTCTCATTTTCATGTCATTTGACTTAAATAACTGGTGACCTGATGTTATGTTTCTCCTACATCCCTGACAGGATATTTTCTTTTTTGTTTCTACAAGTACCTTATTGATATATGAAGGGAAATGACTGAGGCTCATTTATTTATGATTCTCCAGAGCCTATAACCTGTTCACACAAGAATAAAAAAAATCCAGTTAAGTATTGAATAAAATCTTCCATTTTTTTCCATAGAAACAAAATGTGGGCAACTTGGCTTCTGCACAGTGAACCATTTCTGCCAGTGTTTTCATCCTTTTCAGGACTGTTCCATTAAGACCAGAGATGATATAAAATTGTGCTTGTATATGTTTTATGTCATGGGTTTTCTATGGTACCTATTATTTTCCATTTAATAACATCTGCAGCTTTCAATGATTGAAAAAACATCACAGATTTTCATAAACATGGGGGAGCAAGAGTCAAAAAGAAGTGGATGGTAGATCTTACTTAATACATGGGCTGAGGCTCATTTTAGGATTTCATATCATCCATGCTCCAGTGCCCTGAAACAAAACCAGAAAGGCTTCAGTCACTCTGCCATATAATCCTTAAAATGTCATTAAATATTTCAGGTTGTATTTCATTGCTAACCATGCCATGGCAATAATGATTGGAATTCTTTATAAAATATAAGCAAATATTCATCAAGTTCCAGGCTTCCCTTAGGTTCTGTACATAGTCTAAATGTCGGAGTAGACTCTCCACCTCCAAGAAGGAAGAGAAGCCCAGAGATGAGGAGAGATTTACACAGACTCTACATATGGGGAGTGAAAACCCGGGACTCAAACCATGGTCTGCTTATCCCTGCACCAGCTCTCAGTCTCCTCCAGTGTAGCTAATAAGTTGATCTTTTCAAGCCTACTTTGCTCTCTGATGTGAAATGAAGGGAAAAGAATTCACTACTCTTCTTCTGGTTCAGTGAGGCTACCTGTGTGAATTATGAGAATGAGGCAGCACTTTACAGGGGCCATGATGGGACTACCAATTGGATTGCGGGGTTTTCTATGAATACTCATGCATTTTTCAGTTTTTAAATCAAGGATTGAGAAGACTTTCTATGCAAGATGAAAATATCATGTGCAGATATCATGAAATGATCATCACAAAACAGACATCAAGTGTATTTTCAAATGATAACAATACATAAAAGGAGATGTAATTGATAGAAAATGATCTTTGTATTGGGACAAATATGGGCAATTAGAGTTCCCTAGTGGTACAGTGTGTTAAGAATCTGGCATTGTCACTGCTGTGGCTTGGGTTGTTGCTGTAACCTGGGTGAGGCTCCTGTCCTGGGAACTTTTGCATGACATGGAAGTGGCAAAAAAAAAAAGAAAATAAAGGAAAAAAAAACCCAAACCAAATATAGATGGTTAACACTAGTAAAATAAAAATGCACTGATTTAGAAACTGAGCACCTAATCCCACTCACACATTCCATAAAAACTATAATTTGTGTGATATAGAGAGAGATGCAAGAATTTTCATAGGATTGGTTTTAAGAAGAGAATGACATAAACAATGATATTAATATAAATTATATAATGTAAAAAAACTATTTTTAATATATGAATAAAATATATTGAATTATATATTATTGCATTTAAATATCTTTTTTTTTTTTGTCTTTTTGCCATTTCTTGGGCCGCTCCCATGGCATATGGTATGTTCCCAGGCTAGGGGTCTCATCAGAGCTGTAGCTGCCAGCCTACACCAGAGCCACAGCAATGTGGCATCTGAGCCGCATCTGTGACCTACACCACAGCTCACGGCCACGCCAGATTGTTAACCCACTGGGCAAGGGCAGGGATCAAACCTGCAACCTCATGGTTTCTAGTCAGATTCATTAACCACTGTGCCATGACGGAAACTCCCTAAATATCTTTTAAATATACATTTACAATTCATCAAATTCTTATAAAGTATATAAATATAAATTTATAAACCAAATAAAATGATATATTCCCTTTTGTAATAATGCACATCAGTAAAATATTTCAGGTAGTGTGTACTTTACAAAGACCTAACCCCAGTATTTTGGTAGACAAGTATATTTAGAGGCACCATAAACAGCATTGTGTTTAAGCAGGCTTTTTTTTTCCTTTGTCTTTTTAGGGCCACACCTGAGGTATATGTAAGTCCCTAGGCTAGGGGTTGAATAAAGGCTAGAGCTGTAGTTGCTGGCATATGTCACAGCCACAGAAATGTGGGCTCTGAGCCACATCTGCAGTCTTCAGTGCAGCTCATGCCAAAACAGGACCCTTAACCCAGGAGCAAGGTCAGGGATTGAACCTGCAACCTCATGAACAGTTTTTGGGTTCATTACTGCTGAGCCACAATGGGAACTGCTAAGTAAGCTTTTAAGAAAGTGGGTTATGGATAACATAAATCAATATCAATGTGATGGAAACATTACAAGAAAGGAGATCCATCAACTTAATGACATTGGTTGCTTCAGGTGGAGAAAGATGCAGAGAATTTGATGCTGAACCCAAGTTCTTGTACCTGACCTGCAGTGAAGTCAAACAAACCAAAAGGATAGAGTTTGGAGGTGAGAAAAGTTTATTGCAGGGCAAAGAAAGGAGAATAACCAGTGACTCCAGCTGAAAAGTTACAAACTCCCCAGCGGGTTTAAAGGAACATTTTTATAGGCAAAATTTAGGTGGTGGGGACTGCAAGGTGTGTGACCTCCCTCTGATTGGTTTGTGATGAGGAAACAATCATCAGTCTTCTAGTCAAACCAGTCTGGGACTGGAACTCAGCCTGAAATTAGTATCCTCCATCTGCCTGGGGGCCCTAGTTCTGTAGAAGAACTCAGAGCCAGGAATCAGATTGTTATGTACTTCACCCAAGTAGGAACCCGGCTCAAGCCACATTGCTGAACTACTGTTTCTTTCTTTTTATTTTATTTTTTACTTTTTTATTTTATTTTATTTTATTTTCCCACTGTACAGCAAGGGGATCAAGTTATCCTTACATGTATACATTACATTTACATTTTTCCCCACCCTTTGTTCTGTTGCAATATGAGTATCTAGACAAAGTTCTCAATGCTACTCAGCAGGATCTCCTTGTAAATCTATTCTAGGTTGTGTCTGATAAGCCCAAGCTCCCGATCCCTCCCACTCTCTCTCCCTCCCATCAGGCAGCCACAAGTCTTTTCTCCAAGTCCATGATTTTCTTTTCTGAGGAGATGTTCATTTGTGCTGGATATTAGGTTCCAGTTATAAGTGATACCATATGGTATTTGTCTTTGTCTTTCTGACTCATTTCACTCAGGATGAGATTCTCTAGTTCCATCCATGTTGCTACAAATGGCATTATGTCATTCTTTTTGATGGCTGAGTAGTATTGCATTGTGTATATATACCACTTCTTCCGAATCCAATCATCTGTTGATGGACGTTTGGGTTGTTTCCATGTCCTGGCTATTGTGAATAGTGCTGCAATGAACATGCGGGTGCATGTGTCTCTTTTAAGTAGAGTTTTGTCCAAATATATGCCCAGGAGTGGGATTGTGGGGTCATATGGAAGTTCTATGCATAGATTTCTAAGGTATCTCCAAACTGTTCTCCATAGTGGCTGTACCAGTTGACATTCCCACCAACCGTGCAGGAGGGTTCCCTTTTCTCCACAGCCCCTCCAGCACTTGTTATTTGTGGACTTATTAATGATGGCCATTCTGGACTGGTGTGAGGTGGTATCTCATGGTAGTTTTGTTTCTTTCTTTTTAATTAAAAAAATTTATTAGAGTATAGTCGATTTATAATGTTGTGTCAATTTCTGATGCACAGCATAGTGATTCAGTCACATTTATATATACATTCTTTTTCTCATATTATCCTCCATCATGGTCTATCCCAAGAGACTGGGTTTAGTTCCCTGTGCTGTACAGTAGGATCTCATTGCTTATCCATTCTAAATGTAATAGTTTACATCTACCAACCCCAAACTCCCCATCCAGCCTGCTCCCTCCCTTTTCCCCATAGCAACCACATGTCTTTCTTTGTGATTCAAACAGTGACTGATTAGGGAAGTGAGGGCAAAAAGAAAGACACAATATGACTCAGGGACCTTCTGCTTCTTTCTTGATGTCCTTATTCCCCTAATTAGTCACTGTCTTTGGATCTCAGGGACTGTCTAGGAGGCTGAAACATTTTCCCTACAAACAGGAAATGGAGGACACAGAAAGGCTTTTGTCCTTGGGAGGGTACCATAGGCTCCTCCTGGATTTCAGAATGGGATGGAGCTGAGGTGCCATAAAAGGCAAATTCTATCAGTAATATTTCAAATCTGTATAAAATGTGAGATCTGAAGCAAATAGTGTTAAATGTTTATATTTTAAAAATAAGATTTGAAATGGATAAGCAATGGGGTTCTACTGCACAGCACAGGAACTCTGTCTAATTTCTCGGGTTTGAACATGATGGAAGATAGTATAAAAAAAGAATGTGCATATATGTATGACTGGGTCACTTTGCTGAACAGCAGAAATTAAAGGAACATTGGGTTGTTGTTTTTTTGTTTTGTTTTGTTTTTTTTGTCTTTTTGCCTTTTCTAGGCTGCCCCGTGGCATATGAAAATTCCTAGGCTAGGGTCTAATCAGACCTGTAGCCACTGGCCTACACCAGAACCACAACAATGAGGGATCCAAGCTGAGTCTGCAACCTACACCACAGCTCACAGCAATGCTGGATCCTTAACCCACTTAGCAAGGCCAGGGATTGAACCTGCAACCTCATAGTTCCTAGTCAGATTCATTAACCACTGAGCCAAGATGGGAACTCCATGAAAGAACATTCTAAATCAAATATAATAAAAAAATTTTTAAATAAAATGTACATAAATTACATAGAACTTAAAAAAATAGGAGGTGAGTATTGATAAGAGCAATAAATAATATTAATTCAGCATTTTCTTTTTTTTAAATTTTTTTTTGTCTTTTTGTCTTTTTGTTGTTGTTGTTGTTGTTGTTGCTATTTCTTGGGCCGCTCCCGTGGCATATGGAGGTTCCCAGGCTAGGGGTTGAATCACAGCTGTAGCCACCGGCCTACGCCAGAGCCACAGCAACGCGGGATCCGAGCCACGTCTGAAACCTACACCACAGCTCACGGCAAAGCCGGATCGTTAACCCACTGAGCAAGGGCAGGGACCGAACTCGCAACCTCATGGTTCCTAGTCGGATTCGTTAACTACTGCACCACTACGGGAACTCCTAATTGAGCAGTTTCTAAGTGTTGAGCAATATTTGAGAAGACATTTTTTTCTCAATCCCAGCTGCACATTTGGGTAACTAGGAAACTCATGTGTAGAGATCCAGATATTGGTTCTAGGCTGAGGCTGGGGTATTTGTGTATTTTAAAATAAGCACATGTAGGAGTTCCTGCTTTGGCACAATGAGAACAGTGTTGTCTCTGGAATGATGGGATGCAAGTCTGATCCCTGGCTGGCAAGGTGGGTTAAGGATGTGGTGTTTTTGCCGCAGTTATGGTATAAGTCACAACCGTGGCTTGGATTTGATGCCTGGCCTGTGAACACCATAAGCCACAGGGTGGCCAAAAAAGAAAAAAAAAGCATATGTAAATTGACAAGACCTGCTCATCAACTCAGGTCCCAAAGGCAAGGTGCCACAGATTTAAGAAAGAAGAGACAAAGAAATAGAGTGGGGATCAGGGGGCTACTGCCTTTGAGAGGCAATAGCAACCCTCTGAGCCAAGTCATGATTTTTGCTATTTTCTACTTCCTTCTACGTACAGAATCACATGTGTCATTTACAATGTTACTGACCAAGGCTACAGATATGCAAGGCACAGTCCCTTTGTATTCATAGATGCTATAAATGGTTAACCCTCCAGAGAAAGATTATATTGTTTATGCTTTAGGCTATTACGCCCTTTCCTTCAACTCCCTTAGGGTTCTGGTCATGAGAACAAGAATGTCAATGGCGTTCCATCAGCCACATCTGGAGTATTTGGCAACTTGCTTTCAAGCAGCCACTCGTAGATGTACATTTCCTGTCTCACTCCCTTTCCCCCAGGGGTCTAGGAAAGGCATATATATTTTGCAAGCCTAGATTAGCAGCATTCTTCAAGGGCCATCTAGTTTCTTTGATTCACTATGGTCTGTATACATGCATATCTGACAAGCCTCCAACAGTAAATATAGTGATCAGCCAGAACTAAAAACCAGTGGTCTAAGCAATATTAAGGATTTTTCAAACTTACAGTCCTCTAAGGTTGGTTTAATTCTGATAATCTCATAGTATAGAAACTACCTAGATGTGGTTATATTATTTATATTCAATGTCTTTTCAATTAAACCATAGAGCGACGTGCCAAAATAATGAAATTGAATTACCTTCAGGTAGCAGAAGAGAATTGCAGTCCCTTTATTTGGAGGGATTGATGTAAAAATCTATTAGCTTAACATGAGAAGCCTGGGTCTTAGGCAGGCTGTTGGACCTCCCCTGGTGTTAAACCCCTCAACTATAAGTAAGAGGGTTTATCATCAGGAAAACAAGACTACCAGGTATATGAAGATGTATTCAACATCGCTAATATCAGGAACGCTGGACAAAACCTCAATCAAATATCACTTCATATCTATTGTGATGGCTATTAACAAAAATCCAAACAACAGCAAGTGTTGCTGAGGATGTGGAGAAAAGGGAACCTTAGTACTTGGTTGGTGGAAGTGAATATTGGTACAGCCATTATGGAAAAGAGAATGGAGGTTCCTCAAAAATTAAAAACCATTATTAATTGAGGAGTTCCCATCATGGCTCAGCATAAACAAATATGACTAGTATCCATGAAGATGCATATTTGATCCCTGGCTTCTCTCAGTGGGTTAAGGATCTGGTGTTGCTGTGAACTGTGTGTAGGTCACAGATGCAGCTCAGATCTGGCTTTGCTGTGTCCTTGGTGCAGGCCAGAGGCTACAGCTCCGATTTGACCCCTAGCCTGGGAACCTCCATATACTGTGGGTGTGGCCCTAAAAAGCAAAAATAAAAAAGCAAAAAACAAAAAACAAAAACATTGCTATTGATTGAAATAGAGCTATTGTATCATCCAGCAATACCACTGCAGGGAAAATGTCCAAAGGAAAAGAAATCAGTACCTCAAAGAGATATCTGTACTCCTAAGTTCATTGTAATTTTTCACAATAGTAAGAATCTGCAAAAAACTGATCTACAGAGCCAGGAATGGATAAGGAAAATGTGCTGTGTATACAGAGATAATAGAATATTATTCAGCAGTAAAAAGAAGGAAATCCTGCCATTTGTGACAATATGAATGTAACTGGAGGACATTATGCTTACTGAAATAGATGGGTGGAACCTAAGAAAATTCAATTCATAAAACCATCAATTAGAACTGTAGTTGTAAGGGGTAGGGTTGGGGGAAATGGAGAGTTGTTGGTCAAAGGGTATAGAATTTCTGTTATAAATGAATGAGTCCTGATTGTCTAGCATACAGCATGTGTCTGTGTGAAAAATTATTGTATCATCTAATTAATTTAAAGAAATCTTCATGTTGTATAATGCAAATATGCAATTTTGTCAATCATACCTTAATAAACTGGATAAAAGGAAAACCAGTGAACTAATGTTATCAGGCCACTTCAGAAGAGAGTACAAAAACTAGTGTGGTCCCATGTGGGGGATGATTTACTGAGATTGAATTGAGTTGCAACAAATAACTTCATCTAAAATAAAAAAAATTCAGAGAGTGTTCCTTAAATGTCATTGTTGTTTAATCATTGAGAGAAGCTCTGTTAACAATGTCATCTTCTCATTCATCAAGGCTGTATGATTATGTGCACTTAATGAAACGATGCTGGTTGATTTTTTAATTCCAGCAGAGCTAGAGTTATGAAGAATATATTAAATGACTTTTAAAACACAAACCCAATATTTGAACAATCATTAATTTCATGAAAGGGGGAAGACAGAAAATAAAAAAATGACTCAACTCCTGAAGATAACTATTACAAAAAATCTTATTACAAACATTCAAATTTAATTTGGAATCCAGTTTACATAAATCCATATTTTACATAGTATTTACAAATATTGTAAATAAAGGAAATATCTAGAATATATTTGAAAAAAAAGTTTTATTTAACTGTTTTAAGTAGTTCAATGTAGAACTTTATTCTTAGAGGGGATAGTGCATTTCTTATTCTGTATTTTTTTCTAAATAAGTAGTCTATATTACCATGATCATGTATTTATATATTCCCTCTCTTCTGTTACTGTTTAGTAAAGTTTCTATATAGTAAGTGTGTGTAGAAAAAGGCAAATAAATGAAAACCAGTAAGTAAACAATTCTAAGCAGATAGAAATTTTCACACTGAGAAATACTGTTACAAGGTCCTGGGGGATATGACCTTAGAAATGAATTGCTTGAATCTAAAATATGAACAAAGTGCTGCATGCCCATTTACTAATTTCCCTAATTTTGACCCTCTTTTCTCTAAAAAAAAGGTGTCCAAACTATATAGAACTGGAAATCTAACAAGTGTCTCAGAATTCTTCCTCCTGGGCTTCTCAGAGGATCCAGAACTGCAACCTCTCCTCTTTGTCCTGTTCTTGTCCATGTGCCTGGTCACCATGCTGGGGAATCTGCTCATCATCCTGGCTGTCATCTCTGACTCCCACCTCCACACCCCCATGTACTTCTTCCTCTCCAACCTGTCCTTGGCTGACATGGGCTTCATTTCTACCACTGTCCCCAAGATGATTGTGAACATCCAAACTCACAGCAGAGTCATCTCCTATGTGGGCTGCTTAATTCAAATGTCTGTTTTTATTATTTTGGGGGCTATGGATTGTACACTTCTGAGTGTGATGGCCTATGACAGGTTTGTGGCCATCTGTCACCCACTGCATTACTTGGTCATCATGAACCCACCCCTATGTTGCTTCTTACTTTTGGTGTCTTTTTTGGTCAGCCTTTTGGACTCCCAGGTGCACAGTTGGATTGTGTTATAACTTCCCTGCTTCAAGGATGTGGACATTTCCAATTTCTTCTGTGATCCTTCTCTACTCCTCAAGCTAGCCTGTTCTGATACTCTCACCAATAACATTTTCATGTATTTTGTTTGTGCCATTTTTGCTGGTATTCCAGTCTCAGGGATCCTTTTCTCTTATACTCGAATTCTTTCCTCCGTTCTGAGAGTCCCCTCATCAGGTGGGAAGTCTAAAGCCTTCTCCGCTTGTGGGTCTCACCTGGCAGGTGTTTGCTTATTTTATGGAACAGGCCTTGGGGTGTATCTCAGCTCAGCCATCTCACATTCTCCCAGGAAGAATGCAGTGGCCTCAGTGTTGTACACCGTGGTCACCCCCATGCTGAACCCCTTCATCTATAGCCTGAGGAACAGAGACATCAAAAGGGCCATGAGGAGGGTCCTCAGCAAAACAATCTATTCTTAATATTTGTGTCATCCCTTTGGAGTGTATATTGTAACATATTGCAAATACAACATCTAGACCTGAAAATTTTACCTCTCACATCAGAACCTTTTTGTAGCTCTTATCACCTTCTTGCTTATCATTGCCTCACACTTGAATATTGCTTCATTTGATATGTTTATTGGGATGGGAGAGTATTCTGAGATCTTTTCTATATCATAATTACTGCATGTCTGACTCTTATTATATGCATGGAGGTATCTGTAGTTTATCATGGTGACCCAAGCTTCCTGAAAAGATGAGCAACTCTCTTTTTGATTATTTTCTTTCTTTTTTATATTTCTTCATTTATTTTATTTTTCTGAATATACATATAAGTGGTAACATAAAATATTTATATTTGTATGACTTATTTCACTAAGCATAATACTTTTTCAAGTCCATTGATATTGTTGTAAATGGCAGAATTTCATTCTTTTTTATAGGTGAGTAGTATTCCTTTGTATATATGTACTACTCTTTATCTGTTGATAGACACTTAGATTTCTTACATATCTTGGCTATTGTAAACAATGCTACTATGATCACTGGGGTCCACATATCTTCTTTTTCAAAAAAATTTTATTTGAGTTGATTTACAATGTTCTGGCAATTTCTGCTGTACAGAAAAGTGACCCAGATATTATATATATATGTATATATATATATATATATATACACATACATATATACATATATATATATACACACATACATATATATACACACACACACAGACATTATATATATATATATAAAATCATTTTCTCACTTTATCCTTCATGCTGATCCACCACAAGTAATTGGATGTATTTCCCTGTGCTATACAGCAGGATCCCATTGCCCATCCACTCCAAATGCAATATTTTTCATCTACTAACACCAGACTCTCAACCCATCCTTCCCCCTACCCCATGGAAAACACAAGTCTATCCTCCATGGCCATGATCTCTTTCTGTTTTGTAGGTAGATCATTTGTGCCATATTTTAGACTCCACCTATAAGTGATAACATATGGTGTCTGTCTTTCTCTTTCTGACTTACTTTACTCAGTATTGGAGTCTCTAGATCCATCCATGTGTAAATGGCATTCATTTGCTTTTTTTATGTCTGAGTAGTAGTCCACTGTATATATGTTCCACCTCCTCTTAATCCATTCATCTGTTAATGGGTTTTTAGTTTGTTTTCATGTCTTGGCTACTGTGAATAAGCTGCAATGAACATACAGGTGGATGGATTTTTTTCAAGGAAAGTTTTGTCTGAATATATGCCCAAGAGTGGGATTGCTGGGTCATACAGTAGTTCTATATTTAGTTTTCTGAGATACCTCCATACTGTTTTCCATAGTGGTTGTACCAATTTACCTTCCCATCAACAGTGAAGGAAAATTTCCTTTTCTCTGTGTATTCTCCAGCATTTGTTTTTGTTGACTCTTTAATGGTGGACTTTTGACTAGTCATTAGACTTTTGATTTGCATTTCTCTAATAATTAGTGTTTTTGAGCATATTTTATTGTGCCTGCTGGCCATCTATATGTCTTCTTTGGAGAAATGTCTTTTCAGGTCTTTTGTTCATTTTTCAATTTGTTTGTTAGGTTTTTTTATGTTAAATCTTATAAGTTGCTTGTGTATTTTAGAGATTAATCCCTTGTCAGTTGCATCATTAGAAACTATTTCTCCCATTCCACATGTTGTCTTTTTGTATTTTATATGGTTTCCTTTGCTGTGCAAAACCTTGTCAGTTTGATTAGGTCCCATTGGTTCATTTTTGCTTTGATTTCTGTTGCTTTTGGAGACTGTCCTAAGGAAACATTTGTAAGGTTGATGTCAGAGAATGTTTTGCCTATATTCTCTTCCAGGAGTTTGGTGGGGTCTTGTCTTATATTTAAGTCTTTCAGCCTTTTTGAGTTTATTTTGGTGCATGGTGTGAGAGTATGTTCTAGTTTCATTGATTTGCATGTAGTTTTTCCAAGTTTCCCAGCAATTCCTGCTGAATAGACTATGTTTTTCCCATTTTATGTTCTTGCCTCCTTTGTCAAAGATTAATTGACCGTAGGTGTCTGGGCTTATTTCTGGGTTCTCTATTCAGTTCCATTGGTCTGTCTGTCTGTTTTGGTACCAGTACCACACTGTCTTGATGCCTGTGGCTTTGTAATATTGCCTGAAGTCTGGGAGAGTTATGCCTTCTGCTTGGCTTTTGTTCCTCAGGTTTGCTTTGTCAATTCTGGGTCTTTTATGGTTCCATATAAATTTTTGGATAGTTTGTTCTAGTTCTGAGAAATATGTCATGGGTAATTTGATGGGGATTGCATTGAATCTGTAGATTGCTTTGGGCAGCATGGCCATTTTTATGATATTAATTCTTCCAACCCAGAAGCATAGAATATCTTTCCATTTCTTTGAATCCTCTTTAATTTCCTTGATTAATGTTTTATTTTTTTATAATGATTTTTTTTTCATTATAGCTGATTTATAGTGTTCTGTCAATTTTCTGCTGCACAGCAAAGTGATCCAGTAACACATACATGTATACATTATTTTTTCTCACATTATCATGCTCCATCACAAGTGACCAGACATAGTCCCCAGTGCTATACAGCAGGATCCCATTGCTTATCCATTCCAAAGGCTATGGTGTGCATCTGTCAACACCAAATTCCCAGTCCCTCCCCTTCCTCCCCCTCCCCCTTGGCAACCACAAGTCTATTCTCCAAGTCCATGATTTTCGTTTCTGTGGAAAGGTTAATTTGTGCCATATATTAGATTCTAGATATAAGTGAAACCATATGGTATTTGTCTTTCTCTTTCTAACTTCACTTAGTATAAGAGATTTCTAGTTCTATCTGTGTTGCTGCAAATGGCATTATTTTGTTCTTTTTTATAGCTGAGCAGTATTCCATTAATGTTTTATAGTACTCAGCATAAGAGTCTTTCACCTCTTTTGTTAGGTTTATTCCCAGTTGTTTAATTTTTGGGGGTGTGATTTTAAAAGGTATTGTGGTTTTTACACCTTTTCTAATATTTCATTGTTAGTATATAGAAATGCAACTGATTTCTGAATGTTAATCTTGTATCCTGCTTCTTTGCTGAATTCATTGATCAGTTTGAGTAGTTTTTGTTTGGAGGCCTTAGGGTTTTCTATATATAACATGATGTCATCTGCATACAGAGACAATTTTACCTCTTCTCTTCCAATTTGGATATATTGTACTTATTTGTTTGTCTGATAGCTGTGGCTAGGACTTCCAGTACTATGTTGGATAAAAGTGTTGATAGTGGGTATCGTTGTCTTGTTCCAGACTTTAGTGGGATGGCTTTCAGCTTTTCTAGAGTATTATATTTGCTGTGGGTTTGTCATAAATTGCTTTTATTATGTTAAGACATGTTCCTTCTATACCCACTTTGGTAAGAGTTTTTATCATGAATGGATGTTAGATTTGTTAGATGCTTTTCTGCATCTACTGAGATGATGATGTGGTTTTCAACTTTTCTTTTGTTAATGTGGTGTATGACATTGATTGATTTGTGTATGTTGAACCATCCTTGTGAATCTGGGATGAATCAAATTGGTCATGGTGTATGATCTGTTTTGTATGTTTTTGGATTCAGTTGGCCAAACTTTTTGTGTCTACATTCATCAAAGATATTGGCCTATAATTTTCTTTTTTTGTGTGGTATCTTTGTCTGGGTTTGGTATCAGAGTAATTGCGGCTTCACAGAATGAGTTTGGGGATGTTCCTTCCTCTGTTTTTCTGGAAAAGTTTCAGAAGAAGATGTGTTATCTCTTCTCCCTCAAGTTGGAAAGAACTCAGCTGTGAGGCCATCAGGTCCTGGACTTTTGCTTTTTGCAAGTTTTCTAATCACATGTTCAATTTCAGCACCATGTTCATATTTTCTAGTTCTTCCTGGTTCAGTCTTGGTAGCTTGTACCTTTGCAAGAATCTGTCCATTTATTGGAGCTTGTCCATTTTATTGGCATATAGTTTCTCATAATATGTTCTCATGATCCTTTATATTTCCTAGAGTGTTGGTTGTAACTTCTCCTTTTTCATTTCTAAATTTATTGAATTGAACCCTCTCCCTTTCTTTCTTGATGAGTCTGGCTAAAGGTATATCAATTTTGTTGATCTTTTCAAGGAACCAACTTTTTTGGTTTCATTGATCTTCTCAATTGTTTTCTTTGTCTCTATGTTATTAATATTGGCTCTAATCTTTATGATTTTTTTTCCTTCTACTAATTTTGCATGTCATCTGTTCTTCCTTCTCTAGATCTTTAAGGTATAAGTTTAGGTTTTTATTTGAGTTATTTCTTCTTTCCTGAGATAAGACTGTATTGTAATAAACTTCTGTCTAAGAACTGCTTTTGCCATGTCCCATAGGTTTTGGATTGTTATATCTTCATTGTCATATGTCTCTATGTATGATTTACTTGAAAATGTCTATTATTTTCCATAACCCTTTTTCCAACCTGTTTATTCAGGGTATGTATGAAGATGCATTCCACTGCTTCTCAACCTTGGCTTTTATCAAAATCATCCAGGATGCTTAAAAATATTGACATCTGGGTCTCAGCACCACATTTTCTGATAATTAGGCTGGGTTGTGTCCTGAACATGAAGATTTTTTAAGGCACGTAGGTGGTTAGAGTGTGTGGCCTAGGTGGAGAATTTCTGATAAGTCAGATCTTTCATTTCAAGGTGACCTGTCCGACTTTGGTCCTAACTACTCATGGAGGAAGATCCTAAAGAGATCAAAGCTCAAAGGGGGAAGATATGAAGAGCCTACAGTAGCCACACTCAATATATTTCCTCTTTCTTTCTTTCTTTCTTTCTTTCTTTCTTTCTTTCTTTCTTTCTTTCTTTCTTTCTTTCTTTCTTTCTTCCTTCCTTCCTTCCTTCCTTCCTTTCTGTCTTTCTCCACCACACCTGTGGCATGATAATTTCTTAGGCTAGGAGTCAAATCAGAGCTGCAGCTGCAGGCCTACACCACAGCCAGAGAAACAATGGATCTGAGCCACACCTGTGACCTATGCTGCAACTTGCGGAAATGCTGGATCCTTAACCAACTAAGCAAGTGTAGAGTTCAAATCCATCTTGTCACAGAGAAAATATTGGGTACTCAACCTGTTGAGTCACAAGAGGAACTCTGTCCCCATTATTTCTGATAATGATTCCTCATGTACCATGTCTCTCTACACCACAGAGCTTGGCCTATGTGCTATTTTTGAAGGGATTGTTTCTGCTCCAAACTCATATTTCTATACTTTGCTTTAGGATGGGGATCTTGGAATTAATGCTATTTTCCATCTTATGGTCATTTTTAATATATTCAAGAGTGGTCTGTAAAATTCTCTTTGCCCTAAATGTTTTCCTAAATGCTAAACTGTCCCCTTTATACACCCATGCCTTTGGTATAGTAGCTTCTTCCTTCACTTATGATAGCTGTGTTATTCTTTCTTTTTTTTTTTAAATCTCTAATAACTCTTTAAAAAACTCTTGTATTAAATTTTCTCCATTAAAATGACTAATTGGTTTCTCTTTTCTTGAATGAATCCTGATAGATAATGCAGCACAAGAGTATATAATATGTTGTAAGATACCTGCAATTGGAAGATTGCAAAATTGCACTGGGAAGAAAGGTGGTTGTTAAGACTCCGTCTTAGTGTTGGGTACGCCACTGGGAAATAGGTAGTGATGTCATATTTCCAGTTGCTGTGTGACTCTAATGATATCTGAGGATCATAAAATCACCCAAATCATCACAATGAATTTATCTTCTTTTCCATTATTTAGGATTGTAATGTGGTCAAGCAAATGGGAGTTTATACCTTTACCACACAGCCTGCTTAGGACTTTGCCCGATTATCATGCCTTTCTGTATTCTGTCACAAGAACTAAGTCTGAGGGCTCCTGTTGTGTTCCACAAGATGAGTGTCCACCCCTTCTTAGATTTGTCAGACTTCATTTTTAATGGTAGTAGTCTGGGCCCTCTGAAAGCTGTGCAAAACTAGTTTAATTTACTTTGCATTTCACTTTTTTAAATTTTTTTTAGTTTTTATTTTATTTTATTTTATTTTATTTTCCCACTGTACAGCAAGGGGGTCAGGTTATCCTTACATGTATACATTACAATTACAGTCTTTCCCCCACCCTTTCTTCTGTTGCAACATGAGTATCTAGACATAGCTCTCAATGCTATTCAGCGGGATCTCCTTGTAAATCTATTCTAAGTTGTGTCTGATAACCCCAAGCTCCCCATCCCTCCCACTCCCTCCCCCTCCCATCAGGCAGCCACAAGTCTCTTCTCCAAGTCCATGATTTTCTTTTCTGAGGAAATGTTCATTTGTGCTGGATATTAGATTCCAGTCATAAGTGATATCATATGGTATTTGTCTTTGTCTTTCTGGGTCATTTCACTCAGGATGAGATTCTCTAGTTCTATCCATGTTGCTGCAAATGGCATTATCACTTTTTAAGTTATCTAAGTAGGCGTTTCACTACAATGTACATAGATGACAAACAGAAAGAAAATTTTATTGGATCATTTTTGACTTACAGTGTTGTGTTAATTTTAGGTATACAGCAAAGTGAATCAGTTATGAACAGAATATATCCATTCATTTGTGAGAAACTTTGATGTTAAAGAAAACAAAATACTTGACTTTGCTATGAAAGAAAATAATGCATTTGACAGAGGAAAATTTCTAGTTTTTAGGAAAAGAAGTAGCCCAATAAAAAATGATTAAATTTACTGAAATATTATATATGCATCCCTCCCATTGACTATGAGATTTACATAGTGACTTGATTTTGACAATGAAATATGGAAGACATTTTGGGATGTGTCACTTCAGGGATTAGAGTTTTAAAAAATATGACCTTTTTTTCTCCTTCTTTTCTCTTCCTCTCTCTGCTGAGAGAACACAGCTTCCATGTGGTGAGGTATTCCCTCAGAGGCCCATAGGTCAAGGAACTGTGGGAATTCTCTGGATAATATTCTGTGTACATGGGAATCCTAACCACAGCCCTGTAGTGAGCTTGAAAAGTGCTCCTTTGCTAATCAGGCTTTCAGGTGTTTGTAACCCTGACCAACTGCTTGATTGCAACCTCCTGGGAGGCCCTCTGAAATATTTAAATAAATATCAGTAAGCAAATAACAAGCAAAAATCAGGGGTATCCTAATATGGCAACATGATTCCATTAGAGGAAAACTTAGAAATGAAGACTCATTGAAATTACAAAACACACACATGCACACACGCATAACCCCATAAATCTCCAAAATATAAATTGCCATTCTAAGCAAGAACTAAGGTAATGAAAATAAGTTATCCTTAGAGACAAATATTAGCTGAGAAAATTGAAAAGGTATAACATTTCTTGCTGTAGATCTCCCAATGCTGCATAGATTTTGTGATGAATACAATGGGTTTACTGGGACTAAAATCATACATTGACTGGTTACACTGGGGGGAAATATCTGAGTATTATGTTAACATTCTGCAATATGTTACATGTAAGGAGACAAAGGTGTAGGTGAACATCCTCCTGAAGAGAGGATGGGCCAAGAACCTTCCAGGAATATTCACTTTTCTCTTTTTTTTTCTTCTTTGATGAATACTAGAAAGTCTCCAGAGACTGGGACAATATGGACCCACTGGCTAATTATGAGCTTTGTGCACTGAGACCTCAGGTCACACCACTGTACATAATTGGCCAGTGCTTCCATCTCTTCAGTTTGCCAGTTCTAAGAGTGTGATTCTAGACCTGTGTCTCTATCCTTTGTGGGCACCTGCATCAGCAGTTCCCAGCCTGAGTCTGACTTCTTGCCAGTCCTGAAGAGAGATCCTGAAACTTCATCACAGGCCAGGAAGGAAAGGGCAATGAATCTGTTTTCCTTGGTCATGGTCCACCAGAAATGTATCCAATCCCAGTAAGTGCTTAGGGGAAAGAGTGATTGATGGAGGGTTTCTTGGGAAGCATGATTTTCTCCTAGGAGGCTAAAATGATGGTTGGTATAGAAAGATGAAGGGTCATCAATGTATAGAATTTTGGATCAGAGCCCTCTGAAATTTTTGTTCTTGGTTGTGGTTTGGGTGTGAGAATTCTCATTCAGACTTCTGCATCCATCCTCACTGGCTTTGTCTCTGCCTGGCATCCCTCCCACCATAGCAGCACATGAACCTCTCTAAACTTCCCTCTTAGCAATCCAAATGTTCATGAAAGCAATGATGAAGATGAGAAGGAGGATGGCATTAACCCAAACATCATGCATTGTTGACGAGTGTCAGGCTCTGTGGTTTGTGTATCATGTCTCTTGTTTGATTACATCTACATCATCTCTCTCAAACTGGAAGTGCCCACATCCCATGATTATTTCAATAAGAGGAAGGCACAGCATTTTATGTAACATTTACTGTGGTATTGGTTAGTACGAGTTAAAGCCATGTTTGAAGCCAGTCATCCTCGGCAGACTGAGTCCAGGATGCATCTGAGCAGGCTTTCCCCTGCCAACCTCAGCAGTCATGTGTCTTCCCTGTGAGAGCTGGCAGAAACTCCCTGCTCATGAAGCCCTTCTCTGCAGAGTTTTCTTGCAGACCACAGTGGAGGGGAGTAGGTAGTGCTTGCTGTATGGATGACAGGAAAAATGATTGAGTGACAGAAAGAGACAAGAAAGACAAATGCCATCTGATATCATTTATATATGGAATCTAAAATATGTCACAAGTTGGATTTCCCATTGTAGCACAGGGGAAATGAATCCAATTAGGAACCATGAGGTTGCAGGTTTGATTCCTGCCCTCACTCAGTCATTTAAGTATCTGGTGTTGCTGTGAGTTGTGGTGTAGGTCACAGACATGGCTCAGATCTGGCACTGCTGTGGCTATGGTGTAGGCCAGCAGCTGTGGCTCTGATTAGACTCCTAGTCTGGGAACCTCCATATGCCACAGGTGGGGCCCTAAAAAGCAATAATAATAATAATAATAATAATAATAATAATAATAATAGTAAAGTACAGTAAAATATGGCACAAATGAACCTATCTGCAAGAGGTAAACAGACTCACAGACATAGAGAACAGACTTGTGGTTGCCAAGGGGAAGTGAGAGGGAATGGGATGAACTGGGAGTTTGGGGTTTGTAGCTCCAAACTATTTCATTTAGAATGGATAAGCAATAAGGTCATGCTGTACAACCTAGGGAAATATATCCAATCTCTTGGGATAAAACATGATGGAAGATGGCATGAAAAAGATGTATACATACGTATGACTTGGTCAATATGCTCTACAGTAGACATTGACACAGCACTGTAAGTCAACTATACTCTGATGAAAATAAAATAAAATAACATCACAAAAATAACTGGCAAAGGATATTTAAGGATAGATGATACCATGCTGTACAGTAGAAAAAATATACATGTAAAGAAATGATAAAAAAAATAAAGATAGATGATAGATCTCTCTATAGATCCTGCTCCTGGATTTTACTTCAACTGTCCACTTTCTCCTCCATACCAATAATCAGCCAAATCAACCACAAAAGGAGACATAAAAATCAGAGTCTTGGGGTCCACTCCTACTCAGGAAAATGAAAACTATTTAAAATAATATACATCAGATGTATCTGTGGTTAAACCTCTGCACTTCTGCTTGGAACTTTCAGAGAGTCTGTAAACAATGAAATTAAGTCATAGTATTTGCATAATAAAAAATTAATTTTGAACCCTTGGTGTTCCACTAATTCTTAGTGTGTGAGGGGGTAAATTCTTAGAATCCTCAGTTTAGGATTGTCAGCTGAGTTGATTCCTTTTTTTTTTTTTTGATAAAAAACCCACTCAATTAGAATGAAACAAATAATGGTTGCCCTCTCTGCAGTAACTATGTGATGGATGCATAAAGAAAGCGGAATTTAAATTCTTAATATTTTGTAACTAATACTTATGAGGCTAATTCTCACCTTACTGGATATAAATATCCCTTTATCTAATGTTATTATTTCCTTACATCCCATACATTTGGTTTGTTTATACTAATGCATTCTTCACATATGAAGAGAAAGAACAGAGGCTTATTTATTTCTGATTCCCAAGAGCCTACCTCTTGTTGGCACAGAGGAGACACCCAGGATTTAAAAAAAGCCAGAAAGAGAAAGACAAATACCATATGATATCCCTTACATCTGGAATCTAATATCTGGCACAAAGGAATCTTTCCACAGAAAAGAAAATCATGGACTTGGAGAACAGCCTTGTGGTTGCCAAGGGGGAAGGGGAGGGAGTGGGAGGGACTGGGATCTTGGGGTAAATAGATGCAGAATGTTGCCTTCAGGATGGATTAGCAATGGGATCCTGCTAGTGTAGCACTGGGGACTCTGTCTAGTCAATTATGATGGAACATGTAAAGTGAGAAAAAAGAATGTACACATGTACGTATACATGGGTCACCATGCTGTACAGTAGGAAAAACATATATATAAAGAAATTTTTAAAAAGCCAGTTAAGTGTTGAATAAACCCTTCCATTTTTCATAAAAAATAAAGTAAATTGCCTATGGCTTCCAAGCAGTGGATCATTCATGCTGGTGTTTCCACCCTTCAGAATGTCCCATAAGACGAGGACAAGATAAAATCATGCTTGTTTGTGACCATGTGATTTTCTATTGGACCTATTATTTCCCATTTAGTAGCACCTACAGGATTCAGTCATTGAAAAACCATTGCAGAAATTTTCATAAGTATGAGGAAAAAAGGAGTCAGGAAATATGAGAACAGTACATTTTATTTCATGGGCTGATATGTATTTTAGGGTTTCATGTCATTCAATGCTCCAATGCCCTCAGACAGGAAAGGATTCGACCTCTCTGCAATGTAATCTACAAAACATCATTAAATTTTAGGAATTGTATTTAGTGAATAAATACATTATTTCAATGTTGATTGACTTTCTTTCTAAAAAATGATGCACTATTTACCAGTTACAAACCCTTTATAGTTTCCACACTTGGTTTGGTGGTGAGTATTAGACTCTTTATTTCCAAGAAGGAAGAGAAGCCCAGAGATGAGGAGAGATTTACACACACTCCACATATAGGGGGTGAAAAACCCAGGACTCAAATAGTGATCTGCTTATTTATGTACCAGTTCTCAGTCACCTCCACTGTAGACAAGAGTGAGTCTTTTCTAACCTACTTGGGCCTCAGATGTGAAATGAAGGTAGAAGAATTGATTGATCCTCTTTTGGTTCAGTGAGTCTACCTGTGAATTTTGAGAATGAGACAGTAATTTACAGGGGCCATAGTGTCACTAACATGATTGATTACAGGAATTTTTATAAATAGTCAAGTTTTTCAGTCCAGTTTTAAAACCCAAGTTTGAAATAATTTCCTATGCAAGATGAAAATGTCACATGTAGGTGTCATGAAATTATCACAAGATAGACTTCAGGAAGGGAGAGATAAATAACATATGCTATGACTTACATGTGGAATCTAAAATATGGCACAAATGAAACTACCTACAAAACAGAAACAGACTCATGGATAAAGAGAACAGACTTACGGTTGCCAAGGAGAATGGGGGAGGCAGTGGGATGGATGGTGAGCTTGGGTTTAGTAGATGCAAACTATTACATTTAGAATGGATAAGCAATGAGGTCCTACTGTACAGCATGGGGAACTATATCCAATGTCTTGGGATAGATCTTGGTGGAAGATAGCATGCTAAAAAGAATGTATATATATATACATATGTATGTATGACTGGGCCACTGTGCTCTATAGGAGAAATTCACACTGTAAATCAACTATACTTTAATAAAAAAATTAAAAATAAAGATACAACAGAAATAGTTTTTCAAGTGACCCTTTGTAAAAGTTGATGTGGTTGATAGAAAGTAATTTTTGGATTGAAACAAATATAAGCAATTAATACTAGTAAAACTGAATATTCACCAATTCCTAGAAATTGAGCTAATCCCCACTCACAGTTGGTATACATATTCTCATTTGTATGATACAAAGTTTGGTATAAGAATTTTCATAGGACTGTTGTAAAAGGAAACTGATATAAATAGTAATATAAAATATGTAAGTTAACTAATAAATAAAACATGATTATTTAGTTACAGTAAATGTATGTGAAGTATATAGGTTAAATATGTTAAATCTATATTAAAACCTATAAACATAAATTTGTAAACTAAATAAAGTGATGTTTTGACTTACACAATTATGGGCATCAGGAAAAAGGTTTGAAGTACTTGTTTGTACTTAACAAAGAGGCTTCACCTCAAAGTTGAGGGAAAATACATTTTAGAGAAAATATGGGTGGTATTCTGCTAAGGTGAGATCTTAAGAACTCTCCTTATAGATATAGAAATTAATATTGGAATCATGGAAACAGTGACAAGGAAATATACCCATCAACTTCATGTCACTGGTCGCTTTTTGGGGACAGGTATACAGAGGGATGGGATTGAGCTGAGATCCAAGAAAAGCCAAATGTTATCAGTTATGTTTCACACCCCAATAAAATATGAGAACTGAAACAAGTATTATTAAATGCTCATATTTAATAAGTGACCATGCATATTATGAGGGCAATTATAAGTAATATTTATGGAGCTTTCTCTAAATGTTGGGCAATATTCCAAGGCAGTGATTATTAAGCCCAGATTCTCATTAGCGTGGCTGAGAAAGTCACCTGCAGAGATCCTGATACTGGTTCTAGGCTGAGGGTGTGTTGTCTGTGTATTTTTAAAATAAGTATGCATGAATTATCAACAAACTGGTACTGAAAACCACTGGTCTAAGCAATATTAATGATTTTGTCAAACTTTCTTTCAGTAGTTCTATTAGGTAGCTTCAATTATTTTTTTTATGTAAAATGACATCATCTGTGAATAGAAATTATTTTATTTTATTCTTATACAATTCTATTTAATTATTTTATTTCCTTTTTTTTTATTTTCCCACTGTACAGCAAGGGGGTCAGGTTATCCTTACATGTATACATTGCAATTACAGTTTTTCCCCCACCATTTCTTCTGTTGCAACATGAGTATCTAGACATAGTTCTCAATGCTATTCAGCGGGATCTCCTTGTAAATCTATTCTAGGTTGTGTCTGATAAGCCCAAGCTCCAGATCCCTCCCACTCCCTCCCCCTCCCATCAGGCAGCCACAAGTCTCTTATCCAAGTCCATGATTTTTATTTCCTTTCTAATTTTAATGTTTTTAATTTTTTTCTTATATAATGACTCTCTAGTCAAGACTTTCAGTGCTATTATAGTAAGGAAATTTCCTAGATGTGTTTACATTATTTATTTTGATTTTTTTCCCCATCAAATCATAGAGTGACATGTCAAAATAATGAAACTGAATTACAATCAGGTAGCAAAAGTAAGGGAATTGCAATTCCTGTATCAGGAAAGATTGACATGCAAACCTGCTAGCTAGATGTGAGAAGGCTGGGTCATACTCTGGGCTCTGGGACCTCCCCTAGTGCTAAGCTCCTCAGCTGTAAATGAGAGATTTATGGTCAGGAAAACAAGCCTATTAGCTCCACATCATTAGTATCAGGAAACTCAAGTCAAAACCCCATTGAAATATCACTTCTCATATGTTAGGATGGCAATTACACATAAAAGAGACAACAAGTGTTGGTGAAGCTGTGGAGAAAAGGGAACCCTTGCACCTGATTGGTGGGAATGAATATTGGTACAGCCATTATGGAAAACAGAAAGGAAGTCTCTTAAAAATTAAAAATTGCTACTAATTGAACTAGAACTACCACATAATGCAGCAACTCCACTTCAGGATATATCCCAAATAAATGAAATCAGGAGAAATGTCTGCCCTCCCACATTTTTTAAAGCATTATTCAACTTGCAAAAATATGGAAACAACCAACATGTCTGTTGGCAGATGAGGGGATAAAGGAAATGTATTTAGACAAAGGAATATTACTCAGCCATAAAAGAAGGAACTCCTGCCATTTGTGACAACATGGATGGTACTGGGGAGAATTATACTTATCAAAATATGCCAAACATAGAAAGACAAATACTGTATGATCTCACTTATGTGTAGAATCTAAGAAAATTGAACTCAGGGGATCATCTGGATTAGATCTGTAGTTATGAGGGTCAAGAGGTGGAGCAAGTGAGCAGATGTTGGTCAAAGGGCACAAACTTTCAATTATAAAATGAATAAGTTGGGGGATCTAATTTAGAGTAGGATAACAATAGTTAACAATTATGTATTATATTCTTGAAATCTGATAGATAGTTCTGCTTAACCGTCACCATACACACACACACACACACACACACACACACACACACACACACACACACACACACACACAAAGAGTAAATAGTAACTGTAGGTGATGGATATGTTAATTAACTTGATTGTGATAATTATTCACAATGTCTGTATGTCTTTATAAAAACCTTCCAGTTGAACAATTTTATGCAGTTTTTTTCAGTCATACTTCAACAAACTGGGGGAAAAAAAAGAAAAAAAAATCAGAGAAGTGGTATTATTCAGATACTAGAGAAGAGAGCCCAAGATAAGTAAAATATTCTCAAGCGCCAGAGATTTTACTGAGATGGTATTGTCTTGAAACAAACACCTGTATAAAATGAGTTTTTAAGAGTTTTTAAAATTTCATTATTATTTAATCATTGACAGAAGCTCTATTTCTAAAGATACCATTTTCATAGTCATTAATCTATGTGATTTTGTGCAATTAACTAAATCAAGCTTATCTAAATTCAAAGTCCACCAAAGCCAAAAATATGATGTATAAACTATGTAAACTTTAAAATAAAACATTTATATTTGAGTAATCACTTATTTTAAGAAGGAGGGCAGACAGAAAAAACAAAAATGATACATCTCTGAATATTGCATAAAATGTTTCCTTTTTTTCTTTCCTTTTCTTTTTACAGCCACACCTACAGTATATGGAAGTTCCTGTACTAGTGGTTGAATTAGAGCTACAGCTGCAGCCTTTGCCACAGTCATGGCAACAATGGATCTGAGCCACATCTGTGACCTATGCTAAATATCGTGGCAATGCTGGCTCCTTAACCGACTGAGTGCATCCAGGGACTGAAACTTCTTTCTCACAGACATTATCTCAGGTTCTTTTTAATTTTTTTAATTTAAGTATAGTTTGTTTACAATGTTCTCTCAATTTCTGCTCTATAGCAAAGTGACCCAGTCAGATACACACATTTCTTCTAATACTATTTTCCATCACGTTCCAACTCAAGAGATTGGATGTAGTTCCCTGTGCTGTACAGTAGGACCTCACTGCTTATCCATTCTAAATGTCATAGTTTGCATCTACCACCCCCAAACTCCCAGTCCCTCCCACTCCCTGCACCCTCCCTCCTGGCAATAGCAAGTCTGCTCTTCATGTCTCTGACATGTCTCTGTTTTGTAGATAGGATCATGTATGACATATTTTAGATTCCACGTATTAATGATCTCCTACGGTATTTTTCTCTTTCTGACTTACTTCACTTAGTGTGAGTCTCTAAATCCATCCATGTTGCTGCAAATGGCAATAGTTTGTCCTTTTTATGTTTGAGTAGTATTCCATTATATATGTATCACATCTTCTTAATCCATTCATCTGTCAGTGGACATTTAGGTTGTTTCCATGTCTTGGCTATTGTGAATAGCGCTACAATGAATATAGGGGTGCATATATATTTTTGAATTAATGTTTTGTCCAGATACATGTCCAGAGGTGGGATTCCTGGACCATATGGTAGTTCTATATTTAGTTTTCTGAGGTACCTACATACTGTTTTCCGTAGTGGTTGTACCCATTTACATTCCCACTGACCGTGAAGGAGGGATCCCTTTTCTCCACACTCTCTCCAGCATTTGTTATTTGTTGACTTGTTAATAATGGCCATTATGACTGGTGTGAGATGGTATCTTATAGCGGTTTTGAGTTGTGTTGCTCTAGTAATTAATGATGTTGAGCATTTTTTCATGTGTTACTGGCTAAGTGTATGTCTTCTTTTGAGAAATATCTATTTAGGTCTTCTACCCATTTTTGCATTGGTTGCTTTTTTATTGTTGAATTTTATGAGCTATTTGTATATTTTGGAGATTAGGCCCTTGTCTGTTGCATCATTTGCTAAGATTTTTCTCCCATTCTGTGAATTATCTCTTCATTTTAAAAAATAGTTTCGTGGGAAAATAAAAAAAAAAAAGCAAAGATAAAAAAAAAATTTTCCTTTGCTGTGCAAAATCTTTTTAGTTTAATAAGGTCTTGGATTTTTTTTTGGTCTTTTTATGGCCATACCCAGAGCATATGAAGGCTAGGGGTTGAATCAGAGCTGTAGCCACAGGCCTAAGCCAGAACCACAGCAATACCAGATACAGGGGGTGTCTGCAACCTACACTACAGCTCGTGGGACTGCCGGATCTTTAACCCACTGACCAAAGCCAGGGGTTGAACCTATATCCTCATGGATACTGGTCAGATTTGTTTCCACTGAGTCACAACAGGAACTCCTATTTTTGTTTTTAACTGACCTTATTCTAGTGGGTGGATCAAACTAGATCCGAGGACATTATTCACTGATCTAGAACAAAATATTTTAAGTATATATGAAAATACAAATAGACCCCAAGTAGCCAAAGAAATTTTGAAGAAGAGAAATATAAATGGAAGAATCAGGCTTCCTGATTTAGGACTATATCACATAGCTACAGTCATCAAAACAGTACAGTGCTGGCACAAAAACATACACATAGATCAGTGGAACAGAATAGAAAGCTCAGAAATAAACCAATGCACCACTGGTTAACTAAACAAATAAGGCTCAAACATGAAATTGCAGCAAGAAAATCTCTTCAACAAGTGGTCCTGGGAAAACTGGAGAGCTACATGTAAATGAATGAAGTTAGAACATTCCTTAACACCATACAAGAAAATCAATAATGGATTAAAGACCTAAATGTAAGCCCTAACACCATAAAACTGCTAGATGAAAACATAGGCAGAATGCTCTTTGACATACGTTGGCTTCTTGAACCCCTGAGCCCCAGCAGGAACTCCTAAAATGTTTTCTGATTATGAATATTCATTTCTAATTTAGAATCCAGAGGACATGGTTCTGCGTTCATAGAGATTTATAATTATTCTAAACGAAGGAAATAGCTAGAATTGTGTTTGAATAAAATAGTATTTCTGTAACTATGTCTTGATTTCTTTAAATTCAAAGTATGTTTTTCTGAAGGAGAAAGGCAATTTCTCATTCTACTTCATTTTAAAGGAGTAGGCTGTATTTAATTTAGATCATTATTTTCCCTAAGGTTCTTGCTCCCTTTTACCCCTTGGTACTGTTTGACAAAACAAGAGTGAATAGAAACAGGTAAACAACACAGAAACCAATTAGGAAAATGTTCTAAGCAGATAAAATTTGTCACACTGAGAAATATTACTGAAAGTCCTGGGGTATATGACCTTAGAAATGTATTGCTTGCAGCCTAAATATAGAAAGAGTGATGCATGCCTGCTACGTGTTGCCTTCTTTTCTTTCTTTTTTTTTGGTCTATTTTGCCTTTTCTAGGGCCACTCCTATGGCATATGGAGGTTCTCAGACTAGGGATCTAATCAGAGCTGCAGCCACTGGCCTAAACCACAGCCACAGCAAGGCCAGATCTGAGGTGCATCTGCAACCTACACCACAGTTCATGGCAAACACTGGATCCTTAACCCACTGAGCAAGGTCAGGGATAGAACCTGCCACCTCATGGTTCCTAGTCACATTCGTTAACCACTGAGCCATGAAGGGAACTCCCGTCTTTCCTTATTTTCAACCCTCGTTTTTGTTTTTGTTTAAAAAAGCTGCACAGAACCAGAGATCTAACCAGAAATCTAACAAGGGTTTCAGAATTTTTCCTCCTGGGCTTCTCAGATGATCCAGAACTGCAGCCCCTCCTCTTTGTCCTGTTCCTGTCCATGTACCTGGTCACCATGTTGGGGAACCTGCTCATCATCCTGGCTGCTACATCTGACTCCCACCTCCACACCCCCATGTACTTCTTCCTCTCCATCCTGTCCTTTGTTGACATGGGCTTCATCTCCACGACTGTCCCCAAGATGATTGTGAACATCCACATTCACAGCAGAGTCATTTCCTATGTGAGCTGCTTATCTCAAATGTCCATTTTTACTCTTTTTGGATGTATGGATGGTACTCTACTAACTGTGATGGCCTATGACAGGTTCCTGGCCATATGTGAACCACTGCACTACCCGGTCATCATGAACCCACCCCTATGTTGCTTCTTACTCTTGGTGTCTTTTTTCATCAGCCTTTTGGACTCCCAGGTGCACAATTGGATTGTGATACAACTTCCCTGCTTCAAGGATGTGGACCTTTCTAATTTATTCTGTGACCCTTCTCTACTCCTCAAGCTTGCCTGTTCTGACACTTCCACCAATAACATAGTCATGTACTTTGTTGGTGCCATTTATGGTGGTACTCAGGTCTCAGGGATTCTTTTCTCTTATACTCAAATTCTTTCCTCCATTCTGAGAGTCCCTTCATCAGGTGGGAGGTCTAAAGCCTTCTCCACCTGTGGGTCTCACCTGGCAGGTGTTTGCTTATTTTATGGAACAGGCCTTGGGGTGTATCTCAGCTCAGCTGTCTCACATTCTCCCAGGAAGAATGCAGTGGCCTCAGTGTTGTACACCGTGGTCACCCCCATGCTGAATCCCTTCATCTACAGTCTGCGGAACAGTGACATCCAAAGGGCCATGAGGAGGTTTCTCAGAAAGTCAGTGTAATCTGAGTACCTGTGCCACCCATTTGGAGTGTTGGCTGGATAATGCAGCAAAACTGAACATGTACACTTGAAATTCTCACTCTCTTATTACATCATTTTTTTAGCCCTTATGGACTTGATGCCTCTCCTGGCTTACTATGTCAATGGCTTTTATTTCAATGGCTAATATTTCAATGATTTTAAGGCTTTACTATAACTGGTGGAGTGTTCTAGGATCCTTTGTAGATCATAATCACTGCGTGACTGAATATTACTATATCTATGGGGATTTTATAGTTTATCTTTGGTGATCCAGGCATCCTTGAAAGATGAATAACTCTTTTTCAATATATTGAACATTTACAACTTTTCCACAGCTCTTGTTTATTCTCCATAGTAATTTCTGTTTCTACAAATCTGCATGTGCAGGTTATGTTATGAGGATATATGATGCTGCCTCTCAACTTTGACATTTCTTCAAATCGCCTGGCAAGCTTAAAATACTGACACCATGGTCTCAACACTGGATTTTCTCATTTAATTGGATGTGGGCATAGTTTGAGAATACACTTTTTTGTGCCAGTGGCATGCAGAAATTCCCTGGCCATGGATTGAATCTGAGCCACAGCAATGACGATATCAGATCCTTAACCCATTGAGCCACCAGCTAACAAAAGAATTAATAAGGACCTACTTTATAGTGCAAGGAAATCGACTCAATAGTGTGTAGTAACTGTGTAATGGGAAAATAATCTGAAGAGGAATGGATATATGTGTGTGTATAATTGTTTTACTTTCCTCTACACTGGCAACTAACACAATTTTGAAATTAAAGTGTACTCCAATAAAATTAAAGAAAATATTTAAAAGAAATCTTAAAAAATATATTGTGTTGTGAGTTGTACTTCTCTAATTAGCATATCAGAAACACTGTCATATTTGCTACATTTGGCCATGGGATAGAGGCAGATTGGCCTGATGTGGATGGAAGGGCTCCCCTAGTGAGTCAGAAACCAGGGGGTCTACTTGAGACTGCGTCCCATGAAGCAATAGAGTGGGACCTGCAGAAGGACCCAGTAGAGTAGAAGTTCTACTCATTTGCTGGTTATGCCCAGGGAACTTTGCTGTGGTCCTGATGGTGGGATGAATTTGGGACCAGGCTGGAAAAAAGATGGACAGGACCTGAGTCTTATTGTGCTAAGAGAAAATGTCTTCAAGGGGGGTGAGACTATCATGATGGACCGTATCTGAGATGCTCCCCGTTTTCCCCTCCTTGAGTGTAAAATGTCTGTACAGACTTAATTCCTGCATGAACACATTGGGAAGTCTTGGGAAGTCACTTCTGGGAATGGAGCAAAAATACCATATGGCTTTCTTCTTGTGGTCTCTCTCTTGCTCATATTCATAAGATCCATTTCCCAAGGAGAAGGCCTATGTGTCAAGGAACTGTGCACATTCACTGGTTAATAGCTTGTGAACACATGAATCTACCAATAGCCCTGTGATTGAGCTAAAGTTAGCTTCTGCCAGTCAGTCCTTGAAATGTCTGCAGCCCTGGCTGACACCCTGATTGCAACATCTGGGAGGACTTCTGAAACATTCAAGTATCAGTAACCAAATACCAAGTAAAAATCAACAGTTTTCTAATATGTCAGTGTAATTAAGTTAGAGGAAAAAAACTTATACTGACACTGCATTCAAATGAGCACTTAAGGGAAAAAAGGTCTAAAAGAGAATAGGTGTGTGTCCATGTATAACGGAATCACTTTTCTGTACAGCAGAAATGATCACAACCTTGTAAATCAACTTTATTTACATTAAACTTTAAAATTGGAAAAACACCTATCTCTAAAACATTTAAATTTCTACCACAGAAAATGCCAACCCACATACAGGCTAAAGAAATGAATATAGGGCATCCTTAAAGTCAAAGAGTAACTGAAATAATAGAAAGAGTATCACATTCTTGGTATAGAAAACCTAATGCGGCTTAGATTTTGTGATCGATGCAATGGATTTATGGTGATCAAAATAACACATTGAGTGGTTAAACTGGGGGGTGGTTGGTCTGAATTTCTTGTTAAGATCCTACACGTGGACATAAGAAGCAGAGAATACAAGGGAATTTCCTCCTGGTGAGAGAAAGGACTCAGAGACTTCCAAGTACATTAACTTTTCTCCCTTTCATCTTCCATTAATACTAGCAAGTCTCCAGGGACTGGGACCACATGGGCTTTGTGCACTGAGCCTTATATCACACACTATACATAATTGGCCAGTGCCTCTAGCCCTTTACTTGGACAGTTCAAATAGTGTGACTGCACACCTATGTCTCCATTCTTTGTGGTCACCTGCATCAGCAGTTCCCAGCCTGAGTCTGTCTTCCTGCCAGTCCTGAGGCGGGACCCTGAGACTTCAGCCCACACCACACAGGAGAGGGCAGTGAATATGAAGCCCTTGGTCAGGGTCCAGCAGAGATACAGCCCAGCCCAGTAAGTGTTGAGGTGAGAGAGCTATTGATGGAGGGACTGTTGGGAGTATGTTTTCCTCTTCAACAAGACAAACACAGCAGTTTAGACAACTGAGGGGGCACCAGTAATCACAATTTTGCACCAGGGCCTCTGAAGTTTGTGCTCTTTGTTCTGGTAGAAATGGGGAAACTCTCATTCAGTTTGTGCTTCCACCATCACTGGCTCTGGCTCTGCTTGGCATCTCCCCACCTGTAGCAGCTAATGGGTTCCTAAACTGCCCCCCTGAGCACTTCTGGTGATTATAACAGCAACAATGAGGACAAGGAGGAGAATCAGGCTTACATTAAGCATAACATCATGCGCTATAATTGAGGGCCTCCTAAGTGTCAGGTTCTAGGTGTTTTTTAATGTATCTTACTTGATTTTGCATGCATAATCTCTCTCCAATTATAACTGCACAGCCACAACTATTACTTTAACAGGGTAAAAGGAGCACAGTATTTTATAAAACTTATACCAGGTCATGAGTTCAAAAAGGTCAAAGCCCAGTTTGAAGCCAGTCATTCTGGACAGGCTGACTCCAGACACAGGCCATCTGGGCAGTGTTCTCCCTGCCAATGCAAACAGTCATATCAAGATCAGTCTTGGAAGAGACTCCTTGCTTACTATGCCACTCTGTTGGAGTTTTCTGGAGGACCACAGTGCAGGGCAGTAGGTAGGACTTGCTGGATCAACCATAGGAAGAAGGAAGTGTGAGATTTCAGGCAAAAGTCATAAAGAATTGGCAGAGCACATTTCAAAGCCGATCTCTGCTGACCCTGCTCCTGCATTTCATTTCAGCTGTCTACTTCCTCCTCCATGCTGATAATTGCCCTGCTCAATCACAAAAGGAAACACAAAAGTCAGAGCCTTAAAGTCTATTTCTACTCAAGAAAATGAAGAGCTTTTTTTTTTTTTTGAAATTATCTCAGATACGTAGTTAGACTTTCATATGTCTGCTTGAAATTTTCAGAAAGTCTGGCAACATTGAAATTTAGTGTGTGGGATTCAGAGACTGAAAACTATATAAATTTTTTTGGGCTGTGCCCACGGCATCAGATGTTCCTAAGCCAGGGATCTAACTCACACTATAGCAGCACCCCAAGCGGCAGCAGTGACAACATCAGACTCTCAAACTGCTGCACAACCAGGGTATTCCCTGACAGCTTAATTTTGAATCCTGTGTGCTCCTCTTATTCGTAGTGTATTATGGGGAAATTTCTTAGTATCTCTGAGCCCTAGGATTGTCAAATGAATTGATGCCTTGTTGATACAAATCCGTTGAATAAGGACTAACTGTATAATTGATTCCCTCTATACAAAAACTATGTGATGATGCATTAGAAAAGGCAAAAAAAATAGATATTTTGTTACAAACAATGGTAAGTCTAACTCTCATGTTCAAAGGAACTTTATATTTGGGCCTAATTTGATTGTTTCCTTATATCCCCAACAGGACACTTTGTTTGTGTCATACAACTACCTTTTCTAGATAGGTAGAGAAGTGACTGAGGCTCATTTATTTCTGATTCCCAGGAACCCATAATACTCTGTTGGCACAGAGGAGGCATGGAGAATGGGAAAAAAATCCCCAGATAAGTGTTCAATTAACCCTTTTCATAGAGACAAAATGTGGGCCACATGGTTTTCACACAGTGAACCGTTCATGCCAGTATTTTTGTCCTTTTCAGGAATTTCCTCTACAACTGCAGACAAGAAAAAACCATGCTGTTATGTGTCTATGTCCTCAATTTTCTATGGGACCTTTTATTTTCCACTTAATAGCATCTGCAGGATGTAATGGTTGAAAAGTCACTGCAGAACTTTTCATAAATATGAGGGGGAAAGAGTCAGAAAAGAAAAAGGGGGTACATATTATTACATAAGCTGAGACACATTTTAGGATTTCATATCATCCATGCTCCCGTGCCTTGAAATAAGAACGACTTCAGCCTCTCTGCCAAGTAATCCATAGAACGTCTTTAAATGGGAGGTTGCATTTAATTGCTATACACATATACCAATAGTGGTTGAAATTCTTTATAAAAATGACCAAATATTTATTAAGTTCCAACTCCCATAAGACAGCTTGACTTTGCCACAGATATTCTAGAGGTGGTGTTTGACCCTCTATTTCCAGGAAGGAAGAGAAGCCCAGAGAGGAGGAGAGATTTATACACACTCTGCATACAGTGGGAGAAAGATCCAGGACTCAAGTGTTTATTGGTTTATTCCTGCACCTGTTCTCAGTCACCTCTACAGTAGCTAAAAATTTGGTTTCTTTTCAAACCAAATTTATGCCCATATTTGAAATGGTGATAGAAGAGTTAATTCACCTTCTTTTTGTTCTTTGTGTCTACCTGTTAATTATGGTAATGAAAGAGTAGAAGCTGCAATGGCACTAATATTGTGGGTTATGGGGTTTCCTATGAATAGTCATGTTTTGCATTTCTATATATAAATTCTTTTTTATATAATTTTTTCTTATTTTTTATTTTTTTAATTTTTAATAGTTATTTCCCCAATACAATTTTTTTTTCCTACTGTATAGCCTGGTGACTCTGTCACACATACATTTACACATTCTATTTTTGTACATTATCATGCTGCATCATAAGTGACTAGACGTAGTTCCCAGTGCTACACAGCAGGATTTCATTGCTGATCCATTGCAAAGGCAATAGTTTGTATCCCTTAACCCCAAGCTCCCAAACCATCCCCCTCACTCGCCCTCCCCCTCCCCCTGGGCAACCACAATTCTATTCTCCAAGTCCACAATTTTCTTTTCTGTGGAAAGGTTCCTTTGTGCTGTATATTAGATTCCAGTTATAAGGGATATCACATGGTATTTGTCTTTCTCTGTTTGACTTACTTCACTCAGGGTAAGAGTCTCTAATTCCATCCATTGTTGCTGCAAGTGGCATCAATGTCATTCTTTTTTTTGGCTGAGTAGTATTCCATTGCATATATATACCACATCTTCCTAATCCAGTCTTCTGTCAATGGACATTTGGTTGATTCCATGTCCTGGCTATTGTGAATATTGCTGCCATGAACGTGCAGGTGCACATGTCTTTTTTAAGAAAAGTTATGTCTGGATATATGCCCAAGAGTGCGATTGCTGGGCCATATTGTAGTTCTATGTATAGATTTCTAAGGTACCTCCCTACTATTCTCTATAGTGGCTGTACCAGCTTACATTCCCACCAACAGTGCAGGAGGTTTCCCTTTTCTCCACACCCCATGTAGCATTTGTTATTTGCAGATATATTAATGATGGCCATTCTGACTGGTGTGAGGTGGTATCTCATGGTAGTTTTGATTTGCATTTCTCTAATAATCAGGGATATGGAGCATTTTCTCATGTGCTTGTTGGCCATCTGTGTATCTCTTCCTTGGAGAAATGTCTATTCAGGTCTTTTGCCCATCTTTCAATTGGGTTGTTGGCTTCTTTGCTGTTGAGTTGTATAAGTTGCTTGTATATTCTAGAGATTAAGCTCTTGTCAGCTGTCTTATTTGAAACTATTTTCTCCCATTCTGTAAATTGTCCTTTTGTTTTCTTTTTGGTTTCCTTTGCTGTGAAAATGTTTGTCAGTTTGACTAGGTTTATTGACTGCTTTATTTTTGCTCTTAATTCTGCTGCCTTGGGAGACTGACCTGAGAAAATGTTTGAAAGGTTGATGTCAGAGAGTGTTTTGCCTATGTTCTCTTCTAGGAGTTTGATGTTGTCTTGTCATATTTAAGTCTTTATGCCATTTTGAGGTTATTTTGGTGCATGGTGTGAGGGTGTGTTCTAGTTTCATTGCTTTGCATGCAGCTGTCCAGGTTTCCCAGCAATGCTTGCTGAATAGACTTTCTTTTTCCCATTTTATGTTCTTGCCTCCTTCATCAAAGGTTAATTGACCATGGGTGGTCAGGGGTTTATTTCTGGGTTTTCTATTCTGTTCCATTGGTCTGTCTGTCTGTTTTGATACCAGTACCACACTCTTTTGATGACTGTGGCTTTGTAGTATTTCTTGAAGTCTGGGAGAGTTATGCCTCCTGCTTGGTTTTTGTTCCTCAGAATTGTTATGGCAATTCTGGGTCTTTTGTGGTTCCATATAAATTTTTGGATAGTTTCTTCCAGTTCTGTGAAAAATGTCATGGATAATTTGATAGGGATTGCATTAAATCTGTAGATCGCTTTGGGTAGTAAGGCCATTTTTACAATATTAATTTTTCCAACCCAGGAGGATGGAATATCTTTCCATTTCTTTACATCTTTAATTTCCTTGATTTATGTTTTATACTTCTCATCATATAAGTTCTTTACCTCCTTGGTTGGGTGTATTCCCAGGTATTTGATTTTTGGGGTGCAATTTTAAAGGGTATTGTGTTTCTGTATTCCTTTTCTAATATTTTGTTGTTAGTATACAGAAATGCAACTGATTTCTGAATGTTAATCTTATATCCTGCTACTTTGGTGAATTTGTTGATCAGTTCGATTAATTTTTAGGTTGAGTCCATAGGTTTTTCTATGTATAGTATCATGTCATCTGCATACAGTGACAGTTTTACCTCTTCTCTTCCTATTTGGATGTCTTTTATTTCTTTTGTTTGTCTGATTATTGTGGCTCTCTATATAAATTCTTACATATGTGATATAGAGAGAAGTTTAAGAATTTTCATAGGATTGTTTATAAGAAACTAGTACAAATAATAATAAAATAAAAAAAAACACATTATATAAAATGAAATTTTACTTTACAAATATATTAAATTATGAATGTATTGCATTTATAATATAATAAATATATGTTAATATGTTAAATTTATATTAAAATACAGATTTATAAACTGATAAAAATTATCTTTTAAAAAATTGTATTGAGTATAGTCAATTTAGAATGTTGTATTAATTTCTGCTGTATGGCAAAGTTACTTAGTTACACACACACACACACACACACATGCATCCTTTTCATACTGTTTTCCATTATAATTTATCACAGGATTTTGAATATAGTTCCCAGTGCTCTAGAGAAGGACTTTGTTGTTTATCCATTCTGTACATAATAGTTTTTCTCTACTAATCCCAAATTCCCAGTCCTTCCCCCTCCCACACCCCTCCCCCTTGATAACTACAAAACTGTTCTCTATGTCTGTGCATCTGTTTTCATCTTGTAAATATGTTGATTTGTGTAATATTTTAGATTTTATATGTAAATAATATCATATGGTATTTATCTATCTCTTTCTGGCTTACTTCTCCTAGCATGAGAATCTCTAGGTCCATCCATGTTGCTGCAAAGAATGTTATTTCATGCCTTTTAATGGCTGAGTAATATTCCATTGTAAAAACAACCTTATCTCATGTAATGTATCACACAAGGAAAAGGCTGGAAGTAGTTGTGTATATTTCACAAGAGACTTAAACACAATGTTGTGGTTCCAATACATTTCAGAGGCATCATGTGTAGTATACTCTTCAGATAAAATTTTCAGAAAGCTGGTTATGGATAAATAAATTAATATTGACATTATGAAAACACTGACAAGAAAACATACCCATCAGCCTCATGACACTCGTTACATTTGGGGTCCAGATCTGCATCTACACTCTTTTTGTCATACTATCTTCCATCATATTCTAACCCAAAAGATTGTATATAGTTCCCTGTGTTATACAGTAGAATCTCATTAATAAGTTCTTTTGTATTATTTAATTAGATTCTACATATAAGTGATATCATATAATAACTTTCGCTAGAAAAAAATTAATGAAGGAGTATTACCAGGCCACTGCAAAATAGAGCCCCCCCCCCCCGCAAGAGCAAAGAGAGGTCTCACACAGCAAACATTTTACTGAGATTCTATATGGTTGGTAAAATGAACCCTGTATAAAATTAAAACATTTCAAGAGTTCCTTAAATTTCATTAATGTTTAAACTTTGACAGATGCTCTGTATACTAACAACTTTGCAGTTATCAGTGTGGATGACTACGTGCACTTAACTAGACCATATTTATCAAAATTTGAAGGCCACAAAAGTCAAAGATTAAATGAATTTTTAAATTTTTAATTGAAGTGTAATTGATTTACAATATTGTGTTAGTTTTGTGTGTACAGTAGAGTGATTCAAAGCTTTTTCAGATTATATTCCATTATAGGTTACTGTACAATATTAAATACAGTTTCCTGTGCTATAGAGTAAATCCTCATTGCTAAACAGTTTTATGTGTAGTCATTTGTACCTGTTAATCCCAAACTCCTAATTTGTCCCTCCTGCTCCACTTCCCCTTTGTTGATCATAAATTGGTTTTCTCTGTGAATCTATTTCCATTTTTCTAATAGATTCATTGGTATTATATTTTAGATTCCACATATAGGTGATATATAGTACTTGCTTTCTCTGACTTATTTCACTAAGCATAATATTCTCTAAGTCCATCTATGTTGCCGCAGATGGCAATATTGTATTTTATCCTTCTTTTTCTGGCCAAAACTTCAACATATGGAAATTCCCAGCCTAGGGGTCTAATAGGAGCTGCAGCTTCAACCTGTGCCACAGCCACTGGCAACACCAGATCCTAGCTACATCTGTGAACTATGATACAGGCTCTAACAACACCAGGTCCTTAACTCACTGAGCGAGGCCAGGGATCACACCCGTGTCTTCAGCATACTATGTCAGCTTATTAACTCACTGAGGCACAAAGAGAAACCCTTCATTCCTTTTTATGGCTGAATAATATTCATATATATATGAATATTCATATATATTCATGTTTCTTAACATGACTTAAACTGATTGTTGATGGGCACTTGGGTTGTCTCCATCTCTTGGCTATTGTAAGCAGTGCTGCTATGAACACTGAGGTACATGTATCTTTTTGAATTAGAGATTTCATCTTTTCAGATTTTTATGCCCAGGAGTGGGATTGCTGGATCATATGGTAGTGAGATTTTAGTTTTCTGAGGAACCTCCATACTGTTCTCCACAGTGGCTGTACCAATTTACATTCCCACCAACAGTGTAGGAGGGCTCCTTTTTCTTCACACCCTCTACAGCATTTATTACATGTAGACTTTCTGAATATGGATATTCTGACAGTGTGAGGTGATACTTCCTTGTGGTTTTGCTTTATATTTTTCACATGCTTCTTTGCCATCTCTAGGTCTTCTTTGGAAAAATGTCTTTAGGGCTTCTAACCTTCTTTTTGATTGGGTTGTTCATCTTTTCAGTGCTTTAATTTAGAATACAGATGACACATCCTAACCTTTTATAGAGTGTTTATAAATATTCTAAATGAAGAGAATATCAATCACTCTGTTTGAATATAGGATTTTTTTTAAATTTTATTTTCCCACTGTACAGCAAGGGGGTCAGGTTATCCTTACATGTATACATTACAATTACAGTTTTTCCCCCACCATTTCTTCTGTTGCAACATGAGTATCTAGACATAGTTCTCAATGCTATTCAGCGGGATCTCCTTGTAAATCTATTCTAGGTTGTGTCTGATAAGCCCAAGCTCCCGATCCCTCCCACTCCCTCCCCCTCCCATCAGGCATGGACTTGGAGAAGAGACTTGTGGTTGAATATAGGATTTTTAACTGCTTCTTAATGTTTAAAATTATTAGTATTTTTATGTTAAAGCATGAAGGGTATTATTGCACTCTCTTTCTTTCTTAAAGAAGTAGATGTTTTTACTATGATCATAGATTTATTATTTCTAATTTTCTTGCTCCTCTGTTAATCTTCAGTCGAGTGTTTCAAAAGTAAATGTGTACACGAAGAGGTGAATAACAAACAAATGAGGAAAGATTTCCAAGAAGATAGGATTCAAAATACTGAGAAATATTCTGCAGTCAATGACTCCAAGTGTCAATACTTTTTTGTGATTTGCTTGAGTTCAAAATATGGCAATCGTGCTGCATGCCCACTTGCTTGCTTCCTTTCTTCCAACCCTCTTTTCTTGTTCCAAAGGTGTCCACACACATGGAACCACAAAATCTAACAAGTGTCTCTGACTTCTTCCTCCTGGGCCTCTCAGAGGATCCAGACCTGCAGCCCTTCCTCCTTGGGCTGTTCCTGTCCATGTACCTGGTCACCATGCTGGGGAACCTGCTCATCATCCTGGTTGTCACCTCTGACTCCCACCTCCACACCCCCATGTACTTCTTCCTCTCCATCCTGTCATTGGCTGACATGGGCTTCATCTCCACCACTGTCCCCAGGATGATTGTGAACATCCAGACTCACAGCAGAGTCATCTCCTATGTGGGCTGCCTGACGCAGATGTCTTTTTTCATCCTTTTTGGATATATGGATGGTACTCTTCTGACTGTGATGGCCTATGACAGGTTTGTGGCCATCTGTCACCCACTGCACTACCCAGGCATCATGAGCCCACGCCTCTGTTGCTTCTTAGTTTGGGTGTCTGTTTTTGTTAGTCTTTTGGACTCTCAGCTGCACAATTTGCTTGTCCTACAAGTTGCCTGCTTTAAGGATGTGGAAATTTCAAACTTCTTCTGTCACCCTTCTCAACTTCTCAAACTTGCCTGTTTTGACACTTTCACCAACACCATTATTGTGTATTGTGTTGGCACCATCTCTGGTTTTCTCCCTATCTCAGGGATCTTTTTCTCTTACTATAAAATTGTTTCATCAGTTTTGAGAGTCTCCTCATCAGCTGGGAAGTATAAAGCCTTTTCCACCTGTGGCTCCCATCTGTCAGTTGTTTGCTTATTTTATGGAACAGCTATTGGTGGTTACCTTGGATCAGCATTGTCGCCATCTCCCAAGAAGGACGTGGAAACCTCAGTGATGTACACCGTGGTCACCCCCATGCTGAACCCCTTCATCTACAGCCTGAGGAACAGGGACATAAAGAGGGCTCTATGGAGGATCCTTCGCAGAACAACTTAATACCAGCTTGTGGGAAAATCTTTTTGAAATATAGATTGAAAAAATGAGCAAACCTAAACTTGCAGACCAATGAATACTGCTTCTTTGGTCACATTGTTGTTTCAGTCCTCTCTATGTTTCAAAAGTGGATATTACTTCTTTTGATTCATTTTTAGTTGGATTGTGGGAATATTCTGGGATCCATTGTACATCATAATGAATGCATAAGAGGTTCCCCTCAAATACCATGGTATCCAGAAGAAATGTACAACTCTCTTTTACATACTGAATGTTTTCACCTTTTTCCATTATTACTGTTTCTTTTCCACAAAACTTTTGCATCTGTCAAATCTGTTTATTCAAGTAATGTCTGAGCATGCAGTACACTGGTCCTCAAGTATGGATTTTACGGAATCCCCTGAGTGTTTTATACATACTGAGGACTTGGGCTCATTACCAGAGATCCTGATTTAGTTGGACTGGTGTGTATCTAGGTAGGAGTTTTTAAAAGCACTTGGAAAGGTTTAGTTGTCATTGTCTCAAGAGATCAAGCTCGAAAGGATAAGTTACAAAAGAGCTTATTACGACTCTAGGCAATGTCCTCAAATACATTGTCCTTCAATATCATAAGATCTTCATTTGTGCTGGTCATTAAGGTACTGTCTCTCTGCCCCCAAATCACCCTTCTATTCTTATCTTGTGATAACAGGGTGGTTCTTTTGAAATCACTGCTCTATCTTCCATATGGCTTTCTTCTTATATACTTTAAATAATGCTTAGTAAGTTTCATTTACCCCAATCAAGAGTTAAGTTCACTACTCCTTTTCTACCCCTAAGCCCTTGGTATTTATTGGCTTCTATCTGTTAACCACACAGTTCCATTTTTTTGACTGTCCTGTTGCAGCTATTTAACCAATTCTCTACGCTCAGTTCATTTAACTCGAATAAATAGCTTGTCCTTTTCTTGATAGACCCTTGAATGATCAACCATAACATGGGGAGTAATCTATGCCATGAATCGTGTGCAGTTGAAATGTTGACAGATGAGATTAAAAAATAGAAATGTCTTTAAGTACCTACCGTTGATAAAGGTTGTAGAACAGATTTAAGTCCTTGTATATTTCCAGTTGATATGTAGCTCTAAAAGTGTCTGAAGATTATTAAGTTACAAAATTTGTCATAAATAAATTAAACTTTGTCTTCCTTTACTTTACCATAAGCAGTAAAGGGCCTTGTTGGCAGCAAAGGTGAGCTCTTTTTCTTTCACTGGTAACAGGCTGGTTAGGACTTCACTGTTCCCAACCTTCCCTATATTCTGTCATAATAAATCAGTCTTTGGGCTTCATTTGTGTTCTTCAAAATGATAATCCATCTTTCCTTAGCAACATCACAATAGTTTCCTCTTAATTTTTTTATTAGAATTGATTTACAATGTTCTGTCTATTTCTGCTATACAGGGAACTACATATCTAATCGATTTGATGGACCATGATGGAGGATAATGTGAGACAAAGAATGTATATATATATATATGTGTGTGTGTATATATATATATATATATAACTGGGTCATATTGCTATATATATATATATATATATATATATATAGTAATCTTCATTCTCTGAAGATCTATCAACAACTAATTTAGTTTACTCTGCTTTTTAAGTGTAAGGAAAGTCACCTACCAACTACATCAATACAAAACTTTGATTTGAAGAAAGGAATGAACTTGACAGATGATGAAGCCATAGAATTTAGTGGGGAATTATCACCCAGTACAAATTACTACATTACTCTATTTGCTGTCTACTTATTCAAATTTAAGTGATAGCCGAAGAACCTTGGTAAGTGAGAAATCTATGTTGACTTTTAATGTCAAATTGTACACTCCCCTCAGAGGTAGCATTTTGTTCTTTTGTTTAGATTTAAATTTAAAAGGGTGATAATGATGGCTTAACATTAAGCATGGGAAAAGACTGAAAGTTTCACATAGCCATGAGGTGTGGTGTGACAATATTTGATTAGAATAAGAAACATAGATAATTGAAAGAATGCGGGATATGGAATACTCCACACCCTAATATGGGCACAAAAATTTGATGTTTTGGCAATGCCAACTTTATGGGGGGCCACACCCTCAGCATGCAGAATTTCCCAGGCTATGGATCAAACATAAGCCACAGCAGCTACCCAAGCTGCTGCAGTGACAATGCCAGGTCCTTAAACCTCTGTGCTACAAGGGAACTCCTCAAAATGGTTTTCTGCACCTCAGAATCCTCAGCAGTAAATTAAGTGCAATAGTGCTTATCTTCCAAGGCCATACAACAATTTTATATAGTGTATGTTACGGACCAGTCCAATGGTAGTTTCCCACCAAATGGTCCATCCTACTATAACATTAAGGAAGTTAATTTAAATATGCATTTAAGTAATTCATAAGTAACCCAAAGTTATGAGCTTGTGTCATATGATATAGAACATATTTCTATTTAAGTTCCGCATCTGTAGAGTTAAGATAATAAGAGCACTTAACTGAGAGGCTGGTTGAGAAGATACAATGAAATGTACTAATCAGAACACTATGCATTCAGTATGTAGCAGTCAATCAATAAGGGCAACTTGTTATAATTAATATATTAACAGGCCATTGTATAGTTTTAATACACGGGCTTCACAGGCTGAAATTTGACTTGAGGCATTAGCTCCTACAACTAATTAGCTGAGTGTACTGGGAGGTATTTTCATAATTCCCAGGGCCTTTAACGCTTCATTTTTAATGATATTTAGCTGAAAGCATTCTGGGATTAAACAGACAATATTCCTATGTTATGAACTAAATAAACACAGATATCATTACCTTCACGTATCCTAGCTTGATGTATTCCTTTTTTCAACTTTATTGAAATATAACTGGCATATAATTGTAAGTTTAGGATGTATAGTGTCTTGATTGGATACTATTATATTATATATTACAAGGTGATTACCACCATAGAGTTAACTCACACTTTCATCATGTCACACATGATTTAAAAGATATCTTTTTTTGTGGTGAGAGCATTGAAGACCTACTCTCTTAGCAACTTTGAAGTGTATAATACAGTATTGTTAACTATAGACACCAGGCTGTATATTAAATCTCCAGAATTTATTCATCTTCTAACTGAAAGTTTGCACCCCTTGACCAACATCTCCCCATCTCCCCCACCCGCAGTCCCTAGTAACCATCATTCTACTGTCTATTTCTAGAGTTTGGTTTATTTAGATTCCACATATAAGTGATATCATATTATATGGTATTTGTCTTTTTCTGACTTACGTAGATAAACACCCAGGCGTGGGATTGCTGGGTCACATGGTAGTTCTATAGCTAGATTTTTTAGGAACCTCCATACTGTCCTCCATAGTGGTTGTACCGCTTCCTTCCCTTTCATGCAGCTATTCTCAGTTTGGTTCTACTCTGTTGCTGAAGTTTCCCATGTGGACCCCTGACCTCTTCCAGAGTTGTTTTTGTACATGGATAGCTGTCTAATTGTTGATCGTTGTGGGGTTACAAAGGCTGGGTTACTCCTACTTTACAATCTCAGTGATGTCATTGGCTTCATACCAGTTAATGACAAATTAATCTCAAAATTCCTCCTCCAGGGACCTCTGCATCAGGAGGACTGCATTAGTAGAATGTGGAATGTTGCAAGGGATCATTCCCCTACTACTCACTTTATTAAATGGAAAAAAATTAACAGGCCCATAGCACATATACTTAAATCTCTGTGAATACAAACTGATCTAAAGAAAATAAATTCTGGAACAGGATGCGCTCTTCCCAATGAGAAAAATCAGGATTCCCCTAGGGATTTTTGCTGTATTGAGGGACAGAAAGGCTGTGGCTGTCAATGGTGCGACCTTGGTGGTGTAAGAAAAATTACGTTGGCTTTTTCAAACTGCCTATCCTGAAACAACATGGTGAGGTCTGCAGAAATACCAAATCAGAGCCAATTTCTTCCCATATGCCAGTTCTTCTCAACAGGGAAACTTGGCTGAGACAGTTGTGGTGTAATGAGTTTAGGACAATGTTGAGAAGCAGAGAGCTATCTCCAGTGTCCTGTGGTGCTTAGAGACCAATGTCCTGATAAAGATGAGGCTGCATGGTAGGCAGGCTCTAATGTGCTCCCAATAACCTCCCGCTCCTCTATTCATGCTACGGTGGAAACTCATGTCTTGAGTGTGTCATGGGACTAGAGATTTGTTTTCAAAGCTTTCAATAGGGCAAAACTAATGGGATATCACTTTTGAGATTAGGGTGCAAAAAGACTGCCTCTCCTCTTTCTGACCCTTGTTTCTCCATCTCCTTGTCTGCTTCATTTGATGGAAACCAACTGGCAAGTGTGAGCTTCCCCATGAGAGATCCATGAGGCAAAGAATGGAAGAAGGCCTCTGGTCCACAGCTCACAGGGAACTCCATCTTTCCAAAGGCTACATGAGCAGGCTTGAAAATAATTCTTCTTCCAGTGAAACTTGGAGAGGACTGCAGCTCTAGCTGACACCTTGATTGGCACCTGTTAGATACTCTGGTTTCTTCAAGAGAAGTAGCAACTTAAAAATAAGTGTATAAAGTCCATAGTTTTCTAATATACCAACATCCATCAATTAAAGAGAAAAATTACAACTTGAGCCATCATTTAAATGAGCAAAAATCCCCTAAAAAGGGGACTAGAACATTCCTCTTAGAGACATAAACCCTAACTGAGAAAAGAGAAGTAACTTCAGAGCTCATTACACAATTATCCTTAATTTATTGGATTGACACAATGGATTTGGAGATGTCAAAGTCAAAAAGTCATACATGAAATTTTTAAAAAGAGGCTGCACGTTAAGTTAGGATGCTTGAAGTTGGAATGCAATTCAATCTGTACATTGAAAGAGTACAGATGAGCATTCTCTTGAGGAGAGGAAGACTCCAGAATGCTCAAAACACATTTTGTTTTCTTCTTTTGTTAATATTAGGAGGTCCTTAGAGACTGGGATAACATGGACCAACTTTGTTAATGAGGAGCTCTGTGCATTGAGTTTTTAAGGCAATGTAGGAGTAAGTAATAATTAGCCAGTGTCTCCAGCCTTTCAGGGTACCATTCTCAGGCAGGTTTTATATGTATCTTCTCCTCCCAGAGTCATTATCTGCATAAGGGGATTCATGCCTATGTACGTCTTCCTCAGTTCTGAGGACAGAGCCTTTGCCCTCATTATTCATCAGGCAGAAGAGGGCAGTGGATCCAAACTCCTAGGTCATGATGCAGCAAAGATACAACATGGACCAGTGAGTACCCAGGGAGGTGGTGGATGGGGGAGGGACTGTTGGGAGTTGTTTCCTCATCAAGACAAGGAGAGTGGGTGGGGTAGTTGGGTGGGAGGACACTGGTATGCTAGTTTCAGCTCAGTAGCTGATGAAATCTATGTTCTGTTTTTCTCCTGGGGATTTCAGAACTTGCATTCAGAATTCTTCTCTCCTCCATCACCCATTCTAGCATCCATAAGCATCATCCACAAGAGAGAAGGCAGTATATCTCTTTGAACCATCCTTTAAGCACTACAAGATCATCTTGGAGGAGTTTCCACTGTGGCACGGTGGGTTAAGAATCCAGCTTCAGTGGCTGAGGTCACTGTGGAGGCACGGATTCGATCCCTGGGCTGGCTCAGAGGGTTAAAAGCAGCTGTGGCCCATATTCATTCCCTGGCCCAGGAATTCCCATATACCACCAGGTGGCCATAAAAAACTATGATGTTACATGTCATCATTATGATCATGTTGGTGATTAAGAGGGTAGCCATAATATCACAAGCTTCATCAAGGTTTTCCTGTGACAGGCTCTTAGCTATGTGCTCTGTAGCCTTCAAATTTCCATCTACACAATTACCAACAAGATAGAGGTACACACATTATTGTTTTTTTTGTTTTTTTTTTTTACACTTGAGCAGAGTATTCTCATTTAAATTGGTCTTGGGGTAAAAAGGAGTGAACTCAGGTTTGGATCTGAGCAGTGAGAGTATTCACAGGGTACAGGAGAGTGCCTTTCTGTACCGTTTAGTTTCATGTGGACCCTTGAAAAGTGGCTAGTCCAAACTGAGGTAGGTTTTGCAGGCTTTATATATGTGCATAAATCGGGTTTGACATAACTCTTTCATTGTACTACATAGGTGTCATGGATGTTTCTCCCTATAATCACAGTGATCTAGTTCTTTGTTGTAACAAAGGCATGGGCAATGGTGGCAGCAGTGGTGTTTAATGTTTTTGGTCTTTTTATGATGCAGATGACAGAAAATACACAATACCAGTTTTTTTCTTCTCTTCTTTTCTCTCCCACCTCCTCTCTCTTTCCCCTTCTCCCTCTATCACAATCCTCTGCCTTCCACCCTCATGAGCAACCACATAAGGTACCTATATCTTCCACAGGATATCCTCTTTCCCCTGAGCACCCATGTTGGCCACTTCATGCTTGAAACACATAGCCAGTCAGTCCCCTGACCCTAGTGTCAGCCATAGGTTTATTTGAAGATGTACAGACAGGTCTGGACTGAGATACATTACCCAGGGCCACATTAAGGGAAGACACAATCCCAAACTCTTGCCTCAAATGGCCAAATAATTAGTGAAACTCCTATGCTAGATTAGCTACACCTCTAAGAGAGGATTGGAAGGGCTCAATGTATGCAGCTCAGTGCAGCATAGTCTGAAGGACAAGCTTGCCAGGAGGCAGTTGCCAATGTGTGTGTTTGCCATCAGGCAACAAAGCGAGTGAGCAAGCTGCAGCATGAGCAGAAAGACCTCTGAGGGTGGTGGTCATTGTCCCAGTGCCTCACTTGTTACACTGGACACTCTGCAGAAATAGCACAGACTCCCATGCCAGATTTGGCTTGGATGGTGTGATGTACAATGCCACACATACAAGAGGGTGTAATAGGTTTTACTCCTCAGCTGAAGATCTTCCTGTCTGGGGAGTGCAGGGAAGGTCCTCTAAGTGAGTTTGCAATGGCTGAAGAGTTCATGAAAAGTAGCCTGTTTGAGGGTTAAAAAAATTTTTTTTAATTGTGGCAAGAGTGTAATTTCTGAGTGAGAGTTCCTGCCTGTGTGCTCAAGGTGGCTTGGTTTGAATTTTCCAGCGTCACCAAAGGAAGGGGGACCTGGAACTTATAAACTTGCCCACAATTTGAGCCGGAGGGGAAGAGAGAAATGTATAGCTTAATGCTACTGTATAGATTGTCTAGGGAACTATATCCAATCTCTTGGGATAGAACAGACGGAAGATAATATGAGAAAAAGAATGTATATATATGTATGACTGGGTCATTTTGATGTACGGCAGAAATTGATGCAACATTATAAATCAATCATACTATAATTTTAAAAAATTAAAAATGGCAACTGCCCCCAAACACCAAAAGAGCAACAGCGGCAACAATGGCAAAAAAGACACACAAAAAATATGGCTTAAAATCTGCCAGCAACCAAATATCACATACAGAAAATAGACCCACATGCTTTATTGCATAGTTCTTAGGGTTTTATAAATGGTTCAAATCAAGGAAGTTAATTATACCTCATTTGGATAAAATACAGTATATATGACTGTCTATTACTGGCCTTCAATTAGGATTTTTTTTTTCTTCAGAGGAACGGATATTTCTTTTATTTTATTTTTTTTTATTTTATTTTCCCACTGTACAGCAAGGGGGTCAGGTTATACTTACATGTATACATTACAATTACAGTTTTCCCCCAACATTTCTTCTGTTGCAACATGAGTATCTAGACATAGTTCTCAATGCTATTCAGCAGGATCTCCTTGTAAATCTATTCTAGGTTGTGTCTGATAAGCCCAAGCTCCCGATCCCTCCCACTCCCTCCCCCTCCCATCAGGCAACCACAAGTCTCTTCTCCAAGTCCATGATTTTCTCTTCTGAGGAGATGTTCATTTGTGCTGGATATTAGATTCCAGTTATAAGTGATATCATATGGTATTTGTCTTTGTCTTTCTGGCTCATTTCACTCAGGATGAGATTCTCTAATTCCATCCATGTTGCTGCAAATGGCATGATGTCATCCTTTTCTATGGCTGAGTAGTATTCCATTGTGTATATATACCACTTCTTCCGAATCCAATCCTCTGTCGATGGACATTTGGGTTGTTTCCATGTCCTGGCTATTGTGAATAGTGCTGCAATGAACATGCGGGTGCATGTGTCTCTTTTAAGTAGAGTTTTTTCCGGATAGATGCCCAAGAGTGGGATTGCAGGGTCATATGGAAGTTCTATGTATAGATTTCTAAGGTATCTCCAAACTGTTCTCCATAGTGGCTGTACCAGTTTACATTCCCACCAGCAGTGCAGGAGGGTTCCCTTTTCTCCACAGCCCCTCCAGCACTTGTTATTTGTGGATTTATTAATGAGGGCCATTCTGACTGGTGTGAGGTGGTATCTCATGGTAGTTTTGATTTGCATTTCTCTTATAATCAGCGATGTTGAGCATTTTTTCATGTGTTTGTTGGCCATCTGTATATCTTCTTTGGAGAAATGTCTATTCAGGTCTTTTGCCCATTTTTCCATTGATTGATTGGTGTTTTTGCTGTTGAGTTGTATAAGTTGCTTATATATTCTAGAGATTAAGCCCTTGTCAGTTGCATCATTTGAAACTATTTTCTCCCATTCTGTAAGTTGTCTTTTTGTTTTCTTTTGGGTTTTCTTTGCTGTGCAAAAGCTTTTCAGTTTGATGAGGTCCCATGGGTTTATTTTTGTTCTAATTTCTATTGCTTTGGGAGACTGCCCTGAGAAAATATTCATGATGTTGATGTCCGAGAGTGTTTTGCCTATGTTTTCTTCTAGGAGGTTGATGGTGTCCTGTCGTATATTTAAGTCTTTCAGCCATTTGGAGTTTATTTTGGTGCATGGTGTGAGGGTGTGTTCTAGTTTCATTGCTTTGCATGCAGCTATCCAGGTTTCCCAGCAATGCTTGCTGAATAGACTTTCCTTTTCCCATTTGATGTTCTTGCCTCCCTTGTCAAAGATTAATTGACCATAGGTGTCAGGGTTTATTTCTGGATTCTCTATTCTCTATTCTGTTCCATTGGTCTGTCTGTCTGTTTTGATACCAGTACCACACTGTTTTGATGACTGTGGCTTTGTAGTATTTCTTGAAGTCTGGGAGAGTGATGCCTCCTGCTTGGTTTTTGTTTCTCAGGATTGCTTTGGTGATTCTGGGTCTTTTGTGGTTCCATATAAATGTTTGGATTGTTTGTTCTAGTTCTGTGAAAACTGTCCTGGGTAATTTGATAGGGATTGCATTGACTCTGTAGATTGCTTTGGGTAGGATGGCCATTTTTACAATATTGATTTTCCCAATCCAGGAACATGGAATATCTTTCCATTTCTTTACATCTTCTTTGATTTCTTTGATTAAAGTTTTATAGTTCTCGGCATATAGGTCCTTTACCTGTTTGGTCAGTTGTATTCCGATGTATTTGATTTTGTGAGGTACAATTTTAAAAGGTATCGTATTTTTGAATTCCTTTTCTAATGTTTCATTGCTGGTATACAGAAATGCAACTGACTTCTGAATGTTAATCTTCTATCCTGCCACTTTGCTGCATTTATTAATCAGTTCTAGGAATTTGGGGGTTGAGTCCTTAGGGTTTTCTAGATATAGTATCATGTCATCTGCATACAGTGACAGTTTGATCTCTTCTCTTCCTATATGGATGCTTTTGATTTCTTTTGTTTGTCTAATTGCTGTGGGTAGGACTTCCAAAACGATGTTGAAGAACAGTGGTGAAAGTGGGCATCCCTGTCTTGTTTCAGATTTGAGTGAGAAGGCTTTCCGTTTTTCCCCATTGAGGATTATATTTGCTGTGGGTTTATCATAAATGGCTTTGATTCTATTCAGGAATGTTCCCTCTATACCCACTTTGGCGAGGGTCTTGATCATGAATGGATGTTGTACTTTGTCAAATGCTTTTTCTGCATCAATTGAGATGATCATATGATTTTTGAGTTTTTTTTGTTAATGTGGTGTATGATGCTGATTGATTTGCGTATGTTGAACCATCCTTGTGAACCTGGGATGAACCCTACCTGCTCATGGTGTATAATTTTTTTGATATGTTGTTGGATTCGGTTGGCTAAGATTTTGTTGAGAATTTTTGGATCTATATTCATCAAAGATATTGGGCGATAGTTTTCTTTTTTTGGTGGTATCTCTCTCTGGTTTTGGAATGAGGGTGATGGTGGCCTCATAGAATGTCTTTGGGAGTATTCCTTCTTCTTCAACCTTTTGGAAGAGTTTAAGGAGGATGGGCACCAATTCCTCTTTATATGTTTGATAGAATTCACCTGTGAAGCCATCTGGTCCTGGACTTTTATTTGTAGGGAGTGATTTTATGACCTCTTCAATTTCATTTCTAGTGATGGGTCTGTTCAGTTGGTCTGTTTCTGCTTGATTCAGTTTTGGCAGGCTGTAAGATTCTAGGAAATTGTCCATTTCTTCCAGATTGTCAAACTTGTTGCCATATAGTTGTTCATAGTATTCTCTTATGGTTTTCTGTATTTCTGCTGTATCCGTTGTGATTTCTCCTTTTTCATTTATAATTTTGGTGATTTGGGTTCTTTCTCTCCTCTTTTTAGTGAGTCTGGCCAGGGGTTTATCAATTTTGTTCACCTTTTCAAAGAACCAGCTCTTGGTTTTATTAATTTTCTCTATTGTTTTTTGAGTCTCTATTTTATGGATTTCTTCTTTGATCTTTATAATTTCCTTCCTTCTGCTGACTTTAGGCCTTTTTTGTTCTTCTTTTTCTAATTCATTTAGGTGGAGGGTTAAGTTGTCAATTTGGGGTCTTTCTTCTTTTGTGAGAAAGGCCTGTATTGCTATAAATTTCCCTCTGAGCACTGCTTTTGCAGCATCCCATAGATTTTGAGAGGTTGTGTCTTCATTATCATTTGTTTCAAGGTAGTTTTTAATTTCCTTCTTGATTTCCTCATTGACCCATTGGTTTTTTAGTAGCATGTTGTTTAGTCTGCATGTAGCAGGTTTTTTCACTTTCCTTTTCCCATGGTTGGTTTCTAATTTCATGGCATTGTGGTCCGAGAAGATACTTGAGATAATTTCTATGCTCCTAAATTTATTGAGATTCACTTTATGTCCCAATATGTGGTCGATTCTTGAGAATGTTCCATGAGCATTTGAGAAGAATGTGTATTCTGCTTTTTTTGGATGTAGTGTCCTGAAGATATCAATGAAGTCTACCTTTTCTATTGTTTCCTTTAGGATCTCTGTTGCTTTATTGGTTTTCTGTCTAGAGGATCTGTCTTTTGATGTGATGGGGGCATTTAGGTCTCCTACTATGATTGTATTCTCATCAATATCTCCCTTTATGTCTGTTAATATTTGTTGTATGTATCTGGGTGCTCCTATATTTGGGGCATATATGTTGATGATAGTAACATCCTCTCCTTGGATGGATCCCTTAATCATTAAATAGTGTCCTTCCTTGTCTTTCTTTATGTCTTTTGTTTTAAAGTCTATTTTGTCTGATATGAGCGTTGCGGCTCCTGCTTTTCTGTCATGTCTATTGGCGTGAAATACTTTTCCCCAGCCTTTCACTTTCAATCTATATGTATCTTTTGTCCTCAGGTGAGTTTCTTGTAGGCAGCATATTGAAGGTTTTTGCCTTTTTATCCACTCAGCCATTCTGTGTCTTTTGATTGGGGCATTCAGTCCATTGACATTTAAGGTGATAATTGATAGATGATTATTTATTGCCATTTGAACCTCGTCTTCCAGTTGATTCTATGGTTCTCCATTCTTCCTTTTTTTTTTTTTTTTTTTTTTGGTTGGATGGTCTCCTGTTATTATCTGCTTGAGTGTATTTCTTTTTTCATTTTTTGCAAATGCAATATTTGGTTTTGGCTTGTGGTTGCCCTGTTTTTGAAGTATGCTAACCCCTTCCCATAATTGTGTGTTTTAGCCTGATGGTCCTGTAAGTTCAAACACTTCATTACTATATTAAAATTAAGAAGAGAAACATACATACAAACAAAAAGGGTTATTTACTTCCTAACATCCCTTGCCCACATTTTATGGTTTTGATGACTCTTTTATTTTTTTCTTTTTAATTTTATTTTGTTTGAAGCATGTTCATGATTAAATCTGTATGCTGGCTTATTTGAGTGACTGCTCTCTGATTGCAGTTTCCTCAGTCCTAGTTCTTCCTCTTCTTCTTCTTCTTTTCTTTTTTCTTTCTTTTCTTTTTTCTTCCCTTTCCTTCCTTTCTTTTTGGTTTAGAGAAGCCCTTTCAATATTTCCTTTAACCTGGGTTTTGTGTTGCTGTATTCTTTAAGGTTTTGTTTGTTGGGAAAAATTTTTATTTCCCCTTCTATTTTAAATGATATTCTTGCTGGATAGAGTATTCTAGGTTGAATATTTTTTCCTTTTAGCACTTTAAATATCTCTTGCCATTCCCTCCTGGCCTGTCGTGTTTCTGTAGAGAAATCAGCTGATATTCTTATGGGGGTTCCCTTGTAGGTAACATTCTGTTTTTCTCTTGCTGCCTTGAGGATCCTCTCTTTATCACTAACTTTTGCCATTTTTATTATGATGTGTCTTGGTGTGGGTCTGTTTGGGTTCAGTTTGTTTGGGGCCCTCTGTGCTACTTGTGTCTTGAACCCACTATCCTTTAGATTTGGGAAGTTTCCATCGATAATTTCTTCAAATATATTTTCCATTCCCTTCTCTTTTTCTACTCCTTCTGGAATTCCTATTATGCGTAGATTGGCCTGCTTTATATTATCCCATAGGTCTCTTATATTTCTTTCCAGTTTTTTGATTCGGTTTTCTGTCTATTGACCGGATTGAGTGATTTCCATTATTCTATCTTCCATATCACTGATTCGTTCTTCTGCATCATTCATTCTGGTTTTTACTGCCCCTAGTTCAGTTTGCATCTCTGCAACTGAATGTTCTAGTTTTTCTTGGCTCCTCCTTATAGTTTCTAGCTCCTTTCTGAGGGTATCTGCATTACTGTTCATATCTTCTCTTCATTCCTTCAGTATTTTAACTGTTTCTCTTTTGAATTCCAGGTCTGTCTGACTGCAGAGATCTGTTTCATTGTTGACTGTTTTAGGTGAGTTCTCCTGTTGGTTTGACTGGGGGTGGTTTCTCAGCTTCTTCATCTTGCTTGTTGTTTTCTTTCTCCTGAGGGAGTTGTACTCTCCATGATCGGGCAGTGTTTGCCTTGTCACTGCCGTGGAATATTTCCTGAGGGCTGGCATTGTTGGTCAATCTTTTTAGAGGCAGTGTGGCTTTTCTGGAGTGTTGATTGGGCTAACAGTGTTTCTTTGAAGCAAAGGATGGCTTCCTGAAGGCAGACAGGACTGGGAGGTCCACCCCACAATGGAGGCAGATTTCACTTGGTCATGCAGAGCTTGCTCTGGTGTTTTTAGGCTGTGGGGTTCTTGCAAGGAGTTGGCAGTGTTGGGCAGCTGCTCCTCAGGGGTTCATCACCCCCTGGGGGAAGGAGCAGCTATCTGGGTCACTGAGAACCTAAGAGGCTCTTCCCTAGGGCAGCCCATCTCAGAAGGACAGCCTGAGAATGTAGGCGGATCTTTTCACAGTCTGGCTGAGCTTGTTGCAGCTTTTCTGGGGTGCAGGGGCTCTTCCAGGGGGCTGGTGGTGCTGAGCAGTTATTTCACGGGTTGGGGCACCCCCTGGGGGCTTCGGCGGGTAGCAGGGCCATTGGAGACCCAAGAGGCTCCTCCCCAGGGCAGCCCAACTCAGAAAAACCGTCTGAGATCTTTTCCCATCTCAGCCAGGCTTGTTGCAGTTTTTCTGGGCTGCAGGGGTTCCTGCCTGGGGCTGGCAGTCCTATGCAGCTGGTCCACTAGAGCATCCCCTGGGGGCTTGGGCGGTAGCAGGGCCATTGGAAACGCAAGAGGCACCTCCCCAGGGCATCCTGATTCAGAAAAATCATCTGATAATTAGGCCGATCTATTCACAGCCTGGCTAAGCTTGTTCTAGCTTTTCTGGGCTGCAGGCCTTTTCCAGGGGGCTGGTGGTGTTTGGTGCTGCTCTGTGGAAGTGTAGCCCCTCCAAAGGGCAAGCAGGCCTGTGCAGGGACAGCCCCTGCGGTTGTAGGCTTCAGGCAATTGTTGAGGCCAGCCCTCCTGGATGGCAGGCAGCCCCAGGTTCAGTTTAGAGCGTAGGGGGTGGCGGGGGTGGGGGGAGGGGATGCACTGGGAAGCACAGCTTTCAGCTAGCTAGTGGGCCTGTAAGCTTGCTGTCGTGTGGGGGGTATTCTATGGGGACCCACCCCTTCTTCTCTCCCCTCCTCAGCACAGGCGCAGACCAGGCTCTTCTCCCAGGTTCCCTCTGATGCGGCTTTCCACTTCCCCGCTCCTAGAGTATTGCTCCCTTCCTCTGCAACAGTTTTGTTTTCTAGTCTCCCAGGCAGTGTCTGCCCCATCAAATGGTTTCTAGACCTCCCAAGCAGTTTCCGCTCTTCCCCGCCCCCCTAGCCCGGGGACTAATCTCTGGAGCCGAGGTCTTGATACCCAGCCTCCCCCCAGGCGTCACCCGGCCCTTTCTTGGGGATTAACCTTCGGCGGCGAGGTCACGGTGCCCAGCCCACACCCAGGCGTCTCAATTTTTGGTGACTCTGCCCGTAGTTCAGATGGTCCGTTGGGTTCTTGATCGGCTTTTCCATACTCCAACTTACTGCTACACTCTTCTCTGCATCTGGAGATTCCTCCGGTTCGTTTGATCTTTCCCCCAGTAGGTGACTTTCCAGGGCGCGGGATCACTTTCTCCTCCGCAGTTCCCTTTCGGGAGCGCCCGTCCTGCTCAGATTCACCTTCTCTCACTCTCCTCTTTTCTCCCGTTCTGCCCAATAATGTCACGAACATCTTGCCGTTATTGGAGTTTAGGTTCCTCTGCCAGTGATTGGTTGCTGTTCTGTGTGAGTCATTTATCCTGTATATGTGCTTTTTTTTGTTGTGTTTGTGGGATAGGGTGAGTGTGTCCCCCTACTCCTCCGCCATCTTGTCCTCTCTCAGAAAGGATACTTCTTATTCCTCTGGTTTTCTTGAAAGGATTGGAACTGGTATTTCAGTGTTCTTATGGTGTTGTTTTAGGTTTTAAAGTTTTATTGAAGTATAGTTGATCTACGAAGTTGTAATAATTTCTGACATACAACAAAGTGATTCAGCTATACATGTACACACATCTGTTCTCTTTCAAATTCTTTTCCCACATTGGTAATCACAGAATATTTGGTTGAATTCTCTGTCCCTGTTGGCCATTCATTACTTATGGAGGGTTTTTTTGGGTCTCTAAATATCCTTACTCCTCCTCTAAGTTCTTTAGCTTATTTTTTTTCAATATGATACATATACTAACAGATGAATGGAGAAAAAACCTGGGAAAAAAGAATTTCATAGAAGGGTGTGTTTGTTATGACAAAGAAATATTGCTAAAGGGCTGTGGTCCTCAATTGAATATTTTATTTATGAACTGCTTGGCTCTCAAGCAGAGACACACTGATGGGTACATGTATACTTGTTTCCTTTTATATCAACTCTCATTTATTTTTCAGAAAGTGCCTCTGCTCCATGAAACCACAGAATTTCACCGGTGTCTTGGAATTCCTCCTCCTGGGGCTCTCAGAGGATCCAGAACTGCAGCTTCTAACTTTCCTCCTGTTCCTGTCCATGTACCTGGTCACCGTGCTGGGGAATCTACTGATCATCCTGACCATCAGCTCTGACTCCCACCTCCACACCCCCATGTACTTCTTCCTCTCCATTCTGTCCATGGCTGACCTCAGCTTTACCTCTACCACAGTCCCAAAGATGCTTTTGGACATTCAGACTCACAGCAGAGTCATCTCCTATGTGGGATGCCTGATTCAGTTGACTCTCTTTAAACTTTTCAGGTGTTTGGACAGTGCGCTTCTGTGTGTGATGGCTTATGATCGGTTTGTAGCTATCTGTTACCCCTGCACTACCAGGTCATCATGAACCCCCGCCTCTGTAGCCTGCTGGTCCTGGGGTCTCTTCTGTTCAGCCTTTTGGACTCCCAGCTGCACTGTGCGATGATGTCACATCTTACCTTTTGTACCAAAGTGGAAATTCCTCATTTCTTCTGTGACCCTCCTCAACTCCTCAAGCTTGCCTGTGATGATACCTCCACCCATAAAGTAATGATGTACTCCATTGGTGCCATCTTTGGTGGAATTCCCCTTTCAGGGATCTTTTTCACTTATTCACAAATACTTTCCTCCATTCTGAGAGGCCCCTCATCAGGTGGGAGGTACAAAGCCTTCTCCACCTGTGGCTCTCACCTGGCTGTTGTTTGCTTATTTTATGGAACAGGCCTTGGGGTGTACCTCAGCTCAGCTGTCTCACATTCTCCCAGAAATGATGCAGCGGCCTCAGTGGTGTACACAGTGGTCACCCCCATGCTGAACCCCTTCATCTACAGCCTGAGGAACAGGGAAATCAAGAGGGCCTTACAGAAGCTCTTAAATAGAACAACCTAATTTCAATACTTGCCAAGTTTTTTTTTTTAATTTATTTTTTTTTTAAATTTTATTTTCCCACTGTACAGCAAGGGGGTCAGGTTATACTTACATGTATACATTACAATTACAGTTTTTCCCCCACCATTTCTTCTGTTGCAACATGAGTATCTAGACATAGTTCTCAATGGTATTCAGCGGGATCTCCTTGTAAATCTATTCTAGGTTGTGTCTGATAAGCCCAAGCTCCCGATCCCTCCCACTCCCTCCCCCTCCCATCAGGCAGCCACAAGTCTCTTCTCCAAGTCCATGATTTTCTCTTTTGAGGAGATGTTCATTTGTGCTGGATATTAGATTCCAGATATAAGTGATATCATATGGTATTTGTCTTTGTCTTTCTGACTCATTTCACTCAGGATGAGATTCTCTAGTTCCATCCATGTTGCTGCAAATGGCATGATGTCATCCTTTTTTTATGGCTGAGTAGTATTCCATTGTGTATATATACCACTTCTTCCGAATCCAATCCTCTGTCGATGGACATTTGGGTTGTTTCCATGTCCTGGCTATTGTGAATAGTGCTGCAATGAACATGCGGGTGCATGTGTCTCTTTTAAGTAGAGTTTTTTCCGGATAGATGCCCAAGAGTGGGATTGCAGGGTCATATGGAAGTTCTATGTATAGATTTCTAAGGTATCTCCAAACTGTTCTCCATAGTGGCTGTACCAGTTTACATTCTCACCAGCAGTGCAGGAGGGTTCCCTTTTCTCCACAGCCCCTCCAGCACTTGTTATTTGTGGATTTATTAATGAGGGCCATTCTGACTGGTGTGAGGTGATATCTCATGGTAGTTTTGATTTGCATTTCTCTTATAATCAGCGATGTTGAGCATTTTTTCATGTGTTTGCTGGCCATCTGTATATCTTCTTTGGAGAAATGTCTATTCAGGTCTTTTGCCCATTTTTCCATTGATTGATTGGTTTTTTTGCTGTTGAGTTGTATAAGTTGCTTATATATTCTAGAGATTAAGCCCTTGTCAGTTGCATCATTTGAAACCATTTTCTCCCATTCTGTAAGTTGTCTTTTTGTTTTCTTTTGGGTTTCCTTTGCTGTGCAAAAGCTTTTCAGTTTGATGAGGTCCCATGGGTTTATTTTTGCTCTAATTTCTATTGCTTTGGGAGACTGACCTGAGAAAATAGTCATGATGTTGATGTCAGAGAGTGTTTTGCCTATGTTTTCTTCTAGGAGTTTGATGGTGTCCTGTCTTATATTTAAGTCTTTCAGCCATTTGGAGTTTATTTTTGTGCATGGTGTGAGGGTGTGTTCTAGTTTCATTGCTTTGCATGCAGCTGTCCAGGTTTCCCAGCAATGCTTGCTGAATAGACTTTCCTTTTCCCATTTGATGTTCCTGCCTCCCTTGTCAAAGATTAATTGACCATAGGTGTCAGGGTTTATTTCTGGATTCTCTATTCTGTTCCATTGGTCTGTGTGTCTGTTTTGATACCAGTACCACACTGTTTTGATGACTGTGGCTTTGTAGTATTTCGTGAAGTCTGGGAGAGTGATGCCTCCTGCTTGGTTTTTGTTTCTCAGGATTGCTTTGGCGATTCTGGGTCTTTTGTGGTTCCATATAAATGTTTGGATTGTTTGTTCTAGTTCTGTGAAAACTGTCCTGGGTAATTGGATAGGGATTGCATTGACTCTGTAGATTGCTTTGGGTAGTATGGCCATTTTTACAATATTGATTTTCCCAATCCAGGAACATGGAATATCTTTCCATTTCTTTACATCTTCTTTGATTTCTTTGATTAAAGTTTTATAGTCCTCGGCATATAGGTCCTTTACCTCTTTGGTCAGGTGTATTCCGAGGTATTTGATTTTGTGAGGTACAATTTTAAAAGGTATCGTATTTTTGAATTCCTTTTCTAATGTTTCATTGCTGGTATACAGAAATGCAACTGACTTCTGAATGTTAATCTTCTATCCTGCCACTTTGCTGCATTTATTAATCAGTTCTAGGAATTTGGGGGTTGAGTCCTTAGGGTTTTCTAGGTATAGTATCATGTCATCTGCATACAGTGACAGTTTGATCTCTTCTCTTCCTATATGGATGCCTTTGATTTCTTTGGTTTGTCTAATTGCTGTGGGTAGGACTTCCAAAACGATGTTGAAGAACAGTGGTGAGAGTGGGCATCCCTGTCTTGTTCCAGATTGCAGTGAGAAGGCTTTCCGTTTTTCCCCATTGAGGATTATATTTGCTGTGGGTTTATCATAAATGGCTTTGATTCTATTCAGGAATGTTCCCTCTATACCCACTTTGGCGAGGGTCTTGATCATGAATGGATGTTGAACTTTGTCAATTGCTTTTTCTGCATCAATTGAGATGATCATATGATTTTTGAGTTTTTTTTGTTAATGTGGTGTATGATGCTGATTGATTTGCGTATGTTGAACCATCCTTGTGAACCTGGGATGAACCCTACCTGGTCATGGTGTATAATTTTTTTGATATGTTGTTGGATTCGGTTGGCTAAGATTTTGTTGAGAATTTTTGCATCTATATTCATCAAAGATATTGGGCGATAGTTTTCTTTTTTTGGTGGTATCTCTCTCTGGTTTTGGAATGAGGGTGATGGTGGCCTCATAGAATGTCTTTGGGAGTATTCCTTCTTCTTCAACCTTTTGAAAGAGTTTAAGGAGGATGGGCACCAATTCCTCTTTATATGTTTGAGAGAATTCACCTGTGAAGCCATCTGGTCCTGGACTTTTATTTGTAGGGAGTGATTTTATGACTTCTTCAATTTCATTTCTAGTGATGGGTCTGTTCAGTTGGTCTGTTTCTGCTTGATCCAGTTTTGGCAGGCTGTAAGATTCTAGAAAATTGTCCATTTCTTCCAGATTGTCAAACTTGTTGCCATACAGTTGTTCATAGTATTCTCTTATGGTTTTCTGTATTTCTGCTGTATCTGTTGTGATTTCTCCTTTTTCATTTATAATTTTGGTGATTTGGGTTCTTTCTCTCCTCTTTTTAGTGAGTCTGGCCAGGGGTTTATCAATTTTGTTCACCTTTTCAAAGAACCAGCTCTTGGTTTTATTAATTTTCTCTATTGTTTTTTGAGTCTCTATTTTATGGATTTCTTCTTTGATCTTTATAATTTCCTTCCTTCTGCTGACTTTAGGCCTTTTTTGTTCTTCTTTTTCTAATTCATTTAGGTGGAGGGTTAAGTTGTCAATTTGGGGTCTTTCTTCTTTTGTGAGAAAGGCCTGTATTGCTATAAATTTCCCTCTGAGCACTGCTTTTGCAGCATCCCATAGATTTTGAGAGGTTGTGTCTTCATTATCATTTGTTTCAAGGTAGTTTTTAATTTCCTTCTTGATTTCCTCATTGACCCATTGGTTTTTTAGTAGCATGTTGTTGAGTCTCCATGGAGTAGGTTTTTTCTCTTTCCTTTTCCCATGGTTGGTTTCTAATTTCATGGCATTGTGGTCCGAGAAGATACTTGAGATAATTTCTATGCTCCTAAATTTATTGAGATTCACTTTATGTCCCAATATGTGGTCGATTCTTGAGAATGTTCCATGAGCATTTGAGAAGAATGTGTATTCTGCTTTTTTTGGATGTAGTGTCCTGAAGATATCAATGAAGTCTACCTTTTCTATTGTTTCCTTTAGGATCTCTGTTGCTTTATTGGTTTTCTGTCTAGAGGATCTGTCTTTTGATGTGATGGGGGCATTTAGGTCTCCTACTATGATTGTATTCTCATCAATATCTCCCTTTATGTCTGTTAATATTTGTTGTATGTATCTGGGTGCTCCTATGTTTGGGGCATATATGTTGATGATAGTAACATCCTCTCCTTGGATGGATCCCTTAATCATTAAATAGTGTCCTTCCTTGTCTTTCTTTATGTCTTTTGTTTTAAAGTCTATTTTGTCTGATATGAGCGTTGCGGCTCCTGCTTTTCTGTCGTGTCTATTGGCATGAAATACTTTTCCCCACCCTTTCACTTTCAATCTATATGTATCTTTTGTCCTCAGGTGAGTTTCTTGTAGGCAGCATATTGAAGGTTTTTGCCTTTTTATCCACTCAGCCATTCTGTGTCTTTTGATTGGGGCATTCAGTCCATTGACATTTAAGGTGATAATTGATAGATGATTATTTATTGCCATTTGAACCTCGTCTTCCAGTTGATTCTATGGTTCTCCATTCTTCCTTTCTTTTTTTTTTTTTTTTTTTTTTGGTTGGATGGTCTCCTGTTATTATCTGCTTGAGTGTATTTCTTTTTTCATTTTTTGCAAATGCAATATTTGGTTTTGGCTTGTGGTTGCCCTGTTTTTGAAGTATGCTAACCCCTTCCCATAATTGTGTGTTTTAGCCTGATGGTCCTGTAAGTTCAAACACTTCATTACTATATTAAAATTAAGAAGAGAAACATACATACAAACAAAAAGGGTTATTTACTTCCTAACATCCCTTGCCCACATTTTATGGTTTTGATGACTCTTTTATTTTTTTCTTTTTAATTTTATTTTGTTTGAAGCATGTTCATGATTAAATCTGTATGCTGGCTTATTTGAGTGACTGCTCTCTGATTGCGGTTTCCTCAGTCCTAGTTCTTCCTCTTCTTCTTCTTCTTTTCTTTTTTCTTTCTTTTCTTTTTTCTTCCCTTTCCTTCCTTTCTTTTTGGTTTAGAGAAGCCCTTTCAATATTTCCTTTAACCTGGGTTTTGTGTTGCTGTATTCTTTAAGGTTTTGTTTGTTGGGAAAAATTTTTATTTCCCCTTCTATTTTAAATGATATTCTTGCTGGATAGAGTATTCTAGGTTGAATATTTTTTCCTTTTAGCACTTTAAATATCTCTTGCCATTCCCTCCTGGCCTGTAGTGTTTCTGTAGAGAAATCAGCTGATATTCTTATGGGGGTTCCCTTGTAGGTAACATTCTGTTTTTCTCTTGCTGCCTTGAGGATCCTCTCTTTATCACTAACTTTTGCCATTTTTATTATGATGTGTCTTGGTGTGGGTCTGTTTGGGTTCAGTTTGTTTGGGGCCCTCTGTGCTACTTGTGTCTTGAACCCACTATCCTTTAGATTTGGGAAGTTTCCATCGATAATTTCTTCAAATATATTTTCCATCCCCTTCTCTTTTTCTACTCCTTCTGGAATTCCTATTATGCGTAGATTGGCCTGCTTTATATTATCCCATCGGTCTCTTATATTGCTTTCCAGTTTTTTGATTCGGTTTTCTGTCTATTGACCGGATTGAGTGATTTCCATTATTCTATCTTCCATATCACTGATTCGTTCTTCTGCATAATTCATTCTGGTTTTTACTGCCCCTAGTTCAGTTTGCATCTCTGCAAATGAATGTTCTAGTTTTTCTTGGCTCCTCCTTATATTTTCTAGTTCCTTTCTGAGGGTATCTGCATTACTGTTCATATCTTCTCTTCATTCCTTCTGTATTTTAACTGTTTCTCTTTTGAATTCCAGGTCTGTGTGACTGCAGAGATCTGTTTTATTGTTGACTGTTTTAGGTGAGTTCTCCTGTTGGTTTGACTGGGGGTGGTTTCTCAGCTTCTTCATCTTGCTTGTTGTTTTCTTTCTCCTGAGGGAGTTGTACTCTCCGTGATCGGGTAGTGTTTGCCTTGTCACTGCCGTGGAATATTTCCTGAGGGCTGGCGTTGTTGGTCAATCTTTTTAGAGGCAGTGTGGCTTTTCTGGAGTGTTGATGGGGCTAACAGTGTTTCTTTGAAGCAAAGGATGGCTTCCTGAGGGCAGACAGGACTGGGAGGTCCACCCCACAATGGTAGCAGATTTCACTTGGTCATGCAGAGCTTGCTCTGGTGTTTTTAGGCTGTGGGGTTCTTGCAAGGGGTTGGCAGTGTTGGGCAGCTGCTCCTCAGGGGTTCATCACCCCCTGGGGGCAGGAGCAGCTATCTGGGTCACTGAGAACCTAAGAGGCTCTTCCCTAGGGCAGCCCATCTCAGAAGGACAGCCTGAGAATGTAGGCGGATCTTTTCACAGTCTGGCCGAGGTTGTTGCAGCTTTTCTGGGGTGCAGGGGCTCTTCCAGGGGGCTGGTGGTGCTGAGCATTTATTTCACGGGAGTGGGGCACCCCCTGGGGGCTTCGGCGGGTAGCAGGGCCTTTGGAGACTCAAGAGGCTCCTCCCCAGGGCAGCCCGATTCAGAAAGACCATCTGAGATCTTTTCCCGATTCGGCCAGGCTTGTTGCAGCTTTTCTGGGCTGTAGGGGGTTCTGCCTGGAGCTGGCAGTCCTATGCAGCTGGTCCACTAGGTCTCAGCATTCCCTGGGGGCTTGGGCGGGTAGCAGGGCCCTTGGAGACTCAAGAGGCACCTCCCCAGGGCAGCCCGTCTCAGAAAAACCATCGGAGAATTAGGCCGATCTATTCACGGCCTGGCTAGGCTTGTTCTAGCTTTTCTGGGCTGCAGGCCTTTTCCAGGGGGCTGGTGGTGTTTGGTGCTGCTCTGTGGAAGTGTAGCCCCTCCAAAGGGCAAGCAGGCCTGTGCAGGGAGAGCCCCTGCAGTGGTAGGCTTCAGGCAATTGTTGAGGCCAGCCCTCCTGGATGGCAGGCAGCCCCAGGTTCAGTGAGAGCGTAGGGGGTGGCAGGGGTGGGGGGAGGGAATGCACTGGGAAGCACAGCTTTCTGCTAGCTAGCGGGCCTGTAAGCTTGCTGTGGCATGGGGGGTATTCTATGGGAACCCACCCCTTCTTCTCTCCCCTCCTCAGCACAGGCGCAGACCAGGCTCTTCTCCCAGGTTCCCTCTGATGCGGCTTTCCACTTCCCCGCCCCTAGAGTATTGCTCCCTTCCTCTGAGACAGCTTTGTTTTCTAGTCTCCCAGGCAGTCTCTGCCCCGTCAAATGGTTTCTAGACCTCCCAAGCAGTTTCCGCTCTTCCCCGCCCCCCTAGCCCGGGGACTAATCTCTGGAGCCGAGGTCTCGGTGCCCAGCCCCCACCCAGGCATCCCCAGGCCCTTTCCCGGAGACTAACCTCTGGAGCCGAGGATTCGGTGCCCAACCCCCACCCAGGCGTCTCAATTTTTGGTGACTGTGCCTGTAGTTCAGATGGTCCGTTGGGTTCTTGATCCGTTTTTCCGTACTCCGACTTACTGCTACACTCTTCTCTGCATCTGGGGATTCCTCCGGTTCATTTGATCTTTCGCCCGGTAGGTGACTTTCCAGGGTGCGGGATCCCTTTCTCCTCCGCAGTTCCCTTTTGGGAGCGCCCATCCCGCTGGGATTCACCTCTCACTCTCTTTTCTCCCATTCTGCCCAATAATGTCATGAACTTCTTGCCGTTATTGGAGTTTAGGTTCCTCTGCCAGCAATTGGTTGCTGTTCTGTGTGAGTCATTTCTTCTGTAGATGTGCTTTTTTTGTTGTGTTTGTGGGAGAGGGCGAGCGTGTCCCCCTACTCCTCCGCCATCTTGCCCTCTCTCCCCAAGTTTTTTTTTTTTTCATCTGCTGTTTAAAAATAATTGCACACAAAACATCTGTCATTGGCAGATATGTTTGTTGGGTTGCATAAGTTTTGTAGCTCACATTATTTATTCATCATATTTATAATAACTTAATGTCACCTATATGGGCATTTGTTTGATGGGATTAAGAGACATTCTTGATTTATTTAAAGTTTAATTTTATTGAGGTAAAGTTGATTTACCATGTTGTATTAGTTTTAAGTGGGTGAGAATAATATATACACGCTACTGTATAAAAAGATGATTAATGAAAACCTACTGTGTAGCATAGGAAAATCTACTCAATAGTTTGGAGTAACCTATATCAGAAAAATGAATTGGTATTTTTACATATTCTGGATCTTATGTATGTTAAAATCACTGCATGAGCGGATTCCATTACATCTATGGAATCTTCTGCATTTGCTACCTATGACCCAGCATTCTGTAGAAGTTCACAACTCTTTTAAAATGTATATAGAATTTTCTTTTTCTTTTCTTCCTTTTTACAGCCATACGTACCTCATATGGAAGTTCTCAAGGCTAGAGTGAATCAGAGCTACTGCATCAGCCTATGCCACAGCCACAGAACACTGGATCTGAGCTGCATTTGTGACCTCCCCTGCAGCTTAGAGCAACACTGGATCCTTAACCTCCTGATTGAGACCAGGGATTGAACCCATATCTTCACAGTGGCCATGTGTCCTTAACCTGCTGAGCCACAGTGAAAATTCTGTATATAAAATTTTCAATCATTTGAACTACCCAAGTCTATTTTCTATAAAACTTTGGCTTCAATCAAATCTATTGATGAAGGCATATGGGAGAATATATGTCACTTGTTCTCAATCTTGGCTTCATATTGAACGTATCTGATAAACTTTAAAAATCCTCTTGCCTGAGTCCCACCACCGAGCATTAAAATTTACTTGGATTGGATTTTATTTTTTTTAATTTTTCCTATTTTTTTGTCTTTTTGTCTTTTTAGGGCCGCACCTGAAGCATATGGAGGTTCCCAGGCCAGGGGTCCAATCGCAGCTGTAGCTGCCGGCCTCTGCCTCAGCCACAGCAATGCAAGTCTGAGCCACATCTGCGTTCTACACCACATTTCACTGCAACACCACATGCCCAACTCACTGAGTGAAGCCAGGGATTGAACTCAAAACCCCATGGTTCCTAGCTGGATTTGTTTCCACTGTGCCTTGATGGGAACTCCATGGATTGGCTTTTAAAAACCTTTTCATTCTAAAGTAAAATGTAAGGGATCAATCATCACATCACTAGTTTTTCTTCCAAGATTGGAGAGGATGCTCTTTCTTTAGTTGAACTCTTAATGGAATTGGCTCTCATCCACAGGCCACTGTGCAGAGAAAACACATCTAAAACAGCAGAATTATATTTGGTGAGGAGAGCCATGACACTTAGGATCAGCAAGGAACATGAAAACTGGCTGGTGGAGGAAGAAGCCAAGTCACCCTACAGCTCAGATGCTTTTTGATGCTTATGTTTATTGACTGTAATTTGGGCAAGATTGTAGGTGTTATTTAGTTTCTCCTTTCTTCTTCTATTTCTGCTCCATTTTTATCATCCTTTCCCTATCCTCCCTTCCCCTTTCCCTCCCTTTCTCTTCCATTCCCATTTCCCCTTTTTCTTCTTCTTCCTCTTCTCCCTCCTCCTCTTTTTCCTCCTTCTCCTCTCCTCCTCTTCCTTTCTTCCTTCTTCTTTTCCTTCTTCTCTTCTTCTTCTTCCTCTCCTTCTTCGTCTCCTTTTCCTTCTTCTTCCAAACATCAAATTAAACATATTTCAGACATACAAAACAAATTTATGATTACAAAAGGGAGGTGTGGGGGAGAGGAGGGATAATTTGGGAGGTTAGGATTAACAGATACACATGGCTACATATAAAATAGTTAAACAAGGATCTATTGCACAGCACTGCAAATGCTATTGAATCTCTTATAATAACCATAAGGGAAAAGAAGCTGGAAAACCATATATATCTATCATTATGTTTAACTGAATCACTGTGTTGTACACCTTAAACTAATATATGAATTACAAAAAAAGAAAACAAAGATTTAATTAGATTAGAGAGCAAAAAGGGCATGACTGATTTTTTTTTTGGCTGTGTCTGTGGCATGTAGAATTTCCTGGGCCAGGGACTGAGCATGTACCACAGCAGGTATCTGAGCTACTGCAGTGACAATACCGGATATTTAACCCACTGCACCACAAGGGAAGTCCAGAGCATGACCAAGTGAGTCTATGTGAAGCCAATGTTGAGGATTATTGAATTCTGTCAGACTTCTCATTCAAAGATAGCTTGTATGTCTTGGGCCCTTTACTGTTCTTAATTAGATCCTGAAGATCTTAAAGTAATCGGAATTCATAAATAAGATAGAGTATTTACCTTAGCAAGACCAATGTGATTTTTCTCAGTATTTCTGATAATATTTTTTCATATATCTTCTCTCTCCATATGAGCTGGTCATATGAGCTGGTTATTCAGGTACTGTTTTTCTCCTCCAAAATTACCCTTTAATATTTAAGTTGTGATATTATGGTGGGGATGGAGCATTTTTAGACTGCTGTTCTGAATTTCCATCTCATTTCTCTTAGTTCCTTCTCATTCATGTTTGGGAAATGTCATCCTGCCCTATCGCCCAACTTTTCCCCATACCCCTTAACCTATGGCATTGTCGCCACTTCCTTCAGTGACCACTCTGTGTTACAATGTCTTTTCTTGTGTGCCTTTCATTTCTTAATAATTATTTGACAAAGTACCAATATTAAATTATCACCATTAAAATAAATAGCACGATCTCCCTTCTCTTGATTGAACCCTGACTATTAAATCATAATATGGGGGATAAAGCTACATTGTGAGAGGCAACTGAAAATTTCAAAGTGAGCTTAGCCTATAAAAATAAGGGTGATTGTAATGATATTGCTTAGTTTTGGATATGAAGTTGAAGTTTAAATACTGGTATATCCAGTTAGTGTGTGGTTCTAATTATGCCTGTAGATAATTGTCACCCTAGTCCTTATGTATAATCTTATCTTAATTTTTATTACTCAAGGACAGCAAAGGATCACACCCTCAGCAAAGCAGAAACCTTTCCTTTCACTAGTAACCACTTCATTGGGATTCACTTTATAACAATGCATCTTTCTTTTCCATCATGATCACGGATTTGGGGTCACTCTGTTTTCTGCTACATACCTAGGTATCCATGGTCATCTCAACCTTCCCTTTAGAGATACTACACATTGTTTCTGAGAGAGCAATCTGGGCTTTTTGAAGATCTATCCAGGAACAGGTTTAAATTACTTGACCTTTAAAATATTTTCTTGGAGTAGAGTTGGCTTAAGTGTTGTGTTAGTTTCAGGTGTATAGCAAAATGAATCAGATATATCAATATCTATATCTATATCTATCTATCAATTCCTTTTCAGATTCTTTTCCCATGTAGGTCAGCACAGTAATTTACCCTGCCTTTTACCAAGGACCTAAATTACCTATGAATTTCACTAACAATGACCTAGTCCCTGATTGAAACCTCCCACTAAGAAATGACTTCTCTTAAATATTAGATTTTTCTTCCCCGAGCATTTTAAAATGTCTCAGCCCTCACACCTTCTTCTCCAATCCTCTCTTTACTTCTGCTATTTGGTCATTTGGGCTCCTAAAATGTTCTTTTGCCACTTATGCACACACACATAATTAGCATCCTTTCTCTCATATCCAGCTATATTGAGTAAATAATCAAGTTCTTTATATCCATTAATTAGAAACCAATCTCTGAGTTCCTCATATAGAGAGATCAGAGCCAGGTGGGCTGTAAAGAGAAGACATAGAGGTTGCCAGAAATCATGATTTCCATGCACTTCACTTTATCTCACTCTATAGGACAAAAGCCACATTTTTATAAAAAGACATCAAGGAGTTCCTGTTGTGGTTCAGAGGGTTACAGACCTCATGTTGTCTCCATGAGGATGTGGGTTCAATTCCTCCTCACTCGGTGGGATAAGGATCTGCAAGCTGCAGCATAAGTCACAGATGTGGCTTGGGTCTGGCATTGCAGTTCCAATTCAACTCCTGGCCTGGGAACTTCCATTTACCACAGTTTCAGCCATAAAAAGAATAAAGAAGACTTCAGGAGTCAAATACAAAGATCCTAAGAAGTATACATTTGTAGAGAGATGTGCCCTTTCTAGTTGAACAGAAAGCAGAAACCTCTAGAGACTCTTGTTGGATTGGTCCTGAAATGGCTTGGTTTCTGTTGCAAAGAGAAAACAACTCTGTTGTTTTTTTCTTTAAGAGTTTAAATGTCTCTTTCAACATATAGCTCTAATCGAGAAAACATAAACAAGCATATTATGAACTCTCTACATCTCTACACCCCCTCCCACATGCAAAAAAACTTACTAAAATACACAAAAAGAGTAGGTAATTTCAAAATTAAAATTTACTTGAATTGTGATGGCACAAAAAGTTTAAATTCTAAATGAGTCCAACTACTGTGAAGACTTTGAACTTCAGGACATGAGGATGGCCCCACAATTATCATCACCATGCAAATATTCCAGGATCACTGCTGATCAGTTTTACTGAGACAGCAGTGAACATCTCAGCATCTCCATGTTATTCTATAGGTGGTTCGCCTTGAGATAAGCAAGAAATCTTTCCAAGGTATGTGACAATTATTTCCAACATGGAAAGGCTTGGGAGACTTCTCTATTTAAGAGAAACCAGGGAGACTTCTTATGACATGGCCAGGGGCAGCATGGTGGGATCTACAGAAATACCTACAATAGAACAAATTCTTTCATGTATAAGTTATTCTCCAGTAAAGTTTTTTTTTGAGAAGTTGGTGTTATGAAGCATTGGGAACTATACTATATTTGCCTCTTTTTTTTTTTTTTTTTTTTTTTTTTTGGCCACACACATGGCATGCAGAAGTTCACAGGCCAAGGATCACACTTGTGCCACAGCCGTGACAGTGCTGGTTTCTTTTCTTTTCTTCTTTTCTTTTTTTTTTTGTCTTTTTGTTGTTTTAGGGCTGCACCCATGGCATATGGAGGTTCTCAGGCTAGGGTTCAAATCAGAGCTATTGCTGTCTGCCTAAGCCAGAGCCACAACAAAGCCAGATACAAGCCACGTCTGTGACTACACCATGGCTCATGGCAATGCCAGATCCTTAACCCACTGAGTGAGGCAAGGGACCGAACCCACAACTCCATAGTTCCTAGTTAGATTGGGTTCCACTGCACCATGATGGGAACTCCCAGACTGTGCTGGTTTCTTAACCTGCTGAGCCACTAGGGAACTCCAAAGAGCTGGGTACTATGTTGAAAAGCAGAGAGACATCTCTATAGTCTGGTGCTTAGAGCCCAAATTCCTGATAGAGGATGAAATCTTTGTGATGAGCAGCTTCTAAGATGCTCCCAATTAGCTCTTTCACCTGTTTTTCTTTTCAGGGCTGCACATGTGGCATATGGAAGTTCCCAGGCTGGGGGTCAAATAAGAGCTGCAGCTGCCAGCCTATGCCACAGCCACTGTAGTGCCAGATCCAAGCCATGCCTGTGAACTATGCCACAGCTCATGGCAATGCCAGATCCTTTAACCCACTGAGAGAGCCCAGGGATTGAACCCACCTCCTCATGGATACAGCTTAGGTTCACAACCCGCTGAGCCACAACAGGAACACCCACATCTGTATTAATGACCTTTTATAGACAAAGTTTTGGGGGTGTTGACTAGAGCTAGTGACTTCCATGCAACGAAATGTATTTGGAAAATTATTCATGTGTTATTCCAACATTAGTGAGTAAATAATCAGACTTTCGCCTGCTAGCCCTCTTCTGCTTTCAGCTCTCACATGTTTCAGATGTCCAGTAGATTAAGTCCATGTGGCAAGAAACTGAGGGATGCCTATGGCCAACTGCCCAAGAGGAACTGGATCCTGCCTTTGCCATATGAGCAAACTTGAAATCATATCCTCTTCTAGTCAAGCATTGATATGGTGGCAGTTCCCACCTACATTTTACTTATTTATTGTTTATTTTATGGAAGAATAGTTGATGTACAGTGTTGTGGTAGCTTCAAGTGCACAGCAAAGTGATTCAGTTATACATATACATATATCCATTCCTTTTCGGATTCTTTCCTTTTATAGGTTATTACAAAATATTGAGTATAGTTCCACATGTTATATAGTAGGTCCTCACTGGTTATTTATTTTATATATGGTAGTATGCATATTTTAACAAACTCCTAATTTAACTCCCATCCCCTTTAGTAAAGATAAGGTTGTTTTCTCTGTGAGTCTACTTCTGTTTTGTAAATATGATCATTTTTATCCTTTTTTTTTAGATTCAACATAGAAATGATATCATATGGTACATGTCTTTGTCTGTCATGTTTCACTCAGTATAAAAATCTCTAGGTTGAATCCTACCCAAAGCAATCTACAGATTCAATGCAATCCCTATCAAATTACCCATGACAGTTTTCACAGAACTAGAACAAACAATCCAAACATTTATATGGAGCCACAAAAGACCCAGAATCGCCAAAGCAATCCTGAGAAACAAAAACCAAGCAGGAGGCATAACTCTCCCAGACTTCAGGAAATACTACAAAGCCACAGTCATCAAAACAGTGTGGTACTGGTATCAAAACAGACAGACAGACCAATGGAACAGAATAGAGAATCCAGAAATAAACCCTGACACCTATGGTCAATTAATCTTTGACAAGGGAGGCAGGAACATCAAATGGGAAAAGGAAAGTCTATGCAGCAAGCATTGCTGGGAAACCTGGACAGCTGCATGCAAAGCAATGAAACTAGAACACACCCTCACACCATGCACAAAAATAAACTCCAAATGGCTGAAAGACTTAAATATATGACAGGACACCATCAAACTCCTAGAAGAAAACACAGGGAAAACACTCTCTGACATCAACATCATGAATATTTTCTCAGGTCAGTCTCCCAAAGCAATAGAAATTAGAGCAAAAATAAACCCATGGGACCTCATCAAACTGAAAAGCTTTTGCACAGCAAAGGAAACCAAAAAGAAAACAAAAAGACAACTTACAGAATGGGAGAAAATAGTTTCAAATGATGCAACTGACAAGGGCTTAATCTCTAGAATATACAAGCAACTTATACAACTCAACAGCAAAAAAGCCAATCAATCAATGGAAAAATGGGCAAAAGACCTGAATAGACATTTCTCCAAGGAAGATATACAGATGGCCAACGAACACATGAAAAAATGCTCAACATCACTGATTATAAGAGAAATGCAAATCAAAACTACCATGTCAGAGTGGCCCTCATTAATAAATCCACAAATAACAAGTGCTGGAGGGGCTGTGGAGAAAAGGGAACCCTCCTGCACTGCTGGTGAGAATGTAAACTGGTACAGCCACTATGGAGAACAGTTTGGAAATACCTTAGAAATCTATACATAGAACTTCCATATGACCCCGCAATCCCACTCTTGGGCATCTATCCGGACAAAGCTCTACTTAAAAGAGACACATGCACCCGCATGTTCATTGCAGCCCTATTCACAATAGCCAGGACATGGAAACAACCCAAATGTCCATCGACAGAGGATTGGATTCGGAAGAAGTGGTATATATACACAATGGAATACTACTCAGCCATAAAAAAGGATGACATCATGCCATTTGCAGCAACATGGATGGAACTAGCGAATCTCATCCTGAGTGAAATGAGCCAGAAAGACAAAGACAAATACCATACGATATCACTTATAACTGGAATCTAATATCCAGCACAAATGAACATCTCCTCAGAAGAGAAAATCATGGACTTGGAGAAGAGACTTGTGGTTGCCTGATGGGAGGGGGAGGGAGTGGGAGGGATCGGGAGCTTGGGCTTATCAGACACAACCTAGAATAGATTTATAAGGAGATCCTGCTGAATAGCATTGAGAACTATGTCTAGATACTCATGTTGCAACAGAACAAAGGGTGGGGGAAAAACTGTAACTGCAATGTATACATCTAAGGATGACCTGACCCCCTTGCTGTACAGTGGGAAAATAATAATAAAAAAATAAATAAATAAATTAGATTAATGTAAAAAAAAATAAAAAAAATAAAATAAAAATCTCTAGGTTGAGCCATGTTGCTGCAAATAGCATTATTTCATTATTTTTTATGGCTGAGTAATATTCCATTGCATGTGTGCGTGTGTGTGTATACACACACACACACACTATATATATATATACACCACAATTTATCTACTGATTACATTTAGGTTGCTTCCATGGCTACTGTAAATAGAGCTGCTATGAACATATGGGTGCATGTATATTTTCAAATTATGGTTTTCTCTGGATAAATGCCCAGGAATGGGACTTCATGATCACACGCTAACACTCTTTTTAGTTTTTTAAAGAAGCTCCATACTGTTCTCCATATTACTGGCCTACATTTTGAATGTATACCTCTGTGAGACTTCCTGAAGTATTTAATCAAACAGTTACCTCCCTGATAAGTATATGAAAATAGGAAGTTGTCTAATGTACCAATATATATCAACTCAGCAGAAAAATGAAAAAATGGGCTGTCATTCAAAATAGCAAGAAATATCCACCTCCAATGCCCACATCTATTTCCACTGCTAAAATACACGTTGTCAACCAGGACAATCAAAAGAAAAATAGGAAGTTCTCCTTGGAGATGTAAATCTTAACTGAAAAAAAAAAGAAAATATATCTAATTCTGAATATAAAAGACCTAATTCTCTCTAAATTTCATTATTAGTTAATGGATTTGCAGATTTAAGGCATATTTAACTTATTTATTTATTTATTTATCTTTTAAAATGATTTTTATCTTTTCCATCATAGCTGGTTTACAGTGTTCTGTCAATTTGCTACTCTACAGAAAAGTGACCCAGTCACACATGCATATATACATTCTTTTTCTCACATTATCCTCCATCATGCTCCATCATAAGTGATTAAATGTAGTTCCCAGTGCTATACAGCAGGACCTCATTGCTTATCCATTCCAAAGGCACTAGTTTGCATCTACTAAACCCAAATTCATTATATGTTTTTAATTGATAGAATATGAGTTATTTTTATAAGAATCCCTATAATTTGGAAGTCAGAAGTGAGTCATACATTTGAGCTTTCTCCTAAGATGAGGAAGGTTCCAAACTCTTCCAAGGATAGCCCCTTTTCTCCTTTCCTGCTTTCGCTAATATCAGCAAGTCCTCAGAGGCTGGGAGGACCTGGACCTATTTGGCTAATTATGAGCTTCTGAGCATTGAGCCCCCAAGGTCCCACAAAGGTAAATAATCACTTTTGCCTTCCAGCTCCTCAGTTTCTGGTTCCAGTCCAGTGGGATTCATACCTATATGTTCTCTTCCCAGAGTCATCCATTGCCTGCATCAGAGGACCCATGCTAGTCCTGAGAACAGTGCTTGAGTTTTCATTGCTTACGAGGCAAGAGAGGGGTTTTGGGATCATCAGTCTTTGCTCATGCCCCAGCAGAGATGCAGAGCAGCCGGTGAGTGCCCAGGGAGAAACTGGATGGAAGACAGGCTGGAGGAGCATTTTTTTCCCTTTATCACTGAGATAAGCAGGACAGCTATAGGGGAGGGAATCAGTATCCAATGTTTCAGCTAGAGATCTATGAGGTTTAAATCCTGGTTCTGTTGGGGGTGCAGGAACTCTCACAAACAATGTTATTTTTTTTTTTTATTTTCCCACTGTACAGCAAGGGGGTTAGGTTATCATTACATGTATACATTACAATTACATTTTTCCCCCACCCTTTGTTCTGTTGCAACATGAGTATCTACACATAGTTCTCAATGCTATTCAGCAGGATCTCCTTGTAAATCTATTCTAAGTTGTGTCTGAAAAGCCCAAGCTCCCAATCCCTCCCACTCCCTCCCCCTCCCACCAGTAAGCTACAAGTCTCTTCTCCAAGTCCATGATTTTCTTTTCTGAGGAGATGTTCATTTGTGCTGGCCATCGACAGATGATTGGATTCGGAAGATGTGGTATATATACACAATGGAATACTACTCAGCCATAAAAAAGAATGACATAATGCCATTTGCAGCATCATGGATGGAACTAGAGAATATCATACTGAGTGAAATGAGCCAGAAAGACAAAGACAAATACCATATGTTATCACAAACAATGTTATTTTCATCCTGCACTGATTCTAGCACCTGTAGACATCTCTCCCACCACAGCAGGAAATATTTCCTTCTATACTGTCTGCTAATCACCAAAATGATCATGAAGGTGATGATGACAATGATGGAAATGATGACATTGATCACAATATCATGAACATTTTATGTAGGGTTTCCTAGTGCCAGACTCTGAGATAAGTATTTTTTTTTTCTTTTTATGGCTGCACCTGCAGCATATGGAAGTTCCCTGTCTAGGAATCAAGTCAGAGCCACAGCTGCAAGCTGGGCCATAGCCACAGCAACACCAGATCAGAGCTGCACATGCGACCTGCTAGATCCTTAACCCACCAAGTGAGGCCAGGAATCGATCCTGCATCCTCGTGGACACTGTGCCATGTTCTTAACCCTCTGAACCACAATGGGAACACTGAGATAGGATTTTTTAAGGTTACTTGTTAACTTTTTTCTATATAACCTCCCCGAAAAAAGAACAACCTTCACTATCATTATTTTACAGGTAAGGACAGGAAAACATTTATATGTACTAGTATGTAAATATAGTCTTGGATAGAAAGGGGTGGAGTCAGATTTGAATGCAAAATTCAGACTCCATTCACAGGGCATCTAGACATATTTTCATCTGTCAGTCCAACTTGATATTTCTCTTTTCTGTCACTGCTGCCAGAGACCCACTGTTTACTATGCTCTTCCTTTCGGGATTCCTATAAGACCACATTGGCGAGTAGAAGGTGTCACCTGCTGCATAAGTTATAGGAAGTGGAGTTCCCATTGTGCCTTAGCGATAATGAACCAGACTAGTATCCATGAGGATGGGGGTACAACCCCTGGTCTTCCCCATTGGGTTAAGGGTCTGGCGTTGCTGCGAACTCTGCTGTAGGTCGCAGACACTGCTTGGATCTGGAGTTGCTGTGGCTGTGCTATAGGTCATCAGCTGCAGTTCTGATTTGACCCCTAGACTGGGAATGTTTCCATATGTTGCAGGTGTGTCCCTCAAAGAAAAAAAAAAGTCATAGGAAGTTATCCGAGACCATAGGTGGAAGTCACAGAACTTGTTGACACACAGTGATCCAGGACAGTTCTCTCTCTTTCTTTGCCCTGTTCCTTGATTTTGTTTTACTATCTACTTCCTCCTTCATGCTTATAATTTATTTCCCTTCAGTCTCTAAAGGAGACATAAAATCAGAGTGTTGGGTTACATTCTTAGTCAGGAAACAGGAAGTAGTTAAAAGATATACCTTAGGAAACAGAGCTCTGAACCTCGGCTTAGACTCTCTGAAGTGGAAGGAAACAATGGACATGGTCAGTGCATGGGCTTCAGAGACACTCCATTTAATTTTAAATCCCTCTGTTCTATTCATTATCTGTGTGACCCAAGACAAGTTCTTAGGATCTCTGAGCCTCAGCTTTATCATCTGAATTGATCTCCAGTCCATATAACTGTAATGATTAAGCATTAAACATAATAAGTACTGAATATGTGAGTAACTATGAGATGGATGCTTGCAGTAAGTATATTTTTGGCATTATCATTATCGTTATTATTAAATGCCATGTATTTCAGTAATACAAAGTTTTAGTTTTCTTCAGAGCCCTGAGAAAACACTTTATTTTTGTCCTTACAAGGTGGTTTCTGAGTGGCTGGAGGGAAACAACTGAATCACTTTCATGTATTTTTTAGCTATAATTTCTTTATCCATAATTGACTCAAATAAGCAACTATCCAAATGCCTCTCTATAAAAATAGACAGACTATGGTAACCATAATATAAAGGAACAAACTGTTAATACACTTGATAAAACTGAGGGATCTCAAAGGCATTACGATCACAAAACCATAATGACTTAATCATACCTCTTGTCTCAGAAGATTATGACCTGCATGGTTCTTTGTAAAATCAACTGTACCTCAAACATACCAAATTTTAAAAATTTAAAAATTGATAGTTTATAATTGCTTACTACTACTTTAGTACATTTTAGAACATCATTTTGGATGGATATTTATTATTATTTTTTTACAATCTTATTTTAATGCTTTTGGATAACTCAAAATCTAAATCTGAGATCAGTTTGTTTCAATATTTGCTTTAACAGGTATCACAACTGAAGAACATAATTCATAAATATGTATAGGGCCAAATAAAGGTAAGAAAAAATCACATTCATTTCTGCTTCCAGAGAGCCTATATCTGGCTTGGCACAGAGTAAGCTGCAAGCAAAACTATTTTTACTAAATATTGAATAGACCTCCTTGTTTCATCTGAAAGAGAGCTTAGGCAGTGTGACTTCCACATGGAGGGTAGTTTCTTCCTTCTAGAGATGTCCCACAGCACTGGACAAACAATAAAACAGTGCTTTGGTGTATCTCTGTCAGAGATTTTCTGAGGAAATCTATCATTTTCTACTTAATGGAATATAAAATATTCATTTAAAAACATGATATTTTCTTTATAAAGAAAGGGAGAGTGAGAGAGAGAATTTTATTGTGTGAATTAAGACACACTTTAAGATTTCTACATGTTTCATGAATGAATTCCCTGGAACATAATGGGCTTCTATCTCTCTACAGTACAATAAAATAAAAGGTCCTTAAATAATTTCTTAGGATTGCATTTCATTGATAAACCCATTCTTCCAACTATGATTCAAACTCTGATTTAAGTTTTTTAGTTTTTATTAGAGAAGGGTTGATTTACAGAGTTGTGTCAATTTATTAGATTATAGTTGATTGACAGAGTCATGTCATAGTGCAGGATGCAAAATTCATACACAGAAATCTATTGCACTTACCATTGCATCAAAAAGAATAAAATCCTAGGAATAAAACACAAACAGATGGAAAGATATACCATGATCTTGGATTGGAAGAATCAATACTGTCAAAATGACCAAGGCAATCTATAGATTCAGTGCAATCCCTATCAAATTACTAATGACATTCTTCAGAGAATAAGAACAAAATATTTTAAAATTTGCATGAAATAAAAGAAATTAAAAAATAAAATACTTAAAAAAAAGAAATACAAATGACACCAAGTAGCCAAAGCAATATTGAAAAAGAAAAACAGAAATGGAGGAATCAGGCGCTTTGACTTTAGCCTATACTACAAAGCTACAATCATCAAAACAATATGGTATTGGCACAAAAAAAAAAACCCAGAAATAAAGAACAATGAAACAGGATAGAAAGCCCAGAAATGAAATGATCCATTTGATAGTAATCAATAAAGTTAATATTTACTGTTGTGATTTAAAATAAAAGCAGAAATGAACACAAGCACCTATGTCAACTAATTTATGACAAAGGAGGCAAGAGCATAGAGTGGAGGAAAGACAGTCTCTTCAGTAAGTAGTGCTGGGAAAAATGGACAGCTGCATGTAAAAGAACGACATTAGAACATTTTCACACCATACCAAAAAAAAAAATACCCTCAAAGTGAATTAATTACCTAAATGTAAGGCCAGATACTATAAAACACTTTGAGATATAGGCAGAATGCTCTTTGACATAAATCACAACATCTTTTTTGATCCACCTCCTAGAGTAATGGCAATAAAAAACAAGAATAAATCAAACCAAATTTGCTTATAAATTTCTTAACCGTACATAAGAAGGTTGGCTTTGATGAGAAATCAACCATTCACAAACGTTTGGGATTACAGACATATTTAAGAATGGTTGGAGTTCCCATCATGGTGCAGTGGTTAACGAATCCAACTAGGAACCATGAGGTTGCAGGTTTGATCCCTGCCCTTGCTCAGTGGGTTAAGGATCCGGTGTTGCCATGAGCTGTGGTGTAGGTTACAGATGCAGCTCAGATCCCACATTGCTGTGGCTCTGGCGTAGGCTGGCGGCTACAGCTCTGATTAGACCCCTAGCCTGGGAACATCCCATAAGCCACGGGAGCGGCCCAAGAAATGGCAAAAAGACAAAAAAAAAAAAAAAAGGAATTGTTATCAAGCCTCTGAAAACAAAAACAGCAAAAAGCAAACTCAACCTCAGACATTTCCCTGAGATAGTACAGACTGATGAAAATCACCAAAAAATGAAAAGTAGGTACAGAATATTCATTAAAAGTTAAATAATGTTTAATCGCTGGTGCACTGTAAATCAATACCATCTTTAATTAGTGATGCATGATTTTGTGCCTATAACAAAAGCAAATTTATGAAAATATGAAGTGCAGCAAGAACAAATATTTATATGTTTGAATTATATTTTAGTGGTTGGACCAGATGGCCTACATATTTAAGTGAGTACTGGTCTCCATAAAAGATGGCTGTCATAACCAAATTATGAAAACAAAACATGAAAATAATTGCCATATAAAAATACAGAGTATGACTGTTTGATTTTAATTTAGGATCCTTAATGTAGTTTTATCTCTCCAAGTGTTACACTCCAAATCAAGAGAATTTGTATAAGATTAGGTACTTTAATTTTTTTAATTTATTAATTTATTTCCCACTTTATTAAATTTATTAGGGTATATTTACTTACACTGTTGAGTCAATTTCTGCTGTGCAGTATAGTGACCCAGTCATAATATACATATATTCTTTTTCTCATATTGTCTGCAATCATGATCTATCCCAATGACAGGATACAGTAGTTCCCTGTGCTACATGGAAGGACCTCATTGCTTATTCATTCTAAATACCTTATAGTGCTTCATAGTTTCATTTAATTGGAACAATTTTCTCTTGAAGAGAATATTCATTCTATTTTTCAAATTGAGGACTGATATTTTACTGTGTTCAAGAATTTATTATCTCAAGAATTCCTTTCTTCTATAACATTCTTCAGCCTAACATCTCTAACATGACTGTGTACAGAAAAAGGTGAATAACCCAGACATGAAGAAGAAAATTCTTTTAAGAACTCAAATAGAAATATTCATGAAGGTCCTGAGGTGTATGGTCCTCAAGTATGAATATTTTACTGGTAGCGTTCTTGAATCAAAAATGTATACACTTATCTGGGTGTCTTGTTTTGTTTAGTCCAGCCATCTCTCTAGATTTTTTTTTTCAGCTGCACCTGTAGCATGTGGAATTAACTGGGCTAGGCATAGAATCTGTGGCATAATAGTCGCCCAATATACCAGAGAGACAATGCTAGATCCTAAACCCACTGCACTGCAAGAGAACTCCAACTATCTCTTCTTCTTCAAAAGGTGTCTCTTCTACATGGAACTACAGAATCTTACACATGTCTCAGAATTCCTCCTCATGGGACTCTCAGAAGATCCAGTACTTCAGCCCTTCATACTTGGGCTCTTCCTCTGCATGTACCTGGTCACCATACTTGGAAACCTGCTCATTATCCTGGCTGTCAGTGCTGATTCCCACCTCCACACCCCCATGTACTTCTTCCTTTCCAATCTGTCTTTGGCTGACATTGGTTTTATCACCACCACAGTCCCAAAGATGCTGGTGAATATCCAGGCACACAGCAAATCCATCACTTATGCAGGCTGCCTCACTCAGGTGTCCTTTTTTTTCCTCTTTGGCTGTTTGGACAGTCTACTCCTGGCCGTGATGGCCTATGACCGGTTAGTGGCCATTTGTTACCCCCTGCACTACCTGGTTATCATAAAGCCCCACGTATGTGGTTTGTTGGTCCTGGTGTCATTTTTCATTAGCCTTTTGGACTCCCAGATTCACTTCTTGATGATTTCACAGCTTACCTTCTGCACAAATGTGAAAATCCCTAATTTCTTTTGTGATGCTCCTCAACTTCTCCATCTTGCCTGTTCTGACACCTCCATTGATGACATATTAATCTATTTTACTGGTGCCATTTTTGGTGGGATTCCCATCTCAGGGATCCTTTATTCTTATACTCAAATTGTTTCCTCCATTCTGAGAATTCCATCAACAGGTGGGAAGTACAAAGTCTTTTCTACCTGTGGCTCTCACCTGTCAGTTGTTTGTTTATTTTATGGAACAGCTCTTGGGGTGTACCTCAGTTCAGCTGTCTCCCCTTCCCCCCAGAAGAGTTTAGTGGCCTCAGCGATGTACACCATGGTCACCCCCATGTTAAACCCCTTCATCTACAGCCTGAGGAACAAAGATATCAAGAATGCCTTGTGGAGGATTATCAACAGAATAGCCTAATTTCAGTATCTGTCTTATCCTTTTGGTTCACAGGACAGGAAAATGCAGCAAAATCCAATATGCACAACAAGAAATTTTGAATATGAACTCACATGTTATGTATGGACCCATATCGCCCTTTGTCATTTGTTTATACAGCTGTTACTCTCAGTATAACTCTAATGAAATTGGGGGGTTATTTTTGATTTACTACTTAAGTCGGTTACTCCAGGATTATGTATAGTACATCAGTACACTTGTCTCACTTTCCTTGTGCATTATCCAGAACTCTTAGTCATGAGCACTCTCATTTCTCTCACTGCAAAAGAATCATAGCTCTCTCTTTCTTGTTATGGATATCTTCTATATTTTCCTATATGTTTCCCCATTTGTTCAGTGAATCTAAACCTTACCTTTAGAACAAAGACATCTATGAATATTTACCCCTTAATAAATTTGAGAAGATTCTTGAGTAGGTACAGTGGATATTTAATTTCTTATCTAAACTTTTGGAAAGTAGGCACTATTACTATTTAGTTTGGATAATCAGTTATCAATTGGGACCTTCCTGTGTAAAATGCAGATGCTTAATGCCCAAGGAGTTGATGGGAGAGGATCTATCAGAGCAGAGAGGTTTTTCCAATTTTCCTGATAAATATCCTTTCTATTCCACTCAAAGTTTCCTCAATCACATTACATAGATAATTTAAGGTTGTACATTCTAAGTCAACTATCCTCCAATATTTTTTTTTTTTTTTTTTTTTCTATTCCATTGGTCTTTTATTTTATTTTTTTTTATTTTTATTTTTATTTTTTTTTTTAATTTTATTTTCCCACTGTACAGCAAGGGGGTCAGGTTATCCTTACATGTATACATTACAATTACAGTTTTTCCCCCACCATTTCTTCTGTTGCAACATGAGTATCTAGACATAGTTCTCAATGCTATTCAGCGGGATCTCCTTGTAAATCTATTCTAGGTTGTGTCTGATAAACCCAAGCTCCAGATCCCTCCCACTCCCTCCCCCTCCCATCAGGCAGCCACAAGTCTATTCTCCAATATTCTCTTATATTTCATTGGAATATAAGAACAGATTAAAATATTAGTAGACTGTTGAGTCCAGAGTATAAGAAGCTTGGAAGTCGCCTCTCATTATAACATAAGTAAAAAGTAGAACAATTTAACTTGTTGAGATGTCATAACATATAACATTCTATTAGTTTCAGGCATACAACATAAATATTTAATATTTCTATATGTTGTGAATCAACACATTAAATCTAGTTAACATCCATCCCCACACATAGCTGAAATTTCTTTGTTCTCTTTGTGATGCGTGAAACTATGTCTTTATGTTACCACATTTTTTTCTTCTATGCCTTTAATCTTTCAATAAATATTGAATCAATGACTTTCATTATATTATCTTCATTAAAATAACAAGAATGGTTTCTTTTTTCTTTAACTCTGAATGATAAACCATAGCATGGGGAATAAAGGTATGTTGTGAGATTCTGAATTTAGAAGACTGCAAATTGTGCTCAGGAAACAAAAAGGGATTGTAATGGCATGTCTTTACCTAGGGTGTACAATTAAGTTTAGTGGGATGCTTTCATATTTCCAGTTACCACGTGGCTCTAAAGGTGCCTGTGGATTGTTAAGACATGCAAGTCATTATGAATAAACTTAACTTTATCTTAATTTTTGATATTCAAGGATAACAAAAATCATGTTCTTAACAATTAGGAAAAGAACCTCATTAGGATCTCAATTTGTATCCATGCTCTTTGTTTAATTTTATTTTCATTAGAATTTAGTAGATTTACAGTGTTATGCCAGTTTCTTCTGTATAGAATTTTGACCAAGTCATATATATAGATTCCTTTTCTCATATTATCTTCCATCATAGTCTATCCCAAGACACTGAATAAAGTTCCCTGGGTTATAGAGTAGGACCTCATTGCTTATCAGTTCTAAATGTAATAGTTTTCAACAACTAAACCCAAACTCCCAGTCCATCCCAATCCCTCTCCCCTTCCCCTTGGCAACCACAAGTCTGTTCTCTATGTCTGTGAGACTATTTCTGTTTTACAGATAGGATCATTTGTGTCATATTTTAGATTCTACATATAAGTGATATAACATGAGTTTTGTCCTTCTCTTTCTGATTTACTTCACTTAGTATAATCATCTCATTGCATCCATGTTGCTGCAAATGGCATTATTTTGTTCTTTTTTATGGCTGAGCAGTATCCTGCTATGATCAGTGTTCTTTGGCTCCTTTCTGGTACATACCCAGGTACCTGTGCATATCAATCTTTCCATTAGAGCTCCTACCTATAGTTTCTGAGGTACTATTCTGGTTTTCTGAAAAGCTATCCAATAACTGGTTTAGTTACTCTGATTTTCCCACTAAGCTAAATCACCTACCAACTTCACTGACAGTGAACTCTGATGCTCAAACTGGACTATGAGAGGAGATCTTACAATTTTATTTTTGCAAATGAGAACTTGAGTAATTTGAGAGCTGATACTTAATATCTTTTGTCTATATATTCAAAAACAGTATAGCCAGAGTGGAGAATAAGTATAACTTTATATTGTATAGTTTTGAAGAAAATATTATTTTTATTCAAGAAAATTTATTCTTGAATAAATATTCATGTAAAATTTTTATTCTTTTATTTTGCAAGAAAAGTGAAGACATTTAATTTTTTATATTGTGATATATTTGATAATACTGAGTTATAGGTTCCAATATTGTATCAATTTCTGCTGTACAAAGTGACTCAGTTACACATACATATTATACACATTCTTTTAATATTCTTTTCCGTCATGGTCTATCCTAGGAGATTGGATCCAATTCCCTGATCTCTACAGTAGGACCTAGATTTTTATCCATTCTAAACATAATAGTTTGCATCTACTAACCCCAAACTCCCAGTCCTGCCCTCTCCTCCCCCTCCCCTGACAAATATCAATACATTCAGTATATCCTTTCTTCCACGGACCATTAGACCTTAAATAGAGTGCTGTACAAATACTTTAGAGAAGAAACATATAGTTTGTGTTTACTATAATGAAATTCAATGGCATCCTTTTTCCCCATGTAATAGTATGCCTAAGATTTTAAAGGAAAGGTGACTATTATAAGTTCTACGAGTACAAAGAAAAAATGGTGAGGAAAGAAATTTCTCAGTTGGAGATCTAAAAAGATAATAGGAGAAGGTAGTTTTCTATGTCCCTCAAGGATACTCATCATGTGAGGGAAAATTAGTAAAAGAGCACAAAGCTTATCCTCATTTTTGGCACAAAGGTAAATGTCTTTGGTTTTTATACATGTCCTCTAAAATTCAGCTTTGGAAGTGACTTTCATATCAGATCCCCTCATCCCATCAATAAAGGATTTCAGTTTAGGATTAGATTTTGCCTACTTCCCAAGCACTCTAAAATTTCCCCAAAATCACTTCCTTTTCTATAACCCTTCTCTACCCTCCTGCCATTTTGTACCCCCAAAATTCCTCCTGCCATTTAAACACACATATAATTGGAGGCAAGATGGCAGAAGAGTAGGGGGATGCACTTGCCCTCTCCCACAAACACAACAACAACAACAACAAATCTACACAAATCTACACGTAAAACGACTCACACAGAACAGCAACTGAATGCTGGAAGAAGAAATTAAACCTCCAAAAATGGCAAGAGTCTCTTGACATAACTGGGTAAAACAAGAGAAAAGAGGAGAGAGAGAGAAGGGGAATCAGGACTGGACTGGTACTCCTAAGAGGGAACTGTGAAGGAGAAATGGAACCCTCAAACCTGGAACGTCGCCTAACTGACAGAAAGATCAACCCAGTTGGAGGGATCTCCAGATGCTGATAAAAATGCAGCAGCAGGTCTGAGATCTGAAAAGCAGAGTGAGAGCTGCACAGATCATCGGAACCATGGCACAGGCCCTAAAGACTGAGATGTTCGGGTGGGGACTGGGCACTGGGACCTAGGCCCCAGAGTTTAGTCCCTGGGTGCGGGCTGGGGTTGGCAGTGTGGAGATAGCCTGAGGGATTAGGAAACAGTGTGTCATGGGTGGAGGGAGCAATGCTCTAACAGCTGGGGAGTGGAAAGCCACAACAGAGGGAACCCGGGAGAAGGTCTGGGGCTGCAGGAGAGACAAGGCACCAGTGTTGGGGTGAGGAGAGGAGGAGAATACTCCTTGCACCCCAGCATGCATGCTTACCTGCCAGCTAGCAGAGAGCAGAGCTTCCCAGCACATCCTCCCTCCCCCACCCCACATGTGCCTGGCCAAAAGCCACTTGCCATCAATTGAGGGAAACCAACCACCACCATGGCTTTCCCTGGCCCAGCCTGCCCACACACAGGACGTGCCCCACTACTGTGGAGCAAGCCTGCCCGCCCTGCCTGCCCTCAGGAAGCACTCAACACCTGCAGAGCAAGCTGCCCAGCACCGCCCACCCTCAGGAAGAGCTCCATGGCTCAGGAGTACCAGGGCAGGCCCTACCCTGCCATGAGAAGTTCACCTCCACCACAGTGCATACCTGCCAGTCCAGCCCAACCTCACTCTTGGGAAGTGCTCCTTTGCCTCAGAGTGACCCTGCTAGTCCCACACGTGGGAAACACCCTCTGCCACAGAGTGCCATGGCTAGCCCTGCACATCCTTGGGATATGCCCTGCTGCCTCAAAGCAGGCCCACCAACACTGCCCACCCTCAGGAAGCACTTCGCAGCAGCACCAGGGTAAATCCTGCCCAGCCATGGGGCGTGCACCTCCACCACGAAAAAGAAAAATACAAGCGATATGAAGAAGCTCAGAAACCATTCCCAGTTAAAGCAGCAGCAGAACTCATCCAAAGCAGTCAGCAATGAAACAGAAACCTGCAGTCTGGCTGACTTGGAGTTCAAAAGGGAGACAGTGAAAATACTGAAGAAATTAAGAGAAGATATGAACAGTAATGCAGACTCCCTCAGAAAGGAACTAAAAAATGTAAGTAGAAGCCAAGAACTAGAAAATTCATTTGTAGCAATAAAAATGGATATAAAGGCCGTAAAAATCAGAATGAATAATGCAGAGGAATGAATTAATGACGTGGAAGATAGAATAATGGATGTCACCCAAACAGGACAACAGACAGAAAACCAAGTGAAAAAACATGAGAGCAATATAAGAGACCTATGGGATAATATAAAGCAGGCCAATCTACACATAATAGGAATGCCAGAAGGAAAAGAAGAAGAAAAGGGGATGGAACATTCTCAAGAATTGACCACATATTGGGACACAAAGCCAACGTAAACAAATGTAAGAGTATAGAAATTATTTCAAGTATCTTCTCTGACCACAATGGAATGAAACTAGAAATCAACTACAGGAAAAGAAATGAGAAAAAAACCTATTACATGGAGACTTAACAAAACCAATGGGTCAATGAGGAAGTAAAGAAAGAAATTAAAAAAATACCTTGAGACAAATGGTAATGAAGACACAACCTCTCAAAATCTGTTGGATGCCACAAAAGCAGTGCTCAGAGGTGTCCCAAGTCATGTTTCCTTGAAAACTCCATCTTGTCCTTCTTTACTTTATCCCATCTTCCTGCTTTGAAAAACAGTCACAGTACTGGTAAATGACTTAAGCTTAAGAACAAAGACCTAAAGGCATAAGTGACTTAAGCTTAAGAACTGTTATGTGCCTAGAGGTCAGAGTAAGAGCTTAACCCTTTACCACCTAAGTGGCTTTTTAAATAGTATAAGAGTAAACAAACCCTGTATCATCCACCCATAGCCACTCCTCACTTGATCTCACAATAAAAGCAGTGTGGTTTCTTGAGGCAGGGCTCTTGGTCCCTGAGACCTTGAGTCCCCTGGTTCCCACCTTTACTTAAGATAAATGTCTCTGTGTCTTCTTTTATGTTAACTCTTTTTCCTTAAGTTCCACAGCACCCATTCTTCAGCCCCATCCTGCTGAGCTGACCCCAGCACAGAGGGAAATTCAGAGCAATGCAGGCCTTCCTCAAAAAAGGAGAAAGATCTCAAATTGACAACTTAACCCACCACCTAAATGAATTAGAAAAGGAAGAACAAAAAAAAACCCAGTCAGCAGAACGAAGGAAATCATAAAGATCAAAGAGGAAATCAATAAAAATAGAGATTCAAAGAACAATAGAAACCAAATAAATAAAATCAAGAGCTAGTTCTTTGAAAAGGTAAACAAAATTGACAAACCTCTGGGTAGACTCACTAAGAAGAGGAGAGAAAGACCCAAATAAACAAAATAAGAAATGAAAAAGGAGAAATCACAATGGATACTGCTGAAATAAAAAAAAAAAAACATGATTGAATACTATGAACAACTCTATGCCATAAAATCTGACAATCTGGAAGAAATGGACAATTTTATAGAGTCTGACAGCCTGCCAAAACTGAATCAAGAAGAAACAGACCAACTGAACAGACCAATCACTAGAAATGAAATTGAAGAGGTCATAAAAACACTTCTTACATATAAAAGTCCAGCAGCAGATGGCTTCACAGGTGAATTCTACCAAACATAAAAAGATCAACAGGTGCCCATTCTCCTTAAATTTTTTCAAAAGTTTGAAGAAGAAGGAACACTCCCAAAGACATTCAATGATGCCACCATCACCCTCATTCCAAAATCAGGCAATGATACCACCAAAAAACAAAACTATAGGCCAATATCTTTGATGAATATAGACGCAAAAATATTCAACAAAAATTTAGCCAACTGAATCCAATGACATATAAAAAAGATAGTACACCATGACCAGGTGGGATTCATCCCAGGTTCACAAGGATGGTTCAACATATGCAAATCAGTCAACATCACCACATTAACAAAAGAAAAGTCAAAAACCACATGATCACCTCAATAGATGCAGAAAAAGCATCTGACAAGTCCAACATCCATTCATGATCAAAACTCTCACCAAAGTGGGTATAGAGGGAACATTCCTTAACATAATCAGAGCCATTTATGACAAACCCACAGCAAATACAATACTCAATGGAGAAAAGCTGAAAGTCTTCCCACTAAAACCTGAAACAAGACAAGGATGCCCACTCTCACCACTGATATTCAACATAGTATTGGAAGTCCTAGCCACAGCAATTAGACAAACCAAAGAAATAAAAGGCATCCAAATAGGAAGAGAAGAGGTAAGACTGTCACTGTATGCAGATGACAGGATGCTAAACATAGAAAACCCTAAGACTACTTGAACTGATCAATAAATTCAGCAAAGTAGCAGGATATAAGATTAACATTCAGAAATCAGTCACATTTCTGTATACTAACAATGAAATATTAGAAAAGGAATACAAAAATACAATACCTTTTACAATTGCAAACCAAAAAATCAAATACCTCGGAATACACCTGACCAAGGAGGTAAAGGACTTAGGTGCCAAGAACTATAAAACATTAATCAAGGAAATTAAAGAAGATGGAAAGAAATGGAAAGATATTCCATGGTCCTGGGTTGGAAAAGTTAATATCATAAAAATGGCCATACTACCCAAAGCAACCTACAGATTCAATGCAATCCCTATCAAATTACCCACAACATTTTTCACAGAACTAGAACAAACTATCCAAAAATTTGTATGGAACCAGAAAAGACCCAGAATTCCCAAAGCAACTCTGAAGAACAAAAAGCAAGCAGGAGTCATCTCTCTTACAGACTTCAGGCAATCTTACAAAGCCACAGGCATCAAGACAGTGGTACCTATACAAAAACAAACAAGCAGACCAATGGAGGAGAATAGAGAACCCAGAAATAAACCAAGACACCTATGGTCAATTAAACACTGACAAAGGAGGCAAGAACATGAAATGGGAAAAAGAAAGTCCTTTCAGCAAGAATTGCTGGGAATTCTGGACAGTTGCATGCAAAGCAATGAAACTAGAACACACCCTCACACCATGCACAAAAATAAACTCAAAATGGCTGAAAGACTTCAATATAAGAAAAGACACCATCAAACTCCTTGAAGAGAACATAGGCACAACATTCTCTGACATCAACCTTAAAAATATTTTCTCAGGTCAGTCTTCCAAAGCAACAGAAATAAGAGCAAAAATAAGCTAATGGGACCTAATCAAACTGACAAGGTTTTGCACAGCAAAAGAAACCAAAAAGAAAGCAAAAAGACAATTTACAGAATGGGAGAAAATAGCTTCAAATGATGCAACTGACAAGGGCTTAACTTCAAAAATACACAAACAACTTATTCAACACAACAGCAAAAGAGCCAACAACCGGATTGAAAGGTGGGCAAAAGACCTGAATAGACATTTCTCCAAGGAAGAGATATACAGATGGCCAACCAGCACATGAAACAATGCTCAACATCCCTGATTATTAGAGAAATGCTAATCAAAACTACAATGAGATACCACCTCACACCAGTCAGAATGGCCATCAGTAATAAATCCACAGATAACAAATGTTGGAGGGAGTGTGGAGAAAAGGGAACCCTCCTTCACTGTTGGTAGGAATGTAAACTGGTACAGCCACTATGGAGAACAGCATGCAGGAACCTTATAAATCTGTACATAGAACTACCATGTGATCCAGCAATCCCACTTTTGGGCACATAACCGGACAAAACCTTCCTTGAACAATACACATGCATGTGCATGTTCATTGCAGCACTATACACAATAGTGAAGACATGGAAATAACCCAAATGTCCACCAACAGATTACCAGATTAGGAAGATGTTTTATATATACACAGTGGAATATTACTCAGCCATGAAAAGAGTGAAATAATGCCCTTTGCAGCAACATGGGTGGAACTAGAGCCTCTAACACTGAGTGAACTAAGCCAGAAAGTGAAAGACAAATACCATATGATATCACTTATACCTGGCATCTATTTTAAGGCATAGACGAACTTTTCCACAGAAGATCATGGACTTGGAGGATAGACTTGTGGTTGCCAAAGGGGAGGGGGAGGAATTGGATGGATTGGGAGCTTGGGGTTAATAGATGCAAACTATTGCATTGGAATGGATTAGCAATGATATCCTGTGGTGTAGCTCTGGGAACTATGTCAGGTCACTTATGATGGAGCATGATAATGTGAGAAAAAAAGAATGCATACATGTATGTGTAACTGGGTCATCATGCTATTCAGTACAAAACTGACAGAACTGTGTAAACCGGCTATAATGGAAAAAAATCATAAAAAAATTTAAAAATAAAAAAATTAAGAGAAAGTCAAATACCATATGATATCACTAATTTGGGGATCTAAAATATGGCACTAGCAATCCTGTCTACAAAAGAGCAAAAGACTCCCAAACATAGCAAATGGACACGTGGCTTCCAAGTCAGGAGGTAGGGAATGAGTTGGATGGGGAGTTTGGGGGTGTTTTGGATGTAAACTATTACATTTGGAGTAGATGGGAGATGGGGACCTACTCTACAAAGGGTACTGTGTAGGTTTGGGTCACTTTGCTGTACCACAGTAACTGAAGAAACATTGTAAATCAACTACATATTTTTTTAAAAAATATCTCCATAATCACATTCTTCTTAGCATCAACATTCCTGCCAGAGACTGAACACTGTGCAATGCACAGCTTCAAAATGCTCCCAATAAACCCCACCACCAGTATTCATACCATTTATATACCCATCTCCTTATGTGTGTACTGGACACAGGGACTTGCTTCCAAAGAATAGAACTTGGAAATAAATATGGGCTATCCTTTCCAACGTGAATGTGTAGGAAGACTCAGCTTTCATCTTGCAGCCCGCTCCTACCGTCTCACCACCTCACCCATGAGGGAAGCCAGCTGCCATGTTTTCAGAGGTCCACTTGGTCAGAAACTACAGGACACCTCTGGCCTTCAAAGAATGCAATCCTCTCAACAGCCACGTAAGTGAACTTGGAATTAGATACTCTTCTGGTCAAGGAACGATAGGACTTCAGCCCTGGTTGACATTTGGAATGTAGACCTCTCTGAGCCCCCTTGAAGTATTAAAGCAAACTAGCAGGTTACCAGATCAATATGTCAAAATTCCCGGTTGTGTAATGTAGCGACATATATCAACTAGACAGGAAAATTAGTTAGAATTTTATATTAACTAGGCTTTGAAATGTAAAAATAGAACTAGAATTTGAACTATCATTTAAAGTAGCAAAACCAATAAATCTCCAGCAAACAAAAGGTAAAACCCCAAACCATGGCCACATAAACAAAAACAGGAAATTCCCAGAGACCTAAATCTTAACTAAGAAAATAGAAATGCTCTCCGAATCTCGGTATGGAAGACCTCAATCTCTGTAAATCACGTAACTAATTCAATGGATTTACAGATACAAAAGTCACAAAATTCTCTCTCTAAATGAAAAACAAAGACAAGCTGTCTGAATTTCAGGAGGAGATAAGCAGCTTTGAAGTCAGAGGGGAAGAGTAGAAGTCAGCCTCCTCCTGAGAACTTGAAAGGCCTATATCCTTCCTAATACACTCAATTTCCTCCTTTTCTCCCTCGGTTAAATCAGCAAATCCTCAGAGACGGAGAGACCAAGGACCAATTTGTCTAATTACCTGCTGTGTGCATTGAGGTTTCAAGGCTGCCACATTGTAAATAATCAGCCTGTGCTTCCCAGCTCTTCAGGTAGCTTCTCCAGTCCAATGGGTTCCATTCTGTGTGTGTGATCTTCCCAGAGTTTTTGTCTGCACCAGGAGGTCCACATCTATGTCTGCCTCCTGCCAGTCCCAAGAACAAAGCTGCCACCATCTGCCTTTCTCCATCCTGCTCCAGCAGAGACACAGCCCAGCTGAGGGAGAGCCAGGTGCAGGGGGAGACGGTTGTTTTCTCATTGTCAAGCCAGGGGGACATTTGAGAAAGCCAGGGGCAGGATAGCAAAAGGCAAAGATTCTGCTCACAAGCCAAGAATTTGATGTTGTTGGTTCTGGTGGGGATCCTAGAACACTTATTTAAATTTCTGTCTTCCTCCCACACTGCTCCAGCTTCTGCAGGCATATTTTCTATAAACTGAGAAGGAAAGAGGTCCCTCAAAACTATCCCTAAAGTGCTCCAGATGATCATGAAGGTGATGATGATGGAAATGTTGACAATAACCCAAATGTCACAGAACTTTATCTAGGGATTTCATGTTCCAGGTGCTGAGTTAAGATGTTTAATGAAGCGCTTTGTGCCTTTTCTCTGCACTATTACCCTCCAAACATGCATGAGCATCATTTTACAGTTGAGGATAGGGATAGAGTATTTTAAAGGAATGTTATCAAGGCTTGCAATAAAAATGGGGTTAAGTTGGATTTGATTGCAGACTGTGAAACTCCATTCATAGGGCACCTACCCAGTACTCTCTCCTGGTGACACAACCTGTGTTCAGAGAGTCCCTCTCTAACAATGAATTGACTTGAAAATCTCCTAAATTGGCATATGAAGGCCAATTTAGGGTTTGAGATCTGGCTTTCATCCTAATTGCTCAACTGTCAACTGATCATCAGAGGGGCTGGATTTGATTTAAGAAAAAAGACGTCACAAATGTTTAAGGATTGAGACATATTTCAGAAATTTGATCAACCCACTACAAACAAAAACAGCAAAAGGAAAACTCTGCCCCTTTAATCCCAGGCAAAGACCTCTGCTCACTGTGCTCTTCCCTTTGGGGGTTCATGAATGACCACAGTGGAGGGCATCGGTGGCATATGCTCTATCAACTACAGGAAGTAAGGCTCAGCTGAACACAGGGATCCCAGGAAGAATCAGCTCATGACAATTCAAGCAGTTCTTTTTTTCCCTTCTCTTACACTTTGCTTCACGGCCCACTTCCCCCTTTATTCTCTCTCTCTCTCTTTTTTTGGCAGATGTTTCTTATTTTATTTTCTCTGAAACATTTTAAGTAACTTTGGTATTAACTTGTTATGTATTTGGAATAATTAACTGATTACTTATTTATTTTTATCTCTACAGGAGTAAAGCGTCAAGGTGTTGGATTCTATCCTTATGTAAGAATTTAGAAAAAGCTGAAAAGTTTAACTTAGGAAGTTTGCAAGAGGCTTTTGAACCTCCACTGAAACTCTGACCAGTAGGGAAACACAGCAGACAAGTTCAGCGCATTGAACTCAGTGACGCACAATTTCGTTTTGAATCCTTCCCACCCTACTTGTTATCTGAATGACACAGGGCAAGTTTGAAGTATCTTTGAGCTTCAGGGTTGTTCTCTAAATTGATATCCAATTGATACCATTACATTGACTAAGAATGAAACAAAAGGGGTGCTAAGAATGTGAATTTATTTGAAATTGATACATTATAGTAATAGTAAAGTAAATTTTATACATTGTCATCAGCATCACATCATCTTTATCATCCTCAAGGTGAAGTACACTCAGTGAATCTATCTTGTGATCTGAGGCTTGGTTTTCCATAGATGCTTCAAAACATTTTATTTTGTCCTCATGCAAGTAGCTTCCAAATACCTGGAGGGAAATATCTGAGTCTCATTTATTTTGATCTTCTCAGATCCTCTTCTAGCCTAGCACAGAACAGGCTACCAGAACAAAAAATCTGTGTTAGATATTGTACAGACTCTTCCTTGGTTCTCAGAAAAATTTGGGCAATACATCTTCCACACACTGTGCACATTCTTGCCTATAGTTTCATTTCTTCCAGTGATGTCTTATAAGATTACACAAAAGATGAAACAGTGCTAGTATGCCTCTGTGTCACTTCCTGAGGGTCTTATCACTTTCTTTCTTCTTCTTCTTCTTCTTCTTCTTCTTCTTCTTCTTCTTTTTGCCTTTTTTAGGGCTGCACCAGCATATGGAAGTTCCCAGACTAGGGATCAAATCAGAGCTGTAGCCACTAGCCTATGCCAAAGGCAGATGTGAGCCACGTCTGTGACTTACACCACAACTCATCGCAATGCTAAATCCTTAACCCACTGAACAAGGCCAGGGATAAAACCTGCATCTACATGGATACTAGTCAGATTCATTTATGCTGAGCCATGATGGGAACTCCTCATTTTCCTTTTATTAGAATCTATAACATCCAGGGTTTTTTTTTTAAGTATTGAATCATTAAAATAAAACAGGGAGAGAGAAAGAAAGGGGTAGTTAATCTGATTTTGTGCCTGAGACACATTTTATGATTTCCACTCACTCTGAATGAGTTGTCTGGGACCTGATAGGCTTCTCTCTCTCTCTCCTTATAGGAGAATATAATAACATTAAATCTTTATTAGGATTGTATCTCATCAATGACTAACTCATCCAATAATGATTCAAATTCTGATTGACAAACCATGATTGAGAATTTATTCAGTGCTAAGATGTCTCTTAGGAGCCACTCCTGCCATCAGGATGAGCCACCATCCATTATGCCCTAATGGTCTATTGATTAGTTTGAACCGAAATTTCTTGAGAGGCAAATTTAGTTGCTTTTAGCATCCTTAATTAGAAGATATTTGAAAAAGAGAAAAATAGTTTTTATTCTCTCTGGTTCCTTCAAAAGTAGGGGGCAGATATATTCCTATGTTGTGGATGTGTTTTCACACAATATATTGTCCAGATGTCTTTGGCCACATGCCTCTAAAACAGATGTAATAAAGAAACAACTGAGTGCCTCAGGCATCAATAAAGAGGAGCTCACAGGAGTTTTCATCCTGGCTCAGTGGAAATGAATCTGACTAGCATCCGTTAGGATGCAGGTTTGATCCCTGGCCTTGCTCAGTGGCTTAAGGATCTGGTATTGCTGTGAGCTGTGGTGTAGGTGTAGGTTGCAGACATGGCTCAGATCCCAGGTGGATGTGGCTGTGGCATAGGCCTGTGGCTACACTCTCATGTGACCTCTAGTGTGGGAACCTCCATATGCCATGGGTGTGGCCCTAAAAAGACACACACAAAAAATGAAGAAGACACTCACAATGAAGAAATAGTGCTGAAGGTGCTGGGGTGTATGTTCTTGAACCATGAATAATTTCTGTGTGAATTGCTTAAATCTAAAGTATGAACACCAGGGGTTCCCACCATGGCTCAATGGGTTAACCACCAGACAGAGCACAAATCAGGATGTGGTGTTTATCCCTGGCCTTGCTCAGTGGGTTAAGGATCCAGCATTGTAGCAAGCTGCAGCACAGGTCACAGATACAGCTTAGATCCAGTGTTGCTATGGCTGGGGAATAGGCCCACAGCTGCAGCTCTGATTTGGTCACTAGCCTGGGAACTTCCATATGCTACAGGTGTGGCCATAAAATAAATAAATAAATAAGAAAATAATAAATAAATAAGGACACTTCTCTTGGTGCCTCAAAAATTGCTTCATTTATTCACCAATCTCTTCCTGTTTTAAATATTCCGCCTAGACATGGAACCACAGAATCATACCTATTTCTCAGAATTCCTCCTCCTGGGCATCTCAGATGATCCAGACCTACAGCCTCTTCTCTTTGAAATCTTTCTCTCCATGTATTTGGTGACTCTAATTGGGATCCTGCTCATCATCCTGACTGTCACTTCTGATTCCCACCTCCACACACCCATGTACTTCTTCCTTTCCAATCTGTCCTTGGCTGACATCAGTATCAGCACCACCACTGTCTCCAAGATGCTAGTGAACCTCCAGACACACAACAAAACTATCAGATATGCAGGCTGCCTAGCTCAGGTGACCTTTTATCCTTTTTTTGCCTGTTTGGAGAGTCTACTTCTGACAGTCATGGCCTATGACCGATTGGTGGCCATCTGTCACCCCCTACACTACCTGATGATCATGAACTCCCGCCTCTGTGGCTTGCTGGTCCTGGGGTCATTTTCCATTGGCCTCTTAAACTCCCAGCTGCACTACTGGATGATGTCACAGCTCACCTTCTGTGCTGATGTGAAAATCCCTCATTTCTTTTGTGAACTTTCTCAGCTCATTAGTCTTGCCAGTTCTGACACCTCCACCTATAACATATTCATCTACTTCATTGGTACCATCTTTGGTGGGATTCCACTCTTAGGGATCTTTTATTCTTATGCTCAAATTCTTTCCTCCATTCTGAGAGTCTCATCATCGGGAGGGAGGTATAAAGCCTTCTCCACCTGTGGCTCTCACCTGTCCGTTGTTTGCTTGCTGTATGGAACAGGCCTTGGGGTGTACCTCAGTTCAGCCATCTCCTCCTCCCCCAGGAAGGGTGCAGTGGCCTCGGTGATGTACACTGTGTTCACACCTGTGTTGAATCCCTTCATCTACAGCCTGAGGAACAGGGACATCAAGCGTGTCCTGTGGGGGATTATCAGCAGAATAGTCTAATCTCAATAACTGTGCTATCTTTATTTGGTTCTCAACTGGTAACAGCATGAAAATCAAATATGTACAACAATAAACTCAGAATCTGGAGTCACATAGTCTATGTGCAATTTTCTGGCTCTCTGCTTTTTCTTAACATGACGTTTCCTCTTCAAACAGTGCTGATGGAATTGTGCTATTATTTGCACTCCCCGTGAAAGTCATAGCCCATCCAAGGTTTAGCATAGCACATCACTTTCTACATGCACTACCCAGGACTCTCGATCATGTGTAGTTTTGTTTCTATCTTTGCAAAATAAGCACTGCTCTCCCTTCTTATTGTTTCTATACTTTTCATGTAATATTCCTCCCATTTCTTAAGATGGATCCAAACTCTATCTTAATAACTAAAACATCCAATGTATTTTGGCAAACTCTAAGAGACAGAGAGTGAAATGGTAGTTGTCAGAGTTTTGGGAGGGGGAATGGGCACTTAGTGTTTCATGGGGACAGAGTTTTCACCTGGGAAGGTGAAAAAGGTTCTAGAGGCGCATGGTAGTGGTGGATGCAAAACAATATGAAGGTACTTAACACAACTGAACTGCATACTAAGAAATAGTTAAGAGGGTAAATTTTGTGGTATTTTACTATGATAAAAATATATCTCCTGTAGGGAATTAGGGATATACTGCTCCAAATGTTGGGTGTTACTCAGTCATCAGCAATCACCTCCTAGAAGAACCTGCTTCAGCTACAGATCACCACCAGGCAGCCCACATTCAATGACTCTATCATGTGGGGATATAAGCCTTTGATCCCTTTGCCCCACCTCCAACCATCTCTCAGGAATCATACTGGCTCCAGAGCTTCCTGGTGGATTTCAGAGGCCTTTGATGGACTTCAACTTGGCTTGACTTTTTACACTCCCCTTCCTCCCTACAAAGAGTTTGCAAATACCACAAAATCCCAAGGAACAGTCTTCATAAGACGCCCCTCATTTCAGACACCAGCTACAATTTTGGGGTTTCTAGGGTCACCCTCACTACAGGTATGCTGGCAACAAAGTTGAGGGCTTTCTCTTATTCAATAATTCTCTAGAAGGACTCAAACTGAGGGGACTCCCTCAGGTTCATAATGCACTTGAATGACTCACGGAACTCAGAAAAGTTATGAATATAGGATTAGAGTTTCATTATAGCAAAAGGATACAAATTAGAACCAGACTAAAGAAAACCAACCCAGGACAGGATCTCAAACATCCCAGGGTAAAGCTTCTTCTGTCCTCTCTCCATGGAGTCCAGACTCATTTCTTCTTCCTGTTGAAAATTGCTGACAATATTCAAAAAAGTTTTATTAAGTAGGTAGCTCACCTGAGCTTCAGTGTCTAGACATTTTATAGAGGCTTCATTCCATAAACCTGATTGGTTTCATTTTTGTCCATATTGTTGAATTCACTTTTGAGCTTCGCTCCTCAGAGTTTGGGTTGATGTCACTTTGCCCAAAACTCTAATTCTAATGGTTTGTCTTTCTGGCTTGGCTTTCTATTAGCACGAATTCTCTGGTAGGGCCTAGAGTATCCACCGTGAATACTAATACACCTATCATTAAGGAAATTTCAAAGGTTTAAAAAGTTACCTCCCAGAGGAGTTCCCATTATGGCTCATTAGGTTAAGAACACAGCATTGTCTCTTTGGCAATGCAGGGTCAATCCCTGGCTTCCCTCAGTGGGTTATGTATCCGGTCTTGCCACAAGCTGTGGTGTAGATCACAGATGCAGCTCAGATCTGGCATTTCTGTGGATATGGTGTGGGCCAGCAGCTGCAGCTCTAATTTCACCTTTGGCATGGGAACTTCCATATGCCACAGATGTGGACATAACAATAAGAATAAAATATGCATATATATATACACTCATAAATAAAAATAATTGTTACCTTCTGGGGACTGGGTCAAAGCCATATCTCTCTTTAGCTTGGGAAAAAATTCATTCTTATACCCCTGCCCTTTCATAAGTGTTAAAAAATTCAAAATATTTGTAACACATTAATCCATAATTTCCCTTCCTTCCTGAACTACTAGATATTACATACAGTGATATATAAGCCCCTGAGATAATTAATGTTTGGTTTTCTTCTATTACTATCAATATTCAATAGGATCAAATGTTACCCAAATAATAGTCTGCATGCGATTGCATCACAAATTAAATGCTGGTTTTATAATTTCAAGAATAAGAAGGGACAAATAATCGTGATATAAATCTCTCAAATGGACATGTAATAAGAAAATACAAGGTGAGGATCTTTCTGCCTCCTTCAAGAAAATTCATCAGAGCAAAGACAGTGGATTGGAAAAATCACAAAACAACTCACTCACAAGCCTATCTTTGATTTTCATATACTATGAAGTCGCAGTTGAGCAATGATCCTAGTATTTGATCTCCACTTCCCACTATGAAATCATCACGGTTATTATAATTACAATTTTCTTATTTCTCCAGCATTCTTCAATTTCTAATTATTCACTTTTCCTTCCAATTCTTCTCTACACTCCTGCCATTTGGGCATTTGGCCTCCCTCTGACATTTATGCACAGACACATAATTAGACTTTTTCCTTCCATGTTCAACTTAATTGGGTATATATACTCCATTTTTACAAATCAGGTAATGAGAAACAAATATCTGAATTCCTCATGCATAGAACTCTGAGCCAGGAGGACTGCACAGGTAAGATGTGGAAGGTTGCAACAGACCACTCTCCCATATATCAAATTTCATAAGCCAAATTATACTAATGACATCAAGATTCCAGCATAAAGGTTCTAAAGGAAATATAGTCAAAGACATGCACTCTCTCTAATTGAGCAGTAATCAGATAATCCTGAACTTGGGTATTGAAAATGTGTGGTTTACTCTCACATCAATTGAAGGTGTGATTGAAAATGCGGTGACCAGAACCTGCACTGGATATGGACTGGGGACTCCTGTTTGCTCTTTGGTTGTCACTGTTCAGTAAGAGGGCAGGGTTTTCTCTCTAGTTGCCACTCCAGAAACCTGCAGATCTGTTTCTGAGTTGTGTTTCTGACCTGCAGTGCAAGGCAGGTGGGGTTGAAGCAGTCCCACTGGGAGAGGAGCCATTGAGTATCCTTATGCTGGAGTTAATCACATGTGAATGTGCTCTGTCATGTCACCTTTTCCCCATTGTGTGGTCTCACAAAATACACTGTTGTTGGTGTTGCTCTCAACCCCACCTTATCCATGCATATGTTGGTAAGTGGCCCTGGTGTCTCTCGGGTAATTTCACTAGGTCGCCAGTGCAGATGCACCGAGTTGAGGACTCAGGACAGCAGTATCCATGTACCTGGATATGCTGTGGAAGATATGGAGGCAGCTCAGACTCTGGCCTGGTCCAAGCCCCATATGTATGTACCCACAGAGCCCACAGCTGCTAAAGCCAGACCCATCTCAGCTTTGGCAGCACTCATCCATGTGGATATTCCACCAGCACTGAATTTGTCTATTTATCTATTTATCTATTTAGATAGGGTCACCCTTTCAGCATTCTGAAGTTCCAATCCTGGTGGTTGAATCAGAGCTGAAGCTGCCAACCTATACCACAGCCACAGTGAAGCCAGCTCTGAACCACATCTGCAAACTACACTGCAGCTCATGGCCACTCCAGAGCCTTAACCCACTAAATGAGGCCATGGATCAAACCAAAAACCTCATGGATACTACTCAGGTTCATCACCATTGAGCCACAAGGGGAGATCCACCAGCACAGAATTTATAAGGCTGTCAGTGGAGGTATAAAACCAGTGGTTCACACAATTGGGAGGAGAGATTTCAGCTCTTCCCCTTTAGTCTCAGAATATTTTATATGGATGCCTGTTCCTCTTCCCTCAGCTTGTGCTTGATGTTAGATGTGCTAATGCAGTGGCTCTTACCTCTTCCTGAGTTCTCAGTCATGTTGGCGTCTTGCATATGCCTCCAGAGCACATGATGGGAGCAGTGGGGGCTCACAATTGCTCCTGGAGCTGGGTGCTGCCTGGTGATGGATTCTGTGAGGGAGATGGCAGTGGCTTGTGCAACCCCTCCTAGAGCCCAGTGGCAGCCACAAGCTCTCAACTTGTCATGGGTGCTGTGTCTCCTAAGACAGTGGGTCACACATCCTCTCAGGGAAATGAGGAACAGATGTTGGCAGGTGTGGGACTCCTGGTCCTGGCAGTGAGCTGCACAAGCTCCAGGGAAGGTGGAGGCAATGGTCAGTGCTTTCTTTGGGCCCCTTGGCAGAGAAGGCAGTGGGCCATGCACACTCCCAGGGAGTTGTGGGCAGATATCATTGCACGGTTGTGGGAGGTTTAGGGGTGGTGGACCACATCCACTCCCAGGAATGCAAGGGGAGGGGTTGGTGCCTGGCTGTGGGGCCCTCTGGGGGAGTGGCAGCCATGGTCCATGCACATGTTCCCAGGAAGGTAGGGACAGGGAGTCTCTCAGTGGAAACAATGATCTACACCTTGCCTCTGGAGTTCTGGAGCCTGACATGTCATCAGTGGCAAGCACCCACCCTCTGAAGCTCATGCAAGTGGTGCCTTACAGGAGTTCCCATGGTGGCTCAGTGGGATATGAACCCAACTAGTACCCATGAGGATGAGGGTTCAATCCCTGGCCTTGCTCAGTGTGTTAAGGGTCCAGTGTTGCTTTCAGCTGCAGGGTATGACACAGATGTGGTTCAGGCTTGGAATTGGTGTTGCTGCATCTGTAGCATAGGCTGTCAACTGTAGCTCCCATTCATTCCCTGGCCTGGGAATTTCCATATGTCAGAGGCCCATTTTTAAAAAAAAATGAAAGAGAGAAAGGAAGAAAGGAAGAAAGGAAGGAAGGAAGGGAGGGAGGAAGGGAAGAAGGAAAAAAGAGAGAGAGAGAAAAAGAAAGAAAGAAAGAAAGAAAGAAAGAAAGAAAGAAAGAAAGAAAGAAAGAAAGAAAGAAAGAAAGAAAGAAAGAAAGAAGGAGGGAAGAAAAATAGAAAAATGATCAGAATCTTGAAGTGGAATATCTACATCTCTCTAAATTACATGGCACATTCAATGGATTTGCAGAAATAAAAATACATATGACTTTCTCTAATAAAAATGTGTCTACATTGAATGATAAGATACATAATGTAGAAAACAAAGGTGAGGAGGAGGGGTCAACTTCCCCTTGAGAAGGGGAAGGGCTTCAGTCCTTCCAAGTGCACTCACTTTCCAACTTTTCCTCCTCCATTATGTTAGCAAATCCTCAGAGACTGAGAAACTATGGACCAATTTGGCTAATTATGTGTTTGGTGCCTTGAGGTCTTGAGGTCATTACACTGCAAATAATCAGAATGTGCTTCTTAGCCCTTCATTTAGCCAGCTCCAGTCCAATGAGATCCATGTGTGTTTGTCTCATTTCCCATGGTTGTCTGAACCAGGAGGTCCATACCTGGGTCTGCCTTCCTGCCAGTCCTGAGAACAAAGCCTCAGCCTGCAACCAACATCAGGTAGGGGAGGGGCAGGACATGGGCCTTCCACAGTCCTTCTCCAGCAGAGACACAGCCCAGCCCAGGGTGAGCCAGGTGCCGTGGGAGACACTGCATTCAGGAGGGATTGGGAGAGCCTTGTTTTCTCATTATGAAGCCAGCAGACCATTGGGATAGCCAGGCAAGGATAGCAAAACACCAAGATTCACCTCAGACACATATGAAGTTGAGGTTTTGGGGATTGGTGGGGATCCCAGAAATTTTATTTAAATTTCTGCTTTCCCCTCACAGTGCTCCTCTCTTCCATTGGCATCTTTTCCACCTGTACAGGAAATAGGTGGTTCTAAACTCTCCCCTAAGTGCTCCACTTAATCATGAAAATGATGATGATGATGATGAAAATGAAGGCAGTAACCAAAATATCACAAGCCTTTACTTAAGGATTTCAAGTGCCAGGTGCTGAGATAAGGTTTTTATGTAGCTTGTCTCCTTTTATCTCTTATCACCACTTTACAGCTGAGCTTGAGACCGCTGTGATTTCAAGTGGTTTTATCAGGACCCTGCAGTAGCAAATGGGTAAAGTCAGATTTGAATGCAGACAGAGAAACTCCATTCATAGGCACCTACACAGTCCTCTCTCCTGCTGACATAGTCTGCATTCAGGGAACTGAATTTAGGAGAAATGTTATCCCTCTAGAAGGAAGAATTGACTTGAAAACCTCTCAAGTTGGCATACAAAGGGCCAACTTGGTGATTGAGACCTGGATTTCATCCTAAATTTCTCAAATGTTCATAAGAGGGTTGGGTTTGATAAGAAATCAATATTAGAAAAATGTTGAAGATTTGGGACATATTGAAGAAGATGTCTCAAGCCATAACCTACAAAAACACAGCAAAAAGCAAACTCTCTTCCCTTTCATCCCAGGCAGAGACCCCTGCTCACTGTGCTCTTCCCTTTAAGGGGTTCATGGAGGACCAGAGTGGAGGGCATGGGCAGCACCTGTCCCATCAACTACAGGAAGGATGGCTGAGCTGAAGGCAGGGATCCTAAAAAGCATCAGCTCATGACAATTCAGAGCAGTTCTCTCTCCTGTTTCTTCTACTGGACTTTGCTTCGCTGGCTACCGAAGCTGAAGTTCCATTTCAACACCTAGCCCCGGAAACTACACATGCTACAGGTGTGTCCATAAAAAGAAATACATATATATATGAAATCCGCCAAGGCCAAATGTTTGTATTTGAGTTACTTTTGAAAAAAAATTGACCAAAAACCCCACACATTTGAGTGAGCACTTATGTCCATTGAGGATGGATGTCATAGACAAGTAAAGATGAAAAACCCTTAAAGATAATTGGCATATACAGTAGACACATGAAAAGATGCTCAACATCACTTATTAGAGAAATGCACATCAAAACTGCAATGAGGGACCACCCCACACTGGTCTGTGTGGCCATCATTAACAAGTCTGCCAATAACAAAGGCTGGAAAGGAGGTAGAGAAAAGGGAACCCTCTGACACTGCTGGTGGGAATGTGAATTGGTACAATTACTATGAAGAAGAGTATAGAGGTACCTCAGAAAACTAAAAATAGAATTGCCATATGAAACAGCAATCCTACTCCTGGACATATATCTGGATAAAACTATAATTCACTAAGATACATGCACCCCTGTGTTCCTTGCAGCAACATTCACAATAGCCAAGACATGAAAACAACCAGGATGTCCATCAACAGAGGAATGGATTATGAAGATATGGTACATATATATGATGGAAAACTCCTCAGCCACCAAAAAAAAGAACAAAATAATGTCATTTGCAGCAACATGGATGCAACTAGACATTCTCATACTAAGTGAGGTAAGTCAGAAAAAGACAAATACCCTACAATATCACATAAATGTGCAATCTAAAATATGGCACAAGTGAGCCTATCTACAAAACAGAAACAGACTCACAGACATAGGGAACAGACTCATGGTTGTCAAGGTGGAGGGGGAAGGAGTGGGAGGGACTGGGAGTTTGGGGTGTGTAGATGCCAACTATTCTATTCAGAATGGATAAGCGATGAGGTCCTACTGTACAGCACAGGGAACTCTATCTAATCTCCTGGGCTATACCATGATGGAAAGTAATACAGAACATAATGCATATATACTTATGACTGGGTCACTTGGCTGTACAGCCGAAATTGTCACAACATTGTAAATATACTATAATTTCATTTACAGAGATAATTGCATAAAAAATGCTATCTGATTATAACCATTTGAGTTTAATTTATACTCCTGTGAGTGTGGTTTTAGCTCTTAGGAACTACATTGCAAATCAAGGTAATTTCTTGTACTGTATATGCAGAAGATGCAGTGTATTTCAGTGCTTTTTTTGTGTCATTTAATTAGAAAAATATTTTAAGTCACTGCTCTTTGATGGTGGTTTCCTGCATCCTAGTTCTTCCTCTTTTTTTTTTTTTTTTGAATTTAATGTAGTCCTTTCAGTATTTCTTTTAGAATGGGTTTTGTATTGCTATATTCTTTTAGCTTTTGTTTGTTGGAGAAATTTTTTATTTCCCCATCTATTTTAAATGATATTCTTGCTGGATAGAGTATCCTAGGTTGCATATTTTTTGGAAAATAGTATGGAGGTACCTTAGAAATCTATACGTAGAACTACCATATGATCCAGAAATCCCACTCTTGGGCATATATCTGGACAAAACGTTCCTTAAAAAAGATGCATGCAGGAGTTCCCCTCGTGGCGCAGTGGTTAATGAATCCGACTGGATACATGAGGTTGCGGGTTCGGTCCCTGCCCTTGCTCAGTGGGTTAACAATCCGGCGTTGCCGTGAGCTGTGGTGTAGGTTGCAGACACAGCTTGGATCCCAAGTTGCTGTGGCTCTGGCGTAGGCTGGTGGCTACAGCTCCAATTCGACCCCTAGCCTGGGAACCTCCATATGCTGCAGGAGCGGCCCAAGAAATAGCAAAAAGCGAAAAAAAAAAAAAAAGATGCATGCACCCATATGTTCATTGCAGCTCTATTCACAGGAGCCAAGACATGGGAACAACACACATGTCCATCAACAGATGATTGGATAAGGAAAATGTGGTATATATACACAATGGAATACTGTTCAGCCATAAAAAAGAACAAAATAATGCCATTTGCAGCAACATGGATGGAACTAGAGACTCTCATCCTGAGTGAAATCAGTCTGAAAGAGAAAGACCAATCCCTTATGATATCACTCATATCTGGAATCTAAAATACAGCACAAAGGAACCTTTCCAAAGAAAATAAAATCATAGACTTGGAGAATAGACTTATGGTTGCCCAGGGGGAGGGGAGGGAGTGGGAGGGATTGGGAGTTTAGGGTTAACAGATGCAAACTATTGCTTTTGGAATGGATTAACAATGAGAATCAAAAAAAAAAAAAGGTAATCATCAATAGAAATCAGGCTTTTATGTTCATGAAACTAAGAAAGTGACTTGAATAAATGACAATGAAATTTTCTTCATAAACAAAAATAAGAAAGAAAAATATTTTTAAAGACAGAAGAATTTTTTTTTGTCTTTTTGCCATTTCTTAGGGTGCTCCTGCAGCATATGGAGTTTCCAGGCTAGGGGTCTAATCAGAGCTGTAGCCGCCAGCCTACACCAGAGCCACAGCAATGTGGAATCCGAGCCACGTCTGCATCCTACACCACAGCTAACGGCAACACCAGATCCTTAATCTAACCTACTGAACAAGGCCAGGGATCGAACCTGCAACCTCATGGTTCCTAGTCGGATTCATTAACTACTGCACCGCAATGGGAACTCCATACTTTTTTTCCATATTACTCATTCGAAAGTTGGGGACAGATATTTTACTGTGTGCATGGATTTGCTATCTACAAATGTCCTTATTTCCCTAATATTCTTTCTCCTCATGCCTCTAAAATTATCTGTATAAAGAAAAAAGTCTATGTTCTTCTCATCAATGAAGAAGAGCTAACTATTGAGAGATAATGCTGAAGGCACTGTGGTGTATGGTCTTCAAGCATGAAAAACGTATTCATGAATTGCTAAATTCCAAAGTATGGATACTTATCTGGGTGCCCCAACATTGTTTGGTTTATTCAACCCTTTCTTCTTTTTCAAAAGGTGCCCCCTCAACATGGAACCACAGAATCATACACATTCCTCAGAATTCTTCCTCCTGAGCCTCTCAGATGATCCAGACCTAGAGCCCCTTCTCTTTGGGCTCCTCCTGTCCATGTACCTGGTGACCCTGCTTGGGAACCTGCTCATCATCCTGGCTGTCACCTCTGATTCCCACCTCCACACACCCATGTAGTTCTTCCTTTCCAATCTGTCCTTGGCTGACATCAGTATCAGCACCACCACTGTCCCCAAGATGCTAGTGAACCTCCAGACACACAGCAAATCCATCACCTATGCAGGCTGCCTAACACAAGTGATGCTTTTTGCTCTTTTTGCCTGTTTGGAGAGTCTACTTCTGACAGTCATGGCCTATGACCAATTGGTGGCCATTTGTCACCCCCTACACTACCTGGTCATAATGAACCCCCGCCTCTGTGGCTTCTTAGTCCTGCTGTCATTTTCCGTCAGCCTTTTGGACTCCCAGTTGCACTACCTGATGATGTCACAGCTCACCTTCTGTGCTGATGTGGAAATCCCTCATTTCTTTTGTGAACTTTCTCAGCTCCTCAGTCTTGCCTGTTCTGACATCTCCATCAATATTATATTAATGTATTTCATTGGTACAATCTTGGCTGGAATTCCATTCTCAGGGATCCTTTACTCTTATACTCAAATTCTTTTCTCCATTCTCAGAATCTCATCATCAGGAGGCAGGTATAACGTCTTCTCCACCTGTGGCTCCCACCTGTCCATTGTTTGCTTGTTTTTTGGAACAGGCCTTGGGGTGTACCTCAGCTCAGCTGTCTCATCTTCCTCCAGGAAAGGGGCAGTGGTCTCCATGATGTACACTGTGGTCATACCTATGCTGAATCCCTTCATCTACAGCCTAAGAAACAGGGACATCAAGCACGCCCTATGGAGGATTATCACCAGAGTAGGGTAATCTGAACACATGAGTGATTTGGGGGGTTCATAAGATTGGAAAAGGCAGGAATTCCCATTATGGCTCAGTGTAAACGTACCTGACTAGTACCCACGAGGATGCAGTTTCAATCCCTGGCCCCATTCAGTGGGTTAAAGATCCAGCCTTACCAGGAGCTCAGGTGTAGGTCACAGACTCACCTAGGATCTAGTGTTACTGTGGCTGTGGCACAGGCCACAATTTGACTCCTATCCTGAGAACTACCATATGCTTCACATGAATCCCTAAAAAGGAAAAAAAGGACTGGAAAAGGCAGTAAAATCAAACATATGCAACAAGAAATTCTGAATCTGCAGTCACCCACTGTATAAGTACCTATTTGTCCCTCTGCTTTCTGTTTACACAATGTTTTCCTGAGCTCCAATTTCAATCCCTCATCTGAGAACTGAAATCCCATATCAAACCAATGCACTCTAGCCAAAAAAATAAATAAATAAAAGAAGGCTTAGAGGAGCCCTACTAAATTTTTAAGTTAAACTTCAGAGTAGAACTAAAATATGATTTAAGAATAGCAGTGGAATGGATTAGGAGCTTGGGGTTAGTGGATGCTAACTACTGCTTTTGGAATGGATTAGCAATGAGATTCTGCTCTGTAGCACTGAGAACTATGTCTAGTTACTTATGACGGAGCATGATAATGCGAGAAAGAAGAATGTATAAATGTATGTGTAACTTGGTCAACATGCCATACAATAGAAAATAAAAACTGTGTTGGGGAAATAATGATTAAAAAAAGCAAAAAAAAAAAAAAGAATAACAATGTATTTGACTTCTGTCATCCTCCTGAATTTTCTCCTCCTCTAACTTCTAGAGCCAATAGTCAAATCCTAAGCCCTTCACACCTCCTCCTCCCTGATTTTGTCACAAATCTGACCAGAGTCCTCTAATCCCTCTGTTCATTCGATTTTTAAAGACATTGAAAGTGGGGGTGATCTCAGTGTTTAACATTGAGGATATGTCTGCCCTTCTGGGAAGAGGAGGTTTCTTATGAACTGAGGAATACTCTGAGGAACATTCTGAGGCTGGTTCATTGGAACAAAGAGATGTACTGATGACACCAGCTTGTGGAATGTGCTTTACCTTCATGCTTGCTGACATAACAACATAACACTCTTGCTTCCACTGTCAAAACTTCCTGGCATACTTTGGGGATAGACCATGATAGAAGATAACATAAGAAAGGGAATGTATGTATATGTATGACTGGGTCACTGTGCTGTGCAGCAGAAATTGATACAATACTCTAAGTCAACTATACTTCAAAAAATAAAATATGTGAGGAAGGAAACAAAACAGAACAAAACATTCACTAGCATATAGCTGTTCAACTGTTCAGCTGAAAGACCTATTCTTTCCCAGGTCATTCAGGGACCCCACGTTTTGTCATTTCAGGTCTTTTCTTCCTATTTTCCCTGTCTCCAAACTATTAAATTATCTGAACAGTGATGGCTCAGATGATTTGCTTTCCCCACTCTTCAAAACCAGTTCAGAAGTTCCCTGGTTGCTCAGAGGGCTAGGGATCTGATGTTGTCACTGCCATGGCCCAGAGCCTGCTGTGGCATGTATTTGATCCCTGGCCTGAAAACCTTAGCATGCTGCAGGTGCAGCCAAAAAAAAAGAAAGAAAGAAAGAAAGAAAAAAGAAAACCTTTCATATACACATTTTGCTCTTACAAGAGGGTCCTAAATGGCTTCTCAATATTCAGTTTCTTTCCATTTACACCACATTAACTTTTTAAGTGGAACCAAATCTTGTACCTCTTTGCTTGAATTCTTCCAATCAGGAGTTCCCACTGTGGTCCAGTGGGTAAAGGATCCAACTGCAGCAACTCGGGTTTTTGTAGAGGTGGTGGTTCAATCCCTGGCCTGGCCCAGTTGATCAGGTAGCGTAGGTCACAGCTGTGGCTTGGATTCTTTTCCTGGCCCAGTTACTAACATATGCTATGGATACAGCCAAACAAACACACAAAAATTTTTCCAACTGTTTTCTGATACTCCTAGAGTAAACTTTGAATTCCTTGCCAAGGTCAGCAAGACTGTTCATTATCTAGTCCCTGCTATCCCTTTCCAACTCCTTCACAAGTCCAGGGACCAGTATTATCATCATCAGCACCCCCCCAAGGAATTCATAAGTGTGCATGTTCTGGTCTCACCTTCTGAATTAGAACTGCTATAGGTAGAACCCAAATACTTGTGTTTTAGGAAGTGTTATCAGGTGATTCCACCACACCATAAACTTGAGGACCCACTTGCCTAGATATACGGGTTTTCTTGGAGTTCTTCAAACAGACCATGTTCTTTCCTGCCCCCAGACAAGCACACTTATTTCTCTCTGTCTAGAATTTTCTTCCCCTTTCCAACTCAACTTTTTACTTCAACGTCAGCCCTTAAATATGCTTTCCTTGGCCTCTCATCTAAATTCTCCTGGTGTTCTCTCCATCAGGTCAGTCCTCTCTTCCTCTTTTAATATTACTGCTTTCTGAGTGATCTCACACATGTTTAGTATTATGGAGACAATCTTTGCACAAGCTGCCTCAGCTATTCTTTTCCAGGTTAAACGGATGCATACCAAAAATAGGTTTTGCTCATCTTCCAGTCTGGTCTTGTGTGAGATGTGATAGTGTTGACTTAAAAAGGCCAGAAAATAGGCAATGTCATTGCCAAAACAATGTTTGGTAGAAATCTGTTATGAAATCTAGAAAGTTATTGATTGTACAAAAGAAAAACTGCATCATAGTCCAAGAGGTATGAATACTTTATCCAAAACTCTAGCAGTTGGAGTCAAGGTTATTGCAACAATGGAGAGATATTGAACTCATCTCCACTGAATCAAAAGGTGAGATGATTTTTTATTTTTTTACATCTGCATAAACGTTCTGGGGCATAGGGAAGTGCCCCAGGCTAGGGGTGAATTAGAAGCTGCAGCTGCAGCCTCTGCCAGAACTTGTGGCAACACCAGGTCCTTAACCCACTGAGGGAGGGAAAGGATGGAACCTGTATCCTCACTGAGGATAACATCAAGTCCTTAAGCTGATGAACCACAATGGAAGCTCCAAAAATGAGAGGATTTTTAAAGCTGAGGCTAGCTAATGGAAAAGCACCGGGAGATATTAGGGGAGGGAGGTTGGTTGATATGATTAGTCTGTCTGTGATTGCTACTTGCTGCCTATTGAATTTAGGCTCATACCATCCACAGAAGCTAGGAGATAGATGTATCACTTGATGATTATATTTCAAAGGGATAACTTTAAGAAAATCATTTCTGGTTTGTAAAAAGGACAAAAGGCTCTGAGAAGATTTATTCACATTTAAAATGAGCAAAGAAAGAGTTTGAAAGTTTTCTAACATGGAGTTTCCTTAGGCTGCAGTGGGTTAATGATCCAGCATTGTCACTGTTGTGGCTCAGGTCACTGTTGTGGTGCAGGTTCGAACCATGGCCGGGGAATTTCCGTACGCTACAGGCGTGGCTGAAAAGGAAAAAAATCCTCACATCAGTGCTCTAAGAAAATAGAGGTCAGGAGCAGAAATCAAGTAGAAATGTGTTTAAAGTTTAATCACATTTAGGGGAATGTAAAGGCAGTCTTTGTCAATATATATCCCAAACTTCCACTCTTGTTCCAACTTTGGAAGTCTTGTGTTTTTGAGTATGGGCTGCTCAGCCAACCTCCACACTGAAGCATAAGTTTTAATTTATGTTTACAAGTAACTTGAGTTCTAGACTCAAAGGGCAGCATTAACACTGGTAGCAAGGCAACAAGTCCAGAATGGCAACTGGGTTCCAGGATCCACAGGGATCTGTGGTGGTGACAGCAGGTCATAGATGAGCTGACCTCCAGAGCACTGGTAATACTACTCAGCCATAAAAAAAGAACAAATAAGCCATGTGCAGCAACATAGATGCAACTAGGGATTCTCATATTAAGTGTGGTAAGTCAGAAAGAGAAAGACAAATACCGTGTATGCCTTATATGTGGAATCTAAAATATGGCACCAATGAACCTCTCTATAGAACAGAAATAGACTCACAGAGGTTGAGAACAGACTTGTGGTTGCAAAGGGGGAGGGGGATGGAGTGGGAGGGACTGGGAGTTTGGGGTTGCTAGATGCAAACTTTTAAATTTAGAGTGGGTAAGCAGTGAAGTCCTACTGTATAGCACAGGGAACTCTAACCAATCTGTTGTGATGGAAGATGATGGAAGGTAACATGAGGAAAATAATGTATTGATATAAGAGACTGGGTCACTTTACCATACAGCACATATTGACATAACATTGTAAATCAACTATAATAATTTTTTCACAAAGTGAAAATAACACAAAAATGTGAAAGCAGCTCTCAGTTAGTGGAATCTTTCCACGGATCTGAAAAAAAAGGACATTAGTTTATTTGGTTGCTTTAGACAACCAAAAATATCAAGAACAGATCAGCAGAAGTTAGAATTGGCTCCCACAATGATTTTTTTCCCCAGTTTGCAGGCCCAAGCCTGGTTTCATACTCAAAGCCTCAAAATTAAAGGAATTAAAGTGGAGGCAGGTTCCCCTTTAGGAAGCCCATTGTTGTTCCTCAAAATGGTAACCTCTCTTGGGAACAATCCTTGGTGATAAGTTGATTCCAATAGATGCCAGCCCTGGAGTAGGCTTGGACTCTTCTTTACCATGATAAATATCTATGTATTTATATTTGCCTTTCCTGCCTGCAGTGCCTGGGCAAACACCACCATCCAAAACTAGGCACAATGTCCAATTTCTTTATGGTGAAGAAAATATGAAGACATCCAGGAATTCCCAGGTGGCTCAGCTGCTTAAGGATCTAGAGTTGTCACTTTTGTGGCTCAGGACACTGCTGTGGTACAGATTCCATCACTGGCCTGGGTAATTCTGCACGTCATGGGCATGGCCAAAAAAATCAAACAAATAAATATGTCCACTAGTCCTAACATATCCTTCATTACCTGAAGTTGATCAGCGTCCCATACCTAGAGACTGGCAATTCTATGATTCCATTCCCACTCTCCCTATTTGTAATCCAACACTATGTCCTGGCACCAGACTTGAAATTTTGTTCCCTTTCAGTCAGGTTTCATCACCATCTGGACTCTTGTGTTTCCAACTCAATAAATTCACCTGTAAAATTAGGCAACTAGACCCAAAGACTTATTAGCACCTGATCAGTTCTAATACTCTGGGGCTTTCCATTTTCCTATCTCCAGTGATACATTTTCATAGCTTATCTGCAAATGTACAAAACATATGGAAGAAAGTTCAACCTCACTAATAACCAAATAAATAACTCACCCCTCAGTGTATTTTCTATTTGGACATATGACAGGATCTGTTAAACTCTGAGATCTAGAATTTAAGCTCTATGAGGGTAAAGAATCCTGTCCTTTTTCCCCCCTTCACTGCTATGTTGCAGATACTTACAACAGCCTGGCACACCAATGGTGCTCAGTAAGGACTGTCACATAAACACATTTGATAAGAACTAACAAGTGTTGGTGTTGATAAAAGGTGGTGTATCTTTTTTTTATAGCTGTACCTGCACCATATAGAAGATCTTGGCCTAGGGGTCAAATCAGAACTGCAGCTGAGGCCTATGCCAACTCAGGATCCATATCCTCAGCTTGTGGCAAAGACAGATCCTTAAACCAGTGGGAAAGGCTAATGGCGAATAGTCAGATTCTTAACTCACTGAGCCACAACAGGTACTCCAATGCATTATTTCAGAATTTCTCATTCAACAATAATGAGTCTGTACTTGAAGTGGCTGGTATCAACATGCAGGACTGGAAATGCAAATCGAGGGGCCATAATGGATAAATAAAAGGAGGGGGTGTGGAGAGTAGAATTGAGGATAATCAAGCAATCATCATAAGAGGTTAAGACAACGTCCTCCCAAGGCCAAATTCTGACCAGTGCCACTAATGGAGTATCAGTGAGAAACAAAATTCAATGTGATTAAGAGGCACAATTTCTTGAGCCAACTTCTGCTACGATTGTCAACTCAAAACCCCTGGACCAGTGTTCCCATCACTGAACGCAGGGTATTCTCCCAAGTAGATTTTGTAGAGCCCTCTTGATGTCCCTGTTCCGCAGGCTGTAGATGAAGGGGTTCAGCATTGGGGTGACCACAGTGTACATCACCGAAGCAACCATACCTCTCCAGGAAGATGGCTCAGAGCTGAGATACACACCAAGACCTGTCCCATAGAACAAAGAAACCACAGACAGGTGAGATGCACAGGTAGAAAATGCCTTGTATTTCCCATGAGCTGATGAGATTCTCAGGATTGAGGAGACAATTCGGGTAGGAGCAAAGGATCCCTGAGAAGGGAACAATGCCAAGAAAGCCAGTCACCAGCTATAGCAGGATGTAATTGACAAGTGTGTCTGAGCAGGCAAGCATGAGGGCCTGAGAGAGTTCACAGTGAAAGTGTGGAATTGCCCAGCTGGAACAGAAGGACAGCCACAACATCAGCAGACTCTGGATCAGGGAGTATGACAAACTGATGACCCATGACAAAAGAACCATTAGACCACAGAGACGGGGGTTCATGATGACGGTGTAGTGCAGGGGGTGACAGATGGCCACAAACCTGTCATAGGCCATCACAGTGAGAAGAAAAGTATCCATACCTCCAAAAACCATGAAAAAATACACCTGTGTGATGCAGCCCGCATAGCTGATGGCTTTTCTCTGTGTCTGGATGTTCACCAGCATCTTTGGGATGGTGGTGGAAGTGAAACAGATGTCAGCCAAGGACAGGTTGGAGAGGAAGAAGTACATGGGGGTGTGGAGATGGGGGTCCGAGCTGATGGCCAGGATAATGAGCAGGTTCCCAAACACGGTGACCACAAACATGGACAGAAAGAGCCCAAATAAGATGGGTTGCTGCTCTGAGTCTTGAGACAGTCCCAGGAGTAAAAATTCTAAAACACTTGTTTGATTTCCTGGTTCCATGCTGCTGATGCCTCAGCTGGATGGCTGAGGAAGGGAAAGAACATGAAATCACCACTGAACAGAATCTAGAGTCTCTCTACTTCTTTAATTAGAGTGGGATGGAATGGGAGTTTGGGGTTAGTGGATGCAAACTATTAAATTTAGAATGGATATGCAATGAGGACTCACTGTATGGCAGAGGGAACTATGTCCAATCTCTTGGGATAAAACCTGATGGAAGATAACAGGAGAAAAAGAATGTATATTTATTGACTGCAGCACTTTGCTGTCCAGGAAAAATTGGCACAACTTCGTAAATCAACTATACTTTAATATAAAATAAAATAAATTTTTTCAGAGTATAGTTTTCACTTAGAAGGTTGTATTAGTTATATCCTGAAACTAATATAAACTAAATCAGTTATACATATACCTATATCCCTTCTTATTCAGATTCTTTTCCCATATAGGTTATTACATGGGATTGAGTAGATTTCCCTATGTTATACTCTAGGTCCTTGATATCGATCTATTTGTGGATCTTATGGTATATGTCAATTCCAACCCTCTCTACTTCTTTAATTTCTTGAAGAGACGGTTTGGGTATAAAAGCCTTAACATGACAAAATTTAGGAACCCTACATTCTGTTATTTGTGATATACAGGATTTTATAATGATGTTTCAACCACTGAACCTTGTCCTCTGGGATACTCATCCATCCTCTTTGTCTCTGGCTTAGAATCAAGTCTTCCAATGCTCTTCATGGGAGTGTAAATTGGTACAAGCACTGCTAAGGAAAAAATTGTGGAAATACCTCAAAAAACTAAATATAGAACCACGGTAAGGCCCAACAACCCCCCTCGTGGGCACATATCCAGACAAAACTTTCATTGAAGAAAATACATGCACCCGTATGTTCATTGCAGCTCTCTATATGCAATAGCCAAGACTCTGAAATACACATGTCCTCCAGTGTTCATGGAAACACTATATACAATAGCTGAGACATGGAAACAACCTAATTGTCCATCGACAGAGGAGTGGATAAAGATGTTGTACATATACACAACAGAATGTTACTCAGCCATTGAAAAGAAAGAAATAATGGCATTTGCAGCAACATGGATGGACCTAGAAATTATCACGCTAGGTGAAGTCAGTCAGACAGTGAGACACCAATATCAAATGCTATCACTTACATGTGAAATCTAAAAAAAGGACACAGTGAACTTCTTTGCAGAACAGATGCTGACTCACAGTTTGGAAACCACGATTTGAAAAAATCATGGTTTCCAAAGGAGACAGCTTGGCAGGTGGGGAAGTGGGCTGGGAGTTTGGGATGGAAATTCTATAAAATTGGGTTGTGATGATTGTTGTACACCTATAAATGTAATAAAATTCATTGAGTAATTTCAAAAATAAATAAAATATACAAATGAAGAGGAAGAATGAGAGGAGTGATAGAATGATTTCTTTGGGTCCCTATGGACTTCAAAAATTCTTCTGAACATAGCAAATTTTTTCTTGTCATTCCTTTTATGATGTTAAATGACAGTAATACAAACTGCTGCCAAGGACAGTACACAAAAGTAAATTTAAATTAATTCAACCTGACAAAGAAGCACTTATCCTCATAGTTGAAGACTGCTTAAAATTAAGAACTACATTATAGAATAACACATAGACACCTAACACATATTGACACATTCTGATGATGATGATATAACCAACTGCCACAACTGAAAGTCATTCATAAATTTAAAATTGCTTCCCAAGTCCTTTGTGGCTCAGAGAGTTAAGGTCTGATACTGTTACTGCTGTGGCTTGGGTTTGATAACTGGCCCAGGAATTTCCTCACACTGCAAGTATAGCCAAAATAAATTAATTAATACAATAAAAGTGTTTCCAAAGGGCAGGGAGTTATAATATAAGATGTGTTGCTATAGGTGAACGTACAACCTATAAAGAAAAAGAGGTTATTTCCCTAAATGATAAGGAAAATCCAACTCAAAGTAACAGGCAGGATCACACCAAGCCCTGAAAAAGCAGTCAGATTGACAGAAGTTATCAATAAGGTAAGCATGCCTGGTCTCATCATCACCAGCATTTAATTCACTCTAGTCTGGAGTCTTACGAGCCACAAATCTAAAATCTTTAGGAATTTTTTTCTTCTTTTTATGACCACACCCGCAGCATATGGAAGTTCCCAGGATTGCGGTCCAATCAGAGCTACAGCTGCCAGTTTACACCACATCTCATAGCAACACCAGATCCTTAACCCACTGAGTGAGGCCAGGGATTGAAGCTGCATCCTCATGGACTTTAGTTAGGTTCATTATCACTGAGCCAGGATGGGAATTCCTCTAGGAAATGTTGATGAGATGCTCTTAGCCACTACTCATAGCCCTGTCTCTGGAGTTAACTTACTGCTCACAAAAGCCTCCTCCATGTGCCTGAATACAAACCTCTCTTTCTGAAAGTGCTTACTATGCCCAAATGGATCACCCTTGTGGTAGCAGGAAAGAAAACCTGGTTGCACTGGTGGATGGAAGGATGGATGGTGAGAGATTTCCAGAAAGAAAGTTGGTATGAAATCCAAATAAACCTGGCATCACCAAGGTGACAATATTCTTCCTGGTCTAGGGTTAGTGAGCTGGAATTACAGGGAGCGACGAGGAACATTTATCCTTTCAGGGACTTCCAGGGCTGAAGTCTCAAAGGAGCTAATTAAATAAGTGTACCTAGTGTTACCCTACTTCTAAAGAGCTTTGCCCTTGAGAAGGAAATAACCATAATAAACATGGAAACTGTGTTTGACAATTCTATTCCCAGATGGGAAAATTGGGGACAGTCATGATTATTTGCACTTGGGAGTTCTCCTCTCCTCAAGTATGAGGAGAAAAGCAAAAAAAAAAAAAAATTAATTAATTAATTAAAAATAAAAAAGAAACCACGATGGGGATAAAAGACTTATATGCAAAGAACTATAAAACATTACTCAAAGAAATTGAAGAGGATGTAAAGACACAGTGTCAGATTTCCATTGTCCAAAAAAAAAAAAAAAAAAGAAGAAGTGGATGTAAAGAAATGGAAAGATATTCCATGCTCCTGGGTTGGAAAAATTAATATTGTAAAAATGGCCTTACTACCCAAAGCAATATAAAGATTCAAAGCAATAACTATCAAATTACCCATGACATTTCTCACAGACTAGAACAAACTATCCAAAAATTTATATGGAACCGCAAAAGACCCAGAATCGCCAAAGCAATCCTGAGAAAGATAAACCAAGCATGAAGCATAACTCTCCCAGACCTCAAACAATATTACAAAGCCACAGGTATCAAGACAGTGTAGTACTGGTACCAAAACAGACAGACAGACCAATGGAACAGAATAGAGAATGCAGAAATAAACCCTGACACCTAGGTCAATTAATCTTTGACAAAGGAGGCAAGAACATAAAATGGGGAAAAGACAGTCTTTTCAGCAAGTCTTGCTGGGAAACCTGGACAGCTGCATGCAAAGCAATGAAACTAGAACACACCCTCACGCCATGCACCTATATAAACACAAAAAGGCTGAAAACTCAAATATAAGACAAGACATCATCAAATTCCTAGAAGAGAACATAGGCAAAACAATCTCTGACATCAATCTTATGAATATTTTCTCAGGAGAGTCTCCCAAAGCAACAGAAATAAGAGTAAAAATAAAGCAATGGGACCTAAACAAACTGACAAGCTTTTGCACAGCAAAGGAAACCAAAAGAAAACAAAAAGACAACTTACAGAATGGGAGAAAATAGTTTCAAGTGAGGCAACTGACAAGGACTTAATCTCTAGAATATATAAGCATCTTCTGCAACTCAACAGCTAAAAAGCCAACAACCCAATGGAAAATGGGCAAAAGACCTGAAGAGACACTTTTCTTAGGAAGATGTACAGATGGCCAACAAACACATGAAAAAATGCTCAACATCCCTGATTATTAGAAAAATGCAAATCAAAACTTCCATGAGATACCACCTCACACCAGTCAGAATGGCCATCATTCATAAATCCCCAAATAACAAATGCTGGAGGGGCTGTGGAGAAAAGGGAACCTTCCTGCACTGTTGGTGGGTATGTAAGCTGGTACAACCACTATGGAGAACAGTATGGAGCTATCTTAGAAAACTATACATAGAACTACCATATGACCCAGAAATCCCACTCTTGGACATATATCTGGACAAAACTCTACTTTAAAAAGACACATGCACCCACATGTTCATTGCAGCACTATTCGCAATAGCCACGACATGGAAATAACCCAAATGTCCATTAACAGACAATTGGATTCAGAAGATGTGGTTTATATACACAATGGAATACTACTCAACCATAAAAAAGAATGACATCATGCCATTTGCAGCAACATGGATGGAACTAGAAACTCTCACCCTGAGTGAAGTAAGTCAGAAAGAGAAAGACAGATACCATATGACATCACTCCTATCTGGAATCTAATATGCCGCACACATGAAGCTTCCCACAGAAAGGAAAATCATGGACTTGGAGAATAGATTTGTGGTTGCCCAAGGGGAGGGGGAGGGAGTGGGGTGGATTGGGATGGGGGTTAATGAATGCAAACTATTGCTTTTGGAATGGATTAACACTAAGATCCTGCTGTATAGCACTGAGAACTTGTCTAGATACTTACAATGCAGCACGACAATGGGAGAAAAAATTTATGTGCACATGTATGTGTAGCTGGGTTCCCATGCTTTAGAGTGGAAGAAAAATATGTTGGGGGAAATAACAATAAAAAATAAATTTTAGAAAAAGACTGCTTAAAATTAGGAAATATATTGTAGATTCATATACTGATAACTCACACAAATAGATACATTCTGAAAATGTTACACACCCATTTACCAGATTTTAAAGTGATTTGTAAATTTTAAAGTGTCAAAAATAAATTAGTAAATGAAATAAAAGTGCTTCCAACAGTCAAGGGGGTTGTAATACAATATGTGTGGTTGAAGGGCCATTAATCACATCTAAAGAATGAGAAGCTATTTCCCTAAATGACAAGGCAAATCTAGCTCAAATGAACAGGCAGTATCATACCGAGCCCTGAAAGGGCAATCAGATTACCATGGAAGTTACCAGTAAGAAAAGAGTGTTTAGTCTCATCATCAACATTGTTTAATGCTAGAGTCTGGAGTCCAATTTGGAGCCACAAACCTAAAATATTTATGAATTATTTACTAGATGTTCTTAACCAGCACTCATGTCCCTGTTCTTGGAGTTACTTTAGTACACATAAAAGCCTCCACAATGTGCACATATACACACTCCTCTTTCTGACAGCACTTAGCCCAAATGGATCACCCATGTGATAACAGGGACAAAAACCTGGTTGCACTGATGGATGGAAGGATGAATGGGGAAGAGAGCTCCAGTAAGAAAGTTGATATGAGATCCAAATACATGTGGGATCATCAAGATGACAATATTCTTCTTGGTCTGGGGTCAATGTTATGGGAACACAGGGACAGACAAGGAACATTCATTCTTTCAATGACATCCAGAGTTGAATTTTCAAAGCACCTAATTAAGTAAATGTTCCTAGTGTGACTCTACTTCTAAACAGCTTTGCCCTTGAGAAAGAAAGAATCATAATAAAAATGGAAATAGTGTTTGACAATTCTATTCCCAGATGGGAAATTTGGGACAGTCATGCTTTCTTTTACATTATGAGATCCCCTCTCCTTAAGCTTGATGTCATGCATGACTCAGGAGTCTCTATGAAAAATATTCCATTGGAATCTGAACGATTTGTTCTTTACCAGTTGACATCCTTCAATAACAATTATATAGGTCTGCCTAAGACCCTGACAGCACCCTAAATTAAAGAATTACTCTGTCAGATATGAATATCTGAATATATTTTTCATCATATATAAATATATTACTCATAATTATATGAATAATACATAACACTGTTGCTTCTCTACTTTGTTACTCATCCTAAAATAGAGACAATAACTCTTAGGTCAGGGTTACTACTGAATGAACTAATAATAATAAAGAGTGTGGTATTCACTGTTAAGAAAACTTATCAACAAAATTAATAGCAGTGAATACCACACTCTTTATTATTATTAATTGATTTAACTGTAACCAAGACCTACAGATTATTATCTCTCTTTTAGGGATGAATAACAGAGTAGAGAAGAAGATCAATTTGCTGCAATCATATGTCAAAAATAGCAGAGTTTGGATTGTACCAGATACCTCACTTCAGAATAGATACACATGTATGTGGAACTGGGTCACCATGCTGTGCCCCCCAAAATATATATATATATATATAAATGATAAAAAAATATATATATATATCAATGATAAAAATATATGTATATAAATGATAAAAAACAAAATAAAATAAAATTGTGATATGGGAATTTGAAAATAAAATGGTGCCTTAGGAGTTCCTGCTGTGGTACAGTGGGTTAAGGATTTGACTGCAGTGTCTTGGGTTGCAGAGGCCTGGGTTCAAAACCTGGATTTAATCACCAGCTGGGGGCAGGTGGATCAAATATCTGGCAATACCACAGCTGAAGCTTGGATTACTCTCTGATCCAAGAATTTCCATATTCCACAGATGTGGCCATGTAATAAAATTAAAATAAAATAATAATATAAAATAATTCATCTATAAGATATTGGGGGGAACACAGGCATAGAATTAGAACAATTTGGTATTCACATGGTAAAAGGAGATCTTTTCATCTCACTACATAAAGTAAATCATAGGTGAAAAGTGTCCAAGACAGCAAAGTGGGAAACCCTGAGCTCACTTTCACACACAGGAACACTGGGTCCCTGGGTCAGAGAGCCATGGAAGGAAAGGGCTAGAGCTGCTTGGGGTCTTAAATCTGTAAGGTCCTTCTATCATCCATTGGTAACAGCTCTCCAGTGAGTTTTTCAGGGTGTGCAAAGCAGGCAACTCTCAATGGCTTCAAATGTGATTGTTTGAGCTATTTTTAAAATCTGGATGCCTGAAAGTTGAGTTTAGTGCTGACAGGCTTTTGCACTGAAGAGTGATAACCCACAAGGAAGCTATAAACATCCTTGGGGGCCAATAGACAGAGGCCATCGTTGGCTCATTCATGTACCAAGAGCAAAACATTTCCAAGGGAAGTGAAATCTAACATTCTCTATCTTTACTTCATATACTTTCTGGTGTCTGGGAGGCTAGGGCTCTCAGTGCAAGAGCAGTGAGAAATCCAGGAAAATTTCATTTCCCCACAAAGCCATAGAAAAAAGCTGTCCTATTGAACTTTTGTTTTTTGATAATGAAAATGTTTTATATCTTCATTGTCCAAATATGTTCCTGGGCACATGGGTTAGTGAGTGCTTGAAATGTGGTGAATAGTCATGGGTAGTTGGTGATTACCATCTTGGACTGCACAGAGATAGACTATGAGACAGCTCCAGAGATGATGGGCAGCTGACAAAGATCAGGTCATTGACATGACCACAGGACTAGGGAGAGGCTAAGCCCACTGTCATGTGCACTGTGGATGACACCTCCTCTTTTCTTCCAGAATGCTAATGGAAATAATTATCTGGAATCATTATCCATTCAATGAATTAAATACACATGCCCACAGAAGACATTCTACGCTTTTACCATTTCCACATATCTCGCCCATATATTTCCATGTGACTCTTCTCCCATCACCAAACTGCCTTTGGCCCCTGAAAGTGTTTCACTATGTGCACTGGCTTGCCCATGCTCTAAGAAATGCCCTCCTCCATCTTAATCCACTGAAATCCCCCTCATTTGAAGACACTGGGAGGGAAGAGCTCAGAGGCATGTTGGTGGCTCAAGCTGAAATCTGGTATATAGATTTAGACATGGATACATGTTGGACTGTGCTGAGGGAAGAGCTCAGAGGCATGTTGGTGGCTCAAGCTGAAATCTGGTATATAGATTTAGACATGGATACATGTTGGACTGTGCTAGGAAGAAACTGTAAAACAATCCTTTCTTGAATATTAATTTTCCCTTTAAACAAAGTAACCTAATGATAATCTGATCTGTCTTTGTTACAGAATAAACAATCCATTGGCTGCTATGAACAGCCTTGTTTTGGCTATTTGTCTGAAGTATTCAAGTTGAAAATGGGGAAGGGACCAAGATGTTAAGATCCTGATAACTACACAGAATAGATAGGAAAGAAAATCTAGTAATATTCTGGGTAAATGGAGAGGCAATTGCCTGTTCTGGAAATACAATTCTCAGCTCATCCTGTTTAGAACTATGGTGGCATATGACAGATAGCACATATCACACTGAAAGGAAGTTATGAATATGGCACTAACAGAATGAGACTTTTATATTTTAAAAATCCTGTTAAAAGTATGTATATATTAAAATTGTGTGTGTGTGTGTGTGTGTGTGTGTGTGTGTGTGTGTGTTTGTGTGTATAAGCAGCTGCACCCACAGCATATAGAATGTCCTGGGCCAGAGATTTAATCCAAGCCACAACTGTGACCTGCTCCACAGCTGTAGCAATGCCAAATCCTTTAACCTACTCCACCAGGCCAGAGATTAAACCCACCCCTCCGCAGCAAGCCAGCCACTGCAATCTGATCCTTAACCCACTGCACCACTGCAGGTAGTCCATGCTTTACTTTATTTGAGTCAAGACTTGGTCTAGGAAAGCAAACCTACATTTTGAATGATATGTAATAATATTGAAGGGGCAATTTCCTGTGAATACTATGCCACTGCTGTATATGGTTGGCAGTTTCCATTCTTTATTTTAATTGAGGTATGACATAAAACAATACAATGCAAAAATTGTTAATGCATGAAGAACTTTTAATGATGTATATACTCATGTAGCTACTTACCTAGATCAAGATATAAAACACCTTCATTGCCCAGAATGTGTCTTTGTGCCCTGATCCAGTCAATACCTCCCCACTATCCTGACTCCATTCTTCATTGGGAGGCTTTGCATTCTACTAGATTTCATAAAAGTGAGATCATAAAACAAACACACTTTCATGCCATTCCAAACTATGACTTTGAGGCTTGTCCATGTCATCATGCATAGCAGTAATTTCATCTTTTCATATTGGTGTGGAGTTTTCTGCATTTGGGTATGCCATAGTTTCTTTATTCATTCTTCCACTGATGGGTATTTGACTTATTCTCAGTTTGGTGCTATCCAAAATTCCACTGCCATAAACATTTTTAGACATGCTTTGTAGACATAAGCACCCATTTCTGTCAGGTATATACCTAAATGGGGGAGCTATGCTGTAGAGTAGGAGTATGTTTAAACTTAGTAGAGGTGCCAGAGACTTACATTGATTTATACTCTAGTATAAGGATACCAGCCAACTAGTAGTGTGTGAAAGTTCCCATTGCTCCAAGTCCTTGCTAGCTCTTGGTATTGTCAGTCTTTTGGATTTTAGCCCCTCTGGGGGATGAATTATTTGCTGTCTTGATATGTCTATTGATGATGCAGCAGAGACTTGGATAAATATGTCTGCATGAGAAAGAGAGCATAAATGCCACTAAGGAAGTTTGTGGGTAGTGGTTGCTCGTGGGTGTGTAAATTCAGAAGAAACTCAAGCGATGGTATTTCAGAAAAAGAGGGACCAGCATGCACTTAAAGGATTTGAAGATTCAGTATTTCCGTCTACCAGGGTATTGACCCTTGGTTATCATAACTTCCCAGTTAAAACATCCATGGCTCTTCACAGGGAGAAGAAAAACCTGCTGAAAAGCTTCCTCAGGGCCCTCTTCATGTCCCTGTTCCTCAGGCTGTAGATGAAGGGGTTCAGCATGGGGATGACCATGGAGTATATCACTGAGGCCACTGTCTCCATTGAGGAGGAGGAGGAGAAAGCAGAACTGAGGTACACGCCTAACCCTGTCCCGTAGAATAAGGAAATGACCGTTAGGTGAGACCCACAGGTGGAAAATGCTTTGTACCTCCCCTCCACTGAAGACATTTTCAATGTGGAGGAAATAATCTTAGAGTAAGAGAAAATGATCCCAAACAGTGGAACAACAGCCAGAAGACCAACTGCAGAATAAAGTGTAACATAATTGCTGAGAGCATCAGAGCAGGCAGACTTGAGCACCTCTGTCAATTCACAGAAGAAGTGGGCAATTTCTGTGTGTGTGCAGAACGAGAGACGCAGCACCATCAGACTGTGGAGGAGGCAGACCAGGACACTGGCAATCCAAGAGACTAGAACCAGCAGTCCACAGAGGTGTTTGTTCATCATAATTGTGTAGTGCAGGGGGTGACAGATGGCCACAAAGCGGTCATAAGCCATCACGCTCAGGAGGAGGTTTTCCAAACACACAAATGCTGAGGAAAAAAACATCTGGGTAATGCAGCCTGCATAAGTGATGGCTCTGCTCGCTGTCTGGATGTTCACCAGCACTTTGGGAACTACAGAGGAGTTGACACAAATATCGGAAAAAGACAGGTGGGAGAGGAAGTAGTACATGGGGTTGTGGAGGCGGGAATCAGAGGTGACAGTGAGGATGATAAGCAGGTTCCCAAGCACAGAGACCAGGTACATGGATAAGAACAGCACAAAAAGTAGGGGCTGAAGTTCTGGATCCTCTGAGAAGCCCGAAAGGAGGAATTCTGAGACACCTGTTTGGTTTTCTGTATCCATGTATCTGTTAATTCTGCCAGGTAAATGACAAACCTATGCTAATTAAAACAAACAAACATGAGTCTCCAATATAAAAATATTTTTATCCTATTAGTAACCCCCCTCAAAAAAAAAAAAAAAAAAACAGGAAAAATATGTACTTTGGCTAACAATTTAGTTTTCATCGCCTGGGAGTGATTACAAATGTCATTATCTTATACAGGTATCATTTTCAGGGATAATCTGTTCCCTCTTCTGAAATTTATCACAAATTAGACTTTGCGTACAAAATCTGTCTCAAGAAACCATCAACCTCTGTGGTGCCCAGCTTGGCATCAGCCCCTTTCAGACGGAGCATATCAATGGTTTGAACATTCTTCCTTTGGTGGTGCTGAAATTTGCCTCATGGAGGATTCTGCCTTGTCCCACATTTCTTTAGTCCTCTAGCCAAACTATGTGTGTTGGTGGTGTTCTGGCCCCACTGCCCCCTGACAAGAACTAATTTGATGAGAGAGTGGCATGTGGCCAAATCTGGCCATCAGCTTCCATGAAGATATTTAGAAATAAAACTCATATTTTAGTTAATAACCAGAGGGGGTGGACCTGATGGGACACATCACCTGAGGGTCTGGGGTTAGGGGTGACCATAGTTATGCCTGAAAATAAGGCAGCCTATGAGTCAGAAGCAGTGTACTGAACTGCGAAACTAGGTGTGGTGGTCAGGATCATGTTAAATTAGGAATCATAGAGTCAGACTGCTATGCCATGTATCCTGGTTCTACTCTTCATTGCTCTTGGCCAAGTTCTTGGATTTCTCAGTACCTCAGTTTCCTACTTGGGGACATGGGATTTTAATGATACCTACTCTGTAGGATTGTTGAGAGGTATAAATGTGTTGATGTTCTAAACAACAGTACCTGGAACATGATGGAAACATCAGAAATCATGGCTCAACACATTTTAGAATTTGGGAAATATAGTCTGTGGAGCTGAAGGCAGTGAGTCAAATACTTAGAGAGAATGGGATATCGTAGATCACTTGGCTTAAAAGAATATGGGAAGGAGAGAGAAATGGAAATCAACAGAAATGATGACCTTGGCTGTGAGGCTTTCCAGTTTGGGGAGCAGCACCTTCAAGACTTCTGGTCACCTTCTTCTTCATTCTGTTTAAATACATATACGTGTTTTCTGTGAATCTTCCCTTTTCTGTGGAAGCTGGTTTCACGGGGTTTCTATAATTTCAACTGAGAGTGCATTCACTAGATTAAATCCTAAACAATAGGGAAGAATCAAAATTCATTTTGATAGGAATAAAATATACCAATGAAGAGGAAAAATTTGTGGAGTGATGAAATGATTTGTGTTGCTATGAGCTTCAAAAATTACTCCAGCCATATTAAAACTTTGCTAAGCATTCCTTTTATGATGTTATATGGCAGAATACAAATACCTGCCAAAAATAGTAAAAAAAATATTAAAATAAATTCAGTGTGACTATGAAGCATTTATCCTCACAATTGAAGTCTGCTAAAAATTAAGAAATATATTGTACCAAAATTACTCTTAAGAAATATATATTAAGAAAGATATTGCACAAAATTACCCTTAACCAAAATTTAAAGTCATTCATAATTTTTAAAGTGCCAAAATAAATTAATAAATAGAATAAAGTGCTTCCAGTGGTCAGGGGGATTATAATACAAGCTGTGTTGTTGGAGGGTCACTTATAGCACACAAAGAAAGAGACACTATTTTTCCAAATGATAAGGAAAATCTAGCTCAAAAGCTCAGGCAGTATCATACCAAGCCCTGAAAGGGCAGTCAGATTACAGGGAACTTATCAGTAAATTTATCAGTTTACCAGTCAGATTACCATGGAAGTTATCAGTAGAAGATAAATCACTATCATTTAATTCAACTAGAGTCTGGTCCACTTAGAAGCCACATGCCCACATTTTTTAAGAAATTTTTAGTAGAAGCTCACAGCCACTACTCATGTCCCTGTCCCTAGAATCACTTAACTGCTCACAAAAGCCTTCTCCACATGCACATATACACAGTCCTCTTTCTGAAAGCACTTACTAAGCCCACATCGATCATCCAGGTGATAGCAGGGAAGAAAATCTGGTTGCACTGATGGATGGTGAGAGATCCCCAGAAAGAAAGTTGGTATGAGGTCCAGATACACCTGGAATAGGCAAGGTGATAATATTCTTTCTGGTCTGGGGTATGTGAGCTGGGAGCACAGGGACACACAAGGAACATTTATCCTTTCAGGGCATCTGGGGTTGAATTTCCAAAGCACCTAATTAAATAAATGTTCCTAGTGTGACTCCTTCTAAACAGCTTTGCCCTTGGGAAAGAAAGAAAGAACCATAATAAAATTGGAAACTGTGCCTGACAATTCTATTTCCACATGGGATATTTGTGGACAGTTACATTTTTTTCACATTATGAGATCCCCTCTCCATAGGCATGATGTCATGCACGGCTCAAGATTCTCTCTGAAAAATATCCCATTAGAATCTAAACTACTCATTCTTTACCAATCAACATCCTTAAAGAGCAATTCCATAGGGCCATCTAAGTACCTGCCAGCACCCTAAATCAAAGACTTGCTCTCTCAGACCTGAATATCTGAATATATTTTTCAGAATATATGAAGATATTAGAGTTTATGAATATATTCTTCACAGTCATATGAATATATATGAAGTGGTATAAATAATACACAACTCCATTGCTCCTCTATGTGTTACTCATCCCTAAAATAGAGACAATAACTCTTAGGTCAGGATTATTATTAAATGAATGAATAGTAATAAAGAGTGTGGTATTCACAGTTAAGAAAACTTATTAACGGAAGTACTAAAAATGAATATCATAGTCTTTATTAATATTTGTTTATTTAATAATAACCTTACCTGAGGGTTATCACCTCTATTTTAGGGTGAAAACACAGTAGAGAAGATGATCAATTTGCTTCAGTCATATGCTGTAAATGGCAGAGTTGGGATTGGATCAGATGCCTGACTTTAGAATAGATGGAAAACTGTGATATGCATATTGGAAATAAAATCAGGCTTTCAGGAGTTGCTGTTGTGGTGCAGTAGGTTCAGGAACTGACTGCAGAGGTTTGGGTCACTGCAGAGACCTTGGCTTGATCCCTGGGTTCAATCCCTGGCTGGCTGCAGTGGGTTAAATTATCTGGCAATACCACAGCCCTGGTATAGGTCACAGCTGAGGCTTGGATTCAACCTCTAGCATGGGAACTACCAATGCCACAGGAGTAGCCACTGAAATAAAACAATAAAATAAAATACAATAAATAAAATAAAATAAAAATTCATCTATAAGATAATGGGGGGAGGAACACAAGCGTAGAATTAGAACAAGTTGGTTTTCACATGGTAAAAGGAGATCTCTTCATATCACTACATGAAGTAAATCATAGGTGAAAAGTGTCCAAGACAGCAAAGTGGGAAACCCTGAGCTCACTTTCACACACAGGAACACTGGGTCCCTGGGTCAGAGAGCCATGGAAGGGAAGGGCTAGAGCTGCTTGGGGTCTTAAATCTGTAAGGTCCTTCTATCATCCATTGGTAACAGCTCTCCAGTGAGTTTTTCAGGGTGTGCAAAGCAGGCAACTCTCAATGGCTTCAAATGTGATTGTTTGAGCTATTTTTAAAATCTGGATGCCTGAAAGTTGAGTTTAGTGCTGACAGGCTTTTGCACTGAAGAGTGATAACCCACAAGGAAGCTATAAACATCCTTGGGGGCCAATAGACAGAGGCCATCGTTGGCTCATTCATGAAACAAGAGCAAAACATTTCCAAGGGAAGTGAAATCTAACATTCTCTATCTTTACTTCATATACTTTCTGGTGTCTGGGAGGCTAGGGCTCTCAGTGCAAGAGCAGTGAGAAATCCAGGAAAATTTCATTTCCCCACAAAGCCATAGAAAAAAGCTGTCCTATTGAACTTTTGTTTTTTGATAATGAAAATGTTTTATATCTTCATTGTCCAAATATGTTCCTGGGCACATGGGTTAGTGAGTGCTTGAAATGTGGTGAATAGTCATGGGTAGTTGGTGATTACCATCTTGGACTGCACAGAGATAGACTATGAGACAGCTCCAGAGATGATGGGCAGCTGAGTAAGATGAGGATATTTGTTCTGGGCATATATCCAGACAAAACTTTAATTCAAAAAGATACATGCACCCCTATGTTCCTTGCAGCACTATTCGCCATAGCCAAGGCATAGAAACAACCTAAATTTCCGCTGACAGATTATGAAAATGTGGTACATATATGCAATGGAATATTATTCTGCCATAAAAGGACAAAATAACACCATTTACAGCAACAGGATATAACTAGAGATTCTAAGTGAAGTATGTCTGAAAGAGAGAGTCACTATCTTGACTCCATTCCCCGTCAGGTGGTTTTACTTGCTCTTAGAGTCAATGAAAGTGAGGTCATATAACAAACACACTTTCATGCCTTTCGAACACACTTTCATGCCTTTTATGTTTTTGAGGCTTGTCCATATCGTTGTACATAGCTCTAATTTGTTCTTTTTGTATTGGTGTGGAATTTTCTGCATTCTGCATAATTTATGCCACATGCCATAGTTTGTTTACCCATTCTACCACTAAGGGGCATTTGAATTATTTCCAGTTTCATGCTTTCATGAAAAGCATTGCTATAAACATTTTTAGACCTGCTTTGTGGATGGAAGCAACCATTTCTGCTAGGTATATACCTGAGAGTTGGAGGGCTCTGCTGTAGGAGTATATTTGCACTTAGTAGAAGTGCCAAAGTAATTGCATGGAGTAATACTTCAGGTATAACTATACAAGTATACTAATAGTTTCTGAAAGTTCCCATTTCTCCAAATCTCCGCTAGTTCTTGGTATTTTCAGACATTTGAGTGTTTGCCATTATGGTGGATGAATTGATGATTATCTTGATATAGCTAATGACAATTCTCAGAGACCAAGTATAAACCCATCTGCAGAGGCAAGAGGGCATAAATGTCACTAAAGGTATTTCATGGGAAGTGGTTGCTTGTGGGCATGTAAACTCAGAAGAAACCCAAGTGATGGTCTTTCAGAACAAGAGGGACAAGTCACATGCTCAAAGGAGTCAAATATTTGGTATTTCTGTCTACCAGGGTATTGACCCTTGGTTATCATAATAACATCCCAGTCTCAGCATCCATAGTTCTTCACAGGGGGAAGAAAGACCTGATGACAAATTTCCTCAGGGCCCCCTTCATGTCCTTGTTCCTCAGTCTGTAGATGAAGGGGTTCAGTATGGGGATGACCATGGTGTACACCTCTGAGGTCACTGTCCCCTTTGAGGAGGAGGAGGAGAAGGCAGAACTGAGGTACATGCCTAACCCTGTCCCGTAGAATAAGGAAATGACCACTAGGTGAGACCCACAGATGGAAAATGCTTTGTACTTCCCCTCCACTGAGCACACATTCAATATGGAGGAAATAATCTTAGGAAGAGTAAGGAATCCCAGTTACTGGAATAATAACCATCAGGCCTGTCACAGAATACAGCACAATGTAATTGCTGAGAGCATCAGAACAGGTGGACTCGGGCACCTCAGCCAGTTCACAGAAGAAGTGGGGTCTTTCCGTGTGTGTGTAGAATGAGAGATGCAGCACCATCAGACTCTGGAAGAGGGGGATGATGACACTGGCAATCCAAGAGACTAGAGCCAGCAGGTTACAGAAGTGTGGGTTCATCATGATTGTTTAGTGCAGGGGTGACAGATAGCCATAAATTTGTCATAGGCCATCATGACCAGGAGGAGGTTGTCCAACCACACAAAAACTGAGAAAAAATAGATCTGGGTAATGCAGTCAGCATAGGTTAGGTGATGGCTTTGCTCACTGTCTGGATGTTCATCAGCACTTGGGAACCATGGTGGTGTTGAGACAAATATCAGAAAAGACAGGTGTGAGAGGAAGAAGCCCATGGGGGTGTGGAGGTGGAAGTTGAAGGTAAAAGCCAGAATGATGAGCAGATTCCCACACACCAAGACCAGGCACAAGGAGAAAAACAGCCCAAAGAGGAGTGGCTGGAGTTCTGGGTCCTCTGAGAGGCCCAGAGGAGGAATTCCAAGACACCTGTTTGGTTTCGTACATCCATGGAGCTGATAATTCTGCCGTGTAACTGACAAAGCGATGGATGGAATGGAGTCCACAAATGTAAAATATTTTTACCATATTAGTGACACCCCTCCCCCCATAAAAACAGAAAAAAAATGTAAACTTTGGCTAACAATTTAGTTTTCATTCAGTAGAAGCAATTACAAATGTCATTATTATATACAGATAACACTTTCAGGGATGATCTCTTCCTTCCTTCTAATTGTTAGCACAATTTAATCTTTGCCTTCAAAATCTATCACTTCAAAAAAGAGTCCATCAGCCTCTGTGGTGTCTAGCTCAGCATCAGCCCCTTTCAGATGATTTGACCATTCTTCCTTCGGAGGTGCCAAAATCTGCCTCTTGGAGGATTCTGCCTTTTCCCACTTTCACCTAGTATTCTAGCACAGCCATGTGTGTTGGTGGTGCCTTGGCCTCATTGCCCCCTGCCAAGAACTAATTTGGTAAGATTGTGGTGTCTGGCTCAATCTGGACAATGAGCTTCACTGGAGAAACGCTCAAATAAAACTCATATTTTAGTTAATAATCTGAGGGGGTGGGCTTGATGGGACAAATCAACTAAGCTTCCAGGGTTGAGGCTAGCCATCACTATGCTTGCACAGAAGGTAGCCTATGCTTCAGAACCAGTGTACTGAACTGCTAAACTAGGTGTGGTAGTAAGGATCATGTCAAATTATAATTCCTAGAGCCTGACTCCTCTGTCACAAATCCTGGTTCTACTCTTTGCTAACCACTGCCAAGCTCTCTGATTTCTCAGTACCTCAGATTCCTACTTGATGAAATGGGATTTTTAATGATACTTACTCCATAGAATGGTTGAGAGTGATAAATGAGTTTATTTATTTTATTTTATTTTTTTGCTTTTTAGGGATGCACCCATGGCATATGGAGGTTCCCAGGCTAGGGGTCTAATCGAAGCTGTAGCTGCCAGCCACAGCCACAGCCACAGCCATGCAGGATCCTTGACCCACTGAGCAAAGTCTGGGATTGAACCCACAACCTCATGGTTACCAGTCAGATTCTTCTCCACTACACCACAACAGGAACTCTGAGTTTATGTTTTAAAGAACAGTGCCTGGAACATTATGGAAACCTAGAGAAATCATGGCTGAGTATATTTTAGAATTTGGGAAATGGTGTCTGAAGATCTGAAGGCAGTGAGGTAAGTCCTTAGAGGAATGGGATATCATAGAGTACTTGGCATAAAATAATATGGGAAGGAGAGAGAAATGGAAACACATGGAATTAATGACCTTGGTTGTGAGGCTTCCAGGTTGGGGAGCAGCCCTTTAAGATTTCTTCTTGCCTTCTAACTCTCATTCTGTTATGTATGCTTGTGTTTTCTGTTAGTGTTCCCTTTTCTATGGAAACTGCTTTCTCTTAGTTTCTACAAACCACATTCAAGAAAGCATTTACAGAGTTCCTGTCATGGCGCAGTGGAAACAAATCTGACTAGGAACCATGAGGTTGCAGGTTTGCTCAGTGGGTTAAGGATCTGGTGCTTCTGTGATGATGTGCTGCTGTGGCATAGGCTGGCAGCTCTAGCTCCGATTGGACCCCTAGCCTGGGAACTTCTGTATGCCCTGGGTGCGGCCATAAAAGCAAAAAAAAAAAAAAGAAAAAAGTGCTGCCATTTGCAACAACATGGGCAGACATTATGCTAAGTGAAGTAGACAATCACAGAAAGACAAATTCTGCATGATTCTACTTATACGATTCATCTAAAATAGTCAAATTCATAAAATCATATAGTGGAAAAGTGGTTGCCAGGGGCTGGCAGGAGAGAGAAATAATATGAGAATTACTCATAAAACGGCATAAAATTTCAGTGAATCAAGATGAACAAGCCCTACAGATGTGCTGTACAACAGTGTACCTACAGTCAATTATAATATATGAATATTTCAAAATCTGTTAAAAAGGTAGAGCTCATGTTAAGTGTTGCTTCCACAATCAAAAAAAATTAACTGAGAAAATAAGAATACCATCAGATTCTTGCTATAGAAGACGCAATTCTCCCTAAAATCATTCGGTCATTTGAATGCATTTGATGATTATAAACTCACATGTCAATAGAGGTTAATTTAACACGTCTGTGGGAATGTAAATTGTGCAGCCACTGTGGAGAGCAGTATGGAGGTTCTCTAAAAGAAAACTAACATAGAGTTACTGTATGATCCTGTAGTCCCACTCCTGGGCATATATCTGGAGAAAACTATCATTTGAAATGACACATGCACCCCCATATTCACTGCAGCACCGTTTACTGTAGCCAAGACATGGAAGCAAACTAAATGTCCATCAACAGATGAATGGACAAGGAAGAAGTGGTACATATATACAGTAGAATATGACTGGGCCATAAAAAGAATGATAATGCCATTTGCAGCAACATGGATGGACCTAGAAATTATCATATTAAGTGAAGGAAGTCACATAAAGACAAATATCATATGATGTCGCTTATATGTAGAATCTAAAAAATGATGCCACATAGACAAATGTGATACAAATGAACTGTGTTTACAAAACAGATGCAAAGACATAGAAAACATAGTTACCAAAGGGATGTGGGAGAGATAAATTAGGAGTTTGAGATTAACATATACACACTATATATAATAGATAACCAACAAGGATCTGCTCTATAGCACAGGGAACTATCTTCAGTGTTTTATAATAAACTATAATGCAAAGGGATATGAAAAGAATATATATATGCATATATGCATACATGCATAACTTAATCACTTTGCTGTACACATGAAACTAATACATGCACACAGAGTAAGTCTGAATTTTCTTATTAAGATATATGAAACTGTAAACTCAGGAGGAGGAGTAAGGGTGAGATTCTTCCTGAGAAGGGGCAGGACCCAAATCCTATGAAGGAGATCTCTTGTAGTCCCGTACCATTAATATTAACAAACCCTCAGAGACTGAGACAATATGGGCCAATTTGGCTAATTATGATCTCTGGGCATTGAGCTCTCAAGCCCAGACTCCTGTAAATAAGCAGCCTGTGCCCTGCAACATTTCAGTTTGTTGGTCCCAGTCCAGCTGGATCAGTACGTGTGTCTTCTCCTGTCATAGTCATTGTCTTCATCAAGGGGTCCATCTGACTCTGTCTTCCTGTCTGTCCTGTGAACAGAAACTGAACCTTCATCACTCACCCAGCCTGGGAAGGGCAATTGATCATCATTCCTTTGTCATGCCCCAGCGTGCCCTGCAGTGAGTACCACTGGAGATACTGAGTACAGGAGGGACTGGGGCAGTATGGTTTCTTCATCATCAGGATAAGCAGGACAGTTGGAGGATGAGCGAGTAGGGCACCAATACGCAGTCAGTTCAGAGGCATATGAAGATGATGCTGTTGGTCTCAGTGAGAAGTCTTATTTCTGCTTTCCTCCCATCCTGGCTCTAGGTTCTGTTGGCATCTCTCTCACCAGAGCAGGAAATGAGTCCCTCTAAACTGTCCCCTAAACATTCCAAGATGATCATGAAGGTGTTTATGAGGATGATGCCAGATGATCATATATGTGGTATCATGAATATTCACTAAAGATTCCCAAGGGCCAGGCTCTGAATTAAGTGCTCCACATAGCTTATTTCTTTCATCTGCATAGTCACCCCTCAGATATATGTGTACAGGTTATTATTCTTTTACAGATGAGGGAAGGATGATAGGTTTTTTTATTTATTGTAAATTGCACAAGATCATGGGATAGAATAGGATGAAGTCAGCTTTGAATCAAACAGCCTGACTGCAGACACAGACACCTGACCAGCATTGTCCCTTTGCCAACGCAGTCATTTCACTTCTCTGGCCATTCCACCAAGCATCTCCGGTTACTGTGATCTTCATTTTGGAGGTTACCGGTAAACCGCAGTGGGGAGCTGTGGGTGGCACCAACCGTAGAAAGGATGGCTGAGATCATAGGCAGGATCACAGAAGTCATTGGCTCATAACAGCTGAGGGCAGATCTCTGCTCCTGGATATTGCCTCACCTGTCAACTTCCTCCTCCATTCCTGTAATTCAGCCTTCTCCATTTAAATTGGAGACATAACATCATCCATACTCAGGAGACCAGAAACAGAGACGATGTACAGAAGATGTGTCATTGGCTAAGACCTGTGGATCTCTGGTTTAAACTTCCTGAGTTGTATTAGTGTGAAGAAGTTAACTACCTGTGACTCAGAGATCCACCATATAATTTTAAATCCTATCTGCTGCATTTATTATCTAGCGAGCTGGAGCAAGTTCTTAGTATCTCAGAGCATCAACATTGTCATCTGAGTTGATTTCGGTTTGATACCAGCTCACTGAGTAAGAAACAGGGAATGGATACTGTCTATGTGGGTAAATATGGGATGGATGCATAAACTAAGGACAAACTTTTTGATAAAAATATTATTAATTTTGATAACCCTAAGGTTCATGTCATTTGGCCAAAGTATCTTGTGATCTGACATGTAATTTCGAATGAATACCTGACAAAACATTTTATTTTTGTCCCTACACAAGTAGATACTGAGCACTTAGATGAAAATGGCTGAGTCACACTGATTTCTCTCTCTCTTTCTTTCTCTTTCTTTCTTTCTGAATGGCCACACCTATGGCATATGAACGTTCCCAGGATGGGGATCGAATTGGAGCTGCAGCTGGGCCTATACCACAGCCACAGCAACATCAATCTGAGCTGAGTCTGCGACCCATGCCCAGCTTGCAGCAATGCTTGATCCTTAGCTCCCCAGGTATGATAACTATTGAGTAGACCCTTCTTTGGGTCGCAGAAACACAGAATAATCAATATGGCTTGCACACACTGATGCTTTCTTGCCTGTGCTTATGGGATGCCCCATAGGACAAGAGACAAGATAAAATGGTACTTGCCTGTGTGTATGACATGGAGTCTCAATGGGATCTATTATTTTCCACTTAATAGCTCCATGACATTGAATTACTCAAAGAACAACACAGTGATTTTCATAAATATTAAAAAGAAATGGCAGAAGGAGCAGGGGAAGGCACGTTTTATCATGTGGGCTCAGACACATTTTAGGATTCTAAGTCGGAGTTCCCATAATGGTGTAGTGGCATCAAATCTGAGTAGGAACCATGAGGTTGCAGGTTTGATCCCTAGCCTCGCTCAGTGGGTTACGGATCTGGCATTGCTGTGAGCTGTGGTGTAGGTTGCAGGTGCGCCTCAGATCCCACATTGCTGTGGCTCTGGGGTAGGTTAGCTGCTACTGCTCTGATTAGACCCCTAGCCTGAGACCCTGCAAATGCTGTGGGTGCGGCCCTAAAAAGAGACAAAAAGACCAAAAAAGAAAAAGAAAAAGGATTCCAAGTCATTCTATGTGCATGCCCTGGGAAAAGAGACCCTTCAGATTTTCTGTCATATAAACAATTACATATACACAATGGAATGCTCCTCAGCCCTAAAAAGAACAAAAGAATGGCACTTGCAGCAACATGTATGCAACTAGGAATTCTCATACTAAGAGAAGTAAGTCAGAAAAAGAAAGACAAACACCATATGATATCACTTATATGTGGATCTAAAATATGGCACAAATGAACCTATCTACAAAACAGAAACAGACTCACAGACATGGAGAACAGACTTTGGGTCGCCAAGGGGGAGCAGGGAAGGAGTGAGAAGGACACCGAGTTTGGGGTTGGTAGATGCAAACTATTATATTCAGAATGGATAAACAATGAGGTCTTACTGTTCAGCACAGGGAACTATATCCCATTTCTTGGGATAGAACATGACAAAAGATAGCATGAGAAAAAGAATGTATACATATGTATGACTGGATCACTATACTGTACAGCAGAAATTGGCACAATGCTGTAAATCAACTATCCTTTAAGTAAAACTATAATCAAATAAAAGATTATTGAAACTCTCTTAGGGTTGCATTTCGTCCATAAACCCACTATTCCAAAAATAATTATAATTCTGGTACAAAGCAAGGACCAAATGTTTCTAAGTTCCACCAGTCTAAGATGCCCCACATCTGTGGAGCTGGCTGTTATCATCTCAATTTCCAGATAAAGAACACCAGCACGTAGAGGCTGAGGCATTTATACACACATCTGTGACTTAGGATACTGAACCAGTGGTTTTAGGGGCACTGGTGGCACTAATATAATGGATTATAGATTTCCTATGATAACAATGCACTTTAGAGTCCGGTTTGAAAACCTGAGATATGGAAATATCATGTCCTTGTTAAGGCCAGGGATCGAACCTGCATCCTCATGGATACTAGTCAGGTTCTTAATCTACTGGTCACAACGGGGACTCCTGTTCAATGATTGAGAAGTGCACTGTATACCAATGCCATCTATGGGGTATTGAGGTTGTGACTTTGCATTTGCTAACCTATAGTTACCAAAATGTGAAGTCTACAAGAGTAAGGATTTTTTTTTCTCTTTTTGGCAGGACCTGCTGCATGAAGATCCCAGGCCAGGGACTGAACCCATGCCACCACAGAGTCCTGAGCTCCAACCATGGCAATGCTGTATTCTTAACCCACTGCACCATCAGGGAACTCCCGGCTAGACCGAGTTTAGATGTTACAGTCGAAAAGTTATTTTTCTAGGTTTTTTGACATGTAATTGATATATAGCACCGTATAAATTTAAGGTGTTCTGTATAATGACCTTACAAACATTTTATGAAATGATTACCACATTAATATCCATCATTGTATATAGAGAGAAAAAGTAAAAAGCATTTTTTTCTTGATATTTCTTAGGATTTGCTCTCCTACCTTTCAAATATACCACAGAACAGTGTCAACTATAGTCATTGTGTTGTATCATACAACCCCTAATACTTCTTATCTTATGAATGGAAGGGTGTACATTTTGACTCATTTCATCCAATTTCCCACTCCCCACCCCCACCCCCAGCTTTTGGAAACTACACATCTGATCTCTTTTTCTCTGAGTTTAGGGTTTGCTTGTTTGTTTGATTTTAGATTCCACATATAAGTGAATTACACGACTTGTCTTCTTCATCTGACTTATTTTGCTCAGCCTAATGCCTTCAAGGTCCATACATGTTGTCAGAAATGGTAGGATTTCCTTCATTCTTATGGCTGAATCGTGTGCCATTGTGTGTATATATCATGTTTTCTTCCTCTACTCACCCACTGATGGACACTTAGGTTGTTTCCATATCTTGGCTATTGTAAATAATGCTACAATGAACAGAGCGGTGCATGTAACTTTTCCTATTAGTGTTTTCATTTCCTTAAGATGAATACCCAAAAATGGAAAAGCGAATCACAGGGCAGTTTTATTTATTTTTTTAATTTTATTGGTGTATAGTGGACTTACAAAGTTGTTAGTTCAGGTGTTCAGCAAAATAAACCCATCATATATATATCCATTCCTTTTCAGATTCTTTTCCCCTGTTCTAATATTGAGTAGATTTTCTTGTGCTATACATGTTACCTGTCTATTTTATATAGAGTGGTGTCTATATGTCAGTCCCAACACCCTATTTGTACCAAAAGCATGTTTCCCCTTTAACCATAAAGGTGAGGAATTTCCACAGTGGCCAAATAAAGTTCCATTCCCACCAGTGGTGCACAGGTTTCCCTTGAAAAGACTTTTAAAAGACAACCCACATATTGAGCATACATTTCTAGAAATAGGGGAAATCAGAAAGTCAAAGAATAATAAAAACCCATGAAGATAAAAGACACATAAAAAAACCTTTCTAGGAGTTCCCATTGTGGCACAGCAGAAACAAATCCAACTAGGAACCATGAGGTTGTGGGTTCGATCCCTGGCCTCACTCAGTGGGTGGAGGATCCTGCACTTCTATGAGCTATGGTGTAGGTTGCAGATGTGTTTCAGATCTTGCATTGCTGTGGCTGTGGCATAGGCCTGCGGCTACAGCTCCCATTAGACCCCTAGCTGGGGAACCTCCATATGCCAAGGGTGTGGCCCTAAAAAAACAACAAAGACCTCCCCAACAAAACCCCCCAAAACCCCTTTCTAATTATGAACATTTGACTTTTATTTAGAGTCCAGATAACATAGTTCGAGGAATATCTAGAATATCAACATTCTGAGTCAAGAGAAATTATTGTGCTATATCTGAATAAATTAAGGCTGATTCTAAGTGTACTAATTAGAATGTTTTTTTTCAAAAAGGGAGAGGGATATTTCTTTTTTATATAACTTTTATGTTTTTATTAAAGTTTAGTTGATTTACAATGTTGTGCTTTTTCTTACTCAATATATTTCATTAAAAGAATAGACTGTCCTTTGCCATGATCAGGGATTTGTTATCTCTCCATTTCCTTGCTCCTCTAACATTCTTTAGGTCAATGTATAGAAAGAGGTGAATAACGTAGAATCCAGTGAGAAAGGAGCTGTAAGAAAACTGGATTTGGGACATTGTGAAATAGTGCTGAAGGTACCAGGGTGTATGACCCCAAGTGTGAATATTGGCTTGTAAATATCCTAAATCCAAAATATGCACATAGTAGGACTGCATGCTCATTTACCTGTTTCCTTTCTTTCAAACCTCTCTCTCTTCTTTTTCAAAAGGTGTCAGAGATACACGGGACCACAAAATCTAATGAGTGTCTCAGAATTCTTGCTCCTGGGCCTCTCAGAGGATCCAGACCCGCAGCCCTTCCTCCTTGGGCTGTTCCTGTCCATGTACCTGGTCACCATGTTGGGGAACCTGCTCATTGTCCTGGCTGTTGCCTCTGACTCCCACCTCCACACCCCCATGTACTTCTTCCTCTCCAACCTGTCCTTGGCTGACATGGGCTTCACCTCCACCACTGTCCCCAGGATGATTGTGAACATCCAGACTCACAGCAGAGTCATCTCCTATGCTGGCTGCCTGACACAGATGTCATTTTTTATGCTTTTTGGATATTTGGATAGTCTCCTCCTGACTGATGGCCTATGACAGGTTTGTGTCCATCTGTCACCCCCTGCATTACTTGGTCATCATGAACACACGTGTCTGTGGCTGGTTAGTGTTGGTATCACTCCTCACCAGCCTTTTGGTCTCTCAGATGCACAGTTTGGTGGTGGTAAAAGTTGCCTACTTCAGAGATTTGGAAATTTCTCATTTCTTCTGTGATCCTTCTCAACTCCTCAACCTATCCTGTTCTGACTCTTCCGCCAATACCATAGCCATGCATTGTGTGGGTGGCATCTCTGGTTTTCTCCCTATCTCATGGATCCTTTTCTCTTACTCTAAAATTGTTTCCTCCATTCTGAGAGTCTCCTCATCAGGTGGGAGGTACAAAGCCTTCTCCACCTGTGGCTCTCACCTGGCAGTTGTTTGTTTATTTTATGGAACAGGCCTTGGGGTGTACCTCAGTTCAGCTCTCTCACTTTCCCCCAGGAAGGATGCAGTGGCCTCAGTGGTATACACTGTGGTCATCCCCATGCTGAACCCCTTCATCTACAGTCTGAGGAACAGGGACTTCAAAAGGGCCATGAGGAGGTTCTTTGGCCAAATGATCTAATTTCAGTACGTGGGTGTCACCCATTTGGAGTGTACTTTTGGAAATGTTGAAACATTAAACATGTAGACTTGAAATTCTCCCTCTCTTATGTCATCCTCTTTATAGCTCCTATGGCCTTTGCTGTTCTCCTTGCTTAGAACCTGACTCTTGCTTCTTTTGTCATTTCATTAATGGGTCTGAGGTAGAGTTCTAGGATCTTTGCAGATCATAACCATCACATGACAGAATACTTGCTGCACACCTGAAGGTAAGACAACATTATAAATCAACTATGCTCCAATATAAAATAAAAATGAAGGAGCTCCTGAGTTCCCTGGTGGCTCAGTGGGTTAAGGATCTGGCATTGTCACTGCTGTGGTGTGGCTTGATTGCTGGCCCAGGAATTTATTCATGCTGCAGGTGTGGCAAATAAAATAAAAGCATACACACAAAGTAAAATAATAAAATGAAAGGAAGAGTTCTTGTCATGGCTCAGTGGTTTACAAACCCAGCTAGGAACCATAAGGTTGTGGGTTTGATCCCTGGCCTTGCTCATTGGGTTAAGGATCCAGTGTTGCCATGTGACGAGGTCTGCTTGTCTACCCAGGTCCTGAAGTCAGTGATGCCACAGAAATAAGAAGAAAGAGACACAGAAATAGAGAGGGGATCAGGGGGCTACAGCCTTCAAGAGGCAATAGCAACCCTCTGACCCAACTCATGGTTTTTATTTCCTGTGTTCTACTTCCTTGTACGTGCAGGGGATATATCAGTATTTTACTTCAAATAGATAGATAGCAAGATATGCTAGCATAGTTATTCCTAAGCACATAAATAAACTAATCATAAATGTTTTAGCCCTCCCAGGCCATAATTTGTTGTTTGCTTCAAGCCATCTATGGCCTCTCCCACAAATCCCCCAAGGCTCCAGTCCTGAGAATGTCAGAGCTGATGGTTTTCCATCAGCAACATTAATGCTTCAGCAATCTTGTTTTCGAGATACCATTCTTTGATGTTGTTCTCATTTGTTTTGCCTCAAGGGTCATGAGAGAGTCACAAGACTTTGTATAGACTGACATTCTACAGCCACTCTATGGCACCAGTCTTTTCTTTCCATTCTTCATTACGTCACATATTCATGCCTCCAACAGCCGTGAGCTGTGGTGTAGGTTGCAGACACAGCTCAGATATGGCATTGCTGTGGCTGTGGCTTAGGCTGGCAGCTGCAGCTCTGATTGGAACCCCAGCCTAGGAACCTCCAAATACTCCAAATACTATGGGTGCAGCCATAGAAAAGAAAAAAAGGCAAAAAAAATATAATAATTAAAGAGGAGTTCCTGTTGTGGTGTAGCAGAAATGAATCTGAGCTCGTGAGTTTGATCCCTGGACTTGCTCAGTGGGTTGGGCATCTGGCATTGCTGTGAGCTGTAGTATAGGTTGCAGATGCACATCAGATCCAGCATTGCTGTGGCTGTGGCTTAGGCCAGCAGATGTAACTCTGATTCAAACCCTAGCCTGGGAACTTCCACATGTTGGGGGTGTGGCCCTAAAAAGCAAAATAAATAAATAATAAATAAATAGACAGTAAGGATAGCGTTCCTAAGATTCTTAATAAACTGAAATTGCCTTTGGTTTTTGCATGATTATGCTTATTTTGAATTACTTTTTACCCATGGTCATTACACCCACCTAAAGCATGTTCAGTATGCCCTTCTAATTTATTCAACTAAACTGGTGGATTTTCATTCTGTGCTAGAACAGTGTAAAAAATAATTCGCTCTGTGCATTCTTGACAGCTCTTGATCTCAGCTTAAATTTTCACAGAGAATTTCAATACATCTTCTCAATTTCTTGCAGGGTTAATTTTGGGTTTGATAATTGTAATTATATGAATGTTTTGTGGGAAGAACTTTTCTTTCTTTCTCTTTCTCTCTTTGGCCACACCTGTAGCATATGGAAATTCGCAGGCCAGGGATGGAATGTGAGCCACAGCTGGCACCTACACCACCATGGTGGCAGTGCCAGGTCCTTAACTCACTGCACCACAGTGGGACCTTCAAGCTGTTCTCTTTTAGATGCTAGTGTAACTCTAAAAATTTCATGGATTCTTTTTGGAGTGATGAAAATGTTCTAGAATTGGATCGTGGTGATACTTGTACAACTCTGTGAATATACTAAAAACTATTGAATTGTATACATTAGATGGGTGAATTTTTTGGAGTGTGAATATCTCAATAATGTTAAAATAAAAAAAAAATTTTCCCAGATGACTAGCAAATGGGGTAACTTTCACCTACATTTCAACTTGTTATACAGGGCAGCTTTTTCTGACCAAATCATTTGAAGTCCCCTCTTCTGGATAGTACCCCATTCTATTACCAGTTCTGGAACTGTGATGAACAGAACAGCAGACCTTATTCTCGAGGTAGATGCACATTGTTTGTAAGCAAATATATATATATTGTTTTTTTGTTGTTGTTTTTTTATTCTGGCATTATTGAGACATAATTGACATCATAACTTTCTACATAACTTTAATGTGTACACTATCATGTTTTGTGAAATGTTTACCAAAGTTAATTAACACCTCCTTTACCTCAGGATTAATTAACACCTCCTTTACCTCAGCTAATTACCATATTTTTTGTGTGTTTTTGTTAGGGTAAGAAAAATAACTCTACTCTCACAGCAGTTTCAAGTATGCAACACTGTAGTGTTAGCCATTGTCACCATGATGTACATTAAATCCCTGCAATTTCCTCATCTGTCACTCAAACCTCTATTCTCATTCTTACCACCTCTCAGCCCCAGGCAACCACCATTCTACTCTGTTTCTATGAGTTCAGTATTCTCAGAATCTGCATAAACCAGGTCCTACATTTGTTGTCTTTCTCTGTCTGACTTAATTTCACTTAACGTAATGTTCTCAATTTCATCCACATTCTACCAAGTGGCAGGAATTCCTTCTTTCCTATTGCTGTATAATATTCCATTTTGTGTACTACTAGTATGTCACATTTCTTTTTTCAAAAAATTTTATTTGAATATATAGTTGACTTACAAAGTTGCGTTATTTTTTTAATTCTTGCATTGATTGCTTTTTATCTTACTGATTTTGCTCTTAATTTCTTTTTTTAATTTTTAAGTTGATCTTTAAAATTTTATTTTTATTAGAGTATAGTAGATTTACAGTGTTATGCTAATTTCTGCTATATTTTTTAATTTTAAGTATATCACATTTCTTTGTCTTTCATCATCATCATTCATCATCAATGGACACTAGGTTGTTTCCTTCTTCTTCTTTTTTCTTGGCTATTGTGAAAGTTGCTGTAATGAATATGCCAATTGAGCTATCTTTTCCTGATAGTTATGACATCTATCTCCTTTGGACAAATACCCAGAAGTGGAATTGCTGTGTCATGTGGCCTGAGGTGGGAAGAGGCACTCTCCTACTGTTTCAGAAACCAGGGTTTTTTTTTAGGACTGGGTGAAAAGGAGCAATGGACTGCGGTCTTCATCAAATGGAGATACTGTTCCATACATTTCTAGATTGTCACCAGGGAATTTTTATTGAGATCAGGTGGTGCAATGAATTTGAGATTATGAATTAGCAAATGAACAGGACCTGAGTCTCAAAGTGCTGGGAGTCAAAGTTCTGATAAATGATGATGCCTGTGTGAGTGACAGCATCTGAGATGCTCTCAATAATTCCAACTCCTGGTTTTCATGCTCTTGTGTACTTCCCTCTAACTGAGTGTGAGATGGACATAGCGACTTGTTTCCAACAATAAGAATGTGGAAGAAATATTGGGGTGTCATTTCTGGGAATTAGAATTGAGCAGACAATAAAGCTGGCTTTCTTCATCTTGCCTCTCTCTTGCTCTTGCGTTGCTTAGGTTGATAAAACCCAACTGCCATGTTGTGACCATCAAGAGGCCCATGTGTCAATGAACCATGGTAATTCTGGACAATAGCCTGTTTACATGTGAATCCTACCAAGAGTCATCTCGGACGTGGTCCTAATTGGAATTTCGATTCCTACAGCACTGGCTGACACCTCGATTGCAACCTTCTGAGGTGTTCTCTGAAATATTTAGTGAAGTATCTGTTAGAAAGTTAATATGTAAAATTCAATAGTATTCTAGAGCACCACTATAATTCATTTAGAGCAAAAACTTAGAGAAGTCTTTCAAATATGTAAACAAACAAACAAAAACCTTGAAAATATCCACCATATAAAAGGCCAAACTGAGCAAGGGCTAAGGAAATGAAAATAAGAAGTTATCCTTAGACTCAAATGAGAAAATGGAAAGAGTATCATATCCTTCATATAGAAGACCTAAAGCTGTAAAGATTTCATGCTTAATACAATAGATTTATAGATATCAAACTCACACCCTGAATGCTTTGATTTTTTAAAGCATGAAGTTTTTTCAGTTTAATTTAATATTAATTTTACATTGGAGTATACTTGATTTACAATGTTGTGTTAGTTTCAGGTGTACAGTAAAGTGAGTCGGGTATACACATCATAATTTTATATTAAGATCCTGCAAATTGGAAGTAAGAACTAAGGAATACAGTGGAATTGCCTCCTGAAAAGAGGAAGAACAGAGACCCTTCCAAGGACCTTCACCTTTCTTATATTTTTCCACACCCATTAATATTAGCAAGTCTCCAGAGACTGGGACCACATGGGCTCATTGGCTAATTCTGAGTTTTGTGCACTGAGCCCTCAGGTCACACCACTGTGCATAATTGCTGCTGCCTGCCCATTAGTTTGCCAGTTCTAATAGTGTGGTTCTTTATCTGTGTCTCTTCCATTTGTGGGCACCTGCATTTGAAGTTCCCAGCCTGATGTCTTCCTGCAAATCCTGAGACTTCATCACACACCAGGCATACTCTTTGTTCATGGTCCAGCATAGAATCAGTCCAGCCCAGTAAGTACTGAGTAAGCCCGTGATTGAAAGAGGGACTCTTAGGTGGCTGCCAAGGTTGGGGGAGTGGAATGCACTGGGAGTTTGTGGCTAGTAGATGCACATTATTGCATTTGGAATGGACAAGCAATGAGATCCTGGTGTATAGCACAGGGAACTATATCCAACAGCTTGTGATGGAACATGATGGAGGATAATATGAGGAAAAGGAATGTATAAATATGTATAAATGGGTCACTTTGCTGTACAGCAGAATTGACAGAACATTGTAAATCAACTATAATAAGATTTTTAAAAAGAAAAGATAAATAAGAAAGAAAGAAAAAAAGAGGGAGCGTTAGGATGATTACTCCCTCCTCAAGAGAATAAACATGATAATTGTGGCAGAAAGCCGAGAGGGTACCAATATCACAATATTTCATAATAAATCCCTATGAAATTTATGTTCTTCGTTCTGGTTGGGGTGTGAGAAATCTCATTCTGAGTTTGGCATGCACCCTCACTGGCTCTGCCTCTGGCTGGCATCTCCCACCAGAGCAGCCCCTGGGTCTTTCTAAAACTCCCCCTGAGAATGTCAAGTGATCATGAAGGAATGATGAAAATGGGGAAGATGGCATCAACTATAGCATCATATTCTGTTTCTGAGTGATTCCTAAATGTTATGCTCTAGAATATGTGTTTTATGTAACTTGTTTCATTTCATGTGTATAACCTCTCCCAAACTACAAGGGCACACATCATTGTTATTCTTTTTAATAAGAGGAAAGGAGCACAGCATTTGCTGTAACTTGTGCCAGGTCATGAGTTAGAAAAGGTTGAATCCATGTTTGAAGCCAGTCTTTCTGGGCAGACTAACTGCAGACACAGGGTATCTGGGCAGACTTCCCCCTGCCCACCCAGAGTCATGTCACCCCCAGGTCAGTCCTGGAAGAGACTCATTGCTCAGGATGCCCTTCCCTTTGGAGTTTTCTGGAGCATATAGTGGAGGGCAATAGGGAACATTTTCCGCATCAGCTACAGGAAAGTTGCATGAGATACAGGCAAAGTCACAGAAAGAATTGGCACTGGAAATTTAAGGGTAGATCTCTCTGCTGATCTTGCTCCTGGACTTTACTTTGAGTGTTCACTTCCTCGTCCATACTCATAATCAGCCCACTCAATCAAAAAGAAGACATAAGTCAGAATCATTGTGTTCACTCCTGCTCAAGAAAATGAAAACATTGAAAACAATATATCTCAAATGTATTTGTGATTAGCCCTCTGTACCTCTGCCTAAAACATTCGGAAAACCTGGAAATAGTGAAATTTAATGTGTGAGACTCAGAGACTGACAACTTCATTTTGAATCCTGTGTGCTTTCCTTATTCTTTGGGCAATTTCTTGGTCTCTCTGGGAGTTAGGATTGTCAACTGAGTTGATGCCTCATTGATAAAACTCCCCTTAATTAGGACTAAGCAAATAATGTTTGTCCTCTATGCAATAACTATGTGATGGATGCATAAAGTAAGTGCAAAATAAATTTCATATATTTTGTTGGTAACAATGACAAGGCTAATTCTTATATTATTAGATTTGAATGTCTGGTGATCTGGTATTATGGCTTTCCTACATCCATGAGAGGACTTTTTTTAATTTATTTACATAAGTACATCTTCATATTGAAGAGAAATGACCAAGGGTCACCTATTTCTTTCTCTTTTTTTATAAATTGAAAGTTTTAAAAGATTCTTTTTTATTATTAATTTTTAAAAATTAGTATAGTTGATTTACAGTGTTCTTCCAATTTCTGCTGTACAGCAAAGTGACCCAGGGGTGTGTGTGTGTGTGTGTGTGTGTGCGTGTACATATATATACATATATATATATATTTCTCACACCCCAACCAGAACCAAGAATATAAATTTCATAGGGATTTATTATGAAATGTTGTATATTGGTACCCTCTCGACTTTCTGCCACAATTATGTTTATTCTCTTGAGGAGGGAGTAATCGTCCTAACACTCCCTCTTTCTTTCTTTCTGTTTAATTTATGTTTTATATGAATACATTAATATATAAATATGTAAATTATAATATATAATTTTTCTCATATTATCTTCCAAACTCAGGGCTCACCTATTTCTGATTCCCCAGAGCTTACACCTTGTTGGCAGAGAGGAGGCACCAAGAATTTTAAAAACCTAGTTATAGTGTTGAATAGACCCTTCCATTTTCATAGAAACAAAGTGTGGGCAATAGGGCTTCCTTCCATCCACTGGATCATGCATGTCAGTGTTTTCATCCTTTTCAGGAATGTCCCATAGGACTAGGGACAAGATAAAATAGTGCTTATTTGTAACTACAGCATGGACTTTCTATGGTACCTATTATTTTCCATGTAATAGAATCTGCAGCATTAAGTGATTGAGAAACCTCTCAAGAGATTATCATAAAATGGGGGGAAAGAGTCAGAAAAGAAGGGGACCGTACCTCTTGCTGTATGGGCTGAGACACATTTTAGTGTTTCATGTCAGTCCATGCTCCAGTGCTCCAAGACAGGAAAGTCTTCCACATTTCCACCTTTTTTTTGGATGGGGGGTGAAAGACCCAGGACTCTAAAGTTGAAGTGCTTTTTCCTGTACAGTTCTCTGTCACTTCCACTGCAGATAAAATGCATTTCACTTTCTTTTTCTTTTTCCTCCTTCCTTCCCTTTCTTTCTTTCTTCCTTTCTTCCTTGCTTTCTTTCTTTTGGTTGCACCTGCAGCGTGCAGAAATTCCTGGGCTAGGGATTGAACCTGGGCCCCAGCAGTGACCTGAGCTGCTTCAGTAACAACACCTTAACCTGCTGTGCCACAAGGAAACTTCCAAAAGTGTTTCTTTTCAAACCAACTTTGGTCCCAGATGTGAAATAAAGGTCGAAGAGTTGATTCATCATCTTTTGGTTCAGTGAGGGCAACTGTGAATTCTAAGAATGCAGCAATATTTTACAGGGTCCATGATGGGACTACATTGTGGATTGCGGGGTTTTCTACGAACACTCATGTTTTTCTGTCCAGCTTTGGAATCTGCAGTTGAAAAGAGTTCCTATACAAAATGAAGATGTCATGTGCAACTATCATGAAAATATCACAAGACAGACTTCATGGATGTTTTCGAATGATACCTTAATAAAAGAGGATGCAGTTTCTATCAAGTGATTTTTGTATTGAAACAAATATAGGCAATTAATATAAGTAAAATTGAACATGCACCAATTGTTAGAAATTTTAATGAATAATCTCCACTCACATATTATATACAAATTCTCGTATGTATGGTATGGAGAGAGGTGAAAGAATTTTCATAGGAATGTTGTAAGAAGAAACTATTGTAAATAATACTATAACATATAAAATGTCATTTAAAATAAGTATTTACTTAATACATAAATAAAATACATTAAATTATATATTATTACATTTAGAACATACGTGAAATATATGTTTATATTTGTTAAATTTATATTAAAATATATAAATAGGTTATATACTAATAAAATAATGACTTCATTTATATAATAATGTGCATCAGCAACAAGATTTAGTAGTTTTATGTACGTTACAAAAAGACTTCACCACCAGGTTGTGGTAACTGAACACATTTCTAGAGGCACCATGTATAGTATATTGTTAAGGTAAATTTTTTCTTTTTATGGCTGCACCTGTGGCATATTGAAGTTCCTGGACCAGGGGTCCAATCAGAACTGCAGGTGGGGTGTATCCTTAACCCACTGAGCGAGGCCCAGGATGGAAACTGCATCCTCACAAAGATATCAGGTCCTTAAACCCTAAGAAAGCTATTTATGGATTCATAAATCATTAATGATATCATGGCATCATTGACAAGACAATACACCCATCCACATTATGACATTGGTTGCCTTTGGGGTACAGGTGTGCAGAGGAATGGGATGGAGCTGAGATACCAAAAAAAGTTGAATAGGTAGTGGGTACTGATGATAGTAATAATAAGTAATATTATTGGAACATTTTTCAAGTGTTAGTCAATATTCAAAGCAGCGTGTCTCAACCCCAGCTGCACATTAGGATGGCCAAGAATCTCAAATGTAGATTTCCTAAAATTGTTTCTAGGCTGAGGCTGGGGTAGCTGTGTATTTTAAAACAACCTCTCGAAAATATATTGACCAACTGGAACTGAAAATCACTAGTCTGAGCAATAAAAATGATTTTTTTAAAACTTTCTACAATGGTTGTTCTAGGTAGTTCTGTTATTATCACAATCAAACAGATAATGGAACTGTCCAGGTGTGTTTACATTCCTCTACTTTGAAGTTTTCCCAATTAAATCCTAGTGTGACATGCCAAAATAATGATCCAGAATTGCCTTCAGGTAGTAGAAGCAAAGGAATTGCCATCTCTATCAGGAGGGTTGGACATGAAAATCTGTTAGCTAGATACAAGTGGATGGGTCCTGACCTGGCTCTGGGACCATCCCTCATGCTGAGCTCCCCAACTGTAAATAAAGGGTTTATGACCATGAAAACAAGACCACCAGGTATATGAACCAGCACTCACCATCACTAATCTTAGGAAATGAAAGTCAAAACTCCAGTCAAATACCACCTCTCATCTGTTAGGATGGTTACTGTCAAGAAAACCAATGATAATACGTGTTCTGGAGGATGTGGACGAAAGGAAACCCTTGCACTTGGTTGATGGGAACGATTATTGGCACATCCTTTACCAAAAACAGATGGAGTTTCCTAAAAAATTAGAAATGGCTACTAATTAAAATAGATCTCCTGTATCTTCAAACGACCCCACCTCAGATTGCATGTCCAGAGGGAAAAAAATAAACAGTACCTCAGAGATCACTGCACTCCCATGCTCACTGCAATATTATTCATAATAGTGACAACATGAAATATCCCAAGTGTCTGGTGGCAGATGAGTGCATAAAAAAGATGTGCTGTGTGTGTGTGTGTGTGTGTGTACATAAAATATTCAATGTATTATTATCCAGTCATAAAAGAAAGAGATCCTTCCATTTGTGACAACATAGATGGAACTGGAGGATGTCATGCTTATTGAAATAGACCAGACATGGAAATAACATATGATCTCACTTATGCATGGAATCTAAGTAAATCGAAATCAGAGAATCACAGATTAAAACTGTAGTTATAAAGGGAAAGGGGTAGAGGTAGAGGGGAGTTGTTGTTGTTCAATGGATACAAACTTTCAGGTATAAGATGAATAAGTTCTGATGATCTAATAGAAAGCATAGTGGCAATAGTTAATGATTCTGTATTGTATTCTTGAAATCTGCTGAGAGAGATCTGGTTAAGAATTTCCTCCCAACATAGAAATACAAATAATAACAATGTGATCTGATGGATATGTTAATTAACTTGATTATAATAAGCTTTCACAATGTCTATGTGCATTAAATCATCATTTTGTACATCTTAAAAAATCTACATGGGAGTTCCCATTGTGGCACAGCGGAAAAGAATCCAGCTAGGAACCATGAGGTCTCAGGTTCGATCCCTGGCCTCACTCAGTGGATTAGAGATCTGGGGTTGCCGTGAGCTGTGGTGTAGTTTGCAGAGACAGCTTGCATCCTACGTTGCTGTGGCTGTGGTGTAGGCTGGTGGCTATAGCTCTGATTGGATCCCTAGCCTGGGAGGCTCTATATGCTGCAGGTGCAGCCCTAGAAAGACAAAAGACAAAAACAAAACAAAACAAAAAACCTACATGTTTTACAACACAAATATGTAATTTTCTCAATTATATTTCAATAAACTGGAATTTAACCCAAAATAATGAAGAAGAATTACATCTAATGTGTGAGATCACTTCTTATTTTGCCACTACAGAATAGAGTCTAAAAAATGAGAAGTGGTCTCACACACTGGATGTTTTACTGAGATTTTACTTGGTTGAAAAAACTCATATAAAACAAAATGTTTCAAGGGTATTACTTAAAATTTATTATTGTTTAATTATTGACAGAAATTCTGTAGTTCCCATTGTAGCTCAATGGGTTAAGAACACAACTAGCAGCCATGAGGATGCAGGTTCGACCCCAGCCTCGCTCAGTGGGTTAAGGGTCCAGTGTTGCTGAAGGCTGAGGCATAGGTCACAGATGCAGCTTGGATCCAGTCCTGCTGTGGCAGCTGTGGCTCTGATTTGACCCCTAGCCTGGGAAATTCCATATTCTGCAGTTATGGCTCTAAAAAGAAAACAAAATTCTGTATATTAACACAATTTTGGTAGTCATCAATGCTTTATGATTAGGTGATTATTTATCAAAATTTGAAGTCCAGAAAAGCCAAAGATATGAAGTATATACCAAATGACTTTTAAAAGCCCTTTCAGTAGGTAGAGCCTCAGTCTCATAAAAGACACCCCTCATATTTGAGAAACTTATTTTTATGGAGGGAATAAAGAAAACTCAAGAATGATAAAACTCGTGAAGATAATTAGCACATAAAATTTGTTTTCTAGAGTTCCCTGATGGCTCAGTGAATTAAGGATCTAGTGTTGTCACTGCGGTGGCACAGGTTCAGTCCCTGACCTGAGAATTTTCATGTGCTGTGGGCCTGGCCAAAAATATTTTCTGATTCTTAACATTCAACTTTAACTTAGATTACAGTTTACACAGTGTTGTGTTTTTTTTTTTAATTGGCTGCACCTGCAGTATGTGGAAACTCCTGGGTCAGGGACTGAACCCACATCACAAAAGCAACCCAAGCCGCAACAGTGACAAAGCCTGACCTTTAATCTGTTTGTGCCACAAGGGAGCTCCACAGTATTGTGCTTTATAGAGTATTTATAAATATTCTAGCTAAAGGACATATATGGAATTGTATTAGAATAATATGAGGTTTATATATAACCATGTCCTAATATCATTAATTTTGAATTATATATTTTTATTAAAGAAGGAAGGGAATTTATCATTCTATATATTTTTTTCTCTATTTTTGACTTCTTAGGGCCACACTAGTAGCATATGGAAGGTCCCAGGCTAGAGGTTTAATTGGAGCTGCAGCTGCCATACTAGACCACAGCCACAGCAACACAAGATCTGAGCTGTGTCTGTGACGTATACCAGAGCTCACCACAATGCCAGATCCTTAACCCACTGACCTAGGCCAGGAATAGAGCCCATGTCCTCATGGGTACTAGTCAGATTTGTTACCACTGAGCCACAACGAGAACACCTCATTCTATATTTTTACTAAAGAGTAGGCTATATTTTACTGAGATCATGGCTCTATTTTCTCTCTCTCTCTCTCTCTCTCTCTCTCTCTCTCTCTCTCTCTCTCTCTCTCTCTCTCTCTAGCTGCACCCATGGCATGTGGAAGTTCCTGGGCCAGGGATTGAACCCACACCATAGCAGCAACCCAATCCACTACAGTAAAACCCTGGATCCCTAACATGCTGCACCATAGGAAAACTCTGATCTTGACTCTGTTATCTCCAACAGTCTTGCTTCTCATTACCCTTCATTCCAGTTTCTATAAGATAAGTGTATATAGAATGAGGTGACTAAACAGAAACCAATGAGGGAACAGTTCAAGCAGATAGAATTTGTCACACTGAGAAAATATTATTGAAGGTACTAAAGTGTATTGTAAAGTGACAATACAAAAGAATTGCTTATATCCCCAAAACATACACAGTACTTGATGACATTTACTTATCTTATTTTTTCCAATCTTCTTTTCCCCACAGCATCCAAGCCTCATGGAACAGCAAAATCTAACAAGTGTTTCAGAATTCTTCCTCCTGGGACTCTCAGATGATCCAGAACTGCAGCCCTTCTTCCTTGGGCTATTTCTGTCCATGTACCTGGTCACCATGTTGGGGAACCTACTCATCATCCTGACTGTCGCCTCTGACTCCCACCTTCACACCCCCATGTACTTCTTCCTCTCCAGCTTGTCCTTGGCTGACATGGGTTTTGTCTCTGCCACCATCCCCAAGATGATTGGGAACATCCAAACTCACAGCAGAGTCATCTCTTTTGCTGGCTGCCTGACACAGATGTCTACTTTCGTCCTTTTCGGAAGTATGGATGATATGCTTCTGTCTCTGATGGCCTATGACAGGTTTGTGGCCATCTGTCATCCACTGCACTACCTGGTCATCATGCATCCACGCCTCTGCTGCTTCTTAGTTTTGATGTCTTTTTTGGTCAGCCTTTTGGACTCCCAGGTGCACAGTTGGATTGTGTTACGACTTACCTGCTTCAAGGATGTGAAAATTCCTAATTTCTTCTGTGACCCTTCTCAACTCCTCAACCTTGCCTGTTCTGATATCTTCACCAATAACATTATTGTGTATTTTGTTGGTGCCATTTTTGGTTTTCTCCCTATATCAGGAATCTTTTTCTCTTACTGTAAAATTCTTTCCTCCATTCTGAGAGTGCCTTCATTAGGTCAGAAGTAGAAGGCCTTCTCCACCTGTGGCTCTCACCTGGCAGTTGTTTGCTTATTTTATGGAACAGGTTTTGGGGTGTATCTCAGCTCAACCATCTCACATTCTCTCAGGAAGGATGCAGTGGCCTCGGTGATGTACACTGTGGTCACCCCCATGCTGAACCCCTTTATCTACAGTCTGAAGAACAGAGACATCAAAAGGGCCATGAGGAGGTTGCTCAGCCAAGCAATCTAATCTCGGTACCTGTGCCACCCATTTGGAGTGTATGTTGGAAAATGCAGAAAAACTAAACATGTAGACCTGCAAACCTTTCCTCTTTTATCACATCATCTTTGTAGCTCCTATGGCCTTCACACCTCTTCTTGCTTTGCACATGAGTATTGCTTCTTTTTGTACTTCTTAATGAAACTTGGGGAGAACTGGGATCATTTGTATATCTTCATTACTGTGTGACTTACTCCTACTATATCTATGGTTATATTGTAGTTTATCATTGATGGGCAAAAGATCCTGGAAAGAGGAACAACTCTCTTTTCATATACTTAAAATTGACATCTTTTTTTTTGGAAGATATTTTGTGTTTTTAGTTTTGTGGACAAGTTTAGTATTTTCTTTTAACTCTCACTCATTCCAATTCTTTATTTTTAATGATATAGGACCTAAATATCCTAGGAATAAACAGGTAATGTTTGTACGTAATAAGAAAGCAGTAAATGTAGATATCCTTCTTTTCACTTACTCTGAGGTTGATATATTTCCAATAATTGAATTGAACATTAAGTGTGCTTCATCCTGGATGCCTGACATTACTTCTTTGTGTCCTAGTATGTGATCTATTGTAGAGAATGTTCCATGTATGCTTCAAAAGAATGTTTCTTCTGTTTTTCCAAATGTAATGTGTTGCAGATATCAATTAAATCCAACTGTTCTATTGTGTCATCTAAAATCTCTGCTGCCTTATCAATTTTCTTTCTGGATGACCAGTCCATTGATGTCATTGTGGTATTAAAGTCTTCTATTGTTATTGTAAACCTGTCAATTTCTCCCTTTATATTTTCTAGTATTTGTTTTATATATTTAGTTATTTCCTTTTTGTTTGCATACATATTAACAAGTGTAATATAGTCTTTTTGAACTGATTCCCTTATCGTTATATAAAGACTTTCTTTTTTTCTTTACAGATGTTGTTTTCAAGTCTATTTTGTCTGATATGAGTATTGCTACCCATGCTTTCATGTCTTTTCCGTTGGCGTGAAATATATTTTTCCATCCCCTCATGTTCAAATCCATGTGTGTCTTTCACTCTAAAGTGAGTCTCTGAGGCAGCATATTGTGGGTTCTTTGTAGGTTCTTGGTTCTTTTTTTTTTTTCTTTTTAATAGCTGCATCTGTGGTCTGTGGCATATGGAGTTTCCCAGGGTAGTGGTCAAATCAGAGCTGAAGCCACCTGCCTATACCACAGTCATAGCAACTTGGCATCTGAGCTGCCTCTGCAACCTACACTGCAGCTCACAGCAATGCCAGAATCTTAACCCTCTGAATAAGGCTTGAGATTGAACCTGTGTCCTCATGGATACAAGACAGATTCATTTCTGCTGAGCCACAATGGGAACACCAAAGGTTCTTGTTCTTTAATCCAATCTTCCACTCTCTGTCTTTGGATATGAGCAATTTGTCTGTTGACATTTAAAGTAATCATTGATAAATAAGGGTTTATTACCATTCTAAACCTTGTTTTCAAGTTGATTTGGTAATTATTCTTTATTTCTTTCTTCTTTTTGTATTTCCTTTTGTGGTTTCATGATTTTCCCTTTCTTTTTGGCTTTTTGAGACTCTATTGTAGGTTTTTGATTTGTGGTTATCCTGATTTTCCAGTATGTTAACCCATAACTTTATGTAATTGCTTTAGACTGATAGTCATATAAGTTTAAACATATTCTAAATGATCTACATTTTTTATTCCCCTCCCCAACGTTTTGTGATTTTGATGTCTATTTTACATTTTCATGTTTATCTTTTTGCAGTTATAATCATGTTTACAAAAGTTTTTGATTGTTCTTAATCTATGTATTGTATTTTTAAAGTGATCCTCAATGTTTTTTTTTTTTTTTTTTTTTTTTGTCTTTTTGTTGTTGTTGTTATTGTCGTTGTTGTTGTTGTTGCTATTTCTTGGGCCGCTCCCCACGGCATATGGAGGTTCCCAGGCTAGGGGCTGAATCGGAGCTGTAGCCACCGGCCTACGCCAGAGCCACAGTAACGCAGGATCCGAGCCGTGTCTGAAACCTACACCACAGCTCACGGCAATGCCGGATGGTTAACCCACTGAGCAAGGGCAGGGACCAAACACGCAACCTCATAGTTCCTAGTCGGATTCGTTAACCACTGCGCCACGACGGGAACTCCCTCAATGTTTTTATATATTTGCCTTTCCTAATGTTTTTCCATTTTCTATAATTCTTGCTTCTTTTCTATTTAGAGAAGAATTTTCAATATTTCTCATAGGTGATGTTTAGTTTTGCTGTATTCTTTCAGTTTTCCCTTTTCTGAGAAATTCTTTCTTTCCTTATATTTGAATTGATAATCTTGTTAGGTAGAGTATCCTAGGTTTCAGGTAATTTCCTTTCAGGTCTTTGAATACATCATTCCTCTCTGTTCTGGTCTGTGATGTTTCCGTAGAGAAATCAGCTGATAGCCTTATAGAAGTTCCCTTGTAACTTTGTTTTTCTCTTTCTGCCTTTAGATTCATCTTTTTACCTTTAACTTTTGCCATTTTTATCATGATGTGTCTTACTGTGGGTGTCTTTAGGTTCATTTTGTTTAGGATGCTCTATGCTTCCTAGACCTGGATATCTGTTTCTTTCTTTAGTTTTGGGAGTTTTCAGCTATAATTTCTTCAAATACATTAAGTATGTTTATTAAATTACTAAAGTATAATTATTAAAGTATTAAAGTATTGAAGTATTAAATTATTAAAGTATAATTATTAAAGTATAATTGATTTACAATGTGCCAATTTCTGTTGTACAGCAAAGTTACCAGTCATACCTATATATATACATTCTCTTTCTTATATTATCCTCCATCATGGGCTATCCCAAGTGACTGAATGTAGTTCTCTGTACTATACAATAGGGCCTCATTTTATATTCTAAATATAGTAGTTGGCATCTACTAACCCAAAACAGCCAGTGCATCCCACTCCACCCCACCTTAGCAACCACAAGTCTGTTCTCTATACCTGTGAGTCTCATTCTGTTTTGTAGATAGGTTCATTTGTGTCATATTCTAGATTCCACATATAAGTAGTATCATGTTGTCTTTGTCTTTCTTTTCCAGACTTACTTTACTGAGAATCTCTAGTTGCAAACATGTTGCTGCAAATGGCATTAATTTGTTCTTTTTCATGGCTGAGTAGTATTCCCTTGTATATATATATACCACATCTCTTTTTTTTTTTTTCTTCTTAAAGACTGCACCTGTGGCATATGGAGATTCCCAAGCTAGGGGTCCAATTTTAGCTGTAGCCGCCAACCTATGCCAGAGTCACAGCAATGCCATATCCGAATACATCTCCAACTTAGCTCAAGGAAATGTTGGATCCTTAACCCACTGAGCAAGGCTAGGGGTCGAACCTGCCACCTCATGGTTCCTAGTCAGATTTCTTTCCACTGAGCCACGATAGGAAGTCTGACAACTTCTTAATCTATTTGTCTGTCAGTGAGGACATTTAGGTTGCTTCCATGTCTTGGCTATTACGAAAAATGATTCTATGAATATAGGGGTACGTATATCTTTTTGAGTTTTAGTTTTGTCTGGATATATGCCCAGGAGTTGGATTGTTGGATCATATGGTAGTTCTCTCTTTAGCTTCCTGAGGAACCTCTATACCTGTTTTCCATAGGGGTTGTACCAATTTACATGACCACCAAGTGTGTAGGAGTGTTCTTTTTCTCCGCATCCTCATCAGCACTTGTTATTTGTAGATTTGTCAAATGCATTTTTGAGCCTCTTTTCTCTCTGTTCCCTTTCTGGAACTCCTGTTATGCATAGGTTGGCATGCTTTATATTATCCCATAGATCTCTTATATTGCTTTCTTTCTTTTTTTTTTAAATTTATCTTTCTGCCTGCTATTCTGATTGGGTTATTTCCATTATTATATCTTCTAGATAACTTATCCATTATTCTGCATTATTTAATATGGTATTCATTGCTTTTAGCCTTATTTTTATCACAGCCCTTGAATTGTCTAATTTTTATTGGTTCCTTTTTTGTTTCTAGTTCCTTGTTACAGTGACCTACATCTCTAGTGAATCTTTCTTAATTACTTTAACATCTTTGTTACCGTCTCTCTTTTTTTGGCTTTTTAGGGCTACACCCATGGTTTATTGTAGATCCCAGCCTAAAGGTTAAATCAGAACTGTACCTGCTGGAGTATGCCACAGCCACAGCAATGTGGGATCAGAGCTGATTGGCAACTGCCCTTTGGAACTCAAGGAAGATTATGGAGGCTGAAGATTATTCCCTAAAAAGAAGAAATGGAGGACACAGAAAGGCTTGTGTGCCCAGGACCCCCACAGGGCCCTGCTAGGGTACACCAGCTGGCTAGGATTTTGGATTGGGAACTGCTGTAATATGGCAGCTGTCAATGTTTGTCTATCTCTGCCCTGATTGCTGGCAATCCAACACTCACACACTCCTGAAGAGCAGAGTCCAAGTCCTTCCTACTCTACTATCTGTCCTTGCAGATGGTCCCAGGCAGCAGAGGGGGTTCTTAGGGGTTTCATAAGGTGAGGGAACATTTTCTTTTTCACAGCACCCTCCCAGAGATGCTGGTCCCATCCAGACACCTCTGTTTTCTTCCTCCGACCCAGTCATGTGGCTCTTTCTTGTAGCTCTGCTGGTATAATAGATCTACCAGTTTTCATTTGGGTTTCTGTTAGAACTGTTCCACATGGAGATATATTTTGGATGTGCTTGGTTGTGGGGAGTGGGGGAAGTGAGGTCTATGTCCTTCTCTTTGCCATTTTGTGGAAGGTCCTGACACTACTCCTTTTTTTGTCTTTTTTTTTTTTTTTAGGACTACACCAACAGCATATAGAAATTCTCAGGCTAGGGGTTGATTGAGAGCTGCATCTGCCAGCTATGCCACAGCCATAGCAATGCCAGAACCAAGCCATCTTCTGCTACCTACACTGCAACTCACCATAATGCTGGATCCTTCACCCACTGAGCAAGGGCAAGGATCGAGCCTGCATCCTCATAGTTACTAGTCGGGTTCATTACCACAGAGCCACAATGTGAACTCTCCTGACTACACTTTTTTATGTTTATACAGTGTGACCTTGACCAGATTGATGGCAAGGACTGAACACAATTATCTGCAGAGTCAAATGTAACACAGTGAAGGCAGATATTAGGTGCATCTCTGCTTTTTAACATTAAATTATGTACCTAAGTATAATAAATAAGAAGTGTCTAAAAAATAAAAAGGGGTATTATTTTGTTCTTTTTTATGGCTGAGTAATATTCCATTGTGCACATATACCACACCTTCCTAATCCAGTCTTCTGTTGATGGACATTTGGGTTGTTTCCAGCTCTTGGCTATTGTGAATAGTGCTGCAATCAACATGCAGGTACATGTTGCTTTTTAAGGAACCCTTTGTCCAGATATATACCCAAGAGTGGGATTTCTGGGTCATATGGTAGTTCTATGTATAGATTTATTTTTTCTTTTTTTTTTTTTTTTTGCCTTTTCTTGGGCTGCTCCCGAGGCATATGGAGGTTCCCAGGCTAGAGGTCCAATCAGAACTCTAGTCGCCAGCCTATGCCAGAGCCACAGCAATGCCAGATCCGAGCGGCGACTGCGACCTACACCACAGCTCATGGCAACACAGGATCGTTAACCCACTGAGCAAGGGCAGGGATTGAACCCACAACCTCATGGCTCCTAGTCGGATTCGTTAACCACTGCGCCACAAAGGGAACTCCTATGTATAGATTTCTAAGGTACCTCCATACAGTTCTCCATAGTGGCTGTACCAGCTTACATTCCCACCAAGAGTGCATGAGGGTTCCCTTTTCTCCACAGCCCCTCCAGCATTTGTTATTTGTGGACTTATTAATGATAGGCCATTCTGACTGGTGTGAGGTGGTATCTCACGGTAGTTTTGATTTGCATTTCTCTAATAATCAGTGATGTGGAGCATTTTTTCATGTGCTTGTTGGCCATCTGTACATCTTCCTTGGAGAAATGTCTGTTCGGGTCTTTTGCCCATTTTTCCATTGGGTTGTTGGCTTTTTTGCTGTTGAGTTGTATAACTTGTTCGTATTTTCTAGAGGTTAAGCCCTTGTCAGTTGCATCATTTGAAACTACTTTCTCCCATTCTTTAAGTTGTCTTTTTGTTTTCTTTTGGGTTTCCTTTGCCATGCAAAAGCTTTTCAGTTTGATGAGGTCCCATTGGTTTGTTTTTGCTCTTATTTCATTTTGCTTTGGGACACTGACCTGAGAAAACATTCATGATGTTGATGTCAGAGAGTGTTTTGCCTATGTTTTCCTCCAGGAGTTTGATGGTGTCTTGTCTTATATGTAGGTCTTTCAGCCATTTTGAGTTTATTTTCATGCATAGTGTGAGGGTGCATTCAAGTTTCATCGATTTGCATGCAGCTGTCCAGGTTTCCCAGCAATGCTTGCTGAATAGACAGTATTTTTCCCATTTTATGTTCTTGTCTCCTTTGTCAAAGATTGACCATTATTGTCTGTGTTTATTTCTGGGTTCACTGTTCCGTTCCATTGGTCTGTATATCTGTTTTGATACCAGTACCACACTGTCTTGATGACTGTGGCTTTGTAATGTTGCCTGAAGTCTGGGAGAATTATATGTCCTACTTTGTTTTTGTTCCTCAGGATTGCTTTGGTGATTCTTTTTTTTTTTTTTTTTTTTTTTTTGTGGTTCCGTAAAAAGTTTTGGATTGTTTGTTCCAGTTCTGTGAAAAATGTCATGGGTCATTTGATAGGGATTGCATTGAATCTGTAGATTGCTTTGGGTAGTATGGCCATTTTTACAATATTAATTTTTCCAACCCAGGAGCATGGGATATTTGTCCATCTCTTTACATCTTCTTTAATTTCCTGGATTAATGTTTTGTATTTCTTGGCATATCAGTCTTTTACCTCCTTGGTCAGGTATATTCCCAGATATTTGATTTTTTGGGGTGCAATTTTAAAGGGTACTTTATTTCTGTATTCCTTTTCTAATATCTCATTGTTAGTATACAGAAACATGACTGATTTCTGAAAGTTAATCTTGTATCCTGCTACTTGCTGAATTTGTTGATCAGTTCAAGTAGTTTTTGGGTTGAGTCCTTATGGTTTTCTATGTAAAGTATCATGTCATCTGCATACAGTGACAGTTTTATCACTTCTCCTCCTATTTGTATTCCCTTTATTTCTTTTGTTTGTGCAATTTCTGTGGCTAGGACTTCCAATACCATGTTGAATAACAGTGGTGAGAGTGGGCATCCCTGTCTTGCTCCAGATTTTAGTGAGAAGGCTTTCAGCTTTTCTCCACTGAGTATTACAGTTACTGTGGGTTTTTCATAATGGCTTTGATTATGTTAAGGTTTGTTCCCTCTATACCCACTTTGGTGAGAGTTTTTCTCACAAATGGATGTTGGACTTTGTCAAATGCTTTTTCTGCATCTATTGAAATGATCATATGGTTTTTGACTTTTCTTTTGTTAATGTGGTGTATGGCATTTGATTGATTTGCATTTATTGAACCATCCTTGTGAATCTGGGATGTAGGATCTTTTTGATATGTTGTTGGATTTGGACGGCTAAAATTTTGTTGAGAATTTTTGCAACCATATTCATCAAAGATATTGGCCAATAGTTTTTTTTTTTGGTGGTATCTTTGTCTGGTTTTGCAATTTAACATTTATACATTCAATGTTTTTATTTTCCCCAGGAACTCTTGCTTCTCTAGTCATCTCTATGAATTCCTAGAGAGAGAAAAAAGTGTATGGTTTCTTTTTGTTTATCCTCAGAACCCCTATGGGGGATCTTTCTCTAACAGTCATGACAGGGTTAAGACTTATATAATAAAATCTGAAGTTTGAAAATTTCTATAAATAATAAAGGGATTAAAAAAATGAGGATAGAAATTTCTCAATCGCACATCAAACCCTGAGCGTGAAAAGATTCCTAGTTCTTTCAAGAATACTCACATATGAGGAGAATTGAGAAAAGCATAAAGCAAATCACTAAATTACTACATAAACACCAACATCTATATTTCAGATACTCCATGTCTCCTACACTACTTTTGGTGGTGGCCCTAATATCTGATCCCCTCTATGCACTATGCTATTGATAGGGATAGAGGAGGATTATTCAATAATCAGTTTAAAATTCCCACTAGGGCTTTAAAGACAGGAAGGGAATTTTAAGGGAGTTTGGGAAACTGCCATAATCAAGTGGCCATCCAAGAAAAGAATCCAATAACCTAGCAACAATCTACTCTATACTGATGGAATACCTGGTGTGTCTAAGCACCAGGCACCCTCAAGCCACAAAGACTGACAGTTAAAACACAAGACACTAGAAACAGGGTCTCATTCTTCTTATATGAAGTCAAGGAGTTAATTGTCCTCCAAGAGTAATATTTTTGCATGTAGCAAGACAGAAATATAGGTGAAGGGGAAAAGCTAGGGAAAGGGGGGTGTTAGAATGAAACCTGAGATGAATTACCATATTTTAGTATGTAACACCACCCTGTTACTTATATCCACAGAGCCATGACAATCCTAGTTAATCACATAGGGTCAAAAGGGAACCAATGATGTAAGCCTTGACATCTGCACAAGAAAGAAGAAGAGGTGGTCTTCTCCCCTCCCCACTTTTCTTTTGTATCTAAAAATAAAGTCCTATGGATCCTGGGGCAGAACCTTCTCACCTGCCCTGTTTGCCTTTTTCACAAGCATTCTGTGCTGATGAACTCATTCTTTGCCTGCCACTTTGCCTCTGGCTGGATCCTTTCTGTGCCAAGACAGAAGGACTTGGCTTCACTAAGGCCTGACATGAGGTGAGTGGTTTCAATTAAAGACAGGGAATGCCCTTCAGGGTAGTTGATAACAAACCCAACTAATATCTGTGAGGATGCTGGTTTGATTTCTGGCCCTGCTCAGTGGGTTAGGGATCTGGGTTTGCTGCAAGCTGCAGTGTAGGTCACAGATGCAGCTTGGATCTGGCAGTTACTGTGGCTGTGGCATAGGCCGGCAGCTGCAGCTCCGATTTTACTCCTAACCAGGGAACTTCCGTATTCCATGGATGCAGCCTTGGAAAGGCAAAAATAAAATAAAATAAAACATGAAAATAATAAGGTAGTGTGGGATTTCCTGTTGTGGCTCATTGATATGAACCTGACTAGTATCCATGACAATCTGGGTTCCCTGGCTTCACTCTGTGTGTTAAGAAGCCAGGAGTGCCATGAGCTGTAGTGAAGGTGGCAGATGTGGCTTGGATCTTGTGTTGCTGTTACTGCGGTAAGGCTGGGGCTGCAGTTCTGATTCAACCCCTAGTGTAACAAAACAGGACCCATGAGAACTTTCCAAGTAGACCCCCACTCGTGCCCCCCACTTGGCCTTTTTATCTATAGAAAAACTTTAGTCAAAGAAACAATTTAATCAGAAAGTGAAAAGAAATAAAGAGAAGAAAGAAAACCATGATATTAATTCAGGCATTCACAAAATCAAAGACCTTCAGTTCTCAAAGCCTATAAATAATAGTCTAAGCCACGTCCTTGCCACTGTTTCACAGGTGCTAAAGCCCCCACCAAGTAGAAGAAGTCACCTGTATGCTGCCCACAAGCATGTAGTCCCCAGACTAGCTGGAACCAGAAGGTTGGTGACACTGACTCTCAGTTACCTCAACACCCGCCAATCAGGAAACTGACCTTAGGCTGACCATGCCCTGCTCCTCAAACAGTATCAGACTCCTCACTACCCCCTCCAAAGGGGGGTGTGGGCACAATCTTTGAGGCACTAGCCTTCTGTGTTTTCCTCTTTGCCTGGCAATTAAAGCTACTTTTTCTGTTTCTTCCAACTCTGTCTCTGCATTTCTATTTAGCATTGGTGTACAGAGACAGCTGATATTTTGGCAACAATTGCCTGGAAACTTCCATTTGCTACTGGGGCAGCCACAAAAAAGCAAAAAAACAAACAAACAAACTAACAAACAAGCCATTGTGTTCAAGTCACAGCCTGTGGGTTTGAGTCCCCAACTGATCTTTCCTAGATTTGCGTCCCACCAGAGGAGGAGTTTGGTTTCACTATGACTTCAGTTTAATATAAATTTGCTACTCTTCAAATACCTTAAACCATCCCAATACCTACCTCCATTATCTCCAAACCATTAAGACAAGGATATTCAACATGGGAGGGGGAATTGGGGGGAAAAAAACCAGCATATGTTACAATTCATGGCACAGACATATCTTTGGTTTTCATATATCATATCATATAAATTCATCTTCTTTTTCTTTTTTTCCTTTTTGGGGGTCACAGCCATGGCCCATGGAAGTTCTCAGGCTAGGGGTCGAATCCAAGCTGCAGCTTTTGGCCTACAAAACAGCTCACAGCAATGCCAGATCCTTAAGCCACTGAGCATGGCCTGGGATTGAACCCACAGCTTCATGGATGCTGTTGCTGAAATATTGGCTGCCTCTGTACAGTGATGCCAAATAGAAATGCAGAGACAGAGTTGGAAGAAACAGAAAAAATAGCTTTAATTGCCAGGCAAAGAGGAAAACACAGAAGGCTAGTGCCTCAAAGACTGTACCCACACCCCCCTTTGGAGGGGGTAGTGAGGAGTCTGATACTGTTTGAGGAGCAGGGCATGGTCAGCCTAAGGTCAGTTTCCTGATTGGCGGGTGTTGAGGTAACTGAGAGTCAGTGTCATCAACCTTCTGGTTCCAGCTAGTCTGGGGACTACATGCTTGTGGGCAGCATACAGGTGACTTCTTCTACCTGGTGGGGGCTTTAGCACCTGTGAAACAGTGGCAAGGACATGCTGAGACTATTATTTATAGGCTTTGAGAACTGAAGGTCTTTGATTTTGTGAATGCCTGAATTAATATCATGGTTTTCTTTCTTCTCTTTATTTCTTTTCACTTTCTGATTAAATTGTTTCTTTGACTGAAGTTTTTCTATAGATAAAAAGGCTGGTGGAAGACATGGGTGGGGGTGTTCACTCTGGAAAGTCCTCACAGAGTCCTGCTTGTTACAATACTAGTTGGATTCATTACCCATGACCCACAATGGGAACATCCTAAATTCATTTTATAATTTACCAGAGTTTCTCCTCCTTCTATTCGCTATGATAACATCAGTTTCACAATATGTTTTGCTCCAGGCTAATTACTTTAAATGCCTCAACACCCAGTCTCTCCCTCTCCTATTTGTAACTGCCATGTTCTCTCCCCTAAAAACATCCTCTGCCGCTTTTCCACATACGGGTAAATAACATCTTTTCCTACATAACCAATTTGATTTGGTTTATGCTCAAGTTTTCTTCATATCATTGAATGACAACTCAAGAGCTGGGTTTGTCAGCACAGAGACCTCCAAGTCAAAGGCTGTGTAGTTAAAATTAGGATGGTTACACCACACCACCATCTAAATATATCTCACTTTATTCACTAGAAAGAAACAAATAAGCCAAAACCACATTTAAAAGTCCTCAAGAGCTAGAGTTCCCACTGTGGCTCAGTGGTTAACAAAAAAGGATGCGGGTTTGATCCCTGGCCTCACTCAGTGGCTTAAGGATCTGGCATTGCCATGTGATGTGGTGTAGGTCTCAGATGCAGCTCAGATCCAGCACTGCTGTGGCTGTGGCCTAGGCTGGAAGCTACATCTCTGATTGGAACTGTAGCCTGGGAACTTCCATATGCCATGGATGTGGCCCTAAAAAGACAAAATAAAAAAGTCTTCGAGAGCTGAGGATACAGAGACATCTAAAGGAAATCTACTATGAAGTGAGTTGATTCTTCTCTAGTTAGCAAAAATCAGAAACACTGGGGATATTTGTTCAATTTGTCCATGGAATGGCACCCTGATGTTGATGGATGGGGCTCTCAAGTTCATCAGAAACCAGGGGGTCTACTTGACACTGTACAACCAGAGCAGTAGAGTGAAGTCTGAAGAAGTACTCATTGTGATAGGGATAATTTATTCACTAGAAACTAGTGAAATGACTAGGTTAATTACACAGTAGTTGCAGATGTCCCAAAAGGGGACGACTGATGGAGAGGGAAAACTAGGGAACTTTGAGAGATCACTGTAAATTACTAATCACTCAAGAAAGTCAGCAGAATGAAGCATGCTTACCACAAGTAAAAGCAGGAGATATGCCTCAGGTCATTACCCTTAGGACCAAGGTCAGGAGTTGAAGGACCACCCTTCTGCTGATTTGAATAAGCACCTTGACAGTACTAGTTTGACCTTATATGATCAAATATTCTCTTACTGGCTATGAAGGAGAAGCTAGTACTTGAAGAAAGAGGAAGAGGTGGTCTTTTTCCACTCCCCACTCCCCTTGAATTATAAAAATGCAGCCCACCTAATCCTTGGGGCAGAGCTTTCTTGCCTACCTGCTTGCATCTCTCACAAGCATCTTATCTTAATAAATCTATTTCTTGCCTGTCACTTTGTCTCTCACTGAATTCCTTCTGGGCTGGGGCACAAAGAACTTGAACCTCAGTAAGTCCAGATACCAGGTAAGTAAATCTCATTTAAACCCCTTGAGATCATGCCCCTATCTGGGTTTAGGATGGGTTCAAATCCTGGCACGTGTGTTCAAGTCCCACCCTGTGCAATGGCTGTGTTAAAGTCATATGTGTTGTCAGTTTCAAATGGAGAGGAAGGTCTGCCTATTTGCTGTTGTGTCTCCAGGGAATTTGTGTGGAGAACATGGATAGTGGTTAGGTGAATTTGTGCCTATGCTGAAAAGCAGATGCACTTGACTTGAGACTCCAAGTGCTTGGAGCACAAAGTTCTTATAGCAGATGAGACCTGTGTGGTGGGCACTATGTGAGATGCTCTTTCAGATCCCAACTCCTGGTTTTCATGCCTTGTATATTTTCCTGTCATTAAGTGTGAGCTGGATATAGTGACTCCCTTCCAACAATGATGATCTGGAAGAAATATTGGGAAGTCACTTCAGGGAACAGAGTGAAAAGAAATCTGGCTTTATTCTTGCTGCTTCTCTCTCACTCTCTCAGTTGCTCACCATCATGGACCCCCAACTGCCTTACCAGGAGGCTCATGTGTCAATGAGATGTGCGAATTCTCTGGACAATAGCCTGTGAACATGTGAATCCTCCTAGCAGCCTTGTGAGAGACCTTGGAAGTGGAGTAGCAACCAGTTTTTGTACATGGTCACCAGTTAAGTCTCAGAGATAGAGTTTTGGGTGAAAACCTTTATTGCTTTTCCAGGCAATGGAGGCCACAGCAGGCTAAGGCCCTCAAAACTGTGTCCTCCCTTGAGAGGAGAGAGAAAGCGATTTTATGGTGTAGCTCAAAAAAAAACCAAAAACAAAAAATCCAAAAAACAAAAAACAGGGCTGTTGATAAGGATTGGGATGCCTGCATTCTTCTCATTTCAGAGATCATTTCAAAGTCATCAAGGCCAGAGTCAGGTGGTCTGGTGACAATTTCTGATGGTCTCTGGGATTATTGCACCCTGACCTTCTCTCTTCAGTGAAGATTGTTCCCAAAGGAAGGGGGTGTTACAGGGAGTGTTTCAAAGGTAAGGAAAACACCAGGTTCAATATAACTCTCACTAAGTAATGTTGGTGGTATAGTGGTGAGCATAGCTGCCTTCCAACATAATCCTCACTATAAAGTAACCCTTAGTAAAAGAAAGCATTAAGCAAGGAAGAAATCATTTGTGAAAACCCACTTGGAGTACGTTCATGGCTGAAGGCAGGACATAACATCAAAGAGACTGTTTTATCTAGTTTTTAGCTATTACATTAAGTCCTAAACAGTAACTCTTGAGTCAGCCTTTTGAGACTGAGGGGATGCCTGGGAAGCTAAAGGGAAAAGGCTTTTATTTGAAAGCAGAAGGACTCGGGGCATGGAGACAGTTTCAGAAGTGGGTCCCTACCAGTCAAGGCTTGAGCAGACACCTTGATCACAACTTTCTGGAAGGCCCTCTGAGATAGTGAAATAAAATGTCATTTACCAAGTGAATATGTAAAAGTCAATCATTTTCTCATATGCCAGCATAATTCAATTAGGGAAAACCGTTAGAACTGAAGATGCATTCAAAACAGCAAAATCCCTGTAAATCTCCATCATATCAAATGCCAACTCAAGTAAGGGCTAAGGAAAGGAAAATAAGAAGTCACCCTTAGTTCCCTGGTGGTATACTTGGTTAAGGAGTCTGCGTTGCCACTGTTATGGCTCAGGTTGCAACTGCAGCACGGGTTCAATCCCTGGCCCTGGAACTTCTTCACACTGTGGGCATGGCCAAAAAAAGAAAAGAAGTTATCTTTAGAGACACATAATTAACTGAGACAATAAAAATAGTATCACATTCTGGTATAGAAAACCTAAAGCTGCATAGATCTCAAGCTTGACACAATAGAGTTACAGTTATCAAATCACCACTGAGGGGTTACACTGGCAAAAAAGATTTGAATTTTATGTTAAGATCATAACTTGGAAGTAAAAGCTAAGGCATAGAATTGAATTTCCTTCTGAGGAGAGGAAGGACTCCGAACCTCCCAAGGACATTCACTTTTTTTCTTTTTTCTCTTCCATTAATATTAGAAAGTCCAGAGAATGATGCAACATGGACCAATTGGCTAATTATGAGCTTCGTGCCTTAAGCCTTAAGGTCACACCATTGTAAATATCTGGCCAGAGCTTCACACCCATTAGTTTCCCAGTTTTAACAGTGTGGCTCCACACCTGTTGTCTCCTCCCTTCATGGGCACCTGCACCAGAAGGTCCCAGCCAGAGTCTGTCTTCCTGCCAGTCCTGAGGAGGGACCATGAGACTTCAGCCCACACCACACAGGAGAGGGCAGTGAATCTGTACTCCTTGGTCATGGTCCAGCTGAGATGCAGCCCAGCCCAGTAAGTGCTGAGGGGAGAGAGTGATTGATGGAGGGATGGTTAGGAGCATGATTTCCTCCTCAGCAAGCTGAGATAGACAGAAACCAGGACAGCAATATACAAAATTTCAGTTCCAAGACCTAGGACAATTATATTATTATTTCTGGCAGGTGTGAGTGCTCCCATTCTGAGGTCTGCTTCCATCCCACTGGCTCTGGCTAGTACTTCCCCAAACATAGCAGCAAAGGGGTCTCCCTAAACTTCTCCCTAAGCATTTCAAGGGATCATGAAAGCAATGATGAGGATGATGTTAACTATAATAACATCATCTACTGTTGTTGAGGGCTTCCTAAGTGCCAAGCTCAGAGGTATATTTTATGAATCTTGTTTGCTTTCACTGCACATAACTGTTCTCAAACTATATATTTTCTTTTATTTATTTATTTTACAGCTGTACCTGCAGCATATAGAAGCCCCTGGGCTGGGGGTTGAATCAGAGCTGCAGCTGCAGATCTATACCACAGACACAGCAACACTAGATCCGAGCCACATCTGCAACCTATGCTCCAGTCTGTGGCAATGCTGGATCCTTAACCCACTGAGTGAGGCCAGAGATCAAACCACATCCTCACAGAGACTATGTCAGGTCCTTAACTGGCAGAGCCACAATGGGAACTTCATTTTTATTTTACTAAGAGGAAAGGAGCACAGGATTTGATGTAACTTGTGCCAGGTCATGTGTTAGAAAGGATTGAACCCAGGTTTGAAGCCAGTCATTCTGGGCAGACTGACTCCAGACACAGAGAACCTGGACAGGCCAAACATCTTGTCACTTCCCCCCAACCCAAACATCATGTCACTTCCCTGTCATGCCAGCTAGAGACTCTCTGATTACTATGCCCTTTCCTTTGGAGTTTTCAGGAGGTCACCCTGGAGGACAGAACCTAGCACTTTCTGCATGGACTATAGGAAGTGTGGCTGAGATCATAGGATAAATCAGGGCAGATCTCATCTTGACCCTACTCCTGCATTATGTTTCAACTGTCCAGTGTCTCCCCCATTTTATACTCAGCCTACTCAATCAAAAAGGGAGACATAAAGTCTCAGAGTCCAAACAAACACTGAACCCCATTTGAAACAATGTACTCAATTTAGGGAATTCCTATTGTGGCTCAGGGGGTTATGAACCAGATATACTGTCCATGAGGATACAGGTTCAATGCCTGGCCTTGCTCAGTGGGTTAGGGATCCAGGGTTGCCGCAAGCTGTAGGTGTAAGTTGCAGATGCAGCTCAGACCCAGCATTGCTGTGGCTGTGATGACGGTCTGGCAGCTGCAGTTCTGATTAGATTCCTTGCCTGGGAACTTCCATATGCTGCAGGTGTGTCTGTAAAAAGAAAAAATAAACAATGATGTACTTATTTTAACAACTAAATTTTGGGAGTTCCTATCGTGGCTCAGCAGAAACAAATCTGACTAGTAGTGAGGATTCGGGTTCTATCCCTGGCCTCGCTTAGTGGTCCAGGGACACGGCATTGCCATGAGCTGTGGTGTAGGTCACAGACACGGCTCAGATCTGGTGTTATCCTCCCAAAATAAATAAATAAACAAAAATTTTTAAAAATAAAAAATAAACTAAAGTTAAGTAATGTTCTTAAACATTGAACATTTAAAAAACATACTTCAGATACGTCTGTGCTTAGACCCCTGTCACACTGCTTAAAACATTCAGAATGTCTGGAAACAGTGAAACTTTGTGCGTGGGACCCAGACTGGCAACTTATATTTGAATTCTGTGTTCATCATTTATTGTTAGTGTGTTATGGGGCAATTTTTTAGTTTCTCTGAGACTTAGGATTTTCAGCTGAGTGATTCCTAGTCAATATAAATCCACTGAATTAGGATGAAATAAGCAATGGATGCTCTTTATGCAGTGCATATATGATGGATGCATAAAGGAAGGAAAAATAAATTTTAGATATTTTGTTACCAATGGTAAGGTTAATTCTCATGTCATTTGACTTAAACACCTGGTAACCTGATGTTATGGTTTCCCTACAGCCCTGATAGGACATTTCGTTTTTGTTTCTACAAATACATTCTTCACATGTGAAGAGAAATGACTGAGTCCCATTCATTTTTGATTTTCCAGACCCTATAATTTATTGGCACAAATGAGGCATTGAGAATAAAAAATTACCAGATAAGTATAGGAAAAAAAAAAAACGCTTCTATTTTTTATAGAGAGAAGGTGTTGGCAATAGAGCTTCTAAACAGTGGCCCATTCATGCCATTGTGTTTCTATTCAGGAAAGTTATACAGAACTAGACACAAAATCAAATAAAGCTTCTTTGTGGTGAGGTCATAAATTTTCCATGGGACCTATTATTTTTCACTTAATAGCAAGAGCCATTGTAGAGATTTCTATAACTAGTGTGGGGGGGAGTGGTCAGAAAATAAGAGGATAATGCATCTTACTGCCTGAGCTGAGAAACATTTTAGGATTTCATGTCATCCATGCCCCCGTGCCCTAAGACAGGAAAGGTTTTGACCTGTCTGCTATATAATCCACAAAACATTACTAAATATTTAAGATTGTATTTCATTACTAAACTCACTATCCCAATAATGATTGAAATTCTTTATTAAAAATGACCAAACATTTATTTTGTTCCAAAATTCCCTTAGATACCATACACAGCGTAGAGGTGAGCATTAGACTCCCCATTTCCAAGAAGGAAAAGAATCCTAGAGAGGAGGAGAGATTTATGCACACTCTTCATAGAGGGGATGAAAGACCCAGGACTCAAATGTTGATGTGTTTCTTCCTGCACCAGCTCTCAGTCACCTCCAGTGTAGCTAATTAGAATCTTTTTTCTAAACTACTTTGGTCCTAATTTTGAAATGAATGTAGAAGGATTGATTTATCCTCTTATGGTTCAGTGAGACCCCTTGTGAATTACAGGAAAGAGGCAGTAGTTTACAGGGGCCATAATGGCACCATCATGGTGGATTATAGGGTTTTCTGGGAATACTTACATTCAGCCCAGCATTGAAATCTAAGTTTGAAAGGATTTTCCATACAAGATGCACATATCTTATAGAGATATCATGGAATGATTATCACAAGACAGAATTCAAGGATATTTTCAAATGATACCTTAAGAACAGAGGATATAGTTGATTTTTATATTGAGATAAATATAGGCAATTAATATTAGTAAAACTGAACACACACTGATTGATAGAAAATTGAACTTATCCCAAATCATATATATATACAGATTCATACTTGTGTGGAGAGAGGTGTTAGAGTTTTCATAAGATTATTGTAAGAAGAAACTGACATAAATAATAATATAAATCATATAAAATTAACATTCAATATAATTAAAATATTTTACATTTTGTATCCTTACATTTTATTTTATTTTTATGTATTTATTTTTTATTTTTATTCTGGCTGCACCTGCAGCATATGGAAGTTCCCAGGCTAGGGCTTGAGCCACAGTCACTGCAGAAGCAACACCAAGTAGTTATGTTGTGAGCCACACAGGAAGTCCCCTTACATTTTAAATATATGTTAAATATGTTTTTAAAATTTATATTAAAATATATAAACATATACCTTGAATGAGATGTTTTCTTCCCTTACATAATAAGGAAGTTATATACACACACATATACTGTGGAATATTATTCAGTCCGTAAAAAGAAAGAAGTCCTGCCATTTCTGACAACATGGCTGTATCTGGAACACTTTATGCTAATTGATTTACATCAGAAACAAGGACAAAAATGTATGATCTCACCAGTGTGTGGAATCTAAGAAAATCAAACTTATAGAACCAGAGAATAGAACCAAAGTTGTAAGGAAGGGGTAAGGGTGGGGGAGTGCAGACATTAAAATGTCAATTTTGGTCAAAAGGTACTTTCAGTTATAAGATGAATATGTTTCAGTTGTATATTGAGGATCTGATACACAGCATGGTGATTATAGTTAATAGCATTTTACTGTATACTAAAAAATCCGAGAGGAGATCTACTTAATTGTTCTCATCTAGTGGTAGTAATCATGTGAGGTGGCAGATATGCTAATTAACTTGATTGTGGTAATAATTCAACTGTATATGTGTATTCAATCACCACTTTGAAAAACTTTACATTTTACAACTTAAACATATGCAGTTTTCCCAACCATATTTCAATAAACTGGAAAAAAAAGGGAAAACCGAGGAAAGAGTGTTATCAGACTACTACAGGATAGAGTCCATAAAGCAAAGCCTCACACCAGATATTTCACTAAGATTATATGGAGTCGATGCAAATCATATTGTATAAAATGAAACACATTAAGAGTTTTTCTTAAATTTCTTTTTTGTATTTTTTTTCTTTTACAGTCTCCCCTGTGTCATATGGAAGTTCCCAGGCAAGGGGTTGAATTGGAGCCACAGCTGTGACCTATGCCACAGCCACAACAACACCAGATCCAAGCCACAGCTGTGACCTACACTGCAGCTTGTGGCAATGTGGGGTCCTTAATCCACTGAGTAAGGCCAGTGATGGAACTCACATCCTCATGGAGACAACATCAGGTCCTTAACCCCCTGAGCCACAGTGGAAACTCCATGAATTTCATTGTTTAATCATGGACAGATGCTCTATACACCAATGCCTTCTTCTTAGTCATCAAGGCAGTACAATTTTATGTACTTACCCTACCCCTATTTACCCAAATTGGAAGCATCTCAAAGCCAAAGATCCAAAGATAATAAATAACTTTAAAAAGACAACTCTGACTATTTGCATAATCACTTATTTTATGAAGGAGGGAAGACAGACAACTGAAGAAGGATAAAACTCATGAATATAACTATCATATAAAAATATATTCAACTTTAATTTAGAATCCAGATGACACAGCTCTACCTCTTACAGTGTGTTTATAAAATTTTAAGTGAAGGCAATTGCTAAAGTTGTATTTGAATAAAGTATGATTTATTATTTAAAATTCAAATTATATTTTTTCCTAAAGGAGGAAGGATGTTTCTTGTTCTATACTTTTTTATGTAAAGATGTAGGCTGTATTTACTGTGATGCCACCATTTATAGCTCTAATATTCTTGCTCCTCTGTTGCTGTCTACTCTAGTTTCTACAAAACCAGTGTGTATAGAAAGAGGTGAAAAATCAAAACCATTGAGGAATCAGATCTAAACCAGTAGAATGTGTCACACTGAGAAATACTGCTGAAGGTACTAAGGTGTATGACCTTACACATGAATTGCTTGCATCCAGAATATGCACTGTGTGCCAGTGCTGGGTGCCGAGCTTTTTATTTCCTTTTTTCCCAACCCTCTTTTCTTGAATTTTTTTTGTGGTAGTTGATTTACAATGTTATGTAAATTTCTGCTCTATAGCAAAATGACCTGGTTATACATATATACATACATATATATGTATATATATATATTATTTTTCTTATAATATTTTCTATCATGTTCCATCACAAGTGATTGGATATAGTTCCCTGTGCTATACAGCAGGACCTCATTGCTTATCCATCCCCCAAATACAATACTTTCCACCTACTAACCTGTCTTTTCTTTTAAAAAAGGTGTCCAAGACATAGACCTGGAAATCTAACAAGTGCCTCAGAATTCTTCCTCCTGGGCTTCTCAGAGGATCCAGACCTGCATCCCTTCCTCTTTGTCCTGTTCCTGTCCATGTACCTGGTCACCATGTTGGGGAACGTGCTCCTCATGCTGGCTGTTGTCTCTGACTTCCACCTTCACACCCCCATGTACTTCTTCCTCTCCAACCTGTCCTTGGCTGACATGGGTTTCGTCTCCACCACTGTCCCCAAAATGATTTTGGACATCCAAACTCACAGCAGAGTCATCTCCTATGCAGGATGCCTGACACAGATGTCTATTTTCATCATTTTTGGAAGTATGGATGATATGCTTCTGTCTCTGATGGCCTATGACAGGTTTGTGGCCATCAGTCACCCACTGCACTACGTGGTCATCATGAACCCATGCTTCTGTTGCTTCTTAGTTTTAGTGTCTTTTTTCATCAGCCTTTTGGACTCCCAGGTGCACAATTGGATTGTGTTACGAATTACCTGCTTCAAGGATGTGGAAATTTCTAATTTCTTCTGTGATCCTTCTCTACTCCTCAAGCTAGCCTGTTCTGATACCCTCATCAATACCATTATCGCATATTTTGTTGGTGCCATTTTTGCTGCTATTCCTTTTTCAGCAATCTTTTTCTCTTACTGTAAAATTCTTTCCTCCATTCTGAGAGTCCCCTCATCAGGTGGGAGGTACAAAACCTTCTCCACCTGCGGGTCTCACCTGGCAGGTGTTTGCTTATTTTATGGAACAGGCCTTGGGGTGTACCTCAGTTCAGCCATCTCACATTCTCCCAGGAAGGATGCAGTGGCCTCCGTGTTATACACTGTGGTCAACCCCATGCTGAACCCTTTCATCTACAGTCTGCAGAACATCAAAGCAGAGATATCAAAAGGGCCGTGAGGAGGTTCCTTGGCCAAACAATCTAATCTCAATATCTGTGGAGCATATGTTGAAAAACTAAACATGTAGACTTCACATTCTACTTCTCTTTGCTATGGACCAATTATTTTAAATGCATCAAAACCCTGTCTCTCCCTCTAATAGCCACCTCTGCATGTAGGCCATGTGCTTGTCCCTAAATATACCTTCCATCACTTATCCCCACACAGTAAATAATATCTATTCTTCCATATCCAATTTAATTTGGTATATATTAAAGTTTTCTCATGTCACTTGAATATAAACCAAGAGCTGAAATCCTCAACAGAGATATCTCTAAGTCAGGAAGCTAGTGTATATATTATTAGGAAAATTGCACTGCACTGCTATCTTCCAAAAGGAAGAAAGGGTAAGTCAAAATCATATTTTGGTCAAATAGCCAAGAGTTAAGCACTTGAAGAAGTGCAAAGGAATATATTCTGGAGTGGCTTGATACTTCTCTAACTAGCAGAAAACAGAAACCTGGGCATTTGTTAAATTTGTCATTGGGATGGCTACCGATTAGCCTGATGTGGGGAGAGGCTCTCCTATTGTCTCAGAAACAAGAAGGTCTACTCGAGACTGTATGACCAGAAGCAGTAGAGTGAGGTCTGTAGGGGTATCCAGTGGAGGGGTACGTCTACCCATTGCTAGCCTGTCTCCAGGGAATCTTTGATGAGATCATGGTGTGCAATGAATTTGAGAGCATCTTGGAAAGCAGATGGTCAGAACCTGAATCTTGATGTGCCTGGAGCACAAAGTCCTTATGGAGTAAGGGGAAGATATGGTGGGCAGTATATAAAATTCTCCCAATAACGCTAACTCCTAGTTTTCATGTCCTTGTGTAATTCCCATCCATTGAGCATAAGACAGACATAGTGACTCCCTTCCAACAGTGAGAATGTGGAAGATGTTGGGAAGTCACTTCTGGGACAAAGTTTTAAAAATCTTTCTTTCTTCTTGCTGCCTCTCAGGTGCTCCGAATTACAGAACCTAACTTCCATGTATTGAGCTGTCCCATTAGGGGACACATGTCAAGGAACCATGGGAGTTCTCTGGATGACATTCTGTGTACATTTGAATCCTACCCACAGCCCCATGAGTGAGCTTGAATGTGGTTCTCTACTAATCAAACCTGAGATGCCCAAAGGCCTGGGGTGAAAACTTAGCTGCAACCTTCTGGAGGACTTCTGAAATATTTAAATACATGTCAGTTACCAAATAACAAGTGAAAATCAATAGTTTCAAATATGTCAATTAATCACTTCAACAATAATGAAAAACAGCCAGAAAGTCTCCATCACATCACATAAAATGCCAAAGAAAGCAAGGCTAAGGTAATGAAAATAAGTTATCCTTAGAGACAAATGAGAAAATGGAAAGAGCATCACATCCTTGGTATAGAAGATCTAAGGCTATATAGATTTCATGCTTAACACAATGGATTTACAGATGTTAAAATCACACAGTGAGTGATTAAACGAAGAAAAGATAGAACTTTATGTTGAAGATCTTACAACTTGGAAGTAAGAAACAAGGAGTACAGTTGAACTTCCTCCTGAGGAGAGGAGAACATTCCAAGTATTTCATTTTTCTCTTTTCTTCTTCCGTCAATACTAGCAAGTCTCCAGAGACTAGGACCACATGGGCCAATGGGCTAATAATAAGGTTTGAGCACTGAGCCCTAAGGACATATCATTGTAAATAATTGGCCAGTGCCTCTAGCCTTTTAGTTCCTAGTTCTAAAGATATGGCTCCATATTTATGTCCACATCCTTTGTAGAAACCTGTGTCAGAAGGTTCCAGCCTGAATCTGCCTTCCTGCCAGGGGAAGGAACCCTGAGGGACCCTGAGACTTGATCATACACCAGGCAAGAGATGGGCAGTGACTCTGTGCTCCTTGGTCATGGTCCAGAAGAGATGCAGCCCAGCCCAGTAAGTGCTGAGGGATGAGAGTGACTGATGGAGGGATGGCTGGAAGCATGATTTCCTCCTTAAGAGGACAAACACGGCGGTTGGGTTAGATACATGAGGGGCAATAATATACAGCATTTTCAGTCAGAGCCTCTAAAGTTTATGTTCTTGGCTCTAGATGGAGTGTGAAAACTCATTCAGAGTTCCACATCCACTCTCACTGGTTCTGGCTCTGGCTGGCATCTCCCCAACTGTAGCAGCACAGGCATCTCTAAACTTCCTCCTTAGCACTTCAAATGCTCATGAAAGCAATGATGAGGATGAGGAAGACATTAACCATAACATCATGCACTCTTGTTGAAAGCTCCCTAATGCCAAGCTCTGAAATATGTGTCTTCTGTCTCTTGTTTGATTTCATGTACATAACTCTCCCAGATTATAAGAGCACACATTGTTATCATTACTATATTAAGGGAAAGTTCATAGCGTTTTATCTAATTTATGCCAGGTCATGAGTTAGAAAGGTTGAAGCCAGTCATTCTGTGCAGACTGACTCTACACACAGGGCATCTGGGCAGTCTTCCCCCACGAACCCAAATGTCCTGTCACCTTCCTGTCACATAAGGAGACATAAAATCAGAGCCAGAGACTTGCTCTTCACTATTGTCTTCCTTTGGGAGTTTTTTGCAGGACACAGTGGAGGGAAGTATATAGCACTTTCTCTTCCAACTGTAGGAAGGGTGGCTGAGACCACAGTCAAAGTCACAGAAAGAATTAAGAACAAATTAAGAATAAATTAAGAAGAAGGATGATTTGGAGTTCTATTGTGGCTCAGTGGGTTAAGGACCCGATGTCTTTGTGGAGATGTGGGTTCAATCCCTGGCCCCACTTGGTGTGTCAAGGATCCGGCATTGCTACAAGCAGCAGTGAATGTCCAGAGGCAGCTCAGATCTGGCACTGCTGTGGCTATATCATAGGCTGGCAGCTGCAGCTCTGATTTGACCCCTGGCCCAGGAACTTCCATATGCCACAGATGCAGCAGTAAAAAGAAAAAAAAATGATAATTTAAAGCAGATTTCTCCTTTGATTTTTTAAAATTAATGAATTTATTTTTTCCAATGTACAGCATGGGGGCCAAAATACACTTACATGTATACATTTTTTTCCACCTTTGTTCTGTTACAATATAAGTATCTAGACATAGTTCTCAATGCTACTCAGCAGGATCTCATTGTAAATGCATTCCAAGTTGTATGTGATAACCCCAAACTCCTGATACCTCCCACTCCCTCCCTCTCCCCGGGGTCGGCCACAAGTCTATTCTCCAGGTCCATGATTTTCTTTTCTGTGGAAATGTTCATTTGTGCTGTATATTATATTCCCATGTGGCTCACAACATAACTACTTGGCATTGCTTCTCCTTTGATTTTGTTTCTGTTTTTCATTTCAGCGCTCCACTTTCTCCTCCATACTTTTATTCAGCATATTCAATCACATAAGGAGACATAAAATCAGAGCCTGAGGGTTGACTCCTACCTAGGATACTGAAAAGAGTTTAAAAATGTACTTCAGACACATAGGTGGTTAGATCTCAATATCTCTGCTTAAAACTTTCATAATGTCTGGAAAGAGTGAATTTTAGTGTAGGGGACTTTGAGACTGACAAGTTCATTTTGAATCCTGTTTGCTACACTTATGAGTGTATTTGAGGACAAGTTCTTAGTACACCTGAGCTTGAGATTGTCAACTGTGATTACTACTTGGTGATACAACTTCTGTGAATGAGGACAGAATAAATAATAGATGCCTTCTATGCTATCTATAACTGTGAGATGAATGTATACAAAACAACAAAATAAATTTTAGATATTTTGTTACTAATGATAATAAATTATCACTAAAAATAAATTATGAATAAATTAAGAATAAATTAATTTTAAAAAATCAAAGGAGAAATCTGCTTTAAGTGAGCAACATTTAGTGGTCCTGCTCAGCCACCAGTCAGTGTTTCAGTGAGCCCTTCCCCCGAAGAGGTGACAGTTAGTGAATGACCATTGGCTCCTCCCTCTCCCTTTCCTCTCTATAAAAGGAGCCTGAATTCTCACTGAGGCAAGATGGTTTGTGGCCACACCACTCTACCATTTTCTCGGTCTGCTAGATTTCTGAATAAAGGCCCTATTCCTTGCTCCAACAACTCTCAGAATTTATGGGCCTGTCATGGGGTTGGGTACCAATAAGGCTCATTTTCATGCCATTTGACTTGAATAACTGGTGACCTGATGTTATGTTTCTCCTACATCCCTGACAGGATATTTTCTTTTTTGTTTCTACAAGTACCTTATTGATATATGAAGGGAAATGACTGAGGCTCATTTGTTTATGATTTCTCAGAGCCTATAACTTGTTCACACAAGAATTAAAAAAAATCCAGTTAAGTATTGAATAAAATCTTCCATTTTTTTCCATAGAAACAAAATGTGGGCAACTTGGCTTCAGCACAGTGAACCATTTCTGCCAGTGTTTTCATCCTTTTCAGGACTGTCCCATTGAGACCAGAGACAATATAAAATTGTGCTTGTATATGTTTATGTCATGGGTTTTCTATGGTACCTATTATTTTCCATTTAATAACATCTGCAGCTTTCAATGATTGAAAAAACATCACAGATTTTCATAAACATGGGGGAACAAGAGTCAAAAAAAGTGGATTGTAGGTCTTAATACATGGGCTGAGGCTCGTTTTAGGATTTCATATCATCCATGCTCCAGTGCCCTGAAACAAAACCAGAAAGGCTTCAGTCACTCTGCCATATAATCCTTAAAATGTCATTAAATATTTCAGGTTGTATTTCATTGCTAACCATGCCATGGCAATAATGATTGGAATTCTTTATAAAATATAAGCAAATATTCATCAAGTTCCAGGCTTCCCTTAGGTTCTGTACATAGTCTAAATGTGGGAGTAGACTCTCCACCTCCAAGAAGGAAGAAAAGCCCAGAGATGAGGAGAGATTTACACAGACTCCACATATGGGGAGTGAAAACCCGGGACTCAAACCATGGTCTGCTTATCCCTGCACCAGCTCTCAGTCACCTCCAGTGTAGCTAATACGTTGATCTTTTCAAGCCTACTTTGCTCTCTGATGTGAAATGAAGGGAAAAGAATTCACTACTCCTCTTCTGGTTCAGTGAGGCTACCTGTGTGAATTATGAGAATGAGGCAGCACTTTACAGGGGCCATGAAGGGACTACCAATTGGATTGCGGGGTTTTCTATGAATACTCATGCATTTTTCAGTTTTTACATCAAGGATTGAGAAGACTTTCTATGCAAGATGAAAATATCATGTGCAGATATCATGAAATGATCATCACAAAACAGACATCAAGTGTATTTTCAAATGATAACAATACATAAAAGGAGATGTAATTGATAGAAAATGATCTTTGTATTGGGACAAATATGGGCAATTAGAGTTCCCTAGTGGTACAGTGTGTTAAGAAACTGGCATTGTCACTGCTGTGGCTTGGGTTGTTGCTGTAACCTGGGTGAGGCTCCTGTCCTGGGAACTTTTGCATGACATGGAAGTGGCAAAAAAAAAAAGAAAAAAAGGAAAAAAGCCCAAACCAAATATAGATGGTTAACACTAATAAAATAAAAATGGACTGATTTAGAAACTGAGCACCTAATCCCACTCACACATTCCATAAAAACTATAATTTGTGTGATATAGAGAGAGATGCAAGAATTTTCATAGGATTGGTTTTAAGAAGAGAATGACATAAATAATGATATTAATATACATTATATAATGTAAAACAACTATTTTTAATATATAAATAAAATATATTAACTTATATATTATTGCATTTAAATATCTTTTTTTTTTGTCTTTTTGCCATTTCTTGGGCTGCTCCCGCAGCATATGGGATGTTCCCAGGCTAGGGGTCTAATCAGAGCTGTAGCCACCAGCCTACGCCAGAGCCATAGCAACGTGGGATCCGAGCTGCCTCTGTGACCTACACCACAGCTCACAGCAATGCCAGATCCTTAACCCATTGAGCAAAGGCAGGGATCAAACCCGCAACCTCATGGTTTCTAGTTGGATTCACTAACCACTGCACCATGATGGGAGCTCCCTAAATATCTTTTAAATACACATTTATAATTCATCAAATTCTTATAAAATATATATATATAAATTTATCAACCAAATAAAATGATATATTCCCTTTTGTAATACTGCACATCAGTAAAATATTTCATGTAGTATGTACTTTACAAAGACCTAATCCCAGTGTTTTGGTAGACAAGTATATTTAGAGGCACCATAAACAGCATCATGTTTAAGCAGGCTTTTTTTTTCCTTTGTCTTTTTAGGGCTGCACCTGAGGTATATGGAAGTCCCTAGGCTAGGGCTTGAATAAAGGCTATAGCTGTAGTTGCTGGCATGTCACAGCCACAGAAATGCGGGTCTGAGCCACATCTGCAGTCTTCAGTGCAACTCATGCCAAAACAGGACCCTTAACCCAGGAGCAAGGTCAGGGATTGAACCTTCAATCTCATGAATAGTTTTTGGGTTCATTACTGCTGAGCCATAATGGGAACTCCTAAATAAGCTTTTAAGAAAGTTGGTTATTGATAATGTAAATCAATATTGATGTTATGGAAACATTAAAAGAAAGGAGATCCATCAACTTAATGACATTGTTTGCTTCAGGGAGACAAGGATGCAGAGAATTTGATGTTGAACCCAAGCTCTTGTACGTGACATGCAGTGAGGTCAAACACACCAAAAGGACTGAATTTGGAGGTGAGAAAGGTTTATTGCAGGGCAAAGAAAGGAGAATAACCAGTGACTCTAGCTCAAAATCATGAACTCCCCAGGGGGTTTAAAGGAAAAATTTTATAGGCAAAATTTAGGTGGTGGGGACTGCAAGGTGTGTGACCTCCCTCTGATTGGTTTGTGATGAGGAAACAATCATCAATCTTCTAGTCGAACCAGTCTGGGACTGGAACTCAGCCTGAAATTAGTATCCTCCATCTGCTTGGGGGCCCTAGTTCTGTAGAAGAACTCAGAGCCAGGTATCAGATTGTTATGTACTTCACCCAAGTAGGAACCTGGCTCAGGCCACATTGCTGAACTATAGTTTCTTTCTTTTTAATTAAAAAAATGTATTAGAGGATAGTCGATTTATAGTGTTGTGTCAATTTCTGCTGTGCAGCATAGTGATTCAGTCACACTTATACATACATTCTTTTTCTCATTATCCTCCATCATGGTCTATCCCAAGAGACTGGGTTTAGTTCCCTGTGCTGTACAGTAGGATCTCATTGCTTATCCATTCTAAATGTAATAGTTTACATCTACCAACCCCAAACTCCCCATCCAGCCGGCTCCCTCCCTTTCCCCCATAGCAACCACAAGTCTTTCTTTGTGATTCAAACAGTGACTGATTAGGGAAGTGAGGGCAAAAAGAAAGACACAATATGACTCAGGGACCTTCTGCTTCTTTCTTGATGTCCTTATTCCCCTAATTAGTCACTGTCTTTGGATCTCAGGGACTGTCTAGGAGGCTGAAACATTTTCCCTACAAACAGGAAATGGAGGACACAGAAAGGCTTTTGTCCTTGGGAGGGTACGATAGGCTCCTCCTGGATTTCAGAATGGGATGGAGCTGAGGTGCCATAAAAGGCAAATTCTATCGGTATTATTTCAAATCTGTATAAAATGTGAGATCTGAAGCAAATAGTGTTAAATATTTATATTTAAAAAATAAGATTTGAAATGGATAAGCAATGGGGTTCTATAGCACAGGAACTCTGTCTAATTTCTCAGGTTTGAACATGATGGAAGGTAGTATAAAAAAAGAATGTGCATATATGTATGACTGGGTCACTGTGCTGAACAGCAGAAATTGAAGGAACATTGTGGTTTTTTTGTTTTTTGGTTTTTGTCTTTTTGCCTTTTCTAGACTGCCCCGTGGCATATGGAGATTCCCAGGCTAGGGTCTAATCAGACTTGTAGCCACTGGCCTACACCAGAACCACAGCAATGAGGGATCTGAGCCACATCTGTAACCTACACCACAGCTCACAGCAATGCTGGATCCTTAACCCACTGAACAAGGCCAGGGATTGAACCTGCAACCTCGTGGTTCCTAGTCAGATTCATTAACCACTGTGCCATGACAGGAACTCCATGAAAGAACATTCTAAATCAACTATAATAAAAAATTTTTTTAAATAAAATGTACATAAATTACATAGAACTTAAAAAAATAGGAGGTGAGTATTGATAAGAGCAATAAATAATATTAATGGAGCATTTTCTAAGTGTTGAGCAATATTTGAGAAGACATTTTTTTCTCAATCCCAGCTGCACATTTGGGTAACTAGGAAACTCATGTGTAGAGATCCAGATATTGGTTCTAGGCTGAGGCTGGGGTATTTGTGTATTTTAAAATAAGCACATGTAGGAGTTCCTGCTTTGGCACAATGAGAACAGTGTTGTCTCTGGAATGATGGGATGCAAGTCTGATCCCTGGCTGGCAAGGTGGGTTAAGGATGTGGTGTTGTTGCCGCAGTTATGGTATAAGTGACAACCGTGGCTTGGATTTGATGCCTGGCCTGTGAACACCATAAGCCACAGCGTGGCCAAAAAAGAAAAAAAAAGCATATGTAAATTGACAAGACCTGCTCATCAACTCAGGTCCCAAAGTCAGCTGTGCTGCAGATTTAAGAAAGAAGAGACAAAGAAATAGAGTGAGGATCAGGGGGCTACTGCCTTCGAGAGGCAATAGCAACCCTCTGAGCCAAGTCAAGATTTTTGCTATTTTCTACTTCCTTCTATATACAGAATCACATGTGTCATTTACAATGTTACTGACCAAGGCTACAGATATGCAAGGCACAGACCCTTTGTATTCATAGATGCTATAAAAGATTAACCCTCCAGAGAAAGATTATATTGTTTATGCTTTAGGCTATTACGCCCTTTCCTTCAACTCCCTTAGGGTTCTGGTCATGAGAACAAGAATGTCAATGGCTTTCCATCAGCCACATCTGGAGTATTTGGCAACTTGCTTTCAAGCAGCCACTTGTAGATGTACATTTCCTGTCTCACTCCCTTTCCCCCAGGGGTCTAGGAAAGCCATGATTAGCATCATTCTTCAAGCGCCATCTAGTTTCTTTGATTCACTATGGTCTGTATACATGCATATCTGACAAGCCTCCAACAGTAAATATAGTGATCAGCCAGAACTAAAAACCAGTTGTCTAAGCAATATTAAGGATTTTTCAAACTTTTACCGTCCTCTAAGGTTGGATTAATTATGATAATTTCATAGTATAGAAACTACCCAGATGTGTTTATATTATTTATATTTAATGTCTTTTCAATTAAACCATAGAGCAACATGCCAAAATAATGAAACTGAATTACCTTCAGGTAGCAGAATAGAATTGCAGTCCCTTTATTTGGAGGGATTGATGTAAAAATCTATTAGCTAAACATGAGAAGCCTGGGTCTTAGGCAGGCTGTTGGACCTCCCCCGGTGTTAAACCCCTCAACTGTAAGTAAGAGGGTTTATCATCAGGAAAACAAGACTACCAGGTATATGAAGATGTATTCAACATCACTAATATCAGGAATGCTGGACAAAACCTCAATCAAATATCACTTCATATCTATTGTGATGGCTATTAACAAAAATCCAAACAACAGCAAGTGTTGCTGAGGATGTGGAGAAAAGGGAACCTTAGTACTTGGTTGGTGGAAGTGAATATTGGTACAGCCATTATGGAAAAGAGAATGGAGGTTCCTCAAAAATTAAAAACCGTTATTAATTGAGGAGTTCCCATCATGGCTCAGCATAAACAAATATGACTAGTATCCATGAAGATGCATATTTGATCCCTGGCTTCTCTCAGTGGGTTAAGGATCTGGTGTTGCTGTGAGCTGTGTGTAGGTCACAGATGCAGCTCAGATCTGGCTTTGCTGTGTCCTTGGTGCAGGCCAGAGGCTACAGCTCTGATTTGACCCCTAGCCTGGGAACCTCCATATACCATGGGTGTGGCCCTAAAAAGCAAAAATAAAAAAGCAAAAAACAAAAAACAAAAACATTGCTATTGATTGGAATAGAGCTATTCTATCATCCAGCAATACCACTGCAGGGAAAATGTCCAAAGGAAAAGAAATCAGTACCTCAAAGAGATATCTGTACTCCTAAGTTCATTGTAATTTTTCACAATAGTAAGAATATGCAAAAAACTGATCTACAGACCCAGAAATGGATAAAGAAAATGTGCTGTGTATACAGAGACAATAGAATGTTATTCAGCAGTAAAAAGAAGGAAATCCTGCCTTTTGTGACAATATGAATGTAACTGGAGGACATTATGCTTATTAAAATAGATCAGGCATGGAAAGAAAAATAATATGTGATTTTTCCTTAGGGGTGGAACCTAAGAAAATCCAATTCATAAAACCATCAATTAGAACTGTAGTTGTAAGGGGTAGGGTTGGGGGAAATGGAGAGTTGTTGGTCAAAGGGTATAGAATTTCTGTTATAAATGAATGAGTCCTGATTGTCTAGCATACAGCATGTGTCTTTGTGTGAGAAATTATCATATTATCTAATTTAAAGAAACCTTCTTGTTGTATAACCCAAATATGCAATTTTGTCAATCATACCTTAATAAACTGGATAAAAGGAAAACCAGTGAACTAATGTTGTCAGGCCACTTCAGAAGAGAGTACAAATATTAGCATGGTCCCATGTGGGGGATGTTTTACTGAGATTGAATTGAGTTGCAACAAACAACTTCATCTAAAATAAAAAAACTCAGAGAGTGTTCCTTAAATGTCATTATTGTTTAATCATTGAGAGAAGCTCTGTTAACAATGTGATCTTCTTCTTCATCAAGGCTGTATGATTATGTGCACTTAATGAAATGATGCTGGTTGATTTTTTAATTCCAGCAGAGCTAGAGTTATGAAGAATATATTAAATGACATTTAAAACACAACCCTGATATTTGAACAATCATTAATTTCATGAAAGGGGGAAGACAGAAAATAAAAAAATGACTCAACTCCTGAAGATAACTATCACAAAAAATCTGATTACAAACATTCAAATTTAATTTAGAATGCAGTTTACATAAATCCACATTTCAGAGAGTATTTACAAATATTGTAAATAAAAGAAATATCGAGAATGTATTTGAAAAATGTTTTATTTAACTGTTGTAATTAGTTCAATGTGGAACTTTACTTTATTCTTAGAGGGGATAGTGCATTTCTTATTCTGTATTTTTTTCTAAATAAGTAGTCTATATTACCATGATCATGTATTTATATATTCCCTCTCTTCTGTTACTGTTTAGTAAATTTCTATAAAGTAAGTGTGTGTAGAAAAAGGCAAATAAATGACAACCAGTAAGGAAACAATTCTAAGCAGATAGAAATTGTCACACTGAGAAATACTGCTACAGATCCTGGGGGGATATGAACTTAGAAGTGAATTGCTTGAATCTGAAACATGAACAAAGTGCTGCATGCCCATCTACTAATTTCCCTAATTTTGACCCTCTTTTCTCTAAAAAAAAAGGTGTCCAAACTATATAGAAGTGGAAATCTAACAAGTGTCTCCAAATTCTTCCTCCTGGGACTCTCAGATGACCCAGAACTGCAGCCCTTCCTCTTTGTCCTGTTCCTGTCCATGTACCTGGTCACCATGTTGGGGAACCTGCTCATCATCCTGGCTGTCACCTCCGACTCCCACCTCCACACCCCCATGTACTTCTTCCTCTCCATCCTGTCCTTGGTTGACATGGGTTTCATCTCCACCACTGTCCCCAAGATGATTGTGAACATCCACACTCACAGCACAGTCATCTCCTATACAGGCTGCTTAATTCAGATGTCTGTTTTTATTCTTTTGGGGGGTATGGATTGTACACTTCTGACAGCAATGGCCTATGACAGGTTTGTGGCCATCTGTCACCCACTGCACTACACGGTCATCATGAACCCACCCCTATGTTGCTTCTTACTTTTGGTGTCTTTTTTGGTCAGCCTTTTGGACTCCCAGGTGCACAATTGGATTGTGATACAAATTCCCTGCTTCAAGGATGTGGACATTTCTAATTTCTTCTGTGACCCTTCTCTACTCCTCAACCTTGCCTGTTCTGACACTCTCACCCATAACTTAATCATGTATTTTGTTGGTGCCATTTTTGGTGGGATTCCAGTCTCAGGGATCTTTTTCTCTTACTATAAAATCATTTCCTCCATTCTGAGAATCCCCTCATCAGGTGGGAGGTATAAAGCCTTCTCCACTTGTGGCTCTCATCTGGCAGGTGTTTGTTTATTTTATGGAACAGGCCTTGGGGTGTATCTCAGCTCAGCTGTCTCACATTCTCCCAGGAAGGATGCAGTGGCCTCAGTGTTGTACACTGTGGTCACCCCCATGCTGAACCCCTTCATCTATAGCCTGAGGAACAGAGACATCCAAAGGGCCATGAGGAGGTTCCTCAGCAAAACAATCTATTCTTAATATTTGTGTCATCCATTTGGAGTGTAGATTGGAACATGTGGCAAAATGCAACATCTAGACCTGAAATTTTACATTTCCATCAACAGTGAAGGAAAATTTCCTTTTCTCTGTGTATTCTCCAGCATTTGTTTTATATTGACTTGTTAATGTTGGACTTTTGACTAGTGTAAGGTGGTAGCTGATTAGACTTTTGATTTGCATTCCTCTAATAATTAGTGTTGTTGAGCACATTTTCTTGTGCCTGCTGGCCATCTGTATGTCTTCTTTGGAGAAATGTCTTTTCAGGTCTTCTGCCCATGTTTCAATTTGTGTGTAGGGTTTTTTTTGCTGTTGAATCTTATAAGTTGCTTGTGTATTTTAGAGATTAATCCCTTGTCAGTTGCATCATTAGAAACTATTTCTCCCATTCCACATGTTGTCTTTTTGTATTTTATATGGTTTCCTTTGCTGTGCAAAACCTTGTCAGTTTGTTTAGGTTCCATTGGTTCATTTTTGCTTTGATTTCTGTTGCTTTTGGAGACTGTCCTAAGAAAACATTTGTAAGGTTGATGTCAGAGAATGTTTTGCCTATATTCTCTTCCAGGAGTTTGGTGGGGTCTTGTCTTATATTTAAGTCTTTCAGCCTTTTTGAGTTTATTTTGGTGCATGGTGTGAGAGTGTGTTCTAGTTTCATTGATTTGCATGTAGTTTTTCCATGTTTCCCAGCAATTCCTGCTGAATAGACTATCTTTTTCCCATTTTGTGTTCTTGCCTCCTTTGTCAAAGATTAATTGACTGTAGGTGTCTGGGTTTATTTCTAGGTTCCTTATTCTGTTCCATTGGTCTGTCTGTCTGTTTTGGTACCAGTACCACACTGTCTTGATGCCTGTGGCTTTTTAATATTGCCTAAAGTCTGAGAGAGTTATGCCTTCTGCTTGGCTTTTGTTCCTCAGGTTTGCTTTGGCAATTCTGGGTCTTTTATGGTTCCATATAAATTTTTGGATAGTTTGTTCTAGTTCTGGGAAATACGTCATGGGTAACTTGATAGGGATTGCATTGAACCTATAGACTGCTTTGGGCAGCATGGCCATTTTTATGATATTAATTCTTCCAACCCAGAAGCATAGAATATCTTTCCATTTCTTTGAATCCTCTTAAATTTCCTTGATTAATGTTTTATAGTACTCAGCATATGAGTCTTTCACCTCTTTTGTTAGGTTTATTCCCAGTTGTTTAATTTTTGGGGGTGTGGTTTTAAAAGGTATTGTGGTTTTTACACCTTTTCTAATATTTCATTGTTAGTATATAGAAATGCAACTGATTTCTGAATGTTAATCTTGTATCCTGCTTCTTTGCTGAATTCATTGATCAGTTTGAGTAGTTTTTGTTTGGAGTCCTTAGAGTTTTCTATGTATATCATGATGTCATCTGCATACAGAGACAATTTTACCTCTCCTCTTCCAATTTGCATATATTTTATTTATGTTGTTTGTCTGATATCTGTGGCTAGGACTTCCAGTACTATGTTGGATAAAAGTGTTGATAGTGGGTATCATTGTCTTTAGTGGGATGGCTTTCAGCTTTTCTCCATTGAGTATTATACTTGTTGTGGGTTTGTCATAAATTGCTTTTATTATGTTAAGACAGGTTCCTTCTATACCCACTTTGGTAAGAGTTTTTATTATGAATGGATGTTAGACTTTGCCAGATGCTTTTCTGCATCTATTGAGATGATCAAGTGGTTTTCAACTTTTCTTTTGTTAATGTGGTGTATGACATTGATTGATTTGTGTATGTTGAACCATCCTTGTGAATCTGGGATGAATCAAATTGGTCATGGTGTATGATCTGTTTTATATGTTTTTGGACTCATTTAGCCAAACTTTTTGTGTCATCAAAGAAATTGGCCTATAATTTTCTTTTTTGTGTGGTATCTTTGTCTGGGTTTGGTATCAGGGTAATTGCGGCTTCACAGAATGAGTTTGGGGATGTTCCTTCCTCTGTTTTTCTGGAAAAGTTTCAGAAGAAGATGTGTTATCTCTTCTCCCTCAAGTTGGAAAGAACTCAGCTGTGAGGCCATCTGGTCCTGGACTTTTGCTTTTTGCAAGTTTTCTAATCATATGTTCAATTTCAGCACCTGTGATTGGTCTATTCATATTTTCTATCTCTTCCTGGTTCAGTCTTGGTAGCTTGTACCTTTGTAAGAATCTGTCCAATTCTTGGAGCTTGTCCATTTTATTGGCATACAGTTTCTCATAATATGTTCTCACGATCCTTTGTATTTCTGGAGTGTCGGTAGTAACTTCTCCTTTTTCATTTCTAAATTTACTGAATTGAACCCTCTCCCTTTCTTTCTTGATGAGTCTGGCTAAAGTTTTTTCAATTTTGTTGATCTTTCAAGGAACCAACTTTTGGTTTCATTGATCTTCTCAATTGTTTTCTTTGTCTCTATGTTATTAATTTTGGCTCTAATCTTTATGATTTTTTTTCCTTCTACTAATTTTGTATGTCATCTGTTCTTCCTTCTCTATATCTTTAAGGTGTAAGTTTAGGTTTTTATTTGAGTTATTTCTTCTTTCCTGAGATAAGATTGTATTGAATAAACTTCTCTCTAAGAACTGCTTTTGCCATGTCCCATAGGTTTTGGATTGTTATATCTTCATTGTCATATGTCTCTATGTATGATTTACTTGAAAATGTCTTTTATTTTCCACCACCCTTTTTCCAATCTGTTTATTCAGGATATGTATGAAGATGCATTCCACTGCTTCTCAACCTTGGCTTTTATCAAAATCATCCAGGATGCTTAAAAATATTGACATCTGGGTCTCACACCACCTATTCTGATAATTAGGCTGGGTTGTGTCCTGAACATGAAGATTTTTTAAGGCACCTAGGTGGTTAGAGTGTGTGGCCTAGGTGGAGAATTTCTGATAAGTCAGATCTTTCATTCCAAGGTGACCTGTCTGACTTTGGTCCTAACTACTCATGGAGGAAGATCCTAAAGAGATCAGAGCTCAAAGGGGGAAGATATGAAGAGCCTACAGTAGCCACACTCAATATATTTCCTCTTTCTTTCTTTCTTTCTTTCTTTCTTTCTTTCTCTCTCTCTCTCTTTCTTTCTTTCTTTCTTTCTTTCTTTCTTTCTTTCTTTCTTTCTTTCTTTCTTTCTCTTTCTTTCTTTCTTTCTTTCTCTCTTTCTTTCTTTCTTTCTTTCTTTCTTTCTTTCTTTCTTTCTTTCTTTCTTTCTTTCCTTTCTTTCTTTCTCTCTCTTTCTCTCTCTATCACTCTCTCTTTCTCCCTTTCTTTTCTTCTTTCCTTCTTTCTTTCTTTCTTTCTTTCTTTCTTTCTTTCTTTCTTTCTTTCTTTCTTTCTTCCTTTTGTTCTTTCCTTCGTTATGTCTGTCTGTCTTTCTTTCTCTACCACACCTGTGGCATGTAGAATTTCCTAGGCTAGGAGTCAAATCAGAGCTGCAGCTGCAGGCCTGCACCACAGCCACAGCAACAATGGATCTGAGCCACATCGTGACCTATGCTGCAACTTGCAGAAATGCTGGATCCTTAACCAACAAGCAAGGGAAGGGTTCAAACCCATCTTGTCACAGAGAAAACATTGGGTACTCAACCTGTTGAGCCACAACAGGAACTCTATCCTCATTATTTCTGATAAAGATTCCTCATGTATTGTGTCTCTCTACACCACAGAACTTGGCCTATGTGCTATTTTTGAAGGGATTATTTCTGCTCCAAACTCATATTTCTATACTTTGCTTTAGGATGAGACTCTTAGAATTAATGCTGTTTTCCATCTTATGGTTGTCTTTTATATATTCAAGAGTGGTCAGTAAATTCTCTTTGCCCTAAATGTTTTCCTAAATGCTCAACTGTCCCCTTTATACACCCATGCCTTTGGTATAGTAGCTTCTTCATTCACTTATGATAGCTGTGTTATTCTTTCTTTCTTTTTTTTTTTCTTTCAATCTCTCAATAACTCTTTAACAAACTCTTGTATTATATTTTCTCCATTAAAATGACTAATTGGTTTCTCTTTTCTTGAAGGAATCCTGATTGATGATGCAGCACAAGGGTATATAACATGTTGTAAGGTACCTACAATTGGGAGATTGCAAAATTGCACTGGGAAGAAAGGTGGTTGTTAAGACTCCATCTTAGTATTGGGTACGCCACTGGGAAATAGGGTGTGATGTCATATTTCCAATTGCTGTGTGGCTGTAACTATATCTGAGGATCATTATATCACCCAAATCATCACAATGAATTTATCTTCTTTTCCATTATTTAGGATCATAATTTTGTCAAGCAAATGGGTGTTCTTACACTTAGCAGAAAAGACCTGCTTAAGATTCACCCAATTATCATGCCTTTCTGTATTCTGTCACAAGAACTAAGTCTGAGGGCTTCTGTTGTGTTCCACGAGATGAGTGTCCACCCCTTCTTAGATTTTTCAGACTTCATTTTTAATGGTAGTAGTCTGGGCCCTCTGAAAGCTGTGCAAAACTAGTTTAGTTTACTTTGCATTTCTTTCTTTAAGTTATCAAATAGGCATTTCACTACAATGCATGTAGATGACAAACACAAAGAAAATTTCATTGGATCATTTTTGACTTACAGTGCTGTGTTAATTTTAGGTATACAGCAAAGTGAATCAGTTATGAACAGAATATATCTATTTCTTTTTGATATACTTTGATGTTAAAGAAAACAAAATACTTGACTTTGCTATGAAAGAAAATAATGCATTTGACAGAGGAAAATTTCAAGTAGTTTTTAGGAAAAGATGTAGCCCAATAAGAAATGATTAACTTTACTGAAATATTATATATGCATATCTACTTATGCAAACCTAGTTCCCCTGTGGACTAATTATTTTAGGTGCCCCAACACCATGTCTCCCCCTCTCATATCCACCTCTACTTACCTGCCATGTGTTATTTCCTAAATATACCCTCCATCCCTTATAAGATAAGAAGTTTACACCACCCCACTAACCACATATATCCCACTTTCTTCACTAGAATAAAAATTATCCCAAACTATATTTTATTAAAGCCTTTAAGAGCTGAAAACACAAAGAAACATAAAGCAAATAGGTTCCAGGGAGTAATGAGTCCACTCTAGTTAGTATATATCAGAAACCCTGGGAACATTGCTTCAATTTGGCATTGGAATGGCTGCAGATTGGCCTGATGTGGATGGAGGGGCTCTCCTAGTTGGTCAGAAATCAGGGGGTCTACTTGAAATTGAACAACCAGAAGCAGTAGAGGGGAGGGGGTCTGCAGGAGTGCCCAGTGGAAGGGAAGATCTACCCATTTGCTTGGGCATCCCCAGATTATTTTATGTAGATTATGGTGGTGGAATGAATTGGGGAGTATGCTAGAAAGCAGGCAAATGGACTTGAGTCTTGAAGTGCTTGGAGAACAAACTTCTTAGGGCACATGAGGCCTCTGTGGTGGGCGATTTCTGAGATGTTCTTATGGATCCCCAATTCTGCTTTTCATGCCTTGTACACTTCCTTCCCATTGACAATGAGATATACATAGTGACTTGATTTTGACAATGACATATGGAAGACATGTTGGGATATGTCACTTCAGGGATTAGAGTTTTAAAAAATATGACCTTTTTTTCTCCTTCTCTTATCTTCCTCTCTCTGTTGAGAGAACACAGCTTCCATATGGTGAGGTATTCCCTCAGAGGCCCATGGATCAAGGAACTGTGGGATTTCTCTGGATAATATGCTGTGTACATGGGAATCCTAACCACAGCCCTGTAGTGAGCTTGAAAAGTGCTCCTTTGCTAATCAGGCCTTCAGGTGTCTGTAACCCTGACCAACTGCTTGATTGCAACCTCCTGGGAGGCCCTCTGAAATATTTAAATAAATATCAGTAAGCAAATAACAAGTAAAAATCAGGGGTATTCTAATACGGCAACATAATTCCATTAGAGGAAATCTTAGAAATGAAGACTCATTGAAATTACAAAACACACACATGCACACACACACACAACACCATAAATCTCTAAAATATAAATTGCCATGCTAAGTAAGAACTAAGGTAATTAAAATAAGTAATCTTTTGAGACAAATATTAGCTGAGAAAATTGAAAAGGTATAACATTCTTGCTGTAGATGGCCCAGTGCTGCATAGATTTTGTGATGAATACAATGGGTTTGCTGGGATTAAAATCATACATTGACTGGTTACACTGGGGGGAAATATCTGAGTATTATGTTAACATTCTGCAACGTGTTACATGTAAGGAGCCAAAGGTATAGGTGAACATCCTCCTGAAGAGACTAGGGACCAAGAACATTCCAGGAATGTTCAGTTTTCTCTTTTTTTTTTTCTTTTTTGATGAATACTAGCAAGTCTCCAGAGACTGGGACAACATGGACCAACTGGCTAATTATGAGCTTTGTGCACTGAGACCTCAGGTCACACCACTGTACATAATTGGCCAGTGCTTCCATCTCTTCAGTTTGCCAGTTCTAAGAGTATGGATTCTAGACCTGTGTCTCCATTCTTTGTGGGCACCTACATCAGAAGTTCCTAGCCTGAGTCTGACTTCTTGCCAGTCCTGAAGAGAGATCCTGAAACTTCATCACACACCAGGCAGGAGAGGGCAGTGAATCTCTACTCCTTGGTCATGGTCCACCAGAAATGTATCCAAGCCCAGTAAGTGCTGAGGGGAAAGAGTGATTGATGGAGGGTTTCTTGGGAAGCATGATTTCCTCCTAGGAGGCTAAAATGATGGTTGGTATAGAAAGATGAAGGGTCATTGATGTACAGAATTTTGGAGCAGAGACCTCTGAAATTTTTGTTCTTGGTTGTGGTTTGGGTGTGAGAATTCACATTCAGACTTCTGCATCCATCCTCACTGGCTTTGTCTCTGCCTGGCATCCCTCCCACCATAGCAGCACATGAACCTCTCTAAACTTCCCTCTTAGCAATTCAAATGCTCATGAAAGCAATGATGAAGATGAGAAGAAGGATGGCATTAACCCAAACATGATGCACTGTTGACGAGTGTCAGGTTCTGTGGTTTGTGTATTATGTCTCTTGTTTGATTACATCTGCATCATCTCTCTCAAACTGTAAGTGCCCACATCCCATGATTATTTCAATAAGAGGAAGGCACAGCATTTTATGTAACATTTACTGTGGTATTGGTTAGTACGAGTTAAAGCCATGTTTGAAGTCAGTCATCCTGGACAGACTGAGTCCAGACACAATGCATCTGAGCAGGCTTTCCCCTGCCAACCTCAGCAGTCATGTGTCTTCCCTGTGAGAGCTGGCAGAAACTCGCTGCTCACGAAGCCCTTCTCTGTGGAGTTTTCTTGCAGACCACAGTGGAGGGGAGTAGGTAGTGCTTGCTGTATGGATGACAGGAAAAATGATTGAGTGACAGAAAGAGACAAGGAAGATAAATGCCATCTGATATCATTTATATCTGGAATCTAAAATATGGCACAAGTTGGATTTCCCATTGTAGCACAGGGGAAATGAATCCAGTTAGGAACCATGAGGTTGCAGGTTTGATCCCTGCCCTCACTCAGTCGGTTAAGTATCTGGTGTTGCTGTGAACTGTGGTGTAGGTCACAGACATGGCTTAGATCTGGCACTGCTGTGGCTATGGTGTAGGCCAGCAGCTGTGGCTCTGATTAGACTCCTAGCCTGGGAACCTCCATATGCCACAGGTGGGGCCCTAAAAAGCAACAACAATAATAATAATAATAAAGTAAAATAAAATATGGCACAAATGAACCTATCTGCAAGACGTAAACAAACTCACAGACATAGAGAAGAGACTTGTGGTTGCCAAGGGGAAGGGAGAAGGGATGGGATGAACTGGGAGTTTGGGGTTGGTAGTTCCAAACTATTACATTTAGAATGGATAAGCAATAAGGTCATGCTGTACAACCTAGGGAAATATATCCAATCTCTTGGGATAGAACATGATGGAAGATGGCATGAAAAAGATGTATACATATGTATGACTTGGTCAATATGCCCTACAGCAGACATTGACCCAGCACTATAAGTCAACTATACTCTGATGAAAATAAAATAAAATAACATCACAAAAAGAACTGGTGAAGGACATTTAAGGATAGATGATACAATGCTGAACAGTAGAAAAAATATACATATAAAGAAATGATAAAAAAAATATAGATAGATGATAGATCTCTCTATCGATCTTGCTCCTGGATTTTACTTCAACTGTCCACTTCCTCCTCCATATCCATAATCAGCCAAATCAACCACAAAAGGAGACATAAAAATCAGAGTCTTGGAGTCCACTCCTACTCAGGAAAATGACAACTATTTAAAATAATATACACCAGATGTATCTGTGGTTAGACCTCTGCACTTCTGCTTGGAACTTTCAGAGAGTCTGAAAACCATGAAATTAAGTCATAGGATTTACATAATAAAAAATTAATTTTGAACCCTTGGCGTTCCAGTAGTTCTTAGTGTGTGAGCGGGTAATTTCTTAGAATCCTCAGTTTAGGATTGTCAGCTGAGTCAATTCCTTTTTATTTTTTTGATAAAAAACCCACTCAATTAGAATGAAACAAATAATGGTTGCCCTCTCTGCAGTAACTATGTGATGGATGCATAAAGCAGAATTTAAATTCTTAATATTTTGTAACTAATAATGATGAGGCTAATTCTCACCTTACTAGATGTAAATATCCCTTTATCTAATGTTATTATTTCCTTACATCCCATACATTTGGTTTGTTTATACTAATACATTCTTCATATATGAAGAGAAAGAACTGAGGCTCATTTATTTCTGATTCCCAAGAGCCTACCTCTTGTTGGCACAGAGGAGGCACCCAGGATTTAAAAAAAGCCAGAAAGAGAAAGACAAATACCATATGATATCCCTTATATCTGGAATCTGACATATGGCACAAAGGAATCTTTCCACAGAAAAGAAAATCATGGACTTGGAGAACAGCCTTGTGGTTTCCAAGGGGGAAGGGGAGGGAGTGGGAGGGACTGGGATCTTGGGGTAAATAGATGCAGAATGTTGCCTTCAGGATGGATTAGCAATGGGATCCTGCTAGTGTAGCACTGGGAACTCTGTCTAGTCAATTATGATGGAACATGTATAGTGAGAAAAAGAATGTATACATGTACATGTAACTGGGTCACCATGCTGTACAGTAGGAAAAAAATATATAAAGAAATTTTTAAAAAGCCAGTTAAGTGTTGAATAAACCCTTCCATTTTTCATAAAAAATAAAGTAAATTGCCTATGGCTTCCAAGCAGTGGATCATTCATGCTGGTGTTTCCACCCTTCAGAATGTCCCATAAGACGAGGACAAGATAAAATCATGCTTGTTTGTGACCATGTGATTTTCTATTGGACCTATTATTTCCCATTTAGTAGCACCTACAGGATTCAGTCATTGAAAAACCACTGCAGAAATTTTCATAAGTATGAGGAAAAAAGGAGTCATGAAATATGAGAACAGTACATTTTATTTCATGGGCTGATATGTATTTTAGGGTTTCATGTCATTCAATGCTCCAATGCCCTCAGACAGGAAAGGATTCGACCTCTCTGCAATGTAATCTACAAAACATCATTAAATTTTAGGAATTGTATTTAGTGAATAAATACATTATTTCAATGTTGATTGACTTTCTTTCTAAAAAATGATGCACTATTTACCAGTTACAAACCCTTTATAGTTTCCACACTTGGTTTGGTGGTGAGTATTAGACTCTTTATTTCCAAGAAGGAAGAGAAGCCCAGAGATGAGGAGAGATTTACACACACTCCACATATAGGGGGTGAAAAACCCAGGACTCAAATCGTGATCTGCTTATTTATGTACCAGTTCTCAGTCACCTCCACTGTAGACAAGAGTGAGTCTTTTCTAACCTACTTGGGTCTCAGATGTGAAATAAAGGTAGAAGAATTGATTGATCCTCTTTTGGTTCAGTGAGTCTACCTGTGAATTTTGAGAATGAGACAGTAATTTACAGGGGCCATAGTGTCACTAACAAGATTGGTTACAGGAATTTTTATAAATAGTCAAGTTTTTCAGTCCAGTTTTAAAGCCCAAGTTTGAAATAATTTCCCATGCAAGATGAAAATGTCACATGTAGGTGTCATGAAATTATCACAAGATAGACTTCAGGAAGGGAGAGACAAATAACATATGTTATGACTTACATGTGGAATCTAAAATATGGCACAAATGAAACTACCTACAAAACAGAAACAGACTCATGGATAAAGAGAACAGATTTACAGTTGCCAAGGAGAATGGGGGAGGCAGTGGGATGGATGGTGAGCTTGGGTTTAGTAGATGCAAACTATTACATTTAGAATGGATAAGCAATGAGGTTCTACTGTACAGCATGGGGAACTATATCCAATCTCTTGGGATAGAACTTGGTGGAAGATAGCATGCTAAAAAGAATGTATATATATATATATACATATATATGTATGACTGGGCCACTGTGCTCTATAGGAGAAATTCACACTGTAAATCAACTATACTTTTAAAAAAGTTTTAAAAAATGATACAACAGAAATAGTTTTTTAAGTGACACTTAGTAAAAATTGATGTGGTTGATAGAAAGTAATTTTTGGATTGAAACAAATATAAGCAATTAATACTAGTAAAACTGAATATTCACCAATTCCTAGAAATTGAGCTAATCCCCACTCACAGTTGGTATACATATTCTCATTTGTATGATACAAAGTTTGGTGTAAGAATTTTCATAGGACTGTTGTAAAAGGAAACCGATATAAATAGTAATATAAAATATGTAAGTTAACTAATAAATAAAACATGATTATTTAGTTACAGTAAATGTATGTGAAGTATATAGGTTAAATATGTTAAATCTATATTAAAACCTATAAACATAAATTTGTAAACTAAATAAAGTGATGTTTTGACTTACACAATTATGGCCATCAGGAAAAATGTTTGAAGTACTCGTTTGTACTTAACTAAGAGGCTTCACCTCAAAGTTGAGGGAAAATACATTTTAGAGAAAATATGGGCGGTATTCTGCTAAGGTGCGATCTTAAGAACTCTCTTTATAGATATAGAAATTAATATTGGCATCATGGAAACAGTGACAAGGAAATATACCCATCAACTTCATGTCACTGGTCGCTTTTTGGGGACAGGTATGCAGAGGGATGGGATTGAGCTGAGACACCAAGAAAAGCCAAATGGTATCAGTTGTGTTTCACATCCCAATAAAATATGAGAACTGAAACAAGTATTATTAAATGCTCATATTTAATAAGTGACCATGCATATTATGAGGGCAATTATAGGTAATATTTATGGAGCTTTCTCTAAGTGTTGGGCAATATTCCAAGGCAGTGATTATTAAGCCCAGATTCTCATTAGTGTGGCTGAGAAAGTCACCTGCAGGGATCCTGATACTGGTTCTAGGCTGAGGGTGTGTTGTCTGTGTATTTTTAAAATAAGTATGCATGAATTATCAACATAGTGGTACTTAAAACCACTGGTCTAAGCAATATTAATGATTTTGTCAAACTTTCTTTCAGTAGTTCTATTAGGTAGCTTCATTTATTATCCTAATTTCATAGTAAGGAAATTTCCTAGATGTGTTTACATTATTTATTTTCTTGTTTTTTCTCCATCAAATCATAGAGTGACATGTCAAAATAATGAAACTGAATTACAATCAGGTAGCAAAAGTAAGGGAATTGCAATTCCTGTATCAGGAAAGATTGACATGCAAACCTGCTAGCTAGATGTGAGAAGGCTGGGTAATACTCTGGGCTCTGGGACCTCCCCTAGTGCTAAGCTCCTCAACTGTAAACAGGAGGGTTTATGATCAGGAAAACAAGGCTGTTATGGGTCTGAAAATGAGCTCCACATCATTAGTATAAGGAAACTCAAGTCAAAACCCCCTTCGAATACCTCTTCTCATGTGTTAGGATGGCAATTACATATAAAAGAGACAACAAATGTTGGTGAAGCTCTGGAGAAAAGGGAACTCTTGCACCTGATTGGTGGGAATGAATATTGGTACAGCCATTATGGAAAACAGAATGGAAGTCTCTTAAAAATTAAAAATTGCTACTAATTGAACTAGAACTACCACATGATGCAGCAACTCCACTTCAGGATATATCCCAAATAAATGAAATCAGGAGAAATGTCTGCCCTCCAATGTTTTTTAAAGCATTATTCAACTTGCAAAAATATGGAAACAACCAACATGTCTGTTGACAGATGAGGGGATAAAGGAAATGTATTTAGACAAAGGAATATTATTCAGCAATAAAAGGAGGAACTCCTGCCATTTGTGACAACATGGATGGTACTGGAGAGAATTATACTTATCAAAATACGCCAAACATAGAAAGACAAATACTGTATGATCTCACTTATGTGTAGAATCTAAGAAAATGGAACTCAGGGGATCATCTGGATTAGATCTGTATTTATGAGGGTCAAGAGGTGGAGCAAGTGAGCAGATGTTGGTCAAAGGGCACAAACTTTCAGCTATAAAATGAATAAGTTGGGGGATCTAATTTAGAGTAGGATTACAATAGTTAACAATTATGTATTATATTTTTGAAATCTGATAGATAGTTCTGCTTAACTGTCACCATACACACACACACACACACACACACACACACACACACACACACACAGAGTAAATAGTAACTGTAGGTGATGGATATGTTAATTAACTTGACTGTGATAATTATTCACAATGTCTGTATGTCTTTATAAAAACCTTCCAGTTGAACAATATTATGCAGTTTTTTTCAGTCATACTTCAAGAAACTGGGGGAAAAAAAGAAAAAACAGAGAAGTGATATTATTCAGATACTAGAGAAGAGAGCCCAAGATAAGTAAAATATTCTCAAGCACCAGAGATTTTACTGAGACGGTATTGTCTTGAAACAAATACCCTGTATAAAATGAGTTTTTAAGAGTTTTTAAAATTTCATTATTATTTAATCATTGACAGAAGCTCTATTTCTGAAGATACCATTTTCATAGTCATTAATCTATGTGATTTTGTGCAATTAACTAAATCAAGCTTATCTAAATTCAAAGTCCACCAAAGCCAAAAATATGATGTATAAACTATGTAAACTTTGAAATAAAACATTTATATTTGAGTAATCACTTATTTTAAGAAGGAGGGAAGACAGAAAAAACAAAAATGATAAATCTCTGAATATTGCATAAAATGTTTCCTTTTTTTCTTTCCTTTTCTTTTTACAGCCACACCTACAGTATATGGAAGTTCCTGTACTAGTGGTTGAATTAGAGCTACAGCTGCAGCCTTTGCCACAGTCATGGCAACAATGGATCTGAGCCACATCTGTGACCTATGCTAAATATCATGGCAATGCTGGCTCCTTAACCAAGTGAGTGCGTCCAGGGACTGAAACTTCTTTCTCACAGACATTATGTCAGGTTCTTTTTAAATTTTTTTTAATGTAAGTATAGTTTGTTTACAATGTTCTCTCAATTTCTGCTCTATAGCAAAGTGACCCAGTCAGATACACACATTTCTTCTAATACTATTTTCCATCATGTTCTAACTCAAGAGATTGGATGTAGTTCCCTGTGCTGTACAGTAGGACCTCACTGCTTATCCATTCTAAATGTCATAGTTTGCATCTACCACCCCCAAACTCCCAGTCCCTCCCACTTCCTGCACCCTCCCTCCTGGCAACAGCAAGTCTGCTCTCCATGTCTCTGATATGTCTCTGTTTTGTAGATAGGATCATGTATGACGTATTTTAGATTCCACGTATTAATGATCTCCTACGGTATTTTTCTCTTTCTGACTTACTTCACTTAGTGTGAGAGTCTCTAAATCCATCCATGTTGCTGCAAATGGCAATAGTTTGTCCTTTTTATGTTTGAGTAGTATTCCATTATATATGTACCACATCTTCTTAATCCATTCATCTGTCAGTGGACATTTAGGTTGTTTCCATGTCTTGGCTATTGTGAATAGCGCTACAATGAACATAGGGGTGCATATATATTTTTGAATTAATGTTTTGTCCAGATACATGTCCAGAAGTGGGATTCCTGGACCATATGGTAGTTCTATATTTAGTTTTCTGAGGTACCTACATACTGTTTTCCGTAGTGGTTGTACCCATTTACATTCCCACTGACAGTGAAGGAGGGATCCCTTTTCTCCACACTGTCTCCAGCATTTGTTATTTGTTGACTTGTTGATAATGGCCATTATGACTGGTGTGAGATGGTAACTTATAGTAGTTTTGAGTTGCATTTCTCTAGTAATTAATGATGTTGAACAATTTTTCATGTGCCTACTGGCTAAGTGTATGTCTTCTTTTGAGAAATGTCTATTTAGGTCTTTTGACCTTTTTTTGATTGGTTGCTTTTTTATTGTTGAATTTTATGAGCTATTTGTATATTTTGGAGATTAGGCCCTTGTCTGTTACATCATTTGCTAAGATTTTCTCCCATTTTGTGTGTTGTATCTTCATTTTTAAAAATAGTTTCCTTTGCTGTGCAAAATCTTTTTAGTTTAATAAGGTCTTGGATTTTTTTTGGTCTTTTTATGGCCATACCCAGAGCATATGAAGGCTAGGGGTTGAATTAGAGCTGTAGCCACAGGCCTAAGCCAGAACCACAGCAATACCAGATACAGGGGGTGTCTGCAACCTACACTACAGCTAATGGGAATGCCGGATCCTTAACCCACTGACCAGATTCAGGGATTGAACCTCTATCCTCATGGACACTGGTCAGATTTGTTTCCACTAAGTCATGACAGGAACTCCTATTTTTGTTTTTAACTGACCTTATTCTAGCGGGTGGATCAAACTAGATCCAAGGACATTATTCACTGATCTAGAACAAAATATTTTAAATATATATGAAAATATGCATAAGACCCCAAATAGCCAAAGAAATTTTGAAAAAGAGAAAATAGAAATGGAGGAATCAGGCTTCCTGACTTAGGACTACACTACACAGCTACAGTCATAAAAACAGTATGGTGCTGGCACAAAAACATACACATAGATCAGTGGAACAGAATAGAGAACTCAGAAATAAACCCATGCACCTCTGATTAACTAAACAAATAAGGCTAAAACATACAATTGCAGCAAGACAGTCTCTTCAACAAGTGGTCCTGGGAAAACTGGAGAGCTACATGTAAACGAATGAAGTTGGAACATTCCTTAACACCATACAAAAAATCAAAATGGATTAAAGACCTAAATGTAAGCCCTAACACCATAAAACTGCTAGATGAAAACATAGGCAGAATGCTCTTTGACATACGTTGGCTTCTTGAACCCCTGAGCCCCAGCAGGAACTCCTAAAATGTTTTCTGATTATGAATATTCATTTTTAATTTAGAATCCAGAGGATGTGGTTCTGCGTTCATAGAGATTTGTAATTATTCCAAATGAAGGAAATACCTAGAATTGTGTTTGAATAAAATAATATCTCTGTAACTATGCCTTGATTTCTTTAAATTCAGAGTATGTTTTTCTTAAAGAGAAAGGTAATTTCTCATTCCACGTTATTTTAAAGGAGTAGGCTGTATTTAATTTAGATCACCATTTGATTGTCTAAGTTTCTTGCTCCCTTGTACCCTTTGGTACTGTTTTGCAAAATAAGAGTGAATAGAAATAAGTAAACAACACAGAAACTAATGAGGAAAATGTTCTAAGCAGATAAAATTTGTCACACTGAGAAATATTACTGAAAGTCCTGGGGTATATGACCTTAGAAATGAATTGCTTGCAGCCAAAATATAGAAAGAGGGCTGCATGCCTGCTACATATTTCCTTCTTTTCTTCTTTTTTTTTTTGTCTTTTTTTGCCTTTTCTAGGGCCACTCCTATAGCATATGAAGCTTCCTAGGCTAGGGATCTAATCAGAGCTGTAGCCACTGGCCTACACCATAGCCACAGCAAGGCCAGATCCAAGCCGCATCTGCAACCTACACCACAGTTCATGGCAAACACTGGATCCTTAACCCACTGAGCAAGGCCAGGGATCGAACCCACAACCTCATGGTTCCTAGTCAGATTCGTTAACCACTGAGCCACTAAGGAAACTCCCGTCTTTCCTTATTTTCAACCCTCTTTTTTGTTGTTTTTGTTTTTAAAAAAGCTGCACAGAACCAGAGATCTAACCATAAATCAAACAAGGGTTTCAGAATTTTTCCTCCTGGGCCTCTCAGATGATCCAGAACTGCAGCCCCTCCTCCTTGGGCTGTTCCTGTCCATGTACCTGGTCACCATGTTGGGGAACCTGCTCATCATCCTGGCTGTTACCTCTGACTCCCACCTTCACACCCCCATGTACTTCTTCCTCTGCAACCTGTCCTTGACTGACATGGGCTTCATCTCTACCACTGTCCCCAAGATGATTGTGAACATACAAACTCACAGCAGAGTCATCTCCTATGCAGGCTGCTTAACTCAGATGTCTATTTTTACTCTTTTTGGATGTATGGATAGTACTCTACTGACTGTGATGGCCTATGACAGGTTTGTGGCCATCTGTCACCCACTGCACTACCCGGTCATCATGAACCCACCCCTATGTTGTTTCTTACTCTTGGTGTCTTTTTTCATCAGCCTTTTGGACTCCCAGGTGCACAATTGGATTGTGATACAACTTCCGTGCTTCAAGGATGTGGAAATTTCCAATTTCTTCTGTGACCCTTCTCTGCTCCTCAAGCTAGCCTGTTCTGATACTCTCACCAATAACATAGTGATGTATTTTTTTGGCGCCGTTTATGCTGGTACTCAGGTCTCAGGGATCATTTTCTCTTATACTCGAATTCTTTCCTCCGTTCTGAGAGTCTCTTCATCAGGTGGGAGGTCTAAAGCCTTCTCCACCTGTGGCTCTCACCTGGCAGGTGTTTGCTTATTTTATGGAACAGGCCTTGGGGTGTATCTCAGCTCAGCTGTCTCACATTTTCCCAGGAAGGATGCAGTGGCCTCAGTGTTGTACACTGTGGTCACCCCCATGCTGAACCCCTTCATCTATAGCCTGAGGAACAGAGACATCAAAAGAGCCATGAGGAGGTTCCTCAGCACAACTACCTAATCTAAGTACTCGTGTCATCCATTTGGAATGTAGATTGGAACATGCAGCAAAATGCAATGTCTAGACCTGAAAAGTCTTCCTCTCACATTACATCTTTTTGTAGCTCTTATGGCCTTCATCCCTATCATTGCCTCACATTTGAATATTGCTTCATTTGATATGTCTTTCATGGGACTAGGAGAGTATTCTGGGATGTTTCCATATCATAATTACTGCATGGCTAACTCTTATTGTATCTATGGAGATGTCTGTAGTTTATCATGTTGACCCAAGCTTCCTGAAAAGATGACCAGCTCTCTTTTTATTATTGAAAATGTCTATTATTTTTGACAACTTTTTTTCCAAACTGTTTATGCAGGATATGTATGAAGAATCATGCCACTGCTTCTCAAGCTTGGCTTTTATTGAAATCTTCCAGGATGCTTAAAAATGCTGACAACTGGATCTCAACATCAGATTTCCTGATAATTGAATGGGTTGTGTCTGGAGCATGAGGATTTTTTTTAAAGCACCTAGGTGGTTAGAGTTTATGGCCTAGGTAGGGAACTTCTGATCTAAGAAACATCTTTCATTCCAAGTTGACCTCTATGGCTTGGTTTCTAATTGCTCATAGAAGAAGATCCTAAAGAGATCAGAGCTCAAAGGCAGAAGATATGAAGAGTCTACTATAGCAACGGGCAGTTTATTTTCCCCATTAATTCTTTTCTTTCTTTATTTTTTAAGCTGCCACACCTGTGGCATATGGAAATTCCCTGGGTAATGGGTCAAACCAGAGCTGAAGCTTCAGGCCTACACCACAGCCACAGCCACACAGGATCTGAGCCATATTCGTGACCTGTGCTGTAGATTGCGGCAACACTGGATCCTTAACCCACTAAGCACAGCGAGGGTTTGAGCTTTCATCTTCACAGAGGAGGCATCTGATACTTAACCTACTGTGCCACAACAGGAACCCCATCACCATTACTTCTGTTTATGATTCTTCACATAAGGTGTCTCTCTATACCATTAGAGCTTGGCTTATGTGCTATTTGTGAAGGCATTGTTTCTGTTCCGAACCCACACTTCTATACTTTGCTTTAGGATGGGGCTCTTGAAATTACTGCTCTATTTTCCATCCTGTGTTCATCTTACATTTATTCAAGAATGGTCAGAAAACGTCTCTTTGCCTGAAATGCTCAACCTAAGTGTTCAACTTTTCCCTTTATACCCTCATTCCTTAGGTGTAGTAACTTCTTCCTACACTTATGATAGTTGTGTTATGCTTTGTTCTTTTTTGCCTTTAACCAACTCCTATATTAAATTTTCTCCATTAAAATGACTCATTGGTTTCTCTTTTGTTCACTGAATCCTAACTGATACTTACATACCCTACAAGGTATGTAATAACTTGTAATGTACCTGCAATTGGAAGTTTGCAAAATGTTCAAAGGGAAAAAGGTGGTGGTCAAGGCTCTGTCTTAGTTTGGGTACACCACTGGAAAATAGGTTGTGATGTCATCTTCTAGTTGCTGTGTGGCTGTAATGATGGATCATCAAGTCACACAAGTCATCACAATGAATTTTTCATCACTTCGATTAATTTAGGATTGTAAAGACCCATGCTGTCAGCAAATGGGATCTCTACCCTTTACTAGAAGCAGCCGGATTAGGACCTCACTTGGTTACCATGACTTCCTGTATTCTGTCACAAGAACAAAGTGAGAGGGTTCCTGTGTGTCCCACAGGATGAGTGTCCATGCATTTCTACGTGTCAGAAAATATTTTCATAGGAGTAGTCTTGTCCCTCTGAAAGCTGTGCAAAATCAGCTTAATTTACTTTGCATTCAGTCTTTAGGTTATTTAGGTAGGCATTTCTCTACCAACTACAGAGATGACAAATATAAAGCAAATTTTATTGGAGTCTAGTTGAGTTACAATGTTGTGTTAATTTCAGGTGTACAGTGATATGAATCAGTTGTACACAAACATACATCTAGTCCTTTTGGAGAAAATTTGATATTAAAAAAAGATATACTTAGCTTTGTTATGAAAGAAAACAATACATTTGGTTGAGGAAAATTCCAATAGTTTTTAGGAAGAGTTCCATAATTTAAATTCCACATATTAGGGAGATCATACATACTCCTCAAACAATGTTACTTTTAAAAAATGCTTTTTATTTTTTCCATTATGTCTGGTTTACAGTGTTCTGTAAATTTTCCACTGTACAGCAAAGTGACCCAGTCACACATACACATATATATTCTTTTTCTCACATTATCCTCCATCATGCTCCATCATAAGTGAGTAGATATAATTCCCAAGGCTATACAGCAGAATCTCCTTGCTAATGCATTCCAAAGGCAATAATTTGCATCCTTTAACCCCAGATTCTCAGTCTTTTCAGCAAGTGATGCTGGGAAAACTGGACAGCCACATGAAGATCAATGAAACTAGAACACACCCTCACACCATGCACAGAAATAAACTCAAAATGGCTTAAAGACTCAAACATAAGACAAGACATCATCAAACTCATGGAAGAAAACCTAGGCAAAACATTCTATGCCATCAACCTTACAATGTTTTCTTAGGTCAATTTCCCAAGGCAACAGAAATAAAAGCAAAAATAAACCAATGGGACATAATCAAACTGACAAGCTTTGGCACAACAAAGGAAACCATAAAAAAAAGACAACATACAGAATTGGAGAAAATAGTCTCAAAATATGCAATCAAAAATGTTCTAATAAGTAGTATTGGTTACCTCATCTCAGCCAGCCTATCAGTTAAAAATTTTGTCAATGCTATTCTATAGATGAGGAAGTTAGAAAGATGTCGTATCATAATCAAGATCACAGTTTCCAAGATGCTCACTTAAAATTAACTTCATTATCACAAGGAGATAAAATGGAGCAGTGGAGTTACCACTGTGGTGCAGTGGGTTAAGGCTCCACCTGCAATGGCCTGGATAGCTGCAGAGGCACAGGTTTGAGCCCCAGTCTGGCACAATGTGTTAAAGGATTTTTTAATGGTATAAACATAACTATCATTGGTTTTCATATCCCATGTCATAAATTCATATTCATTATTGACTCTAGAATCTTATTCCTTAAAATCACCATGAAATCATATCAGGTGAATAATACATTCTCCCCCTGTGGACTAATTATTTTAGGTGCCCCAATACCCAGTCCCCCCTCTCATATCCACCTCTACTTACCTGCCACATGTTCTCTCCTAAATATACTGTCCAGTAATTATCTACACACACATAAATATCATGCTTTGCTCCATATCCAGTTTGCTTTGGTATACATTTCAGCTTTTCCTATCGCTTAATGACAAACCAATCTCTGCATTCATCAGCAGAATGGTTGCTGTGTCGGGAAGGCTGCATGGATAAGACTGAGAAGGTTACACCACCCCACTATCCACATACATCCCACTCGCTTCACTAGCAAAAAACAAAACAAAAACAGGTACTCCCAAACCATATTTTATGAAAGCCTTCAAGAGCTGAAAACACAAAGAAACCTAAAGCAAATAGGTTCCAGGGAGAATAGAGTCCACTCTAGTTAGCATATATCAGAAACCCTGGGAACATTGCTTCAGTTTGGCATTGGAATGGCTACAGATTGGCCTGATGTGGATGGAGGGGCTCTCCTAGTTGGTCAGAAATCAGGGGGTCTACTTGAAATTGAGCAACCAGAAGCAGTAGAGGGGTGGTCTGCAGGAGTGCCCAGTGGAGGGGAAGACCTACCCATTTGCTTGGGCACCTCCAGATTATTTTATGTTGTTGTTAAGACTCCGTCTTAGTGTTGGGTACGCCACTGGGAAATAGGGTGTGATGTCATATTTTCAGTTGCTGTGTGGCTCTAATGATATCTGAGGATCATTAAATCACCCAAATCATCACAATGAATTTATCTTCTTTTCCATTATTTAGGATTGTAATGTGGTCAAGCAAATGGGAGCTCATACCTTTACCAGAAATGGCCTGCTTAGGACTTCGCCCGATTATCATGCCATTCTGTATTCTGTCACAAGAACTAAGTCTGAGGGCTCCTGTTTGTGCTCCACAAGATGAGTGTCCATTCCTGCTTAGATTTGTTAGGCTTCATTTTTAATGGTAGTAGTCTGGGCCCTCTGAAAGCTGTGCAAGACTAGTTCAATTTACTTCAAGTTTCACTATTTAAGTTATTGAGGTAGGCATTTCACTACAATGAACGTAGATGTCAAACACAAAGAAAATTTTATTGGAGCCTTTTTGACCTACAATATTGTGTTAACTTTAGGTATACAGCAAAGTGAATCAGTTATCAACCAAAAATATCCATTTGTTTGTGAGAAATGTTGATATTAAAGAAAACAATACACTTGACTTTGCTATGAAAGAAAATAATACATTTGACAGAGGAAAATTTCTAATAGTTTTTAGGAAGAGATGTAGCCCAATAAGAAATGATTAACTGTACTGAAATGTTATATATGCATATCAACTTATGCAAACCTAAGTAATAGCCAAAGCATCTTGGAAAGAGCCGTAGTTATGTTGTTTTGTCTGTGTGTGTTTGGTTTAATTTCTAGTTTATGTTCTGCTAAATATATATATCCTGTTTTAGGAAGATGTGGTATATACACACAATGGAATACTACTTGGACATAAAAAAGAATGACATAATGCCATTTGCAGCAACATGGATGGAACTAGAGACTTTCATCCTGAGTGAAGTAAGTCAGAGAAAGACGAAAACCATATGATGTCACTTGTATCTGGAATATTATATACAGCACAAAGAAACCTTTCCAAAGAAAATAAAATCATGGACTTGGAGAATAGACTTGTGGTTGCCAAGGGGGAAGAGGAGGGAGTGGGAGGGACTGGGAGCTTGGGGTAAATAGATGCAGAATATTGCCTTCAGGATGGATTAGCAATGGGATCTTGTTCTGTAGCACTGGGAACTCTATCTAGTCACTTATGATGGACCACATAATGTGAGAAAAAAATTTATGTACACATAAATGTGTAACTGGGTCACCATGCTGTACAGCATAAAAAAAATGAAAGCCAAAAAATTGAATAAAAACATAAAATTCTCACAGCAAGTGAAAATAGGAAAATGCAAATCCAAAAATACTATAATAGAAAGTATCCACCTGAGTATCAGTGCTAGGTGTGCTACAATATTCATGTAATATATCTCCACAATGTTCACAATTGATGAAATGGGAGTAAATACCCTCTGTTCCTTTTGAGTTCAATGATTTAGATTCCACATAAAAAGGGGATCATACATACTCCTCAAAAAATGTTCTAATAAGTAATTTTATGTACCTCATCTCAACCACCCTATCAGTTGAAATTTTTTGTTAACTTCATTCTACAGATGAGGATGTTAGAAAGATGATTTGTATGCTACTCAAGATCACAGTTAGTAATACCAGGTAACATAAATTCCAAGATGCTCATTTAAAATTAACTTCCTTGTTGGGAAGAGATCAAATGGAGCAGTAGGGAGTTACAACTATGGCGCAGTGGGTTAAGGATCTGACTGCAGCAGCTTATGTTTCTGCAGAGGTACAGGTTTTGTCCATGGCGAGGCACAGGAGGTTAAAGGATGTTTTATGGTACAAGTATAACTACCACTGGTTTCCTCGTCTCATATCCTATAAATTGGCATTTGTCATTGACTCTAGAATCTTATCCCTTGAAATCACTATGCCATCATTTCAGTTTAATAATAGTTTTTTCCCCCTGTGGACTAATTATTTTAGTTGCCCCAATACCCAGTCTCCCCTCTCATATCTACCTCTACTTACCTGCCATGTGTTCTCTCCTAAATATACTCTCCATCACTTATCCACACACAGGTAAATAACATGCTTTGCTCCGTATCCAATTTGCTTTGGTGTACATTAGCTTTTCCTATCACTTAATGCCAAACCAATCTCTGTATTCATCAGCAGAGAGGTCACTGTGTCGGGAAGGCTGCATGGATAAGACTGAGAAGGTTATACCACCACACTATCCACATACCTCCTGCTCTATCCACCAGCAAAAAAATGAAACAAAACACATAATCCCCAACCATATTTTATGAAAGGCTTCAAGAGCTGAAAACACAAAGAAACCTAAAGCAAAGAGATTCCAGGGAGAATGGAGTCCACCCTGGGAACATTGGCTCAATTTGACATTGGAATGGCTGCAGATTGGCCTGATGTGGATGGAGGGGCTCTCCTAGTTGGTCAGAAATCAGGGGGTCTACTTGAAATTGAGCAACCAGAAGCAGTAGAGGGGTGGTCTGCAGAAGAACCCAGTGGAGGGGAAGATCTACCCATTTGCTTGAGCAGCTCCAGATTATTTTATGTAGATTATGGTGGTGGGATGAAGTTGGGAATATGCTAGAAAGCAGGCAAATGGACTTGAGTCTTAAAATGCTTGGAGCACAAACTTCTTAGGGCACTTGAGGCCTCTATGGTGAGCAGATTCTGAGATGTTCTTATGGATCCCCAATTCTGCTTTTCATGCCTTGTACACCTCCCTCCCATTGACTAATGGATGTACATAGTGACTTGATTTTGACAATGAGAATGTGGAAGACATGTTGGGATGTGTCACTTGAGGGATTAGAGTTTTAGAAAAATCTGACCTTTTTTCCTCCTCTCTCTCTCTTCCTCTCTCTGTTGAGAGAACACAGCTTCCATGTGGTGAGGTATTCCCTCAGGGGCCCATGAGTCAAGGAACTATGGGAGTTCTCTGGATAATTTTCTGTGTACTTGTGAATCCTAACAATAGCCCCATGAGTGAGCTGGAGAAGTGCTCCTCTGCCAATCAAGCCTCCAGGTGTCTGTAGCCCTGACTGACTGCTAGATTGCAACATTCTGGAAGGCCCTCTGAAATATTTAAGTAAATATCAGTTACCAAATAAAGGCAAAAATCAAGAGTATCCTAATAGGGAAACCTAATTCCATTAGAGGAAAACTTAGAAGTGAAGACTCATTGAAATTAGTAAACACCCCCCTCACACACACACACCCGTAAATCTCCACAATATAAAGTGCCATTCCAAGTAAGAACTAAGGTAATGAAAATAAGTAATCCTTGGAGACATATATTAGCTGAGAAAATTGAAAAGGTATCACATTCTTGCTGTAGATGGCCCAGTGCTGCATAGATTTTGTGATGAATACAATGGGTTTACAGGGATTAAAATCATACATTGACTGATTACATTGGGGGGAAATATCTGAATATTATGTTAACATTCTGCAACATGTTACATGTAAGGAGACAAAGGTATGGGTGAACATCCTCCTGAAGAGACTAGGGACCAAGAACCTTCCAGGCATGTTCAGTTTTCTCTTTTTTACTTCTTCCATTAATACAAACAAGTCTCCAGAGACTGGGACAACATGGACCAACTGGCTAATTATGAGCTTTGTGCACTGAGACCTCAGGTCACACCACTGTACATAATTGGCCAGTGCTTCCATCTCTTCAGTTTGCCAGTTCTAAGAGTATGGATTCTAGACCCGTGTCTCCATCATTGTGAGCATCTGTATCGGTGGTTCCCAGCCTGAGTCTGACTTCTTGCCAGTTCTGAGGAGAGAGCCTGAACCTTCATCACACACCAGGCAGGAGAGGGCAGTGAATCTCTACTCCTTGGTCATGGTCCAGTAGAGATGCATCCAAGCCCAGTAAGTGCTGAGGGGAAAGAGTGATTGATGGAGGGACTCTTGGGAGCATGATTTCCTCCTAAGAGACCAAAAGGATTGTTGAGATAGAAAGATGAAGGGTCATCGATGTACAGAATTTTGGAGCAGAGCCCTCTGAAATTTTTGTTCTTGGTTGTGGTTTGGGTGTGAGAATTCACATTCAGACTTCTGCATCCATCCTCACTGGCTTTGTCTCTGCCTGGCATCCCTCCCACCATAGCAGAACAAGAACCCCTCTAAACTTCCCTCTTAGCAATTCAAATGCTCATGAAAGCAATGATGAAGATGAGAAGGAGGATGGCATTAAACAAAACATCATGTACTGTTGATGAGTGTCGGGCTCTGTGGTTTGTGTATTATGTCTCTTGTTTGAGTACATCTGCATCATCTCTCAAACTGTAAGTACCCACATCCCATGATTATTTCAATAAGAGGAAGGCACAGCATTTTATGTAACATTTACTGTGGTATTGGTTAGTACGAGTTAAAGCCATGTTTGAAGCCAGTCATCCTGGACAGACTGAGTCCAGACACAATACATCTGAGCAGGCTTTCCCCTGCCAACCTCAGCAGTCATGTGTCTTCCCTGTGAGAGCTGGCAGAAACTCCCTGCTCACAAAGCCCTTCTCTGTGGAGTTTTCCTGCAGAACACAGTAGGTAGTGTTTGCTGTATGGATGATAGGAAAGATGTTTGAGTGACAGAAAGAGACAGAGAAAGACAAATGCCATCTGATATCACTTATATTTGAAATCTAAAGCATGGCACAAATCAGAGTTCCCATCGTGGCACAGGGGAAATGAATCCTATGGGAACCATGAGTTTGCATGTTCAATCCCTTCCCCCACAGTTGCCATGAGCTGTGGTGTAGGTCACAGACATGGCTCAGATCTGGTGCTGTTTTTGCTATGGTGTAGGCCAGCAGCTGTGACTCTGATTAGACCCCAGCCCCGGAACATCCATATGCCACAGGTGGGCCTTAAAGAGCAAAATATAAAATAAAATATAATAAAATAAAATAAAATAAAATAAGGCACAAATGATCCTATATACAAAACAGAAATAGACTCACAGACATAGAGAACACTTGTGGTTGCCAAGGGGAAGGGAGAGGGAATGGGATGGACTGTGAGCTTGGGGTTGATAGTTCCAAACTCTTACATTTAGAATGGATAAGCAATAAGGTCATGCTGTACAACCTAGGGAACCATATCCAGTCTCTTGGGATAGAACGTGATGGAAGATGGCATGAAAAAAATGTATACATATGTATGACGTGGTCAATATGCTCTGCAGCAGACATTGACACAGCACTGTAAATCAACTGTACTCTGATGAAAATAAAATAAAATAAAATCACAAAAAGAATTGGTGCAGGATATTTAAGGATAGATCTCTCTATTGATCTTGCTCCTAGATCTTATTTCAACTGTCTACTTCTTCCTCCATACCCATTATCAGCCTACTCAACCACAAAAGGAGACATAAAAATTAGTCTTGGGATCCATTCCTACTTAGGAAAATGAAAACTATTTAAAATAACGTACATCAGATGTATCTGCCGTTAGACTTCTGCACCTCTGCTTGGAACTTTCAGAGAGTCTGAAAACATGGAAATCAAGGCATAGGACTTAGACAATAAAAATATAAGCAATTAATATTAGTAAAACTGAATATTCACTAGTTCTTAGAAATTGAACTATTCGCCACTCACAGTTCATATGCATATTCTCATTTGTAAGATACAAAGTGTGGCACAAGAATTTTCATAGGACTGTTGTAAAAGGACTCTGATATAAATAATAATATAAAGTGTTTAAGTTAACTATTTAATAAATAAAATATATGATTATATAAGTACAGTAAATATACACAAACAATATAGTTTAAATGTGTTAAATTTATATTAAAATACATAAATATAAATTTATAAATTTATAAATCAAATAAGTTATGTTTTGCCTTTTGCAACCATGTGCATCAGGAAAAATGTTTGAAGTACTTATTTGTATTCACAAAGAGATTTCACCTCAAAGTTTAGGTAAAGTACATTTTAGAGGAAATATGCTAAGGTGAGATTTTTAAGAAATCTACTTAGAGGTACATAAATGAATATTGACATCATGGAAATGTTGACAAGGAAATATACCCATCAACTTCATGCCACTGGTTACTTTTAGGGGACAGGTATACAGAGGGATGGGATTGAGCTGAGATCCAAGAAAAGCCAAATGTTATCAGATATGTTTCACATCTCAATAAAATATGAAAACTGAAGCAAGTATTATTAAACATTCATATTTAATAAGTGATGGTGTGTATTGATGAGAGCAATTATAGGTAATATTCCTGGAGCTTTCTTTAAGTGTTGGGCAATATTCCAAGACAGTGTTTACTAAGCCCAGATTCTCATTAGTGTGATTGAAAAAGTCACCTGCAGAGATCCTGATATTGGTTCTAGGCTGAGGGTGTGTTGTCTGCATATTTTTAAAATAAGCACACATGAATTACCAGCCAACTGGCACTTAAAAGCACTGGTCTAAGCAATATTACTGATTTTGTCAAACTTTCTTTCAATAGTCTCACTAGGTAGGTTCAATTATTACCCTAATTTCATAGTAAGGAAACTTCCCAGACGTGTTTACATTATTAATTTTGATTTTTTTTCTGCATCAAATCATAGAGTTACATGTAAAAACAATGAAACTGAATTACCATCAGGTAGCAGAAGTGAGAGAATTGCAATTCCTGTATCAGGAAAGATTGACATGCAAACCTGCTAGCTAGATATGAGAAGGCTGGGTAATACTCTGGGCTCTGGGGCCTCCCCTAGTGCTAAGCTCCTCAGATGTAAACGAGAGATTTATGGTCAGGAAAACAAGCCTATTAGGTGTCTGAAGCCTATTAGCTCCACATCATTAGTATCAGGAGACTCAAGTCAAAACCCCATTGAAATATCACTTCTCATATGTTAGGATGGCAATTACATATAAAAAAGACAACAAATGTTGGTGAAGCTCTGGAGAAAAGGGAACCCTTGCACCTGATTGGTGGGAATGAATATTGGTACAGCCATTATGGAAAACAGAATGGAAGTCTCTTAAAAATTAAAAATTGCTGCTAATTGAAATAGGACTACCACATCATCCGGCAACTCCACTTCAGGGTATATCCCAAACAAATGAAATCGGGACCTCAAAGAACTGTCTGCCCTCCCATGTTTTTTGCAGCATTATTCAAATAGTAAAATATGGAAGCAACCAACATGTCTGTTGACAGATGAGGGGATGAAGGAAATGTTTTGTGTATTTAGACAAAGGAATACTATTCAGCCATAAAAGAAGGAACTCCTGCCATTTGTGACAACATGGATGGAACTGGAGAGTTCAATTATACTCACTGAAATACACCAAACATAGGAAGACAAATACTGTATGATCTCACTTATGTGTAGAATCTATGAAAATCAAACTCATAGGATCATCTGGATTAGATCTGTAGCTGGGAGGGCAAGAGGTGGTGGAAGTGAGCAGATGCTGGTCAAAGGGCACAAACTTTCAGTTATAAAATGAGTAAGTTGGGGGGATCTGATTTATAGTATGGTAACCATAGTTAACAATTATGTATTTTATTCTTGAATTCCGCTAGTGAGATCTGCTAAACTGTTACCAAACTCTCTCTCTCTCTCTCTCTCTCTCTCTCTCTCTCTCTCACACACACACACACACACACACACACACACACACAAATAGTAACTGTAGGTGATGGGTATGTTAATTAACTTGATTGTGATAATCATTCACAATGTCTGTGTGTATTAAATCATTTTGTACATCTTTATAAAAACATTTCAGCTGAACAATTTTATGCAATTTTGTCAGTAATACTTCAATAAACTGGGAAAAAAAGAAAAAAAAATAAAGTGATATTATTTGGATACTGTAGAAGAGTGTCCAAAATAAGTAAAGTATTCTCAGACACCAGAGATTTTACTGAGATAGTATTATTTTGAAACAATAACCCTGTATAAAATAAAAATATTGGAGTGTTTTTAAAATTTCATTATTATTTAATCATTGACAGAAAATTTGTCTAATTTCTAAATACACCAGTAGGATTTCTAGACCATATGGTAGTTCTATATTTAGTTTTCCAAGAACCTACATAATGTTTTCCATAGTGGTTGTACCAATTTACATTCCCACTGACATTGAAGGAGGGAAACATTTTCTCCACACCCTCTCCAGTATTTGTTATTCGTTGACTTATTAATGATGGCTATTCTGACAGGTGTGAGGTGGTACCTTATAGTAGTTTTTGATTTGCATTTCTGTAATAATTAATGATGTTGAGAGTTTTTTCATGTGCCTACTGGCTAACTATATGTCTTCTTTGAAGAAATGTCTATTTAGGTCTTCTGTCCAATTTTCAATTGTGTTGCTTTTTTTATTGTTGAATTTTATGAGCTATTTGTATACTTTGGAGAAGAGGCCCTTGTCTGTTGCATCATTTGCAAAGATTTTCTCCCATTCTGTGAATTATCTCTTCATTTTAAAAAATAGTTTCCTTTGCTGTGCAAAATCTTTTTAGTTTAATAAGATCCTGGATTTTTTTTTTTTTTTTGTCTCTATAGGGCTGCGCCCAGAGCATATGGAGGTTCCAAGGCTAGGGGTTGAATCAGAGCTGTAGCCACAGGCCTAAGCCATAGCCACAGCAATACCAGATACAAGCTGTGTCTGCAACCTACACCACAGCTCATGGCAATGCTGGATCCTTAACCCACTGACCAAGCCCAGGGATCAAACCTGCATCCTCATGGATACTCGTCAGATTTGTTTCCACTGAGTCATGACCCAAACTCCTGTTCTTGTTTTTAATTGACATTATTCTAGGAGGTGGATCAAACAAGATCCAAGGATATTCTTTACAGAAGTAGAACAAAATATTTTAAATATACATGAAAACACAAATAGACCCCAAAAAGCCAAACAAAATTGGAAAATACAACCCAGAAATGGTAGAATCAGGCTTTCTGACTTCAGACCATACACAGCTACAGTCATGAAAACAGTATGGTGCTGGAAAAACAACAGACACATAGATCAGTGAAACAGAATAGAAAACACAGAAATAAACCCATGCACCTATGGTCAACTAATCTAGACAAATAAGGCTAGAATCTGCAATTGCCACAAAAGTCACTTCAGTAAGTGGTGCTGGGAAAACTGGACAGCTACATGTAAAAGAATGAAGTTAGAACACTCTCTAATACCATACCAAAAAATGGATTAAAGACCTAAATGTAAGGCCAGACACTATAAAACTGCTAGATGAAAACATAGGCAGAATGCTCTTTGACATATGTTGGCTTCTTGAACCCCTGAGCCACAGCAGGAACTCCTAAAATGTTTTCTGATTATGAATATTCATTTCTAATTTAGAATCCAGATGACATGGTTCTGCGTTCATAGAGATTTATAATTATTCTAAATGAAGGAAATACCTAGAATTGTGTTTGAATAAAAAAAGATTTCTGCAACTATGTCTTGATTTCTTTAAATTCAAAGTATGTTTTTCTTAAGGAGGAAGGCGATTTCTCATTCTACATTATTTTTAAAGAAGTAGGCTATATTCCATTTAGATCATGAATTGATTGTCTCTAAGGTTCTTGCTCCCTTTTACCCCTCAGTAGTGTTTTACAAAGCAAGAGTGAATAGAAATAGGTGGATAACACAGAAACCAAAGAGGAACATGTTCTAAGCAGATAAAATTTATCACACTGAGACACTGTGGTATATGACCTTGGAAATGAAATGCTTGCAGACAAAATATGAAAAGAATGCTGCATTCCCACTTACATATTTCCTTGTTTTCAACCCTCCTTTTTTGTTTAAAATTTGTCCAAGTTACACAGAACCAGAAATGTAACAAATGTTTCAGAATTGTTCCTCCTGGGCCTCTCAGATGGTCCAGACCTGCAGCCCTTCCTCTTTGTCCTGTTCCTGTCCATGTACCTGGTCACCATGCTGGGGAACCTGCACATCATCCTGGCTGTCACCTCTGACTCCCACCTCCACACCCCTATGTACTTATTCCTCTGCAGCCTGTCTTTGGCTGACATGGGCTTCATCTCTACCACCATCCCCAGGATGATTGTGAACATCCACACTCACAGCACAGTCATCTCCTATGTGGGCTGCTTAACTCAGATGCCTATTTTTATTATTCTGGGGGCTGTGGATTGTACACTTCTGACTGTGATGGCCTATGACAGGTTTGTGGCCATCTGTCACCCACTGCACTACCTGGTCATCATGAACTCACACCTCTGTTGCAACTTAGTTTTGGTGTCTTTTTGGTTAGCCTTTTGGAGTCCCAGGTGCACAATTGGATTGTGCTACAACTTACCTGCTTCAAGAATGTGGAAATTTCTAATTTCTTCTGTGACCCTTCTCTACTCCTCAAGGTAGCCTGTTCTGACACTCTCACCCATAACTTAATCATGTATTTTGTTGGTGCCATTTTTGGTGGGACTCCAGTCTCAGGGATCTTTTTCTCTTACTATAAAATCACTTCTTCCATTCTGAGAATCCCCTCTCCAGGAGGGAGATATAAAGCCTTCTCCACCTTTGGCTCTCACCTGGTAGGTGTTTGCTTATTTTATGGAACAGGCCTTGGGGTGTACTTCAGCTCAGCTGTCTCACATTCTCCCAGGAGGGATTCAGTGGCCTCAGTGTTGTATACTGTGGTCACCCCCATGCTGAATCCCTTCATCTACAGTTTGCAGAACAGTGACATCCAAAGGGCCATGAGGAGGTTTCTCAGAAAGTCAGTGTAATCTGAGTACCTGTGCCAGCCATGTGGAGTGTTGGCTGGATAATGCAGCAAAACTGAACATGTACACTTGAAATTCTCACTCTCTTATTACATCATTTTTGTAGTTCTTTTTGGCTTGATGCCTCTCCTGGCTTACTATTTCAATGTTTCTCCTCTTTTATGGCATTACTATGACTGGCGGAGTGTTCTAGGATCCTTTGTAGATCATAATCACTGCGTGAGTGAACATTACTATATCTACAGTGATTTTATAGTTTATCTTTGGTGATCCAGGCATTCTTGAAAGATGAACAACTCTTTTTCAATATATTGAACATTTACAACTTTTCCACAGCTCTTGTGTATTTTCCATAGTAATTTCTGTTTCTTCAAATCTGCATGTGCAGGTTATGTTATGAGGATATATGATGCTGCCTCCCAACCTTGACATTTCTTCAAATCGCCTGGCAAGCTTAAACTACTGACACCTTGGTCTCACCACTAGATATTCTGATTTAATTGAATTGGGATTAGTCTGAGCATACTTTTTTTTGGTTGTGCCAGTGGCTTGCAGAAATTCCCTGGCCAGTGATTGAATCTGAGACACAGCAATGACAATGTCAGATCCTTGACCCACTGAGCCACCAGGGGACCAAATAAGTAACAAGGATCTACTTTATAGCACACGGAAATCTACTCAATAGTGTGCAATAACTGTGTAATGGGAAAAGAATCTGAAGAGGAATGGATATATGTATGTGCATAATTGTTTTACTTTCCTGTATACTGGCAACTAAATCAATTTTGAAATTCAACTGCACTCCAATAAAATTAAATAAAATATTAAAATAGAAATCTTAGAAAATATATTGTGCTGTGAGTTGTATTTCTCTAGTTAGCATAAATCAGTAACAATTTGGCATATTTGCTACATTTGACCATGGGATGGCTGCAGATTGGCCTGATGTGGATGGAAGAGCTCCCCTAGTGAGTCAGAAACCAGGGGGTCTACTTGAGACTGCATCCCCTGAAGCAGTAGAGTGGGATCTACAGAAGGACCCAGTGGAGTAGTTCTACCCATTTGCTAGTTATGCCCAGGGAACTTTTGCTGCGATCATGATGGTGGGATGAATTTGGGACTAGCTTGGAAAAAAGATGGACAGGACCTGAGTCTTATTGTGCTAAGAGAAAAAGTCTTCAAGGGGGGTGAGACTATCATGATGGACTGTATCTGAGATGCTCCCAGTTTTCCCCTCCTTGAGTGTGAGATGTCTGTATAGACTTAATTCATACATGAACACATTGGGAAGTGTTGGGAAGTCACTTCTGGGAATGGAGCAAAAATACCATATGGCTTTATTCTTATGGTCTCTCTCTTGCTCATATTCACAAGATCCAAGTTCCCAAGGAGGAGGCCTATGTGCCAAGGAATTGTGCAGAATCTCTGGTCAATAGCTTGTGAACACATGAATCTACCAATAGCTCTGTGAGTGAGTTATAGTTAGCTTCTGCCAGTCAGTCCTTGAAATGTCTGCAGCCCTGGCTGACACCCTGATTGCAACATCTGGGAGGACTTCTGAAATATTTAAGAATAAGTTACCAAATACTAAGTAAAAATCTATAGTTTTCTAATATGTCAGTGTAATTCAATTAGAGGAAAAAACAGACTGAAGCCGCATTCAAATGAACACTAAAGGGAAAAAAAGTCTAAAAGAGAATGGATGTGAGTACATGTATATGAATCACTTTAGTTTTTGTCTTTTTGTCTTTTTAGGGCTGCACCCACAGCAAATGGATGTTCCCAGGGTAGGGGTCTAATTTGATCTGTAGCCAAGAGGCTATGCCAGAGCCACAGCAACATGGGATCCAAGCTTCCTCTGTGACCTCCACCACAGATCATGGCAATGCAGGATCCTTAACCCACTGAGTGAGGCCAGGGATTGAACACACAGCCTCATGGTTCCTAGTCAGATTGGTTTCTGCTGTGCCACAATGTGAACTCCAATAACTAAATGACTTTGTTGTACAGCAGAAATTGTCACAATCTTGTAAATCAACTATACTTCAATTAAAGTTTAAAGTTGGAAAAAAAAAAAAAACCCTATCTCGAAAACATGTAGATATCTAACATAACCCACATACGGGCTAAAGAAATGAATATTATGTTATCCTTAGAGTTAAATTAGAAAGAGCATCATATTCTTGGTATAGAAAAACTACTGTGGCATAGATTTTGTGATCGATGCAATGGATTTGCGGTGATGGGAATGTCTGAGTTTCTTGTTTAGATCCCACACTTGGACATAAGAAGCAAGGAATACAGGTGAATTTCCTCCTGATGAGAGAAAGGACTCAGAAACGTCCAAGTACATTAACTTTTCTCCCTTTCCTCTTCCATTAATACTAGCAAGTCTCCAGGGACTGGGACCACATGGGCTTTGTGCACTGAGCCTTAAGGTCACCCACTGTACATAATTGGCCAGTGCCTCCAGCCCTTTACTTGGACAGTTCAAATAGTGTGACTGCACACCTATGTTTCCATCCTTTGTGGGCACCTGCGTCAGCAGTTACCTGCCTGAGTCTGTCTTCCTGCCAGTCCTGAGGAGGGACCATAAGAATTCAGCCCACACAACACAGGAGGGGGCAGTGAATATGAAGCCCTTGGTCATGGTCCAGCAATGACGCAGCCCAACCCAGTAAGTGTTGAGGTGAGAGAGCTATTGATGGAGGGACTGTTGGGAGCATGATTTCCTCCTCAACAAAACAAACACAGCAGTCAGGTTAGACAACTGAGGGGGCACCAGTAATCACAATTTTGCACCAGGGCCTCAGAAGTTTGTGATCTTGGTTCCGGTAGAAATGGGATAACTCTCATTCAGTTTGTGCTTCCACCATCACTGGCTCTGGCTCTGCTTGGCATCTCCCTACCTGTAGCAGCTAATGGGTCTCTAAACTGCCCCCTGAGCACTTCTGGTGATTATAACAGCAGCAATGAGGACAAGGAGGAGAATCAGGCTTACATTAACCATAACATCATGCGCTATGATTGAGGGCCTCCTAAGTGTCAGGTTCTAGGTGTTTTTTAATGTATCTTATTTGATTTTGCATGCATAATCTCTCTCCAATTATAACTGCACAGCCACAACTATTACTTTAACAGGGTAAAAGGAGCACAGTATTTTATAAAACTTGTACCAGGTCATGAGTTCGAAAAGGTCGAAGCAAAGTTTTAAGCCAGTCATTCTGGACAGGCTGACTCCAGACACAGGCCATCTGGGCTGTTTTCCCCCTGCCAACCCAAACAGTCATATCAAGATCAGTCTTGGAAGAGACTCCTTGCTTACTATGCCATTCCTTTGGAGTTTTCTGGAGGGCCACAGTGCAGGGCAGTAGGTAGGACTTGCTGGATCAACCACAGGAAGAAGGAAGGGCGAGGTCTCAGGCAAAGGTCATAAAGAATTGGCAGAGCACATTTCAAAGCCGATCTCTGCTGACCCTGCTCCTGCATTTCACTTCAGCTGTCTACTTCCTCCTCCATGCTCACAATTGCCCTGCTCAATTACAAAAAGAAACATAAAGTCAGAGCCTTAAAATCTATTTCTACTAGGGAAAATGAAATTTTTTTTAAATAGCTTATATGTATCCATAGTGAGACTTTTGTACATCTGCTTGAAACTTTCAGAAAATCTGGAAACACTGAAATTTAGTGTGTGGGATTCAGAGACTGAACAATATAAATTTTTTTTTGGCTGCATCCATGGCATACAGATGTTCCTAGGCAAGGAATCAAACACACCATAGCAGCAACCCAAGCTGCAGCAGTGACAACATCAGACCCTCAACTTGCTGTACAACAAGGGAACTCCTTGACAACTTAATTTTGAATCCTGTGCGCTCCTCTTATTCGTAGTGTATTATGGGGAAATTTCTTAGTATCTCTGAGACTTAGGATTGTCAAATGAATTGGTTCCTTTTTGATACAAATCCATTGAATAAGGACTAACTGTATAATTGATGCCCCCTATACACAAACTAAGTGATGAATGCATTAGGAAAGACAAAAAAAAATTATATATTTTTATAAACAATCACAAGTCTAACTCTCTTGTCATTTGATTTTATCTGTGGACCTAATTTTATTGTTTTTTATATCCCTGACAGGACATTTTACGTGTGTTATACAGCTACCTTTTCCAGATATATAGAGGAGTGATTGAGGCTCATTTATTTCTGATTCCCAGGAGCCTATAATACTCTGTTGGCACAGAGGAGGCACCAAGAATGGAAAAAAAATCCCCAGAGAAGTGTTCAATAAACCCTTCCATTTTTCATAGAAACAAAATGGGGGCCACGTGGTTTTCACACAGTGAACTGTTCATGCCAGTGTTTTCATTCTTCTCAGGAATTTTCTCTAGGACTGCAGACAAGATAAAACCGTGCTGTTATGTGTCTATGTCCTACATTTTCTATGGAACCTTTTATTTTCCATTTAATAGCATCTACAGGATGCAATGGTTGAAAAGTCATTCCATAAATTTTCATAAATATGAGGGGGAAAGTGTCAGAAAAGAAAAAGGGGGTACATCTTATTACATGAGCTGAGATACATTTTAGGATTTCATATCATCCATGCTCCAGTGTCCTGAAATAAGAGTCTTCAGCCTCTCTGCCATGTAATCCATAGAAAGTCTTTAAATGGGAGGTTGCATTTAATTACTATACACATATTCCAGTAGTGATTGAAATTCTTTATAAAAGTGACCAGATATTTATTAAATTCCAATCTCCCAAAAGACAAGTTAATTTTGCCACTCATGTTCTAGAGGTGGGTGTTCGACCCCCCATTTCCAAGAAGGAAGAGAAGCCCAGAGAGGAGGGGAGATCTACACATAGTGCACATATAGGGAGTGAGAGATCCAGGACTCAAATATTGATCAGTTTATTCCTGCACCAGTTCTCAGTCATCTCTATGGTAGCTAAAAAGTGTTTCTTTTCAAACCAAATTTGTTCCCAGATTTGAAATGAAGATAGAAGAATTAATTCACCTTCTTTTTGTTCAGTGTGTCTACCTGTTAATTATGGGAATGAACGAATAGTTTACAGAGGCCATAATGGCACCAATATGGTGGGTTATAGGGCTTTCTATGAATAGTCATGTTTTATAGTCCAGAATTTGTATATATAAATTCTCATTTATGTGATATAGAGAGAAGTGCAATTTTCATAGGATTTTTATGAGAATGGTACAAATAACAATAAAATGAAAATATAACAGATATAATGTCAAATAAAATTTTAATTTATAAATATATTAAATTACAAAGCTACAATTACCTTTAAAATATAGTAAATATATTTTAAAATATATTAAGTTTATATTAAAATATATAGATTTATAAACTGCTTAAAATGATCTTTTAAAAATTTATTGAAGTATGGCTGATTTATAATGTATTAATTTCTGCTGTATAGCAAAGTGACTTAGTTATACATGCACACATTCTTTTCATATTATTTTCCATTATAGTTTATCACATGATATTGAATATTTTTCCCTTTGCTATAGAGAAGGACTTTGTTGTTTATCCATTCTGTACATAGTAGTTTGTCTCTACTAATCCCCAATTCCCAATCCTTCCCTCTCCCACACCCCTCCCCCTTGACAACTACAAATCTGTCCTCTATGTCTGTGCATCCATTGCCATCTTGTAGTTATGTTGATTTGTGTAATATTTGTTTTATTTTTATCATTTATTTATATGTATTTTTTTCTATTGTACAGCATGGTGACCCAGTTACACTTACATGTACACATTCTATTTTTGCACATTATCATGCTGCATCATAAGTGACTAGACAGAGTTCCCAGTGCTACACAGCAGGATCCCATTGCAAAACCATCCCGAAGGCAACATTCTGCATCTATTTACCCCAAGCTCCCAGTTCCTCCCATTCCCTCCCCTTCCCCCTTGGCAACCACAATATTTTAGATTTCATATGTAAATAATATCATATGGTATTTATCCATCTCTTTCTGGCTTACTTCTCCTAGCATGAGAATCTCTAGGTCCATCCATGTTGCTGCAAAGAATGTTATTTCATTCTATTTAATGGCAGAGTAATATACCATCGTAAAAACAACCTTATCTCATGTAATGTATTGCACAAGGAAAAGGCTGGCAGTAGGTGTATGTATTTCACAGGAGACTTAAACACAATGTTGTGGTTCCAATACATTTCAGAGGCATCATGTGTAGTATACTCTTCAGGTAAAATTTTCAGAAAGCTGGTTATTGATAAATAAATCAATACTGACATTATGAAAACATTGACAAGAAAACATACCCATCAGCCTCAAGACACTGGTTGCCTTTGGAGTACAGATTTGCACCTACATTCTTTTTCTCATATTATCTTCCATCATGTTCTATCACAAGAGACTGGATATAGTTCCCTGTGTTATATAGTAAAACATCACTAATAAGTTCTTTTGCATTATTTAATTAGATTCCACATCTAAGTGATATCATATCTTTCACTAGAAAAAAAATTAATGAAGGAGTATTATTAGGCCACTACAAAATTGAGCCCCCCCCAAAGCAAAGAGAAGTCTCACACACCAGACATTTTACTGAGATTCTACGGGGTTAATAAAATTAACCCTGCATAAAATTAAAACATTTCAAGAATGTTGCTTAAATTTCTTTAATGTTTAAACATTGATGATTCTCTGTATACTAATACCTTCTTTGTAGTTATCAGTGTTTTATGATTCTGTGCCCCAAACTAAACCATATTTATCAAAATTTGAAGGCCACAAAAGTCAAAGATTAAATGAATTTTTAAATTTTTTATTGATGTGTAATTGATTTACAACATTGTGGTAGTTTCATGTATACAGTATAGTGATTCAAAGTTTTTGCAGATTATATTCCATTTTAGGTTACTGTACAATATTACAGTAAATCTTTGTTGCTAAACAGTTTTATGTGTAGTCATTTGTACATGTTAATCCCAAACTCCTAATTTGTTCCTCCTACCCCACTTCCCCTTTTTAATCATAAATTGGTTTTCTCTGTCTATGAGTCTGTTTCTGTTTTTTGCATAGATTCACTGGTATTATATTTTAGATTCCACATGTAGGTGATACATAATATTTGCTTCCTCTGTCTGACTTATTTCACCAAGCATAATATTCTCTAGGTCTATCTATGTTGCTGCAGATGGCAATATTGTGTTTTATCCTTCATTTTCTGGCCAAACCTGCAGCAAATGGAAATTCCCGGCCTAAGGGTCTAATAGGAGCTGCAGCTGCAACCTGTGCCACAGCCACTGGCAACACCAGATCCTAGCTACATCTGTGAACTACGATGCAGGTTCTAGCAACACCAGGTCCTTAACTCACTGAGCGAGGCCAGGAATCAAACCCGTGTCTTCATGCATACTATGTCAGGTCCTTAACCCACTGAGGCACAATGAGAAATCCTTCATTCCTTTTCATGGTGGAATAATATTCATAGACACACACACACACACACACATACACACATACACACACACACACATATATATATATATATATATATATATATATATCACATTTTCTTAAACTGATTGCCTGTTGATGGGCACTTGGGTTGTCTCCATCTCTTGGCTATTGTAAGCAGTGCTGCTATGAACACTGAGGTACATGTATCTTTTTGAATTAGAGATTTCATCTTTTCAGATTTTTATGCCCAGGAGTGGAATTGCTGGATCATATATGGTAGTTCGATTTTAGTTTTCTGAGGAACCTCCATACTATTCTCCACAGTGGTTGTACCAATTTACATTCCCACCAACAGTGTAGGAGGCTCCTTTTTCTTCACACCCTCTACAGCATTTATTACATATAGACTTTCTGAAGATGGACATTCTGACCAGTGTGAGGTGATACTTCCTTGTGGTTTTGCCTTATATTTTTCACATGCTTCTTGGCCATCTCTAAGAATTCTTTGGAAAAATGTCTTTAGGGCTTCTAACCTTCTTTTTGATTGGGCTGTTCATTTTTGCAGCACTTTAATTTAGAATGCAGATGACACAGCTTTGCCTTTTATTTTATTTTAATATGTTTATTTATTTATTTTGCTTTTTCAGGGTCCATGCCCACAGCATATGGAGGTTCCTAGGCCAGGGGTTGAATTGGAGCTGTAGCTGCTGGCCCATGCCACAGCCACAGCAACTCGGGATCTGAGCCGTGTTTGTGACCTACCCCACAGCTCACTGCAATGCCTGATCCTTAACAAACTGAGCGAGGCCAGGGATCAAAACTGCAAACTTATACTTTCAGTCAGATTCGTTTCCGCTGAGTCACAATGGGAACACCCAGGCTCGCCTTTTATAGAGTGTTTATCAATATTCTAAATGAAGAGAATATCAATCACTGTGTTTGAATATACTATTTTTAACTGCTTCTTAATGTTTAAAATTATTAGTATTTTTATGTTAAAGCATGAAGGGTATTATTGTACTCTATTTCTTTCTTTTTTTTAAGATGTTTATTAATTTATTTTTTTCCCACTGTACAGCAAGGGGATCAAGTTATCCTTACATGCATACATTTTTCCCCCACCCTTTGTTCTGTTGCAACATGAGTATCTAGACATAGTTCTCAATGCTACTCAGTAGGATCTCCTTGTAAATCTATTCTAAGTTGTGTCTGATAACCCCAAGCTCCCGATCCCTCCCACTCCCTCCCCCTCCCATCAGGCAGCCACAAGTCTATTCTCCAAGTCCAGGATTTTCTTTTCTGTGGAGATGTTCATTTGTGCTGGATATTAGGTTCCAGGTATAAGTGATATCATATGGTATCTGTCCTTGTCTTTCTGACTCATTTCACTCAGGATGAGATTCTCTAGTTCCATCCATGTTGCTGCAAATGGCATTAGGTCATTCTTTTTGATGGCTGAGTAGTATTCCATTGTGTATATATACCACTTCTTCCGAATCCAATCATCTGTCGATGGACATTTGGATTGTTTCCATGTCCTGGCTATTGTGAATAGGGCTGCAATGAACATGCGGGTGCATGTGTCTCTTTTAAGTAGAGCTTTGTCCGGATAGATGCCCAAGAGTGGTATTGCAGGGTCATATGGAAGTTCTATGTATAGATTTCTAAGGTATCTCCAAACTGTTCTCCATAGTGGCTGTACCAGTTTATATTCCCACCAACAGTGCAGGAGGGTTCCCTTTTCTCCATAACCCCTCCAACACTTGTTATTTGTGGACTTATTAATGAAGGCCATTCTGACTGGTGTGAGGTGGTATCTCATGGTAGTTTTGATTTGCATTTCTATTTCTTTCTTAAAGAAGTAGATGTTTTTACCATGATTGTAGATTTATTATTTCTAATTTTCTTGCTCCTCTGTTAACCTTCAGTCGAGTGTTTCAAAAGTAAGTGTGTATACGTAGAGGTGAATAACAAACAAATGAGGAAAGATTTCCAAGAAGATAGCATTGAACATGCTGAGAAATTTTCTGTAGTCAAAGACCCCAAGTGTCAATACTTTTTTGGGATTTGCTTGAGTTCAAAATATGGAAATCGTGCTGCATGCCCACTTGCTTGTTTCCTTTCTTCCAACCCTCTTTTCTTGTTCCAAATGTGTCCACACACATGGAACCACAAAATCTAACAAGTGTCTCTAACTTCTTCCTCCTGGGACTCTCAGAGGATCCAGACCTGCAGCCTTTCCTCCTTGGGCTGTTCCTGTCCATGTACCTGGTCACCATGCTGGGGAACCTGCTCATCATCCTGGCTATCACCTCTGACTCCCACCTCCACACCCCCATGTACTTCTTCCTCTCCATCCTGTCCTTGGCTGACATGGGCTTCATCTCCACCACTGTCCCCAGGATGATTGTGAACATCCAGACTCACAGCAGAGTCATCTCCTATGTGGGCTGCCTGACACAGATGTCTTTTGTGATCCTTTTTGGATATATGGATAGTACTCTTCTGACTGTGATGGCCTATGACCAGTTTGTGGCCATCTGCCACCCACTGCACTACCCAGGCATCATGAGCCCATGCCTCTGTTGCTTCTTAGTTTGGGTGTCTGTTTTTGTTAGTCTTTTGGACTCTCAGCTGCACAATGTGCTTGTCCTACAAGTTGCCTGCTTTAAGGATGTGGAAATTTCAAACTTCTTCTGTCACTCTTCTCAACTCCTCAAACTTGCCTGTTTTGACACTTTCACCAACACCATTATTGTGTATTTTGTTGGCACCATCTCTGGTTTTCTCCCTATCTCAGGGATCTTTTTCTCTTACTATAAAATTGTTTCATCAGTTTGGAAAGTCCCCTCATCAGCTGGAAAGTATAAAGTCTTTTCCACCTGTGGCTCCCATCTGTCAGTTGTTTGCTTATTTTATAGAACAGCTATTGGTGGTTACCTTGGATCAGCATTGTCGCCATCTCCCAAGAAGGACATGGAAGCCTCAGTCATGTACACCTTGGTCACCCCCATGCTGAACCCCTTCATCTACAGCCTGAGGAACAGGGACATAAAGAGGGCTCTATGGAGGATCCTTCACAGAACAACTTAATACCAGCTTGTGGGAAAATCTTTTTGAAATATAGATTGAAAAAATGAGCAAAACTAAACTTGCAGACCAATGAATACTGCTTCTTTGGTCACATTGTTGTTTCAGTCCTCTCTATGTTTCAAAAGTGGATATTACTTCCTTTGACTCATTTTTAGTTGGATTGTGGGAATATTCTGGGATCCATTGTACATCATAATGAATGCATAAGAGGTTCCCCTCAAATACCATGGTATCCAGAAGAAATGTACAACTCTCTTTTACATACTGAATGTTTTCACCTTTTTCCATTATTACTGTTTCTTTTCCAGAAAACTTTTGCATCTGTCAAATCTGTTTATTCACGTAATGGCTGAGCATGCAGTTCACTGGTCCTCAAGTATGGATTTTATGGAATCCCCTGAGTGTTTTATACATACTGAGGACTTGGTCTCATTACCAGAGATCCTGATTTAGTTGGACTGGTGTGTATCTAGGTAGGAGGAGTTTTTAAAAGCACTTGGAAAGGTTTAGTTGTCATTGTCTCAAGAGATCAAGATCGAAAGGATAAGTTACAAAAGAGCTTATTACGACTCTAGGCAATGTCCTCTAATACATTGCCCTTCAATATCATAAGATCTTCATTTGTGCTGGTCATTAAGGTACTGTCTCTCTGCCCCCAAATCACCCTTCTACACTTACCTTGTGATACCAGGGTGGTTCTTTTGAAATCACTGCTCTATCTTCCATATGGCTTTCTTCTTATATACTTTAAATAATGCTTAGTAAGTTTCATTTACCCCAATCAAGAGTTAAGTTCACTACTCTTTTTCTACCCCTAAGCCCTTGGTATTTATTGGCTTCTATCTGTTAACCACACAGTTCCATTTTTTTGACTGTCCTGTTGCAGCTATTTAACCAATTCTCTACGCTCAGTTCATTTAACTGGAATAAATAGCTTGTCTTTTTCTTGATAGACCCTTGAATGATCAACCATAACATGGGGAGAAATCTATGCCATGAGTCGTGTGCAGTTGAAATGTTGACAGATGAGATTAAAAAATAGAAATGTCTTTAAGTACCTACCGTTGATAAAGGTTGTAGAACAGATTTAAGTCCTGGTATACTTCCAGTTGATATGTAGCTCTAAAAGTGTCTGAAGATTATTAAGTTACAAAATTTGTCATAAATAAATTAAACTTTGTCTTCCTTTACTTTACCATAAGTAGTAAAGGGCCTTGTTGGCAGCAAAGGTGAGCTCTTTTTCTTTCACTGGTAACAGGCTGGTTAGGACTTCACTGTTCCCAACCTTCCCTATATTCTGTCATAATAAATCAGTCTTTGGGCTTCATTTGTGTTCTTCAAAATGATAATCCAGGGAGTTCCCGTCGTGGCGCAGTGGTTAACGAATCCGACTAGGTACCATGAGGTTGCGGGTTCGATCCCTGCCCTTGCTCAGTGGGTTAACGATCCGGCGTTGCCGTGAGCTGTGGTGTAGGTTGCAGACGCGGCTCGGATCCCTCATTGCTGTGGCTCTGGCGTAGGCCAGTGGCTACAGCTCCAATTCGACCCCTAGCCTGGGAACGTCCATATGCCGCGGGAGCGGCCCAAGAAATAGCAACAATAACAACAACAAAAATAACAAAAAAAAAAGACAAAAGACAAAAAAAAAAAAAAAGATAATCCATCTTTCCTTATCAACATCACAATAGTTTCCTCTTAATTTTTTTATTAGAATTGATTTACAATGTTCTGTCTATTTCTGCTATACAGGGAACTACATATCTAATCGATTTGATGGACCATGATGGAGGATAATGTGAGACAAAGTGTGTGTATATATATATATATATATATATATATATATATATATATATATATATATATAACTGGGTCATATTGCTATATATATATATGTAGTAATATTCATTCTCTGAAGATCTATCAACAACTAATTTAGTTTACTCTGCTTTTTAAGTGTAAGTAAGTCACCTACCAACTACATCAATACAAAACTGGTGATTTGAAGAAAGGAATGAACTTGACAGATGATGAAGCCATAGAATTTAGTGGGGAACTATCACCCAGTACAAATTACTACATTACTCTATTTGCTATCTACTGATGCAAATTTAAGTGATAGCCAAAGAACCTTGGTAAGTGAGAAATCTATGTTGCCTTTTAATGTCAAATTGTACACTCCCCTCAGAGGTAGCATTTTGTTCTTTTGTTTAGATTTAAATGTAAAAGGGTGATAATGATGGCTTAACATTAAGCATGGGAAAAGACTGAAAGTTTCACATAGCCATGAGGTGTGGTGTGACAATATTTGATTAGAATAAGAAACATAGATAATTGAAAGAATGTGGGATATGGAATACTCCACACCCTAATATGGGCACAAAAATTTGATGTTTTGGCAATGCCAACTTTTTGGGGGGCCACACCCTCAGCATGCAGAATTTCCCAGACCGTGGATCAAACACAAGCCACAGCAGCTACCCAAGCTGCCGCAGTGACAATGCCAGGTCCTTAACCCTCTGTGCCACAAGGGAACTCCTCAAAATGGTTTTCTGCACCTCAGAATTCTCAGCAGTAAATTAAGTGCAATAGTGCTTATCTTCCAAGGCCATACAATAATTTTATACAGTGTATGTCACGGACCAGTCCAATGGTAGTTTCCTACCAAATGGTCCATCCTACTATAACATTAAGGAAGTTAATTTAAATATGCATTTAAGTAATTCATAAGTAACCCAAAGTTATGAGCTTGTGTCGTATGATATAGAACATATTTCTATTTAAGTTCCGCATCTGTAGAGTTAAGATAATAAGAGCACTTAACTGAGAGGCCGGTTGAGAAGATACAATGAAATGTATTAATCAGAACACTATGCATTCAGTATGTAGCAGTCAATCAATAAGGGCAACTTGTTATAATTAATATATTAACAGGCCATTGTATAGTTTTAATGCACGGGCTTCACAGGCTGAAATTTGACTTGAGGCATTAGCTCCTACAACTAATTAGCTGAGTGTACTGGGATGTATTTTCATAATTCCCAGGGCCTTTAAGGCTTCATTTTTAATGATATTTAGCTGAAAGCATTCTGGGATTAAACAGACAATATTCCTATGTTATGAACTAAATAATTACAGATATCATTATCTTCACGTATCCTAGCTTGATGTATTCCTTTTTTCAACTTTATTGAAATATAACTGGCATACAATTGTAAGTTTAAGATGTACAGTGTCTTGATTGGATACTATTATATTATATATTACAAGGTGATTACCACCATAGAGTTAACTCACACTGTCATCATGTCACACATGATTTAAAAGATATCTTTTTTTGTGGTGAGAGCATTGAAGACCTACTCTCTTAGCAACTTTCAAGTATATAATACAGTATTGTTAACTATAGACACCAGGCTGTATATTAAATCTCCAGAATTTATTCATCTTCTAACTGAAAGTTTGCACCCCTTGACCAACATCTCCCCATCTCCCCCACCCGCAGTCCCTAGTAACCACCATTCTACTGTCTATTTCTAGAGTTTGGTTTATTTAGATTCCACATATAAGTGATATCATATTATATGGTATTTGTCTTTTTCTGACTTACGTAGATAAACACCCAGGCGTGGGATTGCTGGGTCACATGGTAGTTCTATAGCTAGATTTTTTAGGAACCTCCATACTGTCCTCCATAGTGGTTGTACCGCTTCCTTCCTTTTCATGCAGCTATTCTCAGTTTGGTTCTACTCTGTTGCTGAAGTTTCCCATGTGGACCCCTGACCTCTTCCAGAGTTGTTTTTGTACATGGATAGCTGTCTAATTGTTGATCATTGTGGGGTTACAGGGGCTGAGATACTCCTACTTTACAATCTCAGTGATGTCATTGTCCACATGCCAGTTAATGACAAATTAATCTCAAAATTCCTCCTCCAGAGACCTCTGCATCAGGAGGACCACATTAGTAGAATGTGGAGTGTTGCAAGGGATCATTCCCCTACTACTCACTTTATTAAATGGAAAAAAATTAACAGGCCCATAGCACATATACTTAAATCTCTGTTAATACAAATCAATCTAAGGAAAATAAATTCTGGAACAGGATGCGCTCTTCCCAATGAGAAAAATCAGGATTCCCCTAGGGATTTTTGCTGTATTGAGGCACAGAAGGGCTGTGGCTGTCAATGGTGCGACCTTGGTGATGGAAGAAAAATTAAGTTGGCTTTTTCAAACTGCCTATCCTGAAACAACATGGTGAGGTCTGCAGAAATACCAAATCAGAGCCAATTTCTACCCATATGCCAGTTCTTCTCAACAGGGAAACTTGGCTGAGACAGTTGTGGTGTAATGAGTTTAGGACAATGTTGAGAAGCAGAGAGATATCTCCAGTGTCCTGTGGTGCTTAGAGACCAATGTCCTGATAAAGATGAAGCTGCATGGTAGGCAGGCTCTAATGTGCTCCCAATAACCTCCCGCTCCTCTATTCATGCTACGGTGGAAACTCATGTCTTGAGTGTGTCATGGGACTAGAGATTTGTTTTCAAACCTTTCAATAGGGCAGTACTAATGGGATATCACTTTTGAGATTAGGGTGCAAAAAGACTGCCTCTCCTCTTTCTGACCCTTGTTTCTCCATCTCCTTGTCTGCTTCATTTGATGGAAACCAACTGGCAAGTGTGAGCTTCCCCATGAGAGATCCATGAGGCAAAGAATGGAGGAAGGCCTCTGGTCCACAGCTCACAGGGAACTCCATCTTTCCAAAGGCTACATGAGCAGGCTTGAAAATAATTCTTCTTCCAGTGAAACTTTGAGAGGACTGCAGCTCTAGCTGACACCTTGATTGGCATCTGTTAGATACTCTGGTTTCTTTAAGAGAAGTAGCAACTTATAAATACGTGTATAAAGTCCATAGTTTTCTAATATACCAACATCCATCAATTAAAGAGAAAAATTACAACTTGAGCCATCATTTAAATGAGCAAAAATCCCTAAAAAGGGGACTAGAATGTTCCTCTTAGAGACATAAACCCTAACTAAGAAAAGAGAAGTAACTTCAGAGCTCGTTATACAATTATCCTTAATTTATTGGATTGACACAATGGATTTGGGGATGTCAAAGTCAAAAAGTCATACATGAAATTTTTAAAAAGAGGCTGCACGTTAAGTTAGGATGCTTGAAGTTGGAATGCAATTCAATCTGTACATTGAAAGAGTACAGGTGAGCATTCTCTTGAGGAGAGGAAGGCTCCAGAATGCTCAAAATACATTTTGTTTTCTTCTTTTGTTAATATTAGGAGGTCCTCAGAGACTGGGATAACATGGACCAACTTTGTTAATGAGGAGCTCTGTGCATTGAGTTTTTAAGGCAATGTAGGAGTAAGTAATAATTAGCCAGTGTCTCCAGCCTTTCAGGGTACCATTCTCAGGCAGGTTTTATATGTATCTTCTCCTCCCAGAGTCATTATCTGCATAAGGGGATTCATGCCTATGTACGTCTTCCTCAGTTCTGAGGACAGAGCCTTTGCCCTCATTATTCATCAGGCAGAAGAGGGCAGTGGATCCAAACTCCTAGGTCATGATGCAGCAAAGATACAACATGGACCAGTGAGTACCCAGGGAGGTGGTGGATGGGGGAGGGACTGTTGGGAATTGTTTCCTCATCAAGACAAGGAGAGTGTATGGGGTAGTTGGGTGGGAGGACACTGATATCCTAGTTTCAGCTCAGTAGCTGATGAAATCTATGTTCTGTTTTTCTCCTGGGGATTTCAGAACTCGCATTCAGAATTCTTCTCTCCTCCATCACCCATTCTAGCATCCATAAGCATCATCCACAAGAGAGGAGGCAGTGGATCTCTTTGAACCATCCTTTAAGCACTCCAAGATCATCTTGGAGGAGTTCCCACTGTGGCACGGTGGGTTAAGAATCCAGGTTCAGTGGCTGAGGTCACTGTGGAGGCACAGATTCGATCCCTGGGCTGGCTAAGTAGGTTAAATGCAGCTGTGTCCCATATTCATTCCCTGGCCCAGGAATTCCCATATACCACCAGGTGGCCATAAAAAACTACGATGTTACATGTCATCATTATGATCATGTTGCTGATGAAGAGGGTAGCCATAATATCACAGGCTTCATCAAGGTTTTCCTGTGACAGGCTCTTAGCTATGTGCTCTGTAGCCTTCAAATTTCCATCTACACAATTACCAACAAGATAGAGGTACACGCATTATTGTTTTGTTTTTTTTTACACTTGAGCAGAGTATTCTCATTTAAATTGGTCTTGAGGTAAAAGGAGTGAACTCAGGTTTGGATCTGAGCAGTGAGAGTATTCACAGGGTACAGGAGAGTGCCTTTCTGTACCGTTTAGTTTCATGTGGACCCTTGAAAAGTGGCTAGTCCAAATTGAGGTATGTTTTGCAGGCTTTATATATGTGCATAAATCGGGTTTGACATAACTCTTTCATTGTACTACATAGGTGTCATGGATGTTTCTCCCTATAATCACAAGGATCTAGTTCTTTGTTGTAACAAAGGCATGGGCAATGGTGGCAGCAGTGGTGTTTAATGTTTTTGGTCTTTTTATGATGCAGATGACAGAAAATACACTATACCAGTTTTTTTCTTCTCTTCTTTTCTCTCCCACCTCCTCTCTCTTTCCCCTTCTCCCTCTATCACAATCCTCTACCTTCCACCCTCATGAGCAACCACATAAGGTACCTATATCTTCCACAGGGTATCCTCTTTCCCCTGAGCACCCATGTTGGCCACTGCATGCTTGAAACACATAGCTAGTCAGTCCCCTGACCCTAGTGTCAGCCATAGGTTTATTTGAAGATGTACAGACAGGTCTGGACTGAGACACAATACCCAGGGCCACATTAAGGGAAGACACAATCCCAAACTCTTGTCTCAAATGGCCAAATAATTAGTGAAACTTCTATGCTAGATTAGCTACACCTCTAAGAGAGGATTGGAAGGGCTCAATGTATGCAGCTCAGTGCAGCACAGTCTGAAGGACAAGCTTGCCAGGAGGCAGTTGCCAATGTGTGTGTGTGCCATCAGGCAACAAAGCGAGGGAGCAAGCTGCAGCATGAGCAGAAAGACCTCTGATGGTGGTGGTCATTGTCCCAGTGCCTCACTTGTTACACTGGACACTCTGCAGAAATAGCACAGACTCCCATGCCAGATTTGGCTTGGATGGTGTGATGGACAATGCCACACATACAAGAGGGTGTAATAGGTTTTACTCCTCAGCTGAAGATCTTCCTGTCTGGGGAGTGCAGGAAAGGTCCTCTAAGTGAGTTTGCAATGGCTGAAGAGTTCAAGAAAAGTGGCCTGTTTGAGGGTTAAAAAACTTTTTTTAATTGTGGCAAGAGTGTAATTTCTGAGTGAGAGTTCCTGCCTGTGTGCTCAAGGTGGCTTGGTTTGAATTTTCCAGCATCACCAAAGGAAGGGGGACCTGGAACTTATAAACTTGCCCACAATTTGAGCCGGAGGGGAAGAGAGAAATGTATAGCTTAATGCTACTGTATAGATTGTCTAGGGAACTATATCCAATCTCTTGGGATAGAAGAGATGGAAGATAATATGAGAAAAAGAATGTATATATATGTATGACTGGGTCATTTTGATGTACTGCAGAAAATGACCCAACATTATAAATCAATCATACTTTAATTTTAAAAAATTAAAAATGGCAACTGCCCCCAAACACCAAAAGAGCAACAGCGGCAACAATGGCAAAAAAGACACACAAAAAATATGGCTTAAAATCTGCCAGCAACCAAATATCACACACAGAAAATAGACCCACATGCTTTATTGCATAGTTCTTAGGGTTTTATAAATGGTTCAAATCAAGGAAGTTAATTATACCTCATTTGGATAAAATACAGTATATATACTGTCTATTAGTGTCCTTCAATTAGGATTTTTTTTTCTTCAGAGGAAAGGATATTTCTTTTATTTTATTTATTTTTTCTATTTTATTTTCCCACTGTACAGCAAGGGGGTCAGGTTATCCTTACATGTATACATTGCAATTACAGTTTTTCCCCCACCATTTGTTCTGTTGCAACATGAGTATCTAGACATAGTTCTCAATGCTATTCAGCAGGATCTCCTTGTAAATCTATTCTAGGTTGTGTCTGATAAGCCCAAGCTCCCGATCCCTCCCACTCCCTCCCCCTCCCATCAGGCAACCACAAGTCTCTTCTCCAAGTCCATGATTTTCTTTTCTGAGGAGATGTTCATTTGTGCTGGATATTCAATTCCAGTTATAAGTGATATCATATGGTATTTGTCATTGGCTTTCTGGCTCATTTCACTCAGGATGAGATTCTCTAGTTCCATCCATGTTGCTGAAAATGGCATTATGTCATCCTTTTTTATGGCTGAGTAGTATCCCATTGTGTATATATACCACTTCTTCCAAATCCAATCCTCTATCGATGGACATTTGGGTTGTTTCCATGTCCTGGCTATTGTGAATAGTGCTGCAATGAACATGCCGGTGCATGTGTCTCTTTTAAGTAGAGCTTTGTCCGGATAGATGCCCAAGAGTGGGATTGCGGGGTCATATGGAAGTTCTATGTATAGATTTCTAAGGTATCTCCAAACTGTTCTCCATAGTGGCTGTACCAGTTGACATTCCCACCAGCAGTGCAGGAGGGTTCCCTTTTCTCCACAGCCCCTCCAGCACTTGTTACTTGTGGATCTATTAATGATGGCCATTCTGACTGGTGTGAGGTGGTATCTCAAGGTAGTTTTGATTTGCATTTCTCTTATAATCAGCGATGTTGAGCATTTTTTCATGTGTTTGTTGGCCATCTGTATATCTTCTTTGGAGAAATGTCTATTCAGGTCTTTTGCCCATTTTTCCATTGATTGATTGGCTTTTTTGCTGTTGAGTTGTAGAAGTTGCTTGTATATTCTAGAGATTAAGCCCTTGTCAGTTGCATCATTTGAAACTATTTTCTCCCATTGTGTAAGTTGTCTCCTTGTTGTCTTTTTGGTTTCCTTTGCTGTGCAAAAGCTTTTCCGTTTCATGAGGTCCCATGAGTTTATTTTTGCTCTAATTTCTATTGCTTTGGGAGACTGACCTGAGAAAATAGTCATGATGTTGATGTCAGAGAGTGTTTTGCCTATGTTTTCTTCTAGGAGTTTGATGGTGTCCTGTCATATGTTTAAGTCTTTCAGCCATTTGGAGTTTATTTTTGTGCATGGTGTGAGGGTGTGTTCTAGTTTCATTGCTTTGCATGCAGCTGTCCAGGTTTCCCAGCAATGTTTGCTGAATAGACTTTCCTTTTCCCATGTTATGTTCTTGCCTCCCTTGTCAAAGATTAATTGACCATAGGTGTCAGGGTTTATTTCTGGATTCTCTATTCTGTTCCATTGGTCTGTGTGTCTGTTTTGATACCAGTACCACACTGCTTTGATGAGTGTGGCTTTGTAGTATTTCTTGAAGTCTGGGAGAGTTATGCCTCCTGCTTGGTTTTTGTTTCTCAGGATTGCTTTGGCGATTCTGGGTCTTTTGTGGTTCCATATAAATGTTTGGATTGTTTGTTCTAGTTCTGTGAAAAATGTCCTGGGTAATTGGATAGGGATTGCATTGAATCTGTCGATTGCTTTGGGTAGTATGGCCATTTTCACAATATTGATTTTCCCAATCCAGGAACATGGAATATCTTTCCATTTCTTTACATCTTCTTTGATTTCTTTGATTAAGGTTTTATAGTTCTCGGCATATAGGTCCTTTACCTGTTTGGTCAGGTGTATTCCGATGTATTTGATTTTGTGAGGTACAATTTTAAAAGGTATTGTTTTTTTGAATTCCTTTTCTAATGTTTCATTGCTGGTATACAGAAATGCAACTGACTTCTGAATGTTAATCTTATATCCTGCCACTTTGCTGCATTTATTAATCAGTTGTAGGAATTTGGGGGTTGAGTCCTTGGGGTTTTCTAGGTATAGTATCATGTCATCTGCATACAGTGACAGTTTGATCTCTTCTCTTCCTATATGGATGCCTTTTATTTCTTTGGTTTGTCTAATTGCTGTGGGTAGGACTTCCAAAACGATGTTGAAGAGCAGTGGTGAGAGTGGGCATCCCTGTCCTGTTCCAGATTGGAGTGAGAAGGCTTTCAGTTTTTCCCCATTGAGGATTATATTTGCTGTGGGTTTATCATAAATGGCTTTGATTCTATTCAGGAATGTTCCCTCTATACCCACTTTGGCGAGGGTCTTGATCATGAATGGATGTTGAACTTTGTCAAATGCTTTTTCTGCATCTATTGAGATGATCATATGATTTTTGACTTTTCTTTTGTTAATGTGGTGTATGATGCTGATTGATTTGTGTATGTTGAACCACCCTTGTGAACCTGGGATGAACCCAACCTGGTCATGGTGTATAATTTTTTTGGTATGTTGTTGGATTCGGTTGGCTAAGATTTTGTTGAGAATTTTTGCATCTATATTCATCAATGATATTGGCCAGTAGTTTTCTTTTTTGGTGATATCTCTGTCTGGTTTTGGAATGAGGGTGATGGTGGCCTCATAGAATGTCTTTGGGAGTATTCCTTCTTCTTCAACCTTTTGAAAGAGTTTAAGGAGGATGGGCCCCAATTCCTCTTTATATGTTTGATAGAATTCACCTGTGAAGCCATCTGGTCCTGGACTTTTATTTGTAGGGAGTGATTTTATGACCTCTTCAATTTCATTTCTACTGATCAGTCTGTTCAGTTGGTCTATTTCTGCTTGATTCAGTTTTGGCAGGCTTTAAGATTCTAGAAAATTGTCCATTTCTTCCAGATTGTCAAACTTGTTGCCATACAGTTGTTCATAGTATTCTCTTATGGTTTTTTGTATTTCTGCTGTATCCGTTGTGATTTCTCCTTTTTCCTTTCTAATTTTGGTGATTTGGGTTCTTTCTCTCCTCTTTTGAGTGAGTCTGGCCAGGGGTTTGTCAATTTTGTTCACCTTTTCAAAGAACCAGCTCTTGGTTTTATTCATTTCCTCTATTGTTTTTTGAGTCTCTATTTTATTGATTTCTTCTTTGATCTTTATAATTCCCTTCCTTCTGCTGACTTTAGGCCTTCTTTGTTCTTCTTTTTCTAATTCGTTTAGGAGGAGGGTTAAGTTGTCAATTTGGGGTCTTTCTTCTTTTGTGAGAAAGGCCTGTATTGCTATAAATTTCCCTCTGAGCACTGCTTTTGCAGCATCCCATAGATTTTGAGAGTTCGTGTCTTCATTATCATTTGTTTCAAGGTAGTTTTTAATTTCCTTCTTGATTTCCTCATTGACCCATTGGTTTTTTAGTAGCATGTTGTTTAGTCTCCGTGTAGCAGGTTTTTTCTCTTTCCTTTTCCCATGGTTGGTTTCTAATTTCATGGCATTGTGGTCAGAGAAGATACTTGAGATAATTTCTACGCTCCTAAATTTGTTGAGATTCGCTTTGTTTCCCAATATATGGTCAATTCTTGAGAATGTTCCATGAGCATTTGAGAAGAATGTGTATTCTGCTTTTTTTGGATGTAGTGTCCTGAAGATATCAGTGAAGTCTACCTTTTCTATTGTTTCCTTTAGGATCTCTGTTGCTTTATTGGTTTTCTGTCTAGAGGATCTGTCTATTGATGTGAGGGGGGTATTTAGGTCTCCTACTATGATTGTATTCTCCTTAATATCTCCCTTTATGTCTGGGAATATTTGTTGTATGTATCTAGGTGCTCCTATATTTGGGGCATATATGTTGATGATAGTAACATCCTCTCCTTGGCTGGATCCCTTAATCATTAAATAGTGTCCTTCTTTGTCTTTCTTTATGGCTTTTGTTTTAAAGTCTATTTTGTCTGATATGAGCGTTGCGACTCCTGCTTTTCTGTCATGTCTATTGGCATGAAATACTTTTCCCCAGCCTTTCACTTTCAATCTATATGTATCTTTTGTCCTAAGGTGAGTTTCTTGTAGGCAGCATATTGAAGGTTTTTGCCTTTTTATCCACTCAGCCACTCTGTGTCTTTTGATTGGGGCATTCAGTCCATTGGCATTTAAGGTGATAATTGATAGATGATTATTTATTGCCATTTGAACCTCATGTTCCAGTTGATTCTATGGTTCTCCATTCTTCCTTTCTTTCTTTCTTTTTTTTGGTTGGATGGTCTCCTGTTATTATCTGCTTGAATGTATTTTTTTTTCATTTTTTGCAAATGCAATATTTGGTTTTGGCTTGTGGTTGCCCTGTTTTTGAAGTATGCTAACTCCTTCCCATAAATGTTTGTTTTAGCCTGATGGTCCTGTAAGTTCAAACACTTCATTATTATATTAAATTTAAGAAGAGAGACGTACATACAACCAAAAAGGGTTATTTACTTCCTAACATCCCTTGCCCACATTTTATGGTTTTGATGACTCTTTTTTATTCTTTTCTTTTTAATTTTATTTTGTTTGAAGCTTGTTCATGATTAAATCTGTATGCTGCCTTATTTGAGTGACTGCTCTCTGATTGCGGTTTCCTCAGTCCTAGTTCTTCCTCTTCTTCTTCTTCTTCTTTTTTTTTCTTTTCTTTTTTCTTCCCTTTCCTTTCTTTCTTTTTGGTTTAGAGAAGCCCTTTCAATATTTCCTTTAACCTGGGTTTTGTGTTGCTGTATTCTTTTAGTTTTTGTTTGGTGGGAAAAAATTTTATTTCCCCTTCTATTTTAAATGATATTCGTGCTGGATAGAGTATTCTAGGTTGCATATTTTTTCCTTTGAGCACTTTAAATATCTCTTGCCATTCCCTCCTGGCCTGTAGTGTTTCTGTAGTGAAATCAGCTGATATTCTTATGGGGGTTCCCTTGTAGGTAACATTCTGTTTTTCTCTTGCTGCCTTTAGGATCCTCTCTTTATCACTACCTTTTGCCATTTTTATTATGATGTGTCTTGGTGTGGGTCTGTTTGGGTTCAGTTTGTTTGGGGCCCTCTGTGCTACTTGTATCTTGAACCCACTATCCTTTAGATTTGGGAAGTTTCCAGCGATAATTTCTTCAAATATATTTTCCATTCCCTTATCTTTTTCCACTCCTTCTGGAATTCCGATTATGCATAGATTGGCCCGCTTTATATTATCCCATAGGTCTCTTATATTGCTTTCCAGTTTTTTGATTCGGTTTTCTGTCTGTTGTCTGGATTGAGTGATTTCCATTATTCTATCTTCCATATCACTGATTCGTTCTTCTGCATTATTCATTCTGGTTTTTACTGCCCTTAGTTCAGTTTGCATCTCTGCAAATGAATGTTCTATTTTTCTTGGATCCTCCTTATATTTTCTAGTTCCTTTCTGAGGGTATCTGCATTACTGTTCATATCTTCTCTTAATTCCTTCAGTATTTTCACTGTTTCTCTTTTGAACTCCAGGTCTGTCTGACTACAGAGATCTGTTTCATTGCTGACTGTTTTAGGTAAGTTCTCCTGTTGGTTTGACTGGGGGTGGTTTCTCAGCTTCTTCATCTTGCTTGTTGTTTTCTGTCTCCTGAAGGAGTTGTACTCTCCGTGATCGGGCAGTGTTTGCCTTGTCACTGCCGTGGAATATTTCCTGAGGGCTGGCGTTGTTGGTCAATCTTTTTTGAGGCAGTGTGGCTTTTCTGGAGTGTTGATGGGGCTAACAGTGTTTCTTTGAAGCAAAGGAGTACTTCCTGAGGGCAGACAGGACTGGGAAGTCCACACCACGATGGTAGCAGATTTCACTTGGTCATGCAGAGCTTGCTCTGGTGTTTTTAGGCTGTGGGGTTCTTGCAAGGGGTTGGCAGTGTTGGGCAGCTGCTCCTCATGGGTTCATCAGCCCCTGGGGGCAGGAGCAGCTATCTGGGTCACTGAGTACCTAAGAGGCCCTTCCCTAGGGCAGCCTAACTCAGAAAGACAGCCTGAGAAGGTAGGCGGATCTTTTCAGAGTCTGGCCGAGCTTGTTGCAGATTTTCTGGGGTGCAGGGGCTCTTCCAGGGGGCTGGTGGTGCTGAGCAGGTATTTCACGGGAGTGGGGCACCCCCTGGGGACTTCGGCGGGTAGCAGGGCCATTGGAGACCCAAGAGGCTCCTCCCCAGGGCAGCCCAACTCAGAAAAACTGTCTGAGACCTTTTCCCGACTTGGCCAGGCTTGTTGCAGTTTTTCTGGGCTGGAGGGGGTTCTGCCTGGGGCTGGCAGTCCTATGCAACTGGTCCACTAGAGCATCCCCTGGGGGCTTGGGCAGTAGCAGGGCCGTTGGAAACCCAAGAGGCACCTCCCCAGGGCAACCCGATTCAGAAAAATCGTCTGATAATTAGGCCGATCTATTCACAGCCTGGCTAAGCTTGTTCTAGCTTTTCTGGGCTGCAGGCCTTTTCTCAGGGGCTGGTGGTGTTTGGTGCTGCTCTGCGGAAGTGTAGCCCCTCCAAAGGGCAAGCAGGCCTGTGCAGGGACAGCCCCTGCGGTGGTAGGCTTCAGGCAATTGTTGAGGCCAGCCCTCCTGGAAGGCAGGCAGCCCCAGGTCCGTGAGAGCATAGGGGGTGGCGGGGGTGGGGGGAGGGAATGCACTGGGAAGCACAGCTGTCAGCTAGCTTGTGGGCCTGTAAGCTTGCTGTGGCGTGGGGGGTATTCTATGGGGACCCACCCCTTCTTCTCTCCCCTCCTCAGCACGGGCACAGACCAGACTCTTCTCCCAGGTTCCCTCTGATGCAGCTTTCCACTTCCCCGCTCCTAGAGTATTGCTCCCTTCCTCTGTGACAGTTTTGTTTTCTAGTCTCCCAGGCAGTCTCTGCCCCATCAAATGGTTTCTAGACCTCCCAAGCAGTTTCCACTCTGCAGCCCCCCCCCTTGCCCGGGGACTAATCTCTGGAGCCGAGGTCTTGGTACCCAGCCTCCCCCCAGGCGTAGCCCGGCCCTTTCTCGGGGATTAACCTTCGGCGGCGAGGTCACGGTACCCAGCCCACACCCAGGTGTCCCCCGGCCCTTTCCCGGGGACTAACCCCTGGAGCCAGGGATTCGGTGCCCAGCCCCCACCCAGGCGTCTCAATTTTTGGTGACTGTGCCCATAGTTCAGATGGTCCGTTGGGTTCTTGATTGGCTTTTCCGTACTCCAACTTACTGCTACACTCTTCTCTGCATCTGGAGATTCCTCCGGTTCGTTTGATCTCTCCCCCGGTAGGTGACCTTCCAGGGTGCGGGATCCCTTTCTCCTCCGCAGTTCCCTTTCGGGAGCGCCCGTCCCGCTCAGATTCACCTTCTCTCACTCTCCTCTTTTCTCCCGTTCTGCCCAATAATGTCACGAACTTCTTGCCGTTATTGGAGTTTAGGTTCCTCTGCCAGTGATTGGTTGCTGTTCTGTGCGAGTCATTTATTCTGTAGATGTCCTTTTTTTTTTGTTGTGTTTGTGGGATAGGGTGAGCGTGACCCCTACTCCTCTGCCATCTTGTCCTCTCTCAGAAAGGATATTTCTTATTCCTTTGGTTTCCTTGAAAGGATTGGAACTGGTATTCCAGTGTTCTTATGGTGTTGTTTTAGGTTTTAAAGTTTTATTGAAGTATATTTGATCTACGAAGTTGTAATAATTTCTGACATACAACAAAGTGATTCAGCTATACATGTACACACATCTGTTCTCTTTCAAATTCTTTTCCCACATTGGTAATCACAGAATATTTGGTTGAATTCTCTGTCCCTGTTGGCCATTCATTACTTATGGAGGGTTTTTTTGGGTCTCTAAATATCCTTACTCCTCCTCTAAGTTCTTTAGCTTATTTTTTTCAATATGATACATATACAAACAGATGTATGGAGGAAAAAACCTGGGAAAAAGGAATTTCATAGAAGGGTGTGTTTGTTATGACAAAGAAATATTGCTAAAGGGCTGTGGTCCTCAATTGAATATTTTATGTATGAACTGCTTGGCTCTGAAGCAGAGACACACTGATGGGTACATGTATTCTTGTTTCCTTTTATATCAACTCTCATTTATTTTTCAGAAAGTGCCTCTGCTCCATGAAACCACAGAATTTCACCGGTGTCTTGGAATTCCTCCTCCTGGGGCTCTCAGAGGATCCAGAACTGCAGCTTCTAACTTTCCTCCTGTTCCTGTCCATGTACCTGGTCACCGTGCTGGGGAATCTACTGATCATCCTGACCATCAGCTCTGACTCCCACCTCCACACCCCCATGTACTTCTTCCTCTCCATTCTGTCCATGGCTGACCTCGGCTTTACCTCTACCACAGTCCCAAAGATGATTTTGGACATTCAGACTCACAGCAGAGTCATCTCCTATGTGGGCTGCCTGATTCAGTTGACTCTCTTTAATCTTTTCAGGTGTTTGGTCAGTGCACTTCTGAGTGTTATGGCCTATGATGGGTTTGTAGCTATCTGTTATCCCCTGCACTACCAGGTCATCATGTACCCCCGCCTCTGTAGCCTGCTGGTCCTGGGGTCTTTTCTGTTCAGCCTTTTGGACTCCCAGCTGCACTGTGTGATGATGTCACATCTTACCTTTTGTACCAAAGTGGAAATTCCTCATTTCTTCTGTGACCCTCCTCAACTCCTCAAGCTTGCCTGTGATGATATCTCCACCCATAAAGTAATGATGTACTTCATTGGCACCATCTTTGGTGGAATTCCCCTTTCAGGGATCTTTTTCTCTTATTCACAAATACTTCCCTCCATTCTGAGAGGCCCCTCATCAGGTGGGAGGTATAAAGCCTTCTCCACCTGTGGCTCTCACCTGGCTGTTGTTTGCTTATTTTATGGAACAGGTATTGGGGTGTACCTCAGCTCAGCTGTCTCACATTCTCCCAGAAATGATGCAGTGGCCTCAGTGGTGTACACAGTGGTCACCCCCATGCTGAACCCCTTCATCTACAGCCTGAGGAACAGGGAAATCAAGAGGGCCTTACAGAAGCTCTTCAATAGAACAACCTAATTTCAATACTTGCCCAGTTTTTTTTTTTCATCTGCTGTTTAAAAATAATTGCACACAAAACATCTGTCATTGGCAGATATGTTTGTTGGGTTGCATAAGTTTTGAACCTCACATTATTTATTCATCATATTTATAATAACTTAATGTCACCTATATGGGCATTTGTTTGATGGGATTAAGAGACATTCTTGATTTATTTAAAGTTTAATTTTATTGAGGTAAAGTTGATTTACCATGTTGTATTAGTTTTAAGTGGGTGAGAATAATATACACACGCTACTGTATAAAAAGATGATTAATGAAAACCTGCTGTGTAGCATAGGAAAATCTACTCAATAGTTTGGAGTAACCTATATCAGAAAAATGAATTGGTATTTTTATATATTCTGGATCTTATGTATGTTAAAATCACTGCATGAGCGGATTCCATTACATCTATGGAATCTTCTGCATTTGCCACCTATGACCCAGCATTCTGTAGAAATTCACAACTCTTTTAAAATGTATATAGAATTTTCTTTTTCTTTTCTTCCTTTTTACAGCCATACCTGCCTCATATGGAAGTTCTCAAGGCTAGAGTGAATCAGAGCTACTGCATCAGCCTATGCCATAGCCACAGAACACTGGATCTGAGCTGCATCTTAGAGCAACACTGGATCCTTAACCCCCTGATTGAGGCCAGGGATTGAACCCATATCTTCACAGAGGCCACGTTGTGTCCTTAACCTGCTGAGCCACAGTGAGAATTCTGTATATAAAATTTTCAATCATTTGAACTACCCAAGGCTATTTTCTATAAAACTTTGGCTTCAATCAAATCTATTGATGAAGGTATATGGGGGAATATATGTCACTTGTTCTCAATCTTGGCTTCATATTGGAAGCATCTGATAAACTTTAAAAATCCTCCTGCCTGAGTCCCACCACCGTGGATTAAAATTTACTTGGATTGGATTTTATTTTTTTAATTTTTAATTTTTTTTGTCTTTTTGTCTTGTTAGGGCCACAGCTGCAGCATATGGAGGTTCCCAGGCCAGGGGTCCAATCGGAGCTGTAGCTGCCAGCCTCTGCCACAGCCACAGCAATGCAGGATCTGAGCTGCATCTGCGTTCTACACCACAGTTCACGGCAACACCAGATCCTTAACTCACTGAGTGAGGCCAGGGATTGAACCTGCAACCCCATGGTTCCTAGCTGGATTTGTTTCCACTGTGCCTTGATGGGAACTCCACGGATTGGCTTTTAAAAACCTTTTCATTCTAAAGTAAAATGTAAGAGATCAATCATCACATCACTAGTTTTTCTTCCAAGATTGGAGGGGATGCTCTTTCTTTAGTTGAACTCCTAATGGAATTGGCTCTCATCCACAGGCCACTGTGCAGAGAAAACGCATCTAAAACAGCAGAATTATATTTGGTGGGAAGAGCCATGACACTTAGGATCAGCAAGGAACATGAAAACTGGCTGGTGGAGGAAGAAGCCAAGTCACCCTACAGCTCAGATACTTTTTGATGCTTATGATTATTGACTGTAATTTGGGCAAAATTATAGATGTTATTCAGTTTCTCTTTCTTCTTCTATTTCTGCTCCATTTTTATCATCCTTTCCCTATCAACCCTTCCCCTTTCCCTCCCTTTCTCTTCCATTCCCATTTACCCTTTTTATTCTTCTTCCTCTTCCCCCTCCTCCTCTTCTTCCTCTTCCTCTTCCCCTTCCCCTTCCTCCTCTTTTTCCTCCTTCTCCTCTCCTCCTCTTCCTTTCTTCCTTCTTCTTTTCCTTCTTCTCTTCTTCTTCTTCCTCTCCTTCTTTGTCTCCTTCTCCTTCTTCTTCCAAACATCAAATTAAACATATTTCAGACATACAAAACAAATTTATGATTACAAAAGGGAGGTGTGGGGGAGAGGAGGGATAATTTGGGAGGTTAGGATTAACAGATACACATGGCTATGTATAAAATAGTTAAACAAGGATCTATTGCACAGCACTGCAAATGCTATTGAATCTCTTATAATAACCATAAGGGAAAAGAAGCTGGAAAACCATATATATCTATCATTATGTTTAACTGAATCACTGTGTTGTACACCTTAAACTAATATATGAATTACAAAAAAAGAAAACAAAGATTTAATTAGATTAGAGAGAAAAAAGGGCATGACTGATTTTTTTTTTGGCTGTGTATGTGGCATGTAGAATTTCCTGGGCCAAGGACTGAGCCTGTACCACAGCAGGTATCTGAGCTACTGCAGTGACAATACTGGATCCTTAACCCACTGCACCACAAGGGAAGTCCAGAGCATGACCAAGTGAGTCTATGTGAAGCCAATGTTGAGGATTATTGAATTCTGTCAGACTTTTCATTCAAAGATAGCTTGTATGTCTTGGGCCCTTTACTGTTCTTAATTAGATCCTGAAGATCTTAAAGTAATCGGAATTCATAAATAAGATAGAGTATTTACCTTAGCAAGACCAATGTGATTTTTCTCAGTATTTCTGATAATATTTTTTCATATATCTTCTCTCTCCATATGAGCTGGTCATATGAGCTGGTTATTCAGGTACTGTTTTTCTCCTCCAAAATTACCCTTTAATATTTAAGTTGTGATACTATGGTGGGGACGGAGCATTTTTAGACTGCTGTTCTGAATTTCCATCTCATTTCTCTTAGTTCCTTCTCATTCATGTTTGGGAAATGTCATCCTGCCCTATCGCCCAACTTTTCCCCATACCCCTTAACCTATGGCATTGTCGCCACTTCCTTCAGTGACCACTCTGTGTTACAATGTCTTTTTTTGTGTGCCTTTCATTTCTTCATAATTATTTGACAAAGTACCAATATTAAATTATCACCATTAAAATAAATAGCACGATCTCCCTTCTCTTGCTTGAACCCTGACTAATAAATCATAGTATGGGGGATAAAGCTACATTGTGAGAGGCAACTGAAAATTTCAAAGTGAGCTTAGCCTACAAAAATAAGGGTGATTGTCATGATATGGCTTAGTTTTGCATATGAAGTTGAATTTTAAATACTGGTGTGGTATATCCAGTTAGTGTGTGGTTCTAATTGTGCCTGTAGATAATTGTCACCCTAGTCCTTATGTATAATCTTATCTTAATTTTTATTACTCAAGGACAGCAAAGGATCACACCCTCAGCAAAGCAGAAACCTTTCCTTTCACTAGTAACCACTTCATTGGGATTCACTTTTTAATAATGCATCTTTCTTTTCCATCATGATCACGGATTTGGGGTCACTCTGTTTTCTGCTACATACCTAGGTATCCATGGTCATCTCAACCTTCCCTTTAGAGATACTACACATTGTTTCTGAGATAGCAATCTGGGCTTTTTGAAGATCTATCCAGGAACAGGTTTAAATTACTTGACCTTTAAAATATTTTCTTGGAGTAGAGTTGACTTAAGCGTTGTGTTAGTTTCAGGTTTACTGCAAAATGAATCAGATATATCAATATCTATATCTATATCTATCTATCAATTCCTTTTCAGATTCTTTTCCCATGTAGGTCAGCACAGTAATTTGCCCTGCCTTTTACCAAGGACCTAAATTACCTATGAATTTCACTAACAATGAACTAGTCCCTGATTGAAACCTCCCACTAAGAAATGATTTCTCTTAAATATTAGATTTTTCTTCCCCGAGCATTTTAAAATGTCTCAGCCCTCACACCTTCTTCTCCAATCCTCTCTTTACTTCTGCTATTTGGTCATTTGGGCTCCTAAAATGTTCTTTTGCCACTTATGCACACACACATAATTAGCATCCTTTCTCTCATATCCAGCTATATTGAGTAAATAATCAAGTTCTTTATATCCATTAATTAGAAACCAATCTCTGAGTTCCTCATATAGAGAGATCTGAGCCAGGTGGGCTGTAAAGAGAAGACATAGAGGTTGCCAGAAATCATGATTTCCATGCACTTCACTTTATCTCACTCTATAGGACAAAAGCCACATTTTTAAAAAAAGACATCAAGGAGTTCCTGTTATGGTTCAGAGGGTTACAGACCTCATGTTGTCTCCATGAGGATGTGGGTTCAATTCCTCCTCACTCGGTGGGATAAGGATCTGCAAGCTGCAGCATAAGTCACAGATGTGGCTTGGGTCTGGCATTGCAGCTCCAATTCAACTCCTGGCCTGGGAACTTCCATTTACCACAGTTTCAGCCATAAAAAGAATAAAGAAGACTTCAGGAGTCAAATACAAAGATCCTAAGAAGTATACATTTGTAGAGAGATGTGCCCTTTCTAGTTGAACAGAAAGCAGAAACCTCTAGAGACTCTTGTTGGATTGGTCCTGAAATGGCTGTGGTTTCTGTTGGCAAAGAGAAAACGACTCTGTTGTTTTTTTCTTTAAGAGTTTAAATGTCTCTTTCAACATATAGCTCTAATCGAGAAAACATAAACAAGCATATTATGAACTCTCTACATCTCTACACCCCCTCCCACATGCAAAAAAACTTACTAAAATACACAAAAAGATTAGGTAATTTCAAAATTAAAATTTACTTGAATTGTGATGGCACAAAAAGTTTAAATTCTAAATGAGTCCAACTACTGTGAAGACTTTGAACTTCAGGACATGAGGATGGCCCCACAATTATCATCACCATGCAAATTATTCACTCCAGGATCACTGCTGATCAGTTTTACTGAGACAGCAGTGAACATCTCAGCATCTCTATGTTATTCTATAGGTGGTTCACCTTGAGATAAGCAAGAAATCTTTCCAAGGGTATGTGACACTTATTTCCAACATGGAAAGGCTTGGGAGACTTCTCTATTTAATAGAAACCAGGGAGACTTATGACATGGCCAGGGGCAGCATGGTGGGATCTACAGAAATACCTACAATAGAACAAATTCTTTCATGTATAAGTTATTCTCCAGTAAAGTTTTTTTTGAGAAGTTGGTGTTATGAAGCATTGGGAACTATACTATATTTGCCTCTTTTTTTTTTATTTTTTTGGCCACACACATGGCATGCAAAAGTTCACAGGCCAAGGATCACACTTGTGCCACAGCAGTGACAGTGCTGGTTTATTTTCTTTTCTTTTCTTTTTTTTGGTCTTTTTGTTGTTTTAGGGCTGCACCCTCTCAGGCTAGGGGTTAAATCAGAGCTATTGCTGTCTGCCTAAGCCAGAGCCACAACAAAGCCAGATACAAGCCACATCTGTGGCTACACCATGGCTCATGGCAATGCCGGATCCTTAACCCACTGAATGAGGCCAGGGACCTAACCCACAACCCCATAGTTCCTAGTTGGATTTGGTTCCACTGCACCATGATGGGAACTCCCAGACTGTGCTGGTTTCTTAACCTGCTGAGCCACTAGGGAACTCCAAATAGCTGGGTACTATGTTGAAAAGCAGAGAGACATCTCTATAGTCTGGTGCTTAGAGCCCAAATTCCTGATAGAGGATGAAATCTTTGTGATGAGCAGCTTCTAAGATGCTCCCAAGTAGCTCTTTCACCTGATTTTCTTTTCAGGGCTGCACATGTGGCATATGGAAGTTCCCAGGCTGGGGGTCAAATAAGAGCTGCAGCTGCCAGCCTATGCCACAGCCACTGTAGTGCCAGATCCAAGCCACGCCTGTGAACTATGCCACAGCTCATGGCAATGCCAGATCCTTTAACCCAATAAGAGATCCCAGGGATTGAACCCACCTCCTCATGGATACAGCCTAGGTTCACAACCCGCTGAGCCACAACAGGAACTCCCACATCTGTATTAATGACCCTTTATAGACAAAGTTTTGGGGGTGTTGACTAGAGCTAGTGACTTCCATGCAACGAAATGTATTTGGAAAATTATCCATGTGTTATTCCAACATTAGTGAGTAAATAATCAGACTTTCAGCCTGCTAGCCCTCTTCTGCTTTCAGCTCTCACATATTTCAGAGGTCCAGTAGATTAAGTCCATGTGGCAAGAAACTGAGGGATGCCTATGGCCAACTGCCCAAGAGGAACTGGATCCTGCCTTTGCCATATGAGCAAACTTGAAATCATATCCTCTTCTAGTCAAGCATTGATATGGTGGCAGTTCCCACCTACATTTTACTTATTTATTGTTTATTTTATGGAAGAATAGTTGATGTACAGTGTTGTGGTAGCTTCAAGTGCACAGCAAAGTGATTCAGTTATACATATACATATATCCATTCCTTTTCAGATTCTTTCCTTTTATAGGTTATTACAAAATATTGAGTATAATTCCACATGTTATATAGTAGGTCCTCACTGGTTATTTATTTTATATATGGTAGTATGCATATTTTAACAAACTTCTAATCTATCTCCCATCCCCTTTAGTAAAGATAAGGTGTTTTCTCTATCTGTGAGTCTACTTCTGTTTTGTAAATATGATCATTTTTATCCTTTTTTTTAGATTCAACATAGAAATGATATCATATGGTATATGTCTTTCTCTGTCTGTCATGTTTCACTCAGTATAAAAATCTCTAGGTTGAGCCATGTTGCTGCAAATAGCATTATTTCATTATTTTTTATGGCTGAGTAATATTCCATTGCATGTGTGCATGTGTGTGTATACACACACACACACACACACTATATATATATATATATATACACCACAATTTATCTACTGATTACATTTAGGTTGCTTCCATGGCTACTGTAAATAGAGCTGCTATGAACATATGGGTGCATGTATATTTTCAAATTATGGTTTTCTCTGGATAAATGCCCAGGAATGGGACTTCATGATCACACGCTAACACTCTTTTTAGTTTTTTAAAGAAGCTCCATACTGTTCTCCATATTACTGGCCTACATTTTGAATGTATACCTCTGTGAGACTTCCTGAAGTATTTAATCAAACAGTTAACTCCCTGATAAGTATATGAAAATAGGAAGTTGTCTAATGTACCAATATATATCAACTCAGCAGAAAAATGAAAAAATGGGCTGTCATTCAAAATAGCAAGAAATATCCACCTCCAATGCCCACATCTATTTCCACTGCTAAAATACACGTTGTCAACCAGGACAATCAAAAGAAAAATAGGAAGTTCTCCTTGGAGATGTAAATCTTAACTGAAAAAAAAAAAGAAAATATATCTAATTCTGAATATAAAAGACCTAATTCTCTCTAAATTTCATTATTAGTTAATGGATTTGCAGATTTAAGGCATATTTAACTTATTTATTTATTTATTTATCTTTTTAAATTATTTTTATCTTTTCCATCATAGCTGGTTTACAGTGTTCTGTCAATTTGCTACTCTACAGAAAAGTGACCCAGTCACACATGCATATATACATTCTTTTTCTCACATTATCCTCCATCATGCTCCATCATAAGTGATTAAATGTAGTTCCCAGTGCTATACAGCAGGACCTCATTGCTTATCCATTCCAAAGGCACTAGTTTGCATCTACTAAACCCAAATTCATTATATGTTTTTAATTGATAGAATATGAGTTATTTTTATAAGAATCCCTATAATTTGGAAGTCAGAAGTGAGTCATACATTTGAGCTTTCTCCTAAGATGAGGAAGGTTCCAAACTCTTCCAAGGATAGCCCCTTTTCTCCTTTCCTGCTTTCGCTAATATCAGCAAGTCCTCAGAGGCTGGGAGGACCTGGACCTATTTGGCTAATTATGAGCTTCTGAGCATTGAGCCCCCAAGGTCCCACAAAGGTAAATAATCACTTTTGCCTTCCAGCTCCTCAGTTTCTGGTTCCAGTCCAGTGGGATTCATACCTATATGTTCTCTTCCCAGAGTCATCCATTGCCTGCATCAGAGGACCCATGCTAGTCCTGAGAACAGTGCTTGAGTTTTCATTGCTTACCAGGCAAGAGAGGGGTTTTGGGATCATCAGTCTTTGCTCATGCCCCAGCAGAGATGCAGAGCAGCCGGTGAGTGCCCAGGGAGAAACTGGATGGAAGACAGGCTGGAGGAGCATTTTTTTCCCTTTATCACTGAGATAAGCAGGACAGCTATAGGGGAGGGAATCGGTATCCAATGTTTCAGCTAGAGATCTATGAGGTTTAAATCCTGGTTCTGTTGGGGGTGCAGGAACTCTCACAAACAATGTTATTTTTTTTTTATTTTCCCACTGTACAGCAAGGGGGTCAGGTTATCATTACATGTATACATTACAATTACATTTTTCCCCCACCCTTTGTTCTGTTGCAACATGAGTATCTAGACATAGTTCTCAATGCTATTCAGCAGGATCTCCTTGTAAATCTATTCTAAGTTGTGTCTGAAAAGCCCAAGCTCCCAATCCCTCCCACTCCCTCCCCCTCCCACCAGTAAGCTACAAGTCTCTTCTCCAAGTCCATGATTTTCTTTTCTGAGGAGATGTTCATTTGTGCTGGCCATCGACAGATGATTGGATTCGGAAGATGTGGTATATATACACAATGGAATACTACTCAGCCATAAAAAAGAATGACATAATGCCATTTGCAGCATCATGGATGGAACTAGAGAATATCATACTGAGTGAAATGAGCCAGAAAGACAAAGACAAATACCATATGATATCACAAACAATGTTATTTTCATCCTGCACTGATTCTAGCACCTGTAGACATCTCTCTCACCACAGCAGGAAATATTTCCTTCTATACTGTCTGCTAATCACCAAAATGATCATGAAGGTGATGATGACAATGATGGAAATGATGACATTGATCACAATATCATGAACATTTTATGTAGGGTTTCCTAGTGCCAGACTCTGAGATAAGTATTTTTTTTTTCTTTTTATGGCTGCACCTGCAGCATATGGAAGTTCCCTGTCTAGGAATCAAGTCAGAGCCACAGCTGCAAGCTGGGCCATAGCCACAGCAACACCAGATCAGAGCTGCATCTGCGACCTGCTAGATCCTTAACCCACCAAGTGAGGCCAGGAATCGATCCTGCATCCTCGTGGACACTGTGCCATGTTCTTAACCCTCTGAACCACAATGGGAACACTGAGATAGGATTTTTTAAGGTTACTTGTTAACTTTTTTCTATATAACCTCCCCGAAAAAAGAACAACCTTCACTATCATTATTTTACAGGTAAGGACAGGAAAACATTTATATGTACTAGTATGTAAATATAGTCTTGGATAGAAAGGGGTGGAGTCAGATTTGAATGCAAAATTCAGACTCCATTCACAGGGCATCTAGACATATTTTCATCTGTCAGTCCAACTTGATATTTCTCTTTTCTGTCACTGCTGCCAGAGACCCACTGTTTACTATGCTCTTCCTTTTGGGATTCCTATAAGACCACATTGGCGAGTAGAAGGTGTCACCTGCTGCATAAGTTATAGGAAGTGGAGTTCCCATTGTGCCTTAGCGATAATGAACCAGACTAGTATCCATGAGGACGGGGGTACAACCCCTGGTCTTCCCCATTGGGTTAAGGGTCCGGCGTTGCTGCGAACTCTGCTGTAGGTCGCAGACACTGCTTGGATCTGGAGTTGCTGTGGCTGTGCTATAGGTCATCAGCTGCAGGTCTGATTTGACCCCTAGACTGGGAATGTTTCCATATGTTGCAGGTGTGTCCCTCAAAGAAAAAAAAAAGTCATAGGAAGTTATCTGAGACCATAGGTGGAAGTCACAGAACTTGTTGACACACAGTGATCCAGGACAGTTCTCTCTCTTTCTTTGCCCTGTTCCTTGATTTTGTTTTACTATCTACTTCCTCCTTCATGCTTATAATTTATTTCCCTTCAGTCTCTAAAGGAGACATAAAATCAGAGTGTTGGGTTACATTCTTAGTCAGGAAACAGGAAGTAGTTAAAAGATATACCTTAGGAAACAGAGCTCTGAACCTCGGCTTAGACTCTCTGAAGTGGAAGGAAACAATGGACGTGGTCAGTGCATGGGCTTCAGAGACACTCCATTTAATTTTAAATCCCTCTGTTCTACTCATTATCTGTGTGACCCAAGACAAGTTCTTAGGATCTCTGAGCCTCAGCTTTATCATCTGAATTGATCTCCAGTCCATGTAACTGTAATGATTAAGCATTAAACATAATAAGTACTGAATATGTGAGTAACTATGAGATGGATGCCTGCAGTAAGTTTATTTTTGGCATTATCATTATCATTATTATTAAATGCCATGTATTTCAGTAATACAAAGTTTTAGTTTTCTTCAGAGCCCTGAGAAAACACTTTATTTTTGTCCTTACAAGGTGGTTTCTGAGTGGCTGGAGGGAAACAACTGAATCACTTTCATGTATTTTTTAGCTATAATTTCTTTATCCATAATTGACTCAAATAAGCAACTATCCAAATGTCTCTCTATAAAAATAGACAGACTATGGTAACCATAATATAAAGGAAGAAACTGTTAATACACTTGATAAAACCAAGGGATCTCAAAGGCATTACGATCACAAAACCATAATGACTTAATCATACCTCTTGTCTCAGAAGATTATGACCTGCATGGTTCTTTTTAAAATCAACTGTACCTCAAACATACCAAATTTTAAAAATTTAAAAATTGATAGTTTATAATTGCTTACTACTACTTTAATACATTTTAGAACATCATTTTGGATGGATATTTATTATTATTTTTTTACAATCTTATTTTACTGCTTTTGCATAACTCAAAATCTAAATCTGAGATCAGTTTGTTTCAATACTTGCTTTAACAGGTATCACAACCGAAGAACATAATTCATAAATATGTATAGGGCCAAATAAAGGTAAGAAAAAATCACATTCATTTCTGCTTCCAGAGAGCCTATACCTGGCTTGGCACAGAGTAAGCTGCAAGCAAAACTATTTTTACTAAATATTGAATAGACCCTTCCTTGTTTCATCTGAAAGAGAGCTTAGGCAGTGTGACTTCCACATGGAGGGTAGTTTCTTCCTTCTAGAGATGTCCCACAGCACTGGACAAACAATGAAACAGTGCTTTGGTGTATCTCTGTCAGAGATTTTCTGAGGAAATCTATCATTTTCTACTTAATGGAATATAAAATATTCACTTAAAAACATGATATTTTCTTTATAAAGAAAGGGAGAGTGAGAGAGAGAATTTTATTGTGTGAATTAAGACACACTTTAAGATTTCTACATGTTTCATGAATGAATTCCCTGGGACATGATGGGCTTCTATCTCTCTACAGTACAATAAAATAAAAGGTCCTTAAATAATTTCTTAGGATTGCATTTCATTGATAAACCCATTATTCCAACTATGATTCAAACTCTGATTTAAGTTTTTTAGTTTTTATTAGAGAAGAGTTGATTTACAGAGTTGTGTCAATTTATTAGATTATAGTTGATTGACAGAGTCATGTCATAGTGCAGGATGCAAAATTCATACACAGAAATCTATTGCACTTACCATTGCATCAAAAAGAATAAAATCCTAGGAATAAAACACAAACAGATGGAAAGATATACCATGATCTTGGATTGGAAGAATCAATACTGTCAAAATGACTAAGGCAATCTATAGATTCAGTGCAATCCCTATCAAATTACTAATGACATTCTTCAGAGAATAAGAACAAAATATTTTAAAATTTGCATGAAATAAAAGAAATTAAAAAATAAAATACTTAAAAAAAAGAAATACAAATGACACCAAGTAGCCAAAGCAATATTGAAAAAGAAAAACAGAAATGGAGGAATCAGGCGCTTTGACTTTAGACTATACTACAAAGCTACAATCATCAAAACAATATGGGATTGGCACAAAAAAACCCCCAGAAATAAAGAACAATGAAACAGGATAGAAAGCCCAGAAATGAAATGATCCATTTGATAGTAATCAATAAAGTTAATATTTACTGTTGTGATTTAAAATAAAAGCAGAAATGAACACAAGCACCTATGTCAACTAATTTATGACAAAGGAGGCAAGAGCATAGAGTGGAGGAAAGACAGTCTCTTCAGTAAGTAGTGCATGATGGGAAAAATGGACAGCCGCATGTAAAAGAATGTCATTAGAACATTTTCACACCATACCAAAAAAAAAATACCCTCAAAGTGAATTAATTACCTAAATGTAAGGCCAGATACTATAAAACTCTTTGAGATATAGGCAGAATGCTCTTTGACATAAATCACAACATCTTTTTTGATCCACCTCCTAGAGTAATGGCAATAAAAAACAAGAATAAATCAAACCAAATTTGCTTATAAATTTCTTATCTGTACATAAGATGGTTGGCTTTGTTGAGAAATCAACCATTCACAAAAGTTTGGGATTACAGACATATTTAAGAATGGTTGGAGTTCCCATCATGGCTCAGTTGTTAACGAATCCAACTAGGAACCATGAGGTTGCAGGTTCGATCCCTGCCCTTGCTCAGTGGGTTAAGGATCCGGCGTTGCCATGAGCTGTGGTGTAGGTTACAGATGCAGCTCGGATCCCACATTGCTGTGGCTCTGGCGTAGGCTGGCGGCTACAGCTCTGATTAGATCCCTAGCCTGGGAACATCCCATAAACCACGGGAGCGGCCCAAGAAATGGCAAAAAGACAAAAAAAAAAAAAAGGAATTGTTATCAAGCCTCTGAAAACAAAAACAGCAAAAAGCAAACTCAACCTCAGACATTTCCCTGAGATAGTACAGACTGATGAAAATCACCAAAAAATGAAAAGTAGGTACAGAATATTCATTAAAAGTTAAATAATGTTTAATCGCTGGTGCACTGTAAATCAATACCATCTTAAATTAGTGATGCATGATTTTGTGCCTATAACAAAAGCAAATTTATCAAAATATGAAGTGTAGCAAGAACAAATATTTATATGTTTGAATTATATTTTAGTGTTTGGACCAGATGGCCTACATATTTAAGTGAGTACTGGTCTCCATAAAAGATGGCTGTCATAACCAAATTATGAAAACAAAACATGAAAATAATTGCCATATAAAAATACAGAGTATGACTGTTTGGTTTTAATTTAGGATCCTTAATGTAGTTTTATCTCTCCAAGTGTTACACTCCAAATCAAGAGAATTTGTATAAGATTAGGTACTTTAATTTTTTTAATTTATTAATTTATTTCCCACTTTATTAAATTTATTAGGGTATATTTACTTACACTGTTGAGTCAATTTCTGCTGTGCAGTATAGTGACCCAGTCATAATATACATATATTCTTTTTCTCATATTGTCTGCAATCATGATCTATCCCAATGACAGGATACAGTAGTTCCCTGTGCTACATGGAAGGACCTCATTGCTTATTCATTCTAAATACCTTATAGTGCTTCATAGTTTCATTTAATTGGAACAATTTTTTCTTGAAGAGAATATTCATTCTATTTTTTAAATTGAGGACTGATATTTTACTGTGTTCAAGAATTTATTATCTCAAGAATTCCTTTCTTCTATAACATTCTTCAGCCTAACATCTCTAACATGACTGTGTACAGAAAAAGGTGAATAACCCAGACATGAAGAAGAAAATTCTTTTAAGAACTCAAATAGAAATATTCATGAAGGTCCTGAGGTGTATGGTCCTCAAGTATGAATATTTTACTGGTAGCGTTCTTGAATCAAAAATGTATACACTTATCTGGGTGTCTTGTTTTGTTTACTCCAAATGTCTCTCTAGATTTTTTTTTTCAGCTGCACCTGTAGCATGTGGAATTAACTGAGCTAGGCATAGAATCTGTGGCATAATAGTCACCCAATATACCAGAGAGACAATGCAAGATCCTTAACCCACTGCACTGCAAGAGAACTCCAACTATCTCTTCTTCTTCAACAGGTGTCTCTTCTACATGGAACTACAGAATCTTACACATGTCTCAGAATTCCTCCTAATGGGACTCTCAGAAGATCCAGTACTTCAGCCCTTCATACTTGGGCTCTTCCTCTGCATGTACCTGGTCACCATACTTGGAAACCTGCTCATTATCCTGGCTGTCAGTTCTGATTCCCACCTCCACACCCCTATGTACTTCTTCCTTTCCAATCTGTCTTTGGCTGACATTGGTTTTATCACCACCACAGTCCCAAAGATGCTGGTGAATATCCAGGCACACAGCAAATCCATCACTTATGCAGGCTGCCTCACTCAGGTGTCCTTTTTTTTCCTCTTTGGCTGTTTGGACAGTCTACTCCTGGCCGTGATGGCCTATGACCGGTTAGTGGCCATTTGTTACCCCCTGCACTACCTGGTTATCATAAAGCCCCACGTATGTGGTTTGTTGGTCCTGGTGTCATTTTTCATCAGCCTTTTGGACTCCCAGATTCACTTCTTGATGATTTCACAGCTTACCTTCTGCACAAATGTAGAAATCCCTAATTTCTTTTGTGACGCCCCTCAACTTATCCATCTTGCCTGTTCGGACACCTCCATTGATGACATATTAATCTATTTTACTGGTGCCATTTTTGGTGGGATTCCCATCTCAGGGATCCTTTATTCTTATACTCAAATTGTTTCCTCCATTCTGAGAATTCCATCAACAGGTGGGAAGTACAAAGTCTTTTCTACCTGTGGCTCTCACCTGTCAGTTGTTTGTTTATTTTATGGAACAGCTCTTGGGGTGTACCTCAGTTCAGCTGTCTCCCCTTCCCCCCAGAAGAGTTTAGTGGCCTCAGCGATGTACACCCTGGTCACCCCCATGTTGAACCCCTTCATCTACAGCCTGAGGAACAAAGATATCAAGAATGCCTTGTGGAGGATTATCAACAGAATAGCCTAATGTCAGTATCTGTCTTATCCTTTTGGTTCACAGGACAGGAAAATGCAGCAAAATCCAATATGCACAACAAGAAATTTTGAATATGAACTCACATGTTATGTATGGACCCATATAGCCCTTTGACATTTGTTTACACAGCTGTTACTCTCAGTATAACTCTAATGAAATTGGGGGGTTATTTTTGATTTACCACTTAAGTCGGTTACTCCAGGATTATGTATAGTACATCAGTACGCTTGTCTCACTTTCCTTGTGCATTATCCAGAACTCTTAGTCATGAGCACTCTCATTTCTCTCACTGCAAAAGAATCATAGCTCTCTCTTTCTTGTTATGGATATCTTCTATATTTTCCTATATGTTTCCCCATTTGTTCAGAGAATCTAAACCTTACCTTTAGAACAAAGACATCTATGAATATTTACCCCTTAATAAATTTGAGAAGATTCTTGAGTAGGTACAGTGGATATTTAATTTCTTATCTAAACCTTTGGAAAGTAGGCACTATTACTATTTAGTTTGGATAATCAGTTATCAATTGGGACCTTCCTGTGTAAAATGCAGATGCTTGATGCCCAAGGAGTCGATGGGAGAGGATCTATCAGAGCAGAGAGGTTTTTCCAATTTTCCTGATAAATATCCTTTCTATTCCACTCAAAGTTTCCTCAATCACATTACATAGGTAATTTAAGGTTGTACATTCTAAGTCAACTATACTCCAATATTTTTTTTAAATCCTGAAGAAGATGCTATTAAGCCATGTATGTGACTATTTCATTGGAATATAAGAACAGATTAAAATATTAGTAGACTGTTGAGTCCAGAGTATAAGAAGCTTGGAAGTCGCCTCTCATTATAACATAAGTAAAAAGTAGAACAATTTAACTTGTTGAGATATCATAACATATAACATTCTATTAGATTCAGGCATACAACATAAATATATAATATTTCTATATGTTGTGAATCAACACATTAAATCTAGTTAACATCCATCCCCACACATAGCTGAAATTTCTTTGTTCTCTTTGTGATGCGTGAAACTATGTCTTTATGTTACCACATTTTTTTCTTCTATGCCTTTAATCTTTCAATAAATATTGAATCAATGACTTTCATTATATTATCTTCATTAAAATAACAAGAATGGTTTCTTTTTTCTTTAACTCTGAATGATAAACCATAGCATGGGGAATAAAGGTATGTTGTGAGATTCTGAATTTAGAAGACTGCAAATTGTGCTCAGGAAACAAAAAGGGATTGTAATGGCATGTCTTTACCTAGGGTGTACAATTAAGTTTAGTGGGATGCTTTCATATTTCCAGTTACCACGTGGCTCTAAAGGTGCCTGTGGATTGTTAAGACATGCAAGTCATTATGAATAAACTTAACTTTATCTTAATTTTTGATATTCAAGGCTAACAAAAATCATGTTCTTAACAATTAGGAAAAGAACCTCATTAGGATCTCAATTTGTATCCATGCTCTTTGTTTAATTTTATTTTCATTAGAATTTAGTAGATTTACAGTGTTATGCCAGTTTCTTCTGTATAGAATTATGACCAAGTCATATATATAGATTCCTTTTCTCATATTATCTTCCATCATAGTCTATCCCAAGAGACTGAATAAAGTTCCCTGGGTTATAGAGTAGGACCTCATTGCTTATCAGTTCTAAATGTAATAGTTTTCAACAACTAAACCCAAACTCCCAGTCCATCCCAATCCCTCCCCCCTTCCTCTTGGCAACCACAAGTCTGTTCTCTATGTCTGTGAGACTATTTCTGTTTTACAGATAGGATCATTTGTGCCATATTTTAGATTCTACATATAAGTGATATAACATGAGTTTTGTCCTTCTCTTTCTGATTTACTTCACTTAGTATAATCATCTCATTGCATCCATGTTGCTGCAAATGGCATTATTTTGTTCTTTTTTATGGCTGAGCAGTATCCTGCTATGATCAGTGTTCTTTGGCTCCTTTCTGGTACATACCCAGGTACCTGTGTATATCAATCTTTCCATTAGAGCTTCTACCTATAGTTTCTGAGGTACTATTCTGGTTTTCTGAAGAGCTATCCAATAACTGGTTTAGTTACTCTGATTTTTCCCACTAAGCTAAATCACCTACCAACTTCACTGACAGTGAACTCTGATGCTCAAACTGGACTATGAGAGGAGATCTTACAATTTTATTTTTGCAAATGAGAACTTGAGTAATTTGAGAGCTGATACTTAATATCTTTTGTCTATATATTCAAAAACAGTATAGCCAGAGTGGAGAATAAGTATAACTTTACATTGTATAGTTTTGAAGAAAATATTATTTTTATTCAAGAAAATTATTCTTGAATAAATATTCATGTAAAATTTTTATTCCTTTACTTTGCAAGGAAAGTGAAGTCACTTAATTTTTTATATTGAGGTATATTTGATAATACTGAGTTATAGGTTCCAATATTGTGTCAATTTCTGCTGTACAAAGTGACTCAGTTACACATACATATATACACATTCTTTTAATATTCTTTTCCGTCATGGTCTATCCTAGGAGATTGGATCCAATTCCCTGATCTCTACAGTAGGACCTAGATTTTTATCCATTCTAAACATAATAGTTTGCATCTACTAACCCCAAACTCCCAGTCCTGCCCTCTCCTCCCCCTCCCCTGACAAATATCAATACATTCAGTATATCCATCCTTCCATGGACCATTAGACCTTAAATAGAGTGCTGTACAAATACTTTAGAGAAGAAACATATAGTTTGTGTTTACTATAACGAAATTCAATGGCATCTTTTTTCCCCATGTAATAGTACGTCTAAGATTTTAAAGGAAAGGTGACTATTATAAGTTCTACGAGTACGAAGAAAAAATGGTGAGGAAAGAAATTTCTCAGTTGGAGATCTAAAAAGATAATAGGAGAAGGTAGTTTTCTATGTCCCTCAAGGATACTCATCATGTGAGGGAAAATTAGTAAAAGAGCACAAAGCTAATCCTCATTTTTGGCACAAAGGTGAATGTGTTTGGTTTTTATACATGTCCTCTAAAACTCAGCTTTGGAAGTGACTTTCATATCAGATCCCCTCATCCCATCAATAAAGGATTTCAGTTTAGTATTAGATTTTGCCTACTTCCCAAGCACTCTAAAATTTCCCCCAAATCACTTCCTTTTCTATAACCCTTCTCTACCCTCCTGCCATCTTGTCCCCCCAAATTTCCTCCTGCCATTTAAACACACTTATAATTGGAGGCAAGATGGCAGAAGAGTAGGGGGATGCACTTGCCCTCTCCCACAAACACAACAACAACAACAACAAATCGACACGTAAAACGACTCACACAGAACAGCAACTGACTGCTGGCAGAAGAAATTAAACCTCCAAAAATGGCAAGAGTCTCTTGACATAACTGGGTAAAACAAGAGAAAAGAGGAGAGAGAGAGAAGGGGAATGAGGACTGGACTGGCACTCCTGAGAGGGAACTGTGAAGGAGAAAGGGAACCCACACCCTGGAAAGTCAACCTAACTGATGGAAAGATCAACCCAGTCGGAGGGATCTCCAGATGCTGAGAAAAGTGCAGCAGCAGGTGCTAGATCTGAAAAGCAGAGTGAGAGCTGCACAGATCATCGGAACCATGGCACAGGCCCTAAAGACTGAGACGTTCGGGTGGGGACTGGGCACTGGGACCTAGGCTCCAGAGGTTAGTCCCTGGGAGCGGGCTGGGGTTGGCAGTGTGGAGATAGCCTGAGGGGTTAGGAAGCAGTGTGTCATGGGTGGAGGGAGCAATGCTCTAATGATGGGGGAGTGGAAAGCCACAACAGAGGGAACCCGGGAGAAGGTCTGGGGCTGCAGGAGAGACAAGGAGCCAGTGTTGGGGTGGGGAGAGGAGGAGAATACTCCTTGCACCCCAGCATGCATGCTTACCTGCCAGCTAGCAGAGAGCAGAGCTTCCCAGCACATCCTCCCTCCCCCACCCCACATGCACCTGGCAAAAACCACTTGCCATCAATTGAGGGAAACCAACCACCACCACAGCTTTCCCTGGCCCAGCCTACCCGCACAAAGGAAGTTCCCCACTACTGTGGAGCAATACTGCCTGCCCTGCCTGCCCTCAGGCAGCACTCAACACATGCAGAGCAAACTGCCCAGCACCGCCCACCCTCAGGAAGAGCTCCATGGCTCAGGAGTACCAGGGCAAGCCCTACCCTGCCATGAGAAGTGCACCTCCACCACAGTGCACATCTGCCAGTCCAGCCTGACCTCACCCTTGGGAAGTGCTCCTTTGCCTCAGAGTGACCCTGCTAGTCCCACACGTGGGAAACACCCTCTGCCACAGAGTGCCATGGCTAGAACTGCACATCCTTGGGATATGCCCTGCTGCCTCAAAGCAGGCCCAGCAACACTGCCCACCCTCAGGAAGCACTTCGCAGCAGCACCAGGGTAAATCCTGCCCAGCCATGGGGCGTGCACCTCCACCACGAAAAAGAAAAATACAAGCAAGATGAAGAAGCTCAGAAACCATTCCCAGTTAAAGCAACAGGAGAACTCATCCAAAGCAGTCAGCAATGAAACAGAAACCTGCAGTCTGGCTGACTTGGAGTTCAAAAGGGAGACAGTGAAAATACTGAAGAAATTAAGAGAAGATATGAACAGTAATGCAAACTCCCTCAGAAAGGAACTAAAAAATGTAAGTAGAAGCCAAGAACTAGAAAATACATTTGTAGCAATAAAAATGGATATAAAGGCCGCAAAAACCAGAATGCATAATGCAGAGGAATGAATTAATGACATGCAAGATAGAATAATGGATGTCACCCAAACAGGACAACAGACAGACAACCAAGTGAAAAAACATGAAAGCAATATAAGAGACCTATGGGATAATATAAAGCAGGCCAATCTACACATAATAGGAATGCCAGAAGGAAAAGAAGAAGAAAAGGGGATGGAACATTCTCAAGAATTGACCACATACTGGGACACAAAGCCAACGTAAACAAATCTAAGAGTATAGAAATTATTTCAAGAATCTTCTCTGACCACAATGGAATGAAACTAGAAATCAACCACAGGAAAAGAAATGAGAAAAAAACCTATTACATGGAGACTTAACAAAACCAATGGGTCAATGAGGAAATAAAGAAATTAAAAAATACCTTGAGACAAAAGATAATGAAGACAAAACCTCTCAAAATCTGTTGAATGCCACAAAAGCAGTGCTCAGAGGGAAATTCATAGCAATACAGGCCTTCCTCAAAAAAGAGGAAAGATCTCAAATTGACAACTTAACCCACCACCTAAATGAATTAGAAAAGGAAGAACAAACAAAACCCAAAGTCAGCAGAACGAAGGAAATCATAAAGATCAAAGAGGAAATCAATAGAGATTCAAAGAACAATGGAAAAAATAAATAAAATCAAGAGCTAGTTCTAGAGAGGACAAGATGGTGGAGGAGTAGGGGGACACGCTCGCCCTCTCCCACAAACACAACAAAAAAAACACATCTACAGAATAAATGACTCGCACAGAACAGAAACCAATCACTGGCAGAGGAACCTAAACTCCAGTAATGGCAAGGAGTTCGTGACATTACTGGGCAGAACGGGAGAAAAGAGGAGAGTGAGAGAAGGTGAACCCGAGCTGGACGGGTGCTCCCGAAAGGGAACTGCTGAGGAGAAAGGGATCCCGCACCCTGGAAAGTCACCTACCGGGGGAAAGATCAAACAAACCGGAGGAATCTCCAGATGCAGAGAAGAGTGTAGCAGTAAGTTGGAGTATGGAAAAGCCAATCAAGAACCCAACGGACCATCTGAACTACGGGCACAGTCACCAAAAATTGAGACGCCTGTGTGGGGGCTGGGCACCGACACCTAGGCTCCAGAGGTTAGTCTCCAGGCTGGGGGGGCGGGGCAGAGCGGAAACTGCTTGGGAGGTCTAGAAACCACTTGATGGGGCAGAGACTGCCTGGGAGACTAGAAAACAAAGCTGTCTCAGAGGAAGGGAGCAATACTCTAGGGGCAGGGAAGTGGAAAGCTGCATCAGAGGGAACCTGGGAGAAGAGTCTGGTCTGTGCCTGTGCTGGGAGGGGAGAGAAGATGGAGTGGGTCCCCATAGAGTACCCCCACACCACAGCAAACTTACAGGCCCGCTAGCTAGCTGAAAGCTGTGCTTCCCAGTGCATCCCCTCCCCCCACCCCCACCACCCCCTATGCTCTCACCGAACCTGGGGCTGCCTGCCATCCAGGAGGGCTGGCCTCAACAATTGCCTGAAGCCTACCACCACAGCGGCTGTCCCTAAACAGGCCTGCTTGCCCTTTGGAGGGGTTACATTTCTGCAGAGCAGCACCAAACACAACCAGCCTGTGAGAAAAGGCCTGCAGCCCAGAAAAGCTAGAACAAGCTTAGCCAGGCCGTGAATAGATCGGCCTAACTCTCGGACGGTTTTTCTGAGTCGGGATGCCCCAGGGAGGAGCCTTTGGGTTTCCAACAACCCTGCTACCCGCCCAAGCCTCCAGGGGGTGCCCTAGTGGATCAGCTGCATAGGACTGCCAGCTCCAGGCAGGACCCTCTGCAGCCCAGAAAAGCTGCAACAAGCCTGGCCAAGTCGGGAAAAGATCTCAGACGGTTTTTCTGAGTCGGGCTGCCCCGGGGAGGAGGCTCTTGAATCTCCAACGGCCCTGCTACCTGCACAAGCCCCCAGGGGGTGCCCTAGTGGATCAGCTGCATAGGACTGCCAGCTCCAGGCAGGACCCCCTGCAGCCCAGCAAAGCTGAAACAAGCCTGGCCAAGTCGGGAAAACATCTCAGACGGTTTTTCTGAGTCGGGCTGCCCTGGGGAGGAGCCTCTTGGGTTTCCAGTGGCCCTGCTACCCGTCCAAGCACCCAAGGGGTGCCCCACTCTCATGGAATAGCTGCTCAGCACCACCAGCCCCCTGGAAGAGCCCCTGAAGCCCAGAAAAGCTGCAACAAGCTCGGCCGGACTATGAAAAGATATGCGTACATTCTCAGGCTGTCCTTCTGACTTGGGTTGCCCTAGGGAAGAGCCTCTTAGGTTCTCAGTGACCCAGATAGCTGCTCCTGCCCCCAGGGGGTGCTGCACTCCTGAGGAACAGCTGCCCAACACCACCAACCCCCTGCAAGAACCCCACAGCCTAAAAACACCAGAGAAATCTCTGCATGACCAAGTGAAATCTGATACCATCGTGCTGTGGACCTCCCAGTCCTGTCTGCCTTCAGGAAGTCCTCCTTTGCTTCAAAGAAACACTGTTAGCCCCATCAACACTCCAGAAAAGCCACACTGCCTCAAAAAAGATTGACCAACAATGCCAGCCCTCAGGAAATATTCCACGGCAGTGACAAGGCAAACACTGCCCGATCATGGAGAGTGCAACTCCCTCAGGAGACAGAAAACAACAAGCAAGATGAAGAAGCTGAGAAACCACCCCCAGTCTAACCAACAGGAGAACTCACCTAAAACAGTCAACAATGAAACAGATCTCTGCAGTCTGACAGGCCTGGAGTTCAAAAGAGAAACAGTGAAAATACTGAAGGAATTCAGAGAAGATATGAACAGTAATGCAGATACCCTCAGAAAGGAACGAGAAAATAGAAGGAGGAGCCAAGAAAAACTAGAACATTCATTTGCAGAGATGCAAACTGAACTAAGGGCAGTAAAAAGCAGAATGAATAATGCAGAAGAACGAATCAGTGACATGGAAGATAGAATAATGGAAATCACTCAATCCAGTCAACAGACAGAAAACCGAATCAAAAAACTGGAAAGCAATATAAGAGACCTATGGGATAATATAAAGCGGGCCAATCTACGCATAATCGGAATTCCAGAAGGAGTAGAAAAAGATAAGGGGATGGAAAATATATTTGAAGAAATTATCGCTGGAAACTTCCCAAATCTAAAGGATACTGGATTCAAGATACAAGAAGCACAGAGGGCCCCAAACAAACTGAACCCAAACAGACCCACACCAAGACACATCGTAATAAAAATGGCAAAAGTTAGTGATAAAGAGAGGATCCTAAAGGCAGCAAGAGAAAAACAGAATGTTACCTACAAGGGAACCCCCATAAGAATATCAGCCGATTGCTCTACAGAAACACGACAGGCCAGGAAGGAATGGCAAGAGATATTTAAAGTGCTCAAAGGAAAAAAATATGCAACCTAGAATACTCTATCCAGAAAGAATATCATTTAAAATAGAAGGGGAAATAAAATTTTTTCCCAACAAAAAAAAACTTAAAGAATACAGCAACACAAAACCCAGGTTAAAGGAAATATTGAAAGGGCTTCTCTAAACCAAAAAGAAAGGAAGGAAAGGGAAGAAAAAATAAAAGAAAAAAAAGAAGAAGAAGAGGAAGAACTAGGACTGAGGAAACCGCAATCAGAGAGCAGTCACTCAAATAAGCCAGCATACAGATTTAATCATGAACATGCTTCAAACAAAATAAAATGAAAAAGAAAAAAATAAAAAGAGTCATCAAAACCATAAAATGTGGGCAAGGGATGTTAGGAAGCAAACAGTAATGAAGTGTTTGAACTTACAGGACCATAAGGCTAAAACACACAATTATGGGAAGGGGTTAGCAACTTAAAAAACAGGGCAACCACAAGCCAAAAACAAATATTGCATTTGCAAAAAATGAAAAAAAAAAATTCACTCACGCAGATAATAACAGGAGACCATCCAACAAAAAAAAAAAAAAAAAAAAAAAAAAAAAAAAAAAAAAAAAAAAAAAACGAAGAATGGAGAACCATAGAATCAACTGGAACACGAGGTTCAAATGGCAATAAATAATCATCTATCAATTATCACCTTAAAATGTCAAAGGACTTAACGCCCCAATCAAAAGACACAGAGTGGCTGAGTGGATAAAAAGGCAAAAACCTTCAATATGCTGCCTACAAGAAACTCACCTTAGGACAAAAGATACATATAGATTGAAAGTAAAAGGGTGGGGAAAAATATTTCACGCCAATAGACATGACAGAAAAGCAGGAGTCGCAACGCTCATATCAGACAAAATAGACTTTAAAGCAAAAGACATAAAGAAAGACAAAGAAGGACACTATTTAATGATTAAGGGATCCATCCAAGGAGAGGATGTTACTATCATCAACATATATGCCCCAAATATAGGAGCACCCAGATACATACAACAAATATTAACAGATATAAAGGGAGATATTGATGAGAATACAATCATAGTAGGAGACCTTAATACCCCCTCACATCAATGGACAGATCCTCTAGACAGAAAACCAATAAAGCAACAGAGATCCTAAAGGAAACAATAGAAAAGGTAGACTTCATGGATATCTTCAGGACACTACATCCACGAAAAGCAGAATACACATTCTTCTCAAATGCTCATGGAACATTCTCAAGAATCGACCACATATTGGGACACAAAGCGACCTCAACAAATTTAGGAGCATAGAAATTATCTCAAGTATCTTCTCTGACCACAATGCCATGAAATTAGAAACCAACCATGGGAAAAGCAAAGAGAAAAAAACCTACTCCATGGAGACTAAACAACATGCTACTAAAAAACCAATGGGTCAATGAGGAAATCAAGAAGGAAATTAAAAACTACCTTGAAACAAATGATAATGAGGACACAACCTCTCAAAATCTATGGGATGCTGCGAAAGCAGTGCTCAGAGGGAAATTTATAGCAATACAGGACTTTTCCAAAAAAGAAGAAAGATCCCAAATTGACAACTTAATCCTCCACCTAAGTGAATTAGAAAAAGAAGAACAAAAAAGTCCTAAAGTCAGCAGAAGGAAGGAATTTATAAAGATCAAAGAAGAAATCAATAAAATAGAGACTCAAAAAACAATAGAGAAAATGAATAAAACCAAGAGCTGGTTCTTTGAAAAGTTGAACAAAATTGACAAACCCCTGGCCAGACTCACTACAAAGAGGAGAGAAAGAACCCAAATCACCAAAATTAGAAAGGAAAAAGGAGAAATCACAACGGATACAGCAGAAATACAAAAAACCATAAGAGAATACTATGAACAACTATACGGCAACAAGTTTGACAATCTGGAAGAAATGGACAATTTTCTAGAATCTTACAGCCTGCCAAAACTGAATCAAGAAGAAACAGACCAACTGAACAGACCGATCAGTAGAAATGAAATTGAAGAGGTCATAAAATCACTCCCTACAAATAAAAGTCCAGGACCAGATGGCTTCACAGGTGAATTCTATCAAACATATAAGGAGGAATTGGGGCCCATCCTCCTGAAACTCTTTCAAAAGGTTGAAGAAGAAGGAATACTCCCAAAGACATTCTATGAGGCCACCATCACCCTCATTCCAAAACCAGGCAGAGATACCACCAAAAAAGAAAACTATCGGCCAATATCATTAATGAATATAGATGCAAAAATTCTCAACAAAATCTTAGCCAACCGAATCCAACAACATACCAAAAAAATTATACACCATGACCAGGTTGGGTTCATCCCAGGTTCACAAGGATGGTTCAACATACACAAATCAACCAACATCATACACCACATGAACAAAAGAAAAGTCAAAAATCATATGATCATCTCAATAGATGCAGAAAAAGCATTGGACAAAGTCCAACATCCATTCATGATCAAGACCCTCGCCAAAGTGGTTATAGAGGGAACATTCCTGAATATCATCAAAGCCATTTATGATAAACCCACAGCAAATATAATCCTCAATGGGGAAAAACTGAAAGCCTTCTCACTCCAATCTGGAACAAGACAGGGATGCCCACTCTCACCACTGCTCTTCAACAGAGTTTTGGAAGTCTTAGCCACAGCAATTAGACAAACAAAGGAAATAAAAGGCATCCATATAGGAAGAGAAGAGATCAAACTGTCACTGTATGCAGATGACATGATACTATACATAGAAAGCCCTAAGGACTCAACCTCAAAACTACTTGAACTGATTCATAAATTCAGCAAAGTAGCAGGATAGAAGATTCACATTCAGAAGTCAGTTGCATTACTGTATACCAGCAATGAAATATTAGAAAAGGAAATCAAGAATACGATGCCTTTTAAAATTGCACCTCACAAAATCAAATACCTCGGAATACACCTGACCAAGGAGGTAAAGGACCTATATGCCGAGAACTATAAAACTTTAATCAAAGAAATCAAAGAAGATGTAAAGAAATGGAAAGATATTCCATGCTCCTGGGTTGGAAAAATCAATATTGTAAAAATGGCCATACTTCCCAAAGCAATCTACAGAGTCAATGCAATCCCTATCCAATTACCCAGGACATTTTTCACAGAACTAGAACAAACAATCCAAACATTTATATGGAGCCACAAAAGACCCAGAATCGCCAAAGCAATCCTGAGAAACAAAAACCAAGCAGGAGGCATCACTCTCCCAGACTTCAAGAAATACTACAAAGCCACAGTCATCAAAACAGTGTGGTACTGTAATCAAAACGGACACACAGACCAATGGAACAGAATAGAGAATCCGGAAATAAACCCTGACACCTATGGTCAATTAATCTTTGACAAGGGAGGCAAGAACATAAAATGGGAAAAAGTAAGTCTATTTGGCAAGCATTGCTGGGAAACCTGGACAGCTGCATGCAAAGCAATGAAATTAGAACACACTCTCACACCATGCACAAAAATAAACTCCAAATGGCTGAAAGACTTAAACATACGACAGGACACCATCAAACTCCTAGAAGAAAATATAGGCAAAACACTCTCTGACATCAACCTCATGACTATTTTATCAGGTCAGTCTCCCAAAGCAATAGAAATTAGAGCAAAAATAAACCCATGGGACCTCATCAAACTGAAAAGTTTTGCACAGCAAAGGAAATCCAAAAGACAACAAAAAGACAACATTCAGAATGAGAGAAAATAGTTTCAAATGATGCAAAGGACAAGGGCTTAATCTCTAGAATATATAAACAACTTATACAACCCAACAGCAAAAAAAACCAATCAATCAATGGAAAAATGGGCAAAAGACCTGAATAGACATTTCTCCAAAGAAGATATACAGATGGCCAACAAACACATGAAAAAATGCTCAACATGGCTGATTATAAGAGAAATGCAAATCAAAACTACCATGAGATACCACCTCACACCAGTCAGAATGGCCCTCATTCATAAATCCACAAATAACAAGTGCTGGAGGGGCTGTGGAGGAAAGGGAAGCCTCCTGCACTGTTGGTGGGAATGTAAACTGGTACAGCCACTATGGAGAACAGTTTGGAGATACCTTAGAAATCTATACATAGAACTTCCGTATGACCCTGCAATCCCACTCTTGGGCATCTATCTGGACAAAACTCTCCTTAAAAGAGACACATGCACCCGCATGTTCATTGCAGCATTATTCACAATAGCCAGGACATGGAAACAACTCAAATGTCCATGGACAGAGGATTGGATTCGGAAGAAGTGGTATATATACACAATGGAATACTACTCAGCCATAGAAAAGAATGACATAATGCCATTTGCAGCAACATGGATGGAGCTAGAGAATCTCATCCTGAGTGAAATGAGCCAGAAAAACAAAGACAAATATCATAAGATATCACTTATAACTTGAATCTAATATCCAGCACAAATGAACATCTCCTCAGAAAAGAAAATCATGGACTTAGAGAAAAGACTTGTGGCTGTCTGATGGGAGGGGGAGGGAGTGGGAGGGATCGGGAGCTTGGGCTTATCAGACACAACTTAGAATAGATTTACAAGGAGATCCTGCTGAATAGCATTGAGAAGTATGTCTAGATACTCATGTTGCAACAGATAAAGGGTGGGGGAAAAAAGGTAATTGTAATGTATACATGTAAGGATAACCTGACCCCCTTGCTGTACAGTGGGAAAGTAAAAAAATATTAAAAAAAAGACCTAGTTCTTTGAAAAGGTAATCAAAATTGACAAACCTCTGGCTAGACTCACTAAGAAGAGGAGAGAAATGCCCAAATAAACAAAATAAGAAATGAAAAAGGAGATATCACAATGGATACTGCTGAAATAAAAAAAAAAAACATGAGAGAATACTATGAACAAGTCTATGCCATCAAATCTGACAATCTGGAAGAAATGGACAATTTTATAGAGTCTGACAGCCTGCCAAAACTGAATCAAGAAGAAACAGACCAACTGAACAGACCAATCACTAGAAATGAAATTGAATATGCCATAAAACACTTCTTACAAATAAAAGTCCAGCACCAGATGTCTTCACAGGTGAATTCTACCAAACATAAAAAGATCAACTCGTGCCCATTCTCGTTAAATTTTTTCAAAAGTTTGAAGAAGAAGGAAAATTCCCAAAGACATTCTATGATGCCACCATCACCCTAATTCCAAAATCAGGCAACGATACCACCAAAAAACAAAACTATAGGCCAATATCTTTGATGAATATAGACGCAAAAATTCTCAACAAAATTTTAGCCAACTGAATCCAATGACATATAAAAAAGATAGTACACCATGACCAGGTGGGATTCATCCCAGGTTCACAAGGATGGTTCAACATACGCAAATCAATCAACGTCATACACCACATTAACAAAAGAAAAGTCAAAAATCATATGATCATCTCAATAGATGCAGAAAAAGCATCTGACAAAGTCCAACATCCATTCATGATCAAAACTCTCACCAAAGTGGGTATAGAGGGAACATTCCTTACATAATCAGAGCCATTTATGACAAAGCCACAGCAAATACAATACTCAATGGAGAAAAGCTGAAAGTCTTCCCACTAAAATCTGAAACAAGACAAGGATGCCCACTCTCACCACTGATATTCAACATACTATTGGAAGTCCTAGCCACAGCAATCAGACAAACCAAAGAAATAAAAGGCATCCAAATAGGAAGAGAAGAGGTAAAACTGTCACTGTATGCAGATGACAGGATGCTAAACATAGAAAACCCTAAGACTACTTGAACTGATCAATAAATTCAGCAAAGTAGCAGGATATAAGATTAGCATTCAGAAATCAGTCACATTTCTGTATACTAACAATGAAATATTAGAAAAGGAATACAAAAATACAATACCTTTTAAAATTGCAAACCAAAAAATCAAATACCTCGGAATACACACGACCAAGGAGGTAAAGGACTTATGTGCCAAGAACTATAAAACATTAATCAAGGAAATTAAAGAAGATGGAAAGAAATGGAAAGATATTCCATGCTCCTTGGTTGGAAAAGTTAATATTATAAAAATGGCCATACTACCCAAAGCAATCTACAGATTCAATGCAATCCCTATCAAATTACCCACAACATTTTTCACAGAACTAGAACAAACTATCCAAAAATTTATATGGAACCACAAAAGACCAGAATTCCCAAAGCAACTCTGAAGAACAAAAAGCAAGCAGGAGTCATCTCTCTTACAGACTTCAGGCAATCTTACAAAGCCACAATCATCAAGACAGTGGTACCTACACAAAACAGACAAGTGACCAATGGAACAGAATAGAGAACCCAGAAATAAACCAAGACACCTATGGCAATTAAACACTGACAAATGTGGCAAGAACATGAAATGGGAAAAAGAAAGTCTTTTCAGCAAGCATTGCTGGGAAACCTGCACAGTTGCATGTACATCAATGAAATGAGAACACACCCTCACACCATGCATCAAAATAAACTCAAAATGGCTGAAATACTTAAATATAGGAAAAGACACCATCAAACTCCGGGAAGAGAACATAGGCAAAACATTCTCTGACATCAACCTTACAAATATTTTCTCAGGTCAGTCTTCCAAAGCAACAGAAATAAGAGCAAAAATAAGCCAATGGGACCTAATCAAACTGACAAAGTTTTGCACAACAAAGGAAACCAAAAAGAAAGCAAAAAGACAACTTACAGAAAGGGAGAAAAAAGCTACAAATGATGCAACTGACAAGGGCTTAACTTCAAAAATACACAAACAACTTATTCAACACAACAGCAAAAGAGCCAACAATCTGAAAGGTGGGCAAAAATCTCAATAGACATTTTTCCAAGGAAGATATACAGATGGGCAACCAGCACATGAAACAATGCTCAACATCCCTGATTATTAGAGAAATGCAAATCAAAACTACAATGAGATACCACCTCACACCAGTCAGAATGACCATCAGTAATAAATCCACAGATAGCAAATGTTGGAGGGAGTGTGGAGAAAAGGGAACCCTCCTTCACTGTTGGTGGGAATGTAAACTGGTACAGCCACTATGGAGAACAGCATGCAGGTACCTTATAAATCTTTACATAGAACTACCATGTGATCCAGCAATCCCACTTTTGGGCATATATCCAGACAAAACTTTCATTTAACAATACACATGCACCTGCATGTTCATTGCAGCACTATTCACAATAGCCAAGACATGGAAATAACCCAAATGTCCACCAACAGATCACCAGATTAGGAAGATGTTTTATATATACACAGTGGAATACTACTCAGCCATGAAAAGAATGAAATAATGCCATTTGCAGCAACATGGGTGGAAATAAGTCAAAAAGTGAAAGACAAATACCATATGATATCACTTATACCTGGCATCTATTTTATGGCACAGACGAACTTTTCCACAGAAGATCACGGACTTGGAGGATAGATTGTGGTTGCCAAAGGGGAGGGGAAGGGAATTGGATGGACTGGGAACTTGCGGTTAATAGATGCAACCTATTGCCTTTGGAATGGTTTAGCAATGATATCCTGCTGTGTAGCACTGGGAACTCTGTCTAGTCACTTATGGTGGAGCATGATAACCTGAGGAAAAAAGAATGCATACATGTACGCGTAACTGGGTCACCATACTATTCAGTACAAAACTGACAGAACAGTGTAAACCGGTTATAATGGAAAAAAATAAAAATCATTAAAAAATTTAAAAATAAAAAAAATTAACAGAAAGTCAAATACCATATGATATCACTAATTTGGAGATCTAAAATACGGCACTAGCAATCCTGTCTACAAAAGAGCAAAAGACTCCCAAACATAGCAAATGGACATGTGGCTTCCAAGCCAAGAGGTGGGGAGGGAGATGGATGGGAGTTCAGTGTTTTGGATGTAAACTATTACATTTGGAGTAGATGGGTGATGGGGACCTACACTACAAAGGGTACTGTGTATGTTTGGGTCACCTTGCTGTACAACAGTAACTGAAGAAACATTGTAAATCAACTATATATTTTTAAAAAAAGTATCTCCATACTCACATTCTTCTTAGCATCAACATTCCTGCCAGAGACTGAACACTGTGCAATGCGTAGCTTCAAAATACTCCCAATAAACCCCACCACCAGTATTCATACCATTTATATACCCATCTCCTTATGTGTGTACTGGACACAGGGACTTGCTTCCAAAGAATAGAACTTGGAAATAAATATGGGCTATCCTTTCCAACGTGAATGTGTAGGAAGACTCAGTTTTCATCTTGCAGCCCGCTCCTACCATCTCACCACCTCACCCATGAGGGAAGCCAGCTGCCATGTTTTCAGATGTCCACTTGGTCAGAAACTACAGGACACCTCTAGCCTTCAAAGAATGCAATCCTCTCAACAGCCACGTAAGTGAACTTGGAATTAGATACTCTTCTGGTCAAGGAACAATAGGACTTCAGCCCTGGTTGACATTTGGAATATAGACCTCTCTGAGCCCCCTTGAAGCATTAAAGCAAACTAGCAGGTTACCAGATCAATATGTCAAAATTCCTGGTTGTGTAATGTAACGACATACATCAACTAGACAGGAAAATTAGAATTTTATATTAACTAGGCTTTGAAATGTAAAAATAGAACTAGAATTTGAACTATCATTTAAAGTAGCAAAACCAATAAATCTCCAACAAACAAAAGGTAAAACCCCAAACCATGGCCACATAAACAAAAACAGGAAATTCCCAGAGACCTAAATCTTAACTAAGAAAATAGAAATGCTCTCAGAATCTCTGTAAATCACGTAACTAATTCAATGTATTTACAGATACAAAAGTCACAAAATTCTCTTTCTAAATGAAAAACAAAGACAAGCTGTCTGAATTTCAGGAGGAGATGAGCAGCTTTGAAGTCAGAGGGGAAGAGTAGAAGTCAGCCTCCTCCTGAGAACTTGAAAGGCCTATATCCTTCCTAATACACTCAATTTCCTCCTTTTCTCCCTCGGTTAAATCAGCAAATCCTCAGAGATCAAGGAGAGACCAAGGACCAATTTTTCTAATTACCTGCTGTGTGCATTGAGGTTTCAAGGCTGCCACATTGTAAATAATCAGCCTGTGCTTCCCAGCTCTTCAGGTAGCTTCTCCAGTCCAATGGGTTCCATTCTGTGTGTGTGATCTTCCCAGAGTTTTTGTCTGCACCAGGAGGTCCACATCTATGTCTGTCTCCTGCCAGTCCCAAGAACAAAGCTGCTGCCATCTGCCTTCCTCCATCCTGCTCCAGCAGAGACACAGCCCAGCCCAGGGAGAGCCAGGTGCAGGGGGAGACGGTTGTTTTCTCATTGTCAAGCCAGGGGAATATTTGAGAAAGCCAGGGGCAGGATAGCAAAAGGCAAAGATTCTGCTCACAAGCCAAGAATTTGATGTTGCTGGTTCTGGTGGGGATCCTAGAACACTTATTTAAATTTCTGTCTTCCTCCCACACTGCTCCAGCTTCTGCAGGCATATTTTCTATAAACTGAGAAGGAAAGAGGTCCCTCAAAACTATCCCTAAAGTGCTCCAGATGATCGTGAAGGTGATGATGATGGAAATGTTGACAATAACCCAAATGTCACAGAACTTTACCTAGGGATTTCATGTTCCAGGTGCTGAGTTAAGATGTTTAATGAAGCCCTTTATGCCTTTTCTCTGCACTACTACCCTCCAAACATGCATGAGCATCATTTTACAGTTGAGGATAGGGATAGAGTATTTTAAAGGAATGTTATCAAGGCTTGCAATAAAAAAGGGGTTAAGTCAGATGTGATTGCAGACTGTGGGGCTCCATTCATAGGGCACCTACACAGCACTCTCTCCTGGTGACACAACCTGTGTTCAGAGAGTTGATTTAGGAGACATGCAATCCCTCCATAATGATGAATTGACTTGAAAATCTCCTAAGTTGGCATATGAAGGCCAATTTAGGGTTTGATATCTGGCTTTCATCCTAAATTTCTCAACTGCCAGCTGATCATCAGAGGGGCTGGATTTGATTTAAAAAAAAAACTTCACAAATGTTTAAGGATTCAGACATATTTCAGAAATTTTATCAACCCACTATAAACAAAAACAGCAAAAGGAAAACTCTGCCCCTTTAATCCCAGGCAAAGACCTCTGCTCACTGTGCTCTTCCCTTTGGGGATTCATGAAGGACCACAGTGGAGGACATTGGTGGCACGTGCTCTATCAACTACAGGAAGTAAGGCTCAGCTGGCCACAGGGATCCCAGGAAGAATCAGCTCATGACAATTCAAGCAGTTCTTTTTTCCCTTCTCTTACACTTTGCTTCACTGCCCACTTCCTCCTTTATTCTCTCTCTTTTTTTTGGCAGATGTTTCTTATTTTATTTTCTCTGAAACATTTTAAGCAACATTGGTATTAACTTGTTATGTATTTGGAATAATTAATTGATTACTTATTTATTTTTATCTCTACAGGAGTAAGGCATCTTGGTGTTGGATTCTATCCTTATGCAAGAATTTAGAAAAAGCTGAGAAGTTTAACTTAGGAAGTTTGCAAGAGGCTTTTGAACCTCCACTGAAACTCTGACCAGTAGGGAAACACAGCAGACAAGTTCAGTGCATTGAACTCAGAGACACACAATTTCGCTTTGAATCCTTCCCACCCTACTTGTTATCTGAATGACACAGGGCAAGTTTGCAGTATCTTTGAGATTCGGGGTTGTTCTCTAAATTGATATCCAATTGATACCATTGCATTGACTAAGAATGAAACAAAAGGCGTGCTAAGAATGTGAATTTATGTGAAATGGATGCATTATAGTGACAGTAAAGTAAATTTTATACATTGTCATCAGCATCACATCATCTTCATCATCCTCAAGGTGAAGTACACTCAGTGAATCTATCTTGTGATCTGAGGCTTGGTCTTCCATAGATGCTTCAAAACATTTTATTTTGTCCTCATGCAAGTAGCTTCCGAATACCTGGAGGGAAATATCTGAGTCTCAATATTTTGATCTTCTCAGATCCTCTTCTAGCCTAGCACAGCACAGGCTACCAGAACAAAAAATCTATGTTAGATATTGTACAGACTCTTCCTTGGTTATCAGAAAAAGTTTGGGCAATACATCTTCCATACACTGTGCACATTCTTACCTATAGTTTCATTTCTTCCAGTGATGTCTTATAAGATTACACAAAAGATGAAACAGTGCTAGTATGCCTCTGCATCACTTCCTGAGGGCCTTAACACTTTCTTTCTTCTTCTTCTTCTTTTTTTTCCTTTTGCCTTTTTTCGGGCTGCACCAGCATATGGAAGTTCCTAGGCTATGGATCAAATCAGAGCTGTAGCCACTGGCCTATGCCAAAGGCAGATATGAGCCACATCTGTGACTTACACCACAACTCATCGCAACGCTAAATCCTTAACCCACTGAACAAGGCCAGGGATAAAACCTGCATCTGCGTGGATACTAGTCAGATTCATTTCTGCTGAGCCATGATGGGAACTCCTCATTTTCTTTTTATTAGAATCTATAACATCCAGGTTTTTTTTTAAATAGTGAATCAAAAAATAAAACAGAGAGAGAGAAAGAAAGGGGTAGTTAATATGATTTTGTGCCTCAGACACATTTTATGATTTCCACTCACTCTGAATGAATTGTCTGGGACCTCTCTCTCTCCTTATAGGAGAATATAATAACATTAAATCTTTATTAGGATTGTATCTCATCAATGACTAACTCATCCAATAATGATTCAAATTCTGATTGACAAACCATGATTGAGCATTTATTCAGTGCTAAGATGTCTCTTAGGAGCCATTCCTGCCATCAGGATGAGCCACCATCCATTATGCCCTAATGGTCTATTGATTAGTTTGAACCAAAATTTCCTGAGAGGCAAATTTAGTTGCTTTTAGCGTCCTTAATTAGAAGATTTTTGAAAAAGAGAAAAATAGTTTTTATTCTCTCTGGTTCCTTCAAAAGTAGGGGGCAGATATTTTCCTATGTTTGTGGATGTGTTTTCACACAATATATTGTCCAGATGTCTTTGGTCACATGCCTCTAAAACAGATGTAACAAAGAAACAACTGAGTGCCTCAGGCATCAATAAAGAGGAGCTCACAGAAGTTTTCATCCTGGCTCGGTGGAAATGAATCTGACTAGCATCCGTGAGGATGCAGGTTTGATCCCTGGCCTTGCTCAGTGGCTTAAGGATCTGGTATTGCTGTGAGCTGTGGTGTAGGGTGCAGACATGGCTCAGATCCCAGGTGGATGTGGCTGTGGCATAGGCCTGTGGCTACACTCTCATGTGACCCCTAGTGTGGGAACCTCCATATGCCATGGGTGTGGCCCTAAAAAGACAAAAAAAAAATGAAGAAGACGCTCACAATGAAGAAATAGTGCTGAAGGTGCTGGGGTGTATGTTCTTGAACCATGAACAATTTCTGTGTGAATTGCTTAAATCTAAAGTATGAACACTAGGGGTTCCCACCGTGGCTCAATGGGTTAACCACCAGACAGAGTACAAATCAGGATGTGGTGTTTATCCCTGGCCTTGCTCAGTGGGATAAGGATCCAGCATTGTAGCAATCTGCAGCACAGGTCACAGATACAGCTTAGATCCAGTGTTGCTGTGGCTGGGGAATAGGCCCACAGCTGCAGCTCTGATTTGGTAACTAGCCTGGGAACTTCCATATGCTACAGCGGTGGCCATAAAATAAATAAATAAATAAGAAAATAATAAATAAATAAGGACACTTCTCTTGGTGCCTCAAAAATTGTTTCATTTATTCACCAATCTCTTCCTGTTTTAAATATTCCGCCTAGACATGGAACCACAGAATCATACCTATTTCTCAGAATTCCTCCTCCTGGGCCTCTCAGATGATCCAGACCTACAGCCTCTTCTCTTTGGACTCTTTCTCTCCATGTATTTGGTGACTCTAATTGGGAACCTGCTCATCATCCTGGCTGTCACCTCTGATTCCCACCACCACACAACCATGTACTTCTTCCTTTCCAATCTGTCTTTGGCTGACATCAGTATCAGCACCACCACTGTCTCCAAGATGCTAGTGAACCTCCAGACACACAGCAAATCCATCACCTATGCAGGCTGCCTAACACAAGTGATGCTTTTTCCTCTTTTTGCCTGTTTGGAGAGTCTACTTCTGACAGTCATGGCCTATGACCGGTTGGTGGCCATCTGTCACCCCCTACACTACCTGGTCATCATGAACTCCCGCCTCTGTGGCTTGCTGGTCCTGGTGTCATTTTCCATTGGCCTCTTAAACCCCCAGCTGCACTACTGGATGATGTCACAGCTCACCTTCTGTGCTGATGTGAAAATCCCTCATTTCTTTTGTGAACTTTCTGAGCTCATTAGTCTTGCCAGTTCTGACACCTCCACCTATAACATATTAATCTACTTCATCAGTACCATCTTTGGTGGGATTCCACTTTTAGGGATCTCTTATTCTTATGCTTGAATTCTTTCCTCCATTCAGAGTCTCATCATCGGGAGGGAGGTATAAAGCCTTCTCCACCTGTGGCTCTCACCTGTCCGTTGTTTGCTTGCTGTATGGAACAGGCCTTGGGGTGTACCTCAGTTCAGCCATCTCCTCCTCCCCCAGGAAGGGTGCAGTGGCCTCGGTGATGTACACTGTGTTCACACCTATGTTGAATCCCTTCATCTACAGCCTGAGGAACAGGGACATCAAGCGTGCCCTGTGGGGGATTGTCAGCAGAAGAGTCTAATCTCAATAACTGTGCTATCTTTATTTGGTTCTCAACTGGTAACAGCATGAAAATCAAATATGTACAACAATAAACTCAGAATCTGGAGTCACATAGTCTATGTGCAATTTTCTGGCTCTCTGCTTTTTCTTAACATGACTTTTCCTTTTTGAACAGTGCTGATGGAATTGTGCTATTATTTGCACTCCCCATGAAAGTCATAGCCCATCCAAGGTTTTCCATAGCACATCACTTTCTACATGCACTACCCAGGACTCTCAATCATGGGTAGTTTTGTTTCTATGTTTGCAAAATAAGCACCACTCTCCCTTCTTATTGTTTCTATACTTTTCACGTAATTTTCCTCCCATTTCTTAAGATGGATCCAAACTCCACCTTAATAACTAAAACATCCAATGTATTTTGGCAAACTCTAAGAGACAGAGAGTGAAATGGTAGTTTTCAGAGGTTTGGAAGGAGGAATGGGCACTTAGTGTTTCATGGGGACAGAGTTTTCACCTGGGAAGGTGAAAAAGGTTCTAGAGGCACATGGTAGTGATGGATGCAAAACAATATGAAGGTACTTAACACAACTGAACTGCATACTAAAAAATAGTTAAGAGGGTAAATTTTATGGTATTTTACTATGATAAAAATATATCTCCTGTAGGGAATTAGGGATATACTGCTCCAAATGGTGGGTGTTAGTCATCAGCAATCACCTCCTAGAAGAACCTGCTTCAGCTACACATCACCACCAGGCAGCCCACATCCAATGACTCTATCATGTGGGACTATAAGCCTTTGACCCCTTTGCCCCACTTCCAACCATCTCTCAGGAATCATACTGGCTCCAGAGCTTCCTGGTGGATTTCAGAGGCCTTTGATGGACTTCAACTTGGCTTGACTTTTTGCACTGCCCTTCTTCCCTACAAAGAGTTTGCAAATACCACAAAATCCCAAGGAACAGTCTTCATAGGACGCCCCTCATTTCAGACACCAGCCACAATTTCAGGGTTTCTAGGGTCACCCTCATTACAGGTACGCTGGCAACAAAGTTGAGGACTTTCTCTTATTCAATAATTCTCTAGAAGGACTCAAACTGAGGGGACTCCCTCAGGTTCATAATGCACTTGAATGACTCACAGAACTCAGGAAAGTTATGAACATGGGATTAGAGTTTCATTATAGCAAAAGGATACAAATTAGAACCAGACTAAAGAAAACCAACCCAGGAGAGGATCTCAAACATCCCAGGGTGAAGCTTCTTCTGTCCTCTCTCCATGGAGTCCAGACACATTTCTCCTTCCTGTTGAAAATTGCTGACAATATTCAAAAAAGTTTTACCAAGTAGGTAGCTCACCTGAGCTTCAGTGTCTAGACATTTTATAGAGGCTTCATTCCATAAACCTGATTGGTTTCATTTTTGTCCATATTGTTGAATTCACTTTTGAGCTTCCCTTCTCAGAGTTTGTGTTGATGTCACTTTGCCCAAAGCTCTAATTCTAATGGTTTGTCTTTCTGGCTTGGCTTTCTATTAGCACGAATTCTCTGGTATGGCCTAGAGTATCCACCATGAATACTAATACACCTATCATTAAGGAAATTTCAAAGGTTTAAAAAGTTACCTCCCAGAGGAGTTCCCATTATGGCTCATTAGGTTAAGAACACAGTATTGTCTCTTTGGCAATGCAGGTTCAATCCCTGGCTTCCCTCAGTGGGTTATGTATCCAGTCTTGCCACAAGCTCTGGTGTAGATCGCAGATGCGGCTTGGATCTGGCATTTCTGTGGATGTGGTGTGGGCCAGCAGCTGCAGCTCTAATTTCACTTTTGGCATGGGAACTTCCATATGGCACAGGTGTGGACATAAAAATAAGAATAAAATATGCATATATATATATGTACTCTTAAATAAAAATAAATGTTACCTTCTAGGGACTGGGTCAAAGCCATATCTCTCTTTAGCTTGGGCTCAAATTCATTCTTATACCCCTGCCCTTTCAAAAGTGTTAAAAAATTCAAAGTATTTGTAACACATTAATCCATAATTTCCCTTCCTTCCTGGACTACTAGATATTACATACAGTGATATATAAGCCCCTGAGATAATTAATGTTTGGTTTTCTTCCATTACTATCAATATTCAATAGGATCAAATGTTACCCAAATAATAGTCTGCATGAGATTGCATCACAAATTAAATGCTGGTTTTATAAGTTTCAAGAATAAGAAAGGACAAGTAATCATGATATAAATCTCTCAAGTGGACATGTAATAAGAAAATACAAGGTGAGGATCTTTCTGCCTCCTTCAAGAAAATTCGTCATAGCAAAGATAGTGGATTGGAAAAATCACAAAACAACTCACTCACAAGCCCATCTTTGATTTTCATATACTATGAAGTCTCAGTTGAGCAATGATCCTAGTATTTGTGTTTTTTTTTTTTTTTTTTTTTTTTTTTTTTGGTCTGTTGTTGTTGTTGTTGTTGCTATTTCTTGGGCCGCTCCCGCGGCATATGGAGGTTCCCAGGCTAGGGGTTGAATCGGAGCTGCAGCCACCGGCCTACGCCAGAGCCACAGCAACGTGGGATCCGAGCCACGTCTGCAACCTACACCACAGCTCACGGCAACGCCGTGATCCTAGTATTTGATCTCCACTTCCCACTATGAAATCATCACGGTTATTATTATTACAATTTTCTTATTTCTCCAGCATTCTTCAATTTCTAAACACTCACTTTTTCTTCCAATTCTTCTCTACACTCCTGCCATTTGGGCATTTGGCCTCCCTCTGACATTTATGCACAGACACATAATTAGACTTTTTTCTTCCATGTTCAACTTAATTGGGTATATATACTCTATTTTTACAAATCAGGTAATGAGAAATAAATATCTGAATTCCTCATGCATAGAACTCTGAGCCAGGAGGACTGCACAGGTAAGATGTGGAGGGCTTCAACAGATCATTCTCCTACATATCAAGTTTCATAAGCCAAATGTACTAATGAAGTCAAGATTCCAGCATAAAGGTTCTAAAGGAAATATAGTTGAAGACATACACTCTCTCTAATTGAGCAGTAATCAGATAATCTTTAACTTGGGTATTGAATATTTGTGGTTTACTCTCACACCAATTGAAGGTGTCATTGAAATTTCAGTGACCAGAACCTGCACTGGATATGGACTGGGGACTCCTGTTTGCTCTTTGGTTGTCACTGCTCAGTAGAGGGCAGGGCTTTCTCTCTAGTTGCCACTCCAGAAACCTGCAGATCTGTTTCTGAGCTGTGTTTCTGACCTGCAGTGCAAGGCAGGTGGGGTTGAAGAAGTCCCACTGGGAGAGGAGCCATTGAGTATCCTTATGCTGGAGTTAATCACCTGTGAATGTGCTCTGTCGTGTCACCTTTTCCCCATTGTGTGGTCTCACAAAATACACTGTTGTTGGTGTTGCTCTCAACCCCACCTTAACCCTGCATATGTTGGTAAGTGGCCCTGGTGTCTCTCAGGTAATTTCACTAGGCCGCCAGTGCAGATGCACTGAGTTGAGGACTCAGGACAACAGTATCCATGTACCTGGACATGCTGTGAAAGATATGGAGGCAGTTCATACTCTGGCCTGGTCCAAGCTCCATATGTATGTACCCACAGAGCCCACAGCTGCTAAAGCCAGACCCATCTCAGTTTTGGCAGCACTCATCCATTTGTATATTCCACCAGCACTGAATTTATCTATTTACCTATTTATTTATCTATTTAGATTGTGTTACACTTTCAGCATTCTGAACTTCTAAGCCTGGGGGTTGAATCAGAGCTGCAGCTGCCAGACTATACCACAGCCACAGTGAAGCCAGCTCTGAACCACATCTGCAAACTACACTGCAGCTCATGGCCACTCCGGAGCCTTAACCCACTGAGCAAGACCATGGATCAAACCAAAAACCTCATGGATACTAGTCAGGTTCATCACCATTGAGCCACAAGGGGAGCTCCACCAGCACAGAATTTATAAGGCTGTCAGTGGAGGTATAAAACCAGTGGTTCACACAATTGGGAGGAGAGATTTCAGCTCTTCCCCTTTAGTCTCAGAATATTTTAGTATGGATGCCTATCTCCTCTTCCCTCAGCTTGTGCTTGATGTTAGATGTGCTAATGCAGTGGCTCTTACCTATTCCTGGAGTTCTCAGTCATGTTGGCATCTTGCACGTGCCTCCAGAGCACGTGATGGGAGCAGTGGGGGCTCACAATTGCTCCTGGAGCTGGGTGCTGGCTGGTGATGGATTCTGTGAGGGAGATGGCAGTGGCTTGTGCAACCCCTCCTAGATCCCAGTGGCAGCCACAAGCTCTCAACTTGTCATGGGCCTTGTGGCTCCTAAGACTGTGGGTCACACATCCTCTCAGGGAAATGAGGAACAGATGTTGGCAGGTGTGGGACTCTTGGTCCTGGCAGTGAGCTGCACAAGCTCCTGGGAAGGTGGAGGCAATGGTCCGTGCTTTCTTTGGGCCCCTTGGCAGAGAAGGCAGTGGGCCAAGCACACTCCCAGGGAGTTGTGGGCAGATATCATTGCACGGTTGGGGGAAGTTTAGGGGTGGTGGACCACATCCACTCCCAGGAATGCAAGGGGAGGGGTTGGTGCCTGGTTGTGGGGCCCTCTGGGGGAGTGGCAGCCATGGTCCATGCACATGTTCCCAGGAAGACAGGGACAGGGATTCCCTCAGTGGAGACAATGATCTACACCTGCCTCTGGAGTCCAGGAGCCTGACATGACATCAGTGGCAAGCACCCACCCTCTGGAGCTCATGCAAGTGGTGCCTTATAGGAGTTCCCATGGTGGCTCAGTGGGATATGAACCCAACTAGTACCCATGAGGATGAGGGTTCAATCCCTGGCCTTGCTCAGTGTGTTAAGGGTCCAGTGTTGCGGTGAGCTGCAGGGTATGACACAGATGTGGTTCAGGCTTGGAATTGGTGTTGCTGTATCTGTAGCATAGGCTGGCAACTGTAGCTCCCATTCATCCCCTGGCCTGGTAATTTCCATATGTCACAGGCCCAGCCTTAAAAAAAAAAGAATGAAAGAGAGAAAGATCGAAAAGAAGGAAGGTAGGAAGGAAGGAAGGAAGGAAGGAAGGAAGGAAGAAAGAAAGAAAGAAAGAAAGAAAGAAAGAAAGAAAGAAAGAAAGAAAGAAAGAAAGAAAAGAAGTAAGGAAGAAAGGAAGAAAGAAAGAAAGTCTGAAAAAATGACTTAGAATTTAAAATTCTAATAAAATTAGTAGAATTTGTACAGTCATTGAAAATGGCAAAAACAATAAATCTCCAATAAATAAAATCCAAACCTTAAACCATGGGTTCATAAAGAAAGATAGGAAGTTTTCGGAGACATAAATCTTAACCAAGAAAATAGAAATATGGCAGTTCCCATCTTGGCTCAGAAGAAACAAATCTGACTAGTACCCATGAGGATGCATGTTAGATCCCTGGCCTCACTCAGTGGGTTAAGGATCCCATATTGCTGTGAGCTATGGTGTAGGTAAAAGACAAATCTCGGACCTGGAGTTGCTGTGGTTGTAGGCCAGCTACAGGCCAGTAGAGACAGCTTAGATTCTACTTGTAGCCTGGGAACCTCCATATGCCACAGGTGTTGCCCAAAAAAGATGAAAGAAAGAAAGGAAGGAAGGAAGGAAGGAAGGAAGGAAGGGAGGGAGGGAGGGAGGAATGAAGAGAGAGAGATAGAGAGAGAGAGAGAAAGAAAGAAAGAAAGAAAGAAAGAAAGAAAGAAAGAAAGAAAGAAAGAAAGAAAGAAAGAAAGAAAGAAAAAGAAAGAAAGAAAAGAAAATAGAAAAATGATCAGAATCTTGAAGTGGAATATCTACATCTCTCTAAATTACATGACACATTCAATGGATTTGCAGAAATAAAAATACATATGACTTTCTCTAATAAAAATGTGTCAACATTGAATGATAAGATACATAATTTAGACAACAAAGGTGAGGAGGAGGGGTCAACTTCCCCTTGAAAAGGGGAAGGGCTTCAGTCTTTCCAAGTGCACTCACTTTTCGCCTTTTCCTCCTCCATTATGTTAGCAAATCCTCAGAGACTGAGAGACTATGGACCAATTTGACTAATTATGTGCTTGGTGCCTTGAGGTCTTGAGGTCATTACACTGCAAATAATCAGAATGTGCTTCTCAGCCCTTCATTTAGCCAGCTCCAGTCCAATGAGATCCATATGTGTTTGTCTCATTTCCCATGGTTGTCTGAACCAGGAGGTCCATACCTGGGTCTGCCTTCTTGCCAGTCCTGAGAACAAAGCCTCAGCCTGCAACCAACATCAGGTAGGGGAGGGGCAGGACATGGGCCTTCCGCAGTCCTTCTCCAGCAGAGACACAGCCCAGCCTAGGGTGAGCCAGGTGCCGTGGGAAACACTGCATTCAGGAGGGATTGGGAGAGCCTTGTTTTCTCATTATGAAGCCAGCAGACCGTTGGGATAGTCAGGCGAGGATAGCAAAACACCAAGATTCAGCTCAGACACCTATGAAGTTGAGGTTTTGGGGATTGGTGGGGATCCCAGAAATTTTATTTAAATTTCTGTTTTCCCCTCACAGTGCTCCTCTCTTCCATTGGCATCTTTTCCACCTGTACAGGAAATAGGTGGTGCTAAACTCTCCCCTAAGTGCTCCAATTGATCATGAAAATGATGATGATGACGATGAAAATGAAGGCAGTAACCAAAATATCACAAGCCTTTAGCTAAGGATTTCAAGTGCCAGGTGCTGAGATAAGGTTTTTATGTAGCTTGTCTCCTTTCATCTCTTATCACCACTTTACAGCTGAGCTTGGGACCACTGTGATTTCAAGTGCTTTTATCAGGACCCTGTGGTAGCAAATGGGTAAAGTCAGATTTGAATGCAGACAGAGAAACTCCATTCATAGGCACCTACACAGTCCTCTCTCCTGCTGACATAGTCTGCATTCAGGGAACTGAATTTGGGGGAAATGCTATCCCTCTAGAAGGAAGAATTGACTTGAAAATCTCTCAAATTGGCATACAAAGGGCCAACTTGGTGATTGAGACCTGGATTTCATCCTAACTTTCTCAAATGTTCATAAGAGGGTTGGGTTAGATAAGAAATCAGTATTTGAAAAATGTTGGAGATTTGGGACATATTTAAGAAGATGTCTCAAGCCATAACCTACAAAAACACAGCAAAAAGCAAACTCTCTTCCCTTTCATCCCAGGCAGAGACCCCTGCTCACTGTGCTCTTCCCTTTAAGGGGTTCATGGAGGACCAGAGTGGAGGGCATGGGCAGCACCTGTCCCATCAACTACAAGAAGGATGGCTGAGCTGAAGGCAGGGATCCTAGAAAGAATCAGCTCATGACAATTCAGAGCAGTTCTCTCTCCTCTTTCTTCTATTGGACTTTGCTTCGCTGGCTACCGAAGCTGAAGTTCCATTTCAACACCTAGCCCCAGAAACTACACATGCTACTGGTGTGTCCATTAGAAGATATATATATATATATATCCACCAAGGCCAAATGTTTGTATTTGAGTTACTTTTGAAAAAAAAATTGACCAAAAACCCCACACATTTGAGTGAGCACTTATGTCCATTGAAGATGGATGTCATAGACAAGTAAAGATGAAAAACCCTTAAAGATAATTGGCATATACAGTAGACACATGAAAAGATGCTCAACATCACTTATTAGAGAAATGCACATCAAAACTGCAATGAGGGACCACCCCACACCGGTCTGTGTGGCCATCATTAACAAGTCTGCCGATAACAAATGCTGGAAAGGAGGCAGAGAAAAGGGAACCCTCTGACACCGCTGGTGGGAATGTGAATTGGTACAATTACTATGAAGAAGAGTATAGAGGTACCTCAGAATACTAAAAATAGAATTGCCATATGAAACAGCAATCCTACTCCTGGACATATATCTGGATAAAACTATAATTCACTAAGATACATGCACCCCTGTGTTTCTTGCAGCAACATTCACAATAGCCAAGACATGAAAACAACCAGGATGTCCATCAACAGAGGAATGGATTACGAAGATATGGTACATATATGTGATGGAAAACTCCTCAGCCACCAATAAAAAAGAACAAAATAATGTCATTTGCACCAACATGGATGCAACTAGACATTCTCATACTAAGTGAGGTAAGTCAGAAAAAGACAAATACCCTACAATATCACGTAAATGTGGAGTCTAAAATATGGCACAAGTGAGCCTATCTACAAAACAGAAACAGACTCACAGACATAGGGAACAGACTCGTGGTTGTCAAGGTGGAGGGGGAAGGAGTGGGAGGGACTGGGAGTTTGGGGTGAGTAGATGCCAACTATTCTATTCAGAATGTATAAGCGATGAGGTCCTACTGTACAGCACAGGGAACTCTATCTAATCTCCTGGGCTATACCATGATGGAAAGTAATACAGAACATAATGCATATATACTTATGACTGGGTCACTTGGCTGTACAGCTGAAATTGTCACAACATTGTAAATATACTATAATTTCATTTACAGAGATAATTGCATAAACAAATCCTATCTGATTATAAACATTTGAGTTTAATTTATACTCCTGTGACTGTGGTTTTAGCTCTTAGGAACTACACTGCAAATCAAGGTAATTTCTTGTACTGTATTTGCAGAACACACAGTATATTTCAGTGCTTTTTTTGTGTCCTTTAATTAGAAAAAATATTTTAAGTCACTGCTCTTTTATTGTGGTTTCCTGCATCCTAGTTCTTCCTCTTTTTTTTTGAATTTAAAGAAGCCCTTTCAGTATTTCTTTTAGAATGGGTTTTGTATTGCTATACTCTTTTAGCTTTTGTTTGTTGGGAAAATTTTTTATGTCTCCGTCTATTTTAAATGATATTCTTGCTGGATAGAGTATCCTAGGTTGCATATTTTTTGGAAAATAGTATGGAGGTACATTAGAAATCTATACATAGAACTACCATATGTTCCACCAATCCCACTCTTGGGCATATATCCGGACAAAACATTCCTTAAAAAAGATGCATGCACTCGCATGTTCATTGCAGCTCTATTCACAAGAGCCAAGACATGGGAACAACCCACATGTCCATCGACAGATGATTGGATAAGGAAAATGTGGTATATATACACAATGGAATAATATTCAGCCATAAAAAGAACAAAATAATGCCATTTGCAGCAACATGGATGGAACTAGAGACTCTCATCCTGAGTGAAATCAGTCTGAAAGAGAAAGACCAAGGACTTATGATATCCCTCATATCTGGAATCTAATATACAGCACAAAGGAACCTTTCCACAGAAAATAAAATCATGGACTTGGAGAATAGATTTATGGTTGCCCAGAGGGAGGGGAGGGAGTGGGAGGGATTGGGAGCTTAGGGTTAACAGATGCAAACTATTGATTTTGGAATGGATTAACAATGAGAATCAAAAAAAAAAGGTAATCATCAATAGAAACCAGGCTTTTATGTTCATGAAACTAAGAAAGTGACTTGAATAAATGACAATGAAATTTTCTTCAAAAAAATAAGGAAGAAAAATATTTTTAAAAAGAGAAGAATATTTTTATTCTATATTACTCATGCAAAAGATGGGGACAGATATTTTACTGTGTTATGGATTTGTTATATCGGAATGTCCTTATTTCTCTAATATCCTTTGTCCTCATGCCTCGAATTAACTGTATAAAGAAAAAAGTCTATGTTCTTGTCATCAGTGAAGAAGAGCTAACAATTCAGAGATACTGCTGAAGGCACTGTGGTGTATGGTCTTCAAGCATGAAAAATGTATTCATGAATTGCTAAATTCCAAAGTATGGATACTTATCTGGGTGCCCCAACATTGTTTGGTTTATTCAACCCTTTCTTCTTTTTCAAAAGGTGCCCCCTCAACATGGAACCACAGAATCATACACATTCCTCAAAATTCTTCCTCCTGAGCCTCTCAGATGATCCACACCTACAGCTCCTTCTCTTTGGGCTCCTCCTGTCCATGTACCTGGTGACCCTGCTTGGGAACCTGCTCATCATCCTGGCTGTCACCTCTGATTCCCACCTCCACACACCCATGTACTTCTTCCTTTCCAATCTGTCCTTGGCTGACATCAGTATCAGCACCATCACTGTCCCCAAGATGCTAGTGAACCTCCAGACACACAGCAAATCCATCACCTATGCAGGCTGCCTAACACAAGTGATGCTTTTTCCTCTTTTTGCCTGTTTGGAGAGTCTACTTCTGACAGTCATGGCCTATGACCGGTTGGTGGCCATCTGTCACCCCCTACACTACCTGGTTATCATGAACCCCCGCCTCTGTGGCTTCTTAGTCCTGCTGTCATTTTCCATCAGTCTTTTGGACTCCCAGTTGCACTACTGGATGATGTCACAGCTCACCTTCTGTGCAGATGTGGAAATCCCTCATTTCTTTTGTGAACTTTCTCAGCTCCTCAGTCTTGCCTGTTCTGACATCTCCATCAATATTATATTAATGTATCTCATTGGTACAATCTTGGCTGGAATTCCACTCTCAGGGATCCTTTACTCTTATATTAGAATTCTTTCCTCCATTCTGAGAGTCTCATCATCAGGTGGAAGGTACAAAGCCTTCTCCACCTGTGGCTCTCACCTGTCCGTTGTTTGCTTGTTTTTTGGAACAGGCCTTGGTGTGTATCTCAGTTCAGCTGTCTCATCTTCCTCCAGGAAAGGTGCAGTGGTCTCCATGATGTACACTGTGGTCATACCTATGCTGAATCCCTTCATCTACAGCCTAAGGAACAGGGACATCAAGCACGCCCTGTGGAGGATTATCAGCAGAGTAGGCTAATCTGAACACATGAGTGATTTGGGGGGTTCATAAGATTGGAAAAGGCAGGAATTCCCATTATGGCTCAGTGTAAACATACCTGACTAGTACCCACGAGGATGCAGTTTCAATCCCTGGCCCCATTCAGTGGGTTAAAGATCCAGCCTTGCCAGGAGCTCAGGTGTAGGTCACAGACTCACCTAGAATCTAGTGTTACTGTGGCTGTGGCACAGGCCGCAATTTGACTCCTATCCTGGGAACTACCATATGCTTCACATGAATCCCTAAAAAGAAAAAAAAGACTGGAAAAGGCTGTAAAATCAAACATATGCAACAAGAAATTCTGAATCTGCAGTCACACACTGTACATGTACCTATTTGTCCCTCTGCTTTCTGTTTACACAATGTTTTCCTGAGCTCCAGTATCAATCCCTCATCTGAGAACTGAAAACCCATATCAAACCAATGCACTCTAGCCAAAAAAATAAATAAATAAAAGAAGGCTTAGAGGAGCCCTACTAAATTTTTAAGTTAAACTTCAGAGTAGAACTAAAATATGATTTAAGAATAGCAGTGGAATGGATTGGGAGCTTGGGGTTAGTGGATGCTAACTATTGCTTTTGGAATGGATTAGCAATGAGAGTCTGCTGTGTAGCACTGAGAACTATGTCTAGTTACTTATGACGGAGCATGATAATGCAAGAAAAAAGAATGTATACATGTATGTGTAACTTGGTCAACATGCCATACAGTAGAAAAAAAAATGTGTTGGGTAAATAAAGATTAAAAAAAGCAAAAAAAAAAAAAGAATAACAATGTATTTGACTTCTGTCATCCTCCTGAATTTTCTCCTCCTCTAACATCTAGAGCCAATAGTCAAATCCTAAGCACTTCACATCTCCCCCTCCCTGATTGTGTCACAAATCTGACCAGAGTCCTCTAAACCCTCTGTTCATTCAATTTTTAAAGACATTGAAAGTGGGGGTGATCTCAGTGTTTAACATTGAGGATATGTCTGCCCTTCTGGGAAGAGGAGGCTTCTTATGAACTGAGGAATACTTTGAGGAACATTCTGAGGCTTGTTCATTGGAACAAAGAGATGTACTGATGACACCAGCTTGTGGAATGTGCTTTACCTTCATGCTTGCTGACATAACTACATAAGTCTCTTGCTTCCACTGTCAAAACTTCCTGGCATACTTTGGGGATAGACCATGATAGAAAATAACATAAGAAAGGGAATGTATGTATATGTATGACTGGGTCACTGTGCTGTGCAGCAGAAATTGATACAATACTCTAAGTCAGCTATACTTCAAAAAATAAAATATGTGAGGAAGGAAACAAAACAGAACAAAACATTCACTAGCATATAGCTGTTCAACTGTTCAGCTGAAAGACCTATTCTTTCCCAGGTCATTCAGGGACCCCACGTTTTGTCATTTCAGATCTTTTCTTCCTATTTTCCCTGTCTCCAAACTATTAAATTATCTGAACAGTGATGGCTCAGATGATTTGCTTTCCCCACTCTTCAAAACCAGTTAAGAAGTTCCCTGGTTGCTCAGAGGGCTAGGGATCTGATGTTGTCACTGCCATGGCCCAGGGCACTTCTGTGGCATGTGTTTGATCCCTGACCTGAAAACCTTAGCATGCTGCAGGTGCAGCCAAAAAAAAGAAAGAAATTAGAAAGAAAGAAAAAAGAAACCCTTTCCTACAGTTATTTTGCTCTTACAAGAGGGTCCTAAATGGCTTCTCAATGTTCAGTTTCTTTCCATTTACACCAGATTAACTTTTTAAATGGAACCAAATCTTGTATCTCTTTGCTTGAATTCTTCCAATCAGGAGTTGCCACTGTGGTCCAGTGGGTAAAGGATCCAACTGCAGCAACTCGGGTTTTTGTAGAGGTGGGGGTTCAATCCCTGGCCTGGCCCAGTGGATCAGGTAGCATAGGTCACAGCTGTGGCTTGGATTCTTTTCCTGGCCCAGTTACTTACATATGCTATGGATACATCCAAATAAACACACAAACAATTTTCCAATTGTTTTCTGAAACTCCTAGAGTAAACTTTGAATTCCTTGCCAAGGTCAGTAAGACTGTTCATTATCTAGTCCCTGCTATCCCTTTCTAACTCCTTCACAATTCCAGGGACTCGTACCATCATCATCACTCCCCCCCCCAGGAATTTAAAAGTGCACATGTTCAGGTCTTACCTGCTGAATCAGAACTGCTACAGCTAGCACCCAAATACTTGTGTTTTAGGAAGTGTTATCAGGTGATTCCACCACACAATAAACTTGAGAACCCACTTGCCTAGATATACGGGTTTTCTTGGAGTTCTTCAAACAGACCATGTTCTTTCCTGCCCCCAGACAAGCACACTTATTTCTCTCTGTCTAGAATTTTCTTCCCCTTTCCAACTCAACTTTTTACTTCAGTGTCAGCCCTTAAATATGCTTTCCTTGGCCTCCCATCTACATTCTCCTGGTGTTCTCTCCATCAGGTCAGTCCTCTCTTCCTCTTTTAATATTATTGCTTTCTGAGTGATCTCACACATGTTTAGTATTATGGAGACAATCTTTGCACAAGCTGCCTCAGCTATTCTTTTCCAGGTTTAACGGATGCATAAGGAAAATAGGGTTTGATCCTCTTCCAGTCTGGTCTTGTGTGAGATGTGATAGTATTGACTTAAAAAGGCCAGAAAATAGGCAATGTCATTTCCAAAACAATGTTTGGTAGAAATCTGTTATGAAATCTAGAAAGTTATTGATTGTACAAAAGAAAAACTGCATCATAGTCCAAGAGGTATGAATACTTTATCCAAAACTCTAGCAGTTGGAGTCAAGGCTATTGCAACAATGGAGAGATATTGAACTCAACTCCACTGAATCAAAAGGTGAGATTATTTTTTATTTTTTACATGTGCATAAATGTTCTGGGGCATAGGGAAGTGCCCCAGGCTAGGGGTGAATTAGAAGCTGCAGCTGCAGCCTCTGCCAGAACTTGCGGCAACACCAGGTCCTTAACCCACTGAGGGAGGGAAAGGATGGAACCTGTATCCTCACTGAGGATAACATCAAGTCCTTAACCTGATGAACCACAATGGAAGCTCCAAAAATGAGAGGATTTTTAAAGCTGAGGCTAGCTAGTGGAAAAGCACTGGGAGATATTAGGGGAGGGAGGTTGTTTGATATGATTAGTCTGTCTGTGATTGCTAATTGCTGCCTATTGAATTTAGGCTCATACCATCCACAGAAGCTAGGAGATAGATGTATCACTTGATGATTATATTTCAAAGGGATAACTTTAAGAAAATCATTTCTGGTTTGTAAAAAGGACAAAAGGCTCTGAGAAGATTTATTCACATTTAAAATGGGAAAAGAAAGAGTTTGGAAGTTTTCTAACATGGAGTTTCCTTGAGCTGCAGTGGGTTAATGATCCAGCATTGTCACTGTTGTGGCTCAGGTCACTGTTGCAGTGTGGGTTCAACCCCTGGCCGGGGAATTTCCATATGCTACAAGCATGGCTGAAAAGGAAAAAAATCCTAACATCAGTGCTCTAAGAAAAGAGAGGTCAGGAGCAGAAATCAGGTAGTAATGTGTTTAAAGTTTAATCACATTTAGGGGAATGTAAAGGCAGTCTTTGTCAATATATATCCAAAACTTCCACTGTTGTTCCAACTTTGTAAGTCTTGTGTTTTTGAGTATGGTCTGCTCAGCCAACCTCCACGCTGAAGCATAAGTTTTAATTTATGTTTACAAGTAACTTGAGTTCTAGACTCAAATGGCAGCATTAACAGTGAGAGGCAAGGCAACAAGTCCAGAATGGCAACTGGGTTCCAGGATCCACAGGGATCTGTGGTGGTGACAGCAGGTCATAGATGAGGTGACCTCCAGAGCACTGGTAATACTACTCAGCCATAAAAAATTACTAATAAGGCCATGTGCAGCAACATAGATGCAACTAGGGATTCTCATATTAAGTGTGGTAAGTCAGAAAGAGAAAGACAAATACCATATATTCCTTATATGTGGAATCTAAAATATGGCACCAATGAACCTCTCTATAGAACAGAAATAGACTCACAGAGGTTGAGAACAGACTTGTGGTTGCAAAGGGGGAGGGGGATGGAGTGGGAGGGACCGGGAGTTTGGGGTTGCTAGATGCAAACTTTTAAATTTAGAGTGGGTAAGCAGTGAAGTCCTACTGTATAGCACAGGGAACTCTAACCAATCTGTTGTGATGGAAGATGATGGAAGATAACATGAGGAAAATAATGTATTGATATACAAGACTGGGTCACTTTACCATACAGCACATATTGACATAACATTGTAAATCAACTATAATAATTTTTTGACAAAGTGAAAATAACACAAAAATGTGAAAACAACTCTCAGTTAGTGGAATCTCTCCACAGATCTGAAAAAAAAGGACATTAGTTTATTTGGTTGCTTTAGACAACCAAAAATATCAAGAACAGGTCAGCAGAAGTCAGAATTGGCTCCCACAATGATTTTTTCCCCAGTTTGCAGGCCCAAGCCTGGTTTCATACTCAAAGCCTCAAAATTGAAGGAATTAAAGGGAGGCAGGTTCCCCTTTTGGAAGCCCATTGTTGTTCCTCAGAATGATAACATCTCTCAAGAACAATCCTTGGTGATAAGTTGATTCCAATAGATGCCAGCCCTGGAGTAGGCTTGGACTCTTCTTTACCATGATAAATATCTATGTATCTATATTTGCCTTTCCTGCCTGCAGTGCCTGGGCAAACACCACCACCCAAAGACTAGGCACAACGTCCAATTTCTTTATGGTGAAGAAAATATGAAGACATCCAGGAATTCCCAGGTGGCTCAGCTGGTTAAGGATCTAGAGTTGTCACTTTTGTGGCTTGGGACATTGCTGTGGTACAGATTCCATCACTGGCCTGGGTAATTCTGCACATCATGGGCATGGCCAAAAAAATCAAACAAATAAATATGTCCGCTAGTCCTAACATATCCTTCATTACCTGAAGTTGATCAGCATCCCATACCTAGAGACTGGCAATTCTATGATTCCATTCCCACTCTCCCGATTTGTAATCCAACAATATCTCCTGGCACCAGATTTGAAATTTTGTTCCCTTTCAGTGATGTTTCATCACCATCTGAACTCTTGTGTTTCCAACTCAATAAATTCACCTGCAAAATTAGGCAACTAGACCCAAAGACTTATTAGCACCTGATCAGTCTAATACTCTGGGGCTTGCCATTTTCCTATCTCCAGTGATACATTTTCATAGCTTATCTGCAAATGTACTAAACATAAGGAAGAAAGTTCAACCTCACTAATAACCAAATAAATAACTCACCCCTCAGTGTATTTTCTATTTGGACATATGACAGGATCTGTTAAACTCTGAGATCTAGAATTTAAGCTCTATGAGGGTAAAGATTCCTGTCTTTTTTACCCCCTTCTCTGCTATGTTGCAGATACTTACAACAGCCTGGCACACAAATGGTGCTCAGTAAGGACTGTCACATAAACAGATTTGATAAGAACTAACAAGTGTTAGTGTTGATAAAAGGTGGTGTTTCTTTTTTTTTATAGCTGCACCTGCAGCATATAGAAGATCTTGGGCTAGGAGTCGAATCAGAGCTGCAGCTGAGGCCTATGCCAACTCAGGATCCATGTCCTCAGCTTGTGGCAAAGCCAGATCCTTAAACCAGTGGGCAAGGCTAGGGATTGAACTCACATCCTAATGGTGACTGGTCAGATTCTTAACTCACTGAGCCACAACAGGTACTCCAATGCATTATTTCAGAATTCTCATTCAACAATGATGAGTCTGTACTTGAAGTGGCTGGTATCAACACGCAGGACTGGAAATGCAAATCGAGGGGCCATAATGGATAAATAAAAAGAGGGGGTGTGGAGAGTAGAATTGAGGATAATCAAGCAATCATCATAAGAGGTTAAGACAAAGTCCTCCCAAGGCCATATTCTGACCAAAGCCATTAATGGAGTATCAATGAGAAACAAAATTCAATGTGATTAAGAGGCACAATTTCTTGAGCCAACTTCTGTTACCATTGTCAGCTCAAAACCCCTGGACCAGTGTTCCCATCACTGAACACAGGGTATCCTCCCAAGAAGATTTTGTAGAGCCCTCTTGATGTCCCTGTTCCGCAGGCTGTAGATGAAGGGGTTCAGCATTGGGGTGACCACAGTGTACATCACTGAAGCAACCATACCTCTCCAGGAAGATGGCTCAGAGCTGAGATACACACCAAGACCTGTCCCATAGAACAAAGAAACCACAGACAGGTGAGACACACAGGTAGAAAATGCCTTGTATTTCCCATGAGCTGATGAGATTCTCAGGATTGAGGAGACAATTCGGGTATAGGAGCAAAGGATCCCTGAGAAGGGAACAATGCCAAGAAAGCCAGTCACCAGCTATAGCAGGATGTAATTGACCAGTGTGTCTGAGCAGGCAAGCATGAGGGCCTGAGAGAGTTCACAGTGAAAGTGTGGAATTGCCCAGCTGGAACAGAAGGACAGCCGCAACATCAGCAGACTCTGGCTCAGGGAGTATGACAAACTGATGACCCATGACACAAGAACCAGTAGACCACAGAGATGGGGGGTTCATGATGACAGTGTAGTGCAGGGGGTGACAGATGGCCACAAACCTGTCATAGGCCATCACAGTGAGAAGAAAAGTATCCATACCTCCAAAAACCATGAAAAAAATACACCTGTGTGATGCAGCCCACATAGCTGATGGCTTTGCTCTGTGTCTGGATGTTCACCAGCATCTTTGGGATGGTGGTGGAAGTGAAACAGATATCAGCCAAGGACAGGTTGGAGAGGAAGAAGTACATGGGGGTGTGGAGATGGGGGTCCGAGCTGATGGCCAGGATAATGAGCAGGTTCCCAAACACGGTGACCACAAACATGGACAGAAAGAGCCCAAATAAGATGGGTTGCTGCTCTGAGTCTTGAGACAGTCCCAGGAGTAAAAATTCTAAAACACTTGTTTGATTTCCTGGTTCCATGCTGCTGATGCCTCAGCTGGATGGCTGAGGAAGGGAAAGAACATGAAATCACCACTGAACAGAATCTAGAGTCTCTCTATTTCTTTAATTAGAGTGGGATGGAGTGGGAGTTTGGGGTTAGTGGATGCAAACTATTAAATTTAGAATGGATACGCAATGAGGACTCACTGTATGGCAGAGGGAACTATGTCCAATCTCTTGGGATAAAACTTGATGGAAGATGACAGGAGAAAAAGAATGTATATTTATTGACTGCAGCACTTTGCTGTCCAGGAAAAATTGGCACAACTTTGTAAATCAACTATACTTTAATATAAAATAAAATAATTTTTTTCAGAGTATAGTTTTCACTTAGAAGGTTGTACTAATTGTATCCTGAAACTAATATAAACAAAATCAGTTATACATATACCTATATTCATTCTTATTCAGATTCTTTTCCCATATAGGTTATTACATGGGATTGAGTAGATTTCCCTATGTTATACTCTAGGTCCTTGAAATTGATCTATTTGTGGATCTTATGGTATATGTCAATTCCAACCCTCTCTACTTCTTTAATTTCTTGAAGAGACGGTTTGGGTGTGAAAGCCTTAACATGACAAAATGTAGGAACCCTACATTATGTCATTTGTGATATACAGGATTTTATAATGATGTTTCAACCACTGTACCTTGTCCTCCAGGATACTCATCCATCCTCTTTGTCTCTGGCTTAGAATCAAGTCTTCCAATGCTCTTCATGAGAGTGTAAATTGGTACAAGCACTACTAAGGAAAAAATTGTGGAAATACCTCAAAAAACTAAATATAGAACCACGGTATGGCCCAATAACCCCCTTCCTGGGCACATATCCAGACAAAACGTTCATTGAAGAAAATATATGCACCCATATGTTCATTGCAGCTCTCTATATGCAATAGCCAAGACTCCAAAATACACGTGTTCTCCAGTGTTCATGGAAACACTATATACAATAGCTGAGACATGGAAACAACCTAAATGTCCATTGACAGAAGAGTGGATAAAGATGTTGTACATATACATAACAGAATGTTACTCAGCCATTGAAAGAAAAGAATTAACGGCATTTGCAGCAACATGGATGGACCTAGAAATTATCACGCTAGGTGAAGTCAGTGAGACAGTGAGACACCAACATCAAATGCTATCACTTACATGTGAAATCTAAAAAAAAGACACAGTGAACTTCTTTGCAGAACAGATGCTGACTCACAGTTTGGAAACCACGATTTGAAAAAATCATGGTTTCCAAAGGAGACAGCTTGGGGGGTGGGGAAGTGGGCTGGGATTTGGGGATGGAAATTCTATAAAATTGGGTTGTGATGATTGTTGTACACCTATAAATGTAATAAAATTCATTGAGTAATTTCAAAAATAAATAAAATATGCAAATTAGGAGGAAAAATGAGAGGAGTGACAGAATGATTTCTTTGGGTCCCTGTGGACTTCAAAAATTCTTCTGAACATAGCAAATTTTTTTCTTGTCATTCCTTTTATGATGGTAAATGACAGTAATACAAACTGCTGCCAAGGACAGTACACAAAAGTAAATTTAAATTAATTCAACCTGACAAAGAAGCACTTATCCTCATAGTTGAAGACTGCTTAAAATTAAGAACTACATTATAGAATAACACATAGACACCTAACACATATTGACACATTCTGATGATGATGATATAACCATCTGCCACAACTGAAAGTCATTCATAAATTTAAAATTGCTTCCCAAGTCCTTTGTGGCTCAGAGAGTTAAGGTCTGATACTGTTACTGCTGTGGCTTGGGTTTGATAACTGGCCCAGGAATTTCCTCACACTGCAAGTATAGCCAAAATAAATTAATTAATACAATAAAAGTGTTTCCAAAGGGCAGGGAGTTATAATATAAGATGTGTTGCTATAGGTGAACGTACAACCCATAAAGAAAAAGACGTTATTTCCCTAAATGATAAGGAAAATCCAACTCAAAGTAACAGGCAGGATCACACCAAGCCCTGAAAAGGCAGTCAGATTGACAGAAGTTATCAATAAGGTAAGCATGCCTGGTCTCATCATCACCAGCATTTAATTCACTCTAGTCTGGAGTCTTAGGAGCCACAAATCTAAAATCTTTAGGAATTTTTTTCTTCTTTTTATGACCACACCTGCAGCATATGGAAGTTCTTGGGATTGGTGTCCAATCAGAGCTACAGCTGCCAGTCTACACCACATCTCATAGTAACACCAGATCCTTAACCCAATGAGTGGGGCCAGGGATTGAAGCCACATCCTCATGGACTCTAGTTTGGTTCGTTATCACTGAGCCAGGATGGGAATTCCTCTAGGAAATTTTTATGAGATGCTCTTAGCCACTACTCATTGCCCTGTCCCTGGAGTTAACTTACTGCTCACAAAAGCCTCCTCCATGTGCCTGAATACAAACCTCTCTATCTGAAAGTGCTTACTATGCCCAAATGGATCACCCTTGTGATAGCAGGAAAGAAAACCTGGTTGCACTGGTGGATGGAAGGATGGATGGTGAGAGATTTCCAGAAAGAAAAGTTGGTATGAAATCCAAATAAACCTGAGATCACCAAGGTGACAATATTCTTCCTGGTCTAGGGTAAGTGAGCTGGAATTACAAGGAGCAACGAGGAACATTTATCCTTTCAGGGACTTCCAGGGCTGAAGTCTCAAAGGAGCTAATTAAATAAATGTTCCTAGTGCTACTGTATTTCTAAACAGCTTTGCCCTTGAGAAAGAAATAACCATAATAAAAATGGAAACTGTGTTTGACAATTCTATTCCCAGATGGGAAAATTGGGGACAGTCATGATTATTTGCACTTGGGAGTTCTCCTCTCCTCAAGTATGAGGAGAAAAGCAAAAAAAAAAAAAAAATTAATTAATTAATTAAAAATAAAAAAGAAACCATGATGGGGATAAAAGACTTATATGCAAAGAAATATAAAACATTACTCAAAGAAATTGAAGAGGATGTAAAGACACAGTGTCAGATTTCCATTGTCCAAAAAAAAAAAAAAGAAGAAGAAAAAGTGGATGTAAAGAAATGGAAAGATATTCCATGCTCCTGGGTTGGAAAAATTAATATTGTAAAAATGGCCTTACTACCCAAAGCAATATAAAGATTCAAAGCAATACCTATCAAATTACCCATGACATTTCTCACAGACTAGAACAAACTATCCAAAAATTTATATGGAACCATAAAAAACCCAGAATCGCCAAAGCAATCCTGAGAAACAAAAACCAAGCATGAAGCATAACTCTCCCAGACCTCAAACAATATTACAAAGCCACAGGCATCAAGACAGTGTAGTACTGGTACCAAAACAGACAGACAGACCAATGGAACAGAATAGAGAATGCAGAAATAAACCCTGACACCTAGGTCAATTAATCTTTGACAAAGGAGGCAAGAACATAAAATGGGGAAAAGACAGTCTTTTCAGCAAGTCTTGCTGGGAAACCTGGACAGCTGCATGCAAAGCAATGAAACTAGAACACACCCTCACGCCATGCACCTATATAAACACAAAAAGGCTGAAAACTCAAATATAAGACAAGACACCATCAAATTCCTAGAAGAGAACATAGGCAAAACAATCTCTGACATCAATCTTATGAATATTTTCTCAGGAGAGTCTCCCAAAGCAACAGAAATAAGAGTAAAAATAAAGCAATGGGACCTAAACAAACTGACAAGCTTTTGCACAGCAAAGGAAACCAAAAGAAAACAAAAAGACAACTTACAGAATGGGAGAAAATAGTTTCAAGTGAGGCAACTGACAAGGGCTTAATCTCTAGAATATATAAGCATCTTCTACAACTCAATAGCTAAAAAGCCAACAACCCAATGGAAAATGGGCCAAAGACCTGAAGAGACACTTTTCTTAGGAAGATGTACAGATTGCCAACAAGCACATGAAAAAATGCTCAACATCCCTGATTATTAGAAAAATGCAAATCAAAACTTCCATGAGATACCACCTCACACCAGTCAGAATGGCCATCATTCATAAGTCCCCAAATAACAAATGCTGGAGGGGCTGTGGAGAAAAGGGAACCTTCCTGCACTGTTGGTGGGTATGTAAGCTGGTACAACCACCATGGAGAACAGTATGGAGCTATCTTAGAAAACTATACATAGAACTACCATATGACCCAGAAATCCCACTCTTGGACATATATCTGGACAAAACTCTACTTTAAAAGGACACATGCACCCACATGTTCATTGCAGCATTATTCACAATAGCCATGAGATGGAAATAACCCAAATGTCCACTAACAGACAATTGGATTCAGAAGATGTGGTTTATATACACAATGGAATACTACTCAGCCATAAAAAAGAATGAAATAATGCCATTTGCAGCAACATGGATGGAACTAGAAACTCTCACCCTGAGTGAAGTAAGTCAGAAAGAGATAGACAGATACCATATGACAACACTCCTATCTGGAATCTAATATGCCGCACACATGAAGCTTCCCACAGAAAGGAAAATCATGGACTTGGAGAATAGATTTTTGGTTGCCCAAGGGGAGGGGGAGGGAGTGGGGTGGATTGGGATGGGGGTTAATGAATGCAAACTATTGCTTTTGGAATGGATTAACAATAAAATCCTGCTGTATAGCACTGAGAACTTGTCTAGATACTTACAATGCAGCATGATAATGGGAGAAAAAATTTATGTGCACATGTATGTGTAGCTGGGTTCCCATGCTTTAGAGTGGAAAAAAAATATGTTGGGGGAAATAACAATAAAAAATAAATTTTAGAAAAAGACTGCTTAAAATTAGGAAATATATTGTAGATTCATATACTGATAACTCACACAAATAGATACATTCTGAAAATGTTACACACCCATTTACCAGATTTTAAAGTGATTTGTAAATTTTAAAGTGTCAAAAATAAATTAGTAAATGAAATAAAAGTGCTTCCAACAGTCAAGGGGGTTGTAATACAATATGTGTGGTTGAAGGGCCATTAATCACATCTAAAGAATGAGAAGCTATTTCCCTAAATGACAAGGAAAATCTAGCTCTAATGAACAGGCAGTATCATACCGAGCCCTGAAAGGGCAGTCAGATTACCATGGGTTACCAGTAAGAAAAGAGTGTTTAGTCTCATCATCAGCATCATTTAATGCATCTAGAGTCTGGAGTCCAATTTGGAGCCACAAACCTAAAATATTTATGAATTATTTACTAGATGTTCTTAACCAGCACTCATGTCCCTGTCCCTGGAGTTACTTTACTACACATAAAAGCCTCCACAATGTGCACGTATACACACTCCTCTTTCTGACAGCACTTAGCCCAAATGGATCACCCATGTGATAACAGCGACAAAAACCTGGTTGCACTGATGGATGGAAGGATGAATGGGGAAGAGAGCTCCAGTAAGAAAGTTGATATGAGATCCAAATACACGTGGGATCATCAAGATGACAATATTCTTCTTGGTCTGGGGTCAATGTTATGGGAACACAGGGACAGACAAGGAACATTCATTCTTTCAATGACATCCAGAGTTGAATTTTCAAAGCACCTAATTAAGTAAATGTTCCTAGTGTGACTCTACTTCTAAACAGCTTTGCCCTTGAGAAAGAAAGAATCATAATAAAAATGGAAATTGTGTTTGACAATTCTAATCCCAGATGGGAAATTTGGGACAGTCATGCTTTTTTTTACATTATGAGATCCCCTCTCCTTAGGCTTGATGTCATGCATGACTCAGGAGTCTCTATGAAAAATATTCCATTAGAATCTGAACTATTTGTTCTTTGCCAGTTGACATCCTTCAATAACAATTATATAGGTCTGCCTAAGACCCTGACAGCACCCTAAATTAAAGAATTACTCTTTCAGATATGAATTCTGAATATATTTTTCAGCATATATGAATATATTACTCATAATTACATGAATAATACATAACACCGTTGCTTCTCTACTTTGTTACTCATCCTAAAATAGAGACAATAACTCTTAGGTCAGGGTTACTACTGAATGAACTAATAGTAATAAAGAGTGTGGTATTCACTGTTAAGAAAACTTATCAACAAAATTAATAGCAGTGAATACCACACTCTTTATTATTATTAATTGATTTAACTGTAACCAAGACCTACAGATTATTATCTCTCTTTTAGGGATGAATAACAGAGTAGAGAAGAAGATCAATTTGCTGCAATCATATGTCAAAAATATCAGAGTTTGGATTGTACCAGATACCTGACTTCAGAATAGATACACATGTATGTGGAACTGAGTCACCATGCTGTGCCCCCCAATATATATATATATAAATGATAAAAAACAAAATAAAGTAAAATTGTGATATGGGAATTTGAAAATAAAATGGTGCCTTAGGAGTTCCTGCTGTGGTACAGTGGGTTAAGGATTTGACTGCAGTGTCTTGGGTTGCAGAGGCCTGGGTTCTATACCTGGATTTAGTCCCCAGCTGGGGGCAGGTGGTTCAAATATCTGGCAATACCACAGCTGAAGCTTGGATTACTCTCTGATCCAAGAATTTCCATATTCCACAGATGTGGCCATGTAATAAAATTAAAATAAAATAATAATATAAAATAATGCATCTATAAGATATCGGGAGGAACACAGTCATAGAATTAGAACAAGTTCGTTTTCACATGGTAAAAGGAGATCTCTACATCCCACTGAACAAAATAAATCATAGCTGAAAAGTGTCCAAGACAGCAAAGTGGGAAACCCTGAGCTCACTTTCACCCACAGGAACACTGAGTCCCTGGGTCAGAGAGCCATGGAAGGGAAGGGCTAGAGCTGCTTGGGGTCTTAAATCTGTAAGGTCCTTCTATCATCCATTGGTAACAGCTCTCCAGTGAGTTTTTCAGGGTGTGCAAAGCAGGCAACTCTCAATGGCTTCAAATGTGATTGTTTGAGCTATTTTTAAAATCTGGATGCCTGAAAAGTTGAGTTTGGTGCTGACAGGCTTTTGCACTGAAGAGTGATAACCCACAAGGAAGCTATAAACATCCTTGGGGGCCAATAGACAGAGGCCATCGTTGGCTCATTCATGAAACAAGAGCAAAACATTTCCAAGGGAAGTGAAATCTAACATTCTCTATCTTTACTTCATATACTTTCTGGTGTCTGGGAGGCTAGGGCTCTCAGTGCAAAAGCAGTGAGAAATCCAGGAAATTTTCATTTCCCCACAAAGCCGTAGAAAAAAGCTGTCCTATTGAACTTTTGTTTTTTGATAATGAAAATGTTTTATATCTTCATTGTCCAAATATGTTCCTGGGCACATGGGTTAGTGAGTGCTTGAAATGTGGTGAATAGTCATGGGTAGCTGGTGATTACCATCTTGGACTGCACAGAGATAGACTATGAGGCAGCTCCAGAGATGATGGGCAGCTGAGTAAGATGAGGATATTTGTTCTGGGCATATATCCAGACAAAACTTTAATTCAAAAAGATACATGCACCCCTATGTTCCTTGCAGCACTATTCTCCATAGCCAAGGCATAGAAACAGCCTAAATTTCTGCTGACAGATTATGCAAATGTGGTACATATATGCAATGGAATATTATTCTGCCATAAAAGGACAAAATAACACCATTTACAGCAACAGGATATAGCTAGAGATTCTAAGTGAAGTAAGTCTGAAAGATAAAGACAAACAGTCACTAGCTTGATTCTATTCTCCATCAGGTGGTTTTACTTGCTCTTAGAGTCAATGAAAGTGAGGTCATATAACAAACACACTTTCATGCCTTTCAAACACACTTTCATGCCTTTTATGTTTTTGAGGCTTGTCCATATCATTGTCCATAGCTCTAATTTGTTCTTTTTGTATTGGTGTGGAATTTTCTGCATTTTCTGCATTCTGAATAATTTATGCCACATGCCATAGTTTGTTTACCCATTCTACCACTAAGGGCATTTGAATTATTTCCAGTTTGGTGCTGTCATGAAAAGCATTGCTATAAACATTTTTAGATCTGCTTTGTGGATGTAAGCACCCATTTCTGCTAGGCATATACCTGAGAGTTGGAGGGCTCTGCTGTAGGAGTATATTTGCACTTAGTAGAAGTGCCAAAGTAATTGCATGGAGTTATACTTCTTGTATAACTATACTAGTATACTAATAGTTTCTGAAAGTTCCCATTGCTCCAAGTTTCCGCTAGTTCTTGGTATTTTCAAACATTTGAGTGTTTGCCATTATGGTGGATGAATTGATGATTATCTTGATATAGCTAATGACAATTCTCAGAGACCAAGTATAAACCCATCTGCAGAGGTAAGAGGGCATAAATGTCACTAAAGGTATTTCATGGGAAGTGGTTGCTTGTGGGCATGTAAACTCAGAAGAAACCCAAGTGATGGTCTTTCAGAACAAGAGGGACAAGTCACATGCTCAAAGGAGTCAAATATTTGGTATTTCTGTCTACCAGGGTATTGACCCTTGGTTATCATAATAACATCCCAGTCTCAGCATCCATGGTTCTTCACAGGGGGAAGAAAGACCTGCTGACACATTTCCTCAGGGCCCCCTTCATGTCCCTGTTCCTCAGTCTGTAGATGAAGGGGTTCAGCATTGGGGTGACCACGGTGTATATCACTGAGGCCACTGCTCCCTTTGAGGAGGATGGGGAGAAGGTAGAACTGAGGTACATGCCTAACCCTGTGTCATAGAATTAGGAAATGAGACCCACAGATGGAAAACGCTTTGTACCTCCCCTCCACTGAGGACATTTTCAATATGGAGGAAATAATCTTAGAATAAGAGTAAAGAATCCCAGTTACTGGAATGATAACCATCAGGCCCGTCTCAGAATACAGCACAATGTAATTGCTGAGAGCATCAGAACAGGTGGACTCGGGCACCTCAGCCAGTTCACAGAAGAAGTGGGGTCTTTCCGTGTGTGTGTAGAATGAGAGATGCAGCACCATCAGACTCTGGAGGAGGGGACGATGACACTGGCAATCCAAGAGACTAGAGCCAGCAGGTTACAGAAGTGCAGGTTCACCATGATTGTTTAGTGCAGGGGTGACAGATAGCCATAAATTTGTCATAGGCCATCATGACCAGGAGGAGGTTGTCCAAACACACAAAAACTGAGAAAAAATAGATCTGGGTAATGCAGTCGGCATAGGTGATGGCTTTGCTCACTGTCTGGATGTTCATCAGCACTTGGGAACCATGGTGGTGTTGAGACAAATATCAGAAAAGACAGGTGTGAGAGGAAGAAGCCCATGGGGGTGTTGAGATGGAAGTTGAAGGTAAAAACCAGAATGATGAGCAGGTTCCCACACACCAAGACCAGGTACAAGGAGAAGAACAGCCCAAGGAGGAGTAGCTGGAGTTCTGGATCCTCTGAGAGGCCCAGAGGAGGAATTCCAAGACACCTGTTTGGTTTCTTACATCCATGGAGCTGATAATTCTGCCATGTAACTGACAATGCAATGGTAATTAAAAAAAAAAAAGGAGTCCACAAATGTGAAATGTTTTTATTATGTAAGTGACATGCCCCCCCAAAAAAGAAAACAGAAAAAAAGCATTTATTTTGGCTAACAAAGTTTTAGTTTTCATTCACTGGGAGCAACTGCAAATGTCATTACCTTATACAGGTAACATTTTTGGGGATAATCTCTTCCCTCCTTCTGATCTGTAGCACAATTTAGTCTTTGTCTTCAACATTTGTCTCAAGAGTCCATCAGTCTCTGTGGTGTCTAGCTCAGCATCAGACGCTTTCAGGTGTAGCACATAAATGATTTGACCATTCTTCCTTCAGAGGTGCCAAAATTTGCCTCTTGGAGGATTCTGCCTTTTCCTACTTTTACCTAGTACTCTAGCACAGCCACATGTGTTGGTGGTGCTCTGGCCCCATTGCTCCCTGAAAAGAACTAATTTGATAAGAGAGTGGTGTTTGAGTCAATCTGGACAATGAGCTGCACTGGAGAAACTCAAATAGAACTCATATTTTAGTTAATAATCTGAGGGGGTAGACTTGATTGGACAAATCACCCAAGGATCCAGGGTAGAGTTGGCCAACACTATGATTGCAAAGAGGGAAACCTATGCTTCAGGACCAGTGTACTGAACTTCTAAGCTAGGTGTGCTAGTAAAGATCATGTCAAATTATAAATCCTAGAGTCTGACTGCTACACCATGAATCCTGGTTTTACTCTTCACTGATCTTGGCCAAGTTCTCTGATTTCTCAGTACCTCAGTTTCCTACTTGATGAAATGGGGTTATTAATGTTACCTACTCCATAGAATGGTTGAGAGGGACAAATGAGTTCATGTCTTAAAGAACTGTGCTGGAACACTGTGGAAACCTAGAGAAATCATGGCCCAATATATTTTAGATGTTGGGAAATAAAGTCTGAAGATCTGAAGGCAGTGAGGTAAGTCCTTAGAGGAATGGGGTATCAGAGCTCTTGGCCTAAAATAATATGGGAAGGAGAGAGAAATGGAAACAAATGGAATTGATAACCTTGGTTGTGAAGTTTCCCTGGTTGGGGAGCATCCCCTTCAAGACTGAATCATCTTTTTGTAATAGTTACAGCATCTCCTTTGGACAAATATCCAGAAGTGGAATTGCTGTCATGTGGCATGTCTGTTTAAAAATTTTGAGGAACTTCCATACTCTTCTCCATAGTGACTACACAGTCCAATCAGCAATGCCTCTGGATCCTCCTTTCTGCACATCCTTGCACACATATGTTATCTCTTGTCTTTTTTGTTTTTTAAATTTTACTGGCATATGGTTAACTTAAAATGTTATATTCATTTCATGTGTATGGCAAAGTGAGTCAGTTATAGACATACATGTACCCATTCTTTTTTCCCATATAAATCTACTCAATCATTTGTAATAATCTCTTCTCTTTTTGATAAAAGCCAATTTAATAGGTATGAGGTGAGGACTTGTCTTCCCAATATTGGACCCCAGGGCTGGGGTGCCCAGAATGTCCTTTGAAAACTTCACTCCCCAAGGAGGTTATCCCAGCCTGTGATATATCTCCCTCCTCTTTCATGTCCCCTCCTAGGGGCATGGTTCCTGACATGATGGCTTCCTCTCCCTTCATGCCCTATTCCCTATGGATCTCTGGGGTAGAAGAGATGCTTTGAGAGTTTCCAGTGTGTACAATTACTCTGCCCATAGATTTTTTTTTTTTTTTTTTTTGCTTTTAGGGCTGAAACTGCAGCATATAGAAGTTAATAGGCTAGGGGTCGAATAGGAGCTGATAGGGACTGCAGCTAATAGTCCACACCACAGGCACAGCAATGTGGGATCCAAGCCACATCTGTTACATACTCCACAGCTTACCTCAATGCTGGATCCTTAACCCACTGAGTGAAGCCAGGGATAGAATCTGCCTCCTCTGAGACATACGCCAGGTACTTAACCTACTGAGCCACAATAGAACTCCCGTTCAACTTTTCTTTATATCACTTAACAACAAACTAATCCCTGCCTTCCCTAGGAGATAACCCTTGTCAGGAATGCTACATAGGTAGGATTTAGAAAGTTACATCACACCACTCTCCACATACATCCCAGTCCATGTACTAGAAAAAAAACAGGTAATCCCAAACATATTTTATTAGTCTTCAAGGGCTAAGAACACAAAAAAATGTAAAGAAAACCTCTTGAGTGAATGGATTCCTCTATAGTTACCATAAATCTGAAAAAGGGGGAACATTTGTTCAATTTGGCCTTGGAATGGCTACAGAGTGGCCTGAGGTAGATTGAAGTGCTCTCCTAGTGTTTTAGAAACCAGGGGGTCTCCTTAAGACTGGGTGACCAGAAGCAGTAGATTAGAGTCTTCATCATATTGAGAGGATGTCCTGCCCATTTCTAGATTGTCACCAGGAAATTTTTATTGAGACCAGGTGGTGCAATGAATTTGGGATTATGGATTTGCCAATGAACAGGACCTGAGCCTTGAAGTGCTTGGAGCCAAAGTTCTGAAAGAGAATGATGCCTGTGTGGTTGGCCGTATCTGAGATGCTCTCAATAATTCCAACTCCTGGTTTTCATGCCCTTGTGCATTTCCCTCTCACTGAATGTGAGATGGAAATAGTGACTTGTTTCCAACAATAAGAATGTGGAAGAAATATTGAGGTGTCATTTCTGAGAATTGAGTAAAAAATAAATCTGGCATTCTTCTCCTTGCCTCTCTCTTGTTCTTGGGTTTCTTAGGTTGATAGAGCCCAACTGCCATGTTTTAACCATCAAGAGGCCCATGAGTCAATGAATCATAGGAATCCTCTGGAAAATATCCTGTTTACATGTGAATCCTACCAACAACCTTGAGAGTCACCTTGTACATGGTCCTCATCTAACCTTCAGTCCCCACATCCCTGGCTGACACCTTGATTGCAAACTTATGAGGTGTACTCTGAAATATTAATAAAGTATCAGTTACAAAATTAATATGTAAAGATCAATAGTTTTCTAATGTGCCACTATAATTCAATTAGAGCAAAAACTTAGAAGATTCATTCAAATATGCAAACAAACAAAAACCTTGAAAATCTCCACCATATAAAAGGCCAAACTGAGCAAGGGCTAAGGAAATTAAAATAAGAAATTATACTTGAGTCAGAGGAGAAAAATGGAAAGAGTATCATATCCTTCATACAGAAGACCTAAGGCTGTATAGATTTCATGCTTAATACAACAGATTTATAGATATCAAAATCACATACTGAGTGGTTAGATTTTTTTTAAGTCTTAGTTTCTTTCAATTTAATTTAATATTAATTTTACTTTGGAGTATACTTGATTTACAATGTTGTGTTAGTTACAGGTGTACAGTAAATTGATTCAGTTGTACACATACATTAAAAAGTCTTAATTTTATCTTAAGATCCTGCAACTTGCAAATAAGAACTAAGGAATACAGTGGAATTGCCTCCTGAAAAGAGGAAGAACCCAGACCCTTCCAAGGACCTTCACCTTTCTTATATTTTTACACATCCATTAATATTAGCAAGTCTCCAGAGACTGGGACTACATGGGCTAATTGGCTAATTATGAGTTTTGTGCACTGAGCCCTCAGGTCACACCACTGTGCATAATTGCTGCTGCCTGCCCATTAGTTTGCCAGTTCTAATAGTGTGGTTCTTTATCTGTGTCTCTTCCATTTGTGGGCACCTGCATTCAAAGTTCCCAGACTGAAACTGTCTTCCTGCAAATTCTGACACTTATTCACACACCAGGCAGGAGGGGGGCAGTGAATCTGTACTCCTTGTTCATGGTCCAGCACAGATGCAACCCAGCCCAGTAAGTGTTGAGTAAGCCCATGATTGAAAGAGAGACTCTTTGGTGGCTGCCAAGGTGGGGGGAGTGGAATGGACTGGGAGTTTGTAGTTAGTAGATGCAAATTATTGCATTTGGAGTGGATAAGCAATGAGATTCTGCTGTATGGTATAGGGAACTATGTGCAATCACTTGTGATGGAACATGGTGGAGGATAATGTGAGAAAAAGAATGTATAAATATGTATATGTGGGTCACTTTGTTGTACAGCAGAAATTGATAGAACATCATAAGTCAACTATAATGAAAAATTTTAAAAGCAAGAGATAAATAAAAAATAGAAAGAAAAGAGGGACTGTTAGGATGATTACTCCCTCCTCAAGATAATAACATGATAATCATAGCAGAAAGCCATGAGGGTAACAATATACAATATTCATAATAAAGCCCTATGAAATTTATATTCTTGATTCTGATTGGATTGTGAGAATTCTCCTTCTGAGTTCTGCATCCACCCTCACTGGTTGTGCCTCTGGCTGGCATCCCCCACCAGAGCAGCATCTGGGTCTCTCTAAACTTCCCCCTAAGAACGTCAAGTGATCATGAAACAATGATGAGAATGAGGAGGAAGATGGTATAAACTATAGCATCATGAACAGTTTTTGAGTGATTCCTAAGCACCTGCTCTAGAGTGTGTGTTTTATGTAACTTGTTTGATTTCATATGCATAACATTTCCCAAACTATAAGTCCACACATCATTATTATTATTTTAATAAGAGGAAAGGAGCAGAGCATTTAATGTAACTCATGCCAGGTCATGAGTTAGAAAGGGTTGAATCCAGGTTTGAAGCCAGTCTGTCTAAGCAGACTGACTCCAGAAACAGGGCATCTGTGCAGGCTTCCCCCTGCTAACCCACAGTCATGTCACTTCCAGGTCAGTCCTGGAAGAGACTCATTGCTCACAATGCCCTTCCTTTTGGAGTTTTCTGGAGCATATAGTGGAGGGAAATAGGTAGCATTTTCTGCATCAACTACAGGAAAGATGTTTGAGATACAGGCAAAGACACAGAATTGGCACCGGAAATTTAAGGGTAGATCCCTTGTTGATCTTGCTCCTGGATCTTACTTTACTCACTTCCTATTCCATACTCATAAGCAGCCTACTCAATCAAAAAAGGAGACATGAGTCAGAATCTTTGTGTTCACTCTTAATCTAGAAAGTCAAAACATTGAAAAAATATATCTCAAATGTATTCATGATTAGACCTCTATACATTTGCCTAAAACATTTGACTAAAACAAGTCTGGAAATAATGAAGTTTAGTGTATGGGACTCAGAGACTTGCAACTTCATTTTGAATCTTGTGTGCTTCCCTTATTCTTGGGGCAATTTTGTGGTCTCTCTGAGACTTAGGATTGTCAACTGAGTCACTGCCTCATTTACACAGCCCCTCTTAATTAGGACTAAAGAAATAATGATGTCCTCTATGCAATAACCATGTGATGGATGCATAAAGAAAGTGCAAATTAAATTTTATATGTTATGTTTGTAGTAATGATAAGACTAATTCTTATATTGTTAGATTTGACTTTCTGGTGATCTGGTATTATGGTTTTCCTATGTTTTTACCATCCATGGAGAGTACAATTTTTTGTTTGTTTGTATAAGTATGCCTTCATATTGAAGAGAAATGACCAAGGCTCATCTATTTCTTTCTTTTTTTAAGATATTTAAAGTTTTAAAAGATTCTTTTTTAATTTTTTTGTTACTATAGTTTTTCACAATGTTGTTCCAATTTCTGCTGTGCAGCAAAGTGACCCAGTCATATATACATATATATTATTTTTCTCATATTATCTTCCAATTTCAAGGATCACCTGTTTCTTTTCTTTCTTTCTTTTTTTTTTTTTAGGGCCACACTCATGGCATATGGAGGTTCCAAAGCTAAGGGTCAAATCAGCTACAGCTGCTGCCTACACCACAGCCACAGCAAAGCAGGATCTGAGCTGCATCTGCAAACAACACCACAATTCACGGAAATGACAGATCCTTAACCCACTGAGCGAGGCCAGTGATCAAACCTGCAACCTCAGTTCCTAGTCAGATTCATTTCCACTGTGCCACAAAGACAACTCCAAGGATCATCTATTTCTGATTCTCCAGAGCTTATATTTTGTTGGCAGAAGAGGTACCAAGAATTTTAAAAACCTAGTTATAGTGTTTTTAATGGAAAATGGAATAGACCCTTCCATTTTCATAGAAACAAAGTATGGGCCATAAGGCTTCCTTCCATCCACTGGATCATGCATGTCAGTGTTTTCATCATTTTCAGGAATGTCCCACAGGACCAGGGACAAATAAAATAGTGCTCATTTGTGTCTAGAGCATGGACTTTCTATGGGACCTATTATTTTCCACATAATAGCATCTGCAGCATTCAGTGATTGAAAAACCACTCAAGAGATTATCATAAATATGGGGTGAAAGGGTCAGAAAAGAAGGGGACTGACTGTACCTCTTAGTGCATGGACAGAGAAACACTGTAGAAATTCCTGGGCCAGGAATTGAACCTGGGCCACAGCAGGGACCCAAGCTGCCTCAGTGAAAAAAAAAAAAAAAAGATACTTAACCTGCTGTACCACAAGGAAATTTCAAAAAGGTTCTTTTCAGATATACTTTGGTCCCAGATGTGAAATAAATGTAGAAGAATCGATTCGTCCTCTTTTGGTTCAGTGAGTTCACCTGTGAATTCTAGGAATGCAATAATTTACAGGGTCCATAATGGGACTACACTGTGGATTGGGGGTTTTGTTTTTGGTTTTTTTTTACAAATACTCATGTTTTTCAGTCTAGTTTTGAAATCTAAAGTTGAAAAGATTTTCTGTACAAAATGAAAATGTCATGTGCAGTTCATGGAAGTATCACAAGACAGACATCATGGATGTTTTCAAATGATACCTTAATAAAGAGGATGTAGTTTCTATAAAGTGATTTTTGTATTGAAACAAATATAGGCAATTAACATAAGTAAAATTGAATATGTACCAACTGTTAGAAATTTTAAGGACAATCTCCACTCCCATATCATATATAAATTCTTATAAGTATCATATGGAGAGAGGTAAAATAATTTTCATAGGAATGTTGTAAGAAGAAGCAGTTATAAATAATACTGTAACATATAAAATGTCATCTAAAATAAATATTTAATACATAAATATAATACATTAAATTATGTATTATACATTTAGAATGTAATATATATACATATATATGAACTATATATTTATATTTGTTAAATTTATATTAAAATATGTAAATATAAAGTTATATATAAAATAATGACTTCAGTTATGTAATAATGCACATCAGTAATATGTTTTAAGCAGTTTTGTGTACTTCACAAAGAGAGTTAACCACCAAGTTGTGGTAACCAAACACATTTCCAGAGGCACCATGTGTAGTATACTGTTAACATATTTTTTTTTCTTTTTATGGCTGCACCTGTGGCATATTGAAGTTCCTGGGCCAGTGGTCCAGTCAGAGCTGCAGGTAGGGTCTATGCCACAGCCATATCAATGCCAGATCCTTAACTCATTGAGTGAGGCCAGGGATGGAAATCACATCCTCACAGAGACAACATCAGGTCCTTAACTCCTTAAGGTTAGGTTTTAAGAAAGCTTTTTATGGGTACATGAATCATTATTGACATTGTGGAATCATTGACAAGATCATACACCCATCAACATTATGATACTGGTTGCTTTTGGGGTACAGGTATGCAGAGGAATGGGATGGAGCAGAAATACCAAGAAAAGCTGAATAGGTGGTGGGTACTGATGATGGTAATAATAGGTAATATTATTGGAGCATTTTCCAAGCATTAGGCAATATTCAAAGGCAGTGTGTCTCAACCCCAGCTGCACATTAGGATGACCAAGAATCTCCAATGTAGTTTTCCTAAAATTGTTTCTAGGCTGAAGCTGGGGTAGCCACATATTTAAAAACAACCGCTCATAGGGCATTCCCTTCATGGGGTAAGGAAATGAATCTGCCTAGATTCCATGAGGTTGTGGGTTTGATCCCTGGCCTCACTCAGTGGGTTGGGGATCTGACATTGCCATGAGCTGTGGTATAAGATGCAGACGATGCTCAGATCCCACAGTTGCTGTGGCTGTGGTGTAGGCTGGCATCTATAGCTCTGAATCAACCCTGATCCTGGGAAATTCCATATGCCATGGCTGTGGCCCTAAAAAGCAAAAGTAAGTAAATAAATAAATTAATTAATTAATTAATTAATTAATTAAATAAACCAACCACTCAAAAATTTTGATCAACCAGAACTGAAAGCCACTGGTCTAAGCAATATAAATGATTTTTTTTAACTTTCTACAATAGTTGTAATAGGTAGTTCAGTTATTGTCACAACAGTACAGATGATGAAACAGCCAGGTGTGTTTACATTACTCTATTTTAAATTTTCCCAATGAAATTCTAGTGTGACATGCCAAAATATTGATCCAGAATTGCCTTCAGGTAGTAAAAGTAAAGGAATTGCAGTCCCTATCAGGAAGTTTGGACGTGGAAATCTGTTAGCTTGATGCAAGAGGATGCATACTGACCTGGCTCTGGGACCACCCCTCACACCGAGCTCCCCAAATGTAAATAAAGGGTTTATGACCAGGAAAACAAGACCACCACTAAGTTTATGAAACACACTCACAATCACTAATCTCAGGAAATGAAAGTCAAAACTCCAGTCAAATATCACCTCTCATCTGTTAGGATGGTTATTGTCAAGAAAACTAATGACAATAACTGTTCTGGAGGATACAGAGGTAAGGAAATCCTTTTACTTAGTTGATGGAAATGAAGATTGGTACAGCCATCACCAAAAACAGAATGGAGGTTGCTAAAAATTAAAATGGCTACTAATTAAAATAGATTTCCTGTGTGATCCAACAACCCTAACTCCCAATGTATGTCCAAAGGAAATGAAATCTGTACCTGAAAGAAATATCTTCACTCCCATTTTCATTGCAATATTATTCATAATAGTGACAATATGGAAACATCCCAAGTGTCTGGTGACAGATGAGTGCATAAAGAAGATGTTGTGTGCATATATGGACAATGGATTATTATTCAGTCATAAAAGAAAGAGATACTGCCATTTGTGACAATATAGATGGGATTGCAGTTTGTTATGCTTATTGAAATACACTAGACACAGAAATAATATATGATCTCACTTATGTATGGAATCTAAGAAAATCAACTTTAGAGAACCACAGATTAGAACTGTAGTTGTAAAGGAAAAGGGGTAGAAGTAGAGGGGAGGTTTTGTTTAAATGGTACAAACTTGCAGATATAAAATGAGTAAGTTCTGATAATCTGATATACAGCATGGTGACAATAGTTAATGATTCTGTATTCTATTCTTGAAATCTGCTGAGAGAGATCTGATTGTGTTTCCACCAAACACATAAACATAAATAGTAACTATGTGAGCTGATGGATGTGTTAATTAGCTTGATTATAAGAATCATTCACAATGTCTATGTGCATTAAATCATCATTTCATACATGTTAAAATTTTTTCAGAGTTCCCGTCGAGTTCAGTGGTTAACGAATCTGACTAGGAACCATGAAGTTGCGGGTTCGATCCCTGGCCTCGCTCAATGGGTTAAGGATCCGGCATTGCCGTGAACTGTGGTGTAGGTTGCAGACTCGGTTCAGATCCCAAGTTGCTGTGGCTTTGGCATAGGCTGGCGGCTACAGCTCCGATTTGACCCTTACGCTGGGACCTCTGTGTGCTGCGGGAGTGGCCCTAGAAAAGGAAAAAGGACAATAAAAAGAAATTTCATGTAGTACAACACAAATATGTGATTTTGTCAGTCATATTTCAATAAACTGGAAAATAACCCAAAAATAATGAAGTAGTATTATCAGGCCACTACAGAATAGAGTCTAAAAAATATAGAGTGGTCTCTCACGCTAGATATTTTTACTGAGATTGCACTGGGTTGAGACAAACTCATATAAAATAAAATATTTCAACGGTGTTTCTTAAAATTTATTATTGTTTAGTCATTGACAGAACTTCTAGAGTTCCCATTGTGGATCAGCAGGTTAAGAACCCAACTAGTATCCATGAAGATGCAGATTTGATCCCTGGCCTCACTCAGTGAGTTAAGGATCTGGGGTTGCCACAGGCTGAGGCATAGGTTTTGCTGTGGTGGCCATGGCTGTGATTTGACCCCTAGCCTGGGAACTTCCGTATTCTGAGGGTGTGGCTATAAAAAGAAAAAGAAAAAAAATAAATCCTGTATATTAACACCATTTTGGTAGTCATCAATGCTATATGAGTATAGGCATACTTATCAAAATTTGAACTCCAGCAAAGCCAAAGATATGAAGTATATACTAAATGACTTTTTAGAATCTCTCAGATGCCTCGTTAGCACAGTAGGTAGCACGTCAATCTCATAAATGACACCCCTCGTATTTGAGTAATTTATTTTTAGGGAAGGAATAGAGAAAATCCAAGAAAGATAAAACTCATGAAGATAATTATCGTATAAAAATATTTTCTAGAGTTCCCTGGTGGCTCAGTGAACTAAGGATCCAGTGTTGTCTCTGCCATAGCATAGGTTCAATCCATGAGCTAAGAATTTTTGTGTCCTGTGGGCGTGGCCAAAAAATGTTTTCTTATTATGGACATTAACTTTTAATTTAGAATACAGCTTACATGGTGTTTTTTTTTTTTTAATTATCTGCACCTGCAGTATGTGGAAGTTCCTGGGCCAGGGATTCACCCTGCATCATAGAAGCAACCCAAGCCTCTCCAATGAAAAAGCCTGACCCTTAACCCATGGTGCCACAAGGGAGCTACACAATATTGCGTTTTGTAGAGTATTTCCTTTATAGCTAAAGGAAATTTATGGAATTGTATTTAGAATAATATATTTTATATAACTATGTCTTAATATCTAAGGAATTATATATTTTTGTTAGAAAAGAAAGGGAATCTATAATTCTATGTATTTTCTTTTTTTTTTTTTTTTTAGTCTTTTTAGGGCCAGATTAGTGGCATATAGAAATTCCCAGGTTAGAGGTCGAATTGGAGCTGCAGCTTCTGGGCTAGGCCACAGCCACAGCAACACCAGATCTAGGCCATGTCTGCAACCTCTACCACAGCTCACCACAACACTGGATCCTAAACCCACTGAGTGAGGCCAGGGGTCAAACCCACATCCTCATGGCTACTACTCAGATTCATTACTGCTGAGCCACAATGGGAACTCCTCATTCTGTATTTTTTCTAAAGAGTAGGCTATATTTTACTGAGATCTTGGCTCTATTTTGTCTCTCTCTGTCTCTCTCTTATTTTTATTTATTTATTTTTTTTATTTTATTGTTTTGTTTTGTTTTTTTTTTGTAGCTGCACATCCGGCATGTGGAAGTTCCTCGGCCAGAACAACCCAAAACCACTACAGTGAAAACCCTGGTTCCTTAGCCTGCTACACCACAGGAGAACTCTGATCATGGCTCTGTTATCTCTAACACTCTTGCTTGTCTTTATCTTTCATTCCAGTTTCTATAAGATAAGTGTGTGTAGAATGAGGTGACTAAACAGAAACCAGTGAGGGTAAAGTTCAAGCAGATAGAATTTGTCATACTGGGGAATATTATTGAAGGTACTGAACTGTATGACAATACAAATGAATTGCTTATATCCCCAAAATGTACACAGTGCTGCATGACATCTACTTATTTAATTTTTTCCAATCCTCTTTTCCCAAAAGCATCCAAGCCTCATGGAACAGCAAAATCTAACAAGTGTCTCGGAATTCTTCCTCCTGGGACTCTCAGATGAGCCAGAACTGCAGCCCCTCCTCCTTGGGCTGTTCCTGTCCATGTACCTGGATTACCATGTCGGGGAACCTGCTCATCATCCTGGCTGTCACCTCTGACTCCCACCTCCACACCCCCATGTACTTCTTCCTCTGCAACCTGTCCTTGGCTGACATAGGTTTTTGTCTCTGCCACTGTCCCCAAGATGGTTGCGAACATCCAAACTCAGAGCAGAGTCATATCCTATGCAGACTGCCTGACACAGATGTCTATTTTCATCCTTTATGGATGTTTGGATAGTCTCCTCCCGACTGTGATGGCCTATGACAGGTTTGTGTCCATCGGTCACCCCCTGCACTACCCTGTCAGCATGAACACACACCTCTGCTGCTTCTTGGTTTTGACATCTTTTTGGGTCAGCCTTTTGGACTCCCATGTTCACCATTGGATTGTGATAAGACTTACCTGTTTCAAGGATGTGGAAATTACTAATTTCTTCTGCAACCCTTCTCAACTCCTCAATCTTGCCTGTTCTGACATTTTCACAAATAACATTATCGTATATTTTGCTGGTGGCATTGTTGGCTTTATCCCTATATCAGGAATCTTTTTCTCTTACTGTAAAATTCTTTCCTCCATTCTGAGAGTGCCTTAATTAGGTCAGAAGTATAGGCCTTCTCCACCTGTGGCCCTCAGCTGGAGTTATTTGCTTATTTTATGGAACAGGCCTTGGGGTTTACCTCAGCTCAGCCATCTCTCCATTCTCCCAGGAAGAATGAAGTGGCCTCAGTGATGTACACTGTGGTCACCACCATGCTGAACCCCTTCATCTACAGTCTGAGGAACAGAAACATCAAAAGGACCATGGGGAGGTTGCTCAGCCAAACAATCTAATCTCAGTACCTGTGTACATTATGTGAGTCCACTATTTTTGGTGTTAGGGCTGTTTTGGTATAGATTCAAGCCACATCATTCCTCAGAGTGTCCTGGCCATTATCCCCTTGATAGGAGGTGTGATTGTTGCTGTAGTGATCAGATCCTGCCCTGGATGTTGGTGGGGGCTCCTCTTTGCCCTTTGACTGTCACTGCCCTGTTGGGGGTGAAGTCTGCTCCCCAGTTGTAGGAGTAGAAGCCCTGAGGGTCAGGTTCAATAAGGTTCCATTGATCTGAAGTGTGTACTTTGTTCCCAAGCCAGTGAGGTCTCTGTGTGGTCACAGCAAATCTCTGCACCACCCAAGCAGGCATCCTTTGTTCTTCCCAGAAGTAGGCCATGTTTGCATCCCTTTCTCCATTGTGTTTATCACAGACCTAGTGTTAACCTGGCACTGTGGGCCAGGGCTTGTGGCTGGAGGGATTAAGGTGGTTGTGCTGCTGCCTGAGACCAGAAATTCCTCTATACTAGATGTCAACTTAAACATAGAGCTCTCCCAGGGCCTGTCTACCCCAGATCCTGCTCCAAACTGCATTGTGAGGTTGATAGGACTGGAAACCACTGTAATCCTCCCTCACACTTTCCACTAAGGAGGACATAGAGGTATGATTCTGTGATGTCACCCACCATACGTTGTGGCTGTTGCTGGACCCCTCTGTACCTGCCTCCATTGTGGGAATGTTAACAATGGGCTTCAGTGTCAGTTCCACCTCTGGTGTGTGTGTGCTCACAAAGCCCACCACTGTGTCAGAGCTGTGACCCCTGTGAAAACCTGGCAATGAGATTTTTATGGGGAAACTGTGCCTCATCCTGTGCTCACTAATAATGATGGCCTGGACCACACCCCAGTCCCTTTGGACTGTCTCCACACACCTAGATTTAGTCCTCTCCCAGGGTCTGTCCACTGAAGCCTGAGTTTCAGTGCCTAGATGCGTCATGTACCAGTGAGGCAGAATAATAACTCAGGCAGTCAGGGTAGGAGCATGGGCTTTGATGCATTCTTTGATATGGCCATTGATCAACATTTGTGACTTAAGGGCTCCAGGGAGAAACATCCCCACAGGTCTTGTTTACTATAGGGAGTGTACCTACACCCAGGTGGGCATCAATCCCTAACCCCTATGACTCAGCTTACAGGAAGAAAAGGGCAAAGAAACCATGAGACTTGCTGGAAATTTCCACCACTAAGACCCCTATTGGACAAAGACTGATACATGTAACTGGGCAAGGCCAGTGGGAGAAAACCACATCTTTCTCGACCCCACATTGGTCCCCCCCCCATTTTTAAGAGATAAAAACCCCTATAGGACAATAGAGACCAGGGGCTCTTCTCTCTGCTCCCAGCAGCCCTGGGAGCTATTTGCTTTCCTGTAATAAAAACTTTGCATGTTTGCTGCCTGTGTGTTCACAGAGTTCATTCTTTGACTGCGTGAACAAGAACCCTGATTCCAATAACATCTTTCTGGACAGTTGATGAAACTTGTCCTCTGTCCACTGTTGCTGAAGAGAAATACAGAGACAGAATTTTTAGTGAAGGAGGAAAATACAGTTGTATTGCTTTGCCAGGTAAGGGGGGGCCACAGTGAAGCAGAGTAATGAATAATGATTTAGGTAATTAGTGTAGAAACATGGGCTTTGATACATTCCCTGATTAATGTCCATGCTTTAAGATTTGTAAAAACATGAGTTCCCATCCTTGCACAGCAGAATGAATCCAACTAGGAACCATGAGGTTGTGGGTTCAATCCCTGGCCTCACTCAGTGGATTAAGGATCCAGCATTGCCATGAGCTGTGGTGTAGGTCACAGATGTGGCTTGGATATGGCATTACTGTGGCTGTGGCAGTGGACAAAAGCTGTATTTCTGATTGGACCCCTAGCCTGGAAACCTCTATATGCCATGGGTGCAGCCCTAAAAAGCCCAAAAAAAAATTGTGAAAACAAATCTAGACCAACAGGCCTTGCTTGTTGGAAGATTGACTATTGAAAGAACATTTTTTTTATGTCAAGGTGGGAATTAACCCCTGACCTACGCATTTGACTGTTAGCAAAAGAGTGTAAAGAGTGGTGACTCCCAATCTAGGGGAAAGAAGTACAAAGTACCCATAAAACTTATGGGGCCTATCCATCTCTAAAACTCCTATTTGATAAGGCCTAATACAGATGACTGGACAAGGCCAACGAGAAAAAAGAATGATGCCTGGACCCCACATTGGTACCTCCTTCCTTAAGAAATAAAAACTTCCATAGAACAACAGGAAGGGGAAACACTTTCTTCCCTTCCCAGCATCGGGGATGGGAGCTATCTGCTCTTCTGTAATAAAATCTTTGCTTGCTGCTTGTGTGAGTGTGTTTGCGAAGTTCATTCTTTGGCTCTGTGAACAAGAACCCAGAGAGCAGGAACAACAGCAGACTAATGCCTTAAAGACTGTGCCCCCCTTGGGAGAGATTAGGAAGTGGTTTTATAGTTTGGGTAGTAGAAAATAGGACCTTAGATAAGGATCCAGGTAGAGGCAAGCTTGCATTGTTTCTCAAAGCTGGTGTTTAATGGCCCCATGTCTGGTTCTCACGGTCCTCTTTCCTCATCAAATAGTTCTTCAATTTTGGGGGGGTTTAGGTCTACAGAAATTCTCAAAAATATTGCTATGTATATTCCTCAAGGAGGAACCAGGACCTTGCCCCAAGGCTGCACTATTTTCTCTTGACTGCTCCTCCCTGTTTTCTGCATCCCCTCCCTTCCCTGCTTAGCAACTGCCCCATGAAACTCAGGGAAGGTCATGGAGGCTGAAACTTATTCCCTAGAAACAAGAATTGGAGGACACAGAAAGGCTTGTGTGCCCAGGAGTCCCACAGGGCCCTGCTAAGTTACACCACAAGGCATGCATTTGGGGCTGGGAAGTGCTGTGACATGGCAGCTGTCATTGTCTGTCTCTCTCTGACCTGATTGGTGGCAAGCTAGACCTCACACACTCCTCAAGAGTAGAGTCCAGATCCCTCCTTCTCCACTATCTGTCCTTGCAGATGGTCCCAGGCAGCAGAGGTGGTTCTAGGGTGAAGGAATATTTCCTCTTTCACAGTACCCTCACCAGGAATGCTGGTCCCATCCTGGTGCCTTTATTTTCTTCCTCTGACCCAGTCATGTGGGATCTTTCTTGCAGCTCTGGTGGTATAAGACATCTACCAGTTTTCATTTGGGTTTCCACATAGAGATGTATTTTTGATGTGTTTTGCTAGGGTAGGGGCATGAGCTACACATCTTTCTCTTTGTCTCCTTGCCTTTTTGCTCAAGACCACTGGAGGTAGTGAGGGGTCTTACAGTATTGGAGGAGCAGGGTGTTGTCAGCTCATGGACATTTTCCTGATTGATGGGTGTTGAGATAACTGGGAATCAGGGTCATCAAAGACATAGCTTAGAATATTAGCTACAGTCTTTGAGAACTGAAGATCTTTGACTTTGTTGAATGGCTGAATTATTATTACTGTTTTCTTCTTTCTCTGTATTTTTTTTCACATCTCTGATTAAATTGGTCTTTGACCAGGGGATCCACTTGACCACTTGACACTGTATGACCAGAGCAGTAGAGTGGAGTCTGCAGAAGTACTCAGTGTGATAGGATGGAACAGGAAAATTACACAGGTAGTTGTAGATGTCCCAAAAGGGGACCATTGATAGAGATGGAAAACTAGGGAATGTGAGAGATCACTGTAAGTTAATAATCACACAAGAAAGTCAGCAGAATGAAGCAGGCTTACCACAAATAAAAGCAGGAGATATGCCTCAGGTCATTATCCTTAGGACCAAGAGCAGGAATTTCAGGACCACACTTCTGCTAATTGGAATAAGCACCTTGACAGTACTAGTTTGACTAGTAAGCTCAAATTCTCTCTTACTGGATATGAAGGAGGAGCTACTATTTGAAGAAAGAGGAAGAGGAGGTCTTTCCCCACTCTCCACTCCCTTTGAATTATAAAAATGTAGCCCACCTAATCTTCAGGGCAAAGCCTCCTTGCCAGCCTCTTTGCATCTTTCATAAGCATGTAAATAAATAAATCTATTTCTTGCCTATTACTTTGTCTCTTTCTGAATTCCTTCTGGGCTGAGACACAAAAAACTTGAACCTCTGTAAGTCTAGACACCAGGTGAGTGATTCTCATTTAAAAAACTTGGATTTGATTCTGATCTGGGTTTAGGCTGGGTTCAAGTCCCACTCTGTGTTATGGCTGTGTTTAAGTCATATGTGTTGTCAGTTTCAAGTGGAGAGGAAGGACTACCTATTTGCTATCCTGTCTCCAGGGAATTTGTGTGGAGAACATGGATAGTGGTTAGGTGAATTTGGGACTAAGTTGAAAAGCAGATGCACATGACTTGAGACTCCAAGTGCTTGGAGCACAAAGTTCTTATAGCAGATGAGATCTGTGTGGTGGGCAGTGTGTGAGATGCTCTTTCAGATCCCAACTCCTGGTTTTCATGCCTTGTATATTTTCCTGTCATTAAGTGTGAGCTGGATATGGTGACTCCCTTCCAGCAATGAGGATCTGGAAGAAATATTGGGAAGTCACTTCAGGAAACAGAATGAAAAGAAACCTGGCTTTATTCTTGCTGCCTCTCTCTCACTCTCTTGGTTGCTCACAATGATGGAACCCCAACTGCCTCACCAGGAGTCCCATGTGTCAATGAGCTGAGGGAGAGCTTACCAGCAGCCTTGTAAGTGACATTGGAAGTGGACCTGAAACCAGTTTCTGTACATTGGCACCTGTTAAGTCTCAGAGATAAAAGCATTGGGTGAAGCAGAAAGAATATCTTCATTGCTTTGCCAGGAAAATGAGGTCATGACAGGCTAAGGACCTCGAAACTGTGTCCTCCCTTGAGAGGGCAAAGTAAGAGGTTTTATAGATTTCACTCAAAAAAAAAAAAAACAAAAAACAAAAAACAGGACTCTTGACAAGGATATAAGGATTAGAGTGCCTGCATTCTTCTCCCTACAGAGATCATTTCAAAGTCATCAAGGCTGGAGTCAGTTGGTCTGTTGATTTCTGATGGTCTTTGGGTTTATTGCACCTTGACCTTCTTTCTGTAGTAGAGAAAAGTTAGAAAGAGTTGAATACAGGTTTGAAGCCAGTCATTCTAGGCAGACTGATTCCAGACACAGAGCATCAGGGTGTTAGAATTTTCATAAGATTGTTGTAAGAAGAAACTGACATAAATAATAATATAATGTAAATATAAAATATATAATATAAAATTAACATTCAATAATTATAATATTTTATAGTTTGTATCTTTACATTTAAACATATGTTAAATATGTATTTAAACCTATAACTTGAATAAGATGTTTTGTTCCTTTACATAATAAGAAAATTATACACACACACAGTGGAATATTATTCAGGCTATAAAAAGAAGTAAGTCCTGCCATCTGTGACAGCATGGCTGTATCTGGAGGACCTTATGCTAATTGAAATATATCAGACACAGAAGGACAAAAATGTATGATCTCACTAGTGTGTGGAATCTAAGAAAATCAAACTCGTAGAACCAGAGAATAGTACTGAAGTTGTGAGGAAGGGGTAAGGGCTGGGGGAGTATGGACATTAAAATGTCAAGCTGGTCCAAAGGTACAGACTTTCAGTTATAAGATGAATACACTTTGAGGATCTAATGTACAGCATGGTGACTATAGTTAATAATATTTTACTGTATATTAAAAATATGAGAGGAGATCTGCTTAATTGTTCTCACCATGTAGTAGTGACTATGTGAGGTGACAGATATATTAATTACCTTGATTGTGGTAATTATTCACACTGTTTATGTGTATTAAATCATCACATTGTACACTTGGAAAAACTTCATGTTTTACAACTTAAATATATGCAATTTTACCAATCACATTTCAATAAACTGAAAAAAAAGGAAAACCAAGGAAACATTATTATCAGACTAGTATAGGATAAGAGTCCAAAAACCAAAGCCTCACACCAGATATTTCACTAGGATTATATGGAATCAATGCAAATTATGCTGTACAAAATGGAAGACATCAAAAGTTTTTCTTGAATTTATTTTTAATTTATTTTCTTTTTTACAGCCACACCTGTGGCATATGGAAGTTCTCAAGCAAGTGGGTGAATTGGAGCTACAATTGTGACCTATGCCACAGCCATAGCAACACCAGATCTGAGCCACATCTGTGACCTACACTGAAGCTTGCTGCAAAGTGAGATCCTTAATCCACTGAGTGAGGCCAGTGACGGAACCCACTTCTTCACAACATCAGGTCCTTAACTCACTGAGCCATCATAGAGTTCCATGAATTTCATTGTTTAATCATGGACATATGCTCTGTACACTAAGGCATTCTTAGTCATCAATGCTGTATGATTTTATGTACTTAACCTAACCCTATTTACCCAAATTGGACATATCCCAAAGCCAAAGATCTGAAGATAATAAATACCTTTAAAAGAAAACTGATATTTGAGTAATCACTTATTATATGAAGAACAGAAGACAGATAAAGAATGATAAAACTCATGAATATGATTATCATATAAAATATTTTCTGATTATGAACATTTAAATTTAATTTTTTTTAATTTTCCCACTGTACAGCAAGGGGATCAAGTTATCCTTACATATATACATTACAATTACATTTTTCCCCCACCCTTTGTTCTGTTGCAACATGAGTGTCTAGACAAAGTTCTCAATGCTACTCAGCAGGATCTCCTTGTAAATCTATTCTAAATTGTGTCTGATAAGCCCAAGCTCCCAATCCCTCCCACTCCCTCCCCCTCCCATCAGGCAGCCACCAGATGATACACATCTCTGCCTCTTATAGTGTGTTTATAAAATTTTAAGTGAAGGCAAAATCTAGTGTCGTATTTGAGTAAAGTATGACTTATTTTTTTAAATTCAATTTTTTCCTAAAGGAAGAAAGGTATTTCTTATTCTATACTTTTTTCTAAAGATGTAGGTTGTATTTACTGTGATGGTAGATTTATAGCTCTAATATTCTTGGTCTTGTTACTGACTTTCTATAAAATTGAGTTTCTATAAAGTCAGTGTGCATAGAAAGAGATAAAAAAAAAACAGTAAGGAAACATCTAAACCAATAGAATGTGTCACAATGAGAAATACTGCTGAAAATATAAAGGTATATGACCTTGCAAAGGAATAGCTTGCATCCAGATTATGCACTATGTGCCAGCGCTATGTACCCATTTGTTTATTTCTTTTTTCCAACCCTCTTTTCTTAAAATAAACTTATTATAGTTGATTTACAATATTCTGTCAATGTCTGCTGTACAGAAAACTGATCAGTTTTACATATATATATGCACATGTATTCTTTTTTCATAATATTTTCCATCATGTTCCATCACAAGTGATTCGATATTTCCCTGAGCTATACAATAAGATCTCATTGCTTATCCATCCCAAATGCAATAGCTCCCATCTACTATTTCCTCTTTGTTTTTTAAATGGTACCCAATGTTTTTTAAATGGTACCCAAGACATAGACCTGGAAATCTAACAAGTGCCTCAGAATTTTTCCTCATGGGACTCTCAGAGGATCCAGACCTGCAGCCCTTCTCGTTGTCCTGTTCTTGTCCATGTACCTGGTCACCATGTTGGGGAACCTGCTCATCATCCTGGCTCTCACCTCTGACTTCCACCTCCACACCCCCATGTACTTCTTCCTCTCCATCCTGTCCTTGGCTGACATGGGCTTCATCTCCACCACTGTCCCCAAGATGATTGTGAACATCCAAACTCACAGCAGTGTCATCTCCTATGCAGGCTGCCTGACACAGATGTCTACTTTCATCCTTTTGGGATGTACTCTTCTGACAGCAATGGCCTATGACAGGTTTGTGTCCATCTGTCACACACTGCGCTGCCCTGTCATCATGAACCCACCCCTCTGTTTCATCTTAGTTTTGGTTCCTTTTTTGGTCAGCTTTTTGGACTCCATGGTACACAATTGGATAATCTAGAGTTTATCATTGGTGGCCAAAGCATCCTAGAAGATGAATAGCACTTTTTATATATATTTAAGATGTACATCTTTTCCACAGCTTTCGTGCATTTAACATAGTAATTGCTATTTATTTATTGTATGTATGCAGGTTGTGTGTAAGGATACATGTCACCCTTTCTTAGCCTTGGCTTTTTTATTGAAATTATCTGGGAAGCATGAAAATACTGACAACTGTGTATTACCACCAGAAATTCTGATGTAACTGGACTTGGATATGCCCTGAGCATGAGAATTTTTTATTGAATGAAATACTCTTTAAACTCTGTAGTGCTTTACAATTTTCCAAAAGTTTCCCATACATGATTTCATATAATCCCATAAATCTCTTCCCCCTTATTGCTATTTTGCCCTTCTCCCTCCACTTTCCCTACTGGTAACCACTAGTTTGTTCTCTATATCTATTATTCTGCTGCTTATGTTTTTTACTCACTATTTTTTGGTATTTTTTTTAGCTTACATACATGAGTGATACCATGTGGTACTTGTATTTCTTTAACTTATTTCACTTAACATAATGAGCTCCAAGTCCACCCTTGTTGCTGCAAATGGTAAAATTTCATTCTTTCTTAAATTTTGTTTTTTATTAAAGTATAGTTTATTTACAATGTATTGCCAATTTCTGCTGTACAGCAAAGTGACCTAGTCATACATATATCTATATTCATTATATATTATCTTCCATCATGTTCTATCCTAAGATATTGGATATAGTTCCCTGTGCTATACAGTAGTGTCTCATTGCTTATCCATTTTAAAGATAATAGTTCACATCTACTAACCCCAAACTCCCATCCTCATTTTTGGGGATTTTTTTTTTATTTTACAGAATGAACATAACTACCTTGGTTTTCATATTCCATATCCTGTAAATACATCTTTATCATTAATCCTGGTATCTTATCCTCATACTTCCTATCAAATAACTGCAGCTTATTTTTTTTCAGGTTTTTTTTTTGACAAGCCTATGACATGTTGAAATTCCAGAGTCAGGGATCAAATCTGCACCACAGCAGTGACAACGCCAGATCCTTCACTCGTTAAGCCACCAGGGAAATCCATAGCTGGAGTTCAGTAATTCATTTTTGCTATAGAATCATCATTTTAAATGCCTTAACACTGGTCTCTCCCTACTATATGCCACTTGTAAATACCTGTCATGTGCTCTCCCTTAAATATATATACCCTCTGCCACTTATCCACACACAGGTACATAATGTATTTTCCTCCATATCCAATTTGTGTTGGTATACATTAAAGTTTTCCTCATATTACTTAATGACAAACAGATCCCTGCATTTATCCACAGAGAAGTCTCTGAATCAAGAAGGCTGTTTGGATGGGACTTAGAATGTTTGGGGTTAGTAGACACAAACTATTTCATTTAGAATGGATAAGAAATGAGGTCCTCTTGTACAGCGCAGTGAACCATATCCAAACTCTTGGGATAGACCATGATAGATGATAACATGAAGAATTTATTTATATATATATATATATATATATATATATGTGCATATATATATGCATATATGTGTATATGTATATGTTATAACTGGATCACTTTGCTGTAGAGCAGAAATTGACAAAACATTCTAAATCAACAATAATAAAATAATTAAAATTAAATAAAAATTAAAATTAAATATATTTAACAATAAAATAAAAATATCATCTTATTATTAATAATATTTAATTAAATTAACTTTTAGGAGTTCTTGTCTGGGCTCAGTGGAAACTAATCTGATTAGCATCCATGAGGACACAGGTTCAATCTATGGCCTCATTCAGGGGGTTAAGGATCTGGCAATACTGTGAGCTGTGGTGTAGTTGGCAGATGTGGCTTTTGGATCCCACATTGCTGTGGCTGTGGCTGTGGTGTAGACCAGCATCTACAGCTCTGATTTGACCCCTAGCCTGGGAACCTCCATATACCACAGGGTGCAGCCCTAAACAGACAAAAGTAAATAAATATATAAATAAATAAAAATATGGTATGTAAATTTTTAAATTAATTTTTGTTTAAATAATAAAATTTAAATTTTATAAAAATATTAAATATTTATAATAAAATTTAATAAGTCAAATATTTATACAATAAATATTTATAAAATGAAATTTAATAATAAAATATGTTACTAAAATAAAAAAAATTTTTAAAGGTTACATCACATACCATTCTCTCCACTAGGAAAAACAAAAGTCCAAACCATATTTTATTAGTCTTTAAGAGTTGAGGAGTTCCCGTCATGGCTCAGTGGTTAAAGAATCTGACTAGGAACCATGACGTTGCAGGTTCGATTTCTGGCCTTGCTCAGTGGGTTAAAGATCTGATATTGCTGTAAGCAATGGTGTAGGTTGCAGATGTGGCTCAGATTTTGCACTGCTGTGGCTCTGGAGTAGGCCAGCGGGTACAGCTCCAATTCGACCACTTGCCTGGGAACCTCTATATGCTGCCAGTGTGGCCCTAAAAGACAAAAATTAAAATTAAAAAAAAAAAAGAGTTGAGAACACAAAGAAATGTAATGAAAATATATTCTGAAGTGTTTTGATTCTTCTCTAGTTAGTGGAAATCAGAAACACCAGGAACATTTGTTCAGTTTGTCCATGGAATGTCTGCAAATTGGCCTGATGTGGATAGAGGGGCTCTCCTATTATCTCAGAAACTAGCGGGGCTACACAAGACTGTTTCACCTGAAGCAGTAGAGTGGAATCTGAAGAAGTACTCAATGAAGAGGACGTTCTGCCCATTTTCTATGTTGTCTCCAGGGAATTTTTATTGAGAACATGCTGATGGAATGAATTTGGGAACATGCTGGAAAACAGATGGACAGAACCTAAATCTTGAAGTGTTTAGAGCAAAAGTCCTTTATGGGGATGATGCCTGTATGGTGAGCAGTATCTGAGATGCTTTCTCTCACCTTAACTCCTGGTTTTCATTCCATTAGACATTTTCTTCTCATTGAGCATGAGATGGAGATAGCAATTCATTTACAATAATGATAATGTGGAAGAAATGCTGGGAAGTCAATTATGGGTATAGAGTTAAAAAATACATATGGCTTGCTTCTTGGTTCTTCTTTCTTACTTTCTCTGTTGCTCAGGTTGATAGAACCCAAATTCACCAATACAACCCAAATTCCCCAGCAGGAGGCCTGTGTATATCAATGAGCTGAGTAAATTCTCCAGACAATAGCCCGTGAACATGTGAATCCTACCTACAGCTTTATGAAAGAGGTTAAGGTAAGCCTCTGCTAGTCAGTCTTTGATGTGACTGTAGTCATGACTGACCCTTTGCAACATTCTTCGAGGTCTTCTGAGTATTTAAGTAGGGCTTCACTTACCAGAAATAGGTAAACATCCATAGTTTCTAATATGCCAATAGAATTCAGTTAGAGCAAAAATGTAGAACTGAAGATGCATTCACCTTTGAAAAAAAAATCCCTGTAAATCTCCGTCATATCAAATGATGCCCACAGCCTATACTGAAGGAAGGGCTAAGGAAATGAAATGAAATGTTATCCCAAGAGACAGATGTTATATGAGAAAATGGAAAAAGTACCACAATCCTGGTAGAGAAGACCTGGTGCTGCATGGATTTCATGCTTAATACAATGGATGTAGAGATATCAAATCCACAAAATGAGTGATTATTTGAGAAAAAGTAATGTGTGAAAAAGAATATATATATACACACATTATATATATATACATATATATATACACACACATTATATATATATACACACACAATTATATATATATATATATTTTAAAAACTAGGTCACTTTGCTATACAGCAGAAACTGACAGAACACTGTAAATCAATTATAATAACAATGAAACTTTTAAAAAGGCATAAGTTTATGTTAAGTCCTGAAACTTGAATGTGAGAAGCAAGAAGTACAGGTGAACATTCTCTTGAGGAGAGGAAGGACCCAGAACCTTCCATGGATTTTCACTTTTCTCCTTTTCCTATTCCAACAATGTTAGCAAGTCTCCAGAGAATGGGACAACATGGACCAATTATCCAATAATAAACTTTGTGCACAGCTCTAAGGTCATAGCTTTGTAAATACTTGGCTGTTGCCATGAACCCATTAATTTGCCAGTTCTGCTAGTGTGTCTCCACACCTGTGTCTCCATCCTTTGTGGGCATCTGCATCAGCCGTTCCCAGCCTGATTCTGTCTTCCTGCCAGTCCTAAGGAGGAACCCTGAGACTTCATCATACACCAGGCAGGAGAGGGCAGTGAATCTGTACTCCTTGATCATGGTCCAGTGAATCTGTACTCCTTGGTCATGGTGAAGCCCATCCCAGTAAGTGCTGAGGGGAGAGAGTGATTAAAATAAGGAATGTTGGGATTGTTCCATTTTCCTCCAGAGGACAAGCATGATGGTTGGGATAAAAAAACAAGAGGGCACAAATATATAGAATTTTGGAGTAGAAACCCCTAAAGTTTATGTTCCTGATTCTGGTGGGAGTGTGAAAACTCTTCATTCAGACTTCTGCTTTCACTCTCACTGCTTCTAGCTCTAGTTGGACTCTCCCCCATCATAGCAGCAAAAGGATCTCCCTAAACTTCCTCCTAAGCTTTTCAAATGATTATAAAATCAGTGATGAAGATCAGGATGAAGAGGATGAAATTAATCATAACTTGTGTACTGTTATTAAGGGCTTCATAAGTGCAAGGTTTCATTGTACATATTTTTTGGAACTTTTTTTCTTTTCTTGTATTTTTAGGGCTGAACCTGTGGCATATGAAGGTTCCCAGGCTAGGTATCCAATTAGAGCTGCAGCTGCTAGTCTGCACCACAGACATAGTAAAGTGGGATTCAAGCCACGTCTGCGACATACACCACAGCTCACAGGCAATGCTGGATTCTTAATCCACTGAGCAAGGCCAAGGGTTGAACCCACACCCTCATGGATACTAGTCAGATTTGTTTCCACTGAGCCACAACAGGAAATACAGGAACTTTTTTTGTTTAATGGCTGCACCCAAGGCCATATAGGACCTCCCAGGTGGGAATGGAACCCTCCCCTCTGCAGAGACCTGAGCTGCTGTACTTGGATTCTTAACCCACTGTGCCACAGTGAAAACTCCTTATGTAACTTCTTTGCTTTCATCTGTGCAATGTCTTCTCAATTATAAGTGTGAATACATTTAAAAATTATTTTAGTAAGAGGAATGGAATACAGCTTTTAACCCGTAACATACCAGGTTATGAATCAGAAAGGGCCGAAGCCAGGCTTGAAGCCAGTCATTCTGGGCAGACTCAGTCCAGACACAGGGCATCTCGGCAGGCTTTCCCCTGCCACCCCGGATTCATGTCCATTCCAGGTCAGCCCTGGTTAGATTCTGCTCACTATGCCCTTCTCTTTGGAGTTTTCTGGAGGATCACAGTGGAAGGAAGCAGGTAGAACTTGCTGCATCAACTCTAGTAAGACTATCTGAGATCATAGGAATAATTGGCACATGATAACTCAGGGCAGATCTCTTTTTTGACCCCACTTCTGGACTTCACTTCTTCCTCCATACTTGTAATCAGCCTACTCAATCACGAAAGGCCACATAAAATCAGGGTCTTGGAGTCCATTTCTATTCAGGAAAATGAAATTAATTTAAAAAATATATACCTGAGATGAACCCATAGTTAGACCTCTGTAACTTTGCATAAAACTTTCAGAAAAATTTTTTAAAATGAAATTTAGTGAATGAGACTCAGGAAATAAGAACCTAATTTTGAACCCTACGTGCTCCACTTATTCTTAGAGTGTTATTGGGCAATTTCCTAGTACCTTGAGGCAGGATTGTCAACTGAGTTGATTCCTTGTTGTTACAAACCCAATGACATAGGACTAAACAAATAGTGGTAGCCCTGTATGCAATAACTGTGTCATGGAGGCATGAGAAATGGGCTAAAGAAATTTAAGATATTTTCTTACTAATAATGATAAGGCTAATTATCATGTCATTTGACAAATATCTATTAATCTGATGTTATGTTCCCCCACATGCCTGACAGGACATTTTATTTCTGTTTATACAATTACTTTCTTCATATATGAATAGAAGTGATTGAAGTTCATTTATTTCCGATTCCCAAGAGCTATACTCTGTTGGCACAGAAGAGGCACAAATAATAAAAAAATCCACAGTTACGGGTTGAATAAACCCTTCCATTTTGCATAGAAACAAAATGTGGGCAATGTGGCTTCCACACCCTGGACCACTCATGTCAATGTTTTCATCCTTTTTAGGAATGCCCATAGGCTATAGACAAAATAAAATAGTGCTTAATTGTATCTATGTTATAAAGTTTCCTTGGGATCTATTATTTCCCATTTAATAGCATTACCACATTTAATGACTGGAAACATTGCCATGATTTTCATAAGCCTGGGGAGAAAAGGAATCAGAAAATAAGGGTACTGCAAATCTTATTGCATGAGCTGAGACACATTTTAGGATTTTGTATCATTCCATGATCCAGTACCCTGAGACAGGAAAGGCTTTGACCTGTCTGCCCTATGATCCATAAAACATCATTAAATTTTTGAGATTCTATTTTATTTTTTTATTAAAATGTAGTTGATTTACAATGCTTCTTCAATTTCTGTTGTACAGCAAGTGACCCAATCAATACAGGTCCCTGTAAGACCCCATTGCCCATCCATTCTAAATCTAACAGTTTGAATCCAACAACCCCAAACTCCCCCTGCATCCCACTCCTTCCCTCCCTGTCAATCGCAAGTCTGTTCACCTTGGCCATGATCTGTTTCTGGTTTGTAAATGGGATCATTTGTGCCATATTTTAGATTCCACAAATAAGTGATATCATTAGTATTTGTCTTTTTCTTTCCTTTTTTTTTTTTTTTTTTTTTGTCTTTTTAGGGCCACGCCCATGGCATGTGGAGGTTCCCAGGCTAGGGGTCGAATCAAAGATTCAGCTGCTGGCCCACACTGCAGCCACAGCAATGCAGGATCCAAGCCACATCTGTGACCTACACCACAGTTCACAGCAATGCCAGATCCTTAACCCACTGAGCTAGGCCACGGATCAAACCTGCAACCTCATGGTTCCTAATTGGATTCATTTCTGCTATGCCATGACGGGAACGCCTATCTTTCTCTTTCTGACTTATTTCACTTGGTATAGAGATTCTCATACTAAATGAGATTGTATTTTATTAATACTCATGATATCCCAGTAATGACTGAAATTCTTTTTTTTTTCATTTTTTAATTGTTATTTCTCCAATACAATTTTTTTTCTACTGTACAGCATGGTGACCCAGTTACATATACATGTACATTCTATTTTTGCACATTATCATGCTCCCTCATAAGTGACCAGACATAGTTCCCAGTGCTTCACAGCAGGATCTCACCACTAATGCATTCCAAAGGCAATAGTCTGCATCTATTAACCTTAAGCTCCCAATCCACCCCACTACCTCCCCCTCCCCCTGGGCAACCACAGGTCTATTCTCCAAGTCCATGATTTTCTTTTCTGTGCAAAGCTTCATTTGTGCTATATATTAGATTCCAGATACAAGTGATATCATATGGTATTTGTCTTTCTCTTTCTGACTTACTTCACTCAGGAAGAGAGTCTCTAGTTCCATCCATGTTGCTGCAAATGGCATTATTTTGTTCTTTTTTATGGCTGAGTAGTACCCATTGTGTATATATACCACATCTTCTTAATTTTATCATCTGGTGATGGACATTTGGGCTGTCTCCATGTCTTGGCTATTGTGAATCATGCTGCAATGAACATGTGGCTGCATGTGTCTTTTTTAAGGAAAGTTTTGTCCAGATATATGCCCAAGAGTGGGATTGCTGGATCATATGGTAGTTCTATGTATAGATTTCTAAGATACCTCCATACTGTTCTCCATAGTGGTTGTACCAGCTTACTTTATTGAAATTAGCCATATATTTACATGCCCCAGACTTCCCTAACATATGGTATATGCTCTAGAGGTGAGTGCTACTCTATTTCCAAGGAGGAAGAGAAGTACTGGGAGGTTGAGAGATTTACATACACTCCACATACAGGGGCAAAATATCCAGGGCTCAAACTGTGATCCTCTTATTCCTGCACCAGCTCTCAGTTACATTCACTGAAGCTTAAGTGGTTCTATTCAAACCTACTTTGGTCCCAGATGTGAAATGAAGGTAGAGGTATTGATTCATCCTCTTTGTGTTCAGTGAGTGCACCTGTGAAATATGAAAACTAGACAGCAGTTTACAGGGGTCATAACGGTGTTAACTTGATGAATTATAGGGTCTTCTATGAATAGTCATGCATTTTGAAATCCAGTTTTGGAATCTAAGGTTGAAGAGATATCCTATGTGAGATGAAAATACATGCAGAGCTGCCACGGAATGATTATCACAAGACAGAGTTCAAGGATATTTTCAAAGTGATACCATAATAAAAGAGGATATATTTTTAGAAAATTATTTTTGTATTGAAAGAAATGTAGGTGACTAATATTAATAAAATTGAACACGCACCTATTAGAAATTGAGCCAAAATTTGTCACTGAGTATGTATAAATTCTCATTTGTATGATGCAGAAAGAGGTACAAGAATTTTCAAAGAATGGCATAAGAAGAAATTTATATAAATAATAATAGAGTATAATATATGTAATGTAAAACAAATACTAATTTACTATAAGTAACATTTAATTGTATATTATTACTTATAAATTACATAAAATATATTTCAAATTTCAAAAAAAATTATTTTTATTTTATTATTATTAAAGTTTAGTTGAAATGGAATACTACTCAGCCATAAAAAAGAATGACATAATGCCATTTGCAGCAACATGGATGGAACTAGAGAATCTCATCCTGAGTGAAATGAGCCAGAAAGACAAAGACAAATACCATATGATCTCACTTATAACTGGAATTGAATATCCAGCACAAATGAACATCTCCTCAGAAAAGAAAATCATGGACTTAGAGAAAAGACTTGTGGCTGCCTGATGGGAGGGGGAGGGAGTGGGAGGGATCGGGAGCTTGGGCTTATCAGACACAACTTAGAATAGATTTACAAGGAGATCTTGCTGAGTAGCATTGAGAACTTTGTCTAGATACTCATGTTGCAACAGAACAAAGGGTGGGGGAAAAATGTAATTGTAATGTATACATGTAAGGATAACTTGATCACCTTACTGTACAGTGGGAAAATAAATAAATAAATAAATAAATAAATAAATAAAGTTTAGTTGATATACAAAATTTCATCAAGTTTTGTTGTACAAGAAAGTGACCAAATTACATACATTTCCCTGTGCTATCTTGTAGGGTCTCATTGCCCATCCATCACAAATATTGCAATTTGCATCCAAAAAACCCCCAAAATGCCCATCTACCTCAATCCCTCACCTTTCCCCCCAGGAACCCTAAGCCTGCTCTTCTTGGCCTTGATCTGTTCCTTTTTTTTTTTTTTTTTTTTTTTGATAGAATCATCTGTTCCATTTCTTCCACAAAGAATTGTTATCATATGGTATTTGTCTTTTTCTTTCTGGCTTACTTCATTTAGTATGAGAGTTTATAGTTCCATCCATGTTGCTGCAAATGGCATTAGTTTGTCTTTTTTATGGCTGAGTTAGAACATTCCACTGTATATATATATGTACCACATCTTCTTAATCCATTCATCTGTCAATGGACATTTATGTTGTTTCCATGTCTTAGTTTTTATGAATAGTGCTGCTATTAATGTAGGGCTGCATGTATTTTTTCAATGAAAGTTTTGTCTGGATATATGCCCAGCAGTGGAATCACTGGATCATACAGTAGCTCTATATTTAATTTTCTGAGGTACCTCCATACTGTTTTCCATAGCGGTTGTACCATCTTACATACCCAGCAGCAGAGGAGGAGGACACCTTTTTCTGTACACCCTCTCCAGCATTTGTTATTTGTCTTATTGTTAATGATGGCCATTCTGACCTGTGTGAGGTGATAGCTGATTGTAGTTTTGATTTGCATTTCTTTAATAATTAATTATATTGAGTGTTTTTTTCATTTGCCTGTTGGCCATCCAGGCGTCATCTTTGAAGAAATGTCTATTTAGGTCTTCTGCCCATTTTTTAAGCTGGGTTGTTTGATTTTTGGTGTTGAGTTGCATGAGTTGTTTGTATATTTTGGAGTTTAGGCCCTTGTCTGTTGCATCATTGACAAAGATTTTCTCCCATTCTGTGGATTGTCTTTTCATTTTTTTTAATGGTTTCCTTAGCTATGCAGAACTTTCGAGTTTGATTAGGTCCCATTGGTTTATTTTTGTCCTTATTGTCATTAATCTAGGAGGTGGATCAAACAATATGCTGCTGTGATTTACGTCAAAGAGCATTCTGTTTTCCCTTAGGAGCTTTATGGCGTCTGTCTTATATTTAGACCTTTAATACATTTTGAGTTTATTTCTTAAATTTATATTAAATATGAAATATAAATTTATAAACTGAAAGACATAATGTCTTCCCTTACATAATAATGTGTCAGTAAAAATGTTTTAAGTAGTATGTAATTTACAAAGAGACCTCTCCTCTCCACAAAGTTGTGGTAAGTAAGTACATTTTAGGGGCAATATGGGTACTATGCTGTTTAAGTAAGATTTTAAGAAAGCTGGTTGTGGGCACATAAATCAATATTGACTTCACAGAATTATTGACAAAAAAATGTACCCATCAACTTTAAGACACTGGTTGTTTGTGGGTTTTTTGGGGGGTTTTGGGTTTTTTTTTTTTTTTTTTTTTTTTTTTTTTTTTGCTGCTATCATGACATTTGGACACTCCTGGGCCAGGGATCAAACTCACACCACAGCTGTAAGCAGATCCACAGTGGTGACAATGCCAGATCCTTAACCTGATGAGCCACCAGGGGACTCCCATTGGTTGCTTTTAGGGGACAGACATGTACAGGAGCTGAGATACTAAGAAAGGTCAAATTTTATTGATAATGTTTCAAAGATCTATAAAACATGAGAGCTGAAGCAAATAATATTGAATGTTCATGTCTTAAAAATAGGTACTGGGAATTGGTGAGTGTAACAATAGGTAGTATTCATGGAGTTTTTTAAAGTTTTAGGCATATTTTAAGGCAGTGTTTATCAACCCAGCTTCACATTTGAGTGACCAAGAAAGTCACATGTACAGATCCTGATACTGGTTTGAGGCTGAAGCTGGGGTAGATGTGAATTTTAAAACAATCACATGTAAATTATTGATCAACTGGAACTAAAAACCACTGGTATAAGCAATATACATTTTTAAAATTTTTATTGCAATATCCTATTTGGTAGTTTCCAATTACGATCACAATTTTAAGGATAGGAAACTTCCCAGATGTGTTTACATTATTTTATTTTGAATTTTTCTCAACTAAACCTTGGGGTGACCTTCTAAAATAATGAACCAGAATTGCCTTCAGGTAGTAGAAGTAAGATAATTGCAATCCCTTTATCAGACAGATTGACATGAATATCTATTAGCTAAACCTAAGAGGCTGGGTCCTGACCTAGCTGTGGGACCTTTCCTGGTACTAAACACCTCAACTTTAAGCAAGAGAGTTTATGATAAGGAAAACAAGCCCACCAGGTATATGAAAAGACACTCAATGTCACTAATATCAGGAAATGCAAGGCAAAACCTAAATTAAATATCACTTCACACTTGTTAAGATGTCTATTACCAAGAAAACAAAAGATAACAAATGTCGGTGAGGATGTGGAAAAAAGAGAACACTTGTACATAGATTGTGGGAATGATTGTGGAGATAGCACTTACAGAAAACAGAATGGAGGTGCCTTAAAAAATTAAAAACTATTGTGGTTGCCAAGGGGAAGAGGGAAGGAGTGGGATGGATTGGGAGCTTGGGATTGGTAGATACAGACTATTGCCTTTGGAATTGATAAGCAATGGGATCCTGCTGTATAGTACTGAGAACTATGTCTAGTCACTTATCATGGAGCATGATAATGGGAAAAAAAAGAATCTATACATGTATGTGTAACTGGGTCACCATGCTGTACAGTAGAAAATTGACAGAACACTGTAAACCAGCTATAATGGGGAAAAATGTCATTATATAAAAAAATTAAAAACTGCTATTAATTAAAATAGAACTCCTTTATGATCCACAACCCCACTTCCAAAGTCAATGAAATCAGTCCCTCGAGAAGAAATGTGCAATATTATTCCCTTGTCGTTGCAATATTATTCAAGAAACAAAAGTATGGAAACAACCAAAGTGTCTGTGGACAGATAATGAAGAAAATGTGTTGTGTATACCTAGATAATGGGATATTATTCTGCTGTGAAAAGAAGGAAACCCTGCTGTTTGTGACAACATGGCTAGAACTGGAGGGTCATATTCTAATTGAAATAGGCAAGATAAAAAGATAAACACTCTATGATCCAAATGGTGGGTGGAATCTAAGAAAATCAAATTCATAGAAGCATAGATCAAGACTGTTCATGTAAGTGGTAGAGGGTAGAGAAAGTGGAGAGACAATCACAGGGTACAAACTTTCAGTATTAAAATGAATAAATTCTGGGGATAATATACACCAAGGTTTTTAGAGTACAAATGTATTACAAGAAGTTCATGTTGTGGCTCAGTGGTAACCAACCTGACTAGTAACCATGAGGATGTTGGTTTGATCCCTGGCTTTGCTCAGTGGGTTAAAGATCTAGCATTACTGTGAGCTGTGGTGTAGGTCTCTAGCCATGGCTTGGATCCCCATGTTGCTGTGGCTGTGGCATAGGCTGGCAGCTGCAGCTCCTATTCTACCCCTAGCCTGGAAACTTCCATATGACTCAGATGTGGCTCTAAAAAACAAAACAAAAAAAATGTATTGTACAATTGAAATCTGCTATGAGCGATCTACTTAACTGCTCTTACCACACACCCATGCCTCTCCACACACACAACTCTATGTGATGATAGATAATTAAAGACTTTGGTAATTATCTACAATATCTACATGTATTAAATCATCATTTCATAATCTGAAAAAACCTTTGTGTTGTACAAGCTGAATATATGCAGTTTTGTCAATCATCTGTCCATGGACATTTGGGTTGTTTCCATGTCTTGTCTATTATGCATAGTGCTGCAATCAACATGCGGGTGCATGTATCTTTTTTAAGGAAAATTTTTCTGGATATCTGCCCAAGAGTGGGGTTGCTGGGTCACATGGTAGCTCTCTGTATAGAATTCTAACATACCTCCATACTGTTCTCCATAGTAGCTGTACCAGATTACATTCCCACTAACAGTGCAGGAGCATTCCCTTTTCTTCACAACCCCTCCAGCACTTATTTGTGGACTTATTAGTGATGGCCATTCTGACTGATGTGAAGTGGTATCTTGAGGTAGTTTTGATTTGCATTTCTCTTATAATCAGTGATGTTGGGCATTTTTTTTTCATATGCTTTTTGGCCATCTGCATATCTTCCTTGGCGAAATGTCTATTCAGGTCCTTTGCCCATTTTTCCATTGGGTTGTTGGCTTTTTTGCTGTTGAGTGGGATAAGTTGCTTGTATATTCTAGAGATTAAGCCCTTGTCCGTTGCATCATTTGAAGCTATTTTTTCACATTCTGTAAGTTGTCTTTTTGTTTTCTTTTTGGTTTCCTTTGCTCTGCAAAAGCTTGTCAGTTTGATTAGGTTCCACTGGTTTATTTTTTCTCTCATTTCTGTTGCTTTGGGAGACTGACTTGAGAAAATATTTGTAAGGTTGATGTCAGAGAATATTTTGCCTATATTCTCTTCCAGGAGTTTGATGGTGTCTTGTCTTATATTTGAGTCTTTCAGCCTTTTTGAGTTTATTTAGGTGCATGGTGTGAGGGTGTGTTCTAGTTTCATTGATTTGCATGCAGCTGTCCAAGTTGTCAAGCAATGCTTGCTGAAAAGACTGTTTTTTTCCCATTTTATGTTCTTGCCTCCTTTGTCAAAGATTAATTGACTGTAGATGTCTGGGTTTATTTCTGGGTTCTCTCTTCTGTTCCATTTGTCTGTCTGTCTATTTTGGTACCAGTACCACATTGTCTTGATGCCTGTGGCTTTGTAATATTGCCTGAAGCCTGGGAGAGTTATGTCTCCTGCTTGCTTTTTGTTCTTCAGAGTTGCTTTGGCAATTCTTGGTCTTTTGCTGTTCCATATAAATTTTTGGATTGTTTGTTCCAGTTCTGTGAAATACGTCATGGGTAATTTGATAGATTGCTTTGGGTATATGGCCATTTTTTACAATTTTAACTTTTCCAACCCAGAAGCATGGAATATCTTTCCAAATCTTTACATCTTCTTTAATTTCCTTGATGAATGTTTTATAGTTCTCAGAATATAAGCCTTTCACCTCCTTGATCAGGTGTATACCCAGGTATTTGATTTTTTGGTGTGCAATTTTAAAAGGTATTGTGTTTTTGTATTCTTATTCTAAAGTTTCATTGTTAGTATACAGAAATGCGACTGATTTCTGAATGTTAATCTTCTACTACTTTGCTGAATTTGTTGATCAGTTCAAGTAGTTTTTGGGTGGAGTCATTAGGGTTTTCTAGGTATAGTCTCATTTCATATGCATACAGTGACAGTTTTACCTCTTCTCTTCCTATTTGGATGCCTTTTATTTCTTTGGTTTGTCTGATTGCTGTGGCTAGGACTTCAAATACTATGTTGAATAACAGTGGTGAAAGTGGGCATCCCTGTCTTGTTCCAGATTTGAGTGAGAAGGCTTTCGGATTTTCTGCATTGAGTATTATATTTGCTGTGGGTTTGTCATAAATGGCTCTGATTATGTTAAGGGATGTTCCCTCTATACCCACTTTAGTAAGAGTTTTGATCATGAATGGATGTTGGACTTTGTCAAATGCTTTTTCTGCATCTGATGAGATGATCATGTGGTTTTTTACTTTTCTTTGGTTAATGTGGTGTATGACATTCATTGATTTACATATGTTGAACCATCCTTGTGCAGCTGGTATGAATCACACCTGGTTGTGGTGTACAATCTTTTTGATGTGTTGTTGGATTTGGTTGGCTAAAATTTTGTTGAGAATTTTTGCATCTATATTCATCAAAGATATTGGCTGATAGTTTTCTTTCTCAGTGGTATCTTCGTCTGGTTTTGGAATTATGGTGATGGTGGCATCATAAAATGTCTTTGGGAGTGTTCCTTCTTCAGTTTTTTGGAAATGTTTAAGGAGGATGGGTATAATTTGGTATTTGTATGTTTGGTAGAATTCACTGGTAAAGCCATCTTGTCCTGGACTTTTATTTGTAGGGAATGTTTTTTATGAAATATTCAATTTCATTTCTAGTTATCAATAAAACTTTTAAAAATGTTTTTGTTTATGAACACATAACTTGAATTTAGAATCCAGATGAAAGAGTACTGCATTGCATGGGGTGTTTATAAAATTTCTAAATGAAGGAAATATCTAGAATTGTATTTGAGTAAAATAAGGTATATTTAATTATGTCAATTTATTAAACTTGAATTATATATTTTCTTAAAGATGAAGTGTATTTCTCATTTTATATTTTCAGCAAAGAAGAAGGCTATATTTTATATGATTGTGTGCGTAATATGCCTAATGAACTTCCTCTTCTGTTACTATTTAACACTCAATATTTAGTTGAATTTCTATAAAGTAAGTGTATAGAGAAAGAGGTGAATAAAGAGAAACCAATGAGGAAACAATTCCAAGCAGGTATAAGTTGTCATATAGAGAAATATTGCCAAAATGCCTGGGGTGTATTACCTTAGAAATGAATTACTCAAATCCAAAATATGAACAAAATGCTGTGTGCCCATTTTACTTACTTTTTTCCAACCTTTTCTTTTAAAAAAGGTGTTCCAGCTACCTAGAACTGGAAATCTAACTAGTGTCTATGAATTCTTCCTCCTGGAACTCTCAGATGATCCAGACCTGCAGCCCTTCCTCGTTGGGCTGTTCCTGTCCATGTACCTGGTCACCATGTTGGGGAACCTGCTCATCATCCTGGCTGTTGCCTTTGACTCCCACCTCCACACCCCCATGTATTTCTTTCTCTCCAACCTGTCCTTGGCTGACATGGGTTTCATCTCTACTACCATCCCCAAGATGATTGTGAATATCCAAATTCACAGCAGAGTCATCTCCTATGCTGGTTGCTTAACCCAGATGTCTATTTTCATCCTTTTTGGAAGTATAGATGATATGCTTCTGACAGCAATGGCCTATGACAGGTTTGTGGCCATCTGTCACCCATTGCACTACCCTGTCATCATGAACCCACGCCTCTGTTGCATCTTAGTTTTGCTGTCTTTTTTCATCAGCCTTTTGGAGTCCCAGGTGCACAATTGGATTGTGTTACAACTTACTTGCTTCAGTGATTTGGAAATTTCTAATTTTTTCTGTGACCCTTCTTTACTCCTCAAGCTACCCTGTTCTGACACTTACACCAACAACATAATCATGTATTTTTTTGTTGCCATTTTTGGTTTTCTCCCTATCTCAGGGATCCTTTTCTCTTACTCTAAAATTGTTTCCTCTATTCTGAGAGTCCCTTCATCGGGTGGGAGGTATAAAGCCTTCTCCACCTGTGGTTCTCACCTGGCAGTTGTTTGCTTATTTTATGGAACAGGTATTGGGGTGTATCTCAGCTCAGCCATCTCACATTCTCCCAGGAAGGATGCAGTGGCTTCGGCAATATACACTGTGGTCACCCCCATGCTGAACCCCTTCATCTACAGTCTGAGGAACAGAGACATCAAAAGGGCCATGAGGAGTTTCCTTGGACGCAATCTAATCTCAGTATCCATGGAGTGTAGGTTGAAAAATGCAGAAAAACTAAGCCTGTATACTTAAAATCCTACCTCTCTTTGCTATGGATCAATTATTTTAAACACATCAAAACCCACTCTCTTCTTTCATAATCACCTCTGCATATCTTCCATGTGCCCTTCCTTAAATACACCCCCATCACTTATCCCCACACAGTAAATAATATCTATTCTTCCATATCATATTTAATTTGATACACATTAAAGCTTTTCATATCAATTAAATATAAACCAATAGCTGCAATCCTCAACAGAGAGATCTCTAAGTCAGAAAGGCTGTGTGTGTATCATTAGGAAGGTTACATTACATCACTATCCAGATATATCCCACTTTAACTTCTAGGGAAAACAGGTAAGCCCAAATCAGATTTTGTTAAAGCCTTCAAGGGTTAAGAACTCACAGAAGTGTAAAGGAAATATATTCTGGATAGAGTTGATTCTTTCCTAGATAGCAGAAAACAGAAACCTGGGCATTTGTTAAATTTGGCATTGGAATGGCTGCATATTGGACTGACGTGGATGGAGGGGCTCTCCTAGTGTCTCAGAAACCAGGAGATCTACTCAAGACTGTATGACCAGAAGCAGAAGAGTGGGGTCTGCAAAACTACCTAGTGGAGGGGTACTTATACCCATTGCTAGTTTGTCTCCAGAGAATTCTTATTGAGATCATGGTAGTGCAATGAATTTGAGAGTATGTTGAAAAGCAGATGGACAGAAACTGAGTCTTGATTTGCTTGAAGCACAATGTCCTTATAGAGTATAGTGCTGGTGTGGTGGGAAGTATATGAAATAATCCCAATAATCCTAACTCCTAGTTTCCCTTTCCTTGTGTAATTCCCTTACACAGAGCATCAGATGGACATAATGACTCCCTCCCAACAATCAGAATGTGCAAAGTCATTTCTGGGACAAAGTTTTAAAATCTTTCTTCTTCCTGCCTCTCTCCAGCTCTCTCAGGTTCTCCTATTGATAGAAGCCAACTGCCATGTATTGAGCTGTCCCATTAGGGGCACACGTGTCAAGGAACCATGGGAGTTCTCTGGATGACATCCTGTGCACACATGAACCCTACCCACAGTCCCATGAGTGAGCTTGAATGTGGTCTTCTGCTAATCAAACCTTGAAATGCCCAAATCCCTGACCAAAAACTTGGCTGCAACCTTCTGGCAGGCCTTCTGAAATATTTAGGTATATATCAGACACCAAATAATAAGTAAAAATCAATAGTTTCAAATATGTTGATTATTTCACTTAGAGCAATAAACATAGAACTGAAGGCTCATTCAACTTGGCAAAAACTAAAACAAACAAACAAACAAAACAGCTTGTAAATCTCCATCACATAAAATGCCAAAGCCAGAAAGGGCTAAGAAAATGAAAATAAGAAGTTATCCTTAATAAAATAAAATTTTAAAAAAGTTATCCTTAGAGACATAGCAGAAAATGGAAAGAGCATCACATTCTTGGTATGGAAGATCTAAGGCTGTATAGATTTCATGCATAACACAGTGGATTTACAGATATGAAACCACACATTGAGTGGTTAAATTGAGGGGAAAAAAGAATGTCTGAACTTTATGGTAAAGATCTTACAACTTTGAAGTAAGAAGCAAGGAGTACAGGTACACTTCCTTGTGAGGGGAGGAGAAGCTTCCAAAGACATTCATTTTTCTCTTTTCTTCTTCCATTAATACTAGCAAGTCTCCAGAGACTAGGACCACATGGGCCAATGAGTTAATCATGAGCTGTGAGCCCTAAGGACATATCATTGCAAATAATTGGGTGGTGCCTCCAGCCCTTTGGTTTCCCAGTTCTATGGATGTGGCTATATATTTTTGTCCACATGTTTTGTAGGAATCTGCATCAGATGGTCCCAGCCTAAGTTCGTCTTCCTGTCAAACCTGAGGAGGGACCCTGAGACTCGATCACACACCAGGCAGGAGAGGGCAGTAAATCTGTACTCCTTGGTCATGGTCCAGCAGAGAGGCAGCGCAGCCCATTAAGTGCTGAATGGGGAGATTGATGGATAGATGGACCCTTGGGACCACGATTTCCTCCTCAACCAGACAAACATGACAGTTGGGTTAGACACCTGAGGGAAGCCAATATACATAATTTTGGATCAGAGCTTCTAAAGTTTATTGGCTCTAGTTGGGGTGTGAAAATATTCACTGAGTTCCACATCCACTCTTACTGGTTTTGCCTGGCATTTCCCAACTATAGCAACACAGGAGTCTCTAAACTTCCTCCTTGACACTTCAAATGCTCATGGAAGCAATGATGAGGAAGAGGAAGACATTAATTATAACATTCTTCAATCCTGTTGAGGGCTTCCTAAGTGCCAGGCTCTGAAGTTTGTGTTTTATATCTCTTGTTTGATTTCATGTTCATTATCTCTAACATATTATAAAATTATAAGAGAACACATTATTATCATTACTTTATTAAGAGAAAGTTCATAGCACTTTATATAACTTATACCAGGTCATGAGTTAAAATAGGTTGAAGCCAGTCAGTCTGTGCAGACTGACTCCACACACAGGGCATCTGGGAAGTCTTCCCCCACTAACCCAACTGTCCTGTCACCTCCCTGTCAGGCCAACCATAGACTTATTCACTATTCCTTTCCTTTTGGAACTTTCTGCAGGACACAGTGGAGAGCAATATGTAGTACCTTCTCTCCCAACTATAGGAAGTGTGGCTGAGATCACAGGCAAAGCCATAGAAAGAAGTGATAAATTAAGAAGGATGATTTGGAGTTCCCACTGTGGCTCTGTGGGTTAAGGATCTCTGTGGACATGTGGGTTTGATCCCTGGCCTAACTCAGTGGGTCAAGGATCAGCTTTGCTGCCAGCTGAAGCATAGGTTGCAGAGGCAGCTTCAACCGGGTGTTGCTGTGGCTCTGGTATAGGCTGGCAGCTGCAGCTCTGATTCAACTGGCCCAGGAATTTCCATATGCTGAAGGTGCAGCTGTAAAATAAAAAATATGTATTAGAGCCTTGTCAGTTGCATCATTTGAAACTATTTTCTCCTATTCTGATATTTGTCTTTTTGTTTTCTTTTTGGTTTCCTTTGCTGTGCAAAACCTTGTCAGTTTGATTAGGTCCCATCAGTTTATTTTCGTTTTTATTTCTAGACTCTTATACTGAGTGAAGTAAGTCAAAAAAAGAAAGACTAATACCACATGATATAACTTATATCTGGATTCTAATATATGGCACAAATGAGGCTTTCCACAGAAAGAAAATCATGCACTTGGAGAATAGACTTGTGGTTGCCACGGGGGAGGGAGTGGGATGGAATTTGGAACTTGGGGTAAATAGATGTAGACTATTGATTTGGAATGGATAAGTAATGAGATCCTGCTGTGTAGCACTGGGAACTATGTCTAGTCACTTATGATGGAGCATGATAATGTGAGGAAAAAGAATCTATATGTGTGTGTGACTGGGTCACCATGCTGTACAGTGGAAAACTGACAGAACACTGTAAACCAGCTATGATGAAAAGAATAAAAATCATTATGTAAAATGCATATATATATTGATAACTTAAAGCAGTTTCTCTTTTGATTTTGCTTCTGTACTTCTTTTCAAACGTCCACTTTTCCCTCCATACTGTGTTCAGCCTATTCAATCACAAAAGGAGACATAGCATCAGAGTCTAGGGTTTACTTCTACATAGGGTACTGAAAACAGTTTAGAAATGTACTTCAGGCACATAGATGGTTAGATCTCAATACCTCTGCTTAAAACTTTCAAAATATTTGGAAAGAATGAAATTTACTGCATGGGACTTTAAGACTGATAAGTTTATTTTGAACCCTGTTTGCTTCAATTATGAGTGTATTTGAGGATAAGTTCTTAGTATACCTGAGCTTAAGATTGTCGACTGAGATTATTACTTGCTGACATAACTTCTGTGAGTGAAGGCAGGATGAATAATGGATGCCTTCTATGCTATAACTGTCATATGGATGTATATGAAGGGGCAAAGTAGATTTTAGATATTTTGTTACTAATGATTATGTTAGCAAGCAACCGTTTGTGAGTGACTTTTAGTGGTTCTGCTCAGCCACTAGTCAGCATTGTGGTGAGTCCTTCCCCCAAACAGGTGAGAGTTAGTGAGTGACCATTGGCCCCTCCCCCTCCTTTCCTCTGTATAAAAGAAGCCTGAATTTGACTGAGGCAAGATGGTTTTTTGCCTCACTGGTCTGTCATCTTCTCAGTCTGCTAGATTTCTGAATAAAGTTGGTGTTCCTTGCCCAAAAAACTTGTCTCAGAATTTATTGGCCTGTCGTGGTGAGCAGAGCCAGTGAACTTGGGTTGGGTATCAATAAGGCTCATTTTCATGTCATTGGACTTAAATATCTGGTGACCTGATGTTATGTCTCTCCCAAATCCCCGATAGGATATTTTGCTTTTGTTTATACAAGTATATTTTGATACATGCAGGGAAATGACTGAGGCTCATTTATTTCTGATTCCCCAGAGCATATAACTTGTTGGCACACAGGAGGCACCAAGAATTTAAAAAAAAAAAAAAAAGGTAGGTGTTGATTAAACCATCCTTTTTTCATAGAAACAAAATGTAGGTAACATGTCTTCCAAACAGAGAACAATTTATGCCAGTGTTTTCATCTTTTCAGGAATGTCCCATTAAGATCAGAGACAGTATCAAATAGTGCTTGTTTTTGTCTATGTCATGGACTTTCTGTGGGACATATTATTTTCCATTTAATAGCATCAGCAGCTTTCAATAATTGAAAAACCATGGCAGAGAGTTTCATAAATATTGGGAAGGGGGTCCAAAAAGGAGTGGATGGCACATCTTTTTTTTTTTTTTTTGTCTTTTTTGCTATTTCTTTGGGCCACTCCCACAGCATATGGGAGGTTCCCAGGCTGGGGGTCCAGTCGGAGCTGTAGCCCCCGGCCTACGCCAGAGCCACAGCAACGCCAGATCCGAGCCACGTCTGCAACCTACACCACAGCTCATGGCAACGCCGGATCGTTAACCCACTGAGCAAGGGCAGGGACCGAACCCGCAACCTCATGGTTCCTAGTAGGATTCGTTAACTACTGCGCCATGACGGGAACTCCCGGATGGCACATCTTAATGCATAGGCTGAGACTCATTTTAGGATTTCATGTCATCCCTGCTCCAGTGCCCTGAAACAGGAAAGGCTTCAGTCTCCCTGCCATATAATCCTTAAAATGTCATTAAATATTTCAGGTTGTTCTTCATTACTAACCATGTTATTCCAATAATGATTGAAATTCTTTATAAAATATGACCAAATATTCATTAAGTTTCAGACATCCCTTAGGTTCTGTACATAGTCTAAATATGGGTGTAGACTCTCCATTTCCAAGAAGGAAGAGAGGCACAGAGAAGAGGAGAGGTTTACACACAATACACATATGGGGTGAAAGACCCAGGACTCAAACGTTAATCTACTTATTCCTTCACTGCTCCCAGTCACCTCCACTGTAGCTAACAAGTGATTCTTTTCAAAGCTACTTTGCTTCCAGATTGAAATGAAGATAAAAGAATTGGCTTCTCCCCTTCTGGTTCAGTGAGAAAACCTGTGTGAATTATGGCAGTGAGGCAGCAGTTTACAGGGGCCATAATGTGACTACCTATTGGATTGTGGGGTTTTCAAGGATAGTCATGCATATTTCAGTCCAGTTTTTAAGTCTAAGATTGAAAAGACTTTCTATACAAGATGAAAATATCATGTGCAGATATCATGAAATATTCGTCACAAGACAGACATTAGGGTATTTTCAAATGATAAACATAAAAGGGGTCATAGTTGATAGAAAATGATTTTTGTCTAGGGACAGATATAGGCAATTTGATTTCCCTGGTGGTGCATTGGTTTAAGAATCTGGCATTGTGGCTGATGTGGCTTGTGTTGTTGATGTGGCACAGTTTTGTCTCCTGGCCCAGGAACTTCCACATGCCATGGACGCGGCAAAAAATTTTACAAAAGAAGAAAAGGAGAAAAAACAACACAAAACGAAACCCAAATAGAGGCAATTAACACTAGTAAAATAAACATGCACTGATTTAGAAATTAAATGAGTAATTCCACACACATATTCCATACAAATTCTCATTTGTGTGATATGGAGAGAGGTACAAGAATTTTCATGGGATTTCTTTTAAGAAGAAACTGATATAAATTATAATATTAATATAAATTATAGAATGTAAAACAACTATTTAATATGTAAATAAATATGTATTATTACATTTAAATGTATATTAATATATATTTAAATTTGTCAAATTCATATTAAAGTATATAAATATAAATTTATAAACCAAATAAAATGATATCTTCCCTTTTGCATGGGAAAATGTGCATCAGTAAAATCTTTCAGGTAGTATGTATTTTACAAAGACCTAACCTCAGTGTTTTGGTTGACAAGTACTTTCATAGCCACCATAAGTAGTATTGTATTTAAGAAAGCTTTTAAGAAAGGTGTATATGGATAACATAAATCAATATTGATGTTATGTAAACATTACAAGAAGATAGACCCATAAACTTAATGACATTGGTTGGTTTGGGGGGGACAAGGGTGCAGAGAAATTGATGTCAAGCCCAATTTCTGGTACCTGACACAGATTGAGGTCAAAAAAACTGAAAGGACAGAGTTTGGAGCTGAGAAAGTTTTATTGCAGGGCCAAGAAATGAGAAGAACCAATGACTCCAGCTCAAAAGTCCTGAACTCCCCAGTGGGTTTAATGGAAATTTTTCATATGCAAAACTTAGGTGGTGGGCTCCAGGGTGTGTGAGCTGCCTCTGATTGATTTGTGATGAGGAAACAATCATCAGTCTTCTGGTCCAACCAGTCTGGGGTCCACGGCCTGGAGCTCAGCCTGAACTTAGCATCATCCACGTACCTGCGGGCCCTAGTTCCTGTAAAAGAACTCAGATCCAGGTATCAGATTGTTACATAGTTCACCTGAGTAGGAACCTGACCCAGGCAACATTGCTGAACAATTGTTTCTAATAAAAATCTCTGTTGTGCAGCACAGTGACCCAGGAACACATATATATAATTGTTTTTCTCATATTATCTTCCACCATGTTCTAACCCAAGAGACTGGATAGAGTTCCCTGTGATGTACACTAGGATCTCATTGCTCATCCATTATAAATATAATAGTTTACATCTACCAACCTCTGACTCCCCATCCATCCACTCCCTCCCCTTCCCCAGTGGCAACCACTGTTCTCTATGATTCAAACATAGTCTGATTAGGGAAGTGAGGGCATAAAGCAAGACACAATATGACATATTGGATCCTACCAACAGCCCCAGGAGTGAGTTTGAAAGTACTCCTCTGCTAATCAAACTTTCAGGGGGCTGCGGCCCTGACCAATTGCTTGATTGCAACATTCTAGGAGGCCCTCTAAAATATTTAAGTAAATATCAGTCAACAAATAACAAGTAAATATCAAGAGCATCCTAACATGGCACATAATTCCATTAGAGAAAAAAATTAGAGGTGACGACCCAGTGAAATTCAGAAACACACACACACACACACACACACACACACACACACACACACACACACACAGAGCCCTGTACATCTCCACCATATAAAGTGCCATTCCAAGTAAGAACTAAAGTAATGAAAGTAAGTTAGCTTTAGAGACAAATATTATCTGGGGAAATGGAAAAAGTATCACCTTCTTGGTATAGATGTGCCAATGCTTCATAGATTTTGTGATGAAAAAATTTATTACAGTGAAAAAAAAATCTTACATTTACTGGTTAGATTGGGAGGAAATGTCTGAATATTATGTTAACATCCTGCAACTTGTTATATGTAATAAGACAAAGGTACAGGTGAAGGGAGGAGAGACCCAGAATCTTCCAGGGACATACACATTTCTTTTTTTTTTTTCCTCTTCTATTTATACTAGCAAATCTCCAGAGACTGGGATGACATGGACCAATTGGCTAATTACGAGCTTTGTGCACTGAGCCCTCAGGTCACACCACTGTGCGTAATTGGCCAGTGCCTCCATCTCTTCATTTTGCCAGTTCTAAGAGTGTGACTCTACACCTGTGTCTCCATCCTTTGTGGGCAGCAGTTTCCAGGCTGAATCTGATTGATTTCCTGCCAGTCTGAGGAGGGACCCTGAGACTTGACCACACACCAGGAAGGAGAGGGCAGTGAATCTGTACTCCTTGGTCATGGTCCAGCAGAGATGCATCCCAGCCCAGTAAGTGCTGAGGGGAAAGAGTAATTAAAATAAGAAATTTGGGGATCATTCCTTCCTCCCCAAGGGAACAAACATGATGCTTGAGATAGAAAGATGAAGGAACACAACTATTCAGAATTTTGGACCGGACCCCTCTGAAGTTTTTGTTCTTGGTTATGATTTGTATGTGAGAATTCTCATTCAGACTTCTGCATGCACCCTCACTGGCTCTGCCTCTGCCTGGCATCCCACCCACCACCACCACCATAGCAGCACATGGGTCTTTCTAAAGTTCTCCCTTAGCTCTTAAATGCTCATGAAAGCAATGATGAAGATGAGGAGGAGGATGGTATTAACCCAAATATCATGCACTGTTGATGAGTGTCAAGCTCTGGGGTATGTGTATTGTGTTTCTGCTTGTTATATCCCTCTGAAATTGTAAGTGCCCACAAATGATTATTTTAATGAGAGGAAGGCGCAGCATTTTATGTAACATTTACTGTGGTATTGGTTAGTAAGTGTTAAAGCCATGTTTGAAGCCAGTCAGCCTGGGCAGACTGATTCCAGACACAAGGCATCTGGGCAGTCTTCCCCCTGGGAACCCCAGCAGTCATGTGTCTCCCTGTGAGAGCTGGCAGAAACTCCCCTCTCGTTGTGCCCTTCTCTGTGGAGTTTTCTTGTAGACCGCAGTGGAGGGAAGTAGGTAGCACTTGCTGCTCTGAAGCTAGGAGATGTATGAGATACAGAAAGAGTCAGAGAAAGACAAATGCTGTATGATCTCACTTATATGTGGAATCTAAAATATGGCACAAATGAACCTATTTACAAAACAGAAATAGACTCACAAACATAAAGAACAAACTTGTGGTTGCTAAGGGGAATGTGGGGGAATGGGATAGACTGGAAATAGATGCAAACTGTTACATTTAGAATGGATAAGAAATTATATTCTTCTGTATTGTGCGGGAAAGTATATCCAATTTCTTGGGATGTAACATCATGGAAGACAGCATGAGAAAAAAGTATATATATATATATATATATATATATACACATATATATATATATATACACACACACACATATGCATGACTTGGTCACTATGCTGTACAGCTAAATTAACACAGCACAGTAAATCAACTATAATAAAAATAAAATAAAATCACAAAAAGCATAGCGCAGAATATTTAAGGGAAAATATCTCTCTCGATCTTGCTCCTGGATTTTACTTCAACTGTCCACTTCCTCCTCCACACCCGTAATCAGCTGACTCGACGACAAAAGGAGACATAAAATAAGAGTCTTGGAGTCCCGTTTCTATTTGGGAAAATGAAAACTGTTTAAAAAATATATCTTAGATATGTCTTTGGTTAGACCTCTGCCCCTCTGATTGGAACTTTCAGAGAGTCTGAAAACAATGAAATTTAGGACATAGGACTCAGAGAATAAAAACTTAATTTTGAATCCTTGGTATTCCACTACTTCATACTGCATGAGGCGGCAATTTCTTAGTCTGTGAGATTTAGGATTGTCAACCGAGTTGATTCTTTTTTGATACAAAACCACTCAATTAGGTTGAAACAAACAATGGTAGCCATCTCTGCAATAACTATGTGAAGAGAGGAAATACATTTTTAATATTTTGTTACCATTAATAATACTATAATAAATATATTTACTTATTAAATATATATTATTTAAATATATTAAAAGAATTAAAATAAATTAAATATTAATAATACTATAATAAACTATTACAATTCTCACATTATTAGATTTAAATATCTCTTGATCTGATGTTATAGTTTCCCTATATCCCAGACATTTTGTTTGTTTACACTAATACATTCTTCTTATATGAAGATGAATGACTGAGGTACATTTATTTCTGACCCCCAAAAGCCTACATTTTGTTTGCACAGAGGAGACACAGAGGATTTTGGAAAAGCCAGTTAAGTGTTGAATAAACCCTTCCATTTTTCAAAGAAAGAAAGTAATGGGCATACGTCTTGCAAACAGTGGACCATTCATGCCAGTATTTTCATCCTTTTCAGAATGTCTCATAAGACTAGGACAAGATAAAATAATGCTTGTTTTTGACTATGTAATGGATTTTCTGTCAGATCTATTAATTTCAATTTAATGGCATATGCAGGATATGCAGGATTCAATCATTGAAAAACGATTGCAGAAATTTTCATAAGTATGGGGAAGAAAAAGGAGTCGGAGTATATGGGGACAGTACATTTTATTTCATTGGGCTTATTTGTATTTTAGGATTTCATGTCATTCCATGCTTCAGTGCCCTGAGACAGGAAAGGATTCAACTGCTCTGCCATATAATCCACAAAATATCATTAAATTTGGGAAATTGTATTTAAAGAATAAATACATTACCCCAATGTTGATTGACTTTCTTTATAAAAAATGATGCAATGAAATATTTCTAAGTTAAAAACACCTTATAGGTTCTCACATGGTCTTCTGGTGGGTATTAGATTCTCTATTCCTGAAAATAAATAGAACCATAGAGAGGAGGAGAGATTTACACACACTCCACATATAGGGGGTGAAAAACACAGGACTCGAAGAGATCTGCTCGTTTCTGCAACAGTTCTCAGTCACCTCCTCTATAGCTAATGAATGAGTCTTTTCTAACCTACCTGGGTCCCAAATGTGAAATGAAGGTAGAAGAATTGATTTATCCTCTATTGGTTCAGTGAGTCTATCTGTGAATTATGGGAATGAGGCAGTAGTTTACAGGGGCCATAATGGCATCAACATGATGGATTACAGGGTTTTCTATAAATAGTCATTTTTTTCAGTCCAGTTTTAAAATCTAAGTTTGAAAACAATTTCCTATGCAAGATGAAAATGTATATGCAGGTATCACAAAATTATCACAAGATAGACTTCAGAAGGAGGAATGCAAATACCATATGATGTGACTTACATGTGGAATCTAAATATGGCACAAATGAAACTATCTATGAAACAGAAACAGACTCATGGACAAAGAGAACAGACTTGTGCTTGCCAAGGGGAAGAAGGGGAAAGGTGGGGATGGTTGAGGATCTTGGTGTTAGTAGATGCAAACTATTATATCTAGAATGGATAAGCAAAGGGGTCCTCCTGTATAGCACAGGGAACTATATCTAATCTATTTGAATAAACATGATGGAAGATAGTATGAGAAAAATAATGTATATGTATATATATGCATATAAATACATATATACATATATAAATATATATGTGACTGGGTCATTATGCTGTACAGCAGAAATTAACACTAAATCAATTATAAATATTAAAAAATAAAATGAAAATTTGACAAAAATATTTTTTCAAATGATTAGTAAAAGTTGATGTGGTTGATAGAAAGTGATTTTTGTATTGAAATAAATATAAGCAATTAATATTAGTAAAACAATATTCACCAACTCTTAGAAATGAACTAATTATCAATCACAGATTCTTATTTGTATGATATGAACAGTGGTACAAGAATTTTCTTTTTTTTATGAATTCCATAAATGTTTTAAAGAAGAAATAATATCAATCCTTATACATTCCTTTGTAAAATAAGATAATAATGTACTTTTATGAGTTCAGCATTATCCTGCTATCCCAGAAATGGATATTACTTAAAAAACAAAGCAAACCAAAATAAACCAACAAAATACTGTAGACTGATATATCTCATAAGCATACACAGAAATATCCATTAAAAAATAGAAAACTGATTGAATTCAACAACATATAAAATAAATACTAAAAAAATAAATAAATTTCAAAAAATAAAATAAAATAAAATAAAATAAATACTATATTATAAACACATGTAGTTTATCCCAGGGATGCACGATTTCATTTACCATTTGAATACAGTAAATATAATTCACCATAGTAATAAAGGAGAAAAATCATATGATCTTTCCATTAGAGGCAGAAAAAGTATTTTTCAAATTCAACACATATTTACGATTAAAAAAAAAATCTCAATAAACTAGATCTCAGTCAACTTCCTCAGTATAAAGAAGAGTATTTACAATAAACCTGCATTGTATTAACCATGAAAGACTAAATTTCTTAAATTTTTTTAAGAAAAAGTTTGTTGCTATCAACACTTCTACTGAACCTTGTATGAGAAGCCCTAGCCAATGCAATGAAGCAGGAAAAATAGTGGAAAACATACAGAAAGAAAATAAATAAGACTGTCTTTACCGCAGGTGAAAGGATTGTATACAATAAATAGCCTAGGGAATCTATAAAATTGTTACTACAACTAATAAGTAAATTCAGCAAAGGTTTCAGACTATGACATCAACATACAAAAATTAATTAGCATAGAACAACTTGAAAAAATTTAAATCATGAATTTAATGAAATACACACAAGACCTACTTAAGACATATATTTAAAATATAAGATGTTGGAGTTCCTGTTGTGGCTCAGTGGAAACGAATCTGACTAGCATCCATGAGGATGCAGGTTGTATCCCTGGCCTCGCTCAATGGCTTAAGAATCCAGTGTTGCCTTGAGCTGTGGTATAGGTAGCAGACAGCTTGGATCCTGTATTGCTATGGCTGTGGCTGTTGCTGTGGCCAGCGGCTACTACTTAAATTCAACCCCTAGCATGGGAATCTCCATATGCCACATATGCGGCCAAAAAATTTTCAAAGGACTGTTAAGAAGAAATTGATATAAATAGTATTATAAAAAATATGTAATGGAATTTAACTATTACATAAAATATATGATTATATATTGTTACAATAAATAGATGAGATGTCTATATTTTAAATATTTTGCATTTATATTAAAATATATAAATATAAATTTATAAACTAAATAAAGTGATGTTTTACCTTACATGATCATGTGCATCAGAAAAATATTTGAAGTACTTGTTTGTATTTCACAAAGAGACTTAACCTCAAAGTTGAGGTAAAGTACATTTCAGAGGATTGTGGGTGGTAAAGGCAAATTTTTAAGGAAGATGCTTATAGATAAATAAATGAATATTGACATCATGGAAACATTGACAAAGCAATATACCCATCAGCTTCATGGCACTGATTGTTTTTTGGGGGCAGGTATGCAGAGGGATGAAATTAAGCTGAGATACCAAGAAAAGCTAAATGTTATCAGTTATGTTTCACATCTCTATGTTTCTATTTAGTGAGTGATGGTGGGAATTGATGAGAGTAATAATAGGTAATATTCATGGAGCTTTTTCTAAGTCTTGGGCAATATTCCAAGACAGTGTTTATCAAGTCCAGCTTCTCATTAGTGTGACTGAGAAAGTCATGCAGAAATCCTGACATTGGTTCTAGGCTGAGGCTGGGGTGCCTGTATATTTTAAAATAAGCATGCACAAATTATCAGCCAACTGGTACTTAAAGCCACCAGTGTAAGCAATATTAATGATTTTTTCAAAATTTCTTTCAATAGTCCTACTAGGTAGTTCAATTATTATCCAAATTTCATAGTAAGGAAACTGCCCAGATGTGTTTACATTATTTTTTTTAACTTTTCTTATTTTCCCACTGTACAGCAAGGGGGTCAGGTTATCCTTACATGTATACATTACAATTACATTTTTTTCCCCCACCCTTTGTTCTGTTGCAACATGAGTATCTAGACAAAATTCTCAATGCTATTCAGCAGGATCTCCTTGTAAATCTATTCTAAATTGTGTCTGATAAGACCAAGCTCCTGATCCCTCCCACTCCCTCCCCCTCCCATCAGGCAGCCACAAGTCTTTTCTCCAAGTCCATGATTTTCTTTTCTGAGGAGATGTTCATTTGTGCTGGATATTAGATTCCAGTTATAAGTGAGATCATATGGTATTTGTCTTTGTCTTTCTGGCTCATTTCACTCAGGATGAGATTCTCTAGTTCCATCCATGTTGCTGCAAATGGCATTATGTCATTCTTTTTTATGGCTGAGTAGTATTCCATTGTGTATATATACCACTTCCTCCTAATCCAATCATCTGTGGATGGACATTTGGGTTGTTTCCATGTCCTGGCTATTGTGAATAGTTCTGCAATGAACATGCGGGTGCATGTGTCTCTCTTAAGTAGAGGTTTGTCCGGATAGATGCCCAAGAGTGGGATTGTGGGGTCATATGGAAGTTCTATGTATAGATTTCTAAGGTATCTCCATACATTTCTCCATAGTGGCTGTACCAGTTTACATTCCCACCAACAGTGCAGGAGGCTTCCCTTTTCTCCACAGCCCCTCCAGCACTTGTTATTGGTGGATTTATTAATGATGGCCTTTCTGACTGGTGTGAGGTGATATCTCATAGTAGTTTTGATTTGCATTTCTCTTATAATCAACGATGTTGAGCATTTTTTCATATGTGTGTTGGCCATCTGTATATCTTCCTTGGAGAACAGTCTATTCAGGTCTTTTGCCCATTTTTCCATTGATTGATTGGCTTTTTTGCTGTTGGATTGTCTAAATTGCTTATATATTCTAGAGATTAAGCCCTTGTCGGTTGCATCATTTGAAACTATTTTCTCCCATTCTGTAAGTTGTCTTTTTGTTTTCTTTTGGGTTTCCTTTGCTGTGCAAAAGCTTTTCAGTTTGATGAGGTCCCATGGGTTTATTTTTGCTCTAATTTCTATTGCTTTGGGAGACTGACCTGAGAAAATATTCATGATGTTGATGTCAGAGAGTGTTGCCTAGGTTTTCGTCTAGGAGTTTGATGGTGTCCTGTCGTATATTTAAGTCTTTCAGCCATTTGGAGTTTATTTTTGTGCATGGTGTGAGGGTGTGTTCTAGTTTCATTGCTTTGCATACAGCTGTCCAGGTTTCCCAGCAATGTTTGCTGAATAGACTTTCCTTTTCCCATGTTATGTTCTTGCCTCCCTTGTCAAAGATGAATTGACCATAGGTGTCAGGGTTTATTTCCGGATTCTCTATTCTGTTCCATTGGTCTGTCTGTCTGTTTTGATACCAGTACCACACTGTTTTGATGACTGTGGCTTTGTAGTATTTCTTGAAGTCTGGGAGAGTTATGCCTCCTGCTTGGTTTTTGTTTCTCAGGATTGCTTTGGCGATTCTGGATCTTTTGTGGTTCCATATAAATGTTTGGATTGTTTGTTGTAGTTCTTTGAAAAATGTCCTGGGTAATTGGATAGGGATCGCATTGAATCTGTAGATTGATTTGGGTAGTATTGCCATTTTTACAATATTGATTTTCCCAATCCAGGAACATGGAATATCTTTCCATTTCTTTACATCTTCTTTGATTTCTTTGATTAAAGTTTTATAGTTCTTGGCATATAGATCCTTTACCTCCTTGGTCAGGTGTATTCTGATGTATTTCATTTTGTGAGGTGTAATTTTAAAAGGTATCATATTTTTGTATTCCTTTTCTAATGTTTCATTGCTGGTATACAGAAATGCAACTGACTTCTGAATGTTAATCTTATAGCCTGCTACTTTGCTGAATTTATGAATCAGTTCAAGTAGTTTTGGGGTTGAGTCCTTGGGGTTTTCTATGTATAGCATCATGTCATCTGCATACAGTGACAGTTTGATCTCTTCTCTTCCTATATGGATGCCTTTTATTTCTTTGGTTTGTCTAATTGCTGTGGCCAGGACTTCCAAAACGATGTTGAAGAGCAGTGGTGAGAGTGGGCATCCCTGTCTCGTTCCAGATTTGAGTGAGAAGGCTTTCCGTTTTTCCCCATTGAGGATTATATTTGCTGTGGGTTTATCAGAAATGGCTTTGATTCTATTCAGGAATGTTCCCTCTATACCCACTTTGGCAAGGGTCTTGATCATGAATGGATGTTGTACTTTGTCAAATGCTTTTTCTGCATCTATTGAGATGATCATATGATTTTTCACATTTTTTTTGTTAATGTGGTGTATGATGCTGATTGATTTGCATATGTTGAACCATCCTTGTGAACCTGCGATGAACCCAACCTGGTCATGGTGTATAATTTTTTTGATATGTTGTTGGATTCGGTTGGCTAAGATTTTGTTGAGAATTTTTGCATCTATATTCATCAATGATATTGGCCGATAGTTTTCTTTTTTGGTGGTATCTCTGCCTGGTTTTGGAATGAGGGTGATGGTGGCCTCATAGAATGTCTTTGGGAGTATTCCTTCTTCTTCAACCTTTTGAAAGAGTTTAAGGAGGATGGGCACCAATTCCTCTTTATGTGTTTGATAGAATTCACCTGTGAAGCCATCTGGTCCTGGACTTTTATTTGTAGGGAGTGATTTTATGACCTCTTCAATTTCATTTCTAGTGATCGGTCTGTTCATTTGGTCTGTTTCTTCTTGATTCAGTTTTGGCAGGCTGTAAGATTCTAGAAAATTGTCCATTTCTTCCAGATTGTCAAACTTGTTGCTGTATAGTTGTTCATAGTATTCTCTTATGGTTTTTTGTATTTCTGCTGAATCTGTTGTGATTTCTCCTTTTTCCTTTCTAATTTTGGTGATTTGGGTTCTTTCTCTCCTCTTTTTAGTGAGTCTGGCCAGGGGTTTGTCAATTTTGTTCACCTTTTCAAAGAACCAGCTCTTGGTTTTATTCATTTCCTCTATTGTTTTTTGAGTCTCTATTTTATTGATTTCTTCTTTGATCTTTATAAATTCCTTCCTTCTGCTGACTTTAGGACTTTTATGTTCTTCTTTTTCTAATTCGTTTAGGTGGAGGGTTAAGTTGTCCATTTGGGATCTTTCTTCTTTTTTTGAGAAAGTCCTGTATTGCTATAAATTTCCCTCTGAGCACTACTTTCGCAGCATCTCATAGGTTTTGAGAGGTTGTGTCTTCATTATCATTTGTTTCAAGGTAGTTTTTAATTTCCTTCTTGATTTCCTCATTGACCCATTGGTTTTTTAGTAGCATGTTGTTTAGTCTCCATGGAGTAGGTTTTTTCTCTTTGCTTTTCCCATGGTTGATTTCTAATTTCATGGCATTGTGGTCAGAGAAGATACTTGAGATAATTTCTATGCTCCTAAATTTATTGAGATTTGCTTTGTGTCCCAATATGTGGTCGATTTTTGAGAATGTTCCATGAGTATTTGAGAAGAATGTGTATTCTGCTTTTCGTGGATGTAGTGTCCTGAAGATATCCATGAAGTCTACCTTTTCTATGGTTTCCTTTAGGATCTCTGTTGCTTTATTGGTTTTCTGTCTAGAGGATCTGTCCATTGATGTGAGGGGGTATTAAGGTCTCCTACTATGATTGTATTCTCATCAATATCTCCCTTTATGTCTGTTAATATTTGATGTATGTATCTGGGTGCTCCTATATTTGGGGCATAAATGTTGACGATAGTAACATCCTCTCCTTGGATGGATCCCTTAATCATTAAATAGGGTCCCTCTTTGTCTTTCTTTATGTCTTTTGTTTTAATGTCTATTTGGTCTGATATGAGCATTGCGACTCCTGCTTTTCTGTCATGTCTATTGGCGTGAAATATTTTTCCCCACACTTTCACTTTCACTCTATATGTATCTTTTGTCCTAAGGTGAGTTTCTTGTAGGCAGCATATTGAAGGTTTTTGCCTTTTTAATTCACTCAGCCACTCTGTGTCTTTTGATTGGGGCATTCAGTCCATTGACATTTAAGGTGATAATTGATAGAAGATTATTATTGCCATTTTGAACTTCGTGTTCCAGTTGATTCTATGGTTCTCCATTCTTCGTTTTTTTTTTTTTTGGTTGGATGGTCTCCTGTTATTATCTGTTTGAGTGTTTTTTTTCCCATTTTTTGCAAATGCAATGTTTGGTTTTGGCTTGATGTTGCCCTGTTTTTGAAGTATGCTACCCCCTTCCCATAATTGTGTGTTTTAGCCTGATGGTCCTGTAAGTTCAAACACTTCATTACTATATTAAAATTAAGAAGAGAAACATACAAATAAACAAAAAAAGGGTTATTTACTTCCTAACATCCCTTGCCCACATTTTATGGTTTTGATGACTCTTTTTTATTTTTTCTTTTTAATTTTATTTTGTTTGAAGCATGTTCATGATTAAATCTGTATGCTGGCTTATTTGAGTGACTGCTCTCTGATTGTGGTTTCCTCAGTCCTAGTTCTTCCTCTTCTTCTTTTTTTTTTTTTTTCTTTTCTTTTTTCTTCCCTTTCCTTCCTTTCTTTTTGGTTTAGAGACGCCCTTTCAATATTTCCTTTAACCTGGGTTTTGTGTTGCTGTATTCTTTAAGTTTTTGTTTGGTGGGAAAAAAATTTTATTTCCCCTTCTATTTCAAATGATATTCTTGCTGGATAGAGTATTCTAGGTTGCATATTTTTTCCCTTTTAGCACTTTAAATAACTCTTACCATTCCCTCCTGGCCTGTAGTGTTTCTGTAGAGAAATCAGCTGATAATGTTATGGGGGTTCCCTTGTAGGTAACATTCTGTTTTTCTCTTGCTGCCTTTAGGATCCTCTCTTTATCACTAACTTTTGCCATTTTTATTATGATATGTCTTGCTGCGGGTCTATTTGGGTTCAGTTTGTTTGGGGCCCTCTGTGCTTCTTGTATCTTGAACCCAGTATCCTTTAGATTTGGGATGTTTCCAGCAATAATTTCTTCAAATATATTTTCCATCCCCTTCTCTTTTTTCTACTCCTTCTGGAATCCCTATTTTGCGTAGATTCGCCTGGTTTATATTATCTCATAGGTCTCTTATATTGCTTTCCAGTTTTTTGACTTGGTTTTCTGTCTGCTGACCTGATTGGGTGATTTCCATTATCCTATCTTCCAAGTCACTGATTCGTTCTCCTGCATTATTCATTCTGGTTTTTACTGCCCTTAGTTCAGTTTGCATCTCTGCAAATGAATGTTCTAGTTTTTCTTGGCTCTTCCTTATATTTTCTATTTCCTTTCTGAGGGTGTCTGCATTACTGTTCATATCTTCTCTTAATTCCTTCAGTATTTTCACTATTTCTCTTTTGAACTCCAGGTCTGTCAGACTGCAGAGATCTGTTTCATTGTTGACTGTTTTAGGTGAGTTCTCCTGTTGCTTTGACTGGGGGTGGTTTCTCAGCTTCTTCATCTTGCTTGTAGTTTTCTTTCTCCTGAGGGAGTTGTACTCTCCATGATCGGGCAGTGTTTGCCTTGTCACTGCCGTGGAATATTTCCTGAGGGCTGGCGTTGTTGGTCAATCTTTTTTGAGGCAGTGTGGCTTTTCTGGAGTGTTGATGGGGCTAACAGTGTTTCTTTGAAGCAAAGGAGGGCTTCCTGAGGGCAGACAGGACTGGGAGGTCCACGCCACGATGGTAGCAGATTTCACTTGGTCATGCAGAGCTTGCTCTGGTGTTTTTAGGCTGTGGGGTTCTTGCAGGGGGTTGGCGGTGTTGGGCAGCTGTTCCTCAGGAGTGCAGCACCCCCTGAGGGCTGGAGCAGCTATCTGGGTCACTGAGAACCTAAGAGGCTCTTCCCTAGGGCAGCCCAACTCAGAAGGATGGCCTGATAATGTAGGTGGATCTTTTCACAGTCTGGCCAAGCTTGTTGCAGCTTTTCTGGGCTGCAGGGGCTCCTCCAGGGGACTGGTGGTGCTGAGCAGCTATTCTGCGGGAGTGGGGCACCCCTGAGGGCTTGGGTGGCTAACAGGGCTGCCAAAAACCCAAGAGGCTCCTCCCCAGGGCAGCCCAACCCAGAAAGACCATCTGAGATCTTTTCCTGACTTGGCCAGGCTTGTTGCAGCTTTTCTGGAGCTGGCAGTCCTAGGCGGCTGATCCACTAGGGCTCGGCACCCGCTGGGGGCTTGGACAGGTAGCAGGGCCACTGGAAACCCAATAGGCTCCTCCTCGGGGCAGCCCAATTCAGAAAAACTGTCCGAGAATTAGGCGGATCTATTCACGGCCTGGCTAGGCTTGTTCTACCTTTTCTGTGCTGCAGGCCTTTTCTCGGGGGCTGGTGGTGCTTGGTGCTGCTCTGCGGAAGTGTAGCCCCTCCAAAGGTCAAGCAGGCCTTTGCAGGGACAGCCCCTGTGGTGGTAGGCTTCAGGCAATTGTTGAGGCCAGCCCTCCCAGATGGCAGGCAGCCGCAGGTCCAGCGAGAGCATAGGGGGTGGCGTGGGTGGGTGTAGGGGATGCACTGGGAAGCACAGCTTTCTGCTAGCTATCGGGCCTGTCAGCTTGCTGTGGCATGGGGAGTATTCTATGGGGACCCACCCCTTCTTCTCTCCCCTCCCCAGCACAGGCGCAGACCAGACTCTTCTCCCAGGTTCCCTCTGTTGCGGCTTTCCACTTCCCCACCCCTAGAGTATTGCTCCCTTCCTCTGCGACAGCTTTGTTTTCTAGTCTCCCAAGCAGTCTCTGCCCCATCAAACTTGACAGACTGGTTTCTAGACCTCCCAAGCAGTCTCCGCTCCGCCCTGCCCCCCCAGCCCATTCTCGGGGACTAACCTCTGGAGCCCAGGTCTCGGTGCCCAGCCCCCACCCAGGCGTCTCAATTTTTGGTGACTGTGCCCGTAGTTCAGATGGTCCGTTGGGTTCTTGATCAGCGTTTCCGTACTCCAACTTACTGCTACACTCTTCTCTGCATCTGGAGATTCCTCCGGTTCGTTTGATCTTTCCCCCGAGTAGGTGACATTCCAGGGTGCGGGATCCCTTTCTCCTCCTCATTTCCCTTTCGGGAGCACCCGTCCCGCTTGGATTCAGCTTCTCTCACTCTCCTCTTTTCTCCCGTTCTGCCCAGTAATGTCACGAACTTCTTGCCATTATTGGAGTTTAGGTTCCTCTGCCAGCGATTGGTTGCTGTTCTGTGCGAGTCATTTCTTCTGTAGATGTGCTTTTTTTGTTGTGTTTGTGGGAGAGTGCAAGCGTGTCCCCCTACTCCTCCGCCATCTTGTCCTGGGTCTCTCTACATTGTTTATTTTTATTTTTTCTCCATCAAATCATAGAGTTACATGTCAAAATAATGAAACTGAATTACGATCAGGTAGCAGAAGTAAGCAAATTGCAATCCCTTTATCAAGAAAGATTGACATGCAAACCTATTAACTAGACATGAGAAACCTGGGTCCAGTTCCCACGGTAGCACAGTGGTTAATGAATGCAACTAGGAACCATGAGGTTGCAGGTTTCGATCCCTGCCCTTGCTCAGTGGGTTGATGATCGGGCATTGCCATGAGCTGTGGTGTAGGTTGCAGACGCGGCTCAGATCTAGCATTGCTGTGGCTCTGGTGTAGGCTGGCGGCTACAGCTCTGATTAGACCCCTAGCTTGGGAACCTCCCATATGCCATGGGAGAGGCCCAAGAAATGGCAAAAAAAAAAAGACAAAAAAAAAAGAAAGCTGGGTCTTACCCCTGGCCATGGGACCTTCCCTGGTGCTAAACTCCTATAAACAAAAGGGTTTATGATCAGGAAAGCAAGGCTACCAGGTGTCTGAAAATGAGCTCAACATCATTATCAGGAAACTCAAGTCAAAACACCATTCACATATCACTCTCATGTGTGAGGATGGTGATTATACACAAAAAATAGACAACAAATATTGGTGGGGGTGTGCAGAAAAAGGAGTCATGTACCTGGTATGTAGGAATGAATATTGGTTCAGCTATTATGGAAAACAGAATGGCAGTCTCCTAAAAACTAAAAATATCTGCTAATTGAAATAGAACTTCCACATGATCTAGCAACTCCACTTCAGGGTATTTCCCAAATAAATGAAATCAGGACGTCAAAGAAATATCTGCCCTCCCATGTTTGCTTCAATATTATTCAAATAAATGAAAATAAGGAAACAACCATTGTGTCTTCTGACAGATGTGGAGTTAAAGGAAATATGGTATGTGTATATATAGACATATACAGAGACAATGGATTATTATTCAGCTAGAAAAAAAAGGAAATCCTGCCACTTGTAACAACATGGTGGGAACTGGAGGGCATTATACTTAGTGAAATACACCAGACATAGAAAGACATAAGCTGTATGATCTCACTTATATGTAGAAGCTAAGGAAATCAGACTCATAGGATAATATGGTTTAGATATGTATTTGGGAGGAGCAGGAGGTGGAGGAAGTGGGAAGATTTTGGTCAAAGGGCCCAAATTTTCATTTATAAAATGACTAAATTGGGGGATTTAATTTACAGTATGATAACAATGGTTAATAATTCTTTATTGTATTCTTGAAATCTGCTGAGAGAGATCTGCTTAACTATTACCACACACACACACACACACACACACACGCAAAAAGTGAGGTCATTGATATGTTAGTTGACTTGATTGTGATAATCATCATGATGTCAGTGTGTATTAAATAATCATTTTGTACATCTTTTAAAAGCCTACACAAGGACAACCAAAATGTATGCAATTTTCTCTACCAAACTTCATTACACTGGATAAAAAGAAAACAATGAAGCAGTGTTATTCCACCACTACAGAAGAGACTCCAAAATAAGTAAAATGGTCTCAGACACCAGACATTTTACTGTGATAGTATTGTTTTGAAAAAATAACCCTGTATAAATTTTTTGAGTATTTTTAAAATTTCATTATTGTTTAATCATTGACAAAATCTCTGTCTAATGCCTAACTATGCCATCTTCATTGTCACCAATGCTGGTGATTATGTGCACTTAACTAAGCTGTGCTTATTGAAATTCAAAGTCCAATGATGTGATGTATAAACTATGAATTTTAAAACACAACCCTGATCTTTGAATAATTGCTTATTTTATGAAGGAGGAAAGTCAGAAAAAAAAGACTGCAAATCTCTGAATATCACGTAAATTTTTTCTTCATTACTTTTTATGACCATACCTGTGGCATATGTACGTTCCTGGACTAGGGGCCAAACTGGAGCTGTAGCTTCCAGCCTACACCACAGCCTCAGCAACACTAGATCCAAGCCACACCTGTGACTTACGCAGCAGCCTGCGTCAATGCAGGATTCTTAACCCAGTGAGTGAGGCCAGGGATTGAACCTGCATCCTCAAAGATGCTATTTTGGATACTTAAACTGCTGAGCTGCAACAGGAATTCCTAATTTGTTTTCTTGTTATGAATATTCATTGCTCATTTAGAATCCAAATGACATAGTCCTGCATTTCAAAGAGATTTATAAATATTCTAAATGAAGGAAATATCTAGAATTGGGGTATTTTGTTTTTTTGTTTTTACACATACTTATATAATAATTTTTTTCCATTATAGCTGGTTTACAGTGTTCTGTCAATTTTCTACTGTACAGTGTGACCCAGCTATACATACATGTATACATTCTTTTTTTCCACATATTATGCTCCATAATAAGTGACCTGACATAGCTCCCAGTGAAATAAGTTTTATGCAATTCTCTATTGATGTCTTTATTTTTGTTTTTAATTTTCCCACTGTACAGCAAGGGGATCAAGTTATCCTTACATGTATACATTACAATTACATTTTTTCCCCACTCTTTGTTCTGTTGCAACATGAGTATCTAGACAAAGTTCTCAATGCTATTCAGCAGGATCTCCTTGTAAATCTATTCTAGGTTGTGTCTGATAAGCCCAAGCTCCCGATCCCTCCCACTCCCTCCCCCTCCCATCAGGCAGCCACAAGTCTCTTCTCCAAGTCCATGATTTTCTTTTCTGAGGAGATGTTCATTTGTGCTGGATATTAGATTCCAGTTATAAGTGATATCATATGGTATTTGCCATTGTCTTTCTGGTTCATTTCACTCCGGATGAGATTCTCTAGTTCCATCCATGTTGCTGCAAATGGCATTATGTCATTCTTCTTTATGGCTGAGTAGTATTCCATTGTGTATATATACCATATCTTCTGAATCCAATCATCTATGCAAATCAAAACTGCCATGAGATACCACCTCACACCAGTCAGAATGGCCATCATTCATAAGTCCACAAATAACAAGTGCTGGAGGGACTGTGGAGAAAGGGGAATGTAAACTGGTACAGCCACTATGGAGGGAATGTAAACTGGTACAGCCACTATGGAGAACAGTTTGAAGATACCTTAGAAATCTATACATAGAACTTCCATATGACCCCACAATCCCACTCTTGGGCATCTATCCGGACAAAACTCTACTTAAAAGAGATACGTGCACCTGCATGTTTATTGCAGCACTATTCACAATAGCCAGGAGATGGAAACAACCCAAATGTCCATCCACAGATGATTGGAATCAGAAGATGTGGTATATTGATGTCTTTAAATTCAAATTATATTTTTTTCTTCAGGAGGAAGGGAAAGTCTTATTGTATCCTTTTTCTAAAGAAATAAGATGTGGTTCACTGAGATCACGGATGAAGCATATCTAATGTCCTTGCTCCCTTTTACTCTTCAGTATTTTATAAAGTCAGAGAGAATAGAAAGAGATGACTAACACGAGAATCAATGAGAAAACAAATCTAAGCAGAAAAAAATTGTCATGCTGAGAAATATTGCTGAAGGTACTGAGGTGTATAACCTTTCAAATGAATTGCTTATATCCAAAATATGGATAGGGTTCTACATTCCCCCTTACTTGTTTCATTATTACCCACCCTCTTTTCTTTTTAAAAAGGTGTCCAAGGAACATAGACCTGGAAATCTAAGTAGTGTCTCAGAATTCTTCCTCCTGGGAATCTCAAATGATCCAGAACTGCAGCCCCTCCTCTTTGTCCTGTTCCTGTCCATGTACCTGGTCACCACATTGGGGAACCTGCTCATCATCTTGGCTGTTGCCTCTGACTCCCACCTCCACACCCCCATGTACTTCTTCCTCTGCAACCTGTCCTTGGCTGACATGGGCTTCATCTCCACCACAGTCTCCAAGATGATTGTGAACATCCAAACTCACACCAGAGTCATCTCCTATGTGGGCTGCTTAACTCAGATGTCTTTTTTCATCCTTTTTGGATGTATGGATGGTACTCTTCTGACTGTGATGGCCTATGACAGGTTTGTGGCCATCTGTCACCCACTGCACTACCCAGTCATCATGAACCCACGCTTCTGTTGCTTCTTAGTTTTGCTGTCTTTTTTGGTCAGCCTTTTGGACTCCCAGCTGCACAATTTGATTGTGTTACAAGTTAACTGCTTTAAGGATGTGGAAATTTCAAATTTCTTCTGTGACCCTTCTCACCTCTTCAATCTAGCCTGTTTGGACATTTTCACCAATAACATTGTCACATATTTTAGTGGTGCCATTTTTGGTGCTATTCCTTTTTCAGCAATCTTTTTCTCTTACTATCAAATTCTTTCCTCCATTCTGAGAGTTCCCTCATCAGGTGGGGGGTATAAAGCCTTCTCCACCTGTGGTTCTCACCTGGCAGTTGTTTGCTTATTTTATGGAACAGGTATTGGGTTGTACCTCAGCTCAGCCATCTCACTTTCCCCCAGGAATGATGCAATGGCCTCGGTGATGTACACTGTGGTCACCCCAATGCTAAACCCCTTCATCTACAGTCTGAGAAACAGAGACATGAAAAGGGCCATGAGGAGGTTCCTCAGCCAAACAAACCTGGGCCACCCATTTTGAGCATAGGTTAGAAAATGAAGCAAAATTAAACATGTAGACTTGAATATCCTACCTCTCTCATCACATCCTCTTTGTAGCTCTTATGACCTTCACTCTTCTCCTTGCTTAACATCTGAATATTGCTGCTTTTTTATGTCTTTAAATAGACTTGGGGAGTTTTCCTGGATACTTTTTATATAATAATCTCTGCATGATTTAATATTATTACATCTAAGGCTAATTTATGATTTATTTTCTATTTTTAACCTGTAATTCAATAAATTTTATTACATTTATAGTTACACAACCAACATCACAAATATTATAGCATTACCATCCCAAACCCCCAGTCCATCCCCACCGCCCTCACCCAGTCTCCTTTGGAAACAATAATTTTTTCAAAGTCTGTAGTCAGTATCTGTTCTGCAAAGAAGTTCATTGTATCTTTTTTTAGATTCAACTGTAAGTGATAGTATATGATGTTGTCTCACTGTCTGACTAACTTCACTTAGCATGATGATTTCTAAGTCCATCCATGTTGCTGCAAATGCCATTATTTCTTTCCTTTTAATGGCTGAGTAGTACTCCATTGTATATATGTACCACATCTTCTTTATCCACTCCTCTGTCAATGGACATTTAGGTTGCTTCCACGTCTTGGCTATTGTATATAGTGCTGCAATGAAACATTGGAGTAAATGTATCTTTTCGAGTCATGGTTTCCTCTGGATAGATACCCAGGAGTGGAATTCCTGCATCAAATTGTAATTCTATTTTTAGCTTTTTGAGAAGTTTCCACACTGTTTTCCCTAGTGGTTATCATTTATAGTTTAACATTGGTGGACCAAGAATCCTAGAATGATGAACAACTCAGATAGATATAGATAGATAGATAGATAGATAGATAGATAGATAGATAGATAGATTAAATGTACATCTTTTCCACAGCTTCTGTGTATTTATCATAGTAATTTCCATTTATTAATTCTATGTGTGGAGGATATCTGTCATGATACTTGTTACACTTTCTTAGCCATGGGTTTTATTCAAATTATCTGGAAAGAATGAAAATACTGACAACTGTGTTTTACACCAGAGATTCTGATGTAATTGGTTTCATGTGTGCCTTGATAATGACATTTTTTTTACTTTTTAGGGCCACAACTGTGGTATATGTAATTTCCCAGGCTAGGTGTCTAATCAGAGCTGTAGGTACTGGCCTGTGCCACAGCCCCACAGCAACACAGGATCTGAGCCACCTGTGCAAGCTACACCACAGCTCATGGCAACACTAGATCCTTAACTTACTGAGTGAGCCCAGGGATAGATCCCCATCCTCATGGGTACTAGTCCAGTTCCTAACCCCCTGACCCACAATGGGAACTCCAAGATTTTTTTTAACTGAATGAAAGATTCTTTAAATTCTGTAGTGCTTTCCAATTTTCAAAATCTCAGGGGAAAATAGGATGAAGGGGAAATAAGATGTGAGGCTCACTTACTCCCACAATTACATTGAAAATTCATTTACATGTGGAACTATTTGCACAAAAAAAAATTGTTCAACACTGACCAAAGACCTCAGGATTCTGATAAACAATAAAAACTTCATGAAACCAGGTAGGACAAAAGAAAGAAGAAAAAGAAAGAATGGGAACTTAAGCAGGATGGGACCTGCACCACTAGGAGAAAGCTGGAAAGAGGAAAACTCCTTCAACCTGGGAAGTCCCCCCACCAGTGAAGAGATCAGCTGTGACAGAGGAGGAGCTGTGGAATATTGGAGGAGAACACAGCCTCCAATCATTAGTTAAAATGGAAACAATCCTCCACAAAAGGTCAGTGCTACCACCTTGCACTTCTCAACCTTATGCTGGTGCAGACAGTGATTGGAACTTGAAAACTCTGACTTTAGCAATCAGACTCAGAGAGAGATGGGACTGGCTCCCTGGATAAAACTGTGGTTTGCCAAGCAGAAATAATCTGGAGGTACTAGAGTATAAGGAGACCACATCTGAGGGTGTAAGCTGAGGAATCTTGGTTGGGCTTAGAGACTAGGGGCCTTTGTCTGGGGGCTCTGTAAGATAGGGGTGGAGTCTACCACTATGGCCTTGTTCCTTGTATTCTCTCTCAGGCTGTAGGACACCAACTGCTTCAGCTCTTGGAGCCACACTGCAGTAGGTGCTGCCTAGCAATAGCTGGGGAGAAGCCCTACCCTCATGTCTAGAGAAATCAGTGCAGGTGAAGTAAGTGCCCAGGGGAATAACACAAGCTCCTGGGCTCCTCTGGGTACATGTAAGCCACTACCACCCCAAGAACTCCTGGACTAGGCACCTGCTGCTGCATCTACTTACTTCCTGGCAAGGGGATGATAAACATAGAAAGGTGGAAACATGAGATTATAAAGAAATAGCTTTCAGACAAAGGAACAAGACAAAAACACAGTAAAACAACTAAATTATGAGGATATAGGCAATCTACATGAAAAATATTTTATTTATTTTTATTGTTATTTCCCCAATACGATTTTTTTCTACTGTACACCATGGGGACCCAGTTATACATACATGTATATGTTCTTTTTTTTCTCCCATTATCTTGCTCTGTCATAAGTAACTAGACAAGTTCTCAGTGCTGCACAGCAGGATCTCATTGCTGATCCATTCCAAAAGCAACAGTTTGTGCCCATTATCCCCAAGCTCCCAATCCATCCCACTACCTCCCCTTGCCCTCAGGCGACCAGAAGTCTATTATCCAAGTCCATTATTTTCTTTTCTGTGTAAAGTTTCATCTGTGCTATATAATAGATTCCAAAAAGAAAACAAAAAAAACTTACAGAATGGGAGAAGATAGTTTCAAACGATGCAACTGACAAGGGCCTAATCTCTAAAATATACAAACAACTTCTACAACTCAACAGCAAAAAAGCCAACAACCCAACTGAAAGATTGGCAAAGGACCTAAATAGACATTTCTCCAAGGAAGATATAGATGGCCAACACACACATGAAAAAATGCACCACATCACTGATTATTAGAGAAATGCAAATCAAAACTACCTTGAGATACTACCTCACACCAGTCAGAATGGCCATCATTAATAAGTCCACAGATAACAAATGATGGAGAGGCTGTGGAGAAAAGGGAACCCTCCTGCACTGCTGGTGGGAATGTAAGCTGGTACAGCCACTATGGAGAACAGTTTGGAGATACCTTAGAAAACTATACATAGAACCACCATATGACCCCACAATCCCACTCTTGGGCATCAATCCAGACAAAACTCTACTTAAAAGAGACACATGCACCCGCATGTTCATTGCAGCACTATTCACAATAGCCAGGACATGGAAACAACCCAAATGTCCATCGACAGATGATTGGATTCGGAAGAAGTGGTATATATACACAATGGAATACTACTCAGCCATAAAGAAGAATGACATAATGCCATTTGCAGCAACATGGATGGAACTAGAGAATCTCATCCGGAGTGAAATGAACCAGAAAGACAATGGCAAATACCATATGATATCACTTATAACTGGAATCTAATATCCAGCACAAATGAACATCTCCTCAGAAAAGAAAATCATGGACTTGGAGAAGAGACTTGTGGCTGCCTGATGGGAGGGGGAGGGAGTGGGAGGGATCGGGAGCTTGGGCTTATCAGACACAACCTAGAATAGATTTACAAGGAGATCCTGCTGAATAGCATTGAGAACTTTGTCTAGATACTCATGTTGCAACAGAACAAAGAGTGGGGAAAAAATGTAATTGTAATGTATACATGTAAGGATAACTTGATCCCCTTGCTGTACAGTGGGAAAATAAAAAAAAATTATTTAAAAAAAATTATGAACCAAGCTAACAAATTGTTAAAAAAAAAAAAATAACTACTATGAGGTACCACATCCCACTGGTCACAATGGCCACCATTGATAAGTTTACAAACAACAAGTTCTGGAGAGGATGTGGAGAAATAGGAACCCTCCTTCACTGTTGGTAGGAATGTAAATTGGTGCCAAAAATATGGAAAACACTATACATACCCCAGAAAACTAAATATAGGAGTTCCAGTCATGTCTCAGTGGTTAACGAGTCCAACTAGGAACCATGAGGTTGCAGGTTTGATCCCTGGCATTGCTCATTGGGTTAAGGATCTTGTGTTGCCGTGAGCTGTGGTATAGGTCACAGACGCGGCTTGGATCCCATGTTGCTGTGGCTCTGTCGTAGGCTGGAGGCTATAGCTCCAATTAGTCCCCTAGCCTGGGAACCTCCATAGGGTTCTAGGAGTGGCCCTAGAAAAGGCAAAAAGACAAACAAAAAACAAAAAACAAAGAAAAAGAAGACTAAATATAGAATTACCACATAATACAGCAATCCTACTCCTGGGCATATATCTGGACAAAACTACTATTCAAAAAGATACATGCACTCCCGTGTTCATTGCAGCCATATTCACAATAGCCAAGACATGGAAACAACCCAAATGTCCATCAGCATGTGAATGAATTAAGACGAGGTAGTACATATATACAATGGGATATTAGCCATAAAACCAAACAAAATAATGCCATTTCAGCAACATGAATGCAACTGAGATTTTCATACTTCATTTCTAAAGTTATGCAAGTCAGAATGAAAAAGGCAAATATGATGTGATATCACTTATATGTGGGAATCTAAAATACCCAGATGAACCTATTTACAAAACAGAGACTCACCAACATAAAGAACAGACTTGTGGTTGCCAACAGGGAGGGGGTGAAGAAGTTGTATGGATGGGGGTTGGTAGATGCAAACTATCACATTTAGAATGGGAAAGCAATGAGGTCCTTCTGTATAGCACAGGGAACTATATCCAGGCTCTTGGGATAGACCATAAGGGAAGATAGTATGAGAAAAAGAATGTATATAGTATGACTGGATCACAATGATGTACAGCAGAAATTGACACAACACTGTAAATCAACTATACCCAAATAAAAAATAAATTTAAAAACTTCAGTCTCATGCTCTAAAAGGACCTCTAAATATATACCATGTTCTCTTCCCTAAATATACCCCTGTCACTTATCCCCACACCAGTATATAATATCTATTTCTCCATCTCCAATTTAATTGGATCTATATGAAAGTTTTTCATGTCACTTAAATATAAGCCAATAAGTGCAGTCCTCATCAGAGAGATCTCTAAGTCAGAAAGGCTGTGTGTATATTATTAGGAAAGTTACATTGCATCGCTATCCAGATATATCCGGCTTTACCCTCTAGGAAAAACAGGTAAACCAAAATCACATTTTGGTAGAGTCTCCAAGAGTTAAGATTTCAAAGAATCATAAAGGAAATATATTCTAGAGTGTGTTGATTCTTCGCTAGCTAGCAGAAGACAGAAACATGGGCATTTATTAAATTTGTTATTGGAATGGCTGCAGATTGGCATGATGTGAATGAAAGGGCTCTCCAAGTGCATCAGAAACAAACAAGGGGGTCTACTTGATACTGTCGGACTGGAGCAGTCTGGTGGAGTCTGCAGAATTACCCAGTGGATGGAGGTTCTACATATTTGCTATCCTGTCCCCAGGGAATTTTTGTTGAGAATATCAATAGTAGATAGGTCAATTTGGGACTAGGCTGAAAAGCAAATGGAAAGAACCCGAGTTTTTATATGCTTGAAGCACAAAGTCCTTATAGACTATGGGGCAGATGTTGTAGGCTGTATCTGAAATGTTCCCAATAATCCTAACTCCTTGTTAGGTTTATTGTGTGATTCCCTTCCATAGAGCATAAAATGGACATAGTGACTTCCTTCCAACAATGAGAACATGGAAGATGTTGCAAAGACACTTCTGGGACAAGGTTTTAAAAATTGTTCTTTCTTCTTAACTGTCTCTCTCTGCTCTCTTGGGTGCTCCTATTGATAGAAACCAACAACCATGTATTGAGCTGTCCCATTAGGGACATTGGTGTCAAGGAACCGTGGGAGTTCTCTGGATGACATTCTGTGTACACATGAATCCTACCCACAGCCTCATGAGTATGCTTGAATGTGGTCCTCTGCTTATCAATCCTTGAGATGCCCAAATCCCTGGCCAATAACTTGGCTGCAAAATTCTGGGAAGCTTTCTGAAATATGTAAATATATATCAATTACCAAATAATAAGGAAAAATCAATGGTTTCAAATATGTTGATTAATTCACTTAGAGAAATAAACATAGAACTGAAGGCTCATTCAACTTGGCAAAAGCTAGAAAAACAACATCAACAACAACAATAACAACAACAGCCTGTAAGTACTCATCACATAAAATGCCAAAGCAAGCAAGGGCTAAGGAAATGAAAATAAGTAATTCTTAGAGACAAATGAGAAAACGGAAAGAGCATCACATCTAAGATCTAAGGCTGTATAGATTTCATGCTTACCACAATGGATTTACAGATATCAAAACCACACATTGAGTGGTTAAATAGAGGAAAAAAAGAAAGTCTGAACTTTATGGGAAAGATCTTACAACTAGGAAATAAGAAGCAAGGAGTACAGGTGAACTTCCTCCTGAGGGGAGGAGAACCTTCCAAAGACATTCAATTTTCTCTTTTCTTCTTCCAGTAATACTAGCAAGTCTCCAGAGACTGGGACCACATGGGCCAAGGGGCTAATTATGAGCTTTGTGCACTGAGCCCTACAAGGACATACCATTGCCAATAATTGTGTGGTACCTTTAGCCCTTTAGTTTCTCAGTTCTAAGGATGTGGCTCCATATTTGTGTCCATATCCTTTGTAGGAACTTGCATCAGACAGTCCTAGCCTGAGTCTGTCTTCCCACCAGTCCTGAGGAGGAACACTGAGACTTAATCACATACCACACAGGAGGAGGGCACTGAATCCATACTCCTTGGTTATGGTCCAGCAGAGAAGCAGACCAGCCCAGTAAGTGCTGAGGCGGGAGAGTGATTGATAGAGAGATGGTTGGGAGCATGATTTCTTCCTTAAGAGAACAAACATAGCAGTTGGGTTAGACACATGAGAGGCACCAATATACAGCATTTTGGATCATAGCCTCTGAAGTTTGCGTTCTTGGCTCTAGTTGGGGTGTGAAATCTCTCATTCAGAGTTCCACATCCATTCTCACTGGTTCTGGCTCTGGCCAGCATCTCTCTACTGTAGCAACCAGGAGTCTCTAAACTTCCTCCTTAGCACTTCAAATGCTCATAAAAGCAATGATGAGGATGAGGAGGAAGAAAACATTAAACATAGCATCATGCACTCTTGTTGAGGGCTTCCTAAATGCCAAGCTCTGAAGAATGTGTATGTCTCTTTGATTTTGTGTGCATCATCTCCCCCAAATTCTATCATTCTCCTTACTTTATTAAGAGAAAATTCATAGCATTTTATATAATTTGTACCAGGTCAAGAGTTAGAAAGGGTTGAAGTCAGACAGTCTGAAGACTTCACACACAGGGGCATCTAGGCAGCCTTTTCCTGGCCAAGCCAAATTGTCCCATCTCATCATTTTCAAGCCAGCCAGAGATGCCCTGTTCACTATTCTCTTCCTTTTGGAGTATTTTGGAGAACGCATTGCAGGGGGCGGTAGGTAGTGTTCTTCCAATTATAGGAAGGATGGTTGATTACAGGCAAATGCATAGAAAGAATGGATAAATTAAGAAGGATGATGATTTGGAATTCCCACGTGGCCCAGTGGGTGAAGGACCTGATGTTTCTGTGAAGACATGGGTTAGATCCCTTGCCTTAATCAGCAGGTCAAGGATCCTGTGTTGCTGCAAGCAGCAGCATAGTTTGCAGAGGAGGATCTCATCTGGCATTGCTGTGGCTGTGATATAGGCTGGCAGCTGAAGCTCTGATTTGACCCCTGGCCTAGGAACTTCCATATGCCACAGGTGCAGTTGTAAAAAGAAACAAAAAGGTAATTCAAAGCAGACTTCCCTGTTGATTTTGCTTCTGTGTTTCATTTCAACTGTCCACTTTCTCGTCCATACTTATAATCAGCCTATTCAATTACAAAAGGAGATATAAAACCAGAGTCTTAAGGTTTACTTCAATGTAGGAAACTGAAAATTGTTTAAAAATGTACTTCAGGCATATCTGTGGTTAGATCTCAACACCTCTGCTTAAAACTTTCATAATATCTGGAAAGAGTGAAATTTAATGCATGGAACTTAGATACGGACAAGTTCATTTTGAATCCTCTTGTTAGGCTTATTATTAGTGTATTTGAAAACAAGTTCTTAGTGTACCTGAGCTTAATGTTGTCTACTGAGATTACTACTTGTGATACAACTTCTGTGAATGAGGACAGGATGAATAATGGATGACTTCTATGCTATAACTGCGAGATGGATGTGTATGAAAGGGCATAATAAATTTAGGTACTCTGTTACTAATGATAAGGCTAATCGTCATGTTATTTGACTTAAATATCTGGTGACCTGATGTTATGTTTCTGCTACATCCCTGACAGAATATTTTGTTTTTGTTCATATAAGTACCTTTTTGATATATGAAGGGAAATGACTGAGGCTCCTTTATTCCTGATTCCCCAGAGTCTACAATTTGTTGGCATACAGGAGGCACCATGAATAAAAAAAAACCCAGTTAAGCGCTGAATAAACACTCCATTTTTCATAGAAACAAAACGTGGGCAGCATGGTTTCCACACAGTGAACCATGTATACCAGTATTTTCATATTTTTTAAGAATGTCCTAGTAAGAACAGAGACAACATGAAATAGTGTTTGTTTGTGTCTATGTCATGGACTTTCTATGAGACCTATTCTTTTCCATCTAATAGCATCTGCAACTTTCAATAATTGAAAAACCATGGCAGAGAGTTTCATAAATATTGGTGGGAGGGGGGTCAGAAAAGAAGTGGATGGCACATCTTAATGCGTAGGCTGAGGCTCATTTTAGGATTTCTTGTCACCCATGCTCTAGTGCCCTGAGATAAGAAAGACTTCAGTATTTCCTGCCATACAATCTTTAAAATGTCATTAAATATTTCAGCTTGTACTCATTGCTAACCATGTTATGCCAGTAATGAATGGAATTCTTTATTACATATGAGCAAATATTCATTGAGTTTCAGACTTCCCTTAGGGTTCTGTGCATAGTCTAAATATGGGTGTAGACTGTCCACCTCCAAGAAGAGGAGAAGATTTACACACACTCCACATGTGGGAGAAAAGACCCAGGACTCAAACCTTGATCTGCTTATCCCTGCACCAGCTCTCAGTCATCTTCACTGCAGCTAATAATTCATTCTTTTCAAAGCCACTTTTCTCCCAAATGTGAAATGAAGGTAAAATAATTGGTTCCTCCTCTTCTGGTTCAGTGAGACTACCTGTGTGAATTGTGGGAATGAGGCAGCAGTTTACAGGGGCCATAATGGGACTACCTATTGGATTGTGGGATTTTCTAGGATAGTCATGCATTTTTCAGTCAGGTTTTTAAATCTAAGTTTGAAAAGACTTTCTATACAAAATGAAAATATCATGTGCAGATATCATGAAATGATCATCACAAGACAGATGTCATTGGTATTTTCAAATAACTTCATAAAAAGGGGTGTAGTTGATAGAAAAAGTTTTTGTATAGGGACAGATAGAGGAAATTGGAGTTCCCTGATGGTGCAGTGGGTTAAGAAGCTGGCATTGTCACTGCTGTGGCTCAGGTCATTGCTGTGGCACGGGTTTGATTCCTGGCCCAGGAACTTCCGTATGCCATGAGCATGTCCAAAAAAAAAAAAAAAGAAAGAAAAAGGAAAACAAGGGAAAAAACAAAATATAGGCAATTAACCCTAGTAAAATAAACATGCATTAATTTAGGAACTGAGCAACTAATCCCACATATTACATAAACTTCTGATTCATGTGATATGGAAAGAGGTGCAATAATTTTCATAGGATTGTTGTTAAGAAGAACCTGACATCAATAATAATGTAAATATAAATTATTTGATATAAAATAACTATTTTAATATATAAAGAAAATAAATTACATATAATTACATTTAAATATATTTTAAATATACATTTAACATTTGTTAAATTCATATTAAAATATATAAATATAAATTTATAAACCAATAAACTGATATCTTCTCTTTTGTAATAATGCACAGCAGTAAAATACTTCAGGTGGTATATTCTTTACAAACATCCTAGCCACAGTATTTTGATAGACAGGTACATTTAGAGGCACCATAAGTAGTATTGCATTTAAATAAGCATTTAGGAAAGCTGGATATGGATAACATAAATCAATTTTGACATTATGGAAATATTGACATGACAATATACCCATCAACTTAATGACATTGGTTACCTTGTGTGTACAATTATGCAGAGAAATTTTTGAGGTCAAACAAACTGAAAGTTCAGAGTTTGGAGCTGAGAAAGCTTTATTGCAGGGCCAAGCAAAGAGAACCAGTGACTCTACCTCAAAAGTCCTGCACTCCCCAGTGAGTTTAAGGGAAAAGTTTTTGAGGCAAAATTTCGGGGCTGGGCTGCAAGGTATGTGTCCTTCCCCTGATTGGTTTATGATGAGGTAATAATCATCAGTTTCTGGTTCCAGCCAGTCCACAGGCTGGTCTCAGCCTGAAATTAGTATCCTCCACCTACAGGGGGGGCCTAGTGCCTGTAGAACTCAGAGCCTGGTATCAGATTGTTATGTACTTCACCTGAGTAGGAACCAGGCCCAGGCCACATTGCTGAACTCTTGCTCCTTTCTTTCTAATTAAAAAAAAATTATAGAGTATAGTTGATTTATGGTGTTGTGTCAATTTCTGCTGTACAGCATATTGACCTAGTCACACACACACACACACACACAGATGCAATAATTTTATAATTTATACACACACACACACACACATACATTCTTTTTCTCATATTATCTTCCATCATGTTCTATCCCAAGAAACTGGATAGAGTACCCTGTGCTGTACAGTAGGATCTCATTGCTTATCCATTCTAAATGTAGTAGTTTGCATCTACTAACCCAAATTCCCCATCCATCCCACTACCTCCCCCCACCCTTGGAAACCGCAAGACTGTTCTCTGTGATTCAGTAACTTAGGGGAGCGAGGGCATATATATGTCCATGAGTCATATTATTTCTTTAGTTATGCCCTCACTCCTCTAATCGGTCACTGTTTGTATCCGCCCTTTGGATCTCACGGAAGATCTAGAAGGCTGAAACCTTTTCCCTACAAACAAAAAATGCCAGACATAGAAAGGGTTTTGCCCTTGGGAGGGCACCCTGGGGTCCTGCTGGGTTTCAAAATGGGATGGAACTGAGATGCCAAGAAAGGAAAATTCTATTGGTAAAGTTTCAAATCTCTATAAAAAATGAGACCTGGAGAAAATGCTACTAAATATTTATATTTTAAAAATAAGAAATGGGTATAGATGAGAGTAATAATAAGTGATATTAATGGAGCATTTTCTAAGCGTTGAGCAATATTCTAAGACATTTTTTCTCAATCCCAGCTGCACATTCAGATGACTAGGAACTTCATGTGTAGAGATCCTGATATTGGTTCTGGCTGAGGCTGGAGTATTTGTGCATTTTAAAATAAGCACATGTAGGAGTGCCTGCTGTGGCACAACAGGGTCAGCCATGTCTCTGGAGCACTGGGATGTAGGTTCGATCCCTGAACCGGCACAGTGGGTTAAGGACCTGATGTTCTTGCCATAGTCGCAATGTAGGTTGCACCTGTGGCTTGGATATGATCCCTGGTCTGGGAACGCCATATGCCATAGGGCATGAGGAAAAAAAAACTCACATGTAAATGTAGTGATCATATGGAACTGAAAACCACTGGTCTAAGCAATATTAACAATTTTTCAAAATTTTCAACAATCCTATTATGTTGATTCAATTGTTATGATAATTTCATGGTATGGAACCTTCCCAGATGTGTTTACATTATTTATTTTTAATTTATTCTCAATAAAACCATGGGATGACCTGCTAAAATAATGAACCTGAAGTACCTTCAGGTAGCAGAAGTAAGAGAACTGAAATCCCTTAATTAGGAAGGATTGGCATGAAAATCTGTTTGACATGAGAAGGCTGGGTCTTAACTCTGGCCATGGGACCTCCCCTGGTGCTAAATTCACCAACTGTAAGTAAGAGGTTTATGAACAGGAAAACAAGACTCCCAGGTGTCTGAAAATGTGCTCAACATCGCTGATATCAGGAACGCTGGTCAAAACCCCAAACATCACCTCACCTCTATTAGAATGGCTATTTTATTTGTTTGTTTATTTATTTATTTATTTTTGCTTTTTAGGGCAGCACTCTCGGCATATGGAGGTTCCCAGACTAGGGGTCGAAGTGGAGCTACAGCTGCCCGCCTACACCACAGCCACAGCCACACCATATCTGAGCTGTGTCTGCAACCTACATCACAGCAACTCCGGATCCTTAACCACTGAGCAAGGCCAGGCATGGAACCTGCAACCTCATGGTTCCTAGTCGGATTCATTTCCACTGTGCCACAATGGGAACTCCTAGAACGGCTATTATCAAAAATCCAGATGAGGAGTTCTGGCTCAGAGGGTTAAGGACCTGAAGTTGTCTCTTGTGAAGAGGAAAGTTCCATCCCTGGCCTTGCTCAGTAGTTAAGGTTCTCTTATCACTACAAGATGTGCCATAGGTTGCAGATGTGTCTCAGATCAGGTGTTGCCATGGCTGTAGGTGAGCAGCTGCAGCTCAGATTCAGCTCCTGGCCTGGGAACTTCCACATGCCACAGGTGCAGCCATTAAAGAAAAAAATCCAAATGACAAGTGTTGCTGAGGATGTGAAGAAAAGGGAATACTTGTACTTGGTTGACAGGAATGAATGTTAGTACAGCCATTATTGAAAAGAGAATGGAGGTTCCTTAAAAATTAAAAACTGCTACTAATTAAAATAGAACTACCCTATGATCCATCAATCTCACTACAGAGAAAAATGTCCAAAAGATATGAAATCAGTACCTCAAAGAGATATCTGTACTCCCATGTTCATTGCAATACTATTCACAGTAGTGAGAATATGGAAAAAAATGAAATGTGGAGAGATGAATAAAGAAGATGTGGTGTGTACATAGAGACAGTAGATGTACAAAAACTAAGAGTGGTCCCTCACACCAGACATTTTACTTAGACTCTATTGAGTTGAAACAAATAACTTCGTTTAAAATAAAAAAATTTCTAGAGTGTTTCTTAAATGTTATTGTTTAATCATTGAGAGAAGCTCTGTATGTTAATGCCATCCTCTTAGCAGCGCTGCATGATTCTGTGCACTTAATGAAACCATTAATTTTGAATTTCAGCAAAGCCAAATGTATGAAGAATATATTAAATGACTTTTAAAACATAACCCTGATATTTGAGAAATCACTGAATTCATGATGGAGAGAAGACAAAAAGCGACAAAACTCTTGAAGATAACTATCAAAAAAAATGTCTGACTATGAACATTCAACTTTAATTTAGAATTCAGTTTACACGGCCCCACATTTTATAGCATATTTATAAATATTCTAAATAAAGGAAATATCTAGAACCCTTTTGAAAAATAAGGTTTATTTAACTGTGTCTTAATTTGTTTAAATTCAAAATTTATTTCATTCTTAGAAGGTGTAGGGTATTTCTTGTATATTTCTTCTAAAGAAATTATCTATATTACTGTGATCACATATTTATTTTTTAATTACTCAATGAATTTTATTACATTTATAGTTGTACAACAATCATCACAACCCAATTTTATAGCATTTCCATCCTAGAGCATCCCCCCACCCCACAACCTGTCTCATTTGGAAACCACAAGTTTTTCAAAGTCTGTGAGTCAGTATCTGTTCTGCAAAGACATTCATTGTGTCCATTTTTTTTGATTCCACATGGAAGTGATAGCATTTGATGTTGATGTCTAACTGTCTGACTGACTTCATTTAGCATGATCATTTCTAGGTCCATCCATTTTCAGGAACAGAATTAATATTTATGATCCCTAAATCATGGCAGCATGCTGAGGCCAGATTAGATTAACATATAGTCCCCTCATGGACTTTCTCAGGAAAATCATAAAATAAATTTATCATCTGGAAGCATTTTTATTCTACTCATGTTGCCTTCTTGGAACTGGAATCAAAGCATCTTCCCTTCAGGGGACAAAGTGTAGGGCTCAAAATTAAAGCCAAGTTAGGAAGAATTCGTTCTGGTTTTATCTACTGTCTACAGAAATATATTACCCTATCTTATTGACATTGAAGATCATGGATTTATATCTCTAATATTCTCTCTCCTCTGCTACTGTATAGTAAAGTTGCTATAAAGTGAGTGTGTGTAGAAAAAGGCAAAAAAATGGAAACCAGTGAGAAAACAGTTATAAGCAGATAGAACTTTTCACACTAAGAAATACTGAACAATTCCTGGAGTGTGTGACCTTAGAAATGAATTGCTTGAATCCAAAATACAGACAGAGTGCTGAATGCCCATTTTACTTATTTCCTTAACTTCAACCCTCATTACTTTTCCCAAAGGTGTTCCACCTACATGGAACAGCAAAATCTAACAGGTGTCTCAGAATTCTTCCTCCTGGGACTCTCAGATAAGCCAGAACTACAGCCCCTCCTCTTTGTCCTGTTCCTGTCCATGTACCTGGTCACCATGCTGGGGAACCTGCTCATCATCTTGGCTGTCACCTCTGACTCCCACCTCCACACCCCCATGTACTTCTTCCTCTGCAACCTGTCCTTGGCTGACATGGGTTTCATCTCCACCACCATCCCCAGGATGATTGTGAATATCCAAACTCACACCAGAGTCATCTCCTATGCAGGCTGCTTAACTCAGATGTCTGTTTTTATTCTTTTGGGGGGTATGGATGGTACACTTCTGACAGCAATGGCCTATGACAGGTTTGTGGCCATCTGTCACCCACTGCACTACCCCGTCATCATGAACCCACGCTTCTGTTGCTTCTTAGTTTTGGTGTCTTTTTTTGTTAGCCTTTTGGAGTCCCAGGTGCACGGTTGGATTGTATTAAAACTTACCTGCTTCAAGGATGTGGAAATTTCTAATTTCTTCTGTGACCCTTCTCAACTCCTCAAGCTAGCCTGCTCTGACACTTCCACCAATAACATAGTCATGTACTTTGTTGGTGCTATTTTTGGTGGCATTCCAGTCTCAGGGATCTTTATCTCTTATACACAAATTCTTTCCTCCATTCTGACAGTCTCTTCATCAGGTGGGAGGTACAAAGCCTTCTCCACCTGTGGCTCTCACCTGGCAGTTGTTTGTTTATTTTATGGAACAGGCCTTGGGGTTTACCTCAACTCAGCCATCTCTCATTCTACCAGGAAGGATGCAGTGGCCTCAGTGGTGTACACGGTGGTCACCCCCATGCTGAACCCCTTCATCTATAGCCTGAGGAACAGAGATATCAAAAGAGCCATGAGGAGGTTTCTCAGCCAAACAATCTATTCTCCATTACCTGTGTCATTACCTGTGTCATCCATTTGGAGTGTAGTTTGGAACATGTAGCAAAATCCAACATCTGGACCTGAAAAGTCTACTTCTCAGATCACATCATTTTTTAGCTCTTCATGCCACTCTTTGCCTCACATTTGAATACTGGTTCATTGTTATGTCTTTAGCGGGACTTGGAGTGTATTCTGAGATCCTTTGTATATCATACTTAACTGCATAGCTGACTCATTAGATCTATGGAAATATCTGTAGTTTATCATAGTGACCCAAACTTCATGAAAAGATGACCAACTCTCTTGTTATTGAAAATGCATATTATTTTCCACAAGTCTTTTTACAATCTGTTATTTTTATGGATGAATAATATTCTACTATATATATATATGATATCTATATATCTATATATATAGATATATATAGGTAGATCGATATATCTAGACAATCAGTTTAAGAAAACTCTATATGGAATTCCTGTCATGGCACAGCAGAAGCTAATCTGACTAGGAGTCATGAGGTTGCAGGTTCAATCCCTGGCCTCGCTCAGTGGGTTAAGGATCTGGCGTTGCCATGAGCTGCGATGTAGGTCACAGATGTGGCTCAGATCTGGCATTGCTGTGGCTCTGGTGTAGGCCAGCACCTGTAGCTCCAATTAGACCCCTAGCCTGGGAACCTCCATATGCCGTAGATGCAGCCCTAAAAAAGACAAAAGACAAAAAAATAAAAAAACATTATATATAAAAACATTTTCTCAAACTGATTGTCTGTTGATGGGCTTTTGGGTGGTTTCCATGCATTAGCTTTTGTAAGTAGAGCTGCTATGAATACTCGGGTATGTGTATCTTTTTGAATTAGAGTTTTCATATTTTCTAATTATATCCCCAAGAGTGGGATTGCAGGATCATATAGTAACTCTACCTTTAGTTTTTTAAGGACCCTCCATATGTTCTCTGAAATGGGTGTACCAATTTACACTCCCACCAACAGTGTAGGAAGGTATTATTTTTCCCACAACCTATCTGCATTTATTATTTGTAGACATTTTTTTTAAGGACTGAAGGTGTAGCATATGGAAGTTCCCAGGCTAGGGGTGGAATTGGAGCTACAGTTGAGGCCTACACCACAGCCACAGCAATGCCAGATCTGGGCTGCATCTGTTGCCTATGTTGCAGTTTGCAGCAATGCTGGATCCTTAACCTACTGAGTGAGGGCAGGGATCAAGCCTGCATCCTGATGGACACTATGGCTGGTTCTTAACCAGCTGAGCCACAACAGGAACTCCTGTTTTATTTTTTAATTTAATATTATTGGAGTATAGTTGACTTACACTATTGTAATAGTTTCAAGTTTACAGCAAAGTGGATCAGTCATACATATAAATATGTTTATTATTTTCCCCATATAGGTTATTACAAACTATTGAGTAATTTTTCTGGTGTTATACAGTAGGTTCTCACTAATCATACATTTGATACAGTAGTGTGTATATGTTATTTTCACTCTCACAATTCTTCCCTCCCCCCAATGTTTTCACCTGTGATAACCTTAAAATCAGTTTTGAAATCTATGTGCTTGTTTCTGATTTATAAATAAATTATTTTGTATCAATATAATATCTCATAGATTCCATGTATGAGATATTATATTGTACTTGTCTTTGATTTACTTCATGCAGTATGATAATCTCTAGATCCATCCATGTTGCTGCAAAAGGCACTATTTCATTCTTTTTTATGGTTTAATAGTATCCTATTGCATATATGTACAACATCTTTATCCATTCATTACTTGATGGATAATTAGGTTGTTTATATGTCTTAGCTGTTGTGAATAATGATGCAATGAACATTGGAGTGAATGTATCTTTTCAAATCATAGTTTTCTCCAGATAAATACCCTAGTGTGGGATTTCTGGGTCATATGGTAGTTCTATATTTAGATTTTTTAGGAACCTCCATACTGTCCTCCATAGCGGTTGTACCACTTCCTTCCTTTTCATGCAGCTATTCTCAGTTTTGTTCTACTGTGTTGCTGAAGTTTCTTACATGGACCCCTGACCTCTTCCAGAGTTGTTTTTGCTCATGGATAGCTGTCTAATTGTTGATCATTGTGGGGTTACAGAGGCTAAGGTTACTCCTACTTTACTATCTCAGTCATGTAAAGTTTTCTTCATATCAGTTAATGACAAACCAATCTCTGAATTCCTCCTCCAGAGGCCTCAGGAGGACAGTATGAGTAGAATGTAGAGTGTTGCAAGGGATCATCATTCCCTTACAACTCACTTTATTAACCGGGGGAAAAAAAAAAAAAAACAGGCCCGAAGCACATATACTTAAATGTTATGATCTGTGAATACAAAGCAATCTAAAGAAAATAAATTCTGGAACAAGATGAGCTCTTCCAAAAGAGCCAAAATCAGGAGTCCACTGGAGATTTTTGCTGTATTGGGGCATGGAAGGGCTGTGGCTATCAGTGGAGAGACCCTGGTGGTGGAAGAGAAATCACATTGGCTTTTTCTAACTGCCTATCCTGAAGCAACATGGTGAGGACAGCAGAAATACCAAATTGGTAGAGCCAATTTCTACCCATGTGCCAGTTCTTCTCAACAGGGAAACTTGGCTGAGAGAATTGTGGACCATGTTGAGAAGCAGAGAGGTATCTCCAGTGTCTTGTGGTGCTTAGAGACCAATGTCCTGATAAAGATGAGGCTGCATGGTGAGCAGACTCTAATGTGGTCCCAATGACCCCCCCCTCCTCTATTCATGCCATTGTCAAGACCCATCTCTTGAGTGCATCTGGGACCTAGTGACTTGTTTTCAACACAGGCAATAGGGCAAAACTAAGGGGATATCACTTTTGAGATTAGGGTGCAAATGGAATGCCTTTCACCTCCCTAACCCTTTTTTCTTCATCAGCTGATCTGCTTAATTTGATGGAAACCAACTGGCAAGTGTGAGCTTCCCCATGAGAGACCCATGTGGCAAAAAATGGAGGAAGTACTCTGGCCAACAGCCCACAGGAAACTCCATCTTTCCAAAGGCTACATGAGCAAACTTGAAAACAGTTCTATTCTCGGTCAAATTTTGAAGGGACTGCAGCTCTAGCTGAGACCTTGATTGGCATCTGTTAGATACTCTGGTTTGTTTAAGAGAAGAAGCAAGTCATAAAAAAAGTGTATAAAATCAATTGTTTTCCAATATAACAACATATATCAATTAAAGAGAAAAATCTGAACTTGAACTATCATTTAAATAAGTAAAAAGTCCCAAATAAGGGAGATAGAAAGTTCCTCTTAGAGACATAAACCCTAACTGGGAAAATGGAAGTAACTTCAGATTCCGTTATACAATTCTCCTTAATTTACATGATTGACACAATGGATTCGCAGATGTCAAAGTCAAAATGTCATATGTCGACTTTTTAAAATGAGACTGCAATTTAGGTTACGACACTCAAAGTTGGAATACAATTCAGTCTATACTTTGAAAGAGTACAGGTGAGCTTTATCTTGAGAAAAGAAGGGCCCACACCTGTTCTTTTCTTCTTCTGTTAATATTAGGAAGTCCTCACAGATTGGGATACCCTGGACCAATTTTGTTAATGAGGAGCTCTGTGCATTGAGATTTTACAGCCATGCAGGAGTAAGTAATTAGCCAGTGCCTCCAGCCTTTCAGTGTACCATTCTCAGTTAGGCCATTTTTTTCTTCTCCTTTTTAGGGCTGGCATATGGAAGTTTCTAGGCTAAAGGTTGAATCAGAGCTACAGCTGTAGACCACAGCCACAGTCATAGCAATGCCAGATCTGAGCCTCATCTGCGACCTACACCACAGCTCACAGCAATGCCAGATCCTTAACCCACTGAGCAAGGCCAGGGATCGAACCCTCATCCTCATGGATACTAGTCAGATTCATTTCCTTTGAGCCACGATGGGAACACCTTCATTTAGGCTTTATATATGTATCTCCTCCTCCCAGGGTCATCAGCTGCATAAGGGGATTCATGCCTGAGTCTGTCTTCCTGTCGGTCCTGAAGACAGAACCTGTGCCCTCGTCATTCCCCAGACAGAAGAAGGCAGTGGATCAAAACTCCCATGTCATAATCCAGCAAAAATACAGCATGGACCAGTGAGTATCCAAGGAGGAGGTAGAAGGGGCAGGGATTGTTAGGAATTGTTTCCTCATTAAGACAAGAAGAGTTGTTGGGGTAGCCAGGTGGGAGGACACTGATATGCAAGTTTCAGCTCAGAGGCCTATGAAGTTTATGTTCTTTTTTTCTGCTGGGAATTTCTGAATTCTCGTTCAGAATTCTTCTCTTTTCCATCACCCATTCTAACATCCATAGGCATCACCCACAAGAGATAAGGTGGTAGATCTCTTCGAACCATCTTCTAATCACTCCAAAATGATCATGGGGGAGTTCCTGCTGTAGCACAGTGGGTTAAGAACTCAGCATTAGTGTCTCAGTTCGCTGTGGAGAAATGGGTTTGATCCCTGGGCTGGCTCAGTGGGTTAAATGCAGCTGCGGCCCAGATTCAGTCCCTGGCCCAAGAATTTCCATATGCCACCAGGTGGCCATAAAAAAATATGATGTTAGATGACATAATTATGATCATGATGGTAATGAAGAGAGTAACCATAATATCACAAAACTTTATCAAGATTTTCCTCAAACAGGCTTTGAGCTCTGTGCTATATAGCCTTCAAATTTTCATCTGCACAATTACCAACAAGGTAGAGATACACATGTTATTTTTTATTTGTTAACATTATTTTACATCAAATAGAGAATTCTTTTTTAATTTGGTCCTGGGGTAAAAAGGAGGGAAGTCAGGTTTGGATCTGAGCAGCAAGACTATTCACAGGGTACAGGACTGTGTCTTTCTGTACAATTTAGTTTCATGTGGACCCTTGAAATGCAGCTAGTCCAAATAGAGGTGTGTTTTGCAGGTTTTATATATGTCCATAAATTGGGTTAGAAATAACTCCTTCACTGTGCTGCAAGGGTGCCATGGATGTTTCATCCTATAGCTCCAAGGATCTGGATCTTTGTTGCAACAAAGGCATGAGCAATGGTAGGGGCAGAGGTGTTTAAAGATCATGGTCTGTTTTAATGATGCAGACAACAGCATGATTCACAATAGCTGCTTTTTTTTTTTTTATTTTCCCACTGTACAGCAAGGGGGTCAGGTTATCCTTACATGTATACATTACAATTACAGTTTTTCCCCCACCATTTCTTCTGTTGCAACATGAGTATCTAGACATAGTTCTCAATGCTATTCAGCAAGATCTCCTTGTAAATCTATTCTAGGTTGTGTCTGATAAGCCCAAGCTCCCGATCCCTCCCACTCCCTCCCCCTCCCATCAGGCAACCACAAGTCTCTTCTCCAAGTCCATGATTTTCTCTTCTGAGGAGATGTTCATTTGTGCTGGATATTAGATTCCAGTTATAAGTAATATCATATGGTATTTGTCTTTGTCTTTCTGGCTCATTTCACTCCGGATGAGATTCCCTAGTTCCATCCATGTTGCTGCAAATGGCATGATGTCATCCTCTTTTATGGCTGAGTAGTATTCCATTGTGTATATATACCACATCTTCCGAATCCAATCCTCTGTCGATGGACATTTGGGTTGTTTCCATGTCCTGGCTATTGTGAATAGTGCTGCAATGAACATGCGGGTGCATGTGTCTCTTTTAAGTAGAGCTTTGTCCGGATAGATGCCCAAGAGTGGGATTGCAGGGTCATATGGAAGTTCTATGTATAGATTTCTAAGGTATCTCCAAACTGTTCTCCATAATGGCTGTATCAGTTTACATTCCCACCAGCAGTGCAGGAGGGTTCCCTTTTCTCCACAGCCCCTCCAGCACTTGTTATTTGTGGATTTATGAATGATGGCCATTCTGACTGGTGTGAGGTGGTATCTCATGGTAGTTTTGATTTGCATTTCTCTTATAATCAGCGATGTTGAGCATTTTTTCATGTGCTTGCTGGCCATCTGTGTATCTTCTTTGGAGAAATGTCTATTCAGGTCTTTTGCCCATTTTTCCATTGATTGATTGGTTTTTTTGCTGTTGGATTGTATAAGTTGCTTATATTCTAGAGATTAAGCCCTTGTCCGTTGCATCATTTGAAACTATTTTCTCCCATTCTGTAAGCTGTCTTTTTGTTTTCTTTTGGGTTTCCTTTGCTGTGCAAAAGCTTTTCAGTTTGATGAGGTCCCATGGGTTTATTTTTGCTCTAATTTCTATTGCTTTGGGAGACTGACCTGAGAAAATATTCATGATGTTGATGTCAGAGAGTGTTTTGCCTATGTTTTCCTTTAGGAGTTTGATGGTGTCCTGTCGTATATTTAAGTCTTTCAGCCATTTGGAGTTTATTTTTGTGCATGGTGCGAGGGTGTGTTCTAGTTTCATTGCTTTGCATGCAGCTGTCCAGGTTTCCCAGCAATGCTTGCTGAATAGACTTTCCTTTTCCCATTTTATGTTCTTGCCTCCCTTGTCAAAGATTAATTGACCATAGGTGTCAGGGTTAATTTCCGGATTCTCTATTCTGTTCCGTTGGTCTGTCTGTCTGTTTTGGTACCAGTACCACACTGTTTTGATGACTGTGGCTTTGTAGTATTTCTTGAAGTCTGGGAGAGTTATGCCTCCTGCTTGGTTTTTGTGTCTCAGGATTGCTTTGGCGATTCTGGGTCTTTTGTGGTTCCATATAAATGTTTGGATTGTTTGTTCTAGTTCTGTGAAAAATGTCCTGGGTAATTGGATAGGGATTGCATTGAATCTGTAGATTGCTTTGGGTAGGATGGCCATTTTCACAATATTGATTGTTCCAATCCAGGAACATGGAATATCTTTCCATTTCTTTACATCTTCTTTGATTTCTTTGATTAAGGTTTTATAGTTCTCGGCATATAGGTCCTCTTTGGTCAGGTGTATTCCGAGGTATTTGATTTTGTGAGGTACAATTTTAAAAGGTATCGTATTTTTGTATTCCTTTTCTAATGTTTCATTGCTGGTATACAGAAATGCAACTGACTTCTGAATGTTAATCTTATAGCCTGCTACTTTGCTGAATTTATTAATCAGTTCAAGGAGTTTTGGGGTTGTGTCCTTAGGGTTTTCTAGGTATAGAATCATGTCATCTGCATACAGTGACAGTTTGATCTCTTCTCTTCCTATATGGATGCCTTTGATTTCTTTTGTTTGTCTAATTGCTGTGGCTAAGACTTCCAAAACGATGTTGAAGAGCAGTGGTGAGAGTGGGCATCCCTGTCTCGTTCCAGATTTGAGTGAGAAGGCTTTCCGTTTTTCCCCATTGAGGATTATATTTGCTGTGGGTTTATCAGAAATGGCTTTGATTCTATTCAGGAATGTTCCCTCTATACCCACTTTGGCGAGGGTCTTGATCATGAATGGATGTTGAACTTTGTCAAATGCTTTTTCTGCATCTATTGAGATGATCATATGATTTTTGACTTTTTTTTGTTAATGTGGTGTATGATGCTGATTGATTTGCATATGTTGAACCATCCTTGTGAACCTGCGATGAACCCAACCTGGTCATGGTGTATAATTTTTTTGATATGTTGTTGGATTCGGTTGGCTAAGATTTTGTTGAGAATTTTTGCATCTATATTCATCAATGATATTGGCCGATAGTTTTCTTTTTTGGTGGTATCTCTGCCTGGTTTTGGAATGAGGGTGATGGTGGCCTCATAGAATGTCTTTGGGAGTATTCCTTCTTCTTCAACCTTTTGAAAGAGTTTAAGGAGGATGGGCACCAATTCCTCTTTATATGTTTGATAGAATTCACCTGTGAAGCCATCTGGTCCTGGACTTTTATTTGTAGGGAGTGATTTTATGACCTCTTCAATTTCATTTCTAGTGATCGGTCTGTTCAGTTGGTCTGTTTCTGCTTGATTCAGTTTTGGCAGGTTGTAAGATTCTAGAAAATTGTCCATTTCTTCCAGATTGTCAAACTTATTGCCATATAGTTGTTCATAGTATTCTCTTATGGTTTTCTGTATTTCTGCTGTATCCGTTGTGATTTCTCCTTTTTCATTTATAATTGTGGTTATTTGGGTTCTTTCTCTCCTCTTTTGAGTGAGTCTGGCCAGGGGTTTATCAATTTTGTTCACCTTTTCAAAGAACCAGCTCTTGGTTTTATTAATTTTCTCTATTGTTTTTTAAGTCTCTATTTTATTGATTTCTTCTTTGATCTTTATAATTTCCTTCCTTCTGCTGACTTTAGGACTTTTTTGTTCTTCTTTTTCTAATTCATTTAGGTGGAGGGTTAAGTTGTCCATTTGGGATCTTTCTTCTTTTTTGAGAAAGGCCTGTATTGCTATAAATTTCCCTCTGAGCACTGTTTTCGCAGCATCCCATAGATTTTGAGAGGTTGTGTCTTCATTATCATTTGTTTCAAGGTAGTTTTTAATTTCCTTCTTGATTTCCTCATTGACCCATTGGTTTTTTCGTAGCATGTTGTTGAGTCTCCATGGAGTAGGTTTTTTCTCTTTGCTTTTCCCATGGTTGATTTCTAATTTCATGGCATTGTGGTCAGAGAAGATACTTGAGATAATTTCTATGCTCCTAAATTTATTGAGATTCGCTTTATGTCCCAATATGTGGTCGATTCTTGAGAATGTTCCATGGGCATTTGAGAAGAATGTGTATTCTGCTTTTTTTGGATGTAGTGTCCTGAAGATATCAATTAAGTCTACCTTTTCTCTTGTTTCCTTTAGGATGTCTGTTGCTTTATTGGTTTTCTGTCTAGAGGATCTGTCCATTGATGTGAGGGGGGTATTTAGGTCTCCTACTATGATTGTATTCTCATCAATATCTCCCTTTATGTCTGTTAATATTTGTTGTATGTATCTGGGTGCTCCTATGTTTGGGGCATATATGTTGACGATAGTAACATCCTCTCCTTGGATGGATCCCTTAATCATTAAATAGTGTCCTTCTTTGTCTTTCTTTATGTCTTTTGTTTTAAAGTCTATTTTGTCTGATATGAGCGTTGCGACTCCTGCTTTTCTGTCATGTCTATTGGCATGAAATACTTTTCCCCAGCCTTTCACTTTCAATCTATATGTATCTTTTGTCCTAAGGTGAGTTTCTTGTAGGCAGCATATTGAAGGTTTTTGCCTTTTTATCCACTCAGCCATTCTGTGTCTTTTGATTGGGGCATTCAGTCCATTGACATTTAAGGTGATAATTGATAGATGATTATTTATTGCCATTTGATCCTCGTGTTCCAGTTGATTCTATGGTTCTCCATTCTTCTTTTTTTTTTTTTGGTTGGATGGTCTCCTGTTATTATCTGCTTGAGTGTGTATTTTTTTTTTTCCATTTTTTGCAAATGCAATATTTGGTTTTTGCTTGTGGTTGCCCTGTTTTTTAAGTATGCTAACCCCTTCCCATAATTGTGTGTTTTAGCCTGATGGTCCTGTAAGTTCAAACACTTCATTATTATATTAAAATTAAGAAGAGAGACATACATACAAACAAAAAGGATTATTTACCTCCTAACATCCCTTGCCCACATTTTATGGTTTTGATGACTCTTTTATTTTTTTCTTTTTAATTTTATTTTGTTTGAAGCATGTTCATGATTAAATCTGTATGCTGGCTTATTTGAGTGACTGCTCTCTGATTGCGGTTTCCTCAGTCCTAGTTCTTCCTCTTCTTCTTCTTCTTTTTTTTTTTTCTTTTCTTTTTTCTTCCCTTTCCTTCCTTTCTTTTTGGTTTAGAGAAGCCCTTTCAATATTTCCTTTAACCTGGGTTTTGTGTTGCTGTATTCTTTAAGTTTTTGTTTGTTGGGAAAAATTTTTATTTCCCCTTCTATTTTAAATGATATTCTTGCTGGATAAAGTATTCTAGGTTGCATATTTTTTACTTTTAGCACTTTAAATATCTCTTGCCATTCCCTCCTGGCCTGTAGTGTTTCTGTAAAGAAATCAGCTGATATTCTTATGGGGGTTCCCTTGTAGGTAACATTCTGTTTTTCTCTTGCTGCCTTTAGGATCCTCTCTTTATCACTAACTTTTGCCATTTTTATTATGATGTGTCTTGGTGTGGGTCTGTTTGGGTTCAGTTTGTTTGGGGCCCTCTTTGCTTCTTGTATCTTGAATCCAGTATCCTTTAGATTTGGGAAGTTTCCAGCGATAATATCTTCAAATATATTTTCCATTCCCTTATCTTTTTCCACTCCTTCTGGAATTCCTATTATGCGTAGATTGGCCCGTTTTATATTATCCCATAGGTCTCTTATATTGCTTTCCAGTTTTTTGATTCAGTTTTCTGTCTGTTGACCAGATTGAGTGATTTCCATTATTCTATCTTCCATATCACTGATTCGTTCTTCTGCATTATTCATTCTGGTTTTTACTGCCCCTAGTTCAGTTTGCATCTCTGCAAATGAATGTTCTAGTTTTTCTTGGCTCCTCCTTATATTTTCTAGCTCCTTTCTGAGGGTATCTGCATTACTGTTCATATCTTCTCTTAATTCCTTCAGTATTTTCAGTATTTCTCTTTTGAATTCCAGGTCTGTCAGACTGCAGAGATCTGTTTCATTGTTGACTGTTTTAGGTGAGTTCTCCTGTTGGTTTGACTGGGGGTGGTTTCTCAGCTTCTTCATCTTGCTTGTTGTCTTCTTTCTCCTGAGGGAGTTGTACTCTCCGTTATCGGGTAGTGTTTGCCTTGTCACTGCCGTGGAATATTTCCTGAGGGCTGGCGTTGTTGGTCAATCTTTTTTGAGGCAGTGTGGCTTTTCTGGAGTGTTGATGGGACTAACAGTGTTTCTTTGAAGCAAAGGAGGACTTCCTGAGGGCAGACAGGACTGGGAGGTCCACGCCACGATGGTAGCAGATTTCACTTGGTTCTCAGCACCCCCTGGGGTCTTGGGCGGGTAGCAGGGCCTTTGGAGACTCAAGAGGCTCCTCCCCAGGGCAGCCCGATTCAGAAAGACCGTCTGAGATCTTTTCCCAACTCGGCCAGGCTTGTTGCAGCTTTTCTGGGCTGCAGGGGGTCCTGCCTGGAGCTGGCAGTCCTATGCAGCTGGTCCACTAGGTCTCAGCATTCCCTGGGGTCTTGGGCGGGTAGCAGGGCCCTTGGAGACTCAGGAGGCACCTCCCCAGGGCAGCCCGATTCAGAAAGACCGTCTGAGATCTTTTCCCAACTTGGCCAGGCTTGTTGCAGCTTTTCTGGGCTGCAGGGGGTCCTGCCTGGAGCTGGCAGTCCTATGCAGCTGGTCCACTAGGTCTCAGCACCCCTTGGGGTCTTGGGCGGGTAGCAGGGCCCTTGGAGACTCAAGAGGCTCCTCCCCAGGGCAGCCCGACTCAGAAAAACCGTCTGAGATCTTTTCCCAAGTCGGCCAGGCTTGTTGCAGCTTTTCTGGGCTGCAGGGGGTCCTGCCTGGAGCTGGCAGTCCTATGCAGCTGGTCCACTAGGTCTCAGCATTCCCTGGGGGTTGGGCAGGTAGCAGGGCCCTTGGAGACTCAAGAGGCTCCTCCCCAGGACAGCCCGACTCAGAAAGATCGTCTGAGATCTTTTCCCAAGTCGGCCAGGCTTGTTGCAGCTTTTCTGGGCTGCAGGGGGTCCTGCCTGGAGCTGGCAGTCCTATGCAGCTGGTCCACTAGGTCTTAGCACCCCCTGGGGGCTTGGGCGGGTATCAAGGCCCTTGGAGACCCAAGAGGCTCCTCCCCGGGGGAGCCCGTCTCAGAAAAACCGTCGGAGAATTAGGTCGATCTATTCACGGCCTGGTTAGGCTTGTTCTAGCTTTTCTGGGCTGCAGGCCTTTTCTAGGGGGCTGGTGGTGTTTGGTGCTGCTCTGTGGAAGTGTAGCCCCTCCAAAGGGCAAGCAGGCCTGTGCAGGGAGAGCCCCTGCGGTGGTAGGCTTCAGGCAATTGTTGAGGCCAGCCCTCCTGGATGGCAGGCAGCCCCAGGTTCGGTGAGAGCGTAGGGGGTGGCGGGGGTGGGGGGAGGGAATGCACTGGGAAGCACAGCTTTCTGCTAGCTAGCGGGCCTGTAAGCTTGCTGTGGCGTGGGGGGTATTTTATGGGAACCCACCCCTTCTTCTCTCCGCTCCCCAGCACGGGTGGAGACCAGGCTCTCTCCCAGGTTCCCTCTGAGGCGGCTTTCCACTTTCCAAGTAAATTTTAATGCTTGGTGGTGGGACTCAGGCAGGAGGATTTTTAAAGTTTATCAGATGCTTCCAATATGAAGCCAAGATTGAGAACAAGTGACATATAATCCCCCATATACCTTCATCAATAGATTTGATTGAAGCCAAAGTTTTATAGAAAATAGCCTTGGGTAGTTCAAATGATTGAAAATTTTATATATAGAATTCTCACTGTGGCTCAGCAGGTTAAGGACACAATGTGGCCTCTGTGAAGATATGGGTTCAATCCCTGGTCTCCATCAGGGGGTTAAGGATCCAGTGTTGCTCTAAGCTGCAGGGAAGGTGGAAGATGCAGCTCAGATACAGTGTACTTTGGCTGTGGCATAGGCTGAAGCAGTAGCTCTGATTCACTCTAGCCTTGAGAACTTCCATATGAGGTATGTATGGCTGTAAAAAGGAAAAAAGAAAAAGAAAATTCTATGTAGATTTTATTTTATTTTCCCACTGTATAGCAAGGGGATCAAGTTATCCTTACATGTATACGTTTCTTTTCCCCACTCTTTGTTCTGTTGCAACATGAGTATCTAGACAAAGTTCTCAATGCTATTCAGCAAGATCTCCTTGTAAATCTATTCTAAGTTGTGTCTGGTAAGCCCAAGCTCCTGATCCCTCCCACTCCCTCCCTCTCCCAACAGGCAGCCACAAGTCTGTTTTCCAAATCCATGATTTTCTTTTCTGAGGAGATGTTCATTTGTGCTGGATATTAGATTCCAGTTATAAGTGATATCATATGGTATTTGCCATTGTCTTTCTGGCTCATTTCACTCCGGATGAGATTCTCTAGTTCCATCCATGTTGCTGCAAATGGCATGATGTCATCCTCTTTTATGGCTGAGTAGTATTCCATTGTGTATATATACCACTTCCTCCTAATCCAATCATCTGTCCGTGGACATTTGGGTTGTTTCCATGTCCTGGCTATTGTGAATAGTTCTGCAATGAACATGCGGGTGCATGCGTCTCTTTTAAGTAGAGTTTTGTCCGGATAGATGCCCAAGAGTGGGATTGCAGGGTCATATGGAAGTTCTATGTATAGATTTCTAAGGTATCTCCAAACTGTTCTCCATAATGGCTGTATCAGTTTACATTCCCACCAACAGTGCAGGAGGGTTCCCTTTTCTCCACAGTCCCTCCAGCACTTGTTATTTGTGGATTTATGAATGATGGCCATTCTGACTGGTGTGAGGTGGTATCTCATGGTAGTTTTGATTTGCATTTCTCTTATAATCAGCGATGTTGAGCATTTTTTCATGTGTTTGCTGCCCATCTGTATATCTTCCTTGGAGAACAGTCTATTCAGGTCTTTTGCCCATTTTTCCATTGGGTGATTGGCTTTTTTGCCGTTGGGTTGTATAAGTTGTTTATATATTCTAGAGATTAAGCCCTTGTCCGTTGCATCATTTAAAACTAGAAAATTCTTTATACATTTTAAAACAATTGTGAATTTCTGAAGAATACTGGGTCATAGGTGGCAAATGCAGAAGATTACATAGAACTTGGAGAAAAGACTTGTGGCTGCCTGACGGGAAGGGGAGGGAGTGGGAGGGTTCGGGAGCTTGGACTTATCAGACACAACTTAGAATAGATATACAAAGAGATCCTGCTGAATAGCATTGAGAACTTTGTGTAGATACTCATGTTGCAACAGAACAAAAGTTGGGGGAAAGAAAATGTAATTGTAATGTATACATGTAAGGATAACCTGACCCCCTTGCTGTACAGTGGGAAAAAAAAGTAATAAAAAAAATCCCTCATTGCAAATTTACTTCATAAAAATAAAAAGATTCCATAGATGTAATGGAATTCACTCACGCCGTGATTTTAACATACATAAGATCCAGAATATGTAAAAATACCAATTCATTTTTCTGATATAGGTTATTACAAACTATTGAGTAGTTTTTCCTATGCTGCACAGTAGGTTTTCATTAATCATCTTTTTATACAGTAATGTGTATATATTATTCTCACCCACTTAAAACTAATACAACATTGTAAATCAACTTTACTTCAATAAAATTAAACTTTAAAAAATATCAAGAATGGTCTCTTAATCCCATCAAACATATGCCCATGTAGGAGATGTTTAGATATTATAAATATGATAAATAAATAATGTGAGCTGCAAAACCTATATGATCAAACAAACATATCTGCCAATTCCAGATGTTTTGTGTGCAATAATTTTTAAACAGCAGATGAAAAAAAAAATAGCCAAGTATTGAAATTAGGTTGTTCTGTTGAAGAGCTTCTGTAAGGCTCTCTTGATTTCCCTGTTCCTCAGGCTGTAGATGAAGGGGTTCAGCATGGGGGTGACCGCTGTGTACACCACTGAGGCCACTGCATCATTTCTGGGAGAATGTGAGACAGCTGAGCTGAGGTACACCCCGAGGCCTGTTCCATAAAATAAACAAACAACTGCCAGGTGAGAGCCACAGGTGGAGAAGGCTTTGTACCTCCCACCTGATGAGGGGCCTCTCAGAATGGAGGAAAGTATTTGTGAATAAGAGAAAAGGATTCCAGAGATGGGAATTCCACCAAAGATGGCACCAACGAAGTACATCATTACTTTATGGGTGGAGGTATCATCACAGGCAAGCTTGAGGAGTTGAGGACCCAGTCATACATATATTTATGTGTGTGTGTATACATATGTATACACACATATGTATATATATACACACACACACACACATAACATTCTTTTTCTCATGTGATCTTCCAAAATGTTTTATCACAAAAGATTGGATGTAGATCCCTATACAAGCTATACAGTAGGATTAAGCTATACTTTCCTCTCTTCCCCTCCTGCTCAACTTCTGGGCAAGCTTATGATAAAGTCCACATCCTCCTTCCTTTGGTGATATTGGAAGATTCAAACCATGCCACCTTGAGCACATAGGCAGGAACACTCAGAAATTACACTCTCACCACAATTAAAAAAAATTTAAACCCCAAACCAGTCACTTTCTTTGAACTCTTCAGCCATTTCAAACCCACTTAGAGGACCTTCTATGCACTCCCCAGACAGGGAGATCTTGAGCCGTGGAGTAAAACCTTTGACAACCTTTTATATGTACGGCATTTTCTGTCACATCATCCAAGCCAAATTTTGTATGGGAGTCTGTGCTATTTCTGCAGAGTGTCCACTGCAGCAAGTGAGGCACTGGGACAATGCCCACCACCATCAAAGGTCTTTCTGCTCTTGCTCTGGCTTGCCAACTGGCTCTGCTGCCTGTGACAAACACATACATTTAGCAAATGCCAGCTGGCAAGCTGGCCCTTCGGACTGTGCTGCATGCGTCGAGCCCTTCCAATCCTCTCTGAAAGTCTAACTAACCTAACATAGGAGTTTCAATAATTGCTTGGCTATTTGAGACAAGAGTGTGGGATTGGGTCTTCCCTTAATGTGGCCCTGGGTATTGTGTCTCAGTCCAGACCTATCTGTATGTCTTCAAATAAAGCTGTGGCTGATGCTAGGGTCAGGGGAAAGACTCTTATCCTGACTGGCTATGTGTTTGAAACAGGCAGTGGACCCCATGGGTGCTCAGGGGAAAGAGGATACCCTGTGAAAGATATAGGTACCTTATGTGGTTGCCCATGAGGGTGGTAGTTAGACAATTGTGAGAGAGGGAGAAGGGGAAAGAGAGAGGGGGTGGGAGAAAAAAGAATAAAAAGCAGCTATTGTCTGCATAGGACTGCCAGCTCCAGGCAGGACCCCCTGCAGCCCAGAAAAGCTGCAACAAGCCTGGCCGACTTGGGAAAAGATCTCAGACGGTTTTTCTGAGTCGGGCTGCCCTGGGGAGGAGCCTCTTGAGTCTCCAAGGGCCCTGCTACCCGCCCAAGACCCCAAGGGGTGCTGAGACCTAGTGGACCAGCTGCATAGGACTGCCAGCTCCAGGCAGGACCCCCTGCAGCCCAGAAAAGCTGCAACAAGCCTGGCCAAGTTGGGAAAAGATCTCAGACGGTCTTTCTGAATCGGGCTGCCCTGGGGAGGTGCCTCCTGAGTCTCCAAGGGCCCTGCTACCCGCCCAAGACCCCAGGGAATGCTGAGACCTAGTGGACCAGCTGCATAGGACTGCCAGCTCCAGGCAGGACCCCCTGCAGCCCAGAAAAGCTGCAACAAGCCTGGCCGAGTTGGGAAAAGATCTCAGACGGTCTTTCTGAATCGGGCTGCCCTGGGGAGGAGCCTCTTGAGTCTCCAAAGGCCCTGCTACCCGCCCAAGACCCCAGGGGGTGCTGAGAACCAAGTGAAATCTGCTACCATCGTGGCGTGGACCTCCCAGTCCTGTCTGCCCTCAGGAAGTCCTCCTTTGCTTCAAAGAAACACTGTTAGTCCCATCAACACTCCAGAAAAGCCACACTGCCTCAAAAAAGATTGACCAACAACGCCAGCCCTCAGGAAATATTCCACGGCAGTGACAAGGCAAACACTACCCGATAACGGAGAGTACAACTCCCTCAGGAGAAAGAAGACAACAAGCAAGATGAAGAAGCTGAGAAACCACCCCCAGTCAAACCAACAGGAGAACTCACCTAAAACAGTCAACAATGAAACAGATCTCTGCAGTCTGACAGACCTGGAATTCAAAAGAGAAATACTGAAAATACTGAAGGAATTAAGAGAAGATATGAACAGTAATGCAGATACCCTCAGAAAGGAGCTAGAAAATATAAGGAGGAGCCAAGAAAAACTAGAACATTCATTTGCAGAGATGCAAACTGAACTAGGGGCAGTAAAAACCAGAATGAATAATGCAGAAGAACGAATCAGTGATATGGAAGATAGAATAATGGAAATCACTCAATCTGGTCAACAGACAGAAAACTGAATCAAAAAACTGGAAAGCAATATAAGAGACCTATGGGATAATATAAAACGGGCCAATCTACGCATAATAGGAATTCCAGAAGGAGTGGAAAAAGATAAGGGAATGGAAAATATATTTGAAGATATTATCGCTGGAAACTTCCCAAATCTAAAGGATACTGGATTCAAGATACAAGAAGCAAAGAGGGCCCCAAACAAACTGAACCCAAACAGACCCACACCAAGACACATCATAATAAAAATGGCAAAAGTTAGTGATAAAGAGAGGATCCTAAAGGCAGCAAGAGAAAAACAGAATGTTACCTACAAGGGAACCCCCATAAGAATATCAGCTGATTTCTTTACAGAAACACTACAGGCCAGGAGGGAATGGCAAGAGATATTTAAAGTGCTAAAAGTAAAAAATATGCAACCTAGAATACTTTATCCAGCAAGAATATCATTTAAAATAGAAGGGGAAATAAAAATTTTTCCCAACAAACAAAAACTTAAAGAATACAGCAACACAAAACCCAGGTTAAAGGAAATATTGAAAGGGCTTCTCTAAACCAAAAAGAAAGGAAGGAAAGGGAAGAAAAAAGAAAAGAAAAAAAAAAAAGAAGAAGAAGAAGAGGAAGAACTAGGACTGAGGAAACCGCAATCAGAGAGCAGTCACTCAAATAAGCCAGCATACAGATTTAATCATGAACATGCTTCAAACAAAATAAAATTAAAAAGAAAAAAATAAAAGAGTCATCAAAACCATAAAATGTGGGCAAGGGATGTTAGGAGGTAAATAATCCTTTTTGTTTGTATGTATGTCTCTCTTCTTAATTTTAATATAATAATGAAGTGTTTGAACTTACAGGACCATCAGGCTAAAACACACAATTATGGGAAGGGGTTAGCATACTTAAAAAACAGGGCAACCACAAGCAAAAACCAAATATTGCATTTGCAAAAAATGGAAAAAAAAAAATACACACTCAAGCAGATAATAACAGGAGACCATCCAACCAAAAAAAAAAAAAGAAGAATGGAGAACCATAGAATCAACTGGAACACGAGGATCAAATGGCAATAAATAATCATCTATCAATTATCACCTTAAATGTCAATGGACTGAATGCCCCAATCAAAAGACACAGAATGGCTGAGTGGATAAAAAGGCAAAAACCTTCAATATGCTGCCTACAAGAAACTCACCTTAGGACAAAAGATACATATAGATTGAAAGTGAAAGGCTGGGGAAAAGTATTTCATGCCAATAGACATGACAGAAAAGCAGGAGTCGCAACGCTCATATCAGACAAAATAGACTTTAAAACAAAAGACATAAAGAAAGACAAAGAAGGACACTATTTAATGATTAAGGGATCCATCCAAGGAGAGGATGTTACTATCGTCAACATATATGCCCCAAACATAGGAGCACCCAGATACATACAACAAATATTAACAGACATAAAGGGAGATATTGATGAGAATACAATCATAGTAGGAGACCTAAATACCCCCCTCACATCAATGGACAGATCCTCTAGACAGAAAACCAATAAAGCAACAGAGATCCTAAAGGAAACAATAGAAAAGGTAGACTTAATTGATATCTTCAGGACACTACATCCAAAAAAAGCAGAATACACATTCTTCTCAAATGCCCATGGAACATTCTCAAGAATCGACCACATATTGGGACATAAAGCGAATCTCAATAAATTTAGGAGCATAGAAATTATCTCAAGTATCTTCTCTGACCACAATGCCATGAAATTAGAAATCAACCATGGGAAAAGCAAAGAGAAAAAACCTACTCCATGGAGACTCAACAACATGCTACGAAAAAACCAATGGGTCAATGAGGAAATCAAGAAGGAAATTAAAAACTACCTTGAAACAAATGATAATGAAGACACAACCTCTCAAAATCTATGGGATGCTGCGAAAACAGTGCTCAGAGGGAAATTTATAGCAATACAGGCCTTTCTCAAAAAAGAAGAAAGATCCCAAATGGACAACTTAACCCTCCACCTAAATGAATTAGAAAAAGAAGAACAAAAAAGTCCTAAAGTCAGAAGAAGGAAGGAAATTATAAAGATCAAAGAAGAAATCAATAAAATAGAGACTTAAAAAACAATAGAGAAAATTAATAAAACCAAGAGCTGGTTCTTTGAAAAGGTGAACAAAATTGATAAACCCCTGGCCAGACTCACTCAAAAGAGGAGAGAAAGAACCCAAATAACCACAATTATAAATGAAAAAGGAGAAATCACAACGGATACAGCAGAAATACAGAAAACCATAAGAGAATACTATGAACAACTATATGGCAATAAGTTTGACAATCTGGAAGAAATGGACAATTTTCTAGAATCTTACAACCTGCCAAAACTGAATCAAGCAGAAACAGACCAACTGAACAGACCGATCACTAGAAATGAAATTGAAGAGGTCATAAAATCACTCCCTACAAATAAAAGTCCAGGACCAGATGGCTTCACAGGTGAATTCTATCAAACATATAAAGAGGAATTGGTGCCCATCCTCCTTAAACTCTTTCAAAAGGTTGAAGAAGAAGGAATACTCCCAAAGACATTCTATGAGGCCACCATCACCCTCATTCCAAAACCAGGCAGAGATACCACCAAAAAAGAAAACTATCGGCCAATATCATTGATGAATATAGATGCAAAAATTCTCAACAAAATCTTAGCCAACCGAATCCAACAACATATCAAAAAAATTATACACCATGACCAGGTTGGGTTCATCGCAGGTTCACAAGGATGGTTCAACATATGCAAATCAATCAGCATCATACACCACATTAACAAAAAAAAGTCAAAAATCATATGATCATCTCAATAGATGCAGAAAAAGCATTTGACAAAGTTCAACATCCATTCATGATCAAGACCCTCGCCAAAGTGGGTATAGAGGGAACATTCCTGAATAGAATCAAAGCCATTTCTGATAAACCCACAGCAAATATAATCCTCAATGGGGAAAAACGGAAAGCCTTCTCACTCAAATCTGGAACGAGACAGGGATGCCCACTCTCACCACTGCTCTTCAACATCGTTTTGGAAGTCTTAGCCACAGCAATTAGACAAACAAAAGAAATCAAAGGCATCCATATAGGAAGAGAAGAGATCAAACTGTCACTGTATGCAGATGACATGATTCTATACCTAGAAAACCCTAAGGACACAACCCCAAAACTCCTTGAACTGATTAATAAATTCAGCAAAGTAGCAGGCTATAAGATTAACATTCAGAAGTCAGTTGCATTTCTGTATACCAGCAATGAAACATTAGAAAAGGAATACAAAAATACGATACCTTTTAAAATTGTACCTCACAAAATCAAATACCTCGGAATACACCTGACCAAAGAGGACCTATATGCCGAGAACTATAAAACCTTAATCAAAGAAATCAAAGAAGATGTAAAGAAATGGAAAGATATTCCATGTTCCTGGATTGGAACAATCAATATTGTGAAAATGGCCATCCTACCCAAAGCAATCTACAGATTCAATGCAATCCCTATCCAATTACCCAGGACATTTTTCACAGAACTAGAACAAACAATCCAAACATTTATATGGAACCACAAAAGACCCAGAATCGCCAAAGCAATCCTGAGACACAAAAACCAAGCAGGAGGCATAACTCTCCCAGACTTCAAGAAATACTACAAAGCCACAGTCATCAAAACAGTGTGGTACTGGTACCAAAACAGACAGACAGACCAACGGAACAGAATAGAGAATCCGGAAATTAACCCTGACACCTATGGTCAATTAATCTTTGACAAGGGAGGCAAGAACATAAAATGGGAAAAGGAAAGTCTATTCAGCAAGCATTGCTGGGAAACCTGGACAGCTGCATGCAAAGCAATGAAACTAGAACACACCCTCGCACCATGCACAAAAATAAACTCCAAATGGCTGAAAGACTTAAATATACGACAGGACACCATCAAACTCCTAAAAGAAAACATAGGCAAAACACTCTCTGACATCAACATCATGAATATTTTCTCAGGTCAGTCTCCCAAAGCAATAGAAATTAGAGCAAAAATAAACCCATGGGACCTCATCAAACTGAAAAGCTTTTGCACAGCAAAGGAAACCCAAAAGAAAACAAAAAGACAGCTTACAGAATGGGAGAAAATAGTTTCAAATGATGCAACGGACAAGGGCTTAATCTCTAGAATATATAAGCAACTTATACAACCCAACAGCAAAAAAGCCAATCACCCAATGGAAAAATGGGCAAAAGACCTGAATAGACATTTCTCCAAAGAAGATACACAGATGGCCAGCAAGCACATGAAAAAATGCTCAACATCGCTGATTATAAGAGAAATGCAAATCAAAACTACCATGAGATACCACCTCACACCAGTCAGAATGGCCATCATTCATAAATCCACAAATAACAAGTGCTGGAGGGGCTGTGGAGAAAAGGGAACCCTCCTGCACTGTTGGTGGGAATGTAAACTGGTACAGCCACTATGGAGAACAGTTTGGAGATACCTTAGAAATCTATACATAGAACTTCCATATGACCCTGCAATCCCACTCTTGGGCATCTATCCGGACAAAGCTCTACTTAAAAGAGACACATGCACCCGCATGTTCATTGCAGCACTATTCACAATAGCCAGGACATGGAAACAACCCAAATGTCCATCGACAGAGGATTGGATTCGGAAGATGTGGTATATATACACAATGGAATACTACTCAGCCATAAAAGAGGATGACATCATGCCATTTGCAGCAACATGGATGGAACTAGAGAATCTCATCCGGAGTGAAATGAGCCAGAAAGACAAAGACAAATACCATATGATATCACTTATAACTGGAATCTAATATCCAGCACAAATGAACATCTCCTCAGAAGAGAAAATCATGGACTTGGAGAAGAGACTTGTGGTTGCCTGATGGGAGGGGGAGGGAGTTCGAGGGATCGGGGGCTTGGGCTTATCAGTCACAACCTAGAATAGATTTACAAGGAGATCCCGCTGAATAGCATTGAGAACTATGTCTAGATACTCATGTTGCAACAGAAGAAATGGTGGGGGAAAAACTGTAATTGTAATGTATACATGTAAGGATAACCTGACCCCCTTGCTGTACAGTGGGAAAATAAAATTAAAAAAATAAAGAAAAAATAAAAAAGTTAAAAAAAAAAAAAGAAAAAATTTACTTGGATTGGATTTTATTTTTTTAATTTTTAATTTTTTTTGTCTTTTTGTCTTGTTAGGGCCACACCTGCAGCATATGGAGGTTCCCAGGCCAGGGGTCCAATCGGAGCTGTAGCTGCCATCCTCTGCCACAGCCACAGCAATGCAGGATCTGAGCTGCATCTGCATTCTACACCACAGTTCACGGCAACACCAGATCCTTAACTCAGTGAGTGAGGCCAGGGATTGAACCCACAACCCCATGGTTCCTAGCTGGATTTGTTTCCACTGTGCCTTGATGGGAACTCCACGAATTGGCTTTTAAAAACCTTTTCATTCTAAAGTAAAATGTAAGAGATCAATCATCACATCACTAGTTTTTCTTCCAAGATTGGAGGGGATGCTCTTTCTTTAGTTGAACTCTTAATGGAATTGGCTCTCATCCACAGGCCACTGTGCAGAGAAAACACATCTAAAACAGCAGAATTATATTTGGTGGGAAGAGCCATGACACTTAGGATCAGCAAGGAACATGAAAACTGGCTGGTGGAGGAAGAAGCCAAGTCACCCTACAGCTCAGATACTTTTTGATGCTTATGATTATTGACTGTAATTTGGGCAAAATTATAGATGTTATTCAGTTTCTCCTTTCTTCTTCTATTTCTGCTCCATTTTTATCATCCTTTCCCTATCCTCCCTTCCCCTTTCCCTCCCTTTCTCTTCCATTCCCATTTGCCCTTTTTATTCTTCTTCCTCTTCTCCCTCCTCCTCTTCTTCCTCTTCCTCTTCCCCTTCCCCTTCCTCCTCTTTTTCCTCCTTCTCCTCTCCTCCTCTTCCTTTCTTCCTTCTTCTTCTTTTCCTTCTTCCTCTCCTTCTTCATCTCCTTCTCCTTCTTCTCCTTCTTCTTCCAAGCATCAAATTAAACATGATTTCTGACATACAAAACAAATTTATGATTACAAAAGGGAGGCGTGGGGGAGGGGAGGGATAATTTGGGAGGTTAGGATTAACAGATACACATGGCTACCTATAAAATAGTTAAACAAGGATCTATTGTACAGCACTGCAAACTCTATTCAATCTCTTATAATAATCATAAGGGAAAAGAATCTGGAAAACAATATATATCTATCATTATGTATAACTGAATCACTGTGTTGTATGCCTTAAACTAATATATGAATTACAAAAAAAGAAAACAAAGATTTAATTAGATTAGAGAGCAAAAAGGGCATGACTGATTTTTTTTTTGGCTGTGTCTGTGACATGTAGAATTTCCTGGGCCAGGGATTGAACCTGTACCACAGCAGTGATCAGGGCTACTGCAGTGACAATACTGGATCCTTAATCCACTGCACAGCAAGGGAAGTCCAGAGCATGACCAAGTGAGTCTATGTGAAGCCAATGTTGAGGATTGTTTAATTCTGTCAGACTTTTCATTCGATGACAGCTTGTATGTCTTGGGCCCTTTACTGTTCATAGTTAGATCCTGAAGATGTTAAGGTAATTAGAATTCATAAAGAAGAAGATAAGAGTATTTACCTTAGCAAGACCAATGTGATTTTTCTCAATATTTCTGATAATATTTTTTCACACGTCTTCTCTCTCCACACTCTGTAGCTGGTCATATGAGCTGGTTATTTAGGTACTGTTTTTCTCCTCCAAACTTACCCTTTAATACTTTAAGTTGTGATACTATGGTGGGGACAGAGCATTTTTAGACTGCTGTTCTGAATTTCCATCTCGTTTCTCTTAGTTCCTTCTAATTCATGTTTGAGAAAAGTCACCCTTCCCTATCACCCAACTTTTCCCCATACCCCTTAACCTATGGCATTGTCACCACTTCCTTCAGTGACCACTCTGTGTTACAATGTCTTTTCTTGTGTGCCTTTCATCTCTCAATAATTACCAATATTAAATTATTACCATTAAAATAACTAGTGTGGTTTCTTTTCTCTTGATTGAACCCTGACTAATAAATCATAGTATGGGGGATAATGCTACATTGTGAGAAGCAACTGAAAATTTCAAAGTGAGCTTAGCCTACAAAAATAAGGGTGATTGTAATGATATGGCTTAGTTTTGGATATGAAGTTGAAGTTTAAATACTGGTGTGGTATATCCAGTTAGTGTGTGGTTCTAATTGTGCCTGTAGATAATTGTCACCCTAGTCCTTATGTATAATCTTATCTTAATTTTTATTACTCAAGGACAGCAAAGGATCACACCCTCAGCAAAGCAGAAACCTTTCCTTTCACTAGTAACCACCCCATTGGGATTCACTTTATAACAATGCATCTCTCTTTCCCATCATGATCATATATTTGGGGTCACTCTGTTTTCTGCTACATACCTAGGTATCTATGGTCATCTCAACCTTCCCTTTAGAGATGCTACACATTGTTTCTGAGAGAGCAATCTGGGCTTTTTGAAGATCTATCCAGGAACAGGTTTAAATTACTTGGCTTTTAAAATATTTTATTGGAGTAGAGTTGACTTAAATGTTGTTAGTTTCAGGTGTACAGCAAAATGAATCAGATATATCAATATCTATCTATAACTATATCTATATCTATATCTATATCTATCAATTCCTTTTCGGATTCTTTTCCCATGTAGGTCAGCACAGTAATTTGCCCTGCCTTTCACCGTGGACCTAAATTACCTATGAATTTCACTAACAAGGAACTAGTACCTGATTGAAACCTCCCACTAAGAAATGATTTCTCTTAAATATTAGATTTTTCTTCTTCCCCAAGCATTTTAAAATGTCTCAGCCCTCACACCTTCTTCTCCAATCCTCTCTTTACTTCTGCTATTTGTTCATTTTGGCTGCCAAAATGTTCTTCTGCCACTTATGCACACACACACAATTAGCATACTTTCTCTTATATCCAGTTATAATGAGTAAATAATCAAGCGTTCTTTATATCCGTTAATTAGAAACCAATCTCTGAGTTCCTCATATAGAGAGATCAGAGCTAGGTGGGCAGCAAAGAGAAGATATAGAGGTTGCCAGAAATGATGATTTCCATGCACTTCATTTTATCTCACTCTATAGGACAAAAGCACATTTTTAAAAAGACATCAAGGAGTTTCTGTTGTGGCTCAGAGGGTTACAGACCTCATGTTGTCTCCATGAGGATGTGGGTTCAATTTTTCCTCACTCGGTGGGTTAAGGATCTGCAAGCTGCAGCATAAGTCACAGATGTGGCTTGGGTCTGGCATTGCTGTGGCTGTGGTGTAGGCCAGCAGTTGCAGTGCCAGTTCAACTCCTGGCCCAGGAACTTCCATTTACCATAGTTTCGGCCATAAAAAGAAAAAAAAAAGACCTCAGGAGTTCAAATACAAAGATCCTAAGAAGAATAAGTTTGTAGAGAGATGAGCCCTTTCTAGTTGAGCAGAAAACCGAAACCTCTAGAGACTCTTGTTGAATTGGTCATGAAATGGCTGTGGCTTCTGTTAGCAAAGATAAAATGACTCTATTGTTTTTTTCTTTAAAAATTTAAATGTCTCTTTCAACATATGGCTCTAATACAGAAAACATATAAACAAGTACATTATGAACTAACTCTCTACCTCTCTACACCCCCCATACACAGAAAGGTATTAAAAAATAAAAAAAGATTAGATAATTTCAAAATTAAAAGTTACCTGAATTGTGATGGCACAAAAAGTTTAAATTCTAAATGAGTCCAACTACTGTAAAGACTTTGAACTTCAGGACATGAGGATGGCCCCATAATTATCATCACCATGTAAATCAATCTTCACTGCAAGACCACTGCTGATCAGTTTTACTGAGACAGCAGTGAACATCTCAGCATCTCTCTGTTATTCTATAGGTGGGTCACCTTGAGATAAGCAAGAAGTCTTTCCAAGGGTATGTGACACTTATTTCCAACATGGAAACATTTGGGAGATTTCTCTATTTAAGAGAAACCGGGAAGACTTCTTATGACATGGCCAGGAGCAGCATGGTGGGATCTTCAGAAGAATGTACAACAGAACAAATTCTTTCACTTACCAGTTCTTCTCTAGGAAAGTTTTTTTTAAGAAGTTGGTGATGTGAAGAGTTGGAGACTATGCTGTAATTGCCTTTTTTTTTTTTTTTTTGCCACGCACATGGCATGCAGAAGTTTCCAGGCCAAGGATCACACTTGTGCAACAGCAGTGACTTGAGCCACAGCTATAACAGTGGTGGTTTCTTAACCTGCTGAGCCAACACGGAACTCCAAAGAGCTGGGGACTATGTTGAAAAGCAGAGGGATATCTCTGTAGTCTTGTATGTAGAGCCCAAATTTCTGATAGAAGATGAAATCTTTGTGATGAGCAGCTTCTAGGATGCTCCTAGTTAGCACTTTCACCTGTTTTTCTTTTTTCTTTTTTTTTTTTTCTTTTTAGGGCTGCACATGCAGCGTATGGAAGTTCTTAGGCTAGGGGTGGAATCAGAGCTGCAGCCACCCGCCTATGCCACAGCAGTGCCAGATCCAAGCCACACCTGTAAACTATGCCACAGTTCACGGCAATGCCGAATCCTTTAACCCACTGAGCAAGGCCTGGGATTGAACCCACATCCTCATGGATACAGGCAAGGTTCACAACCTGCTGAGCCACAACAGGAACTCCCTCACCTGTGTTAATGACCTTTTATAGACAAATGTATGTGGGTGTTGGCTAGAGCTAGTGACTTATATCCAATGAAATATATTTAGAAAAATATTGGTGTGTCTTTCCAACATTAATGACCTTCAACCTGCTAGCCTTCTTCTGTTTTCAGCTCTCACATGTGGTCCTGTGTCCTAGAGAAGTCCATGTGGAAGGAAACTGAGGGATGCTTATGGCCAACTGCCCAAGAGGAACTAGATCCTCCCTTTGCCATATAGGTAAATTTCGAATCATATCCTCTTTCAGTCCAGCATTGATATGGCTGCAGTCCCAGCCTACATTTTATTTATTTACTGTTTATTTTATGGATGAATAGTTGATGTAGAGTATTGTGGTAGTTTCATGTGTACAACAAAGTGATTCAGCTATACATATACATATATCCATTCCTTTTCAGATTCTTTCCTTTTATAGGTTATTAAAAATTATTGAGTGTAGTTCTGCATGCTATACCATAGGTCCTTGTTGGTTATCTATTTTATATATGGTAGTACGTGTATCTTATCAAACTCCTGACTTATCCCCCCATCCCCTTCAGTAACCATAAGTTTGTTTTCTGTCTGTGAGTCTACTTCTGTTTTGTAAATAAGATCATTTTTATCTTTTTTAGATTCAACATATAAATGATGTCATACGATATTTGTCTTTCTCTGGCTTGCTTCACTCACTATAAAAATTTGTAGGTCCAGCCATGTTGCTGCAAATAACATTATCTCATTACTTTTTTATGGCTGAGTAATATTCCATTGCATGTGTGCGTGTGTGTGTACACACACACACAATGTATGTATGTATATGTATATATATGCTACATCTTCTTTACCCATTTATCTATTGATGGACATTTAGGTTGCTTCCATGGCTATTGTAAATAGAGCTGCTATGAACATATGGGTACATGCATCTTTTCAAAGTATTGTTTTCTCTGATAAACGCCCAGGAATGAGACTTCATGATCACATGCTAATACTATTTTTAGTTTTTTAAAGAAACTCCATACTGTACTCCATAATACTGGCCTACATTTTGAATGTATAACTCTGTGAGACTTCCTGAAGTATTGAAGCAGTCAAATTCCTGATAAACAGATCAAAATAGATAGTTGTCTAATGTACCAATATACATCAATTAAGCAAAAAAATGAGAACCTGGGCTGTCATTCAAAATAGCAAGAAACATACACCTTCAATGCCCAAATCTATTTCCAGTGCTAAAATTCACATTGTCAACCAGGACAATTAAAAGAAAAATAGTTAGTTCTCCTTGGAGATGTACATCTTAACTTAAAAAAGGAAATATGTCTGATTCTGAATATAAAATACCCAATTCTCTCTAAATTTCACTATTATTAATGGATTTGGAGATTTAAGGCATATGGTATTTATTTATTTTTCTTCTTAAAATAATTTTTATCTTTTCCATCATAGCTGGTTTACAGTGTTCTGTCAATTTTCTACTGTACAGCAAAGTGACCCAGTCACCCATACATATATACATTCTTTTTATCACATTATCCCCCATCATAAGTGACTAGGTATAGTTCCCAGTGCTAGCTATACAGCAGGACTTCATTGTTTATCCATTCCAAAGGTGATAGTTTGCATCTATTAAACCCAGATTTGTTATTTTTTTAATTGCTAAAATATGTGTGATTTTTATAAGAATCCCTATAACTTGGAAGTCAGAAGTGGGTCATAGGATTGAGCCTTCTCCTAAGATGAGGAAGGGTCCAAACTCTTCCAAGGATATTCACTTTTCTCCTTTTCTTCTTTCACTAATATCAGCAAGTCCTCAGAGGCTGGGATAACCTGGACCTATTTGGCTAATTATGAGCTCTGCGCATTGAGCCCACAAGGTCCCACAATGGGAAATAATCACTTTGCTTTCCAGCTCTTCAGTTTTTTGTTCCAGTCCAGTGGGCTTCATATGTATATTTTCTCCTCCCAGAGTCATTCATTGCCTGAATCAGAGGACCCATAGCTGAGTCTATCTTCTTGCAAGTCCTGAGAACAGAGCTTAAGTTTTCATCACTTACCAGGCAGGAGAGGGGTTTGGGGATCGTCATTTTTTGGTCGTGCCCCAGCAGAGATGCAGAACATCTGGTGAGTGCCCAGGGAGAAAATGGATGGAGGAAGGGCTGGAGGGGTATTTTTTTCCCTTTGTCCTCAGGCCAAGCAGGGCAGCCATAGCAGAAGGAATCGGTATCCCATGTTTCAGCTAGAGGTCTATGAGGTTTAAATCCTGGTTCTGTTGGGGGTGCAGGAACTCTCACATACAATGTTATTTTGATCCTGCACTGACTCCAGCTCCTGTAGTCATCTCTCCCATGACAGCTGGAAATAGGTCCTTCTATACTATCTGCTAAGCACCAAAATGATCATGAAAGTGATGATGACAATGATGGAAATGACGACATTGATCACAATATCATGAACTTTTTACCTAGGGTTTCCAAGTGCCAGGCTCTAAGATAAGTATTTTTTATGGCTGCACCTGCAGCATATGGAAGTTCCCTGGCTAGGGATAAAATCAGAGGTGCAGCTGCAGGCCTGGGCCATAGCTACAGCAACACCAGATCGGAGCTGCCTCTGTCAACTGCCAGATCCTTAACCCACTGAGTGAAGCCAGGGATTGAACCTGCATCCTGGCGGACACTGTGACATGTTCTTAACCCTCTAAGCCACAATGGGAACTCTAAGATAAGCTTTTTTGATGTAGCTTGTTAACTTTTATCTCTATAACCTCCTTGAAAAAAAAGCAACATGCATTATCATTATTTTACAGTTAAGGACAGGAAAACATTTATATGTAATTACATGTAATTACAGTCTTGGATAGAAAGGGTAAACTCAGATTTGAACCCAAGTCAGACTCCATTCATGGGGCATCTGGACAATATTTTCATCTGTCAGTCCAACCTGATACTTCTCTTTTCTGTCACTACTGGCAGAGATCCACTGTTTACTATACTCTTCGCTTTGGAATTCCTATAAGACCACAGCAGAAAGTAGCAGGTGTCACCTACTATATAAGTTATAGGAAGTGGAGTTCTCATTGTGCCTCAGTGATAACAAAGAAGACTAGTATCCATGAGGATGTGGGTACAATCCCTGGTCTTCATTGGGTTAAGGGTCTGGCATTGCTGCAAACTGTGGTCTAGGTCATAGACACAGTTTGGATCTGGAGTTGCCGTGGCTGTGGTATATAGGCCAGCATCTGCAGCTCTGATTTGACCCCTGGACTGGGAACTTCCACATGCTGCATGTGTGGCCCCCAAAAGAAAAAAGTTGTAGAAAGTTAGCTGAGATCATAGGTGGAAGTCACAGAACTTGTTGACACACAGTAATTCAGGGCATCTCTCTCTCTCTCTCTTTCTTTCCCCTGTTCCTTGATTTTGTTTTACTATCTACTTCCTCTTTCATGCTTATAGTTTATTTTCTTTCAATCTCTAAGGGAGACATAAATTCAGAGTGTGGGGTTACATTCTTAGGAAACAGGACATAGTTAAAAGATATACCTTAGGAAACAGAGCTCTGAACCTCAGTTTAGACTCTCAAGTGGAAGGAAACAGTGGACATGGTCAGTGAATGGGCTTCAGAGACCCTCCATTTAATTTTAAATCCATCTGTTCTACTTATTATCTGTGTGACCCAAGGCAAGTTCTTAGGATCTCTGAGCCTCAACATTATCATCTGAATTGATCTCCAGTGGATACAACTGTGATGATTAAGCATTAAACATAATAAATACTGAATATATGACTAACTATGAGATGGATGTCTGCAGTAAGTATTTTTGGCATTATCATCATTATTATTAAGTGCCATATATTTAAGTAATATGAAGTTTTGGTTTTCTTCAGAGCCCTGAGAAAACATTTTATATTTGTTCTTACACAAGTGGTTTCTGAGTGCCTGGAGGGAAACAACTGAATCACTTTCATTTATTTTTTAGTTATAATTTCTTTATTCATAATTGACCCAAATAAGCAACTATCCAAATGACTCTCTATAAAAATAGACAAACTATGGTAACAATAATATAAAGGAACAGACCGTTAATACACTTGATAAAACTGATGGATCTCAAAGGCATTATGATCATGGCCTTAATCATACCTTTGTCTCAGAAGATTGACTGGCATGGCTCTTTTTTTTTTTTTAATTTTCCCACTGTACAGCAAGGGGATCGAGTTATCCTTACATGTATATGTTACATTTTTTCCCCACCCTTTGTTCTGTTACAACATGAGTATCTAGACATAGTTCTCAATGCTACTCAGCAAGATCTCCTTGTAAATCTATTCTAAGTTGTGTCTGATAAGCCCAAGCTCCCGATCCCTCCCACTCCCTCCCTCTCCCATCAGGCAGCCACAAGTCTGTTTTCCAAGGGCATGGTTCTTTTTAAAATCAACTATACCCTAGACAGGAGTTCCCGTCATGGCTCAGTGGGTAACGAATCCAACTAGGAACGATGAGGTTGCAGGTTTGATCCCTGGCCATGCTCAGTGAGTTAAGGATTCAGCATTCCTGTGAGCTGTGGTATAAGTTTTAGACGTGGCTTGGATCCCACATTGCTGTGGCTGTGGCATATGCCAGCGGCTACAGCTTCGACTGGACCCCTAGCCTGGGAACCTCCATATGCCATGGGTGTGGCCCTAGAAAAGACAAAAAAAAAAGACAAAAAATAAATAAAATAAAATCAACTATACCCCAGACATATTAAATTTTAAAATTTTTAAATTGATAGTTTATAATTATTTACTACTATTTTAATACATTTTAGAGCATCGTTTTGAATGGATATTTATTATTATTTTTTTACAATCTTATTTTAATGCTTTTGTATAACTCAAAATCTAAATCTAAGATCAGTCTATTTCAATATTTTGTTTTACAGGTATCCTAACTGAAGAACATAATTCATAAATACACATAGGGGCAAATAACAGTAAAAAAAAAAAAAAAAGAATCACATTCTTTTCTGATTCCCCAAAGCCCATACTTGCTTGGCACAGAGTAAGCTGCAAGCAGAACAACAGTTATTATTAAGTATTGAATAGATCTCTCCTTGGTTCTCTGAAACAGAGCTTAGGCAATATGACTTCCATATGAGGGGTGGTTTCTTCCTTCTAGAGATGTCCCCCAGCATTGGACAAATAATAAAAGAATGCTTGGGTATATCTACATCATAGATTTTCTAAGGGACCTATCATTTTCTACTTAATGGAATCTATAATATTCAATTATAAAAACGCGATATATTCTTTATAAAGAAAGAGAAAGTGAGAAAGAGAATTTTATTGTGTGAACTAAGACACACATTAACATTTCTATATATTTTATGAATGAATTCCCTGGACATGATGGGATGGGCATCTATCTCTCTGTAGTACAATAGAATAAAAGGTCCTTAAATCTTTCTTGGGATTGTATTTCATTGATAAACCCATTATTCCAACTACAACTCAAACTCTGATGCAAGTTTTTTTAAATTTTTATTAGAGTATACTTGATTTATAGAGTTGTGTCAATTTATGCTGTACAGCATAGAGACCCAGGGATATATATATAATACATTCTTTTTCTCATACATCTTCCCAAGAGACTGGATATAGTTTTCCATGCTATACAATAGGACCTCATTGATTATCCATACTAAATGTAACAGTTTGTATCTACCAGCCCAAAACTCCCAGTCCATCACATTCCTTCTCCCTTCCTCCTTTCCTCTCTATGTCTGTGAGTCTGTTTCTGTTTTGTAGTTTCATTTTTCCATATTTTATATTTGACATATAAGTGATATCATGGGCATTTTTCTTTTTCTTACTTAGTTCACCTAGTATGTGAATCTTTAGTTACATCAACGTTGTTTTTTATTAATTGATGAGTAGTACTTTGTAGTATATATGTAACACATCTTCTCAATCCATTTTTTCTTCGATGGACACTTAGATTGTTTCTCCATCCCTTGGTTATTGTGAATAGCACTTCAATGAATATAGAGGTGCATGTGTCTTTTGAATCATAAATTTGTCCAGATATATGTCCAGGAGTGGGATTTCTAGGTAATATGGTAGCTGTATATTTAGTTCTCTAAGGAACCCTCATACAGTTTTCCTTAGTGGTTATACCAATTTGCATTCCCACTAATAGTGAAGGACAATTCCCATTTTGCAAACCATCTTTGACTTTTTTTTTTGTCTTTTTAGGGCCACATTGGCAGCATATGGAGGTTCCCAGGCTAGGAGTCTAATCAGAGCTGTAGCTGCCAGCCTACACCAGAGCCACAGCAGTGCAGGATCCGAGCCACATCTGCAACATACACCACAGCTCACAGCAATGCTGGATCCTTAACCCACTGAGCAAGGCCAGGGATCGAACCCACAACCACATGGTTCATAGTCAGATTCGTTTCCTCTGCACCACAATGGGAACTCCTTTTTTTATGATTCTTTTTCCGTTATAGCTGATTTACAGTGTTCCGTAAATTTCTACTGTACAGCAATGTAACCCAGTCATACACATATATCCAACATTTGTTATTTTTACATTTGTGGCCATTCTGACAAGTGGAAAGTGGTACCTCATTGTAGTTTTGAATTGCATTTCTCTAACAATTGGTAATGCTGAACTTTTTTTTCTTTTTTCCTTTTGTTTGTTTGTTTGTTTTGCTTTTTAGGGTTGCACCTGTGCCATATGGAGGTTCCCAGGCTAGGGGTCTAATTGGAACTATAGCTGCCAGCCTACACCACAGCCACAGCATCGCCAGATCTGAGCTGCACCTTCAACCTACACCACAGCTCATGGCAATGCCAGGTCCTTAACCCACTGAGTGAGGCCAGGGATTGAACCCACAATCTCAGGGTTCCTAGTTGGATTCATTTCTGCTGACCCACGATGGGAACTCCCCTGAACATTTTTCATTCTCAACATGAATGTTGTGTCTACTGACCATCTGTATGTCTTCTTTGGATAAATGTCTATTTAGATCTTCTGCCCATTTTTGATTGGATTATTTTTGTGTTTGTGTGTGTGTGTGGTTGTTGTTGAGTTGTCTAAAGTGTTTGTGTATTTTGGAGATTACACACTACACTACCAGAAAACTGTTAGAGCTCATCAATGAATTCGGTACAGTTGCAGGATACAAAATTAATACCAGAAATATATTGCATTTGCCATTGCATCCAAAAGAATAAAATACCTAGGAATAAAACAGAAACAGATGGAAAGATATACCATGATCTTAGATTGGAAGATTCAATGTTGACAAAATGACCAAGGCAATCTATAGATTCAGTGCAACCCCTATCAAACTACTAATGACATTCTTCACAGAATGAGAACAAAACATTTTAAAACTTGTATGGAAATACAAAAGACCCTGAGGAGCCAAAGTGTATTGAAAAAGAAAAACAGAAATGGAAGAATCAGGCTCCTTGACTTCAGACTATACTACAAAACTAGAGTTGCCAAAATAATATGGTACTGGCACAAAAACAAACAAACAAACAAAAAAAAAACATAGGTCAATGAAACAGGATAGAAAGCCCAGAAATGAACCCAAACACCTATGGTCAACTAATCTATGAGAAAGGAAACAATAGCATAGAGGAGGAAAGATATTCTCTTCAGTAAGTAGTTCTTGGAAAACTGGACAGCTCCATGTAAAAGAATGACATTAGAATACTCTAACACCATACCAAAAAAAAAAAAGTCAAAATGGACTAATGACCTAAATGTAAGGCAAGATACTATAAAAACACTTGAGTGAAATATAGGCAGAATGCTCTTTGATATAAATCATGGCAACATCTTTTTTGATCCACCTCCTAGAATAATGGCAATAAAAAACAAAATTAACTAACAGGACCTAGTTAAACTCTAAAACTTTTGCACAGCAAAAGAAATCATTAAAACAAAGAAAAGACCATCCACAGAATGGGAGAAAAACTTTGCAAATGATTCAACTCAAAGGGCCAGATTTCCTGTAAGGTTGATTCAATAATATAATCACATGTTTATAACATTTTTTCTGTTCTTTTCCCATTTGCACATTTCCCCAAATAAATCATGTTTCGACCCGCAAGGAGAAATGAATACCTGATTGGCGTCAGGGACCTAAATGTAGGAGAAATCCAATAATGAAGGATTGACTTAAGAAACACTTAAACTGGCATAAATTTTTTAACTTCAGGTTTCAGGCCTGGATTTGATTATAAATTTCTTAACTGTACATAAGGTTGGATTTGATGGGAAATCAACCGTTCATGAAATTTTAGGATTATAGATATATTTAAGAATTTTTATCAAGTCTCTACAAGCAAAAATAGCAAAAAGCAAACTCAACTTCAGGCATTTCCCTGAAATAGTACAGATTAATAGAAAAACATGAAAAAATGAAAAATAGGTGCAGAATATTCATTAAAATTTAATTATTCCTTCATCACTGGTGCACTGTAAATTAATACCACCTTCAGTGATGCATGATTTTGTGCATTTAACAAAAACATAGTTATCAGAATGTAAAGTCCAGCAAGAACAAATATTTATATATTTGAGTTATATTTTAATAGTTTGACCAGATGGCCTACACATTTAAGTGAAAACTGATCTCCATAAAAGATGGACATCATAACCAAATTATGAAAAATAAACATGAAAATCATTGCCGTATAAAAATACAACCAGAGTATGACTGCTTGATTTTAATTTAGGATCATTAATGTAGTTGTAGCTCCCTGAGTGTTAAACTCCAAATCAAGAGAATTTGTATAAGATTAAGTACTTTGTTTTTTAAAATTTATTAATTTTTTCCACTTTATTAAATTTATTTTATTAGGGTTTACTTACTTTACAGTGTCAAGTCAATTTCTTCTGTACAGCCTATAGTGGCCCAGTTATAATATACATATATTCTTTTTTTTTCTTTTTTTCCCATGAACACAGTGTATCTCTCCATTCATTTAGATCTTCTTTGATGTCTTTCATCAATGTTTCATTAGGTTTATACCCAAAACTTTTATTTTATTTATACCCAAAACTTTTCTTTTTTATATAATGAATTTTATTTTTTCCATTATAACTGGTTTACAGTGTTCTGTCAATTTTCTACTGTACAGCAAAGTGACCCAGTCACACATACATGTACACATTTTTTCTCCCATTATTATGCTCCATCATAAGTGACCAGACATAGTTTCCAGTGCTAGACAGCAGGATGTCATTGCTAATCCCCTCCAAAGGCAATAGTCTGCATCTATTAATCCCAAGCACCCTGTCCATCTCACTCCCTCCCCCCTCCCCCGTGGCAACAACAAGTCTATTCTCCAAGTCCATGATTTTCTTTTCTGTGGAAAGTTTCCTTTGTGTCATATATTAGATTCCAGATATAAGGGATATCATATGGTACTTGTCATTCTCTTTCTGACTTACTTCACTCAGTATGAGAGTCTCTAGTTCCATCCATGTTGCTGCAAATGGCATTATTTCATTCTTTTTCTCATATTGTCTGCCATCATGGTCTATCCCAAAGACAGGATAAAGTTCCCTGTGCTACACAGAATGACCTTTTTGCTTATCCATTCTAAATACTTTTGAGTGCTTCATAGTGTCATTGAATTAGAATAAGTTTTTTTGTCTTTTTTGCCTTTTCTAGGGCCACTCCTGTGGCACATGGAGCTCCCAGGCTAGGGGTCTAGTCAGAGCAGTAGCCACTGGCCTGCGCCACAGCCACAGCAATGCAGGATCCGACCCATGTCTGTGACCTACACCACAGCTCATGGCAATGCCGGATGCTTAACCCACTGAACAAGGTCAGGGGTCAAACCTGCAACCTCATGGTTCCTAGTTGGATTCGTTAACCACTGAGCCACGACAGGAACTCCATAATTTTTTTTCTTAAAGAGGATATTCATTCTACTTTATTTTAAATGGGACCAATATTTTACTGTGTTCAGATATATCTCAAAAAGTCCTTGCTTCTATAACATTCTTCAGCCTAACATCTCTAATGTGATTGTGTACAGAAACAGGTGAAGAACCCAGACATGAAGAAGGAAATTGTTTTAAGAACTCAAATAGAAATTTTGATGAAGGTACTGAGGTATATGGTCCTCAAGTGTGAATATTTTACTTGCGAATCACGTGAATCGAAAATGTGATCACACCTATATGGGTGTATTGTTCTGTTTACTCCAACTGTCTCTCTCTATGGTGTTTTCTTTTTTTGTTTTGTCTGTTTTTTGTTTTTGTTTTTGGCTGCACCTGTAACATGTGGAATTTCCTGGGCTAGGGATCGAATCTGTGGCATAATAGTCGCCCAATATACCAGAGAGACAATGCAAGATCCTTAACCCACTGCACTGCAAGAGAACTCCAACTATCTCTTCTTCTTCAACAGGTGTCTCTTCTACATGGAACTACAGAATCTTACACATGTCTCAGAATTCCTCCTCATGGGACTCTCAGATGATCCAGAACTTCAGCCCTTCATACTTGGGCTCTTCCTCTGCATGTACCTGGTTGCCATACTTGGAAACATGCTCATCATCCTGGCTGTCAGTTCTGATTCCCACCTCCACACCCCCATGTACTTCTTCCTTTCCAATCTGTCTTTGGCTGACATTGGTTTTATTACCACCACAGTCCCCAAGACGCTGGTGAATATCCAAGCACACAGCAAATCCATCACTTATGCAGGCTGCCTAACTCAGGTGTCCTTTTTTTCCCTCTTTGGCTGTTTGGACAGTCTACTCCTGGCCGTGATGGCCTATGACAGGTTAGTGGCCATTTGTTACCCCCTGCACTACCTGGTCATCATAAAGCCCCGTGTCTGCGGCTTGTTGGTTCTGGTGTCATTTTTCATCAGCTTTTTGGACTCCCAGATTCACTTCTTGATGATTTCACAGCTTACCTTCTGCACAAATGTGAAAATCCCTAATTTCTTTTGTGATGCTCCTCAACTTCTCCATCTTGCGTGTTCGGACACCTCCATTGATAACATATTAATTTATTTTACTGGTGCCATTTTTGGTGGGATTCCTGTCTCAGGGATCCTTTATTCTTATACTCAAATTGTTTCCTCCATTCTGAGAATCCCATCAACAGGTGGGAAGTACAAAGTTTTTTCTATCTGTGGCTCTCACCTGTCAGTTGTTTGTTTATTTTATGGAACAGGTCTTGGGGTGTACCTCAGTTCAGCTGTCTCCCCTTCCCCCCAAAAGGGTTCGGTGGCCTCAGTGATGTACACCATGGTCACCCCCATGTTAAACCCCTTCATCTACAGCCTGAGGAACAAAGATATCAAGAATGCCTTGTGGAGGATTATTGGAAGAATAGCCTGATGTCAATATCTGTCTTATTCTTTTGGTTCATAGGACAAGAAAATATAGCGAAGTCAAATATGCACAAGAAGCTTTGAATCTGAAGTTACATGTTGTGTATGGACCCATATAGCTCTTTGTCATTTGTTTACACAACTGTTACTCTCAGTATAACTCTAATGAATTTGGGAGATTATTTTGGATTTAACACTTAAATCAGTCACTCCAGGATTATGTATAGTCCATCAGTACACTCTTCTCACTTTCCTTGTAAATTACCCAAACTAAGTCATGAGCCCTTTCGTTCCCCTCACTGCAAAATAATCATTGCTCCCCCTTCTTGTTAAAAAATATCTTCTGTATTTTCCTTTTTTTCCCCATTTGTTCAGAGAATCTAAATCTTACCTTTAGAACAAAGACATCTATGATTGTTTAACCATTTTATCACATTACATAGATTTATCACATTACATAGGTGATTAAAGTTTGTACATTGTAAGTTAACTATACACAAATATTTTTTTAAATCCTGAAGGAGAAGATATTAAGCCATGTACATGAATATTTTTTGGAGTATAAAAGCAGTTTAAAATATTAGTACACTGTAAAATTTCTGTATACTAACAATGAAATATTAGAAAAGAAATACAGAAATACAATACCTTTTAAAATTGCACCCCCATGGGAGTTCCTGTCGTGGCTCAGTGGTTAACGAATCTGACTAGGAACCATGAGGTTGCAGATTAGATCCCTGGCCTTGCTCAGTGGGGTGAGGATCCGGCATTTCCATGAGCTGTGGTGTAGGTTACAGATGCGGCTTGGATCCCGAGTTGCTGTGGCTCTGGTGTAGGCTGGGCTTACAGCCCTGATTAGCCCCCTAGCCTGGGAACCTCCATATGCCACAGGAGCGGCCCAAGAAATGCCAAAAAGACCAAAAAAATTGAAAAATAAAAAATAAAATAAAATAAAATTGCACCCCCAAAAATCAAATACAAGGAGGCAAAGGAACTATATGTCGAGAAGTATAAAACATGAATCAGGGAAATTAAAGAAGATGTAAAGAGATGGAAAGATATTCCATGCTCCTGGGTTGGAAAAATTAATATTGTAAAAATGGCCATACTACCCAAAGCAATCTACAGATTCAATGAAATCCCCATCAAATTACCCAGGCCATTTTTCACAGAACTAGAACAAACAGTCCAAAAATGTATATGGAACCACAAAAGACCAAGAATTGCCATAACAATTTTGAGGAACAAAAACCAAGCAGGAGGGATAACTCTCCCAGACTTCAGGCAATATTACAAAGCCACAGTCATCAAGACAGTGTGGTCCTGGTACCAAAACAGACAGACAGACCAATGGAACAGAATAGGGAACCTAGAAATAAATGCTGACACCTATGGTCAATTAAGCTTTGACAATGGAGGCCAGAACATAAAATGAGAAAAAAGACAGTCTATTCAGCAAGCATTGCTGGGAAACATGGACAGCTACATGCAAATCAGTGAAACTAGAACACACCCTCACACCATGCACCTAAATAAACTCAAAATGGCTTGAAGACTTAAATATAAGATGAGACACCATCAAACTCCTGGAAGAGAACATAGGCAAAACATTCTCTGACATCAACCTTACAAATGTTTTCTCAGGTCAGTCTCCCAAAGCAACAGAAATAAAAGCAAAAATAAACCAGTGGGACCTAATCAAACTGACAAGGTTTTGCACAGCAAAGAAAACCAAAAAGAAAACAAAAAGACAACTTACAGAATGGGAGAAAATAGTTTCCAATGATGCAATGGACAAGGGCTTAATCTCTAGAATATACAAGTAACTTATATAACTCAACAGCAAAAAAGCCAACAACCCAATTGAAAGGTGGGCAAAAGACCTGAACAGACCTTTCTCCAAGGAAGAGATCTACAGATGGCCAACAAGCAAATGGAAAAAATGCTCAACATCCCTGATTCTTAGAGAAATGCAAATCAAAACTACCACAAGATACCACCTCACACCAGTCAGAATGGCCATCACTAATTAATCTGCAAATAGCAAATGCTGGAGGGGGTGTGGAGAAAAGGGAATGCTCCTGCACTGTTGGTGGGAATGTAAGCTGGTACAGCCACTATAAAGAACTGCATGGAGGTACTTTAGAAATATATGCATAAAACTACCATATGACCCAGCAATCCCACTCTTGGGCAGATATCCAGACAAAACTTTCCTCTAAAAAGACACATGCACCCACGTGTTCATTGCAGCACTATTCACAATAGCCAAGATATGGGAACAACCCAAATGTCCATTAACAGACAATTGGATTAGGAAGATGTGGTATATATATATACAATGGAATACTACTCATTCATAAAAAGGAACAAAATAATGCCATTTGCAGTGACATGGATGGAACTAGAGACTCTCATCCTGAGTGAACTAAGTCAAAAAGAGAAAGACAAATACCATATGATATCCCTTATATCTGGAATCTAATATAAGGTAAAAATGGACCTTTCCACAGAAAAGAAACTCATGGACTTGGAGAACAAACTTGTGGTTGCCACGGGGGAGGGGGAGGGAGTGGGATGGATTGGGAACTTGGGGCTAATAGATGCAAACTATTGAATTTGGAATGAGTTAACAATAATATCCTACTGTATAGCACTGGGAACAATGTCTAGTCACCTATGATGGAGCATGATAATGGGGAAAAAAATAATGCATATATGTATGTGTAACTGGGTCACCATGCTGTACAGCAGAAAAATAATTGTATTGGGGATATAACAATAAAAAATTTTTAAAAATATTATTAGACTGTTGATTCCATAGTATAAGAAGCTCAGTAGTAGCCTCTCATTATAACAAATTATAATTAAAAAGTGAACAATTTAACTTGTTGAAATATTAACATATAACATTATACTAGTTTCAGGTGTATGACATAAATATTTAATATTTCTATATGTTGTGAATCATGACCACATTAAATCTAGTTAACATCCATCCCCAGACATTGCTGCAATTACTTTTTTCTCTTTGTGATGTATGAAACTAAGTCTTTATGTTACCACAATTTTCTTTTATACCTTTAATCTTTCAATAAATGTTTAGTCAGTTGCTTTCATTATATTGTCTTAATTAAAATAACAAGAATGGTTTATTTTTAACTCTGAATGATAAATCATAGCATGGGGAATAAATGTATGTTGCAAGATTCTGAATTTAGAAGATTGCAGATTGTGCTCAGGAAAAAAATGGGATTGTAATGATAGGTCTTTACATAGGGTATAAGGTTAAGTTTAATGTGATGCTTTTCATATTTCCAGTTACTGTGTAGCTGTAAAGATGCCTGTGGATTGTTAAGACACCAAAGTCATTATGAATAAACTTAATTTTTTGTTATTCGAGGATAACAAAAATCATTTTCTTAGCAATCGGGAGACGAACCTCATTTGTATCATGCTTCTCTCTCTTTTTTTATTTAATTTTATTTTTCTTAGAATATTGTTGATTTACAGGGTTGTGTCAATTTCTTCTGTACAGCATAATTCTTTTTCCCATATTATCTTCCATCATAGTCTGTCCCAAGAGACTGAATACAGTTCCCTGTGTTATAGAGTAGGACCTCATTGCTTATCCATTCTAAATGTAATAGTTTGAAACTACTAACCCCAAACTCCCAGTCCATCACAATCCCTCCCCCCTCCCCCTTGGCAACCACAGGTATGTTCTCTATGTCTGTGAGATATTTCTGTTTTGTAGATAGGATCATTTGTGCCATATTTTAGATTCTACATATAAGTGATATAACATGATTTTTGTCCTTCTCTTTCTGACTGCTTCACTTCATATGATCACCTCTAGTTGCATCCATATAAATGCCATTATTTTGTTCTTTTTTATGGCTGAGTAATATCCTGCCATGATCAATGTTCTTTGAAGTCCTTCTTGGTACATATCCAGGTACTTGTATATATATCAATCTTTCCATTAGAGACTCTACCTATAATTACTTTCTTTTTTTTTATAATTTTTTTCATTTTCCCGCTGTTCAGCAAGGAGGTCAGGAAGGATTACCTATAATTTCTGAGGTAATATTCTGGGGCTCTGAAAAGCTATCGAATAACTAGTTTAATTTACTCTGACTTTTACCACTAAGCTAAATTGCCTACCAACTTCACTGACAGTGAACTTTGATGTTCAAACTGGACTATGAGAAAAGATCTTACAATTTTATTTTTGCAAATGAGAACTAGAGCAATTTGAGAGCTGAGACTTAATAATTTTGTCTATATATTCAAAAATAGCATAGTAAGAGCAGAGACTAAGCACAACTTTACATTGTATAGTTTTGAATAAAATGCTATTTTTATTCAAGAAATATTCATGAAAATTTTTATTCCTTTATTTTGCAAGGAAACATAAAGACATTTAATTTTTTAAACTGAGATATAGTTGATAATACTGAGTTACATTTTCCAATATTTTGTCAATTTCTGCTGTACAAAGTGACTCAGTTATATATACATATATACATATTATTTTTATATTCTTTTACACCATGGTCTATCCTAGGAGAATGGACATAATTCTCTGTTCTCTACAGTAGAACCTTGTTGTTTATCCATTCTAAATGTAATGGTTTGCATCTACTAACCCCATACTCTCAGTCCATCCTCCTCCTCCCCCTCCCCTTGGCCAAGTGAAGACATTTCTATATCAATCCATTCAGTATTTCCTTTCATTCCCTGGACCACTAGACAGTAAATAGAGTGCTGTATGAATACTTCACAGTAGAAACGTATAGTTTGTGTTTATTATTATGAAATGCAGCAGGATCCATTTTCCCAATGTAAAAGTATGTCTAAAATTTTAAGAGTCATTGAATGAAAGGTGAGTATTATAAGTTCTACAAGTACAAAGAAAAACTGGTGAGGAATCTAAAAAGGTAACAGGAGAAGGTGGTTTTCTGTGTTCCTCAAGGATACTCATCATGTGAGGGGAAATTAATAAAATACACAAAGCAAATCCTCATTTTCTTCACAAATGTAAGTGTCTTTGGTTTTTATATACCATGTCCTCTACACTCAGCTTTGAAAGTGACTCATATCAGACCCCCTCATCCCACCAATAAAGGATTTCAGTTTAGTATTCGATTTTCCCTACTCCCCAAGTACTCAAAAATTTCCCAAAATTCACTTCCCTTTCTCCAACCCTTCTCTACACTCCTGCCATTTTGTCTCACCCAGATTTCTCTCGGCCATTAAAACACACACATATTTAGCATTATTTCCATACACCCAGATTAATGGGTTGTATATTCAAATTCTCGTCACCAGCTAATAAGAAATCAATCTCCGAGTTCTTCACACCAAGAGCTCTGATCCAGGAGGACTCTAGAGATAAGATTTAGAAAGTTGGAACAGATCATCCTTCCCATACCTCCACTTTATTCCACTCTATAACCCAAAGCACATTTTCTCTCAAGACCTTAATTGAAAAGATGCTAAAGAAAATGTATTTGAAGAGGGATGAGCCCTTTCTAGATAAGCAGAGATCAGAGACTTCTAAGGATGTTTGTTGAATGTGCGTATGGTAGGCCTCTGTTGATGTAAGGAAAATCCAGGGGATTTCTTCTGACTAAATCACCAGGAGAAGCATAGTGAGGTCTATAGAAATGTTCTAAACAGATAAGTTCTTCCAAATGACATTTCTTCTCCAGGAAATTTTTTAAGAGTTAGATCTGAAGAGTTGGGGACCATGCTGGAAAGCAGAGAGACATGTCTGGAGTCTTGCTGTGCTTTGAGCCTTAATTCCTGATAGAGGGTGACAATTTTGTGGTAGGAAGCTTCTAAGATTCTCCCAATCTCCCTTGCCTTCTGCACACATACCCTTGTATAGACCCATCTCTAAATGGGCTAGACCTTGAGTCTTGCATCCAAGAATAAAATAGTGAAAAATATTGGGATAGAACTCCAACATTAACTTGTAAGGAGATTCAGGCTTTCATCTTATCATCCCTCTTCTATTCTCTCACTAGGTCATTCTGACAGAAGATAGCTGCCATGTTTTCAGCTGCCCTATAGAGAAGCCCTGAGATGATGCTTATGCCCAACTGCCCATGAGGACCTAAATTCTTGTTACGTGAGAGAGCTTAGAATCAGATCTCTTTAGTCAAGCCTTAAGATGACTGCAGCTTTACATTTAGAAGGCAGACATCTGTGAAACCTGTTAGTATTTAAGCAAACTGTCAATTTAATAAGTTGATCAAAATAGATTGTTATTTAATGCACCAACATATGTAATTTTTTTCGAAAAATAAAAATTTGGTGGTCATTCAAAATAGTGAAAAATCATACATTTCCAAACATAAAATCCAAAATCCCAAAGCATGAATACTCACCAAAAGTAAGCAGTTCTCCTTGGAGACATAAATCTTAATTGAGAAAATGGAAATTGTATCAGATTTTTGGTGTAGAACACAAAATTCTCCCTATGCAGCATGATTTATTCAATGAATTTTCAAATACACAAGTCGTATATTGCTTTCATGTTTATAAAATATAATTTTATTTTACATCACTCTTCTGTTACATTTTCACAGTGTTGTGTCAGTGGGGTCCTACTGTACAGCACAGGGAACAAACTATATCCGATCTCTAGGGATAGACCATGATGGGAGACAGTACTGGGTCACTATGCTGCATGGCAGAAATTGACATATACTCTTTATTTTTTTATTTTTATTAAAGTATAGTTGATTTACTATGTTTTCCCAATTTCTGCTATACAGTCATATGACACAGTCATATATATATATACAATGTTTTCCTTATATTATCTTCCATCATGTTCTCTCCCAAGAGATTGGATTTAGTTTCCTGTACTGTACAGTAGGATCTCATTGTGATCCTTTCTAAATGTAATAGTTAGCATCTACCAACCTCAAACTCCCCATCCATCACACTCTCCTCCAACCCTCAGAAACCACGTCTGTTGCCTATGTCTGTGGGTCTGTGTTTTGTGTATATGTTCATTTTATGCCATCTGTTAGATTCCACACATAAGTTACATCATCTTGTAATTGTCTTTTTTTTCAGTCATATGTTGCTTTAAAAAAAAACTATCGTGGTATAGTTGACTTACAATGTTGTATTAGGTTTACAGCAAAGTGAATCATATATCCATGACATTTTTTTCCTATATAGGTTATTACAGAACGTTGAGTAGACCTCCCCGTGCTATAGAGTAGGTCCTTTTTAGTCATCCAGTTGTCTGTATTTATAAAGTCCCTGCAACTTGGAAGTTGGAAGTGAAATGTATAGGTACGCCTCCTCCTGAAAGTAGGAAAAGCCCAGACTTTTCCAAAAACATTCACTTTTCACTCTTCCTCTTCTATTAATAATAACAAATCCTCAGAGACTGGGATAACAAGGACCCATTTGGCTAATGAGTAGCTCTGTGCATTGAGTTCTCAAGGCCATGAAAGACTAAATCATCAGGCTGTGTTTCCAGTCATTCAGGTTCCTGGTCCAACTCTAGCAGGCTTCATAACTCTCTCTTCCCCTCCCAGAATTACTGTCTGCATCAGGAGGTTCATGACTAACCCTGTCTTGCAGTCCTAAGGACAATTCTGAATCTTCAACACTTGCCAGGCAAGAGAAGAGCAGTGGATTATCATTCCTTGGCCATGCTCCAGCAGAGACACAGACCAACCCACTGAGTACAATAGAGATGGTTGATGGAGAAAGAACTGTCAAGAGTAATCCTTTTTTACTTTTTAAGACCACACCCATGGCCTGTGTAAGTTCCTGGGCTAGGGATTGAATCAGATGTTCAGCTGCCAGCCTAGGCCACAGCCATAGCCAACACCAGATCCAAGGTGCATCTGTGACTTACACTGCAGCTTGTGGCAACACTTGATCCTTAACCCACTGAATGAGGCCAGGGATCAAACCTGCATCCTTACAGACTGGCAGATTCTTAACCCACTGATCTACAATGAGAACTCCAAGAGTATTGCTTTTTCAGCATTAGAACAAATAGGAGAGTTGGGGCAAACAGATGGAGGGGCACCAATCTTCATGGTTTCAGCTCAGAAGTTATGTGGTCTATATTCTTGGTTCTGATGGGGATTCAATGTCTGGTTCAAAGTTCTGCTTTTCTCCCACACTGGTTCTGCCATTGTAGGTATGTCCCTGTGTTAACAGGAATGAAGCCAGAGATCAAACCTGCAACCCCATGGTTCCTAGCTAGATTCTTTTATGCTGCACCACTAGGGGAATTCCAAACAGTGAACATTTTCTGAGCATACTCCTTAGGGACCCACAATTTAATTTTGAATCTTACCTGTTCTATTTATTGTCTTGTGACAATGGGCAAAATTTGGTATCCCTGAGTCTCAACATTGTCAGTTGATACAAATGCATTGGGTAAGAATTAAACCTATTCAACCTGCTGTGGCTCAGCCGGTTAAAAACCCAACAGTGTTGCTGAGGATGTGGATTCAATCCCTGGCCTCACTCAGTGGGTCTCAGGCTTCAGTGCAGGTCATGGACAATGCTCAGCTCTGATGTGGCTGTGGTGTAGGCTCCAGCTGATTTGACCCCTAGCCCAGGAACTTCCTTATGCCACAGTTGTTCTTCTAAAAAGAAAAATAAAAAAGAATTAAACATAATTGGTACTGAATATGTGATTAAATATATGATCAATACACATAGTAAAGGCAAATTAAATTTTAGGCATTTTTACTTTTATTGAAGCTAAGTACCAGAGACCCAGTCAAATTATTCTGTCATATACAGGTTTGGTTTCCTCTAGATACTGAGTGAATTTATTTTTCTTTATGCAGGTAGATTATGAGTTCTTGGAGGGTAACAGCTAAATGTCATTCATTTCTGATTCCAAAAGACTGTACATTTCATGGCACAGGGTAAGCTACAAGAATGACAACAATCTCTGTTAAGTATTGATTGTGTTCTTCTTTGGTTCACAGAAACAGAGTAGAAACCATATGGCTTACAAACTGGGTGCTTTCCTACCTGTGATTTCATTCCTTTCAGTGATGTTCTGTAGGACTAGACAACAGAAAAAAATTGCCAATTTATAGAATCTACAATACAAGCATAAAAAATTGCAGATGTTGTCATTAAAATGAAAACACTGAAAGAGCAGTACTAATTTTTTTTTGAGACACAACTTGGGATTGACTGAGACACAACTTGGGATTTCCACTCATTCTACAAATGAATTCCCTAGAACATGGTGGGCTTTTATCTCTGCAGGACCGCAGGATAAAATGTCCTAAGTCTTTCTTTGGATTGTATTTCATCAATAAATCCACATTCCAAATATTATTCAAATTCTGATTTTAAAAATATAGCTGAATATATTTTGTAAATTCAAACCTCTCTCAGGTGTCACACATGTCATAGAGATGGGTGTTATTTTTCCCACTTCTAAGTAAGGAATACCAACATGGAGAGGAGGAAAGATTTACCAATACTCCATCTTTAGTATGTGAAAGATGTGAGATGCAGACCAAGGTCTCTTGACTTCCATTCCACAGCTGTTTCTGTACCATTAAAGCAGAATTATTGTTTTCCTTTCAAACCTGCTTTTCCCAGATGAGGAAATGAAGATAGAACCACTGTTTCCTTCTCTTGGGATTTGGTGAGTTCATTTGTGAATTAGTGAAGTGGTCCAAATGGTTTAGAGGAGACTGTATTGCATGGATATTGTGAATCATAGAGTTTTCTGTGAATAATAGTGCATTTTGTAGATTACTTTGGAAATGTGAGCTATGAAACTACCATTCCCTAGACATGAAGGGGGTTTTTACATGCATCTATAATGGGAAGACCATGGCTAGACAGAGTTAAGAGGTGTTTTTGGTCTCTTCCTTTTATTATTATTATTATTATTATTATTATTTATTTATTTATTTTGCTTTTTAGGGCCGCACTCATGGCTATGGAGGTTCCCAGGCTAGGGGTTGAATCGAAGCTATAGCTGCTGGCCTATGCCACAGCAACAGCAATGCCAGATGCTAGCCGCATCTGTGGCCTACACCACAGCTCATGGCAACACTGGATCCTCAACCCACTGAGCGATGCCAGGGATTAAAGCAGCAACCTCATGGTTCCTAGTCAGATTGATTTCCACTGCACCACTACAGGAACTCCTGGTCTGTTCCTTGTCATTAGAATATGTATTTAATTATTTCTCATTTTTCTGTGCGGAGAGAAATGGTAGGTAGGGCTAGGCTTAGCAAGGTGTGCTATGTAGACTCCTCTGGTGCCCTCTCTGGGATGAAAAGTGTCTAGAATCATCTCAGGAAATTAAGAATACTCTTGACCTTCTTTCAGAGAGGGGAGAGGAGCCCCCTTACATACTATGTCCTACTTTTAGGAAAATAGGAGGAGAACTGAGAGCTTTTTTGTATCCATTTCTTCTAAATCATCTTCAGCTCAAAGTAAACTTTATGATAAAGTGGCATCTTTTGGGTTAGTATATTCTGCTACCATTCATTTATTTTGAAACACCAAGAAGTTTATATATAGCAAATGTCAAAATGATACCTGAAGAGAGAGGCTCAGGTTAGAATTCTTAAGGTGAGAGATCTATAAAGAAGGAAAAACCCATAGATTGGAACACTCAGAAAAAAACAAATCTTAGTACGTTCTCCCATATCCTATTGAATTAGTCTCTCAGTCTCAGAAATAGGTCGGTCCAGTTAAAAAGGTGTGTCTCATTTAATTTATTTGTTGGATGCCATTCCTTTGCTTTTTTATTTTTTTCAAGTTTTCTTGAAGTATAGTTAGTTTACAAGGCAGCAAAAATTTCTCCTGTGCAACAACGTGACCCAGTCATACATATACACATATACATTCTCTCTCAGATTCTTTTCCCACATAGATTATCACAGAATACTGGGTAGAGTTTTCTGTGCTATTCAGAAGGTCCCCCATTGGCCAATCCTCAGTACGCATATGCCAACCCCAAACCCCTAGTCCATTAATCCCACACCCCTCCTATCCCCTTTGGTAACCTTAAGTATTTCAAAGTCTGTGAGTCTGTTTCTGTTCTTCAAATAAGTTCATTTTTATCCTTTTTTAAAAAGATTCCACAAATACATTATATCATATGATATTTGTCTTTCACTCTCTAAGTTCACTTAGTATGATAGTTTCTATGCCCATCCATGTTGCTGCAAATTACAACTAAAAATAGAACTACCACATGATCTAGGAATCCCACTCCTGTGCATCTATCCAGAGAAGTCCATAATCTGAAAAATATATGCACCCCGGTGTTCATTACAGCACTACTTGCGATAGCCAAGACATGGAAGCAACCTCAATTTCCATTAACAGAGGAATGGATAAAGACGATGTGGTACATATATACCATGGAATATTACTCAGCCATAAAAGAAGGAAATAATGCCTTTTGCAGCAACATGGATGGGCCTATGTCTCATTTTAGGAAGTGATGGTATAGGTGAATGGGGCATCTGCCTAAGTTAGGAATCTATATGGTGTGAGTAATTAAGCATTTGGTGGGGTAATTTTTGTGGAAATATAAGGAAAACGAAGGTGAATGATTAGAACAAAACTACAAAATCCGGTTTTTTGTTTTTTTTTGTTTGTTTGGTTGGTTGGTTAGTTGGTTGGTTTTTTGGTCCAGAGGGCAGACAACTAAAATTTTTAGAGGCTGGGTTTGAAGTATCTTTAGATGGTGGAGTGAAGGACAGGGAATGCCATTTGGATACATTTTTTTGGTTTGTATTTTAAATGTCTCTGGTGATGACATAAGAGTTATGATTGGGTTTTAGAGCAGAGTATAGAAGTATGTAATTTTAGCCATAGGGTCATTTGTTTTTTAGATAATTTTGAAAATGATTTGGGTAGTTAGGTTTTAATTTTTAGTGAAAGTTAAAAAGATTTGACTAAAGACAGTCCCAAGTCACTGTTAAAAAATACTCAGTTATCCATTTAACCAAAGTGAAAAATAAAATATTTTAAAGGTAAATATAGAAAGTAATATGCAATTGATCCTTGGACAACTCAGGAGTTAGGGGTGCTTATGCTTATTCGGTCAAAAATTCACCTATAATGTTACAGTCAACCCTTCATATACATGGTTCCACTCTGCAGATTCAACCTACTGTAAATTGTGAGGTACTATAGTCCATATTTATTTTTTAAAGTCCACATATAAGTGGACACGCACAATTCAAACTTGTGTTGTTCAAAGGTCAGCTCAGGAGTTAGGGGTGCTTATGCTTATTCGGTCAAAAATTCACCTATAATGTTACAGTCAACCCTTCATATACATGGTTCCATGCGTAGTATTTTTTTAATATGGAGAAGACTCGGTTTTCTTAAGTAACTAGTGGTGTGATAAGAAGACATGACATTCAGGAAATAAGTTTGCTAAAATACAGAATCTTTATTTCCTAGGTAAAATTTAATAGGTAAAGAAAAATATCGTTAACAATTTTCCAAGGACTTGCATTCTTAAAACAGAGAAAAAAAATCAAATTCTAGTTTTGTGTGGGCACAATACTTCTAGCAAAGCTCAATTTTAAAACCATTATAATAAATTTGTGAAATTTAGCAGCTTGCTTGCTTGCTTCCTTCCTTCCTTTTCATTTTATTGACTAATCTGTGGCATATTGAAGTCCCTGGGATAGGGGTCTAATTGGAGCTGAAGCTGCAGCCCTTCCCCACAGCCATGGCAACACAGAAACCAAGACGAATCTGCAACCTACACCTGCAGCTTGCAGCAATGCCAGATCCTTAACCCACTGAGCAAGACCAGGGGTAGAATCCACATCCTCAGAGAGACAGTGTTGGCTTCTTAACCCACTGAGGCAGAATGGGAACTCCCTAAATTGGTATTCTTTGGAATGACATATTCTCCTAACCTTCAGTAGATTCAATAAATGTACACATTTTGGAAATGAGAAAACTACTCAGTTTATTGTAATATTGTAACTTTCCCACTTGTGTTTTTTTTCCAAATTAAATGATGTTTTGACATGTTAGGGGGAATGAAGACCTATTTGCCTTTGGGGAGCTGAATTTAGGAGAGATTCGAAAACTCAAAAAATCCTAAGCAGTATAAGAAGCCAGTTGAAGATTTCAGACCTGGGATTGAGACTAAATTTTTCAGTTGCAGTGCCCATCCCCACCTGCCCCGCATCTGTGCTTCTGCATCAAGTGGATTCAACCAACCGCTGATCGAATTCCATGTGGAACACTGTATACTGTAAGGCAGACTGTTCTACACTATTTACATAAGGTAATTGAGAATTTATGTGTGTGTGTGGTGGTCCTGGAGTTAATCAATGCCATGGGAATACTGAGGTACAAATGTATATAAATAAGGATGGATTAGATAATAAAATAACCCATCACAAATATTTAGGACTAGCGCCCTATTTAATGAATTTTCCTCAACATGTTCTCTACACATTTTCCTCCACAATGGGAGGCTAATATTTTACTGTGTCCTTGGATTTATTGTCTCAAAAATGCCCATTTTCTCTTAAATACTTTGGTCCAAAGTCTTTAAAGTGGATGTAGATAGAAATAGCTGAATAGAACAGACACCAGTGAAGAAAGGTTCAAAAAAGAATGAATTCGCCTCAACTGAGAAATAGTGCTAAATGTTTACATCGTCCAAGTGTGAATAATTTATCTTGAATTATGTGAATCAAAAACATAGGCACTAAGCTGAGTGCCTGTATACTTGTTTTTTTTATTCCAACACTCCTTTTTTTTTTTTTTTTCAAAAGGGGGCCCAGCTACATGGAACTTCAGAATCTAACAAAGGTCTCAGAATATTACCTGCTGGGACTCTCAGATGATCCAGTACTTCAGCCCTTCATATTTGGGCTCTTTCTCGCCATGTACCTGGTTGCCATACTTGGAAACATGCTCATCATCCTGGCTGTCAGTTCTGATTCCCACCTCCACACCCCCATGTACTTCTTCCTTTCCAATCTATCTTTGGCTGACATAGGCTTCATCACCACCACAGTCCCTAAGATGCTGGTGAATATGCAGGCATACAGCAAATCCATCACTTATGCAGGTTGCCTAACTCAGGTGTCCTTCTTCTTCCTCTTTGGCTGCTTGGACAGTCTACTCCTGGCTGTGATGGCCTATGATCGGTTTGTGGCCATCTGTTACCCCCTGCACTACCTGGTCATCATAAAGCCCCGTCTCTGTGGCTTGTTGGTTCTGGTCTCATTTTTTGTGAGTCTTTTGGACTCTCAGATTCATTGCCTGATGGTATCACAACTTGCCTTCTGCAAAGACGTGGACATCCCTCATTTCTTTTGTGATGTTCCTAAGCTTCTCCATCTTGCATGTTATGACATATCCACCAACTATATTGTTATATTTCTTGCTGGGACCATCTCTGGTTTTCTCCCTATATCAGGAATTAGTTTCTCTTACTATAAAATTGTTTCCTCCATTCTGAGAGTCTCATCATCAGGTGGGAGGTATAAAGCCTTCTCCACATGTGGCTCTCACCTGTCAGCTGTTTGCTTATTTTATGGAACAGGTCTTGGGGTGTACCTCAGTTCAGTTGTCTCATCTTCCCCAAAGAAGGATGTGGTAGCCTCAGTGATGTACACTGTGGTCACACCTATGCTGAATCCCTTTATCTACAGTCTGAGGAACAAGGACATCAAAAGTGCCCTGTGGAGGATTGTCAGCAGAATAGCCTAATCTCAATACCTGTGTCATCCTTTTGGTCACAGAACTGGAAAAGTCAGCTGATTTTTTTGAAAGATAAAACAAAATTTCCAAAACTTCAGCTAGAACAACTATGAAAAAAAGTCTTTTTTTCCCTGAAAAGAATAAACTGAAAAAGTGGAAGTGAGACATTATTATCAATGCCATAGAAGTAAAAAAAGACCTTAAGAGAGTACTGTTGAGCAATTATATACCAAAAAGAGTTCAACCTATAAGAATGGATAAATTTCAAGAAACATAAGATCTACCAAGTCTAAACCATTAAGAACTAGAAAATGGGAACAGACCAATAAAATATAAGGAGATTGAATCAGTAATCAAATGCTTCCCAAGGGAAAAAAAAGGACCAGATTGTTCACAGGTGAATTCTACCATTTAAATAATTATTGTCTTTTTTGTTGTTGTTGTTGTTGTTGTTGTTGTTGTTGCTATTTCTTGGGCCGCTCCCGCGGCATATGGAGGTTCCCAGGCTAGGGGTTGAATCGGAGCTGTAGCCACCAGCCTGCGCCAGAGCCACAGCAACGCGGGATCCGAGCCGCGTCTGCAACCTACACCACAGCTCACGGCAACGCCGGATCGTTAACCCACTGAGCAAGGGCAGGGACCGAACCCGCAACCTCGTGGTTCCTAGTCGGATTCGTTAACCACTGCGCCACGACGGGAACTCCAAGAATTATTGATAATCCTTTTCACACCCTTCCATAAAATTGAAGAAGAGAGAATATTCCCCAACTCATTTTATGAGGCACACATTACCCTCATACCAAATACAGATAAAGATCCTACAAGAGCAGAAAAGTATAGGTCAATACACCTGATGAATAGAGATAGAAAAATTCTCAAAAAAATAGTAGAAAACATTAAAAATAACATATACCATTATCCATTGGGATTTATCTCTGGGATGTAAGGATGACTCAACATTCACAAATCAATCAATGTTCTATGGGTCGCAGTAACAAAACTAAAGACAAAAATCATATGATGATCTCAATAGATGCAGAAAAAATCATTTTAAAAAATTCAACGTCTTTTTTTTTTTTTTCATCTTTTTGCCATTTCTTGGGCCGCTTCCGCGGCATATGGAGGTTCCCAGGCTAGGGGTCGAATCGGAGCTGTAGCCACTGGCCTACGCTAGAGCCACAGCAACGCAAGATCCAAGCCGCGTCTGCAACCTACACCACAGCTCACGGCAACGCCGGATCGTTAACCCACTGAGCAAGGGCAGGGATCAAACCCGCAACCTCATGGTTCCTAGTCGGATTTGTTAACCACTGTGCCACGATGGGAACTCCTCAACATCTTTTTATGAAAAAAACTCTCCACACATTTGTATTAAAGGGTATATCTCTCTGCATAATAAAGGCATTATATGAAAAACACACAGCTAACATCATACACAACAGTGGAAGTTTGAAAGCTTTCCCTCCAGGATCAGGAATAAGAAAAAGATGCTCACTCTCACCAGACTAATGCAACATAGTACTGGAAGTTCTTGGAAGAGCAATCATTCAAGGAAAATAAATTAAAAATATCCAACTTGGTAAGAAGTAAATTTGTCTCAACTTTCTTATAACATGATCTTGTATAAGGAAAACTCTAAAGATTACACCAAAAACATTTTTAGATCCAGTAAAGAAGTTTAATAATGTTTCAGGGTTCGTGATCAACACAAAACAAGTTGCATTTCCATACACTAATCATAAACTATCTGAAAAAAAAATTAATCTCATTTATAATAGCATCAAAACCAGTAAAATACTTAGGAATAATTTGGCCAAGAAAATGAATGGTCTATACACCAAAACTCTGAGACACTGAGGAAAGAAATTGAAAAAGAAATAAATTGATAGACATCTGTGGTTTTGGATCAGAAGAGTTAATATTGTTAAAATAGTCCACACTACCCAAAGCCATCTATAAGTGCAATGTCTACAAAATTCCAGTAACTTTTTCACAGAAATAGAAAAGACAATGCTAAAATTTGGAATCACAAAGGCCTCAAAATAGTTAAAAAAATTTTGAGAAGAAACAATGCTGGAGGCTCTCACTCCCTGATTCAAAAACTATATTACAAGGCTACAGTAATCAAAACAGTATGGTACTGGCATAAAACCATACATGTACACAATGAAAGAGAATTGAAAGTCCAGTTGTAAACCTATAAATATTTGGTAAATTAATATTTGGCAAGGGAGCCAAGAACACTCAGTGTCAAAAAGATATGTCTTCAATAAATAATGATGGGAAAACTGGATAACTGCACACAAAAGAATAAATTTGGATACCTATCTTACACCAGTCACCAAAATTAACTCAAGTTGAATGGTGTTGTCAGAGGCTGAGCAGAAGGGGAAGTAGGGAGATGTTGGTCAAAGTGCACATACTTGCAGTTTTAAGATGAATGAGTTCCAGGGATCTAATAATGCACAGCATTTTGACTGTACATTAGTTAATAATCCTTCCTTTTTTCTTTTTATGGCCACACCTCTGGCATTTGGACATTCCCAGGCTAGTGGCTGAATCAGAGCTGCAGCTGCTGGCCTACAACACAGCCATGGCAACACCAGATCTGAGCTGCCTCTGTGACCTACATAACAGCTTGTGACAATGCCAGATACTTAAACCACTTAGTGAAACCAAGTATGGAAACTGAATTCTCACAGAGACAACATTGTGTCCGTAACACACTGCATCATGATGGGAACTCTAGTTAAGAATACTTTATTATATATTTGAAAGTTGCTATAAGAGTAGAATTTTAATGGTCTCACCATAGAAACAACTAAATGGAAAATATATGAGGTGAAGGATGTATTATCTAATCTTATTGTAGAAATATTTTGGAATATATTATGTGTATCAAATCATTACACAACACTAAAAGTCAATTATATCTCAATAAAGCTTAAAATTCTTATATAACCTACTAAATGCTGAAAAAATTCAGGTGAATTAGACTGTCATTTTTGAAGACTTGCTCATCAGAGTACACTTCAGAGTGAAAGGCATCCCATGGCAGGGGAGAAATATTGGCAAAATATAGTGATAAGAGATTACCATCAGGAACATGTAAAGAACTCCTACAACTCACTATGAAAAAACAAATAACCACATTAAAATGGGCAAAGGATTTTTGTATAGACATTTCTCTAAAAAAGATAAGCCAGTGGCCATTAAGCCCAAGACAAGATGATCAACATCAATAATCATTAGGGAAATACAAAGCAAAACCACAACTGGGATAGAACATGATGGGAGATAATATGAGACAAGGAATGCATTTATAGGTATGGCTGTGTCATTTTCTGTACAGCACAAATTGGAACAATAGTATAAATCAACTATAGATTATTTCTTTAAAGGGAGATGTTATGCTAAGTAAAAGAAGTCAGTCACATAAGACCACATATTAGATGACTCCATTTAAATGAAATGACCCAAATAGGCAAATTCATAGAGAAAATTAGTGACTGCTTAGGAAAGACTGGGGGTGGGATGCGGACTCAAAGGTAATGGGACTAGGGTTGCTTTTTAGGGTGATGGAAATGTCCTAAAATTTGAATATGGTGATTTTCACACAGCTTTATGAATATTCTAAAAACCATTAAGTTGTAAATTTAAATGGGTATATTGTAGGGTTTGTGACTCATACCTCAATAATGTTATTCAAAAATAAAACCAGGAGTTTCCATCATGGTACAGTGGTTAACGAATCTGACTAGGAACCATGAGGTTGCAGGTTCAATTCCTGGCCTGGCTCAGTGGGTTAAGGATCCAGCATTGCCATGAGCTGTGGTGTAGGTCGCAGATGCGGTTCAGATCCTGCATTGCTGTGGCTCTGGCCTAGGCTGGTGGTTGCAGCTCTGATTACACCCCTAGCCTGGGAACCTCCATATGCTGCAGGAGCAGCCCTAGAAAAGGCAAAAAGATTTTTAAAAAAGTTAAATTAAAAAAAAACCCACAAGGAGAAACGCATTACGCCTTTAGTATGATTGTTATAAAAACAAAAACAAAATGGAAAACAGCAACTATTGGTGAGGATGTGGAGATATAAGAACATTTGCTCATTGCTGGTGGAAATGTAAAATTGTGCAGTTACTATGCAAAACAATATAGAAGTTTCTCCTAAAATTAAAAATTGAATGACCATACTATCCAGGATGCTACTTCTAGGCATATATCTGAAAGAATGAAAAGCAGAGATTCAAACAGACATTTGCACAGCGATGTTCCTAGCATCATTATTCCAACAGCCAAAAGTGAAAGCAATCTAACTATTCATTAATAGATGCATGGATAAACAAAATGCATCATATACATAATATGGAATATCATTCAGTGCTAAAAAGGAAAGACATTCTGGAACATGCTATAACATGCAGGAACCTTGAAGTCATCATTCTAAATAAGATAATCCAGTCAAAAGGGAGAAATACTTTTTGATTCCATTTATATGATGTATGCAGAGGAGTCAAATTCACAGAGACCTAAAAGAATGGTAGTTGCCAGGGGCTGAAGGAGGGAGGAATGAAAGTTGGTGTTTAGTGGGAACAGAGTTTCAGTTCGAGATGATGAAAAAGTTCTGGAGATGGATGGTGATGATTCACAACAATGTGAATATGTTTAATTCTACAGAACTGTACAGTTTAAAAAAATCAACTGTTGCAGGGAGGGAAGAATTGGGAGGGTGGGAATGACATATACACACTACACACTACTGTATAAAACAGATGATTAACAAGAAACTACTCTATAGCACAGGAAAATCTACTCAATTGTTTGTAATAACCTATATGGCAAGAAATGGATACATTTTGTGTATGACTGAGTCCCTTTGCTGTACACCTGAAAATAATATAACATTGTAGAATAACTATATGTCAATAAAATAAAATTTTAAAAAATTGTTAAAGTAGTTAATTGTTATGTATAGTTTAACAACAGTGAAGTAAGGGAATTATAAAAAAAAAAACGTATATGTATCTTAAACAAATAAAAATAAGTGAGAAGTTTGGGCAGTCTTCCTCATAAGAAGAAGAAACTCCAGACCTTCAATGGACATTCATTTTTCCCTTTTTCTCTTTAACCATATTAGGAAATCCTTAGAGATTAAATAACGTAGATTAATTTGGCTAGTTATGAGCTCTGTGCTTTGGGCCCCAAATGTCACACAATTTTAAATAATCAGCTTGTGTCTCTAGCCCATCATTTCAAAGTTCCAATCCAGTGGACCCCATACTAACATCTCTTTCTCTCATGGTCATCGGCAACCAAAGGCTCATGTCTGATTCTGTCTTTCTACCAATCCTGAAGACAAAGCCTGAGCTTTCATCACACACCAGGCAGGGGAGCAACAGCAGATTTGCACCCTTTGGTCATGCCCAGCGGAGACACAGTGCAGCCCAGTAAGTGCCCAGGGTGACAGTGGGTAGAGGAGAGACTGTCAGGAGCATTGGTTCCTTGTGATCAAGACAAACAGAAGATCTGAATCAAACAGATGCTAGGATATAGTTCTCTGTGTTGTACAGTAGGACCTCATAATTTATCCATTCTAAAGCTAACAGTTTTCATCTCTTACCCCAAACTCCCCATCCATCCAACTTCTTCCCCCCTCCCCACTCACAAACACAAGTCTGATCTCCATGGCTGTGATCTGTTTCCATTTTTGCAGATAGGATCATTTGTCCATATTTTAGATTCCACATATAAGTGATATCCTATGGTATTTGTTTCTCTCTCTGCCTCCACTTAGTATGCTTTTCTAATTGCATCCCTGTTACTGCAAATGGCATTATTTTGTTCTTTTTGTGGCTAATATTCCATTGTGTGTCTGTGTGTGCGATACAACAGATCCCATCGGCCAGTCATTCCATGTACATGGTGTGCATATGCCAATCCCAATCCCTCAGTCTGTCCCTTCCACCCCTATCCCCTTTGGTAACCAGAAGTTTGCTCTCAATGTCTGCGAGTCTGTTTCTATTCTGCAAATAAATTCATTTCTATCCCTTTTTAAAATTCCACATGTAAGTGATGTTACCTGATGTTTGTCTTTCCCTGTCAGACTTACTTGACTTAGTATAAGAATTTTATGTCTATCCATGTTGACACAAATGACATCTCATTCTTATCTATTGTATATAAATATCACGGACTTCCCATGTGGCTCACAACATAACTACTTGGCATTGGTTCTACAGTGGCTGTGGCTCAATCCCTGGCTCGGGAACTTACATCTTCTTTTTAAATTTTCTTTTAAATTATGACTGATTTACAAATATTGTGCCAATTTCTGCTGTACAACAAGGTGACTCAGTCATACATATGTATGCATTCATTTATTTTATTTTTTTATTGTTATTTCCCCAATACAATTTTTTTCCCACTGTATAGCATAAGGACCCAGTTATGCATCCATGTATACATCATTTTTCTCTCATTATCATGCTCTGTCATAAGTAACTTGACATAGTTCTCAGTGTTACATAGCAGGATCTCATTGTTAATCCATTCCAAAAGCAATAGTCTGCATTCCTTAACCCCAAGCTCCCAGTTCATCCCTCTCCCTCCCCCTCCCCCCAGGCAACTACAAGCATTCTTTTTTTTTACATTTTTTTTCTTTTTATTTTATTACTCAAGTGAATTTATCACATCTGTAGTGGTACAATGATCGTAACAATCTAATTTCACAGGATTTCCACAAGCATTCATTTTTGATATTATTTTCCACCATGCTCTATCACAAGAGATTGGATAGATTTCCCTGTGCTATTCAATAGGACCTCATTGCTTATCCATTCTAAACATAATAGTTTGCATCTACTAAACTCAAACTCCCAGTCCATTCCTATCCCTCCCTCCTCCCCCTTATCAACCACAAATCTGTTCTCTATATCTGTGAATCTGTTTCTATTTTGTAGATAGGTTCATCTGTACCATATTTTAGCATCCACATATAAGTGATATCATACAGTATTTGTCATTCTCTTTCTGACTTCACTTAGTATGATAATCTCTATTCATATCCATGCTGCTTCAAATGGCATTATTTCACTCTTTTTATGGCTAAGTAGTATTCCATTGTATATATGCACCACACCTTCTTTATCCATTTCTCTGTCATTGGACATTTAGTTTGTGTCCATGTATTGGCCTTTGTAAATAGTGCTGCATTGAATATTGGGTACATGTATCTTCTTGAATTATGGTTTTCCCTGGATATATGCCCAGGAGTGGAATTTCTAGGTTGTATGGTAGTTCAGTATTTAGTTTTTTAAGGAATGTCCACACTATTATCAATAGTGGATGTACCAATTTATGTTTCTACAAAGAGTGTAGGTGGGTTCCCTTTTCTCTTCGCTTTCACCAACATTTATTGTTTGTATACTTTCTGATGATGTTTATTTTGACTGTTGTGAGGTTATATATCATCACAGTTTTAGTTTTATCTAATAATTAACAAAGTTGAGCGTATTTTCATGTGTTTTTTGGCCATCTGTCTATCTTTGGAAAAATATCTATTTACATCATCTGGCCACTTTTTGATTGGGTTAGTTTTTTTTTTTAATTGGGCTGCATGAGCTATTTGCATATTTTGGAGATGAATCCCTTACTGGTCACTTCATTTGCAAAGATTTTCTCCCATTCTGTGCGCTGTCTTTTCATTTTGTCTATGGTTTTCTTTGCTGTGTAAAATATTTCAAGTTTAATTAGGCCCTGTTTGTTTATTTTTGTTTTTATTTTCTTTAATCTAGGTGGTGGATCCCAAAAGATATTGCTGTGATTTATGTCAGAGAGGTTCTGCCTATGTTTTCCTCTGGGAGTTTTATAGTCTCTGGTCTAACATTTAGGTCTTTAATCCATTTTGAGTTTATTTTTCGGTATGGTGTTAGAGAGTGTTCTAATTTTACTCTTTTGCATGTAGCTGTTCAGTTTTCCCAGCACCAGTTATTGAAGAGACTGTCTTTTCTCCATTGTATATTCTTGCCTCCTTTTTCATAGGTTAGTTGACCATAGGTGAGTAGGTTTGTCTCTGGGATTGCTATTCTCTTCCATTGACCAATATTCTGTTTTTTGTGCTAGTAGCATACGGTTTTGTTTTGATGATAGTAACTTCGTGGTATAGACTGAAGTCAGGGAGCCTGATTCCTCCAGCTGTTTTTCTTTTCTTTTTTTTTTAATTTTTTTCAATTATTATTTCCCCAATGAAATTTTTTTCTACTGTACAGCATGGTGACCCAGTTACACATACATATATACATTCTTTTTTCTCCCATTATCATATTCCATCATAAGTGACTAGGCATAGTTCTCAGTATTACACAGCAGGATCTCATTGCTAATCCACTCCAAAAGCAATAATTTTCATCTATTAACCCCAAACTCCCACTCCATCCACTCCCTCCCCCTCCCCCTTGGCAACCACAACACTATTCTCCAAGTCCATGATTTTCCTGTGTGGTTCGCAGAATAACTACTCAGCATTGTTTCTCTTTTCTTTTTTCCTTTTCATCCACATGCATGGCATATGGAAATTCCTAGGCCAGAGGTCGAATCCAAGCTGCAGCTCTGACCTATGCCACAGCTGTGGCAAAGTTGGATCTTTAACATACTGCTGGGGGCCATGGATCAAATCTTCAACAGTGATCTAAGCTACTGAAGAGACAGTTCTGGATCTTTAATCTCACTGCCACAGTGGTAGTACCCATTTTTCTTTCTTAAGATTGCTTTGGATATTTGGGGTCTTTTGTGTGTTTCCATACAAATTTTGTAGTTTCCGTTCTATGAAAAATGACGTGGTAATTCCATAAGGATTGCATTGAATTGGTAGATTAGACATATTTTTAAAATGTACCAGTGACAAGAACTTTTGACCTCTGCTCAAACTTTCTGAAGGTCAGAAAACAGTGAAGTTGAGTGTGTGGGACGCAGAGGGTGGCAATTTAATTTTGAATCTTGTCCGCTCCTCTTCTAGTTAGTGTGTTATGGGGAAAGTTCCTAGTATCTCTGAGACAACACTATCATCTGAGATGATTCCTAATTGGTACAACTCCTTTAAGACAGGATTGAAGAGATAATGCATGCTCTATGTAACCCATATATAATGGATGTATAAAATAAGGAAAAATAAATTTGAGAAATTTTTTTTGTCAATAATGATAAGGCTGAGCCTCATGTTATCTGACTTAAGGAACATACGACCTGAAATAATATTACCCTGCATTACTTACATTTTTGTCCTTATACAAATAGGTGGTTAGTATATATAAAGAAATGACTAATATAATTTATTTATTTTTTTCTGTTGCAATCTCTCTTTCCTTATAATTATTCTGTAATAGTTATTTCCCCAATACAATTCTTTTCTGCTGCACAGCATGGTTACTCATACATGCACACCTTCTATTTTCTCACATTATCATGCTCCATCATAAGTGACTAGACATAGTTCCCAGTGCTACACAGCAGGATCTCATTGCTAATCCATTCCATGAGCAATAGTTTATATCTATTAACCCCAAGCTCCCCAACCACCCCACTGTCTATCCCTCTCCCTTTGCAACCACAAGTCTATTCTCCAAGTCCATGATTTTCCTTTCGGTGGAAAGGTTCATTTGTGCTGTATATTAGATTCCAGATATAAGGAATATCATATGGTATTTGTCTTTCTCTTTCTGACTTACTTCACTCAGGATGAGAGTCTCTAGTTCCATCCATGTTGCTGCAAATGGCATTATTTCTTTTCTTTCTTATGGCTGAGTAGTATTTCATTGTGTATATATAGCACATATTCCTAATCCACCCATATGTCTGTGGACATTTGGGTTGTTTCCATGTCTTGGCTATTGTGAGTAGAGCTGCAATGAACATGCGGGTGCACGTGTCTTTTTCAAGGAAAGTTCTGTCTGGATATATGCCCAAGAGTGGGATTGCTGGATCATATGGTAGTCCCAGGTATAGATTTCTAAGGTGCTTCAATACTGTTCTTCATTGTGGTTATACCAGCTTACATTCCCAACCAATGGTGCAGGAGGGTTCCATTTCTCCCACCCCCTCCAGCACTTGTTATTTGTGGACTTATTAATGCTGGCCATTCTGACTGGTGTGAGGTGGTATCTTGTGGTAGTTTTGACTTGCATTTCTCTAATAAGCAGGGATGTTGAGCATTTTTTCATGTTCTTGTTGCCCATCTGTATATCTTCCTTCGAGAAATGTCTATTCAGGTCCTTTGCCCACCTTTCAATTGGGTTGTTGGCTTTTTTGCTGTTGAGTTGTATAAGTTGCTTGTATATTCTAGAGATTAAGCCCTTGTCCATTGCATCATTGGAAACTATTTTCTCCCATTCTGTAAGTTGTTTTTTTTTTTTTTTTTGGTTCCTTTGCTGTACAAAAACTTGTCAGTTTGATTAGGTCCCATTGGTTCATTTTATTTCTGTTGCCTTGGGAGTATGACCTGAGAAAAAATTCATACAATTGATGTCAGAGAATGTTTTGCCTATGTTCTCTCTCAGGATTTTGATGGTGTCTTGTTTTATATTTAAGTTTTTAAGCCATTTTGAGTTTATTTTGGTGCATGGTGTGAGGGTGTGTTCTAGTTTCATTGCTTTGCATGCTGCTGTCCAGGTTTCCCAACAAGACTTGCTGAAAAGACTGTCTTTTTCCTATTTTATCTTTTTGCCTCCTTTGTCAAAGATTAATTGACCATAGGTGTTTGGGTTTATTTCTGGGATGTCTATTCTGTTCCACTGATGTATATGTCTGTTTTGGTACCAGTACCACATTGTCTTGATACCTGTGGCTTTGTAATATTGCCTGAAGTCTGGGAGAGTTATGCCTCCTGCTTGGTTTTTGTTCCTCAGGATTGCTTTGGCAATTCTGGTTCCTTTGTTGTTGCATATAAATATTGGATTGTTTGTTCCAGTTCTGTGAAAAATGTCATGGGTAATTTGATAGGGATTGCATTGAACCTGTAGACTGTTTTGGACAGTATGGCCATTTTTACAACATTGATTTTTCCAATCCAGGAGCATGGAATATCTTTCCATTTCTTTACATATTCTTTAATTTCCTTAATTAATGTTTTATAGTTCTCAGCATATAAGTTCTTTACCTCCTTGGTCAGGTGTATTCCCAGGTATTTGGTGTTGAGGGGTGCAATTTTCAAAGGTATTATATTTCTGTGTTTCTTTTCTAATATTTCATTGTTAGTATACAGAAATGCAACTGATTTCTGAAAGTTAATCTTATATCTTGCTACTTTGCTGAATTTGTTGATCAGTTAGAGTAGTTTTTGTGTTGAGTCCTTAGGGTTTTCTATGTATAGTATCATGTAATATACATACAATGACAGTTTTGCCTCTTCTCTTCCTATCTGAATGACTTTTATTTCTTTTGTTTGTCCAATCACTGTGGCTAGGACTTCCAGTACTATTTTGAAATAGCAGTGGTGAGAGTGGACATCCTTGTCTTGTTCCAGATTTTAATGGGAAGTCTTTCAGCTTTTCTGCATTGAGAATTATATTTGCTGTGGGTTTGTCATAAATGGCTTTGATTATGTTATGTTCCTTCTATATCCACTTTGATAAGACTTTATCATGAATGGATGTTGGACTCTCAAATGATTTCTCTACATCTATTGAGATGATCATGTAGTTTTTAACTTTTCTTTTGTTAATGTGGTGTATGACGTTGATTGATTTGCATATGTTGAAACATCCTTGTGCAGCTGAGATGATTCCCACCTGGTCATGGTGTATGATCTTTTTGATATGTTGTTGGATTCGGATGGCTAAGAAAATTTGTTGAGAGTTTTTGCATCTATATTCATCGAAGGTATTGGCCAATAGTTTTCTTTTTCCGTGGTATGTATGTCTGGTTTTGGAATGAGGGTGATGGTGGCATCATAGAATGTCTTTGGGAGTGTTCCTTCTTCTTTAAACTTTTGAAAAAGTTTAAAAGGATTGGTATAATTTCGTCTTTGTACGTTTGGTAGAATTCACCTATGAGGCCATCTGGTCCTGGACTTTTATTAGTAGGGAGTGTTTTTATGATGTATTCAATTTCATTTATAGTGATCAGTCTGTTCAGTTGATCTATTTCTTCTTGATCCAGTTTTGGCAGGCTGTAAGTCTCTAGAAAGTTGTACATTTCCTCTAGGTTGTCAAATTTGTTGGCATATGGTTGTTGATAGTATTCTCTTATGGTTTTTTGTATTTCTTCAGCATCCGTTGTGACTTCTCCTTTTTCATTTCTTATTTTGCTTGTTTGGTATTTTTCTCTCCTCTTCTTGGTGAGTCTAGCCACCGGTTTGTCTATTTTTTTTTACCTTTTCGAAGAACCAGCTCTTGGTTTTATTGATTTTCTCTATTGTTTTTGAATCTCAATTTTATTGATTTCATCTTTGATCTTTATTATTTCCTTCTTTCTGCTGACTTTAGATTTTGTTTGTTCTTATTTTTCTAATTCACTTAGGTGGTGGGTTAAGTTGTCAATTTGGCATTTTTCTTCTTTTTTGAGGAAGGCCAGTATTGCTATGAATTTCCCTCTGAACACTGCTTTTGCAGCATCCCATAGATTCTGATTGGATGTGTCTTCATCATCATTTGTCTCAAGGTAGTTTTTAATTTCCTCTTGATTTTCTCATTGACCCACTGGATTTTCAGTAGCATGTTGTTTAGTTTCCATGTAGTAAGTTTTTTCTCATCTTTTCCTTGGTTGATTTCTAGTTTCACGCCACTGTTGTCAGAAAATGCTGAGGTCCAGCCCCAGCAGCCAGGGAGTGCCGAAGGAGAGGATGGGCTACAAACAGCGCAGAAAGAATTGGAGCCAACTCTTCAGCTGCATGCTGCAGATGACCCAATTTATTAAATGAAAAGCATCAGTTTTTATACCATATCACAATCAGGTTTTGTGTAAGATTTGATGTTAACATTTGATTTAAAGCCCTTTCTGTTCCCTCCACCTGAGATACAAAAAAAATTGTTAGTTAAAACATGTTCCTTTCAACTTTAGATTTTCCTTAAAGATTACAAACTTAAAGTTTCACACTGTATTTTTCTTAAAAGGTCAACAACAGTAGCTATTCTATTCTATATTAAGAACAAAGCTTTAATAAGTAATAAACTATGATACCTAACATTCTTTTACTAAAGGCATATGTAGTTAACAAAACACATGAAAGCCTTGGGCTTATGACATTCTTAAAACTACGACTTATTTGGCACCAGCAAGCTAAGCATTTAACCTATTGTGCTGATTTATGTAAGTTCCAAACCACCAATTTCAATAGAAAGGAGTATTATACCCAAAAATTAACAAATGCCCCCACAAGGGATGAAAGTTACAGGTGACACTGTTATTTGATAAAAAATATGTATCTATTATAAAAAATAGCAATTTATAGGCCAAACAACATTTTTCCCAGCCCCAAACTTCTTTTTAAGTAAAGGACTGAAATCATAAGTTTCCCCTGTATACTCTCACAAAATAGGTGCCATAAATTGTTACTCCAAAACAAAGGCTTTTTCCATTACATTGTTTAAATAAATTCACTCTGTTTTGGTTCAAGTGTTTTACGTACCTGGGGCAAATCCTTAGCTGTAAGAAAGCTGTGAATCAAAGATAGAAAAAGAAGGATAAACACAGAAAAAATAGATTAACATATTTTTTAGGGGATATCATTTTTATTTTCCAGGAAAATGACGTTTTTCAAGGGATTGCTCTGCAATCCTTCTTCTTTCTTCAGCTTGTCTGTAGCACTGCTAACCAGACAAGTCTCACACATCCGCAGTTCTTCTTCTTTCTTCAGCTTGTCTGTAGCTCTGCTAACCAGACAAGCCTCATGCAGGTGCTAAATGTGGCTTTGCTTTCTTTACTGGAGCAGCCTTATGGCTCCCGACATTTATTCACCAATCTCTTCCTGTTTTAAATATTCCCCCTAGACATGGAACCACAGAATCATACCTATTTCTCAGAATTCCTCCTCCTGGGCCTCTCAGATGATCCAGACCTACAGCCTCTTCTCTTTGAAATCTTTCTCTCCATGTATTTGGTGACTCTAATTGGGAACCTGCTCATCATCCTGACTGTCAGCTCTGACTCCCACCTCCACACACCCATGTACTTCTTCCTTTCCAATTTGTCCTTGGCTGACATCAGTATCAGCACCACCACTGTCCCCAAGATGCTAGTGAACCTCCAGACACACAACAAAACTATCAGATATGCAGACTGCCTAACACAAGTGATGCTTTTTCCTCTTTTTGCCTGTTTGGAGAGTCTACTTCTGACAGTCATGGCCTATGACCGGTTGGTAGCCATCTGTCACCCCCTACACTACCTGATGATCATGAACTCCCACCTCTGTGGCTTGCTGGTCCTGGGGTCATTTTCCATTGGCCTCTTAAACTCCCAGCTGCACTACTGGATGATGTCACAGCTCACCTTCTGTGCTGATGTGAAAATCCCTCATTTCTTTTGTGAACTTTCTCAGCTCATTAGTCTTGCCAGTTCTGACACCTCCACCTATAACATATTAATCTACTTCATCGGTACCATCTTTGGTGGGATTCCACTCTTAGGGATCTTTTATTCTTATGCTCAAATTCTTTCCTCCATTCTGAGAGCCTCATCATCGGGAGGGAGGTATAAAGCCTTCTCCACCTGTGGCTCTCACCTGTCCGTTGTTTGCTTGCTGTATGGAACAGGCCTTGGGGTGTACCTCAGTTCAGCCATCTCCTCCTCCCGCAGGAAGGGTGCAGTGGCCTCGGTGATTTACACTGTGTTCACACCTATGTTGAATCCCTTCATCTACAGCCTGAGGAACGGGGACATCAAGCGTGCCCAGTGGGGGATTGTCAGCAGAATAGTCTAATCTCAATAACTGTGCTATCTTTATTTGGTTCTCAACTCGTAACGGCATGAAAATCAAATATGTACAACAATAAACTCAGAATCTGGAGTCACATAGTCTATGTGCAATTGTCTGGCTCTCTGCTTTTTCTTAACACGAATTTTCCTCTTCGAACAGTGCTGATGGAATTGTGCTATTATTTGCGCTCCCCATGAAAGTCATAGCCCAACCAAGGTTTAGCATAGCACTTTCTACATGCACTACCCAGGACTCGTGATCATGGGTAGTTTTGTTTCTATCTTTGCAAAATAAGCACTGCTCTCCCTTCTTATTAATTGTTGCTATACTTTTCATGTAATTGAGCTCCCATTTCTTACATGGATACAAACCCTATCTTAATAAGCAAAACATTCAATGTATTTTGGCAAACTCTAAGAGACAGAGAGTTAAGTGGTAGTTGTCAGAGGTTTGGAAGGAGGAATGGGCACTTAGTGTTTCATGGGGACAGATTTTTCACCTGGGAAGGTGAAAAAGGTTCTAGAGGTGCATGGTAGTGATGGATACAAAACAGTATGAAGGTACTTAACACAACTGAACTGCATACTAAAAAATAGTTAAGAGGGTAAATTTTATGGTATTTTACTATGATAAAAATATATCTCCTGTAGGGAATTAGGGATATACTGCTCCAAATGGTGGGTGTTAGTCATCAGCAATCACCTCCTAGAAGAACCTGCTTCAGCTACAGATCACCACCAGGCAGCCCACATCCAATGACTCTATGATGTGGGGATATAAGCCTTTGACCCCTTTGCCCCACTTCCAACAATCTCTCAGGAATCATACTGGCTCCAGAGCTTCCTGGTGGATTTCAGAGGCCTTTGGTGGACTTCAGCTTGGCTTGAATTTTTGCACTGCCCTTTCTCCCTACAAAGAGTTTGCAAATACCACAAAGTCTCAAGGAGTCTTCGTAAGGCTCCCCTCATTTCAGACACCAGCCACAATTTTAGGGTTTCTAAGGTCACCCTCATTACAGGTACGCTAGCAACAAAGTTGAGGACTTTCTCTTATTCAATAATTCTCTAGAAGGACTCAAACTGAGGGGACTCCCTCAGGTTCATAATGCACTTGAATGACTCACAGAACTCAGGAAAGTTATGAACATGGGATTAGAGTTTCATTATAGCAAAAGGATACAAATTAGTACCAGATGAAAGAAAACCAAAGCAGGATAGGATCTCAAACATCGCAGGGTGAAGCTTCTTCTGTCCTCTCTCCATGGAGTCCAGACACATTTCTTCTTCCTGTTGAAAATTGCTGACAATATTGAAAAAAGTCTTACCAAGTAGGTAGCTCACCTGAGCTTCAGTTTCTACACATTTTATAGAGGCTTCATTCCATAAAACTGATTGGTTGCATTTTTGTCCATATTGTTGAATTCACTTTTCAGCTTCACTCCTCAGAGTTTGGGTTGATGTCACTTTGCCCAAAGCTCTAATTCTAATGGTTTGTCTTTCTGGCTTGGCTTCATATTAGCACGAATTCTCTGGTAGGGCCTAGAGTATCCACCGTGAATACTAATACACCTATCATTAAGGAAATTTCAAAGGTTTAAAAAGTTACCTCCCAGAGGAGTTCCCATTATGGCTCATTAGGTTAAGAGCACAGCACTCCCACTCTTGGGCATCTATCCGGACAAAACTCTACTTAAAAGAGACACGTGCACCCGCATGTTCATTGCAGCACTATTCACAATAGCCAAGACATGGAAACAATCCAAATGTCCATCGACAGATGATTGGATTTGGAAGAAGTGGTATATATACACAATGGAATACTACTCAGCCATAAAAAAGAATGACATAATGCCATTTGCAGCAACATGGATGGAACTCTAGAATCTCATCCTGAGTGAAATGAGCCAGAAAGACAAAGACAAATACCATATGATATCACTTATAACTGGAATCTAATATCCAGCACAAATGGACATCTCGTCAGAAAAGAAAATCATGGACTTGGAGAAGAGACTTGTGGCTTTCTGATGGGAGGGGGAGGGAGTGGGAGGGATCGGGAGCTTGGGCTTATCAGACACAACTTAGAATAGATTTACAAGGAGATCCTGCTGAATAGCATTGAGTACTTTGTCTATATACTCATGTTGCAACAGCACAAAGGGTGGGGGGAAAATGTAATTGTAATGTATACATGTAAGGATAACCTAACCACCTTGCTGTACAGTGGGAAAATAAAAAAAAAAAAAGAACACAGCACTGTCTCTTTGGCAATGCAGGGTCAATCGCTGGCTTCCCTCAGTGGGTTATGTATCCAGTCTTGCCACAAGCTGTGGTGTAGATCACAGATGCAGCTTGGATCTGACATTTCTGTGGCTGTGGTGTGGGCCAGCAGCTGCAGCTCTAATTTCATTTTTGGCATGGGAACTTCCATATGCCGCAGGAGTGGACATAAAAATAAGAATAAAATATACATGTGTATATATATATATACACATAAATAAAAATAAAGGTTACCTTCTAGGGACTGGGTCAAAGCCATATCTCTCTTTAGCTTGGGATCAAATTCATTCTTATACCCCTACCCTTTCATAAGTGTTAAAAAATTCAAAATATTTGTAACACATTAATCCATAATTTCTCTTCCTTCCTGGACTACTGGATATTACATACAGTGATTTATAAGCCCCTGAGATACTTAATGTTTGGTTTTCTTCTATTACTATCAATATTCAATAGGATCAAATGTTACCCAAATAATAGTCTGCATGAGATTGCATCACAAATTAAATGCTGGTTTTATAAGTTTCAAGAATAAGAAAGGACAAGTAATCATGATATAAATCTCTCAAGTGGACATGTAATAAGAAAATACAAGGTGAGGATCTTTCTCCCTCCTTCAAGAAAATTCATCATAGCAAAGATAGTGGATTGGTAAAATCACAAAACAACTCACTCACAAGCCTATCTTTGATTTTCATATACTATAAAGTCTCAGTTGAGCAGTGATCCTAGTATTTGATCTCCACTTCCCACTATGAAATCATCATGGTTATTATTACTACAATTTTCTTATTTCTCCAGCATTCTTGAATTTCTAATTACTCACTTTCCTTCCAATTCTTCTCTACACTCCTGCCATTTGGGCATTTGGCCTCCCTCTGACATTTATGCACAGACACATAATTAGACTTTTTCCTTCCATGTTCAACTTAATTGGGTATATATACTCTATTTTTACAAATCAGGTAATGAGAAAGAAATATCTGAATTCCTCATGCATAGAACTCTGAGCCAGGAGGACTGCACAGGTAAGATGTGGAGGGCTTCAACAGACCATTCTCCTACATATCAAATTTCATAAGCCAAATGTACTAATGAAGTCAAGATTCCAGCATAAAGGTTGTAAAGGAAACATAGTTGAAGACATGCACTCTCTCTAATTGAGCAGTAATCAGATAAACCTGAACTTGAGTATTGAATATGTGTGGTTTACTCTCACACCAATTGAACATGTGGTTGAAATTTCAGTGACCAGAACCTGCACTGGATATGGACTGGGGACTCCTGTTTGCTCTTTGGTTGTCACTGTTCAGTAAGAGGGCAGGGTTTTCTCTCTAGTTGCCACTCCAGAAACCTGCAGATCTGTTTCTGAGCTGTGTTTCTGACCTGTAGTGCAAGGCAGGTGGGGTTGAAGCAGTCCCACTGGGAGAGGAGCCATTGAGTATCCTTATGCTGAAGTTAATTGCCTGTGAATGTGCTCTGTCGTGTCACCTTTTCCCCATTGTGTGGTCTTAGACAATACACTGTTGTTGGTGTTGCACTCAACCCCACCTTAACCATTCGTATGTTGGTAAGTGGTCTCTCAGGTATTTTCACTAGGCCGCCAGTGCAGATGCACAGAGTTGAGGACTCAGGACGGCAGTATCTGTGTACCTGGACATGCTGTGGAAGATATGGAGGCAGCTCAGACTCTGGCCTGGTCCAAGCCCCATATGTGTATACCCACAGAGCCCACAGCTGCTAAAGCCAGACCCATCTCAGCTTTGGCAGCACTCATCCATGTGGATATTCCACCAGCACTGAATTTATCTATTTATCTATTTATTTACCTATTTAGATAGGGTCGCACTTTCAGCATTCTGAACTTCCAAGGCTAGGGGGTGAATCAGAGCTGCAGCTGCCGGACTACACCACAGCCACAGCGAAGCCAGCTCTGAACCACATCTGCAAACTACACTGCAGCTCATGGCCACTCTGGAGCCTTAACCCACTAAATGAGGCCATGGATCAAACCAAAAACCTCATGGATGCTAGGCAGGTTCATCACCATTGAGCCACAAGGGGAGCTCCACTAGCACAGAATTTATAAGGCAGTCAGTGGAGGTATAAAACCAGTGGTTCACACAATTGGGAGGAGAGATTTCAGCTCTTCCCCCTTAGTCTCAGGAGATTTTAGTATGGATGCCTGTCTTCTCTTCCCTCAGCTTGTGTTTGATGTTAGATGTGCTAATGCAGTGGCTCTTACCTATTCCTGGAGTTCTCAGTCATGTTGGCATCTCGCATATGCCTCCAGAGCACGTGATCGGAGAAGTGGAGGCTCACAATTGTTTCAGGAGCTGGGTGCTGGCTGGTGATGGAGTCTGTGAGGGAGGTGGCAGTGGCTTGTGCAACCCCTCCTAGATCCCAGTGGCAGCCACAAGCTCTCAACTTGTCATGGGTGCTGTGTCTCCTAAGACAGTGGGTCACACATCCTCTCAGGGAAATGAGGAACAGATGTTGGCAGGTGTGGGACTCTTGGTCATGGCAGTGAGCCACACAAGCTCCTGGGAAGGTGGAGGCAATGGTCCGTGCTTTCTTTGGGCCCCTTGGCAGAGAAGGCAGTGGGGCATGCACACTCCCAGGGAGTTATGGGCAGATGCCATTGCACGGTTGTGGGAAGTTTAGGGGTGGTGGACCACATCCACTCGCAGGAATGCAAGGGGAGGGGTTGGTGCCTGGCTGTGGGGCCCTCTGGGGGAGTGGCAGCCATGGTCCATGCACATGTTCCCAGGAAGGTAGGGACAGGGAGTCTCTCAGTGGAAACAATGATCTACACCTTGCCTCTGGAGTTCTGGAGCCTGACATGTCATCAGTGGCAAGCACCCACCCTCTGGAGCTCATGCAAGTGGTGCCTTACAGGAGTTCCCATGGTGGCTCAGTGGGATATGAACCCAACTAGTACCCATGAGGATGAGGGTTCAATCCCTGGCCTTGCTCAGTGTGTTAAGGGTCCAGTGTTGCTGTCAGCTGCAGGGTATGACACAGATGTGCTTCAGGCTTGGAATTGGTGTTGATGCATCTGTAGCATAGGCTGGCAACTGTAGCTCCCATTCATCCCCTGGCCTGGTAATTTCCATATGTCAAAGGCACAGCATTAAAAAAAAAAGAATTAAAGAAAGAAAGAAGGAAAGGAAGAAAGAAGGAAAGGAAGGAAGGAAGGAAGGAAGGAAGAAAGAAAAAAAGAAAGAAAGAAAGAAAGAAAGAAAGAAAGAAAGAAAGAAAGAAAGAAAGAAAGAAAGAAAGAAAGAAGAAAGGAAGAAAGGAGAAAGGAAGAAAATAGAAATATGATCAAAATCTTGAGGTGGAAGATCTACATCTCTCTAAATTACATGACACATTCAATGGATTTGCAGAAATAAATATACATATGACTTTCTCTAATAAAAATATGTCTACTTTGAATGATAAGATATATAATTTAGAAAACAAAGGTAAGGAACAGGTCAAGTTCCTCTTGAGAAGGGGAAGAGCTTCAGTCCTTCCAAGTGCACTCACTTTCCAACTTTTCCTCCTCCATTATGTTAGCAAATCCTCAGAGACTGAGAAACTATGGACCAATTTGGCTAATTATGTGTTTGGTGCCTTGAGGTCTTGAGGTCATTACACTGCAAATAATCAGAATGTGCTTCTTAGCCTTCATTTAGCCAGCTCCAGTCCAATGAGATCCATATGTGTTTGTCTCATTTCCCATGGTTGTCTGAACCAGGAGGTCCATACCTGGGTCTGCCTTCTTGCCAGTCCTGAGAACAAAGCCTCAGCCTGCAACCAACATCAGGTAGGGGAGGGGCAGGACATGGGCCTTCCTCAGTCCTTCTCCAGCAGAGACACAGCACAGTCCAGGGTGAGCCAAGAGCTGTGGGAGACACTGCATGCAGAAGGGGTTGGGAGAAACTTGTTTTCTCATTATCAAGCCAGCAGACAGTTGGGATAACCAGGTGAGGATAGCAAAACACCAAGATTCACCTCAGACACCTATGAAGTTGAGGTTTTGGGGATTGGTGGGGATCCCAGAAATTTTATTTAAATTTCTATTTTCCCCTCACAGTGCTCCTCTCTTCCATTGGCATCTTTTCTACCTGTACAGGAAATAGGTGGTGCTAAACTCTCCCCTAAGTGCTCCAATTGATCATGAAAATGATGATGATGATGATGAAAATGAAGGCAGTAACCAAAATATCACAGCCTTTACCTAAGGATTGCAAGTGCCAGGTGCTGAGATAAGGTTTTTATGTAGCTTGTCTCCTTTCATCTCTTATCACCACTTTACAGCTGAGCTTGGGACCACTGTGATTTCACGTGGTTTTATCAGGACCCTGTGGTAGCAAATGGGTAAAGTCAGATTTGAATGCAGACAGAGAAACTCCATTCATAGGCACCTACACAGTCCTCTCTCCTGCTGACATAGTCTGCATTCAGGGAACTGAATTTGGGGGAAATGTTATCCCTCTAGAAGGAAAAATTGACTTGAAAACCTCCAAGTTGGCATACAAAGGGCCAACTTGGTGTTTGAGACCTGGATTTCATCCTAAATTTCTCAAATGTTCATAAGAGGGTTGGGTTTGATAAGAAATCAGTATTTGAAAAATGTTGAAGATTTGGGACATATTTAAGAAGATGTCTCAAGCCATAACCTACAAAAACACAGCAAAAAGCAAACTCTCTTCCCGTTCATCCCAGGCAGAGACCCCTGCTCACTGTGCTCTTCCCTTTAAGGGGTTCATGGAGGACCAGAGTGGAGGGCATGGGCAGCACCTGTCCCATCAACTACAGGAAGGATGGCTGAGCTGAAGGCAGGGATCCTAGAAAGAATCAGCTCATGACAATTCAGAGCAGTTCTCTCTCCTGTTTCTTCTATTGGACTTTGCTTCGCTGGCTACCGAAGCTGAAGTTCCATTTCAACACCTAGCCCCGGAAACTACACATGCTACAGGTGTGTCCATAAAAAGAAATATATATATAAATTTCATATATATATGAAATCTGCCAAGGCCAAATGTTTGTATTTGAGATATTTTTGAAAAAAAAATTGACCAAAAACCCCACACATTTGAGTGAGCAGTTATGTCCATTGAAGATGGATGCCATAAAGACAAGTAAAGATGAAAAACCCTTAAAGATAATTGGCATATACAGTAGACACATGAAAAGATGCTCAACATCACTTATTAGAGAAATGCACATCAAAACTGCAATGAGGGACCACCCCACACCGGTCTGGGTGGCCATCATTAACAAGTCTGCCAATACAAAGGCTGGAAAGGAGGCAGAGAAAAGGGAACCCTCTGACACCGCTGGTGGGAATGTGAATTGGTACAATTACTATGAAGAAGAGTATAGAGGTACCTCAGAAAACTAAAAATAGAATTGCCATATGAAACAGCAATCCTACTCCTGGACATATATCTGGATAAAACTATAATTCACTAAGATACATGCACCCCTGTGTTCCTTGCAGCAACATTCACAATAGCCAAGACATGAAAACAACCAGGATGTCCATCAACAGAGGAATGGATTACGAAGATATGGTACATATATACGATGGAAAACTCCTCAGCCACCAAAAAAAAAGAACAAAATAATGTCATTTGCAGCAACATGGATGCAACTAGACATTCTCATACTAAGTGAGGTAAGTCAGAAAAAGACAAATACCCTACAATATCACATAAATGTGCAATCTAAAATATGGCACAAGTGAGCCTATCTACAAAACAGAAACAGACTCACAGACATAGGGAACAGACTCGTGGTTGTCAAGGTGGAGGGGTAAGGAGTGGGAGGGACTGGGAGTTTGGGGTGAGTAGATGCCAACTATTCTATTCAGAATGGATAAGTGATGAGGTCCTACTGTACAGCACAGGGAACTCTATCTAATCTCCTGGGCTATACCATGATGGAAAGTAAAAGAGAACATAATGCATATATACTTATGACTGGGTCACTTGGCTGTACAGCCGAAATTGTCACAACATTGTAAATATACTATAATTTCATTTAAAGAGATAATTGCATAAACAAATGCTCTCTGATTATAACCATTTGAGTTTAATTTATACTCCTGTGAGTGTGGTTTTAGCTCTTTGGAACTACACTGTAAATCAAGGTAAATTCTTGTACTGTATTTGCAGAAGATACAGTATATTTCAGTGCTTGTTATGTGTGCTTTAATTAGAAAAAATATTTCAAGTCACTGCTCTTTGATTGTGGTTTCCTGCATCCTAGTTCTTTTTTTTTTTTTTTTTTGAATTTAAAGAAGCCCTTTCAGTATTTCTTTTAGAATGGGTTTTGTATTGCTATACTGTTTTAGCTTTTGTTTGTTGGAGAAATTTTTTATTTCCCCTTCTATTTTAAATGATATTCTTGCTGGATAGAGTATTCTAGGTTGCATATTTTTTGGAAAAGAGTATGGAGGCACCTTAGAATTCTATACGTAGAACTACCATATGATCCAGCAATCCCACTCTTGGGCATATATCCGGACAAAACGTTCCTTAAAAAAGACGCATGCACCCGCATGTTCATTGCAGCTCTATTCACAAGAGCCAAGACATGAAAACAACCCACATGTCCATCGACAGATGATTGGATAAGGAAATTGTGGTATATATACACAATGGAATACTATTCAGCCATAAAAAAGAACAAAATAGTGCCATTTGCAGCAACATGGATGGAACCAAAGACTCTCATCCTGAGTGAAATCCATCAGAAAGAGAAAGACCAATACCTTATGATATCACTCATATCTGGAATCTAATATACAGCAGAAAGGAACCTTTCCACAGAAAATAAAATCCTGGACTTGGAGAATAGACTTGTGGTTGCCCAGGGGGAGGGGAGGGAGTGGGAGGGATTGGGAGCTTAGGGTTAATGGATGCAAACTATTGCTTTTGGAATGGATTAACAACGAGAATCAAAAAAAAGGTAATCATCAATAGAAATCAGGCTTTTATGTTCATGAAACTAAGAAAGTGACTTGAATAAATGACAATGAAATTTTCGTCATAAACAAAAATAAGAAAAATATTTTTTAAAGAGAGAAGAATTTTTTTGTCTTTTTGCCATTTCTTAGGGTGCTCCTGCAGCATATGGAGTTTCCCAGGCTAGGGGTCTAATTGGAGCTGTAGCCACCAGCCTATGCCAGAGCCACAGCAATGTGGAATCCGAGCCACATCTGCAGCCTACACCACAGCTTACAGCAATGCCAGATCCTTAACCTAACCTACTGAGCAAGGCCAGGGATCGAACCTGCAACCTCATGGTTCCTAGTCGGATTCATTAACTACTGCACCGCAATGGGATCTCCATATTTTTATTCCATATTACTCATTCGAAAGATGGGGACAGATGTTTTACTGTGTGCATGGATTTGCTATCTACAAATGTCCTTATTTCCCTAATATTCTTTCTCCTCATGCCTCTAAAATTATCTGTATAAAGAAAAAATCTATGTTCTTCTCATCAATGAGGAAGAGCTAACTATTGAGAGATACTGCTGAAGGCACTGTGGTGTATGGTCTTCAAGCATGAAAAACATATTCATGAATTGCTAAATTCCAAAGTATGGATGGATACTAATCTGGGTGCCCCAACATTGTTTGGTTTATTCAACCCTTTCTTCTTTTTCAAAAGGTGCCCCCTCAACATGGAACCACAGAATCATACACATTCCTCAGAATTCTTCCTCCTGAGCCTCTCAGATGATCCAGACCTACAGCCCCTTCTCTTTGGGCTCCTCCTGTCCATGTGCCTGGTGACCCTGCTTGGGAACCTGCTCATTATCCTGGCTGTCACCTCTTATTCCCACCTCCACACACCCATGTACTTCTTCCTTTACAATCTGTCCTTGGCTGACATCAGTATCAGCACCACAACTGTCCCCAAGATGCTAGTGAACCTCCAGACACACAGCAAATCCATCACCTATGCAGGCTGCCTAACACAAGTGATGCTTTTTGCTCTTTTTGCCTGTTTGGAGAGTCTACTTCTGACAGTCATGGCCTGTGACCGGTTGGTGGCCATCTGTCACCCCCTACACTACCTGGTCATCATGAACCCCTTCCTCTGTGGTTTGTTGGTGCTGGTGTCATTGTCCATCAGCCTTTTGGACTCCCAGTTGCACTACCTGATGATGTCACAGCATACCTTCTGTGCAGATGTGGAAATCCCTCATTTCTTTTGTGAACTTTCTCAGCTCCTCAGTCTTGCCTGTTCTGACATCTCCATCAATATTATATTAATGTATTTCATTGGTACAATCTTGGCTGGAATTCCATTCTCAGGGATACTTTACTCCTATACTCAAATTCTTTTCTCCATTCTCAGAATCTCATCATCAGGAGGCAGGTATAAAGACTTCTCCACCTGTGGCTCCCTCCTGTCCGTTGTTTGCTTGTTTTTTGTAACAGGCCTTGGTGTGTACCTCAGTTCCGCTGTCTCATCTTCCTCCAGGAAAGGGGCAGTGGTCTCCATGATGTACACTGTGGTCATACCTATGCTGAATCCCTTCATCTACAGCCTAAGGAACAAGGACATCAAGCACGCCCTGTGGAGGATTATCAGCAGAGTAGGCTAATCTGAACACATGAGTGATTTGGGGGGTTCATAAGATTGGAAAAGGCAGGAATTCCCATTATGGCTCAGTGTTAACATACCTGACTAGTACCCACGAGGATGCAGTTTCAATCCCTGGCCCCATTCAGTGGGTTAAAGATCCAGCCTTGCCAGGAGCTCAGGTGTAGGTCACAGACTCACCTAGGATCTAGTGTTACTGTGGCTGTGGCACAGGCCACAATTTAATTCCTATCCTGGGAACTTCCATATGCTTCACTTGAAGCCCTAAAATGGAAGAAAAAAAGACTGGAGGAGTTCCCGTCGTGGCACAGTGGTTAACGAATCCGACTAGGAACCATGAGGTTGCGGGTTCGGTCCCTGCCCTTGCCCAGTGGGTTGGGGATCTGGCGTTGCCGTGAGCTGTGGTGTAGGTTGCAGACGCGGCTCGGATCCTGAGTTGATGTGGCTCTGGCGTAGGCCTGTGGCTACAGCTCCGATTCGACCCCTAGCCTGGGAACCTCCATATGCCGTGGGAGCGGCCCAAAGAAATAGCAAAAAGACAAAAAAAAAAAAAAAAAGACTGGAAAAGGCAGGGAAAATAAACATATGCAACAAGAAATTCTGAATCTACAGTCACTCACTGTATATGTAACTATTTGTCCCTCTGCTTTCTGTTTACACAATGTTTTCCTGAGCTCCGGTATCAATCCCTCATCTGAGAACTGAAATACCATATCAAGCCAATGCACTATAGCCAAAAATAAATAAAAAGGCTTAGAGGAGCCCTACTGAATTTTTAAGTTAAACTTCAGAGTATAAATAAAATATGATTTAAGAGTAACAATAGGATGGATTGGGAGCTGGGGTTAGTGGATGCTAACTATTGCTTTTGGAATGGATTAGCAATGAGAGTCTGCTGTGTAGCACTGAGAACTATGTCTAGTTACTTATGACGGAGCATGATAATGCGAGAAGAAAGAATGTATACATGTATGTATAACTTGGTCAACATGCTGTACAGCAGAAAAAAAAAATTATGTTGGGGTAATAGCGATTAAAAACAAGCAAAAAAAAAAAAAGAATAGCAATGTATTTGGTTTCTGCCAACTCCTGAAATTTATCCTCCTCTAACTTCTAGAGCCAATAGTCAAATCCTAAGCCCTTCACACCTCCCCCTCCTTGATTTTGTCACAAATCTGACCAGAGTCCTCTAATCCTTCTGTTCATTTGATTTTTAAAGACATTGAAAGTGGGGTGATCTCAGTGTTTAACATTGAGGATATGTCTGCCCTTCTGGGAAGAGGAGGTTTCTTATGAACTGAGGAATACTCTGAGGAACATTCTGAGGCTGGTTCATTGGAACAAAGAGATGTACTGGTGACACCAGCTTGTGGAATGTGCTTTACCTTCATGCTTGCCGACATAACTACATAACTCTCTTGCTTCCACTGTCAAAACTTCCTGGCATACTTTGGGGATAGACCATGATAGAAGATAACATAAGAAAGGGAATGTATGTATATGTATGACTGGGTCACTGTGCTGTGCAGCAGAAATTGATACAATACTCTAAGTCAACTATACTTCAAAAAATAAAATATGTGAGGAAGGAAACAAAACAGAACAAAACATTCACTGACATATAGCTGTTCAAATTTTCAGCTGAAAGACCTATTCTTTCCCAGGTCATTCAGGGACCCCAAGTTTTGTCATTTCAGATCTTTTCTTCCTATTTTCCCTGTCTCAAAACTATTAAATTATCTGAACAGTGATGGCTCAGATGATTTGCTTTCCCCACTCTTCAAAACCAGTTCAGAAGTTCCCTGGTTGCTCAGAGGGCTAGGGATCTGATGTTGTCACTGCCATGGCCCAGAGCCTGCTGTGGCATGTATTTGATCCCTGGCCTGAAAACCTTAGCATGCTGCAGGTGCAGCCAAAAAAAAAAAAATGAAAAAAGAAAAAAGAAAATCTTTCATATACACATTTTGCTCTTACAAGAGGGTCCTAAATGGCTTCTCGATATTCAGTTTCTTTCCATTTACACCACATTAACTTTTTAAGTGGAACCAAATCTTGTATCTCTTTGCTTGAATTCTTCCAATCAGGAGTTCCCATTGTGGTCCAGTAGGTTAAGGATCCAACTGCAGCAACTTGGGTTTTTGTAGAGGTGGGGGTTCAATCCCTGGCCTGGCCAAGCGGGTTAAGGATCCACCATTGCCACAGCTGTAGTGTAGGTCACAGCTGTGGCTTGGATTATTTTCCTGGCCCAGTAATGTCCATATGCTATGGATATATCCAAACAAACACACAAAAATTTTTCCAATAATTTTCTGATACTCCTTGAGTAAACTTTGTATTCCTTGCCAAGGTCAGTAAGACCATTCATTATCTAGTCCCTGCTATCCCTTTCCAACTCCTTCACAAGTCCAGGGACCAGTACCATCATCATCACCCCCCAGGAATTCATAAGTGTGCATGTTCAGGTCTCACCTGCTGAATCAGAACTGCTATAGCTAGAACCCTGATATTTGTATTGTAGGAAGTGTTATCAGGTGACACCACTACACAATAAACTTGAGAACCCACTTGCCTAGATATACAGGTTTTCTTGGAGTTCTTCAAACAGACCATGTTCTTTCCTGCCCCCAGACAAGCCCACTTATTTCTCTCTGTCTAGAATTTTCTTTCCTTTTAAACTCAACTTTTTACTTCAACATCAGCCCTTAAAGATGCTTTCCTTGGCCTCCCATCTAAATTCTCCTGATGTTCTCTCCATCAGGTCAGTCCTCTTTACCTCTTTTAATATTACTGCTTTCTGAGTGATCTCACACATGTTTAGTATTATGGAGACAATCTTTGCACAAGCTGCCTTAGCTATTCTTTTCCAGGTTAAACAGATGCATAAGGAAAATAAGTTTTGCTCCTCTTCCAGTCTGGTCTTGTGTGAGATGTGATAGTATTGACTTAAAAAGGCCAGAAAATAGGCAATGTCATTGCCAAGACAATGTTTGGTAGAAATCTGTTATGAAATCTAGAAAGTTATTGATTGTACAAAAGAAAAACTGCATCATAGTCCAAGAGGTATGAATACTTTATCCAAAACTCTAGCAGTTGGAGTAAAGACTATTGCAACACTGGAGAGATATTGAACTCATCTCCACTGAATCAAAAGGTGAAATGATTTTTTATTTTTTACATGTGCATAAACGTTCTGGGGCATAGGGAAGTGCCCCAGGCTAGGGGTGAATTAGAAGCTGCAGCTGCAGCCTCTGCCAGAACTTGTGGCAACACCAGGTCCTTAACCTACTGAGGGAGGGCAAGGATGGAACCTGTATCCTCACTGAGGATAACATCAAGTCCTTAACCTGATGAACCACAATGGAAGCTCCAAAAATGAGAGGATTTTTAAAGCTGAGGCTAGCTAGTGGAAAAGCACTGGGAGATATTAGGGGAGGGAGGTTGCTTGATATGATTAGTCTGTCTGTGATTGCTAATTGCTGCCTATTGAATTTAGGCTCATACCATCCACAGAAGCTAGGAGATAGATGTATCACTTGATGATTATATTTCAAAGGGATAACTTTAAGAAAATCATTTCTGGTTTGTAAAAAGGACAAAAGGCTCTGAGAAGATTTATTCACATTTAAAATGAGCAAAGAAAGAATTTGAAAGTTTTCTAACATGGAGATTCCTTGAGCTGCAGTAGGTTAATGATCCAGCATTGTCACTGTTGTGGCTCAGGTCACTGTTGTGTGGGTTCGACCCCTGGCTGGGAAATTTCCTTATGCTACATGCATGGCTGAAAAGGAAAAAAAAAAAAATCCTCACATCAGTGCTCTACGAAAAGAAAGGTCAGGAGCAGAAATCAGGGAGTAATGTGTTTAAAGTTTAATCACATTTAGGGGAATGTAAAGGCAGTCTTTGTCAATGTACATCCAAAACTTCCACTGTTGTTCCAACTTTGTAAGTCTTGCTCCACACTGAAGCATAAGTTTTAATATATGTTTACAATTAACTTGAGTTCTAGACTCAAAGGGCAGCATTAACACTGGTAGCAAGGCAACAAGTCCAGAATGGCAACTGGGTTCCAGGATCCACAGGGATCTGTGGTGGTGACAGAAGGTCATAGATGAGCTGACCTCCAGAGCATTGGTAATACTACTCAGCCATAAAAAATTACAAATAAGGCCATGTGCAGCAACATAGATGCAACTAGGGATTCTCATATTAAGTGTGGTAAGTCAGAAAGAGAAAGATAAATACCGTATATGCCTTATATGTGGAATCTAAAATATGGCACAAATGAACCTCTCTATAGAACAGAAATAGACTCACACAGGTTGAGAACAGACTTGTGGTTGCAAAGGGGGAGGGGGAGGCAGTGGGAGGGACTGGGAGTTTGGGGTTGCTAGATGCAAACTTTTCAATTTAGAGTGGGTAAGCAGTGAAGTCCTACTGTATAGCACTGGGAACTCTAACCAATCTGTTGTGATGGAAGATAACATGAGGAAAATAATGTATTGATATACAAGACTGGGTCACTTTACCATACAGCACATATTGACATAACATTGTAAATCAACTATAATAATTTTTTCACAAAATGAAAATAACACAAAAATATGAAAACAACTCTCAGTGGAATCTTTCCCCAGGTTTAAAAAACAAAGGACATTAGTTTATTTGGTTGATTTAGACAACCAAAAACATCAAGAACAGATCAGCAGAAGTCAGAATTGGCTCCCACAATGATTTTTTCCCAGTTTGCAGGCCCAAGCCTGGTTTCATACTAAAAGCCTCAAAATTAAAGGAATTAAAGGGGAGGCAGGTTCCCCTTTAGGAAGCCCATTGTTGTTCCTCAAAATGGTAACATCTCTTGAGAACAATCCTTGGTGATAAGTTGATTCCAATAGATGCCAGCCCTGGAGTAAGCTTGGACTCTTCTTTACCATGATAAATATCTATGTATTTATATTTGCCTTTCCTGCCTGCAGTGCCTGGGCAAACACCACCATCCAAAGGCTAGGCACGACATCCAATTTCTTTATGGTGAAGAAAATATGAAAATAAACATTTATCAAGACAGCCAGGAATTCCCAGGTGGCTCAGCTGCTTAAGGATCTAGAGTTGTCACTTCTGTGGCTCGGGACACTCCTGTGGTACAGATTCCATCCCTGGCCTGGGAAATTCTGCATGTCATGGGCATGGCTGTAAAAACAATCAAACGCACAAAAATATATCCACTAGTCCTAACATATCCTTCATTACCTGAAGTTGGTCAGCATCCCATACCTAGAAACTGGCAATTCTATGATTCCATTCCTACTCTCCAACAGCATGTCCTGGCACCATACTTGAAATTTTGTCCCCTTTCAGACAGGTTTCATCACCACCTGGCCTCTTGTGTTTCCACCTCAATAAATTCACCTGCAAAATTAGGCAACTAGACTCAAAGACTTATTAGCACCTGATCAGTTCTAGTATTCTGGGGCTTGCCATTTTCCTCTCTCCAGTGATACATTTTCATAGCTTATCTGCAAATGTACTAAACATATGGAAGAAAGTTCAGCCTAACTAATAACCAAATAAATAACTTACCCATCAGTGTATTTTCTATTTGGACATATGACAGGATCTGTTAAACTCTGAGATCTAAAATTTAAGCTCTATGACGGTAAAGATTCCTGTCTTTTTCCCCCCTTAACTGCTATATTGCAGATACTTACAACAGTCTGGCACACCAATGGTGCTCAGTAAGGAATGCCAAATAAATACATTTGATAAGAACTAACAAATGTTAGTGTTGATAAAAGGTGGTGTTTCTTTTTTTATAGCTGCACCTGCAGAATATAGAAGATATTGGGCTAGGGGTCGAATCAGAGCTGCAGCTGAGGCCTATGCCAACTCAGGATCCATATCCTCAGCTTCTGGCAAAGACAGATCCTTAAACCAGTGGGCAAGGCTAGGGATTGAACTCACACCCTAATGGTGACTAGTCAGATTCTTAACTCACTGAGCCACAACAGGTACTCCAATGCATTATTTCAGAATTCTCATTCAACAATGATGAGTCTGTACTTGAAGTGGCTGGTATCAACATGCAGGACTGGAAATGCAAATCAAGGGGCCATAATGGATAAATAAAATGAGGGGGTGTGGAGAGTAGAATTAAGGATAATCAAGCAATCATCATAAGAGGTTAAGACAAAGTCCTCCCAAGGCCAAATTCTGACCAGTGCCACTAATGGAGTATCAGTGAGAAACAAAATTCAATGTGATTAAGAGGCACAATTTCTTGAGCCAACTTCTGCTATGATTGTCAGTTCAAAACCCCTGGACCAGTGTTCCCATCACTGAACACAGGGTATTCTCCCAAGTAGATTTTGTAGAGCCCTCTTGATGTCCCTGTTCCACAGGCTGTAGATGAAGGGGTTCAGCATTGGGGTGACCACAGTGTACATCACCAAAGCAACCATACCTCTCCAGGAAGATGACTCAGAGCTGAGATACACACCAAGACCTGTCCCACAGAACAAATAAACCATGGACAGGTGAGACACACAGTTATAAAATGCCTTGTATTTCCCATGAGCTGATGAGATTCTCAGGATTGAGGAGACAATTCAGGTATAGGAGCAAAGGATCCCTGAGAAGAGAACAATGCCAAGAAAGCCAGTCACCAGCTATATCAGGATGTAATTGACAAGTATGTCTGAGCAGGCAAGCATGAGGGCCTGAGAGAGTTCACAGTGAAAGTGTGGAATTGCCCAGTTGGAACAGAAGGACAGCCGCAACATCAGCAGACTCTGGATCAGGGAGTATGACAAACTGATGACCCATGACAAAAGAACCAGTAGACCACAGAGACGGGGGTTCATGATGACGGTGTAGTGCAGAGGGTGACAGATGGTCACAAACCTGTCATAGGCCATCACAGTGAGAAGAAAAGTATCCATACCTCCAAAAACCATTAAAAAAATACACCTGTGTGATGCAGCCCGCATAGCTGATGGCTTTGCTCTGTGTCTGGATGTTCACCAGCATCTTTGGGATGGTGGTGGAAATGAAACAGATGTCAGCCAAGGACAGGTTGGAGAGGAAGAAGTACATGGGGGTGTGGAGATGGGGGTCCGAGCTGATGGCCAGGATAATGAGCAGGTTCCCAAACACGGTGACCACAAACATGGACAGAAAGAGCCCAAATAAGATGGGTTGCTGCTCTGAGTCTTGAGACAGTCCCAGGAGTAAAAATTCTAAAACACTTGTTTGATTTCCTGGTTCCATGTTGCTGATGCCTCAGCTGGATGGCTGAGGAAGCAAAAGAACATGAAATCACCACCGAACAGAATCTAGAGTCTCTCTACTTCTTTAATTAGAGTGGGATGGAATGGGAGTTTGGGGTTAGTGGATGCAAACTATTAAATTTAGAATGGATATGCAATGAGGACTCACTGTATGGCAGAGGGAACTATGTCCAATCTCTTGGGATAAAACCTGATGGAAGATGACAGGAGAAAAAGAATGTATATTTATTGACTGCAGCACTTTGCTGTCCAGGAAAAATTGGCACAACTTCATAAATCAACTATACTTTAATATAAAATAAAATAATTTTTTTCTGACTATAGTTTTCACTTAGAAGGTTGTATTAGTTGTATCCTGAAACTAATGTAAACTAAATCAGTTATACATATACCTATATCCCTTCTTATTCAGATTCTTTCCCCATATAGGTTATTGCATGGGATTGAGTAGATTTCCCTGTGCTATACTCTAGGTCCTTGATATTGATCTATTTGTAGATCTTATGGTATATGTCAATTCCAACCCTCTCTACTTCTTTAATTTCTTGAAGTGATGGTTTGGGTATAAAAGCCTTAACATGACCAAATTTAGGAACCCTACATTCTGTTATTTGTGATATACAGGATTTTATAATGATGTTTCAACCACTGAACCTTGTCCTCTGGGATATTCATCCATCCTCCTTGTCTCTGGCTTAGAATCATCAAGTCCTCCAACACTCTTCATGGGAGTGCAAATTGGTACAAGCACTACTAAGGAAAAAAGTGTGGAAATACCTCAAACAACTAAACAAAGAACCACCACATGGCCCAGCAACCCCCCTCCTGGGCACATATCCAGACAAAATGTTCATTGAATAGGATACATGCACCCATATGTTCATTGCAGCACTCTATATGCAATAACCAAGACTCGAAAATACATGTGTTCTCCAGTGTTCATTGAAACACTATATACAATAGCTAAGACATGGAAGCAACCTAAATGTCCATTGACAGAGGTGTGGATAAAGATGTTGTATATATACACAACAGAATATCACTCAGCCATTGGAAGGAAAGAAATAACTGCATTTGCACCAACATGGAAGGACCTAGAAATTATCATGTTAGGTGAAGGCATTCAGACAGTGAGACACCAACATCAAATGCTATCACTTACATGTGAAATCTAAAAAAAGACACAGTGAACTTCTTTGCAGAACAGATTCTGACTCACAGACATTGAAAAAATTATGATTTCCAAAGGAGACAGCATGGTGGGTGGGGAGATGTGCTGGGGTTTTGGATGGAAATTCTATAAAATTGGGTTGTGATGATTGTTGTATATCTATAAATGTAATAAAATTTATTAAGTAATTTCAAAAATAAATAAAATGTACCAATGAAGGGGAAAAATGAGAGGAGCAAAAGAATGATTTCTTTGGGTCCCTATGGACTTCAAAAATTCTTCCGGACATAGTAAATTTCTTCTTGTCATTCCTTTTATGATGTCAAATGACAGTAATACAAACTACTGAAAAGGATAGTACACAAAAGTAAATTTAAATTAATTCACCCTGAAAAAGAAGCACTTATCTTCATAGTTTAAGACTGCTTAAAATTAAGAAATACATTGTAGAATAATACGTAGACACCTAACATATATAGATGCATTCTGATGATGATGATATAACCATCTACCGAAACTGAAAGTAATTCATAAATTTAAAATTGCTTTCCAAGTCCTTTGTGGCTCAGAGAGTTAAGGTCTGATACTATTATTGCTGTGGCTTGGGTTTGATAACTGGCCCAGTAATTTCCTCACAATGCAGGCATAGCCAAAATAAACAAATTAATTAAAGTGTTTCCAAAGGGCAGGGAGTGCAAGATGTGTTGTTGTAGGTGAACTTACAACTCATAAAGAAAAAGAGGTTATTTCCCTAAATGATATGGAAAATCCAACTCAAAGTAACAGACAGTATCATACCAAGCCCTGAAAAGGCAGTCAGATTGACAGAAGTTATCAATAAGGTAAGCACGCCTAGTCTCATCATCACCAGCATTTAATTCACTCTAGAATCTGGAGTCTTAGGAGCCACAAATCTAAAATCTTTAGGAATATTTTTCTTCTTTTTATGACCACACCCGCAGCATATGGAAGTTCCCAGGATTGGGGTCCAATCAGAGCTTCATCTGCCAGTCTACACCACATCTCATAGCAACACCAGATCCTTAACACAATGAGTGAGGCCAGGGATTGAAGCCGCATCCTCATGGACTCTAGTTGGGTTCGTTATCACTGAGCCAGGACGGGACTTCCTCTAAGAAATGTTAAAGAGATGCTCTTAGCCACTACTCATATCCCTGTCCCTGGAGTTAATTTACTGCTCACAAAAGCCTCCTCCATGTGCATGAATACAAACCTCTCTTTCTGAAAGTGCTTACTATGCCCAAATGGATCACCCTTGCGATAGCAGGGAGGAAAACCTGGTTGCACTGGTGGATGGAAGGATGGATGGTGAGAGATTTCCAGAAAGAAAGTTGGTATGAAATCCAAATAAACCTGGGATCACCAAGGTGGCAATATTCTTCCTGGTCTAGGGTTAGTGAGCTGGAATTACAGGGAGCGACGAGGAGCATTTATCCTTTCAGGGACATCCAGGATTGAAGTCTCAAAGGAGCTAATTAAATATATGTTCCTAGTGTTACCCTATTTCTAAACAGCTTTGCCCTTGAGAAAGAAATAACCGTAATAAAAATGGAAACTGAATTTGATGATTCTATTCCCAGATGGGAAAATTGGGGACAGTCATGATTATTAGCACTTGGAAGTTTTTCTCTCCTTAAGAATGAGGAGAAAAGTAAAAAGAAACAAACAAACAAACAAAACCATGATGGGGGTAAAATATTTATATGCTAAGAACTATACAACATTAATCAAAGAAATTAAAGAAGATGTAAAGACACAGATTCAGATTTTCATTGTCCAAAAAAAAAAAAGAAGAAGAAGAGAAGATGTAAGGAAATGTAAAAATATTCCATGCTTCTGGGTTGGAAAAATTAATATTGTAAAAATGGCCATACTACCCAAAGCAATCAACAGATTCAATGCAGTACCTATCAAATTACCCATGACATTTTTCACAGAACTAGAACAAACAATCCAAATATTTATATGGAACCACAAAAAAAACCCAGAATTGTCAAAGCAAACCTGAGAAAGAAAAACCAAGCATGAAGCATAACTCTCCCAGACCTCAAGCAATATTACAAAGCCACAGGCATCAAGACAGTGTAGTACTGGTACCAAAACAGACAGACAGTCCAATGGAACAGAATAGAGAATCCGGAAATAAACCCTGACACCTATGGTCAATTAATCTTTGACAAAGGAGGCAAGAACATGACATGAGAAAAAGATAGTATATTCAGCAAGCATTGCTGGGAAATCTGGACAGCTGCATGTAAATCAATGAAACTAGAACACCCCCTCGCAACATGCATGAAAATAAACTCAAAATGGCTTAAAGACAAATATAAGACAAGACACCATCAAAATCCTGAGAGAGAACATAAGCAAAACAATCTCTGATATCAACCTTATGAATATTTTCTCAAGTCAGTCTCCCAAAGCAACAGAAATAAGAGTAAAAATAAAGCAATGGGGTCTAATCAAACTGAAAAGCTTTTGCACAGCAAAGGAAGCCAAAAGAAAAACAAAAAGACAACTTACAGAATGGGATAAAATAGTTTCAAATGAGGCAACTGACAAGAGCTTAATCTCTAGAATATACAAGCAACTTCTACAACTCAATAGCAAAAAACCCAACAACCCAGTGGAAAAATGGGCCAAAGACCTGAAGAGACACTTTTCTTAGGAAGATGTACAGATGGCCAACAAGCACATGAAAAAATGCTCAACATCCCTGATTATTAGAGAAATGCAAATCAAAACTACCATGAGATACCACCTCACACCAGTCAGATGGTGATCATTAAGAAGTCCACAAATAACAAATGCTGGAGGAAGTGTGGAGAAAGGGGAACCTTCCTGCACTGTTGGTGGGTGTGTAAGCTGGTAGCACCACTATGCAGAACAGTATGGACATATCTTAGAAAAAATACGTAGAACTACCATGTGACCCAGAAATCCCACTCTTGGGCATATATCTGGACAAAACCCTACTTTAAACAGATGCATGCACCCACATGTTCATTGCAGCACTATTCACAATAGCCAAGACATGGAATCAACCCAAATGTCCACTGATAGATGATTGGATTAGCAAGGTGTGCTATATATACACAATGGAATACTACTCAGCCATAAAAAGGAATGGAATAATGCCATTTGCAGCAACATGGATGGAACTAGAAACTCTCACCCTGAGTGAAGTTAAGTCAGAAAGAAAAAGACAGATACCATATGATATCACTCCTATCTGGAATCTAATATGCAGCACACATGAAGCTTCCCACAGAAAGGAAAATCATGGACTTGGAGAATATACTTGTGGTTGCCCAGGGGAGGGGGAGGGAGTGGGGTGGATTGGGATGGCAGTTAATGAATGCAAACTATTGCTTTTGGAATGAATTAACAATGACATCCTGCTGTGTAGCACTGAGAACTTGTCTAGATACTTACAATGCAGCATGACAATGGGAGAAAAAATTTATGTGCACATGTATGTGTAGCTGGGTTCCCATGCTTTAAAGGGAAAAAGAATGTGTTGGGGGAAATAACAATAAAAATAAATTTTAAAAAAGACGGCTTAAAATTAGGAAATATGTTGTAGATTCATATACTGATAACTCACACAAATAGATACATTCTGAAAATGTTACACACCCATTTACCAGATTTTAAAGTGATTTGTAAATTTTAAAGTGTCAAAAATAAATTAGTAAATGAAATAAAAGTGCTTCCAACAGTCAAGGGGGTTGTAATACAATATGTGTGATTGAAGGGCCATTAATCACATCTAAAGAATGAGAAGCTATTTCCCTAAATGACAAGGAAAATCTAGCTCAAATGAACAGGCAGCATCATACTGAGCCCTGAAAGGGCAATAAGATTACCATGGAAGTTGCCAGTAAGAAAAGAGTGTTTAGTCTCATCATCAGGCAGCATCATACTGAGCCCTAAAAGGGCAATAAGATTACCATGGAAGTTGCCAGTAAGAAAAGAGTGTTTAGTCTCATCATCATCATCATTTAATTCATCTAGAGTCTGCATTTGTGTAGGCCATAGTTCCTTTATTCATTTTTTGCACTGAAGGGTATTTGAATTATTCTCAGTTTGGTGCTATCAAAAAATCCACTGCCATAAACATTTTTAGACATGCTTTGTAGACATAAGCACCCATTTCTGTCATGTATATACCTGAGTGGATCCAATATGGAGCCACAAACCTAAAATATTTATGAATTATTTACTAGATGTCCTTAACCAGCACTCACATCCCTGTCCCTGGAGTTACTTTACTACACATAAAAACCTCCACAATGTGCATGTATACACACTCCTCTTTCTGACAGCACTTAGCCCAAATGGATCACCCATGTGATAACAGGGACAAAAACCTGGTTGCACTGATGGATGGAAGGATGAATGGGGAAGAGAGCTCCAGTAAGAAAGTTGGTATGAGATCCAAATACACGTGGTATCATCAAGATGAAAATATTCTTCTTGGTCTGGGGTCAATGATATGGGAACACAGGGACAGATAAGGAACATTCATTCTTTCAATGACATCCAGAGTTGAATTTTCAAAGAACCTAATTAAGTAAATGTTCCTAGTGTGACTCTACTTCTAAACAGCTTTGCCCTTGGGAAACAAAGAACCATTATAAAAATGGAAACCTTTCTTGACAATTCTATTCCCACATGGGAAATTTGGGGACTCTCATGCTTTTTTTACATTATGAGATCCTCTGTCCTTAGGCTTGATGTCATGCATGACTCAGGAGTCTCTATACTCCATTACAATCTGAACTATTTATTCTTTGCCAGTTGACATCCTTCAATAACAATTATATAGGTCCACCTAAGACCATGACAGCACCCTAAATTAAAGAATTACTCTGTCAGATATGAATATCAATATATTTTTCAGAATATATGAATATATTACTCATAATTATATAAATAATACATAACACTGTTGCTTCTATACTTTGTCACTCATCCTAAAATAGACAATAACTCTTAGGTCAGGGTTATTACTGAATGAACTAATAATAATAAAGATTGTGGTATTCACTGTTAAGAAAACATTAACAAAATTAAAGCAGTGAATACCACACTCTTTATTATTATTCATTCCTTTAACTGTAACCCAGACTTACAGATTATTATCTCTATTTTAGGGATGAATAACATAGTAGAGAAGAAGTTCAATTTGCTGCAATCATATGTTGAAAATAGCAGAGTTTGGATTGTACCAGATGCCTGACTTTAGAATAGATATACATGTATGTGTAACTGGGTTGCCATGCTGTACACTAGAAAAAAAATGTGTGTGTATATATATATATATATATATATATATATATTTGATTAAAAAAACAAAATAAAGTAAAATTGTGATATGGGAATTTGAAAATAAAATGGCGCCTTAGGAGTTCCTGCTGTGGTACAGTGGGTTAAGGATTTGACTGCAGTGTCTTGGGTTGCAGAGGCCTGGGTTCTATACCTGGGTTTAATCCTCAGCTGGGTGCAGGGGGATAAAGTATCCAGCAATACCACAGCTGAATCTTGGATTAATCTCTGATCTGAGAATTTCCATATGCCACAGATGTGGCCATGTACTACAATTAAAATAAAATAATAATATAAAATAATGCATCTATATAAGATATTGGGGGGAACACAAGCATAAGATTAGAACAAACTGGTTTTCACATGGTAAAGGAGATCTCTTCATCCCACTAAATGAAATAAATCATAGGTGAAAAGTGTCCAAGATAGCAAAGCAGGAAAATCTGAGCTCACTTTCACCCACAGGAACACAGGGTCCCTGGGTCAGATCCATGGAAGGGAAGGGTTAGGGCTGCTTGGGGCCTTAAATCTATGAGATCCTTCTATCATCAATTTGTAACAGCTCTCCAGTGAGTTTTTCAGGGTGTGCAAAGCAGGCAAGTCTAACTGGATTCAAATGTGATTGTTTGAGCTATTTTTTAAAACTGGATGCTTTAAAGTTGAGTTTGGTGCTGACAGGCTTTTGCACTGAAGAGTGATAACCCACAAGGAAGCTATAAACATCCTTGGGGCCAATATACAGAAGCCATCGCTGACTCGTTCATACAACAAGAGCAAAACATTTCCGAGGTAAGTGAAATCTAACAATATCTATCTTTACTTCATTTACTTTGTAGTGTCTTGGAAGGCTAGGGCTCTCAGTGCAAGAGCACTGAGAAATCCAGGAAAGTTTCATTTCCCTGCAAAAGGGTAGAAAAATGCTGTTCAAAATAACTTGTTTTGATAAGGAAAATGTTTTATATCTTCACTGCCCAAATACAGCCCTAGGCACATGGGTTAGTAAATACTTGAAGTGTGGTGAATAGTCATGGGTAGCTGATGGTTACCATCTTGGACTGCACAGTGATAGACTATGAGACAGCTCCAAAGATGATGGACAACTGACAAAAATCAGGGCATTGACATGAGCACAGGGCTAGGGAGAGGATTAGCGACTGTCATGTGAACTGTAGGTGACACCTCCTCTTTTCATCCAGAATGCTAATGGAATAATTATCTGGAATTATTAACCATTCAATGAATTAAATACACATGCCCACAGAAGACATTCTATGCTTTTACCATTTCCACATATCTCACCCATATGTTTCCATGTGACTCTTCTCCTATCACCAAACTGCCTTTGGTCCCTGAAAATGTTTCACTATGCACACTGGCTTGCCCATGCTCTAAGAAATGCCCTCCTCCATCTTCATCCACTGAAATCCTCCTCATTTGAAGACACTCAGAGGGAAGAGCTCAGAGGCATGTTGGTGGCTCAAGCTGAAATATGGCATATAGATTTAGACATGGATATATGTTGGACTGTGCTAGGAAGAAACTATAAAACAATCCTTTCTTGAATATTAATTTTCCCTTTAAACAAAGTAACCTAATGATAATCTGATCTGTCTTTGTTACAGAATAAACAATTCATTGGCTGATATTTACAGCCTTGTTTCAAGTTGAAAATGGGGAAGGGACCAAGATGTTAAGATGCTGAGAACTACACAGAATAGATAAGAAAGAAAATCTAGTAATATTCTGGGTAAATGAAGGAGCAATTGGCTGTTCTGGAAATACAATTCTCTACTCTTCCTGGTTAGAACTAAGATGGCATATCACAGATAGCACATATCACACTGGAAGGAAGTTATGAGTATGGCACTAACAGAATGATATTTTTATATTTTAGAAATCCTGTTAAAATTATATATATATATATATATATATATATATATATATATATATATATCTGCACTCACAGCATATAGAAATTCCTGGGCCAGGGATTGAATCCAAGCCACAACTGGGACCTGCTCCATGGCTGTGGCAATACCAAATCCTTTAACCTACTCCACCAGGCCAGAGATTAAACAACCTCTCCACAACAAGCCAGCCACTGCAATCTGATCTTTAACCCACTGCACCACCGCAGGTACTCCACGCTTTACTTTATTTGAGTCAAGACTAGGTCTAGGAAAGTAAACCTACATTTTGAATGATATGTAATAATATTGAAGGGGCAATTTCCTGTGAATACCATGCCACTGCTGTATATCATTGGCAGCTTTCATTCTTTATTTTAATTGAGGTATGATGTAAAATAATATGATGCAAAAATTGTTAAAGCATGAAGAACTTTTAATGATGTATATACTCATGTAGCTACTTACCTAGATCAAGATATAAAACACCTTCATTGCCCAGAATGTGTCTTTGTGCCCTGATCCAGTCAATACCTCCCACCCCAAAGTGCCCCATATCCTGACTCCATTCTCCATTGGGTGGCTTTACCTGCTACTAGATTTCATAAAAGTGAGATCATAAAACAATCACATTTTCATGCCCTTCAAAATTATGCCTTTGAGGTTTGTCCATGTCATCGTGCATAGCAGTAGTTTCATCTTTTCATATTGGTGTGGAGTTTTCTGCATTTGGGTACACCATAGTTTCTTTATTCATTTTTCCACTGATGGTATTGGCATTATTCTCAGTTTGGTGCTATCAAAAAATCCACTGCCATAAACATTTTTAGACATGTTTTGTAGACATAAGCACCCATTTCTCTCAGGTATATACCTGAATGGGGGAGCTATGCTGTAGAGTAGGAGTATGTTTAAACTTGGTAGAGATGTCAGAGACTTACATTGATTTATACTCTAGTATAATGATACTAGCCAACTAGTAGTGTGCGAAAGTTCCCATTTCTCTAAGTCCTTGCTAGCTCTTGGTATTGTCAGTCTTTTGGATTTTAGCCCCTCTGGGGGATGAATTATTTGCTGTCTTGATGTGTCTATTGATGATGCAGCAGAGACTTGGATAAATATGTCTGCACCAGAAAGAGAGCATAAATGTCACTAAGGAAGTTCGTGGGTAGTGGTTGCTCGTGGGTGTGTAAATTCAGAAGAAACTCAAGCGATGGTATGTCAGAAAAAGAGGGACCGGCACGCACTTAAAGGATTTGAAGATTCTGTATTTCTGTCTACCAGGGTATTGACCCTGGGTTATCATAACTTCCCAGTCACAGCATCCATGGCTCTTCACAGGGAGAAGAAAGGCCTGCTGAAAAGCTTCCTCAGAGCCCCCTTCATGTCCCTGTTCCTCAGGCTGTAGATGAAGGGGTTCAGCATGGGGATGACCACGGAGTATATCACTGAGGCCACTGTCCCCATTGAGGAGGAGGAGGAGAAGGCAGAACTGAGATACACTCCTAACCCTGTCCCGTAGAATAAGGAAATGACCGTTAAGTGAGACCCACAGGTGGAAAACGCTTTGTACCTCCCCTCCACTGAAGACATTTTAAATATGGAGGAAATAATCTTAGAGTAAGAGAAAATGATCCCAAACAGTGGAACAACAGCCAGAAGACCAACTGCAGAATAAAGTGTAACATAATTGCTGAGAGCATCAGAGCAGGCAGACTTGAGCACCTCTGTCAATTCACAGAAGAAGTGGGCAATTTCTGTGTGTGTGCAGAACGAGAGACGCAGCACCATCAGACTCTGGAGGAGGGAGACCAGGACACTGGCAATCCAAGAGACTAGAGCCAGCAGTCCACAGAGGTGTTTGTTCATCATAATTGTGTAGTGCAGGGGGTGACAGATGGCCACAAAGCGGTCATAAGCCATCACGCTCAGGAGGAGGTTGTCCAAACACACAAATGCTGAGGAAAAAAACATTTGGGTAATGCAGCCTGCATAAGTGATGGTTCTGCTTGCTGTCTGGATGTTCACCAGCACTTTGGGAACTACGGAGGAGTTGACACAAATATCAGAAAAAGACAGGTGGGAGAGGAAGTAGTACATGGGGGTGTGGAGGTGGGAATCAGAGGTGACAGTGAGGATGATAAGTAGATTCCCAAGCACAGAGACCAGGTACATGGATAAGAACAGCACAAAAAGTAGGGGCTGAAGTTCTGGATCCTCTGAGAAGCCCGAAAGGAGGAATTCTGAGACACCTGTTTGGTTTTCTGTATCCATGTATCTGTTAATTCTGCCAGGTAACTGACAAACCTATGCTAATTAAAACAAACAAACATGAGTCTCCAATATAAAAATATTTTTATCCTATTAGTAACCCCCCTCAACAACAACAACAAAAAAAAACAGGAAAAATATGTACTTTGGCTAACAATTTAGTTTTCATTGCCTGGGAGTGATTACAAATGTCATTATCTTATACAGGTATCATTTTCAGGGATAATCTATTCCCTCTTCTGAAATTTATCACAAATCAGATTTGCACACAAAATCTGTCTCAAGAAACCATCAACCTCTGTGGTGCCCAGCTTGGCATCAGCCCCTTTCAAATGGAGCACATCAATGGTTTGAACATTCTTCCTTTGGAGGTGCTGAATTTTGCCTCTTGGAGGATTGCCTTGTCCCACATTTCTTTAGTCCTCTAGCCAAACTATGTGTGTTGGTGGTGTTCTGGCCCCACTGTCCCCTGACAAGAACTAATTTGATGAGAGAGTGGCATGTGGCCAAATCTGGCCATCAGCTTCCATGAAGATATTTAGAAATGAAACTCATATTTTAGTTAATAACCAGAGGGGGTGGACCTGATGGGACACATCACTTGAAGGTCTGGGTTAGGGGTGACCATAGTTATGCCTGAAAATAAGGCAGCCTATGAGTCAGAAGCAGTGTACTGAACTGCGAAGCTAGATGTGGTGGTCAGGATCATGTTAAATTAGGAATCCTAGAGTTGGACTGCTACGCCATGAATCCTGGCTCTACTCTTCATTGCTCTTGGCCAAGTTCTTGGATTTCTCAGTACCTCAGTTTCCTACTTGGGGACATGGGATTTTAATGATACCTACTCTGTAGGATTCTCGAGAGGAATAAATGGGTTGATGTTCTAAACAACAGTACCTGGAACATGATGGAAACATCAGAAATCATGGCTCAACACATTTTAGAATTTGGGAAATATAGTCTGTGGAGCTGAAGGCAGTGAGTCAAATACTTAGAGAGAATGGGATATCATAGATCATTTGGCTTCAAAGAATATGGGAAGGAGAGAGAAATGGAAATCAACAGAAATGATGACCTTGGCTGTGAGGCTTTCCAGTTTGGGGAGCAGCACCTTCAAGACTTCTGGTCACCTTCTTCTTCATTCTGTTTAAATACATATACGTGTTTTCTGTAAATCTTCCCTTTTCTGTGGAAGCTGGTTTCACGGGGTTTGTATAATTTCAACTGAGAGTGCATTCACTAGATTAAATCCTAAACAATAGGGAAGAATCAAAATTCATTCTGATAGGAATAAAATATACCAATGAAGAGGAAAAATTTGTGGAGTGATGAAATGATTTGTGTTGCGATGATCTTCAAAAATTCCTCCAGCCATATTAAAACTTTTCTAAGCATTCCTTTTATGATGTTATATGGCAGAATACAAACAGCTGCCAAAAATAGTAAAAAAATATTAAAATGAATTCAGTGTGACCATGAAGCATTTATCCTCACAATTGAAGTCTGCTAAAAATTAAGAAATATATTGTACCAAAATTACCCTTAAGAAATATATATTAAGAAAGATATTGCACAAAATTACCCTTTACCAAAATTTAAAGTCATTCATAATTTTTAAAGTGCCAAAATAAATTAATAAATAGAATAAAGTGCTTCCAGTAGTCAGGGGGATTATAATACAAGCTGTGTTGTTGGAGGGTCACTTATAGCACACAAAGAAAGAGACACTATTTTTCCAAATGATCAGGAAAATCCAGCTCAAATGCTCAGGCAGTATCATACCAAGCCCTGAAAGGGCAGTCAGATTACAGGGAAGTTATCAGTAAATTTATCAGTTTACCAGTCAGATTACCATGGAAATTATCAGTAGAAGATAAATCATCATCATTTAATTCAACTAGAGTCTGTTCCACTTAGAAGCCACATGCCTACGTTTTTTAAGAAATTTTTAGTAGAAGCTCAAAGCCACTACTCATGTCCCTGTCCCTAGAATCACTTAACTGCTCACAAAAGCCTTCTCCACATGCACATACACACAGTTCTCTTTCTGAAAGCACTTACTAAGCCCACATTGATCATCCAGGTGATAGCAGGGAAGAAAATCTGGTTGCACTGATGGATGGTGAGAGATCCCCAGAAAGAAAGTTGGTATGAGGTCCAGATACACCTGGAATAGGCAAGGTGATAATATTCTTTCTGGTCTGGGGTAAGTGAGCTGGGAGCACAGGGACACACAAGGAACATTCATCCTTTCAGGGCATCCGAGGGTGAATTCCCAAAGCACTTAATTAAATAAATGTTCCTAGTGTGACCCCTTCTAAACAGCTTTGCCCTTGGGAAAGAAAGAAGGAACCATAATAAAATTGGAAACTGTGCCTGACAATTCTATTTCCACATGGGATATTTGTGGACAGTTACATTTTTTTCACATTACGAGATCCCCTCTCCTTAGGCATGATGTCATGCATGGCTCAGGATTCTCTCTGAAAAATATCCCATTAGAACCTAAACTACTCATTCTTTGCCAATCAACATCCTTAAAGAGCAATTCTATAGGGCCTAAGTACCTAAGTACCTGCCAGCACCCTAAATCAAAGTCTTGCTCTCTCAGACCTGAATATCTGAATATATTTTTCAGAATATATGAAGATATTAGAGTTTATGAATATATTCTTCACAGTCATATGAATATATATGAAATTGTATAAATAATACACAACTCCATTGCTCCTCTATGTGTTACTCATCCCTAAAATAGAGACAATAAATCTTAGGTCAGGATTATTATTAAATGAACCAATAGTAATAAAGAGTGTGGTATTCACAGTTAAGAAAACTTATTGACAGAAGTACTAACAATGAAGACCACACTCTTATTAATATTCATTTATTTAATAATAACCTTACCTGAGGGTTATTACCTCTATTTTAGGGTGAATAACACAGTAGAGAAGACGATGAATTTGCTTCAGTCATATGCTGTAAATGGCAGAGTTGGGATTGGATCAGATGCCTGACTTTAGAATAGATGGAAAACTGTGATATGCATATTGGAAATAAAATCAGGCTTTCAGGAGTTTCTGTTGTCATGCAGTAGGTTCAGGAACTGACTGCAGAGGTTTGGGTCACTGCAGAGACCTTGGCTTGATCCCTGGGTTCAATCCCTGGCTGGCTGCAGTGGGTTAAATTATCTGGCAATACCACAGCCCTGGTATAGGTCACAGCTGAGGCTTGGATTCAACCTCTACCATGGGAACTACCAATGCCACAGGTGTAGCCACTGAAATAAAACAATAAAATAAAATACAATAAATAAAATAAAATAAAAAATGCATCTATAAGATAATGGGGGGAGGAACACAAGCGTTGAATTAGAACAAGTTGGTTTTCACATGGTAAAAGGAGATCTCTACATCCAACTGAACAAAATAAATCATAGCTGAAAAATGTCCAAGACAGCAAAGCGGGAAACCCTGAGCTCACTTTCACACAGGAACACTGGGTCCCTGGGTCAGAGAGCCATGGAAGGGAAGGGCTAGAGCTGTTTGGGGTCTTAAATCTGTAAGGTCCTTCTATCATCCATTGGTAACAGCTCTCCAGTGAGTTTTTCAGGGTGTGCAAAGCAGGCAACTCTAAATGGCTTCAAATGTGATTGTTTGAGCTATTTTTAAAATCTGGATGCCTGAAAGTTGAGTTTAGTGCTGACAGGCTTTTGCACTGAAGAGTGATAACCCACAAGGAAGCTATAAACATCCTTGGGGGCAAGACTCAGAGGACATCGTTGGCTCATTCATGTAACAAGAGCAAAACATTTCCAAGGGAAGTGAAATCTAACATTCTCTATCTTTACTTCGTATACTTTCTGGTGTCTGGGAGGCTAGGGCTCTCAGTGCAAAAGCAGTGAGAAATCCAGGAAAATTTCATTTCCCCACAAAGCCGTAGAAAAAAGCTGTCCTATTGAACTTTTGTTTTTTGATAATGAAAATGTTTTATATCTTCATTGTCCAAATATGTTCCTGGGCACATGGGTTAGTGAGTGTTTGAAATGTGGTGAATAGTCATGGGTAGCTGGTGATTACCATCTTGGACTGCACAGAGATAGACTATGAGGCAGCTCCAGAGATGATGGGCAGCTGAGTAAGATGAGGATATTTGTTCTGGGCATATATCCAGACAAAACTTTAATTCAAAAAGATACATGCACCCCTATGTTCCTTGCAGCACTATTCGCCATAGCCAAGGCATAGAAACAACCTAAATTTCTGCTGACAGATTATGAAAATGTGGTACATATATGCAATGGAATATTATTCTGCCATAAAAGGACAAAATAACACCATTTACAGCAACAGGATATAACTAGAGATTCTATGTGAAGTAAGTCTGAAAGAGAAAGACAAACAGTCACTATCTTGACTCCATTCTCCATCAGGTGGTTTTACTTGCTCTTAGAGTCAATGAAAGTAAGGTCATATAACAAACACACTTTCATGCCTTTCAAACACACTTTCATGCCTTTTATGTTTTTGAGGCTTGTCCATGTCATGTACATAGCTCTAATTTCATCTTATTGTATTGGTGTGGAATTTTCTGCATTTTCTGCATTCTGCATAATTTATGCCACATGCCATAGTTTGTTTACCCATTCTACCACTAAGGGGCATTTGAATTATTTCCAGTTTGATGCTTTCATGAAAAGCATTGCTATAAACATTTTTAGACCTGCTTTGTGGATGTAAGCAACCATTTCTGCTAGGTATATACCTGAGAGTTGGAGAGCTCTGCTGTAGGAGTATATTTGCACTTAGTAGAAGTGCCAAAGTAATTGCATGGAATTATACTTCAGGTATAACTATACAAGTATACTAATAGTTTCTGAAAGTTCCCATTGCTCCAAATCTCCGCTAGTTCTTGGTATTTTCACACATTTGAGTGTTTGCCATTATGGTGGATGAATTGATGATTATCTTGATATAGCTAGTGACAATTCTCAGAGACCAAGTATAAACATCATCTGCAGAGGCAAGAGGGCATAAATGTCACTAAAGGTATTTCATGCGAAGTGGTGGCTCGTGGGCATGTAAACTCAGGAGAAACCCAAGTGATGGTCTTTTAGAACAAGAGGGACAAGTCACATGCTCAAAGGAGTCAAATATTTGGTATTTCTGTCTATCAGGGTATTGACCCTTGGTTATCATAATAACATCCCAGTCTCAGCATCCATGGTTCTTCACAGGGGGAAGAAAACCTGCTGACAAATTTCCTCAGGAACCCCTGCATGACCCTGCTCCTCAGGCTCTAGATGAAGGGGTTCAGTATGGGGATGACCACGGTGTACACCACTGAGGTCACTGTCCCCTTTGAGGAGGAGGAGGAGAAGGCAGAACTGAGGTACACTCCTAACCCTGTCCCGTAGAATAAGGAAATGACCACTAGGTGAGACCCACAGATGGAAAACGCTTTGTACTTCCCCTCCACTGAGCACACATTCAATATGGAGGAAATAATCTTAGTAAGAGTAAAGAATCCCAGTTACTGGAATAATAACCATCAGGCCCATCACAGAATACAGCACAATGTAATTTCTGAGAGCATCAGAACAGGTGGACTCGGGCACCTCAGCCAGTTCACAGAAGAAGTGGGGTCTTTCCGTGTGTGTGTAGAATGAGAGATGCAGCACCATCAGACTCTGGAAGAGGGGGACGATGATACTGGCAATCCAAGAGACTAGAGCCAGCATGTTACAGAAGTGTGGGTTCATCATGATTGTTTAGTGCAGGGGTGACAGATAGCCATAAATTTGTCATAGGCCATCATGACCAGGAGGAGGTTGTCCAAACACACAAAAACTGAGAAAAAATAGATCTGGGTAATGCAGTCAGCATAGGTTAGGTGATGGCTTTGCTCACTGTCTGGATGTTCATCAGCACTTGGGAACCATGGTGGTGTTGAGACAAATATCAGAAAAGACAGGTGTGAGAGGAAGAAGCCCATGGGGGTGTGGAGGTGGAAGTTGAAGGTAAAAGCCAGAATGATGAGCAGATTCCCACACACCAAGACCAGGTACAAGGAGAAGAACAGCCCAAAGAGGAGTGGCTGGAGTTCTGGGTCCTCTGAGAGGCCCAGAGGAGGAATTCCAAGACACCTGTTTGGTTTCTTACATCCATAGAGCTGATAATTCTGCCATGTAACTGACAAAGCGATGGATGGAATGGAGTCCACAAATGTAAAATATTTTTACCATATTAGTGACACCCCTCCCCCCATAAAAACAGAAAAAAAATGTAAACTTTGGCTAACAATTTAGTTTTCATTCAGTAGAAGCAATTACAAATGCCGTTATTATACACAGGCAACACTTTCAGGAATAATCTCTTCCTTCCTTCTAATTGTTAGCACAATTTAATCTTTGCCTTCAAAATCTATCACTTCAAAAAAGAGTCCATCAGCCTCTGTGGTGTCTAGCTCAGCATCAGCCCCTTTCAGATGATTTGACCATTCTTCCTTCGGAGGTGCCAAAATTTGCCTCTTGGAGGATTCTGCCTTTTCCCACTTTCACCTAGTATTCTAGCACAGCCATGTGTGTTGGTGGTGCCTTGGCCTCATTGCCCCCTGACAAGAACTAATTTGGTAAGATTGTGGTGTCTGGCTCAATCTGGACAATGAGCTTCACTGGAGAAACGCTCAAATAAAACTCACATTTTAGTTAATAATCTGAGGGGGTGGGCTTGATGGGACAAATCAACTAAGCTTCCGGGGTTGAGGCTAGCCATCACTATGCTTGCAAAGAAGGTAGCCTATGCTTCAGAACCAGTGTACTGAACTGCTAAGCTAGGTGTGGTAGTAAGGATCATGTCAAATTATAAATCCTAGAGCCTGACTCCTCTGCCACAAATCCTGGTTCTATTCTTTGCTAACCACTGCCAAGCTCTCTGATTTCTCAGTACCTCAGTTTCCTACTTGATGAAATGGGATTATTAATGATACTTACTCCATAGAATGGTTGAGAGTGATAAATGAGTTTATTTATTTTATTTTATTTTTTTGCTTTTTAGGGATGCACCCATGGCATATGGAGGTTCCCAGGCTAGGGGTCTAATCGGAGCTATAGCTGCCAGCCACAGCCACAGCCACAGCCATAGCCATGCAGGATCCTTGACCCACTGAGCAAAGTCTGGGATTGAACCCACAACCTCATGGTTACCAGTCAGATTCTTCTCCACTACACCGCAACAGGAACTCTGAGTTTATGTTTTAAAGAACAGTGCCTGGAACACTATGGAAACCTAGAGAAATCATGGCTGAATATATTTTAGAAGTTGGGAAATGGCATCTGAAGTTCTGAAGGCAGTGAGGTAAGTCCTTAGAGGAATGGGATATCATAGAGTACTTGGCATAAAATAATATGGGAAGGAGAGAGAAATGGAAACACATGGAATTAATGACCTTGGTTGTGAGGCTTCCAGGTTGGGGAGCAGTCCTTTAAGATTTCTTCTTGCCTTCTAACTCTCATTCTGTTATGTATGCTTGTGTTTTCTGTTAGTGTTCCCTTTTCTATGGAAACTGCTTTCTCTTAGTTTCTACAAACCACATTCAAGAAAGCATTTACGGAGTTCCTGTCATAGCGCAACAGAAACAAATCTGACTAGGAACCATGAGGTTGCAGGTTTGCTCAGTGGGTTAAGGATCTGGTGCTTCTGTGATGATGTGCTGCTGTGGCATAGGCTGGCAGCTGTAGCTCCAATTGGACCCCTAGCCTGGGAACTTCTGTATGCCCTGGGTGCAGCCACAAAAGCAAAAAAAAAAAAAAAGAAAGAAAAGAAAAGAAAAAGAAAAAAGTGCTGCCATTTGCAACAACATGGGCAGACACTATGACATTATGCTAAGTGAAGTAGACAATCACAGAAAGACAAATTCTGCATGATTCTACTTATATGATTCATCTAAAATAGTCAAATTCATAAAATCATATAGTGGAAAGCTGGTTGCCAGGGGCTGGCAGGAGAGGAAAATAATATGAGAATTACTCATAAAACGGCATAAAATTTCAGTGAATCAAGATGAACAAGCCCTACAGATGTGCTGTACAACAGTGTACCTACAGTCAATTATAATATATGAATATTTCAAAATCTGTTAAAAAGGTAGATCTCATATTAAGTGTTGCTTCCACAATCAAAAAATTAACTGAGAAAATAAGAATACCATCAGATTCTTGCTGTAGAAGACCCAATTCTCCCTAAAATCACTCGGTCATTTGAATGTATTTGATGATTATAAACTCACATGTCAATAGAGGTTAATTTAACAAGTCTGTGGGAATGTAAATTGTGCAGCCACTGTGGAGAGCAGTATGGAGGTTCTCTAAAAAAAACTAACATAGAGTTACTGTATGATCCTGTAGTCCCACTCCTGGGCATATATCTGGAGAAAACTATCATTTGAAATGACACACGCACCCCGATGTGCACTGCAGCACCGTTTACTGTAGCCAAGACTTGGAAGCAACCTAAATGTCCATCATCAGATGAATGGACAAGGAAGAAGTGGTACATATATACAATAGAATATTACTTGGCCATAAAAAGAATGATAATGCCATTTGCAGCAACATGGATGGACCTAGAAATTATCACATTAAGTGAGGGAAGTCATGTAAAGACAAATATCATATGACGTCGCTTATATGTAGAATCTAAAAAATGATGCCACATAGACAAATGTGATACAAATGAACTGTGTTTACAAAACAGATGCAAAGACATAGAAAACATAGTTACCAAAGGGATGTGGGAGAGATAAATTAGGAGTTTGAGATTAACATATACACACTATATATAATAGACAACCAACAAGGATCTGCTCTATAGCACAGGGAACTATCTTCAGTGTTTTATAATAAACTATAATGCAAAGGGATATGAAAAGAATATATATATGCATATATGCATAACTTAATCACTTTGCTGTACACATGAAACTAATACACGCACACAGAGTAAGTCTGAATTTTTTATTAAGATGTATGAAACTGTCAACTCGGGAGGAGGAGTAAGGGTGAGATTCTTCCTGAGAAGGGGCAGGACCCAAATCCTATGAAGGAGATCTCTTGTAGTCCTGTACCGTTAATATTAACAAACCCTCAGAGACTGAGATAATATGGGCCAATTTGGCTAATTATGAGCTCTGGGCATTGAGCTCTCAAGCCCAGACTCGTGTAAATAAGCAGCCTGTGCCCTGCAACATTTCAGTTTGATGGTCCCAGTCCAGCTGGATCAGTACGTGTGTCTTCTCCTGTCATAGTTATTGTCTTCATCAAGGGGTCCATCTGACTCTGTCTTCCTGTCTGTCCTGTGAACAGAAACTGAACCTTCATCGCTCACCCAGCCTGGGAAGGGCAATTGATCATCATTCCTTTGTCATGCCCCAGCACGAAGGCAGTGCCCTGCAGTGAGTACCACTGGAGATACTGAGTACAGGAGGGACTGGGGCAGGATGGTTTCTTCATCATCAGGATAAGCAGGACAGTTGGAGGATGAGCGAGTAGGGCACCAATACGCAGTCAGCTCAGAGGCATATGAAGTTGATGCTGTTGGTCTCAGTGAGAAGTCTTATTTCTGCTTTCCTCCCATACTGGCTCTAGGTTCTGTTGGCATCTCTCTCACCAGAGCAGGAAATGAGGCCCTCTAAACTGTCCCCTAAATATTCCAAGATGATCATGAAGGTGTTTATGAGGATGATGCCAGATGATTATATATGTGGTATCATGAATATTCATTAAAGATTCCCAAGGGTCAGGCTCTGAATTAAGTGCTCCACATAGCTTATTTTTTTCATCTGCATAGTCACTCCTCATATATATGTGTACAGGTTATTATTCTTTTACAGATGAGGAAAAGATGATAGGTTTTTTTATTGTAACTTGCACCAGATCATGGGATAGAATGAGATGATGCCAGCTTTGAATCAAACAATCTGAATCCAGATACAGGCACCTGGCCAACATTCTCCCTTTGCCAACCCAGTCATTTCACTTCTCTGGCCATTCCATCAAGCATCTCCAGTTACTGTGATCTTCACTTTGGAGGTTACCAGTAAACTGCAGTGGAGAGCCGTGGGTGGCACCAACCATAGAAAGGATGGCTGAGATCATAGGCAGGATCACAGAAATCAATGGCTCATAAAAGCTGAGGGCAGATCTCTGCTCCTGGATATTGCCTCACCCGTCCACTTCCTCCTCCATTCTTGCAATTCAGCCTTCTCCATTTAAATTGGAGACATAACATCATCCATACTCAGGAGACCAGAAACAGAGACGATGTACAGAAGATGTGTCATTGGTTAGGACCTGTGGATCTCTGGTTTAAACTTCCCTGAATTGTACTAGTGTGAAGAAGTTAACTACCTGTGACTCAGAGATCCACCATATAATTTTAAATCCTATCTGCTGTATTTATTATCTAGTGAGCTGGAGCAAGTTCTTAGTATCTCAGAGCATCGACATTGTCATCTGAGTTGATTTCGGTTTGATACCACCTCACTGAGTAAGAAACAGGGAATGGATACTGTCTATGTGGGTAAATATGGGATGGATGCATAAACTAAGGGCAAACTTTTTGATAAAAATATTATTAATTTTGATAACTCTAAGGTTCATATAATTGGCCAAAGTATCCTGTGATCTGACAGTGTAATTTTGAATGAATACCTGACAAAACATTTTATTTTTGTCCCTACACAGTAGATACTGAGCACTTAGATGGAAGTGGCTGAGTTGCATTGATTTCTCTCTCTCTTTCTTTCTTTCTGAATGGCCACACCTATGGCATATGGACGTTCCCAGGCTGGGGGTCAAATTGGAGGTGCAGCTGTGCCTATACCACAGCCACAGCAACATCAATCTGAGCTGAGTCTGCGACCCATGCCCAGCTTGCAGCAATGCTTGATCCTTAACTCCCCAGGTATGATAACTATTGAGTAGACTCTTCCTTGGGTCACAGAAACACAGAATCATCAATATGGCATGCACACACTGATGCTTTCTTGACTGTGCTTATGGGATGCCCCATAGGACAAGAGACAAGATAAAATGGTACTTGCCTGTGTGTATGACATGGACTCTCAATGGGATCTATTATTTTCCACTTAATAGCTCCATGACATTGAATTACTCAAAGAACAACACAGTGATTTTCATAAATATTAAAAAGAAAAGGCAGAAGGAGTAGGGGAAGTTACATTTTATCATGTGGGATTAGACACATTTTAGGATTCTAAGTCAGAGTTCCCATAATGGTGTAGTGGCATCAAATCTGAGTAGGAACCATGAGGTTGCAGGTTTGATCCCCAGCCTCGCTCAGTGGGTTATGGATCTGGCATTGATGTGAGCTGTGGTGTAGGTTGCAGGTGCGCCTCAGATCCCGCATTGCTGTGGCTCTGGGGTAGGTGAGCTGCTACAGCTCCGATTAGACCCCTAGCCTGAGAACCTCCATATGCTGCGGGTGCGGCCCTAAAAAGAGGCAAAAAGACCAAAAAAGAAAAAGGATTCCAAGTCATTCTATGTGCCTGCCCTGGGAAAAGAGACACTTCAGATTTTCTGCCATATAACCAATTACATATACACAATGGAATGCTCCTCAGCCCTAAAAAGAACAAAAGAATGGCATTTGCAGCAACATGTATGCAACTAGGAATTCTCATACTAAGAGAAGTAAGTCAGAAAAAGAAAGACAAACACCATATGATATCACTTATATGTGGATCTAAAATATGGCACAAATGAACTTATCTACAAAACAGAAACAGACTCAAAGACATGGAGAACAGACTTGGGGTCGCCAAGGGGGAGCAGGGAAGGAGTGAGAAGGACACCGAGTTTGGGGTTGGTAGATGCAAACTATTATATTCAGAATGGATAATCAACGAGGTCTTACTGTTCGGCACAGGGAACTATATCCCATCTCTTGGGATAGAACATGACAAAAGATAGCATGAGAAAAAGAATGTATATATATGTATGACTGGATCACTATACTGTACAGCAGAAATTGGCACAATGCTGTAAATCAACTATCCTTTAAGTAAAACTATAATCAAATAAAAGATTATTAAAACTCTCTTAGGGTTGCATTTCATCCATAAACCCACTATTCCAAAAATAATTATAATTCTGGTACAAAGCAAGGACCAAATGTTTCTAAGTTCCACCAGTCTAAGATGCCCCACATCTGTGGAGCTTGCTGTTATCATCTCAATTTCCAGATAAAGAACACCAGCACATAGAGGCTGAGGCATTTATACACATATCTGCGACTTAGGATACTGAACCAGTGGTTTTAGGGGCACTGGTGGCACTAATATAATGGATTATAGATTTCCTATGATAACAATGCACTTTAGAGTCCGGTTTGAAAACCTGAGATATGGAAATATCATTTCCTTGTTAAGGCCAGGGATCGAACCTGCATCCTCATGGATACTAGTCAGGTTCTTAATCTACTGGTCACAACGGAGACTCCTGTTCAATGATTGAGAAGTGCACTGTATACTAATGCCATCTATGGGGCAATGAGGTTGTGACTTTGCATTTGCTTACCTATAGTTACCAAAATTTGAAGTCTACAAGAGTAAGGATTTTTTTTTCTCTTTTTGGCAGGACCTGCTGCATGAAGATCCCAGGCCAGGGACTGAACCCATGCCACCACAGAGTCCTGAGCTCCAACCATGGCAATGCTGTATTCTTAACCCACTGCACCATCAGGGAACTCCCGGCTAGACCGAGTTTAGATGTTACAGTCGAAAAGTTATTTTTCTAGGTTTTTTGACATGTAATTGATATATAGCACCGTATAAATTTAAGGTGTTCTGTATAATGACCTGACAAACATTTAATGAAATGATTACCACAATAAATTAATATCCATCATTGTATATAGAGAGAAAAAGTAAAAAGCATTTTTTTCTCGATATTTCTTAGGATTTGCTCTCCTACCTTTCAAATATACCACAGAACAGTGTCAACTATAGTCATTGTGTTGTATCATACACCCCCTAGTACTTCTTATCTTATAAATGGAAGGGTGTACATTTTGACTCATTTCATCCAATTTCCCACTCCCCACCCCCACCCTCAGCTTTTGGAAACTACACATCTGATCTCTTTTTCTCTGAGTTTAGTGTTTGCTTGTTTGTTTGATTTTAGATTCCACACATAGGTGAATTACATGACTTGTCTTTATCTGACTTATTTTGCTTAGCCTAATGCCTTCAAGGTCCATACATGTTGTCAGAAATGGCAGGATTTCCTTCTTTCTTATGGCTGAATCGTGTGCCATTGTGTGTATATATCATGTTTTCTTCCTCTACTCACCCACTGATGGACACTTAGGTTGTTTCCATATCTTGGCTATTGTAAATAATGCTACAATGAACAGAGCAGTGCATGTAACTTTTCCTATTAGTGTTTTCATTTCCTTAAGATGAATACCCAAAAATGGAAAAGCGAATCACAGGGCAGTTTTATTTATTTTTTTAATTTTATTGGTGTATAGTGGAGTTACAAAGTTGTGTTAGTTCAGGTGTTCAGCAAAATAAACCCATCATATATATATCCATTCCTTTTCAGATTCTTTTCCCCTATTCTAATATTGCGTAGATTTTCTTGTGCTATACATGTTACCTGTCTATTTTATATAGTGTGGTGTCTATATGTCAGACCCAATACCCTATTTGTCCCAAAAGCATGTTTCCCCTTTAACCATGAAGGTGAGGAATTTCCACAGTGGCCAAATAAAGTTCCATTCCCACCAGTGGTGCACAGGTTTCCCTTGAAAAGACTTTTAAAAGACAACCCACATATTGAGCATACATTTCTAGAAATAGGGGAAATCAGAAAGTCAAAGAATAATAAAAACCCATGAAGATAAAAGACACATAAAAAAACCTTTCTAGGAGTTCCCATTGTGGCACAGCAGAAACAAATCCAACTAGGAACCATGAGGTTATGGGTTCGATCCCTGGCCTCACTCAGTGGGTGAAGGATCCTGCACTTCTATGAGCTATGGTGTAGGTTGCAGATGTGTTTCAGATCTTGCATTGCTGTGGCTGTGGCATAGGCCTGCGGCTACAGCTCCCATTAGACCCCTAGCTGGGGAACCTCCATATGCCAAGGCTGTGGCCCTAAAAAAAACAACAAAGACCTCCCCAACAAAACCCCCCAAAACCCTTTTCTAATTATGAACATTTGACTTTTATTTAGAGTCCAGATAACATAGTTCGAGGAATATCTAGATTATCAACATTCTGAGTCAAGAGAAATTCTTGTGTTATATCTGAATAAATTAAGGCTGATTCTAAGTGTACTAATTAGAATGTTTTTCTTCAAAAAGGGAGAGGGATATTTCTTTTTTATATAACTTTTATGTTTTTATTAAAGTTTAGTTGATTTACAATGTTGTGCTTTTTCTTACTCAATATATTTCATTAAAAGAATAGACTGTCCTTTGCCATGATCAGGGATTTGTTATCTCTCCATTTCCTTGCTCCTCTAACATTCTTTAGGCCAATGTATAGAAAGAGGTGAATAACGTAGAATCCAGTGAGAAAGGAGCTGTATGAAAACTGGATTTGGGACATTGTGAAATAGTGCTGAAGGTACCAGGGTGTATGACCCCAAGTGTGAATATTGGCTTGTAAATTTCCTGAATCCAAAATATGCACATAGTAGGACTGCATGCTCACTTACCTGTTTCCTTTCTTTCAAACCTCTCTCTCTTCTTTTTCAAAAGGTGTCAGAGCTACACGGGACCACAAAATCTAACGAGTGTCTCAGAATTTTTGCTCCTGGGCCTCTCAGAGGATCCAGACCTGCAGCCCTTCCTCCTTGGGCTGTTCCTGTCCATGTACCTGGTCACCATGTTGGGGAACCTGCTCATTGTCCTGGCTGTTACCTCTGACTCCCACCTCCACACCCCCATGTACTTCTTCCTCTCCAACCTGTCCTTAGCTGACATGGGCTTCACCTCCACCACTGTCCCCAGGATGATTGTGAACATCCAGACTCACAGCAGAGTCATCTCCTATGCTGGCTGCCTGACACAGATGTCGTTTTTTATGCTTTTTGGATGTTTGGATACTTTCCTCCTGACTGTGATGGCCTATGACAGGTTTGTGGTCATCTGTCACACCCTACATTACTTGGTCGTCATGAACCCACCTGTCTGAAGCTTGTTAGTGTTGGTATCACAGCCTTTTGGTCTCTCAGATGCACAGTTTGGTGGTGGTAAAAGTTGCCTACTTCAGAGATGTGGAAATTTCTCATTTCTTCTGTGATCCTTCTCAACTCCTCAACCTAGCCTGTTCTAACCCTTCCACCAATACCATAGTCATGTATTGTGTGGGTGGCATCGCTGGTTTTCTCCCTATCTCAGGGATCCTTTTCTCTTACTCTAAAATTGTTTCCTCCATTCTGAGAGTTTCCTCATCAGGTGGGAGGTACAAAGCCTTCTCCACCTGTGGCTCTCACCTGGCAGTTGTTTGTTTATTTTATGGAACAGGCCTTGGTGTGTACCTCAGTTCAGCACTCTCACTTTCCCCCAGGAAGGATGCAGTGGCCTCAGTGGTGTACACGGTGGTCACCCCTATGCTGAACCCCTTCATCTACAGTCTGAGGAACAGGGACATCAAAAGGGCCATGAGGAGGTTCTTTGGCCAAATGATCTTATTTCAGTACGTGGGTGTCACCCATTTGGAGTGTACTTTGGGAAATGTAGAAACATTAAACATGTAGACTTGAAATTCTCCCTCTCTTATGTCATCCTTTTTGTAGCTCCTATGGCCTTTGCTGTTCTCCTTGCTTAGAATCTGACTCTTGCTCTTTTGTTATTTCTTTAATGGGTCTGAGGAAGAGTTCTAGGATCTTTGCAGATCATAACCATCACATGACAGAATACTTGCTGCACACCTGAAGGTAAGACAACATCATAAATCAACTATACACCAATATAAAATAAAAATGAAGGAGCTCCTGTGTTCCCTGCTGGCTCAGTGGGTTAAGGATCTGGCATTGTCACTGCTGTGGTGTGGCTTGATTGCTGGCCCAGGAATTTATTCATGCTGCAGGTGTGGCAAATAAAATAAAAGCATACACACAAAGTAAAATAATAAAATGAAAGGAAGAGTTCCTGTCATGGCTCAGTGGTTAACAAACCCAGCTAGGAACCATGAGGTTGTGGGTTCGATCCCTGGCCTTGCTCATTGGGTTAAGGATCCAGTGTTGCCATGTGACGAGGTCTGCTTGTCTACCCAGGTCCTGAAGTCAGTGATGCCACAGAAATAAGAAGAAAGAGACACAGCAATAGAGAGGGGATCAGGGGGCTACAGCCTTCAAGAGGCAATAGCAACCCTCTGACCCAACTCATGGTTTTTATTTCCTATGTTCTACTACCTTGTACGTGCAGGGGATACATCAGTATTTTACTTCAAATAGATAGATAGCAAGATATGCTAGCATAGTTATTCCTAAGCACATAAATAAACTAATCATAAATGTTTTAGCCCTCCCAGGCCATAATTTGTTGTTTGCTTCAAGCCATCTATGGCCTCTCCCACAAATCCCCCAAGGCTCCAGTCCTGAGAATGTCAGAGCTGATGGTTTTCCATCAGCAACATTAATGCTTCAGCAATCTTGTTTTCGAGATACCATTCTTTGATGTTGTTCTCATTTGTTTTGCCTCAAGAGTCATGAGAAAGTCACAAGACTTTGTATATACTGACATTCTACAGCCACTCTTTGGCACCAGTCTTTTCCTTCCATTCTTTGTTACGTCACATATTCATGCCTCCAACAGCCGTGAGCTGTGGTGTAGGTTGCAGACACAGCTCAGATATGGCATTGCTGTGGCTGTGGCTTAGGCTGGCAGCTGCAGCTCTGATTGGAACCCCAGCCTAGGAACCTCCAAATACTGTGGGTGCAGCCATAGAAAAGAAAAAAAGGCAAAAAAATATATAATAATTAAAGAGGAGTTCCTGTTGTGGTGTAGCAGAAATGAATCTGAGCTCATGAGTTTGATCCCTGGACTTGCTCAGTGGGTTGGGCATCTGGCATTGCTGTGAGCTATAGTATAGGTTGCAGATGCACATCAGACCCAGCATTGCTGTGGCTGTGGCTTAGGCCAGCAGATGTAACTCTGATTCAAACCCTAGCCTGGGAACTACCACATGTTGGGGGTGTGGCCCTAAAAAGCAAAATAAATAAATAATATATAAATAAATAGATAGTAAGGATAGTGTTCCTAAGATTCTTAATAAACTGAAATTGCCTTTGGTTTTTGCATGATTATGCTTATTTTGAATCACTTTTTAACCATGGTCATCACACCCACCTAAAGCATGTTCCGTATGCCCTTCTAATTTATTCAACTAAACTGGTGGATTTTCATTCTGTGCTAGAACAGTGTAAAAAATAATTCACTCTGTGCATTCTTGACAGCTCTTGATCTCAGCTTAAATTTTCTCAGAGAATTTCAATACATTTTCTCAATTTCTTGCAGGGTTAATTTTGGGTTTGATAATTATAATTATATGAATGTTTTGTGGGAAGAACTTTTCTTTCTTTCTCTTTCTCTCTTTGGCCACACCTGTAGCATATGGAAGTTCGCAGGCCAGGGATGGAATGTGAGCCACAGCTGGAACCTACACCACCATGGTGGCAGTGCCAGGTCCTTAACTCACTGCACCACAGTGGGACCTTCAAGCTGTTCTCTTTTAGATGCTAGTGTAATTCTAAATATTTCATGATTCTTTTTGGAGTGATGAAAATGTTCTAGAATTGGATCATGGTGATATTTGTACAACTCTGTGAATATACTAAAAACTATTGAATTGTATACATTAGATGGGTGAATTTTATGGAGTGTGAATATCTCAATAATGTTAAAATAAAAAAAAATTTTCCCAGATGACTAGCAAATGGGGTAACTTTCACCTACATTTCAACTTGTTATACAGGGCAGCTTTTTCTGACCAAATCATTTGAAGTCCCCTCTTCTGGATAGTACCCCATTCTATTACCAGTTCTGGAACTGTGATGAACAGAACAGCAGACATTATTCTCGAGGTAGATGCACATTGTTTGTAAGCAAAAATATATATATTGTTTTTTGTTTTTTGTTGGTTTTTTATTCTGGCATTATTGAGACATAATTGACATCATAACTTTCTACATAACTTTAATGTGTACACTATCATGTTTTGCGAAATGTTTACCAAAGTTAATTAGCACATCCTTTACCTCAGGATTAATTAACACCTCCTTTACCTCAGCTAATTACCATATTTTTTGTGTGTTTTTGTTAGGGTAAGAAAAATAACTACTCTCACAGCAGTTTCAAGTATGCAACACTGTAGTGTTAGCCATTGTCACCATGATGTACATTAAATCCCTGCAATTCCCTCATCTGTCACTCAAACCTCTATTCTCATTCTTACCACCTCTCAGCCCCAGGCAACCACCATTCTACTCTGTTTCTATGAGTTCAGTATTCTCAGAATCTGCATAAACCAGGTCCTACATTTGTTGTCTTTCTCTGTCTGACTTAATTTCACTTAACGTAATGTTCTCAATTTCATCCATATTCTACCAAGTGGCAGGAATTCCTTCTTTCCTATTGCTGTATAATATTCCATTTTGTGTACTACTAGTATGTCACATTTCTTTTTTCAAAAAATTTTATTTGAATATATAGTTGACTTACAAAGTTGCACTATTTTTTTAATTGATTGCTTTTTATCTTACTGATTTTGCTCTTAATTTCTTTTTTTAATTTTTAAGTTGATCTTTAAAATTTTATTTTTATTAGAGTATAGTAGATTTACAGTGTTATGCTAATTTCTGCTATATTTTTTAATTTTAGGTATATCACATTTCTTTGTCTTTCATCATCATCATTCATCATCAATGGACACTAGGTTGTTTCCTTCTTCTTCTTTTTTCTTGGCTATTGTGAAAGTTGCTGTAATGAATATGCCAATTGAGCTATCTTTTTCTGATACTTACGACATCTATCTCCTTTGGACAAATACCCAGAAGTGGAATTGCTGTGTCATGTGTCCTGAGGTGGGAGGAGGCACTCTCCTACTGTTTCAGAAAGCAGGGGTTTTTTTTAGGACTGGGTGAAAAGGAGCAATGGACTGGGGTCTTCATCAAATGGAGAGACTGTTCCACACATTTCTAGATTGTCACCAGGGAATTTTTATTGAGATCAGGTGGTGCAATGAATTTGAGATTATGAATTGGCAAATGAACAGGCCCTGAGTCTCAAAGTGCTTGGAGTCAAAGTTCTGATAAATGATGATGCCTGTGTGAGTGACAGCATCTGAGATGCTCTCAATAATTCCAACTCCTGGTTTTCATGCTCTTGTGTATTCCCCTCTCACTGAGTGTGAGATGGACATAGCGACTTGTTTCCAACAATAAGAATGTGGAAGAAATATTGGGGTGTCATTTCTGGGAATTAGAATTGAGCAGACAATAAAGCTGGCTTTCTTCATCTTGCCTCTCTCTTGCTCTTGCGTTGCTTAGGTTGATAAAACCCAACTGCCATGTTGTGACCATCAAGAGGCCCATGTGTCAATGAACCATGGTAATTCTGGACAATAGCCTGTTTACATGTGAATCCTACCAAGAGTCATCTTGGACGTGGTCCTAATTGGAATTTTGATTCCTATAGCACTGGCTGCCACCTCAATTGCAACCTTCTGAGGTGTTCTCTGAAATATTTAGTGAAGTATCTGTTAGAAAGTTAATATGTAAAATTCAATAGTATTCTAGTGCACCACTATAATTCGTTTAGAGCAAAAACTTAGAGAAGTCTTTCAAATATGCAAACAAACAAACAAAAACCTTGAAAATATCCACCATATAAAAGGCCAACCTGAGCAAGGGCTAAGGAAATGAAAATAAGAAGTTATCCTTAGAGTCAAATGAGAAAATGGAAAGAGTATCATATCCTTCATATAGAAGACCTAAAGCTGTAAAGATTTCATGCTTAATACAATAGATTTATAGATATCAAACTCACAGCCTGAGTGCTTTGATTTTTTAAAGCATGGAGTTTTTTCAGTTTAATTTAATATCAATTTTACATTGGAGTATACTTGATTTACAATGTTGTGTTAATTTTAGGTGTACAGTAAAGTGAGTCGGTTATACACATCATAATTTTATATTAATATCCTGCAAATTGGAAGTAAGAACTAAGGAATACAGTGGAATTGCCTCCTGAAAAGAGGAAGAACAGAGACCCTTCCAAGGACCTTCACCTTTCTTATATTTTTCCACACCCATTAATATTAGCAAGTCTCCAGAGACTGGGACCACATGGGCTCATTGGCTAATTCTGTGTTTTGTGCACTAAGCCCTCAGGTCACACCACTGTGCATAATTGCTGCTGCCTGCCTATTAGTTTGCCAGTTCTAATAGTGTGGTTCTTTATCTGTGTCTCTTCCATGTGGGCACCTGCATTCAAAGTTCCCAGACTGAAACTGTCTTCCTGCAAATCCTGAGACTTCATCACACACCAGACAAACTCCTTGTTCATGGTCCAGCATAGAAGCAATCCAGCCCAGTAAGTACTGAGTAAGCCCGTGATTGAAAGAGGGACTGTTAGGTGGCTGCCAAGGTCGGGGGGAGTGGAATGGACTGGGAGTTTGTGGCTAGTAGATGCACATTATTGCCTTTGGAATGGACAAGCAATGAGATCCTGGTGTATAGCACAGGGAACTATATCCAACAGCTTGTGATGGAACTTGATGGAGGATAATATGAGGAAAAGGCATGTATAAATATGTATAAATGGGTCACTTTGCTGTACAGCAGAATTGACAGAACATTGTAAATCAACTATAATAAGATTTTTAAAAAGAAAAGATAAATGAAAAAAGAAAGAAAAAAAGAGGGAGCGTTAGGATGATTACTCCCTCCTCAAGAGAATAAACATGATAATTTTGGCAGAAAGCCCAGAGGGTACCAATATTACAACATTTCATAATAAATTCCTATGAAATTTATGTTCTTCGTTCTGGTTGGGGTGTGAGAAATCTCATTCTGAGTTTGGCATGCACCCTCACTGGCTCTGCCTCTGGCTGGCATCTCCCACCAGAGCAGCCCCTGGGTCTTTCTAAAACTCCCCCTGAGAATGTCAAGTGATCATGAAGGAATGATGAAAATGGGGAAGATGGCATCAACTATAGCATCATATTCTGTTTCTGAGTGATTCCTAAATGTTATGCTCTAGAACATGTGTTTTATGTAACTTGTTTCATTTCATGTGTATAACCTCTCCCAAACTACAAGGGCACACATCATTGTTATTCTTTTTAATAAGAGGAAAGGAGCTCAGCATTTGATGTAACTTGTGCCAGGTCATGTGTTAGAAAAGGTTGAATCCATGTTTGAAGCCAGTCTTTCTGGGCAGACTAACTGCAGACACAGGGTATCTGGGCAGACTTCCCCCTGCCCACCCAGAGTCATGTCACCCCCAGGTCAGTCCTGGAAGAGACTCATTGCTCAGGATGCCCTTCCCTTTGGAGTTTTCTGGAGCATATAGTGGAGGGCAATAGGGAACATTTTCCGCATCAGCTACAGGAAAGTTGCATGAGATACAGGCAAAGTCACAGAAAGAATTGGCACTGGAAATTTAAGGGTAGATCTCTCTGCTGATCTTGGTCCTGGATTTTACTTTGAGCATTCACTTCCTCGTCCATACTCATAATCAGCCCACTCAATCAAAAAGAAGACATAAGTCAGAGTCATTGTGTTCACTCCTGCTCAAGAAAATGAAAGCATTGAAAACAATATATCTCAAATGTATTTGTGATTAGCCCTCTGTACCTCTGCCTAAAACATTCGGAAAACCTGGAAATAGTGAAATTTAATGTGTGAGACTCAGAGATTGACAACTTCATTTTGAATCCTGTGTGCTTTCCTTATTCTTTGGGCAATTTCTTGGTCTCTCTGGGAGTTAGGATTGTCAACTGAGTTGATGCCTCATTGATAAAACTCCCCTTATTTAAGACTAAGCAAATAATGTTTGTCCTCTATGCAATAACTATGTGATGGATGCATAAAGTAAGTGCAAAATAAATTTCATATATTTTGTTGGTAACAATGACAAGGCTAATTCTTATATTATTAGATTTGAATGTCTGATGATCTGGTATTATGGCTTTCCTACATCCACGAGAGGACTTTTTTTTTATTTGTTTACATAAGTACATCTTCATATTGAAGAGAAATGACCAAGGGTCACCTATTTCTTTCTCTTTTTTTATAAATTGAAAGTTTTAAAAGATTATTTTTTATTATTAATTTTTAAAAATTAGTCTAGTTGATTTACAATGTTCTTCCAATTTCTGCTGTACAGCAAAGTGACCCATGTGTGTGTGTGTGTGTGTGTGTGTGTGTGTCTGTGTGTGTGTGTGTACATATATATACATATATATATATATATTTCTCACACCCCAATCAGAACCAAGAATATAAATTTCATAGGGATTTATTATGAAATGTTGTATATTGGTACCCTCTGGACTTTCTGCCACAATTATGTTTATTCTCTTGAGGAGGGAGTAATCGTCCTAACACTCCCTCTTTCTTTCTTTCTTTTTAATTTATGTTTTATATGAATACATTAATATATAAATATGTAAATTATAATATATAATTTTTCTCATATTATCTTCCAAACTCAGGGCTCACCTATTTCTGATTCCCCAGAGCTTACACCTTGTTGGCAGAGAGGAGGCACCAAGAATTTTAAAAACCTAGTTATAGTGTTGAATAGACCCTTCCATTTTCATAGAAACAAAGTGTGGGCAATAGGGCTTCCTTCCATCCACTGGATCATGCATGTCAGTGTTTTCATCCTTTTCAGGAATGTCCCATAGGACCAGGGACAAGATAAAATAGTGCTTATTTGTAACTACAGCATGGACTTTCTATGGTACCTATTATTTTCCATGTAATAGAATCTGCAGCATTAAGTGATTGAGAAACCTCTCAAGAGATTATCATAAAATGGGGGGAAAGAGTCAGAAAAGAAAGGGACCATACCTCTTGCTGCACGGGCTGAGACACATTTTAGTGTTTCATGTCAGTCCATGCTCCAGTGCTCCAAGACAGGAAAGTCTTCCACATTTCCACCTTTTTTTTGGATTGGGTTTTATTGATAAACACACAGGCCCAATAATTACTGAAATTTATTTACTCAAAATGACCAAATATGGATTAATTCCAAACTTCCCTTAGGGATCACACATGGTCTAGCTTTGGATATAGACTTTCCATTTCCAAGAAGCTCAGAGAGGAGGAGACATTTACACACACTCCACATATAGGGGGTGAAAGACCCAGGACTCTAAAGTTGAAGTGCTTTTTCCTGTACAGTTCTCTGTCACTTCCACTGCAGCTAAAATGCATTTCACTTTCTTTTTCTTTTTCCTCCTTCCTTCCCTTTCTTTCTTTCTTCCTTTCTTCCTTGCTTTCTTTCTTTTGGTTGCACCTGCAGCGTGCAGAAATTCCTGGGCTAGGGATTGAACCTGGGCCCCAGCAGTGACCTGAGCTGCTTCAGTAACAACACCTTAACCTGCTGTGCCACAAGGAAACTTCCAAAAGTGTTTCTTTTCAAACCAACTTTGGTCCCAGATGTGAAATAAAGGTAGAAGAGTTGATTCATCATCTTTTGGTTCAGTGAGGGCAACTGTGAATTCTAGGAATGCAGCAATATTTTACAGGGTCCATGATGGGACTACATTGTGGATTGTGGGGTTTTCTACGAACACTCATGTTTTTCTGTCCAGCTTTGGAATCTGCAGTTGAAAAGAGTTCCTATACAAAATGAAAATGTCATGTGCAACTATCATGAAAATATCACAAGACAGACTTCATGGATGTTTTCGAATGATACCTTAATAAAAGAGGATGCAGTTTCTATCAAGTGATTTTTGTATTGAAACAAATATAGGCAATTAATATAAGTAAAATTGAACATGCACCAATTGTTAGAAATTTTAATGAATAATCTCCACTCACATATTATATACAAATTCTCATATGTATGGCATGGAGAGAGGTGAAAGAATTTTCATAGGAATGTTGTAAGAAGAAACTATTGTAAATAATACTATAACATATAAAATGTCATTTAAAATAAGTATTTACTTAACACATAAATAAAATACATCAAATTATATATTATTACATTTAGAACATACATAAAATATATGTTTATATTTGTTAAATTTATATTAAAATATATAAATAGGTTATATACTAATAAAATAATGACTTCATTTATATAATAATGTGCATCAGCAACAAGATTTAGTAGTTTTATGTACGTTACAAAAAGACTTCACCACCAGGTTGTGGTAACCAAACACATTTCTAGAGGCACCATGTATAGTATATTGTTAAGGAAAATTTTTTCTTTTTATGGCTGCACCTGTGGCATATTGAAGTTCCTGGACCAGGGGTCCAATCAGAACTGCAGGTGGGGTGTATCCTTAACCCACTGAGCGAGGCCCAGGATGGAAACTGCATCCTCACAAAGATATCAGGTCCTTAAACCCTAAGAAAGCTATTTATGGATGCATAAATCATTAATGATATCATGGCATCATTGACAAGACAATACACCCATCCACATTATGACATTGGTGGCCTTTGGGGTACAGGTGTGCAGAGGAATGGGATGGAGCTGAGATACCAAAAAAAGTTGAATAGGTAGTGGGTACTGATGATAGTAATAATAAGTAATATTATTGGAACATTTTTCAAGTGTTAGTCAATATTCAAAGCAGCGTGTCTCAACCCCAGCTGCACATTAGGATGGCCAAGAATCTCAAATGTAGATTTCCTAAAATTGTTTCTAGGCTGAGGCTGGGGTAGCTGTGTACTTTAAAACAACCTCTCGAAAATATATTGACCAACTGGAACTGAAAATCACTAGTCTGAGCAATAAAAATGATTTTTTTAAAACTTTCTACAATGGTTGTTCTAGGTAGTTCCGTTATTATCACAATCGAACAGATAATGGAACTGTCCAGGTGTGTTCACATTCCTCTACTTTGAAATTTTCCCAATTAAATCCTAGTGTGACATGCCAAAATAATGATCCAGAATTGCCTTCAGGTAGTAGAAGCAAAGGAATTGCCATCTCTATCAGGAGGGTTGGACATGAAAATCTGTTAGCTAGATGCAAGTGGATGGGTCCTGACCTGGCTCTGGGACCATCCCTCATGCTGAGCTCCCCAACTGTAAATAAAGGGTTTATGACCATGAAAACAAGACCACCAGGTATATGAACCAGCACTCACCATCACTAATCTTAGGAAATGGAAGTCAAAACTCCAGTCAAATACCACCTCTCATCTGTTAGGATGGTTACTGTCAAGAAAACCAATGATAATACGTGTTCTGGAGGATGTGGAGGAAAGGAAACCCTTGCACTTGGTTGATGGGAATGATTATTGGCACATCCTTTACCAAAAACAGATGGAGTTTCCTAAAAAATTAGAAATGGCTACTAATTAAAATAGATCTCCTGTATCTTCAAACGACCCCACCTCAGATTGCATGTCCAGAGGGAAAAAAAAAAAACAGTACCTCAGACATCACTGCACTCCCATGTTCACTGCAATATTATTCATAATAGTGACAACATGAAGTATCCCAAGTGTCTGGTGGCAGATGAGTGCATAAAAAAGATGTGCTGTGTGTGTGTGTGTGTGTGTACATAAAATATTCAATGTATTATTATTCAGTCATAAAAGAAAGAGATCCTTCCATTTGTGACAACATAGATGGAACTGGAGGATGTCATGCTTATTGAAATAGACCAGACATGGAAATAACATATGATCTCACTTATGCATGGAATCTAAGTAAATCGAAATCAGAGAATCACAGATTAAAACTGTAGTTATAAAGGGAAAGGGGTAGAGGTAGAGGGGAGTTGTTGTTGTTCAACGGATACAAACTTTCAGGTATAAGATGAATAAGTTCTGATGATCTAATATACAGCATGGTGGCAATAGTTAATGATTCTGTATTGTATTCTTGAAATCTGCTGAGAGAGATCTGGTTAAGAATTTCCTCCCAACATAGAAATACAAATAATAACAATGTGATCTGATGGATATGTTAATTAACTTGATTATAATAATCTTTCACAATGTCTATGTGCAGTAAATCATCATTTTGTACATCTTAAAAAATCTACGTGGGAGTTCCCATCGTGGCACTGCGGAAAAGAATCCAGCTAGGAACCATGAGGTCTCAGGTTCGATCCCTGGCCTCACTCAGTGGATTAGAGATCTGGGGTTGCCGTGAGCTGTGGTGTAGTTTGCAGACACGGCTTGCATCCTTCGTTGCTGTGGCTGTGGTGTAGGCTGGTGGCTATAGCTCTGATTGGATCCCTAGCCTGGGAGGCCCTATATGCTGCAGGTACGGCCCTCGAAAGACAAAAGACAAAAACAAAACAAAACAAAAAACCTACATGTTTTACAACACAAATATGTAATTTTCTCAATTATATTTCAATATACTGGAATTTAACCCAAAAATGATGAAGAAGAATTACATCTAATGTGTGAGATCACTTCTTATTTTGCCACTACAGAATAGAGTCTAAAAAATGAGAAGTGGTCCCACACACTGGATGTTTTACTGAGATTTTACTTGGTTGAAAAAACTCATATAAAACAAAATGTTTCAAGGGTATTACTTAAAATTTATTATTGTTTAATTATTGACAGAAATTCTGTAGTTCCCATTGTAGCTCAACGGATTAAGAACACAATTAGTAGCCATGAGGATGCAGGTTCGACCCCAGCCTCGCTCAGTGGGTTAAGGGTCCAGTGTTGCTGAAGGCTGAGGCATAGGTCACAGATGCAGCTTGGATGCAGTCCTGCTGTGGCAGCTGTGGCTCTGATTTGACCCCTAGCCTGGGAAATTCCATATTCTGCAGTTATGGCTCTAAAAAGAAAACAAAATTCTGTATATTAACACAATTTTGGTAGTCATCAATGCTTTATGATTAGGTGATTACTTATCAAAATTTGAAGTCCAGAAAAGCCAAAGATATGAAGTATATACCAAATGACTTTTAAAAGCCCTTTCAGTAGGTAGAGCCTCAGTCTCATAAAAGACACCCCTCATATTTGAGAAACTTATTTTTATGGAGGGAATAAAGAAAACTCAAGAATGATAAAACTCGTGAAGATAATTATCACATAAAATTTGTTTTCTAGAGTTCCCTGATGGCTCAGTGAATTAAGGATCTAGTGTTGTCACTGCGGTGGCACAGGTTCAGTCCCTGACCTGAGAATTTTCATGTGCTGTGGGCCTGGCCAAAAATATTTTCTGATTCTTAACATTCAACTTTAACTTAGCTTACAGTTTACACAGTGTTGTGTTTTTTTTTTTTTTTTATTGGCTGCACCTGCAGTATGTGGAAGCTCCTGGGCCAGGGACTGAACCCACATCACAAAAGCAACCCAAGCCGCAACAGTGACAAAGCCTGACCCTTAACCTGTTTGTGCCACAAGGGAGCTCCACAGTATTGTGCTTTATAGAGTATTTATAAATATTCTAGCTAAAGGACATATATGGAATTGTATTAGAATAATACGAGGTTTATATATAACCATGTCCTAATATCATTAATTTTGAATTATATATTTTTATTAAAGAAGGAAGGGAATTTATCATTCTATATATTTTTTCTCTATTTTTGACTTCTTAGGGTCACACTAGTAGCATATGGAAGGTCCCAGGCTAGAGGTTTAATTGGAGCAGCAGCTGCCATACTAGACCACAGCCACAGCAACACCAGATCTGAGCTGTGTCTGTGACGTATACCACAGCTCACCACAATGCCAGATCCTTAACCCACTGACCTAGGCCAGGAATAGAGCCCATGTCCTCATGGGCACTAGTCAGATTTGTTACCACTGAGCCACAACGGGAACACCTCATTCTATATTTTTACTAAAGAGTAGGCTATATTTTACTGAGATCATGGCTCTATTTTCTCTCTCTCTCTCTCTCTCTCTCTCTCTCTCTCTCTCTCTCTCTCTCTCTCTCTCTAGCTGCACCCATGGCATGTGGAAGTTCCTGGGCCAGGGATTGAACCCACACCATAGCAGCAACCCAATCCACTACAGTAAAACCCTGGATCCCTAACATGCTGCAGCATAGGAAAACTCTGATCATGACTCTGTTATCTCCAACAGTCTTGCTTCTCATTACCCTTCATTCCAGTTTCTATAAGATAAGTGTATATAGAATGAGGTGACTAAACAGAAACCAATGAGGGAACAGTTCAAGCAGATAGAATTTGTCACACTGAGAAAATATTATTGAAGTTACTAAAGTGTATTGTAAAGTGACAATACAAAAGAATTGCTTATATCCCCAAAACACACAGTATTTGATGACATTTACTTATCTTATTTTTTCCAATCTTCTTTTCCCCAAAGCATCCAAGCCTCATGGAACAGCAAAATCTAACACGTGTCTCGGAATTCTTCCTCCTGGGACTCTCAGATGATCCAGAACTGCAGCCCTTCTTCCTTGGGCTATTTCTGTCCATGTACCTGGTCACCATGTTGGGGAACCTGCTCATCATCCTGACTGTTGCCTCTGACTCCCACCTTCACACCCCCATGTACTTCTTCTTCTCCAGCTTGTCCTTGGCTGACATGGGCTTTGTCTCTGCCACCATCCCCAAGATGATTGGGAACATCCAAACTCACAGCAGAGTCATCTCTTTTGCTGGCTGCCTGACACAGATGTCTACTTTCGTCCTTTTTGGAAGCATGGATGATATGCTTCTGTCTCTGATGGCCTATGACAGGTTTGTGGCCATCTGTCATCCACTGCACTACCTGGTCATCATGCATCCACGCCTCTGCTGCTTCTTAGTTTTGATGTCTTTTTGGTCAGCATTTTGGACTCCCAGGTGCACAATTGGATTGTGTTACGACTTACCTGCTTCAAGGATGTGAAAATTCCTAATTTCTTCTGTGACCCTTCTCAACTCCTCAACCTTGCCTGTTCTGATATCTTCACCAATAACATTATTGTGTATTTTGTTGGTGCCATTTTTGGTTTTCTCCCTATATCAGGAATCTTTTTCTCTTACTGTAAAATTCTTTCCTCCATTCTGAGAGTGCCTTCATTAGGTCAGAAGTATAAGGCCTTCTCCACCTGTGGCTCTCACCTGGCAGTTGTTTGCTTATTTTATGGAACAGGTTTTGGGGTGTATCTCAGCTCAACCATCTCACATTCTCTCAGGAAGGATGCAGTGGCCTCGGTGATGTACACTGTGGTCACCCCCCTGCTGAACCCCTTTATCTACAGTCTGAAGAACAGAGACATCAAAAGGGCCATGAGGAGGTTGCTCAGCCAAGCAATCTAATCTCAGTACCTGTGCCACACATTTGGAGTGTATGTTGGAAAATGCAGAAAAACTAAACATGTAGATCTGCAAACCTTTCCTCTTTTATCACATCATCTTTGTAGCTCCTATGGCCTTCACACCTCTTCTTGCTTTGCAAATGAGTATTGCTTCTTTTTGTACTTCTTAATGAAACTTGGGGAGAACTGGGATCATTTGTATATCTTCATTACTGTGTGACTTACTCCTACTATATCTATGGTTATATTGTAGTTTATCATTGATGGGCAAAAGATCCTGGAAAGAGGAACAACTCTCTTTTCATATACTTAAAATTGACATCTTTTTTTTTTTGCAGATATTTTGTGTTTTTAGTTTTGTGGACAAGTTTAGTATTTTCTTTTAACTCTCACTCATTCGAATTCTTTATTTTTAATGATATAGGACCTAAACATTCTAGGAATAAACAGGTAATGTTTGTACATAATAAGAAAGCAATAAATGTAGATATCCTTCTTTTCACTTACTCTGAGGTTGATATATTTCCAATAATTGAATTGAACATTAAGTGTGCTTCATCCTGGATGCCTGACATTACTTCTTTGTATCCTAGTATGTGATCTATTGTAGAGAATGTTCCATGTATGCTTCCAAAGAATGTTTATTCTGTTTTTCCAAATGTAATGTGTTGCAGATATCAATTAAATCCAACTGTTCTATTGTGTCATCTAAAATCTCTGCTGCCTTATCAATTTTCTTTCTGGATGACCTGTCCATTGATGTCATTGCGGTATTAAAGTCTTCTACTGTTATTGTAATCCTGTCAATTTCTCTCTTTATATTTTCTAGTATTTGTTTTATATATTTAGTTATTTCCTTTTTGTTTGCATACATATTAACAAGTGTAATATATTATTTTTGAACTGAATCCCTTATCGTTATATAAAGACTTTCTTTTTTTCTTTATAGATGTTGTTTTCAAGTCTATTTTGTCTGATATGAGTATTGCTACCCATGCTTTCGTGTCTTTTCCATTGGCGTGAAATATATTTTTCCATCCCCTCATGTTCAAATCCATGTGTGTCTTTCACTCTAAAGTGAGTCTCTGAGGCAGCATATTGTGGGTTCTTTGTAGGTTCTTGGTTCTTTTTTTTTTCTTTTTAATAGCTGCACCTGTGGTCTGTGGCATATGGAGTTTCCCAGGGTAGTGGTCAAATCAGAGCTGTAGCCACCTGCCTATACCACAGCCATAGCAACTTGGCATCTGAGCTGCCTCTGCAACCTACACTGCAGCTCACAGCAATGCCAGAATCTTAACCCTCTGAATAAGGCCTGAGATTGAACCTGTGTCCTCATGAATACAAGACAGATTCATTTCTGCTGAGCCACAATGGGAACACCAAAGGTTCTTGTTCTTTAATCCAATCTTCCACTCTCTGTCTTTGGATATGAGCAATTTGTCTGTTGACATTTAAAGTAATCATTGATAAGTAAGGGTTTATTACCATTCTAAACCTTGTTTTCAAGTTGATTTGGTAATTATTCTTTATTTCTTTCTTCTTTTTGTATTTCCTTTTGTGGTTTGATGATTTTCCCTTTCTTTTTGGCTTTTTGAGACTCTATTGTAGGTTTTTGATTTGTGGTTATCCTGATTTTCCAGTATGTTAACCCATAACTTTATGTAATTGCTTTAGACTGATAGTCATATAAGTTTAAACATATTCTAAATGATCTACATTTTTATACCCCTCCCTAACATTTTGTGATTTTGATGTCTATTTTACATCTTCATGTTTATCTTTTTGCAGTTATAATCATGTTTACAAAAGTTTTTGATTGTTCTTAATCTATGTATTGACTTTTTAAAGTGATCCTCAATGTTTTTTTTTTTTTTTTGTCTTTTTGTTGTTGTTGTTATTGTTGTTGTTGTTGTTGTTGCTATTTCTTGGGCCGCTCCCCGCGGCATATGGAGGTTCCCAGGCTAGGGGCTGAATCGGAGCTGTAGCCACCGGCCTACGCCAGAGCCACAGTAACGTGGGATCCGAGCTGCATCTGAAACCTACACCACATCTCACGGCAATGCCGGATGGTTAACCCACTGAGCAAGGGCAGGGACCGAACACGCAACCTCATAGTTCCTAGTCGGATTCGTTAACCACTGCGCCACGATGGGAACTCCCTCAATGTTTTTATATATTTGCCTTTCCTAATGTTTTTCCATTTTCTATAATTCTTGCTTCTTTTCTATTTAGAGAAGAATTTTCAATATTTCTCATAGGTGATGTCTAGTTTTGCTGTATTCTTTCAGTTTTCTCTTTTCTGAGAAATTCTTTCTTTCCTTATATTTGAATTGATAATCTTGTTAGGTAGAGTATCCTAGGTTTCAGGTAATTTCCTTTCAGGACTTTGAATACATCATTCCTCTCTGTTCTGGTCTGTGATGTTTCCGTAGAGAAATCAGCTGATAGCCTTATAGAAGTTTCCTTGTAACTTTGTTTTTCTCTTTCTGCCTTTAGATTCATCTTTTTACCTTTAACTTTTGCCATTTTTATCATGATGTGTCTTACTGTGGGTGTTTTTAGGTTCATTTTGTTTAGGATGCTCTATGCTTCTTATACCTGGATATCTGTTTCTTTCTTTAGTTTTGGGAGTTTTCAGCTATAATTTCTTCAAATACATTAAGTATGTTTATTAAATTACTAAAGTATAATTATTAAAGTATTAAAGTATAATTATTAAAGTATTAAAGTATTAAATTATTAAAGTATAATTATTAAAGTATAATTGATTTACAATGTGCCAATTTCTGTTGTACAGCAAAGTTACCAGTCATACCTATATATATACATTCTCTTTCTTATATTATCCTCCATCATGGGCTATCCCAAGTGACTGAATGTAGTTCTCTGTACTATACAATAGGGCCTCATTTTATATTCTAAATATAATAGTTGGCATCTACTAACCCAAAACAGCCAGTGCATCCCACTCCACCCCACCTTAGCAACCACAAGTCTGTTCTCTATACCTGTGAGTCTCATTCTGTTTTGTAGATAGGTTCATTTGTGTCATATTCTAGATTCCACATATAAGTAGTATCATGTTGTCTTTGTCTTTCTCTTCCAGACTTACTTTACTGAGAATCTCTAGTTGCAACCATGTTGCTGCAAATGGCATTAATTTGTTCTTTTTTATGGCTGAGTAGTATTCCCTTGTATATATACACCACATCTTTTTTTTTTTTTTCTTCTTAAAGACTGCACCTGTGGCATATGGAGATTCCCAAGCTAGGGGTCCAATTTTAGCTGTAGCCGCCAACCTATGCCAGAGCCACAGCAATGCCATATCCGAATACATCTCCAACTTAGCTCAAGGAAATGTTGGATCCTTAATCCACTGAGCAAGGCTAGGGGTCGAACCTGCCACCTCATGGTTCCTAGTCAGATTTCTTTCCACTGAGCCACGATAGGAAGTCTGACAACTTCTTAATCTATTTGTCTGTCAGTGATGACATTTAGGTTGCTTCCATGTCTTGGCTATTACGAAAAATGATTCTATGAATATAGGGGTACATATATCTTTTTGAGTTTCAGTTTTGTCTGGATATATGCCCAGGAGTTGGATTGTTGGATCATATGGTAGTTCTCTCTTTAGCTTCCTGAGGAACCTCTATACCTGTTTTCCATAGGGGTTGTACCAATTTACATGACCACCAAGTGTGTAGGAGTGTTCTTTTTCTCCGCATCCTCATCAGCACTTGTTATTTGTAGATTTGTCAAATGCATTTTTGAGCCTCTTTTCTCTCTGTTCCCTTTCTGGAACTCCTGTTATGCATAGGTTGGCATGCTTTATATTATCCCATAGATCTCTTATATTGCTTTCTTTCTTTTTTTTTTTAATTTATCTTTCTGCCTGCTATTCTGATTGGGTTATTTCCATTATTATATCTTCTAGATAACTTATCCATTCTTCTGCATTATTTAATATGGTATTCATTGCTTTTAGCCTTGTTATTGTCACAGCCCTTGAACTGTCTAATTTTTATTGGTTCCTTTTTTGTTTCTAGTTCCTTGTTACAGTGACCTACATCTCTAGTGAGTCTTTCTTAATTACTTTAACATCTTTGTTACCTTCTCTCTTTTGTTGGCTTTTTAGGGCCACACCTATGGTTTATTGTAGATCCCAGCCTAAAGGTTAAATCAGAACTGTACCTGCTGGACTATGCCACAGCCACAGCAATGTGGGATCAGAGCTGATTGGCAACTGCCCTTTGGAACTCAAGGAAGATTATGGAGGCTGAAGATTATTCCCTAAAAAGAAGAAATGGAGGACACAGAAAGGCTTGTGTGCCCAGGACCCCCACAGGGCCCTGCTAGGGTACACCAGCTGGCTAGGATTTTGGATTGGGAACTGCTGTAATATGGCAGCTGTCAATGTTTGTCTATCTCTGCCTTGATTGCTGGCAATCCAACACTCACACACTCCTCAAGAGCAGAGTCCAAGTCCTTCCTACTCTACTATCTGTCCTTGCAGATGGTCCCAGGCAGCAGAGGGGGTTCTTAGGGGTTTCTTAGGGTGAGGGAACATTTTCTTTTTCACAGCACCCTCCCAGAGATGCTGGTCCCATCCAGACACCTCTGTTTTCTTCCTCCGACCCAGTCATGTGGATCTTTCTTGTAGCTCTGCTGGTATAATAGATCTACCAGTTTTCATTTGGGTTTCTGTTAGAACTGTTCCACATGGAGATATATTTTGGATGTGCTTGGTTGTGGGGAGTGGGGGAAGTGAGGTCTATGTCCTTCTCTTTGCCATTTTGTGGAAGGTCCTGACACTACTCCTTTTTTTGTCTTTTTTTTTTTTAGGACTACACCAACAGCATGTAGAAATTCTCAGGCTAGGGTTCGATTCAGAGCTGCATCTGCCAGCTATGCCACAGCCAGAGCAATGCCAGAACCAAGCCATCTTCTGCTACCTACACTGCAACTCACCACAATGCTGGATCCTTCACCCACTGAGCAAGGGCAAGGATCGAGCCTGCATCCTCATAGTTACTAGTCGGGTTCATTACCACAGAGCCACAATGTGAACTCTCCTGACTACACTTTTTTATGTTTATACAGTGTGACCTTGACCAGATTGTTGGCGAGGACTGAACACAATTATCTGCAGAGTCAAATGTAACACAGTGAAGGCAGATATTAGGTGCATCTCTGCTTTTTAACATTAAATTATGTACCTAAGTATAATAAATAAGAAGTGTCTAAAAAATAAAAAGGGGTATTATTTTGTTCTTTTTTATGGCTGAGTAGTATTCCATTGTGTACATATACCACACCTTCCTAATCCAGTCTTCTGTTGATGGACATTTGGGTTGTTTCCAGCTCTTGGCTATTGTGAATAGTGCTGCAATCAACATGCAGGTACATGTTGCTTTTTAAGGAAACTTTTGTCCAGATATATACCCAAGAGTGGGATTTCTGGGACATATGGTTGTTCTATGTATAGATTTCTTTTTTCATTTTTTTTTTTTTTTTTTTGCCTTTTCTTGGGCTGCTCCCGAGGCATATGGAGGTTCCCAGGATAGAGGTCCAATCAGAGCTCTAGTCGCCAGCCTATACCAGAGCCACAGCAATGCCAGATCCGAGCGGCGACTGCGACCTACACCACAGCTCACGGCAACACAGGATTGTTAACCCACTGAGCAAGGGCAGGGATTGAACCCACAACCTCATGGCTCCTAGTCGGATTCGTTAACCACTGCACCACAAAGGGAACTCCTATGTATAGATTTCTAAGGTACCTCCATACATTTCTCCATAGTGGCTGTACCAACTTACATTCCCACCAAGAGTGCGTGAGGGTTCCCTTTTCTCCACTGCCCCTCCAGCATTTGTTATTTGTGGACTTATTAATGATAGGCCATTCTGACTGGTGTGAGGTGGTATCTCACGGTAGTTTTGATTTGCATTTCTCTAATAATCAGGGATGTGGAGCATTTTTTCATGTGCTTGTTGGCCATCTGTACATCTTCCTTGGAGAAATGTCTGTTTGGGTCTTTTGCCCATTTTTCCATTGGGTTGTTGGCTTTTTTGCTCTTGAGTTGTATAACTTGTTCGTATTTTCTAGAGGTTAAGCCCTTGTCAGTTGCATCATTTGAAACTATTTTCTCCCATTCTGTAAGTTGTCTTTTTGTTTTCTTTTTGGTTTCCTTTGCCATGCAAAAGCTTTTCAGTTTGATGAGGTCCCATTGGTTTGTTTTTGCTCTTATTTTATTTTGCTTTGGGAGACTGACCTGAGAAAACATTCATGATGTTGATGTCAGAGAATGTCTTGCCTATGTTTTCCTCCAGGAGTTTGATGGTGTCTTGTCTTATATTTAGGTCTTTCAGCCATTTTGAGTTTATTTTCATGCATAGTGTGAGGGTGCATTCAAGTTTCATCGATTTGCATGCAGCTGTCCAGGTTTCCCAGCAATTCTTGCTGAATAGACAGTATTTTTCCCATTTTATGTTCTTGTCTCCTTTGTCAAAGATTGACCATTGTTGTCTGTGTTTATTTCTGGGTTCTGTTCCATTGGTCTGTATATCTGTTTTGATACCAGTACCACACTGTCTTGATGACTGTGGCTTTGTAATGTTGCCTGAAGTCTGGGAGAGTTATATGTCCTGCTTTGTTTTTGTTCCTCAGGATTGCTTTGGTGATTCTTTTTTTTTTTTGTGGTTCCATAAAAAGTTTTGGATTGTTTGTTCCAGTTCTGTGAAAAATGTCATGGGTCATTTGATAGGGATTGCATTGAATCTGTAGATTGCTTTGGGTAGTATGGCCATTTTTACAATATTAATTTTTCCAACCCAGGAGCATGGGATATCTGTCCATCTCTTTACATCTTCTTTAATTTCCTGGATTAATGTTTTCTATTTCTTGGCATATCAGTCTTTTACCTCCTTGGTCAGGTATATTCCCAGGTATTTGATTTTTTGGGGTGCAATTTTAAAGGGTACTTTATTTCTGTATTCCTTTTCTAATATTTCATTGTTAGTATACAGAAACATGACTGATTTCTGAAAATTAATCTTGTATCCTGCTACTTGCTGAATTTGTTGATCAGTTCAAGTAGTTTTTGGGTTGAGTGCTTATGGTTTTCTATGTAAAGTATCATGTCATCTGCATACAGTGACAGTTTTATCTCTTCTCCTCCTATTTGTATTCCCTTTATTTCTTTTGTTTGTGCAATTTCTGTGGCTAGGACTTCCAATACTATGTTGAATAACAGTGGTGAGAGTGGGCATCCCTGTCTTGCTCCAGATTTTAGTGCGAAGGCTTTCAGCTTTTCTCCACTGAGTATTACAGTTACTGTGGGTTTTTCATAATGGCTTTGATTATGTTAAGGTTTGTTCCCTCTATACCCACTTTGGTGAGAGTTTTTATCACAAATGGATGTTGGACTTTGTCAAATGCTTTTTCTGCATCTATTGAAATGATCATATGGTTTTTGACTTTTCTTTTGTTAATGTGGTGTATGGCATTTGATTGATTTGCATTTATTGAACCATCCTTGTGAATCTGGGATGTAGGATCTTTTTGATATGTTGTTGGATTTGGACGGCTAAAATTTTGCTGAGAATTTTTGCAACCATATTCATCAAAGATATTGGCCAATAGTTTTTTTTTTTGGTGGTATCTTTGTCTGGTTTTGCAATTTAACATTTATACATTCAATATTTTTATTTTTCCCAGGAACTCTTGCTTCTCTAGTCATCTCTATGAATTCCTAGAGAGAGAAAAAAGTGTATGGTTTCTTTTTGTTTATCCTCAGAACCCCTATGGGGGATCTTTCTCTAACAGTCATGACAGGGTTAAGACTCATATAATAAAATCTGAAGTTTGAAAATTTCTATAAATAATAAAGGGATTAAAAAAATGAGGATAGAAATTTCTCAATCGCACATCAAACCCTGAGCGTGAAAAGATTCCTAGTTCTTTCAAGAATACTCACATATGAGGAGAATTGAGAAAAGCATAAAGCAAATCACTAAATTACTACATAAACACCAACATCTATATTTCAGATACTCCATGTCTCCTACACTACTTTTTGGTGGTGGCCCTAATATCTGATCCCCTCTATGCACTATGCTATTGATAGGGATAGAGGAGGATTATTCAATAATCAGTTTAAAATTCCCACTAGGGCTTTAAAGACAGGAAGGGAATTTTAAGGGAGTTTGGGAAACTGCTATAATCAAGTGGCCATCCAAGAAAAGAATCCAATAACCTAGCAACAATCTACTCTATACTGATGGAATACCTGGTGTGTCTATGCACCAGGCACACTCAAGCCACAAAGACTGACAGTTAAAACACAAGACACTAGAAACAGGGTCTCATTCTTCCTATATGAAGTCAAGGAGTTAATTGTCCTCCAAGAGTAATATTTTTGCATGTAGCAAGACAGAAATATAGGTGAAGGGGAAAAGCTAGGGAAAGGGGGGTGTTAGAATGAAACCTGAGATGAATTACCATATTTTAGTATGTAACATCACCCTATTACTTATATCCACAGAGCCATGACAATCCTAGTTAATCACATAGGGTCAAAAGGGAACCAATGATGTAAGCCTTGACATCTGCACAAGAAAGAAGAAGAGGTGGTCTTCTCCCCTCTCCACTTTTCTTTTGTATCTAAAAATAAAGTCCTATGGATCCTGGGGCAGAACCTTCTCACCTGCCCTGTTTGCCTCTTTCACAAGCATTCTGTGCTGATGAACGCATTCTTTGCCTGCCACTTTGCCTCTGGCTGGATCCTTTCTGTGCCAAGACAGAAGGACTTGGCTTCACTAAGGCCTGACATGAGGTGAGTGGTTTCAATTAAAGACAGGGAATGCCCTTCAGGGTAGTTGATAACAAACCCAACTAATATCCGTGAGGATGCTGGTTTGATTTCTGGCCCTGCTCAGTGGGTTAGGGATCTGGGTTTGCTGCAAGCTGCAGTGTAGGTCACAGATGCAGCTTGGATCTGGCAGTTACTGTGGCTGTGGCATAGGCCGGCAGCTGCAGCTCCGATTTTACTCCTAACCAGGGAACTTCCGTATTCCATGGATGCAGCCTTGTAAAGGCAAAAATAAAATAAAATAAAACATGAAAATAATAAGGTAGTGTGGGATTTCCTGTGGTGGCTCAGTGATATGAACCTGACTAGTATCCATGACAATCTGGGTTCCCTGGCTTCACTCTGTGTGTTAAGAAGCCAGGAGTGCCATGAGCTGTAGTGAAGGTGGCAGATGGTGCTTGGATCTTGTGTTGCTGTTACTGCGGTAAGGCCTGGGGCTGCAGTTCTGATTCAACACCTAGTGTAACAAAACAGGATCCGTGAGAACTTTCCAAAGTAGACCCCCACTCATGCCCCCCACTTGGCCTTTTTATCTATAGAAAAACTTTAGTCAAAGAAACAATTTAATCAGAAAGTGAAAAGAAATAAAGAGAAGAAAGAAAACCAGGATATTAATTCAGGCATTCACAAAATCAAAGACCTTCAGTTCTCAAAGACTATAAATAATAGTCTAAGCCACGTCCTTGCCACTCTTTCACAGGTGCTAAAGCCCCCACCAAGTAGAAGAAGTCACCTGTATGCTGCCCACAAGCATGTAGTCCCCAGACTAGCTGGAACCAGAAGGTTGATGACACTGACTCTCAGTTACCTCAACACCCGCCAATCAGGAAACTGACCTTAGGCTGACCATGCCCTGCTCCTCAAACAGTATCAGACTCCTCACTACCCCCTCCAAAGGGGGGTGTGGGTACAGTCTTTGAGGCACTAGCCTTCTGTGTTTTCCTCTTTGCCTGGCAATTAAAGATACTTTTTCTGTTTCTTCCAACTCTGTCTCTGCATTTCTATTTAGCATTGGTGTACAGAGACAGCTGATATTTTGGCAACAATTGCCTGGAAACTTCCATTTGCTACTGGGGCAGCCATAAAAAAGCAAAAACAAACAAACAAACAAACTAACAAACAAGCCATTGTGTTCAAGTCACAGCCTGTGGGTTTGAGTCCCCAACTGATCTTTCCTAGATTTGCGTCCCACCAGAGGAGGAGTTTGGTTTCACTATGACTTCAGTTTAATATAAATTTGCTACTCTTCAAATACCTTAAACCATCCCAATACCTACTTCCATTATCTCTAAACCATTAAGACAAGGATATTCACCATGGGAGGGGGAATTGGGGGGAAAAAAAGCAGCATATGTTACAATTCATGGCACAGACATATCTTTGGTTTTCATATATCATATCATATAAATTCATCTTCTTTTTCTTTTTTTCCTTTTTGGAGTCACAGCCATGGCCCATGGAAGTTCTCAGGCTAGGGGTCGAATCCAAGCTGCAGCTTTTGGCCTACACAACAGCTCACAGCAATGCCAGATCCTTAAGCCACTGAGCATGGCCTGGGATTGAACCCACAGGTTCATGGATTCTGTTGCTGAAATATTGACTGCCTCTGTACAGTGATGCCAAATAGAAATGCAGAGACAGAGTTGGAAGAAACAGAAAAAATAGCTTTAATTGCCAGGCAAAGAGGAAAACACAGAAGGCTAGTGCCTCAAAGACTGTACCCACACCCCCCTTTGGAGGGGGTAGTGAGGAGTCTGATACTGTTTGAGGAGCAGGGCATGGTCAGCCTAAGGTCAGTTTCCTGATTGGCGGGTGTTGAGGTAACTGAGAGTCAGTGTCATCAACCTTCTGGTTCCAGCTAGTCTGGGGACTACATGCTTGTGGGCAGCATACAGGTGACTTCTTCTACCTGGTGAGGGCTTTATCACCTGTGAAACAGTGGCAAGGACATGGCTTAGACTATTATTTATAGTCTTTGAGAACTGAAGGTCTTTGATTTTGTGAATGCCTGAATTAATATCCTGGTTTTCTTTCTTCTCTTTATTTCTTTTCACTTTCTGATTAAATTGTTTCTTTGACTAAAGTTTTTCTATAGATAAAAAGGCTTGTGGAGGACATGGGTGGGGGTGTCCACTCTGGAAAGTCCTCACAGAGTCCTGCTTGTTACAAAACTAGTTGGATTCATTACCCATGACACACAATGCGAACATCCTAAATTCATTTTTATAATTTACCAGAGCTTCTCCTCCTTCTATTCGCTTCGATAACATCAGTTTCATAATATATTTTGCTCCAGGCTAATTACTTTAAATGCCTCAACACCCAGTCTCTCCCTCTCCTATCTGTAACTGCCATGTTCTCTCCCCTAAAAACATCCTCTGCCACTTTTCCACATACGGGTAAATAACATCTTTTCCTACATAACCAATTTGATTTGGTTTATGCTCAAGTTTTCTTCATATCATTGAATGACAAATCAAAAGCTGGGTTTGTCAGCACAGAGACCTCCAAGTCAAAGGCTGTGTAGTTAAAATTAGGATGGTTACACCACACCCTATCTAAATATATCTCACTTTATTCACTAGAAAGAAACAAATAAGCCAAAACCACATTTAAAAGTCTTGAAGAGCTAGAGTTCCCATTGTGGCTCAGTGGTTAACAAAAAAGGATGCGGGTTTGATCCCTGGCCTCACTCAGTGGGTTAAGGATCTGGCATTGCCATGTGCTGTGGTGTAGGTCTCAGATGCAGCTCAGATCCAGCACTGCTGTGGCTGTGGCCTAGGCTGGAAGCTACATCTCTGATTGGAACTGTAGCCTGGGAACTTCCATATGCCATGGATGTGGCCCTAAAAAGACAAAAAAAAAAGTCTTTGGGAGCTGAGGATACAGAGACATCTAAAGGAAATCTACTATGAAGTGAGTTGATTCTTCTCTAGTTAGCAAAAATCAGAAACACTGGGGATATTTGTTCAATTTGTCCATGGAATGGCTGCAGATTGGCCTGATGTTGATGGATGGGGCTCTCAAGTTCATCAGAAACCAGGGGTCTACTTGACAGTGTATAACCAGAGCAGTAGAGTGAAGTCTGAAGAAGTACTCATTGTGATAGGGATAATTTATTCACTAGGAACTAGTGAAATGACTGTGTAGGTTAATTACACAGTAGTTGCAGATGTCCCAAAAGGGGACGACTGATGGAGAGGGAAAACTAGGGAACTTTGAGAGATCACTGTAAATTACTAATCACTCAAGAAAGTCAGCAGAATGAAGCATGCTTACCACAAGTAAAAGCAGGAGATATGCATCAGGTCATTACCCTTAGGACCAAGGTCAGGAGTTGAAGGACCACCCTTCTGCTGATTTGAATAAGCACCTTGACAGTACTAGTTTGACCTTATATGATCAAATATTCTCTTACTGGCTATGAAGGAGAAGCTAGTACTTGAAGAAAGAGGAAGAGGTGGTCTTTTCCCACTCCCCACTCCCCTTGAATTATAAAAATGCAGCCCACCTAATCCTTGGGGCAGAGCTTTCTTGCCTACCTGCTTGCATCTCTCACAAGCATCTTATCTTAATAAATCTATTTCTTGCCTGTCACTTTGTCTCTCACTGAATTCCTTCTGGGCTGGGGCACAAAGAACTTGAACCTCAGTAAGTCCAGATACCAGGTAAGTAAATCTCATTTAAAACCCTTGAGATCATGCCCCTATCTGGGTTTAGGATGGGTTCAAATCCTGGCACATGCGTTCAAGTCCCACCCTGTGCAATGGCTGTGTTAAAGTCATATGTGTTGTCAGTTTCAAATGGAGAGGAAGGTCTGCCTATTTGCTGTTGTGTCTCCAGGGAATTTGTGTGGAGAACATGGATAGTGGTTAGGTGAATTTGTGCCTATGCTGAAAAGCAGATGCACTTGACTTGAGACTCCAAGTGCTTGGAGCACAAAGTTCTTATAGCAGATGTGACCTGTGTGGTGGGCAGTATGTGAGATGCTCTTTCAGATCCCAACTCCTGGTTTTCATGCCTTGTATATTTTCCTGTCATTAAGTGTGAGCTGGATATGGTGACTCCCTTCCAACAATGAGGATCTGGAAGAAATATTGGGAAGTCACTTCAGGGAACAGAGTGAAAAGAAATCTGGCTTTATTCTTGCTGCCTCTCTCTCACTCTCTCAGTTGCTCACCATCATGGACCCCCAACTGCCTTACCAGGAGGCTCTTGTGTCAATGAGATGTGCGAATTCTCTGGACAATAGCCTGTGAACATGTGAATCCTCCTAGCAGCCTTGGGAGAGACCTTGGAAGTGGAGTAGCAACCAGTTTTTGTACATGGTCACCAGTTAAGTCTCAGAGATAGAGTTTTGGGTGAAAAGCGTTATTGCTTTTCCAGGCAATGGAGGCCACAGAAGGCTAAGGCCCTCAAAACTGTGTCCTCCCTTGAGAGGAGAGAGAAAGCGATTTTATGGTGTAGCTCAAAAAAAAAAAAAAAAAAAACAGGGCTGTTGATAAGGATTGGGATGCCTGCATTCTTCTCATCTCAGAGATCATTTCAAAGTCATCAAGGCCAGAGTCAGGTGGTCTGGTGACAATTTCTGATGGTCTTTGGGATTATTGTACCCCGACCTTCTCTCTTCAGTGAAGATTGTTCCCAAAGGAAGGGGGTGTTACAGGGAGTGTTTCAAAGGTAAGGAAAACACCAGGTTCAATATAACTCTCACTAAGTAATGTTGGTGGTATAGTGGTGAGCATAGCTGCCTTCCAACATAATCCTCACTATAAAGTAACCCTTAGTAAAAGAAAGCATTAAGCAAGGGAGAAATCATTTGTGAAAACCCACTTGGAGTAAGTTCATGGCTGAAGGCAGGACATAACATCAAAGAGACTGTTTTATCTAGTTTTTAGCCATTACATTAAGTCCTAAACAGTAACTCTTGAGTCAGCCTTTTGAGACTGAGGGGATGCCTGGGAAGCTAAAGGGAAAAGGCTTTTATTTGAAAGCAGAAGGACTAGGGGCACGGAGACAGTTTCAGAAGTGGGTCCCTACCAGTCAAGGCTTGAGCAGACACCTTGATCACAACTTTCTGGAAGGCCCTCTGAGATAGTGAAATAAAATGTCATTTACCAAATGAATATGTAAAAGTCAATCATTTTCTCATATGCCAGCATAATTCAATTACGGAAAACCGTTAGAACTGAAGATGCATTCAAAACAGCAAAATCCCTGTAAATCTCCATCATATCAAATGCCAACTCAAGTAAGGGCTAAGGAAATGAAAATAAGAAGTCACCCTTAGTTCCCTGGTGGTATACTTGGTTAAGGAGTCTGTGTTGCCACTGTTGTGGCTCAGGTTGCAACTGCAGCATGCGTTCAATCCCTGGCCCTGGAACTTCTTCACGCTGTGGGCATGGCCAAAAAAAGAAAAGAAGTTATCTTTAGAGACACATAATTAACTGAGACAATAAAAATAGTATCACATTCTGGTATAGAAAACCTAAAGCTGCATAGATCTCAAGCTTGACACAATAGAGTTACAGTTATCAAATCACCACTGAGGGGTTACACTGGCAAAAAAGATTTGAATTTTATGTTAAGATCATAACTTGGAAGTAAAAGCTAAGGCATACAGTTGAATTTCCTCCTGAGGAGAGGAAGGACTCCGAACCTCCCAAGGACATTCACTTTTTTTCTTTTTTCTCTTCCATTAATATTAGAAAGTCCAGAGAATGATGCAACATGGACCAATTGGCTAATTATGAGCTTCGTGCCTTAAGCCTTAAGGTCACACCATTGTAAATATCTGGCCAGATCTTCACACCCATTAGTTTCCCAGTTTTAACAGTGTGGCTCCACACCTGTTGTCTCCTCCCTTCATGGGCACCTGCACCAGAAGGTCCCAGCCAGAGTCTGTCTTCCTGCCAGTCCTGAGGAGGGACCGTGAGACTTCAGCCCACACCACACAGGAGAGGGCAGTGAATCTGTACTCCTTGGTCATGGTCCAGCTGAGATGCAGCCCAGCCCAGTAAGTGCTGAGGGGAGAGAGTGATTGATGGAGGGATGGTTAGGAGCATGATGTCCTCCTCAGCAAGCTGAGATAGACAGAAACCAGGACAGCGATATACAAAATTTCAGTTCCAAGACCTAGGACAATTATATTATTATTTCTGGCAGGTGTGAGTGCTCCCATTCTGAGGTCTGCTTCCATCCCACTGGCTCTGGCTAGTATTTCCCCAAACATAGCAGCAAAGGGGTCTCCCTAAACTTCTCCCTAAGCATTACAAGGGATCATGAAAGCAATGATGAGGGTGATGTTAACTATAATAACATCGTCTACTGTTGTTGAGGGCTTCCTAAGTGCCAAGCTCAGAGGTATATTTTATGAATCTTGTTTGCTTTCACTGCACATAACTGTTCTCAAACTATATATTTTCTTTTATTTATTTATTTTACAGCTGTACCTGCAGCATATAGAAGCCCCTGGGCTGGGGGTTGAATCAGAGCTGCAGCTGCAGATCTATACCACAGACACAGCAACACTAGATCCGAGCCACATCTGCAACCTATGCTCCAGTCTGTGGCAATGCTGGATCCTTAACCCACCGAGCGAGGCCAGAGATCAAACCACATCCTCACAGAGACTATGTCAGGTCCTTAACTGGCAGAGCCACAATGGGAACTTCATTTTTATTTTACTAAGAGGAAAGGAGCACAGGATTTGATGTAACTTGTGCCAGGTCATGTGTTAGAAGGGATTGAACCCAGGTTTGAAGCCGGTCATTCTGGGCAGACTGACTCCAGACACAGAGAACCTGGACAGGCCAAACATCTTGTCACTTCCCCCCAACCCAAACATCATGTCACTTCCCTGTCATGCCAGCTAGAGACTCTCTGATTACTATGCCCTTTCCTTTGGAGTTTTCAGGAGGTCACTCTGGAGGACAGAACCTAGCACTTTCTGCATGGACTGTAGGAAGTATGGCTGAGATCATAGGATAAATCAGGGCAGATCTCATCTTGACCCTACTCCTGCATTATGTTTCAACTGTCCAGTGTCTCCCCCATTTTATACTCAGCCTACTCAATCAAAAAGGGAGACATAAAGTCTCAGAGTCCAAACAAACACTGAACCCCATTTGAAACAATGTACTCAATTTAGGGAATTCCTATTGTGGCTCAGGGGGTTATGAACCAGATATACTGTCCATGAGGATACAGGTTCAATGCCTGGCCTTGCTCAGTGGGTTAGGGATCCAGGGTTGCCGCAAGCTGTAGGTGTAAGTTGCAGATGCAGCTCAGACCCAGCATTGCTGTGGCTGTGATGACGGTCTGGCAGCTGCAGTTCTGATTAGATTCCTTGCCTGGGAACTTCCATATGCTGCAGGTGTGTCTGTAAAAAGAAAAAATAAACAATGATGTACTTATTTTAACAACTAAATTTTGGGAGTTCCTATCGTGGCTCAGCAGAAACAAATCTGACTAGTATCAGTGAGGATTCAGGTTCTATCCCTGGCCTCGCTTAGTGGTCCAGGGACATGGCATTGCCATGAGCTGTGGTGTAGGTCACAGACACGGCTCAGATCTGGTGTTATCCTCCCAAAATAAATAAATAAACAAAAATTTTTAAAAATAAAAAATAAACTAAAGTTAAGTAATGTTTTTAAACATTGAACATTTAAAAAACATACTTCAGATACGTCTGTGCTTAGACCCCTGTCACACTGCTTAAAACATTCAGAATGTCTGGAAACAGTGAAACTTTGTGGGTGGGACCCAGACTGGCAACTTATATTTGAATTCTGTGTTCATCATTTATTGTTAGTGTGTTATGGGGCAATTTTTTAGTTTCTCTGAGACTTAGGATTTTCAGATGAGTGATTCCTAGTCAATATAAATCCACTGAATTAGGATGAAATAAGTAATGGATGCTCTTTATGCAGTGCATATATGATGGATGCATAAAGGAAGGAAAAATAAATTTTAGATATTTTGTTACCAATGGTAAGGTTAATTCTCATGTCATTTGACTTAAACACCTGGTAACCTGATGTTATGGTTTCCCTACAGCCTTGATAGGACATTTCGTTTTTGTTTCTACAAATACATTCTTCACATGTGAAGAGAAATGACTGAGTCCCATTCATTTTTGATTTTCCAGACCCTATAATTTATTGGCACAAATGAGGCATTGAGAATAAAAAATTACCAGATAAGTATAGGAAAAAAAAAAGCTTCTATTTTTTATAGAGAGAAGGTGTTGGCAATAGAGCTTCCAAACAGTGGCCCTTTCATGCCATTGTGTTTCTATTCAGGAAAGTTATACAGAACTAGACACAAAATCAAATAAAGCTTCTTTGTGGTGAGGTCATAAATTTTCCATGGGACCTATTATTTTTCACTTAATAGCAAGAGCCATTGTAGAGATTTCTATAACTAGTGGGCGGGGAGTGGTCAGAAAATAAGAGGATAATGCATCTTACTGCCTGAGCTGAGAAACATTTTAGGATTTCATGTCATCCATGCCCCCGTGCCCTAAGACAGGAAAGGTTTTGACCTGTCTGCTATATAATCCACAAAACATTACTAAATATTTAAGATTGTATTTCATTACTAAACTCACTATCCCAATAATGATTGAAATTCTTTATTAAAAATGACCACACATTTATTTTGTTCCAAACTTCCCTTAGATACCATACACGGCGTAGAGGTGAGCATTAGACTCCCCATTTCCAAGAAGGAAAAGAATCCTAGAGAGGAGGAGAGATTTATGCACACTCTTCATAGAGGGGATGAAAGACCCAGGACTCAAATGTTGATGTGTTTCTTCCTGCACCAGCTCTCAGTCACCTCCAGTGTAGCTAATTAGAATCTTTTTTCTAAACTACTTTGGTCCTAATTTTGAAATGAATGTAGAAGGATTGATTTATCCTCTTATGGTGCAGTGAGACCACTTGTGAATTACAGGAAAGAGGCAGTAGTTTACAGGGGCCATAATGGCACCATCATGGTGGATTATAGGGTTTTCTGGGAATACTTACATGTTTCAGCCCAGCATTGAAATCTAAGTTTGAAAGGATTTTCCATACAAGATGCACATACCTTATAGAGCTATCATGGAATGATTATCACAAGACAGAATTCAAGGATATTTTCAAATGATACCTTAAGAACAGAGGATATAGTTGATTTTTATATTGAGATAAATATAGGCAATTAATATTAGTAAAACTGAACATGCACTGATCGATAGAAAATTGAACTTATCCCAAATCATATATATATACAGATTCATACTTGTGTGGAGAGAGGTGTTAGAGTTTTCATAAGATTATTGTAAGAAGAAACTGACATAAATAATAATATAAATCATATAAAATTAACATTCAATATAATTAAAATATCTTACATTTTGTATCCTTACATTTTATTTTATTTTTATGTATTTATTTTTTATTTTTATTCTGGCTGCACCTGCAGCATATGGAAGTTCCCAGGCTAGGGCTTGAGCCACAGCCACCGCAGAAGCAACACCAAGTAGTTATGTTGTGAGCCACACAGGAAGTCCCCTTACATTTTAAATATATGTTAAATATGTTTTTAAAATTTATATTAAAATATATAAATACATACCTTGAATGAGATGTTTTCTTCCCTTACATAATAAGGAAGTTATATACACACACATATACTGTGGAATATTATTCAGTCCATAAAAAGAAAGAAGTCCTGCCATTTCTGACAACATGGCTGTATCTGGAACACTTTATGCTAATTGATTTACATCAGAAACAAGGACAAAAATGTATGATCTCACCAGTGTGTGGAATCTAAGAAAATCAAACTTATAGAACCAGAGAATAGAACCAAAGTTGTAAGGAAGGGGTAAGGGTGGGGGAGTGCGGACATTAAAATGTCAATTTTGGTCAAAAGGTACTTTCAGTTATAAGATGAATATGTTTCAGTTGTATATTGAGGATCTGATACACAGCATGGTGATTATAGTTAATAACATTTTACTGTATACTAAAAAATCCGAGAGGAGATCTACTTAATTGTTCTCATCTAGTGGTAGTAATCATGTGAGGTGGCAGATATGTTAATTAACTTGATTGTGGTAATAATTCAACTGTATATGTGTATTCCATCACCACTTTGAAAAACTTTACATTTTACAACTTAAACATATGCAATTTTCCCAACCATATTTCAATAAACTGGAAAAAATGGAAAACCAAGGAAAGAGTGTTATCAGAATACTACAGGATAAAGTCCATAAAGCAAAGCCTCACACCAGATATTTCACTAAGATTATATGGAGTCGATGCAAATCATATTGTATAAAATGAAACACATTAAGAGTTTTTCTTAAATTTCTTTTTCGTATTTTTTTTCTTTTACAGTCTCCCCTGTGTCATATGGAAGTTCCCAGGCAAGGGGTTGAATTGGAGCCACAGCTGTGACCTATGCCACAGCCACAACAACACCAGATCCAAGCCACAGCTGTGACCTACACTGCAGCTTGTGGCAATGTGGGGTCCTTAATCCACTGAGTAAGGCCAGTGATGGAACCCACATCCTCATGGAGACAACATCAGGTCCTTAACCCCCTGAGCAACAGTGGAAACTCCATTAATTTCATTGTTTAATCATGGACAGATGCTCTATACACCAATGCCTTCTTCTTATTCATCAAGGCAGTACAATTTTATGTACTTACCCTACCCCTATTTACCCAAATTGGAAGCATCTCAAAGCCAAAGATCCAAAGATAATAAATAACTTTAAAAAGACAACTCTGACTATTTGCATAATCACTTATTTTATGAAGGAGGGAAGACAGACAACTGAAGAAGGATAAAACTCATGAATATAACTATCATATAAAAATATTTTCAACTTTAATTTAGAATCCAGATGACACAGCTCTACCTCTTACAGTGTGTTTATAAAATTTTAAGTGAAGGCAATAGCTAAAGTTGTATTTGAATAAAGTATGATTTATTATTTAAAATTCAAATTATATTTTTTCCTAAAGGAGGAAGGATGTTTCTTGTTTATACATTTTTATGTAAAGATGTAGGCTGTATTTACTGTGATGCCACCATTTATAGCTCTAATATTCTTGCTCCTCTGTTACTGTCCACTCTAGTTTCTACAAAACCAGTGTGTATAGAAAGAGGTGAAAAATCAAAACCATTGAGGAAGCAGATCTAAACCAGTAGAATGTGTCACACTGAGAAATACTGCTGAAGGTACTAAGGTGTATGACCTTACACATGAATTGCTTGCATCCAGAATATGCACTGTGTGCCAGTGCTGGGTGCCGAGCTTTTTATTTCCTTTTTTCCCAACCCTCTTTTCTTGAATTTTTTTTTGTGGTAGTTGATTTACAATGTTATGTAAATTTCTGCTCTGTAGCAAAATGACCTGGTTATACATATATACATACATATATATGTATATATATATATATATATATTATTTTTCTTATAATATTTTCTATCATGTTCCATCACACGTGATTGGATATAGTTCCCTGTGCTATACAGCAGGACCTCATTGCTTATCCATCCCCCAAATACAATACTTTCCACCTACTAACCTGTCTTTTCTTTTCAAAAAGGTGTCCAAGACATAGACCTGGAAATCTAACAAGTGCCTCAGAATTCTTGCTCCTGGGCTTCTCAGAGGATCCAGACCTGCATCCCTTCCTCTTTGTCCTGTTCCTGTCCATGTACCTGGTCACCATGTTGGGGAACCTGCTCATCATCCTGGCTGTTGTCTCTGACCCCCACCTTCACACCCCCATGTACTTCTTCCTCTCCAACCTGTCCTTGGCTGACATGGGTTTCATCTCCACCACTGTCCCCAAAATGATTTTGGACATCCCAACTCACAGCAGAGTCATCTCCTATGCAGGATGCCTGACACAGATGTCTATTTTCATCCTTTTTGGAAGTATGGATGATATGCTTCTGTCTCTGATGGCCTATGACAGGTTTGTGGCCATCTGTCACCCACTGCACTACCTGGTCATCATGAACCCATGCTTCTGTTGCTTCTTAGTTTTAGTGTCTTTTTTCATCAGCCTTTTGGACTCCCAGGTGCACAATTGGATTGTGTTACGACTTACCTGCTTCAAGGATGTGGAAATTTCCAATTTCTTCTGTGATCCTTCTCTACTCCTCAAGCTAGCCTGTTCTGATACCCTCATCAATACCATTATCGCATATTTTGTTGGTGCCATTTTTGCTGCTATTCCTTTTTCAGCAATCTTTTTCTCTTACTATAAAATTCTTTCCTCCATTCTGAGAGTCCCCTCATCAGGTGGGAGGTACAAAACCTTCTCCACCTGTGGGTCTCACCTGGCAGGTGTTTGCTTATTTTATGGAACAGGCCTTGGGGTGTACCTCAGTTCAGCCATCTCACATTCTCCCAGGAAGGATGCAGTGGCCTCAGTGTTATACACTGTGGTCACCCCCATGCTGAACCCTTTCATCTACAGTCTGAAGAACAGAGATATCAAAAGGGCCGTGAGGAGGTTCCTTGGCCAAACAATCTAATCTCAATATCTGTGGAGTGTATGTTGAAAAACTAAACATGTAGACTTCACATTCTACTTCTCTTTGCTATGGACCAATTATTTTAAATGCATCAGAACCCTGTCTCTCCCTCTAATAGCCATTTCTGCATGTAGGCCATGTTCTTGTCCCTAAATATACCTGCCATCACTTATCCCCACACAGTAAATAATATCTATTCTTCCATATCCAATTTAATTTGGTATATATTAAAGTTTTCTCATGTCACTTGAATATAAACCAAGAGCTGAAATCCTCAACAGAGATATCTCTAAGTCAGGAAGCTAGTGTATATATTATTAGGAAAGTTGCACTGCACTGCTATCTTCCAAAAGGAAGAAAGGGTAAGTCAAAATCATATTTTGGTCAAATAGCCAAGAGTTAAGCACTTGAAGAAGTGCAAAGGAAATATATCTGGAGTGAGTTGATACTTCTCTAACTAGCAGAAAACAGAAACCTGGGCATTTGTTAAATTTGTCATTGGGATGGCTACAGATTGGCCTGATGTGGGGAGAGGCTCTCCTATTGTCTCAGAAACCAGAAGGTCTACTCGAGACTGTATGACCATAAGCAGTAGAGTGAGGTCTGTAGGGGTATCCAGTGGAAGGGTACGTCTACCCATTGCTAGCTTGTCTCCAGGGAATCTTTGATGAGATCATGGTGTGCAATGAATTTGAGAGTATCTTGGAAAGCAGATGGACAGAACCTGAATCTTGATGTGCCTGGAGCACAAAGTCCTTATGGGGTAAGGGGAAGATATGGTGGGCAGTATATAAAATTCTCCCAATAACGCTAACTCCTAGTTTTCATGTCCTTGTGTAATTCCCATCCATTGAGCATAAGACAGACATAGTGACTCCCCTCCAACAGTGAGAAGGTGGAAGATGTTGGGAAGTCACTTCTGGGACAAAGTTTTAAAAATCTTTCTTTCTTCTTGCTGCCTCTCAGGTGCTCCAAATTACAGAGCCTAACTTCAATGTATTGAGCTGTCCCATTAGGGGACACATGTCAAGGAACCATGGGAGCTCTCTGGATGACATTCTGTGTACATTTGAATCCTACCCACAGCCCCATGAGTGAGCTTGAATGTGGTTCTCTACTAATCAAACCTGAGATGCCCAAAGGCCTGGGCTGAAAACTTAGCTGCAACCTTCTGGAGGACTTCTGAAATATTTAAATACATGCCAGTTACCAAAAAACAAGTGAAAATCAATAGTTTCAAATATGTCAATTAATCACTTCAACAACAATGAAAAACAGCCAGAAAGTCTCCATCACATCACATAAAATGCCAAAGAAAGCAAGGCTAAGGTAATGAAAATAAGAAGTTATCCTTAGAGACAAATGAGAAAATGGAAAGAGCATCACATCCTTGGTATAGAAGACCTAAGCCTATATAGATTTCATGCTTAACGCAATGGATTTACAGATGTTAAAATCACACAGTGAGTGATTAAATGAAGAAAAGATAGAACTTTATGTTAAAGATCTTACAACTTGGAAGTATGAAACAAGGAGTACAGTTGAACTTCCTCCTGAGGAGAGGAGAACATTCCAAGTATATTCATTTTTCTCTTTTCTTCTTCCGTCAATACTAGCAAGTCTCCAGAGACTAGGACCACATGGGCCAATGGGCTAATAATAAGGTTTGAGCACTGAGCCCTAAGGGCATATCATTGTAAATAATTGGCCAGTACCTATAGCCTTTTAGTTCCTAGTTCTAAAGATATGGCTCCGTACTTGTGTCCACATCCTTTGTAGAAACCTGTGTCAGAAGGTTCCAGCCTGAATCTGCCTTCCTGCCAGGGGAGGAACCCTGAGGGACCCTGAGACTTGATCATACACCAGGCAAGAGATGGGCAGTGACTCTGTGCTCCTTGGTCATGGTCCAGAAAAGATGCAGCCCAGCCCAGTAAGTGCTGAGGGATGAGAGTGACTGATGGAGGGATGGCTGGAAGCATGATTTCCTCCTTAAGAGGACAAACACGGCGGTTGGGTTAGATACATGAGGGGCAATAATATACAGCATTTTCAGTCAGAGCCTCTAAAGTTTATGTTCTTGGCTCTAGATGGAGTGTGAAAACTCATTCAGAGTTCCACATCCACTCTCACTGGTTCTGGCTCTGGCTGGCATCTCCCCAACTGTAGCAGCACAGGCATCTCTAAACTTCCTCCTTAGCACTTCAAATGCTCATGAAAGCAATGATGAGGATGAGGAAGACATTAACCATAACATCATGCACTCTTGTTGAAAGCTCCCTAATGCCAAACTCTGAAATATGTGTCTTCTGTCTCTTGTTTGATTTCATGTGCATAATCTCTCCCAGATTATAAGAGCACACATTGTTATCATTACTATATTAAGGGAAAGTTCATAGCGTTTTATCTAATTTGTGCCAGGTCATGAGTTAGAAAGGTTGAAGCCAGTCATTCTGTGCAGACTGACTCTACACACAGGGCATCTGGGCAGTCTTCCCCCACCAACCCAAATGTCCTGTCACCTTCCTGTCACATAAGGAGACATAAAATCAGAGCCAGAGACTTGCTCTTCACTATTCTCTTCCTTTGGGAGTTTTTTGCAGGACACAGTGGAGGGAAGTATATAGCACTTTCTCTTCCAACTGTAGGAAGGGTGGCTGAGACCACAGTCAAAGTCACAGAAAGAATTAAGAACAAATTAAGAATAAATTAAGAAGAAGGATGATTTGGAGTTCTATTGTGGCTCATTGGGTTAAGGACCCGATGTCTTTGTGGAGATGTGGGTTCAATCCCTGACCCCACTTGGTGTGTCAAGGATCCGGCATTGCTACAAGCAGCAGTGAATGTCACAGAGGCAGCTCAGATCTGGCACTGCTGTGGCTATATCATAGGCTGGCAGCTGCAGCTCTGATTTGACCCCTGGCCCGGGAACTTCCATATGCCACAAATGCAGCAGTAAAAAGAAAAAAAAATGATAATTTAAAGCAGATTTCTCCTTTGATTTTTTAAAATTAATGAATTTATTTTTTCCAATGTACAGCATGGGGGCCAAAATACACTTACATGTATACATTTTTTTCCACCTTCGTTCTGTTACAATATAAGTATCTAGACATAGTTCTCAATGCTACTCAGCAGGATCTCATTGTAAATGCATTCCAAGTTGTATGTGATAACCCCAAACTCCCGATACCTCCCACTCCCTCCCTCTCCCCTGGGTCGGCCACAAGTCTATTCTCCAGGTCCATGATTTTCTTTTCTGTGGAAATGTTCATTTGTGCTGTACATTATATTCCCATGTGGCTCACAACATAACTACTTGGCATTGCTTTTCCTTTGATTTTGTTTCTGTTTTTCATTTCAGTGCTCCACTTTCTCCTCCATACTTTTATTCAGCGTATTCAATCATATAAGGAGACATAAAATCAGAGCCTGAGGGTTGACTCCTACCTAGGATACTGAAAAGAGTTTAAAAATGTACTTCAGGCACATAGGTGGTTAGATCTCAATACCTCTGCTTAAAACTTTCATAATGTCTGGAAAGAGTGAATTTTAGTGTAGGGGACTTTGAGACTGACAAGTTCATTTTGAATCCTGTTTGCTACACTTATGAGTGTATTTGAGGACAAGTTCTTAGTTTACCTGAGCTTGAGATTGTCAACTGTGATTACTACTTGGTGATACAACTTCTGTGAATGAGGACAGAATAAATAATAGATGCCTTCTATGCTATCTATAACTGTGAGATGAATGTATACAAAACAACAAAATAAATTTTAGATATTTTGTTACTAATCATAATAAATTATCACTAAAAATAAATTATGAATAAATTAAGAATAAATTAATTTTAAAAAATCAAAGGAGAAATCTGCTTTAAGTGAGCAACATTTAGTGGTCCTGCTCAGCCACCAGTCAGTGTTTCAGTGAGCCCTTCCCCCGAAGAGGTGACAGTTAGTGAATGACCATTGGCTCCTCCCTCTCCCTTTCCTCTCTATAAAAGGAGCCTGAATTCTCACTGAGGCAAGATGGTTTGTGGCCACACCACTCTACCATTTTCTTGGTCTGCTAGATTTCTGAATAAAGGCGCTATTCCTTGCTCCAACAACTCTCAGAATTTATGGGCCTGTCATGGGGTTGGGTACCAATAAGGCTCATTTTCATGCCATTTGACTTGAATAACTGGTGACCTGATGTTATGTTTCTCCTACATCCCTGACAGGATATTTTCTTTTTTGTTTCTACAAGTACCTTATTGATATATGAAGGGAAATGACTGAGGCTCATTTGTTTATGATTTCTCAGAACCTATAACTTGTTCACACAAGAATAAAAAAAAATCCAGTTAAGTATTGAATAAAATCTTCCATTTTTTTCCATAGAAACAAAATGTGGGCAACTTGGCTTCAGCACAGTGAACCATTTCTGCCAGTGTTTTCATCCTTTTCAGGACTGTCCCATTGAGACCAGAGACAATATAAAATTGTGCTTGTATATGTTTATGTCATGGGTTTTCTATGGTACCTATTATTTTCCATTTAATAACATCTGCAGCTTTCAATGATTGAAAAAACATCACAGATTTTCATAAACACGGGGGAGCAAGAGTCAAAAAGAAGTGGATGGTAGGTCTTAATACATGGGCTGAGGCTCATTTTAGGATTTCATATCATCCATGCTCCAGTGCCCTGAAACAAAACCAGAAAGGCTTCAGTCACTCTGCCATATAATCCTTAAAATGTCATTAAATATTTCAGGTTGTATTTCATTGCTAACCATGCCATGGCAATAATGATTGGAATTCTTTATAAAATATAAGCAAATATTCATCAAGTTCCAGGCTTCCCTTAGGTTCTGTACATAGTCTAAATGTGGGAGTAGACTCTCCACCTCCAAGAAGGAAGAAAAGCCCAGAGATGAGGAGAGATTTACACAGACTCTACATATGGGGAGTGAAAACCCGGGACTCAAACCATGGTCTGCTTATCCCTGCACCAGCTCTCAGTCACCTCCAGTGTAGCTAATACGTTGATCTTTTCAAGCCTACTTTGCTCTCTGATGGGAAATGAAGGGAAAAGAATTCACTACTCATCTTCTGGTTCAGTGAGGCTACCTGTGTGAATTATGAGAATGAGGCAGCACTTTACAGGGGCCATGAAGGGACTACCAATTGGATTGCGGGGTTTTCTATGAATACTCATGCATTTTTCAGTTTTTACATCAAGGATTGAGAAGACTTTCTATGCAAGATGAAAATATCATGTGCAGATATCATGAAATGATCATCACAAAACAGACATCAAATGTATTTTCAAATGATAACAATACATAAAAGGAGATGTAATTGATAGAAAATGATTTTTGTATTGGGACAAATATGGGCAATTAGAGTTCCCTAGTGGTACAGTGTGTTAAGAATCTGGCATTGTCACTGCTGTGGCTTGGGTTGTTGCTGTAACCTGGGTGAGGCTCCTGTCCTGGGAACTTTTGCATGACATGGAAGTGGCAAAAAAAAAAAGAAAAAAAGGAAAAAAGCCCAAACCAAATATAGATGGTTAACACTAATAAAATGTAAATGGACTGATTTAGAAACTGAGCACCTAATCCCACTCACACATTCCATAAAAACTATAATTTGTGTGATATAGAGAGAGATGCAAGAATTTTCATAGGATTGGTTTTAAGAAGAGAATGACATAAATAATGATATTAATATACATTATATAATGTAAAACAACTATTTTTAATATATAAATAAAATCTATTAAATTATATATTATTGCATTTAAATATCTTTTTTTTTTGTCTTTTTGCCACTTCTTGGGCTGCTCCCGCAGCATATGGGATGTTCCCAGGCTAGGGGTCTAATCAGAGCTGTAGCCACCAGCCTACGCCAGAGCCATAGCAATGTGGGATCCGAGCCGCCTCTGTGACCTACACCACAGCTCACAGCAATGCCAGATCCTTAACCCATTGAGCAAAGGCAGGGATCAAACCCGCAACCTCATGGTTTCTAGTTGGATTCTCTAACCACTGCACCATGATGGGAGCTCCCTAAATATCTTTTAAATACACATTTACAATTCATCAAATTCTTATAAAATATATATATATAAATTTACCAACCAAATAAAATGATATATTCCCTTTTGTAATAATGCACATCAGTAAAATATTTCATGTAGTATGTACTTTACAAAGACCTAATCCCAGTGTTTTGGTAGACAAGTATATTTAGAGGTACCATAAACAGCATCATGTTTAAGCAGGCTTTTTTTTTCCTTTGTCTTTTTAGGGCTGCACCTGAGGTATATGGAAGTCCCTAGGCTAGGGCTTGAATAAAGGCTAGAGCTGTAGTTGCTGGCATGTCACAGCCACAGAAATGTGGGCTCTGAGCCACATCTGCAGTCTTCAGTGCAGCTCATGCCAAAACAGGACTGTTAACCCAGGAGCAAGGCCAGGGATTGACCCTGCAACCACATGAATAGTTTTTGGGTTCATTACTGCTGAGCCATGATGGGAACTCCTAAATAAGCTTTTAAGAAAGTTGGTTATGGATAATGTAAATCAATATTGATGTTATGGAAACATTACAAGAAAGGAGATCCATCAACTTAATGACATTGTTTGCTTCAGGGAGACAAGGATGCAGAGAATTTGATGTTGAACCCAAGCTCTTGTAAATGACATGCAGTGAGGTCGAACAAACCAAAAGGACTGAATTTGGAGGTGAGAAAGGTTTATTGCAGGGCAAAAAAAGGAGAATAACCAGTGACTCTAGCTCAAAATCATGAACTCCCCAGGGGGTCTAAAGGAAAATTTTTATAGGCAAAATTTAGGTGGTGGGGACTGCAAGGTGTGTGACCTCCCTCTGATTGGTTTGTGATGAGGAAACAATCATCAATCTTCTAGTCGAACCAGTCTGGGACTGGAACTCAGCCTGAAATTAGTATCCTCCATCTGCCTGGGGGCCCTAGTTCTGTAGAAGAACTCAGAGCCAGGTATCAGATTGTTATGTACTTCACCCAAGTAGGAACCTGGCTCAGGCCACATTGCTGAACTACTGTTTCTTTCTTTTTAACTAAAAAAATGTATTAGAGGATAGTCGATTTATAGTGTTGTGTCAATTTCTGCTGTGCAGCATAGTGATTCAGTCACACTTATACATACATTCTTTTTCTCATTATCCTCCATCATGGTCTATCCCAAGAGACTGGGTTTAGTTCCCTGTGCTATACAGTAGGATCTCATTGCTTATCCATTGTAAATGTAATAGTTTACATCTACCAACCCCAAACTCCCCATCCAGCCCGCTCCCTCCCTTTCCCCCATAGCAACCACATGTCTTTATTTGTGATTCAAACAGTGACTGATTAGGGAAGTGAGGGCAAAAAGAAAGACACAGTATGACTCAGGGACCTTCTGCTTCTTTCTTGATGTCCTTATTCCCCTAATTAGTCACTGTCTTTGGATCTCAGGGACTGTCTAGGAGGCTGAAACATTTTCCCTACAAACAGGAAATGGAGGACACAGAAAGGCTTTTGTCCTTGGGAGGGTACCATAGGCTCCTCCTGGATTTCAGAATGGGATGGAGCTGAGGTGCCATAAAAGGCAAATTCTATCAGTAATATTTCAAATCTGTGTAAAATGTGAGATCTGAAGCAAATAGTGTTAAATGTTTATATTTAAAAAATAAGATTTGAAATGGATAAGCAATGGGGTTCTACAGCACAGGAACTCTGTCTAATTTCTCGGGTTTGAACATGATGGAAGATAGTATAAAAAAAGAATGTGCATATATGTATGACTGGGTCACTGTGCTGAACAGCAGAAATTGAAGGAACATTGTGGTTTTTTTGTTTTTTGGTTTTTGTCTTTTTGCCTTTTCTAGGCTGCCCCGTGGCATATGGAGATTCCCAGGCTAGGGTCTAATCAGACCTGTAGCCACTGGCCTACACCAGAACCACAGCAACGAGGGATCTGAGCCACATCTGTAACCTACACCACAGCTCACAGCAATGCTGGATCCTTAACCCACTGAACAAGGCCAGGGATTGAACCTGCAACCTCGTGGTTCCTAGTCAGATTCATTAACCACTGTGCCATGACAGGAACTCCATGAAAGAACATTCTAAATCAACTATAATAAAAAAATTTTTTAAATAAAAAGTATATAAATTACATAGGACTTAAAAAAATAGGAGGTGAGTATTGATAAGAGCAATAAATAATATTAATGGAGCATTTTCTAAGTGTTGAGCAATATTTGAGAAGACATTTTTTTTCTCAATCCCAGCTGCACATTTGGGTAACTAGGAAACTCATGTGTAGAGATCCAGATATTGGTTCTAGGCTGAGGCTGGGGTATTTGTGTATTTTAAAATAAGCACATGTAGGAGTTCCTGCTTTGGCACAATGAGAACAGTGTTGTCTCTGGAATGATGGGATGCAAGTCTGATCCCTGGCTGGCAAGGTGGGTTAAGGATGTGGTGTTGTTGCCGCAGTTATGGTATAAGTGACAACCGTGGCTTGGATTTGATGCCTGGCCTGTGAACACCATAAGCCACAGGGTGGCCAAAAAAGAAAAAAAAAGCATATGTAAATTGACAAGATCTGCTCATCAACTCAGGTCCCAAAGGCAGCTGTGCTGCAGATTTAAGAAAGAAGAGACAAAGAAATAGAGTGAGGATCAGGGGGCTACTGCCTTCGAGAGGCAATAGCAACCCTCTGAGCCAAGTCAAGATTTTTGCTATTTTCTACTTCCTTCTATATACAGAATCACATGTGTCATTTACAATGTTACTGATCAAGGCTACAGATATGCAAGGCACAGACCCTTTGTATTCATAGATGCTATAAAAGATTAACCCTCCAGAGAAAGATTATATTGTTTATGCTTTAGGCTATTACACCCTTTCCTTCAACTCCCTTAGGGTTCTGGTCATGAGAACAAGAATGTCAATGGCTTTCCATCAGCCACATCTGGAGTATTTGGCAACTTGCTTTCAAGCAGCCACTTGTAGATGTACATTTCCTGTCTCACTCCCTTTCCCCCAGGGGTCTAGGAAAGCCATGATTAGCATCATTCTTCAAGCGCCATCTAGTTTCTTTGATTCACTATGGTCTGTGTACATGCATATCTGGCAAACCTCCAACAGTAAATATAGTGATCAGCCAGAACTAAAAACCAGTGGTCTAAGCAATATTAAGGATTTTTCCAACTTTTACCGTCCTCTAAGGTTGGATTAATTATGATAATTTCATAGTATAGAAACTACCCAGATGTGTTTATATTATTTATATTTAATGTGTTTTCAATTAAACCATAGAGCAACATGCCAAAATAATGAAATTGAATTACCTTCAGGTAGCAGAAGAGAATTGCAGTCCCTTTATTTGGAGGGATTGATGTAAAAATCTACTAGCTAAACATGAGAAGCCTGGGTCTTAGGCAGGCTGTTAGACCTCCCCCGGTGTTAAACCCCTCAACTGTAAGTAAGAGGGTTTATCATCAGGAAAACAAGACTACCAGGTATATGAAGATGTATTCAACATCGCTAATATCAGGAACACTGGACAAAACCTCAATCAAATATCACCTCATATCTATTGTGATGGCTATTAACAAAAATCCAAACAACAGCAAGTGTTGCTGAGAATGTGGAGAAAAGGGAACCTTAGTACTTGGTTGGTGGAAATGAATATTGGTACAGCCATTATGGAAAAGAGAATGGAGGTTCCTCAAAAATTAAAAACCATTATTAATTGAGGAGTTCCCATCATGGCTCAGCATAAACAAATATGACTAGTATCCATGAAGATGCATATTTGATCCCTGGCTTCTCTCAGTGGGTTAAAGATCTGGTGTTGCTGTGAGCTGTGTGTAGGTCACAGATGCAGCTCAGATCTGGCTTTGCTGTGTCCTTGGGGCAGGCCAGAGGCTACAGCTCTGATTTGACCCCTAGCCTGGGAATCTCCATATACCATGGGTGTGGCCCTAAAAAGCAAAAATAAAAAAGCAAAAAACAAAAAACAAAAACATTGCTATTGATTGGAATAGAGCTACTCTCTCATCCAGCAATACCACTGCAGGGAAAATGTCCAAAGGAAAAGAAATCAGTACCTCAAAGAGATATCTGTACTCCTAAGTTCATTGTAATTTTTCACAATAGTAAGAATCTGCAAAAAACTGATCTACAGAGCCAGGAATGGATAAAGAAAATGTGCTGTGTATACAGAGACAATAGAATGCTATTCAGCAGTAAAAAGAAGGAAATCCTGCCGTTTGTGACAATATGAATGTAACTGGAGGACATTATGCTTATTAAAATAGATCAGGCATGGAAAGAAAAATAATATGTGATTTTTCCTTAGGGGTGGAACCTAAGAAAATCCAATTCATAAAACCATCAATTAGAACTGTAGTTGTAAGGGGTAGGGTTGGGGGAAATGGAGAGTTGTTGGTCAAAGGGTATAGAATTTCTGTTATAAATGAATGAGTCCTGATTGTCTAGCATACAGCATGTGTCTTTGTGTGAGAAATTATCATATTATCTAATTTAAAGAAACCTTCTTGTTGTATAACCCAAATACGCAATTTTGTCAATCATACCTTAATAAACTGGATAAAAGGAAAACCAGTGAACTAATGTTATCAGGCCACTTCAGAAGAGAGTACAAAAACTAGCATGGTCCCATGTGGGGGATGTTTTACTGAGATTGAATTGAGTTGCAACAAACAACTTCATCTAAAATAAAAAAACTCAGAGAGTGTTCCTTAAATGTCATTATTGTTTAATCATTGAGAGAAGCTCTGTTAACAATGTGATCTTCTTAGTCATCAAGGCTGTATGATTATGTGCACTTAATGAAATGATGCTGGTTGATTTTTTAATTCCAGCAGAGCTAGAGTTATGAAGAATATATTAAATGACATTTAAAACACAACCCTGATATTTGAACAATCATTAATTTCATGAAAGGGGGAAGACAGAAAATAAAAAAATGACTCAACTCCTGAAGATAACTATCACAAAAAATCTGATTACAAACATTCAAATTTAATTTAGAATGCAGTTTACATAAATCCACATTTCAGAGAGTATTTACAAATTTTGTAAATAAAAGAAATATCGAGAATGTATTTGAAAAATAAGTTTTATTTAACTGTTGTAATTAGTTCAATGTGGAACTTTATTTTATTCTTAGAGGGGATAGTGCATTTCTTATTCTGCATTTTTTTCTAAATAAGTAGTCTATATTACCATGATCATGTATTTATATATTCCCTCTCTTCTGTTACTGTTTAGTAAAGTTTCTATAAAGTAAGTGTGTGTAGAAAAAGGCAAATAAATGAAAACCAGTAAGGAAAAAATTCTAAGCAGATAGAAATTGTCACACTGAGAAATACTGCTACAGATCCTGGGGGGATATGAACTTAGAAGTGAATTGCTTGAATCTGAAACATGAACAAAGTGCTGCATGCCCATCTACTAATTTCCCTAATTTTGACCCTCTTTTCTCTAAAAAAAGGTGTCCAAACTATATAGAACTGGAAATCTAACAAGTGTCTCCAAATTCTTCCTCCTGGGACTCTCAGATGACCCAGAACTGCAGCCCTTCCTCTTTGTCCTGTTCCTGTCCATGTACCTGGTCACCATGCTGGGGAACCTGCTCATCATCCTGGCTGTCACCTCCAACTCCCACCTCCACACCCCCATGTACTTCTTCCTCTCCATCCTGTCCTTGGTTGACATGGGTTTCATCTCCACCACTGTCCCCAAGATGATTGTGAACATCCACACTCACAGCACAGTCATCTCCTATACAGGCTGCTTAATTCAGATGTCTGTTTTTATAATTTTGGGGGCTATGGAATGTACACTTCTAACTGTGATGGCCTATGACAGGTTTGTGGCCATCTGTCACCCACTGCACTACCCGGTCATCATGAACCCACCCCTATGTTGCTTCTTACTTTTGGTGTCTTTTTTGGTCAGCCTTTTGGACTCCCAGGTGCACAATTGGATTGTGATACAAATTCCCTGCTTCAAGGATGTGGACATTTCTAATTTCTTCTGTGACCCTTCTCTACTCCTCAAGCTTGCCTGTTCTGACACTCTCACCCATAACTTAATCATGTATTTTGTTGGTGCCATTTTTGGTGGGATTCCAGTCTCAGGGATCTTTTTCTCTTACTATAAAATCATTTCCTCCATTCTGAGAATCCCCTCATCAGGTGGGAGGTATAAAGCCTTCTCCACCTGTGGCTCTCACCTGGCAGGTGTTTGCTTATTTTATGGAACAGGCCTTGGGGTGTATCTCAGCTCAGCTGTCTCACATTCTCCCAGGAAGGATGCAGTGGCCTCAGTGTTATACACTGTGGTCACCCCCATGCTGAACCCCTTCATCTATAGCCTGAGGAACAGAGACATCCAAAGGGCCATGAGGAGGTTCCTCAGCAAAACAATCTATTCTTAATATTTGTGTCATCCATTTGGAGTGTAGATTGGAACATGTGGCAAAATGCAACATCTAGACCTGAAATTTTACATTTCCATCAACAGTGAAGGAAAATTTCCTTTTCTCTGTATATTCTCCAGCATTTGTTTTATATTGACTTGTTAATGTTGGACTTTTGACTAGTGTAAAGTCGTAGCTCATTAGACTTTTGATTTGCATTCCTCTAATAATTAGTGTTGTTGAGCACATTTTCTTGTGCCTGCTGGCCATCTGTATGTCTTCTTTGGAGAAATGTCTTTTCAGGTCTTCTGCCCATGTTTCAATTTGTGTGTAGGGTTTTTTTTGCTGTTGAATCTTATAAATTGCTTGTGTATTTTAGAGATTAATCCCTTGTCAGTTGCATCATTAGAAACTATTTCTCCCATTCCACATGTTGTCTTTTTGTATTTTATATGGTTTCTTTTGCTGTGCAAAACCTTGTCAGTTTGTTTAGGTCCCATTGGTTCATTTTTGCTTTGATTTCTGTTGCTTTTGGAGACTGTCTTAAGAAAACATTTGTAAGGTTGATGTCAGAGAATGTTTTGCCTATATTCTCTTCCAGGAGTTTGGTGGGGTCTTGTCTTATATTTAAGTCTTTCAGCTTTTTTGAGTTTATTTTGGTGCATGGTGTGAGAGTGTGTTCTAGTTTCATTGATTTGCATGTAGTTTTTCCATGTTTCCCAGCAGTTCCTACTGAATAGACTATGTTTTTCCCATTTTGTGTTCTTGCCTCCTTTGTCAAAGATTAATTGACTGTAGGTGTCTGGGTTTATTTCTAGGTTCCTTATTCTGTTCCATTGGTCTGTCTGTCTGTTTTGGTATCAGTACCACACTGTCTTGATGCCTGTGGCTTTTTAATATTGCCTAAAGTCTGGGAGAGTTATGCCTTCTGCTTGGCTTTTGTTCCTCAGGTTTGCTTTGGCAATTCTGGGTCTTTTATGGTTCCATATAAATTTTTGGATAGTTTGTTCTAGTTCTGGGAAATATGTCATGGGTAATTTGATAGGGATTGCATTGAACCTATAGACTGCTTTGGGCAGCATGGCCATTTTTATGATATTAATTCTTCCAACCCAGAAGCGTAGAATATCTTTCCATTTCTTTGAATCCTCTTAAATTTCCTTGATTAATGTTTTATAGTACTCAGCATATGAGTCTTTCACCTCTTTTGTTAGGTTTATTCCCAGTTGTTTAACTTTTGGGGGTGTGGTTTTAAAAGGTATTGTGGTTTTTACACCTTTTCTAATATTTCATTGTTAGTATATAGAAATGCAACTGATTTCTGAATGTTAATCTTGTATCCTGCTTCTTTGCTGAATTCATTGATCAGTTTGAGTAGTTTTTGTTTGGAGTCCTTAGAGTTTTCTATGTATATCATGATGTCATCTGCATACAGAGACAATTTTACCTCTCCTCTTCCAATTTGGATATATTTTACTTATGTTGTTTGTCTGATATCTGTGGCTAGGACTTCCAGTACTATGTTGGATAAAAGTGTTGATAGTGGGTATCATTGTCTTTAGTGGGATGGCTTTCAGCTTTTCTCCATTGAGTATTATACTTGTTGTGGGTTTGTCATAAATTGCTTTTATTATGTTAAGACAGGTTCCTTCTATACCCACTTTGGTAAGAGTTTTTATTATGAATGGGTGTTAGACTTTGCCAGATGCTTTTCTGCATCTATTGAGATGATCATGTGGTTTTCAACTTTGCTTTTGTTAATGTGGTGTATGACATTGATTGATTTGTGTATGTTGAACCATCCTTGTGAATCTGGGATGAATCAAATTGGTCATGGTGTATGATCTGTTTTATATGTTTTTGGACTCATTTAGCCAAACTTTTTGTGTCGTCAAAGAAATTGACCTATAATTTTATTTTTTTGTGTGGTATCTTTGTCTGGGTTTGGTATCAGGGTAATTGTGGCTTCACAGAATGAGTTTGGGGATGTTCCTTCCTCTGTTTTTCTGGAAATGTTTCAGAAGAAGATGTGTTATCTCTTCTCCCTCAAGTTGGAAAGAACTCAGCTGTGAGGCCATCTGGTCCTGGACTTTTGCTTTTTGCAAGTTTTCTAATCATATGTTCAATTTCAGCACCTGTGATTGGTCTATTCATATTTTCTAGTTCTTCCTGGTTCAGTCTTGGTAGCTTGTACCTTTGCAAGAATCTGTCCATTTCTTGGAGCTTGTCCATTTTATTGGCATACAGTTTCTCATAATATGTTCTCATGATCCTTTGTATTTCTGGAGTGTCGGTTGTAACTTCTCCTTTTTCATTTCCAAATTTATTGAATTGAACCCTCTCCCTTTCTTTCTTGATGAGTCTGGCTAAAGTTTTTTCAATTTTGTTGATCTTTCAAGGAACCAACTTTTGGTTTCATTGATCTTCTCAATTGTTTTCTTTGTCTCTATGTTATTAATTTTGGCTCTAATCTTTATGATTTTTTTCCTTCTACTAATTTTGTATGTCATCTGTTCTTCCTTCTCTAGATCTTTAAGGTGTAAGTTTAGGTTTTTATTTGAGTTATTTCTTCTTTCCTGAGATAAGATTGTATTGAATAAACTTCTCTCTAAGAACTGCTTTTGCCATGTCCCATAGGTTTTGGATTGTTATATCTTCATTGTCATATGTCTCTATGTATGATTTACTTGAAAATGTCTATTATTTTCCACCACCCTTTTTCCAATCTGTTTATTCAGGATATGTATGAAGATGCATTCCACTGCTTCTCAACCTTGGCTTTTATCAAAATCATCCAGGATGCTTAAAAATATTGACATCTGGGTCTCACACCACCTATTCTGATAATTAGGCTGGGTTGTGTCCTGAACATGAAGATTTTTTAAGGCACCTAGGTGGTTAGAGTGTGTGGCCTAGGTGGAGAATTTCTGATAAGTCAGATCTTTCATTCCAAGGTGACCTGTCCGACTTTGGTCCTAACTACTCATGGAGGAAGATCCTAAAGAGATCAGAGCTCAAAGGGGGAAGATATGAAGAGCCTACAGTAGCCACACTCAATATATTTCCTCTTTCTTTCTTTCTTTCTTTCTTTCTTTCTTTCTTTCTTTCTTTCTTTCTTCTTCTTCTTTTTCTTTCTTTCTTTCTTTCTTTCTTTCTTTCTTTCTTTCTTTCTTACTTTCTTTCTTTCTTTCGTTCTTTTGTTCTTTCCTTCATTCTGTCTGTCTGTCTTTCTTTCTCCACCACACCTGTGGCATGTAGAATTTCCTAGGCTAGGAGTCAAATCAGAGCTGCAGCTGCAGGCCTGCATCACAGCCACAGCAACAATGGATCTGAGCCACTCCTGTGACCTATGCTGCAACTTGCAGAAATGCTGGATCCTTAACCAACAAGCAAGGGAAGGGTTCAAACCCATCTTGTCACAGAGAAAACATTGGGTACTCAACCTGTTGAGCCACAACAGGAACTCTATCCTCATTACTTCTGATAAAGATTCCTCATGTATTGTGTCTCTCTACACCACAGAACTTGGCCTATGTGCTATTTTTGAAGGGATTGTTTCTGCTCCAAACTCATATTTCTATACTTTGCTTTAGGATGAGACTCTTAGAATTAATGCTATTTTCCATCTTATGGTTGTCTTTTATATATTCAAGAGTGGTCAGTAAATTCTCTTTGCCCTAAATGTTTTCCTAAATGCTCAACTGTCCCCTTTATACACCCATGCCTTTGGTATAGTAGCTTCTTCATTCACTTATGATAGCTGTGTTATTCTTTCTTTCTTTTTTTCTTTCAATCTCTCAATAACTCTTTAACAAACTCTTGTATTATATTTTCTCCATTAAAATGACTAATTGGTTTCTCTTTTCTTGAAGGAATCCTGATTGATAATGCAGCACAAGTGTATATAACATGTTGTAAGGTACCTACAATTGGGAGATTGCAAAATTGCACTGGGAAGAAAGGTGGTTGTTAAGACTCCATCTTAGTATTGGGTACGCCACTGGGAAATAGGGTGTGATGTCATATTTCCAATTGCTGTGTGGCTGTAATGATATCTGAGGATCATTAAATCACCCAAATCATCACAATGAATTTATCTTCTTTTCCATTATTTAGGATCATAATTTTGTCAAGCAAATGGGTGTTCTTACACTTAGCAGAAAAGACCTGCTTAAGACTTCACCCGATTATCATGCCTTTCTGTATTCTGTCACAAGAACTAAGTCTGAGGGCTCCTGTTGTGTTCCACGAGATGAGTGTCCATTCCTTCTTAGATTTTTCAGACTTCATTTTTAATGGTAGTAGTCTGGGCCCTCTGAAAGCTGTGCAAAACTAGTTTAGTTTACTTTGCATTTCTTTCTTTAAGTTATCAAATAGGCATTTCACTACAATGCATGTAGATGACAAACACAAAGAAAATTTCATTGGATCATTTTTGACTTACAGTGTTGTGTTAATTTTAGGTATACAGCAAAGTGAATCAGTTATGAACAGAATATATCTATTTCTTTTTGATAAAATTTGATGTTAAAGAAAACAAAATACTTGACTTTGCTATGAAAGAAAACAATGCATTTGTCAGAGGAAAATTTCTAGTAGTTTTTAGGAAAAGATGTAGCCCAATAAGAAATGATTAACTTTACTGAAATATTATATATGCATATCTACTTATGCAAACCTAGTTCCCCTGTGGACTAATTATTTTAGGTGCCCCAACACCATGTCTCCCCCTCTCATATCCACCTCTACTTACCTGCCATGTGTTATTTCCTAAATATACCCTCCATCCCTTATAAAATAAGAAGTTTACACCACCCCACTAACCACATACATCCCACTTTCTTCACTAGAATAAAAATTATCCCAAACTATATTTTATTAAAGCCTTTAAGAGCTGAAAACACAAAGAAACATAAAGCAAATAGGTTCCAGGGAGTAATGAGTCCACTCTAGTTAGTATATATCAGAAACCCTGGGAACATTGCTTCAATTTTGGCATTGGAATGGCTGCAGATTGGCCTGATGTAGATGGAGGGGCTCTCCTAGTTGGTCAGAAATCAGGGGGTCTACTTGAAATTGAAAAACCAGAAGCAGTAGAGGGGAGGGGGTCTGCAGGAGTGCCCAGTGGAAGGGAAGATCTACCCATTTGCTTGGGCATCCCCAGATTATTTTATGTAGATTATGGTGGTGGAATGAATTGGGGAGTATGCTAGAAAGCAGGCAAATGGACTTGAGTCTTGAAGTGCTAGTAGAACAAACTTCTTAGGGCATATGAGGCCTCTGTGGTGGGCGATTTCTGAGATGTTCTTATGGATCCCCAATTCTGCTTTTCATGCCTTGTACACTTCCTTCCCATTGACAATGAGATATACATAGTGACTTGATTTTGACAATGACATATGGAAGACATGTTGGGATGTGTCACTTCAGGGATTAGAGTTTTAAAAAATATGACCTTTTTTTCTCCTTCTCTTCTCTTCCTCTCTTGGTAGATAGAGCACAGCTTCCATGTGGTGAGAAGCTTCCCTCAGAGGCCCATGGATCAAGGAACTGTGGGATTTCTCTGGATAATATTCTGTGTACATGGGAATCCTAACCACAGCCCTGTAGTGAGCTTGAAAAGTGCTCCTTTGCTAATCAGGCCTTCAGGTGTCTGTAACCCTGACCAACTGCTTGATTGCAACCTCCTGAGAGGCCCACTGAAATATTTAAATAAATATCAGTAAACAAATAACAAGTGAAAATCAGGGGTATTCTAATACGGCAACATAATTCCATTAGAGGAAAACTTAGAAATGAAGACTCATTGAAATTACAAAACACACACATGCACACACACACAACACCATAAATCTCTAAAATATGAATTGCCATGCTAAGTAAGAACTAAGGTAATTAAAATAAGTAATCTTTTGAGACAAATATTAGCTGAGAAAATTGAAAAGGTATAACATTCTTGCTGTAGACGGCTCAATGCTGCATAGATTTTGTGATGAATACAATGGGTTTGCTGGGATTAAAATCATACATTGACTGGTTACACTGGGGGGAAATATCTGAGTATTATGTTAACATTCTGCAACGTGTTACATGTAAGGAGCCAAAGGTATAGGTGAACATCCTCCTGAAGAGACTAGGGACCAAGAACCTTCCAGGAATGTTCAGTTTTCTCTTTTTTTTTTTTTTTTTTTCTTTTTTGATGAATACTAGCAAGTCTCCAGAGACTGGGACAACATGGACCAACTGGCTAATTATGAGCTTTGTGCACTGAGACCTCAGGTCACACCACTGTACATAATTGGCCAGTGCTTCCATCTCTTCAGTTTGCCAGTTCTAAGACTGTGATTCTAGACCTGTGTCTCCATTCTTTGTGGGCACCTGCATCAGAATTTCCTAGCCTGAGTCTGATTTCTTGCCAGTCCTGAAGAGAGATCCTGAAACTTCATCACAGGCCAGGAAGGAAAGGGCAATGAATCTCTATTCCTTGGTCATGGTCCACCAGAAATGTATCCAAGCCCAGTAAGTGCTGAGGGGAGAGAGTGATTGATGGAGGGTTTCTTGGGAAGCATGATTTCCTCCTAGGAGGCTAAAATGATGGTTGGTATAGAAAGATGAAGGGGCATCGATGTACAGAATTTTGGATCAGAGCCCTCTGAAATTTTTGTTCTTGGTTCTGGATTGGGTGTGAGAATTCACATTCAGACTTCTGCATCCATCCTCACTGGCTTTGTCTCTGCCTGGCATCCCTCCCACCATAGCAGAACAAGAACCCCTCTAAACTTCCCTCTTAGCAATTCAAATGCTCATGAAAGCAATGATGAAGATGAGAAGAAGGATGGCATTAACCCAAACATGATGCACTGTTGACGAGTGTCAGGTTCTGTGGTTTGTGTATTATGTCTCTTGTTTGATTACATCTGCATCATCTCTCTCAAACTGTAAGTGCCCACATCCCATGATTATTTCAATAAGAGGAAGGCACAGCATTTTATGTAACATTTACTGTGGTATTGGTTAGTATGAGTTAAAGCCATGTTTGAAGCCAGTCATCCTGGACAGACTGAGTCCAGACACAATGCATCTGAGCAGGCTTTCCCCTGCCAACCTCAGCAGTCATGTGTCTTCCCTGTGAGAGCTGGCAGAAACTCCCTGCTCACGAAGCCCTTCTCTGTGGAGTTTTCTTGCAGACCACAGTGGAGGGGAGTAGGTAGTGCTTGCTGTATGGATGACAGGAAAAATGATTGAGTGACAGAAAGAGACAAGGAAGACAAATGCCATCTGATATCATTTATATCTGGAATCTAAAATATGGCACAAGTTGGATTTCCCATTGTAGCACAGGGGAAATGAATCCAGTTAGGAACCATGAGGTTGCAGGTTTGATCCCTGCCCTCACTCAGTCAGTTAAGTATCTGGTGTTGCTGTGAACTGTGGTGTAGGTCACAGACATGGCTCAGATCTGGCGCTGCTGTGGCTATGGTGTAGGCCAGCAGCTGTGGCTCTGATTAGACTCCTAGCCTGGGAACCTCCATATGCCACAGGTGGGGCCCTAAAAAGCAACAACAATAATAATAATAATAATAAAGTAAAATAAAATATGGCACAAATGAACCTATCTGCAAGACGTAAACAAACTCACAGACATAGAGAAGAGACTTGTGGTTGCCAAGGGGAAGGGAGAGGGAATGGGATGAACTGGGAGTTTGGGGTTGGTAGTTCCAAACTATTACATTTAGAATGGATAAGCAATAAGGTCATGCTGTACAACCTAGGGAAATATATCCAATCTCTTGGGATAGAACATGATGGAAGATGGCATGAAAAAGATGTATACATATGTATGACTTGGTCAATATGCCCTACAGCAGACATTGACACAGCACTATAAGTCAACTATACTCTGATGAAAATAAAATAAAATAACATCACAAAAAGAACTGGTGAAGGACATTTAAGGATAGATGATACAATGCTGAACAGTAGAAAAAATATACATATAAAGAAATGATAAAAAAATATAGATAGATGATAGATATCTCTATCAATCTTGCTCCTGGATTTGACTTCAACTGTCCACTTCCTCCTCCATACCCATAATCAGCCAAGTCAACCACAAAAGGAGACATAAAAATCAGAGTCTTGGGGTCCACTCCTACTCAGGAAAATGAAAACTATTTAAAATAATATACACCAGATGTATCTGTGGTTAGACCTCTGCACTTCTGCTTGGAACTTTCAGAGAGTCTGTAAACAATGAAATTAAGTCATAGGATTTACATAATAAAAAATTAATTTTGAACCCTTGGCGTTCCAGTAGTTCTTAGTGTGTGAGCGGGTAATTTCTTAGAATCCTCAGTTTAGGATTGTCAGCTGAGTCAATTCCTTTTTATTTTTTTGATAAAAAAACCCACTCAATTAGAATGAAACAAATAATGGTTGCCCTCTCTGCAGTAACTATGTGATGGATGCATAAAGCAGAATTTAAATTCTTAATATTTTGTAACTAATAATGATGAGGCTAATTCTCACCTTACTAGATGTAAATATCCCTTGATCTAATGTTATTATTTCCTTACATCCCATACATTTGGTTTGTTTATACTAATACATTCTTCATATATGAAGAGAAAGAACTGAGGCTCATTTATTTCTGATTCCCAAGAGCCTACCTCTTGTTGGCACAGAGGAGGCACCCAGGATTTAAAAAAAGCCAGAAAGAGAAAGACAAATACCATATGATATCCCTTATATCTGGAATCTGACATCTGGCACCAAGGAATCTTTCCACAGAAAAGAAAATCATGGACTTGGAGAACAGCCTTGTGGTTTCCAAGGGGGAAGGGGAGGGAGTGGGAGGGACTGGGATCTTGGGGTAAATAGATGCAGAATGTTGCCTTCAGGATGGATTAGCAATGGGATCCTGCTAGTGTAGCACTGGGAACTCTGTCTAGTCAATTATGATGGAACATGTATAGTGAGAAAAAGAATGTATACATGTACGTGTAACTGGGTCACCATGCTGTACAGTAGGAAAAACATATATAAAGAAATTTTTAAAAAGCCAGTTAAGTGTTGAATAAACCCTTCCATTTTTCATAAAAAATAAAGTAAATTGCCTATGGCTTCCAAACAATGGAGCATTCATGCTGGTGTTTCCATCCTTCAGAATGTCCCATAAGACGAGGACAAGATAAAATCATGCTTGTTTGTGACCATGTGATTTTCTATTGGACCTATTATTTCCCATTTAGTAGCACCTACAGGATTCAGTCATTGAAAAACCACTGCAGAAATTTTCATAAGTATGAGGAAAAAAGGAGTCATGAAATATGAGAACAGTACATTTTATTTCATGGGCTGATATGTATTTTAGGGTTTCATGTCATTCAATGCTCCAATGCCCTCAGACAGGAAAGGATTCGACCTCTCTGCAATGTAATCTACAAAACATCATTAAATTTTAGGAATTGTATTTAGTGAATAAATACATTATTTCAATGTTGATTGACTTTCTTTCTAAAAAATGATGCACTATTTACCAGTTACAAACCCTTTATACTTGCCACACTTGGTTTGGTGGTGAGTATTAGACTCTTTATTTCCAAGAAGGAAGAGAAGCCTAGAGATGAGGAGAGATTTACACACACTCCACATATAGGGGGTGAAAAACCCAGGACTCAAATAGTGATCTGCTTATTTATGTACCAGTTCTCAATCACCTCCACTGTAGACAAGAGTGAGTCTTTTCTAACCTACTTGGGCCTCAGATGTGAAATGAAGGTAGAAGAATTGATTAATCCTCTTTTGGTTCAGTGAGTCTACCTGTGAATTTTGAGAATGAGACAGTAATTTACAGGGGCCATAGTGTCACTAACAAGATTGGTTACAGGAATTTTTATAAATAGTCAAGTTTTTCAGTCCAGTTTTAAAACCCAAGTTTGAAATAATTTCCTATGCAAGATGAAAATGTCACATGTAGGTACCATGAAATTATCACAAGATAGACTTCAGGAAGGGAGAGACAAATAACATATGTTATGACTTACATGTGGAATCTAAAATGTGGCACAAATGAAACTACCTACAAAACAGAAACAGACTCATGGATAAAGAGAACAGATTTACAGTTGCCAAGGAGAATGGGGGAGGCAGTGGGATGGATGGTGAGCTTGGGTTTAGTAGATGCAAACTATTACATTTAGAATGGATAAGCAATGAGGTTCTACTGTACAGCATAGGGAACTATATCCAATGTCTTGGGATAGATCTTGGTGGAAGATAGCATGCTAAAAAGAATGTATATATATATACACGTATATATGTATGACTGGGCCACTGTGCTCTATAGGAGAAATTCACACTGTAAATCAACTATACTTTTAAAAAAGTTTTTAAAAAATGATACAACAGAAATAGTTTTTTAAGTGACACTTAGTAAAAGTTGATGTGGTTGATAGAAAGTAATTTTTGGATTGAAACAAATATAAGCAATTAATACTAGTAAAACTGAATATTCACCAATTCCTAGAAATTGAGCTAATCCCCACTCACAGTTGGTATACATATTCTCATTTGTATGATACAAAGTTTGGTGTAAGAATTTTCATAGGACTGTTGTAAAAGGAAACTGATATAAATAGTAATATAAAATATGTAAGTTAACTAATAAATAAAACATGATTATTTAGTTACAGTAAATGTATGTGAAGTATATAGGTTAAATATGTTAAATCTATATTAAAACCTATAAACATAAATTTGTAAACTAAATAAAGTGATGTTTTGACTTACACAATTATGGGCATCAGGAAAAATGTTTGAAGTACTTGTTTGTACTTAACAAAGAGGCTTCACCTCAAAGTTGAGGGAAAATACATTTTAGAGAAAATATGGGCGGTATTCTGCTAAGGTGAGATTTTAAGAAATCTTCTTATAGATATAGAAATTAATATTGGCATCATGGAAACAGTGACAAGGAAATATACCCATCAACTTCATGTCACTGGTCGCTTTTTGGGGACAGGTATGCAGAGGGATGGGATTGAGCTGAGACACCAAGAAAAGCCAAATGGTATCAGTTGTGTTTCACATCCCAATAAAATATGAGAACTGAAACAAGTATTATTAAATGCTCATATTTAATAAGTGGCCGTGCATATTATGAGGGAAATTATAGGTAATATTTATGGAGCTTTCTCTAAGTGTTGGGCAATATTCCAAGGCAGTGATTATTAAGCCCAGATTCTCATTAGTGTGGCTGAGAAAGTCACCTGCAGGGATCCTGATACTGGTTCTAGGCTGAGGGTGTGTTGTCTGTGTATTTTTAAAATAAGTATGCATGAATTATCAACAAACTGGTACTGAAAACCACTGGTCTAAGCAATATTAATGATTTTGTCAAACTTTCTTTCAGTAGTTCTATTAGGTAGCTTCAATTATTACCCTAATTTCATAGTAAGGAAATTTCCTAGATGTGTTTACATTATTTATTTTGATTTTTTTCTCCATCAAATCATAGAGTGACATGTCAAAATAATGAAACTGAATTACAATCAGGTAGCAAAAGTAAGGGAATTGCAATTCCTGTATCAGGAAAGATTGACATGCAAACCTGATAGCTAGATATGAGAAGGCTGGGTCATACTCTGGGCTCTGGGGCCTCCCCTAGTGCTAAGCTCCTCAGCTGTAAACAGGAGGGTTTATGATCAAGAAAACAAGGCTGTTAGGGGTCTGAAAATGAGCTCCACATCATTAGTATAAGGAAACTCAAGTCAAAACCCCCTTCGAATACCTCTTCTCAGGTGTTAGGATGGCAATTACATATAAAAGAGACAACAAATGTTGGTGAAGCTCTGGAGAAAAGGGAACCCTTGCACCTGATTGGTGGGAATGAATATTGGTACAGCCATTATGGAAAACAGAATGGAAGTCTCTTAAAAATTAAAAATTGCTACTAATTGAACTAGAACTACCACATAATGCAGCAACTCCACTTCAGGATATATCCCAAATAAATGAAATCAGGAGAAATGTCTGCCCTCCCACGTTTTTTAAAGCATTATTCAACTTGAAAAAATATGGAAACAACCAACATGTCTGTTGGCAGATGAGGGGATAAAGGAAATGTATTTAGACAAAGGAATATTATTCAGCAATAAAAGAAGGAACTCCTGCCATTTGTGACAACATGGATGGTACCGGAGAGAATTATACTTATCAAAATATGCCAAACATAGAAAGACAAATACTGTATGATCTCACTTATGTGTAGAATCTAAGAAAATTGAACTCAGGGGATCATCTGGATTAGATCTGTAGTTATGAGGGTCAAGAGGTGGAGCAAGTGAGCAGATGTTGGTCAAAGGGCACAAACTTTCAGCTATAAAATGAATAAGTTGGGGGATCTAATTTAGAGTAGGATTACAATAGTTAACAATTATGTATTATATTTTTGAAATCTGATAGATAGTTCTGCTTAACTGTCACCATACACACACACACACACACAAACACACACACACACACACACACACACACACACACAAACAGTAAATAGTAACTGTAGGTGATGGATATGTCAATTAACTTGATTGTGACAATTATTCACAATGTCTGTATGTCTTTATAAAAACCTTCCAGTTGAACAATTTTATGCAGTTTTTTTCAGTCATACTTCAACAAACTGGGGGAAAAAAAAGAAAAAAAAAAACAGAGAAGTGGTATTATTCAGATACTAGAGAAGAGAGCCCAAGATAAGTAAAATATTCTCAAGTGCCAGAGATTTTACTGAGATGGTATTGTCTTGAAACAAAAACCCTGTATAAAATGAGTTTTTAAGTTTTTAAAATTTCATTATTATTTAATCATTGACAGAAGCTCTATTTCTAAAGATACCATTTTCATAGTCATTAATCTATGTGATTTTGTGCAATTAACTAAATCAAGCTTATCTAAATTCAAAGTCCACCAAAGCCAAAAATATGATGTGTAAACTATGTAAACTTTAAAATAAAACATTTATATTTGAGTAATCACTTGTTTTAAGAAGGAGGGCAGACAGAAAAAACAAAAATGATAAATCTCTGAATATTGCATAAAATGTTTCCTTTTTTTCTTTCCTTTTCTTTTTACAGCCACACCTACAGTATATGGAAGTTCCTGTACTAGTGGTTGAATTGGAGCTACAGCTGCAGCCTTTGCCACAGTCATGGCAACAATGGATCTGAGCCACATCTGTGACCTATGCTAAATATCGTGGCAATACTGGCTCCTTAACCGACTGAGTCCAGGGACTGAAACTTCTTTCTCACAGACATTATCTCAGGTTCTTTTTAATTTTTTTAATTTAAGTATAGTTTGTTTACAATGTTCTCTCCATTTCTGCTCTATAGCAAAGTGACCCAGTCAGATACACACATTTCTTCTAATACTATCTTCCATCATGTTCTAACTCAAGAGATTGGATGTAGTTCCCTGTGCTGTACAGTAGGACCTCAATGCTTATCCATTCTAAATGTCATAGTTTGCATCTACCACCCCCAAACTCCCAGTCCCTCCCACTCCCTGCACCCTCCCTCCTGGCAATAGCAAGTCTGCTCTCCATGTCTCTGATATGTCTCTGTTTTGTAGATAGGATCATGTATGACGTATTTTAGATTCCACTTATTAATGATCTCCTACGGTATTTTTCTCTTTCTGACTTACTTCACTTAGTGTGAGAGTCTCTAAATCCATCCATGTTGCTGCAAATGGCAATAGTTTGTCCTTTTTATGTTTGAGTAGTATTCCATTATATATATACCACATCTTCTTAATCCATTCATCTGTCAGTGGACATTTAGGTTGTTTCCATGTCTTGGCTATTGTGAATAGCGCTACAATGAACATAGGGGTGCATATATATTTTTGAATTAATGTTTTGTCCAGATACATGTCCAGAAGTGGGATTCCTGGACCATATGGTAGTTCTATATTTAGTTTTCTGAGGTACCTACATACTGTTTTCCGTAGTGGTTGTACCCATTTACATTCCCACTGACAGTGAAGGAGGGATCCCTTTTCTCCACACTCTCTCCAGCATTTGTTATTTGTTGACTTGTTGATAATGGTCATTATGACTGGTGTGAAATGGTAACTTATAGTAGTTTTGAGTTGCATTTCTCTAGTAATTAATGATGTTGAACAATTTTTCATGTGCCCACTGGCTAAGTGTATGTCTTCTTTTGAGAAATGTCTATTTAGGTCTTTTGCCCATTTTTTGATTGGTTGCTTTTTTATTGTTGAATTTTATGAGCTATTTGTATATTTTGGAGATTAGGCCCTTGTCTGTTACATCATTTGCTAAGATTTTCTCCCATTTTGTGTGTTGTATCTTCATTTTTAAAAATAGTTTCCTTTGCTGTGCAAAATGTTTTTAGTTTAATAAGGTCTTGGATTTTTTTTTGGTCTTTTTATGGCCATACCCAGAGCATATGAAGGCTAGGGGTTGAATCAGAGCTGTAGCCACAGGCCTAAGCCAGAACCACAGCAATACCAGATACAGGGGGTGTCTGCAACCTACACTACAGCTAATGGGAATGCCGGATCCTTAACCCACTGACCAGATTCAGGGATTGAACCTCTATGCTCATGGACACTGGTCAGATTTGTTTCCACTAAGTCATGACAGGAACTCCTATTTTTGTTTTTAACTGACCTTATTCTAGTGGGTGGATCAAACTAGATCCAAGGACATTATTCACTGATCTAGAACAAAATATTTTAAATATATATGAAAATATGCATAAGACCCCAAATAGCCAAAGAAATTTTGAAAAAGAGAAAATAGAAATGGAGGAATCAGGCTTCCTGACTTAGGACTACACTACACAGCTACAGTCATAAAAATAGTATGGTGCTGGCACAAAAACATACACATAGATCAGTGGAACAGAATAGAGAACTCAGAAATAAACCCATGCACCTCTGATTAACTAAACAAATAAGGCTAAAACATACAGTTGCAGCAAGACAGTCTCTTCAACAAGTGGTCCTGGGAAAACTGGAGAGCTACATGTAAACGAATGAAGTTGGAACATTCCTTAACACCATATAAAAAATCAAAATGGATTAAAGACCTAAATATAAGCCCTAACACCGTAAAACTGCTAGATGAAAACATAGGCAGAATGCTCTTTGACATACGTTGGCTTCTTGAACCCCTGAGCCCCAGCAGGAACTCCTAAAATGTTTTCTGATTATGAATATTCATTTCTAATTTAGAATCCAGAGGATGTGGTTCTGCATTCATAGAGATTTGTAATTATTCCAAATGAAGGAAATACCTAGAATTGTGTTTGAATAAAATAATATCTCTGTAACTATGCCTTGATTTCTTTAAATTCAGAGTATGTTTTTCTTAAAGAGAAAGGTAATTTCTCATTCCACGTTATTTTAAAGGAGTAGGCTGTATTTAATTTAGATCACCATTTGATTGTCTAAGTTTCTTGCTCCCTTGTACCCTTTGGTACTGTTTTGCAAAATAAGAGTGAATAGAAATAAGTAAACAACACAGAAACTAATGAGGAAAATGTTCTAAGCAGATAAAATTTGTCACACTGAGAAATATTACTGAAAGTCCTGGGGTATATGACCTTAGAAATGAATTGCTTGCAGCCAAAATATAGAAAGAGGGCTGCATGCCTGCTGCATATTTCCTTCTTTTCTTTTTTTTTTTTTTTGTCTTTTTTTGCCTTTTCTAGGGCCACTCCTATAGCATATGAAGCTTCCTAGGCTAGGGGTCTAATCAGAGCTGTAGCCACTGGCCTACACCATAGCCACAGCAAGGCCAGATCCAAGCCGCATCTGTGACCTACACCACAGTTCATGGCAAACACTGGATCCTTAACCCACTGAGCAAGGCCAGGGATCGAACCCGCAACCTCATGGTTCCTAGTCAGATTCGTTAACCACTGAGCCACTAAGGGAACTCCCGTCTTTCCTTATTTTCAACCCTCTTTTTTGTTGTTTTTGTTTTTAAAAAAGCTGCACAGAACCAGAGATCTAACCATAAATCAAACAAGGGTTTCAGAATTTTTCCTCCTGGGCCTCTCAGATGATCCAGAACTGCAACCCCTCCTCCTTGGGCTGTTCCTGTCCATGTACCTGGTCACCATGTTGGGGAACCTGCTCATCATCCTGGCTGTTACCTCTGACTCCCACCTTCACACCCCCATGTACTTCTTCCTCTGCAACCTGTCCTTGACTGACATGGGCTTCATCTCTACCACTGTCCCCAAGATGATTGTGAACATACAAACTCACAGCAGAGTCATCTCCTATGCAGGCTGCTTAACTCAGATGTCTATTTTTACTCTTTTTGGATGTATGGATAGTACTCTACTGACTGTGATGGCCTATGACAGGTTCCTGGCCATCTGTCACCCACTGCACTACCCGGTCATCATGAACCCACCCCTATGTTGCTTCTTACTTTTGGTGTCTTTTTTCATCAGCCTTTTGGACTCCCAGGTGCACAATTGGATTGTGATACAAATTCCCTGCTTCAAGGATGTGGACATTTCCAATTTCTTCTGTGACCCTTCTCTGCTCCTCAAGCTAGCCTGTTCTGATATTCTCACCAATAACATAGTCATGTATTTTGTTGGCGCCGTTTATGGTGGTACTCAGGTCTCAGGGATCATTTTCTCTTATACTCGAATTCTTTCCTCCGTTCTGAGAGTCTCTTCATCAGGTGGGAGGTATAAAGCCTTCTCCACCTGTGGCTCTCACCTGGCAGGTGTTTGCTTATTTTATGGAACAGGCCTTGGGGTGTATCTCAGCTCAGCTGTCTCACATTTTCCCAGGAAGGATGCAGTGGCCTCAGTGTTGTACACCGTGGTCACCCCCATGCTGAACCCCTTCATCTATAGCCTGAGGAACAGAGACATCAAAAGAGCCATGAAGAGGTTCCTCAGCAAAACTACCTAATCTAAGTACTTGTGTCATCCATTTGGAATGTAGGTTGGAACATGCAGCAAAATGCAATGTCTAGACCTGAAAAGTCTTCCTCTCGCATTACATCTTTTTGTAGCTCTTACGGCCTTCATCCCTATCATTGCCTCACATTTGAATATTGCTTCATTTGATATGTCTTTCATGGGACTAGGAGAGTATTCTTGGATGTTTGCATATCATAATTACTGCATGGCTAACTCTTATTGTATCTATGGAGATGTCTGTAGTTTATCATGTTGACCCAAGCTTCCTGAAAAGATGACCAGCTCTCTTTTTATTATTGAAAATGTCTATTATTTTTGACAACTCTTTTTCCAAACTGTTTATGCAGGATATGTATGAAGAATCATGCCACTGCTTCTCAAGCTTGGCTTTTATTGAAATCTTCCAGGATGCTTAAAAATGCTGACAACTGGATCTCAACATCAGATTTCCTGATAATTGAATGGGTTGTGTCTGGAGCATGAGGATTTTTTTTAAAGCACCTAGGTGGTTAGAGTTTATGGCGTAGGTAGGGAACTTCTGATCTAAGAAAGGTCTTTCATTCCAAGTTGACCTCTATGACTTGGTTTCTAATTGCTCATAGAAGAAGATCCTAAAGAGATCAGAGCTCAAAGGCAGAAGATATGAAGAGTCTACTATAGCAACGGGCAGTTTATTTTCCCCATTAATTCTTTTCTGTCTTTATTTTTTAAGCTGCCACACCTGTGGCATATGGAAATTCCCTGGGTAATGGGTCAAACCAGAGCTGCAGCTTCAGGCCTACACCACAGTCACAGCCACACAGGATCTGAGCCATATTCGTGACCTGTGCTGTAGCTTGCGGCAACACTGGATCCTTAACCCACTAAGCATGACCAGGATTTGAGCTTTCATCTTCACAGAGGAGGCATCTGCTACTTAACCTACTGCGCCACAACAGGAACCCCATCCCCATTGCCTCTGTTTATGATTCTTCACATAAGGTGTCTCTCTATACCATTAGAGCTTGGCTTATGTGCTGTTTGTGAAGGCATTGTTTCTGTTCCGAACCCACACTTCTATACTTTGCTTTAGGATGGGGCTCTTGAAATTACTGCTCTATTTTCCATCCTGTGTTCATCTTACATTTATTCAAGAATGGTCAGAAAACGTCTCTTTGCCTGAAATGCTCAACCTAAGTGTTCAACTTTTCCCTTTATACCCTCATTCCTTAGGTGTAGTAACTTCTTCCTACACTTATGATAGTTGTGTTATGCTTTGTTCTTTTTTGCCTTTAACCAACTCCTATGTTAAATTTTCTCCATTAAAATGACTCATTGGTTTCTCTTTTCTTCACTGAATCCTAACTGATACTTACATACCCTACAAGGTATGTAATAACTTGTAATGCACCTTCAATTGGAAGTTTGCAAAATGTTCAAAGGGAAAAAGGTGGTGGTCAAGGCTCTGTCTTAGTTTGGGTACACCACTGGAAAATAGGTTGTGATGTCATCTTCTAGTTGCTGTGTTGCTCTAATGATGGATCATCAAGTCACACAAGTTATCACAATGAATTTTTCATCACTTCGATTAATTTAGGATTGTAAAGACGCATGCTGTCAGCAAATGGGATCTCTTCCCTTTACTAGAAGCAGCCGGATTAGGACCTCACTTGGTTACCATGACTTCCTGTATTCTGTCACAAGAACAAAGTGAGAGGGTTCCTGTGTGTCCCACAGGATGAGTGTCCATGCATTTCTACATGTCAGAAAATATTTTCATAGGAGTAGTCTTGTCCCTCTGAAAGCTGTGCAAAATCAGCTTAATTTACTTTGCATTCAGTCTTTAGGTTATTTAGGTAGGCATTTCTCTACCAACTACAGAGATGACAAATATAAAGCAAATTTTATTGGAGTCTAGTTGAGTTACAATGTTGTGTTAATTTCAGGTGTACAGTGATATGAATCAGTTGTACACAAACATACATCTAGTCCTTTTTGAGAAAATTTGATATTAAAAAAAGATATACTTAGCTTTGTAATGAAAGAATACAATACATTTGGTTGAGGAAAATTCCAATAGTTTTTAGGAAGAGTTCCATAATTTAAATTCCACATATTAGGGAGATCATACATACTCCTCAAACAATGTTACTTTTAAAAAATGCTTTTTATTTTTTCCATCATGTCTGGTTTACAGTGTTCTGTAAATTTTCCACTGTACAGCAAAGTGACCCAGTCACACATACACATATATATTCTTTTTCTCACATTATCCTCCATCATGCTCCATCATAAGTGAGTAGATATAATTCCCAAGGCTATACAGCAGAATCTCCTTGCTAATGCATTCCAAAGGCAATAATTTGCATCCTTTAACCCCAGATTCTCAGTCTTTTCAGCAAGTGATGCTGGGAAAACTGGACAGCCACATGAAAATCAATGAAACTAGAACACACCCTCACACCATGCACAGAAATAAACTCAAAATGGCTTAAAGACTTAAACATAAGACAAGACATCATCAAACTCATGGAAGAAAACCTAGGCAAAACATTCTATGCCATCAACCTTACAATGTTTTCTTAGGTCAATTTCCCAAGGCAACAGAAATAAAAGCAAAAATAAACCAATGGGACATAATCAAACTGACAAGCTTTGGCACAACAAAGGGAAACCATAAAAAAAAGACAACATACAGAATTGGAGAAAATAGTCTCAAAATATGCAATCAAAAAATGTTCTAATAGGTAGTATTGGTTACCTCATCTCAGCCAGTCTATCAGTTAAAAATTTTGTCAATGCTATTCTATAGATGAGGAAGTTAGAAAGATGTCGTATCATAATCAAGATCACAGTTTCCAAGATGCTCACTTAAAATTAACTTCATTATCACAAGGAGATAAAATGGAGCAGTGGAGTTACCACTGTGGTGCAGTGGGTTAAGGCTCCACCTGCAATGGCCTGGATAGCTGCAGAGGCACAGGTTTGAGCCCCAGTCTGGCACAATGTGTTAAAGGATTTTTTTAATGGTATAAACATAACTATCATTGGTTTTCATATCCCATGTCATAAATTCATATTCATTATTGACTCTATAATCTTATTCCTTAAAATCACCATGAAATCATATCAGGTGAATAATACATTCTCCCCCTGTGGACTAATTATTTCAGGTGCCCCAATACCCAGTCCCCCCTCTCATATCCACCTCTACTTACCTGCCATGTGTTCTCTCCTAAATATACTGTCCAGTAATTATCTACACACACATAAATATCATGCTTTGCTCCATATCCAGTTTGCTTTGGTATACATTTCAGCTTCTCCTATAGCTTAATGACAAACCAATCTCTGCATTCATCAGCAGAATGGTCACTGTGTCAAGAAGACTGCACGGATAAGACTGAGAAGGTTACACCACCACACTATCCACATACATCCCACTCGCTTCACTAGCAAAAAACAAAACAAAAACAGGTACTCCCAAACCATATTTTATGAAAGCCTTCAAGAGCTGAAAACACAAAGAAACATAAAGCAAATAGGTTCCAGGGAGAATAGAGTCCACTCTAGTTAGTGTATATCAGAAACCCTGGGAACATTGCTTCAGTTTGGCATTGGAATGGCTACAGATTGGCCTGATGTGGATGGAGGGGCTCTCCTAGTTGGTCAGAAATCAGGGGGTCTACTTGAAATTGAGCAACCAGAAGCAGTAGAGGGGTGGTCTGCAGGAGTGCCCAGTGGAGGGGAAGACCTACCCATTTGCTTGGGCACCTCCAGATTATTTTATGTTGTTGTTAAGACTCCGTCTTAGTGTTGGGTACGCCACTGGGAAATAGGGTGTGATGTCATATTTTCAGTTGCTGTGTGGCTCTAGTGATATCTGAGGATCATTAAATCACCCAAATCATCACAATAAATTTATCTTCTTTTCCATTATTTAGGATTGTAATGTGGTCAAGCAAATGGGAGCTCATACCTTTACCAGAAATGGCCTGCTTAGGACTTCGCCCGACTATCATGCCATTCTGTATTCTGTCACAAGAACTAAGTCTGAGGGCTCCTGTTTGTGCTCCACAAGATGAGTGTCCATTCCTGCTTAGATTTGTTAGGCTTCATTTTTAATGGTAGTAGTCTGGGCCCTCTGAATGCTGTGCAAGACTAGTTCAATTTACTTCACGTTTCACTATTTAAGTTATTGAGGTAGGCATTTCACTACAATGAACGTAGATGTCAAACACAAAGAAAATTTTATTGGAGCCTTTTTGACCTACAATATTGTGTTAACTTTAGGTATACAGCAAAGTGAATCAGTTATCAACCAAAAATATCCATTCGTTTGTGAGAAATGTTGATATTAAAGAAAACAATACACTTGACTTTGCTATGAAAGAAAATAATACATTTGACAGAGGAAAATTTCTAATAGTTTTTAGGAAGAGATGTAGCCCAATAAGAAATGATTAACTGTACTGAAATGTTATATATGCATATCAACTTATGCAAACCTAAGTAATAGCCAAAGCATCTTGGAAAGAGCCGTAGTTATGTTGTTTTGTCTGTGTGTGTTTGGTTTAATTTCCAGTTTATGTTCTGCTAAATATACTATATCCTGTTTTAGGAAGATGTGGTATATACACACAATGGAATACTACTTGGACATAAAAAAGAATGACATAATGCCATTTGCAGCAACATGGATGGAACTAGAGACTTTCATCCTGAGTGAAGTAAGTCAGAGAAAGACGAAAACCATATGATGTCACTTGTATCTGGAATATTATATACAGCACAAAGAAACCGTTCCAAAGAAAATAAAATCATGGACTTGGAGAATAGACTTGTGGTTGCCAAGGGGGAAGAGGAGGGAATGGGAGGGACTGGGAGCTTGGGGTAAATAGATGCAGAATATTGCCTTCAGGATGGATTAACAATGGGATCCTGTTCTGTAGCACTGGGAACTCTGTCTAGTCACTTATGATGGACCACATAATGTGAGAAAAAAATTTATGTACACATAAATGTGTAACTGGGTCACCATGCTGTACAGTATAAAAAAAATGAAAGCCAAAAAATTGAATAAAAACATAAAATTCTCACAGCAAGTGAAAATAGGAAAATGCAAATCCAAAAATACTATAATAGAAAGTATCCACCTGAGTATCAGTGCTAGGTGTGCTACAATATTCATGTAATATATCTCCACAATGTTCACAATTGATGAAATGGGAGTAAATACCCTCTGTTCCTTTTGAGTTCAATGATTTAGATTCCACATAAAAAGGGGATCATACATACTCCTCAAAAAATGTTCTAATAAGTAATTTTATTTACCTCATCTCAACCACCCTATCAGTTGAAATTTTTTGTTAATTTCATTCTACAGATGAGGTTGTTAGAAAGATGATTTGTATGCTACTCAATATCACAGTTAGTAATACCAGGTAACATAAATTCCAAGATGCTCATTTAAAATTAACTTCCTTGTTGGGAAGAGATCAAATGGAGCAGTAGGGAGTTACAACTATGGCACAGTGGGTTAAGGATCTGAGTGCAGCAGCTTATGTTTCTGCAGAGGTACAGGTTTTGTCCCTGGCCAGGCACAGGAGGTTAAAGGATGTTTTATGGTACAAATATAACTACCACTGGTTTCCTCGTCTCATATCCTATAAATTGGCACTTGTCATTGACTCTAGAATCTTATCCCTTGAAATCTCTATGCAATCATTTCAGTTTAATAATAGTTTTTTTCCCCTGTGGACTAATTATTTTAGTTGCCCCAATACCCAGTCTCCCCTCTCATATCTACCTCTACTTACCTGCCATGTGTTCTCTCCTAAATATACTCTCCATCACTTATGTGCACACAGGTTAATAACATGCTTTGCTCCATATCCAATTTGCTTTGGTGTACATTAGCTTTCCTATCACTTAATGCCAAACCAATCTCTGTATTCATCAGCAGAGAGGTCACTGTGTCGGGAAGACTGCATGGATAAGACTGAGAAGGTTATACGACCACACTATCCACATACCTCCTGCTCTATCCACCAGCAAAAAAATGAAACAAAACAGGTAATCCCCAACCATATTTTATGAAAGGCTTCAAGAGCTGAAAACACAAAGAAACCTAAAGCAAAGAGATTCCAGGGAGAATGGAGTCCACCCTGGGAACATTGGCTCAATTTGACATTGGAATGGCTGCAGATTGGCCTGATGTGGATGGAGGGGCTCTCCTAGTTGGTCAGAAATCAGGGGGTCTACTTGAAATTGAACAACCAGAAGCAGTAGATGGGTGGTCTGCAGAAGAACCCAGTGGAGGGGAAGATCTACCCATTTGCTTGAGCAGCTCCAGATTATTTTATGTAGATTATGGTGGTGGGATGAAGTTGGGAATATGCTAGAAAGCAGGCAAATGGACTTGAATCTTAAAATGCTTGGAGCACAAACTTCTTAGGGCAGAGGCCTCTGTGGTGGGCAGATTCTGAGATGTTCTTATGGATCCCCAATTCTGCTTTTCATGCCTTGTACACCTCCCTCCCATTGACAGTGAGATGTACATAGTGACTTGATTTTGACAATGAGAATGTGGAAGACATGTTGGGATGTGTCACTTGAGGGATTAGCGTTTTAGAAAAATCTGACCTTTTTTCCTCCTCTCTCTCTCTTCCTCTCTCTGTTGAGAGAACACAGCTTCCATGTGGTGAGGTATTCCCTCAGGGGCCCATGAGTCAAGGAACTATGGGAGTTCTCTGGATAATTTTCTGTGTACTTGTGAATCCTAACAATAGCCCCATGAGTGAGCTGGAGAAGTGCTCCTCTGCCAATCAAGCCTCCAGGTGTCTGTAGCCCTGACTGACTGCTAGATTGCAACATTCTGGAAGGCCCTCTGAAATATTTAAGTAAATATCAGTTACCAAATAAAGACAAAAATCAAGAGTATCCTAATAGGGAAACCTAATTCCATTAGAGGAAAACTTAGAAGTGAAGACTCATTGAAATTAGTAAACATCCCCCTCACACACACACACCCGTAAATCTCCACAATATAAAGTGCCATTCCAAGTAAGAACTAAGGTAATGAAAATAAGTAATCCTTGGAGACATATATTAGCTGAGAAAATTGAAAAGGTATCACATTCTTGCTGTAGATGGCCCAGTGCTGCATAGATTTTGTGATGAATACAATGGGTTTACAGGGATTAAAATCATACATTGACTGATTACATTGGGGGGAAATATCTGAATATTATGTTAACATTCTGCAACATGTTACATGTAAGGAGACAAAGGTATGGGTGAACATCCTCCTGAAGAGACTAGGGACCAAGAACCTTCCAGAAATGTTCAGTTTTCTCTTTTTTACTTCTTCCATTAATACAAACAAGTCTCCAGAGACTGGGACAACATGGACCAAATGGCTAATTATGAGCTTTGTGCACTGAGACCTCAGGTCACACCACTGTACATAATTGGCCAGTGCTTCCATCTCTTCAGTTTGCCAGTTCTAAGAGTATGGATTCTAGACCTGTGTCTCCATCATTGTAAGCATCTGTATCAGTGGTTCCCAGCCTGAGTCTGACTTCTTGCCAGTTCTGAGGAGAGAGCCTGAACCTTCATCACACACCAGGCAGGAGAGGGCAGTGAATCTCTACTCCTTGGTCATGGTCCAGTAGAGATGCATCCAAGCCCAGTAAGTGCTGAGGGGAAAGAGTGATTGATGGAGGGACTCTTGGGAGCATGATTTCCTCCTAAGAGACCAAAAGGATTGTTGAGATAGAAAGATGAAAGGGCATCGATGTACAGAATTTTGGAGCAGAGCCCTCTGAAATTTTTGTTCTTGGTTCTGGTTTGGGTGTGAGAATTCACATTCAGACTTCTGCATCCATCCTCACTGGCTTTGCCTCTGCCTGGCATCCCTCCCACCATAGCAGAACAAGAACCCCTCTAAACTTCCCTCTTAGCAATTCAAATGCTCATGAAAGCAATGATGAAGATGAGAAGGAGGATGGCATTAAACAAAACATCATGTACTGTTGATGAGTGTCGGGCTCTGTGGTTTGTGTATTATGTCTCTTGTTTGATTACATCTGCATCATCTCTCAAACTGTAAGTACCCACATCCCATGATTATTTCAATAAGAGGAAGGCACAGCATTTTATGTAACATTTACTGTGGTATTGGTTAGTACGAGTTAAAGCCATGTTTGAAGCCAGTCATCCTGGACAGACTGAGTCCAGACACAAAGCATCTGAGCAGGCTTTCCCCTGCCAACCTCAGCAGTCATGTGTCTTCCCTGTGAGAGCTGGCAGAAACTCCCTGTCATGAAGCCCTTCTCTGTGGAGTTTTCTTGCAGAACACAGTAGGTAGTGTTTGCTGTATGGATGATAGGAAAGATGTTTGAGTGACAGAAAGAGACAGAGAAAGACAAATGCCATCTGATATCACTTATATTTGAAATCTAAAGCATGGCACAAATCAGAGTTTCCATCGTGGCACAGGGGAAATGAATCCTATTAGAACCATGAGGTTGCATGTTCAATCCCTTCCTCCACTGTTGCCATGAGCTGTGGTGTAGGTCACAGACATGGCTCAGATCTGGTGCTGTTTTGGCTATGGTGTAGGCCAGCAGCTGTGACTCTGATTAGACCCCAGCCCCGGAACATCCATATGCCACAGGTGGGCCTTAAAGAGCAAAATATAAAATAAAATAAAATAAAATAAAATAAAATAAAATAAAATAAAATAAAATAAAATAAGGCACAAATGATCCTATATACAAAACAGAAATAGACTCACAGACATAGAGAACACTTGTGATTGCCAAGGGGAAGGGAGAGGGAATGGGATGGACTGGGAGTTTGGGGTTGATAGTTCCAAACTCTTACATTTAGAATGGATAAGCAATAAGGTCATGCTGTACAACCTAGGGAACCGTATCCAATCTCTTGGGATAGAACGTGATAGAAGATGGCATGAAAAAAATGTATACATATGTATGACGTGGTCAATATGCTCTGCAGCAGACATTGACACAGCACTGTAAATCAACTGTACTCTGATGAAAATAAAATAAAATAAAATCACAAGAAGAATTGGTGCAGGATATTTAAGGATAGATCTCTCTATTGATCTTGCTCCTGGATCTTATTTCAACTGTCTACTTCTTCCTCCATACCCATAATCAGCCTACTCAACCACAAAAGGAGACATAAAAATTAGTCTTGGGATCCATTCCTACTTAGGAAAATGAAAACTATTTAAAATAATGTACATCAGATGTATCTGTGGTTAGACTTCTGCACCTCTGCTTAGAACTTTCAGAGAGTCTGAAAACATGGAAATCAAGGCATAGGACTTAGACAATAAAAATGTAAGCAATTAATATTAGTAAAACTGAATATTCACTAGTTCTTAGAAATTGAACTATTCGCCACTCACAGTTCATATGCATATTCTCATTTGTAAGATACAAAGTGTGGCAGAAGAATTTTCATAGGACTGTTGTAAAAGGACTCTGATATAAATAATAATATAAAGTGTTTAAGTTAACTATTTAATAAATAAAATATATGATTATATAAGTACAGTAAATATACACAAACAATATAGTTTAAATGTGTTAAATTTATATTAAAATACATAAATATAAATTTATAAATTTATAAACCAAATAAGTTATGTTTTGCCTTTTGCAACCATGTGCATCAGGAAAAATGTTTGAAGTACTTATTTGTATTCACAAAGAGATTTCACCTCAAAGTTTAGGTAAAGTACATTTTAGAGGAAATATGCTAAGGTGAGATTTTTAAGAAATCTACTTAGAGGTACATAAATGAATATTGACATCATGGAAATGTTGACAAGGAAATATACCCATCAACTTCATGCCACTGGTTACTTTTAGGGGACAGGTATACAGAGGGATGGGATTGAGCTGAGATCCAAGAAAAGCCAAATGTTATCAGATATGTTTCACATCTCAATAAAATATGAAAACTGAAGCAAGTATTATTAAACATTCATATTTAATAAGTGATGGTGTGTATTGATGAGAGCAATTATAGGTAATATTCCTGGAGCTTTCTTTAAGTGTTGGGCAATATTCCAAGACAGTGTTTATTAAGCCCAGATTCTCATTAGTGTGATTGAAAAAGTCACCTGCAGAGATCCTGATATTGGTTCTAGGCTGAGGGTGTGTTGTCTGCGTATTTTTAAAATAAGCACACATGAATTACCAGCCAACTGGCACTTAAAAGCACTGGTCTAAGCAATATTACTGATTTTGTCAAACTTTCTTTCAATAGTCTCACTAGGTAGGTTCAATTATTACCCTAATTTCATAGTAAGGAAACTTCCCAGACTTGTTTACATTATTAATTTTGATTTTTTTCTGCATCAAATCATAGAGTTACATGTCAAAGCAATGAAACTGAATTACCATCAGGTAGCAGAAGTGAGAGAATTGCAATTCCTGTATCAGGAAAGATTGACATGCAAACCTGCTAGCTAGATGTGAGAAGGCTGGGTCATACTCTGGGCTCTGGGGCCTCCCCTAGTGCTAAGCTCCTCAGCTGTAAACGAGAGGATTTATGGTCAGGAAAACAAGCCTATTAGGTGTCTGAAGCCTATTAGCTCCACATCATTAGTATCAGGAGACTCAAGTCAAAACCCCATTGAAATATCACTTCTCATATGTTAGGATGGCAATTACATATAAAAAAGACAACAAATGTTGGTGAAGCTCTGGAGAAAAGGGAACCCTTGCACCTGATTGGTGGGAATGAATATTGGTACAGCCATTATGGAAAACAGAATGGAAGTCTCTTAAAAATTAAAAATTGCTGCTAATTGAAATAGGACTACCACATCATCCGGCAACTCCACTTCAGGGTATATCCCAAACAAATGAAATCGGGACCTCAAAGAACTGTCTGCCCTCCCATGTTTTTTGCAGCATTTATTCAAATAGTAAAATATGGAAGCAACCAACATGTCTGTTGACAGATGAGGGGATGAAGGAAATGTTTTGTGTATTTAGAAAAAGGAATACTATTCAGCCATAAAAGAAGGAACTCCTGCCATTTGTGACAACATGGATGGAACTGGAGAGTTCAATTATACTCACTGAAATACACCAAACATAGGAAGACAAATACTGTATGATCTCACTTATGTGTAGAATCTAAGAAAATCAAACTCATAGGATCATCTACATTAGATCTGTAGCTGGGAGGGCAAGAGGTGGTGGAAGTGAGCAGATGTTGGTCAAAGGGCACAAACTTTCAGTTATAAAATGAGTAAGTTGGGGGGATCCGATTTATAGTATGGTAACCATAGTTAACAATTATGTATTTTATTCTTGAATTCCGCTAGTGAGATCTGCTAAACCATTACCAAACTCTCTCTCTCTCTCTCTCTCTCTCTCTCTCACACACACACACACACACACACACACACACAGTAACTGTAGGTGATGGGTATGTTAATTAACTTGATTGTGATAATCATTCACAATGTCTGTGTGTATTAAATCATTTTGTACATCTTTATAAAAACATTTCAGCTGAACAATTTTATGCAATTTTGTCAGTAATACTTCAATAAACTGGGAAAAAAAGAAAAAAAATAAAGTGATATTATTTGGATACTGTAGAAGAGTGTCCAAAATAAGTAAAGTATTCTCAGACACCAGAGATTTTACTGAGATAGTATTATTTTGAAACAATAACCCTGTATAAAATAAAAATATTGGAGTGTTTTTAAAATTTCATTATTATTTAATCATTGACAGAAAATTTGTCTAATTTCTAAATACACCAGTAGGATTTCTAGACCATATGGTAGTTCTATATTTAGTTTTCCAAGAACCTACATAATGTTTTCCATAGTGGTTGTACCAATTTACATTCCCACTGACATTGAAGGAGGGAACCATTTTCTCCACACCCTCTCCAGTATTTGTTATTCGTTGACTTATTAATGATGGCGATTCTGACAGGTGTGAGGTGGTACCTTATAGTAGTTTTTGATTTGCATTTCTGTAATAATTAATGATGTTGAGAGTTTTTTCATGTGCCTACTGGCTAACTATATGTCTTCTTTGAAGAAATGTCTATTTAGGTCTTCTGTCCAATTTTGAATTGTGTTGCTTTTTTTATTGTTGAATTTTATGAGCTATTTGTATACTTTGGAGATTAGGCCCTTGTCTGTTACATCATTTGCAAAGATTTTCTCCCATTCTGTGAATTATCTCTTCATTTTAAAAAATAGTTTCCTTTGTTGTGCAAAATCTTTTTAGTTTAATAAGATCCTGGATTTTTTTTTTTTTTTTTTTTTTTGTCTCTTTAGGGCTGCGCCCAGAGCATATGGAGGTTCCATGGCTAGGGGTTGAATCAGTGCTGTAGCCACAGGCCTAAGCCATAGCCACAGCAATACCAGATACAAGCTGTGTCTGCAACCTACACCACAGCTCATGGCAATGCTGGATCCTTAACCCACTGACCAAGCCCAGGGATCAAACCTGCATCCTCATGGATACTCGTCAGATTTGTTTCCACTGAGTCATGACCCAAACTCCTGTTCTTGTTTTTAATTGACATTATTCTAGGAGGTGGATCAAACAAGATCCAAGGATATTCTTTACAGAAGTAGAACAAAATATTTTAAATATACATGAAAACACAAATAGACCCCAAATAGCCCCCCCAAAAATTGGAAAATACAACCCAGAAATGGTAGAATCAGGCTTCCTGACTTCAGACCATACACAGCTACAGTCATGAAAACAGTATGGTGCTGGAGAAACAACAGACACATAGATCAGTGGAACAGAGTAGAAAACACAGAAATAAACCCATGCACCTATGGTCAACTAATCTAGACAAATAAGGCTAAAACATGCAATCGCAAAAAAAGTCACTTCAGTAAGTGGTGCTGGGAAAACTGGACAGCTACATGTAAAAGAATGAAGTTAGAACACTCTCTAATACCATACAAAAAAATGGATTAAAGACCTAAATGTACGACCAGACACTATTAAGCTGCTAGATGAAAACATAGGCAGAATGCTCTTTGACATATGTTGGCTTCTTGAACCCCTGAGCCACAGCAGGAACTCCTAAAATGTTTTCTGATTATGAATATTCATTTCTAATTTAGAATCCAGATGACATGGTTCTGCGTTCATAGAGACTTATAATTATTCTAAATGAAGGAAATACCTAGAATTGTGTTTGAATAAAAAAAGATTTCTGCAACTATGTCTTGATTTCTTTAAATTCAAAGTATGTTTTTCTTAAGGAGGAAGGCAATTTCTCATTCTACATTATTTTTAAAGAAGTAGGCTGTATTCCATTTAGATCATGAATTGATTGTCTCTAAGGTTCTTGCTCCCTTTTACCCCTCAGTAGTGTTTTACAAAGCAAGAGTGAATAGAAATAGGTGGATAACACAGAAACCAAAGAGGAACATGTTCTTAGCAGATAAAATTTATCACAAGGAGAATTTTGTTGAAAGTCCTGTGGTATATGACCTTGGAAATGAAATGCTTGCAGACAAAATATGAAAAGAATGCTGCATACCCACTTACATATTTCCTTATTTTCAACCCTCCTTTTTTTGTTTAAAATCTGTCCAAGTTACACAGAACCAGAAATGTAACAAATGTTTCAGAATTTTTCCTCCTGGGCCTCTCAGATGGTCCAGACCTGCAGCCCTTCCTCTTTGTCCTGTTCCTGTCCATGTACCTGGTCACCATGCTGGGGAACCTGCACATCATCCTGGCTGTCACCTCTGTCTCCCACCTCCACACCCCTATGTACTTATTCCTCTGCAGCCTGTCTTTGGCTGACATGGGCTTCATCTCTACCACCATCCCCAGGATGATTGTGAACATCCACACTCACAGCACAGTCATCTCCTATGTGGGCTGCTTAACTCAGATGCCTATTTTTATTATTCTGGAGGCTGTGGATTGTACACTTCTGACTGTGATGGCCTAGGACATGTTTGTGGCCATCTGTCACCCACTGCACTACCTGGTCATCATGAACTCACACCTCCGTTGCAACTTAGTTTTGGTGTCTTTTTTGGTTAGCCTTTTGGAGTCCCAGGTGCACAATTGGATTGTGCTACAACTTACCTGCTTCAAGAATGCGGAAATTTCTAATTTCTTCTGTGACCCTTCTCTACTCCTCAAGGTAGCCTGTTCTGACACTCTCACCCATAACTTAATCATGTATTTTGTTGGTGCCATTTTTGGTGGGACTCCAGTCTCAGGGATCTTTTTCTCTTTCTATAAAATCACTTCTTCCATTCTGAGAATCCCCTCTCCAGGAGGGAGATATAAAGCCTTCTCCACCTGTGGCTCTCACCTGGTAGGTGTTTGCTTATTTTATGGAACAGGCCTTGGGGTGTACTTCAGCTCAGCTGTCTCACATTCTCCCAGGAGGGATTCAGTGGCCTCAGTGTTGTATACTGTGGTCACCCCCATGCTGAATCCCTTCATTTACAGTCTGTGGAACAGTGACATCCAAAGGACCACGAGGAGGTTTCTCAGAAAGTCAGTGTAATCTGAGTACCTGTGCCACTCATTTGGAGTGTTGGCTGGATAATGCAGCAAAACTGAACATGTACACTTGAAATTCTCACTCTCATATTACATCATTTTTGTAGCTCTTTTTGGCTTGATGCCTCTCCTGGCTTACTATTTCAATGTTCCTTCTCTTTTATGGCTTTACTATGACTGGTGGAGTGTCCTAGGATCCTTTGTAGATCATAATCACTGCGTGACTGAACATTACTATATCTACAGTGATTTTAAAGTTTATCTTTGGTGATCCAGGCATCCTTGAAAGATGAATAATTCTCTTTGAATATATTGAACAATTACAACTTTTTCATAGCTCTTGTGTATTTTCCATAGTAATTTCTGTTTCTTCAAATCTGCATGTGCAGGTTATGTTATGAGGATATATGATGCTGCCTCCCAACCTTGACATTTCTTCAAATCGCCTGGCAAGCTTAAACTACTGACACCTTGGTCTCACCACTAGATATTCTGATTTAATTGAATTGGGATTAGTCTGAGCATACTTTTTTTTGGTTGTGCCAGTGGCTTGCAGAAATTCCCTGGCCAGTGATTGAATCTGAGACACAGCAATGACAATGTCAGATCCTTGACCCACTGAGCCACCAGGGGACCAAATAAGTAACAAGGATCTACTTTATAGCACAGGGAAATCTACTCAATACTGTGTAATAACTGTGTAATGGGAAAAGAATCTGAAGAGGAATGGATATATGTGTGTGTACAATTGTTTACTTTCCTGTATACTGGCAACTAACTCAATTTTGAAATTCAACTGTACTCCAATAAAATTAAATAAAATATTAAAATAGAAATCTTAGAAAATATATTGTGCTGTGAGGTGTATTTCTCTAGTTAGCATAAATCAGAAACAATGGCATATTTGCTACATTTGACCATGGGATGGCTGCAGATTGGCCTAATGTGGATGGAAGGGCTCCCCTAGTGAGTCAGAAACCAGGGGGTCTACTTGAGACTGCATCCCCTGAAGCAGTAGAGTGGGATCTACAGAAGGACCCAGTGGAGTAGTTCTACCCATTTGCTAGTTATGCCCAGGGAACTTTTACTGTGATCATGATGGTGGGATGAATTTTGGGCTAGGCTGGAAAAAAGATGGACAGGACCTGAGTCTTATTGTGCTAAGAGAAAAAGTCTTCAAGGGGGGTGAGACTATCATGATGGACTGTATCTGAGATGCTCCCAGTTTTCCCCTCCTTGAGTGTGAGATGTCTGTATAGACTTAATTCATACATGAACACATTGGGAAGTGTTGGGAAGTCACTTCTGGGAATGGAGCAAAAATACCATATGGCTTTATTCTTATGGTCTCTCTCTTGCTCATATTCACAAGATCCAAGTTCCCAAGGAGGAGGCCTATGTGCCAAGGAATTGTGCAGAATCTCTGGTCAATAGCTTGTGAACACATGAATCTACCAATAGCTCTGTGAGTGAGTTATAGTTAGCTTCTGCCAGTCAGTCCTTGAAATGTCTGCAGCCCTGGCTGACACCCTGATTTCAACATCTGGGAGGACTTCTGAAATATTTAAGAATCAGTTACAAAATACTAAGTAAAAATCAATAGTTTTCTAACATGTCAGTGTAATTCAATTAGAGGAAAAAACAGACTGGAGCCGCATTCAAATGAACACTAAAGGGAAAAAGAATCTAAAAGAGAATGGATGTGAGTACATGTATATGAATCACTTTAGTTTTTGTCTTTTTAGGGCTGCACCCACAGCAAATGGATGTTCCCAGGGTAGGGATCTAATTTGATCTGTAGCCAACAGGCTATGCCAGAGCCACAGCAACATGGGATCTGAGCTTCCTCTGCGACCTCCACCACCGATCATGGCAATGCAGGATCCTTAACCCACTGAGTGAGGCCAGGAATTGAACCCACAGCCTCATGGTTCCTAGTCAGATTGGTTTCTGCTGTGCCACAATGTGAACTCCAATAACTAAATGACTTTGTTGTACAGCAGAAATGATCACAACCTTGTAAATCAACTATACTTCAGCTAAACTTTAAAATTGGAAAAAAAAAAAAACCCATCTCAAAAACATGTAGATATCTAACATATAAAATGCCAACCCACACACGGGCTAAAGAAATGAATATTATGTTCACCTTAGAGTCAAATTAGAAATAGTATCATATTCTTGGTACAGAGAAACTATTGTGGCATAGATTTTGTGATCGATGCAATGGATTTACAGTGATCAAAATAACACACTGAGTGGTTACATTGGTGGTGGTGGGGAATGTCTGAGTTTCTTGTTTAGATCCCACACTTGGACATAAGAAGCAAGGAATACAGGTGAATTTCCTCCTGAGGAGAGAAAGGACTCAGAAACTTCCAAGTACATTAACTTTTTTCCCTTTCCTCTTCCATTAATACTAGCAAGTCACCAGGGACTGGGACCACATGGGCTTTGTGCACTGAGCCTTAAGGTCACACACTGTACATAATTGGCCAGTGCCTCCAGCCCTTTACTTGGACACTTCAATAGTGTGACTGCACACCTATGTTTCCATCCTTTGTGGGCACCTGCATCAGCAGTTCCCAGCCTGAGTCTGTCTTCCTGCCAGTCCTGAGGAGGGACCCTGAGATTTCATCCCACACCACACAGGAGAGGGCAGTAAATATGAACTCCTTGGTCATGGTCCAGCAGATATGCAGCCCAGCCCAATAAGTGTTGCGGTGAGAGAGCTATTGATGGAGGGACTGTTGGGAGCATGATTTCCTCCTCAACAAAACAAACACAGCAGTCAGGTTAGACAACTGAGGGGGCACCAGTAATCACAATTTTGCACCAGAGCCTCAGAAGTTTGTGATCTTGGTTCTGGTAGAAATGGGATAACTCTCATTCAGTTTGTGCTTCCACCATCACTGGCTCTGGCTCTGGCTCTGGCTCTGCTTGGCATCTCCCCACCTGTTGCAGCTAATGGGTCTCTAAACTGCCCCCTGAGCACTTCTGGTGATTATAACAGCAACAATAAGGACAAGGAGGAGAATCAGGCTTACATTAACCATAACATCATGCACTATGATTGAGGGCCTCCTAAGTGTCAGGTTCTAGGTGTTTTTTAATGTATCTTATTTGATTTTGCATGCATAATCTCTCTCCAATTATAACTGCACAGACACAACTATTACTTTAACAGGGTAAAAGGAGCACAGTATTTTATAAAACTTGTACCAGGTCATGAGTTCAAAAAGGTCAAAGCCCAGTTTGAAGCCAGTCATTCTGGACAGGCTGACTCCAGACACAGGCCATCTGGGCAGTGTTCTCCCTGCCAACGCAAACAGTCATATCAAGATCAGTCTTGGAAGAGACCCCTTGCTTACTATGCCACTCTGTTGGAGTTTTCTGGAGGACCACAGTGCAGGGCAGTAGGTAGGACTTGCTGGATCAACCATAGGAAGAAGGAAGTGTGAGATTTCAGGCAAAGGTCATAAAGAATTGGCAGAGCACATTTCAAAGCCGATCTCTGCTGACCCTGCTCCTGGATTTCACTTCAGCTGTCTCCCTCCTCCTCCATGCTGACAATGGCCCTTCTCAGTCACAAAAGGAAACATAAAGTCAGAGCCTTAAAATATATTTCTACTCAGGAACATGAAGTTTTTTTTTTAATAGCTTAGATGTATCCATAGTGAGACTTCTGTACATCTGCTTGAAACCTTCCAAAAATCTGGAAACACTGAAATTTAGTGTGTGGGATTCAGAGGCTGAAAACGTTATAATTTTTTTTTGGGTGCATCCATGGCATACAGATGTTCCTAAGCCAGGGATCTAACTTGCACCATAACAGCAACCCAAGCTGCAGCAGTGACAACATCAGACCCTCAACTTGCTGCACAACCAGGGAACTCCCTGACAACTTAATTTTGAATCCTGTGTGCTCCTCTTATTCATAGTGTATTATGGGGAAATTTCTTAGTATCTCTGAGACTTAGGATTGTCAAATGAATTGGTTCCTTTTTGATACAAATCCATTGAATAAGGACTAACTGTATAATTGATGCCTCCTATACACAAACTAAGTGATGGATGCAATAGAAAAGGCAAAAAAATAGACATTTTGTTATAAGCAATGTCAAGTCTAACTCTCTTGTCATTTGATTTTATCCGTGGACCTAATTTTATTGTTTTTTATATCCTTGACAGGACATTTTACCTGTGGTATACAGCTATCTTTTCCAGATATATAGAGGAGTGATTGAGGCTCATTTGTTTCTGATTCCCATGAGCCTATAATACTCTGTTGGCACAGAGGAGGCACCAAGAATGGAAAAAAAAATTCCCCAGATAAGTGTTCAATAAACCCTTCCATTTTTCATAGAAACAAAATGGGGGCCACGTGGTTTCCACACAGTGAACTGTTCATGCCAGTGTTTTCATTCTTCTCAGGAATTTCCTGTCAGACTACAGACAAGATAAAACAGTGCTGTTATGTGTCTATGTCCTACATTTTCTATGGAACCTTTTATTTTCCATTTAATAGCATCTACAAGATGCAATGGTTGAAAAGTCATTGCAGAAATTTTCATAAATATGAGGGGGAAAGAGTCAGAAACAAAAAAGGTGGTACATCTTATTACATGAGCTAAAACACATTTTAGGATTTTATGTCATCCATGCTCTGGTGCCCTGAAATGAGTCTTCAGCCTCTCTGCCATGTAATTCATAAAAGGTTTTTAAATGAGAGGTTGCATTTAATTACTATACCCATATTCCAGTAGTGATTGAAATTCTTTATAAAAGTGACCAGATATTTGTTAAATTCCAATCTCCCGTAAGACAAGTTAATTTTGCCACTCATGTTCTAGAGGTGGGTGTTCGACCCCCCATTTCCAAGAAGGAAGAGAAGCCCAGAGAGGAGGGGAGATCTACACATAGTGCACATATAGGGGGTGAGAGATCCAGGACTCAAATATTGATCAGTTTATTCCTGCACCAGTTCTCAGTCATCTCTATGGTAGCTAAAAAGTGTTTCTTTTCAAACCAAATTTGTTCCCAGATTTGAAATGAAGATAGAAGAATTAATTCACCTTCTTTTTATTCAGTGTGTCTACCTGTTAATTATGGGAATGAACGAATAGTTTACAGAGGCCATAATGGCACCAATATGGTGGGTTATAGGGCTTTCTATGAATAGTCATGTTTTACAGTCCAGAATTTGTATATATAAATTCTCATTTATGTGATATAGAGAGAAGTGCAATTTTCATAGGATTTTTATGAGAATGGTACAAATAACAATAAAATGAAAATATAACAGATATAATATCAAATAAAATTTTAATTTATAAATATATTAAATTACAAAGCTACTATTACATTTACAATATAGTAAATATATTTTAAAATATATTAAATTTATATTAAAATATATAGATTTATAAACTGATTAAAAGGATCTTTTAAAAATTTATTGAAGTATGGTTGATTTACAATATATTAATTTCTGCTGTATAGCAAAGTGACTTAGTTATACATGCACACATTCTTTTCATATTATTTTCCATTATAGTTTATCACATGATATTGAATATAGTTCCCAGTGCTATAGAGAAGGACTTTGTTGTTTATCCATTCTGTACATAGTAGTTTGTCTCTACTAATCCCAAATTCCCAATCCTTCCTCTCCCACACCCCTCCCCCTTGGCAACTACAAATCTGATCTTTATGTCTGTGCATCCATTGCCATCTTGTAGTTATGTTGATTTGCATAATATTCATTTTATTTTTATCATTTATTTATATGTATTTTTTTCTACTGTACAGCATGGTGACCCAGTTACACTTACATGTATACATTCTTTTTTCTCATATTACGTGTTCCTTCATAAATGACTAGACAGACTTCCCAGTGCTACACAGCAGGATCCCATTGTTAAGCCATCCCAAAGGCAACATTCTGCATCTATTTACCCCAAGCTCCCAGTTCCTCCCACTTCCTCCCCTTCCCCTTCCCCCTTGGCAACCACAATATTTTAGATTTCGTATGTAAATAATATCATATGGTATTTATCGATCTCTTTCTGGCTTACCTCTCCTAGCATGAGAATCTCTAGGTCCATCCATGTTGCTGCAAAGAATGTTATTTCATTCTATTTAATGGCAGAGTAATATTCCATCATAAAAACAACCTTATCTCATGTAATGTATTGCACAAGGAAAAGGCTGGAAGTAGGTGTATGTATTTAACAGGAGACTTAAACACAATGTTTTGGTTCCAATACATTTCAGAGGCATCATGTGTAGTATACTCTTCAGGTAAAATTTTGAGAAAGCTAGTTATGGATAAATAAATCAATATTGACATTGTGGAAACATTGACAAGAAAACATACCCATCAGCCTCGTGACACTGGTTGCTTTTGGAGTACAGATTTGCATCTACATTCTTTCTCTCATATTACCTTCCATCATGTTCTATCACAAGAGACTGGATATAGTTCCCTGTGTTATATACTAAAATATCATTAATAAGTTCTTTTGTATTATTTAATTAGATTCCCCATATAAGTTATATCATATCTTTCACTAGAAAAAAAATTAATGAAGGAGTATTATTAGGCCACTACAAAATTGAGCCCCCCCCCCAAAGCAAAGAGAAGTCTCACACACCAGACATTTTACTGAGATTCTATGGGGTTAATAAAATTAACCCTGTATAAAATTAAAATATTTCAAGAGTGTTGTTTCAATTTCTTTAATGTTTAAACATTGAGAGATGCTCTGTATACTAACACCTTCTCTGTAGTTATCAGTGTTTTATGATTCTGTGCCCCAAACTAAACCATATTTATCAAAATTTGAAGGCCACAAAAGTCAAAGATTAAATGAATTTTTAAATTTTTTATTGATGTGTAATTGATTTACAACATTGTGGTAGTTTCATGTATACAATATAGTGATTCAAAGTTTTTGCAGATTATATTCCATTTTAGGTTACTGTACAATATTAAATACAGTTTTCCATGCTATAGAGTAAATCTTTGTTGCTAAACAGTTTTATGTGTAGTCATTTGTACATGTTAATCCCAAACTCCTAATTTGTTCCTCCTACCCCACTTCCCCTTTTTAATCATAAATTGGTTTTCTCTATGAGTCTGTTTCTGTTTTTTGCATAGATTCACTGGTATTATATTTTAGATTCCACATGTAGGTGATACATAATATTTGCTTCCTCTGTCTGACTTATTTCACCAAGCATAATATTCTCTAGGTCCATCTATGTTGCCGCAGATGGCAATATTGTATTTTATCCTTCATTTTCTGGCCAAACCTGCAGCATATGGAAATTCCCGGCCTAAGGGTCTAATAGGAGCTGCAGCTTCAACCTGTGCCACAGCCACTGGCAACACCAGATCCTAGCTACATCTGTGAACTACGATGCAGGTTCTAGCAACACCAGGTCCTTAACTCACTGAGCGAGGCCAGGGATCAAACCTGTGTCTTCATGCATACTATGTCAGGTCCTTAACCCAATGAGGCACAATGTGAAATCCTTCATTCCTTTTCATGGTGGAATAATATTTATATATATATATATATATATATACACCACGTTTTCTTAAACTGATTGCCTGTTGATGGGCACTTGGGTTGTCTCCATCTCTTGGCTATTGTAAGCAGTGCTGCTATGAACACTGAGGTACATGTATCTTTTGAATTAGAGATTTCATCTTTTCAGATTTTTATGCCCAGGAGTGGAATTGCTGGATCATATATGGTAGTTCGATTTTAGTTTTCTGAGGAACCTCCATACTATTCTCCATAGTGGCTGTACCAATTTACATTCCCACCAATGGTGTAGGAGGGCTCCTTTTTCTTCACACCCTCTACAGCATTTATTACATGTAGACTTTCTGAAGATGGACATTCTGACCAGTGTGAGGTGATACTTCCTTGTGATTTTGCTTTATATTTTTCACATGATTCTTGGCCATCTCTAAGTCTTCTTTGGAAAAATGATTTTAGGGCTTCTATCCTTCTTTTTGATTGGGTTGTTCATTTTTTTTAGCACTTTAACTTAGAATACAGATGACACAGCTTTGCCTTTTATTTTATTTTAATATGTTTATTTATTTATTTTCTTTCTTAAGGGCCGCGCCCACAGCATATGGAGGTTCGTAGGCTAGGGGTCGAATTGGAGCTGTAGCTGCTGGCCTACACCACAGCCACAGCAACTTGGGATCTGAGCCGTGTTTGCAACCTACCCCACAGCTCACTGTAATGCCTGATCCTTAACAAACTGAGCGAGGCCAGGGATCGAAACTGCAAGCTCATGGTTCCAGTCAGATTTGTTTCTGCTGAGCCACAATGGGAACACCCAGGCTTGCCTTTTATAGAGTGTTTATCAATATTATAAATGAAGAGAATATCAATCACTGTGTTTGAATATGGTATTTTTAACTGCTTCTTAATGTTTAAAATTATTAGTATATTTATGTTAGAGCATGAAGGGTATTATTGTACTCTCTTTCTTTCTTAAAGAAGTATCTGTTTTTACTATGATCGTAGATTTATTATTTCTAATTTTCTTGCTCCTCTGTTAATTTTCAGTCGAGTGTTTCAAAAGTAAATGTGTACACAAAGAGGTGAATAACAAACAAATGAGGAAAGATTTCCAAGAAGATAGGATTCGAAATACAGAGAAATATTCTGCAGTCAATGACTCCAAGTGTCAATACTTTTTTGTGATTTGCTTGAGTTCAAAATATGGCAATCGTGCTGCATGCCCACTTGCTTGTTTCCTTTCTTCCAACCCTCTTTTCTTGTTCCAAAGGTGTCCACACACATGGAACCACAAAATCTAACAAGTGTCTCAGACTTCTTCCTCCTGGGACTCTCAGAGGATCCAGACCTGCAGCCCTTCCCCCTTGGGCTGTTCCTGTCCATGTACCTGGTCACCATGCTGGGGAACCTGCTCATCATCCTGGCTGTCACCTCTGACTCCCACCTCCACACCCCCATGTACTTCTTCCTCTCCATCCTGTCCTTGGCTGACATGGGCTTCATCTCCACCACTGTCCCCAGGATGATTGTGAACATCCAGACTCACAGCAGAGTCATCTCCTATGCGGGCTGCCTGACGCAGATGTCTTTTTTCATCCTTTTTGGATATATGGATAGTACTCTTCTGACTGTGATGGCCTATGACCGGTTTGTGGCCATCTGCCACCCACTGCACTACCCAGGCATCATGAGCCCACGCCTCTGTTGCTTCTTAGTTTGGGTGTCTGTTTTTGTTAGTCTTTTGGACTCTCAGCTGCACAATTTGCTTGTCCTACAAGTTGCCTGCTTTAAGGATGTGGAAATTTCAAACTTCTTCTGTCACCCTTCTCAACTCCTCAAACTTGCCTGTTTTGACACTTTCACCAACACCATTATTGTGTATTTTATTGGCACCATCTCTGGTTTTCTCCCTATCTCAGGGATCTTTTTCTCTTACTATAAAATTGTTTCATTAGTTTTGAGAGTCTCCTCATCAGCTGGGATGTATAAAGCCTTTTCCACCTGTGGCTCCCATCTGTCATTTGTTTGCTTATTTTATGGAACAGCTATTGGTGGTTACCTTGGATCAGCATTGTCGCCATCTCCCAAGAAGGATGTGGAAACCTCAGTGATGCACACCGTGGTCACCCCCATACTGAACCGCTTCATCTACAGCCTGAGGAACAGGGACATAAAGAGGGCCCTATGGAGGATCCTTCACAGAACAGCTTAATACCAGCTTGTGGGAAAATCTTTTTGAAATATAGATTGAAAAAATGAGCAAAACTAAACTTGCAGACCAATGAATACTGCTTCTTTGGTTACACTGTTGTTTCAGTCCTCTCTATGTTTCAAAAGTGGATATTAATTTTTTTGACTCATTTTTAGTTGGATTGTGGGAATATTCTGGGATCCATTGTACATCATAATGAATGCATAAGAGGTTCCCCTCAAATACCATGGTATCCAGAAGAAATGTACAACTCTCTTTTACATACTGAATGTTTTCACCTTTTTCCATTATTACTGTTTCTTTTCCACAAAACTTTTGCATCTGTCAAATCTGTTTATTCACGTAATGGCTGAGCATGCAGTTCACTGGTCCTCAAGTATGGATTTTACGGAATCCCCTGAGTGTTTTATACATACTGAGGACTTGGGCTCATTACCAGAGATCCTGATTTAGTTGGACTGGTGTGTATCTAGGTAGGAGGAGTTTTTAAAAACACTTGGAAAGGTTTAGTTGTCATTGTCTCAAGAGATCAAGCTCGAAAGGATGTTACAAAAGAGCTTATTACAACTCCAGGCAACGTCCTCAAATACATTGTCCTTCAATATCATAAGATCTTCATTTGTGCTGGTCATTAAGGTACTGTCTCTCTGCCCCCAAATCACCCTTCTACACTTATCTTGTGATACCAGGGTGGTTCTTTTGAAATCACTGCTCTATCTTCCATATGGCTTTCTTCTTATATACTTTAAATAATGCTTAGTAAGTTTCATTTACCCCAATCAAGAGTTAAGTTCACTACTCTTTTTCTACCCCTAAGCCCTTGGTATTTATTGGCTTCTATCTGTTAACCACACAGTTCCATTTTTTTGACTGTCCTCTTGTAGCTATTTAACCAATTCTCTATGCTCAGTTCATTTAACTCGAATAAATAGCTTGTCTTTTTCTTGATAGACCCTTGAATGATCAACCATAACATGGGGAGAAATCTATGCCATGAGTCGTGTGCAGTTGAAATGTTGACAGATGAGATTAAAAAATAGAAATGTCTTTAAGTACCTACCGTTGATAAAGGTTGTAGAACAGATTTAAGTCCTGGTATATTTCCAGTTGATATGTAGCTCTAAAAGTGTCTGAAGATTATTAAGTTACAAAATTTGTCATAAATAAATTAAACTTTGTCTTACTTTACTTTACCATAAGTAGTAAAGGGCCTTGTTGGCAGCAAAGGTGAGCTCTTTTTCTTTCACTGGTAACAGCCTGGTTAGGACTTCATTGTTCCCAACCTTCCCCATATTCTGTCATAATAAATCAGTCTTTGGGCTTCATTTGTATTCTTCAAAATGATAATCCATCTTTCCTTAGCAACATCACAATAGTTTCCTCTTAATTTTTTTATTAGTATTGATTTACAATGTTCTGTCTATTTCTGCTATACAGGGAACTACATATCTAATCGATTTGATGGAACATGATGGAGGATAATGTGAGACAAAGTATATATATATATATACTTTATATATATATATATTATATATATATATATATATAAAACTGTGTCACATTGCTATATATATATATATAGTAATCTTTGTTCTCTGAAGATCTATCAACAACTAATTTAGTTGACTCTGCTTTTTAAGTGTAAGGAAAATCACCTACCCACTACATCAATACAAAACTTTGATTTGAAGAAAGGAATGAACTTGACAGATGATGAAGCCATAGAATTTAGTGGGGAACTATCACCCAGTACAAATTACTACATTACCCTATTTTCTATCTACTTATTCAAATTTAAGTGATAGCCAAAGAACCTTGGTAAGTTAGAAATCTATGTTGCCTTTTAATATTAAATTGTACACTCCCCTCAGAGGTAGCATTTTGTTCTTTTGTTTAGATTTAAATTTAAAAGGGTGATAATGATGGCTTAACATTAAGCATGGGAAAAGACTGAAAGTTTCACATAGCCATGAGGTGTGGTGTGACAATACTTGATTAGAATAAGAAACATAGATAATTGAAAGAATGCAGGACATGGAATACTCCACACCCTAATATGGCCTCCAAAATTTGATGTTTTGGCAATGCCAACTTTTTGGGGGGCCACACCCTCAGCATGCAGAATTTCCCAGGCTGTGGATCAAACACAAGCCACGGCAGCTACCCAAGCTGCTGCAGTGACAATGCCAGGTCCTTAACCCTCTGTGCCACAAGGGAACTCCTCAAAATGGTTTTCTGCACCTCAGAATCCTCAGCAGTAAATTAAGTGCAATAGTGCTTATCTTCCAAGTCCATACAACAATTTTATATAGTGTATGTCATGGACCAGTCCAATGGTAGTTTCCCACCAAATGGTTCATCCTACTATAACATTAAGGAAGTTAATTTAAATATGCATTTAAGTAATTCATAAGTAACCCAAAGTTATGAGCTTGTGTCATATGATATAGAACATATTTCTATTTAAGTTCCGCATCTGTAGAGTTAAGATAATAAGAGCACTTAACTGAGAGGCCGATTGAGAAGATACAATGAAATGCACTAATCAGAACACTATGCATTCAGTATGTAGCAGTCAATCAATAAGGGCAACTTGTTATAATTAATATATTAACAGGCCATTGTATAGTTTTAATACACGGGCTTCACAGGCTGAAATTTGACTTGAGGCATTAGCTCCTACAACTAATTAGCTGAGTGTACTGGGAGGTATTTTCATAATTCCCAGGGCCTTTAACGCTTCAGTTTTAATGATATTTAGCTGAAAGCATTCTGGGATTAAACAGACAATATTCCTATGTTATGAACTAAATAAATACAGATATCATTATCTTCACGTATCCTAGCTTGATGTATTCCTTTTTCAACTTTATTGAAATATAACTGGCATATAATTGTAAGTTTAAGATGTACAGTGTCTTGATTGGATACTATTATATTATATATTACAAGGTGATTACCACCATAGAGTTAACTCACACTGTCATCATGTCACACATGATTTAAAAGATATCTTTTTTTTGGTGAGAACATTGAAGACCTACTCTCTTAGCAACTTTCAAGTGTATAATACAGTATTATTAACTATAGACACCAGGCTGTATATTAAATCTCCAGAATGTATTCATCTTCTAACTGAAAGTTTGCACCCCTTGACCAACATCTCCCCATTTCCCCCACCCGCAGTCCCTAGTAACCACCATTCTACTGTCTATTTCTAGAGTTTGGTTTATTTAGATTCCACATATAAGTGATATCATATTATATGGTATTTGTCTTTTTCTGACTTACGTAGATAAACACCCAGGCATGGGATTGCTGGGTCACATGGTTGTTCTATAGCTAGATTTTTTAGGAACCTCCATAGTGGTTGTACCACTTCCTTCCCTTTCATGCAGCTATTCTCAGTTTGGTTCTACTCTGTTGCTGAAATTTCCCATGTGGACCCCTGACCTCTTCCAGAGTTGTTTTTGTACATGGATAGCTGTCTAATTGTTGATCATTGTGGGATTACAGAGGCTGGGTTACTCCTACTTTACAATCTCAGTGATGTCATTGGCTTCATACCAGTTAATGACAAATTAATCTCAAAATTCCTCCTCCAGGGACCTCTGCATCAGGAGGACTGCATTAGTAGAATGTGGAATGTTGCAAGGGATCATTCCCCTACTACTCACTTTATTAACTGGAAAAAAATTAACAGGCCCATAGCACATATACTTAAATCTCTGTGAATACAAACTGATCTAAAGAAAATAAATTCTGGAACAGGATGCGCTCTTCCCAATGAGAAAAATCAGGATTCCCCTAGGGATTTTTGCTGTACTGAGGCACAGAAGGGCTGTGGCTGTCAATGGTGCGACCTTGGTGATGGAAGAAAAATTACGTTGGCTTTTTCAAACTTCCTATCCTGAAACAACATGGTGAGGTCTGCAGAAATACCAAATCAGAGCCAATTTCTACCCATATGCCAGTTCTTCTCAACAGGGAAACTTCTATTCATGCTACGGTGGAAACTCATGTCTTGAGTGTGTCATGGGACTAGAGATTTGTTTTCAAAGCTTTCAATAGGGCAGTACTAATGGGATATCACTTTTGAGATTAGGGTGCAAAAAGACTGCCTTTCCTCTTTCTGACCCTTGTTTCTCCATCTCCTTGTCTGCTTCATTTGATGGAAACCAACTGGCAAGAGCTCACAGGGATCTCCATCTTTCTAAAGGCTACATGAGCAGGCTTGAAAATAATTCTTCTTCCAGTGAAACTTTGAGAGGACTGCAGCTCTAGCTGACACCTTGATTGGCATCTGTTAGATACTCTGGTTTCTTTAAGAGAAGTAGCAACTTATAAATACGTGTATAAAGTCCATAGTTTTCTAATATACCAACATCCATCAATTAAAGAGAAAAATTACAACTTGAGCCATCATTTAAATGAGCAAAAATCCCTAAAAAGGGGACTAGAACATTCCTCTTAGAGACATAAACCCTAACTGAGAAAAGAGAAGTAACTTCAGAGCTCGCTATACAATTATCCTTAATTTATTGGATTGACACAATGGATTTGCAGATGTCAAAGTCAAAAAGTCATACATGAAATTTTTAAAAAGAGGCTGCACATTAAGTTAGGATGCTTGAAGTTGGAATGCAATTCAATCTGTACATTGAAAGAGTACAGGTGAGCATTCTCTTGAGGAGAGGAAAGCTCCAGAATGCTCAAAATACATTTTGTTTTCTTCTTTTGTTAATATTAGGAGGTCCTCAGAGACTGGGATAACATGGACCAACTTTGTTAATGAGGAGCTCTGTGCATTGTGTTTTTAAGGCAATGTAGGAGTAAGTAATAATTAGCCAGTGTCTCCAGCCTTTCAGGGTACCATTCTCAGGCAGGTTTTATATGTATCTCCTCCTCCCAGAGTCATTATCTGCATAAGGGGATTCATGCCTATGTATGTCTTCCTCAGTTCTGAGGACAGAGCCTTTGCCCTCATTATTCATCAGGCAGAAGAGGGCAGTGGATCCAAACTCCTAGGTCATGATGCAGCAAAGATACAACATGGACCAGTGAGTACCCAGGGAGGTGGTGGATGGGGGAGGGACTGTTGGGAGTTGTTTCCTCATCAAGACAAGAAGAGTGGATGGGGTAGTTGGGTGGGAGGACACTGGTATGCTAGTTTCAGCTCAGTAGCTGATGAAATCTATGTTCTGTTTTTCTGCTGGGGATTTCAGAACTCGCATTCAGAATTCTTCTCTCCTCCATCACCCATTCTAGCATCCATAAGCATCATCCACAAGAGAGAAGGCAGTGGATCTCTTTGAACCATCCTCTAAGCACTCCAAGATCATCTTGGAGGAGTTCCCACTGTGGCACAGTGGATTAAGAATCCAGCTTCAGTGGCTGAGGTCACTGTGGAGGCACAGATTCGATCCCTGGGCTGGCTAACTAGGTTAAATGCAGCTGTGTCCCATATTCATTCCCTGGCCCAGGAATTCCCATATACCACCAGGTGGCCATAAAAAACTACGATGTTACATGTCATCATTATGATCATGCTGCTGATGAAGAGGGTAGCCATAATATCTCAAGCTTCATCAAGGTTTTCCTGTGACAGGCTCTTAGCTATGTGCTATGTAGCCTTCAAATTTCCATCTACACAATTATCAACAAGATAGAGGTACACGCATTATTGCTTTTTTTTTTTTCACACTCGAGCAGAGTATTCTCATTTAAATTGGTCTTGGGGTAAAAAGGAGTGAACTCAGGTTTGGATCTGAGCAGTGAGAGTATTCACAGGGTACAGGAGAGTGCCTTTCTGTACCGTTTAGTTTCATGTGGACCCTTGAAAAGTGGCTAGTCCAAACTGAGGTATGTTTTGCAGGCTTTATATATGTGCATAAATCGGGTTTGACATAACTCTTTCATCGTACTACATAGGTGTCATGGATGTTTCTCCCTATAAGCACAAGGATCTAGTTCTTTGTTGTAACAAAGGCATGGGCAATGGTGGAAGCAGTGGTGTTTAAAGATTTTGGTCTTTTTATGATGCAGATGACAGAAAATACACAATACCAGTTTTTTTCTTCTCTTCTTTTCTCTCCCACCTCCTCTCTCTTTCCCCTTCTCCCTCTATCACAATCCTCTACCTTCCACCCTCATGAGCAACCACATAAGGTACCTATATCTTCCACAGGGTATCCTCTTTCCCCTGAGCACCCATGTTGGCCACTGCATGCTTGAAACACATAGCCAGTCAGTCCCCTGACCCTAGTGTCAGCCATAGCTTTATTTGAAGATGTACAGACAGGTCTGGACTGAGACACATTACCCAGGGCCACATTAAGGGAAGACACAACCCCAAACTCTTGTCTCAAATGGCCAAATAATTAGTGAAACTCCTATGCTAGATTAGCTACACCTCTAAGAGAGGATTGGAAGGGCTCAATGTATGCAGCTCAGTGCAGCACAGTCTGAAGGACAAGCTTGCCAGGAGGCAGTTGCCAATGTGTGTGTTTGCCATCAGGCAACAAAGCGAGTGAGCAAGCTGCAACATGAGCAGAAAAACCTCTGATGGTGGTGGTCATTGTCCCAGTGCCTCACTTGTTACACTGGACACTCTGCAGAAATAGCACAGACTCCCATGCCAGATTTGGCTTGGATGGTGTGATAGACAATGCCACACATACAAGAGGGTGTAATAGGTTTTACTCCTCAGCTGAAGATCTTCCTGTCTGGGGAGTGCAGGGAAGGTCCTCTAAGTGAGTTTGCAATGGCTGAAGAGTTCAAGAAAAGTGGCCTGTTTGAGGGTTAAAAAATTTTTTTTAATTGTGGCAAGAGTGTAATTTCTGAGTGAGAGTTCCTGCCTGTGTGCTCAAGGTGGCTTGGTTTGAATTTTCCAGCATCACCAAAGGAAGGAGGACCTGGAACTTATAAACTTGCCCACAATTTGCGCCGGAGGGGAAGAGAGAAATGTATAGCTTAATGCTACTGTATAGATTGTCTAGGGAACTATATCCAATCTCTTGGGATAGAACAGATGGAAGATAATATGAGAAAAAGAATGTATATATATATGTATGACTGGGTCATTTTGATGTACTGCAGAAATTGACCCAACATTATAAATCAATCATACTTTAATTTTAAAAAATTAAAAATGGCAACTGCCCCCAAACACCAAAACAGCAACAGCAGCAACAATGGCAAAAAAGACACACAAAAAATACGGCTTAAAATCTGCCAGCAACCAAATATCAAACACAGAAAATAGACCCACATGCTTTATTGCATAGTTCTTAGGGTTTTATAAATGGTTCAAATCAAGGAAGTTAATTATACCTCATTTGGATAAAATACAGTATATATGACTGTCTATTAGTGTCCTTCAATTAGGATTTTTTTTCTTCAGAGGAAAGGATATTTCTTATTCCTCTGGTTTCCTTGAAAGGATTGGAACTGGTATTTCAGTGTTCTTATGGTGTTGTTTTAGGTTTTAAAGTTTTATTGAAGTATAGTTGATCTACGAAGTTGTAATAATTTCTTACATACAACAAAGTGATTCAGCTATACATGTACACACATCTGTTCTCTTTCAAATTCGTTTCCCACATTGGTAATCACAGAATATTTGGTTGAATTCTCTGTCCCTGTTGGCCATTCATTACTTATGGAGAGTTTTTTTGGTCTCTAAATATCCTTCCTCCTCCTCTAAGTTCTTTAGCTTATTTTTTTCAATATGATACATATACTAACAGATGAAGGAGAAAAAAACCTGGGAAAAAAGAATTTCATAGAAGGGTGTGTTTGTTATGACAAAGAAATATTGCTAAAGGGCTGTGGTCCTCAATTGAATATTTTATGTATGAACTGCTTGGCTCTGAAGCAGAGACACACTGATGGGTACATGTATACTTGTTTCCTTTTATATCAACTCTCATTTATTTTTCAGAAAGTGCCTCTGCTCCATGAAACCACAGAATTTCACCGGTGTCTTGGAATTCCTCCTCCTGGGGCTCTCAGAGGATCCAGAACTGCAGCTTCTAACTTTCCTCCTGTTCCTGTCCATGTACCTGGTCACCGTGCTGGGGAATCTACTGATCATCCTGACCATCAGCTCTGACTCCCACCTCCACACCCCCATGTACTTCTTCCTCTCCATTCTGTCCATGGCTGACCTCGGCTTTACCTCTACCACAGTCCCAAAGATGCTTTTGGACATTCAGACTCACAGCAGAGTCATCTCCTATGTGGGATGCCTGATTCAGTTGACTCTCTTTAATCTTTTCGGGTATTTGGACAGTGCGTTTCTGTGTGTGATGGCCTACGATCCGTTTGTAGCTATCTGTTATCCCCTGCACTACCAGGTCATCATGAACCCCCGCCTCTGTAGCCTGCTGGTCCTGGGGTCTTTTCTGTTCAGCCTTTTGGACTCCCAGCTGCACTGTGTGATGATGTCACATCTTACCTTTTGTAGCAAAGTGGAAATTCCTCATTTCTTCTGTGACCCTCAATCTTGGCTTCATATTGGAAGCATCTGATAAACTTTAAAAATCCTCTTGCCTGAGTCCCACCACCGAGCATTAAAATTTACTTGGATTGGATTTTATTTTTTTAAAATTTTCCTATTTTTTTGTCTTTTTGTCTTTTTAGGGCCGCACCTGAAGCATATGGAGGTTCCCAGGCCAGGGGTCCAATCGGAGCTGTAGTTGCTGACCTCTGTCACAGCCACAGCAATGCAGGATCTGAGATGCATCTGCATTCTACACCACAGTTCACAGCAACACCACATCCCTAACTCACTGAGTGAGGCCAGGGATTGAACCCACAACCCCATGGTTCCTAGCTGGATTTGTTTCCACTGTGCCTTGATGGGAACTCCATGGATTGGCTTTTAAAAACCTTTTCATTCTAAAGTAAAATGTAAGAGATCAATCATCACATCACTAGTTTTTCTTCCAAGATTGGAGGGGATGCTCTTTCTTTAGTTGAACTCTTAATGGAATTGGCTCTCATCCACAGGCCACTGTGCAGAGAAAACACATCTAAAACAGCAGAATTATATTTGGTGAGGAGAGCCATGACACTTAGGATCAGCAAGGAACATGAAAACTGGCTGGTGGAGGAAGAAGCCAAGTCACCCTACAGCTCAGATGCTTTTTGATGCTTATGTTTATTGACTGTAATTTGGGCAAGATTGTAGGTGTTATTTAGTTTCTCCTTTCTTCTTCTATTTCTGCTCCATTTTTATCATCCTTTCCCTATCCTTCCTTCCCCTTTCCCTCCCTTTCTCTTCCATTCCCATTTCCCCTTTTTCTTCTTCTTCCTCTTCTCCCTCCTCTTCTTCTTCCTCTTCTCCTTCCCCTTCATCCTCTTTTTCCTCTTTCTCCTCTCCTCCTCTTCCTTTCTTCCTTCTTCTTTTCCTTCTTCTCTTCTTCTTCTTCCTCTCCTTCTTCGTCTCCTTCTCCGTCTTCTTCCAAACATCAAATTAAACATATTTCAGACATACAAAACAAATTTATGATTACAAAAGGGAGGTGTGGGGGAGAGGAGGGATAATTTGGGAGGTTAGGATTAACAGATACACATGGCTACGTATAAAATAGTTAAACAAGGATCTATTGCACAGCACTGCAAATGCTATTGAATCTCTTATAATAACCATAAGGGAAAAGAAGCTGGAAAACCATATATACCTATCATTATGTTTACCTGAATCACTGTGTTGTACACCTTAAACTAATATATGAATTACAAAAAAAGAAAACAAAGATTTAATTAGATTAGAGAGCAAAAAGGGCATGACTGATTTTTTTTTTTTGGCTGTGTATGTGACATGTAGATTTTCCTGGGCCAGGGATTGAACCTGTACCACAGCAGGTATCTGGGCTACTGCAGTGACAATACTGGATCTTTAACCCACTGCACCACAAGGGAAGTCCAGAGCATGACCAAGTGAGTCTATGTGAAGCCAATGTTGAGGATTATTGAATTCTGTCAGACTTTTCATTCAAAGATAGCTTGTATGTCTTGGGCCCTTTACTGTTCTTAATTAGATCCTGAAGATCTTAAAGTAATCGGAATTCATAAATAAGATAGAGTATTTACCTTAGCAAGACCAATGTGATTTTTCTCAGTATTTCTGATAATATTTTTTCATATATCTTCTCTCTCCATATGAGCTGGTCATATGAGCTGGTTATTCAGGTACTGTTTTTCTCCTCCAAAATTACCCTTTAATATTTAAGTTGTGATACTATGGTGGGGACGGAGCATTTTTAGACTGCTGTTCTGAATTTCCATCTCATTTCTCTTAGTTCCTTCTCATTCATGTTTGGGAAATGTCATCCTGCCCTATCGCCCAACTTTTCCCCATATCCCTTAACCTATGGCATTGTCGCCACTTCCTTCAGTGACCACTCTGTGTTACAATGTCTTTTCTTGTGTGCCTTTCATTTCTTAATAATTATTTGACAAAGTACCAATATTAAATTATCACCATTAAAATAAATAGCACGATCTCCCTTCTCTTGATTGAACCCTGACTATTAAATCATAATATGGGGGATAAATCTACATTGTGAGAGGCAACTGAAAATTTCAAAGTGAGCTTAGCCTATAAAAATAAGGGTGATTGTAATGATATGGCTTAGTTTTGGATATGAAGTTGAAGTTTAAATACTGGTATATCCAGTTAGTGTGTGGTTCTAATTGTGCCTGTAGATAATTGTCACCCTAGTCCTTATGTATAATCTTATCTTAATTTTTATTACTCAAGGACAGCAAAGGATCACACCCTCAGCAAAGCAGAAACCTTTCCTTTCACTACTAACCACCTCATTAGGATTCACTTTATAATAATGCATCTCTTCTTCCCATCATGATCACATATTTGGGGTCACTCTGTTTTCTGCTACATACCTAGGTATCTATGGTCATCTCAACCTTCCCTTTAGAGATGCTACACATTGTTTCTGAGAGAGCAATCTGGGCTTTTTGAAGATCTATCCAGTAACCGGTCTAAATTACTTGGCCTTTAAAATATTTTCTTGGAGTAGAGTTGACTTAAATGTTGCGTTAGTTTCAGGTATACTGCAAAATGAATCAGATATATCAATATCTATATCTATATCTATCTATCAATTCCTTTTCAGATTCTTTTCCCATGTAGGTCAGCATAGTATTTACCCTGCCTTTTACCAAGGACCTAAATTACCTATGAATTTCACTAACAATGAACTAGTCCCTGATTGAAACCTCCCACTAAGAAATGACTTCTCTTAAATATTAGATTTTTCTTCCCCGAGCATTTTAAAATGTCTCAGCCCTCACACCTTCTTCTCCAATCCTCTCTTTACTTCTGCTATTTGGTCATTATGGCTCCTAAAATGTTCTTTTGCCACTTATGCACACACACATAATTAGCATCCTTTCTCTCATATCCAGCTATATTGAGTAAATAATCAAGTTCTTTATATCCATTAATTAGAAACCAATCTCTGAGTTCCTCATATAGAGAGATCAGAGCCAGGTGGGCTGTAAAGAGAAGACATAGAGGTTGCCAGAAATCATGATTTCCATGCACTTCACTTTATCTCACTCTATAGGACAAAAGCCACATTTTTAAAAAAAGACATCAAGTAGTTCCTGTTGTGGCTCAGAGGGTTACAGACCTCATGTTGTCTCCATGAGGATGTGGGTTCAATTCCTCCTCACTCAGTGGGTTAAGGATCTGCAAGCTGCAGCATAAGTCACAGATGGGGCTTGGGTCTGGCATTGCAGCTCCAATTCAACTCCTGGCCTGGGAACTTCCATTTACCACAGTTTCAGCCATAAAAAGAATAAAGAAGACTTCAGGAGTCAAATACAAAGATCCTAAGAAGTATACATTTGTAGAGAAATGTGCCCTTTCTAGTTGAACAGAAAGCAGAAACCTCTAGAGACTCTTGTTGGATTGGTCCTGAAATGGCTGTGGTTTCTGTTGGCAAAGAGAAAACGACTCTGTTGTTTTTTTCTTTAAGAGTTTAAATGTCTCTTTCAACATATAGCTCTAATCGAGAAAACATAAACAAGCATATTATGAACTCTCTACATCTCTACACCCCCTCCCACATGCAAAAAAACTTACTAAAATACACAAAAAGAGTAGGTAATTTCAAAATTAAAATTTACTTGAATTGTGATGGCACAAAAAGTTTAAATTCTAAATGAGTCCAACTACTGTGAAGACTTTGAACTTCAAGACATGAGGATGGCCCCACAATTATCATCACCATGCAAATTATTCACTCCAGGATCACTGCTGATCAGTTTTACTGAGACAGCAGTGAACATCTCAGCATCTCTATGTTATTCTATAGGTGGTTCACCTTGAGATAAGCAAGAAGTCTTTCCAAGGGTATGTGACACTTATTTCCAACATGGAAAGGCTTGGGAGACTTCTCTATTTAAGAGAAACCAGGGAGACTTCTTATGACATGGACAGGGGCAGCATGGTGGGATCTGCAGAAATACCTACAATAGAACAAATTCTTTCATGTATAAGTTATTCTCCAGTAAAGATTTTTTTTTAAAAGTTGGTGTTATGAAGCATTGGGAACTATACTATATTTGCCTCTTTTTTTTGGCCACACACATGGCATGCAAAAGTTCACAGGCCAAGGATCACACTTGTGCCACAGCAGTGACAGTGCTGGTTTCTTTTCTTTTCTTTTCCTTTCTTCTTTTCTTTTCTTTTTTTGTCTTTTTGTTGTTTTAAGGCTGCACCCATGGCATATGGAGGTTCTCAGGCTAGGGGTCAAATCAGAGCTATTGCTGCCTGCCTAAGCCAGAGCCAGAGCAAAGCCAGATACAAGCCACGTCTGTGGCTACACCACGGCTCACAGCAATGCCAGATCCTTAACCCATTAAGTGAGGCCAGGGAGCGAACCCACAACCCCATGGTTCCTAGTTAGATTGGGTTCCACTGCACCATGATGGGAACTCCCAGACTGTGCTGGTTTCTTAACCTGCTGAGCCACTAGGGAACTCCAAAGAGCTGGGTACTATGTTGAAAAGCAGAGAGACATCTCTATAGTCTGGTGCTTAGAGAACAAATTCCTGATAGAGGATGAAATCTTTGTGATAAGCAGCTTCTAAGATGCTCCCAATTAGCTCCCATTTAGCTCTTTAGGGCTGCACATGTGGCATATGGAAGTTCCCAGGCTGGGGGTCAAATAAGAGCTGCAGCTGCCAGCCTATGCCACAGCCACTGTAGTGCCAGATCCAAGCCATGCCTGTGAACTATGCCACAGCTCATGGCAATGCCAGATCCTTTAACCCACTGAGAGAGCCCAGGGATTGAACCCACCTCCTCATGGATACAGCCTAGGTTCACAACCCGCTGAGCCACAACAACAACTCCCACATCTGTATTAATGACCTTTTATAGACAAAGTTTTGTGGGTGTTGACTAGAGCTAGTGACTTCCATGCAAGGAAATGTATTTGGAAAATTATTCATGTGTTATTCCAACATTAGTGAGTAAATAATCAGACTTTCAGCCTGCTAGCCCTCTTCTGCTTTCAGCTCTCACATATTTCAGAGGTCCAGTAGATTAAGTCCATGTGGCAAGAAACTGAGGGATGCCTATGGCCAACTGCCCAAGAGGAACTGGATCCTGCCTTTGCCATATGAGCAAACTTGAAATCATATCCTCTTCTAGTCAAGCATTGATATGGTGGCAGTTCCCACGTACATTTTATTTATTTATTGTTTATTTTATGGAAGAATAGTTGATGTACAGTGTTGTGGTAGCTTCAAGTGCACAGCAAAGTGATTCAGTTATACATATACATATATCCATTCCTTTTCAGATTCTTTGCTTTTATAGCTTATTACAAAATATTGAGTATAGTTCCACATGTTATATAGTAGGTCCTCACTGGTTATTTATTTTATATATGGTAGTATGCATATTTTAACAAACTCCTAATTTATTCCCCATACCCTTTACTAACCATAGGTTTGTTTTGTGTATCTGTGAATCTAATTCTGTTTTGTAAATAAGATCATTTTTATCCTTTTTTTTAGATTCAGCATAGAAATGATAACATATGGTATATGTCTTCCTCTGTCTGACATGTTTCACTCATTATAAAAATCTCTAGGTTGAGCCATGTTGCTGCAAATAGCATTATTTCATTATTTTTTATGGCTGAGTAATATTCCATTGCATGTGTGCATGTGTGTGTATACACACACACACAAACACACAATATATGTATATATATATATATGTGTGTATATATATATATATATATATATATATATATATATATATATATACCACATCTTTACCAATTTATCTACTGATTACATTTATGTTTCTTCCATGGCTACTGTAAATAGAGCTGCTATGAACATATGGGTGCATGTATATTTTCAAATTATGGTTTTCTCTGGATAAATGCCCAGGAATGGGACTTCATGATCACACACTAACACTCTTTTTAGTTTTTTAAAGAAGCTCCATACTGTTCTCCATAATACTGGCCTATATTTTGAATGTATACCTCTGTGAGACTTCCTGAAGTATTTAATCAAACAGTTAACTTCCTGATAAGTATATGAAAATAGGTAGTTGTCTAATGTACCAATATATATCAACTCAGCAGAAAAATGAAAAAATGGGCTGTCATTCAAAATAGCAAGAAATATCCACCTCCAATGCCCACATCTATTTCCACTGCTAAAATACACGTTGTCAACCAGGACAATCAAAAGAAAAATAGGAAGTTCTCCTTGGAGATGTAAATCTTAACTGAAAAAAAAAGAAATATATCTGATTCTGAATATAAAAGACCTAATTCTCTCTAAATTTCATTATTACTTAATGGATTTGCAGATTTAAGGCATACTTAACTTATTTATTTATCTTTTTAAATGATTTTTATCTCTTCCATCATAGCTGGTTTACAGTGTTCTGTCAATTTGCTACTCTACAGAAAAGTGACCCAGTCACACATGCATATATACATTCTTTTTCTCACATTATCCTCCATCATGCTCCATCATAAGTGATTAAATGTAGTTCCCAGTGCTATACAGCAGGACCTCATTGCTTATCCATTCCAAAGGCACTAGTTTGCATCTACTAAACCCAAATTCATTATATGTTTTTAATTGATAGAATATGAGTTATTTTTATAAGAATCCCTGTAATTTGGAAGTCAGAAGTGAGTCATACATTTGAGCTTTCTCCTAAGATGAGGAAGGTTCCAAACTCTTCCCTTTTCTCCTTTCCTGCTTTCGCTAATATCAGCAAGTCCTCAGAGGTTGGGAGGACCTGGACCTATTTGGCTAATTATGAGCTTCTGAGCATTGAGCCCCAAGGTCCCACAAAGGTAAATAATCACTTTTGCCTTCCAGCTCCTCAGTTTCTGGTTCCAGTCCAGTGGGATTCATACCTATATGTTCTCTTCCCAGAGTCATTCATTGCCTGCATCAGAGGACCCATGCTAGTCCTGAGAACAGTGCTTGAGTTTTCATTGCTTACCAGGCAAGAGAGGGGTTTTGGGATCATCAGTCTTTGCTCATGCCCCAGCAGAGATGCAGAGCAGCCAGTGAGTGCCCAGGGAGAAACTGGATGGAAGACAGGCTGGAGGAGCATTTTTTTCCCTTTTTCACTGAGATAAGCAGGACAGCTATAGGGGAGGGAATCAGTATCCAATGTTTCAGCTAGAGATCTATGAGGTTTAAATCCTGGTTCTGTTGGGGGTGCAGGAACTCTCACAAACAATGTTATTTTTTTTTTTATTTTCCCACTGTACAGCAAGGGAGTCAGGTTATCCTTACATGTATACATTACAATTACATTTTCCCCCACCCTTTGTTCTGTTGCAACATGAGTATCTACACATAGTTCTCAATGCTATTCAGCAGGATCTCCTTGTAAATCTTTTCTAAGTTGTGTCTGATAAGCCCAAGCTCCCGATCCCTCCCACTCCCTCCCCCTCCCACCAGGCAGCCACAAGTCTCTTCTCTAAGTCCATGATTTTCTTTTCTGAGGAGATGTTCATTTGTGCTGGCCATCAACAGATGATTGGATTCGGAAGATGTGGTATATATACACAATGGAATACTACTCAGCCATAAAAAAGAATGACATAATGCCATTTGCAGCAACATGGATGGAACTAGAGAATCTCATACTGAGTGAAATGAGCCAGAAAGACAAAGACAAATAACATATGATATCACAAACAATGTTATTTTCATCCTGCACTGATTCTAGCACCTGTAGACATCTCTCCCACCACAGCAGGAAATATTTCCTTCTATACTATCTGCTAATCACCAAAATGATCATGAAGGTGATGATGACAATGATGGAAATGATGACATTGATCACAATATCATGAACATTTTATGTAGGGTTTCCTAGTGCCAGACTCTGAGATAAGTATTTTTTTTTCTTTTTATGGCTGCACCTGCAGCATATGGAAGTTCCCTGTCTAGGAATCAAGTCAGAGCCACAGCTGCAAGCTGGGCCATAGCCACAGCAACACCAGATCAGAGCTGCATCTGCGACCTGCTAGATCCTTAACCCACCAAGCGAGGCCAGGAATCCATCCTGTACCCTCGTGGACAATGTGCCATGTTCTTAACCCTCTGAACCACAATGGGAACACTGAGATAGGATTTTTTAAGGTTACTTGTTAACTTTTTTCTATATAACCTCCCCGAAAAAAGAACAACCTTCACTATCATTATTTTACAGGTAAGGACAGGAAAACATTTATATGTACTTGTATGTAAATATAGTCTTGGATAGAAAGGGGTGGAGTCAGATTTGAATGCAAAATTCAGACTCCATTCACAGGCCATCTAGACAATATTTTCATCTGTCAGTCCAACTTGATATTTCTCTTTTCTGTCACTGCTGCCAGAGACCCACTGTTTACTATGCTCTTCCTTTTGGGATTCCTATAAGACCACATTGGCGAGTAGAAGGTTTCACCTGCTGCATAAGTTATAGGAAGTGGAGTTCCCATTGTGCCTTAGCGATAATGAACCAGACTAGTATCCATGAGGACGGGGGTACAACCCTTGGTCTTCCCCATTGGGTTAAGGGTCCGGCGTTGCTGCGAACTCTGCTGTAGGTCGCAGACACTGCTTGGATCTGGAGTTGCTGTGGCTGTGCTATAGGTCATCAGCTGCAGTTCTGATTTGACCCCTAGACTGGGAATGTTTCCATATGTTGCAGGTGTGTCCCTCAAAGAAAAAAAAAGTCATAGGAAGTTATCTGAGACCATAGGTGGAAGTCACAGAACTTGTTGACACACAGTGATCCAGGACAGTTCTCTCTCTTTCTTTGCCCTGTTCCTTGATTTTGTTTTGCTATCTACTTCCTCCTTCATGCTTATAATTTATTTCCCTTCAATCTCTAAAGGAGACATAAAATCAGAGTGTTGGGTTACATTCTTAGTCAGGAAACAGGAAGAAGTTAAAAGATATACCTTAGGAAACAGAGCTCTGAACCTCGGCTTAGACTCTCTGAAGTGGAAGGAAACAATGGACATGGTCAGTGCATGGGCTTCAGAGACACTCCATTTAATTTTAAATCCCTCTGTTCTACTCATTATCTGTGAGACCCAAGACAAGTCCTTAGGATCTCTGAGCCTCAGCTTTATCATCTGAATTGATCTCCAGTCCATATAGCTGTAATGATTAAGCATTAAACATAATAAGTACTGAATATGTGAGTAACTATGAGATGGATGCCTGCAGTAAGTATATTTTTGGCATTATCATTATCATTATTATTAAATGCCATGTATTTCAGTGATACAAAGTTTTAGTTTTCTTCAGAGCCCTGAGAAAACACTTTATTTTTGTCCTTACACAGGCGGTTTCTGAGTGGCTGGAGGGAAACAACTGAATCACTTTCATGTATTTTTTAGCTATAATTTCTTTATCCATAATTGACTCAAATAAGCAACTATCCAAATGTCTCTCTATAAAAATAGACAGACTATGGTAACCATAATATAAAGGAACAAACTGTTAATACACTTGATAAAACTGAGGGATCTCAAAGGCATTACAATCACAAAACCATAATGACTTAATCATACCTCTTGTCTCAGAAGATTATGACCTGCATGGTTCTTTTTAAAATCAACTGTACCTCAAACATACCAAATTTTAAAAATTTAAAAATTGATAGTTTATAATTGCTTACTACTATGTTAATACATTTTAGAACATCATTTTGGATGGATATTTATTATTATTTTTTTACAATCTTATTTTACTGCTTTTGCATAACTCAAAATCTAAATCTGAGATCAGTTTGTTTCAATATTTGCTTTAACAGGTATCACAACTGAAGAACATAATTCATAAATATGTATAGGGCCAAATAAAGGTAAGAAAAAAAATCACATTCATTTCTGCTTCCAGAGAGCCTATACCTGGCTTGGCACAGAGTAAGCTGCAAGCAAAACTATTTTTACTAAATATTGAATAGACCCTTCCTTGTTTCATCTGAAAGAGAGCTTAGGCAGTGTGACTTCCACATGGAGGGTAGTTTCTTCCTTCTAGAGATGTCCCACAGCACTGGACAAACAATAAAACAGTGCTTTGGTGTATCTCTGTCAGAGATTTTCTGAGGAAATCTATCATTTTCTACTTAATGGAATATAAAATATTCATTTAAAAACATGATATTTTCTTTATAAAGAAAGGGAGAGTGAGAGAGAGAATTTTATTGTGTGAATTAAGACACACTTTAAGATTTCTACATGTTTCATGAATGAATTGCCTGGGACATGATGGGCTTCTATCTCTCTACAGCACAATAAAATAAAAGGTCCTTAAATAATTTCTTAGGATTGCATTTCATTGATAAACCCATTATTCCAACTATGATTCAAACTCTGATTTAAGTTTTTTAGTTTTTATTAGAGAAGAGTTGATTTACAGAGTTGTGTCAATTTATTAGATTATAGTTGATTGACAGAGTCATGTCATAGTGCAGGATGCAAAATTCATACACAGAAATCTATTGCACTTACCATTGCATCAAAAAGAATAAAATCCTAGGAATAAAACACAAACAGATGGAAAGATATACCATGATCTTGGATTGGAAGAATCAATACTGTCAAAATGACCAAGGCAATCTATAGATTCAGTGCAATCCCTATCAAATTACTAATGACATTCTTCAGAGAATAAGAACAAAATATCTTAAAATTTGTATGAAATAAAAGAAATTAAAAAATAAAATACTTAAAAAAAAGAAATACAAATGACACCAAGTAGCCAAAGCAATATTGAAAAAGATAAACAGAAATGGAGGAATCAGGCGCTTTGACTTTAGCCTATACTACAAAGCTACAATCATCAAAACAATATGGTATTGGCACACACAAAAAAACCCAGAAATATAGAACAATGAAACAGGATAGAAAGCCCAGAAATGAAATGATCCATTTGATAGTAATCAATAAAGTTAATATTTACTGTTGTGATTTAAAATAAAAGCAGAAATGAACACATGCACCTATGTCAACTAATTTATGACAAAGGAGGCAAGAGCATAGAGTGGAGGAAAGACAGTCTCTTCAGTAAGTAGTGCTGGGAAAAATGGGCAGCTGCATGTAAAAGAACGACATTAGAACATTTTCACACCATACCAAAAATAAAAAAATACCCTCAAAGTGAATTAATTACCTAAATATAAGGCCAGATACTATAAAACACTTAGAGTGAGATATAGGCAGAATGCTCTTTGACATAAATCACAACATCTTTTTTGATCCACCTCCTAGAGTAATGGCAATAAAAAACAAGAATAAATCAAACCAAATTTGCTTATAAATTTCTTAACCGTACATAAGAAGGTTGGCTTTGATGAGAAATCAACCATTCACAAAAGTTTGGGATTACAGACATATTTAAGAATGGTTGGAGTTCCCATCATGGCTCAGTGGTTAACGAGTCCAACTAGGAACCATGAGGTTGCAGGTTCGATCCCTGCCCTTGCTCAGTGGGTTAAGGATCTGGCGTTGCCATGAGCTGTGGTGTAGGTTACAGATGCGGCTCGGATTCCACATTGCTGTGGCTCTGGTGTAAGCTGGCGGCTACAGCTCTGATTAGACCCCTAGCCTGGGAACATCCCATAAGCCACGGGAGCGGCCCTAGAAATGGCAAAAAGACAAAAAAAAAAAAAAAAAAGGAATTGTTATCAAGCCTCTGAAAACAAAAACAGCAAAAAGCAAACTTAACCTCAGACATTTCCCTGAGATAGTACAGACTGATGAAAATCACCAAAAAATGAAAAGTAGGTACAGAATATTCATTAAAAGTTAAATAATGTTTAATCACTGGTGCACTGTAAATCAATACCATCTTTAATTAGTGATGCATGATTTTGTGCCTATAACAAAAGCAAATTTATCAAAATATGAAGTGCAGCAAGAACAAATATTTATATGTTTGAATTATATTTTAATGTTTGGACCAGATGGCCTACATATTTAAGTGAGTACTGGTCTCCATAAAAGATGGCTGTCATAACCAAATTATGAAAACCAAACATGAAAATAATTGCCATATAAAAATACAGAGTATGACTGTTTGATTTTAATTTAGGATCCTTAATGTAGTTTTATCTCTCCAAGTGTTACACTCCAAATCAAGAGAATTTGTATAAGATTAGGTACTTTAATTTTTTAAATTTATTAATTTATTTCCCACTTTAATAAATTTATTAGGGTATATTTACTTACACTGTTGAGTCAATTTCTGCTGTGCAGCATAGTGACCCAGTCATAATATACATATATTCTTTTTCTCATATCGTCTGCAATCATGATCTATCCCAATGACAGGATACAGTAGTTCCCTGTGCTACATGGAAGGACCTCATTGCTTATTCATTCTAAATACCTTATAGTGCTTCATAGTTTCATTTAATTGGAACAATTTTTTCTTGAAGAGAATATTCATTCTACTTTTTAAATTGAGGACTGATATTTTACTGTGTTCAAGAATTTATTATCTCAAGAATTCCTTTCTTCTATAACATTCTTCAGCCTAACATCTCTAACATGACTGTGCACAGAAAAAGGTGAATAACCCAGACATGAAGAAGAAAATTCTTTTAAGAACTCAAATAGAAATATTCATGAAGGTCCTGAGGTGTATGGTCCTCAAGTGTGAATATTTTACTGGTAGCGTTCTTGAATCAAAAATGTATACACTTATCTGGGTGTCTTGTTTTGTTTAGTCCAGCCATCTCTCTAGATTTTTTTTTCAGCTGCACCTGTAGCATGTGGAATTAACTGGGCTAGGCATAGAATCTGTGGCATAATAGTCGCCTAATATACCAGAGAGACAATGCAAGATCCTTAACCCACTGCACTGCAAGAGAACTCCAACTATCTCTTCTTCTTCAACAGGTGTCTCTTCTACATGGAACTACAGAATCTTACACATGTCTCAGAATTCCTCCTCATGGGACTCTCAGATGATCCAGAACTTCAGCCCTTCATACTTGGGCTCTTCCTCTGCATGTACCTGGTTGCCATACTTGGAAACATGCTCATCATCCTGGCTGTCAGTTCTGATTCCCACCCCCACACCCCCATGTACTTCTTCCTTTCCAATCTGTCTTTGGCTGACATTGGTGTTATCACCACCACAGTCCCAAAGATGCTGGTGAATATCCAGGCACACAGCAAATCCATCACTTATGCAGGCTGCCTCACTCAGGTGTCCTTTTTTTTCCTCTTTGGCTGTTTGGACAGTCTACTCCTGGCCGTGATGGCCTATGACCGGTTAGTGGCCATTTGTTACCCCCTGCACTACCTGGTCATCATAAAGCCCCACGTATGTGGTTTGTTGGTCCTGGTGTCATTTTTCATCAGCCTTTTGGACTCCCAGATTCACTTCTTGATGATTTCACAGCTTACCTTCTGCACAAATGTAGAAATCCCTAATTTCTTTCGTGACGCCCCTCAACTTATCCATCTTGCCTGTTCTGACACCTCCATTGATGACATATTAATCTATTTTACTGGTGGGATTCCCATCTCAGGGATCCTTTATTCTTATACTCAAATTGTTTCCTCCATTCTGAGAATTCCATCAACAGGTGGGAAGTACAAAGTCTTTGCTACCTGTGGCTCTCACCTGTCAGTTGTTTGTTTATTTTATGAAACAGCTCTTGGGGTGTACCTCAGTTCAGCTGTCTCCCCTTCCCCCCAGAAGAGTTTAGTGGCCTCAGCGATGTACACCCTGGTCACCCCCATGTTGAACCCCTTCATCTACAGCCTGAGGAACAAAGATATCAAGAATGCCTTGTGGAGGATTATCAACAGAATAGCCTAATGTCAGTATCTGTCTTATCCTTTTGGTTCACAGGACAGGAAAATGCAGCAAAATCCAATATGCACAACAAGAAATTTTGAATATGAACTCACATGTTATGTATGGACCCATATCGCCCTTTGTCATTTGTTTACACAGCTGTTACTCTCAGTATAACTCTAATGAAATTGGGGTGTTATTTTTGATTTACCACTTAAGTCGGTTACTCCAGGATTATGTATAGTACATCAGTACGCTTGTCTCACTTTCCTTGTGCATTATCCAGAACTCTTAGTCATGAGCACTCTCATTTCTCTCACTGCAAAAGAATCATAGCTCTCTCTTTCTTGTTATGGATATCTTCTATATTTTCCTATATGTTTCCCCATTTGTTCAAAGAATCTAAACCTTACCTTTAGAACAAAGACATCTATGAATATTTACCCCTTAATAAATTTGAGAAGATTCTTGAGTAGGTACAGTGGATATTTAATTTCTTATCTAAACCTTTGGAAAGTAGGCACTATTACTATTTAGTTTGGATAATCAGTTATCAATTGGGACCTTCCTGTGTAAAATGCAGATGCTTGATGCCCAAGGAGTCAATGGGAGAGGATCTATCAGAGCAGAGAGGTTTTTCCAATTTTCCTGATAAATATCCTTTCTATTCCACTCAAAGTTTCCTCAATCACATTACATAGGTAATTTAAGGTTGTACATTCTAAGTCAACTATACTCCAATATTTTTTTTAAATCCTGAAGAAGATGCTATTAAGCCATGTATGTGACTATTTCATTGGAATATAAGAACAGATTAAAATATTAGTAGACTGTTGAGTCCAGAGTATAAGAAGCTTGGAAGTCGCCTCTCATTATAACATAAGTAAAAAGTAGAACAATTTAACTTGTTGAGATATCATAACATATAACATTCTATTAGATTCAGGCATACAACATAAATATATAATATTTCTATATGTTGTGAATCAACACATTAAATCTAGTTAACATCCATCCCCACACATAGCTGAAATTTCTTTGTTCTCTTTGTGATGCGTGAAACTATGTCTTTATGTTACCACATTTTTTTCTTCTATGGCTTTAATCTTTCAATAAATATTGAATCAATGACTTTCATTATATTATCTTCATTAAAATAACAAGAATGGTTTCTTTTTTCTTTAACTCTGAATGATAAACCATAGCATGGGGAATAAAGGTATGTTGTGAGATTCTGAATTTAGAAGACTGCAAATTGTGCTCAGGAAACAAAAAGGGATTGTAATGGCATGTCTTTACCTAGGGTGTACAATTAAGTTTAGTGGGATGCTTTCATATTTCCAGTTACCACGTGGCTCTAAAGGTGCCTGTGGATTGTTAAGACATGCAAGTCATTATGAATAAACTTAACTTTATCTTAATTTTTGATATTCAAGGCTAACAAAAATCATGTTCTTAACAATTGGGAAAAGAACCTCATTAGGATCTCAATTTGTATCCATGCTCTTTGTTTAATTTTATTTTCATTAGAATTTAGTAGATTTACAGTGTTATGTCAGTTTCTTCTGTATAGAATTATGACCAAGTCATATATATAGATTCCTTTTCTCATATTATCTTCCATCATAGTCTATCCCAAGAGACTGAATAAAGTTCCCTGGGTTATAGAGTAGGACCTCATTGCTTATCAGTTCTAAATGTAATAGTTTTCAACAACTAAACCCAAACTCCCAGTCCATCCCAATCCCTCCCCCCTTCCCCTTGGCAACCACAAGTCTGTTCTCTATGTCTGTGAGACTATTTCTGTTTTACAGATAGGATCATTTGTGCCATATTTTAGATTCTACATATAAGTGATATAACATGAGTTTTGTCCTTCTCTTTCTGATTTACTTCACTTAGTATAATCATCTCATTGCATCCATGTTGCTGCAAATGGCATTATTTTGTTCTTTTTTATGGCTGAGCAGTATCCTGCTATGATCAGTGTTCTTTGGCTCCTTTCTGGTACATACCCAGGTACCTGTGCATATCAATCTTTCCATTAGAGCTCCTACCTATAGTTTCTGAGGTACTATTCTGGTTTTCTGAAAAGCTATCCAATAACTGGTTTAGTTACTCTGATTTTTCCCACTAAGCTAAATCACCTACCAACTTCACTGACAGTGAACTCTGATGCTCAAACTGGACTATGAGAGGAGATCTTACAATTTTATTTTTGCAAATGAGAACTTGAGTAATTTGAGAGCTGATACTTAATATCTTTTGTCTATATATTCAAAAACAGTATAGCCAGAGCGGAGAATAAGTATAACTTTACATTGTATAGTTTTGAAGAAAATATTATTTTTATTCAAGAAAATTTATTCTTGAATAAATATTCATGTAAAATTTTTATTCCTTAACTTTGCAAGGAAAGTGAAGACATTTAATTTTTTATATTGAGATATATTTGATAATACTGAGTTATAGGTTCCAATATTGTGTCAATTTCTGCTGTACAAAGTGACTCAGTTACACATACATATTATACACATTCTTTTAATATTCTTTTCCGTCATGGTCTATCCTAGGAGATTGGATCCAATTCCCTGATCTCTACAGTAGGACCTAGATTTTTATCCATTCTAAACATAATAGTTTGCATCTACTAACCCCAAACTCCCAGTCCTGCCCTCTCCTACCCCTCCCCCTCCCCTGACAAATATCAATACATTCAGTATATCCTTTCTTCCACGGACCATTAGACCTTAAATAGAGTGCTGTACAAATACTTTAGAGAAGAAACATATAGTTTGTGTTTACTATAATGAAATTCAATGGCATCCTTTTTCCCCATGTAATAGTACATCTAAGATTTTAAAGGAAAGGTGACTATTATAAGTTCTACGAGTACAAAGAAAAAATGGTGAGGAAAGAAATTTCTCAGTTGGAGATCTAAAAAGATAATAGGAGAAGGTAGTTTTCTATGTCCCTCAAGGATACTCATCATGTGAGGGAAAATTAGTAAAAGAGCACAAAGCTTATCCTCATTTTTGGCACAAAAGTAAATGTGTTTGGTTTTTATACATGTCCTCTAAAACTCAGCTTTGGAAGTGACTTTCATATCAGATCCCCTCATCCCATCAATAAAGGATTTCAGTTTAGGATTAGATTTTGCCTACTTCCCAAGCACTCTAAAATTTCCCCAAAATCACTTCCTTTTCTATAACCCTTCTCTACCCTCCTGCCATCTTGTCCCCCCAAATTTCCTCCTGCCATTTAAACACACATATAATTGGAGGCAAGATGGCAGAAGAGTAGGGGGATGCACTTGCCCTCTCCCACAAACACAACAACAACAACAACAAATCAACATGTAAAACCTCACACAGAACAGCAACTGAATGCTGGCAGAAGAAATTAAACCTCCAAAAATGGCAAGAGTCTCTTGACATAACTGGGTAAAACAAGAGAAAGGAGGAGAGAGAGAGAGAAGGGGAATCAGGGCTGGACTGGTACTCCTGAGAGGGAACTGTGAAGGAGAAATGGAACCCTCAAACCTGGAAAGTCACCTAACTGACAGAAAGATCAACCCAGTCGGAGGGATCTCCAGATGCTGAGAAAAGTGCAGCAGCAGGTCTGAGATCTGAAAAGCAGAGTGAGAGCTGCACAGATCATCGGAACCATGGCACAGGCCCTAAAGACTGAGATGTTCGGGTGGGGACTGGGCACTAGGACCTAGGCCCCAGAGTTTAGTCCCTGGGAGCGGGCTGGGGTTGGCAGTGTGGAGATAGCCTGAGGGGTTAGGAAGCAGTGTGTCATGGGTGGAGGGAGCAATGCTCTAACAGCTGGGGAGTGGAAAGCCACAACAGAGGGAACCCGGGAGAAGGTCTGGGGCTGCAGGAGAGACAAGGCACCAGTGTTGGGGTGAGGAGAGGAGGAGAATACTCCTTGCACCCCAGCATGCATGCTTACCTGCCAGCTAGCAGAGAGCAGAGCTTCCCAGCACATCCTCCCTCCCCCACCCCACATGTGCCTGGCCAAAAGCCACTTGCCATCAATTGAGGGAAACCAACCACCACCATGGCTTTCCCTGGCCCAGCCTGCCCAAACACGGGAAGTGCCCCACTACTGTGGAGCAAGCCTGCCCGCCCTGCCTGCCCTCAGGAAGCACTCAACACCTGCAGAGCAAGCTGCCCAGCACCGCCCACCCTCAGGAAGAGCTCCATGGCTCAGGAGTACCAGGGCAAGCCCTACCCTGCCATGAGAAGTGCACCTCCACCACAGTGCACATCTGCCAGTCCAGCCCAACCTCACTCTTGGGAAGTGCTCCTTTGCCTCAGAGTGACCCTGCTAGTCCCACACGTGGGAAACACCCTCTGCCACAGAGTGCCATGGCTAGCCCTGCACATCCTTGGGAAATGCCCTGCTGCCTCAAAGCAGACCCACCAGCACTGCCCACCCTCGGGAAGCACTTCACAGCAGCACCAGGGTAAACCCTGCCCAGCCATGGGGCATGCACCTCCACCACGAAAAAGAAAAATACAAGCGAGATGAAGAAGCTCAGAAACCATTCCCAGTTGAAGCAGCAGCAGAACTCATCCAAAGCAGTCAGCAATGAAACAGAAACTTGCAGTCTGGCTGACTTGGAGTTCAAAAGGGAGACAGTGAAAATACTGAAGAAATTAAGAGAAGATATGAACAGTAATGCAGACTCCCTCAGAAAGGAACTAAAAAATGTAAGTAGAAGCCAAGAACTAGAAAATTCATTTGTAGCAATAAAAATGGATATAAAGGCTGTAAAAATCAGAATGAATAATGCAGAGGAATGAATTAATGACGTGGAAGATAGAATAATGGATGTCACCCAAACAGGACAACAGACAGAAAACTAAGTGAAAAAACATGAAAGCAATATAAGAGACCAATGGGATAATATAAAGCAGGCCAATCTACACATAATAGGAATGCCAGAAGGAAAAGAAGAAGAAAAGGGGATGGAACATTCTCAAGAATTGACCACATATTGGGACACAAAGCTAATGTAAACAAATCTAAGAGTAGAGAAATTATTTCAAGTATCTTCTCTGACCACAATGGAATGAAACTAGAAATCAACCATAGGAAAAGAAATGAGAAAAAAACCTATTACATGGAGACTTAACAAAACCAATGGGTCAGTGAGGAAGTAAAGAAAGAAATTAAAAAAATACCTTGAGACAAATGGTAATGAAGACACAACCTCTCAAAATCTGTTGGATGCCACAAAAGCAGTGCTCAGAGGTGTCCCAAGTCATGTTTCCTTGAAAACTCCATCTTGTCCTTCTTTACTTTATCCCATCTTCTTGTCTTACTTTATCCCATCTTCCTGCTTTGAAAAACAGTCACAGTACTGGTAAATGACTTAAGCTTAAGAACAAAGACCTAAAGGCATAAGTGACTTAAGCTTAAGAACTGTTATGTGCCTAGAGGTCAGAGTAAGAGCTTAAGTCTTTACCACCTAAGTGTCTTTTTAAATAGTATAAGAGTAAACAAACCCTGTATCATCCACCCATAGCCACTCCTCACTTGATCTCACAATAAAAGCAGTGTGGTTTCTTGAGGCAGGGCTCTTGGTCCCTGAGACCTTGAGTCCCCTGGTTCCTACCTTTACTTAAGATAAATATCTCTGTGTCTTGTTTTATGTTAACTCTTTTTCCTTAAGTTCCACAGCACCCATTCTTCAGCCCCATCCTGCTGAGCTGACCCCAGCACAGAGGGAAATTCATAGCAATGCAGGCCTTCCTCAAAAAAGGAGAAAGATCTCAAATTGACAACTAACCCACCACCTAAATGAATTAGAAAAGGAAGAACAAACAAAACCCAAAGTCAGCAGAAGGAAGGAAATCATAAAGATCAAAGAGGAAATCAATAAAAATAGAGATTCAAAGAAAATTAGAAACCAAATAAATAAAATCAAGAGCTAGTTCTTTGAAAAGGTAAACAAATTTGACAAACCTCTGGTTAGACTCACTAAGAAGCAGAGAGAAAGACCGAAAGAAACAAAATAAGAAATGAAAAAGGAGAAATCACAATGGATACTGCTGAAATAAAAGAAAAAAAAAAACATGATTGAATACTATGAACAACTCTATGCCATAAAATCTGACAATCTGGAGGAAATGGACAATTTTATAGAGTCTGACAGCCTGCCAAAACTGAATCAAGAAGAAACAGACCAACTGAACAGACCAATCACTAGAAATGAAATTGAAGAGGTCATAAAAACACTTCTTACATATAAAAGTCCAGCAGCAGATGGCTTCACAGGTGAATTCTACCAAACATAAAAATATCAAAAAGTGCCCATTCTCCTTAAATTTTTTCAAAAGTTTGAAGAAGAAGGAACACTCCCAAAGACATTCAATGATGCCACCATCACCCTCATTCCAAAATCAGGCAATGATACCACCAAAAAACAAAACTATAGGCCAATATCTTTGATGAATATAGATGCAAAAATTATCAACAAAATTTTAGCCAACTGAATCCAATGACATATAAAAAAGATAGTACACCATGACCAGGTGGGATTCATCCCAGGTTCACAAGGATGGTTCAACATACGCAAATCAGTCAACGTCATACACCACATTAACAAAAGAAAAGTCAAAAAGCACATGATCACCTCAATAGATGCAGAAAAAGCATCTGACAAAGTCCAACATCCATTCATGATCAAAACTCTCACCAAAGTGGATATAGAGGGAACATTCCTTAACATAATCAGAGCCATTTATGACAAACACACAGCAAATACAATACTCAATGGAGAAAAGCTGAAAGTCTTCCAACTAAAATTTGAAACAAGACAAGGATGCTCACTCTCACCACTGTTATTCAACATAGTATTGGAAGTCCTAGCCACAGCAATTAGACAAACCAAAGAAATAAAAGGCATCCAAATAGGAAGAGAAGAGGTAAAACTGTCACTGTATGCAGATGACAGGATGCTAAACATAGAAAACCCTAAGACTACTTGAACTGATCAATAAATTCAGCAAAGTAGCAGGATATAAGATTAACATTCAGAAATCAGTCACATTTCTGTATACTAACAATGAAATATTAGAAAAGGAATACAAAAATATAATACCTATTAAAATTGCAAACCAAAAAAATAAAATACCTCGGAATACACCTGACCAAGGAGGTAAAGGACATATGTGCCAAGAACTATAAAACATTAATCAAGGAAATTAAAGAAGATGGAAAGAAATGGAAAGATATTCCATGGTCCTGGGTTGGAAAAGTTAATATTATAAAAATGGCCATACTACCCAAAGCAACCTACAGATTCAATGCAATCCCTATCAAATTACCCACAACATTTTTCACAGAACTAGAACAAACTATCCAAAAATTTGTATGGAACCACAAAAGACCCAGAATTCCCGAAGCAACTCTGAAGAACAAAAAGCAAGCAGGAGTCATCTCTCTTACAGACTTCAGGCAATCTTACAAAGCCACAGGCATCAAGACAGTGGTACCTATACAAAAACAAACAAGCAGACCAATGGAGGAGAATAGAGAACCCAGAAATAAACCAAGACACCTATGGTCAATTAAACACTGACAAAGGAGGCAAGAACATGAAATGGGAAAAAGAAAGTCCTTTCAGCAAGAATTGCTGGGAATCCTGGACAGTTGCATGCAAAGCAATGAAACTAGAACACACCCTCACACCATGCACAAAAATAAACTCAAAATGGTAGAAAGACTTCAATATAAGAAAAGACACCATCAAACTCCTGGAAGAGAAAATAGGCAAAACATTCTCTGACATCAACCTTAAAAATATTTCCTCAGGTCAGTCTTCCAAAGCAACAGAAATAAGAGCAAAAATAAGCCAATGGGACCTAATCAAACTGACAAGGTTTTGCACAGCAAAAGAAACCAAAAAGAAAGCAAAAAGACAATTTACAGAATGGGAGAAAATAGCTTCAAATGATGCAACTGACAAGGGCTTAACTTCAAAAATACACAAACAACTTATTCAACACAACAGCAAAAGAGCCAACAACCGGATTGAAAGGTGGGCAAAAGACCTGAATAGACATTTCTCCAAGGAAGAGATATACAGATGGCCAACCAGCACATGAATCAATGCTCAACATCGCTGATTATTAGAGAAATGCTAATCAAAACTACAATGAGATACCACCTCACACCAGTCAGAATGGCCATCAGTAATAAATCCACAGATAACAAATGTTGGAGGGAGTGTGGAGAAAAGGGAACCCTCCTTCACTGTTGGTAGGAATGTAAACTGGTACAGCCACTGTGGAGAACAGCATGGAGGTACCTTATAAATCTGTACATAGAACTACCATGTGATCCAGCAATCCCACTTTTGGGCACATATCCGGACAAAACCTTCCTTGAACAATACACATGCACCTGCATGTTCATTGCAGCACTATACACAATAGCCAAGACATGGAAATAACCCAAATGTCCACCAACAGATCACCAGATTAGGAAGATGTTTTATATATACACAGTGGAATACTACTCAGCCATGAAAAGAATGAAATAATGCCCTTTGCAGCAACATGGGTGGAACTAGAGCTTCTCACACTGAGTGAACTAAGCCAGAAAGTGAAAGACAAATACCATATGATATCACTTATACCTGGCATCTATTTTAAGGCACAGATGAACTTTTCCACAGAAGATCATGGACTTGGAGGATAGACTTGTGGTTGCCAAAGGGGAGGGGGAGGAATTGGATGGATTGGGAGCTTGGGGTTAAAAGATGCAACCTATTGCATTGGAATGGATTAGCAATGATATCCTGCTGTGTAGCACTGGAAACTATGTCTAGTCACTTATGATGGAGCATGATAATGTGAGAAAAAAGAATGCAGACATGTATCTGTAAGTGGGTCACCATGCTATTCAGTACAAAACTGACAGAACAGTGTAAACCGGCTATAATAGAAAAAAATCATAAATAAATTTAAAAATAAAAAAATTAAGAGAAAGTCAAATACCATATGATATCACTAAAATACGGCACTAGCAATCCTGTCTACAAAAGAGCAAAAGACTCCCAAACATAGCAAATGGGCATGTGGCTTCCAAGTCAGGAGGTAGGGAATGAGTTGGATGGGGAGTTTGGGGGTGTTTTGGATGTAAACTATTACATTTGGAGTAGATGGGAGATGGGGACCTACTCTACAAAGGGTACTGTGTAGGTTTGGGTCACTTTGCTGTACCACAGTAACTGAAGAAACATTGTAAATCAACTACATATTTTTTTAAAAAATATCTCCATAATCACATTCTTCTTAGCATCAACATTCCTGCCAGAGACTGAACACTGTGCAATGCACAGCTTCAAAATGCTCCCAATAAACCCCACCACCAGTATTCATACCATTTATATACCCATCTCCTTATGTGTGTACTGGACACAGGGACTTGCTTCCAAAGAATAGAACTTGGAAATAAATATGGGCTATCCTTTCCAAAGTGAAAGTGTAGGAAGACTCAGCTTTCATCTTGCAGCCCTCCCCTACCATCTCACCACCTCACCCATGAGGGAAGCCAGCCGCCATGTTTTCAGAGGTCCACTTGGTCAGAAACTACAGGACACCTCTGGCCTTCAAAGAATGCAATCCTCTCAACAGCCACGTAAGTGAACTTGGAATTAGATACTCTTCTGGTCAAGGAACGATAGGACTTCAGCCCTGGTTGACATTTGGGATGTAGACCTCTCTGAGCCCCCTTGAAGTATTAAAGCAAACTAGCAGGTTACCAGATCAATATGTCAAAATTCCCGGTTGTGTAATGTAGCGACATATAGCAACTAGACAGGAAAATTAGTTAGAATTTTATATTAACTAGGCTTTGAAATGTAAAAATAGAACTAGAATTTGAACTATCATTTAAAGTAGCAAAACCAATAAATCTCCAGCAAACAAAAGGTAAAACCCCAAACCATGGCCACATAAACAAAAACAGGAAATTCCCAGAGACCTAAATCTTAACTAAGAAAATAGAAATGCCCTCAGAATCTCGGCGTGTAAGACCTCAATCTCTGTAAATCACGTAACTAATTCAATGGATTTACACATACAAAAGTCACAAAATTCTCTCTCTAAATGAAAAACAAAGTCAAGCTGTCTGAATTTCAGGAGGAGATAAGCAGCTTTGAAGTCAGAGGGGAAGAGTAGAAGTCAGCCTCCTCCTGAGAACTTGAAAGGCCTATATCCTTCCTAATACACTCAATTTCCTCCTTTTCTCCCTCGGTTAAATCAGCAAATCCTCAGAGACGGAGAGACCAAGGACCAATTTGTCTAATTACCTGCTGTGTGCATTGAGGTTTCAAGGCTGCCACATTGTAAATAATCAGCCTGTGCTTCCCAGCTCTTCAGGTAGCTTCTCCAGTCCAATGGGTTCCATTCTGTGTGTGTGATCTTCCCAGAGTTTTTGTCTGCACCAGGAGGTCCACATCTATGTCTGTCTCCTGCCAGTCCCAAGAACAAAGCTGCCGCCATCTGCCTTTCTCCATCCTGCTCCAGCAGAGACACAGCCCAGCTGAGGGAGAGACAGGTGCAGGGGGAGACGGTTGTTTTCTCATTGTCAAGCCAGGGGGACATTTGAGAAAGCCAGGGGCAGGATAGCAAAAGGCAAAGATTCTGCTCACAAGCCAAGAATTTGATGTTGTTGGTTCTGGTGGGGATCCTAGAACACTTATTTAAATTTCTGTCTTCCTCCCACACTGCTCCAGCTTCTGCAGGCATATTTTCTATAAACTGAGAAGGAAAGAGGTCCCTCAAAACTATCCCTAAAGTGCTCCAGATGATCATGAAGGTGATGATGATGGAAATGTTGACAATAACCCAAATGTCACAGAACTTTACCTAGGGATTTCATGTTCCAGGTGCTGAGTTAAGATTTTTTAATGAAGCCTTTGTGCCTTTTCTCTGCACTACTACCCTCCAAACATGCATGAGCATCATTTTACAGTTGAGGATAGGGATAGAGTATTTTAAAGGAATGTTATCAAGGCTTGCAGTAAAAACAGGGTTAAGTTGGATGTGATTGCAGACTGTGAAACTCCATTCATAGGGCACCTACGCAGTACTCTCTCCTGGTGACACAGCCTGTGTTCAGAGAGTCCCTCTCTAATGATGAATTGACTTGAAAATCTCCTAAGTTGGCATATGAAGGCCAATTTAGGGTTTGAGATCTGGCTTTCATCCTAATTGCTCAACTGTCAACTGATCATCAGAGGGGCTGGATTTGATTTAAGAAAAAAGACATCACAAATGTTTAAGGATTGACACACATTTCAGAAATTTGATCAACCCACTACAAACAAAAACAGCAAAAGGAAAACTCTGCCCCTTTAATCCCAGGCAAAGACCTCTGCTCACTGTGCTCTTCCCTTTGGGGATTCATGAAGGACCACAGTGGAGGACATTGGCGGCACCTGCTCTATCAATGACAGGAAGTAAGGCTCAGCTGAACACAGGGATCCCAGGAAGAATCAGCTCATGACAATTCAAGCAGTTCTTTTTTTCCCTTCTCTTATACTTTGCCTCACTGCCCACTTCCCCCTTTATTCTCTCTCTTTTTTTTGGCAGATGTTTCTTACTTTATTTTCTCTGAAACATTTTAAGTAACATTGGTATTAACTTGTTATGTATTTGGAATAATTACCTGATTACTTATTTATTTTTATCTCTACAGGAGTAAAGCGTCAAGGTGTTGGATTCTATCCTTATGCAAGAATTTAGAAAAAGCTGAAAAGTTTAACTTATGAAGTTTGAAAGAGGCTTTTGAACCTCCACTAAAACTCTGACCAGTAGGGAAACACAGCAGACAAGTTCAGTGTATTGAACTCAGAGACACACAATTTCGTTTTGAATCCTTCCCACCCTACTTGTTATCTGAATGACACAGGGCAAGTTTGCAGTATCTTTGAGCTTCGGGGTTGTTCTCTAAATTGATATCCAATTGACACCATTGCATTGACTAAGAATGAAACAAAAGGGGTGCTAAGAATGTGAATTTATTTGAAATGAATGCATTATAGTAACAGTAAAGTAAATTTTATACATTGTCATCAGCATCACATCATCTTCATCATCCTCAAGGTGAAGTACCCTCAGTGAAACTATCTTGTGATCTGAGGCTTGGACTTCCATAGATGCTTCAAAACATTTTATTGTGTCCTCATGCAAGTAGCTTCCGAATACCTGGAGGGAAATATCCGAGTCTCATTTATTTTGATCTTCTCAGATCCTCTTCTAGCCTAGCACAGCACAGGCTACCAGAACAAAAAATCTATGTTAGATATTGTACAGACTCTTCCTTGGTTCTCAGATAAAGTTTGGGCAATACATCTTCCATACACTGTGCACATTCTTGCTTATAGTTTCATTTCTTCCAGTGATGTCTTATAAGATTACACAAAAGATGAAACAGTGCTAGTATGCCTCTGTGTCACTTCCTGAGGGTCTTATCACTTTCTTTCTTCTTCTTCTTTTTTTTTTGCCTTTTTTCGGGCTGCACCAGCATATGGAAGTTCCCAGGCTAGGGATCAAATCAGAGCTGTAGCCACTGGCCTATGCCACAGACAGATATGAGCCGCGTCTGTGACTTACACCACAACTCATTGCAACACTGAATCCTTAACCCACTGAACAAGGCCAGTGATAAAACTTGCATCTGCATGGATACTAGTCAGATTCATTTCTGCTGAGCCATGATGGGAACTCCTCATTTTCCTTTTATTAGGATCTATAACATCCAGGGTTTTTTTTAAGTATTGAATCATTAAAATAAAACAGAGAGAGAGAAAGAAAGGGGTAGTTAATATGATTTTGTGCCTGAGACACATTTTATGATTTCCACTCACTCTGAATGAGTTTTCTGGGACCTGATAGGCTTCTCTCTCTCTCTCCTTATAGGAAAATATAATAACATTAAATCTTTATTAGGATTGTATCTCATCAATGACTAACTCATCCAATAATGATTCAAATTCTGATTGAGCATTTATTCAGTGCTAAGATGTCTCTTAGGAGCCACTCCTGCCATCAGGATGAGCCACCATCCATTATGCCCTAATGGTCTATTGATTAGTTTGAACCGAAATTTCCTGAGAGGCAAATTTAGTTGCTTTTAGCATCCTTAATTAGAAGATTTTTGAGAAAGAGAAAAATAGTTTTTATTCTCTCTGGTTCCTTCAAAAGTAGGGGGCAGATATTTTCCTACGTTTGTGGATTTGTTTTCACACAATATATTGTCCAGATGTCTTTGGCCACATGCCTCTAAAACAGATGTAATAAAGAAACAGCTGAGTGCCTCAGGCATCAATAAAGAGGAGCTCACAGAAGTTTTCATCCTGGCTCGGTGGAAATGAATCTGACTAGCATCCATGAGGATGTAGGTTTGATGCCTGGCCTTGCTCAGTGGCTTAAGGATCTGGTATTGCTGCAAGCTGTGGTGTAGGTTGCATACATGGCTCAGATCCCAGGTGGATTTGGCTGTGGCATAGGCCTGTGGCTACACTCTCATGTGACCCCTAGCTTGGGAACCTCCATATGCCATGGGTGTGGCCCTAAAAAGACAAAAAAAAAATTGAGAAGATGCTCACAATGAAGAAATAGTGCTGAAGGTGCTGGGGTGTATGTTCTTGAACCATGAACAATTTCTGTGTGCATTGCTTAAATCTAAAGTATGAACACTAGGGGTTCCCACCATGGCTCAATGGGTTCACCACCAGACAGAGTACAAATCAGGATGTGGTGTTTTTCCCTGGCCTTGCTCAGTGGGTTAAGGATCCAGCATTGTAGCAAGCTGCAGCACAGGTCACAGATACAGCTTATGCCCAGTGTTGCTATGGCTGGGGAGTAGGCCCACAGCTGCAGCTCTGATTTGATCACAAGCCTGGGAACTTCCATATGCTACAGGTGTGGCCATAAAATAAATAAATAAGAAAATAATAAATAAATAAGGACACTTCTCTTGGTGCCTCAACAATTGTTTCATTTGTTCACCAATATCTTCTTTTTTAGATGTTTCCCCTAACATGGAACCAGAGAATCATACCTATTTCTCAGAATTCCTCCTCCTGGGCCTCTCAGATGATCCAGACCTGCAGCCTCTCCTCTTTGAACTCTTTCTCTCCATGTATTTGGTGACTCTAATTGGGAACCTGCTCATCATCCTGGCTGTCAGCTCTGATTCCCACCTCCACACACCCATGTACTTCTTCCTTTCCAATTTGTCCTTGGCTGACATCAGTATCAGCACCACCACTGTCTCCAAGATGCTAGTAAACCTCCAGACACACAACAAAACTATCAGATATGCAGGCTGCCTAGCTCAGGTGACCTTTTATCCTTTTTTTGCCTGTTTGGAGAGTCTACTTCTGACAGTCATGGCCTATGACCGGTTGGTGGCCATCTGTCACCCCCTACACTACCTGATGATCATGAACTCCCGCCTCTGTGGCTTGCTGGTCCTGGGGTCATTTTCCATTGGCCTCTTAAACTCCCAGCTGCACTACCTGATGATGTCACAGCTCACCTTCTGTGCTGATGTGAAAATCCCTCATTTCTTTTGTGAACTTTCTCAGCTCATTAGTCTTGCCAGTTCTGACACCTCCACCTATAACATATTAATCTACTTCATCGGTACCATCTTTGGTGGGATTCCACTCTTAGGGATCTTTTATTCTTATGCTCGAATTCTTTCCTCCATTCTGAGAGTCTCATCATCGGGAGGGAGGTATAAAGCCTTCTCCACCTGTGGCTCTCACCTGTCCATTGTTTGCTTGCTGTATGGAACAGGCCTTGGGGTGTACCTCAGTTCAGCCATCTCCTCCTCCCCCAGGAAGGGTGCAGTGGCCTCGGTGATGTACACTGTGTTCACACCTATGTTGAATCCCTTCATCTACAGCCTGAGGAACGGGGACATCAAGCGTGCCCTGTGGGGGATTGTCAGCAGAATAGTCTAATCTCAATAACTGTGCTATCTTTATTTGGTTCTCAACTGGTAATGGCATGCAAATCAAATATGTACAACAATAAACTCAGAATCTGGAGTCACATAGTCTATGTGCAATTTTCTGGCTCTCTGCTTTTTCTTAACACGAATTTTCCTCTTCGAACAGTGCTGATGGAATTGTGCTATTACTTGCGCTCCCCATGAAAGTCATGGCCCATCCAAGGTTTTGCATAGCACATCACTTTCTACATGCACTACCCAGGACTCTCAATCATGGGTAGTTTTGTTTCTATCTTTGCAAAATAAGCACCGCTCTCCCTTCTTATTGTTTCTATACTTTTCACGTAATTTTCCTCCCATTTCTTAATATGGATCCAAACTCTATCTTAATAACTAAAACATCCAATGTATTTTGACAAGCTCTAAGAGGCAGAGAGTGAAATGGTAGTTGTCAGAGGTTTGGGAGGAGGAATGGGCACTTAGTGTTTCATGGGGACAGAGTTTTCACCTGGGAAGGTGAAAAAGGTTCTAGAGGAGCAGGGTAGTGATGGATGCAAAACAATATGAAGGTACTTAACACAACTGAACTGCATACTAAAAAATAGTTAAGAGGGTAAATTTTGTGGTATTTTACTATGATAAAAATATATCTCCTGTAGGGAATGAGGGATATACTGCTCCAAATGTTGGGTGTTACTCAGTCATCAGCAATCACCTCCTAGAAGAACCTGCTTCAGCTACAGATCACCACCAGGCAGCCCACATCCAATGACTCTATCATGTGGGGATATAAGCCTTTGACCCCTTTGCCCCACCTCCAACCATCTCTCAGGAATCATACTGGCTCCAGAGCTTCCTGGTGGATTTCAGAGGCCTTTGATGGACTGCAACTTGGCTTGACTTTTTGCACTGCCCTTCCTCCCTACAAAGAGTTTGCAAATACCACAAAATCCCAAGGAACAGTCTTCAAAAGAAGCCCCTCATTTCAGACACCAGCCACAATTTCGGGGTTTCTAGGGTCACCCTCATTACAGGTATGCTGGCAACAAAGTTGAGGGCTTTCTCTTATTCAATAATTCTCTAGAAGGACTCAAACTGAGAGGACCCCCTCAGGTTCATAATGCACTTGAATGACTCACAGAACTCAGAAAAGTTATGAATATAGGATTAGAGTTTCATTATAGCAAAAGGATACAAATTAGAACCAGACTAAAGAAAACCAACCCAGGAGAGGATCTCAAACATCGCAGGGTGAAGCTTCTTCTGTCCTCTCTCCATGGAGTCCAGACGCATTTCTTCTTCATGTTGAAAATTGCTGACAATATTCAAAAAAGTCTTACCAAGTAGGTAGCTCACCTGAGCTTCAGTTTCTAGACATTTTATAGAGGCTTCATTCCATAAACCTGGTTGGTTTCATTTTTGTCCATATTGTTGAATTCACTTTTGAGCTTCGCTCCTCAGAGGTTGGGTTGATGTCACTTTGCCCAAAGCCATAATTCTAATGGTTTGCCTTTCTGGCTTGGCTTTCTATTAGCACAAATTCTCTGGTAGGGCCTAGAGTATCCACCGTGAATACTAATACACCTATCATTAAGGAAATTTCAAAGGTTTAAAAAGTTACCTCCCAGAGGAGTTCCCTTTATGGCTCATTAGGTTAAGAACACAGCATTGTCTCTTTGGCAATGCAGGGTCAATCCCTGGCTTCCCTCAGTGGGTTATGTATCCAGTCTTGCCACAAGCAGTGGTGTAGTCACAGATGCAGCTTGGATCTGGCATTTCTGTGGATGTGGTGTGGGACAGCAGCTGCAGCTCTAATTTCACCTTTGGCATGGGAACTTCCATATGCCACAGGTGTGGACATAACAATAAGAATAAAATATGGGAGAGAGGACAAGATGGCGGAGGAGTAGGGGGACACGCTCGCCCTCTCCCACAAACACAACAAAAAAAGCACATCTACAGAAGAAATGACTCGCACAGAACAACAACCAATCGCTGGCAGAGGAACCTAAACTCCAATAACGGCAAGAAGTTCGTGACATTATTGGGCAGAACGGGAGAAAAGAGGAGAGTGAGAGAAGGTGAATCCGAGCGGGACGGGCGCTCCCGAAAGGGAACTGCGGAGGAGAAAGGGATCCCGCACCCTGGAAAGTCTCCTACCGGGGGAAAGATCAAACGAACGGGAGGAATCTCCAGATGCAGAGAAGAGTGTAGCAGTAAGTCGGAGTACGGAAAAACGATCAAGAACCCAACGGACCATCTGAACTACGGGCACAGTCACCAAAAATTGAGACGCCTGGGTGGGGGCTGGGCACCGAATCCTCGGCTCCAGAGGTTAGTCCCCGGGAAAGGGCCGGGGGACGCCTGGGTGGGGGCTGGGCACCGAGACCTCAGCTCTGAAGGTTGGTCCCCGAGAGGGGGCCGGGGGACGCCTGGGTTGGGGCTGGGCACAGAGACCTCGCCTCCGAAGGTTAGTCCCCAAGAAAGGGCCGGGGGGCGCCGCCTGGGTGGGGGCTGGGCACCGAGACCTCGGCTCCAGAGATTAGTCCCCGGGCTAGGGGGGCGGGGAAGAGCGGAAACTGCTTGGGAGGTCTCTAAACCATTTGACGGGGCAGAGACTGCCTGGGAGACTAGAAAACAAAGCTGTCGCAGAGGAAGGGAGCAATACTCTAGGGGCGGGGAAGTGGAAAGCCGCCTCAGAGGGAACCTGGGAGAAGAGCCTGGTCTGCGCCCGTGCTGGGGAGGGGAGAGAAGAAGGGGTGGGTCCCCATAGAATACCCCCCACGCCACAGCAAGCTTACAGGCCCGCTAGCTAGCAGAAAGCTGTGCTTCCCAGTGCATTCCCTCCCCCCACCCCCGCCACCCCCTACGCTCTCGCCGAACCTGGGGCTGCCTGCCATCCAGGAGGGCTGGCCTCAACAATTGCGTGAAGCCTACCACCGCAGGGGCTCTCCCTGCACAGGCCTGCTTGCCCTTTGGAGGGGCTACACTTCCACAGAGCAGCACCAAACACCACCAGGCCCCTAGAAAAGGCCTGCAGCCCAGAAAAGCTAGAACAAGCCTAGCCAGGCCGTGAATAGATCGACCTAATTCTCCGACGGTTTTTCTGAGACGGGCTCCCCCGGGGAGGAGCCTCTTGAGTCTCCAAGGGCCTTGCTACACGCCCAAGACCCCAGGGGGTGCTAAGACCTAGTGGACCAGCTGCATAGGACTGCCAGCTCCAGGCAGGACCCCCTGCAGCCCAGAAAAGCTGCAACAAGCCTGGCCGAATTGGGAAAAGATCTCAGACGGTCTCTCTGAGTCGGGCTGTCCTGGGGAGGAACCTCTTGAGTCTCCAAGGGCCCTGCTACCCGCCCAAGACCCCAAGGGGTGCTGAGACCTAGTGGACCAGCTGCATAGGACTGCCAGCTCCAGGCAGGACCCCCTGCAGCCCAGAAAAGCTGCAACAAGCCTGGCGGAATCGGGAAAAGATCTCAGACGGTCTTTCTGAGTCGGGCTGTCCTGGGGAGGAGCCTCTTGAGTCTCCAAGGGCCCTGCTACCCGCCCAAGACCCCAGGGGGTGCTGAGACCTAGTGGACCAGCTGCATAGGACTGCCAGCTCCAGGCAGGACCCCCTGCAGCCCAGAAAAGCTGCAACAAACCTGGCGGAATCGGGAAAAGATCTCAGACGGTCTTTCTGAGTCGGGCTGTCCTGGGGAGGAGCCTCTTGAGCCTCCAAGGGCCCTGCTACCTGCCCAAGACCCCAGGGGGTGCTGAGACCTAGTGGACCAGCTGCATAGGACTGCCAGCTCCAGGCAGGACCCCCTGCAGCCCAGAAAAGCTGCAACAAGCCTGGCCGAATCGGGAAAAGATCTCAAACGGTCTTTCTGAATCGGGCTGCCCTGGGGAGGAGCCTCTTGAGTCTCCAAGGGCCCTGCTACCCGCCCAAGACCCCAACGGGTGCTGAGACCTAGTGGACCAGCTGCATAGGACTGCCAGCTCCAGGCAGGACCCCCTGCAGCCCAGAAAAGCTGCAACAAGCCTGGCCGACGTGGGAAAAGATCTCAGACGGTCTTTCTGAGTCGGGCTGTTCTGGGGAGGAGCCTCTTGAGTCTCCAAAGGCCCTGCTACCCGCCCAAGACCCCAAGGGGTGCTGAGACCTAGTGGACCAGCTGCATAGGACTGCCAGCTCCAGGCAGGACCCCCTGCAGCCCAGAAAAGCTGCAACAAGCCTGGCGGAATCGGGAAAAGATCTCAGACGGTCTTTCTGAGTCGGGCTGCCCTGGGGAGGAACCTCTTGAGTCTCCAAGGGCCCTGCTACCCGCCCAAGACCCCAGGGGGTGCTGAGAACCAAGTGAAATCTGCTACCATCGTGGGGTGGACCTCCCAGTCCTGTCTGCCCTCAGGAAGTCCTCCTTTGCTTCAAAGAAACACTGTTAGCCCCATCAACACTCCAGAAAAGCCACACTGCCTCAAAAAAAGATTGACCAACAACGACAGCCCTCAGGAAATATTCCAGGGCAGTGACAAGGCAAACACTACCCGATAACGGAGAGTACAACTCCCTCAGGAGAAAGAAGACAACAAGCAAGATGAAGAAGCTGAGAAACCACCCCCAGTCAAACCAACAGGAGAACTCACCTAAAACAGTCAACAATGAAACTGATCTCTGCAGTCTGACAGACCTGGAGTTCAAAAGAGAAATAGTGAAAATACTGAAGGAATTAAGAGAAGATATGAACAGCAATGCAGATACCCTCAGAAAGGAGCTAGAAAATATAAGGAGGAGCCAAGAAAAACTAGAACATTCATTTGCAGAGATGCAAACTGAACTAGGGGCAGTAAAAACCAGAATGAATAATGCAGAAGAACGAATCAGTGATATGGAAGATAGAATAATGGAAATCACTCAATCTGGTCAACAGACAGAAAACCGAATCAAAAAACTGGAAAGCAATATAAGAGACCTATGGGATAATATAAAACGGGCCAATCTACGCATAATAGGAATTCCAGAAGGAGTAGAAAAAGATAAGGGAATGGAAAATATATTTGAAGAAATTATTGCTGGAAACTTCCCAAATCTAAAGGATACTGGATTCAAGATACAAGAAGCACAGAGGGCCCCAAACAAACTGAACCCAAACAGACCCACACCAAGACACATCATAATAAAAATGGCAAAAGTTAGTGATAAAGAGAGGATCCTCAAGGCAGCAAGAGAAAAACAGAATGTTACCTACAAGGGAACCCCCATAAGAATATCAGCTGATTTCTCTACAGAAACACTACAGGCCAGGAGGGAATGGCAAGAGATATTTAAAGTGCTCAAAGGAAAAAATATGCAACCTAGAATACTTTATCCAGCAAGAATATCATTTAAAATAGAAGGGGAAATAAAAATTTTTCCCAACAAACAAAAACTTAAAGAATACAGCAACACAAAACCCAGGTTAAAGGAAATATTGAAAGGGCTTCTCTAAACCAAAAAGAAAGGAAGGAAAGGGAAGAAAAAAGAAAAGAAAAAAAAAAAAGAAGAAGAAGAAGAGGAAGAACTAGGACTGAGGAAGATACAATCAGAGAGCAGTCACTCAAATAAGCCAGCATACAGATTTAATCATGAACATGCTTCAAACAAAATAAAATTAAAAAGAAAAAAATAAAAGAGTCATCAAAACCATAAAATGTGGGCAAGGGATGTTAGGAGGTAAATAATCCTTTTTGTTTGTATGTATGTCTCTCTTCTTAATTTTAATATAATAATGAAGTGTTTGAACTTACAGGACCATCAGGCTAAAACACACAATTATGGGAAGGGGTTAGCATACTTAAAAAACAGGGCAACCACAAGCCAAAACCAAATATTGCATTTGCAAAAAATGAAAAAAAAAAATACACTCAAGCAGATAATAACAGGAGACCATCCAACCAAAAAAAAAAAAAAAAAAAAAAAAAGAAAGGAAGAATGGAGAACCATAGAATCAACTGGAACACGAGGATCAAATGGCAATAAATAATCATCTATCAATTATCACCTTAAATGTCAATGGACTGAATGCCCCAATCAAAAGACACAGAATGGCTGAGTGGATAAAAAGGCAAAAACCTTCAATATGCTGCCTACAAGAAACTCACCTTAGGACAAAAGATACATATAGATTGAAAGTGAAAGGCTGGGGAAAAGTATTTCATGCCAATAGACATGACAGAAAAGCAGGAGTTGCAACGCTCATATCAGACAAAATAGACTTTAAAACAAAAGACATAAAGAAAGACAAAGAAGGACACTATTTAATGAATAAGGGATCCATCCAAGGAGAGGATGTTACTATCATCAACATATATGCCCCAAACATAGGAGCACCCAGATACATACAACAAATATTAACAGACATAAAGGGAGATATTGATGAGAATACAATCATAGTAGGAGACCTAAATACCCCCCTCACATCAATGGACAGATCCTCTAGACAGAAAACCAATAAAGCAACAGAGATCCTAAAGGAAACAATAGAAAAGTTAGACTTAATTGATATCTTCAGGACACTACATCCAAAAAAATCAGAATACACATTCTTCTCAAATGCTCATGGAACATTCTCAAGAATCGACCACATATTGGGACATAAAGCGAATCTCAATAAATTTAGGAGCATAGAAATTATCTCAAGTATCTTCTCTGACCACAATGCCATGAAATTAGAAATCAACCATGGGAAAAGGAAAGAGAAAAAACCTACTCCATGGAGACTAAACAACATGCTACTAAAAAACCAATGGGTCAATGAGGAAATCAAGAAGGAAATTAAAAACTATCTTGAAACAAATGATAATGAAGACACAACCTCTCAAAATCTATGGGATGCTGCGAAAGCAGTGCTCAGAGGGAAATTTATAGCAATACAGGCCTTTCTCAAAAAAGAAGAAAGATCCCAAATTGACAACTTAACCCTCCACCTAAATGAATTAGAAAAAGAAGAACAAAGAAGTCCTAAAGTCAGCAGAAGGAAGGAAATTGTAAAGATCAAAGAAGAAATCAATAAAATAGAGACTCAAAAAACAATAGAGAAAATTAATAAAACCAAGAGCTGGTTCTTTGAAAAGGTGAACAAAATTGATAAACCCCTGGCCAGACTCACTAAAAAGAGGAGAGAAAGAACCCAAATCACCAAAATTATAAATGAAAAAGGAGAAATCACAACGGATACAGCAGAAATACAAAAAACCATAAGAGAATACTATGAACAACTATATGGCAATAAGTTTGACAATCTGGAAGAAATGGACAATTTTCTAGAATCTTACAGCCTGCCAAAACTGAATCAAGCAGAAACAGACCAACTGAACAGACCAATCACCAGAAATGAAATTGAAGAGGTCATAAAAGCACTCCCTACAAATAAAAGCCCAGGACCAGATGGCTTCACAGGTGAATTCTATCAAACATATAAAGAGGAATTGGTGCCCATCCTCCTTAAACTCTTTCAAAAGGTTGAAGAAGAAGGAATACTCCCAAAGACATTCTATGAGGCCACCATCACCCTCATTCCAAAACCAGGCAGAGATACCACCAAAAAAGAAAACTATCGCCCAATATCATTGATGAATATAGATGCAAAAATTCTCAACAAAATCTTAGCCAACCGAATCCAACAACATATCAAAAAAATTATACACCATGACCAGGTTGGGTTCATCCCAGGTTCACAAGGATGGTTCAACATACGCAAATCAATCAACATCATACACCACATTAACAAAAAAAAAGTCAAAAATCATATGATCATCTCAATAGATGCAGAAAAAGCATTTGACAAAGTTCAACATCCATTCATGATCAAGACCCTCGCCAAAGTGGGTATAGAGGGAACATTCCTGAATATAATCAAAGCCATTTATGATAAACCCACAGCAAATATAATCCTCAATGGGGAAAAACTGAAAGCCTTCTCACTCAAATCTGGAACAAGACAGGGATGCCCACTCTCACCACTGCTCTTCAACATAGTTTTGGAAGTCTTAGCCACAGCAATTAGACAAACAAAAGAAATCAAAGGCATCCATATAGGAAGAGAAGAGATCAAACTGTCACTGTATGCAGATGACATGATTCTATACCTAGAAAACCCTAAGGACTCAACCCCAAAACTCCTTGAACTGATTAATAAATTCAGCAAAGTGGCAGGATATAAGATTAACATTCAGAAGTCAGTTGCATTTCTGTATACCAGCAATGAAGCATTAGAAAAGGAATACAAAAATACGATACCTTTTAAAATTGTACCTCACAAAATCAAATACCTCGGAATACACCTAACCAAAGAGGTAAAGGACCTATATGCCGAGAACTATAAAACCTTAATCAAAGAAATCAAAGAAGATGTAAAAAAATGGAAAGATATTCCATGTTCCTGGATTGGAAAAATCAATATTGTGAAAATGGCCATCCTACCCAAAGCAATCTACAGATTCAATGCAATCCCTATCAAATTACCCATGACATTTTTCACAGAACTAGAACAAACAATCCAAACATTTATATGGAACCACAAAAGACCGAGAATCGCCAAAGCAATCCTGAGAAACAAAAACCAAGCAGGAGGCATCACTCTCCCAGACTTCAAGAAATACCACAAAGCCACAGTCATCAAAACAGTGTGGTACTGGTATCAAAACAGACAGACAGACCAATGGAACAGAATAGAGAATCTGGAAATTAACCCTGACACCTATGGTCAATTAATCTTTGACAAGGGAGGCAAGAACATCAAATGGGAAAAGGAAAGTCTATTCAGCAAGCATTGCTGGGAAACCTGGACAGCTGTATGCAAAGCAATGAAACTAGAACACACCCTCACACCATGCACAAAAATAAACTCCAAATGGCTGAAAGACTTAAATATACGACAGGACACCATCAAACTCCTAGAAGAAAACATAGGCAAAACACTCTCTGACATCAACATCATGAATATTTTCTCAGGTCAGTCTCCCAAAGCAATAGAAATTAGAGCAAAAATAAACCCATGGGACCTCATCAAACTGAAAAGCTTTTGCACAGCAAAGGAAACCCAAAAGAAAACAAAAAGACAACTTACAGAATGGGAGAAAATAGTTTCAAATGATGCAACTGACAAGGGCTTAATCTCTAGAATATACAAGCAACTTATACAACTCAACAGCAAAAAAACCAATCAATCAATGGAAAAATGGGCAAAAGACCTGGGTAGACATTTCTCCAAAGAAGATATACAGATGGCCAACAAACACATGAAAAAATGCTCAACATCGCTGATTATAAGAGAAATGCAAATCAAAACTACCATGAGATACCACCTCACACCAGTCAGAATGGCCATCATTAATAAATCCACAAATAACAAGTGCTGGAGGGGCTGTGGAGAAAAGGGAACCCTCCTGCACTGTTGGTGGGAATGTAAACTGGTACAGCCACTATGGAGAACAGTTTGGAGATACCTTAGAAATCTATACATAGAACTTCCATATGACCCCGCAATCCCACTCTTGGGCATCTATCCGGACAAAGCTCTACTTAAAAGAGACACATGCACCCGCATGTTCATTGCAGCACTATTCACAATAGCCAGGACATGGAAACAATCCAAATGTCCATCGACAGAGGATTGGATTCGGAAGATGTGGTATATATACACGATGGAATACTACTCAGCCATAAAAAAGGATGACATAATGCCATTTGCAGCAACATGGATGGAACTAGAGAATCTCATCCTGAGTGAAATGAGCCAGAAAGACAAAGACAAATACCATATGACATCACTTATAACTGGAATCTAATATCCAGCACAAATGAACATCTCCTCAGAAAAGAAAATCAATCATGGACTTGGAGAAGAGACTTGTGGTTGCCTGATGGGAGGGGGAGGGAGTGGGAGGGATCGGGAGCTTGGGCTTATCAGACACAACTTAGAATAGATTTACAAGGAGATCCCGCTGAATAGCATTGAGAACTATGTCTAGATACTCATGTTGCAACAGAAGAAATGGTGGGGGAAAAACTGTAATTGTAACGTATACATGTAAGGATAACCTGACCCCCTTGCTGTACAGTGGGAAAATAAAATTAAAAAAAAAAAAAAAAAAAAAAAAAAAAAGAATAAAATATGCATATATATATATATATGTACTCATAAATAAAAATAAATGTTACCTTCTAGGGACTGGGTCAAAGCAACATCTCTCTTTAGCTTGGGATCAAATTCATTCTTATACCCCTGCCCTTTCATAAGTGTTAAAAAATTCAAAATATTTGTAACACATTAATCCATAATTTCCCTTCCTTCCTGGACTACTAGATATTACATACAGTGATATATAAGCCCCTGAGATAATTAATGTTTGGTTTTCTTCTATTACTATCAATATTCAATAGGATCAAATGTTACCCAATTAATAGTCTGCATGAGATTGCATCACAAGTTAAATGCTGGTTTTATAATTTCAAGAATAAGAAGGGACAAGTAATCATGATATAAATCTCTCAAGTGGACATGTAATAAGAAAATACAAGGTGAGGATCTTTCTGCCTCCTTCAAGAAAATTCATCATAGCAAAGATAGTGGATTGGAAAAATCAGAAAACAACTCATTCACAAGCCTATCTTTGATTTTCATATACTATGAAGTCTCAGTTGAGCAATGATCCTAGTATTTGATCTCCACTTCCCACTATGAAGTCATCACGGTTATTATTATTACAATTTTCTTATTTCTCCAGCATTCTTCAATTTCTAAACACTCACTTTTCCTTCCAATTCTTCTCTACACTCCTGCCATTTGGGCATTTGGCCTCCCTCTGACATTTATGCACAGACACATAATTAGACTTTTTCCTTCCATGTTCAACTTAATTGGGTATATATACTCTATTTTTACAAATCAGGTAATGAGAAATAAATATCTGAATTCCTCATGCATAGAACTCTGAGCCAGGAGGACTGCACAGGTAAGATGTGGAAGGTTGCAACAGACCACTCTCCCACATATCAAATTTCATAAGCCAAATTATACTAATGACATCAAGATTCCAACATAAAGGTTCTAAAGGAAATATAGTCGAAGACATGCACTCTCTCTAATTGAGCAGTAATCAGATAATCCTGAACTTGGGTATTGAATATCAGTGGTTTACTCTCACATCAATTGAAGGTGTGATTGAAAATGCGGTGACCAGAACCTGCACTGGATATGGACTGGGGACTCCTGTTTGCTCTTTGGTTGTCACTGTTCAGTAAGAGGGCAGGGTTTTCTCTCTAGTTGCCACTCCAGAAACCTGCAGATCTGTTTCTGAGCTGTGTTTCTGACCTGTAGTGCAAGGCAGGTGGGGTTGAAGCAGTCCCACTGGGAGAGGAGCCATTGAGTATCCTTATGCTGAAGTTAATTGCCTGTGAATGTGCTCTGTCGTGTCACCTTTTCCCCATTGTGTGGTCTCACAAAATACACTGTTGTTGGTGTTGCTCTCAACCCCACCTTAACCATGCATATGTTGGTAAGTGGCCCTGGTGTCTCTCAGGTAATTTCACTTGGCCACCAGTGCAGATGCACTGAGTTGAGGACTCAGGACAGCAGTATCCATGTACCTGGATATGCTGTGGAAGATATGGAGGCAGCTCAGACTCTGGCCTGGTCCAAGCCCCATATGTATGTACCCACAGAGCCCACAGCTGCTAAAGCCAGACCCATCTCAGCTTTGGCAGCACTCATCAATGTGGATATTCCACCAGCACTGAATTTATCTATTTATCTATTTATCTATTTAGATAGGGTCGCACTTTCAGCATTCTGAAGTTCCAAGCCTGGGGGTTGAATCAGAGCTGCAGCTGCCAGCCTTTACCACAGCCACAGTGAAGCCAGCTCTGAACCACATTTTCAAACTACACTGCAGCTCATGGCCACTCCGGAGCCTTAACCCACTGAGCGAGGCCCTGGATCAAACCAAAAACCTCATGGATACTACTCAGGTTCATCACCATTGAGCCACAAGGGGAGCTCCACCGGCACAGAATTTATAAGGCTGTCAGTGGAGGTATAAAACCAGTGGTTCACACAATTGGGAGGAGAGATTTCAGCTCTTCCCCTTTAGTCTCAGAATATTTTATATGGATATCTGTCTCCTCTTCCCTCAGCTTGTGCTTGATGTTAGATGTGCTAATGCAGTGGCTCTTACCTATTCCTGAGTTCTCAGTCATGTTGGCATCTTGCACGTGCCTCCAGAGCACGTGATGGGAGCAGTGGGGGCTCACAATTGCTCCTGGAGCTGTGTGCTGGCTGGTGATGGAGTCTGTGAGGGAGATGGCAGTGGCTTGTGCAGCCCCTCCTAGAGCCCAGTGGCAGCCACAAGCTCTCAACTTGTCATGGGCCTTGTGGCTCCTAAGACAGTGGGTCACACATCCTCTCAGGGAAATGAGGAACAGATGTTGGCAGGTGTGGGACTCTTGGTCATGACAGTGAGCCACACAAGCTCCTGGGAAGGTAGAGGCAATGGTCAGTGCTTTCTTTGGGCCCCTTGGCAGAGAAGGCAGTGGGCCATGCACACTCCCAGGGAGTTGTCGGCAGATGTCATTGCACAGTTTTGGGAACTTTAGGGGTGGTGGGCCACATCCACTCCCAGGAATGCAAGGGGAGGGGTTGGTGCCTGGTTGTGGGGCCCTCTGTGGGAGTGGCAGCCATGGTCCATGCACATGTTCCCAGGAAGATAGGGACAGGGAGTCCCTCAGTGGAGACAATGATCTACACCTTGCCTCTGGAGTTCTGGAGCCTGACATGTCATCAGTGGCAAGCACCCACCCTCTGGAGCTCATGCAAGTGGTGCCTTACAGGAGTTCCCATGGTGGCTCAGTGGGATATCAACCCAACTAGTACCCATGAGGATGAGGGTTCAATCCCTGGCTTTGCTCTATGTGTTAAGGATCCAGTGTTGCTGTGAGCTGCAGGCTATGACACAGATGTGGTTCAGGCTTGGAATTGGTGTTGCTGCATCTGTAGCATAGGCTGGCAACTGTAGCTCCCATTCATCCCCTGGCCTGGTAATTTCCATATGTCACAAGCCGAGCCTTTAAAAAAAAAAAGAATGAAAGAGAGAAAGGACGAAAGGAAGGAAGGTGGGAAGGAAGGAAGGAAGGATGGAAGGAAGACAGAAAGAAAGAAAGAACAGATGGAAGAAAGGAAGGGAGGGAGGAAGAAAGGAAGGGAGGGAGGAAGAAAGGAAGGGAGGGAGGAAGAAAGGAAGGGATGGAGGAAGAAAGAAAGAAAGAAAAAAAGAAAGCAAGAAAGCAAGAAAGAAAGAAAGAAAGGAAGAAAAGAAGGAAGGAAGAAAGAAAGAAAGTCTGAAAAATGATTTAGAATTTAAAATTCTAATAAAATTAGTAGAATTTGAACAGTCATTGAAAATGGCAAAAACAATAAATCGCCAATAAATAAAATCCAAACCTTAAACCAGGGGTTCATAAAGAAAGATAGGAAGTTTTTGGAGACATAAATCTTAACCAAGAAAATAGAAATATGGCAGTTCCCATCTTGGCTCAGAAGAAACAAATCTGACTAGTACCCATGAGGATGAATGTTAGATTCCTGGCCTCACTCAGTGGGTTAAGGATCCCACATTGCCGTGAGCTATGGTGTAGGTAAAAGATATGTCTCAGACCTGGTGTTGCTGTGGTTGTAGGCCAGCTACAGGCCAGTAGAGACAGCTTAGATTCTACTTGTAGCCTGGGAACCTCCATATGCCAAAGGTGTTGCCCAAAAAAGACGAAAGAAGGAAAGGATGGAAGGAAGGGAGGGAGGGAGGGAGGGAGGAAGGAAGAAAGAGAGAGAGAGAAAGAAAGAGAGAGAGAGAGAGAAAGACAGACAGACAGAAAGAAAGAAAGAAAGAAAGAAAGAAAGAAAGAAAGAAAGAAAGAAAGAAAGAAAGAAAGAAAGAAAGAAAGAAAGAAAGAAGGAAAGAAAGAAAAAGAAAATAGAAAAATTATCAGAATCTTTAAGTGGAATATCTACATCTCTCTAAATTACATGGCAAATTCAATGGATTTGCAGAAATAAAAATACATATGACTTTCTCTAATAAAAATGTGTCTACATTGAATGATAAGATACATAATTTAGAAAACAAAGGTGAGGAGGAGGGGTCAACTTCCCCTTGAGAAGGGGAAGGGCTTCAGTCCTTCCAAGTGCACTCACTTTTCGCCTTTTCCTCCTCCATTATGTTAGCAAATCCTCAGAGACTGAGAAACTATGGACCAATTTGGCTAATTATGTGCTTGGTGCCTTGAGGTCTTGAGGTCATTACACTGCAAATAATCAGAATGTGCTTCTTAGCCCTTCATTTAGCCAGCTCCAGTCCAATGAGATCCATGTGTGTTTGTCTCATTTCCCATGGTTGTCTGAACCAGGACGTCCATACCTGGATCTGCCTTCCTGCCAGTCCTGAGAACAAAGCCTCAGCCTGCAACCAACATCAGGTAGGGGAGGGGCAGGACATGGGCCTTCCACAGTCCTTCTCCAGCAGAGACACAGCCCAGCCTAGGGTGAGCCAGGTGCCGTGGGAGACACTGCATTCAGGAGGGATTGGGAGAGCCTTGTTTTCTCATTATGAAGCCAGCAGACAGTTGGGATAGTCAGGCGAGGATAGCAAAACACCAAGATTCAGCTCAGACTCCTATGAAGTTGAGGTTTTGGGGATTGGTGGGGATCCCAGAAATTTTATTTAAATTTCTATTTTCCCCTCACAGTGCTCCTCTCTTCCATTGGCATCTTTTCCACCTGTACAGGAAATAGGTGGTTCTAAACTCTCCCCTAAGTGCTCCACTTAATCATGAAAATGATGATGATGACGATGAAAATGAAGGCAGTAACCAAAATATCACAAGCCTTTACCTAAGGATTTCAAGTGCCAGGTGCTGAGATAAGGTTTTTATGTAGCTTGTCTCCTTTCATCTCTTATCACCACTTTACAGCTGAGCTGGGGACCACTGTGATTTCAAGTGGTTTTATCAGGACCCTGCAGTAGCAAATGGGTAAAGTCAGATTTGAATGCAGACAGAGAAACTCCATTCATAGGCACCTACACGGTCCTCTCTCCTGCTGACATAGTCTGCATTCAGGGAACTGAATTTGGGGGAAATGCTATCCCTCTAGAAGGAAGAATTGACTTGAAAACCTCTCAAGTTGGCATACAAAGGGCCAACTTGGTGATTGAGACCTGGATTTCATCCTAACTTTCTCAAATGTTCATAAGAGGGTTGGGTTTGATAAGAAATCAATGTTAGAAAAATGTTGGAGATTTGGAACATATTTAAGAAGATGTCTCAAGCCATAACCTACAAAAACACAGCAAAAAGCAAACCTCTTCCATTTCATCCCAGGCAGAGACCCCTGCTCACTGAGCTCTTCCCTTTAAGGGGTTCATGGAGGACCAGAGTGGAGGGCATGGGCAGCACCTGTCCCGTCAACTACAGGAAGGATGGCTGAGCTGAAGGCAGGGATCCTAGAAAGAATCAGCTCATGACAATTCAGAGCAGTTCTCTCTCCTGTTTCTTCTATTGGACTTTGCTTCGCTGGCTACTGAAGCTGAAATTCCATTTCAACACCTAGCCCCAGAAACTACACATGCTACAGGTGTGTCCATTAGAAGAAATATATATATATATATATATATATATATATATATATATATATATATATATATCCGCCAAGGCCAAATGTTTGTATTTGAGTTACTTTTGAAAAAAAATTGACCAAAAACCCCACACATTTGAGTGAGCACTTATGTCCATTGAGGATGGATGTCATAGACAAGTAAAGATGAAAAACCCTTAAAGATAATTGGCATATACAGTAGACACATGAAAAGATGCTCAACATCACTTATTAGAGAAATGCAAATCAAAACTGCAATGAGGGACCACCCCACACCAGTCTGTGTGGCCATCATTAACAAGTCTGCCAATAACAAATGCTGGAAAGGAGGCAGAGAAAAGGGAACCCTCTGACACTGCTGGTGGGAATGTGAATTGGTACAATTACTATGAAGAAGAGTATAGAGGTACCTCAGAAAACTAAAAATAGAATTGCCATATGAAACAGCAATCCTACTCCTGGGCATATATCTGGATAAAACTATAATTCACTAAGATACATGCACCCCTGTGTTCCTTGCAGCAACATTCACAATAGCCAAGACATGAAAACAACCAGGATGTCCATCAACAGAGGAATGGATTATGAAGATATGGTACATATATGTGATGGAAAACTCCTCAGCCACCAATAAAAAAGAACAAAATAATGTCATTTGCAGCAACATGGATGCAACTAGACATTCTCATACTAAGTGAGGTAAGTCAGAAAAAGACAAATACCCTACAATATCACGTAAATGTTCAATCTAATATATGGCACAAGTGAGCCTATCTACAAAACAGAAACAGACTCACAGACATAGGGAACAGACTCGTGGTTGTCAAGGTGGAGGGGGAAGGAGTGGGAGGGACTGGGAGTTTGGGGTGAGTAGATGCCAACTATTCTATTCAGAATGGATAAGCGATGAGGTCCTACTGTACAGCACAGGGAACTCTATCTAATCTCCTGGGCTATACCATGATGGAAAGTAATACAGAACATAATGCATATGTACTTATGACTGGGTCACTTGGCTGTACAGTCGAAATTGTCACAACATTGTAAATATACTATAATTTCATTTAAAGAGATAATTGCATAAACAAATCCTATCTGATTATTAACATTTGAGTTTAATTTATACTCCCGTGACTGTGGTTTTAGCACTTTGGAACTACACTGCAAATCAAGGTAATTTCTTGTACTGTATTTGCAGAACACACAGTATATTTCAGTGCTTTTTTTGTGTCCTTTAATTAGAAAAAATATTTTAAGTCACTGCTCTTTGATTGTGGTTTCCTGCATCCTAGTTCTTCCTTTTTTTTTTTTTTGAATTTAAAGTAGCCCTTTCAGTATTTCTTTTAGAATGGGTTTTGTATTGCTATACTCTTTTAGCTTTTGTTTGTTGGAGAAATTTTTTATTTCCCCATCTATTTTAAATGATATTCTTGCTGGATAGAGTATTCTAGGTTGCATATTTTTTGGAAAATAGTATGGAGGTACCTTAGAAATCTATACGTAGAACTACCATATGTTCCACCAATCCCACTCTTGGGCATATATCCGGACAAAACATTCCTTAAAAAAGATGCATGCACTCGCATGTTCATTGCAGGTCTATTCACAAGAGCCAAGACATGGGAACAACCAACATGTCCATCAACAGATGATTGGATAAGGAAAATGTGGTATATATACACAATGGAATACTATTCAGCCATAAAAAGAACAAAATAATGCCATTTGCAGCAACATGGATGGAACTAGAGACTCTCATCCTGAGTGAAATCAGTCTGAAAGAGAAAGACCAATACCTTATGATATCCCTCATATCTGGAATCTAATATACAGCACAAAGGAAACTTTCCACAGAAAATAAAATCATGGACTTGGAGAATAGACTTATGGTTGCCCAGAGGGAGGGGAGGGAGTGGGAGGGATTGGGAGTTTAGGGTTAACAGATGCAAACTATTGCTTTTGGAATGGATTAACAATGAGAATCAAAAAAAAAAAAAAAGGGTAATCGTCAATAGAAACCAGGCTTTTATGTTCATGAAACTAAGAAAGTGACTTGAATAAATGACAATGAAATTTTCTTCATAAAAAATAAGGAAGAAAAATATTTTTAAAGAGAGAAGAATATTTTTATTCTATATTACTCATTCAAAAGATGGGGACAGATATTTTACTGTGTTATGGATTTGTTATCTCAGAACGTCCTTATTTCTCTAATATTCTTTGTCCTCATGCCTCGAATTAACTGTATAAAGAAAAAAGTCTATGTTCTTGTCATCAGTGAAGAAGAGCTAACAATTCAGAGATACTGCTGACGGCACTGTGGTGTATGGTCTTCAAGCATGAAAAACGTCTTCATGAATTGCTAAATTCCAAAGTATGGATACTTATCTGGGTGCCCCAACATTGTTTGGTTTATTCAACCCTTTCTTCTTTTTCAAAAGGTGCCCCCTCAACATGGAACCACAGAATCATACACATTCCTCAAAATTCTTCCTCCTGAGCCTCTCAGATGATCCACACCTACAGCTCCTTCTCTTTGGGCTCCTTCTGTCCATGTACCTGGTGACCCTGCTTGGGAACCTGCTCATCTTCCTGGCTGTCACCTCTGATTCCCACCTCCACACACCCATGTACTTCTTCCTTTCCAATCTGTCCTTGGCTGACATCAGTATCAGCACCATCACTGTCCCCAAGATGCTAGTGAACCTCCAGACACACAGCAAATCCATCACCTATGCAGGCTGCCTAACACAAGTGATGCTTTTTCCTCTTTTTGCCTGTTTGGAGAGTCTACTTCTGACAGTCATGGCCTATGACCGGTTGGTGGCCATCTGTCACCCCCTACACTACCTGGTTATCATGAACCCCCGCCTCTGTGGCTTCTTAGTCCTGCTGTCATTTTCCATCAGTCTTTTGGACTCCCAGTTGCACTACCTGATGATGTCACAGCTCATCTTCTGTGCTGATGTGGAAATCCCTCATTTCTTTTGTGAACTTTCTCAGCTCCTCAGTCTTGCCTGTTCTGACATCTCCATCAATATTATATTAATGTATCTCATTGGTACAATCTTGGCTGGAATTCCATTCTCAGGGATACTTTACTCTTATTCTCAAATTCTTTTCTCCATTCTCAGAATCTCATCATCAGGGGGCAGGTATAAAGCCTTCTCCACCTGTGGCTCCCACCTGTCCATTGTTTGCTTGCTGTATGGAACAGGTCTTGGTGTGTACCTCAGTTCCGCTGTCTCATCTTCCTCCAGGAACGGCGCAGTGGTCTCCATGATGTACACTGTGGTCATACCTATGCTGAATCCCTTCATCTACAGCCTAAGGAACAGGGACATCAAGCATGCCCTGTGGAGGATTATCAGCAGAGTAGGCTAATCTGAACACATGAGTGATTTGGGGGGGTTCATAAGATTGGAAAAGGCAGGAATTCCCATTATGGCTCAGTGGTAACATACCTGACTAGTACCCACGAGGATGCAGTTTCAATCCCTGGCCCCATTCAGTGGGTTAAAGATCCAGCCTTGCCAGGAGCTCAGGTGTAGGTCACAGACTCACCTAGGATCTAGTGTTACTGTGGCTGTGGCACAGGCCACAATTTGACCCCTATCCTGGGAACTACCATATGCTTCACATGAAGCCCTAAAAAGGAAAAAAAGACTGGAAAAGGCAGTAAAATCAAACATATGCAACAAGAAATTCTGAATCTGCAGTCACCCACTGTATAAGTACCTATTTGTCCCTCTGCTTTCTGTTTACACAATGTTTTCCTGAACTCCAATTTTAATCCCTCATCTGAGAACTGAAATCCCATATCAAGCCAATGCACTATAGCCAAAAAAAAAATAAATAAATAAAAGAAGGCTTAGAGGAGCCCTACTAAATTTTTAAGTTAAACTTCAGAGTAGAACTAAAATATGATTTAAGAATAGCAGTGGAATGGATTGGGAGCTTGGGGTTAGTGGATGCTAACTACTGCTTTTGGAATGGATTAGCAATGAGATTCTGCTGTGTAGCACTGAGAACTATGTCTAGTTACTTATGACGGAGCATGATAATGTGAGAAAAAAGAATGTATAAATGTATGTGTAACTTGGTCAACATGCCATACAATAGAAAATTAAAAATGTGTTGGGTAAATAACGATTAAAAAAAGCAAAAAAAAAAGAATAACAATGTATTTGACTTCTGTCATCCTCCTGAATTTTCTCCTCCTCTAACATCTAGAGCCAATAGTCAAATCCTTAGCACTTCACATCTCCGCCTCCCTGATTTTGTCACAAATCTGACCAGAGTCCTCTAATCCCTCTGTTCATTCGATTTTTAAAGACATTGAAAGTGGGGGTGATCGCAGTGTTTAACATTGAGGATATGTCTGCCCTTCTGGGAAGAGGAGGCTTCTTATGAACTGAGGAATACTCTGAGGAACATTCTGAGGCTTGTTCATTGGAACAAAGAGATGTACTGATGACACCAGCTTGTGGAATGTGCTTTACCTTCATGCTTGCTGACATAACAACATAACTCTCTTGCTTCCACTGTCAAAACTTCCTGGCATACTTTGGGGATAGACCATGATAGAAAATAACATAAGAAAGGGAATGTATGTATATGTATGACTGGGTCACTGTGCTGTGCAGCAGAAATTGATACAATACTCTAAGTCAACTATACTTCAAAAAATAAAATATGTGAGGAAGGAAACAAAACAGAACAAAACATTCACTAGCATATAGCTGTTCAACTGTTCAGCTGAAAGACCTATTCTTTCCCAGGTCATTCAGGGACCCCACGTTTTGTCATTTCAGATCTTTTCTTCCTATTTTCCCTGTCTCAAAACTATTAAATTATCTGAACAGTGATGGCTCAGATGATTTGCTTTCCCCACTCTTCAAAACCAGTTCAGAAGTTCCCTGGTTGCTCAGAGGGCTAGGGATCTGATGTTGTCACTGCCATGGCCCAGGGCACTTCTGTGGCATGTGTTTGATCCCTGGCCTGAAAACCTTAGCATACTTCAGGTGCAGCCAAAAAAAAGAAAGAAAGAAGAAAGAAAGAAAAAAGAAACCCTTTCCTACAGTTATTTTGCTCTTACAAGAGGGTCCTAAATGGCTTCTCAATGTTCAGTTTCTTTCCATTTACACCAGATTAACTTTTTAAATGGAACCAAATCTTGTATCTCTTTGCTTGAATTCTTCCAATCAGGAGTTCCCACTGTGGTCCAGTGGGTTAAGGATCCAACTGCAGCAACTCGGGTTTTTGTAGAGGTGGGGGTTCAATCCCTGGCCTGGCCCAGTGGATCAGATAGCGTAGGTCACAGCTGTGGCTTGGATTCTTTTCCTGGCCCAGTTACTTACATATGCTATGGATACATCCAAATAAACACACAAAAAAATTTCCAATTGTTTTCTGAAACTCCTAGAGTAAACTTTGAATTCCTTGCCAAGGTCAGTAAGGCCATTCATTATCTAGTCCCTGCTATCCCTTTCCAACTCCTTCACAAGTCCAGGGACTAGTACCATCATCATCACCCCCGCCAGGAATTCAAAAGTGCACATGTTCAGGTCTCACCTGCTGAATCAGAACTGCTATAGCTAGAAGCCAAATACTTGTGTTTTAGGAAGTGTTATCAGGTGATTCCACCACACAATAAACTTGAGAACCCACTTGCCTAGATATACGGGTTTTCTTGGAGTTCTTCAAACAGACCATGTTCTTTCCTGCCCCCAGACAAGCACACTTATTTCTCTCTGTCTAGAATTTTCTTCCCCTTTCCAACTCAACTTTTTACTTCAATGTCAGCCCTTAAAGATGCTTTCCTTGGCCTCCCATCTAAATTCTCCTGGTGTTCTCTCCATCAGGTCAGTCCTCTCTTCCTCTTTTAATATTACTGCTTTCTGAGTGATCTCACACATGTTTAGTATTATGGATACAATCTTTGCACAAACTGCTTCAGCTATTCTTTTCCAGGTTAAACAGATGCATACCAAAAATAGGTTTTGCTCCTCTCCCAGTCTGGTCTTGTGTGAGATGTGATAGTATTGACTTAAAAAGGCCAGAAAATAGGCAATGTCATTGCCAAAACAATGTTTGGTAGAAATCTGTTATGAAATCTAGAAAGTTATTGATTGTACAAAAGAAAAACTGCATCATAGTCCAAGAGGTATGAATACTTTATCCAAAACTCTAGCAGTTGGAGTCAAGACTATTGCAACAATGGAGAGATATTGAACTCATCTCCACTGAATCAAAAGGTGAAATGATTTTTTATTTTTTACATGTGCATAAACGTTCTGGGGCATAGGGAAGTGCCCCAGGCTAGGGGTGAATTAGAAGCTGCAGCTGCAGCCTCTGCCAGAACTTGCGGCAACACCAGGTCCTTAACCCACTGAGGGAGGGCAAGGATGGAACCTGTATCCTCACTGAGGATAACATCAAGTCCTTAAGCTGATGAACCACAATGGAAGCTCCAAAAATGAGAGGATTTTTAAAGCTGAGGCTAGCTAATGGAAAAGCACCGGGAGATATTAGGGGAGGGAGGTTGGTTGATATGATTAGTCTGTCTGTGATTGCTACTTGCTGCCTATTGAATTTAGGCTCATACCATCCACAGAAGCTAGGAGATAGATGTATCACTTGATGATTATATTTCAAAGGGATAACTTTAAGAAAATCATTTCTGGTTTGTAAAAAGGACAAAAGGCTCTGAGAAGATTTATTCACATTTAAAATGAGCAAAGAAAGAGTTTGAAAGTTTTCTAACATGGAGTTTCCTTAGGCTGCAGTGGGTTAATGATCCAGCATTGTCACTGTTGTGGCTCAGGTCACTGTTGTGGTGTGGGTTCGACCACTGGCTGGGGAATTTCTGTATGCTACAGGAATGGCTGAAAAGGAAAAAAAAAATCCTCACATCAGTGCTCTAAGAAAAGAGAGGTCAGGAGCAGAAATCAGGTAGTAATGTGTTTAAAGTTTAATCACATTTAGGGGAATATAAAGGCAGTCTTTGTCAATATATATCCAAAACTTCCACTCTTGTTCCAACTTTGGAAGTCTTGTGTTTTTGAGTATGGGTTGCTCAGCCAACCTCCACACTGAAGCATAAGTTTTAATTTACGTTTACAAGTAACTTGAGTTCTAGACTCAAAGGGCAGCATTAACACTGGTAGCAAGGCAATAAGTCCAGAATGGCAACTGGGTTCCAGGATCCACAGGGATCTGTGGTGGTGACAGCAGGTCATAGATGAGCTGACCTCCAGAGCACTGGTAATACTACTCAGCCATAAAAAATTACTAATAAGGCCATGTGCAGCAACATAGATGCAACTAGGGATTCTCATATTAAGTGTGGTAAGTCAGAAAGAGAAAGACAAATACCGTATATGCCTTATATGTGGAATCTAAAATATGGCACAAATGAACCTCTCTATAAAACAGAAATAGACTCACAGAGGTCGAGAACAGACTTGTGGTTGCAAAGGGGGAAGGGGATGGAGTGGGAGGGACTGGGAGTTTGGGGTTGCTAGATGCAAACTTTTAAATTTAGAGTGGGTAAGCAGTGAAGTCCTACTGTATAGCACAGGGAACTCTAACCAATCTGCTGTGATGGAAGATGATGGAAGATAACATGAGGAAAATAATGTATTGATATACAAGACTGGGTCACTTTACCATACAAACATATTGACATAACATTGTAAATCAACTATAATAATTTTTTAACAAAGTGAAAATAACACAAAAATGTGAAAACAACTCTCAGTTAGTGGAATCTCTCCACGGATGTGAAAAAAAAGGACATTAGTTTATTTGGTTGCTTTAGACAACCAAAAATATCAAGAACAGGTCAGCAGAAGTCAGACTTGGCTCCCACAATGATTTTTTTTTTTTGGCCCAGTTTACAGGCCCAAGCTTGGTTTCATCCTCAAAGCCTCAAAATTAAAGGAATTAAAGGGGAGGCAGGTTCCCCTTTAGGAAGCCCACTGTTGTTCCTCAAAATGGTAACATCTCTCAAGAACAATCCTTGGTGATAAGTTGATTCCAATAGATGCCAGCCCTGGAGTAGGCTTGGACTCTTCTTTACCATGATAAATATCTATGTATTTATATTTGCCTTTCCTGCCTGCAGTGCCTGGGCAATCACCACCATCCAAAGACTAGCCACAACGTCCAATTTCTTTATGGTGAAGAAAATATGAAGACATCCAGGAATTCCCAGGTGGCTCAGCTGGTTAAGGATCTAGAGTTGTCACTTTTGTGGCTCGGGACACTGCTGTGGTACAGATTCCGTCACTGGCCTGGGTAATTCTGCACGTCATGGGCATGGCCAAAACAAATCAAACAAATAAATATGTCCGCTAGTCCTAACATATCCTTCATTACCTGAAGTTGATCAGCATCCCATACCTAGAGACTGGCAATTCTATGATTCCATTCCCACTCTCCCTATTTGTAATCCAACACTATGTCCTGGCACCAGACTTGAAATTTTGTTCCCTTTCAGTCAGGTTTCATCACCATCTGGACTCTTGTGTTTCCAACTCAATAAATTCACCTGTAAATTAGGCAACTAGACCCAAAGACTTATTAGCACCTGATCAGTCTAATACTCTGGGGCTTGCCATTTTCCTATCTCCAGTGATACATTTTCATAGCTTATCTGCAAATGTACTAAACATATGGAAGAAAGTTCAACCTCACTAATAACCAAATAAATAACTCACCCCTCAGTGTATTTTCTATTTGGACATATGACAGGATCTGATAAACTCTGAGATCTAGAATTTAAGCTCTATGAGGGTAAAGAATCCTGTCTTTTTTCCCCCCTTCACTGCTATGTTGCAGATACTTACAACAGCCTGGCACACAAATGGTGCTCAGTTAGGACTGTCAAATAAACACATTTGATAAGAACTAACAAGTGTTAGTGTTGATAAAAGGCGGTGTTTCTTTTTTTTATAGCTGCACCTGCAGCATATAGAAAATCTTGGGCTAGGGGTCAAATCAGAACTGCAGCTGAGGCCTAAGCCAACTCAAGCTCCATATCCTCAGCTTGTGGCAAAGACAGATCCTTAAACCAGTGGGCAAGGCTAGGGATTGAACTCACATCCTAATGGCGACTAGTCAGATTCTTAACTCACTGAGCCACAACAGGTACTCCAATGCATTATTTCAGAATTTCTCCTTCAACAATGATGAGTCTGTACTTGAAGTGGCTGGTATCAACACGCAGGACTGGAAATGCAAATAGAGGGGCCATAATGGATAAATAAAAGGAGGGGGGTGTGGAGAGTAGAATTGAGGATAATCAAGCAATCATCATAAGAGGTTAAGACAAAGTCCTCCCAAGGCCAAATTCTGACCAGTGCCACTAATGGAGTATCAATGAGAAACACAATTCAATGTGATTAAGAGGCACAATTTCTTGAGACAACTTCTGTTACCATTGTCAGCTCAAAACCCCTGGACCAGTGTTCCCATCACTGAACTCAGGGTATTCTCCCAAGAAGATTTTGTAGAGCCCCCTTGATGTCCCTGTTCCACAGGCTGTAGATGAAAGGGTTCAGCATTGGGGTGACCACAGTGTACATCACCAAAGCAACCATACCTCTCCAGGAAGATGACTCAGAGCTGAGATACACACCAAGACCTGTCCCATAGAACAAAGAAACCACGGACAGGTGAGACGCACAGGTAGAAAATGCCTTGTATTTCCCATGAGCTGATGAGATTCTCAGGATTGAGGAGACAATTCAGGTATAGGAGCAAAGGAACCCTGAGAAGGGAACAATGCCAAGAAAGCCAGTCACCAGCTATAGCAGGATGTAATTGACAAGTGTGTCTGAGCAGGCAAGCATGAGGGCCTGAGAGAGTTCACAGTGAAAGTGTGGAATTGCCCAGTTGGAACAGAAGGACAGCCGCAACATCAGCAGACTCTGGATCAGGGAGTATGACAAACTGATGACCCATGACACAAGAACCAGTAGACCACAGAGATGGGGGGTTCATGATGACGGTGTAGTGCAGAGGGTGACAGATGGCCACAAACCTGTCATAGGCCATCACAGTGAGAAGAAAAGTATCCATACCTCCAAAAACCATGAAAAAATACACCTGTGTGATGCAGCCCGCATAGCTGATGGCTTTGCTCTGTGTCTGGATGTTCACCAGCATCTTTGGGATGGTGGTGGAAGTGAAACAGATGTCAGCCAAGGACAGGTTGGAGAGGAAGAAGTACATGGGGGTGTGGAGATGGGGGTCCGAGCTGATGCACAGGATAATGAGCAGGTTCCCAAACACGGTGACCACAAACATGGACAGAAAGAGCCCAAATAAGATGGGTTGCTGCTCTGAGTCTTGAGACAGTCCCAGGAGTAAAAATTCTAAAACACTTGTTTGATTTCCTGGTTCCATGTTGCTGATGCCTCAGCTGGATGGCTGAGGAAGGGAAAGAACATGAAATCACCACTGAACAGAATCTAGAGTCTCTCTACTTCTTTAATTAGAGTGGGATGGAGCAAGAGTTTGGGGTTAGTGGATGCAAACTATTAAATTTAGAATGGATACGCAATGAGGACTCACTGTATGGCAGAGGGAACTATGTCCAATCTCTTGGGATAAAACCTGATGGAAGATGACAGGAGAAAAAGAATGTATATTTATTGACTGCAGCACTTTGCTGTCCAGGAAAAATTGGCACAACTTCGTAAATCAACTATACTTCAATATAAAATAAAATAAATTTTTTCAGAGTATAGTTTTCACTTAGAAGGTTGTATTAGTTATATCCTGAAACTAATATAAACAAAATCAGTTATACATATACCTATATCCATTCTTATTCAGATTCTTTTCCCATATAGGTTATTACATGGGATTGAGTAGATTTCCCTGTGCTATACTGTAGGTCCTTGATATCGATCTATTTGTGGATCTTATGGTATATGTCAATTCCAACCCTCTCTACTTCTTTAATTTCTTGAAGATATGGTTTTGGTATAAAAGCCTTAACATGACAAACTTTAGGAACCCTACATTCTGTTATTTGTGATATACAGGATTTTATAATGATGTTTCAACCACTGTACCTTGTCCTCCGAGATACTCATCCATCCTCTTTGTCTCTGGCTTAGAATCAAGTCCTCCAATGCTCTTCATGGGAGTGTAAATTGGTACAAGCACTACTAAGGAAAAAATTGTGGAAATACCTCAAAAAACTAAATATAGAACCACGGTATGGCCCAACAACCCCCCTCCTGGGCACATATCCAGACAAAACGTTCATTGAAGAAAATACATGCACCCGTATGTTCATTGCAGCTCTCTATATGCAATAGCCAAGACTCCGAAATACACATGTCCTCCAGTGTTCATGGAAACACTATATACAATAGGTGAGCCATGGAAACAACCTAAATGTCCATTGACAGAGGAGTGGATAAAGATGTTGTACATATACACAACAGAATGTTACTCAGCCATTGAAAGGAAATAAAATAATGGCATTTGCAGCAACATGGATGGACCTAGAAATTATCACGCTAGGTGAAGTCAGTCAGACAGTGAGACACCAACATCAAATGCTGTCACTTACATGTGAAATCTAAAAAAAGGCCACAGTGAACTTCTTTGCAGAACAGATGCTGACTCACAGTTTGGAAACCACGATTTGAAAAAATCATGGTTTCCAAAGGAGACAGCTTGGCGGGTGGGGAAGTGGGCTGGGAGTTTGGGATGGAAATTCTATAAAATTGGGTTGTGATGATTGTTGTACACCTATAAATGTAATAAAATTCATTGAGTAATTTCAAAAATAAATAAAATATACAAATGAAGAGGAAAAATGGGAGGAGTGATAGAATGATTTCTTTGGGTCCCTATGGACTTCAAAAATTCTTCTGAACATAGCAAATTTTTTCTTGTCATTCCTTTTATGATGTTAAATGACAGTAATACAAACTGCTGCCAAGGACAGTACACAAAAGTAAATTTAAATTAATTCAACCTGACAAAGAAGCACTTATCCTCATAGTTGACCACTGCTTAAAATTAAGAACTACATTATAGAATAACACATAGACACCTAACACATATTGACACATTCTGATGATGATGATATAACCATCTACCACAACTGAAAGTCATTCATAAATTTAAAATTGCTTCCCAAGTCCTTTGTGGCTCAGAGAGTTAAGGTCTGATACTGTTACTGCTGTGGCTTGGGTTTGATAACTGGCCCAGGAATTTCCTCACACTGCAAGTATGGCCAAAATAAATTAATTAATACAATAAAAGTGTTTCCAAAGGGCAGGGAGTTATAATATAAGATGTGTTGCTATAGGTGAACGTACAACCCATAAAGAAAAAGAGGTTATTTCCCTAAATGATAAGGAAAATACAACTCAAAGTAACAGGCAGTATCATGCCAAGCCCTGAAAAAGCAGTCAGATTGACAGAAGTTATCAATAAGGTAAGCACGCCTGGTCTCATCATCACCAGCATTTAATTCACTCTAGAGTCTGGAGACTTAGGAGCCACAAATCTAAAATCTTTAGGAATTTTTTTATTCTTTTTATGACCACACCTGCAGCATATGGAAGTTCCCAGGATTGGGGTCCAATCAGAGCTTCATCTGCCAGTCTACACCACATCTCATAGCAACACCAGATGCTTAACCCGATGAGTGAGGCCAGGGATTGGAGCCACATCCTCATGGATTCTATTTGGGTTCATTATCACTGAGCCAGGATGGGCATTCCTCTAGGAAATGTTTATGAGATGCTCTTAGCCACTACTCATAGCCCTGTCCCTGGAGTTAATTTACTGCTCACAAAAGCCTCCTCCATGTGCTTGAATACAAACCTCTCTTTCTGAAAGTGCTTACTATGCCCAAATGGATCACCCTTGTGATAGCAGGAAAGAAAACCTGGTTGCACTGGTGGATGGAAGGATGGATGGTGAGAGATTTCCAGAAAGAAATTTGGTATGAAATCCAAATAAACCTGGGATCACCAAGGTGACAATATTCTTCCTGGTCTAGGGTTAGTGAGCTGGAATTACAGGGAGCGACGAGGAACATTTATGCTTTCAGGGACATCCAGGATTGACGTCTCAAAGGAGCTAATTAAATAAATGTTCCTAGTGTTACCCTACTTCTAAACAGCTTTGCCCTTGAGAAAGACATAACCATAATAAAAATGGAAACTGTGTCTGACAATTCTATTCCCAGATGGGAAAATTGGGGACAGTCATGATTATTTGCACTTGGGAGTTCTCCTCTCCTCAAGTATGAGGAGAAAAGCAAAAAAAAAAAAATAATTAATTAATTAAAAATAAAAAAGAAACCACGATGGGGATAAAAGACTTATATGCAAAGAACTATAAAACATTACTCAAAGAAATTGAAGAGGATGTAAAGACACAGTGTCAGATTTCCATTGTCAAAAAAAAAAAGAAGAAGTGGATGTAAAGAAATGCAAAGATATTCCATGCTCCTGGGTTGGAAAAATTAATATTGTAAAAATGGCCTTACTACCTAAAGCAATATAAAGATTCAAAGCAATACCTATCAAATTACCCAGGATATTTCTCACAGACTAGAACAAACTATCCAAAAATTTATATGGAACCACAAAAAACCCAGAATCACCAAAGCAATCCTGAGAAAGATAAACCAAGCATGAAGCATAACTCTCCCAGACCTCAAGCACTATTACAAAGCCACAAGCATCAAGACAGTGTAGTACTGGCACCAAAACAGACAGACAGACCAATGGAACAGAATAGAGAATGCAGAAATAAACCCTGACACCTGGGTCAATTAATCTTTGACAAAGGAGGCAAGAACATAAAATGGGGAAAAGACAGTCTATTCAGCAAGTATTGCTGGGAAACCTGGACAGCTGCATGCAAAGCAATGAAACTAGAACACACCCTCACACCATGCACTTAAATAAACACAAAAAGGCTGAAAACTCAAATATAAGACAAGACACCATCAAACTCCTAGAAGAGAACATAGGCAAAACAATCTCTGACATCAATCTTATGAATATTTTCTCAGGAGAGTCTCCCAAAGCAACAGAGTAAAAATAAAGCAATGGGACCTAAACAAACTGGCAAGCTTTTGCACAGCAAAGGAAACCAAAAGAAAATAAAAAGACAACTTACAGAATGGGAGAAAATAGTTTCAAGTGAGGCAACTGACAAGGGCTTAATCTCTAGAATATATAAGCATCTTCTACAACTCAATAGCTAAAAAGCCAACAACCCAATGGAAAATGGGCAAAATACCTGAAGAGACACTTTTCTTAGGAAGATGTACAGATGGCCAACAAACACATGAAACAATGCTCAACATCCCTGATTATTAGAAAAATGCAAATCAAAACTACAATGAGATACCACCTCACACCAGTCAGAATGGCCATCATTCATAAGTCCCCAAATAACAAATGCTGGAGGGGCTGTGGAGAAAAGGGAACCTTCCTGCACTGTTGGTGGGTATGTAAGCTGGTACAACCACCATGGAGAACAGTATGGAGCTATCTTAGAAAACTATACATAGAACTACCATATGACCCAGAAATCCTACTCTTGGACATATATCTGGACAAAACTCTACTTTAAAAAGACACATGCACCCACATGTTCATTGCAGCACTATTCACAATAGCCACGACATGGAAATAACCCAAATGTCCATTAACAGACAATTGGATTCGGAAGATGTGGTTTATATACACAATGGAATACTACTCAGCCATAAAAAAGAATGAAATAATGCCATTTGCAGCAACATGGATGGAACTAAAAACTCTCACCCTGAGTGAAGTAAGTCAGAAAGAGAAAGACAGATACCATATGACATCACTCCTATCTGGAATCTAATATGCAGCACACATGAAGCTTCCCACAGAAAGGAAAATCATGGACTTGGAGAATAGATTTGTGGTTGCCCAAGGGGAGGGGGAGGGAGTGGGGTGGATTGGGATGGGGGTTAATGAATGCAAACTATTGCTTTTGGAATGGATTAACACTAAGATCCTGCTGTATAGCACTGAGAACTTGTCTAGATACTTACAAAGCAGCACGACAATGGGAGAAAAAATTTATGTGCACATGTATGTGTAGCTAGGTTCCCATGCTTTAGAGTGGGAGAAAAATATGTTGGGGGAAATAACAATAAAAAATAAATTTTAGAAAAAGACTGCTTAAAATTAGGAAATATATTGTAGATTCATATACTGATAACTCACACAAATAGATACATTCTGAAAATGTTACACACCCATTTACGAGATTTTAAAGTGATTTGTAAATTTTAAAGTGTCAAAAATAAATTAGTAAATGAAATAAAAGTGCTTCCAACAGTCAAGGGGGTTGTAATACAATATGTGTGGTTGAAGGGCCATTAATCACATCTAAAGAATGAGAAGCTATTTCCCTAAATGACAAGGAAAATCTAGCTCATACCGAGCCCTGAAAGGGCAGTCAGATTACCATGGAAGTTACCAGTAAGAAAAGAGTGTTTAGTCTCCTCATCAGCATCATTTAATGCATCTAGGGTCTGGAGTCCAATTTGGAGCCACAAACCTAAAATATTTATGAATTATTTACTAGATGTTCTTAACCAGCACTCATGTCCCTGTCCCTGGAGTTACTTTACTACACATAAAAGCCTCCACAATGTGCACGTATACACACTCCTCTTTCTGACAGCACTTAGCCCAAATGGATCACCCATGTGATAACAGGGACAAAAACCTGGTTGCACTGATGGATGGAAGGATGGATGGGGAAGAGAGCTCCAGTAAGAAAGTTGATATGAGATCCAAATACACGTGGGATCATCAAGATGACAATATTCTTCTTGGTCTGGGGTCAATGTTATGGGAACACAGGGACAGACAAGGAACATTCATTCTTTCAATGACATCCAGAGTTGAATTTTCAAAGCACCTAATTAAGTAGATGTTCCTAGTGTGACTCTACTTCTATACAGCTTTGCCCTTGAGAAAGAAAGAATCATAATAAAAATGGAAATTGTGTTTGACAATTCTATTCCCAGATGGGAAATTTGGGACAGTCATGCTTTTTTTTACATTATGAGATCCCCTCTCCTTAGGCTTGATGTCATGCATGACTCAGGAGTCTCTATGAAAAATATTCCATTGGAATCCGAACCATTTGTTCTTTGCCAGTTGATATCCTTCAATAACAATTATATAGGTCTGCCTAAGACCCTGACAGCACCCTAAATTAAAGAATTACTCTGTCAGATATGAATATCTGAATATATTTTTCATCATATATAAATATATTACTCATAATTATATGAATAATACAAACACTGTTGCTTCTCTACTTTGTTACTCATCCTAAAATAGAGACAATAACTCTTACGTCAGGGTTACTACTGAATGAACTAATAATAATAAAGAGTGTGGTACTCACTGTTAAGAAAACTTATCAACAAAATTAATAGCAGTGAATACCACACTCTTTATTATTATTAATTGATTTAACTGTAACCAAGACCTACAGATTATTATCTCTATTTTAGGGATGAATAACAGAGTAGAGAAGAAGATCAATTTGCTGCAATCATATGTCAAAAATATCAGAGTTTGGATTGTACCAGATACCTGACTTTAGAATAGATACACATGTATGTGTAACTGGGTCACCATGCTGTGCCCCCCAAAATATATATGTATATAAATGATAAAAAACAAAATAAAATAAAATTGTGATATGGGAGTTTGAAAATAAAATGGTGCCTTAGGAGTTCCTGCTGTGGTACAGTGGGTTAAGGATTTGACTGCAGTGTCTTGGGTTGCAGAGGCCTGGGTTCTATACCTGGATTTAGTCCCCAGCTGGGGGCAGGTGGTTCAAATATCTGGCAATACCACAGCTGAAGCTTGGATTACTCTCTGATCGAAGAATTTCCATATTCCACAGATGTGGCCATGTAATAAAATTAAAATAAAATAATAATATGAAATAATGCATCTATAAGATATCGGGGGGAACACAAGTGTAGAGTTAGAACAAGTTGGTTTTCACATGGTAAAAGGAGATCTTTTCATCTCACTACATGAAGTAAATCATAGGTGAAAAGTGTCCAAGACAGCAAAGCGGGAAACCCTGAGCTCACTTTCACCCACAGGAACACTGAGTCCCTGGGTCAGAGAGCCATGGAAGGGAAGGGCTAGAGCTGCTTGGGGTCTTAAATCTGTAAGGTCCTTCTATCATCCATTGGTAACAGCTCTCCAGTGAGTTTTTCAGGGTGTGCAAAGCAGGCAACTCTAAATGGCTTCAAAGGTGATTGTTTGAGCTATTTTTAAAATCTGGATGCCTGAAAGTTGAGTTTGGTGCTGACAGGCTTTTGCACTGAAGAGTGATAACCCACAAGGAAGCTATAAACATCCTTGGGGGCCAATAGACAGAGGCCATCGTTGGCTCATTCATGTAACAAGAGCAAAACATTTCCGAGGGAAGTGAAATCTAACATTCTCTATCTTTACTTCATATACTTTCTGGTGTCGGGGAGGCTAGGGCTCTCAGTGCAAGAGCAGTGAGAAATCCAGGAAAATTTCATTTCCCCACAAAGCCGTAGAAAAAAGCTGTCCTATTGAACTTTTGTTTTTTGATAATGAAAATGTTTTATATCTTCATTGTCCAAATATGTTCCTGGGCACATGGGTTAGTGAGTGCTTGAAATGTGGTGAATAGTCATGGGTAGCTGGTGATTACCATCTTGGACTGCACAGAGATAGACTATGAGGCAGCTCCAGAGATGATGGGCAGCTGAGTAAGATGAGGATATTTGTTCTGGGCGTATATCCAGACAAAACTTTAATTCTAAAAGATGCATGCGCCCCTATATTCCTTGCAGCACTATTCGCCATAGCCAAGGCATAGAAACAACCTAAATTTCCGCTGACAGATTATGAAAATGTGGTACATATATGCAATGGAATATTATTCTGCCATAAAAGGACAAAATAACACCATTTACAGCAACAGGATATAGCTAGAGATTCTAAGTGAAGTAAGTCTGAAAGAGACAAACAGTCACTATCTTGACTCCATTCTCCATCAGGTGGTTTTACTTGCTCTTAGAGTCAATGAAAGTGAGGTCATATAACAAACACACTTTCATGCCTTTCGAACACACTTTCATGCCTTTTATGTTTTTGAGGCTTGTCCATATCGTTGTACATAGCTCTAATTTGTTCTTTTTGTATTGGTGTGGAATTTTCTGCATTTTCTGCATTCTGCATAATTTATGCCACATGTCATAGTTTGTTTACCCATTCTACCACTAAGGGGCATTTGAATTATTTCCAGTTTGGTGCTGTCATGAAAAGCATTGCTATAAATATTTTTAGATCTGCTTTGTGGATGTAAGCACCCATTTCTGCTAGGCATATACCTGAGAGTTGGAGGGCTCTGCTGTAGGAGTATATTTGCACTTAGTAGAAGTGCCAAAGTAATTGCATGGAGTTATACTTCTTGTATAACTATACTAGTATACTAATAGTTTCTGAAAGTTCCCATTGTTCCAAGATTCCGCTAGATCTTGGTATTTTCAAACATTTGAGTGTTTGCCATTATGGTGGATGAATTGATGATTATCTTGATATAGCTAGTGACAATTCTCAGAGACCAAGTATAAACATCATCTGCAGAGGCAAGAGGGCATAAATGTCACTAAAGGTATTTCATGGGAAGTGGTTTCTTGTGGGCATGTAAACTCAAAAGAAACCCAAGTGATGGTCTTTTAGAACAAGAGGGACAAGTCACATGCTCAAAGGAGTCAAATATTTGGTATTTCTGTCTACCAGGGTATTGACCCTTGGTTATCATAATAACATCCCAGTCTCAGCATCCATGGTTCTTCACAGGGGGAAGAAAGACCTGCTGACACATTTCCTCAGGACCCCCTGCATGTCCTTGTTCCTCAGTCTGTAGATGAAGGGGTTCAGCATTGGGGTGACCACGGTGTATATCACTGAGGCCACTTCTCCCTTTGAGGAGGAGGGGGAGAAGGCAGAACTGAGGTACACGCCTAACCCTGTGTCATAGAATTAGGAAATGACCACTAGGTGAGACCCACAGATGGAAAACCCTTTGTATCTCCCCTCCACTGAGGACATTTTCAATATGGAGGAAATAATCTTAGAATAAGAGTAAGGAATCCCAGTTACTGGAATAATAACCATCAGGCCCGTCACAGAATACAGCACAATGTAATTGCTGAGAGCATCAGAACAGGTGGACTCGGGCACCTCAGCCAGTTCACCAAGAAGTGGGGTCTTTCCGTGTGTGTGTAGAATGAGAGATGCAGCATCATCAGACTCTGGAGGAGGGGAAATGACACTGGCAATCCAAGAGACTAGAGCCAGCAGGTTACAGAAGTGTGGGTTCATCATGATTGTTTAGTGCAGGGGTGACAGATAGCCATAAATTTGCCATAGGCCATCATGACCAGGAGGAGGTTGTCCAAACACACAAAAACTGAGAAAAAATAGATCTGGGTAATGCAGTCAGCATAGGTTAGGTGATGGCTTTGCTCACTGTCTGGATGTTCATCAGCACTTGGGAACCATGGTAGTGTTGAGACAAATATCAGAAAAGACAGGTGTGAGAGGAAGAAGCCCATGGGTGTGTGGAGATGGAAGCTGAAGGTAAAAGCGAGAATGATGAGCAGGTTCCCACACACCAAGACCAGGTACAAGGAGAAGAACAGCCCAAGGAGGAGTAGCTGGAGTTCTGGATCCTCTGAGAGGCCCAGAGGAAGAATTCCAAGACACCTGTTTGGTATCTTACATTCATGGAGCTGATAATTCTGCCATGTAACTGACAACGCAATGGTAATTTAAAAAAAAAAAAAAGGAGTCCACAAATGTAAAATGTTTTTATTATGTAAGTGACATGCCCCCCCCAAAAGAAAACAGAAAAAAAACATTTATTTTGGCTAATAAAGTTTTAGTTTTCATTCACTGGGAGCAATTATAAATGTCATTATCTTATACAGGTAACATTTTCAGGGATAATCTCTTCCCTCCTTCTGATCTGTAGCACAATTTAGTCTTTGTCTTCAACATTTGTCTCAAGAGTCCATCAGTCTCTGTGGTGTCTAGCTCAGCATCAGACGCTTTCAGGTGTAGCACATAAATGATTTGACCATTCTTCCTTCAGAGGTGCCAAAATTTGCCTCTTGGAGGATTCTGCCTTTTCCTACTTTTACCTAGTACTCTAGCACAGCCACATGTGTTGGTGGTGCTCTGGCCCCATTGCTCCCTGACAAGAACTAATTTGATAAGAGAGTGGTGTTTGGGTCAATCTGGACAATGAGCTGCACTGGAGAAACTCAAATAGAACTCATATTTTAGTTAATAATCTGAGGGGGTAGACTTTATTGGGCAAATCACCCAAGGATCCAGGGTAGAGTTGGCCAACACTATGATTGCAAAGAGTGAAACCTATGCTTCAGGACCAGTGTACTGAACTTCTAAGCTAGGTGTGCCAGTAAAGATCATGTCAAATTATAAATCCTACAGTCTGACTGCTACACCATGAATCCTGGTTTTACTCTTCACTGATCTTGGCCAAGTTCTCTGATTTCTCAGTACCTCAGTTTCCTACTTGATGAAATGGGGTTATTAATGTTACCTACTCCATAGAATGGTTGAGAGGGACAAATGAGTTCATGTCTTAAAGAACTGTGCTGGAACACTGTGGAAACCTAGAGAAATCATGGCCCAATATATTTTAGATGTTGGGAAATAAAGTCTGAAGATCTGAAGGCAGTGAGGTAAGTCCTTAGAGGAATGGGGTATCATAGAGCTCTTGGCCTAAAATAATATGGGAAGGAGAGAGAAATGGAAACAAATGGAATTGATAACCTTGGTTGTGAAGTTTCCCTGGTTGGGGAGCATCCCCTTCAAGACTGAATCATCTTTTTGTGATAGTTACAGCATCTCCTTTGGACAAATACCCAGAAGTGGAATTGCTGTCATGTGGCATGCCTGTTAAAAATTTTGAGGAACTTCCATACTCTTCTCCATAGTGACTACACAGTCCGATCAACAGTGCCTCTGGATCCTCCTTTCTACACATCCTTGCACACATATGTTATCTCTTGTCTTTTTTGTTTTTTAAATTTTACTGGCATATGGTTAACTTAAAATGTTATATTCATTTCATGTGTATGGCAAAGTGAGTCAGTTATAGACATACATGTACCCATTCTTTTTTCCCATATAAATCTACTCAATCATTTGTAATAATCTCTTCTCTTTTTGATAAAAGCCAATTTAATAGGTATGAGGTGAGGACTTGTCTTCCCAATATTGGACCCCAGGGATGGGGTGCCCAGAATGTCTTTTGAAAACTTCACTCCCCAAGGAGGTTATCCCAGCCTGTGATATATCTCCCTCCTCTTTCATGTCCCCTCCTAGGGGCATGGTTCCTGACATGATGGCTTCCTCTCCCTTCATGCCCTATTCCCTATGGATCTCTGGGGTAGAAGAGATGCTCTGAGAGTTTCCAGTGTGTACAATTACTCTGCTCATAGATTTTTTTTTTTTTGCTTTTAGGGCTGAAACTGCAGCATATAGAAGTTAATAGGCTAGGGGTCGAATAGGAGCTGATAGGGACTGCAGCTAATAGTCCACACCACAGGCACAGCAATGTGGAATCCAAGCCATGTCTGTTACATACTCCACAGCTTACCTCAATGCTGGATCCTTAACCCACTGAGTGAAGCCAGGGATAGAATCTGCCTCCTCTGAGACATATGCCAGGTACTTAACCTACTGAGCCACAATAGAACTCCCGTTCAACTTTTCTTTATATCACTTAACAACAAACTAATCCCTGCCTTCCCTAGGAGATAACCCTTGTCAGGAATGCTACATAGGTAGGATTTAGAAAGTTATATCACACCACTCTCCACATACATCCCACTCCATGTACTAGAAAAAAACAGGTAATCCCAAACATATTTTATTAGTTTTCAAGGGCTAAGAACACAAAAAAAAATGTAAAGAAAACCTCTTGAGTGAATGGATTCCTCTCTAGTTAGCATAAATCTGAAACAGGGGGAACATTTGTTCAATTTGGCCTTGGAATGGCTACAGAGTGGCCTGAGGTAGATTGAGGTGCTCTCCTAGTGTTTTAGAAACCAGGGGGTCTGCTTAAGACTGGGTGACCAGAAGCAGTAGATTAGAGTCTTCATCATATTGAGAGGATGTCCTGCCCATTTCTAGATAGTCACCAGGAAATTTTTATTGAGATCAGGTGGTGCAATGAATTTGGGATTATGGATTTACAGATGAACAGGACCTGAGCCTTGAAGTGCTTGGAGCCAAAGTTCTGAAAGAGAATGATGCCTGTGTGGTTGGCCGTATCTGAGATGCTCTCAGTAATTCCAACTCCTGGTTTTCATGCCCTTGTGCATTTCCCTCTCACTGAATGTGAGATGGAAATAGTGACTTGTTTCCAACAATAAGAATGTGGAAGAAATATTGAGGTGTCATTTCTGAGAATTGAGTAAAAAATAAATCTGTCATTCTTCTCCTTGCCTCTCTCTTGTTCTTGGGTTGCTTAGGTTGATAGAGCCCAACTGCCATGTTTTAACCATCAAGAGGCCCATGCGTCAATGAATCATAGGAATCCTCTGGAAAATATCCTGTTTACATGTGAATCCTACCAACAACCTTGAGAGTCACCTTGTACATGGTCCTCATCTAACCTTCAGTCCCCACATCCCTGGCTGACACCTTGATTGCAACCTTATGAGGTGTACTCTGAAATATTAATAAAGTATCAGTTACAAAATTAATATGTAAAGATCAATAGTTTTCTAATGTACCACTATAATTCAATTAGAGCAAAAACTTAGAAGATACATTCAAATATGCAAACAAACAAAAACCTTGAAAATCTCCACCATATAAAAGGCCAAAGTGAGCAAGGGCTAAGGAAATTAAAATAAGAAGTTATACTTGAGTCAGAGGAGAAAAATAGAAAGAGTAACATATCCTTCATACAGAAGACCTAAGGCTGTATAGATTTCATGCTTAATAAATAGATTTATAGATATCAAAATCACATACTGAGTGGTTAGATTTTTTTAAAGTCTGAGTTTCTTTCAATTTAATTTAATATTAATTTTACTTTGGAGTATACTTGATTTACAAGGTTGTGTTAGTTACAGGTGTACAGTAAATTGATTCAGTTGTACACATACATTAAAGAGTCTTAATTTTATCTTAAGATCCTGCAACTTGGAAATAAGAACTAAGGAATACAGTGGAATTGCCTCCTGAAAAGAGGAAGAACCCAGACCCTTCCAAGGACCTTCACCTTTCTTATATTTTTCCACATCCATTAATATTAGCAAGTCTCCAGAGACTGGGACTACATGGGCTAATTGGCTAATTATGAGTTTTGTGCACTGAGCCCTCAGGTCACACCACTGTGCATAATTGCTGCTGCCTGCCTATTAGTTTGCCAGTTCTAATAGTGTGGTTCTTTATCTGTGTCTCTTCCATTTGTGGACACCTGCATTCAAAATTCCCAGACTGAAACTGTCTTCCTGCAAATTCTGAGACTTCATCACACACCAGGCAGGACGGGGGCAGTGAATCTGTACTCCTTGTTCATGGTCCAGCACAGATGCAGCCCAGCCCAGTAAGTGTTGAGTAAGCCCATGATTGAAAGAGAGACTCTTAGGTGGCTGCCAAGGTGGGGGGGAGTGGAATGGACTGGGAGGTTGTAGTTAGTAGATGCAAATTATTGCATTTGGAGTGGATAAGCAATGAGATTCTGCTGTATGGTACAGGGAACTATGTGCAATCACTTGTGATGGAACATGGTGGAGGATAATGTGAGAAAAAGAATGTATAAATATGTATATGTGGGTCACTTTGCTGTACAGCAGAAATTGATAGAACATCATAAGTCAACTATAATGAAAAATTTTAAAAGCAAGAGATAAATAAAAAATAGAAAAGAGGGACTGTTAGGATGATTACTCCCTCCTCAAGATAATAACATGATAATCATAGCAGAAAGCCATGAGGGTAACAATATACAATATTTCATAATAAAGCCCTATGAAATTTATATTCTTGATTCTGATTGGATTGTGAGAATTCTCCTTCTGAGTTCTGCATCCACCCTCACTGGCTGTGCCTCTGGCTGGCATCTCCCACCAGAGCAGCATCCGGGTCTCTCTAAACTTCCCCCTAAGAAAGTCAAGTGATCATGAAACAATGATGAGAATGAGGAGGAAGATGGTATAAACTATAGCATCATGAACAGTTTTTGAGTGATTCCTAAGCACCTGCTCTAGAGTGTGTGTTTTATGTAACTTGTTTGATTTCATATGCATAACATTTCCCAAACTATAAGTCCATACATCATTATTATTATTTTAACAAGAGGAAAGGAGCAGAGCATTTAATGTAACTCATTCCAGGTCATGAGTTAGAAAAGGTTGAATCCAGGTTTGAAGCCAGTCTGTCTAAGCAGACTGACTCCAGAAACCGGGCATCTGTGCAGGCTTCCCCCTGCTAACCCACAGTCATGTCACTTCCAGGTCAATCCTGGAAGAGACTCATTGCTCACAATGCCCTTCCTTTTGGAGTTTTCTGGAGCATATAGTGGAGGGAAATAGGTAACATTTCTGCATCAACTACAGGAAAGATGTATGAGATACAGGCAAAGACACAGAATTGGCACCGGAAATTTAAGGGTAGATCCCTTGTTGATCTTGCTCCTGGATCTTACTTTACTCACTTCCTATTCCATACTCATAATCAGCCTACTCAATCAAAAAAGGAGACATGAGTCAGAATCTTTGTGTTCACTCTTAATCTAGAAAGTCAAAACATTGAAAAAATATATCTCAAATGTATTTGTGATTAGACCTCTATACATTTGCCTAAAACATTTGACTAAAACAAGTCTGGAAATAATGAAGTTTAGTGTATGGGACTCAGAGACTTGCAACTTAATTTTGAATCTTGTGTGCTTCCCTTATTCTTGGGGCAATTTTGTGGTCTCTCTGAGACTTAGGATTGTCAACTGAGTCGATGCCTCATTGACACAGCCCCTCTTAATTAGGACTAAAGAAATAATGATGTCCTCTATGCAATAACCATGTGATGGATGCATAAAGAAAGTGAAAATTAAATTTTATATGTTATATTTGTAGTAATGATAAGACTAATTCTTATATTGTTAGATTTGACTTTCTGGTGATCTTGTATTATGGTTTTCCTATGTTTTTACCATCCATGGAGAGTGCAATTTTTTGTTTGTTTGTATAAGTATGCCTTCATATCGAAGAGAAATGACCAAGGCTCACCTATTTCTTTCTTTTTTTAAGATATTTAAAGTTTTAACAGATTCTTTTTTATTTTTTTGTTACTATAGTTTTTCACAATGTTGTTCCAATTTCTGCTGTGCAGCAAAGTGACCCAGTCATATATACATATATATTATTTTTCTCATATTATCTTCCAATTTCAAGGATTACCTGTTTCTTTTCTTTCTTTCTTTCTTTCTTTTTTTTTTTTTTTTTTTTTTTTTAGGGTCACACTGATGGCATATGGAGGTTCCCAAGCTAAGGGTCAAATCAGCTACAGCTGCTGCCTACACCACAGCCACAGCAAAGCAGGATCTGAGCTGCATCTGCAAACGACACCACAATTCACGGAAATGACAGATCCTTAACCCACTGAGCGAGGCCAGTGATCAAACCTGCAACCTCAGTTCCTAGTCAGATTCATTTCCACTGTGCCACAAAGGCAACTCCAAGGATCATCTATTTCTGATTCTCCAGAGCTTATATTTTGTTGGCAGAAGAGGTACCAAGAATTTTAAAAACCTAGTTATAGTGTTGAATAGACCCTTCCATTTTCATAGAAACAAAGTATGGGCCATAAGGCTTCCTTCCATCCACTGGATCATGCATGTCAGTGTTTTCATCCTTTTCAGGAATGTCCCACAGGACCAGGGACAAATAAAATAGTGCTCATTTGTGTCTAGAGCATGGACTTTCTATGGGACCTATTATTTTCCACATAATAGCATCTGCAGCATTCAGTGATTGAAAAACCACTCAAGAGATTATCATAAATATGGGGTGAAAGGGTCAGAAAAGAAGGGGACTGACTGTACCTCTTAGTGCATGGACAGAGAAACACTGTAGAAATTCCTGGGCCAGGAATTGAACCTGGGCCACAGCAGGGACCCAAGCTGCCTCAGTGAAAAAAAAAAAAAGATACTTAACCTGCTGTACCACAAGGAAATTTCAAAAAGGTTCTTTTCAGATATACTTTGGTCCCAGATGTGAAATAAATGTAGAAGAATCGATTCGTCCTCTTTTGGTTCAGTGAGTTCACCTGTGAATTCTAGGAATGCAATAATTTACAGGGTCCATAATGGGACTACACTGTGGATTGGGGGTTTTGTTTTTGGTTTTTTTTTTTACAAATACTCATGTTTTTCAGTCTAGTTTTGAAATCTAAAGTTGAAAAGATTTTCTGTACAAAATGAAAATATCATGTGCAGCTCATGGAAGTATCACAAGACAGACATCATGGATGTTTTCAAATGATACCTTAATAAAGAGGATGTAGTTTCTATAAAGTGATTTTTGTATTGAAACAAATATAGGCAATTAACATAAGTAAAATTGAGTATGTACCAACTGTTAGAAATTTTAAGGACAATCTCCACTCCCATATCATATATAAATTCTTATAAGTATCATATGAAGAGAGGTAAAATAATTTTCATAGGAATGTTGTAAGAAGAAGCAGTTATAAATAATACTGTAACATATAAAATGTCATCTAAAATAAATATTTAATACATAAATATAATACATTAAATTATGTATTATACATTTAGAATGTAATATATATACATATATATGAACTATATATTTATATTTGTTAAATTTATATTAAAATATGTAAATATAAAGTTATATATAAAATAATGACTTCAGTTATGTAATAATGCACATCAGTAATATGTTTTAAGCAGTTTTGTGTACTTCACAAAGAGAGTTAACCACCAAGTTGTGGTAACCAAACACATTTCCAGAGGCACCATGTGTAGTATACTGTTAACATATTTTTTTTCTTTTTATGGCTGCACCTGTGGCATATTGAAGTTCCTGGGCCAGTGGTCCAGTCAGAGCTGCAGGTAGGGTCTATGCCACAGCCATATCAATGCCAGATCCTTAACTCATTGAGTGAGGCCAGGGATGGAAATCACATCCTCACAGAGACAACATCAGGTCCTTAACTCCTTAAGGTTAGGTTTTAAGAAAGCTTTTTATGGGTACATGAATCATTATTGACATTGTGGAATCATTGACAAGAACATACACCCATCAACATTATGATACTGGTTGCTTTTGGGGTTCAGGTATGCAGAGGAATGGGATGGAGCAGAAATACCAAGAAAAGCTGAATAGGTGATGGGTACTGATGATGGTAATAATAGGTAATATTATTGGAGCATTTTCCAAGCATTAGGCAATATTCAAATGCAGTGTGTCTCAACCCCAGCTGCACATTAGGATGACCAAGAATCTCCAATGTAGTTTTCCTAAAATTGTTTCTAGGCTGAAGCTGGGGTAGCCACATATTTTAAAACAACCGCTCATAGGGCGTTCCCTTCATGGGGTAAGGAAATGAATCTGCCTAGATTCCATGAGGTTGTGGGTTTGATCCCTGGCCTCACTCAGTGGGTTGGGGATCTGACATTGCCATGAGCTGTGGTATAAGATGCAGACGATGCTCAGATCCCACAGTTGCTGTGGCTGTGGTGTAGGCTGGCATCTATAGCTCTGAATCAACCCTGACCCTGGGAAATTCCATATGCCATGGCTGTGGCCCTAAAAAGCAAAAGTAAATAAATAAATAAAATAAACCAACCACTCAAAAATTTTGATCAACCGGAACTGAAAGCCACTGGTCTAAGCAATATAAATGATTTTTTTTTAACTTTCTACAATAGTTGTAATAGGTAGTTCAGTTATTGTCACAACTGTACAGATGATGAAACAGCCAGGTGTGTTTACATTACTCTATTTTAAATTTTCCCAATGAAATTCTAGTGTGACATGCCAAAATATTGATCCAGAATTGCCTTCAGGTAGTAAAAGTAAAGGAATTGCAGTCCCTATCAGGAAGTTTGGACGTGGAAATCTGTTAGCTTGATGCAAGTGGATACATACTGACCTGGCTCTGGGACCACCCCTCACACCGAGCTCCCCAAATGTAAATAAAGGGTTTATGACCAGGAAAACAAGACCACCACTAAGTTTATGAAACACACTCACAATCACTAATCTCAGGAAATGAAAGTCAAAACTCCAGTCAAATATCACCTCTCATCTGTTAGGATGGTTATTGTCAAGAAAACTAATGACAATAACTGTTCTGGAGGATACAGAGGTAAGGAAATCCTTTTACTTAGTTGATGGAAATGAAGATTGGTACAGCCATCACCAAAAACAGAATGGAGGTTGCTAAAAAATTAAAATGGCTACTAATTAAAATAGATTTCCTGTGTGATCCAACAACCCTAACTCCCAATGTATGTCCAAAGGAAATGAAATCTGTACCTGAAAGAAATATCTTCACTCCCATTTTCATGGCAATATTATTCATAATAGTGACAATATGGAAACATCCCAAGTGTCTGGTGACAGATGAGTGCATAAAGAAGATGTGGTGTGCATATATGGACAATGGATTATTATTCAGTCATAAAAGAAAGAGATACTGCCATTTGTGACAATATAGATGGGATTGCAGTTTGTTATGCTTATTGAAATACACTAGACACAGAAATAATATATGATCTCACTTATGTATGGAATCTAAGAAAATCAACTTTAGAGAACCACAGATTAGAACTGTAGTTGTAAAGGAAAAGGGGTAGAAGTAGAGGGGAGGTTTTGTTTAAATGGTACAAACTTGCAGATATAAAATGAGTAAGTTCTGATAATCTGATATACAGCATGGTGACAATAGTTAATGATTCTGTATTCTATTCTTGAAATCTGCTGAGAGAGATCTGGTTGTGTTTCCACCAAACACATAAACATAAATAGTAACTATGTGAGCTGATGGATGTGTTAATTAGCTTGATTATAAGAATCATTCACAATGTCTATGTGCATTAAATCATCATTTCATACATGTTAAAAATTTTTCAGAGTTCCCGTCGAGTTCAGTGGTTAACGAATCTGACTAGGAACCATGAAGTTGCGGGTTCGATCCCTGGCCTCGCTCAATGGGTTAAGGATCCGGCATTGCCGTGAGCTGTGATGTAGGTTGCAGACTCGTTCAGATCCCAAGTTGCTGTGGCTTTGGCATAGGCTGGCGGCTACAGCTCCGATTTGACCCTTACACTGGGACCTCCGTGTGCTGCGGGAGTGGCCCTAGAAAAGGAAAAAGGACAATAAAAAGAAATTTCATGTAGTACAACGCAAATATGTGATTTTGCCAGTCATATTTCAATAAACTGGAAAATAACCCAAAAATAATGAAGTAGTATTATCAGGCCACTACAGAATAGAGTCTAAAAAATATAGAGTGGTCTCTCACGCTAGATATTTTTACTGAGATTGCACTGGGTTGAGACAAATTCACATAAAATAAAATATTTCAAGGGTGTTTTTTAAAATTTATTATTGTTTAATCATTGACAGAACTTCTAGAGTTCCCATTGTGGATCAGCAGGTTAAGAACCCAACTAGTATCCATGAAGATGCAGATTCGATCACTGGCCTCACTCAGTGAGTTAAGGATCCGGGGTTGCCACAGGCTGAGGCATAGGTTTTGCTGTGGTGGCCATGGCTGTGATTTGACCCCTAGCCTGGGAACTTATGTATTCTGAGGGTGTGGCTATAAAAACAAAAAGAAAAAAAAGAAATCCTGTATATTAACACCATTTTGGTAGTCATCAATGCTATATGAGTATAGGTATACTTATCAAAATTTGAACTCCAGCAAAGCCAAAGATATGAAGTATATACTAAATGACTTTTTAGAATCTCTCAGATGCCTCGTTAGCACAGTAGGTAGCACGTCAATCTCATAAATGACACCCCTCATATTTGAGTAATTTATTTTTAGGGAGGGAATAGAGAAAATCCAAGAAAGATAAAACTCATGAAGATAATTATCATATAAAAATATTTTCTAGAGTTCCCTGGTGGCTCAGTGAATTAAGGATCCAGTGTTGTCTCTGCCATAGCATAGGTTCAATCCATGAGCTAAGAATTTTTGTGTGCTGTGGGCGTGGCCAAAAATGTTTTCTTATTATGGACATTAACTTTTAATTTAGAATACAGCTTACATGGTGTTTTTTTTTTTTAATTATCTGCACCTGCAGTATGTGGAAGTTCCTGGGCCAGGGATTCACCCTGCATCATAGAAGCAACCCAAGCCTCTCCAATGAAAAAGCCTGACCCTTAACCCATGGTGCCACAAGGGAGCTACACAATATTGCGTTTTGTAGAGTATTTCCTTTATAGCTAAAGGAAATTTATGGAATTGTATTTAGAATAATATGTTTTATATAACTATGTCTTAATATCTAAGGAATTATATATTTTTATTAGAAAAGAAAGGGAATCTATAATTCTATGTATTTTCTTTTTTTTTTTTTTTTTTTTAGTCTTTTTAGGGCCAGATTAGTGGCATATAGAAATTCCCAGGTTAGAGGTCGAATTGGAGCTGCAGCTTCTGGGCTAGGCCACAGCCACAGCAACACCAGATCTAGGCCATGTCTGCAACCTCTACCACAGCTCACCACAACACTGGATCCTAAACCCACTGAGTGAGGCCAGGGGTCAAACCCACATCCTCATGGCTACTACTCAGATTCATTACTGCTGAGCCACAATGGGAACTCCTCATTCTGTATTTTTTCTAAAGAGTAGGCTATATTTTACTGAGATCTTGGCTCTATTTTGTCTCTCTCTGTCTCTCTCTCTTTTATTTTTATTTATTTATTTTTTTAATTTTATTGTTTTGTTTTGTTTTTGTTTTTTTTTTGTAGCTGCACATCTGACATGTGGAAGTTCCTGGGCCAGAACAACCCAAAACCACTACAGTGAAAACCCTGGTTCCTTAGCCTGCTACACCACAGGAGAACTCTGATCATGGCTCTGTTATCTCTAACACTCTTGCTTGTCTTTATCTTTCATTCCAGTTTCTATAAGATAAGTGTGTGTAGAATGAGGTGACTAAACAGAAACCAGTGAGGGTAAAGTTCAAGCAGATAGAATTTGTCATACTGGGGAATATTATTGAAGGTACTGAACTGTATGACAATACAAATGAATTGCTTATATCCCCAAAATGTACACAGTGCTGCATGACATCTACTTATTTAATTTTTTCCAATCCTCTTTTTCCAAAAGCATCCAAGCCTCATGGAACAGCAAAATCTAACAAGTGTCTCGGAATTCTTCCTCCTGGGACTCTCAGATGAGCCAGAACTGCAGCCCCTCCTCCTTGGGCTGTTCCTGTCCATGTACCTGGATTACCATGTCGGGGAACCTGCTCATCATCCTGGCTGTCACCTCTGACTCCCACCTCCACACCCCCATGTACTTCTTCCTCTGCAACCTGTCCTTGGCTGACATAGGTTTTTGTCTCTGCCACTGTCCCCAAGATGGTTGTGAACATCCAAACTCAGAGCAGAGTCATCTCCTATGCAGACTGCCTGACACAGATGTCTATTTTCATCCTTTATGGATGTTTGGATAGTCTCCTCCCGACTGTGATGGCCTATGACAGGTTTGTGTCCATCAGTCACCCCCTGCACTACCCTGTCAGCATGAACACACACCTCTGCTGCTTCTTGGTTTTGACATCTTTTTGGGTCAGCCTTTTGGACTCCCATGTTCACCATTGGATTGTGATAAGACTTACCTGTTTCAAGGATGTGGAAATTACTAATTTCTTCTGCAACCCTTCTCAACTCCTCAATCTTGCCTGTTCTGACATTTTCACAAATAACATTATCGTATATTTTGCTGGTGGCATTGTTGGCTTTATCCCTATATCAGGAATCTTTTTCTCTTACTGTAAAATTCTTTCCTCCATTCTGAGAGTGCCTTCATTAGGTCAGAAGTATAAGGCCTTCTCCACCTGTGGCCCTCAGCTGGAGTTATTTGCTTATTTTATGGAACAGGCCTTGGGGTTTACCTCAGCTCAGCCATCTCTCATTCTCCCAGGAAGGATGCAGTGGCCTCAGTGATGTACACTGCGGTCACCCCCATGCTGAACCCCTTCATCTACAGCCTGAGGAACAGAAACATCAAAAGGACCATGGGGAGGTTGCTCAGCCAAACAATCTAATCTCAGTACCTGTGTACATTATGTGAGTCCACTATTTTTGGTGTTAGGGCTGTTTTTGTATAGATTCAAGCCACATAATTCCTCAGAGTGTCCTGGCCATTATCCCCTTGATAGGAGGTGTGATTGTTGCTGTAGTGATCAGATCCTGCCCTGGATGTTGGTGGGGGCTCCTCTTTGCCCTTTGACTGTCACTGCCCTGTTGGGGGTGAAGTCTGTTCCCCAGTTGTAGGAGTAGAAGCCCTGAGGGTCAGGTTCAATAAGGTTCCATTGATCTGAAGTGTGTACTTTGTTCCCAAGCCAGTGAGGTCTGTGTGTGGTCACAGCAAATCTCTGCACCACCCAAGCAGGCATCCTTTGTTCTTCCCAGAAGTAGGCCATGTTTGCATCCCTTTCTCCATTGTGTTTATCACAGACCTAGTGTTAACCTGGCACTGTGGGCCAGGGCTTGTGGCTGGAGGAATCAAGGTGGTTGTGCTGCTGCCTGAGACCAGAAATTCCTCTATACTAGGTGTCAACTTAAACATAGAGCTCTCCCAGGGCCTGTCTACCCCAGATCCTGCTCCAAACTGTATTGTGAGGTTGATAGGACTGGAAACCACTGTAATCCTCCCTCACACTTTCCACTAAGGAGGACATAGAGGTATGATTCTGTGATGTCACCCACCATATGTTGTGGCTGTTGCTGGACCCCTCTGTACCTGCCTCCATTGTGGGAATGCTAACAATGGGCTTCAGTGTCAGTTCCACCTCTGTTATGTGTGTGCTCACAAAGCCCACCACTGTGTCAGAGCTGTGACCCCTGTGAAAACCTGGCAATGAGACTTTTATGGGGAAACTGTGCCTCATCCTGTGCTCACTAATAATGATGGCCTGGACCACACCCCAGTCCCTTTGGACTGTCTCCACACAGCTAGATTTAGTCCTCTCCCAGGGTCTGTCCACTGAAGCCTGAGTTTCAGTACCTAGATGCTTCATGTACCAGTGAGGCAGAATAATAACTCAGGTAGTCAGGGAAGGATCATGGGCTTTGATGCATTCTTTGATATGGCCATTGATCAACATTTGTGACTTAAGGGCTCCAGGGAGAAACATCCCCACAGGTCTTGTTTACTATAGGGAGTGTACCTACACCCAGGTGGGCATCAATCCCTAACCCCTATGACTCAGCTTACAGGAAGAAAAGGGCAAAGAAACCATGAGACTTGCTGGAAATTTCCACCACTAAGACCCCTATTGGACAAAGACTGATACATGTAACTGGGCAAGGCCAGTGGGAGAAAACCACATCTTTCTGGACCCCACATTGGTACCCCCCCCATTTTTAAGAGATAAAAACCCCTATAGGACAATAGAGACCAGGGGCTCTTCTCTCTGCTCCCAGCAGCCCTGGGAGCTATTTGCTTTCCTGTAATAAAAACTTTGCATGTTTGCTGCCTGTGTGTTCATGGAGTTCATTCTTTGACTGCGTGAACAAGAACCCTGATTCCAATAACATCTTTCTGGACAGTTGATGAAATTTGTCCTCTGTCCACTGTTGCTGAAGAGAAATATAGAGACAGAATTTTTGGTGAAGGAGGAAAATACAGTTGTATTGCTTTGCCAGGTAAGGGGGGGGCCACAGTGAAGCAGAGTAATGAATAATGATTTAGGTAATTAGTGTAGAAACATGGGCTTTGATACATTCCCTGATTAATGTCCATGCTTTAAGATTTGTAAAAACATGAGTTCCCATCCTGGCGCAGCAGAATGAATCCAACTAGGAACCATGAGGTTGTGGGTTCGATCCCTGGCCTTGCTCAGTGGATTAAGGATCCAGCATTGCCATGAGCTGTGGTGTAGGTCACAGATGTGGCTTTGATATGGCATTACTGTGTCTGTGGCAGTGGACAAAAGCTGTATTTCTGATTGGACCCATAGGCTGGAAACCTCTATATGCCATGAGTGCAGCCCTAAAAAGCCAAAAAAAAAATTGTGAAAACAAATCTAGACCAACAGGCCTTGCTTGTTGGAAGATTGACTATTGAAAGAACATTTGTTTTATGTCAAGGTGGGAATTAACCCCTGACCTACGCATTTGACTGTTAGCAAAAGAGTGTAAAGAGTGGTGACTCCCAGTGTAGGGGAAAGAAGTACAAAGTACCCATAAAACTTATGGGGCCTATCCATCTCTAAGACTCCTATTTGATAAGGCCTAATACAGATGACTGGACAAGGCCAACGAGAAAAAAGAATGATGCCTGGACCCCACATTGGTACCTCCTTCCTTAAGAAATAAAAACTTCCATAGAACAACAGGAAGGGAAAACACTTTCTTCCCTTCCCAGCATCTGGGATGGGAGCTATCTGCTTTTCTGTAATAAAATCTTTGCTTTCTGCTTGTGTGAGTGTGTTTGCGAAATTCATTCTTTGGCTCTGTGAACAAGAACCCAGAGAGCAGGAACAACAGCAGACTAATGCCTTAAAGACTGTGCCCCCCTTGGGAGAGATTAGGAGGTGGTTTTATAGTTTGGGTAGTAGAAAATAGGGCCTTAGATAAGGATCCAGGTAGAGGCAAGCTTGCATTGTTTCTCAAAGCTGGTGTTTAATGGCCCCATGTCTGGTTCTCATGGTCCTCTTTCCTCATCAAATAGTTCTTCAATTTTGGGGGGGTTTAGGTCTACAGAAATTCTCAAAAATATTGTTATGTATATTCCTCAAGGAGGAACCAGGACCTTGCCCCAAGGCTGCACTATTTTCTCTTGACTGCTCCTCCCTGTTTTCTGCATCCCCTCCCTTCCCTGCTTAGCAACTGCCCCATGAAACTCAGGGAAGGTCATGGAAGCTGAAACTTATTCCCTAGAAACAAGAATTGGAGGACACAGAAAGGTTTGTGTGCCCAGGAGTCCCACAGGGCCCTGCTAAGTTACACCACAAGGCATGCATTTGGGGCTGGGAAGTGCTGTGACATGGCAGCTGTCATTGTCTGTCTCTCTCTGACCTGATTGGTGGCAAGCTAGCCCTCACACACTCCTCAAGAGTAGAGTCCAGATCCCTCCTTCTCCACTATCTGTCCTTGCAGATGGTCCCAGGCAGCAGAGGGGGTTCTAGGGTGAAGGAATATTTCCTCTTTCACAGTACCCTCACCAGGAATGCTGGTCCCATCCTGGTGCCTTTATTTTCTTCCTCTGACCCAGTCATGTGGGATCTTTCTTGCAGCTCTGGTGGTATAAGACATTTGGCAGTATTCATTTGGGTTTCCACATAGAGATGTATTTTTGATGTGTTTTGCTAGGGTAGGGGAGTAAGCTACACATCGTTCTCTTTGTCTCCTTGCCTTTTTGCTCAAGACCACTGGAGGTAGTGAGGAGTCTTACAGTATTGGAGGAGCAGGGTGTTGTCAGCTCATGGACATTTTCCTGATTGATGGGTGTTGAGATAACTGGGAATCAGGGTCATCAAAGACATAGCTTAGAATATTAGCTACAGTCTTTGAGAACTGAAGATCTTTGACTTTGTTGAATGGCTGAATTATTATTACTGTTTTCTTCTTTCTCTGTATTTTTTTTCACATCTCTGATTAAATTGGTCTTTGACCAGGGGATCCACTTGACCACTTGACACTGTATGACCAGAGCAGTAGAGTGGAGTCTGCAGAAGTACTCAGTGTGATAGGATGGAACAGAAAAATTACACAGGTCGTTGTAGATGTCCCAAAAGGGGACCATTGATAGAGATGGAAAACTAGGGAATGTGAGAGATCACTGTAAGTTAATAATCACACAAGAAAGTCAGCAGAATGAAGCAGGCTTACCACAAATAAAAGCAGGAAATATGCCTCAGGTCATTATCCTTAGGACCAAGAGCAGGAATTTCAGGACCACCCTTCTGCTAATTGGAATAAGCACCTTGACAGTACTAGTTTGACTAGTAAGCTTAAATTCTCTCTTACTGGATATGAAGGAGGAGCTACTGCTTGAAGAAAGAGGAAGAGGAGGTCTTTCCCCACTCTCCACTCCCTTTGAATTATAAAAATGTAGCCCACCTAATCTTCAGGGCAAAGCCTCCTTGCCTGCCTCTTTGCATCTTTCATAAGCATGTAAATAAATAAATCTATTTCTTGCCTATTACTTCGTCTCTTTCTGAATTCCTTCTGGGCTGAGACACAAAAAACTTGAACCTCTGTAAGTCTAGACACCAGGTGAGTGATTCTCATTTAAAAAACTTGGATTTGATTCTGATCTGGGTTTAGGCTGGGTTCAAGTCCCACTCTGTGTTATGGCTGTGTTTAAGTCATATGTGTTGTCAGTTTCAAGTGGAGAGGAAGGACTACCTATTTGCTATCCTGTTTCCAGGGAATATGTGTGGAGAACATGGATAGTGGTTAGGTGAATTTGGGACTAAGTTGAAAAGCAGATGCACATGACTTGAGACTCCAAGTGCTTGGAGCACAAAGTTCTTATAGCAGATGAGATCTGTGTGGTGGGCAGTGTGTGAGATGCTCTTTCAGATCCCAACTCCTGGTTTTCATGCCTTGTATATATTCCTGTCATTAAGTGTGAGCTGGATATGGTGACTCCCTTCCAGCAATGAGGATCTGGAAGAAATATTGGGAAGTCACTTCAGGAAACAGAATGAAAAGAAACCTGGCTTTATTCTTGCTGCCTCTCTCTCACTCTCTTGGTTGCTCACAATGATGGAACCCCAACTGCCTCACCAGGAGTCCCATGTATCAATGAGCTGAGGGAGAGCTTACCAGCAGCCTTGTAAGTGACATTGGAAGTGGACCTGAAACCAGTTTCTGTACATTGGCACCTGTTAAGTCTCAGAGATAAAAGCATTGGGTGAAGCAGAAAGAATATCTTCATTGCTTTGCCAGGAAAATGAGGTCATGACAGGCTAAGGACCTCGAAACTGTGTCCTCCCTTGAGAGGGCAGAGTAAGAGGTTTTATAGATTTCGCTCAAAAAAAAAAAAAAAAAAAACACAGGAGTCTTGACAAGGATATAAGGATTAGGGTGCCTGCATTCTTCTCCCTACAGAGATCATTTCAAAGTCATCAAGGCTGGAGTCAGTTGGTCTGTTGATTTCTGATGGTCTTTGGGTTTATTGCACCTTGACCTTCTCTCTGTATTAGAGAAAGGTTAGAAAGAGTTGAATACAGGTTTGAAGCCAGTCATTCTAGGCAGACTGACTCCAGACACAGAGCATCAGGGTGTTAGAATTTTCATAAGATTGTTGTAAGAAGAAACTGACATAAATAATAATATAATGTAAATATAAAATATATAATATAAAATTAACATTCAATAATTATAATATTTTATAGTTTGTATCTTTACATTTAAACATATGTTAAATATGTATTTAAACCTATAACTTGAATAAGATGTTTTGTTCCTTTACATAATAAGAAAATTATACACACACACAGTGGAATATTATTCAGGCTATAAAAAGAAGTAAGTCCTGCCATCTGTGACAGCATGGCTGTATCTGGAGGACCTTATGCTAATTGAAATATATCAGACACAGAAGGACAAAAATGTATGATCTCACTAGTGTGTGGAATCTAAGAAAATCAAACTCGTAGAACCAGAGAATAGTACTGAAGTTGTGAGGAAGGGGTAAGGGCTGGGGGAGTATGGACATTAAAATGTCAAGCTGGTCCAAAGGTACAGACTTTCAGTTATAAGATGAATACACTTTGAGGATCTAATGTACAGCATGGTGACTGTAGTTAATAATATTTTACTGTATATTAAAAATCTGAGAGGAGATCTGCTTAATTGTTCTCACCATGTAGTAATAACTATGTGAGGTGACAGATATATTAATTACCTTGATTGTGGTAATTATTCACACTGTATATGTGTATTAAATCATCACATTGTACACTTGGAAAAACTTCATGTTTTACAACTTAAATATATGCAATTTTACCAATCACATTTCAATAAACTGAAAAAAAAGGAAAACCAAGGAAACATTATTATCAGACTACTATAGGATAAGAGTCCAAAAACCAAAGCCTCACACCAGATATTTCACTAGGATTATATGGAATCAATGCAAATTATGCTGTACAAAATGGAAGACATCAAAAGTTTTTCTTGAATTTATTTTTAATTTATTTTCTTTTTTACAGCCACACCTGTGGCATATGGAAGTTCTCAAGCAAGTGGGTGAATTGAAGCTACAATTGTGACCTATGCCACAGCCATAACACCAGATCTGAGCCACATCTGTGACCTACACTGATGCTTGCTGCAAAGTGAGATCCTTAATCCACTGAGTGAGGCCAGTGATGGAACCCACTTCTTCACAACATCAGGTCCTTAACTCACTGAGCCATCATAGAGTTCCATGAATTTCATTGTTTAATCATGGACATATGCTCTGTACACTAAGGCATTCTTAGTCATCAATGCTGTATGATTTTATGTACTTAACCTAACCCTATTTACCCAAATTGGACATATCCCAAAGCCAAAGATCTGAAGATAATAAATACCTTTAAAAGAAAACTGATATTTGAGTAATCACTTATTATATGAAGGACAGAAGACAGATAAAGAATGATAAAACTCATGAATATGATTATCATATAAAATATTTTCTGATTATGAACATTTAAATTTAATTTTTTTATATTTTCCCACTGTACAGCAAGGGGATCAAGTTATCCTTACATATATACGTTACATTTACATTTTTTCCCCCACCCTTTGTTCTGTTGCAACATGAGTATCTAGACAAAGTTCTCAATGCTACTCAGCAGGATCTCCTTGTAAATCTATTCTAAATTGTGTCTGATAAGCCCAAGCTCCCGATCCCTCCCACTGCCTCCCCCTCCCATCAGGCAGCCACCAGATGATACACATCTCTGCCTCTTATAGTGTGTTTATAAAATTTTAAGTGAAGGCAAAATCTAGTGTCGTATTTGAGTAAAGTATGACTTATTTTTTTAAATTCAATTTTTTCCTAAAGGAAGAAAGGTATTTCTTATTCTATACTTTTTTCTAAAGATGTAGGTTGTATTTACTGTGATGGTAGATTTATAGTTCTAATATTCTTGGTCTTGTTACTGACTTTCTATAAAATTGAGTTTCTATAAAGTCAGTGTGCATAGAAAGAGATAAAAAAACAAAACAGTAAGGAAACATCTAAACCAATAGAATGTGTCACAATGAGAAATACTGCTGAAAATATAAAGGTATATGACCTTGCAAAGGAATTGCTTGCATCCAGATTATGCACTATGTGCCAGCGCTATGTACCCATTTGTTTATTTCTTTTTTCCAACCCTCTTTTCTTAAAATAAATTTATTATAGTTGATTTACAATATTCTGTCAATGTCTCCTGTACAGAAAACTGATCAGTTTTACATATATATATATGCACATGTATTCTTTTTTCATAATATTTTCCATCATGTTCCATCACAAGTGATTTGATATTTCCCTGAGCTATACAATAAGATCTCATTGCTTATCCATCCCAAATGCAATAGCTCCCATCTACTATTTCCTCTTTGTTTTTTAAATGGTACCCAAGACATAGAGCTGGGAATCTAACAAGTGCCTCAGAATTCTTCCTCATGGGACTCTCAGAGGATCCAGACCTGCAGCCCTTTCTCTTTGTCCTGTTCTTGTCCATGTACCTGGTCACCATGTTGGGGAACCTGCTCATCATCCTGGCTCTCACCTCTGACTTCCACCTCCACACCCCCATGTATTTCTTCCTCTCCATCCTGTCCTTGGCTGACATGGGCTTCATCTCCACCACTGTCCCCAAGATGATTGTGAACATCCAATCATCATCTCCTATGCAGGCTGCCTGACACAGATGTCTACTTTCATCCTTTTGGGATGTACTCTTCTGACAGCAATGGCCTATGACAGGTTTGTGTCCATCTGTCACACACTGCGCTGCCCTGTCATCATGAACCCACCCCTCTGTTTCATCTTAGTTTTGGTTCCTTTTGTGGTCAGCTTTTTGGACTCCATGGTACACAATGGATAATCTAGAGTTTATCATTGGTGGCCAAAGCATCCTAGAAGATGAATAGCACTTTTTATATATATTTAAGATGTACATCTTTTCCACAGCTTTCGTGTATTTAACATAGTAATTGCTATTTATTTATTGTATGTATGCAGGTTGTGTGTAAGGATACATGTCACCCTTTCTTAGCCTTGGCTTTTTTATTGAAATTATCTGGGAAGCATGAAAATACTGACAACTGTGTATTACCACCAGAAATTCTGATGTAACTGGACTTGGATATGCCCTGAGCATGAGAATTTTTTATTGAATGAAATACTCTTTAAACTCTGTAGTGCTTTACAATTTTCCAAAAGTTTCCCATACATGATTTCATATAATCCCATAAATCTCTTCCCCCTTATCGCTATTTTGCCCTTCTCCCTCCACTTTCCCTACTGGTAACCACTAGTTTGTTCTCTATATCTATTATTCTGCTGCTTATGTTTTTTACTCACTGTTTTTTGGTATTTTTTTAGCTTACATACATGAGTGATACCATGTGGTACTTGTATTTCTTTAACTTATTTCACTTAACATAATGAGCTCCAAGTCCACCCTTGTTGCTGCAAATGGCAAAATTTCATCCTTTCTTAAATTTTGTTTTTTATTATAGTTTATTTACAATGTATTGCCAATTTCTGCTGTACAGCAAAGTGACCTAGTCATACATATATCTATATTCATTATATATTATCTTCCATCATGTTCTATCCTAAGAGATTGGATATAGTTCCCTGTGCTATACAGTAGGGTCTCATTGCTTATCCATTTTAAAGGTAATAGTTCACATCTACTAACCCCAAACTCCCATCCTCATTTTTAGGGATTTTTTTTTATTTTACATTTTACAGAATGAACATAACTACCTTGGTTTTCATATTCCATATCCTGTACATACATCTTTATCATTAATCCTGGTATCTTACCTCATACTTCCTATCAAATAACTGCAGCTTATTTTTTTTCAGGTTTTTTTTGACAAGCCTATGACATGTTGAAATTCCAGAGTCAGGGATCAAATCTGCACCACAGCAGTGACAACGCCAGATCCTTCACTCGTTAAGCCACCAGGGAAATCCATAGCTGGAGTTCAGTAATTCATTTTTGCTATAGAATCATCATTTTAAATGACTTAACACTGGTCTCTCCCTACTATATGCCACTTGTAAATACCTGTCATGTGCTCTCCCTTAAATATATATACCCTCTGCCACTTATCCACACACAGGTACATAATGTATTTTCCTCCATATCCAATTTGTGTTGGTATACATTAAAGTTTTCCTCATATTACTTAATGACAAACAGATCCCTGCATTTATCCACAGAGAAGTCTCTGAATCAAGAAGGCTGTTTGGATGGGACTTAGAATGTTTGGGGTTAGTAGATACAAACTATTTCATTTAGAATGGATAAGAAATGAGGTCCTCTTGTACAGCGCAGTGAACCATATCCAAACTCTTGGTATAGACCATGATAGATGATAACATGAAGAATTTATTTTTATATATATATATATGTGCATATATATATGCATATATGTGTATATGTATATGTTATAACTGGATCACTTTGCTGTAGAGCAGAAATTGACAAAACATTCTAAATCAACAATAATAAAATAATTAAAATTAAATAAAAATTAAAATTAAATATATTTAACAATAAAATAAAAATATCATCTTATTATTAATAATATTTAATTAAATTAATTTTTAGGAGTTCTTGTCTGGGCTCAGTGGAAACTAATCTGATTAGCATCCATGAGGACACAGGTTCAATCTATGGCCTCACTCAGGGGGTTAAGGATCTGGCAATACTGTGAGCTGTGGTGTAGTTGGCAGATGTGGCTTTTGGATCCCGCATTGCTGTGGCTGTGGCTGTGGTGTAGACCAGCATCTACAGCTCTGATTTGACCCCTAGCCTGGGAACCTCCATATACCACAGGGTGCAGCCCTAAACAGACAAAAGTAAATAAATATATACATAAATAAAAATATGGTATGTAAATTTTTAAATTAATTTTTGTTTAAATAATAAAATTTAAATTTTATAAAAATATTAAATATTTATAATAAAATTTAATAAGTCAAATATTTATACAATAAATATTTATAAAATGAAATTTAATAATAAAATATGTTACTAAAATAAAAAAAAATTTTAAAGGTTACATCACATACCATTCTCTCCACTAGGAAAAACAAAAGTCCAAACCATATTTTATTAGTCTTTAAGAGTTGAGCAGTTCCCGTCGTGGCTCAGTGGTTAAAGAATCTGACTAGGAACCATGATGTTGCAGGTTCGATTTCTGGCCTTGCTCAGTGGGTTAAGGATCTGATGTTGCTGTGAGCAATGGTGTAGGTTGCAGATGTGGCTCAGATTTTGCACTGCTGTGGCTCTGGAGTAGGCCAGCGGATACAGCTCCAATTTGACCACTTGCCTGGGAACCTCTATATGCTGCCAGTGTGGCCCTAAAAGACAAAAATAAAAATTGAAAAAAAAGAGTTGAGAACACAAAGAAATGTAATGAAAATGTATTCTGAAGTGTTTTGATTCTTCTCTAGTTAGTGGAAATCAGAAACACCAGGAACATTTGTTCAGTTTGTCCATGGAATGTCTGCAAATTGGCCTGATGTGGATAGAGGGGCTCTCCTATTATCTCAGAAACTAGCGGGGCTACACAAGACTGTTTCACCTGAAGCAGTAGAGTGGAATCTGAAGAAGTACTCAATGAAGAGGACGTTCTGCCCATTTTCTATGTTGTCTCCAGGGAATTTTTATTGAGAACATGCTGATGGAATGAATTTGGGAACATGCTGGAAAACAGATGGACAGAACCTAAATCTTGAAGTGTTTAGAGCAAAAGTCTTTTATGGGGATGATGCCTGTATGGTGAGCAGTATCTGAGATGCTTTCTCTCACCTTAACTCCTGGTTTTCATTCCATTAGACATTTTCTTCTCATTGAGCATGAGATGGAGATAGCAATTCATTTACAATAATGATAATGTGGAAGAAATGCTGGGAAGTCAATTATGGGTATAGAGTTAAAAAATACATATGGCTTGCTTCTTGGTTCTTCTTTCTTACTTTCTCTGTTGTTCAGGTTGATAGAACACAAATTCACCAATACAACCCAAATTCCCCAGCAGGAGGCCTGTGTATATCAATGAGCTGAGTAAATTCTCCAGACAATAGCCCGTGAACATGTGAATCCTACCTACAGCTTTATGAAAGAGGTTAAGGTAAGCCTCTGCTAGTCAGTCTTTGATGTGACTGTAGTCATGACTGACCCTTTGCAACATTCTTCGAGGTCTTCTGAGTATTTAAGTAGGGCTTCACTTACCAGAAATAGGTAAACATCCATAGTTTCTAATATGCCAATAGAATTCAGTTAGAGCAAAAATGTAGAACTGAAGATGCATTCACCTTTGAAAAAAAAATCCCTGTAAATCTCCGTCATATCAAATGATGCCCACAGCCTATACTGAAGGAAGGGCTAAGGAAATGAAATGAAATGTTATCCCAAGAGACAGATGTTATATGAGAAAATGGAAAAAGTACCACAATCCTGATAGAGAAGACCTGGTGCTGCATGGATTTCATGCTTAATACAATGGATGTAGAGATATCAAATCCACAAAATGAGTGATTATTTGAGAAAAAGTAATGTGTGAAAAAGAATATATATATACACACATTATATATATATACATATATATATACACACACATTATATATATATACACACACACAATTATATATATATATTTTAAAAACTAGGTCACTTTGCTATACAGCAGAAACTGACAGAACACTGTAAATCAATTATAATAACAATGAAACTTTTAAAAAGGCATAAGTTTATGTTAAGTCCTGAAACTTGAATGTGAGAAGCAAGAAGTACAGGTGAACATTCTCTTGAGGAGAGGAAGGACCCAGAACCTTCCATGGATATTCACTTTTCTCCTTTTCCTATTCCAACAATGTTAGCAAGTCTCCAGAGAATGGGACAACATGGACCAATTATCCAATAATAAACTTTGTGCACAGCTCTAAGGTCATAGCTTTGTAAATACTTGGCTGTTGCCATGAACCCATTAATTTGCCAGTTCTGCTAGTGTGTCTCCACACCTGTGTCTCCATCCTTTGTGGGCATCTGCATCAGCCGTTCCCAGCCTGATTCTGTCTTCCTGCCAGTCCTAAGGAGGAACCCTGAGACTTCATCATACACCAGGCAGGAGAGGGCAATGAATCTGTACTCCTTGATCATGGTCCAGTGAATCTGTACTCCTTGGTCATGGTGAAGCCCATCCCAGTAAGTGCTGAGGGGAGAGAGTGATTAAAATAAGGAATGTTGGGATTGTTCCATTTTCCTCCAGAGGACAAGCATGATGGTTGGGATAAAAAAACAAGAGGGCACAAATATACAGAATTTTGGAGTAGAAACCCCTAAAGTTTATGTTCCTGATTCTGGTGGGAGTGTGAAAACTCTTCATTCAGACTTCTGCTTTCACTCTCACTGCTTCTAGCTCTAGTTGGACTCTCCCCCATCATAGCAGCAAAAGGATCTCCCTAAATTTCCTCCTAAGCTTTTCAAATGATTATAAAATCAGTGATGAAGATCAGGATGAAGAGGATGAAATTAATCATAACTTGTGTACTGTTATTAAGGGCTTCATAAGTGCAAGGTTTCATTGTACATATTTTTTGGAACTTTTTTTCTTTTCTTGTATTTTTAGGGCTGAACCTGTGGCATATGAAGGTTCCCAGGCTAGGTATCCAATTAGAGCTGCAGCTGCTAGTCTGTACCACAGACATAGTAAAGTGGGATTCAAGCCACGTCTGCGACATACACCACAGCTCATAGGCAATGCTGGATTCTTAATCCACTGAGCAAGGCCAAGGGTTGAACCCACACCCTCATGGATACTAGTCAGATTTGTTTCCACTGAGCCACAACAGGAAATACAGGAACTTTTTTTGTTTAATGGCTGCACCCAAGGCCATATAGGACCTCGCAGGTGGGAATGGAACCCTCCCCTCTGCAGAGACCTGAGCTGCTGTACTTGGATTCTTAACCCACTGTGCCACAGTGAAAACTCCTTATGTAACTTCTTTGCTTTCATCTGTGCAATGTCTTCTCAATTATAAGTGTGAATACATTTAAAAATTATTTTAGTAAGAGGAATGGAATACAGCTTTTAACCCGTAACATACCAGGTTATGAATCAGAAAGGGCCGAAGCCAGGCTTGAAGCCAGTCATTCTGGGCAGACTCAGTCCAGACACAGGGCATCTCGGCAGGCTTTCCCCTGCCACCCCGGATTCATGTCCATTCCAGGTCAGCCCTGGTTAGATTCTGCTCACTATGCCCTTCTCTTTGGAGTTTTCTGGAGGATCACAGTGGAAGGTAGCAGGTAGAACTTGCTGCATCAACTCTAGTAAGACTATCTGAGATCATAGGAATAATTGGCACATTATAACTCAGGGCAGATCTCTTTTTTGACCCCACTTCTGGACTTCACTTCTTCCTCCATACTTGTAATCAGCCTACTCAATCACGAAAGGCCACATAAAATCAGGGTCTTGGGGTCCATTTCTATTCAGGAAAATGAAATTAATTAAAAAAATATATACCTGAGATGAACCCATAGTTAGACCTCTGTAACTTTGCATAAAACTTTCAGAAAAATTTTTTAAAATGAAATTTAGTGAATGAGACTCAGGAAATAAGAACCTAATTTTGAACCCTACGTGCTCCACTTATTCTTAGAGAGTTATTGGGCAATTTCCTAGTACCTTGAGGCAGGATTGTCAACTGAGTTGATTCCTTGTTGTTACAAACCCAATGACATAGGACTAAACAAATAGTGGTAGCCCTGTATGCAATAACTGTGTCATGGAGGCATGAGAAATGGGCTAAAGAAATTTAAGATATTTTCTTACTAATAATGATAAGGCTAATTATCATGTCATTTGACATAAATATCTATTAACCTGATGTTATGTTCCCCCACATGCCTGACAGGACATTTTATTTCTGTTTATACAATTACTTTCTTCATATATGAATAGAAGTGATTGAAGTTCATTTATTTCCGATTCCCAAGAGCTATACTCTGTTGGCACAGAAGAGGCACAAATAATAAAAAAATCCACAGTTAAGGGTTGAATAAACCCTTCCATTTTGCATAGAAACAAAATGTGGGCAATGTGGCTTCCACACCCTAGACCATTCATGTCAATGTTTTCATCCTTTTTAGGAATGCCCATGGGCTATAGACAAAATAAAATAGTGCTTAATTGTATCTATGTTATAAAGTTTCCTTGGGATCTATTATTTCCCATTTAATAGCATTACCACATTTAATGACTGGAAACATTGCCATGATTTTCATAAGCCTGGGGAGAAAAAGAATCAGAAAATAAGGGTACTGCAAATCTTATTGCATGAGCTGAGACACATTTTAGGATTTTGTATCATTCCATGATCCAGTACCCTGAGACAGGAAAGGCTTTGACCTGTCTGCCCTATGATCCATAAGACATCATTAAATTTTTGAGATTCTATTTTATTTTTTTATTAAAATGTAGTTGATTTACAATGCTTCTTCAATTTCTGTTGTACAGCAAGTGACCCAATCAATACAGGTCCCTGTAAGACCCCATTGCCCATCCATTCTAAATCTAACATTTTGAATCCAACAACCCCAAACTCCCCCTGCATCCCACTCCTTCCCTCCCTGTCAATCACAAGTCTGTTCACCTTGGCCATGATCTGTTTCTGGTTTGTAAATGGGATCATGTGTGCCATATTTTAGATTCCACAAATAAGTGATATCATTAGTATTTGTCTTTTTCTTTTTCTTTTCTTTTCTTTTTTTTTTTTTTTTTTTTTTTTTTTTTTTTTTTTTTGTCTTTTTAGGGCCACGCCCATGGCATGTGGAGGTTCCCAGGCTAGGGGTCGAATTGAAGATTCAGCTGCCGGCCCACACCACAGCCACAGCAATGCAGGATCCAAGCTGCATCTGCGACCTACACCACAGTTCACAGCAACGCCAGATCCTTAACCCACTGAGCTAGGCCAGGGATCAAACCTGCAACCTCATGGTTCCTAGTTGGATTCGTTTCCGCTATGCCATGACGGGAACTCCTATCTTTCTCTTTCTGACTTATTTCACTTAGTATAGAGATTCTCATACTAAATGGGATTGTATTTTATTAATACTCATGATATCCCAGTAATGACTGAAATTCTTTTTTTTTTCATTTTTTAATTGTTATTTCTCCGATACAATTTTTTTTCTACTGTACAGCATGGTGACCCAGTTACATATACATGTACACATTCTATTTTTGCACATTGTCATGCTCCCTCATAAGTGACCAGACATAGTTCCCAGTGCTGCACAGCAGGATCTCACCGCTAATGCATTCCAAAGGCAATAGTCTGCATCTATTAACCTTAAGCTCCCAATCCACCCCACTACCTCCCCCTCCCCCTGGGCAACCACAGGTCTATTCTCCAAGTCCATGATTTTCTTTTCTGTGCAAAGCTTCATTTGTGCTATATATTAGATTCCAGATACAAGTGATATCATATGGTATTTGTCTTTCTCTTTCTGACTTACTTCACTCAGGAAGAGAGTCTCTAGTTCCATCCATGTTGCTGCAAATGGCATTATGTCATTCTTTTATATGGCTGAGTAGTACCCATTGTGTATATATACCACATCTTCTTAATTTTATCATCTGGTGATGGACATTTGGGTTGTCTCCATGTCTTGGCTATTGTGAATCATACTGCAATGAACATGTGGCTGCACGTGTCTTTTTTAAGGAAAGTTTTGTCCAGATATATGCCCAAGAGTGGGATTGCTGGATCATATTGTAGTTCTATGTATAGATTTCTAAGATACCTCCATACTGTTCTCCATTGTGGTTGTACCAGCTTACATACCCAGCAGCAGAGGAGGAGGACACCTTTTTCTCTACACCCTCTCCAGCATTTGTTACTTGTCTTATTGTTAATGATGGCCATTCTGACCTGTGTGAGGTGATAGCTGATTGTAGTTTTGATTTGCATTTCTTTAATAATTAATTATATTGAGTGTTTTTTTTATTTGCCTGTTGGCCATCCAGGTGTCATCTTTGGAGAAATGTCTATTTAGGTCTTCTGCCCATTTTTTAAGCTGGGTTGTTTGATTTTTGGTGTTGAGTTGCATGAGTTGTTTGTATATTTTGGAGTTTAGGCCCTTGTCTGTTGCATCACTGACAAAGATTTCCTCCCATTCTGTGGATTGTCTTTTCAGTTTTTTTAATGGTTTCCTTAGCTATGCAGAACTTTCGAGTTTGATTAGGTCCCATTGGTTTATTTTTGTCCTTATTGTCATTAATCTAGGAGGTGGATCAAACAATATGCTGCTGTGATTTACGTCAAGGAGCATTCTGCCTATGTTTTCCCTTAGGAGTTTTATGGCATCTGCCTTATATTTAGATCTTTAATACATTTTGAGTTTATTTCTTAAATTTATATTAAATATGAAATATAAATTTATAAACTGAAAGACATAATGTCTTCCCTTACATAATAATGTGTCAGTAAAAATGTTTTAAGTAGTATGTAATTTACAAAGAGACCTCTCCTCTCCACAAAGTTGTGGTAAGTAAGTACATTTTAGGGGCAATATGGGTACTATGCTGTTTAAGTAAGATTTTAAGAAAGCTGGTTGTGGGCACATAAATCAATATTGACTTCACAGAATTATTGACAAAAAAATGTACCCATCAACTTTAAGACACTGGTTGTTTGTGGGTTTTTGGGGTTTTTTTTTGTTTTTTTTGTTTGTTTGTTTGTTTTGCTGCTATCATGACTTTTGGACATTCCTGGGCCAGGGATCAAACTCATACCACAGCTGTAACCAGATCCACAGCGGTGACAATGCCAGATCCTTAACCTGATGAGCCACCAGGGGACTCCCATTGGTTGCTTTTAGGGGACAGACATGCACAGGAGCTGAGATACTAAGAAAGGTCAAATTTTATTGATAATGTTTCAAAGATCTATCAAACATGAGAGCTGAAGCAAATAATATTGAATGTTCATGTCTTAAAAATAGGTAGTGGGAATTGGTGAGTGTAACAATAGGTAGTATTCATGGAGTTTTTTAAAGTTTTGGGCATATTTTAAGGCAGTGTTTATCAGCCCAGCTTCACATTTGAGTGACCAAGAAAGTCACATGTACAGATCCTGATACTGGTTTGAGGCTGAAGCTGGGGTAGATGTGAATTTTAAAACAATCACATGTAAATTATTGATCAACTGGAACTAAAAACCACTGGTATAAGCAATATACATTTTTAAAATTTTTATTGCAATATCCTATTTGGTAGTTTCCAATTATGATCACAATTTTAAGGATAGGAAACTTCCCAGATGCGTTTACATTATTTTATTTTGAATTTTTCTCAATTAAACCTTGGGGTGACCTTCTAAAATAATGAACCAGAATTGCCTTCAGGTAGTAGAAGTAAGATAATTGCAATCCCTTTATCAGACAGATTGACATGAATATCTATTAGCTAAACCTAAGAGGCTGGGTCCTGACCTAGCTGTGGGACCTTTCCTGGTACTAAACACCTCAACTTTAAGCAAGAGAGTTTATGATAAGGAAAACAAGCCCACCAGGCATATGAAAAGACACTCAATGTCACTAATATCAGGAAATGCAAGGCAAAACCTAAATTAAATATCACTTCACACTTGTTAAGATGTCTATTACCAAGAAAACAAAAGATAACAAATGTTGGTGAAGATGTGGAAAAAGGGAACACTTGTACATAGATTGTGGGAATGATTGTGGAGATAGCACTTACAGAAAACAGAATGGAGGTGCCTTAAAAAATTAAAAACTATTGTGGTTGCCAAGGGGAAGAGGGAAGGAGTGGGATGGATTGGGAGCTTGGGATTGGTAGATACAGACTATTGCCTTTGGAATTGATAAGCAATGGGATCCTGCTGTATAGTACTGAGAACTATGTCTAGTCACTTATGATGGAGCATGATAATGGGAAAAAAAAGAATCTATACATGTATGTGTAACTGGGTCACCATGCTGTACAGTAGAAAATTGACAGAACACTGTAAACCAGCTATAAGGGGGAAAAATGTCATTATATAAAAAAATTAAAAACTGCTAGTAATTAAAATAGAACTCCTTTATGATCCACAACCCCACTTCCAAAGTCAATGAAATCAGTCCCTCGAGAAGAAATGTGCAATATTATTCCCTTGTCGTTGCAATATTATTCAAGAAACAAAAGTATGGAAACAACCAAAGTGTCTGTGGACAGATAATGAAGAAAATGTGTTGTGTATACCTAGATAATGGGATATTATTCTGCTATGAAAACAAGGAAACCCTGCTGTTTGTGACAACATGACTAGAACTGGAGGGTCATATTCTAATTGAAGTAGGCAAGATAAAAAGACAAACACTCTATGATCCAAATGGTGGGTGGAATCTAAGAAAATCAAATTCATAGAAGCATAGATCAAGACTGTTCATGTAAGTGGTAGAGGGTAGAGAAAGTGGAGAGACAATCACAGGGTACAAACTTTCAATATTAAAATGAATGAGTTCTGGGGATAATATACACCAAGGTTTTTAGAGTACAAATGTATTACAAGAAGTTCCTGTTGTGGCTCCGTGGTAACCAACCCGACTAGTAACCATGAGGATGTTGGTTTGATCCCTGGCTTTGCTCAGTGGGTTAAAGATCTAGCATTACTGTGAGCTGTGGTGTAGGTCTCTAGCCATGGCTTGGATCCCCATGTTGCTGTGGCTGTGGCATAGGCTGGCAGCTGCAGCTCCTATTCTACCCCTAGCCTGGAAACTTCCATATGCCTCAGGTGTGGCTCTAAAAACAAAACAAAAAAAAATGTATTGTGCAATTGAAATCTGCTATGAGAGATCTACTTAACTGCTCTTACCACACACCCATGTCTCTCCACACACACAACAACTCTATGTGATGATAGATAATTAACTTGACTTTGGTAATTATCCACAATATCTACAAGTATTAAATCATCATTTCATAATCTGAAAAAACCTTTGTGTTGTACAAGCTGAATATATGCAGTTTTGTCAATCATCTGTCCATGGACATTTGGGTTGTTTCCATGTCTTGTGTATTATGCATAGTGCTGCAATCAACATGCGGGTGCATGTATCTTTTTTAAGGAAAATTTTTCTGGATATCTGCCCAAGAGTGGGGTTGCTGGGTCACATGGTAGCTCTCTGTATAGAATTCTAACGTACCTCCATACTGTTTTCCATAGTAGCTATACCAGATTACATTCCCACTAATAGTGCAGGAGCATTCCCTTTTCTTCACAACCCCTCCAGCACTTATTTGTGGACTTATTAGTGATGGCCATTCTGACTGATGTGAAGTGGTATCTTGAGGTAGTTTTGATTTGCATTTCTCTTATAATCAGTGATGTTGGGCATTTTTTTTTCATATGCTTTTTGGCCATTTGCATATCTTCCTTGGAGAAATGTCTATTCAGGTCCTTTGCCCATTTTCCATTGGGTTGTTGGCTTTTTTGCTGTTGAGTGAGATAAGTTGCTTGTATATTCTAGAGATTAAGCCCTTGTCCGTTGCATCATTTGAAGCTATTTTTTCACATTCTGTAAGTTGTCTTTTTGTTTTCTTTTTGGTTTCCTTTGCTCTGCAAAAGCTTGTCAGTTTGATTAGGTTCCACTGGTTTATTTTTTCTCTCATTTCTGTTGCTTTGGGAGACTGACTTGAGAAAATATTTGTAAGGTTGATGTCAGAGAATATTTTGCCTATATCCTCTTCCAGGAGTTTGATGGTGTCTTGTCTTATATTTGAGTCTTTCAGCCTTTTTGAGTTTATTTAGGTGCATGGTGTGAGGGTGTGTTCTAGTTTCATTGATTTGCATGCAGCTGTCCAAGTTGTCAAGCAATGCTTGCTGAAAAGACTGTTTTTTTCCCATTTTATGTTCTTGCCTCCTTTGTCAAAGATTAATTGACCGTAGATGTCTGGGTTTATTTCTGGGTTCTCTCTTCTGTTCCATTTGTCTGTCTGTCTGTTTTGGTACCAGTACCACATTGTCTTGATGCCTGTGGCTTTGTAATATTGCCTGAAGCCTGGGAGAGTTATGTCTCCTGCTTGCTTTTTGTTCTTCAGAGTTGCTTTGGCAATTCTTGGTCTTTTGCTGTTCCATATAAATTTTTGGATTGTTTGTTCCAGTTCTGTGAAATACGTCATGGGTAATTTGATAGATTTCTTTGGGTATATGGCCATTTTTTACAATTTTAACTTTTCCAACCCAGAAGCATGGAATATCTTTCCAAATCTTTACATCTTCTTTAATTTCCTTGATGAATGTTTTATAGTTCTCAGAATATAAGCCTTTCACCTCCTTGATCAGGTGTATACCCAGGTATTTGATTTTTTGGTGTGCAATTTTAAAAGGTATTGTGTTTTTGTATTCTTATTCTAAAGTTTCATTGTTAGTATACAGAAATGTGACTGATTTCTGAATGTTAATCTTCTACTACTTTGCTGAATTTGTTGATCAGTTCAAGTAGTTTTTGGGTGGAGTCATTAGGGTTTTCTATGTATAGTCTCATGTCATATGCATACAGTGACAGTTTTACCTCTTCTCTTCCTATTTGGATGCCTTTTATTTCTTTGGTTTGTCTGATTGCTGTGGCTAGGACTTCAAATACTATGTTGAATAACAGTGGTGAAAGTGGGCATCCCTGTCTTGTTCCAGATTTGAGTGAGAAGGCTTTTGGATTTTCTGCATTGAGTATTATATTTGCTGTGGGTTTGTCATAAATGGCTCTGATTATGTTAAGGGATGTTCCCTCTATACCCACTTTAGTAAGAGTTTTGATCATGAATGGATGTTGGACTTTGTCAAATGCTTTTTCTGCATCTGATGAGATGATCATGTGGTTTTTTACTTTTCTTTGGTTAATGTGGTGTATGACATTCATTGATTTACATATGTTGAACCATCCTTGTGCAGCTGGTATGAATCACACCTGGTTGTGGTGTACAATCTTTTTGATGTGTTTTTGGATTTGGTTGGCTAAAATTTTGTTGAGAATTTTTGCATCTATATTCATCAAAGATATTGGCTGATAGTTTTCTTTCTCAGTGGTATCTTCGTCTGGTTTTGGAATTAGGGTGATGGTGGCATCATAAAATGTCTTTGGGAGTGTTCCTTCTTCTTCAGTTTTTTGGAAAAGTTTAAGGAGGATGGGTATAATTTGGTATTTGTATGTTTGGTAGAATTCACCAAAGCCATCTGGTCCTGGACTTTTATTTGTAGGGAATGTTTTTTATGAAATATTCAATTTCATTTCTAGTGATCAATAAAACTTTTAAAAATGTTTTTGTTTATGAACACATAACTTGAATTTAGAATCCAGATGAAAGAGTACTGCATTGTATGGGGTATTTATAAAATTTCTAAATGAAGGAAATATCTAGAATTGTATTTGAGTAAAATAAGGTATATTTAATTATGTCTTAATTTATTAAATTTGAATTATATATTTTCTTAAAAATGAAGTGTATTTCTCATTTTATATTTTCAGCAAAGAAGTAGGCTATATTTTATATGATTGTGTGTGTAATATGCCTAATGAACTTCCTCTTCTGTTACTATTTAACACTCAATATTTAGTTGAATTTCTATAAAGTAAGTGTATAGAGAAAGAGGTGAATAAAGAGAAACCAATGAGGAAACAATTCCAAGCAGGTATAAGTTGTCATATAGAGAAATATTGCCAAAAGGCCTGGGGTGTATTACCTTAGAAATGAATTACTCGAATCCAAAATATGAACAAAATGCTGTGTGCCCATTTTACTTACTTTTTTCCAACCTTTTCTTTTAAAAAAGGTGTTCCAGCTACCTAGAACTGGAAATCTAACTAGTGTCTATGAATTCTTCCTCCTGGAACTCTCAGATGATCCAGACCTGCAGCCCTTCCTCGTTGGGCTGTTCCTGTCCATGTACCTGGTCACCATGTTGGGGAACCTACTCATCATCCTGGCTGTTGCCTTTGACTCCCACCTCCACACCCCCATGTATTTCTTTCTCTCCAACCTGTCCTTGGCTGACATGGGTTTCATCTCTACTACCATCCCCAAGATGATTGTGAATATCCAAATTCACAGCAGAGTCATCTCCTATGCTGGTTGCTTAACCCAGATGTCTATTTTCATCCTTTTTGGAAGTATAGATGATATGCTTCTGACAGCAATGGCCTATGACAGGTTTGTGGCCATCTGTCACCCATTGCACTACCCTGTCATCATGAACCCACGCCTCTGTTGCATCTTAGTTTTGCTGTCTTTTTTCATCAGCCTTTTGGAGTCCCAGGTGCACAATTGGATTGTGTTACAACTTACTTGCTTCAGTGATTTGGAAATTTCTAATTTTTTCTGTGACTCTTCTTTACTCCTCAAGCTAGCCTGTTCTGACACTTCCACCAATAACATAGTCATGTACTTTGTTGGTGCCATTTTTGGTTTTCTCCCTATCTCAGGGATCCTTTTCTCTTACTCTAAAATTGTTTCCTCTATTCTGAGAGTCCCTTCATCAAGTGGGAGGTATAAAGCCTTCTCCACCTGTGGTTCTCACCTGGCAGTTGTTTGCTTATTTTATGGAACAGGTATTGGGGTGTATCTCAGCTCAGCCATCTCACATTCTCCCAGGAAGGATGCAGTGGCTTCGGCAATATACACTGTGGTCACCCCCATGCTGAACCCCTTCATCTACAGTCTGAGGAACAGAGACATCAAAAGGGCCATGAGGAGTTTCCTTGGATGCAACCTAATCTCAGTATCCATGGAGTGTAGGTTGAAAAATGCAGAAAAACTAAGCCTGTATACTTAAAATCCTACCTCTCTTTGCTATGGATCAATTATTTTAAACACATCAAAACCCACTCTCTTCTTTCATAGTCACCTCTGCATATCTTCCATGTGCCCTTCCTTAAATACACCCCCATCACTTATCCCCACACAGTAAATAATATCTATTCTTCCATATCATATTTAATTTGATACACATTAAAGCTTTTCATATCAATTAAATATAAACCAATAGCTGCAATCCTCAACAGAGAGATCTCTAAGTCAGAAAGGCTGTGTGTGTATCATTAGGAAGGTTACATTACATCACTATCCAGATATATCCCACTTTAACTTCTAGGGAAAACAGGTAAGCCCAAATCAGATTTTGTTAAAGCCTTCAAGGGTTAAGAACTCACAGAAGTGTAAAGGAAATATATTCTGGATAGAGTTGATTCTTTCCTAGATAGCAGAAAACAGAAACCTGGGCATTTGTTAAATTTGGTATTGGAATGGCTGCAGATTGGACTGATGTGGATGGAGGGGCTCTCCTAGTGTCTCAGAAACCAGGAGGTCTACTCAAGACTGTATGACCAGAAGCAGAAGAGTGGGGTCTGCAAAACTACCCAGTGGAGGGGTACTTATACCCATTGCTGGTTTGTCTCCAGAGAATTCTTATTGAGATCATGGTAGTGCAATGAATTTGAGAGTATGTTGAAAAGCAGATGGACAGAAACTGAGTCTTGATTTGCTTGAAGCACAATGTCCTTATAGAGTATAGTGCTGGTGTGGTGGGAAGTACATGAAATAATCCCAATAATCCTAACTCCTAGTTTCCCTTTCCTTGTGTAATTCCCTTCCACAGAGCATCAGATGGACATAATGACTCCCTCCCAACAATCAGAATGTGCAAAGTCATTTCTGGGACAAAGTTTTAAAATCTTTCTTCTTCCTGCCTCTCTCCAGCTCTCTCAGGTTCTCCTATTGATAGAAGCCAACTGCCATGTATTGAGCTGTCCCATTAGGGGCACACGTGTCAAGGAACCATGGGAGTTCTCTGGATGACATCCTGTGCACACATGAACCCTACCCACAGTCCCATGAGTGAGCTTGAATGTGGTCTTCTGCTAATCAAACCTTGAAATGCCCAAATCCCTGACCAAAAACTTGGCTGCAACCTTCTGGCAGGCCTTCTGAAATATTTAGGTATATATCAGACACCAAATAATAAGTAAAAATCAATAGTTTCAAATATGTTGATTATTTCACTTAGAGCAATAAACATAGAACTGAAGGCTCATTCAACTTGGCAAAAACTAAAACAAACAAACAAACAAAACAGCTTGTAAATCTCCATCACATAAAATGCCAAAGCCAGAAAGGACTAAGAAAATGAAAATAAGAAGTTATCCTTAATAAAATAAAATTTTTAAAAAGTTATCCTTAGAGACATAGCAGAAAATGGAAAGAGCATCACATTCTTGGTATGGAAGATCTAAGGCTGTATAGATTTCATGCATAACACAGTGGATTTACAGATATGAAACCACACATTGAGTGGTTAAATTGAGGGGAAAAAAGAATGTCTGAACTTTATGGTAAAGATCTTACAACTTTGAAGTAAGAAGCAAGGAGTACAGGTACACTTCCTTGTGAGGAGAGGAGAAGCTTCCAAAGATATTCATTTTTCTCTTTTCTTCTTCCATTAATACTAGCAAGTCTCCAGAGACTAGGACCACATGGGCCAATGAGTTAATCATGAGCTGTGAGCCCTAAGGACATATCATTGCAAATAATTGGGTGGTGCCTCCAGCCCTTTGGTTTCCCAGTTCTATGGATGTGGCTATATATTTTTGTCCACATGTTTTGTAGGAATCTGCATCAGATGGTCCCAGCCTAAGTTCGTCTTCCTGTCAAACCTGAGGAGGGACCCTGAGACTCGATCACACACCAGGCAGGAGAGGGCAGTAGATCTGTACTCCTTGGTCATGGTCCAGCAGAGAGGCAGCGCAGCCCATTAAGTGCTGAATGGGGAGATTGATGGATAGATGGACCCTTGGGACCACGATTTCCTCCTCAACCAGACAAACATGACAGTTGGGTTAGACACCTGAGGGAAGCCAATATACATAATTTTGGATCAGAGCTTCTAAAGTTTATTGGCTCTAGTTGGGGTGTGAAAATATTCACTGAGTTCCACATCCACTCTTACTGGTTTTGCCTGGCATTTCCCAACTATAGCAACACAGGAGTCTCTAAACTTCCTCCTTGACACTTCAAATGCTCATGGAAGCAATGATGAGGAAGAGGAAGACATTAATTATAACATTCTTCAGTCCTGTTGAGGGCTTCCTAAGTGCCAGGCTCTGAAGTTTGTGTTTTATATCTCTTGTTTGATTTCATGTTCATTATATCTAACATATTATAAAATTATAAGAGAACACATTATTATCATTACTTTATTAAGAGAAAGTTCATAGCACTTTATATAACTTATACCAGGTCATGAGTTAAAATAGGTTGAAGCCAGTCAGTCTGTGCAGACTGACTCCACACACAGGGCATCTGGGAAGTCTTCCCCCACTAACCCAACTGTCCTGTCACCTCCCTGTCAGGCCAACCATAGACCTATTCACTATTCCTTTCCTTTTGGAACTTTCTGCAGGACACAGTGGAGAGCAATATGTAGTACCTTCTCTCCCAACTATAGGAAGTGTGGCTGAGATCACAGGCAAAGCCATAGAAAGAAGTGATAAATTAAGAAGGATGATTTGGAGTTCCCACTGTGGCTCTGTGGGTTAAGGATCTCTGTGGACATGTGGGTTTGATCCCTGGCCTAACTCAGTGGGTCAAGGATCAGCTTTGCTGCCAGCTGAAGCATAGGTTGCAGAGGCAGCTTCGACCGGGTGTTGCTGTGGCTCTGGTATAGGCTGGCAGCTGCAGCTCTGATTCAACTGGCCCAGGAATTTCCATATGCTGAAGGTGCAGCTGTAAAATAAAAATATGTATTAGAGCCTTGTCAGTTGCATCATTTGAAACTATTTTCTCCTACTCTGATATTTGTCTTTTTGTTTTCTTTTTGGTTTCCTTTGCTGTGCAAAACCTTGTCAGTTTGATTAGGTCCCATCAGTTTATTTTCGTTTTTATTTCTAGACTCTTATACTGAGTGAAGTAAGTCAGAAAAAGAAAGACTAATACCACATGATATAACTTATATCTGGATTCTAATATATGGCACAAATGAGGCTTTCCACAGAAAGAAAATCATGCACTTGGAGAATAGACTTGTGGTTGCCACGGGGGAGGGAGTGGGATGGAATTTGGAACTTGGGGTAAATAGATGTAGACTATTGATTTGGAATGGATAAGCAATGAGATCCTGCTGTGTAGCACTGGGAACTATGTCTAGTCACTTATGATGGAGCATGATAATGTGAGGAAAAAGAATCTATATGTGTGTGTGACTGGGTCACCATGCTGTACAGTGGAAAACTGACAGAACACTGTAAACCAGCTATGATGAAAAGAATAAAAATCATTATGTAAAATGCATATATATATTGATAACTTAAAGCAGTTTCTCTTTTGATTTTGCTTCTGTACTTCTTTTCAAGCGTCCACTTTTCCCTCCATACTGTGTTCAGCCTATTTAATCACAAAAGGAGACATAGCATCAGAGTCTAGGGTTTACTTCTACATAGGGTACTGAAAACAGTTTAGAAATGTACTTCAGGCACATAGGTGGTTAGATCTCAATACCTCTGCTTAAAACTTTCAAAATATTTGGAAAGAATGAAATTTACTGCATGGGACTTTAAGACTGATAAGTTTATTTTGAACCCTGTTTGCTTCAATTATGAGTGTATTTGAGGATAAGTTCTTAGTATACCTGAGCTTAAGATTGTCGACTGAGATTATTACTTGCTGACATAACTTCTGTGAGTGAAGGCAGGGTGAATAATGGATGCCTTCTATGCTATAACTGTCATATGGATGTATATGAAGGGGCAAAGTAGATTTTAGATATTTTGTTACTAATGATTATGTTAGCAAGCAACCGTTTGTGAGTGACTTTTAGTGGTTCTGCTCAGCCACTAGTCAGCATTGTGGTGAGTCCTTCCCCCAAACAGGTGAGAGTTAGTGAGTGACCATTGGCCCCTCCCCCTCCTTTCCTCTGTATAAAAGAAGCCTGAATTTGACTGAGGCAAGATGGTTTTTTGCCTCACTGGTCTGTCATCTTCTCAGTCTGCTAGATTTCTGAATAAAGTTGGTGTTCCTTGCCCAAACAACTTGTCTCAGAATTTATTGGCCTGTCGTGGTGAGCAGAGCCAGTGAACTTGGGTTGTGTATCAATAAGGCTCATTTTCATGTCATTGGACTTAAATATCTGGTGACCTGATGTTATGTCTCTCCCAAATCCCCGATAGGATATTTTGCTTTTGTTTATACAAATATATTTTGATACATGCAGGGAAATGACTGAGGCTCATTTATTTCTGATTCCCCAGAGCATATAACTTGTTGGCACACAGGAGGCACCAAGAATTTAAAAAAAAAAAAAGGTAGGTGTTGATTAAACCATCCTTTTTTCATAGAAACAAAATGTAGGTAACATGTCTTCCAAACAGAGAACAATTTATGCCAGTGTTTTCATCTTTTCAGGAATGTCCCATTAAGATCAGAGACAGTATCAAATAGTGCTTGTTTTTGTCTATGTCATGGACTTTCTGTGGGACATATTATTTTCCATTTAATAGCATCAGCAGTTTTCAATAATTGAAAAACCATGGCAGAGAGTTTCATAAATATTGGGAAGGGGGTCCAAAAAGAAGTGGATGGCACATCTTTTTTTTTTTTTTTGTCTTTTTTGCTATTTCTTTGGGCCACTCCCACAGCATATGGGAGGTTCCCAGGCTGGGGGTCGAATCGGAGCTGTAGCCCCCGGCCTACGCCAGAGCCACAGCAACGCCAGATCCGAGCCACGTCTGCCACCTACACCACAGCTCATGGCAACGCCGGATCGTTAACCCACTGAGCAAGGGCAGGGACCGAACCCGCAACCTCATGGTTCCTAGTAGGATTCGTTAACTACTGCGCCACGACGGGAACTCCCGGATGGCACATCTTAATGCATAGGCTGAGACTCATTTTAGGATTTCATGTCATCCCTGCTCCAGTGCCCTGAAACAGGAAAGGCTTCAGTCTCCCTGCCATATAATCCTTAAAATGTCATTAAATATTTCAGGTTGTTCTTCATTACTAACCATGTTATTCCAATAATGATTGAAATTCTTTATAAAATATGACCAAATATTCATTAAGTTTCAGACATCCCTTAGGTTCTGTACATAGTCTAAATATGGGTGTAGACTCTCCATTTCCAAGAAGGAAGAGAGGCACAGAGAAGAGGAGAGGTTTACACACAATACACATATGGGGTGAAAGACCCAGGACTCAAGCGTTAATCTACTTATTCCTTCACTGCTCCCAGTCACCTCCACTGTAGCTGACAAGTGATTCTTTTCAAAGCTACTTTGCTTCCAGATGTGAAATGAAGATAAAAGAATTGGCTTCTCCCCTTCTGGTTCAGTGAGAAAACCTGTGTGAATTATGGCAGTGAGGCAGCAGTTTACAGGGGCCATAATGTGACTACCTATTGGATTGTGGGGTTTTCAAGGATAGTCATGCATATTTCAGTCCAGTTTTTAAGTCTAAGATTGAAAAGACTTTCTATACAAGATGAAAATATCATGTGCAGATATCATGAAATATTCGTCACAAGACAGACATTAGGGTATTTTCAAATGATAAACATAAAAGGGGTCATAGTTGATAGAAAATGATTTTTGTCTAGGGACAGATATAGGCAATTTGATTTCCCTGGTGGTGCATTGGTTTAAGAATCTGGCATTGTGGCTGATGTGGCTTGTGTTGTTGATGTGGCACAGTTTTGTCTCCTGGCCCAGGAACTTCCACATGCCATGAACGCGGCAAAAAATTTTACAAAAGAGAAAAAGGAGAAAAAACAACACAAAATGAAACCCAAATAGAGGCAATTAACACTAGTAAAATAAACATGCACTGATTTAGAAATTAAATGAGTAATTCCACACACATATTCCATACAAATTCTCATTTGTGTGATATGGAGAGAGGTACAAGAATTTTCATGGGATTTCTTTTAAGAAGAAACTGATATAAATTATAATATTAATATAAATTATAGAATGTAAAACAACTATTTAATATGTAAATAAATATGTATTATTACATTTAAATGTATATTAATATATATTTAAATTTGTCAAATTCATATTAAAGTATATAAATATAAATTTATAAACCAAATAAAATGATATCTTCCCTTTTGCATGGGAAAATGTGCATCAGTAAAATCTTTCAGGTAGTATGTATTTTACAAAGACCTAACCTCAGTGTTTTGGTTGACAAGTACTTTCATAGCCACCATAAGTAGTATTGTATTTAAGAAAGCTTTTAAGAAAGGTGGATATGGATAACATAAATCAATATTGATGTTATGTAAACATTACAAGAAGATAGACCCATAAACTTAATGACATTGGTTGGTTTGGGGGGGACAAGGGTGCAGAGAAATTGATGTCAAGCCCAATTTCTGGTACCTGACACAGATTGAGGTCAAAAAAACTGAAAGGACAGAGTTTGGAGCTGAGAAAGTTTTATTGCAGGGCCAAGAAATGAGAAGAACCAATGACTCCAGCTCAAAAGTCCTGAACTCCCCAGTGGGTTTAATGGAAATTTTTCATACGCAAAACTTAGGTGGTGGGCTCCAGGGTGTGTGAGCTGCCTCTGATTGATTTGTGATGAGGAAACAATCATCAGTCTTCTGGTCCAACCAGTCTGGGGTCCACGGCCTGGAGCTCAGCCTGAACTTAGCATCATCCACGTACCTGCGGGCCCTAGTTCCTGTAAAAGAACTCAGATCCAGGTATCAGATTGTTACATAGTTCACCTGAGTAGGAACCTGGCCCAGGCAACATTGCTGAACAATTGTTTCTAATAAAAATCTCTGTTGTGCAGCACAGTGACCCAGGAACACATATATATAATTGTTTTTCTCATATTATCTTCCACCATGTTCTAACCCAAGAGACTGGATAGAGTTCCCTGTGATGTACACTAGGATCTCATTGCTCATCCATTATAAATATAATAGTTTACATCTACCAACCTCTGACTCCCCATCCATCCACTCCCTCCCCTTCCCCAGTGGCAACCACTGTTCTCTATGATTCAAACATAGTCTGATTAGGGAAGTGAGGGCATAAAGCAAGACACAATATGACATATTGGATCCTACCAACAGCCCCAGGAGTGAGTTTGAAAGTACTCCTCTGCTAATCAAACTTTCAGGGGGCTGCGGCCCTGACCAATTGCTTGATTGCAACATTCTAGGAGGCCCTCTAAAATATTTAAGTAAATATCAGTCAACAAATAACAACTCAATATCAAGAGCATCCTAACATGGCACATAATTCCATTAGAGAAAAAAATTAGAGGTGACGACCCAGTGAAATTCAGAAACACACACACACACACACACACACACACACACACACACACACACACACACACAGCCCTGTACATCTCCACCATATAAAGTGCCATTCCAAGTAAGAACTAAAGTAATGAAAGTAAGTTAGCTTTAGAGACAAATATTAACTGGGGAAATGGAAAAAGTATCACCTTCTTGGTATAGATGTGCCAATGCTTCATAGATTTTGTGATGAAAACATTTATTACAGTGAAAAAAAATCTTACATTTACTGGTTAGATTGGGAGGAAATGTCTGAATATTATGTTAACATCCTGCAACTTGTTATATGTAATAAGACAAAGGTACAGGTGAAGGGAGGAGAGACCCAGAATCTTCCAGGGACATATACATTTCTTTTTTTTTTCCTCTTCTATTTATACTAGCAAATCTCCAGAGACTGGGATGACATGGACCAATTGGCTAATTACGAGCTTTGTGCACTGAGCCCTCAGGTCACACCACTGTGCGTAATTGGCCAGTGCCTCCATCTCTTCATTTTGCCAGTTCTAAGAGTGTGACTCTACACCTGTGTCTCCATCCTTTGTGGGCAGCAGTTTCCAGGCTGAATCTGATTGATTTCCTGCCAGTCTGAGGAGGGACCCTGAGACTTGACCACACACCAGGAAGGAGAGGGCAGTGAATCTGTACTCCTTGGTCATGGTCCAGCAGAGATGCATCCCAGCCCAGTAAGTGCTGAGGGGAAAGAGAAATTAAAATAAGAAATTTGGGGATCATTCCTTCCTCCCCAAGGGAACAAACATGATGCTTGAGATAGAAAGATGAAGGAACACAACTATTCAGAATTTTGGACCGGACCCCTCTGAAGTTTTTGTTCTTGGTTATGATTTGTATGTGAGAATTCTCATTCAGACTTCTGCATGCACCCTCACTGGCTCTGCCTCTGCCTGGCATCCCACCCACCACCACCACCACCATAGCAGCACATGGGTCTCTCTAAAGTTCTCCCTTAGCTCTTAAATGCTCATGAAAGCAATGATGAAGATGAGGAGGAGGATGGTATTAACCCAAATATCATGCACTGTTGATGAGTGTCAAGCTCTGGGGTATGTGTATTGTGTTTCTGCTTGTTATATCCCTCTGAAATTGTAAGTGCCCACAAATGATTATTTTAATGAGAGGAAGGCGCAGCATTTTATGTAACATTTACTGTGGTATTGGTTAGTAAGTGTTAAAGACATGTTTGAAGCCAGTCAGCCTGGGCAGACTGATTCCAGACACAAGGCATCTGGGCAGTCTTCCCCCTGGGAACCCCAGCAGTCATGTGTCTCCCTGTGAGAGCTGGCAGAAACTCCCCTCTCACTGTGCCCTTCTCTGTGGAGTTTTCTTGTAGACCGCAGTGGAGGGAAGTAGGTAGCACTTGCTGCTCTGAAGCTAGGAGATGTATGAGATACAGAAAGAGTCAGAGAAAGACAAATGCTGTATGATCTCACTTATATGTGGAATCTAAAATATGGCACAAATGAACCTATTTACAAAACAGAAATAGACTCACAAACATAAAGAACAAACTTGTGGTTGCTAAGGGGAATGTGGGGGAATGGGATAGACTGGAAATAGATGCAAACTGTTACATTTAGAATGGATAAGAAATTATATTCTTCTGTATTGTGCGGGAAAGTATATCCAATTTCTTGGGATGTAACATCATGGAAGACAGCATGAGAAAAAAGTATATATATATATACATATATATATACACATATATATATACACATATATATATATACATATATATATATGTATATATATACACACACACATATGCATGACTTGGTCACTATGCTGTACAGCTAAATTAACACAGCACAGTAAATCAACTATAATAAAAATAAAATAAAATCACAAAAAGCATAGCGCAGAATATTTAAGGGAAAATATCTCTCTCGATCTTGCTCCTGGATTTTACTTCAACTGTCCACTTCCTCCTCCACACCCGTAATCAGCTGACTCGACGACAAAAGGAGACATAAAATAAGAGTCTTGGAGTCCCGTTTCTATTTGGGAAAATGAAAACTGTTTAAAAAATATATCTTAGATATGTCTTTGGTTAGACCTCTGCCCCTCTGATTGGAACTTTCAGAGAGTCAGAAAACAATGAAATTTAGGACATAGGACTCAGAGAATAAAAACTTAATTTTGAATCCTTGGTATTCCACTACTTCATACTGCATGAGGCGGCAATTTCTTAGTCTGTGAGATTTAGGATTGTCAACCGAGTTGATTCTTTTTTGATACAAAACCACTCAATTAGGTTGAAACAAACAATGGTAGCCATCTCTGCAATAACTATGTGAAGAGAGGAAATACATTTTTAATATTTTGTTACCATTAATAATACTATAATAAATATATTTACTTATTAAATATATATTATTTAAATATATTAAAAGAATTAAAATAAATTAAATATTAATAATACTATAATAAACTATTACAATTCTCACATTATTAGATTTAAATATCTCTTGATCTGATGTTATAGTTTCCCTATATCCCAGACATTTTGTTTGTTTACACTAATACATTCTTCTTATATGAAGATGAATGACTGAGGTACATTTATTTCTGACCCCCAAAAGCCTACATTTTGTTTGCACAGAGGAGACACAGAGGATTTTGGAAAAGCCAGTTAAGTGTTGAATAAACCCTTCCATTTTTCAAAGAAAGAAAGTAATGGGCATACGTCTTGCAAACAGTGGACCATTCATGCCAGTACTTTCATCCTTTTCAGAATGTCTCATAAGACTAGGACAAGATAAAATAATGCTTGTTTTTGACTATGTAATGGATTTTCTGTCAGATCTATTAATTTCAATTTAATGGCATATGCAGGATATGCAGGATTCAATCATTGAAAAACGATTGCTGAAATTTTCATAAGTATGGGGAAGAAAAAGGAGTCGGAGTATATGGGGACAGTACATTTTATTTCATTGGGCTTATTTGTATTTTAGGATTTCATGTCATTCCATGCTTCAGTGCCCTGAGACAGGAAAGGATTCAACTGCTCTGCCATATAATCCACAAAATATCATTAAATTTGGGAAATTGTATTTAAAGAATAAATACATTACCCCAATGTTGATTGACTTTCTTTATAAAAAATGATGCAATGAAATATTTCTAAGTTAAAAACACCTTATAGGTTCTCACATGGTCTTCTGGTGGGTATTAGATTCTCTATTTCTGAAAATAAATAGAACCATAGAGAGGAGGAGAGATTTACACACACTCCACATATAGGGGGTGAAAAACACAGGACTCGAAGAGATCTGCTCGTTTCTGCAACAGTTCTCAGTCACCTCCACTATAGCTAATGAATGAGTCTTTTCTAACCTACCTGGGTCCCAAATGTGAAATGAAGGTAGAAGAATTGATTTACCCTCTATTGGTTCGGTGAGTCTATCTGTGAATTATGGCAATGAGGCAGTAGTTTACAGGGGCCATAATGGCACCAACATGATGGATTACAGGGTTTTCTATAAATAGTCATTTTTTTCAGTCCAGTTTTAAAATCTAAGTTTGAAAACAATTTCCTATGCAAGATGAAAATGTATATGCAGGTATCACAAAATTATCACAAGATAGACTTCAGAAGGAGGAATGCAAATACCATATGATGTGACTTACATGTGGAATCTAAATATGGCACAAATGAAACTATCTATGAAACAGAAACAGACTCATGGACAAAGAGAACAGACTTGTGGTTGCCAAGGGGAAGAAGGGGAAAGGTGGGGATGGTTGAGGATCTTGGTGTTAGTAGATGCAAACTATTATATCTAGAATGGATAAGCAAAGGGGTCCTCCTATATAGCACAGGGAACTATATCTAATCTATTTGAATAAACATGATGGAAGATAGTATGAGAAAAATAATGTATATGTATATATATGCATATAAATACATATATACATATATAAATATATATGTGACTGGGTCATTATGCTGTACAGCAGAAATTAACACTAAATCAATTATAAATATTAAAAAATAAAATGAAAATTTGACAAAAATATTTTTTCAAATGATTAGTAAAAGTTGATGTGGTTGATAGAAAGCGATTTCTGTATTGAAATAAATATAAGCAATTAATATTAGTAAAACAATATTCACCAACTCTTAGAAATGAACTAATTATCAATCACAGATTCTTATTTGTATGATATGAACAGTGGTACAAGAATTTTCTTTTTTTTATGAATTCCATAAATGTTTTAAAGAAGAAATAATATCAATCCTTATACATTCCTTTGTAAAATAAGATAATAATGTACTTTTATGAGTTCAGCATTATCCTGCTATCCCAGAAATGGATATTACTTAAAAAACAAAGCAAACCAAAATAAACCAACAAAATACTGTAGACTGATATATCTCATAAGCATACACAGAAATATCCATTAAAACATAGAAAACTGATTGAATTCAACAACATATAAAATAAATACTAAAAAAATAAATAAATTTCAAAAAATAAAATAAAATAAAATAAAATAAATACTATATTATAAACACATGTAGTTTATCCCAGGGATGCACGATTTCATTTACCATTTGAATACAGTAAATATAATTCACCATAGTAATAAAGGAGAAAAATCATATGATCTTTCCATTAGAGGCAGAAAAAGTATTTTTCAAATTCAACACATATTTACGATTAAAAAAAAAATCTCAATAAACTAGATCTCAGTCAACTTCCTCAGTATAAAGAAGAGTATTTACAATAAACCTGCATTGTATTAACCATGAAAGACTAAATTTCTTAAATTTTTTTAAGAAAAAGTTTGTTGCTATCAACACTTCTACTGAACCTTGTATGAGAAGCCCTAGCCAATGCAATGAAGCAGGAAAAATAGTGGAAAACATACAGAAAGAAAATAAATAAGACTGTCTTTACCGCAGGTGAAAGGATTGTATACAATAAATAGCCTAGGGAATCTATAAAATTGTTACTACAACTAATAAGTAAATTCAGCAAAGGTTTCAGACTATGACATCAACATACAAAAATTAATTAGCATAGAACAACTTGAAAAAATTTAAATCATGAATTTAATGAAATACACACAAGACCTACTTAAGACATATATTTAAAATATAAAATGTTGGAGTTCCTGTTGTGGCTCAGTGGAAACGAATCTGACTAGCATCCATGAGGATGCAGGTTGTATCCCTGGCCTCGCTCAATGGCTTAAGAATCCAGTGTTGCCTTGAGCTGTGGTATAGGTAGCAGACAGCTTGGATCCTGTATTGCTATGGCTGTGGCTGTTGCTGTGGCCAGCGGCTACTACTTAAATTCAACCCCTAGCATGGGAACCTCCATATGCCGCATATGCGGCCAAAAAATTTTCAAAGGATTGTTAAGAAGAAATTGATATAAATAGTATTATAAAAAATATGTAATGGAATTTAACTATTACATAAAATATATGATTATATATTGTTACAATAAATAGATGAGATGTCTATATTTTAAATATTTTGCATTTATATTAAAATATATAAATATAAATTTATAAACTAAATAAAGTGATGTTTTACCTTACATGATCATGTGCATCAGAAAAATATTTGAAGTACTTGTTTGTATTTCACAAAGAGACTTAACCTCAAAGTTGAGGTAAAGTACATTTCAGAGGATTGTGGGTGGTAAAGGCAAATTTTTAAGGAAGATGCTTATAGATAAATAAATGAATATTGACATCATGGAAACATTGACAAAGCAATATACCCATCAGCTTCATGGCACTGATTGTTTTTTGGGGGCAGGTATGCAGAGGGATGAAATTGAGCTGAGATACCAAGAAAAGCTAAATGTTATCAGTTATGTTTCACATCTCTATGTTTCTATTTAGTGAGTGATGGTGGGAATTGATGAGAGTAATAATAGGTAATATTCATGGAGCTTTTTCTAAGTCTTGGGCAATATTCCAAGACAGTGTTTATCAAGCCCAGCTTCTCATTAGTGTGACTGAGAAAGTCATGCAGAAATCCTGACATTGGTTCTAGGCTGAGGCTGGGGTGCCTGTATATTTTAAAATAAGCATGCACAAATTATCAGCCAACTGGTACTTAAAGCCACCAGTGTAAGCAATATTAATGATTTTTTCAAAATTTCTTTCAATGGTCCTACTAGGTAGTTCAATTATTATCCAAATTTCATAGTAAGGAAACTGCCCAGATGTGTTTACATTATTTTTTTAACTTTTCTTATTTTCCCACTGTACAGCAAGGGGGTCAGGTTATCCTTACATGTATACATTACAATTACATTTTTTTCCCCCACCCTTTGTTCTGTTGCAACATGAGTATCTAGACAAAATTCTCAATGCTATTCAGCAGGATCTCCTTGTAAATCTATTCTAAATTGTGTCTGATAAGACCAAGCTCCTGATCCCTCCCACTCCCTCCCCCTCCCATCAGGCAGCCACAAGTCTTTTCTCCAAGTCCATGATTTTCTTTTCTGAGGAGATGTTCATTTGTGCTGGATATTAGATTCCAGTTATAAGTGAGATCATATGGTATTTGTCTTTGTCTTTCTGGCTCATTTCACTCAGGATGAGATTCTCTAGTTCCATCCATGTTGCTGCAAATGGCATTATGTCATCCTTTTTTATGGCTGAGTAGTATTCCATTGTGTATATACACCACTTCCTCCTAATCCAATCATCTGTCGATGGATATTTGGATTGTTTCCATGTCCTGGCTATTGTGAATAGTGCTGCAATGAACATGCGGGTGCATGTGTCTCTCTTAAGTAGAGTTTTGTCCGGATAGATGCCCAAGATTGGGATTGTGGGGTCATATGGAAGTTCTATGTATAGATTTCTAAGGTATCTCCATACATTTCTCCATAGTGGCTGTACCAGTTTACATTCCCACCAACAGTGCAGGAGGGTTCCCTTTTCTCCACAGCCCCTCCAGCACTTGTTATTGGTGGATTTATGAATGATGGCCATTCTGACTGGTGTGAGGTGATATCTCATGGTAGTTTTGATTTGCATTTCTCTTATAATCAGCGATGTTGAGCATTTTTTCATATGTGTGTTGGCCATCTGTATATCTTCCTTGGAGAACAGTCTATTCAGGTCTTTTGCCCATTTTTCCATTGATTGATTGGCTTTTTTGCTATTGGATTGTCTAAGTTGCTTATATATTCTAGAGATTAAGCCCTTGTCGGTTGCATCATTTGAAACTATTTTCTCCCATTCTGAATGTTGTCTTTTTGTTGTCTTTTGGGTTTCCTTTGCTGTGCAAAAGCTTTTCAGTTTGATGAGGTCCCATGGGTTTATTTTTGCTCTAATTTCTATTGCTTTGGGAGACTGACCTGAGAAAATATTCATGATGTTGATGTCAGAGAGTGTTTTGCCTATGTTTTCGTCTAGGAGTTTGATGGTGTCCTGTCGTATATTTAAGTCTTTCAGCCATTTGGAGTTTATTTTTGTGCATGGTGTGAGGGTGTGTTCTAGTTTCATTGCTTTGCATACAGCTGTCCAGGTTTCCCAGCAATGCTTGCTAAATAGACTTTCTTTTTCCCATTTTATGTTCTTGCCTCCCTTGTCAAAGATTAATTGACCATAGGTGTCAGGGTTTATTTCTGGGTCCTCTATTCTGTTCCATTGGTCTGTCTGTCTGTTTTGATACCAGTACCACACTGTTTTGATGACTGTGGCTTTGTAGTATTTCTTGAAGTCTGGGAGAGTTATGCTTCCTGCTTGGTTTTTGTTTCTCAGGATTGCTTTGGCAATTCTGGATCCTTTGTGGTTCCATATAAATGTTTGGATTGTTTGTTGTAGTTCTTTGAAAAATGTCCTGGGTAATTGGATAGGGATTGCATTGAATCTGTAGATTGATTTGGGTAGTATTGCCATTTTTACAATATTGATTTTCCCAATCCAGGAACATGGAATATCTTTCCATTTCTTTACATCTTCTTTGATTTCTTTGATTAAAGTTTTATAGTTCTTGGCATATAGATCCTTTACCTCCTTGGTCAGGTGTATTCTGATGTATTTGATTTTGTGAGGTGTAATTTTAAAAGGTATCATATTTTTGTATTCCTTTTCTAATGTTTCATTGCTGGTATACAGAAATGCAACTGACTTCTGAATGTTAATCTTATATCCTGCTACTTTCCTGAATTTATGAATCAGTTCAAGTAGTTTTGGGGTTGAGTCCTTGGGGTTTTCTATGTATAGTATCATGTCATCTGCATACAGTGACAGTTTGATCTCTTCTCTTCCTATATGGATGCCTTTGATTTCTTTTGTTTGTCTAATTGCTGTGGCCAGGACTTCCAAAACTCTGTTGAAGAGCAGTGGTGAGAGTGGGCATCCCTGTCTTGTTCCAGATTTGAGTGAGAAGGCTTTCAGTTTTTCCCCATTGAGGATTATATTTGCTGTGGGTTTATCATAAATGGCTTTGATTCTATTCAGGAATGTTCCCTCTATACCCACTTTGGTGAGGGTCTTGATCATGAATGGATGTTGTACTTTGTCAAATGCTTTTTCTGCATCTATTGAGATGATCATATGATTTTTGACTTTTTTTGGTAATGTGGTGTATGATGCTGATTGATTTGCGTATGTTGAACCATCCTTGTGAACCTGCGATGAACCCAACCTGGTCATGGTGGATAATTTTTTTGGTATGTTGTTGGATTCAGTTGGCTAAGATTTTGTTGAGAATTTTTGCATCTATATTCATCAATGATATTGGTGGTATCTCTGTCTGGTTTTGGAATGAGGGTGATGGTGGCATCATAGAATGTCTTTGGGAGTATTCCTTCTTCTTCAACCTTTTGAAAGAGTTTAAGGAGGATGGGCACCAATTCCTCTTTATATGTTTGAGAGAATTCACCTATGAAGCCATCTGGTCCTGGACTTTCATTTGTAGGGAGTGATTTTATGACCTCTTCAATTTCATTTCTAGTGATGGGTCTGTTCAGTTGGTCTGTTTCTTCTTGATTCAGTTTTGGCAGGCTGTAAGATTCTAGAAAATTGTCCATTTCTTCCAGATTGTCAAACTTGTTGCTGTATAGTTGTTCATAGTATTCTCTTATGGTTTTTTGTATTTCTGCTGAATCTGTTGTGATTTCTCCTTTTTCCTTTCTAATTTTGGTGATTTGGGTTCTTTCTCTCCTCTTTTTAGTGAGTCTGGCCAGGGGTTTATCAATTTTGTTCAACTTTTCAAAGAACCAGCTCTTGGTTTTATTCATTTCCTCTATTGTTTTTTGAGTCTCTATTTTATGGATTTCTTCCTTGATCTTTATAAATTCCTTCCTTCTGCTGACTTTAGGACTTTTATGTTCTTCTTTTTCTAATTCGTTTAGGTGGAGGGTTAAGTTGTCCATTTGGGATCTTTCTTCTTTTTTTGAGAAAGGCCTGTATTGCTATAAATTTCCCTCTGAGCACTACTTTCGCAGCATCCCATAGGTTTTGAGAGGTTGTGTCTTCATTATCATTTGTTTCAAGGTAGTTTTTAATTTCCTTCTTGATTTCCTCATTGACCCATTGGTTTTTTCGTAGCATGTTGTTGAGTCTCCATGGAGTAGGTTTTTTCTCTTTGCTTTTCCCATGGTTGATTTCTAATTTCATGGCATTGTGGTCAGAGAAGATACTTGAGATAATTTCTATGCTCCTAAATTTATTGAGATTTGCTTTGTGTCCCAATATGTGGTCGATTTTTGAGAATGTTCCATGAGCATTTGAGAAGAATGTGTATTCTGATTTTCGTGGATGTAGTGTCCTGAAGATATCAATGAAGTCTAACTTTTCTATGGTTTCCTTTAGGATCTCTGTTGCTTTATTGGTTTTCTGTCTAGAGGATCTGTCCATTGATGTGAGGGGGGTATTAAGGTCTCCTACTATGATTGTATTCTCATCAATATCTCCCTTTATGTCTGTTAATATTTGATGTATGTATCTGGGTGCTCCTATATTTGGGGCATTTATGTTGACGATAGTAACATCCTCTCCTTGGATGGATCCCTTAATCATTAAATAGGGTCCCTCTTTGTCTTTCTTTATGTCTTTTGTTTTAATGTCTATTTGGTCTGATATGAGCATTGCGACTCCTGCTTTTCTGTCATGTCTATTGGCGTGAAATATTTTTCCCCACCCTTTCACTTTCACTCTATATGTATCTTTTGTCCTAAGGTGAGTTTCTTGTAGGCAGCATATTGAAGGTTTTTGCCTTTTTAATTCACTCAGCCACTCTGTGTCTTTTGATTGGGGCATTCAGTCCATTGACATTTAAGGTGATAATTGATAGAAGATTATTATTGCCATTTTGAACTTCGTGTTCCAGTTGATTCTATGGTTCTCCATTCTTCGTTTTTTTTTTTTTTTTTTTTTTTTTTTTTTTTTTTTTTTTGGTTGGATGGTCTCCTGTTATTATCTGCTTGAGTGTTTTTTTTTCCATTTTTTGCAAATGCAATGTTTGGTTTTGGCTTGATGTTGCCCTGTTTTTGAAGTATGCTAACCCCTTCCCATAATTGTGTGTTTTAGCCTGATGGTCCTGTAAGTTCAAACACTTCATTACTATATTAAAATTAAGAAGAGAAACATACAAATAAACAAAAAAAAGGGTTATTTACTTCCTAACATCCCTTGCCCACATTTTATGGTTTTGATGACTCTTTTTTATCTTTTTCTTTTTAATTTTATTTTGTTTGAAGCATGTTCATGATTAAATCTGTATGCTGGCTTATTTGAGTGACTGCTCTCTGATTGTGGTTTCCCCAGTCCTAGTTCTTCCTCTTCTTCTTCTTTTTTTTTTCTTTTCTTTTTTCTTCCCTTTCCTTCCTTTCTTTTTGGTTTAGAGACGCCCTTTCAATATTTCCTTTAACCTGGGTTTTGTGTTGCTGTATTCTTTAAGTTTTTGTTTGGTGGGAAAAAAATTTTATTTCCCCTTCTATTTCAAATGATATTCTTGCTGGATAAAGTATTCTAGGTTGCATATTTTTTCCCTTTTAGCACTTTAAATAACTCTTACCATTCCCTCCTGGCCTGTAGTGTTCCTGTAGAGAAATCAGCTGATATTCTTATGGGGGTTCCCTTGTAGGTAACATTCTGTTTTTCTCTTGCTGCCTTTAGGATCCTCTCTTTATCACTAACTTTTGCCATTTTTATTATGATGTGTCTTGGTGTGGGTCTATTTGGGTTCAGTTTGTTTGGGGCCCTCTGTGCTTCTTGTATCTTGAACCCAGTATCCTTTAGATTTGGGAAGTTTCCAGCGATAATTTCTTCAAATATATTTTCCATTCCCTTATATTTTTCTACTCCTTCTGGAATCCCTATTTTGTGTAGATTCGCCTGCTTTATATTATCCCATAGGTCTCTTATATTGCTTTCCAGTTTTTTGATTTGGTTTTCTGTCTGCTGACTTGATTGGGTGATTTCCATTATTCTATCTTCCAAGTCAGTGATTCGTTCTCCTGCATTATTCATTCTGGTTTTTACTGCCCTTAGTTCAGTTTGCATCTCTGCAAATGAATGTTCTAGTTTTTCTTGGCTCTTCCTTATATTTTCTATTTCCTTTCTGAGGGTGTCTGCATTACTGTTCATATCTTCTCTTAATTCCTTCAGTATTTTCACTATTTCTCTTTTGAACTCCAGGTCTGTCAGACTGCAGAGATCTGCTTCATTGTTGACTGTTTTAGGTGAGTTCTCCTGTTGCTTTGACTGGGGGTGGTTTCTCAGCTTCTTCATCTTGCTTGTAGTTTTCTTTCTCCTGAGGGAGTTGTACTCTCTGTGATCGGGCAGTGTTTGCCTTGTCACTGCTGTGGAATATTTCCTGAGGGCTGGCATTGTTGGTCAATCTTTTTTGAGGCAGTGTGGCTTTTCTGGAGTGTTGATGGGGCTAACCGTGTTTCTTTGAAGAAAAGGAGGACTTCCTGAGGGCAGACAGGACTGGGAGGTCCACGCCACGATGGTAGCAGATTTCACTTGGTCATGCAGAGCTTTCTCTGGTGTTTTTAGGCTGTGGGGTTCTTGCAGGGGGTTGGCGGTGTTGAGCAGCTGTTCCTCAGGAGTGCAGCACCCCCTGAGGGCTTGAGCAGCTATCTGGGTCACTGAGAACCTAAGAGGCTCTTCCCTAGGGCAGCCCAACTCAGAAGGATGGCCTGAGAATGTAGGTGGATCTTTTCACAGTCTGGCCAAGCTTGTTGCAGCTTTTCTGGGCTGCAGGGGCTCCTCCAGGGGACTGGTGGTGCTGAGCAGCTATTCTGCGGGAGTGGGGCACCCCTGAGGGCTTGGGTGGCTAACAGGGCTGCCAAAAACCCAAGAGGCTCCTCCCCAGGGCAGCGCAACTCAGAAAGACCATCTGAGATCTTTTCCTGACTTGGCCAGGCTTGTTGCAGCTTTTCTGGAGCTGGCAGTCCTAGGCGGCTGATCCACTAGGGCTCGGCACCCACTGGGGGCTTTGACAAGTAGCAGGGCCACTGGAAACCCAAGAGGCTCCTCCTCGGGGCAGCCCAATTCAGAAAAACTGTCCGAGAATTAGGCGGGTCTATTCACGGCCTGGCTAGGCTTGTTCTACCTTTTCTGTGCTGCAGGCCTTTTCTCGGGGGCTGGTGGTGCTTGGTGCTGCTCTGCAGAAGTGTAGCCCCTCCAAAGGTCAAGCAGACCTGTGCAGGGACAGCCCCTGTGGTGGTAGGCTTCAGGCAATTTTTGAGGCCAGCCCTCCCAGATGGCAGGCAGCCTCAGGTCCAGCGAGAGCGTAGAGGGTGGCGTGGGTGGGTGTAGGGGATGCACTGGGGAGCACAGCTTTCTGCTAGCTAGCGGGCCTGTAAGCTTGCTGTGGCATGGGGAGTATTCTATGGGGACCCACCCCTTCTTCTCTCCCCTCCCCAGCACAGGCGCAGACCAGACTCTTCTCCCAGGTTCCCTCTGATGCGGCTTTCCACTTCCCCACCCCTAGAGTATTGCTCCCTTCCTCTGCGACAGCTTTGTTTTCTAGTCTCCCAGGCAGTCTCTGCCCCATCAAACTTGACAGACTGGTTTCTAGACCTCCCAAGCAGTCTCCGCTCCGCCCTGCCCCCCCAGCCCATTCTCGGGGACTAACCTCTGGAGCCCAGGTCTCGGTGCCCAGCCTCCACCCAGGCGTCTCAATTTTTGGTGACTGTGCCCGTAGTTCAGATGGTCCGTTTGGTTCTTGATCAGCGTTTCCGTACTCCAACTTACTGCTACACTCTTCTCTGCATCTGGAGATTCCTCCGGTTCGTTTGATCTTTCCCCCGAGTAGGTGACTTTCCAGGGTGCGGGATCCCTTTCTCCTCCTCATTTCCCTTTCGGGAGCACCCGTCCCGCTTGGATTCAGCTTCTCTCACTCTCCTCTTTTCTCCCGTTCTGCCCAATAATGTCACGAACGTCTTGCCATTATTGGAGTTTAGGTTCCTCTGCCAGCGATTGGTTGCTGTTCTGTGCGAGTCATTTCTTCTGTAGATGTGCTTTTTTTGTTGTGTTTGTGGGAGAGTGCAAGCGTGTCCCCCTACTCCTCCGCCATCTTGTCCTGGGTCTCTCTACATTGTTTATTTTTAATTTTTCTCCATCAAATCATAGAGTGACATGTCAAAATAATGAAACTGAATTACGATCAGGTAGCAGAAGTAAGCAAATTGCAATCCCTTTATCAAGAAAGATTGACATGCAAACCTATTAACTAGACATGAGAAACCTGGGTCCAGTTCCCACGGTGGCACAGTGGTTAATGAATGCAACTAGGAACCATGAGGTTGCAGGTTTCGATCCCTGCCCTTGCTCAGTGGGTTGATGATCGGGCATTGCCATGAGCTGTGGTTTAGGTTGCAGACGCGGCTCAGATCTAGCATTGCTGTGGCTCTGGTGTAGGCTGGCGGCTACAGCTCTGATTAGACCCCTAGCTTGGGAACCTCCCATATGCCATGGGAGAGGCCCAAGAAATGGCAAAAAAAAAAGACCACAAAAAAAGAAAGCTGGGTCTTACCCCTGGCCATGGGACCTTCCCTGGTGCTAAACTCCTCAGCTATAAACAAAAGGGTTTATGATCAGGAAAGCAAGGCTACCAGGTGTCTGAAAATGAGCTCAACATCATTATCAGGAAACTCAAGTCAAAACCCCATTCACATATCACTTCTCATGTGTGAGGATGGTGATTACACACAAAAAATAGACAACAAATATTGGTGGGGGTGTGCAGAAAAAGGAGTCATGTACCTGGTATGTAGGAATGAATATTGGTTCAGCTATTATGGAAAACAGAATGGCAGTCTCCTAAAAACTAAAAATATCTGCTAATTGAAATAGAACTTCCACATGATCTAGCAACTCCACTTCAGGGTATTTCCCAAATAAATGAAATCAGGACTTCAAAGAAATATCTGCCCTCCCATGTTTGCTTCAATATTATTCAAATAAATGAAAATAAGGAAACAACCATTGTGTCTTCCGACAGATGTGGAGTTAAAGGAAATATGGTATGTGTATATATAGACATATACAGAGACAATGGATTATTATTCAGCTAGAAAAAAAAGGAAATCCTGCCACTTGTAACAACATGGTGGGAACTGGAGGGCATTATACTTAGTGAAATACACCAGACATAGAAAGACATATGCTGTATGGTCTCACTTATATGTAGAAGCTAAGGAAATCAGACTCATAGGATAATCTGGTTTAGATATGTATTTGGGAGGAGCAGGAGGTGGAGGAAGTGGGAAGATTTTGGTCAAAGGGCCCAAATTTTCATTTATAAAATGACTAAATTGGGGGATTTAATTTACAGTATGATAACAATGGTTAATAATTCTTTATTGTATTCTTGAAATCTGCTGAGAGAGATCTGCTTAACTATTACCACACACACACACACACACACACACACACACACACACACGCAAAAAGTGAGGTCATTGATATGTTAGTTGACTTGATTGTGATAATCATCATGATGTCAGTGTGTATTAAATAATCATTTTGTACATCTTTTAAAAGCCTACACAAGGACAACCAAAATGTATGCAATTTTCTCTACCAAACTTCATTACACTGGATAAAAAGAAAACAATGAAGCAGTGTTATTCCACCACTACAGAAGAGACTCCAAAATAAGTAAAATGGTCTCAGACACCAGACATTTTACTGTGATAGTATTGTTTTGAAAAAATAACCCTGTATAAATTTTTTGAGTATTTTTAAAATTTCATTATTGTTTAATCATTGACAAAAATCTCTGTCTAATGCCTAACTATGCCATCTTCATTGTCACCAATGCTGGTGATTATGTGCACTTAACTAAGCTGTGCTTATTGAAATTCAAAGTCCAATGATGTGATGTATAAACTATGAATTTTAAAACACAACCCTGATCTTTGAATAATTGCTTATTTTATGAAGGAGGAAAGTCAGAAAAAAAAGACTGCAAATCTCTGAATATCACTTAAATTTTTTCTTCATTACTTTTTATGACCATACCTGTGGCATATGTACGTTCCTGGACTAGGGGCCAAACTGGAGCTGTAGCTTCCAGCCTACACCACAGCCTCAGCAACACTAGATCCAAGCCACACCTGTGACTTACGCAGCAGCCTGCATCAATGCAGGATTCTTAACCCAGTGAGTGAGGCCAGGGATTGAACCTGCATCCTCAAAGATGCTATTTTGGATACTTAAACTGCTGAGCCGCAACAGGAATTCCTAATTTGTTTTCTTGTTATGAATATTCATTGCTCATTTAGAATCTAAATGACATAGTCCTGCATTTCAAAGAGATTTATAAATATTCTAAATGAAGGAAATATCTAGAATTGGGGTTTTTTTGTTTTTTTGTTTTTACACATACTTATATAATGATTTTTTTCCATTATAGCTGGTTTACATTGTTCTGTCAATTTTCTACTGTACAGTGTGACCCAGCTATACATACATGTATACATTCTTTTTTTCCACATATTATGCTCCATAATAAGTGACCTGACATAGCTCCCAGTGAAATAAGTTTTATGCAATTCTATATTGATGTCTTTATTTTTGTTTTTAATTTTCCCACTGTACAGCAAGGGGATCAAATTATCCTTACATGTATACATTACAATTACATTTTTTCCCCACTCTTTGTTCTGTTGCAACATGAGTATCTAGACAAAATTCTCAATGCTACTCAGCAAGATCTCCTTGTAAATCTATTCTAAATTGTGTCTGATAAGACCAAGCTCCCGATCCCTCCCACTCCCTCCCCCTCCCATCAGGCAGCCACAAGTCTTTTCTCCAAGTCCATGATTTTCTTTTCTGAGGAGATGTTCATTTGTGCTGGATATTAGATTTCAGTTATAAGTGATATCATATGGTATTTGTATTTGTCTTTCTGGCTCATTTCACTCCGGATGAGGTTCTCTAGTTCCATCCATGTTGCTGCAAATGGCATTATGTCATTCTTTTTTGTGGCTGAGTAGTATTCCATTGTGTATATATACCATATCTTCTGAATCCAATCATCTATGCAAATCAAAACTGCCATGAGATACCACCTCACACCAGTCAGAATGGCCATCATTAATAAGTCCACAAATAACAAGTGCTGGAGGGACTGTGGAGAAAGGGGAATGTAAACTGGTACAGCCACTATGGAGGGAATGTAAACTGGTACAGCCACTATGGAGAACAGTTTGAAGATACCTTAGAAATCTATACATAGAACTTCCATATGACCCCACAATCCCACTCTTGGGCATCTATCCGGACAAAACTCTACTTAAAAGAGACACGTGCACCTGCATGTTCATTGCAGCACTATTCACAATAGCCAGGACATGGAAACAACCCAAATGTCCATCAACAGATGATTGGAATCAGAAGATGTGGTATATTGATGTCTTTAAATTCAAATTATATTTTTTTCTTCAGGAGGAAGGGAAAGTCTTATTGTATCCTTTTTCTAAAGAAATAAGATGTGGTTCACTGAGATCACGGATGAAGCATATCTAATGTCCTTGCTCCCTTTTACTCTTCAGTATTTTATAAAGTCAGAGAGAATAGAAAGAGATGACTGACACGAGAATCAATGAGAAAACAAATCTAAGCAGAAAAAAATTGTCATGCTGAGAAATATTGCTGAAGGTACTGAGGTGTATAACCTTTCAAATGAATTGCTTATATCCAAAATATGGATAGGGTTCTACATTCCCCCTTACTTGTTTCATTATTACCCACCCTCTTTTCTTTTTAAAAAGGTGTCCAAGGTACATAGACCTGGAAATCTAAGTAGTGTCTCAGAATTCTTCCTCCTGGGAATCTCAAATGATCCAGAACTGCAGCCCCTCCTCTTTGTCCTGTTCCTGTCCATGTACCTGGTCACCACATTGGGGAACCTGCTCATCATCTTGGTTGTTGCCTCTGACTCCCACCTCCACACCCCCATGTACTTCTTCCTCTGCAACCTGTCCTTGGCTGACATGGGCTTCATCTCCACCACAGTCTCCAAGATGATTGTGAACATCCAAACTCACACCAGAGTCATCTCCTATGTGGGCTGCTTAACTCAGATGTCTTTTTTCATACTTTTTGGATGTATGGATGGTACTCTTCTGACTGTGATGGCCTATGACAGGTTTGTGGCCATCTGTCACCCACTGCACTACCCAGTCATCATGAACCCACGCTTCTGTTGCTTCTTAGTTTTGCTGTCTTTTTTGGTCAGCCTTTTGGACTCCCAGCTGCACAATTTGTTTTTTTTTTTTTTTTTTTTTTATTAAATTTTATTTTCCCACTGTACAGCAAGGGGGTCAGGTTATCCTTACATGTATACATTACAATTACAGTTTTTCCCCCACCATTTCTTCTGTTGCAACATGAGTATCTAGACATAGTTCTCAATGCTATTCAGCGGGATCTCCTTGTAAATCTATTCTACGTTGTGACTGATAAGCCCAAGCTCCCGATCCCTCCCACTCCCTCCCCCTCCCATCAGGCAACCACAAGTCTCTTCTCCAAGTCCATGATTGATTTTCTTTTCTGAGGAGATGTTCATTTGTGCTGGATATTAGATTCCAGTTATAAGTGATGTCATATGGTATTTGTCTTTGTCTTTCTGGCTCATTTCACTCCAGCTGCACAATTTGATTGTGTTACAAGTTAACTGCTTTAAGGATGTGGAAATTTCAAATTTCTTCTGTGACCCTTCTCACCTCTTCAATCTAGCCTGTTTGGACATTTTCACCAATAACATTGTCACATATTTTAGTGGTGCCATTTTTGGTGCTATTCCTTTTTCAGCCATCTTTTTCTCTTACTATCAAATTCTTTCCTCCATTCTGAGAGTTCCCTCATCAGGTGGGGGGTATAAAGCCTTCTCCACCTGTGGTTCTCACCTGGCAGTTGTTTGCTTATTTTATGGAACAGGTATTGGGTTGTACCTCAGCTCAGCCATCTCACTTTCCCCCAGGAATGATGCAATGGCCTCGGTGATGTACACTGTGGTCACCCCAATGCTAAACCCCTTCATCTACAGTCTGAGAAACAGAGACATGAAAAGGGCCATGAGGAGGTTCCTCAGCCAAACAAACCTGGGCCACCCATTTTGAGCATAGGTTAGAAAATGAAGCAAAATTAAACATGTAGACTTGAATATCCTACCTCTCTCATCACATCCTCTTTGTAGCTCTTACGACCTTCACTCTTCTCCTTGCTTAACATCTGAATATTGCTGCTTTTTTATGTCTTTAAATAGACTTGGGGAGTTTTCCTGGATACTTTTTATATAATAATCTCTGCATGATTTAATATTATTACATCTAAGGCTAATTTATGATTTATTTTCTATTTTTAACCTGTAATTCAATAAATTTTATTACATTTATAGTTACACAACCAACATCACAAATATTATAGCATTACCATCCCAAACCCCCAGTCCATCCCCACCGCCCTCACCCAGTCTCCTTTGGAAACAATAATTTTTTCAAAGTCTGTAGTCAGTATCTGTTCTGCAAAGAAGTTCATTGTATCTTTTTTTAGATTCAACTGTAAGTGATAGTATATGATGTTGTCTCACTGTCTGACTAACTTCACTTAGCATGATGATTTCTAAGTCCATCCATGTTGCTGCAAATGCCATTATTTCTTTCCTTTTAATGGCTGAGTAGTACTCCATTGTATATATGTACCACATCTTCTTTATCCACTCCTCTGTCAATGGACATTTAGGTTGCTTCCACGTCTTGGCTATTGTATATAGTGCTGCAATGAAACATTGGAGTAAATGTATCTTTTCGAGTCATGGTTTCCTCTGGATAGATACCCAGGAGTGGAATTCCTGCATCAAATTGTAATTCTATTTTTAGCTTTTTGAGAAGTTTCCACACTGTTTTCCCTAGTGGTTATCATTTAGAGTTTAACATTGGTGGACCAAGAATCCTAGAATGATGAACAACTCAGATAGATATAGATAGATAGATAGATAGATAGATCGATAGATAGATAAATAGATTAAATGTACATCTTTTCCACAGCTCCTGTGTATTTATCATAGTAATTTCCATTTATTAATTCTATGTGTGGAGGATATCTGTCATGATACTTGTTACACTTTCTTAGCCATGGGTTTTATTCAAATTATCTGGAAAGAATGAAAATACTGACAACTGTGTCTTTACACCAGAGATTCTGATGTAATTGGTTTCATGTGTGCCTTGATAATGACATTTTTTTTACTTTTTAGGGCCACAACTGTGGTATATGTAATTTCCCAGGCTAGGTGTCTAATCAGAGCTGTAGGTACTGGCCTGTGCCACAGCCCCACAGCAACACAGGATCTGAGCCACCTGTGCAAGCTACACCACAGCTCATGGCAACACTAGATCCTTAACCTACTGAGTGAGCCCAGGGATAGATCCCCATCCTCATGGGTACTAGTCCAGTTCCTAACCCCCTGACCCACAATGGGAACTCCAAGATTTTTTTTAACTGAATGAAAGATTCTTTAAATTCTGTAGTGCTTTCCAATTTTCAAAATCTCAGGGGAAAATAGGATGAAGGGGAAATAAGATGTGAGGCTCACTTACTCCCACAATTACATTGAAAATTCATTTACATGTGGAACTATTTGCACAAAAAAAAATTGTTCAACACTGACCAAAGACCTCAGGATTCTGATAAACAATAAAAACTTCATGAAACCAGGTAGGACAAAAGAAAGAAGAAAAAGAAAGAATGGGAACTTAAGCAGGATTGGACCTGCACCACTAGGAGAAAGCTGGAAAGAGGAAAACTCCTTCAACCTGGGAAGTCCCCCCACCAGTGAAGAGATCAGCTGTGACAGAGGAGGAGCTGTGGAATATTGGAGGAGAACACAGCCTCCAATCATTAGTTAAAATGGAAACAATCCTCCACAAAAGGTCAGTGCTACCACCTTGCACTTCTCAACCTTATGCTGGTGCAGACAGTGATTGGAACTTGAAAACTCTGACTTTAGCAATCAGACTCAGAGAGAGATGGGACTGGCTCCCTGGATAAAACTGTGGTTTGCCAAGCAGAAATAATCTGGAGGTACTAGAGTATAAGGAGACCACATCTGAGGGTGTAAGCTGAGGAATCTTGGTTGGGCTTAGAGACTAGGGGCCTTTGTCTGGGGGCTTTGTAAGATAGGGGTGGAGTCTACCACTATGGCGTTGTTCCTTGTATTCTCTCTCAGGCTGTAGGACACCAACTGCTTCAGCTCTTGGAGCCACACTGCAGTAGGTGCTGCCTAGCAATAGCTGGGGAGAAGCCCTACCCTCATGTCTAGAGAAATCAGTGCAGGTGAAGTAAGTGCCCAGGGGAATAACACAAGCTCCTGGGCTCCTCTGGGTACATGTAAGCCACTACCACCCCAAGAACTCCTGGACTAGGCACCTGCTGCTGCATCTACTTACTTCCTGGCAAGGGGATGATAAACATAGAAAGGTGGAAACATGATATTATAAAGAAATAGCTTTCAGACAAAGGAACAAGACAAAAACACAGTAAAACAACTAAATTATGAGGATATAGGCAATCTACATGAAAAATATTTTATTTATTTTTATTGTTATTTCCCCAATACGATTTTTTTCTACTGTACACCATGGGGACCCAGTTATACATACATGTATATGTTCTTTTTTTCTCCCATTATCTTGCTCTGTCATAAGTAACTAGACAAGTTCTCAGTGCTGCACAGCAGGATCTCATTGCTGATCCATTCCAAAAGCAACAGTTTGTGCCCATTATCCCCAAGCTCCCAATCCATCCCACTACCTCCCCTTGCCCTCAGGCGACCAGAAGTCTATTATCCAAGTCCATTATTTTCTTTTCTGTGTAAAGGTTCATCTGTGCTATATAATAGATTCCAAAAAGAAAACAAAAAAAAAACTTACAGAATGGGAGAAGATAGTTTCAAACGATGCAACTGACAAGGGCCTAATCTCTAAAATATACAAACAACTTCTACAACTCAACAGCAAAAAAGCCAACAACCCAATTGAAAGATTGGCAAAGGACCTAAATAGACATTTCTCCAAGGAAGATATAGATGGCCAACACACACATGAAAAAATGCTCCACATCACTGATTATTAGAGAAATGCAAATCAAAACTACCTTGAGATACTACCTCACACCAGTCAGAATGGCCATCATTAATAAATCCACAAATAACAAGTGCTGGAGGGACTGTGGAGAAAGGGGAACCCTCCTGCACTGCTGGTGGGAATGTAAGCTGGTACAGCCACTATGGAGAACAGTTTGGAGATACCTTAGAAAACTATACATAGAACCACCATATGACCCCACAATCCCACTCTTGGGCATCAATCCAGACAAAACTCTACTTAAAAGAGACACATGCACCCGCATGTTCATTGCAGCACTATTCACAATAGCCAAGACATGGAAACAACCCAAATGTCCATCGACAGATGATTGGATTCGGAAAAAGTGGTATATATACACAATGGAATACTACTCAGCCATAAAGAAGAATGACATAATGCCATTTGCAGCAACATGGATGGAACTAGAGAATCTCATCCGGAGTGAAATGAACCAGAAAGACAATGGCAAATACCATATGATATCACTTATAACTGGAATCTAATATCCAGCACAAATGAACATCTCCTCAGAAAAGAAAATCATGGACTTGGAGAAGAGACTTGTGGCTGCCTGATGGGAGGGGGAGGGAGTGGGAGGGATCGGGAGCTTGGGCTTATCAGACACAACCTAGAATAGATTTACAAGGAGATCCTGCTGAATAGCATTGAGAACTTTGTCTAGATACTCATGTTGCAACAGAACAAAGAGTGGGGAAAAAATGTAATTGTAATGTATACATGTAAGGATAACTCGATCCCCTTGCTGTACAATGGGAAAATAAAAAAAAATTATTTAAAAAAAATTATGAACCAAGCTAACAAATTGTTAAAAAAAAAAAAACTACTATGAGGTACCACATCCCACTGGTCACAATGGCCACCATTGATAAGTTTACAAACAACAAGTTCTGGAGAGGATGTGGAGAAATAGGAACCCTCCTTCACTGTTGGTAGGAATGTAAATTGGTGCCAAAAATATGGAAAACACTATACATACCCCAGAAAACTAAATATAGGAGTTCCCGTCATGTCTCAGTGGTTAACGAGTCCAACTAGGAACCATTAGGTTGTAGGTTTGATCCCTGGCATTGCTCATTGGGTTAAGGATCTTGTGTTGCCGTGAGCTGTGGTATAGGTCACAGACGCGGCTTGGATCCCATGTTGCTGTGGCTCTGTCGTAGGCTGGAGGCTATAGCTCCAATTAGTCCCCTAGCCTGGGAACCTCCATAGGGTTCTAGGAGTGGCCCTAGAAAAGACAAAAAGACAAACAAACAAAAAAAAAACAAAAAAAAGAAGACTAAATATAGAATTACCACATAATACAGCAATCCTACTCCTGGGCATATATCTGGACAAAACTACTATTCAAAAAGATACATGCACTCCCGTGTTCATTGCAGCCATATTCACAATAGCCAAGACATGGAAACAACCCAAATGTCCATCAGCATGTGAATGAATTAAGACGAGGTAGTACATATATACAATGGGATATTAGCCATAAAACCAAACAAAATAATGCCATTTCAGCAACATGAATGCAACTGAGATTTTCATACTTCATTTCTAAAGTTATGCAAGTCAGAATGAAAAAGGCAAATATGATGTGATATCACTTATATGTGGGAATCTAAAATACCCAGATGAACCTATTTACAAAACAGAGACTCACCAACATAAAGAACAGACTTGTGGTTGCCAACAGGGAGGGGGTGAAGAAGTTGTATGGATGGGGGTTGGTAGATGCAAACTATCACATTTAGAATGGGAAAGCAATGAGGTCCTTCTGTATAGCACAGGGAACTATATCCAGGCTCTTGGGATAGACCATAAGGGAAGATAGTATGAGAAAAAGAATGTATATAGTATGACTGGATCACAATGATGTACAGCAGAAATTGACACAACACTGTAAATCAACTATACCCAAATAAAAAATAAATTTAAAAACTTCAGTCTCATGCTCTAAAAGGACCTCTAAATATATACCATGTTCTCTTCCCTAAATATACCCCTGTCACTTATCCCCACACCAGTATATAATATCTATTTCTCCATCTCCAATTTAATTGGATATATATGAAAGTTTTTCATGTCACTTAAATATAAGCCAATAAGTGCAGTCCTCATCAGAGAGATCTCTAAGTCAGAAAGGCTGTGTGTATATTATTAGGAAAGTTACATTGCATCGCTATCCAGATATATCCGGCTTTACCCTCTAGGAAAAACAGGTAAACCAAAATCACATTTTGGTAGAGTCTCCAAGAGTTAAGATTTCAAAGAATCATAAAGGAAATATATTCTAGAGTGTGTTGATTCTTCGCTAGCTAGCAGAAGACAGAAACATGGGCATTTATTAAATTTGTTATTGGAATGGCTGCAGATTGGCATGATGTGAATGAAAGGGCTCTCCAAGTGCATCAGAAACAAACAAGGGGGTCTACTTGATACTGTCGGACTGGAGCAGTCTGGTGGAGTCTGCAGAATTACCCAGTGGATGGACGTTCTACACATTTGCTATCCTGTCCCCAGGGAATTTTTGTTGAGAATATCAATAGTAGATAGGTCAATTTGGGACTAGGCTGAAAAGCAAATGGAAAGAACCCGAGTTTTTATATGCTTGAAGCACAAAGTCCTTATAGACTATGGGGCAGATGTTGTAGGCTGTATCTGAAATGTTCCCAATAATCCTAACTCCTTGTTAGGTTTATTGTGTGATTCCCTTCCATAGAGCATAAAATGGACATAGTGACTTCCTTCCAACAATGAGAACATGGAAGATGTTGCAAAGACACTTCTGGGACAAGGTTTTAAAAATCGTTCTTTCTTCTTAACTGTCTCTCTCTGCTCTCTTGGGTGCTCCTATTGATAGAAACCAACAACCATGTATTGAGCTGTCCCATTAGGGACATTGGTGTCAAGGAACCGTGGGAGTTCTCTGGATGACATTCTGTGTACACATGAATCCTACCCACAGCCTCATGAGTATGCTTGAATGTGGTCCTCTGCTAATCAATCCTTGAGATGCCCAAATCCCTGGCCAATAACTTGGCTGCAAAATTCTGGGAAGCTTTCTGAAATATGTAAATATATATCAATTACCAAATAATAAGGAAAAATCAATGGTTTCAAATATGTTGATTAATTCACTTAGAGAAATAAACATAGAACTGAAGGCTCATTCAACTTGGCAAAAGCTAGAAAAACAACATCAACAACAATAACAACAACAGCCTGTAAGTACTCATCACATAAAATGCCAAAGCAAGCAAGGGCTAAGGAAATGAAAATAAGTAATTCTTAGAGACAAATGAGAAAACGGAAAGAGCATCACATCTAAGATCTAAGGCTGTATAGATTTCATGCTTACCACAATGGATATACAGATATCAAAACCACACATTGAGTGGTTAAATAGAGGAAAAAAAGAAAGTCTGAACTTTAAGGGGAAAAATCTTACAACTAGGAAATAAGAAGCAAGGAGTACAGGTGAACTTCCTCCTGAGGGGAGGAGAACCTTCCAAAGACATTCAATTTTCTCTTTTCTTCTTCCAGTAATACTAGCAAGTCTCCAGAGACTGGGACCACATGGGCCAAGGGGCTAATTATGAGCTTTGTGCCCTACAAGGACATACCTTTGCAAATAATTGTGTGGTAGCTTTAGCCCTTTAGTTTCTCAGTTCTAAGGATGTGGCTCCATATTTGTGTCCATATCCTTTGTAGGAACTTGCATCAGACAGTCCTAGCCTGAGTCTGTCTTCCCACCAGTCCTGAGGAGGAACACTGAGACTTAATCACATACCACACAGGAGGAGGGCACTGAATCCATACTCCTTGGTCATGGTCCAGCAGAGAAGCAGACCAGCCCAGTAAGTGCTGAGGCGGGAGAGTGATTGATAGAGGGATGGTTGGGAGCATGATTTCTTCCTTAAGAGAACAAACATAGCAGTTGGGTTAGACACATGAGAGGCACCAATATACAGCATTTTGGATCATAGCCTCTGAAGTTTGCGTTCTTGGCTCTAGTTGGGGTGTGAAATCTCTCATTCAGAGTTCCACATCCATTCTCACTGGTTCTGGCTCTGGCCAGCATCTCTCTACTGTAGCAACCAGGAGTCTCTAAACTTCCTCCTTAGCACTTCAAATGCTCATAAAAGCAATGATGAGGATGAGGAGGAAGAAAACATTAAACATAGCATCATGCACTCTTGTTGAGGGCTTCCTAAATGCCAAGCTCTGAAGAATGTGTATGTCTCTTTGATTTTGTGTGCATCATCTCCCCCAAATTCTATCATTATCCTTACTTTATTAAGAGAAAATTCATAGCATTTTATATAATTTGTACCAGGTCAAGAGTTAGAAAGGGTTGAAGTCAGACAGTCTGAAGACTTCACACACAGGGGCATCTAGGCAGCCTTTTCCTGGCCAAGACAAATTGTCCCATCTCATCATTTTCAAGCCAGCCAGAGTCGCCCTGTTCACTATTCTCTTCCTTTTGGAGTATTTTGGAGAACGCATTGCAGCGGGCGGTAGGTAGTGTTCTTCCAATTATAGGAAGGATGGTTGATTACAGGCAAATGCATAGAAAGAATGGATAAATTAAGAAGGATGATGATTTGGAATTCCCACGTGGCCCAGTGGGTGAAGGACCTGATGTTTCTGTGAAGACATGGGTTAGATCCCTTGCCTTAATCAGCAGGTCAAGGATCCTGTGTTGCTGCAAGCAGCAGCATAGTTTGCAGAGGAGGATCTCATCTGGCATTGCTGTGGCTGTGATATAGGCTGGCAGCTGAAGCTCTGATTTGACCCCTGGCCTAGGAACTTCCATATGCCACAGGTGCAGTTGTAAAAAGAAACAAAAAGGTAATTCAAAGCAGACTTCCCTGTTGATTTTGCTTCTGTGTTTCATTTCAACTGTCCACTTTCTCGTCCATACTTATAATCAGCCTATTCAATTACAAAAGGAGATATAAAACCAGAGTCTTAAGGTTTACTTCATGTAGGAAACTGAAAATTGTTTAAAAATGTACTTCAGGCATATCTGTGGTTAGATCTCAACACCTCTGCTTAAAACTTTCATAATATCTGGAAAGAGTGAAATTTAATGCATGGAACTTAGATACTGACAAGTTCATTTTGAATCCTCTTGTTAGGCTTATTATTAGTGTATTTGAAAAGAAGTTCTTAGTGTACCTGAGCTTAATGTTGTCTACTGAGATTACTACTTGTGATACTACTTCTGTGAATGAGGACAGGATGAATAATGGATGACTTCTATGCTATAACTGCGAGATGGATGTGTATGAAAGGGTATAATAAATTTAGGTACTCTGTTACTAATGATAAGGCTAATCGTCATGTTATTTGACTTAAATATCTGGTGACCTGATGTTATGTTTCTGCTACATCCCTGACAGGATATTTTGTTTTTTTTCATATAAGTACCTTTTTGATATATGAAGGGAAATGACTGAGGCTCCTTTATTCCTGATTCCCCAGAGTCTACAATTTGTTGGCATACAGGAGGCACCATGAATAAAAAAAAAAAACCCAGTTAAGCGCTGAATAAACACTCCATTTTTCATAGAAACAAAACGTGGGCAGCATGGTTTCCACACAGTGAACCATGTATACCAGTATTTTCATATTTTTTAAGAATGTCCTAGTAAGAACAGAGACAACATGAAATAGTGTTTGTTTGTGTCTATGTCATGGACTTTCTATGAGACCTATTCTTTTCCATCTAATAGCATCTGCAACTTTCAATAATTGAAAAACCATGGCAGAGAGTTTCATAAATATTGGTGGGAGGGGAGTCAGAAAAGAAGTGGATGGCACATCTTAATGCATAGGCTGAGGCTCATTTTAGGATTTCTTGTCACCCATGCTCTAGTGCCCTGAGATAAGAAAGACTTCAGTATTTCCTGCCATACAATCTTTAAAATGTCATTAAATATTTCAGCTTGTACTCATTGCTAACCATGTTATGCCAGTAATGAATGGAATTCTTTATTACATATGAGCAAATATTCATTGAGTTTCAGACTTCCCTTAGGGTTCTGTGCATAGTCTAAATATGGGTGTAGACTGTCCACCTCCAAGAAGAGGAGAAGATTTACACACACTCCACATGTGGGAGAAAAGACCCAGGACTCAAACCTTGATCTGCTTATCCCTGCACCAGCTCTCAGTCATCTTCACTGTAGCTAATAATTCATTCTTTTCAAAGCCACTTTTCTCCCAAATGTGAAATGAAGGTAAAATAATTGGTTCCTCCTCTTCTGGTTCAGTGAGACTACCTGTGTGAATTGTGGGAATGAGGCAGCAGTTTACAGGGGCCATAATGGGACTACCTATTGGATTGTGGGATTTTCTAGGATAGTCATGCATTTTTCAGTCAGGTTTTTAAATCTAAGTTTGAAAAGACTTTCTATACAAAATGAAAATATCATGTGCAGATATCATGAAATGATCATCACAAGACAGATGTCATTGGTATTTTCAAATAACTTCATAAAAAGGGGTGTAGTTGATAGAAAAAGTTTTTGTATAGGGACAGATAGAGAAAATTGGAGTTCCCTGATGGTGCAGTGGGTTAAGAAGCTGGCATTGTCACTGCTGTGGCTCAGGTCATTGCTGTGGCACGGGTTTGATTCCTGGCCCAGGAACTTCCGTATGCCATGAGCATGTCAAAAAAAAAAAAAAGAAAGAAAAAGGAAAACAAGGTAAAAAACAAAATATAGGCAATTAACCCTAGTAAAATAAACATGCATTAATTTAGGAACTGAGCAACTAGTCCCACATATTACATAAACTTCTCATTCATGTGATATGGAAAGAGATGCAATAATTTTCATAGGATTGTTGTTAAGAAGAACCTGACATCAATAATAATGTAAATATAAATTATTTGATATAAAATAACTATTTTAATAAAGAAAATAAATTACATATAATTACATTTAAATATATTTTAAATATACATTTAACATTTGTTAACTTCATATTAAAATATATAAATATAAATTTATAAACCAATAAAGTGATATCTTCTCTTTTGTAATAATGCACAGCAGTAAAATACTTCAGGTGGTATGTTCTTTACAAAGATCCTAGCCACAGTATTTTGATAGACAGGTACATTTAGAGGCACCATAAGTAGTATTGCATTTAAATAAGCATTTAGGAAAGCTGGATATGGATAACATAAATCAATTTTGACATTATGGAAATATTGACATGACAATATACCCATCAACTTAATGACATTGGTTACCTTGTGTGTACAATTATGCAGAGAAATTTTTGAGGTCAAACAAACTGAAAGTTCAGAGTTTGGAGCTGAGAAAGCTTTATTGCAGGGCCAAGCAAAGAGAACCAGTGACTCTACCTCAAAAGTCCTGCACTCCCCAGTGAGTTTAAGGGAAAAGTTTTTGAGGCAAAATTTCGGGGCTGGGCTGCAAGGTATGTGACCTTCCCCTGATTGGTTTATGATGAGGTAATAATCATCAGTTTCTGGTTCCAGCCAGTCCACAGGCTGGTCTCAGCCTGAAATTAGTATCCTCCACCTACAGGGGGGGCCTAGTGCCTGTAGAACTCAGAGCCTGGTATCAGATTGTTATGTACTTCACCTGAGTAGGAACCAGGCCCAGGCCACATTGCTGAACTCTTGCTCCTTTCTTTCTAATTAAAAAAAAATTATAGAGTATAGTTGATTTATGGTGTTGTGTCAATTTCTGCTGTACAGCATATTGACCTAGTCACACACACACACACACAGATGCAATAATTTTATAATTTATATACACACACACACACACATACATTCTTTTTCTCATATTATCTTCCATCATGTTCTATCCCAAGAAACTGGATAGAGTACCCTGTGCTGTACAGTAGGATCTCATTGCTTATCCATTCTAAATGTAGTAGTTTGCATCTACTAACCCAAATTCCCCATCCATCCCACTACCTCCCCCCACCCTTGGAAACCGCAAGACTGTTCTCTGTGATTCAGTAACTTAGGGGAGCGAGGGCATATATATGTCCATGAGTCATATTATTTCTTTAGTTATGCCCTCACTCCTCTAATCGGTCACTGTTTGTATCCGCCCTTTGGATCTCACAGAAGATCTAGAAGGCTGAAACCTTTTCCCTACAAACAAAAAATGCCAGACATAGAAAGGGTTTTGCCCTTGGGAGGGCACCCTGGGGTCCTGCTGGGTTTCAAAATGGGATGGAACTGAGATGCCAAGAAAGGAAAATTCTATTGGTAAAGTTTCAAATCTCTATAAAAAACGAGACCTGGAGAAAATGCTACTAAATATTTATATTTTAAAAATAAGAAATGGGTATAGATGAGAGTAATAATAAGTGATATTAATGGAGCATTTTCTAAGCGTTGAGCAATATTCTAAGACATTTTTTCTCAATCCCAGCTGCACATTCAGATGACTAGGAACTTCATGTGTAGAGATCCTGATATTGGTTCTGGCTGAGGCTGGAGTATTTGTGCATTTTAAAATAAGCACATGTAGGAGTGCCTGCTGTGGCACAACAGGGTCAGCCATGTCTCTGGAGCACTGGGATGTAGGTTCGATCCCTGAACCGGCACAGTGGGTTAAGGACCTGATGTTCTTGCCATAGTCGCAATGTAGGTTGCACCTGTGGCTTGGATATGATCCCTGGTCTGGGAACGCCATATGCCATAGGGCATGAGGAAAAAAAAACTCACATGTAAATGTAGTGATCATATGGAACTGAAAACCACTGGTCTAAGCAATATTAACAATTTTTCAAAATTTTCAACAATCCTATTATGTTGATTCAATTGTTATGATAATTTCATGGTATGGAACCTTCCCAGATGTGTTTACATTATTTATTTTTAATTTATTCTCAATAAAACCATGGGATGACCTGCTAAAATAATGAACCTGAAGTACCTTCAGGTAGCAGAAGTAAGAGAACTGAAATCCCTTAATTAGGAAGGATTGGCATGAAAATCTGTTTGACATGAGAAGGCTGGGTCTTAACTCTGGTCATGGGACCTCCCCTGGTGCTAAATTCACCAACTGTAAGTAAGAGGGTTTATGAACAGGAAAACAAGACTCCCAGGTGTCTGAAAATGTGCTCAACATCGCTGATATCAGGAACGCTGGTCAAAGCCCCAAACATCACCTCACCTCTATTAGAATGGCTATTTTATTTGTTTGTTTATTTATTTATTTATTTTTGCTTTTTAGGGCAGCACTCTCGGCATATGGAGGTTCCCAGGCTAGGGGTCGAAGTGGAGCTACAGCTGCCAGCCTACACCACAGCCACAGCCACACCATATCTGAGCTGTGTCTGCAACCTACATCACAGCTCACAGCAACTCCGGATCCTTAACCACTGAGCAAGGCCAGGCATGGAACCTGCAACCTCATGGTTCCTAGTCGGATTCATTTCCACTGTGCCACAATGGGAACTCCTAGAACGGCTATTATCAAAAATCCAGATGAGGAGTTCTGGCTCAGAGGGTTAAGGACCTGAAGTTGTCTCTTGTGAAGAGGAAGGTTCCATCCCTGGCCTTGCTCAGTAGTTAAGGTTCTCTTATCACTACAAGATGTGCCATAGGTTGCAGATGTGTCTCAGATCAGGTGTTGCCATGGCTGTAGGTGAGCAGCTGCAGCTCAGATTCAGCTCCTGGCCTGGGAACTTCCACATGCCACAGGTACAGCCATTAAAGAAAAAAATCCAAATGACAAGTGTTGCTGAGGATGTGAAGAAAAGGGAATACTTGTACTTGGTTGACAGGAATGAATGTTAGTACAGCCATTATTGAAAAGAGAATGGAGGTTCCTTAAAAATTAAAAACTGCTACTAATTAAAATAGAACTACCCTATGATCCATCAATCTCACTACAGAGAAAAATGTCCAAAAGATATGAAATCAGTACCTCAAAGAGATATCTGTACTCCCATGTTCATTGCAATACTATTCACAGTAGTGAGAATATGGAAAAAAATGAAATGTGGAGAGATGAATAAAGAAGATGTGGTGTGTACATAGAGACAGTAGATGTACAAAAACTAAGAGTGGTCCCTCACACCAGACATTTTACTTAGACTCTATTGAGTTGAAACAAATAACTTCGTTTAAAATAAAAAAATTTCTAGAGTGTTTCTTAAATGTTATTGTTTAATCATTGAGAGAAGCTCTGTATGTTAATGCCATCCTCTTAGCAGCGCTGCATGATTCTGTGCACTTAATGAAACCATTAATTTTGAATTTTAGCAAAGCCAAATGTATGAAGAATATATTAAATGACTTTTAAAACATAACCCTGATATTTGAGAAATCACTGAATTCATGAAGGAGAGAAGACAAAAAGCGACAAAACTCTTGAAGATAACTATCAAAAAAAATGTCTATGAACATTCAACTTTAATTTAGAATTCAATTTACACGGCCCCACATTTTATAGCATATTTATAAATATTCTAAATAAAGGAAATATCTAGAACCCTTTTGAAAAATAAGGTTTATTTAACTGTGTCTTAATTTGTTTAAATTCAAACTTTATTTCATTCTTAGAGGGTGTAGGGTATTTCTTGTATATTTCTTCTAAAGAAATTGTCTATATTACTGTGATCACAGATTTATTTTTTAGTTACTCAATGAATTTTATTACATTTATAGTTGTACAACAATCATCACAACCCAATTTTATAGCATTTCCATCCTAGAGCATCCCCCCACCCCACAACCTGTCTCATTTGGAAACCACAAGTTTTTCAAAGTCTGTGAGTCAGTATCTGTTCTGCAAAGACGTTCATTGTGTCCATTTTTTTTGATTCCACATGGAAGTGATAGCATTTGATGTTGATGTCTAACTGTCTGACTGACTTCATTTAGCATGATCATTTCTAGGTCCATCCATTTTCAGGAACAGAAATTAATATTTATGATCCCTAAATCATGGCAGCATGCTGAGGCCAGATTAGATTAACATATAGTCCCCTCATGGACTTTCTCAGGAAAATCATAAAATAAATATATCATCTGGAAGCATTTTTATTCTACTCATGTTGCCTTCTTGGAACTGGAATCAAAGCATCTTCCCTTCAGGGGACAAAGTGTAGGGCTCAAAATTAAAGCCAAGTTAGGAAGAATTCATTCTGGTTTTATCTACTGTCTACAGAAATATATTACCCTATCTTATTGACATTGAAGATCATGGATTTATATCTCTAATATTCTCTCTCCTCTGCTACTGTATAGTAAAGTTGCTATAAAGTGAGTGTGTGTAGAAAAAGGCAAAAAAAATGGAAACCAGTGAGAAAACAGTTATAAGCAGATAGAACTTTTCACACTAAGAAATACTGAACAATTCCTGGAGTGTGTGACCTTAGAAATGAATTGCTTGAATCCAAAATACAGACAGAGTGCTGAATGCCCATTTTACTTATTTCCTTAACTTCAACCCTCATTACTTTTCCCAAAGGTGTTCAATCTACATGGAACAGCAAAATCTAACAGGTGTCTCAGAATTCTTCCTCCTGGGACTCTCAGATGAGCCAGAACTGCAGCCCCTCCTCTTTGTCCTGTTCCTGTCCATGTACCTGGTCACCATGTTGGGAAACCTGTTCATCATCCTGACTGTCACCTCTGACTCCCACCTCCACACCCCCATGTACTTCTTCCTCTGCAACCTGTCCTTGGCTGACATGGGTTTCATCTCCACCACCATCCCCAGGATGATTGTGAACATCCAAACTCACACCAGAGTCATCTCCTATGCAGGCTGCTTAACTCAGATGTCTGTTTTTATTCTTTTGGGGGGTATGGATTGTACACTTCTGACAGCAATGGCCTATGACAGGTTTGTGGCCATCTGTCACCCACTGCACTACCCCGTCATCATGAACCCACGCTTTTGTTGCCTCTTAGTATTGGTGTCTTTTTTTGTTAGCCTTTTGGAGTCCCAGGTGCACAGTTGGATTGTATTACAACTTACCTGCTTCAAGGATGTGGAAATTTCTAATTTCTTCTGTGACCCTTCTCAACTCCTCAAGCTAGCCTGCTCTGACACTTCCACCAATAACATAGTCATGTACTTTGTTGGTGCTATTTTTGGTGGCATTCCAGTCTCAGGGATCTTTTTCTCTTATACACGAATTCTTTCCTCCATTCTGACAGTCCCTTCATCAGGTGGGAGGTACAAAGCCTTCTCCACCTGTGGCTCTCACCTGGCAGTTGTTTGTTTATTTTATGGAACAGGCCTTGGGGTTTACCTCAACTCAGCCATCTCTCATTCTCCCAGGAAGGATGCAGTGGCCTCAGTGGTGTACACGGTGGTCACCCCCATGCTGAACCCCTTCATCTATAGCCTGAGGAACAGAGATATCAAAAGAGCCATGAGGAGGTTTCTCAGCCAAACAATCTATTCTCCATTACCTGTGTCATTACCTGTGTCATCCATTTGGAGTGTAGTTTGGAACATGTAGCAAAATCCAACATCTGGACCTGAAAAGTCTACTTCTCAGATCACATCATTTTTTAGCTCTTCATGCCACTCTTTGCCTCACATTTGAATACTGGTTCATTGTTATGTCTTTAGCGGGACTTGGAGTGTATTCTGAGATCCTTTGTATATCATACTTAACTGCATAGCTGACTCATTAGATCTATGGAAATATCTGTAGTTTATCATAGTGACCCAAACTTCACGAAAAGATGACCAACTCTCTTGTTATTGAAAATGCATATTATTTTCCACAAGTCTTTTTACAATCTGTTATTTTTAGGGATGAATAATATTCTACTATATATATAGATATCTATATATCTATATATATAGACATATATAGGTAGATCGATATATCTAGACAATCAGTTTAAGAAAACTCTATATGGAATTCCTGTCATGGCACAGCAGAAGCGAATCTGACTAGGAGTCATGAGGTTGCGGGTTCAATCCCTGGCCTCGCTCAGTGGGTTAAGGATCTGGCGTTGCCATGAGCTGTGATGTAGGTCACAGATGTGGCTCAGATCTGGCATTGCTGTGGCTCTGGTGTAGGCCAGCAGCTGTAGCTCCAATTAGACCCCTAGCTTGGGAACCTCCATATGCCGTAGATGCAGCCCTAAAAAAGACAAAAGACAAAAAAATAAAAAAACATTATATATAAAAACATTTTCTCAAACTGATTGTCTGTTGATGGGCTTTTGGGTGGTTTCCATGCATTAGCTTTTGTAAGTAGAGCTGCTATGAATACTCAGGTATGTGTATCTTTTTGAATTAGAATTTTCATATTTTCTAATTATATCCCCAAGAGTGGGATTGCAGGATCATATAGTAACTCTACCTTTAGTTTTTTAAGGACCCTCCATATGTTCTCTGAAATGGGTGTACCAATTTACACTCCCACCAACAGTGTAGGAAGGTATTATTTTTCCCACAACCTATCTGCATTTATTATTTGTAGACATTTTTTTTAAGGACTGAAGGTGTAGCATATGGAAGTTCCCAGGCTAGGGGTGGAATTGGAGCTACAGTTGAGGCCTACACCACAGCCACAGCAATGCCAGATCTGGGCTGCATCTGTTGCCTATGTTGCAGTTTGCAGCAATGCTGGATCCTTAACCTACTGAGTGAGGGCAGGGATCAAGCCTGCATCCTGATGGACACTATGGCTGGTTCTTAACCAGCTGAGCCACAACAGGAACTCCTGTTTTATTTTTTAATTTAATATTATTGGAGTATAGTTGACTTACACTATTGTAATAGTTTCAAGTTTACAGCAAAGTGGATCAGTCATACATATAAATATGTTTATTATTTTCCCCATATAGGTTATTACAAACTATTGAGTAATTTTTCTGGTGTTATACAGTAGGTTCTCACTAATCATACATTTGATACAGTAGTGTGTATATGTTATTTTCACTCTCACAATTCTTCCCTCCCCCCAATGTTTTCACCTGTGATAACCTTAAAATCAGTTTTGAAATCTATGTGCTTGTTTCTGATTTATAAATAAATTATTTTGTATCATTTTTATTAGATTCCATGTATGAGATATTATATTGTACTTGTCTTTGATTTACTTCATGCAGTATGATAATCTCTAGATCCATCCATGTTGCTGCAAAAGGCACTATTTCATTCTTTTTTATGGTTTAATAGTATCCTATTGCATATATGTACAACATCTTTATCCATTCATTACTTGATGGATAATTAGGTTGTTTATATGTCTTAGCTGTTGTGAATAATGATGCAATGAACATTGGAGTGAATGTTTCTTTTCAAATCATAGTTTTCTCCAGATAAATACCCTAGTGTGGGATTTCTGGGTCATATGGTAGTTCTATATTTAGATTTTTCAGGAACCTCCATACTGTCCTCCATAGCGGTTGTACCACTTCCTTCCTTTTCATGCAGCTATTCTCAGTTTTGTTCTACTGTGTTGCTGAAGTTTCTTACATGGACCCCTGACCTCTTCCAGAGTTGTTTTCGCTCGTGGATAGCTGTCTAATTGTTGATCATTGTGGGGTTACAGAGGCTAAGGTTACTCCTACTTTACTATCTCAGTCATGTAAAGTTTTCTTCATATCAGTTAATGACAAACCAATCTCTGAATTCCTCCTCCAGAGGCCTCAGGAGGACAGTATGAGTAGAATGTAGAGTGTTGCAAGGGATCATCATTCCCTTACAACTCACTTTATTAACCGGGGGAAAAAAAAAAAACAGGCCCGAAGCACATATACTTAAATGTTATGATCTGTGAATACAAAGCAATCTAAAGAAAATAAATTCTGGAACAAGATGAGCTCTTCCAAAAGAGCCAAAATCAGGAGTCCACTGGAGATTTTTGCTGTATTGGGGCATGGAAGGGCTGTGGCTATCAGTGGAGAGACCCTGGTGGTGGAAGAGAAATCACATTGGCTTTTTCTAACTGCCTATCCTGAAGCAACATGGTGAGGACTGCAGAAATACCAAATTGGTAGAGCCAATTTCTACCCATGTGCCAGTTCTTCTCAACAGGGAAACTTGGCTGAGAGAATTGTGGACCATGTTGAGAAGCAGAGAGGTATCTCCAGTGTCTTGTGGTGCTTAGAGACCAATGTCCTGATAAAGATGAGGCTGCATGGTGAGCAGACTCTAATGTGGTCCCAATGACCTCCCCCTCCTCTATTCATGCCACTGTCAAGACCCATCTCTTGAGTGCATCTGGGGCCTAGTGACTTGTTTTCAACACAGGCAATAGGGCAAAACTAAGGGGATATCACTTTTGAGATTAGGGTGCAAATGGAATGCCTTTCACCTCCCTAACCCTTTTTTCTTCATCAGCTGATCTGCTTAATTTGATGGAAACCAACTGGCAAGTGTGAGCTTCCCCATGAGAGACCCATGTGGCAAAAAATGGAGGAAGTACTCTGGCCAACAGCCCACAGGAAACTCCATCTTTCCAAAAGCTACATGAGCAAACTTGAAAACAGTTCTATTCTCGGTCAAATTTTGAAGGGACTGCAGCTCTAGCTGAGACCTTGATTGGCATCTGTTAGATACTCTGGTTTGTTTAAGAGAAGAAGCAAGTCATAAAAAAAGTGTATAAAATCAATTGTTTTCCAATATAACAACATATATCAATTAAAGAGAAAAATCTGAACTTGAACTATCATTTAAATAAGTAAAAAGTCCCAAATAAGGGAGATAGAAAGTTCCTCTTAGAGACATAAACCCTAACTGGGAAAATGGAAGTAACTTCAGATTCCGTTATACAATTCTCCTTAATTTACATGATTGACACAATGGATTCGCAGATGTCAAAGTCAAAATGTCATATGTTGACTTTTTAAAATGAGACTGCAATTTAGGTTACGACACTCAAAGTTGGAATACAATTCAATCTATACTTTGAAAGAGTACAGGTGAGCTTTATCTTGAGAAAAGAAAGGGCCCACACCTGTTCTTTTCTTCTGTTAATATTAGGAAGTCCTCACAGATTGGGATACCCTGGACCAATTTTGTTAATGAGGAGCTCTGTGCATTGAGATTTTACGGCCATGCAGGAGTAAGTAATTAGCCAGTGCCTCCAGCCTTTCAGTGTACCATTCTCAGTTAGGCCATTTTTTTTCTTCTCCTTTTTAGGGCTGGCATATGGAAGTTTCTAGGCTAAAGGTTGAATCAGAGCTACAGCTGTAGACCACAGCCACAGTCATAGCAATGCCAGATCTGAGCCTCATCTGTGACCTACACCATAGCTCACAGCAATGCCAGATCCTTAACCCACTGAGCAAGGCCAGGGATCGAACCCTCATCCTCATGGATACTAGTCAGATTCATTTCCTTTGAGCCATGATGGGAACACCCTCATTTAGGCTTTATATATGTATCTCCTCCTCCCAGGGTCATCAGCTGCATAAGGGGATTCATGCCTGAGTCTGTCTTCCTGTCAGTCCTGAAGACAGAACCTGTGCCCTCGTCATTCCCCAGACAGAAGAAGGCAGTGGATCAAAACTCCCATGTCATAATCCAGCAAAAATACAGCATGGACCAGTGAGTATCCAAGGAGGAGGTAGAAGGGGCAGGGATTGTTAGGAATTGTTTCCTCATTAAGACAAGAAGAGTTGTTGGGGTAGCAAGTTTCAGCTCAGCGGCCTATGAAGTTTATGTTCTTTTTTTCTGCTGGGAATTTCTGAATTCTCGTTCAGAATTCTTCTCTTCTCCATCACCCATTCTAACATCCATAGGCATCACCCACAAGAGATAAGGTGGTAGATCTCTTCGAACCATCTTCTAATCACTCCAAAATGATCATGGGGGAGTTCCTGCTGTAGCACAGTGGGTTAAGAACTCAGCATTAGTGTCTCAGTTCGCTGTGGAGAAATGGGTTTGATCCCTGGGCTGGCTCAGTGGGTTAAATGCAGCTGCGGCCCAGATTCAGTCCCTGGCCCAAGAATTTCCATATGCCACCAGGTGGCCATAAAAAAATATGATGTTAGATGACATAATTATGATCATGATGGTAATGAAGAGAGTAACCATAATATCACAAAACTTTATCAAGATTTTCCTCAAACAGGCTTTGAGCTCTGTGCTATATAGCCTTCAAATTTTCATCTGCACAATTACCAACAAGATAGAGATACACATGTTATTTTTTATTTGTTAACATTATTTTACATCAAATAGAGAATTCTTTTTTAATTTGGTCCTGGGGTAAAAAGGAGGGAAGTCGGGTTTGGATCTGAGCAGCAAGACTATTCACAGGGTAAAGGACTGTGTCTTTCTGTACAATTTAGTTTCATGTGGACCCTTGAAATGCAGCTAGTCCAAATAGAGGTGTGTTTTGCAGGTTTTATATATGTCCATAAATTGGGTTAGAAATAACTCCTTCACTGTGCTGCAAGGGTGCCATGGATGTTTCATCCTATAGCTCCAAGGATCTGGATCTTTGTTGCAACAAAGGCATGAGCAATGGTAGGGGCAGAGGTGTTTAAAGATCGTGGTCTGTTTTTATGATGCAGACAACAGCATGATTCACAATAGCTGCTTTTTTTTTTTTTTTTTTTTTTTTTTCCCACTGTACAGCAAGGGGGTCAGGTTATCCTTACATGTATACATTACAATTACAGTTTTTCCCCCACCATTTCTTCTGTTGCAACATGAGTATCTAGACATAGTTCTCAATGCTATTCAGCGGGATCTCTTTGTAAATCTATTCTAGGTTGTGTCTGATAGACCAAGCTCCCGATCCCTCCCACTCCCTCCCCCTCCCATCAGGCAACCACAAGTCTCTTCTCCAAGTCCATGATTTTCTCTTCTGAGGAGATGTTCATTTGTGCTGGATATTAGATTCCAGTTATAAGTGATATCATATGGTATTTGTCTTTGTCTTTCTGGCTCATTTCACTCCGGATGAGATTCTCTAGTTCCATCCATGTTGCTGCAAATGGTATGATGTCATCCTCTTTTATGGCTGAGTAGTATTCCATTGTGTATATATACCACATCTTCTGAATCCAATCCTCTGTCGATGGACATTTGGGTTGTTTCCATGTCCTGGCTATTGTGAATAGTGCTGCAATGAACATGCGGGTGCATGTGTCTCTTTTAAGTAGAGCTTTGTCCGGATAGATGCCCAAGAGTGGGATTGCAGGGTCATATGGAAGGTCTATGTATAGATTTCTAAGGTATCTCCAAACTGTTCTCCATAGTGGCTGTACCAGTTTACATTACCACCAGCAGTGCAGGAGGGTTCCCTTTTCTCCACAGCCCCTCCAGCACTTGTTATTTGTGGATTTATGAATGATGGCCATTCTGACTGGTGTGAGGTGGTATCTCAAGGTAGTTTTGATTTGCATTTCTCTTATAATCAGCGATGTTGAGCATTTTTTCATGTGCTTGCTGGCCATCTGTGTATCTTCTTTGGAGAAATGTCTATTCAGGTCTTTTGCCCATTTTTCCATTGGGTGATTGGCTTTTTTGCTGTTGGATTGTATAAGTTGCTTATATATTCTAGAGATTAAGCCCTTGTCTGTTGCATCATTTGAAACTATTTTCTCCCATTCTGCAAGCTGTCTTTTTGTTTTCTTTTGGGTTTCCTTTGCTGTGCAAAAGCTTTTCAGTTTGATGAGGTCCCATGGGTTTATTTTTGCTCTAATTTCTATTGCTTTGGGAGACTGACCTGAGAAAATATTCATGATGTTGATGTCAGAGAGTGTTTTGCCTCTGTTTTCTTCTAGGAGTTTGATGGTGTCCTGTCGTATATTTAAGTCTTTCAGCCATTTGGAGTTTATTTTTGTGCATGGTGCGAGGGTGTGTTCTAGTTTCATTGCTTTGCATGCAGCTGTCCAGGTTTCCCAGCAATGCTTGCTGAATAGACTTTCCTTTTCCCAGTTTATGTTCTTACCTCCCTTGTCAAAGATTAATTGACCATAGGTGTCAGGGTTAATTTCCGGATTCTCTATTCTGTTCCGTTGGTCTGTCTGTCTGTTTTGGTACCAGTACCACACTGTTTTGATGACTGTGGCTTTGTAGTATTTCTTGAAGTCTGGGAGAGTTATGCCTCCTGCTTGGTTTTTGTTTCTCAGGATTGCTTTGGCGATTCTGGGCCTTTTGTTGTTCCATATAAATGTTTGGATTGTTTGTTCTAGTTCTGTGAAAAATGTCCTGGGTAATTTGATAGGGATTGCATTGAATCTGTAGATTGCTTTGTGTAGGATGGCCATTTTCACAATATTGATTGTTCCAATCCAGGAACATGGAATATCTTTCCATTTCTTTACATCTTCTTTGATTTCTTTGATTAAGGTTTTATAGTTCTCGGCATATAGGTCCTTTACCTCTTTGGTCAGGTGTATTCCGAGGTATTTGATTTTGTGAGGTACAATTTTAAAAGGTATCGTATTTTTGTATTCCTTTTCTAATGTTTCATTGCTGGTATACAGAAATGCAACTGACTTCTGAATGTTAATCTTATATCCTGCCACTTTGCTGAATTTATTAATCAGTTCAAGGAGTTTCGGGGTTGTGTCCTTAGGGTTTTCTAGGTATAGAATCATGTCATCTGCCTACAGTGACAGTTTGATCTCTTCTCTTCCTATATGGATGCCTTTGATTTCTTTTGTTTGTCTAATTGCTGTGGCTAAGACTTCCAAAACGATGTTGAAGAGCAGTGGTGAGAGTGGGCATCCCTGTCTTGTTCCAGATTTGAGTGAGAAGGCTTTCTGTTTTTCCCCATTGAGGATTATATTTGCTGTGGGTTTATCATAAATGGCTTTGATTATATTCAGGAATGTTCCCTCTATACCCACTTTGGCGAGGGTCTTGATCATGAATGGATGTTGAACTTTGTCAAATGCTTTTTCTGCATCTATTGAGATGATCATATGATTTTTGACTTTTTTTTGTTAATGTGGTGTATGATGCTGATTGATTTGCGTATGTTGAACCATCCTTGTGAACCTGGGATGAACCCAACCTGGTCATGGTGTATAATTTTTTTGATATGTTGTTGGATTCGGTTGGCTAAGATTTTGTTGAGAATTTTTGCATCTATATTCATCAATGATATTGGCCGATAGTTTTCTTTTTTGGTGGTATCTCTGCCTGGTTTTGGAATGAGGGTGATGGTGGCCTCATAGAATGTCTTTGGGAGTATTCCTTCTTCTTCAACCTTTTGAAAGAGTTTAAGGAGGATGGGCACCAATTCCTCTTTATATGTTTGATAGAATTCACCTGTGAAGCCATCTGGTCCTGGACTTTTATTTGTAGGGAGTGATTTTATGACCTCTTCAATTTCATTTCTAGTGATCGGTCTGTTCAGTTGGTCTGCTTCGGCTTGATTCAGTTTTGGCAGGCTGTAAGATTCTAGAAAATTGTCCATTTCTTCCAGATTGTCAAACTTATTGCCATATAGTTGTTCATAGTATTCTCTTATGGTTTTCTGTATTTCTGCTGTATCCGTTGTGATTTCTCCTTTTTCATTTATAATTTTGGTTATTTGGGTTCTTTCTCTCCTCTTTTTAGTGAGTCTGGCCAGGGGTTTATCAATTTTGTTCACCTTTTCAAAGAACCAGCTCTTGGTTTTATTAATTTTCTCTATTGTTTTTTAAGTCTCTATTTTATGGATTTCTTCTTTGATCTTTATAATTTCCTTCCTTCTGCTGACTTTAGGACTTTTATGTTCTTCTTTTTCTAATTCATTTAGGTGGAGGGTTAAGTTGTCCATTTGGGATCTTTCTTCTTTTTTTGAGAAAGGCCTGTATTGCTATAAATTTCCCTCTGAGCACTGTTTTCGCAGCATCCCATAGATTTTGAGAGGTTGTGTCTTCATTATCATTTGTTTCAAGGTAGTTTTTAATTTCCTTCTTGATTTCCTCATTGACCCATTGGTTTTTTCGTAGCATGTTGTTGAGTCTCCATGGAGTAGGTTTTTTCTCTTTGCTTTTCCCATGGTTGATTTCTAATTTCATGGCATTGTGGTCAGAGAAGATACTTGAGATAATTTCTATGCTCCTAAATTTATTGAGATTCGCTTTATGTCCCAATATGTGGTCGATTCTTGAGAATGTTCCATGGGCATTTGAGAAGAATGTGTATTCTGATTTTTTTGGATGTAGTGTCCTGAAGATATCAATGAAGTCTACCTTTTCTATTGTTTCCTTTAGGATCTCTGTTGCTTTATTGGTTTTCTGTCTAGAGGATCTCTCCATTGATGTGAGGGGGGTATTTAGGTCTCCTACTATGATTGTATTCTCATCAATATCTGCCTTTATGTCTGTGAATATTTGTTGTATGTATCTGGGTGCTCCTATGTTTGGGGCATATATGTTGACGATAGTAACATCCTCTCCTTGGATGGATCCCTTATTCATTAAATAGTGTCCTTCTTTGTCTTTCTTTATGTCTTTTGTTTTAAAGTCTATTTTGTCTGATATGAGCGTTGCGACTCCTGCTTTTCTGTCATGTCTATTGGCATGAAATACTTTTCCCCAGCCTTTCACTTTCAATCTATATGTATCTTTTGTCCTAAGGTGAGTTTCTTGTAGGCAGCATATTGAAGGTTTTTGCCTTTTTATCCACTCAGCCATTCTGTGTCTTTTGATTGGGGCATTCAGTCCATTGATTGGGTGATAATTGATAGATGATTATTTATTGCCATTTGATCCTCATGTTCCAGTTGATTCTATGGTTCTCCATTCTTCTTTTTTTTTTTTTTTTTTTGGTTGGATGGTCTCCTGTTATTACCTGCTTGAGTGTATTTTTTTTTCCATTTTTTGCAAATGCAATATTTGGTTTTGGCTTGTGGTTGCCCTGTTTTTTAAGTATGCTAACCCCTTCCCATAATTGTGTGTTTTAGCCTGATGGTCCTGTAAGTTCAAACACTTCATTATTATATTAAAATTAAGAAGAGAGACATACATACAAACAAAAAGGATTATTTACCTCCTAACATCCCTTGCCCACATTTTATGGTTTTGATGACTCTTTTATTTTTTTCTTTTTAATTTTATTTTGTTTGAAGCATGTTCATGATTAAATCTGTATGCCGGCTTATTTGAGTGACTGCTCTCTGATTGCGGTTTCCTCAGTCCTAGTTCTTCCTCTTCTTCTTCTTCCTTTTTTTTTTTTTCTTTTCTTTTTTCTTCCCTTTCCTTCCTTTCTTTTTGGTTTAGAGAAGCCCTTTCAATATTTCCTTTAACCTGGGTTTTGTGTTGCTGTATTCTTTAAGTTTTTGTTTGTTGGGAAAAATTTTTATTTCCCCTTCTATTTTAAATGATATTCTTGCTGGATAAAGTATTCTAGGTTGCATATTTTTTCCTTTTAGCACTTTAAATATCTCTTGCCATTCCCTCCTGGCCTGTAGTGTTTCTGTAGAGAAATCAGCTGATATTCTTATGGGGGTTCCCTTGTAGGTAACATTCTGTTTTTCTCTTGCTGCCTTTAGGATCCTCTCTTTATCACTAACTTTTGCCATTTTTATTATGATGTGTCTTGGTGTGGGTCTGTTTGGGTTCAGTTTGTTTGGGGCCCTCTTTGCTTCTTGTATCTTGAATCCAGTATCCTTTAGATTTGGGAAGTTTCCAGCGATAATTTCTTCAAATATATTTTCCATTCCCTTATCTTTTTCCACTCCTTCTGGAATTCCTATTATGCGTAGATTGGCCCGTTTTATATTATCCCATAGGTCTCATATTGCTTTCCAGTTTTTTGATTCAGTTTTCTGTCTGTTGACCAGATTGAGTGATTTCCATTATTCTATCTTCCATATCACTGATTCGTTCTTCTGCATTATTCATTCTGGTTTTTACTGCCCCTAGTTCAGTTTGCATCTCTGCAAATGAATGTTCTAGTTTTTCTTGGCTCCTCCTTATATTTTCTAGCTCCTTTCTGAGGGTATCTGCATTACTGTTCATATCTTCTCTTAATTCCTTCAGTATTTTCAGTATTTCTCTTTTGAATTCCAGGTCTGTCTGACTGCAGAGATCTGTTTCATTGTTGACTGTTTTAGGTGAGTTCTCCTGTTGGTTTGACTGGGGGTGGTTTCTCAGCTTCTTCATCTTGCTTGTTGTCTTCTTTCTCCTGAGGGAGTTGTACTCTCCGTTATCGGGTAGTGTTTGCCTTGTCACTGCCCTGGAATATTTCCTGAGGGCTGGCGTTGTTGGTCAATCTTTTTTGAGGCAGTGTGGCTTTTCTGGAGTGTTGATGGGACTAACAGTGTTTCTTTGAAGCAAAGGAGGACTTCCTGAGGGCAGACAGGACTGGGAGGTCCACCCCACGATGGTAGCAGATTTCACTTGGTTCTCAGCACCCCCTGGGGTCTTGGGCGGGTAGCAGGGCCTTTGGAGACCCAAGAGGCTCCTCCCCAGGGCAGCCCGATTCAGAAAGACCGTCTGAGATCTTTTCCCAACTCGGCCAGGCTTGTTGCAGCTTTTCTGGGCTGCAGGGGGTCCTGCCTGGAGCTGGCAGTCCTATGCAGCTGGTCCACTAGGTCTCAGCATTCCCTGGGGGCTTGGGCGGGTAGCAGGGCCCTTGGAGACTCAGGAGGCACCTCCCCAGGGCAGCCCGATTCAGAAAGACCGTCTGAGATCTTTTCCCAACTCGGCCAGGCTTGTTGCAGCTTTTCTGGGCTGCAGCGGGTCCTGCCTGGAGCTGGCAGTCCTATGCAGCTGGTCCACTAGGTCTTAGCACCCCTTGGGGTCTTGGGCGGGTAGCAGGGCCCTTGGAGACTCAAGAGGCTCCTCCCCAGGGCAGCCCGACTCAGAAAAACCGTCTGAGATCTTTTCCCAACTCGGCCAGGCTTGTTGCAGCTTTTCTGGGCTGCAGGGGGTCCTGCCTGGAGCTGGCAGTCCTATGCAGCTGGTCCACTAGGTCTCAGCATTCCCTGGGGGCTTGGGCAGGTAGCAGGGCCCTTGGAGACTCAAGAGGCTCCTCCCCAGGGCAGCCCGACTCAGAAAGATTGTCTGAGATCTTTTCCCGATTCGGCCAGGCTTGTTGCAGCTTTTCTGGGCTACAGGGGGTCCTGCCTGGAGCTGGCAGTCCTATGCAGCTGGTCCACTAAGTCTCAGCACCCCTTGGTGTCTTGGGCGGGTAGCAGGGCCCTTGGAGACCCAAGAGGCTCCTCCCCAGGGCAGCCTGATTCAGAAAGACCGTCTGAGATCTTTTCCCAACTCAGCCAGGCTTGTTGCAGCTTTTCTGGGCTGCAGGGGGTGCTGCCTGGAGCTGGCAGTCCTATGCAGCTGGTCCACTAGGTCTTAGCACCCCCTGGGGGCTTGGGCGGGTATCAAGGCCCTTGGAGACCCAAGAGGCTCCTCCCCGGGGGAGCCCGTCTCAGAAAAACCGTCGGAGAATTAGGTCGATCTATTCACGGCCTGGTTAGGCTTGTTCTAGCTTTTCTGGGCTGCAGGCCTTTTCTCGGGGGCTGGTGGTGTTTGGTGCTGCTCTGTGGAAGTGTAGCCCCTCCAAAGGGCAAGCAGGCCTGTGCAGGGAGAGCCCCTGCGGTGGTAGGCTTCAGGCAATTGTTGAGGCCAGCCCTCCTGGATGGCAGGCAGCCCCAGGTTTGGCGAGAGCGTAGGGGGTGGCGGGGGTGGGGGGAGGGAATGCACTGGGAAGCACAGCTTTCTGCTAGCTAGCGGGCCTGTAAGCTTGCTGTGGCGTGGGGGGTATTTTATGGGAACCCACCCCTTCTTCTCTCCGCTCCCCAGCACGGGTGGAGACCAGGCTCTCTCCCAGGTTCCCTCTGAGGCGGCTTTCCACTTTCCAAGTAAATTTTAATGCTTGGTGGTGGGACTCAGGCAGGAGGATTTTTAAAGTTTATCAGATGCTTCCAATATGAAGCCAAGACTGAGAACAAGTGACATATAATCCCCCATATACCTTCATCAATAGATTTGATTGAAGGCAAAGTTTTATAGAAAATAGCCTTGGGTAGTTCAAATGATTGAAAATTTTATATACAGAATTCTCACTGTGGCTCAGCAGGTTAAGGACACAATGTGGCCTCTGTGAAGATATGGGTTCAATCCCTGGTCTCCATCAGGGGGTTAAGGATCCAGTGTTGCTCTAAGCTGCAGGGAAGGTGGAAGATGCAGCTCAGATACAGTGTACTTTGGCTGTGGCATAGGCTGAAGCAGTAGCTCTGATTCACTCTAGCCTTGAGAACTTCCATATGAGGTATGTATGGCTGTAAAAAGGAAAAAAGAAAAAGAAAATTCTATGTAGATTTTATTTTATTTTCCCACTGTATAGCAAGGGGATCAAGTTATCCTTACATGTATACGTTTCTTTTCCCCACTCTTTGTTCTGTTGCAACATGAGTATCTAGACAAAGTTCTCAATGCTATTCAGCAAGATCTCCTTGTAAATCTATTCTAAGTTGTGTCTGATAAGCCCAAGCTCCTGATCCCTCCCACTCCCTCCCTCTCCCAACAGGCAGCCACAAGTCTGTTTTCCAAATCCATGATTTTCTTTTCTGAGGAGATGTTCATTTGTGCTGGATATTAGATTCCAGTTATATGTGATATCATATGGTATTTGCCATTGTCTTTCTGGTTCATTTCACTCCGGATGAGATTCTCTAGTTCCATCCATGTTGCTGCAAATGGCATTATGTCATTCTTTTTTATGGCTGAGTAGTATTCCATTGTGTATATATACCACTTCCTCCTAATCCAATCATCTGTCCGTGGACATTTGGGTTGTTTCCATGTCCTGGCTATTGTGAATAGTTCTGCAATGAACATGCGGGTGCATGCGTCTCTTTTAAGTAGAGTTTTGTCCGGATAGATGCCCAAGAGTGGGATTGCGCAGTCATATGGAAGTTCTATGTATAGATTTCTAAGGTATCTCCAAACTGTTCTCCATAATGGCTGTATCAGTTTACATTCCCACCAGCAGTGCAGGAGGGTTCCCTTTTCTCCACAGCCCCTCCAGCACTTGTTATTTGTGGATTTATGAATGATGGCCATTCTGACTGGTGTGAGGTGGTATCTCATGGTAGTTTTGATTTGCATTTCTCTTATAATCAGCGATGTTGAGCATTTTTTCATGTATTTGCTGGCCATCTGTATATCTTCCTTGGAGAACAGTCTATTCAGGTCTTTTGCCCATTTTTCCATTGGGTGATTGCCTTTTTCCCGTTGGGTTGTATAAGTTGTTTATATATTCTAGAGATTAAGCCCTTGTCCGTTGCATCATTTAAAACTAGAAAATTCTTTATACATTTTAAAACAATTGTGAATTTCTGAAGAATACTGGGTCATAGGTGGCAAATGCAGAAGATTACATAGAACTTGGAGAAAAGACTTGTGGCTGCCTGACGGGAAGGGGAGGGAGTGGGAGGGTTCGGGAGCTTGGACTTATCAGACACAACTTAGAATAGATATACAAAGAGATCCTGCTGAATAGCATTGAGAACTTTGTGTAGATACTCATGTTGCAACAGAACAAAAGGTGGGGGAAAGAAAATGTAATTGTAATGTATACATGTAAGGATAACCTGACCCCCTTGCTGTACAGTGGGAAAAAAAATAATAAAAAAATCCCTCATTGCAAATTTACTTCATAAAAAAAAAAAGATTCCATAGATGTAATGGAATTCACTCACGCCATGATTTTAACATACATAAGATCCAGAATATGTAAAAATACCAATTCATTTTTCTGATATAGGTTATTACAAACTATTGAGTAGTTTTTCCTATGCTGCACAGTAGGTTTTCATTAATCATCTTTTTATACAGTAATGTGTATATATTATTCTCACCCACTTAAAACTAATACAACATTGTAAATCAACTTTACTTCAATAAAATTAAACTTTAAAAAATATCAAGAATGGTCTCTTAATCCCATCAAACATATGCCCATGTAGGAGATGTTTAGATATTATAAATATGATAAATAAATAATGTGAGCTGCAAAACCTATATGATCAAACAAACATATCTGCCAATTCCAGATGTTTTGTGTGCAATAATTTTTAAACAGCAGATGAAAAAAAAAATAGCCAAGTATTGAAATTAGGTTGTTCTGTTGAAGAGCTTCTGTAAGGCTCTCTTGATTTCCCTGTTCCTCAGGCTGTAGATGAAGGGGTTCAGCATGGGGGTGACTGCTGTGTACACCACTGAGGCCACTGCATCATTTCTGGGAGAATGTGAGACAGCTGAGCTGAGGTACACCCCGAGGCCTGTTCCATAAAATAAACAAACAACTGCCAGGTGAGAGCCACAGGTGGAGAAGGCTTTGTACCTCCCACCTGATGAGGGGCCTCTCAGAATGGAGGAAAGTATTTGTGAATAAGAGAAAAGGATTCCAGAGATGGGAATTCCACCAAAGATGGCACCAACGAAGTACATCATTACTTTATGGGTGGAGGTATCATCACAGGCAAGCTTGAGGAGTTGAGGACCCAGTCATACATATATTTATGTGTGTGTGTATACATATGTATACACACATATGTATATATATACACACACACACACACACACACATAACATTCTTTTTCTCATGTGATCTTCCAAAATGTTTTATCCCAAAAGATTGGATGTAGATCCCTATACAAGCTATACTGTAGGATTAAGCTATACTTTCCTCTCTTCCCCTCCTGCTCAACTTCTGGGCAAGCTTATGATAAAGTCCACATCCTCCTTCCTTTGGTGATATTGGAAGATTCAAACCATGCCACCTTGAGCACATAGGCAGGAACTCTCAGAAATTACACTCTCACCACAATTAAAAAAAATTTAAACCCCAAACCAGTCACTTTCTTTGAACTCTTCAGCCATTTCAAACCCAGTTAGAGGACCTTCTATGCACTCCCCAGACAGGGAGATCTTGAGCCGAGGAGTAAAACCTTTGACAACCTTTTATATGTACGGCATTTTCTGTCACATCATCCAAGCCAAATTTTGTATGGGAGTCTGTGCTATTTCTGCAGAGTGTCCACTGCAGCAAGTGAGGCACTGGGACAATGCCCACCACCATCAAAGGTCTTTCTGCTCTTGCTCTGGCTTGCCAACTGGCTCTGCTGCCTGTGACAAACACATACATTTAGCAAATGCCAGCTGGCAAGCTGGCCCTTCGGACTGTGCTGCATGCGTCGAGCCCTTCCAATCCTCTCTGAAAGTCTAACTAACCTAACATAGGAGTTTCAATAATTGCTTGGCTATTTGAGACAAGAGTGTGGGATTGGGTCTTCCCTTAATGTGGCCCTGGGTATTGTGTCTCAGTCCAGACCTATCTGTATGTCTTCAAATAAAGCTGTGGCTGATGCTAGGGTCAGGGGAAAGACTCTTATCCTGACTGGCTATGTGTTTGAAACAGGCAGTGGCCCCCATGGGTGCTCAGGGGAAAAAGGATACCCTGTGAAAGATATAGGTACCTTATGTGGTTGCCCATGAGGGTGGTAGTTAGACAATTGTGAGAGAGGGAGAAGGGGAAAGAGAGAGGGGGTGGGAGAGAAAAGAATAAAAAGCAGCTATTGTCTGCATAGGACTGCCAGCTCCAGGCAGGACCCGCTGCAGCCCAGAAAAGCTGCAACAAGCCTGGCCGAGTTGGGAAAAGATCTCAGACGGTCTTTCTGAATCAGGCTGCCCTGGGGAGGTGCCTCCTGAGTCTCCAAGGGCCCTGCTACCCGCCCAAGCCCCCAGGGAATGCTGAGACCTAGTGGACCAGCTGCATAGGACTGCCAGCTCCAGGCAGGACCCCCTGCAGCCCAGAAAAGCTGCAACAAGCCTGGCCGAGTTGGGAAAAGATCTCAGACGGTCTTTCTGAATCGGGCTGCCCTGGGGAGGAGCCTCTTGGGTCTCCAAAGGCCCTGCTACCCGCCCAAGACCCCAGGGGGTGCTGAGAACCAAGTGAAATCTGCTACCATCGTGGGGTGGACCTCCCAGTCCTGTCTGCCCTCAGGAAGTCCTCCTTTGCTTCAAAGAAACACTGTTAGTCCCATCAACACTCCAGAAAAGCCACACTGCCTCAAAAAAGATTGACCAACAACGCCAGCCCTCAGGAAATATTCCAGGGCAGTGACAAGGCAAACACTACCCGATAACGGAGAGTACAACTCCCTCAGGAGAAAGAAGACAACAAGCAAGATGAAGAAGCTGAGAAACCACCCCCAGTCAAACCAACAGGAGAACTCACCTAAAACAGTCAACAATGAAACAGATCTCTGCAGTCAGACAGACCTGGAATTCAAAAGAGAAATACTGAAAATACTGAAGGAATTAAGAGAAGATATGAACAGTAATGCAGATACCCTCAGAAAGGAGCTAGAAAATATAAGGAGGAGCCAAGAAAAACTAGAACATTCATTTGCAGAGATGCAAACTGAACTAGGGGCAGTAAAAACCAGAATGAATAATGCAGAAGAACGAATCAGTGATATGGAAGATAGAATAATGGAAATCACTCAATCTGGTCAACAGACAGAAAACTGAATCAAAAAACTGGAAAGCAATATGAGACCTATGGGATAATATAAAACGGGCCAATCTACGCATAATAGGAATTCCAGAAGGAGTGGAAAAAGATAAGGGAATGGAAAATATATTTGAAGAAATTATCGCTGGAAACTTCCCAAATCTAAAGGATACTGGATTCAAGATACAAGAAGCAAAGAGGGCCCCAAACAAACTGAACCCAAACAGACCCACACCAAGACACATCATAATAAAAATGGCAAAAGTTAGTGATAAAGAGAGGATCCTAAAGGCAGCAAGAGAAAAACAGAATGTTACCTACAAGGGAACCCCCATAAGAATATCAGCTGATTTCTCTACAGAAACACTACAGGCCAGGAGGGAATGGCAAGAGATATTTAAAGTGCTAAAAGGAAAAAATATGCAACCTAGAATACTTTATCCAGCAAGAATATCATTTAAAATAGAAGGGGAAATAAAAATTTTTCCCAACAAACAAAAACTTAAAGAATACAGCAACACAAAACCCAGGTTAAAGGAAATATTGAAAGGGCTTCTCTAAACCAAAAAGAAAGGAAGGAAAGGGAAGAAAAAAGAAAAGAAAAAAAAAAAAAAGGAAGAAGAAGAAGAGGAAGAACTAGGACTGAGGAAACCGCAATCAGAGAGCAGTCACTCAAATAAGCCGGCATACAGATTTAATCATGAACATGCTTCAAACAAAATAAAATTAAAAAGAAAAAAATAAAAGAGTCATCAAAACCATAAAATGTGGGCAAGGGATGTTAGGAGGTAAATAATCCTTTTTGTTTGTATGTATGTCTCTCTTCTTAATTTTAATATAATAATGAAGTGTTTGAACTTACAGGACCATCAGGCTAAAACACACAATTATGGGAAGGGGTTAGCATACTTAAAAAACAGGGCAACCACAAGCCAAAACCAAATATTGCATTTGCAAAAAATGGAAAAAAAAATACACTCAAGCAGATAATAACAGGAGACCATCCAACCAAAAAAAAAAAAAAAAAAAAAAGAAGAATGGAGAACCATAGAATCAACTGGAACATGAGGATCAAATGGCAATAAATAATCATCTATCAATTATCACCCAATCAATGGACTGAATGCCCCAATCAAAAGACACAGAATGGCTGAGTGGATAAAAAGGCAAAAACCTTCAATATGCTGCCTACAAGAAACTCACCTTAGGACAAAAGATACATATAGATTGAAAGTGAAAGGCTGGGGAAAAGTATTTCATGCCAATAGACATGACAGAAAAGCAGGAGTCGCAACGCTCATATCAGACAAAATAGACTTTAAAACAAAAGACATAAAGAAAGACAAAGAAGGACACTATTTAATGAATAAGGGATCCATCCAAGGAGAGGATGTTACTATCGTCAACATATATGCCCCAAACATAGGAGCACCCAGATACATACAACAAATATTCACAGACATAAAGGCAGATATTGATGAGAATACAATCATAGTAGGAGACCTAAATACCCCCCTCACATCAATGGAGAGATCCTCTAGACAGAAAACCAATAAAGCAACAGAGATCCTAAAGGAAACAATAGAAAAGGTAGACTTCATTGATATCTTCAGGACACTACATCCAAAAAAATCAGAATACACATTCTTCTCAAATGCCCATGGAACATTCTCAAGAATCGACCACATATTGGGACATAAAGCGAATCTCAATAAATTTAGGAGCATAGAAATTATCTCAAGTATCTTCTCTGACCACAATGCCATGAAATTAGAAATCAACCATGGGAAAAGCAAAGAGAAAAAACCTACTCCATGGAGACTCAACAACATGCTACGAAAAAACCAATGGGTCAATGAGGAAATCAAGAAGGAAATTAAAAACTACCTTGAAACAAATGATAATGAAGACACAACCTCTCAAAATCTATGGGATGCTGCGAAAACAGTGCTCAGAGGGAAATTTATAGCAATACAGGCCTTTCTCAAAAAAAGAAGAAAGATCCCAAATGGACAACTTAACCCTCCACCTAAATGAATTAGAAAAAGAAGAACAAAAAAGTCCTAAAGTCAGCAGAAGGAAGGAAATTATAAAGATCAAAGAAGAAATCCATAAAATAGAGACTTAAAAAACAATAGAGAAAATTAATAAAACCAAGAGCTGGTTCTTTGAAAAGGTGAACAAAATTGATAAACCCCTGGCCAGACTCACTAAAAAGAGGAGAGAAAGAACCCAAATAACCAAAATTATAAATGAAAAAGGAGAAATCACAACGGATACAGCAGAAATACAGAAAACCATAAGAGAATACTATGAACAACTATATGGCAATAAGTTTGACAATCTGGAAGAAATGGACAATTTTCTAGAATCTTACAGCCTGCCAAAACTGAATCAAGCCGAAGCAGACCAACTGAACAGACCGATCACTAGAAATGAAATTGAAGAGGTCATAAAATCACTCCCTACAAATAAAAGTCCAGGACCAGATGGCTTCACAGGTGAATTCTATCAAACATATAAAGAGGAATTGGTGCCCATCCTCCTTAAACTCTTTCAAAAGGTTGAAGAAGAAGGAATACTCCCAAAGACATTCTATGAGGCCACCATCACCCTCATTCCAAAACCAGGCAGAGATACCACCAAAAAAGAAAACTATCGGCCAATATCATTGATGAATATAGATGCAAAAATTCTCAACAAAATCTTAGCCAACCGAATCCAACAACATATCAAAAAAATTATACACCATGACCAGGTTGGGTTCATCCCAGGTTCACAAGGATGGTTCAACATACGCAAATCAATCAGCATCATACACCACATTAACAAAAAAAAGTCAAAAATCATATGATCATCTCAATAGATGCAGAAAAAGCATTTGACAAAGTTCAACATCCATTCATGATCAAGACCCTCGCCAAAGTGGGTATAGAGGGAACATTCCTGAATATAATCAAAGCCATTTATGATAAACCCACAGCAAATATAATCCTCAATGGGGAAAAACAGAAAGCCTTCTCACTCAAATCTGGAACAAGACAGGGATGCCCACTCTCACCACTGCTCTTCAACATCGTTTTGGAAGTCTTAGCCACAGCAATTAGACAAACAAAAGAAATCAAAGGCATCCATATAGGAAGAGAAGAGATCAAACTGTCACTGTAGGCAGATGACATGATTCTATACCTAGAAAACCCTAAGGACACAACCCCGAAACTCCTTGAACTGATTAATAAATTCAGCAAAGTGGCAGGATATAAGATTAACATTCAGAAGTCAGTTGCATTTCTGTATACCAGCAATGAAACATTAGAAAAGGAATACAAAAATACGATACCTTTTAAAATTGTACCTCACAAAATCAAATACCTCGGAATACACCTGACCAAAGAGGTAAAGGACCTATATGCCGAGAACTATAAAACCTTAATCAAAGAAATCAAAGAAGATGTAAAGAAATGGAAAGATATTCCATGTTCCTGGATTGGAACAATCAATATTGTGAAAATGGCCATCCTACACAAAGCAATCTACAGATTCAATGCAATCCCTATCAAATTACCCAGGACATTTTTCACAGAACTAGAACAAACAATCCAAACATTTATATGGAACAACAAAAGGCCCAGAATCGCCAAAGCAATCCTGAGAAACAAAAACCAAGCAGGAGGCATAACTCTCCCAGACTTCAAGAAATACTACAAAGCCACAGTCATCAAAACAGTGTGGTACTGGTACCAAAACAGACAGACAGACCAACGGAACAGAATAGAGAATCCGGAAATTAACCCTGACACCTATGGTCAATTAATCTTTGACAAGGGAGGCAAGAACATAAAATGGGAAAAGGAAAGTCTATTCAGCAAGCATTGCTGGGAAACCTGGACAGCTGCATGCAAAGCAATGAAACTAGAACACACCCTCGCACCATGCACAAAAATAAACTCCAAATGGCTGAAAGACTTAAATATACGACAGGACACCATCAAACTCCTAGAAGAAAACAGAGGCAAAACACTCTCTGACATCAACATCATGAATATTTTCTCAGGTCAGTCTCCCAAAGCAATAGAAATTAGAGCAAAAATAAACCCATGGGACCTCATCAAACTGAAAAGCTTTTGCACAGCAAAGGAAACCCAAAAGAAAACAAAAAGACAGCTTACAGAATGGGAGAAAATAGTTTCAAATGATGCAACGGACAAGGGCTTAATCTCTAGAATATATAAGCAACTTATACAATCCAACAGCAAAAAAGCCAATCACCCAATGGAAAAATGGGCAAAAGACCTGAATAGACATTTCTCCAAAGAAGATACACAGATGGCCAGCAAGCACATGAAAAAATGCTCAACATCGCTGATTATAAGAGAAATGCAAATCAAAACTACCTTGAGATACCACCTCACACCAGTCAGAATGGCCATCATTCATAAATCCACAAATAACAAGTGCTGGAGGGGCTGTGGAGAAAAGGGAACCCTCCTGCACTGCTGGTGGGAATGTAAACTGGTACAGCCACTATGGAGAACAGTTTGGAGATACCTTAGAAATCTATACATAGACCTTCCATATGACCCTGCAATCCCACTCTTGGGCATCTATCCGGACAAAGCTCTACTTAAAAGAGACACATGCACCCGCATGTTCATTGCAGCACTATTCACAATAGCCAGGACATGGAAACAACCCAAATGTCCATCGACAGAGGATTGGATTCGGAAGATGTGGTATATATACACAATGGAATACTACTCAGCCATAAAAGAGGATGACATCATGCCATTTGCAGCAACATGGATGGAACTAGAGAATCTCATCCGGAGTGAAATGAGCCAGAAAGACAAAGACAAATACCATATGATATCACTTATAACTGGAATCTAATATCCAGCACAAATGAACATCTCCTCAGAAGAGAAAATCATGGACTTGGAGAAGAGACTTGTGGTTGCCTGATGGGAGGGGGAGGGAGTGCGAGGGATCGGGGGCTTGGGCTTATCAGTCACAACCTAGAATAGATTTACAAGGAGATCCCGCTGAATAGCATTGAGAACGATGTCTAGATACTCATGTTGCAACAGAAGAAATGGTGGGGGAAAAACTGTAATTGTAATGTATACATGTAAGGATAACCTGACCCCCTTGCTGTACAGTGGGAAAATAAAAATAAAAAAATAAAAAAAAATTAAAAAGTTAAAAAAAAAAAGAAAAAAGAAAAAATTTACTTGGATTGGATTTTATTTTTTTAATTTTTAATTTTTTTTGTCTTTTTGTCTTGTTAGGGCCACACCTGCAGCATATGGAGGTTCCCAGGCCAGGGGTCCAATCGGAGCTGTAGCTGCCAGCCTCTGCCACAGCCACAGCAATGCAGGATCTGAGCTGCATCTGCATTCTACACCACAGTTCACGGCAACACCAGATCCTTAACTCACTGAGTGAGGCCAGGGATTGAACCCACAACCCCATGGTTCCTAGCTGGATTTGTTTCCACTGTGCCTTGATGGGAACTCCACGAATTGGCTTTTAAAAACCTTTTCATTCTAAAGTAAAATGTAAGAGATCAATCATCACATCACTAGTTTTTCTTCCAAGATTGGAGGGGATGCTCTTTCTTTAGTTGAACTCTTAATGGAATTGGCTCTCATCCACAGGCCACTGTGCAGAGAAAACACATCTAAAACAGCAGAATTATATTTGGTGGGAAGAGCCATGACACTTAGGATCAGCAAGGAACATGAAAACTGGCTGGTGGAGGAAGAAGCCAAGTCACCCTACAGCTCAGATACTTTTTGATGCTTATGATTATTGACTGTAATTTGGGCAAGATTGTAGGTGTTATTCAGTTTCTCCTTTCTTCTTCTATTTCTGCTCCATTTTTATCATCCTTTCCCTATCCTCCCTTCCCCTTTCCCTCCCTTTCTCTTCCATTCCCATTTGCCCTTTTTATTCTTCTTCCTCTTCTCCCTCCTCCTCTTCTTCCTCTTCCTCTTCCCCTTCCCCTTCCTCCTCTTTTTCCTCCTTCTCCTCTCCTCCTCTTCCTTTCTTCCTTCTTCTTCTTTTCCTTCTTCCTCTCCTTCTTCATCTCCTTCTCCTTCTTCTCCTTCTTCTTCCAAGCATCAAATTAACATGATTTCAGACATACAAAACAAATTTATGATTACAAAAGGGAGGCGTGGGGGAGGGGAGGGATAATTTGGGAGGTTAGGATTAACAGATACACATGGCTACGTATAAAACAGTTAAACAAGGATCTATTGTACAGCACTGCAAACTCTATTCAATCTCTTATAATAATCATAAGGGAAAAGAATCTGGAAAACAATATATATCTATCATTATGTATAACTGAATCACTGTGTTGTATGCCTTAAACTAATATATGAATTACAAAAAAAGAAAACAAAGATTTAATTAGATTAGAGAGCAAAAAGGGCATGACTGATTTTTTTTTTTTGGCTGTGTCTGTGACATGTAGAATTTCCTGGGCCAGGGATTGAACCTGTACCACAGCAGTGATCAGGGCTACTGCAGTGACAATACTGGATCCTTAATCCACTGCACAGCAAGGGAAGTCCAGAGCATGACCAAGTGAGTCTATGTGAAGCCAATGTTGAGGATTGTTTAATTCTGTCAGACTTTTCATTCGATGACAGCTTGTATGTCTTGGGCCCTATACTGTTCATAGTTAGATCCTGAAGATGTTAAGGTAATTAGAATTCATAAAGAAGAAGATAAGAGTATTTACCTTAGCAAGACCAATGTGATTTTTCTCAATATTTCTGATAATATTTTTTCACACGTCTTCTCTCTCCACACTCTGTAGCTGGTCATATGAGCTGGTTATTTAGGTACTGTTTTTCTCCTCCAAACTTACCCTTTAATACTTTAAGTTGTGATACTATAGTGGGGACCGAGCATTTTTAGACTGCTGTTCTGAATTTCCATCTCGTTTCTCTTAGTTCCTTCTAATTCATGTTTGAGAAAAGTCACCCTTCCCTATCACCCAACTTTTCCCCATACCCCTTAACCTATGGCATTGTCACCACTTCCTTCAGTGACCACTCTGTGTTACAATGTCTTTTCTTGTGTGCCTTTCATCTCTCAATAATTACCAATATTAAATTATTACCATTAAAATAACTAGTGTGGTTTCTTTTCTCTTGATTGAACCCTGACTAATAAATCATAGTATGGGGGATAATGCTACATTGTGAGAAGCAACTGAAAATTTCAAAGTGAGCTTAGCCTACAAAAATAAGGGTGATTGTAATGATATGGCTTAGTTTTGGATATGAAGTTGAAGTTTAAATACTGGTGTGGTATATCCAGTTAGTGTGTGGTTCTAATTGTGCCTGTAGATAATTGTCACCCTAGTCCTTATGTATAATCTTATCTTAATTTTTATTACTCAAGGACAGCAAAGGATCACACCCTCAGCAAAGCAGAAACCTTTCCTTTCACTAGTAACCACCCCATTGGGATTCACTTTATAACAATGCATCTCTCTTTCCCATCATGATCATATATTTGGGGTCACTCTGTTTTCTGCTACATACCTAGGTATCTATGGTCATCTCAACCTTCCCTTTAGAGATGCTACACATTGTTTCTGAGAGAGCAATCTGGGCTTTTTGAAGATCTATCCAGGAACAGGTTTAAATTACTTGGCCTTTAAAATATTTTATTGGAGTAGAGTTGACTTAAATGTTGTTAGTTTCAGGTGTACAGCAAAATGAATCAGATATATCAATATCTATCTATAACTATATCTATATCTATATCTATATCTATCAATTCCTTTTCGGATTCTTTTCCCATATAGGTCAGTACAGAAATTTACCCTGCCTTTCACCGTGGACCTAAATTACCTATGAATTTCACTAACAATGAACTAGTACCTGATTGAAACCTCCCACTAAGAAATGATTTCTCTTAAATATTAGATTTTTCTTCTTCCCCAAGCATTTTAAAATGTCTCAGCCCTCACACCTTCTTCTCCAATCCTCTCTTTACTTCTGCTATTTGTTCATTTTGGCTGCCAAAATGTTCTTCTGCCACTTATGCACACACACACAATTAGCATACTTTCTCTTATATCCAGTTATAATGAGTAAATAATCAAGCGTTCTTTATATCCGTTAATTAGAAACCAATCTCTGAGTTCCTCATATAGAGAGATCAGAGCTAGGTGGGCAGCAAAGAGAAGATATAGAGGTTGCCAGAAATGATGATTTCCATGCACTTCACTTTATCTCACTCTATAGGACAAAAGCACATTTTAAAAAAGACATCAAGGAGTTTCTGTTGTGGCTCAGAGGGTTACAGACCTCATGTTGTCTCCATGAGGATGTGGGTTCAATTTTTCCTCACTCGGTGGGTTAAGGATCTGCAAGCTGCAGCATAAGTCACAGATGTGGCTTGGGTCTGGCATTGCTGTGGCTGTGGTGTAGGCCAGCAGTTGCAGTACCAGTTCAACTCCTGGCCCAGGAACTTCCATTTACCATAGTTTCGGCCATAAAAAGAAAAAAAAAAAAAGACCTCAGGAGTTCAAATACAAAGATCCTAAGAAGAATAAGTTTGTAGAGAGATGAGCCCTTTCTAGTTGAGCAGAAAACCGAAACCTCTAGAGACTCTTGTTGAATTGGTCATGAAATGGCTGTGGCTTCTGTTAGCAAAGATAAAATGACTCTATTGTTTTTTTCTTCAACAATTTAAATGTCTCTTTCAACATATGGCTCTAATACAGAAAACATATAAACAAGTACATTATGAACTAACTCTCTACCTCTCTACACCCCCCATACACAGAAAGGTATTAAAAAATAAAAAAAGATTAGATAATTTCAAAATTAAAAGTTACCTGAATTGTGATGGCACAAAAAGTTTAAATTCTAAATGAGTCCAACTACTGTAAAGACTTTGAACTTCAGGGCATGAGGATGGCCCCATAATTATCATCACCATGTAAATCAATCTTCACTGCAAGACCACTGCTGATCAGTTTTACTGAGACAGCAGTGAACATCTCAGCATCTCTCTGTTATTCTATAGGTGGGTCACCTTGAGATAAGCAAGAAATCTTTCCAAGGGTATGTGACACTTATTTCCAACATGGAAACGTTTGGGAGATTTCTCTATTTAAGAGAAACCGGGAAGACTTCTTATGACATGGCCAGGAGCAGCATGGTGGGATCTTCAGAAGAATGTACAACAGAACAAATTCTTTCACTTACCAGTTCTTCTCTAGGAAAGTTTTTTTTAAGAAGTTGGTGATGTGAAGAGTTGGAGACTATGCTGTAATTGCCTTTTTTTTTTTTTGCCACGCACATGGCATGCAGAAGTTTCCAGGCCAAGGATCACACTTGTGCAACAGCAGTGACTTGAGCCACAGCTATAACAGTGGTGGTTTCTTAACCTGCTGAGCCAACACGGAACTCCAAAGAGCTGGGGACTATGTTGAAAAGCAGAGGGATATCTCTGTAGTCTTGTATGTAGAGCCCAAATTTCTGATAGAAGATGAAATCTTTGTGATGAGCAGCTTCTAAGATGCTCCTAGTTAGCACTTTCACCTGTTTTTCTTTTTTCTTTTTTTTTTTTTTCTTTTTAGGGCTGCACATGCAGCGTATGGAAGTTCTTAGGCTAGGGGTGGAATCAGAGCTGCAGCCACCCGCCTATGCCACAGCAGTGCCAGATCCAAGCCACACCTGTAAACTATGCCACAGTTCACGGCAATGCCGAATCCTTTAACCCACTGAGCAAGGCCTGGGATTGAACCCACATCCTCATGGATACAGGCAAGGTTCACAACCTGCTGAGCCACAACAGGAACTCCCTCACCTGTGTTAATGACCTTTTATAGACAAATGTATGTGGGTGTTGGCTAGAGCTAGTGACTTATATTCAATGAAATATATTTAGAAAAATATTGGTGTGTCTTTCCAACATTAATGACCTTCAACCTGCTAGCCTTCTTCTGTTTTCAGCTCTCACATGTGGTCCTGTGTCCTAGAGAAGTCCATGTGGAAGGAAACTGATGGATGCTTATGGCCAACTGCCCAAGAGGAACTAGATCCTCCCTTTGCCATATAGGTAAATTTCGAATCATATCCTCTTTCAGTCCAGCATTGATATGGCTGCAGTCCCAGCCTACATTTTATTTATTTACTGTTTATTTTATGGATGAATAGTTGATGTAGAGTATTGTGGTAGTTTCACGTGTACAACAAAGTGATTCAGCTATACATATACATATATCCATTCCTTTTCAGATTCTTTCCTTTTATAGGTTATTAAAAATTATTGAGTGTAGTTCCCCATGCTATACCATAGGTCCTTGTTGGTTATCTATTTTATATATGGTAGTACGTGTATCTTATCAAACTCCTGACTTATCCCCCCATCCCCTTCAGTAACCATAAGTTTGTTTTCTGTCTGTGAGTCTACTTCTGTTTTGTAAATAAGATCATTTTTATCTTTTTTAGATTCAACATATAAATGATGTCATACGATATTTGTCTTTCTCTGGCTTGCTTCACTCACTATAAAAATTTGTAGGTCCAGCCATGTTGCTGCAAATAACATTATCTCATTACTTTTTTATGGCTGAGTAATATTCCATTGCATGTGTGCATGTGTGTGTACACACACACACAATGTATGTATGTATATGTATATATATGCTACATCTTCTTTACCCATTTATCTATTGATGGACATTTAGGTTGCTTCCATGGCTATTGTAAATAGAGCTGCTATGAACATATGGGTACATGCATCTTTTCAAAGTATTGTTTTCTCTGATAAACGCCCAGGAATGAGACTTCATGATCACATGCTAATACTATTTTTAGTTTTTTAAAGAAACTCCATACTGTACTCCATAATACTGGCCTACATTTTGAATGTATAACTCTGTGAGACTTCCTGAAGTATTGAAGCAGTCAAATTCCTGATAAACAGATCAAAATAGATAGTTGTCTAATGTACCAATATACATCAATTAAGCAAAAAAATGAGAACCTGGGCTGTCATTCAAAATAGCAAGAAACATACACCTTCAATGCCCAAATCTATTTCCAGTGCTAAAATTCACATTGTCAACCAGGACAATTAAAAGAAAAATAGTTAGTTCTCCTTGGAGATGTACATCTTAACTTAAAAAAGGAAATATGTCTGATTCTGAATATAAAATACCCAATTCTCTCTAAATTTCACTATTATTAATGGATTTGGAGATTTAAGGCATATGGTATTTATTTATTTTTCTTCTTAAAATAATTTTTATCTTTTCCATCATAGCTGGTTTACAGTGTTCTGTCAATTTTCTACTGTACAGCAAAGTGACCCAGTCACCCATACATATATACATTCTTTTTATCACATTATCCCCCATCATAAGTGACTAGGTATAGTTCCCAGTGCTAGCTATACAGCAGGACTTCATTGTTTATCCATTCCAAAGGTGATAGTTTGCATCTATTAAACCCAGATTTGTTATTTTTTTAATTGCTAAAATATGTGTGATTTTTATAAGAATCCCTATAACTTGGAAGTCAGAAGTGGGTCATAGGATTGAGCTTTCTCCTAAGATGAGGAAGGGTCCAAACTCTTCCAAGGATATTCATTTTTCTCCTTTTCTTCTTTCACTAATATCAGCAAGTCCTCAGAGGCTGGGATAACCTGGACCTATTTGGCTAATTATGAGCTCTGCGCATTGAGCCCACAAGGTCCCACAATGGGAAATAATCACTTTGCTTTCCAGCTCTTCAGTTTTTTGTTCCAGTCCAGTGGGCTTCATATGTATATTTTCTCCTCCCAGAGTCATTCATTGCCTGAATCAGAGGACCCATAGCTGAGTCTATCTTCTTGCAAGTCCTGAGAACAGAGCTTAAGTTTTCATCACTTACCAGGCAGGAGAGGGGTTTGGGGATCGTCATTTTTTGGTCGTGCCCCAGCAGAGATGCAGAACATCTGGTGAGTGCCCAGGGAGAAAATGGATGGAGGAAGGGCTGGAGGGGCATTTTTTTCCCTTTATCCTCAGGCCAAGCAGGGCAGCCATAGCAGAAGGAATCGGTATCCCATGTTTTAGCTAGAGGTCTATGAGGTTTAAATCCTGGTTCTGTTGGGGGTGCAGGAACTCTCACATACAATGTTATTTTGATCCTGCACTGACTCCAGCTCCTGTAGTCATCTCTCCCATGACAGCTGGAAATATGTCCTTCTATACTATCTGCTAAGCACCAAAATGATCATGAAAGTGATGATGACGACAATGATGGAAATGACATTGATCACAATACCATGAACTTTTTACCTAGGGTTTCCAAGTGCCAGGCTCTAAGATAAGTATTTTTTATGACTGCACCTGCAGCATATGGAAGTTCCCTGGCTAGGGATAAAATCAGAGCTTCAGCTGCAGGCCTTGGCCATAGCTACAGCAACACCAGATCGGAGCTGCCTCTGTCAACTGCCAGATCCTTAACCCACTGAGTGAAGCCAGGGATTGAACCTGCATCCTGGCGGACACTGTGCCATGTTCTTAACCCTCTAAGCCACAATGGGAACTCTAAGATAAGCTTTTTTGATGTAGCTTGTTAACTTTTATCTCTATAACCTCCTTGAAAAAAAAGCAACATGCATTATCATTATTTTACAGTTAAGGACAGGAAAACATTTATATGTAATTACATGTAATTACAGTCTTGGATAGAAAGGGTAAACTCAGATTTGAACCCAAGTCAGACTCCATTCATGGGGCATCTGGACAGTATTTTCATCTGTCAGTCCAACCTGATACTTCTCTTTTCTGTCACTACTGGCAGAGATCCACTGTTTACTATACTCTTCGCTTTGGAATTCCTATAAGACCACAGCAGAAAGTAGCAGGTGTCACCTACTATATAAGTTATAGGAAGTGGAGTTCTCATTGTGCCTCAGTGATAACAAAGAAGACTAGTATCCATGAGGATGTGGGTACAATCCCTGGTCTTCATTGGGTTAAGGGTCTGGCATTGCTGCAAACTGTGGTCTAGGTCATAGACACAGTTTGGATCTGGAGTTGCCGTGGCTGTGGTATATAGGCCAGCATCTGCAGCTCTGATTTGACCCCTGGACTGGGAACTTCCACATGCTGCATGTGTGGCCCCCAAAAGAAAAAAGTTGTAGAAAGTTAGCTGAGATCATAGGTGGAAGTCACAGAACTTGTTGACACACAGTAATTCAGGGCATCTCTCTCTCTCTCTTTCTTTGCCCCGTTCCTTGATTTTGTTTTACTATCTACTTCCTCTTTCATGCTTATAATTTATTTTCTTTCAATCTCTAAGGGAGACATAAATTCAGAGTGTGGGGTTACATTCTTAGGAAACAGGACATAGTTAAAAGATATACCTTAGGAAACAGAGCTCTGAACCTCAGCTTAGACTCTCAAGTGGAAGGAAACAGTGGACATGGTCAGTGAATGGGCTTCAGAGACCCTCCATTTAATTTTAAATCCATCTGTTCTACTTATTATCTGTGTGACCCAAGGCAAGTTCTTAGGATCTCTGAGCCTCAACATTGTCATCTGAATTGATCTCCAGTGGATACAACTGTGATGATTAAGCATTAAACATAATAAATACTGAATATATGAGTAACTATGAGATGGATGTCTGCAGTAAGTATTTTTGGCATTATCATCATTATTATTAAGTGCCATATATTTAAGTAATATGAAGTTTTGGTTTTCTTTGGAGCCCTGAGAAAACATTTTATATTTGTTCTTACACAAGTGGTTTCTGAGTGCCTGGAGGGAAACAACTGAATCACTTTCATTTATTTTTTAGTTATAATTTCTTTATTCATAATTGACCCAAATAAGCAACTATCCAAATGACTCTCTATAAAAATAGACAAACTATGGTAACAATAATATAAAGGAACAGACCATTAATATACTTGATAAAACTGATGGATCTCAAAGGCATTATGATCATGGCCTTAATCATACATTTGTCTCAGAAGATTATGACTGGCATGGCTCTTTTTTTTTTTTTAATTTTCCCACTGTACAGCAAGGGGATCGAGTTATCCTTACATGTATATGTTACATTTTTCCCCACCCTTTGTTCTGTTACAACATGAGTATTTAGACATAGTTCTCAATGCTACTCAGCAAGATCTCCTTGTAAATCTATTCTAAGTTGTGTCTGATAAGCCCAAGCTCCCGATCCCTCCCACTCCCTCCCTCTCCCATCAGGCAGCCACAAGTCTGTTTTCCAAGGGCATGGTTCTTTTTAAAATCAACTATACCCCAGACAGGAGTTCCCGTCATGGCTCAGTGGGTAACGAATCCAACTAGGAATGATGAGGTTGCAGGTTTGATCCCTGGCCATGCTCAGTGAGTTAAGGATTCAGCATTCCTGTGAGCTGTGGTATAAGTTGTAGACGTGGCTTGGATCCCACATTGCTGTGGCTGTGGCATATGCCAGCGGCTACAGCTTCGACTGGACCCTTAGCCTGGGAACCTCCATATGCCATGGGTGTGGCCCTAGAAAAGACAAAAAATAAAAGACAAAAAATAAATAAAATAAAATCAACTATACCCCAGACATATTAAATTTAAAAATTTTTAAATTGATAGTTTATAATTATTTACTACTATTTTAATACATTTTAGAGCATCGTTTTGAATGGATATTTATTATTATTTTTTACAATCTTATTTTAATGCTTTTGTATAACTCAAAATCTAAATCTAAGATCAGTCTATTTCAATATTTTGTTTTACAGGTATCATAACTGAAGAACATAATTCATAAATACACATAGGGGCAAATAACAGTAAAAAAAAAAGAATCACATTCTTTTCTGATTCCCCAAAGCCCATACTTGCTTGGCACAGAGTAAGCTGCAAGCAAAACAACAGTTATTATTAAGTATTGAATAGATCTCTCCTTGGTTCTCTGAAACAGAGCTTAGGCAATATGACTTCCATATGAGGGGTGGTTTCTTCCTTCTAGAGATGTCCCACAGCATTGGACAAATAATAAAAGAATGCTTGGGTATATCTACGTCATAGATTTTCTAAAGGACCTATCATTTTCTACTTAATGGAATCTATAATATTCAATTATAAAAATGCGATATATTCTTTATAAAGAAAGAGAAAGTGAGAAAGAGAATTTTATTGTGTGAACTAAGACACACATTAACATTTCTACATATTTTATGAATGAATTCCCTGGACATGATGGGATGGGCATCTATCTCTCTGTAGTAAAATAGAATAAAAGGTCCTTAAATCTTTCTTGGGATTGTATTTCATTGATAAACCCATTATTCCAACTACAACTCAAACTCTGATGCAAGTTTTTAAATTTTTATTAGAGTATACTTGATTTATAGAGTTGTGTCAATTTATGCTGTACAGCATAGAGACCCAGGGATATATATATAATACATTCTTTTTCTCATACATCTTCCCAAGAGACTGGATATAGTTTTCCGTGCTATACAATAGGACCTCATTGATTATCCATACTAAATGTAGCAGTTTGTATCTACCAGCCCAAAACTCCCAGTCCATCACATTCCTTCTCCCTTCCTCCTTTCCTCTCTATGTCTGTGGGTCTGTTTCTGTTTTGTAGTTTCATTTTTCCATATTTTATATTTGACATATAAGTGATATCATGGGCATTTTTCTTTTTCTTACTTAGTTCACCTAGTATGTGAATCTTTAGTTACATCAATGTTGTTTTTTTTTAATTGATGAGTAGTACTTTGTAGTATATATGTAACACATCTTCTCAATCCATTTTTTCTTCGATGGACACTTAGATTGTTTCTCCATCCCTTGGTTATTGTGAATAGCACTTCAATGAATATAGAGGTGCATGTGTCTTTTGAATCATAAATTTGTCCAGATATATGTCCAGGAGTGGGATTTCTAGGTAATATGGTAGCTGTATATTTAGTTCTCTAAGGAACCCTCATACAGTTTTCCTTAGTGGTTATACCAATTTGCATTCCCACTAATAGTGAAGGACAATTCCCATTTTGCAAACCATTTTTTTTTTGGTCTTTTTAGGGCCACATTGGCAGCATATGGAGGTTCCCAGGCTAGGGGTCTAATCAGAGCTGTAGCTACCAGCCTACACCAGAGCCACAGCAGTGCAGGATCCGAGCCACGTCTGCAACATACACCAGAGCTCACAGCAATGCTGGATCCTTAACCCACTGAGCAAGGCCAGGGATTGAACCCACAACCTCATGGTTCCTAGTCAGATTTATTTCCTCTGCACCACAATGGGAACTCCTTTTTTATGATTCTTTTTCCATTATAGCTGATTTACAGTGTTCCATACATTTCTACTGTACAGCAATGTAACCCAGTCATACACATATATCCAACATTTGTTATTTTTACATTTGTGGCCATTCTGACAAGTGGAAAGTGGTACCTCATTGTAGTTTTAATTTGCATTTCTCTAACAATTGGTAATGCTGAACTTTTTTTTCTTTTTTCCTTTTGTTTGTTTGTTTTTTCTGCTTTTTAGGGTTGCACCTGTGCCATATGGAGGTTCCCAGGCTAGGGGTCTAATTGGAGCTATATCCGCCAGCCTACACCACAGCCACAGCATCGCCAGATCTGAGCTGCACCTTCAACCTACACCACAGCTCATGGCAATGCCAGGTCCTTAACCCACTGAGTGAGGCCAGGGATTGAACCCACAATCTCAGGGTTCCTAGTTGGATTCATTTCTGCTGACCCACGATGGGAACTCCACTGAACATTTTTCATTCTCAACATGAATGTTGTGTCTACTGACCATCTGTATGTCGTCTTTGGATAAATGTCTATTTAGATCTTCTGCCCATTTTTGATTGGATTATTTTTGTGTTTGTGTGTGTGTGTGGTTGTTGTTGAGTTGTCTAAAGTGTTTGTATATTTTGGAGATTACAAACTACACTACCAGAAAACTGTTAGAGCTCATCAATGAATTCAGTACAGTTGCAGGATACAAAATTAATACACAGAAATATATTGCATTTGCCATTGCATCCAAAAGAATAAAATACCTAGGAATAAAACAGACACAGATGGAAAGATATACCATGATCTTAGATTGGAAGATTCAATGTCGACAAAATGACCAAGGCAATCTATAGATTCAGTACAACCCCTATCAAACTATTCATGACATTCTTCACAGAATGAGAACAAAACATTTTAAAACTTGTATGAAAATACAAAAGACCCTGAGGAGCCAAAGTGGTATTGAAAAAGAAAAACAGAAATGGAAGAATCAGGCTCCTTGACTTCAGACTATACTACAAAACTAGAGTTGCCAAAATAATATGGTACTGGCACAAAAACAAACAAACAAACAAACAAAAAAAAAAAAACATAGGTCAATGAAACAGGATAGAAAGCCCAGAAATGAACCCAAACACCTATGGTCAACTAATCTATGAGAAAGGAAACAAGAGGATAGAGGAGGAAAGATATTCTCTTCAGTAAGTAGTTCTTGGAAAACTGGACAGCTCCATGTAAAAGAATGACATTAGAATACTCTAACACCATACCAAAAAAAAAAAGTCAAAATGGATTAATGACCTAAATGTAAGGCAAGATACTATAAAAACACTTGAGTGAAATATAGGCAGAATGCTCTTTGATATAAATCATGGCAACATCTTTTTTGATCCACCTCCTAGAATAATGGCAATAAAAAACAAAATAAACTAACAGGACCTAGTTAAACTCTAAAACTTTTGCACAGCAAAAGAAATCATTAAAACAAAGAAAAGACCATCCACAGAATGGGAGAAAAACTTTGCAAATGATTCAACTCAAAGGGCCAGATTTCCTGTAAGGTTGATTCAATAATATAATCACATGTTTATAACATTTTTTCTGTTCTTTTCCCATTTGCACATTTCCCCAAATAAATCATGTTTCGACCCGCAAGGAGAAATGAATACCTGATTGGCGTCAGGGACCTAAATGTAGGAGAAATCCAATAAGGAAGGATTGACTTAAGAAACACTTAAACTGGCATAAATTTTTTAACTTCAGGTTTCAGGCCTGGATTTGATTATAAATTTCTTAACTGTACATAAGAAGGTTGGATTTGATGGGAAATCAACCGTTCATGAAATTTTAGGATTATAGATATATTTAAGAATTTTTATCAAGTCTCTACAAGCAAAAATAGCAAAAAGCAAACTCAACTTCAGGCATTTCCCTGAAATAGTACAGATTAATAGAAAAACATGAAAAAATGAAAAATAGGTGCAGAATATTCATTAAAATTTAATTATTCCTTCATCACTGGTGCACTGTAAATTAATACCACCTTCAGTGATGCATGATCTTGTGCATTTAACAAAAACATAGTTATCAGAATGTAAAGTCCAGCAAGAACAAATATTTATATATTTGAATTATATTTTAATAGTTTGACCAGATGGCCTACACATTTAAGTGAAAACTGATCTCCATAAAAGATGGACATCATAACCAAATTATGAAAAATAAACATGAAAATCATTGCCGTATAAAAATACAACCAGAGTATGACTGCTTGATTTTAATTTAGGATCATTAATGTAGTTGTAGCTCCCTGAGTGTTAAACTCCAAATCAAGAGAATTTGTATAAGATTAAGTACTTTGTTTTTTAAAATTTATTAATTTTTTCCACTTTATTAAATTTATTTTATTAGGGTTTACTTACTTTACAGTGTCAAGTCAATTTCTTCTGTACAGCCTATAGTGGCCCAGTTATAATATACATATATTCTTTTTTTTTCTTTTTTTCCCATGAACACAGTGTATCTCTCCATTCATTTAGATCTTCTTTGATGTCTTTCATCAATGTTTCATTAGGTTTATACCCAAAACTTTTATTTTATTTATACCCAAAACTTTTCTTTTTTATATAATGAATTTTATTTTTTCCATTATAACTGGTTTACAGTGTTCTGTCAATTTTCTACTGTACAGCAAAGTGACCCAGTCACACATACATGTACACATTTTTTTCTCCCATTATTATGCTCCATCATAAGTGACCAGACATAGTTTCCAGTGCTACACAGCAGGATGTCATTGCTAATCCCCTCCAAAGGCAATAGTCTGCATCTATTAATCCCAAGCACCCTGTCCATCTCACTCCCTCCCCCTCCCCCGTGGCAACAACAAGTCTATTCTCCAAGTCCATGATTTTCTTTTCTGTGGAAAGTTTCCTTTGTGTCATATATTAGATTCCAGATATAAGGGATATCATATGGTACTTGTCATTCTCTTTCTGACTTACTTCACTCAGTATGAGAGTCTCTAGTTCCATCCATGTTGCTGCAAATGGCATTATTTCATTCTTTTTCTCATATTGTCTGCCATCATGGTCTATCCCAAAGACAGGATAAAGTTCCCTGTGCTACACAGAATGACCTTTTTGCTTATCCATTCTAAATACTTTTGAGTGGTTCATAGTGTCATTGAATTAGAATAAGTTTTTTTGTCTTTTTTGCCTTTTCTAGGGCCACTCCTGTGGCACATGGAGTTCCCAGGCTAGGGGTCTAGTCAGAGCAGTACCCACTGGCCTGCGCCAAAGCCACAGCAATGCAGGATCCGACCCATGTCTGTGACCTACACCACAGCTCATGGCAATGCCGGATGCTTAACCCACTGAACAAGGTCAGGGGTCAAACCTGCAACCTCATGGTTCCTAGTTGGATTCGTTAACCACTGAGCCACAACAGGAACTCCATAATTTTTTTTCTTAAAGAGGATATTCATTCTACGTTATTTTAAATGGGACCAATATTTTACTGTGTTCAGATATATCTCAAAAAGTCCTTGCTTCTATAACATTCTTCAGCCTAACATCTCTAATGTGATTGTGTACAGAAACAGGTGAATAACCCAGACATGAAGAAGGAAATTGTTTTAAGAACTCAAATAGAAATTTTGATGAAGGTACTGAGGTATATGGTCCTCAAGTGTGAATATTTTACTTGCGAATCACGTGAATCGAAAATGTGATCACACCTATCTGGGTGTATTGTTTTGTTTACTCCAACTGTCTCTCTCTATGGTGTTTTCTTTTTTTGTTTTGTCTGTTTTTTGTTTTTGTTTTTGGCTGCACCTGTAACATGTGGAATTTCCTGGGCTAGGGATCGAATCTGTGGCATAATAGTCGCCCAATATACCAGAGAGACAATGCAAGATCTTTAACCCACTGCACTGCAAGAGAACTCCAACTATCTCTTCTTTTTCAACAGGTGTCTCTTCTACATGGAACTACAGAATCTTACACATGTCTCAGAATTCCTCCTCATGGGACTCTCAGATGATCCAGAACTTCAGCCCTTCATACTTGGGCTCTTCCTCTGCATGTACCTGGTTTCCATACTTGGAAACATGCTCATTATCCTGGCTGTCAGTTCTGATTCCCACCTCCACACCCCCATGTACTTCTTCCTTTCCAATCTGTCTTTGGCTGACATTGGTTTTATTACCACCACAGTCCCCAAGATGCTGGTGAATATCCAGGCACACAGCAAATCCATCACTTATGCAGGCTGCCTAACTCAGGTGTCCTTTTTTTCCCTCTTTGGCTGTTTGGACAGTCTACTCCTATCCGTGATGGCCTATGACCGGTTAGTGGCCATCTGTTACCCCCTGCACTACCTGGTCATCATAAAGCCCCGTGTCTGTGGCTTGTTGGTTCTGGTGTCATTTTTCATCAGCTTTTTGGACTCCCAGATTTACTTCTTGATGATTTCACAGCTTACCTTCTGCACAAATGTGAAAATCCCTAATTTCTTTTGTGATGCTCCTCAACTTCTCCATCTTGCGTGTTCTGACACCTCCATTGATAACATATTAATTTATTTTACTGGTGCCATTTTTGGTGGGATTCCTGTCTCAGGGATCCTTTATTCTTATACTCAAATTGTTTCCTCCATTCTGAGAATCCCATCAACAGGTGGGAAGTACAAAATTTTTTCTATCTGTGGCTCTCACCTGTCAGTTGTTTGTTTATTTTATGGAACAGGTCTTGGGGTGTACCTCAGTTCAGCTGTCTCCCCTTCCCCCCAGAAGGGTTCGGTGGCCTCAGTGATGTACACCATGGTCACCCCCATGTTAAACCCCTTCATCTACAGCCTGAGGAACAAAGATATCAAGAATGCCTTGTGGAGGATTATTGGAAGAATAGCCTGATGTCAATATCTGTCTTATTCTTTTGGTTCATAGGACAAGAAAATATAGCGAAATCGAATATGCACAAGAAGCTTTGAATCTGAAGTTACATGTTGTGTATGGACCCATATAGCTCTTTGTCATTTGTTTACAAAACTGTTACTCTCAGTATAACTCTAATGAATTTGGGAGATTATTTTGGATTTAACACTTAAATCAGTCACTCCAGGATTATGTATAGTCCATCAGTACACTCTTCTCACTTTCCTTGTAAATTACCCAAACTAAGTCATGAGCCCTTTCGTTCCCCTCACTGCAAAATAATCATTGCTCCCCCTTCTTGTTAAAAAATATCTTCTGTATTTTCCTTTTTTCCCCATTTGTTCAGAGAATCTAAATCTTACCTTTAGAACAAAGACATCTATGAATGTTTAACCATTTCATCACATTACATAGATTTATCACATTACATAGGTGATTAAAGTTTGTACATTGTAAGTTAACTATACACAAATATTTTTTTAAATCCTGAAGGAGACGATATTAAGCCATGTACATGAATATTTTTTGGAGTATAAAAGCAGTTTAAAATATTAGTACACTGTCGAATTTCTGTATATTAACAATGAAATATTAGAAAAGAAATACAGAAATACAATACCTTTTAAAATTGCACCCCCATGGGAGTTCCCGTCGTGGCTCAGTGGTTAACGAATCTGACTAGGAACCATGAGGTTGCAGGTTAGATCCCTGGCCTTGCTCAGTGGGGTGAGGATCCAGCATTGCCATGAGCTGTGGTGTAGATTACAGATGCGGCTTGGATCCCGAGTTGCTGTGGCTGTGGTGTAGGCTGGGCTTACAGCCCTGATTAGCCCCCTAGCCTGGGAACCTCCATATGCCACAGGAGCGGCCCAAGAAATGCCAAAAAGACCAAAAAAAATTGAAAAATAACAAATAAAATAAAATAAAATTGCACCCCCAAAAATCAAATACAAGGAGGCAAAGGAACTATATGTCGAGAAGTATAAAACATGAATCAAGGAAATTAAAGAAGATGTAAAGAGATGGAAAGATATTCCATGCTCCTGGGTTGGAAAAATTAATATTGTAAAAATGGCCATACTACCCAAAGCAATCTACAGATTCAGTGCAATCCCCATCAAATTACCCAGGACATTTTTCACAGAACTAGAACAAACAGTCCAAAAATGTATATGGAACCACAAAAGACCAAGAATTGCCATAACAATTTTGAGGAACAAAAACCAAGCAGGAGGGATAACTCTCCCAGACTTCAGGCAATATTACAAAGCCACAGTCATCAAGACAGTGTGGTCCTGGTACCAAAACAGACAGACAGACCAATGGAACAGAATAGGGAACCTAGAAATAAATGCTGACACCTATGGTCAATTAAGCTTTGACAATGGAGGCCAGAACATAAAATGAGAAAAAAGACAGTCTATTCAGCAAGCATTGCTGGGAAACCTGGACAGCTGCATGCAAAGCAATGAAACTAGAACACACCCTCACACCATGCACAAAAAGAAACACAAAAAGGCTTGAAGACTTAAATATAAGATGAGACACCATCAAACTCCTGGAAGAGAACATAGGCAAAACATTCTCTGACATCAACCTTACAAATGTTTTCTCAGGTCAGTCTCCCAAAGCAACAGAAATAAAAGCAAAAATAAACCAGTGGGACCTAATCAAACTGACAAGGTTTTGCACAGCAAAGAAAACCAAAAAGAAAACAAAAAGACAACTTACAGAATGGGAGAAAATAGTTTCCAATGATGCAATGGACAAGGGCTTAATCTCTAGAATATACAAGCAACTTATACAACTCAACAGCAAAAAAGCCAACAACCCAATTGAAAGGTGGGCAAAAGACCTGAACAGACCTTTCTCCAAGGAAGAGATCTACAGATGGCCAACAAGCAAATGGAAAAAATGCTCAACATCCCTAATTCTTAGAGAAATGCAAATCAAAACTACCACAAGATGCCACCTCACACCAGTCAGAATGGCCATCACTAATTAATCTGCAAATAGCAAATGCTGGAGGGGGTGTGGAGAAAAGGGAATGCTCCTGCACTGTTGGTGGGAATGTAAGCTGGTACAGCCACTATAAAGAACTGCATGGAGGTACTTTAGAAATATATGCATAAAACTACCATATGACCCAGCAATCCCACTCTTGGGCAGATATCCAGACAAAACTTTCCTCTAAAAAGACACATGCACCCACGTGTTCATTGCAGCACTATTCACAATAGCCAAGATATGGGAACAACCCAAATGTCCATTAACAGACAATTGGATTAGGAAGATGTGGTATATAGATACAATGGAATACTACTCATTCATAAAAAGGAACAAAATAATGCCATTTGCAGTGACATGGATGGAACTAGAGACTCTCATCCTGAGTGAACTAAGTCAAAAAGAGAAAGACAAATACCATATGATATCCCTTATATCTGGAATCTAATATAAGGCAAAAATGGACCTTTCCACAGAAAAGAAACTCATGGACTTGGAGAACAAACTTGTGGTTGCCACGGGGGAGGGGGAGGGAGTGGGATGGATTGGGAACTTGGGGCTAATAGATGCAAACTATTGAATTTGGAATGAGTTAACAATAATATCCTACTGTATAGCACTGGGAACAATGTCTAGTCACCTATGATGGAGCATGATAATGGGGAAAAAAATAATGCATATATGTATGTGTAACTGGGTCACCATGCTGTACAGCAGAAAAATAATTGTATTGGGGATATAACAATAAAAAATTTTTAAAAATATTATTAGACTGTTGATTCCATAGTATAAGAAGCTTGGTAGTAGCCTCTCATTATAACAAATTATAATTAAAAAGTGAACAATTTAACTTGTTGAAATATTAACATATAACATTATACTAGTTTCAGGTGTACGACATAAATATTTAATATTTCTATATGTTGTGAATCATGACCACATTAAATCTAGTTAACATCCATCCCCAGACATTGCTGCAATTACTTTTTTCTCTTTGTGATGTATGAAACTAAGTCTTTATGTTACCACAATTTTCTTTTATACCTTTAATCTTTCAATAAATGTTTAGTCAGTTGCTTTCATTATATTGTCTTAATTAAAATAACAAGAATGGTTTATTTTTAACTCTGAATGATAAATCATAGCATGGGGAATAAATGTATGTTGCAAGATTCTGAATTTAGAAGATTGCAGATTGTGCTCAGGAAAAAAATGGGATTGTAATGATAGGTCTTTACATAGGGTATAAGGTTAAGTTTAATGTGATGCTTTTCATATTTCCAGTTACTGTGTAGCTGTAAAGATGCCTGTGGATTGTTAAGACACCAAAGTCATTATGAATAAACTTAATTTTTTGTTATTCGAGGATAACAAAAATCATTTTCTTAGCAATCGGGAGACGAACCTCATTTGTATCATGCTTCTCTCTCTTTTTTTATTTAATTTTATTTTTCTTAGAATATTGTTGATTTACAGTGTTGTGTCAATTTCTTCTGTACAGCATAATTCTTTTTCCCATATTATCTTCCATCATAGTCTGTCCCAAGAGACTGAATACAGTTCCCTGTGTTATAGAGTAGGACCTCATTGCTTATCCATTCTAAATGTAATAGTTTGAAACTACTAACCCCAAACTCCCAGTCCATCCCAATCCCTCCCCCCTCCCCCTTGGCAACCACAGGTATGTTCTCTATGTCTGTGAGACTACTTCTGTTTTAAAGATAGGATCATTTGCACCATATTGTAGATTCTACATATAAGTGATGTAACATGATTTTTGTCCTTCTCTTTCTGACTGCTTCACTTCATATGATCACCTCTAGTTGCATCCATATAAATGCCATTATTTTGTTCTTTTTTATGGCTGAGTAATATCCTGCCATGATCAATGTTCTTTGAAGTCCTTCTTGGTACATATCCAGGTACTTGTGTATATATCAATCTTTCCATTAGAGACTCTACCTATAATTTCTTTCTTTTTTTTATAATTTTTTTCATTTTCCCGCTGTTCAGCAAGGAGGTCAGGAAGGATTACCTATAATTTCTGAGGTAATATTCTGGGGCTCTGAAAAGCTATCGAATAACTAGTTTAATTTACTCTGACTTTTACCACTAAGCTAAATTGCCTACCAACATCACTGACAGTGAACTTTGATGTTCAAACTGGACTATGAGAGAAGATCTTACAATTTTATTTTTGCAAATGAGAACTAGAGCAATTTGAGAGCTGAGACTTAATAATTTTGTCTATATATTCAAAAATAGCATAGTAAGAGCAGAGACTAAGCACAACTTTACATTGTATAGTTTTGAATAAAATGCTATTTTTATTCAAGAAATATTCATGAAAATTTTTATTCCTTTATTTTGCAAGGAAACATAAAGACATTTAATTTTTTAAACTGAGATATAGTTGATAATACTGAGTTACATTTTCCAATATTGTGTCAATTTCTGCTGTACAAAGTGACTCAGTTATATATACATATATACATATTATTTTTATATTCTTTTACACCATGGTCTATCCTAGGAGAATGGACATAATTCTCTGTTCTCTACAGTAGGACCTTGTTGTTTATCCATTCTAAATGTAATGGTTTGCATCTACTAACCCCATACTCTCAGTCCATCCTCCTCCTCCCCCTCCCCTTGGCCAAGTGAGGACACTTCTGTATCAATCCATTCAGTATTTCCTTTCATCCCTGGACCACTAGACAGTAAATAGAGTGCTGTATGAATACTTCACAGTAGAAACGTATAGTTTGTGTTTATTATTATGAAATGCAGCAGGATCCATTTTCCCAATGTAAAAGTATGTCTAAAATTTTAAGAGTCATTGAATGAAAGGTGAGTATTATGAGTTCTACAAGTACAAAGAAAAGCTGGTGAGGAATCTAAAAAGGTAACAGGAGAAGGTGGTTTTCTGTGTTCCTCAAGGATACTCATCATGTGAGGGGAAATTAGTAAAATAGCACAAAGCAAATCCTCATTTTCTTCACAAATGTAAGTGTCTTTGGTTTTTATATACCATGTCCTCTACACTCAGCTTTGAAAGTGACTCATATCAGACCCCCTCATCCCACCAATAAAGGATTTCAGTTTAGTATTTGGTTTTCCCTACTCCCCAAGTACTCAAAAATTTCCCAAAATTCACTTCCCTTTCTCCAACCCTTTTCTACACTCCTGCCATTTTGTCTCACCCAGATTTCTCTTGGCCATTAAAACACACACATATTTAGCATTATTTCCAGTACACCCAGATTAATGGGTTGTATATTCAAATTCTCGTCACCAGCTAATAAGAAATCAATCTCCGAGTTCTTCACACCAAGAGCTCTGATCCAGGAGGACTCTAGAGATAAGATTTAGAAAGTTGGAACAAATCATCCTTCCCATACCTCCACTTTATTCCACTCTATAACCCAAAGCACATTTTCTCTCAAGACCTTAATTGAAAAGATGCCAAAGAAAATGTATTTGAAGAGGGATGAGCCCTTTCTAGATAAGCAGAGATCAGAGACTTCTAAGGATGTTTGTTGAATGTGCGTATGGTAGGCCTCTGTTGGTGTAAGGAAAATCCAGGGGACTTCTTCTGACTAAATCACCAGGAGAAGCATAGTGAGGTCTATAGAAATGTTCTAAACAGATAAGTTCTTCCAAATGACATTTCTTCTCCAGGAAATTTTTTTAAGAGGGAGATCTGAAGAGTTGGGGACCATGCTGGAAAGCAGAGAGACATGTCTGGAGTCTTGCTGTGCTTTGAGCCTTAATTCCTGATAGAGGGTGACAATTTTGTGGTAGGAAGCTTCTAAGATGCTCCCAATCTCCCTTGCCTTCTGCACACATACCCTTGTATAGACCCATCTCTAAATGGGCTAGACCTTGAGTCTTGCATCCAAGAATAAAATAGTGAAAAATATTGGGATAGAACTCCAACATTAACTTGTAAGGAGATTCAGGCTTTCATCTTATCATCCCTCTTCTATTCTCTCACTAGATCATTCTGACAGAAGATAGCTGCCATGTTTTCAGCTGCCCTATAGAGAAGCCCTGAGATGATGCTTATGGCCAACTGCCCATGAGGACCTAAATTCTTGTTACGTGAGAGAGCTTAGAATCAGATCTCTTTAGTCAAGCCTTAAGATGACTGCAGCTTTACATTTAGAAGGCAGACATCTGTGAAACCTGTTAGTATTTAAGCAAACTGTCAATTTAATAAGTTGATCAAAATAGATTGTTATTTAATGCACCAACATATGTAAATTTTTTAGAAAAATAAAAATTTGGTGGTCATTCAAAATAGTGAAAAATCATACATTTCCAAACATAAAATCCAAAATCCCAAAGCATGAATACTCACCAAAAGTAAGCAGTTCTCCTTGGACACATAAATCTTAATTGAGAAAATGGAAATTGTATCAGATTTTTGGTGTAGAACAAAAAACTCTCCCTATGCAGCATGATTTATTCAATGAATTTTCAAATACACAAGTCGTATATTGCTTTCATGTTTATAAAATATAATTTTATTTTACGTCACTCTTCTGTTACATTTTCACAGTGTTGTGTCAGTGGGGTCCTACTGTACAGCACAGGGAACAAACTATATCCGATCTCTAGGGATAGACCATGATGGGAGAGAGTACTGGGTCACTATGCTGCATGGCAGAAATTGACATATATTCTTTATTTTTTTATTTTTATTAAAGTATAGTTGATTTACTATGTTTTCCCAATTTCTGCTATACAGTCATATGACACAGTCGTACATATATATACAATGTTTTCCTTATATTATCTTCCATCATGTTCTCTCCCAAGAGATTGGATTTAGTTTCCTGTACTGTACAGTAGGATCTCATTGTGATCCTTTCTAAATGTAATAGTTAGCATCTACCAAACTCAAACTCCCCATCCATCACACTCTCCTCCAACCCCCAGAAACCACAAGTCTGTTCCCTATGTCTGTGGGTCTGTGTTTTGTGTATATGTTCATTTTATGCCATCTGTTAGATTCCACACATAAGTTACATCATCTTGTAATTGTCTTTTTTTTCAGTCATATGTTGCTTTAAAAAAAAACTATCGTGGTATAGTTGACTTACAATGTTGTATTAGGTTTACAGCAAAGTGAATCATATATCCATGACATTTTTTTCCTATATAGGTTATTACAGAACGTTGAGTAGACCTCCCTGTGCTATAGAGTAGGTCCTTTTTAGTCATCCAGTTGTCTGTATTTATAAAGTCCCTGCAACTTGGAAGTTGGAAGTGAAATGTATAGGTATGCCTCCTCCTGAAAGTAGGAAAAGCCCAGACTTTTCCAAAAACATTCACTTTTCACTCTTCCTCTTCCATTAATAACAACAAGTCCTCAGAGACTGGGATAACAAGGACCCATTTGGCTAATGAGTAGCTCTGTGCATTGAGTTCTCAAGGCCATGAAAGACTAAATCATCAGGCTGTGTTTCCAGTCATTCAGGTTCCTGGTCCAACTCTAGCAGGCTTCATAACTCTCTCTTCCCCTCCCAGAATTACTGTCTGCATCAGGAGGTTCATGACTAACCCTGTCTTGCAGTCCTAAGGACAATTCTGAATCTTCAACACTTGCCAGGCAAGAGAAGAGCAGTGGATTATCATTCCTTGGCCATGCTCCAGCAGAGACACAGACCAACCCAGTGAGTACAATAGAGATGGTTGATGGAGAAAGAACTGTCAAGAGTAATCTTTTTTTACTTTTTAAGACCACACCCATGGCATGTGTAGGTTCCTGGGCTAGGGATTGAATCAGATGTTCAGCTGCCAGCCTAGGCCACAGCCACAGCCAGATCCAAGGTGCATCTGTGACTTACACTGCAGCTTGTGGCAACACTTGATCCTTAACCCACTGAATGAGGCCAGGGATCCAGCCTGCATCCTTACAGACTGGCAGATTCTTAACCCACTGATGAGAACTCCAAGAGTATTGCTTTTTCAGCATTAGAACAAATAGGAGAGTTGGGGCAAACAGATGGAGGGGCACCAATCTTCATGGTTTCAGCTCAGAAGTTATGTGGTCTATATTTTTGGTTCTGATGGGGATTCAATGTCTTGTTCAAAGTTCTGCTTTTCTCCCACACTGGTTCTGCCATTGTAGGTATGTCCCTGTGTTAACAGGAATGAGGCCAGGGATCAAACCTGCAACCTCATGGTTTCTATCTGGATTCTTTTCTGCTGCACCACTAGGGGAACTCCAAACAGTGAATATTTTCTGAGCATAGTCCTTAGGGACCCACAATTTAATTTTGAATCTTACCTGTGCTATTTATTATCTTGTGACAATGGGCAAAATTTTGGTATCCCTGAGCCTCAACATTGTCAGTTGATACAAATGCATTGGGTAAGAATTAAACCTATTTAACCTGTTGTGGCTCAGCAGGTTAAAAACCCAACATAGTGTTGCTGAGGATGGGGATTCAATCCCTGGCCTCACTCAGTGGGTCTCAGGCTTCAGTGCAGGTCATGGACAATGCTCAGCTCTGATGTGGCTGTGGTGTAGGCTCCAGCTGCAGCTCTGATTTGACCCCTAGCCCAGGAACTTCCTTATGCCACAGGTGTTCTTCTAAAAAGAAAAATAAAAAAGAATTAAACATAATGCGTACTGAATATGCGATTAAATATATGATCAATACATATAGTAAAGGCAAATTAAATTTTAGGCATTTTTACTTTTATTGAAGCTAAGTACCAGAGACCCAGTCAAATTATCCTGTCATATACAGGTTTGGTTTCCTCTAGATACTGAGTGAATTTATTTTTCTTTATGCAGGTAGATTATGAGTTCTTGGAGGGTAACAGCTAAATGTCATTCATTTCTGATTCCAAAAGACTGTACATTTCATGGCACAGGGTAAGCTGCAAGAATGACAACAATCTCTGTTAAGTATTGATTGTGTTCTTCCTTGGTTCACAGAAACAGAGTAGAAACCATATGGCTTACAAACTGGGTGCTTTCCTACCTGTGATTTCATTCCTTTCAGTGATGTTCTGTAGGACTAGACAACAGAAAAAAAATTGCTGTTGTATAAGGGACACATCTTTCCAATTTATAGAATCTACAATACAAGCATAAAAAATTGCAGATGTTGTCATTAAAATGAAAACACTGAAAGAGCAGTACTAATTTTTTTTTTGAGACACAACTTGGGATTGACTGAGACACAACTTGGGATTTCCACTCATTCTACAAATGAATTCCCTAGGACATGGTGGGCTTTTATCTCTGCAGGACCGCAGGATAAAATGTCCTAAGTCTTTCCTTGCATTGTATTTCATCAATAAATCCACATTCCAAATATTATTCAAATTCTGATTTTAAAAATATAGCTGAATATATTTTGTAAATTCAAACCTCTCTCAGGTGTCACACATGTCATAGAGATGGGTGTTTATTTTTCCCATTTCTAAGTAAGGAATACCAACATGGAGAGGAGGAAAGATTTACCAACACTCCATCTTTAGTATGTGAAAGATGTGAGATGCAGACCAAGGTCTCTTGACTTCCATTCCACAGCTGTTTCTGTACCATTAAAGCAGAATTATTGTTTTCTTTTCAAACCTGCTTTTCCCAGATGAGGAAATGCAGATAGAACCACTGTTTCTTTCTCTTGGGATTTGGTGAGTTCATTTGTGAATTAGGGAACTGGTCCAAATGGTTTAGAGGAGACTGTATTGCATGGATTTTGTGAATCATAGAGTTTTCTGTGAATAATAGTGCATTTTGCAGATTACTTTGGAAATGTGAGCTATGAAACTACCATTCCCTAGACATGAAGGGGGTTTTTACATGCATCTATAATGGGAAGACCATGGCTAGACAGAGTTAAGAGGTGTTTTTGGTCTCTTCCTTTTATTATTATTATTATTATTATTATTAATTTTGCTTTTTAGGGCTGCACTCATGGCTATGGAGGTTCCCAGGCTAGGGGTTGAATCGAAGCTATAGCTGCTGGCCTATGCCATAGCAACAGCAATGCCAGATGCTAGCCGAATCTGCGGCCTACACCACAGCTCATGGCAACACTGGATCCTCAACCCACTGAATGAGGCCAGGGATTAAAGCAGCAACCTCATGGTTCCTAGTCAGATTGATTTCCACTGCACCACTACAGGAACTCCTGGTCTGTTCCTTGTCATTAGAATATGTATTTAATTATTTCTCATTTTTCTGTGCGGAGAGAAATGGTAGGTAAGGGCTAGGCTTAGCAAGGTGTGTTATGTAGACTCCTCTGGTGCCCTCTCTGGGCTGGAAAGTGTCTAGAATCATCTCAGGAAATTAAGAATCCTCTTGACCTTCTTTCAGAGAGGGGAGAAGAGCCCCCTTACATACTTATGTCCTACTTTTAGGAAAATAGGAGGAGAACTAAGAGCTTTTTTGTATCCATTTCTTCTAAATCATCTTCAGCTCAAAGTAAACTTTATGATAAAGTGGCACCTTTTGGGTTAGGATATTCTGCTACCATTAATTTATTTTGAAACACCAAGAAGTTTATATATAGCAAATGTCAAAATGATACCTGAAGAGAGAGGCTCAGGTTAGAATTCTTAAGGTGAGAGATCTATAAAGAAGGAAAAACCCATAGATTGGAACACTCAGAAAAGAACAAATCTTAGTACTTTCTCCCATATCCTATTGAATTAGTCTCTCAGTCTCAGAAATAGGTCGGTCCAGTTAAAAAAGGTGTGTCTCATTTAATTTATTTGTTGGATGCCATTCCTTTGCTTTTTTATTTTTTTCAAGTTTTCTTGAAGTATAGTTAGTTTACAAGGCAGCAAAAATTTCTCCTGTGCAACAACGTGACCCAGTCATACATATACACATATACATTCTCTCTCAGATTCTTTTCCCACATAGATTATCACAGAATACTGGGTAGAGTTTTCTGTGCTATTCAGAAGATCCCCCATTGGCCAATCCTCAGTATGCATATGCCAACCCCAAATCCCTAGTCCATTAATCCTACACCCCTCCTATCCCCTTTGGTAACCTTAAGTATTTCAAAGTCTGTGAGTCTGTTTCTGTTCTTCAAATAAGTTCATTTTTATCCTTTTTTAAAAAGATTCCACAAATACGTTATATCATATGATATTTGTCTTTCACTCTCTAAGTTCACTTAGTATGATAGTTTCTATGCCCATCCATGTTGCTGCAAATTACAACTAAAAATAGAACTACCACATGATCTAGGAATCCCACTCCTGTGCATCTATCCAGAGAAATCCATAATCTGAAAAATATATGCACCCCGGTGTTCATTACAGCACTACTTGCGATAGCCAAGACATGGAAGCAACCTCAATTTCCATTAACAGAGGAATGGATAAAGACGATGTGGTACATATATACCATGGAATATTACTCAGCCATAAAAGAAGGAAATAATGCCTTTTGCAGCAACATGGATGGGCCTATGTCTCATTTTAGGAAGTGATGGTATAGGTGAATGGGGCATCTGCCTAAGTTAGGAATCTATATGGTGTGAGTAATTAAGCATTTGGTGGGGTATTTTTGTGGAAATATAAGGAAAACGAAGGTGAATGATTAGAACAAAACTACAAAATCCGGTTTTTTGGTTTTTTTGTTTGGTTGGTTGGTTGGTTGGTTAGTTGGTTGGTTTTTTGGTCCAGAGGGCAGACAACTAAAATTTTTAGAGGCTGGGTTTGAAGTATCTTTAGATGGTGGAGTGAAGGATAGGGAATGCCATTTGGATACATTTTTTAGTTTGTATTTTAAATGTCTCTGGTGATGACTTAAGAGTTATGATTGGGTTTTAGAGCAGAGTATAGAAGTATGTAATTTTAGCCATAGGGTCATTTGTTTTTTAGATAATTTTGAAAATGATTTGGGTAGTTAGGTTTTAATTTTGAGTGAAAGTTAAAAAGATTTGACTAAAGACAGTCCCAAGTCACTGTTAAAAAATACTCAGTTATCCATTTAACCAAAGTGAAAAATAAAATATTTTAAAGGTAAATATAGAAAGTAATATGCAATTGATCCTTGGACAACTCAGGAGTTAGGGGTGCTTATGCTTATTCGGTCAAAAATTCACCTATAATGTTACAGTCAACCCTTCATATACATGGTTCCACTCTGCAGATTCAACCTACTATAAATTGTGAGGTACTGTAGTCCATATTTATTTTTTAAAGTCCACATATAAGTGGACACGCACAATTCAAACTTGTGTTGTTCAAAGGTCAACTCAGGAGTTAGGGGTGCTTATGCTTATTCGGTCAAAAATTCACCTATAATGTTAGTCAACCCTTCATATACATGGTTCCATGCGTAGTATTTTTTTAATATGGAGAAGACTCGGTTTTCTTAAGTAACTAGTGGCGTGATAAGAAGACATGACATTCAGGAAATAAGTTTGCTAAAATACAGAATCTTTATTTCCTAGGTAAAATTTAATAGGTAAAGAAAAAAATCGTTAACAATTTTCCAAGGACTTGCATTCTTAAAACAGAGAAAAAAAATCAAATTCTAGTTTTGTGTGGGCACAATACTTCTATCAAAGCTCAATTTTAAAACCATTATAATAAATTTGTGAAATTTAGCCAGCTTGCTTGCGTGCTTCCTTCCTTCCTTTTCATTTTATTGACTAATCTGTGGCATATTGAAGTCCCTGGGATAGGGGTCTAATTGGAGCTGAAGCTGCAGCCCTTCCCCACAGCCATGGCAACACAGGAACCAAGATGAATCTGCAACCTACACCTGCAGCTTGCAGCAATGCCAGATCCTTAACCCACTGAGCAAGACCAGGGGTAGAATCCACATCCTCAGAGAGACAGTGTTGGCTTCTTAACCCACTGAGCCAGAATGGGAACTCCCTAAATTGGTATTCTTTGGAATGACATATTCTCCTAACCTTCAGTAGATTCAATAAATGTACACATTTTGGAAATGAGAAAACTACTCAGTTTATTGTAATATTGTAACTTTCCCACTTGTGTTTTTTTTTCCAAATTAAATGATGTTTTGACATGTTAAGGGGAATGAAGACCTATTTGCCTTTGGGGAGCTGAATTTAGGAGAGATTCGAAAACTCAAAAAATCCTAAGCAGTATAAGAAGCCAGTTTAAGATTTCAGACCTGGGATTGAGACTAAATTTTTCAGTTGCAGTGCCCATCCCCACCTGCCCCACATCTGTGCTTCTGCATCAAGTGGATTCAACCAACCGCTGATCGAATTCCATGTGGAACACTGTATACTGTAAGGCAGACTGTTCTACACTATTTACATAAGGTAATTGAGAATTTATGTGTGTGTGTGGTGGTCCTGGAGTTAATCAATGCCATGGGAATACTGAGGTACAAATGTATATAAATAAGGATGGATTAGATAATAAAATAACCCATCACAAATATTTAGGACTAGCGCCCTATTTAATGAATTTTCCTCAACATGTTCTCTACACATTTTCCTCCACAATGGGAGTCTGATATTTTACTGTGTCCTTGGATTTATTGTCTCAAAAATGCCCATTTTCTCTTAAATACTTTGGTCCAAAGTCTTTAAAATGGATGTAGATAGAAATAGCTGAATAGAACAGACACCAGTGAAGAAAGGTTCAAAAAAGAATGAATTCGCCTCAACTGAGAAATAGTGCTAAATGTTTATGTTGCCCAAGTGTGAATAATTTATCTTGAATTATGTGAATCAAAAACATAAGCACTAAGCTGAGTGCCTGTATACTTGTTTTTTTTTATTCCAACACTCCTTTTTTTTTTTTTCAAAAGGGGGCCCAGCTACATGGAACTTCAGAATCTAACAAAGGTCTCAGAATATTACCTGCTGGGACTCTCAGATGATCCAGAACTTCAGCCCTTCATATTTGGGCTCTTTCTCTCCATGTACCTGGTTGCCATACTTGGAAACATGCTCATCATCCTGGCTGTCAGTTCTGATTCCCACCTCCACACCCCCATGTACTTCTTCCTTTCCAATCTATCTTTGGCTGACATAGGCTTCATCACCACCACAGTCCCCAAGATGCTGGTGAATATGCAGGCACACAGCAAATCCATCACTTATGCAGGTTGCCTAACTCAGGTGTCCTTCTTCTTCCTCTTTGGCTGCTTGGACAGTCTACTCCTGGCTGTGATGGCCTATGATCGGTTTGTGGCCATCTGTTACCCCCTGCACTACCTGGTCATCATAAAGCCCCGTCTCTGTGGCTTGTTGGTTCTGGTCTCATTTTTTGTGAGTCTTTTGGACTCTCAGATTCATTGCCTGATGGTATCACAACTTGCCTTCTGCAAAGACGTGGACATCCCTCATTTCTTTTGTGATGTTCCTAAGCTTCTCCATCTTGCATGTTATGACATATCCACCAACTATATTGTTATATTTCTTGTTGGGACCATCTCTGGTTTTCTCCCTATATCAGGAATTAGTTTCTCTTACTATAAAATTGTTTCCTCCATTCTGAGAGTCTCATCATCAGGTGGGAGGTATAAAGCCTTCTCCACATGTGGCTCTCACCTGTCAGCTGTTTGCTTATTTTATGGAACAGGTCTTGGGGTGTACCTCAGTTCAGTTGTCTCATCTTCCCCAAAGAAGGATGTGGTAGCCTCAGTAATGTACACTGTGGTCACACCTATGCTGAATCCTTTTATCTACAGTCTGAGGAACAGGGACATCAAAAGTGCCCTGTGGAGGATTGTCAGCAGAATAGCCTAATCTCAATACCTGTGTCATCCTTTTGGTCACAGAACTGGAAAAGTCAGCTGATTTTTTTGAAAGATAAAACAAAATTTCCAAAACTTCAGCTAGAGCAACTATGAAAAAAAGTCTTTTTTTCCCTGAAAAGAATAAACTGAAAAAGTGGAAGTGAGACATTATTATCAATGCCATAGAAATAAAAAAAGACCTTAAGAGAGTACTGTTGAGCAATTATATACCGAAAAGAGTTCAACCTATAAGAATGGATAAATTTAAAGAAACATAAGATATACCAAGTCTAAACCATTAAGAACTAGAAAATGGGAACAGACCAATAAAATATAAGGAGATTGAATCAGTAATCAAAAGCTTCCCAAGGGAAAAAAAAGGACCAAATTGTTCACAGGTGAATTCTACCATTTAAAGAATTATTGATAATCCTTTTCACACCCTTCCATAAAATTGAAGAAGAGAGAATATTCCCCAACTCATTTTATGAGGCACACAATACCTTCATACCAAATACAGATAAAGATCCTACAAGAGCAGAAAAGTATAGGTCAATGCACCTGATGAATAGAGATAGAAAAATTCTCAAAAAAATAGTATAAAACATTAAAAAGAACATATACCATGATCCATTGGGATTTATCTCCAGGATGTAAGGATGGCTCAACATTCACAAGTCAATCAATGTTCTACGGGTCACAGTAACAAAACTAAAGACAAAAATCATATGATGATCTCAATAGATGCAGAAAAAATCATTTTACAAAATTCAACATCTTTTTATGAAAAAAACTCTCCACACATTTGTATTAAAGGGTATATCTCTCTGCATAATAAAGGCATTATATGAAAAACACACAGCTAACATCATACACAACAGTGGAAGTTTGAAAGCTTTCCCTCCAGGATCAGGAATAAGAAAAAGATGCTCACTCTCACCAGACTAATGCAACATAGTACTGGAAGTTCTTGGAAGAGCAATCATTCAAGAAAAATAAATAAAAAATATCCACCTTGGAAAGAAGTAAATTTGTCTCAACTTTCTTATAACATGATCTTGTATAAGGAAAACTCTAAAGATTACACCAAAAACATTTTTAGATCCAGTAAAGAAATTGAATAATGTTTCAGGGTTCATGATCAACACAAAACAAGTTGCATTTCCATACACTAATCATAAACTGTCTGAAAAAGAAATTAATCTCATTTATAATAGCATCAAAACCAGTAAAATACTTAGGAATAATTTGGCCAAGAAAATGAATGGTCTATACACCAAAACTCTGAGACACTTATGAAAGAAATTGAAAAAGAAATAAATTTATAGACATCTGTGGTTTTGGATCAAAAGAGTTAATATTGTTAAAATAGCCACACTACCCAAAGCCATCTATAAGTGCAATGTCCACTAAATTCCAGTAACTTTTTCACAGAAATAGAAAAAAACAATGCTAAAATTTGGAATCACACAGGCCTCAAAATAGTCAAAAAAATTTTGAGAAGAAACAATGCTGGAGGATCTCACTCCCTGATTCAAAAACTATATTACAAGGCTACAGTAATCAAAACAGTATGCTACTGGCATAAAACCATACACATACACAATGAAAGAGAATTGAAAGTCCAGTTGTAAACCTATAAATACTTGGTAAACTAATATTTGGCAAGGGAGCCAAGAACACTCAAAAAGATATGTCTTCAATAAATAATGATGGGAAAACTGGATAACTACACACAAAAGAATAAATTCGGATACCTATCTTACACCAGTCACCAAAATTAACTCAAGTTGAATGGTGTTGTCAGAAGCTGAGCAGAAGGGGAAGTAGGGAGATGTTGGTCAAAGTGCACATACTTTCAGTTTTAAGATGAATGAGTTCCAGGGATCTAATAATGCACAGCATTTTGACTGTACATTAGTTAATAATCCTTCCTTTTTTCTTTTTATGACCACACCTCTGGCATATGGACATTCCCAGGCTAGTGGCTGAATCAGAGCTGCAGCTGCTAGCCTACAACACAGCCATGGCCACACCAGATCTGAGCTGCATCTGTGACCTACATAACAGCTTGTGACAATGCCAGATACTTAAACCACTTAGTGAAACCAAGTATGGAAACTGAATTCTCACAGAGACAACATTGTGTCCGTAACACATTGCATCATGATGGGAACTCTAGTTAAGAATACTTTATTGTATATTTGAAAGTTGCTATAAGAGTAAAATTTTAATGGTCTCACCATAGAAACAACTAAATGGAAAATATATGAGGTGAAGAATGCATTATCTAATCTTATTGTAGAAATATTTTGGAATATATATGTGTATCAAATCATTACAAAACACTAAAAGTCAATTATATCTCAATAAAGCTTAAAATTCTAATATAACCTACTAAATGCTGAAAAGATTCAGGTGAATTAGACTGTCATTTTTGAAGACTTGCTCATCAGAGTACACTTCAGAGTGAAAGGCATCCCATGGCAGGGGAGAAATATTGGCAAAATATAGTGATAAGAGATTACCATCAGGAACATGTAAAGAACTCCTACAACTCACTATGAAAAAACAAATAACCACATTAAAATGGGCAAAGGATTTTTGTATAGACATTTCTCTAAAAAAGATAAGCCAGTGGCCATTAAGCCCAAGACAAGATGATCAACATCAATAATCATTAGGGAAATACAAAGCAAAACCACAACTGGGATAGAACATGATGGGAGATAATATGAGACAAGGAATGTATTTATAGGTATGGCTGTGTCATTTTCTGTACAGCACAAATTGGAACAATAGTATAAATCAACTATAGATTATTTCTTTAAAGGGAGATGTTATGCTAAGTAAAAGAAGTCAGTCACATAAGACCACATATTAGATGACTCCATTTAAATGAAATGACCCAAATAGGCAAATTCATAGAGAAAATTAGTGACTGCTTAGGACAGACTGGGGGTGGGATGCGGACTCAAAGGTAATGGGACTAGGGTTGCTTTTTAGGGTGATGGAAATGTTCTAAAATTTGAATATGGTGATTTTCACACAGCTTTATGAATATTCTAAAAACCATTAAGTTGTAAATTTAAATGGGTATATTGTAGGGTTTGTGACTCATACCTCAATAATGTTATTCAAAAATAAAACCAGGAGTTTCCATCATGGTACAGTGGTTAACGAATCTGACTAGGAACCATGAGGTTGCAGGTTCAATTCCTGGCCTGGCTCAGTGGGTTAAGGATCCAGCATTGCCGTGAGCTGTGGTGTAGGTCGCAGATGCGGTTCAGATCCTGCATTGCTGTGGCTCTGGCCTAGGCTGGTGGTTGCAGCTCTGATTACACCCCTAGCCTGGGAACCTCCATATGTTGCAGGAGCAGCCCTAGAAAAGGCAAAAAGATTTTTTAAAAAGTTAAATTAAAAAAACCCACAAGGAGAAATGCATCACACCTTTAGTATGATTGTTATAAAAACAAAAACAAAATGGAAAACAGCAACTATTGGTGAGGATGTGGAGATATAAGAACATTTGCTCATTGCTGGTGGAAATGTAAAATTGTGCAGTTACTATGCAAAACAATATAGAAGTTTCTCCTAAAATTAAAAATTGAATGACCATACTATCCAGGATGCTACTTCTAGGCATATATCTGAAAGAATGAAAAGCAGAGATTCAAACAGACATTTGCATAGCGATGTTCCTAGCATCATTATTCCAACAGCCAAAAGTGAAAGCAATCTAACTATTCATTAATAGATGCATGGATAAACAAAATGCATCATATACATAATATGGAATATCATTCAGTGCTAAAAAGGAAAGACATTCTGGAACATGCTATAACATGCAGGAACCTTGAAGTCATCATTCTAAATAAGATAATCCAGTCAAAAGGGAGAAATACTTTTTGATTCCATTTATATGATGTATGCAGAGGAGTCAAATTCACAGAGACCTAAAAGAATGGTAGTTGCCAGGGGCTGAAGGGAGGGAGGAATGAAAGTTGGTGTTTAGTGGGAACAGAGTCTCAGTTCGAGATGATGAAAAAGTTCTGGAGATGGATGTGATGATTCACAACAATGTGAATATGTTTAATTCTACAGAACTGTACAGTTTAAAAAAATCAACTGTTGCAGGGAGGGAAGAATTGGGAGGGTGGGAATGACATATACACACTACACACTACTGTATAAAACAGATGATTAACAAGAAACTACTCTATAGCACAGGAAAATCTACTCAATTGTTTGTAATAACCTATATGGCAAGAAATGGATACATTTTGTGTATGACTGAGTCCCTTTGCTGTACACCTGAAAATAATATAACATTGTAGAATAACTATATGTCAATAAAATAAAATTTTAAAAAATTGTTAAAGTAGTTAATTGTTATGTATAGTTTAACAACAGTGAAGTAAGGGAATTATAAAAAAAAAACGTATATGTATCTTAAACAAATAAAAATAAGTGAGAAGTTTGGGCAGTCTTCCTCATAAGAAGAAGAAACTCCAGACCTTCAATGGACATTCATTTTTCCCTTTTTCTCTTTAACCATATTAGGAAATCCTTAGAGATTAAATAACGTAGATTAATTTGGCTAGTTATGAGCTCTGTGCTTTGGGCCCCAAATGTCACACAATTTTAAATAATCAGCCTGTGTCTCTAGCCCATCATTTCAAAGTTCCAATCCAGTGGACTGGGATAGTCCACTATCTCTCTTTCTCTCATGGTCATCGGCAACCAAAGGCTCATGTCTGATTCTGTCTTTCTACCAATCCTGAAGACAAAGCCTGAGCTTTCATCACACACCAGGCAGGGGAGCAACAGCAGATTTGCACTCTTTGGTCATGCCCCAGCGGAGACACAGTGCAGCCCAGTAAGTGCCCAGGGTGACAGTGGGTAGAGGAGAGACTGTCAGGAGCATTGGTTCCTTGTGATCAAGACAAACAGAAGATCTGAATCAAACAGATGCTAGGATATAGTTCTCTGTGTTGTACAGTAGGACCTCATAATTTATCCATTCTAAAGCTAACAGTTTTCATCTCTTACCCCAAACTCCCCATCCATCCAACTTCTTCCCCCCTCCCCACTCACAAACACAAGTCTGATCTCCATGGCTGTGATCTGTTTCCATTTTTGCAGATAGGATCATTTGTCCATATTTTAGATTCCACATATAAGTGATATCCTATGGTATTTGTTTCTCTCTCTGCCTCCACTTAGTATGCTTCTCTAATTGCATCCCTGTTACTGCAAATGGCATTATTTTGTTCTTTTTGTGGCTAATATTCCATTGTGTGTCTGTGTGTGCGATACAACAGATCCCATCGGCCAGTCATTCCATGTACATGGTGTGCATATGCCAATCCCAATCCCTCAGTCTGTCCCTTCCACCCCTATCCCCTTTGGTAACCAGAAGTTTGCTCTCAATGTCTGCGAGTCTGTTTCTATTCTGCAAATAAATTCATTTCTATCCCTTTTTAAAATTCCACATGTAAGTGATGTTACCTGATGTTTGTCTTTCCCTGTCAGACTTATTTGACTTAGTATAAGAATTTTATGTCTATCCATGTTGACACAAATGACATCTCATTCTTTTCTATTGTATATAAATATCACGGACTTCCCATGTGGCTCACAACATAACTACTTGGCATTGGTTCTACAGTGCCTGTGGCTCAACCCCTGGCTTGGGAACTTACATCTTCTTTTTAAACTTTCTTTTAAATTACGACTGATTTACAAATATTGTGCCAATTTCTGCTGTACAATAAGGTGACTCAGTCATACATATGTATGCATTCATTTATTTTATTTTTTTATTATTTCCCCAATACAATTTTTTTCCCACTGTATAGCATAAGGACCCAGTTATGCATCCATGTATACATCATTTTTTCTCTCATTATCATGCTCTGTCATAAGTAACTTGACATAGTTCTCAGTGTTACATAGCAGGATCTCATTGTTAATCCATTCCAAAAGCAATAGTTTGCATTCCTTAACCCCAAGCTCCCAGTCCATCCCTCTCCCTCCCCCTCCCCCCAGGCAACTACAAGCATTCTTTTTTTTTTACATTTTTTTTCTTTTTATTTTATTACTCAAGTGAATTTATCACATCTGTAGTGGTACAATGATCATAACAATCTAATTTCACAGGATTTCCACAAGCATTCATTTTTGATATTATTTTCCACCATGCTCTATCACAAGAGATTGGATAGATTTCCCTGTGCTATTCAATAGGACCTCATTGCTTATCCATTCTAAACATAATAGTTTGCATCTACTAAACTCAAACTCTCAGTCCATTCCTATCCCTCCCTCCTCCCCCTTATCAACCACAAATCTGTTCTCTATATCTGTGAGTCTGTTTCTATTTTGTAGATAGGTTCATCTGTACCATATTTTAGCATCCACATATAAGTGATATCATACAGTATTTGTCATTCTCTTTCTGACTTCACTTAGTATGATAATCTCTATTCATATCCATGCTGCTTCAAATGGCATTATTTCACTCTTTTTATGGCTAAGTAGTATTCCATTGTATGCACACCACACCTTCTTTATCCATTTCTCTGTCATTGGACATTTAGTTTGTGTCCATGTATTGGCCTTTGTAAATAGTGCTGCATTGAATATTGGGTACATGTATCTTCTTGAATTATGGTTTTCCCTGGATATATGCCCAGGAGTGGGATTGCTAGGTTGTATGGTAGTTCAGTATTTAGTTTTTTAAGGAATATCCATACTATTATCAATAGTGGATGTACCAATTTATGTTTCTACAAACAGTGTAGGTGGGTTCCCTTTTCTCTTCGCCTTCACCAACGTTTATTGTTTGTATACTTTCTGATGATGTTTATTCTGACTGTCATGAGGTTATATATCATCACAGTTTTAGTTTTACCTAATAATTAACAAAGTTGAGCATATTTTCATGTGTTTTTTGGCCATCTGTCTATCTTTGGAGAAATATCTATTTACATCATCTGGCCACTTTTTGATTGGGTTAGTTTTTTTTTTAATTGGGCTGCATGAGCTATTTGCATATTTTGGAGATGAATCCCTTGCCGGTCACTTCATTTGCAAAGTTTTTCTCCCATTCTGTGCGCTGTCTTTTCATTTTGTCTATGGTTTTCTTTGCTGTGTAAAATATTTCAAGTTTAATTAGGCCCTGTTTGTTTATTTTGTTTTTATTTTCTTTAATCTAGGTGGTGGATCCCAAAAGATATTGCTGTGATTTATGTCAGAGAGGTTCTGCCTATGTTTTCCTCTGGGAGTTTTATAGTCTCTGGTCTAACATTTAGGTCTTTAATCCATTTTGAGTTTATTTTTCTGTATGGTGTTAGAGAGTGTTCTAATTTTACTCTTTTGCATGTAGCTGTTCAGTTTTCCCAGCACCAGTTATTGAAGAGACTGTCTTTTCTCCATTGTATATTCTTGCCTCCTTTTTCATAGGTTAGTTGACCATAGGTGAGTGGGTTTGTCTCTGGGATTGCTATTCTCTTCCATTGACCAATATTCTGTTTTTTGTGCTAGTAGCATACGGTTTTGTTTTGATGATAGTAACTTTGTGGTATAGACTGAAGTCGGGGAGCCTGATTCCTCCAGCTGTTTTTCTTTTATTTTTAAAATTTTTTTTCAATTATTATTTCCCCAATGAATTTTTTTTCTACTGTACAGCATGGTGACCCAGTTACACATACATATATACATTCTTTTTTCTCCCATTATCATACTCCATCATAAGTGACTAGACATAGTTCTCAGTATTACACAGCAGGATCTCATTGCTAATCCACTCCAAAAGCAATAATTTTCATCTATTAACCCCAAACTCCCAATCCATCCACTCCCTCCCCCTCCCCCTTGGCAACCACAACACTATTCACCAAGTCCATGATTTTCCTGTGTGGTTCACAGAATAACTACTCAGCATTGTTTCTCTTTTCTTTTTTCCTTTTCATCCACATGCATGGCATATGGAAATTCCTAGGCCAGAGGTCGAATCCAAGCTGCAGCTCTGACCTATGCCACAGCTGTGGCAAAGTTGGATCTTTAACGCACTTCCGGGGGCCATGGATCAAATCAGTGCTTCAACAGTGATCTAAGCTACTGAAGAGACAGTTCTGGATCTTTAATCTCACTGCCACAGTGGTAGTACCCATTTTTCTTTCTTAAGATTGCTTTGGATATTTGGGGTCTTTTGTGTTTCCATACAAATTTTGTAGTTTCCGTTCTATGAAAAATGACGTGGTAATTTCATAGGGATTGAATTTAATTGGTAGATTAGACATATTTTTAAAATGTACCAGTGACAAGAACTTTTGACCTCTGCTCAAACTTTCTGAAGGTCAGAAAACAGTGAAGTTGAGTGTGTGGGACGCAGAGAATGGCAATTTAATTTTGAATCTTATCCGCTCCTCTTCTAGTTAGTGTGTTATGGGGAAAGTTCCTAGTATCTCTGAGACAACACTATCATCTTAGATGATTCCTAATTGGTACAACTCCTTTAACACAGGATTGAAGAGATAATGCATGCTCTATGTAACCCATATATAATGGATGTATAAAATAAGGAAAAATAAATTTGAGAAATTATTTTTGTCAATAATGATAAGGCTGAGCCTCATGTTATCTGACTTAAGGAACATACGACCTGAAATAATATTACCCTGCATTACTTACATTTTTGTCCTTATACAAATAGGTGGTTAATATATATAAAGAAATGACTAATATAATTTATTTATTTTTTTGTTGAGATCTCTCTTTCCTTACAATTATTCTTTAATAGTTATTTCCCCAATACAATTTTTTTCTGCTGAACAGCATGGTTACACATACATGCACACCTTCTATTTTCTCACATTATCATGCTCCATCATAAGTGACTGGACATAGTTCCCAGTGCTACACAGCAGGATCTCATTGCTAATCTATTCCATGAGCGATAGTTTATATCTATTAACCCCAAGCTCCCCAACCACCCCACTCTCTATCCCTCTCCCTTTGCAACCACAAGTCTGTTCTCCAAGTCCATGATTTTCTTTTTGGTGGAAAGGTTCATTTGTGCTGTATATTAGATTCCAGATATAAGGAATATCATATGGTATTTGTCTTTCTCTTTCTGACTTACTTCACTCAGGATGAGTCTCTAGTTCCATCCATGTTGCTGCAAATGGCATTATTTTTGCTCTCTATTCTGTTCCTCTGATGTATATGTCTGTTTTGGTACCAGTACCACATTGTCTTGATGACTGTGGCTTTGTAATATTGCCTGAAGTCTGGGAGAGTTATGCCTCCTGCTTGGTTTTTGTTCCTCAGGATTGCTTTGGCAATTCGGGTTCCTTTGTTGTTCCATATAAATATTGGATTGTTTGTTCCAGTTCTGTGAAAAATGTCATGGGTAATTTGATAGGGATTGCATTGAACCCATAGACTGTTTTGGACAGTATGGCCATTTTTACAACATTGATTTTTCCAATCCAGGAGCATGGAATACCTTTCCATTTCTTTACATATTCTTTAATTTCCTTAATTAATGTTTTATAGTTCTCAGCATATAAGTTCTTTACCTCCTTGGTCAGGTGTATTCCCAGGTATTTGGTGTTGGGGGGTGCAATTTTCAAAGGTATTATATTTGTGTTTCTTTTCTAATATTTCATTGTTAGTATACAGAAATGCAACTGATTTCTAAAAGTTAATCTTATTTCTTGCTACTTTGCTGAATTTGTTGATCAGTTAGAGTAGTTTTTGTGTTGAGTCCTTAGGGTTTTCTATGTATAGTATCATGTCATATGCATACAATGACAGTTTTGCCTCTTCTCTTCCTATCTGGATGACTTTTATTTCTTTTGTTTGTCCAATTGCTGTGGCTAGGACTTCCAGTACTATTTTGAAATAGCAGTGGTGAGAGTGGACATCCTTGTCTTGTTCCAGATTTTAATGGGAAGTCTTTCAGCTTTTCTGCATTGAGTATTATATTTGCTGTGGGTTTGTCATAAATGGCTTTGATTATGTTGTGTTCCCTCTATACCCACTTTGATAAGACTTTATCATGAATGGATGTTGGACTCTGTCAAATGCTTTCTCTACATCTATTGAGATGATCATGTAGTTTTTAGCTTTTCTTTTGTTAATGTGGTGTATGACGTTGATTGATTTGCATATGTTGAAACATCCTTGTGCAGCTGAAATGATTCCCACCTGGTCATGGTGTATGATCTTTTTGATATGTTGTTGGATTCGGATGGTTAAAAAATTTTGTTGAAAATTTTTGCATCTATATTCATCGAAGATATTGGCCAATAGTTTTCTTTTTTCATGGTATGTTTGTCTGGTTTTGGAATGAGGGTGATGGTGGCATCATAGAATCTTTGGGAGTGTTCCTTCTTCTTTAAACTTTTGAAAAAGTTTAAAAGGATTGGTATAATTTCGTCTTTGTACGTTTGGTAGAATTCACCTGTGAAGCCATCTGGTCCTGGACTTTTATTAGTAGGGAGTGTTTTTATGATGTATTCAATTTCATTTATAGTGATCAGTCTGTTCAGTTGATCTATTTCTTCTTGATCCAGTTTTGGCAGGCTGTAAGTCTCTAGAAAGTTGTACATTTCTTCTAGGTTGTCAAATTTGTTGGCATATAGTTGTTGATAGTATTCTCTTATGGTTTTTTGTATTTCTGCAGCAGCCGTTGTGACTTCTCCTTTTTCATTTCTTACTTTGCTTATTTGTTTTTTTTTCTCTCCTCTTCTTGGTGAGTCTAGCCACCAGTTTGTCTATTTTTTTTTTTACCTTTTCAAAGAACCAGCTCTTGGTTTTATTGATTTTCTCTATTGTTTTTGAATCTCAATTTTATTGATTTCCCCTTTGATCTTTATTATTTCCTTCTTTCTGCTGACTTTAGGTTTTGTTTGTTCTTCTTTTCCTAATTCATTTAGGTGGTGGGTTAAGTTGTCAATTTGAGATTTTTCTTCTTTTTTGAGGAAGGCCGGTATTGCTATGAATTTCCCTCTGATCACTGCTTTTGTGGCATCCCATAGATTTTGAGTGGATGTGTCTTCATTATCATTTGTCTCAAGGTATTTTTTAATTTCCTTTTTGATTTTCTCATTGACCCACTGGATTTTTAGTAGCATGTTGTTTAGTTTCCATGTAGTAAGTTTTTTCTCATCTTTTCCTTGGTTGATTTCTAGTTTCATGCCACTGTGGTCAGAAAAGATACTTGAAATAATTTCTATATTCTTAAATTTGTTGAGGTTAGCTTTGTGCCCCAGTATGTGATCAATTCTTGAGAATGTTCCATGTGCACTCGAGAAGAATGTATATTCTGATTTTTTTGGATGTAATGTCCTAAAAATATCAATTAAGTCTAACTTTTCTATTGTCCTTTAGGATCTCTGTTGCCTTATTGATTTTTATCTAGAAGATAAAAATCCATTGTTGTGAGTGGGGTGTTAAAGTCTTCTACTATGATTGCATTCCCATCAGTTTCTCCTTTTATGTATGTTAGTATTTGTTGGAGGTATGTGTGCTCCTATATTAGGGGCATACATATTGACAATTGTAATATCCTCTTCTTGAATGGATCCTTTAACCATTAAATAGTGTCCTTTTTTGTCTTTCTTAATGGCCTTTGTTTTAAAGTCTATTTTGTCTGATATGAGTATTGAAACTCCTGCTTTCCTGTTTTGTCCATTGGCATGAAATATCTTTTCCCATCCTCTCGCTTTCAATTTATATGTGTCCTCTGCTCTAAGGTGAGTCTCTTATAGGCAGCAGATTGAAGGTTTTTGCTTTTTTATCCAATTCGCCACTCTGTGTCTTTTGATTGGAGCATTTAGTCCATTGACATTTAAGGTGGTTATTGATAGATACGTATTTATTGCCATTTTTAACCTTGTTTTCCAGTTGATTCTGTTTCTCTTTTCTTCTTTTCTTTTTTGAGTTGGATGGTTTCCATTTATTTTATGCTTGAATACTTTTCAGTTTTTGTGAATGTAATGTTTAGTTTTGATTTGTGGTTTCCCTGTTTTTTAAGCATGTTAAGCCCTTCTTATATCTGCTTGCTTTTGCCTGATAGTCATATAGGCTCAGACACATCACTAAAATAAAAAAAAAAGAATCCATATTTTCTTACTTTCCTTCTCCACATTGTATGATTTTGATATCTTTTTTTAACATCTTCATGTTTAGATCTGCATGCTGGCTTATTTAAATGATTGTTTTCCAATTGTGGTTTCCTCCATCCTAATTAGAGGGCAGGGTGGTTCTGCAGATGCTACCAGCAGCATGAAGACCCTTGCTCATTTAGGGGAGATTAGGCACTTCTTGTGCAGGCTACCAGTTGCCAAGCACCTCTTGTGTTGGCTAAGGGCATAAGGGGGCTAAGTGCAATGTGGTGCCCCTTTCATGATCCACAGGTGGTAGGGACAGACTGTGGTGGTCGTCTCAGAGGCCAGAGAGAGGCATGGCTTTCCACCACTGAGGGTCTGTGAGTGGGCTCCACCAGTCCCCCCAGCCACCTCAGCAGTTGCCAAAAAGAAAAAAAAGAGGCCATTGCAACCAACCACCATATGCTGTTGCTCTCACTCCCCTGGGAACACACCCACCCTGAAGTTGCCACTGCCAAATGCTCTGGGTAACCCCCAGACACTTAGTCACTGTCCCTTCCCAAGACCCTACTAGGAGCAACTGGTGTTGCACTTCCTGTGTGGGCTAAGTGGACAGGGTGCTTCTTGGATGGTCTGCAGGTGGCAGGGGCAAACTGCCACAGTTATCCCTGATTTCAAAGGCAGGCATGGCCCACTGCCATTGGAGATATCTGAACAAAAATCACTTGCAGCCCCGTTCCCCTAAAGAACACCACAGAGGGCATTGTGACTGAACACCACCTGTCAGTGCCCTCACACCCCTGGGAAAACACCCACCCTGCTGCTGCCACTGCCAAATATTCTGTGCAGTACCCACACGTCTGATCTCTGTGACTTCCCAGGATCCTGCAACTAGGAGCACCTTTTACAACACCTCATGTGTGGGCTAAGTGAGACAGGTTGCTTCATGCATGGTGTACAGGTGTTGGGGGCACACCACTGCAGTGATCACTGACTCTAGAGATGGCCATGGCCTGCTCACAATAGGGGTCCCTGAACAGGCACCACCTGCAGTTCCAATCACCTCAGAGGAGGGCAGTGCCATCAAACACAAGCTGTTGTTGCTCTCACTCCCCTGGGAACTCAAGTACTCTGTTGCTGCTACTGCCAAATGCTCTGGTCACCTTGAAGATCTGCCTAGAGCTTATTACCACTTTCCAGGGCCCTGAGACTGGGAGTAGCCTGTGCCACATTCCTGCAGGTCCTTGTTGCTATTGAGGGCCCAAAAACCAGGAACTGACTGCTGGTCCTACCCATTGCCTCCTTCTCCCTGAAAACACACTGAGCATCCTGGGAACAACAGCCTGCTCACACCAAGGAAAGATACATCAAATATTCAAACTCCCACACCAAAAATAAATAGTAACCCCCCCAAAAAATACAAAGGGTTATCCTTGCATAGAATTAGCCTTACAAGACTACAGTTTGGCTTCCCTGAACTCACAGAAAAAGAAAAACACAAGCAAGATGAAGAAGCACAGAAACCATTCCCAGTTAAAGGAAGAGGAGAATTCACCTAAAGTAGTCAATAATGGAAACAGACCTCTGCAGTCTGACAGACATTGAGTTCAAAAGGGAGATATTGAAAAATACTGAAGGAATTAAGATAGGATATTAACAGTAATGCAGACTCCTTTAGAAAGGAACTAGAAAATATAAGGAGGAGCCAAGAAAAACGAGAAAATTCATTTGCAAATATACAAACTGAGCTTAAGGCAATAAAGAGCAGAATGAATAATGCAGAGGAATGAATTAGTGATATGGAAGATAAAATAATGGAAATCACCCAATCAGGACATCAGACAGAAAGCCAAATGAAAAAACATGAAAGCAATATAAGAGACCTATGGGATAATATAAAGCAGGCAAATCTACATATAATAGGAATTCCAGAAGGAAAAGAAGAAAAGGGGATTGAAAATATAGTTGAAGAAATTATCACTGGAAATTTTCCAAATCTAAAGCATACAGATATCAAGATACGGGAAGCACAGAGGACCCCAAACAAGCTGAACCCAAACAGGTCCACACAAAGACATATTATAATAAAAATGGCAAAAGTTAAAGATAAAGAAAGGATTCTAAAGGCAGCAAGAGAAAAGCAAAACACTAATTTTAAAGGAACCCCCATAAGGCTATCAGATGATTTCTCTACCGAAACACTACAGACCAGAAGGGAGTGGCAAGATATATTTAAAATACTGAAAGGAAAAACTTTGCAACCTAGAATAATCTATCCAGCAAGAATATATTTTAAATTAGAAGGGGAAGTAACGAGTTTCTCCAACAAACAAAAGCTAAAAGAGTACAGCAATACTAAGCCCACTCTAAAAGAAATACTGAAAGGGCTTCTCTAGATTATAACTTATTTCTAATTCCACAGAGTCTATCCCTTATTGGCACAGAGGAGGCACCAAAGACAATCATTTCACAATATATGTAAATCAAACCATTATGCTGTTCACCTTTAACTTACACAGTAATATATGTCAATAATTTCTCAATAAAACTGAAAAAGGTTAATTGAATAATCCTTTAAAAAACAATTTAGGTGATTAAAGATAAAAAAGAGAAAAAATGAAAACAGAAACCATTTCCATTAAATACTGAAGAGACCCTTCAGTTGTTCACAGAAACAAAGCATAGGCAATATGGCTTTCATCACCAGGACCGTTCATGCCTGTGTTTCATCCCTTTTTAAGGAAAGTCCCATAAGGCTAGAGATAAGATAAAACAATGCTTGTTTGTATATTCATCATAAATTTTCCATGGGACCTACTATTTTCTATTTAATTGCATCATCACTTTCAACTATTGAAAAACCACTGCAGAGATTTTCATAAGTGTTGAAAATGTGAAGCAGAAAGAAAAAGCTGAGGGAGGTAAAACTTATTGAATGGACTTAGACACATTTTTGGACTTCAAGTCATTCATTGCTTCAGTGCCCTGAGATAAGAAAGGTTTTGATCTCCCTGCCATGTAATACGTAAAAGGGCATTAAATTGGGGAATGATATTTAATTACTAAATACATTATTCTAATGACTGAAATGCCTGTGGAAAAAAAAAAACAATGACCACATTATTATTAGATTCCAGATTTCCTTTAGGTGTCACAAATGTCCTACACATCAGCTTTATTTTCCCCTTTTGCAATAAGGAACACAAAGTAAAGAATGCTTGAGAGATTTACACACTCTACATATAGGGGGTAAGAGATTCTGGACTCAGACAATGATCTCTTTATTCTTGTACTGGGGTGCTCTTCTCCCCACCACAGTTAATGAGTAGCTTTCTTTCAAAACTTAGTTTGATTCCCAAAGGGAAAACTAAGGTTGATGAATTCATTTCTCCTTTTTTGGATTCAGTCTCGTTTGTGAATTATGAGAATGAGCCTGCTGTTATAGGGGCCATTATGGCACAAATGTTGTGGTTTATAGGGTTTTCTATGAATAGTCATACATGTCATAGTTCAGTTTGAAAATACGAGATTGGGAATTCCCTGGTGGCTCATCAGGTTCAGGACTTGGTGTTGTCACTGCTGTGGCTTGAGTCACTACTGTGGTGCAAGTTTAGTCCCTGGCCTGGGAACTCCTGAATGCTGGAGGCATAGTCAAAAAGAAGAAAACCTAAGATTGAAAATATTTCCCATAAGAGATGAAAATTTTATGTGGAGCTCTCATGAAATGAGAAGTATTAGACAGATTTAAAGAAAATTTTCAATACAACCATTAATTATAAGAGGATGTAGTTCATGGTAATTGATTTATGCATTAGTACAAGAAGTGTAGGCATCTATTACCAAAATTGAACACACATAAATTGTTAGTGTACAAATACCTAACCTCCATTCATATATTATACAGAAATTCTTACTTATATGGAAAAGGCAGCAGAATTTTCATAGGACTGTCATAAGAAAAAATTGATATAAATAGCAATAATAAATAATAAATAATATAATATAGTTGTAAATATAAGCAAGAAATAGATGTGTGAATTTAATTCATCTGCCTTTGAAGTTTAAGCTAAATATTGTGTTTTTTAGGTCTTATAAAATAGATTTGAATTTCTCCTTAATAGGTTTCTTGCGTAAAAGACACATAAACAAAAAAAACCTTAAATACCTTAATTTAAATAAATCATCCCCTTAGAAAAGTTTGCACAGGGAAATATATTCAATATTTTGTTATAACCTAAATGAGGAAAGAATCTGAAAAAGTATATTTATATATGTGTGTATATGTGTATATGTATGTGTGTGCGTATAACTGAATCACTTTGCTATACACCTGATAATTAATACAAAATTGTAAAACAACTATTCCTCAGTATAAGTTAAATAAATAAATAAATATCACTGACATATATATTGATTTATTAGGAAGGAGAACCACTGGTCTGATTGTTTACATTTGATTTTAAATTTAAATGAAGCTAACATGATCTAGCACTCGTAGAATGTTTGTGCATATTTTAAGGCAAGGTAATTTCTAGCCCTGTGTCTGAGTTTTAAAATTATATGTGACTGCTTATATTTTCTTGATTTAGAATCGTTTTATTTTCTTAAATGGGAAAATATTTCATCTTGATACTTTGTCTTTAAAAGTTTGGCTCTATTTTACTGTGATCATGGACTTGTCATCTCTAATGATCCTGTTCTAAATTCTTCAGCCAAGGGTCTCTAAGTACGTGTGGAGAGAAAGAAGTAAATAACATAGAAAAGCAATAAAGTAAGAGTTCAGAAGACTGAGTTTAATACAACTGAGAAATATTCCTGAAGTTTCTGGGGTGTACAGTCCTCAAATGTGAATATTAGTGAAAAACTTAAATCCAAAATATAGACAGAGTGGTTTTTTGACACTTTTCTTATTGTCTTTTATCTATTTCTTTTTTTTAACCAGTGGATGTACAAGCTACAAAGAATCACAAAATTTAACACATGTCTCAGAATTCTTCCTTCTGGGACTCTCAGATGATCCAGAAGTGCAGCCCCTCCTCCTTGAGCTGTTCCTGTCCATGTACCTGGTCTCCGTGCTTGGGAACCTGTTCATCATTCTGGCTGTCATCTCGGACTCCCACCTCCACACTCCCATGTACTTCTTCCTCTCCAACCTGTCCTTGGTTGATATTGGTTACACCTCCACCACCATTCCCAAGATGATTGTGAACATCCAAACTCACAGCAGGGTCATTTCCTATGCAGGCTGCCTGACGCAGATGTCTATTTTCATCCTTTTTGGATGTTTGGATAGCCTCCTCCTGACTGTAATGGCCTATGACAGGTTTGTGGCCATCTGTCACCCACTGCACTACCCAGTCACCATGAACCCACACCTCTGTGGCTTCTTAGTTTTGATGTCTTTTTTAATTAGCATTTTGGATTCCCAGCTGCACAATTTGCTTGTATTACAACTTACCTGCTTCAAGAATGTGGAAATTTCTAGTTTCTTCTGTGACCCTTCTCAGCTCCTCAAACTTGCCTGTTCTGACACCTCCATCAATAACCTATTAATCTATTTCATTGGTACCATCTTTGGTGGTATTCCACTCTTAGGTATTCTTTACTCTTATACTCAAGTTATTTCTTCCATTCTGAGAGTCTCATCATCAAGTGGGAAGTATAAAGCCTTCTCTACCTGCAGTTCTCACCTGTCAGTTGTTTGCTTATTTTATGGAACAAGCTTTGGGGTGTACTTCAGTTCTGCTGTTTCACATTTCCCAAAGAAGGGTGTGGTGGCATCGGTGGTATATGCCGTTGTTTCTCCTTTGATGAACCCCTTTATCTACAGCCTGAGAAACAGGGACATCAAAAGTGCCTTGTGGAGGCTTCTTAACAGAATAGTCTAATATTAATATCTGTTCCACTATTTGGAATGTAGGTTGGAAAGGGCAGGAAAACAAAATATCTAGACTTGGAAATCCTTCTTCCTTGGCTGCATTATTTTTGTAGTTTCATGGTTTTCATTCCTCTCCATGTTTCATATCTGAATACTGTCTCTCTTGGTATTTTATTGGATTTGGAAAATATTGTGCAACCCATTGCATATCATTGAATGACTGAATCCAATATGCATAGACAGCTTCCAGTAGTGTCTGACAATGACCCTGCCATCCATGTGAAATACACATCTCTCTTTTAATATACTTAAAATTTACAACCCTTTCCACAATTTATATGTATTTTCCTAGAAGCTAAAATCTATCAGCAGTCAAATGTCAAAGAGTAAAATGGAAGAGGAGATGAAGATGGTGGAATAGGAAGATGCTGGGCTCACCTCCCCTCACAAACACATCAAAACACGGCTAATATTGAAAGACTCTCACTGAAATTGAACTAGGGACAAGCAGGATGACCCCTACAACCAAAATAATAAGAAAAAAGCACAAAGAATTTGGTAGGAAGGGAAGAAAACTGATCTATCAATTACAATCAAGATCATAGAAATACTCTACAAACAGTGATATATGAACAACTTAAATTGGACAAACCATAAGAAATGTGTAAATTCCTAGAAATAGACAATATTCTAAGACTGAATTCTGAAGAAATAGATAATCTGAACAGACTGAATACTAATAGTGAAATTTAATCAGTATTCAAAAAAATTCCAACAAGCAAAAGTTCAGGAATGAGTAGCTTCACAGGGAAATTCTACCAATCATATAAAGAAGAGTTAATACCTATCTTTCTCAAACAATTCCAAAAGGTTGAAGAGGAAGGAACACTCCAAAATTAATTATATGAGGCCAATTTACCCTGATACCAAAACCGGACAAAGACACTACACAAAAAAAGAAAATTACAGGCCAGGAATTCTGATGATTAGATGACTAGTTCCCGTCGTGGCACAGTGGTTAAAGAATCCTACTAGGAACCATGAAGTTGCAAGTTCGATCCCTGGCCTTGCTCAGTGGGTTAAGGATCTGGCATTGCCGCAAGCTGTGGTATAGGTTGCAGACGCAGCTCGGATCCTGCGTTGCTGTGGCTGTGGTGTAGGCTGGTGGCTGCAGCTCCAATTAGACCCCTAGCCTGGGAACCTCCATGTGCCATGGGAAGTGGCCTGAGAAAAGGCAAAAAGACAAAAAAAAAAAATTAGAAAACTGAATTCAACAGGGCCATACAGGAATTAAATAGGACCATACACCATGATCAAATGGGATTTATTCCAAGGATGCAAGCAAGTTTGGTTCAATATTTGCTAATCAATCAATGCAGTATACCACATTAACAAAAAGACAGATAAAATCACATGATCATCTCAATAGATGCCAAAAAATCATTTGACAAGATTTAACACCGATTCATGGGAAAAAAAATCCAAATAAAGTTGGTATAGAGGGAACATATCTTAACATAATAAATGTCATTATGACAAAACTCACAGCTTACATACTCAATGGTGAAAAACTAATAGATTTTCCTTTAAAATCAGAAATAAGACAAGGATGCCCACTCTCACCATTTCTTTTTAACACAGCAGTGGAAGTCTAGCCACAGAAATCAGACAAGAAAAGAAATAAAAGGCATCCAAATTGAAAGGGAAGAAATAAAACTCACAGATATCTTGATGTCTTATTTGCACATCTTGATGCTATATAAAGAAAGCCCTAAATTCTCCACTAAAAAAGTCTTTGAAATAACAAATAAATTCGATAAAGTTGCAGGAAATAAGATCAATGCACATAAATTTGTTGTTTTTCAGTATACTAATAATGAACTTTGAGAAAAGAAAGCAACAAGCAATCTAATTTACAATCACATCAAGAATAATAAAATACCTAGGAATAAATTAAATCAAGGTGGAGAAAGACCTATACCCTGAAAACCATAAGATATTGATGAAGGAAATTTAAAATGATACAAGAAATGGAAAGAAATACTATGTTCAGGATTGGAAGAACTAATATTGTTAAAATGCTTCCCAAAGCAACCTACAGATTTAATGCAATCCTGCTCAAAACCCCATGACATTTTTCACAGAATTAGAGTAATTTTTTAAAATTTGTATGAAAACACCAAAGGCCCCAAATATCTAAAACAATCTTTAGAAAGAAGAACAAATCTGAAGGAATCATACTCCCTGACCTCAGACTACCATACAAAGCTCTGGTCATCAAAACAGTATGATACTGGCACAAAAAGAAACACCTCAATCAAGGGAACAGAATAGAGAGCCCAGAAACCCATGCACACACGGTCAATTAATATATGACAAAGGAGGCAAAAATATACAACTGGGAAAAGAGGGTTTTTCCAACAAGTGGCTCTGGGAAAACTGGACAGTCACATATAAAATAAGGAGATTAGAATATTTTCTCACACTATACACAAAATAGTTCAAACACCAAAATGTAAGACCTGAAACTGTAAAACTCCTAGAAGATAACATAGGCAGAACACTCTTTGACATAAGTCTTAGCAATATATTTTTTCTGGATCTGTCTCCTCAGGCAAGAGAAATAAAAGCAGAAACTATATATTGGAATTGACAAGCATGCACATCTGAAAACATAATTTTGTAGCTCTCATATTTTCATTCATTTTCATGTTTCTTATGGGAATATTGTTTCTATTGATACATCTTTAATGGGATTGAAGGAGTATCCTGGAATACTACATGTGTTAAAAAATGCCTTTGAAACTGATAACAAAGGTGGAATCTCCTGTTTTGTCACCTATGAACCAAGCACACTGCAGAATTTTTACAACTATCTTTTTTTTTTTTTTTTTTTTTTTTTTTTTTTGGCCATTCCTGCAGCATGTGGAAGCTCCTGGACCAGGTCTTGAACCAGTCACACAGCAGTAACTAGAGCCACACTAGTAATAACACCAATCCTTAACCCACTGAGTCATAAAGGAACTCCTATCCTTTTTAACTATGCATGTAATTCTCAACCCTTTCCTCAGTCCTTGTCTCTTGTCCCCAGACTGTGGCATCGGCCAAATCCAATGATGCAGGTTATGTGAAAGAATGCATTTCACTTGTCCTCAATCATGGCTTCAAAGTAAGCAGCTGATGATATTTAAAAATCCTCTTGCCTGAGTCCCACCAGTATAGATTAATATTTAACTGGACTATTGTTTTAACAACTATGGTTTTGCATGACCTTGAAGAGTCTTAACAACATCCCACATAGGTCTAATGTGCAGCCAAAGTGAACTGTTGATATTTGTCAGACTTTTCATTCAAAAACTGCTAGTATCCATGGTCATATCAATATTTCCTTCATAGATGCTACACATAATTTCTAAGGTAGAAATCTGATCTTTCTGAAAAGCTTCCAGTAACTAGTTTAATTTACTCTGCCTTTTACCAAGGAGCTAAATTGCAATCAACTTTACTGATAATGAACTTTGAAACTCAAATTGTGCTTTAACCTGGTGGCCAGAAAAGGCCTTATTATCTTCACAAATGAGATCATGAGCAGATTAAAGGTTGATTTAATATCATTTATTGCTACTCTCCAAAACTAGTATAGTGAGGACAGAGACTCTGAAAACCTTTGTTTGTATAAGGGGGAATAAAGTATTCACACTTTTACCAGAAAAAGTAATATTTTAAACACATAATCCACTATTTCCCTTCTTCCCCTGACCACTGGATCTTATATAGAGTATTTTATAAACTCCTGAGAGAAGAGACATGTGGTTGGTTTATTCCCATTCATGTGAATATTCAATAGCATTTTTTTACCCATCTAATATGAGAAGGATGAAGTCACACAAAAAAGGGCATGTTTATAAGTTTCACAAATAAAAGAGGAATAAAAATTTAAGATAGAAATTTCTCAGACATCTAAAAATAGAATTCAAGAGTGTGTTGGTCCTTCTGTTTCCTTCAAGATTATTCGTGATAGCATGAATGTGGGATTCAGAAGAACAAAACAAATCATTTGGAAACATATCTTTAACTTTGATAAACCATGTCTTCTAAACTCAATTTAGAAGTGGTCACAGTATCTGATTTCCTCCTCCACTATGAAATGATCTCCGTTTATTATCATAATTCTTTTTTTCATTTATTTATTTTAAGTATAGTTGATTTACAATGTTTTGTCAATTTCTGCTGTACAACAAAGTGATCCAGTCATATATATATATGCATATGTTCACTCTTTTTCTCATATTATCTTCCATTATGTTCTAGCCCAACAGATGAATGGATTAGGATGTGGTACATATATTTTTTAAAAAGAATTTTAAAAGCTATTTATTACACTTTTCTTATAGTCTAGTATTTGACTATAATACCTTTTTTTTTTTTGCTTTTTAGTGCCACACCCACAGCATATGGAGGTTCCAGGCTAGAGGTCGAATTAGAGCTGTAGCTGCTGGCCTATGCCACAGCCACAGCAATGCCAGATCTGAGCTGCATCTGTGACCTACACCACAGCTCATGGCAACACCAGATCCTTAACCCACTGAGCAAGCCCAGGGATCAAACCTGCATCCTCATGGATAATAGATTTGTTTCCACTGAACCATGATGGAAACTCCCCAAAATTTCTTTTTTATAGATTATTTTCACTGTTGTTTTCCCTTGGTTTATTCATTTTCTTAAGTTTTATTGAAGTGTAGTTAGTTTACAAGGTTGTGATAATTTCTGCTGTACAACAAAGTGACCCAGTCATATATATACACATATCCATTCTCTCTGATGATTTTCCTACATAGGTTATCACAGAATACTGGGTAGAGTTTTCTGTGCAATACAGCAGGCCCCATGTTGGCCAATCGTTCCATATAATTCAGTGCACATATGCCAATCCAAAACCCCAAGTCCAACCCTCCCACACCCCTCCCCACCTGTCCCCTTTGGTAACCTTCAGTTTTTCGAAGACCATGAGTCTGTTTCTGTTCTGCAAATAAGTTCATTTTTTATTATTTTTTAAAGATTCCACATATAGGTAATATTATATGATGTTTGTCTTTCACTGTCTAAGTTCACTTAGTATGATAGTTTCAAGGTCCAACCATGTTGCTGCAAATGGCATCATTTCATTCATTTGATGATATCCTCTTCTTTTTCTCTAAGCATCTTATTTTTTTTTTTTTTTGTCTTTTGTCTTTTTAGGGCTGCATCCATGGCATATGGAGGTTCCCAGGCTAGGAGTTGAATCAGAGCTGTAACTGCTGGCCTATGCCACAGCCACAGCAATGCCAGATCCAAACTGTGTCTGTGACTTACACCACAGCTCACAAAAACACTGGATCCTTAACTCGCTGAGCAAGGCCAGGGATTGAACTCACAACCTCATGGTTCCTAGTTGGATTTATTTCCACTGCACCATGACAGGAACTCCCTCTAATTATTTAATAGACTCCTTCCATTTGGTTATTTGGGATCTCCCAAACTTTCTTCTGATATTTATGCACACACAGACCAGTAGCATTTTTTTTCTTCCATGTCCAACTTAATTGTGTATATAGTCTAGTTTTCTACATATTAGTTAGAAAAAAATCTGAGTTCCTCATACAAAGAACTGTGAGCCTGTTCTTTGTATGAGGAAATACAAAGAACTGGAATACCTCAAAGATAAGATATATAATGTTGCAACAGACCATCACCTCACATATCCCACTTTTTAAGACAAAATTACATTATATTGGGAGTGCCACGGCAGCCGAGCAGTTAAGAACCTGCCATGGTCACTGCTGTGGCTCAGGTTGGACCCCTGACCCAAGTACTTCCACATGGCAAAAAAAAAAAAAAGTGCACTGCGTAATGACGTCAGGAGTTCAAAGATAAGAGATCTAAAAAAAAAAAAAATATATATATATATATATATATATATAGAGAGAGAGAGAGAGAGAGAGAGAGAGAGAGAGGTATACCTCCTTTTTAAGCAGAAATAAAATGTTTGTTGAATTCAGGCACTGAAGGACTGTGGCTTACTCTGAAAAAAAATAGAAAAACGCTGTTGGCGTAAGAAAAACAAGAGGGTATTTCTGACTGTAATGGCCAGTAGCAGCTTGGTGGCACTGGCAGAAGTGCCCAAAAGAGGGCAATTTCTTCCATGTGCCAGTTCTCTAGCAAACATTTCTTGAAGAGGTATTGTGATGGGTTGGAGACCCAGCTGGAAAACAGAGGAATATCTCTATTGTCTATTCTTCTAGGGGACAACTGTCCTCATAGAGGGTAAAGGCTGTGTGGAGGTGGCTTCAAAGATGCTCCCAATAAACCCCACTTCCTGTATTGATACCATTGTATATAACAATCTCCTTGAGTGTGGACTGAACACAGTGATTTGCTTCCAGTGAATTGACTTTGGAAAAATATGGGGCTGTCCTCTCCAACACTGAATGTGTAGAGTCAGCTTTCATATTGCCAGTCCTCTCCTGCCATCCCACCACTTCACTTCTCTTCCATCAGGGAAGCCAACTGCCATATTGTCAGAGGCCCACTTTGTAAGAAACTAAGGGAATCTTTTGGCTCTCAAAGAACTCAATTATTTCAACAGCCATTCAAGGGAGCTTAGAATCAGATACTCTCCTAGTCAAATCTTGACAGGATTTCAGCCCTGGTGTACCTATTGAATATATACATCTCTGAGACCCTTTGAACTGTTTAAGCAAAATAGTAAGTTACCAGATAAATATGTCAAAATAGCCGGTTGTGTAATGTCACAACATATATCAACTGGAAAGAAAAATTAGAACTGGAATTTAAATTAATTATAATTGAAATTTTTAAATCCATAATATTAGAACTAGAAATTGAACAATCACTCTAATAGCAAAAAAAAAAACCCATAAATATGCAAGGCATAAAATCCAAAATCACAAACCAATACTATAAAAGAAAACCAGAAAATGAAACATGCACCCCTACGTTCATAACAGCACTATTCACAATAGCGAAGACATGGGAACAACCTAAATGTCCATTGACAGATGAATGGATTAAGAAGATGTGGTACATATTACAATGAAACACTACTGAGCCATAAAAAAAAGACAAAATAATACCATTTGCAACAACATGGATGGATCCAGAGACTCTCATACTAAGTGAAGTAAGGCAGAAAGAAAAAGACAAATACCATAAGATGCCATTTATCTGTGGAAACTAAAATATAGAACAGATGATCCTATATAAAAATAAGAACCAAACAGACAAAAAACAGAAATAGATCATGGCCAAGAAGAGCAGACTTGGGGCTCCCAAGGGGGAAAGGGGAGGGAGTGGGATGGATGGGCATTTGGGGGTTTTTTGGATGCAAACTCTTGTATTTGGAATCGATGGGCAATGGGATCCTACTGTACAGCACAGGGAAATATGTGTGATTGGGTCACTTTCTTGTAAAACAGAACTTGAAACATTGTAAATCAACTATAATTTAATAATAGTGGTAGTAGTAATAATAATAATAATAAAACCAGGAGGTACTCAGAGATAGAAATCTTAACTAAGAAAATAGAAATATTAACAGAATCTTGGTAGGGAAGACCTCAATCTCACTAAATTACATGACTAACTCAGTTAATTTGCAGATAAAAGTCACATATTACTTTCTCTAACTGAAAAAAGCAGTGCCTGAATGCAATAAGATACACATTATCTTATCAGCATTGAGGAGTAGAGGTCAGCTTCCTCTCGAAAAGACAAAGGGCCTGGATCCTTCCTAATATATTCACTGTTCACATTTTCTTCCTCCATTAAATAGGAAAATCCTCAGAGATTGGGAGACTTTGGGCTAATTATCTGCTGCGTACCTTGAGGTCTCAAGGTCATTATACTGTAAATAATCAGACTGTGCTTCTTAGCTCTTTATTTAGCCAACTCTAGTCCAATGAGATCCATATGTGTTTGTCTCCTTTTCCTGGAGTTGTTTGCACCAGGTGGTCTTCCTGCTAGTCCTGAGGACAAAGCCACAGCCCTCATCCAACACCAGGTAGGGGAGAGACATGCCATCTGCCTTCCTTAGTCCAGCTCCAGCAGAGACACAGCACAGCTCAGGGAGAGCCAGGTGCAATGAGATACAGTGAATGCAGGAGGGGTTGGGGAGCCTGGTTTTCTCATCATCAAACTGGGAGGACTGTTGGGATAGCCAGAGGGAGGATAGCAAATTGCAAAGATTCAGCTCAGACACCTATGAAGTTGAGGTTGTTGGTACTGGCAGGGATCCTAGAACTTTTGTTTAAAATTCTGTTTTCACCTCATACTGCTTCTATCTTCCATTGGCATCTTTTCTACCTGAATAGGAAATAGGTCACTCTAAATGACGCCTTCAGTGCTCCATGGATGTGATGAATGTGATGATGCTGATAATGATGACAGTAACCACAATATCACAGACGTTTACCTAGGGATTCCATGTGCAGGCTCTGGGCAAAAATTTTTAGGTACTTTCTTTCCTTTTATATGTATTACCACCCCACAAAACAAAATGTTTTATCATCATTTTATAGTTGAAGATAGGAACACAGTGTATTAAAGCAGTTTTTATCATTCCTTGGGGTAGAAATGGGATAAAGTCAGATTTGAATACAAACAGTGAATCTCCATTCATAGGGCATCTACACAGTACTCTCTCCTGCCAACACAATTTGCATTCTGGGAGCTGAATTTAGGAGAAATGCCATCCCTCTATGAGGAATAATTGACTTGAAAACCTCTTAAGTTTGCATGTGAAGGCAAACTTTGGTTTGAGATCTGGCTTTGGTCCTAAATTTCTCAAGAGTTCATAAGAGGGATGCATTTGATGGGAAATAGGTACTTGAAAAATGTTGAGGATTTGAGACATATTTAACAAGCTTTATATAACCACTAGGAACAAAAAGAACAAGAAGCAAACTCTCTTCCCTTTCATCCTAGGCAGAGACCCCTGCACACAGGGTTCTTCCCTTTTGAGGTTCATGGTGGACCACAGTGCAGGGCATGGGTTGCACCCGCTTCAACAACCATAGGAAGGGAAGCTGATCAGAAGGCAAGTATCCAAGAAAAAAAATCAGCCATGACAATTCAAGGCAGTTTTCTCTCTTGTTCCTGCTCTTGGACTTGCTTCACAGTCCACTTGCTGTTCATTCTTAACATTTATACCTTTGATCACCAAAAGAGTAGAGAGTCAGGGTGTTGGGTTCATTTCTTAGGCAGAAAACAGTTGAAAGGAGCACCTTAGGAAGCTTGGAAGGGACTTCTGAACCTCTGCTTAAACTCTCTGAAATTTAGGGAACAGAGTGGAGAAGTTCAATATGTGGGCCTCCAAGATCCACAATTTAATTTTGAATCTTGCATGCTCTATTTATTATCTGAGTGACACTGGTGAGTTCTCAATATCTTGATCCCGAACATTTGTCATCTAAATTGATATACCATTGATACAACCATGTTGAGTGAGAATGAGACAGAATGGATATTAAGCATGTGACTACATGTATAATGACTGCATTACAGCAAGAGAAAAGTGAACTTGAGGTATCATCATCATCATCATCATCAAGTTTAACTACCAATTACTCAACTCAGTGAAAACAGTCTGTGATCTTAAGTTTAGTTTTTCCCTGGATCATGAGAGAACTTTTTTTTTTGTCCTAAAGCAAGTATATCCTGAGTGACTGGAAGGAAACAACAAAGTCTCACTCATATCTGATTCCTCAGAGTTGCTCCTTTCTTGGCACAGGATAGGCTACAAGAACCAAAATCTCTGTTAGGTGTGGAATAGACGCCCCGCTTGCTTCTCAGAAACAGAGCATGGACAACAGGTCTTGCATATACTGGGGACTTTCCTGCCAGTACTTTCATTCCTTCCATTGATGTTTTGTAGGATGAGACAAAAGATGAAACAGTGCTTGTAAGCCTCTTGTTACCTTCTACATGAGCTATTATTTTCTGTTTAACCAAATCTACAAATTCAATTTTTTAAAAACACAGTAGATCATAAAAAAGGGAGTGAGAGAAGGAAAAGGGGTAGTTAATGTGATTGTGTGGATGGAGACATATTTTAGGATTTGTACTCATTCTGTAAATGAATTCCCTGATAGAGGACAGGCCTCTCCTTCTCTCTCATGTAAGAGAATATAAGATCATCAAACCTTTATTAGGATGTACTTCATCAATTCCTAACTACTGCAGTAAAGATTCAAATTCTAGTTTAAAACTATGACTGAATATTTATTAAGCACTGACCTCTCTTAGATGCCACTATTTGGGATCAGGATGGGAGGCATAAAATACCATGTTGAAATGGTATACTGATTAGTTTGAATTGAATATGGTTGAAAAGCAGACAATACAAGAAAGAAGCTCTGATCTCCTCTCTCTCCCTGAGAAGCAGGAAATAAATCTCTCCTATGAAAGGGGCATGCACTGCATCTGGATGTAGAAGGACCTCCTTACCATCAGTGATAGGGAATTAGGAGCCTAGAAGCCTCTATAAACAAACCTTGCCATTTCTTTAATTTATAACCCCAAGTCCAAACTCTTTAGATTCTTTACTAAGCACCTCAAAACTAAGTGTTTTTGTCCTGTCAATTCATCATCAATTTATTGTTTATTTATATAAAAAGTATAAAATTGCCTCTTTGGGCACTTCTTAAGTCTGATTTCTGTGCAACCTCAATGTGCATGAATTCAAATGTTTCTTTTTCTCCTGTAAATCTGTCTTCTGTCAATTTTATTATTATTCCATAAACAGGAACTCAAGATGGTTAAATGATTGGGGTTGGTCAATGCAAATTATTACATTTAGAATGGATAAGCAGTGAAGTCCAATCTCTTCAACTATGTCCAATCTCTTGGGATAGAACATGATTGGAGACAGTATGTGATGAAGAGTGTGTGTGTGTGTGTACACATACATATATGGATCACTGTGCTGCACAGTAGAAATTGACATAACACTGCAAATCAACTATACTCTAATTTAAAAAGGGGGGATAGACAACACTACACTGTCCTAAAAAGGGGAGTTAATGATTCTATTTCAATATGAGAGATATCAGTGCAACAAAGTGAAGAGATTTACACACACTCTACAATTAGTGGGTGAAAGATGTGGGACTTAGACAAATGCCTCCTGATTCCAAACCCAGGGCTCAGTCCCACCAGAGCGGAATAATTGTTTTCTTTTGAAACCTGCTTTACTCTCAGATGAGCAAATGGAAGTAGAACCATGGATTCCTTCCGTTGGCATTTGGTGAGCTCAGTTGAGAATGAGCAGAATGGACCAAGTGGTTTTCAGGGGGATTTTTGCATAAATATTGTGGATGATGGGGGTTTCTTTAAATAGTAATGCATTTTCCAGCTCATTTTATAAATGTGAGATATGGAAATACCATTCCCTATCTAAGACAGAAATTTTCATGTGCATATATCATGAATGGGTTATTGCTTGTCGGGTTCAGGGGTCTTTCTAACTTAACCTTGACAATCGGAGTATGTAGTTGATTTTGTCTGAATTTTTTTCAGCAGGAAAATAATTGTAGGCAATCAATATTATAATTTCTCAGGTTTCAATGTTTGCAATTCAAACAGTTATCTTGTATGCATATATATTTAGGAAATATGTAATATGGAGTGTAGCACAAGAATTTCTTTAACTGTGTCATAATAAAGTTGAAAGATAAAATGAAGTTTATCCCTTAAAATAAGGTATGCTTATTTTAAATACTGAAATAGATATATGTACTTCAGAGAGGCATAAAAGACAATACTTTTGTAGACAAGAACTCAGAAAACTGTACACATAGTGTAACACTTTTTAAGAATGTTTTTAAGAAAACTGATTGTGAATGCATAAATCAATAAGAATCTTATGGAAACACTGAAAGAAAAATGCATGTACCCACTTCATAACAATCCCTACCTTTAGACAACTGAAGTTCAGGAGAATAAGATCATTCAGAAATAGCAAAAACTCTCAAGTTTTATCAGTAATAAACATGATTTCTAAGTATTATTGGATATTTATATCTTTATATGGTAACAATACATAACATGGAGTTCCCGTCGTGGCGCAGTGGTTAACGAATCCGACTAGGAACCATGAGGTTGTGGGTTCGGTCCCTGCCTTGCTCAGTGGGTTAACGATCTGGCTTTGCCGTGAGCTGTGGTATAGGTTGCAGATGCGGCTCGGATCCCACGTTGCTGTGGCTCTGGCATAGACCGGTGGCTACAGCTCCAATTTGACCCCTAGCCTGGGAACCTCCATGTGCCGCAGGAGCGGTCCAAGAAACAGCAAAAAAAAAAAAAAAAAAAAAAAAAAAAAAGACAAAAAAAAATGCATAACATCAAAAAGCCTACAAAAAAATAAATACTGTAGAGGGTGTGGAGAAAAGGAAACTATCCTATGATGTTGGGGGGAATGTAAAATTAGTACAACCACTATGGAAAATAGAATGGAGATAACTTAAAAAAATACAAGTCAACTACAATAAGTTCCAGCAATCCCACACCTGGGCATATACATGGAGAAGATCAAAACTTGAAAAGATACATGCACTCCAATGCTCATTGCAGCACTATTTACAACAGCAAAGATGAGGAAGCAACATAAATGACCATTGTAAGAGGAGTGGATAAAGAAAATATGGTACATATTTACAGTGGACTATTATTCAGCCATAAAGAATGAAATAATGCCATTTGCAGCACCATGGATGGACTTGGAGATTATCATACTGAGTAAAATAAGTCAGACAGACAAAGACAAATATCATATAACATCATTTATATGTGGGATATAATTTCTAAAATGGTACAAAAGAATTTATAAAATAGAAAAAAAATATATTTTTTTAATTTTAGTCTTAAGAGTACCATAAGTGAAACCATTGGGGGCATGGAAGAACTGGGAGTTCAGGATTGACTTCTACACACTACTATATAGATAATGGATAAATAACAAGAACCTACCGTATAACACAGGGAAATATATTCAATGTTCCCATAATAATTTCAATGAGAAAAAAATCTGAAAAAGAGTAGATATGCATATATGTGTAACAGATTCACTTTGCTATACACCTGAAACTAACACAAAGTTGTACATCAACTACACCCCCAAAAAATGTTGAAATAAATAAATTAAATAAATGAAAATATATTTATCAAAAGTGATGTCCGTCAAAGCGAAATATTTATATTTGAGTTATTTTTGAGGGACTTTGACCAGACAACCCATGAATTTGCATGACCACTTATCTCCATGGAAAATGAATGTAATAAAACCAAATATAGATGAAAAAACCTTAAAGATCCCTGGTGTATAAAAATGTTATAAGATTATGAACATTTGTTTTTAATTTATACTTCAATGAATGTGGTTTTAGTTCTTTAGGACAACACTAGAAACCAAGGGAATTTCTTGAAATGCCCTTGGATAAGATACAGTACATTTGAGTGCTTTTTAGAATGATGTTTTTATTTATTAAAATAAATAGAATTAGAATGATGTTTTTATTTATTTTATTTTATTTTAGGGCCACACCTGTGGCATATGGCGGTTCCCAGACTAGGGGTCCAATCGGAGCTACAGCTGCCGGCCTACACACAGCTACCGCAACACCAGATCTGAGCCATGTCTGTGACCTGCACCACAGCTCACAGCAAAGCCAGATCCTTAACCCACTGAGCAAGGCCAGGGATCAAACCCCCAACCTCATGGTTCCTAATCATATTTGTTTCCACTGAGCCACAAAGGGAATTCCAGAATAATGTTTTTATTTTTATTTTTTATCATTTATTTATATATCTATTTTCTTCTACTGTACAGCATGGTGACCTACACATACATGTATACATTCATTTTTCTCACGTTAAGTGTTCCATCATAAGTGACTACACAGAGTTCCCAGTGCTCTCATCCTGAGTGAAGTAAGTCATAAAGAAAAAAGACAAATACCGTATGATATCACTTATATCTGGAATCTAATATATGGCACAAAGGAACCTTTCCAAAGAAAAGAAAATCAGCATGATGTTTTTAAAGGGAAACATATTCTATATGTTTTCTTCAAAAGTAGGGTGAGATATTTGAGTGTGTTCGTGGATTTGTCATCTCAAAATATCCTAACTTCTCCAGTATTCTTTGGCCTCATGCCTCTAAAATAGGTGTGATAAAGAAACATGTGAGTATTCTGGGCATCAGTAAAGAAGAGTTCGCAAATGAGAAATACTGCTGAAGGAACTGAGTTGTGTGGTCCTCAGAGGTGAATACTTTATTTGTGAAATTATGGATGCTTATTTGAGTGCCTCTATGATTGTTTTATTTGTTCAACACTTTCTTCTTTTTCAGAAGTTGCCCACTCAACATGGAACCACAGAATCTTACACATGTCTCAGAATTCCTCCTCCTGGGCCTCTCAGATGATCTGGATCTGCAGCCCCTTCTCTTTGACCTCTTCCTGTCCGTGTACCTGGTGACTCTTATTGGGAACCTGCTCATCATCCTGGCTGTCACCTCTGATTCCCACCTCCACACACCCATGTACTTCTTCCTTTCCAATTTGTCCTTGGCTGACATCAGTATCAGCACCACCACTGTCCCCAAGATGCTAGCGAACCTCCAGACACACAACAAATCCATCACCTATACAGGGTGCCTAGCTCAAGTGACCTTTTTTTCTCTTTTTGCATGTTTGGAGAGTCTACTTCTGGCAGTCATGGCCTATGACCGGTTGGCGGCCATCTGTCACCCTCTACACTACCTGGTCATCATGAATCCCCGCCTCTGTGGCTTGTTGGTCCTGGTGTCATTGTCCATAAGCTTTTTAACCTCCCAGCTGCACTACTGGATGATGTCACAGCTCACCTTCTGTGCAGATGTGAAAATCCCTCATTTCTTTTGTGACCTTTCTCAACTCCTCGGTTTTGCCTGTTCTGACACCTCCACTAATAACATATTAACCCACTTCATTGGTACAATATTTGGTGGGATTCCACTCTTAGGAATCCTTTATTCTTATACTCAAATTTTTTCCTCTGTTCTGAGAGTCTCATCATCAGGTGGAAAGTATAAAGCCTTCTCGACCTGTGGCTCTCACCTGTTCGTTGTTTGCTTGTTTTATGGAACAGGCCTTGGGGTGTACCTCAGTTCAGCCATCTCCTCCTCCCCCAGCAAAGGTGCCACAGCCTCAGTGATGTACACTGTTGTCACCCCCATGCTGAACCCGTTCATCTACAGCCTAAGAAACAAGGACATCAAGAGTGCCTTGTGGAGAACTATTAGGAGTATAGCCTAATCTCAACATCTATGCCATCCTTATTTGGGTAAATAAGACTGCAAAAGGTGGGAAAATCAAATATACGCAACAAGAATTTCTGAATTTTCTGTCACATAGTGTATATGTACTTATTTGGTCTTCTGTTTTCTCTTTACACAAGTTGTTCTCTTAGAATGGGTTTGATAGAATTGGGTAATTATTTTGGACTCTCCACATAAATCACAGCCCTTCCAGGATTTTGCATAGCGCATCAGGATATACTTCTCACTTTCTTTATGTATCATTCACTGATACATAATGAATATGTACTGGTCTCAGGGAGGCTTGTTTCTATCACTCCAAAATAATCATAGATCTATCATCTTTGTTATTTATTGCTTCTATACTTTTCCTATGATTTATTGTCACTATTTGTTAGAAGACTCTAAACTCTACAATAAGTACCAAGATATTTAGTAGCATATTTTTGTTTCTTAATGATCTTGATGGGATTATTTATCAAGTAGAATGACTAATTTTTATCTAATCCATGGCATTTTACATTGATGTGGACACTATTAATACTGAGTTTTCAACTTTGACTTTCCTCCAAAAACTGGGAGGTATGATTCCTCAAAGGTGTAGATGGCAGAGTACCTACAGCAAAAAGTTGACTCTCAATTTTTCTGATAATTCTGCTTCCCCTTCCATCTAACATCTCCCAACATATTGCATAGCTAGACACAAAGTGACAAATATTGAGTGTTTCTGTTGATATGAGATGCCCATTTTAGTCAAAGTCATAAAGACAGAGAGTAGAGTATTTGCTGCCATGGGCAGAGAAATAGAGAATTAGGTTTCAGGGGGATAGAATGTCAGTAGGGGAAGATGAAAAAGTCCTGGAGATAGATGGTTGTGGTGGTTGCAAAATAACATGAATGTACTTAAGGGAATTGAAACGTACACTTAATGGGTAACATGGAAAATCCAATGTTATGTTTTTTTTACCACAATAAAAAAAAATTATCCAAATGCTCAGTATTACTCAACCCTAAGCAATCTACATCTAGAGGGATATGCTTCAGGTACAGAGTGCCACAAGGCAGCCACATCTGATGACTCTATGATGTGAGTGTTTGGTTCTATGTCCCAATTCCAGCCAACTCTTAGGAATCATCCTAGCTCCAGAGCCCCTGCTGGTTTCCAGAGGCTTTTGATGGACTCCAACTTAGCTTGGGTTTTTCAAATCCCATTCTTCCATACAAAGAGTTTGCCAAAACATAAAGCTGGAAGAACAACCTCACAAGACTGCCCTCATTTCAGACACCAGCCACAAGTTCAGGTGGTCCCTGGGCCAACTTCATTTCAGGTACAGTGGCTACAAAGTTGAGAGCACCCTCATTTCAATATTTCTCTAGAAGGATTCAGATGAGCGTACTTCCTAAGTTTTAATAATGCAATAGAATGACTCACAGAACACTTGAAATTGCTGTATGTTTTGTGATTTTTATATATTACCATTAGAGCTGGTTTACTGTGTTCTATCAATTTTCCACTGTGCAGCATGGGGACTCAGTTACACGTACATGTATACATTCTTTTTACTCACATTATCAAGCTCTATCATAAAGTGACCAGACATAGTTTCCAGTGCTACACAGCAGGATCTCACAAGAGTCTGCATCTATTAACTCCAAGCTCCCCATCCATCCCACTCCCTCTTCCTCCCCTGTGGCAACCACAACTCTCTTCTCCAAGTCCATGATTTTCCTTTCAGTGGAAAGGTTCATTTATGCCATATATTAGATTCCAGATGTAAGGGATATCATATGGTATTTGTATTTGTCTTTCTGACTTACTTCACTCAGGATGAGAGTCTCTTGTTCCATCCATGTTGCTGCAAGTGGCATTATTTCATTCTTTTTTATGGCTTAGTAGTATCCCATTGTGTATATATAGCACATATTCCTAATCCAATCATCTCTCTGTGGACATTTGGGTTGTTTCCATGTCTTGGCTATTGTGAATAGAGCTGCAATGAACATGCGGGTGCATGTGTCTTTTTCAAGGAAAGTTCTGTCTGGATATATGCCCAAGAGTGGGAGTGCTGGATCATATGGTAGTTCTAGGTGTATATTTCTAAGGTACCTCCATACTGTTCTTCATTGTGGTTGTACCAGCTTACATTCCCACGAATAGTGCAGGAGGGTTCCCTTTCTCCACAGCCCCTCCAGCTCTTGTTATTTGTGGACTTATTAATGCTGGCCATTCTGACTGGTGTGAGGTGGTATCTTGTGGTAGTTTTGATTTGCATTTCTCTAAGAATCAGGGATGTTGAGCATTTTTTCATGTGCTTGTTGGCCATCTGTATATCTTCCTTTGAGAAATGTCTATTCAGGTCCTTTGCCCACCTTTCAATTGGGTTGTTGGCTTTTTTGCTGTTGAGTTGTCTAAGTTGCTTGTATATTCCAGAGATTAAGCCCTTGTCCATTGCATCATTGGAAACTATTTTCTCCCATTCTGTAAGTTGTCTTTTCTTTTCTTTTTGGTTTCCTTTGCTGTGCAAAAGCTTGTCAGTTTGATTAGGTCCCATTGGTTTATTTTTTTCTTTTATTTCTGTTGCTTTGGGAGAATGACCTGAGAAAAAATTCATACGATTGATGTCAGAGAATGTTTTGCCTATGTTCTCTCTCAGAATTTTGATGGTGTCTTGTCTTATATTTAAGTTTTTAAGCCATTTTGAGTTTATTTTGGTGCATGGTGTGAGGGTGTGTTCTAGTTTCATTGCTTTGCATGCAGCTGTCCAGGTTTCCCAGCAATGCTTGCTGAAAAGACTGTCTTTTTCCTACTTTATCTTCTTGCCTCCTTTGTCAAAGATTAATTGATAATAGGTGTTTGGGATTATTTCTGGGATCTCTGTTCTGTTCCACTGATCTATATGTCTGTTTTGATACCAGTACCACATTGTCTTGATGACTGTGGCTTTGTAATATTGCCTGAAGTCTGGGAGAGTTATGCCTCCTGCTTGGTTTTCCTGTTGGTTTTTGTTCCTCAGAATTGCTTTGGCAATTCTGTTTCTTTTGTTGTTCCGTATAAATATTGGATTGTTTGTTCCAGTTCTGTGAAAAATGTCATGGGTGATTTGATAGGGATTGCATTGAACCCGTAGATTGTTTTGGACAGTATGGCCATTTTTACAACATTGATTTTTCCAACCCAGGAGCATGGAATACCTTTCCATTTCTTTACATATTCTTTAATTTCCTTGATGAATGTTTTATAGTTCTCAGCATATAAGTCTTTTACCTCCTTGGTCAGGTATATTCCCAGGTACTTTTAACTAAAGTTTTATTATAGCAAAAGAATACAAAATAGAACCAAGTAGAGGAAGATACAGACAGGACATCATCTGGAAAATCTCAGAGATGAAGCTTCTAGTCCTCTCTCCATGGTGTTGAGACTCCTTAACTCCTCCTAGCAACAATAACTGACAATATTCAAAAAATCTTACCAAATAGGTAGCTCACCTGAGTTTCAATGTCTAGAATATTTATGGCAGCTTCATTCCATAAACATGATTAGTTGCCCATATGGTTGAACTCAATTTTGAGTCTCCCTCCCCAGAGGTTGGGTTGATGTCACATTGACCAAAGCCCTGACCCATTAATGGTTGGTATTTTGGGCCTGACTATCTATCTTTTAGCATAAACTATCAGATATGGTCCAGAGCTTCCACCATAAATAACCAATTTCTCCTATTACTAGAGAAAATTCAACATTTTAATGTTTACTTCCCATACACTGGGTCGAAGGCTATATCTCTCTTTGGTTTGGGGCCAAATTCCTTGCTACACATCTGCCCTTCCATCAGTTTTGAAAAGCTGAACATACTTTTTAATATACACATCAATGATTTGCCTTCTTCCCTGGACCACTGCACCATATATAGTCTGCTCTATAAACACATGAAAGAAGCAATGTTTGTTTTATATCAATTAGTATGAATATTCAATAGGATCTATTTTTGCCTAAGAGCATGCAAAATTAACTCAAAATGAATGAGAGATAAAAGCTTCTCAATAACAAAGGTACAAAACATGAGGATAGATATTTCTCAGGTGGATGTTTAGAAAGTGAATACAAGAAGATTTCACTTTCCTTCAAGAACATTCATCATAGCAGGGAGTGGGGATTGGGAAAACCACAAAACTAATCATTCACTAACCAATCTTTGATTTTCATATACCATTTCTTCTAGTATCAGTGACCAGTGATGTTATCATCTTCTCTTCTTTTCCCACTAGGAAATAAACTCAGTTTATTTTTACACTATTCTTATTGCTCTAGCATTCTAAACTTTCTTGATACCCACTTATATTTTCCCTAATCCTCTCTACACTCCTGCCATTTGATCATTTGATCCCCTCCAAATTTTCTTCTGACATTTATATACTTTTTTTCCTATGTCCAACAGAACTGAGTATATATATTCCAGTTTTCTACCTATTAGGTAATGGGAAAATCAATCTCTGTGTGTCTCATACTTAGAGGTCTGAGTCAGGAGGTCTGCAAAGAGAAGATGCAGAAGGTTGCCACAGACCATATTTGACATATCATGATTTATAAGCCAAAAGCACATTATATTGACTTCCAGAGGTCAAATACAAAAGTTCTAAGGAAAATATATTCAGAGAGAGATGTGCCCTCCCCGAGCAGAAATTGGATGTTTGTTGAACTTGGGCACTGAATGATTAGGGCTTACTCTGATATGGACGGAAGGACTCTTTTGATGTAAGAGAAACTAGACATATTCCTGACTGTATAGCCAAGAACAGCTGGGTGGGATATGCAAACAAAACAAAACAAAACAAAAACAGGTGTATTCTTCTATGTGCCAGTTCTCCTCTATCAAAAATTTCTTGAAAAGATGGTGCTGTGATGGGTTGGAATCCTAGCTGGAAAATAAGCAAATATACAATGAAATATTATTCAGCCAAAAAAAAAAATACCACAAAATAATTCTACTTGCAGCAACATGGATGGAACTAGATATTCTCATACTAGGTGAACTAATACAAAAAGAAAAAGATAAATACCATATGATAACATTTGTAGAATCTAAAATATGGCACAGACAATTCTAACTACAAAACAACAACAAACTCACAATCAAGAGAACAGAATTGTGGTTATCAGGGGGAAGGAGTGGGATGGATGTGGAGTTTGGGTTTTTTTTGGATGCAAACCATTACATTTGTAATAGATGGACAATGGGTACCTACTGATTGAGTCACATTACTATACAATAGAAATTGAAGAAACAATGTAAATCAACTATACTTAAAAAAAAACTCTATCATCTAATTCTTCCTGGAATCAATTTTCCTGCTAGAGACAGAACGTGTGCAATGGGTGGCTTAAAAGATATTTCCAGTAAGCGCCACCACCAGTATTCATACCCTGTATACACCCATACCCTTAAGTGTAGACTAGACACAGTTACTTGCTTCTAATGAATAGAACTCAGAAAAAAAAATGGGCTGTCCCTTCCAACATGAAGGTGTGGATAGACTCAGCTTTCATCTTGCCAGCCCTCTCCTGCCATCTCACCACCTCACCCATGATGGAAGCCAGCTGTCATGTTGTCAGAGGCCCACTTGCTCAGAAACTAAAGGAATCCTCTGGCCTTCAAAGAACTCAACAGCCATGAAAGTGAACTTGAATCAGATACTCTTCTGGTCAAGGAATGACAGGACTGAAGTCCCAGTTTACATTCTGAATGTAGACATCTCAGAGCCCCCTTAAAGTGTTAAAGCCAACTAGCAGTTCACCAGATAAAAATGTCAAAATACCCCATTGTGTACTATAAAAACATACACTGGACAGGAAAAATAGAGTTATAATTTTTTGTTGTTGTTGTTGTTGTTGTTGTTTTTGTTGTTGTTGTTGCTGTTTCTTAGGCCGCTCCCGCCGGCATATGGAGGTTCCCAGGCTAGGGGTTGAATCGGAGCTGTAGCCACCGGCCTACGCCAGAGCCACAGCAACGCGGGATCCGAGCCGCGTCTGCAACCTACACCACAGCTCACGGCAACGCCGGTTCGTTAACCCACTGAGCAAGGGCAGGGACCGAACCCGCAACCTCATGGTTCTTAGTCGGATTCGTTAACCACTGCGCCACGACGGGAACTCCTATTTTTTTTTTTTTCCCACTGTACAGCAAGGGGGTCAGGTTATCCTTACATGTATACAATTACATTTTTCCCCCACCCTTTCTTCCTAGAATTTAAAATTTAAAATTAGAACTAGAATGTGAACTGCATTTAAAGCAGCAAAAACAATAAAATTAGAGCTAGAAATTGAACTGTCATTTAAAGTAGGAAAACCAATGAATCCCTAGCAAATAAAATCTAAAACCCCCAAACCATGGCCACATAAAGAAAAACAGGAAGTTCCTGGAGTCTTAAATCTTAACTAAGAAAGTAGAAATGCTATCAGAATCTTGGTATGGAGAACCTCAATCTCTCAATCTCATGACTAATTCAATGGATTTGCAGATATGTCACAAAATTCTATCTCTAAATGAAAAAAAAAAGTTCTGAATTTTATGAGGAGATAAACAACTTAGAAGTCAGAGTGGAAGAGGAGAGGTCAGCCTCCTCCTGAGAAGATGAAAGGCCTAGATAGATCCTTCCTAATACACTCATTTCCCTCCTTTTCTTCCTCCATTGTACTAGCAAATCCTCAGAGACTGAGACCAAGGACAAATTTGGCTAATTACCTGCTGTGTGCATTGAGGTTTCAAGGCTGCAACATTGTAAATAATCAGCCTGTGCTTCCCAGCCCTTCGGGTAGCTGCTCCAGTCCAATCGTTACATTTGTGCGTGTGTGTCATCCTCCCAGAGTCATTGTCTGGAGCAGGAGGTCCACACCTGAGTCTGTCTTGCTGCCAGTCCCGAGGACAAAGCCTCAGCCCTCTGCCTTCCAAAATCCTGCTCTAGCAGAGACACAGCCCATCCCAAGGAGAGCCAGGTACACTGGGAGACAATTGTTTTCTCATTATCAAACCAGGGGGAGAGTTGGGAAAGCTAGGGGCAGGATAGCAAAATTCAAAGATACTGCTCACAAGCCAGAGAAGTTGATGTTTGTTCTGGTGGGGATCCTAGAATTCTTATTTAAATTTCTCTCTTCCTCCCACACTGCTCTAACTTCTGTAGGCATCTTTTCTATAAACTGAGCAAGAAATAGCTTCCTCTAAACTATTCCCTAAGTGCTCCAGATGATCATGAAGGCGATGATGATGAAAATGATTATAGTAACCCAAATATCACAGACTTTTACCTAGGGATTTCATGTTCCAGGTGTTGGGTTAAGATTTTTAACATCGCTTTTTGCCTTTTATCTGCACTACCACCCTGAAAACATGCCTGATAATCATTTTACAGTTGAGGTTAGGAACACTGTTTTTTTAAAGTAATTTCATCATGTCTTGCAGTAAAAAGGGGGTAAAGGTAGATTTGATGCAGACAGTGAAGCTCCATTCATAGGGCACCTACCTATATAGTACTCTCTCCTGCTGATATAACCTGCATTCAGAGAGCCTATTTAGGAAAAATGCAATCACTCCAAAAGGAAAGTTGACTTGAAAATCTATTACGTTTTCATTTAAAGGCCAACTCGGGGTTTGAGATCTGGCTTTGGTCCTAAATTTCTCAACTGTTCATCAGAGGGAAGGATTTGATGAAAAATCAACACTTCACAAATGTTTAAGTGTTGAGACATATTTAAGAAGTTTTATCATGCCACTACAAACAAAAATAATAAAAGCAAACTCTCTTCCTTTTAATCCCAGGCAGAGACCCCTGCTCACTCTGCTCTCCTCTTTTTGGGGTTCATGGAGGACCACGGTGGAGGGCTCAGACGTCACCTGCTCCATCAACTACAGAAAGGAAGGCTGAGCTGAATGCAGGAATCCTAGAAAGAATCAACTCATGACAATTCAAGCTGTTCTCTTTCTTGTTCCTTCTCCTGGACTTTGCTTCACTGCCCACTTCCTTCTTTATTCTTTTTTTTTTTTTTGAAGATTTTCCTTATCTTATCTGAGACATTTTAAGTAACATTGACATTATTCATTTGTTATATATTTGGAGTAATTTACTGATTATTTCTTTTATTTTTTGATCTCTAAGAGAGTAAAGAGTCATGGTGTTGGATTTATCTTTGGATAAAAATTGAGAAACAGCTGAAAGATTTATCTTAGGAAGATCAGAAGAGGCTTCTCAACTTCTGCTGAAACTCTCTGACGTTTAGGGAAACCAAGTGGACAATTTCAATTCATAGACCCACAATTTAATTTTGAATCTTATCTGCCCTACTTGTTATCTGAATGACACTAGGCAAGTTTTTAATATCTTTGCGCTTTAGCGTTGTTCTCTAAATTGATATCTAGTTGATAGCATTGTGTTGAGTAATAGTGAAACAAAATGGGTGCTAAGCCTGTGAATTTATGTCAAAGGGGTGCACTGTAGTAATATTTATATATTGTCATCATTTTCACCATTTCATCATCATCAAGGTGAAGTACCATACACTCAGTGAAACTATCCTGTGGTCTAAGGTTTGGTTTTCCATAGATGCCTCAAGAACATTTTATTTTTGTCCTCATGCAAGCAGATTCTGAATGCCTGCGGGGAAACATCCGAGTCTCATCCATTTCTGACGTCTCAGAGACTCTTCTCACCTGGCACGGAACAGGTTCCCAGGACAAAAATCTCTGTTAGGTATTGTATAGACCCTTGCTTGGTTCTCAGAAACAGTGTGGGCAATAGGTCTTCCCCATACTATACACTTTCCTGCCTGGAGTTTCACTCCTTCCAGCGTTGTCTTGTAGGACTACACAAAGATGAAACAGTGCTAGTAAGCCTCTGTGTCACTTTCTGAGGGACCTATTATTTTCTGTTTAATAGAATCTACAACATCCAGTTTCTTTTAACTGTGAATCATAAAACTAAAAGAGAGAAAGAGCGACAAAAAGAAAGGGGTAGTTAATCTGATTGTGTGGTCTGAGACACATTTTACGATTTCGACTCACACTGTGGATAAGCTTTCTGGGATATGATAGGCCTCTCTCTCTCTCCTTTATAAGAGGATATAAGAGCATTAAACCCGTATTAGGATTGTATTTCATCAATCACTAACTAATTGAATAATGATTCAAAATCCGATTGAAAAACCATGACTATTCTAAAACAACTTTTTTTTTTTTTTTTTTTGGTCTTTTTGCCTTTTCCTGAGCCACTCCCACGGCATATGGAGGTTCCCAGGCTAGGGGTCCAATCAGAGCTGTAGCTGCCGGCCTACACCAGAGCCACAGCGACGTGGGATCCGAGCCACATCTGCAACCTACACCACAGCTCACGGCAACGCCGGATCCTTAACCCACTGACGCCAGGGATTGAACCCGCAACCTCATGGTTCCTAGTCGGATTCGTTAACCACTGAGCCACGACGGGAACTCCCTAAGACAACTCTTAGGTGCCGCTACTGGGATCCAGATGGGCCACTATCAAATACGCCCCAATAGTATATTGATTAGTTTGAACTTCAGTTGCTTGAGAGGCAACTTCAGTTGCTTTTAGTGTCTTTAATTAGAATAATTTTTTAAAGAGAGAAGAATACTTTTTACTCTATAAGATTCCTCAAAAGTAGGGAGACTTTTTATTATATTTGTGAATTTTTTATCTCAAAGTAGCTTTTATTGTCCAGTCATCTTTGACCCCATGACTCTAAAATATGTATAATAAAAAAAACAAGTGAGTGCCTTAGGAATCAATAGAGAAGAGTTCACAATAGAGAAATAGTCCTGAAGGTGCTGGAATGTATGCTCTTTAAGCATGAATACTTTATATGTGAATTGCTTAAATATAAAGTATGGACACTAGAAGTTCTCGTTATGGCACAGCAAGTTAAGAAACGGACAGAGTATCCATGAGAATGTGGGTTCTATCACTGTCCTCACTCAGTGGGTAAAGGACCCAGCATTATCACAAGCTGCAGCATAGCTCACAGATGCAGCTCAGATCCAGAGTTGGCTGTCACTGTGGCAGAGACCAACAGCTGCAGCTCCGATATGACACCTGGCATGGAAATTTCATATGCTGCAGGTATGGCCATAAAAAGAATAAATTAATAAGTAAATAAGTAAATCAATCAAGCTATCAATAAATAAGGACACCTATCTGTATGCCCCTAAAATTGTTTTGTTTATTTATTTAACACTTTCTTCTTTTTCAGAAGTTGCCCACTCCACATGGAACCACAGAATCTTACACATGTCTCAGAATTCCTCCTCCTGGGCCTCTCAGATGATCTGGATCTGCAGCCCCTTCTCTTTGACCTCTTCCTGTCCGTGTACCTGGTGACTCTTATTGGGAACCTGCTCATCATCCTGGCTGTCACCTCTGATTCCCACCTCCACATACCCATGTACTTCTTCCTTTCCAATTTGTCCTTGGCTGACATCAGTATCAGCACCACCACTGTCCCCAAGATGCTAGCGAACCTCCAGACACACAACAAATCCATCACCTATGCAGGGTGCCTAACTCAACTGACCTTTTTTTCTCTTTTTGCATGTTTGGACAGTCTACTTCTGGCAGTCATGGCCTATGACCGGTTGGCGGCCATCTGTCACCCTCTACACTACCTGGTCATCATGAACCCCCGCCTCTGTGGCTTGTTGGTCCTGGTGTCATTGTCCATAAGCTTTTTGGACTCCCAGCTGCACTACTGGATGATGTCACAGCTCACCTTCTGTGCAGATGTGAAAATCCCTCATTTCTTTTGTGACCCTTCTCAACTCCTCAGTCTTGCCTGTTCTGACATCTCCACCAATAACATATTAATCTACTTCATCGGTACAATATTTGGTGGGATTCCACTCTTAGGGATCCTTTATTCTTATACTCAGATTATATCCTCTATTCTGAGAGTCTCATCATTAGGTGGAAAGTATAAAGCCTTCTCGACCTGTGGCTCTCACCTGTTCGTTGTTTGCTTGTTTTATGGAACAGGCCTTGGGGTGTACCTCAGTTCAGCCATCTCCTCCTCCCCCAGGAAGGGTGCCATGGCCTCAGTGATGTACACTGTTGTCACCCCCATGCTGAACCCCTTCATCTACAGCCTAAGAAACAGAGACATCATTCATGTCCTGTGGGGGATTATCACCAGAAGAACCTAATCTCAATAAATGTGCTATCTTTATTTGGTTCCTAACTGGGAAATGTGTGATAATCAACAATAAAATCTGAATCTGCAGTCACACAGTATATGTGTACTTTTCTGGCTCTCTGCTTTCTGTTTCTTTTTTTTTTTTTTCTCTCTTAGAATAGCACTGATGGAATTGAATGATTATTTGGGCTCCAGATGCAAGATGCCCATCCAGGATTTTGCATAGCACATAGGAGAGCCTTCTCACTTTCTACATGCATTACCCAGGACTCTTGATCCTATGCTTTTCCTATAATGTTCCTTCTATTTCTTACATGCATCCAAACCCTACCTTAATAACCAAGACATCCAATGTATTTTGTCTCCTTAATGATTTTTGAGCAAGGATGATGACTATTTAATTTCAGTTCAAATTAGGGTATCTTGAAATTGAAATAGGATGCTATTAATAATGAGTGTGAATAAACAGTCATCACTGGGACTTTCCTAGGAAAACAAGGATGTGCGTTTCCCAAGGAATAAAGTAGAGAGTACCTATCAGAGCAACCTGATTCTCAATTTTTCTGGTAATTCTCCTTCCTCTTCCACCTAACTTCTCCCCAATCATATTATATAGCCAGACACAAAATGACATGTATTGAATTATTTCATTGATGTGAAGCATTTAAAGTAGTCAAACTCATAGAGACAGAGAGTGGAATGGTAGTTGCCAGAGTTTTGGGAGGAAGAATGGGCAGTTAGTGTTTCGTGAGGACAGAATTTTAATCAGAGAAGGTGAAAAAACTTCTGGAGGTGGATGGTAGTGATGGGTGCAAAACAATATTAAGGTACTTAAGACAACTGAACTGTATTCTAAAAAAGAGTTAAGATGGTAAAATTTTTGTTATTTTACTGTGATTTAAAAATATGTATAACTTCTGTAGGGAATGAGGGGTATATTGCTCCAAATGTTGAGTGTTAATCAGCCATCCACAGTAAACTGCTAGAAATACCTGCTTCAGCTACAGACTGCCAACAGGCAGCCCACATCCTATGACTCTATTATTTAGGGATATAAGCCTTTGGCTCCTTTGCCCCAGTTTCATCGAACTCTTAGGAATCACCCTAGCTCCAGAGCTCCCTGGTGGTTTTCAGACACCTTTGATGGACTTCAACTTGGCTCGACTTATTGCACTGCCCTTCTTCCCTAAAAAGAGTTTGCAAAAACCACAAAGTTCCAAGGAACAGTCCTCACAAGACTGTCCTTCTTTCAGACACCAACCATATGTTTGGGGGTCGCAGGGTCATTGTCATTGCTGGCACATTGGCTACAAAGTTGAAGACTTTATCACATTCTTTAATTCTCTAGGATGATTCAAACTGAGGGGACTCCCTCAGATTCAACAATGCACTAGAATGACACATAGAACCCAGAAAAGTTCTGTACCTAGGATTAGAGTTTCATTATAGCAAAGGATACAAATTAGAACCAGACTAAGGAAAATAGACACAGGGCAAGATCTGAAAGGTCCAGGGTGAAGCTTCTTATGTCTTTTCTCCATGGAGTCCAGACTCACTATGTCCTCCTTGTGACAAAGTGTGACAATATTCAAAAAAATCTTACCAACTAGGTAGCTCACCTAAGCTTCAGTGTCTAGAAATTTTGTGGAGGCTTCATTCCATACACATCATTAGTTGAATTATATTGTCCTTATGGTTGAACTCAATTTTGAGCTTCTCTCCCTAGAGGTTGGGTTGATGTCACTTTGCACAAAGTTCCAACTCTTCAATGGATAGTCTTTTGGGCATGGCTCTCTATTAGCATGTACTATCAGGTATGGTCCAGATATTCACCATGAATAACCAATACTCCTATCATTAAGGAAATTTCAAAGGCTTAAATGTTACACCCCAGGGGAGTTCCTGTTTTGGCTCGGTAGGTTAAGAACCCATCACTGTCTCTTTGAGGATGTGGGTTCAATCCCTGGCTTCATTCAGTGGGTCAAGGATCCAGTGTTGCCACAAGCTGTGGTATAGATCACAGAGGCACCTCATATCTTGCATTGCTGTGGCTGTGGCATTGGCCAGCAATTGCAGGTGCATTTCGACCCCTGTCCTGGGAACTACCATTTGCCACAGGTACAGCTATAAAAAGAAAAAATAAATAAAATACAAATAAATAAATAAATAAATAAAACTGTTACCTCCTAGGGACTGGGTCCAAGGCCATATCTGTCTTTGGTTTAGGGCCAAATTCACTATTATATTTCCACCCTTCCGTAAGTGTTAAAAAATTCAAAATATATTTAATATATACATCCACAATTTTCCTTCCTCCCTGGGCCACTGGAGATTATATAGAGTGCTCTATAAACCCCTGAGATAATTAATATTTGGTTTACTTCTGTTCCTACCAATATTCAATAGGATCAATTTTTGCCCTTCTAATAGTGTGTATAAGATTAAGTCACAAATTAAATGGTGGTTTTATAAATTTCAAGAATAAGAAGGGACAAATAATCAGGATATAAATCTCTCAAGTGAACATGCAATAAGACAACACAAGAAGGTGTTGATCTTTCTGTCTCCTTCAAAAAAATTCATCATAGCAAAGAAAGAGGATTAGGAAAATCACAAATCACTCACAAACCTATCTTAGATTTTCATATACCATGAAATCTCAGTTTAGTAGTGATCCTAGTATTCGATCTCTGCTTCCCACTATGAAACCTTTTCATTTATTATTACACTTTTCTTATTTCTCTAGCATTCTAAAAGTTCTTGTTACTCACTTTTTTATTCCTCTAATTCTTCTCTACACTCCTGCCATTTGAGCATTTGGCCTCCCTCAATATTTCCTCTACCATTTATGCACAGACATAAAATTAGACTTTTTTCTTCCATGTTCAACTTAATTGGGTATAAATTCTATTCTTTACAAATCAGGTAATGGGAAATCAATCTCTGAATTCCACATCCATAAGACTCTGAGCCAGGAGGACTGCACAGGTAAGATATGGAAAGTTGCAACAGACCATTCTCCCACATATCAAATTTTGTAAGCCAAGTTATACTAATGATGTCAAGATTCCAACATAAATGTTCTAAAGAAAATATACTTAAAGACCTGCACTCTCTCTGAGCAGAAATCAGATAATCTTGAATTTGGGTATTGAATATCTGTGGTTTACTCACACAATGACTAAAGGTGGGATTGAAGTTGTGGTGACCACAGCCAGCACTGGATGTGGAGTGGGGCCTCCTGTTTTCTCTGTGGTTGACACTGTTCTGTAAGGGGCAGGGTCTGATCCCTAGCTGCTTGTGTAGAAGCCCCCAGATCTGTTTCTTAACTGTGTTTCTGACCTTAAGTGCAAGGAACTTGGGATTGGAGCACTCCCACTTGGAGAGGAGCCACTGAGTATCCCTCTGCTGGAGATGTTCACCTGTGAATGTGCTTTTGTGTCACTTTTCCCCCATGGTGTGGGTTTGCAAAATACACTGTTGTTGGTACCACTCTTGACCCCACCTTAACTATGTGTATGTTGATAATTGACCCTGGTGTCTCTCAGGTGTTGTTTTCACTAGGCCACTAGTGTAGATCCACTGAGGTTAGGACCTAGAACTGCAGTATTTGTGTACTTGGACCTGCCGTGGAAGCTATGGAGGCAGCTCAGACTCTGTACAGGTCCAACCCCTCAGACTCTGTCAGGTCCAATATGTATATGCCCATAAGGCCCACAGATGCTAAAGCCAGACTTACCTCAGCTGTAGCAGCACTCATCCATTTGAATGTTCCACCAGTGCTGAATTAATTTATTTCTTGTTTTGTTTTTAGGGCCACACTTGTAACATAGGGAAGTTCCCAGACTAGAAGTTTAATCAGAGCTGCAGCTGCTGGCCTGCACCACAGCTACAGCAACTCCAGATCCAAGTTACTTCTGTGACCTACACCTCAGCTCATAGCCATGCTGGATCCTTAACACCCGCCAGGTATCAAGCCTACAACCTCATGGATACTGGTCAGGTTCATTACCCCTGAGCTACAGTGGGGACTCCACCAATGCTGAATTTGAAAGGATGGCAGTGGAGGTGTAAAACCAATGGTTCACACAGTTGGGAGGAGAGATTTCAGCTCTTCCCCTTTAGTCTCAGGACATCTTAGTATGGGTGCCTGTCACCTCTTTCCTCAGCCTGCACTGGCCATCGTCCCTTGGTGTTAGATGTGCTGACGCTGTGGCTGGTTCCCAGTCCTGGAGTTCTCAGTAGTGTTGGTGGCTCACACATGCACACAGAGCACGTGATGGGAGCAGTGTAGGCTCACTGTTTCTCCTGTAGCTGGGTGCCAGCTGGTGATGGAATCTGTGAGGGAGATGGCAGTGGCTTGGGCAACCCCTCCTAGAGCCCAGTGGCAGCCACCTGTTCTCAACTGGTCATGGACCCTGTGGCAGCTATGACAGTGGATCATGCACCCTCCCAGGGAAGCAACGACAGGTGTTGGCAGGTGTAGACCCTCGTCAATGGCAGTGAGCCACACTATTCCTGGGAATGCAGAGGCAATAGTCAGTGTTTAGTTGTGGGCCCTTTGGCAGAGACAGTAGTGGGCTATGCTCATTCTCGGGGGGAAACAGGCAAAGGTTAGTGCATGGTTGTGGGAACCTTGGTGGTAGAGGACGATATCCATTACCAGGAAGGCAGGGGAGGAGTTGATGCCTGGCTGTGGGGCCTTCTGGGGGAGTGGCAGCCATGGTCCCCACACACGTTCCCAGGAAGGTAGGGGCAGTGAGACTCTCAGTGGAGGCAATGGTCTATACCTGCCTTTGGAGACTTACATGTCACCAGTGGTGAGCTCCCACCCCCTGAGCTCAGGCAAGTTGTGCCTTGCAGGAGTTCCTGTGGTGGCTCAACAGATTACGAACCCCACTATATCTGTGATGTAGGGTTCAATCCCTGGCCCTGCTTATTGGATTAAGGATCTGTTTCTGTGAGCTGTGGATACTCTGTGAGCTGTGGACACTCCCAGGTCTGACTTGACCCCGAGTCTGGAAACTTCCATATAGCTCAGGTTCAGTCCTAAACAGGAAAAAAAAAAGTGGTGCCTTGCAGCCTAAGAGCCTGTACTTGGAAAAAGAAGGATCTATGGTGGTGCCACCCCTCCCCTCTCGTGCCCCCCAGTAATGGCACCATGCCTCCTGGTGACAGGCTTCTTCCCACACTCCCTCAGTTATAATGCACTACACCCTATCTCCCTCAAGTTGTCTCCAAGAAGCCAACCCCAATCTCTCCCCAGATGAGAGAGAACCTCAGCACCAGGCCCAAGCAAATGAGCATCTCAAACTAGAGTGTGCCAGGGTGGCAGCACTGACTTTCTATGCAGGTCTTTCTCTGGCTTTCCCTTCCCAAACAAGTTGCTACAATCTTCTCTGAGGTTTAAAATCTCCCCCTCTGTCCCCACTGATCTCCCCTCCATTGAGTGGCCTTCCAGTATGTGGAAAGATTTCGTCCTTCACAGCTTCCTCCCAGGGGCACTGTCCTGTCCCAATTTCTTTATCATTCTCTCTCTTTTTTTTTTCTTTAGACCTACCCACTTACCCAGAAGTTGTCTTGTCCTTTTGGAAGTCTGAGATCTTCTGCCACTGTTCAGTAGATGTTCTGAGAGAATGGTTCAATATGTAGATGTGGTTTTGATGCATATGTGGAAGAAGGTGTGGTCCACGTCCTACTCCTCTGCCATTTGCCCCCTTCCCTATAATCAGAGTCTTCTTAGAGTCAACTGTCCTGGTAGAGGGTGAGGACTATGTGATAGGCAGGTCCAATGATGCTCCCAATGAACCATCCCATCTGTATTCTTGCTCTTGTATATACCTGTATCTTTGAATGTGGACTGGACACCATGACTTTCTTTTTGTATATAGAAATTGTAAAAAACACTTGGCTGTCCAGTCCACCACTAGTGTTTAGAAAGATTCAACTTTCATCTTACCAGACTTCTCCTGCCATGTCGCCACCTCGCCAATGATGGAAGCCACTCGGTCAGAAACTAAGGGAATCCTCTGGCCCTCAAAGAACTCAGTCCTTTCAACAGCCATGTAAGTGAACTTGGAATCAGATACTCTCCTAGTCAAGGAATGACACAACTGCAGCCCTGGTTTACATTTTGAATGTAGACATCTCTGAGCCCTCTTGAAATGTGAAAGCAAACTAGCAAGTTACCAGAGAAATATGTCAACATACCTAGTTGTGTAATGTAATAGCATATATGAAATGAGAAGATTTTTTATTAATTAGAAGTTAGAATTTAAAATTATAATAAAATTAGAACTAAAATTTGAACTGTCACTGGAAATAGAAAAACAACACATATACAATAAATAAAATCCAAATCCCAAATCAGAGGTACATAAAGAAAAATAAGAAGTTCCCAGAGAAATAAATCTTAACTCAGAAAATGGAAATGCTATCAGAATCTTGAGGTGGAATATTTACAGCTCTCTAAATTACATGAAAAATTCAATGGATTTGCAGATATAAAAGTACATATTACTTTTTCTCGTTATGAAAATGTATCAGCATTTAATGATAAGATACATAACTTAGAAGTCAGAGGTGAAGAATAGAGGTCAACCTCCTCCTGAGAAGGGGAAGGGTTTAGGTCCTTCCAAGTGCATTCACTTTTCACCCATTCCTCCTCCATTAAATTAGCAAATCCCCAGAGACTGAGAGACTAAGGACCAATTTGCCTAATTATCTTTTGCATGAATTGAGGTCTCAAAGTTTTTACACTGTGCATAATCAGACTGTGTTTCCCAGCCAATCACTTGGCCAGCTCCAGTCCAGTGAGATCTATATGTGTTTGTCTCCTCTCCCCAGGGTTGTCTGCACCAGGTCCATACCTGGGTCTGTCTTCTTGCCAGTCCTGAGAACAAAGCCTCAGCCTACAACCAACATCAGGTAGGGGAGGGGCAGGACATGGGCCTTCCGCAGTCTTTCTCCAGCAGAGACACAGCCCAGCCCAGGGTGAGCCAAGTGCCATGGGAGACACTGCATGCAGGAGGGGTTGGGAGAGACTTGTTTTCTCATTATCAAGCCAGCAGACAGTTGGGATAGCCAGGCAAGGACAGCAAAACACCAAGATTCAGCTCAGACACCTATGAAGTTGAGGTTGTTGGAAATGGTGGGGATCTCGGAAATTTTACTTAAATTCTCTTTTCACCTCACAGTGCTCCTATCTTCCACTGGAGTCTTTTCTAACTGTACAGAAAATAGGTGGCTCTAAACTGTCTCCTAAATGCTCCATTTGACAATGAAAATGATAACAGTAACCAAAATATCACAAGTCTTTATGTAGGGATTTCAGGTGCCTGGTGTTGAGATAAGGTTCTTAGGTAGCTTGTCTCCTGTTATCATCACCTTACAGTTGAGATAGGATCAGAGTGTTTTAAAGTAGTTTTATCAGGCCCTGGGGTAGAAAATGGGTAAATTCAGATTTGAATGCAGATAATGAAACTCCATTCATAGGCACCTACACAGTCCTCTCTCCTGCTAACACAGTCTGCATTCAGGGAGCTGAATTTAGGAGAAATGCTCTCTCTATATATAAGGAAGAACTGACTTGAAAAACCCCTTAAGTTGGCATAAAAAAGGCAAACTTAGTGTTTGAGATCTGGATTTCATCCTAAATTTCTCAACTGTTCATAAGAGGGTTGGATTTGATGAGAAATTAATACTTGAAAAATGTTGATGGTTTGAGACATATTTAAGAAATTTTATCAAGCCATAACAAACAAAACCACGGCAAAAAGCAAACTCTCTTTCCTTTCATCGCAGGAAGAGTCCCCTGCTCACTGTGCTCTTCCCTTTAAGGGGTTCATGGACAACAACAGTGGAGGGCATGGGCAGCACCTGCTCCTTCGACTACAGCAAGTAAGGTTCAGCTGAATGCAGGGATCCCAGAAAAAATCAGCTCATGATAATTCAGAGCATTTCTGTTTCTTGTTTCTTCTATTGGATTTTGCTTCACTGTCCACTTCCTCCATTATTCCTGTAATTTAAACCCTCTTAATCTCTAAGAGAATATAGAATCAGGGAGTTAGGCAGGAAACAAAAAACAGTTCAAAGTTATACCTTAGAAAGACTAGAAGGGGCTTCTGAACCCCTGCTTTCCTCTCTAAAGTGTGGGAAAGCAGAGTGGACAAGTTCAGGGCATGAACCTCAGAGGCCCACAATTTAATCTTGAAACTTACCAGTTCTCCTTATTATTTGAATGACACTGGGCACGTTCTTAATATCTTTGAGTCTCAGCATTATCATCTAAATTATTAGTCATTTGATACAACTGTGTTAAGCCAGAATGAAAGAAGATGGGTACTAGGCATGTAAATAAACATGTGATGGATACATTATAGTAAGTGTAAAGTAAATTATAGGTATTGTTATCATTATCATCATCATCATCAGAGTCATCAAGTTTAAGTACCATTTATTCAATGAAACCGGTTTCTGTTGATCTTGAAAGAACATTTTAATTTTGTCTTTATGTATGTAGATTCTAAATGCCTGGCACTAAATATCTTAGTCTCATTTACTTCTGATTTCTCAGAGCCTCTCCTTGCCTGGCAAATAGGCTATGAGAAAAAAAACTGCCTGTTAAATGTTAAACAGACCCTCCCTTGGTTCTCAGAAACAGAGTGTGAGCAATAGGTCTTGCATACACTGGGCATTTCCTGCCTATAATTTCAGGCCTTCAAGTGATGTCTTGAAGGACTAGACAAAAGGTGAAACAGTGCTTATATGCCTCTCTGTCAATATTCTAAGGGACTTTTCAATTTCCATTGAGAAAAATCTGCAATGCTCAATTATTTTTTAAAAAAGTTGATCATAAAAATAAAAAGAGGTGTTCCCTTCATGGCACAGCAGAAATGAACCCAACTAGTATCCATGAGGATGTGGGTTCGATTCCTGGCCTCACTCAGTGGGTTAAGGATCTGGTGTTTTCATGAGCTCTTGCATAGGCCAGCAGCTGGTGCTCAGATTTGACCCCTAGCCTGGGAACTTCCATATGCCACAGATGCAGCCCTAAAAATAAATAAATAAAAATTAAACATAAATTAAAAAAACAAAGAGGGGAGAGAGACAGGAAGGAGAAGTTAATCTGATTGTGTAAACAGAGACACATTTCAAGATCGCCACTCGTTCTGTCAGTGAATTACCTGGGACATGATAGTCTTCATTCTCTCTCCTATATAGTAGAATACAAGGTCATTAAACATTTATTGGAATTGTATTTCATCAATAAACCCATTATTCCAACAATGATTCAAATTCTGATTTAAGAATCATGTGTGAATATTTATTATGTCCTGACTTCTTTTAGGTGCCATTCTTGGGAATCAGTGTCAGGGATACACAAAACATGCTACAGTAGTATCTTGATTAGTTCAAATTGAAGTTGCTTGGGCAGCAGCAGAAGGAAGAAGGAAACTCTGACTTTCATCTCTCTCCCAGAAGCAGAGAATAAATTTCTCATATGAAAGAAGCACCCCCTGCCTCTGGAGGCAGAAGGAATCCTTTATCATCAGAGTTAGGTAAATTGGAACCTAGAAGTCTGTGTACACAAATATTGCAATTTCTTTAATTTACCATCCCAAGCCTAAACTCTCTTTAAATTCTTCACTAATGCAGCACTCAAGGACTAAGTTTCTTTGTTCTGTCAATCCTCAACAATGTATGGTTTCTATATATAAAAAGTATAAAAATTGCCAACTTTGGGAGTTACTTGGTAGCCTAGCAGTTAAGGATCTTCCATTGTCCCTGCTGTGGCATGGGTTTGATCTCTGGCTAGGATTTCTGATGCTACAGGTGCTCTGAAAGAGAGAGAGAAAGGAAGGAAGGAAGGAAGAGAAAGTAACCAGCTTTGGACACTTAGATACCATTTCCGTGAGACCTTCATGTACATGAATTCAAATTTGTTTCTTTTTCTCCTGTGAATCTGTCTTGCATCAATTTTTTATTTGTCCATGAACAAGAACTCAAGATGGATAGAGGGGAGAGTTCCCCTTCCTTGAAACCACAGGTGTCCTACAGACAGTCAATATTGGCCTTATATCAATATTAGGGATACCAGCACAGTGAGGTGGAGAGGTTTATGCACATTCCGCAATTAGTGGGTGAAAGGTGTGGGACTTGGACAAAGACCTCCTGATTCCCATCCCAGGGCTCTGTCCCACCAGAATGGAATGATTCTTTTCTATTGGAACCTGTTTTATTCTCAGATGAGCAAACGGAAGTAGAACAATGGGTTCCTTCCATTGGTATTTGGTGAGCTCATCTGAGAATGAGCAGAAAGTACCAAGTGTTTTGCAGGGACATTTTTGCATGAATATTATGGATGGTGAGGTTTCCTCTGGAAAGTAATGCATTTTCCAGCCCATTTTGGAAATCTGAAACATGGAAATAATATTTCCTATATAGACAAGACTTTTCACATGGCTCTATCATGAAAAGATGGTTGCAGGTGAGACTTCAGGGATTTTTTTTAAACTTAACCTTGACAATCAGAGCATGAACTTGATTTTGTCTGATTTTTCCATCAGGAAACAATTATATGTCATTAATAGTAAAATTGCACAGGTTTGAAGTTTTCCAAATCAAACAATAATCTTGCATGAATATATATTTGGGAAATTCTCACTGGGTAATATGGATGTGGGCACAAGAATTTCCTTAACTGTGTCATAAGAATTTGAAAAATAAAATGAAGTTTATTCCTTAGGTAATTCTATGCTCACTTTAAGTATTAAAATAAATGTATGAACTTCACTGAGATGCTAAAATAAAGTACTTTTATAAATCAGAATCAGTAAACAACATGCACAGTGTAATAGCATTTAAGTATGTTTTCAGGAAAAATGCTTGTGAATACATAAAATTAACACCAATGCGACAGAGACATTGAAAAGAAAATGCACCTACCAAATTCATGGCGATGTTTATTTTGGGGCAGCTAAGGGGCAGGGGAATGAGACCATGCAGGGATAGCAAAAATCTCTCAATATTTATCAGTAAGAAATAGGAATTTTAAGATTTCCCTTGTGGCTCAGGGTTTAAAGGATCTGACATTGTCACTGCAGTGGCTCTGGTGGCTTCTGTGAAGGGTGTTCTATTCCTGGCCCAGGAACTTCCATATGCCACAAGTTCAGAAGAAGAAAAAAAGATTTCTAAAGGAAGTATTATTAAATATGTACATTTAATATGGTAAATATGGTATTTATAAAATATAACATTAATGCGACATTTATATTGTCTGGAAATGGTTCTCTACCTTGGCTCTATGTTAGTGTGCCCAAAGGACTTAATGGATATAGATTCTGTTTGAATTTGTTCTGGGCTGTGCCCAGTCCATAGTTAAAATTTAAAAGTCACAAAGGCAATTATGATGATCAACTAGTGCTGATAGCCACTCTTTTAGTAATTTATATTTAAATTAATTTCTTATAGCAACTGTGTAAGGTCAGCCCAGTTAATGTACCCACTGAATCAATGAGCAAATTACCCAGGAGTTCATAATATTTGTCTGTGGTTCTTTTCTCTTTTGATTTTTCCCAAATTATATCATTTAGACCCATCAGGAGAAAAGAAGACCTGAGTTGCCTTCATCAGGAAGGTGAATGTAGGAGGAATGTGATCCTTCAATAAGGAATTATGACTTTAAAAAGCCCTGAGGAAAAAAAATAAAAAATAAAAAGCCCTGAGTCTGGCATGAGAAGGCCAAGTGAGAGTTTGAGACTTATCTTCGGTCTTACATATCTTGTAAGTTCATGAGGTGGTAGGATTTGTGAGAAACCAACCTTTCACAAATGTTTAAGATTGGAGACATGTTTAAGAAGTTTTACCTAGCAACTACAAACAAAAAGAGCAAAAAGCAAACTCAGCCTCATACCTTTCTCTTAGAATGTGTAGCACTGTTAGGAAAATACTCTGCAAAAAGGAAAAATACATTCAGAGTACTTAATAAAATTTAATTACTATTTAATCATTATGTCATATATTAGTGCTATCTTTAGGATCAGCAATGCTGCAAGAGTTTGTACTTCTGTCAAAAATATATTTATCATTAGTTCTCAATGTGGCTTATTGGATTAAGAACTCAATATAGAGTCTGTGAGGATGCAGGTTTGATCCCTGGCTTCACTCAGTGGGTTAAGAATCCCTTGTTAGCACAAGCTGCAGCGTAGGTCACAGATTTGGCTCAGATCTGGCATTGCTGTGGCTTTGGCATAGGCTGAAGCTGAAGCTTCATTTCAACCCATAGCCCAGGAAATTCTATATGCCACAGGTATGTCCATAAAAAGAAAAAGAAAAACTATATATCAAAATATCAAAACATGAAAGCCGCCAAGGCCAAATACTTATATTCGACTTATTTTTGGAAAAAATTGACCAAAACACCAACATGTTTGAGTGAGCACTTAATGTCCATGGAAGATGGATATCACAAAACCAAGTAAGGATGAAAAATCCTTAAAGATAATTGGCATATACAGTAGACACATGAAAAGATGTTCAACATCACTTATTTTTAGAGAAATGTAAATCTAAACTACAATGAAGTACTACCTCACACAAGCTGAGGGGTCATCAATAACAAGTCTACCAATAACAAATGCTGTAGAGGATGTAGAGAAAAGGGAATCCTCACTGCTGGTGGGAATGTAAATTGGTACAACCAGTATGAAGAAGACTATAAAGTTACATCAGAAAGCTAAAAGCAGAATTATCATATGATCCAGCAATCCTACTCCTGGGCATATATCCAGACAAAACTATAATTCAAAAAGATACATGCACCACTGTGTTCCTTGCAGCACTATTCACAACAGCCAAGACAGGAAAACAACCTGGTTGTCCATCAACAGAGGAATGAGTTAAAAAAGAAATGGTACATATATACAATGGAATACTACTCAGCCATAAAAAAGAACAAAATAATGCCATTTGCGGCAACATGGATGCAACTAGAGATTCTCATACTAAGTGAAGTGCATCAGAAAAAATCCAAATATCCTACAATATCACTTATATGTGGAATCTAAAATATGGCACAAATGAACCTATCTACAAAACAGAAACTGACTCACATATGTAGAGAACAGACTTGTCACTGCAGGGAGGAGGGAGTGGGAGGGACTAGGAGTTTGGGTTAGTAGATGCTGACAATTATATTTAGAATGGATAAGCAATGAGGTCCTGTTGTATAGCACAGGGAACTGTATCTAATATCCTGGGCTAGATCATGATGGAAAATAACTTGAAAAAGAATGTATATATATCTATGATTGGGTCACTTGGCTGTACAGCAGAAATTGGCACAACATTGTAAATATACTATAATTTCATTTAAAGAGTTATTTGGCATATTAAAAAAAAACTATCTGATTATAAACAGTAGATTTTAATTTATACCCCTCTGAGTCTGGTTTTAGCTTTTTAGAACTACATTGCAAATTATAGGAATTTCAGATACTGTATTTGCTGAAGATAGAGTATATTTCAGTGCTTTTTTGTGTCCTTTAATTAGAAAAATATTTTTAAAGTGAGAAGAATACTTTTATCCCATATTTTTCATTCAAAAGTGGGGACAGCTATTTTACTGTGTTCATGGATTTGTTATCTCAAAATGTCCTTATTTATCTAATTTCTTTGTCATCATGCCTCTAATTCGATGTACAAAGGAATAAGTTTAGGAGTCCCTATTGTGGCACAGCAGAAACGAACCCAACTAGGAACCATGAGGTTGTGCGTTCGATCCCTGACCTCGCTCAGTGGATCAAGGATCTGGCTTTGTCGTGAGCTCTGGTGTTGGTCACAGACATGGCTTGGATCTGGAATTGCTGTGGCTGTAGTGTAGGCCAGTGGCTACAGCTCCAATAATACCCTTAGCCTGGGAACCTCCATATGCCACAGGTGTGGCCCTAAAAAGCCAAAAAGACAGATAAATAAATAAAAGAAAGAAAGAAAGAAAGAAAGAAAGAAAGAAAGAAAGAAAGGAAGGAAGGAAGGAAGGAAGGAAGGAAGGAAGGAAGGAAGGAAGGAAGGAAGGAAGGAAGGAAGAAAAGAAAGTTAGTTTATATTCTTGGCATCAATGAAGAAGAGCCAAGAATTGAAAAATACTACTGAAGGAACTATGGTGTACAATTTTCAAGCATGAAAAAGTTATTTATGATTTGCTTCAAAAACCCAAAGTATGGATCTTATTTGGTGCCCCTACATCATTTTATTTATTCAACTCTTTCTTCTAACCCTTCAAAAGGTGACTCCTCCATATGGAACCACAGAATCATACACATTCCTCAGAATTCTTCCTCCTGAGCCTCTCAGATGATCCAGACCTACAACCCCTTCTCTTTGGGCTCCTCCTGTCCATGTACCTAGTGACCCTGCTTGGGAACCTGCTCATCATCCTGACTGTCAGCTCTGATTCCCACCTCCACACACCCATGTACTTCTTCCTTTCCAATTTGTCCTTGGCCGACATCAGTATCAGCACCACCACTGTCCCCAAGATGCTAGTGAACCTCCAGACACACAGCAAATCCATCATCTATGCAGGCTGCCTAACACAAGTGATGCTTTTTCCTCTTTTTGCCTGTTTGGAGAGTCTACTTCTGACAGTCATGGCCTATGACCGGTTGGTAGCCATTTGTCACCCCCTACACTACCTGGTTATCATGAACCCTCGCCTCTGTGGCTTGCTGGTCCTGGTATCATTTTCCGTCAGCCTTTTGGACTCCCAGTTGCACTACCTGATGATGTCACAGCTCACCTTCTGTGCAGATGTGGAAATCCCTCATTTCTTTTGTGAACTTTCTCAGCTCCTCAAACTTGCCTGTTCAGACATCTCCATCAATATTATATTAATGTACTTCAGTGGTGCCATCTTGGCTGGAATTCCACTCTCAGGGATCCTTTACTCTTATATTAGAATTCTTTCCTCCATTCTGAGAGTCTCATCATCAGGTGGAAGGTACAAAGCCTTCTCCACCTGTGGCTCTCACCTGTCCGTTGTTTGCTTGTTTTTTGGAACAGGCCTTGGTGTGTACCTCAGCTCAGCTGTCTCATCTTCCTCCAGGAAAGGGGCAGTGGTCTCCATGATGTACACTGTGGTCATACCTATGCTGAATCCCTTCATCTACAGCCTAAGGAACAGGGACATCAAGCACGCCCTATGGAGGATTATCACCAGAGTAGGGTAATCTCAACACATGAGTCATTTTGGGGTTCATAAGATTGGAAAAGGCAGGAATTCCTATTGTGACTCAGTGGTAATGAACCTGACTATTATCCATGAGGATGCAGGTTAAATCCCTAGCCCCACTCAGTGGGTTAAGGATCTCATGTTATAGGCCACAGATGTGGCTTGCCTCTGGCATTGCTGTGGCTATGGAGTAGGCTGGCAGCTGCAGCTCCAATTCAACCCCTAGCCTGGGAACTTCAATAAACTTGAATATGCCACAGGTGCAGCCCTAAAAATACCAAAAAAAAAAAAAAAACACTACTGAAAAAGGGAAGACTGAACTCAACTCTTTGGGAGTAGAAAGCAGGAAGGGTTTCAGTGCTGAGCAAACTAGTGTGAAAGAAGGGGAGGATGTTGGTGGGGAAAGTCATCAATGGAATGCATCAAGCACATTACATTATTCCTCAGTTTGCAAAGTTTTTTCTCTATGATTAAGCAATCTGTGTTTGTTAATCAGTGCCCACTGAAATTAGATACCTACCCTCCCACAGACACTGGGAAAAAGGAGTGCTACCTTATTTCATATTTATATTTGAAGAGATGGGTCTAAAATTATTGAAAAAGGCATTTCCTGGTTTGTAAATCTGGAAAGAGTATGGGAGAAGATCTATATATATTTCAGAAGGCAGAGGAAAAGTTTACAGTTTCAAGTTTTCTAAAGGAAATGGTCTAAGAAAAGAGACATCATGGACCTATGGTCAGGAAGAAACCCATCTAAATTTTACTCCAGCTGAGAGGACATTAAGGCAGTCTTGGTCAGTATGTTAAAGAACAATACAACATGGGCCAATAATGCTTATCCCAGGAATTTTAAATATGTCTCAACTTTTAGGAAGTCCATTTACATTAATTTATTACATAAGTAGGTCAAAACAAAATGGCTAGGTTTATAGGAATCCAGATACATTTATTAATTTTTAACAGCCATTGCAGCAAATGGCAATGTGTTCATATGTGTATGTGGCGGGGGGGTGCAGACCCTCAAGCTATAAAAATAAAGATATATTTTGAAGATGATATATAGTTTTGATTTTTAATGAGGTAACATTCCACTGAATGTAGAAACATTAAGAAATGGCAATTAATGAACATGGAAAAAATTATTGCTGTTAAGTACAGTATTTAATATTTTTGGTAATTCGATCAAATGTATAAGATGAAAAAAGAAGGATTGTAAATGGGATGGTTTTTCTGATTTCACTTCATTGTCTTTCATTATAAGTATATAGAAATGCAATTGATTTCTGTGTATTAATTTTGTAGCCTGCAAATTTGCCAAATTCATTCTAATAGTTTTCTGGTGCTGTCTTTAAGGTTTTCTAAATATAATATCATGTCATCTGAAAATGGTGATAGTTTTACTTCTTCTTTTCCAATTTGAATTTTTTTATTTCTTTTTATTATCTGATTGTTGTGGCTAGGACTCCCAAAACTATGTTGAATAATACTGGTGAAAGTGGACAGCCTTGTCTTCTTCCTGATCTTAGTGGGAATGTTTTCAATTTTTCACCATTAGGATGATATTAGGGAGTTCCCGTTGTGGCGCAGTGGTTAACAAATCTGACTAGGAACCATGAGGTTGCAGGTTTGATCCCTGGCCTTGCTCAGTGGGTTAAGGATCCAGCCCTGCCATGAGCTGCAGTGTAGGTTGCAGACGCAGCTCAGATCCCGCATTGCTGTGGCTCTGGCATAGGCCGGAGGCTACAGCTCTGATTCAGCCCTTAGCCTGGGAACCTCCATATGCCATGGGAGCGGCCCTAGAAAAGGCAAAAAAAAAAGAATGATATTAGCTCTGGGTTTTTCATATTGCATCAAAAAGAATAAAATACAATGCAATCCCTATCAGATTACCCATGACATTGTTCACAGAACTAGAACAAACAATCCAAACATTTATATGGAACCACAAAAGACCCAGAATCGCCAAAGCAATCCTGAGAAACAAAAACCAAGCAGGAGGCATAACTCTCCCAGACTTCAAGAAATACTACAAAGCCACAGTCATCAAAACAGTGTGGTACTGGTACCAAGACAGACAGACAGACCAATGGAACAGAATAGAGAATCCGGAAATAAACCCTGACACCTATGGTCAGTTAATCTTTGACAAGGGAGGCAAGAACATCAAATGGGAAAAAGAAAGTCTATTCAGCAAGCATTGCTGGGAAACCTGGACAGCTGCATGCAAAGCAATGAAACTAGAACACACCCTCACACCATGCACAAAAATAAACTCCAAATGGCTGAAAGACTTAAATATACGACAGGACACCATCAAACTCCTAGACGAAAACATAGGCAAAACACTCTCTGACATCAACATCATGAATATTTTCTCAGGTCAGTCTCCCAAAGCAATAGAAATTAGAGCAAAAAGAAACCCATGGGACCTCATCAAACTGAAAAGCTTTTGCACAGCAAAGGAAACCCAAAAGAAAACAAAAAGACAACTTACAGAATGGGAGAAAATAGTTTCAAATGATGCAACTGACAAGGGCTTAATCTCTAGAATATATAAGCAACTTATACAATCCAACAGCAAAAAAGCCAATCACCCAATGGAAAAATGGGCAAAAGACCTGAATAGACATTTCTCCAAGGAAGATATACAGATGGCCAACAAACACATGAAAAAATGCTCAACATCGCTGATTATAAGAGAAATGCAAATCAAAACTACCATGAGATACCACCTCACACCAGTCAGAATGGCCATCATTCATAAATCCACAAATAACAAGTGCTGGAGGGGCTGTGGAGAAAAGGGAACCCTCCTGCACTGTTGGTGGGAATGTAAACTGGTACAGCCACTATGGAGAACAGTTTGGAGATACCTTAGAAATCTATACATAGAACTTCCATATGACCCCACAATCCCAATCTTGGGCATCTATCCGGACAAAACTCTACTTAAGAGAGACACATGCACCCGCATGTTTATTGCAGCACTATTCACAATAGCCAGGACATGGAAACTACCCAAATGTCCATCGACAGAGGATTGGATTTGGAAGATGTGGTATATATACACAATGGAATACTACTCAGCCATAAAAAAGGATGACATAATGCCATTTGCAGCAATATGGATGGAACTATAGAATCTCATCCTGAGTGAAATGAGCCAGAAAGACAAAGACAAATACCATATGATCTCACTTATAACTGGAATCTAATATCCAGCACAAATGAATATCTCCTCAGAAAAGAAAATCATGGACTTGGAGAAAAGACTTGTGGCTGCCTGATGGGAGGGGGAGGGAGTGGAAGGGATCGGGAGCTTGGTCTTATCAGACACAACTTAGAATAGATTTACAAGGAGATCCTGCTGAATAGCATTGAGAACTTTGTCTAGATACTCATGTTGCAACAGAACAAAGGGTGGGGGAAAAAATGTAATTGTAATGTATACATGTAAGGATAACCTGACCCCCTTGCTGTACAGTGGGAAAATAAAAAAAAATTATAAAAAAAAGAATAAAATATCTTGGAATCAACATACTAAAGAGGCAAAAGAACTATACTCTGAAAACTACAAAGCATTGATGAAAGAAATCAAAGATGACACAAATGGATGGAAAGATACATCATATTCTTGAGTAGGAAGAATTAATATTATCAAAATGACTATATTATCCAAAGCAATCTACAGATTCAGTGCAATCCCTATCAAATTACCAAATACATTCTTCACATGACTAGAACAGAATATTTTAAAATTGGTATGGAAACACAAAAGACCCTGAATAGCCAAAGCAATGCTGAAAAAGCAAAATGAAAATGGAGGAATCAAGCATCCTGACTTTAGACAATTCTACAAAGCTACAGTCATCAAAATGATATGGTACTGGCACAAAATAGACAGGATAGAAAGCCCAGATATAAACCCATGTAACTATGGGCAACTAATCTATTACAAAGGAAGACAGAACATACAGTTGAAGAAAGATAGCCTCTTCAATAAGCAGTGCTTGGAAAACTGGAAAGCTACATGTAAAAGAATGAAGGTAAAACACTATTTAACACCTCAAAACTTATTAAATACCTAAATGTAGGGCCAGACAATATAAAAGTCCTAGAGGAAAACATAGCCAGAACACTCTTTGAGATGAATCACAGCAATACCTTATTTGATCCACCTCCTAAAATAATGACAGTAAAGACCCGAATAAACCAATAGGAACTAATCAAACCTAAAAGCTTTTTCGGAGCAAGGAAACCATTAAAAAAGAAAAGAAAAAAAAACCCACAGAATGAGAGAAAATCTTTGCTAATGATGCAACATACAAAGGCCTACTCTCCAAAATATACAAACAACCCATGCAACTCAACAAAAACAATGACAACAACCAAAAAAACAACCTAATTGAAAAATGAGCAGAAGACCTAAATAGACATTTCTCCAGGGGCATACGGATGGCCAATAAGCATATGAAAAAATGCTCATTGTCACTAATTGTTAGAGAAATGCAAATCAAAACTACAGTTAGGTACCACCTCACAATGGTCAGGATCTCCATCATTAATAATTCAACAAATAACAAACGCTGGAGAGGGTGTGGGGAAAAAGGTACCCTCATCCACTGTTGGTGGGAATGTAAACTGGTACAACCACTATGGAAAACAGTATGAATGTACCTCAGGAAACTAAATACAGAGCTACCATATTATCCAGCAACTCATCTGCTGGGCACATATCCAGACAAAATTTTCATTGAAAAAGATACATGCACCCCTATGTTCATAGCAGCACTATTTACAATAGCCAAAATATGAAAACAACCTAAATGTACATAAACACATGAGTGGATTAAGAAGTTGTAGTACCATACATACATTGGAATATGATTCAGCTATAAAAAAACAAACACCATTTGCAGCAACACGGATGGATCTAAAGACTCTTGTACTTAGTGAAGCAAAGCAGAAAGAAAGACAAATATCATATGATATCACTTATTTGTGAAATCTAAAATATGAAACTGATGAAGCTATCAAAAAATAACAAACAAACAACAGAAACAGATGATGGCCAAGAAGAGCAGACTTGGGGTTCCCAAGGGAGAAAGGAGAGGGAGTGGGATGGATGGATATTTGGGGGGTTTTTTGGAGGCAAATGCTCATATTTGGAATAGATAGGCAATGGGATCCTGCCAAAAAGCACAGGGAAATGTGTGAGATTGGGTCACTTTTTTGTACAACAGAACTTGATGAAACATTGTAAATATAAAAGACTTTAATAATAATAATAAATGTAATATCAAAAAAGTAAAAAAAAATGAAAGGGCTATTGTAAAATAATGAACAAATGTATCATCATTTGTAGATCAGATTTTGGAAGGGGAAAACTCTCAGATCTCTGAAGAGGCAGCCCTGTGAGGATCCTTCATCATTCATTTCAACAAATCCCCTCAGACAAATGTTTTCAAATTGGAGCCACACAGAAAGTCCACCTGAATGGTTTATTAAACACAGATGGCTGGTCCTACCCTGGAGTTTCTGATGTGGTAGATCTGGGATGAAGGCCAAAAACATGCTTGTCTAACAAGCTCCCTGGTGGTGCTGATTAAAGAAATCCCTCTGTTGTCACCCTACGCTTTAAACAATTAAGCTCCCTTAGGTAAAAGGAAGATAATAGAAAAGAAACTTTCTGCCACTGCTGTTGCCCTGAGGATAGCTGGGAAGAGAGGCAGAATTCTTTCCTGCAATTTTTCCTTCTTTAGCTGGCCTTCTCAAACATGTACAGTTAAGATCATTCCCCTGGATATTAAAAAGGTTTCTTTATGAAGAAGTCTCCCAGTGCTCCTTAAGATACTGCCCTAATTCTTACTCCCCCTTCACAGAATTTAATTTCAAAGTTAGAAGTTTATCCCTGAGGGATATGTTCATGTTACAATTTGTGCAGTGAACTTGATTCTAGTCATCCCTTTGTAAAAAAATAAAATAAAATGTTTGAGAAAGGCCCCTATTTATGGTGGTAATGGAATTTGGTATAACCACTATGGAAAAAAAATATGGAGGTTCCTCAAAAACTAAATATAGAATTACCATACAATCCAGCAATCCCACTCTTGGGCGTATATCTGCACAAAATTTTCATTCAAAAATATGTGCATCCCTATGCTCATAGCAGCACAATTCACAATAGCCAAGATATAGAAATGACCTACATGAAAGTCGGCAGATGAATGGATTAAGAAGATGTGGTACATATACACAATGGTATACTACTCAGACCTAAAAAAAACAAAATAATGACATTTGCAGCAACATGGATGCAACTAAAGATTCTCATACTAAGAGATGTTAAGTCAGAAAGAGTAAGACAAATACCATATGTTATCACTTATTTGTAGAATCTAAAATATGGCACAGATGAACTTATCTATAGAACAGAAATAGCCAAGACATGGTGATTGGATTAGGGAGATTTGGTGTATATACACAATGGAATACTATTCAGCCATAAAAAAGAACAAAAATAATGCCATTTGCAGCAACATGGATGAAACTAGAGACTCTCATCCTGAGTGAAGTAAGTCAGAAACAGAAAGAAAAATACTATATGATATCACTCATATCTGGTATCTAATATATAGAACAGCACAAAGGAAATTTTCTACAGAAAAGAAACTCATGGACTTGGAGAATAGACTTGTGGTTGCCAAGGGGGAAGGGGAGGGAGTGGGAGGGACCAGGAGCTTGGGGCAAATAGATGCAGAATGTTGCCTTCGTGATGAATTAGCAATTGGATCCTGCTGTGTAGTACTGGGAACTCTGTCTAGTCATTTATGATGGGACACGTAATGTGAGAAAAAAAGAATGTATACATATATGTGTAACTGGGTCACCATGCTGTACAGTAGAAAAAATACATATATAAATAAATGATTTTTAAAAAGAATATAAGGAGTTCCCATCATGGCGCAGTGGAAACAAATCTGACTAGGAACCATGAGTTTGCAGGTTCGATCCCTGGCCTCGCTGAGTGGGTTAAGGACCTAGTGTTGCCCTGAGCTGTGGTGTAGGTCGCAGACGTGGCTCCAATCTGGCATTGCTGTGGCTGTGGTATAGGCCAGAAGCTGTAGCTCCAATTCCATCCCTATCCTGGGAACTTCCATATGCTGCATCTGTAGCCCTAAAAAAATAAATAAATAAATAATGAAAATAATTTTTAAAAATACCTGGGATCAGTAAGGTGACAATATACTTCTTAGTCTGGGGTCAGTGAGCTGGGAGCACAGGAACACACAAGGAGCATTTATCTTTTCAGGGGCATCCAGGGTTGAAGTTTCAAAGTGCCTAATTAAATAAATGTTCCTAGTGTGATTCTATTTCTAAAGTTTTGCCATTGGAAAGAAAGAATCGTAATAAAAATGGAAAATTTGCCTGACAGTTCTATTCTCACTTGGGAAATTTGGGGACAGTCATTATTTTCACATTTGGGAGTTTTCCTCTCCTTAGGAATGAGGAGAAAATAATCCAATCACATTAGGAATAGACAATATCTGGTGCATAATAAATCTCCAGTGAGTGGTTCATGAATAATTGATTGGGCACAAGAAAAAGCATAGGAGCCTGTAATTCATGGGAAAGAGGAGAGAAAAGGTAGAGAGTCTCTGGAAAAGTAATTCTTATTAGAGAGAAGCTCCATATTCCAAGAAGAAAGAAAAGGAAACAGCAGGAGCTGGAGAAAACTTGTTTCAGTGGACATTAAGGCAGCTTCAAAGTACAGAGACTTCATGGCCATAGAATAAATAAATACGGGACTGTTACATAACATTATTCTAGAAGAAAAACCCAGTTCCCACTTTCTCCCTTCTTTTCTCTCTTACTCCCCCACCCCTTCCTGGAACCCTCTCTCTGAAACTTATCACTGCAGCCTTCTGTTCTCCAGGGTCTGTCCTTGGAAAGGCAAATACTGTTTGCACTTGGCTGGGCTCAGAGAATTATAGGAAAGGGGTGTCAGAGACATGTTTCAAGTTTCCAGCATCTCAGGGGATAGATTCTCAGAGCTGCTCATTAACTAAGGTATTCCATTATCTTGCCACTCTCCAAACAATGCTGCTCCCTGGATACAGAGAGAAAATTTTTTTCAGAGGGAAAAAAGAGAGTGAAAATTTTTTCATCCAAGATGGTATCTATGCAAGCAGCCTTGGAGGGACATGAATTTACTTCTTCTCACGAAAGATTCTTCTTTCTTTGGATTGGCTTTTAAATGACAAAATATCCCCCAGAGAAAGCTGAATTTCTCCAAGAACCAGACCCATGACCCAACCTTCTGTAATACTCTTTTGGGGTACAGAGATAAGAGAATGGAATATTTTCTTCTTTCTTTCTTCCTTCCTTTCTTTCATTCTTTCATATCAGGCCAGGTCTTTTATTTTCTTTACACTTATCACACCATGGATTCATAGGAAATGGGTTCCAACAGCTCAGGCTCCTTTCCACTGGGTCTCACAAAGAATGCTTCTCTGGGTGGAAAGAGGCTGGAGTTTCTACTGAAATCAAGACCTTTCTCTTTGGCTTCCTTTTTCTTCTTGTTTTCCTTTACATGTTTCGGGAAGGTGCCTGGGTTCTTAGAGTGCTTAATATGTTTCATAAGCACATTCATTCTCTTGGTAAGAATCTTGCCATTAACTTCTTTGTTTATAGCAATGCCAACAGCATGCTGGGTTACACTGTAGACTCTTCCAGGATTGCCATGGTAACATTAGTGGGACATGCCTTTATGAACATTGCCTATTCTGTTGATGTCTACAGCATCACTTTTCTTGTAGATTCCCATGTATGAGGACAAAGGAACAATTCTATGTTTTCTAAAAGGACTAGAGGACATGTACAATATGCCCCTCTTCTTTCCCTTTGTGTTGGTCATTTTGGCAAATTACTGGAAGACGATGGTGCCCTCTGAAAGGTGAGAATGGAAAGTTTTCAACAACTGTTATGTCCATGCAAGTAGCAGTGGTTGGAGATGAGTTTATTTCCTGCAACTGCCATTAAGACAGAACACCTGAACAATATATTCCATTGATGAATGGAAATTACTGTTATTATTAATTATTATTGGCCATACCTGAGCCATGTAGCAGTTCTTGAGCCAGGTATTGAACCTGTGTCACAACAGCAACCTAAGCCACAGCAGTGACAACACTTGATCCTTCACCGGCTGTACCACCAGGAAACTCCAGCAAGTGGAAATTATTAGTGGTGTGATTACAAGAACATCAAATTGAACCTTTCCAAGAACAAACTCAATACTTTCTTTCCTTCTTCCTTTTTTTATTTTTCCCTTCTTTAAGAAGGATGAAATAGATGGTCTATTCTTTCAAAACTTTTGAATTTGGACACTGAAGGTATTCATGAGACAACTTTTTTATGGCTGCACCCATGGCACATGGAAGTTCCAAGCCAGGGATTGAGTCTGAGCTGCAGCTGTGACCTCACCACAAATACAGCAATGCCAGATATTTAACCCACTACACCAAGCTGGGGATAGTGCCCACACCTCCTCAACAGCCTAAGCTGCTCAGCCAGATTCTTTTTTTATATACAGTTGATTTACAATGTTCTGTCAATTTCTGCTATATAGTGAAGTGACCCAGTTGTACATATACATTCATTTTCACATATTATCTTCTGTGATGTTCTAACACAAGTGATTGGATATAGTTCCCTGTGCTATACAGCAGAACCTCATTACTTATCCATTCTAAAAGTAATAGTTTCCATTTAATAACCCCAAACTCCCAGTCCATCCCACCCCATTCTCTCTATACCTTGGTAATTGTAATCTGTTCTTTCTGTTTGAGACTATTTCTCTCCTGTAGATTGGTTCATCTAAGGCAGAAATTCTTAATATCACAAAACCATTATAGAGAAAAACTGGATTTGAAGCAATTTATGAAGAAAAATATGGAAACCATATTTATAATTATTTTGAAGAATAGGAAACTTGACAAATCATTATGTATAGAGAAAATATTGATAATTTGGGAAATTGTATCATGTAATGGATGAGTTACAAAAGTCTTCCATTTATTTAAAGAAAAGAGTACTCAGTCACTTTGGACAGCTGTAACTAAACACCATAAGATAAGGGGCTTATAAACAATAAAAATGTATTTCTCACAGTTCTTAAAGCTGGAAGTCCAAGATCAGGAGGCCAGGAAGATCAAGTTCTGGTGAAGATTCTCTTCTAGGTTTTACACTGTCCACTTCTCACTGTGTCCTCACAGGGCAGAAAACAGAGAGAAAAAACAAGTTCTCTCCTTCTGTCACAAGGGTACTAATCCCAACATGAGGGTCCATCCCCATGACTCATCAAGTCTTAGTTACCTCCCAAAAGTACCACATCTTAAAACCATCACACTGGGGGGTTGGGTTTTAACAAAATCGTGGGAGACACAAACTTTCAGTCCACAACAAGTATGAATGATGAAATGAGAGCGTCTATGAAGGATGGGAAGGGCTGCTGCAACGATCAATGGTACATTTGTTTCCAGAGAGACCTACAATACAGAAGAAGTTCTATAAGGCACTCACAGAGTAGATTCATCTTTATTTCCCAAAATGGTGCTTGGCATCAATGTATCCATTCCTGAAATTCACTCTTCCTCAGGGAAACCCATCCTCTCATTAAAAAAAAAAAAAAAACTAATGAATTTGGTTTCAAAATCTTTCAGTCTGTTTCTGTTCTGTAAGTTCTTTTGTATCAGTCTTTGTTATATTCCACATACTAGCGATATAATATGATATTTGCCTTTCTCTGAGTTACTCAGTGTGACAATTTCTAGGTCCATCCATGATTTTGCAAATGGCATTATTTCATTCTTTTTATGGCTTAATAATATTCCACTGTGTTAACAAAGGAGAAACATCAGGGGAAGGAGTAAATTTGGTTGGCACTGACATATACACACTAATACATATAAAATAGGCAGGTAACAATGACCTACTTCATAGCATATGGTAATCTACCCAATACTGTGTAATAAACTATATAGGAAAAGAATCTGAAAAGTAAGGGATATGCATAGATGTATAACTGATTTACTTTGAAGTGCACTTGAAACTAACACAACTTTCTAAGTCAACTATACCCCCAATAAAATTTATTTTTTAAAAATATAATGAGGTTACATGAATGACACAAGGGACATTTCCAGTTCTAAGATAGCATGATTAAAAACCTGTTAGTCCAAATTTATTTCCAGAAGATAGCTTAGATATAATTTTGTTCGTTTAACAAATAATCAAGAGCATACACTGTGGTATACTTTTGCTACACACGGTCTAACAAAAGTTGGCAATACAGGTCTTTGTTCCCAGGGAGCAAACAATTGAGACTTCAGCAATGGGAAGAGAAGAGTGTGAGTTAGTGAGGAACAGGACTAGAACAAATCTAAATATGAAGATTTATATAGTTCAAATCAACTTATCAAAAGTATTTAGGCAAGTGAGTTAACAAGTTTTCCACCCTGAGAATTGTATATGCTTTATTTATTTAATTTATTTTATTCTTTGTCTTTTTAGGGCCACAGCCACAGCATATGGAAGTTCCCAGGCTATGGGTCAAATCCAAGCTCTGCTGGCCTGTGACATGGCAATGCCAGATCTGAGCCACATCTGTGACCTATGCCACAGCTCATGGCAACACTGGATCCTTAACCCACTGAGCGAGGCCAGGGATTGAAACTACATCCTCATGGATACTTAGGTGGGTTTGTTACCACCGAACCATGAAGATGACTCCCTTTTATTTTTTTTTAATTTTATGGCACTGTGGAATATGGAAGTTAATGGACCAGAGATTGAATCTGAGTCACGGCTGTAACCTATACCACAGATGCTATAATGTCAGATCCTTTAACCCACTGCACTCAGCTGTAGCAATCTGAACCACTGCAGTCATATTCTTAACCCACTGTGCCATAGCAGGAACTTCACTATTCGAGTCAAGACTTCGTCTGTCAAAAAAACCCACATTTTGAAGGACATATATTAATTTTTTAAGAGAAAGTGTTCTGTGAATGCCATGACAGTACTTTATGTGATTGCCAGTATTCCTTTTTTTTTATTGAACCATGACATAATGCAATGACATGGGAAAATCTTTAAAGCATGAAAACATTTTAATGATGTATATACTCATGGATCTACTTACATAGATAGAGATATAAAACATTTTCATCACCCAGGATATGTTATTTTGACCTTTCCCAGTCAATACATCCACACACCTAGGTGCCCACTATCCTGATTCCTACCCTTCAGTTGGCTTTGCCTAGTCTTAGATTTCATCAAAAGTAAGATCATATAACATATACACTTTCACATCATTCAAAATTATACAAGTCTTAGGGTTTGTCCATGCTGTTGTGCATAGCAATTTTTTTTCATATTGGTATGGTGTTTTTATTTCATTATGCTATAGTTTATTCATCCCTTCAACTACTGATTGGCATTTAAATTATTTCCAGTTTTGTGATATCATGAAAACCACTGATATCAACATTTTAGACATGTTTGGTGGATATAAGCATTCATTTCTCTCAGGTATATACCTGAGGGTAGAAGAGCTATGCTGTAGCATAGGAGTATGTTTAGACATAGTAGAAGTGCCAAAGTAACTGCACCGATTTATACTCTTAAGTATACTACTATACTATTAGTGAGTGAAACTTCCCATCAATTCCTTGCTAGTTCTTGGAATTTTCAATCATTTGAAATTTTGCAATTCTGGTGGATGACTTGATAACTATCTTGATATATCTAATGATAATCCAGAGGATACAAAAGACAAATATTTCTTCACAGGAAAGGGAGAATAAAGGTTACTAAAGGAATTTTGTGGGATGCAGTTGCTCATGGATGTGTAAACTCAGAGGAAACTCAAGTGATGGTGTTTCAAAAAAAGAGGGACACAGAATACCCACAATGAAGGTGAAGATTTGGAATTTCTGACTGCCAGATGTTGATCTCTGTTCATCATGGCAACACTACACTCACAGAATCCATGGCCATTCACAGGGAGAAGAAAGACCTGCTGAAAAGCTTCCTCAGGGCCCCCTTCATGTCCCTGTTCCTCAGGCTGTAGATGAAGGGGTTCAGCATGGGGGTGACCACAGTGTACATCACTGAGGCCACTGCCCTCTTTGAGGAGGAGGAGGAGAAGGCAGAACTGAGGTACACGCCCAACCCTGTCCCATAGAACAAGGAAATGACTGTTAGGTGAGACGCACAGGTGGAAAATGCTTTGTTCCTCCCCTCCACTGAGGACATTTTCAATATGGAGGAAATAATCTTAGAGTAAGAGAAAAGAATCCAGGTTACTGGAATAATACCCATCAGGACATCCCCAGAAAAGATCAAAATGTAATTGCTGAGAGTGTCAGAACAGGCAGACTTGAGCACCTCAGCCAACTCACAGAAGAAGTGTGGAATTTCCGTGTGTCTGCTGAATGAGAGATGCAGCACCATCAGACTGTGGAGGAGGGGGACTAGGAAACCAACAGACCAAGAGACTAGAACCAGCAGGTCACAGAGTTGAGGGTTCATCAGGATCCTGTAGCGCAGGGGGTGGCAGATGGCCACGAAGCGGTCATAGGCCATTACAGTCAGGAGAAGGTTATCTAAACACGAAAAAACTAAGCAAAAATACATCTGGGTGAGGCAGCCTGAATAGGTGATGGCTTTGCTCACTGTCCGGATGTTCACCAGCATCTTGGGAACGATGGTGGAATTGAAACAAATATCAGAAAAGGACAGGTGGGAGAGGAAGAAGTACATGGGGGTGTGGAGATGGGAGTCAGAGTTAATAGCCAGGATGATGAGTAAGTTCCCAAGCACAGAGATCAGGTACATGGACAAGAACAGCCCAAAGAGGAGCGGCTGCCATTCTGCATCCTCTGAGAGGCCCAAGAGGAGGAATTCCAAGACACCTGTTTGGTTTCCTACATCCATGGAGCTGATAATTCTGCCAGGTAACAAGGCAATGCTAATTAAAACAAACAGGATTCCACAAATTTGAAAATATTTTTATCGTATTAGTGACACACACACAAAATCCCCCCCCACCAAAAAAAAAAGAATAAAACATATATTTTGGCTAACAACATAGTTTTCATTCACTGGGAGTGAGTACAAGTGTCACTATCTTATACATGGATCTTTTTCAGGGTTAATCTATTCCCTCCTTCCAATCTTTATCACAAATTACTTTGCATTTAAAATTTGTCTCAAGAAACAATCCGTCTCTGTGGAGTCCAGCTGAGCCTTAACCCCTTTCTGATTAAACACATCAATGGTTTGAATATTCTTCCTTTGGAGGTGCTGAAATTTAATTCTTGGATGATTCTGCCTTTCCCCACATTTACTTAGCACTCCATCAGATCCATGTGTGATGGTGGTTCTCTGACCCCACTGCCCCCTGACAACAACGAATTTGATAAGAGAGTGGTGTCTGGCTCAAAAAGCTTCCCTGGAGAGACTTTCATATAAAACTCATATCTTAGTTAATAATCTGAGTGAGTAGACTTGATGGAACACATTAACCAAGGATCAGGGATTAGGGCTGGCCATCACCAGGCTAGCAAAGAAGGTAGGCTATGCTTCAGAACCAGTGTACTGAACTGCTAAACTAGGTGTGGCAGGAAGGTTCACATCAAAAGATGGATCTTAGCGCCTTACTGCACTGCCATGAAGCCTGACTCTACCCCTCATTGATCCTGACCAAGCTCTCCGATTTCTCAGCATCTTGGTTACCTGCCTGGTGAATTATTATTAACAGTATTATTAATAATAACTCCAGAGGATTGTTGAGAGGAATAAATGAGTTGATGTTTTATAGACCAGTGCCTGCAACACTATGGAAACCTATAGAAATCATGGCTTGGTACATTTTAGAAGTTGGGAAATATAGTCTATGGAGCTGAAGGCATTGAGGAAAGTACTTAGAGACAATGGGATATCAGAGATCACACGGAATAAAAGAATAAGGAAAGAAGCGAGAAACAGAAAGAGATGGAGTTGATGACCTTGGTTGTGAGGATTTCCAGGTTGGGGAGTGGCCCTTCAAGAATCCTGGTCACCTTCTAACCCTGCATTCTGTTTAAATATGCTTGCGTTTTATGTTAATCTTCCTGTTTATATGGATACTGGTTTCACCAGGTTTCTATAACTTGCATACCAGAAAGTATTCACTAGATTATTTCCTTTTTTAAAAAAAGGAAGCATCAAAAATTCATTTGACTGAAATTAAATACATCGCTCATAAGGAAAAATGACCAGACTGACAAAATGATTTCTTTGAGTTCTCATGGCCTTCAAAAATTCTTCTAAGCATAGTAAAACTTTTCTAGGTATCACTTTTATGATGTTACATTATAGTAATACAAACAGCTGCCAAAGATAGTACAAAAAAAGAAAATCTAAATGAATTCAGTGCAACCAGGAAGTATTTATCCTCATAGTTGAAGATTGCTTAAAAATTAAGGAATATATAGTAGATAATACATAGATACCTCACACAAATACATACTCTGGAACTGATGGCAGAACCATTTTACCAAAATTGAAAATCATTTGAAAATTTAAAAGTGCTCCCAGGAGGTCCCTGCTGGCTCAGAGGATTAAAGATCTGGCACTGCCATTGCTATGGCTTGGGTACAATCCCTGGCCCAGGAATTTCCACATGCTGCAGGTACAGACAAAAAACAAATAAAATAAAATAAAATAAAATGAAATAAAATAAAAATGCTTCCAAAGGGCAGGGTGTTATAACACAAAATGTGTGGTTGCAGGGTCACTTGCGGCACATAAAGAAAGAGAAACTATTTCCCTAAATGAAAAGGAAAACCTAGCTAAAATGAACAGGCAACATCATACTAAGTATCAAAATGGCAAGCAGATTACCATGGAAGTTATCGGTAAGAAAAGTATACCTAGTCTCATCATCAGCATCATTTAATTCACTGTAGAATCTGGAGTCTTCTTAGGAGCCACGAACCTAAAATTTTTAAGAATATTTTACTGGATGCTCATGACCCTGTGCCTAGAGTTATTTGCTGCTCACAAAAGCCTCTTCCATGTGCACTTAGACACACTCCTCTTTCTGAAAGCACTTACTAAGCCCAAATAGATCACGCAGATGACAGCAGGAATAGAAGAACCTGGTTGCACTGATGGATGGAAGAATGGATGGTGAGAGATCTCCAAAAAGGAAGTTGGTATGAGATCCAGATACACCTGGGATCAGCAAGGGAACAATATTCTTCTTGGTGTGGGGTCAGTGAGCTGGGAGTACAGGGACAGACAAGGAACATTTATCCTTTCAGGGGCATCCAGAGTTGAATTCTCAAAGCTCCTAATTAAATAAATGTGCCTAGTGTGACTCGATTTCTAAATAGCTTTGCCCTTGGGAAAGAAAGAACCATAATAAAAATGGAAAGTATCTTGACAATTCTATTCCCACATGGGAAATTTGGGGGCAGTTCTGTTTTTCTTCATATTGGGAGTTCTCCTCTCCTTAGGCATGATGTCAAACTCTGCTCAAGATTCTCTCTAAAAAAACGTCCCATTAGAATCTGAACTACTTATTTTTGCAGGACAATGTCCTGTAAAAGCATTGGTTTAGGGCCACCTAAGACCCAGACATAACCCTGAATCAAAGACATGCTCTATCAGATCTGAATATCTGAATGTATTATTCAGAGTATATGAATATATATATCAGAATATAAGAATATATCATTATTCATATTAATATATATGAATAACGCATAACACTGTTGCTTCTCTACTGTTACTCATCCCCAAAATAGAGAAAATAGCCCTTAGTTCAGAGTTATCATTAAATGAGTGAACAATAATAAAGAGTGTGGTGTTCACTGTTAATAAAACTTATTAACAAAAATAATGAGTGAATACCACACTTTATAATTTATTTATTTAACAATTACCCTGACCTAAGGGTTATTATCTCTATTTTAGGAATGAAGAATAGTAGAAAAGATGATAATTTCCTGCAATCATATGCTCAAAATAGCAGAGCTGGAACTGGACCAGATGCCTGACTTCAAAATATATAGATAATTGTGTATGGGAATTTGAACATAAAAGGGCCCTTTTGGAGTTGCCATTGTGGTGCAGTGGGTTAAGGATCTGACTGCAGTGGCTTGGATTGCAGGTTTGATCCCTGGGTTTGATCCCAGGCTGGGTGCAGAGGGATGAAGTATCGGGCGTTACCACCACTCTGGTGTAGGTTGCAGCTGAGGCTCAGATTCAGTCTCTGGCCTGGGAATTTCCATATGCCACAGGTGAGACCAATAAAGTGAAATAAAATAAAATACATTTATAAGATAATGAGGGGGAAAGACTAGTGTAGAATTAGAACGAATTGGTTTTCACATAGTAAAAATAGATCTCTACATCCCACTGAACAAAATAAATCATCAGTGAAAAGTGTCCAAGATGGCAAAGTAGGAAGACCTGAGCTCACTTTCTCCCATGGGAACACTGGGTCTCTGGGTCAGAGAGCCATGAAAATGAAGTGCTAGAGCTGCTTGGGGCCTTAAGTCTATAACATCCTTATATCATCCATAGGTAACAGCTGTCCAGTGAGTTTTTCAGGTATGTAAAACAGACAGCTCTAAACGGTTTGAATGTGATTGTTTGGGCTATTTGTAAAAACTGGAAATTCAAAAAGTTAAGTTTGGAGCTGGCAAGCTTTTGCAATAGAGTCATAACCCACAAGGAAGCTACAAACATCCTTGGGGCTAATACACAGAGGCCATCTTTGGCTCATTTATGTAACAAGAGCAAAACATTTCCAAGGGAAGTGAAATCTAACATTCTCTGTTTTTATTTCATATACTTTTTGCTGTCTTGGGAGGCTAGGGCTCTCAAAAGAGCACAAGAAATCCAGGAAAATTTTATTTCCCAACAATTGGTAGAAAAATGCTCTCCGATAGGACTTTTTGTGATAATGAAAATGTTTTATATACACACTGCCCAAATAGGGATCTATTTCAAGGGCTCACTCACACACATGGGTGAGTGAGCCCTTGAAATGTGGTGAATAGTCATGTGTAGCTGGAGGTTACCATCATGGACTGCACAGAGACAGGCTATGACACAGCTAGAGATGATAGGCAGCTGACTAAGATGAGGATATTGGTCCTAGGCATATTTCCAGACAAAACTTTCATTCAAAAATATACATGCACACCTAAATTCATTGCAGCACTATTCACAATAACCAAGACATGAAAACAACCTAAATGTCCATTGTCAAGATGAATGGTTTTAGAAGATGTTGCACATATATGCATGGAATACTATTGAGCCATCAAAAAAGGACAAAATGATGCCGTTTCAGCAACATGGATGCAACTAGAGATTCCCATATTAAGTGAAGTAAATCATAAAGAGAGACAAATACCATATGATATGACATATATGTGGAATCTAAATACTGTACAAAAGGTCCTATCTATAGAAGAAACAGATCAGGGACATGGAGAGCAGATTTGTGTTTGCTTGTTGAAGGGGGAGAGAATGGGATGAACTAGGAGTTTGGGATTGGTAGATGCACATTATTACATTTAGAATGGATAGGTGATGAGGTCCTTCTATACAGCACAGGGAACTCTGCCCAATCTCTTGGGTTAGAACATGATGGAAGATAGTATGAAATAAAGACGGTATGTATATGTATGACTGGGTCAGTTTTCTGTACCGGAGAAATTGAAGGAACATTGTAAATCAACTATAATTTAATTAAAATTTTAAACAAAAAAGAAAATAGGGAAATCGGCATGAGAATAGGCCTAAGAAGAGGATAAGCCCACTGTCACGTGAAGTGTGGGTGACACCTCCTTGTCTCTATTCTTCCAGTTCACTCATGGTAATAATTCTCTGGAAACCATAAAGTAAGTTAAATACCCATGGAGTGTCCGTTGTGGCTTAGCGGGTTACACTTTCACCATTTCAACATCTATCACCCATATAGTTCCATGAGATTCTATTCCCATCACCAAACCATCATTAGCCCCTGAAAATGTTCCACCACGCTCCCAGGCATGCTCATACTATAAGAAATGCCATCCTTTATCTTCATCCACTGAAATCCTCCTCACTCTTGAACACACTGAGAAGGAAGAGCTCAGAGGCATGTTGGTAGCTCAAGCTGAAACTGAGTATATAGACATACAGATATAAACATGGATATACTATCAATTGTACTAGGATAAATCTATTGACATCCATCTCGTGAATATTAGTTTTTTTCTTTAAGCAAAGAAACCTGGTGACAATCAGATCTTTGTCACTGAATACAGCACAATTTATTGGCTGATATGTACAGCCCTGAGATTTTGGCCATTTGATTGAACTATTCAAGTTGAACATAGAGAAGGGACCATGTTTTTGAGATTCTGAGCACTACAAAGAATAAATAAGAAAGAAAATCTAGTAATATTATGGGAAAATTGAGGAGCCATTGGCTATCCTGGATATATCTTCTAATCTCATCCTGCTTAGGACGATCATTACATGTCACAGACAGCAAATATCACAGGTTTTTAGTTGTTCTGGGGGATGATTCATTGACCGTCTTGATATGTCTAATAATAATACAGAGGAGACCAAGGATAAATATTTCTACAGAGGAAAAGAGGGCATAAATCAAAGGAAGTTTCTGGAAAGCAGTTACTCATGGATGTGTAAACTCAGAAGAAACTCAAGTTATGATATTTCAGAAAGAGAAGAACAAGGCAAGGCATACCCCTCAATGAAGACAAAAATTTGCTTTTTTTTTTTTTTTTTTTTTTTTTTTTTTTGCTTTTTAGGGCTGCGCCCACAGCATATGAAGATTCCCAGGCTAGGGGTCCAATTGGAGCTACAGCTGCCAGCCTACACCACAGCCACAGCAATGCAGGATCCAAGCCACATCTGCAACCTACACCACAGCTCACAGCAACACCAGATCCTCAACCCATGGAGTGAGGCCAAGGATCAAACCCGCAACCTCATAGTTCCTAGTCAGATTTGTTTTCACTGTGCCAGGGAACTCCAGATTTGCTATTTCTGACTGCCAGGGTATTGACCCTTGGTTATCACAGTAATGCCCCAGTCACAGCATCCATGACTCTTCATAGGAGGAAGAAAGACCTGCTGACAAATTTCTTCAGGGTCCCCTTCATGTCCCTGTTCCTCAGGCTGTAGATGAAGGGGTTCAGCATGGGGGTGACCACGGTGTACATCACTGAGGCCACTGCCCCCTTTGAGGAGGAGGAGAAGAAGGCAGAACTGAGGTACACACCTAACCCTGTCCCGTAGTATAAGGAAATGACCATTAGGTGAGACCCACAAGTGGAAAATGCTTTGTACTTCCCCTCCACTGAGGACATTTTCAATATGGAGGAAATAATCTTAGAGTAAGAGAAAAGGATCCCAGTCAAGGGAATAATAGTCAGCAGGCCAGTCATAGAATACAGGGCAAGGTAATTGATAAAAGCGTCAGAACAGGCAGACTTGAGCACCTCTGTCAATTCACAGAAGAAGTGTGGAATTTCCGTGTGTCTGCAGAATGAGAGATGCAGCACCATCAGACTGTGGAGGAGGGGGAGTAGGAAACCAACAGACCAAGAGACTAGAACCAACAGGTCACAGAGTTGAGGGTCCATCATGATCCTGTAGCGCAGGGGGTGACAAATGGCCACAAAGCGGTCATAGGCCATCACGGTCAGGAGGAGATTGTCTAAACACGAAAAAACTAAAGAAAAATACATCTGGGTGATGCAGCCTGAATAGGTAATGGCTTTGCTCGCTGTCCAGATGTTCACCAGCATTTTGGGAACGATGATGGAATTGAAACAAATATCAGAAAAGGACAGGTGGGAGAGGAAGAAGTACATGGGGGTGTGCAGGTGGGAATTTGAGGTAACGGCCAGGATGATGAGTAGGTTCCCCAGCACAGACACCAGGTACATGGATAAGAACAGCCAAAAGAGGAGAGGGTGCAGTTCTGAATCCTCTGAGAGGCCCAAGAGGAGGAATTCCAAGACACCTGTTTGGTTTCCTACATCCATGGAGCTGATAATTCTGCCAAGTAATGGACAAAGCAATGCTAATTCAAACAAACAAACAGGATTTCACAAATATAAAAATATTTTTATATTAGTGACACACACACACACACCAAAAAAAAAAAAAAAAACAGATTAAAATGTACAGTTTGGCTAACAATTTACTTTTCATTCCCGGGGAGAGATAATAAATGTCAGTATCTTAAAAAAATAAAATAAAATAAATATCAGTATCTTCTACAGGTATCATTTTCAGGGTGAATCTATTCCTTCCTTCTGATCTTTACTACAAATTAGTCTTTTCCTTCAAAATCTGTCTCAAGAAACCATCAACCTCTGCTGTGTCCAGCTCAGCATCAGCCTCTTTCAGAGGGAGCACATCAATGGTTTGAAAGTTGCCTCTTGAATGATTCTGCCTTTTCCCACATTTACTTAGCACTCCATCAGATCCACTTGTGTTGGTGGTGCTCTGGCCTCACTGCCCCCTGACAACTAATTTGATAAGGGAGTGGTGTCTGGCCCAACCTGGTCAAACAGTTTCACTAGAGAAATTGTCATATAAAATTCATATTTTAGTTAATAATCTGAGTGAGTAGAGTTGATGGGACACATCAACCAAAGATCAGGGGTTAGGGCTGGCCATCACTATGCTTGCAAAGAAAGTAGGCTATGCTTCAGAACCAGTGTCCCGAACTGCTAAGCTAGGTGTGGTATATCAGGTCAAATTAGGAATCCTAGAGTCTGACTGCTCAGCCATGAATCCTGGCTCTACACCTCATTGATCTTGGCCAAATTCTCTGATTTCTCAGTGCCACAGTTTCCTACTTGGTGAAATGTGATTTTTTTTTTGTAATGTGATTATTAATGGTAGCTACTCCAGATGATTATTGAGAGGAATAAATGAGTGACATTTTAAAGAACAGTGCCTGAACACTATGGAAACCTAGAGAAATCACAGCTAAGTACATTTTAGATTTGGGGAAATATAGTCTGAGGAGCTGAAAGCAGTAAGGTGAGTGCTTAGAAAGAATGGGATATTGTAAATCACTTGGCATAAAGGAATATGGAAAGGAGAGAGAAATGGAAAAGGATGGAGTTGATGACCTTGATTATGAGGATTCCCAGGTTGGGGAGCAGCCCTTCAAGACTTCTGGTCACCTTCTTCCCCTGAATTCTGTTTAAATATGCTTGTGTTTTATGTTAATCTTCCTTTTCTATGGATATTGGTTTCACTGGGTTTCTATAACTTGCATTCAAGAAAGAATTCCCTAGATATTTTCTTTAAAAATTGGAAGTGTCAAAATTCATTCTGATAGAAATAAAATATAAAAATGAAGATGACAAATGAGTGGATTGACCAAATGATTTCTTTGGGTTGCTACGGCCTTCAAAAATTCCTCAGAGTATAGTAAAACTTTTCTAGGCATTGCTTTTAAGAGTTTAGATGGCAGTGATACAAACAGCTGCCAAAGATAGTACAAAAAAAGAAAATTTAAATGAATTCAAAGAGACCAGGGAGTGTTTATCCTCATAGTTGAAGACTGCTAAAAATTAAGAAATGTTTTGTAGGTTGATACATAGATACCTCATACAAATAGATACATTCTGAAAATGATGACACAACCATTTACCAAATCAAAAGTCATCTGAAAATTATAAAATATTTCCAGGAGTTCACCAGTGGCTCAGAGGAGTTAAAGTTCTGGCAGCATCATTGCAGTGACTGGGGTCGGTCCCTGGCCCAGGAACTTCTACATGCTGCAGGTATGAGCAAAAAACAAATTAAATAAATAATATGAAATAAAATAAGATCCTTCCAAGGGGTGGGAGGTTATAACACAAGATGTGTGTTTGGAGGGGCACTTATGGCACATAAAGAGAAGCTATTTCCCTAAATGATAAGGAAAATATAGATCAGATGAGTAGGCAATAACATACCAAACCCTGAAATGGCAGTCAGATTACCATGGAATTTATAAATTAGAGTCCCTAGTCTCATCATTACCATCTTTTAATTCACTCTAGAATCTTGTGTCCTCTTAGCAGCTAAAAACTTAAAATCCTTAAGAATTTTTTACTAACCACCACTCATGTCCCTGTCCTTGGAGTTACTTTACTGCTGAGAGATTCCTCCTCCATGTGCACGTATACACACTCCTCTTTCTGGAAGCTCTTACTAAGCCCAATGGATCATCCAGAAGACAGCGGGGAAGAAGAATCTGACTTCGCTGGTGGATGGAAGGATGGATGTTGAGAGATCTCCAAAAGTAGAATTGGTATAAGATCCAAATACACCTGGCATCAGCAAGGTGACGATATTCTTGGTCTGGGGTCAGTGAGCTGGAATCACAGGGACAGACAAGGAGAATTTATCCTTTCAGGGACATCCAGGGTTGAATTCTCAAAGTGCCTAATTAAATAAATGTTCCTAGTGTGACTATTTCTAAACAGCTTTGCCCTTTGGGAAAGGAAGAATCATAGTAAAAATGGAAATTGTGCTTGACAATTCTATTCCCACATGGGAAATTTGGGGACAGTCATTTTTTTTTCCCAGTTAGGATTTCTGCTCTCCTTACATATGATGTCATGCTCGGCTCAGGATTCTCTCTGAAAAATATCTCATTAGAATCTGAACTACTTATTATTTGCCATTAACATCCTTAAATAACAATTGTGCGGGGCAGCCTAAGACCCTGACCTAACCCTAAATCAAAGAATTGATCTATCGGATATGACTTTCTGAATACATTATTCAGAATATATGAATATTTATTTATATGAATGAATACATATGAATAATATGCAACACTATTGCTTCTCTACTTTGGTACTTATCCCTAAAATAGACACAATGACTCTTAGGTCAGTGTTATTATTAAATGAATAAATAATAATAAAGAGAGTGGTGCTCATTGCTAATAAAAATCTTGATTAATTAATAATTTATTATTATTATTGTTGTTAAAAATAATGAGTGAATACATGATCTTTGTTATTATTCATTCCCTTATTAATAACCTGAACTAAAGGTTATTATCTCTATTTTAGTGATGAAAAATGTAGCAGAGAGGATGATCATTTTGCTGCAATCATATGCTATAATGGCAGAAATGGGACTGGACAAGATACTTGACTTTAGAATGGATTGAAAAATGTGATATGGGACTTTGAAAATAAAATGGTTCCTTTAGGAGTTCCTGCTGTGGAGAAGTGGGTTAAGGATCTTACTGCAGAGACTTAAGTCCATGCAGAGGCCAGGGTTCAATCCCTGGTGAGGTGCAGGTTGCAGCTGAGTCTGGGATTCAATCTCTGCCCCAGGAATTTCCCTGTGTTGCAGGTGTGTTTAAAAAGACAACCCACAGAATGGGAGAAAATCTTTGCAAATGAGTCAATGACAAGGGATTAATCTCCAAAATTTATAAACACCTTCTGCAGCTCCATACCAAAAAAACAAACAACCCCATCAAAAAATGGGCAGAAGACCTAAACAGACAATTCTCCAAAGAAGACAAATGGATGGCAAAAAAAAACACTGAAAAGATATACAACATCACTCATTATTATAGAAATGCAAATCAAAACCACTATGAGGTACCACCTTACACCAGCCAGAATGGCCATCATCAAAAAGTCTACAAACAGTAAGTCCTATAGAGGGTGTGGAGAAAAAGGAACCCTAGTACACTGTTGGGGGATTGTAAATTGGTGCAATCATTATGGAAAACAGTATGGAGATCCCTCAGAAAACTAAAAATAGAACTACCATTTGATCCAGTGTTCCCACTCCTGGGCATCTATCCAGAGAAAACCATGGCTCACAAAGACACATGTACTCCAATGTTCATTGCAGCACTATTTGCAGTAGCCAAGCCATGGAAACAACCTAAATGTCCATCGACAGAGGAGTGGATTAAGATGATGTGGTACACATACACAATGGAATATTACTCAGCCATTAAAAGGAATGAAATTCCAGCATTTTTAGCAACATGGATGCTCCTAGAAATTATAATGCTAAGTGAAGTCAGCCATACAATGAGACACCAACATCAAATGCTTTCACTGACATGTGTAATCTGAAAAAAAGGACACAATGAACTTCTTTACAGAACAGATACTGACTCACAGACTTCGAAAAACTTATGGTTTCCAAAGGAGACAGTTCAGGGGATTGGGGGATGCTTTGGGGTTGTGGGATGGAAATCCTATAAAATTGGATTGTGATGATCATTGTAAAAATATGAATGTAATAAATTCGTTGAGTAATAAAAAAAATTTTTAATAAAAATAAGAAAAATAAAAACTGTATGTTTGAAAAGTTGTGCTTTGTGCTAACTGGCTTTTGCACTGAAGAGTCATACCCACAGGAGGCTATAAACATCCTGGGGGCCAATACACAGAGGACACATTAGACTCATTCATATAATAAGAGCAAGACATTTTCAATTTCAAGGGAAGTGAAATCTAATATTCTCTATCCTTATTTCCTATTCTTTCCATTCCAGGAAATATCTTTATTTCCTATACTTTCCAGTCTTGAAAGCTAGGGCTTTCAGTACAAAAGCACTGAGAAATCCAGGACAATGTTATTTCCCCACAATAGGATTTTAAAAATGCTCTCCAATAGAACTTTTTGTGATAATAAAAATTTTTTATATCTGCACTACCCAAATGTAGTACTAGGCACATGAGTTAGTGAGTACTTCAAATGTGGTGAATAGTCATGTGTAACTGGAGGTTACCATCTTGGACTGCACAGAGAGAGGCAATGAGACAGCTAGAGATGATGGGCAACTGACTAAGATGAGGATATTGGTCCTGGGCATATATCCAGACAAAACTTTCATTCAAAAAGATACATGTACCCTTATGTTCATTGCAGCACTATTCACAGTAAGCAAGACATTGAAATAACCTAAATGTCCACTGACAGATGAATGGATTGAGAAGATATGGTATATATACAATGAAATACTATTCAGCTATAAAGAGACAATCTAATTTGCATCAACATGGATGAAATTAGAAATTCTCATGCTAAGTGAAGTAAGTCAGAAAGGGAAAGACAAATACCATATTGTATCACTTATATGTGGGATCTAAATATGGCACAAATGATCCTATCTACAGAAGAAACAGATCAGGGACATGGAGAGCAGACTTGTGTTTGCTGGGGGGAAAGGGGAGAGATAGAGATGGACTGGGAGTTTGGGTTTGGTAGATGCAAACTATTACATTTAGAATGGATAAGCAATGAGCTCCTACTGGGCAGCACAGGGAACTTTGTCCAGTCTCTTTAGTTAGAACATGATGGAAGATAGCATGAAAAAAAGCATGTATTTCTATGTATAACTGGGTCACGTTGCCATAGAGCAGGAATTGAAGGAACATTGTAAATCAATTATACTACAATAAAAAAAATTTTTGAAAACAGTTCAGGTCATTGGCAAGAGCACAGGACTAGGGAGATGATAAGCCCACCATGATATGAACTGTGGGTAACACTTCCTTTCCTCTTTTCTTCTGGAATACTGGTGGGAACAATTCTCTGGAAATTTTTCAGTGAATTAAATATACATACCTACACAAAACTTTCCACTCTTTTAACATTTCCATATCATTCACCCATATATTTCCATATGATTCCTCTCCCATCACCAAACCATCTTTGGTCCTGAAAATGTTCCACTGTGCCCAATGGCCTGCCCACCTCTAAGAACACCCATCATCTTAATCCACTGAAATCCTCCTCATTCATGAAGACACTGAGAAGAAAGAGCTCAGAGTCATGTTGGTGGCTCAAACTGAAATCTAGTATATAGATATATTGATACAGACATGGACATACACTCAATTGTACTAAGATGAAGCCAGATGGAAACCCTTCCTTGAAATTAAATTTTTCCTTTAAACAAAGTCGCTGGTGACAAACCAATCTTTGTCACTGAATACATCCCATTCATTGGCTAATAAGTACAGCCTTGAATTTGGGCTATTTGATTGAAATATTCAAGTTGGTAATGGGGAAGGGACCAACTTGTTTAGATGCTGAGAACTGCAAGGAATAGATAGGACAGAAAATCTAGTAAAAGAATCTGGATAAACGGAGGAGCAATGGGCACTCCTGGAAATATTCTTCTCATCTAATCCTTGTTAAGATGATCTTTTAATATCACAGACAGCACATATCACACTGGGATGAAATTATGAATGTGACACTAACAGAATGAGATTTTTATATTTTAAAAATTCTGTTCAAGGAGTTCCTGTTATGGCTCAGTGGGGTCCAATTAGTATCCTTGAGGATGTGGTTTCAGTCGTTGGCCTTGCTCAGTGGGTTAAGGATCTGGTATTTCTGTGAGCTGTGGTATAGGTCAGAGGTGTGGCTAGGATCCTGTGTTTCCATGGCTGTGGCATAGGCTGGCAGCTGCAGCTCTGATTTGACCTCTGGCCCTGATAAAGCAAAAAAAAATTTTTTAATTAAAAAATAATCCCATTCAAATTACCACTAGGAACTAAAACAAATTATTTTTATGGCCACAATCTGTGGCATATCAAAGTTCTTTGGCCGGGGGTTGAATCCAAACCCCAGCTGCTACAATGCCAGATCTTATTTTTTTTATTTTTATTATGATTTATTCACAATGGTCTGTCAATTTTTGCTATACAGAAAAGTGACCCATATATACACATATATGTGTGTGTGTGTGTGTATATATATATATATACATATATATATACTCACACACATTTTTCTCACATTATCCTTCATCATATTCCATCACAAGATATTAGATATAGTTCCCTGTGCTATACAGCAGGATCTCATTGCTTATCCACTCCAAATGCAATAGTTTGCATCTACTAACCCCAGACCCCCAATCCATACCATTCCCTCCCCCTCCTCCTGACAAACATGAGTCTTCCTGCATGTCCATGATCTTTTCTGTTTTGTAGATAGATCATTTGTGCTGTATTTCAGACTCCACATATAAGTGATATAATATAGTGTCTGTCTCTCTCTTTCTGATTTCACTCAGTGTAAGAATGTCTAGTTCATCCATGTTGCTGCAAATGGCATAGTTTTGTTCTTTTTTATGGCGGAGTGGTATTCCATTGTATATATGTACTACATCTTCCTGATCCATTCAACCATCAATGGGCATTTACATTTCCACATCTTAGGCATTGTGAATTGTGCTGCAGTGAACATACAGGTGCATGCATCTTTTTCAACAGAAGTTTTTTCTGGATATATGCCCAGGAGTGAGATTGTTGGGTCATATGGTAGCTCTATATTTAGTTTTCTGAGGTATTTCCATACTGTTTTCCATAGTGGTGTATATGTACCACATCTTCCGAATCCAATCATCTGTCCATGGACATTTGGGTTGTTTCCATGTCCTGGCTATTGTGAATAGGGCTGCAATGAACATGTGTGTTCATGTGTCTCCTTTAAGTAGAGTTTTGTCCGGATAGATGCCCAAGAGTGGGATTGCGGGGTCATATGGAAGTTCTATGTATAGATTTCTAAGGTATCTCCAAACTGTTCTCCATAGTGGCTGTACCAGTTTACATTCCCACCAACAGTGCAGGAGGGTTCCCTTTTCTCCACAACCCCTCCAGCACTTGTTATTTGTGGACTTATGAATGATGGCCATTCTGACTGGTATGAGGTGGTATCTCATAGTAGTTTTGATTTGCATTTCTCTTATAATCAGCAATGTTGAGCATTTTTTCACGTGTTTGTTGGCCATCTGTATATCTTCTTTGGAGAAATGTCTATTCAGGTCCTTTGCCCATTTTTCCATTGGGTGATTGGCTTTTTTGCTGTTAAGTTGTATAAGTTGCTTATATATTCTGGAGATTAAGCCCTTGTCCATTGCATCATTTGAAACTATTTTCTCCCATTCTGAATGTTGTCTTTTTGTTTTCTTTTGGGTTTCCTTTGCTGTGCAAAACTTGTCAGTTTGATGAGGTCCCACTGGTTTCTTTTTGCTCTTATTTCTATTGCTCTGGGAGACTGACCTGAGAAAATATTCATGATGTTGATGTCAGAGAGTGTTTTGCCTATGTTCTCTTCTAGGAGTTTGATGGTGTCCTGTCGTATATTTAAGTCTTTCAGCCTTTTTGTGTTTATTTTTGTGCATGGTGTGAGGGTGTGTTCTAGTTTCATTGCTTTGCATGCAGCTGTCCAGGTTTCCCAGCAATGCTTGCCAAATAGACTTTCTTTTTCCCATTTCATGTTCTTGCCTCCTTTATCAAAGATTAATTGACCATAGGTGTCAGGTTTTATTTCCAGGTTCTCTATTCTGTTCCATTGGTCTGTGTGTCTGTTTTGATACCAGTACCACACTGTTTTGATGACTGTGGCTGAAAGCACAAATTCTTAATGTCACAAAAATCATTATAGGGAAAATCTGGATTGGAAAGAACTTATAAGGAAGAATGTGGGAACATTATTAATAATGATTTTTATGAATAGGAAACCTGACAAATCATTGTGTATAGACTGGTAATTTGAGAAATTGTATAATAAAAAGGAAAAGTTACAAAAAATCTTCCATTCATTTGACTAAAAGTGTAGTCACTTTGGACTGCCATAATACCAACAGCTAAGGGATTTATAAACAACAAAAATGTATTTCTAGCCCTTCTGGAGGCTGGAAGTCTGAAATCAGGAGGCCAGGATGATCAAGTTCTGATGAAGATTCTCTTCCACTTTTTGGACTGTCCACTTATCACTGTATCCTCACAGGGCAGAAAACAGAGAAAAATGCAAGTTATCTCATTCTCTCACAAAGGTACCCATCCCACCATGGGGGCTCCACCCTATGGCCTCATCAAATCTTAGTTACCTCCCAAAAGTCCCTCATCTTAATACCATCACATCAGGGGGTAGGGTTTCAAAATAAATGTTGGGGGGACACAAACATTCAGTCCAAAACAAGTGTGAATGGGGCAATGAGAGCTTCTATTAAGAGTTGGAAGGGCTGCTACAAAGATCAATGGTACATTTGTTTCCAGAGGAACCTACAGTACAGAATAAGCTGTGTAAGGCACTCAAAGAGTAGATTCATTTTTATTCCCCAAAACCATCCTTAGTATTAATGGATCTATTCCTGGAAATTCACTCTTCCTCAAGAAAATCCATCCTCTCATTTAAAAAACTAAGTTCCCGTAGTGGCTCAGTGGAAACAAATCCAGTTAGTAACCATGAAGTTGCAGGTTCCAACCCAAGGCTCACTCAGTGGGTTAAGGATCTGGCGTTGCTGTGAGCTGTGGTGTAGATCACAGACATGACTCAGATTTTGTGTTGCTGTGGCTGTGGTGTAGGCTGGCAGCTGTAACTCTAATTTGACCCCTATCCTTGGAACTAAAAAAAAAAAAAAAAAAAAAAAACTAATGAATTTTGTTTCAAATTTTTTTTAGTCTGTTTCTGTTTTGTAAGTTTTTTGTATCATTTTTGTTAGATTACACATATTAGAGATCTTTTTTTTCATTTTTTAAAAAAATTTATTGAAGTATAGTTGATTTACCAGGTTGTGATCATTTCTGCTGTACAACAAAGACATTCAGTTACACATGTACACACATCCATTCTCTTTCACAATCTTTTCCCACATAGATTATCACAGAATATTTTTTACAGAACAAAATACATATATTTAAACAGGCAGATTATTATATCATGGATCTTAAGAAGCAGATTAAGTGTCTCCCTCTGGAGAAGTAGAATGGAAAATATGCTGAGACAAATAGGAAATTTATTCTATGCTTTATCCCATTTTGTATGGCTTTCATATTTACTATTTAGAATTATCTATTACATTTCAATTTTTCTTTAAAAATTAGCATTATATTAAAATTGCGTATATTATGCAACTAAAATTTATAAAGAAGAAAGCCTTATATACCATTAAATATTTTATATAGCATAATAAAAAGAATAACAACTGGTAAGAATAACAAAAATAATACACCCTCTGAAAATAAGTAAAATATAAAATGCATAAATTGTTTAAAAAACAGTGTAACTATATCAATATATCCTCACAATTTGTTACATCTTATTGATTCTTCAGTATAGGCATTACACCATTCTAGGTGATGTGATAAACAAGACATTATAGACCTTACATTGTACCATGGAGAGAAATGGTTATTAATAATACAATTGTAGAACTGTATTATTTCATTGTACAGTTGCATTATTTAATTATAATTATCATAAATTCTTTGATGGAGAGGAAAACAGAATCAGATCTAAGAAGACTTCAGCATTCCAAGAATGATGTCAAATGGCCCCCTTCATGGTGGATTATGCACATATTTACTATGAGATATATTTATTCTCCAGAGATTCCTTGTTTATGTGTCAATTGTAGATTTTTGATATGCAGTTATTCTGAAGTTTTGATATAAGATTCTATATGTATATGAGATTGTTTTAAGTTGTTGTTCTCTTGATTGCAAATTCATCTCCAGTGTCCTGCATTTGTACCCACCTCTTCTCATGATTTCTGATTTTGGTGGTATAATTGCGCATGGATGATTTTGTATCTTTACTGTATATAAACCTTTACTGGTGAACCTTGTCATTTGTGGAATTTTTGTTCCCTGTTGCAGGCTTTTCTTTTCTGCCTAGAGAAGTTCCTTTAGTATTTGTTGTAAGGCTGGTTTAGTGTTGCTGTATTCTCTCAAATTTTGCTTATCTGTGAAGGTTTTGATTTCTCCTTCAAATCTGAATGAGAGCCTTGCTGGGTAGAGTAATCTTGGTTGGAGGTTTTTTCCTTTCATCACGTTAAGTTTATCACGTCACTCCCTTCTGGCCTGCAGAGTTTCTGCTGAAAAATCTGCCAATAACCTTATTGGGGTTCCCTTGTATGTTACTTGTTTCTTTTCCCTAGCTGCTTTCAAGATTTTCTCTTTGTCTTTAATTTTGGTTAGTTTGATTAATATGTGTCTCAGTGTATTCCTCCTTGGGTTTATTTTGTATGGTACTTGTTGTGCTTCCTGGATTTGAGTGAGTGGTTCCTTTCCCATGTGAGGGAAGTTTTCAGCTATTACCTCTTGGAATATTTTTTCTGTCCCCTTCTCTCTCTCTTCTCCTTCTGGCACCCCTATAATACAGATGTTGCAGTTCACATTGTCCCAGAGTTCTCTGAGACTCTGTTCATTTCTTTTCAATCTTTTTTCTCTTTTCTGTTCTGCATCCATAATTTCCACTAACCTGTCCTCCACCTCGCTTATTCATTCTTCTGCCTCCTGTATTCTGCTGTTAGTTGCTTCTAGTGAATTTTTTATTTCAGTTATTGTATGTTGCATCTCTTCTTGTTTAAGTTTTATATCTTGTATCTCTTTGGTCAGTGTTTCCTGTAAGTTATCCATCTTTGCCTCCAGTTTATTTCCAATGTCTTGCATCATCTTCAGCATCAACAGTCTAAAATCTTTTTCCTGTAGGCTGAGAATATCCTCATTGCTTAGCTGATTTTCTGGGATTTTTCCTTTCTCCCTCATCTGAGTTATAGTTCTCTGTCTTTTCATTTTTATAGGTTTTTGCTGTGGTGATGATACTGGAGTTGTAGCCTCTCTTACTTCTGGTGTCTGCCCCCCTGTGGCTGAAGTCAGTATGGGGGCTTGCTGTAGGCTTCCTGATGGGAGGAGCTGATGCCTGACCACTGGTAGGTGGAGCTGATTCCTATCCCTCTGGTGGGTGGGGCTTAGTCTCAGGATGGGATTAGAGGCAGCTGTGTGCCTGAGGGGTCTTTAGGTAGCCTGTTTACTGAGGGGTGGGGCTGTGATCCCACCCCTCACATTGGATTGTAGGTCCAATTTCTAGGTCCATCCATGTTATTACAAATGGATTGTTGTTTGCCCTGGGGCTTCTCAGCAGCTGACTGATGGGTGGGGCCAGATTTTCCCAAAATGGCCACCTCCAGAGAAAGGCAGCTGCTGAATAATCCTGAGAGCTTTGCCTTCAATGTCCCTCCCTCACAACAAGCCACATTCACCCCTGTTTTCCCAGGATGTCCTCCAAGAACTGCAGTCAGGTTTGACCCAGATTCCTATGGAGACCTCACTCTGCCCTGGGACCCAGTGCATGTGAAAGTCCGTGTGTGCCTTTTAAGAGTGGGGTCTCCATTTCCCCCAGTCCCGTGGAGCTCCTGCACACAAGCCCCACTGGCTTTCAATGCCAGATGCTCCAGGAGCTCTTTCTCCCAGTGCCAGATCCCCACGCGTGAGAGTTTGATGTGGGGCTCAGAATTCTCACTCCTGTAGGTGAGTCTCTGTGAACCAGTTAGTTTTCAGTCTGTGGAGCTTCCCACCCAGGAGGTATGGGGTTGTTTATATCATGAAATCGCCCCTCCTGCTTCTTAATGTGTCCTCCTCTTTTTCTTCTGGAGTAGGGAATCTTTTTTAAGAGTTCCAGTCCATTTGGGTGGAGATAGCTCAGCCTTTAGTTGTGAATTTTGTTGTTTTTAGGAGAGAAGTTGAGCTCCAGTCCTTCTCTTCCGCCATCTTAATCCTCTCCCCACATATCTTATGTGATATTTGTTTTTCTCTGTCTTGCTTCACTTAGTGTGACAATCTCTAGGTCCATCCATGTTTCTAAAAAAGGCATTATTTCATTCTCTTTTATGTCTGAGTAATAATCCATTGTGTTACGAAAGTGGAAACATCAAGGGGAGGGATAAATTTGGGGCTTGTGATTGACCTATACACAACAATATATATAAAATAGGTACATAAAAAGTCCTACTTTATAGCATAGGGTAATCTACATAATACTGTAGATAATGAATACAGGAAAAGCATCTGAACAGGAATGGATATATGTATACCTTTCATCTTTAAACTAGGAATTTAGGTTAATACAGACCAAGAGCCTTCAAAGCTCTAAGTAAGTACAAAGCATAGCAGATTTACTTTGCTGTACACTAACACAACTTTCTAAGTCAACTACATGCCAATAAAATTAATTTTTTAAAAAACTAATGAAGTTACACGAATGACACAAAGGTCTTTTCCAGCTCTAAAATTCTACAATTAAAAACTAATTCCAGGGAGTTCCTGGCATGGCTCAGTAGGTTAAGAACCCAACTAGTATCCATGAGGATGCCGCTCAATCCCTGGCCTCCCTATCTGGGTTATAGGATCCAGCGTGGCTGTGAGTTGTGGTGTAGGTTGCAGAGACAGCTGGGATTGGCATTGCTGTGGCTATGGAATAAGATGGAAGCTGCAGCTCTGTTTCAAAACCTAACCTAGGAATTTCCATATGCCACAGATGCAAACCCTAAAAAGCAAAAACCAAAAAAACAAACAAACAAAACTCTTAGTCCAAACTTCCTTCCAAAATATAGCTTAGATTTGGTTTCACTCATTTAAAAGATAATCAACATCCCACACTGTGGTATAGACTTGCTACACACAGTCAAACCAAAGTTGGCCAAATTCAGATCATGGCTCCCAAGAGATACAGTCGAGACTTTATCAAAGAGAAGGGAAGAGAAAAAGACAAAAATAAAACAAAACCAAAAACCACAAAGGAGTTCCCATCGTGACTCAGTGGAAACAAATCTGACTAGCATCCATGAGAATGCAGGTTCAATCCCCGGTCTCGCTCAGTGGGTTGAGGATCCAGCGCTGCTGTGACTGTGGTGTAGGCCAGCAGCTACAGCTCTGATTCCAGCACTAGTCTGGAAACTCCATATGCTGCAGATATGGTCTTAAAAAGACAAAAGACAAAAACAAAACAAAAAGAGAAGGGAAGAGAGTGAGTCAGTGAGGAACAGGACTAGAAGAAATCTAAATAAGAAGTTTCAGATAGAGAGTTACCATTGTGGTGTGGCAGAAACAAATCTGACTGGTATCCATAAGGATGCGGGTTCAATCCCTGACCTCACTCAGTGGGTGGAGGATCTGGCGTTGTGGTATAGGTTGCAGATGAGGCTCGGATCCCACGTTGCTGGGGTGTAGGATGGCAGCTGTAGCTCAGATTCCATCCCTAGCCTGGGAACTTCCATGTGCCTTGGGTGCAGCCCTAAAAAGAAAAAAAAGTTTCAGATAGTTTTTATCAATATAATCAAAGGTATTTAGGCAAATGAGTTAATATTTTTCTGGCCCTGAGAATTGTATACTCTTTATCTTTAATTTTATGACTGAACCTGCATCATATGGAAATTCTTGGGACAGGGATCAAATCCAAGCTGCAGCTGTGACCTTTACCACAGATATAGAAATGCTGGATCCTTTAACACACTGAACCAGGCTAGGGAGTCAACCCAAAGTGAGCTGAGTCACAGCAGTCAGATCTTTTATTTTTTCCTTAAGTCTGTAATTTTTTTTTCTATTTTCCCACTGTACAGCAAGGGGATCAAGTTATCCTTACATGTATACATTACAATTACATTTTTTCCCCACCCTTTGTTCTGTTGCAACATGAGTATCTAGACAAAGTTCTCAATGCTATTCAGCAGGATCTCCTCGTAAATCTATTCTAAGTTGTGTCTGATAAGACCAAGCTCCCGATCCCTCCCACTCGCCCCCCCCTCCCATCAGGCAGCCACAAGTCTCTTCTCCAAGTCCATGATTTTCTTTTCTGTGGAAATGTTCATTTGTGCTGGATATTAGATTCCAGTTATAAGTCATATCATATGGTATTTGTCTTCGTCTTTCTGGCTCATTTCACTCCGGATGAGAGTCTCTAGTTCCATCCATGTTGCTGCAAATGGCATTATGTCATTCTTTTCTATGGCTGAGTAGTATTGCATTGTGTATATATACCACTTCCTCCGAATCCAATCATCTGTCCATGGACATTTGGGTTGTTTCCATGTCCTGGCTATTGTGAATAGGGCTGCAATGAACATGCGGGTGCATGTGTCTCTTTTAAGTAGAGTTTTGTCCGGATAGATGCCCAAGAGTGGGATTGCGGGGTCATATGGAAGTTCTATGTATAGATTTCTAAGGTATCTCCAAACTGTTCTCCATAGTGGCTGTACCAGTTTACATTCCCACCAACAGTGCAGGAGGGTTCCCTTTTCTCCACAACCCCTCCAGCACTTGTTATTTGTGGACTTATGAATGATGGCCATTCTGAGCAGTCAGATCTTAACACACTGCAACACAGTGAGAACTCCACTCTTTCCTTTATTTGGTCAACTTCATCTAGGAAATAAAAGCTACATTGTGAATGACATACATATAATTTTTGAAGAGGCAAAAAGAATGTGTGTGTGTGTGTATATATATATATATATATATATATATATATATATAGAGAGAGAGAGAGAGAGAGAGAGAGAGCTGGGGTACATTGCTGTACTACAGAAATTGACACTACATTATAAATCACATATGATCAAAAAAATTTTTTTAATTTTTTTGAAGAGGAAGTTTTCTGTGAACACAATGCCACTGCTTTAGATGATTGGCAGTATCCTTTCTCTTTTTTTATTTGAGGTGTGACATATAACACAGTAACATGCACAAATATGTAATGCATAGAAAACTTTGAATGATGTATACACTCATGTAGCTACTTACCTACATTGAGATATAAAACACTTTCATTGCCCAGAATGTGTCTTTGTGAACTTTCCCAGGTAATACCTCCCCTACCCAAAATGCCCACCATCCTGACTCCTATCTCCATCAGTTAGCTTTGCCTGCTCTTAGATTTCATCACCATGAGATCAAATAAAATATTTGCTTTCATGCAATTCAAATTTTGTCTTTGAGGCTTGTCCATGCTGTTGTGCATAGCAGTAATTTGTTATTTTTATAGTGGTGTAGAGTTTTCTGCATATTGGTATGCCATAGTTTATTTATAGGTTCTACCACTGATGGGCCTTTGAATTATTTCCAGGTTGGTGCTATCATGAAAACCACTGCTATAAACATTTTTTGACATGCTTTGTGGACACAAGCACTCATTTCTGTCAGGTACATGCCTGGGGGGGGAGAGCTATGCAGTAGAGAGGGAATATGTTTGGAATAAGTAGCAGTGCCAAAGTATTGCACTGATTGATATTCTAATATAAATATAGTAGTCAACCTATTGACTGTGACGGTTCCCATTGCTCCAAGCTCCTGCTAGTTCTTGGTGTTTTCAATCTTTTCAGTTTTAGCCATTTTGAGGGGTGAATTATTAACTATCTTGATATGTGTAATAGTAATGCAGAGGAGACCAACGAAAAGCATTTCTTCACAGGAAACAGGGCACAAATATCACTAAAGGAAGTTTCTGGAAAGCAGTTGCTCATGGAGGTGTAAATGCAGAAGAAACCCAAGTGATGGTATTTCAGAAAAAGAAGGACAAGTCATACCCACAATGAGGTCAAAGATTTGGTATTTCTGACAGCCACGGAATTGATCTTGGTTACCATATTAACTCCCCAGTCGCAGCATCCATAGCCATTCACAGGGGAAGAAAGACCTGCTGACAAATTTCCTCAGGGCCCCCTGCATGTCCCTGTTCCTCAGGCTGTAGATGAAGGGGTTCAGCATGGGGATGACCACGGTGTACATCACTGAGGCCACTGCCCCCTTTGAGGAGGAGGAGGAGAAGGCAGAACTGAGGCACACGCCTAATCCTGTCCCATAGAATAAGGAAATGACCGTTAGGTGAGACCCACAGGTGGAAAATGCTTTGTACCTCCCCTCCACTGAGGACATTTTCAATATGGAGGAAATAATCCTAGAGTAAGAGAAAAGGATCCCAGTCAGCGGAGGAATACCCAGCAGGCCAGCTGCAGAGTATAAGGCAATGTAATTGGTGAGAGCATCAGAGCAGGCAGACTTAAGCAACTCAGCCAATTCACAAAAGAAGTGCAGAATTTCTGTGTATGTGCAGAATGAGAGATGCAGCAGCATCAGACTCTGGAGGAGGGCGACAAGGACACTGAGGGACCAAGAGAATAGAGCCAGCAAGTCACAGAGGTGCGGGTTCATCATGCTCCTGTAGTGCAGCGGATGACAGATGGCCACAAAGCGGTCATAAGCCATCACAGTCAGGAGGAGATTGTCCAAACATGAAAAAACTGAAGAAAAATACATCTGGGTGATGCAGCCTGCATAGGTGATGGCTTTGCTCACTGTCTGGATGTTTACCAGCATTTTGGGAACTATGGTGCAGTTGACACAAATATCAGAAAAAGACAGGTGGGAGAGGAAGAAGTACATGGGGGTGTGGAGATGGGAGTCAGAGGTAATAGCCAGGATGATGAGTAGGTTCCCAACCATAGAGATCAAGTACATGGACAAGAACAGCCCAAATAGGAGGGGCTGCAGCTCTGGATCTTCCGAGAGGCCCAAGAGGAGGAATTCCAGGACACTTGTTTGGTTTCCTGTATCCATGGAGCTGATAATTCTGCCAGGTAACTGAGAAAGCAATGCTGATTAAAACAAACAAACAAGAGTCCCCAAACATAAAAATATTTTTATCATATTAGGAACCCCCCAAGAGAGGGTATGCTTTGGCTAACAATTTAGTATTCATTTACTGGGCGCAATTACAAATGTCATTATCTTATACAGCTATCATTTTCAGCGATAATCTATTCCCTCTTTCTTAAATTTATCACAAACTAGTCTTTGCCTTTGAAATCTGTCTCAAGATTCCATCAGCCTCAGTGGTGACCAACGCAGCATCAGCCTCTTTCGGAAGGAGCACATCAACGGTTTGAACATTCTTCTTTTGGAGGTGCTTAAATTTGCCTCTTGGATGATTCTGCCTTTTCCACATTTCTTTAGTACTCTGGCAGATCCTTGTGTGTTGGTGGTGCTATGGCTCCACTGCCCCTGACAACAACTAATTGGATAAGAGAGTGGTATGTGGCCAAATCTGGCCAAACAGTTTCACTGGAGAAACTTACAAATAAAACTCCTATTTTACTTACTAATCTGAGGGGGTGGACTTTATGTGACACATCAACCAAGGATCTGGGGTTAGGGCTGGCCATCACTAGGCTAGCATAGAAGGCAGCCTATACTTCAGAACCAGCATACTGAACCTAAGCTAGTTGTGGCAATAAGTATCACGTCAAAAGATGGGTCCTAGTGTCTGATGGATTGCTCCACCAGGAATCCTAGCTATACCCTTCATTTATTTTGGCCAGGTTTTCTGATTTCTCAGTGCCTCGGTACCTACTTGGTGAAATGGGATTATTAATGATACCTATTCTGTAGGATTGTTGGGAGGAATAAATGAGTTGATGTTTTAAGAAAAGTGCCTGGAACGCTATGGAAACCTAGAGAAATCATGGCACGATACATTTTAGAAGTTGGGAAATGTGATCTGTGGACCCCAAGGCAGTGAGGCAAGTCCTTAGGGAGAATGGGATATTGTAGATCACTTGGCATAAGTAATATGGGAAGGAGAGAGAAATGGAAAGAGATGGAGAGGATGACCTTGGTTCTGAGGCTTTCCAGGTTGGTGAGTAGCCCTTCAAAACTTCTGGTCACCTCCTACCCTTCATTCTATTTAAATATGCTTGTGTTTTCTGTTAATCTTCCCTTTTCGATGGAAACTGGCTTCACTGGGTTTCTATAACTTCCATTCAAGAAATCATTCATTAGATTATTTTCTTTAAAAATAGGAAGCATCAAAATTCATTCTGATAAGAAATACAATATACCAATGAAGAGCAAAAATGAGAGGAGTGACACAATGATTTCTTTGGGCCTTCAAAAATTCTTCCAAACATAGGGAAATTTTTCTTGCCATTCCTTTTATGATGTTAATCGACAGTAATACAAACAGCTGCCAAAGATAATACAAAAGAGAAAATGAAAATGAATTCAACTTGATCAAAAAGCATTTATCCTCATAGTTTAAAACTGCTTAAAATTAAGAAATTTAGTATAGATTAATACACATACACCTAACACATAGAGATACATTCTGAAAACAATGATGCAACCATTTACCAAAATTGAAAGTCATTCATAAATTTAAAAGTGCATCCAACTAAATTTTTGGTGGCCCAGTGTGTTAAGGTCCAGAGCTGTCTCTGCTGTAACTCAGGTTCCATCCTTGGCCCAGGAACTTGCGGGTACAGCCAAAAATAAATAAATGAGTAAAAGTGCTTCCAAAGAGCAGGGGGTAAAAGATGTGTTGTTGGAGGGGCACTTACAGCACATAAGGAAAGAAACACTCTCTTCCTAAATGATAAGGAAAATCTAGCTCAATCAAACAGGCAAGTATCATACCACATATTGTAATGGCATTCAGATTACCATGGAAGTTATCAATAAGATAATTGTGACTAGTCTCATCATCACCATCATTTAATTCACTCCAGAGTCTTGAGTCCTCTATGAAACCATAAAAAAATCTTTAGGAATTTGGAACTAGCCACTACTCATGTCCATGTCCCTGGAGTTACTTTACTGCTCACAAAACCTCCTCCATGTGCACAAATACACATTCCTCTTTATGAAAGCTCTTACGAAACCCAAATTGGTCATCCAGGTGATAGCGGGGAAGAAGAATCTGACTTCACTGATGGATGGAAAGGTGGATGCTGAGAGATCTTCAAAAATAGAATTGGTATGAGATCCAAATAGACCTGGCATCAGCAAGGTGACAATATTCTTCTCGGTCTGGGGTCAGTGAGTTGGGAAGCACAGGGATAGACATGGAACATTTATCCTTTCAGGGGCATCCAGGGTTGAGTTCTCAAAATACCTAATTAACATTCCTAGTATGATTCTGTTTCTAAACAGCTTTGCCTCTTGAGAAAAAACCATAATAAAATGGAAACTGCATGACAGTTCTATTCCCACAAGGGAAATTTGGGGATAGTCTTTTTTTTTTTTTTTCCCCACATTGGGAGTTCTCCTCTCCTTAGCTATGATGTCACATGCTGCTCTGGATTCTCTCTGAAAAACTTCCCATTAAAATATGAACTACTTGGAGTTCCCATTGTGGCTCAGTGGAAACAAAGATGACTATTAACCATGAAGTTGCAAGTTCTATCCCTGGCCTCACTCAGTGGGTTAAGGATTTGGGGCTGCCTTGAGCTGTGGCATAGGTAGCAATTGAGGCTCAGATCGTGCATAACTGTGGTTGTGGCATAGGCCAATGGCTGTAGCTCCAATTTGACCCCTGGCCTGAGAACCTCCATATGCCATAGGTAGGGCCCTAAAAAATTAAATTAAATTAAATTAAATTAAAAAAGAATATGAACTATTTGTTCTTTTCCAGTCAAAATTTTTAAATAGCAATTGTATATGGCCATCTAAGACCCTGACATCACCCTAAATGAAAGACTTTTTCTATCAGATATGAAGATAATAATACATAACCCTGTGGCTTCTGTACTCTGTTATTAATACCTAAAATAGAGGCAATAACTCTTAGGTAAGTTTATTATTAAATGAGCAAATAATAATTGTATAGTGTTCACTATTAAGAAAACTTACTAACAAAATTAATAGCAGTGAGTACCACACTCTTTAATACTATTTGTTCATCTAATAACCCAGACCTAAGGGTTATTATCTCTATTTTATGTATGAATAACCTAGTAGAGAGGATTATCCATTTTCTTCAATCATATAATGTAAATGGCAGAGTTGGGATTGGACCAGATGCCTGACTTTAGAATTGAGAGAAAACTGTGGTATGGGAATTTCAGCAATGAGATCCTGCTCTGTAGCACAGGGAATTATATATTTAATCACTTGTAATGGAACATGATGGAGGATAATGTGAGAAAAAGAATGTATATACATGTATGACTGGGTCACTTTGCTGTACAACAGAAATTGACAGAACATTGTAAATCAATCCTAATAAAACATTTTTTTAAATTATTTTTAAAATTTTTAAATAAAAAAATAAAAATAAATTGCTGCCTTTAGGAGTTCCCCCTGTGTTGCATTGAGTTAAGAATCTAACTGTAGAGGCTTGGGTGGCTGCAGAGGCACAGGTTCTAGCCCCAGCTGGGTGCAGTGGGTGAAAAAATATGGCATTGCCACAGCTGAAGCATAGGTGGCATCTGTGGCTCAGATTCAATCCCTGGCTGCATCTATGCTGCAGGTGTGGCCTTAAAAATTAAATTATAATGCCTTTATAAGTCAATGAGGTTAAAAACTGCTATAGTGTTAAAGTAAATTGGTTTTCACATAGTTTAAAAAATAGATCTCTACCTCTCACGGAACAAAAAAAAAATCATAGGTGAAAAGTGTCCAAGACGGCAAAGTGGGAAGCCCTGAGCTTGCTTTCTACCACTGGGTCCCTAGGTCCCTGAATCAGAGAGCCATGGAAGGGCAGGGCTAGAACTGCTTGGGGCCTTAAAACTATGAGGTCCTTATCTTATCAATAGGTAATGGCTGTCCATGGAATTTTTCAGGGTATGCAAGTAGGCAGCTCTATATGGCTTCAAATATGATTGTTTGGGCTATTTTTAAAAACTAGAAGCTATAAACATCCTAGGGGCCAATACACAGAGACCATCTTTGGCTCATTCATATAATGAGAGCAAAACATTTCTGAGAGAAGCGAAATCAAACATTCTCTATCTTTATTTCCTGTATTTTCAGCTATGTGACAACCCTTTTTTTTTTTTTTAAGGGGCAGCCTATTTACTTATTTATTTATTTATTTGTCTTTTTAGGGCCACACCTGCAGCATATGGAAGTTCCCAGGCTAGGGGTCCAATTGGAGCTGTAGCTGGCGGCCTATGCCCCAGCAATGCAGGATCCAAGCAGCATCTGCCACCTACACTACAGCTCATGGCAATGCCGGATCCTTAACCCACTGAGCAAGGCCAGGGATCAAACCCACAACCTCATGGTACTAGTCGGGTTCATTAACCACTAAGCCACGATTGGGAACTCCACAATGTTTTCTTGAATTTAACTTTTCCTTTAAACAAAGTAATCTGGTAATAACCTGATCAGTCTTTGTCACTAAATACATCCCATTCATTGGCTGATAGGTACAGCCCTGACGCTTTTGCCTGTTTGAGTGAACTATTCAAGTTTGACATGGACCAACATGTTGAGATGTTGAGATCTACAACAAATAGATAGGATAGAAAATCTAGGAATATTCTGGGTAAATGGAGGAGCAATGGTCTGTCCTGGAAATGCCTTTCTCACCTCATCCTGATTAAGGGCAAACATGGCATATCACAGACAGCACATATCACATTGGAAGGAAATTGAGTATGGCACAAATAGAATGAGACTTTTATATTTTAAAAATCCTGTTCAAATTACCATTTTAGGAACTAAACCAATTTTTTTTTAAGGGCCACACCAGAGGCATATCAAAGTTCCTGGGCCAGAAATTGAATCTGAGCTACAGCTGTAGCAACACCAGATCCTTTAATCCACTGCACCAGGATAGGGATCAAACCCACACCTCCAGAGCAACCCCAGCTTCTACAGTCTGATTCTTAACCCACTGTGCCACAGCAGGAACGCTTAAAGCAATATTCTTAAGGGGGTCTAGTTAAACATGTGATATCAGTGAGACCTCCTAAATTTCTACAAGTGGACAAAGTGAGTCTTAAGTTATACAGGACTCCATGTCTACTGTAGAAAGGATTACTACCTTAAAGGAGCGTACCACTCATTGAAGAGTGTTTGGGTACAATACATTAATTCTCTTTTAAGAATGTGGGCGGGGAGTTCCCGACGTGGCTCAGTGGTTGATGAATCCAACAAGGAACCATGAGGTTGCAGGGTCAATACCTGGTCTTGCTTAGTGGGTTGAGGATCCAGCATTGCCGTGAGCTGTGGTGCAGGTTGCAGACGTGGCTCAGATCCTGCCTTGCTGTGGCTCTGGCGTAGGCCAGTGGCTACAGCTCCAATTCAACCCCTAGCCTGGGAACCTCCATATGCTGCGGGAGTGGCCAAAGAAATGGCAAAAAGACAAAAAAAAAAAAAAATGTGGGCCATGTAGGGGTTCCTGCTGTGGTGCAATAGGATCTGCAGCATCTTGAGAGTGCTGGGATGCAGGTTCAATCCCTGGCCTGAAACAGTGAGTTAAGGGTGCAGAGTGGCTGCACCTGGGGCTTAGGTCACAACTGTGACTAAGATCTGATCCCTGTCCCAGGAAGTCCATATGCCCTGGGGCAGCCAAAAGAAAAAATAAAAACAGAAAAAAAAAAAAGAATGGGGCTCATGTAGAGATTAACACATGTGTGTATATGTGCATATACACATGCATGTGTGTTTAAGTATTAACATGACATTGAATTTGAGTTCCCAAGAAAAATAATCATAAATATTTCAGAAGTACTATTGCCACAGTAGTAAAAATCATCATAGCAGATAAACTCTCGAATCTAGATTTCCCACCTTGGGTTCTAACAGTTACATTAGTTAGTTCAGAGAGTCTATGTTGTAACAGAACTGAAATGTTACTGATTTAATTAAACTAAACCTTAATTCTCTTTTGTGAAAAGTATCTAATAACTCTGGCAACTATGCAGTGAAATTTTCCATGTATTCTACTTCCACGTAGACTTTTTTGGGGTTTTTTTTGGTTTTGGTTTTGGTTTTTTTTTTTTGGTCTTTCTAGGGCTACTCCTGTGCCGTTTGGAGGTTCCCAGGCTAGAGATCCAATCAGAGCTATAGCCTCCAGCCTACACCACAGCCGCAGCAACTCAGGATCTGAGCTGAGTCTTCAACCTACACCACAGCTCACACCCAAGCCAGATCCTTAACCCACTGAGTGAGGCCGGGGATCGAACCCACAACCTCATTGTTCCTAGTTGGATTCATTAACCACTGAGCTGTGATGAGAACTCCTCTGCACTGTTTTGATCTTGGGATATCTTCATTCCACAATAACCATATCAAGGGAAGAGTGATTATGAAGAATAAGCTACTATTTATTTCTTCTTCTTCTTCTTTTTAGGGCCACACCTGTGGCATGTGGAATTTCCCAGGCTAGAGATCTAATCAGAGCTGCAGCTGCCACCTACACTACAGCCACAGCAATGCAGGATCCAAGTCGCATATTCGACTTACACTGCAGCTTGTGGCAAAGCCAGATCCTTAACTGAGCTAGGCCAGGGATCAGACCTACATCCTCGTGGATACTAGTTGGGTTCTTAACCTGCTGAGCTACAGTGGGAGCTCCAAGAATAAGGTACCATTTCTTAAATAGGTTCACTGAGAAAGGACACATCACTTCCATTTGCATTTTATTAGACAGATCAAACATATTGATACCTTTAACTTCAAGGGAAAAAGGAAATTCAATCCTCTTGGGTATGCAATAGGAAATGATAACCTGAAATATTGTCAATCAGCTGTAAAACCCATCATAGAAATATATGCAATGTCAAAATCATGTGAAAAACTGTGCAGCTTAGTAGGTAAGAGTATGGGATCAGGGTCAGAGTTCTGGGTTTGAATTTTGGTTCTGCCACTTTGTCCCTCCATAATTCTGGGGCAGTGTTTTTTGTGTGTGGGGGTTTTTGTGTGTGTGTGTTGTTATTGTTGTTGTTACCTCTTAAAGTCTCAACTGTCTCACCTTGAAAATGGGGACTGGAGTTCCTGCTATGGTGCAACAGGATCAGTATTATCTTGGGAGCACTGGGACGCAGGTTCAATCCCCAGCCTGGCACAGTGGGTTAAGGGTCTGGCATTTCCCTAGCTGCAGCTTAGGTTGCAACTACAGTTCGGATCTTATCCCTGGCCCAGGAACTCCATGTGCCACATGGTGGCCAAAAAAAACAAAAGAAATTAAAATGGGGAGAGTACTCATTCCTATTGGGAAAATTACATGAAATAACAGTAGTTAGCGTAGGCTTACCATGTAATAAGCACTCAAACAACAACTATGTTTTTATATGTATTTTAATCATACTTTATCCAGCTTTTTAAAAAACACTGTTAATGATACACACACAAAAACAACAGAAGTCTACAATCAGACTCATAGAAAATATTAAAGTGAACAATCAAGAGTTTAAGGATGCTATGCCAATATTTGAGATAACAAAGTTAATTTCAAACTGATGTTTGGAACTCCCCAATGTGGAATTTAAAAAAAAAAAAAAGACCAAGTATATAACTTTTGGACATCAGATGGGGCAGGAAGTTCATCACAGAAATTACTAGGAGATTCTTTAAATACATGCTAAAAACTAGAAGAGGGCAAAATCGTAGATCTTTCAGGATTGGGTGGAAGAACAAGATGGTTTGAGAGATGCAGGAGTAAGAAATTCAGAATGAAATTTTTGCCAATGGTACCCACAAAACCTCTTAGTCCTGATGTCAATGGATCTATCACAGACAAGAGTCTACTCTGCCAAGGAGCCTCCCCAGGGCCCTCTTCACATCCTTGTTCCTCAGGCTGTAGATGAAGGGGTTTAACATAGGGGTGACCACAGTGTACATCACTGAGGCCACTGAAACTTTCTTGGGGGAGTGAGTCACTGCAGAAGTGAAGTAGACCCCTACACCTGTCCCATAAAATAAAGAAACGACTGAGAGATGAGACCCACAGGTGGAAAATGCTTTCTGCCTTCCGCCAGATGAGGACATCTTCCTTATGGATGAAGCAATTTGTGAGTAGGAGAAAAGGATCCCAATGAGGGGGAAGACACCTAGCACACCAGTCATAAAATATATCAATGTGCTGTTCAGGAAGGTATCAGAGCAGGACAACCTGAGAATCTGTGTCAGTTCACAGAAGAAATGTGGAACTTCAAGATCTCTGCAGAAGGTCAGATGCATCATCAGCAAGATGTGAAGGAGGGATGTCATGACCGCAATGAACCAAGTGATAAAAACCAGCAAGCCACAGAGGCGTGGATTCATGATGACCATGTAGTGCAGGGGGTGACAGATGGCCACAAAGCGGTCATAAGCCATCACAGTCAGGAGAAGAGTGTCCAGGATAGGAAAAAACATGGAAAAATAGACTTGAGTGAGGCAGTCCATGTAGGAGATGGATTTGTTCTCTGTATGGATGCTCATCAGCATCTTGGGGACTATGGCAGTGCTGAAAGAGATGTCAACCAAGGACAAGTTTGAGAGGAAGAAGTACATGGGGGTGTGGAGGTGGGAGTAAGAGGTAATAGCCAGGATGATGAGCAGGTTCCCAAGTACAGTCACCAGGTACATGGACAGAAAGAGCCCAAATATAAGGGGTTGCAATTCTGGGTCCTCAGAGATCCCTAGGAGGATGAACTCTAAAATTCCTGTTTGGTTTCCTGCTTCCATGTAGCTGATATAACTATGAAAGAAGAGACACGAATAGGAATTAGCAGCAAGCTGACATCCCCTACATACTAGAAACATTGACCATGCCTTCCACTCAAGTTATTTATGAAGTCATTCATTTTGTCTAGGAGTTGGATCTCCATTCACTCAAAAATAGAATCCTAAAAAATAAAATGTTTTCTCCCAACCTCTCACCCTAAGTATACATTTTATGTCAATAAAACCAAAATGGAATCTTATATAATGGAGACTGGAATTCCCAACCACCCATCTTAAGTACCAATTTTATAACAACCCTGTCAGATGGTTATGGAGCTTCCCAATGGGAAAAATTAACTTAATGCTTCTGTAGGATTGAAATCTTGTACATTTGGGATCTTGTCAAAAGTGCAAGACTTCAATCTAAAGACTGGGGAGATTCAGACAAACCCAAATTAAAGGACATTCTACACAATGTCTGACCTGCCCCTTTCAAAAATGTCAATGTTATCATATAGATTGCCAAAAAGCACATGAAAAATGCTCCACATCACTAATTATTAGAGAAATGCAAATCAAAACTGTGATGAGATATCACCTCACACCAGTCAGAATGGCCATCATCAAAAAGTCCAATCAATAAATGCTAGAGAAGGTACAGGGAAAAGGGAATCCTCACAGTGGAAAAGTAAATTGGTAAAACAACAGTGGAAAACAGAGGTTCCTCAAAAAAGTAAAAATAGAAATAGAACTACCCTATGGTCCAGCAATCCCACTTCTGGGCATATGCCTGGGGAAACCATAATTCAAAAACATACATGCACCCCAATGTTCATTGTAGCACTATTTACAATAGTCAAGATATGGAAACAACCTAAATGTCCATCAACAGAGGAATGGATAAAGAAGATGTGGGAGATACAATGGAATACCACTCAGCCATTAAAAAAGGACAAAATAACACCATTTGAGCCATAAAAAAGAATGAAATCATGCTATTTGCAGCAACATGGATGGACATAGAGATTATCATACTAAGTGAAATAAGTCAGACAGGGAAAAACAAATATCATACAACATCACTTTTGTGTGGAATTTTTTAAATGATACAAATGAACTTAACAAAACAGAGACACACAGACTTTGAAAACAAACAGACTTTGAAAAGGAAGGGGGAGAAAGATGGTTTAGAATTAGCAAACGCACACTTTTTGTCTTTTTAGGGCAGCACTTGAAGCATACGGAATTTCTCAGGCTAGGGGTTGAAGCAGAGTTGCAGCTGCCAGCCTACACCATAGCCACAGCAATGCCAGATCTGAGCCACATCTGTCACCTACACCACAGATCATGGCATTGCCAGATCCTAAACCCACTGAGCGAGGCCAGAGATTGAACCTGCATCCTCACAAGTACTAGTTGGGTTCATTACCATTGAGCCACAATGGGAAATCTGCAAATGTACACCTTTGTATATGGAACAGATGATCAACAGGAACCTGCTGTATAGCACGGGGAAATCTACTCAATGTTCTGTGAAAACCTATATGGGAATGGATATGAGTATATGCATGGCTGAATCACTTTTCTGTATAGCAGAAATTAAAACAGCATTGTAGGAGTTCCCTTCTTGGCTCAGCAGTTAATGAACACAACTAGGACCCATAAGGATGCAGGTTCGATCCCTGGCCTCATTCAGTGGGTTGAGGATCAGGCATTGCCATGAGCTGTGGTGTAGGTCTTAGATGCAGCTCAGATCCTGTGTTGCTGTGGCTGTGGTGTAGGCTGGCAGCTGTAGCTCTGATTTGACCCCCAGCCTGGGAACCTCCATATGCTGCTGGTATGGCCCTAAAATAGAAAAAAAAAAAAAAAACAGCATTGTAATTCACTATATTTCAATACAATTAATCTTAACAATAAAAATTTTTAAATTTCAGTGTCATCAAATTCAAAGAAAGTCTAGGAATTGGTCTGGCTTAAAGGATGCTAAAGAGACATTATCAGCAAAATGTAATGCATTGGAGTTCCTCATGGCTTAGCAGTTAATGAACCCAACTTGCATCTATGACGGCATGGGTCTGATCCCTGGCCTTGCTCAATGGGTTAAGGATCTGGCATTGCCATGATCTGTGGTGTAGGTCCCAGATGCAGCTCAGATCCCACATTGCCGTGGCTCTGGCATAGGCCAGTGGCTACAGCTCCAACTGAACCCCTAGCCTGGGAACCCCTATATATGCCAGGTGCGGCCCTAAAAAAAGACAAAAAGACAGAAAAAATGTAAAGCACGACCTCAGGTGTTCTTTTGCTATAGATGAAATTATACGGTAATTGTTGAAATGCATGAGTTCTGTAAATTTGAAAACAATATATCAATATTAATTTCATGATTTAATAGTTGGAATATGTGCCCTTGTTTTTAGAGAATATTGAAGATTTAGAGGTAAAGAAAGCCTATGTGTGCAGAGCAACTTACTCTCAAATGGTTCCAAAGAATCTAAACACATACACATACATACACATACAGAAAGAAAAAAGGAGAGAGAAAAGTAGATAAAGAAAAAAGCAAAGATAGTAAAATGGTAAAATTTGGGAAATTTTGTAAAGGATGTTCAGAGAAACTATTTATATTGTTCTTTCAACTTTTCTATAAATCTGAAATGAAGTCAAAATTAAAAGTTAAAAAGAGAGTTCCTGTTGTGGCTCGACAGGTTACAAACCCAACTAGTATTCATGAGGATTTGGGTTTGATCCTTGGCCTCCCTCAGTGGGTTAATGTGCTGGTGTTGCCATGAGTTGTGTGTGGGGGTTGCAGATGTGACTAGGATGCTGCATTGCTGTGGCTGTGGTTGTGGCATAGGCTAGCAACTGCAGCTCCATTTTGACCCTTAGCTGGGGAACTTCCATATGCCACAGGCGCAACCATAAAAAGCAAAAAAAAAAAAAAAAAAAAAAAGAAAAGTTAAAGAGAATACATGCACTCTTATGTTCATTGTAGCCCTATTCACAACAGCCGAGGCATGGAAAAAACCTAAATGCCCATCAACAGATGAATGAACTAAGATGTGGTCCATATAGGCAATGGAATACTACTTAGCCATAAAAAGTACAAAAAAACACCATTTGCAGTGACATGGATGCAAATAGAGATCCTCATACTAAGTGAAGTCAGTCAGAAAGAGAAAGAAAAATACCATATGATATCGCTTATATGTGGAATATAAAATATGGCACAAATGAATCTATCTACAAAACAGAAACAGACTCACAGACATAGAGAATAGAAAATAGTTTTGGATGCCATAGGGAGAGGGGGAGGGAGTGGGATGGACTGGGAGTTTGGGGTTGGTAGATACAAACTATTACATTTAGAATGGATAAGCAATGAGGTCCTACTGTACAGCACAGGGAACTATATTCAATCTCTTGGAATAGAACATGATAGAAGATAGTATGAGAAGTGTTCCCATTTTGGTGCCATGGAAACAAATCTGACAACTATCCGTGAGGATTTGAGTTCAACCCCTGGCCTCACTCAGTAGGTCAGAGATCTGGCATTGCTATGAGCTGTAGTATATGTTGCAGTTTCCCGAGATGCTGTGGCTGTGGGGTAGGCCAGCAACTGTAGCTCCAATTTGACCCCTAGCCTGGGAATTTCCACATGCCACAAGTGCAGCCCTAAAAAGCCAAAAAAAAAAAAAAAAAAAGAAGACAGTATGAGAAAAAGAATGTGTGTGTGTATATATATATATATATATATATATGTATATATATACACACATACATACATGACACAGAAATTGACACAATACTGTAAATCAACTATAATAAAAATTAAATAATATTTTAAAAAATATATACACGTATGTGTGTATAAGAAATTAACATGTCAACCAACTAAACTTCAATAAAATTTTAAAAATTAAGCGTATGGCAAAAGGACAAAAAAGTCAGAAGTTAAAAAGTAGCACTTTCAGGAGTTCCCGTCGTGGCTTAGTGGTTAACGAATCCGACCAGACACTATGAAGTTACGGGTTGATGCCTGGCCTTGCTCAGTGGGCTAAGGATCCGGCGTTGCCATGAGCTGTGGTGTAGGTTGCAGATGCGGCTGTGGCTCTGGCGTAGGTTGGTGGCCACAGCTCCGATTCAACCCCTAGCTTGGAAACCTCCATATGCCAAGGGAATGGCCCAAGAAAAGGCAAAAAGACAAAAAAAAAATTTTTTAATTTTAAAAACAGCACTTTCACACGGTGCCTAATAGTAGAGGGTAGAAAAAAAGAAAGAAAACCCATCCATGTGATGTCGTTAGAAAAGAGTCAGACTTCAAAGAACACAGCAACCAAGATGACCACTTGGATTTGGAGCCCATATTTCATACTCACCTAGAAGCTTCAGCCGGAGGAATTTACTCTAAAGTGGTCCTGGATGAATAGTACTTGAGGGCCCAGGAAGAAGCAAGCACATCTTCTCTGGAAGATGCTTTCATCTGATTTTTGCCTCAATGTCCATAAGGGAGATTGTTCGGCAATTGTTTTGGGTTTTTTTAACACCCTTTCCATGCTTGCCTGTCCATCATATTTCTCTCAACCTCCCAGTCTATTAAACACCACATGAGAATTTCACTCTCAAAACTCCAATATGTTTGCCTTCTTCAGAGTCCTAAAAATGCTAGGATTCTTTTCTCAGGCATGCCTGTGCAAGTACTGCCTCCCTGCAGTCATCTTCCTCTGTGCTTGAGATCCCCTGATAACTCCTGTCCTTATGTCTCAATAGAAACATCACTTCCTTAGAAAAGCCTTCCCTGAACCCTCCCTGCACACCAAGTGCTGTCTCCCTGAGGTAGGAAGTAGCTGGGCCCCTGGGCTGAGAACAGCTGGAACTTACTCGGCTGAGTAAATGAGCCTTGTTTCTCTTTGATACCTCAAGGAGAAAGTTAATGGCAAGAGCTGAGCTCTGCTGGAATAAAAGATAAGATGACCACCTCAATCAATCCAGAGGTCAAGAAGACCTCAACAATTACACATGCGCAGAAAGACTCCTAGAGGTCAAAAAGGGTGGGGGAGGGCGCAAGGTCATAATAAGTCCCTATACTGTCTCATAACACTTTGCTCTGGAATCCACCTTGGCCAAAACATGTGCACACATATCAGTGAGGGCGCTGGGTCCAGTCCACTGTGAGAAATAAAACAAGATAACTGACCAAAGGAAAACAAAGACCCAGAAGAATTGTCCTGTATAAGTGATTTAAATCACCTCTCTGGAGTGAATTCAGGGGGACACCCATACACTCACTCCCTTGGGTGTGTGTTACTGCTTTGTTTCTGCCTTAGATAAATAAGCCACTTTTCTGTGTGTTCTCCCACATATTGTACTGTATCTCTAACAATAAACTTTGTACCTGTTTTTAGAGTCTTTGCCTCCATGAAACATTCTTGCTTTCAACATGGGGCAAGAATCAGGGAAATTCTTCTTTTAGCCTCTAGCTGGTCTAGTGACTAGAGTTCCTGATCTTCACCCATGCTGCCCAGGTTCAATTCCTGAACAGGGAACAAAGGTCTTTTCCAAGCCATCATTCACTGCTGTCTCTTGGAGATCATCCCTAATCCATGCCTTTATAGCCCCCTATATTTTTCTTCATTGCACAAATCATTTTTATATGTTTGCATTTACTTATAGAATTAAATGATCTATCCCCCAACCACTAAATCATAACCACACGAGTGCAGATCACACATGATAAAATTTACTTATCTTCATATCCCCAGTGCTTTGTTCTCAAAGAACATAGAAATTTGAAAGAAGGTTGAAACCAATAATAATTATATATAACAGAAACAAGAAAATCTACAAGTTAATTTCACATTGACTATAGATAAACCAACCTGGAAAAAGAGTAGGATGAAGTCACCTGTTTGATAAAATAACCATTGATTAATGTCCGTCTGAAGAGCACAAAAAAAATATTTAATTTTAGAAGGTGACTAGGATGGACTATGCATTTGGAGTTAGTAGATGCAAACTGCTACTTTTAGAATGGATAAATGGGACTTCCCGTTGTGGCTCAGTGGTTAACAAACCTGACTGACATCCATGAGGACACGAGTTTGATCCCTCACTCAGGGGGTTAAGGATCTGGCATTGCCCTGAGCTGTGGTGTATGTTGCAGATGCGGCTCAGATCTGTCATTGCTGTGGCTCTAGCGTAGGTCAGCAGCTACAGCTCTGATTCAACCCCCAGCCTGGGAACCTCCATATGCATATGCCACAGGTGTGGCCCTAAAGAAACAAAAAGACACAAAAAATTTAAAAAAATAAAAAGAATGGATACACAATGAGGTCCTGCTCTATAGCACAGGAAATTACATGCAGTCTCTTGGGATAGACAATGATAGAAAATAATATAAGAAAAGGAATGTATATATATGTACTATGCTGTACAGCAGAAATTCACACATTGTAAATCAATTATACTTTAATTTAAAAACACATATGCCATAAATTTTTAAAAGAGAGATAACAAAGTATTTACATCAATAGATCAATGCAGAAAATAATGGTAGTTTCACCATAAACAAAAATGCATTTAATAGAATGTTAACAGTCATTAATGGGAAGGGAATAGAATAAAATTTCAGTCACATTACACAGAAGGATACTGCCAAAATGTGGTACAGAACAGCTATGTTAAAAACCAAGATTTATCGTTAAACCTTAAACAAAACAAAACAAAAGGCAGAAAGGGGAAATTATGCCTTCTGTGATAACTATTTAACATTGTTTATAATAATTCAAAAAAAAAACACCATAAGACCAGAAAAGTAAATGAGATATGATATTGGGAGATCAAAACCAAAAATGGTCACTTACCAGCTACATATGATGGCTGCTTGGAACATGAAAGAAGGTCAATTTAAATGTAATTGGGATTAATCAGTGTCATTAGCTTTCTTAGGTATATGCAAGCAATTTTTAGGAAAGATAAGAGGGAAAAAGTACATCCACAATTGCAATGATTACACAGACATCTCTGGCACAGAGGAGGTATTTACTATATGTGTTGAATCAAAGAGTGTGTACAACCTAATAGAAACCAAGGGGGTGGAGTGGAGAAGCAGGTACTTGGCTGAAGCAGATGTTGTCCCATTCACACCTGCATCAAAATCCCCTGAAGGGCTTGTTAAACCAGATTGCTAGGTCCCATCCCATGAGTTCCTGGCAGCATTAGTGGGCGGAGCCTGAGAATCTGCATTTCTAACAGGCTGTCAGAGATACTACTGCTGCTCCAGAAACTTCATTTGAGAACTATTACACCAGGAGAGAACAAGGGAGTGTTAACAGGTGGATAGGAAACACTTAAGATTGAGAGAGTGCCAATTCCTACTGATACAGAGAAAGTCACCAGATTCCAGAATGAGAAGCTGAAGATGACAGAAAACAGCTCTAATGGAATCTAAAAAGATATAAATAGCCAGGGAAATAAATTTCAGAAATTTAACAAAATTACCATGGATCATTATCAATTGTGTTACCTCTGTCCGGGAACCACCACCTTTTCAATCCTCTTTTTTATGTGTAGTACTCTCTAGGACAGTGTGACTCGCTCAGCTGGCATTGCTTCAAGAAATATTTGTGTAACCTCTCTCCTCTCTGACTCTTGGATGCTGAAGACAGATTTTCCCAGGGAATGACCAAGAGATGGAACCTGTCACAAAGCCATACCTGTGGGTGGCACCAGTATGGACTCCTCCTGGTCAAGCATCACTAAACTATAGATGAGGATTCTGGGGAAGAATTTACAGTTTTTCAAGCCTCAGAGGGATGGCTTCTCATTGCTCCTCATTAAATAAATTGTTCCTCTGATGCTCTGCTCTTCAAATCATTAAGCTCCCTTCGGATAGAAAGCAAATGGAAGAACGGAGCTGTATGTGCTAATTCTGTTTCCAGGAAGGGAGTTTGGGAGCCAGCTGGATCTCTCCCACCACAGCCCTCTTCCTTCTTGGAAGAGCTTTCGTCACCAATGATCTGGCTTTGAAGTAAAAAGGTTCCCCCTCAGGAATGTGTCTCTGATGCAAAGACCAATCTCCCACAGTGCTTAGGGTCTCAAAGTAACACAGAAGAAAACAGAACCACATCTGTCTCAGTGAATCCTTTGTGACTGGATAGGCTACAGTGTTGAACTTGATGTGTAGATAGGGTCATGTTTCAAGAGAGGGGAGTCAATCCTGTTAAACAACATTTACAAAGTCAAGTAATACAGTCTGAACACTGGCCCTTGGGTTTAGTGACATGGAAAACACTTTAGAAAGAACAATTTTGGTAGAGTGATGGAGGCACTCTATTTGTAGTGGGCTTTGGAGTGACATGACAGTGAGGAAACTGACCTCATGAGTAAAGAACTTTCTGTCAAGAACGTTGGTTGTGAAGAGAAAGAGAGAGAGAGGGTAGTACCTTTGAGCCAGGAGAGAGACGGGTTCCAGGATAGGCATTTACAACTAGCCTCTTATTTATACCTCTTGAGGCAGAAGATAGGTGGGATCCAGGATCAACAATTACAACCAACCATCTATCTATACTTCAGGATAGAAATAACAATAGGTACAAGGCACATAACTGGAATTTGTCTTCTGTGGGCTCATTAAATAATAGTAATGGCTAGAGCAGAGAGGGACTAACCCCTGCTTGGGCAAAAGATGAAGAAGTCACATACTTCCTAATTTCTCAGTCAAGGAGACCCTAACTCCACATGTCCAGAAAGACCCTTCTGGTTCAGAAAGAGAGGGGGTTCTGGGCCATAATAAGTCCTGATACCATCCCAAAACCCTTTGCTCTGGAATCCATCTTGGTCAAAAGATGCACACGAATATCAGGGAGGGTCCCAGGTCTGGTCAGGTGTGAGAAATAAAACAAGATAATTGGACAAAGGAAAAGCAAGTCTTGGAAGAACTGTCCTACATAAGTGATTTAATTATGGCTCATCCTCATTCAGGGGGACACCTCACCTGTTCTCCTCCCTTAGGAGTGTTATTACTGCTTTGCTTCTGCCTTAGATAAATAGACTACTTCTCTATGTGCTCTCTCACATGTTGTACTATGTCTCAATAATAAACTGCACCTGCCTTTTTTTTTTTTTCTTTGTCTTTTTTGCCTTTTCTAGGGCCGCTCCCTCGGCATATGGAGGTTCCCAGGCTAGGGGTCGAATTTTGGAGCTGTAGCCGCCGGCCTATGCCACAGCCACAGCAACGCCAAATCCAAGCCGCAGTCTGTGACACACACCACAGCTCACGGCCACGCCGGATCCTTAACCCACTGAGAGGCCAGGGATCGAACCCTCAACCTCCTGGTTCCTAGTTGGACTCGTTAACCACTGCGTCACGACGAGAACTCCAAACTGCACCTGCTTTTACAGTCTTTGCCTCCATGAAATATTCTTGTTTTCAATGGGGCCAATAATAAGAGCAATTCTGCTTTTAGCCACTAGAACTCCTGCTTTTCACCCAGGCTGCCCAAGTTCAATTCCTAAGCAGAGAATGAAGAGCTTGCTCCATCCAAGTCATCATTCACTGCTGTCTCTCTGAAAGCACCATTAAGTTTTTTTTTTTTTCACTTTGGACATGAGAAAATATTTAAATTGTGAAGGAATTGCCCCAGTTGGTTGTAGGAAATTAAATTGGTACTGTATGATTTACCATAAAAATTGGAGTTCTGCAATATGTTTTTAAATGAATAAATCAGTTATTATATAAATTATTTATTCTTAACTCTAAGTAAAATATATCCTCTTTAATTAGTTGAGTAGATTAGAACAAGAGCAGTAAAATCAAAGAAAGATGTGTTAACACTGTACATCAACTATATTCCAATATAAAATTTTAAAAAATTTAAAAAGTCCCCTGGGGGAAAAAAAGGCAAGTTATTAACACAAGTTCAGTAGGTAAAAGTAATTCCTATCACCGAGTACAACATCATTAAGTGAGCGGTTTTCTACCATATATATGTCACTTAGCAATGTATATAAACTCAATGGTATAATCCAACAGCCTCTGGAACTGTAAATACAACACTTAAAATACTATGTAGGGATTTCTTTATTCCTTTTAGTAAATAGTCTAAGCAACACCTCCATTATGGCAATATTCAAAAAATCTATACCATGAATTCATATTTTTAGGCTATGAGTTGAACACATTTCCTATTAAATTTGAAAAATTATTGCAACAAAGTGCAACAAAACATCCATTGGATAGGATTTTTTATACTGCCACCTTCCATTATAGCACAAGGATCTATATTAAATATCCAGTGATAAGCCATAATGGAGAAGAATGAGAAAAAGAATATATACATATAAATGAGTCACTTTGCTGCATAGCAGAAATTAACACAACATTGTAAATCAACTAAACTTTAATAAAAAGTAAAAAAAATAATGAAATTAAATAAAAGAGAGTACTTGTGCTTTTTTTTCTGGTTTATAGGGCTACACTCACAGCATATGGGAGTTTCCAGGCTAGAAGTCAAATCAGAGCTACAGATGCCTGCACACCACAGCCACAATGAAAACTCCAAACCATGTGTGCAACCTATACCACAGTTTGCAGCAATGTCAGATCCTTGACCCACTGAGCAAGTCCAGGGATCAAGCCTGCTTCCTCATGAATACTAGTCAGATTTGTTTCTGTTGTGGCATAGCGGGAACTCCCTACTTGTGTATTTTCAGGGTACGAATCAATTGTTCTCTGATATTATAAGAAAGATTTTTATTATATAGGCAATTGTTCAGTGGCTTAACTGAAGATCTTTCACATCTAAAAAAAGGTCCTTTTCAGTTTTTTTCCTGATAATCTCTGAATGAAATTTCCATAACTGAAAAAAATTGATTTATCACTGAATGAAAGTGTTATTCATAATTTTATGGGCAAGAATCCAAGTCATTTTAGAGCTGACCAAAGTTACAAATGAAAATCTGTTTGTTTTTTTTATAGGGCCGCAGGTGTGGCATATGGAAGTTCCCAGGCTAAGGACTGGATTGGAGCTGCTGGCTTAAGCCATAGCAATGGTGGAGGCCAGGGATTGAAACTGAATCCTCATGGATACTAGTCAGGTTCATTTCACCTGAGCCACAACAGGAACTCCTGAAAACTTGCTTTTAAAATGATGCTTTTAAAACTCCTCCTGGTGGTTGTACACTCATGTTAATAGCAACATTATTCACAAGACCCAAAAGGTGCAAGTAACTTGACTATCCGTCAATATATAAATGGATAAAAAGAATCTGTTATGTACACACAGTGGGATCCTATTCAGTCTTTAAAAGTCAGGAATTTCAACATGGAGACTAAACAATATGCTACTAAAAAACCAATGGGTCAATGAGCAAGTCAAAAAGGAAATTTAAAAATACTTCAAGAAAAATGGTAATGAAAACACAACCATTCAAAATCTATGGGATGACGCAAAAGCAGTACTTAGAGGGAAGTTCATAGCAATACAGGCCTTCCTCAGAAAAAAAGAAAAATCTCAAATCAACAACTTAACCTACCACCTAAAAGAATTAGAAAAAGAAGAACAAACAAAACCCAAAGTCAGAAGAAAGAAGGAAATCCTAAAGATCAGAGAGGAACTCAATAAAATAGAGATTCAAAATTAAAAAAAAAGAAAAACTCCAATAAAATCAAGAGCTGGTTGTTTTAAAGCATAAAAAAAAGTTGACAAACCTCTGGCCAGACTCACCAAGAAGAGTACAGAAAAAACCCAAATAAACTAAATAAGAAATGAAAAAAGAAAAATCTAAATGGATACCACAGAAATAGAAAAAAAAAATAAGAGGACACTATGAAAAATTATGTGCCAACAAATTTGACAACCTAGGAGAAATGGACAATTTTCTAGAAACATACAGCCCAGCAAAAAAGAATCAAGAAGAAATAGATAAATTGAACAGGCCAATCCTTAGAAATGAAAGTGAATATGTAATAAAAACACTCCCAACAAACAAAAGTCCAGGACCAGATGGCTTCACAGGTAAATTCTACTAAACATACAAAGAAGAATTTATATCCATCCTCCTTAAACTCTTCCAAAATGTTGAAGAAGAAGGAACACTCCCAAAGACATTCTATGATGCTACCATCACCCTAATACCAAAATCAGACAAAGATACCACCAAAAAAGAAAATTATGGGGAGTTCCCATCGTGGCTCAGTGGCTAACGAATCTGACTGGAAATCATGAGGTTGCAGGTTCGATCCCTGTCCTTGCTCAGTGGGTTGAGGATCTGGCGTTGCTGTGAGCTGTGGCTGTGAGCCGTGGCGTAGGTTGCAGATGAGGCTCAGGTCCCGTGTTTCTGTGGCTCTGGTGTAGGCCAGCGGCTACAGCTCCAATTCAACCCCTAGCCTGGGAACCTCCATATGCCAAGAAAAATGGCAAAAAAAAAAAAAGACCAAAAAAAAATTATGGGCCAATATCTTTGATGAATATAGACACAAAAATTCTCAACAGAATTTTTTATCCAAATGAATCCAACAAAATATAAAAAGGATCTTACACTACGACCAAGTGGGAATCATCCCAGGTTCACAAGAATGGTTCAACATATGTAAATAAATCAATGTCATATACCACATTAACAAAAGAAAAGTCAAAAACCACATGATCATCTCATCAGATGCAGAAAAAGCATTTGACAAAGTCCAACATCCATTCATGATAAAAACTTCTACCAAAGTGGGTATAGGGGGAACATAGCTTAATATAATCAAGCCACTTATAACAAACCCATAGCAAATATAACACTCAATGGAGAAAAGCTAAAAGCCTTCCAGCTAAAATCTGGAACAAGACAAGGATGCCCACTCTCACCAGTTTCTTCAACATAATATTGGAAGTCCTAGCCACAGCAATCTAACAAACAAACAAACAAAAAGTATCCAAATTGTAAAAGAGGTAAAATTGTCACTGTATGTAGATGACATGATACTATATATAGAAAACCCTAAGGACTGCACACAAAAACTATCCAGCAACATAGCAGGATACAAGACTAACATTCAGAAATCAGTTTCACTTCTGTATACCAACAATGAAATATTAGAAAAGGAATATAAAAATATAAAACCTTCTAAAATTGTACCCCCAAAAATTAAACACTTAGGAATAAACCTGACCTATGAGCTGAAAGACTTATATGCTGAGAACTATAAAACATTAATCAAGGAAATTAAAGAGGATTCAAAGCAATGGAAAAATATTCCATGCTCCTGGATTGGAAGAATTAATATTGTTAAAATGGCCATGCTACCCAAAGCAGTCTACAGATTCAATGCAATCCCTATCAAATTACCCATGGCATTTTTCACAGAACTAGAACAAACAATGCAAAAATTTATGTGGGAACATAAAAGACTCAGAATTGCCAAAGCAATCCTGAGGAACAAAAGCCAACCAGGAGGCATAATTCTCCCATACTTCAAACAATATTATAAAGCTACGGTAATCAAGACAGTGTGGTACTGGCACTAAAACAGACAGACAGACCAGAAATAAACACAGACACCTAGAGTCAATTAATCTTCAACAAAGTAGCCAAGAATATAAAATGGGAAAGACAGTCTTTTCAGCAAGTGGTTCTGGGAAAACTGGACAGTGGCATGAAAATCAATGAAACCAGAACACACCTTCACACTATGCACAAAATAAACTCAAAGTGGCTTAAAGATGTAAACCTAAGACAAGACACCATCAAACTCCTACAAGGGAACATAGGCAAAACATTCTCTGACATCAACCTTACAAAAGTTTTCTTAGTTCCATCTCTGAAGGCAACAGAAATAAAAGCAAAAATAAACCAATGGGACCTAATCAAACTGAAAAGCTTTTGCACAGCAAAGGAAACCATATAAAGTACAAAAAGACAACTTACAGAATGAGAGAAAATAGTTCAAAATTACGCCACTGACAAGGGCTTAATCTCTAAAATATACAAACAACTTCTAAAACTCAACAGGAAAAAACAAAGAGCCCAATTGAAAAAATGAGCAAAAGACCTGAATAGCCATTTCGCCAAAGATGATACACAGATGGTCAAAACAAGCACATGAAAAAATGCTCCACATCACTGATTATTAGAGAAATGCAAATCAAAAGTACTATGAGGTACCAGCTCACAGCAGTCAGAATGGCCATCATTAATAAGTCCACAAATAACAAATGCTGGAGAGGGTGTGGAGAAAATGGAACCTTCCTATGCTGTTGGTGGGAATACAAATTAGTACAACCACTATAGAAAACAGTATGAAGGGTACCTCAGAAAACTAAATACTAAATACCATATGGCCCAGCAATCCCACTCTTGGGCATATATCTGGACAAAACTTTCCTTGAAAAAGATAACATGCACCCATACATTCATTGCAGCACTATTCACAATAGCCAAGACATGGGAACAACCTAAATGTCCATCAACAGATGAATGGATTAAGAAGATGTGGTATAGGAGTTCCTGTCGTGGTACAGTGGGAACGAATCCAACTAGGAACCATTAGGTTGTGGGTTCGATCCCTGGCCTTGCTCAGTGAGTTAAGGATCCAGTGAGTTAAGGATCCATAAGGAACCTCCATATGCTGCAAGTGTGTCCCTAAAAAGAAAAAAAAAAAAAAAAGATGTGGTATATATACACAATGGAATACTACTCATCCATAAAAAAAGAACAAAATAATGCCATGTGCAGCAACATGGATGGAACTAGAGACTCTCATACTAAGTGAAGTAAGTCAAAAACAGAAAGACAAATACCATATGATATCACTTAAATCTGGAATCTAATATACGGCACAAATGAACCTTTCCACAGAAAACAAAGTCATGGACTTGGAGAACAAACTTTTGGTTGCCAAGGGGCAGTGGTAGGGAGTGGGATAGACTGGGTGTTTGGGGTTAGTAGATGGAAACTATTGCATTTGGAGTGGATAAGCAAGAGATCCAGCTGTATAGCATAGAGAACTATATCTAGTCACTTGTGATGGAATATGATGGAGGATAATGTGAGAAAAAGAATGTATAGATGCATGTGTGACTGGGTACTCTGTTGTACAGTAGAAATTGACAGAACACTGTAAATCAACTATAAAGAAAAAATTAAAATCTTTTTTTTTAAAAAAA